>NC_064837.1:32695000-42695000 GCF_024166365.1 Elephas maximus indicus | reverse complement strand
AGCCTGACCAGATCAGATGGACACTTGCAGCAGACCTGAATGGCTGGTACCTGAGTACCCTCACCCTTAGGACTCTTTGTCCTACTGAAGGACTAATTGTTAATGACTGTTTTAGACTGCTAAAGTGACTGGGAGGGGGAAGTTAATCCTTCAAGTATGAAATGGCCAATAGCTAGAAGAGCAAGGGGTGGCCTGTGGTACAGTGAATTATTTAATATGGCCCTTCTAGCCACAGTTTTTGTAACCCCCACAAATGACTGGGTGGGGTATGCAAATGAGGTGATTATGGCCCCCCAAGGGGACTGGATAGCTTGCTAATAATGTAAATAAGGTACGTGGCACGCTTACAGGGGTGAGACCATGTAAATAAGGTGTATGGAACCCTAACAAGGAGATTGGTCAGTTCTGCCATCCCGCAAGAGTTAAAATGAGCCATTGCACAGGCAGGCAGGGAGGATCTCACCACCACCGAGAACGAAGAACCAGGAATAGAACACATCCTTGCGCTGAGGGTCCCTGCACTGAGAACCTCCTAGACTCAAGGCACAGAGAGAGAGCTGTAACACCAGAGACAGCAAGAGATGATGAGAAGCAGTGGCAGAGAAATGGTAGCAACAGAGGCAGCAGAACCAGGAGACCGGTGGGAAATGGTGTGGAGAGCTCCCTAGTCCATGGGGTGAGAGAGCGGAGCGCCTTCAGGTCGAGGCTTACTGGCAGAGTGGGGTGCCTCCAGGCACTTATTGGCAGAGCTAAAAGAGCTCTGTAACACTCGTCCAAGCAGGGCAGAGGATGAGGAGCCAGAGAGAGGCATTCTGAATCCACCAGCTGCTCCTTGGAAACCCTATGGGGCAGTTCTACTCTGTCCTATAGGATCATTTTGAATCTGAATTGACCCCATAGCAACGGATTTTTTTGGAGAGTGGGGGATGAAGGGAAGTTCTTTTTTCAAATTACAAAACCATTTAACCCCTGGACACTCTGGCTACTCCCCCAGCACAGGAGATTTTGTCAGCTCCCTCAGGTATGTTGGCGTCAAGTGTTCATTTTTCTCTTCCTCTCACACACACACATGCACACGCGCACGCGCACACACACACACACTCTTTTCTTTAAAGGGAGAAGGGTAGTGAGAGCCCCTGAATGGGCATTTTAGCATGTACGATAAACATATCTTCTCTAGATAGTCCTTCTCTCAATAACTAATAAGCCAGCAACACTGATGCAACTTCAAACAGAGCTCTCCTGGGAGTAACTAAAACTAGACACTATTAAAAAAAAAAAAAAAAGGCAATGGACAATACAGACTTATGTGAGGATCTAAGAAGAATAAGCTTTGTGATGAAGCAAAATGCTTTCAAGTCCAGATGGCTTATAGGGACGGTTTTGCCCTACCGTTCTGGAGAAAAACAAATGAACACTTTGAAAAGGCAAGCTCCCAAAGTTTAAGAAAACAAAATCCCCCGAGAGTGTTGCTTGTTAGAGTAAAGACGCAGGAGACCAAAACCCAAAAATCCACCTTCACCTCCATTAAAATAAGTCCTTTAAAATAGTCACTTTGCCTATGGAGGTATCCAAAAAAATTCTACTACCAAACGAAAGGCTGACTTATTGCTAAGTGTTCACCAAGACATTATCCTCCTTCACTTAATCTGTGGAGTTGAGGGAGGGATTTTGTTTCCTTACATTAAATGATTATTGCTAACTTCAGTTAAATGTTATTTTTTTTTCAATGTAGTCCTTTTGCTCATACTACAGACTAAACAACAATGCTTTCAAAAGCTTGGAGAAATAAACAAACTTGAATCTAACAAAGCCCTAGATCTGACAGTTAACAAAAAATAAGAAGATAAAGGGTCATATTAAATAATGCCCAAGAGATGTGATCAGCCAAATCTAGAATGTAGAAAATTTTACAAGACAAATGATCAGGTTTCTTAAAAAAATTAATGGCAAGAGAGAAAAAAAGAAAAGGAGAACTGTTAGCGATTACGAGAAACTAAAGAGACATATTAAACCAAGTGTAAATGTGTGGTCCATTTTTTGGATACTGATTGAAACCACCAACTGTAATATTATATTTTTGAGACAACTGTGGAAATGTTAACAGTGATTAAGAATCAATTACTATTAAGGAATAATTGTCTGTATCTTTTAGGTCAGATAATGGTATTGTGGCTATGTTTAAAAAAAAAAACTATCATCTCTGATCTGCTTTAAAACTATAATGGACTACAAAGAAAGTGTATTTAAAAAGTTGTTTTTTGTATTATGGTGGGGAGGTAGGGAGGCACAAATGAAGCAATACTGGCTACATGCTGATAATTGCTGAAACTGAGTGATGATATACATAGGACTTCATTATAGTAGCCTCTCTAATGTTTGAATATTGCTATTCAACAAGTTAAAAAAAATGTGGAGTAGGATTATTAGTGTCATTTAAGTTAATGTACCAATTTTGTACTGAAAGCTCCCTGTCATTAAAAAAAAATACGTATGTGCAAAGGAGCACGTACAAGGATATTCACTTAAGTGCTATCTGTAAAAGCTCAAAGCTGGAAAATAACTGAAATGACCATCAAGAAACAGTGGGTAAGAAAATTATGATTGCTTCATAGTATGGAACACTATGCAATAGCCAGAGAATTGTGTGGAGGTGTGAATGGGCTAAAAACAAGAAGGATGAGTGAAAGTCTAAAATCACTCTCACTAGTAATGTCTCTAGTTGGTCTCAGCCCTATCCCTGGGCAGGCCAGTTGGCCCTCCCTGGTCACCTATCAGGAGATTAAAAAAAATCAAAAAAACAAAAACCAAACCTGTTGCTGACAAGTCGATTCTGACTCATAGAGACCCTACAGAGAAGACGGGAGGATTATTTTCTAAAAAACTCAGACTAGGGTATTTTTTTTTTTTTTTTTAGGGTATACCAAGCACAGGCAGATGACATATTTAAAAGAGAAGAGTTAAGTGGAAGCCTGTATGACTCATGGCGACCCCACGTATCACAGAACAGAACACTGGCCAGCCCTATACCATTTTCATGATCACTGATATATTTGAGGCCATTGCTGTGGCTATTGCATCAGTCCATCTCACTAAGGGTTTCTCAGGCCTTCCCTTGCCCTCTACTAGATCAGACATGACGTCGTTCTCCTACGACCAGTCCCCTCCTGATGATACATCCAAAGTAAGGAGGTTGAAGTCTTGGACAATATTGGGTGATTCATAGGGCTTTCGTTGGCTAGTTTTAGGAGAGAGATCACCAGGCCTTTCGTCCTAGTCAGTTTTCCTCTGAAAGCTCCTCTGACCCTGCTGGTACTTGAAATACCAGTGGCATAGCTTCCAGCATTATAGCAGCACACAAGACATCACAGTACGACAAACTGACAGTAGTAGCACAAAGTCTCTACACTGACAGTAATACCGACAGCCCCTGACAGTTCCTGCCATCACCCAAGTTCCCGTATCGTAGATAACGAGGATTATCTACCACTCCACCACCAATCTCCCTAAGAAATTATTCTCTGGAAAAACTTAAATCTCCGAGAAAAGACCACTGGATGTTGAAATCTGAGATCCCAATAGGCAGTAAACTATATCCAGGCATACAACCAGGCCCTCCTTTTTTAGTGCCTTCCTTTCTTAAAACTTGAAGGCATAATTAAGGGTTATCAGGCACTTAAAGCTCCAACCTGAAATAGAGACCAAAACTATCAGAAAAAATGGGACTCTGAAGAAACCAAGCAGGGAACAAAAGAAAACCTTAGTGAAAACTATAATTAATATACTCAGAAACCAACGAAAAGACATTGCATCCATGAAACCAGGACAGTATTGCTATTTTAAAAGGGCAGGGGGTGCAGGGGTTGAACAAGGAAAAACTCTTGGAAATTATAAAAGTATGAACAATCAAGCACTTATCCTTGATTGTACAAACTATACCTTAAGGTAACCAAACAGTTGATACTGGGCCACTCTCCTTTATGAGAAAATTTAGCTAATAAATGCAGAAGGGATAACTGACTTAGAATAATACCATTTTCTAATCTCTAATGAAATAACAGGGAATATCCAGTCAGTATTCAAATTTCCCCTGTTATCCAACAAATGCTTTTACAGTCAGGGTCCTAATAAGGCTCATACATTGATGTGGATGATATATCTCTTACCTCTCTTTAAACTACAGATTCCTCAATCCTTTTCACCGAATGATCTTCACAGCCACTGATGATCATATAATGGGATACTATAAAAAAAACCAAACCAAACCCAGTGCCGTCGAGTCGATTCCGACTCATAGCGACCCTATAGGACAGAGTAGAACTGCCCCGTAGAGTTTCCAAGGAGCGCCTGGTGGATTCGAACTGCCGATCCTTTGATTAGCAGCCGTAACACTTAAGCACTACGTCACCAGGGTTTCCAATGGAATACTATACAGCAATCACAAAGCAAAATTTAGGTCTAGTTACTATCTATGACCAAGAATGCTCACTTCTGCTAAAGTGAAAGTAGAGAGATTTATTGAGGGTAATATAATTAGTGAACTGGGGAAACACAGGGCAGGAAGGAATCTATCAAGTGATCCCACCTTCCAAGGGAGAGGTGAGTCTTTTATATGGTAAGATGGGAAGGGTAAAGGCTTTGATAGCATATGACTAACAGTAAAATGGTGAGGAATAGTGAGAGACCACCAACACCATAATCTCTTTCAACATCAGCAAAACAGCAAGAGACCACCAACTTCATAATCTCTCTTATTATTAGCAAATCCTTCCCAGGACAACCACATTCACACCCCCACTCCCATTTGCTAAGAATAGTTAAGGTTTAGGGAAGTTGAAGGATACATTCTCAGGAATGCAGAGGCAGAGGCTTTGTACAAGCTGAAGTCTGATTCAAAATGGAGTCTATTTAACAACAAGGAGTTTGATTCAAACCTGGATTAGCTTATCCTGTTCTAGCCAGGAGCCTCAATTTGGAGTATTCCTACACACTACGTACTTCCAAGTAGAGGATGTTGCCAGCTATGAGTGAATGAAACTGAAGAGACAATTCACAGAAAAGAAAACTAGAAAAACTTAACATAAGAAAATACGCTCAACCATACTAGTGATCTGGTAAAAGCAAATTAGAATGAGAGATCATTTCACGCACATCAGATTTGCAAGAGATACAAAAAAATCTGATACTGCCAAGTGTTGGCAAAGAGACAGGGAAATAGGAACTCTTATACACTGCTGGTAGGAATATAAATCAGTATACCCCTTTGACAAGCAATTTGGCCATATTGCTAAGTTTATAAAGACATACCCTAAAAACTGATTAGTATCAAGTCGATTCTGTCTCATAGCAACCCTGAGTCAGAATCAACCCACAGGATTTCCAAGGCTGTAATCTTTTTGGAAGCAGACTGCCACATCTTTCTTCCACAGAGCGGCTGGTGGGTTCGAACGCTGACCTTTCGGTTAGCAGCCAAGCACTTAACCACTGTGCCGTGAGGGCTCCTTCATATCCTAAAGCCCAGCACCTTATTTCTAAAGTACATACCTTTGAGAAGCTCTTGCACACACGCAAGATGTTGCTACAGCCATGTCTACAGTACATACTGCAGTAATACAGGAAACAACTCAAACTTTCATGAATAGAAGAACAGATATAAAAATAGTATATTCATAAAATGGAATACACAGCAGTTAAAACAAATGAACTAGCTGTACATGCATGCATCAACATGAACATATAAAAAACAATGATTAAAAAAAGCAAACTGCAAAATTATATGAAAGTATGATAGCATTTATGGAAAAAAAATGTTTAATCACCCAAAGCAATACTATACACGGTATGCAGGCAGGTAGGTAGGTATGTAGACACATCGACAGATACATAGATTAGACAGACAGATTAGACAGATAAAGAGAGAGGGAGAGAGATTATCTAAAAACATGAAATAGAAGAATATATACCAAATTCCCAAGTGGCTGATTCTGGGAAGGGAAGTAATACTGGGGAAGAGAACAAAGGTGACTTTAATTTTCTGTTTCTTTTACATAAGAAAAAAAAATTTTACCATATTTTGCCCAAATTAACACATACTTTGTGCGTTTGTTTGCCAGCTGCACTCTCCCCCAGGAGGTATTTTCGTAAACGCTATGCTGAATTTTTTTTTACAACAACATGTGGAAGAGGATTTGCATGGCAGTGCTTGGTGAGGGTGCCTCACCACAGGGGAGGGTGCCGTGACCAGCAAATGAACCAAGCAAGCATATATTATTTGTGTAAAAATACGGTATTTGAGTAAAAATAAGCTTAACATTTTACTCTGTGGTTAGATGAGTTTTTTTTACATTATTCTCTTTACTCTTGAGTTTGCTTCTAGTAAACATGTTTGAGTTTTCTTAAACAATGGCTCTCAATCTTAGGGTTGAAAGAGGGTGACGTAGTTATGATCGCAAACACCAAATACGCAAAACAGTGTAGCAGCACTTCTTCCAACCACAGTCTGAAATACTCATAGGGGTATTTCAGGTGAGGTAGGGTTACAAAAAGAAAAAAAAAAAAAAACCCTTGCTGTCAAGTTGATTCCAACTCATAGCGACCCTATAGGACAGAGCAGAACTGACTCATAGGGTTTCAAGGAGTGGCTGGGGATTTGAACTGCCGCCTTTTGGTTAGCGGCCAAACGTTTAACCACTGCACCACCAGGGCTCCAAGGTAGGGTTGGAAGGACTTTAAAAATTAGCTATTTTGAAAACACTCGCCAGGTGGTTGACGGTTCCTCCTAGTGTAAGGAGAAGTCAAAAGTCAGCTGAACTCAAAGATGAATCTTGATGTCAGAACTCCCCTCGAGGCCCGAAACCAATTCTTAGCCATCTGAGAGTGGTTATGATCCAACTGCTCTGTATGAACAAGGAAAGATGTCCAAGACATCTTATGAATTAAAAAGAAAATCAAGTTACGAAATGCTACCACAATATTCACATATAAAAAGATATTACGAAAAATGTATATCAAGACTAAATCCAGGACAATTAGATCGTGCCTGGCTACCACCACCAACTGCTCTGACAGGGATCATAATAGAGGGTCCCAGACAGAGCTGGAGAAAAACGTAGAACAAAATTCTAACTCTAAAAAAAAAAAAAGACCAGACTTACTGGCCTGACAGAAACTAGAGAAACCCCAAGGGTATAGCCCCCAGGCACCTTTTTAGCTCCGTAATGAAGTCACTCCTGAGGTTCACCCTTCAGCTGAAGATTAGACAGGCGTATAAAACAAAACGAGACTAAATGGGCACACCAGCCCAGAGGCAAGGATGAGACGGCAGGAGGGGACAGGAAAGCTGGTAATAGGGAACCCAAGATCGAGAAGGGGAGAGTATTGACATGTTGTGGGGTTGGCAACCAATGTCACAAAACAGTATTTGTATTGCTTAATAAGAAACTAATTTGCTCTGTAAACCTTCATCTACAGTACAATAAAAAAATGTATATCAAGCTGTAAATTGTTAGTTATCTCTAACAGAATTCTAGTTATCTAGTGCTGCTACAACAGAAATGCCACAGTTGGGAGGCTTTAACAAACAGAAATTAGTTTTCTCACAGTTTAGGAGGCTAAAAGTCTGAATTCAGGGTGCCAGCTCCATGGGAGGCTTTCTCTCTCTGTCTGCTCTGGTGGAACGTCCTTGCCACTTCTGAGCTTCTGCTCCTGGGGAATCTTCATGTGGTCTGGCATCTCTCTTCCCCCATCTCAACTTGCTCGCTTGCTCATTTAATCTCTTTTATATCTCACAAGAGATTGACTCAAGACATACCCTACATTAATCCTGCCTCAATAACATAACAAAGACAACCCATTTCCAAATGGGGTTATAACCACAGGCATAGAGGTCAGGACTTACAATACATATTTTTGAGGGACACAATTTAATTCACAACACTGCTTCAATTTTGTTTTTCTTTTTTACAAAGAACATATATTTTGCTTGGAAGCAGGGAAACAAACAAAACAACAAAAACCATTAGATGAAATAATGCACACAAAAAAGTACCACACATGGTGAAAGAATTATACTCACTGACCAAAGCATCATTCATAATTGTATAAATATAGCTAAATATGATTGTTTATTCAACCTGTGCTTCACAATAATGTTTCTTGCATCTCAGAGCTATTTTATATTAGTAGTGACTAATCATCACAGATGAAGCCCTGGTGGCGCAATGAGTAAGCATTCAACTACTAACCAAAAGGTCAGTGGTTGAACCAACCAGCGGCTCTGCAGAAAAAAAGACCTGGTGATCTGCTCCCATAAAGATCCAAACCAAAAAAACCCACTGCCGTCGGGTCGATTCCGACTCATAGCAACCCTATAGGACAGAGTAGAACTGCCCCATAGAGTTTCCAAGGAGTGCCTGGCAGATTGGAACTGCTGACCTCTTGGTTAGCAGCTGTAGCACTTAACCACTCCGCCACCAGGGTTTCCAAAAGATCACAGCCTAGGAAACTATGTGACAGTTCTACTCTGTCCTACAGGGTCGCTAGGAGTCGGAATCGACTCAACGAATGTCGACAACAAATTAAAAAAAAAAGTTGACTCCAAACTTTTTGGAACCATGGATACTGGATGAACCCCTGAAACTATTGTCCTGAGATAATCTTTAAACCTTAAACCAAAAATATCCCTTTAAGTCTTCTTAAAACCACATCTTTCGCCTGCAGAGGGGCTAGTGGGTTTGAACTGCTGACCTTTTGGTTAGCATCCAAGCACTTAACCACTGTACCATCAAGGCTCCTAAACCAAAAAATAGTTTAGCTTAACTAGTAAAGAATGTCTGCCTTGAACATTATGCTCTTTTAAGATCTATCTATACGGGATCAATTAACAGCAGCAACTAGAAAGATTAGATAGGAACCTTAGGGAACAGTGAGTTTATGTTAATGGAAGGGGAACAACTCAGAAAAGGTGGGTAAGAATGGTTGCATAACTCAAAGAATGTAAACAGTGTTACTGACTTGTACATGGAGAAACTGTTGAATTGATGTATGTTCTGCTATATATATTTTCAACAACAATAAAAAACAAAAGAAAAAATTGACTAGATGGCAACTACTTAACTGGTTAGTGACTAATGACACTGAGCATCTTTTCATTGCTTCTTGGTCATTTCAATATCTTCTTTGCTGAAATGTCTAATCAAGTCCTTTGCCTATTCTTTTAATTGAGTTTTGTCTTTTTATTGCTAAGCTCTAGTTCTTTATATGTTCTGGAAATTAAAAACTTACACGTGTCGGTAGGTGCCCGCAAGTTGGTTCCAATTCATAGCAACCCTATGTACAACAGAACAAAACACTGCCCAGTCCTGTGCCATGCTCACAATCGTTATGTTTGAGCCCATTCCTGCAGCTACTGTACCAATCCATCTTATTGAGGGTTTTCCTCTTTTTCCCTGACCCTCTACTTTATCAAGCATGATGTCCTCCTCCAGGGACTGGTCCTTCCTGATATCAGGCCCAAAGTACATGAGACAAAGTCTTGCCATCCTTGCTTCTAAGGAGCATTCTGCCTGTACTTTTCCAAGCCAGATTTGTTCCTTCTTCTGGCAGTCCATGTATATTCAATATTCTTCACCAACACCATAATTCGAAGGCATCCATTCATCTTGGGTCTTCTTTATTCATCATCCAGCTTTCACATGCATATCAGGCAACTGAAAATACCATGCATGGCTTGGGCCAGGCACACCTTAATCCTCAAGGGGACATCTTTGCTTTCTAACACTTTTATTGACTGCTGCTTCCATGGGCGTTGATTACGGATCCAAGGAAAATGAGATCCTTGACAACTTCAATCTTTTCTCTGTTTATCATGATGTTGCTTATTGGTCCAGTCATGAGAATTTGTTTTCTTTATGCTGAGCTGCAATCCATACTGAAGGCTATATAATCTTTGGTCTTCATCAGTAAGTGCTTCACTTTTAGCAAGCAAGGTTGTGTGATCTGTGTATCGCAGGTTATTAATGAGTGTTCCTCCAATCCTGATGCCCCGTTCTTCTTCATACTGTCCAGCTTCTCAGATTATTTGCTCAGCATAATACAATAACTATGCTGAAAGGATACAATTGTGACACACACCTTTCCTGACTTTAAAACACAGTTTTCCCTTTTTCTGTTCAAACGACTACCTCTTGGTCAACGTACAGGTTCTGCATGAGCACAATTAAGTGTTCTGGAATTCCCATTCTTTGCAATGTTATTCATAATTTGTTATGGTCCACACCATCGAATGCTTTTGCACAGTCAATAAAACACAGGTAAGCATCTTTCTGGTATTCTCTGCTTTCTGTCACAATCTATCTGACATCAGCAATGATATTCCTTTTTCCACATCTGTTTCTGAACCTGGCTTTAATTTCTGACAGTTCCCTGTCGATGTACCACCACAAATGCTTTTGAATTATCTTCAGCAAAATATTACTTGTGTGTGATATTAATAACACTGTTCGATAATTTCTGCTTTCTGTTGGATCGCCTTTCTTTGGAATGGGCACAAATACGGATCTCTTCCAGTCATTTGGCGAGGTAGCTGTCTTCCAAATTTTATTGGCATAGACAAGTGAGCGCTTCCAGCATTGTATCCATTTGTTGAAACATCTCAATTGATATTCCGCCAATTCTTGGAGATTTGTTTTTTTGCCAATGCCTCCAGTGTGGCTTGGACTTTCTCCATCAGTACCATAGGCTCTTGATCATATGCTACCTCCTGAAATGGTTATAATGTCGACCAATTATTTTTGGTACAGTGACTCTGTATATTCCTTCCATCTTCTTTGATGCTTCCTGTATCATTCAATATTTTGTCCATAGAATCCTTTATTATTGCAACTCGAGGCTTGAATTTTTTCTTCAGTTCTTCAGCTTGACAAATGGTTTTCTAACTACAAGTCTGTGCACATTTCATTATAATACTTTGTCTTCCGCCCTTTGTCTGCTGCCCTTTGAGAACTTCTGTTTAGCTCTTTTACTTCATCGTTTCTTCCAAAAAGACAGGAAATAAAGAAAAGACCAAAATAGTGTCAGAAGAAATTCTGAAACTTCCTCCTGAACAGAGAAGCTAAATCCAATACACGGTTCCCAAAAATATTCTCTCAGTCTGTAGGTTGTCTCTTCACTTAGCTGATAAAGCCCTTCAATGCACAAAAGATTTTAATTCTGATATATTTCAATTTGTTGCTTGTGCTTTTTTGTCACATCTAGGAACCCACTGTCAAAGACTAAAATCCAAAGCATTGTCCCTATGTTCTTTTCTAAGAGTTTTATTGTTTTAGTTCTTAACATTTAGGTCCTTGGTCTATTTTGAGTTAGTTTTCATGTATGTTGTGAGGTACGAGCCCAACTTCTTTCTTTCACATGTGGAAAGCCAGTTGTTCCAACACCACTTATTAAGAGACTATTCTTTCTCCTATTAAATGGAGATGCTATGGTTTTATGTGAACATTTGACACTGTTACGAAAATATTCTTCTATTACTAAGAAAAAAATCAGAAAATACTATGCTGAAAAAAAAAGAGGACATGATTATTAAAGGAAATTTAGATAATACCTAAAAACAGAAAGAAAAAATAGTGGATAACCATTTCTTTCCAGTCTTTTTCTCTCTGTGTGTTTCACTTAATCATTAGCATTTTAACACAGGGCTCATAAATATAATTTAATCGGTACAATTATTTCATTTAGTGAATGTGCAGAAGTTTATTTAACATTTCCCCCACTGATTATTTTGATATAAATAATGCTTCATTGAATAACTGTGTAGGTTAATCTTTTTATATTTAGGAATATCCTTAAATTCCAAGATGCGCAGAATGACTACTTCAAAGTCTTTTGATAAATATTAAAAGTTGTCACCATATACATTATCACTAGCAATATATGATACAGATTCCTTTCACCATTTCCCCCACTAGCCTTGGTACTACGTTTTTTAATCTTTCCACATTGAAAGGGAGAAAAATGGCATCTTGTCTTAATAGGCATTTTTCTGGTTATTAGTGAGATTAAATATTTCAACTTAGGTTGACCTGATAATTTTTTTTCTCTTTTGTATGAACTATTTGTTCACTTACTTTGCTCTTCTATCTAATGAGATATTTGTGCTTTTCTTAAGGATTTATAAGAAGTGTTTCTGTAAAGATACTATCCTTTATTATTCGATGTATTTAGTAACTTTATTAAGAATCTCAAATCTTTAGTTTGAACTAGGGCCTTTTGCTAATCTATTAACTGGCATAAAGAGTTTAATGCAACTAACGAGTGTGTACATATTCAAAAGGACTCGCTTTAAAAAACCATTGTATGTAGAGAATATGTTTCAGTAATATTGGCACCTTGAAGGCTAACATGGGTGATGTGAACTGTTAACACACTCGGTTGCTAAACTAAAGGCTGGGGGTTCAAGCTCAGAGGTGCCTCAAAAGAAAGGTCTGATGATCTACTTCCAAAAAATCAGCCACTGAAAACCCAATGGAGCACAGCTCTAAATATACAGGGTCACCATGAGTCAGAATCAATCAATGGCAACCGGTTTAACTGGTTTTAAGTCTAAAATAGCTTATTTTATTATTTATCTCCAGAAACTCTCAAAAGTAACTTCTACTTATTAGTTATTTAGGCGTCTCATTAAAACAAAACATCACTGTTACCTTAATAATTTTCCAAGTTAAATCCTATTACAGCTTTCAGTATGGATTACATCTCAACGTAAAAACCAAAACCAAACCCAGTGCCATCGAGTCAAGTCCGAGTCACAGCGACCCTATAGGACAGAGTAGAACTGCCTCATAGAGTTTCCAAAGAGCGCCTGACAGATTTGAACTGCTGACCCTTTAGATAGCAGCCGTAGCACTTATACCTCAACATAATGAAAACAAAAATCCTCATGACTGGACCAATAAAACAACATCATGATAAATGGAGAAAAGACTGAAGTTGTCAAGGATTTCATTTTACTTGGATCCACAATCACTACCCACGGAAGCAGCAGTCAAGAAATCAAACAACACACTGCATTGGGCAAATCTGCTGCAAAAGACCTCTTGAAAGCGTTAAAAAGCAAAGATGTCACCTTGAAGACTAAGGGGTGCCTGACCCAAGCCATGGTATTTTCAATCACCTCATATGCATGCAAAAGCTGGACAATGGGTAAGGAAGACAGAAGAAGAACTGATGCCTTTGAATCACCGTGTTGGTGAGGGATAATGAATAAATACGAACTGCCAGAAGGAGAAACAAATCTGCCTCAGAAGAAGTACAGCCAGAATGCTCCTTAAAAGCGAGGATGGCAAGACAAGGTCTCGAGTACTTTGGGCGTGTTATCAGGAGGGACCAGTTCCTGGAGGATAACATCATGATTGATAAAGTAGAGGATCAGGGAAAAAAGAGGAAGACTCTCAATGAGATAGGCTGATAGACTGACTGCAATAATGGGCTCAAGTATAACAACATTTGTGAGGATGGCACAGGACCAGGCAGTGTTGCACACAGAGTCACTATGAGTCAGAACAGCATCTAATAACAACAACAACAAATTCTATTAAGAACCCCAAATCTTAAGTTTGAGCTAGAGCCCTTTGCTAATCTATTAATCAGCATAAAGAATTTAATGCAACTGACGGTATTATAAATATAGAACAAAGAATGATAGAAGTGAATTTAGTCAAGTGGACTGACTATATAAATCACAGAACTTTCAAAAGTTCAATGAATCCAGTTGATCTAGTCCTACCCTGTTTTGGACTTGGGATAGACCATTGCAGAGTTTAGCAGAAAGTGAGGAAAAACATTTTTTTTAATTGTGATTTTCCTATTTTAATCTGAGGTTTTGTTTTATTGTTTTAGCTTAGGAAAGTAATAATGCTAGAAGAGGGGAGGGAAGTAAATAAAAGAGGGCTAGAAGATATTGCTTTTACCTAGAATATAATTTAGCATTTTAATTATAGTTAATAGCAATCAGCGTTTTGGGGGAAAAATAAATCTACCTATGACTTTTTTTTTTTTACATTTTTAAAAATGTGTTTCTTAATGGAAATTTCCAAACATATATAAAATAGAGAATAGTGTAATAAACTCTTATGTAACAATTATCAGCATATGGCTAATCTTGTTTTATCTACACTCTTCCTCTTTTTCCCTAACAAATCTCAGATATCATATCATTTCATCTATAAACAGTTCAGCCTATGTTAAAGTTACATTAAAATATGTATATGTGAAAATACACAAACATACAGAAATTAAACAACACACTACTAAACTACCAACAGATCAAGGAAGAAATCAAAAGAAATATTACAAATTTCTTACAGTCAAATGAAAATGAAAAGCACAATACACCAGCACTTATGGGGTACAGCAAAAGCAGTACTCAGAGAGAAGCTGACAGCAATAAATGCCTACATGTAAAAAGAAGAAAGATCTCAACAGTTTATCTCCACAACTTGAGGAACTACAAAGAGAAGAGCAAATTAAGTCTAAATTGACCAGAAGAAAGGAAATAATGAAGATCAAAGCAGAAATAAATAAAATTGCAAAAAAAAAAAAATCAACAAAACCAGAAGTTGGATCTTTGAAAAGATTAATAAAATTGACAAACCTTAAAAAAAAAAAAGTGTGTGACAAAAGGACAAATATTATATGATTTCATTTATATGAAATATCTAGAATAGGCAAGTATATAGAAACCAAAGTTTACTAGTGGTTACCAGGGGTAGGATGGAGGAGGAAAAGTAAGGCAAGTCGTTGTGTAGGAAACACTGAGTTTCTCTTTATAGCAATAGAAAATCCAGCAACTAATATAGGTGATGATTGCACAACATGATTAATATAATTGATGCTGCTAAATTGTAAATATGAAAAACATTGAATTGGCAAATGTTATGTTACATATATTTTTACAACAATGAAAAAATGTGATAGGAAGACTTAACATTATAAAAATGTCTTTTCTACCAAAAGCAATCTATACATTTAATGCAATTCTGATCCAAATCCCAACGACATTCTTTAATGAGATGGAGAAACAAATCACCAATTTCATATGGAAGGGAAAGAGGCCCCAGATAAATAAGGCATTACTGAAAAAGAAGAACAAAGTGGGAGGCCTTACTTTACCTGATTTTAGAATCTATTATACTGCCACAGTAGTCAAAACAGCCTGATACTGGTATAACAACAGATACATGGACCAATGGAACAGAATTGAGAATCCAGACATAAATCCATCCACATATGAGCAGTTGATATTTGACAAAGGCCCCAAAACAGTTAAACGGGGAAAAGACAGTCTTTTTAACAAATGGTGCTGGGTACCTGGATATCCATCTGCAAAAAAAATGAAACAAGACCCATACCTCACTCCATGCACAAAAACTAACTCAAAATGGATCAAAGACCTAAATATAAAGTCTAAAGCGATAAAGATCATGGAAGACAAAATAGGGACAACGTTAGGAGCCCTAATACACAGCAAAAACAGTATAGAAAACTTTATAAAGAACATAGAAGAAAAACTAGATAACTGGGAGCTCCTAAAAATCAAACACTTATGCTCATCCAAAGGCTTCACCAAAAGAGTAAAAAGACTACCCACAGACTGGGAAAAAGTTTTTAGCTATGACATTTCTGATCAGCGCCTGATCTCTAAAATCTACATGATACTGCGAAAACTCAACTGCAAAAAGACAAATAACCCAATTAAAAAATGGGCAAAAGATATGAATAGACACTTCACTAACGAAGACATTCAGGTAGCTAACAGATATATGAGGAAACGTTCACTATCATTAGCCATTAGATAAATGCAGATCAAAACTACAATGAGATTTCATCTCACTCCAACAAGGCTGGCATTAATGCAAAAAACACAAAAGAATAAATGTTGGAGAGGCTGTGGAGAGATTGGAACACTTATTCACTGCTGTTGGGAATGTTAAGTGGCACAACCACTTTGGAAATAGATTTGGCGCTTCCTTAAAAAGTTAGAAATAGAACTACCATACGATCTAGCAATCCCACTCCTTGGAATATATCCTAGAGAAATAAGAGCCTTTACACGAACAGATAAATGCACACCCATGTTTTTTGCAGCACTGTTTACAATAGCAAAAACATGGAAGCAACCAAGGTGCCCATCAACGGATGAATGGATAAATTTAATTATGGTATATTCACACAATGGAATACTACGCATCGATAAAGAACAGTGAGGAATCTGTGAAACATTTCATAACATGCAGGAACCTGGAAGGCATTATGCTGAGTGCAATTAGTCAGTTGCAAAAGGACAAATATTGTATAAGACCACTATTTTGAGAAACAGTTTAAACTGAGAAGAAAACATTCTTTTGTGTTTACACAAAAGGGAGGGAGGGTGGGAAAAGGGTATTCACTAAATTAGATAGTAGATAAGAACTACTTTAGGTGAAGGGAAAGACAGCACACGATACAGGGGAGGTCAGCGCAATTGGACTAAACCAAAAGCAAAGAAGTTTCCTGAATAAACTGAATGCTTCGAAGGCCAGCGTAGCAGGGGCAGGGGTCTGGGGACCATGGTTTCAGGGGACATCTAAGTCAATTGGCATAATAAAATCTATTAAGAAAACGTTCTGCATCCCACTTTGAAGAGTGGCGTCCGGGGTCTTAAATGCTAGCAAGCAGCCATCTAAGATGCATCGATTGGCCTCAACCCACCTGGATCAAAGGAGAATGAAGAACACCAAGGACACAAGGTGATTACGAGCCCAAGAGACAGAAAGGGCCACATGAACCAGCGACTACATCATTCTGAGACCAGAAGAACTAGATGGTGCCCGGCTACAACCAATGACTGCCCTGACAGGGAACACAACAGAGAACCCCTGAGGGAGCAGGAGAGCAGTGGGATGCAGACCCCAAATTCTCATAAGACCAGACTTAATGGTTTGACTGAGACTGGAGGGACCCTGGTAGTCATGGCCCCCAGACCTTCTGTTGCCCCAGGACAGGAACCATTCCCGAAGCCAACTCTTCAGACATGGATTGGACTGGACAATGAGTCGGAGAGGGATGCTGGTGAGGAGTGAGCTTCTTGGATCAGGTGGACACTTGAGACTATATTGGCATCTCCTGCCTGGAGGGGAGATGAGAGGGTGGAGGGGGTTAGAAGCTGGCGAAAAGGACACGAAAAGAGAGTGGAGGGAGAGAGCGGGCTGTCTCATTAGGGGGAGAGTAGTTGGGAGTGTGTAGCAAGGTGTATATGGGTTTTTGTGTGTGAGACTGACTTGATTGTAAACTTTCACTTAAAGCACAATAAAAATTATTTAAAAAAAAGTGAGTGTGATCTTTTTTTTTTGCTTTGAAAAACGATCATCAATGGCTTCCCACTAGAATGAAAAAAGCAGTTGCTGTCAAGTCAATTCTGACTCATGGAGAACTCATGTATGTCAAAGTAGAACTGTCCTCCACAGGGCTTTCAATGCTGATTTTTTTGCAAGTAGATCACCAGGCCTTTCTTTTGAGGTGCCTCTGGGTGTACTCTAACCTCCAATCTTTTGGTTAGTAGTCAAGCATGGGTATCACCGAAGGGCCTCCAACTAGAATACAATCTTATAATACAATCCAAACTCTTTACCATGGCCTGCAAAGCCCAATGAGTGACAGGTCCTTCTGCCTCTCCCACCTCATCCCTGCCATTCCCTTCCCCTAGGCTGGCTGCCTCCTTTTAAACCGTGGCCTACCTTACAGCCCCATTCCCTCTGACTGGAATGCTCTTCCCTGAAGTTATCCTCCAAATCCTTCAATTTACAACTGTAACAGTATGTCCTCAATGGCCTTCCCTGACTGTCCTGTCTAAGATGGAATGGGGTCATTAGTTTAGCTTTTCAAATATAACTTTAATCCTCAGGTGCACATGTATGCCTTTCTGGAGACTAATAACATGTGAACTTATGTTGATCATAAAACTATACTTCTTTCTTGCCAAAAAACCAAAATATTTTCACATGCTTGAAACAAAAACAACACCCAAACCTAAAAATGTATCGGAATACCACTGGGAAAAAAACATGTAGTGGCAAAGGCAAAAACATCATCATCTCAAAACATGTAGAATAAGCACTTCGCAAAAAAATCCAACATCCTTTCATGATAAAAATACTCAACAAAGAAGGAACAGAAAGGAACCCCCTCGTTCTAAGAAAAGGCATTTATGAAAAACCCACAGCTATCACCATTCTTAATGGTAAAAGACTGAAATATTTCACCCTATGATAAGGAATAAGACAAAGATACCCGCTGTTGTCTTTTCTATTCAACATTGTAGTAGGGGTCCTAGCCAGGACAAGTAGGCAAGAAACTGAAATAAAAGGCATTCATATTAAAGAAAGAAATAAAACTTCCTCTGCTTGCAGATGACATGATCTTGTGTATAAAAAATCTTAAGAAATTCACACACAAAAACTATTAGAACTAATAAATGGGCTCAGCAACATTGCGGGATACAAGCTCAGTGGCAAAAATGAACCGTACTTATAAACGCTTGCAATGAACAATCCCAAAATGAAATTAAGAAAAACAGTCCCAACTAATGGACCACAAGTACCACAGCCTCTACCAGACTGAGTCCAGCACAACTAGATGGTGCCCCGCTACTACCACCAACTGTTCTGACAGCAATTGCAATAGAGGGTCTTAGGCTGAGCTGGAGAAAAATGTAGAACAAAATTCTAACTCACACACACTCAAAAAAAGAGAGACCAGGCTTACTGGTCTGACAGAGATTGGGGAAACCCCAAGAGTATGGCCCCCGGGCTCCCTTTTAACTCAGTAATGAAGTCACTCCTAAAGTTCACTCTTCGGCCAAAGATTAGACAGGCCCATAAAACCATATGAGACTAAATGGGCACACCACCCCAGGGGCGAGGATGAGAAGGCAGGAGGTGATAGGAAAGCTGGTAATGGGGAACCCAAGGTTGAGAAGGGGAGAGTGTTGACTTGTTGTTGGGTTGGCAGCCAATGTCACAATACGTGTATTAATTGTTTAATGAGAAACTGATCTGCTCTGTAAACCCTCATCTAAAATACAATTAAAAAAAATTTAAAGTTAAAAGAAAATTCCATTTACAATACCATCAAAAAGAATAAAATACTCAGGAACATTTTAACAAAAGTACAAAATTTATATTCCGACAACTACGCAACACTGTTGAAAGATACAAAAGAAGACCTAAATAAATGGAAAGACATCCCACATTCATGGATTAGAAGACTTAATGTTAACATGCCAATGCTCCCCAAATTGATCTACAGATTCAGTGAAATCTGCATCAAAATCCCAGCTAGCTTCTTTGCAGAAATCAACAAGTTGATCCTAAAATTCATATGGAAATTGAAGGAACCCAGAATAGCAAAAAAATCTTGTAAAATAAGGACAAAGTTGAAGGGCTCATACTTGGCTATAATAAAATAAGATAAACAATAACAATGGTTGGCCAAGATATGGAGAAATTGGAATTCTCATACACCACTAACAGGAATGTGAAATGGTGCAACTGCTTCGAAAAACGGTCTGGCAGTTCCTCAAAATGTTGAATATAGAGTTACCATATGACCCAGCAATTCCACTCCTACATATATACCCAAGGGAAATGAAGAGACATGTCCACACAAAAACTTGTACATGAATGGTCATAACAGCATTATCCATAATAGCCCAAAATTGGAAACAACCCAAACGTCCACCAACTGATGAATGGTTACATAATATGTGGCATATCAATATAATGGAATCTTATTTGGCAATAAAATAGAATGAAGTATTGATACATGTTACAACATAGAGTGAAAACATGCTACATTAATGCCAATCACAAAAGACCACATATTTAATGATTCAATTTATATGAGATGTCTAAAATAACCTAAATCTATAGCTACAGAAAATAGATTGGTGTTTGCCTAGAACAGGGGTGTTGGGGGTAAAGGAGGTTGACCAATGTTGAGTACAAGGTTTCTTTCATGGTAATGAAAATGTTAAAAAAGTGATTGTGGTGATGGTTGTACAATTCTGAGAATATACTAAAAGTCACTGAATTGTATACTTTAAATGTGTGAATTGTATGGTATGTATCACACACACACAAAATCTTACATAGGTTAAGCTGACTTTTATAAGACTTTCTGATCAAAAAATCTTATAAATTGATATAAATGTAAAATATATGATAACAACTATATAAAGTGAAAATTTCACAAGAAGAAAAAAATCAAGTTAGTCAGTTGAGCCCCCACCCCCCAAAACGTAGTATATTGGGGAAAAGGAATTTTCCAAAGTTAACAATACTAATACTGCCATTTGACTCCATTCACTCTCCACCTAGCAACATGGTCAGGTTTCCAAGACCAGGTCGTTACATGAAAATTGCCATTATGTGAAAAGGGAGAACGACAACATCAGATCACAAAATGGAAAATTACTATATCATTACATAACTGCCAAATTACATTATTACGTAACTGCCAAACCACTGAGAATCAGGGCCCCACCATGTTGTCACACAACCTTAACCATTACAGCCAGCGTTACTCTCACCTCACACGTAAACATTACTGCCAGACACATAAAATAGTGGGATAAATTTTTTACTAGCGTCATAAATGCAAAACGCTGAATAACGAGATAGTCGATAAGTGAGGAGTGGGCACAGTATGACAGAAAAAGGAAGTATTCTTCATAACTATACTTTTAAGAAAAACTGAAGTACTGAAACACTTTTATCACATCTATTTTAATGAATTTTTTTTAGAACTTCATACATACCTTCCTCTTTTAAATGGAGTATATCAAATAAGATTTAACCTTTTGTTGATAATTAAGAATCATCACTCTGAATCACAGTGAATTGCAGTTTACTAAACCATACTGCATTATAATGTGTGATGCCTTGGAGATAAAAACCCAAACTCCATAGCACAGTCCTTAACTTTCTGGGCACTAATTGTTTTCCAACCTCAGTTCTTGCCACCTATGTGGCAGAAAAACTTTTTTTTTTTTTTTTAATTAATTTTTACTGTGCTTTAAGTGAAAGGTTACAAATCAGGTCAGTCTCTCATACAAAAATTTACATAATATTGCTATACACTCCTAATTGCTCTCCCCCTAATGAGAAAGCAGAGTCCTTCCCTCCACTCTCTCAATTTGTGTCCATTCGGACAGCTTCTGGACCCCTCTGCCCTCTTATCTCCCATCCCAGACAGGCGAGGCCAACATAGTGTCATGTGTCTACTTGATCCAAGAAGCTCACTCCTCACCAGTATCATTTTCTATCCCATTGTCCAGTCCAATCCCTGTCTGAAGAGTTGGCTTTGGGAATGGTTCCTGTCTTGGGCTAACAGAAGGTCTGGGGACCATGGCCTCTGGGGTCCTTCTAGTCCCAGTCTACCATTAAGTCTGGTCTTTTTATGAGAATGTGGGGTCTGCATCCCACTGCTCTCCTGCTCCCTCAGGGGTTCTCTGTTGGGTTCCCTGTCAGGGCAGTCATCGGTTGTGGCCAGGCACCATCTAGTTCTTCTGGTATCAGGCTATGTACTCTCCGGTTTATGTGGTCCTTTCCGTCTCTTAGGCTCATAATTACCTTGTGTCTTTGGTGTTCTTCATTCTTCCTTGCTCCAGGTGGGTTTAGACCCATTGATGCCTCTTACGTGGCTGCTTGCTAGCATTTAAGACCCCAGACGCCACTCTCCAAAGTGGGATACAGAATGTTTTCTTAATAGATTTTATTACGCCAATGGACTTAGATGTCCCCTGAAACCATGGTCCCCAAACCCTTGCCCCTGCTATACTGGCCCTTGAAACATTCAGTTTATTCAGGAAACTTCTTTGCTTTTGGTTTAGTCCAGTTGTGTTGACCTTTCCTGTATTGTGTTTTGTCTTTCCCTTCACCTAAAATAAAACTTATCTACCATCTAATTAGTGAAAACCCCTCTTCCGCCCTCTCTCCCCATCTCGTAACCATCAATGAATATTTTCTTCTCTGTGTAAACTATTTCTCCAGCTCTTATAATAGTGGTCTTATACAATATTTGTCCTTTTGCAACTGACTAATTTCACTCAGCATAATGTCTTCCAGATTTCTCCATGTTATGAAATGTCTCATGGATTCATCATTGTTCTTTATCAATGTGTAGTATTCCATTGTGTGAATATACCATAATTTATTTATCCATTCATCCGCTAATGGGCACCTTGGTTACTTCAACTTTTTGCTATTGTAAACAGTGCTGAAGTGAACATGGGTGTGCATATATCTGTTTATGTAAAGGCTCTTATTCCTCTAGCATATATTCCAAGGAGTGGGATTGCTGGATCATATGGTAGTTCTATTTCTAGTTTTTTACGGAAGCGCCAAATCAATTTCCAAAGTGGTTGTACCATTTTACATTCCTACCAGCAGTGTATAAGTGTTCCAGTCTCTTCACAACCTCTCCAACATTTATTATTATGTGTTTTTTGGATTAATGCCAGCCTTGGAGCGAGATGGAATCTCATTGTAGTTTTGATGTGCATTTCTCTAAAGGCTCATGATGGCAAGCATCTCCTCATGTATCTGTTAGCAGCCTGAATGTCTTTAGTGAAGAAAAGTTCCATTTTTTTCAAAGAACACATGGAAAATTACTATTTACTACTTAAATATATTGAAAAATGGCATGTTTTTGTCATTCTCTAAATAAGTCACACATTTTCAGACCTCTCATACTTCAGCTCTGTGGCACATGACTCAGTTAATGCTACCCCTTCTCCCAGAAAATAAGGAGACCTGGAGACACTGTGGTTAAAGTGCTCAGCTGCTAACTGGAAAGCTACCAGTTTGAACCCACCAGCTGCTCCATGGGAGAAGGATGTGGCAGTCTGCTTCTATAAAGATTCATGGCCTATGGGACAGTTCTATTCTGTCCTATAGGGTCGCTATGAGTTGGAATCCACTCGATGGCAATGGGTTTTGTTTTTTCTCCCACAACTCATTCTTCAGGTCACGTTAGTTGTCATTTAGCACCTTGTACATACAGTACTTTAGAACGTGTACATCAGCCTCCCCCACAGGACTATGAGCTCCTTAAGGCAAAGCCCGGGACTATTCATTCTTGTATAACCATTCCTGGCACAGGGCATCTAATTAACATCTGTTTCATAAGTAGATAAGTGGGATATACAGGTAGGTAGTTATCCGACATATAGATAACATTTAATTTGTATTAACTAAATACCTGGGGCTTTTATATCTGACCCCATCCCATTGCCTTTGCTCTTAGTCACTGTACTATATTAATTTTTGTTTATTTTCAGTATTCTACTTCAAAGATACCTGCCATTTGTTATGTATAAGTACTCGTCTCTCATAGAAACCCTCTTAATTTGTGGCTTACAACCTGTTGAGGGCTAAGAAACTACTGTATTTAAAATAAGGGTAAATAAGTAATTTGCCTTTAATTGTTTCTCCAGTAAGCCAAGATCATGAACTTTTACTGCAGACTTTAAGACATTTGTTTTGGCAGTTCAGAAACTTGTTGATTTCCTGGTCCTCAACTAGGTTAGGGATAGTTAAAATTGAGGAAATTCGTGACTAAATTCTTATACCAGCATAAAAGTATTCTTTATTAAAACTTAAAACTAAACAGAGCCACAAATGAGTGGGTAATTCCTATTAAATATTTCTCAAATTACAAACAAATTCAAGCATACTATTTTCACAGTGTCATGGATTGAATTATGTTCCCCCCCAAAATATGTGTATCAGCTTGGTTAGGCCTTGAATCCCAGTATCTGAGACTGTCCTCCATTTTGTGATTGTAATTTTATGTTGAAGAGGATTAGGGTGGGATTGCAACACCACCCTTAAGGGAGTTTCCCTGGGGCACGTCCTGCACCACCTTTTATCTTACAAGAGATAAAAGGAAAGGGAAAGGAGCAGAGAGTTGGGAACCTCACAGGACCAAGAAAGCAGCACCAGGAGCAGAGCACACCCGTTGAACCCGGGGTCCCTATGACTGAGGAGCTCCTCAACCAGGGGAGATTGAGGAGGAAGACCTTCCTCCAGAGCCGACAAAGAGAGAAAGCCTTCCCCTGGAGCCGACACCCTGAATTTGGACTTGTAACCTACTAGACTGTGAGAGAATAAATTTCTCTTTGCTAAAGCCATGCACTCGTGGTATTTCTGTTATAGCAGTACTAGATGACTAAGACACACGGTAAAGTCAGAGACAAATAACTGTCTTTTTATGTTACCCTTCTAGATTTACAAAAAGCCTTGTTTATTTGATTCCACACTTCTGTGTGACCTATTTAACTTTTAAAAGGGTATTTGCTTTTGAATTGGTACCAGTAACAAAAAAAAGTTGCTAGGACAACAGGTAACTCAAAGACAATTCAACATATTGAGGATTTTCTAATTAAAATTAGAAATCTGATTCATAGCATAATAGCCTAGCAGAGGCTTTTAACCAATACACATTTCAATGCCCAGGAAAGAAATCTTTACTATTCTTCAGAATGAATATTTTCTTCAGAAACAAGTGTTGTTTTACTAACCATTCTACTTGTTACTGCAGCATACTGCTGCATCTTAGAGATGTTTAACATAAGCTTCTAAGCAAATAGCTAAAACTATGTTTTAGCACTTAATCTTTAGTTGTATGGAAAATTTATTCAGACAGATGAACTTATTCCTCAACCAGTAACTTAGAAACAAGTATTTCCTAAAATGGATAAAAATATACCAGAGAACCACCACAAATGTAAGCCAATCAGAGAATCATGCTGAAAGGACTTTTCAGATCACCTAGCCTAACCTCTTTGCCAGTGATTTTAATGCTTCAATTTTTTAAATGCATCGGTATTTCTAGAATATCTACAACATATAGGACAATATAAGTAAGGTGCCCAAAATAACTATACTTATGAGAAGTCATAGTCTTCCTGTATGTAAAAGTCAAAGGACTTACTGAAGAATGTTTTGGAAGTTTTAGCAAAACTTTGCACCAACAGCAAGAACAATAACTTGAATGCACAAGAGAACTTTAAATGGTTAGGCTTAGTGATTGGACCTTTAACATATTTGTCCATCAATCTGTCTGTCCCTCTGTCCATTCGCCCACCCACCCACCCACTCATCCATCCACCCAATCAACGAACCAATATCTATTAAGTACCTATCGTGTCCCAATAATTTAATTGGGGAATAAAGGCAATAGGATAGTTGATAAAACATTAGAAGTACTATGAGATGGGAAAGATACTGCGCTGTGGGAGGATATAAGATGGGCACAACGCATACTTGGGAGTTCATAAAAGGCATTCCATAATTGAATCCTGAAAGATGAGTAGTTAGGCAGGCAATAGGAGAGAGAATACTAAACAAAGAGGCAGCTTTCATGAAGGCCTGGAGAGAATGCTTGTTGCAAAACAAAGTTAAAGGGTTCAGTATGATCTGAGAAGGAAAAGATGGGGCTGACAAGATAAGGGGCTGCCTGATCACCAGGGCTTATATATCAGGAACTTAAGTCACCTCAAGAACTTTAGAAGGAGTCATTATAAAAAGCTTTTAAGTATGGAAGTGATCTGATCAGATTTCCAGGGAGAGATATGAGCACAGTGTGATGGGCAATTCACAGACTGGCACTACTGAAAGAAGGAAGGCCAGTTGAAGACAGCTGTCCATTCATTTATTCATAAATTTTCATTGGGTACTTTCTATGTGCCAGACACTGGAATACAGTGGTAATGACACAAAATGCCAGCCCTGTGGAATTTGCCTTCAGGGCAAGTGGTGCTGGTGGCCTGTACCAGTGTAGTAGAAGTGGATTTGGAA
Organism: Elephas maximus indicus; assembly: GCF_024166365.1. NCBI lineage: Eukaryota > Metazoa > Chordata > Mammalia > Proboscidea > Elephantidae > Elephas > Elephas maximus. Next base: position 42,669,108 of record NC_064837.1, on the reverse strand, counting down.
AGAAGTAAAGACATTTCAAGATACATAAAAGTTGAGAACAAAAGAAGATAGTGACAGTGAGGAGGGAGCAAGAAGAGTTAAAGATGGTGACCAGGTTTCTGGCTAAGTGATGCCCTTCATGAAAACAGGAACAGAGGAGGAGCCGGTTTGGGAGACAAGTTCAGCTTTGGGAGACACGCAAATGGTAATGTCCAGTAAACAACAGTAATATGGATCTGAAATTCTAGAGAGGGATCTGGCTTAAAGTTCTTAATAGGCTGTCATTTTTTTGTCTCCCCAGTGGGCACAGTACCAAGCATATAGTTGGAATTCAATAAACAGCTCTTAAATGAATGAAGGAGATATACATTCTGAACAATCAACAAAAGGTAACTGAACTCATGGGAATGGATAATATCAGCTAGGCAGTGTACCAAGCGAAAACTAAAGAGGACCTTAGAACATCAAGGAACACCAACACTAAAATGTAGGTGAATCCACAGAAGAGTGGTCAGATAAGTAAGGGGAAAAATCAAGAGACTACAAAGTCACAGAACCCATATATAATGTGTCTCAAAGGAAGGAGTGGCCAAAAGAGCCAAAGTTTGCTGCAAAGTATGAAAAGGAATAAAACAGAAAACAAAAGAATTCCATTTATGAAAGTTGCCTACTTTTCTTAATTTTCAAGAATGAAGAGCAACTCTGAATATCCCTGTCTTATGACATGTTACGACTTACTTCTCAAAACACTGCCCTATAGCAGGCTACAAAAACTTTAAAAAAAAAAAAAAGAGGTATTTGACTGTATCAGGACCGACCCCTGTTATAAATCAGGGACTACCTGTATGCCTGAAGTGTCAGATCTAAAGCATCATTCTTATGAGACACATTATTTCCTCTACAGGCAGCTGAGCGTTTTACAAATTTGTCTGTTCCATCTAAAGGCCCGCCTCTTTACTCTACCACATCACCCTGTTTATTTCCTGCATGGCATCTATCCCAATCTGTATTTAATTGGTTTGTTTATTTATTCTGTCTTACAATGTAAACTCCAAGAAAGCATGGGCCACCTTCCTTTTCTGTTTTGTTTGCAGCTGCTACTTTAGAGCCTAGAATAGTGCCTGTTATTGTTGGGTGCCATCAAATCAATTTTGACTCACAGCAACCCCATGTGACAGAGTAGGAGTGCCTGGTAGGATCTTCTAGGCTCTACAAGATCGACACACAGTGTCTGCAACAATGAGCTCAAACACAGCAACGGCTGAGAAGATGGTGCAGGGCCGGGCAGTGTTCCGTCCTGTTGTACACAGGGTCGTTAGGAGTCCAAACAGACTTGGTGGCACCTAACAACAACAATTTTTACAGCAGCAGATGGACAGGTCTTTCCCCCATGGAACCGTCGGGTGGGTTCGAACTGCCAACCTTACATTTGGCAGCCCAACAGCTAACTGTTGTGCCACAAGGGCTCCTAAAATAGTGCCTAACTCAAAAAATATTTGTTCTTTCTGAGCATCTATGTGTCAATTTATCTTTCTATCTACCTATCAAAGAATGGGATGGAGGAGAACTAGAAGATCACGGAGTTCCCTCCCAACCCTTAAAAAATAAATGAAGAACAAGTGAAAATACATTTTAAAGGATAATAATAGAATCCAGAATCACAAAAATCCTAGACCTATCTCTTTTTATCTTAGCTGCAGGACCTCAAAATTACTCGAAAAAAATTCTTTTCAGGCTCTAGTACCCTAGCAGACCAGGAAAACAGTCAGAAACAAGATATATAGGAAATATTAAAAAAAAAAAAAAAAAAAGCCCATTACTAGGGTCAGTTTCTCAATTTCTGTATCTCAAAGCTTCCAAAGAGGAGGGAAAAGCCATGATTTTTTAGGTATAATTTGTAAAAAATTTTAGCCAATTTTAATTCAGTTTTACAGGACTTAAATTTAAACACCTTATAGAAAAAAACTGCTAAACTGCAAGCAATTATTTCCTCTTTCCCAAACGGGTTACATTAATTCAGTTTAAAAATGTTAACCATCTATCATCTCTATGGTAACCCTGGTGGCGTAGTGGTTAAATGCTATGGCTGCTAATCAAAAAGGTTGGTAGTTCAAATCTGCCAGGCGCTCCTTGGAAACCCTGTGGGGAAGTTCTACTCTGTCCTGTAGGGTCGCTATCAGAAAGAATTGACTAGACGGCAATGGGTTTGGTTTGGTTTATCATCTGTATAATAGCTGACATGTACCATATGCTCTTACAAATTAATTCAAATGGAATATACATACCAGAAAATTTTCTCAAGTGTAAATAATATCGTGCAGTATGCCCTCATTTTTTAGGAGATAAGTATGTTTAAGTATCGAGGGATAAAACGTTATAATGCCAAAAGCTTACTTTGAAAGAACGGTTCAGCAACTTAAAAATATGCATGAATATACATACAAACACACATACACACACATATACCGTAAAACTTTCAAAAGCCAGAACCTGTTAAGGTGGAAACCTGTCAAAGAAGGAAAATGCAAACACTTCCCACTAAAAGGAACAATAGAATAGTGGTTAAAACTGTACTCTGTCAAAGGTGGAAAACCTGCAAGACCCAGAAAAACAAGGCAGTCCTGCCGAGTTCCAGCTCTCACAGGTTTTCACTGTATTTTTTTTTTTTTAACACATACACACGCCAACAGACATATATATACAGAGAGGTAAGTAAAACACTACTGAATTTAGGTGGTAAGTATAGAGATGACCAATGTACCTTTAATTTTTCTGTATGTTTGAAAATTTTCCTAATAACATTGGAGGGGAAATTTTACAGAAAAAAAAATTCACTAATCTTAAGAAAAAAAGGTTTCTAATGATAATAATCCCATACCCTCAACTTCAAAACTTCTTCTTTGTATTAATATGTAAATTCCCATGGTTCAGTTCAAACATAACTATTATGCTAAACTACTAGACGCTGGAATTCTTAAGTGAATAAGCCACAGTCCTGTATTCAAACCAATAACTAAATATTGCTGGCCAAGATTTCAAAATGTATAAAATCCACACATATAAAAAACCACACCAAACCCACTGCCATCGAGTCAAATCTGATACATCTCTAAATATCAGCTTTTTGAATATACATATTACATACATTATTTGGCTGCTAATAGAAAATTCGGCAATTTAAACCCACCAACCAACCGCAATTCAGGAGAAAGATTTGTAGCAGTCTGCTTCCGCCTTGGAAACTCTATGGGGCAGTTCTACTCCGTCCTATAGGGTTACTATGAGTCAGGACTGGCTCAAGAGCAGTGGGTTTGGTTTTGGTTTATGTTGATGTATCTGGTCTCAATGATTTATTTAGGTAACGGCTGTATTAATTATGGGTGCTAAGCACAGCAAAAAGAAAAAAGGTGTTTTTTAAAATAACTCAGCCATTCGTCAACAGAACAAAAGAACACGCATTTGGCTAGGTTCTAGTTACTAGTTCTCTTGGGGACCAAAGGTTTGATATAATTTAAGTACACAGCATGCAAGTAAAGGTAAGCTAAGGAGTCCAAGAAAAGGGAACCTAGGTCTCTTTAGCACAGGGTTGGATCAGTGACCTACAGTGCATGCCACAGGAATCTAGTGAGTAGTCCTTACTCTACTAATCCAGTACCTCTGACTAGAGGTGTCGGATCTAGGTACTTTCCATTAAGTACCATGACCAGACTGGTAAATGTGGGGACGCCATGGCTATCAGGGGCACATATAGTATCTCACTTCGGTATCTCTGAAGGTAAAGATGGGTTAATATCTGTCTTAAGAGCTGAAACAATGGTTAACTGATTATCATTTCAAAACACAATAACCACACAGAGATACCCCTAGAGAACAAATGAAAACTGTTCATTTCAGAAAGTGCCTGGCAGTGGGGACTGACAAGGCAGGGCACACCTGGTCTGACAACTGGCAGTGCGAAGCTTGTCCAAATGAGTCAGCAAAAAAAAAAAGGGCATCTTTTAAATATGAAAATATGCACTGTTAAAAATGTAAAGTGTGTTTTAAAATGTATTTCCTTTATGTACAAAATAAGTCAGGTAATACAGAAATCAATGAAACACTAAAACATATTTTGAGCATTCTGAAACTTTATTTGAATGAATAAGGCCTAACATTCCAAAAAGCTGCTGGCCCTTGCTCTAACTGAACCAGGAAAGAAATTAAGTCAGCACTTGCGTCAGCTCTTAGACCAAATTCTTTAGTCCACTGAAGATATCACAAGACGTTGGTTTCCAAAACCCACTGGACAGGTTCCAGAGGGGCTTCACCATTAAAATTAGTCTGAAAACTTTAATAAATAACATGTATATTCAAACATGTAAGATGCCAAATGCTAACACACCACGGATCAGCAACACATCCTTCTGTATTGCCAGACCAACCTGTTCACCTGCCAGTTCTGTGCATATAACTGAACTGCCCTTCACCTGCTGCTCCACTTCAGTGAAATGAAACCTGTTGTGTTGTTCTCAGCTGCCATCAAGTGGGCCACCAACTCACGGCAACCCCATGCACAACAAAACACTGCCAGGTCCTGTGCCATCCCCCTGATCAGTTGTCGATCTGACCATTTGATCCACAAGGTTTTCACTGGATGATTTTTGGAAAGAGATTGCCAGGCCTTTCTTCCTAGTCTATCTTAGTCTAGAAGCTCTGCTGAAACCTGTTTAGCATCATAAAAACCAAACCTGTTGCCGGTGACTAGCAGCAACCCTACAGGACAGAGTAGAACTGCACCACAGAGTTTCCAAGGATCACCTGGTGGATTCAAACTGCTGACCTTTTGGTTAGCAGCTACAGCACTTAACTTCTACACCACCAGCATTTAGCATCATAGCAACATGGGAACCTCCACTGACAGACCAGTGGTGGTCACATGAGGTGCACTGGCTGGGAACTACATGTGGGTATCCCAAATGGAAAACGAGAATTCTTCCACTGAACCACTAATGCTTCGAATAAAACTTTGCTATTATGTATGTTTTTAAATAAAACATATATAATAGCAAAGTTAAATACCCTAGAACAACAGATTTGATAGTATTAAGGCTAGAACTTTGAAAAATCATCACAAGTACTAATTTTAAATAAGAGATTGACTACTCAGAGCACAAAGTAAACAATGTTGAAGCAAAAGTGGAGTTTCTGTTTTTTAACTTCCTAAATCCTTAACAGGCACCATCAACAATTATAAGCTGTGAGTATGCAAAATTATTCCTTCACTTCTGTCGCTTCATAAAAAGTCACAAAACTCAAGTTATAAAACTTGAAAATTCACTGCAAATTATTTTACAAATCAATTGAAATTTCAATAGTTTTGATTAAAATTTTTATGAATAAGAATTATAACCCATAAAAAAGAGCACTGAATGTCAATGCCTGTTTTCCTGCCCACCTGTCTTATCACTCCCATGTTTATACACTTCCGATGAAAACAACCTGATTAGTGTCTTCATGTTGTTGTTAGGTGCTGTCAAGTCGAGTCAATTCTCATAGCAACCCCACGTAGAACAGAACACTGCCAGGTCCTGCGCCATCCTCACAATCTTTGTTATGCTTAAGCCCACTGTCGGAGCCACTGTGGCAATCCATCTCACTGAGGGTCCTCTTTTTTGCTGACCTTCTACTTTACCTCTAAAAAATACTTCCTATAAAATACCAATTTTATTACTGCTGTAAGTATTGATTTGTTGGGGGAAAATTAATTAGAAAATTCTCAGTATCTCTCACCTCTACATTTAATCACCCTATTTTTTTTTTAAAGCAAAAAAACACATAAAAGAAGCAATCACAAAATCACATCACAAAATCTCATTCCCAACAAAGGATATTCTCTCTTCAGCCCATTCTCTTTATATATGCTTCTATCACACAAGGAGGGAAGGAAAAGTGGATGAAGAAGGTACCTCTTCATTTTTATTTGCAATCTCCCTCCAGCCAATGTTGCTAAATGAACTCTCACTTTAAGAATAACTGCAAAGAAATAAGAGGGGCAGAGAAACTACAGGACTGGAAACACAACAACCAGAATGCACTTAAGGAGAATGTTGGCACATTGCGAAAAATGTAACTAATGTCACTGAACAATCTGTGTAGAAACTGTCAAATGGGAACCTAATTTGCTATATAAACTTTCACCTAAAACACAATAAAATATTATTAAAAAAAAAAAAGAATAATCAGAATAAAAATATGCTGAGCAGGACAGGGCACAAAGAATGCAGGCACCTGGGTCCCTGTTGACAGCGCTCAGTTGCTCAACTTATCTGCAACCATTCTCCCTCCAGGCGTCTTGTCCCATGAAATACTACAACTCCCTTATACCTGAGCCATTTTAAACTGGGTACGCACGTCATGCAGCCCACAGCATCCCAACTGATATAATCCCTTGTCAGCCAGACACTTGCACCAAAACGGAACGTATGGCCCAGTTGATTGGTCTTCTGCTTCCAGAAGACTCTTTAGGTTTTTCCACACCATGCCCTGCCAAGAGGAGCCCCAAACCAGTGAGAAACACAGCTCCCCCCGGGGGAATTTCACAACCTCAAGATCTGGGGGAAACTCTGCCCAGAGCAGTCAAATACTCAAAATACAGAGCCAAAGGATTGGGGGAGGGGGAGGATGGGGGGAGAATCCTGTTTAAGGACAATGTCCAAAAACCTCAAAAAAAAGAGTAACAGTAATAAGAAATAAGGCCCAGAGAATCACCACTCAAAACTAAATTTCTAAGAAAAAGGTTCTGTAACTCATTTGTCTACTCACCTGGAAAGGTTTCTTTCTTTTTTTTTTTTTCTTCTTTTTGGTAATTGCTAAAAGTAAATCATGCATATATTTAAAGAATCAGAAAACATGAACAAACAAAAACAGAAAAACCGTTAACATACTCAATCCAGGAGTATTTCCTATTAAATATATCTTTACATCATTTTCTATCCAGATTTTTATTCAAAAAAATTACTGATTTACAAATAAATTATCAACAGGATTCACAGAGCTTACTCTGGATAAAGCAAAGGGCAAGGTCTCACTGAAGAAGTGAAATTTAAGCAGAGAAGAAAGTGAGGAAAGAGCAGGTAAAGCTCTGAGGGAAGAGTGTTCTAGGCCAAGGGAACAGCGGGGGTGAAGGTATCAAAGACAGGAATGGCAGGGGTGGCTGGAGCAATGAGCCAAAGGGGAGAGTGGTAAACAATAAGAAAAGGGATTTTCTCAATCATCAGCAATTGAAATTGGTCCCAAGTCCGTCTAAAATCAGCCCTCCTCGTCTGGGGTCTTAAAAGCTAGCAACCAGCCATCTAAGATACATCAGTTGGTCCCAACCCACCTGGAGCAAAGGAGAATGAAGAACACCAAAGACACAAGGAAAATACTAGCCCAAGAGACAGAAAGGGCCACACAAACCAGAGACTCCATCAGCCTGAGACCAGAAGAACTAGATGGTGCCCAGCTACCACCAATGACAGCTCTGACAGGGAGCACAACAGAGAATCCCTGACAGAGCAGGAGAAGAGTGGGGTGCAGAACTCAAATGCTAGTAAAAAAGAACAGACTTAATGGTGTAACTGAGACTGGAGGGACCCCAGAAGACATGGCCCCCAGAATCTCTGTAAGCCCAGAGCTGAAACCCATTCCCAAAGCCAACTCTTCTAAGATTAGACTGGACTATAAGACATAAAATGATACTCGCAAAGAAAGTGCTTCTGAGCTCAAGCACATACAGAAACTAAACGCGCAGCTCCTGTCCAGAGGCAAGAAGGCGAAAAGGGACAGGAGCTGGCTGAATGGACACGGCCAGGATGGAAAGGAGGGGTGGCCTGTCACGTTACAGGGAGCGCAGCTAGGGTCACATAACAATGTATGTATACATTTTTGTATGAGAAACTAACTTGAACTGTAAATTCACTTAAAGCACAATAAAAATAATAATAAAATCAGCCCTCCTTTAGTTTATTTTTAAAGGCTTACTAACTCCACAAAAAAATTTTTTAATAAAAGCAAGGAAAAGACAAAAGGTATTCAAATTAAGTCATATCATTATAATAAAGGTGAAATTTCTGACTCCTTGCTGAGAATTCCTACAAGCAAGAGATTACGGCAGCCTCACACACTCCTAAGACATTCTCACCACTTATATACTCTCCTAAATTTCCACAACCAAAAAAAAACCAGGGCTCACTTTCTGATGATCAACACTTTCCATTCTTTCACATTACTTTTGCTATAATAGTGGACTCCGAGCCTCCATGTTAAAGGCCACAAAACACAGAAAATAAAATGCAGAATTCACTTTGCATACTGGCCTAAGAAAGACTGAATTTCTGGGTACTAGGTAAAACTTGATTTATTATCTTACATGAAAACTAATAAGACGTGGTTTTACGGTTGCGGTCTGGGAGTTGGCTCATCTAGCATTTCATGAATGTTTTCAATTCTCAGGTCATGGACCTTGTCCAGAGGTTTCATTATGGAGAATTCATAGATATGTGTGTCTGAAAAAAGTATAAACTATAAAGAAAGTCACTGGACAGCCTATTTTTAGAGTTATTTACTTAAGAAATTAATGTACAACCCAGTGCCTAGCAATTGGTCAGTTTTATTTTCTGATTCTGCAACCTGTGGCAGATGTTGTTTTTGCACGTGTGTCCCTGGCAATGCGTCCATGTTTATACATGGACTGAGAGGAGTTTAAGGCTGGAGGGAGCAATTCCTTTACCCCAGATGACAGGTGATGCTGGGCCTGCTCCACACCTGTATGTATATGTGGTTAATTCCCCAGGCTCTTCCATGTGCATCCAGACATATAAGGCCTATATGACCACGAAGACATGGCACGGCATTTCAGAAGCAGTGCTTGACCTCTGTTCTACAAACAGTGTGAATAAACAAGTGGAAACTCTGATCCTGTCCTGATTTGATTTTTCAACCCCTCCTTCCCTATATACTTGGAAATACTCTGGAAATAAAGTCAGTTTTGTTTGGCAAATTCAATGGCATTCCTTGAAAGGAGTGAATCACAAAACCAGAGCTAAAGATCATTCTTATAGGCAAGCTTTATGAAAGAAAGGAAAAGAACTATCTGGTGCAAAGGTATGTATGGAAAAAAAGTAAACAGGGTTACTAATTAGTGTTAGGAAATGATTTACCAAACAAATTTTACATTCTAAATACTTTTTTAAGTATTTTAGAAAAATACTTTGTTCCTCCAATAAGTATGTAGTCTCCTTCAATAACCATGCATTTAACCAGGTTGCTAGATGCTGGAGAAACGCTATGCCTGCCATAGAAATAATGCCAACACAGCCTGACAGTTAAAATTCTTGACTCACTCCAGAGCTCCAAAAGCTTCAGAGACTGGAAGTGAGGACACTGAGGTCACTGATGAGGTGGTAGAGTTAACAGCTTGCCATGTCCACTTGTAAGGTGCAGTCTGAGAAAGAAACTTAGAAGGGAAAAGAGTTGCCAACAGTCACCTGCATTTCCTCAACCCCACCTTCCCAGTCCTCTTTATAAAAAAAAAACATTTTTTCAAGGGAACTGTCCAAGGTTACCAGTTGATATGGGGGAATGCTTTGGCGTGGAATACCAATAAAATGAAACTGTATACTCTATATATTTATAGAGCATTGCTATACAACATCCAAGTGTTAATAAAGTGTCAACCAAGCCACATAAAATGTGAAATAAGGCCTCTTTCTTAACAGGATTAAAACGTCAAGAAGGAACTGACCGAAAGAGGGAGATCTCTAACTTCCCAAAGCAGCAACCCCTGGAAAGGTCCTAGAGCCAGCGGAAGTTCCATATCCAGGACAGAACTGTTTAACCACCACTACCACTACCCCCACCCCCGTGGTAAAAGTTTGAACCGCAATCTGATGATCCTACCGTGGTCGGAAACTTCCCTAAAGAACAAGAAGCAACCAGACACACTAAAATCTCCGCCCCCGGCCAACCCGAGGTGCCCTCATGCCAGGCTGTTTCTTCCTCTCTGGGCCTTGCTTCCCCCCACCTCACTCCCTTTCGCGGCCCCTCACTATTCTGCCTCTGCTTCCAACGCCCGCCCGGGGTCCCGGGGACCACCGCGGCCGCCGGGCTCGGTCCCGGGAGGCCTCGGCCTTAAGTCAGACTTCCAGGAGGCCCAGACCCGGGCCCGGCCGCGACCCCCGACCCCGGCCCGCCCTGGGCCCGGCCTCCGGCCCACCCGGCCGCGAAACCCACGGCCCCCGCCCCGCCGTCCGCCGGCCCTTACCTCCTCGGCGTGCTTGCGCAGCGCCTTCTCCCGCTCGTACTGGGTGATGAGCTGCTCGTTGTCGTCCCGCAGCAGCTCCAGCTCCACCTGGTGCTCCTGGTCCTGCGCGAACACCGAGTCCAGATTCTCCAGCACTGCCACCACCAGCGGCATCAGCTCCTTGACCACCTCCTCGTCGTAGCGCCCGATGAGCCGCTCGAACTCGCGGTAGATGGAGCCGGCCAGGCCGGACACCCGCTCCGACATCACGGCCCCGGAGCCGCCGGGCTCCTCCTGATAAACCACACCGTCCTCCAGCTCCATGGTGGCGGGGGGGCAACCCGGGGCGTCGCCGGCTGAGGGGGCGGCACGGGCCCGCACGGGACCGGCCCGGCTGGAGCTGGGGCTGGGCCCGGTGGGGTGGGGGCCGGGGCCGGGGCCGGAGGAGGGGAGGGGTGGGGTGAACGCACTCACCCCAACTGCCGCTGCACCAACTGCCGGAGCGGCCGGGCCGCGAGCGCCACACGTCACCGCGGGGAGGGACTGGCGCCGCGTCTACCCGAGAGGCGGGACCTCGCGGGAGCCCAGGCGCGGTTGGGGGAGGAGTCAGTTACGTCATCGTGCGCCGGCCGTGGGCGGGAGCCGTGGCGTCAACATCCGGCGCCGTGCGGACCGTGCCCTAGCCAATGGGAAAGAGTGGGAACGAAGAGTGGGGAGAACTGTCCGCCCAAGGCGGGATTTGCAGGGTAGGTCCCAAAGGAAAGGGAGGGGTTCTGGAAAAGTGACTAGCCGTCCAGAATTAACACAAGTAACGTTTCTATTGCTTTTTACAGCTCGCAAAGCGCTCTTTTGAGCCTCAGAACAGGCGCCCTCGATAGACGTTTAGCTCCTGGTTCACAGACCAGGAAACTAGGCCCTGAAAAGTTGTGGTTCACTCAAAGTCGCTCAGCTACAACTGGAACAAGGCTGTGTGGGTGCTCAAACCAGTTATTCTGATTGAGAATTTTGGGCTCAGAGAAAAGTAGGAAACAAAAGGGGAGGGAAAGCGATCTTAACTAGGGCAGGGTCGGTCTAAGAGATAAGTGGTCTCGAACAGGATAGAACTGTTTTGGGACAGTGAGGGATAAACCAAAAACCAAACCCATTGCCCTCGAGTCGATTCCGACTCATAGCAACCCTATAAGACAGAGTAGAACTGCTCCATAGGGTTTCCAAGGAGCGGCTGGTGGAGTCAAACTGCCAGCCTTTAGGTTAGCAGCCGATCTCTTAACCACTTGAGGGGTAAGGACAACCTAAAACAGAGTAAACGCAAAACATTCTGAAGGATAGAAGCTGTAACGCCACATTTTGCCCTTTCCCAAACACTGAATTTCTTCGCTTCTTACTACCAACTTGGGAGGGTAGCATTTCCCATCTCCAGTCACCCTCTCCTCCCCATGCCTTGTAGCGGGGCGGAGCGGGGAAGTGGAGAATTGAGGAAAGGGGTGGAGCCACTGGAGGAATAAGTCCCACGATGTGCGAGGTCTCCGCTGCCCGAGAGTGTATCACGTGTGGGGAGTGGCACAACTCCCAAGCCTAGGGCAGGCTGAGTCAAGGACTCCTTCCCGGTGTTCTCATCTAGCCGCCTTAAATGGGGCGGAAGACACTCCCAAACCCTTTCTTCCCGCCGCAGGTGACTCAAGAATTCTTCAGCCCTGTCTCGTTTAGGAATAGGGGGAGGAAAGGCAGGACTTGGATAAACATGGGTTTAGTGAGGAATCATTCACCTCCCCGGATCATAAAAAAGGATCATAAATACCGTGAAATTGGTCTTTTCCACCTTCTTCCTCCTGTTACTAGGTAGTCCCTAACGTCTCCCACTCAACCTAGAAAGCTACAAAAACAGAATGGAGTTTGGGTGATAGCCACCTTATGAACTCAGAAGGACAAAAATGAAAATATTAAGCCTTATAAGGTGTGAAGCGAGATTGAATTTGTGGGTTGTGCTGTTCCCCTTTTTTGCCCCCACCCCACACCCACCACTCTTATATTGTCTTGTTTGTGTTTATGTCTGGGTCTTAGGAATGCCAATCAGCTGATTCGGTGTAAACCCCCACATGCGCTTTCTCTTCTTAACCTCACATTTGAAAACTAGAAAAAGATAATTGCTCTGCATTTCTTTTTTTTCCTGAGAGCTGTCACTCAGTCAATCTACCTAAACAGGTACCTCTCTTTTCCTACTTCTTCCAGAGGAGAGGAAAACAGGATACAGTTTTACTTTGTTTTCTACATTATTATAAACATTAGAAAATTTAGAGAAAAAAAATCTCAGTTTTCAAGTATGAGACTAAAATAAAGTCTTCATTGTAAGTATGCTTCCTTAGGTATAAGTTCAACATAGAAAGATATGAGATATATATTTATGTCTTGATTTTAAGCTTCTAGTAGCTATCAGAAACATTTAATTGCTTAAAATTCAGCCAAATTTCCATCAACTGATGAATAAACAAAATGTGGTATATCCATACAATAGAATATTATTCAGCAATAAAAGATGAAGTACTGATACATGCTACAACATGGAAGAACCTTAAAAATATTTTGCTAAATGAAAGAAGACAGTCACAAAGGACTACATATTCTTTGATTCCATTTACATGAAATGTCCAGAATAGGCAAAACTATAGACATAGAGTAGATCAGTAATTGGGCAGGGCTGATAGAAATGAAGGGGAATGGGGAGTGGTGGGTATGGAGTTTCTTTCTGAGATAATGAAAATGTTCTAAAATTGATTGTGGTGATACATACACAACCCTGAATGTACTAAAAGCCATTGAATTGTACACTTTAAGTGGGTGAATTGTGTGGTATGTGAATTATATCTCAATAAAGCTGTTAAAAAATAAATAAAATTCAGGGCTATAAAGACTTTCCAGTAGACCCAATAAAAGTACATAACTCAGTGTGGCAGAGTGGAAAGAAAACGGTTTTGAAATTGGGAACCTTGTATTCTAGTATGGGGTGCTAATTTTGAACAACTTAAAAACAAGCAAGTATTTATTGAGCACCTACTGGGTGCCAGTTACTACAATAAGGACTGTAAGCCTCAGCTTCTTCACTGTATAATAAGGGATCTGTTAGAGACTCTGTAGAGGCTTCTTTTAATTCTAAAATCCTATGATTCCTTTTTGTAGTTGATTTTAACATAGAGGAGAGGAGACCTTGAGAGTGAATCCTCTTAGTCAGCTCCTTATTAGGTAGGAGATAATACCAGCTTCTATACTGAACTGGCTGGATTCCCAACACCCTCCTCTAACCCTCATGGACTCAGATTATTGTAGAAGGCTACGAGTAGTTAAGGAAAAACAGGTCACTTGGTGGACTTTAGAGTAGGTGTTTACTTTTGATTTCTAATAGGAAGGAAACTCCATTTTAGGAGAATCATTAGACTTACAAAAATAGTGAGGACAGTAATGGAGTAGAAGGGGGGAGGAGCTGGTGAGGGCAGGAAAGGAGGAATTCCTTCCTAAGCACAATAACTATAATCACTGGAAAACAGAAATTACTAGCCCTGTTGCTTGTCCAGCCTTCTGGAACTTTTACAGTCATTTCTATGTGAATCAATTGCTCTGGTATCACAAACTACATTTTCCCACCTGGCAACAGAGAGAGGGTCTGTGAAAGAGGAAGAGAAGAGATGGCTCCCATGGCACCAGGCCCCCTTGTATGACAGTATGAAATGATAAGTGATTCATCATCCCATATGAACTAGAACATGTTTGGTAATGAAGTCTAGCTTTGGAATTCAGGGCTCTTGAAAAGTGCTGGAGGATTTTTCTGAGTCCTCACTTTTTCCTGAGACCTTTTTAAGGTGCCAAGACAGGTAAGTGTGTCCAGATCGAAGTCAGGAGAAGGCCTCTAGACAAGAGGTATTCTCTTGTGTCCCCAAAAGCTCTGGACAAGCAGGAATTGCCTCTAAGGAGGCAGAACATATGCCTAAGCAGGAATCTGTATTTGAGGCTATCTGCTCCCATAAATATTATAGCCTAGAAAACCCTATGGGGTAGTTCTACTCCGTCATATGGGGTCTCTATGAGTCAAAATCGACTCAATGGCACTTAACAACAACAACAACAACAAGGTCTATTGGTCGTATTTGTGTTCAGGTTTATTTTCTCCCCTCACCTTTTTCTGACTTGGGTTGAACAGAAGAGAAGGCCCATCATCTGCCTCTCAGTGTACTCTTTACACATACAGCTGAAGCTCACTCTGGAATAAATGACATGTTTTCAAAACAGTGGGTTGGTTGGGCGTTTTCCCCCTGATTATAGAAGAAATGCGTACTCATTATAGAAAATTTGCTAAATACAAGGAAGCAGAGAGAAGAAAATTAAAATCGCCCAGATAAGCGCATCTCCCAGATATCACCATGGTTAACATTTAATAATCTTGTAAGATGATGTAGGAAGTCTTCATTGTCTTTGGGGGAGAGAATTCAAGTGTTTATATCCGAAGGCTCCTGCTTTCCCTGGAACAAGTAAGAATCCTGTGAAATTGGACAAGAAACCTGAATGTTACCTGCCCCTCCCCCTACTTGAGTCTCTTAATTAAAATAGAAAAGAATGGTACAGATAAGGTATTCAGGAAACAACAGACTAACTCAGAGCCCATTTCCAAATGGGTCTTTAAATAAGTTTCGTTGGGGATGACATTGCAAATCCATCCTAGTTAAGAAACTAATTTTGACACGCATTAATAGCCATACTTGGAAAGGAATGAAGTTGAAAACGAACTCAATTTTTCTAAATGCCAATTAGCTTCTGTGTATGATTTGGGAGAAAGATCTCAATAACCCAAAACATCATTTCTGAAATTCCACTATCTTTAAGAACTCAGTGTAATTCAACCAACTCTGCTGCCAAGGGATACCAAGATGAATCAGGCACAATACCTACTCTCAAGAGGAGCAGTCTAGTAAGAGAAATAGGCCTGGGAACCATAAATTGCAATCCAATGTAATATTGCAACAAGTATATCCTAAGTGTACACAAGGTGCAATAATGGCAAAGAGGGCCATTAAGAGGGCGAAGATGCAATAATGGCAAAAACGGCATTTAAGCGAAGGCCTCCTAGAGAATTTTACTCAAATTAGGATTGGTTTTGGAGTCCCTCAGTGGTGCAGTGGTTAACTCATTTGGCTATCTGCAGCTAACAAAAGGTTAGAGGTTAGAGTTCACCCGGGGATGCCACAGACGAAAGGCCTAGCAATCTACTTCCAAAAATCAGCCATTGGAAACCCCAGAGCACAGTTCTACTCTGAAACACATGGGGCCATCAGGAGTTGGAATCAAATGGATGGCAACCAATGACTACAACATGGCTGGTTTGGGAAGGGGTAATAAATAGAAAGGTAGGGATGGTAATCTTGGCAGAGGCTTGGTGGTTAACTCACATCATGACTCAGGTAAGCAGAGAAAATATAATTGATTTATTTTGTCTACTTCCTGAGACCTCACTACTGAAATGACCTAGTTGAAAGGAAAGCTTAGTCTAAACTGATTATTGAAACAGCCCCTTTAGATCATGTGCAGTCTCTCTTGGATAAAAATTCTGAGTCTTTGAGCTAACCTCTTCCTTATCACGGAGAAGTGTAGCTTCTGACGCTTGATCACGGTGGATGAAGGTGAATATGGTCTTTGGATCCATGTGGTGACCACTGCTCTCTGTCTTCTGGTGTTTAAGCAATATTTCCTGCTCGCCTGGTCTCAGGACACCTAGCTGGCTGTCTTAGTCATCTAGTGCTGCTATAATAGAAATATCACAAGTGGATGGCTTTAACAAACAGAAATTTATTCTCTCACAGTCTACTAGGCTACAAGTCCAAATTCAGGGTGCCAGCTCCAGGGGAAGGCTTTCTCTGTCATCTCTGGAGGAAGGTCCTTGTCATCAATCTTCCCCTGGTCTAGGAGCTTCTCTGCACAGGAACCTCGGCTCCAAAGGATGTGCTCTGCTTCCAGCACTGCTTTCTTGGTGATATGACGTCCTCATGTCTCTCTGCTCACTTCTCTCTTTTGTATCTCAAAAGAGATTGACTTAGATAAAATCTAATCTTGTAGATGGAGTCCTGTCTCATTAATATACCTGCTGCTAATCCTATCTCATCAACATAATAGAGATCTCATCAACATAATAGAAATAAGATTTATAACACATAGGGAAATCACATCAGATGACAAAATGGTGGATAATCACACAATACTCGGAATCATGACCTAGCCAAGCCGACAGATAATTTTGGGGGGACACAATTCAATCCATGACACTGGTCTCCAAAGTTGAAGTTTAGAGCTCCTGGAGCTTATGGTTCATTCTTTTGGCATTGCTTCCTGTCTAACTCGGCCTCCTTTTGGCTCAGAGACACCTCATTCCCTGCTGTCCTCCTTCCTTCCACTTCCCACGCTCCCAGGCTAGGCTTGTGAAAGCTAAAGCTCTGGATCTCCCGTGATCTGATGACACAGCACAGGTGTGTCTGTGCCCTAGGTTAGTATGGAGTGGTATTCAGGACAGCATCTTTCTGAGGCCCAGATGAGAGGAGGGTAGAGCCTTCGGGATTACCTTCACTTACTCAACACATCTACTACCTGAGGCAAAGCCTGAACACGTATCTAACAACTTCATTCTCTTCACTTCTGTTCTCTTTGCCTCCATCCTACCAATTGTTGGAGAAAAGTTACTTAAAAACAAAATCTTCTCCCAACCCAGAAAACCTCTGCACAAAAATTGAAGAAAAATTTTATTATTAAACAAGGATGTGATGTATCACCAGCAATCCGCTAAAGAGGTTGTGAGGACAGAAAGAAATCTTAACCATTATGTATGTAAGGGGGTACAATGGTTACATTCATATTTTAAAAATAATCGTTCATTTTTCTAGTCCTTCTGGGCTGGAGATGGAGCTGGGCCACCTGAGTTTATGCTGATCTCCTTCCAGGAACAAAGGGAGGTATAGAAGAATTACCTGAAATTACATTTACATACCTTCTAGAAAGACAGAGTTTATAATTACAAGTTTTCTAAAGTAAAATGTAAAGAAAGCAATGGAAGAAGGGTGCTCCTTTCCCTGTTTTCACCTGGGGAATTTACCTGTTTATTTTCCATTTGTACTTGTCCTTATACAATCTTACAGTCTGAAAAGTGAGGTCTTCCTCCCCTATGTTCACCCTCTATCCCACCCACAATCTCCTGGCTAAATTTTATTAGTGAGCAGAGGTATTTTCTCTCCATTTTCCATGAAAGGAGCACTTCAGGGTAGGCTATTGATACGCTAGAAGTGGTGGTGGAAGTGGAATGCAAAAGGTTGGGATCAAAGATATTGGTTTGCACAAAAAGAAGACCAGCCTTACTGGCCTGACAGAGACTGGAGAAACCAGAGTATGGCCCCTGGATACCCTTTTAACTCAGTACTGAAGTCATTCCTGAGATTCACCCTTCAGCCAAAGATTAGACAGGCCCATAAAACAAACAAACAATACAAGTAGCTCAACCATGTACATGAGACTAAATGGACACGCCAGCCCAGGGGCAAGGACAAGAAGGCAGGAGGGAACAGAAAAGCTGGATAAATGGAAATGGGGAACCCAAGGTCGAGAAGGCGGGGGGGATTGGTAACCAATGTGACAAAACAATATGTGTATTAACTGTTTAATAAGAAACCAGTTTGCTCTGTAAACCTGCATCTAAAGCACACGCATGCACAAACAGTACAAATATTTCCTGAGAATAAAGGCTATATTGGAGAAGCACAGGTCATGGTGCTATTTGATAAGATAAGCGTGATAGTTTTGAGGCTTTAACATTAAAAAAAAAATGAATATTGGTTTGCTAGGCTAAAGTCTTAGTGTGTATGCTTAAACTGATTTTACATAGATCTTTCTCTCTGCATTCCATCTGTATCAAGGCTGATCTCCCTCCATGCCTCCCTATACCCCATGATAAGGTAATAACAGTGAAAGGGTGTGAGGAGTATTGAGAGATCTAGTGGACAGGACTTGGGAGATTTACAGGGTGTAAAGGAAAGGGACTCACAGATTTCTGGTAAGGCAAATGAATGAAATGGTGGTACCATCAATAAAGATAGCTAATTCAGGAAGGAAGGTACCTTTTTGAAATAAAATAATTCATTTGTACACTTTTGGTTTGAGGTATTTCTGCATTGGAACCCAAAGAAAAATACAGGCTGGACGAATTATTTGAAGTCATTCATTTATCAATGTAATTCTTACTTGTGGATAATACTCTGTCTTAAGCTGGGTTTTCTAGAGAAGCAAAACCAGTAAAGTATGTATTGTTGTTGTTGGGTGCTGTCGAGTCAGTTCCAACTCATAGTGACCCTATAGGACACAGGAGGGTTTCCAAGGAGCGGCTGGTGAATTCAGATTTGAATTGCCGACTTTTTGGTTAGCAGATGAGCTCTTAACAACTGTACTACTAGGGCTCCATATATATATATATATATATATATATATACATACACACACACACACAGAGAGAGAGAGAGAGGGAGAGAGAGATATTTATCTCAAGGAAATGGCTCACGATGTTGTAGAGGCTGGAAGGTCCCAATTCTGAGGGTCAGGCATCAGGCTGGAGACCTCTCCTGACTCACGCAGCAGCAGGGGCTGTCAAACCCAAGATCAGCAGGTTAGACAGAAGGCTGCTGTCTCATGGGCCACAGAGGCTGTCTCTTGGGCTGCAGACCCAAGATTGGCAGGCAATGTGGCGGGCTGCTGGCTCAAGTCCAAGAACCAGAGGTCAGATGATGATGAGCTGGATGCAGGATCCATAGTGACCAAAAGACAGAGCGCTTTGTGAGAAGGTCCATACATATTGGATCCAGTCCACACCCCTGAGTAAACTCCCCTTACAATTGATTGGCTGATCACATCAGATCACATCATGGAGGAAATTACATTGTATCACAAAACGGATGATAACTATATCACTACATAACTGCCAAATTACATCATTACATAACTACCAAACTACATCATTATGTAACTGTCAAGCCACTGAGAATCATGGCCCAGCCAAGTTGACACACAACCTTAACCATCACAGTCCAACCCTTGTCAACCTGGCACCTATATGAATTTCCTTAAACAATGCACAATCTCTAAATAAAGACAATTACAAAGTAATACTTGCACCTACATGATACAACATGTGTACAACTGATAATGCACTAGCCCTGTTTACATCTTATATTTTATAAGTGAAGAAAACAAAAATATTTGATGCACACATGTAAGGATGAAATACTCATAACAATGACAGTCCTAGCTTCTGCAACTGGTCACGTGGTCATAACTGGTATTTAGAATTACCTCCTTCCATCACCCATTCCATATTCCCTTTGCCCTCAGCAAGCCCCTCAGCTGGTCATGTTTCTTTGCCTGGTGGTATGACACATTCATTCCTGAAGGGTCTGGGCCATTAGCAGTCATGTCAAAATTGGGTTGCTGTAGATTTCCACTGGTTTTAATCATAAGGCATGGTAGTACTAAGAGACACCCTAAGGGATCTCCTATATTCCAGGTGTACTCTTCTTTACCTCTATTATGTAATATCAATCCAATTTCCCCTTGGTAACAAGGATCAATCACACCAGCCAATTCCAGTAATTCCCTTCTTTGCCTGTTGATCCAGAGGCATGAGGAGCTCAAAGTGGCCAGGTGGCATTCTTAATTTTCAGTTCAATGGAATCAGTGTTGTGCCTCCTGGTGGGAGCATTCCTGCCTTTGGAACTAAGACCTCTAGACCTGCAGAGCATAGGGTCATGGGGACAGGAAGCAAAAATTTTGTGAGTGGGTCACTAGACGTAATAGTGAGTGGTGCCACTCCCATTTCCATCCTTTGGTTCCTAAACCCATGAGTGCTATGGAAGAAATAGCACCATATATTGGACACCGGTTTAGAGCATATATAGCCTCCTGGAGAACACTGCCCCAACCCTGCAAGGTTTTGCCACCTAGCTGGTGCTGTAATTGTGTCATTAGAAGGCCACTGCACAGTTCTATCAAGCCAGCTACTTCAGGGTGATGGGGAACATAATAAGACCAGTGAATTCCATGAGCATGGGCCCACTGCTACACTTCATTTGCTGTGAAATGAGTCCTTTGATTCAAAGTAATGCTGTGGGGGATACCATGACATTCTGTAAGTCCATGGATGGCAGTTTTGGCAGAAGCATTGCTTGCAGGGAAGGCAAATTTGTAGCAAGAGTAAGTGTCTATTCCAGTGAGAACAAAATGCTACCCTTTCCATGATGGAAGTGATCCAATGTGCTCAACCTGTTACCAGGTTGCTGACTGATCACCTGGAGGAATGGTGCCATATCGGGGCTCAGTGTTAGTCTCTGCTGCTTCACTCAGCAGTGGCTGTAGCCAAATCGGCCTTGGTGAGAATCATGGCCCAGCCAAGCTGACACACAACCTTAACCATCACAGTCCAACCCTTGTCAACCTGCCATACACATCTCCTTAACCCATATACAATCTCTAAATAAATACAATTACAAAGTCATACTTGCACCTACATGATACAACTAGCATGTGTACAACTGAAAATGCACTAGTCCATGTTGCTGAGTCCATGCATAACCTCCATTGCTGCCACCATGGCCACTTTGTTCATGAGCCCATTGAGTAATGACAAGAGCGGCTGGGGAAAGAGGATGACTGGTTTCTACAAATTGTATCATCCTATCCAGCTGAGTGTTAAAATCTTCCTTTGCTGAGGTCACTCTATTGTAAGCATTCACATGAGACACAAATATCTTCACTTCTTTGGCTCATTCAGAGAGGTCTGTCCATATTGCTCTTCCCCACACTTCCTTGTCTCCATTTTTCCAATCATATTCCTTCCAAGTCCCTGACCATCCAAACCACTGGCCACAGCCCATGAACCAGTATATAATCGCACATCTGACTATTTCTCCTTCCAAGCAAAGTGAACAACAAGGTGCACTGTTTGAAGCTCTATCCATTAGGAGGATTTCCCTTTGCCACTGTCCTTCTGTGAGGTCCCAGAAAGGAGATGTGATACTGCTGCTGTCCATTTTCAAGTGGTACCTGCATATCATGCAGAACCATCTATAAATCAGGCACAAGTTTTCTCTTCCTCAGTCAACTGATCAAAAGGAACTCCCCGTGAAGCCATAGGTACAGACTGGGAGAGGGCAGACAATGTGACAGAAGTGGAGACTATGGGCATTCAGGCCACTTCCTCATGCAACATACTTGTGCCTTCAGGTCCTGCTCAGGCCCAACCTCGTATATACCACTTCCATTTAATGATGGAGTGCTGCCATGCATGTGCAACTTATGGCTCTGTGGGTCACCGAATACCCAGTTCATGATGGGCAGCTCAGGTCACATGGTGACTTGGTGGACCATGGTTAAGCATTCAGTCTCTATTAAGCTTGAGTAACAACTCAAAAGCTATTTCTCAAAAGGAGAATAGTTATCTGCAGAGGATAGCAGGGCTTTCTTCCAAAATCCTAAGGGTCTGCACTGTGATTCACCAACAGGGGCCTGCCGAAGACTCCAAACAACGTCTCCATCTGCCATTAACACTTCAAGCACCATTGGATCAACCAGATCATATGGCCCAAGTGGCAGAGTGGCTCGCATGGCAGACTGAACATGTTGCATAGCCTTGTCTTGTTCTGGGCCACACTCAAAACTAGCAGCTTTTCAAGTCACCTGATAAACAGGCCACAGTAGCACACCCAAATGAGGGACATATTGCCTCTCAAATCCAAACAGGCCTATCAGGCATTGTAATTCAGTTACTCTTATGATAAGACTCCATTTTGGTTTTCAGCAATATTAGCTCTGTTACTACAAGAAATTAGACTTTCTTTCAGGGTACAACTGGCAACTTTGAGGTCATTTATGAGGCACTTGAGGTATGACTCTGAAGTCCTGAGCTGATCTCTTTCTTTCACCACTACATGTAGTGAAAGGAGGACGTAGCCTCCTTATACTTCTCGTTCTGACAAAATTATAGAAAAGTATCAAACATGCAATCACCCAGAGCCTCACCTCTCACTAATACTTGATCTACTGGTGGTGATATTTTGTGTATTTGTATCACCACCTCACACCATGGATTAGTGGTACCCTCTTTACTACTAGAAGCAGAGTCATCAGCATCTTTAAGACTAACTGGGCTTCAGAACCAATTTAGAAAACTCATCCTTAGAATTTTGTTTCTTTAGAACCACTCTCAGTACTAAAAGTCTTAGGCTGGGTTCTCTGGAGAAGTAAAACCAGTGAAGTGTATATATAGAGAGAGAGAAAGAGAGAGAGAATAGCCACTCTTTAGTATTTTGTTTAGTCAACTGTTTTCTACCAAATAACCAACTGAAATGAGCTGCCCTAAGGGAGTGGGAATTTTATTAAGAGAAAGAAGCTTGAGCTAATTTTCGGGTTTATGTCACTACCTACTTACTAGAAAGACAGGTTGGGTTGAGAGAAAACTTCAGTGTTTTCTTCCCTCAACTTTCCTTGAAAGTAAAATTAAATTCTTGACAACTTCAATATTTTCTTTGTTTATTATAATGTTGCCTATTGGTCCAGTCGTGAGGATTTTTGTTTACTTTATGTTGAAGTGTAGTCCATACTGAAGGTTGTAGTCTTTGGTCTTCATCAGTAAATGCTTCAAGTCCTTTTTGGTTTTCAAGCAAGGCTGTGTCATCTGCATATTGCAGTTTGTTAATGAGTCTTCCTCCAATCATGATGCTGTGTTCTTCTTCATACAGTCCAGTTTCTTGGATTATTTGCTCAGCATATAGGTTGAATAAGTATAGTGAAAGGATACAACCCTGACACACACCTTTCCTGATTTTCAACCACGCAGTATCCCCTTGTTCTGTTCAAAGGACTGCCTCTTGGTCTACGTACATGTTCCGAATAAGCACAATTAAGTGTTCTGGAATTCCCATTCTTAGCAGTGTTATCCATGATTTGTTATGATCCACATCACTGAATTCCTTTGCATAGTCAATAAAACACAGGTAAACATCTTTCTGGTATTCTCTGCTTTCAGCCAAAATCCATCTGACATCAGCAATGATATTCCTTGTTCCATGTCCTCTTCTGAATCCAGCTTGAATTTCTGGCAGTTCACTGTCAATGTACTGCTGCAACTGTTTTTCAATTATCTTTAGCAAATAATAAAATCTATTAACAAAACATTCTGCATCCCACTTTGAAGAGTGGCATCTGGGGTCTTAAACGCTAGCAAGCAGCCATCTAAGATGCATCAATTGGTCTCAACCCACCTGGATCAAAGGAGAATGAAGAACACCAAGGACACAAGGTGATTACGAGCCCAAGAGACAGAAAGGGCCACATGAACCAGCGACTACATCATCCTGAGACCAGAAGAACCAGATGGTGCCCGGCTACAACCAATGACTGCCCTGATAGGGAACACAACAGAGAACCCCTGAGGGAGCAGGAGAGCAGTGGGATGCGGACCCCAAATTCTCATAAGACCAGACAAATGGTCTGAGACTGGAAGGACCCCAGTGGTCACGGCCCCCAGACCGTCTGTTGCCCCAGGACAGGAACCATTCCCGAAGCCAACTCTTCAGACATGGATTGGACTGGACAGTGGGTTGGAAAGGGATGCTGGTGAGGAGTGAGCTTCTTGGATCAGGTGGACACTTGAGACTGTGTTGGCATCTCCTGTCCAGAGGGAGACAGGAGGGTAGAGAGGGTTAGAAGCTGGCAAAAAGGACACAAAAAGAGAGAGTGGAGGGAGAGAACAGGTTGTCTCATTAGGGGGAGAGTAATTGGGAGGGTGTAGCAAGGTGTGTATGGGTTTTTGTGTGAGAGACTGACTTGATTGTAAACTTTCACTTAAAGCACAATAAAAATTACTTAAAAATAATCTTCAGCAAAATTTAACTTGCATGTGATATTAAAGACTATAATCATCAGTATGAATTACACCTCAACATAAAGAAAACAAAAATCCTCAGAACTGGGCCAATAAGCAACATCATGATAAACAGAGAAAACACAGAAGTTGTCAAGGATTTCATTTTACTTGGATCCACATTCAGTGTCCATGGAAGCAGCAGTAAAGAAATTAAATGACGTATTGCATTGGGCAGCTCTGTTGAAAAAGACCTCTTTAAAGTGTTCAAAAGCAGAGATGTCACTTTGAGGATGAAGGTGTGCCTGACCTAAGCCATGGTATTTTCAATTGCCTCATATGCATGCAAAAGCTGGACAATGAATAAGGAAGATCCAAGAAGAATTGATGCATGAATTATGGTTTTGGCAAAGAATATTGAATATACCATGGACTGCTAGAAGAACAAATCTCCCTTGGAAGAAGTACAACCAAAATGTTTCCTAGAAGCAAGGATGACGAGACTTCATCTCCTGTACTTTGGACATGTTATCAGAAAGGACCAGTCCCTGGAGAAGCACATCATGCTTGGTAAAGTAGAGATTCAGCCAAAAAAAGGAAAACCCTCAATGAGATGGACTGACACAGTGGCTGCAACAATGGGCTCGAATATAGTAACAATTGTGAGGATGAGGCAGGACTGGGTAGTGTTTCATTCTGTTGTACATGGAGTCACTATGAATCAGAACTGGCTCAATAGCACCTAACAACAACTTTCCTCCCACCTTGCAGCTAAAGAGACTGAGACCTAAAGAGTGAAAGGCTTTGAGCAGAAAGTACTGGCCTCAGGCAACAGACTGTGGATGGGAGATGAAGATTCCAGAAGCTGGGAAGAATTCTCAAATGCTAGATAGAAAGACCACTTTAAAACAAGACAAAATGACAATTTTGCCCAGGGTGAGTCCTGTCCCACTAACGCTAAGAAGCCATCCTCAGGTTGTCAGATCACCAGATTGCAAGATCAGCAAGAAATCACAAGGTCTTTAAAAAAAAAAAACAAAACTGCATATGAAATCACTTTGCAAACTCTAAAGTGCAGTTACAACTGTTGTTAACATCAAACTCTACTCTTCAGACAAGTACAAAACCCTAGATCTAAGGACAAGGCCAATCCACAAGCAGAGAACAGGATATGGACCAACTAAAACACAATAACATACTGTTGAGTATGTTCTCTATTTAAGGTACTAGCTTATCTGAAATAAAGCAGAAAAAAAGTAGCTGATTGGGAATAAGGTGTGGTGTCTGCTCAGAAGGGAAATAAAGCACAGGGCCTCTGTGACCTTTGTCACTTTCTTCCTCCACATAGTCATGTATGAAAATGACTCAGCCCTTACACCAGTGACTTATTTTTAGTAGGGGCAACAGAGCCACTTGAAAACCTAAGCACAGTAACCACTGCCAGTTGACAACATAGGCCTTGCACACCAGAAGCACGGAACGAATACTCATTTATCCATTTCAGTTTGATATGTGTGACTGGTGGGGTCTGCTTCTTTCAAGATACATATTCGCCCTTTCCTTCTGTCAAAGTGCCAGAAACTCCTGGCAGAAGAATTATTCCTTTGGACATGAGATTTCAGCATTAGGAGGTCCCTTAGCCATTCCATAGTCAACTGTAATTTTTATGGCTGTTTTGGAACTAGCAACCAGAGCTCCTGACCCTCAGCTCAGTGCCCCATTTGACTTTTGTTTTTTCAAATTCCTAAGTGCAATGTCAAATAATATCATATGTGTGGCATGGGACCATCAATCTGGAAGAGGAGGACATCCTGGGATGATGTCCAGTTCTAATGTGATGTAAATGTTGCATATAAAGGAATAACATTCTGTCAATCATTATCAAATTATCAGAGATCAAGACTTAGAGGAATGGATTCTTACCGCTTTGTAAAAATGTTAAAATTCAAAATCTTAGCCAAGTGTGAGGCAATACACAATAGTGATTGAGAGGATACAATGGGTCTGGAGTTGGCTACTGATGTCTGGATTGACCTTCTGCCACTTACTAACTGTGAGGTCTTAGCCTTCATTTTCCTCATCTATAAGATGAGGTTGAGAATAATGTATCTATCTCACAGGCCTGTTGTGAAGGTTAAACAAGATAATACACATAAAGCACTTAGAATAGTGCCCAGAAAGAAAGTGTTCAATAAATGTAAGCAAAGATTAATAATTAGTGTAGAATTATAGGCAAGGAGCCAAGCTCTGCTCCCTTTCCTATGGGCATCTCTTCTTACTCTGTCACTGTTTCAAATTCATACCCACTGTGTCTGTAGTAGTGTCTCCAGTCTTTCAAAATGATTTTGCATTTTCTTCTTAATGTTTATGCAAGATGATTTTGTTTCTTAAAAACTACAGATGTCAGGTGGGTTTCAAGGAAAGCGGCCCCATTGGAGAGCGGACTTGAAGACTTGACACGGGTAGAAAGCCTGAAGTAACAACTGGACATTGATTACCCTATTGAAAAGCAGCCTCAAAGCTATCTTCAAATTACCTGTCATATAGACAGAAAACTAGAGGAAGGATTATAATCAAAGCTAGGAGCAGGTGCATTTGTGTCTCAATATAAGAAAAAAATTTTTTTTGATCAGTGGGAGTTGTCCAAAAATGGTTAGAGACATTGTAAAAATGGCGTGGCGGGCATCTGACCTTCTGTGACTTCACGAGGGGAAGACAGAATCACTGTGAGCATCAGCCCAAAGCTGATTCCTATGAGGTGGAAGTCAGACATACCTCCTCTCTCCCACCTTTTTACCAATTCTAACATTAGCCGCCCCTCCAACAGCACTCTCTACCCCTCTGCTGGGTTCAATAATTCGTTGCAATGGCCACATAGAACTTACAGATCATAGTCACAGTTATGGGATTTATTAGGGAAGTAACAGGTTAAAATTCAGGATCAGGAACAATTCAGGATACAGTTCTTCAATCAAGACAGCCTCTTTTAAAACAGCCATGCCTGCAGGCAGGCTTCTCTCTAGCCCTCAGCCCTTTAGTCTGGCCTCTGCCCTACTCAAGTGTCGGACAGCTCTTTAGCTCTACCAACAAGTGCCTGGAGGCACCCCACACCACCAGCAATCCTCCTGCCTGAAGGCACTCAGCTATCTTACTCCACGGGTAAGGACACCCACTGTAGCGACTTTACTCCATGGGCCGGGAAGCCCACCGCATCACATTCTGCCAGTCTCTGGTTCAGCTGCTGCTGTTTCTTTGCCACTGTTTCTTGTCTGCCACTGCTTCTCTCTGTCTCGCACCCTCTCCAGTGTTACAGCTGTCTCCTGGATCTAGGAGGTCCTCAGTGCAGGAACCCTGGGTCCAAAGGACATGCTCTGCTCTTGTCTCTTCTTCTTGGTGGTAGTGAGGTCCCCCCTTTCCACCTCTGGGATGGCTCATTTTAAGCCTAATGAGATGACAAAACTTACCAATCCCCTCGTTAGGGTTCCATACACCTTATTTACATGGTTCCACCCTATTTACATGGTTCCACCCCCACAAGCTATCCAACCCCCTTGGTGGGCCACAAGCACCTTATTTGTATAGTCCTACCCAGTCATTTACTAGGGGTTACAAGACCATGGCAAGAAAGGCCATATAAATGCGATCCATCACACTGGAGACGTCTTGGGAAACAGTGGAGTCTCCCACCACTGGAGTTGGGCAGTGCATGGCGGGGATGTGGTCAAGAGAAACACGAGATAGGAGTTCCAATAGATGAATTTTAAGATCCTGCTCATTAGATCTATGATCTTAAAATACCTTAAATATATATATATATACATATAAATATATCAAACCCATTGCTGATGAGTTGATTCAGACTCATGGTTACCCCATGTGATACAGAATAAAACTGCTCCATAGGATTTTCTTGACTATAATCTTTTCATCAGCAGGCCTATCTTCTGTGGCACTGCTGGGTAGGTTTGAACTGCCAATCTGTAGGTTACTGGTCAAGTGCAAACCATTTGTGCCACCCAGGGACCCCTTTAAAATCACTAGGCTGGCCAAATTTGCTTTCGGAGCCAACCACTCTTCATTTTCAGCTATTTTTCCTATATCTAATATTCTGCCCCCATAGATCCTCTTTTCCGCATTGCTTGTTGCCATGGGCTACCCAAAGTCTCATACTACAGTACTTCATACAGGCCTACCAGCTCCCCTACTGCTCTTTCTGTACCTTACCTTTAGTGCCCTGATGTCAACTAGTTGTTAAATGGAAAAAAAAATGCTACCCAAGCTATTTATTACTAAGATATAAATGACTAAGTCATTACCTTTATATGTTCTTTTCCCAGGGATATTTACCTTTAAAAGAGAACGCTTGCTTGCTAATTGTATGTTTGCTATAGTCACAAACGTATAAAAAATAAAGACTGGAAAGAAGTATGCAAGCAACAATTGTTTTGAAGCTGGTAGACTGATTTTTTTTTTTTCTACGTTTCCTTAAATACTGCTCTTATAGTGTGTGTAATTAAAAACAAATGCATGGCAGTAGTGCTCATTCTGTTCAGGATGTGAACTGTGGACAGAGGAAGACTCATCTCTATCAGAGAGCACTGGGGCCCTTTCCCAGAGGCCTTTGCATTTAACCTGCATTAACCTGTTCTAGGCAGATAGTGGAAACCCTGGTAGCACAGTGGTTAAGAGCTATGGCTGCTAACTAAAATGTTGGCAGTTCAAATCCACCAGCCACCCTCTGGGTCAGTTCTACTCTGTCCTATAGGGTCGTTATGAGTCGCAGACCAGGAATGGCTCCTGGATCCGGCTTCCAGAGAATTTGTTCAATCTGCTTTTACCCCTTCAGCCCTTTCTTCACCCCACTCCAGAGAAAGAGTGTTTCTTGCTCTTAATAACTCCAATTACAGAAAGTTTAGGGGTCCTTCCAGGCTACTCTTACCCGGGTAACTCCTGGAAAATGACTAGATGCAAAGCTAGGCATGCGGATGAGGGAGAAAACGTTCCAACCTTAAGGCAGGCAAGTGAAAAAGCAGTGGCAAGGTCACCTGGCAGGAGATAAAATAAAGAATAAGAATTAGGTTAAACTATAATTATGGGTTTAGAGGTAGAAAGTTAAAGTTCAAGGTCCAAGTGGAGGGGCTGTGACTAGACTGGGAAAGTAGGAAACAATACTGTGGTATGTGATATATTAAGGAGAGAAATGCAAAGGCATTTCCTGCTTGCAAAATACCATGTGTTCCCCATATTTCCTAGCTCGCTTAGAGTTTGCTGTTGTTTTTAGTTGCTGTCTAGTTGTCTCTGGCTCATGGAGACCTTCTGTAGAATAGAATGAAACACTGCCTGATCCTGTGCCATCTTCGTGATCGTTGGTATGTTTGAGTCCATTCCTTAGAGTCAGGCAGGGCCATTTAACTAGTTCTGGCCAATGGGCTGGCAGCAGAAGTTATGGGTGTCACCTCCAAGTGAAGCCATTTAAGAGCTAAATTTCTAGCTTTGTTGTGCTGCAAATAGGCCTTGTATTGAGATGGCAGTGCCACAAATTGGAAACAGTTGAGCTCCCAGAGTGATTGCAGGAAGGAACTCCCTGGAGAGGTACAGCGGACTTCTGTTGAGTGAGAGAGAAAGTTCAGTTTTGTTAAGGTACTCAGGCTTGGGAATTTTTTTTTTTTTTTCCTGCATCATAACCTATCCTATCCTGACAATATAAAAGGCACTACAACAATAATCCGATAGAAATTATAGATTACATGACATTTAGTCCCAAACTGAGAGGCTGAAGGAAGAAAGAAAGAAGTGTTGAACCAGTATCAGCATTAGTAAAGACAAAGGATACCAGGCCCATGGCAAAGACTCCCAGTTGGGGTCTTGGAAGAGTCAAACTACATGAAAGCAAATGGGGGATTAATGCTAAATTGTTCTGAATGTTGAGCCTCTTTATCCACATAATCTTTCTCCCTAGAGAGGTTTAGCCTGAAAGATTATACCAGGGTCAAGGCAAGTGTAGAAACTGTTACAGGCAAAGAGCCCATGGTTTTGCTAAAGGTTTTATTATATCTAAGCTTAGAAAGTAGAAACAAGAGAAGGGTTGTAGAATATAAAAATAAATGGGAAAATGGACTAGGAGCTTAGGGAGAAAAGATCAATAGTATTAGTGTCACTGTTAAAGAGTCCTGGGTGGCACAAATGGATAACTGCTCCACTACTAGCAGAAAGGTTGGTGGTTTGAACCCACCCAGAGATGCCTTGAAAAACAGTCCTGGTAATCTGCACCTGCAAGGTCACAGCCTTGAAAACCCTATGGAGCAGTTCTATTCTGCATATGTAAGGTTGCCATGAATCAGAATCAACTTGAAGGCAACGGCTGCCACCGACAACAGTGTCACTGTTCATAGGCAAGAGCAGAAAATGCAGGGTGTCAAAGGAAAACTATAAAGTTGAACAGAGGAAAAAAAGATGGCTGCTATAATCTGGGTTGGGTTATAATTGTTAAGGTCTCATTTGGCCAGAAAAATCTATGATTTCTGAGCTCATCATAGTCTACGGTGCATAGTATGATGGTTAAGAACGTCAGCACTGGAGCAAGAGTTTGATGGACTCACAGCCAGGCTCTGCCATTCAGCTTTGTAGCCTTGGGCAAATTATTTAATCACTCCGTGCCTCACTTTCCCTATCTGTAAATTAGGAATAAGAATAGTACACACCTCAATGGTTGTGCACCAGACCGTGTTCAGAGTCCTTCTTGATTTTTTTCGCCAAAGCAGCAAAGAATGCAGGTTCTTCCCTAAACTCTCTGCTTCTCTCCATCTGGAATCAGGGCCTCAGCAGCATGGAGGAGTTAGTTTCTCTGTGCATATTCTAAAGCCAGAAACAGACATACAAACTATGTGTGGGTTTTGTGATACATAGGCAGTTGCCTTCACCAAATGAGCCTGCTGTATGATTTGTAGTTTGACTCTACAGTCAAAGGTGGGAGGGTTCATACTTCATTCCTGATTGTGGGCAGTAAAGAGGCCTTGGGGGCTCATTCCCAGTTAGAGTTATGAAATGTTCTGTCTTTCTCCATATCCCAAGATGCCTTTCTGTTTCTCACACATGGGCATAATGCACATAGACATTAGTTGTTCTGATTCCTTACATCATTAATAACAGGATGGTCATGACCTGAATCAATTCCACTCTTTGCACAGTATTAGAGCTAGATGTCTTGTTGGGCTTAAGGTGCATTGTTAAATTATTATGTTGTCTCTTTGTCTCCCAGTATGATTTCTTTGTACCCCATAGTGATCCCCCCATTGAGACGAGATCTATGAATAATGCCTTGTGTGTAGTAAAGCAGAATACACATGGTTAAAAGCCCAGCCCAGGCTCAGGAGCCCAACAGTTTGGCTTTAAATCCTCAATGATCTTCCAAGTTCTAGAATTCTAAAATGTTGCTGATAAGTCACTACCCTATCCCCAAAGCGTCAATGGTTTACCAGTTAACTACAGCCTAAGGTTTTTGGGAAGGTCTAAATGTGGCATCAGGATTGAAGGAAGACTAACAACCTTCGATATGCAGATGACACAACCTTGCTTGCTGAAAGTGAACAGGACTTAAAGCAGTACTGATGAAGATCAAAGACTTCAGTATGGATTGCACCTCAATATAAAACAAAAATTTTCACAACTGGACCAATAAACAACATCTGATAAATGGAGAAAATACTGAAGGTGTCAAGGATTTCATTTTACTTGGATCCACAGTCAATTCCCATGGAAGCAGCGGTCAAGAAAGTAAATGAAGCACTGGAGAAATCCCAAGTGTATGCCCCTAGACACCCTTTTAACTTAGTACTGAAGTCACTCCTGAGGTTCACCCTTTAGCCAAAGATTAGACAGGCCCATAATACAAACAATAATATGTGTAGCTCAACCATGTATACGAGGCTAAATGGGCACACCAGCCAAGGGTCAAGGATGAGAAGGCAGGAAGGAGCAGGAAAGCTGGACACATGGAAATGGGGAACTCAAGGTCAAGAAGGAGTGTTGACACACTGTGGAGTTGGCAACCAATGTCACAAAACAATGTATTTATTAATTGTTTAATGAGAAACTAATTTGCTCTGTAAACCTTTACCTAAAGCACACACAAACACACAAAATAATTAAAAAAAAAAAAAGAAATCAAATGACATACATATTGCATTGGGCAAATCTCCTGCAAATGATCTCTTTAAAGTGTTAAAAAGCAAAGATTTCACTTTGAGGACTAAGGCATACCTAACTCAAGCCAGGGTATTTTCAATCGCCTCAAATGCATGCAAAAGCTCTACAATAAATTAGGAAAACCAAGGAAGAACTGATGCCTTTGAATCACGGTGTTGGCAAAGAATACTGAATATACATACCATGGACAGCCAGAAAAATGAACAAATCTGTCTTGGAAGGACAGTCAGAATATTCCTTAGAAGTGAGGATGGAGAGGCTACGTCTCATGTGCTTTGGACATGTTATCAGGAGGGACAAGTCCCTGGAGAAGGACATCATGCTTGGTAAAGTAGGGGGTCAGCAAAAAAAAGGAAAACCCTTAACGAGATAAATTGACACAGCAGCTGCAACAACGGGCTCAAACATAGCAATGATTGTGAGGGTGGTGCTTTACCAGGCACCTTTCCTTCTGTTACACATAGGGTTGATAAGAGTCGAAACCAACTTGACAGCACCTAAAACAACAAAGTCTAAACTTCCCAGGCCGGCATTCAAGGCTTGTCAGTAATCTGATGACCTTATCCCCTCTGTTCCATAAGATTCTGTTGGGAGTGTCTAATTAGTTTCTCAGAAATTTACTACTTTTTCCTGGTTGCATCCTTTGTTTTTGACTAGTTCCCTGATCCCCCAATACCTACAGCCTTATCTACTAACTACCCTCTTTCTGTGTATCCAAATCCTACCTCTATAAAATCTTTCCCTACCCCATCAAGACAGCCCAGTGGTTGCTCTTTCTCTTGCCACAATGTTTGATACTGTTAATGCAGTTCACTAAACATTACTCCTATTATTATTTTGAGCTGTGAATACACTGAATTAGCAGGTATATTTAGCAGGGAATGGATGGGGGGCCAGAGGAAAGGAATGATCTGATGATGCCTGAGGTAGTGAATTCCCATTCCTGAGGGTTTCAAGGCTGGATGATCACTTGCCAGGGTTTTGGAGACAGGATTAGTTCCTATGCCTATTAAGATTTCTTCTAGCTTTGAACTCCACAAAGACAGTTTCATAATTTGCTTTGCAGAAACATTTACCTTGGGAAGCCTGGGGGGTTATTCGTTGAGAAAGAAGGGTGAGAGTGGATTCATGTAATTACCATGGTTCCTAGAAGAGATGTGACCTGTTTTCTACTCCCCAACTCCCTTCCCTAGTGTCTGCCTGGGCAAGATCATCCCCACTTAGTAACGCTTAAATCATCAGTTTAAAAGCACCTAGTTTTAGGATAAGGAGCCTTGGTGATTAAGTGCTTGGCTGCCAACTGAAAAGTTGCCAGTTCTAACCTACCAGCCGCTCTGCGGGAGAAAGATGCTGCAGTCTGCTTCCATTAAGATTACAGCCTTGGAAACCCTATAGGACAGTTCTACTCTGTTCTGTAGGGTCACTATGAGTTGGAATCAACTGGAAGGCAACGGGTTTGGTTTTGGTTTTAGGATATAGCTTTACAGAGTTTACCAATCAGCCACATGAGAATCATGAGGGAACTTATTAGAAATGCAAATTCTTAGGCTCCATCTCAGACTTACTAAATCAGAATACGCATTTTAACAAATTCCCAAGTGATTTGTTTGTATACAGAAGTTTGAGAAGCACTAGTATAGTGGACTCCAACCACTGGGAAAATGCTTTGTCAATAACTCTATTGAACTGACATTTAATGCACCCTCTCAAGAAAAAAAGAAAACTAGGAGTCATCATCTATTTTTCCTTCTCTCACACCCCATATCCTCTCCATCAGCAAGCCTGTTGATTCTGCCGTAAATATATATCCTGTAACTAACCACTTGTCTTCATCTCCTTTGTCACCACCTATTGCAAACCACCATCATCTCTCCCTTGGACTACTACTGTACTCTTAACGTGTTTCAATTCCACTTAAAAAATTTTATTTTTAATTTAAAAATAACTATAAATTTACAAGAAGTTACAAGAAAAACAAATAAAAACCTAGGGAAATCCATGTATACTTTCCCTAGTTTTCCCCATAGCAACATCTTCCCTCACTACAGTACAATATCAAAACCAGGAACCTGATATCGCTACAATCCATAGAACTTAACTCAGATCTCTCATTTCACATGCACTCATTCATGTGCATGTGTGTATAGTTCTATGCAACTTCATCACACGTGTAGATTTATGTAGCTGCCACCACAATCAAGAAAAAGAACTGTTCCATTACCACAAGACTTCCTCCTGTTACCCCTTTACAGCCACAATTATCCCCTTCCTCCTACCCCTGACTCCTGCCAATCATCAATCTGTTCTCCATCTCTATAATTTTGTTATTTCAAGAATGTTATATAAATGGAATGATATCATATATAATATTTTGATACTGGCTTTTTTCACTCAGCATAATTCCCTTGAGATCCAACCAAGTTCATGTATCAATAGTTTGTTCTTTTTTTACTGTGGAGTAGTATTCCATGGTACGGATGTACTACAGTTTGTTCAGTCATTTACTGAAGGACATTTGGGTTATTTCTAGTTTTTGGCCATTACAAATAAAGCTTCTGTGAACATTTTGTACAGGCTTTTGTGTGACTAGAACCTAAACTTGGATTTCGCTAGGATAAATGCCCAAGAGTTCAATTGCTGGATTGTATGGTAAGTGCATGTTTAGTTCTACAAGAAACTGCCAAACTGTTTCCCAGAGTGGCTGTGCCATTTTGCATTCCCACCAGAAATGTATGAGTGATCTAGTTTCTCTGCATCCTTAACAGTATTTGGTATTGTCACTATATTTTTAGCTATTATGGAAGGTATTTAATTGTGGTTTAATTTGTACTTCTCTAATAGTTAATGAAAGGAGCCCAGGTGGTGCAACACTTCAGCGCTTGACTGCTAACCAAAAGGAAAGGTTGGCTGGAACCCACTAGCTGCTTCATAGGAAAAAAGACATGGCAATCTGCTCCTGTAAAGATTACAGCCTAGGAAACTCTAGGGCGCGGTCATACTCTATTACATATGGCACTGACTCCAGGGCACAACAATAGTTAATTACATTGAATATCTTTTCTTTTGATTATTTGCCATCTGTACATACTCTTCAGTGAAAAGTCTGTCCTTGTCTTTTGCCCATTTTCTACTTGGATTTTTAAAACATTGTTGAGTTTTGAAAATTCTTTGTATTTTCTAGATACAGGGCCTTTATCAGCTATGTGGTTTGCAGATGTTTTCTCCTCCATCAGTGCTTGTCTTTTCATCCTCTTCATAGGTGTTTACAGAGCAAAAGTTTTTAATTTTCATGAGCTGCAAATTTTCCCTTTTATGCACTGTGAGTTTGGTGCCAAATCTAACAACTCTTTGCCTTGCCCTAGATCCTTTAAGATTTTTTTTTACTGTTTTTAAAAAATGTTTTATAGTTTACATTTTCCATTTAAATCTATGATCCACTTTGAGTGAATTTTTGTGTATGGTGTGAGGTTTAGGTCGTGGTTTTTTTTTTCGCCTATAGTTCGCCAATTGTTTCAGCACCCTTTGCCAAGAAGACTCCTGATTTCAATTTTGTTCCCAGTTCCGTTCTTTCCCCATACAGCAGTCAGAATGAATTTTTAAAAAGTATGTCAGATGACATCAGCCCCATAGGGTTTCCAAGGAGAGCCTAGTGGATTCGAACTGTTGACCTTTCCGTTAGCAGCCTTAGCTCTTAACCACGCCACGAAGATTTCCTTTGTCTTCACAGCACTTATATAATACCACATTTATTACATATTAATTAATTTGCCTATTGTTTTTCCCTGCTCTCAATCCCACCAGAAGCTCCAAGAGAGTTTACTGCTACATCCACAGTGCCCAGAATAGCGCCTGGTACATAGCACACGGTCCACTAAAACCCACTGTCGTCAAAAAATAACTTATTGCATGACTGACCTAAAGAAGGAACGACTACATGTTAACATGTCTGTCAGGTGCCCCTTCAGTCTTCATGCAAGGTCTCGGCGCCCCCTCTCGGGGAAACCAATTTGCTTGCGAACGAAGGAAGCGAGTCACAGAACCGGAAAAAAAAAACGGACTCACGCTACCGGAAGAGCAGGAAACTAATGCCGGAAGTTAAACACCGGAAGGCTGCTCCCTAGAATGCCATCCTACCCCCAAAAGGAAGCGTGGCCGAGTGGTGTTCTGCAAAACGGGCTCTTCGGCATCCCATTTGGACAGAAACGTTCCGCGCGCGTCCGTGCAGGGAACCACGTGGGGCAGGGGCGCGTTTCCGGTGCCGGCGGCAGCTGCCAGAATTGAAGTCCAAGCAGCTGGAGGGGTAAGAAGGGCATGGAGTCCTGGAAGGAAAGGAAGAGGAGTGGGGTCGGGGGTGAAGAGTTCCACTTTGAGAGGCAGGGAAGGGGCTCGGATGGGAGGAAAGGGCCATGGAGCGTCTGTCGACAGCTGCAAACCTGCCGGCGCACGTCCCACGGCACGTGGACTCGCCTTTGTCCGTGGCTGCTCTTCCTACCCCGTCTCGAGGGCAGGGATTATGAACTGTTTATTTCTGCCGAATACAGTGGCTGGTACATTGTTGGTGCTTAGCAAGTCTTTGTGGAATGAATGATAGGTATATGTGCTGCGGGTGGGAGGGAAGGAACACTTATAGGGGCTATTTTTGGTTCTTTAGCCCCATTTTCTCGTGGAGAGTCCATGCTTGTCCCGAGCTTCAATCTGGATTTTCCACCCAGTCCCTAGCACATTATCTCTTGGAGGGAGGAGACATTTTCTTTGCTCATATTGAGTGCTAGCCTTTGTGGTTAGGTGCTGGGGACAGATACGGAGTAATTCAGTTCTGTATGCAGGTCACAGACCATTGGTGAGACAGACACAAGCGGAAAATTTAGACACCGTGTTAAGGTGCTATAATAGGTTAAATAAATTATAAGAAGATAGAGCTAAGAGCTAGGAATTGGTGCTACTATCCACACCAGGAATTGTCTTCCAAGATGAGGGGCTTCCTCCTCCTTTCTCACTGTGTTGAGACAGGGCAGGTCATGGGTCCAATTTCTTCTGTGAAGGGAAGGTCTGTAATAGATCGTTTTTAAGCTTCCTTCCAGCATGATGATCTGTGGATTTACAGTCCCATATCAGATACTACTATTAGCTGTAGTTCTGTAGTCAGAATATTCACTCCATCTTAGAGTGTAGCATAATTGCATAAAGTTGAGGCTGGGAATTCTGGATTCTGGCCCCAGCTTGTACTCTGCACTTGTTTGCCCACCTATAAAATGAAGGGTTTTAATGAAGCAGTCTCTAAAACCTCTTCCAGTTCTAATACCATGACTGTGGCCTTAAGTCAAGCTTTATTTCATATTGCCCTGTACCAGATGGCATTTTCATATTATCATTGTTCCCCATCTGGATTACTGAGAAAGATAGTGTCTAATTTTTACATCCCTTACCTTAGTTTGCCACACTATTAAATGGCATAGAAATAGCCACCCTTGTTTTTGGACTTGTCTCCATTCTGGGATATTAATTCATAGATGAGGGGTGGGGGGAATTGAAATTTTACTGGAGACTTGGAGCTGACATGACGGGCTTAAACCAGCTTTATGGGTAATCAGCTTGAGAAGGATAATGATGTAGGTAGGATATTCAGTGCCGATGCACTCATCCACCTGCCAATCTCCAGGGCCATGGCCAACAGTGAGCGCACCTTCATCGCCATCAAGCCTGATGGGGTCCAGCGGGGCCTCGTGGGAGACATCATCAAACGTTTTGAACAGAAAGGATTCCGCCTTGTTGCTTTGAAATTCATGCAGGTAAGTTGACTCCACTCTTCCTATCTCAATTCCTTGGTAGTACAGGGGAACATTGTAGGTTAAGTTCTCTGTTTCTCTCCTCCTCTCCTTTTTAGGCTTCTCTGTGGTAATGTGGGCACAAATGTCCAGAAACCTGGAAACTCCTCAGTGGCCCAGCATTGTGACCCAGTCTGGGAATGAACCATGTTATTTGGGGCTTTAGAAAATAGTCTCTCCTTTCCTTTAGCAATGCAGACTTCCACCTATTACTGCAGCACTGTAATTTCTGAGTCATTGCTGGGCACGTCTGAGCTACTGGCCTCAAGCGTCCTCAGCAGATAATTTTAGAGAACATTTTTTTTTTCATCCTCCGAGGCAGGTTGTTTTTCAGCAAGGAAATATGTCCACTAAGGAAATATTTCCACCATCAATTACCACCCACTTAGTGTCTAGCATATATTAGGCACCACTGAAGTGTGTGGGGGGGAACTGGTTTTGCCCCTGGGGAGGCTCTCCTGAAACAGCATGACGCCTACAGAGCAACATTTTAATACATGCAAAGGATTAATCGATCAAGAACCCTTCTTCAGACAAATCTAAGAGGTGAGAATTCAAATTCCCAATGCAAATAAATTAGAGGACAGTCGTTTTTCCATTAAAGGTGTCAACTTTGGCATCTCCTAGTGCATTTTAAATTTAGTTTAATTTGCAATTTAGTTCCTGTGTAATGTTTTAGAAAAACTGCTTTCATATAAAGAGATTGAGATGGAAGTTAGTGCTGAGCGGGGAGCATGACAGGATTATTAGAGCCAGGTGTTGGACAAAGAATGCTTTCCAAAGGCTTTGCATATTAGGTTTTAAAGGTAAAATGAAACGAAAGTATTGTTGACCAGGCATTTTACTCTGTAGGGGGCACTGCCAGAGGCATTCTCACAAATGCCTTCACACCTATCTCTCTTGACAACCCCGAGAGGTGGGTTTTCCTATTCTTCTCATTTTTAGGGAAACCCTGGTGGCGTAGTGGTTAGGAGCTATGGCTGCTAACCAGAGGTCGGCAGTTTGAATCCACCAGGCACTCCTTGGAAACCCTATGGGGCATTTCTACTCTGTCCTTTAGACTCGATGGCATTGGGTTTGGTTTTTGATTTTCTGGTTGTCAATGATGAGGAATCTGAGGCTTGGTGAAGTTAAGTCATGTGCCTGATAGCATATTGTCAGGAATGCAGCTGGGGTTTTAGCCTAGGTCCTTCTGACCTCTAAGTGCATACATCTTTTCCTTTATACTGAGTTTCCTATTAAGGACATGGATTTGGTGAAAAATGACAGGAGGGAGAGGAGGGATAGCTGCCATGAATCAAAGGAGTTATTTAAACCTGATGTGGAGGAGGGAGGCAAGGGAGAACTTGAGCCCCCCCCCGATTTTGTCCTCCCCTCCTTCAAAAAAAAAAAAAAAGCAACCCCCCCCCCCACCAATCCTATGACTACTTTGCAGACTAAAAATAGTTGGAACCAACTAATAGAACTAAAAGGTTATTCTGGAAAGGGAAGGTGAAGTCTGTGGTGTTAGGAGACTGCCACTATAAGAGGTGAAGGGACAGGGTAAAGGGTAGATTGCTACCATGGAGTGGTCACATGGCCGTATAAGTTTACTTTGGCAAGGGATGGTCAACCAGGGCCTGAGCTGTAGGATGTCCTGGATAGACTTTTTAGCAGCAAAGCTCCACGTTTTTGTGTATCACTGAAGTGTGCGGTATGCCTCATACAATGCAGTTCCACAAAACTGGAAAAACTAAGGGGCCTGCCAGGCCCTTAACAAGAGCGTGTGTAGTGGCAAAGAGAGAATGCAGCCAAGTTGAGCTGGAATTGCTAAGCAGATGGTCTCTTCTCTAGCTAACTTGAATCGTTCCCATGTACCTGCCTTGCAGTAAGAGAGACTCTGATTCACTCTTCAGCAAAATTATTTATTGCTAGATGTTCTGCACTTTTGGGTGGCTTGCAGGTACCTGTGGGAATCACTTAGTCACTACACTGGTCTTTATTCTCTAAATAAATGTGAAACATTCCTGCCAAGTGGCCTGGTTTAGTTTACTACCTATCGAATGCCAGGACTACCTTCCTCTAACATTTTAATCAGGGTTTGTTCTGGGAATGCAAATTTATTGTATTAGTTTCCCTATATGTAAAATGAGGAGCCCTGGTGGCACAGTGGTTAAAGCACTCAGCTTCTAACCAAAAGATCGGTGGTTCAAATCCACCAACACTCTAGGGGAGAAGGATGTGGCAGTCTGCTTCCATAAAGATTTACAGCCTTGGAAACCCTATGGGGCAGTCCTGCTTTGTCCTATAGCGTCGCTCAGAGTGGGAAGGGATTCAACAACAGCGGTTTTTATATGTAAAAGAAGATGGCCAAGTTCAGTCCTAAGATTCTATGGCTTTATTTTGATCAGTCAAGGCCAGATGGGGGAAAATTGGTACAAAACTAAAGAAGCACTTTTAGTCTCTGCCACTGCTTCCCATGGTCACGTGGTGGATGAATTGGGTTCTAACAGAATCAGTGAGGTGTGCACTCCCGTTTTTAAGAGCAGGGTGAGTGAGTGAGCATTATCTAGAGTGCTGGTTCTATAGTAGTTTTGGGACCCAATTCTTATTCTCTACCCTGTGGAATAGGCTTCTGAAGACCTTCTCAAGGAACACTACATTGACCTGAAGGACCGTCCATTCTATGCCGGTCTGGTGAAATACATGCATTCAGGGCCAGTGGTTGCCATGGTGAGTGTGCATGTGGGATGCAGATGGGAATGACTGAGTTGGGAGTGGAGAACGTGATTTCTGCTTCTGATGCAAGATCCTCATTGATGCATAGGAATCAGGGGCTGGGAGCATTAGATAGGATATGAGGTGGGCTCTCTGACCCACCAAAGACAAGGTCCATTTGCTTCCTGAACTAAAGACCCAGGGCTGAGAGAAATCAGGAGAGGCCTGCTTGACTGTAAGCTCCTGGAGGGCAGGAAGATTGCCTCCTGTTTATTGTAGTAATTCTTCCCCAAGTATGTACTGGTTGTCGACTTTGAGCCAGGCTCTCTTCTTGACACTTGCGATACAGTCACAAATGAGACAAAATAGCTATCTGCTTTCATTGCCTACACTTCTTGGTTGGGGGAGGGCGACGGGTAGTGATGAGCAGTCAGTAAATAAATTAAAAAGGTTTTATATCAGCTAATGATTAGTAATATACACAGATTTGAAATGGGATGATGTGATAGCAAGTGACCACTTTAGATTGGGCTGTTAAGGAAGGCTCTCTAAGGAGGAGATTTTGAAGCCAAGATCTGAATGACAGGGAGGAACCAGTCACAGTGAGGAGCATTCCTGACCAACAGAACAGCTTGTGCAAAGACCCTGAGGTAGGGATGAGCTTTGCTTTTTAAAATACAGAAGGTCAGAACGGCTGAGGCCTGGTGAATGAGAGAAGGTAGGAAGAGATGAGTTCAGAGGTGTGGGTAGGGGCCGGAGCAGAGTCATGTATCCTAGGTGTGCTGAGAAGCTATGGGAGGTTTTACGCTTGACATTTTAAAACAGCTACTCTGGCTGCCATGTCAAGAATGGGCTGTAGAAGGGCAAGAGTGAAGGCACGGAGATCAGTATTCCCAGTGCTGGAACAAGTAAGTCCTCCATCAAATATTCGTTCAGTGAATGAATGCCATCTTAAGCAGGCTTTTTCTTTTTCTGAATTAGTAGTTGCCAGGTTTTCTGCTGAGACTGATTTTCTTCCTTGACCATATCTTCTTTTGTCCTTGGAGGTCTGGGAGGGTCTGAATGTGGTAAAGACAGGCCGAGTGATGCTTGGGGAGACCAACCCTGCTGATTCCAAGCCTGGGACCATCCGTGGGGACTTTTGCATTCAAGTTGGCAGGTGAGATTTGGTGCTTATTACCCTTTTTGAAGATCCAGGTTAGCTGCCAGAACAATTTGGGTTTCTGAGGCTGGGGATGGACATGAGATAATATGCAGGAGGATTTTTTTATGAGAGTTCATTGTTCTCCTCGCAGTAAGTCAGTGTTTGGCTTTGAGGGCTCCCTGCCCTTGGTCATCAACATCACTGTGGCTGTGCCTCTGTTGAGAGTGGAGAACCTGGTACAGTGCACTTTGCTGGCCAGAGTCCTTCCTGAAGGCTCTTACTACCTGTATCAGTGATGCTGGGTTGGGAAGGGCCTTCTTCATCCTTACATTAACGGCAGCCCTGGGCTTTTTTGCCATTGTCTAATGTACATGGGGAGTCTCTGGGTAGTACAAATGGTTAAGCACTTGGCTGCGGACTGAAAGGTTGGAGGTTCTTGCCCACTCAGAGGTGCCTCGGAAGAAAGGCTTGGCGATCTCCTGAAAAATCAGCCATTGAAAACCGTACGGAGCACAGTTCTACTCTGACACACATGGGGTCACCATGAGTCAGTTGACTTCGACTCGATGGCAACTGTTTTGTTTCTTAAATGTACATGGAGCTTTGACTTTTTCTGCTGGCAACTGGAGGGAAGTTTCTGTGCAGTTTTATCTTTGTGCGTTTGATAATGTGGCCATCTTTCCCC
The DNA here is from genome assembly GCF_024166365.1 of Elephas maximus indicus. Lineage (NCBI taxonomy): Eukaryota > Metazoa > Chordata > Mammalia > Proboscidea > Elephantidae > Elephas > Elephas maximus. The sequence goes on along the minus strand of NC_064837.1, from coordinate 42,626,385 downwards.
ATCCAGGAACATTATCCATGGCAGTGATTCTGTGGAGAGTGCAGAGAAGGAGATTGGCTTGTGGTTTCAGCCTGAAGAACTGGTAGATTACAAGAGCTGTGCCCAGGACTGGATCTATGAGTGACGTAAAGGCAGACCGCGGCGCTTTTCCCACTCCACTTCCCCTCTCTTCCACAGGCAGGGGACCAGGCTGTGGAATAAGATAGCTATTTCCGGGGACTTAGTATCTGGAGGAAAACTCTTGAAGCTGTGAGTGCTCCTTGTACAGTGTTATGTGCTGCTATCAAATTAAAATGTATCATCCCAATTTGTTGATTCACCGAGTTGGTGGTTTTATATTGCTGTATTGCTTTGTATTATTATCATTTTTTCATTTTCATGTACTCTGTATAACCTGAAGTAATAGTGCAAATAATACATAAATTATTTATAACAGCCTGAGGGATACATACAGTGTTGCATGTTTTGTACCCCCTTCCTCCCCCCACCCCAGTCCCATCCACTCTTGGCACTGAGCCAGTCAACAGGCATCTATCCATGATGTGCTAGGTTGCCAAGACTGTACTCGGTGCAGAGAATTCTTTAGAAATAAAAAAATTTCTGTTCTCAAGAAGCTCTCAGGGACTTAAGTGGATGGGGAAGTGTGAGAAGTTGTAACTACTCTAAAAATCAGAAAAGCTATGTGGACTGTAGGCCTGGGTCCTTGGGATGTCCTCAAAAGAAGCAGAAGAAATCCTGTAAGTAGCTTTGATTTCTTAAAGTATTGATTTGGCTGCTTTAACAGACATAAGATGGGAATTTACTTCTCTTTTATTTAAAAGTCCAAGCTGGTAGGTGGGGACGGGGGTGGGAGTGGTAAGGCTCTGATTCTTGAGGTTGTCCAGGGACCCAGGTTCCTTCTTACCAGTCCAAGATGGATTACCACTCAATGGCCACCATCCAGCAAGTTGGGAAGGGAAATGGAAGGGGCATTTTCCTTTTAAGGGTACAACCCGGAATTTACTACCTTTATTTCCCCTCACATCCTACTGGTCAGAATGTGGTCACATGGTTGTACCCAGCTACAAAAAAAAAAAAAAGAGAAACTGGAAAATTTAGCTGGCAGCCATGTGCTCAGAAGGGAGAATGACTAGATATTGGGGCATAGCTATGTATCTTTGCCACAAGCTTTGGCAGGTTTTCCTTCTTGGTATTTTCCGTTTACCTGGCTTTGGAGCTGGGTAGAGGCAATAGGGGAACCGTGGTGGAGCAGTAGTTAAGCCCTTGGCTACTAATCGAAAGGTCAGTGGTTCAAACCCACCAGCCACTCTACACGAGAAAGATGTGGCAGTCTGCTTCCATAGAGATTACAGCCTTGGAAGCCCTGTGGGGCAGTTCTACTCTGTCTTATAGGGGTGCTATGAGTCAGAATCTAGAAGGCAATGGGTTCGGGTTTATTTTTGGTTTGGAGGCAATAGAGGGGTAGGGACTTTTCAGGAGGGGAGAGTTGGGATGGGGCTACCTTTTCTTTAGGGGCAGCTAAAGACTAGATACATTTTCTGTTTTCATACAAAGTTTGGCTTGTTTGTTTTGTAGGGTAAGATGAGAGTACCAGGATTCGCAAGGAGTGAATATGTGTGTAATGAAATAGGAGGGTTATATCTACCCTAGTTAATTTAAGGTCAGCCTTTCTAGGAAGGTGTGTTGTGATGGATCACTTTTGTATGATCTTTCTTGCCATGGTCTTGTGACTCCTGCTGGATGACTGGGTGGAACTATGCAGGTTAGGTGCTTGTGGCCCACCAAGGGCATTGGACCGCTTGCTAATAATGCAAGTAAAGTGCATGGTACCCTTGTGGGGGTGGGACCATGCAAATAAGGTGTATGGAACCCTAAGGAGGGGATTGGTCAGCTTTGACATTCTGCTAGGCTTCAAATGAGCCATCCCAGAGGCAGAAGGGGGGGAACCTCACTACCACCCACCAAGAAGAGACAAGAATGGAGTGCCTCCTTTGTACCCAGGGTCCCTGTGCTGAGACTATCTTAAACCCAGGAGACAGCTCTAACATTGGAGATGGCACGAGATGGCAGGAAGCAGTGTTACAGAAGTGGAAGCAGCAGAACCAGGAGACCAGTATGAGATAGTGCAGTGCGCTTCCTGGCCCACAGAGTAGGGCAGTTACAGTGTGTGTGCTGACCCACGAAGTGAGAGAGCTGAGTGCCTTTGGGCAGGAGGCTTTCTGGTAGAGTGGAATGCCTCTAGGCACTTGTTGGCAGAGCTAGGCTTGTCAACCTATAGAGCTAGACAGTTGAGCACCTTCTGGCCAAGGTTTACTCGTTGAGTGGGATGCCTGTAGGCACTTATTGGTGGAGCTAAAGAGCTTTGGAATACATGCCTGAGCAGAGCAGAGGCAAGGCTGAGGGGCCAAGGGGCTGAAGGGCCAATGGCCAGAGAGAGGCCTGCCTGTGGGCACAGCTGAGAAGAGGCTGTCCTGATCGATGAACTGTATTCTGTGTCATCCCTAATACTGAATTGTAACCTGTTACTTCCCTAATAAACCCCATAATTGTGAGTATCATCTGTGAGTTCTGTGTGGCCATTGCAACGAATTTCTGAACCTAGCAGAGAAGTAGAGAGTGCTGTGGGAGGGATAGCTGGTGTCAGAACTGGTAAAAAGGTTGGAGAGAGGAGTTATGTCTGCCCTATACCTTGAGCTGTTGATTCTCCTTCCCCCTTGTGAAGTTAGAAGAGGTCAGATACCTCCACCACGCCATGTTTACAGAAGGAACGGAGAGGTGAAAGGCAGGAGCTGGTACTGACTGTACCAGTGAGTAGGTATAAGTGACCTGACCAAGGAGCGTGCGCAGCCCCCTAGAGAAATCTCGTGAAGTTCCCAGCCCCTTTCCCACAGCCGACATTTGATAACTCAGAAAAGGAACCCAGATGAGAGTCTGCTTCAGATGGAGGCCAAAGGAAACACTGGGTGTCCATGCCCCAGAATGAGGGTGAATGATAGTCATTTTCAATGCACTGTTGCTAAATACCCCCGCAGCTAGAATTCTGGAAAGCCAATAGGTGTCATAGAGGCCTGGGTTCTCACCTCATGAGTTACTGGTTACCAGGGCAGTGCTAGGAACGCAAGGATGATTACATGTGGTGATTCCCGTGGCTAGCTCACACTGCTGAGGGGAAGACAGACACGGTGCCTCTCAGAGCAGGAAATAAGGCTGTACAGGTGTTAGAGCTGGGTAAGCTGAGGGAAGAATTTGTTGACTCCGCCAGGGAAGCCAGGCAAGTCTTTACAGAGGATGCCACACCTGAACCGCTGTTGTTGTGTGCTACTGAGTTGATTCCAACTCATAGTGACCCTGTATGACACAGTAGAACTTTCCCATAGAGTTTCCTAGGCTGTAATCTTTACAGGAGCAGATTGCCAGGTCTTTTTGTCCACTCAGCCTCTGAAGGAAACCCTGGTTAAGTGCTATGGCTGCTAACAAAAAGGTCAGCAGTTCAAATCCACCAGGCGCTCCTTGGAAATCATAAGGGGCAGTTCTACTCTGTCCTATAGTGTCACTATAAGTTGGAATCAACTTGACAGCAACGGGTTTTTGGGTTTGAGCCCCTGGGTGGGTTCAAACTGCCAACCCTTTGGTTAGTAGCTTAGCTCACTTAACCATTGAGCCACTAGGGCTCCTTACACTAGAACTACTTGGCCCTAAAGTTGGCTAGGGGGTTGCCAAGCAGAAAGGAGGTGGGAATTGTCTGCAAAAATATAGCAGACCTGATTCCTAGGAGAGACTCTAGGTGCACTTGACAAGGGTAAGTGTGTCTTAGGTTGACCTGGATAACCTGACCACGTAATCATGCTGGGTGGGCCAGTCGTTGTCATCTCAGGGCGGGAATGGAGTGGCTAAGTTGGGGCTGGAAAAGTAGGTGGGGAGACAGGCAGGGAGGGTACAGAGCTTACCGTGAAGACCACGAGGAATGGGATCTGGTAGGCCACGGAAGTCATCAAAGCAGGGGAGAGCCAGGATCAGGTGGGCCTTGGAAGGACAGGTCAGGCCGTTGGGAAACTGCCCATTAATTTGGATGAGTTAAGTTGAGGGCTTGAATCCGGGCTCAAGCAGAGGGGATGGAAAAGGAAGGCTGGAATTCAGACGTAGGTAGGTTAACGTTTTTGTGGGTGGGAGGAGGGGGACCGAGAGTCAAGCTTTACTCTGGGTGCCCGAGTGGATGGGGGAAAGAGATGGTATTGACTGAGTTAAAGAAGTCAAGACCAGGAGCAGGTTTTCCTGTGTGTGTGTGTGTGTGTGTGTGTGTGTGTGTGTGTGTGTGTGTGTGTCTTGGGGACATGTGGGGATGACGGAGGTGCTGAAAAGATGAGAAGTTGGACTTGGGATGTGGGACACCCAGGTGGAAAACAAATCACTTCCTGCCTCTGGATCCCTCACCAGCGAACCGAAGGAACGGGACTGGAAAGTCGCAGAACGTGGGCAATGTCCTCCGACAGCATCCGGCCCCCGCGGGCTGGGTGGCGGGGCCCTCGGGGTGTGGCCGCCCTCCGCCCCGCCCCGCGCCCCTCCTCCGAGGACTGTTCCCGGGTCCGGTGGTCTCTCCAGGTCTCCGCTCCGCACCGCAAGCAGCGCACCCGCCGCCTGCTCCCCTCCAGCTTCCCGGTAAGGCGGGTGGGGGCGCTTTCTCCTTGCGTCCTCCTCCCGGCGCCCTGGCCCTCTTGTGCCGCGACGGGTGGACCCCGTCTGCTGGTGCCCTCCGTTGCCGGCCCCTGCGCCGTGTCGGAGCCGGGTTTCCCCGCCCGGCTCTGCGCTCCGCCGGGACCCCTGCCACGTCCCCTCCGCGCCTCTCGGGATCTGCGCAGGGGCGGCGGCCTCCAGGCCGGGCCGGGCGGAAGCGGCCGGGAGCCACGTGTCCCCCGGCGGCTGGCGGAGGGGCCCGCGCTCCCGGCCGGCGCGAGGTGGGCTAAGCGAGCCGGGCGGGTGGGCGTCCACTTGGGTTCCCCGGCGCGGAACCCGGAACTCGGACCGGGACCGGGCGCGGTCTGTGCCTCGCCGCCTTCGGGCCCTGACCCGACCTCTGCGCTCGCAGGACCATGGCCAACAGTGAGCGCACCTTCATCGCCATTAAGCCGGACGGAGTGCAGCGTGGCCTCGTGGGCGACATCATCAAGCGCTTTGAGCAGAAGGGATTCCGTCTCGTGGCCATGAAGTTCGTTCAGGTAACGAGTCCCCTCCCCCACTCAGTAGCTGTGTCCCGGGTGTCTTATCCTCTCGGCGGCGTTTGTGCGCGAGTCCTTATCGAGCCGGGGTTCCCTTTGCTAATTTGGCCCCTGCGGGAATTCCTTCACCCCGGGGCCCTCTGGGGCGGGGCTGCCTTTTCCAAGGCCCAGTCTCTGGCCAGATGGCAGACGCCCTTGGGAAGGTTAAGAAGTAACGTGACTCCTGCTTCTGGAGCCTGGCTTCCTTGCGGGTGCGTGCAAGCGTGGGCCCGCCACCCTGCCTGTCCCTCGCAGGTGGAAGCAGGGAGTGAAGAAAGCCTGAGCCCCAGACTCCCTTCCCCTGGCCCGTGGGTCACACATGCACGGGGTTGTGTCTTGGAATCCTTTTGTGCTTTAGGCTGAAACTTCCAGATAACTGAAGTTTTAGGTAGGACCTCCTCTGCCCTTTGGCATAGGGTACTAAAGTATATTTTCCAGATTAAATTTGGGGCACAGATATGTACCCTACACTCAAGGGTTATGGATCTAAGTACTGATATTTTAACCAGGCTTATCAGCACAGGACAAAGTACTCAGTTAACATCTGAAAATGTTTGTTTAAAAGGGCATTGCAAGTAGACCAGAGAAGTTTGATATGAGTTAAGACAGAGGTCCCAGGCTGGGGAAAATTGCACTGCCTCAAGCAGCTTGCTTGGCACGCCCGGTAGCTTTACATTAAAATCCTGGTTCCCCTCTCCTTAACAGTTGCCCCCAAACTAGAGGAAATTGGTGGAAACCAGTTTAGGTGCAATGTTGACATCCAGGATAACCTTTCAGATCTCATACATAGTAACTTCCCCTCCTCTGGGTGGAATTTAACTAGCATTTTCTGAACACTTCATGCATGAAGTTATATGCAAATCCCATTGTGCCTTCATAGTATGACTGAGTGTTCCTGATATAACTTGTATGAGCTTCTACTTGTAAACCCTTTAAAAGTAACCTTCCCCCTCACCCCTTTTGAGCAGCCTTGGTGGCAGCAGCCCTGCTTCTTGTGCGGTGAATTAAAGGCACCTGTCCACTCTCCCACCTTGATCTCTCCTTTATCGGGTGACTGGGATGAGTCACACCGACCGAGCAGAACCTGGGGTTTCCGCCTGGCAACATTGACCTCTCTGGTGTATTTCCTTTCTGTACTTCAATGACAGCCAATGTTTAACTTCTGAATCCATCTAGATCCTCAAAGCACCTATTTTTTAGGATTATAAAATCCGTAAGGTCACTCACTTTATGAGGATGTCTTTATGGTCTGCTAAAATAGCACCCGTTTAATGTTTGGGTGGGATTTTTTAATATGAATATGAACTAAAAATACATCACTAGACTTTTAGAGCACCTTTTTTAACATGTTAGTGGGGGGTTCTGAGGATGGGAGGAGGAGCAATATTTGAGCCTTTTTGGCTTATTTCCTAATTGGTACTTCCTCTTCAATGCCAGGCCTCCGAGGAACACTTGAAGCAGCATTACATTGATCTGAAAGACCGCCCATTCTTCCCTGGGTTGGTGAAGTACATGAACTCAGGACCAGTTGTGGCCATGGTGAGTGCCTGTGGGGTATGAGCAGGAACCAAGGTATATAAGGACTGATAATGTAACTGGCTTGACTCAATGCCTGCTTGTTCTGTTCTCTTTTTAGACTTCTTTCCTACTTACTCCAAATTCCTTATTTTATAATTGGAGCTTCTTAGGGTTAGTTACGAGTTGGAATTGACTCAATGGCAACAGGTTTGGCTTTAGTTAAGGATCCCTGGTGCCACAGTGGTTAAAGTGCTTGGCTGCTAACCAAAAGGTCTTGATTTGAACCCACTAGCCACTCCACAGGAGAAGGATGTGGCAGTCTGCTTCCTTAAAGATTTACAGCCTTGGTTGGAAACCCAACAGGGCAGTTCTCTATCCTATAGGGTTGACTTGATAGCCGCGGGTTTGGTTTGGGTTTGAAGTTAGTTAACAGAGCAACTAGGAGCTTGGGAGAAGAAGGGAAACCAGACTTTAGCAAAATAAGCTAAGGATACTTGAAGTTGGAATTGACTCAACAGCAACTAACAACAAGGTCCTTAGTATCTCTCTTGGGTTGAAGAATATTGTATATACCATGGACTACCAAAAGAACAAATAAATCTTCTTGGAAGAAGTACAACCAGAATGCTCCTTAGAAGCAAGGATGGTGAGACTGTGTCTCACATACTTTGGACATGTTATCAGGAAGGATCAGTCCTTGGAGAAGGACATCATGCATGGTAAAGTAGAGGGTCCGCGAAAAAAAGGAAGACCCTCAACAAGACGGACTGACACAGGGGCTGCAACAGTGGGCTCAGGCATATCAACGACTGTGAGGACTGCACTGGATCAGGCAGTGTTTTGTTCTCTTGTGCATGGGGTTGCTATGAGTAGCAGCCGGCTTGATGGCACCTAATAACAACAACAAAAAAAGTGCTAACTTGCTTCAGTTTTTTGCCTACCCAAAAACAAATTGCCTCAGCTGTTTGACAGGCAGTTTAGACTAACATTTTCTGGATTAAATAAGTATTTTTAAAAGTATTTTCTCATGAAAAATTCATACTATATATAACACAGGAAGCAAAAGTTGTCTGTAGTCCTGTTTTTTTCTTCTTGTGGCCCTCGTGTCCAATTGGAAGCAAAAGTACTGGAATGTACTTTCCCCTTTCTCTGACCAGACCAGTCTGACAAGTCTTCTGGGAAGCCCTTCCCACTGATGCTATTCCAGTCAGATCACTTTTCTACTCCATCACTATTTGTTCTCAGTGTTTGTGGCTGCATAAGGATTCTTTAGTCTTACTTATGTCCATCTCTGCTATACTGGGAAATCTCTAAGTTGGGTAGACTTTTTTCCCTGTATCCTAGCAATACACTCTCAATAGAGCTTATTATATAAGCCTCTACTGTCTACTGTGGTCGATAATCATGTCACTGATTGATCTAATTGATGTGATGTTGGTTAGGAGTAAATGTTCGTCCCTAGTGGTCCTGGATGGCAGATCTGATGGAATTCCTTTTCTCTACTGTCAAGGTCTGGGAGGGGCTGAATGTGGTGAAGACAGGTCGAGTGATGCTTGGGGAGACCAATCCAGCTGATTCTAAGCCAGGCACCATTCGTGGGGACTTCTGTATTCAAGTTGGCAGGTGAGTCCTGGTTGGGGGAGTTGGATCACTTTTTCTCCAAGGCATTTAAATGTAGGTATAAAAGCAAACATTTTTGGCACATCCCAATTTTAGAAAAATTTGTAATTAGGCCTTAATTATCATTGGATAAAGGCTTTCTCAAATAGCTACTTCCCTAGGCTACTTAAAATTTTAACCAAGACACTGCACGAGATTGCTGCATGTGGTGGATCCTATGTGGCACAGTACAAAGTGTTGGGTGCGGGGGAAAGGAAGGTTTCTAGCCTGGGCTCTGCCCTTGTTGGCTCTGTGGATGTGTCACTTAACCTCTTGGTTCCTCCATCTATACAAAAAGGATAATGGCCTGGCTAACTGGCACAGCAGTTAGGCATTCGGGTGCTGACAAAATGGTCAGGCAGCTGTAGTCCACCAGGCGCTCTTTGGAAGCTCTATGGGGCAGTTCTGCTCTGTTCTGTAGGAACGCTATGAGTTGGAATCGACTCGATGGCATTGGGTTTGGTGTTTGGTTAACTTTACAGTTACGAGACTCAGATGGAATAAAGTGTGAAAAGCACTTAAAGAGATTGTCATTAATAGGGATCTACTTCCTGGTTGGGCTGTGTCAGTGTTGTATGGAAATCCAGTAGAAATGACCATTGATAATGAATATATCACATCTGGTTAGGACTTTAGGCTGGGGTTAGGTTTAGCTATTCCTGCATTCTCCAAAACTTGAGAAGGAATGTTCTGTGGCACCAGCAGTCCTGGGGTACAACTGCTGTTTTGAGGGGAAAACTGGAAGCACAATTAAGTTGAACCAGGGTGTTTTTAAATCAAGCACTTAGTTTTATAGTTGCTTTGCTTTTAAGGAGAAATATTTTGGGGGTAATTGGTCTGCTGCTTCAAGTGGCAGTTTGGGTGAAAAGGTCTGCAATGTCTGTCCTTTGTTTTATCCATGAAACATATGTTTATACTTTAAAACATGGCTAACCAGTAATTGTTTTCTTTCTTAGGAACATCGTTCATGGCAGTGATTCAGTAAAAAGTGCTGAGAAAGAAATCAATTTGTGGTTTAAGCCTGATGAATTGATTGACTACAAATCTTGTGCCCACGACTGGGTCTATGAATAAGAGGTGGACAAAGCAGCAGTCTCCTCCCCTTTGGCACTGCTTTATGTGCCCCTACACATAGCTCTGCATTCCACAGACTTGGAAGCAATAGCATTGAGGATTTTTTTCTAAAGTACATTTCCCAATAAAGACTTTGGAAATTGGGCACCATCTCCTGTGCTTACTTGATACTAAGCTTAAAGAGGAGGCTTGGCTCTCTGGCTATTAAGTAGTACTATCTATAGCTAATTAATCCTGTTTATCATGGAAGAATGGAGCCCTGGTGGTGCAGTGGTTAAGCACTTGGCTGCTAACCAAAAGGTCCACAGTTCAAACCTGCTAGCCTCTCTGTGGGAAAAAGATGTGGCATTTCTGCTCTGTCTGGGTAGCTATGAGTTGGAATCGACTTGCCGTCACTGGGTTTGGTTTTTTTGGTATTGTGGGAGACTGATCTGATGGTATTGTCAGTGCCTTCGTACACTTCAAGGCTCTGAGGGAAAGCAAGCAGAGACGGCTGGAGAGGACCAGGGGGGTGCTGGTTGTTTATGGAAACTAGTAAGGAAGTAACTGCTTCAGCTGATGCAGAAACATTTATTTCTATAGGAAGGATCTGCTGACACTTAGTAGTATGAAAGACATAATCAAGTGGTCCAGATTTACATCTATTTTGACTGCAAATCGGGCAATTATGAGGAAATGGAAGGCTAAAGACATCTGTAAAATGGGGATAACACCTACCATTATAATGTAGGATGAAATGAAATAATATACATAGTTAACCTAGTGCCTGGCCCACACCTGGTGGTCTAATATTCCTGTATTCCCACCCCTTTCTTACTCTTCACTTGGATGAGACATTATGCCTGTTTCCTGGGTTAACAAGCTGTGAGTTTTTATTCCCTGCTTTTATGGTTAATTTTGTTGGGTTGGCAGTTATAAAATGCCAAATAGCACCTATCCATACGAATAGATAATATATACCAGTCATCTGCAGTCTGGCTTAAAAATTACGGAAGTACGTTAATGTACAAGTAGTTTTGTTAGACTGCTGAAGGCTAAATTTCACTCCCAGATGAAAGACTCGGAACTGAATTTTTCATGTATATTCCAATACTAAATACAGTGACACAAGAAGTAATTCACAGCTTACTACAAAAAACATGTCAGGATTTTAGTTTCAGGTCAACAATTGCCCAAAAATTTAACATTTCTAAATTATTTTTCAATTTCAAATTTATGTATGTCTTTGAGCACTGCGTGCTTTTCACACAGGTAAGCAGAAATGAAGTTTGAATGGTAGGTTCTCACGATCTGTGGTTTTAACGTGCTGCCCCAATATCTTATCCACACTGATTGAGGTCCTTGGTTTAGAAGCAGCACAGTGAAGTCAGGTTTAGTCTGTCAGGGCTGTTCAAAGAATTCAGGAGGTTGGCCTAATATCCCCACTTTACAAACTGAGCCAAGTGACATAGTAACTAGCAAGTGAAGAAACCTGGTTCCGGCCTGAGCAGCTGTGCTCTTTTCCTTTATATACGGTTTTCCAAGTGACACAAGAAAGTCCTGAGCTTGGAGGGTAAGCAAAGTCAAAGCTGAAACTGACAGCTGAGAGGAAGGCCTTAGATATTAGAATTTGGTGGGGCGGAATAAGAAGGGAGACTACAGTGAGATTAAAAGTACTTGCTCCTGGAGTAAGGTTGGGTTTAGGACCTAATCCTACAGAGCTAGGTGTGTAGAAGGGGGCAATTCATTCAGAACCCTTTATATGCTTTTCAATAAAATTTAATGCATTTACATAATTGTCTGTTCACAACGTGGGCAAGCCCTATTTTGGCCTGCTCTTTGAGCTTGGAATTCCTAACAGGCCAAAAAGGGTACCCAAACTTCAGTAAAAGACTAAAAAGTAACTGTTGTCTCACAAGGCTTGAAAAACAATACAGTGCTAAGAGTTGTTTTGGGGAAAATCTGTTAATCTCAAAACATATTCTGGGCGTAAAGCATAGCAGGAAACCAGTTTCCCAAGAGGCATGTAGTAGTTTAAAGAAATAAACATGTATCAAAGCTCATGGGATATTAAATGAGAGCCAATCTGGGAATTACTACTAGAGCAATTATGGAGTCCTGGTGGTGTAATGGTTAAGGTGTTTGGCTGCTAACTGAAAGGTCTGCAGTTCAAACCCACCAGCTGCTCCGTGGGAGAAAGATGTGGCAGCCTGCTTTCGTAAAGATTTATAGCCTTGGAAACCCTATGGGACGGTTCTACTCTCTCAGCCAGAACTGACTCAAATGCAGTGGGTTTGGGTTCTTTGGAGTTGAAATTGACTTGACCACAATGAATTTTTTTTGGGGGGGGGGTTTTAGCAATTGTTCAGCCATTTAAGGCAGAAAGCAGAGTAGAAACTAGTTTCTACCTTTGTTTTACTTGAAATTTGTTATATTTTTCTAAAGTGTGAAATTTATAACCCCTGGAGAGACCCAGGAAACCCTGGTGGCCTAGTGGTTAAGTGCTACAGCTGCTAACCAAAAGGCTGGCAGTTCAAATCCATCAGGCGCTCCTTGGAAACTACAGGGCAGTTCTACTCCGTCTTGTAGTGTCGCTATGAGTCGGAATCGACTTGATGGCAATGGGTTTGGTTTTTTTTTTGGTTTCGAGAGACCCAATCCACCTATTATTTAACATGCCTAAAATTCTCTACAAACCGCTTTTGTAGTAAAAGGTTAATAATTTTACAAATAATCAGTTGTTGGTAAAGGAAGGGTTCTTTACATTCACTTTTAATGTAGATTAAGAGCTAGCTGGGATAATTTACTCCTGTGAACCTTGTCTGCTGTTGAGGTTAATGGAGTCAAAAAGTCTCTTTAAAAATAAACACGCTAACCCTGAAATCGACTTGATGGCACTGGTAACTCTGAAACATGCTGTAGCTAAGGGGATTTAATTCCCCTATAAATGGTCCACATTCACCTCTGCTGCTGTTGTCACCTTTTCCCTCTGGCCCCACCTTTCTGTGAAATCCCAGTTCAAATGCAACCTCGTCACCATACCTGACTCATGGCGACCCCCTACATCAGAGTAAAACTGTATTCCCTAGGGTTTTCAATGGCTGTTTTTCACTAGTAGATCACCAAGGAGCCCTGTTGGTGTAATGGTTAAAAGCTGAGGCTGCTAACGAAAAGCTTGGTAGTTTGAATCCACCAGCTGCTTCTTGGAAACCCTATGGGGCAGTTCTACCAACCTTTCTTCCAAGGTGTCTGGGGTTGGACTTGAACCTCCAAGTCTTTGGTTAGAAGCTGAGTTAACTGTTTGCACTGCCCTGGGACTCCATTTGTCTACACGTCTACCCATATTCTTTTCCTCCGTTGCCAGTCAGAAGTGAATTCTTCAACTGCTAGACTATAGCACTTGTGTGCTTGCTTCACCTGATCAGAGCACACTGACGGAGTTGTGATTTCACTTGCACAGGGGCCTCTGACTGCTTATAGGAGGCACTCAGGATTTTGAATACCACTCCCCCCCGCAAAAAAAATTAAAGAATCGCTCAAATAAGTTACAACTTAACTTTGACATTTTATTTTGTGTAAAAAAGGGCAAATTTAGTGAATTATTTTCATCTTGTACACAAAGTTATAATATTAATGCTTTTCACATCCATGCTGAAAATTTGCAATTTGGTAAAAATGAAAGGAACATAAACTTCTCTGAAGGAATTTTTCACGCCATTATATACACTTCATGAGAAAGTTTCAAACGCTTTCTCAATGATCACAAGTTACCAAGAAAATAAAAGATTAATTTTGTACAGATATTGATCTATATATCAAATACATACAGAAATGATGTAAAAACCTTACGCAGTTTTACTTTGACCTCTGTCCTCAAGAGATTTGCTCAGGGACAGATGCTTTTCTTTTGTATAAATGACTGTGGCTTTATTTAAAATATGAAAATTAAAGGAAGAAACCCAGTTTAATCACAGTATTTTTAAAATCCCTCCCCAATATTAAAGAATCATTACCAAATATATAGCACCATAATACAAATATTGACGGAAGAGGGTATTCACATCACGCAAAATTAATAATAATAAAAACAAACAAACACTGAAAACCCGTGTTAGTATCCGTAGAATAAGAAGTTGATAACAGCTTTAGCTTTCCTCATACACAGCAAGGAAAAGGTTAAAGAGTTTAAACTACCAAAAGTCCCCAAATAATTCTAACAAGAAAAAAATAAAAACAAACCCAAGGTCAGCAGTACAGTTTGAACTGTAAAAGAGAATGGGGGCTAATGAGTTATACGATTTGAGTTATGGCTAAGACATAAACCTCCTCTACATTAACTTATTTTCTGCTTGTCAGCAGAAGGAGTTAGAGTCTGAACAATGACGAGGGCTTCAGACTGTGTTTAGACTGTAGAAAGTCCTTACCAACTTTTAACTGTTGGTCATGGGATCAAGACAAGAAATACTTCATGAGTAGGAAATTCTAAAACACTCAGAGCCTGGTTTTGCTGTAGAAGTGGAAGCTTATATAACCTGGCTACAAATGAGCATTTCACAGAACTAAATCACCAGGACTGACTGGCTCCAAATCATATCCCTCTTGATTTATTCAGTTCCCCCTAGAGCCCCTAGCCCCAAGGTGTTGGTAGGGTTCACCACACAACTGGCCTCTTGTGCCCGTATCATGGAACCACAGTCCTAGGTTTAATTTGCTAAGCCTGAGAATAAAGATTGTTGTAACCCTTGCTTTGGAAGTCTTATCTAGGCTTTAAATTTATGGGAAGAGTCCTAAAAGTTAAAGATTTGGGAAGCGTGACGATGTCACATTTACAGTAGGTCCCTCTCAGCAATGTTTAATATCCAGTAATTTAATGCTGAATTCACATATATTTGACACGCGAATCAACTTGCGTTGATATGATCTGCATTTATGCCCCCAAAGAGTCAGTATTAAGAAATGTTGACATGCAATTCCATACATTCTTACACTATAAAGTAACAAATTTTACTTCCAGTAGCAACTACAAAACCTTATGTTATTAACCCCTCTTGCATAGAATGAGGTAAACCTGTGTGTATTACCAATGCTATTATACCCAAAAGTAGAGCAATATTTTAGAAAATAAATTGCTGGTTTTTAATTTCTATGCATTTTAAAATTCAAACAAAAATCTTACCTAAAATCGTCTCCTGGGGCTTTCCATTAACTTTTTTTTTTTTTTTTAAAGCATTCCAAAGACTGAAGGACTGTAGAGGTTAATCATTTTGATTAATTTCTAATTAGCCCTACCTATATTCCAGAGGAGATGGTCAGTATTACCACTCTGAAGAGGCCAGGCTAAGACCCAGAAGCACTTCTAGAACAGATGCAATTAATTCCTGAGAGTTTAGTTTTATGAACCTCACTGGTAAACGCTAGAGCTCTCTTATTCAGTCACAGCTCAGTAGAAAGTCAGCAGATGCAGAGAGCAAACCTTTTCCTCAATTTACCCTTTCTGTATCCTTTTTTTTAAGGAAGCGATATGAATTTTAAAATAGGGAATGTTTAAAATGGTCCAAATCAGTTATTTTTTTAAAATTAATTCTGAGTACAGTTAAGACACAGTTTCTACTATATATATGGACTTTTAAGAAAATTAAGAAATTCTTTTTCAAATTAGTTTTTTTAATAAGTCCAGGATAGTTAAAGCAGAGCTGGAATGATTTTGCAATTTAAATTTATTTTGGCCTTAACTTTTGATTCTCCTGGTAATATAGAACATCTGTTTTGGGGTGTGGTTTTACCAAGTATTGTCTCACAGATTGAGAGAAATGGTGGAGAACTGAACAGAATCCCTTTTGGGGAATATATTTCAGTAAGAAAAATAAAATAAACTTAGGACAATATTGCATTTTCTCCAACCACTCAACATGTAGACTGAGATCCTGTATATCTTATCAACCATTCCAGTTTAACACTTTAGTGTTAGGATAATTTTAATCATTTTTTTTTTTAAATTAAGAGAGAACATATAAAAGTATCCAGAGTTCTTCCAGTTCCATATAGAACTCCAAATAATCTTTCACAGAATGAAAAACATTTCTGTACAAACATTTAAAATGGGCTGCAATAAAATGCTAACAAGCAGAATTAATTTCCCCTTCCATGATCTATGTGGTGGTGAACCCGCCATGTGGGGTTCAGTTGCATATTTCTGCAGCAAAGGGAGCTGGAGATGTGACTGGCCTAACTTCTAATATCCCAAAATCTCCCAACAGGTACCAAAAAGGTTCATTTGTAATGACAGCTCGTTTGCATTTACAACTATATCCTTCTTAAATCACTTCCTTCAATCCTGCTACCTAAACTTTAATCTTACCAAAAAGTTAGAATTTCAGTTCTTGTTAACAATGCACATAAATCCAAACTTGGAAAATATTACAAAATTCTTTCAAAAGCTTCAAATACAACACAAAAATTGTCCATCTTTATAAATTGAAAAATTTTCCCCCAGACTAAAATAGTTTGCCCACCCACCTGAAAAATCTGGAACTGAAAATCTTCTGTTTAGCAAAATGTCCCAGTAGAATAGCTCCGCTGTACAGCTGGGTTGACTAGAAATCAGTCCTGTGTAAAATGCTTCCCCTCCCGCCCTCCGTTTCTGAGCTGCCTCATGGCTCTTGTTTGATGTAGAAGTTGGCAGAGCCATTGCTTTCCTGATCAGATGCTCCTTGGAGGAAATTATAATCCTCTCCATCTAGCAACTCCTCCTTCAGCTGCAGTGTGGTCACTGTATGGAAGAGAGAGAAAGACACAGAATGTCATTAAGCCTTTCTGGAATATTCAGAGTGCCTTTTATCTTCAGGTTCCACCAGCTTTATAATTAGTAAGACTTCTTTAAGTCTTAATGAGCCTTAAGAATAACAATATTAAGTCTTAATAAGACTTCATTAACTCTTAAAATTAGACCTCTGAAATATAAGCAATCAATTGATTTTAGTCTTCAAAGGGTACCAGCAGTTAATTAAGGAATATTCTAAAAAAGAAACAATGCTGCCTATTATTCACTGGACATTTTCAAAATAACAGAGCTTACTAATGTGACTATATTAATTAGAATTTTTCTGATTATGTATTCACTTTTCTGTCAATGTCTGGTATAAACAATGACACATTTCTTATGTGGTCCTGAACAATATTTAATAAGCAGCAATAAATATGACTTTAATATAATCTATTATTCCCAAGAAGTACCTTTATTAAAAAGATTCCTTGCATAAAAAAATATGATGTGAGTACTCCTATACTTAAAACTAAAAAAGAAAAAAAAGCTGAGTAATCATTTTCATTAAAAAGAATTTGCTGATACCAGCAATATCAGATTGGTGCAGAACTCTAACATTACCAATGGTATCCACTTAGTAGTAATACTGCCTGAGTTCTTATTCGATGACTTTTTTTTTAATTGTACTTTAGATGAAGGTTTACAGAACTAGCTTCTCATTAAACAGTACACATTTTGTTCTATGACACTGGTTAACAACCCCACGACATGTCAACACTCTCCCTTCTTGACCTTGGGTTCCCTATTAACAGCTTTCCCGTATCCTGCCTTCTAGTCCTTGCGCTTTGGCTGGTGTGCCCCTTTAAGTCTTGTTTTATGGGCCTGTCTAATCTTTGGTTGAAGGGTGAACCTCAGGAGTGACTTCATCACTGAGCTCAAAGGGTGGCCTGGGGCTGTATTCTTGGGGTTTCTCCAGTCTCTGTCAGGCCAGTAAGCCTGGTCTTTTTTTGTGAGTTAGTATTTTGTTCTATATTTTTCTCCAGCTCTACTGGGGACCCTCTATTGTGATCCCTGTCAGAGGTGGTAGCTGGGCACCATCTAGTTGTTTTGGACTCAGATTGGTGGAGGGCATGCTAGTTGTGGTCCATTATGATGACTTGCTTTTTAATGAAAACAAACAGCACAGGCAATCCTCAATTTACGAACAGGTCAGGTCTTATATTTATTTATTTCTATGGAAAACTATTTTCAGGTTCCAATTTTAAGTGGGTTTAGGCTTCTGGATAGCCACAGAAGTCTACTCAATCTACAATGTAGCTGTACGCTAGTCAGAATTTTCAGTGAGAGCAGGGCTCTTATGGTACATGGGCAAGGATGAAGAGAAGAGAAAGAGGAATTTCATCTGCCTTTTCATGGTACCAAGGCTGGTCCTAGGCAAAAATTTCAGGCCAAGGTTAACTATGAAGTTTTCCTATTGCCTTTTATAAACCCGTCTTTACTTGTTACTGTTCCTCAACACGATTACCCAGTAGTTTAAGATTGTCCTAACTCATTTTCCTGAAGCCTACTTTCTCTCACACAGCTCCTCCCTCAGAAAATTACTTCTCCACTTTTCTAATTAAAGTGCTCATTCCCTCTTCTGTGCAGCAGAGCTCAGCTGGGTGTTAAGGACCAGCCTCAATAACTACTGATCACTCAGATTAAAAAAAAAAAAAATTACTGTTCAATCAAAATTTAACGGTAAAATTTTAGATAATTTAAAAAACAGGTGAGCTAATCTTGTGTGCTAACAGTTACTGCAATCTATTCCCACGGCAAGCAATGTGAACGAACTTTCTATTCCAGTTTCTTCAGCACGCACAGGTCACTAACTGTGCTCCCCTACGCCTTTGCCTGTACCCCATGGTTCTTTTTATATTTGAGTAAAACATTTTGAAATGAGACATTTCATATAAAAATCTGAAAACTAGGGAGGAGCTAGGAACATGAGACTAGAAATCTTGAGTGGCTAGGATTAGCCTGAGATCTCCACCTACTCCAGTGGCTCACCACACCTACAATGTGTGAGTCACACTCATGCTGGTGGCCTGACTCACGGAGGGAACTGTCTGGTCCCTGCAGGTAATCTGGCTCCAAATAAAAGTTCTAAGTTTTTTTTTCTTCCATTATGGATCCTTTTAGTACAACTAGGGTGAGCGAAAGCATAAAGATGGAATGTAAATTGGGACCTGCTCATACTCGGAAAAAAAAAAAATCAATTTATGAGAATTAGAACTCAAAGAGTATTTAGATGAGTCGTAAGCCAATCAAGTTTTTCATGAAGCAGTAACTCAGCTGTGTCATCATGTGGAACAATATCAAAACGGCTGTATTTTTAACATCTAACAGTACAGTCACAGAAAAATACTTCATGTCTTTGTTTTATTTATAAAAAATTAGTTTTAAAAATAATGGTCCTTGGCATCTTATTTACTAATTTAAAATATAATCTTTAGAGAGGTACCAATGTTTTATTTTACTTTGGTTAGTTGTGAAAAATTTAATACCAAAGACTGAAAAGTGAATACATTTCCCTACAGTAAAAATAGCAAAATAACCCCCAAATCAGACTGCTCAAACTAAAGCCAACAAAGCTGTGCAGTTCTTCCTTTCTTTACAAACCTATTTAATATAAAACTTCTTTTATGGAGAACAATAAAATGTATGACACTTATCCTTCAAATCTAATGAACATGCATTAATAAAGTGTTCAGGACATTGTAAAGATGCCATGAAAATAAACACAAGAAAAAGAAAACAAAACACAAGTTTCATTAAAGGTGCAGTACCCACAATAAAAGGTTGATTAAAACAATATCTTGTTATATGATGATCAGATGGCTAAATGAATGAGAAAAGAATTACCGTGCTTCAAGATCTGAACATGTTCCATTCAAATTTTTTTTTTTTTTTTAATTCAAATATAAGCTGAGATTCTAAAGCACACTCTGAAGCTACATCCATTTACTACTAACAACAAATCTCTGGATTATGCTTCTACTCATATTGAAATATGGAAGTGATGTGCTTAAAATAAAGTCACTCAAGATACAGGTGAAACATTCACTCAGATGAGGAATGTGTTCAATGTGAATTTTCATGGAACCTACAACAAGACCTGTTTGGTATCTGCACACTAACAATCTCTCTTTTCCAAGCCTAATTCTCAACGAATGATAGATGAGGTAGAGTAGGTTCTGTGGCTGAATGTCACCTATACAAATATATTTTTTTAGCTCTCCTTTTGAAAGGGAGTCACTTTGTTGACTCTAATCACTAGCATTTCAGGAAATAAATCAACCAAAATCATTTCCCCAGCTAGAATGCCCATAAATAATAAACTCTCTCAACGACTAAGCAAACTGTAGCTTCCGGATAGCTAAGGTAGCAATGTAGTCTCTATGTAGTTTCCCCAAAATAAGATCACACCCAAGTCCTACAAATGCACCCCTAGCTCCAAAGACACCACAGGCACTGAAGGAAGAAGGAAATCACTTAGGAGATCACATGGTTTCCATTCAGTACATTTACTCTAAGTTCTTGGGTTCTGTTAATCCCAGAAGCCAACTTTTGTTTCCCACCAATCTGTAACCTCTCACAAAATGTAACACACATCTCCAAAATCAGTTTAATGCTTAAAGAAAACACACCCAAAATCCAATAAAAATTCAAATACATTCAGGGCTCACAATACCCACAGTTAATTACTTAGGTAAAAGACGACTATTTCATAAACAACAAGTGCAAAAAGACAAAAAGTTAAAGCAAATATACTAATAAGAAATGAAACTTGAATGCTCTTTAGACAGACTTTGAAGGTTTCTCTGTTAAAGAGCAGATAACATTGGATTTTCAGTCCTAATATGTTCTTCATACGAAGCAGGTATCATAATTTTCTCTAGATGAAAGGATGTTAAGAGTGATCTTCAGAAAAACAGGATGGAAGGATGAAGACGACCTAATACACCATTAGGGAGGTAGAAGCTAAATAACATACCCTAAAATGGCAAAAAGAAAAAAAAAAAAAGGCTAATGATAACTTCAGGTGCAAAAATATTAGCAAACAGAGGGATGAGAAGAAAAGACAACTAGGTACTAAGTCCCATGTAGGCTTTCAACACACAAAAGACATTTTAAATAATGCTGATTATACAAACCATTTAGTTTAAAAGTAGTATTTACGATATGGCAGAACATATGCCAAGGCAGATACAACTTTGGCTTTAACGCTATCAGCTCTCAAGTCTCAATTTCATTACACTCAAGTGAAACCTTTCTGACGGAGCCTACGATAACACCACATTCGTTCTTAGCAATTACAAAGGACGATCACAAGTGTCTTTAAATCTACTATCTTGGCCTAACCAATTAAGCTTAAATTAAATGTTATTTACCTGATTAGCCTCTGTACATATATAAACATGTAATTATGAAATTACCAAAATTATAAAGGTATCCATATTTCCAAGTCCATGTTATTCAACTAAGATATCAGTAAATGTTACTACCAGAACCAAACCTACAGTGGAACTCAAAACACATCCTTTCCAAGGGGACATGATGGGATGCTGTGAACCTTTGTCAAACAAAGCCTCATCTTTGGATCTCATCCATCAGATCAGTCCCTAGTGACACACTTCTCTCCTAGGTCAAGTAACACAGTGGAATTCTATGATGCAGAATGTTCAATCATTTTAATGAAACCAAGGAATATTCCCTTCAAGTGGTTGCACAATTCCATAAACTGAAACTGTAGCTCTATCTTAACTTGAAGCTCAGATGTGGTTTTATATAAAACCAAAAGTCCTTCCCTGATGATTCATCTAGTGAAGTGACTATCAAGGACTAGTGAAAATGAATTTTTTAGTCGAAAGAAAAGAAAAATTTAATGAGTCAGCATCTGTCATGCCAGACCATGCTTCGTCTCCCACCACCCTGCCCAGCACTTACACCCTCTGAAGTACCTGAGGTGCTGATGTGACTAGTTACCTGTTTTGAGGCTGGGAATGAACTCCCGGCTAGTGCTGGGAGGTGGGAAGGCCTCCGGGGCCGTCTGTGCTGGAAGGGTTCGATATGGAGGAGGAGTCAACTCTTCGTCACCAGAGAAGCTCCTCCGCACCCCACCTGTCATGGGCAGGCTCGACAAACTGACAGGCTTCTTCCCAACTGGCATCTTCCTTTCTAAATATCAAGTCAGACTAAAGTAAGCTTTTACTTACATGTGTGGTAAGAAAAGTGCATTATATAACTAGGAAAGGCTGTGTTGCACAGGACACTATGAAAAGAGAACCAACTATGCAGGGTTTGTATTTCTGAAAACAAAAAAGTGTGTGTGCGAGGGGTGTGTGTGGTGATGGGGGAGATTATCTTCACTCTCTGAGAGTCTGGTAATCCTGGTCCTGGCTCTCAAACAATTTAAAACAAAACAAAGCAAAATGAACTACAGAGAACATTTAGTGTAGAAAACAGCTGGCTAATTTCCTTCAAGAAAAACCTGCAGACTCAGCTTGAGGGGTGAAGAACCCAATGGAAGGGAGAGTCTCAAAACCCTACTTTTAGGGTAGCATCTCACTGCCCACATAAGCCCAAACAATCAGCCTTCAAGGAAAAATCAAAGCTCGATAGTTTAAGTGTATTATCTGGGTAGCAGGGTTTTACTGATACTAACGTGCTCCCCTAACTTTTGGTTTATAATCTACTGTTTCAGAAAACGCTGTACTTTTATGCAAATAATATGCACGTTATGCTTTTTGCCAACCATTCTATGCCAAGAACTGTTTTATTATACGTGTGGGTGCGTTATGTACATGGGTGTGCTATTTGAGAAAAAAGGTACAATTCTTAGTCTGAAAAGCACTTCCAAAACTTAAAGCGTGTTGCCTACAAATTCTTAAAAAGCAATCTGATTTCTTTTGAAACAGAAGTCTCACACTCTTGGTTACAGGATCATAAGCAAACATAAGGAAGCCTTCAACGCTTTCACCACCAACAAAAAAATATTCCGCACTTTGCCACAATCATATCCAAATATTCGACAACCTAGCATGTCGCATTTATCGGGTTGAAAGCTGAAGGATACTTACATATCTTTGTGAGTATAAACTGTCTGTTCCTTCCAGAGGACACAATGACCCAAGCAAGACCAATCACAAATTAATGCTTCGTATAATCAGGACTAAAGATCAATCTAATCAGACAGCATCCCTCTGTAAAATGATCTGGAAACTACTCTTTTTAAGTAAACCTCAACTCTCAACCACCAAACCCAAGCCCAAACCACGTGCAGCAACCGCGCAGGCCTTCCTACCGTGCTTTGCAAAGAGATCTCTAATGTTCTACTACTCACAGTAGCCTCCGAAAACAATACGGAAAAGTATGTCACTAATCAGTGCTGATTTTCCTGCTCTAAAATTATTACACCTTGAGAAAGAGAGGCTTTCGAGATTGGATAGATGCTGTGTAGGCAACAGTCTGTGTGATCCTTTTGGCAGAACATTACTCTTGTTCTCAAAGTCACTACTTAACAGCCACCCCTTGATAGCATGAACGCAGCTTGTTAGGAACACAATGAAATCAACCAAGAGTCTATTTCTGTAAAAAATGAACTCCACCAAAGGACATAACGATGGATGATTTTAAGTACAAAAAGACCAAAGAGCTACGAGATGAAACAAAGAGCCAGAATATAGTAATATGCAGGCAAACTTAAAAGCAAAATGTTTTGTGACCCATCTTCTATTGATATAAATCTGCTTGCACTGGATGACTTAGGTTTCTGGACCCCACGTTCTTTCTCATTTTGATAATTAAAGTTTTGTGGGAAATATTTCTAATAAGCTCTGTGCTGAGTAATATAAAAATTAAAAGGAGCAGAGAACACCCTTACAATGAAGACTGCATTTTCTTAATACAGCACAATTCCTTATCCTCAATTCCAAAATTCAACATGTTTTTTCACAGAACGTTTGTAATAAAACCTGACCTTATTTGGTGATACTATTTATAATCTTTATTTGACCTATTTAACCTAAGTTTTTATACACATTTTGCTTCAGAAAATGCCCCAGAGTCTGCAAGGGGTGTTACATAACATATGCTATACGCACTGTATCATTTTTCTAAAATTCAAAAACTTCTGAATTCTAAAACACATCTGGCCCTAGGGGTTTTAAATGAGGGATTGTGGATCTGTAGTTCTTTTCCTTTCTGCGTTCAAAACACAATTTAAAGGCATTAGAGATGATGTCATAGTTAAAGAATATGCTCAAGTCATTTTTCCAGCTAATCCAGAGATCTGGTGATGATAAATATCACTAAAAACTGGAGTACTTGATATTGCCACTTCATTAGTTATATTCTTCTTCATATATCCCTAGCCCGTTAGTTCAAAACCATTAAACCCATAAACCAAAGACAAACCCTGAGAGAGTCCAACTGAAGGAGGCATGCGAACTGTGTACACAACACCAAAAATTAGTTCTAAAAAGTATACCTCATACAACCACTGAGGAGTATTAAAAAAAAAAAAAAAGAAGCATTCTTAATTCTATGTCTTAGAAAGATAATTCTGAAATCTCAAGTCTTGTCCAACACAAAGCAAAAGGGTAAGTTGAAGCAGCCTGTGTTATTCAACCTTATAGGAAGCTTTGAGATCATATTTGCTATGTCAGTCCATTGACATAGCCATTTGAATTCTTCCTCAAAATTCCAGGTAAATGAGGTAAGCATTCTGAATCTGCCTGGTCTGGCAAAGCTCTCTAAAGTTCTTTTAGGTCAATGTCAGACCTGGCAAGCACCTAGTGGGCAAAGTAATTGTGGGACTCTGGGAGGCTTACGCCTGTAACATAAAAGATAAGGCAAGAGAGAGGCCTCTAGGTTATCACTGCTGTGAGGTTGACTTGGATTTTATGTTTGTGAGGAAATTTGTTTTTCGATGCATCATACCATAATCAGAAAGATGTGAATAAGATACAATTGTTTCTCTTGCTGCTTTAGTCTCTTGGTTGTTAACGGGACAGATCAGCACTTAATTGGACACATGGCAAGTCAGGTGGAAATAACTATTTCAGTTTTAATCCTCAAATGTGCTTTTTACTTTTAAAAATATCGTTTAAAATAAATAACCTTATCTCAGAATGAAATATTCCATGACAAGTTTCATGAAGAGAAAAACCTGTGGCTTTCTAAGGTGGAGAAAAAAAGTTTTAAAAGAATGAAATACAGCTATAAATGTATTTAATATTACTTTGGCTATTAATGCCGACAATCATTTATTATAAAGTAAAATATAGAAAGGAGATTCAGAAAATTTTGCCTAAGTCTGTTAGCCATCAACCTGGGTTTCTTACAAGTACCATTCTAGCAAGATTTGGTTTATAGAAAGGGTAGGTTTATCAGGCTCCAAGTCTTTTGTAAACATTAAACATCTGTTTTCAATAAAAAGGAAAACAAAAACAAAAAACAGATTAACCTTTGGTAGGTTTATGTATCTTTTTAAGAATCATTTATAGGCTCTATCCTTTACCATGTAGGTTCTAAAAACCATGGTAATCATTTTTCCTGTCAATGAAAATATAGGTGTTTCTCATCATTGAAAAGGTTTGCCTTTTATGGCATACTGCACCTTTAAGCGTAATACATAATGCACAGTCATCACGTCTAACAAGGGCTATCATTTTCTGTGCAAGGATACCACGGCCCCAATTAATTAACAACTAGGAAATGTATATGAACATCAAGTGGTGACCCACTTTTCTTATGTCCTTTGTATTGCTGGGACTTAGCCTTTTTCTTCTGTTTTGATGAACCTGATTGGCTTTCTCTTGATGCTGCAAAATAAAAGGAAAAATTGGCACCAGATCATTGTTTACAACTCTAGATACAACTTAGATGAACTGTCTTTACCAAGACCGTTATGCTTATAAAGGTTATGTGACGCTTTGAAAATAAGGGTGCTCTTTCCTGTAAAACTACGAACCTCAACATCAGACAAATTCCATTATTTGCACAAGCATTATATACCAATAAAATTTTTGCCTGTAATTTTAAGTTCACGAAATAGTAAGACTAGTTAAATCTGGTGAGTGCTCTTAATATTGTGTTTCTATAGTCATTATGGAAACCCTGGTGGCGTAGTGGTTAGGAGCTACAGCTACTAACCAAAAGGTCAGCAGTTCAAATCCACCAGGCGCTCATTGGGAACTCTATGGGGCAGTTCTACTCTGTCCTATAGGGTTGCTATGAGTCGGAATTGACTCGATGGCAGTGGGTTTTTGGTTTTGGGATAGTCATTACGTAACTGACTATTGAGTTCAGTCTGCCATGGTACACACGGTCTAATACTTTGATGTTGTTGTTGAGTCTTAATCTTACCTGGCAACCAATTGGACATAGGTATATTCTTGTCCTGTGAGCTCACAAGATGACTTATGTGGGATAGTCCTCTGCAGAATTGCTGATTTTTACAAAAGGATACCTTTTCTGTATACCAACTTACACTGTGATGCTGGAGGTTGTAGTTGATATCCAGTTAACTGACACCACCCTACAGGATACAGGTCAGGGGACTCACAGTCCACCCACTGATCATACTCTTCTTCCCATCCATCAAAATGTATCCTCAAGAGACGGTGAATAATTCGAGTTACTGTGGCTACACATATTAAACGTGGCTCCATGAGATCTACTGCTTCTAATTTCATTCCTACACGAAATCCGTGATTTGGAACATCCTGACATGGAGAAGCAAAAACATTAACACTAGTGAAAAGAAGAATGCACAACTCCACTTATCGTTACAGAAAGCAAAAATCGAAGCAACGTAGCCAAATATTTTAAACCAAAAATCTCAAATAATTCTTTAACTACTGAAATATATTATGAGGGCTGAAGCATTTAAGAACTAAGTAGGAATGTATTATTTCTATTTACTCAGGCTGAAAATGAAACCTAGTTGGGAAACAAGCTTCAATTCTTAAGGAAACATTTATATTATTTTATTGGTATATGTTTTGTTTGTATTCAGTTCTGCTAAAAAATTCTAATATAAAACAGGGACCTTTTGCTCAACGATAATTTGCATTTATGAGTTATGAAAAAATACACCTAATTATTATGCTGCCATTTAAATTTACCTTATTAAATAGTTTTACTGGTGCTGCAATGGAGCCAGTTTCCCTGAGGTAGTCAAACCATTTGAAAGGAAGTTTTGTGTAACCTGAAAAATACAACTGTTTTAAGTAGCAGTTCGCTCAAAATTAGCATAATATGAAAAAGATAAAAGGTGACTCGATGCACACTGCAATCTCAGATTTTAGGTTACATCATAAATTTCTAACTCATGTTCTAATACCGCTGAGTGCAATCATCTTCGCATGTAATAAGGATTTCTTTCCCTTTCTAGGCAGACGCTGTAATGCCAAGGTGACTCTCTTTTTGGGGTGATATTTTTCTTGCCTTGCAAGAAAGAAAACAAGATGAGCCAATGCTCTTTTTATAGGCTTCTTTTAACTTTTCTCCCTCTTTTCTTTAGAGAAAAAACCCAAGTCTCAGATACTAAAATTTGAAAACAGTCACTGGTTAAGCCATGAAGCCAGTGACTGTTTTCAAATTTTAGTATCTGAGACTTGGGTTTTTTCTCTAAAGAAAGTAAGCTAAATAAGCTATACCTTTCCTTTAAAAAGCCACATGGTAATCTAAGGACAGAAACTTTCTTACCCTCGAAGGCTAAAGTATCTTATTTAAAAAAGGAGTTTATGTATGCAATAATCCGCTGAGCCTATATCACTGTCTCAATAGGGTTTAGAGTAATACCAATTCATACTATATTATATTCATATTATAAAATATACAGACGGTGAGGAAAAATTCTACACTAATGCAATTTACTATCACTAGCTAGAATACAGTGCTTTATGCTTTTAGAGCACCCCACAGCTCCTGTATGTGTGTGTTAAATGTTGTAAACAGATACAATACTAGAAAAAATGAAGTACCTCTGGGTGGAGTAAGTTCAATCATGTTAATTTCACAGAACCCGACAGGGAAAATAGAAGGAGAGGTTGCATGGTAACAGAACCAGTCAGATCCGTCTGCTGCTTCTGAGCCATCAATCCCAATCATTAGGAATCCGTCAGCCAGCACCTTTTAAATTAAGAGAATCCCAAGTATTTGAAATTAGATACCACTAATTATAAAAATGATCCTTTAAACTAAATGGCATTCTAGAAAAGAAAATCTATTACATAAAGGTCTCTTACAGGTTTTTTTAAAAAAAAAAAGCTCTATCAACTGTATTGGATTAAGTTAAACTAACTGAAAGTACAATGAAGAATCTCTGCAAATGCTAGTATGTACCAGGAATAAAAGCAGGATTTCAGAGGTCTGGGAAAAACAGCTCCTTAGCTAATGGCTAAAGCTGTCTGCTGCTGTGAACTCATGAAAATGAGCTGGTTGCTTTTCCACAATTTAGTCTCAGCTAGATTATAAATCCTACTCACTAATGCCTTTACTCTTCTGTTGCTAATTTCTCATAGTCAACAGGAACTTTTCCAAGCTTCTCCAATGTCTTCAAGCTTCCACCTTTACCTCTCTTAGCTGCAGATAACTATGCTCCTCTATGACGCAGACTAAGGCTGGCCCATGTAAGCGTCCTCAGAAAACATTCTCAGAAGCAACCATCTTCTTTTCCAAGAGAAGCCCTCCATCCTGTCCTGTTACCACTGGGACCTTTTCCACAAACACCATCTCTTATGTCTCCCAAGTTTCCACCATGTCAAAAATACTTATAGAATATTTTACTTTGAAACATTTTCAAGCTTAGAGAAAAGATAGAAGAATAGACTCCTGTATATGCTTGACCCACAGACTCAACTGTTCTGCTAACTGTTCTAGTAATACCTTTTATAGCTAAGGATCCAATCCGGGCCACACACTGTACCCATTTGTTTCTCTGGCCTGATTTACCAGTTCAGTTCCTCAGTCCTTCACTTATATGACCTTGGTATCTTTGAAGATTTTAAGTCAGTCATTTTGTAGAACGTCCCTCAATCTGGGCTGATCCAATGTTTGCTCACGATTAGACCCAGGTTATAAATTTATAAATTTTGGCTGGAATATCACAAATGTTGAGTTCTTTTCATCGCATCCTGTTTACAGAGGAGAAACCTGGTAGACTACCATTCTAACCAAGTTACCATCACTAGTCATGGGAAAAGTTATCCTGTACCTCCAAAAGGATGCAACTTTGTAATTAATACACATTTTGTGAGGAGATCTATTCCCCACCCTACTTTCACACACCAGTTATAGCACTGACTGACGTTTCTGGCTTCAACAAATTATTACTATCACGGTTGCCAAATGATTTTTGAATGCTGTCATTCTACTGCAGGGAAGAGCTTTCTCTTCTTTTCGTTTATTTACATCACTATAGACTTATGAGTTCCTGTTTTGTTCAAAAAGTTACAATCATATTTAGCCAGGGGGAGCCCCTTTCAACCTGGCTCCTATTCCCTTTTGACTTGGCCTCATAACTGTTCAGGCACTTCCTTACTTTTTGGTAAAACAAGTCATGGGGGAAGCTGGAACTGAAAGACTGTGATACACAACAGGGCCACCCTATGCCAATGAGCGACCAGGAGACCAGTCAAGAAAGTAACAGGGAGAACTGGCCCAGACACAGAAAGGAGTAGAGATGCATCCTGAGAGATGGAGAGAACAACACTGTTTTGGTGCTTTTCTAGTTCTCCTCCCTTTGTCCCTGGATGCCTGTGAGGTTGCCCATTGTAGCCCTACAGTAACTTCTCAAGTGAATTTCTGTTCTTTTAAGCAAAAAGGCCTTGATTAGCACACCCAGTGCAACTGTTTGATGTGTACTGTATGTCAGCTACTCATTATTTCCTAGTGGCACAGCTTCCCCCTGCATGTCTGTGGGGTCCAGTTTTTCCTGTCCTGCACAATACAGTTTTCAAGTGCCTTCTATAAAGAAAATGCTTCTATAAAGCTTTCCCTGATTCCTCTGAAGATCTGATCTCTGTTTTCCTTTAAATTCCAACAGTACTTTGTTTGGACCTCCTCTTAGGTCACAGTTTATCTTGTATTAAACTTATTTTGTACATTTTACTTTGTTCTAAACACTGTGAACTCTTTAGAGTCTGTTGTGAGCTAAACTGTGTTCTCCAAAAGATATGTTCAAATTCTAACCCCTGGAACCTGTGAAATGTGACCTAATTGGCAACAGTTATCTTTGCAGGTGTAATCAAGTTAAGACAAGGTCATACTGGATTAGAGTGGGCCCTAATCCAGTAACTCGTACCTTTATAAAGGACAAGGAGATTTGAAAACAGAGACACTGACACAAACACAGAGGGAAGAAGGCCAGGTGACAACGAAGGCACAGACTGGAGTGGTGCAGCTACAAGCCAAGGAACACCAAGGATTGCTGGCAACTATCAGACGGTAGGAAAAGGCAAGGAAGAATTCCTCCCTAGAGTCTTTAGAGGGAGTGCAGCCCTGCTGATACTTTGATTTTGGACTTCTAGCTTCTAGAACTATGAGGTAATAAATTTGTTGTTTTAAGCCATTTTTGGCTGTTTATTACAGCAGCCCTAGGAAACGAATACAGAGTTCAAACCAAATCTAGCATAAAAAGCTCAGAAACTTGAAAATTCTACTCACTGGGCACTTCACTTTCATTGCCTGGAACAACGCATGGTATAACGGAATGGATTTCTAAACCTGCCTGATTGTCGAAATCACCTAGAGTACTTGAAAATTTTTTTGTTTAAATACAAATATCTGGAGGCAATATATTTCTTGTGATTCTGATTGAACTGGTAGGTCTGGAGTGGATCATGGGAATCTGGGCTGACCAGGTAGTTCTAAGGTAAAGACGGGAAGAACAATGGTTTGGGGCTAGCCTTACCTAGCTGCGTGACCTTGAACACAGGTGCTTGCTAAGTGGTAGCCATTAGAACTGTTTTTAATTCTTTGGCTTATGGTTTTACACTGTGTTGAAATATAAATTGCACTTTAAAGTCACACTTTTATGTAAGCAGATTCTTCATTAGTGATTCTTAACCACGGCTGCACATAACAATTACCCGAAGGACCTTAAAAAATGCCAGTACTAAGACCCAAACCCAGGCTGATTAAATCAGAATTGAGGGGAGAAGGATCTTGGGCACCTGAATGTTTTTTAAAGTTCCCCAGGGGATTCTGATGCCTGCTGAAAACTGAGGACCACTGCTCTAGATATTTTTTTAATTGTGGTTTAGGTGAAAGTTTACAGGTCAAGTTAGTATCTCAAAAATTTATACACATGCTGTTTTGTGACATTCCTTGCAATCCCCACAATGTGACAGTACACTCCCCCTTCCCACCCTGGGTTCCCTGTGTCCATTAGACCAGTTCCTGTCCCTTTCTGCCTTCTCATCCTGCTTTCAGACAGGAGCTGCCCATTTGGTTTCGTATACATGATTGAACTAAGAAGCACATTCCTTATGTGTATTATTTGTTTTACAGTCCAGTTTAATCCTTGCATAAGAGTGGGCTTTGGGAACGGACTCAGTTCTGAGTTAATACAGCACCCAGGGGCCACAGTCTCTGTCAGACCGTTAAGTCTGGTCTATTTACATGAATTTGAATTCTGTTCTACATTTCTCCTGCTTTGTCTGGGACTCTCTGTTATGTTCCCTGTCAGGGTGGTCAATGGTGGTAGCTGGGCACAGTCTAGTTCTTCTGGTCTCAGGCTGGTAGAGTCTCTGGTTCATTTGGTCTTTTAGTCCTCTGGGCTAGTATTTTCCTTGTATCTGTGGTTTTCTTCATTCTCCTCTGCTCTGAGTGGGATGAGACCAACAAATGTATCTCATATGGCCACTCGCAAGCTTTTAAGACCCCAGACGCTACTCACCAAAGTGGGATGTAGAACATTTCCTTTATAAACTATGTTATGCCAATTGACCTAGATGTCCCTCAAAACTATGGTCTTTCAGACTGTTCCAAGTATTTTCAGAAGAACAGTCAGACAAGAGAGAAAAGAAAAAAAAAAAAAAAAAGAAATGGATGCTTACAAGAGGAAGAAAATTGCATAAAAGGCAACAACAGGAAACTCAAAAGATAAATCTGACTTGCTGCAATTCTGTGTTGGACTAGCTTTGGCCAGGAAGTACCTTCTCCGCAGTGAGGATTCAGATACACAGGCACTTTATGTCACGCTGAATTTGTTAGGGGTCCCCTTCTTCCATGGTCTTAAACCCAGTTCCTACGACTACACTTTTACATTTAAAAATGTATTCTCTTACCTTTCTAATGGTCGCAACACATATTGTAGAAAGATTTAATGGGTCTATAGCTTCCAATTTCATTCCTTCCTTGAACCATTCCCCACTCTGGTCTACTTCTTTTACCTAAAGAATTATATGAAAGCAAATCTGTTATGCTGCCTCTTTAATAACATTATTATTACCAATTTGAAAACGTTTACCATGTGAAAATGCCAAATGCCTTCTCCTACCTAGCGTTATAACTCAAACTTCCCTTAAGAACAGGCAGAATATAGGCAAATAAGCAGAATTTAAGGAAAATTATAATCAGTAGTTGTGACACCTATGGATTACAAGATCTTAATCCTTTTAAGTGAACATGTAACTGTGATTTCCATAATTCAGAAAGAGAGAGTCCACAACACTCTTTCAAACCTAATTTACAAATGAGGGTTCTTACAAAAACTTCTTACCTTAGCAAATAAATGTGGCGGTGTATCAGAATGTCCATCCTGTTTCTTTGTAATATCTACAAGGAAAAGTTACATACTGATCTGTCAGCATTTCTGAGAGGACCAAAAACCACGTTTTTTTGAAGGTTTCAAACCCACAAGGTATTTAATGCCCTAAAAAACATGGCAAAAACACATGGCTTCTACATTTATGGTGATAATATTCTTTCATAGTCTTTCTCTCTTCAGAGCACATGTGCATATGCTATTAAATACATTCAGCCAATTAGAATGCTGGTGATTCCGTAGTCAGGGAATTACCTTAGAAGCATGTTCTAATGTGTTTAGTATCAAGTCTAAACACACTTAATCTTGCTATTTGAATTAAAATTGAATGGAAAGGAAAAGGTTATCTTTAGATCTTTTGCACTGGCCACACAAGGAAAGAGTAAGGAAACAATTGTAGTTGTGACCAAAAGTGCACTACTTTTTAATCACAAGCAAGTGAAAGGAATAAATAGATTTAGTTAGGACACTAACATTCTGGCGTGAACCTTCACTAATTAAGGTAGAAGTAGCCCAGAAAACTAGGATGCCATTTATGATCTATGCCATTCTTAGATAAAAATAACCAAGTAGCATAATTCAAGTTCATGATATTTTCAATAGGGATTTTTGTGTAAGGTGCTTACCAGATCTTTTGAATCGATGGCCTATACTTCGAGACCAACCAATATGATGGATTAATGGGCTGTGCATGTGGCACCAGAAATCATCTGTCCTATCTTCACTCTCTTCATACACTAGTCTTAATCTTCCTCCAATTACACTTTCCACCACTGCTACTCGTGTTCGACATAAATGCCTCTTGTCAACCACTTCTACTCTCATGCAAGGTTTGAAAGGATACTGCATACTCTCAGAAACCTTGAAACAAAAGCAGACAAAAACTGTTTGCAATTCATGACAAAGTCTACAAATAATTTTAATACTGCACTATTAAAAATATTGAGTGCCCTTAATATTTAACACAGATTGACTAGTTCACTGAATTAAAAAAATTCCTTAAAAACTCTTTTAAGTTACTCCTATTTTTGGATCTCTCACTGGACAGTTCTTGTATTTCTCGCAGAAGTCCTTTCTAAGATCCCATCTTTACCTTCTGTGAGAAATCAGGCGGAAGGGTTTTGGCACCAGTAAGTCGTTTCACTAGAAAAGCTTTCCAGTTCGTATACTTGTGTTGAATAGCTAAAACAAAAGAAATACCCAGTTACACTTTAGCAAAAAGTAAAATTGCTTCAAAAATTATTTATTAAAAAACTGTGCCAAATTTCCCTGCAATTCACAGTATTAAGGTTCTGAACAAGAGTAACAAAAATACAGAAAACAAGTATAACTTACTTGAAATAAAAAATTACTATTTTAACTTCTGTATTACTTTTAACGTTGTTACGTGTGAATTAACAGGAGTCCTGGTGGCACAGTGGTTAAGTATTTGGCTGTTCACCAAAAGGTAGGCAGTAAGAATCTACTGGCTGCTCCTTGGAAACCCTATGGAGCAGTTCTACTTTGTCCTATAGGGTTGCTATAAGTCGCAATCAACTCAGTGGCAACGGGTTTATGCGTGAATTAAAGAACAACAACAGTACTAAGTTACGTACTTCTAGGAGGGACGAGAGGTTTTCCACTGGCTGCACACCAACCAACTGGATGGATATCAGAACCACATATATTGCACCAGAAGTCCAGACCAGAGTCATTTTCAAATCCTTCATATCTTAAAAGGGCATTGTAACCTGAAACCAACAAACAACACTTACAAATTGATCAATACAGAAAAAGAAAACTTAAAATAATTAAAACAGGATAACTTCTGGCAGCAGCTATCAAACTTCAGTTTGCATCTGCACTGAGAATTAGCCACCAAATTTGTTAAAAGATTGCTGGGCCCCACCTCCAGAGTTTCCGATTTAGCAGATCTGGGGTGGGGCCTAAGAGCTAGCATTTCTAACAAGTCCCCAGGTGATCTGATGCTGCTGGTCCATGGACCAAACTTTGAGAACCACTAGTTTATTGTACGATGCCATTAGTTTAACTGTTTCCAGAGCATTGCTTCTTCCTTTGAATATACTGCAATTTTTCCCACAATTTCCTAAATTCTAGAAAAAAATTCTTAGTGAAAACATTGGTGAGTAAGTTCTACTAGAATGTGCAGTTTTGAAAATAAAGGTTGTGGCAACTCTGTAAAACCTTGCCAAGTTGCAGAAATCCAGTTACAGTATATTTCAAAAAAACTGCTTTATCAACAGATTAGATTTTTAGATGAAGTATCTGTCAGTTTGTCATACTGTGGTAGCTTTGTCCAACTGACTAGATGACCAAGTATCTGTCAGTCTGTCATAATGTGGTGGCTTTCATGTTGCTGTGATGCTGAAAGCTATGCCACCGGCATTTCGAATACCAGCAGGGTCACCCATGGTGGACAGGTTTCAGTGCAGCTTCCAGACTAAGACAGACTGGGAAGAAGGACCTGCTGATCAACTTATAAAAAAACTGGCCAGTGAAAACCTTATGGATAGTGGTAGAACACTGTCTGACACAGTGCTGGAAGATGAGCCCCTCAGGGTGGGAAAAAAAAAAAAGGTGGAAGGCACTCAAAATATGACTAAAACTTGCCTCGTGTAGAGCTGACCTAAATGATACGGATAGACTATAGCTTTCGGGACCTTCATTTGCTGGTGTAGCACAACTCAAAATGGGAAGAAACAGCTGCAAATATCTATAATAATTGGAACGTGGACTGTATGAGGTATAAATCTGGAAAAACTGGAAGCTGTGAAAAATGAAATGGAACACTTGAGGATTGAAATCCTAGGTACCAGTGAGCTGAAATGGACTGGTACTGACCATTTTGAATGGGACAATTATATGGTCTAATATGCCGGAATTGACAAATTCTAGAGGAACAGTGTCATATTCATCATCAAAAAGAACATTTCAAGATCTATCCTCAAATACAACGCTGTCAGTGATAGGATAATATCCATATGTCTACAAGGAAGACCAGTTAATACAAGTATTATTCAAATTTACACATCAACCACTGAGGCCAAAAGATGAAGAAACTGAAGATTTTTTAAATCAATTTCTGCAGTCTGAAATTCATCAAACATCCAATCAAAATGCACTGATAATTAGTGGTGACTGGAACGCAGAGGTTGGAAACGAAGAGGGATTGGCAGTTAGAAAATACGGCCTTGGTGACAGAAATGATGCAAGAGATTGTATCACAGAATTTTGCAAGACCAACAACTTATTCACTGGGAGTATCTTTTCTCAACAAAATGAATGGTGACTATACATGTGGACCTCACTGCATGGAATACACAGGAGTTAAAGTGACTGTATCTGTGCAAAGAGATGATGCAGCTCAAAATCATCAGGAAGAACAAAGCCAGGGCAGACTGTGGAACAGACCATCAACTGCTCACGTGCAAGTTCAAGTTGAAGCTGAAGAAAATTAGAACAAGTCCAGGAGAGCCAAGAATGACCCAGAGTATATTCTACCTGAATTTAGAGACAATCTCAAGAAAAGATTTGACGCACTTAATGCTCAAGACCAAAGACTAGATGAGTTGTGGATGGTATCGAGGAAATCATACATAAAGAAAGCAAAAAGTCATTAAAAAGACAGAAAAGAAAAAAAAGACCAAAATGGATGTCAGAACAGATTCAAACTTGCTGTTGAATGGACAGTAGCTAACGTGAATGGAAGAAACGATGAGATAAAAAGCTGAGCAGAAGATTTTATAAGGCGGCTCAAGAAGACAAAGTATTATAATGAAATGTGCAAAGACTTCGAGTTAGAAAACCAAATGGGAAGAACAAGCGCCCATCATTTCTCGAGCTGAAAGAACTGAAGAAAAAATTCAAGCCTCAAGTTACAACACTGAAGGAGTCTAGGGGCAAAAAATTGAATGAACCAGGAAGCATCAAGATAAGATGGAAGGAATACACAGTCACTGTACCAAAAAGAACTGGATGACGTTTAACCGTTTCAGGAGGTAGCATATGATCAAGAATTGATGGTATTGAAGGAAGAAGTTCAAGCTGCACTAAAGACACCAGTGAGAACTCCAGGAACTGAGGGAATACCAATTGAGATGTTTCAAAATGAACAGATGCAACGCTGGAAGTGTCTATTCATCTGTGCCAAGACATATGGAAGAGAGCTGCCTGGCCAACTGACTGGAAGCGATCCATATACGTGCCAATTCAAAGAAAAGTGATTCAACAGAATGCAGAAATTATTGAGTAGTATCGTTAATATCATATGCAAGTAAAATTTTGTTGAAGATAATTTAAAAATGGTTGCAGCAGTATATCAACAAGGAACTGCCCAAAGATTCCACCCAGAAATTTGTAAAAACAAAACTTACAAGAAATATGAAAGGAAGTCCTTTGATTAGAGAACCAACAATAACAGACAACAACTGGAGTCTAGGACACAGGAGAGCACCACCCAGATACCAACCTAGGTAAAGAACTCTCAATAATAAAACAAAGTTAAAGACTTGCAACAGGGAAAAAGAGAAGTCAGTCTGTAAATGATGACAACCTCAAAACAATGAAAGGGGGAATAAGCAGTGTAGGTATAGAACTTTAAAATGAAGAGGACGTCAAGGCAGTATCAAGTAATAAAAGACTGGTTCAAACTTAGGAAGATAAGGGTAAATTTCAAGGTAACCACAAAGAAAGCTAACAAACCTACGTGTCACAATAAAAAGAAAAAAAAAAGTCTCAGTAAACACAAAATCTGTAAATAACGAAAGAAAAGAAAATCTACAAACAAAAGGAACTCAGCGCAGGAAAGCAAGAGGAACAAAGAAAATGTCAGCACCACATACACATGAAACACAACAATATGACAGCAATAAAGTCATACCTATCGATAATCACACGGAATGTAAATGGCTTAAATGCACGTTTAAGGAGAGAGTGGCAAAATGGATAAAAAAGTACCACCCATCAATATGCTATCTACAAGAGACACATCTTAGACACAAAGACATAAATACATTAAAAATCAAAGGACAGAAAAAAAAAATACTATCAAGCAGAAAATATCCAAAAAAAGGGCAGGAGTGGCAATACCAATCTCAGATAAAATAGACTTTAAGACAAAATCAACCATGAAAGATAAGGAATGACATCACATAATGGTTAATGGGGATAACCCACCAAGAAGACATAACCTTAACAAATATCTACACACCAAATGCTGCAAAATACGTAAAACAAACTCTAGCAGCCATGAAAAAAGAAACAGCTCCACCACACAGGTATACATGGTACACACTGTGGGTTTGGGTCCAGACCACTGTAAAAAAGCAAATACTGCAATAAATAGTGTCAGGCAATTTTTTTTTGGTTTCCCAGTGCATATAAAAGTTGTGTTTATACTATACTGTCGTCTATTAAGAAACCCTGGTGGTGGAGTGTTTAATAGCTATGACTGCTAACCAAAACGCTGGCAGTTTGAATCCACCAGGTACTCCTTGGAAACCCTATGGGGGCAGTTCTACTCTCTTATAGGGCTGCTATGAGTTGGAATCGGCTGGAAGGTAATGAGTTTGGTTTTTTTGTTTGGTAGTCTATTAAGTGTGCAATACCACTATGTCTTAAAAAAAAAAGTTTACACCTTAATTTAATTTAAAAATACTTTATTGCTAAAAAATGCCAACCATCATCTGAGCCTTCAGCAAGTAGTCATCTTTTTTCTGGTGAAGAGTCTTGCTTTGATGTTGATGGCTGATGACTGACTGGGAGGTAGGTGCTGAAGGTTGCAGTAGCTGCAGCAATTTCTTAAGATAATGACGAAGTTTGCTGCATCGACTGACTCTCCTTTCACGAAAGATTTCTCTGTAGCATGTGATGTTGTTTGATAGCATTTTACCCACAGAACTTTTAAAACTGGAGTCAATTCTCTCAAACCCTGCTGCTACTTTATCAACCAAGTTTATGTAAATTCTAAATCCACTGTTGTCATTTCAACAATGTTCACAGCATTTTCAACAGGAGTAGATTTCAACAGCAGATTCCATCTCAAGAAACCACTCTTTGCTCATCCCTAAGAAGCAACTCCTCATCCATGAAAGTTTTATCGTAAGACCGCAGCAATTCAGTCCCATCTTCAGGTTCCACGTTTAATTCTAGCTACCTTCCTATTTCCACCACATCCGCAGTTACTTTCTCCACTGAAGTCCTGAATTCCTCGAAGTCATCCATGAGGGTTGGAATCAACTTCTTCCAAACTTCTGCTAATGTTGATATTTTGACCTCCCCCATGTTCTTAACGGCATCTAGAATGGTGAATCCTTTCCAGAAGGTTTTCAGTTGAGCACTGGCTTCAACTTCAAGTCACCAGATGCATGAGCCCCCAACAAGAGAGTCAGCCCGTCCTTTGAAGCCCGGCACTGACATCCCCTCTCTAGCTATGAAAGTCTTCTTTCGATACGAGGCTGTTCCGTTGCCATTGAACATCTGCTGTTTAGTGCAGCCACCCTCATCAGTTACCGTAGCCGGGTCTTCTGGTTAACCTGCTGCGACTCGACATCAGCACCTGCTGCTTCACCAAGTTTTATGTTACGGAGACAGCCTCTTTCCTTAAACTTCACGAACCAACTTCTGCTAGCTTCAAACTTTTGCAGGTTCCTCAACTCTTTCA
Source organism: Elephas maximus indicus (assembly GCF_024166365.1). Lineage (NCBI taxonomy): Eukaryota > Metazoa > Chordata > Mammalia > Proboscidea > Elephantidae > Elephas > Elephas maximus. The sequence continues at coordinate 42,587,659 of NC_064837.1, read as the reverse complement.
GTCTTCAAAGAATTGAAGAGAGTCAGGGCCTCGCTCTTGATTTAGGCTTTGGCTTAAGGAAACGTTGTGGCTGGTCTGACCTTCCATCCAGACCACTAAAACTTTCTCCATACCAGCAATAAGGCTGTTTTGCTTTCTTATCATTCATGTGTTCACTGGAGTAGCACTTTTAATTTCCTTCAAGAACTTTTCCTTTGAATTTACAACTTGGCTAACTATTTGGCACAAGAAGCCTAGCTTTTGTCCTGTCTTGGCTTTTGATGTGTCTTCCTCACTAAGCTTAATCATTTCCAGCTTTTGATTTAAAGTGAGAGGTATGCAACTCTTCCTTTCACTTGAAAACTTTGAGGCCACTGTAGGGTTATTAATTGGCCTAATTTCAATATCGTCATGTCTCAGGAAAAAGCGATGCCTGAGAAGAGGGAGAAAGAAAGAGGAATGGCTGATTGGTGGAGCAGTCAGAACACACACATTTATTAAGTTTGCCTCTTACACAGGTGCTGTTCATGGAGCCCCAAAACAATTACAACAGTAAAACCAAAGATTACTGATCATAGGTCATCATAACAGATATGATAATAATGAAAAAGTTTGAGATATTGTGAGAATTACCAAAATGTAACACAGAGGCATGAAGTGAGCACATGCTGTTGGGAAAATGTTGCTGACAGACTTGCTTGCTACAGGCTTGCTACAATTTGTGAAGAACGCAATTATCTGCAAAGCACAATAAAACGAGGTATGGCTGTTATACTAGGAGACTTCAACACACCACTCTTGGGAACAGAACACCTAGAAAGAACTCAAGATACAGAAGATCTAAAGGCCAAAATCAACCAACTTGGCCTCAAAGGAATATACAGAACACTCCACCCAACAGCATCAAAGTATACATTCTTTTTCAATGACATGGAATATTCTTTATTCTTCAGAATAGACCATGAAGCAACCCTCAATAAAATCCAAAACATCGAAATAATACAGAACATTCTGACCACAGCGCCATAAAAGTAGAAATCAGTAACAGGAAAAAAATCAAATTCATAGAAACTGAGTAATACCTTGCATAAAAACAAACAGGTAATAGAAGAAATCAAAGAGGGAATAAAAAAATTCCTAGGATCAAATGAGAATGAAAACACATCATACCAAAACCTCTGGGACATAGCAAAGGCAGTGCTCAGAGGTCAATTTATAGCAATGATGGCTCCCATCAAAAAAGAAAAATGGGCCAAAATTAAAACATTAGCTCTCCAACTTGAACAAATAGAAAGAGAACAGCAAAAGATACCCACAGCCACTAGAAGATGGAAATAATAAAAATCAGAACAGAAATAAAGAAATAGAAACAAACAAACAAAAAAAAACCCTATAAATCTGCTGCTGTCTTGTCGATTCTGACTCATAGTGACCCTACAGGACACAGCAGAACTGCCCCATAGGGTTTCCAAAGAGTACCTGGTGCATTTGAACTATCTTTTGGTTAGTAGCCGCAGCTCTTAACCACTACGCCACCGGGGTTTCCAAATGAAATAGAGAATACAAAAACAATACAAAGATTCAACAAGACCAAAAGTTGGTTTTTGAAAGGATTAACAAAATCGACAAACCACTGGCCAAACTGACAAAAGAAAAACAGGAGAGGAAGCAAATAATACAAATAAGAAATGAGATGGGGGACATTACAACAGACCAAGCAAAATAAAAGGATCATAACGGAATACTATGAAAAACTATGCTCCAACAAATTTGCGAACCTAGAGGAAATGGACAAATTTCTAGACATATACTACCTACCCTAAACTAACACAAGCTGAGATAGAAAAATCTGAACAGGCCAATAACAAGAGAAGAAATGGAACAGGTAATAAAAAAAACTCCCAACAAAAAAGCCCTGGCCTGATGACTTCACTGGAGAATTCCACCAAATATTCAAAGAGCTCATACAAGTACTATGCAAACTATTGTGGAGCACAGAGAAGGAAGGAATACTTCCGAATTCATTCTATGAAATCTGCATAACCCTGATACCAAAGCCAGGTAAAAGACACAACGATAAAAGAAAGCTACATACCAACATCCCTCATGAATATAGGTGCAAAAATTCTCAGCAAAATTCTAGCCAGTAGAATTCAGCATCATTTCAAAAAAAGAAAACACTATGGCCCAACCAAGTGGGATTCATACCAGGCAAGCAAGAACAGTTCAACATTAGAAAATCAATCAACATAATCCACCATATAAATAGAACAAAAGAATCACATGATCATCTTAATTGATGCAGAAAAGTCATCTGATAAAGTCCAACACCGGTTCCTGATAAAAATTCTTGACAAAATAGGAATAGAAGAGAAATTCCTCAATATAATAAAGGACATATAAAAAACCAATAGCTAACATCATTCTCGAGAGAAGCTGAAAGCATTCCTCCTGAGAATGGAAATAAGGCAATTATGCCCTTTATTAGCACTCCTATTTAACATGTGTAGAAAGTACTAGTTTTTTTTTTAGAGCAACAAGGCAAGAAAAAGAAAGAAAGGGAATCCAAATTGAGAAGGGAGAAGTAAAACTATCTCTGTTTGTAGAAGATATGATTCTATACACAGAGGACGCCAAAGATTCCACAAGGCAACTACTGGAACTGATAGAAAGATTCAGCAGACTAGCAAGATACAAGATCAACACAGAAAAATCAGTTGGATTCCTTTACACCAACAAAGAGAACTTTGAAATGGAAATCAGGAAAACAATACCATTTATAATAGCTCATAAAAAGATAAGAATAAATTTAACCAGGAATGTAAAAGACCTATACAGAGAAAACTACAAAACAATATTGCAAGAAATCAAGAGACCTACATAAATGGAAAAACATACCATGTTTATGGATAGGAAGACTCAACACTGAAAATGTAAATCCTACTGAAAGCAATCCACAGATATAACACGATCCGGATCCAAACACCAACAACATTCTTTAACAATATCGAAAAACTAATTACCAACTTTATATGGAAAGGAAAGAGGCCCCAGATAAGCAAAGCATTATTCAAGAAAGAGAACAATGTAGGAAGCCTCACACAACCTGATCTCAGGACCTAGTATACATCCATGGTAGTCAAAACAGCTTGGTACTGGTACAATGATAGACACACAGACCAACGGAATAGAATCCAGAATCCAGATACAAATCTATCTACCTATGATCAGCTGATCTTTGTTTACAAAGGACTAAAGTCCATTAAATGAGGAAAAGACAGTCTTTTTTAATAAATGGTGCTGACAAAATTGGATGTTATCTGTAAAAAAAATGAAACAGGACCCATACCTCAAACCATATACAAAAACTAACTCAAAATGGATCAAAGACCTAAATATAAAATCTAGAAGGATAGAGATTATGGAAGAAAAACAGGAGTAACACTAGAGGCCCTAATGCATGACATAAAGAGAATTCAAACCATAACTAACAATGCACAAACACCAGAAAATAAACTAGATAAGCAGGAGCTCCTAAAAAAGTAAACACTTATGCTCATTAAAAGACTTCACTAAGAGTAAAAAGAGAACCTACAGACTGGGAAAAAATTTCTGGCTATGACATATCTGGCAAGGATCTAATCTCTAAAATCTATAGAATACTTTGACACCTCAACAACAAAAAGGCAAATAACCCAATCATAAAACGGGCAAAGGATATGAATAGACACTTCACCAAAGAAGACACTCAGGCGGCTAACAGGCACATGAGGAAATGCTCATGATCATTAGCCATTAGAGAAATGCAAATTAAAACTATAATGAGACACCATCTCACTCTGACATTGCTGGCATGAATCAAAACAAAAAAAACCCCCAGAAATTAACAGATGTCAGAGAGGTTGTGGACAGGCTGGAACTCTTATGCACTGCTGGTAAGAATGTAAAATGGTCTAAGTACTATGGAAAATGATATTGTGCTTCCTAAAAAAGCTAGAAATAGAAATACCATATGATCCAGCAATCCACTCGTAGGAATATCTCCTAGAGAAATGAGCCATTACAAGAACAGACATATGCACACCCATGTTCACTGCAGCATCGTTCACAATAGAAAAAAGACAGAAACAACCTAAGTGCCCAGCAACAGATGAATGGATAAATGAATTATGGCACCTACACACAATGGAATACTACGCCATGATAAAAAACACGATGAACTACAAAAACATCTCATAATATGGATCAATCTCGAACGCTTTATGCTCAGTGAAATAGGTCAATTACCAAAGGACAAATATTGCATGAGACTACTATTATAAAAACCCAAGGAAAGGTTTACACACAGAAAAAAAATTTTGATTGTTATGAGGGAGGGGAAGCGAGGGGTAGGAAGGGGAAATCACTAACTAGATAGCAGACAAGTGTTAACTCTGGTGAAGGGAAAGACAACACAAAATATAGGGGAAGTCAGCACATCTTGACCAAGGCAAAGTCACAGAAGCTTCCTAGACACATGCAAACACCTTGAGGAATCAACTTATTGGGGCTGAGGGCTGGGGACCATGTTCTCAGGGAACACGTATGTCAACTGGCATAATATAGTCCATAAAAAGTGTTCCACATTCTACTTTAGTGAGTAGTGTCTGGGGTCTTAAAAGCTTATGAGCGGCCATCTAAGACACATCAATTAGTCCTATCACATTTAGAGCAAAGGAGAATGAAGAAAACCAAAGATACAAGGGAAACATTAGTCCAAAGGACTAATAATGGACCACACGAGCCACAGCCTGCAGCGGACTGAGCCCAGAAGAACTGATGGTGCCTACCTACCACCAGTGACTGCTCTGACAGGGAACACGATAGAGGATCCTGGACTGAGCAGGAGAAAAATGTAGAACAAAATACAAGTTCACGAAGACCAGAGTTACCGAAGGAATTCCCAAGGCTATGGCCCCCAGACACCCTGCTAACTTAGAATTGAAGCCGCTCCTGAAGTCCACCTTTCAGCCAAAGACTAGACAGGCCTATGAAACAAATACTTCTTAGTTCAATCAAGCATACGAGACCAAACGTGCAACCACCCGCCTAAAAGCAAAGACGAGACAGCAGGAAGGGACAGGAAAACTGGATGAATGGACATGGAGAACCCATGGTGGAAAGGGAAAGGGAGAGGGAGAGAAAGCTAACACATTGCAGGTACTGCGACCAATGTCACAAAACTATTTGTGTATAAAATTTTTTAATGAAAAACTAATTTCTGCTGTTTAAAAAAAAAAAAAATCAAGCCAGATTCAAAAGTGGATGTGGAATGAGGGATATTATTGCTGATCCATGGCAGATGGCTCTTCGCTGAAAGCAGAGAATACCAGAAAGATGTTTACCTGTTTTATTGACTATGTGAAGGCATTTGGCTGTGTGGGTCACAACAAAGTATGGACAATATTGAGAAAAATGGGAATTCCAGGACACTTAATTGTGCTCATGCACAACCTGTACACAGACCAAGATGGTATTTTAAACTATGCAATAGCCCCTTCAAACTAACAATGGGATACTGCATGGTTTAAAACCAGGAAAGGTGTCTGTCAGGGTTGTATCCTTTCACCACAATTACTTTATCTGTATGCAGAGCCAATAATTCGAGAAGCTGTATTATATGAAGAAGAGTGTGGCATCACGGTTAGAGAAAGAAACATTACAACCTGTGATATGTAGATGACACAACCTTGCTTGCTGAAAGTGAAGAGGACACGAAGCACTTACTGATGAAGATCAAAGACCACAGCCTTCAGTATGGATTGCATTTCAAAACATAAAGAAAACAAAAATCCTCAAAACTGGACCAATAAGCAACATCATGATAAACAGAACATACTGAGGTTGTCAAGGATTTCATTTTCCTTGGATCCACGAACAATGCCCACAGAAGCATAAATCAAGAAATCAAAGATGTATTCACTGGGCAAATCTGCTGCAAAAGGCATCTTTAACGTGTTAAAAGGCAAAGATGGCACCTTGAGGACTAAGGTGCACCTGACCCAAGCCATGGTATTTTCAGTCACCTCATATGCATACGAAAGATGGACAATGAATAAGGAAGGCCAAAGAAGAACTGATGCATTCGAATTATGGTGTTGGCAAAGAATACTGAATACACCAGGGCCGGCCAGAAGAACGAATAAATCTGTCTTGAAAAAAGTATAGTTAAAATGCTCCTTAGAATCAACGATGTTAAGACTTTGTCTCACATACTTTGGACATGATATCAAAAGGGAGCAGTCCCGTATCAGCCTGAGACCAGAAGAACCAGATGGTGCCCAGCTACAACCGATGACTGCCCTGAAAGGGAACACAACAGAGAACCCCTGAGGGAGCAGGAGAGCAGTGGGATGCAGACCTCAAATTCTCATATAAAGACCAGACTCAATGGTCTGAGACTAGAAGGACCCCAGAGGTCATGGTCGCCAGACCTTCTGTTAGCCCAAGACAGGAACCATTCCCAAAGCCAACTCTTCAGACAGGGATTGAACTGGACTATAGGATAGGAAATGATACTGGTGAGGAGTGAGCTTCTTGGATCAAGTAGACACATGAGACTATGTGGGCAGCTTCTGTCTGGAGGGGAGATGGGAAGGCAGAGGGGGTGAGAAGTTGGCTGAATGGATATGAAAATAGAGGGTGGAGAGGAGTGCGCTGTCTCATTGGGGGACAGCAATTAGGAGTATATAGCAACGTGTATATAAATTTTTTAATGAGAGACTGACTTCACTTGTAAACCTTGGATTAAAGCACAATTAGAAAAAAGGGGGGGGGGCAGTCCCTGGAGAAGGACGTTATGCTTAGTAAAAGCAGAGGGTCAGTGAAAACGAAGACTCTTGATGAGATTGACTGACACAGTGGCTGTTAACAACGGGCTAAAACAGAAACGAAAGTGAGGATGGTGCAGGACCGAACAGTTTCGTTCTGCTGTACAGAGTCGTTATGAGCTGGAACTAGCTAGATGGCACCTAACAACGTAACAAGATATGAAAATGCTAGGTTAAAAAGTTCAATAAACACAAAAGTACGTGAAATCACTTAAAAAACTATTATGCAGTAGGCGAATAGGAAGCCTTAAAGAACAAAAGTACATAACATATATTGTTTATAATTTAATAAACCTACGTTAATTAAGGTTTAATTTCAGGCCTTTTTAGTGGAATAAGAAAGGACCACCAGCCGTTCCTTGAAAACCCTATGGGGCAGTTCTACTCTGTATAGGGTCACTATGAGTCTGAATCAACTCCAAGGCAATGGGTATTTTTTTTGTTGTTGTTGTTTAAGAAGCTTGTATTTCAGGCCAGGAGCCAGGTTTAGTCAGCATTTTCATGTGTTAGTATACATTAGGATTTACAGCATTAAACCTTCAGTTTTAAAATTCAATAATTAAAAAAGTGTAATTGACGAGTTTCCTAACTGTTGCTGAGTCCACTTCATGACTAACATCAGGCTTCCTTCTAAAATAGCATTAAGGTGTTTTAAAATAAGAGATATAACGCAATTAGGTAACATAGAAATGGAAAATCAGAGACAGAAGGTAGAAACAATTCTTAGATATTAAGTGCACTGATCTTTAGAGCTATTTAAATGTAACTGACTTAAATATCTAGGACAGAAACAACAGTTGCTGTTTTCAAAATTATGGTGTAGAAAATAATATAAGAGTTTAGATAATGCTAAATGTTTCACGGAAAAGGTAGGGATTAAACTGGGTAACACAGGTAGGTATCCAGTGTGGGGCACTTTTAGAAGAGTGAGCAAAGGCACAAGCGTGGCAAAGAACATGTTGTATGCAGGAAAGAGGGAGTCCAGCCTCTTTAGAACAGACCATTCATGTAGAGGAGTATCAAAAAGTTTGGCCAGTGGCACATGGTACAATTCAATATCCTTAAACGCAAACTACTCTGAACCTATTAGGACAAAGAAGCTACTAAAGATGGAATTAAGATAATTTTTAGGTAAATGAAGTCTATCAGCCGCATTTAGAAGAGAGTAGGGTATTCTGGGGGAGAACAGCTGGGAGACGAGACAAGAAAGAACAGGATGAGTTACACAGCTCTTGCAGTAATATAATGACAAATTTTCTCATCTGAGTGGCTGCTCCTTCTCTAAACTTACTACACTGCCCTCCTATGCTACTCACGGAGCCCCTTGTCACATGATACCTGGTACTATTCAACTTCTGGTAGATAAGCCCAGGTTTGCAAAAAAATAAGTCTTATAGTTCTGCATGTCACTCATACAGTGTCTAACATAGTAGATACCTAACACGTTTATTTCACCAGTAATAAGGTAACAAGGGCTAGGCATGAGGAGGCCGTGGAAATAAAGACAAAGGGGGAACCCAAGATATATGAAATTATCAACACTTGTTTACTTTTGGTATCATGGACATTATCACTGTTTTTAGTAGCTCAACTTTTTATTGCTTTTCAAAGCATTTTCTTACTACAGGGTGTGGCAAACTATAGCCCATGGGCCAAATCTAGCCAACTGACTCTCTCCAATCTGTGAACTAAGAATAGTTTTTCCATTTTTAAATGGTTGAAAAAAAAAATATCAATGGAAGAGAAGTATTTCATGAAAATTATGTTAAATTCAAATTTCATGTCCATAACTAAAGTTTTATAGGAACACAGCCATGCTCATTCACTGACATACTGCTATAGCTGCCTTTGCGATCCAGTGGTAGACCTGAGTAGTTGTGACAGAGATCACATACAGCTCTTAATGCTGAAAATATTTACTATGTGGCCCTTTAAGAAAAATTATGCCAACCCCTGTGCCATGTCATAATATGTTCATTATTTCTTTGGCAATGTTTTAAGAAATGTTTTCTTACAAAAGGTTACAAATGTCATTAGCATTTTCTAGTAAATTATCATGCATTCTTTTCACCTGCTAGTTTTACAATTCCAGCAATCCAGAAGACTTTGGTAGGTAGGCTGCAGTCTGTATTAGGAACTTCTATTCTCACATTTTCTGAGATATCACCCCAGCAGGTCCCCATAGGTGCCTGTATATAAAAATTATTAAATTAACACCTTGTTGTTAACATAAAGTCTGAACATACAACTCAAAATCAAGCATTACCATCGGTAATGGAAATCATATAACATGCAATTTTAATTCATTCATTTTTCCCTAAATATAAATTTTTTTTTCACAGAATTCTATTTTGAAAAAGCCAGTGTCAAGATAAAAGCCCAAGATGAAGAGAACTCACATAAACTACATCCACGTTGACTTCAATATTCAATACTGTCTGAACAACAGACTTAAGCAGCAGTTTTTGTAAAGCTGAGTTACAAACCTGATAACATTTTATAGGATAAAGTCGGTTTAAGAAACATTGTTTTTAGTATGTGCTGAACGAATACACTTTATGCTAATCTTTAATTTTTAAAAGACCCAGTCAAAGAACAGAAAGAAAAATAATTCCAGTCAGCAAGATGGTTTCCAATAACAGGAGAAACAAAACTTATTTATCTATATTTTCAACTTATGTTAAATTCATAGACTATAAATAGTCTGTTAAAATGGACATGAGGGAAAAACACTAAACAAAATTATTATTTCAATATTTTCCATACAGGAATTACCATAAACAAGGAGAAAACTTTTAATGTTAGAAGTGGTAATCGTTAGTCTTCGCACCAAGTGTTAAGGTAGGGACTCAGAAAATCAATTAAATGAGTACCATCAACGAAGTCTTCTAACATCTAACATATGTTCCCAAGTTACAATTTCCATTACATTTTACTCCTTAAAGCTCAAGGCAATTCACGATTATTTGGAATTTGTGCAATAGTTAACTAATTCAAGTAAGTGCATTTAGGAATACAAATGCTGATAATGTTAGACAGTCTCTGTAGCTCGATAATCAGTTCGTTAGCTATAATTTAGAATCTTTATCATAAAGAAAAGGATTAGGAAAGGTTAAAAAGAGCTGATAATTCGAACAAATGAGGAAAAGACAAAATAGCCTCAAAACTCAAAGATGAGCAAAGACATCAAGGAGTTACATGAACTACTAGCCAATTAGAATACTGGGCAAACGTCCTCCACGCAAGGCCCCTCATACTTGGTGGATGCTAACCCAACAGGAGGATTAGCCTAAAAGATACTCAACCCTTATCTTCTCTGTAGTTTATGTAATTTCTGAAGGGGAAGGAGAGAATGTCAAACAATTCTGAACTAGGATAAGTCTGGAAACCAAAAACAGAATCAATTAATGACTATTCCTTTAAGTAGTGAGCAGTGAATATACCTCAATAGCTCGGATACAGTGACTTATCTCAGCTATCTGTGATTCTGGATGGGTACACAGAACTATCTCCCCCAGCTGCACAAAAAAAAAAAAAAAAAAAAATCTATCAAAACTATTTTTAAAATGAAAGATTGGACCCTTCAGGTTCTGCTATCTCCCCCTATATCATTCTAGACTGTAGGGCCATCCCTATTGCCAGCAGGTATGATCAGAAAAGGAGAGGCTGGAAGGAAGATAGATAACATAGGTTAAGCTAACACGTATTATCAGAAAAACCACGTAACGGTTTCTGTAAAGATGAACCAATTAGGCAGATAGATGCAGTTAAATGTATGCTTTAAATTAAGGCAGGGGACCCATCCCCCCATTTGGCTGCCACATTTTGTGAATTGAGTTTCTTTTTGTTGAGAAGAGTCATGGTTACGTTGTACTGCAGGACAAGTTGGGGGTTAGAGGTTGGCATGTTGCTAAATAAATCTGGACAGGACTTCCTTTTGAGCTAGCTATGACAATCGGGCATACTGACTTTTTTTTAAGCCTTAACATTGGTTTGAGACAGTTACTTTTAATCATATTTTACTAAAGAAAACAAAGCGTCAATATGCTCATTTAAAAAATAATGTTCACTTTATTGAGGATATTATGTTTTGTTCCCTACAGTCTGGATTGGTATAGGAGAAAGTAGCAGAAAGTGACATTTGTTCTTGCCTGTAAAGATATGGTTCTGCTAGGCCCTCTTAAACCAATCCATATGGTTCACACTAAGATAAAAAAGTGAAGAAACAAAAACAAAAACAAAAAGAGCACCACAGTTACAGCATAGTACGTGCTCAATGTGTTGAAATAAGTTCACTTAATAGATATATCTGTCCTTTTGTTTAAAATAAGTATATTGGTAAATGTGGAAGACTAAATGACCCAGGGCTTGACAGCCATCTTCATCCAAGTCATCTGTCTTCTCTTGCTGGCAGGAGGGATACCTCTGAAAGTCTGGATTGGCATAGTATGAACTAGCAGAACCATAATTTACAGGTAACAACAAATTTACCTTCCAGACTCAGGACGGAAGTCCACCTCAGGCTCCTCCCAAACAAGGAAGATCTGCTTCACCACTTCCTGCTCCAGGGCCACTCGTGAGGGCTATGTGGGAGCGACTCTCCTTCCCTGCAAGGTAAGCTGTCATCAGGAAGGTCCTGCAGCACACGGCCAAATCCAAATGCTGAGGGCTCCCCACACAAATGTATGACATACCTCCACCTAACTGACTTTATGAAACTGGGTGGGAAGTCTTACTTTCTGCACTTCAGGACTATTCCCAGGCAGTCTAACAGCAAGGATGGCTAGTATTCACTACTGGACAGCTGATACACTGCACACACTATGTTTTGCTGCAGAAATACAGATCTCTCTGCAAAGAAATGCCAACCTGCAATTTTTAATAACCACACATGATCTCAGTATTAGGAAAAAGTATGAGTGGGAAGAGGTTAGCCCTGAAAGTTGCATGTAAGTAACCAATAAAGCATCTATTCTGACAATAAATATGGCAAATGTATGAAAAGCCACCATTAAAGTAATTAAGACTAACAGGCATGATTAATAAAGTGTATCTAGGAGAGAAAGATGAAGCATTATTTGGCCAAGAGAGGGAGGAAACATTTAACTAGAGAGAAATCAGAATTCCTAAAGACTATTTACTGGAATCAGTAGAAGTAGAAACAGGAAGAAAAAATTGCTCTCTCCTTCTCCAGAAAGTCTACTCACCTTTGATTTGATACCAGAATTTACTTTTTTGGGGTGGTGGCAGCAGGGAGATGGGAAGTGCAAAGAGAGTAAAAGAGGAAAATGGAATGCTTGGGGTGGAAATATGATTAAGGATGAGATAACGCTATGTACACGTAGAAAGAAAGAGAAAGCGGTGGCTACTTATTTAAAAGGCATAAATATAAAACAGTTCAAAAATTTTTTTAACCAGAAAAATTCCAGTGTTGTTGAAGAATTGGGATGTTTTTAGTACAAAGATAAAAACTACTTCAGAAAGTAAACCAAACTTAAGAAAATAAACTTCTATATTTATTTAGGCTTTCTTTAAAACAAAAAACAGGTGATTTTTATTGTATTAAAGTCCACTGCTTTCCTGCAGAGATTCTATTTCTTGGCATCAGTTCTAACAGTGAACCCTGATGGGGCACTAAAAAGTGCCAGAAACTGATCTCAGTTTAATATCCATTAGGAAGAAATTCTGCAATCTAGGATGACATAGTGAAGAGTCTAACCTTAGTTCAAATGGACATGAAATCACATTATTTATTTTCAACTTTCAACAGAGTTGAAGAGGTGTGTGTGTGTGTGTGTACTCAAGGTTTGGGAAAAATCAACAACAAAAAATGTACTTGAAAAAGATTATTTTACTAATAACCACATACATGAGAAATACAGATCGCAAGTTTTACTATAACTATCACTATTGCACATACACAAACAAAATGCTTTTTCTTTTTCTACCCTTAAAACCCGAATCTACATTTGTAATACATGTTGCAAAGAAATACAAATACTCTCAAAAAGTTGCCATACAGGTCAGGCACAAAAGGGACTATATAATGTACGTAGCACTAGGCATATCTGTGGAGGCATAATGAAAAAGTGTAGTAAATTCAGCTTTAAATTCACCAGGATATATGCGTACAAAATACTTTGTACCAAATTATGATTATTTTCAAGGGAGAAAAAAAATAGAATGATTACCACATTTTTGGTCTTAGCAATGGCAGAGTATACAGATCAGTGTATACAGAGTACACAGTGCAGGTACCAAAAAGAAGAAATCGGAAGTCCTTAAATATATAAATGAAGGAGTATTTTAGCTTTTGCATGGTTTTGTGTACATTTAACAGCACATTTTAGCCTGTGCCTAGGAAAGAATGTTTTACTTGATTTTATAAGGCAAATGACGAGAAGTAACAGTGCTTGCATTTAAAAGATTAGTCTTGGAGAAAACAAAAAACAAAACATTAAGTGTTTTAAAGCCAAATATCCTGAATACACACAGATCAACTGGAGGCTTCTCTGGGATTACACATGTATTATGATTTGAGAAACCTCATCAGATCACCTAATTCAGCAGTTTCCCAACCTTAGGGACTGTTAAGAAGAGGGGAGTCAAGGGGCAAGGGCTAAGGCTCTGGCTGATCTACCCTCACCCCTGCCAGACCAATCATGCAGCTTCTTCTTCTCTTAGTTATCTAGTGCTGCTAATAACAGTTTAGGAGGCTAGACATCCAAATTCAGGGTGCTGGCTCTAAGGGAAGCCTTTCTGTGTCAGCTCTGGGGGAAGGTCCTTGTCTCTTTGGCTTCTGTTCCCTGGAGACCTCCACATGTTTGGCATCAATCCTCCCCCACCCACTTGTTTCCTTTGTTTGTTTAATCTCTCTTATATCTCAAGAGAGATTGACTAAAGATACACCCTACACTAATTCTGTCTTATTAACAACATAACAAAGACAACGCATTCCCAAATCAGATTATAACCACAGGCATAGAGATCAGGATTTATACCACATATTTTTGGGAGACATGACTCATAACATTCCACGCTTCAGTCCCCCCAAAACTGATGTCCTTGCCACAGGCAAAACACATGCACCCCATCACATTATCCTGAAAGTCTTAAATCAGCTCCAAGTCCAAATTCCATCCTGGGGCAAAATTCCTCTTCATCTGTGAACCTGTGAAATCTAGAATACAAATTATCTGCTTCCAAACTACAATGGTGGAATAGGCACGAAGTAGCTATTTCTATCACAAATGGGAGAAGTTGGAGGGAAAGAAGGGATTACAGGCACCAACCAAGTCCAAAACCCAGCAAAACAAATTACATTAGCTCCTAAGGTTTGAAAATAATGTTTTTCTTAGACTGTCTGGGCAACGGTCCTGTCCTCCAGACTCTGTGCGCTGGCCAAGCTCTCTGGATTCTAGATGGAGACCCCTTGGCCCTGGGCTTCAGCTTTGCCTTCCAGGCCTACTGGGATGGCAACTCTGTTCCCTTAGCTTTGGACAGCCCTATTCTCCTAGTCCATCTGAGTGGTGACCCTACCCCCTCCGCTCCAGCATGCCCTGTTCTTCTGTTCCTTTGGTATGACAGCCCCACCCCCTTAGCTTTAGGTCGCAGCCCCATTCCCCGGGCACACTTTAATGGTGGTGCCACACTCTGGAATCAAGTTGACTCTCTAAAACAGGGCTTTGAACCTGTTCTTCCGTTTAATCACAGCTGAGGAAGCGTCACTGTAAAAGGAAAAATTATTGGTCGAATCCCTGCTAGAACTAAATCTCCTTCTTAGAAAGTAAGAGCAGTGTACATGTTGCACAGCAACCAAATTTCTTACCCATTGGATTTTGAGAAGAGCCAGAAACAGTGGTGCCCCACTCAAAGATGGTGGCCAACTGCTCCGCTTTAAATGTGTGTCACTCTCCACAGTCTTGCCAATAATCCAATTTCACGCATTAGGCTCCTGACAGGACTCATGACGCCTCTTCCAAGTCGCCTATTCTATGGCTCTGACCTGTAATTTTTCCCATTCTGGCTACTATGCAGAATCATCTAAATTGAAAAAATTTGGGTCTTTTCCTTTTTTGGTTCATTGGCATGACAGAACCAGTTTCAATTGGTTTGAAACTGTGCTTTGAAATCTAGGAGGCTATGACCCTACCCTTTGAGATTCAGGAGACTGTGGCCCCACCCTTTGAAACCAAGAGGGCCTTGCTTCCTGTGCTTTTTCCAATAGTTCTGCTGATCTCCGAGCTGCTTCAGGGATGGTCCTTTTCTTTTCTTCGAAGACAACAGATGTAGCTCCTTTGTCCTGTTTCCTGCCTGTACAATTCCAAGAGGCAGATAGCATTCTTTCCTTTCATTCTTTCTCTGTCCTCTTCAGTCTAAGCTGATGGGTTTTCTGCTCTGGTAGTTAGTTAGATTCAACAGTCACAGGCTTAATATCTAACCAGATTGTGTAGCAGCCATGTCCTTGGTGAACATTCTAGGACACATGTCCTTAGTCTGTACAACAGAATTTTCCAAATCTTTAAGTTCTGTTTTCATTTTGCAGTTAATTTTTAAGTCCATTTCTTTCACATTTTACCATAAGCGACAAGGAGAAACCATGTGGTCCCTTTAAGATCTTGCTCAGAAGTCTCCTCAGCCAGATATCCACGTTCATCACTTACAAGTTCTAC
Source organism: Elephas maximus indicus (assembly GCF_024166365.1). Lineage (NCBI taxonomy): Eukaryota > Metazoa > Chordata > Mammalia > Proboscidea > Elephantidae > Elephas > Elephas maximus. The sequence goes on along the minus strand of NC_064837.1, from coordinate 42,572,139 downwards.
CCTTCCACCATTCATTTGAATCTAATTCTGACAAGTTCTTTGCCAGTGCATAAAAAGTATCACCCTTCCTCCATTGTCCAATTGCAGGTACATCATTTTCTTTAAAAGCCTCACCAGTTAACATTTAATGTCGACATTTCTAGCAACATTCTGTTGCTGACACTGTATGTATTCTCTAAGACAACAGAGACTTTCTCCATAGCTCTCCTCACTTCCTTCTCAGTCCTCACAGAATTGTCTTTGATGTCCACAATTTTATCAACAGTCTCTTCAAAGCAATCTAGGCTTTTATTATTATTAAAAAAAAAAAAAAAAAAAAAATTTTTTTTTTTTATTAGGCACCTTAAAACCCTTCCAGCCTTCACGCATTACCCAGTTCCAAAACTACTTCCACAACATAGCTATCTGTTAAAATAGCACTCCCATGTCTCGGTACCAAATTCTGTCTTAGTTATCTAGTGCTGCTGTAACAGAAATAACACAAGTGGATGGCTTTAACAAACAAACATTTATTTTCTCACAGTTTAGGAGCTCAGAAGTCTGAATTCAGGGCACCAGCTCTAGAGGACGGCTTTCTCTGTCAGCTCTGGCTGAAGGTCCCTGTCTCTTCAGCTTGTTTCCTGGTTCCTTGGAGATCTCCCTGTGGCTTGGCCTCAATCTCTCCCTCCTCTCCAGTTTCTCTCTCTTGCTTTTTAATTTCTTTTATATCTCAAAAGAGATTGATTCAAGACACACTCTATGCTAATCCTGTCTTATTAACATAATAGACAACCCATTTCCAAATGGGATTATGACCACAGGCAAAGAGATCAGGATTTATATAACATATTTTTGGGGAATATGATTCATAACATTATCCTAGCTATGTTCTGATGGGTTAGAGTTTGTTGGGGGGGGTGGTGGTGGGGTTTCCAATGCTATAAAAAAGAATAAAAACTGAAAACTACCACCTAGATAAAATGAAAGATACACCAAATATATGTTCATCACAATATACAGATTACTAAGAAGCAAAAATATTAAATGGCACTGTTGGCTTGATTTCCACTGCTGATTAAATTATGAACAAATAAACCATCATCAGACACTGTTGTACACGAGTAAAAGCCACTACATGTTATCATAGCAATTATAAAGAGGATATATTCCTATGATATAATCTGCAGAATCTTTATTCCCAGAAGTTTAAAGATAGATCACAGAAGAAGGAAATTTGTGCTCTTCAAATTCTATAATTTTAAAACTAATTGTAGTAAAATCCAAGTACTGGAAGATATAAAGTGTTTATCTGGGATCCTTATTCTAGGAAAAGAGGCTGGGTTAAATTAAAGAAGCAAGGCAGTCAAGGCTCTGTCATTCTTCCTCTCCCTAGTTCTTGATTCAATCAGAGAACAGCTCTGCTTCCATTTTTTGCATTGGATTTTTTTTTGTGAATTATGTTTGAAAAATCCCCTAGGAGCAGAGAAAAGGCTCTCAGTCTGTGCTCAAGTGGGAGAGAAGGAAGATGAAGAAAAGGGGCCCTCTAGATGAACCAGTGTTAGAGGAGGCGTCAAGTCTTGGAAGACTAAGATGATACAAGGCAGGATTCTTCACTCTCAGTAGTACAAGAAGCTTTCTTAAGTCACAGCTACTAACTTTTAGGCACTCAGAAAACTACCTCAGGGGGGAGAACCATGAGGACTCAACTCTAAAGGGACAAAATCTAGTATGAGGTTTAATCCCCTAAGCCAAAGAGCTTCAAATGACAATGTTGGTTAAAGTAACAAAACATTAAGGAATTACCAATATAAAATATTCCTATTTGATAAGGAAGAGGTAGTAAAGTGAGTGGAGCAAGAACACACTGCGTCCGCATACTTGAGAGACAGATGCCTCACTTTTAAGTGAGAAATAGGAAGAGCTATGCTATCATCTCAGTAACATGACTAAGCTAGCTGCCCTATACTGTATGACAGAGTGTATTAATCTTATACGTGCAAAGCTGAAAACAAAATCGTTCGGTTTAATTATTGTTATAGAGATTTTCTTGTAAAAACCTTTAATAGAGTACTACTATTCATAGAACATGAACATAAAATATTATGTTTTGGGGGCTTTGAAATACTACTTATATTCTGACTGCTTATATAAAATGCACTGACACGGCTTATGATGATAAAACAAAAAAGCCCCAGAATGTTAAAGATATGAAGAGAGATAAAGGCCATTCCGAAGTAGGCAACAGACAGATGTTCCAAGATTCCAGGATAAAAGTTACTGTAACCGGGCAATAAATCTAATTCTGAACTTCTTAGCAGAAGGTACTATGCCAAGAGAACAGAGTGAAAGATTTGCTTGGTATTTCTCTTTAAAGCTGCTGTTGCACGTATTTAATACACCTCACAGAAATAACACTATCATCATTACAGCAAAATAAATCACACGTTACACTGACATCCAGTATTTAAGATTCCACTTAGGTTGGTTCAGACAGTCAGCATGCCACTAAGGGCTTAGCAGCTGTACCTTCCAGGAACAAAACTGGTAAATTAATAAGTGGTATTTCTGTCACTGAATTAAAACGCTTGACTTTGATCAAGTTCCCTTGCTGGCCATGAATGAATGAAAATACAGTTGGATTTCCACAGCAGGAACCCAAGCTCACTTTTGTTCACATGCTGATGTTTAAAAGTTCTAAGTTAACAGAACATTAGATATAAACAAAAATTTCATTCGCTAATTTTATAAGTTTTCCTTTCTTCTTATACATGGACAGCAGAAGACAAAACCTTTAAATATAAATTGAACTTGTAGTTTAATTACTTAGAAAAGGATTGAACAGAACTAATCGCAGATAATGAAACTACCAACCCTGCAATGTGTCAACGTTCTCCCCTTCTGGACCTTGGGTTCCCCATTTCCATTTGTCCAGTTTGCCTGTTCCTTCCTACCTTGTTTTTGCTTTTGGGCTGGTGTACTCATTTAGTCTCGTGTACATGGTTGAAATATGTGTGTTATTGTTTTGTTGGCCTGTCTGATCTTTGGCTGAAGGGTGAACTTCAGGATTGACTTCAGTACTGAGTTATGAGGGTGTCCGAGTGCCATACTCTTGGGATTTTTCCAGTCCGTCAGGCCAGGTGCTTCCTTTTTTGAATTATCAGGTGGAATCACAAAGATTTAGGTAATATACAAGAAGAATGGTTTCTAATATTAGGTTGGACAATATGAAATTGTCAATATGCAACTGTTTTGACATGGAAAACCGGCATTTTCATATGGTTCAACATAATATGAAAAGTGGTTGAGACTAGTACTCTTCCTTGTTTGAAGGAATTTCAAATAGCAATTTCTTCGTGGCAAGTTTTTACTTGTAAAGCTTACAGAAATTTTTAGCTATTAATAATTTGTAATTTATTGTAATAATTAATAAAAAAAAGTATTTCCATTACAATACATAAAACAAAGACCTTCTCAGAGTAAGATGTTTAGATGTTACTGTACCTTCAGATTTAAATAATGAATAAGCATTTTAAAATAAGGTGAGAAATTCTATACTCACATGTTTAAAACAGGTAACTGGAGCTGCTATAAAGCTATTGCTATTGATGTAGTTACCCCAGCTGAAACCTTCCATGGAGACTGCTGCTGAAACAAAATGAATTTAGGTGTATTACAACTCTCAAATCTTTAGCTTAAAAGAAGGCTACTGTTTAAGAGTTCTCGGGTAGTGCAAACATTAAGGTGCCTGACTGCTAACTGAAAGACTGGCAGTTCAACTCAACCCAGAGGTGCCTTGGAAAAAAGGCCTGGTGATCTACTTCCAAAAAATCAGTCACTGAAAATTAGTCACAGTTCTACTCTGACACACATGGGGTCACTATGAGTTGGGATCAACTTGATGGCAACTGATTTTATTATTTAAAAATATGAAAGGACACAAAATTAATTTGTTCCTTTTAAAGGAAGTTTACTTTCTGTTTTTAAAGACTGAAGAACTCTAAATAAACATGAGCTTTAGCGTATGTCATGTTTACAAACCAACTGCAGTTTAAGTCTTCTATACACACACATTCTCCGGAAGTACAAGCTCTTCAGGTATGGGAAGAAGACGGCTTAGAGCAGGTGTGTCCGTGAGGATAAACACCGCTATCGCTGTTTTTGCTTTAATTCCCACCCAGCTCTAACTGTGTACTTCTGTGAAGTATCTACCCGCTATCAACTACCTACTGCCTCCACTAGGGTTTTTAACACCACCTCATTCCCTCTTACTTCCTTGCCTTTGTACTTCCCTTAAGAATCTTCTATTAGAAATGGTCCTTTCTTCAATCTCTTCCTCTTCTACTCTCCCCAATTCCTTTGGAGCCTGCTAAATGTCCTACGTCTTTGCCCATTATCTCCACGGTGTTCCCCACCACAGCATATTCAGTACATAAAAAATAAATAAACCAAATAAAAAACATTTATATTAAGGAGACTGCCACCTGAGGACGGGAACTTGTGAATTCAACTATTTTCTTCCAGTGTAATTTATTGAAACCAACCCACCACCAGGAAGCGTAGTGTTGTAATGCAATAACAGGGCATTAATAATAACTTAAATAGAATGGAAAATTAAAATGTGACTAATTAAAACTAGATACTAAATCCGTATCGAATAGCTCGCATTTATTACATTCACCCATATTACCTGCTTTAGTCTTTGCTTGATTTTGCAAGGTAGCTTGGTACTGAGCGTATGCTGCTAGCTTAGCAACTAAAGGTTGTTTCTGAAGAACTTTTGCTTTCTTTGTTGGAGGCTTACCCTAAAACAAGAAGAGTTAAGTAAATAGGCTTCTTTTCCATTCCCCCAACCACTTGAAAGTTAACTTGATTGCGTACTATTCATTCTGTTTAAGTAAACACTGAGGGTTTAGAAAATTATTAAAGCAGAGGAAACATACAAGGAATTTTAACATGGAAAATTTTTTTCTGAGTTCTGCTACAATGTAGATATCTAACATGAGTAGCAGAGCTGGCGTAGACTAAAATAGCAATATGCAAATTAATATGTTAATAAAAAATTACATCCCATAAGATGTTAAAATATAGGCTGTGGTGGGAACTTGATTCTTTTTTACAGTAGATAAAACCAGTGGTTATTCACTCATGCAGGTTGCCAAGCATTGCTATTTATATGGTAAGAGAAGATAATTTAATGTTCAAAGAGCAAGTGACTGAGGTTTATACCTTTAGTGCTAACGTAAAAGATCAATGACAAAATGATCATGGGCCAAATTCACAGTGACAAACAGCCATCCATTTGGGTACAGACCACTGCTCAGGATCTTTAGGTACTGTCTGTCTGAAATATAGAAATACATCTAAGTGATGTATTTCCTTAAGTTGAGGGAGTTAAATAGCCCTCTCAGTGCTATGTAATGATCACAACAAGAAGTTCAAGGAGAGTAAGAAAAATGTGATCACTCAAATAAAACAGATTACAAAAATCAACTAATGTTACACCTTTAAAAAGTTGTTTATATGCTACAACAGTAACCGCTTAGTCCAATAATCAGATCTTCAGTTGTTTTGTAGGTACTAATTTACGTTTAAACAAAAGGTGATATTTTTTCCACATCATGAAAGTTTAAAGAAAAAACTGATTAATCAATTTACATTTAGCCAAGGTAGCAAATGAGCTGTAATCAAAAGTTCAAATCAAGGATGACAGGAAAGCAAAACCAAAGGGTAAATTGTTTCTCCTCAAATGTTCAAAGGTTCTACCTTGATGTTAACTCAAAAGAAACTGTGAGAAAAAAAGAAAATGACTTCAATTTTTGTATATAAAAAGGAATGTATTGTTTTTATACTTATTTGGAAAATGGGTAAGCATTTTTATTTCACTTACCCAAAGAGTTAAAAAAAATCATTTTGGATTGTCTGCCTTGCCTATTTATAATAATTTTTTAATTTTTACACCGAACAAACTTTGGGGTTCACACATTCCGTAAAAATGCAGGTATAAAATCGTTAAGTGGCCAAATAGGGGTGGAATGCAGTGAATCACAATCAAACGACAGGTAGAAAGCCATAGAAATAACATATATAAAGAATAAGAAGGTTTCTGTACCGTTACCTGAAGTCTGGCCAAAATGCTTGCCTTCTTGGAGTTTGATGAATAACTTCTTGAACATGAAACGCTGCAGAAACGCTTTGTTTTAGAGTAAAAAGCATCTCGCACACCAACCATCCCACACATCTCACAGGTAGCTAATTCATAAAATAAAAACATTGGTGTTATGATTATACCATCAATTTTTCTGATCACTTCAATAATTTCTTTAAATATTTACATAAATAAATATGTTTTAATAATCTTTTATTGGGTTTTCAGTGAAGGTTTACACAGCAGGTTAGATTCCCATTCAACAATTTCTGCACAAGTTGTTCACTTTTGTTTAGGGACACTGGTTACATTCTTTACAATGTGTGAACATTCTCAGTATTTTTGCTCTGGTTGTTCCATTTCAATTAATCTAGTTTCCCTGCCCTCTTACGTTCTCATCTTTGTTTTAAAGTAATTGTTGACCACTTGGTCTCACATGCAATGGAACATGTCCGAGCCGGAACTTGATGTGACTGCCTTAACACTTCTCTATAGCTTGTTTTATTTATTTTTGCACTCAATCTTTTACTTTGCATCTACGCAAAATACAGTTAGCTTCCTTTGGATCGGTGTGTAGCATTCATTATTAAATATTATTGTGTTTTAGGTGAATGTTTTCTATATATTTTAATTTTAAAATCTGACTTGAAAATTTCTTCTATCTGCTATGCATATAATGGAAAAGTCTACACAAAAGTTGGAGTAAAGAGCTGTACGATTCCAGGGCTGGCGGGGGGCGGGGGGGGGGGGCTCCTTAAGCTCCGGCTCAAGGTCTGAAAGGCTTTAAAAGGGGTCTTAAAAGGGGTCCAAAGACACACAAACACATGTGAGTCAGAGTCCACACTAACATTTCTTTAGCGCTTACCACATGCCTGACATCCTCATATACTTCTGAAAGTATGATGAGTTCCAGCTTTAAAGGATGATACACAAAAGATGAAAAGAAGTGCAATATAACCAAAGATTAATACAAAGAGTTGGGACTGTACAAGTCTAAAAATAGTGCAAAGGTTGAAATCTCGAAAGAGCAACAATTGGAAAAATGCTAAGGGCAATAACAAGAGGATCTTTTTAGGTTATGTTCAAGGGCCAACAAGAAAAGGATAGTTTCAAACTGTGAAGTAGGTGCTATAATTATTAACCAATAATAGAAAGAAGCAGTGAACTCTGACTGCTGTTGTGCTTATTCTAAAAAGCAGAATCAGGAGAACAACGTTTAGAAGAACTGAAGTTCAAAAAAGATAAACAGAGAGTAACACTGCAAACAACTGCCCGAGTGTGTTCAAGTCTCCCTCTAAACAATTAAACCGGAGGCACTTGCAGTGTAACCATATTTATTATCAATAAGGAATCACAGAAAAAACATAAGATGTCAGAAGAAAACGAGAGATGAACAAAGGTTGTCTAATAAGAGGAAAAAAGTGAATGAATTTCTTTTGTAAAAATTCTACAACAGATTATTAAAAAGGTATGTAACCACCTACATACAAAGTTGTGATCCCAACAGGATGGGTGAATCCTTGCCAAGAACTACACACGCCAAGGTAGAATTCTCATGACTCGGATGTACACTCCATCAGGGCAGGGGGCCTTTTTCTGTGTTGTTCATTCCTAAATCTCAGTGCTCAGCTGGCACATATAAAGCTTCAATAAGCCTTATTTCCTTTTGTGATAAAATTATCAGACTGAAATGTTATAACTAAACCATGGCAGGAGTATATATTAAGGAGTTAACACATTTGATAAAATCTCTCATGTAGCCTTGTCAATAAGAATTGGGAAATATAAACCGGGGTAGAAGACACTTAAATAGATTTTAGCCTATTAAAATCTATTTAACCCACTAACGGTTCCTGAAAAATGGAGTGAAGTCTATAGACACGGTCTGAAGAGTTCTGTGCCAGGCCCTGTGCTGTTCAACTTTTTAATCAAAAGACTAGAACGGTACTTACAGGGCATGATTATCAAATCTGCAGGTGATGGAAAACTGGAAGATGAGATGACACAGCATTTAACATTAGACGACAGAACCAGCAATCAAAAATTTCTAAGAAGGCTGACACTTGCTAAGAAAAAGGTTACATGGAAAGATTCAAAGTTCTATTACCTTGGGTCTAAAAAAAAAATCAACTGCAAAAGTATAAACCAGAAAACTGCTTTACATCAAAAGGTTTCAGCTATATGTAAGTTCGGTTTTAGTTTTAAAAAAGTTAAAGTAATTTGGGTGGTATGAATGAAAACAGTGTCCTGAAAAAGGGAGATAAAGACCAAACTACATTTTATCAAACAGGGTGACCAACCATTCTGGTTTGCCCAGTACTGAGGGGTTTTCCAGAACACAGGATTTTCAATGTGAAACCAGGACCAGTCCCAGGAAGATCAGGATGAGTTATCCTACCACCACATCTAAATTACCATATTTTTCCCAAGTAATGCACCCACATATGTAACACGAGGTATAGCGAGCTCAGGAAAATAGCACGGGGGTGGGGAGGTGGTGTTGCGCGGTTGGCAAAAAAACATCTAACGCATGTGTTATTTGAGTAAAAACACAGTTGTGCTTTCAGTTCTGGGAACCATGTTAAAAGGATGGTTAATAATTTGAAGTATGCCTAGACTTTGATGAATGAAATCTCTGTGATACTACGAGCAACGGCTGGAGCAACTAGGGCCGCTTAGTGTGCTCTTGTGGGGAGATGTTATTACAACAAGGAATTTATTCTGTGCAGCTTTAATACACAAAATCAAATAGCAAAATTAAGACCAAAGGACAAAACTTAGAGCAAGGATAATTCTGGTTCAATTACCTTCTAACAACTAGAGATAACTAAAGAAGGAAATTGTCTTCTGAGTCAGAGAGTGCCCTATCACTGGAAGTGTTAAAACAGAAAACTTCTTATAGGAAATTGTTATAAAGCAGAGAGCCCTATCTCAAAAATCTCTTTCAACTCTAGAAGTCTATGATCCTCAACACTTCCCGTTACGAAGGGATTTAATATCTAATTAGTGAAATTATGTCCAGGTCAAGTTTCTAAATGGCCCATTGCTTTTGGTTTTTTCTACTTGCCTTCCATCAGAAGGTAGGGAGGCAAAATAAAGAGATCAAACTCAAACCCAGGGATCTTATCTGGAACTCTAAACTTCAGGCTCTATCTCTGTGAGCTGCTCTTTAAAAGTACAATGACAGAAGAAATTGAATCAAAACATGAACAAAACCCAGCCCTTCTAGATGAGGGTATATAAAAGGTGAAGACTGTAAATACTCACCCATACCAGATTTACCATCTGGGTATGTGTAGACCTGTCCATTGTTTTTGATAATTGGGAGATTAGAAGGTAAAGGAGCAACTTCTTCTTCACTCTCCTCAGAGCTGGAGCTGCTACTTGTATCCTCACTGCAGCTATCATAACCGTCAAACATCCCGAAAGAGTCTCTTCTTTTCCTTTCAGATCGTGAAGAATGTTCAGTCTTAAAAGTAGAAGAAACCAGTGATACATGACACAGCACTCACATATACCCCCAAAAGACCTTAGCTCAAATTTTGGTAAATGAGATTGGACAAATGAAAACCTAGCCTTGATAGATGATGATTTTATTTTATAATGAAAAGCTAAACATCTGTCTCAGAATGGAGCCTTCCACTTCTCTGAAGCACAAATCTACCAGCTACCATATAAGCAAATAACAGTGAATAACAACAACAACGGCAGGAGCACTAAATGGGAGCCAGGAGATCATCATGCAATTTATGCTTTGCCTTAAACTGTGTCATTTCTATAAAAACTTACTGCTCTGTAAAAATGAGATTAGATCAGATGGTTTCTTAATTTGTCTTTCATCTCTAAAATTATAAATTTCTATACTAATTTATTCAGAAAATAGAAATGCTTTTAAAAATAACAGTGATTTTGAGTGTTACTGCTTAAGAGTTCTGGAGGGATTGAGAATTTTAAATCTGAGAGACAGTTTTTAGATATTAACTGTTTCAAAAATTATAGGAGATAGTATTTCCACATTTATAACCCCAACTCATTTTTTTCTTTAACATAATGATAGCTATCTCTTTTTTCATCATCAGTTATCACTATCCCCTTTCGGAAGGAAAGTACAAAGATACGGTATCATCTTCAGTGAATGCTAATTTTCTGTGTCTCTTACAATGATTGTTCCCTCACTTAATCCATAAACAACAAAAACTAGTATCACTACCCCAACCCTCCCAAAAATAAGTTCCAAAAGATCAAGTTTAGTGAGAAGACAAAAGAAGGTAAGAAATAATGAAGAGAAAAAAAATTGAACGAAGGGTCTCTGAAATGGAAAAACTCGAATCATCATCAGGCACGCTGTGAGTTAACTGCAGAGATGAAACCACTAAGTAAAGGCCTTTAGGATCTGGCATCTATCCTTATTGATTCACTATACACACAATTCTTTTCTTGCTAGTTTATCTTCTTTACGGTCATCTATGACCAATAAAAAAGTTGAAATATGTTCCCCAAAGCTTGGTAAGACAAAACTATCCACCTACATCTCTCAGTTTTATGGAATAAAATGAGATTGTGTCATTTTCAGTATGCTAATATTTAATGTTTGCATTGGATAGGAAACTGATTTTTCCATTGTGTCAGGTACGACTGTAAAAGCTTTGAAAAATGTTCCTTAACCCACACGCTGGAAATATTAAATGTCCCAATGAATACCATTTTTTAGGAAATCTCCTTGGGAGGCTCTACACATGCTCTAATAACACTGCCACAACCCCAGACCTTTCTTTAGTACTCTTTTCTTCTAGAACTCTCTTTTACATCCAGTTTTAAAAAGAAAAACCTATTGTTGTGGTTGCTGTAGACTTACAGTCCCTGCTCCTCCAATAGTTTTCCCTAGTTTGATCATCAATCTCATTCACTAGAATTGGTTCTGAATAATTTTCACCTATTTCTAGAAATCAAATGTATCTTCAAGGAATCAAAATTTGCTATGACCCATTTCTCCAAAGTTCACTGGGGGGACAGGGTAATGCTTATATAATCAAACAAATGGGCAAGAACTTCAGTGAGAGATAAAAATGATGAGGAAAAGCAAACAGGGCCATGTGATAGAAGAATAACTAAGGCAGGGGTAGTCAACTGAGATTCAGTGGTGAGGAGAGGCCTCAGTGAAGGACAGTAAAAAACAATTTGAATATTTGGTGCTGAAAGTTCTAGACAAGTGAAGAGCAAGACAAAGGCTTTCTGGCTGGAATAAACTTGGCACCTCACAGGAACAGGAAGACCAGTATGGCTGGTGCTCAGTGTGAAAAGTGCAGGTGCTCAGAGGAGAAAGTAGTGGCTAGATCACAAGTGCCTCGTAGGACAGAGTAAAGAACTGAGCTCTGTTTTTTCCCTGAGGGCAACGGGAAAACATTACGGAAATACTACGGTGCCTGGTATACACACTTAGTACATGCTGGCTAGAGCTGTAAGTTCTAATAAATTCACACAGTCTACCTCCACACAGAGGTGACCTTTTATACTCATAGGTTTCAAAAAAGCTTGTCCATTTTACAGCCAGCTCAGTTAGCAGCTAATGCATATTTTACTGGCCTTTAAATGGCAACCCAGAATATCTAATTCTGATCCTATTTGTCAGAGAGTATAACCTTGAAATTTCAGGGGATTAATGATTACATAAAAGCCTTGGTTTCAGTAATTATAGGCTATTAACATTAAAAAAAAGAAGAAAAAAAAGTGCCGGCCTGGGGACCATAGTTTCAGGGGACATCTAGGTCAGCTGGCCTAACAAAGTTTGTTAAGAAAATGTTCCACATATCCCACTTTGGTGAGTGGCATCTGGAGTCTTAAAAGCTTGCCAGCAGCCATCTAAGATACATCAACTGGTTGCATCCCACCTGGAGCAAAGGAGAATGAAGAAAACCAAAGACACAAGGAAAATTTTAGCTCAAAGGACTAAAGGACCACATGAACCAGAAACTACCAACCTGAGACCAGAAGAACTAGATGGTGCCCAGCTACCACCAATGACCACCCTGATAAAGAACGCAGCAGAGTCCTGGACAGAGGAGGAGAAAAATGTAGAACAGAACTCAAATTCCTGTAAAAAGTCCAGACTTAATGGTCTGACAGAGACTGGAGGAATCCTTGAAACCATGGCCCCTGGATGCACTGTTAACCCAGAACCCAAACATTCTCGAAGTTCACGTTTCAGACAAAGATTAGATAGGAGTATAAAATGAAAAGTAATACAAAGAGGAATGTGCGTCTTAGTTCGAATACATGAGACCGAATGGGCAGCTGCTGTCCAAAAGCAGGATAAGAAGGCAGGAAGGGACAGGAACTGGTCAAATGGACAAAGGGAACTCAGGGTGGAAAGGAGGAGTGTGCTGTCACATTGTGGAGATTGCAACTAACATCACAAAACAATTTGTGTATAAATTTTTGTATAACTTAAGCTGTAAACTTTCACCTCAAGTATAATTAAAAATAAAATTAAAGAAACCTGAAAAAAAAAAAAGTGCCACAGTCACGTAAGTTTGGGCAACTGTTTTTACTTCAAGGCCTCTCCAAGAAAGTCTTCAATATGCTTCAGAACATTATGGTGAGAAATTAAAGATCTAAGTAGATGATGTGATGTGCCATGTTCATCGATCAGATCAATCAGTATTGTTAAAATGCTAATTCTTCCCAAATTGATTTACATATTCAATGAAATCCAATCAAAGCCACCAGACTTTTTGGTAGAAAATGACGAGCTGATTCTATAATTCATATGGAACTGCCGAAGATGTAAAATAGCCAAAACAAACTTTGGAAAAACAAAAACAAAACAGAACACTTATGCTTCTAGACTCTAATACTTAAGACAAACATATCAATGGAACAGAATAGAGGGTCCAGAATTAGACCCATACACCTACGGTCAACTGATTTTCGACAAGGGTGCAAAGGCAATTCAGCAGAGAAAAGATAGTCTTTTCAACAAATGGTGTTGGAACAATTAGATATTCATATGCAAAATAAAACCTAACAACTTTGATCACCTTCACACCACTTACAAAAATTAACTCAAAATGATCATAGACCTAAATGTAAGAGCAAAAACTTTAGAAAACCTAAGAGAAAATCTTCATGCCCTTGGATTAGGCAAAAATTTTAGACGTAACACCAAAAAGCGTGACACATGAAAGAAAAAAATTTTGATAAATTGGGCTTCATGAAAATAAATCACTTCTGCTCTTTGAAAGGCATGGTTAAGAAAATGGTAAGACAAACCACAGACATATTTACAAATAATATACCTGATAATGGATTTGTATTCAGAATATGTTTAACTTTTAAAATTCAGCTTTAAGAAAACAGACAACTCAACCCCAAAATAAAAACCGGCAAAATATCTAAATGGACACTTCTCAAAGATATTGCGATGGCAAAAAAGCACACAAAAAATACTCAACATCACCCGTCACTGGAAAAATGCAAATCAGAACCACAACCAGGTATTGTTAATCAACTATTAGAATGAACTTAAACAAAATGATGATAGTGGAGCAAATGCAACTCTCATACACCACTGGTGGAAATATGAAATGGTACAAGCATTTTGGAAAACAGGCAGTTTCTTAAAAAGCGAAACATAAACCACCTACCACTCCCATTTCACTCCTAGGTATTTATCTAAGAGAACTGAAAGTGTATGTCCATTCAATGACCTGTACGTGAATTGGCCATAATAGCCCGAAACTGGAAACAATCTAAATGTCCATTAATAGATGAGGGAATAGACAAATCATGGTATACCCATAAAATAATTTCATTTTGCTACTCAGCAATAAAAAAGAATGTATTATTGATACACATGACACGGACAGATATCGAAATAATTATGCTCAGTGAAAGCCAGACCCCCTCCTTACAAAAATAAAGACTACACACTACATACCATTTATAAAAAATTCTAGAAAATGCAAACTAATATATAATGACAGAAAACAGATCAGTAGTTACCTGGGGATGGGGGCACCGGAAAGGGGTGGGTATTTTAAAGGAGCATGAGGAAACGTGAGGTGATGGGTATGCTCATTATCTCGATCACAGTGATGGCTTCACGAGTCTTTTCTTGTCAAAACTTATCAAACTACACTTTAAAGATGTGTAGCTTATTTTGTATTACTTTAATAAAGCTGTAAAAAAAAAAAATCTACATCCAGTGCAACTATCAACCAAGCCTAAGGATAGAATAAAGATAATTTCAGATACGTCAAGTCTCAAAAAGCTTAGTTCCCATGTTTTGTTTTCTCAGGAAATTACTGGAAGATGTGCTTTCTCCCAACATCAGAGTAACCAAGAAAGAGGACAACGATGATTTACAAACTAAGAGACAGGTAAAGTGAATTCCCAAGATAATGATGAAGGGATGTCCCAGGATAACAGCTATACAGGGCCTAGAAAGCAACCAGAGTATAATAGAGCAGGAGGATGGATGATGGCTCTGGAAGGGCTCCAGGAAAAAAACAAATCTTTGTGTTTGACAGTTTGCTACACCATTTGAAAAAAAGGCAACAGACACATACAATACTGAATGGAAAAAAAAAAAAAAATCAATTATTAACTCCAGGAAAAAATGCAGTACCAGAAGGGAAACAATATACTGAATGGCTGAGCAGCAATAAATACTATTTATACAGCTATGTAAATGCTAATGATTAATAATATGACATAATTAAGGCAATGAACTGGATAAGTGTGAAAGCATGATTCCCTCCTTCCTGATGAGATAATAAAAACAAAAACCAGTTTTTTTTTTTTTTTAAATCAACTTGACTAAAAATTTTGCGGGACAGAGATAAAAACACAGATGTCTACTTACACTTATTAGCTAAGTTATACATTTTTGTTTTTTACAGGCTTAATTTATTGACTGTCCTTTAGTATGAGATTATATCCTCCTCTAGTTTAAGGATGGTAATAGTAGATAATTGATATTTTTAATATACATTTTTAACTTTATTTCCAAATTATAACTTACATAAGTTCTCATAGTACAAAGACTACCCAAATACCCTTTAGTCTGACCAAGTGTTAAAATTTTGTCCCATTTATTACTCTCTGCATATACACAGGAATGCCTGAGTGTTGCAAATGGTTAAAGCACTGGACTACTAACCAAAAGGCTGGTGGTTCAAAGTCACCAAGGGGCTCCTTAAAAGTAAGGCCTGGCCACCTGCTTCCGAAAGGTCACAGCCTTGAAAACCCAATGGAGCAGTTCTACTCCACACACATGGGGGCAATTGATATCAAATACATTATGTTTATATTATAAAAAACTCCCTGAGACTACTGCCCTGAGACATTCTTTAAACCTTGAACCTAAAGGCTTCTTGGGTATGCTGATATTGACTATCCTGTTGAGGGCTTGTCCTGTTTTCCACCATACGTTGCTCTTGTTAGCAGCAGTCAATTTCAACGCACACAACCCTAAGTACAACAGACTCTATAACAGAACGAAACGCTGCCCCGTTCTGCGCCACCCTCACAATCGTTGCTATGTCTGAGCCTACTGTTGCAGCCACTCTGTCAATCCTTCTCATTGAAGGTCTTCCTCTTTTTCACTGACCCTCTACCAGGCATGATGTCCTTTCTCCAGGGACTGTCCCCTCCTGATAACAAGTCCAAAGTATGTGACACGAAGTCTTACTTCTAAGGAGCACGCTGGCTGTACTTCTTCTAAGACAGACTTGTTCCTTCTTCTTGTAGTCCATGGTATATTTGATATTCTTTGCCAACACCATAATCCAAAGGTATCAATTCTTCTTTGAGCATCCTTATTCATGGTCCAGCCTTCCCATGCATATGGGGTAAATGAAAACACCATGGGTTGGGTCAGGGGCACCTTAGTCCTCAAAGTGATTTTTTGCTTTGACCACTTTAACGAGGTCTTTTGCTACAGATTTGCCCAATGTGATATACATCATTTAATTTCCTGACTGCTGCTTCCATGGCTGTTGACTGTGGATCCAAGTAAAATGAAATCCTTGACAACTTCAATCTTTTCTCCGTTTATTACTATGTTCCTTATCGGTCCATTTGCAAGTATTTTTGTTTTTTGCTTAGGTGTAATCCATATTGAAGGCTGTAGTCTCTGATCTTCATCAGTAAGCGCTTCAAGTCCTCTTCACTTTCAGCAAGCAAGGTTGTGTCATTTACATACCGCAGATTGTGATATGCACCTTATTTCCCCCTCCAACCAATACGCAATCTGGGGCCACAGTTTAAAACATACCACACAGCTATATGTACGTGTGTGTGTGTATTTCCCCCTCTGAACCATTTGAGAGTAAGAGAATAATTTGAATACTTCAAGCCCCTTTATCTCTAAAGCAGGGAACAACACAGCTCACTGTTTCTCAGCCTCAGCACTACTGACATTTTCAGCCAGAGAATTCTGTGTTGTGGGGGTCTGTCTTTGGCATCACAGGATGTTCAGCATCATCCCTCACATCTAACACCAGATACCAGTAGCATCTCCTCTTCCCCCCAGCTGTGACAATCAAAAATGTCCCCTAGGGAGCAAAATCACCCTTGGTTGAGAACTAATGCCTTAAATACTTCAGTGTGACTTTCCCAGTAATAATGACTTTCTCTTACATTATCACAGCTCAGCTACCATCTTTAAGAAACTTTACCTTTAACGTAATATTTTCATCTCATCTACCATTCATATTTCTACTTTTGTCAATTGACTGAATAATATCTTTTGTGGTATTTTTTTCTCCAGTCCAGGGATCACATATTTCACTTGTCATGTCTCTCACCCTTCTTTAATCTGGAAGGAGAGTTTTTTCCATATTTGATATTTTTAAAGAATGCAGTCCCCTCCTTATTTTTAATACTTAGTTTTTTAGAACAGTTTTAGATTTAAAGAAAAACTGATAGGATAATAGAGTTCCCATATATTCCCCACCTAGCTTCCTGGAGATGGAAAACCAAAATGGAAGAGCACACTCGGCGTTTCTCAAGCTGAAAGAACTGAAGAAAAAATTCAAGCCTCGAGTTGCAATAGTGAAGGATTCCATGGGGAAAATATTAAGCGACGCAGGAAGCATCAAAAGAAGATGGAAGGAAGACAGAGTCGTCATACCAAAAAGAATTCGGAGATGTTCAACCATTTCAAGAGGTGGCATATGATCAGGAACCAATGTACTGAAGGAAGAAGTCCAAGCTGCTCTGAAGGCAATGGCAAAAAACAAGGCTTCAGGAGTTGATGGAGTATCAATTGAGATGTTTCAACAAAAAGATGCAGCGCTGGAGGTGCTCACTCATCTATGGCAAGAAATATGGAAGACAGCTTCCTGGCCAGCTGACTAGAAGAGATCCATATTTATGCCTATTCCCGAGAAAGGTGATCCAATCGAATGTGGAAATTATAGAACAATATCATTACTATCACACGCAAGGAAAATTTTGCTGAAGATCATTCAAAAACGGCTGCAGCAGTATATCGACAGGGAACTGTCAGAAATTCAGGCTGGTTTCAGAAGAGGACGTGGAACCAGGGATATCACTGCTGATGTCAGATGGATCCTGGCTGAAAGCAGAGAATACCAGAAGGATGTTTACCTGTGTTTTATTGACTATGCAAAGGCATTCGACTGTGTAGATCGTAACAAACTATGGATAACGTTGCGAAGAATGGAAATTCCAGAACACTTAATTGTGCTCATGAGGAACCTTTCCATATATCAAGAGGCAGTTGTTCGGACAGAACAAGGGGATAGTGATTGGTTTAAAGTCAGGAAAGGTGTGGGTCAGGGTTGTATTCGTTCAACATACCTATTCAATCTGTATGCTGAACAAATAATACGAGAAACCGGACTAAATGAAGAAGAACCGGGCATCAGGATTGGAGGAAGACTCATTAACAACCTGCGTTATGCAGATGACACAATCTTGCTTGCTGAAAGTGAAGAGGACTTGAAGCACTTACTAATGAAGATCAAAGACCACAGCCTTCAGTATGCATTACACCTCAACATAAAGAAAACAAAAATCCTCACAACTGGACCAATGAGCAACATCATGATAAACGGAAAAAAGATCGAAGTTGTCAAGGATTTCATTTTACTTGGATCCACAATCAACAGCCATAGAAGCAGCAGTCCAGAAATCAAAAGATGCATTGCATTGGGCAAATCTGCTGCAAAAGACCTCTTCGAAGTGTTGAAGAGCAGAGATGTCACCCTGAAGACTAAGATGCGCCTGACCCAAGCCATGGTATTTTCAATGAAGACCGATGAAAAGTTGACGCCTTTGAATTGTGGTGTTGGCGAAGAATATTGAATATACCATGGACTGCCAAAAAAACGAGCAAATTCATCTTGGAAGAAGTGCAGCCAAAATGCTCCTTAGAGGCAAGGATGGCGAGATTGTGTCTTACATACTTTGGACATGCTGTCAGGAGGGATCAATCCCTGGAGAAGGACATCATGCTTGGCAGAGTACAGGGTCAGCGGAAAAGGGGAAGACCCTCAACGAGGTGGACTGACACAGTGGCTGCAACGATGAGCTCAAGCGTAACAACGATTGCAAGGATGGCGCAGGACTGGGCAGTGTTTCGTTCTGCTGTGTGTAGGGTCGCTATGAGTTGGAACCAACTCGACAGCACCTAACACCAAGTTTCCTCTATTATTAATGCCTTATAAAAGTATAGTACATGTTACAATTAATGAACTAATATTGGTATGTTATCATTATCTAACTTTCATATTTTATTCAGATTCCCTTGATTTTTAACTAAGGTGCTTTTTCTGTACCAGGGTCCTATCCAAGACACATTACACTTAGCTGCATGCCTCCTTGGGCTCCTCTGAGCTGTGACAGCCTCTTAGGCTTTCCTTGTTTCTATTGACCCTGGCAGTTCTGAGCATTACTGTTTTGTAGAATGTTTCTCTACTGGGAATGTGTGCTGACTTTCTCATGGTTAGACTGCGGTTATACGTTTTTGAGAGGAGGATCTCACAAGTACCATTTCCATTATATCATACTGATAATATATGTCATCAATAATGACTTATCACTGCCGATGCTGACTTTGATCACCTGGTTGAGACAGTGCTGTCAGGATTCTCCACTGCAAAGTTACTCTTATTCTCCCCCTTTCCATACTGTACTCTCTGGAAGGAAGTGACTATGTGCAGCCCACACTGAAGCAGTGGAAAGTCAGGCTTGAATATTCAATATTTAGGCCGGAGTATCTACACAGATTACATGGAATGCTTCTGCATAGGAGAGTTCCTTTTTAAAAAAAATAAAAATCCCTTATTTTGGCTCCGATGTTTTCTCATGATTAGATTTAGGTTATACACCTCCAGGCAAAATGCTACATAACTGATTGTGTGTCCTTCACAGTGCATGAAATTTAGAGGCATGACATTCATCTGCCTCTTACTGGTGATGTTAATTTTGATGACCTAGTCTGACTGGTTTCTCCACTGTATTTTTACTATTTTCTCCCTTGAAATAAACTGTGGAAAGACAAAGATCACACAAATACTCTGCTACTCATCAAAATGTCACCCCAGATTTAACATTCATTGATGATTCTTACTCAAGCCAATCCTTAACTACGATAATTTTCGACCCTAGCACTCCCGCCATATTTATCAGTGGGCACTCTTCTGTAAAGAAAAGCCCCTTTCTTCCTCCTATTTATCCATTTATTATGAGTATTAACTCATGGACTCCTATTTTTTCTTATGGTTTATAATTCCTTACTTTCCTCAATTATTTGGGGGCTAAAATTATTCCAGATTTGTCCAATAGGAGTCCCTTGAAGCCGACTCCTGTGTAACTGTTAATGCCCCTATCATTTTTTGAGCAATTCCTTACTTTCTACCATAACAAGATATTCCAGGCGTTATCTTATACTCATTTCTCTGACACAGCCCTGGAATCAACGCTCTCTTAAAAGCCTTGGCTTCTTCTAGTGGGGGAATAACATTAGAAATAAAGATCCAGATACTAGGTATGCTAATTGCTACTGAGGTTTCTCTTTGTTTCTAGGTGTTTTTGGTAGACAGAGCTAGAATATTAAGACACACGTATGTGATGACATATATTACACACACATACATATTAAGTATTTTAGAAATCATTGAGTTCAAACTTGTATCCACAATTTCAATCCATTCCCACGGAGCTTTTCCTTACCTTCCCACATATCTTATTTGTATCTCTCTTCCTCAACAGGGACAACGCTGGCTCCCAACAAAATCAACACATTTACTTGTTTACTCAATCCTATTATTCTATTCATTTAAGTAGTTTCAGAAGTGCTACACCCATACCACTAAGAAGTCAGAAAACCAAAAGAAAAAAATCTTATTACAATTTAGGATTTCTTTGTAGTTCCTTATCTTAAGGACCAAAGGAAAGAGTACTAAGTTGAAGAGTTGCCTGGACTTAAAAAATCCAGACTTACTGGGCCGGTTGAGACTGGAGGACTCCATGAGACTATTGCCCTGAGTACTCTTTAAACCTTCAACCTAAAGGTTTCTTGGCTAATGCTAATTTATCACCCTGTCATGGGATTGTCCTACTTTCCACTGTATACTCAACCTTACCTGCCATCGCAACTAATGTGCAATCTTGGGGACATAGCAAGAACACGTGAATACCCTGTTTCTCACTGAAATTCTCCCCTCAACTCAGCATTCAATGATAATTCCTGCCAATACAAACATGATGCTGCGAAATGTGAATTTTCCACCTCTAGCACTCCCTCCACATTTGTCAGCATGAAATTATCTCATTGCCCTCTTCTTTCCTTCCTTCCATCTATCTATCCATCCTCACCCACTTCATTTAGCTAGAGAGGCTTATCTATTTTTCGATTTCTTTTCCCCAAAGTTCCAGGATTATTAATATCATGCCTAGTTTTTCAGTTTACTTCATTAATTTCTATTTTTATTATTTCTTTTGGCTTTGTTGTTCTTTTCCTAAGTCGGGAATTTATTTTCATTCTTTTATTTTTATTGATATAGGTGTTTAGGGCTATGAATTTTACTCTGCTCGCCGCTTTAAATGTATTTCACAGATTCTGACAGTTTCACTACTATTATTTTCCAGAAATTCTGTAATTTGTTTGTACTTTTGTTCACCTGAGATGTTAAAAAAAATAAAAGGTATAATTTTTAACACATATCAAGGCAGAACTTTTCTGTCACTCTCAAAAACTCCCTTCTTTCCCTTCCCAGTCACTCTTGCCCTTCCCTCCCCAGGAACCCATGAGTTCTGTCACCACAGGCTAGTTTTGTTTCTCCATTTCCAGATTTGGTTGCTATGAATAAAGCTGCTATGAACATTCCTGTACAAAGCTTTCCGTGAACATACAACAGGCTCTTAAACTTTGAGGTAGAAGTGTCCTTTTGCTTTTCTTATATGTAACGTACTGATGTTTACTTGTGCCCTAAAATACATTCTGTAGGTTTGAAAGAAAGTGTATTATGTATTACAGGGTATGCTGTTGCTAGGTGCCATCTAGTTGGTTCCAACTGATAGCAGTCCTAGGTATAACAGAAAAAAAAGTTGCTCAGTCCTGTGCCACCCTCACAAAAGCAGGTATGTTTGAGCCCATTGTTGTAGCCACTATGTCAGTTCATCTCACTGAAGGTCTTCCTCTTTTTTGCTGACCCTCTACTCTACGAAGCATGATATCCTTATCCAGGGATCGGTCCCTTCTTATAATATGTGCAAAGTATGTGAGGCAAAATCTGGCCATCCTCGTTTCTAAGGAGCATTCTCGTGTACTTCTTCCAAGACGGATCTGTTCATTCTTCTGGTAGTCCATGGTATATTCAATATTCTTTGCCAACACCATAATTCAAATGTGTCAATTCTTCTTCGGTCTTCATTGTCCAGCTTTCATATGCATATGAGGTGACTGAAAATATCATGGCTTGGGCCAGGTGCACCTCAGTCCTCAAAGTGTTATCTTTGCTTTTTAACACTCTAAAGAGATCTTTTGCAGCAGATTTGCCCAATGCAATAGGTTCTTTGATTTCCTAACTGCTCCTTCCATGGCTGTTGACTGTTGATCCAAGTAAAATGAAATCTTTGATGACTTCGATATTTTCTCCACTTATCGTATTGCCAACCTTTCTAGTTGTGAGAATTTTCGTTTTGTTGAGATGTCCTTCAATCCAGATGCTACGTTCTTCTTCACGTAGTCCAGCTTCTCAGATTATTTCTTGAAGATTTGCTCTTTTTAATGTTGTTTAGTTCTTTATCTTTCTTGATATAGTCTTTACACCTTTCTTGAAAGTAACTTGGGTGGTACAAATGGTTAAGCACTTTACTACTAATCAAGAGGTTGGTGGTTCAAACCCACCCAGAGGCACCTCGGAAGACAGGCCTGGCAAACTGCTTCTTAAAGGTCACAGCTTTGAAAATCCTATGGAGCTTTTCTATCCTGCACACATGCGGTTACCATGAGACATAACTGACTGATGGCAACTAACAATAACACCTTTCTTGTGCTGAGAGCATTAAAATCTCCTAATTTTCAGTGTTTCTTTTTACTTCTCCTTGCATTTCCTATAGTTGTTGCTTTATACAGACAATTACTGTGTTATTTGGGGTGTATATATATTTAAACCTGTTATATCTTCATTGTGAATTATAGCTTTTAGCATTATAAACTGTCCTCCTTTATCTTATTGAATGTGTCTTACTGGTTTGACTTGCACTTTGGTACCAGCATTGCCGTTCCTTATTGTTTCCATTTGCCTGGTTTATCTTTGTTCACCCCCTTTTCAGTCACTGTTAGGAGGCTCTTTTATCTATGTTATAAAGCCGAGTTTTTATGTCTGAGCCAACTGAAAATCTTTTTCTCGTAAATGGCGAGGGAATCCTCATTTCTTGATATGACTGATATGTTCAATCTCAATTATGTCACATTGTTTTTAACTACTGGTATGTTATTAAATATTTACCATGGGCTTCCTCTCCCCATTCATGTAGGTTTTCTTGCTGTTTTTAAAATTTTAGTATTTTGGAAGGTTTGTAATTTTTTCCTTCTAGTGCTTAGCTTTCTATATTTTACAGTACCTGGTTCGTTTCTGAAAACCCTAGTGGTATAGCGGTTAAGTGCTATGGCTGCTAACCAAAGGGCTGGCAGTTCGAATCTGCCAGGCGCTCCTTGGAAACTCTATAGGGCAGTTCTACTCTGTCCTATAGGGTCGCTATGAGTCGGAATTGACTCGACAGCACTGGGTTTGGTTTGGTTTTGGTTGGTTCCTTTTTTCTTGTGTAATGTTCTTTACCTGCTCTTTCAGTTTTAGATGGCATCCTTCAACTCGCTCCTAATATCTACGCCTGTTGCCGTCGAGTTGATTCAGACTCACAGTGACCCTACACGACAGGGTAGAACTGCCCCATAGGGTTTCCAAGACTGTAATCTTTATGGAAGCAGACTGACACATCTTTCTCCCACAGAGTAGTTAGGGAATCTGAACTGCTGGCCTTTGGTTAGTAGATGAGCACTTAACCACTGCACAACCAGGGCTCCTTTCCTAATACCTACAGTACAGCCAGTAATCATAATTTAGTTTTTTTTTCCTCTCCCATATTTTTTAGTTGCATTCTACTTTGTCAAAACAATGTTTGTATACTATTCTTCTACCTGTTTCGTGACCCTTGGTTTTAATCCTAGCTAAAAAACAAAACAAAACAAAACAAAAGCAAGCAAACATGAAATACGGTCACAGTCCTTTTGCAGCTTTACTATTTTTTTTTTTTTTTTTGGATGAAGCTCATCACTTAGTAGTTTCCCCAGGAAGGGCTCATGAGTATAGTATTCCTGAGTTCCTGCATTGTCAAAAATGTTTTTCTATAGTATTGATACTTGAAGGACAGTTGGCTGGATATAAAATCCTTTGTTAGCAGTTTCTTTCCTTATGTTGCTCCAGTACTACCTTATTTTATATATTGCTTTTGAGAAATCTGAGACCAGTCTAATTCTCTTGCCCTTATAAGCGACTTCATCTTTTTGCCTGGAGATCCTCACAGTTTTTCTAGCATTTTTAAAGTCGTATAGCTTTACTAGCATAACTTGTGGAGTTTATCTTTCTGGTAGGAACTTTCAACGTACAGATTCAAGTCTTCTTTTTACCTCCAGAAAATTTTCCTCAATTAGTTTTAAATATTAAGTTGTTCTTTTTTCTTCAGGGATTCCAATAACATGTCTTAGCCTTTTTGCTGTGTTTTCCATTTCAATAACAGTGAAGTAAAAAAAGAAAAACTCATTTTCATTCTCTTGCTGTTTTTCAATGCCCTTTATTAGATCTGAATTTGAATCTATTGTTTCTTGGGCATCTTAAAATTTGTCTTCATTTATGGTATGACGATTTTTTTCCCCCTTCTATTTCTTTTGAGTTCAACCAACTCTCAGTTCGTTTCTTTGCTCTTTTCTGTTCTTAGTTTTGTATTTCAAGCGTTTCTTTTAATATCTCAAAATACTAGTTTGAGAATATTTAATTTCACTTAAGAGTGCGCTATCAGTTTTTTTCTGCTTCAAGTTTTTCGTTTGTTGGGCGGTGGATTTCACTAGCTGAAATGGTTTGATTCACATTCCCCCCCTCCCTTAAGGTAGTTCTGTATGGATATACCCTGGTTTTCCTGATGTCTATTCATTTTATGGGCAGAGTTCCAAGTTCAAGAACACTCTCTGCTTGAAGTTTAGTTTCTCTTCTTTTCTGTAGGATTCTTAGTTTCTTCCTTTTACTTCCTCCTTTCTCTACATTGTCATGTCTCCAAGAAGGACCACCCCTTCCCTGTGAAGCAATGCTTATTTAAGGCTGCCAATTCTGGTTCTACGTACTTTTAAGTCCCTCTTTGCAGCCAGTGCTGTGAACTATCAAATCCCAGACCTGTGTTCAGTATTCTGAAATTTAAATATTGGATTTCTTCTTTCTGGGGGTGATTATTATTATTTTTGAGTATATGTGCTTCATCTTAGTCCTCTAGGTCCTTATGTTCTTTCAGTGAGTCAGGTAAGCTGTCCCTTTCCCATTCTTTACTGCCACAGAAATGGGCAGTATGAGCTCTTAAAACTTGGTTTATTTCTCCACTTGCAGGCAATCTGAAAGTTGTGGTAATCTGTCTTCCTAATAATGCTGAAGACATTGGTGGGTGTGGCCTATATGTGCTCCTTGTTAAGTTGACAGGTTTTTTTTGTGTGTGTGGGGGGATGGGTAGGAAAAATCATGATCGGGCTGCTGCTAACTAAACTTCAGACTAAGAAGTCTATACACACATCTTAGCTGCAGTCAATTCTGACTCATGGTGATGCCGGTGTGTAGAGGAGAACCGCTCCATAATGTTTTCAAGAGTGTGATCTTTCAGAAGCAGAGTTCCAGGCCTGTCTTCTGAGGTACCTCTGAGTGAGTCTAAACTTCCAACCTTTTGGCTAGTAGTTGAGCACTTAACTGTGTGTACCACCCAGGTCTCCCAAATAGTGTATTTTAATGTACATATTTTTATTTAAGCAGTGTATTATAATATCTTAGAAATATTGCCTTTTCTGTTTTCTCAAACACTCCATCTGTCAACATCAGATTCACTTTTGTGTTACCTAACAGTCTTCCAGAAAGAGTCTTCATTTTCATGTAATTTGCTTCAGACCTCCATTTTGTCCTGCAGTAATCTACCTGTAATTTTAATAATAACTTCCTATTGGACTCTTTTTGTAACTGATCTGTAAAAGGTCTGTTATAATTATTACTACAACTAACCTTTAAAGAATAATTAGTATGTACCAGTTACATTCTAAGCATTTAATATATAGTAATTCATTTAATCCTTATGGCTATTATTACTCCCATTTTATAGATGAGGAATCAGAGGCCCAAAAAGGCTAAGCAACTTGTCAAGGACACACAGCTATAATGAACACTAAAAACATGAATTCAGAGAATGATTTTAAATCTGTATTAAATATTTACCTACTTTTAGTTTTTTCCTTAATACTGACTGTGTCTGCTAATCTCTGTAAGCACAGAAAACAAGCATCAAATACGACTGTTTCAGGTAACAAGCCTTTTTGAGCACGTTGTTTTTCAAAATACAGCAACTGAAAAATCATCACACGACTATTTAAGGTCTTGACCATAAGATGATGGAATGACTGCAGGTGGGGAAATCTTGCCTCATTTTGGGGCATATATGGTAACTCCTCATCCATGACAAAGTCAACAGAATACATTTTAAAATTCATAAACTAAATGAGTAATATAAGTCTAATATTTAGAACTACGATGACATACATTGGATGAAAAGCTAAAATAATTGAAAGTAGTTGTCTCATGGGGTCTGAACCCTTTTCGGAACACTTTCCGTGCTGCTTAACATTGTAAAATGAAGTACATGCATTACTCCCACAAAAATAAAAATTAATTTTTATAAGGTATATGCCTTACGCTTTTTTAATCATTCATAGAATTAGTAAAAACAGAACAGACTGTGATCGCTTTTACTGGCAAGTGCATGTGTGGGAGAAATCGCACTCACATACTCTAGGTAGGAATGAAAATTGACGCCACCTTTGTGGATGGCAATTTGGCATTACAGGCAGTCCCTGAGTTAGCAAGGTCCTACTTATCCCTGTAAAACCTATCACATAATAAAAATTCGAGGTACGTACAATGGTTTGAAAAAACAAATGGTTGCTACTTTGTGACACACGCCAAAACGTTATTACTGTATTACTATGCTACGGATGTTTTAGTGTATCTGGAAGTGTTTAATGTTTTTCATGCATAGAAAGATATACTACATACTAAGATAAACATTCGACCAACTGATGTTTGATATGAACCGTACCTAACTGTTCTGACTTGAGTACAAATTTGACTTAAAGACAGACTTCAGAGCAGAACTCATTTATAATCTGGGGACTGCCTGTAGGTATGAAAACTTAAAATGTCTTTCAGCCAGATAATTCCACTTCTAGGAATTGGTCCTCCAAAAGTGTTCATACAAGTACAGAAGAATGTTTTCTGTAGCGATAATGCAATAGTGAAAAACCAGAGATGATCTAACCATCAGGAGGGGAATGATTAGCAACAGGTAAGCTGCTGGGTGACTGATACACCTATGTTTATATATGCATTCTGAAAGGTCCCAGAAGGAACAGCTAAACTTACAGTTTGAAAGCTGGATGGGAGGGTGATTTTAACTTTCCTATATTTTTAGTTTTTTTCTTAACAGCAAATATACTTCTATAATAAAAAACAAAAAATAATGCTTTTATAGTAACAAAATGGAAGAAGGACTTAAAAAACTACAGTGGAATTTCATTTTCTTACTGCAATTGTCAACTAGATGAACGTGCCTCCCTACAAAATCTACAAGATTATTAACAGGTGTAATCATTAATTCACTGATAAAATCAAACAAAAGTTCCAGTAAAACTGTAAACTTCTCTAGGAGAAATTCTACAGAGAATATCTGAGATTCTACATGTACGATGTATACATAAGCAACCAAATAATAACAGCATAGTTTCAATTTGAAACAAACTCATCCAAGTTAGCTAACTCTTCATTCCCCAAGCCAACAGAAAGTAGTGGTCCACATCATTTTGGAAGTTTTATATTTAGCTCTGGAACATTTATTTTTTAAAAACAGGTTTAAAGGTTATATGAGAGAGTTCATAAAGTTAAAAATGTTAATAGATACTCTATAACGGCTGGATTCAGTAGGAGCTACAAAGCTATTTGGCTTTTGCTGCTCTCTTCCTCATTCCACCATCAAGATGGAAACAGTCTAGCATAGTGACATAACTCACTGCCTTATACAGCAATGCTATCATTCTTTCTAAGCTTACTATTATAAGGAAAACAAATGCTAAGGATTTGGGATTATTGGTTTTGGTTTTCCCTGAGTTGACTGTGAAAGGAGAATAAATTCATGCCAATAATACAATCATGAGGAAACTGAAAAGTACCCAGGAGAATGAAAGGAGAGATACAATATTCTAAGATTCAAAGCAATAGTGAGGAGAATAAAGCAAATTCTTTGATAGTTAGAAGAAATACAAATTTCTGCCTTAAGTTCTGATTCAATGACTGAAATAACTTTAGACATAATAATTAATTCATGTCTTAGAGTTCGCCTCTCTTCCAAATAAGAAAAATACGGCTTACCTATAGGAGTGATGTATGACAAAATAATTCACGTGAAAGGGTTTTCAGCTCTTCAGAAGAAAACTACAAATCTTTAAGTATGAGCCCGAAAAGCTAATTAAAAATAAGATGACTACGTCAAAATTAAGTCCAAAACAGTATCCAACAGGGCCTTTAAGACTTACATTAAAAGCTATCAATTTTACACCAAATAACAGAACTCTAAGGTTCAGTTTGTGGTACAAAGCCAACGAATTAACTGGAGCCATCAAGTAAGGCCGCTTATTAATACATTAACATAGTGAAAATAAGTTAAAACTGGTTATTCAGCACACCGATTTGATACAACCCAGAAACACTGATGTAAAATGACGACAGTCTCTTGTTTATCTTTTAAAATATGTATTTGGAGCTGGCTGCTCAGAAGTTATGTAATCACTGAATAACTATATGATATTAAAAATGAAACAAAATTGGATTAAACACATACATAAGGGGACTATTCTCTGGGGTATAATCTGTAACTAGCAAACCAAAGCTTTGAAATCTAACAGATCGTATCAACCAATATTTATTGAGCAATATATACGTATTAAGCACCACAAATACAAAGAAGTGTTACACTCAATATGCCTGGTCTACAACTAGAGTGTAAACTGGCCAAATAGTTGAGGGAACAAGAAGTACTAAATTAACTAAACCTATATGAAAAATGACAAATGAATATATACTGTTCATAGTAAGTTCTGTAAGTGCAGGAACTAGATAACAGTGAAAAGGGAGAAAGAGGAGATTTGGGGAAGCTATCTCAGCATTTTTATTATGGCAGTTTACATTATAGTAGCTTACATTGTTTTAATACAGCAGTTATCACACATCTGATTGGAGATTTATATAAATCTCACGAAGGAGGCAGGGCCGATGCTCACCCCATTTTCTAAACGACGAAACTGAGGTTTCAAGAAATAAGGCAATTTGCCCAAGATCACACGTGGGCCAGGAGGTGGCAGAGCCAGAGTGAGAGCCCAGTCAGTTTGGAGACTTCGTCCAGAGCTCATTTCTACTAAATCCTAAATTATCAATACAGTGAGAACTCAGAGAAGAGAGCTCAGAAATCTCCTAATGCAGCATTTCCCTGACCAATCTGATAAAAAAAACTTTTCTGGGGCATGCATTAAAAACAGACTCTCAGGCTCCACTGCAGACCTACTGAATCATAAACTCCAGAAGAGAAACTGTATTCTTAACCAGAGCCCCAAGAGGTGATGCTCATCAGCAGTTAAGTTTGGGAAATACTGTTCTTTACCTGCAATATCCAATATGGCAGCTACCAGCCACACGTGGCTACTTAAGTTGATTAAAACAATAAAATAAAAAATTCAGTTCCTCAGTTGCACTGAAAACAAAAACAAACAAACAAAAACAAACCCACTGCCATTGAGCTGAGTCAATTCCAACTCATGGCAACCCTACAGGACAGAGTGGAACTGGCCCACAGGGTTTCCAAGGAGCCGCTGGTAGATCTGAACCGAACCACTGCGTGCCACCAGGGCTCCTCAGCAGCACTAGCTACATTTTTTTCTGTTTTGTTTTTTTAAAATACTTTTTATTGTGCTTTAAGGGAAAATTTACAAATCAAGTCAGTCTCTCACACAAAAACCCATATACACCTTGCTACACACTCCCAATTACTCTCCCTCCCCTCTCTTTTCGTGTCCTTTTCGCCAGCTTCTAACCCTCTACCCTCTCATCTCCCCTCCAAGTAGGAGATGCCAACACAGTCTCAAGTGTCCACCTGACCCAAGAAGCTCACTCCTCACCAGCATCCCTCTCCAACCCATTGTCCAGTCCAATCCACGTCTGAAGAGTTGGCTTCGGGAATGGTTCCTGTCCTGAGGCAACAGAAGGTCTGGGGGCCATGACCTCTGGGGTCCTTCCAGTCTCAGTCAGACCATTAAGTCTGGTCTTAGGAGAATTTGGGGTCTGCATCCCACTGCTCTCCTGCTCCCTCAGGGGTTCTCTGTTGTGTTCCCTGTCAGGGCAGTCATCAGTTGTAGCCGGGCACCATCTAGTTCTTCTGGTCTCAAGATGATGTAGTCTCTGGTTCATGTGGCTCTTTCTGTCTCTTGGGCTCGTAATCACCTTGTGTCCTTGGTGTTCTTCATCCTCCTTTGATTCAGGTGGGTTGAGACCAACTGATGCATCTTAGATGGCTGCTTGCTAGCGTTTAGGACCCCAGACGCCACTCTTCAAAGTGGGATGCAGAATGTTTTCTTAACAGATTTTATTATGTCAACTGATTTAGATATCCCCTGAAACCATGGTCCCCCAACCCCTGCCCCTGCTACATTGGCCTTCGAAGCATTCAGTTTATTCAGGAAACTTCTTTGCTTTTCATTTAGTCCAATTGTGCTGACCTTCCCTGTACTGTGTGCCGTCTTTCCCTTAACCTAAAGTAGTTCTTATGTACTATCTAATTAGTGAATACCCCTCTCCCACCCTCCCTTCCTCCCCTCTCTCGTAACCACAAAAGAATGTTTTCTTCTTATTTCTCGAGTTTTTAAAATAGTGGTCTTATACAATATTTATCTTTTTGCAACTGACTAATTTCACTCAGCATAATACCTTCCAGGTTCCTCCATGTTATGAAATGTTTCAGATTCCTTACTGTTCTTTATTGATGTGTAGTATTCCATTGTATGAATATACCATAATTTATCCATTCATCCGTTGATGGGCACCTTGGTTGCTTCCACGTTTTTGCTATTCTAAACAGTACTAGCTACGTTTTAATTGTCCAACAACCACAGGTGGCTAGTACCATGCTGGACAGCACCATCGGTACAGAAAGTTCTATTGGGCAATGCCGATTCTAGACCAACCCTTCGACTGTGAACATAAGGAAACTGAGGTACAGGATCTTGTCTAACAAGTGCCATGGAGCTAGTCTGCAGCAGAACTGCAACTCTCCCCCAGTCTGCCAGTGTCCCTCTTACTTGTCATGTCCCACCTCAAATTCAGGGTTTATTTAAATAAGTTTCCTTCTCTCCCTTTCCCTTCCCACAAAGTAAGAGAAAGTCCAAATTTGTGAAGAAAAAAATTCTCGCAAACAGCTTATTCAAGAATTATGATTAGATTTTTAAAGCCAATCTGCACTCTTTATATAAAATCACAGTAGTCTTAGACAGCTAAGAATGCCCTGGTGTTAGACATAGCTTGTTGTATTTATTTTACGTCCTTCCTCTTCTACTGGGCTGATGTTTCATCTCCCTTTTAGATGTGAAACCCTGAAACCAATGATATATACTGACTGGCCTGACTTGAAATTATAAGTGAAAAGATTAAGTTTTATAGTACTAGCAAACATTTTAAATTGAGAAACAAAGAGCAACCCCAAGAATAGTAACTTGCCTACAAATGTGGTCATTCAGGCCATTGAACACTCTTGGCTTTTAGTGTTTCAGTGGTTCAGTATTATAACATTAACAACATTTTTATTTCTGAAAGTTTTTCTTTTCTTGATCCTTACAATGTTTTTAAACAATATAAAATAGTTTTGTTTTAATTTCCAATGTATCTAAGGAACTAAAAGCACCTAAACCTCTAGGAAGGTTCAAAAACTAATCAGGCCAATATATACTCAGTCATGACAGAATTTTACCAGCGTCGTCTTTAAAAATAAAACCAGTTGTTCCTGTCTAGTATGTTCAGAATGCAAATATCTCCAAAGTCAGACAACTTAAGTCATGACAGTTCATGTCTAAAGGAAAACAATGTGCAACTCCATAGTAATTAAAACTTTAAAGACCCAACCATACAGTCCCCCCCCCACTATCCAGTATTCAATTCCATGTTAAATCCTAATAATTATATTTAGAGAAAAAATTGTATTTCAAAGTGTCCATAAAATAAAACACTGGGCAGTTAAAGGAAACAGTCTAACATAATACTTAAGAACACTTACTCAAAAATTTTCCTCATATTTTGGGAGGTGCCCAAAAGCCTTGAGTATGGGGTTCTGTACAAATACAAGTGACTTGTTATTCAGAGAAAGGAGGTTGTGCAAAAAAAAAAAGCTATTTTCTTTCTAAACACTCTTTGGTATTGAGGTAAGCAAGAACAAAAACACAGTCTAAGCACACAAGAGAGAAGCAACAGTCTCTTTTAAGTCACGAAAGGGGGGTGGGAAAATATCTGTGCTCTCACATTTTAAACAGGGACAGGAGAGCTTAAACTGAAGCAAAAATTTATTCTCTAGGTTTTAGACTTGCTACGTTACTTCTATACTACATCTGTTATGCCCTAACTCCCACTTTACCATATTAGGAAGAGAAAACATTTGCCCCAAGATCCTTTTGCCAATAAAACTACTTTTGGAGGCAGCATAGCTCATCAAGTGAAAGTAAACATTAGAAAATTGCAAGTGACAACAGCTTAAATCAAACTACCGGGAAACCGAATTACCGCAACTATCAAGTGATAAATACCAGTCATACTACCGTATGGTCATACTACTGTATGGAATGTTTAAAATATTGCAAACGCTAAACAAATATTAAAGTGCTGCATCAATTCCAGATCTCATGAAAAACAGGGCAGTCTAAGAAAAAAAAAAAAAAAGAATGAACTACAGAGGAAGGGGCCTTGGAAGGAAGGCCAGCTTGCAAGAAACACATAGGTTAAGGGTCGGGGTAGAGAAGGCGCACTTCTTAACATCCCTCTACCAAGAGATGCTTGTAACAACTTCAGCACTACCCACTACCCCCCATAGGCGATTTTAGGCTTCCTTAGGGAAAAGGATTTAGGCAACACACAAATGTGCTTTGAGACAGGAGAACTACGGAGATAATGCTGAAATTTCTAACTTTAAAAAGATGCACTAGCCAGAGAAAACAGCTGTGAAATCCCCAAAAGGCCCAATTCTCTAGCTTTTTGTAGAAAAACAGCAATCATCTTCAGACATGTAAGCCAGGACACCTGAAAGTGACCCAGCGAAGTTTTTGGCTGGCCCTCACTTATCTCTCAAACCTTCCTTCCCCTACTTCCCTGCTGTTCTTTCCTGGCACACAAAATATATAGGCCAATGAGCGGTGGGTGGGTGAGGAGGATGTGAGAAAAAATTTGAGAAGTAAAAAAAGGAGCAACTTAACAAGGACACTGAATGAGACTGAAGGGTCTAATAAGGGCAAGCAACACAAACAAGAACTACTGGAAAACGAAACGGGCTTTCCTGGGCAGTTGCGACCGCTCGGTGTTCCCAGGGTTTAAGCAGAGGTCAGACTACCTACCACTTGTCAGAGAGGCTGCAGAGGGGACGGCTGCTTGGGGTGACCTCTAACGTCTCTTCCGACTCTGAAACGTTAGGATTCTCATTTCACAAAACAGAATTCAATGGTCACAGAAGCCCACCGACTTAAAGCCCTTCGAGCCGAGGGCCTAGGCGGCTGTTTCCCAAACACCACTCCCACCTCTCCCTCCCACACGTGCCCACCCCGCCCCCTTTCAATATTTCCACCTCCACGTGCGAAAGGCCTCGCGGCACTGACCCCAAAGCAGATAGGCGCCTCCCCCCTCAGGGGACTAAAACTGTGCCTCCTCCGAGGGGAATGAGGGCTCCACTCTCCCACCTCGGGCAGCTAAGAAAGGGAAAAGTCCCCCATCCCGCCAACCCCCCACGTCAGAACAGGGGGAAAGGGGGAAAAAGAGAAAAACTTTCTCCAAATTTCCTCCCAAAGAGTGGAGGGGGTAGAGAGAATCCCAGCGAGGCCGGGCGGAGGAGAAGGGGGGGAGGGGAGCCCTTGAATCGTTTAACGGCCAGTAGGGGGAGGGGGAACTCCGGGGGTTGAGGGGGCGTGGGATGGAGAAACAGGCCTGGGAGCTGAGGTCAGAGAGCTGCAGGCGTCCCCCCCACCTTGCACACAAAGCGGCCGCCGCGCTCGGCTCTCACCAGATCCTTTGTGTTTTCCATCAGGGCCTCATGGGTAGGGGTTGTCCGTGCTCCCCAGGCCCGCGGCGCCCCCTCCCCGCGCTGGGGGCAGGCGCCTCTACCCGGGACTGCAGTGACCACAGGGGCCCCCAGCTGGGCCCAGACCGGTGGCAGCTGCGGCAGCCCCCGGATTTCCCCCCTTTAACTCGGGTGGCCCCAGGATATCAACAACATTAGCATAGCCCTCCCTCCGCAGCGCGCCTGCGCCGTGACCCGCGCCCCGATTGGCCCACTTCCCTACATACCCTCCTTTCTCTCTTCCAGCGTGGGACCCTCTGCAGGCGCCGTACGCTAAGGGCCGTACCAAGACGAAGGGGTGGAAAAAGAAATCGGAGCTTTGGTTAAGCCAGGTGCTTCAAGTCAAGAGCAAGAGTAAAAGTTTCATTCAGTCATCCCAGTTCATACTCTGGCTTTCTAGTACTCCTTTCAAGGTGCTGCAGCTGCAACGTTGTGTTGGAAAAATTTTCCACTCCTGTCACGCCGCTTCCCCCTACACCCGGAAGATTGGCCCTCCCGGAGGAACTCCCACAGGGGGAGGGGCACACGAGGGGAGTGGGCGTTACGTAGGGAGGTAGTGTTGGGTCACGTGCTAAGAGGCTGCGCAGGCTCCTTTCGGCCTCCCCCGGGCCTCTGTGGCAAAGGAAAGCAAGGCGTCCCGGCGCATGCGTAGTGAGGTTCCACGTGAGCGCCTGCGTTTCTTCTGAAACCCAACGATGCCGCCGGAGCGAAGGAACCGAATGAAACCGGACCGGCGTACCAGAGGGAAGCCAGACCGGAAGACTCCAAGGAAGCCGAACCGGAGAACCGCAGCGAGGCCGGACGGACCGGCCCCAAAGGCTGCCCCTTCATTCCAGCGGAAACCACCGGCCCGGCCGAGCGCGGCGACCGCTACAATAGCAGTCGCTGTGGAGGAGGAGAGGCGGCTCCGGCAGCAGAACCGTCTGGCGTTGGAGGACGACAAACCGGCCGTGGAGCGGTGCCTAGAGGAGCTGGTCTTCGGCGACGTCGAGGACGACGAGGACACGCTGCTGCGGCGTCTTCGGGGCCCGCGGGTGAGGGAGGCCGCGGCGCGCGGGCTGGGCGCGCTCGGGCGGGGCGCGCGGAGGGCGGTGAGGCTCCGGGGGCGGAGCCTGGGCGACCTGCGGCGGCGGGAGCGTTCAGGTGGGAGGGCGCCGAGAAGGCGGGCGCCGAGGGGCGCCTCCGTGCGGACCTCGAGTCCTGCCTGGCTCCGAACTGAAAGTCCCGGGAGGGCGGAGACCGCGCCTTTCTCCGCCCCGGTGGAAGGCGCTGGACACGAATGTCGTGGTCGGGAGCATCTTTCGCGGCTCTGCTTAACTCTGCCAAAACTCAGTGTTTTATCCAACTGGGTGGGTCACCTCCCTGAGTCGCCTGCCGAGCTTGTTAATATGGATTGCGGAGTTCCACTGTGTTTGTGGAACTAGAATTCGTGGCCACGTTCCTGGGGATCTATTTTAGCAACCTCTCTAGGTGATTATTTCTCGCACCAACTTTTGAGAAGTACAGTGTATTCGTTTATTCAGGAAGTATTTGTGATCCTGTTGGGTCTAGGTACTCTTTAGCAGTGGCAGGCTGGGTGATTGATTTTAATTTTTTACGCTCAAAGAAGTCATTCTTTTTATTCTGTATTTGGCTTTTATGCTCAGCCATTGTTCTAGGTGCTGGAGGAGACGTAGTAATGTTTAACACTGTCAAGAATCCTTGTTTTCTTGTAGCTTATGTACTATTGGTAGAAACGAGATAAAGGAGATAAAAACATGGGTAAAATTTAAGTATGTTGGTGACCAAAGAGATTAAAAAAATAAAGCATTCAAGGAAGGGGGTAAGTGTTGTGCAGGACACTGAAATTTTCTATAGAGTGGCCAAGGAAAGCCTCCCTGAGAAACTACTCAGTAGACGTTTGTTAAATGAATGCTGATCCTGCAGGTGTTAAGTACGCTCAAAACCCCCTTTGGTGCTGTGGGAGAAGCTGCTGAAATCTACTTGGAAGGTAGAGCACTAACGCTGGAAAAATGCTCAACAGTGTGTCAGTTCTATAGTGAGGAGAAAGAACAGTCTACGTGGAGTTAAGACTTCACGTAGGAGGTGGGATTTGTTGGGCTTTGAAGGATCATAGGCCAGTCATAAATTATCGTGCGATTTGGGGAAAGCTCAAGCTTGTTTCAGGGGGTGTTCTGTGATCTAGATTTAGGTTTGGTAGTATAAAGTTTCTTAAAGAGGTAGGGCTGAAAAGGGTTAAGAGAAAGGGAAAAGAGGTATTTCTAAAAATATGAAATGGGGATTAATTGTAACATTTAATTACGTTATTTTGTCTTTACTGCTAGTCTTTCTCTAGTCCTGTAATTTTGGTACTGGAATTTTTCCTGCTCTTCATCTGCCAACATAACCTTTCATTGTTCTTGTCTTGATCTGTTCCTTTCAGTGCCTTGACTTTCTCTCCTTAACTATTCATCTTGCCTCGCTCGCCCTGTCCAGGCTGTGGTGCCATTTTCTGGCCTCCTCGTTTTCTGCTTCTGCCTCTAGCACTTGTAGTGGTAACACTCCATTCCGTTATCTTCATCAGACGGCTGCAAACACAAAACATTTTGCAAGCCATATAACTACAAGGTGTGTGTCTTTACCGTCATGGGATATGAAAAGCTCAGTGCTTCAGAGCGTTTTGTTTTCTCTAGATTCAAGTACATGAGGACTCTGGTGACTCAGAAGTGGAGAATGAAGCAAAAGATAAATTTCTCCCTCAAAAGAAGCCAGTTTGGGTGGATGAAGAAGATGAAGATGAGGAAATGTAAGTTGCATGTCTTTTCCAGAATTTGTCTGGACACTGGAAAAGTTATTTTGCAGGTTTTTAAATTCTTTTTATGAATACGTAATCATGTGAAGATCTGAAAAATATAGGCATTATAAATACAAATAAAATATAGTTATGGGAGTTAAGGTATCAATTTGAAAAATACAGGAAGAATAAGAAAAAAAGTCACGACCAAGAGAGAACCACATGTTGGCATACTTCTTTCCTTCTCTTTTCTATGCTGTACAGAGTAGTTGAGGGCACAGTGTTTGGGTCAGACCTGAGTTTGCCTCCTTCTTTGGCCAGATCCGAACTATGTGGCCTGGGGCAAGTTTGGAACTTAGCTTTCCCTGTTTGTAAAACAGGGGTAATAATAGTAACAATATCAGAAAGCTATTAGGATTAAATGAAACAGCGTACGTAGAACCCTTAGCATAGTGCCTAAACTGAGGAAAGGCTCAGAAAAATATTAGCTAGCATGCACAGTATGTGTTTTATTAGTTGAGAAACTGCAGTATATTTTTTGATTTTTTTTGTACTAGATGATACATTGCAGGCATTTCTCCCCATATCAAGCATCTCTTCCCTTGTTTTAAAAGAAACTTTTATGAGTGTTTTCAATGGTTACAGTGTAGTCAGTTATATGAATTAACTGTAATTTTTATAGCTCTTTAATGTTGACAAAAACATCTTTGCACGTAAATTTTTGCCTACTTTATTATTTCCTTAAAGATTCTTTGAGGTGGGAATCCTTAAGTACAGAATGTTTGATCAATTACTTGATGAAAAAACATTTTTAAGGCTCTTGATGAATACTGCTAGACTGTATACCATGAGGTAGTTAACCTTCTCACTGAAAAGAGTCCGTCACTGTCTTCTCAGAATCAGTGATTTATCTTTCTTCAGATTTGGTTAGTTTGATGGGTGAGAAATAATACCTTTACTTTATCTGTGTTGAGAAAATGCTTTTGTTCTTGGTATTTTTTCTCGTAAGAATTATGTTTTTCCTCATCTCTGGGAGACTGTTTATTAACGATTTTAATGTATCAACTCTTTACGTACTGAGACTTCCAAATCTTTATACGTTAGATTTATTGAAGATTTTTCTCCCAGCTTTCTGTTGGCTTTTAAGTTTTGTTTGTAATTTTTTTAAGAGTACAAAATATATATAGTTTTAAATTATAAAATCTGTGAATCTTTTTCTTCATTGTTTTTAACAGTAAAATCTGTTAGAAGAAGACAAACGTTTGCCTTTTTCCCTTTATACTATGTTGAATTTGGCTTTTATACGTTTAATTCTTTGATTTACCCAGGATTTATTTTAGTGAATGGTGTAAGCTGTGACTAGATAAGCTGTTATGAATTTGAAGTATTAGCTCTCTCAAGGGTAAACTCGATGATTTAAAATACTGGAGACTTTGTTTTGGGGAAAATGACGCACATATGTGTGTATGAAATGTTTCACATCTTACGAATCTTGACATGTATTGTTCAATTAGACGTTCTCTCAAAATACTAAAGGCAACAGGTATTTGTGTTGACTCTGTAAAAGTCATTTAAAGCTTGTTTTTTCTCCCCTTTTTTTAAAATTGTGCTCTTAGTGAAAGTTTATAATTCAAGTCAGTTTCTCATACAAAATTTTATACACACATTGTTATGTGACCCTGGTTGCTCTCTCTACAATGTGACAGCACACTCCTTCTTTCCACCCTTTATTTTCCGTGTCCATTCAACCAGCTTCTGTCCCCCTCTGCCTTCTCATCTTGCCTCTAGACAGCAGCTGTTCACATAGTCTTATGTGTCTACTTGAGCTAAGAAGCACACACCTTACCAGTGTCATTTTATGTGTTATAGACCAGTCTGATTTTTGTCTGAAGAGTTGACTTAGGGAATGATTTTAGTTTTGGCCTACCAGAGAGTCTGGGGGCCCTGACCTCTGGGGTCCCTCGAGTCTCAGACCATTAAGTCTGGTCATTTTACTAGAATTTGAGGTCTGCGTCCTGCTTTTCTCCTGCTGCATCAGGGATTTTCTGTACAAGCATGCTGTTTTGATCTCTTACAGGGTTGACATGATGAACAATCGGTTCCGGAAAGATATGATGAAGAATGCTAGTGAAAGTAAACTTTCAAAGGACAAGCTTCAAAAGAGACTTAAAGAAGAGTAAGTGTCTTTTTAATGTGATTTACCAAGAGGTATTTATAACCAAAGGTGCCCTGGTGGTACAGTGGTTAAACACTCAGCTGCTAACTGAGAGATTGGCAGTTCAAACCTTCTAGTGACTCCATGGGAGAAAAGACCTGGCAATTTGCTTCCATAAAGATTTATAGCTCAGGAATCCCCTTGAGGGACTTCTGCTCTGTCATGTATAGTCGCTATGAGTTGGAATGTCTCGATGGCACACAGAGTTTATAACCAATAGTTTATTTTGGTTTGCACAGTCTTTGGTTATAACAACTTGGGTAGTCGAATTTCTCTTTAGACACAGTAAAAGTATTGGTGTTGGAGGAAATGGCTAAATGTCAGTTTTTTTGGCGGGGGGGGGGGCGGTGGAGAATACAACAAACAGAAAGGAAATTTGGGAAAAAAACTTGTGTCAATATAACCACATGATGATATTGTTTATTTGCTTGTTCATTTTTTTATCGTGAACCATTTTTTCTACAACTGTATACTGTGAAACTTTAAAAAAAAATTTACATACCTGCCAGCTACATTAATTAATTTTTAATATTTTGCCACGTTTGCTTTATATATGTGGAGTTGGAGTGTGTGTGTTTTCCCAGTCTGTTTGAGAGTAAGATGCAGACAACGGTACATTTCCCCTCTAAATTCCTCAGTGAACATCGTCTAAGATTAAGGGTATTTTCCTTCATGTCCACAATACCATTGTCGCACCTAACAAAATTAATACCTAATTGGCAGTCCATATTTCTTCTGTTGACCTAGGGTTCATGTGTTATATTTGGAAAAGATGAAGTTTTGTATATTCTTAGCAACATGGTAATTTTTTTTCAGACCAGTTCTGTCATGTATTCCTCTATGTACTATGACATTGGTTTATAACCATGAAAAAACTTCCTAATTTGTTCCCCAAGATTTGGGATGAGTTCATAAGAACAAATAAGAGAGCCATGTAATGAGACACAAATAATTTAATAAATACATATGAAGGACTACTTTAGATGGTCAACAGTTCATGAAAGTTTCCAGTATAGGCAGGCTGGGACTGTTCTGTACGCGTAGCCTTTCTGATAGGCAATACTTTCTTTAGAAGAGATTTCTGTATATGCTTCCAAGTGTTATCTAACCTAGACTCTTTAAATGTATCACACAATTGTATTTTCCTATCTTTACTTAGATTTCAGCATGCAATGGGAGGAGTACCTGCCTGGGCAGAGACTAATAGGCGGAAAACATTTTCAGATGGTAAATATCGATATCTGTGTTTAAAGCTAGGAAATAAATTCCTATTCCTGTTCTGTCATTATTTGAGCTTTCTTATGAGGCTTTTCGAAACCTGGTGCTTTCAAATATTATCTGATTTTGACATCTGCTATTTCCCCGGGGGAAACCTTTTTCCAGTTTTGTAAGGGTTACGTAATAGCATATTCTTTACCATAGGGTGGGTGGATTTTATGTTTCTTCTTCAACATAACCATGTTACATTACAGCATGGGATTAAGGAAAGATGGGTGGTGGTGTTCCTGCTTGATTCAGAATCCCTTCTGAAGACATTGACAGCTAATCTGGATGTCTGAAATGGATAATTTTAGAATGTAGCGTCTATAGAGCCACAACATTTTAGGCCTGTGTAATTATTGGTTAAGGTTATGCTAGCTGTTGAAAGAGAAAAATCTCCAGATACCAATGGCTTAGTTCTACAAAAGTTGTTTTTTCATGCACATAAAATTGGGGTGGTGTGTATTCTACTTCAGGACCCAAGTTTATAGAGGTTCTGCCATCTTCAGGCTGGGTGTTCTAAAGTTGCCCAAGATTTTGACGTCCATTTGGCTTATGGGAGAAGAGAGAGAGGCTCACCCAAATGAGGTTTTTAGGGGTCTGTCCTAGAAGTTGTACATATTTACATTTTATTGGCCAGACCTCAATTACAAGGCCGCACTAACTACATGGGATGCCAGGAAATGTAGTTTGCCTTTGTACCCAGGAGAAAAAGCAAATTAATTCCATCAACAACTAGCCAGTCTACTATCATCTGGGATATTCTAGTATAATACCTTCATTTTACAAATGAAGAAAGTGAGGTTGAGAGAAATAAAATCTGTGCAAAATACACTTACTATTGGCAGAATAGTGACTACAAACCAGCTTCACGTTTATCTGTATTATGTTTTTCTATCTATAAATGCCTCCTTGAGTATCTTTAAAAGAGAATTAACCCCCGTTTTAGGTGCCCTGATGGTGCAGTGGCTAGGTGTTCGGCTGCTAACCAGAAAGGTCAGCAGTTCGAATCCACCAGCCGCTCCTTGGAAACCCTATGGGACAGTTCTGTTTTGTCCTATAGGGTCACCATGAGTTGGAATCAACTCAATGACAATGGTTTTGGTTTTGGTTTTTGATATCCCCCTTTTAAATATTATTGCAATACTATTATCACACATGTCCAAAAAATCAGTGGTCATTTCTTAATGTCATAGATTGGTTGTTGTTGCTCTTGCTTCGTTAATTTGTCATCCCTTTTTTAGCTTGCTTTGTTTTCTGGTCGGTTTTCATAGTGCTTTTAAATCTGGCTTGATGTCTTTTGTAAGTTTTGGAAATTCTTGGTTATTATCCTTTCAAATGTTTCTATTCTAGTGTCCTTTTCTTTCTGGGAGATCAGTTACATGTATGTTAAGTGTTTTTAACTTACTCCGTGTTCTTTTTTGTATTTTTTTATTTCTTTGTCTGAATATTTTTCTGATCCGTTTTGCATGCCACTGATTCTACAGCTAATTTTGATATGCTGTAAAAACCATTCACTGGGGTCTTAATTTTAATTATTGTGTTTTTCAGTTCTAAAATTTCCAATTAGCTCTTTTTTTTAATAACTTCTGGTTCTCTGGCGAGGAGCCCTGGTGGTGTAGTAGGTAAAGCGTTCAGCTGCCAATTGAAAGGTCGGCAGTTCAGATGCACCAGCCACTCTGGGAGAAAGATGAGGCGGTCTGCTTCCGTAAAGGTGGTTGTCGTTGGGTACTGTTGAGCTGCTTTAGACTCACAGTGACCCCGCGTGACAGAATAGAACCGCCCCGTAGAGTTTCCTAGGCTGTAATCTTTATGAGAGTAGATTGCCAGGTCTTTCTCCTGCAGAGCTGCTGGGTGAGTTTGGACTGCGAACCTTTCAGTTAGCAGCTGAGAGTTTAACCATTGTACCACTGGGGGCTCCTTTTGTAAAGATTACAGCCTTGGAAGCCCTATGGGGCAGTACTGCTGTGTCCTGTAGGATCACTATGAGTCAGAGTTGACCTGATGGTAACGGGTAGTTCTCTGGCTAAATTCCGAATTGTGTCTTTTGTTATCTTTCAACACATTAAGCATTATGTATGTGTGTAATTTTTAGTTATTTTGTATTGTGCTTTAAGTGAAAGTTAACAAATCAAGTCAGTCTCTCATGCAAAAATTTATACACATCTTACTATACGCCCTAATTGCTCTTCCCCCAATGAGACAGCATACTCCTTCCCTTCAGTCTCTCTCATGTCCATTCGGGCAGCTTCTGGGCCCCCTCCGCCCTCTCATCTCCCGTCCAGACAGGAGATGCCAATACAGGCTCATGTGTCTACTTGATCCAAGAAGCCTATTCTTCACCAGTAACATTTTCCATCCCATATTCCAGTTCAATCCTTGTCCGAAGACCTGGCCCCGGGAATGGTTCCTGTCTCGGGCTAACAGAAGGTCTGGGGACCATGACCTTCAGGGTGCATGTAGTCCCAGTCTGACCATTAAGTTTGGTCTTTTTATGAGAATTTGGTGTCTGCATCCCACTGCTCTCCTGCTCCCTCAGTGGTTCTCTGTCGTGTTTCCTCTCAGGGCAGTCATCAGTTGTGGCTGGGCACCATCTAGATCTTCTGGTCTCAGGCTGATGTAGCCTTTGGTTTATGTGGTCCTTTCTGTCTCTTAGGCTCATAGTTACCTTGTGTCTTTGGTGTTCTTCATTTTTCCTTGCTCCAGGTGAGTTGAGACCAATTGATGCATCTCAGATGGGTGCTTGCTAGCATTTAAGACCTCAGACGCCACTCTCCAAAGTGGAATAAGCATAATACTTTTCAAGTTTGTCTGGTAACTCCATTATCTGGATCTTCTGTGGGAATCATCTACTTTTCCAGTTGGTTTTCAGTCAAGTTAGCTTACCTCATTAATGATGACTTAGTTACTTTTCATTGAGTGCTGAACATAACGTGTGAGAAATACGTTGATTAATTGGAGGCCTAGGATTATGTTACCTTTCTGTAGAGAGTATTTGTTTTTTTCTTGTAGCTAACGCGGCTGGACAGGGGATACTAACAATCCCAGAGCTGCTTAATCCAGTGATGGATTGTGGTGATTCAAAGCTGAGCCTCAGTCCCTGGAAGATTTTCTTATAAATTATTTGATTTAACCCTTAATTCTAGGGTGTTGTATTTTGCCACCCCAGTACAAAGTCTGGGTGGTTTACCAGAGCCCCTCAACAAACTGAGAGGGCTCCCAGCTCTAGGTTTTGTGCTTTAGCCTCGTGAGTCTTTTAAAAACTGCTTGGCTTCTCTACTAAAACTGTTAGTTATCTCTGCAGGAGAAGCAGCCCTATTAGTTATCTTTGAAGTTATGGTATACTGTGTGCTAACATTGGTCTTTTAGTTACCCACAAGTTCTAGTTCTTTGTCATGTGTGTTGTTAAGCTTAACCTGCTGTCCACCCTGTTGCTAGTTTTGCCATAGTTACGCACTGCCCTTTTTAAATTAAATGCTGCCTTTATTTCAGCTTTATTTCGTCTATTTTAGTTGCTGTGTGTCTGTGTGTCTTTCTTTCCACAGTCAAGTTTTAATGTTAATCATTTATGTTGAGCTCTTTATCATTTTTTTTTTCTTTTGAATATATTTTGCTGTTTGGCTTTGACCAATTGCACCTTTTGAAGTGATTGGGGTTGGAAGGCTGGGAGGGAAGTTGAAGTGTGAAATACAGAAGTTTGGGGTAGGAAAAGGACAATCTCATTGATTCTAAAGATCAACCTTGTGGGTTTGTTTGACTTAGATGAAAGTGAAGAGGATGAAGATGACTTGTTGCAAAGGACTGGGAATTTCATATCCACATCAACTTCACTTCCAAAAGGAATCTTGAAGGTGAGAGCCAGTGAAGTTGGGGCCTGTCCAGCTACTTGCCTCCTAAATTCAGTCTGGTTCCCAATTGTAGGTATATGGGTTTTTATTATCAATGGGATTAAATACATTACTATCATTTTATCTTTGTAAATGTTTGCTACTTTTTTATTTCTTTTGTGAAAGTGATTAGGAGGTGTTATGTACCCAGGAGTTGTCCAGGAATCCTGTTTGATTTCTCCTTTTGCATTTCTCATTTCCATTGGCATCACCCTAGTGCATACTGCTATCACTTGTCGCTTGATGTACTGTAATAACTTTGTGACTTGGTTTCCCCACTTCCATTTTAATTCTTCCTAGCCTGATCTTTATTTAGTAGTCAGAGGGATCTTTTAAAAATGAAACATCAGGTCATATCACTTTTCATTTCTCTTGAAAAACTTCTGAATTCTTTACCATAACTACTCTTCATAGTCTGACTTGTGCCTGTATCTTCAACCTCACTTCAAACCTCTTTCCACCTTATTTTACTTCTTGAGGCTCTCAGGACTTCTTTCTGTTACTTAAACA
Source organism: Elephas maximus indicus (assembly GCF_024166365.1). NCBI lineage: Eukaryota > Metazoa > Chordata > Mammalia > Proboscidea > Elephantidae > Elephas > Elephas maximus. Next base: position 42,527,191 of record NC_064837.1, on the reverse strand, counting down.
TGCCAAGTTCTTTCCTGCCTCTGAACCTTTGCTTTTGCTGTTCCTTCTGCCTGTTCTTCAAGCATTGCTCATGGGCTGGCGCGTTCTTATCTTTCAGCCCAAATGGCACCTTAAGAAACACCTTTCCTGGCCATCATATCCAAAGTGGCCTATACTAGGTACTTTTTAACTCATCACTGTGTCTAGCTTGTTCATTGTGGTAACCAAGTGCCTACTTAACACGGTGCTTCAGTTAATTGGTCAAATGAAGAAATCTTTCTATGACATAGGTATTTTTCCCCATTATAAGATGATGGTATGTGTCCTGTAGGGCTGCTGTGAGTCAGAATTGACTTGATGGCAACTGGTTTGGTTTTTTTTTTTTTTTTTTTTGGTTTGGCGTGTATCTCTCGATGGGGAGGGAACCAACTATTTTAAATTACTAGGAGACAGTAATTCCATCTCTTTCCACCTTATGAGGACAATTCATTCAGCTCCTCATAGGGTAAATTCACCTTCATTGAAAATGTAATTAAAAATTATATATAATCAGTAAGACATGTATATATATATATATATCAGCATATACATATAATATTTTATACATAGTTGGAATTTTAACGCAGAGAAGGAACTCATAAAACCAAAAGAAATACCCTAAAATAGTCCAAATGATGCATGAGATTATCATTGCTTAAACTAGCAACCATGTACCCTGAGATGAGAATGTGAGCAACCCTATCCAGCCACATAACTAGCAATGACCACACAGTAGTCCTCCTTTTGTGCTATAAATGCCAAGGTGCAAAAGTAGGAGTTTTAAGTAAAATTTCTATGGAAGTCAAGGTCTCTTAATTTAAATGAGTATATCTTGGGGAAGTGACTTTATAATAGTGTTTTAAGAATGCTTAATAAACCTAGACTTCTAGACGTGGAGAGGACCTTACTGATTCAGACCTTTTGTTTGACAGATGATAAAAGTGGAACCTAGTATAGCAAAGTGACTTGCTAGTTGGTGTCAGTGGTAGTCTTCTGGTTGCCATTCTAGTGCACTATCTTTTTTATAGTATAAATAACTTTATAGTATTTATTTTTCATTGTTTAAGGAAAACATGGTAACCCATTTGAATAGGTACAGCTCTAGCTTTGTTTTTTCATAGATGAAGAACTGCCAGCACGCTAATGCTGAACGTCCTACTACTGCTCGGATCTCATCTGTGCAGTTTCATCCTCGTGCACAAGTTGTGATGGTTGCCGGGTTAGATAACGCTGTGTCGCTGTTTCAGGTACGCATTTTTAAGTGAGGATTTATAGTGCAAGTGTTTACTACCAGGATACAGCATCCATGGCAGTAATCAAAAGAAACATTTTATTTCCTTAATAGGTTGATGGAAAAACAAATCCTAAAATCCAGAGCATCTATCTGGAAAAGTTTCCAGTATTTAAGGCTCGTTTTAGTGGTAATGGAGAAGAGGTTTTAGCCACGAGTACCCACAGCAAAGTCCTTTATGTCTATGATATGTTGGTCGGAAAGTTAATTCCTGTGCATCAAGTGAGAGGTAAGGTTTCTCTTGAACACACAGCCAGTCATTGCCCCCAGCCCAAATTTTTGTCATTATGTTGTTGAGATAATATGCTTGAATGAAACCGGTGAAATGACTTATTTATTGAGTACTTACTATCGGGAAATCTTAATATGGAAATATGTGTTCCCCAGACCAGAAAATAGTTGCACATAGTTGGCTGTAAAAGTAGCTGTTGATACAGCGGGAAGAGCATGAGCTTGGGCACTAGAAGGCCCAGGTTTCACTTTTTTGATAAGTTGTTTAACCTCTGATCTTCAGGAAATTTGGATATTATCTAGTTTTAGTGGTTATTATAGTAGAATTTTGGTTCACATTTAAAGGAAATAAAGCATTGCTTTTGGAGTTGTGTAATGTATTCTAAAGAGCTAACTACTTAGAATAAACTTTATCAGGTGAAAATTTATCTTCTACCTTGCCCGTTCTTCCCCTGTGCGCTCTTCCCCCCCATTACTACGAAATATAGTGACACTTTCATGAATCGTTTGGGAACTAAAACACTTGTACCAAGGTTGGCTGGGTTAGTGTCATAAATCTTGGGAGGCAGTGGTAGCATATGGTATAGCTTACTGGCAGCTTCCTTATTAAACTGCACGTGTGTGGGGCTGTAAAGGACAAGGGCAGCTCTGGACAGCCATTTTTCTCTTGCTGGTTGAAAGCAAATAAGGCCAACGCTAGAAACAATTGTGATATTTATCTTCAGTGTTTCCAGCCTTGTCTTTCCTGTGTTTTTTGGCACCTTTAGTGAGCCTTTCCAAGTAGGTGCTGAGTTTACCTAATCATGCTTCAAACCAGGGCATCTTAAACTTTAATGTGCAGATGCATCACCTGGGGATTTCCTTAAAATGCAGACTCTGATTCAGGAGGTCTGGGGTGGGGCCCCAGATCCTGTATTTCTAATAAGCTCCTAGGTGATGCTGATGTCACTGGTTCTTGGATCTCACTCTTTGTTGAAAAGTCTTAAACCATCTCCCCATATTGAAGCAGAAAACAATATGTAGTAGTTGTTTTTACATATTATTTCACTAAAAAGGAATGGGCTGTGGTCCCTCTTTGCCTTGCATCCCCTTGGGAAAGACAAGCCAGTGATTGGCCAAGGTACATGTGAGTGATCTTTACCCTGGGTCTGCCTCGTGCACAGGAATGTGTATCAGGTTCTTTTGAGACATGGTATTCATCTTCCTCTCGTAATGTTTTCGTTGTTCCCTCAGTGAGCATTGTTTGGGCATAATAATAATAATAGTGATGATTATGTAATGATTATGTGGGGGTATGTTACTGAGAACTTCTCTCAGTCTCCCATCAGTATAAAACACCAAGGGGAAAGCTTGTCAACTAGTTAGGATATAAAGCCTTGTACATATGTGAACTCTTGGTTATCATAAATGCTAGCTTGAAAAACGAAGAGTATAGAATTGACGCAAGTGGTGCATTCCATTAACCCATTAGGGGCTCATAATCTGGAATCCACGGACCTTTGCAGTTTTCTGACTAATCCAGGGATTCGTCAAGTTGGATTGGGAAAAACATTACATTTTTATTTTTGTGAATCTCTAACTGAAATTGAACATTTCTTTCAATTATGAGTGTATACAAACTATTCTGAGAAGGGGATCATGTGCTTCACCAGACTGTCAAAGGGTCCATGGCAGAAAAAAAGGTTAAGCACCCAGATTACTAGTTCAAAGTCCAGAACGAGTTTCTGTTGCATCATTTAAAAAGACAGTTGTTAAGAAATTTGTCTTGTTCTGGATAAACATTTAACAAAAGGAGTTTGACCATTTAGGAATCCAGTTAGTTGATCAGGCAGCCCTTTTGATTGTAAGCATTAAGGTATGGCAACCTCTGAGCCTTGGTTTTCTCTTTATAAACTCAGAGGGTCAAATATCAAAAGAGCTTCTAACCTAGTGCATGCCACGCGGTAAATGCTCAGTAAATGGTAACTGCCATCATTGTTACAAACAACATAAAATTTGTCTGATCGCAGTCAATCCACTCTACCTTCCTATCGAACTAGGCTTTATTCTAATTAAATCAGTCACTCCTGTTTTTACTAATTGTTCAGTAGTTAACCTGAAACTGATCCACAATTGAATATATCTGCTGTTTTTAAAACATTGCATTTTCTTTCCTGAGGCCGTATTACAAATTTATTCTGATCCCTATTTTGAGATCACCATACATTAAGTACCTAAAATCAAAATGGCTGCCTGATCAACTACTGTGATTTGATTCCTAAATGGTCAAATTCCTTTGTTAAATGTTTTTTCAAATCAAGACAAATTTCTTAAGAATTGTCATATTAACTGATGCATTTGTAAAGAGCAATTATAATGCTGATATTAGAGTTTACTATCACTATTTTTTGTGCTGTCTAAAGCAAAATGTTAGTAGTATTATGCACTGTAGGCTTTGGGTGAAAATACAGTCATCTTATTTTTCTAATGAACTGCTAAAGCAACCGTTGTCTTCATTTGTGGGAATTGAAGTGTTTCTTTCTTGAGGAGAACCTCCCCTTCTGAATTGCCCAAAGACAATAGGTTTATCAGGCCAAAAGAGTAAGGTCATCCAGCTAACTGCAGGCAGAGAGAACAGTGAAATGTGTAGTGAGTCCTCTGGCACTTTGCCCATGTTGTTGTCACTTTGGGTTTATGTTCACACGGGCCCTACACAACGTGATGGAACTTTGTTCCCTGGTGCTCTGAGGATACCTGTGCAGTCTGTATCCCTGCCAGGGCCGCACTGGGGCAGAGCTCTAGGCTCCAAGGTTAATACTTCTCAGTTCACTCTCATGTTCTCACTGCCCAGTACTTGCTATCAAGGTTAGGTGTAGAGGGCTTCTAGCTTTAGCCTCACACTGTGCTACAATTAGCCTCCCTCTTTTGTTCCACTATCATGTAGTGATATTTTTCTTACACTTAGAACTACGTGTCTGTCAGTTTGTCACACTGTGGGGCCTTGCATGTTGCTGCGATGCTGGAAGCTATGCCACCAGTATTCAGCTACCAGTACGGTCACCCATGGAGGACAGGTTTCAGCTGAGCTTCCAGACTAAGACTAGGAAGAAGGACCCGGCAGTCTACTTCTGAAAAGCATTAGCCAGTGAAAACCTTATGAATAGCAGCGGAACACTGTCCGATATAGTGCTGGAAGATGAGCCCCCCTCCGGTTGGAAGTCACTCAAAAGACGAGTGGGGAAGAGCTGCCTCCTCAAAGTGGAGTCGACCTTAATGATGTGGCTGGACTAAAGCTTTCGGGACCTTTATTTGCTGATGTGGCATGACTCAAAATGAGAAGAAACAGCTGCAAACATCCGTTAATAATTGGAACCTGGAATGTACAAAGTATGAATCTAGGAAAATCGGAAATCATGAAAAATGAAACGGAACGCATAAACATTGATACCCTAGGCATTAGTGAGCTGAAATGGACTGGTATTGGCCATTTTGAATCAGACAATCTTACAGTCTACTATGGTGGGAACGAAAACTTGAAGAGGAACAGTGTTGCATTCATTGTCAAAAAGAATGTTTCAGGATCTTTCCTGAAGTACAAAGCTGTCAGTGATAGGATAATATCCATACGCCTACAAGTTACAAGGAAGACCAGTTAATATGACTATTATTCAAATTTATGCACCAACCACTGGGGCCAAAAATGAATAGAAGATTTTTATCAGCTGCTGCAGTCTGAAATTGATTGAACATGCAATCAAGATGCATTGATAATTACTGGCAATTGGAATGCAAAAGTTGGAAACGAAGAAGGATCAGTAGTTGGAAAATATGGCCTTGGTGATAGAAACAATGCCGGAGATCGAATGATAGAATTTTGCAAGACCAACAGCTTCTTCATTGCAAATACCTTCTTTCACCAACATAAACGGCAACAATACACATGAACCTCACCACATGGAACACACAGAAACCCAATTGACTACATCTGTGGAGAGAGACAATGGGAAAGCTCAATATCATCAGTCAGAACAAGGCCAGGGGCTGACTGTGGAACAGACCATCAATTGCTCATATGCAGGTTCAAGGTGAAACTGAAGAAAATCAGAGCAAGTCCACGAGAGCCAAAATATGACCTTGAGTATATCCCACCTGAATTTAGAGGCCATCTGAAGAATAGATTTGACGCATTGAACACTAGTGATCAAAGACCAGACGAATTGTGGAATGACATCAAGGACATCATCCATGAAGAAAGCAAGAGGTCATTGAAAAGACAGGAAAGAAAAGACCGAGATGGATGTCAGAGGAGACTCTGAAACTTGCTCTTGAGCATTGAGTAGCTAAAGCAAAAGGAAGAATTGATGAAGTAAGAGAACTGAACAGAAGATTTCAAAGGGTGGCTTGAGAAGACAAAATAAAGTATCATAATGACATATGCAAAGAGTTGGAGGTGGAAAACCAAAAGGGAAGAACACACTCAGCGTTTCTCAAGCTGAAAGAACTGAAGAAAAAATTCAAGCCTCGAGTTGCAATAGTGAAGGATTTTATGGAGAAAATATTAAACGATGTAGGAAGCATCAAAAGAAGATGGAAGGAATACACAGAGACATTATACCAAAAAGAATTAGTAGATGTTCAACCATTTCAAGATGTGGCATATGATCAGGAACTGATGGTACTAAAGGAAGAAGTCCAAGCTGCTCTGAAGGGATTGGCGAAAAACAGGGCTCCAGGGATTGATGGAATATCAATTGAGATGTTTCAACAAACAGATGGCAGCGCTGAATGGTGCTCACTCGTCTATGCCAGGAAATATGGAAGACAGCTTTCTGGCCAAATGACAGGAAGAGATCCATATTTATGCCTATTTCCAAGAAAGGTGATCCAACCGAATGTGGAAATTGTAGAACGATACGAATATCACACGGGAGGAAAATTTTGCTGAAGATCATTCAAAAACGGCTGTGGCGGTATATCGACAGGGAGCTGCCAGAAGTTCAGGCTGGTTTTGGAAGAGTACGTGGAACCAGGGATATCACTGATGATGTCAGATGGATCCTGGCTGAAAGCAGAGAATACCAGAAGGATGTTTACCTGTGTTTTATTGACTATGCAAAGGCATTTGACTGTGTGGATCATAACAAACTATGGATAACACTGCGAAGAATGGGAATTCCAGAACACTTAATTGTGCTCATGAGGAACCTTTCCATAGATTAAGAGGCAGTTGTTCGGACAGAACAAGGGGATACTGATTGGTTTAAAGTCAGGAAAGGTGTGGGTCAGGGTTGTATTCTTTTACCATACCTATTAAATCTGTATGCTGAACAAATAATCCGAGAAGTTGGACTATGTGAAGAAGAACTGGGCATCAGGATTGGAGGAAGACTTATTAACAACCTGTTATGCAGATGCCACAATCTTGCTTGCTGAAAGTGAAGAGGACTTGAAGCGAACTTACTGATGAAGATCAAAGACCACAGCCTTCAGCACGGATTGCACCTCAACATAAAAGAAAAATCCTCACAACTGGACCAATGAGCAACATTATGATAAACTGAGAAAAGATTGAAGTTGTCAAGGATTTCATTTTACTTGGATCCACAATCAACAGACATGGAAGCAGCAGTCAAGAAATCAAAAGATGCATTGCATTGGGTAAATCTGCTGCAAAGGACCTCTTCAAAGTGTTGAAGAGCAAAGACGTCACCCTGAAGACTAAGGTGCACCTGACCCAAGCCATGGTATTTTCAATCTCATCATATGCATGTGTAAGCTGGACAATGAATAAAGAAGACCAAAGAAGAATTGACGCCTTTGAATTGTGGTGTTGGTGAAGAATATTGAATGTACCATGGACTGCCAGAAGAACGAGCATATCCGTCTTGTAAGAAGAAGTACAACCAGAATGCCCCTTAGAGGCAAGGATGGTGAGACTGCGTCTTAAATACTTTGGACATGTTGTCAGGAGGGATCAGTCTCTAGAGAAGGGTATCATGCTTGGCAAAGTACAGGGTCAGTGGAAAAGAGGAAGACCCTCAACAAGGTGGATTGACACAGTGGCTGCAACAGTGGGCTCAGGCACGACAACGATTGTAAAGATGGCTCAGGACCAGGCAGTGTTTCATTCTGTTTTGCGTAAGGTCGCTATGAGTTGGAGCCGACTCGACGGCGCCTAACAACAACGATAGAACTGCACCTGTATGTTGTAGTCAGTACATAGGGTTTGCCTAGAATTTGGGTTTAAAATTACCGTTAATAGGAATAGATTCATAGAGGGAAGCTGGTCATCAAGAGAAGTAATCACAGTGATTGGAAATACATGTCTCAGTAGATTTTGAGAACACGAGTCCAGTCATAGGAACTAGGGTGTAGTCTCTTGGAGGCAGAACTAGAGTGTGATGTCCAGTTTATAGTGGTGTGAACCATCTTAACAAAGACTGTTAACAGGGTAGAGATGGTCTGTATGGAGCCTTAACCAGCATTTTCCAAGGGGAGCAATGTGTGATGTATTCTTTAGGGGAGTAAGAGTACTTCCTGATATTTTTCTAAATCCCTTTTCTCTGATGTTTTTCCTCTTCCCATCCTCCTCCTTGGCTACCTACTTCCTTTCCCTGAAAGTCACCAGTTGTACCTGTTCTTTGTGTATCTTTTCCATTAGGCAACTTTTTAATGAGTTACTTTGCTCGGTAAGCATTCTGATATCAGAAGGGTTTTCCTGCATAGCAAATATGAACCTTTTAGGCATGGAAAAGGGACATGGCCTTCTGTAAGAAAGTAAATTGATTCTCTGGTTTATATATCTAGCTCATATGGCTTGGCTACATGATTCATATCCTGAGAAGCTAATCAGCTTTTGAACATACTGATACTATGTGATTTTTTTTTTTTAGACACAAAACATGATTCATATCCTGAGAAGCTAATCAGCTTTTGAACATACTGATACTATGTGATTTTTTTTTTTTAGACACAAGATTAAGAACTAGACTCCCATTTATCATGGAATGCTTAGTAGATGGCTAGCAACTAGGTTATGTTGCCGGTGGTATTATTTTCCGCCGTCTCTAACTGTAGTACATTTCTAGTAATAAACTTCGTGATTAAGAAGTATAATTTGTCCTTTTAATTAATTAGAGGCATTACTGCTTACATTGGTAAAATAAGTTGATATGTTTACTATGTGGAGACTGGATATCTGGCCTGTAATTAAAATGATGAATGTTAATCAGGAAAAAGAAATTTGCTAAGCACTTTCTTAGTGACCTTCTATTGGGCCATGCTTAATAATGCAAAGGGTCAGAATTGCTCAATGTCTGAGCCTCGGTTTTGTTAAGAAACTCTCAATTGTCAGTAAAAGACAGGATTGTTGAAAACCATGTTAATCTATATTTGATCTATCTCCTTCCTTAGGTTTGCAAGAGAAGATAGTAAGGAGCTTCGAAGTCTCTCCAGACGGGTCCTTCTTGCTCATAAATGGTGTTGCTGGATTTTTTCATTTGCTTTCCATGAAGGTGAACCATTATTAACTGCTGGTTTTGTCTGCCTGTCAAGTAGAGGGGCACAGGTGGACTTTGGGAGAAGCTTTGGGCAGTTGGGGAAGATCTTCTGAGCATAGGGGGAAAAAAGTTGAATAGATGCTGGAAGATAGAGGTGTAGATTGTGTTTATTCTACACAGTGATTCTTTCATGTACTTCCTAACAATTTGGTAAGTAATGCTTATCATTCTTTTAGACTAAAGAGCTGATTGGTAGCATGAAAATTAATGGAAGGGTTGCAGCATCCACATTCTCTTCAGATAGTAAGAAAATATACGCCTCGTCAGGTAAGTTAACAACATGAGAGACGCTTTGGGTGTGTTTATAGTCCAAATTCAACCAAAAACGATTGGATTTTAGACTTCCTTGTTTTGGTAAACTGGAGCCCTGGTGGTGCTGCAGTTAAGAGCTTGGCTGCTAACCAAAAGGTTGGCAGTTCAAATCTACCTGCCACTCCTTGGAAACCCTATGGGGCAGTTCCACTCTGTCCTATAGGGTCTCTATGAGTCAGAATTGACTAGATGGCAATGGGTTAGGTTTTTTGTTGTGGTAAGAAAATCACTTTTATTTTTAAAGTCCATTTTTCATTGCCACTGGATTTTTCATTTATTAGTAATAGGGAGGGGCTAACAGTGTTAACGTGTACTATTAACATGTTTGGGGAAAAATGGTCAAAGATGTTTTTAAGAAGATGATTCATTTTAGCTTTCTTACTGTCTTTTTGAAAATTAAACTTAGAATTATTACCCCTTTACTTAACAGCAGTACCTTGGATAGTACCTTGAATTTTCATTATTGACTGAAAGCAATTCAGATCTCATTCTCTGTCACATTTCTATAGCACTACTGTCCAGTTCTTTATCTCCCCAGGCAGTCTATTATTCTTCTACCTTTCTGAGTGTCTCATCTTTTTTTCCAGACAATTTTTGGAGCTAACCTGCAATCTATGCAGGGCTTTTTTACATTATTTTATTTTACTTTAACCGAGAGTTTTGATACTACAATTTTTTTTTAAAAGACTAATTAAAAAAAAAGAACCATTAATTTTTGTCTTTGTTTTATTTTTGTTATAGAATCAAACTTTCACAAAGTTGAGTTGTTTACATTTGAATTTTTTTTAAATCAATTTACATAAGATCGATAGCATTTATGTTCCCTGTATTATACTAGGATTTCTGAGAGGTAATGAATGAATATTCCCTACCATCCTGATGAAATGGTCCCTCGATCCTGGGAGAGCCAGAGTCGGGGAGAAGACATAGAGGGTGAGCTGAGGTACTGAAGCATCCTGTTCCTGTCACGGGGTGACGATGAGGGAAGAATCATATTCATAGTTACAGCTGCTAATATGGGGTGTTTACTGTATGCCACATTTTCTTTACCTGGGTCAGTTTTTGAATTCTTAAAACATTTCTCTGAGTCACGGTTATATGAGTAACTTCCCTAGGCCATGTGAAGTTAGGTGGAATGGAAGCCAGGCTACTAAAGACTTTTTAAAGCCAAGTACAAGAGCTTAGATTTAATGTGATGGGAAAATAAGAGCTAGGCTTTGACATGACATGTTGAAAGCTTAACTTTTGAGAAGATTATCCCCAAAACTTTCAAAATTAGGATCATTGGTCCTTCAGTAACTTTTTGGGGATTTGATGTCTAGTGTAAAAGCATTGTGAATATAAATGAGGGGAAAATTCAGCATTAGTATAGGCAAGTGAATTGGGTGAAGATGAAAATATTTATAAATTTGGTCACTATTGTGCAGGCCTAATTTGCCATGAGAAAGGTCTTAAAAGCAGTGAAGAGAATAATCAAAAGTAAGTTAGGAATTGCTTATATTATCATTTTGATTCTTGTTCTCCTTCCACTCCCATTCCTCCGCCTCTTCATGTGACTGGCATATTTTATGCGACTGGCAACATATTGTTCATACTATTTTGTTGCACATAAAGAGTATTTTGAGGTAGTAGGGAGAGTTGAAGAATTAATTTACCATTTATCTTTTCAAAATTTTAGTGTTTTTCTCTTTTTCATTGCCTCTTTTGCTCTGTGTTTTTATCAACTCATAACTATTTATGGCCTTACTTTCTAAATGATGTTCCCATCTTTGGTCTGTTCCCGTTTTAGTCTATTGCTAGACTTAACTCTAAATACCTTCCTTTATCATAACATTACCCCACAGGCAAACATAAGGCAAGGGCTTTTTAATTTGGCCCCATTCAATTTTTCCAAATATATTTTACTACTACGTAACCTGCACCCTAGCCTAGGACATTTTACTTGTCAAGGAGATAGTTGAAATGGTGAGATTCGTTAAATTCTCACTGGGAAAATAAGAGTATAGAAGGGTCAACTTTGGAGCAATATCCACAGAAAACAAAGAGGTGGGATAGGTAAGCGAGGAGCTGTCTTTGAGATGGGTGTAGGATCATTGTAGGAATCTATGGGTGTGGGGAAGAGGGTGATTGTCAGTATTGATTGTTAAATGATAGAGAAAAAAGAACAAGGATTGATTTTGGCGATTAGATGGACATTTTCATCATGAAAATATTTGGTGTGTTTAGATTGAATATCCTATTTTATTTTGTACATACTCTTATTTAAACTATTTGTGTTTATTGCTCACATTTAGTGTTTCATGATATTTAAGTAACTTGGTAAAAGGTAATATATGTATACCTTCTTAATTAAATTGTAAGTTTCTTGTGGTCTGGATCATTTTGTTCTTCCTTTGCTCCTCCATCGTTATGATTATTGTCATTTTGGTCTTCTAAATCACCTAGCCTTACATATTAAGTAGTCTAATACCTGTTGATAGGTGTTAAGAGCTATGCTGACGGGTATTTTTTTTTCTTTTTCCTGAATTCCAGTAATTTGTCTGAAATACAGAAGCTTTATGTATAAGGTCAGCTCAAGCCAGTAGTCTTTGTCATTTTCACTCTAAACCTAAAGGTATTGTTTATTAATGAGTAATTGAGGAATACAGCCAGAATGCTCCTTAGAAGCGAGGATGGCAAGACTTTGTCTCACATACTTTGGACATGTTATCAGGAGTGACCAGTCCCTGGAGAAGGACATCATGCTTGGTAAAGTAGAGGGTCAACAAAAAAGAGGGAGACCCTCAGTGAGATGGATTGACACAGTGGTTGCAATAGTGTGCTCAGACATAGCAATGATTGTGAGGATGGTGCAGGACCTGGCAGTGTTTTGTTCTCTTGTAAATAGGGTCTCTATGAGAACCAACTCGACAGCACCTAACAACAACAATAATTAAGGGTGGAGTTTTCTGTATATGTGAATGTATATAAGAAATACTTTTAGATTAGTTTTATAGAACTAGGAGATTTTTTAGTAGGTTTTTATTTTTAGTTTTTTCTACTGTTCATTTGCCTTTCAGTTTTAAAGCAAAATTAAGTAGACCATCATCTTGTCTTTTTAATGCAGGGGATGGAGAAGTTTACGTTTGGGATGTGAACTCTAGGAAATGCCTTAACAGATTTGTTGATGAAGGCAGTTTATATGGATTAAGCATTGCCACATCTAGGAATGGCCAGTATGTGGCTTGTGGGTAAGTAAAGAGAGGTGCTTGTAATACAACCCTAATCTTATTGTGGTTATGGGAAAATATTAAAGAATAGACTATACTAGATGGTACGTGAGTAGTTCTGTTTATAAACCATTTAGTAATGTGAAATCAGTAAACCCAGTTGAGCCTTTTGCATTTTATGGTCTTAATGCAATGTTTAGTAATAATGGTAGTTTATCAGCTCTTCAGCAAAGAAAATACTGAACTACCTTATACCATTGTATTTTTTCCTATATCTGTAATATCCATTTGATCACATCAAGTTTTCCTGTTCTTCTTTTCAGCTTCTTGCCATTGATGAGGAAGTTAAACTTTGGGTTTAAGTCTTAAAGATACTTAAAAGCATTTTTCCTTTCATCTAGATAGGTGGTATAAACAAAGAATGTGTTCCTTGGAAGTGGTTTGTTAGTATTTGGAAACTTTAAAAATTATCTAAAACACGTATTACTGTGTTTTACTGGTAAAACTGGTTACTATATGGAGGAAAAGATGGCTTTATTTACCTGCTTGATTTGAAAGATGCAGAGTTGGAGGGGGAGGCATTGGACACTTACCAGTAATTCTAAACTATCTCACTAAACCACTCATCAGCCCCAGTAATTTAAGAACGTCAAGAAGTGGATATTTATTTTTCATAGACCAAACACAATTGAATCTTAAAGCGATTTCAGCCAAATCTTCCCTGCGGTGAGGGGGCAAGTGAATTTTGCTGTCTAAAGCATAGCATATCCTCCATTCTTTCTTCATTTCACTCTCTCCTTTAAGGTTAAATTGGGGAAACTGCTTGTAAATATCCCCACCACTTGGAAATTGGTCAGCTCCTCCCTTTAGGGCCTGGGAAGAAAGGAAAGTAGAACCAGCCTGTGGAGCTTGGAGACCAGACCTGCATCGTGTAGATCTGCCATAGGCAGTAGGACAGTGACAGGTAACTTGTTGTTGGAGCAATGGTTAAGTGTTCAGCTGCTAACTGAAAGGTCAGCGGTTTGAACCCACCAGCTGCTCCATGGGAGAAAGAGATGACAGCCTGCTTCCGTAAGGATTATAGCCATAGAAACCCTATGGGGCATTTCTACCCTGTTCTGTCGGGTTGCTGTAAGTCGAAATTGACTCAACGGCAGTGGGTTTGGTTTGTTTTTGTTTTTTTTTTTCAATTTTTTTTCCTGTGATACACCTGGCCCCCACACCTATTCCAAACCTTTAGGGAGGGTGAGCTCAGCATGAGCTAAGCATTTGCCAGAGTAATGTGAATTAGCAAATCTTCTGGGACCAAAGCTCCTTTAAAGTGAAGACTGAGGTTGAAGCTAATTACAAGTGATTTTAAGTAGAACTGCTTTTGTTTCTGTGGGGCAAGAATAACTGCGCAAAAATCACCTTCCCTCAGATTTGTGAAACCAATGAAGTTAGTCTTTTTCTGGTCTTTGCCCTCTCTTTTTGTGTCACTTTTTACTAATCCTCTTTGAAGGACCCAGACAAGAAAGAATCCGGCATTAGTAGCTTAAGCTCATTTGACTTTAATTGCCCTTCAGTGTAATTGAATTCTGATGTGCTTGGTTAAAGACCATTGCTAGGTTTTTATGGTTAAACCTGTAAATTAAGGCTTTATCCTTGTTAGAGGAATTTAACTCTCCAGGTGGGGAGAGTTACTGGTGGTGGAGGAGCCAGGGCAGAAGCAGGAGAAGCTGAAACCAAGTGGCTGCTTGTCTTCCCTTTCTTCCTCTCTGAGGACTGGTATGGAACGCCTCTGCTTTGGACTCTGCTGCTGGGAACTAACTCTTCTTTGATCTCAAAACTCATCTGTTAGTTTGTATCTTGAACTCTTCTCATCCACTGTTTTGACTCAAAGTGGATGTTTCTATTTACAATCTTGATCTGATAGGGAAATACGGAAACTAAGAATGTTGTAAATAAAAGAGTCCTTGAGCTCACATTATCATTATTTATGGCTTTGGTTAATCTGGAAACCCTGGTGGGCTGCTAACCAAAGGGTTGGCAGTTCGAATCCACCAGGTGCTCCTTGGAAACTCTATGGGGCAGTTCTACTCTGTCCTATAGGGTCGCTGTGAGTTGGAATCGACTCGATGGCACTGGATTTGGTTGGTTAATCTAATCACCGTATGTTTTTAGACATTTCCACATTACTTCATAGAACGTCAGTGTTGGGACACACTTGGGAAATCATTCTGGACTAACCTGATTTTATAGGTGGGGGACTGATGCGCCAAAACATTCTGTAAAACACAACTGAAATCCCTGACGAAGTAGGATCTTGAATGCTGTGGTCTTGCCTTTCCAGGTGCAGTGCCCTTCTCACTCCGCCAGGCAGTCTGTGTAGTTGAGTTGTACCTTTGCTGGATCTTCTGTAATGTTCGTTTTATGATTTCCTATCTGGCTTAGGAAGTCCCTGGGTGATGCAGACGATTAACGTGCTTGGCTGTTAACCAAAAGGTCGACAGTTCAAGGCCACCCAGAGGCTCCTTAGAAGAAAGGCCTGGTGATTTACTTCAGAAAAATCAGCCACTGAAAACCCTGTGGACCACAGTTCTACTCCGATACATGGGGTTGCCATGAGTCAGAGTTGACTCTACAGCAACCTTTTTTTTTTTAAATCTGGTCTAGAAGTCAGTCATTTTTTAAAAAAGACAAAAGCATTTGATAGCTCACTATGTACAAACTACAAAGCAGTGTATGTGAAGAACGGGAAAGAGTTGAGACATGGGCTGCCTCTCCCTTGCATGGGAAAGCCCTTTCTGTACATAGGCCCTTACTGACCTCTGAAGGTAGGTCTCCAAAATTTATGTGTCGTCCTAGATGACTTGGAGAATCCTGTTCTTTTTGTTGCTATTGATGTTTTCTGCTTACAGTGAAGAAGTTAGGAACAGCTTGTGCTGCAGTCTCAGCACAGGTCGCAAGCTTGGGCTCCTGGTTTTACTGGGGGGAGGGGGAGTGCAAGCTGTAAACCACTTTGAGGTCTTTGCATTTGAAAACTGTAGGTCACAGTATTTATTTTAAGGTTTTCTGATCAGAGCCCTATTTAGTGAGTAGAGATTGGTTAACTGTAGTCTTCAGGAGCTTCTTAAAAAATACATAAAGACTCTTTTTACTATGATTTCTATCTGAATTGTTTCAAACTACTATAAGTAATAATTAAAAAAGTATTTGATAATAGCAAATTTTTTTCAGCATTTACTGTTTGCCAAACACTGTTTTAAGTACCTTTCATATATTAAATAATTTAATACTCATTTTCTATTCCATGAGATAGGTATTATCCCCACTTCATAGGTGGGTAAACTGAAGCACTGTGAGTTAAATAACTTCATTAAGGTTGCACAAATATACAAATAGTAAGTGGTAGAGCCAGAATTATATCCCAAATAGTCTGGCTCCAAAGCTTGAGCTCTTAACCACTGTACTGCCTATTTCCTGGGTATACCTATGTGTGTTTGTGTTTTCAAATATAGGACGGGGCTTTCCAAGAAGTAAAGAAATTTAATAGTCTAGTTTGTCTTGAGTATGAATCCTTTCATGTTGCATATTTAATCCCTTTGGAAAAGCAGCTTCAACCATTCAGTGCATCAGCTTTATATAGCTTTACGTTTTACCTTTTTACGTTTTTAAGTCTCTAAGTGCGTTGGATTGCTATTTTTCCCATTTATATCTGGGTTGTAAACCCTTGGCTTAAAATCTTTGCTTTAAGATATTTGTGATTTCCATAATCTACTCGGATTTGGAGAATGTGGAAGCTAGACTTCGGTAACTTAAAGCTAACAGACAAGAAGTTTCTCTTTCATGTTTGCTCTGTATCTAGGGCATTTCCAGTATCTATTTTTTTTCATAATAATTGTTTTTTTCTGTTATCGCTCCATTTGGTTATGTACATGATTTTAATTTCTGGATGGTTTCTTAGCAGTTGTATAATCCTGCATGTTCGTTATAGTTGCCACTAGCCATAGGTAACTATTTACATTTAAAGTGCTTAAAGAATTTAGTTCCGTGGTGACACTAGCCACATTTCAAGTGCTCAGTAGCCACTTGTGTCTGCCATACTGGACAGTGCAGATGTAGAGCATTTCCATCATTGCAGAAAGTTCTATAGGATAATGCTATTCTAGTCCATTTTATTGGTAAGGAAACAGTTAAGAAGTAGGTAATTTCTGTTTATTGGTTGTTATTCATGAAGCTGGTTGTTGGTAGAACTGGGTCTGAAACTCAGGTTGTCTGGTTCCCATTTCTGTGTTCTTTTCACATTGCCATCTCCCAAATATTTTGATTTTAAAAGGATATTAGATGCTTTCAGGGCTGAGATTCATTATGATTTAGGTCTGGGATCAATAGTCCATTAATTATAGCACTCCCATTGGATATATAAAGTGGGTTTCATTTTACAAAAATTCATCTAGAGAACATTTCAGGACATGTTTGTATTATAAGAGTTTTATTGGAAATAACTGGCACTTGAGCTGGGCATTTTGAGGGCAGCTGGGATTCAGAGAAGGCATTGCAAATAGTGAAAAGTATAAAGGTATGGAGGTGAGAGAATTTAAGACTGTTGAGAGTGAAGTGTAGATGGGGCGACTCCTAGGGTTAGGCCACAAAGGTAAGTAGGCAAGGTTTTTAAACAAGACAGTCATGATCAAATCTGAATTTTAGGGTTTGAAGTAGATAATTCTGGTGACAGCATTTAGAAGGGAAAGAGAGGCAGAGAGACATGAGTCTTGAGATCATTTCAGTAATCTCAGCAACAGGTAATGAGGGCCATCACTGGGTTAGTAGGAATAGGGGAATAGGCAAAAGATGTTTGTAATGTACTTGGTGACTGCTTAGAAAATGAGGTGTGGGAGAGAAGCAGTCACACTCTGAAGCAGCAGGGCCGAACACCCAGAAGAGTTAAACAGAACCTTGAGGACAAGAGTCAGTGAAGAAAGAGGTGACTGTGAAGGTGACTGAGGGTGAGAGGAGAATCGGTAGAGTTCAGTCTTACTTCAGAAAGGGAGAGAATTTGAGTCTGTTTTCATCTTGTTTGGTCTCAGGTTCTGTAGGGTAACTATGAGGAGAGGTGGCTGTGGTTATGTTTTAGACTCTTAATTTGAGGAGCAGACTTCCTTAGGGTATCTTCACATGGCAATAAAGGAGAAGAAAACAGCTATATAGTAAGGCCACACAAAGATTGGAATAGGATTTAGGCACTGAAGGTTTCAAGCAGCCCAAGGGATTAGACTCTGTCTGAGTCCCTCAGCAGCAGTTTATGTTCTGCCATTATGGTACTACAGCTTCTGCCACCCTCAGCTTTTATGTACAGGTCCTGCCCTTAACAGTTTGCCTTACCCTTGAATATTCTCTAAGTATGGTCCTTAGATACTCCTCCAGCATCAGTGTACCTGAAGTGGTTAAAAACGAAGATTCCTGGGCTTCATCCCAGTTACATGAGTCAGATTGCTGGAGCACGGTGAGGGTGGACACGAGACTCAGGAATCTGCTTTTTCACAGACCAGGTGATTCTTACACTCTATGAAGTTCGAGAACGAGTCCCTGGCCTGCATTTTTTCTGTACTTGAGGGTTTCTCAACGTCAATACTGTTGCCATTTGGGCTGGATAATTCTTTGTTGTGGGGGCTGTCCTGTGTGTTGTAGGATGTTAAGCCACCAGATGCCAGTTGCACCACCCTCCCACCCCCTACCCTATCACCTGCCTTGTGATGACAACCAAAAATGTCTTCAGACATTGCCACATGACCGCTGGTTGATAACCACTGTTCTATCTAGTTTCTTTTTCTTCATGATACTAATTTATTTGTGGCCCCTTTGTGTAGTTTCTGTATGTCTTTTCAGCTGTGATTCCCACCATCTGCACGTTTCCTAGCCCCAGTTCATGAGAGAGATTGATTTGGCTTATTGCCATCATTCCTTTTGGGAAGAACTTTGTTTACCAGGGCACTGTATGGTTGTTGATCTGCTAATGGATTACTGCACTTGGTTCAGAGCCCACTGCTAGTTCAGCCAGCTGTGTTGGAGATGGGGGGACAGCAGTCATGTAGACATGCCTTCTTCCTTCAGTCAGGAGTATAGAGGTGGGTTAGTGAGAACGCTTATTTCTCCCTTTGTTCCTGGTCTTTCTCTTAACCTATGATACCCTGTTTTTTCATCTAATGTCTGCCTTCCCAAGCCCTGGCTTGAGTCCCGCTTCTTCTACAAAGCTTTGTCTGGAAAAACTTCATCTCATAGTGATGTTTCTCTCTTTCCTTTCTTTGAGGTTCTGGACACAGATATAGCTTAGTGCTGTATTCTTTATCCCTGGCTATTTCATGCATGTACATTTTTTTCTGGGATAAATTTCTTCTGATAGTTTATATTCCTGTGACACTTGGCATACTGCTGAACATATGGCTCTCATTCAAGAAGTATTCACTGACCACTCCTAGTAGCGTATTAGAATCAGTTATATTCTTTTTTTTAATTCTGTATCATTTATTGAGTTCTCACAACAGTTATATTCTTTTAGCCCAAATACCACTGTAAGAATAAGTTTACATATATCAAAATGCTTAATTACCTTGTATCATTTTTGGTCCACTGAGTTAAGCAGTAGTCAAATGTGTATTAATTGGCATTATTTAAGGAGCCATTGGTGTTTGTGGTGATAAGATTTGCTTTATAATTAATATTTAGAAGACAGTTACATGGATTATAACTATTTGTCCTTAATCAAGGAGGATTTAGGCATAAATCAGATTTTAGCAAGAAAAGAAATGTAATGTAAATTACAATGAACAGGTATTTTAGGTCCAAGTAAAAAATGTAAGGAAAACATGATATTTTATAAACTAAAGATATATACTGTTTCTCTTGAGTGGTTAGGATGAAGTGCATACATACAGTTAGCTCAACTTAAAATTAAATGAGAGAATGTATATGCAAGTAGTTTGAAAACTTTATAAAGTGCTAAATACTTCTAACGTACTGTTTCGTGTGTTGGCTGTGATTTCAAGCTCTAGGACCTTTCATGTGAACTCAGTTGATCTTGTTTCTGAATTGTGCCTGGCTCATTGAAGGCAATCAGTAAGCATTGTTGTGAATAAATGAGATGTTTTGAGTGGTAGGAACAAGACTGCACTTAGCTGAATACGTGTTTGACACCCATGTGAGATTGTGGTTTAATTTGCTGCATCTTTTAGGCTTATATTGTAATTACAATTAAATTTGTATTAAACATTTGGGAATTACAAGTGCCTTGTTCCTGTACCTTATAAATAATGTCCATAACAATTAGGGTAGTCTGAATTTTGGGATCAAAAAGTTTAAAGTTCTTGTGTAAATGCTTCTGCTGTACTAATATGAGGTCATTAGGATTTACGTTTTTAAGAGTATTGGATATGATTCTTTGCTGGTAAACTTGAAGTGGATGATCACTTTCATAACCTTTGACTCTAGATGTTTCCAGAAAAGCAAAAATATAATGTCTGCTATTACTGCTATTGCGCAGCACTGTTTTGGAAGCTCTCACAAACATAATAAAATAAAAAGTGGAGAAGGTATAGATAGGGGAAGTACAGTTATTATTTACATATTAGAATGAAAGGTAGGATATAAACACTGTGAGAGTGGAGGTCTTGGTCTCTTCTGTTCACCTTTGCATCCCAGGCACCTAAATAGTGCCTGGCATAGAGTTGGACAAAGAGTGGCTCTAGAAGACAGAGTATTATGATAAAATGTGCAAAGACCTGGAATTATAAAACCAAAAGGGAAGAACATGCTTGGCATTTCTGAAGCTGAAAGAACTGAGGAAAAAATTCAAGCCTCAAGTTACAGTGTTGAAAGATTTTATGGGCAAAATACTACATGATGCATGAAGCATCCAGAGAAGATGGAAGGAATGGAATACACAGTCACTGTACCAAAAAGAATTGGTTGACCTTTGACATTTTCAGGAGGTAGCATATGATCAAGAACTGATGGTATGAAGGAAGAAGCCCAAGCTGCACTGAAGATATCGATGAAAAACAAGACTTCAGGAATTGATGGAACACCAGTTGAGATGTTTCAGCAAACGGATGCAACACTGGAAGCACTCACTCGTCTATGCCAAGAAATTTGGAAGATAGCTCCCTGGCCAGTCGACTGGAAGAGGTCTGTGTTTGTGCCCATTCCAAAGAAAGATGATCCAACCTAATGTGGAAATTATCAAACAGTATCATTAGTACCACACACAAGTAAAATTTTGCTGAAGAACATTCCAAAATGGTTGCAGTAATACATCAACAGAGGATATGGAGTGAGGGATATCATTGCTGATACTCAGAAAGCAGAGAATACCAGAAGGATGTTTACCTGTGTTTTATTGACTATGCAAAGGCATTTGACTGTGTGCCTCATAACAAATTGTGGATAACATTTTGAAGAATGAGAATTCCAGAAAATTTAATTATGCTCATGTGGAACCTGTACATAGACCAAGAGGCAGTCCTTCAAACGGAACAAGGGGATACTGTGCGGTTTAAAATCAGGAAAGGTTGTGTGTCAGGGTTGTATCCTTTCACCATTACTTATTCAGTCAATGCTGAGCAAGTAATCTGAGAAGCTGGACTGTATGCAGAAGAATGTGAAAGACTCATTAACAACCTGCATTATGCAGATGACACAACCTTGCTTGCTGGAAGTGAAGAGGACTTGAAGCACTTACTTATGAAGATCAAAGACTACAGTCTTCAGTATGGATTACACCTCAACATCAAGAAAAATCCTCACAACTGGACCAGTAAGCAACATCATAATAAACAGAAAATATTGATGTGGTCAAGGATTTCATTTTACTTGGATCCACAGTCAATGCCCATGGAATCAGCAGTCAGGAAATCAAATGACGTGCTGCACTGGGTAAATCTGCTGTGAAAGGCCTCTTTAAAATGTGCAAAAATGTCACTTTGAGAGCTAAAGTGCACCTGCCCCAAGCCATGGTATTTTCAGTTGCCTCATATACATGCGAAAGCTGGGCAGTGAATAAGGAAAAGAAGAATTGTTGCCTTTGAATTATGGTGTCGGCAAAGAATATTGAATATACCATGGACTGCCAGAAGAATAAACAAGTCTGTCTTGGAAGAAGTACAGCCAGAATGCTCCTTAGAAGCGGGTATGGTGAGACTCTGTCTCACAAACTTTGGACACGTTACCAGGAGGGACCAATCCCTTGAGAATGACATCATGCTTGGCAAGGTAGAGGGTCAGCGAAAAAGAGGATGACCCTCAATGAGATGGACTGACAAAGTTGCTGCAACAATGGGCTCAAACATAGCAATGATTGTGAGGGTGGTACAGAACCAGGCAGTGTTTTTGTTCTGTCGTATATAGGGTCAGTATGAGTTGGAATCGACTTGACAACACTTGACAACAGTAGAATTGACTCAGTAAACATTTATTGAAGGAATAAGTAATGGAGATTGTATGCTTTTCTTGTATTTTCTAGCTAGACCTGCAGTTGCAAAGCTGCTACATTTAATAACAGTTTGGCAAGAGCGAAGTAGAATTGATAGAATACTGCTATAGCTTTTGTCTTGGAATAAATTCTCTAGTTGCTGGTCTCTTTGTAACACCATTATGATTCCTACAAATATCAGCTTGTAGGGTAACGTCTGTATTCCCTTAGGTTGTGAAAGCCCTTTTACTTGTTTTTAATCTGTAGTGTTCAGCAGTTTACATTTTTCCCTTTTCTCTTTGCAGTTCTAATTGTGGAGTGGTAAACATATACAATCAAGATTCATGTCTCCAGGAAACAAACCCAAAGCCGATAAAAGCTATAATGAACTTGGTTACAGGTGTTACTTCTCTGACCTTCAATCCTACTTCAGAAATCTTGGCAATTGCTTCAGAAAAAATGAAAGAAGCAGTCAGATTGGTAATGTTTCCTCACGCTTTTTATCACTGACAATTTTTTAACATGGAAGAGTAACAGGAAAGGAGAGTGTTGGATTATTTTAAAAAGAAGGACTTCTTTTGAAGTAGAAGTTATTAGTATTGTAGCTTTTGTGTGTGGCTGTAGAAATGACACACATAGCCACCAAATTTGCATTAAGTCAGTTCATGTGGGAGGACTTTGCTATCCGTTCTCAGTTACCTCTTAAGCGATCATCCTCATTTTCAGGGCTTGCTTTCAGCATGAGATCTGGTATATATATCAAGGGTTGTATTTAAGGCAAACACTTTGTTCCTCTAGTTTTCTTTCCTTTTTTACCTTTTTAAGGCCTATTATCTTATGGAGTAGAGGCAGTTCTTAGATCTTGAGAATAAATCGAGCTTGAAAATAGACTGTGTGAAAATATTGCAGTTTGAATAGCTAGATGGCACTTGTAAATATACTTCTGTGTCAGGGTCCCTAAGGCATCCCACCTCCCCCTAAGGCTTGGCGATTGTCTAGAGGGACTCACAGGACTCAGCATATAATCATACAGCTGGAATTTACTACAGCGCAAGGAGGTTTCAAAGCAAAATCAGCAAGGGGAAAAGCTGTAGGAGTGAAGGCTGGGGGAAACCTGGTACATGCTCCCAGGAGCCTCTGCCAGAGGAGTCACACAGACATGTTTAATTCCTCCAGCAAAGAGTTGTAAGAACACATGTGAAGTTTGTCTCCCAGGGAAGCTCATTAGAGACTCAGTGTCCAAGATATTTATTTTGGGCTGGTCGTGTAGGTACCCTCTGCCGAGCACATACCAAAGTTTCATACTCCCAGAAGGAATGCAGGTGTTTTGCACAAACCACATTGTTTAGGCAAAGTGAGTCACCATTATCATTCAAGGAAAGTTTCATATCAGTGTAGGGAACTGTTTACCAGCCAAGTTCTCTGATGCCCTTCAAGGGCTAACCTTGTAAGGAGGCCTTTCTAAGGATAGCAGTCTCAGGCTTGCTGTTAACTCCTTTCTGTATAGTGTTGGGGTTCAGCTCATGTGTCACCCCATCTCTGATTTTTTCCACCCCTTTGGGCAGAACCAGTTTCTTCATTCATTGGTTACATACATACATTTGCTTTGGGCACTAGGTATACAGAAGGCATACAACTTTGAATAACAGTATCGCATAGTGTTATTGTTAGGTGTATACCATCAGATTGTAGCAGTTTACAAAAAAAAAGAAAAAAACACCAAACCTGTTGCCATCGAGTTGATTCTGACTCAGCAACGGTATTGGACAGGGTAGAATTGCCCCATAGTGTTTCCAAGACTTGTGTTATTTTTACCTTGCTCACTTAGCAACGAGCCTTGCATGTAGTATATACCTCATCAGCTTTGTACAATAGTGTTTAGGTTAGAAAGACTTAGAAAGAATTCTACAACAAGATTTTTGAGCCATATAGGAGTCCTCAAAGGATTAACTTAAAGGCAACGGCTCCATAAATGACAGAATTGTGATTCTAGATTCTTTACGCTTCCTACTACTTAAGGGTTTTTTAAACTGAATTCCTTAGAGCCCTAGAACCTGCCCAGGAGCTTCATATGGCAAGAAGGGCAAGGAGGAGGCTAAGCTTCTACCTGTATCATAGAAGCTTCATGTTTATCCATGATATAAATTAGAATTCTGGATAACGTTTTCTTTGTGGGGGGAGAGGATTCTGTTGGAAAAAGTATTTGAAAAAAATGGCACTGAGTTTTATTGCCTCTCTGTTGAATGAATCATTTCGTAAATGAGAATATTTAATTCAACTCAATTTTAAAATCCCCATTCCTCTATTGGGGGTGGTGTACTAGTACGTATCAACCTTTTATCGTTTTAATGGTAGTAAATTGTTAAAGAAAACCATGGAGTCTATCTCCTGTTGACATTATATATTCTGCAAGACGTATAGTAGTTAGTTCTGCCTAGTTTGCTTCAGTGATCGTGACAGCCTTTATGTTTTTTTATTGTAGCAAAATCACACAAGCAATTCGTTAGTAACATCCAAATCACATTTTTTAAATGGTAGTCAACCATAATATCTAATGGAAAGAAGCCAGGCACAGCAGCTTCAAAATGTCTCAGTGAAGGAATGTTAGTATTATCAAATACAAGCACTTATAATGATCCAAATGGTTCTGTTATCCCTGCACAAAGCAGTCGGTATAAATCTAAACCATTGCACCAGAAGAGGACCCAGAAGTTAAATTATTACTACATCTACAGTCGTGGATGTAATAGAAAGTTGTGGAATTTCTTACTCATTAAATAAGAATGAGTGAGCTTTTTACTTGTTGAATCTTGGTATCTTGGTCCTTAAGTATCGTGACAGAAATGATGATGGAAATAAGGGAACTTTTTGAGATAAAGAAGTTGGGTCTGTATGGAACTGCTTCTTAATTAATAGTTCAATTGTAGCTTTTAATACAAGGGTCATAAAGAGAGGTCTGAACATGGCAGAGTTTCTAATCAGATGGAATCACCGCCTGAGAGATTACACTGTAGAACTTTGCAAGCAGATATTATTGAGTCTGTTAGGAGGTCATTGTAAACATCCCTCTTCCTCCCCGCCCCCACCCCGATATCCAAGTCAGTGGCAGGGATAACATTTAAAAAGACATTGTTGATAAGTTGGTGTTTATCTTCTATCAAAAGGGACAGCCGGGTGTGTTGTGTGATGCGTGGCTGTACAGGTGTACTGTTGTGTAGGTTTGTTGCATGAAGGTACCATGTCTATGGGGACAGCATTCATATTATAGACTTTGTAAATGTACGTAGTTACCATAGCATTTCTGGTGTTCTGCTTATTCAGCTACAAAACCACAGCTTCCTTCTGATAAAAATGGGCTTTAAAAAATTGCTGTGTGTCTTAGATTCAGATTTTTGCTTGTAGTGAACTCCCTATTTGTAATAAGCAATTGACTTAATTATAAAGTTACATGAATCCAAATTAGGAGACTGGGTTTTTCCAGTTTATGTTGGAAATAAGAGAGATTGGTTTGATACGATTATCTTGAAGCCAATCACGTAGAAAAATTGGTCCCAGTGTATTTTGATTTGGAAGAATCAGAAAAGCAGCTAGCTGAACTTCAGAGTCATGCTGGGAAGGTTAATGAGTGAATATCTGAGGCATAGTTGAAGAGTGTCAGTGGCATGTCTGGTGGAAACGCAAGTAAAGGCACAGGACAGCTCTGTTCTTGGCAGTCACAACAAATAGTTGTTTCCTGATGTTTTGCTCCCATGATGCTTTGGATCGCTCGTTGTTGCATGCTTACTTATATAAGGATGCAAACTTATAATAACCTAAGGGAAACATAATTAGGAATCCACATGACTTGTCAAAAATTCATATCATGTGCATTCCCAAACTGAGTATGAATACATTTTGTGATATCCATATACTGGTTTCTCTGCATAAAACACAAAGTCTGCTTATGAAGTACTTTTTAAAAAAATTTTTAACACTCAATTTCTTACAGAACCTGTATAGAGGGGAGTATTTAAGAACTTCAAAAGTTAAAATCAAATCGGGGTACTGCCACTTTCGTAGCTGAAATGGGTTAAGACCATTTCTCATTAGCACTAATGCCTTAGCATCGATGCCAGGCTGTGCAGGCACGTCTGCCTTCAGCCAGAATTGAGAATAATTGAACTTGGCTGGGAGAGTCTCTGTAAACTTAACTTTCTTGACAAAACAGTCAATAGGTGTAT
Organism: Elephas maximus indicus; assembly: GCF_024166365.1. Taxonomy (NCBI): domain Eukaryota; kingdom Metazoa; phylum Chordata; class Mammalia; order Proboscidea; family Elephantidae; genus Elephas; species Elephas maximus. Next base: position 42,500,927 of record NC_064837.1, on the reverse strand, counting down.
ATCACAGGGAGTTGGGCCTAATACGTGACTGACTGAAACCTATTTAATAGATGTTTATAGCATTGAGTTTTACCTAATACTTGTCTGTGAAAACCACCTTGATTGAATGGAATAAAGTCTAATCTGAAAGTGTGGAGGATGACAGACTACCAAGATAAATAGCTGAATGCTAACTGTGTCTTTTTGAATGTGAAGACTCTGTATCTCTTGGAAGAGCTGGAGAACATATAAAAGTGAGAATTTTCATCCAGTTGTCGAGTTGATTCTGAGTCATAGCAAACCCATGTGACAGAGTAGAACTGTCCCATTACAGAATCTTTATAGGAGCAGATCGACAGGTTTTTGTCCTCCCCAGCCACTGGGTAGGCTCGAACTGCCAGCCTTTCAGCTAGCAGTGGAGTGCGTAACTGTTTGCGCCACCAGGGCTCTTTTGTAACCATCCTAGTCTGCTTAAAATAACTGCTTCCACCACTGGGTTTTATTCATTGACAAACTGAACGAGGACTTGTTTTACCTGTCTGACTTGGGCCCATTTTTTCCAGAAGGTGGGTCTCCTGGAGAGAGACAGTGCCCTTCTTTACACTTGGCCTGGCTTTGGGGAGCTTTGGCGCTCTCTAAATCAGGATACTGTTTGATGAACCAAGTGTTCATGATTTAGCCCTTCTCAAGGAGAAATTGCAAAAGGCAAAGAGCATATCACTTAGCCAAAAAACGAAAGTGTAAAGAGAAGATTTTATAATATTAGAAGACTTGGTATGATTTTGGCTAGGCTTTAGTCATATAAAATCAGTTTCTTTCTTCTTAATGTTCATAGTATCTTTTCCCTGTGATCAAAATTTTTTACTGGGTCATTAAGTTAGAGCATTAGTGGATACCACCGTTGACTTTTCACATTAGTTTCTTCATTCAGCAAACATTTGAGCCTGTCAGCCACTATGCTAGAGCCACATGAAAAGCATCAAAAAAACTTGCTTCACTTCTTCCCTTCCTTTCTTCTCAAGTAATAGCACATTGAAAATAAAAATTTAATTTTGGAATGCTTTGGCACATTAAGAGAACTGTGCTTTATATATCTCACAATCAAAATGAACTTTTTGATTTCACTTTGCAAAATGAATTCATTCAGCAAAAGGATGGAATAAAGACTAAAATTTAAGAAATACAAATTCCTAGTTCTTGCAATTTAAATTAAAAAAAAATTTATTGTGTTTTAGGTGAAAGTTTACAGTGCAAATTAGTTTCTTATTCAAAAATTTATACAAATTTTTCTGTGACATTGGTTGCAGCCCCAACAATGTGTCAGTACTCTCCCCTTTTCCCTTTCCACCTTGGATTCTCTATGTCCGTTTGTCCAGTTTTCCTGCCCCTCCTTGCCGTCTTTGTTTTTGGGCAGGTGCTGCCCATTTGGCCTTGTATATACTTGATTGAACTGAGAAGCACATGCCTCACTTGTGGTACCCCTTGCTTTATAGGCCTGTCTGATCTTTTTCTGGAGCTCTGGTGGCACCATGGGTAAGAGCTTGGCTGCTAACCAAAAGGTTTGAATCCATCAGCTGCTCCTTGGAAACCCAATAGGGCAGTCCTACTCTGTCCTATAGAGTCAGAATCGACTCAACAGCAACAGGTTTGGAACGGATTAATCTTTGGAACGTAGACTTTGGGAGTGGCTTCACTTGTGAGGTACCAGGGTGTACAGCGGCAGTAATCATGGGTGTTCCTCCAATCTTAGACCAATAAGTCTGGTCCATTTTTGTGAATTTGTATTTTGTTCTGCATTTTCTCCTGCTCTGTCCAGCACCCTCTATTGTGATCCCTATCAAAGCAGATGTGTCTAGAAAGCATCTATGACTTTGCCTTGGTCAAGTTGTACTGACTTGCCCTATAATGTGTGTTGTCTTTCAAAAGTTACCACTTATTAGTGATTTCCCTTCCCCATTGCTCTCCCAAAATCATCAAAGATTGTGGTCTCATACAGTATTTGTCCTTTGGTGAGTGACTTATTTCACTCAGCGTAATGTCCTCTGAATTCATCCATGTTATGAAATGTTTGTGGGATTCACCATTGTTCTTTATCTTTGAGTAGTATTCCATGGTATGTATGTAATATAATTTGTTTACCCATTCATCTGTTGATGGGCACTTAGGTTGTTTCCATCTTTTTGCTACTGTGAATAATGCTGCAGTGAACATGGGTGTGCATAAATCTATTCGTGTGACAATTCTTATGTCTCTAGGATGTATTCCTAGGAGTGGGATTGCTGGATGGTATGATACTTGTATTTCTAGCTTTTTAGGGAAGCACAATATAATTTTCCATATGAAGTTTATTATCTCCTGCAGGTTCACCTTCCTTCCTGTACAGTATTTTCAAACTTTCCAGTTGTTAGAAGGAAGAATATTTCTCTTGTTCATACCATGGATTTTTCTCCCAGAAGTGGATATTTTGCACTGGGCAATGAGAAGGGCAAGGCCTTGATGTATCGGTAGGTATTATTTATGTTTAAAAGTCAGAGATACTTATAAACTGCTTTTGAGAATGTGAAGAGATACTATTTGTTGTATTCCTAGCCTTTAATAAGTTGTATAGCATTCAGCTTGACTGTCATCCTCGTTATTTAACAAAATTTGCATTTTTCTATCATAAAATGTTGCTAGCAACAAAGTTCACCAGAAAATTTTTTTTTTTTTTTGGTAAGCTTTATTTTGAGAATGTCAGATTGAGGAGAAGTAGCTGCTTTAATAATATTGCCACTTTTTTAGTACTAGGGTTTAGATTAACTTTTGTTCATTTGACAATCCATTATTCACTCCACTAGGTTTAAGTAATTTTTTAAAAAGATGTTTTTTGCCTGTATCTGTAAGCTATAAATAAGGATGTTAACTACAAAACTATCCAAAAGTTATATGCTCTGTCCAGTTTCTTTTCTGTACCCAACATACTAAGCCATAAAACAGAAACAAAACAAAATCTAACTATCATTGCTAGAAGATTATAGGTGACAAGGTGTGTCTTCGGGGACAACTAAAGAGTTTTCAGCAGGAAACCTGTGCATCAAATCACAGCCTCCTTCCCTGGCTTTTTGTGTTGATAATGAATGCTGCATAGAACCCTGTGTTTATGTTTATATGCTTTAGGGAAGGCCTGCTCTCAAAGCAAACTGAAATCTGGGGTGAAGAAAAAGGAGGAATTAAATTGGTTTTGAGTAGATATTTGTGAAAAGAGAATATAGCAAACAGTAATGTGGTTTGAAGTTCTGCTTACTTTGAAAGGAAAATGGGCTATACCAGGAAATTGATAATTCCGTCAGTCTCATTTCAGTTTTCGAGCGATCCTCTATCTGAGGATTTTATGAAAGAATGCAGATTCTTATTGCACTTAGAAATTGTCTTCCGCAGCTTTGGTTTATTATAATAATTGAGTTTTCCTTTTCTCTAAGTGAACTCCAGAGGCTGTTAGATTTTTTTCACCAGAACCTTGCTCTCAGGTGTGACTGTTCCTAGCTATGCTAGCAAGTGGGTTGGACTGACAGTGTTTCTGTTGAACATGGCTGACCAGGTATTTCAGAGACTCCAGTTTGACGCTTTGGAGCAAGCTCAATGCTTTTATCTAGAATCTGAAGCGTCAGGATCCTTCAGAATGTCAGATTCAGGAGTCTGAACCTAGGTGCCTGGTGAGAAGGGTTGTGATTACAAGCTTTTTTTGCATAATATGCTCCTGTGAAAAGGATAAATCTTCGCAAATGCCATTCATTGATCTGACGGACAATACTGTCCGTAATTAAAAAGTTGTTTAGATGACTTATCTTTACTATTTCAGGTTGCATCATTACTCAGACTTCTGAAGAGATTATTTGAAGTAAGAAGATCCTTTTTAATTATTTCTACAGGTTTTAAGGTTACACCCATTGCTGTCAGTTGGGGGAAGGGACCACATTAGTTCACATTTGTTTCTCTGTCCCTGAGTTGCTGTATCTGCAGTTAGGGGAGTGGGATAGAAGTGGATCAGGAAGCGTCTAGCTGGACTTGAATATTCCTTGGGAATTTCTAATCCCAAATCACAGCAGTCTGGCTGTGCTTTTTTAAGGTCATATTGCTAATTAAGTGTTCAATAGTGGGCATCCAGATTGTAATTGCCGAATGTGTTTAATCCACTAAAGAGAATAGACTTAATAGATACCTGTCTTCAGATAGGATTATAACTTGCCTGAACTCAAACCCTCTTGTTTTTGTTTTTAAATAATGTTTACTTTTTTCTCTGCATTTTTTAATTGTGGTAAAAATAGAGAACACGACCTTTGCCAATTCAACATCTTTGACATGTACAGTTCAGTGACACTGCTTACATCAGTCATGTTGTGCAGTCATCACCAATATCCATTGCCAAATTTTCCATCACCATAAACAAACCCAGCGCTTCCTAAGCAATGATTCTCCCTATCCCCCTCCCTCCTGCATCTGGTAACCACTGTTAAACTCTCATCTCCATACATTTGCCTATTTTAGGTATTTGATATAGTTGAGATCAGACAATATTTGTCTTTTGTGATTACTTCACTCAACATAGTATTTTCAAGATTTACGCGTGTTGTAGCATGTATCAGGACTTCATTTCCCTTTTTGCCTGAGTAATTCCATTGTATGTATGTATCACATTTTATCTGTTCATCTGATGATGGACATTTGGGTTTTCACCTTTTGGCTATTGTGAATAGTGCTGCAGTGGACATTGGTGTACTTGTGTCTGCTTATGTCACTGTTTTCAAGTCTCTTGGGTATATACCTAAGAGCAGAATTACTGAGTCATGTGGTAGCTCTATATTTTAACTTTTTGAGGAACCGCCAAACTGTAAAACCCTCTTATTTTGTGTATGTCTCTTGAGTAATTATAAATGGCTTGTCCTGCATCACACAGCTAGTTAATAGCTGGCTTTTTTTCTGCCCAGTATTTAAAATAATAAGTTGTGCTTCCCTTCCCTTGGGTTGATTGACCTGAGATACGGTAGTAGTTACGGGGTTGAGCTTTGCAATTGGTCTGTTCTTCCTTGAGATGCATGAATGTCAAGGAGAGACTCTCAGTGCACAGGAAGATAAATTAGGGAAAGGATTTTTGAAGGCAGAGAAATTTTGAGCAAAGCTTTAGCCAGATAGGGAAAGCAGTCCAGCTATCCTGCCTCCCCAAATTGCATCACCACTGCATGATGTTTGTTGATAACCAGCAGCTGTTAATTAGGTAAGTAATTTCTTCTGTTCTTTCCTCAGATCCATTTGAGCCACAAGAGAAGTCCATCCTGATACATCTTTTCAGAATATCTCCTGAATGTGTATAGTGACTTATTGGGAGCCAGTTGCGCTTATTTACATTAACAGAAATGTCTTAATAAACACATGGCAACTTTTGTTTGAAAATAGGTGTATGTGGTTCTTCCCGCCTTACACACCACACACACACACACACAAACACGTACACACTAACCATTTCTTTCAAGACTAAACATGAGAGATTGGAAACACCTGTCTGTAACCAAAAATAATACAGGCAGATATACTTCATGCTTCACCCTAGTTAGTATTTCTGCCTTTCCCAGCGTACATCTCTACATGTTTCAAGGTGTCAGCTAAATAGGCTCTGATGAGCTATGGATGTCATTTGGCTTGATACGAGTGGTAGTGGTAAGGTCTCATGGAGTGAATATTGAACTTCGAAATCTTTTGGGAAAGATGATTATGGAAATGAAAGGACTTTTCTGGGCTTAGCACTTCAGGTGATTGTCAGTATTACTTGGGGGTGGGGGTGTACTAATTATTAGCCACTATTTCCTGGGGACATTCATTACACCAGCTTAAATATTTCATTTACGTTCCAGGGTTGACAATTGGTACCATAGTTCTTTAATCATAGTATTATAGCCTTGCTTTAGGTCCCCACGTTTCTTAGGAAGAACTAACACTGTATCATGTATTTAAGAAGTATTAAAGGGGCTAATAGAGTGGGTTATGAGAACTATAAGTAGGTCTAATAGCTTTTACCCTTCTTTCCTGCCAAAACATGGAAGAGTAGAGGGAGGGAGTTTTTCCAGTGACAAAAAATAGTTCTGCCCAGAGAAGTAATAGCTCCTGCTTGACTGTATTACCAAAAAAAAAAAACAAAACAAAACAGGTCAGTGGAGGGTATTTCAGTGTTTTCAAGGCCCTTCCAGGTCTACTGGAGATGACCTAGAGCAGTCCAGTAGGTGAAGGCTGTGTTAACTTCTCCCAGCATCTTTCCAAAAGGTCATTTCCTATGTCCCCCTCTTTCAGTAGTATCTTCCATTACAAGTAGAATATTAATGCAAAAAAATTCTGATTCCTGAAATCAGTTGGCTTGTAGTTGCTGTTTTGCTGTTGAGTTGCTAGAGGGCAGCATTGGATTATGTGAGTAATTGAAGGCAAGGCTTTTTGTAGCTTCTTACCAACTTGTCTAACTTCTGCTAAATCATTGTGTGTCTCACAAATGGACACGAAGCTTTATATATGCTTATTTTACATATGGTTTTCTGTCCCCAAGAGCTTGAAGATTTATAGGAATTTCTCATGGTAGAGAAAATGATGGAAGCAGAGTTTAAATTGTAACTCTTAAAATCCGTAGATCATTTCTGTACTCTACTAGAGTATAAATTCTCAATTCTGATATCCAAGACAGACGAATGTGCAATCTGTTCTATAGGCAGAATTTTACCAACCCTGTGTCTTGCTGCTGCTTTTTTTTTAAATTACTTTTTGTTTTTGAGAATATACACAGCAAAAACATACACCAGTTCAAATTGCTGCGTGTACAATTCAGTGACATGCAGTGTACATTCTTTGAGTTGTGCAGCCATTCTCACCCTTCTTTGCTGAATTGTTCTCCCCCATTAACATGAACTCAACTGCCCTGGAAGGTTCCTATGTAATCTTTTGAGTTGCTGTTGTCACTTTGGAAACCCTGGTGGTGCAGTGATTGTGGTTAAGTGATACGGCTGCTAACCAAAAGGTCAACAGTTCAAATCCACCAGGTGCTCCTTGGAAACTCCATGGGGGCAGTTCTACTCTGTCCTATAGGGTCACTATGAGTCAGAATGGATTCTAGGGCAATGGGTGTGGTTTTGTTTTGTTGTCACTTTGATCTCATATAGATAGATCTTAAAAGAGCATAATGCCCAAGGCAAACATTCTTTACTAGTTAAGCTAAACTATGATGTGGTTTTAAGAAGACCTCGGGGAGTATTTTTGGTTTAAGGTTTAAAGATTATATCAAGGGCAATAGTTTCAGGGATTCACCTAGCCATGAGAATTTTAAATTTTGTTCTACATTTTCCCTCTTTTGATCAGGATTCTATAGGACCTTTGATCAAAATGTTCAGTAATAGTAGCCGATCACCTTCCAGTTCTGATCTCCTGGCTAAAGAAGGCAGTTGTTTATGGTGGCAGTTAGCCACACATTCCATTTCATTCTCCTATTCTTGGCTCCTTCCTGTGTTGCTCCAGGCAAAGAGAGATTGGCTGATGTATCTTGAATGGCTTGCAAAAAGCTTTTAAGACCCCAGGCACTATGCAATGAACTAGGAGCTAGGACAGAAACACTAAACAGGCTATTAGGCCAATTAACTGGGCTAGCCCATGAAACCATGACCCTAAACCTCCAAACCGAGGAACCAAATCCCATGAGGTGTTTAGTTTTACATAAGCAGTATCAGCAGCTACATTTTTTGTCATTGTAAATATATCTATCATACAACTTCTGCCAGTTCAGCTCTTTACAAGTGTGCAACTTATTGACAGCAATTACATTAATTGGCTGTGCAACTCTGCCCTTAAATGCAATTATTTTTCCATCACCGTAAACTGAAACTCAGTACTCCATAAGCAATAACCCTTTCCTGTTTTTCCTCCCTCCCACCCCTGGTAACCGCTGATAAACTTTGGTCTGTATACTTTTGCCTGTCTTTGTCTTTTTGTAAGTGAGGTGATCAATATTTGTCTCTCTGTGTCCTGCCTCTTAATGTCGCTTTCCCCTCAACGCGAGTTAGAAATTTGAGTCAGGCTCTCACTGCTTCCCCCTGTAACCAGTACCAAGCCAACTCTTCAGGGAGATGAGAACCATTTACACAGGTCTCTGTTGGCTGAGACAACATGAATGTGTCTCATCTACCTGATTTGAGAGGACTGTCTTGAACTGTGAGGTGATGTTTTCCAGATTTACTTGTAGTGATGAACCGACAAGTTGAAATCTTCCGTCTATCCCACTCACCTGTCATTCCGTCCCCTCTGATAGTGAACTGAAGAATTAGTCTATTAAAATTTTCCCTGTTTGAACAAATTATGTCTGAGAAGCCACTTGCCTTAGTGGCTGTTAAGTGTGTCTGTGTGTTTCTGGTGAGGGTATTTAACCCCCTTCTAAACCCACACAGCTTCAGGGTTTGTGATCGGCATTTCTGCACTTCGTCTTGGGGATTGGATAGAAACAAGCAAATGCCCATGAAATGAAGTGGTGGTTCACACCTTCAAGGAGCTCTTAAACTACCTCGAGCCTCACTTAAGTGCATCTCTAAATTCATCACATAAGAAACAAAAATAAAGTATGTCTATTGTGTTATTGTAAACTAGAGGAAATGGGGTAGGAGGTGTGGGGAGATGGTGGAATGTGGGCTGAGGATAGCATTTCGGAGCCCCTGGAGCTGGACATGTGCTGTCGTTAATATACACCTGTAATCCCATGTAATTGTCGTCATTCCTTTACAGGTAAGTTGACAGCCTCATCTTACAGGGACGTGAATTGAGGTTCAGAGAGGTGGAACATCCTAATCCTAAAACCACCATCTTCATGTAGATCAGTGGTCCTCAAAGTAGAGTGTACATACTCGAATGGTGTGAGATATAACCTGTTAGATTTTGGGAAGGAAATATTAATGCTGTGTAAAAAGTATTTTTGTGTCATAATGTACTTACTGTGTACATCATGCAGATAATTTATAGATAGGCTTGTGTTGGGTGTACATACATGAGGGTTTTTTTACAGATCAGGCCACTGACCTAGGTGTTTACTGCACACCAAACTGGACGCATTCAAAACTGAACAGCTTTTCCTCCTCACTGTTTCCCCAAACTTATCTTTTTATAGTCCCCTGATGGTGCAGCGGTTAAGTGCCCTGCTGCTAACCGAAGGGTTGGTGGTTTGAACCCACCCAGCGGCTCCTCAGGAGAAAGACCTGGCATTCTGCTCCCGTAAAGATTAAAAAAAAAATTATTTTTAATTATTTTATTTTAATTTAATTTAATTTTTTTCAGCCTAGAAAACCCTACGTGGCAGTTCTACTCTCATGTGGAGTCACTGTGAGTTGAAATCAACTCGACAGCACTCAACAACAACAATAAAGTCACAGCATCTTCATTTACCTAGTTGCTTAAGCCAGGTACCTAAGACTTACTTTAAACTTCTGTTGTTTCTCTGTCCCCACCCTCTCCACCACAAAGACTAAATAGTTACCAAGCAATTCTAAAATTCTTTTCTCTGAAAGAGTCCTCTGTATTCCACTGCCACTTCCCTAGCACTCATCTGTTCTTACCTCTTAAACAGTCCCCTAACTGGTCTCATTCCTTCCTACTTCACATTTCTCAACCAGTCCTCCACATTGCAGCCAGAGACTTTTTTTTTTAAATCATTTATTATGGAAAATTTCGGACATTATATAAAAGAGACTAGTATAATAAACCCCCATATATTCAGCACTCACTTCAACAGTTACCAGCTCCTGGGGATCTTTATATCCCCTCCCACAAGCCCTCTGGTTGTTTTGAAGCCAAGCCAAGCTGTATCATTTCATCTGTAAATATTTGAGCATGTACAGAGATGTGTCTTAAAAATATAAATCTCAACATGCACTCCTTGGTTAAAATTATTTAACAGCTCATCTCTCCCAAAGTCTGTAGTTTCCCCATCTATAGAAAGGGTGTAAAAATGGAATCTGCCCTGTAGGGTTAGGTTCAGAACAGCGCCTGGCCCAGAGCAAGCTCTCAGTGGGTATCAGCTGTTATCACAATCATCATGATCATGATCAGTTAAAAAATAGTGTCTACCTCCTTAGCTTGCTATAAAAAACCAAAAAACCAAACCAGTTGCTGAGTAGATTCCAACTCACGGTGACCCAATGTGTGTCAGAGTAGAACTGCACCCCGTAGGGTTTTCAATGGCTGTGACCTTTTGGAAGTAGATTACCAGGCCTTTCTTCCAAGGTGCCTCTGAGTAGATTCGAACCACCAGCCTTTTGGTTGGTAGCTGAGCACTTAACTGTGCCACCCAGGGCCTCTATCAGCTTGGAATAAAGGCTTGTTTTTTAGACTTTTTCCATTATCCAGCTTTCTCACTCATCCTATGCTCCAGAAATTTTGAGTTCCTAGTAATTTCCCTGAATGAGCCAAGCTCTTTTTTCTCCCCATGCCTTTACTCTTGCTGATGCTTTCTCTCTGCCTTTTCCTTTTCTACCTTTCAAACACTGCTCATCTAGCAAGACTCAGCTTGAATCCCTCCTCTACATTTTTTGTTTTTGTCCTAAATGGTAATGTGGATGGACTTCTATACAACCCTTTCCACAGAAGATTTGAAGTGGCTTTCCAAAACACAGTAAAGTGAGAACATATAAATGAATCAGGGCCTGGGGAAATGAAGATAAGACAAGGAAAATTAGAACACAGATATGTAGGCCATACATGGTTACCAAAGTTGAGCTCTAGTTATTTTTTCTTTTCTTCGATTTTTGGTCTAAGCAATACTTAAAAATATATTTTTTGTAAAAAATGTATTCCAAGAAAAAGGGAAAGTCCTCTTCCTCCCTACCCAAGGGAACTTCTATTAACAGTTTGATGTATATCTTGATAATAGTTTTTTTTTTTAAGTTATTTACAAATATATATACAGAATCAATTATTCTTTCAGATGCAAGAAGCATAACCTGACAAACAGTGGCTTAAATCATAAGGACACTAACTGTTTATTTAAGAAGTTTGGTGCTGCCCATCAAAAGACAAATGGATAAACAAATTGTGATACATGCAGCTGTAAAGAATATGAGTTCTCGAAACATAACATGGGTGAATCTGGAGGACATAATGCTGAGTGAAATAAGTCAATCACAGAAGGACAAATATTGTCTCAATTTTATAAAAAGCCAAGAATAGGTATACATACAGAAGGCAACGTTCTTTGGTGGTTACCGGGGTGGGGAGGGGGAGTTACTTTCTAGATGGTAGATACTTGTTATTTTTGGTGATGGGAAAGGCAATCCCGAATATGGGTGAAGTCTGCATGACTCGATGACACTAGGAAGTCCACAAGAATAAGAGAATTTTGGTAAATGCTATAACATACGATTTTGCGACAAAAGCAATAACCTCCAAAAGATATGTGTGTGGTTACATAGGTAGATATGTATGCATGTATATGTATAGGAAGGCATATGTGAGTATATAACTATGCAGGAATAGGTGTAGGTATATGTCTATATGTGTTGTGTGTGCTGCATATATATTCATGTAAAGCACATAGGGGACACAGTTATGGATGCTTCCTAGACATAATTAAACACCTCATGGGATTAGTCTCGTGGGACAACTTGGTTAATTGGCATAACATATAATGTTCTAAGTCCTAGTTTGGTGAGTAGTGTCTGGGGTCTTAAAAGCTTGGGAGCGGCCATCTAAGATACAACTATTTGTCTCTGTGTGTCTGGAGCAAAGGGGAAAGCAGGAAACAACAGACTCAAAGAAGAAGCTGGTCTACAGGACTTATAGCCCACACAAACCATGGCCTCATCTATCCTGAGACCAGAAGAAGTAGACGGTGCCTTCCTACCACTACTGACTGTTCTGACCGGGGATGCAGTAGATGGCTCCGGAGAGAATGGGAGAAAAATATAGAACAAAACTCAAATTTCTATAAAAAGCCAGACTTACTGGACTGGTAGAGACTAGAGGAACCCCCAAAACTATTGCCCTGAGATCCCCTTTAAACTTGGAACTGAAGGTACTCTTGGAGTTCACCTTTCAGCCAAATAACAGAATAGCTCATAAAATAAACTATCACCTATGAGTGCTGTGCTCCTTTAAATAATCTATATGAGAGCAAATGGTCAACATTTACCCTAAAGCAAAGATGAGAAGGTAAGGGTAGGGGGCAGGAAAGCTAGATTAATGGAACCAAAACCAGAATGGATGTAATGAGAATGCTGACACATTGTGAAAAATGTAATTAATGTCACAACATTATTGTTAGATGGGAACCTAATTTGCTGTGTAAACTTTCACCAAAAACAATAAAATATTACAAAAAAAAAAAAGACTAGAGGTGGCTAAGGAGCACTGGTTGCACAGTGGTTAAGTGCTCGAGTGCTAACAGAAAAATTGGCAGTTCAAACCCACCAGGCCCTCTGCAGGAGAAAGATTTGGCAGTCTGCTCCCGTGAAGATTTCAGCCTAGGAAACCTGATGAGGCAGTTCTACTCTGTCCTGTAGAGTCAGAATGGACTCATTGGCAAACAGGAACAATGTTCACTGGCTCAACAGTGTCACATCTCTGATTGGTGTTGCTCAGATTCTTTTTCATCTGTGTCTTACAGCTGAAAGATGGCTGCTGTACTGGTTTGAATTGTCTCTCAAAGATATGTTGAAGTCCTAATTCCTGGTGCCTGTGAAGAATGTGACCTAGTTTAGAAATAGCCTTTGAAGATGTTATTAATTAACATGCAGTCATACTGGTGTAGGGTGGATCATAGTCCAGTCTGAATGGTATACTTATAAAAAAGGAGAAGAGACACAGAGATGGGGAAGAGTGTCATGTGACGGGGTTGCACTGCAGGTGCAAGCCTGGGAACGCCTGAGGCTGCCAGAAGCTGAAAGAGACAGAACAGGATCTTCTAGAGACTTTGGAGGGAGATGAGCTCAGCCCACAAGTAGATTTGAACTTCTAGTCTCCAGAACTGTGAGATAATACATTTCTATTCTTATAAGCCATCCACTGTGTGGTACTTTGTTACAGCAGCCCTTGGAAACTAATACACACATCTCACACTACATGAGAACACCCCCAGCTAGAAGGAAGGGGATGGGAGAAAAGAGTCTCTTTCCTGCCAGGGCTTTTCCTTTTTATCAAAGCACCAAGTTTTTCCAGAAGTCTTGCAGTATTTCCCTTATGTTTTCTTGGCAGAATAGGGTCACAGGCCCACCTCCAGGTCAATCACTGTCAAAGAGGATCCCTTTTCCGTAAAACCAATCATGATTCATGTCTCTGAGCACATGACTATCTGCTGTTGCTTGAAAAGGCCTCCAGGCATTCAGTTAATACAGAGGAAGGGGCAATAGGGAATGACTGTTGGGTAGAAAGTTAATAGTGCTTGCCACAGGCACATGTATGCAAGTTTTTTTTTTTTTTAGTATTTATTGCACTTCAAGTGAAAGTTTACAAATCATGTCAGTCTCATATAAAAATTTATATACACCTTGCTATATACTCCTAGTTGCACTCCCCCTAATGAGACAGCACACTCCTCTCCACCCTCTATTTTCGTGTCCATTCAGCCAGCTTCTGTCCTCCTCTGCCCTCTCATCTCCCCTCCAGACAGGAGCTGCCCACATAGCCTCATGTGTCTACTTGATCCAAGAAGCTCACTCCTCACCAGTATCATTTTCTATCCCATAGTCCAGTCCAATCCCTGTTGAGTTGGCTTTGGGAATGGTTCCTGTCTTGGGCTAACAGGAGGTCTGGGGACCATGACCTCCGGAGTCCTTCTAGTCTCAGTCAGACTATGAAGTCTGGATTTTATAAGAATTTGAGCCTGCATCCCACTGCTCTCCTGCTCCCTCACGGGTTCTCTGTTGTGTTCCCTATCAGGGCAGCCATCAGTTGTAGCCGGGCACCATCTGGTTCTTCTGGTCTCAGGCTGGTATAGTTCCTGGTTTATGTGGCCCTTTCTGTCTCTTGGGCTCATAAGTACCTTCTGTCTTTGGTGTTCTGCATTCTCCTTTTCTCCAGGTGGGTTGAGACCAATTGATGCATCTTAGATGGCCACTTGCTAGTGTTTAAGACCCCAGGTGCCACTCTCCAAAGTGGGATGAAGAATGTTTTTTTAATAGATTTTATTATGCCAATTGACCTAGATGTCCTCTGAAACCATGGTCCCCAGACCCCAGCCCCTGCAATGCTGGCCTTCAAAGCGTTCAGCTTATTCAGGAAACTGCTTTTGGCTTAGTCCAGTTGTGCAGACCTCTCCTGTATTGTGTGTTGTCTTTCCCTTCACCTAAAATAGTTCTTGTCCACTATCTAATTAGTGAATATCCTTCCCCCCGCCACTCTTGTAACCATCAAAGAATATTTTCTTCTGTTAAAACTGTTTCTTGAGTTCTTATAAATAGTGGCCTCATACAACATTTGACTAATGCCTTCCAGATTCTTCCATGTTATGAAAAGTTTCACAGATTCATCATTGTTCTTTATTGATGTATAGTATTCCATTGTGTGAATGTACCATAATTTATTTATCCATTCATCTGTTGATGGGCACCTTGGTTGCTCCCATCTTTTTGCTATTGTAAACAGTGCTGCAATGAACATGTTGTTGTTGTTGTTAGGTGCCATTGAGTCAGTTCCGACTCATAGCGACCTTATGCACAACAGAACGAAACACTGCCAGGTCCTGACCCATCCTTATAATCGTTGTTATGCTTGAGCTCATTGTTGCAGCCACTGTGTCAACCCACCTCGTTGAGCGTCTTCCCCTTTTCTGCTGACCCTGTGCTCTGCCAAGCATGATGTCCTTCTCCAGGGACTGATCCCTACTGACAACATGTCCAAAGTATTTAAGGCGCAGTGGGATTGCTGGGTCATATGGTAGTTCTATTTCTAGGTTTTTAAGGAAGCGCCAAATCAACTTCCAAAGTGCTTGTACCATTTTACATTCCCACCAACGGTGTGTAAGTGTTCTAGTCTCTCCACAACCTCTCCAACATTTATTATTTTGTGTTTTTTGGGTTAATGCCAGCCCTGTTGGAGTGAGATGGAATCTCATTGTAGTTTTGATTTGCATTTCTCTAATGGCTAATGATCTTGAGCATTTCCTCATGTATCTGTTAGCTACCTGAATGTCTTCTTCAGTGAAGTGCCTGTTCATATCCTTTGCCCATTTGTTAAGTGAATTATTTGTCTTTTTATAGTTGAGTTTTTGCAGTATCATGTAGATTTTAGAGATCAGGTGCTGATCAGAAATGTCATAGCTAAAAACTTTTTCCCAGTCTGTAGGTAATCTTTTTACTCTTTTGGTGAAGTCTTTGAATGAGCATGGGTGTAAGTTTTTTTTTTTTTTTTTCTTTTAACAACATTGTTATTAGGTGCTGTTGAGTTGGCCTCTGAGTCATGGTGACCCCATGTGTTACACAGTAGAATTGCTCTGTAGGGGTTTTTATTGGCTATAATCTTTTATGGATGCAGTTCCCTAGGCCTTTTGTCTGTGGAGCTGCTGGGTGGGTTTGGGTTATCAGCTGAATGCAAACTGCTTGTGCCACCTGGCCGCCCCCTCCCCCACTTTTTTTATAACGTTAATGGGCCCAAATCGTGTATGGTCACTATGAGTCAGAATCGACTCCATGGCAATGGGATGGGCCCAAATTGTCATATTCTCCAACTTACTATTTTTACTTAATTTCTCTGGCAGATCTGTGGTACATAAAGATTTATCTCAGTCTTTGAAAATATTGTATTGTATTCCATTGATTGGATAAAATATATCTATCTACTCTCTGACCAAAGAACATATGGGGGATTTCCTGTCTTTTTCTATTGCAAACAATGCTACAGTTCATTTTCTTATACAGGCCTCTTTGCATACGTGTATTTCTCCAGGAGGAGACCTGAAAGTGAAATTGCTGGGTGAACACATTGAAGTTTTTTGATAAAAATATGATTTAAAAACTTGATAAAAATTGCTCTCCAAAAAGGCTATGACAATTACATTCCCCCCAACAGTGATGACGTGCCTCTTCCTCATTGACAGCTGAGTGGTGATAAGATTACAGCACTAAATATTACTGTTCATAACCTAATAAGTAAAAAAATGATAGTTTTTTTTTTTTTTTAGTTTGCTCGAGCTGTGATTTTTATTTCATCCACTGAAAAAAGGACAACAAAAGTTAAATGATTTACATTGTCCATAAAAGAACTTTGCACTAGTTCCTTAGAGAAAGCCAAGTTCCCTGCCCTTCCTCTCCCACACAGATTCTGGGCATGTGTTTGTTAACATAGTTCTCTCCTGCTAGCATTTTATTCATCTTTGTACCCCCAGCACCTAGTACAATGCTTATGCCACATATTAGATATGTAATTTTATGAGCTTAAAAAACCTGACTTGATTACAGAGAGAACAAAGGATGAATATGTGGTAAGGGCACATTTTCTGAATCCCAAATTGAACTACCTGGTCTGACTAAGGGTTTTTGTGCCACTTTCAGATGTGAGACGCTGATCTGGAGATATAATCTGAATGTAGAAATTGATGAACTTCTGAGGCATTTTGATGGTTTATGCAGACAGCAGGTCAGCATATTTGGAGTTGGGACTATTTTGGGTTGAGTTGTAAAGAAGAGCTTAAGAGGAAACGTTGAGGTAGAAGAGAAATGAACTGTAGGTAGCTGGAGGCGGAACTCAAGTCCGTAGCCTTTAAAACAAATGATGAGTAGAAAATAAACTGTGAAACTTTGAATCAGCTAAAAAAAAAAAAAGGCGTTTTCTCATTGACAGCTAAGAGGTGATAAAACGCCCTCATTGGAAGTCTGCCTCCCCTTCAGAAAGCATACATGGGCTTGGTAGAGTGAAATGGAATCAAATTCTCTGAAGTTCCAGTAAGATGATATACTGTTAGTTTTATATGCTCCTGTTCTTACCCAAACTCTTGCTTCCTCAAATGCAATGTCTGCCTCCAGTTGCCCTTGTCTGGATTTTCAGAGCATCCATTCACCTACCTACCCACCCACCCACCCATCCCCCCATCCCCCCGCCCACCCACACATCCATCCACCCATCCACCCACCCACCCATCCATCCAGTGAATATTAATCGAGATGTGTATGTCAGGCACTATGTTGTTCATGTTGGATTCTCAGCATCCGTGATGGATACTGTTCTCCAATCATGAAGGGGAAGTCACACATTAAACAGATAATTACAAGTTCAACAAGCATGACCAAAGGGGAAGGGCAGAGTGCTTTGCAAACATAGGCAGGGAAACCTGACCTGGTCTGAAGAGTCCTGGAAGGCTCCCTGAGGAAGCAGTGTTTAAGCTCAGTTCAGAAGGGTGACAAGGAGCTAGCCAGAAGGAGGAGTCTTTCATGTCATACTTGCCTCCTCCTACCTTACCCTATTTCTCCCCAAGGCCTCCCCCAACCCCCATTGTGCTCTGTGGAATTCCCTGTCTCATTGTGAAAACTCCCCCCTGTGCCTTTTCTGACTGCTCCTCTTTTTTGGGACCCTAGTCACTGATGCCCCTGCTTGTCCAGTAGACCTTTTTCTCCTCTTTGCTGGCTCTGCTCTATACATCCCCCTCCGCCATCTTAGGCTAGTGAGAGACAATCCTCTAATATGATGTGAAAAGAGCACAGACTAATCATTTTGCCTCATTTCCAATTTTCTGATAATTTTTCTTATTATAACTCTGCCACATTTATAAAGCATTTTAGCACTGGGTCCAGCACAGAGTAAGCTCTCAATATATGATATACCACTGCTATTATTTTAAAAAGACTCTGACAGTACATTGCACATAATAAGCACTTATAAATGCTGAGTCCCTTACTCCCTCCTGGGCCCCACAGCCCAGGCAGGACAGAGAAGATAGGGCTGTAGGAGCCATATGTTTAACAGGAATCTCAGAGGTCATCTGGTCGAGCCCTATTTTACAAATGTAAAGCTGGTTTCCTGACGGGGGGAGTGATTTGTCCAAGGTTACATAATTTGTTCATGTCAGAGTTGGGCTTGGTTTTGCCACTAGAACTACGGTGTCCTGACTTGCACTTTAATGCTCTAGTACTACACACAATACCTCATAACCTCCAGTCTCCCTGTGGGAACCATCTGTGACTCTATATCGCTTGTCTCTGGCAGGGTGACAAAGCTCGCAGTCTGTGTTCCAAGAAGGTTCTGCTTGTCTCCTCTGCACAAAGTAGACAGTCTCATGCAATCCTGAAAACTTGCAGGAACTCTCTTCTCCAGAGAGTATCTGACTTCTCATGGGAACGGGGTGGAGGAGGAAGGAGAGAATACAGTGCCTCCTCCTGCTGTTTTCCAGTGTCTGTCCTGTCTTGAGGGGTCTGTATATCCCTGAATCTCCCTACATTTCTCAAGCTTTGCTTGGAGGTGTTCTTGAAGCATCCCTTCAGCTTGGCTTGTGGTGGAATTGCCATATTGGCAATAGTTGTTACCTCCTGTGCGTCTTCAGTTGTATGTAGTTTTGCTTGTGCAGTGTCCTTTTAGAGACCTGTTCAGGGGCAGAACGGCGTCCTAGTTAACAGCACAGATCTCCGAGTTATTCAGGTTTAAGCATCAGCTCTAACTTGGTTAAACTATGTAGACTCTCCAAGTATCAGTTTCTTCATCTGATAATAGTAGAGGCTTCCTCAGAGAGTTGATGGGAGAATTAAGAGACACAAAAATATATAAAGCAAGTGGCCCACTGCCTGGCACAGAGCAAGCATTTAATAAATGCTACTGTTTTCTCATTTAATCCTTATAGAATCCCTGGGAGGTAGGCAGGGCAGGCATTATTAACCCTTTTATACCCCCCCGGGAAGGCTGAGTTTCAGAAATGCTAAATGACTTGATCTGAGGTCACAAAGCCAGTAAATGGCAGGCAGGACCCCAGGTGTCCTGACTCTGAGTCCAGTGTTCCTTTCGCCTCTCAGAGTGGCCTCTGAAATGAGTGGTATTTCCCTTGGGGGACATGCCTGACTGGCTGTTTCAGGCTGTGATTGCCCTTGCACCATTTCTCTCTCCTTCCTGCTGCTCCCCCTGTCCCTCTGCCTGCCCCTGCCCTGCACCCACAAAAATCCTGCCTTGTGTTTGTTCCCAGAAACTCAAGGGCTGAACCTCTACCTGTTACTGTGAGGCCAGGACGCAAGGATCAGGAGAGACACTCAGCCAGGAGGCTGGGAAGTTCCTGCCCCCTCCGTTCTCACCCAGAGAGAGGAGACCAGCATTGCCCTAAGCTCATCACAGTAACAGAAGAGAGGTGCAACTTATTACCCATTATGTTTCAGAGTCACAGGAAGCAGGTGTAAAACAGAAAGATTGGGGAAGAATATGTGGTCACTGCCTCCCAGGTAGAGGAAGATGCGAAGAGCATGGGGGATGAGCATAAGAGGGTAAGCCTCGATAGTGAGTAGTGGATGGGGGGAAAATGATGTGAAGACCTATAGTTTATTCTTCAAAATATTATCCTGCCACAGAAGAGTGCAGGTACTTAGGCAAAAGATAAAAGAGTAGAGGAATTGCAGAGGCAGGGGACAAGGCAGATGTCAGAGATCTCGGCTGGGAACCTGACACTAAAAGGGAGAGTTTGAGCTGGGGCCTGTGGACAGCGTAGTGTTCATTCATTTATACCAGGCACAGGAGGGTCAGCCTGAAGACGTGGACAGAGGTGGAGCTGCAGGGGGCCAAGGGTGGGAGCACAGGACTTCAGGAAGGTAAAGAGTTTGCCCGTGGTAAGGGGGACAGAGGCGCAGCTGCGGTAGGGCGCTAACAGCAGCCCATGCTTGCATGCCTCTAGGAACAAGGGAAAGTGGACAGAAGGCAAAGTGAGTGGTTGGCAGGAACCCAAAACCAAAGCCTGGCCAGAGTCAGGACTGGTTAGTCATGGAAGGCTTTCTGAACATGGCAGGTTCTGAGGTGGGCTGTGGCCAGGTTTGGTGTCTTCAGCCTTGGCTTAGCCTGGAGATCCTGGAAAGCAAACCGACAAGTGCATACAGGAAGCTTGGGGATGTAGTGAGTGGCTGTTCAGTTTCTTCTCTAAATAGATTCCAGGCACTCATATAATCGGTCAACAAATGTTTATTGAGCACTTGCTAAGTCCAGATAGCTGCTAGCTGCTAGGGTTAGTGAGAGATAAGGAGGCACTCCCTGCTCTCAAGGAACTCATTGTAGGACTAAACCTTTGTAGAGGAATTTATGATCCGAAGGAACTTCTTGGAAGAAATGCTAATAGGAAAACCCAGCAGTTAAATAGGTCCTATCTCATGGGTTTTCTGATTTGAGTATCATCTTCACCTTGGCTTTAGAGATTCAGACACTGAGGGTCAGAGAGGGAAGTGGCAGAAATCTGAATGTTAACTCTAGTTTTAAAGCCCCATCCTCTCTACTGTATCTCACTGACTCTTCCTAACTACTCTTGTTCACCTTTGACATATTGGCCAGTGGGGACATTCTTATTTGGATATTCTTAAGATCTGACTAAACACATTTGATGTGGGAGAATTTCTGATCCTGTTTCCTAAGAAGCAGTAGGTTGGAAAATGCCTCTTTAAAATAACTTCTAGATATTTCCACAGTTGGAAAGAATCAGTTTTAGGTGATTCTGAAGACTCCACTTGGATTCCATTCTCCATTTATGAAGCCATGTCTCTCAGGGGGCTCAGGTCTCCTCATTTCTTTCCAAGTCTCATCACTCACATTTTCCTTTCATGTTGGGGACAGATGCCCCCACCTCTCTGCCCCCATCTGTACTGTAGGACACACTGAGCTTGGCAGAGGATGCTCTGACCTGTGGTTCTTGTGATTGGTAGCTGTGATCATCCCAAACCTCAGGGAGTCAGAAGGAGGGGGAGGAGTGGGTAGCAGCTCTGCTAAGAAAGATGAGACGCACATAATTGGCACTGACATTTGCTGCTGCTGTAAATTCCCTCAAAGAGACCCTGCATCTCTAATGGGACACCTTCACAGGGAGATGGCATCCAGCTTGATGAATCTGTTGTTGCTTCATTAGTCTCTCCCTGATATTTAATAGTAGCTGATCCCCAGCCCTCCAGGGACCAGCTTAGGCCACCAACGCCTAGAAGAAGAGGGTCAGGCTGAAGAGTTCAAGTCAGTGGAAGTTCAGGTGGAAGGGAGCTGGTTTTCTTCCTGTTGGGAGTGAATCCATTCTCATGCTTCATTACTTAATCAGTCACTGCAAGGGAAGATTAAATATAAAGAGAGAGAAAAAAACAAAAAACTCAGGCAGTAAGATAATTAGGGGGAAGGAAAGAGAGCCAACATTTATGGAACATTCAAATTCCTCTTGATCTCAACCATTATGGATTCTTCCAGAACTACTATCTACATACATCTCATTTTGTCCTCACCAAGACCTTCTGATTATCTTCTTTTTGTTGTTGTTATTAGCTCAACTCACAGCGGCCCCATGCACGATGGGATCAGATAGTTGTGATCCATATGGCTTTCTTTGGCTGATTTTGGAAGTAGTTCACCAGGCCTTTCTTCCTAGTCTGTCTTAGTCTAGAAGCTCCTGTGAAACCTGTTCAGCATTATAGCAACACGCAAGCCTCCACTGACAGGTGGTGGCTGTGCGTGAGATACACTGACCAGGAATAGAATTGGGGTCTCCTGCACGGAAGAGAGCTCTACCACTGAACCACCAATGGTTCATCGTAATTTAGAGAGAGGGAACAGGGACCCAGAAAGGTTAAGTATCTTGCCCAGATGCCCAGGTGTAAGGACTGTGGAAAGGCAAAGTTTGTGTTCTTTGTACTGCTTCAACATAGCCCAACTGTTCAGTCAAAGCCGAAGGAAGGAAAACTCTTTGGCTAAATTCAGCCTGCAGCCTGTTTCCATGTGACCCATGAGCTAAGAATGGTTTTCACATTTTTAAATTGTTAAAAAAAAAAAAAATCAAAAGAAGAATACTATTTCATCACACATGAAATATGAAATTCAAATTTTGGTGTCCATAAGTAAAGTTTTATTGGAATACATCCCTGCTCAATCATTTACATATTGTCTATGGCTGCTTTTGCCCTACTACAGCAGGATTGAGTAGTCTTGACTGAGACATTAGGGCCACAAAACCTAAGATATTTGCCATCTGGACCCCTTTACAGTAAAAGTTTGCCGACCCTGTTGAAACTGATTCCCTGGTCACTTAATGACAGAGGAAAAGAGGGATTGAGTTCAGACATGGGTGCACACTTTATCGATAACCAGCTTCGTTGACACAATTAAACAGTCACAATTTCAGCAACATCAAACACTGTTCCATAGCCAGCCAGGAATGGCCCCGTAAGGGTTTTGGGATTTATAAGCATCATTAAATATTGCAGTAGAGATTGCTCAGCCATTTGAATGATTTGCCCTGAAGGTACTTAATATTTTCAAGTAAATGCCAGAAATGGGATTTTGAAGAGTTTTCTAATTTCTTTGTCTCTTGATTATCATGTGTGTGTGATTACTGCAAAAAATGTTTACTTTCGCAAAAGTTGGTTTATGGTTTATGGCTAATTTATAAGTATTGATGATGTGCATCGTATTTGTCCATTTTGGATAAAAGGGACGCAAACGAAGAAAGAAAACAACCCATTGTTTCTGTTACCAGGCCTCTGGTTTTATTGCAACACAGTGTTAAAGAACATGCACGAGTGAGCTGTCTCATTTTCCAATCCAAGAATGTTTGATTCTTCTGTGATGAAAAAACTCCCCGCCCTAATGGGAAAACATCCTTCAGGCCATCTCTTCATCCTCACTCTCACTGGTCACAGTCCTAATCATAGGACGCTGGTCTGTTTGCCTAGCTTCTTCCCTGCTCTAGGACCATGAGCTTCTTAAGGACTGCTGTCTGAATTTTTTACTTCTCTTGCTGCCACCACTCTCAACCTGTTCCCTATGCTGTAGCCAGGGATCTTTTCAAAACATAAATCTGATCATGTCCTTGAGCCCCTACTCTTGCCACCTTCTTCAGATATCATCTCAGACATCACTTCCTTTAACCCCTAGACCAGCTCAAGTCCTTCTCTTTTTTGTTCTATAAGGATCATGTCCTGTTCCTTCAAAGCCCTCATCCTGGGTTGTAATTATACATTTTTTTGCATGTGATTGATAAATTTCTTTCTCCTCTGCTAGACTTTAAACCCCACAAGGAGAAGGACAGTGTCTATTTTTTGCTAACCCCAAGCAATCAACACAGTACCTACAACCTGGTAGATGTTCATTTGGTCAGTCAATCAATTTTAGTGAATGAAAGAATGAACGAAGGGATGGATGAATGTGACGAAGTAACAACTCAAGGCGGCCTGATGTGCAGAGATCAAAGGGAAAACTGAACAAGCAGAGCACTAGGCTGAGACCTCTTGCCAAGGAAGCCTAAACGCATCCCTGCATGAACATGGAGATGCATTCCTGAAACACTCACTTAAAAACATGTTTCATTATTCTAATGTGCTTCTCTAAATGGATGTATCGAACAAAAACTGGGAATCACATAATGCAATCTGACAAAAACAAAATAAAACAAATTGGTTCTACCCAGGCAAAAGTAAACTAGAAATTATAATGTAACATCCATGGATCTTTCAGAACTAAGGGGAGGAGAGACTGGAAAAGGAAAGGCAGGTATATAAGATGGGTTTGTACAGTCTAATTTGAACTTCTTTTGACCACTTGGTACTCGAATGATTTTGCTTTTGGACCCAAAGATACTTACTTCAATGTGCTGCTCCAGAAACTTCCTCTCCTGCTACTTGTACATCTCCAGGGTTAATTGCCTTCAGGGATGGTTGAGGTGACCCTACCTTAACAGATGGGACCACCAAAGCTAAATGAGCACATAACTAGGCCACAGGCAACAAACACATGTTTTCTTCTTAGCCCTTCTTGGTCCAGTGCATATGTACCACTCTGCAAATGAAAACTCTTCTTAGCTGTCCTTGGCTGGTGCGAACAGTTAATGCAACTTGGCTGTTCACCAATAGGTTGGCCGTGAGAGTCTGCCCAAAAAAAAAAAAAAAAAAAGGCACCTCAGAAAAAAGGTCTCACGATCTCCTTCCAAAAGATGAGCCATTGAAAATCCTATGGAGCACAGTTCTACTCTGACACACGTGTGATCGCCATGAGTTGGAGTCTACTCAACAGCAACCGGTACTGGTATTCTTAGCTGTTGCCTAGGATTTATCATTACTCTCCATATCAGGACACTGCTAGACAGTGACCTGACAGCCTCAGACTGGGACAAACCCTTGTCCCCTAAACCCACTCTGTGTGTTGGTGCCCATCAACCAGTCTAGCTCCCACCTCCTCTTTTGACCTCCTTTGAATCAGAGCTTCAGGAGGACAGGGGCTTACGCTTACGGCAGAAGTTGGCAGTGAGTATTTGTGAAGTGGAGGGAAGATCCTGGGCTTTGGAGTCAGACATACGTAGGTTCACATTACGGCGCTTACGGCAATTCACTTAACCTTTCAGAGTGCTGGCTTTCTCATTTGTCAAATGAGGATCCCTGAAAGCATCAGCTGCGTAAAATGGCCAGGGCAGTGTGTGGCATACAGGTGGGACCCGTTAGTGTTTGGCTTTCCCTTTTCCTTCGTCTCTTCTTTAGAAAGTAACATGATGTCCAGGATGAGTGTGAGCTTTGGAGCCAGACCAACCTGGGTGAGACCCTCGCTCGGCCACTTACTAGCTGTGTGGTCTTGCACAAATGTCTTAACCTCTCAAAGTCTCCCTTTTCTCATCTGCAAACTGGGGATAGCAGGTTGCGGGGGAGGGGGTGTGGGGGTAGAGGGGCCCATCTTGTAAGTTGAACACTACACAAGATAGGCATGTGCAGTGCCCAGTGCAGAATTGCAAGGGGTGAATTCAGTACTTGGAAATTTCCTTCTTTGCGTTCCTTTGTGGATTGATGAAGCGATTCATAGTTTTTTGCCCATCCAGGGGTGACTGAGTCTTAGAGAAAACGCCACACGCACACATAGATACACACACTGGCACATGCACGCACACGGAAGGAAATGTGAGCCGAGGAATAGCCCTGTAGAATATTAACTAAGACATCTGCTTTCACAGCCTGGCTGCACAAAGGGCTGTTTGTGGATCCAGCTCGCCGTTGGTATGCCAACCGAGTACCAAAATCACGGTTTTGTAGCAAGTCCACCGCTGACGGACTCTGGCTGTGCCTGAGTCACGCTGCTTCCAAGACATCCTGGATGACAAAACTCTCTCTCTGTTATTTGAGGAAGTGTAGCAACTTTCATTCATTTATAAACATGGCCATTAAAAGGAAACCGAAACCCCACATCCTAAGCTAAACCTGAGAGTGTTTTTCTACATTTGTCCATAGAACGTTCCCTTCTAAAAGTGATTTTTAGCACGAAGTTCTTCTGGAAACACGGAAAGGGTTGAATGTTCCATGTGCTAAGGATAGAGGTGGCTTCTAACAGCTGGAAGCTCTGGAAGTTCTGAACACATCTATTTTTCACTTTCTTTGTATGAAAGATGGAGAGAGGAGAGAGGGCTTCTACCGCATTTCCGCCTGCCTCAAACGGGATTTAAATGAATAATGGACTCCCCTGCCCTTTGCTTAGCTCTTGTCTCTGCCATTTACTCACCTTGAGCAGATACCTTAATCTTTGTAAAGCTCAGTTTTCTCATCTGTAAAATGGAGAGGGGGGAGAGTTACCACCCCAGAAGGTTGTTATAGGAGGATTAAATATTATAATGTAGGCTCAGCATCTAGCATGGAACAATATAGCCATATGGCAGTGAGCTCTGAAGGTGTGATAATACCAAGCTCTCTCAAACAGGGCATGATTCTAGATGGTCACCTAGTCGTAAGAGGACAGCAGGTCTCCAAGTCTTTTCTGGGCAGCACTTTATGAGCTCTGGGACCCGTTTGACCAACAAAACAAGGCATGTGCCCTCGACACAAGTTCCAGGGGGTGCTCTCATCTGCTCATGAGGCTACACCTTCTTACCTGTTCTTTCTTACCACGATCATTTTGTAGTTCTGGTGGCTGGTGATGAGCCTTCCTTATTCCCAATGTGCTGGTGATATCACCTGGGAACTGAAGGCTTCCAGGTGGGGAGCTGGCTGCTTTCTGATGCTGAGGTTTAGGCAGCGAGTCATGAGCAGGCAAGTGATGCATGCTTTAGGCTATTTCTTCTCCCCCTCCTCAAGCCTCCCTACCCACCAGGCCATTTTGTCTGTCCTCCCTTTTCAGGGTGGATTGGTGGAAAAAGTGTAGATCTTGAGATCAGACCACAAATTCAAGCTAAGCACCTTCATGTGTGATCTCTGACAATTATTTAATCTCTCCGAGTCTCAGTTTCCTCATCTTTAACACAGGAGCTATGCCTGTCTCAGCATTTTCCCAAATGTGTTCCATGGAATCCCGGTTTGGTGAGATGCTACAGGAGTCACATGGATAAAGAGTTATGTGATTAGATAAGTGTGGGTAACACTGGGTCAAGCGAAGATGAAGAAGCTTCTTCACTGTTGGACTTCTTGTAACGTCAGTCCTCAAGAGGGGCATATAATATTAAATAGTTTCAAACTCATTTTACCACAGAATTTTTTAAAAAGCAGAATATCCCCATAAATGTGAAAGGTGACATAGATACAGACTTGGGAGTAAGATTGCCTAATTATACCAAACCAACCAAACCCAAGTTGGTTCAGACTCATAGAGACCCTATAGGTCAGAATAGAACTGCCCCATAGGGCTTCCAAGGCTGTAAATCTTTATAGAAGCAGATTGGTACATCTTTCTGCTGTGGAGCAGCTGGTAGGTTTGAGTCGCCGAGTGCTTTAACCACTGTCCCACCAGGCCTTCTTTGCCTAAGTATAAGCTCTATATTTGCCATTTGCGAGTTAGTTATTTTCTGCTGCATAGCAGATTATCACAAACTCAGCAGCTAAAAACATCATACGTCATTATCTCACAGTTCTGTGGATCAGGAATCCAGGAGAGCTTAGCTGGATCATTCACTTACAGTGTCTCTCACAAGGCTGCCATCAAGGTGTCATCCAGGGCTGAGGTCTCATCTGAAGTCCCTACTGGGGAAGGATCTGCTTCCAGCTTACATGGTTGTTGGCAGGATACAGTTCCTTGTGGCTGTTGTTGGCTGGAGGCTGCCCTCAGTTTCTTACCACATGGGTCTCTCCAACATGGTGGCCTGCTTCATCAAAGCCAGCAACAGAGAGAGTGGATTAGCAAGACGGAAGTCACAATTTCATGTAGCCTGATTCCTGAAGTGACATACCATATTCTACTGGTTAAAAGCAGTAACTAGGCCAGCCCACCCTCAAGGGTGTGAATATACAGAGGTGAGGATCCCTGGGGATCATCTGAGAGCCTGCCACAGTAGTTGTGTAACTTTGGGCAATAACTTGACTCTGTGCCTTAGTCTTCTCATCTGTAAAATTGGGATAACAATCATAATACCATCTTTATAAGGTGGTTGTGATTAAATGAGTTGATATATGTAAAACAGTTGCAAACAGTAGGCACTATATAGATACCTTCTTTTATTATTACCTAGAACAGTGTCTGCAGACGGAAGAAGTGCAGTAAGTACTGGTTGAATGACTGAGTCAAGGAGTGGACTCCCATTACATGGGAATTACTTTGGGAAAGGCTGTCCTACTCAGGATTGCTGCAAGGACTAGAGGAAATAAGCAACATGAAGCAGTGAGCACAGTCCCGGGCACACATTCGGCCCCCAGTTGGTGTTAATTTCTCCTTCGTCTTCCAGGTTTAGATGTCCAGGCTAAGATTTAAAGCCCCAGATAGCTCAGATCCAGTATCCCCCTCTGCTCACCTTCTTCCTCCTTTCTTCCTACCACCCTCTCCCTCCCACAACAACGTTAATTTTCTTGGTATAACCCACGCCTGGTACGGGGCTCTGGATGAGGCTGGCAATGACAATTAAGTGTAGTTCAGAGGCCTGAGTGACAATGGGAATAAGGTGAATGGGAGAAAAAGAGAATAAAGGTCTAAAGAAGTGGAAAAAAAGAGACAGAAAAGACCACATTGAAGAGCAATGCTATTTTTTCTCTATGTACCTAAGAGTTTTGAGATGCTTTAATATTCATTCTTAAAATCTTAACACTATCCCATGTTTTTCTTCCAACTTAGCTACTCTTAATCACTTTATTCAAAGCAGGCATTCTTCCCAGTCTTCTCCTCTAAAATGGCTGCATAGCGTCTGATTTTTTCTGTTTTTGCCTGGCATCTATTTTTAAGTGAATTAAATATCGTTTTGCTTTGTGGCTTTCATGATACTTCTTAAGATAATAAAAAGCCTGTCCAGTGGTTTACATTGGCAAAGTGCTTTCACATACATGATCACATTTGAACCTTATGGCAACTTGGTGAGGTGGGTATTGCTATGGTGAAGGGAAAACTAGGGGTTGCTGAGGTGAAGCAACCTTGAGTACACGTCAGCATCAGGACCTGTGTCATAACATCTAACTCCAAGCCAAGACACTCTCCGCACGCTGCCATCCATGTTGTTAGTTGCTGTTGAGTGGATTCTGACTATAGCAACTGCATGTGAGCTGAGCAGAACTGCTCCACAGGATTTTCAAGGCTGCAGCCTTTCGGAAGCAGATCAACAGGACTATCTTCTGAGGTGCCTCTGTGTGTGTTCGAACAGCCAACCTTTTGGCTAGTGGTTGAGTACTTAGCTATTTGTGCCACTGCAAGACTCCTCTGCCATCTGAAGGTGGTTGATATTAATGGGAGCTACCAAAAATTGTGGGAAATGGATTCAGATCCTTATATATCAGCACCATCTGTTGGTTGCTGCTGGGAGAGACAGTGAGCATCCTTGGATTTGAGGAATAGTTCTCAAACTCTTCCTACAGGGTCTCCCTGAGTCTTATAAGACATCTTCATATTTTAAGTCATCTTTCTTTAAACAGCACAGGAATGACTGGAAGCCAGGCACGGGAAGAGGGAATGGTTACCTGAAATGGCTTCCTTGGCTTGTCAGGAAGGCTTTCTGAAGTCTATTGACTTCTATCCTGTAGAGTTGCCACCATGTTGACTGTCCTCTACAGAGCAGGCTGGCCACACCTCTGTGATGCCACTCACTGGGCAGCATGTCCAGGGACTCAGGCCACTCCTACTCCCTTAGTGCCCAGAAACAACCACTGAATCAATTAATTCACCTTTGCTTTCTGGGAAGGGCCATTCTGGAGCGTAGTTTTCTCTTGGAGATGTGCTGGATCCAGGGACCAAGTGGGAACCCTCCCCCATGTCCATAGTGCTTTGGCTCAGTGGTTCTCAACAAGGGGTGATTTGTCTGCCCTCCCCCCACCCCGGAACATTTGTTAATGTCTGGAGACATTTTTGGTTGTCACAACTAGAAAGAGGGTTGCTATTGGCATCTAGTGGGTAGAGGCCAGGGGTGCTGCCAAACATCGTACAATGCACTGGGCAGCCCCCACAACAAAGAATTATCCAACTCAAAATGTCAACAGAGCCAAGGTTGAGAAACTGCTTAGGCCTATTCTTTTAGGAAGTTCAATGAGGCTGAGGGTCCAGGGGGAAGAGGAGGGCAACAGGGTGGTTGTCATCGACATCTCCCCAGGATACTCTTTAGGGATGGGTTCAGGCTGCTAAGTAGGTACTTGTCTCCAGGGCACCCCATCCTCTCCCCCTAACCACTTTCCTTGCCCTCCCTTGTCTGTTTTAATTCTGTTTGAAGCCAGTCCTGTTTGACGGGGCAGCAGTGTTCTCCTCATAGTTCCTAGGCCTGATTTGCTTTTGGCCATGGCCTTGATGGCTCTGCTTGGGAATTCATGTGTTACTGTTTGGAGAGAGTCATATTTTTTACAGCAACATAACCCATTTTGCCTTTATAGTAATTGTTTTGGAATAAGAAGTAATCATCCAGGACTGACCAACTTGCTTTGCTAAGCGCTCCTTTCTCACTCCTGGCAAATTGCTTTGAGAATTGAACAAAGCCCGGCTCAATCATGCAGGATATCCATTCCAAAGAATGCCTGGGAAGTAAATCTCTGTTAAGCCAGCCCAGTCATGCCGCCTCCTCCTTCTTCCCTGGGATAAAATGGTGAGCGTGTGCTTCATTCCACATGCCCCTAGTCTTGGGCATGGGCGCTTTAAGCCTGGGGCTGGACTGGGGCATTTGCAATGCTCATGGGACTGCATAAGAAACTTACAGCAATGGACTGTTATATTAAAGAGCTGCCGATCCTTGGGGCTGATGTAAGAGTCGGCACTTTCTACGTGGCTGTTGAAATTAATTTATGGCAGCCTTTTCCTGACGTATGTTCTGTGGAATGTTAAATAGGTATTGCGTGAAAAAGTAGCCAAATGAATTTGAAGAACCCCTGTTCTTTACTGCAAGACTTCTCAAGGTCTTTAAATTGTTAACGAGCTGTGTGAATTGTCAGGGAGAATATAGCATGTGGTATTTCCCAAATTTATTTGTTCTCAGAACTCTATTTTTATGGAGCATCTTCCAGGATTTGTGATCTCCAGAACAGGATTTTGGAATATTGGAAAGGGAAAGGGTTAGATTTCCTTTCTTCTCTTTTTCCCTTCCTCCCTCTCTTTCTCTCTCCTTTCTTTCCTTCTCTCCTCTCCCCTTCCTACTCCCTTTCCTGTTCTAACTCCTCTCCCCTCACCCCTCCCGTCCTCTTCTTCTCCTTTTTTTCCTCTCTCTCTCACACACACTGAACACACAGACATACACATTAAATTAGAGAGGGCAATGTGCTTCCAGGAAAGAAAATGAGATTTTTTCTTTCTTGTCCTTAGATAAATATGATCCAAGACCATCATTCTGGAGAAGTCCTCTTGTCATTCATGTGAATGGCTTTTTACAAGGCTGTGTGGTCTGATGGAAAAACCATGGGCTCTCTCACCTCAAGGACTTCAAAACTGCTGCTTCCTTTGCCTGTAGGGGCTTCCTTCCCATTCTCTTCCCAAGCCAATTATTGCTTATTCGTCTCTCAGGGCTCATCTTAAACATCCCGTCCTTGGCAAAGCTTTCTCTGTACCTTCACCATGGTGGGATCTGGGTGGGAGTACATCTCAGCTCAGCTCCTTACTAGCTGCGTGAACTCATTGGATCAGTTGTCACATAAGATCAAGAGGTAACTCATAAATACATTTTCCTGTGTAACCTGGCACTTGCATTTGAAGTCCATGAAGAGGATGGTGATTATTCTGTGCTTATAGGGCAATGGTAAGGTAGGAAAGGGGTGTTTGGCAAACCCAGTTCATATCAAGAGATCCTACCCTGGGGCATAGACAAGGGCCCTCACAGATTCTGCTCACAGAGTCCTGTACGGCATGTGACTCTGCCTTCTCCATAACCCCCATCCCCCCAAACTCCCCCTCCCTGCCCTCCACTCCCCAATGTAGGGAAAGAGCATTGGAATGGGAGTCAGGAGATCAGGGGTCCAGACTAATTTCTAACATACTCTCATGGCCTGAGGTCTGTGGTTATGCAAGTGATTGAGCTGTGACACAGCTGGATCTCCTTAGTAAATTATTTCCATTTCTATAATCTCCCCACAAACACTATTATAGAGACTGCTGCCACCATGGCCACGAATTATGGGATTGGGAGTCAAAATGAACAGGTATAACACAAGCTAACATCCCTGTAGCACCATAAGGTTTATGAATCAGTATCAGAGCAGCCCTCTGAGGATCCTGACACCACAACCATTCTATTCATTTTCCAACTCGTTCAACAGATACTGATTGAGCCTGTGCCAGGGTCTGCCCATACTGGGTGCTGAGTGTACAGAAACGAATAAGACAGGCAGTGCTGCTGTGAAAGCTGGGCTGGGCCCTTTTTCTGCTCTCTCCCTTGCTTCTCCTCATCAGAGGACTGGTTACTCAGGTTTTACTGGTGCCTCAACAGAGGGAAAGGGGCTCCACTCTGTCTTTTTGACCTGTTTGTGCCAGGACCCAAAGAGCTGCCCTTGCCTCATGCCTGGCCAGGCGGGACATCCTCATGGCTGTGTGATTCTAAGACCTACATTTGGGGAAAAAGTAGGAGGCCTCCACTTTGGCTTCAGTCCAATCACTGTTTGCTAGCCCAGCTTTGTCAGTGGGCTCTACCTTTTGTGAGTCATTGCATTCATTGCATGCAAAGCTGGCCATTATTAAAGCTGGTACTCTAATTCTCCTTGTGTGTCTTCTTCGACGGCCAGTCCTCCGGAAGAAAAGAAGAGTAGGTGTTAAAGATTCTGCTTCCAAACTTACCCCAAAGCTCTAAACTTAGGGACAGAGAGGGTGAGGGGCTTGATCAAGGTCATGGGGCTCTTGGCAGATGCGGGACTTAGATTCTGGCCTCCTGGCTCTTGGCCTGGTGCTATTTCTTCTCCCTCTTCTCCCTCCTCAAACGGGGAGACATGACCAGTGGTGGTCTGCTTCTTGATGAGAGGATACGCCTTATAGACATAGTGATACAAATATGGATTGTGGACCCAGAGAAACCTAGATCTGAGTCCCAAATTTCTATTTTCTCTCAAAGCCTCAGTTTTCTCACCTGTAAACAGTAATGGTACCTTCCTCATAGTGTGAAGTCCCTGGGTGGTACAAATGGTTAACATGCTTGGCTGCTAACCAAAAGGTTGGAAGTTCGGGTCTACCCAGATGTACCTCAGAAGAAAGGCCTTGTGGTCTACTTCCGAGAAAGCAGCCACTGAAACCCTGTGGAGCACAGCTCTTCTCTGACATACATGGGATTGCCAAGAATCCGAATTGACTCCACGCCAACTGGTATTTTTCCTCGTAGTGTTATGAGGAGCATGAAATGAGATAAACCATGCGAAGTGCACAGCACAGTGTCTGGCACAGACTAATTGATCAATAAATGTTTACCTATTTTCATTTTCATACCAAATGAAACAATAAAAAGACAAAGAGCCTACTTTCAAGTCATAAGTATCTGTGCCAAGAAAAGAAAAAAAGAATCCAGGTGATGCAAAGTACCTGCTGAGGTGTTTTCCTAATAAGCTGTGCATGAGCTAAGTTTTTGAGGAGCCATAATTCCCATCTGGAATTCACCTGAGTATTATAACTGTTCCCGACTGGCCGTGTAGCCCGTGCTGAATGCTTTCAGTATATACATCTAGAACACCACAGGCGCTAATATCTATAAGTAGGGAGGAAGCCGTAAATGAGAGCTCATTAAGTTCTTACTGAGTGCTGAAAAGTAAATTAGAAAAAATAAACCGAGCTGAACATTTGTGTAAACCTCAATCTTTCTGATGTTTTTCAATTAGCAGAGCCATTTTTCATGTGAAAAATTAATGGCTGTCATGTGCCACCTGGCTACAGAATCAAATGACAAATTTGTTTTAATGACCACTGTCATATCTTTGGATTCAGCAGCGTATGACTAGTTACAGGCCATCTGGGGTAGGAGGAGGCTAAAGGGAGTGAGCTGGCCTTTAGGGAGCACTCACTATGTGCCAGGCACTCTGCTAGGTGCATGATGTACGTTATCCCTTTAATCTCCTGCATGGGCTGGTGAAGCTGTTGCTATCCCCACTTTATGGATGAAGTTCGGAGAGGTGAAGCAATTTGCCCGAAGTCGCACAATAATGTGCAGGGCAACCTGATCCTATGGTCTGTGTGTATTCCACTAAAGCACATTCTGCAGAGGGGGAAAGACTGGAAAGACTTGGCAGGAAGGTGAAGGTGTCTGGTAACTGTCTAAGGAAACTGTCTCAACCTCAGACCTCTGCCCAGGAATTAATCAGCACTTTTCAAACTAATTGTGCATACAAATCACCTGGGGGTGTTGTTAAATACCAAGATTCTGCATTCTAACAACCACCAGTTGCCTTCTAGTCGATTCTAGCTCTTGGTGACCCCTATATGTGTCCATGTGTGTCAGAGTAGAGCTGTGCTTCACAGGGTTTTCAGTGGAAGATTTTTCAGAAGTAAAGCACTAGACCTTTCTTCTGAGGCCTTTCTTTCAATACCCAGGTTGGACTCAAAGTTCCAAACTTTTCCAACTTCCAACCTTTTGGTTAGTAGCCAAGCATTAACCATTTGTACCACCTAAAACCCGTTGCGGTATAGTCGATTCTGACTCACAGCAACACTGTAGGACAGGGTAGAACTGCCCCATAGGGTTTCCAAGGAGTGGCTGGTGAATTTGAACTGCCGACCTTTTGGTTAGCAGCTGAGCTCCTAACCACTGTGCCACCAGGGCTCGCGTTAAAAAAAAAAAAAAAAAAAGGCTAAACCCGTAGCCATCGAATCGATTTAGACTCATAGAAAAAGACTGCAAATTCTGATAAGCTCCCAGGTAGGGGCAGCCACCACTAGTCATGGAACATACTTTGAGTGGTGAGGCTCTATACCGTGTATGCCTCTCCCCAGCCACGGCTGATTGGCAGCCACAGTTGATTGGCAGCCTGTGCTGATCCAATCATAGGCTCTTAACGTGGCCTGGATAGAAGCTTTGCCCCAACAGGCTGATGCTGATTACGTGCGAGGTTAGGTCTTCTCCTTCATATTTGAATTAAGAAATCCAAAGAAGAATGGATATAAGTCAGTGGTTAATGGAAGGCAGAGTGTACAGGTGGGTTCAGGTAAGCCCTGTCCAGATGAACTGCTCTGTAGGGTGTTCACATTTCTGGATTTAATTCTTTATTATGAACCCCCCCCTTTTTTTTTTCTCTTTTCACTGACCCATGACAGAATCCCTGCTGCCACATTCTTGTGGGATGTCTTTCACATGCTCATAGCTTTATGGGTTGACAGAACCACTCACTATCAACCCATCTTGGACTCAATAATCTTATACAGGCAAATGAATGAAGCATTGCCCAGGAAATTTTAGTGTAGTTGAAAGAGCACTAGGCTGTGAGTCAGAAGTCTTGGGCCCTAGCTCTGTTACTTATTTACCAGTACAACTTTGGGCAACCCTTTCTGTCTTTGGGCTTCAGTTTCCCTCTCTAAAATGACTCAGAGATAGCACATTAGTGCATTGCCTTCTCAACAGTGGGGATGGGAGATGGTTTTTAAGTCCCCTTACAGCGTGAAAAGGAGCCCTGGTGGCACAGTGGTTAAGTGCTCAGCTGCTAAAGGAAAGGTTGGCAGTTCGAACCCATGAGCCACTGCGTGGGAGAAAGATGTGGAAGTCGGCTTCTGTAAAAATTATAGCCTTGGGCAAGGTCATGGAAGCTCCATAGACATATCCAAACTCCCTGAGGGACCGAATTGCTAGGCTGAGGGCTATGGGGACCATGGTCTCAGGCAACATCTAGCTCAATTGGCATAATAGTTTACAAAGAAAATGTTCAACATTCTACTTTGGTGAGTAGTATCTGGGTTCTTAAATGCCTGTGAGCGGCCATCTAGGTTGCTCCACTGGTCTCAACCCTTCAGGAGCAAGGTAAATGAAGAAAACTAAAGACACAAGGGAAAGATTAGTCCAAGGGACTAATGGACCACATCTACCGTGGCATCCACCATACTGAGTCCAGTACAACTAGATGGTGCCTGGCTACAATCACTGACTGCTCTGACAGAGATCACAGTAGAGGGTCTTGGACAGAGCTGGAGAAAAATGTAGAACAAAAGTCTAACTCAAAAAGAAAGACCAGACTTGCTGGCCTGACAGAGACTGGAGAAACCCTGAGAGTGTGGGCCCCAGACACGCTTTTAGCTCAGTAATTTAGTCATTCCTGAGGTTCACCCTTCAGCCAAAGATTGGACAGGCCCACAAAACAAAACGATACTTGCAAGGATTGCAAGGCAGGAGGGGACAGGAATGCTGGTAATACGGAACCCAGGGTTGAGAAGGGAGAGTGTTGACATGTCATGGGGTTGTTAACCAATGTCATAAAACAATATGTGTACTAACTGTTTAATGAGAAGCTAGTTTGTTCTGTAAAACTTCATCTTTACATTAAAAAAAAAAGTGCACAGAAAAAAAAAAAATTGCAGCCTTGGAAACCCTACTCCATCCTATAGGGTTGCTATGAGTTGGAATTGACTTGACGGCAATGGTTTTTTTTTTTTTTTGGTTTCAGCTTGAAAGTATTAACTCATTCTAAGAGCAATTCTTTGCTTTTCATATTCAAAAAGCCCCAGCCTTGTATCTCTTTCTCTTTTACCCCATCCAGTTGGCATCACTCAAAGTTCCTTTTAAGATTTTATGACTTTTCTCAAGTTATTTCCCAAGCATGACTAGTTCTTTGATCCAGCCTTTGTGGTTTTTCTTTGGGCGTACAGGTAAGAGGGGGAGCGGGCCAGGGTAAAAGCTTCCTTCTGGGCCACTGACAGGAGCGGTGGCCACGGGGGTATTATTGCCACTTCAGTCTCCGCAGAGGCAGAGTTAGGTTTTGATCATATTACCCTGATTTGAGAGCTGTCGTCTGGCTGCTCACGGTGTAAGGACTTTGAGTTTCTTCGTGTGTTACCCTTTAAAGAATTTTTCCCTGCTGCTGTCAGGATCGATCGACTCTACGGCAGCGGGTTTTGTTTTGTTTTTTTTGGTTTGCTGTACTCTGGACCCAAAACTGCTTGAAGGAATGGATAGTTGCAATGCATTTATGTTTGAGGGCTGACAAAGGACTTGTGTGCCATTGAGTTGATTCCTACTGATAATGAGTCTGTCGGATAGAGTAGAACTGTCCCATAGAGTTTCCTGGGCTATAATATTTACAGAAGCAGATAGCTAGGTCTTTTCTCCTGTGGAATGGCTGGTGGTTTCGGAGTGGCTGGTGGGTTGGCACCTCCGCCCTTTCAGCTTGCAGCCAAGTGCTTAACACTACGCCACCACGGCTCTTTTGACAAAGGACTAGGAATCCAGAAAACGGACTATACGTGATGAGAACTCTCCTTTAGAACTCTCACATGTTAGCTCCCTTAATTCTCGAGCCTCACTGTGAGATGTCTTTGTCCTGATTTTTATAGATAAGAAAACAGGCTCAGAGAACTTCGTGATTCCTTTAAATACACATGGATGGCAAGTGGCAGAGCCAGAATTTGGGGTGTAATTCACTTGATTCCAAAGCCCGTGAGCTTTCCATTATAACAGCTTTTCCAGCCGCTGGAAAGGTCACTGGACCACCTGGATCAGCTGCACCTGGGGTGGGGAGTGTTTGTTAAACACACCTGGGCCTGGGTAACTATTTTTGATGCGGGGCCCAGATGCTTCTGAGGCATGTTAAACTTGAGAATGCTTGCATTTCATCTTGGTTCCTCTCTCTGGCTGAGGAAGGTGGTGGAG
Source organism: Elephas maximus indicus (assembly GCF_024166365.1). Taxonomy (NCBI): domain Eukaryota; kingdom Metazoa; phylum Chordata; class Mammalia; order Proboscidea; family Elephantidae; genus Elephas; species Elephas maximus. The sequence goes on along the minus strand of NC_064837.1, from coordinate 42,463,663 downwards.
GTGAACAGCTGCTGGTTGTACAGATGGGGAGTGGTGGTGGGTAGAAACAGCCAAAGTCCAGACCGGTGTTTCTCAAACTTAACTGTGCATGTGAATCATGTGGGGCTCTGGTTAAACTGCAGATTCCGATTCAGGAGGTCTGGGGTGAGGCCTGTGATTCTGCTTTTCTAACAAGCTCCAGGTGATGCTGATGTGAAGCCTCCATGGACCACAGGGCTCAGGACACAGCTTTTCTGCCTCTGTTTCTAGAAAAGGGCAAAATGGACAGGTTTGCAAAGGGAACTTTGGGTCAACCCATTCCTCACCGTGTCTCTTTCTATTTTTCTCTGCTTTTAATTTTTATTTTTTAAACCACACTTGTGGAGTAAATTAAATTCTCATTCAATGAGACAATGTAGTATAGTGGTTAAGAGCCCGGACTCTGGAGTCCACTATCTGACCTTGCCATTTTAGAAGCTGTGGCATCTTGGGCAACTTCCTAGCCTCTCTGTGTCTCAACTTTCTCATCTATAAAACAGGGGTAATAATAGTACCTGCCTCCTAGATTGTTGAGATAGTACAGATGAGATAAAGACAGAGTCTGGCACTTAGATAGTCTTCAGCATCTATTAGTTATTATTACTAATTACAAATCCTGTGGCAGCCCTATGCTACAAGACATCATATCTCCTTTAATCCCTAAATAACTCTGAGGTAGGAGATATTATCTCCATTTCACAGATGAGGAAACAGAGGCTCAGAGATTTAGGAACTGCCCAAGGTCAATTTCTGGGCATGCTGTGCTTCCCCTTCCCAGTGCCTTATCATGGTTGTGCCTGTCTCTGGGATGTTCTTAATTGTCCATCCTCTACACATTGGAGGAGGGGAAGGGAGAACAAAACGGCAATAGTGGCCCCTCGCCTAGGGAGTTGCCCATCCCCTCAGCCCCTTGGGTTCTGACCAAGGCTGGCCATGGTTGTGAGCACATCCCTAACTTGCCAACCTCTGTTTTCCCAAAGGGTTGTGGGTTTCCCAAGGAGAATTGGACATAGCCTTCCATGCCCCATTCCTAGTTGGTAGATCCCAGAGGTAAGGGAGAAAAGACCCTAGCAAGAGCTTTCCTTTCACCCTGTGACTGGTCCTCAGAACCACTTTTTCCTCCTAGGAATGGTCTGGGCCCATCTTTCAAATCCTGAATGGGAAATCTGGGGACCTGGAAGCACACTGGCTCTCAGTCAGCTCTGCATCACTTGGCCATCTTGCGCACAGATCAGAGTAAGAATGGGTCCAGCTTCAAGCCTCTGTGTTGTGGACAGTAAGAGCCAGGGCAGGTCCATGTTTCCCTCTGGGGCTGTGAGAAGGCCTGCATCACACTCAGATATTAGGCAGTGGGATAAAGGGCACAGAGGAGGTGTGGTACACATGATCCCTGGGCACTGATAGACTGATAGAATTTCTACCAGGAAACGAGGAAAGGAGACACAGAAAGCTTAAGTTACTCGCCCAAGGTCAAGTGCCAGAGCCAGCCTGAACCTCGACAGCCTGGCACCAGAGCCCAAGTCCTGAACCCACTATAGGCCATGCCGCTTCTCTGCTTGTGGGTGACACAGAGAGACATCTGCAGTGACTTGCCCCAAATATTAATGCCAACTGTTTATGAGTGGCTGAATTTGGGGTGATTTTTGACTTTCTTCTTTAAAGTCTTTAGTAATGTTTTAATTTTTAAATAATGTACATGTGCCATTTTCAGAATAATGAAATCAATTAAAACAGCTAGTTCCAGATAATCCCCAAAGCATATGATTTGCAGGGTTAAACAGGAAGCAGGGTTTTTTTTTTTTTTTTTTGTCAGACAAAGGAAAGGGCTTTGAGAAGCAGCTGGAGGAAGCACCTTTTAATTTTGACCCTCACCACACTCTCCAGAAGCTTCTCAGGACTACCAGGGACTCCCTGCTGCCTCTCTCTCTCCCTGCCACAAGATGGCATTCATGGCACAATGATGGATCAGCCTGCCGCCTCCACAGACACAGGCAGTCCACAAAGTAGGGCTGAGTGTCTCTGAACTACAAATGCCACTCTTCAATGCACAGTGGAAGGAGGGGGCCTTTAAAGAGGGACCGCAAAGCTGACATCCCCTGTGGACCCAAGCCTTGGGTAGTCATATCCAGTTGCTTCCATTTGCAGTAACCCATAGCTCCCCCAGAACAGAGCTGCAGTGTCCATTCTGCTTTCTGATGAAAGAGGACCTTGCTAATGACATTGAGGTTTCCAGAACGAGTGTTGGTAGACCTGGAGAATGGGTTATTTGTAATCTGTGGGGTTATTTATCCTGTGACTTGTTTAGCTTTGTTTTGCTCCACGGGAAAAAAAAAATTGGTGCTGGCCTTCCAGGTGCAGAGGCTGCAAGGCAAGTCCCAGGACAGGCAGCTGGCAGCCTTTGCTGGGGTCTTTCTGGGTGGGGATCTGGGTGGCAGCCCCTACTGAGGCTGGGCAGAAGAGCCCAGTCTTTGTTCCTACTCCCAGGGAAGAAGACTGCCCAGAGCAAGACTGCGCTCTGACCCTGTGGTGACATATGGAAAGTATGTAGATGGCTGGGGAGGGAATCTTGGAGTATGGCCAGAGCAGTCCTACCACCTGAAATGCCCAAGAGGGATTGGACTCAGGTGTAAGAAGTGGGGGCAAGATTTCTGTGCGAGTTAACACTAGCTACTGTAAGAGAACTGGGTACTATAACAGATAAACCTTGAAATCCTTACTAGCGGCTTAACACAATAGAAGTTAACTTCTTACTCATGTAATATCCAAAATGGGTAATCCTGATCAGCAAGTGGGAGGCAGTGCAGGGACCCAGGCTCCTTCCATCTTGGGGCTCTGCCATTTTGAACACATGGCTTCAAAGGGGAAAGAACTTGGAGGATCATGCATGGGAGGCTTTTATGGGCCAGGTTCAGCAGTTGTGGAGGCATGAGTCCTGCCTCCACCCCATAGGTCAGAACGGAATTGCATGCCATGCCTAACTACAAGGAAGCCTGGGAAATGTGGTCTAGCTCTGTGCACAGGAGGATGAAGAGATGTATTTTGTGTATAACTAGCTAGTCTCTGCCTCAAGACTCATTATTTAAAGCCAGATTATAGGGTTTATCCCAAAGAAGTAATCAGATTTTCACAGAGATTCATGCACAAAGATGTTCATTGCTCTGTTATTATAAAAATAAATATTTAGAATCACATTAAATGTTTAGCTATTAGGGATTAAAGAAATGATGGTCTACCCATACAAAGGAATATTATGCAGCCACCAAAAATAGTGCTGTAGAAGAATGTGTTCTGGTTTTATGATCACCACAGTGCTTATGAAATAGCAATCCCAGGAAGCTCCAGGAGTGAGTCAGAGTGAAATACACTATTTTAATTTAAACGTTCTACCACTTAGAGTCATACACAAAATATTCATTTAAAATATAACCCTTTAAAACATTCTATCTATAATTCTAGGGACACATTTTCACAAAAACAAAATGTACAATTATACTGCGGACTTTGTAGGAGATTATTTAATTCAATTCTTATCTCTCTGGTTCACGTCTGACTCTCACCCTGAACCATAAGCATCATAGGGCAGAGACTGTGTCAGGCTTGTTTACTGCCCTAAACACAGTGCGGGGCAGATAGTAGGCATTTGGTAAATATTTATTGAATAGAATTGAATTGAGTGGGGTAATGTCAAATGAGAAACAAGAATAAATTGAACACACAGTGTGATCCCAGCTCCGTAAAAAGAACTCTATATATATGCAAACAAAAAGACTGCAAGAAAATATATTGGTATAATAGAATTGTGTCATGCTTTTTTATTTAGAATTTTCTCTATTTTCCTTTTTTTTTTTTAATGGCGAACCTCTATCATTTACATAATTACAATTAAGAAATATGTTATTCTTAAAAAAAGCTGCTGTAGGGACCAGAACTGAGCTCGAATACTGTGCCTTGGAGAGGATGTCACGAGGGACATAATACCTCCTGGTAGTGATAGGCAAGGTGTGGGGAGATACTTAAATCATTATGTTTGGACCCTTAGTCTGGGAACTGGGGCAGAGCCCAGCCTGGATGTGGGAGCAGGGGCTCATGGAGGCAGGGACTGTGAGGGGAGTTACCACTTCTCTCAGTGGCACTTATCCTGAGACCCTCTGAGATTCCCTCTGATGTGTGAGCTTGTACCTTGTCCTTGCTAAGTACTCCTCCAAGCTTGAAGGCTTGTGAGTTTAGCCTCTGGGAAGAAGTTGGGTTGGGAAGGAGAGTTGGGGTAGGCTGGCTGCACAGTCTGGGTACTTGGGACTGTATCTCTTCTGGGAGCTTCCCCACCCCCTTAGGACTGCCAGACAAAATACAGAGTGCCCGATTAAATCTGAATTTCAGATAAAACAATGGATAATTTTATAGTATAAATACATCCCAAGTATCACACCTTTCATATAACTTCACCAACCCTTATTTTTTAAATTAAAAAAATGAATATTAGATAACATAAATATCAGTATGGTTATTTGCTCTGTTATTGCAGCTGCTATTTAACTTAAACTTCACAGTAATAAAATTGGCAAATCATAAGAACAACAAGGGTCTTCAATGCAAAGTCTTGCTCTGTTATTACCTATACCTAATTTTTTTTTATTGTGCATTAGGTGAAAGTTTACAGAGCCAGATTAGTTTCCCATTTGATAGTTTGTACATAAAGTATATTATGACCTTGGTTTCACTCCCTGCAATGTGTCAGCACTGTCCCCATTTCTGCCTGGGTTTCCCCATTTTCTTTCATCCTGATTTTTCTACCCCCTCCTATCTTCTCATCTTTGCTTTTGGGCAGACAATGCCCTTTTGACCTAAGGACTATGTTCCTCTTGGGTGTTATTGTTTATCTTTATGAGCTTGTCTGTTGTTTGGCTGGGAGGTGGTCTCCAGGAATGGCTTCAGTTCCAGGTCAGAAGGGTGTCTTAGGGTCATAGTCTCAGGGGTTCCTCCAGTTTCAGATCAGTACATCTGGTATTTTTTGTGAATTTGATTTTTTGTTCTGCAGTTTTCTCCCTCTCGTCTAGGACCCTCTGTTGTGATCCTAGTCAGAGCTGTTGGTAGTGGTAGCCAGGCACCATCTAGTATTTCTGGTCACAGGGTCATGTAGGCGATGGTTCATGTGGTCCATTGGTCGTTTAGACTAATTGCTCCCTTGAGTCTTTTGTTTTCTTCACTTCCCTTTGCCCCGGATGGGAAGATACCAATCCTTGTGTCTTAGATGACCGCTCACAAGCTTTTAAGACCCCAGACGCTACTTACCAAAGTAAGATGCAGAACATTGTCTTTATGTACTATGTTGTGCCAATTGACGTAGGTGTCTCTCAGGTCTATGGTTCTTTGTATTCTAGCCTAGGAACTTCTATCCCTCGAGGTAATTGGTTATATCTAAGAGGCTTCCCTGACTATACTCCTCGTGTGCTCTGTATGAACCACACCTACAGTCATGTATGTAAAAATATCTACCACCAAACCTATATCTGCTGGTGGGTGCATTCCCTTACATGCTCCCACACCTCTTGAAGTATCTACCTACCTATTTGTCCATTTGTAAATTATTGTTTGCTAATACTATTGCTATAGGATTGTCTAACCTATAGTAGTTACTGTAGTTGTCCTTTATTCTCAGTGTCATGCCTTGGTCATGTTGTGCTGACTTCCCTTTTCCCTTCACCAATATTACCTTGTGTCTTCTATCTAATTGGTAATTTTCCTTTCCTTCCCCTCCCACCCCTCGTAACCATCAAAGTATGTTTTTCTTTTTTTTTTTACCTTTTGTTGTTACTTTATATTAGCGGTCTCATACAATATTTGTCCTTTTGTGATTGACTTACTTCATTCAGCATAATGTTCTCCAAATTCATCCATGTTGTGAGGTGTTTTGTGGATTTGTCATTATTCTTTACTTTTGAGTAGTATTCCATTATGTGTATGTACTACAGTTTGTTAATCCATTCATCCGTCAATGGGCACTGTCTTAGTTATCTAGTACTGCTATAACAGAAATACCACAAGCAGATTGCTTTAACAAAGAGAAATTTATTCTCTCACAGTTTAGTAGGCTAGAAGTCCAAATTCAGGGCATCAGCTCCAGGGGAAGGCTTTCTCTGTCAGCTCTGGAGGAAGGTCTTTGTCATCAATCTTCCTCTGGACTAGGAGCTTCTCAGCACAGGGACCCCAGGTCCAAAGGATACACTCTGCTTCTGTCACTACTTTCTTGGTGGTATGAGGTCTCCCTGTCTCTCTGCTTGGTTTTCTCTTCAGCTTCTGCTTCCTGCTTCCTTGGCCTCTTGGCCCCTCAGGCCTTTCAGCCTGCATTTGCCCTGCTGGGGTAAGTGTTCCAAAGTTTTCAGCTCCACCGATAAGTGCCTGGAGGCACCCCACTCCACCAGTAAACCTCAGCTCTCTTGCTCCGTGGGCCAGCAAGCCTAGCTTCACCAATAAGTTCCTGGAGGTACCCCACTCTACCAGGAAGCCTGCTGTGCAAAGGCACTCAGCTGTCTCGCTCCATGGGTTGGCTTCAGTGCTGTCTTATGCTGGTCTCCTGGCTCTGCTGCCATTTTTTCTCTGCTGCTGCCATTTTTTCTCTGCTGCTGCCATTTCTCTTAGGTTGTTTCCACCTTTTTGCTATTGTGAATAAATGATGCAGTTAACATGGGTGTGCATATGTCTATTTGTGTCATGGCACCTGTTTCTTTAGGGTATATACCTAGGTGTTGGAATCCTGGGTCATATGGTATTTATATTTCTAGCTTTTTGAGGAAGCACCGTACTGTTTTCTAAAGTGGTTTTACCATTTTACATTCCCACCAACAGTGTGTAAGAGTTCCAATTTGCCCAGAACCTCCCCAACATTTTTATTTTCTGTTTTTTTTCGATTAGTGCCGATATGTCGGGGTGAGATGGTATCTCATTGTAGTTTTGATTTGCACCTCTTTTTTAATAGCTTATGATTGTGAGCATTTCTTCATATGTTTTTTAGTTGCTTGAATGTCTTCTTTGGTGAAGTGTCTGTTCATATCCTTTGCCCATTTTTAAATTGGATTGTTTGTCTTTTTATTGTTGAGATGTTGAAGTTTTCTATAAATTTTAGAGGTTAATCCCTTGTTGGCTATATTGTAGTCAAATTTTTTTTTTCCCAGTCTGTAGGTTCTCTTTGGACTCTTTTGGAGAAGTCTTTTGTGGAGCATACCTTTTTCTTTTTTAGTGAAATGTCCTGCTTTATAAGACGAGGTGGAGTCTTATAAGCCCCTCAGAATCGACTCAACAGCACTGGGGGTAGTTGGTATGCCTCACCATACTCCCAGTAAAATCAGCCCCTTGCCTCTCTCTGCCCACCTCCTTTCCTTCTTTCCCACATGCCTGCCCACAGCAAAGTCTAAACTGAGGGTTGATCTTGCCAGTTTCAGGGTGGGCAACTTCAGGATATTTTTCCTGGAGAAGTCTGCCTGGAGCATATCAGACCCCGAAGACTCCTACAGTTGCCTTTCAGGGCTCATCCCCTCCTGGGCAGCTCTTTTCTTCTGGCCCACTCTGCCCCTTGCTAAGTTGCTGTCTTCCAGGTTTCTTTTTACCCAGGTCCTTAACAGAAGTGGTTGTAAGGCTCCCAGCTTCTCCCCGAGAGTTTTCTCCCTGAAAACAACATGCTGCCTTTTTGAGGCAGCCCCCATTTTCAGGGGAACAGACCTGGATAAAAATGACAAACATTTTCATTGTAATACATTTTCCAGACACCTAAAAGCATTCACAAGAGCTGTCCTGGGAGTGCTAGTACTACACATGGTGTATCAGGGTAGCCAGGGAGGATGGGGGCCTGTGGAGGGGGAGAGCAGCAAAGGAAAGACACATTCAGTCTGAGGAGCTAAGGGCGGAACCACAGGCTGAGCCCAGAGTCCTGGAAGCCTTCAAGCTCTGAAGCAGAGAAAGCACTAGAATCCTTCGCCAGGAAACAGGAGCAAAGGACGGGATAATCTCCCCCAGCAAATGAGGCAAACAGAGGTTCAGAGCAGAACACAGAAGGGTCTGACTTGATTCCAGTAGACGATGCTACAGCTGTGAGGCAGCCTGGTGGAGCTGCTAGGTACCACGATATAATTAAGAGCAAGGCCCTCTCTCTCTTGGGTCCCTGCCTCTAACACTTGTCAAATAAAAACCAAATCGGTTTCTTGTGTTGCTTGTTGGTTTTGAAAAGCAAATCTTCAGAGGAGGTTGTGAATAAATCATCCATGAATATGGAGCCTTCCATTTTTCAAAACATTAGGTTGAATCAAATGAAACCGCCAAATACTTTATGGCTTTTCACCTGCACAACCAGCAATTTTAAAGGCCACAATCACAAAACTACATGCGCACACGCACACACGTACACATAACCACATACATTGTGCACAGGTAGATTTTGTCACCAGGGCTTGGCAAACTGGCTCAGAATGGCCAGCCCTGTCATGCACAAGCAGCTGTGGTTGACATTGTGACCAACATGGCTTGGAGTTTTTCTCAGAATTTTAAATTGAATTGTACAGGGTTGCACAGCCTCTGCTGTATACTCAGTGCCTTCTTCTGCAGAAACTGCCTTGCTGCTGGTCCCTCCATAGGACCTCCAGACTTGGTGAAACATGCCCCTGGGTCTACCCCAGGGAGCCAGGGCAGAGACCTTCTGGGGTCAAATTCTCTTTGCTGTAAAACCCGCAGTAAAAAAAAAAAAAATTTGGAAATATCAGCCACACCCTGAATATTTTGTGTATTGCTGTTGTCAACTTATGTATTAGTTGTGACTGCCCAGGGGCACCTAAACCTTCTGGTTCTCAGGTCTCCTGGATTCAGAGCTTTTCATCCATTGTCCTATGCCTGTGACCCTGTGATCTTCTGAGATGCCCATGATGGATGAGAAGAAAAACAGTGAGAGCCTCAATGTCCCCAAGAATGTGGGCAGGATGTGAAAAACTCATCCAGGAAGGTAGAGCAGGGTCAGGGGCCCATGCCAGTTAAAACAGCAAGAGGCACAAAGTCAATGGGACCGATAATAGAGTGATCTGGCAAAGCCCAGAAAGCAGGGTAGGAGAGCATTTGGTAGTATTCATGTAGTCTGTGGGATGGGGAATTGCTTCTGCAGCTGTCCTACTCTGGTTCCTTCATGTGTTAGCTGTGTGACCTTAGGTAAGTTGCTTAGCCTTAATGAGCCTCAGTTTCCTCAGCTGTGAAATTGAGAGAATAATTTCTACTTAATATGGTGGCGGTGAGCATCTGATGAAGAAAGGTAAGTAGAAGCATGTTATAAACTGTAAAACTATGTAAATGTCACATGTGAGGAATAGTGAGCACTCCCTTCCTGGTGGCCAGTTAAGGGAGGGAGAAGATACTAGACTTTGAGAATCAGACCATCAGGGAGCTGGACCTAGTATCCTGGGGAGGAAGAACAGGCTGCAATTCTGGTAGGGTGGACAGGAAGGGAACAGGGTTGCTAGGGAACCAGGCTCAGTCCTGCTGAGATGAAAGATGGAATGCAGGATGCCAAATGCACGTGATCAATTCAGGCTCTTCTGGGCTGCCAGCAACTGGGGGTTACTCCTGAATTTGCCACAACCATTATGTGACTTCAGCCTGCTATTGGGCTCTGGAAACGCAGAGGCCTCAGGAATATCTCCCTTATTGACTTTTCTCCAAGGACTTAGAGACAGTATGAGTATGTTGTACTGTAATATTTCCCAAGTGTAAATGACCATAAAATATTTCAGCAAGCATAATGTAGTGATGTACATCAATAGCAATTTGAGTATAAATGTCCAAGTCAATCAACACTGAATCCTTGAATATACACGTAAATTATAGGTACCTATTTTTTTTTAATATAACCTGTGATCTTCTAACAGATGCTCCTGCTATGAGCTTCCATGGTACTTGGTATTCCTTTGTCACAGTACTTGTCCTCCTTGCAATGGATAGACTCTTTTAAGTAAAAGTGATGAAACAGCTCAAATTAGCTTAAGCCAAAAGGAAGAGAATTTCTTGGCTCCATCATTCCAAAGATCAGTGGGGCAGCTAATTTTAGGGCTCTGGATCTCTCTCTCTCTCAATTTCTTGGACTGGTTATCTTCACATGGTGAGCGGGATGGCCACCATCATTCCATAGCTGTATCCTATTGCTTAGCAACATCAGTGGAAAGACGGCATCTTGACAGTGCTTGTAGAAAAGTAACAGGGAGATTGTGATTGGATCACCTTGGGTCATGTGCCCATCTTCGAACCAGTCACTGTGGTCAAGATGATGCGGGGCCACCTCTTGGAAGGAGTGTGTGAGATCAACCTTTCTGAACCACAGGGAAAACATTCTCTGTTAGAAAGGGGAGTTCTATTGCTAGAAGAAAGGGAGGAATGAGTACTGGAATGCCCACTGAAGTATTTTAATTTGGAAACCCTGGTGGCATAGTGGTTAAGAGCTACAGCTGCTAACCAAAAGGTCGGCAGTTTGAATCCGCCAGGCGCTTCTTGGAAATCCTGCGGGGCAGTTCTAGTCTGTCCTATAGGGTTGCTATAAGTCAGAATTGACTCGATGGCAGTGGGTTTTAGCTTGTTAATTGTGCACCCTAAGCTCTGAGATGCAAGGACTGTGTTCATCTTGTTCACCATAGTATCCTCAGCACAGTGCTCAGCACGTTGTCAGTGCTTAATACATATTTCCTGAATAATGAATAAATGAACAAATGAATGAGATTCTTCAGCAAGTTAATTGGTAAATTCTTTAATGGAACTTCCTGGTATCTATAGGTATTATATACTTTTTTTTTAATTGAGGTGAAATTCACGTAACATACAATTAACCATGTTCAAGTATACAATTCAGTGACATTTAGTATTATACATTCACAGTGTTGTGTGCAACCACCAAGTATATCAAGTTCCAAAACATTTTCATTACTCCAAAAGAAAGCCCCATACCTGTTAAGCAGTCACTCCCTATCTTCCCTCCCCCAGGTCTCTGGCAACCACCAATCTGTTTCTCTCTCTGTGGATTTACCTATGTGGATATTTAATATAACACACTGCTTCTTAATGAAAACAACTAAACAACTGGTGGAGTATTTTTCTTGCATTTATCAAACAAACTAAAGAAAAAAAAAAAAACACTTCCAGTATATTGTTGCAAACAACACAAAGCAGCTTGAGCCCGCTTAACTGAGAAAATCTACCTTCTGGAAGCCAAGCCTAGTCAGAGAGTCTGTTGCCAGGGTCTGCAGAACTCCGTCTCTCATTTCTACTTCTTTCCACCCATCATTGGCTTCTTTCTCTTCCTAGATGGGCTTTCTCTGCTTTTCAGAGCATGTGGCAGAAGATGCCCTCTCTCCAGCTGTCAACTTAGCATCCCTTCTGTTCTAGCCACGTTCAGAAGCTACTGACTCTGGATGCCACTTCCTGATTTCTGGGAGATGGAATCTATTAGTCTTGCTTGAACTAGATGCCCACTCCTGGTGCCATCAGCTACTGAGGGTCTGGAGGCAGGGCCATTTGGTAAGCTGATGAAAGAATTTGTTGGAGGGTAGAGGGTGACAGATTCAGGCCAGCAAGGAGTGGACCAGCAGCTCCTCAAAGGCCGGGGCTGCTCATCTGGAGATCTGCCCATTGCTTGTAAGCCAAAGTGCTGCTCTGTCTGTCCTCTTGGAGCATGGCTGTAATTGATTTTGTTTTAGAGAATTTCATGACCCTTCTTGAGATAATAAAAAAGACTAACATAAAATTCTCCCGAACAAAATCAATTGCTTTCCTTGTCCCACCAGCATACAGAGGCAGCCTGCGGTTCCTCTGAGTGAGAAGATTCCTGAAGCATGGCGTCAAGGGCCCGAGGGAGGCAGTCTGCCTGATTTGGAGGGCGTTTGTGCTAGTATGGGGCAGGTTTCAGGTGGCAGTCTGAGTCACATGGGTCTGAAAGAGCATACCCCCTCTTAGACCTTTGCCCAATTTCTTGGCCCAGAAGGTGTTGTCCTTCTCCTAACAGAAGTCTTTGAAATCTCGTGCCAGGGGAAGAAAGAGTGCACTTGAGGTTAAGGCATGGTGGTGATGGGCTAAAGATGGAAACTCCCTGCTACTCTGCTCATAAAATGTACCTCTGGGCAGTGGTCAGGAGAATGGCTTTGGCATCTTTAGGCAGGCAGTAATCATCTAGCTACTGCTGGCTCCACTGGCAGCAGTAGCTAGATAAAGGGTCCTTTGTTGGGAGAGCATGGGACCAGGTGCTCAACAGCCTGCCTGGAACCCAGCTTCCAAAATCCAAGCAAGCTCCGGCCTCCAGACCAACTCAACTGAGTGCCTCTGTATACTCCACAAGTTGAAGGAGAATGAGCATGTACTTTGGAGCCAGTAAAAACTATGTTTGAATTCTGGTTCTGCTTCCTATGAGTATGTGACCTTGGACAACTCGGCCTCAGCTTCCTTGTATATAAAACGTGGCTAATAATATACTTCATTTGTTCCTTGATGTAAAGATTATATGGGCACAGAGCTTAGCTTGGTGGCACAAGGAAGTTATGTTCATCTACAGAAACAAACACTGTTGAATATATTATTGCATGGTCAAGCAGCAACATCAGCTGTTCTGATCCATCCAGTGTCTCCCTTTATCAGTGTCCCAGCTTGTATCTTAAATTGTTGATTATCTTTGGGCAAGGGGCTTCTACTCTTTTGACCACAGTTTTCTTATTGTAAAATGAAGTTGCAAGATGAGATTACTGCCAAGGTCCCTCCTGGCAGGTAAGCCCATGCACACGGGGTTCTCTGGGAAAGGACCATGAGTCACCAAAGGCTAGTCGAGGCTGATCACTTTGTAAGATTGCTAGAAACTAAGGGTGTCTCTCCTGAATCTGACTTCAGCAGTCTGGAAAGACCAAAGCAGGGAGGGAATGGGCTTGAAGAGCTGTGTTCTCAATATGTGTGAGGCAATGAGGCTGCCCTGCCATTTGACTTCACAGATTTTGTGCTTTGCTAAAATTACCTAAAGTTGCCAGTTCAGAAAGGCTTGTGAATTACAAATATTTTTTCAACACCAAATGCCAGTCGATATGGTATCAGAGATAACTTGTTCACATTGGCAATTTTACCTCATTTTCACAATGAGTATAGAGAATTATTCTCCTATAATTACTTTTTCATGCAGTTTCAGAATAGAAAATCCAATATTTTGGAAGCTAGTTGACCAGAGCAGATGTATCACCATGTTATGACCATTTTCATGGACATCCACGAACTCCCATTTTCAATGCCCAAGAAATGGGTTTGAGTGTTATACAAGCCTTTCTATTTCTCCCAGAGAGAGACCTGGCTTCATTTCCTTGTAGTTGCCATCCGCCATGAAACCCAGGCCAGCACAGTCATGGGACATTGTCAGCCAATTCCCCTGGGACCACAAGTGGGCTGCAGGTCTCTTGGAGTAGATTGTGGCAGGTGATGTACCCATGTGTGTGTTGGGTGATGGGTGGGTGCTTCTGGGTGCTGAATGAGGAGGTGGCAGTATGTAGGGGAAAGAACATTGGAGCTAGAGATAAGAAAGTCCAAGTCTTAGTCCTGGCATGTCCCCTTCTTTACTGTGTGGTTTTGGTCCAGTTATTTCATCTCTCTAGGCTTCAACTTTCTGGTTTATAATATGGGAATAGTAAACCCTGTGCTACCTACCTCCCATTAAGGTTGTCAGGAGGAGGATGTGAGATAGTGTATGTTGAAAATGTGTTGGAAGCTGCAAAGCACTACATATATGAGAGATATTCTGCTTATTGCAACCACTGTTGCTGGTTGATTAATACAGTTACCCTTTCACTGAGGATACCATCCATCTTTGGAATGAAGGAGGGGATTATGGGAGGAGTTGGGGGCACCAGGAGAAGGTTATTTACTTTGTTACCCAGTTCATACATGGCCACTTGGCTAGAAAGTTTATACATGGCCACTCGGCTAGAAAGGCTTTGACCTTGCTTACAACCATGTAAACTCAAATTGCCTAGTAGTTTTGAATTATGCCCTGTGGAACCTTAGATTGTTCATAAGGATCTCAGGGCCTTTGCAAATGTCAGACTAGGTGTCCCTTAACACCTGCCCCAGTGCTCTCCTTGATTATTAGGGATATCACCAAATACAAACATCCAGAAATGTCCAGAAACACAATTCTCAAGAAAAACCTCTCTACTTTTCTGACTGTGTGAGGTTCCTCTTCCTTCTCCCTTTCCTGGGGTATGATGATCTATTGAAGAGCATGTGTTCAAAGATGCTCGTTCTAAGTTTCTTAGCCAGACAACGTGGGGAGACATCCGAGCCCTAGCAGGATGCTTGTCCTTGCAAAGTTCAGGAGTAATTAACATGGCAAGAGGAGGGAGGAGAGCAATTTGGATTTTATCGCTTGGCAGCTTTGCCCCCTGAGAATACCTAGTGGTTTGGGAAATGACCCTTTGGACTCACTGTAGCATTTTTCTTTGAATAAATGACAAACATCCATCATGTAATACATCCTTTGCAACATTTCAGCCTGTCACTAATGACCTTATTGGAAAGAGCATTTGATTTAAGATTTAAACCTTTCATGACAACCTCTCTTAGCTTGGATACATACATTTGAAATAAAATTAATGAGGTTTTAGCCTGTGGTCAAGTAGTAAATCCATGACTTTTCTGGGTTTAAGAATCAGCAGTCTTCTCCCCCGTCCCCCTCTTCAATTTTTTAAACAAATGTGCTTAAATCAACTCCTGCTGTGTCCTGAGAATATGTTTAGATGACTTCATCCATTTCTGACCAACTGATGGAGTATTCTCCAAGGCGGGAAAAGAATTATTATCTTATTTTAGGAGTCAAGGTTGGAGCAGCAAGTGTCTGTTATTCTCTCTGATAGCTGTACATCAGATTCTAAACTGATGGTCCCCGTGGCTGAGGAAATGATATAAGTCAGGAGAAAAGACAATGAATATTATAGTGGTATTTGACAGCTTCTGTAAAGCTGAAGAGTTGTTGTTGCTGCTATTACAACTTTTACTTTAATATACATCCATCTGAAATAGCTTCCAACCCACATTTTTAACCTATGATGGGAAAAATGTGGCCCTGACTGTGGTATTCTTTGCTTAGAATACTCAATTGTGTATATTCATTGTTTCTTAGCTAGGCCAATTAAAAGGTAATAGGCACACTAATGGAGCCCTGGTGGCACGATGGTTAAAGAGCTCAGCTGCTAACCAAAAGATTGGCAGTTCAAATCCACCAGCTGCTCCTTGGAAACCCTATGGGGGCAGTTCTAGGCTGTCCTTTAGGGTTACTATGAGCTGGAATTGACTTGATGGCAATTTTTTTTTTTTTTTTAGGCACACTAATGCAGTATCTCCTTGCTTTTATTCCTGCCTGCAGAACTGTAGGGGCTCTCCTGACTTCCTTTCAGCTCCTTAAGGAAGCCTCTAGGTTGGAGGGCAGTGGAGGGTGAATGTAGCTTTCCTGAGAAAGGAACCTAGTCCCTCATTGAAATGGGGGAGGTACCTGTACTTGCACTACGATGTGCCAGGTTCTGTGCCAGGCCCTGTTACAGGTGCTGGGCCTACAACAGTGAACAAGAGACATGGTCGCTGTGTTCATGGCATTTATATCGGGGGTGTGGGGGACGGGGGGAGCCAGTAAGTCAATAGGTAATTGTTAGAAAGCACACGGCCTATGGGGGCATATGTCAGGGGGAACTTTCCTAGCCTGGGTTACAGGTAGGTAGATCCTCCTGGAGAAGGTGACATTTATGCTGAGGCTGTGTCACACTGGAAAGCATGGGACACAGGCTATGAGGCAGGACTGGCTTTTGCTCTCACCACATTACAGATTGTTGTTGAGCTTTAATTCCAAACAACTCTTCTTCTCCCATAAACCCATTCTCTTTCCAAAAAGTTTCTATGCCCCACTTCCTCCCCTCCTTTACACCCTGGAGGCTCCCATTTCCTCTTTGCACACAGATCACTGGTGGGGCAGTCTTACTGACTCTTCAGAATTCCCAGATATGCCTAAACTCTAGGTGTCCCCCGTTTAGCCCCTCAGCCAGTTGTAGTAAGATACATACCTGTGAGTGGTATGCTGAGAGCTCAGACTGGTTTAAGAGGTTATTGGAAGGAGAAGAGACCAATTTAGTTCACCAGGAGCCTGGCTGGCCTGAGTGGAGCCCTCTGGGAGTCTTTGAGGTCATGACCATGCCTGTGGCCTGGCTGGACCTGAGAAATGTGGTTAGGGCCATGCAGTCCCAAAGAGCCAGGCAGGCTGGCTTGCTCAGATGGATGTGCTCTGACAGGTAGTCCTGTGGTAGTGAGGCTTTTCTGGGTTTGGGGTGTGGTACCTCTTCTGGGTAAAGGAGAATGGACCCAGTTTTAGCAGTTCTGTTTCTGCCCAGGAGTTGCTCCGCAGGCAGGAGATAGAAAGCCTCTTGTCTTGTATCCCTCTGCCCTGGGAGACTTCCCAGCACCCCTCCCAAAATGGCTGGTTCTACCTTACTTGTCCCTGTAGCCTTCCATTCTGCTCTTGCTCTCTTCCCTCTCGTGAGGACTTGAGGATGTGATTCTTCCCTGGATTTCCGTCACAGTCCCATCCTGGAAATTGACACTAGGCTCCTTGCTCTGATCTAGCCCATTCCTATGCTCAGCCCCATCCTGAGTCCCAGCATGGGTCCTTGCTCTAGAAAGCATGCAGCAGTCACCTTGGGGAGGAGACTTGGAGACCTGAGAGACACTAGTTGGTGGCAAGATCTCCAGGTCAAAGGATGGACCTGCTGTGAAACCCAGCACATGCACTGGTATGTGGGGAGTGGGAATGGGAGCTTGGCACCAGAGGGTGCAGTTGCTGAGGAATGAGATGCTCAGGACTTGAGAACCAAAAAAAAAAAAACCGCTGCCGTAGAGTCGATTCTGACTCATGGTGACCCTACAGAACAGAGTAGAACTGCCCCATAGAGTTTCCAAGGAGCGCCTGGCGGATTCGAACTGCCAACCTCTTGGTTAGCAGCCATAGATAGCACTTAACCCCTATGCCACCAGAGTTGAAGGATCCACAAAGTAACTGAAAGGAATGTCTCTTGTCCTCCCCGTTTCCTTCCAAGATAGGATGATGACCCAGGTCAAAGTGAGAGGACAGATGCCTGCATCTGAGACTCTGTAGCACTGACCAGAGGTCACTGGAGAGATCAGACCTCTGCTTTCTGCCCCTCACACAGGCTCCTCCATACGTGCTCCTGTCTTAGCAACAGCACCCCCTTGGCTTATGTTGAAGCCTGGAAGTCTCCTTGACATCCCATCTCCCTTCCCTCCCAAATCCAATCCATCGGTATATTGACTTTTCCCCCAAACATCTAGAACCTCTTCACATCTCTGCACCTCAGCTGCCTCCAGCTTGGCTCAAGTCACTGTTACCTCTCCCCTCGGCCCCCTTGACAGCCTCTCACTGACCTTTGCCCCTTCACTCTGCCCTCTCCACTTTGTTCTTCACACAACAACCAAGCCATCTTTAAAAATGGATATTGATTCATGCTACTTCTATTTAAAGCTTTTCTGCTCACGCCACTTAGAGTAAAATATAAAATCCTCAACTCAGTTTATGAAGCCCTGTACAATCTGGTCTTTGCTCATCTCTCCAGCATCAACACATGTTCCTCCGTCTTACAAACCCTGGGCTGTGGACACCCTGGCCTTTGGTCAGATTTTGAATTCCTGACCTTCCCCCTACCCCTGAGGGCCCCCCTTAAGTTAAAAAACCCAAGCCTGTTGCGGTTGAGTTGATTCCGACTCATAGTGACCCTATAGGACAGAGAAGAACTGCCCCAGGGAGTTTCCAAGGAGTGCCTGGCTGATCCGAACTGCTGATCTTTTGGTTAGCAGCCACAGCGCTTAACCACTACACCACCAATGTTTCCCAATCTAAGTTAGGTCCCACAATTATACTCTCTTACACTGTCCTGTCCATTCCCTCCATTGTGCTTACTGCAATTTGCAGTAATATGTTCATTACAGTGATGGTTGTCTGCCACACCTACTTGCCTGTACATCCTGTGAGGAAAGGGACTAGGAATGTTTTGCTCAATATCCTTGAACAGAGCCTGACACACAGTGTTGTTGTTGTTGTTAGGTGCGCACAGTAAGCCTCTGATATTTGTTGAATGATGGGCTAGTGATTTCAATTTAAATTGATTAAAATTAAATATAATTAAACATTCAGTTCCTCAGATGTACTAGCTACGTTGTAAGTGCTTGATAGCCACATGTAGTTGGTAGCTGCTGTACTGGACAGCCCAGAACATTTCCACCCTCAGAGAAAGTCATATAGGGTGGCACTGCTAGCAGGTATGAGTGTTAGTTCATTTGCTCCAGTGGTTAAGAAATATAATTGTATTTTTCTATGATTGAACTTAGTTTTTATTTCAAGCCCCTGTTCTGCTGGGTGAGGGATACGTAATAGTCAGCTTAGGGTCCCTCTTCCTTTTACTGTGGTGGGATAAAGTTCTAGGAGTCTTATGTAATGCCAGGGTCTCTGGTGGAGGACTTGGTGCCATCTAAGGTGTCATCTCTGAGGTGTCCTCTTCCTTTGGGCATTAGGCCATGAAGGATAAATGGTGCTAACAGTCTTGTAATAAAAAGGGCAATCCCAGCCTCCCTCTCCCCCTCCTCTACTCTTCCTCATTCCCCCGAGGCAGCCCTTTCCATTTTTAAAAAGCTTTCCCCGGGTTCATAAATAATACCTGTAGATGGCTCTCTCTTGATTTGCCCATTTTAGACATTAATGCCTATTATGGTAGATAAGAAGTTGTTGCTTTTGTTCAGCCCCTTCAACTCTCTCATCCTTCCGATTTAATGACATCACAGTTTTGTGACAATTCAAAGTGTTTCCTTATTATAACATACAATTATTGCTCACTTTTGAATGCACTGTGACCCTATTTCCTTTCTTGGACGACTCTTTTAAAAAGGTAATAATTATGGCATTTTATTTGTTTGCTTGTTTTATTTGCATTTCTGGCTAAGCCTCCTGATATCCTCCAATAGTTTTAGTAAACAATTTAGATACAAATTCCTACATAGTCAAATCTTTTTCCCCCTTGAGATATTCTTCTTGGAGCCCTCTGTCCTCCTCCAACCTGGCCTGGGTGGCTTGGGCTACTGCTTGGCCATCATCCTGGGGTTCTCCTTGCTTCTCTCCTGGGTTGAATAGTCTGTTTCTTCACTCCCATGGCCCCATTTTTCTTGATTTATTCCTTCACGTTGGTGGAACACAGCCTCTGATCCCCATCCCCACCTGAGATAAGGGTGCGTGGAGGTAAAACTTTTGAGTGTAGGAACATCTAAAAATATCTTTATTCTAGCCTCATACTTGACTGATAGTTTGGCCAAGGCAAGAGCTTTAGATTGAAAATAGTTTTTCAGTCAGAACTTTAAGGCGTTGCTTCAGTATCTTCTAGCTTCCAGGGTTGTTGTTGAAAAGTCTTATGCTTTTCTTATTTGTATTTGATCATTTCCCCCTTGTTGAGGAGGCTTTAGGATCTTTTCCTTTCCTTTGGTGTTTTGAAATTTCATGATGATGTAGTCTTGGTGTGTGTTTTTACTTTCATTGTGCTGGATGCTTGGTGGGCTATTTCAATATAGAGCCTCAAGTGTTTTAATTCTGGGAAATTTTCTCATTTCTTTGACCAATTTCCTCCCCATCATTTTCTTTGTTGCCTCTTTCTAGAACTTCTATTAATTATACGTTGTGCTGTTAATTTTCTTCACTTTCCTATCTTATTGTTCATCTCTGTCTTTTTGTTCTACTTTCTTGGAGACTTTCTTGTCTTTATCTTATAAGTGTTTGATGAGTTTTTAGTATCAGTCACCATGTCATACTATAGTGGCTTGCGTGTTGCTATGATGCTGGAGGCTTTGTTAGCGGTATTTTAAATACTAGCAGGGTCACCCTTGGTGGACAGGTTTCCACTGAACTTCCAGACTAAGATAGACTAGGAAGAAGGACCTGGCAGTCTACTTCTGAAAAAAATTGGCTAGTGAAAACCTTATGAATAGTAGTAGAACATTGTCTGACATAGTGCTGGAAGATGAGCCCCTAAGGTTGGAAGGCACTCAAAATGTGGATGGGGAAGAGCTGCCTCCTCAAAGTAGAGTTTTCCTTAATGATGTAGATGGAGTTGAGCTTTCAGGACCTTCATTTGCTGATGAGGCACAACTCAAAAAGAGAAGAAACAGCTGCAATCATCCATTAATAATGAGAATGTGGAATGTATGAAGTATGAATCTAGGAAAACTGGAAGTTACCAAAAATGAAATGAAATGCATAAACATTGATATCCTTGGCATTAGTGAGTTGAAATGGACTGGTATTGGCCATTTTGAATCAGACAATCATATGGTCTACTATGGCCAGAAATGACAAATTGAAGAGGAATGGCATCTCGTTCACTGTGAAAGAAAACATTTCAAGATCTATCCTGAAGTACAGCACTGTCAGTGATAGGATAATATCCACATGCCTACAAGGAAGACCAGTTAATATGACTATTATTCAAATTTGCGTATTAACCATTAAGGCCAAGATGAAGAAAATGAAGATTTTTACCAACTTCTACAGTCTGAAATTGATTAAACATGCAATCAAGATGCATGATAATTACTGGCTATGGAAATGTGAAAGTCAGAAACAAAGAAGAAGGATTGATAGTTGGAAAATATGGCCTTGGTGATAAGAACGATGCCAGCAATTGCATGATAGAATTTTGCAAGATCAATGAGTTCCTCATTGCAAATACCTTTTTTCAACAACATAAATGGCAACTATACACATGGACCTTGCCAGATAGAATAATAACAGGAATAAAATCGACTACATCTATGAAAAGAGACAATGGAAAAGTTCAATATCGTCAGTCAAAACAAGGCCAGGGGCCGACTGTGGAACAGGCCATCAATTGCTCATATGCAAGTTCAAGCTGAAACTGAAGAAAATTAGAACAAGTCCACGAGAGCCAAAGTACGACCTTGAGTATATCCCGCCTGAATTTAGAGACCATCTCAAGAATAGATTTGATGCATTGCACACCAATGACCAAAGACCAGATGAGTTGTCGAATGACATCATACATGAAGAAAGCAAGAGGTTATAGAAAAGAAAGAGAAGACCAAAACGGATATCAGAAGAGACTCTGAAACTTGCTCTTGAATGTCAAGTAGTTAAGCAAAAGGAAGAAACAATGAAGTAAAAGAGCTGAAGAGAAGATTTCAAAGGTTGGCTTGAGAAGACAATTAAAGTATTATAATGAAATGTGCAAAGACCTAGAGTTAGAAAACCAAAAGGGAAAAATACGCTCAGCATTTCTCAAGCTGAAAGAGCTGAAGAAAAAATTCAAGCCTTGAGTTGCAATATTGAAGGGTTCAATGGGAAAAATATTAAATGACGCAGGAAGCATCAAAAGAAGATGGAAGGAATACACATAGTCACTGTGCCAAGAAGAATTAGTTGACCTTCAACCATTTCAGGAGGTAGCATATGATCAAGAACCAACGGTACTGAAGAAAGAGGTCCAAGCTGCACTGAAGACATTGGTGAAAAACAAGGCTCTAGGAATTGACCAAACACCAACTGAGATGTTTCAACAAACAGATGAGGTGCTGGAAGTGCTCACTCATCTGTGCCAAGAAATTTGGAAGACAGCTACTTGGCCAACTGACTGGAAGAGATCCATATTTGTACCCATTCCAAAGAAAGTGATCCAACAGAATGCAGCAATATCATTAATATCACACACAAGTAAAATTTTGCTGAAGATCATTCAGAAGCAGTTACAGCAGTACGCTGATAGGGAACTGCCAGAGATTCAAGCTGTATTCAGAAGAGAACGTGAAACCAGGGATATCGTTGCTGATGTCAGATGGATCCTGGCTGAAAACAGAGAATACCAGAAAGATGTTTACCTGTGTTTTATTGACTATGCAAAGGCATTTGGCCGTGTGGATCATAACAAATCATAGATAACGTTGCAAGAATGGGAATTCCAGAACACTAAATTGTGCTCATGCAGAACCTGTACCAAGAGGCAGTTGTTTGTACAGGACAAGGGGATACTGCGTGGATTAAAATTAGAAAAGCTGTGCGTCAGGGTTGTGTACAGAACAAGGGGATACTGCGTGGTTTAAAATCAGGAAGGGTGTGCATCGGGGTTGTATCCTTTCACCATACTTATTCAATCTGTATGCTAAGCAGATAACCCAAGAAGCTGGACTATATGAAGAAGAATGAGGCATCAGGATTGGAGGAAGATTTATTAACAACCTGTGATATGCAGATGACACAACCTTGCTTGCTGAAAGTTGAGAAGACTTGAAGCACTGTGAAGATCAAAGGCCACAGCCTTCAGTATGTTTTATACCTCAACATAATGAAAACAAAAATCCTCAGGACTGGGCCAATAAGCAACATCATGATCAATGGAGAAAAAATTGAAGTTTGTCAAGGATTTCGTTTTGCTTGGATCCATAATCAACACCAATGGGAGGAGCAGTCAAGAAATCAAACAGCGCATTGCCTTGGGCAAATCTGCTACAAAAGGTGTCTTTAAAGTGTTAAAAAACAAAGCTCTCATTTTGAGGACTAAGGTGTGTCTGACCCAAGCTGTGGTTTTTCAGTTGCCTCATATGCATGTGAAAACTGGGCAGTGAATAAGGAAGACCAAAGAAGAATTGATGCCTTTGAATTATGGTGTTGGCAAAGAATATCGAATATACCGTGGACTGCCGGAAGAATGAACTTAATCTGTCTTGGAAGAAGTATAGCCAGAATGCTCATTTGAAGCAAGGATGGTGAGACTTTGTCTCACATACTTTGGACATGTTATTAGGAGGGATCAGTCCATGGAGTAGAACTGGTAGAGGGTCAACTAATAAGAGAAAGACCCTCAATGAGATGAATTGACACAGTGGCTGCAACAATGGGCTCAAACATAGGAATGATTGTGAGGATGGTGCAGGACTGGGCAGTGTTTTGTTCTATTGTACATAGGATTGCTATTAGTTGGAATCAACTGGATGGCTCCTAACAACAACAACATAGCATCTTGTTCTTATTTTATGGATGCAATATTGACTCTAATCTCTCTGAGGTTATTAACTATAGTTTATCTTAAATTTTGTTCTGTTTCCTCAATAGCCTGTTTTTCCCCTGAGTATATATTTTTTATTTATAGTTTTTATTATTTACTTTCCGTCTTTCATGTTGGAGGCTCATTGTCTGACAGCCTTTGGCTGTCTATTCAGTTTTTTTTCCTATTCATTTTTAAGAACGAGTTTCTAAAAAGCTAATTAGATGCTCTGTGCTTCCAGATGTAGCTTGTTGATTGGTCGACCTTGACCTCACCATAGGGTGATCATGTGGTTGACCAGCTTTTGTGTTGGGGAATCTCAAAAAGAAGTGATTCAATCTCTTCAAAGAAGTATCCTTCAATCCCTTCCTTGAGGGATATAAGTTATGTTCAAGTATTCTGGGACTAGGCAAAGGAAGAAGGCTGGGTGTCTTCCAAATCAACTTGTGTACTTTTGCTTAATTCTCAGGTTTTCAACTCTATGCCTCACTCCCACTTTACTCTGTACCTGATGTCCTTGATTCCAGAGCTTCTTTGATTCAATTTCTCCAGAGGCTATGCTTGTGGCTGCAAGGGGATGGGGACCTGGAGGTCTGTATTAATTATCTATTGCCATTTAACAAATTACTCCAAAACTTAGTGGCTTAAATAACAACAACAAAAACAAACAAACAAACAAACAAAAAAACCCTCACATAGTTTCTGAGGGTTAAAAACCTGAGAGCAGTTTAACTGTGTCATTCTGGCTCAGAGTCTCTTATGAGGCTGTGTTAGAGCTGTCAGTCAGGACTGCAGTCATCTCAAGGCTCAATTAGAGCTAGAGGATCTTCTCCCAAGCTTACTCATGTGTGTTGACAGAAGGTTTCAGTGCCTTACTCTGTGGATCTCTCTCTGGGGCAGCTCATGTCATGGCAGCTGGCACCACCCAAGCTCCCTAGAGATAGCAATGAGAGAGAGAAAAAGAGAAGAGACGAGCAGTGAAGAACGAGAGAAAAAGAGAGACAGATACCAAGATGGAAACTGCAATGTCTTTTATAACCTAATCTCAGGAGTGACTTACCATTGCTTCTGCTGTATTCTATTGATTTTGCAGACCTTGGTACAGTGTGGGAGGGGGCAGCACAAATATGTGAATACCAAGAGGTGGAGTCACTGAAGGCCATTTTAGAGGTTCCTTCCACAGAGTCTATTTATTCTTTATGAAGACTTGCAAGAAGTTCCCCCATTTTTAATGCCCCACTTTCCTAGGTTGCCTCCAATGCTTTTTACCTCTCTGAGGGTCAAAGGGGTGAACTGGTTTGCTTCTCATTGGTTATCTCTTTCTCTGGGCATTTAGCTTTGATCTTCCTACTTTCTCTGCCATGCCATTTTCCATTTCTCTGTCCTTCTCCATCTCTATATGTCATGGTTTGACTTTACAGATTACTTGCATCCCTCTTAATTTGGAGTCTCTGTTGTTGTACCTTGTTCTCTTTGTTATTTTGGGATAATTTTTGAGAAGAGAAGGGTGGTAAGAGCTTTACTTTACCATTCCAAAACCAGAAGTTTTCCCAGGAAATCTCCAGTTAGTTTTGGGAGTGGTGAAGCTTCTCCTTCTTCATGTATCTTCTATGCCAAAAATCTATTCAGGACTCAGGATTTTGAGTTTGAAAGCCAAGAACAGACTCCCTTGTTCTCTCTGTTTTGCTATGTTATCTCTTCCTTGAAACAGTAAGTACAGAAAGAATGCTCAGATTTATGGATAGAGCAGGACAAAGGAAAAAGAAATGTGTGTATGTTATTCCACCACAAAAGTTAAGGATTAAAAAAAGCTAAAGATCAAAAACCCTGGAAAATATCAGAGAAGAATTGGGAGCCAGATCACCATGGATGCTTTCACATTTAAAACAATGACAACAACAAGAAAACTTGAACCTGAAAGCTAGAAGCCAAGAGGAAGGAACCTTGGCAAGTTAACTAGATGACCTCTGAGAACCCTGAAATTCCAACATTTGATGACTCAGAGGAAATAGAGCTAAAGAGATCATTTAGCCAGATTACTGAGAAGGAAGTTACCCACGGTCCCAGAGATGGAATCTGAACTTAAATTTCAACTTTGGTGCATTTATCATTACACCATGAAGGCTTCTACTTTTTTATGACATCCTTCCTTTTTCATAATTTGGGAAATGGTTTCAACAATTATATAGTGACCTCTTTATTTCTGAGGAGCAAGAACGTATTTTTACTGATATCCAGATGGCCTTTTCTCTGTGTTCAGTATTGATAATGGCAGTTCTGTGCAACATATAGAAACAGAAGTTTGGGGAATGCAGTTTACAGGTAAACAGTCATCTTTCCTGCAGGACTTCACAGAGCCTTTACTTTGCTAGTGCACATTGTGACTGTTCAAGGAGACATTATGGTCAGTTTTTCCCTACTTTAGTCGATGGTAGGAGTCCTTCGTGGCATCTTGAAGAATTAGTGTTTTGGGGAACAGTCTTTGGGAAATGGTGTTTGTTCTAGGGAAACAAAATGAACAGGCCTTAGCTGTGAAGAGGCAGGTTGTCATGAAATGAATTGTGTCCTCCAAGGGTGCCTAACAACTTGGCTAAGTCATGAATCCCTTGTATGATTGTGTGATTGTCTACCATTTTGTCTTCTGATGTGATTTCCCTGTGTGTTGTGAATTCTGTCACTATGAATAATGGGACGGATTGGTGGCAGTTATACTGATAAGGTCTACAAGATTGGGTGGTGTCTTGAGCCAATCTCTTTTGAGATGTAGAGGGGAGAGGTGAGCAGAGAGGCGTGGGGACCTCATACCACCAAGAACGCAGCACTGGGAGCAGAGCGCATCCTTTGGACCTAAGTTTCCTGTGCTGAGATGCTCCCAGACCAAGGGAAGACTGATGACAAGGACCTTCTTCTAGAGCTGACAGAGAGAGAAAGCCTTCCCCTGCAGCTGGTGCCCTGAATTTGGACTTCTGGCCTAGTGGACTATGAGAGAAATACCATCCACTTGTGGTATTTCTGTTATAGCAGCACTAGATGACCAAGACACAGATCCTGCACCCTAGTGTCCACAGATTGTTACAAATAATATTATGGTGGAAATCAGGGGCATGTAATGGTGGGTGTCTACAGGAAGGAAAAGAGTTGACCAGAAACAACAGGATTGTTTTCTTTTTTTTTTTTTTTTTTTGCAGGGGTGGGGAACACTGGAGGGGACACAATGAAAGGAAGAGTTCCAGGAACTGAATCTCTCTGTTTCTCTGTGACTTTCTTTCTCTCTCAGTCTATCTCTCATCTCTACCTTCCTTTATTTGGCTTCATTTAGTTTCATCCCTTTTTACTGCAGAGGGGCTTTCTTCATGACCTCAAAACATGAGAGAATTTCTTGTCATCTTTACTGTAAAAGGACACCAGTGGTCCCACCTTAGGTCACTTTTGGTGAGGGATCCTTGGCTCTCTTATTGGCCCACTTGAGTATAATTCAGACATGGGAAGTAAAAGAATTTGGGGCAAATAAAGATAACAGCCACCACAGAGGAACCATAAAGAAACTTATCTTGTTGCAGTGAAAATGAAGGGAGGATACAGCAGTCCAGCTCCAGGGGATGTAGAACTGTTGGGGAATAGAAGTGTCTTTCAGGATCTGTATTGTATCAGTCAGAATTCAGTCAGAGAAGCAGAACTAGAAGATGTAGATATAGTTACAGGGATTAGGCCTTTCTTAATTGTGGAAGTTGATTGAACAGCCTCTGTTAGGCTTTTGTCTGCTCTCTTATGCTGGAGCTCAAAGTTCTCAGGGTAGGCAGTCAGGACGGGAAGATGAATTTAAAGTGGGGGAAAATTAGCTGAAACACATAAGCACAAGTGAGAACCCATGAGGACAGACTAGAACCTGTGTCAGTTCTCACTGTGTCTGACCTTGATGATGTGGGCATTCTGTAAGGGAAGCCAGAGTCACTCATCACAGAGCTAAATACACACCTGGAGTAGGAGAAGCTGAAGCAGGATCCAGGGGAAGGTGGGTCAGTTGCAAACCTGACACCTGTCCCATGCCAGTGAGGTGAGCTGGCAGATAAGCAACAACCTGCTGAGCTACAAAAGCACCTGGTGACTTTGCCCCAAACTCCCAAATATAAAAACACAATATGGCCACTGCCTCCCTCCCTCCAAAGCTTCCAAGGGTCTCTCTTGTGGTCCACCTTAACAGGAAGCACACAGGGAAAAAGAATTTGGAAAACAGAGTTCAACCTAGATAAGTTGACACATAACAGAGCCACCACATTTGTCTACCTGGAGCACTGGATGGGAGGAGTTGCTAAGAACTGTGTGTGTGTGTTTGTGTGTGTGTGTACATTTGGAGCAAGACAGGGGTTGTGGAGAGAATGGAAGGAGAGTGCAGAGGGAAGAGCTGGAGAAAACCTTCAGAAGATAGATGCAACTGTTCTGAGGGCTGAGATGGGGGAGACTCTTCTCACTCCGTTCACCCTCCCCACTGACCACTGTGGGCTGCCTTTGACATTAGTTCCTTTGGAGAGTGTGGAGACAGTGAAAACCATTCTTTTCTTTTTGTTTTTCTTACTTTAAAAGTTCAACTTTCCACAAGGATCTGGGGGTTGGAGTCCCAGAACACTGGGTTCAGGCTGGAGACTCCCAAAGACTTCGATGTACATTGAGCAATGGGAAAAGAAAGGTTAACTTTCTCACTTACTAATATCCATGTTATTTTTCAGTAGCGAGGCCAGTCAAGAGTCAGTATCTTCACACAGATTTTAATGGTCCCCATCTTCAATTGTAATAGTTATATGTATTTGCTTGTAGTTGGTTGGATATAATTTTGAGTTTAGGGGGTGAGGTTGGGCACCAGTAAGAAGGAAAGTAAAGAAGACTAGGCATTTCTTGGTAACAGGTCAAAAATACTTTAGGTCCCAAAGGGTGAATCATGATGGAGGATTTGTAGTTGAGCTGTGGAATCATTTTGCAATTCCGCCTTTAGCGGTTCTTGCCTACAGAATGCCCCTGGATCCTGCCAAGCTCATTTGTTCCTAATTTAGAGAACACCGATGCCCATCTTTCTTTGTGTCTAAGGATAGATGGCCTCCATCATTCATCCATTCAACAGTTTTCTGAGAGCAAGTTATATCCCAGGCTCTGTGTGAGGCCCTGGTAACACAGTCCCAGCCCTTGGGAAACACATGGTCACTGGGTTGAGTGAGTAGGGAAGAGGTGGAAAGGGCTGGGAAGACAACTTATTAAGTCAGGTAAGAGGCGTGGGGAGAAGGTGTTGTCAGGATAAAGTCTTGTGGTCTTGTTCAATGGGGTATAGAGCAAGTATTGGCTTTCCTCTTACTCCCCATTGCCATTTTCAGACATTACTCAACCATCCTCATAAAAAACCCTTCCTTCTCTGAAGTCTTTATTATCTGGTCAATAAGGCTTTAGAGAGGAGGTGTCAATTTGGTCGGACTTCAAAGGATGAGGAGTTTTTCCAGCTGACAAAGATGAATGGAGAGGCTAAAGAAGGGTATTAGAAGCAGAGCAAAAAACAAAACAAAACAAAGCCCATTGCCCTCTAGTTGATTCCGGCTCATAGTGACCCTTTAGGACAGATTAGAACTGCCCCATAGGGTTTCCAAGGAGCAGCTGGTAGATTCAAACTGCTGACCTTTTGGTTAGCAGCTGTAGGTCTTAACCACTGTGCCACCAGGGCTCCAGAAGCAGAGCAAAGGGTAGATCAAATATGTCTTTAGAATTTAGGCTGCTGGCCACAGCTTTCAGGGGCTTCAATCCCTGCTGCAGTCTTTCCTCAGTTTCCAGGGGGGATTACCTTCTTGGTTCCAAACAAATGTCTCGTGCCCATTCTCTGGGAGAATCTCTACTACTCTCAGCTTTTCAATCTCCGCTGCAGAGTTAAGTCTACCTACCAGCCCCGTTTCTAGGAAATTTTGTCCTTGAAGGCAACAAAGAAAGAAATCAATGAACTGCAGAGGTCCATTTAGCATCGAGACTGAGTTAAAGTGGGAAAGGTACAAGGATAAATGTCTGCGTGCAAATTGGGGTTCTTTCCTACAATTGTGTTTGCATAAATGCGCCATGACCAAAGATTTCCCTCCAGGGAAGGTTGGGACTTTTTAAAAAATTTTCTTTACCAATCCCAGAGAACGTATAGCTGACATGAAGTTGTAGACTTACTCGATAGTTTAGCCTATTTACAAAATCAAATCTTAAGTGAAAACAAAATTCAGTTTTATATTTTTTGGGTTTTATGGTGGTGGATCATCCATACTTTCAGAAACCCCGATGCAGTATGCAAAGGAAGAATCCTTTGATTAGATTCAAACGGACATCTTGAATAGAATCTGAAAGGGGAAGAGAAAGCAGCACTGCCGTTTGATTCTGAAAAAATAAAACCAATTTGCTTTGAAGAAACTTAACTCAATTTCCTTCTCTCTTCATATTTGCAAGTTAAATAGGATTAAATCCTGATCAGCCATTCATTACACACTTGCTGAATATGTGGACTTAGACTTGGCTGAAAGTCGTTCTCCTCCTGTCCAAGTTGAGTGTCAGGTGCTTTTATTTATAGGAAACTTCTCATGGTATTCTCTTTTCCTACTCAGAAAATGTGTGCCCCCCCCCCCCAAATTTAGAACTTAGTCTCTCACATCTTTAGCAGCATATAACTTCTAAGAATGCAGAGCATGGCCAGAGATATTGGGATACATAACATAAGGCAACATAAAAAAAAAAGGGAATACATAAATTCAAAATATCTAAAATCAATGGCTACTTACAAAGCTCTAACATTTTATTTTTTGATGTTCATTTTAACTTCCATTTCAATTTTGAGACCCCATGGAATGAGTATTTGGTTTCTTTTTGCCATCATGGAGACGATTTTTCAAAAACTAAATCCATTTTAGTGATGGAAAAACTCCAGTGATAAACTATGTCCTTTCCTGACATGGTCACCTGGGAACTGAGATGTCAGAGTAGATGACTGTTCGAGAGAAGAAATGAGATTTCATCAGCTACGCTGTAGCCTCCAGAGCACAGTCAGATAGTCTTCATTGGCTGGAAATAAAAAGGCTTCTTTCTTTATTTATTTTTTGGCACAAGAATTTTGGCCATTTTTATGGCCAGCAGGACTTCTATGCTGAGGCCTTGGTAGAGGGAAACACACGGGATAAATGTCTGTATAGAGCTGGCTTATGGTGCCTGGAATTCGTTCAGTATATTCATAACCTGTGACTGCCCTAAAGGGACAGATTAAAATTCAAAGCATGCAGATCCTTGACTGTTTGATTTCAGACAGAGTTGGAAACGGGCTGATAAACATACACAGCACGCATCCCACTCCCACTCCTTCTGTGTTCTGTTCCTCTGGGCTCAGCAGAGAAGCAGAACCCTGTCAACTCTGGTCTAGAAGGTACCCTGCACTCACCTCCTCTCCCTCCACAGGCAGGAGTCCCATCGTCCCAATGAAGAGTATCCTAAACTATCTCCGTTTCTCCAGTGTGTTTGAAACAGATGAGGCCTGGGGTGGGGGGCTATGAGAGCAAGCTCACATTTATTTGACTGCCTTCCCATGGGCTGGAAGGATTGAGAGAGGCTCACCTATACAGGTCCCCACTTCATTTTTGGGAGAATAGCCATATGGCCATGGGGCTCACATGATCTTAGTTACAAACGCCACTATCAATACCCTTAAGGTATGGTGACCTCATTCCCCACGATTCTGGGGTATGGCTGAGGTCTTTCATTGATCAGATTTTCTCTTTCTCTACCTGCCTTGGCATTTGAAGTCAAGACTCTACCCTGTATTTCCTTAAATGAGCAAACTTTGCACAAATCATTTAGAGCTTAGACACAGGGCCTAAGTTACTTGTCTTGTTGGACAGTGGCTGTCTTGGGCCTAACAGTTCAGACAGACATCCTAAATGTCCTAAGATTGGTCACTGTCATCCATGTTTTGGGCTTCCTAGACCCTGGGAGGAGTAGACAGCTTTGCTCCTAGTGACAGAGCAGCTGGCAGCATTAGATGCTGGGCCTCACTGGTATCTTTTACCACACTAGGCTGCCAGGTGTAGGACAAGGAAGTGGGAATTTATGATTAGCAATTTGTGAAGTTCTCATTTTTAATGATTAGACAGTTTGTTATCAATGATTCTTGGGTATTCCAAGCACTAATAAAACCAATGATTACTTTTGTGTCTCACAGAGTTTTGTGTCTCTTTTAGAGGTGGATGGTTGTCAAGTATATGCGTTTTAGGGTGAATGTCTAGCTCAGATTGTCTTTTTTGGAAGGTGTGAACCTAAGAGACTAGGTCTGTACTATGTGATCTCAGCCCCTTGACCACAGTTAATCAAACAAGGGCTGGACACCTAACTCAGGAGAACTTAGGATATATTGAGCTGATCCATTATCTCTACTGATGATTTGAATGAAAGGCTATAGAGATGGCTGAATGGGATGATGCTGGCCAAGGGAAGGTCACACAGTGTTGGGACCAGAGTTGGTGCCAAGGCCAGCCAGAACCATGAGTGAGTGGGAGGTATGGAGGAGAGATTCCAGAGCCTTGCTAAGGAAACTGGTCTTTGGAGAAAAGGAGCAGAGAAGAGGGACAGTGTGGTCCAGGCTAAAGAGTTACAAGAATATCCTCAGTTCCCTAAGGCTCAGTTTCCTGTCCCCAGATGCCACTCATTGACTTGAATGAGTCCGAGTGAGTTTTTACCCTTGAAAGCAAACAACCTCTGACTAGAAGAATGGCTTCTGAGCACAGGAAAAGTCAATGTCAGTGTGAAGATACACTGTGAAGATGGGCTGAATGAGTCTGCCTTGGAGCCAGAAGACACCATTTATGTCAGGGAAGGCATGCTATGTAATACACCCTTTGGGCATAGTGTCCAAAGAGGGAAAGAGAAAAGAATAGGAATTTACTGAGGTCCTTCGGGGTCTCAGGCACTGTGTTAGGTGCTTTACATGTATGTCTTATTTTGTCTTTTGGTAATTGTGGTAGGCTGAATAATGACCTCCTAAATACATCCATGTCCTAATCCCTGGAACCTGTGAATGTTACCTTACATGGAAAAAGAAACTTCACAGATGTGATTAAGTTAAGGATCTTGAGATGGGGAAATTATCCTGGATTATCTGGGTGGGTCTGATGTAACTACAGCCTTCTTTTTAAAATGGGTACAGAAGGAAACAGAGGAGAAGATGATGTGATGTTAGAAACAGGGGTTGGAATGATGTGTTTTGAAGTTAGAGGAAGGGGCCATGAGCCAAGGAATGCAGGGAGCTGCTAGAAACTGAAAAAGACAAGGAAACAGATTCTCCTGTCAGAGCCTCCAGGAGGAACCAGCACTGCAGACACCTTGACTTTAATTCAGTGAGACTCATTTCAGACTTCTGTCCTCCAGAACAGTAAGAGAGTAAATTTAGGTTGCTTTAAGCCACTAAATCTGTGGTAATTTGTTACAGCAGCAATAGGTAACTAATACATTATTCTTATAATCCCTATCTTTTCAAATAAGGACACTCAGTGAGGTTGAATACCTTGCCCAAGGACACACAGCTAGCAAGAAACAGAGCACAGGTTTGCTCCCAAGCCTGTTGGACTCAAAGCCCTGCTGTTCCCTCTGTCTGATTTTGCTGCCTGAGGAATCTTCTTTTCTAAGCAAGCCTTTGAACACACCGAAGGCTTGATCTGTGTCCAATGGGTTAATGCAGAGCTGTCTGGAGCCAAAGGGTAGATGAGGTGACCTTTCAACAGTGACAAAACAAAACAAAACCCATTGCTGTTGAGTTGATTACGACTCAGAGCAACCCTATAGGACAGAGTAGAACTGCCCCATAGTGTTTCCGAGGAGCACCTGGTGGATTCGAACTGCCGACATTTTGGTTAGCAAGCTGTAGCTCTTAACCACTATGCCACAATGCCAGTAATTATATTTTTCATGGCTTCTGTATAAAAATGCAGGTGTCTTTTTGTGGTCCCTGTGGCTGCGCCCCTCCAGCTAGATCTGGCATATCAGCCTCTTTAGGTACCTGCCTCTTTCAGGATGCCAGAGTGGGTCTGATTTATTGTGGTGCATTCCCCAATTTCATGCTAAATGATTCAATTACGGTCACTCTCAGTACTCAGGAGAGGTTTCCTGTTGGCTCGCAAAGATGAGACCCGGGGTGGCCCCGAGCATGTAGAAAAATTTCACCTTATTATTTATTGGAAAGGAAAGTGGCATTTCTCCCACTTTGGAGCAGGTTAGTTAATCATCATGTATGGAAGAAGAGGGAGGAAAAAAATCTTCCTGTTTCCAAAGAGAAGTCAGATTTTAATGAGGGGATATGGCAGTGTTTTCACTTTGTCTTCCGTGGCTACTCCTTCCTCTCAGCTCGGGGTTTCTCCTGCTCAGTTGAAAGGAACGAATGCTTATTGACTGCCTACTAAAATAAAAACAACAGTTCCCATTTATTAAGCCCCTAATGTGTGCCAAGCACTGTGCTAGGCACTTTTCAAGTAATAATTTCAAGTAAACTGAGCCTGCTAAGTAAATGTTGCTAAGCTTATCTCACAAATCTGGAAACAGTGGCTCAGATACAAGAAGTAACTTGCCCGACAACACCCAGCTAGTAAGCTAGGATTTGAACCTAGGTTTTTCTCTCAATCTGGAATATTTTTGTGTGTGTGGTAAAAAATCTTATAGTTAGAAATTAGCCAGCCAGACTCAGTTTAGATTATCCCAATTTCCCTGGCAACCTCCAAAGCATCATAGTCAGGAGCCAGGCAAATGTATGCGGCCTTCTCACCATCAGGCCCGATCAGGGTGTTGACCTTGGCTATGTCGATATCATAGAGTTTCTTCACAACCTGTTCGATCTGATCCTGGCTGGCCTTGACAACTACAATGAACAAGATGTGTTGTTGCCTTCCATCTTCTTTATGGCCTACTCGGTGGTCAGGGAGAACTCGATAACTGCATAGGGGTCAAGCTTGTTTCTTTTGGGGTACTCTGATGAGGATATTTGGGCTGCCTGTGGAGCTGCAGTATCTTGGGCCACTGGAAAGTGGGTGACATGTGGGTTTTCTTTTTTTTTTTTTGTGGTCATAGAAACCTTTCAGCACTGCCTTCAAAGCCTTTGCTTTGACTTCAGACTTGGGAAGAGCTGGAGGCTCCTTCTACACTTACAGTGCCACTTTCATGAAAAGGCCAGAACTGGGAGTTTTTATTTTTTCCAGAAGTGAGGGTGATTTTTATTTAGGTACTTTATTGCCTGTTCCTATATATCCTGCAGGTCTCAGTTCAGATGTTACTTCTTTCATGCTGCCTTATCTACCCCTCAAATCTAGGTCCTCCTTAGTACTGGGTACTCACCATATTCAGTGCCATGTTTCACACTGTACTGTAATTGTTGGCTCCTTATCTGTGTCTCCATATACTGTAGAGGGCAGATTCTTTGTCTTCTTGCCATTGCATGCTGAGTTCCCAGAGCAGAGGAGGTGCTTAATAATTGCTTGTTGAATATATAATAAATGAATGACCTGCACACACACACACACACACACACACACACACAAATGCTGTCACTGAAAATTATCATGAACTTTAGATATTATTTGGGGAAGGCACCATACTTTACAAAGTGCATTAAAATATTACCACTTTAAAAAATTTGGAACTCATGATGGGTGATATAAATTACTGATTATGATGAGTTTATTGGAACAACTTATTGTATTCAGCTTAAACCTTGAAAGATTTACTGCACACACAAAAGAAAATACCTTAAAATGATCAAATTGGTTTACTTAACACTGACATTCCCTGTAGACTGGCATAGAATGGCTGTAAAAGATTGCTTTATTCCCAAATTGTATCTGGGCTTTTATTTTCAAAGCATGTTTTTGGGTGTATTCATCCCATTCACTCACTTCTTTTCTTGCTCAAAATTAGTTCGTCCAAGCCCATTAGAGTGCATGCACCTTAAGGGCAGGACTCTCTTATTTGCTGCCATATGCGCTGGTACCTAGGATAATGCCTAGGTCATGGGAGGCTCACAATTAATATTTATTGCTTAATTGATGGGCTCCTCCCATTCTATATAGTGAAACTATCAGAGAGGGGTAAGAGGTTACGTGCAGGAAGAGTGGGTGGAGATGTGGGGCCCTACCAGTATCTTACTGCCTCATGTAACAGGTGCTGCTTACCTGGTTGGTCTACTGTTTACATCAGAGGTGTAAGCCATTGTCTTAGTTACCTAGTGCTGCCATAACAAAAGATACCACAAGTAAGTGGCTTTAAAGAACAGGAATTTATTTTCTCAAAGTGCTGGATGCTAGAGGTCCGAGTTCAGGATGTAGGGTACAGGAAGATCCTTGTCTCTTTCAGCTTCTAGTACCTGCGGGGCTTGCAGATTCATCTGCCTCTGTTTTTACGTAGTGTCTTCCCCTGTGTGTCTATACCCATTCTGCTCTTTTTATAAGACACCACTCAGAAGGGATTAGGTTTAGGACCCACCCTACTTCAGTATGACCTCATTAATGTACAAAGAAACAAAACAAAACCCTTATTTCCAAACCGAGTCATATTTCCAGGTATAGTGGTTAGGAATTCAGTGCAATTGGGCAGGGGGCACGATTCCATCCATAACAGTGTTTATTTGCTGCTCCCTCTGATCACCTCACTGTCTCCATTGGAATTCTATTGCTGGACGCCTGGGAAGCTCTTCTCTCTCTGACCACCCTTCCTCTTCTCTCCTTCCCACCCTGGAACACTCTTGGTCTTTTCAAACTCTCTCCTCTCCCCACAAAGTCCCTGAGCCTTTGGAGGGAAACTTCAAGACTACAAACCTTAGCATTACCATTGTTGACAGCCTCTCATAGAAGGATCTGGGGTCATTATCATCCCAACAAAGTTTTTTTTTTTTTTTCTGCCTTGTCTAAGACTCTGCTCAGGAAGGGGTGGGTGTGGAATGAAGAGCAAGAGGTGAACAGGGGGAGAAACCCCTTCTCATCTCACAGAGCACAGGAAAAGCGCCTGCCCCTGGGAGGAGGTGGGTGGTGGGGGGAGGTTGGCATCCTCAGGCTGGCATCCTCAGACTGGAGTGTGACTTACCTGGGACCAAGTGGTGCCTTGGAGTTTATTTCAAACCATGCAGCCAGAGCCTGACTCTGCTACTTACAACCACCTGCTCTCATCACCATGCAGAACCTGATGGAGAGAGGCATTAATTTACAAGAAGGGTGCCAAGTAGCAGACATGTGTCAATATGGAACTTTCAACTCAGCTGAGGAAATAAATCTCATTTTCAAATTAATGTTACGATTAACTTTACAACAAACTTGTTATACAGTTGATCTCCCAGTAAAGTGAGAATGTGACCAACAGGTACCGGTTGCACACCTGACATTTTGTTCACTGT
The DNA here is from genome assembly GCF_024166365.1 of Elephas maximus indicus. Lineage (NCBI taxonomy): Eukaryota > Metazoa > Chordata > Mammalia > Proboscidea > Elephantidae > Elephas > Elephas maximus. Next base: position 42,427,105 of record NC_064837.1, on the reverse strand, counting down.
CATCTCTTCCCTGTCTCATCCTACTCTGGGAATGGTTGGCCTGAACCAGTAAGAACAAATCTTTTTGTCCTTTTAATGATATCTTAAGGAAAGGCACGCTAAACTAGCTTTGACCCCTCAGTCTACTGTTTTAATTGTCCTTTTAATCAGAAAGTTAAGTCCAAGGTCTAACTTGCATCCCTCAGGCTGCACCCCAGGCAGGGGCCTATCTGTGGAAAATAGCTCCAAGGGCAATTAGTGTTAAATTGCTGAATGATCTCTCACAGCTGGCTTGGAAACTGTGATGGCCAATAGAAACTGCTCACTGGCACCACATCTCAAGCTGTGCCCAGGGCCTGTGCTCTACCTGGGGGCCTCTCAATGCCTACTCCAGATAGGACTCTGACCCTAGGTCTGTTTTCTATTTGTTCAGATCACCATGGAGATGAACAGTAACACGCCTAAGACTTTTGAGGGCTGATGTGGTTGTCTTGTCTGTCCATCCCCAGACAGTTCCTTCCCCAATAACACCATGCCTTGTCCGTTCTGTTCGTGCCTTCTCCTACAATGATCCTTCTTTCTTCCATTAATTAGACCAACAGGGTGTGGAAACCTAGGCCCTGTGAGCTTCCTGATGGGAAAATGCTATAAGCTGCGATGAGAAGCACACAACTAAGTTTCAGGAGTCTGAGAACCCTGGCTTTGAAGCCGGGTCTGATTTATTTATGAGCTGGCCTCTGTCACCCAGACACAGCATTATATCAGCCAGTGTGCTGAAGGTGCCCCCAATGGTTTATGGCTGTGATAATGGAGTTGTTATGGGCCCCAGTGAGCTGGAATTTATTAAGGCCCAGGTTCTTCCCTGTGTAGCTGGCTCTGAGATATCACTTGACCTATATCAACAACAACAGTAATTTAATAGTACAATAGTAATAATAATAATAGCTCATGCCTGCTAAGCCTTTACTGTGTTAACATTTAAAGTACATTATTTCATGCTTCTTAAACGGTTTTGAAAGTAGACCCTATCTTATCACGAATTTACAGATAAGGACCCTGAGCAGTGGGGAAGTTAAGCGGTGTCTCTAGTTTGGTAGGATTTGAACTAGGAATTGAAACCCAGACAGTCTGCATCCAGAGCCCAAATTTGCACTGCTCTGCCAGCAGCCACTGGAAGAAGAGGACACTCTTGCTTTGACATTGACTTTGAGAGGCTTTTTATTCTTGGCAGGCTCTGATGTGTGTGCGTGGGCATGAGTATGTGTGTGTGTGCATGTGTGTGTGCACGGGCAGGCAAGGTCATTAAGGGAGAGTCCTGAACCATCCCAGCTGAGAGTGCTGGGTATGGATGCACCTTTGGCCATGGTCTGTCCAATGCCATTTCCTTGGGGCAGCGCCTCAAGGCCATTCCTTACCCTCACTCCCTGGCACCTTCATCTCTGGCACTTTCATCCCAGCCTCCTGTCAGGTTCCTTATATGCAGGCACAATCATCCCTTCCTTGGGGACTGTGCTCTACAGCACACAGAGGGCTTTAATGCACATACCTCATTTGGACCTCAGAGCACACTGAGAGGGAGGAGTGAGCTCAGATAGAGGAGTCAGGGAGCGTGACTAATAAAAATAAGCCAAGGGATTAAGAGGCCCAGAGACTCCCAGCCCAGGTTATGAAAGTCCGATTCGCATACAACCTGTAGTTTCGAACCAGCCCCCGTAAAGCCTATTATATTCAAAATTCCAGGTACATACAAAGGTTTGTGATAACATACAGGTACTACTTGGCAATGCACATCAAACATTATTACTGTATTATTAGGTTAAAAATGTTTTAGTGTATCTGGAAGTGTTTCTTTAATGTTTTTATGCATAGAAAGGTATACTGTGTACTAAGACAAACATTTGATCGATGTTAGATATAAACTGTACTTAATTGTTAAGACTTACGTACAAATGCTACTTAAAAGCAGATGTAGGAATGGAACTCATTTGTAATCTGGGGACTGCCTGTAGTCAAATTGGTGGGTATTAATGCAGCCAAAGAAAGAATGAGTCAAACAGTAGGGGAACTATTTAAATAGATTATGGCATATAAAGCAACCATTAAATTAATGATCAAGAAGAATGTTTGGCAACTTGAAAAGTTGGTTACTACATGTTACTTAGTGAAGAAAAAAGTCATCAGAAAGTATGTATAACATGATCTCATTTTTACAAAAACACACACATTTATATGTATATTCCCCCCCCCCAAAAAAAAACCACTGCCGTTGAGTCGATTCCGACTCATAGTGACCCCATAGGACAGAGTAGAACTGCCCCGTAGAGTTTCCAAGGAGCTAGTGTGTGTATATGTATTACCATGTATAGAAAAAAGATTAGAAGTTTATATTCCAAAATACTGACTAGTTACCTCAAAGGGGTGGGATAGTGGATGATTTATTTTTTTCTTATCTGTGTTTTTGAAGTTTTCTGTAATAAATTTGGAATAAGATAAAATTTGTTAAAGGAAGAAAGAACAAGCCATTAAAAGTAGGTATTTAGTGTCTCCCCAGGAAAATGAGGAGCCAGAGAAAGAACAGAAGGTGAGTATACAGCGATGTCCTAATAACTGAGACCTGAATTTGGAGCCGTGACAATTCCAGGCCGTGTTGTGTCCAGAGATGGTTCATGCGCTGGACCTCACCTTGACTTCCTACCTCTCCTTGGCTCTGATTCCACACTCACTGGGACTTTCAATTTGACCTTTCTGAGCCTTGACATTGGGAAGGGGTGTGTGCTGGTGTGCTGGGTTAGGGACTAGAACATTCTAGTTACTGGAAAGAGAAACTATTCCCCCCCGCCCCCCCCCCCCCCCCCCCAGTGAGAAAGACTCTGGCGTTCTGATATACAACTAGTCCTTTGTGAGCTTGGCTAGTTAGAATTTGTCCAGAAGTGACTGGTCAATCAGCATTTGGGCCCGCAAGCTGAGGACCAGACTCAGGGATGTGATGGGGAGGCCAAGGGGTTTCTCTGGCCAAGGCTGGTCAGCTGGCCTTTCCCAGCAACAGCTCTCCTTGGGAGAGAGTGTGATATTCTGGAAAGGGCTTGATTTTGGAACTGAGTCAACCAGTGTTCAAATCCTAGTTCTGTCATTTCCTAGCAATATGACCTTGGGTAACTCAGTTAACTTCTCTGAGTCTTGGCTTTCTCATGTGAAAAGTAGGGACAGTAATACATCACAGGATTCTTCTGAGGATTAAATGAAATATGGAGTGTGAAGCTCCTGGTGCATCGCTGGGACTGAACAGCGGTTAGTTTCCTTCTCCTTGTTTATCTGCAATATCAAGCAGGCCAGGAACTGTTAGCCCTGTTACCCCTGAACTTGGACCCAGAGAGATTACGTGCTTTGCTCACAGTAAAGCCAGACCAAAGCTCAGGTTTTCTTCTTGCCTGACATGGCTTCTACTCCATGACCTCAGGTCTGTCTAGAGCAGGGGTCAGCAAACCCATGAGCCTAATTCAGCCTACTGCCTGTTTTTGTAAGTAAAGTTTTATTAGAACACAGCCATGCTCATTTATTTTCATATTGCCTAAGGTTACTTTTGTCTTCAACAGCAGAGTTTTTGAAGTTTCTGACAACTATGTCGTAAGTCGGTTCTAAGTCGAATACCTCATTTAAAAAAAAAATTCATTATTATTGCCTTTTATCTGATCTTTATTTGTCTTTGGGGGTTGGAAATATTACATATAAACTTACAGATGTATTTTAATACGTGCATAAAGAAATAAACAAATCATAAAAAAAAGATGGTCATAACTTGAATATGTTGTAAGTTGGGGACTACCTGTAGTTGTGACAGAAACTATATGACCTGCAAAGCCTAAAATATCTACTATCTGACCCTTTATGGAAAAGTTTGCTGACCCTTGGTGTAGAATATCGTTGACTTTTTGGTAGGAGAAGTTTCTACCCAGTTTTTATAAGTAAAACTAAGCCCTGAGACATAATGGAAACCCTGGTGGTGTAGTGGTTCAGTGCTGTGGCTGCTAACCGAAAGGTCAGCAGTTCAAATCCACGAGGTGCTCCTTGGGAACTCTATGGGGCGGTTCTACTCTGACCTATAGGGTCATTATGAGTCAGAATTAACTTGACAGCAACGGGTTTGGTTTTTTGGGTTTGGAGACATAATGCTGAGCAAGATATAATCTTTGCCTCCATGGCCTTACCAGCTTATGATCTTTAGTAACTGAATTTCCAATTCTAGCCTCACCTCTACCCATCTCTCCTTCTACTCTGTTTGCGAGGTGGATCTTTTGAAAGTATAATTTTTTTTTTTAATTGTACTTTAGATGAAGGTTTACAGAGCAAGCTAGCTCCTCATTAAACATTTAGTACACATACTGTTTTATGACATTGGTTAACAGCCCCATGACATGCCAACACTCTCCCTTCTCGACCTTGGGTTCCCTATTACCAACTTTCCTGTCCCTCCTGCCTTCTAGTTCTTGCCCCTGGGCTGGCGTGCCCCTTTAGTCTCGTTTTATTTTATGGGCCTGTCTAATCTTTGGATGAAGGGTGAACCTCAGGAGTGACTTCATTACTGAGCTAAAAGGATGCCCAGGAGCCATACTCTTGGGGTTTCTCCAGCCTCTATCAGGCCAGTAAGTCTGGTCTTTTTTTGTGAGTTAGAATTTTGTTCTACATTTTTCTCGGGCTCTGTCCAGGACCCTCTATTGTGATCCCTGTCAGAGCAGTCAGTGGTAGCCGGACACCATCTAGTTGTACTGGACTCAGTCTGGCCGAGGCCATGGTAGATGTGATCCACTAGTCCTTTGGACTAATCTAAAAGTGCAAATTTGATTCTGCTATTCCCCTAAGTAAAGCCCTTTGATAACTTCCCATCCTCTTTAGTGAAACATTTAGTTTCTTTTGCAAGTTGAATCCCCACTTACCTTTCCAGGCTTTTCTATCACAAATTTCCTAAATTTTAGTGAACAATTGCAAGCTCAATTTGAAGTTTCATACTGTATTAGTGAAAGTAGGTAGTGCTGGGCTCTGCTATGGTAACAAATAAATCCTAAAACATCAGTGTCTTAACACAATATATAAAGAGTTTTATTTTAAGTTTGGCTTATGAGGTTGTTTGTGGGGGCTAGCAAGTCCGAAATTTGTAGGGAAGGCCAGCAGGCTGGAAACTCAGGCGGAATGTCTATGTTACAGTCTTGAGGCAGAATCCCCTCTCCTGGAAGCCTCAGTTTTTGCTCTTAAGGACTTCAACTGATTAGATGAGGCCCAGCCACATTATGACTCCTTTACTTAGAATCAACTAACTGTAGATGTTAACCACATCTGCAAAATACTTTCACAGCAATATCTGAATTAGCGTTTGACCAAACAACTGGGCACGATAGCCTAGCCAAGTTGACACTTAAAACCCAGCAAGTGAATGTGCCCTTCTCCTTCCATGCCCAGCCTTAACGTCATCACCTCTGGGAACACTTCCCTAGCCCCAAGGAAGCCCCCGTCCTCTATTTTCACAGTGCCTTGTCTATGGTTAACATTGATCAGGTTTTGCTATGTGCCGGGCCCTATTCCAATCTCTTTACATGGATTAACTCTTATAATCCCCGCATAAACACTATGAGGTAAGGTACTATTATTATTCCCAATTCAGAGATGAGGAACCCGAGGTTTATGAGATAAAGTAAATGTCCAAGGACTCTATTATTATATCACAAGTTATTGTATTGATTTGTTTTCCAGTCTATCAACCCTATGGAAGCATAATCTCTTCATAGGCAGGAGCCTGGTTTTATGCATCTTCTATGCCCAAAATATGACATGTCCTCAGGAACTATTTACTAAATGAAGAAATGTTGCCATTCAATACATTAATATATTTATTGATCAGTGAATATATTTTATATTAATCCATAGTGGAGATACTTAACAAATGTTGATTACCTGGTTGGTTTAAGAACTAGTCATGGATGAGTCATCAGTAATGGATGGCTCATTCTTTTAGGAGTACTTGACCAGCTGGACACCCCAGTGGTGTTTGCAGATGCTGTAGCTGAAATCTGCTCCTGACACAGCACTTGCATTGCAAGCTATTCTCTCTTGGTCATTGTGGGCTTCACGTAATGGTCTTTGAACACCTGGGCTGCATTGTGATCCATCACGTGCCAAGCTTAGACACATTTGCTCCTTACTCCCAAGAAGTGGGACTGATCAGATATTACCTGCCTATAGTTTGACCTTTGGGAAAGCTCTGACTCCATTGTCTAATAGGGTAGCTAAAAGCATTTTTTTCCCCCTCAGAGAACCATGAGTACAGTTAAATTGATCTAAATTAGCTAAGCCTGAATTATGTGCTAAACCTTGAGTAAGTTGCTGATGTACCTATGAATAAGGCATATGACGTGGTTTCTGCATTGTAAGTGTCCACAGTCTGGGGCTGGAGGAGAAGATAAATAACCAGTAATGACTACCTGATAGGGTTGCTGTGAGGAGTAAATGAGGTAGTACAGGTAAAGAACATAGCACAGTGCCAGGCACATGGTAAGTGCTTAATTTTAGTAGCTGTCATATTACTATGAATATGACAGTGTGATGAGTGTTTTCCTGGTGGCATGAGCAAAATACTGTTGGAGCACAGAGTATCCACCTGCGCCTGGGAAATTTAGGGAGACATCCACAGAAGATGTAAGATTTGAACAAGGCTCTGATAGATGAGTAGGAATCCCCCTGATAGATAAGGCAAGGGTGGGATGGGCATTAGAGGTAGAGGAAACTATGGGTATGAAAATAAATTTTGTCCTCTGGGAATAACAACTAGAAGCATAGAGGGTACTATGGGGGAAAGGAGGGGAAATGGGAAAGATTGTGTGGTAGGCAAAATAATGGCCTCTCAAAAATACGCGTGTCCCAATCCCTGGAATCTGTAAATATGTTACCTTACAAAGCAGACGGAATTAAGGTTGTTAATTATCAGATCTTAAAATAGGGAATGTCTTAGGCTGGGTTCTCTAGAGAAGCAAAACCAGTGAATGGTATGTGTATAAAAAAATAAATATACACACACATACATACAGTTGGTCCTCCTATCTATGGGTTCTGCATCCACGAATTCAAACAACTGGAGATAGAAAATATTCAGGAAAAAGAAAGAAAGAGCTGAAGGGCCTGGGGGCAATGTGGAGGGCAGCACAAGGCAACACAGGGTTTTGCTTGAGGGATGGTAATTAGCTGTGAAGGAAGAAGCTCCCAGGGGGATGGAGGCATATGCACCCTGACACAATTTGGACAAGTGAGGACACTAGGAATGGGGCTATGAACTTACACTCGGGTGCTTCTTGCCCTGACCAAGGATCTGGCGGAGCATGTTTGTGACAGAGGTATCAGGTCTGGAAGGAGAGAACAAAACTGACAGGTCCACGATCTAGCACTCTCTGCACCATGTATATGTAGATGTCCAAAGCACCCAGGACCTCCTACCTGAAGTACCCCTGCCTTGGAGAGCAGTCTGTGGCACGAGGGTCCAGATATGGCTGTCCTTAAAAGTGCCTGCTTTGACCCAGTGCCTCAGGAGCCTGCCCTAACCTGGCCCGACCATCACTATCCCACTTAAAAGTGAAACACCATCCATTTCTGTGCTCTGTTAAAAAAAAAAATTATGCCACTTTAAATAAGGGACTTGAGTGTCTGTGGATTTTGACATCCCTGGGGGGTCCTGGAACCCCTTGGATACTGAGGGACAACTGTAGAGAGATTTGTCTCAAGGAAATGGCTTACACAGTTGTAGAGTCTGGCAAGTTCCAAGTCCACAGGTCAGGCATCAAGCTAGAGACTTCTCATGACTTACGTAGTTTCAGGGGCTGATGAACCCAAGATTGGCAGGAAAGACAGCAGGCCAACGAATCCCAAGATTAGCAGGTAAGATGGTAGGCCCCTGCTCACAGGCTGCAGAGGCTAATGAATCCGAAGATTTGCAGGCAATACTGCAGGCCACTGGCTCAAGTCCCAAGAACTAGAGGTCAGATGATGATGAGCTGGATGCGGGATCCAGAGCAAGCGAGTTTTGCTAGAATGTCTATATATATATATATTGGATGCAGACCACGCCCCTAAGGAAACTCCTCTTACAACTGATTGGCTGATCATATCAGATAACATCATGGAGGATGACTACATCATTACATAACTGACAAACTACTGAGAATCATGGCCCATCCTAGCTGACACACAACCATAACCATCGCAGTCCACCCCTTGTCAACTTGATACCTGTACAGATCTCCTTAAACCATGCACAATCTCTAAATAAAGACAATTACAAAGTCATACTTGGGCCTAGCAAGATACAACTAACATGCTTACAGCTGAAAATGAACTAGCCCCATTTACATCTTATATTTTATAAGTGAAGAAAACAAAATTATTTGATGCACACATAACAATTACAGTCCTTTTTTCTGCCAACTGGTCCCCGTGATCATAACTGGTATTTAGAACTACCTTCTTCCACCACCCATTCTGTATTCCCTTTACCCTCAGCAAGCACCTCAGCTGGTCATAGTTCTTTGTCTGATGGGTGACCCACACATTCATTCCTGATGGGCCTGGGGCATTAGCAGTCATGTTGGAATTGGGTTGCTGCTGTAGTTTTCCATCGACTGTAATCATAGGGCCTGGTAGTACTAAGAGACACCCTAGGGATCTCCTGTATTACAGACATACTCTTTTTTACCTCCATTATGCAACATCAATCTGATTTCCGCTTGCTACCCAAGGTCAATCACACTAGCCAATCTAATAACTCCCATCTTTGCCTGGCGATCCAGAGACATGAGGAGCCCAAAGTGGCTGGGTGGCATTCTTAATTTATAGTTCAATGGAATCCATGTTGTGTCTTCAGGTGGGAGCATTGCTCCCTTTGAAACTAAGACTTCTAGACCCACAGAGCCTAGGGTTGCAGGGTCAGGAATTAAAAATTTTGCAAGTGGGTCTGTTGGGGTAGTAGTGAGTGGTGCCATTCCCATCTCTACCCCTTGATTCCTGGAGCTGTGAATTCTGGCTATGGGAAAAAAAGCATCATATATTGGATGCTGGTTTAGAGCATATATAGCCTCCTGGAGAACATTGCCCCAACCTTGCAAAGTGTTGCTGCCTAGCTGGCACTGTAATTGTGTCTTTAGAAGGCCATTCTATCATTCTATCAAGCTAGCTCCTTCAGGATAATGGAAAACATGGTAAGACCAGTGAATTCCATGAGCATGGGGCCATTGCCATACTTCATTTGCTGTGAAGTGAGTCCCTTGATCCGAAGTGATGTCATGTAGGATACCATGACAATGGATAAGTTAGTCGGTAAGTCCGCTCATGATAGTTTTGGCAAAGGCATTGTGTGTAGAGAAGGCAAACCTATATCCAGAGTAAATGTCTATCCCTGTAAGAAAGAAACGCTGCCCTTTCCATGATGGAAGTGGTCCAGTGTAATCAAACTGCCACCAGGTTGCTGGTTGATTGCCTCAAGGAATGGTGCCGTATCAGAGACTCAGTGTTGGTCTCTGCTGCTGGCAGATTGGGCACTCAGCAGTGGCTATAGCCAAGTTGGCCTTGGTGGGTGCAGGTCCAAGTTGCTGAGCCCATGCATAACCTACATTGCTGCCACCATAGCCACTTTGTTCATGAGCCCAGTGGGCAATGACAGGAGTGGCTGGGGAAACAGTATGACTGATTTCCAAAGAATGTGTCATTCTATTCACTTGATTGTTAAAATCCTCCTCTGCTGAAGTCACCCTTTGGTGAGCATTCACATGAGACACAAACATCTTCACTTCTTTGGCCCATTCAGAGAGGTCTATTCACATACCTCTTCCTCATACCTCCTTGTCTTTTGTTTTCTAATCATCTTCCCTTCAAGTCCCTGACCATCCAGTCAAACCATTCGCCACAGCCCATGAATCAGTATACAGTTGCACATACGGCTATTTCTCCTTCCAAGCAAAGTGAACAATCAGGTGCACTACTCACAGTTTTGCCCATTTAGAGGATTTCCCTTCACCACTGTCCTTCAGGGAGGTCCCAGAAAGTGGCTGTAGTGCTGCTGCTGTCCACTTTCAAGTGGTGCTTGCATATTGTCCAGAACCATCTGTAAACCAGGCATGAGTTTTCTCTTCCTCAGTCATCTGATCATAAGGAACTCCCAAGGAGGTCATAGGTACAGAGTGGGAGAGGGCAGGTAAACATGACTGGCTGGAGACCATGGCCATTTGGGCCACTTCCTCATGCAACTTACTTGTCCCTTCAGGTCCTGCTCGGGCCTGATCTTGTAAACACCTCTTCCTTTTTAATGAGGGAGTGCTGTTGTACATGTGCAACTTTATGGCTCTGTGAGTGAGACAACACCCAGTTCATGTTTGGCAGCTCAGGCTGCATGATGACTTGGTGGCCCATGGTTAACTATTCAGTTTCTACCAAGGCCCAGAAACAAGGCAAAAGCTATTTCTCTAAAGGAAAGTAGTTATGGCTCAAGTCGCAGAGCGGCTTGCATGTCATCCTGAATGTGTTGCAGAGCCTTCTCTTGTTCTGGGGCCCACTCAAACCAGCAGCTTTTTGAGTCACTTGGTAAATAAACCAGAGTAGCACACCCAAATGAGAGATATGCTGCCTCCAAAATCCAAAGAGTCCCACCAGCTGTTGTAATTCAGCCACTCTTATGACAGGACTATGGGTTTTGTTTTTGGCAATATCAGCTCTGTTGCTACAAGAAATAAGGCTTTCTTAGGAGAGACTGAAAGGGCTGACTCAATAGGGGGAGAGCAAGTGGGAGTACGGAGTAAGATGTATGTAAACTTATATGTGACAGACTGATTGGATTTGTAAATGTTCACTTGAAGCTTAATAAAAGTTAATAAAAAAAAAAAAAGAAATAAGGCTTTCTTTCAGAGCACAAGCGGCAACTTTGAGGTCTTTTATGATGTGACTCTGAAGCCCTGAAATCATCTTTCTTTCTTTCTTTCACTACTTTGTCTAGTGAAAGTAGGACCAACCAACCAGCTTCTCATTCTGATAAAATTGTAGAAAAGTATCAAACATGTGATCACCCAGAGCCTCATTTTTTACCAATATTTGATCTGTTGATGGTGATATTTTGTATATTAATATTGCCACCTCATGCCATGGATTAGCAGCATCCTGTTTACTACTGGAGGCAGAGTCATAAGCACCTGTTAACACTAGTCAGACTTAAGAACCCATTCAGAAAACTCATCCTTATGATTTTCTTTCTCTAGAACCACTCTTGGTACCAAATGTCTTAGGCTAGGTTTTCTAGAGAGGCAAAAAACTCACATTTGTGTGTGTATATAAAAAAAAAGTTTTTTGTTTTTTTTTAATATATATATACATACACACATATATAGAGAGAGAGAAAGAGAAAGAAATTTATCTTAAAGGATATGGCTCACACAGTTGTAGAGGCTGGCAAGTACCAAGTCCATGGGTCAGGTGTCAGGGTGGAGGCTTCTCCTGACTTGTGTAGCTGCAGGGGCTGAAAAAACCAAGATCAGCAGGCAATACTGCAGGCTGCTGGCTCAAGTCCCAAGAACCAGAGGGCAGATGATGATGGGCTGGATGCAGAATCCAGAGCAAGCAAGTGAAATTTGCCAGAATGTCCATATATATATTGGATGCAGGCCACACTCCTGAGGAAACTCCCCTTACAACTGATTGGCTGATCACATCAGATACACCATGGAGGATGACTACATCATTACATAACTGCCAAACTATACCATTACATAACTGCCAAACCACTGAGGATCATGGCCCAACCATGATGACATACAACCTTAACCATCACAGAGAGATTAGCTTGGATTATCTGGGTGGGCCCAATGTAGTAATAAGGGTCCTTAAGGTGAAGGAAGGAAGTAAGAAAGATAGTTGGAGTGATGGTATGTTAGGACTCTACCTGCTGTTGCTGGCTTTGAAGATGGAAGGCAGCCATGGGACAAGGAATGTGGGTGATCTCTAGAAGTCTGAAAAGGCAAGGAAATGAATTCTCCCCTAGAGCCTCCAGAAAGGAACACAGCCCTTTTGATGCCTTGATTTTAGCCCAGTGAGACCCATTTTGGACTTTTTGTCTCCAGTAAGAATGAATTTATGTTGTTTAAGTCACCAAGTTTGTGGTAACTTGCTACAGCAGCAAATAGGAAACCAATATAGATGGGGAAGAGAGAATGAGGAAGGGAGCAGAAAGGTGGGCAAGGCCAGGCTAAGAAAAGCTTTGTAGGTTACACTCCCTTTTCTGATAGGACAAAGATTCCACAAGTATGTCTGTCCCTTGATAATGTTCTGAAGAAACAGGGTTCAAAGATCAAATGACTTTGGGTATCATTGTACACTCTAGTTCTCCATTCAAAAATTCAAATTGTGCAATAATAATTCAAAGTCCCCAATAAGTTCTGTACCAAAGAGACCTGTTCAACTTTGTTTAATCAAGTATTCCCAAAATTCATTCCCTTTTTTTTTTTTTTTTACATAAGAACAAGTACGACATCCCAATACACTTAGGAAAATTCTGCTATAGGCTGTGAGATTCCACCGGAGTTTCAATTAAAAAAAAATATTAATTTTTTTAGTTGAAAAGGTAATATAATCTCATCAGGAAAAATAGATAAGAGGAAAAAGGCATACTTAATTTCATCACTTTAATACAACTGCTAATTTGTATGTTTTTGTGTCTAGTTTTTACATGTATCTATTCTTTTTTGTTATTAAATTAATACATATCATATAGTAACAATATGTAATGCATATTATATGCCCTACGGCTTTTATTTTTTATATCATAAGAATTTTCATACCTTATGAAGTAATATTTATAGTTATAATCTATGTAACTCTTTAGTCAGAGAAGGGAAGCAACATGATCAGATTGTGGTACTAGGTCACCGTGGAAGATGGAGTGGGGAGGATGGGAAAGACAAGTTAGGTTGGGCAACCTGCTGTTGTGGAATCAAGGTGGTATCACCTAAAAAGTCTTCCCCTGCTGTGGCCTCATCCAACCATCAGCAAACACTTGTAACTACCTATAGTGTGCCAGGCTCTGTGCTAGCTCCCAGGGAAATGAAGGGATGAATAAGACATAGTCTTGCCGCAAGGACCTCAGAACCCAGGAAACCCAGAAAGTGGAGTAGGAACTATGCCAGATGTGTATCGTGTCTATGAGAACAAGATGGAGGCATGTAAGGGAATCTGGGGGCGTTCTAGAAGGCTTCCTGGGAGAGATGATGCTTGAGCTGATTTTTAAAGGATGTGTAGGCATTAGCCAGATGAAGAATGGTGGCAAATGAGCAAGGAGGACATTATGGGCAGAGTTGAGAATAAGGGCACTGAGGGCCAAAACAGGGAGTAGAGGACAAGAAGCTGGTCTGTGTAGCTAGAAGGAATTGTGGGGAGGGAACAGGTGCAAGCTGAGGCTGGAGAATCAAGTGATGTGTGATCTGATTGCCATGGAAAGGAACCAGGGCTGCCTTTAGCCTAAGATTAGTGTTTTTCAAAGTTTGATCCCAGACCCTTTGCATCAAAATTACCTGAGGCGTTTGTTAAAAATTCAGGACCTACTGAATCAAAACCTTTGGAAGTGGGGCCAGGAATCTGCATTTTAAACAGGATCCCGAGTGACTCTGGTGTATACTGAAGTTGAGGACTACCACGGGAGGAGAGAAGAGTCATTGAAGATGATACTTAGGATGACACATATAGATGGTGGGGTCTGAGAATCGTCATCCAGCGGGATGCATGTGCACACAATGTATACCACACACAGGGGGGCAAATAGAGAGCAAAGGAAATTATCTTCAGTTGTACAAGGACAGATTTCAGTGTTTATGAAAAAGGCCTGAGACTTCTCTGGATCTCTGGATCACCTTTTGATACCTCAAAATTCTCATCTGCAGAATGGGGCAAAGCAGAATGAGCCTAATGCAGAAGAGGCAGTTCCCAAGTGGTGGGATTTAAGTTCTGCCCTCTGTACTCCAAACCCAGTCTCCTCCCCAGAGGTATCTGGTATTAATAGTTTGGTATTTTATCTTGTAGACATTTTTTTTTGTTTTTACAAATGTACACATATATAATATATTTCTATGGAAATGCATAGTTATATTTTGTTGTGCATGTGTATTTTTACATTCAAAGAATTCTGTACATGTACTGGAGTTGGCTTCTTTATTTTAACAATCTGTTTTGGAGCTTTTCCCATGTTAGTTCACATAGATCTGCTACATTCTTTTAAACTGCTGCATTGTTTTCTTCAGTATGGAGGTACTAACATTCTTCTATTTCGTACTCAAGATTTCAAAATCCAAATGCACAGCCATTTCCCCTGTATTGAGCTGAGAATCTGAGCATCTCATCCTTCTCTTTCTGCATCTTGCCACTGACAACAAAGCTAAGTTTCTCTTCTTGCTCCCCAGGATCTTCATCTCACTGCAGTTAAACCTCTTTCCTTTGCAGCCAGCCAAGTCACATCTTTGACATGCTGCCTGGCTATATCTGGCGTGAACAAGAGAGCTTGCTGTCTGTATTCCTGCTCTTGAAGAAAGCCTCCATAGGGGAAGATTTGGGAATCCTATAAATAACACTGGAAGCCCTGGTGGCGTAGTGGTTAAGTGCTACCGCTGCTAACCTAAAAAATATCGGCAGTTCAGATCCGCCAGGTGCTCCTTGGAAACTACGGGGCAGTTCTACTCTGTCCTATAGGGTCTCTATGAGTCGGAATCAACTCGACGGCAATGGGTTTTTTGGGTATAAATAACACTTAGACTTGTGGTGTGCTGGCACAGCCATAGGACTCTGAATAGACACACTGTATTTTTTATTTGGTAAGTTCTCATGGAGCTAAGCGTTCCTTTTTCTACTTCTCTACCACTTATCTTTTTATAAGTCCAAGAGTCTGCTGACAGAGCAAAGGTATTTATTGGAGAGAGAGCCCACTGAAAGAGAGAGAGAGAGAAAAAAGTATTTGGTAAATGATTTCATGATTTGGAAAAACACTTCAAAGAGATGTGAAGGTTACAGCAGATTTGTCCTGACCACATCTCTTCACTGAGACATTGGCACAGGTTACTTGTAACACTCCTGGCCGAGGAGGTGAGATGTCAGCTGAAAATAATTGGAAGATCTAAGTGAACCATGGCATGAGGATCACTGAGACATCTCCAGCTTCTCCACCCACATGCTAATGGCAGAGTTGTGTGGGGTTTGTTTAATTGAAGCAGTCAGAGTGGAAACTGCTGAAAACCTGCTGCTTCTATTTATTCTCTGGGTTTCTATGGAGAGATGAGCTTTGAGTGCTGATCCTTTTATAGAAGGATATACAAGGAAAACAGTTTCCTGGTGGTCAGGGAGGGATTTGAGTTTGGGCAGAGCAGGTGGCTGCATTCAAGATGTGACTTGAGGGCTGCTGTGTGGTCATGGGGAGGGGAGGACAACAGAACTTATGTCTGTTGGGTTTTAGTAATAGTAATGATGATAATAATAGTGCACACATGTTTTTTGAACACCTGTTGTGTTCTATTCTCTGTCTCACTTAACCTTCAGACATCTATGAGGTGGACAGAATGGAATCATTAACCCCATGAGGCTCAGAGAGGTTGAGTGAATTGCTTGAGGTCACAAAGCTGGTAAGAGGCAGTGTCCACATTTGAAAATAGGTAATTTGATCCCATAATCTTTGTGTTAGTGTCTTTTTGACATCCAAATTGAGGGAGGGGAAGATGCAGAAGTGCAGCAAATTGGTCCAAATTGGAACAGCTTGAATTGATTGTAAGATTATCAGCCATCATTTTAGAACTCTCTGAGTTTATAGATGGACAGGTCTGCCAAAGTCTCAAAATCAAAGAGAATTTTGTAGGGGCTTGCAGGATCTCACCACCCTTTCCCCACCACTGGGCATCACCAGCACCCTGGGAAATAGTCTCTGTATTCCTCTCAGAGGCCAGGGCTCAGGATTCTGCAGGTACCTGGCCAGAGCTGTCCACTTTCTGCCTTAGGGTCAGGAGGACACCAGAACTAACAGCACCTTGAAAGGGAGAGTTTGACTGCCACAGATCAGGGGAGGCCCTGTGTCATGTGGTCTGAGACAGTGTAGCCAGGAAGAGACTTTGCCTTGCAGGAGTACAGACAAGGTCATACCCAGGAAGGCTTCAAGTCTGAAGAGGGGTAGGAGAAAGAGTAATGAGGTCATGAGGACTTGGGATTTGGAGCAGGTTGGAATGTGGCGTGTAGTGTGGGTAGGGCAGACAATTCTGTGGCTGTGAATGGACCGCAGATGTGAAGGATCTGCCTTTGATGGTACTGGCTGCATGGCCTGTGGGATGGGGTTGCTCTCTTAAAGGGCAGAACAGGTGTGGCAGGGTGCAGCAAAACACCTTAAATATGGGTTAATAATGTCTGCTACTTGTATGATGCTTTTCAATTTCCAAAATGCTTCCACCTCAGTATGCAATATGTATTTGCTGCATTGAACTGAATGAATGAAGGGGATCTCTGTTACAAGTTATCACCTGAAAATTCACATGTGTCTGTGAGCAGGACAATAATTTTGGAAGGAATCACTAGATCTGATGAGGTTTGGCACACACCTCAATTTCAACCCTTATCTTAGCTTATTATCTTGAAACAAAATAGCAGCACCGTGTCTGCACTGGGAGAAGTCTACAGTCCAGAGAACCACAGAGGAAAATGCAAAGGTTGAGCTACCTCTCGGTGAGAGATAGTGAGCAGGATAGAGCTAGGAATTACCTCTGAAGTAAAAGGGGAGTGACAATGTCCTGGCATAGACGGTCAACAGAAAGGATGATCTCTGCCCCTGGTGACCTCTCCCATCTCTAGCTCCTCCAGCTTTTCATCTGGTTCCCTTTCTTGTGACATGTTGTAGTAGGAATGCCTTGTTTGGGCTCCACTCAGATCCATCAACATAAACTTGGTGATGCAGTATAATATCCTAATAGCTTAGGGGAAAAACAAACCACAAGTAGAAGTGAAAAAATTCAGGTAGGAATTCTGTTTAGCCTGACTAAATCTGATGCCCACCCCTTCTACCGATTACTGAGGCCAGGAGACCTATTTCTTTCTGTGCCAGTTAACCAGAAGAGATTGGGAAAGACGACTAGGAAGACAAAATCTACCTATTCTGGTATGTCTAACCATGTCAGTCAGGGTGGAGCCAGTATCAGTATCTTGTTATTTTATTTTATTGTATTTTTGGTGAAAGTGTACACAGCAGGTTTCCATTCAACAGTTTTTACACATATTGTTCAGTGACGTTGGTTACATTCTTCACAATTTATCAGTATTCTCTTTATTTCCATTCTAGTTGTTCTGTTTTCAATAACTTAGTCTCCCTGACCCCCTACCTTCTCATCTTTGCCTTAAAGTAATTGTTGACCAACTGATCTCATCCAGATGATTCCTTTTTTAAAGGAGCATAGTACTCACGGGTAATAGTCATTATTTTATGAGCTAACGTACTATTTAACTAAAAGGTGACTTCAGGGGATAGTTTTGGTTCAAGGTTTAAAGAGTATATTAGGGCAACAGACTCGGGGATTCCTGTAGTCTCAGCTGATCTGGTAAGTCTGGATTTTGTGATAATGTGAAGTTCTGTTCCAAGTTTTTTTTCCCTTTCTATTAGGACCCATCTCTCATGGCCCTGGTCAGAACATTTGGAGTGGTAGCTGGGCACCATCTAGTTATTCTGCTTTCAGGATAGAGGGGACGGTGGTTATGTAGACAATCATTCTTGTAGACTAGTTTCTTCTCTTTATCTTGGCTTTTCTTTTTTCTCTTTTGCTCTGGATGAGTAGAAAATGATAGTTGTATCTTAGATGGCGACTCATAAGCTTTTTTTTTTTTTTTATTAAGCTTCAAGTGAACATTTACCATTCCAGTCAGTCTGTCACATGTAGGTTTACATACATCTTACTCCCTTCTCCCACTTGCTCTCCCCCTATTGAGTCAGCCCTTACAGTCTCTCGTTTCGTGCCAATTTTACCATCTTCCATCTCTCTCTATCTTCCCATCCCCCCTCCAGTCAAGAGTTGCCAACACACTCTCCCGTGTCCACCTGATTTAATTAGCTCACTCTTCATCAGTATCTCTCTCCCCTCCACTGACCAGTCCTTTTCATGCCTGATGATTTGTCTTCGGGGATGGTTCCTGTCCTGTGCCATCAGAAGTTCTGGGGAGCATTGTCTCTGGGATTCCTCTAGTCGCAATCATACCATTAGGTGTGGTCTTTTAATGAGAATTTGGGGTCTGTATCCCATTGGTCTCCTGCTCCCTCAGGAGTTGTCTGTTGTGTTCCCTGACAGGGCAGACATCGATTGTGGCCAGGCACCAACTAGTTCTTCTGGTCTCAGGATAATGTAGGTCTCTGGTTCAAGTGGCCCTTTCTGTCTCTTGGGTTCTTAGTTGTCGTGTGACCTTGGTGTTCTTCCTTTGCCTTTGCTCCAGGTGGGTTGAGACCAATTAATGTATTTTAGATGGCTGCTTGTTGGCATTTAGGACCCCAGGCGCCACAATTCAAAGTGGGATGCAGAGTGTTTTCATAATAGAATTGTTTTGCCCATTGACTTAGAAGTCCCCTCAAACCAAGTTCCCCAGACCCCAGCCCCTGCTTCGCTGACCTTTGAAGCTTTCATTTTATCTCGGAAACCTCTTTACTTTTAATCCAGTCCAATTAGGCTGACCTTCCTTGTTTTGAGTGTTGTCTTTCCCTTCACCCAAAGCAGTTCCCATCTACAGATTGATCAATAAAAAGCCCTCTCCCTCCCTCCCTCCCTCCCCCCTTTGTAACCACATAAGTATGTGTTCTTCTCCGTTTTTTCTATTTCTCAAGATCTTATAATAGTGGTCTTGTACAATATTTGTCCTTTTGCAACTGACTCATTTCGCTCAGCATAATGCCTTCCAGATTCCTCCATGTTATGAAATGTTTCAGAGATTCGTCACTGTTCTTTATCGATGCGTAGTATTCCATTGTGTGAATATACCACAATTTATTTACCCATTCGTCCGTTGATGGACATCTTGGTTGCTTCCAGCTTTTTGCTATTGTAAACAGAGCTGCAATAAACATGGGTGTGCATATATCTGTTTGTGTGAAGGCTCTTGTATCTTTAGGGTATATTCCGAGGAGTGGGATTTCTGGGTTGTATGGTAGTTCTATTTCTAACTGTTTAAGATAACGCCAGATGGATTTCCAAAGTGGTTGTACCATTTTACAATCCCACCAGCAGTGTATGAGAGTTCCAATCTCTCCGCAGCCTCTCCAACATTTATTATTTTGTGTTTTTTGAATTAATGCCAGTCTAGTTGGTGTGAGATGGAATCTCATCGTAGTTTTAATTTGCATTTCTCTAATGGCTAATGATCGAGAGCATTTTCTCATGTATCTGTTGGCTGCCTGAATATCTTCCTTAGTGAAATGTGTGTTCATATCCTTTGCCCACTTCTTGATTGGGTTGTTTGTCTTTTTGTGGTTGAGTTTTGACAGAGTCATGTAGATTTTAGAGATCAGGCGCTGGTCTGAGATGTCATAGCTGAATATTCTTTCCCAGTCTGTAGGTGGTCTTTTTACTCTTTTGGTGAAGTCTTTAGATGAGCATAGGTGTTTGATTTTTAGGAGCTCCCAGTTATCTGGTTTCTCTTCATCATTTTTGGTAATGTTTTGTATTCTGTTTATGCCCTGTATTAGGGCTTCTAGGGTAGATCCTATTTTTTCTTCCATGATTTTTATTGTTTTAGTCTTTATGTTTAGGTCTTTGATCCACTTGGAGTTAGTTTTTGTGCATGGTGTGAGGTATGGGTCCTGTTTCATTCTTTTGCAAATGGATATCCAGGTATGCCAGCACCATTTGTTAAAAAGACTATTATTTCCCCAATTGACTGACACTGGTCCTTTGTCAAATATCAGCTGCTCATACATGGATGGATTTATATCTGGATTCTCAATTCTGTTCCATTGGTCTATGTGCCTGTTGTTGTACCAGTACCAGGCTGTTTTGACTACTGTAGCTATATAATAGTTTCTGAAATCAGGTAGGGTGAGACCTCCCACTTTCTTCTTCTTTTTCAGTAATGTTTTGCTTATCCGGGGGTTCTTTCCTTTCCATATGAAATTAGTGATTTGTTTCTCTATTCCCTTAAAGTATGACATTGGTATTTGGATTGGAAGTGCGTTATATGTATAAATGGCTTTTGGTAGAATAGACATTTTTACTATGTTAAGTCTTCCTATCCATGAGCAGGGTATGTTTTTCCACTTAAGTGTGTCCTTTTGAATTTCTTGTAGCAGAGTTTTATAGTTTTCTTTGTATAGGTCTTTTACATCCTTGGTAAGATTTATTCCTAAGTATTTTATCTTCTTGGGGGCTACTGTGAATGGTATTGATTTGGTTATTTCCTCTTCGGTGTTCTTTTTGTTGATGTAGAGGAATCCAAGTGATTTTTGTATGTTTATTTTATATCCTGAGACTCTTCCAAACTCTTCTATTAGTTTCAGTAGTTTTCTGGAGGATTCCTTAGGGTTTTCCATGTATACGATCATGTCATCTGCAAATAGTGATAGCTTTACTTCCTCCTTACCAATCTGGATACCCTTTATTTCTTTGTCTAGCCTAATTGCCCTGGCTAGGACTTCAAGTACGATGTTGAATAAGAGCGGTGATAAAGGGCATCCTTGTCTGGTTCCCGTTCTCAAGGGAAATGCTTTCAGGTTCTCTCCATTTAGAGTGATATTGGCCGTTGGCTTTGCATATATGCCCTTTATTATGTTGAGGAATTTTCCTTCAATTCCTATTTTGGTTAGAGTTTTTATCATAAATGGGTGTTGAACTTTGTCAAATGCCTTTTCTGCATCTATTGATAAGATCATGTGGTTTTTACCTTTTGTTTTATTTATGTGATGGATTACATTAATGGTTTTTCTGATATTAAACCAGCCTTGCATACCTGGTATAAATCCCACTTGATCAGGGTGTATTATTTTTTTGATGTGTTGTTGGATTCTATTGGCTAGAATTTTGTTGAGGATTTTTGCATCTATGTTCATGAGGGATATAGGTCTAAAATTTTCTTTTTTTGTAATGTCTTTACCTGGTTTTGGTATCAGGGAGATGGTAGCGTCATAGAATGAGTTGGGTAGTATTCTGTCTTTTTCTATACTTTGAAATACCTTCAATAGTAATGGTGTTAAGTCTTCTCTGAAGGTTTGGTAGAACTCTGCAGTGAAGCCATCTGGGCCAGGACTTTTTTTTGTTGGGAGTTTTTTGATTACCGTTTCAATCTCTTTTTTTGTTATGGGTCTATTTAGTTGTTCTACTTCTGAATGTGTTAGTTTAGGTAAGTAGTATTGTTCCAAGAATTTATCCATTTCTTCTAGGTTTTCAAATTTGTTAGAGTACAATTTTATGTAGTAATCTGATATGATTCTTTTGATTTCATTTGGTTCTGTTGTGATGTGGTCCTTCTCGTTTCTTATTCGGGTTATTTGTTTCCTTTCCTGTTTTTCTTTAGTCAGCCTAGCCAATGGTTTATCAATTCATAAGCTTTTAAGACCCTAGACGCTACTCACTAAACTAGGGTATAGAACATGAACTTCATGAAATATACCAATTAACTGAGTCGTTCCATGAGACTATGGCCCTAAACCCTCAAATCAAGAAAATCAATCCCATGAGGTGATTAGTTATGTTTATGAGGTATTAGTATCTGTGACCTCTATTTATATACATACACATATACACATACATACAACATACATACATGTATTCACTTATACGTATACACATATTTTTTGGTGGTTGCTGTTGTTGTAAAATTATATATACACCATACCACTGTATCTTCTTTCTGCAGACAGATAGCATTGAAAAGATTGCATACCAGAGGGGTAGTTCGGAGCTGTAAGGGACTATAAAATGCTACAGGCAAGAAAGATGTGGGATACTCTCAAACAACTGGCAGGAAAAACAGAAGAAACAAAGTCAAACTCTGAATGCATCCTGGCATTCAAGCTATTTTGCCTTCAGGCAGTTGTTCTCTTAGTGTGGTCTGAGGACTCCTTGGAGGCCCCAAGACCCTTTCAGAGGGTCCACAAGGTCAAAATTATTTTCATAACAATACTGAGATGTTATTTTCCTTCTCCACTCACTTTCTCTCCTGAGTACACAGTGGAGAATGAGAGTGAAATGTTTCAGGGGCCGTCTGGCGTGTGATAACGCTACAGACCAAATGCAGAAGCAGGTACGAGCATCCAGCTCTGCTATTAAGCCAGACATCAAAGAGGCCTGCAAAAATTTCAAACTGTGCCATTTTTTTTTTTGAAAAGACTTATTTTACACATATATACTATGTTAGCATGTAATGGGTTTATTATTGCTATTTAAAAAATGCATGCATAAATATTTTAAAAATTTCTCAGTTTTAATTGCTAATAAGTATTAGTGGATATAACCTACATAAACAAAAGAGCTTTGGAGTCCAAAATTATTTTTAAGAGTATAATGGTGTCCTGGGACCAAAAAGTTTGAGAACTGCTGCCTTAAGGTAATATTAAACTCCTGGCAATAAACAGGGGAAGGGAATTCACATTTTCCCTGCTTGCATCTTGGTTTTTGGTAGTCTGTTTTAATACTCAGGTTATACTGAATGAGTGATAACACTTGTCATCCCGTGGAGATAGCCCTATGGAGGCAGGAGACTCAGCAGGGAGGAGTGGAAAGATCATGGAATTGAGCCAGACCATCCTTTCTTTTCTTTTTATCCTTTCTTTAACTTCCAGTTCCTCTGGGTAAGTGATCACGATCAAATTACTTACTACTATTTTTGAGATGCAATTTCTTATCTGTTAAACGTAGATGGTAACACTTACCCATCTCACTGGAATTTTATGAAGATTAAATGAGGTGTTTGTGAAAGTATCTAATCCATTGTCAGGTACCCAACAGGTGCTCTATGAAATAATAGTCCCCTTTCCTGCTTCTCAGGTTGTTCAAAGGCTCAGTCCCTTCAGACTCTCTGTTGAGTTCTTTTCTGAAGTGGCTCTCAAAGGTAGTTGGTCTAGTCTCTGGCCTTTTCCAAACATAAGCTTCTTACCCCTAAAGAATCAATTCACTGGCTCATGGGACCTCTTTCTTGCAATGCCAGTGCTACTGAATTGTATTTTCTACATTTGCTTACTCCTGGTGGATAGAGTGAAACCACAAGGGGAATTACATATATATATTGGAGAAAACACGCCCTCCTTTTCCTTTGGGCTCAGAATTGGCTTGGAGGGAAGGGGAAAAGGTCCCAATCAGAGAGTTACCTAGCAACTGTTGGCACTCAGGTGAAATCTGCTAATTAGATCGGGATGGGATGTTGACAGAGAAGAGTTGCCTAGCAACCAGCAGTCTCCTGGACCTCACTGCAGATTTTGGTGGATGACATCCATACAGCTTTTAGAAGGGGTTCCCCAAAATTGCGTGCTCATGGAAATTTTCACCCAAATTTATTCACTGTGAATTTCATTCTCTCTCTAAATCAAGAAACGAGGCTGCTAAAAGAAACTTGAACTTTTGGGGGAAGCCACAAGATCTAGTGGAAAGAACATGAGTTCTAGAGCCAAATAAACCTGGAGTTAAAATTCAGTTCTGTCACTTAGTGGCTTGAAGGCCTTAGATAAATTACTTCATCTCTTCACGAGTCCATTTCTTCACGTAGGAAATGGGGAGGAGGAGTAATAGAGCCAAGCTCAAAAGGCTACTGTGAAGTTTAAATTAAAGACACTAGACTACCTGGCACACAGGTGATACTAAACATTACTTCCTTCCACTCCCTCTTTTTGAAAATTAGGTATACCGGGCTTTATGTGGAATCAATCAGAAGAACCAAACTATTAGAAATGCATGCATAAAACATGACAGAGTATACATAGTTATTAATACATAATACTATGTTTCATATAAATATATTGGTAACTATTTCTCTCATCAGTTCTTCAAAATTAGACATTTAGAAACAGAAAAAGAGAACAAAATATATTGGTACACTGACGAAGGATTTTCAGCTATCTTACCCATAGAAGATGCTGTCAGATCATGAATCTATTTTTACCATTAGAAATATTATGGTACTGTGATAGAATAATGACCACTCCCCCCACCCCCCCAAGATCTCTGTCTACATCCTAACCCCCAGAACCTGTGAATATGTTATCTTACCTGGCCAAAAACGTTGCGGATGTGATTAAATGAAGACTTTCAAAATGGGGAGAGTAGTCTAGATTATCCAGGTGAGCTCAATGTAATCACAGAGATCCTTATAGGGGAAAAAGGGAGGCAGGCGTATTAGAGTCAGAAGAGATAGAAGTAGAAGTCGGAGAGGAGAAAGAATTGACGATGCTACACTGCTGGCCTTGAAAATGAGAGAAAGGAAGGGGCCACGAGTCAAGAAATGCAAGTGATCTCAGAAGGCTGGCAAAGGCAAGGGAATGGATTCTCTCCTGGAGCTTTCAGAGCTATAAGATAATAAAGTCGTGTTGTTTTAAGCCGCTAAGTTTGTGGTCATTTGTTACGGCAGCCATAGGAAATGAATATAGATGCCTTTCAGAGTTTGGGGAGCTCAGATGCCGTGAGCCTTGACCCCAGTTGTTCTCCGAGGGCTGCCATTGACCGGTTAAGACAAGTTGATTCTTTTTTTCTCAACTCATTTGTTCATCTGTTTATTGAAAGGTATTGGACTAAATCTGGATCTCTCCTGGGTCCCTTCCAGTATAACATTCTTATGGCTCTGTGCCCCAGGACTGTCTACTGGTAACAGCTGTAGTGAGTAACTAAATAAAGTTGCTAGTCCCGCTCATTCAGTGAACTGAGTGCTTAATAGCTGCTAGGTGCTGTACAGCTTGCTGGGACTATAAAGACAAATAAGGCACTTCTGCCCTTGCAGAAATCATAGTTTAGTGGGAGAGGGAGAGAGAGGGTGCAAGCTGCAACACAAGTGCTGGGCTAGGGGCTTTCATGGGTGCAGTGGGGCAAGGGTAAGGTACCTGACTGGTTTGAAGGAGGCAGAGGAACTTCCCAGAAGAGGCAAAGGATGTGCAGTGCTTAATCGGGAGGAGAGATAAGCTAGGAAAGTTTCCCAGGCAGGACCTGTGGAAAGGCAGGGAGATGTGGAAGGCTGTTGGAGTTACAGCAAAGAAGGAAATGTGGCTGTATGTGTGGAGGAGGGAAAAGTGGGCTTTACAAAAATTTTGCTTTAGGCTGCCCTCCCAGACCTGTTCAGCCAGGGGCACCTGGATACAGAGAACTGGCTGGGGAAGAAGGCAGGAGTTGTAGCATGGTGGGCCTTATAAGCCACACCTAGGCAGTGGGAAGCCCCTAAAATGTTTTACGTGGGGGCATAGTGAGATGTCCTTCATGTGTTGTGATTATGTTTCTTAGTTTTCTTGTTTTAATTATGGTAAAATATATACACTATTTTTCACTGATATTTTTACAGCTAGAAAAGCTATGGGATAAAGAGACTTGCCAACAAGTTACCATTATATTCTGGATTTTAAGTTATGTGAAAACCTAGAGAAAATATGTCAAAGCATAAGCTCTGGAGCCAAACTACCTAGGTTTAAATCTTGGTTCTATCACTTTCTAGTGGTGGACCTTAGGCAAATTACTAAACTCCTTTATGCCTCACTTTCCTCATCTATAAAATAGGGATAATAACAGAATTATCTCAGAATTAAATGAATATAATAAAATCTTTAGAGCACTGTCTAGAATACAGTAGATGTTCTGTAAGTCTTTGCTGTTATAATTTTCTGAGAAGGTCCCACACACTAGAGTCCCTTTCTAATGTGACCCTCAACAGCGTACTGTTTGATGTGAGGGAGGTGATTCTCTTAGACTATGTCCAAGGGGCCTCATTACTTCCTGTGGTTAGGTTACAGAAGTGGACCTTGTTAAAATACCAAATCACTTTTAACTATGTTTGGCAGCAAGGACTCCAAGGAGACCATTAAAGTGACACTTTGGGGGCATTTCAGGAATGTTCTCTGTATCTTGATGCCCCTAGCTGAACAGGCGTGGTAGGGTAGCCCAAGGCAAAACTTGTGTGAAGGCCAAGCTTGTCCTTGGCTTCCTCTACTCTCCCTTGAGAGGCTGATGACTATTTGACCTTAGGCAAGTCATTCCACTTCTTTGAGGCTTAGCTTCCTCACCCGTAAATGACAATACTGCCTCTATCTAACTCAAAGAATGTTGAACTATTATATTTGTTGCCTATTGCTGCATAATAAATTACACCAAAACTTAGTGGCATTTATTATCTCACAGTTTCTGTTGGTCAGAAATCTGGGCACCTCTGGTTTAGGGTCTCTCATCAAGTTGCAGTCAAACTATTGCCCAAGGCTTATCTCAAAGCTCAACTGGGGCTACCAGATCAGCTTCCAAGCTCACTCATGTGGTCTTGGCTCCTCACCGCATGGGCCTTCCCACAAGTGCCTGAGTGTTCTCATGACATGGCAGCTTGTGATCAGGACATAGTCTTGTAACCTAATCTTGGAAGTGACTTCTAATCACTTCTGCTATATTTTGTTTGTTAGAAGTTCAGCCCACACTCTAGGAAATTATAGAAGTCCATCCCATACTCTAGGAGAGAAAATTATATAAGGTCCTGAATACCAGGAGGAGGGATCATTAGGGGCCATCTTAGAGGCAACCTACCACAGACATTCATTCATTCAACAAAAATTTACTAAGCACCTACTCTGTAGCACTGGTGATGCAGTCACAGATCAGACAGACTTCTCCACCTCACGGAGCTTGCATTCTAGTAGTGGAGATAGGTTATGTAGCTAGAGAAATAGCTATAGATGTAACAGTTGGTTTTCATTATTTGTGGTAGTTATGTTCTACTATTTCAGGAGGTAGCAGATAATCAAGAACCGATGATAATGAAGGAAAAGTCCAAGCTGCACTGAAGGTAATGGCAAAAAACAAGGCTCCAGGAACTGATGGAATACCAATTGAGATGTTCCAATAAATAGATGCAATGCTGGAAGTGCTCACTTGTCTATGCCAAGAAATTTGGAAGACAGCTACCTAGCCAACTGACTGGAAGAGATCCATATTCATGCCCAGTCCAAAGAAAGGTCATCCAACAGGATGCGGAAATTATCAAACAATATTAGTAATATTACACATACGTAAAATTTTGCTGAAGATTTTTTAAAAACGATTGCAGCAGTACATTGACAGGCAACTGCCAGAAATTAAAGCTGAATTCAGAAGAGGATGTGGAGCGAAGGATATCATTGCTGATATCAGATGGATCCTGGCTGAAAGCAGAGAATACCAGGACGATGTTTACCTGTGTTTTGTCGACTATGCAAAGGCATTTGACTGTGTGGGTCATAACAAGTTATAGACAACATTACAACGAATGGGAATTCCAGAACACTTCTTCTTTTTTTTTTTTTTAATTGTGCTCATGCAGGACCTGTACTTAGACCAATAGGCAGTCGTTTGAATAGAAGGTGTGTGACAGGGTTGTATCCTTTCAGCATACTTATTCAATCTGTATGCTGAGCATATAATCTATGAAGAAGAACACAGCGTCAGGATTGGGGGAACAGTCATTAACAACCTGTGATATGCAGATGACACATCTTTGTTTGCTGAGAATGAAGAGGACTTGGAGCATTTACTGATGAAGTTCAAAGACTACAGCCTTCATTATGGATTATACCTCAACATAAAACAAAAATCCTCACAATTGCACCAGTAAGCAACATCATGATAAATGGAGAAAATATTGAAGTGGTCAAGGATTTCATTTTACTTGGGTCCACAATCAGTGCTCATGGAAGCAGCACTCAAGAGATCAAACAACATATTGCATTGGGCAAATCTGCTGCAAAAGACCTCTTTTAAGTGTCAAAAAGCAAAGATGTCACTTTGAGAACTAAGGTGTGCCTGACCCAAGCCATGGTGTTTTCAATTGCCTCATATGCTTGTGAAAGTTGGACAGTGAATAAGGAAGACTGAAGAACTGATGTCTTTGAATTGTGGTGTTGATGAAGAATGTTGAATATACTATGGACTGCCAGAAGAATGAACAAATCTGCCTTGGAAGAAGTACAGCTAGAATGCTCCTTAGATTCGAGGATGATGAACTTCATCTCACGTACTTTGGACATGTTCTTAGGAGGGACCAGTCCCTGGAGAAAGACATCATGCTTGGTAAAGTAGAATGTCCGCAAAAAAGAGGAAGACCCTAAATGAGATGTATTGACATAGTGGCTGCAACAATGGGCTCGAACATAGCAATGATTGTGAGCATGGCACAGAACTAGGCAGTGTTCCAGTCTGTTATACATAGGGTCCCTATGAGTCAGAACTGACTCAACGACAATAACAACAAAAATGTGCTACAAATTCACTGTGAACACTGAATTAGCAAGTACTGAACCATTGCTCCCAGGAGAAATACAGGGTTAGGTTCCTGTGAGCTTCTGGTCACAACATTTTCATCAATCCATCAATACACACCCTTGTTTATGTGTGTTTCTGTTTAAAAATACTTTATTTAATACAAATTGTTGGTTCATAAACATTAAACTCATGGCCAAGAGCACTATAGCTCATGCCTGAACGAAGCTTATCTAACACACATATTTTCTCCATAAAGCACTTTTTTTTTTTTTGCATTTAGGAACACCAGACAGAACTTCAGCTGTATGCTTGGGGGCCATTTTAAACAGCAAAATCACCAACAAAAAGCACAAAAATGGGAAAGTGTAGCACTAACTAGACCTTGGAAAGGACACTCGTTCGAGTATGAAAGCTGAAACAAGAAGGCAGAGTGCTGCCTCAGTGGTGTTGCTAGGGTTGCTATCACCCCCCTGTTGCCCTCCTCCCATACCAGACCGTACAGAATCCTTAGTAATGTTTTTTATACTAATGTTACTCGTAAATCTTAATTTCTGTATATCATGCCTTCTTTTTCTTTAATTACTGCTTCATTCTCAAAAATGTTATTGATATAGGGTCACAAATACTAATTACCACAATATTCTAGCGAAAATACCAGAAAATGTGACAAAATCAGCAACTCTAAAAACAGTCTTCAACTAAAACAACAGTGCATGCTTGTAGCTCGTGCAGACAAAAATGGCTGATTTGAAGCATCGTTGTAATTGGGTAATAATGACAGCTCTGACTGGAGGGTGTTAGTTCAAAAAGAAAATGAGCACAGAGCTTTAGCCTTGTGGGTACATTGATACGTGTAAACTGGGTTTAGCTTATGAAAAATGTTTTTGTTGTTATAACTAACTACAGGGATATGTATGTTTTTAATTTTATTGTGCTTTAGGTGAAAGTTTACAGCTCAAGTTAATTTTTCATTCAAAAATTTATACACATATTGTTTTGTGACATTGGTTGCAATCCCCACAATGTGATAGCACCGTCCTCCTTTCCACTCCAGGTTCCCTGTGTTCGTTCATCCAGCTCCTGTCCTTTCCGGCCTTCATGTCTTGCCTTTGTCAGGCAAGCACGTTCCTTATGTGTATTATTGTTTGTTTTTTATAGGCCTTTCTAATATTTGTCTGAAAAGTGGGCTTTGGGAGTGGTTTCAGTTCTGAGTTAATTTCCAGGGACCATAGTCCTGGGGGTTCTTCCGGTCTCTGTCAGATCAGTAAGT
This sequence comes from Elephas maximus indicus, assembly GCF_024166365.1. Lineage (NCBI taxonomy): Eukaryota > Metazoa > Chordata > Mammalia > Proboscidea > Elephantidae > Elephas > Elephas maximus. Next base: position 42,397,396 of record NC_064837.1, on the reverse strand, counting down.
CTGGTGTTTTTTTGTGAATTTCAGTTTTTGTTCTACATTTTTCTCCTGTTCTTTCCAGGACTCTCTGTTGTGATCCCTGTCAGAGCAGTTGATGGTGGTAGCCAGGCACCATCTAGTTCTAGGCTCAGGCTAGTGGAGGCTCTGGTTCATGTGGTCTTTTAGTCCTTGGGCTAATATTTTCCTTGTGTGTTTGTTTTCTTCATTATCCTTTGCTCCAGACCGGATGGGACCAATAGATGTATCTTAGATGGCCACTTGCTAGCTCCTGAGAACCCAGATGCTACTCACCAAAGTGGGATGTAGAACATTTTCTTTATGGACTATGTTATGCCAACTGACCTAGATGTCCCCTGAGACTATGGTCTCCAGCCCCAGCAACTTAGTCCCTCAGGGTGTTTGGATGTGTGCAGGAAACTTCTATGCCTTTGCTTTGGTCAAGTCGTGCTGACTTCCCCTAAATTGTGTGTTGTCTTTCCCTTCATCAAAGTTGACTATTGTCTAGTTAGTGATTTCGCCTCTTCCTCCTTCCCCACCCTCACAATTATCTCAAAGAATGTTTTTTTTTTCTGAGTTCTCATTATAGTGATCTCATACAATGTTTGTCCTTTTGTGACTGACTTATTTCACTCAACATAATGCCCTCCAGGTTCATCCATGTTGTGAGATGTTTCGCAGATTCATCATTGTTCTTTATCCTTGCTTAGTATTCCGTTGTGTGTATGTACCATAATTTGTTTATCCACTCATCTGTTGATGGGTATTTAAGTTGTTTTCATCTTTTTTGCTATTATGAATAGCCCTGCAATGAACAGGGGTATGCATATGTCTATTTGTGTGATAGCTCTGATTTCTTTAGGGTATATATACTAGTATATATACTAGTAGTGGGACTGCTGGATCATATGGCATTTCTATTTCTAGCTTTTTAAGGAAGTGTCATATCATTTTCCAAAATAGTTGTACCATTTTACATTCCCACCAGCAGTGCGTAAGTTTCAATCTCCTTGCAATCTCTCCAACATTTGTTATTTTCTGTTTTTTTTTGATTAGTGCCGTTATTGTCAGGGTGAGATGGTATCTCATTGTAGTTTGATCTGCATTCTCTAATGGCCAGTGATCACAAGCATTTCCTCATGTGTCTATCAGCCACCAGAATATCTTTTTTGGTGAAGTGTCTGTTCATTATCCTTTGCCTATTTTTTAACTGGATTATTTGTCTTTTTGTTGATGAAGTATTAAAGTACTTATAGATTTTAGAGATTAGACCCTTGTGGGATATGTCATAGCCAAAACATTTTCTCAGTCCCTTGGTTCTCTTTTTACTCTTTTGGTGAAATCTTTTGATGAGCGTAAGCATTTAATTTTTCGGAGCTCCCAATGATCTAGTTTCTCTTCTGGTGTTTGTGCATTGTTAGTTATGGCCTGAGTATTATTTACGCTGTGTATTAGGCACATGATCTTTACCATTTTAGGTTTTATGTTTAGACCTTTGATCAATTTTAAGTTAGTTTTTGTGTATAGTGTGAGGTATGGATCTTGTTTCATACTTTTATAGATGGACATCCAGTTATGCCAGCACTTTTCCCCATTTGATGGACTTTGGCCCTTTGTCAAATATTAGCTGCTTATAGATGGACAGATTTATGTCTAGTTTCTCAATTCTGTTCCATTGGTCAGTGTGTCTCTTGTACCAGTACCAGGCTGTTTTGACTATCATGGCTGTATAATAGATTCTAAGATCAGGTAGTGTGAAGCCTCCCACTTTGTTCTTCTTCAGTAATGTTTTACTTATCTGGGGCCTCTTTCCTTTATGTATAAAGCTGGTGATTTGTTTCTCCATCTCGTTAAAGAATGCTGTTGGAATATGGATGGGGATTGCATTGTATCTGTAGATCACTTTAGGTAGTATTGACAGTTTTACAATGTTAAGTCTTCTATCCATGAACATGGTATGTTTTTCCACTTATGTAGGTCTCTTTTGGTTTCTTGCTGTAGTGTTTTGCAGTTTTCTTAGTATAGGTCTTTCATGTCCCTAGTTAGATTTATTCATAAGTATTTTATCTTCTTGGGGGCTATTGTAAATGCTGTTGATTTGGTGATTTCCTTTTCGAGTTCTCTGTTGGTGTAGAGGAATCCAACTAATTTTTGTATGTTAATCTTGTATCCTACTACTTTGCTGAAATCTTCTATTAGTTCCAGTAGTTTTCTTGTGGATTCTTTGGAGTTTTCTGTGTATAAGATCATATCATCTGCGAATACGAAGATTTTTACCTTCTCCTTACTAATTTAGATGCCCTTTATTTTTGTCTTATTACTCTAGCGAGGACTCCCAGCACCATAATAAGAGTTATGATAGAGGGCACTGTTGTCTGATTTCTGTTCTCAAGGGGAATGGTTTCAACCTCTCTACATTGAGAATGATGTTGGCTGTTGGTTTTGTATAGATGCTATTTATTATGTCTAGGAATTTCCTTTCTGTTTCTACTTTGCTGAGAGTTTTTATCAGGAATGGTGTTGGACTTTGTCAAATGCCTTTTTTGCATCAATTGAAATGATCATGTGATTCTTTTATTTTTGTGGTGGATTATGTTGATTGATTTTCTAGTGTCAAACCATCCTTGCATACCTGATATGAATCCCATTTGGTCATGCTGTATTATTTTTTTGATATGCTGTGGAATTCTATTGGCTAGGATTTTGTTGAGAATTTTTGCATTTATGTTCATGAGGGATGTTGGTCTGTAGCTTTTTTTGTGTGTGTGTGATGTCTTTGCCTGGCTTTGGTATCAGGGTTATGCTGTCTTCATAGGATGAATTTGGCAGTGTTCCTTCCTTTTATATGCTCTGAAATAGTTTGAGTAGTACTAGTGTGAACTCTTCTCGGAAAGTTTGGTAGGATTCTCCAGTGAAGTTGTCTGGGCCAGGGCTTTTTTGTTGTTGTTGTTGAGGGTTTTTTTTTTTTTTTACCTCTTCAATCTCTTCTTTTGTTATGTGTTTGTTTTTAGTTTTTCTACCTCAGTTTGTGTTAGTTTAGGTACGTAGTGTATTCTAGAAATTTGTCCATTTCTTCTAGGTTTTCAAATTTGTTGGAGTACAGTTTTTCATAGTATTCTGTTATTCTTTTTATTTCAGTAGGATTTGTTATGATATCACCCAACTCATTTCTTATTTGGGTTATTTGTTTCTCCTGTTTTTCTTTTGTCAGTTTGGACAATGGTTTGTTGATTTTGTTGCTTTTGGTCTTGTTGATTTGTCTTTCAATTGTTTTTCTAGTCTCCATTTCATTTATTTCTGCTCTAATCTTTATTATTTCCTTTCTTCTGGTGCTTCTGGGCTTCTTTTGCTATTGAGTCTTTATGTTTTTCTTCCTTTTTATTTTGATAGGTAGGTTTGTTAGCTTCCTTTGTGGTTACCTTGGAAATTTACACGTTTATTTTTATGAGCTTAAAGCAGTCTTTTATTTCTTGATATCACCTTGACTTACTCTCCACATGGATATTCTAAGACTACACCATTTATTCCTTCCTTTTGTTTTGACGTTATCATCGTTTACATATTGACGCCTCTGCTTCTATATTTTCAGTCTTTTAGCTTTGTTTGTTTTCTGAGAATTCCCTGTCTGGTTGATCTGTCCTGTGTTCTAGTCTTCGATTGTTGTCTGATGTGCTTGGTTCTCTAATCAGAGGGATCCCTTTAATATTTCTTGTAATTTTTATCTGTTTTTTATATATTCTCTTAATTTCTGTTTATCTGGAATTGACCTAATTTTGCCATTGTATTTGTGAGTCAATTTTGCTGGATATATAATTCTTGGTTTGCAGTTTTTTTTCTTCAAGGCTTTATATATGTCATCCCATTGCCTTCTTGCCTGCGTGGTTTCTGCTGAGTAATCAGAAGGTTAGTCTTTACTGGCTCTCCTTTGTAGGTGGCTTTTCCTTTATTCCTAGCTGCTCTTAGGATTCTTTCTTTGTCTTTGTTTTCGGCAAGTTTGATTATGGTATGTCTTGGTGACTTTCTATTTTGGTCTACCCTGTATGGGGTTCATTGAGCTTCTTGGATAGATATCTCCTTATCTTTCATATTAAGAAGTTATTATATTTATTCATTTATTGTATGTTTGTCTCCTGTATCCTGAATTTTTGTTTTGTTTTGATATACCCAAGTAGGCTGGGTGTGTGTGCTATTCAGGTCATTAATCTGGCCACATTGAAGCTCTTACTTCCTGTATGCAAGTAGGTGGAGAAGCTACTAGGTGCGTGAGCCCAGGACTCTGTTCATCGTTCTTGCAGGGTTTTTGGTGTTTTTGGTGAGGTAATGTATCTGTCCTGCTGCTCACCTGGCTGTGGGTGCAGAGGGTGTTCTCCCTGGTCATTGGGTTGGTGTTGTATGTGTGTTCTGCTGCTTGCTGAGTGATCAGAAGGAAGTGCCCTGGTCATCATTCATTGAGGGTGAGTTGTGGAGACTCTCTTCTATAGTCCAGGGCTCCATGGGGGTGTTCAGAGCAGGCAGAGATCTCTGGTTGCAGTGGGGGGCAATGCAGGGGGCAAGATGGGGCCATTGGCTTCCCCCAGGTGCCATATGGGCGGTGTGCCCCTGTCCATTACAACATCTAGTTGGGAGGGGTAGTGCAGCATTCTTGGGCATCCAGTGCCATTGGCTGGAGGGATTGGGGGCACCATTGGTTCTCAGTTCCCCGTTGTGTGTGGCTGGATGGAGTGGGTGGTATTACCAACCCTCAGGCCCCTCGTGTGGGTGGTTGGGGCCCCATCTTATGGTGTGGGGTGGCATCGAATGCCACAGATCTTCAGCTCCCACTTGGCTGCTGCAAATGAAAATCTGCTTCAGCTAGAGACCCTGCCCGCTTTGTTCTAATGAGGGAGTGCTGTGCCGGGTCATGCAACAAGGCACTGGTGTGGTTTATCAGCAGGGGTAAAAGATGCTGCAATTCCATGGACCCCTGCACCAGTGGCTGGGCTAAGGGACAGGCACCTCGGACCAAACCAAGAACTATAGGCTTAAGGGGTGGGGTGGTGTTGAATGTCACAGATCTGCAACTCCCACTTGGCTGCTGCTGGTGAAAATGGGCTTCAGCTGGGAACCCTGCCCACTTTGTCCTAATGTGGGTGTGCTGTACCAGGTCAGCCAGCAAGGCACTGGTGTGGGTGATTGGAGGGTGTGGAGGGCACTGAAAGCCCATGGACCCCCTGTGATGGTTGCTGGGCAAAGGGGCAAGCACCTCTGGATGGAGCAGTGAGTTCCCAGCTTAGTGGGTTTGGTGGTGTTGAATGCCGCCAGGCTGGTGTTGGAGCCTCTCTGATAGGGTGACAGAGGCCTGGAGTAAGGGAGGGGAGAGAGCAAGCATCTGGGAGGGGGAGGATGTGCTGTTCTGTTGTAAGAATGAACTGAAATCACATTGTGAAATTGCCTTGTAAATGGAAAAGTGTTATGTAACCATAAGATGTTATTATTGTTAAAAGTTTTGTTTCCTGCCTACCCCATGCCCCCTCACCCATCTGCCTTGAGGTATTAGTTGATAAAGGCTTCAAAAGTTATTTCTCTAGGATAATTGCTTTTTTTCTCCTATAATGGGAGTATCTTTGTTTCTCCTGATTATATAGTGTTATGGATTGAACTGTGTTCCCCTAAAATGGGTGTCAACTTGGATAAGGCATGATTCCCAGTACTGTGTGATTGTCCACCATTTTGTCATCTGACGTAAGAAGAAAAGAAAAAGGGGGATGTCTTAGTTATCTAGTGCTGCTATAACAGAAATATCACAAATGGATGGCTTCAACAAAGAGAAATTTATTCTCTCACAGTTTAGGAGGCTAGAAGTCCAAATTCAGGGTGCCAGCTCCAGGAAAAGGCTTTCTCTGTCTGTTGGTTCTGGGGGAATGTCTTTGTCATCAATCTTCCCCCGTCAAGGAGCCTCTCAGCGTAGGAACCCCGGGTCCAAAGGACATGCTATTTTCCTGGCTCTTGTTTCTTGGTGGTACGAGGTCCCTCTCTCTCTCTCTACTTGCTTCTCTCTTTTATATCTCAAAAGGATTGACTTAAGACACGATCTAATCTTGTAGATTGAGTCCTACCTCATTAACATAACTGCCTCTAATCCCACCTCATTAACATCATAGAGGTAGGATTTACAACACATTGGAAAATCATATCAGATGAAAAAATGGTAGACAATCACACAATACTGAGAATCACAGCCTAGCTAAGTTGACACATATTTTGGGGGGACACAATTCAGTCCATGACAGGGGACCTCATGTCACCAAGAATGAAGAACCAAGAGAGGAGTGCATCCTTTGGACCTGGGATCCCTGCACTGAGAATCTCCTAGAGCAGGGGAAGATTGATGACAAGGACCTTCCCCCAAAGCTGACAGAGAAAGAAAGCCTTCTCCTTGAGCTGGCACCCTGAATTTGGACTTCTAGCCTCCTAGACTGTGAAAGATTAAATTTCTGTTTGTTAAAGCCATCCACTTGTGGTATTTCTGTTATAGCAGCACTAGATAAACAAGACATATAGTAATACATGCTCATTGTAAACAAAATTCAAACAGTACAGGTAATTATATTTTCGAAGTAAGTGCTTGTATACAAGAAAAACCTTGACTAAACAAGAGAATCAAAAGGTACTACTGCATGTTGTGAATGCTGCTGTACATAAAGCATCACATGTGACCTTCCCAGCATCTCCTGAGAGGTGCATACGATCATTTCTGCTTTACAAATGGGGAAAGTGGCACTTGAGTATGCAGGGACATGTCCAGTATCCCACAGCAACCAAGTGGCAGTGCTGGGATTCAGACCTGGGCTGACTCCACCCTGTTTCTTCCTCTATATGACGCTGCTCCCAGAGAGTGATTTCAGGCAAATGCACAGGTTGAGAGGGTGTTATGGATTAAATTGTGTATCCCAAAAGCTATGTTGAAGTCCTAACCCATCTACCTGGTAAATATGACCCTGTTTGAGCATATTTTATTATGTTAATGAGGCCATACTAGAGTAGGGAGTAGGGTGGATCCTAAAGCTAATCACTTCTCAAGGCATCTTACAAAAAGAGCAGAGCAGACACAGAGACGCATGGGGAAGACAGACATCAATTGCAAAGGAACACAAAAGATTGCCAGCAGACATCAGACAGTAGAAGAGAGGCCCACAGAAGGTATTGACATGGCTGAGACCCTGGACTTTTACCCTCCAGAACTGTGAGAAAACAAATTTCTGTTCTTCAAAACCACCCATTTGTGATTTTTTTTTTTTTGTAATGGCAGCCCTAGGTAACTAATACAGGGGATGAGATAGTATTTTAGGCAGTGGTGACCAGGGAACTTGCCAGTGCCCCTGGGCATTGATCTTCTGCTCTCATGGCCTTGAAGCCAGATTGCTGCTTTTTGTGAAAGGAAATTGGAGAAAATGGCAACAGGACATTTATTTCATGCCCTTCTTTCTGGCTTAAATGGCCTAGGAGGTATTATTCCCTTTGAAGCATTTTCTGTTATTCATAGAAAAAGGCAGAAGAGAGGTCCCTTAGTGAGGGTGGGTGACTACACTACTTGCTAAGTGGTCCCATCTGTTACACAACGTACATCGTGACAGGAAGACGTGACTTTACCAAATCACCTGGCTTCGCCACAGGCAGCCACTGGACTCCTTTCTTTGTTGAAATAATAATAGCTAGCACTTACTGAGCACGTACCAGGCACCAAACTCTAAACTCCTTAAAGGAATTAACTAATTAAATATTATAATAACCCTATGAAGTGATGCTGTTATTATCCCTTTTTACAGATGAAATGTCCCTCTGACAAGCTCAGAGAGGTTAAATAACTTGCCCTGGATTACATAGCTATTAACTGGTAGAACCAGGAGTCAAAATGGGCATTCCCTGCTCTGCTGAGATCTTTACATTAGTTATTAACCACAGAGATAAGGTGAGTAGAACAGCTGTAGATGGATCTGGCTTTACTAGTTCTAAATTGGTCTTTTTAATAATTCCTTTAATTTCGAAGTCCTTTAAAGGATTGTTTCCAGGTTTATACAATGGTTAACCTGGTTTGTTTGCTGATCTCTTAATTATTAATTTATGATTTTATAGCATGGTAGTCAATAAATATGGTCTGTAAATATTTAACTTTTTAGAAAAAAGGAACACATATACTATTTTTTGCCAAGTACATGATTGATATTTTTCAATCTTCTATGGGCATAAAGAAGACTATATTTTCTCTTTTAGTGTATGTAGTTCTCTTTCTACATATCTACTCAATCAAGGTTGATAATTATGTTGTCAAAATTGTATATTATCTGTGTGTTTAATCTAAAAAATATGAAGAGAAGCGTTTTAGACTCTTGCTATCCTTTTGGTATCATTTTCCTTGTATTTCTGAGATTTTGCCTCGTATATTTTGTTGCTATATTGTTCAGTGCATAAATTTTTGCTATATTTTTCAGTGTATAAATTTTCATGCCTATCATGACTTCTTCATGCAGTATACTTTTATTCTTAAAAAAAATCCCTCTTTAAACTATTTAAAGTTTTAGCCTAACATTCTACCCTTAGCCCGTAATATTTCTACCCCTGCTTCTTTTTGTTTGCTTTTGTCTGATATCTGTTTGCTCATCCATTTATTTTCAACTTTCCTGTGTCATTTTGTTTTAGATTCATATCTTATAAATAGCATATAATGGGATTTTGTTTTTCCAATTGCACTTATACTTCTACTGGTAAAACATAAAAATGTAAACATGTAAGCATTTAATATGCATATTTAAATTATATTTTTCCAACAGTTATAAAAATGAAATGATGATCATGTTCTATCTAGTTTTTTTGGAATTTAAACTTTTAGTTTTACGTTAACTTTTTTCTTAGTGTATGCCTCTTATATTTCAAGAACACTTTAACATTTGCACTGCAGTTTTAAATCACATTTTGATCATTTACTTAGATTTAATTATCAATAAATGTTTATAAAATTGAATTACATATTTTGGTCCCTTTGCTCCTCTGTTTAAGGACCAAAAAAACAAAAACTAAAACCCCAAACCGGTTGCCGTCAAGTCAATTACAACCCATTGCGACCCTATAGGACAGAGTAGAACTGTCCAATAGAGTTTCCCAGGAGCGCCTGGTGGATCCAAACTGCTGGCCTTTTGGTTAGCAGCCATAGCACTTAACCACTACGCCACCAGGGTTTCCTGTTTAAGGACAGGGACCATTAAAAAAATAGGTTTCGTATATGCCCCACAACCTTGCACGTACTAGATCATTCACTAAGGGCCAGTGCGATGTAGGAAATGACACTGGCTAAGGTTTAAGTCCAATTTGTCCCACCTCTGCCTTTCGTCAGTTCCATGAGCTTAAGCATATCCCTCACAAACCAGTTGGTTTCCTCAACTCTGAAAAGGGATAACTTGTCAGGCTAGTTAATAAGGTTAAGAGAATCAAATCTGCAAGAATTCTGAGGACCATAGTGCACAATTTTTGGATGAACAAATGGATGGGAGGGAAATGAAGAAAAAGAGTCAAAGCCTAAGTACTCGAAGATGTTTCCTGGATGCGAAGACCCTTCCCTGAAGCCTTCTCTGCCTTTGCTTTTCATCTGAAAGGTTTTTTTTTTTTTAATTTTTATTGTGTTAAAATATGTACAACAAAAGATTTGGGATTTCAACCATTTTTATATGTATAATTTAGTGAGATTACATTCACCATGTAACCACCATGCTACCATCATCACTATTTCCAAAACTTTTTCATCACCCTGAAGCAGTCCTTCACCATTTATCCCTCCCACCCATCCCTGGCAACCTCTAATCAATTTGGTCTGTATGCATTTGTCTATTCTGAATATTTCTTGTAAGTGGAATTATCCAACTTATTTGTCCTTTTTCTGACTTATTTATTTCACTCAGCATAATGTTGTTAAGGTTCATTCATGTGTAGCATCTATCAGAACTTCATTTTTCTTTATTGTGGGACGATATTCCATTGTACATATGTACCACATTTTATTTATCCATTCATCTGTTGATGGATACGTGGATTGTTTCCATCTTTGGCTATTGTGAATAATGCTGCAATCAACATTAGTGTATTCAGCTGAAAGTGTTTTGAGTGAGGTGATGGTGGTTGCAGATTGGAGGTGGGGGTGCTGAGGAGAGTTTGGGGTAAAGTGATTTACAGCCAGGCAGGCCTGGCTTAGCCTGCTCACCATGTGGGATGCCAGCATGTGCTGTCCTGCAATATTTACCAGGAGTCAATCCAGTGACTTTGGAGCTTGTCCAGGGTGTGCTTAGTTTCCAGTGAGTTTGCACGGTCAAATTGATTTCAGCTTCCCTGAGATGGGAAGACTTTGTGGTTCTCTTTGTTCCCACCCCACTCTGCTTTTGCCTGACCCCTGGGCTCCCTTTTTAATGCTAGTTTAAAATTTTAAAGTTTTCCTTTATTAAAAAGCACAGGGGTTGGTTTTTTTTTTTTTTTTTCTCGGCGTTTAGCACCCAAGCTGGGCCAGCTCGGATGTTTGCTTTCTCTTTTTCACAAGGATGAGAGAAATCTTTGTGGCAGGGAGAGATGGCCAATTGACCTCACCTGGCTTTTTTTTTTTTTTTTTTTACTGGTGTTGCGTGTTAACTCCAGTATCTTTCAGCTTTCTCTTTTGCTTTCTTCCTCTGGTGTTTCTGCCAGATTGTTACATGCTCAAGCCTAAGCAAAGTTGAGCTAGATTTGCTCTTAGCCTCACTTGAGGCTTCCTTTTACTCTTGTTGAGCTCGGCACCAAGGGACAGTACATCTTTGGCTCTACCAATTACCTTTTTATTTTGGATTATCAGAAAAGTTGTAAAGATAGTACAGAGAGTTCCTAAATATCCTTCATCCAGTTTCCCTTAATGTTAACATATAACCGTGGAGCATTTGTCAAAATTAACAAATTTACATTGTTACCCTACTACTAACTAAACTACTGACTTCACATTTCACAGTTTTGCACTAATGTCCTATTTCTGTTTCAGGACCCAATTCAGGATACTACACGGCATTTAGTCTTCATGTGTCCTTAGCCTTCTACCATCTGTGAAAATTTCTTTGCTTTTCCTTGCTTTTCATGATCTTGAAAGTTTTGAAGAGTGCTCCATTTTAATTTAGGAGAAAGTGAACTTTCCTGAATTTAGGAAGGGGGAAGAACAATTTGTTAAATATTTTCTGCCTTCTCAGTGCAAATCTTATCTAAACCATTTTTCTGGTGGAGCCATCAACATTCCCAGAAGATTATTTAAAAAGCATTTGGGGCAATAGATTTTCTTCCCCATTCAGAAGCTTGATTAGGGGTATTTAATTTTTTTTATCTTGGTGACTCTAACTTAGGACATGAGCTGGGAGTGCATGGAGTAGACAAGTTAATAATGTCCCTGGGCAAAGTTATATATGATATACCTACTTGCCCTATAGGCTGCAAACCTGTGCTAGAATTTGCAGAGACTAGCATCTTTGCAGGGACCACCTGGGTACGCGTATCTTCTCTGGGCCCCTTTACCTGTACCTCTGCAGGGAGGCAGCGTCTAAATTAAGGCAACAACCAATGGCAGCCCAGACTTCACCACAATCCCTTTGGTGACAAAGAATATATTTGCAAGTACCAACAGGGTCATCCTTATTGGGGGGTGGGGCCTGGGGGTATCTCACTTAGGGCATCCCCAGTCTTTCCCAAATCAGGATCTGGTTAGGTTACAGCAAATATCAAGGGCCCTCTGAAAGGGAAAATGGTGGAAGGATACAGCAAAGAAAGATCATATGAACTTGGGAGTGCTATGGAGAAAGGAAAAGGGACAAGTAGCAACTCCTCTTACCTTTCAGACCCAATGTGTGTTTTGTGGCTAGTGAGATTCCCCATTCTCTGTGGTTCTCTATTTTCCCTACAGGCTGGCAATTCAGCAGAGGGAGGCTCTACAAACTCCAATGTAGATGATTGTCCTAATTTTCCAGATCCTAGAAAGATCTCTAGGACTGGGATGGGGGCCTGACTTGGCCTTTGGAATGGGTGACGATGCTTTTGGAGAGATCTTCACTGTTTTAGTAAAAGAAGTACTGGATGGGCTGGACAGTCCTTTGTTAATCCTGGCTCTGCCACTAACAGCTAGTGAGATTTTATGCTACTCACTACCCATCCTAAGCTTTAGTTTTCTTCTTTGTTAAAAAAGAAAAGGTGGTGGTGGTAGATTAGTAAGTATAAGGTCAATATGAGTCGGAATCGACTTGATGGCAACATGCCTGGTTTTTTGGTTTAATATCCCTTCCAAATCTAGCAAATTATGATTCTTTTTTAGCTCTGTTACTCCCAAGATTAAGCACTCTGTGATATCACCTTTGTTTAAATTAGGCAAAATCAATTTCTGTTGTTTGTAACCAAAGGTCTGTAAATATTGAAGAATTTTCTGTTAGACTTAAATGTAAGTTTGTGGCAAGAATAATTGCTCTGCATTTCAGATATTTCCAGGAGGGCCCAGTCACTCAGCAATATTCAGGCTCTGGAGTAACACGACCTAAGCCAAACTGAGTGGGACATCTAGTGACTCCTTTGCTTACTTGTGTCCTTGGATAACTCTGAGCCTCTCTAAGTCTCAATTTTCTTGTCTATAAAATGGGTATAATAATATCGGCCACATAGAATGGTTATAAAGATTAAAGAAAATATACTTAGTAAGAGCTCAATAAACATTATCTCTGATTGTGATTATAATCATGAAAGCTTGGACAAATTATGGTGCTATGTTGAATCTCATCTGTGCTCAAATAACTAGGAACAGAGACTGAGAATAGTAACAGTAACAATAGTACTAGCACACATTTATATGACACCTACTATGTCCCAGGTACCGTCCTAAGCATTCTGTGTATTAGCTCATTTAATCCTCACAACAACCTTGTATGGTTGTTGTTGTTAGCTGTCATCAAGCCGACCCCCGACTCATAGCAACCCCATGTATAATGTAATGAAATGGTGCCTGGTCCTGTGCCATCCCTGTGACCTGTTGCAGATTGAACCTATGATCCATAGGGATTTCATTGGCAGATTTTTGGAAATAGATCACCAGGACTTTCTTCCTAGTTCATCTTAGTCTGGAAGCTCTGCTGAAACCTGTTCAGCATCATAGCAGCATGTAAGCCTCCACTGAAGTGGCTGTGCTTGAGATGCATTGACCAAAAATAGAAACTGGGTCTCCTCCATGGAAGGCAAGAATCCTACCATTGGGCTGCCACTCTCACCCCTCCCCCATTACCTCAACTTTACCAATGAGGAACTGAGGCAGAGAGAGGTTAAATAACTTGCCCAAAGCCGACAGAAGCATTTGATCTCCTCTGATGTTTTCTATCTGACAGAGAGGAGGCTGAGCTGACAACCAATACTCCACCTGCAGTGCAGAATTGGTGTGCCTTCTCAGCATCTCTCTGCTGGTCTCAGAGAGGCATTGTTGCTATACTTGGGAGGGAGGTGCTTCATCAGTAGGCGTGTCTCATAGTTGTGACTGCTCCCGAATTTGTTCTTGGAGTAAGATTTCATTGTGTTTACTGCAAACAAACAGGCAGCTCTGTTTCCTGTTATTTCAGTTCTTTTCTCATTAAATGACTGAACTTGGAGGATTGAGAGGGCAGGCTGGAAGGGAGATGAAGCAGGGTTAAGAGAGGACTGTGTTTTCAGCAAGAAATGAATCCCCCATCAGCTTTTCCCACTTGTTGGGATGTACTGATACGAGTTAAGATGGGCTAATTGCTCTGCCTTGGTTGGAGTTCTGAAGATGAGGATGGGCTTTCCTCTTGGAGAGTTGGCCTATGTGCCAGGCATCCGATCTGAGGCCAGAGGCAAGACTACAGTGCTGGGTTTTGCCAATGGCTGCTTCCGGCTACACACTGGTGCAACCAAGAAAGATGGAGTAAAGCCATGGAGTGTACACTTAGGTTTGAACAAGAAGTCAGGTGGAAGAGCTGAAGGGGCTCCTCTTCACTGAGTTCCTCACTGTGGACACACTTACAGACTACCTGTCATTGGAATGGGGGAGCCACTGCACACACAGAGCCTAATATGGTGGAGATACACATGTCACATTGAGAGATTTTTTAAAAAAAATTTTCAGTGAAGGTTTATACAGTAGTTTAGGTTTCTGTTCAACAATTTCTACACAAGTTGTTCAGTAACGTTGGTTACATTCTTTACATTACGTGAACATCCTCATTATTTTTGGTCTGGCTTTATTTCCATTAATCTAATTTCCCTGCCCCCTTGCATTCTCATCTTTGTTTTAAATTGTTAACTGTTTAGTCTCATATAGGTGATTTTTTTTTCTTTTTTAAGGAGTGTGCTACTTATGGGTGATACTAATTATTTTTTTGAGTCAATTTGTTATTTAGTTATAAGGTGACCTAAGGGGTTAGTTTCAGTTCAAGGTTCGAAGAGTATCTCAGGGCAATAGTCCCAGGGAGTCCTCTAGTCCCAACCAGTCCAGTAGGTCTTGTTTTAATTTTACTTCTTTTAGGAATTTGAGGTTCTGTTCTACATTTTTCTCCCATTCTATCAAGGTTCACCTATTATGGTTCTCATTAAAACTGTTGGTAGTGGTAGTGGGGCACCATCTAGTTCTTCTGGTCTCAGGGTAGCTGAAGCCATGGTTTGTGTAGACTGTTTATCCTGTGGACCACATTGAGGTTTGATTTAGGACAAAGACAACTTAAGTAAAAAGATGAATATGATGCAAAGACAATGTGAAGATGGAGCTGATATGTTTGGATGATTGATTTTTGTGGGGCTGGAGAGAGTAAGAAGTAAGTTGTACATTTGAGATTGAGAATTTGGAAAGCTTGAGAATTTGGAAACGTGCTCCTGCCACTCAGTGAGATGGGAAACCTCGGAAAGGTTAGACTGAGGGCAAGGATAAGTGATACAAACTTGTTTTAGATTTGTTGATTCAAAGCTTTGCAAGCTGCCCAGATGAAACGGCCAAGAAGTAGATGGAAGTGCATGCTTGGAGCTTAGGAGAGAAGATAGGTCTGGAAGTAGAGTCCTGAGAATCACCAGCCGAGGAAGGTAGTGAAGCAGTGAGTGGAGGTGGGATCCCACAGGGAGATAGTGCAGATCAGGAAGAGAACAAAGCGCTGGTCCTTGAGAAATACTTCTATTTAAGGGAGTGTTTCTCAACCTATGCTGCACATTGGAATCACCTGGAGACTTTAAATGCCCCAATGCCTGAGTTTCACACCTGGGGATTCTGATTTCATTGGCCTGGAAAGCAGCTTGGGCAACTGAATTCTTAAAGCTTCCGAGCTAAGGTGGAGAGCTATTGATTAAAGGGGATGACAGAAGAAGAATAAAGAAGGAGCCATCTCAGTAGCAACAGTGAGAGAAGTGTTATCATTTGTTCTGTAACATTTGGTGAGTGCCTAATAATAACAGCTACTGTTTGTTGAATGTTTGCTGTTTCAGGCCCTGTGCTGAATGCTTTATACACATTATTTCATTTAATGCTCACACAATGTGATGAGATAGATATTCTTATCCTCTTTTACAGATGCAGAAACTAAAAATAGGAGAAGTTAAGTAACTTGCCAAAAGTTAGGCATCTAATTAAGAGGAGGAGCCAGGATTTGAACCTGGTGTTGAATGTCTTCAAAACCCTTGGAGGAAGAGGTGGAGCCGACATGGTCCTATAGGCAAAAGCATCATGCCATCCCTCTGTAGCAAAGACCAAAAAAACTAAGTAAAACAGATACAGATGTCAATCCTGGAGCACTAAATGTCAAACGAAGAGATAAAGAACTTGATCAAGCATGAAATGGAATAAGAAACTGACAGAACAGAGAATGAGAAGCTCTACGAAGTGAAGACCCCTACCAGCTAACATGGCACAGATTTGCCATGTTGGACTACAGCCACCAAGGAACATAGACAGGGAGTAAGGGAAGGCAACTTCATGGAGCTCCCAACAGGAGATGGAGCACCTGGTAATTGGGGATATATGCTTTCCCACCCCCCACCTTTCTACCTCAATGCAGCCCCCGTCTCTTTCCAAAGGGCCACAGTTGCTCAGCCAGAGAGACATCAGCTCACTGCTGCCTGGGTTCACCCTGCCCCCTGGGTTCACCCTGCCCCCACTAGCTGGCTCCTTCAGTGCCATCTTTTTGTTGTTGTTATTTTGACTTTTTTTGTTCTCTCTCTCCCTTCCTTCCTTTCTGATTCATAGCCTCCCTAGGTCTGCACCACCCCCACAGACTGGCTCTCTCTCTGCCATATTTTTAATTTTTCTTGATCTTTCCCCTTCTCCCTTTTCCTTCTTCCTTCCACCTAGGCCCTGCGCTGCCTCTGCCCCTTCCTGACGGGCTGTCTCATGCCCTCCGATGAGAGACATCAGCTCATCACCACTCTAATTCTGCTCTTCCCCCCCAACAGCCAGCTCCCTCAGCACCATATTTATTGATTTATTTTTTGTTTCTTCTCTGTCTTTCCCTTTTCTTTCTATTCTCCCACCTGCCTAGCCCTGTGCACTGCACATGCCCCTTCTCAACAGGCAAACCACACCGCTCAGCTATAGAGCACATGGCCTCCCTGGGTCTACCCTGCCCCCACCTGCTGAATCCTACTACACTGCCATTTTAATTATTTTTTCTTTTTTCCTTTTTTTTTTTTGTTTTTGGCTTTCTTTTTGCTTCTGTTACTCTCTTCTTTCTCTTACCCACTTAACTCTGCACATAACATCCTTTCTTTTCCCTCCTGCCTATCTGCACTGTGTGCTAATCACCGCATCCCTGAGTGACACCAGTGCAGATCCTTGGACCCTGCCCTGAACTGCCCCTTGGTCCCACCCTGATGGCCCCAGTTTGTGCTGCAATGACCCATCCCCAATCCTCCTCCCCACTGGACCTGCCCTGCTGCACCACAGCTGAGTGACCAGCCCTGCCCAACTGGACAAGGTGATGAGAAGTATTGTGCCCACAGACGAGCAAGCAACAAAACACACCCAACCTGTCTGCCCAGACGTAAACAAATAAAACAAGAAAGCATGATGGAACAAACAAATCTGCAGTCAATAACAAAGGAAATAGTCCCTGAATGTCCGAGGGACAGTAGACAATATCAAAACATATTTAAAAAAGGACAGGATGGCTCCAGAAAGTGGCCAGAATAAAACAGCAGATGACTTCTGGTAGAAGAAAAGGTACTGGAACTACCTGATAGGGAATTCAAAAGTCTCATAGTCAGGGCTTTCCAAGGGATTAGGAAAGAGATGAAGGAAAATGAAGACAAAAAGAAGGAAAAAAATAGACAAAATCTTGGAAAATACCGACAAAATCATGGAAAATGCAGAGCAATGGAAGAATTCAGGAAAATAATACAAGAACAAAATGTCAAAATAAACTACTAGGAATCACACAAAAACAGCAATTAGAAATCCAAAATAAAACAAAATTTCAGAAATAGTGCAATAGAAGGTTTTAGGAGCAAATTTGAAATGATGGAAGACAGGATCAGTGAAATTGAAAACAAATCTTTGGATACCACTTTGAGGAAAAATTCAGAAAAGAATGAAGAAAAATGAATACCTGAAAACTATGTGGGATATACTCAAAGGCAAAAATTTGCATGTGATTGGAGTTCCAGAAGAGGGGGAGAAAATGGAAAACACAGAGAGGGCATTGAAGATTTGCTGACAGAAAACTTCCCTAGTATCATGAAAGATGAAAAGCTGAGTGTCCAAGAAGCTCAGTGAATCCCATATAGAATAGACCCCAAAAGAAAGTCACCAAGACGTATCATAATCACACTCACCAAAACCAAAGAAAGAATCCAGAGAGCAGCTTGAGAAAAATGAAATTAGGATATTTTCAGATAAACAGAAATTAAGGGAATTTGTAAAAACCAAACCAAACTTACAAGAATTATTAAAGGGAGTCCTTTGGTTAGAGAACTAACAACATCAGACAACAATCTGAATCTAGGACATAGGACAACATCAGCCAGATACCAACCCAGGTAATGAACTCTCAAGGATAAAACAAAACTAAAAGATTTACAACAGGGAACCAGAGAGGTCAATCTGTAAATGACAACAATGTCAGAATAATGAAAGAGGGAACAAACAGTGTAGGTGTGGAACTTTCAAATGGAGAGGAAGTCAAGGGGACATCAAGTAATAAAAGACTGGTTTAAACTCTGGAAGATAGGGGTAAATTTCAAAGTAACCACAAAGAAAGTTAACAAACCTACTCATCAAAATAAAGAAGAAAAACAAAGTCTCAGTAAACATAAAATCTACAAAAATGAAAGAAGCAAACAAAGTGGGGAGGGAAAAACACTAACTGGTTGATAAGTGGTAACTTTGGTGAAGGGTAAGACAGTACACAATACTGGGGAAGTCAGCACAACCTAACCAAGGCAAGGCCATGAAAGCTTCATAGACACATCCAAACTCCCTGAGGGACCGAGTTACTGGGCTGAGGGCTGGGGACTATGGTCTCTGGGGAAATCTAGCTTAATTGGCATAACATAGTTTGTAAAGAAAATGTTCTACATCCTACTTTGGTGGTTAGCGTCTGGGGTCTTAAAAGGTTGTGAGCGGCAATTTAAGATACCCTACTGGTCCCACCCTGTCTGGAGCAAGGGAGAATGAAGAAAACCAAAGACATAAGGAAAAGATTAGTTGAAAGGACTAATGGACCACCACTACCACAGCCTACACCAGACTGAATCCAGCACAACTAGATGGTGCCCAGCTACCACCACCGTCTGCTCTGACAGGGATTGCATTAGAAACTTCCAGATAGAGCTGGAGAAAAATGTAGAAAAAAATTCTAACTCACAAAATAAGACCAGACTTACTGGTCTAACAGAGACTGGAGAAACCTACAGAGTATGGCCCCTGGACACC
Source organism: Elephas maximus indicus (assembly GCF_024166365.1). Taxonomy (NCBI): domain Eukaryota; kingdom Metazoa; phylum Chordata; class Mammalia; order Proboscidea; family Elephantidae; genus Elephas; species Elephas maximus. The sequence goes on along the minus strand of NC_064837.1, from coordinate 42,378,477 downwards.
CTTTTAACTCAGTACTGAAGTCACCCTGAGGTTCACCCTTCAGCCAAAGTTTAGACAGGTCCATAAAATAAAAAATAATAAAGGTAGCTCAACCACATATATGAGACTAAATGGGCACACCAGCCCAGGGGTAAGGATGAGAAGGCAGGAGCGGACAGGAAAGCTGGAGGAATCGAAATGGGGAACCCAAGGTCAAGAAGGGGAGAATATTGAACATGTTGTGTGTTGGCAACCAATGTCACAAAACAATGTGTATTAATTGTTTAATGAGAAACTAATTTGTTCTGTAAACCTTCAACTAAAGCTTATAAAACAACAACAAAAAAGCCTTGGAGTTAACAGCTTCCCTAGAACAAGAGCCACACTACTAAACTACTACTGAAGAGAGCAGCCAGCTGGGCCAATGATAGCATCCACTGCTCTAAATAGAAATATCCTTAGATAAAGTTTGACACCGTATTTGGGAAGATGCCTCCAAAGTCAATGTCAATTTACTGTATCTGGTTAGAAAAAGGGCACATTTAGGCTTTGGAAATGGGAAGCTAAAAGTGGGCATCAGTCAGGGTTGTCAGCACCTTATATATCAAAATTGAGACTGTGCTGATGTCATTTTTGACTACAGGAGTCAGAGCACAATAAACTTCAAAATTGCTAGACCAAGGGCTGCCGCTCATCCTTGTGATTTATGACAGAAATCACAGCTGCTATGTTAACCTCTTCACTTTCCATTTATGTTTGCATGAAGCTGAAGAAGAGAATAAGATGCTTAACTCTTTGTCTGATATAGTCAACAAGACTATGGTCTCAGAGGAATCCAGGTGTGCTTTGTGTCTTTTAAGATCTTGTTCTTGGGGGTTTGCTTTTGACTGATGATGACACCTCTGCATTAACCATACCTATTCCCCTCCCTGCTGCATCTCTATGAGAACCAGCTGGTAAACGTGTTTAATTTTGAGGCTCCTGAAAAGTCAGGGAGTTGAGAAGTATTTATTTGAACACAATAGCTATACCAATTTAAGACACAATTAGTGGCCAAGTATACAATTTTACATAAGTAGCCCTCACCAAGTTGCAGACTATTTTAAAGATAGTTTTACTTATTAGGTTTTTATTTTGGTGAAAATATACACAACAAAACATACACCCCTTCAACAATTTCTACACATACTGATCAATGCCATTGGTTACATTCTTCACGTTGTGTCACCATTCTCATCTCTACTCATATTGTTTCATCACCATTAACTTTTACTCTATGCCCCGTAAGGTTCTCATCTGTGCTTTAGAAGTTACTTTTGTTAATTTGACTCATATAGATAATTCTTTAAAAGAGTGAAATTTTCAAGGCTGACATTATTGAGCTAAACTGTTCTTTTGTTTACTTATGACTTCATGGGATAGTTTTGTTTCAAGATTATTTCAGGAAAATAGATTTGGGGGTTCCCCCAGTTTCAGTGGATCCAGTAAGCCTGGTTTCCATAGGGATTTGATGATCTGTTCCACATTTTTACTCCTTTTGATCAGAAACAGTCTATTGGTTCCTTGATCCAAACATTCAGTATTGGTAGCTGGGCCATCATCCATTTCTTCTGATCTCATAGCAAAGAAGGTAGTAGTTCATGGGAGGCAGTTATTCCTTGCAGACCATTTTGATTACGTTTACTATTACTGAAATTACTCAGGGCTAAGATCTGAGAAGTTTAATTTAACACTAGGATGGTGAAAAATGGCAAAAAAAAATGTTGATATATGAAAGTCAATCAGATGTACACAATGACAAAAATATAAATGACAATAAAACTTTAAGGAAATAATGTAAAAACTAACAACTTTTCACCAAATGGTGAGGTTCATGATTTTAAAAATTGTATGATTTTAAAAGCCTCTCTCTAAACTCATAACTTGTTGAACATTTGTAGCAGGTCATATACTACGCTAAGTGCTAGATCTACTGATAAGAACATGATAAAGTTCCCTGCTTTCATAAAACTTGTAGTCTTATAGTGGAAGAAAACAGGTATGGATTACTGTCAGTACAGGATTACTAATATAATTCATTCAAAGTACATTTATTGAATAAAAAATTTCATAATTCATAATCATAGAATTGTATTCCCGGAAGAGATCGTGGAGTGGATCTGATCTAACTACCTTATTTTACTGATGAGGAAATGGAAGCTCAACAGGCAGAAATAACCAGACTACAATTTTTTTTTCTTTTTTACAATCTGCCTAATTCAGAGATTTTGAGTGATTCCTCTACCCCAGGACAACTATTAAGAAGGAAGAAAGAAGAATCACAAAAACATTGACTTCAGTTGCTTTTGTATTTTAAGAGGAGTAGGATAAGCTATGAGTCGGAATCGTCTCCACAGCACTGGGTTTTTGGGTAGTATAATTTTCTGCTATACTCTCCCTTTTCAACCTTGGGTTCCCTATTACCACCTTTCCTGTTCCCTCTTGCCTTCTAGTCCTTGCCCCTGGGCTTGTGTGCCTCTTTAGTCTCGTTTTGTTTTATGGGTCTGTCCAATCTTTGGCTGAAGAGTGAACCTCAGGAATGACCTCACTTCTGAGCTGAAAGGGTGTCTGGAGGTCGTACTCTCAGGGTTTCTCCAGTCTCTGTCAGGCCAGCAAGCCTGGTCTTTCTGAGTTAGAATTTTGTTCTACTTTTTTCTCTAGCTCTGTCTGGGACCCTCTATTGTGATCCCTGTCAGAGCAGTCAGTGGTGGTAGCCAGGCACCGTCCAGTTGTTGTACTGGCCATGGTAGATGTGGTCCCTTAGTTTTTTTGGGCTAATCTTTCCCTTATATCTTTAGTTTTCTTCATTTTTCCTTGCTCCCAAAAGGAGTGAAACCAGTGGAGTATCCTAGATGGTCACTCACAGGTTTTAAGAAATTTTCTGGGTTTCTTTAAATTTACACTTGAACTCCAAATGTGCCACTTTAGGATACCATGAAAGAATGAGAAGAATTGGGCCATGGGCTATTTTTATTCCCTCTGTGCTATGAAGTTTCAATGCTGAAAAGGGATCTTAAAATCATTTTGTCCAGCAGATTTTGTTTTATAGTAGGAGAAACTATGGGCTGCATGTTTTAAACTTGAACTTGGGCTAAAGACTCTCCACTGAGGTCCTACTTAGTGGTTCTTAACCCTGGATGCACATTAGAATCACCTGGGGAGCTTTAAAAACATACCAACGCCAGGCTTCATCCAGACCAACTAAATCAGATTGGCGGTCACTGAAAAGCTTCTCGAATGCACATGCTTAAGAAAGAACTGCGATAACTGTCAGCTTTGGGGAGTGGAAAGATTGGTGACAGAAGACATGGCCTCTTCTTATTGTTCTGTGACCATGAGCTCTTTCGCAACATTCCTTTCTCCTTTCAAAAGAATGCAGAAAAGTAGAGAGGAGATAATTCAACAAACATCCACAGTCTAACAGCCTAGAGTTGAAAATTGCCACACAGGCAACCATTATCTTGAATTTTATATTCTTTCAGTCCTCTTTTTCTCATTTTGTTTTTGAGCACAGCTTCGTATTTCATTTGCTTTTTCATGTTAACAGTACTTTATTGAGGTATAATTTTATATAGTGTAAAAGGCAAAATTTTAAGTGCACTTAAGATTCAGCCCTGAGATACAGACATAGAATATCCCTTTTACACCAGAAAGTTCCCTCGTGTCTCTTTCAAGACAGTACCATCTCTCCTAAGAGTTGACCCATGTTCTAATTTTTATCACCATAGATTAGTTTTGCCTGTCCTTGAACTTTGTACAAACAGAATCATATAGCATGTACTTTTGTTCAGCATATGATTTTAAGTTTCATCCATGCTGTTACCTGTCTCAATAGTTTATTCTGTTCCATTGCCGAATACTATTCCATTGCGTGAATATAATGCAGTTTGTTTACCCGTAACTATTTATTTTCATATGTTTAAAATATTATATCTAACATTCCTATGATTTTGTAGCAAGGAGGGGAGGGCTATGTGTGTGCACTCTCCTCTGACTTGCCAAATACTTATAAGCTGTAATTTCTCTCTCTGTCAAATGATTGTGCTGAACAACTGTGCCCTGGGAAAGGACCATTCCCAGAACTAGTTCTGAAACAACCTAGAGCTATGGGTTCCAACCTTCAGAATCCCCTTGGGTACTTAGAAAATACAGATACAGATCTCATCCTGAAGATTCAGATTTAGTAGGCCTGGGAAGGGAGCTCAGGCAGGTGTATTCCGCCCCCCCCCTTAGGTTTCACACAGGGCTTCAAACTGGTTCAAACCCCTGCTGAGAATTTGCATTTCTAACAAGTTCCCAGGCAATGCTAATGCTGTTGGTTAGGGACCACTTCTGAGAACCACTAGTAGAGCAGTGGTTCTCAAAATTTATTATACATAAGAATCACCTAGGGACCTTGTTAAAAAATAGATTCTGATGCAGTATATCTGGGGCAGAAATGTAAATTTGCAGCAGGGGTTCAAACCAGAATGAGCTGGTTCAAAGCCCTGATTTCAAATGGCAAAAAAACACTGCCTGAGATTCCTTAATAATCTTATGAGCTATTCATGAAATTTCAAAAAAGTCCTCAAATGAAGATTGTCTTTAACTTAAAAAAAAAAAAAAGCCCTCAACAATACAAAACTTGGAGCAAGCATAAATGTAATAACCTGACAGAAATTGCAAAGCATCAGAAGGTGGAGGAGTGGGTGTTTTTAAATCACATCAAACTCTTTAGTGTATGTGAGGCAAGTTGCTTAACTTTTCTGGGCCTCAGTCTCCCCTCTTGTAACTTGAAGAGGTGGGGCTGAACAGTTGCTGAGAGTCTGTCCAGCTCTTGTCTTCAGTGCTTCTCAGAGCCTAGGGGAGGCCTGTGTGAAAGGATTTGGCTCTGTACTCCTCTCTCAATACTGGTATTACCCAGGGCAGGGATGTCTCCTTCCTGCTGGATTAATTTTATTTGTGAAAGGTCTATGAAGCAAGATAAAGCCTTTCATTCACATGAATTCCTTGCAAAAAGTAGCATCTTGGAGTCCCAGTTGGGAACTGTAGGAAATATAAAACACCCTTTTTTTTTTTTTAAGCCTGAGAGAGAAGGATTTGCACTCTACTGAGACGTTGGCAAAGGGTCAGCTAATGAGGTGCTCACAGATGTCAGAACTGTCTGTCTCTGGTAAAGTAGCTGCATAGAAATGTACACACATCCTTAGAGTTAGGGTCTGCACAACCAATCACAGGATCTACCAGGTGCTCCGTAAATATTTGATGAATAAAGGGGCTATCTGGAGTTACTTTGAGGATTCTCCTTTCTCGGCATGGGAAAGAGAAAGTAGCTCTTTACTCTGCTGTCACCAGGCACTTTATATTTGAGTAGTGGATTTTACTGCTTGCTGCTTCTTTCCACACACAGAGGGAGGGCTTGAAGAGACAGCTATGTTTAGGTTGGGGCAGGGTGGTTGCAGAGAGTGGGGAGGAGAGGGGAGATCATACACAGAGTTCCTTGGAGTCAAAATTACCATCAATCTGAGTAAGGGTGGGGGGAGTTATCATGGGAATCCCTTTTTAAAAGCAGCCACCTCTCCGAAGGTAGCTAAGAGCAAGCAGTGCCAGTTAAAATAGCTTTCTAGGTTTTTCTTCCCCTTTTTTGCTGTTGACATGTCCATACTAACCAAATGTGAAATAATATAGTATGGCCAACATCAGGTATTTTATTAAAACAAAGGTGTCTCCTCTCCTAACTGCCTGTCAATTATGACTGTGAGGAGGGGAAAACGCCCACTAACCTGCTGAAATAAAATAAGCATCACTGAGGAGTAACCACAAAAGATTAGGAAGCTTCATGGTCTCCCTACAACTTTTGAACTCTGAAAAACTGCAAGGTAAATATGTTCTGAAAGCGGTAAGTCCACATCCTTTGTGGACCTGGCTCTACCCAGAGGATGGAAAGGAGAAAATTAACTAAATGAGTATTTATTGAGCCCTTGCTAGGCGGAAACCCTGGTGGCGTAGTGGTTAAGTGCTACGGCGGCCAACCAAAAGGTCAGCAGTTCAAATCCACCAGGTGCTCCTTGGAAACTCTATGGGGCAGTTCTACTCTGTCCCATACGGTCACTATAAGTTGAAGTTGACTCGATGGCAGCGGGTTTGGGTGGTTTTGTTGCTAGGCGCTGGTCCTCGTCGCACAACATATTCAAATCCTCTGCAGTTCTGAAATTCCATACTTCCTGCTTGTGTTTATCCTGTTTACATGAGATTGCTACAGGAGGGTGGAAGAGTCCTGGTATGTTTTTGCTCAGACCTGACTACCTGTGTGATACATAGAATCTGAAACACTTGTCAATTTTTTTTCCATAGCACTGAGTACCAGCCCTGCCCACCAGATCCACCAAGAAAGGAGCCTGGGGCAGGATGCTGGTGGCACGGGGCAGGGCTCACTGACTTAGGTAGCTATGCTGGCTTAGGCATAAGCACTGCATTCAAGTGCTGATTGTATGGCTTTTAACTTATTTATTCCTTGCTCCATTTCAACAAAGCATTTTGATATGGCTTGAAAGACAAATACTGATCAATGGTGTAAAAAATAATATATAAGGAAATTTGGGCAAAAGGAAAAAGAAAGCAGGACAGTAATTGAAGCCGGGTAAGAATGCCTGCCATAAATTCTGTGTGCAGGTTTCTGAGTCTGGAGAGGTCATTTAACTCCTCTGAGCTTCAGTTCTCTCAGGGAAACCAAATGGGAATGGGAACCAAACTACTTCCTTCAAAGAGTCATGAGAAATACATTAGAAAGCACCCCATAAATGAATTATCATAATGGAGTTTCCTATTTTCCACCTAGCTGAATCGGTTTCCATGAGAAATGAGTAAATAAACAAGGCTTTTAGACAAGTAGGTAAATTTGCAATAGTGGGCAACTTTCTTAGCCTTTTTGAGGTGTGTTTCTTTCTATCAGATTATCAGAGAATCATCAGCAGAGCAGAATTTACACTGTTTTGACAAAATTATATAAAGAAACTGCGGCAAGTTCTAAATATCCAGGCCTCCAAGTTTCACGCTTCTAGTATTTCCTGGAGTTGTTCTATGGATGTGCTCTACATACCTCTGCAGGGAAGAAATTCGTGCCTCAATGGAACACTCTCAGATTATTTTATTCTGATTCCATGGGGGCTCTGTACCTTGCATGGCCTTCCCGCGTTTTAAACTCTAAGTTGTAGATAACTGACAGCTACAAAAAATAATTCTTGTCTATAGACATGCACGTTTTGTCCTGTCCCCGTAGAGGTTCGGTTGGCCTCCTCACCCACCGTGAAAGAAGCCAGGTCTGCCCCTATTTGCACATAGTCTTTGTCTATGAATGTGTCTGTTCTTTGGATTGCCCTTTGAACTGGTTGTAACATTTTACCGGTTCCTCCATTTGATAATGAGTTAAATAAAATCTTTAACAAGTGTTCATTTTATATCATGATGTTACCTTTTTTGTTTTTTTGAAAAATTTCCTTTAATAGGCCCTATCAATTGGAGTCCCTGGGTCGTGCAAACAGTTAATGAGCCCAGCTGCTAGCTGAGAGGTTGGAGGTTTGAATCCATCTAGAGGTGCCTTGGAAGAAAGGCCTGGTGATCTACTTCTGAAAAATCAGTCATTGAAAACCATATGGAGTTCTACTCTGACACGCATCGGGCTGACATGAGTTGGAATCAACTCAACGGCGACTGGTACTGGTAACTACCAATTAGTTCTTCCCTATATTTAGTTAATATGTTGCTTTATTTAATTTTTTTTCTCTTTTCTGTTTTTGATGTTCATGTTCCAGTGGGTCAGAGGTAGACACATTCATGGTGAATTAAGAAAGGGTAGTCTGGGGGCATGAGAGCTTTCATTAAATGCTGTCACTTGAAGAGGGGGCAGCGAGCAGGGTCATTCTTTGTTTCCCCCAGCAGCTGTCAGCTACAGGGAGATAGATTTTGGCTCAACAGGAAGATGAGCTTGCTAATCATCAGAGGTGCCCAAAGGAGAACGGGCTGCCTTGGAAGGTAGTGAGTTCTTACAGCTGAGGTTGTGAGGGGTAGGGTTGGTTGGTTGGAAGTTTTATGCCCCTTCTAGTCATGAGGGCCCATGACCCAAAGATATAAAAGCAGACATTTTAAAATTCTCTCCTCTGCCTCTTTTCTTGTTCCCTTCTCCAGCCCTCTCTTGCCTTTAGCTACAAAATTCCATGTCTTTTCTCTGTTCTTCTCTAGACCAGTTTCCAGCCTCTCATTCTCTCTCTGATTTTCCCCTTCAATCATGAGATGCCATTTTTGGGGGAATGGTCCTGCTTTCTCTGCATTAGCTTAGCTTCCCCTTGCTGGCCAGCAGATTGAGAGGCAAGGAGGAATGTTGACAGTTTATGTCTCTGGGGCCAGGCCTGGGGGTTTCTAATGCGGCTGAGTGTCTGTGACAAAGATGTCATGGGTAAGTGGCTGAGAGACACCATGGATGGGGTGTTACTGCCTGACGCGCTGTCTGGGGCTGCAATCTAGAAAAGCAAGGAGGGTATAATTAATGCCATACAAGTACTGTCTAATGTCATAATAAATCTGCCTGCAATGGCTTCTCATGGGCATTTTTCTAACTCTCGATGCTAAGCTTCACGAGTCCCTGTCACTGCTTTCCAGACATGTCTTCATTTTGCAGGTTATAATTTGCAAAACGAGAGAGACACCTATTAGCATGGAGCTAGTTAAGGTTACACCAGTGACTTCATTATACGCCACGTTCCTTGCAGGTTTGTAATTATGCAGTTTAAAAAAAAATTGCCCAAGGCAGTCACTTGACAAAGATATATAGTTCCAGTCCACAAGAATTATTGATATAATTTTGTTTTGCCTCCTTTTATTTAAAAAGTAGATTAAAAAAAACCAGGGAACTACTTAGTCTGTGTGTGTGGAAATCTCAACACAGCTTCAATGCCTGAAGTTTATAGGTGTTACCTAGATTGCGTCTTGGATCTTGAAAAATGTTAATTTGGCAGGCAGTAAGCCCCTCTTAGGGTGGCGAAAATGGTTTGTGCTTAACTGCTAACCTAAAGGTTACCTATTGCTGACAAGTCAATTTCGACTCAGAGCAACCCTATATGACAGAGTAGAACTGCCCCATAGTGTTTCCAAGGAACAGCTGGTGGATTTGAACTGCAGACCTTTTGGTTAGCAACCTGAGCTCTTAACCACTGTACCATCAGGGCTCCGCCTAAAGGTTGGTGGTTTGAATTTACCCAGTGATACCATGGAAGAAAAGGCCTGGCGATCTGACTCTGGTAAGATTGTTGTTGTGTGCTGTTGAGTCGATTTCAACTCATAGCGACCCTATAGGACAAAGCAGAGCTGCCCCATAGTGTTTCCTAGGCTGTAATCTTTATGGGAACAGATCACCAGGTTTTTTCTCCTGTGGAGCTGCTGGTGGGTTGGAACTGCTGACCTTTCCATTAGCAGCAAAGCACTTAGCCATTGCACTACTAGGGCTCCTTCTGTTAAGATTACAGCCAAGAAAACCCTATGGAGCAGTTCTACTCTGTAACACATCGAGTCACTGTGAGTAGGAATTGACTCCATGGAAACTAACAACAACTAACAACAACAAAGCCTTTCTTACTTCAGTGGAAGTGGAACCCCCTGGCTATTTATTTCCAGGGGTCTTTTCTTCCAGGATGCTGCTACTATAGATCATGTGTGGATTCAAAGGGTGCTGGCAAGATATGGCCTTGACTAGGGTTGGCCACTTGTTCTGAGTCCTCACTAGGGCAATACCTTGTGGAGTGTGGGGGACTGTGAGCCTGACCTGTAGGTTTGAGTCAAGTAGCACACTGCTGCAGGACCCATATCACTAGTACACTACTGAATCAACAAAAAATACAGCTAACCCAAGAGCCCACAGGTAGCTGGCCATCTTTGCTCATCAAAGGAGAAAGAGCTCTTTTCACTTTATTCCCACCTGAGAACCCTGGCCTCACCAGCCAGCTGATCCTCACCGGTCAGAGGAGCTCAGTGACCAGCGGGGAGTCAGATTTATAGAGTCATGTCCTTCACTTCTTCCTCTAACTCCTCTCTGGGAAACTCATGTCTATCAAGTCTGAGTCTCTGGATGTCCTGCCTGCCTCAATGTACTATTTATTTCCTCATGTCTCATTACATCTCGTTATAATTAGGAGCTGCTTAGAAGCTTCTCCCAGGAGACTGATATGAAGTCTCTTCATGTGACTTCTGGTTAAGCCATCCACTTAAGGAAAATTGCTGGCTCAAAGGGTATTTTAAAGCTCTTCTTTTTCTTTCTTTCTTGGGTAAATATATATGTAACAAAACAGTTGGCATTGCAACTTTCTTCACATGTATAATTCAGTGACATTGTCTTCGTCATTTGTGCAACCATTATATTAACTTTATAAGTCATACCTACCAAAAAGAATAATTTTTACACCTTATAAGGTCCACTAAAAGTAAAATATTGTCTGTTTTTTTCTTTGCAATTGGAATATATATTTCTCTACCCAAGAGCCATGATCCTGAAGAGCTTAGTATAAATGAAATTCTAATAAGCCGATTTACATCATCAGCTCTGAGCTTCCATCTTAGCTTGATTCCTCTCAGATGGTCATTTAGTGAGGTCCTAATCATCTGCTCCCAGGGTTCACTGTCAAGAAGTTAATGATCTGCAAACTAGCCCTTTAATTCGCTAAAGACCTGATATTTTTTATGTGAAAACATTTCAAGGCAAAGAAGAATTCTGTAATGCAATGGTTCATACCCAATTTCTGTTAGGCAAGCTCTGATGTATGTCTTTTGGGTGTTGTTTAATGGGAGGTGGGAACGACTGGGTGTCAGGGAACCTGGGTTTAGCCCTGATTTTGCTGTTAACTTGGAATCGAAGCAGTGTCTACAGATGTTTGACATACGTCCTGCTGCTCCTTCTCTTTGCCCGTGGCAGACGTTGCTAATAGATCAAGGTAAGGTGTCTAGCCGAGCCCAGAGGCAGCCTCAGAATTCTTCTCATAGACAGCTACTGTTAATTGATTAGGGTTACTAGAGATGAAAATTAGTTGCCACTTTAGAACAAAGCAATTCTTTCTTGTCCAGAATTCTATTGTTTTATGATTATATGATATGTCAACAATGTCTATATATATTTATTTATATATAGAAAAGGACAAAGTCATAAAACAATACCCATTTCCTTCCCTCTGAAGAGGATTTCCCAAGAGTCATAATTATGATAGTCTTCACGGCATGTGCTGGAGCCTCAGGAACTTGGGCCTGGGGAGGTGGAGGAAGTCAGGACTGAACAGGAGGACAGAGGCTGAGGACACTGACACAGCTACAGTAAATAGATGCAAAGGGTGACTTAGAGACCCAATATCCAATGTTGAGATGACTGAAACATTTGAGCTTGTTTCAGCAGGTGTGGGAATTCAGAGTCCAATTTGAGGCAGGAAAGTGGGCATGTTAGCAGGAGACGATAGAGGGTAAGGTACTCATTTTGGCATCAGTTCAAAACAAGTCCTCAGCTGGTGAATAGGACCATGGAGACAAAGATTAAGCTCCCAGAGGCAACATAGGTGTCAGAGCCCCAGCCAAAGTGGGTGGATTTGGTGAGGATGGGAGTTGAGCCTGGTGGTGCAGTGGTTAAGAGCTCGGCTGCTAACCAAAAAGTTGGCAGTTCGAATTCATGAGCCACTCCTTAGAAACCCTATGGGGTAGTCGTACTCTGTCCTGTAGGGTTGCTGTGAGTTGGAATTGACTTGATGGCAACAGGTTTGGTTTTTTTTTTTTTTTGTAGGGGGGAGTCGAGGTGTGAAACCAGCAAGGAAAGGCTGCAACCTCAGGTGAACGCAGGAACTCAGTCAGATCTGAGGCACACTCAGTACCGGATCCGGGACAGAGATGCTAACCTACTGTGAGACTCCAGCAAGAGGGTCTGGGGAAAGCTGAGCTGTCACCAACCTGGGCGGGTGTTCTAGATTTTACGACACTCATGTCCTGGGAGCATGTGGACATAAACCAAGATCTGCCTGAACTGCAGACATATCCCATGCTGAGGCCAGCTCTCTCAGAGTCAGACTTAATAAAAGCGTCCAGAGTTCTGGGCGCAGGTGCCTTCCCCAGGCTATTTCAGAGCTGCTGAAGATGGAAGGAATGTAACTCTTATAAAGCTTGTGGGAACAATTCTTTGATTGAATTGGGTCTGGAGATTGACTTCAATAGGAAGTCTCAATTGTGATTTTCCTTTCCCGGCTGTCTCTTGATGTGCTCTGGGGACCGAGCTCAATTACAGGCCTCGCTCTGGAGATGGAGCTGTCTGGAAAACCCGAGCAGCTTGACATGCTCTTTCATGATCATTGCCACTTAACACAGAGGTGGTTGTTGTTGTTGTTGTTGTGTGCCGTTGAATCAATTCCAACTTCTAGTGACACTATAGGACAGAGTAGAACTGCCCCATAGAGTTTCCAAGGCTGTAATCTTTACAGAAGCAAACTGCCACATCTTTCTCCCCCAGAGCCGCTGGTGGGTTTGAACCACCGACTTTTCAGTTAGCAGCTGAGCGCTTAACGACTGCATCACCAGAGCTCCTTAAATCCTTTTATTTCCCACTACCTGCCTTGGAAATAGGGAATAGGGCTCTTCTTCCATTTTTCAGACCCAATATGGTGCTGTCCACTTTGGATCTGTTTGCAGAGCTGAATCTGTCTGGAAATCAAGATCAAGGGCTATGTCCTCTCATTTGTTTTAGGGTACCAAATCACACTCCTGGCTGCATATTAGAATCACCTGAGGAGCTTTCAAAACCAATCCTCTACCTGGACCCAGAATCACTGGGTGGTGCAAATGATTAACGCACTCGGCTGCTAACTGAAAGTCTGCTCACCGAAAACGCTGGCGGCTAGAGTCCACCCAGAGGCACCTGGAAGGCCTGGCAATCTATTTCCAGAAAGTTAGCCATTGAAAACCCAATAGAGGACAGTTCTACTCTGACACACACGGGGTCACCATGAGTCAGACTTAACAGCAACTGGTGGCTTGGTTATACCTGGGCTCACCCCAAAGACTGATATCACTGGTCTGTGATGGAGCCTGGGCATTGGTGTATATATATATATGTATAACCCCCCCCAAAAAAACCCACTGCCATCCTATATGTGTATATATATATATATAAACCCAGTGCCATCGAGTTGATTCCGACGCATAGCGACCGTATAGGACAGAGTAGAACTGCCCCGTAGAGTTTCCAAGGAGCGCCTGGAGGATTCGAACTGCTGACCCTTTGTTTAGCATCCGGAGCACTTAATCACCATGCCACCAGGTGGTTATGGAAACCCTGGTGGTGTAGTGGTCAAGTGCTACGGCTGCTAACCAAAAGGTTGGCAGTTTGAATTCACCAGGCACTCCTTGGAAACTCTATGGGGCAGTTCTACTTTGTCCTGTAGGGTCGCTATGAGTCAGAATCAAATTGACGTTAGTGGGTTTGGTTGGTTTTATATATATATATATATATACTTTTTTTTTTTTTTAAGCTTCCCAGGTAAGTCTAACGTGCACCAGGGTTGAGAATCTCTGGGTTAGTTACTAGACTCTAGAAATGGTAGTTAGTCATGATGATGGCTAGAGTTACTGTTTTTATTATTCCTTTCAATGTGGTGTATCTCTTCCCAAGGCTTAATATAGGGCCTCTATATTGACACTTAGTTGTTCTCATGAGGAAACTTTACATAGATCAAGAGGCAGTTGTTCGGACAGAACAAGGGGATACTGATTGGTTTAAAGTCAGGAAAGGTGGCCGTCAGGGTTGTATTCTTTCACTATACCTATTCAATCTGTTTGCTGAGCAAATGATACGAGAAGCTGGACTATATGAAGAAGAACGGGGCATCAGGATTGGAGGAAGACTCATTAACAACCTGCGTTATGCAGATGACACAACCTTGCTTGCTGAAAGTGAAAAGGACTTGAGGAACTTACTAATGAAGATCAAAGGCCACAGCCTTCAGTATGGATTGCACCTCGACATAAAGAAAACAAAAATCCTCACAACTGGACCAGCGAGCAACATCATGATAAATGGAGAAAAGATTGAAGTTGTCAAGGATTTCATTTTACGTGGATCCACAATCAACAGCCATGGAAGCAACAGTCAAGAAATCAAAAGACGCATTGCATTGGGTAAATCTGCTGCAAAGGACCTCTTCAAAGTGTTGAAGAGCAAAGATGTCACCTTGAAGACTAAGGTATGCCTGACCCCCCCAAAAAAGGTGTGCCTGACCCAAGCCATGGTATTTTCAATCACATCATATGCATGTGAAAGCTGGACAATGAATAAGGAAGACTGAAGAAGAATTGACGCCTTTGAACTGTGGTATTGGCAAAGAATATTGAATATACCATGGACTGCCAAAAGAATGAACAATCTGTCTTAGAAGAAGTACAACCAGAATGCTCCTTAGAAGCAAGGATGGCGAGACTGCATCTTACATACTTTGGACATGTTGTCAGGAGGAATCAGTTCCTGGAGAAGGACATCATGCTTGGCAGAGTACAGGGTTAGTGGAAAAGAGGAAGACCCTCAATGAGCTGGATTGACACAGTGGCTGCAACAATGAGCTCAAGCATAACAATGATTGTAAGGATGGCTCAGGACTGAGCAGTTGTTCTGTTGTGCATCGGGTCGCTATGAGTTGGGACTGACTCGACGGCACCTAACAACAACAACAACATATTGTAATTAACTGCTTATTGTCCGAGTCTTTTCTAGATTTTAAGTTCCTTGAGGGCAGGAATTGCATTTGGCTCATTCTACATTCCCTGTGCCTGGCACTGAGTAAAGACTCAGGCAATATTTATTGAATAAATAAATTGGCATGAAACTAATTTTACTGACCAGGATAACAATGGATATGAAATAGAGGTGCCAATAGTTGTGTAAAACATGTAAAGTGAAAGGCCCAGACTGAGAAGGCAACCAAAAAAAGGGACCAAGAGGCTTATGTGCCCTGTGAACATTATTGTGCATAGATTTTCTGACTTGAAGACAAAGTTCCATCCATAGGCATATTTCAATAAACAAAACAAAAACAAACAAAAAAAAACAGCCAAGATAATCACTTGTGTGTTATGGAAACATTTTGTAAACCATTATATGTTTCTACAAAACTGTCCATAGTAACCAGAGAATTAGACAGGAATTTCAACTCATTTGGCCAAAAGGCAGGCAAGATCCAGAAGGACAATGTGTTACCCTAGCAGAAGTCTTGTGCACACATTTGGTAGAACAGTTGTGAACATATTAGGTACACCAGATGAAAGCAAAAAGGCCAAATGGGCTAAATATGTGAAAGCCTGACCGCCTTCCTATAAGTAAACCAAAAATGATATGGCCAGAGACAGTCATCTTACGATCTTCACAGGGCAGCAGCTCACCTAAATGCCCCTTTGGGGTGTTCTCAGCCTTGGGGCACACATTCTTGGAGAGGGAAGTGCAGGTGATTAAAAAGCTTAATCCATTACTTTTTTCCCTTTTGTACTGTACAATTTTATTATTATTGGAAACCCTGGTGGTGTAGTAGTTAAGTGCTACGGCTAGTAACCAAAGGGTTGGCAGTTCAAATCTGCCAGGTGCTCCTTGGAAACTCTATGGGGCAGTTCTCTCTGTCCTATAGGGTCAATATGAGTCGGAATCGACTTGATGGCACTGGGTTTGGTTTTGGTTTTTTATTTATTATTATTATTTTACTGGCATGATTTTATAATATGCAATTCAGTAGAAGGACTTTTTACCGTCTGTATTTCTTTCCTGGCCATCATTATTATTTGTTTCACTTCATGATTATGATGAGAATAATTTTGTGATATGGAGGCGGGGGATGTTAAAAACTAATTCACCCCAGGTATCGAATACACTAAATACACGATGGCATCAGAGGTGACTGGAGCTAGTGAACTTCTGCCCAGCTCATCTGAAAATAGTGAAAAGGAGGAGTTTCTTTTGAAGAGGGATGAAAACCTGTGCAGTTTGGTGGGTCTCAGTGAGTTAAGGTTAAGCTTGTCAATCTTGTAGATTTTACCTTTCCTAGGTAATGCTGAATACGTGTATATGTAAATGGCTGGTATTACAAAGAGGTGTACTTTTCAAGATGATGAAAAATTATGCTATTTATTTTTTAAGGATTTTACAAAGAAAAGGAAAACGTAGTGAGTGAATAGTAACGGTTGATTCTGAGGATTCTTCTATGTTGTTACTCAGGGAGTGTCTGACTCACAGTGACCCCACGTGTGTCGGTAGAACTGCGCTCTGTCGGGTTCTCAATGGCTGATTTTTTGGAGGTAGATCGCTAGGCCCTTCTTCCAAGGCACCTCTGAGTGGACTCAAACCTCCAACCTTTTGGTTAGCAGTGGAGCACTGCACTACTGAGGGACTCCCAGGGTGACTCAGAACAGGAATATTTCTGCCCCAACAGGGAGCCATTTTCAGAGTGAACTCCACAGACTGCCCACCAAAGGACCATCCTACCTATCACCAGAGTATGTGGAGAGTAATCATGGGTAAGAGCTGCATCAGCAGAGAGTCCTCGGATTAGAGAGATGGCTACAACACCACAGACATGTATGTGGCAGAGCAAGCTGGAGGAAAGGAAATCCTGTTATAGCTGCCAGATAATAAAGACTCAATAGAATTGATGTTTGAGATAGGTGTTTGCTGTTCAAGGCATGTCTTGAGAGCAACAAGAATCTCCACCATTATAGCATAAAATTTTCCCCATAGGTATAACTGAAAAATTTAAGTGACTTTTATGAAAGTGATTTATTTGCTCACTCCATGAACAATTTATACTCTGGCTATCACATCTCCTGAAGTAGTTTTACAAATTGCCTTTATTGCTTTTATATAGAATGTATGGTAGAGTTCTTCAGATTATAGATGCTGCCAAACTTGACATTCCACCTTGAGTGTAGCCAACATTTCTGTTCTCACAAGTCTTCACTTTTTCTTCATTTTTATCATCAGCACCGGCAGCTGACTTTTTTGGGAGCAATTTTCACACAGAAACAAAATTTTAGTCATTTCATGAAAGTTACAGCATACATGACAACAAGAAGAGAATGACTAAATCAAGTTGAGATGCAGTTTTGGGAGTTTGGTTGGGTTTATCCACTAGCTAAGTTGGTATCTTCACTCAGACCTTGTCTTCTCTCAGGGTCTGCAGACCCTGCAGAATATGGGACTGAAATTTGTGTCTCAGAGAGACTGCAAAATAGTACATGATGTGACCTTAGGTATCCTTCAAGAATAGTCAACACTGTGAATGTTAAATGCAAAAGGGCTTTGTAGATGACAAAAGTCCTCTCTACACAAACCATGGCCCCATCTCCCCTGAGACCAGAAGAACTAGATAGTTCCTGGCTACCACTACTGACCATTCTCATCAGTGCTACAATAAACAGATCCTGGCATAACAGGAGAAAATGTGGGACAGAACTTAAATTCTTAAAAAGTCTTGACTTACTTGACTGGTTGAGACTAGAGGACTCCACGAGATTATTGCCCTGAGATACTCTTTAAACCTTAAACCAAAATAATCCTTGAGGTCACCTATCAGCTAAATAACAGATTGGCTCATAAAATAAAGAATATCACCCATGAGTAATGAGCTATGACAGGGAACACAACAGAGAATCCCTGAAGGAGCAGAAGAGCAGTGGGATGCAGACTTCAAATTCTTGTAAAAAGACTAGACTTAATGGTCTGACTGAGACTAGAAGGACCCTGGAGGTCATGGTCCCCAGACCTTCTATTAGCCCAAGACAGGAACCATTCCCAAAGCCAACTCTTCAGACAGGAATTGGACTGGACTATAAGATAGAAAAGGATACTGGTAAGGAGTGAGCTTCTTGAATCAAGTAGACACATGAGACTATGTGGGCAGCTCCTGTCTGGAGGGGAGATGAGAAGTCAGAG
Organism: Elephas maximus indicus; assembly: GCF_024166365.1. NCBI lineage: Eukaryota > Metazoa > Chordata > Mammalia > Proboscidea > Elephantidae > Elephas > Elephas maximus. Next base: position 42,360,503 of record NC_064837.1, on the reverse strand, counting down.
GGGGACAGAGACTGGCTGAAGGACACGGAAATACAGGGTGGAGAGAAGAAGCGTGGTGTCTCATTAGGGGGAGAGCAACTAGGAGTATATAGCAAGGTATATATAAATTTTTGTATGAGAGACTGACCCGATGTGTAAACTTTCACTTAAAGCACACACACAAAAAAAATCATTTGTTGTTGTTGTTGTTGTTAGGTGCCATCGGGTTAGTTCCAACTCATAGCAACCCCACATACAACAGAACGAAACACTGCCTGGTCCTGTGTCATCCTCACAGTTGTTGCTATGTTTGAGCCCACTGTTGCAGCCACTGGGTCGATCCATCTCGAGGGTCTTCCTCTTTTTCATTGACCCTCTACCTTACCAAGCATGATGTCCTTCTCCAGGGACTGGTACTGATAACATGTCCAAAGTATGTGAGACAAGTCTTTCCAGCCTTGCTCCCAAGGAGCACTGTGGCTGTACTTCTTCCAAGACAGACTTGTTTGTTCCTCTGGAAGTCCACGGTATAGTCAATATTCTCTGCCAACATCATAAATCAAAGACACCAATTCTTCAGTCTTCTTTATTCATTGTCCAGCTTTCCCATACATATGAGGTGACTGAAAATACCATGGCTTGGGTCAGGTGCACCTTAGTCCTTAGAGTGTCATCTTTGCTTTTCATCACTTTGAAGAGGTCTTTTGAAGCAGATTTGTTCAATGCAAAACATCGTTTGATTTCTTGGCTGTTGCTTCCATGGGCATTGATTGTGGATCCACGTAAAATGAAATCCTTGACAACTTCATTATTTTTTCTGCTTATCATGTTGTTGCTTATTGGTTCAGTTGTGAGGATTTCTGTTTTCTTTATGTTGAGGTGCAATCCAAACAGAAGACTGTGGTCTTTGATCTTCATCAGTAAGTGCTTCAAGTCCTTTTCACTTTCAGCTAGCAAGATTGTGTCATCTGCATATTGCAGGTTGTTAATGAGTCTTCCTCCAATCCTGACGCCCCGTTCTTCTTCACATAGTCCAGCTTCTCAGATTATTTGCTCAGCATACAGATTGAGTAAGTATGGTGAAAGGATATAACCCTGGCACATACGTTTCCTGATTTTAAGCCATGCAGTATCCTCTTGTTCTGTTTGAATGACTGCCGCTTGGTCTATATACAGGTTCTACATGAGCACAATTAAGTGTTCTGGAATTCCCATTCTTCGTAATGTTATCCATAATTTGTTATGATCCACACCGTTGAATGCCTTTGCCTAGTCAATAAAACACAGTAAACATCTTTCTGGTGTCCTCTGCTTTCAGCCAAGATTCATCTAACATCAGCAATGATATCCCTTGTTCTGTGTCCTCTTCTGAACCTGAGTTGAATTTACCTCTGCAGCAACCATTTTTAAATTATCCTTAGCAAAATTTTATTTGCATGTGATATCAATGATATTGTTCAATAATTTCTGCATTCTATTGGATTACCTTTCTTTGGAATGGGCACAAATATGGATCTCTTCCAGTTGGTTGGCCAGGTAGCTGTCTTCCAAATTTGTTGGCATAGACGAGCGAGCACCTCCAGTGCTGCATCCCTTTGTTGAAACATCTCAACTGGTATTCTGTCAATTCCTGGGCCCTTGTTTTTCTCCAGTGCCTTCAATGCAGCTTGGACTTCTTCATTCAATACCATCAATTCTTGATCATATGCTACCTCTTCAAATGGTTGAACGTTGACCAATTCTTTTTGGTACAGTGACTTTGTGTATTAGTTTCATCTTCTTTTGATTCTTCCTCCATCTTTCAATATTTTGGTCATAAAATCCTTCAGTATTGCAACTCAAGGCTTGAATTTTTTCTTTGTTTCTTTCAACTTGAGAAATACCGAGCATGTTCTTCCCCTTTGGTTTTCTAACTCCAGGTCTTTTCACATTTCATGATAATACTTTGCTTTGTCTTCTTGAGCTGCCCTTTGAAATCTTCTGTTCTACTCTTTTACTTCATCATTTCTTCCTTTAGCTACTTTAGCTACTCTACGTTCAAAAGCAACTTTCAGAGTCTCTTCTGACATCCATTTTGGTCTTTTCTTTCTTTCCTGTGTTTTTAATGACCTTTTGTTTTCTTTATGTATGATGACCTTGGTGTCATCCCACAACTCTTCTGGTCTTTGGTCATTAGTGTTCAATGAGTCACATCTATTCTTGGGATGATCTCCAAACTCAAGGTCATATTTTGGCTCTTGCGAACTTGTTTTAATTTTCTTCAGGTTCAACTTGAACTTGCAAAGGCACAATTGATGATCTATTCCGTAGTCAGCCCCTGACCTTGTTCTGACTCGTGATACTGTTTTTCCTTCATCTTTTTTCCACAGATGTAGTTGATTCAATTCCTGTGTATTCCATCCGCTGAGGTTCACATGTATAGTCACTCTTTGTGATGTTTAAAAAACGTACTTGCAGTGGAGAAGTCATTGGTCTTGCAAAATTCTATCATGTAATCTCCAGTGTCATTTCTATCACCAAGGCTTTCCAACTACCAAAAAGATCATCCATATGAGACCAAATGGTCAAAAATCACTCTAAAGCAAAGATGAGAAGGTAAGGGGGCAGGAAAACTACAGTACTGGAAATGGTACAACTAGAACTGAATGAATGTGATTGATGACACATTGTGAAAAGTGTAACCAGCATCACTGAATAATTTGTGTAGAAGTTGTTAAATGAGAAACCAATTTTCTGTGTAAACTTTCGCCTTAAACACTGTAAAATATTACTAAAAAATTGTATATTAAATGACTGCAAAGGAAGAGGATAAATAGGAAGCAGCGTTTGCCAAAAGCTATTTGAAATATAAACAAAATGATTTGGAAGAGATAAGAATGCTCTTTTGCCTGCTGGTTGACAGTTACCAACAGCTTCCCCGTGTTGTAGGAAACGGAGACTCGGCTGAAAATTGCCGTGTATCCTCTGCTGCTTGTTGTGTATTGACAGTAGAGTAACCTGGTGGCATCCTCGTTTCAGAGAAGATACATAAGCTTTCTTGAAAATTTATTTTATCACCTACACAAAGTTTCAAGTTAAAGACCCTCTGAACCCTAGTGGCACAATGATTAAGTACTCGGCTGCTAACCTAAAGGTCATTGGTTTGAACCCACCAGCAGCTCAGTGGGAGAAAAGGCCTGGCAATCTGCTCCTGTAAAGATTACAGCCTAGGAAATCATACGGGGCCATTCTGTCATATAGAGTGACTATGAGTAGGAATTGACTCAACAGCACACAATGACAACCAAAACTGGGTGACTCCATGTATAATTATTATAGTCAATACCATGGTCCCCAATAAGTCAAATAAGAGCCCCTCTCCTCGCTACAAATTTCTGTTTCAGTGAGCATTTTATTTTTTTTCTTTCCTGTCTGGGCAGTGGTGTCACTAGGGTTGACGCCACCTAGTGCGGTAACTTATGGTATCAACCCTCTCGTGCTAATTACCACACTATTGTAGCTAAAACACCAGAAAATTTGACAAAATTAGCAACTGTAAAAACACCAGCAGCAACGAAAACAACAGTGTGCTTCTGGCACGTGCACATGAAACCACGTGATTCATAGCGTCATTGTAATTGTGTGATAATGACAGCTCTGACTGGAGCACATTAAACCTAACCATTGCTGTGGAGTTGATTCCACTCATAGCAACAGTATAGGACAGAGTAGAATTGCCCCATAAGGTTTCTGAGGAGTGGCTGGTGGATTCGAACTGCCAACCTTTTGGTTAGCAGCCAAGCTCTTAACTATTGTGCCACCAGGAGTGCATTAGAAGGTTTAAAAAGTAAATTAGCATAGAGTTTTATTCTTGTAGGTATATTGATACATGTAGCTGGGCTTAATGAGAAATATTTTTGTTGTTATAACTACAGGGATATTTTTACAAAAATAATAAATTTCTGCTGAAATGCTGCACAAAAATTTTATAGATATTTTGGTGCCACCCCCTCCCTCTGACAGTGTTACCTTAGTGTGATCTGCACCCCCTGCAGCCCCCTAGTGATGCCACTGTGTCTGGAAGTACTGTACATAGATTCTCCCAAAGGAAAAAACCAAAAAAATCAAACCTGTTGCTCTTGCGTTGATTCCAACTCATAGCAACCCTATAGGACAGAGTAGAATTGCCTCATAGGGCTTCCAAGGGGCAGCTGGTGGATTTGTATGGCCAACCTTTTTGTTAATAGCCAAACGCTTAACCACTACACTACCAGGGCTCCTCCCAGTGGCAGGCAGGGTGTAAACACTAGAAGGAATTCTTCCCGTTTGTGTACTTGTTTGACTTGCTTCCAGAAATTCAAATGTCTAGAGATCTAAAATTACACAATGGTTCAAAGATTAAATTATAAGAGGTTCCTTAAAAAAATCATCTCTTAATATACTTAAAAAAATTTTTGGCCTATCAAAAATAAATTTTCTGGGCACCTTTTCAGTGGCAAAGCTTCTGTGTAGGGTGCAGCACATGTGTCCTCCATGCTTTTACCTTGCCCTGGCTCACAGGTGGACGCCCTCCGCCTACTTCATTGTGGTTCATATAGGCTTAGGCCCTCAATCAACCCTTGATCACGGTGACGCCAGCTGCCTCTTCAGCGACTTTTTCCTCCTGAGTCCAGTGTGGCTCAGTATCTTCAATGGCTCCCTCTCTGTTTGAGTGAGAGTCCTCAGGAGCTCTATAAACGTTTTCCTCCTCTATGCCTTGATGCCCCGAGAACCTCTCTTTGGCACTGCCTCCTGAGTCTGTCTGCTGCATCTGCTGCCTTTGGGACCAAATCTTTGGCTTTGAATCTGTTCTGGCCTCTGCCTGCCTCCTTACACCAGGTGCCGTCAAGTCGATTCGGACTCATCGCAACCCCACATGTGTCAGAGTAGAACTGTGCTTCTTAGGTTTTTCAATGCTGATTTTTGGGAAGTAGGTTGCCAGACCTTTCTTCCAAGGTACCTCTGAGTGGACTTGAACCACCAACCATTGGGTTAGTAGCCGAGCTTGTTTACTGTTTGCACCAACCAGGGACTCAGCCTGCGTTCTTGGATCCCGTGATTCGGACAGTTCCTTGCTTCCCAGTGCCCTTGTCCTTGGCGCTGCTTCCCATTTCCCTTTGTTCTGTATTTCGCCACGTGGCTCTGCCTTGCTGTCTTACTAACTCAGCATGTTCCCACAATCCCAGCCTGGGTGGAGGCCCCAGTGCTTGGGAGGGAGCTTGGATACCCTGAGTGACCCTCTAGATGCCTGTGCTTTCCAGTTATGCTGGCCTCTCCTAGGCGGGGCCAGGACCAGTCATGAGCACACAGTTGAGGGTGGCCACGGAACAGTTGCTCAACTGAATTCTCTTCAGGCAGCCCTTACTTCACTCTCATTTGTGGCCATGGCTGGAAATGTTAAAATGAATGGTATTCTGCACTAGGGAGAAGTGTCCATTCTAATTGCATCACGTTTGGATATTAGTTGTAATTAAGACTTGGTGTGAAGTTAGCTCTTCATACCTTGGGGGCATTACTACCTAATGTATTATGTGTGTGTGTGTGTGTGTTTTGAGGCTTTCTTTCCTTCGTTGGAGCTTTCAGATCTGAAGAACATAATGAAATCTGATCTTCTTGGCTGAGAGGTGGGTTTAGCAGGCTCAGGAGACAGCAATAGGTGTTTTCTAAGTTGTTTGCTAACTACCACAAAAGATAGTCAATTAGAGACCCAGCCTGCCTGCTGCACTGATTCTCCTTTAGACCTCAGTTGGGGTGAAAGTCACACCATGTGTTTCCTGCTGAATCCCCCTCCCTGTGCCCTGGCTGCAGAGAAGACTAGGAAAACAAGGTTCTGACTTCAACCTTGGGGAAGTGGTAGTCATAGGTGGAAACTTCCCTAAACACAGGAAGGCTATCCAAACGGTGCTGGGTGCTAGAAATTATGAGAAATATCTTTGGCACTCACCGTTCAGGCTTCGGGACTGCTCTGTGCTTCAGTAATGACTTTGAAATGGAGATAATGCCTTTTACCCCTCATTAATGCCTTAGGCTTCCATCATCTTCCATAGATTTATTATTATAATAAAAAAAATTGCATGTTGGAAGAAAAAGAGCCTATGAAGGAGTCCTACTTTTTATAAAGAGTATTTTTATTTTCGTTGAAAAGTACATGGCACATGATTTTAAAAGTCAGTCGTGTTAAAAAGCTTATTTAAAAAATACCCGACTGTCCTCTGCTTAACAGTCCTCCACCATCTGTCCGGAAACCATCACTTTTAACTTTTAATCTTTTTTCTTCTGATATTTACCTCCATATTTCTAAATAATATGTGAACACTGCTTTCTCTTTATTTAGACATTGTTTATTACCTTCTTATTATGAGAAGATCAGAATTTAAAATCACCACACTCACTTTCTCCCTTTCCACCCTCCCACTATAATTAGATCACTATATAACTATGTTGTTGTTGTTGCTGTCAAGTTCCATATAGACTAGAACTGCTCCATAGGGTTTTCAAGGCTGTGACCTGTTGAAAGCAGATCGCCAGGCCTGTCTTCTGAGGTGCCTCTTGGTATGTTCTAACCTCCAGCTGTTTTTCAATATAACTATATAATATTGCTCACTCTTGAGTGTTCTGTTATATTTCCTTCTTGAACAATTTGTTTTTTCTAGAATAAATGATTATTTTCATTTTTTTACTTTCTGAAATCTCTGGCTTAATCTTCCCAGATCTTGCCACAGTTCTGTAAAATTCCACTCAATTCAATTTTCCACACACATCTGCCAGACAATCTATCAGTTAACATACTAACCTTTCTTGGAGTCCAGTCTCCTAGAGCCCTCTTTCCCTTGGTTAAGTCATAACTAGTTCTCTAGATGGCTTCCCAGATGTCACCCTGGGCATTCTCTTTGTCTTTCTCCTATGTCAAATCTCCTATTTCTTGAATCTTAATACATTCTTTTTCTTGGTTAACTCCATCATTTTGATGGAGCACATTCCCCTATAGCTTTCTAAGAAAGGGGTGCATGAGGATAAATTTTATGAGACTCTGCTTGTCTTTATTCTATTTTCAGAATTGATTGATAGTTTAACTGGGTATAGAATTTTATATTGGAAACCATTTTCCTCAAAGTTTGTAAGGTATTGTTCTACTTTCTTCTAGCTTTCAGTATTGCTGTTTAAAAATTTGATGCCATTCTCATTTCCAATCTTTTGTATGTGACTTGTTTTTTTCTTCCTTGAATCCTTTTAAGATCTTTGGAGGTTTTCCCTTTATCCATGGTGTTCTGAAATTTCACAGATGATGTGCTTTCATTCATTCCGTGTGTTGCATACTTGATGGGCTCTTTCAATTTAAACAGTTTTGTCCTTTTGTTCTGGAAAGTTTTCTTGTAGTATTTAATAGTTCCTTTTTCACTATGTTTCCTGATCTCTCTTTTTGGAATTCTTATAAGGCATATATTAAAAACTCAAAAAACCAAACCAGTTGCCATTAATTGTACTCTGACTCATGGTCACCCCATGTGTGACAAAGTAGAACTATGCTCTATAAGGTTTTTTTTTCTTTTTATTGTGCTTTAAGTGAAAGTTTACAAATCAAGTCAGTCTTTCATATAAAACCTTATATACACCTTGCTATATGCTCCTAGTTGCTCTCCCCCTAATGAGACAACACATTCCTTCTCTCCACCCTGTGTTTCCATGTCCATTCAGCCAGCTTCTGTCCCTGTTGACCTTCACATCTCCCCTCCAGACAGAAGCTGCATGTATAGTCTCATGTGTCCACTTGATCCAAGAAGCCCACTCCTCACCAGTATCATTTTCTGTTTTACAGTCCAGTCCAATCCCTGTCTGAACAGTTGGCTTTGGGAATGGTGCTTCATAGGGTTTTTAATGACTGATTTTTTGGAAGTAGATCATCGAGGCTTTCTTCTGAGGCACCTTTGGGTGGACCGGAACCACCAACTTTTTGGTTAGCAGCAAGCGTGTTAACCGTTTGTACCACCTAGGGACTCTAGGCAGATATTAAGCCTCCTGTATTGATTCTTTGTTTTTCTTATCTTTTTTTCATAGTCTTCATCTCTTCATCTTTATGTTTAAGTTTTAAAAACTGGATATAATACATAAATTTCTAAGACCTTATACTTATTTTCTGCTTATCTTTAAAACAATAGCAGCCTGTCTTTATTCTTTGAAATTATTAATTACAGTTACTTGAACATTTTCTCTTGCTTCATGCTTTGTCTCTTTTTTTCCTTCTGATCCCTTTTCTTCCTGTTTGTTTTAGCCACTGTCTTTCAAGTTGCTGGCTGTCCCCAAATGCCTGGCATTGATTCATGTTTAAAAGTGAAGTTCTAAAATGTTGATTGGATGTGGACCATCTCATCAACTTACAGGGCTTTCATGCAGGGAAGTTTGCTGGCCAGCCAGATTGCACCCAAATGTCATTATTTGTAGGTCTTTTCTTCAGAGGTGGTTTACTTTCTAAAGCATACTTGAGAAGTATAAGGCTAGATGCCAGTGTTCTGGAGATAGAATAGGGAAGAGGTTGGAGGTCTTACTTTCAGAATACAGTGTTCAGTTAAATCTTCTCAATTTGTACTTGGCACCTCATGTTCACACTCTCCGTGCCTGGTATCCCTGAGATGAAACCTATCTGGTTCAATTTATCCAGAGAATCTATACTATAGTGCCTGAATGAGGGAGGGAAACTACCTCTCAGCACATAGTGATGATTTTACTCCTGTCTTCTAGGTACCTGGTGACTCCAGTTTCTTAGTCTTTCTTGGGCTTTTTAGGGTAAATCAACTCTCTTCTCACTGTCATCTCCTCTGAAGGCACTTGGGTTTTATTTTACTCTGTCCTGCTAAGTCATTTGCCATTTCTCTATATGCTTTCTCGATTCACCTACTGTGGATTTGGGTTATTAATGTCTCCTAGTCTCACAGGAAATTGAATTTGTGCTTCTTTTTCTTGTTCTTTTTATTTTACACTGTTTTTCAATAAGAGGCTATCTTTGTGAACATAAGGACATTATATGTTAGAAACGGAGTATGTGAATTACCTAGATTTATCCCAACAAGGTTCTCTAGGAGTAGGGTGACCATATAATTTTTCATCTGAACTAGGACACTTCAAAAATAAGCTAGAATAGGGAAGAGGATTAGAAACTGAGCCAACAAGTGTACTCTGGGAATGTCCTGGGAAAACTGGGATATATGGTCAGCCTACCTAGAACTCAAACTTTCTTTTAATCTCTCAAGTACCAACTGTACAATATATATTTTTTTAAAAGCAAAATCTCCCTCTTTTAAGATTTTTGTTTAATACAGTGCGCAGTGTCCTTCATCTTGAATTCTGGCATGAATCCATAAGAACTAGATTAGACAATGAGCTGAAAAACAGCCATTATGCTGTTCTCACAATTGCTCCTCCCTTCCTAACCCATTTTGTCTTTGGCCAAACTTGTTCACTTCAACTTTTTCCTTCCTCGGGATGGATTATTTCCCAGGAGACTCCTTAGTATCTTATGTAAATTGACTCTTTCAAGGTCTGTCCCACCAAACTTCCACTTATACCCAGATATGTTTGAATTATGACATGAACACAATTTAGGCTTTTAGGCTGGGAAGAGACTGTGAGAAAATGCAGTCATGCTTGAACTGCTGCCTTGGGGCCTACAGAAAAAAAAGGGCTGGCGACATGTTGAATTCAGAAGCCCTCTGGAGAAGTTTGTACCAGGAGATACAATCTGCCCCATATACATATATTGGTGCTTGTCTTGAGACCTTGGAGCTCCTCTTCCACTTTGGACCCCAAGCCCTTATCTCCATTCTTTAGTTCAGCATGTTGTTATCATTGGTTGTTGTCGAGTTGATTCTGACTCATGGCTACCCTGTGTGTTACAGACTAGAACTGCTCCATAGGGTATTCTTGGCTGTAATCTTTTTTTTTTTTTCTTTTTGACTGAGAAGAGTGTTTGCACAAATATTTTTATTCAAGTACATGAAATCAAGAGTTTTTTTAAAAAAACAATATTTTACTGTGTTTTTGGTGAAGGTTTACACAGCAGTTCAGGTTCCCATTTGACAATTTCTACATAAATCATTCAGTGACATTGGTTACATTCTTTACAGTGTGGGAGCATTCTCATTATTTCTGTTCTGGTTGTTCCCTTTCTTGGCTGTAATCTCAATAGTAGCAGATCATCAGGCCTTTTCTTCCATGGTATTACTGGGTAGGTTTGGACCACAAACCTTTAGGTTAGCCGTCTGGCGCAAGCCGTTTTAGTTCAGTTTATTTTTATCAAACATGTGTCCATGCTTACTGTATCTTACTTCAGATACTGAGTAGGTGCTGAAGAAATGAAGATGAATCTTTGGATCCAAGGATCTTACAGTCTAGCTGGGCAGGGGTGTAAGAGATAGCTTCTTTAGAGGTAATTCCTTTCAGTTAGGAAGGTAAGGAAGGAATCCCTTCTGATATGGGGTGGAGAGGAGAATCAAGTGGGGAATAGAAGCACTCAGTTCTTTATGGTGCCACTTTCTGGTATTTTGTTACAGCAGCCCTGGTAACTAGTGTGCCCTTTGAAGTGGGTATGGGGAGGATCCCCTTCTTGGGGGTTGTAGAGCTTTCATAGTCTGTTGTCTGCTCATACAAGGCTGGTCAGATAAAGGGTTCTTTAGGCTAGTACAAATCTCTCAAAAACTTGATCATCTTCTGGTCTCTATTACTATCAGCTCCAGGTGTCAGTAACCACACCCAAGACCCTTTCCTAAACACAGTTCTCAAATCTGGTTTATTTCTTTGCTTCCTTGCCTCTCATGCCTCTCTGCCCCAGATTGATGCCATCTGCAACAATAAGCTTTGGTGCAAACTTAATCTAATCTTTGTCTCAGGACAGACTCTTGCCAAGTTATTTTTCTCTAAAGTTTCCTCAGTTTTATCTATTATTGTTTGGGACTAGAAATAGTAGGCTTTTCCAGCCTTTGGAGGTCCCTAATTCAACCTCTCTTTCTCTGAATACCACCCCCACCCTGCTCCTTATTAAAAACAGGAAAAACAAACAAACAAACAAAAAACCCAAAACAACTGGGTCTTTTTCAAACCACTTCTCTAGAGCTACAAGTTCAGTTGATACATAGTCTGCCTTCCAAGTTATAGCAAGTAATAGCTGGAATGTTTTGCCATGGAATAACATGGCTAGGGTAGGAGATTTTAAAAGCTCTGGAGTTGGAAGATGGCCTCTCCTGGCCACTGAACTTGGCGGGCTGTGGACTCACAGACAACTGGTGGACGGTGAGATCCTTGTTCTCAGCTCCTGCTTGCCTCGTCCTGTCCCCTGACCTGGCTGCCCTTGCAGCACTCAGGGGTACCCAAGTGCCTCCTGATGGGCCATCTGTAGACACATTTGCTTTCTGGCAAACTTCTTTGCATAAACGGCTTTTAAGCATGATTTGTGCAACTCATCCAGGTTTCTGATTTTCCAATCACATCCTGAGTATTTACTGCCCCTCTTTGGCTCACTATTTTCTGCAAAATTGAAACCTCCCCCACCCACTGTCAATATACTCTTCTGAGCCTTTTCCATAACAAAAAGCTGGGGTTTCAGCATTAATCATTGTGATAAATGTGATTCCACTAATAACCTTTTTCTACCTGGGAAGGCTCCAATTATGGCTATATTTTGTGTTTGGCCTTGGGGCAGCTTCTAACCCAACGATTCAGGTTTTTATTAGTTTCAGGGTTCCACGGCGTGGACATTAACCTCTTCTAGGCTCACTGTCTCCTCCAGATTTCAGGCAGAGTCAATCCTCTAGACCTTCTGCTGACCTGCCGTTGGATAAAATGAGGCCAGCTGCCTGGAGAGGGGAGATCTGCCTTTCTCATACTCTCTGAATGCTTAGGCACAAGCCTGTCCAATGATTCTTGACATTTTCCCCAAAGGTGATGTCAAGCCACATTCAGGCTTCATAATTATTTGGCTTACCATTCACCCTTATAATTAATAATGGAACCTTGCCAGAAACTTTTTTTTTTTTTTAGAATGTTCTTTAAGAAGAACATTCAAAGGACTCTTCAGCATAAACTCTTTATGAGCTCTGGACCCCTTCTTCTTTCAGATACAATACAGGAAATAGAATAGCGCTTCAAAGAGGTGATGTGATGTAAGGGAAAGAGCCTGGTCTTTGAAGTCAGACAGCATTAGTTACACGACCTTGAGAAAAACATTTAATTTCTATGAGGCTGTTTCCTCATTTGTGAAATGGGAATATGATTATTTATTTTTTAGGGTTGGGATGAAGAATAAATGGAATAATGTATCAAATTATTCCATTTCCAGCAATGCGGTAGTTCTAAGTAGCATGAATATCTATCTTCCCACTAGAAAATACCCAGAAATACTCAATAGAATATAACAAACATCTTTTTAAATACACAGAAAGTAAGGATAAATCCCAAGGAGCCAAAATCAGAGGGAACTGAAGACCAGGGCAAATGGTTCAGTGGCCTTGGGAAGGCAGGAGTTCACTGTTTCTGGTAAACAAGGGGTTGTTTATATTTTAATGCTCTTGCAGAGTTGGGAAATTAGGTCTTGAGTCCTTGTGTAGCAGAGAGTTGAAACTAAGACCATTGCAAAAAGCTGGGACCCTTGAAAGGCTACACCTTGGAGAAATGGTTAGATAAAAAAAGCTGACTCACTGGCAGAGATACCATAGTGAAGTTTATCTGTCTCATCCTTAGTTTTGAATGGGGAGAAAAATCTCCCCTTGCAAATTCATAACAATCGGGGTCTCCTTGCACAAGTTTGGGGCACTTATTTACACTACCTGTATGATCTAGGAACCCTTAACTGAAAAATTGACATACCACTGGTCCTAGGTGGTTATACCCTTGCAATGACTACAGAAGCAAGTATGAAACTACTTTAAGGAGATGGACTTACCCCTAAGTCAGGCCATTTGCTTTTTCCAGAGATAAAGGCCTATTAGAATTAAGCTTTGAGACCAAAATTACTGAATGTACAAGGAAACCATTTGCTGTATGTTAAGAGTCACCAGGCAAAAACAGCAGGATTAGAGCCCCAAGAGCTTTAGTTGATGGAACTATCAGATACAGACCATGAAATGAGTGTACTAAAAATTATCAAAGTTAAAATAGAAGGAAGTTAAATTATGGAGAAAAGAATGAAACAGGAGACCTAAAAAGAACTTGTAGAAATGAGAAAAGTGCAGTCGTTACAATTAAAATTCAGTGGGCAGGTTGAAGAGCAGATGGGCCACAATGCGGAGACCACCAGTGAACTGAAATGCTTGCAATCGATAGGTGCTCAGAAATTTTCAGTGATCCCTGTTTGAGAAATATTGAGGTGTTCAGTTTCTTTTCACAGTATACTTCGGAAGAGAGGTGAGGTTAGAGATACCCATGTCCATTTTTACATCAGCAGAAGAAATTATGAGTCAAGTTTAATATATCTTTAATACACTGAACCTCTCCTCTGGTATTGTTTTCTCTGTGGTGGCACCTTCTCTTTCACTTCCCTTCACTCCTAGCAACACCAGGAGTTCATGGCGTCATACTCTCACTCAATTCCTCCTGACAGACACCATCTCAGGAAAACACCTACAGATCCATTTATGACATGAGGTGCTGGAAAATGGTCAGAATTTGGAATCAGAAAACTTGGGCTTGAGTAGTGGCTCCATCATTGAAAAGGTATCTATAAAATCAGAATCATATTCTTTTTTCTTACTTTATAGGGTTACTGACAAGATCAAATAGATCTGATTGTGACAGTATATTGTAAATACCAAAGCACAATGGGAAATTATGAAGTCACTCTTATTGCTGCTCAGATAGAGCAATAAATAATTAGGCTCAAGGGCTGTTTCTCTCATATCTATTTCTTTTAACAGGGAAGTTTGTAAGCAAAATGAACAGATCTCTAATGGTGGGAATTCAGGCTAGCAGGTAACATTGGAAGAATTTTGCTAAGCCTTCTTAATAACCCTAAAATCATACTAAATAGACAATTACCTTCCCTGCTCAATTTTTAGCTCTTTTTTTTCCCATGTGATTTGGGGGCAGGTACTGTGCGGTGGGAAACTTGCACAAAATGACTGCATATTAAAATTGATTCATGGAAGCCAAAGTAGGACTTAGGAAGGAAAAGTGTTTCTGTTTCTCTATAGCACAACTGAGATTCTCATAGTTGAGTATTTTTATATGCTTATTAGCCATTTGCATTACCTATTCAGTGAATACCCACTGCCATTGTCATGTTCTTATCCTTTGCCATTTTTTTTTCCTGTTGGATGATTGGTCGTATTGATTTTGTAGGGGCTCTTTATATATTAAGGAAATTATGTCTTATCTGTGATATGAATTATAATTTTTTCTAGTTTGTAATTTTTCTTTTAACTTGGTTAATGTTTCAAAGATTTAAGAACAATTTTTATGCAATTAAATTTATTAATCTTCTATGGCTTCTAGGCTTTGTGCCATTCTAATTTTCTCACATGGATTCTTTTGAAACTTTCGTGGTTTCATTTTGGTGTAAGATATGAAATATGAGTCCAAAAAAGAATGAAGAAGTTCTTTGGATTCAGACGAAGTTTCTTTTATTTCTTCTTCATTGATGGTCCCCTAGAGTTCTGTGCAATCTCTTTCCTTTCAGAAAGTTGAGAGATCTCTCAGACATTTTGATAGACCTGGTTCTAGCCTGTGCAATTTGCATGGGAAAGGGGCACTTTTTATTCTTCTTCTTGCTGTATTCCTTTGTGAATTATTTCCAACAGAGGTCAGGTTTTTCTATTATTAAATATCTAAAGAATTTAGTAGGTGATATAAAATCATAGATGCATTTCAAATCCCAATTTATCAGCTAACCAGAGGCAGCTATCTAAAGTCTCTATTCACCAGTAAATTTGTTGCAGTGAGAGGTAGGGTGGAAGGACCTGAAAGAGAAAGGTAGAGGGTGAAATTTCTCTGGATTGAACAGGGTCTGCCCATCATGGCATAACTATTAAAACAGGTCCCTGATGCAAAGTGTAATTGGTCCCTCTTTCATCTAACAAATAGAACACTTCGTTTTTCTAGGGAGCTGGAAAGTAGGTTTGGCTAAGCAAGGAGTAAGTTTGGTGGTATAAGTTTACCAATGAAAGAACCACGGACCACTCAGTGTTATAGGTCTGAGCAAGGCCACAGATGTTAACCTAAGCTTTTCTTACCCCTCTGTCATGGACTGAATTGTGTCCCCCAAAAATATGTGTCAACTTGGTTAGGCCATGATTCCCGGTATTGTGTGGTTGCCCTCCATTTTGTGATTGATGTAATTTCCTGTGTGTTATAAATCCTAATCTCTGCCTGTGGTTAATGAGACAAAATTGGATTATGTTGAAAGGGATTAGAGTGGGATGTTGCAAAAGGAGTTTCCATGGGGTGTGGCCTGCATCACCTTTTATCTTATAAGACATAAAAGGAAAGGGAAGCGAGAAGAGAGTTGGGGACCTCATACTGGCAAGAAAGAAGAGCAGGAGCATGCATCCTTTGGGCCCAAGGTCCCTGCACTAAGAAGCTCCTTGACCAGGGGGAGGTTGATGGCAAGGCCCTTCCTCCAAGAGCTGACAGAGACAGAAAGGCTTCCCCTGTGGCTGACGCCCTGAATTTGGACTTGTAGCCCATTAGACTGTGAGAGAATAAATTTCTCTTTGTTAAAGCCATCTACTTGTGGTATTTCTGTTATAGCAGCACCAGATAAAACTAAGACACCTTCCCTTTTCCACATGTCCTCACTTTTTTCCACCTCTCTTCTAGCAATTTTTCTGGGCATCTGTGTGCAGTGATAGTGGCTGAGGTTGCTATGGTCTTTCTTGCTTTGGAGGCCATCTCACCTTTGAATTCCATGGGTTGCCTCTCACTAATCATGAACAACTGATCAGTTACCTCGTTTTAGAACCACCATTTCCCTCTAACCTTTTCTTTATAGAGAATAGAAAGAGCTACTTTTGCTTCTCCAAAGCAACATGATTCCTGAAGTGATGCTGCCCTGAGGTCCCAAGCAGAAGACCACTATATAACACTCTGCTGTCTGCTGGGTACAAAGGGCATGAAGTGGGAGTGGGAATGAGGTCCAGCAGAGCAGCATCATGTAACTTGCATATCTACCAGGTAAGGCTTTAAAATAGAAACGTAGACTTTCAGTCCTTAAGGGCTCTCATCTTACTGATAAGAAACAGGGAAATTATTTACTTACCCAAGGTCACAGAGCTAGTGGCAGAGCCAGGACTTGATCCCAGGATGTTTGGCTCAAATTTCTTTGCTCTAATGATAGATTGTGCATGACTTGCCTCTTGAAACCCTAAATTTAAGGTTGCCTGATGGCCACCTAAAAAATGTCAGACCTTCTAGGTAGGTTGGATGAGGGAGGAGGGTGAAGACTGATAGTGCTTACCTAACATGTATCCATTCTCCCCTTCTTCATTATTAACATAACTTGAGCTGAAAGGTTGTGAAGTGTCCACTGAAAGACCATATTTTCCAGGTTTCTTTGCAGATGGGATGAGCATGGGACCCAGCTCTAGCCAATGGGATATAAGTGGAAATCTTTGGGTGGAGCTTCTGAGAAGCTTCCTTTAAACCAAGGAATACCCAGATAACATGCAGTTTTCTCCTTTACTCTCTTCTTTTTCCCTAGGATTTGGATTCCATGCTAGAGATGGAATAGCCTTCTTGCTACCATAGAGCGAGCATGAGGCCAAGAGACTCGCATGGGTTTTGGTCTTAACATGTTTGAGCTGCTGAACTAATGCCGGCAACCACCTACTTGCTGACTTGGCTGTTGTTAGGTGCTGTCAAGTTGGTTCCGACTCAAAGCTACCCTACGTATAACACAACGAAACACCACCTGCTCCTGCGCCATCTTCACAATTGTTGCTATGTTTGAGCCCATTGTTGCAGCCACCATGTCAGTCCATCTCGTTCAGAGTCTTCCTCATTTTTGATGACCCTCTACCAAGCATGATGTCCTTCTTCAGGGACTGTCTTTCCTAATAGCATGTCCAAAGTAAGTGAGATGAAATCTCAGCATCCTAAGTTCCAAGAAACACTCTGGCTGTACTTCTTCCAAGACAGACCTGTCCATTCTTCTGGCAGCCCATGGTGTATTCAATATTCTTTGCCAGCACTATAATTCAAAGGCACCAATTCCTCTGTGTTCCTTACTCATTGTCCAGCTTTCCCACGCATATGAGGTGATTGAAAATATCATGGCTTGGGTCAGGTGCACCTTAGTCCTCAAGGTGACAGCTTTGGTTTTTAACACTTTAAAGAGGTCTTTTGCAGCAGATTTGCCCAATGCAGTGTGTCATTTGATTTCTTGACTGCTGCTTCCATTGGTGTTTGTGGATCCAAGTAAATTGAAATCCTTGACAACTTTAATCTTTTCTCTATTTATCATGATTTTGCTTATTAGTCAAGTTGTGAGGACTTTTTTCTTTATGTTGAGCTGTAATCCACACTGAAGGCTGTAGTCTGTGTTCTTCATCAGTAAGTACCTCAAGTCCTCTTTGCTTTCAGCAAGCAAGATTGTATCATCTGCATAGCATGGGGTTGTTAATAAATCTCCCTCTAATCCTGAAGCTGCATTCATATAGTCCAGCTTTTCAGATTATTTGCTCAACATACAGATTGAATAACTATGGTAAAAGGATATAATCCTGACACACACCTTTCCTGACTTTAAACCACGCAGAATTCCCTTGTTCTGTTTGAATGACTGCCTGTCGGTCTATGTACAGGTTCCCCATGAGTACAATTAAGTGTTCTGGAACTCCCATTCTTCACAATATTATGCATAATTTTTTATGATCCACACAGTCAAATGCCTTTGCATAGCAAATAAAACACAGGTAAACATCTTTCTGGTACTCTCTGCTTTCAGCCAAGATCCATCTAACATAAGTAATGATATCCCTTGTTCCACATCCTCTTCTGAATCTGGCTTGACTTTCTGGCAGTTCCCTGTTAATGTAGTGCTGCAACTGTTTTTGAAGTATCTTCAGCAAAATTCAAATTTATGCACCAATCACTAATGCGAAAGATGAAGAAACTGAAGGTTTTTACCAACATCTGCAGTCTGAAATTGATCAAACACGCAATCAAGATGCATTGATAATTACTGGTGATTGGAATGTGAAAGTTGGAAACAAAGAAGGATTGGTAGTTGGAAGATACTGTTTTGGTGATAGAAACGATGGCAGAGATCGCATGATAGAATTTTGCAAGACAAATGACTTATTCATTGCAGATACCTTTTCAATAACACATAAGGTGACTATACATGCGGACCTCACTGGATGGAATACACAGGAATCAAACTGACTACATCTGTGGAAAAAGATGATGGAAAAGCTCAATAACATCAGTCAGAACAAGGCAGGGGCCAACTGTTGAACAGACCATCAGTTGCTCATATACAAGTTCAAATTGAAGCTGAAGAAAATTAAAACAAGTCCGAAACAAACAAACAAACAAAAAAAAACCCTGTTGCCATCAAGTCTGACTCATAGCAATCCTGTATTATGGAGTAGAACTGCCCCTAGGGTTTCCAAGGAGCTGCTGGTGGATTCCAACTGCTGACCTTTTGGTTAGCAGCCATTGCAAGCTGTAGGTCTCAACCACTGCACAAGTCCACGAGAGCCAAAATAGAACCTTGAGTGTATCCCACCTGAATTTGGAGACCATCTCAAGAATAGATTTTACTCATTGAACACTAATGACCAAGGATCAGATGAGTTGTGGGATGACATCAGGGACATCATACATGAAGAAAGAAAAAGGTCATTGAAAAGACAGGAAAGAAAGAAAAGACCGGAAAGAAAGAAAAGACCAAAATGGAAGCCAGAAGAGACTCTAAAACTTACCCTTGAATGTAGAGTGGCTAAAGCAAATGGAAGAAATAATAACATGAAAGAGCTGAATGGAAGATTTCAAGGGCAGCTCAAGAAGACAAAGTAAAACATTATAATGAAATGTGCAGAGACCTGGAGTTAGAAAACCAGAAGGGAAGAAGATGCTCAGCATTTCTCAAGCTGAAAGAGCTGAAGAAAAAATTCTAGCCTCACTTTGCAATTTTGAAGGATTCTACAGCCTTCAGTATGGATTATACCTCAACATAAAGAAAACAAAAATCCTCACAACTGGACTAATAAGTAACATCATGATAAACAGAGAAAAGATTGAAGTTGTCAAGGATTTCATTTTACTTGTTTCCACAAACACCCATGGAAGCAGCAGTCAAGAAATCAAATGACACATTACATTGGGCAAATCTGTTGCAAAAGACCTCTTTAAAAGTGTTAAAAAGCAAAGATGTGACTAAGGTGTGCCTGGCCCAAGCCAAGGTGTTTTTGATCACCTCATATGCATGTGAAAGCCGGGCAATGAATAAGGAAGACCGAAGAAAAATTGATACCTTTGAATTATGGTGTTGGCGAAGAATATTGAACATACCATGGACTGCCAGAAGAATGAAGGTGCCTGTCTTGCAGGAAGTACAGCCAGAATGCTCCTTGGAAGTAAAGATTGTGAGACTTATCTCACTTACTTTGGACATTTTATTAGAAGGGACAGTCCCTGGAGAAGGACATCATGCTTGGTAAAGTAGGGGGTCATTGAAAAAGAAGAAGACCCTCAATAAGATGGATTGACACAGTGGCTGCAACAATGGGCTCAAGCATAACGAGATCATTAGGATGGCACAGGACCAGGTAGTGTTTTGTTCTGTTGTACATAGGGTCACTATGTGTCAGAACCTACTCAATGGCACCTAACAACATGTGCAAAATATTAAATGATGTGGGAATCATCAAAAGAAGATGAAGGAATACAGAGGCACTGTACCAAGAAGAATTGGTTGATGTTCAACCGTTTCAGTAGGTAGCGTATGATCAAGAACTGATGGTATTGAAGGAAGATGTCCAAGCTGCGCTGAAGGCACTGGCAAAAAATAAGGCTCCAGGAATTGATGGGATACCAATTGAAATGTTTCAATAAATTGATGCAGCACTGAAAGTGCTCACTCGTCTATGCCTAGAAATTTGGAAGACAGCTACCTGGCTGACTGACTGGAAGAGATCCATATTTGTGCCCATTCCAAAGAAAGATGATCCAACAGAATGTAGAAATTATCAAACAATGTCATTAATATCACATTAACTTGGCTAAGCCACTATAAATTTAGATTTCTGTTACTTGCAGTCAAACATATGCCTCAGATATCATCCAAAAGAATATAGATGTACCCTAATTCCCCAGGAAATAGACTTTTATATTATTAAACAGTACTGAATATGTTAGCAAACAGATTATTAGAGAATAAAATTATTCACATGACCAAAGGATTTTTCACGTTACAAAAAGACCACAGGATTCCTTTCAATTGCATCTTTTAAAGTGTTTGTTTATAACAGAAAAAAAAAAAGAAACTAAAAGCTGAGTTGTTCTGTGTTATTGCTGATTAAGAATCAGTGAGAAACTAAGATAAAACATAGCTGAAAGTATAGTAAATAAAAAGATATTCGTATTACTAGTTAATTATCGTTATTTTTTTAACCAGGCAGGAAACTTACACATCATGTGCCGCTATTCTATGACAGATCTCAGGCTACACTAGTGGAGTAGACTTGAACCCATTCATTTCTCAGCACACATATCATTCTTTCTGTGAAACTTATTCTTCAGGTATTTTCTCCCTATTTGTAGTATAATCCCTGTATCCTCCTGGACACCCAGATTTGAAATTTTCATTGTCTTTGCTCCACCTAACCCAACATTCAGTCGTTTGTCAAACCCTGGATGGGTGGGGCATGGAAAAAAGATCCAAAAGCAGATTTATCCCGTTGTTCTCTGTAACCTTAAGTACGCACACTCTTTGGTCTGACCACTCATTAGCTGCTTGCATGGGAAGTTATCAATTTGTGTGATAGTGACATTTGAGGGTTACGTGATTGTTTTGATGTATGAGTTTTGGAGACCAAATATTCCAATTATGGCCAACAGAGCACTTTTAATTGGGACACAGAGGTAAAGGACTTTCAGTTGTCATAGTTTCAGAGGCACACGTGTGGTCAGCTGCCTAGATCTGGATTTATTTTCAAATGTAAGCTATTACTGCTAGAGAGCTCTGGTGACTAAGGGACATCTGTTGTTCTGGTAGGAGTGGGGCGCATACAGGGTGTGTGGTTCTGAGGCTCAGCTAAAACGAAGCTCTTAGGCAGATCACATTCTGTAAGGGTGCTGCTTTCAATGTCTTCACTTCGTATCGTTACATTGTGAGTATATGTCTGAAGAGGAAATATTAACCTGAGTACTAATGAGTACTTTGGCAATAGACTATTGTTCTGAGTGGCAGGGGGAAAAAAAAAGAAGCAAAGGGGACATCTAAACAGGACTTCAAACTGGTTCTTTCTGGTTCTAACCTCTGCCGAGAATTTGCATTTCCACACCAGATATGAATCAGAATCTACAGTTTAACAAGATCCACAGGTGATTCTTATGTATAATAAATTCTGAGACCACTGCTCTACTAATGGGGCTCTGGTGGCACAGTGGTTAAGCATTTGGCTGCTAACCAAAATGTCGGCAGTTTGAATCTACCAGCTGCTTTTTGGAAACCTAATGGGGCAATTCTACTTTGTCCTATAGGATCGCTATGAGTCCGAATTGACTCGAAGGCAATGGATTTGGTTTTGGTTTTGCTCTACTAGTGGTTCTCAGAATTGGTCCCTAACCTACAGCATTAGCATTGCCTAGAACTTGTTAGGAACTTGTTAGAAACTTTTTAGAACCAGTTCGAAGTCCTGCCTCTACGCTAGTTGGTGACTTCAGCACCTGAATCTATATCTACCAATGGAGAATCTCATGGAAATGGTGAAACCTGGGTTGGACATTAGGAATGTTTATAGCTAGTATATATATGCCAGAAACCATAGAAATTTAGCTAAATATGCCTCAAAAGGACTTTCATGCTTAATATCAGTTTGCCTGGGAAATGTAAAGGAGAGACTTCCCTGGAACTCACTGACACCCTGATACTTGTTGAGGCAAGGGTGGACTACAGGCAGTCAGAGAGGCATAACTGGATTCTGCAAGAAGTCCATTAAGTGTCTTGTGCCAATGTGGTACCTACTCACAAATCACGCTTGGCATAGATGTCTCTGCAAGGCAAAGCATAGGGGCACTCCCCAGCCAATTCTTGGTGGGTACTCTACCATGGCAAAGAAATGTGTAAACACAGATTAAACCTCTGCTGCAGTGTCGTACAGCTTTAGCTTCCTCCCTTAGGCTGCTGCATCTCTGGAAAACTGAAGTAAGTCTAAACTCGTCCCTTTTCTTTTGGATAGTTAAAACGGGGCTATAAAACTCAAAATTTCAAAATAGGGAAATTACACAGGTCACATTATCTAGCTACAATGTTATTAATAAACAAAAGTTGAAATAACCAAACCACTTGACATAATTAAAAAGAAAACAAGGCCCACAAAACATTCATACAAATAATTCTTAGGTCAAAGAGGAAATAAAAAAATATATATAATTAGAGATTACTTAGACAATAATGAAAATGAGGACACTAGCAATCAAAACTTGTAGGACATGACCAAAATTGTACTCAGAGACAAATACATAGCTTTAAACTTCATAAAGACAACACAACTACAGACTAGTCTCAATTTTGAATGTAGATGCTAAAATATTAGCAAATAGGATACAGCAATTTACTGAATGAATTGTATGCCGTGGCCAAGTAGTGATTATTCAAAAGGTAATAATATTAGCATATCTAATAAAGTATCAGTTATTCCAAGGAAAAAACCATGTAACAGTGTCTGTAGATGCAAAAGAGAATACTTGATAAAAATGCAAAATTCATTCATTCAAAATTTGAAATGAACTTGAAAGGGGAGGACATACCTTAATGTAACATGGACTATCAGGTTAATTTTAATATTTAATAGTGAATTTCTAGAGACATTCCTTTTAAAGTAAGAAACAAGAAATTTTTGGAAGTTACCATCACTATGATTTAAAAATGTTCTGAAAAATTTAGCCAATGCAGTAAGACAAGATATCAAAATAAGAGTTATAAATGTTAGGAATAAAATTTTTCTTTCTTTTACAGATAATATGATTGCTTTATTCCAAGCCTAAACTGAACGCATTGCCATCGAGTCTGTTCCAACTCATAGCGACCCTATAGGACAGAGTAGAACTGCCCCACAGAGTTTCCAAGGAATGCCTGGTGGATTTGAACTGCTGACCTTTTGGTTAGCAGCCTTAGCACTTAACCACTACACCACCAGAGTTTCCAATTGCTTTATTAGAAAATCCAGAATTGCAAATTCTAAAATTATTGGAACAAAATAAGAGAGCCTGATAAGGTGGCTAGAATCAAAATAATTAACATATAGCTATACAAACAGCAATTACAAAATGCAATGAAAAAGAATTTCATGCATTCTTGTTTGTTGCAAACCATTTGTTGCCTACTCCCATTCTAATGATCATGGCAGCATAGAACTCCTTAATCCCAAGGAGATCCTAGAGCAGTTACCCTGGACTTTGGCATTTGGGCCATATATAATCTGGGCAGACCTTGATAGCGGTTGGGAGAGATTATGCTGAGTGATCTTTACTAATTATTGTCTGTGTGATCTTTAGCAGATTTACTCACACATTGATAACCTGAGTTTCCTCATCTTTCAAACAGAGAAATAGTACTAACCCCACAGTGCAGCTGTGAGCATTCGGTAAGTGTATATATCAATGTACCCATTTCTGTGTCTGGTACATTGAAAAGGGACAGCCACACCCCACATATGCACTGTGCTAGATCCATGAAATGTTGGAGTAACTTGTGTATAGGAGCATGACTTCCATGAAGAGAGAGGCTGTTATCCCATAGCTCTCAGTGCTGTCTTCCAGGAGGATGTGAATAAAACATTCCACAAAGGTTCTGCAAAGTAGTGGTCCTAGATAGCTATGTGCCAATAAAAGTTGTTTTACCAGCAAAAGTGTAACTGGTAAAATGGGTTTCAATTCACAGCTTAATGTGGCTCTCCTACATCAAAAAGTCTTACACTTTTCTCTCAATTAAGTTCTGTGATAAGGGGACAGTGTCTATTTTTTTTATTGCTATTGTATCCCTGGTTCCTAGCACATTTCCTGGTACATAGAAGGTGCTCAATCAATACATATTTGTAGAGTGGATGAATAGAATGTGGAGAGGTTAGGGCTGTGAGAAAGAGAAGAAGTCTGCCTGGGGGTTTCCTTAGGAGCAAGACCGTACTATCCAGCTCACATAGATAATGTCAGGCATTGAATTGTGTCCCCCCAAAATATGTGTCAACTTGGCTAGTCCATGATTCCCAGTATTGTGTGATTGTCTACCATTTTGCCATCTGATGTAATTTTTTTAATGTGTTGTAAATCCTACCTCTATGGTGTTAATGAGGAAGGATTAGAGGCAGTTATGTTAATAAGGTAGGACTCAATCTGCAAGATTAGGTTTTGTCTTAAATCAATCTCTTTTGAGATATAAAAGAAAGAAGTGAGCAGAGAGACATGGGGACCTCATATCACCAAGAAAGTAATTCCAGGAGCAGAGTGTGTCCTTTGGACCTGGGGTCCCTGTGCTGAGAAGCTCCTAGTCCAGGGGAAAATTGATGACAAGGACCATCCTCCAGAGCTGACAGAGAAAGCCTTCCCCTGGAGCTGACATCTTGAATTTGGACTTCTAGTCTACTAGACCGTGAGAGAATAAACTTATGTTTGTTAAAGTCATCCACTTGTGGTATTTCTGTTATAGCAGCACTAGATGGCTAAGACAGGGAAGAGATATTTTTTTCTTTTTGATATTTTTTCATCACTTGAAAGTTCTGTTCTGTCGGTGGTGGTGGTGGTGATGTGAATGGAAGAGAGGTGGACTGCTGGGAAGCCCTTCCTAACTTCCACCTTTAGAGAGGAACCAGTTATCACCAGTGACATCTAAAGGTACAAAAGCTTGTGCAGGGGACTCCTCACCCTAGATATGCAAGGGTCTCATAGCAGTGTGTTGGGTTACCATGTGATTTGTGTCATCTCAGCCTCACGCGAGTAGTTTTCGGATTTCCAGAAGATGGTATGAGTTGTTTCTCAAAGAAATGAGTGATTCTGTTTTCATGTCTTTCCTTTCCTACCTTGCATTGAGTAAACATTTTACGTGTTTCCAAGCAGCTACTGCAAAATAAATAAATTAATAAAATAAAAATAAATAACCACAAGGCTTTAGCTCAACAATTTGAGAGTCATCTGGGTCTCAAAGAAGCTTTTAAAAAATGTTGTTACTGGAAATTGATGGACAAAATACTGGGTGCTTTCATTTGCTGGATGTGTGCAGCCAAGTGAAACAGACAGTGCCTTTCTTTGTGGTAATTGTTCACTTATTCCTTAGTTTTCCTTTTACTCTAAATCGCCAGAGGTTAGCGTGGAACAAGCTATTCAAGAGACATAATCCATCAGCAGTCTTTTAAAAAGAGGGGAAAGAAACTAATATTTATTAAGGGTTTATAGTATCAAGCATTTTACATGTAACTCAAAGTTATCTGGACTCCTTTCCCAGCTCTTTCAAGATTTAGATGAGGTTGATCCAAAATAAGATTCTATGAACTATGGAAGTCCAAAGCCCTCCCAAAACTTCTGCAGATTTCCTGGGAGCTTAAATTCTAGTGGTCTGCCCTGGCTTTGAGCTCTTTTTTCTGCTGCAAATGTTGAGCGTTTGGGTCATCTTGTTTCCTGTTAGACACCGTACCAACCTAGTTGTGGGACAGCTCAATTCATGGTTTCTATTCTCCTGCCCTGTCATGAAAGGCCTTTACGTATGTATAACCAGCTTTCCTGAAGGTTGGGGATAGAGGAATGAGTTATATCACATTAGTGTAAACCATCTCAAATTTAATATTAGATTTTTCTATTTTTATGTTTCTTTTGGCCACCATCATGAGATTGGTGGCCAAGCTAGATCACAGTGCACTTTAACCTCCTACCAGCTCACTGACTCTTCTCTCCAGATAAGATTTAATTATTTTAAAATGTTTTTTAAATATATCATTCCTCCCACTTTTTTACACAGATGTTACAACTTTTAATACATGACAACTGTGTGAGTTATATACCACTATCCCATTTTATAGATGGTATCCTGGAGCTAAGAGAGGATAAATAATTTGATTAAGGTCACGTAGCTAGTTGTTGAGAAGCTGAATTTAGGATGAACTTTGTCTGGCTCCATAGTCCATGCTGTTTCTTATGTTCTCATTGCATTTATAAGTAGCTTTGAAAGCAGTCACAAGAATTCCTAGATTCTACCATGTTTCACCATGAGGAACCTAATCTTTGAAGTCACTACCTGAACAGCACTGCATTCCTTTGTTGGGTCACTCACTCATTCATATACTCATTCAACACAGTTGCTGAATATCTCCTCCCAAGTGCTAAACTTTGCACAGGATGCTAGATGTCCCAAACACTCCAGAGATGGGACTATGGAGAAGGATCTCATGGGTGAGAGAAGATAATGTTGTGCTGAAAAGTTAGCTCCTTTGATTAGCAAACTCATCAAGTCCCCTGCCTCTAAGACTGTGCATAATCAGAACAGGACAGATGCTTTAGCAGAAGAAGGTATAATATATCAGTGAAGAGTGTGGTCCAGAACAAAATGTGCAAGCTGATTGGAGCAGGGCCCAACTTCTTGGGTCAATCTAAGAAGAAGGGTCCCTTAACCCCAAGTCCTATTCTCATCCTCTCAATGTGCACTGTGATTCTACTTGTATTTTCAGGCATTGCTGATGGAATTCTCTGAGTACCATGATGCTTCACATACCAACTCACAAGCCTCAACACGCAGTGCAAGTAAACCTGGATAAACTCTTGGGTGTCCGGGCCTTGGAAGGCATAAAGAAAGCTGAAAGTAGACTTCTCTAGATATCTAAAGAAGTAGGAAAGAGAGAAACTTACAAAAAATGACAGTTTAGCTTGGAAAAGAAGAGAGCCGTGTGGAGTGGTGTAGAATGACAGGGACTTAGTCCCTTCTTCATCTATTTCTTCAGAATCTTGGGTAACTTAGATTTTTGTCTCTAAGCCTCGAAGACCAGACGAGTTGTGGAATGACATCAAGGACATCATACATGAAGAAAGCAAGAGGTCATTGAAAAGACAGGAAAGAAAAGACCAAGATGGATGTCAGAGGAGACTCTGAAACTTGCTCTCGAATGTTCAGCAGTTAAAGCAAAAGGAAGAATTGATGAAGTAAAAGAACTGAACAGAAGATTTCAAAGGGTGTCTCGAGAAGACAAAGTATTATAATGACACGTGCAAAGAGCTGGAGATGGAAAACCAAAAGGGAAGAACACACTCGGTGTTTCTCAAACTGAAAGAACTGAAGAAAAAAATTCAAATCTCGAGTTGCAATAGTGAAGGATTCTATGGGGAAAATATTAAACGATGCAGGAAGCAACAAAAGAAGATGGAAGGAATATACAGAGTCATTATACCAAAAAGAATTAGTCGATGTTCAACCATTTCAAGAGGTGGCATATGATCAGAAACCGATGGTACTGAAGGAAGAAGTCCAAGCTGCTCTGAAGGCATTGGCAAAAAATAAGGCTCCAGGAATTGATGGAATATCAATTGAGATGTTTCAATAAACAGATGCAGCGCTGGAGGTGCTCACTTATCTATGCCAAGAAATATTGAAGACAGCTTCCTGGCCAGCTGACTGGAAGAGATCCATATTTCTGCCTATTCCCAAGAAAGGTGATCCAACCAAATGTGGAAATTATAGAACAATATCATTACTATCACACACAAGCAAAATTTTGCTGAAGATCATTCAAAAGCAGCTGCACCAGTATACGGACAGGGAACTGCCAGAAATTCAGGCTAGTTTCAGAAGAGGACGTGGAACCAGGGATATCACTGCTGATGTCAGATGGATCCTGGCTGAAAGCAGAGAATACCAGAAGGATGTTTACCTGTGTTTTATTGACTATGCAAAGGCATTCAACTGTGTGGATAATAACAAATTATGGATAACATTGCAAAGAATGGGAATTCCAGAACACTTAATTGTGCTCATGAGGAACCTTTCCATAGATCAAGAGGCAGTTGTTCGGACAGAACAAGGGGATACTGATTGGTTTAAAGTCAGGAAAGGTGTGTGTCAGGGTTGTATTCTTTCACCATACCTATTCAATCTGTATGCTGAGCAAATAATCCAAGAAGCTGGACTATATGAAGAAAAAAGGGGCAACGGGATTGGAGGAAGACTCATTAACAACCTGCGTTATGCAGATGACACAATCTTGCTTGCTGAAAGTGGAGAGGGCTTGAAGCACTTACTAATGAAGATCAAAGACCACAGCCTTCAGGACAGATTGCACCTCAACATAAAGAAAACAAAAATCCTCACAACTGGACCAACGAGGAACATTATGATAAATGGAGAAAAGGCTGAAATTGTCGGGATTTCATTTTACTTGGATCCACAATCAACAGCCACGGAACCAGCAGTCAAGAAATCAAAAGACGCATTGCATTGGGCAAATCGGCTGCAAAGGACCTTTTTAAAGTGTTGAAGAGCAAAGATGTCACCCTCAAGACTAAGGTGCGCCTGACCCAAGCCATGGTATTTTCAATCACATCATATGCATGTGAAAGCTGGACAATGAATAAGCAAGAGCGAAGAAGACTTGATGCCTTTGAATTGTGGTGTTGGCAAAGAACATTGAATATACCATGAACTGACAAAAGAACAAACAAATCTGTCTTAGAAAATGTACAACCAGAATGCTCCTTAGAAGCAAGGATGGTGAGACTGCATCTTACATACTTTGGACATGTTGTCAGGAGGGATCAGTCCCTGGAGAAGGACATCATGCTTGGCAGAGTACAGGATCAGTGGAAAAGAGGAAGACCCTCAATGAGGTGGATTGACACAGTGGCTGCAACAATGAGCTCAAGCATAACAGCGATTGTAAGGATGGCTCAGGACCGGGCAGTGTTTCGTTCTGTGGTGCATAGGGCCACTATGAGTTGGGACTGACTCGACGGCACCTAACAACAACAAAAACAAAGCCTCAATTTTATTCGCAAGGCAGAAATCTCTTGGACTCTTCCAGACATGACATTCTCTAAGTTTTCCACAAGTTCTGGAAACAAGAATCCTTACCCTTTATTGACTGGGAAGACTTGGTGCTCTGGTCTTCACGTGGAGGCATCTATTTTCCTCTCTGGTTGGCTGTTAGCTCTGCTCTCTTTTTCCCGCTCTTCCTGGGATGGCTTTCTTGTTTCTCTGCTGGAGCCTCCTTCCATCTATTCTCCTTTCAGTCCTTCCTTCTTTGTTCTCTCAATTGATGAATGATGGAGAAACAGGTCCATGGCAGGAATCAGGGGCTGCTTGTGGCTGGAGGAGGCTCTGCTCAAATCACCACAGAGTTCTTAAACCCCGTGTCTGTGGAAATATTGATTACTATTTTATATTCTCCTTTTTCTGGTTAGGAATCTTAATTGAATAGCAGGTAGCCACGATTACCACGGGCTCACCCCTATTAAGCCCTAAGCACACTTTCCTGAAATTTCTACTGAATCAATACTACCTTGTTTCAATGAGAAGAAAAAGGTTACAAATTTTATATATAAAAGTGAGTATTGAAAAATTCCTCTGGTCAGCTCCAGGTCAGCATCCAATTCACAGCACTTTATGAGAGTACTTCTTTCAGAGAGGGATTTTTTAGCCCATGGAAGTGACTTTCATGAGACATGGGGGCTGGCTGGAATGCCAGCATGAAAACTCTTCTTTTTATAAAAAATTGATGGGGGTAGAGGATGCAGCCAGGCCTGTCTGTGTCTGGCTGGGTTTGGAGGGAGGGAGAGGCTGGGAGTGGTGGAGTCCTGTGGACACTTGGATTGGGACTGCCTGATGCCTAGAGGGAATCTGCTATCATATCTTTTTGGTGTCCAAAGCAAACAAGTTGGACAATGTTCTTCTTCTTTTTTAATTTATTGTGCTTTAAGTGAAAGTTTAAAATCAAGTCAGTCTCTGATACAAAAACTTACACACACCTTGCTGTGTACGCCTAGCTGCTCTCCCCCTAGTGAGATAGTACACTCCTTCTCACCATTCTGTACTCCTCTTCTTCTTTTTTAAAAAAAATTTTTATTGTGCATTAGGTGTTGCAAAGTTGTGCAGAGTTTACAGGGCAAATTAGTTTCCCATTCAGTAGTTTGTGCATAAAATGTTCAATAACATTGGTTTCATTCCCCACAATGTGTCTGCACTCCCCCAGTTTCTACCCTAGATTCCCCGTTTCCTTTCATCCTGATTTTCTACCCCTTCCTACCTTCTTGTCTTTGATTTTGGGCAAATGTTGCCCCTTTGATCTTGTATAATTGATTGTTCTAAGGAGCACATTCCTATTGGGTGTTATTATTTTATGGGCCTGTCTATGGAAACCCTGCTGGCGTAGTAGTTAAGTGCTATGGCTGCTAACCAAAGGGTCGGCAGTTCAAATCTGCCAGGCGCTCCTTGGAAACTCTATGGGGGAGTTCTACTCTGTCCCATATGGTCACTATGAGTTGGAATTGACTCGACGGCACTGGGCCTGGGCTTGGGCCTGTCTATGGCTGGGCTGAAAGGTGGTCTCTGGAAATGGCTTCAGCTCTAGTTCAGAAGAGAGTCTTAGGGCCATAGTCTCCGTGGTTCCTGCAGTCACTGTCAGGCCAGTAAGTATGGTCCTTTTTTGTGAATTTGATTTTGTGTTCTTTGATTTTTCTCCCACTCTGTTCAGGGGAATCTGCTTTTTGTTCCCTCCTCTGTTCTCTTTAACTGCCAGAAGGGAACAAACCTTTGTTAAGTCCCGCCCAGCTAATGGTCTTACAAATTTTATTTTGTTCCATCCATCTAATAACTATTGCATATATACTATAAGCCAGGAACTGTCCTAGGTGAGAGTCATCTAGTGGCAATGCACCTGGGTCAGGGAGTTTAATTCTTACAGCAACCCTGTCCCCTTGCTGGTGAGTTGATTCCAACTCATAGTGACTGTATAGCGCAGAGTAGAACTGTCCCATAGGATTTCTAAGGCTGTAATCTTTATGGAAACAGACTGCCACATCTTTCTCCCGTGGAGTGACTGATGGGATCAAACTGCCGACCTTTCGGTTAACCACTGCACCTCTAGGGCTCCTTCGACAACTGTATACATTAGTTATTACTATCTCTAAGACTTGGATTGCTCTCTTGATGCAAGGTTTATAAGGACTTTATTCTGGAGAAATGGGTTACCTTAGTTTTTCTAGTGCTGCTGTAACAGGAGTACCACTTTAAGGAACAGAAATTTATTTTCTCACAGTCTTGGAGGCTTTAAGCTCAAAGCAGGCCCTTGATTTGAGTGCATTTTCAAGGCCACCACTGTCCAAATTCCTGTTTTACAATAACTCTCTAGTGACTGTGGCTAACTGAAGTAATTTCTCTAAGCCTCATTTTCCTCATCTTTAAAATAAGATAATTCTATCTCCTGGAATTATTTGGAGGAGTGAGATGATGCATTTTGTATAGTATTTTGCATGTAGTAAATGCTTAGTAAATGTGAACAATTATTAGCTTTTATGTTAGTGGTTTTGAAACTTTATTTTTTTTTTCCAAATGAAATGTTACTTTAAACATACAAAGCAGACAAGAGTGGGATTTAGCTGAATGGGGAGGTGGGAGCCCTTGTCTGCTGGGTTTCCCCCATGCCTCTCTCTACTCTGGCCCTTGGGGTGTTTCTGAAAAACCTTAGGGATCAAACATAGGTGGAATCACATAGGTGGATTGAATTGTGACCCCCCAAAATATGTGTCAACTTGGCTAGGCCATGATTCCCAGTATTGTGTGGTTGTCCACGATTTTGTGATCTGATGTGATTTTTCTGTGTTGTAAATCCTAACCCCTATGATGTTATTGAGTCAGGATTAGAGACAGTTATGTTAATGACACAGGACTCAATCTACAGGATTAGGTTGTATCTTGAGTCAATCTTTTTTGAGATATAAAATAGAGAAGCGAACAGAGGGGAGGGGAATCTTATTACCAGCAAGAAAGCAGCACCGGGAGCAGAGCGCATCCTTGTACCTAGGGTCCCTGCACTGAGAAGCTCCTAGAGCAGGGGAAGAGTGATGACGAGGACCTTTCCCTGGAGCTGACAGAGAGAAAAAGCCTTCTTCTGGAGCTGGCACCCTAAATTTGGACTTCTAGCCTTCTAAACTGTGAGAGAATAAATTTCTCTTTGTTAAAGCCATCCACTTGTGGTATTTCTGTTATAGCAGCACTAGATGACTAAGACAACATCATAAACACATCGTGTGTGTGTATTAGAATTTTTTCAACCTGATGGATTTTTTAAAAATTATTTTTAAAATTAATATGCAGTAAAATTGACCTGCCGAGGGTATACAGTTCTACAAGTTTTAACATATGCATAGAATTATGTAACCACCACTATAATGGAAATACAGAACAGTTTCATCAGTTACCCCTTTGTAATTGCACCCTTCCTGACTCCTGACCCCTGACCCTGGTGACCCCTGATCTCTTCTCCGTCACCATAGTTTTGTCTTTTCGAGAACATCAAATAAATGGTGTCATACAGTACACAATCTCTTGTGATTGGCTTCTTTCATTCAGCACAATGCTGTGAAGATTCATCCAGGTTGTTGTGTGTAACAATAGCTCATTCTTTTTATTGCTGGGTGGTATTCCAGTGTATGGAGGTACGACAGTTTGTTTATCCATTTCCATTGAAGGAAAGTTGTATTGTTTCCAGTTTAGAACAGTGCCTGGCACATAGTTGGAGGTGATCAATAAACGCTAGGTGATATTTTGAAGGCTAAGAATGGGACCGAACTTTCTAGTGCACTCCACAGGGTTTCTATATGGCTTTCTTTTCCTCAAATCCCATTCTTTGTTTTTTTTTTTTTTTCTACTATGATTATTTTTTCTGCTTTAGGTCACTGAATGCAGTGAGTGGAAATTCATTTCCTTTGGGGCTCGGTGGCTAGTTGCTGGTGGCAGCCACCTGGTAACATCTTTTCTTTGTCAGTATGCCTTTCTCTGGTTAAGTGACTCTCCCCAAGGCCAACTTTTTGCCCCCCTGCAGCCATAAGCAATGGTTCCAGGATTAAATTGTATCATTGATTGTAGTTTAATGCACACCTAGGACTGTAGCTCGCATCAGTTAACTCTCTCCCAGATGCCTCCACTTTCTATTCCTAAGCCACTCATTGCCAGTGTGCCCTTTTATCCATCCCAGCTGACACTTTTCCAGTATTTTAGACACTCTAACCTCATCCTTTATTTAGCAATTTCATCACTTCAGTCCCATGCTGTTAGAAATTCATCTTCACTAATATCAACATCATTATGACTTGTTTGAGTAATGAAGACTCAGATGCTATTTAAAACTACAACTGGAGTCTAAAGAAGGTGGAGCTGGTTAAATGGAAGAAGGCCTTCTGTCCCGTTGAGCCCTCAAGCGGTTTGGTTCAAAGAGTCTGGAGCAGAGTTGTCACTAGAAGCTGGGGAAAACCAAAAGGCTGTACCTGAAGGAGTGGGAAAAATTTGGAGTTCCCAGGGCCAATCCTAGAGGATGAGATTGAGAGAGAAGAGACCTTCCATATCTCTTTCTATCCTTTCATTCTATCCATTCATTCTTCACCTCTTTTCTGAGGGCTTGGGGTGGGGCCCGGGCCAGCTTGATTAATAAAGCAGGTGAAACCATCGATATTCACTAGCCTAGTTTATCTAGCCCATGGGGTTCATGTTTCCTTTTGGTCTCCTGGACTAACTCGGAGGCTTCCAACTCTGGATGTACATTAGAATCACCTGGGGAGTTTTTAAAAACTCTCAGCACCTAGGTCCAACTCCAGTGATTCTGACTTGATTGGTCTGGAGCGAGGCCTGGGCAACAGTATTTTTAAAAGCTCCTAGGTAATTTAAAATGCGGTCATGGCTGAGTCACTGCTAGATTTATTGAATCAGGCCCATTGAACTTCCAATCTCTAGAAAGCACACAGACCAGGTAGGACCTGCCTCTTGCTCACTAGTCCAGGTCTTGGCTCTCTGTTCCAGCTCCTTAGCCCGAGAATGGAGGAGGAAGATCAGGTTAGCCCTCTACTGGGGCTGATGGTTGTCAGTTTGTCAGGCAGTAGAAAGTTTGATTTTACGCTCTATTCAAGCTGTGTTTTATCATTAATGAGGCTGATTAGACTCCAAGCTCCATCTGACTCCCAGTATCTATTCTCTAAGGAGCCCTGATGGCATAGTAGTTAAGCGCTTGGCTGCTAACCCAAAGGTTGACAGTTCGAACCCACTAGCTTCCCTGCTGGAGAAAGATGTGGCAGTCTGCTTTCATAAAGATTTACAGCCTTGGAAACCTTATGGGGCAGTTCTATCCTGTGCTACAGGGTTGCTGTGAGTCGGAATTGACTCAACAGCAGTAAGTTTTTGGTTTTCTATTCTCTACCAGTTAGATCCCAGAGGGCAGGAACCACCCCAACCAACCAACTGCTGTTGAGTCAATTCCAACTCATAGCAGCCCTAATGGACAGAGTAGAACTGCCCCATA
This sequence comes from Elephas maximus indicus, assembly GCF_024166365.1. Lineage (NCBI taxonomy): Eukaryota > Metazoa > Chordata > Mammalia > Proboscidea > Elephantidae > Elephas > Elephas maximus. Next base: position 42,325,824 of record NC_064837.1, on the reverse strand, counting down.
GGGTTTTCAAGGAGCACCTGGTGGATTCGAACTGCCAACATTTTGGTTAGCAGCCGTAACTCTTAACCACTACAATACCAGGGTTTCCCAGAGAGCAGAAGGGGTGGTTAATTGACAGTTTACACTTCCAACAGGAAGTGTATCACAGAACACAACAGGAAGAGTAGTGAAAATCTCTGCAAGGGAAATCAAAGGATTCACCAAGCTGGGACTTGAATGGAGCATAGAAGTCGGCAAAACTGAGAAGGTAAAGGAGGGAGAATATTCCAGGCAGAGAGAAAGCATGGAGCTGTGAAAATCCTTACAGTGTCCTGGGGTCAGCATGAAGTCCTGTGATTGGAGCACAGCGTACGTTTGGGCAGTGTCACATTAATGAACTTGAATGCTGTCCTGAAGGAACTTTACAGCCACGAGAAAAATTTATGCAGGGATCATATCTATATTTTAGAAAGTTGTAGGCAGTGGCCAGGGAGACATGGATGCCTGTGTTCTATGTGGGTTTTAAACCTGTTTGCTGTGTGTCTCCAGGCAGGACAGGAACTGCTATTTTTTGTGTAGTGCCTTACTTTTCCCTACTTGACAATTCTCTTTGATCTCTCAGGCTGTCTCTTCCCAGCTTTTCTGCAGCAATTCTAGAAGTAAATGAACCATCATAAGCAGAGTTCCTTGCAAGGCTGACTCCAGGCAAACCTGGTGAGTGCACAGTTGCTGGTGGCATCTTCAGCTTCTACTGGCCTTTTCACACCTGGTGGCTCCTCTCCTGCAGATAGTCTATTGTCCCCTCTATCAACACCTTCTTCCAGGAAAGGAGTTGGAGCTCACTGGCACTGGGACAGAGGCCAAATCACAGCTGATAGCCTCACTGTTCCCAGCAAAAAAAATTTTTTTTCCAAAAGACCAAAAAAAAAAAAAAAAGGCTGAAGGCCTTGAGCTGGGTCAGTAAGCTGTGGGTTGAAGGTCAGCATTAACTAGTAGGCAAAGGAGGCCTTATTTGGGCAGGAAAACATTCCTAGAGTCCCTGAAATCACAGCACAGAGACTGCTGTCTACACTGCTGATGGTTAGGCACGCCCCAGGAAGGATGTGGCTGAGCAGGTATGTATGTACCTGTGAGTGTGCATGTGTGCATGTGTCCCTTAGCAATGCCTGGAGTCAGAGAACTGTTAAACAGAACATTTATCTGCCCAGAATGGGCTTGTGAGTTTGTGGCAGTGTTTCACATCTGATGAAACATCAAGAGGGAGTGGTACAAGGGAATAATCTTCCATTGTTTGAGTGAAGCTCTTCTGTACTGTTAACCCTGAACCAAATAGCATGTAAAAGAGAAGCTCCAACCCAAATGTGCCATTTGCAGTCTTTTTTCTTTTTAACTGTGCTTTTGATGAAGGTTTACAGAACTAGTTTCTCACGAAAGTTATTACACATGTTGTTTTATGACATTGGTTAACAACCCCATGACATGTCAACATGGGTTCTCAAATTTGGGTTCCATATTACCAGCTTTCCTGTTCCCTCCTGCCTTCTAGTCCTTGCCCCTGGGCTGGTGTGCCCCTTTTGTCTTGTTTTGTTTTATGGGCCTGTCCAGTCTTTGGCTGAAGGGTGAACCTCAGGAGTGACTTCATTACTGAGCTGAAATGGTGTCCGGGGGCCACACTCTCAGGGTTTCTTCAGTCTCTGTCAGTCCAGCAAGTCTGGTTTTTCTTTTTGAGTTGAAATTTTGTTCTACATTTTTCTCTAGTTCTGTCCAGGACCCTCTATTGTGATTCCTGTCAGAGCAGTCAGTGGTGGTAGCCGGGCACCATCTAGTTGTACTGGACTCTGTCTGGTGGAAGCCGTGGTAGATGTGGTCCATTAGTCCTTAGGACTAATCTTTCCCTTGTATGTTTAGTTTTCTTCATTCTTCCTTGCTGCCAAAGGGGTGAGACCAGTGGAGTATCTTAGATGGGTGCTCACAGGCTTTTAAGACTCCAGACGCTACTCACCAAAGTAGAACGTAGAATATTTTCTTTATAAGCTATGTTATGCCAATTGAGCTAGATGTTCCCTGAGACCATAGTCCCCACACCCCTCAGCCCAGCAATTCGATCTCTCAGGGAGTTTGGATGAGTCTATGGAGTTTCCATGACCTTGCCTTGAACAACTTGTGCTGGCTTCCCCAATATCCATTTGCAGTCTTGATTTGGAAACATGCCCTTATAGTTGTTCTCATATATAATTTCATTTTACTGCCATCCCTCACAAGTTCAACAAAAATCAACAACTTATTGAGAACTGTTATGGATTGAATTGCGTCTCCAAAAAGATATGTTGACGTCCTAACCCCTATACCTGTGAATGTGACCTTGTTTGGGGAAATAGAGTTTTTTCTTGCTGATGTTATCTGTTAAATTTAGGAGATCATACCAGAGTAGGGTGGTTCCTAATCCTAATCCATTCTGAATGCTGTTTTATAAAAGGGGAGAACAGATACGGGGACAGGAATGCCCAGGAGGAAGAACAGCCATGTCACAGAAGCAGATGCAAGCCAAGGAACACCAAGAAACACCCAGAACGCCAGAAGGTGAGAGAGACAAGATAGGATCTTTCCCTAGAGCCAAAAGGGAGAAAGAGCATGATGCTGACAATACCAGGAATTCATGCTTCTAGCCTCCAGAACTCCGAGACAAATAACTTCTGTTCTTTAAAGCCACTCACTTTGTGGTAATTTGTTATGGCAGCCCTAGGAAACTAGGATAAGGACCTACTAAGTTCTGAGAAAAGTGCCAGGTGCTGAAGATACAAAGGTGGATAATTTTGACACAAGTCCTGTCTTCAAGGTGATCTCAGTCTAGTGGAAAAGATAGACACATAAAGGGATAACAATAATATTGAGAGATGTGCATAGGGCACAGGAACATGGAGAGAAGTCACCTTCCAAAACTCCATTGATTTTGACAGGCTGAAGGCCACTAGTGACCCAGGAGGTGCAGCTTCAAAGGACTGGTGATAGGAGGTAGAAGTCAAATTTCAATGGGTTGAAAAGTGAAAGAGAGCAAGTGGAGAGAGCAAGTACAAATTACATTTTGTAGAATGTTGATGAGAAAGCGAGGAGAGTCTGGATATTGGCTGAAGGGTCACGGGGTAAATGAAGAATTTTAAAATTCCTTTTTTTCTTTCACTAAATATTTATTTAGCTCTTACTACGTGTCAGGCATCATTGTGCTAGGTGTTGATGCGATAGTGAACAAGGAAAGCATAGTTCTTGCTTTCAGGACCTTGGGATCTAGTGGTTGATCAGAGCACATGATGGTAGGAGAAGTGTAGGGGAGATGAGGAGGCAGCTTTGAGACAAAGGTAATAGGAGAAGAGTGTGGGGGGAAAAAACATAGAGTAGGAATTCATTATTTTTGTGTTCACTTTTAAAAAAATTAACTAAATTCCACAGTTTATTCAGGTTTTCTTAGTTTTTACCCTGGTGGCATAGTGGTTAAGTGCTAAGGCTGCTAACCAAAAGGTCGGCAGTTCGAATCTGCCAGGTGCTCCTTGGAAACTCTGTGGGGCAGTTCTACTCTGTCCTATAGAGTCTCTATGAGTCGGAATCGACTCGATGGCAGTGGGTTTCATTTTTTGGGTTTACTCTGTTTCAGGATACAGAACACCACATTGCACTTAGTTGTCATGTCTCCTTAGGCTCTCCTTGGCTCTGACAGTTTCTCAGGCTTTCCTTGTTTTTGATGACATTGACAGCTTATAGAAGTACTGGTAAAATATTTTGTAGACTGTTCCTCAGTTGGGATTTGTCTGATGTTTTTCTCACGATTAGACAGTGGTTATGAGTTTTTGGGAGGAAAAAGCACAGAGGTAAAGGGCCTGATCACATCATACCAAGGATGCATGTTATCAACATTATTTACCACTGCAGATGTTAAGCATAATCACCTGGCTTGAGTTAGTGTTTATCAGGTTTTTCCACTGTAAAATCACTCCCCACCTTCTATGCTCTCTGGGAGGAAGTCACTATGTGCAGTCCACACTTAAGGAGTAGAGAGTTATATGCTCCATCTCCTTTAGGATAAAACTGAAAAAAAAAAAACAAAAAAACAAACCAAGCCTGTTGCTGTTGAGTCGATTCCGACTCACAGAGACCCTATAGGACGGAGTAGAGCTGCCCCATAGGGTTTCCAAGGAGCACCTGATGGATTCGGACTGCTGACCTTTTGGTTAGCAGCCATAGCTCTTAACCACTACGCCACCTTTAAGACAAAGTGCCTATATAAATTATTTGGAATTCTTCTGTGCTGAAAATTTGTCAATTCTCCCCCAACTTATTTGTTCCTAAACGTTCTGGAGACCCCACCTTTGCATGGATTTACGGATGTTTATTTTCTACTTTGGATTATAATTCAATACTACTTTATTTCATTGTTCAGATTGTTCTAGCTTTGGCAACTGGGAGCTCTTTCAGTTGTCTCATGTGTCCCTTTGACATGCCTACAATATGAACTGGCCCAGCAATAGACTTCAGGTAGCTCTAGAGCCTGGACCTATTAGGAGATGACACACCTTGGAAACTGATGGTAAACTCAGGAATATTCTGGGATTTTTTTCTGATTCTTACACCCAGTGGTTAGATAGACACAAAGGTGGGGTCTCCAGAATGCTTAGGAAGGTCCAGGAGAGAAAAAATCCCATGAGAAGGGCGAAGAATGTTTCCTAAAGAATCTCGTGGGATGGTCAGCCTCATCCCCCCCCACCCCCACATGTATACAGACTACGTGGTTTGATACCCTTGTAGCAAAAGCAATTCCTAGTGTGAGCTCTAAGAATTGTTAAAAATAAAATTTTCACTATGTTAAATTTGTGCATGAGCTCATAAGTTTTACTTTACCGTTCATGAACCGGGGAATGCCTGGTCTGAAAGTCAGGCAAGAGTTTCCAAGTGGGATTATAGAGGGAAAAGGCTTTTGTAATGGCAGGCAGTTCTGACTGGCTAGCTTAGGTTTCTGTTTCTGGTGGAGTCAATTGATTGACTTGGATTTCAGTTCACGGGAAAGTTAGGCATTTACATGAAACAGACACTTTGGTTTCAGTTTGCTGTTGTGGGGCTTAGCACAAGTGACTCCATTTTGGGCCTAGTTTAGTCAGGTTATCAGGGTTAAGATAGGGCCACCAATGGAAAATGAGTCACTAATTCAGAAAGCAGGGTTATTGGCAACAGTGGCGAATGGGGTGACTCAGGCACGCAGTTCACCATGGGGATTTGAACCATATAAAGGCATCAAGGTTTGATTTTATTGGATGCTGGCTGCATGATATGGTGATAGGCCTGCTGGCTGAAAGGCTCAGGACTCAGGAAAGGGGAGTTGTCTTGAGGGTTAATGGAGCTAATGAATGTTAGGGCACTTGGTAAATGTTAACGGTTGTACAGAAGTTAGAGTCTTAGCTCCCAGCTCAGACACTCCCTTGAGTCATGGCACCGCTCTGCTTTGTTACCTAGCCTGGAAGCCTGGTTCTGCTCCCTTGCAGCCTGGTTAAGAGGAGTCAGTGAAGTAGCAGACAAGGATGGCAAAGAATGTTTGCTCTTTTCTGCAAGCACACACTCTGTGCAGAGGAGGCGTCTGCTACAGAAGCTGTTAGAGGTTCCTCTGGAAACAAACCAAGCTGCCCACGTGGCACCTTCTTCCCTGCTGAGTGAGCAGGCACAGTGTCAGCTGTGTCTGGCACCGTGAGCTCCCAGAGGGAAACCTGGGCCTGCAGTGAGCAGGAAGGGAGTCAGGGCAATGAGGGCAGAAGGTCAGGGCATGCCAGGCCTTGGGGAAGAAGAGAATGGAAAGACTCGTGTGTCTGGTGTTCTTTCCGCTCTGCCACTTTCTGCTCCTTCATTCTTCTCTGCCAAGTTACTCTTCTTAAAAAAAACAAAAAATTATGTTTTCTAAAAGTTGTTATTGGAAAAATAATCACCATATATATTTATTGGGCACTTACTCTGTGCCCGACACTAGGCTAAGGACTTTACATGCATCATTTCATTCAAATCTCCAAAGCAACACTAGAAGGGAGGAATTGTTATGCCCATTTTACAGATGAGGAAAAGTGTGGCTTAGAAAAGTTAAGTAATGTGCCCAAGCTATGAGATAGGATAGTTGGGGATAGAACTGAGACTTTGCTTCAAAGGCCCTGCCATTATCAAAATACCTTAATGCCCTTTATAGAAATATAGAGAAATATAGGCTGTTCTAAGGAAGAAAGAAAACCATTCATAATCTCACCCATCAGAAAAAAATTTTTTGTTAATATTTTGGTGTATATTCTTCCAGAATTTCTCTATATGGTTTTACATTTTTTGAAATTTTTAATAACAATATTTGATGGATGTATTTTCACATCAATAAATGTCATTTCAGATGAGGATTTTTTAAAATGACTGCATAGTGTTCCATTATATGAATATACCATAATTTTATTTCACCAATCCTCACGTTTTGGGTATTGCTAGTATCTTGTGTTATGTACAATGCTAGGATAAGCAGTCTTGTTCATGCATCTCTGAACATTTGTCCAGCATTTTCCATAGCATACATTGCTAGAAGTGGAATTGCGAGTTAAGGCAGTTGTACACTTTAAACATGACACACTTTGACAGATTACCTTCCAGAGGGATGGATGGATTCACATTCCCACCAGCAGGGGGAGTCTTTTTGAGAAAAGTTTGAGAAACACTGCTTAGGATAATTCCCTCACTTTTCATTTTCTTGATTCTTTGGCATTCACTATGATCTCTGTTCCCCTCAATTTTTGGCTTTGCTTAAGTTTTTGGCTTAAACCCCTGTCTTTTACCCTTTTGGTTCTGAGGCCCTTTGAATGCCTTCCTAGCATTATTTTACTTGTAATTAAAAAAAAAACTTTATTGAGGTATATTTAGCATATCATAATTCACCCTTTGAAGTGTATAATTCAACAAGTTTTTTAGAAGATTTGCCAAGCTGTGCAGCCATCATCAAAAATCGGTTTTAGAATATCTTTATCACCCCAATAAGATCCCTTATGCATATTTACTGCTAATCGTTTTTTCCCTAACCCCCGACACCCCACCCCACCCCAGGCTACCTCTAATCTACTTTCTGTTCTGTCTCTATAGCTTTGCCTTTTCTAGATATTTCATATAAATGGAATCATAAATTATATGGTCACTTGTCTCTGACTTCTTTTACTGAGTATCATGTTTTTGAGGTTTGTCTGTGTCATAGCCTGTAGCTGTAGTCCACTCCTTTTCATTGCTCAGTAGTTTTTCATTGTATTTTACATTTTGCCTGTCCATTCACTGGTCGATGGACATTTGGGTTGTTTCCAATTTGGAATATTATGAATAATGCTGCTAAGAACACTCATGTGCAAGCCTGTGTGAATATATGGTTTTATTTTCCTTGGGTAGCTACCTAACAGTGGAATTGCTGGGTCATATGGCAAACTCATGTTTAACTTTTTAAGAAACTGCCAAACTGTTTTCAAAAGTGACTCTGTCATTTCTCTTTCCCACCAGCAATGTATAAGGGCTCCTGGTTCTCTAAATCCTGGCCAACATTTGTTATGGCCTTTTTTATTTTTTTAATTTTATTTGTCTTTTTTATTATAGCCCTTAAAAAAATGGGTGTGAAATAGCATCCTGTTACGGTTTTAATTTACATTTCCCTAATGACTAATGATGTCGAGCATTTTTTTTTTTGCACTTTAAACTTTTTAAAGATATCCATTGTAGAAAATAAAAAATACACAAAAAAAAGAGAAAAATTCAAAATCACTTTTATGTCCACAATCTAGATATAACCACAGTCTGATTTATTTTTTTTCAGTTGTGTGTGTTGTTTTTTTTTTTTTTTTACAGATCGGGGTCTTACTGAGGAGCTCTGGGAGCGCAACAGTTAAATGCCCTGCTGCTAACTGAAAGGTTGTAGGGTTGAACCCACCCAGCAGCTCAGTGGGAGAAAGACCTTGTGATCTGCTTCCATGAAGATTACAGCCTAGAAAACCCCATGGGGCAGCTCTACTCTGCCATATGGGGTCACTGTGAGTAGAAATAGACTTGAGGGCACCTAGCAACAACAAGGGGGCATCTTACTATACACACTGTCTCGCAAATTGTTTTTTCCCTTCATGTTTCCTCATGTTGTTAGATATCCTTTTACAACTCTGACTTTAATTCCCCACCCTCAATATCACTATTAGAAAGGAAATCTTTCATGGAATCTCCATAAACAAAGTGGAAAGCAGAGCTCTGAGTAGAGATTGGATGGAGTGAATGAATCAGGCAAGATCACTTGGGTCCCTTATTGCTTCTGAAGGCCAGTTTTCAAACTACTCTTACATGTTATTTTTAATGGCTGCAACTAGTTGCCTACTGTTGAACATACAGATTACACAGTAGGTAAGAAAATGGGAGCCAGCCTGCTGGGGTTCGAGTCTCGACTCTGCCACATATTAGCAATGTGTTTAATGGCATCCTTGGCCTTGTTTTCCTCATTTGTCAAATGAGAATAATAGTACCTACTGCCATAGGGCGGAAACCCTGGTGGCATAGTGGTTAAGTGCTACGGCTGTTAACCAAGAGGTTGGCAGTTCAAATCCGCCAGGCGCTCCTTGGAAGCTCTATGGGGCAGTTCTACTCTGTCCTACAGGGTCGCTATGAATCAGAATCGACTCGATGGCAGTGGGGGAGTGGTGCATTGCCACAGGAGAGTTATATAGGAACATATTCATGATTACAACTATTTGCCTACTTCACTTTTGAGTTACTTCATTTTGTATCTGTATACCAAAAAATTTAAAATTAACAGTTTTAAAATGTCTTTAAATGAGCATGTTAACAATCATTGCTTCTCTTTGTGGGCCACGTGGACTGGTCAGTGGGGATAGTTCAGAGAGAGGAAATCACTTTATACTCTAATTCTCGATTCTTGAAAAAATCATCCTTAATATCAGGATAATTTATGCAAAGGCCTTTTTTTTCTGATGATTTAAGAAACAAGAGAGATGGTAAGTGAAAAGGCACTACGTCTGGATTCAGGAAAGACATTCAAAACTTAATTATTGTGTAATATAATGTAACATTCTGAGGATAATCTACCTCAGAATACCATAATGCCAGAGCAGTGTTTCTTCAAAAGATTTACTTCAAGAAAAGGGTTTCCTGCCAAAGAAGAGCTCTAATGCCAACACGTATGACTTGTTTTGGAGGGAGATTGCTTTTGTAATTTTTGCTCATTACCTTTTACAATATGTATTTTATTTAAACCATATATACCTTTTAAATTATCTCCCCTTTACTTTGTGTGAGACATTGGTTTTTTAACTAAGAGTTTGTTGACTAAGCGAATGAATGACTGTCCTTAATTCAAATCTGTTTGTATGTCCTGTAGTAACATTTTATCACTTCTGTCATATAAACCCTGCATGTTTGCTATATTTCTAGACACTTTGTAAACTTAATTACGGAGTGCCCTGGTGGTGAACTGGTTAAGAGCTCATTTGGCACCACAAAGTTGGCAGGCTAAATCCACCAGCTGCTCCTTGGAAACCCTTTGGGGCAGTGCTACTCTGTCCTATTGGGTCAAATCGGAATCGACTAGATGGCAATGGGTTTGGTTTGGGATATGATTATTATGAATGGAATATTTTATTATGTTTTCTAACAGGTTATTATTAATATTGTTGATACATAAATAAAGCTGAATTACCACTGGGCAGGTCTCAGCAGGGTGTCACATTTAGCAGAAACACAGGAGTGATATTCAAAAGCACTGAAATGAAATACAATTAAAATGCTTCCTGAAGGCTCACCAAATGATGCAAAGGGAGCATTACATTGTCTGGCGAACCGTGCTAAATGCCTCTTCATCTATCTTACCCATCATGCTAGCTGTTCTTCCCTCTCTTTCCCTTCTCTTTTTCCAGATCTATTCTGTTCTTCCTTGGGTAGCTTCAAGCCCTTTCTAGTGTCACCATAACTAGCATTTCTAGGTTTATTCCAACTCTGCCTGTCTATTTATTACTCTGATCAGTGCTACCGAATCCCATGGCCTTGGCCACTTGAGTGACAAAAAATCCTATGTTAATTATCTATTGATGCATTGCGGAAACCCTGGTGGCGTAGTGGTTAAGAGCTACAGCTGCTAACCAAAAGGTCGGCAGTTCGAATTTACCAGGCTTTCCTTGGAAATTCTATGGGGCAGTCCTACTCTGTCCTATAGGGTCACTATGAGCTGGAATCAACTCTGCGGCAATGGGTTGTTCATTGATTGATGCACTGCAAATTACCCTGTCTTAGTTGTCTAGTGCTGCTGTGACAGAAATACAAGTGGATGGCTTTAACAAAGAGAAATTTTCTCACAGTCTAGTAGGCTACAAGCCCAAATTCAGGGTGTCAGCTCCAGGGGAAGGCTTTCTCTCTCTGTCAGCTCCAGAGGAAGGTCCTTGTCATCAATCTTCCCCTGGTTGAGGAGCTTCTTATTGCAGGGACCCCAGGTCCAAAGGACGAGCTCTGTTCCTGGCACTGGTTTCTTGGTGGTATGAAGTCCCCCTATCTCTCTACTTGCTTCTCTCTTTTATATCTCAAAAGAGATTGGCTTAAGACACTATCTAATCTTGTCGATCTCATAACTGCTGCTAATCCATCTCATTAACATCACAGTGATAGGATTTACAACACAGAGAGAAATAATATCGGGTGACAAGTTGGTAGACAATCATACAATAGTGGGAATCATGACCTAGCCAAGTTAACAGATATTTTTGGAGGACGCAATTCAGTCCATGAAATACCCCAAACTTAGTGGTTTAAGACAACAAACATTTATTTTCTCACCGTTTCTGTGGGTCAGGAATCTGGGAGCAGCTTAGCTGGGTGGTTTTGGTCAGGGTCTCTCACGAAGTTGTAGTTAAGCTGTTGACTGGGGCCTCAGTCTTCTCAGGCCTCAACTGAGGCTCTGAAGAACTTCTTCTGAGTGCTCTCATGTGATTGCTGGCAGGAGCTAGTTCCTTGCCATGTGGGCATCTCCATAGGCTGCCTAAGTGTCTTCATGACATGGCAGCCAGATTCCTTCAGAATGAGTGAGTTAAAAGAGAGAGGGGTAGGGGTGTGTGAGAACCCAAGTCGAAAGAGAGTCTTTTTATAACCTAATCTTGGAAGTAATATGCCCATCACTTTTGCTCTATTCTTGTCACTAGAAGTGAATCACTAAGTCCAGCCCATACTCAAGGGGAATGGAATTAAACTCCACTTCTTCAGGTAAAGAGCATGAAAGAATTGTGGACATATCTTTAAAACCACCATGAATTCTTTCTTACAGTGAGTTGGGAAAGAATGTAAATTAGAATAGACTATTTTTTCCATACTTATTAAGTACAGAAAAGCTATTGATTTTGGTCTTTTTATTTTGTAATTAGCCATGTTAAAAATGAAACAGCTTGAAGAACACCAAGGACACAAGGTAATTATGAGCCCAAGAGACAGAAAGGGCCACATAAACCAGAGACTACATCAGCCTGAGACCAGAAGAACTAGACGGTGCCTGCCTGGACAGGGAACACAACAGAGAAATCCTGAGGGAGCAGGAGAGCAGTGGGATGCAGACCCCAAATTCTCCTAAAAAAAAAAAAAGAGACCAGACTTAATGGCCTGACTGAGACTACAAGGAACCCAGTGGTCACGGCCCCCAGACCTTCTGTTGGCCCAGGACAGGAACCATTCCCGAAGCCAACTCTTCGGACATGGATTGGACTGGACAATGGGTTGGAGAGGGATGCTGGTGAGGAGTGAGCTTCTTGGATCAGGTGGACACTTGACACTATGTTGGCATCTCCTGCCTGGAAGGGAGATGAGAGGGTAGAGGGGGTTAGAAGCTGACGAAATGGACACGAAAAGAGAGAGTGGAGGGAGAGAGCGGGCTATCTCATTAAGGGGAGAGCAATTGGGAGTATGTAACAAAGTGTATATAAGTTTTTGTGTGAAAGACTGACTTGATTTGTAAACTTTCACTTCAAGCACAATAAAAATTAAAAAAAAAGAAACAGCTTCTGTAAAATAAGATTTTTATTCAGATTCAAAGATTTGCAAATCAGGAAGCTCCAAAATGAATTTCAAAATGACGTTCCAAAGATGGAGCATAAGCGTAGGTTTTAAACTCAGTTTTGCAGAACTTTATACAGAATTGGGAAGAGCGTGGGGGTACATTTGATTGGTTGACATTCAACATGCTCTCATAAGACTCATTATCAAGAATTTCTATTGGCTGGGGTACTAAACCTTAGCCACACTATCCTGCGTGCATTCCAGAGCTGATGCCTTCTGTATCCTGCAATGTTCTGTGTCCTGCAATGTTCTGCCACCTCAGAATGTTGCAGAACAAGTTATCTTGGTCAAAAGTGTGGTCATGGGTCACAGACTGTGCAAAACAGAAGCAGGGGCCTAGGACAAAATAGAGTCTGATTCAGGCTTGTGTCAGCCATTGTAGTTATGTCAAACACCTCAGTTTTAAAGTGATCTTTCACAGCCATGTTACTAAACTCTTATTAGAACAAAGAATTTTAAGTTAATTCTTTTTGGGGTTCCCAGGTAGACAATCATGTTTGTCATTTTCTCTAATATTTATACCATTTTATTCTTCTCATTTTCCCTATCATTGACTAGAATTACCTGAATAATAACAACAAATAATAAAGATAAATAACAGTAGTGATAGTGGTCATCTTTGTTTCATTCCTCACTTTAATGGGAATGCCTTTTATGTTTCACCAATAAGACTGATGTTGGCTGCTCTGTATTATTTTAAGGAAACATCTTTTTGTGCTAAGGAAACATCTTTTTTGTGCTCGCTTGCTAAAAATTCTTAACTCTTCCTAGTTTTTGGAGCTTGGCTTTATTGCAAAGTTTTAGGCATTGCTCACCCTTGAATTTCCTGAAGCTTCAGATGAAGAATTCCAGGCTTGCCAGCCCTGTCCGCAGAGCCCACGTCCACAGAGTAAGACAGGGAGATTTAGAAGTTTTGCCTTGAATTTACTGCTCCCAGGTTCCTTTTTTGTCCTCTTCTGCCACTCTCCCGCAAAGAACTCTTTGACATATTCTACACATTGTCCCTGGAAGTCTTGGTGCTAAGGCGGAAAAATACAGAATTGCATGGACGGGGATGGGTGGGCGTGTGTATGGCTCTTATGTTGTAAGATCAGAGACACCTATCAATATGCTGCATCTGCCTCTTCCTTTGTCTCTTCTCTGGAGGGAGTTGGGTGATCCTAACCAATGCTGGAGATGGCCCAGATCATAGGATGATTTGCAAACCCCAGGTCTAGCAGTATAGTATGCTGGGGAGACCATGCAGGTGGCTTTTCCTGCAAATCATTTCTTCGAGAGGTTGAATGTTGAGAAGCCCATCTATAACTCAAGTCCTCCCTTACAGAGACTGTCAGTATCCTACCCTCTCTGACCATGTTAATAGGTTCAGCCATTGTCATATGGCGATATCTTCTTTCCTAATTCAGGGGAAACTGATTTGCTTTAATGGTTGGATAAAATAATGCTCATGACTAGCCCAATTAAAGGATGATCTTCAGCCCTATTTCTCCAAGTGTGGTCTGTTAACCAGCACCGTTAGCATCAGGTCAACACCTGGGAGCTTGTTGGGAATGCAGTCTCAGATCTCCTTATCCCAGACCTACTGACGACTCAGAATCTGCATTTTTTACAAGATCCCCAGGTGACTCCTATGCACATGAAGGTTTGAAAAGTGTTAGTCTAAAACTCCGTGACTGCACATTAAATCATCTGGAGAACTTAAAAAAAAAAGTTACATTGCCCAGACCACACCCTAGACCAACTGAGACAATTTTGCTCCCTAGGGAACTCTTGGCAATGTCTGGAGACAGTTTTGGTTCTTACAACTTGGTGGATGTGTACTTTGGCATTTAGTAGGTAGAGGCCAGGAATGCTGCCACACTTCTTCCAATGCGTAGGACAGGCCCCACAACAAAGGATTATCCAGCCCAAAATGTCAATAATGCCAAATTTAAGAAACTACCCTAGACCAATTATATCAGTCTTTTAGGGAATGGCTCAGGCATTAGCAGTGTTTTCCAATTTTCCTGATCTTAAAAATTACTTGGGATACTTGTTAATTAAACAGCTGCCCAGGCCCAGGCCCAGGCCCGGGCCCAGGCCCTGGGCCCAGGCCCTTCCTTAGAATCTTGAATCTGCATCAGGGCTTTGAACTGGTTGGTTCCAGTTCAACCCCCTGCTGAGAATTTGCATTTCCACCCCAGGTATACTGAATCAGAAGCTACAGTTTAACAAAATCCCCAGGTAATTCTTATGTATAATAAAAATTGAGACTAACTCTTCTACTAGTAAGGAGCCCTGGTGGCACAGTGGTTAAAGTGATTGGCCACTAACTGGAAGGTCATGGTTCAAAGCGACCAGCGGCTCCATAGGAGAAAGATGTGGCAGTCTGCTTCCATAGAGATTTATAGCCTTGGAAACCCTATGGGGTTGCTATGAGTCAGAATTGACGGGGTGGTTGATTTGGGTTTTGGCTCTACTAGTGGTTCTCATGAGCACAATTAAGTGTTCTGGAATTCCCATTCTTTGCATTTGATTATGTGGATCATAACAAATTATAGATAACACTGCGAAGAATGGGAATTTCAGAACACTTAATTGTGCTCATGAGGAACCTGTACGCAGATCAAGAGGCAGTCATTTGAACAGAACAAGGGAATACTGCGTGGTTTAAAGTCAGGAAGGGTGTGCGTCAGGGTTGTATTCTTTCACCATACCTATTCAATCTGTATGTTGAGCAGATAATTTGAGAAGCTGGACTGTATGAAAAACAGGCTGATAAACAGGAACCAGAATTACCTTTTGTCACTGGGACCCAACTATTTATCTCGAAGATATCTTCAAACATGTTTTGGACCTGAGCTTGCCCAAGTCATTGGTTCAACTGACCACGAGAGCAGCAAACTCCAGGCCAATCCTGAGAAACCCATTTTCCATAGACCTGATGATAAGTTTTCTGGCCAGATTCTATCTAGGCAAGACAGCTTTTTGGTACTATTCAAGGAATTAGCTTAAATGGGAAGTCCCTTAGCCCCTATCCCCACCCCTTCACTTTCTGAAGTTTCATCTCCCGTTTTCTTTAGTCTCTGACCCTATAATGAACCTCCTCAGTAAAGGAAGGAATGTTCTAGGAGTTTAAAGCCATATTCACTTCCATTTTGACCCTGAACCATGCCAAACCTACCCCATTCTCTATTAAAACTGATGTCTCTAAGTCCACTGTGTGGTAGACACAGAGGTGCACCACCCAGATCCGCCTTCAAGGAAGGGCTTGCCATCCATATGCGGAGAAGTGCAATTAGTAGCCAGCCTCCAGCTCTCAGCTCCTGCAGGGTTGGCTACTGCAGAAGAGCCATCTCACATGAGGCAGTCTATATTTGGTGACTGAAAGAAGTGGTATATAAAGGTGTATAACGGCCTGACCTGGAGGCCCCGGATAGTGCAAACAGTTAACTCAACTGCTAACTGAAAGGTTGGAGGTTCAAGTCCACCCAAAGGTACCTTAGAAGAAAGGCCTGGCGTTCTACTTCCAAAAAATCAGCTCATTGAAAACCCTACAGAATGCAGTTCTACTCTGACACACATGGTGTTACCATGAGTCAGAGTCAATTTGATAGCAAATTGTTTTTTACTGAAAAGTCTTGACCATTTTGACCTGATTTGGACATTCCAACAGGGAGTGTTGTACTTGATCAGCACCAGGTTGACTGAGGCTTTGTCAGTCCTGTGTTGAGGCTTGAATTCTTTGTCTACTCAACCCTGCTTCCTTCTTCCCTTTGATTGCAGGTGTTGATTCCTAATACACACCTTTCACCCCAAACTGCATCTCAGCATCTGCTTCTTGAGAACCTAGCCAGTGACATACCGTGTGGACCATATTGTTACAGGAGAATATGTGCTCCAGCACGTACATCTTGAGAAAGTTGTTTTTTATTGATGTTCACTGCCCAGGGTGGTGGTGGAAGCATCTGGTGACCAAGGCTATCTTGTAAGACAAGGTATTTTCTTATCATGACAATGTTTCGTGAGTGTGTTGTCTGACTATTGTAGCTGGGCTAGCCAAGGCAAACCCACAGGTCCCCTTGGTTATCAGCAGGCAAGATGGACTTTGTGCAACATTTTTCTAGTGCAAGAATATTCCTGAAGTAAGCATCTATGAACCTCCTCTCTTTTGGGCCTGTTTCTGCCCTATGTAATTTTCCTGGCCTGCGTGTTGTTTCCTCTTCCTCCAGTGAGGTGTCATTGCAATTTGCAATTTCAGCATTGGGTGAAGAATGTCCAAGTAAATCTGGGGTTAGTGAGACAAATTAAAATCCAATTAAAGAAATAAAACAGTGAACTGTGAAGTATCTATGAGAGGATACCTGGGGTGGGGGTTGTACGGTACAGTGAATCACCTTTTTGTGGCCTTTCTAGCCATGGTCTTGTAACTTCCACCAAATAATTGGGTAGGACTATGCAAATAAGGTGCTTATAGACCACTAGGGGATTGGACATATTGTTGATAATGCAAATAATGTGCATTGGCATTCTCGTGGAGGTGGGGCCATGCAAATAAGATATGTAGAACCCTAATGAGGGAATTGGTCAGTTTTAATATCCTGCTAGGCTTAAAATGAGCCATCACAGAGGTGGAAAGGGGACTTCCCCATCGCCAAGAAGAGATAAGAGCAGAGTGTGTCCTTTGGACCCAGGGTACCTGTGCTGAGAACCTCCTAGACCCAGGAGACAGAGGAAAGAGAGCTGGAACACTGGAGATGGTACACAATGGTGAGAAGTGAAGACAGTAGAACCAGGAGATGGGTGTGAGACAGTCCAGGGGGCCAGCAAGAGAGCTGAGTGCCTTCTGGCCAAGGCTCGCTGGTGCAGTGGGGTGCCCCGGGCACTTATTTGCAGAGCTTTATAGCCCTTACCAGGCTGAGGAGCCAAGGGACCAAGAGGCCAAAGGCCAAAGTCCAAAGTGGGGCCTGCCTGCAAGCACTGCTGAGGAGCTGTCCTGATGGAAGAACTGTATCCTGAGTCGTTCCTGATCCTGGGTTGTAACCTGTTACTTCTCTCATAAACCCCAGAACCATGAGAGTGGTCTGTGAGTTCCGGGTGGCCATTGCAAAGAATTCTTAAACCCAGCAGAGAAGTAGAGTGTTGTGGGAGGGACGGCTGATGTCAGAATTGGTAAAAAGCTCGGAGAGAAGAGCTATGCCTGACCTCTGCTTCATAAGAATAAGCTTTAGGGAATGCTGACGGTGATTCTCTTTGCCCGTTGTGAAGCTAGGGGAGGTCAGACGCCCCCACCACACCATTTTTACAGGTGGGGATTGGTTTGAGTTCACAGAAGAGCTGAAAATTACCTGTGGGGGATGAACTCCACTGTGAAGGCTTAGAAGGCAAAGCTGAAAATACGGGGTAATTATAGCTGAGTCTGCGACCTGCTGGATAGAGACGATGTGAAGAAAAGGTTGCAAGGGAAAAGCATTTGATTAAAGAGCCGCTTAACCTCTCAAAGAAGCCTGGATTAAAAAAAAAAACAAAAACAAACTATAAAGCTGCTGTGAAGCTTAACATGGGACAAATGAAAGAGAGAATGTGAAAGTGAATGTATTTGTATATTCTCACAGGAACTCTTAGAGGAATTAGATTCAGTTTGACAACGCTGCTTGAGACTCTGCCTTGTTCCAGGTGCTGTGTTAGGTGCTAAGGATACAGATGCAAAGGAGGGTTACAGAAAGCACAGATCCTGTCCTCGGTCACTCGCTGACTAGCGGGAGAGATGGCTGGCCATGGATATGCAGACAGCTGCCCCCACTCCCCTGCTCCCAAAGGGGTGAACCTGGAATGATTCAGGCCACACTGTCTCTGAGGAGCAGGTGGGCCTCTAATTACCTGTTGGGAGGAGCTGCTACAAGGTCTGAGAGGTAGAGGGTTTGGAGGCTGGCTGCTGATAGGAGAGAGAATGAGATGGAGAAGCAGGGCCAGAACTAAAGTGAGACTTAACTGAAAGATTGGAGGTTCGGGTGCACCCAGAGGCATCTCGGAAGAAAGGCTTGGTGACTTGGTCCCGAAAAACCAGCCATTGAAAACCTTATGGAGCACGGTTCTACTGTGACACACAGACACAGACATGGACACACACACGTCTTGAGTCAGAATTGACTTGACAGCAACTGGCCAGTAGTTAAGGTAGGACTAAGGTGCAAAATTTAAAGGGGATACAAAAAGCTCAGTAGATAAGATAAATAATATTAAAAAATTTCAAAATGTAAAAAATCATGATGAACAAGATATCAAAACTTTAAACAAAGATAGGATCAGTAACAGATCTGCGCCAAGCCATCTTGAAGCCTGAGGCACAAGGAAAAATCAATAATACCGATCCTGTCTTTATTTAAAAGGTTGATATTCATCTGACGTTTTGCATTAATTTTGATTTAAAAAAAATATTGAATTAAAATATTATTTGTCTTGATTACTGACTTTTTTTGGCCTCCCCTTAAAATTCAAGCCCAAGGCAAGTCCCAGCCTGTGGAGCAGTTGTATGGTGCTTGCCCCAGCGTGTGGTTCTGAGCCTTCCGGAATGAGAAGAGCTGTCAGTTCAAACTAAAGAGCAGGTTTTCACTAGGATTTCACGGAAGCTGGGAAGCAGAGAGGCCTCAGGCCCGGTGACAAAGTGGAACATTCTCTCTATTTCTATGGAACCCAGGGTGACTGTGCAGTAAGAACTGAAGGGAACACTGCATCTTGTGGGCCCTTGAGTGTTTGTCTGCGTTGGGGGTGCAGCCTCCTCAAAGCACACCCTTTGCACGTAGTGTGCATTTATCTTTGCCATTCTGGTTCTTGACACATAGTAGGCACTCAGTGTCTCCTGAATGAAAGGATGAATGCAATTAGCAGTAGATACCGTGGCGAGGCCTCCACCTGTCTGTCAGTTTGTCGTACTATGGTGGCTTGTGTATTGTGATGCTTGAAGATACAACACTGTGTTTCAAATACCATCAGGGTCACCCACGGTAGGCAGGTTTCAGTAGAGCTTCCAGACTAAGATAAAACAGGAAGAAAGGCCTGGTGATCTGCTTCTGAAGATTAGCCAATGAAAACCCTCTGGATCACGACAAAATATTGCCCAACATACTGCCTGAAGATAAGCATGTAGGTTGAAAAGCACTCAAAATACACAGCGGCTGCAGCAATGGATTTAAGTATGACGACAATTGCGATGATGGTACAGGACTGGGCAATATTTCATTCATTGTTCATGGGCTTGCCCACTGGACAGCAATTAACAGCAACATCAACAACTGTGATATGTTAGACTTCCTGGAGCCCCAGGAGGAGATTTTGAAAAGATCTGGTTAGCTGCAAAAGCTTTATCTCCCAGCCCCTGAGGTACAAAGACTACTCTCCCACTTCTTACTCCTGGAGAAAGAGAAAGGAAAGAGGTGGTTGCAGGGCTGGACCTGACTCCATTTCACTCTATTGCAGGGTCAGCCTGGACAGAGTCTGCAACCTCACTACAGTTAGACCCTCGGAAGACCCATTGTGTTCTGGGCACTGGGTTTGGGGTTGCAGACACAAAATCCACTAAAACTTGTCCCTCCCATCAAAGAACTCAGTTTAGTGAGGGAAGAAGCGGGTGGGGGTGGAAAGGCTACAGGAGCAGAGGCGTCAGCAAATGATTCTACGTGGATCCAAGTTCACTCAGAGAAGAAATGCCTGTTTATCCTCTTAGTCCCTTAACAAGTGGATAACTCCTATTAGGGGAAAAGTTTTAGCTAAAGTGGGTATTACAAGAAACACAGGCTTGAAGGAAATTTTGGAGTCTCATCAATACCCTCTTTGAATTTATAGACCGTTCAATTAGTACTTCAATACTGCCACTAGAGAGTTCCAATGACTTGACCACTGAGTTTGGCATTTCCTGTCTGGGGATTCACAAGTTGGGGAGACAAGGAAGCTGCTTAGGAGGGAGCTCTGCCCATGTGCCCCCATTCTCATTCATAAACACACACACCAGTAACTTGAAGGAGGAAGAGCTTCAGAAAGTCCTTGAAAGAAAGAGCCTGTTGGCTGATTTCATGGGAATGCTTCATGGCTGAGGGAAAACCACTCAGCCTATTAAAAGTCATATACCCTCTTTAATGTAGATGATAAAACTTTAATTAAATTGGTGATTAGAAACAGAATAATAATGACCACTAATAAAGTAGTTTATAGGGATCGATAGCTTTACAAAGAGCAGTCCATCTAGTTGCTGGGGTGGGTCACTGCCAGCAGCACTCTGGGGCTCTGGGCAGGTAAAAGGATTAGGGGAAGGGTTTGCTGGAATAGAGAGATAACGTAAAAGGCAATTTATAAGGTGTGACTCCGAGCAGTGAGCTAGGGAAAACGGAAAGCTGTGATGTGGGTGGAATCGGTTGTACCTTTGCATTATGAATGAGCTTTACAAGATCACAGGCAATAGCAAGGATTTGGTTCCTTGTGAACAAATGAGTGTTATCTGCATTGTTTTTCTTTTTTGTTGTGGTCCATGTATCTTAGTGTGAAAGGGAGGCAGGACAAATAAAACCACATCTGAAGAAGCCTTTAGCAGTCGATGCCACACTAATAACGGTAATAATAATAAAGGCCAGAGTAATAATAATAAATAATGAGCACCTACTTGGTACATTTCATATTTCGTTTTTAATCACAATGACTTTCCTGCTTTACCAGGTGGTGCAGAGAATGTGTACTGAGGGATTGGATAGGAAAGGGAAGGCAGGAAAGATTTCCTAGAGAGTGAATTTTTAATTTAGTATCTGAAAGGCAGTGAGAGGCTTGATTCAGCAGAGGGAAAATGGAAAGGGAATTCTATACTGGGAAGAAGGGCAGAAGGTTCCACTCACCTCCCACACCTCTCTGTCAGTTACCATTGAGTCAACTCCGACTCAGGGTGATCTCATATATAACAGAATGAAACGTTGCCAAGTCCTGTGCCGTCTTCATGATCACTGTTATGTTTGAGTCCATTTTAGCGGCTATTGTGCAATGCCTTCCAACCTAGGGGGCTCATCTTCCAGCACTATATTTATTGGACAATATTCTCTTGTGATTCATAAGTTTTTCATTGACTAATTTTTGGACATAGATCACTAGGCCTTTCTTCCTAGTCTTAGTCTGGAAGCTCCACTGAAACCTGTCCACCATGGGTGACCCTATTGGTATTTGAAATACTGGTGGCATTGTTTCCAGCATCATAGCAACATGTAAGCCACCACTATCTCTACTCTGTCTCTGTCTCTGTCTCCGTCTCTATCTCTGTCTCTATCCAAATCTATATCTATACGTACATATACATATGGGACTGTCTATATGTGTATATACATATACACACAATGTGAGATTTTGGAAGGTGTCTAATACCTGGACTCAGGCAGACCTGAGATCAGATACCAGCTCTGACACTCACTGGTTGGGAGAATCTAGGGAAGGTACTTAAACATTTCTTACAATATTTTAATGCATTGAAATTTAGTAAATCTGTAATAACTCTTAACCATAAAACATGCAAAGGCTGAAAAATAAAACAAAGGAAAATAGTTTGGGGGTCTATGAAATTAGCCTTTTTCCTAAGCTGTTAACATCCCATGGGTCACTGCTTGTGTTTCATCTCTCTCTTTTAAATTTTATTTAAAATTTTGCCATCTTAACTATTTTTAAGGATACAATTCAGTGACATTAGTTACAGTCACCATGTTGTACAACTACCACCGCTATCATTTCCAAAAGGTTTTCATCACCCCAAACAGAAACTCAGTGCCCATTAACCAATAACTGCGCACCCAGACTCTAATGACTCCTTACCTGCTTTCTGTATCTATTTATTTGCCTGTTCTAGATATTTCACCTAAGTGGAATCATGTAACATTTGTCCTTTTGTGATTGACTTATTTCACGTAGCGTAATGTTTTCAAGGTTCACCCATGTTGTAGCATGTATCAGAACTTTATTTATCTGTATGACTGAATAATTTTCCATAGTATGCATATATACCACATTTTGTTTATTCATTCATCTGTTGATAGACCTGTTCGTTGTTTCTACCTTTTGGCTGTTGTGAATAAAATTGCAGTAAACATTGGTATACAAGTACCTGTTTGGGTCCCTGCTTTCAAATTTTTGGGCTACATACCTAGGAGTGGAATTGCTGAGTCATGCGGTAATTCTATGTTTAACTTTTTGAGGAACCATAATGCCTGCACCATTTTACATTTCTACCAGCAATGGATGGTTGTTCCAGTTTCTCCACATCCTGGCCAATACTTGTTATATTCTGTATTCCTGATAATAGCCATCCTAGTAAGTGTAAAGTGGTGTCTCATTGTGGTTTTTATTTGGATTTCCCTAATGACTAATATAGTTGAACATCTTTTTGTGTGTTTATTGATCACTTTTATATCTTCTTTTTTGGAGAAATGCCTAGTCAAGTCTTTTGCCCATTTTTTAATTGAGTTTTCTTTTATTATTAAGTACTTATGAGTTTTTTAAAGCCTCATTTTTGTCATCTGTAAAATGAGGCTAATATTTACCTCATGGGGTTCTTGTGAGAACTAAACTAGAATTTAATGAGAGAATACTTATAAAGCACCTAGAAGGTAAAAGGTGCTTGATGAATATTGGTTTCTCAAGTGGTTTGCTACCATGGCTTGTGTGGACAGCTTATGTAGTGGTAGAGTCCCATGAGCTGGCGTAAGGTTGCTGGGTTGTGATGATGGAGGCCTTTATGGCTTGAAGTAGCTCTTTTATGGTTCAGTCACTCTTGTCATATCTCTGTTTTATTTTTTCATAACACTTATTACTTTTGGAAAATTTCCTGTTTATATCCTTGGATCTTTGTTTATTGTCTACAACTCCCTTCTTCAAATTAAGCTTTAGGAAAGAACTTGTCAATTTTATTGGGGAAGTGTTCTTGACCTTATTTAAAGCCGATAACACTACTTGAACTCTGGATCCTGTCCTCTCTTGTCCCCTCATGGACTTTGCTCCAGCAATTATCTCCTTTTCTCTACATAATCGATTTCTCTCTTTCTGTGGGGTTATGTGCACCAGGACGCCAACATATCATAATATCACCCATCTTTAAAACAAATAAATACCCACACTCTTCTTTGACCCCACTTCTCCAGCTACTACCCCATTTCTCTACTTGTCTTCACAGAAAAACCGAATTGTCTATACACATCGTCTACAATGTCTCACCTACCATAGTCTTCTTATTGCTGTTCAGTTGGGCAGTCACCTTCATCTCTCCATGGAAACTCCTTTTAACAAGTTCACCAGTGACCATATGTGGCCCAAGCCAATGGTCAGTTCTCAGAGGAAACTTTATTAGACCTCTCAGCTGCATCTGGCAGGGCTAACCACTCCCTCCACGCCTCTGTGTGACCCCTTTACCTGGTTCTGTTCTTTCTCCCACTCCCCATCTCCTCAGTCTCCTTTGAAGATTCCTCTCTCCACCGGGCTCTCAATACCCTGAGTTCTGTCCTTGGTGGCCTTTCTTTCTACCTGTATTCTCTCCCTTATGATCTCATCCTCCATGTGTTTATGTATCATCACAAGCCTATCCCATGAGCATATGACTCTACCTCAATTTTTCACCTTGGATGTCCAATTGTCACGTCAACCAAACTGTGGTTAAAACACAACTCTTGTTGATTTCCCCCAATTCAATCTCCCACTCAACCCTCTTCATCTTAGGAAACAGTGCTCAGATCCACCCCATTGCTCAGGCCAAAAACCTCAGCTCTCTTTTTACATGCCCCCTGATGTAATCCATTAATACACTCTGTGGACTGTTTTCACATTTTTCCATCTCCACTGCTCCTACCCAGTACAAATCATTGTTATTTCTCTCCTGGACTCCTGTAACAAATTCCTAACTGGTCTTAAAGGATTTTTTTTTTTTTTTTGGTCTTCCTTTCTCCCCTCATCATCTGCTATATTTCTGCTTAAAATACTTTAATGGTTTCCATTTTATTTAGGAATGAGGCATTGGTGGTTCAATGGTAGAATTTTTGCCTCGCATGCGGGACAGCCAGGTTCAATTCCTGGCTAATGCACCTCTTGTGCAGCCACCACCCATCTCTCACTGGTGGCTTGCATGTTGCTACGATGCTGAACAGGTTTTTAGCAAAGCTTCCAGACTAAGATGTACTAGAAAGAAAGGCCTAGTGACCAACTTCTAAAATCAGCCAGTGAAAACCCTATGGATCTGCAGTGTTTTGTTCCATTATACATGGGGTCGCTCTAAGTTGGGGACTGTCTCGATGGTAGCCAAAAATAACAATACCAACATTTCATTTAGGGAGGAAAAAAAAACCACACTCAAGTTCTGTTCCTTGTCCTATATAAGATCCTAAAAGATCTGGTCCCAGCTTACCTCCCTAGCTTCATTTGCTTTTTCTTTCTCCATACTCATTCATACTGACTTTCTTTCTGACCCTCAAACATGCCATGTTCTCTCCTGACTTAGTTTATTTATACTTGCTCTGCCTCCTCAGAATACTCTTCCCTCAGATCTTGTCAGAGATCTCTTTCCCATCCTTCAGCTCTTAACCAGAATGCCACCTCCTTAGAGAGATCTTTCCATCAATCCTGGCGAACTCCTCTGTCTCCAATCCACTCTCCACCTTCTTACTCTGTTTTTTTCTTGATTGTACTTATCAGCACCTGAAAATATTTATTCATTTCCATTTGTTTGGCATTTGCCTCCCTCCACTAGAATGTGTACTTTTGAGTAGGACTTTGAACCAGTTCATTCCAATTAGAACCCTTGTCGAGATTTGCATTTCTACCCCAGATACACTGAATCAGAACCTACAGTTTAAGAAGATTCCTAGGTAATTCTTTATGTATAATAAATTTTGAGAATCAGGGCTCTACTAGCAGTTCTCAGAAGTGGTCCCTAACCAGCAGCACTAGTATCACCTGGGAACTTGTTAGAAATGCAAATTCCCAGCAAGGGTTTCAACCCCAACGAACCAGTTTGAAGCCCTGCTTTTGAGAGGCCGTATCTTCAGAGCTGGAGCCCTAAGAGCTCACCGACTAACCACAAAGTAGGCAGTTCGAACCCACCAGCTGGTCCTTGGAATCCCGTGAAGGAGGTTCTACTCTGTCCTATAGGTTCGTATGAGTTGGAATTGACTCTACACAACGGATTTGGCCTTTGGTATCCTCAGGGCCTGGAATAATTAGTGCCTTGCATACAATACCAAAAAAAAACCCAAACCCAGTGCCGTTGAGTTGATTCCAACTCATAGTGACCCTATAGGACAGGGTAGAACTGCCCCGGAGAGTTTCCAAGGACCACCTGGCGCATTCGAACCGCTCACCCTTTAGGTTAGCAGCTGTAGCACTTAACCACTACATCACCAGGGTTTCATTGCATGCAATAGGGGCTCAGTAAGTGTTTGTGGAATGAATGGACAAAAGACTATTTGAAGAGCTTGTTTATGCTGTGAACAGTGTAAGATTCTTGCTCATCTCTACCTACTGTCCTTTCCTGCCCCTCCTTATTCATTGAACACAAATTTCATAAGGACTTGGGCCACGACGCAGGAAAGCTTGGGAGGAAACACTGCATAATCCAGTGATTTTAAGAGTCCCCAAGTTCTAATTAGCATGGTGCATGGCAGTGATGCTAAATGAACTGTAATAGTCATATCAGGTCAAAACCCAGCTTCGTAGGGCAGCCCAAAATAGAGGCTGTGCTCTTTTTTTGTCTTTAGCAGGGCAGTCCATGGAGTCCCCAAAGGTGTATCAAGGTTTAATAGACAAATAATGTACTTGGTAGAATTGTGCAAGGAGAGAGACGGTTGCAAACTCTCTGAGGGTGTAGCTTCCGGATATTGAAATTTCATTAAGGTGTACTTGGGGCCTGGATAGATGATTTCAATTACCATCAATCAAGGTGAACTCTAGGGGCAGCCCATTCATCTTAAGTGTCCCCGCCTCAACTTCCTCCCAACCCTTCCCATTTCAGTGCAGTTTCGAACAAAGCATAAGCATAGGCATAAAAAGGAAGTGACTCTAGGCTCAGTTCAGTGTGGAGCTAGGGACATCCAGCCATTTTGTGATCAGCTGACCCATTCCTCACTGGCCACCCTGTCTGGCTCTGTACTCACCCTTTAAGTTGTTGGGCCTGCCCCAGGTTACACAGTTGTTATCCGCTGAGTCGGCCACGACTCATGGGGCCTCATGCACAAATGGATGAAATGCTGCCTGGTCCTGTGCCAGTTCCAGGATGGGTTAAGGATCAGACTGTTGTGATCCATACAGATTTCACTGGCTGATTTTTGGAAGTACATTGCCAGGCCTTTCACAGTAGCAGCATATAAAGTTGGACTTACAACATCGTCTCGCGATTCACAGCCTAATTCTGAACCCCTTGTTGTAATACATCATACAACAACCTGCTGCCAGTCCTTCTGGCTTCTAACTTGTACATTGCCTCATTCCTAGATTTCACTCCTAAATTGTCTGTCATTGCTTTTGAGACCTAATGCTTCTAGGCTTAAAAAAAAAAAAAAAAATTATTATTAATTAAAACAACTCGTTGTCGAGTTGATTCTGACTCATGGAGACCCTATAGTACAGAGTAGAACTGCCCCATGGGATTTCCAAGGCTATAATCTTCATGGAAGCAGACTGCCACATCTTCTGTGGAGTGGCTGGTGGTTTGAACCACCAACCTTTCGGTTAGTAGCCAAGCCCTTAACCACTGTGCCGTTAGAGCTCCTATAATTATTAATAAAGAACTGTAAATATATTTCTATATATGTGTGTATAAATACATGAGAGCAGTGTGGTTTCAATGGAGAAGGCTAATCATATGCTCGGGTGGGAATTTTGGCTCAGTGGGGCATGTTGCCAGGAATACTATTTACCTTGGGTTTTGATAGATCTCTTGGGGTATTAGAGAAGAGTACTTTGAAACTTATGGTTGAGTCTTGGGAAATCAAAATCAAATCTCAGCAAAGAGAGGGGGACAATCTATATCACCCATCCCTGGGGGGAATTCTTGGGGTAGGTTAGAATTTCCCCTTGAACTTGAGTCTCCTGGGCTCTGTCTTGAGATACAAATTAATTATTAATGAGGAGAGAAACTTTTGGATGCATCACAGATGGTGACACTCAAATGTCCTCCAATCCAGCTTCAAAGGGGAACTTGTCTTGGGTTCCTTAATGAAGAACAGACACAGGAGGTCCTCTTCTTGGGAATATAGTAAAGTTACATTCTCCACTTAATCCTGGTGGAGAGAAGGCTCTCTCCCCAGCCTTTGTAGGAAGATAGAAGCAGACAAGCGACTTCCCAGTATAAGCATCATCAGTAGCAATTGGCTAAAATTCCTTTCTGCAGGATGGACAGGGGCTCCAATGGTACCAGGCAGAAGATTTAAGTGGCCAGGAGGGGATGCTGTCTTCCCAGAACCTGCTAGATGGGAGGATCCCTGGGACTGTACAAGGTGAGGGCTTAAGGCCTCCCTACACCGCTCTTTTCTCTTTTTAAAAATTCTTAACCATGGCTTCTAGAGATTTCCTAAACAAGCTTCATGTGATAGGTAGTGATGTATGTTTCTGGCTTTGGACAGGGAACCCTGGGTCCACCACAATGCTGCCCAGTTGTTTGTGGACAGAAAGACATCAAAGAACACATGCTAAATTCAATTGATTTAGGCCTCAGTTTTTTTCCATTATATACTACTTGAGAAAACTCTCAGCGTGTATGAGAATCCAGGGAACCCCAAAATGCCAGTTATATGGCTTGAAAAGATGAATCAGCTCCTGAAAGAGATGTAAAAAGCAAGGTTTGGTAATTGAAGAGGAAATGTCAAGCCGGGGGAGGCAGGCCTCAGGGAGCCTGTGCTCTTAGTGGGTGTAATTGTCCGGGTGGGAGTCCTCAGCCGCCAGCCTCCCCAGGCCTCAGGTGGTGAGGAACAGTGCTCCTGACCTTTCAGTTCTGCGGCAGAGCCCTTGGCCTGAGGAGCTGGTGGAAATAATATGCTCCATTAACTGAAGCAGTGGAGGGTGCCTGTGGAGACCAGAATTTCTCCATCCATGGTGATGAGTGTGTGATTCTATCCAGGAAATCACACAGCTTCCTCAGGGATGTATACTTTCCCTCTGAAACCACCCAGACCTCCAGGCCTAGAGCAGGGAGAGGGCAGAACCTCAGTGGGGAGATTCTGCACCTCACCTCACTGCCCAAACCAAAACCAAAAGTTTGGCAGTTTGAATCCACCAGCCGCTCCTTGGAAACCCTACAGGACCTTCTGTGCTATAGGGTCATCATAGGGTCACTATGAGTCAGAATCGACTCAACAGCAACAGGTTTAGCTCTTAACCATTGTGCCGCCAGGGCTCCAGTTCTGAGGATACTACCTCTCAAAAGCAGGGCTTCAAATCTCTTCCCTCAGTTCCCAGTGGGGTCATTAGTGATCTCCAATAAATTCATTTACTTTTTATTACCAGTGTGTGGTAAAAGCATCAGCGTGAGGGTTGGTTGGGCTTGCCAGATTTAAATCCTGCCTGCCATGTGATAGCCAGGTGACGGGGGTATTTAAGCACTCTGAGCTTGTCCTTGAGCACTAAAATTTCAATTGTATTTTCTAGTAGCCAAAGCAAAAAAGGAAACGTGAGTTATATAGTTCTCTTTGGTTAATGACAGCACAGTAGGATCCTGCTAAATATTACTTAATTTTTTTATCTTTAGGTTAATATAGTATATAGTTTCAGTTAAAATTTCTACTTATTTTTGTATAGCAGACCATGAGCTAAGAATGGGTTTTACATTTTTAAATGGTTCAAAAAAAATTTTTTTTCAGAAGAAGAATCTTCCACGACACATGAAAATTTATGAAGTTCAGATTTCAATGTCCATAAATACAGTTTTATTGGATCACAATCATGCCCATTCATTTATGTATTATCTATGGTTATTTTCAACAGAGTTAAGTAGTCACGATGTAGACTATATGGCCCACAAAGCCTAGAATACTTGCTATTTGGTCTTTTATAGAAAAAGTTTACTGATCCCTGCTCAAGACCATTCTCCTGCTTTTGGACCCTTTCTTTCCTCTGTCCTCACAACTGCCCCCAGGATCCTATCCTGAATCTGATCCACTCCCTTATCCCTTGTCCTGGATTCTAGACTTATCCAAGTGACTGTCACAGTGCTTCTTGGCTCTGTACCCACAACTGGCTTCCACATATAAACCCAGTCTAGACAGGACGTTGTTATCTCTCAGGTACTTGTAGCTGCTACACTAGGCTCACACTGAGCTGGCTTGTATATGATTATTGAGTCATTCTGCTTGGGCCTATGCCATTGATGTTGCCATCTTGGTGTTTTGCTTTGTGTGGGTGGTGATTTGCCATAAAAGAAGCATAAATGCATTGAAAACACCAGTTTCTGAGGCTCACAAATTGCTATAGAAGACAGACAGACAGATGGGAACACTGCTGTGGTGATGTGAGCAGCCATCTGCTGTTACTAGTGTGGAGGGTGTCATTCAAGAAGCAGAGTGCAGAGAGTAGAATGAAAACATCTGTTTCCAAGCTTGAACGTGGTTCCTCCAAAGAGGGTACAAGACAGTGGCAGCTGACAAAAGGAGAGGTTCTGGGTCCCAAAAAAAAGTTAATGAAGGGTTCCTCTTTCACCCTTGTAGCCCTCTCTCAGCATAAACCCTCTCTCTTTAAGTAAATTTTATTTTTGCTGTAAAAGAAATACATAGTCATTGTTAAAACAAAAACAAAAAGAAAACCCGAAGAAATGAATTCCCCATAGGACTTTGACTTGGTTTGGGCAGGGAGGGTGCTGAGACTGGAGCTGGATTTGCGTGACAGATCATGCTGACTCCCAAATTGTCTTTTCTGTTAGTTTATGTAAGTCTTTGATACTGGTACCGACTTTTTATTTTGACTCTATTTCTGTAGGATGAATTCTTTCTCAGGAGGTTTCTGGGATTCTAATTTAAAAAGCCTTCAGGTGGGCCTTCCCCACGAGTTCACTTAACATGTCTGGGTACATCTGAATCCCAGCGATCGGCACAAATTAGGCTCAAGATTCTGACAAGTTTTTTCACTCTTACCTGCCCAGAGCCTTATATTCCCATTTCTTCAGGGGAGAAATGGGAATATAAGGCTGTGCTGGGTTGAATGGTGTCCCCCCAAAATTCATGTCTACCTAGAACCTCAGAATGTGACATTATTTGGAAATAGGGTCTTTGTAGATGTAATTAGTCAAGATGAGGTCATACTGGACTAGGGTGGGCCCTAAATCCAATGGCTATTGTCCTTACAAGAAGACCACATGAAGACACAGATACACAGAAAAGAACACATGTGAAAATGGAGGCAGAGGCTGGAGTGATAGATCTACAAGTCAAGGAATACCAAGGGTTGTTGGCAATCACCAGAAACTAAGAGAGAGACACGGGATGGTTTCTGCCTCAGAGTCCCTTGAAGGAATCAACCCTGGCGCTACCTTGATTTAGGACTTCTGGGTTTCCAGGACTGTGAGAGACTAAATTTCTGTTGTTTTAGGCCACCTGGTTTGTAGTAATTTGTTACGGCAGTCCTAGGAAGATAACACCACTGAAGTACTCCTCAGGTCATCTGGACCAGTCCCTTTACCTCTCATGCAAATACACGCACAGCCCCAACGTCCCATTTGTTCAGGGACAAGGTCTTAGTGAAGGTAATGGAAAACTACCACGAGCTAAGTTGTTAGTAGCTGAAAGAGGTTAAGATGGAACCACAGAGTCCCTGAGAGATGGTGACATTAGCATAGCCTTGGTACTTGTCTCAATGAGGCTTTAGATTTCTAATTGACTGTTATCTGTACATTTAGAATAAACTCCACTTTACCAGAGCCATTTGAAATGAGTTTGTTCCTTGAAACCCAATGTGCCTAGAGCAGAGCGACCAACATTGTTCTGAACAACACGTAGTTAACTGTAGAAGGGTTCATGTGGCCCTTTCCGTCTCTTGGGCTCGTAAATGCCTTGTGTCCTTGGTGTTCTTCATTCTCCTTTGATCCAGGTGGGCTGAGACCAATTGATGCATCTTAGATGGCTCCTCGCTGGCGTTTAAGACCCCAGACGCCACTCTCCAAAGTGGGATGCAGAATGATTTCTTAATAGATTTTATTATGCCAATTGACTTAGATGTACCCTGAAACCATGGTACCTAAACCCCTGCCCCTGCTACACCGGCCTTCAAAGCATTCAGTTTATTCAGGAAACTTCTTTGCTTTTGGTTTAGTCCAGTTGTGCTGACCTCCCCTGTATTGTGTGTTGTTTTCCCCTTCACCTAAAGTAGTTCTTATCTACTATCTAATCAGTGAATACCTGTCTCTCACCCTTCCTCCCTCCCCCACCTCGTAACCACAAAAGAATGTTTTCTTCTCAGTTTAAACTATTTCTCAAGTTCTTATAACAGTGATCTTATACGATGTTTGTCCTTTTGCAGCTGACTAAATTTCACTCAGCATAATGCCTTCCAGGTTCCTGCATGTTATGAAATGTTTCACAGATTCCTCACTGTTCTTTATCGATGCGTAGTATTCCATTGTGTGAATATACCATAATTTATTTATCCATTCTCCTGTTGATGGGCACATTGGTTACGTCCATCTTTTTGCTATTGTAAACTGTGCTGCAATAAACATGGGTGTGCATATATCTGTTCACGTAAAGGCTCTTATTTCTCTAGGATATATTCCGAGGAGTGGGATTGCTGGTCGTATGGTAGTTCTATTTCTAGCTTTTTAAGGAAGCACCAAATCGATTTCTAAAGTGGTGGTACCATTTTACATTCCCACCAGCAGTGTATAAGTATTCCAATCTCTCCACAGCCTCTCCAACATTTATTATTTTGGATTAATGCCAGCCTTGTTGGAGTAAGATGAAATCTCATTATAGTTTTGATCTGCATTTCTCTAATAGCTAATGATCGTGAACATTTCCTCATGTGTCTGTTAGCTACCAAAATGTCTTCTTTAGTGAAGTGTCTATTCATATCTTTTGCCCATTTTTTAATTGGGTTATTTGTCTTTTGTAGTTGAGTTTTTGGAGTATCATGTAGATTTTAGAGATCAGGCACTGATCAGAAATGTCATAGCTAAAAACTTTTTCCCAGTCTGTAGGGTAGTCTTTTTACTCTTTTGGTGAAGTCTTTGGATGAGCACAGGTGTTTGATTTTTAGGAGCTCCCAGTTATCTAGTTTTTCTTCTACATTCTTTAGAATGTTTTCTATACTGTTTATGCCATGTATTAGGGCTCCTAACGTTGTACCTATTTTTTCTTCCGTGATCTTTATTGTTTTAGATTTTATATTTAGGTCTTTGATCCATTTTGAGCTCGTTTTTGTGCATGGAGTGAGGTATGGGTCTTGTTTTGTTTTTTTATAGATGGATATCCAGTTATGCCAGCACCATTTGTTAAAAAGGCTGTTTTTTCCCCATTTAACTGTTTTGGGGCCTTTGTCAAATATCAACTGCTCATATGTGGGTGGATTTATGTCTGGATTCTCAATTCTGTTCCGTTGGTCTATGTGCCTGTTGTTGTACTATTATCAGGTGTTTTGACTACTGTGGCGGTATAATAGGTTCTAAAATCAGGTAGTGTGAGGCCTCCCACTTTGTTCCTCTTTTTCAGTAATTCCTTATTTATCTGGGGCCTCTTTCCATTCCGTATGAAGTTGGTGATTTTTTTTCTCCATCTCATTAAAGAATATCATTGGGATTTGGATCGGAATTGCATTAAATGTATAGATCGCTTTTGGTAGAATAGACATTTTTATAATGTTAAGTCTTCCTATCCATGAGCAAGCTATGTTTTTCCACTTAAGTAAGTTTCTTTCAGTTTCTTGCAGAAGTATACTGTAGTTTTCTTTGTATAAGTCTTTTACATCTCTGGTAAGATTTATTCCTAAGTATTTTATCTTCTTGGGGGCTACTGTAAATGGCATTGATTTGGTGATTTCCTCTTGAGTGTTCTTTTTGTTGGTGTAGAGGAATCCAACTGATTTTTGTAGGTTTATCTTGTATCCTGATACTCTGCTGAACTCTTCTATTAGTTTCAGTAGTTTTCTTGAGGATTCTTTAGGGTTTTCTATGTATAAGATCATGTCATCTGCAAATAGAGATATTTTACTTCTTCCTTACCAATCTGGATGCCCTTTATTTATTTATCTAGCCTAATTGCTCTGGCTAGGACCTCCAACACAATGTTGAATAAGAGTGGTGATAAAGGGCATCCTTGTCTGGCTCCCGATCTCAATGGGAATGCTTTCAGGCTTTCTCCATTTAGGGTGATGTTGGCTTTTGGCTTTGTATAAATGCCTTTTATTATGTTGAGGAATTTTCCTTCTATTCCTGTTCTGCTGAGAGTTTTTTTTGTCATGAATGGGTGTTGAACTTTGTCAAATGCCTTTTCTGCTTCAATTGATAAAATCATGTGATTCTTGTCTTTTGTTTTATTTATGTGGTGGATTACATTAATTGTTTTTCTAATGTTGAACCATTCCTGCATACCTGATATGAATCCCACTTTGTCATGGTGAATTATTTTTTTTATATGTTGTTGAATTCTATTGGCTAGAATTTTGCTGAGGATTTTTGCATCTACGTTCATGAGGGATATAGGTCTATAGTTTTCCTTTCTTGTGGTGTCTTTACTTGGTTTTGGTATCAAGGATATGGTGGCTTCGTAGAATGAGTTTGGTAGTATTCCGTCCCTTTCTATATTCTGAAATACCTTTAGTAGTAGTGGTGTTATCTCTTCTCTGAAAGTTTGGTAGAACTCTGCAGTGAAGCCGTCCAGACCAGGGCTTTTTTTTTGTTGGGAATTTTTTGATTACCTTTTCAATCTCTTCTTTTGTTATGGGTCTATTTAGTTGTTCTACCTCTGTTTGTGTTAGTTTAGGTAGGTAGTGTGTTTCTAGGAATTCATCCATTTCTTCTAGGTATTCAAATTTGTTAGAGTACAATTTCTCATAGTTATCTGATATGATTCTTTTAATTTCACTTGGGTCTGTTGTAATATCGCCCATCTCATTTCTTATTCGGGTTATTTGCTTCCCCTCCTGTTTTTCTTTTGTCAGTTTGGCCAGTGGTTTATCAATTTTGTTGATTTTTTCAAAAAACCAGCTTTTGGTCTTGTTAATCCTTTCAATTGTTTTTCTGTTTTCTATTTCATTTAGTTCAGCTCTAATTTTTATTATTTGTTTTCTTCTGGTGCCTGTGGGTTTCTTTTGTTGCTCTCTTTCCATTTGTTCAAGTTGTAGGGATAATTCTTTGATTTTAGCCCTTTCTTCTTTTTGGATGTGTGCATTTATTGATATAAATTGGCCTCTGAGCACCGCTTTTGCTGTGTCCCAAAGGCTCTGATAGGAAGTGTTTTCATTCTCATTGGATTCTTTGAATTTCTTTATTCCATCCTTAATGTCTTCTATAATCCAGTCTTTTTTGAGCAGGGTATTGTTCAGTTTCCAAGTGTTTGATTTCTTTTCCCGTTATTGATTTCCACTTTTATGGCCTTATGGTCAGAGAAGATCCTTTGTAATATTTCAGTGTTTTGGATTCTGCTAAGGCTTGCTTTATGACCTAACATCTGGTCTATAATAGAGGATGTTCCATGTGCACTAGAAAAGAAGTATACTTGGTTGCTGTTGGGTGGAGTGTTCTGTATATGCCTGTGAGGTCAAGTCGGTTGATTGTGGCATTTAGATCTTTCGTGTCTTTATTGAGCTTCTTTCTGGATGTCCTGTCCTTCACCGAAACTGGTGTGTTGAAGTCTCCTACTATTATTGTGGAGCTGTCTATCTCACTTTTCCATGCTGATAGAGTTTGTTTTATGTATCTTGCAGCCCTGTCATTGGGTGCGTAAATATTTAATATGGTTATATCTTCTTGGTGCATTGTCCCTTTAATCATTATATAGTGTCATTCCTTATCCTTTATGATGGGTTTAACTTTAAAGTCTATTTTGTCAGAAATTAATATTGCCACTCCTGCCCTTTTTTGATTGTTGTTTGCTTGATATATTTTTTTCCATCCTTTGGGTTTTAGTTTGTGTCTCTAAGTCTAAGGTGTGTCTCTTGTAGGCAGCACATAGATGGATCTTGTTTTTTAATCCATTCTGCCACTGTCTGTCTCTTTATTGGTGCATTTAGTCCATTTACATTCAGGGTAATTATGGATAGGTATGTGCTGTCCTTTTGATGTCTTTTTTTGTGTGTTGTTGACAGTTCCTTTTTCCCACTTGATTTTATGTGCCGAGTAGATTTTCTTTATATATATTGTCCTTTCCTCATATTTTTTGTTGTTGATTTTGTTTCTGCTGAGCTGCTATTTTTTTCTTGTATTTTATTTTGATGAATAGGATACTTTGTCTCCTTTATGGTTACCTTATTATTTACCCCTATTTTTCTAAATTTACACCTAACTTTTATTTCTTTGTATCACCTTATCTTCCTCTCCATATGGAAGGTGTATGATTACATTTCTTAGTCCCTCTTTATTATTTTAATGTTGTCTTCTTTTATATAATAACATTGCTGTTACCCTGTTTTGAGCTTTTTTATTTTTTTATGATCTTGCTATGTTTTTTTGGATTTCCCTGTCTGGGTTGACTTCTGGTTGCTCTGCCCAGTGTTCTAGTCTTGGGTTGATACCTAATACTTTTGATTTTCTAATCAAAGAACTCCCTTTAGTATTTATTGTAGTTTTGGTTTGGTTTTTATAAATTCCCTAAACTTGTGTTTATCTGGAAATGTCTTAATTTCACCTTCATATTTAAGAGACAGTTTTGATGGGTATATGATTCTTGGCAGGCAATTTTTTTCTTTCAATTTTTTATATATGTCATCCCATTGCCTTCTTGCCTGCATGGTTTCTGCCGAGCAGTCCAAGCTTATTCTTATTGGCTCTCCTTTGTAGGCGACTTTTCATTTATCCCTCGCTGCTCTTGTAATTCTCTCTTTATCTTTGGTTTTGGCAAGCTTGATTATAATATGTCTTGGTGACTTTCTTTTAAGATCTACTTTATATGGAGTTCAATGAGCATCTTGGATAGATCTCTTGTCATCTTTCACAATATCAGGGAAGTTTTCTGCCAACAAATCTTTCTATATTTTCTGTTATCCCTCCATGTTCTGATACTTCAATCACTCGTAGGTTATTTCTCTTGATAGAGTCCCACGTGCTTCTCAAGGTTTCTTCATTTTTTTGAAATTCTTTTATCTGATTTTTCTTCAAATATGTTAGTGCCAAGTAATTTATCTTTGAGTTCAGAAATTCTAGCTTCTACTTGCTCAGTTCTGCTCCTCTGACTTTCTATTGTCTACTTCTGTAATTTTATTGTTAATCTTCTGAATTTCTGATTGCTGCCTATGGATTTTTCCAACTTATTAAACTTTTTATTAAGTTCCTGAATAATCTTCCTAATTTCTCCAATTGCTTTATCTGTGTGTTCCTTGGCTTGTTCTCTGTATTGCCTCATTTTCTTCCTCATGTCTTGAAGGGTTCTGTATGTTAAACTTTTGTATTCTGGCTCTGGTAATTCTAGGAATGCACTTTCATGTAGAGGATCCCTGGATTCTTTGTTTTGTGAGCCTGTTGAGGTGATCATGGCCTGTTTCTTTATGGGACTTGTTATTGACTGTTGTCTCCGAGCCATCTATAAGTTATTGTATTAGTTCATGCTTGCTTACTGTGTCGTCACTTCTTGCTTTGTTTTGTTCTGGTATACCCCTATGGGTTGCTTGAGTGAGCTAGCTTGATTATTTTCGCCTTTGGAGCTCTGGTGTCCTGTCCCCAGATGGCTAGAGGTGTTATTAGGTATATCAGTCTAGGAGTCCATTCAGTTTTCTTGTATGAATTCAGCTCAGGTTTCCAGGTAGCTGACCATCAAGTGTGTGGTACAGGCTCTGCCCTACAGTCTTACAGAGGCAGGGGTGATTGGCATATATACCGGTATCTGATTGCAGGAGGGGGTCACGGTCTGAACAAGGCAGGGGGCTGAGAACCAACCCCCGAGTGTCCCTGAGGAAAGCATGTCCCTGTTTCCTAGAGTGTGCAGGTGGGTGGGTTCTGCAGATGGACCATGGGCACCCAAAGTTTTTGGTTGTAAGGACTGGGAGGTACCAGTTTTCTTTGGACCTCTGTTGTGGGTCGCTGGGTGACCTGAGGGGAGTTACCAGTCCTTAGGTCCCTGATGTGGGTAGGTGAGGACCTTGTTTAATAGGCAAAGCAATGTCAAATATCAAACACTCACCTCTCCGCTGCATAGCTGAAATGGTTGGAGTCTGCCAACAAGGGCCTATTCTCCTGAAATAGGCCCACACAGGCCCATGTAGAAGGGAAAGGCACTCAAAGTCCATGGACGGTTTATGCATGGACAGGAGTGGCCCCCCCAATTAGTGGAGATAGGAAATTATCTTTTCCCCCAGTTGCAAATTTTTTCCTTCCCCAAGGCTGGGAGAATGGCTCTAGGTGCTCAACAGTGCCTAACTCAGGCCCAGGGAATTCAGCTGCTGAAGCCGGCCTGGGAGTGGGGGGATGCATGGTAAAATATATGCAAGTACTTAGCTTTTGCCAAGAGCACCATTCTCAGGTTCCGGAGGTGTGAGTAAGCTGTGTGGCTGGCTGCTTTTTCCTGAGGAAACTGCAGCTGAATGCTAGTACCAGCCCGCTGCTGCCGCTCGGGGAATGGTGCCTGAGGGCTCCCTGCGGATCAGTCTCCACTTCTGAACATTCTCTTCTGCCCCTTACCCCTCAGTTCATTTTATAAGCTTGCCTTTGAAGCTCAGGGCTCCCAGCTTGTCACAAATATACTCGTTTCACTTGTTTTTTTGGGTCTTTCTTGTAAAGAGAGCTCGCTGGAAGCGTCTGTCTATTCCGCCATCTTGGCTCCGCCTCTCCATAGAGTTTTTAATGGCTGATTTTTTGGAAGTAGATCCCTGAATGTTTCTTCTGAGGTGCCTCTGAGTGGACTTAAACCTCCATCTTTCAGTTAGCAGCTGAGTGCATTACCACCCAGGACTCCTCCTTTAAGGTTTCTACTCATTGTTCCTTAACTCACCAAAACATGTAGGAACTTATTATCAGAGATGATAAAGTCTTTTTTATTCCATTCCCTTTCCCCATATTCAGGGAAAACAACAACCATGAAACTCCGTCTTTAAGAAAAGAAAAAAATGGCTACAACCCCAAAGTCTGAACTATCACGCATGCTTGCCTCACTGTGAAATCTGGATCAATAGGTGAGGATGTGCTGCAGTGCAACACTTTCTTCTCAGGTATCAGTAAGAAACAGATTTCCTTAAAAGTAAGCATCACAGTTTTGAAAAGAAGCCATGATTGGAGCCATGAGGTTTAGATTTCTCCACAGCCGTACCTAATGCCAGAAGACATTGGACAAGTTTCAGTGGAGATCTGAGGGGAAGCACGGACAGACCCAAGAATTTTATACTTAGCCAAGATGTCTTTAACGTATAAAGGTAATATACCCTACTACCCACTGCTGTTGAGTCGATTCCAACTCATATTGACCCTATAGGACAGAGCAAAACTGCCTGATACAGTTTCCAAGGAGCACCTGGCGGATTCAAACTGCTGACCTCTTGGTTAGCAGCTGTAGCACTTAACCGCTACACCACCAGGGTTTCCAAATGTAACACAGGAATATTTTAAAGCCTGTACAAGTATTGTACTCCCCCTATAGCTTCAATTTTTAGTGTAAGAAAAGTTTAATTTAACTAAAAATAGCATGTATAGCACAGCCTTGTTGTTTATGTATTTACCTATTTATTTTGTCTGCCCATCCATCCATTCTTTTATCTATATATAATATATGGTGTCACACATAATACATCTCACATACTTTGGACTTGTTATCAGGAGGGATTAGTTCCTGGAGAAGGACATCATGCTTGGTAAAGTAGAGGGTCAGCAAAAAAGAAGACCCTCAATGAGATGGATTGACACAGTGGCTACAATAATGGGCTTAAGCATAACAATGATTGTAGGGATGGTACAGGATGGGGCAGTGTTTTGTTCTGTTGGACTTAGTCACTATGAGTCAGAACTGACTCGATGACACCTAACAAAAACAACCAGAAATGCATGGTGAACTATCAGAAATGGTTACCAAATTTCCAGCTGATTGGATTAGAGGTCATTTTTAAGGCTTAAAAAAAAAAAATTCTCTGTACTGTTTACTTTTTAAAAAATAGCGTCATGGTTTTTCTTTTTATAAAGTGAATGTAACTTAAGTGGAGCTATGTTGTGACCTAGCTTTGATGCTTTCTCAAGGAGGAAAGCCATATGCCAAAGGTGGTAGAGCAAAAGCTATAAGGAACCTGGGCCCTTACTGACTGTCTTTAGTAGCTGCATCACCTCTGGACCATCCACCTCTGGACTTCTTGTTACATGAGAACAATAGACTGTACTGGGTCAAACTACTAATGTCAGATTTCCGTAAGATGCAGCTGATGGCAATAACGACAACATACCAGGATATGTGTATTTACTGGGTATTTTAATGAACTAGTTTTGGATTCTCTTCCCTTTCTCTCCAGAGGACTGCCTTGCATTGGTTTGGTAATCAGATTGGTTGACTGGTTTTATAGCTGCTTTGGGCTGATCAGGTGATAAACTTTGAGCTACCTGGATTTGATTCTTGAGGTGACTGCTGACATTCTAGTGAAATTACAACTGCTGGGCTATTTGAACTTGTTTTCCTGTTGTCTTATTACTTATTATTACTGTATATTTGCTGTCAAGTTATCAGTGATAACGTAAGAAATCAGAACTAGCTCCACTGCCGCCTTGTGCACTGATGAAAAAGTCACTGGGGTGGGCAATTTAGAAAATTAGCAGGAATCTAGTGGGTTGAGATGACCTGACAACTCTACTAGTGAGCCCTGATTATCCTTATATGCTTAATTAGTGACAAGACTTAGAATCCAGCCTCTTCAGGTTACTATGAGTCATGAGAACGGAATGAGAAAAAAAGAGACTTAGGTGGGAAAAATTAGTTCTAATCGAGAATGATGAGAAGATCTTGTAAAATCCCTCTGGAATGTTTAAAAAGAAGACAACCTGGTTGGTTGGTTTGTTTTGTCTTTTTTCTCAGAGGTGGCTTGTTCTCGTGATGAATAGGGGAAGGATGCCCCAGTGGCCACTCCCCATGCCATCCAACCCTGTGACTTTCTGCAGTGTGAAATGTGGGCTCTGGTGTGTTAGGTAAAAGGGCTTTTCAAAGTGGCAAATCAGGGTCTTGGCAGCATTCTTGTAGCCATTCTGTCAGTGGGGTCCTTGGGACTTGAAGCCTTGATTGCACATCCTCCCACATCTTATCTCGTGCTGTGGGCAGAGGCCAATCAAGAATGCAGGGCTGAGAGGTCTAGGGGCTGCGAGCTGGTGGAGGGCCTAGAAACATGGGGAGAGACAAGTCAAGCTGAGTGCCCAGAACCAGGGAAGATCCAGAAGTTAGTGATCAAATAGCAGAAGGACTGCCAAGCAAGTAATCGGGCTACGGAGTATGTGGAAGTTGGCGGTCAAAGAGGGGGCAGAAAGATTAGCTCCAAAGTCACATAGGGTAAATTCAGTGTGTGTCCTGCATTGGATCCTGGTACAGAAAAAGGACGTTAGTAGAGTAACTGGTGAAATCTGAATAAAACCTGTAGTTTCCTTAGTTGTATTTGTACCAGTGTAAATTTCTTAGTTTTCATAAGCGTGCCGTGGTTACATGCGATGTTAACATGAGGGTAAACTGGGTGATGAGTACACGGGAACTCTACTGTCTCTGTAACTCTTCTCTAAATCTAAAATTATTTCAAAATAAAACTTTTTTTTTTTTTTTTAAATCACATGGAGAGGAAGGTAGTAACAATAACCGGAAATAGGTATTGTTATATTTCTAGACCTGGATGTTGATTACACAGGTGTCTTCATTTTGTGACAATTTATCCAGCTGTACACTTTTGAGTAGTGCACTTTTCTGCATATGTGCTGTATTTCAATAACAAGTTTACTTAAAAACAGACATAACAGCCAAAGCAGGAATGATATGACTTGAGGCCCTTGAAATTGAAGCAAAATCTGCTTCAGATTATTATTATTTTTTTAATTCCCCTGATATTCTCAATCACAATTCTTCATTGCTAGGTTGACTGGTTAACCCCAGAGCCCAAGCCCATCTTATTTCTAGTCAATTTTGACCAGGGAAGGAAGTGTATTAGCGGCTGCAGCACCATCACTTGGTAGAGCTTGGAATTAAGTTTTCTGACCTGGCAGCATAGTGGTTTAGAGCTACGGCTGCTAACCAAAAGGTCGGTAGTTCGGATCCACCAGGTGCTCCTTGGAAACTCTATGGGGCAGTTCCACTCTGCCTTATAGGGTCGCTATGAGCTGAAATCGTCTTGACGGCAATGGGGTTTGGTTTGGTTTGGTTTTTGGAGCTCACGCGCAGCCGCTACCTGTTTTGTCAATGGAGGCTTGCGTGTTGCTATGATGCTGAATGGGTTTCAGTGGAGCTTCCAGACTAAGATGGACTAGGAAGAAAGGCCTGGCAATCTACTTATGGAAATCAGCCAGTGAAAACCCTGTGGATCACAATGGTCTGATTGCTCATGAGATCGTTATGAGTCAGGGGCCAACTTGATGGCAGCCAGCAACAATAACAACAAGTTCAGGTCCAGGAATGAACCTGGGCTGCCCTCTGACTCACAGCTTTCCTTACTCCCTTTGTTAGCCCAAGACTGGCCTCTGGCCTTTTTTCCCTGCCTGGCGCTCCAGGAATCCAAATCTGCTTGGCTGGAGGCCTGTTCTGACCCTTAAGCCAGCCTCATGCCTGTGTACCAGTCGATGAAGGTGAGCCATGACTGTTGCAGGACTGTTTACTGTAATTGTCCTGTAGTTCCCCGACTTGTTCCTGCTAAGATGCTGTCTCTGCCCAACTCTCAACACTTAGCTCTGCCACCACAACATTAATCTTGCCTCTGGGCCTTTGACTTTCGCATTTGTATTGATCTCTTTGGCATTGGATTCATAGTTCTCCGTAATGGATTTTGGCTTGTAACCTGACTTGTCTCCATCCAGGCTGCCCTCACTATGCATGGCCCTTTGGAAACCAATCTTTTACAATTTCCCCTTGGCTGGTGCCCTCCCTGGCTGGGCTCCCTACGAGGTGGAGGGAGTGATATTCCAGCAGCCAAGAGCCTGATATGTTGCCTAGTTTTACAGACTTTCTCCCATGGAGGGGAGGGGTTGAACCTGCTCACACCACCCTAGCCACCAGCTGGGGTCTTGCAATGAGTGAGTTTATCCGTTTATAATGCAAGCCCCTTCCTGACTTCACACAATCTCTACTCTTGGACTTTCCTTGCCCTTCTGTGAGATTGGACCTGCCAGCACCAACAGCTGCCCAGACCATGCTTGAGCTCACCTTGCCCTTTGGACATTATACTTTGAATTGCTGGGTTGTTCTCACCAGGGCCCACTTCTCACCAGTCAGCTTCTGACCTCATTTCAATGTCCTCTCACCACCAGCCTGTATTACTGGCTCCCAGCAGATCTTGATCCTGATCCCAGCCATGTTATTTCCAAGCAGCTTAAAAGCATGGTATGTGCTGAGGAGGTAGATGGGTGGTGGTTTCTGAAATGCAGGTGTCTCCTTTCTGTTGCATTTGATAAACATGGCTCCCTTGTAAGTGCTGTAAAAACCTGTCTCTGGTATTTGTAGCGTCCATTTCCAAACCTCCCATAAATTCCTACCTAATTGCCCATTCCACTGCTCCTTGCTCATAGCTTCCTGGTGGCTTAACCTCCCCATATTTTGACTCTGAATCCTAGTTCCTTTCTTGTACCTTGTTGGTACCTTCGTTTGATACATTCCTCTGACTTTGCCATTGATGCCTTTCTAGGAAATGGTCTTTGTGTTTGTCTTCCTCCTTCCCTTGCCCCCACCATGTATGGAGACTGGAGACAGGAGGCATACTCTCTGTATGCTCTACTTTTGTATGAATGGATTGACTTTCCAGGTATGCCCTTTGCCTGGCTTCTGGCTGGTTAGCAGCCAAGCTCTTAACCCCTGAGCCACCAGAGCATCTCCTTATTAGGGGTTAGTAGTTTTATTGGAATATCCACTTTGGGGGTTGATTGTAGGAGTTATACACCCCCTTCTCTCAATATTATAGGAAGATTTCATCATCAGTTCAGGTTTGTTAGGCCAGCAGTTTTACTATTCTACTAAGAC
The DNA here is from genome assembly GCF_024166365.1 of Elephas maximus indicus. Taxonomy (NCBI): domain Eukaryota; kingdom Metazoa; phylum Chordata; class Mammalia; order Proboscidea; family Elephantidae; genus Elephas; species Elephas maximus. Next base: position 42,282,448 of record NC_064837.1, on the reverse strand, counting down.
TTTTCGATTTAGTTGCCTTTTCTCCCCCAGGTTATGGGGGATTGGGGTGATAATTAGGAAATTTTAAGTGTGGACGTTGTGGCAGACATTGTTTCTTGATAATCCAATACCAACTGCTCTTTTACTCACCTGTTCTATGTTTCTTGTTGTGTGCCGTTGAATTGATTCCAACTCATAGCAACCCTATAGGACAGAATAGAACTGCCTCATAGGGTTTCCAAGGCTGTAAATCTTTATGGAAGCAGATTGCCACATCTTCCTTCCTTGGAGCAGCTGGTGTGTTTGAACTGTCAACCTTCCAGTTAGCAGCCAAGCACTTAACAATTGTGCTACCAGGGCTCCTTCCACCTGCTTTATAGAGACTAGAAAGCTAACGACTCACTTTCCTAACCTTGCTTGCTGCTAAATATGGCTCTTCTCACCAAGGGGTGAGCACAGCTGGAACTATCTCTACTTTCTTTCTTCCTGGAGCGTATAGATTAAATGCCTGGAGGTGAAGCAGCCATCTTGCAACCACATGGGATGGGTAAGATTACTAAGAAGTCGGCCCTGTCATCATTGAGTTACTGTCAGTTGTTTACCTTTGGACTTATTATGTAGGGAAAAATATCCTTATTTGTTTAAATTAGTGTTCTGTTTTCCATTAATTGCAGCCCAAGTCATAAGGGCCTGGCTAATAACAGAGGTTACATGGTGAATTGACCCTGAATGGACAGTATCAGGAAAAGCTGGTCAGATCTGTGCTATTGGTTTGAGGTTAATCTATAAAGGGAAAACCAGACTTCTTACTCAGAACTTTAGGGAAGCCTAAGGTTGTGATCATGATATTGGCTACAGGGCTGGCGAGTTGCCTAACATGTAGATTGGCCACAGTATACCCTAGGCTAACAGGGTGAGCCATCTTTGGCCAATATGAGGTCATCTAGACTCTAAGCCCTTAAACCACATAACTCATAACTCATACCTAGTTCCTTGTTAGGGTGAGTTTGGGGCCTCCCTGTCATAATCACGGTAAAGTTCTTCCTCTCTCTTTGACTCAGCTTTGTAACTTGCTTTCTTCTCTGTTCCTCATTTAACTGACTCTAACCTTATGGCTTGTCTCTATTTCCTCGCTCTATGCTCATATATTAGACCAGTTTTCAAAGGGAGGTGATTTTGTACCTTCCCTCCCTTGGGGACATTTGGACATGTCTAGAGGCATTTTTGGTTGTTACAGCTGGGGGCAGGGGCTGATACTGGCATCTAGTGGGTAGAGGTAAGAGTTGCTGCTAAACATCTGACATTATATCAGATGGCCTCCCACAAAAAAAAAATTATCTGGCCCAAAATGTCACTAGTGCTGGGTTTAGAAGCTCTGCCTAGACCTATCAAGAAATTGATCGTTTTGGTTAAAATCGTTGGCCAGCTCGTAGCGTATACTCAATATCTGGCCCCAGCGACTCCTGGTTCTGATGAATCCTACTGAATGTAGGTAGCTCTGACCCTAGAACTCTATACTATTTGGTTGTTGCCCCCATTAGGCCTGACCTCAACCCCCGAAAAAGGGTCTTAGATAGGAGTTGGTGTGCCAGAGCGACACTGTTTTGTTTTCCAAGTAAACTAAGGAGAAAGAGGTGAAGACAGAAGCCCTTAGGATAAAGTATGAGGTAGTCCTGAGTGAGTAGTAAAGGTGAAATGAGATCTTGTTTGTGTCAGGGAAAACAGCAAGCCCTGTTGTGTGAAAGAATTGGAGGTAGCTGAATGGCTTATCAAGCTGAACAATAAAGAGTAATTGATACAAAGTAGGATGTAAAGAAACAGGCTAGGGTGGCTTTATAGGAGGCTAAATTAAACTGCAGCATTGCACAAAAGTGGCAGACAGGGCCCAGGGCAGAGCTAAGGAGACTGGGTGGCTGACAGGCCAACCAGAGGCAAGATGGCTTTGAAACAGAGACAAAGCTTCCCTGTGATCATTAAGGTTGTGTGTCAACTTGGCTGGGCGTGATTCTTAGTGGTTTGGCAGTTATGATGTAGTATGGCAGTCATATGATGATGTGATCACTTCTATGGTAAGTTTTGATATAATGTGATCACTTCTATGATGGCATCTGCTATAAGAAGCCAATTAGTTGAAAGAGAATTTCCTTAGGGGTGCAGCCTGCATCCAATATAGGTGGACTTTCTGGCAAGGCTTATGGCCTTTTGCTGGCTCTGGATCCTGCAGCTGGCTCCTGTTCATCTGATCTCCAGTTCTTGGGACTTGAACTAGCAGCTTACCTGCCTTCTTGCCTGCTGATCTTGGGATTCGTTGGACTTTGCAGCCTGTGAGCAAGAGCCCTGCTGTCTGACCTGCCGATCTTGGGTTTGCCAGCCCCTGTTGTGACATGGGAAACCCTGGTGGCATAGTGGTTAGGTGCTACAGCAGCTAACCGAAAGGTCAGCAGTTCGAATCTGCCAGGCGCTGCTTGGAAACTCTACGGGGCAGTTCTACTCTGTCCTATATGGTCGCTATGAGTCAGAATTGACTCGACAGCAGTGGGTTTGGTTGGTTTCTGGTTGTGACATGAATAAGGAGAAGCCTCCAGCCTGATCCACAGACTTGGGATGTTCCAACCTCTACAACTGCATGAACAATTTCCTTGATATAAATCTCTCTATATATGTATTTATGCACTGAACCGATTTTGCTTCTCTGGAGAACCCAGCCTAAGACACTGCCCCAATCTCTTACACCCTTTTAGAGCAGAGGGGAATAATCACTGGCTTTCCATGCTCTCGTTAGCCCATGGTCTGGAGGCTGATGGCTCCTGTATTATAACAGCTGGCTGCATCTGCAAGACCAGCAGTTCCTAACAAGGCTGAAAGGAGTTTCTTCTCATGCACCCAAGATGTTCTTTTGTCTCTTAGGTAAACTCTCTGACACAATGCATGGTCGAAGAATCTTTTTTTTTTGTTGTTGTTAATTGGACATTTTAGTTAATACAGAATTAACAAAAGCCTGTGGAATGATGGCAAGAGCGCCAGGCTTAGGTCAAAATACATAGATCTGTTGCTTCCTAACAAGTCACATCAATGATTCAAGCTTCAGGTTTTGAATCTGCTAAATGGATATCATATACCTGCCCTGTCTGTCTGACAGTGATGAGGCAGGGATCCAATGAAGTGAAGTATATAGGAGTGTTTTAAAAATTACATATTGCAATATACCTATTGAACATATTGTAATATTATCACATATACCAAACACCAATTGTTAGTTTCAAAGAGTTAGAATAAAATAAAGCACAAATAAAGTTTGAACTATACAGAATAGGTTTTATTTCCCTCTTCTGCTATAAAGAATATTGTTTAGTAACGTGTGAGAGTATCTTGGAAGAAGTAACAGCCAGAGTGCTCCTTGGAAGCAAGGATGGTGTGACTTTGTTTCATGTACTTTGGACATGTTATTAGGAGGGACCAGTCCCTGGAGAAGGATATCATGCTTGCTAAAGTAGAGGGTCAGTGAAAAAGGAGAAGACCCTTGATGAGATGGATTGACACAGTGGCTATAACAATGGGCTCAAACATAGCAACAATTGCCAGGACGGCACAGGACCAGGCGGTGTTTCATTCTGTTGTAAATAGAGCTGCTAAGAGTCAGAACCAACTCAACAACACCTAACAACAACAACATCCGGGAGAGAAGACAATGGCAGAGTAAGTAAACACAGAAATTTCAAAGCCACTGCCAATGTTCTGGTCTCTAAAGTCAGAGATCAGGTTCCAGGGGTAAACTTTTTGAATAATAGAGAGGAGTTGGATGTCGACAGAAAACAGAGAGGGAAGGGAACCCAGAAACCAAGAAGCAGGAAGTCTTCAGGGAGAGAGGGGCCTGAGTAGCATGGTGATATCAAACTTCTAATTGTCTTGGCTCTTCAGACAAGTCTATTGCTTCCTCAATTGACTTGAGAGAGTAGTTTTCACTTTGGGACAGATACAGTTGTCACCACAGAAAAAGGGGCTGAGTTCCATGTCTAAGTCAGTGTGGGGTAGAGAAGAAGAGAAGCTATTAGGTAATGGGAATGAAATCAGTTTTATCTGCAGCCAGAACTCAGAACCATAAAGTAGGGCGACTGTCCAGGACTGTCCCGGTTTAGCACTGAAAGTCCCATGTCCCAGGAAACCCCTCAGTCCCAGGAAAATTGGGATGGTTGGTCACACTCTAAGAGGTGCTGGGATGGAGGAATCCAGGATTTTCAGACATCCTGGGAAGGTTCTTGGGCTTTCTCACCAGGCAGTGATAGAGGAATGAGCCAATTAAAATATCCTTGAGGACAGGATCCCATCTTATTACATATGGGCTTGAATGTTTAGGTTAATAAAGACGAAGGAGGCAGAAAAGAACACGGTTCTTGCCATTTTTCTGGTGTTTACTAATTTTCACTGATGTTGGAATTTCCTGGGCATTGTTGACTCCATTCATCATAAAAGAACATCTCTAAGGCTCTTGCATGCAGAATTCAAGGTGAATGAAGCAACATGACTCTATAAGCACTCACAAAACAAAACAAAAAACCCACTTTATTTGCAAATAAACTTACAGGAAAGCTGCAAGAAATATAATAATATAAAAAACACTCATATACGCTCTACCCAGATTGTCCTGTAGTTAATATTTTATTTATTTGCTTTATCATTTGCTCTCTGTACACACACACACACACACACACACACACACACACACACACACACAGTTATTTTTCTAAATCATTTGAGACTAAGTTGCATACATTATACCCCTTTACCTCTAAATAAAGAGAGCTGGTGGCACAGTGCTCGGCTATTAACCCAAAGGTTGGTGGTTCAAACCCATCAGCTGCTCCATGGAAGAAAGATGTGGCAGTCAAATTGTGAAGATTACAGTCTTAGACCCCCTACGGGACAGTTCTACTCTGTCCTATAGGGTTGCTCTGGGTTGGAATCGACTTGACAGCAATGGGTTTGGGGTTTTTACCCCTAAATATTTCAATGTGTATTTCTTAAGAATATAAATATTCTCTTATATATCAAGTTCAGTAATTTAACATTGATAAATTACTTTGATCTACCATTCATATTCCGTTTTTGTCAATTGACTCAATTACATCCTTTATACCATTTCTTTTTTTTTTAACTCCAGTACAGGAATGAGTCTGGGATCAGGTATTTCATTTAGTTGTCATGTGTCTTTATTTTCTTTTAATCTGGAACATTTCTGCAGCCTTTCTTTGCCTTTTATAACATTGACATTTTTGAAGGTAAAATTCATTTTTGTTTTTAATAGAAAGTTCTTCATTTTGGGGTTTGCCTGTTGTCTCCTTACTGTTAGATTCAGACTGTGCATCCTGAGTTGAATATTATGTAAGTGGCATTGTGTCCTTCTCAAGGTATCACATCCGGAGGCACCCAGTGTCCATCTGTCCCTCACTGGTGATGTTAATTTTGACCAGCTGGTCAAGATGTTGTCCAATTTCTATGCTGTAGAGTTACTATTTTTCTCGCTTGTATGTATACATTCTTTATCAATTCTAAATATAGTTATTAGTATCTTACATGACTTCACACCTGCACTTGCTTTGCAGGTAGAAGGTGTTGGAACAAGTTTTGGTTTCTGTTTTTCCTAAAAAAAAGAGGTTTTTAATTTTTATTTTATGCTTAGTTTCTGGAACCAAACCAACCTTTGAAGATTGCTTTGTACTTGAATAAGCAAGTGAAGAACAAGAACAAAGCAAAACAAAAAGCCCAGAATGAAGCAAACCCACCCTCGTTGCTCTGTTTCCTCCACTAGAGGAGATGATTGGTTTCACAGAGCTGACCATCCTGAATTCTGTTTTGTTGCCTCTTGATGAGAATTTGACTAAGATCCTTGGACAAATGAGAGGAAACTGTGCTAATACCTCAGTGATTAAACAACAGAGAAAAAATTCTATTCTGGTTATGAGCCCACATCATTTGTATCATAGTAACTCTGATACACAGAACAGCTTTAGAAAAGGCGAATGCAAAGAGCACCTTTGTTAGTGGCAGTAAGTTTGATTCCAAGCAAGGTCAGTGTTGTTTTGACGTTCTTTCAAGGGCCAATCCTGGGCCTAGAGAATGCTCATAGATGTTCAACACCATAGAATAAGGCATGGAACTGCACTATGTGTACCTTTCTTCATCTTGTAGTCTTCTGGTTATTAGCCTTCATATTGTCAAGTTTCTCCTCTGCCTGACACCTTCACATGAGAGTGCCCTGTCATCACCCATAGCTTTGTTCCCTGGTTTTGTTTCAAGATCTCTTCCCCTTGGTGTGCAGTTTTCATGTCAACTGATTACTGGTAATGAGCCCTATGCTTAGCATGTGCCTTGGTGTGCAACTGGGGAAGGCCAGAAATGTGGGGGTTTAAGGATTTCATTTTACTTGGATCCACAATCAGCCCCTGTGGAAGTGGTAGTCAAGAAATCAAATGACGTATTGCATTGGGCAAATCTGCTGCAAAAGACCTCTTTAAAGTGTTAGAAAGCAAAGATGTCACCTTGAGGACTAAGGTGCTCCTGACCCAAGCCATGGTATTTTTTTTTTTATCACCTCATATGCATGCAAAAACTGGACCATCGCTAAGGAAGACTGAAGAATAATTGATGCATTTAAATTATGGTGTTGGTGAAGAATACTGAATATACATGGACTGCCAGAGGAACAAACTAATCTGTCTTGGAAGAAGTACAGCCAGAATGCTCCTTAGAAGCGTGGATGGCAAGACTTTGTCTCAGATACTTTGGACATGCTGTCAGGAGGGATCAGTCCCTGGAGAAGGACATCATGCTTGGTAAAGTAGAGGGTCAGTAAAAAGAGGGAAGAACTCAATGAGATGGGTTGACACAGTGGCTGTAACAATGGGCTCAAACATAGCAAGGATCGTGAGGATGGGTAGGACTGGGCAGTGTTTCATTCTGACGTACATAGGGTGTCTATAAGTTGGAACCCACTTGAGGGCACCTAACAATGACAAGTCCCTGGGGGTAGCCATTGGCCAATGAAAGATCAGAATTAGAGGATAACTATCCCTGCTTCTTCTCCCATGAGGGGGAACAACTCTGAAGTGGGTTCTGCATTGTCTTTTCATGTTTCCCAGCAGGATTGAGCTCCAGATGTCCAAAGTGGGAACCTGTTTGATTGCACATCCTTTATTGGCTTTCCTCCCTTCTCTGTCTCACTTTTCTACTTCCTTAACCAGTTCTTCCTGGAATCAATTCCCAAACAATCATGAAAGGGAAAAAAGATATTATGCATAGTTCTTAGCCTTGCTGAGTTTCTCTCTTCATGGCCTCTTGATACCAAGTTATGGGAGCAAAAATGGCCCCAATGTGAAGGTTGGAAACCCTGCCTCAACCACTGCCAGTATTACTTTCTGATTTAGGCCTAAGCTCAGTCATCTGCTGCCTCATAGACCCATGATACAGGAACTATGAAGAGCCATTGGGCTTGGTTACAATAAAGGGATACTGGACCAATTTCATCCTGTGGCTAAACCAATCACCAAATTGAAAGACTACATAAATCAAACCGATATTGATAGAGGAAAAATTTCTCATCAAGATTTAGAATTTTGCATGGGTTTGTAAATCTTGGCATCTCCTTGTAAAAATCTGAGTGCTATTTAGTAGTCATGGCACTGTTGCTATCCTTTCGCTCTTTGGTTTCATATTAAAAGTCATGGAAAATATTTTCTTTTTGCATAACTTAAATGAGAAGAAATCTGAATAAGAAAAACAGAAGGGGGTGTCCACTAGACCCAGGCAAAAATTTGTTAGTCTCCAACCAGCAGTGGTAATTTCAACTTTAAATACTTCTGCTTTGGGGGAAATTTAAAGAAAGTTTAGTTTGACACATTCTTCTCTTTTCTTTCTTCTGTGTCCATCATTAGCTGCTTATTTTGGGGTTTAGGTGGAAGAGCACTTTTTAGGACAGTCTTCCTTATTTTAGGAAACCCTGGTGGCACAGTGGTTAAAAGTTCAACTGCTAACCAAAAGGTCGGTAGTTCAGATCTGCCAAGCACTCCTTGGAAACCCTATGGGGCAGTTCTACTCTGTCCTATAGGGTTGCTATGAGTCGGAATTGACTTGATGGCAATGGGTTTGGGTTTTTTTTTTTTTTTTTGGCTCCTTATTTTGCTACACAGTTATCCTCCTTTTGTGGAGACGTGTTATGAAATCCCTTGAGTTAATTTCGGATTTCCTGCCCTTCCCACTCTGTTCTTTTTTATTTGTTTCCTTTGAGGGTGGAATATGCCAGAGGGGAAAAAAAGTTGATTTCTGATGAGAATAATGCAATTTTTGGGTGCAAAGTCTTTGTTCCAAAAAGCAGTCTGTTTGTTGCCAAGCTACTTTGGAAAACTTTCGACTATTGATCAATTTACGTACATTTGGGTAGCACCTTTAAAAACGGCAACGTTCTCCAGACCTCAGAAATACAAGGTCTTTATCTGCTGTTATGAACCTTAAATCAGAGGGAACATTGCAAAGCTCTAAGTCCTCTTGCAGAATGTGTGTACATTTGAATACTCTCAGATGGTTCTTCCTGATCCAGTCCTTCAGGGAGCCCAATGGGTAAATGGGCAGGTTTCTATTCAGGGACTATAATGCACACATATGCTAATAGAAAATATAGGTGTAGATACAAAGTCCCACATTAGTCTTCCCATACTCTATACTGAATCAATATTGTTGTTAATTGGGGATTTCTACTTATTAAGACTTTCAGGAGGAAGTATTAATACTGTCTGGAGGGACCAGTGCCTGGGAGAAGGACATCGTGTTCAGTGAAGTAGAGTATCAGTGACAAAGAGGACGACCTTCAGCGAGACGGATTGACGCAGTGCTGCAACAATGGGCTCAAACATAGCAATGATTGTGAGGATGGCACAGGACCAGGCAGTATTTCCTTCTGTTGTACATAGGGTTGCTATGAGTCAGAAAGGACTCAACGGCATCTAGCAACAACAACAGCTGTACTTCCAAACTCTTTCTCCCTCCTTTAATTATGCATATGATGGGCAAAAAATTATAAATCTCTATTTGCAGAATCTTTTCTGCCCCAAATCATTGCTAGGAAAACTTTTGTGTTGTCTGTTTGGGTTTTTCCTTTCCTTTTGCCACCACTCCTTCCCCATCCACCTCCTAGGCCAAGATTTACTTGGGAGGGGGGCAAAAAGAACAATAGCAGAAGAAGCGGCAAAGGGAGAGAAGGAAAGATCATAGGGGTTGAGGTAGGCAGGGCTTTTCACTCAGCTGCTTGTTAGAACCTCCTTCGGGGCTTTTTAAAAAATGTCAATGCAGGGGCTCCTAATTTAATTGGTCTGAGCACTGGCATTTTAATAAAACTTGCCTATATGATTCAATTAAACAGCTGGGGTTGAGAACTACTGGGGTTGAGTTTGGATGAGTAAGAGGTTGGGAGGACACTGGACCATGAGGTTGGGAGGACACTGGACCATGTGGTCCCTGGGATTTATATGGGTTACATGCACATGCGCTCTAAAGTGCTGTGTAGCTTCACTCTAGGGGAAGCTCTGCTGCCTACTGGCATTAGGCTCTTCCTCCAAAAAAAAAAAAAAAAAGTTTTTTTTTTTTTTTCCTAAGAATACCTTTCCTAGAGATTGACTCCAATTATAACGAAGATTTTAAAACACGATGTTTTAAATGAAAATCAGATTATTTCACTTCCCTGTTTGAACCCTCGCATGGTTTCTCATTACATGTGAAATAAAATTCAAACTCTTTTCTCAGGCCTGCTAGGCCCCTCATTATCTGTTCTTTTTCTACTTTTATGGCCTCTTCTCCTTACTCTCTCTCCTCCAGACACACTTGGTTTCTTTCTATTCCTTCAACAACACTCTATCTCATTTCTTAGAGCCTTTGAACTTATGTTGTCCTCTGCTTAAAGCACTGTGCCCAGATTTTCCCTTGCTGAATCCTTTGCCATTCGGTGTAAACACCACCTTGCTAGAGATCTTTCTTTGTCACCAAAGTAGTTCTCTACTCACATCACCCTGTTTTATTTTCCATGTAGCCATTGTCATTCCCTGAAATTGTCAGGCTTATTTAATTATTTGCTCTCTGTCTTCCTTCTCCAGCAGAACTTTGTTCTGTTTTGTTTGCTAGTATATTCCTAGTGTGTAGACAAACAGTGTCTGATGCTTAATAGGTGTTCAATGAATATTTATTGGGTAAATGAATGTTTCATCGGTAACATTATTTAAGGGATGAAATGTTAGCCTTAGGTGGGAGCATAGATTCTTTTAGAAACAACATGAGCACTTGGGAGGACTTTGTTTGCAGTAACTTATAATAAATTGACTTTCTTTATATTCATCCATGCTTTTCTTCAAAAGCCTTTATTAAGAAGACACAATAATGTCTTACAAATAACGTACATTTTGCCATTCATACTCTTCCTTTAAAGACTCTTTTATTATGATCTTCCCTGTTTATCTGAACATTGCCTTTCCTTTTTGTTTGGAGGTAGGCTAGTATCTACCTCTTGTCTGAAAGGTTTTTTCGCTTGGCTTTTGGTTGATCAGCTTCAGGCAGTCTCTGCTGATGTTAAGAAGAAAAGTATCAACCTTTTTTTAAAAATTTATTTTATGTATTATTTACACTCCACCTGCTTCCAAAACCAATTAGAGACACCTAACTTCTTTTAATTACTTTCTACCTTTGCCCTTTGAAGCTTCTGGACCCTATAAGGTTCCTCAGCAGTGCCACTGGGTCTTTGATTCCTTTTTAAAAAGTAGGATGTTGGATGGTTGGATTGGATGATGTCTAGGCTCTTTTACAGTTGTGACATTTTGAACCACTCTTCACAAGATAGAGGGAGTTAACGACCATTCATCTAGAGACTTTCTATATAACTCACCCACTTCTCCTTCCTGACTAAATGTCCTCACAACTTTTTAGCTGCACTGCTTAAGGAGACTAATATGAAACAGGATTATTTGGATTTTCTTTGCCATTATAATGTGGATTTTTATGTTGTTATGTATGGAGCATACATAGTTAACAGAATACCATTTATTGAGCACCTACCATGTGCCCTGGTGGTTAAGCGTTAGGTTGCTAACCAAAAGGTCAGGAGTTCAAATCCACCAGCAACTCCTTGGAAACCCTGTGGGGGCAGTTCTACTCTGTCCTATAGGGTTGCTATGAGTCAGCAATTGGTACAATGTCCCAGGCATTGCTAGATGCTTTATATGTTATCTCATTGAATTTCTATAATGTAAATATTGATTTGTCTCTTCTATCACGGAGAAAAATCAAGGATCAGAATAGTTAAGTAAGTTATGCAAGAAGAAAAACTAATAAGGACCAGGACCAGGATTTGAACCCTAGTCTATCCAATCCCTAAACCAGACACTTTTTAAAAAAAAATTTTTATTGTGTTTTAAGTGAAAGTTTACAAATCAAGTCAGTGCCTCATACAAAAATTTATATATACCTTGTTATATATATATATATATATTTTTGTTATATACCCCTAATTGCTCTCCCCCTAATGAGACAACTCTCTCCTTCTCTCCACCCTGTAGTTCCGTGTCTGTTCAGCCAGCTTCTGTCCCCCTCTGCCTTCTCATCTCCCCTCCAGACATGAGCTGCCCACATAGTCTCATGTGTCTGCTTGATCCAAGTTCACTCCTCACCAGTATCATTTTCTATCTTATAGTCTAGTCTAATCCCTGTCTGAAGAGTTGGCTTTGGGAGCGGTTCCTGTCTTGGACTAACAAAAGGTCTGGGGACCATGATCTCCGGGGTCCTTATAGTCTCAATCAGACCATTAATACTGGTCTTTTTTTTTACAAGAATTTAAGGTCTGCATCCCACTGCTCTCCTGGTCATTCAGGGATTCTCTGTTGTTTTCCCTTTCAGGGTAGTCATCGGTTATAGCTGGGCACCACCTAGTTCTTCTGGTCTCAGGCTGATGTAGTCTCTGACTTATGTGGCCCTTTCTGTCTCTTGGGCTCATAATTACCTTGTGTCTTTGGTGTTCTTCATTCTCCTTTGCTCCAGGTGGGTTGAGACCAATTGATGTGTCTTAGGTGGCCACTTGCTAGCTAAACCAGGCACTTTAAAGCTAGTCTTTGCAGATAATACACTCCAATGGGTATAAGTAAAGTCATAGATGGAGAGAAATTCAATCCTGGAATTGGGCTTCAATCATTTCATTGTCCTGTTAATATATTACCAGTTGCTAACGAATTAATTGTGGCTCATGGTGACCCCATGTGTTCCATAGGGTTTTCAATTGCTAATTTTTCAAAAGTAGATTGTCAGAACTTTCTTCAAGGTATCTTTCTGTGGATTTGAACCCCCAACCTTTTGGTTAGCAGCCAAACGTGTTAACCTTTTATACCACCCAGGGACTCCCTTGTAAAAGAGAAACCCCGAAGACTCCTTTGACCAGAGTAAAATGGCTGAACTAACCCAGGCCTCTGTAGTGTTTAGCAAAATTAAACTGGATCTTTAACAATGCCTGACCTTTGGGCTCTTTATCTGGCTAGCAACCATGAGCAGATAAGGAGATGTTTCTCACCATGGTCAAGCCAGGATATGGAAGGTATGCAACCCAAGGAGGAGATCTTGATGCAAATACGTCTGTGTAAAATGGCCTTGAGATATTCCTTCCATGATAAAGATGTAGAAGCAATCTCTCAAAAAAAAAAAAAAAAAAAAAAGACCTTGGCGCCGACATTATCTGAATCTCTTTTGACTGAGCAAGCTATTTCACCCCCACCCCCCTACCCCTTCCTATCTCATATCTTCTCAATTGTCACCTGTAACCAACCTAAGGGGGACAGATATGTACTCTAAACCAACCCCCTCCTAGTCCCCACTTTCAGTAAACCCCCCTTGTGTTGATCTAAGTTTGTAACTTCCAATCAATTAATGCATTTTAGGTTCTTTGTTCTAATGCCTTAAATATGTGTTTACTACGTTGCCATTTTGGAAGCATTTGTTTCACTCTGAGATCAGACGTTTTCCCTGGTTTGGACTGTTTTTGAGCCTTCAATAAATCTCCTTGCTTTCATTATAACAGTATGAGTTATTACTCTTGGATACCCTTAACGTATTAGAGATGACTGAGAGAACTGGAACAGCTGTGGAGAGAAGTAAAGCCTTCTCTGGGCTACACATATTTTCATGAAGACGCATATATGATACAAATGTAATGGCAATAGGCAAGTGGATGAATGGATGAATGGGGTGATAGCTTACCATTGTCTTGAAGATTGCATTAGAGTTAGCTCAGCTAGCAGAGTGGAGGTTGAAGTGATGAGTTTGCTTTCCAGGAAGCACAGATAAAAATAGCATGTGTGAATTCCCTAAGACATGATGCACTTGGAAACTGTGAGTAGTTTGTTAAGGCCAGAGTGTACCATCAATCCGGGGTTTGGAGAAAGGCCTAGAGATGAGACTGGAAATGTTGGCAGAGGCCAGTAATGAGCTTTTTGTACTTTGCTAAGTAGTTTGGAATGAGTCCCATAGGTGGTGGTGGATCATTGAAGAATTGAAGAGGATCGATAGGATCTGGCCTCGTTTTAGAAAGTTTCTCTCCTCGCATATTGTCTCCGACTCTTATGACCTGTTTAGCTCTTGTTGGCCAAATATATGGGAAATGCCCTTTGGGAGAACACGTTGTTTCCTTCTTGGTGGACCAGAATTCTTACTGTGCTTATCCCAGTGTCTGTAAATCAGTGACAATGTCAGAGCCTGAATGGGACTCTGTGGGTGGAGTGCCCCATACTCAGCCTAGAAAGGTATTTTTCTATTGCTCTTGGGATTAGAAGGAAGACTGGCTTTGCCTCAAATGTCAAGGCATTCTGTGGGTAGATTTTCTGCTTGAGGTGAATCAATGCCAATTTGAATTCATCCAATACATTCTGGAAAACAAAATTAAATTACTGGCCCTCTCTTTCCCTGAAGCTATAGTGCGCTGCCTATTTTGCCTTATGATCAGACACCTGGGTGGAAGAAGGGAAAGCTTCTGGTGTGAGAGAAGAGTGAACAGAGAGAAGGGATGAAAACCTTGAGGCTAAGCCTTTGTCTCAATGCCTGGAAAGGATCCTAAGACCAAGCTTAACACTCCTAGGGCGATGCTTTTAAAATGGAACTGTAAGTAACGTTTGTAAACTGCTTGTCTGGGGGGAAAACATTTTCCAAATACATAGCCTGAGGTCCTTGCACAGTGTGCTGAAATTATTGGATACTAGTAAGGGCGCTTCCAAACCCTTAAAATAAAAAAGTTGCAATGAGAATTTACAAAAAATTTTTTTTGGATTTGTTTTTGGTTACACAAACTCATTTTAGATTAAAAATTGAATTTACAGAGTAGTAAAATTATTTTAAGACTCCCCAGTCTGGTAAAACATGTCAATTTTGTTGTAAAAGCTGGCCGTAGTAGGTGGACAAATAGCCTAGAAATTTAGTGGGCTTTGGAGTCAGACAAACCTGCCTTAGAATCCCAGTCCCAATTTTCAAACTTTTTATCTCCTTAAATAATAAGCCTCTTTTACCAAATGAGGTCTTACGTGCCTGGGTAGTATATAAAACAGTCATGTGAAGTTGTTCAGGTAGAAACGGACCTTGGATGTGAGGGTCCCAGTGCTTAGCCTCATTCTCTGTGGCCTCTGAGGCATCTCGTTGGGGCTCACTGGAAACCACTGTTCTGGATTTGACCATTCATTTGACAGATGGGAAGAGTGGCCCAAACAGGGAACAAAGCCAGCACAAAGTCAGATGGCCAGTTAATGCCGGGACTGAGGCCGAACCAGGGCTCTGGGCCTGGCTCTCTGCATTTCTTTTTATTTATTCATTTATTTTAATTTTTATTATGCTTTAAGTGAAAGTTCACAAATCAAGTCATTCTCTCATACAAATATTTATATACACCTAGCTATATACTCCTAGTTGCTCTCCCCCTAATAAGACAGCACACTCCTTCTTCCCACCCTTGAATTTCCATGTCCATTCAGCCAGCTTCTGTCCCCCTCAGAGGCCTTCTTATCTCTCCTCCAGACAGGAGCTGCCCACATAGTCTCATGTGTCTCCTTGATCCAAGAAGCTCACTTCTCACCAGTATCATTTTCTATCTTATAGTCCAGTCCAATCCCTGTCTGAAGAGTCAGCTTTAGGAATGGATCCTGTCTTGGGCTAACAGAAGTTCTGGGGACCATGACCTCCGGGGTCCTTCTAGTCTCAGTCAGACCATTAAATCTGGTCTTTTTACAAGAATTTGTCTCTCAGCATTTCTTTGCACTGTACTACATTGGCCTCAAAAAACAAACTTGTTTCGTTTGGCTTTTTTCCCAGCCTTGACTAACGAGAGACACAGGTGTTCTTTAATCAGTGGGTAGAAGAGCTTTTTCATCCAGTAAATTCAGGCTCAAACATATCAGTTGTTAAAACAATTTCTTCATTCTGCTATAGCCACTCTATTGGAGCCCTGGTGGTGCAGTGGTTAAGAGCTTGGCTGCTAACTGAAAGGTCGGCATTTCAAATCCACCAGCCTTGGAAACTCTATGGGGCAGTTCTACTGTGTCCCATCCAAACCCAAAACCCAGTGCCATCGAGTCGATTCCGACTCATAGCAACCCTATAGGACAGAGTAGAACTGCCCCACAGAGTTTCCGAGGAGTGCCTGGCAGATTCGAACTGCCGACTCTTTGGTTAGCAGCCGTAGCACTTAACCGCAGGGTTTCCACTGTGTCCCATAGGGTCGCTATAAATTTGGAATCAAGTTGATGACAATGGGTTTCGTTTTATAGCCATTCTATAGGGAGGAAACTGAGGTTTAGAAAGGTAAATAACATGCCTTCTATCCATTTTCATCTCAGATCTAAATCATCGAGTATCTCTTCACATTAAAGGCAATGAAAACTCTTCCTTTTTCACAATGAGGGGACTGTTGCCATAATTTAAGCACCCTGGTTAACTATGAGGATTTCCCACTGGTACGAACAGAGACAGCCGACATTTTGTACCTGTTTGTTGGATTATACTAGAGAAAAGTGTTGCCTTCCATGGTGTCTTGGTTATCCATGACATTGCACCCTTTGGCTCTCCAAAATTCACATCCTTGACACATGTAACACACATTCCTCATCATATCATAGCAAAAGTCTTAATTCAACTCCAAGTCCAAAATCCAAAAATTTCTTTTCATCTGTGAAATCTCTAATACAAGTTATCTGCTTCCAAAGTAAAATGGTGGAATAGGCACAAGCTGGACATTTCCATTACAAATGGGAGACATTGGAGGGAAAGAAGGGATAGCAGGCACCAAGCAAGCTGGCAAAACATATTATGTTAGCTGTCAAGAATTGGAAATAATCCTCTTTTCTCTGAGACCATTTACACAATGACCCTGCCCTCCAGACTCTAGGTGTTGGGCACACTCTCCCAATTCTGAGTGAAAGCCCCTTGGCCCTGGGCTTCAGTTCCACCTTCCAGGCCCACTGGAAGGGCAACTTTGCTCCCTCAGTTTTAGGTGCACAGTTCTCCTTGTCCATCTGAGTGGTGACTCCACCCTTAGAAACACCAGAGGCCACGGTTCCATCCTTTGAAACCCCAGAGGTCGTGGCCATACCCTTTGAGACTGAGGCAGCTCAGCTTCCTGTGTTCCTTGTCTCTTCAGCTTCTGCTTCCTGGTTTCTTGGCCTCTCAGCTCTGAGCCTCATGCCCACATCTGCCCTGCTGAAGCAAGTGTTCCAAAGCTCTGTCCAACCCACCCACACCAGTAAGTGCCCAGAGGCACTCTATTCTGCCAGGAAGCCATCTGTGCAAAGGCACTGAGCTCTCTTGCTTTGTGGGTCTGCTCCAGTGCAGTCTCGCACCAGTCTTCTGGTTCTGCTGCTGCTGTTTCTCTGCTGCTGCCATTTCTCTCCTCACTTCCTTCTGAGTCCTTCACCAGAATTGTCTGACACCCATAATGCCACCAAGAGTCTCTTCAAGAGCAACTGCTTCCACATTTTAAGTGTCTGTTAGAGCAGCACCTGACTCCTGGTACCAAATTCTGTCTTGGTTATCTAGTGCTGCTATAAGAGAAATACCACAAGTGGATGGCTTCAACAAACAGTCTAGTAGGCTAGAAGTCCAAATTCAGGCATCAGATCCAGGGGAAATCTTTCTTTCTCTGTTAGCTCTGAAGGAAGTTTCTTGTCATCAATCTTTCCCTGGACTAGAAGTTTCTCCATGCAGGAACATTTGGTCCAAAGATGTGCTGCTTTCTTCGTGGTTTGAGGTCCCCTGCCTCTCTGCTTGCTTCTCTATTTTATATCTCAAAAGAGATTGGCTTAAATTATAGATTAAACTCATAGATTGAGTTTACATAACTGCCGGTATTCCCATCTCATCAACGTCATAGAGATAGGATGTATAACACATAGGAAAATCACATCAGATGCCAAAATGGTGGACAATCATGCAATACTGGGAATCATGGACTAGCCAAATTGATGCAAAATTTTTTTGGGGGAGGGAGGGCACAATTCAATCCATGACACATGAAAATCAGTTAAAAATTACTAAATCCTTAGAAACGTTACTATGAGTCAGTGGGATTCATTATTAGGGCCCCACAGTAAGAAGCCAACTTAGGAAACAGGAGATGACCCCGAAAACCTGAAAGAAGAATACATCCCAAGCCAACACCCCTACCCCGAGGAGGAAGCATAGACTGGTATCACGAGTGGTTTGTGATCCACTGCTAATCTAAACCCACCCAGCGGTTCTGCCAAAGAAAGGCTTGGCAAACTGCTTCCATAAAGATTACAGCCAAGAAAACCCTCTGGAGCAGTTCTACTCTGTAACACAAAGGGTCACCATGGATTGGAACTGACTCAGTGGCAACAGGTTTTTTGTTTGTTTCAGTTCATTTAATACACAGGTACACAGTAAATAGTTCTTATTCAGAATGAGGCACCAGTCATTCTTCAGAAATCTGTCCTAAACCTTGCTGTGCCTTATCTAAGACGTAATACTCAATACACACCGGCATGGATTACCTGCTGGTATTTGTCCTAATTGGTCAGGGTGATGCCACAGCTGTCCTTAGGCATTTTGTACGTTACCCCTGATATAGCTTCTGGAGTACAGTCAATATTCTGGTGCCATTAGTGAGCTAAGTAAATCTCTTCTTAGTAAAATTAGTTTTGCTATGGGTGCTGTAGTCAGCCAGAATCCAAACCCCACTCTTCTAACTGGTGTCCACATGGGCTTTTCAGCACATTGTGCTGCATTCCAGGTGATGAAAAGCATTTTTCAATTTGATGGGTTTCATCTGCATTTTATTAGTCTATTTCTGAAAAAAAAAAAAAAAAAAAGAATACCATTCGTACATCATTTTGCTTGCAGACTTATCTTTATTATTCCTTTCCTCACCTTGTGTGGTGGGTGTTGGATTTGATTTTCTCTCGGCTCTTGTCACATTTTTCATCCTCTCTTGGAACAATTTACCCCCCGTGACAGTCCATCTGTCTCTTCTGCCCCAGCTTATGAATACTCTGCCTTTTCCAGTTTTCTTTATTTCCTTTTTAATATCACCCACCTAGTCTTCCTGTGACCTTTTCCAGCTCTTCTGAAGCCCCATCATTCCTTATTGATGCTGTTTGATTGGTTGGAATCCCGAGGGTTATTCTGACAATATTTCTCTCATAACTTGTCCTGTCACCCTGTCTTAATGACAGCCTTGACCTTTAGTTTTATTTTAATGATTCGTGTTTTTCTCTTTAAAAAAGAGAGAGAAAAGAAAACTACAAACATTAAACATGCCTGGGATTACCTGAATGTTATTATTTGAAAGAGTATCTGGGTGCCTGGTTGTCTATCTTCCCTGCTTTGTGTCTACTGGAGCTGGTGGGAGGGAGTGTGTACTTTGGACTTCAATGGCCATCTTTGAAGCTTTCAGGGATTCTTCAATGAGCTAATGACTATTGTTGATGTGTGCCACCAAAGGGGAAGTACACAGCATCACCAAAAGAGGAAATTCACTTATTCTTTTATATAAGAAGTTAGCAATTTTTTTCTATAAAGGGCCAGATAGTAAGTATTTTCAACTTTGCAGGTCATATGGTCTCTGTTTCAACTACTGACCTCTGCTGTTGTAGTGCAAATGCAGCCAAAGACAACACATAAATGAATGGATATGGCTGTGTTCCAAGAAAACTTTACAAAAATAGGTAGTGGGCTGGATTTGGCCCACGGGCCTTAGTTTGCTGACCCCTGTTCTAGAGTAATTTTCCCTTCCAACTTCTTACCTTTTCTTGTCTATTTGTACATTTTCTTTTTATTTAAAAATTGTCTTTATAGAAATAAGTTAGCATTCCATCCTGGTCATTTCCCAGGAGGGAGACACTGGCAGAGAAAAGGGGCTTTGGTGCAGGGGGATATTATGCAGCTGGTTTGGCACAGGCAGAGGAGCCTTACCCTGCAATAAGAATCATTTACCATGCATCCTTGGCAGAAATGAACCGAAAGGGTCTGTAAATGCTGACACTGGTCAATAGTCCCTCTTCAGGAAAGGCTGGTAATGAGCTCAGTGCTGGCTGTAGGGGGAGGTCCTTCTTTGTTGATTATATAGCTTCTAATAGCTGCCTGCAATCCTGGCATTCCTGGGCTACTGGATTCATCTGCCTCCTTTTTCAGATAGTGTCTGCTCTGTGTGTGTGTATGATCAGTCCTTGACGTGGCAAAAAACAGATGAAATTGTGTACTACAGGTTAGTAAGTAAGCCCATGTGTACCTTGCTTATTGGGTAATCCATCCCTGCTAGAAAGTAAATATTTTAGGTTTTGCAGGCCATAGAGTTCCTGTTGCAAATACTTAAATCTGTCTTTGTAGCACAATAGCAATTATAGAGCAAATGAGTGTGACTCTGTTCCAATAAAACTTTATTTATAAAAGTAGGCTTGAATTTAACCCCTGGCTTGTATCTTGCTAACCCTGGTATAGGCGAAAAGACTTGAGTATTAGAATTAGACCCACATGGGTTTGACCGGCAGCTTAGATACCAACAGAGGAGCCCTGGTGGTACAATGGTTAAGTGTTTGGCTACTAACTGAAAGGTTGGTGGTTCAAACCTACCAGTGGCTTTGCGGGAGAAAGATGTGGCAGTCTGCTTCTATAAAGATTAATAGTCTCAGAAACCCTGTGGGGCAGCTCTACTCTGTCTTACAGGGTTTTTATGAGTCAGAGTCGACTTGATGGCAACAGGTTTGGGTACTGTTTGACCTGAGGTAAGTGAATGGATCCTTCTGATCCTGAGGTTGTTCAGCCATGAAAAACAGGATAATCTTATCTCCTTTGTAGGAAGGCTTCTTGTGAGAATGAGATGAGTACGTACCCCGGGGATGGGTATGTGGTAACTAGCTTTCATTATTACTTTCATTATCTAGCTCTAATATGCAGGAGTCTATGATTCTAAGTATTCTGCTGGTATTTTTAGTTCAGGCTTTTCTGAGAAAAAGCCGACAGCTTCCTAGGTGACAGTTCCTCTGAGAAACAAACAGTTTGCATGGGTTCCTAATTCAGACCTATGCCATGAGACAGATAGGGAAGAGCTTTGGGGACAGCGTTCTGAGTGGTTTGGGGAACTTTTCTAATGCCCAGTCTAGGCCCCACCCTCTGCAGTCTAGGTGGTCTGGACCTCCCTTTCCTTTCTGCCCTCATCCTCAGGCAAGGCCACCCTATCATCACCTGACCTGTCCTCTGGTCTTAGGTGTTCCTTCCTGAGGCTTCCATCAGAGGAATGCTAGTCTGGCCTTTTGGGTCACAGGAAAGACAGACCTTGAAGACTAGGTGCAGGGGTGTTGACTGTAAGCATCCAGGTAGCATCGCATAATTTAAGACAAGCACAGGAACCTAAGCCAGGTCTCTTGGGACATAGGAAGTGATATGGAACTGATATCACCAAGTTGGACGCTATTATGTAGGGTTGAGCATGTGACCTTGCTGTCAAGTTGCCTGGGTATAAATACTGCCTCATCACTTTCAGACTGAAAGACTGAAGAGACATGAAAACTGAATGCAAATGTATGTATGGCCTTTGATTGGATCCTGAATTCCTCCTCTCTAAAAACAAAACCCCCAAATCCCAGCTATAAAGGTCATTAAGGAGCCCTGGCTGCACAGTAGTTAAATGTGCTCCGCTGCTAACTCAAATGTCGGCAGTCTGAACCCACTGGCTGCTCCACAGGAGAAAGGTGTGGCAGTCTGATTCTGTAAAGATTACAGCCTGGGAAACCCTATGGGGCAGTTTAACTTTGTCCGATAGGGTTGTTGACGGCACTGGGTTGCTGGGTTATAGGGTTGCTATGAGTTGGAATTGACTTGATGGCAGTGGGTTTGGTTGGGTTTTGGATAAAAGTCATTACTGGGACAACTAGGGAAATTTGCATATGGACTGATTATTAGATAATGTTATTGTATCAATGTTAGTTTTTTTAGAAGTGATTTTGGTAAGAGGAGAATGTCCTTGTTCCTAGGAACTATATGATGAAGTATTTAGGGGTGGGGCTTTAGGATATTTGCAAATTTCAAATGATTCCGCAAACAAAATGGCGTGCGCGAGCGTCTGTGTGTGTGTGGGCAGGGAGCATATGTGATATAATTATAATGCCAAGAATCAGTGAATTTAGCTCAGATGTGTATGAGTGTTACTTACAGTTTGAAATCTTTCAACACATAACAAGTTGGGAAAAATTATTAAGGGAAAAACATAGCATACAGAATTGAGTTTTCAATGTGATTTCAATTAGGTTACAAATATGTCTTGAAGGAAATACAAGAAAGGGTTAATAGTGGTCATTGCTGGGAAGTGGAATTTACAAGTTATTTCTTTTTCCTACTCTTTTTTTCTTTTTTGGTAATATGTTCAGGCTTTCTACAATGATGATTTTTTTTTTCTTTTTTGTTGTTGAGAATATATGCAGCAGAACACACACCAATTCAACAGTTTCTAAATGTACAATTCAGTGACATTGATTATATTCTTCAAGTTGTGCAACCATTCTTACCCCCCGTTTCCAAATGGTTCCTCTCCCATTATCATAAACTCACTACCCGGTAAGTTTCCTATCTAATCTTTCTATGATGATTTTTTTTTTAATGAGAAACTTATTTTTTTAAGTGATCTTCCCTTACAGTGGGTTTCTGGGCAAGTTTTCATTGTGTAACGTGTAAACTGTAATTGTACATATACGACTGCAGTAAGGATTACCAGTACCGGTTGCTGTTCAGTTGATTCTGACTCAGGGCGACCCCGAACGTGTCAGAGTAGAACTACATTCCAAAGAGTTTTCAATGACTGATTTTTCAGAAGTAGACTGTCAGGCCTTCTTCTTCTGTATGGACTCAAACAGCAACCTTTTGGTTAGCAGCCAAACTCGTCAGTTTGTACCACCCGGGTAAGAATTATTGTTGTTAGGTGCCGTCAAGTCGGTTCCAACACATAGCCACCCTGTAGGGCAGAGTAGAACTGCCTCCTAGGGCTTCCTAGGCTGTAATCTTTATGGAAGCAGATCACCAGGTCTTTTCTCCCTCAGAGCAGCTGGTGAGTTTGAACCACCGTCGTTTTGGTTAGCAGTTGAGCACTGAGCAGTTAAGCTGCCAGGGCTCCTTACGGTAAGGGTTAATAGTGGTTATTTCCTCCATCTTACAGAGCTGTTTAATTTCCAGTGACTGCTGAACAGCTGCTCCATCCCTCCCCCTACAGACTGGCACCCTTTACCTACCCGCTGGCTTACGCAGGACCCGGGTACTTGCCTCAACCACGGAGTTTAATGTGACTTTTGTTGAATGAATGAATGCCTCTGGCTTGATTCTGAGTAGCTCCTCTTAGCATTCACTCAGATGTTATTTCTTTCATTCATTCATTTCACATTAATTGGGCATCTATTATGTGCCAGGCATTATGTTTGGTGCTTAGATTACAAATAAGACATAGTGCTTGCTTTCAAGGAGTTGCTGGTCTAGTGGGATGATTCATTTAAGCAATTACAGCAAAGTGCAAAAATGTCTGTGATGCACACATAAAGGGGCAGGTGGCTCAGAGGGTGATGTCAGGGTAGCTTCTGGGAGACAGTGGTATTGAAACTTAATTTTTAATAGGTAGCTGAGAGTTTGTCAGGTCGAAGAGTTGGGGAAGGATGTGCCAAGCACAGAGGAAAGCATATAGCAAGATTTGAAATAATGGGATTTGTTCAAGAACTTGCAAGCAATTGGTGTGACTGGAGCACAGAGTGTAGGGGAGAGAGTCAGGGTCCTGTGACAGGGGACATAGGCGGGGTCAGGTAATGAAAAGTCTCACAGTCCAGACTAAGGGGTTTGAATTTAATCTTTGTTCTGAGGGAAATGGGAAACCTTGAAGGGTTGTAAGCAGGGTGTGAGAAAGTCAGATGTATGCAGGGGATGTGAGGGGCTGCTTGTGGGTAACACTGCCCTAGCGGGGTGTGGGGGAGCCCTTCTAGAGACTTCCTCAAGGAATCATCTCTGCTACCATTTCAGTCAGAAGCCTGGGGTTGGAAGCATTGTCGTCTGGTTTTTTTTGCATTATTTTTTATTTGGACAAAACCATAAGAAAATGTCATTTATACATTTTGAAGCATGTTTTGCCCAGGGCAGAATTGGACGTCAGGCCCAACCTGCTGTACAGTGACAGGTTGCTATACAAAATGAGGTACTTGGTGTGAATAGGCAATTAATGGTCCCAACGATTTCATAGAAAACTCAGAACTTCAGGACTGAGCTCCTTTAGGACACGTTTTTCCACTTCCCATGTCCCTCTTAAGTTAATTGCTCCCTGCAGTGTGCTCCCATGGTGCTCTGTTCAGCCCTCTGCTTGCCACCACCTGTTTCGGTTGCAGAGCTGGGAACCTATTTGTGTCTGCCTTGTCTGGAAGCGGGACGGGATCTTATGTAGCCTCGTGTCTCCCAAGGCCTGCCATAAAGTCTTTTGAAGATGGTAGATGTTTAACTGAGGTGTGTTGTTTTAAATCTGATGAAAAAAATCCTCTCCTTATTTATAGGTAAGGAATTTAAGGGGAAGGGAGTGAGGGACAGAGATAGCGAGGAAGGAAATAATGAAGGAGGTAGTGAGGGAGGAAGGAAGGAAACAAGGTAAGAAGGAAAGGAGAGAGGAATGAGGAAAGAAGGGAGGAAGGAAGAAGGAAGAAAGGAGGAAGTAGAGGAATGGAGACCCAGCTGGAAGTACTGGAGGCAAGGGAAGGGAGCAGTTCCCCCTTGAGAGCTGTTGCTACAGAATGGGGCCTACAACAAGAGCTGTGGCCTTCAATAGAGAATCCAGACACTGCCAGCCTGATGCCTGGGAGGGAGCTAAGGGAATAAATACCTTGACCTCACTCTCCTCTCCTCCTTCACTCTCCTGCCTGTGATTCCCATTTTTGGACCCACACAGAAGTGATAGGGCCAGGGAACCTGTTAATGGGTCTGTAGGGTCAACCAGGAGTTCCTTGGTGGTACAAATGGTTAATAGGCTTGGCTGCTAACTGAAAGGTTTGAAGTGCCTCAGAAGAAAGGCCTGGTGATCTACTTCTGAGAAATCAGCCATCGAAAACCCTGTGAAGCACAGTTCTATTCTGACACACATGGGGTCGCCATGAATTGGAATTAGCTCGACAGAAACTTTTTTTAATTTTGTTTTTAATATGCCCTACTCCCCAAGATGCTGGCCACACTGAGTAATCTAGACCTGATGATCATGCCCTAAATGTGCGCTTCATGTGCTGAGCCCTGAAATGGAGAGATTCAGAGGAGAAATACCATGTGTGGGAGGAGACACCACCTCTATTTTGGGGTTCTGCTCTTAGAGAAAGATGGAAATGACATTTATCTGGCTCCCAACTCTGTAGCTAATGCTAGGCTAAGCATTTTCCTGCCTGAGAACTCAATCCTCCCATCAGTCATGAGAACCAAACCAAGTCAGCTGCTGCTGCGTTGATTCCAACTCATGGCGACCCCACGTGTGTCCGTGTAGAATTCTACTCAGTAGGGCTTTCAGTGGCTGATTTTTTGGAAGTAGATCACCAGACCTTTTTTTTGAGGTACCCCTGGGTAGACTCAAACCGCCAATCTTTTGGTTAGCAGCTGAGCACACTAACTGTGTGCATTACTCAAGGAGTTCACAACCATGAGAGTTAGTTATTTTTGTTTATTACTTATTATTCCTGTTTGGGATAAGAGGACACTGTGGTTCAAATAAGGAGCCCTGGTGCCGCAGTGGTTAAATGCTCAGCTGCTAATGAAAGCTTGGTGGTTCAAAACTACCAGCCATTCCTCAGGAGAAGGATGTGGCAGTCTGCTTCCATGAAGATTTACAGCCTTGGAAACCCTGTGGGGCAGTTCTAGTCTGTCCTATAGGGTTGCTGTGAGTTGGAATTGACTCGACGGCAATGGGTTTGGTTTTGGTGGTCCAAATAAACTAAATAACTTTTTTATCATTGCACACTGGGGATCCATGAAGCTACTAATAATCTGGAGAGGAAGGGGAAACCCTCAGATGAAACAATGTAATAAATGGCATATGAAGGAGCACAGGGTAACATGATGAAGGGCATTTTCTGTGAATGTAGAGGGGACTCAGAATCTACAAAACTTCACCTGGGCATAGTGTGTGTGTGTGTGTGCGCGTGCACGCACGTATGTGCATACACGCACGCATGTGTGTGAATGACAGAGAGTGAGAGAGACTCAGTGAAAACATTTTAGAAAGGTGATACCCTAGCTCTCTCAGATGAGACATTTGGGGCTGACTGAGGTGAGATGGCACACCTGGGTCACCTGTTAGTAAGATGAAGACCTGGGATTTGAACCCATGCTCAAAGCCCATATTCTTTGGCTTCTCCTAAGAATTGAAGTTCCCTTAGAAAGTGATCAGCCTCTAACCAGAACATCTAGAATTGTTCCTGTTCAGTTTTCTCAAAAACCCACCGTGTAGCCACGTTTTAACATTAGAGGAACTGAGCTTACGGCTGGATCAGTTCCTAGGTGGTGAGGAGCTGGCCCGTCAAAAGTTTCCCACTTTGACCAACTTCCCTACCCAAGCCAAGGTCTTGCCTTTACACTGCTTCTGCTAATATTTTCATCTTAGGTTTAATACTTCTTATTTTCCAGAGTCATCAATTTTATAGAATGTGCTTATGGGAAGCCCAGCTAACTACATGTTTTTTTTTCCCTTCTTTTTTAAAAATCACGTCTTAAAAATTGTTGTAAAGAATACAACATTTGCCAATTCAACATTCTTCACGTGTACAATTCAATAAAACCAATCCCATCAATCATGTTGTGCGACCATCACCAACATCAGTTGCACATTTTTGATCCCCGTAAACAAACCCTGTGCCACCTAAACAATGATGCCCCTTTCCCCCGTCCCTCCCCACATCTCAGATGCCAACTGAAGTGTGGCGGCTTCTCTGGAGCAGCAGTAGCTGGTTCTGGAGGTTCATGGTGCCCAGGCTCACCCGATTTCTCCTTTTTCCCACTAAATTCTGCTATCCAACTACCTTTTCCTTAAAGTTGTCAGTTCTCCCATCTCTGGCTTTTCTGGGAAGCCTGGGCTGTTTCCTATTTGAGTGAGGGTTAAGCCTTTTGAGCTCTTTGAATTGGGCCATTTGGGTGGCTGCTTTCTCCTCGTCAGTGCCTGGTTTCCTCTTGAAAAGATATATTACCCATTTTTCATCCTCTGTTCCACTTGGGTGTTTGACAGATTCTTAGTTATTTCCATGCTTTGGCCACCCCAGGAAGGAGTCTGGGTTCTCTGTGATGCCAGGCTTCTCACTATAATTGGTTTGGGTCTCTAGCATGCAAACTTCCCTTCTGAATAATTCTGTGGCAATAGTCTAGAAGATAGCCTCAATTGTTTGACAGTTATTTTAATTCACTGAAAAAAAAAAAAATTGCTCCGAGCTCCAATGACTACTTCCTGTCTGTCTCTGGTTGGGAAAGAAAATTGGAAACAGCGTGGTGGAGCTACCCACTCCTTTGTTCAAACTGCTTCCAGCAGGGAGCTCTAGTACCTGCTGCTAGTGGAGGAATGAGCTTGCTTTTTTCTCCCCAAAGCTGGATGGCAAAAAGCTGGGGTGAAAGTGTGGCTGGGTTTCTACAAGTGGTGATCTCCCCAGTCACAGAGTAACTCCCGTGTGAAGAGATTCTGAAGCTTCAGGGATAGAGGAAGGAACAAAGTAGCGTGTAATGTTGAACAGTCAGAGAGACCTGGGTTTGAATCCTAGTTCTGCCACTTACTAAGAGTAGGATATCGGGCAAGTTACTTAAATGCTCTGAGCCTCAGTTTGGCTAACTACGCTTGGGGGTAATAATTGTTTTTATCACATAGGCTGTTGGAGGGTTAGAGAGGGATTCAATCTCTAGCAGTCATTGCTATTAATCACATTTCCCCACCATATGATGCAACAAAGTTGGATTTAAAGAAGTCTGTGGTGCACCAGCCTCCCTGTGATTCCCTCCGCACTCAAGCAGGTGCCTCCACCCCTAGCCTCTTTCGTCCATCCTGACTTTGGTTCCTTATTTTAATTCATCTCTACTGTGTGTGTATGTTTTAATTTTTATTGTGCTTTAAGTGAAAGTTTACAAATCAAGTCACTTTCTCATACAAAAATTTATATACATCTTGCTATATACTCCTAGTTGCTCTCCCTCTAATGAGACAGCACACTCCTTCTCTCCACCCTCTATTTTCGTGTCCATTTGGCAGCTTCTGACCCCCTCTGCCCTCTCATCTCCCATCCAGACAGGAGCTGCCCACATAGTCTCATGTGTCTACTTGAACCAAGAAGCTCATTCCTCACCAGTATCATTTTCTATCCAGTAGTCCAGTTCAATGGCTGTCTAAAGAGTTGGCTTTGGGAATGAGTCCTATCCTGGACTAACAGAAGTTCTGGGGACCATGACCTCCGGGGTCCTTCTAGTCTCAGTCAGACCATTAAGTCTGGTCTTTTATGAGAATTTGAGGTCTACATCCCACTGCCCTCCTGCTCCCTCAGGGATTCTCCGTTGTGTTCTCTGTCAGGGTAGTCATCGGTTGTAGCCAGGTACCATCTAATTCTTTTGGTCTCAGGCTGATGTAGTCTCTGGTTTATGTGGCGCTTTCTGCCTCTTGGGCTCATAATTACCTTGTATCTTTGGTGTTCTTCATTCTCCTTTGCTCCAGGTGGGTTGAGACCAATTGATGCATCTTAGATGGCCGGGTGCTAGCCTTTAAGACCCCAGACACCTGTATTGTGTATTTCTTACCGGCACATTTTCTGAGTGGTGCCATGACAGGTGGGGAGGTAAGTAAGCTCTGGTCCAGACTCTCTCCTCTGCTACTCAGTTGAGTGATACTGGGCAAGGGGCTTGACTTCTCTTTACCACGTTTCCCCTTCTGTAAAATGGAGATAACTACAGCCCTTACCTTATGGGGGGACTGTGATGATTAAAAGAGTTGATACCCGTGAAGCATATAGTCTGTGCTTAGTGAACATGAATCTTTAATCCTCTCCTCCCTGTGCTTCCTTCCTGGAATCTCCTTTTTAAACCCCCCAGACTGATATGATCTCTCCTCTATTTCCTGGAGCAGCTCGTGGCTCAAGTTTCTCCTGGGCAGGGTGGCTGATCCACTGGGATCCCCCTATAACCCTGGGAGTCTGAACCTTGAAGAAGATACCAACCAGCTTTGGAGGAGCTAGGCTGTGACCTTATTCCTGCCTGATCAGCAAGGATTGGAGCTACCCTCTACTCTCCTCAATAGATTCCCTGGGATCTACGTCCCAAATACATTCCCAGGCCCCATAATGGCAACCTTTTCTCCAGGGGAGATAACCCTGTTCAAAGTTGCCAGATGACTCTAAAAAATTGTCATATTTCTGCTCAAGACTTACAATGGCTCCATATGGGCTATTGTACTGAGACAACTCCTCGACAATCTCATGAAGTAGGTAGCTCACTCCCCATTCCATTTCTGTGTATGTGCTTGCAAAGGGGTGCAGGAGTTTTCACTAATTTTTACAGATGAGGAATCTTAGAGGCATAAAATAATTGCCAAGGGTCACCAGCGAGTAATTGGAGAGCTCAGATTTGAACACACTAGCCAGACCCAGGAGACACTGCCACCCCCTCTGGCCTCCCATACCAAACTCACCTCTCCTTTGTCCAACTGCATTTGAACTGGACTAAGCCAGTAGATCTTCAGGCTCAGAGCACCTGCCAGGCTTGTTTTAGCCCCAGGTCTTAGCCAAGCTGTTCTGCTTGCAAATACCATCCTGCCTCCCACCTCTTCCAATCCTGCACCCCTTCCTTCACTAAAGCTTCCCACTGAGGGTTTCAAGCAAGACTTTCTTCATTTCTGGAATCACCTACCTTCTTAAAGTTGCTGCCCAAACAGTGTCTTTGTGTGAATTACGAGGCATTCATTCCCCTCAGGCTTAGGAATTGCAAAAGGTGCCCCAGTCTCCCCCTCGGCTGGGCACTTTTGTGCGGTGTGCATACTGTACAACCACATTGGGTAGACTTGGCTGAAAGTTTCAAATATAATTGTTTTCTGAGGGTAAAATATTCTTAAGTCACATAACTGCGAAAGTGTCATGTTCATTCATTGCCTTTCTCCAACGAGGTTTTAAGCTTCTTAAGGGCAGGAACCATGACTTACCCTTCTGCTTTGTGCCTGCAGAGCTGTGTGCCACTGAGTTGATTGTGACTCATCAAGACCCTATAGGACAGAGTAGAACTGCCCCATAGGGTTTCCTAGGCTGTAATCTTTACAGGGGGCCTGGTGGTGCAGTGGTTAAAGTTCAGGCTGCTAACCAAAAGATTGGCAGTTTGAATCCACCAGCCAGTCCTTGGAAATCCTATAGGGCAGTTCTACTGTCTTATAGGGTTGATATGAGTTAGAATCGACTTGATGGCAATGGGCCTAGGACAGGAATCTTTACAGGAGTGGATTTGAACTTCCAACTTTTTTGTTAGCAACCGAGTGCTTAACCATTGGGCCACCAGGGCTCCTTGAGCTAGTTGTGTGGATAAAAGTTGTGTAGTTGGTGCTAAATCCTGATTGACCAGCTAGTGAAGTGACTTAAAACAAGTATTGTGTGAACCTGTGGCTCTGAAGGGACAGAGCAAACCCCTGCAGGTACAGCTGACTGACATCCCCAGGGGACTCGGGACTCTATTCCATCCCAGCCACACCGGCCACCTCACTGTTCTGGAACACACCTATTCCTTCAGGCTGTTTGTTCTCTGGAATGCCCCCCCCCTTCCCTATTTGCCTGGCCACACTTTGAGCTTTGTCAGCTCAAACACCAATTCCTCAGTGAAGGTTTCCTAGAAGCCCTATTTGGAATCAATTCTCCCTTCTATAATTTCCCAAAGGACTTCTGGTGGTGCCATGGTTAAGTGCTCAGCTGCTAACTGAAAGGTCTGTGGTTTGAACCCACCAGTATTCCTCTGGAGAAAAGACCTGGTGATCTGTTCCCATAAAGATGACAACCTAGGCAACCGTATGGAACAGCTCTACTCTGTCATATAGGGTTGCTATGAGTCAGAACCAACTTGACAGCACACAACAACGTAAGTCCCCTGGTGGCCTTTCTTTTCTAACCCACAATTCCTGACTCTCAAAAGTGTTTCAAGGTGCAGTTCAAGTTTTCATCTCTAAAACCTGTTTGCAATGGGAGACCAAAAAAAAAAAAAAAAAAAACAAAACACCCCAAACCTCTTGCTGTCGAGTTGGCTAGACTCACAGTGACCCTGTAGGACAGAGTAGAAGTGCCTCATAGGGTTTCCAAGGAGCACCTGGTGGATTGGAACTGCTGACCTTTTGGTTAGCAGCTGAACTCTTAATCACGATGCTACCAGCAGTTCCTTGCAATGGGAGGTGTACCCCACAATACACCAGGAATGCACATACCCTACTTGGCTAAATTCTTTGAGGACAAGGTCTGTCTCTTTTTCATAGCTGTATTGTCAGCACCTGCACAGGACCTGGCACAGGTAAGCCTTCACCTGATGGCTGCCCAGTCAGCACTCCCCCCTACCCCGTGTCCCCTCCTGTGCACACTTCCCAGCGGGGCTTCCATTGTCACTACAGCAGAAGCATTTTCATCCCTTCTATTAGCATCACTGGACACTTGTTTAACACTTTTCGCCAGCTTTTTCTCACCTCCTTTAAGGATATGAGAGAAGAAATGATTATATTCACTTCACTGGAGGCACCTTAAGTCCAGGGAGGCAAAGCATCTTAGCTTGCTATCTAGTGACAAGGGCCTGGCTGCCACTCACACCTGTGTGCCCTGAGCTCTCCTATAGGCTGCTGGGGCCACAATTACAGTTTGGCTCCAGGTTCATTCCCTTAACCCTGGCCTTAAGTTATCCGTTCATTTTTTATCCTTGAAATTCCCACTGAGCCTGGCCCCTGAGGTAAAATGGCCGACTTGGGAGAAGCAGCAAGTAGCTCCGTCGCTCTAGAAATCCTGTGAAATCCCATCAGTGTATCTCATTGGATTCACGTGTCAGAGCCCAGGGTCCTGCGTCCCTAAAAGAACTGTGCTTTTCTCTTACCAGCTCTCTATTCTCTCGTTCTGTTCGAGTATCTTTTCAAGGGCAGATAGCCTACAAGTATATCATACATACTTGGAAGAGTTTGGCAAATATTTTGGTATACAACAGTGGGTCCCTGCCTTGGCTGTCATTAGACTCATCTGGGAACTTTTAGAACTACCAATGCCTGGTATATTTGCAAGCTTCCCAGGTGATTCCGATGGGAAGCCAAGGTTGAGAATGGTTCTCACTGCTAATGGCAGAGTAGGCTCACCTAGGGCTTTAACCAATCTACTGATGGCCTGGGCTCATCGTCAAAGACTCTGATTTAATTGGTCTGGGGCTGGGAATCACTGGCAGAGCTCCTGCACCTTGCGTTTACTATAGAGAATGGGACTAAATGACTACAGTCCCAACAGAAAAGACCCTTCCATTCTAGCTTCACTAAGAGCAAGTTCACCTGAGGCTTCTCTAGTATCTGCCTTTGCTATAACTTTCTGGCTCTGGTATTTTCCAGCTGTGTGATCTTGAACAAGTATCTTTACCTCTCTGATTGTTACTTTCTTTACTTATAAAACAGTTGGCAAAATTGTTATGAGGATCAAATAAAAAAAAGAATGTATATAAAATATATGTAAAAGAACTCAAGCACTCAATAACTCTGGATCGAAAAGAATAGCCTCCCTCCTGTAGGAAAATTCTATGTACCAACCTACTATTTGCAAAGCATTCTAATATGATTTCTTTTTCTCATTCTTTTTTTTCTGTGCATAAGAGGAAGAGATATGAAGATGGGTGAAGAGAGAATCTCTGTCTTCAAATTGCCACGTGCAAACAGGAAAAACAAGCTGTAAAATAAAACTGAATGATGTAAACACTCACAGGAGATACGGTCGACATGTTGAGTTCAGAGCAGGGAGGTATAATTTTCCCTGCGGGGTGGCGGGGAGTGGAACCAGGGAAGTCTGAGGTAGCATTTGAGCTGGATCTCTTTAAAAGTTCAAATCCACCCAGAGGTGCCTCAGAAGAAAGGCCCGATGGGCTGCTTTTGAAAGGTCACAGCCTTGAAAACCCTATGAAGTGCAGTTCTAGTCTGCAACACATGGGGTCCCCAAGAGTCAGAACTGACTTCCACACTAACTGGGGGGAAAAAAAGAAAAAGGGAATTCAACAGATGGAGAAGAACCGAGGGACACCGTGGACCGAGTTCAGAAGGCTGGAAGATATGAGCAAGTGTCTGGACAACTTGTCCAGTTGACTGAGGTGGCTGGCCTCCAACGGACTTTAGAGGGGCTGAGTTTTGGGTTTATTCATCCTTGTGGAGGGGTGGGAATGGGTTGAAAATGTCTGGGCCAGGGTATGACCCTCAGACCATCCCTCCCACCTGGGCCATGGCCAAGGCTTCAGACACCTGTGAAGAGCAGCTCAGGAAATTTCCCTGGGCCCTGGTTCCTATTTCCATTCTGGGTCTGGTGTATGGGTTCTATCCTCTTGCACTGTGCCAGGAATCTGCTTCTCTACCAAATCGGTTTGGAATTGGATGGCTGCCCTTCTGGATTATCTGTTACCCTTGCATTTTTGTCCTTTCTCTGAAAAGTATCTCAGATTATCCTTTGCCCACTGAAAGTCCAGCCTAAACTGCCTACAACCTCCATTTAGCGTGGAGTCAGGTCTCTCCTGTCTGAGAGCAAAGTTTGGACTTTTGGCATTCTCGGCTCAGGGCCTTTCGCTTATCAGACACGGGAGGCAGGACTTGCTGGATGGATATTGCTATAGTCCAGGCCAGAGGTGATGAGGGCCTGGACTGAGGCTTGTCACAGGGGCTACAGAGTTGGGGGGAGGGAGTGCTACATGGAAGAGACATGGTGAACTTAGAGCTGACAGGACTATAATTTGCCTATATGGACTCAGATTATCTTTCAGAATTTGTTCTTCTGACTCACAGTTTGTTTTAATTTGTCCACAATTGTCTGAGTCTTGAAAACTTTGCAGTCTACTGGGTAATTAGGATTGATGACCTGGGGTGGGGTTTAGAAATACTAATACTTCTTTTATGTACTCATTCTTTAAAGGAAAGTTTGTCATTCAAACTCTGGGTCTATGGATTGAAGATTTGGGGAGGGAGAAAGGGGGCATTAGCAATGTTCAGAGACCATCCAAAATAGTGACAGTGCACAGAGGTCAGGATGTTATTCTGAAAAGGGAAGACCCAACAGGTGGCTCTGGTATCTGGGCTCCCATGGACCCATTGACAGGTGATCCCTCCTCTGAGAAGGTCTTTCCTAGAAGGACAGTGATTTTCAAACTGCTGCACACTGGAATCATCTGTGGATCTTTAGAAAACACTGACGCCTGGCTGCTACCACCCCCATCTGACTTAATTGGTATGGGGTACAACGTGGGCATGGGGGCGCGAGAAACATCCCAGGTAATTCTAACCGAAGTAGGAGGTAGTAGGAATGAGTATCGTTTTTACACTTGAATTGCATCAGTGTCACCTGGAGAACTCATTACAATACAGATTGCTGGGCCCCACCCAGAGTGTCAATAGGTCAGCAGTGGGGCCTAAGAATTTGCATTTCTAACCAGTTCCCAAGTGATGCTGAAGTTCAGAGCCTCACTCTGAGAACCATTAGCTGAGAAGAGCTGGGTCTGGCTGTGCCACTTATGAGCCATGTGACCTCTAGTATGTCATCTAATGCTTAAGAACACCCATTTCTTCATTTATAACCCAGGGACAGCAAGATGGTGAACCTCCTGGGTCATTGTGGGGGGTGAAATGAGATGATATTGGTAAACTGCTTAGCACAGGGCCTGGCCCACGGGAAATGTGGAATACATACTGGCTTTTTTTACATTCTCTAGGCTGGGGTCTTGGAAATGTTATGCTCAACTGAGCTGCTTGGTGAATACTGTTAAATTGAGCTTCAGCTCCCGGAGATCCTGAGTTTAGGATTTCTGGGACAGGAAACTGTGGGACACTGTCTCATGAAGTGAAAGAGACCAGGGTCCAGTAGGGTAAGGGTCCACCCTGAGGAGGGGAGAGGGGTTGATATATGTTAGTTGATGGTCATCAATCAGACTCTTCAGTCTATGTGGGAGGCTGTGAGCTGTGATGGACTCTCCTGCCCAATCTCCATGTTACCCTGACATTGTCCTGCGTTACATCCCATATAGCATTTAGTGCAGTGACTTGTTCTGATGTCACCAAGAAAACCAGATTGCTACAGAGGGATGTGGGGACAGGGCCCCAAATGTGTCCTCAAGGGCAGGCTGTGAATCTCTATGTTCTGTCTCTTCTCTCAGTTTGCTCAAAAATCTGTTTATTTATCTTCCTTCTCCATTTCACTTAAGAGGGAACTGGGGCTCAGGATGGACCCCGAACCTGTAGTTACCCATCTGGGATAGAGGCCAGGTCATACCCCTGGTGCACAAGGACCTTGCTTCCCGCCCTCCCTGAGCACGGCAATGACTTCACAACGTATTTTTGCCCCTTGATGTCTTCACCAGGCCAAGTCTCAGGGGCTTCCTGCTACTTTTGAAACTTCTTTTTTTAGGCAGAATCTAGCTAATCTTTGCTACTCCCATGTGGTTGGAGAGCAAAGCGCCTGAGTTTCCATTTTATGCTTTGGGAAACCCAGTGTGTGGGAAAGAAAGGACATTTAGGACTGGCCCTGAGGTGGAGAATGGAGGCCAGGTGGCTCCATTCTGAGTTCCTTTGGGCTTTTCTCACCTGTGCCCCTTCTTTTTTCACCTGTTTACCTTTAGTCCTTTTTTAAATTTTTTATATTATATTTTAGATACAATAGTTTACAGAGCAAACTAGTTTCTCATGAAACAATTAACATACATATTGTTTTATGACATTGGTTGCCATCCTCACAATATGTCAACACTCTCCCTTTCTCAACCTTGGGTTCCCCATTACCAGCTTTCCTATCTCCTTTTGCCTTCTCTTGTCCCTGGGCTGGTGTGCCATTTAGGCTCGTTTTGTTTTATGGGCCTGTCTAATCTTTGGCTGAATGGTGAACCTCAGGAGTGACTTTATTACTGAGCTCTAAGGGTGTCTGGGGGGACATACTTGTGGGGTTTCTCCAGTCTCAGGCCAGTTGTGTTTCTGCATCTTGGCCCTGACATACCCTTAAGCATTTACCTAAGCACTATCTGCCAGGTATCTAGTGCTCTCATTTGGTATTAATTTGATTTCCCCATTGTGATTGACACTAACCTCTTCCTGTAAGACTACAATGATCCAGCTAACCCCCCGATCTGTAAGTCACACAGTACCTATATGTATGTGGTATCTATAGGTACCATCTATAGAGCAGTCAGTGCAGAAATTGTGCTAGTTGCTTTATGAATGCACAGCATTTAAGCCTCATAACTAGTGTAGGCAGTTATTAGCATGCCCACTGTACAGATCAGAGAAGGAAGCAACTTGCCTAGGGTCACACAGCACTAAGGGGCACAGAGGATTTAAACCCAGGCCTGCCTGATTCTACCATCTATATTCTTCAACAATCATATCACTGCCCACTATTGCAGACTAAGGAAGATGCTGAGTCAGTGTCATGGATTGAATTATGTCCCCTCAAAAATGTATGTATTAACTTGGTTAGGCCATGATTCCCAGTATTCTGTGGTTGTCCTCCATTTTGTGATTGTAGTTTTATGTTAAAGAGGATTAGGGTGGGATTGTAACACCCTTCCCAGGCTACATCCCTGATCCAATATAAAGGGAGTTTTCCTGGGGTGTGGCCTGCACCACCTTTTATCTGTCAAGAGACAAAAGGAAAGGGAAGTACGCAGAGAGTTGGGGACCTCATACCACCAAGAAAGCAGTGCCAGGAGCAAAGCGTGTCCTTTGGACCTGAGATTCCTGTGCTGAGATGCTCCCAGACCAAAGGAAGACTGATGACCAGGACCTTCCTCCAGGGCTGACAGAGAGAAAGCCTTCCCCTGGAGCTGGCGCCCTGAATTTGGACTTTTAGTCTTCTTTACTGTGAGAAAATAAATTTCTCTTTGCTAAAGCCATCCACTTGTGGTATTTCTGTTATAGCAGCACTAGATGACTAAGACAGAGAAAGCAACAAGCCAAACAGTGGAGGGATCAACATAAAGATTGGCGCCTGTCTACCTTTGCAGACAGATTTGGTTTTCTGGAAAAATAGAATTGTTCAGAAAGAGCTTCAAATGTCATCATGGCTAAAACCATCATATAAATAACACTGGTGCAAAAATTGAAAAAAAAAACTAGGTAGGTGTATTATTTCAAATGGGAAATAACAGGTTGGTTGATTTTCCACTGTCAGAATACCCAGCTGCTGGGTGGCAGTGTTCGGAATGCTTGTGAATATTCCTGTTTGCACAGACTACACGCCTGCGCTTTCCCTCATTCTGGAGATTGTGACAGAACGTAGAGACGAAGTTATTTTTAATTTGGCCACTGAAAGATTGTCCAAGTTTTCCCTTCCAGCAGCTAAGCCTATATGTTTTCTCAACAGGGTATTAATTACCTGGCTCTGGGAACAGCCAGACAGGCTGTTCCAACGGCTCTGGCTGCCCCGTTGGTCGTAATGCAATTGATTGTGGACCCAGCAGGACTCAGAGGCTTCAGCAGGGAGCTTCCTCCTTCTCAATAAACTCAGACATGGGTACTGGGTAACTTGTTAAACACATTTATTGATTTCTTGACAGTAACCAAACACAGTGAGTGACCATTATAAACAGGAAAAGAAAGGCATTCGTTTGTACTTTGTGAGATCTGGCTGCACCTGGAGAGAAAAGACACCCCTTTCCCAGGAATTTACAAGGCAAAGTGCATTCCTTCAAGGGAGCATCACAGCGGGGATGGCAGTTTCGAAACGCAAGGAATCTGTTGCCTGCTATCTCAGGCTGAAGCTCACCTCGTATGAATGGTCGAGCCATGGAGTGGAATTAACGGTATACTTGCTTAGCAAATGCATTCCTGATTGCCACAAACTCAGTAAGAGCTGGCTGCAAATGAACCAAACATGTAGATGAAGGAACAAGTGAAATCAAAGGATGTAGCTGCATGGAGCCAGGGCTTCGCCTGTAAGGAAGGACAACAGACCAAAGCCAGAAAAATGGAATGAACTCGTTAAACACATTTATTGAGCTGTTAACAATAACCAAACACAATGCATGACCTTTGGAAAACAAGAAACAGCAAATGGATCAGTTCCGATCTGGGCAAGTCCTACTACAGATATGCGACAAAGAGGGAAATAATTCCATTTCTTTATAGTCTGCAGTGATATATATACAATGTGTATCTCTTCAATGTCTGTCCTTTTTTTTTTTTTAAATTGTTGAGTAAACAGAAGAATCATTATCTAGAAAGAAGTGTCCTTGGTCAACTTTGTCCTGGCTCACCTGTCACCAGCACCCTCAGAGGATTCTAGGACACTAGCTGAGATTACTTGATGCAAAGAACAAAGTCCACTTGATGCTGTGTCGGAGCTGTGTTCTCTCCTCTCTCGAAATTTGGAAGAATTTTGTATGTACAAAGGCTGAAAAGTCTCATTGGGTAAATTTATTAGTTCAGGAAAACGGTATTAAAATTGTAATCAGGTGAACTGAAGTTACTTTCTTCTAAAACCGCTTATGAACGAGCCTTTTGTTTTCTGAAACTTGCCTTCCCAGCACAGAGGTTGTGTGAGTGTGTATGTGAGTGTTTACATGTATGTATGTGTGTGTGTGTGTGTGTGTACGAGTGTATGTGTGTTTGTGAGTGTATGTAAGAGATCTGTTGTCTCTGCCTTGGTTTTGCAGATACTTTCATGAAGAAAGGGCCAATCCCAAGAGTGAATGAGGCTTGGGGGAGGGAAGGAGAGAGAAGAAAGAAGGGGGACATTCTAGGTTACGTCGATTCACAGTTGTAGCATTTCACTGAGGTGGGATTCTTGGCTTACTTCCTACTTTAGAAGCCATTCATTTACTGGAATGAGAGAGAAAGAAAAAGAGAAAACACAATACAAGTCATAACTGAATTAATTTGTACAGTTTGGGGAGCTTACTCTAAAGGGGAAGAGACTGTATTGTAAATGCCTGCTTACTTATAATGTAACCCAACTGCTCCCCTTCCCCCCACCTCCCCAGGAACCTCTACATCTCTGCTATCTAATCTGGGAGTCACTAGCCACATGAAGCAACCATAAATTAAAATCAATAAGAATTAAATGAAATTCACAGTTTAGTTGCCCCATTGTACTAGTCACACACTTTGTGTTCAATAGCTATTGTATTAGACATATAGAACATTTCCATTGATTGCAGAAAGTTCTAGTACAAACTTCTAGTTCACCTAGAGTAGTGCCCTAGACCAGAGGTGTGAAAACTAGAGCCTGAGGCCTAAATCTAGCCTTCTGCTTGTTTTGGTAAATAAAGTTTTATTGGGACACAGCCACCCTCAGTAATTTACATATTGCCTATGACTATTTTCCCCTCTACAATGGCAGAGAGCAACAGAGACTGTATAGCCTAGCAGAACCTAAAATATGTACTAGTTGGACCTTTACAGAGATAGTTCACTGACCCCTGCTCTGGACTGTAATGTCAGTATGGATTGGGGTCATATCTGTCTTCATCACCACTGTATCCCACATCACATCCTGAGACATAGTAGTTGCACAATAAATAGACGTTGAATAAAGAGAAGGATCGATGAATGAGTTGGGTATTTATTTACCCGGTAGTTCTGGCTGAGGGAGCAGAGAATCTATTGTTTTGACATTCTGTGAGTGTGAGAGACAAAAAAAGGAAAAGTGGGGGATATAGGAGAGAAGAAATGGGGGACCATGGGAAAGCGGTGGTGGCTGTTTCTAAAAGCTACCTGATAGTAACCACACTCCCCAACATGTGGGCAGCTTGTTGTTGCTACAAAGGCTTCCCCATCCAAGCTCTCATTTGCTCCTCGCAACAAGCTGTGAAGTAGATGGGATCCACCACCACCAGGTGCCATGGAGCAGATTCCAACTCAGGGAATGTCAAAGTATAACTGTGCTCTTTGTGGTTTCCAATAACTGGCTTTTTTAGAAGCAGATTGCCAGGCCTTTCTTCCAAGGTGCCTCTGGGTGGACTCAAAACTCCAACCTTTTGGTTAGCAGCCGAGCGTGTGTTAACTGTACCACCCGGAGACTATAGTTGATGGGATATGGACTGTCATACCGCATGAAAGGAGCCAGGTCCAGAGGGGCCAATGACTTAGCTGGGTTTGCGTGGCTACTTAGTGATAAAATGAGGCTTGGATTCAGGTGTCCTGACTCCTACTCCAGGGCATTTCCATGACACTGCCCTGGTTCTGTTTTCTTGTCCATGATGAAGGTTTGCTAATGATCAACAGATATTTAGTCAGTGTGGAGCAAAAGAACACAGAAGGCTGGGTGTGCACCAGAGTGTTACAGGAGGTGGGAGTCATCTTAAACGTTCTCCTTAGCAGCTATAATAATCATTTTCAGAGGCACAGCAGAGGACAAGGATGCATTTACACACATTACTTCATTGGATCCCAAGGTTCTGGCACCCCGAGTATTTGCTCACCTTCTGGGGAGAAGAGGGCCTCATTTTGTACACAAGCAAAAGTGCTAAATGCTACTAGCTGTATTGTTCTAGCAGATAACCTTGGGCAAATCAGCATCTCTAGGCTCTTCAATAAAATGGGGATAAAAGGGCTGTCTTGGCTGACCCAGAGGGTCTTTAAGAGCAGATCTCAACAGAAAGACTCAGCTTGGGGCTGTACCTATTGCTGTCTGAGCCATCGCACCCACCTCTATACTGAAGTTTCTGGGCTCGGTTGTTTGGACAGTCCTTCCCCTGTAAACTGAAGTTGATGTTGGTGCGGATACAGCGGTTGTTGAGTGGCTGAACAGGCCTGAAGTTGTCACTCATGCTCAGGAAGATCTGAGATGGCTGATTCTGGCTGAGCAGGCGTAAGGAATGCATCTGAGGAGAGAAGAATAGCTGTGAGACCCGCCCATCCTCTCAAGTGCACTAGGGAAGAAGTAAGACTATGTAGGCCATTGACCAAGCTACTGTGGTGGTACCGGCTGACTGAGAAGGGCATGTGACACCCTCAGCACCCTTCGTTCATGGATTCAGTTGTGCTGCAGGTCCACTCATGGCTCCATGCATGGAGTGAGCCCTGCCTCTAGCTCACTAGTTCATATGTCTCTGGAAAAGTCATTTACTCTCTTTCATCGTGAAATATGCCATCAAAAGAGGAAATCCAAGTAGGTGTTCTCCAGGGTCCCTTCTTTCTTTGACACCTGTGGTTCAATAATTCTGGAATAGGCTGCTCAGCCATATCTTGAACAGAACCTGCACCATTTTTTCTTCCCTAGCCTGTCTCTAGATTCAAGTGTGATTTTGCTGTTTTTGTAGTTTAGTTCCTCTAAAAGTTAAAAGTTAACCAGTGTTTCCCCTAGAACTGTGGAAAACAAGTGATATCAATCTAAGCCTGTCAGACAGGATGATGCACCTGTCTTGTGACCAGGAACCAGGATGGTGCCAGTCACCCCCTGGGCTGATGGGATAATGACAGGAAAAGAGCAACATGTTTGAGACATGACCACTGAAACCATACAGAAGGAGAAGGGACATTCCACAAGTTCCTAAAACCTATGTCCCCTCCCCTATAAAACTCCAGCTGGCCTCCAGTTTGAGGAGACACGTTTAGGAGATTATTCTCCTCTCGTATATATTGATATATAATGAAGCTCTTGCTACCCACCTCATCCCTGTCTCAAGAATTGGCTGTTTGAGGCAGGTGGCTCTAATTTGCAAAATTTCAGTAACAGTTCCATGACTCCCACTTTGGTATTATTCAGACCATAGTGATTGGCCCAGGGCACAAAGATAAACTAAGCTAGACCCATTTGGTTCCTTTTCTGTGAATTTGGCATCAGGGCTAGTGGCTGAACTGTAACGTTTGCCGACATATAATACCACAGCACTGTGAAGCAAAGGAAGACAGTCTCCAGCAGGACGGTGGAGTGAAGCACATGTACGTTTAGAAGCGGGGAGAAACAGAGAGAGAGAGAGAGCTTCTGGGGTTTGATTCCCTTGAATTCCTGACATCAATTTTTGATCTTAAATTCCATAAGATGTCCCAGTATCTCTTAAATAAATCCCCCTTTTTAAGCTGAAGCTATCTGGAGGGGGTTACTTGTAATTAAAAGAGTCCCAGTCAATACAGATGTGATCAGGGACTTCAAATTGTTGAAACTGTTGTTGGCATGTGAGCACGACAAAGAGGTTGGATTCTGCTCATCTTTCCTTTGTGTTTGTATAGACTCTCACAATCATAGAATGTCAGAACTGGGACGGGCTTATCTAATTTACCCCTCTTAGAAGAAAGAATATTTATCTCAGAGCCATGGGGTGACAGACCTAGGTGCATACAATGAGCTATTAGCAAAGTGGGAACCAGAGGCAGATCTCCTGGTTCCCATCCAATTCTGAGGAATGCCCATCCTGTGAGATGCTCTGAAAATAGCAACCTGCTGCATCGACTTGCCTTCTCTTGGAGACTGACTGAAGTGTACTGTCATTTTAAAGACCCTGAGAAACCCTCCAATAATGAATTCTATTTAACTTTTTTTAAGCCAGCTTTTTCCAAACATTGCTATCACTTGTTTTATTTGTTGAACACTAAAGCCACGGGGCACATTTTGAGAACTAACCATGCTGTCTTTTCTCCCTCAGACAGGTGGGAGGCTTCTACAGTTAGTTCACGCTAAACCTTTTAAAATGCTGGTTCTTTAAACACCAGTCCACAAACCCAGCCAGTTTTCATATCACCTTCCCCACTAGCTAAAGGATCACAGAGAAGCTCACCTGCATCCTGGTTATATACACAGGTTTGTTCATTATTATCCAACTTGCTGTCTCATAGCAGGGTGGGATAGTCATCGACCCATCGTAAGTAATGAAACTAGAGGTTTCTGGATATAGTTCCTCTATGTTAAGTCCCTGTAGTAAATATGCATCATCTAGAGAAGAAAACAATAAAGACTTAAGAATTGGGTTTCTTGAAAAAGTGCCGATTTTCCTGATATATATATCTGAGGTATTCACAATCATCTGTTTTTTATTATTAAATATACCTTTTCAGTTATAAAAGTGATATAAGTACATATCCACCTATGTGGACAGAAAGAAAAGGAGAATAACAACAATCCCCAAATCTAAAACAATTACCATTACATTTTGGTGTATTTCCTTTTAAGTTTTTTAAATATGTGTATTGGTTGTATTCCTACAAAGCTGTAATGTACTGGAGTTTTTAAATCTTAATAGATTGCAATGAACTGTTTTCACCTTCTCCCTCTCCCGAAGATCCTTCCTCCTTTCCTTTGTCACACTGCTCTCTCCTGGCTTCCAAAACACTGCTCGGTATTCCTATTTCTCTGGCCATTCCTTCTCAGGCTTTGTGGTTGCTCCTGCTTCTGTCAATGTTGGCATTCCCCGAGGAGAAGTGTGAGCTTGTCTTCTTTTCTCATCCTATACTTTCATCCTAGGTTACTCCTTCTACACCCTTGGCTTTAATTGCCTTCTGTACCCCAGTGATTCCAGGTCTACGTCTCCGAAGGTACCAAATCCCCAGGTGTGTCATAAGGGTCCACCACTGTGGCTGATTCAGGTGGCCTGGAGAAAACATGCCAGGGACCCCAACCCTGTTTGGTAGAGGGATGAGATTGGCTGCCCCAGTCCCCCTGGACTCATGTATGCTCTCTTAACCACATGTCCAAGTCCCAGTGGGACAGGACTAGCTCTTCGGTGGTTTATATAATCCCTCAGGTACAGTACTGTGCACACATCCTGGTAAAAAGGACGTCCACGTATAGCTGGGACCTCATACTGACCTTATGAGATTGACAGGGCAGGTAATAACTTCCTCATGGACAAGAACTGGGGACCGGAGAGGCAAAGGTCACAAAGCTAGCTGGTGGCTGCTGGAGTGGGAACTGCAACCCAGCTTTCCTGACTTACAGACCATGGGTCTTTCATTCATTCAAAAAATATTCACTGAGCACCTACTTTGTGCTGGCACAGTGTTAGGATCTGAGGATAGAGCAATGAATGAGACAGACAAAGTGCCT
The DNA here is from genome assembly GCF_024166365.1 of Elephas maximus indicus. NCBI lineage: Eukaryota > Metazoa > Chordata > Mammalia > Proboscidea > Elephantidae > Elephas > Elephas maximus. The sequence goes on along the minus strand of NC_064837.1, from coordinate 42,238,748 downwards.
GCCATCATTCTGATTGGACAGACAATAAATGAGAAAAGAAATACACATAGACTGTGATGTCAGGGGGTGATAAGTGCACCTGGGCTTGGCCTGCACTTTTCCACTGATCCTGAGCACTGAGGCTGCTAATCCATTTTCCTGGGCAAGAACCCTCTTCCCTCCCACCCTCCCCACTTCCTCAAGAAATTGCTCACTTGACTTTCTCTGATAAGAAGGATCCATCTTTGCTTGTCAATGTCATTAGGAGCAAACTGACTGAGCCAGTGGTTCGGAATGATTTAAACAAACACCATTTGCTGATCCATCCAAAGCTGCCCCTCCAGGCTTCCTACACCCCTGACAGGGTAACTGAGCCTCTGTGGAGCTCTGTGTGGCCAAGCTGAACTTAGGGACCAACACTAGGAGGAAGGACTTTTCTTCGCTTTCCATTTGAATGTTTCTGCCTTTACATTAAAAGAGCCTGGAAGCTGGCCAAGCCCATGAAAGAAGTAATGATGGCAGTGTGGCCAGGCTGGGTCTGCACAGTGGCCTGTGTGATCAGATGCTTCCACGACAAAGCCACAGTGCCCAGAGCACACACTGCTGTGATAGTCCTCAGGAGTTTGATCGGGCACCAACACAACAGACTGACTTTGGGAATCCATCGTTTGGCTCTGTGGATTAAGCCCCTAAGCACATGTCAGGCACTAAGCGAGGCCTAGGTGAGTAGGACATAATTAAGTGGATACAGCAAGGAGCCAGAGAGACAGTGATGTGTCTATAGTGGATACACTGTGAGGGTATCAGTTCTGCCTGGGGGTGGGACTCAGGGGAGGTTTAATCAAGGAGCTGACATGAATGGCATCTTGAACACAGAAGGTAATCAGTGGGCAGCTGGCAGGAGAGGGGGCCGAGAGGGCACTGTAGAGAGTCACGTTAGAGAAAGAGCAAAGGAAGTACAGAGAGCTGTGCAGACTGGGGGACAGCTAGAGTGTGGGTGAGATGCAGGGGGAGGGGCGTTGTGAGAAATGAGGCTGGTGGGGTCAGCACAGGCCACGCCCTGATGGTCCTTGACGGCACTGTTGGGAGTTGGGGCTTCATCCTACAGGCAGCTTGGAGCCACTGAAGGGTTTTAAGCAGGGGAGTAGAATGATCAGATTTGACTTAATGAGGCTTGCATGTACGCGGTTTGGCCCAGAGATTAACATATTGAATGAGAGAAGGAAGCATTGTGCACGTTTTTATTAAAGGTCAATGTGATGTGTTTAACCAAGCTTGCACGCAGAGCATATTGGGTACTCTAGCATGCTGCTATTATTGTATTTTATTTTATTCAGGGTGGTGGGGGAGGAGGGAAGGAAGGAGGCAGTAGAATGAGGGGCATTCCAGGCATGACTGGAGTAAAGAAAAAGAGCATTCATATTTCTCTGAAACTATACCCAGCCTCCTTATTGCACCTACATTTGAAGAATGGAGTGAGGTGGGGCAGGTTAGGAGAAGAGGCAAGAGGCTGTGCTCATGGATTAATCCCACACAGTAGGGCAACAATGCCAGTGTCTCCAGAACACGACTGGGCTGATGTGCCTGGACTCCACTTGCTGTGGTCCTGCCAGGAGGTTCCTCTTTGTTCACTTCTCTGGCGACATGCCACCATCATCTGAGACCATGGGCAGCGTCCACCCCCGCCACACGCCTCATTTTGCCATTTTATTCTTTCCACGAATCTTGTTAATACCTGTACTTTACTTTTTGCCCTTTTATTTCCTCTCACTACAGAACTGGAAAGACACAATGGTGAAGGGAGTGAGCTTTGGACTCAGATCTGAGTTTGAGAGTGTGGACTTTGGTGCTCACTGTCTGTGTGACCTTGGTCATGCAGGTAACTGTTTGGGCCTCAGTTTCCACATCTGTAATATGCAGATGGTTCGAGTACCTGCCTCACAGGGTTGTTCGGGGAACAAATGAGACTATGGCCAGGCCCACAGTAAGTAATGCCGGGTAGCATTGATGTTACTCTTCCCTGCCTGGAATGTCCTTGCCCACTCCCAAGGACTGGCAGAGGAAGATTATCCACTTACCCCAGATAACTACTGCTTGTCCTCCCTGAAGGCTCCCTGGCTGGGTTAGTGCCCTTCTCCATGCTCCGTGCTCTGCTCATTCACATATTTACTGAATGAGCTTGAAAATAATGATTGACTTATTTGCCTGCTCCCATTAAGCTGTATGCCTTTCAGGGAATGGTTTACATCTTATATCTCAGAATCCCCAAGCCCCACATGGGGTCACTAAAGACTGGATGCTCAATAAATATTAGTTGACTAAATGAATGAAGGAGCCCTGGTGGTGCAGTGGTTTAAGAGCTTGGCTGTTAACCAAAAAGTCATCAGTTTGAATCCACCGGCCGCTTGTTCGAAGCCCTATGGGGCAATTCTACCCTGTCCTATAGGGTGGCTAAGTGTCAGAATTGCCTCAACAGCAATGGGTTTGGGTTTTGGTTAAATGAATGAAATGGTTTCTTCAGCAGCTCCACCTGCTGGTGAAGGGGCAGAAACTAAGGCAACATCAGCTGTCAGATGACGTGAAAAAAAATCTCTGAGGCTCCAGTCCCTGCCATTAGCTTAATAATATGCTACCTGTCACCTACCAGCCTACCCCCAATAAATATCACAACCACGATACTGGGGTGAGACTGTGGGTCCCTGCTTCCTTCTCTAGATGGAATTATGTGCTTCTACACCAAACACGCCTGCACCCCCATACTGACATTGCTGAAACTGTGTGCATTTAACATGATGGTTGAATCCCATGACTCACCGCCCTGTCTCAAAAGCCACGTTAAATCTATGTTCTGTCTTTTCAGTATGGGAATTTGAGAACCGAGAACACATGGTATATCCCACAAGCTCCCTTTCCTCCCCTTTGAGGTTTGCTTGTGTGTTTGGCAGGATGAAGGCAGTGAGACCAAAGAAAAGAATATGGGCAAGACTAGTAGTTTCCACCCCTAGTGTCAAGGCAGCCAGAAGGAAACAAGCATTTTATGTAAGTCAGTGTCGTCATCTGGGGGTGGTGGACAGAAAGGTGCCTGGGAACTCATGCACTGGAAGGTGGGTTCTGATCTTGAATGCTCGCACGGCTATATTCATTCGTAAGGAAGCAAAGATCTACAGGAGGTCAGAGTCCTTTGTGAACAGAGAGACACAAATTTGGGGTGAAGCTCAGAGGACATGATGATGCATGCCTCTGTTTGCTTCAAAAATATTTATTGAGAGGAAGTGATGGCAGATGTTCAAATCAATTTTCACGAATAGTGTTACATAGAGGCTTTATTTTTCTACGCATCTATCTGCGTATTCATATATCTGTGTATCTATCTATCATCTTTTTACACCTATCATATTAAGACAAACTCCTGGACTTCAAGTCAGGAGTTCTAATACAATTCTAAGTTCAAATTCTGGCCTTACCAGAAACCTACTGCTTGCTTCTTCCTGGGTGAGCCACAAAGCCCCTCACTTGGGGGGCACTGGACTGTTCTTGATAACTGCTCAGGTTCCTTTCAGATAAAGAATTCCATGGATCCAAAACTTCTTTGACATAAACAAGGCTAACCTGTTGCCGTCTGGTTGATTCCAACTCATGGCAACCCCATGTGTTACAGAGTAGAACTGCTCCACAGGATTTTCTTGGCAGTCATCTTTATGAAAACAGATCGCCAGGCTGGGTGGGCTTGAAGTGTCAACCTTTTGGTTAGCAGCCAAGTGTGAACGGTTTGTGCCACCCAGGGACCTAAAGAAGCCTACAGAGCCACATTCATCTTAGTAAATCAAATTTTTTGTATGACGTTGTAATTTTTAATGTGTTGGCTGTATCTTTACAGTACAGGAAGATCCCCTGGGTAATCAAAAGATATAGAATATTTATGCATAGTTTATAGCACGATTTTATTGTTTCAAATAACTGTAGACGTTGACAGCTGTCACTTGGATTTTACGACAGATTTTTGCTGAATCTGTGATTTATCTTAATGCTGAGTTTTTAGCCATGAAGACAACTTTCTCTCTTTTAAAGAGAAGTGCAGTCCGATGAAATGCTCAGGACTGCATTGTGGAGGACCTTCCCCTTAGCCTAAACCTCACTGGCAGCCTCCCTGAAAGGCATCTGGCTTATTTATGTGGGCCACTGATGAGATTTCACACCCTGCTCACAAAGTTCCCGTTCAAAGAGAACGACCGGAATGAGCAAAAGGCGCGGCACTTCCAGAGATCAATATCAGACTTGCTTTTGATCAATAGGCAACTATTTGGCAATTTTCTCATACCGAATGACATTTCCTCTTGTAATCCAAGGCAAATTCCACGGAAATGAAGAAAAGCAATTACGAAAGAAGAAAGTAATATGATTTTTGTTGTTGCTGTTGTTCTACACAAACAATAAATGAAAAGAAGTGCCTCTGAGAATTGGATTCATGGAGCCAGGCTGCTCCTTTTCGATTCTTTGCTGTTTTGAGTTACTACTTGGATGGCGACATGGGAAGTGGTGTCCTGCATTTCGCATCCTGTGAAAACATTTCCAAAGCCATTCCTTCTGAAATGAAAATGAAACTACAACTTCAATTAAGCATAGAGGAAGGCACCGGGAGCAACATGCTCACACTCCCTTCCTGGTGATGTTTCCTCACATTTAACACCGTGTCCCTCTGAGGAGTCCCTCTGAGGAGCTGGCACATAGAACAATTCCCAAAGAACTGAGCAATATAAGGCAGTTACACGCTGGTCTGTCCTTGCCTACACATTCGTCTGTTAGCCAGGGTACCTAAAGCAAAGCTATAAACAGGCAAGACTCAAGAAGATGCTTTAAGGGGCTCTTACCGTGTGCTGAAACCTAAAAGCCCTCCACCAAACGCCTTCAGTTTCGAACTGGTTCCTTCCGGTTCGAACCCCTGCTGATAATTTGCATTTCCACCCCTAGATATACTGACTCAGAATCTACATTTTAACAAAATCCCCAGGTGATTCTTATGTATAATAAAATTTGAGAACCACTGCTCTATCAGTCTATCGCTCGTCTGTCAGTTTGTCGTACTGTGGTGGCTTGCGTGTTGTGATGCTGGAAGCTATGCCACTGGTATTTCAAATACCAGCAGGGTCATCCCATGATAGATAGGTTTCAGCGGAGCTTCCAGCCTAACACAGACTAGGAACAAGCACCTGGGGATCTACTTCTGAAAAAAACTGGCCTGTGAAAACCTTATGCACAGCAGTGGAACACTGTCTGATACAGTGTCAGAAGATGAGCCCCTCATGCTGGAAGACACTCAAAGTGTGACTGGGGAAGAGCTGCCTCCTCAAAGTAGAGTCAACCTTAGTGACGTGGACAGAGTAAGCTTTCAGGACCTTCATCTGCTGATGTGGCACGACTCAAAATGAGAAGAAATAGCTGCAAACATCCATTCACAGGAATGTGGAATGTATGAAAAACTCCACCAGTGGTTCTCAGAATTGGTCCCTAACCAGCAGCATCAGCATCACCTGGGAAATGCAAATTCTTAGCTGGGATTTGAACTGGAACAAACTGGTTTGAAGCCCTGGTTGTGTGCCTTTGTTTCCTTGGAGGAAATATATATTAAGACAATAGCCAGATTTTTTAAAATCTGGAATTTGTGAACCTTTGGATAGTTATTGGACTGAAGTTTGGCACTGTATTTACTATTTATCAGTTGAATACAAAAAGCAGTTGGCATTGAGTTGATTTAATCTCATGGTGACCCCCTGTGTGTCAGAGTAGAACTGTGCTCGATAGGGTTTCCAAAGGCTGATTTTTTGGAATAAATCATCAGGCCTTTCTTCTGAGGTGCTTCTGGGTGAACTTGAACCTCCAACTTTTCAATTAGCAGCTGGGCATGTTAACCATTTGCACTACCCAGGGACTCTGTGAAATGAATGATAATAATTAAACCCATTACTGTCAAGTCATTTGTGACTCATAGCGACCCCACGTATTATAAAATAGAACTGCTCTACAGCATTTTCTTAACTGTAACCTTTACAAAAATAGATCTCCAGGCCTTGCTTCTGTGACACTGCTGGGTGGGTTTGAAAACCACCAACCTTAAGGTTAGGAGCTGATTGAAAATGGCTTGTGCCACCCACGGATATTCCATGAAATGAATGTTGTTGTTACTGTGTGCTGTCTAGTTGATTCCGACTCATAGCAACCCTATATGACAGAGTACAACTGCCACGAGGGTTTCCTAGGCTGTAATCTTTATTAGAGCAGGTCGCCAGTTCTTTTCTCCCATGGAGCCACTGGGTGGGCTCAAACCTCCAGCCTTTCAGTTAGCAGCCAAGCACTTGACCATTGTGCCACCAGGGCTCATTATGAAATGAATAGGGCACATGAAATTGAAGGAGAATGAAGGTACCAAAATGATACACTGTCCTAGGACACTGGAAGAAAGCGTTCATTTATATGCAATGTTCTCATAACTACTCCCTCTTACCCATTTAAGAAGGCTCTCTGCACTCCATTAGTCACTAGTTTTACCACTTGAAAACACTATAAAATCTCGTTTTAAAAAATAATGTCCTTTGGATAGAAATGCTAGCTCAGTGCAGTCAGGTGGGTACTGAAAAGAGAAGGTTACCTTTTCTCAGTTAGGCTCCTGTGCCTGCTAATTAATTAACACAAGGAAAACGGAGGGATATTGGCACTATCCCAATACAATACATTAAAAACATTTTTTTTTGTGTGTGTAAATGACCAATATCTCCTCCAGAAAATCCATTTTTTTAATCCCATCCTTTCAGTCTTGACCCTCAATCTGTAGAAGGGGAATTTAACTTTAATACAATGGATTTTCTTTAGAAGACTTAAAATTCAGCCCCAAATTAATTCAGGCTGGTCTTTTCCATTGTTGGTTCCAGTTAGTGAGACTGTTTTATAAGCTTTACTCTTAGATGTATAAAATTTAAGCTTGCACGGAAACTAGTAGACCCTCGCTAGGTGATCACCCTCTATTGCACAGATTCATGTGTAGAAGCCGTACTTCATTTCAAGCAAGCAAATTCTGTTGCCTGTGTGCCCTGTACTGCATTCACATTCATCATAATTTTTATTTGGTACCATAGTGACCTGGAGCCCTGGTGGCACAGTGGTTAACAGCTACGGTGAGCTACAGCTGCTAAACAAAAGGGTTGACAGTTCGAATCCACCAACTGCTCCTTGGAAACTCTATGGGGCAGCTCTACTCTGTCCTATAGGGTCCATATGAGTCGGAATTGACTGGACGGCAATGGGTTTGACCAGAGTGACCTGCCTCCCAATTTGATCACCACCTGCCTTAGGACAGTTTATTAATTCCTCTCCACACATTAAAAAAAAAAAAAGCAGTTTTCATGGAGTCGACTCTGACTTATGGTGACCTCATGTGTATCAGAGTAGAACCATGCTCCATGGGGTTTTCAATGGCTGATTTTTCAAGGTAGATTGCCAGCTTTTTCTTCTGAGGCACTTCTGGGTGGACTTGAACCACGAACATTTTGGTTAGAAGCCAAGCACATTAACCATTTGAATCACCCATATTTATATTTAATTAGGAGGAAGAGAGGATACACATTTATTATGCACCTAGTTCATACCAGTCATTGTCCAGGCACTTGACTTATTACCTTATGTGATCCTTGCCCCAACCCTCTCAATATCCTCATTTTACAGATAAGGAAATCATATTTCAGAGATGTTAAGAAACTTGCCTGAAGTCACACAGAAAAGGAAGTGACAGAGCTGGGATAAGGAAGACAAGTCTGCTTAGTTTATGACTTAGTTCTTGACTAGAGCACACTGCCTCCCATGAGTTTAGTGGTCTTCACCAGTATGGTGTCTGGATTCCAAAATTCCCAGTCCTCTTTGCAAGATTCTCCTTTCCTCCTTTTTTGGATTTCCTGGCACCGATTTTCCTAACTCTCTCAAAAGAATAATTTTGTACATTTCCCTTGTCTCCTGGTTACCCAATCCATGCCCAATCCTGTAAACCAGTCAAATGGACTCTGTGTCCCTGCTAGCTGCCACTTTATGGTGATTTCACGCCATGCTTCCGTGCTTGCCCTACTCTGTATCCAGCTGGCTGATGAGACAGCCACCCAGGAGCCTCTTCCAGGGTAGGAGGTTTCAGTCTTTTTAGAAGTGATTTGCAATCCTAGGTCACGGGGACCTGAGCTGCTCTTTCAAAAGGGAGGAAATGTCCTGCTTCTGTTGTCTATTAAGTCTCACCCCAGGATTTCACCCAGGTTTAAATACCATGTGTATGCTGATGACTTCCACATTTACATCTTCAGACCTCTCTCCTGAAATCCAGACTCATATATCCAACTGCCCACTTGACATCTATTCTTGGATGCCTAACAGGCTTCTCAAACTTAACATGTTCAAAACTTCTGGTTTGCTTCCCTCCCACAGATATGCTTCATTCATAGTCTTTCCCATCTCAGTTGATAGAACCGCCTTCCTTCCAGTTGCTCAGACTAAAACCTTAGAGTCATCTTGACTCACATCACACATCAGACCTATCAGGAAATTTTCAAAATACCCGCAGTCATGTCTCACCACCTCCGCCACATCGGCCTGGCCATTATGGCCATTGTCTCATCCTGTGGATGGCTGCAATAGCGTTCTAACGTCCACCCTTGCTCTTCTATAGTCTTTTCCCAACAGAGCAGCCAGAGTGACTTTTGCCAGCTGATCATGCCACTCTCTGCACAAAGTCGAACATTGACTTCTTATTATGATGCCATACAAGGCTTTGCATGACCTGTTCCCTCCTGGCCTCTCTGACTTCATCTTCTTCTACTCTTTTCCTTGCTCTCTGGGCTCTAGCGACACTGGCCTCATTGTTGTTCTATGAACAAATCAGACATGCTTTCACCTTGAGGCCTTTGAAGTAGCTGTTCCCTCTGCCTAGGACGCTTTCTGCCCCTGCAGATAACCAGAGATGGTAGGCTGGGGGTATCCTTTACTTCTAGGTTTCTATTCAAGGGACAGAAGTTTTATACCTTCTTAATGAAGGTTATCCTTGACCAAAAACAAACAAACAAAAAAACCCAAACCCATTGCCATGGCGTCAATTCCAACTCATAGTGATCCTATAGGACAGAGTAGAACTGCCCAACAGGGTTTCTAAGGAGTGCCTGGTGGATCTGAACTGCCAATCTTTTAGTTATCAGCCGTAGCTCTTAACTTCTACGCCACTAGGGTTTCCTGTCCTTGACCACACTACTTAAAAATTTCAACTTTCTCCCTATCCTTGATCCCTCTAACCTTTACTCACCTTTTTTCCCTGTAGCACTTATTACCTTCAAGCATAATATATTTTCCTATTATGTTTATTGCTTATTGTGTTTCCTCATATTAGAATATAAGCTCCCCAAGGATAGAGATTTTCATCTGTTTTTATTCATTGATGTATCCCAAACATCTAGAATAGTAATTAGCACAAAATAGCTGTTTGATAAATATCCGTTGAATAAGCTGAATGAAGAAAACACAGAACCTCAGGGCTGGAACAGACACCTGGCCAGGCAGAGGTCTAGGTCAAAAGAGGAGAAAACCCTCCTCATGTGGGCCAGAGAGGTGCTTCCAACCCCCCTGGAAGCGAGGGATTGTGGGTGGGAGAGGATGTTTGTGGAGGCGTGGAAGAGAAGCCACTATGAGAACCATTACACCAGCCTGCTCAAGGTCAACATCACTTCATATCTGGATTGCTACAGTCATCTCCCAACTTTTACCCTGCCCCTCATAGTCTATTCTCAACCTACAAACCAGAGTGAATCTCTTATTAGGAGATGTCACAATCTGCTCCAAGTCTTACATTGGCTTCTCGTGACAATGGCCTACAAGGCGAAGACTGATGGGGGAGATGGATTCCATCTAGAACCAATCTCTTCACTTTATCTAGTTACTACATATGCTAGTAACAGGAATGCCACTGTGTTGCTCTGGATGACACTGGTTTTTACTGGAGGTCCCATGCCAAGGGACAGGCAGGAGTTGCAGAGAGCTTAGGTGGGGATGAACCTGACTGTCACAGTGCCCACAAATTCTGTGGTTGGTTTGTATCCCTTCTGAGTGAAAGCAAATGCTGGTAGAGATGGCTCTTCAAACTGAGCCAAAGTTGGAATTAAGAGAAAATATGCCGACAAGTTTGATGTTTATGAAAGTATCAGCATTACAACTAATTTTAAGACCCCAGAGCTAAGCTTTCCTTGCTCCTTTGGGAGGACACACGATAGGGAGGAAGGGGCATAGGAAGAGCGTGGGAGGCCCTGTGTTGGAGTCCTTGCTCTCTCACTATGGGGGAGTAGGTTATTGCTCAGCAAATGTTCACTCCCTCCCCATCATAGCAGGATTTTGCAGTCTGGCTACACGACTTGCTTTGGCCAGTGGAAAGGGGAAGGAAGAGACAGCACATGGGCATTTCAAGCCTAGGCCTTAAGCAACCTCACATGTTTCCAACATCCATCATGAGAAGTACTTGCCCAACCTTCTCCTGATCCCAGAAAAACGAATCATGTAGAGTCAAGCTGCCCCCGGCTGCCCTGCAGATCTGTAGCTGGAAGCTGAGCCAACCCGACCAGCCCACAGATTAACAGCAATCAACTGTTAAAGTTGACTGTTGAATGGTTGCTTATTATGCAGAAATTGGTGGCTTATACACCACCTAACAGATGTGTGTTCCTGGTCAAATGACTTCACTTCTTGGAATCTCAGTTTCTTCTTCATCTGTAAACTGGGCATAACAACTGTATCTGCTTTGAAGGTGGGTACTTTGTGAGCACTAGATAAAGTACGCTTGTAAAACACTTAGCACAGAGGTGGGGTGTTGGGAGTGCTCAGTTAGAGTCATCTCCATGTTCCTAAGCTCAGCATGTTGTAGAATGGGCTGTGCATCTAAGTGAACTTAGCAGGGCCCATTGAAGCTATAAAATAAACAAAAAAATCATTGCCATCGAGTCGATTTCGACTCATAGCGATCGTATAGGACAGAGCAGAACTGCTCCATATGGTTTTCAAGGAGCGGCTGGTGGACTTGAACTGCCGACCTTTTGGTTAACAGCCAAGTTCTTAACCACTGCACCACCAGGGCTCCATTGAAGCTATACTATGACATAATTCTGGTAGCGGCAGTAGAAGGGGCTGGCTGCCAGGGTGAGGTGGGGGTGGCGTCCGGTGGTTGGGGTGGGAGGAGGGTGTTTTCTTTCTGTCTGACTTGGAAGAATGGAAGCAGGTTTTCCTGACAGCTGCCACTGTGCAGGTGGCCTTGTCTTCATCTCAACCTGAATTCATGGGCTCGTGCCAACAGAGCCTGCTGCCTCCTGCAGAGGCACTGGGAAGACTTCCAGCCTCCTGTTTTCTACTGGGTCGCTGTGTCCTAGTGAATGACTCTTATTCTAGAAACTCCCCTGCTTGCCACCAGCCAACCTTCTGACCTTCAGCAGGCTGGCTGCCTTGGAGAGTTTAGCTGGAGGGAATAGTGCTTTGGGTTTCCTGCTGAGCAAATCAATCCTTTTCTGCCAGTGTCTTGGGCATAGTACGTGTCTAGGCCATTCCCATGGATTTGGGTCATCATTACCCCCGCTGTGTATCCCTTCAGGTATGTGATAAAGGTTCAGACTCCATTATTCCAGGCTGGAATGTAAGAGCACAAAATACCTGTTATCAGGGGCTGAAAGCAGTTACCTCTCCCCATGCAGGCCAAGGTCTCTTTATCTTGCTTTAGTTCCCCTTTCTTTTCCTCTGGCCCTGCCAGGCATAGATTGTGAGTGATTGGGGCGGGGGGGGGGGGGGGCTCTCCTGCCCCTTTTATTTGCACTTCTAGCGGCCTGTCTTTAGAGGTGAAAAGGACACTTCTTCAAAAGTGCCTGCCTACTGCACACGCTCCTGAGCACAGCATCAAGGCCCTTCACAACCTGGCTCCAGAGCATCTGTCCTGCCACTCCCTCTGCCCCTGTCACTATTGCTCCAGGAGGGCATTCATTTCCCCCATTAACTCAGGTATGCCTGAAGGTTTATTGGGTATCGTGTCAAGCACTGAGATGAAGAGATGACCAAGATAGGCTCCTCCCCTTGAACACTTCACAGTCCTTTTAATGCTCTCCAAATGGTTCCCTCACCTTGAAATTCTCTTTCTTTATTTCCTTCTGTCACTCCCTTTGCTTCCTCCCTCCCTTTCGCCTTCATCCTTTCTTCTTTTCTTCCTTTCCCACCGGATAGCTATTCAATTATTCAGTCCCTCATTGAATAGCACTTGCTTTGTGCAACCTCCCCCTATAATCCCAGGCAGATTTGGCCATTCTCTTTGTCATCCCAAGGGGCTCCATTCATATTTGTCATGTTTTACTTGTTACACAATTCCATATGATACGCTGTAATATGTCTGTGTCCCCAACTAGAGGGTGAAGACCTCATGGACAGGAAGCATGTTCTATTGATCCCTCTACTTCCTGGCACCCAGTAGCCACTCAATAAATATTTGTGGAGTGAATGAATGAATGAACAAATGAAGGTCTTTGTTTTAATAACGTTGTCCACTAAAGCCATGGCCCAAGTGCGTTCTTCTTAGTTCCCATGACCTGATGGGGATAGCAGCCAACAGGGATCCCTCATTTGAGGTAGATGAGGTTGAAGTCTTACTTAGCTACAAAACTGCCATCCATCATTGGTCCCAACAAGATCTGTCACCCTGACCCTCCAGACCCCGCTGCATTTGAATTGATTCCTGGTCCTGAGGAAGGCCACCTTTCTGCCTGCTGCACAGGCCCTCGTGGAGGCTCTCATCTTTGGCAGCAGCCACGTCACCTAATATTAATCGGACCAGTGCAGGGGGTGGAGAGGGGAAGAAGGTGCCACCAATGACAGATTCTGTAGCTTGCAATCTGTTAGATTGTGTGTTGGGACTTAAAGTGTGATTTCACGGATTTTCATGGTCTCTAAATGGCAAATTCAAGATTATTTGAAAACATTTTATTTAATTTTCATGCTTTTTTAATCAAAAAAGTTAAAAGAATAATAATCTTTTATGGGCAGTTATAAAATGTGCTATTTACACAAGAGACAGAAATATCTCCCTTAGCTGAGCTATCTAAGTGTGTATTTAGAGAGGATGCCATTGGCATACTGATGAGGAAGGACAGAATGGTTCTGGAGACAATTTAATTTATTCTTCTAGGTGATGTCTGTCTCGGCAGAGCGTGACTCTCCAGGTTCATTCACCACCCCCTCCCTGCCTCTCTATATGAGAAGGACACTTGGCCATGAGGACCTGGTGGGTAGAGATGGTGTCTGGTCCATCTTTGCATTTCTGGAACTTTGCATGGTGCCTGTCATGGGCAGGCACTCAGGAAGTGTTTGTTGAACGAATGAATAAGTTAAAGTCCTCTGGACGGTCCCTCAAGCAGTCCAGGGTGAGACCTGCAAACATTCACTTGGTCTTTAGCACATCACCTTGAGAGGCAGAAGCAGAGGACACAACTGAGCCCCTCGTTTGGTGAAGGGCATGCTGAGGGGGCTTGGGGCATTAGAATATTTGCATGTTGTTTTTGACGTTTGCTAAAATCATTATTTACCTACTGCTTGATTCAGAATCCTAGACCTAGAAGGACTTTAATGTCCTTGAGGTCTAACTTCTTCACTTTGCAGAAGAGGAAACAGAGGCTCAAAGTGGAGAAAAGAAGTTTCTTGCTTAAGGACAAAGTCAGGACTTGAATCCTGGTTTCCAGCTCCCTCCTAAATAGGTAATTCTGTACTGGCTTCTTTCATCTCTTGATCTGTGCTATTTCACATAACTTTTCCCAAACGCTGCAGCTTCCAGGACCACTGTGGGTGATGAACGTACCCTCTTTCTTTTTTCCCCTTCAACTTTGTACTGTTCTCTCTTTTCTACTTAAGGAGACTGAGGATAGCAAACCTTGGGAATCCAAGAAAACTGGGCAGAGTCCTCCGGATCACTAGGGTCACACATGGGAATGAAGAAAGATGCCATCCTGCCTGTACCCAGAAAGGAGTCTGAGACACAGACAGGGAGACCTGGTCTGGCTGAGGGCCTCTGCAAGTGTTGAGGTTGAACCCAAAGTACCTGGTGGAAGCTTTTTCAATCAGATAATTGGCAAAGCCCCAAACGTGGGCCAGCTGATGTGCTGGCTAGCCAAGTCCCCCAGCTCATTACCAGTCCACGGGATAACGATGACCACCATCATCATAATCATTATTGCCTCAGACAGGCATGGATGACAAAGGCACCCCGGGGACTTCTGTTTGAAATGAGCTGCTTCTTAGCCAACCCTGACTCTCCAGAGTGACTTTCTGCAGAATTAAAGGATCATGAAGCTGAAAGGAGCCCTGGGAGATCATCTGTTCTGGCTTCTTGCCTTCAGATGGGACTAACCTTTATAGAATAGTTGCTGTATAGGAAATCGAACCAAACTTACTTTTATATGTTATTCTTGTGATAGTATCTCTGTTGAGCATTCGATTAAGAAATGGATTTGATGAATCAGAAACCTAGGGAAGAAAATAAAATATTAATCTCTGTGCAGTACTATCCCAGAATAAACATCACCTCCGTGCATTCACTTATTCATTCGTATTTGTTGAGGGCCTACCATGTTCTAAACACTAAACTGGCTGAAAACTCAGAGATGAAAAATACAGACCCTAGTCTCAAGGAAACCCCAGTCTAGAGAAGGAAGACAGACAAGTAAACAGATGATTATAATGTAGTGTTAAGAATATTATGATTGTTGTTGAGTCTTGTTGAGTTGATTCCTCATAGCAGTGACCCCATGTGACAGAGCAGAACTACCCCATGGGGTTTTCTTGGCCATAATCTTTATAGAAGATTTAGATATGCAACTAGATAACTATTGTTCCTGCTGTGATCGGGGATTATAAAATATGCAAGTGAGAGATTGCTATGCTTCACCGATTACCTTTTCTTACATTTAATCTTAAATTTCTTTTTGGTGTAAAAGCAGATGAAAAACAGATTGCCAGGTCTTTCTCCCATGGAGTCATTGGGTGGGTTCAAACCACCAACCTCTTGGTTAGCACTGAGTGCTTAACTGTTGTGCCACCAGGCTCCTTGGTGTTACAATAGAGTGATGGTATTAGAGGAAGCACCACCCACCTGGGGAACTGAAGAGCTAAGGGGTGAGCTGAGTCTTGAAGGCTAGGTGGAAGTTAACACAGTGTTTCAGTGGTTGAGAATGAAGGGGGAAGGGCAAAGAAAAATGTTCTGTACTGAGAATCTGTACATACATGGATTTGGAGAACTGAGACCTACTCATGTTCAGGGAACTGCAGTATTTTAGTATAGTTGGAGCTAAGAGTATGGAGGAAGGATGGAAGATGAGGCTAGAGAGATAGGCAGGGGCTAGCTCATGTTTGGTTTTTGAATGCTATGGCATTTAAACTTTATTTTGTAGGGATGTGGAACCATCAGAGGGTTTTAAGCAGGGGGTAGGTAGTGATATGTTTCAAAAACCAAACCCACTGCCGTCGAGTGGATTCCGACCCCTAGTGACCCTATAGGACACAGTAGAACTGTCCCATAGAGTTTCCAGGGACTGCCTGGTGGATTTGAACTGCCGACCTCTTGGGTGGCAGCTGTAGCACTTAACGACTACGCCACCAGGGTTTCCAGTGATATGTTAGGAAGGTGATATTTATCTAAGTAGAGAATGAGAGAAAAAGAGTACCCACAACAGAGATATCAGGAGATGAAAAGGATCCTTAAGAAGTAATATAGAAACTTGTTATATCACTGCTTTTTATTGCATGAATTGAGTATATCATAAACCATGTATTCAATCAATCACTCTCTCATTCATCCATGCATCTATCCATCCATCTATCCATCCATGTGTCCATGCATCTAACCATCCAGGTATCCATTCATCTAACCATCCATGTATCCATTCATCTATCCATCCATGTATCCATGCATCTATTCATCCATCCACCCATCCATCCATTATTTACCGAGTGCCTATTATGGGCCAAATATTGTACCAGATGTTAATGGGTCAGTTCCATTCTATGCCTATGCTTTCATTTCTCCAAGTTCCCGCTTTGGGAGAATAAGCCAAGCTTCCAGAGGATTCAGCCAGGGAACCACTATTTGGAGAGTGTGACATCCTCCCACACTGTTTTCTTAACAACTCCCTTTTAACGCAGCTTTTCCCAAGGTACCATTGTTCATCCCAGTCATTTCTCTCCTACCTCGCTCAGCTCTGCTCTGCAATTTACACTTCAGCTGCTAATCGAATGTTGTGACACATCAACATTTTAACTGTGATTTATTCTGAGGGCTGGGAAAATTGCAGCAGATGATTATTATTATTAGATAAGCAACAGGTAATTTTTAGTTTGGAGAAAGCACAGACTGTTTATTTTTCCTCCATCTGTCCCACTTTCTTGCACACAGTTTCCTGGGTGTGTTTTGGTGAGACACACACCAAGCAGAGGAGATAAA
This sequence comes from Elephas maximus indicus, assembly GCF_024166365.1. Lineage (NCBI taxonomy): Eukaryota > Metazoa > Chordata > Mammalia > Proboscidea > Elephantidae > Elephas > Elephas maximus. The sequence continues at coordinate 42,222,247 of NC_064837.1, read as the reverse complement.
AGCCCACCGTGGAGAAAAGCCCAACCTTTGGCCACTTCCAGGTACTTTGAAGCCTCCTGTCTGTGCTGATGCAGTCCCATGAAAAAAGAGCCAAAAAAATGTGGTTGTGATTGGTAAGGAATCTGCCATGTCCCTGAATCAGGTGCCTTGGGCTCCTGGTTCCTGGTGAGTCTGGGCAGAGCTAATGCTGGGACTGGACCCTTCTGAGCTGATTAACAAAAAATGGAAACATTTCCAAAGCGCACACAGATGATTTGTGGGCTTTGGTGTGTTGGCTGCGTGGGTGAGAGGATAAAATATGCAGTTGGTATAAGTGAGAAGTTAGTGGGAAGTTAAGTGGGAAGTTAGTGGGCAGCAATTACAGCCAAATCTCAGTTCCCTGTGGTCATGGAAAGGGCAGGGGATTAGTAGGGCACAGAGATAGATATAACCCACAGATAAAGAAATCTCTCATTTTCGCCAACAACTCCCAACCCTTGGATGGCTCAGTTTTTGATGACGGTGGTATCTCTAGGCTCAGCTGACCTGGGAGTGGGGCCTCTCATCTCCTGGTCCTGCCTGCTTGCTGGGAGCTGGGGAGGGAGGCAGAGAGGTCAGAAGGAGGAAAGGATGACACCAAGAGGCTGTGCACCCCTAGGGGCCAAGGGCTTTCTTCGCATCAGTTTTGGGCACCAGTGCCTAGGAGAAGACTGGCTCCTCTCCCCCATTCAGTTGGTGCTTTGGGAGGAGTGAATGACAAGTCACAGCTTGGATAACTCACTGCGGAACAGCTGGGAGTTGATTACATTGGACAAAGATAGCAATGCTGTGGCTTATTTTGAGATGTAGCCAGAAACCTTCAGGTTTGCTCAGGGGAAGAGCGGGAGCATCCCTAGCAGCCACCTGGCCTGAGAAGATGCAGAAGCGAGTCTCCATTCTTTCACTGACCTCAGGGTCTTGGGCATAAATTCCTTCCAACAGCCTGCAGGGATGCAGCAGAGAGTCCTGACCATTAGCCAGTGATCTCGGTAGAGCGAGTGTTTCTGAGAAAGCTCATGAAACGTGCCAGTAGCTTGGCTGTTGAGGATGCTGGTTTCCCCATTTATCAATCACCCTGTCAGCTGTAATGTGCCTGCACTTCCAGGATGACATTCACTGACTCAGAAGCTTTGAGCAAAGTGAGACAAAGTCAAGGGCCAAAACTGAGAAACCCTCCCAAAGACAAGGACTGTAGGGGGAGGCCAGGTTGGCCCATGGGCGTTACTCATAGAAAGGTTGGCATTTTCCCTCTGAGCCCACCAAGTTCTGACGGACAGTGAGCTAGGGGAAGGTGAGCTCCTGGTCACACGCGATAGAATATTGCAACACACCTGTAGGCTTCACGACAGTGTGCATTGCCTGTGGCTCCACAGGAGAAAGACCTAGAGATCTGCTTCTGTAAAGATTACAGTCTAGAAATCCCTATGGGGCAGTTGTACTCTATCACATGGGGTCACTATGAGTTGGAACCGACTTTGACGGCACCCAACAACAATGCAGCATAGTGTGAATAAAGTCACAAGTATTAAAGTCAGGCAAGACCTGGATTCTTCAACTTGGGTAGAATGCCAAAGATTCTTTAAACCATTCTCCTTATCGATAAGATAGGGACACTAACGCCCAACCCCTAGGTTTCTTATTAGGATTAAATGATAAAATATACGTAAAGTGTACATCACAGTACCTGGCATTCAGGAATCTACTGTGCATCATTACAGGGCTTGTGATGATGCCAGGAGATTTGGAACAGGTACAGGGCGGGATCTGTGCCTGCCCCAATTTCCTTTGGGATGGATGTCAAATCAGGTATTAAGAAGGCATGATAGTCTAAAAATACACGTCCCTGGCCAAATGCCCCTTTCTCTCTTTGCTAATGACAAACCAGAGGAGTCTGTGGTTGGTGGTAGCCAGGGGCAGCAACATGTCACGGATCCTCCTGCCCAACAGACCACAAAAAGGCCTGCCCAGGTGAGGGAGAGGAAGTTAGGAGGAGGTGTGGGGTCTGGAGATGGCTGGCCAGCCAGGGTGAAGTGCCTGTTGCTAAGGGTGAGGTTTTGGGGAGAGAGAGTGACTAATGCCTTAGGGCTGTCCTGGGGGCCCATGCACTGAAAAAGGATGACGTCATCATGACAGCTCTTGAAACTTCGTAGTGGCGAGAGTGCTGGGCTTCTACTGATCGTCTTCAACAGACTGCAACTGCTGATCAGGGCACTTCCACTAATGGTCTCCCCGAAACTTTCCAAGGGGCTAGCACGGTGATAACCAACACTGGGAACTGCCACCCATCGCTTTTGCTTTTTATTTTTTTATTTATTCCAACTGGAAAGACAATTTCACTCTCTTTTTGCATACCCGCTTCACTTTACATTGTCCAAAATGTTAAAGGTAATTATTATTTTTAACAAATTAGGATTTGCTTGGTTGGAGATTTTATTTGTTGCTTTGACTGTGAGGGAGATGTGGCAGTTCCCTGGATGGCCGTAAAGTCAATATTGAGGGTCTTTGCTTTATTTCCCCCTGGGGATGCTTAGGAGGGAGGGTGAATGAGGAAGAAGATACTCAGAGTAATTGTGGGGCAGCTGGAAGGAGCTGTGTGGTGCAGTGCCTGGAGGGGCAGGACAGCTCGCATTTGTCTTGTATCTCTTTCTCCAAGGGGCAGTGGACAGAGAGACCATTAATCCTGTGGGCTATCCGTAAGCTGCCTCCTACCCTTCCATTACTTCCCTACGATTCTTCTGCATTAGGTGGGACCTGAAGCCTGACTTGGGTCTGGCACCCTTTTCTCTCTAGGACAGAAGATGCCTGAATCCTTGGCCCTGATGCTCCAAAATGAAGCCCGCTGTGTTTGCATTTCATGGAAGGAGACCTCATGTTTCGACCAAGCTCCATGGTACCATGCTATGACTCTGTTTGGGCATGGACATCATGGGCCACCCCTTTTCATATTTCTAAAGTCCAACAGAAACTGTAAACCAATATTGTGATTCGGGTGAGGCTGCAAGAAGAGAAGAATAAAGGAATGCAAAAGACTTACTTTTATAAATATAGAAACTACCACCAATCCATTTGGACTCCTTGCCGCTTCTGTGACATTTGTATATAACTCATGGTTATAGTGGATGAGCTGCACCTGGCAGGAGAGAAAAGCAGTAATAAGGTCAACAGTCCAGCATCAAAAGGTGTGAGGCACACCATATCCCCCCCCATAAGGGGGAACTGTAAAGCATATCATAAACAATTGGAAAGGCAATCTTTTAATTGAAGTGATTTCAGAACGATATCTACATCCACCTTCTTGTCCATATCTACAGCTATATCTATATGTAAATACCTATATATAAACAGAAACCCAAAAACCAAACCCATTGCCATCAAGTCAATTCTGACTCACAGTGACCCTATAGGGCAGAGTGGGACTGCCCCATAGCATTTCCAAGGAGCGGCTGGTAGATTCGAGCTGCCAACCTTTTGTTTAGCAGCCCTAGCTCTGAACCACTGCGCCACCGGGGTACCTATGTAAATTTACATGTATATAAATACATACACATATACAAAAATACCAACACATTTGCAAATGTTTTCTGTTAATAAGCATGCCTTTAATAAGCCCGGGTCCATCTGGCTCTGGCTCCATCCCAGGCCATTTCCCCTGAAGTGCGTATAAAGCGAATTTCCCTTATTAGGAATGGAACTGCCCTGCAGGGCTGGACGTGATCTCCAGGCTGCACCAACAGCTGCCACTGGCACCCTACATCTTCCTGGACGCCTCGGGGCAAGCAGGGAGTTGTTAGGTCCTGAGTCGGCTCAGTGGCTCTGCCAGGAGACGGGCCAGTATGCAAGATGCTCTGTTCTGATACCACAGCCTTCCCTGGGTCATCTGGTTGTGTAGCAATGTGCCCGTGGAGCTCCTGTGGCCGCGGGGGTAGGAAACGGAGTCCTGAATCAGGGCTCCAGTGGACTAGGTTTTCCCTTTGACTTCCCCAAACTTTTTAAACCCACTTTTTCAAAACTGTGAAGCATAGATATTCACATTAATTCCCCACCAAATTTTAGCCACATGACCAAGTTACTCCACTTCCCTGCCTCTATTGCTTCCTCTGAAAAATGGGGATTATTCTCTTTCCTCGGAATTCATCTCAGAGTTGTGGTTTTTAAAACGGAATTTCTTTTTAAAGTATGGAATTATAATTAATATACAAAAAAATTAAAGTATGGAAGTGTAATTTACAGTATGGAAGTATAAATTTTGAATTGTACATTTAAAAATGGTTGAAAAGGTAAATTGTACGCGATCTATATTTTACCATGATTTAAAAATATAAAAGTAAAAAAAAAAAGCCATAGTTCCCTCCCCTACTTCTATCCAATCCCAGCCCAAGAGATATGACTATTACCAGCTTAGGCCATATTCTTCCAGAAATTTTTTGTGCTTTATATCGCACACACACACCAGGTTTGAAAAATATTAGAAACGGAATCATCTATAAATGTAATTCTGGAACTTGATTTTTTTTAAATCTAAAAATAATTTGCGGCTATGTTTCTAAGTCCGTGGTATAACTCTAAGTCCTCTTAACAGCTGTTGAGTTCTCCATTGCACGAACACCCCATAAACTAGTCAGCTATCCTCTTGCTGATGTTTTGTTTGTTTCCCTTTTTTGTCTTTTATAAACAAAACCAGCATGTCTCTCTCTGCAATGACGTTAGCATTTTTCACAGGCCAATGGTATTAGATTGAAAATCTAATACGGTAATGAATGTAAAAGTGATTTGTGACTCTGGAAGCATGAGAGGGGATTCATTATTACCAATATCCTGTATTGCATTAATAAAAGGAGGTGAAGAACAGAGTATTTTAGAAGTTGAGAAAGTCAATGACCAAAAAAAGGTGCTTTTCTTTGATCTCTAACAAGCCATCTTGTTTGGCTAACACAGTAGTCTGCCACGCTCACTCAACACCCTGACCACCTGGGGTGCTTTAAAACCCACCTAGGCAAAACCACAATGAGATTACACTTCACACCCACTAGGATGGCTATTAAGGAAAAAAAAAAAAAAACTAAAATAACAAGTGTTACCCAGGGTGAGAAGAAACCAAAACCCTCATTCATTGCTGGTGGGAATGTAAAATGGTGCAGTCTTTATGGAAAACATTTGGGCGGTTCCTCAAAGAGTTAAACATAGAATTACCAATTACCATTAAAACAACAACCACAACCAAAAAAACCCATTGTCATCAAGTCGATTCTGACCCATAGCAACCCTGTAGGACAGGGTAGAACTGCTCCACAGGGTTTTCAAGGCTGTAATCTTTATGGGAGCAGACTGTCACATCTTTCTCCTGCAGAGCAGCTGGTAGGTTCAAACCGCCAACCTTTACTTTAGCAATCACATACGACTCAGCAATTCCACTCCTGGTACACACCCAAAAGCCTTGAAAGCAGGGACTCAAACAGATAACTCGTACGTCAGTGTTCATTGCAGCACTATTCACATCAGCCAAAAGATGAGAATAGCCCAAGTGTGCATCAACAGACGGATGGATAAACAAAATGTGATCTATCCATACAATGGAATATTACTCAGCCATAAAGAGAAATGAAGCTCTGAAACATGCTACAACATAATGAAAACATTATGCTAAGTGAAATGAGCCCCACAAAAGAGGGCAAATATTGCATGATCCCACTTATATGAAATATCTAGAAGAGACAAATAGAGACAGAGTAGATGTGTAGTTATCAGGGACTGGGGAAGGAAAGAAATGGGAGAGGGATTGCTTAATGGGTACAAAGTTTCTATTTGGGATGATGAAAAAGTTTTGGAAATAAATAGCGGTGATGGTTTCACAACACTGTAGTATAATTTATGCCAATGAATTGTACATTTAAAAATGGTTAAAAAGGCAAATTGAATGTGATACATATTTTACCGCAATTTAAAAAACAAAACACTTGTGCCTGCCCCTGATTCTGATTTAATGGATTTGGGGTGGGAACTGGGTACTGGTATTTGTTAAAAGCTCTCCAGCTGGGGGGCAGCTGGAGTTGAGAACAGTGGAACATAATCTGTGGACATCAGTATGCCATCAATGCCCACTCAGTTGGATGGCACCCTGAATCTGAGAACATCCTGAGCGTCATGAATCAGTGGAGTGTCTCATGGAGGGAGCACACATTATTGCTGCTCTTGAAATATCCTATTTGCTTGTTGCTTTTTTGTTTCTTGTGAGTTTTGCCAAAGGAGGCAGATAGTTATACAGCAGCTACTCTGCCATCAAAACGGCAACCACAGGGCCTGGAGACTGTACTCTGCCTGTACAGGACTCATGCCAGGCAGGTGTATCAGGCCTGTATGCATTGACCACACTGTCCACCCCCACCCCCAACCCACACACAGCCAAGACTTTGTGGAGGTGGTGAAGGGATACCACGTGGAGGAAGCACGACCCAGCAGGGACTTGCCACACCTCACTTCCATGTTGAAGTAGCTTCTTAATGAGAATCAAAATACACCCCTGCCGTCTGCTAAGATCTTCCCATCTGATCCAGGTGACCTACAAAACCACCTGGGGACATGCCAGTGCATCAAGGCATGCCTTGAAATGTCAGCAGGTTCTGAGAACGAGGCCTTGGAGAGCAGGGAAGTGGAGGGCAATCCTGTGGAATGAGCCTTCTCTCCAACTTGTAAGTCAGAAAAAGGCAGGAAGAAGTCTCCAGGGTTATGAGCTGCCCCATAGGGTGGGATCCTGGCTGGGGCTGGGGCTGGGGCTGTGAGAGAGGGGCTGGCAGGCATAGAGATGGGCCTGTGCTCTGCCATGATAATATTAGGAGTTGGTTGATGAGCTTCCTGTTGTATTAGGCTGAAGCATATGAAACTGATCTTTTGATCCACAAAAATGGTGATTTCATACATATTTTTAAAGCTATTTAAATACAGCATTCTCCACTGTTCCCTCATCTCCCAGTCAATTGCCAATAGGATGACAGTGCTCTGCTACTCAGTGTGTAGTCCAGGGACCAGCAGCAGCAGCACCGCCTAGGAGATTTTAGAAATGCAGAATCTTGGGCTCCACTTCAGATCTTGTGAATCAAGATCTGTACTTTAACAAAACTCTCAGGGATTTGGCATATTAAAATTCTAGAAGCACTGGAGTAACGGACACTGTTGACTGGCTTCAGTAGCCATCTTCCCCTTTGCTGTTGTTGTGTACTGTTGAACCTGACTCACAGCGACCCTATAGGACAGGATAGAACTGCCCCATAGGACTCCTAGGCTGTAATCAGATCTTCAGGTCTTTTCTCATGTGGAATGGTGGTGGGTTCGAACTACCAACCTTTTGGTTAGTAGCCAAGCACTTCACCATTTTGCCACCAGGGCTCCTTGCTAGCAGACTGCTATTTTGTTTGGGTGTTAGTTCTTCTCAGGTTCAGTTTGACTGGGCCAAGGGTTACATACATACATCATATATGTTGGAAATAGGCTGAGTCCAGATCATAGGAGGCCTAGAATATTAGGTGGTGAGCCATGGAAGGGTTTTGAGCAGAAGAATGAAATAATCAGCATGGACTACAAGAGAGGGGATTAGAGCAGAAACTGGAGGTGAAGAGGGTATAATTTTGGATGGTGTCATTAAGACAGAGATATGATCCATAGGACTGTGCAGTTTATTGAATGGGTATGTGTGTGCGTGTGTATGGGTGGGGGGGAGGGCAGCACTAAGAGACCCCCAGGCCACAGAGCAGCCAGAAGCACCAAGAGTTCAGAAGGCAGCTCAGCAGTGGCCAGGCTTCTCACTCGTCAGAACATAACTTAGGCATCAAAGGGAAGAGAAGAAGGTACCCAGGAGCCTATACCAGTTCATGTGCCAATAGCAGGGCTTAACTATGAAAAAGCACTGCTTCCCTTTCACCGGCTGCCCCGTTCTTGTCTGTGGCAGTGACAGTTCCTACAGCTGTTGCCTCTGCTCTTCCCCAACCAGGTCAGTGTGGTGCCCATGCCCATTAGCCACTCCCAAAGTGGTCTGGGGTGGTGGTGTGCTGCTCGTCTTGCCATTATTTGCTTTTCAGGAGCAGCAATATGAAAATCAGATCTTGCCAGGGACAGAGTGTCTGACTGGTAGGTGGGTTCTGAAAATGATGCTGTGGATTACTTCTTGCCACTTCTAAAACCAGTTGTGTAGATTTCATTTGACTCATGGCAACCCTATGTGTGTCAGAGCAGAACTGTGCTTCACAGGGTTTTCAAAGGCTGATTTTTGGATGTAGATCACTGGGCCTTTCGGAGGTGCCTCTGGGTGGACTCGAACCATCAACCTTTCAGTTAGGAACCAAGCGTATTGACCATTTGTATCACTCAGGGACTCCACCACTTATAGGTAATGTTTCAAATCCAGATCCCATGAAGTCATAATTTTGAATAACTTGGATGGAAGCTTAGGTGTAGTTTAACTGAGCTCCAACTTTGGGGCTTCCTCAGGATAATCAGAGGGTCTGACATGAAATAGGTGATCAATAAGTGATTGTTCAGTTTACTGAGGAAGTGTGTGAGGCAACTGAAATTGCAGGGGCCATGTTGAAACGCCTTATGAGAGGAAACTCTTTTGGGGCTAATGATGACACGCTAATTAAATACCAAGTTTGGCTGGTCATTACAGAGATGCCCTGAAGGCCTCTGTTATCCTAGTTGGAATTACCATACGAAAGAGCTAAACCTGGAATACTGGAAATTGTTTTATAATCTTGCTGTTTTCCTAATTCAGATGGGCATCCTCCTAGAGAAGCTTCTGGAAATACAAGACTGAGAAATGGCTGTCTTAGAGGAAGAAATAAGATAGTTGTCTTTTTGTGACACTTAAATACAGCGTATTCTCTGCATCTAAGTGCTCCGTGACCTGGTTGTGACTCGTCCTGGTGTGGCATGAACTCCAACCTTGCCGGTCTCATCCCAGAACATACTACCTCACCTCAATCCTTTACACAAACCTGGAATTCTTTCATCAAAAAAAAATTGTTGAGGAACAATTATGTGCCGCACGAGTGGGAACAAGACTGATAAAGACCCTGCCCTCCTAGAGATAACTGCAGATATTGGCAAGGGCTTTGCAAGAAACAAAGCAAGATTTTGGCTTAGAGAGTAAATGGGTAAGAAGGGGGAGGGAGTGGGAACAACATCAGGTAGCGTAGCTGGTGAAGGCCTCTCTGGAGAAGTGACATTTGAGCTGAGTGCTGGCGATGAAGAGGACCAAGGCATGGGAAGATGGGAAGAAAGAGCATGGCTGGCAGAGAGCACAGCCCATGCCAGGAGCCTGGGGCAGGAACAAGTGGCTGAACTGTGGTCGGGGACGAGGGAAGGTGGCTCAAGATGGGACCAGCTTATGCAGAGCTTTGTAGAACATGGTGAGAAATTTTGATTTTATTTTAAATGCAATAAGAAGTCATTGGTTTTATGGAAGAAATTAATTGATTGGATGTGCTTTTTTGAAAGCTCTCTCTGACCGCTGTAGGAGGGTAGGGGGCCTTGCCTACCCTTCTTCACCTCACCGCTCAGCTCTGGCCTCATCTTTTCCAGGATACTTTCTGTGAACGGGCTCTGGTCAAGTGCAGCTCTACTCTGACCCCATGGTGCTCTGTGCATGCCTTACTCAGGGGGCAAGTTCAAAATATTTTACAAACAGCGAGCCGTGGTCACTGCGTGATCATAACTGACGTAAGCCATAGACAACTGGTATGGTCACACCAGTGCTGAATATCATTGTCAACGTTAGTCAACTGTTATCATCATAAAAACGGCCAACATTTGTTGAGCACTTCTTTCTAGAGATGATGCCAGCAGTAACATCGTCTCATTTAATTCTCACAAAATTCCGTGAGTGAGTACCATTATTTCCATTAGTGTCATGGGGACACCAGGCCTCCAAGAGATTACTTGCTCCAGGAAGAGGTAGAGTGAGGCTGAGCCCAGTTCTCATGACTACAGAGTTCACACTCATGCACCATGTTATTTTGACATTATTCTTCTTTATGTCAGTCTCTACTTTTTTAAAAAATATATTTATTGTGCTTTAGGTGAAAGTTTACAAATCAAGTCTTGTACAAAAGTCCATACACACCCCGCTGTGCACTCCCGGCTGCTCTCCCTTTAATGAGACAGCACACTCCTCCTCTCCACCCTGTATTCCCCGTGTCCATTCAACCAGCTCCTGTCCGCCTCCGCCTCCGCCTTCTCATCTTGCCACCAGGCAGGAGTCGCCCACATAGTCTCATGTGTCTACTTGAGCCACGAAGTTCACTCCTCACCAGCACTGCTGTCTATCTTATAGCCCAGATCTGTCTCTACTTTTGGATAAACATCTCAAGGGCAGGGATATCCATCATCATATCCCTAGTATCTGTCACAGACCTGGGCTCAGAGGAGATGTCAGCAAGTGTTTATTGAATAAAACCCAATTCTGTATTTCTCATACCATTTCATGGAGTCTTAGTGCTGGAAGGGACCTCAGAAAAAAGCGAAGCCAAAACACTTCTTAAAAATGAAGAAAGTGAGGATTGGACAGGGGCTGCGATTTGCCCAAGATCACGCATACATTCATACATTCATGCAGTCAACAAACGTTTACTGAGCAACTACCAAGTGAAAAAGAGGGGTATAGGAGAAGTTGGACAGGTTGGAAGGACCAGACCATGGAGAACCTGGCAGGTCATGTTAGGGGGGCTGAATTCCATTCGAAGGTCCATGGAGAGTTGTGTGTAGACTCCTGGTCTCTTAGGATGAAGGGCAAAACTTCTTTTACATCCCATAATGATAGTAAGGAGCCTGAAAAACGCTGGCCTTTGTTGACAAGTACCTTGGCTTTCAAGCTAATAGACAAGTAATCATCTTTACTAGGTGAATAGACCTGTGGCAAGCAAACTGCCATGTCAATCACCAGCCCCCTTCTTGTCAAGGGTGAGGCTGGGAGCAGCCTTTGCTGTAAAGGACTCAGAGTTTTCACTTTGCAGGACCGAGCTGAATCACCAGTGTGTGACAGATGCTGCTCGCTGGCCCCTCACGCCTCGGGAGAGCAACCGACCAGCTGTGTTTTTAGACCCTGATGTCTACACTTTAGTTCGCCTTTCTCAGTGTGATGCTCCATAGCAGAAGCCTCTTGGTGAACTCAGGAAAGAGCAGTCTTGTACTGGATAACACATGGCACTCAGGGTGATAACATCACCCCAGGGTTGGATTACCCAGTAAGCAAGGTAAGCAGGGCTTACTTGTGCTTACTTACCAATCTGTAGTGAACAATTTCAAATATGTGAAATTAGTAAGTAAACACAAGTAACCCATATTTACATTGCTTACTGGGTAATCATCCCTGCCAGGAATTGTAAATTTGAGAAGATGATTTGCTTCTGTAGGAGGGTGCTGTGGGGTTGGGAGAGAGACAGGTGCCAGCCATACCTAGAAGCAAGATCTTCGATGTGGTGAAAAAATGTGAAACTGTTCACTACCGATGGTCTGATAAGCAAGGTAAGCACCCTGCTCACCCTGCTTACCTTGCTTATTGGATAATCTGCCCCTGTATTATACCTTCAAACGAAAACCAAACTTGTTGCCATGGAATTGATTCTGACTCATAGGAACCCTATAGGACAGGGTAGAACTGCCCCATGAGGTTTCCAAGGCGTGGCTAGTGGATTCAAACTGCCAACCTTTTGGCTAGCAGGCGAGCTCTTAACCACTGCACCACCAGGGCTCCCATTAACCCCTGGCCCCAGCTTAAATGTCTCAATGGCTTCCTACTGCCTTCAAGATAAAGACCCAGATCTGAGTACAGGACCTTGTGTGACTCCTGTCTTCTCCAACTGTGTCTCCTTGTTCTACGGGTTCTGGCCACAGTGACCTTCTTTCAGTCACTTATCCTACCTAGGTGGGGACACTGATAGTTCAGTGGTAGAATTCTCACCTTCCATGTGGGAAACCTGGGTTTGACTCCCAGCCAATGCACCTATCAGTGGGGGCTTGTGTGCTGCTATGATGCTGAACAGGTTTTGGTGGAGCTTCCAAAATAAGACAGACTAGGAAGAAAGGCCTGGAGACCTACTTCTGGAAGTTAGCCAGTGAGAACTTTATGGATCACAACAGTCCGGTCAGCAACCGATTGTGGGGATAGTATATGACCAGGCAGCTAACAACAACAATCCTACCTGGAGCATCCTCCTACCCTACAGCCTGTGCACACACTGCTCCTGCTCAGAACACCCTTCCCTGCCCTCTGCACCTGACTGACTCCTATTTATGAGCTCCTTTGCATCTCAGCTCAAGGGTCCCCTCTTGAGGGAAGTCCCCTCTTGAGGGAGGTCCCCATAGCCCACTCTCATGGTCCCCACTTTCCCCTTTGAAACATGTATTCCGTGTATTATATGTTGTCCTTCCCTTCACCTAAGATAATGCTTGTCTGCTATCTAGTTAGTGAATTCTCCTCTCTGTCCCTCCCCACCAGCAAAGAATGTTTTCTTCTGTTTAAACTTTTCTTCAGTTCTTATAATAGTGGTCTCATACAATATTTGTCCTTTTGCGACTGACTAATTTCACTCTAACCCATTGCCATCGAGTCAGTTCCAACTCATAGTGACCCTACAGGACAGAGCAAAACTGGCCATAGAGTTTCCAAGGAGTGCCTGGTAGATTCAAACTGCCGACGTTTTGGTTAGAGCTGTAGCACTTAATCACTACACCACCAGGGTTTCAAAAAAACCTTTGCCCTAGAGTTGATTCCAACTCACAGTGACCCTAAATGATGAGTAGAACTGCATCATAGGATTTCCTAGGCTGTGAATCTTTATGGAAGTAGACTGCCACATCTTTCTTCCATGGAGCAGTTGGTGGGTTCGAACTGTTGATCTTTCCGTTAGCAGCCAAGCTCTTAACTACTGTGCCACCAAGGCCGCCTAGTCTGCTGCACTGTGCACCGCCCAGGTTGCTTGAGTGTGCCTGGAATGGCCCTTTGTGTTGCCCCTGGAGCACTCCAGATCATCCCTCAGGTGCCTGAGGCCAAGCAGCAGTGTCGTTGTCATTCCCAGCCTACTACTCCAGTCATGGAAGCCCTGGTGGCTTAGTGGTTAAGTGCTATGGCTACCAATCAAAAGGTCAGCAGTTCAAATCCACCGGGCCTCCTTGGAAACCCTGTTGGGCAGTTCTACTCTGTCCTATAGGGTTGCTATGAGTTGGAATTGACTTGATGGCAATGGGTTTGGTTTCTTTTTTTTTTGGTAATGACACTCAGCATAGTGTTTCCCAGATTCATCCATGTTATGAGATGTTTCGCAGATTCATCGCTGTTCTCTATGGTTGCATAGTATTCTATTGTGTGAATATACCATGATTTGTCTATCCATTCATCCACTGATGGGCACCTAGGTTGTTTCCATCTTTTTGCTATAGTGGACAGTGTTGCAATGAATGTGGGTGTGCATATATCTATCCGTGTGATGGCTCTTACTTCTCTAGGATATATTCCAAGCAGTGAAATTGCTGGATCATATGGTACTTCTATTTCTAGCTTTTTAAGAAAGCACCAAATCAACTTCCAAAGTGGTTGTACCATTTTACATTCCCACCAGAACTGTATAAGTGTTCCGGTCTGTTCACAACCTCTCCAATATTTATTATTTTGTGTTTTTTGGATTAATGCTAATCAATGGCTGATTTTTTGGAAGTAGATGACCAGGCCTTTCTTCTGAGGTGCCTCTGGGGGGACTTGAACCTCCAATCTTTTGATTAGCAGCTGAGCTTATTAACCATTTGCACCACCCAGGGACCCCATGTTGTTAGTTGCCTTTGAGTCTATTTCAACTCATGGCAACCTCATGTATTACAGAGTAGAACTTCTCCATCAGGTTTTTTTTGGCTGTAATCTTAACAGAAGCAGATCGGCAGGCTTTTTCTTCTGTGGCACCACTGGGTGGGTTCGAACTGCCGACCTTTAGGTTAGCAGTTGAGTACAAACTGTTTGTACCACTTAGGGACTCCACTGGGCATTGTGAATTGCAGAGATTGACTCCACCACTGGGTGCCCTTGGGCAAGCCAAGCCCCTCATCTATGAACAGGGATAATAATACCGACTATGCCATAGAGTTGCGGTGATAATTTTATGAGACAGGGGCTGGCATGTAGTAAACACTCGATAATTAGCTATTACTGTTGTTGCTGTCACCCTGTGATTATCTTACAGGAAGTCGACCGTAGTGCCTTCAACTCCTGCAGAAATAAGGGTTGGGTGTGTACAGCCCCACTCTTCTAAATCTACTCTGAGTTGGCTTTCCCGTGGAAAACTGAGGAAGGTGTTACCCATTCACAACCTGGATCAGTTTCCAATTTGTTTTGTTCTGTTCAGACACGTGTGGAGCACCCACTGTGTCCCAGGCACTGAAGAGTTGGGAGCTTTTAAAGAGGGCTGCAACCCTAGTGGCTCACGCTGTAATTCAGAAGTAGCAGATTTTCTCTGTTCAGGGGTCGGCAATCTTTTACTATAAAGAGCCAGCTAGTAAATATTTTCAGCTTTGTAGCCATATGGTCTCTGTCACAACTGCTCAACTCTGCTTTGTGGAACAAAGCAGCCATACACAAAATGTAACAGAATGGGTGTCGTTGAGTTTCAATGGAGCTTTATTTACCAAAAACAGGTAGTGGACTGGATTTGGTCAATGGGCTGCAGTTTGCTGATCTCTGCTAATTCGAATTTGGAAGATATAATAAAGATCTTTCATGGTATATATTTTCCAGTGAGTATAAAAAACAAAAACCAAGCCTGCTGCAGTTGAGTTAATTCCAACACACAATGGCCCTATAGGACCAGGTAGACCTGCCCCATAGGGTTTCCAAGGAGCAGCTGGTAGATTCGAACTGCCAACCTTTTGGTCAGCAGCCAGCCTTTTTTTTTTTTGATTGTACTTTAGATGAAGGTTTACGGAACAAACTAGCTTCATTAAGCTGTACACAGTGTTTTATGACATTGGTTAACAATCCCATGACTGTCAACACTCTCCCTTCTCAACCTTGGGTTCCCTATTACCAGCTTTCCTGTTCCCTCCTGCCTTCTAGTCCTTATCCCTGGGTTGGTGTACCCCTTTAGTCTCATTTTGTTTTATGGGCCTGTCTAATCTTTGTTGGATGAAGGATGAACCTCAGGAGTGACTTCATTACTGAGCTAAAAGTGTATCCAGGGGCCATACTCTCAGGGTTTCTCCAGTCTGTCAGGCCAGTAAGTCGTCTTCTTATGTGAGTTAGAATTTTGTTCTACATTTTTGTCCAGCTCTGTCTGGCACCCTCTATTGTGATCCCTGTCAGCACAGTCAGTGGTGGTAGCTGGGCACCATCCAGTTGTGCTGGACTCAGGCTGGTGGAGGCCGTGGTAGTTGTGGTCCATTAGTCCTTTGGACTAATCTTTCCCTTGGGTCTTTGGCGTTCTTCATTCTCTCTTGCTTCTGACGGGGTGAGACCAGTGGAGTATCTTAGGTGACACTCACAAGTTTTAAGACCCCAGATGCTACTCACGAAAGTAGAATGTAGAACATTTTCTTTATCAACTATGTTACCCTAATTGAGCTAGGTGATCCCTGAGACCATGGTCCCCACACCCCGCAACCCGGTAATTCAGACCCTCAGGGAGTTTGGATGTGTCTGTGGAGCCTGCATGATAGCAGCCAAACTCTTAACTGCTATGCCACTAGGGCTCCAATTCAAATTTGGGAGATGAAATAAAAAAGATCTTTCATGGCATGTATTTCTAGTAAGTGTTCCAGTAAGCATAGACAGGAGGAAAACATACGCTGAGAGAATCTATGCATAAACCTCTTCCTTCCCTTTGAATGAGAAGGATTACCACTGGCACATATTTATAGCCCTTTAAGCTGTACAGAGCCCCTGGGTGGTGCAAACAGTTAACACCTTTGGCTGCTAACTGAAAGGTTGGTGGTTCAAGTGTACCCCGAGGCACCTTGGAAAAATAGCCTGGCTATGTACTACAGAAAAATCAGCTATTGAAAACCTTATGGAGTACAGCTGCACTTTGACACCCATGTGTCACCATGAGTCAGAATTGACTTCCTGGCAACTAGTTTTAAGCTTTACAAGGCACATTTGACTCAAATGCGTTTATAACTGCAGTCAACACGCAGGCCCTCAGCGCCCATCCTATGCCAGACCCCAGGAATCCAGAGAGGAATGCTACATAGTCCATATCCTTCTGGAACTCACCCATTTAGCCATTTGTACCTGATATAGGCAAGGGGCTAAGCTGGAGACACAGAGAAGTTAAGTAACTCTTTCAAGGTCACACAGAGCCAGTCACTCTGGTCTACTTCATTTTCGAGGGCGCAGGTATATTCTTTCCAAAAAAAAAAAAAAAAAGTAAAAAGCAGAGGAAGAGTGTTTCATACGTGAGGGGAGACCACATTTCAGCAGCTGTTGCTAGAACAACAATTAAAAGCTAGAACTTATTTATAGAAAGTCATTAACAAGTTTGTCTCTATGTGTAAGAGCACACACAGTCTGCAAGAAGAACGCAGTTTGAATTTACCATCCGCCACATTCTCACCCCAAGGTTTGGCAGTTATGGCAGGTCTGCCTGGTGACTGATGATTTCCTGCATTTTAAGACATGGAAAGCAATTGTGGCTAAAAATAAAGACAAGTCCCCATAATTTTATTGACTCAAGACCCCAAAATGTGATCCAGCTATCATAGCAACTTAGAAAACCGGAGCAAGATATGATTTTTCTTTTTTTCCTGAGAGGATAACAAAACTAGGATTTTAAAGCATGGCGTTTTTTACTGAGTTGTACGGAAGTTTGCATACATGTAGAGTGATATACTTGGGTGACAGAAGGTGCTGGAAAATGCAAGGTGTTGAGCCCAGCAGATGCCTCTTCTGTCCAAGTGACCTCAGGTTAGTTACTTGCCACTCTGCCTCAGTTTCTTTAACTGTCTATTGGGATTCACCTAAGGATTGTGATGAAAACGAAACAAGAAATCCACTATGAAGTCTTTCAGGAACTAGGCAGGGGATAAGCAAACAAATACAATAAATGAGATGACATATTTAAAGGGTCACACAGAAGGTAGTCATCCATGCTCCTTCTTTTCCCTTCTATGGTGCAAAGACTGAACACATCCCTTTTTACTGGTTTCTGGACTGGAACTCTGTTGTCATGAAACAAACCACATGCTAAGAATCTTCTAGAGAGCTTTCTCTAGAATAAGGGACTATTTTTCATACCTTTATTAAGAACCATGAACAACTGCGTCCTTTGCCATGAGACCAGAAAAACTGGATGGTGTCTGGTTACTGTTACTGAATACTTTGATCAAAGATTCTATAAAAGAGTCCTGATCAAAAGGGAGGAAATGCAGAACAAAATTTCAAATTCTTATAGACTTCCAGACTTTTTGGAGCCATGGGGATTGAATGAGCCTCTGAAACTATTGCCCTGAGATAATCTTTAAACTTTATGCCAAAAATAGCCCTTAAGTCTTCTTAAAACCAAACAATAGTTTAGCTTAACTAGTAAAGAATGTCTGCTTTGAACACTGTGTTCTTTTAAAAGAACTGTCTGTATAGGATCAAATTGACAACAGCAACTCAAAAGATCAGATAGGAAATTTAGGGGGCAGTGAGCTTATGTTGGCGGAAACCCTGGTGGCGTAGTGGTTAAGTGCTACAGCTGCTAACCAAAGGGTCGGCAGTTCATATCCGCCAGGCGCTCCTTGGAAACTCTATGCGGCAGTTCTGCTCTGTCCTATAGGGTCGCTATGAGTTGGAATCGACTTGACGGCACTGGGTTTGGTTTTGGTTTTTTGAGTTTATGTTAATGGCGGAGGAACAATTCAGAAAAGGAGGGTGAGAATGGTGGCACAACTTGAAGAATGTTATCAATGTCACTGAACTTCCATGTAGAAATCGTTGAATTGGTCTATGTTCTGCTGTGTATATTCTCAAGAAGAATAACAACAAAAAATAAATTATATATATAAAATAAAAACCACTGAGTTAGATGTTCCCCATTGCTTTTTTTCCCCCCCTGAAACATTCTGAAACAACCACCTTCAGAAGACAAACTTTCCTCCTGTGATCTTTTTTCCAAAGCATCCATATTCCTCCCACTTATGGAAGAAGCTGTTGAAAGCCAAAGCAGGAGACATCTCCAACAATGAGGTTCAGATTCTCCCAGAAATAACTTCCAGGCAGCTTCTACCTGCTAGGTGTGGGGACCTTTTGAACCTCAGGTGATTTCAATTCATGTCCTGCCTTGCTGATATCCTGCGGCTCCCAACTTCAGTGCTAACGCTCCCCCTTCCTTTGTGTCCACCTATTTCCTTCTACACCTCATTGCCTCAGATTCATCCCCACGTAGGGTGCAGGTAGAGATGGTTCTTTGGCTTTGGAGTCAAATGTCCTGGGTTCAATTCCTAAGCCTCAGTTTCTTCACATGCAGAATTGTGACTACATAATCACGCAAAGAGCTGTCGTGATGATTAAATGAGATAAAAAAAAGCAAGCTTAAAATGCAGTGCCTTGTACCAGGTAAACACTCATTAAGTGGGAGTTGAGATTATTTATGGCCTCACTACTTTAGACATAAGGTACCCTGGTGGCACACTGGTTAAGCACTCGGCTGCTAACCAAAAGGTTGGCAGTTTGAACCCACCCAGTGGCTCCGTGGAAGAAAGACCTGACAATCTGCTCCCATAAAAATTCCAAAAATACAACAGCCAAGACAACCTTATGGGGCAGCTCTACTCTGTCACATGGGGTCGCTATGAGTAGAAAATAGGCTCAATGGCACCTAACAACAATAACAGTTTAGATCAAACTAAGTTGAAGAGAAATGTGATTTGTCAAATATCCACAGGGAATGACCCTCAGTAGATGCCCTGTAGTAGATACACACCAAAGGCTTGACTGGGGAAGCTTTTCTTAGCTACAATCCACAGTCAGTCCCTGAATTAGCCAAGCCCTGGCAGCGCAGTGGTTAACAGCTCAGGTTGCTAACCAAAAGGTTGGCAGTTGGGATCTACCAGCTGCTCCTTAGAAACCCTATAGGCCAGTTTTACTCTGTCCTATAGGGTCGCTATGAGTCAGAATCTACCAGTAGCAATGGGTTTGGTTTTGGTCATCACAGAGAAACAGAGTAGAAACAGAATTCTCCTTCCTAATAAGGGGCAGCTGTGTTGTACTGGCTTGACCAGGGACTTAAAATCCCAATTTCCAACACCCAGAGTCTAAGCTCTGTTCCTTACTTCCTTTGTGACCTCAGGTAATCATTTAATATCTTCCTGTCTCAGTTTCCTGATTCGTAAGGTGGGGCTGACCACTTGTGCCTCCTAGGCTTTTGGGAAGGAATCAATAAAGGTAATGGATAGACACCTGGTGGTACTTTCAGCATATGGCCTGATGCTCGGCATATTGAAAGCACTCAAATACTTGCTCAATGAACAAATACATGTGTGAAAATCCCATATAAACTGTAAGGCAATATGTGTTTGTATGTATACACACACACCCCTCAACACACACACACACACACACTTCTTTCTTATTTAAAAACTGTGGAATACTGAACACTCGATCTCCTTGGAACTCTAATAAATAAGTCTTACGGGTATCCCAGTGGGAGTGCCCATGGGGGGCAGCGGGGGAGAGACAAGACTCTTGGAGAATCTCTTTAGAGGAAAAACTCATCTGAAGAATTTAGGGAGACTCTTCCGAGGGCAATAAAAAAAACAGTTGCTACTGAGTCGACTCTGACTCATGACGACGCCATGTATGTCCGAGTAGAAATACGCTCCATACGGTTTTCAGCAGCTGATCTTTTCCAAAGTAGCTCTCCAGCCTTTCTTCCATAGCACAGCTGGGTGGACCTGAATCTCCAATCTTTTGATTGGCAGCTGAGCACACTAACTGATCGTACCACCAAGGGACTTTCTGGTGGGCAATAATAGTCGTTAAATTAAGCAAAGCACAGGGGCAGAACTGTCACTCCAGACTCTCAGGCGAGGGCAAGAGGACCACCAGACCAAGACGAACAAGCCCTGACTTTTCTCAGATTCCAACTCTACAAATAACTTATTAAGACCTTGACGCCGTATCAGTCACATCTGCCTGCTATGAGTCTACTGAGGCCTTAAACACCCGCAGAGGAAGGAAACCACTTACCAAAGCCCCCTTATCCAGTTGGTGTTAATTCAGAAGAGCCACTTCAGATGAGCGCTCTCCTGACTGTCATATTAATGGAAAACAGAAACACAGCATCTATTAGATAAGAGGGGAGGGTTTTCTATCCTCTTGTAAAGCAAGCTGCAGAGCAATTTGGTCAGTACGTTCATAAAACTAGGCTTGATTCTGCACACCTTCCTTGAGTAAAGTGTTGATACTTAATAACTAGAAATACACACACGTTCAAAGTCATTAAATGCTATACATAAACATCAGCCACAGTGGATTGACTCAGAATGAGGAGAAGAAAGAGGCCCCAGCCAGGAGTCAAGGGGACTGGCTTTTAAATGACAGTTCTGTCACTCACTGGTTGGGTGAGTCCAGGTCTTTATCTGGTAAACATGCAGATTTCAAAAACCAGTGTTTTGTGATTCTTCTAAAACACAGCCGAGCATTGGTGGGTGGTGTGGGCTGTTGTCTCCTGAGTTTCCATCAAAGTCAATTAAATTACATTGAATTGAAACCGAGTATTTAAACGAAAGGTTCAGCAGGCAGTTTGTTTATGCCTGGGGTTGCAAATGGAACGACTACAGGGCCGGGCAGGTTGTAGTAACCAGAGAAGGGGGCCAGGTAGGGACTGCAGCCAAGGAACACAGGTCTGCAGGCCAGAAAGAGTTTCTGGGCCTTCCGGCTGCCAGTTTGTGATCTCCGGTTTATCCATTTGATAGTGTTTAAGCCAAACCCGATCCAAACAAAACAAAATACCCAAACCTGAGAATTACCTCCTGTCTTTGTTATCTAGTGCTGCTGTTACAGAAATACCACAAGTAGGTGGCTTTAAGAAACAGAAGTTTACTTTCTCACAGTTTAGGAGGCTGGAAGTCCGAATTCAGGGCACTGGCTCTAGAAGAAGTCTTTCTCTGTTGGCTCTGGGGAAGGTCCTTGTTCTTTGGTTCCTTGGTGATCTTCATGCTGTATGGTATCTATCTTCCCCCATTTCTGCTTGCTCCTCTGTCCTAATCTGCTCTTTTTATATCTCAAAGGTGACTGGTTTAAGACATACCCTACACTAATACTGCCTCATTAGCATAACAAAGAAGACCCATTCCTACATGGGATTATAGTTGCAGGTAAAAAACCCAAAAAACCCATTGCCATTGAGTTGATAGGGGTTGGGATTTACAACACATAGTTTTGAAGGACACAATTCAATCCATTACATCTCCCAAGCCCTCATTCATTAATTTTTTGGACAAACACTTATTTGTGTCTCTCATGTGCCAGGCACTGTGCTGAGCACTAGTGATGCGAAGAGGCAGAAGACCTCAGAGGCAGAAGCAAACACATGTGCAAAGCCCCTGCGGCATCATAGAAGACTGTGTGTAAGAGGAAAAGGCTAGAGCCCAGGCGCTGGGTGAGGGGGACGAGGGTAAGATGAACCAGGAGAAAGAGGCAGGGACAAGACCACATGGAACCTTGGAGTCCCTGGAAAGAAGTTTTGTTTTCATCCCCAAAACAATGGAAATTCATAAAAAATTCCAAG
This sequence comes from Elephas maximus indicus, assembly GCF_024166365.1. Classification (NCBI taxonomy): domain Eukaryota; kingdom Metazoa; phylum Chordata; class Mammalia; order Proboscidea; family Elephantidae; genus Elephas; species Elephas maximus. The sequence continues at coordinate 42,200,489 of NC_064837.1, read as the reverse complement.
AGGAGAGGGTGTGTGTGTGTGGGGGGGGGGGGCTGGTAGGAGATGGAGATGATGTCATATTTGCTTTTGGCACAGATCACTTAATCAAAAAGCTCTAGAGAGAAGTGACCCTCTACCATAACGTACTTCCTCACTGTGGTGGTGAATTCTTCCAGGAATCACATTGTCAGCTGTCTTCCAACGTTCCCTTATTCTTGCTCTTCTAGAACCTGCTCAAGGAGCTCTGGTGGCGCAGTGTTAAGTACTTGGCTGTTAACTGAAAGGTCAACCCACCCAGTGGCTCCGCAGGAAAAAGATCTGATGGTCCGCTTCCATAATTACAGCCAAGAAACCCTATGGAGGAGCTCTACTTTGTCACGTGGGGCCACTATGAGTCAGAATCAACTCTGTGCCTTCTAACAACAACAGAAGCTGCTCACGTTCTCAGTGAGCCAGGTATTCCAAATCCTGGAATCAGATCACTGAAATTTGATACCATATCTTACATCATGGTGCCTGATGACTTAAAAGTAATTCAAATGGCTGTCTAAATGTTTTTATCAAAAAGGGATAAGAAATTATTTAGTGATTTTTTTGCTTTAGGAAAAAAAAGAGAGATATGACAAAACAATGTATCAATCCAGATTATGGGGTATGGGAGACTTCAAAAAAACTTTGGAATAACCAGAAAAATAATTTTAGAACTATAAAAGATAAGTAGTAAGTACAAAACAACTTTTGGCAAGCACCCAAAAGTATTAGCTTAGTCCAAGAAATAAGATAACAGGCTATCCGATTCCTGGAAAATACAAGGCAAAAATACCAAGAAAGCCCCAATACTTCTGTGGAAAAGTACAAAAGTAATAATTCAGTAACGACATAATTTGAATGATCCAGCATGGCTCTGTTGATTCCAGCCAGTTACTGCAATTTAAAATGAAAGCCAAATGCCAGAGGACACAGGGGTGTTTTTACATGTCACATAGGAGAGACGGACCCACAAAGACACACTGCATTGAAGTAGAAGGGAAGGAGCTATGGATACTGGTGACTGGGCTGACTGGCCAAGTTAGCGTAGTGTTGGAATTCAGCCCTTTTACTTTTTAACCAGGGAGATACGGACAGTTGAATCTAGATAAATTTTCGTTGTGTGTGGCTGTTCCAATCATTGTAGGGCCTTTAGCACCTTTCAAACCCTCACTTTAATTGCTTCCAGTATGCCCCTCCCCCCATCCTAGTGACAACCCCAAATGCTTTCCACACATTTTCAAACAACCCATGGGAGCATGGGTGGTGAGTTGGTGGTACTGCCCAGACTGAGGGCCATGGCTAGGGAAGCCTGTTTCCTTCTCTGTAAATTGGAGGTGATGACAGGGCTCCCGTGTGACACATCTGTGCTCTCTACATCTTCAAGAAGGCTACACTGTCTCGGGGGCCAAGCAAAAATGACCTTGGGTTGCAGCACCTTCTTTCTGCACCCCTATGTGGTGCGATTGCCATCCAGTGTCAAATTCTGTGCAGGTTATGGCTAATTCCTTTTGTTTTACAGAAGGATTCTTGGATCCTGTTACTGAGGGATGAGTTTGGACTGAGAGTGTGGAAAGGAGAAAGAAAGAAGGAAATTTGAATTACCCTCACTGTGCTACAGGGGAGCCCAGATGGTGCCCTTGTCCCAGGCTCCCAAAATACACTCTGGGAGGGAAACACAGCATTTTACTGACAGCATTTGGGAACAGGCACATGGGCAGTCTATATTAAGACTTCATCATCCATTCCAAGCCTATCTGTGCCCGTGTGAGAGCACTGTGGCTTTAGTTGGAAACCACTTGGACTAATCTCTCTGGGGCTGACCATATTTTCATTCTTTCCCTCCTACCAGGACCTCAGGCCCAACCATTTAGCAAAGGGTTGAGCCCAATGTCATGGCTCCCACTGCGACCTCTGTCATTTGCCAAGACAACGGTTGTTTCCAAGGTCTTCGTTCCTGGTACAGCCAGAGTCTGTACACATCACTGAGTCCTGCAGATTTTAGTAATGTTCCTGATAGTTCTGTAGCTGTCTCCATCTTCTTCATTCCCATTCCCACTGGAAGTGTTCAGGGCCTCACTTAATCTTACTTGAATTGTTTCATACCTAACTGGCCTCGTTGCTTCCAACCTTATGTCTCTCCAACCCATTCTCCACATAGTAGACATTTCACTTCACTGAATCTAAACATTTCACTAATCTGCTTAGAAAGCACTTCTCTGGTACCCCTTTCCTCAGAAAAATATCCAGCCTCTTTTTTTATGACCTGCAATGTCCTTCATGACCTCCAGCCTTACCTCTCACTTCTCTGTCCATTAAGGGTTGAATTGTGTCCACGAAAAAGATGTGTTGAAAGTCCTAATGCCCGATAACTGTGAACGTGACCTTGTTTGGAAATAGTGTCGTTGAAGATGTTACCAGCTAACATAAGCCCATACTGCAGTAGGGTCCTAATCCAATCTGAGTGGTGTCTTAACAAAACCCAAAAAAAGAAAAAAACCAAACCCCTTACTGTTGAGTAGATTCCGACACATGGCAAGTGATCTTATAGGACAGAGTAGAACTGCCTCATAGGGTTTCCAAGGAGAGCTGGTGAATTCAAACTCCCGACCTTTTGGTTAGCAGCCGTAGCTCTTAACCACTACGCCACCAGGGTTTCCTACTAAGACACAGCCCCAGGAAAATAATATACCCTCCAACCACACACAGCAGTCAAGCCAAACTACTGCAGTTTCCTGGACATTCTCAACTGTTTGTTGGTCTGTATCTTTGAACATGCCTTTCCCTCCACCTGAAATATTCTTTACCTTTGTGTTTATTTGGCAAACTCTTACTCATCCTTCAAAACCCTGCTCAGGATTCACACTCCAGGTACCTTCAACAGACTTCTATTAAGGCATTTGCCACTCAGCATCACAACTGTTTGTTTTTATAGACAGCTCCCCAGTAGAACGAAAGCTTCTTGAGGGTGAGATGGTGGCTTATAGAAAAGATTCCCCCTGGATCTAGCACAGCTCCCAATACATAACAGGTACTAAATGTATTTTGTTGATTTGGATAATTTTTCCAAATTCATCAAGCTGATTCCTTCCACAAGGCACAACCCCGCAGGGGAGAAAAAGTCTTTTACTTAGAAAAAAAAATTACGCGACACGTCTTAAAATTGTAAAACCCTTGGGCAAGCACTTTACTCTTCTTTTGTGGTTAGTTTTTCTGTTTTATTGCCTGGCTGAGTTTTGGGTAAGTTGCCTGAGTTTTATTCATTTCCCAACTCTGATGCTTATCTTGGGGGAGGGGTTGGATGAAACAACAAACAGTATATTGTAGCTTTTTTCTTTCCCAGGGATGTGTATGTAGAGCAGCCTCTGAAGAAGTATTAATATTGGGCAAGATGTTATTATCTGCATTTTATTAATTAATCCATACATCTACCTGTCATTATTTCTTTTCTATGGCCTTCCTCACAGCAGTGGTGCGCACTTCTGCTGTTCGTAAATTGGCACAATAAATCTGAGGAGGCCATCTCTATTTCCAGCAGTTCACTTAACATTTTATCACATGGCTGTGGTCTCAGGATTGAAGTCAGTTAAAAAGATTAATACCATTTAATACCACCCAGAAGGAAGATGCCAGGAACCTGTTTAAGCTTCCGTTATTCATGCCTCCATTCCCTTTGTGCGTGCGTTGTTGGGCGTGCGTTGTGATAAGCATAACCACCCTTTTTAGGCTGCCGCTAATAACTACTTAAAATGATTAAGGTAACTAGTTATTTCCTGTAAGAAAATCGCTCTGCTGTCATTAACGTGGAATTAACACGGCTCCCTTCTCATCTTCAGCGCACAGCCTTTTGCCCCCAGTTGCCTTAAATAGAGAACCATCTCAAGGAGCCTGTGTGTTCCTGCAGGAGAGAGGAGCTCTGAGATGCAAGGAGGTAAGAAAATGTAGCCTTGCAGAGGGCGCTGCTTAAAGAGGTGGTTGCTAGGAGGGGCTTACCTGAACAGCTGAGTACCTGACTTACTCCCCTGTTGTAAGCACCACCCCCATGACCTGCCACGGGGCTTGCAGGAGTAACTAGCAATATTATCACTCTTTCTTCCAGGCCTGAACGATATGAGTGGAATCTGCGACTGTCGAAAAATCTCCCATTTGTCTTGGCCAATAAAATTTTTTTTTTTATTGTTGTAAAAATATATATAACACATTCAGCCGTAAAGAGAGATGAAGTCCTGATACAGGCTACAACATGGATGAACCTTGAAAACATGCTGAGAGAAATCAGTCCATCACAAAGGGACAAATATTGTATGATCTCACTTACATGAAATGACAAAAATAGGCAAATGTATAGAGACCAAAGTTTATTAGTGGTTACCAGGGGCGGGAAGGAGTCCCTGAGTAGTACAAATGGTTAAGCGCTCAACTACTAGTTGCAAGGTTGGCAGTTCAAACCCGCCCACAGGCGCCTTGGAAGACAGGCCTAGCGATCTGCTTCCGAAGGTTCACAGCCTTGAAAACCCTACGATGCACGATTCTACTCTGACATACAGGGTCTCCATGAGTTGGAATGGACTGGAGGGCAGCTAACAACACTAACCAGGGGCAGGAGGGAACAGCAAAGGGGAGTATTCATTTAGAAGGCAGTGTGTTTCTGTTTACGGTGATGGGAAATTTGGCTGTGATTACCGGAGATGTTTGCACAACATAATAAAGTAATGGATATGGCTAAATTGTACACCTGAAAAATGTTGAATGGCAAATGTTGTGTTATAGATATTTTACAACAGAGGTCTTCTAAAAAATTATATACACATGTGTGCCTTGAGCATGTAATTCACATGCTTGACCTAATGGGTATATATAGACCCCTATATCCAATAAAGGAGCCCTGGTGACATAGTGGTTAAGAGCTCGACTGCTAACCAAAAGGTTGGCAGTTTGAAACCCTATGGGGCCGTTATACTTTTTCCTATAGGGTTGCTATGAGTCAGAATTGACTTGACGGCAATAGATCTGGTTTGCTTTTGGTATACCCAATAAAAGGAGCCCTGGTAGAAACCCTGGTGGTATAGTGGTTAAGTGCTACCACTGCTAACCAAAAGGTTGGCAGTTTGAATCCACCAGGAGCTCCATGGAAACTCTGTGGGGCCGTTCTAACCTGTCCTATAGGGTCACTATGAGTCAGAATTGATTCCACAGTAACTTTTTTTTTTCTGGTGGCACAGTGGTTAAAGCACTCAAATGCTAATGGAAAGATCGGCAGTTCGAAGCTACCGATGTGGCAGTCTGCTGCTGTAAAGATTTACAGCCTTGGAGGCTCTATGAGGCAGTTCTACTCTTTCCTACAGGGTTGCTATGAGTCAGAATTGACTACACACCAATGGGCTTGGTTTGGAGACAGACTTAGGTGCAGAGTTACAGTCACCCTCTTTGCTCTCCTGTCAGAAAAACTGTCAGCTGCAAAGTGAGTGAGAGATGCTGCTTTCGGGCCAGCTTTGAGTCTACTCTAATTAATATATAAAATGCTAAGTCACACGCAGTACCCCTTCCTTGGTAATTAGTAGCAAATTGCTTGTGGCCCACTTCATTTCCAATGACAATACCCTACAGCTCTGGAAGAGTTGATGGAGAGTCACCTCTGCCCCATGCCAGTGGTTTTCGACTGATCCCTGCAGACATAGTCCAGGATCTTCTTAGTAACTCCTGAGGCATGCAAGTGTGATGACTGGTCACAGAGGAGTCCGCTGCCTTGGGTGAGCTGCCTGTGACTTCCTGACACCAGGAACAGCCTTGACACGTCATACTGGTGCTTGTTTTAAGCCTTCCACATTCCTGCTGGTCAAGAAGTGCTGATGTAGCACTGTGTTGAAGGAGCACGCATTTTGTTGCCAAAGAGATCTGGATTCAAATCCTTGTTCTGCCACTTGAACCTGAATATGTTGCTGTAGTCCCAAGACTTTAATTTCCCTGCTGGCAAAATGGTCAATAATATCTTCCATGTAGAATATTTGCCCAATATATAGTGGTTATCATTGTTATTGTGTTGGTGAAGAATATTAAGCATACCATGGACTGCCAAAAGAATGAACATATCTGTCTTGGAAGAAGTACAACCAGAATGCTCCTTAGAAGCAAGGATAGAGAGACTGTGTCTCGCATATTTTAGGCATTTAATCAGAAGGGATCAGTCACCGGAGAAGGACATCATGCTTGATAAAATAAAGGGTCATTGAAAAAGAGGAAGACCCTCAACGAGACGGATTGACACAGTGGTTACAACAACAGGCCCAAGCATAACAATTGTGAGGATGGTGCCGGCTGGGGCAATGTTTTGTTCTGTTGTACATAGGGTTGCTATGAGTGGGAACCAACTCCATGGCACCTAACAACAACACCATTGTTACTAGGAACCCTGCTAGCGCAACGATTAAGTACTTGGCTGCTAACCAAAAGGTCAGTGGTTTGAACACACCAGCTGTTCCCCGTGGGAGAAAAGACCTGGCAACCTACTCCCATAAAGATTTACAACCTAGGAAACCCTGTGGGGGGCAGTTCTACTCTGTCCTGTAGGGTGGCTATGAGTCGGAATCTATTCAGTGGCACACAACAACCTCACCCTTGCTAACTCTTGCTGATGGTGTGTAGGGGAGCTTTCCATGGTACTTCTCTCCATCCCCTACTCTCCTTGCCTTGTCTCCTTTTAACAATAAAAGAAGAAATACATGGAAAGGGGCAGACAGTTAAGGTGGGGTAGAGAGAGCAAGCGAATGTGAAAGAGATGACTGTCATGGATTCCTAAAGATTGCTTGACTATGTTAGCTCCTCTGGTCTCGTGTTCTAGATATTTATCATCCCAGGGCATGATCTGGTGAACTCTTCAGCTCAGTGCCTGGCACAATACCTGTTCAATTCAAATTATAGGAAGACAGTTTGTTGGCTCCTCAAAAAGTTAAACACAGAATTATCACATGACTCAGCAATTCCACTCCTAGGTATATTGTATATCCAAAAAAATTGAAAACAGGCACTAAACAAATACATGTATGAGCATGTTCGTAATAGACAAAAGGTGGAAATAACCCAAATGTCTACCAGTGAATGAATGGGTAAACATATTGTGGTATATACATACAATAGAATATTATTCAACCATGAAAAGAATTTTTTTTATTTCTTCATCAAAAGGAATGAAGTACTGATACCAATACGTAGATAAACCTCAAAAATATTATGCTAAGTAGAATAAGCCAGACACAAAAGGTCATATTTTGTAGGCATCCACTTACATGAAATACCCAGAACAGGTAAGTCTATAGAGACAGAAAGCAGATTGGTGGTTCCCAGGAGCTGCAGTGAGGGGGATGGGAAGGAACTATTTAATGGGTTGGAGGTTTCCTTTAGGGGAGTGATGAAAACGTTCTGGAACTAGAGAGAGGGGGTGGTTGCACACCATTGTGAATGTACTGAATCGCTTACTTTAAAATGGTTAATTTTTATGTTATTCGAATGATAACTCATTAAAAAAATCTGTATATGTTTTTAAAGGACAATGAAAGATGAAAGGTTGAGCCTAAATGACTGACTTAAGTATTCCTAAAAAGCACACCGTTAAAAAAGATCTTTTATTTCCGTGGCTTCTTGCTATAACTAAAAATCCCTCAGTTCCCAGGAGGGACTCAGGTGAACGATGAGTGCCCTCCAGCAAATGGACGTGGTCATAAATTTGGCCTTGCTGGTCTAGGGGATTTCAGGTAAAAATCAGGAACTATGAAATGTGTTAACAACTCAGCCACTTCTAAGACAGGTGAACATCTCAGACAGGGCCTTTGGAAGAGTTTAATGCAGATGTGAGAACAATGTGAAGGAAGAGGAAGCAGGCAAGTTCTCCTGAGACAGATTCAGGGGTATAAAATTGGCAATTCTTCTCCATTAAACAATTTGGGATGATCTGAGGTCTCCAAGTTCCTGTCTCTCTATCTTAATTAGCAAAGCAAAGTCTTAGGTACAGTAAGCCCTTTCCTTCCCTAATGGATTCGCCAGAAAATAGAAAACTAAGCTTTCAGGGGAGACTAATAACAAAGGAGTGAAGGGAAGGAGGGAAAGGGCTGCCTGTCAACTAAGAGGTCTGTATTATAGATGAATTACCCATTCCCAATTCATGAATTCATTCATTAACTCATTTATTCTCAAAAGCGACTGAATTCCTGTATTGTGTACCGTAAGAAGGAAAAATATGCATGGCATACTCATTCTGTGCCTTCAAAGAGTTTCAGCTTAGTAGAGGGGGCAAGGAGTCCTCGGGTGGTACTTGACACGCTTGACTGCTAACCGAAAAGTTGGAAGTGTGAGTCTACTCACAGGTGCCTTGAAAGAAAAGCCTGGTGACCTACTTCTGTAAAATCAGCCACCGAAAGCCCTATGGAACACAGTTCTACTCTGACACAGATGGGGTCTCCATGAGTCAGAACGGACTCCATGGCAGCTGGTGGACGGGCAAGACGTGGCCAAGAAAGATAGAACAACCTAGAGGAGGGCTTCTCGTACTGCCGTGCATGCATGAATCACTTGGGGGTCTTGTTAAAACGCAGATTCTGATTCATTATGTCTGGGGTGGGGCCTGAGAGTCTGCATGTCCAACAGGTGCTGAGGTGGCACACGTGCTGCTGGTCTGAGGATCCTGCCTGGCAGAGCAAGGGGTTAGAATGTGATAAACACGATACAAGAGTGATGACAGAAAGCAGGGCTCGGCAAACAATGGCCTGGGGCCAAACACGGCCTGCTGCCTGCTTTGGTACGTCCTGGAAGCTAAGGATGGTTTTTACATTTTTAAATGGTTGGAAAAAAATCAAAAGAAGAATACTATTTCACGACACAGGAAAATTATATAAAATTCAAATATCAATGTCCAAAAATAACATTTCATTGAAACACGTCTGTACCCATTGGTTTACATATGGTCTGTGGTTGCTTTCGCTCTACAATGGCAGAATCGAGCAGTTGCAACTGAAATCATATGGCCTGCAAAGCCTAAAACATTTACTTTCTGGCCTTTTACAAAAAAAAAAAAAGAAAATTGTCCAACCCTGATGTAAAGTAATAAAGGATTCAGGAGAGAGGGTGAGACCACTTCCAGCTGGATTAATCAGGGAAGACTTCAGGGAGGAAGGACTTCTGAGTCTGGACCAATGGGTAGGATCTAGCCTTTGGGGAGAAGGAAATCCAGCAAGTGCAAAGGCTTGGAAGTGGGAACAATACGAGATGGGATTGCAGATCTCAGAGTCACAATCATCAGTAAGCCAGGCCGTTGTCCGGGCTGCCAATGTGGGCAGACAGACTCTTTAAAGTTGCCTCTGAATGGGCAAGAGAGAAGACCTGGCACAGCAAAGCCCCTGTTCCCAACTCTGAGAAGTTGAAACCAGCTGGGCAAGTGTATGACGAATGGCATGTGTGTCTGTGAGTAATACTGAAGCCCAGGCACAAGAGTGCAAGATTACCGGGTGAGGGTTTGGGACCCAGTGGTTCTCAAAGTTGGGAAGTGGCACTGCCTCCCAGGGAGGGTGAGGATATTTGTCAGGGTGTTTTGGGTTGTCATGGTGATTGAAGTGCATCTACTGATATATACTGTCCAGGGGCTAGAGATGTTAGATTGGCTTGGAGTGAAACGCAGAGGACCATATTCCTGGGGCAGTCCCCGGGTGGTACAAAAGAGAGGCCGGAAGTTCAAGTCCACCTAGAGATGCCTTGGAAGAAAGGCCTGCTGATCTACTTCTGAAAAATCAGCCATTGAAAACCTTATAGAGCACAGTTCTGATGCCCATGGGGTCACCATGAGTTGAAACCGACTTGATGGCAACTAGTCTGGTCTAGTATTCCTGAGAAATGTCAAATGGCTTCTCCCTAAATGCCAGTAGCAACTGCATCAAACTGGGGACCCTTCTGTGGTGCAGAGCGGCCTTAGGCTGGGGAATAAAAAGACCTGGATACTGATGAATGGAGATCAAAGCACAAGGGCTGTTGTTGTTGTTGGGTGCTATCGAGTTGATTGTTGACTCCTAGTGACCCCATGTGACACAGCAGAACTGCCCTATAAGGTTTTCTAGGCTGTAATCTTTATGGAGCAGATTGCCAGCCTTTCTCCTGTAGAAGCCATTGGATGGGTTTGAACCACCAACCTTTTGGTTAGCTGTCAAGCACTTAACCATTCCGCCACCGGGCTCTTGAAAGTATGAGGGAATATTGATGCTATTTATTGGCAATTAGACTAGTATATGGTTGCTATGAGTCGGAATCGACTCCAGGGCAACAGGTTTGGCTTTTTTGGTTTTTAGACTAGTTAGGCTGAAAGGCTTCTTCTTCTACTTTTTTTTTCCTTCCTCCAGATTTCAGGAGAGCAGAATGTACAAATTCAAAAAGAATCTATATCTTGGGTGCTCTTCACAGTGCCTATGAAAGACAAGGCTTGGGTGCAAGGAGAAGGCCTATCACGTACATTGTCTCTCCACAACTACTCTTTCAGCCTTAAACTGCACAGTGACTAGTTCACTGGTTTTGGAATCAGAAAAAGCTGGGTATGATTTCAGCTTTGTCCCTTCCTGGCTAGGGGACTCTGGGAAAGTTATTTAAATTTTCTAAACCTCAGTTTCCTGATCTGTAAAGTGGGTTAGGGATTGATTAAGATAGTAAGTGGAATGGGCTTAGCATAATATTGGGGCCCATGCCAAAAACCCAAACCCACTGCTGTCGAGTTGATTCTGATTCATAGCGGCCCTAGGGGATAGAGTCGAACTGCCCCGTAGAGTTTCCAAGGAGCGCCTGGTGGATTCGAACTGCCAATCTTTTGATCAGCAGCGGTAGCACTTAACCACTATGCAACAGAGTTTCTATGGAGGCCCACAGTGGTGCCTAATAAATATGTTTCCTTCTCTGTTTGCTTCAATGAGCACAAACTGCTTTCTGTTGTCCATGCTGCTGCTGTGTCTGATAAGTTATTAGAGGCCAGCTGGACAAATGAGAGAGGCAGTCGGAAAAGGTGGCTGAAATAAAATTTTAGCTAAGCAGGTCACTGACTGCTGTAAGGCAGTTTCCCAGTCTTGGGACTACTGACATTTTGGGCCAGATTGTTCGTTGCTATCGGGCGCTGTCCTGCACATTGTAGGATTGTTTAGTACGGTACATCCGTGACCTCTACCCCCGAGATGCCAGTAGCTACCCCTGTCATGACAACCAGTCATATCCGCTGGTCACGACACTCAGATGCGCTTCCTCCCTGAAGTCTTCCATGATTAATCCAGTTGCAAGTGGTCTGTCTCCGTCTTCTGAAATCCTTTATTACTTTATATCAGGGGTTATCAGTTGCCGTGCAGTCGATTCTGACTCATGGCAACTCTACGTGTGTCAGAGTAGAACTGTGCTCCACGGGGTTTTCTGCTGCTGATTTTTTGGAAGTAGATTGCCAGGTCTTTCTCCTGAGGCAACTCTGGGTGGAGTTCAATCTCCAGCCTTTGGTTAGCAGCAAAATGCGTCCCTGAGAACCGCTGGTTTAAGGTGAAAGAAAAATAAGTTGTAGGTGATTTTGGATGAAGGGAGAAAGGTGGGACTGCTTTGTTGTTGTGTAGGCAAAAATTCTGACCACAAACCTCCAGCTCTGTGAATACCTCATGGTACCATGTTTTCACTTAATGGGACAGGCACCGTGCTAGGCCCTGGAGACAAACAGAAACACGACATGGCCCCTCTTCTTCAAGGATGGACCACTGTTTAAGCAGAGTCCCACCTGGGGAAGAAGGTTCTGGAAACTCTGGCCACCAAGGAGCCATTTGTTTCTCAGGCAGGGTCTGCCAGCGTGTCTCTGGAAAACATGTGGTCAGGCAGCTGAACTGATAAGAAGGGAGGCTGGTGGATTTATGCTGGTGTTTATTCTGAAAGCTAGGGCAAGTCACAGGCTGAATCTGCTGGCTAAATGAACATTCCCCTTGCCACCGTGGGGAGGCCGGATTTATCTCAGGCGACATGGTTTGGTTGACAAGACTGATTATGTGGAGTGTATTGTTTATATGAGTGTAATGTGCTCAGAGCTCAAGGCAGAAGGTAGGTTTTATAAATCGGCAGATAAGTAAAATAAATGCATTGGGCTAGATTTTCCTGCTCCCTGGATAGAGGTGAAAGGGGATGGTGAAATGCAGTAACTCAAGGCGGGAAAATGAAGGGAATAAACTCAGCTGATTCTCAAACTACCAGTCACTGCCACCACCCCAAGGCTTTATCCTCAAGGAGAAAGCTGAGAAACTTTGGGAGCAGAAGCCTTTCTTCTTAATGCTAATAATCAAAAGTAAAGAAATGGAAAGATAAAATACCCCTTGACGAAGGTGGAGAGAAGCGCTCCACTGCTATCTGAAATGTTTGCAGTTCAAACCCACCTAATGGCTCCATGGGAGAAAGACCTGGCAATTTGCTTCTGTAAAGATTAAAAAAAAAAAAAATTTTTTTTTTTTTTTTTTAAAGATTACAGCCTAGAAAACCCTAGGGGGCAGTTGTATTCTGTGATGTGGGGTCACTATGACTTGGAATCGACTTGATGTACCCAACAACAACTCTGTACCAGGCTTAGTGCCACGTGCTTGTTACAGACATAATCTCATTTGATTTGACAAAAGTCCTGTGGACCAGTATTTCTCAGACTTGCCTGCTTAGAAGTATCACTTGGGATGCTTATTAAACATTCACAGATCTGAGTCCCACCCTCAGGTCTGCGAAATCTGCACTTGTGGATCAGACATGAAAATGTGCATTTTTAATAATCACTCCAACCAACCAACCAACCAACCAACCAACCAACCAACCAACCAACCAACCAACCAACCAACCAACCAACCAACCAACCAACCAACCAACCAACCAACCAACCAACCAACCAACCAACCAACCAACCAACCAACCAACCAACCAACCAACCAACCAACCAACCAACCAACCAACCAACCAACCAACCAACCAACCAACCAACCAACCAACCAACCAACCAACCAACCAACCAACCAACCAACCAACCAACCAACCAACCAACCAACCAACCAACCAACCGCCGTGGAGTTGATTCCAATTCAGCGACTCTATAGGACAGAGTAGAACTGCCTCATAGTGTTTTCAAGGAGCGGCTGTTGGATTCCAACTGCTGACATTTGGTTAACATAACAGCCGAACTCTTAATCATTGCACCACCAGGGCTCCGACAATCACTCCAAAGGCTTCTAATGGCCAAGCTAGCTTGGAAACCACTCTTCTTGTTGCTAGCTACCGTTCATGCCCCAACTCATAGCGACCCCATGCACTACAGAACAAAACATTGCCAGGTCCTGTGCCACCCCCGCGGTCGGTTCTGTGGCTCAGACTGTTGTTATCTATAGGGTAGTCATTGGCTGATGTTCAGAAGTAGAATGCCAGGTCTCCCTAGTGCATCTCAGTCTGGAAGCTCGGCTGAAACCTGGTCAGCATCATGGCAACATACAATCCGCCACTGACAGACGGGTGGTGGCTGCGTGTGGGGTGCACTGGCTGGGAATCGAACCCGGGTTTCCCAAATGGAAGGTGAGAATTCTACCACTGAACCGCTTGGGAACCACTGTAGTAAACTGTAGTTTATTGTCCCAAGTTACAGATGTGGAAACTGGGCTTTGCCTGACCACTGGTTCTAAGCCCTTTACATTGCTTTTCATGCTGCCTCCTTAGAAATGACAGGTACAATTCGGCTCAGAGGAGATGGGCTTCAGCCCGTCTCCTGCTCTGCATATTGGTTCCTCAGAGCTCTGGCAGTCAGTGTGGTGGAGAGGACAACATGGCTGTGACTGGCCCAGGACTCAAGTTACCACTTTGCAGTTTATTAGCTCCGTGACCTCGGGCGAGTTACTAAAGCTCTCCTGGTCACAGTTGTTTCATCTGTAAAATGGTGAAAAAAATAACGTTTGCTCTGCCTGCCTCCAGATGCCCTGTGTGGATCGAATGAGACAACCAGGGTGAAAGAGTTTTGCAAATGGCGAAGGTGTCTGCGAGATCTTCACATTATCCAGTCCCGATTCAGTCAGCGCCCAGTTATCTGCATAATCAGTTTCTATTTGCGCAACATGTAAAACTCGAAGCTTTTCTCCTCACCTTTGCGTCACTTCCCAGGGTTTGTGGGGTCATTATGAGAACAAGGAATTCACATTTATTGACGGTTTAAGTATGAATGGGGCTCCTAATTAAAGGCTGCTACTCAGTGCAAGATGGCACTAGTTTTTTTTTTTTTTTTTTTTTACTCAGTGCAAGGAAACCCTGGTGGCGTAGTGGTTAAGCGCTACGGCTCCTAACCGAAGGGTCGGCAGTTCCAATCCGCCAGGCACTTGGAAGCTCTATGGGGCAGTTCTACTCTGTCCTATAGGGTCGCTATGAGTTGGAATCGACTAAACGGTACTGGGCTTGGGTTTTTTGGTTACTCAGTGCAAGAAACCCCACCCTTCAAAGACACCTGTATATGTGTCCTGGAACTCCTGACAGCAGGTGTGCCACTGGATCAACCTGGACAACTGAACGTTAACCAGGCCACCCCTTTAGCAATCGGATGTTGCCTGCATCACGTGAGGGCCCCCTCTAGTGGCTGAGGCTGTCAGTGCACCTTCACAGTGGTTCAGCGCTCAGCTACGAGCAGAAAGGTCAGCAGTTCAAATCCACCAGCTACTCCCAGGAGAAAGATGTGGCAGTCTGCTTCCATAAAGATTACAGTCTGGAAGACCCTGTGAGGCAGCTCTACTCTGTCCTATAGGGTCGCTCACTATGAGTCAGAATCGACTCGACGCCAGTGGGTGAGTCCCTGGGTGGTACAAATGTTAATGTGCTCACCTGTTAACTGAAAGGTTGGTGGTTCGAGTCCATCCAGAGGTGCCTCAGAAGAATGGCCTGGTGATCTAGCAAAAAATCAGTTTTTGAAAACCCTATGGTTTACAGCTGTACTCTGACACACTTGGGGTCGCCATGAGTTGGAGTGGACTCGACAATAACTGGTTTGGCTTTTGGTTGGTAGGTAGGAGATTGGCCCCCAAAGGATGCCCACACCCTAACTCCCCGAATCTGTGAATAGGTTAACTTTATACGGCAAAAGGACTTTACAGATGTGATTAAGGTAAGGGTTTTGAGATGGGAGAGGATCCTGGATCATCCGGGTGGGCCCAAGGTAATCACAAGGGTCCTTATAAGTGAAAGAGGGAGATGGGATCCTCCCTAGAGCCTCCAGAAGGAAAGCAGGCCTGTCGGCACTGTGATTTTAGCTCCATGAAACCCATTTCAAACTTCCAGTCTCAGAAATGTAAGATCATATATTTGTGCTGTTTTAAGCCTTGAAATTTATGGTAATGTATTACAGCAGCCACAGGAAACTAATATACCCCCTCTCCAGTGTTTCTCACTGGGGTGCTCTTGGCATGTTAGTGATGGCTGCTCCCAGGCGCTGTAGGGCCTCCAGCTCCTGTGCACACTAAATGCCAGCCTCCCTCCCAAGTCATCATGATAACCCAAACATGCCCACATATTTCCCAATGTCCTGTGATATGGGCTGGCATTCCCCAGGTTGAAAAGAAAAGCATCTGGGGAATAAAGGAGCTCATGGGGTCCAGCTTCAGAAAAGCACATTTTAAAAATACATTTAAAGCTGCGTGGTCCTCGATAGCACTGTTTACTCTCTACGAAGCTAGAAGCTCTTCTTCAAGCCTACGTGTCTTCTGCACGTCACAGCCCACCACCTGGCCCAGAGTAGGTGCTCTCTAAGTGTTTGTGAAGAAAATACATTGATTACTCCATTAATTATTTCTCAGGCCTTCAGGAAGGATTTGTGATGCCTTAAAATATTAAAAAGTACAAGTTGAAAATAATGAAAATGAAATCTCATTGAAAGGAGCAGAGATGGGATGTGTGGCTAAGTGCCTCTATGAACAACTGTCTCCTTTGCCAAGAGACCAGAAGAACTAGATGGTGCCTGGTTACTATTACTGAATGTTTTGATCAAAGATTCTGTATGAGAATCTTGAGCAAAAGGAGGAAGATGCAGAGCAAAATTTCAACTTCTCATGGGCTCCAGACTTTTTGGAGCCATGGAGGCTGGATGAACCCTTGAAACTACTGTCCTGAGATAATCTTTAAACCTTAAACCAAAAATATCCCCTGAAGTCTTCTTAAAACTATAGTTTAGCTTAACTAGTAAAGAATGCCTGTCTTGAGCACTGTGCTCTTTTAGGAACTAACCATATGGGATCAAATGAACAACAGCAACTTGAAAGATCAGATATGAAACTTAGAGGGCAGTAAGTTTATGTAAACGAGGGAGGAACAATTTAGAAAAGGAGAGTGAGAATGGTGGCGCAACTTGAAGAATGTCATCAATGTCATGACTTGTACATGTAGAAATTGTTGAATTGGTATATGTTCTGCTGTGTATATTCTCAACAATAATAACAAAAAATAAAATATTTAAAAAAAAAAAGGGGGAACAGAGAAAGATGTCCCGGGCGCCTGGGGTGGGCTTCCTGTTTCTGAGCTCCACATTTGGCCCTGAGTTCCTAACTACAAAGAGAAGACTGGAAACAGCCACGAAGCACCGCCTTGTATATCACATATTGGTCAAAGGCGCATCATAGGTGGGAATCAGGAATGACAAGTTGTTTACCAGCTATGTCTCGTGGGGGCTCTCATATTGGAAATGCAAATGTGTGTTTGATCTCCAGAAGCAGCCCTTACAATTAGGCCAGAGATGGTTGGAAAAAGGACCCAGCTTGATTAGAGATAGCCAGGGGCATCGTGGTGTGAGTGGTTTATTAAATTATTGAGATTTCCGGAGGCTATGGAAGCTGAAGAGGATAGCAGGACGACTCAGAATTGGAGTTTGCAAAGCGTTTGGGACATTGTCTCAGTGGCAGTGTCAGGAGAAGTGGGGGAAGCCCAGATGAGGGGAGAGGAGTGGGCTAAAGTGTCACTGTGTCTTCTGGAAAAAGAAACAAACAAACCGGCTTGCAGTCCCTTGTGACTCTTCCTGCCTCTGCAAAGCCACCAGGTACACCTGCTCTGTGTTATCGCTGCTAATGACTTGAGCGATGGTCCTGCAAGAAAGATTTCAAAGCTGCAAATGACAGCTTTCGCAGGCACCACAAATCACTGAGCTTGCAATCAAACACAGAGGGGCCCAGATCACTGAAGGACTTGGGATAATGGAGGATAAAATGCAGTTTAATGCAGACAAATTGTGGAATCATATATCTTGGAACAAACAATCAGAAGGAGGGACAGCTGCTGAATGAATTGGTTTGCATTACACTGACCAGGGAACAGAAATAGCCCTGAGCAGAAGCCAAAGAATTGACAGTGAGAAAGGCTGGAGAAGCTGGTGCTCACTGCTGGAAAAGAAGCCCAGAAGAATCAGATAAGGGGATGACCAAGCCAACACCTGCTTTCCAGTATCTGATGCTTGAAACACCAGGAACAAAAATGGCCTGACAACATTCCATGAGTTACGCACGGCTACTGCTCTGCAGGCTTCTTTGCCAGCTCTTCTGCTCAGCCTTAAAATGCTGGGGTGTCCCAAGGCTTGAACTTGGCCTTCTCTTCTCCAGCTACACCCTCTACAGAGAATCTCAAGCTTTACGTACCACTGATGGCACCCTGGTGGTACAGTGGTTAAATGTTTAGCTGCTAACCGAAAGATTGGCAGTTTGAACCCACCAACTGCTCCCTGGAAACCCTATGGGGCAGTTCTACTCTGTCCTGCAGGGTTGCTGTAAGTCAGAATCGAATAGATGGCAATGGGTTTTTGAATGGCACCCAAAGTTAAATCTTCAACTGATCTCTCCCTAGAGCTCTAGATCAGTGGGTGTCACTAGAACCACCTGTTCTTATTGTTGGGTGTCACTGAGTCAATTTTGACTCATAGCAACCCCCTGTGACAAAGTAGAACTGCCCCATAGAGTTCTGTTGACAGAAATCTTCATGGGAGCAGATGGCGAGGTCTTTCTACTGCAGAGCAGCTGGGTGGGCTCGAACCAACAACCCGTTGGTTAGCAGGCTAGTGCTTAACTGTTGTACCACCAGGGCTCCTTAGAACCACGTAGGGGAGGTTAACAAAACCCTATGTCCTGTAGGGTCTGTCCTATAATGGTCACTATGAGTCAGAATTGACTCAACTGCAATGGGTCCACATGCAAGGTAATGTATAATTTATTGTTTATTGTCTATCTTCTGCGGATGAGCTCCATGAGGGCCAGGATCTTTGTGTTTGATTCACTGATGTATCCCCAGCTACCAGAACAGAGCCTGGCATATAGTAGGCATCCTATAAATGTTTACTTAATAAATGCATGAATGGAATCACTCAGTGCAGTGCCTTGCATATTGTAAGCATTCAGTAAGGGAAACTATTATTGTTGTAACCTGGATTCCCCCAGACCTCTTCATCCTGGGGCTGTGACTAGTTTAAATATCCCAGATTTCACTAACTTGCCACCCCTACACACCTGCAGGACCTCACACCTCTCCCCTGCCATCCCTAAGTCCTTCCTAGTCATTTATAGGACCCCTGCAGGGGTCTGGGTCACCGGTCTGCTTGTTCTCCAGCTCCAGACTTCCCATGCCATCAGGTGCTTGAAGTCACTTGCAGGTGGACCCCTCCACTGCTGCGGCCGCTGCTGCCTCCCGCCCCCTCAGTCCTGTGCTGCTTTTCTGTCACTCTGTCAGGTACAGCAGAGGGTAGTGGTGGTTCAGTGGTAGAATTCTTGCCTTCCATGCATGAGACCTGGGTTTGATTCCTGGCCAATGCACCTCATGTACAGCCTCCATTGTCAGTGGAGGCTTGTGAGTTGCTATGATACTGAACAGGTTTCAGTGGCGCTTCCAGACTAAGATGGAGTAGGAAGAAAGGCCTGGCAATCTACTTCCAAAAAGCAGGCAGTGAAAACCCTGTGCAACACAATGTTTGGATTTGCACCCAATCATGGGAATGGTGCAGGACTGGGCAGCATTTAGTTCTGTTGTGCGTGGGGTTGCCATGAGCCAGGGGGCCAATTCAGGGGCAGCTAACAATAGCAACACCAGGCACAGCAGATAGCTCCTGCTGACGCTCTGGCGTTGTCTTGGAATGCTGCCGATGGTTCTCCCCAGAAATGGAGAGGGCGTTTCCCCTTCCCCATGGCTCACCCAGACCCTGAAGGAAAAAGACCTTGAATCATTCCAAGGTCCCTGGACCAAAAGATCCCCTCCCATTTTTATGAATAACCAGTATCTGGTGAAGAAAGACCTTCCTGTCCGCCATTTTCTCTTCTCTCCTCTGGTGTTTGCACCAAGCTTCCTTTGGACCAATCTCCTCCCTCTTCCTTCAGCCAGAGACACACAAAGCTCCCAGTCACACCTGTCTGCCAGCAGATAGCTGGTCCTTCACACCCAATCTTTGCTTTGTTTCTGCCAGGGCATCCTTCCAGAGGATGGAAAAACAAAACAAGTTATCTTTAAAAAAAAAAAGGCGGGGGGGAGCATGATAGAAAAATCCAGAAACCTAGCCTTAAATTGTTCTATGTTGACAGACTCCTGTTCCCTTTGAAGGTCCAGTTCTGTGTCAGGAGACTATTTCCATGTCCCAACAGATGGCCCACAGAAACAGGGCACTACTGATCTTGTTACAATGAAATCTATTAAATGAAAAATTCTCCCCAACAGATGTGTACGCCAGTTTCATCCCCACGTGGGGATCAATCTCTTCATGAAGATTTTGTTTGGGTGGTATTTATAGGCTGACAGTTGCAGGGTGAAGAGAGGGGTGATGGTTATTAGTATTAATTAGAATCACTTGCATTTATCTAGTGCTTTATGGGTTTTCAAAAATGCTTGCACAGCTGTTCCCTCATTTGATTCTTGCAACATGCCTGTGAGGTAGAAATGAGAGCTGAGGTCAGTGAAAGCCAGCAAGGTAGACAAGGTCTTAGAGTAAATGTGCATCAAGGCTGTGACTACAGCCTGGTGGTTCAGTGGTGGGCCTGCAGATGGTGTGTGCTGGAGAGAGGGAAGTGCCTGGGGATCCCAGCTCTGCTCCTAACCAGAGGAGTGTCCTCAGGAAAATCAACGAAATGTCCCTATAAATGAAGCGCTATTAGCTGGGTCTCTCTGTTTCTGTCCTTGTCCTGCGCCCATCTATTGTCAATACAGCAGTCAGAGTGTTTTATTTTATTATTATTATTTTTTATTGTGCTTTAAGTGAAAGTTTGTAGTTCAAGTTCGTTTCTCACACAAAAATTTATACACACATTGTTATGTGACCCTAATTCCTCTCCCTATAATGTAACAGCACACTCCTTTCCACCTCAGATTTCCTGTGTCCATTCAACCAGCTCCTGTCCCCTTTTGCCTTCTCATCTTCCCTCTGGACAAGAGCGTCCCACATAGTCGCATGTGCTACTTGAACTAAGAAGCACTCTCTTCACGAGTATCATTTTATGCCTTATAGTTCAGTCTAATCTGAAAATCTAATCTAAAGAGTTGGCTTCAGGAATGGTTTCACTTCTGGGATAAGAGAGTCCAGTGGCCATATCTTCCAGGGTCCCTCCGGTCTCAGTCAGACCATTTTTACTAGAATTCGAGTTCTGCACCCCACTTTTTCCTGCTCCGTCAGGGATTCTCTGTTGTGTTCCTTGTCAGGGCTGTCATTTGTGGTAGCCAGGTACCATCTAGTTCTTCTGGTCTCAGACTGATGGAGTCTCTGCTTTATGTGGCCCTTTCTGTCTCTTGGGCTAATATTTTTCTTGTGTCTTTGGTGTTCTTCATTCGTCTTGGCTCCAGGTGGGTTGGGACCAATTGATGTACCTTAGATGGCTGCTTGCTAGCTTTTAAGACCCTAGCTGCCACTCACCAAAGTGGGATGCAGAAATTTTCTTAATAAACCCTGTTAAGAGTATTTTAAATTGTATTTTAGGCTATGCTACTGCACTGCTCAAAACCCTCCCAAAGCTCCCAACCCACTCAGGGTGAAAGTGGGAGTCCTGGCAATGGCCTACAAGGCCTCTCGTGATCTGGCCCACTAACCTCTCTGGCCCCTCCTCCTCCTCTGCTCACTCACTGCCCCACCACACCGGACTCCTTGGTGTTAGCCGAACGTGGCAGCCCCACTCTGCTCAGCCCAGAACCTTGATAGAACCTGCTTTCTCTGCTGGTCAAGCTCTTCCCCCATTTCTGCTCAGCGCACCTTCTCACTGCCTTCAAGTCTTTTCACTAGGTGGCAAAAAAAGGTTGGCGGTTGGAACCCACCTACTGGAGCCGGAACAACGTCTCTAGTTCAGTGCTCTGAGGGCAAAGAGGAATGTCTGACTGGCCTGAGATAAACCTCTGACAAGGCACCTAGTATACAGTAGGTGATCAATAAATATTGGCTGATGTCAAACAAACGTTCCTTGTTCATCAGTTTCAATGATTACATCCTAGATAACTACAACTAGGAAGGCAGCTGTTTGGAGGGTCATTGCCATGGAAAGAACATCGGAAATGTCCCTAGGAGATCTGAGTCCGCGTTTTTGCCTCGTGGTGGGTAAGCCACTTAAACCTCTGTGGTCTCACTCTCCTTGTCTGTAACTTTGAGACAAGGCCATATTCCCCTTTATCGTTGTTGTGAGGATTAAATGAGAGAATATTTGTCAAGGGTGCATTTTGGCAATAGCCCCTGAGCCATTTTCCACCAGGCTTGTTGTCACTTGAGATAATATTTCATCGGCGTTCCATTTGGAGTCTTCCCTTAACGAGGTGTGGGATGAACAGGCGTAGTGAGGTGGCAAAGAATGAACTCCTGAGGAAACACTTAGAAAACTGGGCTTTCTGCCATTAAAAGAGACAAATCTTTAGGGTGACCTAATTAAAGTTTTTAAAATTCAATTTGGACAGTTAGCAAACTAGGCTCCTTTCCAGGAGGAATGAGGAGTCAGTGCAATGACCTAGCTGATCCCAGCTGCCTGTCATCCCAAATAACTGAAGTTTTGGAGGGAGTGGGTTCATCAGCTTCTCTCAGGGACCTAGGTGGCCTGGGTACATTTGTGCATAAAAAAAGGTGTCCTGTGGGGTCACAATGATGTCGTGGCCCAAGAAGGGTTGCCAGGCATAGAAGACATAGTTTGTGGGAAGGAAGATCATGAAGTGTGGTTCTCACAAAGGGAAAAATGATTCCTTTTCCTACTGTTGCTATGGAAATTTGTGGGTTGAAGAAGAAAGAGCATCCTTAGAAATCCATCCGCCTATCCGTCCATCCGTCCATCCATCCATCCACCCATCCATCTATCCATCCAACATATACTGAGCACTTGCTATTGCCAAGTACTAGAGATGCAATACTAAATATGACATAGTTAATGTTTTGTAACAGTAACTATGTTACAACATAGTAAACACAGATAACTGAAACAATGGGTACAAGCACAAGGCTTTAAGTCAGAAGACTTGGTTTGAGCACTGAGTCCAAAATTTAAGTGGCCATGTGTGCTTGGGCAAGTTGGTCTCTCCGGGCCAATTTTATCATCCATAAAATAAGGCGTCTGGACTAGAGGAATGCTCTCTAAGATCTCTTCCTGCTAAGACATGCTCTCCATATCCTTTGGGTCTTTGCTCAAATGTCACATTCTCAATGAGACCTTCCCTGACTACCTTATTTAAGGTTGTAATCCCTGCCCCATATTGGGCACTTTTTCCCTATAATTTATCTCCTGCTCTATTTTCCCTGCAGCACTTATCACCATTTGATGTAATATATACTCATTTGTCTATTGTTTGTCTCTCACACTATGTTCTGTTATGAAGAGGTTTTTGATCTTTTTTGTTCCCTGTTAAAGCTTCGGTGCCTAGACCCTCATAGAGGGCACATGCTAGGTGCTCAATAAATCTTATTTTATGAGTGAGTGAATGAGTAAATGAATAAATGGGCAGCCCATTTTTGGGGGTATGGATGCTGTCATGGATTGAATTATGTCCCCCCAAAAATGTGTGTATCAATTCGGCTGGGCCATGATTCGCAGTATCCTGTGATTTTTCCTATATGTTGTAAATTCTGACTCTATGATGTTAACCCAAACCCAGTGCCGTTGAGCCGATTCCAACTCATAGCGACCCTACAGGACAGAGTAGAACTGCACCATAGAGTTTCCAAGGAGCGCCTGGTGGATTTGAACTGCTGACCCTTTGGTTAGCAGCCATAGCACTTAACCACTACGCCACGGGAATCCACTCGACAGCACTGGGTTTATGATGTTAATGAGGGAGGATGGGCTGCAGTTGTGTTGGTGAGGCAGGATTTACCCTACAAGATTGGGTTGTGTCTTGAGGCAATCTCTTGAGATATGAAAGAAAGAAGCGAGCAGAGAGACAGTGGGACCTCATACCACCAAGAAAGCAGTGCTGGGAGGAGATTGCATCCTTTGGACCTGGGGTTCCTGCGCAGAGAAGCTCCTAGTCTGGGGAAAGATTGATAAGAAGGCCGACAGAAAGAGAAAGCCTTCCCCTGGAGCTGACACCCTGAATTTGGAGTTTTAGCCTACGTTACTGTGAGAAAGTTAACTTCTCTTTGTTAAAGCCATCCACTCGTGGTATTTCTATTATAGCAGCTCTAGATAACTAAGACAGATGCCTTCTGTGTATACTCAGGAATTGTCCAGGATTATACGGTTGGTGTGAGCCAGCCTCCTCAAGCTTCCACTTTACGGGGACTCTGCTACAACCAAGTTTCTGAATTCTCTGAGCTGCAGAGTTCATCCCAGACCTTCGATGTCCCTGACACCCAGCTAAAACTGTAGGCAACTATAACAGATTTTCACAATAGTGAAGAATGAGTCAGACTTTGATATGGTATAAATATTTGGCTACTCATCCCTTAAAGGTGATATAGCTCTCTCAGGCCACCAGAAATCTCTCTCAGTTCCCTGAAGTGGGAACACACTTACTGATGTGCACAAATAGCCAAGGACAGGTAAGAAAAAGCAAAGACTCCCGATTGCCACCTTGGCCATCACGCATTATGCTTATTGGGGTGGGAAGGAAAGTGGATGAATACATATGTTTGTTTCTTGTGTTCCTATCCTTGAGCAGGAAATGGAATCCATTTTAGAAGACTGTCTGGCCATATTGGGGTTATGCCTTCTTTCTGTTTTAGAGAACAGTGATCTAGCTCTTAATAGAAAAAAATGGAGGCAGTGCTGAGAAAGAGGAAAATGGTGGTGGTGGTCCCAAGGAGAGACCATGTTGGGACACATGTTGGTCAAATGATGAGCTGCTGGGGAGTTTGTGTTGAAGGCATGGCTGGGGTAAGCCTCTCATGGAAGCATTTAAAGGAGGAACATCAACCCAGGGAAGATCTGGGAGTAGAGATGAGCAGAAGATGGCACTAGAGGCAATGGACCATCCCAAAAGACATGATCACTCTTTGCCGTTTAACCCACTCCCACTGCCGTCGAGTCGATGCCATTTAGGTGATCATAAATGGTCTCCAGGAATCCTTCCATTCAGATTTTATTGAAGTTCAGGGTCATGGATTGAATTATGTCTCCCAAAACGTGTGTATCAACTTGATTAGGCCATGATTCCCAGTATTGTGTGGTTGTCCTCCATTTTGTGATTGTAATTTTATGTTAAGACTATTAGGGTGGGATTATAACACCACCCTTACTCAGGTCACCTCCCTGATCCAAGGTAAAGGGAGTTTCCCTGGGATGTGGCCTGCACCACCTTTTATCTCTCAAGAGATAAAAGGAAAGGGAAACAAGCAGAAAGTTGGGGACCTCATACAACCAAGAAAGCAGTGCCAGGAGCAGAATGCGTCCTCTGGACCCGGGGTTCCTGTGCGAAGAAGCTCCTAAACTGGGGGAAGATTGGTGAGAAAGCCGACAGAGGGAGAAAGCGTTCCTCTGGAGCTGACACCCTGAATTTGGACTTCTAGCCTACTAGACTGTGAGAAAATAAATTTCTCTTTGTTAAAGCCATCCACTTGTGGTGTTTCTGTTATAGCAGCACTAGATGACTAACACCTCCAGTATCACCAAAATGCTTCATTGGGGACCCTGGAAGAGAGGAAGAGGGAAAGGGAGGGAATGAAAAGAGCTCTGATATTTTCTTTATGGCTTGACAGTGGGGTGAGGAGGGCTTAGGTGCAGGTCAGTAAAGTCTTGGCTTGCTGGTCTGATGGCTATGCATGGGACACCTGGAAGGACAGAGCTTCACAGAATTTTCAATATCAGTATATAACTTGTGATATGTTGTGGTTATATAAATTTGTGGTTGTTGTTGATCAAAACATTCTGTATCTTCATGTTAAGAGAACCTCAAAGTAGAAAATGATGGCTGTCTGTACAGTAAGTATATTTTCTCCAGCATACTGAGTGCAGGTTCTTATCCAGTGAAGTTTGTTACCAAAAATAGTAACTTGGACTCTGTGGAGATCATTCATTCACTCAGTCATTAACTTGTTCATTCACTCACTCATTCATTCACATACCCATTCATTCATTTATTTACTCATTCAGCAAATATATTTTGAGCACCTACTATGTGTCAGGCATGTGTCCTGGAGATACGGAAGTCCACAAAATGAACAAGATCCCTGCTGTCCTAGAATGTGAATTATAGTGGCGAGGACAGATAATAAAGTAATAACCACAAAAATAGAGAAGATAATTTTAGACAATGATGAGTATTATAAACCAACCAAACCCGTTGCTGTCAGGTCAATTCTGACCCATAGTGATCCTATAGGACAGAGTAGAACTGCTCCATAGAATTTCCAAGGAGCGCCTGGTGGACTCGAACTGCTGACCTTTGGTTAGCAGATGTAGCTCTTAACCACTATACCACCAGGGTTTCCGATGAGTATTATAGATACAATAAAATCGGTGATGTGATGCAGAGTTCTGGGGGTTAGAGTTCAGGCTACTTCAGATGAGATGTTCAAGGAAGGCTTCTCTGGGGAGGAATGTTGGAGCTGAGATCTGACCAATGGGGAGGAGCCAGCCACATGAAGATCTAAGGTGATGGTTGGCAATCCTCGCAGAGTTCATTAAATTACCTGGGACCTATAAAAATACTACGGTGGGTCCCACCTCCAGAGGTTTTGATTAACGGTCTAGAGATGAGGCTCAAGGTTATTCTAATGTGTAGGAAGTCTTGTGGCATAGTGGTTAAAGCAATCGACTGCTAACTGAAAGGTCAGTGGTTTGAAACCTCCAGAAGCTCTTTGGGAGAGAGATGTAGTAGTCTGCCTCCACAGATATTTACAGGCTTGGAAACCCTATGGGGTCACTATGAGTTGGAACCAAGTCAACAGCACTGGGTTTGATTTGGTTTGGGTTTAAGGTGTAGCTAGTGCTGCAAACCACATATCTAGACTTTCTCGGTGAGACAGCAAGTGCAAAGGCCCTGAGGTAGGGAAAAATTTGAGTGTTTCCAAAGTAGAAAGAAGGTGGTGACTGAAGCAAAGGGAGGTAGGAAATAGAGCTGGAGAAGTGGGCCAAGGCTCTAGAACTGGATCCCGAAGTACATAGGAAAAAATGGGCTCTGTCTGGGCTGCATGCAGAAGAGGGCACTGTCTTGCAAGGAGCTGGGGAGGCAGGTGGGTGGGAAGAAGAAAAACCTCATACATTTCACTTCTTCAGTGTCATCAAGCAGCAAACTAATTTCAGCTGCAGAACTTCTCTGGTTAGCAGCCTGCCTGTTTTCCTGGGGTGATCAATCTATGAAAAGTTTCCAAACTGTGTTAAAACTGCCAGTTTCTCAGCAAACAGCACAGTGCGTGCTGTCCAGGGAGAGACGTTCAATAATTAAAATGAGTCAGCACTGGAGAACTGGAGGGCGGTTTGATCTAGTTTAGCAGCCAACATTTTCTTAGCAGAAAAATGTAATATCCACGATACATTATTCTGTGCCGAACAGAAGTCAACTAGAACAGAATTGTCTCAGGAGAGACCAAGGGCAGCTTGCCAGAAAATCTTTTTGAAGCTAACAGGAAACCTGGTCTTCAAAAGCTGAAGTTGGGGAGTGGTTCTTGAGGCCATGTCTCAGGTGCCTGCAGGTTGGAGATGCTTCTAGAGCTGTTCTGACATGGCTCTCCCCTCGCTCCCTCTGCTGGAACTCTAAAGGGCAGATAAAGACGATGCCCAGCCTGTCTGAACACCTGGAGTTTAAAAGCCCAGCTTCCATTTTCACCACCAGCAGAAAGACCTCCTCTATGTTGGGAAATTCTTATCCTAGGCTTTAGGTTTGCAGTAGGAGGTGGGAGTTGGGGTGAATTTTGTTTTTCTGAGACAAGAAGAGCAGCTAAAAGAGAAAATCACTTTCTCTGGGTGGCAGGCGTCCCTGCAAAACATCCTCCCACTGCGTTTCCATGAAGAGTGCAAACTGCCAGCCCTGAAAGTGGCTTGGCTCGCAGTCTAAGCCCTGGCGAGAGGTTGCAAGAACCTCCTCCCATGCCCGCTGCACAGTCTCTTTTCCTGGGGCTGGCTCTCCGACTTCAAAGGAAACAGAGAAATTGGCTCCGTTCTGTCCTCCTGAAGTTCACACAATTCTGAGCCAAACCAAATTTGTGTTAGATTATGCCAAAGACTACACAACATTTTGCTTTATTTTTTATTCTTTGCTTCACTGACAATAGTTCAAGAAAGGAAGCCTTCAATTAGAGTTGCAGAAAATACTGATTAGAATCAATCAACACCTCTAGAAGTTTAAACACTTAAGTTAATTAAATGGTTCAGTAAACTTGCAGCTAAGCTCGCAAACAGAAATCGTGACGTATAAAAGGATGCTTAGATTTTTAAAAAACAGATAATTATTCAACAAGCTCAATATCAACTGCCCTATGGAAATGAACAGGCAAGTGCATTGACTTCAATGCAGCTCACACTGTTACTCAAAAGCAAAAACTCCTGACCCCTATCCGCAGATGAGATGTTCTCATAAAGAACTGGTTTGGAGGTAGGCTCTACAAGGAAATTGGCCATGATCATGCGGTTTTGAATAGTCTTGAGTATTATAACAGGCCATTCCATTTCCTTACCCTCAACATAAACAAAACCATGCAAACACAAATACATCTTGCTGATTTTGTTTTATTTTAGTGAAGGCCCCATCTGAATGAGGGAAAACATGGAATACAGATTCTTTTCAAAGACCTGTATTTTGTAGCTCTTCTGCTGCAAGAGAAACTCAAACTAGATGTCTTCGGTTGGGCTGCCTTAGATACAGCCTGAGATGGGGAGACTGGGTAAGTGCGTAAGTGATTTGTTAAGGATGCTCTCTCCAGAGGAGGGGAGGGAGGGAAGCAGGATAGGGAAGGAGCAGAAAGCTAAGTAAGTATGTGGACCTAGCTGGAGACACCTTCAGTCTGAGCCCACAGGGAGTCCCTGGAGTGTGAATTACACACCAAACTTAGGCCCAAATTGAGGCAAGGAGCTAGCCTGTTATGTGTCCATCTGTATCTATCATCACTGGCTGTGGGCTTTTTCTGCTGGGGGTGGGATGGGAGTGTTGGTGGTGTGGCCTCCCAGACATTAAAAACAAAAAAACAAACCAGAAAACCAAAAACAGTAGCCATTGAGTTGACTCTGACTCATGGTGACCCCATGTATGTTAGATTAAAACTGTGCTCCATAGAGTTTTCAATGGTTGATTTTTCAGATATACCTCCTCCCATATACCTCTGGGCAGACTTTTGGTGAGCGGCTAAGTGCGTTAACCCTTTGCATTACTTAGTGATTCCCCTGGGCATTTGTTGTTGTTTGCCATCAAGTAGATTCCAACTCATATCGATCCTATGCGACAGAGTAGAACTGCCCCCATAGGGTTTTCTAGGTTGTAATCTTTACTGGAGCAAATTGCCAGGTATTTTCTGCCAAGGCCACTGGGTGGGTTCCAAAGGCCAATTTTTCAGTTAGCAGCCCAGTATTTAACCAGTGCATTGCCAGGGCTCCTTCCTGGGCATTTCACCAGCAAAAACAAAACAAAACAAAACACATACACACACAAAAACCCCACTGCCATCAAGTGATTTGTGACTCATAGTGACCCTTTAAGACAGAGTAGAACTGCCTTATAGAGTTTTTAAGGGGCGCCTGGTGGATTCGAACTGCTGACCTTTTGGTTAGCACCCATAGCTCTTAACCACTACGCCACCAAGGTTTCCTGGGCATTTGGCAGAAGGCAATTCCTCAGGGAAGAGGGCAGCTGTGAGATGTGATCAGTCAAAGTCATAGCCAATTGGAGACGGGCATGGTGGCCACAGATGGGATCTGGGGAGGGGGCCTGTTTTACTGGACCAATGAATTTCTGTCTCATAGAGGTTGTTGGGTGATCTCAGGCAAGGGAAGAGCCAACAGTTATCCTTGATGAACAAGCCCATTCCTAAGTGTAAGTTACTCCACGCTTTAGACACTGCCTCGTTCATCTTAGGCAACAAATGTGTGTTAATGAATGATGAACAGATCATTTATAATGCCAGCTGGAGATGGAGCATCTTTCTTGCCCCTTCCAAACATTTCACAAACATCCATTTGAAAACCTCATCCATCGCTGGTGGGAATGTAACACGTGGAAAACAGCCACTGTGGAGAACTCTTTGGCAGTTCCTCAAAAAGTTCAACATAGAACTACCATATGACTCAGCAGTCCCAATCCTAGGTATACACCCAGAAGAAGTGAAGGCTAGGACAGAAACAGGAACCTGTACACCAGTGTTCATTGCAACGCTTTTCATAATAGGCAAAAGATGCAAACAGCTAAATGTCCATCAGCGGATGAATAGGTAAGCAGAATGTGCTATATCCGTACAATGAAATACTACTCAGCCCTAGAGAAATGAAGTCCTGATGCATGTCACACATGGACGAACCTTGAAAACATCAAGCTGAGTGAAATAAGTCAGTCCCAAAGGGCATGTACGATCTCACTTACAAGAAACAAGGAAATATACAGAAACCAAAGATTATTAATGATTACCAGGGGTATGTAGGGGTATGTTTAATGGCAGTGGTGGAATGATTTGGAAAATTGTACACATAGAAATTGTTGAGATGGCTTATGTTTTGTATGTATATTTTCCTTACCAAAAAAAAAACTTAGAAACAAAAAACTCTTCTATTTGTGATAAAACAATAATATGCTAGTTCATTTTTCTTGGACCAGCAATCAATGCCCATGGAAGCAGCAGTTAAGAAATCAAAGGACATATTGCATTGGGAAAATGTGCTGAAAAAGATCTCTTTAAAGTGCTAAAAAGCAAAGATGTCACTTAGTCAAGGTGTGCTTGACCCAAGCCATGGCATTTTCAATTGCCTCATGTAGATGAGAAAGTTGGACAATGAAAAAGGAAGATGGAATAAGAATGGATGCATTTGATTTGTGGTATTGGTGAAGAATATTTAATATACCATGGACTGCCAAAGAATGAACAAATCTGTCTTGGAGGGAGTACAGCCAGAATGCTCCTTAGAAGCAAGGATGGCGAGACTTTGTCTTGCTTATTTTGGACATGTTACCAGGAGGGACCAGTCCCTGGAGAAGGACATCATGCTTGGTAAGGTAGAGGGTAAGTGAAAAAGAGGAAGAACCTCAGTGAGATGGTTTGACACAGTGGCTGCAACAATGGGCTCAAACATAGCAATGATTGTGAGGATGGTGTAGGACCAGGCAACATTTCATTCTGTTATGCACAGGGTAGCTATGAGTCAGAGCTGACTTGATGGCACCTAACAATAACAACATGTTAGGTCAGGTTCAGTCTCACCAGAAGACCTGGGTTGGAGCCCTAGAGTAGCTCCCTGTTAGGTATGTGGTTTTGGACCTTAGTTGTCCAATATTTAGAATAGGAAAAATAGAACTTCAGAGGGCTTTCATGAGGATTAAGAGAAAAGTCACATGAAAATACTTAGTAATTTGACTTTTTTTCATAAAATATTTTTCTTTGAGAGGCTAGAGTGCAGGAATAGATATATTTAAAGCTAAAGGGTTAGACATGTCTAATAATAAAAATTTATTCTATGTAAAGATACTGGATCTGGGCTGTAAAATCAATAGGCACAAAGGAGTGATATTGATCTACAGAGACAATTTTAGGAATGAATCTACTACATAAAATGAGGCTGACCTAGAGCAAATGTCTCACTGTTTTATCCTCCAACATAGTTTGTAGCACAGGCTCTGAGCTCCCCTTAACTGGAGAAATTGTGAGCTACAAGTAAAACATGAGTTTTCATCACGTGCTGACCATTTGAGAGGTCTCTATTCACAACACTTACTACTCCTTCTCAGACTATATGAGATGATTGCTCCTTTTATGGATTTGCCAAAAACAAGTAACACTTCCTCCCACCTGCTATGAGATGATTACTCCTTTTATGGGTTTGCCAAAAACAAGTAACACTTCCTCCCACCTGCTATGAGAGCAAGGGGAGAGTGAGTGGATTTGTCAGGACAGGACGTGGTTACTGCAGGAATTCTGTGTCCTGGTGCCCTCGCGTGGTGGTCTGTCTGGGTCTCCACAGACTCTCCTTTCCTGGCCCTACTGGGCAGCTGTTCACAGGGTCAGGACAGAAGGTCATCTCAGAGGTTCAGTCAAATAATTAATTGGAACTCAAGTTTTCATTCTTGGGGAACATGGAGACTTAACTTGTCCAACTAGGTGGCTCTTCCAGAAGGTGTTTTCCTATTTTAGAGTTCCTGAGGAATTGGGAGCTGCTACTTAAGGTGACCTTTTCTCTCACTCATTGAATGGTCTGAACACTGAGGTGGCTGTGCCTCACATCCCTGACTAAAGAATAGTCTAATGGCTGGACTTCAGGCATGGCAAGAAGAAGGAAGGAGTCTATGATTGGCCATTGCAAGAAGAAGGAAGGAGTCTATGATTGGCCATTGCTTGATTTGGCCATGATGAGGGTGAGGGCATGCATGTCTAACAGGCAGGTGTAAGAGGACAATTTGAGTCCTGCATTGTTTGAACCCATCAAAGATGTTCATAATGGACAAGAGGTCCATCTCTTGGCTCCCTTTCCTCTCCCTTCCTGCTCCTACTCAGCCAGCCAGGGTTGAACCTTTGTTGGGACTAGAGCCACCCCCTCAGGTAAGGTCAACGGCACGGTTCAAGTACTGTCTCGCCCATCTACTAGATGGATGAACTTGGTCATCTCATTAAGGTGCTCTTAGCCTCAGTTTTCCACCCCTGACATTATCTTTTTGGAGAGTTATTGAAGGATATACTTGTCTTACCCACTGAATTGCAGGCCTCAATAAATGTTGGTGAATTGAATATAAAATTCTTTCCTTTATACATTCTTTAACCTTATGACCCTGAAATTGTGACTGAGCAGTGAGAGGGAACTATTTCCCATTAGTGAGTCCAAGATTCACCAGGTTCATGGTGCGTCCAGCATTTGGTCACCATGTTTATGGCCTTTCTTGCTTTGAATATGCAGGTGAGGGGATCTTAAGTAGGCTGGGACGGGGAGTAGCTCAGTGTTATGGGAATAATTTGTGTGATAGTTGGTGCCATCTTTGGAAACCTACTGCAGAGAAGAATTCTATTGCACCTCCTTTTATACCATGATGTTATGTACAGGAAATAGTGGGCACTTCCCCAAATGTTCATACCTTTTCCTCTGACCTCACTCTAGCCCCTGCTTCCCTTCTGGAGCTCATGAGAGCATGCCACATATCAGCATGTGTGCACAACTATATTAGCAGGGAGAGGGGTTTGATGAATCATAAAATCTCACACAACACTGGAAAAAGTCCACAATAAATGGGCTTTGAATAAAATAAATGCCACCAATCCCCCTACATAAATGATGCATGACATCTCCTCCAAATCGAGGGATGAAGGCAAGACATTTTAAACTCCTAGATGGCTCCCCCTCCATTATTTTCAGCTTGTCCTTACAAAAGTTGTGCAATAGCTACATCACTCACCACTGAACTTAGGTGACACTGAGCTCAGCCCATTGCTGCGAAGTAGACTGGGAAGTTGAGTTACTGGGGAATTGAAGGCCAGGTCCATGTTGTATCTATCCCTGCATCCTGATATAGACTTGGAACCTAGGCAATCTCAGTAAGTGTTTCCTGCATGTTTCTAACTGAGGAGGAGAGCTGCCTCTTCCCAAGAGAGGTAAACACCCACAGATGTCTTTTATTAATGATATCCAGACCCTATGTTTGGGAGACATAAGGGGTTAAATATATGGCGATGGAGATGGACCTAGGTTTTCTAGTCTTTTAAGGAGTCTCTGAGTAATGCCAATGGTGAACATACTCGGCTGCTAACTGAAAGATTGGAGGTTGAAGTCCTTGCAGAGGTGCCATGGAGAAAAGGCCTGGTGATCTACTTCCAAAAAATCAGCCATTAAAAACCCTGTGGAGCACAATTTACTCTGACACGTACGAGGTCACCACGAGTCAGAACTCACTCAACAGCAACTAGTTTAGTTTGGTTTTAAGGAGGCAAAAAGGCGGGCTTTGAGGCCAGACAGACTGGCTGGAGTCCGGTTCTCAGCTCTGAAACATAATAGCTATGTGATCTCTGGACCCTGATTTTCCACAGTTGAGACTATAATAACAACAGAAACAAATGACAATTCCACCTTCATAGCATTATTTCAAGCTAAATTGTACAATGTACCCAGAGTGACTAAAAGATGACAGGTACTATGTGAGTGCTTGTTTCCACGCATGCCTGCCCAACCTCTTCCATCATCTGACCTGTTGCCATGGGTCCAGCCTTTTACTCCAAATTCAAGGTTCATTCCAACCTTGTGGGTGTGCGACTTTTTATCCCTAACATGCGTCTTTCCAACAGAACAAGTGTGGGTATTCTATCAATCCAGGATATACTTTGAAATGTTCTTTACTTGAAGAAACGAGATTCATTTTCACAGATAGAGTTCCTATAAGTAATTCTACTAAAGAGTGGGTCTGGGATGGCTTTAGGGCTTCCTGTATCCCTGCCGCCTTATCAAAATTAACAGTATGCCATGTACTTTCATACATTTTCTTATTTGACACTCAAAATAGCTGTGGGAGAAAGTTTGAACTAGACATATTATCACTATTTTCCAAAATGAGGAAATGAAACTTCAGAAAAGACTGACTTATAATAAAAGAATCAAAGCATATTAAACCTGGAGGGTGTCTCAGAGAGCATGTGGCACAATGTCTTCTTTTATGATTAGAGAATGAAGCCTGGACCAGAAAGTGACTTGCCCAGGGCCACATGCTCAGGGTCGTGCTGGGATTGAAACCCATTTTTCTTGAATCCTAGTTTGGTGCTTTCTCCTTTGGTTATATCAGTCAGCTCTCAAATGCAGATTTTCTTTTTAGCAAATGTAAAGTTTACCTCCACCTCCCCATACCACCATCTTTGAAAAATAGGCTCTTCAAGGATTAAGCTCCCTTCTTGTTGAGATAAAGAATGGCTAGTATAATTAGACCAGCAGCACTAACTCAGCTGTATCAATGAGCCTTTCAAGATAGTACCTGGTTCCCACTCATAGGATTGGGTCAAATGGGAAAGGTGCCCATTGGACAGCCTGGGAGAAGAAGAGTATAAGGGATGAGTCAAACCTGGACATGTGTTTATTCAAACTAGCTCAGCATGTAGTTGGTGGAAGAACCATACCTGGGACACGAAAGATCAAGGTTGTAGCCTAAAAACTAGTGCTGAACGTCAAGTACAAAGAGTAAGCCTAGGGCTAAAATTGGAGGATGGGTCATGAAGTTGAAGCCAGATGCAAGTGTACAATGGATTCAGCATGAGGAACAGTGGTTCAGAAACAAGGATGTGAACAGCAAGTAAGTGCTAGACAGTGTTTGGGATGTGGTATGGGGACAAGTATCGTTCTTGAATGATCCTGTAGGTATCATCTATGGGAAAAATGTACATTGCGGGGAAGTAACTAGTCTTATAATATCAAAGAATTGTGTATATATATGTGTGTATCACTATATATATATACATGTATATATATTTTTGGGGGGGTCTCTGTGGAAGTCTTTTGAAACTCAGTCAGTTCATCTTTCCTCTGAAGTAAGAAAAGCAGAATCAGACTGAAATCTTTTCCTAACCTACTTGCCATTCATACCGGGTCCTTGCTGACACTTTTATCTTTGCTGAAATCAGAATCCTTTATGTCTAACTAGGCTGGTGCTATGCTATCTGGGCTTCAGTGGGAGACTCTTATCCCCCCTGCCCTCTTCCTCCATCTGTTGTCAAGTTTCAAGTAAAGATGAAAAGCCCGGTACTCATTAGCTGGGCACCGCTGCACCAAGTCCGCCAATGTTTACTAGGTACCCACGGGGTGCATGGCATTGCCCTGGGCACCTTGGAGAGAAGCCGGCGGCCCAGGCATCCCCACATCCCCTGCCCTGAATGCAGGCTCCCAACAGTGCCGCAGGGCTGCTTGAGCCTCAGGAACAGTGGCAGCAGACTGACAAGCCGGGTGAATAGCAATCAGTACTATGAGGGGCCTGGAAGTTTGGAGTTTCAAGGGGGCCGGAGAGCAATGAGGTTTCGGTGGATTGAATTCGAAAGTGTGAGAGATTTTGTAAACAGCCACTCTAAATGAAAGAAGGAGCTTCAGGTAAGAATGGTTTACTTCGTTCTTGCAGAATGTCAAGCACACATACTCTCATGCTTTATGTAATTGACATAATATGAACGAATGTTGCCATAATAAAAAACATCCCTTGGTTGGGAGATGTGTTGGTCCTTCCCGCTTATTTTCTACTTAAGGAGACTGTTTCCCATATACATGGTTAGGAGGGTCTAGTTGAGAAATTCAGCTTTAAGTAACATGAAGAAACAGAATGAGTTTTCTCTGTAAATACCGGTTGTTTCCAACAAAAGTGTAGGATGGGCTAGTAGCCCCATTTTTGGATGAGGTAAAAGAAGCGCCCCACCTCTGAATAAAATACCATTCCCCACATCGGTCTTTGCCTAATGAAACCACACTCACTCTGAACTTGGGAAATCAAAATCAGTTTTATTTGTTAGGGGTGGAGGATTTTAGGCAAATATTTCCTTTCTTTTATTTTGTTTTCTTGAAATATTATTATGATGTCTGTGCAAAGCAGAAAAACAATTACTTGCACTCTAAAAGAATGAAGGTTTGCAATTTGAAAATGGAATGTAAGAGAGAATGTTCCCTTCCTGACTTGAGCACGAAATTAAACCATTGCCTACCCCTGAGGACCCAGGGAAAATTCCATCTTCTCTATGAAATTTCCCTCTTAAACATCTCTGGGTCTCTCCAGCATCTAGCACATTGGTGTGAGTGTACTGGCAACTCAATAAATACTTGAAGATAAAGGGCATCATAATAGCTAATAATCATGATAACAGTTACTGTTGTTGAGTGTCTATCAGGAGCCAGTGCTGGCAGGGGAAGCTTTATAGTCATCATCTCTAGACCTCATAACAAATCAGCAAGGAAGGAATTCTGTCCCCATTTTACAAATGGTCAGGCAGAGATTTAAAGACCTTGTCTGAGACCACACTGTTAGTACACAGCAGGGTTAGAACTAGATTCCAGTTTCCTAGATTCCAAAGCTCTTGTTCCAGCCTGAGCTCTCTGTGACTCCTGTGTGGGACAGGACACACACTGCTGCGACCAGCAGGTGTGTTCCTCTCTATTCCCACCTGGATAGGCTAAATATTGAAGAGCGTGCCAGAGCCCCTCTGAAAACAGCTTTGGGAATAATCCACATGAGAAAGGGCCAGTAAGTCAGCCCAGTTTCTTTGTGTTCCAATTGCTTGAACTTTAATAGAACATACCTCTTCCATTTTCTAGTTCCACTAAATGTCAAGGTACACACTTCTGCCCATCGTGTCAGCAAAGACAAAGAGGGAATTTGCTAGTAAACCTCTCCATGGGAAGGCGAGTAGGGTAGTCCTCCATGGCGTCTCCACACATCACTCACACCTGCTGGCTAATAGGTGGAGGATGGTTGTTGGTTTCTGTTCCCTTATCCAGCATCAAGAACAGAGTGTTTGCTCATTAAGTGGGATCTCTCTCATCTCAGGTTTTCTGTCTTGTCTCTCTATCCATCCTGTGTGCCTGTCCCTCAGGCTTGGGTGGAAGGCAGGTTTTGATGACTATCATTTTTCATGTATTTGTTCATTTATTCATCAATTTATTCCTTAATTCTCTCTTATAGAGTGCCTACTCTCTGCTGGACATTTGTGTCCTTCGGTAGGACACACAGAAGTAAAACAGCGATTCTGCACAGTCTTGGGCATGAGAAGACGTCTAGGTGTAAAAAATGTGATTTGTAATAAGAACACAGGGTGCACATTTTGTGGGCATCCCAAGGAGCCATTAACAATGTCTGGGAGTGGAACTGGGGATGCTGGTGGGGCAAGGGGCGCAGGAGTTATCCGAGGAGTCTTCGTAGCTGAGCTGGACACCTGAACTGAATCATGAGGGAGAAGGAGAACTTGATAAGCAAGTAAGAAGGGCGGGGAGTGGAGGGTGCCAAGCAGAGGAACTGCTTATGCCAAGGCCTGGGGTTGTGAAGGAACCTGATGTTTTCAGAGAAGTGTTTGGAAAGTTGCTTTTTTGTTCTCTGTTTCTGTAAATCTGGTTCCTCCTTTAAGGTCCAGCACAAGCCCCACTTGCTCCAAGAAGCCAACCTAGACTACCCCAGGAAACACTCTGACCTCCTTTTAAAGTATTTCTGTAGCATTAGCTGTCTACATTTCATCATCTAGTGCCTTGTGTTCCTACTTAGCTCTGCAGTGCATGCTATTTCCCCCCTCACTAGACTGTTAGCCCTTAGGGAACACAGAATATAGGTACACAGTCTGATCCCCTATTACGATAAGCAGAGCACAGAGTACTTAGAAATACTTACAATGTGCTAGAATGAGACTGCTAGTGCCAGAAAAAGACTTAAGAGATTTTCCAGAGAACTGCCTTCATTTGACAACGCGAGGTTCAGAAAAGGGAAACGAACTACCCACATTCATGAAACCATTTGGAGACACAGGCAGGATCAGAACCCAGGTCTTCTGATTCTCAGGTAGTGCTGTCTGCTGCATCAGCTGTTTCGCTATTTCTTGAATAGATGGATAGATAGATGGGTGGGTGGATGGACAGACGAAAGGGCGGATGAAAGGATGGACGGACGGACAGATGGATGGATGGACAGGTATCATGGGTGCATGGTGTGTGTCAACTGCAGTCTCATTTCAAGATTGCCCACTCTTCAGCCATTCACAAAGCCCCTTCACTCTTCTCCCTGGAGCTCCTGCCTCATCTTAGGGGAGAAGAGCCCTCACTTCCAGAAGCGGAGACTCGTCAGCAATGGACAATCTCCTACCAGAACCTTCTAAGGACACCTTTCAAAGAGCAGCTGGCATCGGGGGTGAGGGGAGTGGAGATGAGATTTAATCTCCTACTTTCACTTTCAATTCTGCAGAAAGAAAGACCTTAATCTTTGTCTTTGGCAAGTGTTTTCAGAGTAATAATCAGCTGTGGAGTGGGAGAAGGATACCACACAGTTTTAATGAGTCTAGATTAATAAGATGTCACCAAGTTAATGGTTTTTATTCACTTTTAAGTGAAGTTTCCCTTGTCTCAAAGCCTTGGATTGGGAAAATCTTTATGAACAGAGGAGGCTGCATGGCAGCGATGCCCAGGAGTGGCCTGGTCACATACAGTGGCTCAGGCTAAGCTGTGACTTATCGCAGCTATGTGCCAGGAAGTGGCCAGTCTTTCCCCATATATATGTATTTTTTTTTTTTTTTGTCAAAATGAGATAATGATATTCTTTTATATTTGTAAAGAGCTACTTGCAAAGTACTTTGCATTTGGCAAACACTTTAACTGA
This sequence comes from Elephas maximus indicus, assembly GCF_024166365.1. Taxonomy (NCBI): domain Eukaryota; kingdom Metazoa; phylum Chordata; class Mammalia; order Proboscidea; family Elephantidae; genus Elephas; species Elephas maximus. The sequence goes on along the minus strand of NC_064837.1, from coordinate 42,161,606 downwards.
TTTATTTTTTTAAGATGTCATTAGTCATTTTATTGCATGTCCATCCCATTTACTGAATATTTATTGAGTGCCTATTGGTTTGTGCACAACTGCTAACCTAAAGGTTGGTGGTTTGAACCCACTCAGTGGTAGCACAGAAGGTAGGCCTGGTGATCGGCTTCCATTAAGATTATAGCCAAGAAAACTATGGAGGAGGTCTACTCTATAACACATGAGGTCACAAAGAGTTGGAATGGACTCGACGGCAACTAACGACAACAACGACATTAACATTCAGATATTAGAGACACAGCAGTGAACAAGAAGACAGACAATGTCCCTATATATTGCTTAGATTACTCTTTTTTAAAACTTTTTATTTTGAAATAATTTTAGATTTACATAAGAGCTGTAAAGATAGTGCGGAAAGTTCCCATATACCCTTCATTAAACTTCCCGTAATGTTATCATTTACCTTAACTGTGGTACTTTTTATCAAAATGAAGATATTAACATTGGTACAATGCCATGGTACAACATTGGTAGAGACTATATTCAGATTTTATCAATTTCTCCACTACTGTCCTTTATCTGGAGCCATGGTGACGCAGTGGTTAAGAGTTTGGCTGCTATCCAAAAGGTTGGCAGTTTGAATCCACCAACTGCTCCTTAGAAAGCCTATGGCGCAATTCTACTCTGTCCTACAGGGTTGTTTTGGGTCAGAATTGACTTGATAGCAAGGTTTTTGTTTTTTTTTTTTTTTATGGGTCCTTTATCTGTTTGAGGATCCAAACCACATTTGTTTACTTGTCATCTCTTCTGTCTCCTTCAGGCTGTGATAGCTCCCTACCCACTGTCGTCCAGCGAATTCCAACTCATAGTGACCCTAAAGGATAGAGGAGAGCTGCCCCATAGAGTTTCTGAAGAGCAGCTGGTGGATTTGAACCACTGACCTTTTGGTTAGAAGCCAACCTCTTAACCCTAATAGCACCCTAGTCTTTCCTTATTTTTCATGATCTTAACACTTTGAAGAGTACTGATCAGAGGCAGAATGTCCCTTGATTTGAGTTTGTCTGATGTTTTCTCGTGATTAGACTGGGCTTATGGACTTTGGGATGCAGACCGCAAAGGTAAAGTGGCCTTCTCATCACATCAGGTCAGCACATACCTGATGTCCATGTGACCTCACTGGTGATCTAAACTTTTCACCTGGTTAAGGTGGTACCTGCCAGGTTTCTCCACTGTTTAGTTACTATTTTCCCCTTTCCATTCTCTACTCTTTGAAGCACAAGTCACTTAGTCTGCCCACACTCAAGGGGAGGAGAATTAGCAGAACTTGCTTTTTAGTGAAAGGAGGTAGAAAATATGCAAGTAAATGGATAAATAAACAAGAACAATTATCAATGAGTAATAAATGCTGGGCAGAGAATTAAAATAGCGTGATGTGATTGTGAGTGGCTGGGTGTGCAGGGATGACTTCATTGAGCTAGGATAACAAGAAGGAGGAAGCCACGAAAAGACCAGGAGGAAGGGCATTCTAAGCAGAGGGAACAGCTTCCAAAGCAGGAACAAGCCTGGCATCATCAGACCATGTCACTCCTCTGCTTAAAACCCTCTAATAGCTCCCATCTTACCCAGAGGGAAAGTCAAAGTCTTTACAGTGGCCCATACACCCTGCATGGTCCGCATCCGCTCCCCCCCACCCCCCACCTCTCTGACCTCATGTGTCCCTACTTCCCCCCCATTCCTTTGGCCCCATTGATTGCTCCCCTTGGAGGAAACTCTCTTCTCCCATCTATCTTTATGGCCAGCTCCCTCACCTCCTTTAAGGTTTTGCTCAAATGTCATATTTGACCTTTCTATTAAAAATAGCAGTTTGCCCCCACTGATGTTTCAAATACTAGCAGGGTGGCCTATGGTGGACAAGTTTCAGTGGAGCTTTCAAATTAAGACAGACTAGGAAGAAAGGACTGGAGATTTACTTCTGAAAATTAGGCAATGAAAGTCCTGTAGATCATGACAGAATATTGTCTGATACAGTGCTGGAAGATGCGCCCTCTAGGTTGCAAGTCACTTAAAATACATAGTAGCCACAACAATGGACTTGAGCATACCAATGACCATCAGGCTGATGCAGGACTGGGCAAGGTTTTGTTCTGCTGTACATGGGGTCACCATGAGTTGAAGGCTACTCATAGGAAACTAACAACAACAACAAAAACAAAGTTATCGCGTGCTGTCCTCTGCATTCCCATTGCAGGAAGTGCTTTCTCCGAGCACCAAAAAACCAAAACCAAACCTATTGCCATCCAATCAATTCCGACGCATAGCGACCCTATACGACACTCAGCAAAACATACTATAAATGTCTCCTTATTAGAATGAAAACTCTTTGAGGACATGGACAGTAAATTAGTCATATTTGAACCTATACCCAAAAACTCATTGCTGTCAAGTTGACTCCCACTCATAGTTACCCTATAGGACACAGTACAACTGCCCCATAGGGGTTTCCAAGGCTGTAATCTTTACGGAAACAGACTGCCGCATCTTTCTCCCACAGAGTGGCTGGTGGGTTTGAACCACTGACCTTCTTGTTAGCAGCTGAGCTCTTAACCTCTGTGAAATCAGGGTTCCATATTTGAACCTAACCAAAAAAAAAAAAAAAAAAACAAAAAAAACCGTTGCTGTCAAGTCAATTCTGACTCATAGTGACCCTACGGGACAGAATCCTATAGGGTTGCTATGGGTCGGAATCAACTCGAAAAACAATGGGTTATAGGGTTTCCAAGGAGTGGCTGGTGGATTCAAACGGTCGACTTCTTGGTTAGCAGCCAAGATCTTAACCATTGTGTCACCAGGGCACCATATATATATATATACATATATATATATATATATATACATACATATATATATACATATATATATACATATATATATACATATATACATATATATATATATTTTATTTTTCAATTGAACTTTAGATGAAGGTTTTACAGAACAAACAAGTTTCTCATCAAACAGCACACACATCGTTGTATGACATTGTTTAACAACACCACAACACGTCAACACTTTCCCTTCTCAACCTTGGGTTCCCTATTACCAGCTATCCTGTTCCTTCCTACCTTCCAGTCCCTGCCCCAGGGCTGGTGTGCCCCTTTAGTCTTGTTTTGTTCCATGGGACTGTTCAGTCTTTGGCTGAAGGGTAAACCTCAGGAGTGGCCTTATTACTGAGCTGAAAGGATGTATACTCTCAGGGTTTCTCTAGTCTCTGTCAGCAGCAAGTCTGGTCTTTCTTTTTGAGTTAGAATTTTGTTCTACATTTTTCTCCAGCTGTCTTTGTGATTCCTGTCAGAGTAGTCAGTGTACTGGACTCAGTCTGATGGAGGCTGTGGTAGATGTGGTCCATTAGTCCTTTGGACTGATCTTTCCCTTATGTCTTTAGTTTTCTTCATTCTTCCTTGTTCCCGAAGAGGTGAGACCAGTGGAATATCCCAAACGGCAGCTCACAGGCTTTTAAGACCCCAGGCGCTAATCACCAAAGTAGAATGTAGAACATATTCTTTATGAACTCTTTTATGCCAAGTTGAGCTAGATTTTCCCTGAGACCATGGTCCACATGAGTCGAATTGACTAGACGGCAACGGGTTTGGTTTTGGTTTTTTGGGTGGAGAGCTCCATATTTGAACTTAGAGACTGGCAAAATAATTCACACAGTAGAAACTCAAATATGTGTCTATGAGGAATAAATATTATTCATTATAAAGAGTGTTTGTATTATTCATTATTTTGAATTAGTCATTCTGTTTCCTGCATGAGGGAAGTATTAGACACACGAATCAGACATTGTCAAACCCTACAACGTGGGAACATATTCCCCCAAATTGGAACCTCTGAAATTGTTGGCCGTTATTTCCCAGAAGAAATGTTTTGTAAATGTGGCCACAAAGATCAACAGGGATTAAGTGAGGTTAAGGGATTAACGTGTATTTGCAGTGAAGCAAGTCATAGTATAGCCAAGGAAGTAGAAGGTTTTGTAAATTTTACCCTGATCCCTGCTCTTAAGTCAAGCAAACACTTTTTTCGCCTTTGAAAAAGAAATCCAACAAATGCCAGTAGGGAAAAAAAAAAAAAAAAGCTCTCCAATATTGAAGGTCCGCTGTAACTAAACTTTTAATTAAAGTGAGCACCAAAATGAAATCACATAACCTGCAATGTTGATGAAGGTCAGCCTCTGCCCAAGAAAGCTGTGTGTTTCTAGCCTGTTGGCATTTTTCAGAACATTAATGATGGGATAACCATCCCAGTGGATATCCTGGACTTAGACATTCAGAAGGTCTTTGGAGTGTGTCCACATCTGGGACTCTTAAAAATTTAAGTCTACACAGGGATAGGATAAGTCCTTGGGTCGTTCGGTGCCTTGGAAGGAATAGACACTAGATACGATCATCATAGATGAATCATGAGTCCAGATAAGATGGTCCCTGACTGAGGTGGGCAAGGAGTTGGGAGGGCTGACTCTCTCCTCCAAAAGGCTGAACACTAAGGAAGCGTAAATAGAGCCTCATCAGTGTACAGTTGGGAACAATGTACGCAATTCTTTTTGTTTTGCTCAGAATTTTGGAAACCGGTAATGAGATAAGAGGTCAGACTTTTCTGAAGGCCCATGGATGATGGTAGAAGTGCTCCTTTTTTTTTTTTTTTGTGGAGAAGATCTTTATTTTAACTATTCAGTCCCAATATTAGACCATGTGTCCTTCCAAAAGTTTGGATTTTTTTTTTTTCAAAATATCTCACCAGTCTACTACTGGAGGAGAGAACAGATGGAGAGGGAAGGGGCTGGAGACAGACATTCCTGACACTGCTCTGTGCCAGACCCAGTGCTAAGGTTCTGTATCTTGCATTATGTCATTTTATTCAAATGAGGCTGATATTATTATTATCATTTTCTCATTTGGAAAGAGTTTAATGTGCTAAAGGGCACATACTAAGAGGCAGAGCTGGCACTGTAATCTGTGTTTGCTTGATACTAACCTCAAGGCAACTCCTTGGAGCCCACCCTGAGGTTTATGCGGAGGCAGAAAGGAAGGAGAGGGAGACAGAGAGAGAGAGAGAGGGGTTGGCAGCCAGGAGATGAGTGACAAGGTTTGATGCACCACTGATGTCTCTGTGATGAGTAAGATTGTTGTGACACTCAGTTGCAAGATGCCAGATTCTTTGAGTGAACATTATGGATCGAATACAGTTATTCTATTAATATGTGATGGTCCTTTTGTCTGGGATGCTCTCATCCAGCTGCAGCCGTGTGCATACTTCTCTTTCAAAATCTTGCTTAAGTCGGAAAGCCTTGTCCGATACTGTTTTGAGTCAGATGCATCAATAGCACTTTAGTCTGTGGGCTTTGTCAGGCTGAACAGAAGAGGACTATTTGTCTATCTTCCCACCATGACAGACATCTTTTGGGGTGTCCACGCAGCTTACAATGCCTGCCTTCTCCAGGTAGCTGCTGACTCTCTCCTCCAAAGGGAGATCTCCATAGGGGCAGATCTCCCAAGATTTGTTCATTCTGCGTGGCTCCACCCCTCACCCATAGCTGACTGGGTCACAGAAGACATTGGATGTAAGCTGTGAAAATTGAAACGCTTCTTTGGAGAATTTGGAGTTGGGCTGAAAAGCCAGCCAGCTAGTCAGTCCAGGACAGTCTCAATCAGAGGGGATATAACCTTGGGATTGGCAGGGGGCCATTTCAGCTCTCCATGTGTACAGAGAATCAGAAAAAGACAGCTTGTGGAGAGAATGAGAGGCAGTGTTTGTCCAGTGGTAGAATTCTTGCCTTCCATGTGGGAGACCTGAGTTTGATTCCCAGACAATGCACCTCACATGCAGCCATCACTGGTCTGTCAGTGGAGGCTTGCATGTTGCTATAATGCTGAACAGGTTTCAACAGGAGCGTCCAGTCTAAGACAGACAAGGAAGAGAGGCCTGGAAATCTACTTCCCAAAAATCAGCCAATGAAAACTCTATGGATCACAATGGTCCAATCCTGTTGTGCATGAAGTCACCGGGAGTCAGGGGGCAACTTGCTGACAGATAATAACAACAGCAGAGAGAATGGGAATAAAGCGGACACACAGAGATGAGGAATGGAGGAGGAGCAGTTTTCGGGTTCATGACCTTGTTTCAGTTCGTGTTTTCAGTCTCTTCCCTAGTCCAGTCGCCCCCAAGTCAAGAGGCTTGAATGAGCTTATTACTTAAGCCCCAAAGCACCTCATCCAAGATGCCCTCGGAAATGTGAGCTCCCTGAGGACAATGCTGAGTATGTTCATTTGTGCTGCCCTAGAGCGGAGTCTCTGAGTGGTACAAATGGTTAACATGCTTGGCTTCTATCCAAAAGGTTGGAGGTTCGAGTCCACCCAGAGGTACCTTGAAAGAAAGGTCTGGTGATCTACTGCCAAAAAAATCAGTGGTTGAAAACCCTATGGAGCACAGTTCTACTCTGACACACGTGGGGTCGCCATGAGTTGGAATCAACTTGATGGCGGCTGGTGGTTAGGTTAGTTAGCACAGTTCTTGAGCCTCACTCAGTCCCATGAATATTTGTCGAGTTGCACTGAATGGATACAACTTTTCTATCTAAGACATAGAGCTAACACTACCTGGTCCTCCTCCAAATTGCCATATGCTCCAAGAAATTAAATAAATTGAAGCCAAGAGCTGGTTGGTTGCATTGAAAGCTGTGCCTCGCCTCGCAGTCATTCCATCTCGTTTCCAGTTTGAGAAGCCAGGTGTGGTGAAAAGCTGAAAAGCACTCAGCAAAGAGTGAACAGCAGGAGCGAGAGACAAGTGAGACAGGGTATGAAAGGGGCTTGTTTTGTTCTGTGTGCTTTGGAATCAACTTGTTGTTTAATTAAGGGGGAAAAAAATCACCCTCCAGCTAGCAAAGAAACCCCCAAGAAAATTAAAATAATGTAAATCAAGCTAAATGAGTACTGTAGAAGCAGTGTTAGAGCTTGGTGGGGTTGAGTGCTTGGGTGCCCCGGAGGTTGTAAACGCAAAGCCTACAACTGCTTCTTGGAGCTGAAAGATTCTCCTTTTTGTTTGACAGCAAAGGCGGCTAAATGCTGACACCGATAGGGATTTACAGAGGAGCTTAAGGTGACAGGATCTTCTAGCTGTTCAGGCTCTTTAAAGACCAGACTTGAGACAAAGCCTAAGTGGATGATGGTGATAATACCTGGGGTTTCTTCCTAGGGGTGCTCAGTGGAGAGAAATCACTTCAATTGTAATTAAAATATACAAAGCAGGATGGTTCAAGGAGAACCCAGAGTTTCCGGTAAAATAACTGATTAGCCACAGGGGCATTTTACTTGGGAGGTAGCTGAAGGACTGAGCACGTTGGAATGTGTGCAAGTATGTGTGGTAGCAGCGTGGTGGTGGCTGTGGCGATGGCGGCAGTGGTCAGTTCAATATTTGAAGCATCATAACAAGAAAAGGCCACCACCCAAGTGAACAGAGCAATCTGACCTGTCCCATCAACAGACTGAATTTCCCAAGAATTTATCTTAAAAGAGCTAGGATGGTGGCTATTTCTAAAATGTATACTTAACCTTTGGGGCAACCTCTCCAATATACCATAAAGGTTTTATTACAGATCAATGATTTGGACTCTCCAGGTAGCATGGTGACCCTCAATCAATGTTTAGATATGATGATAAAATTATGCAAGAAGGCTTTTACTGTCCAAGGCCTTTTGGTGCTGGAAGGGCTCTGATGGAACTCCTCTAATCCTTTCATTTTCTGGATGAGAGAAAGGAGGTACAGAGAGGTTAAGTGGCAGCTCTAAGATTACCAACACACAGTGACCATATGATTTATTGTGCAAATTGGGGCACTTTTGAGATTGAAAGAAGGTACTATTACAATTACACCAGGGTCAACTGGTGTCAACCTGGCTTTCCCAGGCAATCTAGGACGTGCGATCACCCCATTGAAACAGCTTGAGGCTTTGCCTCAGACTCACTGGGAAAGGAGGGATGCTTTACTTGCTGAACGCTTTGTAAGAATAAGCCACCTTCTGTGGACAGGTGTCTTAGTCATCTAGTGCTGCTATAACAGAAATACCTAAGGTGGATGGCTTTAACAAAGAGAAATTTATTCTCTCACAGTCTAGTAAGCCAGAAGTCCGAATCTGGGGTGCTGGCTCCAGTGAAAGGCTTTCTCTCTTTGTTGGCTCTGGAGGAAGGTCCTTATCAACAGGCTTCCCTTGGTCTGGGAGCATCTCAGCCCAGGAACCTCTGGTCCAAAGGATGCGCTCTGCTCCCGGCACTGCTTTCATGGTGGTATGAGGTCCCCATGTCTCTCTGCTTGCTTCTCTCTTTTATATCTCAAAAGACATTGGCTTAAGACACTATCTAATCTTGGAGACCTCATCAATATAACTACCGCTAATCCATCTTATTACATCATAGTGATAGCATTTACAACACATAGGGAAATCACGCCAGATGGCAAAATGGTAGACAATCATAAAATACTGGGAATTATGACCTAGCCAATTGTCAGACATTTTTGGGGACACAATTCAATCCATGACAACAGGAAAGGGCTCCTCCCAAGGGGCCTGGTTGGGAAGGGCACTTCTTTGCATGTGCTTAAGCTCTTAAGTTTTCCCAGTTCTCAGCTGGAGTTAACAGAGACTTGGCTGACCTGTACAGGGCTTATGTGGCTATTAGGAAAAGCCAGAGTCCTGAGAACACTCTGGTAAGTGGATGGTTCCTTTTGCAAAAGAAAAAAGACCCTTTTTTTCCAGGCAGGGAGTCCTTATGTGGTACAGTTAATGGCTTAGCAGCAAACTGAAAAGTTGGGGATTTGAATTCACCTAGAGGTACCTCAAAAGAAAGGCCTGGTGATCTACTTCTGAAAAGTCAGTTATTGGAAACCCTATGAAGCACAGTTCTACTGTGACACACGTGGGGCCACCACGTGTTGGTGTTGACGCCACGGCAACTAGTACTTGTCCTCTGGGAAGCCATATTCCAGTGATCCTTGATACTGACGAGAAAGTTGCAATCAAGAAAGGGTGCCAGACCTGACTTCTTAGAGTAAAGGTGTTTGGAACCAGCTCATAATGGCTGATAAAATTTTTAGGACTTTCACCTCCTGTATGCTGCTGCAGTGCAATGGATTGCTTCTGTGTGGCCTTTTGCGTCATGGTCTTGTAACGACCACTTGGGTGTGACTGTGCAAATAGCGTAATTATGGCCTACCAAGGGGACTGGTCAGTTTTGTCATCTGGGCTTGAAATGAACCATCCCAAAGGAAGGAAGGAGAGGATCCTGCTACCACCAAGGAAGTAGAGCCAAGAGCAGAGCATGTCCTTTGGACCCGGGATCCCTGCACTGAGAAGCTCCTAGAACCACGAGACCGAGAGAGAGAAAGAAAGAGAAAGAGCTATAACACAAGATGGTAAGAAGCGGTGGCAGAGAAATGATGACAGCAGAGACCAGCAGGAAAGACTAGAGGGAGGTAGCGTAGTGGGCTTCCTGGCCCATGAAGTTAGAAAGCTGAGTGTCTTCAGGCCGAGGCTTATTGGCAGAGTGGGGTGCCTCTGGGCACTTATTGGCAGAGCTAAAAGAGCTTTATAACACTTGCCTGATCAGGGCAGAGGCTGAGGCCCAGAGAGAGGCCTGCCTGTGAGCACGGGTGGGAAGAGGCTGTCCTGTTGGAAGAACTGTATCCTGAGTGTTCCTGAACCTGAATTGTAACCTGTTACTTCCCTAATAAACCCTATAATTGTGAGTATTGTCTGTGAGTTCTCCGTGGCCATTGCAATGAATTATTGAACTCAGCAGAGTAGAGAGTGCTGTGGGAGGGACAGTTGGTGTCAGAATTGGTAAAGATGGTGGAGAGAGAAGGCAAGTCTGACCTCCGCCTCACAGGAATCAGCTTTAGGCTATTGATTGTGATTCTCCTTTCCCCTTGTAAAGTTAGAGAAGGTCAGGCTCCGCCCCCACACTATTTTTACAGATGCCATTTTGGATTCTTGTTAGATGCAGAAGGAGGATAGACATGCTGATGATAGAAATGCTGACCTGGGAAAATGGAGACCAAAGAAACATGCTGTCACTAATAAAAGCTACATTTTTTGAGTGCTCACTGCATGCCAGGCACTGGTCTGAGCAATTTACATGTATCACTTCTCTTAATCCTCATAGCAACCCTATAAGATGGAACTGCTCTCTATCCTGATTATTATAATTATGCATAACAGTACATGTACCAAAATTCATGGAACTGTATGTCAGAAAAAAAAAATTTACTATAAGATAATTGAAAAAAGGCTACATACTATTTGATTCCATTGATTGAAATTCTAGAAAAGGCAATAGTGATAGCAGAGCAGTGGACGCCAGAGGTCAGGGTTGAAAGGGATGGACTGTAGAGGAAGAGAAATTTTTGGGGTGATGGAAATGTGGATCATGGATGTGGTGTTGACTACATGACTATTTGTGAGAATGCATCAAATTGTACACTTAAAATTGCTTAATTTTATTGTATGTAACTATGTCTTAATAAAGCTAAGGGGAAACAATCCTATAGCAGGAACCCAATGCTGTCAAGTCGATTCTGACTCATAGCCACCCTATAGGACAGAGTAGAACTGCCCCATAGGGTTTCCAAGGAATGGCTGGTGGATTTGAACTGCTGACCTTTTTGGTTAGCAGCGGAGATCTTAACCACTGTGCCACCAGAGCTCCATGGGCAGTGCTATAAATCGGTTGCCATCTAGTCAATTCCGACTCATGGTGACCCCACGTATATAAGAGTAGAACTGAGCTCCACAGAGTTTTTAGTGGCTGACTTTTTGGAAGTAGATCACTAGGCCTTTATTCTGAGGTACCTCCGGGTAGACTCAAACCTCCAAACTTTTGGTTAGCAGCCAGGTGTGTTAACTGCATCACCCAGGGACTCCGGCACCACTATTCCACAACCAAAAAACCCAAACCCACTGCCGTCGAGTCCATTCCGACTCATGTTAGTCCCATCTTATTAATGAAGAAACTGAAAGCATAAGGAGTTTGATTAACTTGCCCATAGCCACAGCTGGTAAGTGATAGAGCCAGGACTAAAACCAGTGCTTCAAACCAGTTTGGTCACGGCTGACTAAGCACAACTGGAACAGACCTGAATTTTTACAATTTGGGTGATCCAGAGTGATAACTGGAATGGGAAAAATTACGGGTCAAAGCCTTGGAATGGGAGATTCGGAAGAGGTACAGTGAGCCCTTTCAGGAGCCTCACGCGTGAGACTGGATTATTGGCAGGACTGCAGAGAGCAACACACATTCAAAGGAGTATGGTCGGCTACCATCTTTGAGCAGGGCACTACTGTTTCTGACTCTGCTCAAAATTGCATGGGTAAGAGATTTGGTTGTTATGCAATGCTTACGCTGTCCTTGTTTTCTAAGTGGGAGATCAGGTTTCTAGCAGGGCTTCATCCAGCAATTTTTTATGTTCTGATTATTGTTCTGGTTCGCCCAAATTTTAAAAATTTGTGTCTGTTCCAGTTTTGTTTCCTCGGCCATGACTGAACTGGGAAGAACCAGTTTGAAGCCCTGATTAAAACACAGCAATGAATAACTCCAGCAGTTTTAACTTCTACAATTAACCTGTTCTCATGCAATGTTACAGCTCCTTACCTGGGTCAGGGGAACATATCAGCCCTCAAGAGGCAGGTGCAACAGGCAGGAACTGCTTGACCCCCATAGAGGACCTTACCAAAACAGCAGCTGCTCTAGGGTGGCCACTGGGGTCCGCACACAATTAGTCTCTCCCGAAAAAAAAGGCAGTCACAATTATTCGCTTTGAAAAACTGGTGCAGAGCCCTGATGCAGATATCTGGTGATCTCCGGATCTTCCTCCTTTTCCTGGCTGGGGGTGTGATTTAAAGCCTCCTGGCTAAGCTCATTTTGCCAAACAGCTCCTGCAGGATTCATTTTCAAGGCTGAATCTAGAAATTTCTAGCTTAGCAAATAGATCTAAAGCAAGAAAATGTATTGACCCAAGCTACCTCTGTGACTAAGTAAAGAGTACGGTTTCTCCTGTTTTGTAGAGGGAAATAGATGTGCTTATACACATACAAACTTGCAGATCTAGAATGTCTTACTTATTGTATCTTAAAGAGTTGAGAGGAAAAGTGTAATGGTGCATCTCTATGTAGCTTCTGGTTGCTGTCCACCTGAGAGGGCAGACACAATGACTCAGTATCATATTTCACATTGCTATTGTGCCACTTAGAGAAATAGGTTCTTGTCTCACTTTACAGCCAGAAAAAGTGCAGACTATCCTCAAGGCGGGTGTGGTACTGAGAGGGGCATTTCAGGGAACCTGAGATGGTAAGTGACAGAGTATCTCTATCAGGTACTTACAGGCTCAGCAAGACAGGGGAGGTGACTTGTCTAAGGTCATGCACTGCGTAACTGTAGTTAGAGACCTGGATTTCCATACCAACCATGCGACTGAAGGCAGGTTCTTTAACTTCACCCTTCTTTCCTCATGTGTAAAATAGGACTAATGAGAGCTAGCTTATTGTGAGGATTGGGTGTGATAAGGCACTTAGCACAACGCCTGGCTCATAGCATGTGCACAGTAAATGAAAGTTAATGGTAGTAGTCATATCAGTTCATTGCCACTTCAAGAGTTCTAAGGTATAGGCTGGCTGATAAGGAACTTGTACAGCACTCTGCAGCTTAAAGAGCTCTACCATAGAAGTGTTTCCTTAGCAATGCACAATTACCCTATAATATACCAAAAAACCCAAAAACCCAAACCAGTTGCTATCGAGTCGATTCCCACCAACAGTTAACAAGCTCACTGCTAACTGAAAGGTTGGTGGTTTGAGTTCACCCAGAGGCACCTCTGAAGAAAGGTCCAATGAACTCGCTTCTGAAAAACCAACCATTGAAAATCCTAGGGAGCACAGTTCTACTCTGACACACACGAAGTTGCCACAACACATACAAGACTGGCATTATAAGCTTCATCTCACAACTTAGAAAGGCTCAGGCTAAGTGACTTGCCAAATTCTGCCTTTAACAAGATCACACAGCTAATAAGTGACAGATCGGGGTTTTGAACTCAGATCTTGTGAGTCAAAATGCTGGTTTCTGTCCAGTAGCCTGAGTGTCTGACCCTTAGGCCAATGTCCTTCCCCCATAATGTGCTTCTCTGCTCCCTGGAAGCCCCGTTCCAGGCCAAGACAACCACTTCTCTTGGAGACTGCCCCTAACAACCCAATCCAATCCAATGAATAATCATGACAGCCATCCTACTGTTGCCCATTTACTGCTTAGATGGGGCTAGATTTATAGAGGCTGGCTCTGGCTGGTATTTGGGAATGGATAATTACCTTCACTTACCAGATCTTAGGCTGCTTCAGCTAAATATTTACTGCCCAGAATTCTGCCCTTTCCAACCAATTCTGAACACGAGTGTGCCACAGGCAACTAAGTGGCATAATTCATTTGGGGCGACCATAAATCTAAGGCTTCCACCAGAAACGATGCAAAAAATTAATGGAACATGAAATCAAGTAAATGGAATTGAGTACAGTAATTAGTTCATATTTTAATCCTCAGGTCTGTTTATTATCCGTCAACTGGCGAGCAATTAAGTCGGCACCATTGAGATGATTAGCTTTGTTTCAGCAAAAGTTTATCGATATGTCAGAGCAAATGAATCTGGGGGTTTTAAATGGCTTTATTGTGAATTGTATAGCAGCACATCCATGGAGCTGCTAGACATCTAATGACTTAATTTTGCAATATTATTATCAAGATGACTTATATTTAATATTAGTGAGCTGTTTTGGAGGGCAATTAGGGAGTGTGGGTGGGGGGATTAAAACCTCACAAATGCATTGCTACGTCTAGGTTTTGAATGCACTAGTATGATTGCCTTTTGATATTGAGACCAAACGAAGGATCCTGAAGGCGTTACAATTTCCACTTTAGGCTTCCAATCATTAATTTCTTCATTTCTCTTAATCAGGCAATCTTAAGGCTCTCATATAGGTGGTAATGGTGTGTAGGGTGACTTGGTGACCTCTACATCCATTTCCTAATGGGCACTTATTTTTGCTCAAGTCTGTAAAATAATCTGCCAGTGTCTCTTTGCCTTTTTGAGACCGGCCCTATAAACACTCATGTGAGGGGCACTGTTCACTAATGCAGGCACTCTGATTCTAGAGCTACACTCACTCTGTTGTTAGTTGCCCTCGAGTTGGGTCCAACTCATGGAGACCTCATGTATAACAGAAGGAAACAATACCCAGTTCTGCACCATCCTCACAATCGTTGGTACATTTGAGCCCATTGTTCCAGCTATTTTGCCAATCCATCTCATGGAAGGTTTCCCTTGTTTTCGCTGACCTTCCACTTTACCAAACATGATGTCCTTCTCTGGTGATTGGTCTTTCCTGATGTGTCCAAAGTAAGCAAGCTAAAGTCTTGCCATTCTTGCTTCTAAGGAGCATTCTGGCTGTACTTCTTCCAAGACTGATTTGTTCTTTCTTCTGGCAGTCCATGGTATATTCAATATTCCTCACTCTACTGGGGGACTAAACCAGTGACCTAAAAGGGCCTTCCGAATGCTGGGATTTGATATAACTTTAAATTTTATGTGAAAAATTTAAAATCCCAAACTAAGAGTCAGGAAACTTGGGTTCTTGTCCTCATTCTGTCACTGAATCTTGGTGATGTTGAGTAGTCTCTTGCCCTTTCTGGCATCTGATTTTTGCTTTGTGGGTTTTTTTTTTTTTTTGGTAGGTAGGTTGGAATAGATGACCTCAATAGTGCCTCCAACTCTGACACTTTAGATGGAGGTTTTCAGTAGACTAGTTCTTCCAATAGCAGGTTTACTTCCTTGTAGGCTACATCTTGAAGTGGGAGGTGTGATCTTTCATAGAACCTCTATAGACTGTAATGAACTGTTGAGAGTAACCAGAGTATTAAAGAATAGGTAATTCTCACTTTGCACCTTCTTTTCCAATTGCTTTTATTCCAGTGGCTTTGGAAATGGACAAGAAAGCACAGCTAGTTCACGGAAATGTTATGAGCAGTATCCATTCTTGTAACAGGAGTGTCATCGGTTATTAAATAATTGAAGTCCCCATTCAACAACAGTTGTAAAGCTTAACAGTGATGGTCTCCATGGAGACAGTTGGGCCTTAGGCTGAACCTTCATCAAGTCACACTTAATGCCTGTCTTTAATATTGTCTTTGTCATATAACACCTCCCTCCCTGCGTTAGCCACAACTCTGGGGGGAGATTATCAGAGTCAAGTGGAGAGGAATGGCAGCTGTCATATGCCACCCTGGTGAGACCAGGTCAGAGTCATGAAGCAGGTTAGGATAGAGCCAACAGGATGACGAGTTGACCTCAGCAGGTTGTCTTTAAACACAATGTCTTCTCTCTTAGGCTACCCCACTGTATTCATCTAAAACCAGCAATTCAGGAAGCTGCTGACTTGACTGGGATGTCCTTTCCTGCAAGCAATTATGAAAATGTCCAAAGGGAAAACAGTTCCTATCCTTGGACCAGGTTCATCATTAGCCCGCTAATGTCCTCATAATCTGCCCTACCACCATCTGGGCTCCTGACCTTTGTTTGCTTTGCCTCTTGAAGGCCAGTTTGCTCACTCTGGGTGGGACTGGCTCCCACTATCCAGAACTTTGGCTTCTAGCACTGGCAAACACAAACTCTCTGGTCTTATCCAGGGAGTACTTCCAGGGCTGAGATGAAGAATCTAAATGAGTTTTTCTAGTAGATCGGCTAATAATTGTTCAATTATTCCTCCTGGATAGCTATGGGCACCTGGGTGTCCTGAAGAACATACTTACCTTTTTTTTTGTGAATAATTTAACATAAAATCCCTAGAACCTCTGCTAATATTGGCATTAACTTTATTAGATTTGCCATTATGACTACAGAATTTAATTCATGTTATACTGGGCATAATTTAGGCACTCTGAAAGCTACCATCTTAGAAATTATCTTCATTGACTCATTCAATCTCTTTGTATAACAATATATAACCAATGCGCATTATGTGTATGGGGAGATAGTAAAAGATACAACCAACTCTGACTGCCGGGAATTAACAGTCTGTTGGGAAGACAGGCTCTTCTACTAGATTTTCGAATCCTTAAAGGTGAGCTAAACTGCTCTTCCTCTTTTCTAGTTTCCAGTGGAATCTGATGGTTTGGGCAGCCTTTATTGAAACACTCCATCTTCAATTTAAATGGGGCTATATATTTCCTGAACAGTCAATGAATGCAACTCACCTTAGAGTTCCAGGAAACAAAGCCCATTAGCTTTGCATTCCTGGAACACCAATAGTTGTTTGACTCGTTGATTCAGTGATAGAATGACTCATTCCACCAACATCAATTAAGCACTTACTGTATGTCAGGCCCAGTGCTACTGCTCAAAGATGAATAGTGCAAGATCCCCATCCTTCAGGAGTTTACCAAGATCATTTACTACTTTATTCAGCAAACATTTATTGCCTACCCTTCGTATGCCAGACAATGTATGCGGTTCTGGAGATACAGCAATGATCAAAATAAAATTCCTATCAACGAAGAACTAAAGACCCAATAGAAATGAGAATAAAAAATTACAAAATCCAGTGATGGGTAATATAATAGATCAAAGGTCAGCAAACTTTTTCCGTAGTAAGACCAGTTAGTAAACATTTTACCCTTTATGGGCCATATCCATCTCTGCTGCGTATCTTTCTTCATTTTTTTTTTTTTTTGTTAAATAACCCATTAAAATGTAAACCATTCTTAGCTCCTGAGCTAGATTTGGCCCACTGGCTATGGTTGGCTGATTTCTGTGATAGAAGAATATACAGGATTTTCTTAAAGTGGAGAGGAGACAGTACTTAACTGGGTGGGAGGAGGGAAGAGGGCTGTAAGGGAGGGAGGCTGTGGCGGATATGGGGGTGATGGGGAAAGAGAGATGGAGCTGGCATTCCAGGTACAGGGAGCAGCTTTACCATGGCACAAATGTTCTTCCATACCTATGTACCTGTTATCCTTAAACATTCCAGTTCTTGTTCCCCCCAATCTCTGATTGTGCCAATGGATCACTTCTACTAGGAGGTCGCAGCCCGGTGGCAAAGTGCTAATTAGATCGCTGGAGCACTTTGCCCGGAGCCACGAGGTGCCTGACTGGCCGGTTCTCCGTTCTGTGCTTCTCAGCACTTTTCATACCCTAGCACGCTGCAGGACATTTGGGTGGTAGTTGCTTATTCCTACAATTCGTGTTGCTTTAGTGAAACCAGTCTCCCAAGGATGCAAATAATTGATTCCTTTAAGAGGACATGGCTTGCCTTTTGTGGTTTTTTTTTTAGTCTCAGTTGTTGGCTCTGAGATAATTGTTTTCTCTATTCTGACTCAGAGCCATGAAAAAGAAAATCCTCATATTTCACATATGACTTTTATTCCCCCCTTTTAATTAAACAAATCTTATCTACATCACCATAGCAACAGCTGTGGATTTTTTCTTCCCTCAAACTTGTTTTAAGCAGGATCGGAGACTCCCAGAGGCTGGGACCTTGAGAAACTGATGTGTTTCTACCCTGCCTTCAGATGGAGCCCTGGTAGTGCAGTGGTTGAAGTGATCCACTGTTAACTGAAAGGTCGGTGGTTCGAAACCACCATCTGCTCCAAGGGATGTGGCGGTCTGCTTCTGTAGAGATTTACGGCCCTGGAAACCCTAAGAGGTTGCTATGAGCTCGAATTGACTTGATGGCAGTGGGGTTTGTATTTTTTTAGTTTTCAAAGGGAGCAACGAAGGAGTCAGGCCACGTAGCTAGCTAGCTGTTCATCTGTTGTCTCCTTCACAGCAACCTGAGAGAGCTAGTTTATAACCCCCTCCGGAAAAATCCTCACATAGAGTCTGCATTACATTGTCTGGGGAGTCCCTGGGTGGTGCAAACAGTTAACATGCTTTGCTGCTAACTGAAAGGTTGGAGGCTGGAGTCCACTCAGAGGCGTCTTGGAAGAAAGGCCTGGTGACCTATTTCCGAAAAATCAGCCATTGAGATATGGATCGCCATGAGTTGGAACGGACTCGGCAGCAACTGGTTTTATATTTTATTATAAATATGTTCCCTGGGGGCGGGAGCAGAGCCCAGCATGCAGCAGAAGCAGAGCAGCCGTGCGAAGAGTGGACACTAAATAAACACAGATTCTGGACACAGATACCGGTGAAGGGGCTGTTGCAGTTCTCAACATGTCCCTTTGGCCCTGTGAAAAAAATAACTTAAGGAAGGTTTTTATATGAATTTGGCCGACCTCCCCCAAATAAGAAAGATTCTTTTTTTCTAGCCTCACTAAAAACAAAAACAAACCAGTTGCTGTCGTTTCATCCCCAACTCAGGGCAGCCCTGTGTGTGGCAGAGTAGAACTGTGCTCCACAGGATTTTCGATGGCTGATTTTTGACATTAGATCACTGGCCTTTCTTCTGAGGCACCTCTGGGTGGGCTCAGTCCCCATCCTTTTGCTCAGCAGCTGAGTGCGTTAACCACTGGCAGCTCCCAGATGCTCCTCGGCCTCACTTCTGCAACCTAATCCACAGGCATGCATTCTTTTCAAATATTATCTTTTGCCCCGTTAATGCATTTGCTTCTTTTAATGAGTAACCTACTTTATACTGGACATTAATCTAGCCACTTAGACATGATTAGCAAGCTAAGGGTCTTACTTATTAAAGTCGGTTAATTTTCTCTTTTTAAAAAAATGGAGACATTTGAATCCCCGAATATGCTCATTTATCACCAACCCCCAACAAGGCGTCGAGGAGTTCTTCATGTAGGACATGAATAATTTTTATAAAATCGTAGTTGCTGACTGTGTCGTACATCCATGCAGCTTTATAAAACAAAGCAAATGATTACCATCAATTACAATAACCCCACTAGACAAGACTGCAATTAATCTACTGCTCTTCGGATAACAACTGCCTCACGGTGCCAAGGCGAATGCCTGGCATTAATTGACTTATCACAATCAGCAATGACAGATGGGGCAGATGGGAACGTGATTATTCACTGTCAACAAAAGAAACACAGGCTATGTTGCTAGAAGTGGTTACTTGGGTCCTCTCCAAGGATAACCAAAAACAGCGAACAAAGGTGGCTTTGAAGGTAGCACAAAATAGTTAACCTACAGGGGCAGAGATATTTATTGTAACTGAGGTTAACCCTCGGTAGAACCCAATGCGGGGAACTTTTCTGTAAGGAAATCATGGACTGTGTGGAATTTCAACATGAGAAGGTCTATTAAAGCTAATCATCCACTCGGTCATGAGGATGTGAGTCATTTTTATTAAGTCCCCAAATTCAGTTCTATGCTTAATGCCAGTGATGGGAACTCACCAGTTCCATCTCAATCTTTCCATCCATGGATATTTAGCTGAATTCTGACTTTCTGTAACTTCCACCCATTGGTTCTAGGTTTCTTCCTGCAGGCCGCAAAGAAGATGCCAAGCTTTTCTTGCTCACTTGTTAGCTGTCGAGTTGACCTCTGACTCATGAGACTCCATGCACGATGGGATGGGACCAATGTGATCCATAGGGTTTTCATTGCCTGATTTTCTGAAGTAGATTGCCAGGCTTTTCTTCCTAGTTCATTTTGGTCTGAAAGCTCCACTGAAACCTGTCCAGCATCATGGAAACATGCAAGCCTTCCCTGACAGACGGGTGGTTGCTGCACTTGAGTGCATTGGCCTGGATCAAACCCAGGTCTCCCTTATGGAAGGCGAAAATTCTACCACTGAGCCACCAATGCCTCTTTTGTTCACTATGGTTGTGTGCTGTCCAGTGGATTCTGACACATAGTGACTCTCGAGAACCCTTTAAATATTTCAAAGGCCAGCTGTCTATTCAACTGCTTTTCACATGACATTGTTTTGGTGCCTTTAACATTCTGGTTTCTTGCACCTAATCCCACACCGGTTTGTCTGCAGATCACTCATATTGATGGGCTCATAAAGAAATGTAATACAACTGATGTGGTCTATGTAGGATAAGGATGCAGTGGTTAAGAGCTTGGCTGCTAAGTCAAAGATCGGCAGTTAGAATCCACCAGCCGCTCCTCGGAAACCCTATGGGGAAGTTCTACTCTGTCTTAGAGGATGACTATGAGTTGGAATCGACTCAACGGCAATGGGTTTTTCTATGGGTACTCACACTGAGGTAACGCTCAACTCTGTCTTGGAGCAGTGGAAGCGTGTGTTATCTCTCTGCTTGGGTAGCTGCTCTCCAAGTGCCATCGCTCTTAGCACCCCAACTTTGCCATTTCCATTTGCAATTGCCTCTGGTTGCCCTTTGTAATACACTGATTAAGTTCTAATTAAGTCCTCATTGGAGTCCCTGAGTGCTGCAAAAGGTTAACATGCTCAGATGCTAACCAAAAGGTTGGAGGTTTGAGTTCACCCAGAGGTGCCTTGGAAGAAAAGCCTGGTGATCTACTATTAAAAACCCTGTGGAGCACAGTCCTACTCTGACATAGCGTGAGGTAATCATGAGTTAGAATCAACTTGGTGGCAACTTTTTTTTTTTTTTTTTTTAGTCCTCACTGTTTAGAAACTGGAATAATTCAGGCAGAGCTTGAGCTGAAATTGATATAATGGTCACTAACCAAAATCTCTTGGGGAATTTTTACAAATCCTCATACCTGAACCCTACTCCTGGATATTCTAATTCTGAATGTTTGGGGAAGAGCCAAACATAAATATTTTGAAAATGCTCCCCAGTGAATTCTGTCTTCTGTTTAAATGCTTTCTTCACTGAGAATATTTCTTAATAAATGTACCATTGAGAGGGTGCTTCACAAACCTAATGACTAGACTGTCTTGGGAACTCTTAAAATGCATATTTCCAGGGTCCTTTGGAGAGTCTGATACCTTTAGTCTGGGGGAGGTCCAGGAAATGAATACACTAAGAGATTAAATTGCTATGTTTCTCTTGAGGATTTTGGAAGGACCCATTTACTCCAAAATTGTAGTTCATATATAAGATACAAAGAACCTTATTACATACTGAAGATACAAAGAACTCTAAGGAATTCTACAAGGTAAAAGATTTTAACCTGAGAACACTGTATTTTTTCATTAACTTACTGAACAAATATTTCTACTCTGAAGCAGTGTTCTGATAGACACTGGAACACAACAGTCTAATGGGAGAGAAAAACAAATCGCAGCAAAAAAAAAAAAAAACAAGTAATTCAACAAATAAAAATAATTATTAAAATAGATTATTTAATAATTAAAAATTTAAAACAACTTGTATTTTTAAAAGAAAGAATCTACCTAATTTTGAATTTTCTCTAATTAAAACCATCAGTCCCATACAATAGATAGGCCTATAAAAGGAACGTTAACATCAGTGAGGAATGTACACCTCAGAACAATCAATCATACAGACCTAAAGAGAAGTATTTGCCCAAAAACAAAGTTCACAAGGTCGGTGGGGACAGGAAAGCTGGGCGAATGGACACGGGGAACCCAGGGAGGAAGGGGTTTGCAACCAATGTCGTGAAACACACTGTGTATAAACTGTTGAATGGGAAACTAATTTGTTCTGTAAACTTTCACCTAAATAACAATAAAATGTTTAAAAAAAAAAACCCCAAAACCCAGCAGTGCCCCAGTTACTCTCAATTTGTGAGTTTTTGCCCTGTTTTTTTTTTTTTTTTACCATATTCCTTGGTGCACTCTAGTTCAGGATATGGAACGTCCAGGACTCTCCCATTACAGCGCCTTTGGCAGACATCTCTAATCAATCCCAGCATTTTTTCCTACAGATTCAAGAGGTGGGCTCAGGTTCCTGCTCAACCAGGTCATCTCTGCAGCCATTACTAATAGATCAGAGGTGATATGCTAGATAGATGAAATTGATGTGCAGCTTCCCCAACACACAGTCCCCTGATGTGCCTCAGTGCCTAGGCTCATGCTGTCCCTGAGCCTGAAATGCCGTGCCCGCTTTCCTGATAGATCTTTGTTATCTGTCAATTGTTGAGTATTTCTGGATCCATACATCTGGAATCCCACTTAATTTTCAAACAATCTTGAGAGGTATTGAATAAAGACTTGGAGAAACAAAGTCACCTTCCCAAGCTCACATAGCATATAGCAAAGCAGAAGTTACAAAGTCAGGCCCCTTGACTCCAGAGGAGCCCTGGTGGTACAGTGGTTAAGATCTATGACTGCTAACCAAGAGGTCAGTGGTTCAAATCTACCAGCCACTCCTTGGGAACCCTATGGGACAGTTCTACTCTGTCCTATAAGGTCACTATGAGTCGGAATCGACTCTATGGCAATGAATGGGTTTGGTTTTGGTTTTGGTTTGACTCCAAAGCCGATGCTCTTAAAATTGTTCTCCATGGCCTCTGGTCATAGTCCAGTTCAAAGGGGACCTCCTCTGTGAAGCTTTTTCTGACTCTTTCAAGTAAAATTTGTCACTACCTTCTTTGAGCTTGTCAGAGCCTTCATGTATCACCATTGCAACATGATATTATACTTTAATTATCTGAATATACCACTCTTTGAGCTCCTCTTGAGAGGAGCTCTGTTTTTTTTTTTTTTCCTTCCTTTTTTTAAACCTCTGTATCCCAGGTAACTAGGACCGTGCCTAGGTTAAGTTCTCAGTCAATGCATTTTGAACACATTAAAATATGGCCACTGAACTCATTAAGGTTGTAGACCTAATATGTGGCCTTGACCCATTAAAAACAGTGCAAGGTTTAAAAATGATTTTGATTAAAAAAAAAAAAAAAAAAAGACCAAGTTGGTAATGAGATCATATTTCTGTAATTCCAAGGCCTTCCTGACAGCAGTTATTGTAACCTAGTTGCAGGGTATTTAGCATATAAGGGGCCCTGGCCCCTAGCTGATAACCACCCTCGAGTGTAACAGAGCTAAAATGGGTCAAATTAATTATACCTCTCTCGTCAAGCATCATACCACAGATGACATCTGTCTAAACAGTAGTGCTCGCCCTATAATTGAAACTGTGGTCGAGCCCACAACTGTAGCCTGAGCTCCGTCTGGGTTGATGGTGGCACATAGTGACACTTATCATTAATGGAGGCATACAACGACATTTCCGTTCTGCAGAAACCCAGGCAGACTATTTAGCTGCCTGACATTCATTTTACAGCATGTTATAGTTCTGTGCAAATAAGACTCATTCTACCAGAAGGGAGAATTATGGAATCTATGCTATTACTACACAGGAGCCCTGGTGGCACTCAACCACTTGGCTGCTAACCATAAGTTTGGTGGTTCGAATCCACCAAGTACTCTGCAGGAGAAAAATGTGGCCGTCTGCTTCCATAAAGATTACAGCCTTGGAAACCCTATGGGGGCAGTTCTACTCTGTCCTATAGGGTCGCTATGAGTAGGAATCAACTTGACGGCAACAGGTTTTTTTTTTTTTAAATTTTGTTTATGCTATTATTTGTGACATATGGGAGACTGGTTTCCTAGATGGGTGTAAGTGAAGATGTATATAAAAAGGTGTGGGTTTGAGGCTGAAACAGTGCCCTGGAGAGTTCTCATAGAGTTGCAGCACCAATGTCTCAGAAGGAAATATCCACCACCCTAGAAAATACTGGAAGCTCACTAAAGACTTCCATGTCAACCTGCAAGGGACAGGTGAAGAAAGGAATCATAGATCTTCTCATTTCACAGAGTCAAAAGAAATCTTTCCATCTGTTATCCCACCTTGGATATAAATTGGCACCAAATTTTAGTAGTTAGCACTTAGTACATCTCAGTTCTTAATACTTCCAACAACCCACTTACCTCCCCAGAGAAGGCCTGTCCATTGAGGAGATGCTCAGAACCTTGGCTGTCCTCACTCCCAAAGTGTAGCCGAATCTCCTCCAGCCGATGGCTATATGTCATGGGCCCTCCTGATATGTTGACTAAGTGCTCCTTGTCCAGGCGGAGTGACACGTGTCTTCCAGTGTTGTACATGGTCCCACTGACCTGCAAGGAAATGGGCAACAGGTCAAGCAAGGCTTGCTTCCTTCTACTTCTCACCAAACCCAGCTTGGTGCTTAGACCAATGCTATTTGCTTCCTATTGGATGTAGAGATACTAGGCTAAATCCACATGTGACATAGGGATTAGCAGGCTCCCCAGAGGGTGAGGCATAAACCACATTAGAATTTAGGAATTTTAGGTAGGAATCCAAAGGAGTCTTTTCTTAAACTGTAACTAATATTTTATACATTATACTTTATAAACATTAACTTGTCCCTTAATAAATTTTTAGAATGTAGAGATGCTACAAAAGGTCAGTTTTTCAGGTGTGAGAAATTGGAGAAAGCATTCAGCAAGGATGATTTGCTAAGAAGGCCAAAAGAGAAACAAGGAAGCCAAAATGGGGGAATAAGAGCAAACCCTAGTGGGGGAATAAGAGCAAACCCTAGTCGGGGAACAAAGGCCTAGGTCTGAATCCTCGAGTGTTCACTCCAGTGCGTCTTTGTAGAACCCTCTCCCACCCTGAAACCACACATTGCACAATGTGAGAACTCTTCCTCACAGCTTGTGGCTGCATTGTGGCCAAGCTTCCCATTTCAGATTCCCAGGCTTACTCCTCATTCCTGATTTCCATCTTGCTGCAGACCTTCCAAGCTAACCTTATTGCTTTGCTCTCCTTTCATACTCTTCCCTCTTTGGACTTGATGTTCAACTTCATTTTCCTGACTGTGACCTTAGCACCTCCCAACAATTGATCCTAAGACTCTGGATTCTACCTGTGGCTCTATGGCTTACTCTCCTGGGTTGACTTAGTGCTGGGAGCAGAATCTGGAGCTTACGGTAGACTCTGAATAGACCTTGATGGAATGCTTCTGGGCTACTGATACTGAGCTACTTGGATTTTCTTTCTGCTTATCCTGACTCCTTTGGGCCCAGCCTCCTACTCGAAGGAATTCCTTAAGGGATTCACATAACTTCTGATACCTTCATTAGACAAAATTTTCATATATTTGCTCTGCGGAATTAGCCTTCACCTGTAGATACATGGAATAGTCAAAAATGTTCATTCTCTTCTTTCCCTTTCTTTTGGCTTGTTGAACTGGTGACTCGCTGACATTGAAGGATGCTCACTGATCCTTCGCAGTCCCCAGAGCCCATTGAAATATAATGTTGTTGCCAAAAGTCCCAATGAAGAACTTTAACTGGTTTCTTCACTGTCATGATTCCCTTTTCTCTCATTTCAGATCTTAAAGCTCTAGATGTGGGAAGCATCAAGATAATCTTCAAAGACATGAAGCAAACAGAAAATCAGGGGAATCGGGAATAAATAATGTGCCGTCTAGTTCTTCCACTCCACTTCCAGACGCCTCTGCATACATTGCTCTATCTTCATTCATTCATTTAGTCAGTTATTCAGCAAATGTTTACTGTACCTGATAGTATGCTAGGTGCTAGGGACAGGGTGGTGAGTAAAGCCAAGTGTGGTCCCTGCCCTCATGGAGCTCACACTCTCCCCCGTGAAGGGCCCACAGTGGGGGCAGGAGGTTATGGGGAATCCACCTGAAGTTCCACCATTTGCCTCTGTGCTCTTACAATTAGATGCAACACCCCCTTACCCCCACACTTTCCCTAGACACTGAAATAACATTAATTTGTATTAATAATAATAAAAAAAAGCTATGTAGTCAGGGTATGGTTTGTTGCACTTTAATTTTAAAATAAAGGCATGACAACGTTATGTATGATATCTAACAATACATCTGCACTGTAGTAATTAACATTGCCGCAGTGTCATTTTACCTGTAATGCTAATTGCTGTGTTTCCAATGAGCTACTCTGGTGCACAGCATGTTAAAGAAGTTGTATTACCCAGACCAGGAAACAGAGCTGAATGGAGAAGTTGAAACTGCAGGGGCTATCCAGGTTGCCTCTGGTTGCCCCACAGTTCTCCTTTTGCTTTATTTTAATTCACTGCACAATGAGGCAAGAGGTGTGTGTGATGCCCATTTTACAAATGAAGGAAGTTTGTGAGTTGGTGAAGGTTCAGTGACTTTGTCCAGGATCCACAGCTGGCAGGTACCAAACTCAGGTCTTCTGATTTCAAGTCCAGTGGTCTTGATGGGATCGAGTGCAAGGATCTCAGCTCAGATGAAAAATATGTCGGGCATCTTTGTTTCTTTCTGGGCTGTGGATGCACATTTTAGGCGACAACAGAGGCAGCAGGGTTCTTTTTCAGGAAAACAGAGGACTGGAAATGGACACTAAGCTGCTGAAGTTCATCCTCCCAGGAGGAGACCTGGAGAAAGCTTGAAGGTCAGGAAGTCCCTTGGCTTCCTCACCTGCAGACATTTATACTGGTTAGGGGCTGGATGGAGCTATGTGTACTGAGGGAAATGGATAACAGCTGCTTTACAGATATGCCTGTCAAGGCTGTATGTTAATCAGTATTATCTTGATAACTGGAAACAATCTAAAAGAAATATATCTTTTGGATGGCAAAAAGTTACCCGCAGTTTCTTTATTTTGTAAAATTGGATGTCCTTCAATAGCAAATACACTGCTTTGCAGCAGCTCACATTTTGCCAGGGCCTCTTATTAATGGATGGAGTCCCTGGGTGGTGTAAATGGTTAACACACTCGGCTGCTAACTACAGGGTTGGAGTCCACCCAGAGGCCACTCAGAGTCCACCCAGAGGTGCCTTGAAAAAAAGGTCTGGCGATCTACTTCCAGAAAATCAGCCACTGAAAACTCCAAGGAGCACAACTGTACTCTGACACACATGTGGTTGCCATGAGTCAGGGTCAACTTGATGGCAACTGGTTTTCTTAGTAATGGACTCACCTTCTCTTTCATTCTGGTGACCCTACTGTATTAAAGGGAAATAAATTCGGTCAGTGCATTTTTCAGGAAAGGAGAATTTTCATTCTTTGAAAGTCAGTAGCAATTCTGTTCACAACAGCTGGCATCTTGGTTTGAACACTTGCTCCGCATCAGATGCGATGCCAAGTTCTGAACCTGAGCTTCCTCTGTGAATCCTCGCAGCAAACCCAACCCCAAGTGCAGTGTGGTACTTAGATCCATGCCACTTTCTTCATCTTGGCTGGGAAGATATTAGGCTAAATCCACATGTGGAGAGGAAGTGGTGGCCTCCCACAAGGTTCTCTCTCCTACCTGGCTGCTATGGTACTTTCTTGCTTTGAGGCAAACAGCCCATCGGTGGGAGAGCTGGACTTGGACAGAGGTATCTCCGGCTCTAAAGCTTGTGCTTTTAATCAGTGGAAATTACTAGATTGCAAGGTGATTATCTAGCAATGTGATATAACAGTGTTTTCTTCAAGAGTAGTTTGGAGTCAAGGGTGTTTACGTTTGCTTGTCTTCAAATCTCTTTTGCTTTCTTTACTACATATTGTATAAATGGCTCTTAACCAGAGATCTGTGCTGATACTACTCGTAGCAGGTTGACACACACACACACACACACACACACACACGCCTAGTCCTCACTTATCAACTATCTTGTTATCTGACATTTTGAATTTGCAGCAATAGTAAAAAATGTACTCTTCAACTATTTTGCGCATCAGTGATGTACATCTGACAGTAACAAACACTGAGGTGCAAGGCAGTGATGGTTAAGATCATGTATCAACTTGACTGGGCCATGATTCTCAGTGGTTTGGCAGTTATGTAATGATGTAATTTGGCAGTTATGTAATAATGTAGTCATCTTCCATTTTGTGATCTGTTTGGTCATCCTCCATTTTTGCATAATGCAGATTTTCATGTAACGACCTGATCTTTGAAACCTAGTCACGTCGATAAGTGAGGAGTGGGTGTATACAGGTAGCCCTCAGCTTATGATGTATTGGGGTTACAACGAACTGCAGTTACGACCATCCTTTTTGGTACATCTTATTGTTAGTAATACATACTATATACATTGTTGCACCAAGTAATTTGCTGATGTTGTTATTCTCATGCCAACCCCTAAAGACAAATAAAGTTTGGATTTATAAAAATGCTGATAATAAAAGGCAATAATAATGAAAACTAAAAAAAATAAAATGATGTATTTGACCTATATCAGAACCAAGTTACGATGGAGGTGATGGATATATATATATTGACCACCCATCTGTCTGTCATACTATGGAGGCTCATGTGTTGCTGTGATGCTGAAAGCTATGCTACCAGTATTTCAATACCAGCAGGTTACCCCATGACGGACAGGTTTTAGCAGAGCTTCCAGACTAAGACAGACTAGGAACAAAGACCCGGTGATCTACTTCTGAAAATTAGCCACAAAAACACCATGGATCACAAAAGAATATTGCCTAATATAGTGCTGGAAGATGAGCTCCCTAGGTCAGATGGCACTCAAAATATGACTGGGAGAGAGCTACCTCCTCAAATAGAGTCGACCTTAATGATGTGGGAACCCTGGTGGTGTAGTGGTTAAGAGCCTGGCTGCTAACCAAAAGGTTGGCAGTTCGAATCCACGAGCTGCTCCTTGGAAACCCTATGGGGCAGTTCTACTCTGTCCTATTGGGTCACTAAGAGTTGGAATCGACTAGGCCTTGTACTTGGCAAGGGGTTTGGCTTTGGTTTTAATGACACGGTTGGAGTTAAAGCTTTGGGACCTTCATTTGCTGATGTGGCACAACTCAAAATGAGAAGTAACAGCAGCAAACACCCATTAGTAATTAGACATGGAATGTATGAAGTAAAGTAGAGGGCCAGAGAATACATGGAAGACCCTCAATGAGATGGATTGATAAGCATACCAACAATCATAAAGATGGTGCAGAACCAGGCAACATTTTGTTCTGTTAGATATAAGGTTGCCATGAGTCAGATCCAAACGATGGCAAGTAACAACAAAAATACTGTCGTTGCTGTTAGGTGCTGGCAAGTCAGCTCTGACTCGTAGTGACTCTATGCATAATTGAATGAAACACTGCCCAGTCCTGCACCATCCTCACAATCGTTGCTATGTTTGAACCCATTGTTGCCGCCAATGTGTCAATCCATCTTTTCATGGGTTTTCTTCTTTTTCACTGACTCCCTACTTTACCAAGCATGATGTCCTTCTCCAGGGATTGGTCCCTCCTGGTAACATGTCCAAAGTAAGTCTTTGCTTCTACAGAGAATTCTGGCTGTACTTCCTCCAAGACAGATTTGTTCATTCTTCTGGCAATCGTGGTATAATCAATATTCTTCACCAACACCACAATTCAAATGTGTCAATTCTTCTTGGAATTTCCTTTATCATTGTCCAGCTTTCATAGGCATGTGAGGCAATTGAAAATACAATGGCTTGGGTCAGGCACACCTTAGTCATGAAAGTGACATGTTTGTTTTGTGGCACTTTAAAGAGGTCTTTTGCAGCAGATTTGCCCAATGCAATACATTGTTTGATTCCTTGACTGCTGCTTCCATGGGCATTGATTATTGATCCAAGTAAAATGAAATCCTTGACAGCTTCAATTTTTTTGACATTTATTATGTTGTTTATTGGTCCAGTTGTAAGGAATTTCATTTTCTTTATGTTGAGGTGTAATCCAGACTAAAGGCTGTGGTCCTTGATCTTCATCAGTGCTTCAAGTCCTCTTCACTTTTGGTAAGCAAGGTTGTGCCATCTGCATATCGCAGGTTGTTAATGAATCTTCTTCCGATCCTGATGTCATGTTCTTCTTCATATAGTCCAGCTTCCCAGATTACGTGCTCAGCATCCAGACTGAATAAGTAGGGTGAAAGGATACAACCCTGATACACACCTTTTCCGATTTTAAACAAAAATATATAAATTATATCTCTTAAATCATCTAATTTAAAAAGTCAGCTGTACTAAAAAATGTACCCTCAGTCTATGGTAGAAGAGCCAGTTGGAAGTAATGCAAAAGACTGAATTACAGAACAATTCCAAAGAAACGATTTGACTTTTCGTTTCAAAAGCTATGCGCAGAACAAGGTAAATTCATTATTGAGTTTGGACAGGACCTCAGAGACTATTCTGGTATAAGCCCCTCATAGTTTGGGGGTCTTAGATGTCATCTAACTTCATATTTCAAGATGAAAAAAACAAAAAACAAAAACAAAAAAAACAGGTGGTATATAATTTTTAAAAGACCGAGTTCATGAAATCAACATCTTGAAGATCTTTTGGTTTAATGGAGATAGAATATGCTGGGCTGATGTTTATTGCAGAAAGTTAAGCTCAAGTAAACTTTCTCCTTAGAAATTCTGAAAGATTCAATAAGTAGTTACTTGCTTGGTGTGATACAAAGCTTATGTAAGGTTTCTCTTATATTTTCTCTCAAGGAAGTCTAACCCAAATCTCCTCTAATATACTCAGAAATAATTCCCCACAGTTTAGAAGGAAATCTAACACCACAAATGTAGAACTGCCCCATAGAGTTTCCAAGGAGTGCCTGGCGGATTCGAACTGCCAACCTTTTAGTTAGCAGCTGCACCATTTAACCACTATGCCACCAGGGTTTCCACAAATGTAGTAGCTGAGGGGAAATACAACTCCATTTGTGTATCACGAAGAGATGGCTGTCTGGCTTGCGCCAGAGCTACGAGAATTCTCAATGTGATGGTTAGGACAGCGAAGGTGGAGGGCTTCCTCAAACTTCGAGGAAGAACTATGTGTCATATACCATGCCATCTTTTAGATTAGAAAACTAAGTACAGACAAAGGACTCTAACCAGATGTACAAAGGAAGCAAGTGAGGAGACTAGAACTCAAAAAGCAATCTTTACCACCCAAATCACATGGTTTTCCAACTATCAGAGAGCAACTTCAAGGCTACCATAGGGAAACCACACTCTGATTCTTAGTGACCCTGTAAATTTCAGAAATTTAATAATGGCCTTTTTATTAATTATCTTCTGTATGGAGTTGGCACATGTGCCCTGTTCACTTGTAACATAGGAGTGCCAGCATTCTTGCCTTTAGTCTATGGCCTTATTCAGTAGATTGTCTTTTGCTATAACTTGAGTAAACACCCTGGGCTGATGGATGTAACCATAACTTCCACAACAGCAGCAGAGGCTCTGGTGCAGTCTAGGCTTTGTACTTGGCATTTTCACAAACATTATTTTATTCAATCCTTACATTGCCCATGTGAGGAAGGCATTCTTTTTTTTTTTTTTTAAAAATTGTACTTTAGATGCAGGCTTACAGAACAAATTAGTTTCTCATTTAACAATTAATACACATATTTTTTTGTGACATTGATTGCCAACCCCAAGATGTGTCAACACTCTCCCCCTCCCGACCTTGGGTTCCCTGTTACCAGCTTTCCTGTTCCCTCCTGCCTTCTTGTCCTTCCCCTGAGCTAGGTGTGCCCATTTAGTTTTGTTTTGTTTTATGGGCCTGTCTAATCTTTGGCTGAAGGGTGAACTTCAGGAGTGACTTCGGTACTGAGTTATAAGGTGTCTGGGGCCATACTTTCAGGGTTTCTCCAGTCTCTGTCAGACCAGTAAGTCTGGTCTTTTTTTTTGAGTTAGAATTTTGTTCTACATTTTTCTCCAGTTCTGTCTGGGAGCCTCTATTGTGATCCCTGCCAGAGCAGTTGGTGGTGGTAGCCATGCACCATCTAATTGTGCTGGACTTAGTCTGGTAGAGGCTGTGGTCGTTGTGGTCGATTAGTCTTCAGACAAATCTTTCCCTTGTGTCTTTGGTTTTCTTCATTCCCCTTGCTCCAGACGGGGTGGGGCCAGTGGAGTATGTGAGATGGCCGCTCACAAGCTTTTAAGACCCCAAACACTACTCGCCAAAGTAGGATGTAAAACATTTTCTTTATAAACTATGGTATGCCAATTGAGCTAGATGTCCCCCAAGACCATGGTCCACAGCCCTCAGCCCAGTAATCTGGTCCCTCAAGGAGTCTGGCTGTGTCTCTGAAGTGAGGAAGGTATTCTTATCCATATTTTACAGATGACAAAATTGAGGCTCAAAGAGGTTAAATTTGGGGCCAACACTAACAATTGGCAGAGCCTGTAGTCCAGTCTAGGCCTGTTTGACCCCAAACTCTCCAGCTCGTGAAACAGAAGTCAGAAGTTGGCTGAAAGAGTATTGGGGAAACTACAGAGCTTATAACTAGCTTTTGGGGTCAGGGATCAACTCTTAAAGCCAAAATATGGTGTGGACATATATGTGCTGAATGAGGTTTAATCTGTAAAGTCACAGCCTTGAAAACTCTGTGGAGTGCAGTTCTACTCTGTACACACGGGGTTGCCATCAGTCACAATCAACTCTATGGCAACTGGTTTGTTTTGTTGTTGTTGTTTTGGCCTGGATACACTTGAGGGTATCTAGACAAGGTCCAAAGGGGCAATTCCAGTCCCTGTTTGTTGGGAGTTGAGAGATGGGTCATCCCTGCCTATGCTAATGTTGGCTTAGTAGCTGGGTGGCTGAGTCCATAAACTTAGAAAAGTTTAGCCCAGAGAAGGGTTAATGAAGAAGCTCCAATAACCATGTCATATAAATTATGTGTCTTTTCTTTGCAACTGAGGTTTCCTATTATATGTCTCTGACTGCTCTGCTGAGGTGTGTAATAGGTCTCTTTGCAATGTAATTAGCGAGCCTCAGAGATTTAAGAACACTGCTTAGCTGGTTTGCTGCAGAGTCGCTCTAGATGCCAAAGGGCTGATTTGTAAGCACTGAATGCAAAAAGCTGGTGGGCTGCTTGCTCACATGGGCACTCTGGAGGCATCATTACAAGGCATGGCAGAAACAAAAGGAGTAAAGTTATCAGCCTTACTGCAGCACCGGATATCCATGGCCTGGCAAAATCAGGATAGTGTGAACTTCTAGAGCTAAAAGACTG
The DNA here is from genome assembly GCF_024166365.1 of Elephas maximus indicus. Classification (NCBI taxonomy): domain Eukaryota; kingdom Metazoa; phylum Chordata; class Mammalia; order Proboscidea; family Elephantidae; genus Elephas; species Elephas maximus. The sequence goes on along the minus strand of NC_064837.1, from coordinate 42,128,716 downwards.
TCAGAGATCATCAGGCTCAACCATTCATTAGACAGAGCAGGAAACTGAGAGAGAATGAGTGACTTGCCCAAGATTGCACAACTAGTAAGTGGCAGATCTACAACTAGACATCAACCAATTGACTCTGTTCCTTCCTCTCATTTTTTTTCTTCTACCTTTAAATTATTTTATACTGAGGGTATGTAGGCACACTGTCTCAGAGGTCGAAATACTAGAATACTAAGAGTGTATATACATGAATATCATAGCTCATAGAAAAATGGAAAAATTCAGCCTGACATCTGGATATACATTTACATAATGCCATGCATCTGGATACTGGGCTCTTCTCAGTGTCTTCCCGGTTATTTTATTTTATGTAGATTCCATAGTAATGATTAGAAATTGAAGGGATTAGGTGTTAAGAAGACAGGCTGAAAGTAAAAGGGGTGGAACTTTAGGAGTACGCATTTTTGCAACGCAGTTTTGAAAGAAAGCAGAAGATAAATATTTGGGGCTCTTGGGATGGGGCTATTAAGAAGGAAGTCACTGAGATGTGGGTAAGGAAGGAAATGGAACCAGACTACCATGATCTGCTTTCAGTTAGCATGGAGAATTGGGTAGCAGGGTTGAAGAAGTACTACCAAGATTGCACCCCTTGCCCCCACAAAATCTCTATCCCAACCAAGTCAGTCTGCTTCTCCCTTGTGAAGTGACTAGGGTTTGGGATTCAACCTTGAAAAACCAGATGAAATGAACACACATGCTGCTTATTATTCCATGAATCCCACTATTATTATTAAAACAAAATAGAACCTATTTATAGGGATATTGACTCTTAGAATAATGGATAATTCTTTGCAAGAAGTAACAGGATTCCAAAACATCTCTTGAACATGATGAGTGCTGACGGTAAGGATAGTGACAAGAGGGAGACAAGAGGAATGAAGAATGGATGCGAAAGATGTTGACTGGTCCACAAAGATGTGAGCTATATGAAAAAAAAATGCACCTTATCTTCCATCCTTCCCAAGGAGACAGTGGGCTGGTGGCCAACATCAAGCTGAGCATCTTCTTGCCACGTTTAGTTGCTGTCATTGAAACCCTTCACCTATACCCTATACTTAGCCTTTCCAAGGCCCTGAGCCATTCCTACCCAGGAAGGGTGATCCCAGTGAGTAGTGTCTGGAATGAGTTTTTCCATTATAGTCCCAGTATCTGGGTTTCCAGGTATAAATCTTGTGTATTTTTTTCCTGTTGTGCCCCACTGCCTACCAATGATGTTTATAATATTGTTATTTTAATAATTCAACATCATAGATAGATTATAAATTTAATAATTTGTCTTTTGTGTCTCCTTAGGTGCTTTATGTCTTTTTAAATGCCTACACAAAACCTGTAAGGTAGGTGTGATCTTCCCATTTTCCAGATGAGATAACTGATGCATAGAGGGTTATGTGACTTGCTTAGTGTCAAAAGGCCAGTAAGTTACAGAGCCAGGGTTTGAACGCAGACTGTATGACTTCAGGTTATCTCTTTCTGCTTCACCATGCTGCCCCTAACTCTCAACAAGCAGGCTCAGTTCTCCAATTCTTCTACCTGGACTAAAACTCTGCTTAAAACCTTAGTCCACTTGGATTCTGATAGCCTGTAGAGTTCTTGCCAAATCTCTCATTGTTAATTGTTTAGATTCTGTTATTATTATTATTATTTTTGACTCCCTAGTGAGTAGCTGGATTCCTATGCTAATTGGATAGAGCAACCAGAACCAAAATGGTACCACTCTAGCTATCTATACTAGCACAAATCAAACCTGGGCTTAGTGCACTCCTTTGTATTGGGTATGTGTGTGCGCATATGTATATTTCAATATATTTTTAGTTCTTCATAGTTTTGAGAGGGTAATATAGACATGTTTGTTTGGATTTGCTTTTCCTGCTGAATCCCCAGCATCTGAAGAATGCTTAGTTTCTATTTGTTGGAAAAAAAAAAAAAAGGTGCAGACTAGTACTTGGAGCCTCATGTGGGTGTGTGGTCCAGGCTCTGCCCCCCGTCTAACTCTGTGGGTCTGAGGTGGGATTCAAGAATCTACCTAAGTTTCCTTTGATGTCCATTTTAACTGTATCTGACAGATATTCAGTAGTGAGTGATAGGAACATAATAATATAGAGTAATTTTCTTTATCCTTTCTCATCCTCCATGCCTTAAGGAATCCCTTACATAATTATAAGGACGATAGTACTAAAAGCTCTTTCCAAATATATGTAGTGAGCTATACATTGATTCCTCTCCAGGCCACTGTTTTTTCCTAGGCTGTGAAAATTCAATGTTAGACCACCTTAATTAACATACTAAAACTTGCCTTAAATAGGTTATTTCTAGCTTAATGTCATTTAATTCAATCCCTGATTCACAGGGATTTAGGGAAATAACTCTCAATCTCCAGTTATTTCACCTCCAAAGAAGAAAATGCCCCTTAAGAGGAGCCTGTGGACCGCATTGGCACATAAGCGTGAGCAGGATACATCGATCACCTTCTTAACATTCTCCCTTGTGAGTGTCGCTGGGTCTCACTGATCATATGTTAGAATCCTTGATGCCAGTTTTTCAAAGAAATTAGAAAGAGCAAATGTTTGGAGGAGAATTAGATAGACAATCCCTTGGCTCATTCATCTCTTCACTGTATGGAAGTTAATTATCTCCCATAGCATCCTTGCGTCTATGGGCTCCTGCCCACCATGAGCAGCCACCGTCTAGGACACACTCAAATGCCCACAGTGGCCAGCAGGAAATGTAAATAGGTGAGGCAGGCCAGGTGGAAGACACAGGGAGTGGTGGACGCTGTAGGGGCATTGGAGAACTCAAGCCCATCTCTTGAGTGTCTCCACGAATGTGTCCAGGACATGGGGCTGATGACGGCACTCTGGGGAGAAACCAAGAGGAACTGGGCAAAGGAGGGGCAGGGGTGCAAGACTCATTTTTTCATTTCTTTCCCTTTTGTATTGTTTGAATTTTAAAAGTAAGCAAAATGATTTAAGAAAGAAGATATTCTGTGGACCAGACAATTACATCTAAGACTGCATATGAGCTGTGGTCCATCGCCTATGACATGGGCCTAGGGGCTGGTCTACAGCAGCACTGTCCACTAGAAATAGAATGGGAGCCACACCTGCAATTATACATTTTTGAGTAGTCACATTAAAGGTAAAAAGAAACAGGTGAAATTAACATTAAGGCTATGTCTCATTTAACCCAATATATCCAAAATATCATTTCAATGTGTAATTGACATAAAAATGATTAATGAGATGTTTTACCTTCTTTTTTCATAATTCTTTAAAATTTGATGTGTATTTTACACTCATAATGTATCTGAATTTGTTGTAGACACATTTCAAGTACTCAATAGCCACATGTGGTTAGTTGTTACTGTACTGGACAGTGTAGCTTGGCCAGTTTTCCTTTCCGGTCAGTTCTCCCTCATGCAAGCAGAGCTATATTAAGGGGTGGGCCAATGGGGCAGCTGCTGAGGGTGCCAGATGTTGCTGTTGTTGTTAGTCGCCGTTGAGTTGATTCTGACTCATGGTGACCCCATGTATGCAGAACAGAACTGCTCCATAGGTTTTCAGGGCTGTGACCAGTTTGGTCTTCTGAGGCACCTCTGGGTGGGTTTGAACCACCATCTTATGGTTAGTAGTTGAATATTTAATCATTTGTGTCACCAGGGACTTAAAGGGGTGCTAAAATTAGGACTACTGTGCCAGTGACTCAGGTCTGGTGCCCACACATGAAGACAGCCCCCTATCTCTCTTGAGCTTTTTTATGCTTTTGTGATTCATACTGTAAGTTTTACAGGACAACCAAACATGGGAACAGCCAAATGAACATTGCCTGGGTTGGTAGTTACAACCTACGGACATTCTGAAACCGGGTAATGCATGGCATGGTGCTATTTACTAGAAATGAATAATATGCCCCATTATCTGACCTGTGAACTTCTGAACAATCCTCCTACGAAGTTGGTTGATTCTGAAAATCGTGAAATAAATCGAAAACAGAAACAACATAAACGTGGGAAACCTTTTGCTCAGAGGTATGTTTGTTGGGGATCATGGAGGTAGAATTCCCACTGCTCCTTCCTCCTCCCAAGCTGAGATGGGCCCTTGTTCCCATCTTGAAGGTCAGTCATATTCTATCAATATTCATCAGAGCTCTCAGTCTTGTCAGTTAATGATTATACATTTGAGATTCTGCACTGTTGTCAAATTTTCATGTGCTTTGCTTTCTCAGGAGTTTGTACGTGTAATGAACACTTGCTGTGCCCTGGAAGCAAGGTTTAGGGCCTTTAGCTGATAAATAAATACCAGCCACAACTGAAATACAAATGGGACTCCAGCTGCGGATGTGCTTGTTATTGGAGTCACCATTGGTGCCGCTCACCACTGCAGCTTTAACAAGGGAGGAAGTGACTGTGCAAAAAAGATGCCCATTTCTAGAAATAGCATGTGTCTTTTCCAGAAGCAAGCAACCAAGAAAATTACATTTTCAGACTAGAGGTCACATCTAGATATAATAATATATTAGCATCACTCTACATGTTTGCCACTGTACATGCATTAACCACTGCCCCAGGAAGCAGATACTTTTATTATTACCACTTTGATGAAGAAACTGAGGCTCACTGAGGGTAAAGAGATCACAGAGCTAGTAAGTGTCAGAGATAATATATGTGAAAAAGTCCGTGAGGAATGCACCCTGAGTTGCTATATTGGTTCTGAGGAGGGAGAGATGACTTCTGTCCAGGGGTACCAGGGACGTTTCCTGAGGTGCTGGAATTGAAATGGGCCTTGGAAATTGGGTGGGTGTGGACATCCAGAGATACTTAGAATAAGGAGTAGCATCTGTGAAGACCTGGGAGTAGAAAATGCCAGGCACAGAAAGGGAATGGCAGTAGCAACTAGTTCAGTGTGGCTAGAACGATACAGACATGAAGGTAAGCACAAAGTCGACATGCAGAGAATTTGTGACAGTAGGTAACAGACACCCCATATGGGACAGATGCTTGCTGGTGCTTTACACAGGCCATCCCATTTACTTTTCACAAAAATCTTGAGGTATAAAGCATTACTCTCTCTGTATTTTACAAATAAGGAAAATCGGGCTCTGAGAGGTTCACTAACTTGCCTAGGTCACACAGCTAGCAAGAAAAGGAGGGAAGATTGGAATGTATGTCTGTCCCGCTCTTCCACTACACTGAGAAATCCTGTTAGGAAAGATGAAATCATTGCCTGCTGGGATGCTTTGCCCTGCTATACTGATTCTCCAAATCTGCCACACTTGTATATCAGGGAAAGCTCCCACTTTTGTGGCTCCTCTGGACCGCCTATCACCACCACCACTGCCATCACCACCATTGTCAACCCCCTTCTCTTCCCCAGTCTTTGACTAATAGGAATGACATCTAAAAATCAACAGCCAAGAAAAGCAACAATTAAGTAGCTGGCAGCACCAACTAAAATCTTACCTTAGGGATGAGAAGATAAATGCTGCAATAATCAATATCTCAGAAATCTGTAGCTCAGTTTTATGCACCTGATATTCCATTTCATGGCTCCAAAGCAGCAGTTACATCAGCCTATTTGTGTCCTTAATATGGTAAAATGCCCACGGAGAAAAGATAAAGATGTGTGTGTACTGGAGGGGGGAGGGTTCTTTGCTGCTGTCTAGAGATCCCAACATCAGCTCTCTGCATATCCAGCATGGGAAAGCAAACGGTGCTCTTAAATCTCATGCATGACAAACGTATTGAGTAGCTTGGAAGTTACTTGTACCATTGATCCAGCTGATATCAGGAGAGTGTATATTCACCAGATGAATTAGGGCAAATTAAATGCAACACTGTGCTCCTGTTTCCTATGAGCAGGAGACAACCATAAACCCAGAGGGTCAAAAAGAAATGATCTGATCCTTTCCACACACCCTGTCTTATGTCATCATCCACGTTCAGTGAAAACCCTCAAATTTTTATTCATTGAGGTGATATCATGGTTTCTTTGTATAATGCAATTTGCCTTACCTCTTTAATTGCCAAGGAACTTAGAATTGTTGTATGCTGTTGCATACTCACAGCAAAATCTGTCTTTACTAATTCCTTCCAGTTGTTTCTACACACACACACACACACACACACTCTCTCTCTCCCTCTGCAGAGGAATCCTCCATTTCTTGCTCACCCTTGACATATTACTCAACAATAAAAAAAAAATTCCACCTCCTAAAAGCCTCTATAACCTGTCTCCTCCTCTGTCCCCACAGCCTTTGCTTTATTTAAGCTCTTATCTTACTGCATTTTCTCAAACCTCAGATGCCACTGACTGTAAAAGGCACCATGATTTTATGTCCCACTATGAAAAGGCAAAATACTACAAATAAAATTGACACATGATCGCTTGTAGGAAGCATCCCAAAGAGATGTTAAAACGTGAAGAGAAAATGAGCATCTTAAACATTGATGATACACAGGGTCTCAAATAAACTCTTATAACTGGCTCCTAGCTGCTCATGTCTACAGCCTAGTACGCTGGCACGTGAGCTACGTCCGTCTCCTTACCCTCCGCGTGGCAAACGCCTTCTCACAGTCCTCGGAAACCCTTCCGCCAGCCCCGCAGGCTTGGTGGTAACCTTTCCCTCCCTGTGTTCCCCTGGCATTCTGAACTTTTTCTAGTCTGCGTAATAACACGTCCATATTGCTTTGCAATTATCTGCCTGCATGTCTTTCTCCTCCAAGGACTCTGAGAAGTTTGAGTACAGGCTGCCTGTCTTGTTCACCTTAATATCCCCAGGCCCTGTTGTACGTTAAATCCTCAATAAGAGATTGCTGGATCAACATTCAAACTCGAATTGACCCAATGGTGAGGACTGTGTGATACAAGCAGCTTCTGGGCACCGTCACTAGAGGGCAGTGTGGAACCATTCCATTGCCTAGAACTGCTGTCCCCAGAAATCCAGGCTGCGGAGGTTCAAAGAAGCTGGCTTCCTGTGGGCGAACTGTGGAGGGCCTAGGAGCATACAGCTCCCAGGGCTCAGTCTCATTCTGCAGCATCTACTTTGAGGATGCTCCTTGCATCTCTGCATCCCTTGTCAGCCTGCCCACTAGGTGCTTTCGGGTGGCTGCCTCAGCGCTTTTCTTTAATAAGAGCCAAAGGCTCCTCCCAGCTTCCCATCTCTGGGTGAAGCAGACTGGGGCTGTGGAGAGGGAAAGAAACGTCTCCCTCACACCCCCATTCTTGTTTCTAATAAAGTCAGGCTCGCTGCGAAGGGCCTGCAATATAATCGCTCCACTTTGAAGAACAACAGGTAGCAGCATCAATATTTGATTTCTAAAAGGTTGTGCGAACAGTTTTAAATATTAAAGATAAAGGCGAAGACTCAGATTGTCTTTTGATCTCAGCGGTGGAAGCACTTTAAACGAAAAACGGTGCTAATGAGCAGAATAAGACTGTTTGCCCATCAAATGGTATTGGTTTGCAATAAAGCAAAATGGTTCTGGGGGGGGGGTGTCAGGGGTCGGAAGCAATATCTTCACCAGGGAAGTTTTCTGTTCATTATCTCTGTAATGAGGGGAAAATAAAGCAACTCTGCTGGAGTAACTTTCTTCCAGCTTATTGTGGGCTGTTTAGCAACCTTGATGAGTGGTCAGGGACGAGCTCTGAGGAAACCTCATAAATTAACTATCCAACTTCCTGGCTAATGAGCCCAATATGTCAATTTTCAGTGATCAAAATGATGCAATTCAATAAAGCACAGTTCATTTTGTAAGGAAATATACTTTTAATAGGGAGAACGGCAGGGTCACGGTCCTCCTGAGATAATTAAGGGCCAGAGGAATTAGAGGCATGGAGCTGTACTTACCGTCTGGAGAGACCCATGGGGTTTGTGTGGCAAATATTGTCTTTCAGGGACAATAAATTCCTTCATTGTATTTCCATTACTGCATTAATGCAGTGCTCTCCGATTTACTTGTAACCAAGAAGGCTGGTTATTCCTGAAACTTGGCATTTAATGCTAATGAACTTGCAATGCAGGCAGCTCTCTCTCTTTCTCTCTCTGTGTGTGTGTGTGTGTGTGTGTGTGTGTGTGTGTGTGTAGCACAGGCTCAGGCAACCTAGCAGAAAAGTTAGGAACCTTGGAGGGGATTCGTATAGGGTCCAGAGGGCTGAGATGGATCAGGCAGACAGATTGACAGATACCTGGAAAAGTCAGGAATAGATAGCCTGAGAGCCATGAACAAGTAATGCCTGAAAAGAGAAGCTGAGGTCAGGACTTAGCAAGCAGTAACTAGCTGCTGTCAAGTCGATTCCTACTCCTGGCGACCCCATGTGTGTCACATTAAGTGTTTGCAGCACCCAGCCAGGGGCTCCAGGCAAACAGTACAAAGTATGAAATCCAGACTGGAAAAACTCACCTTTAAGTGAGGCAAAAAGGACTTAGTTGAAAAATGGGAGTTTTTTGAAGCAAAAGGGATCAGGACCCCAGCTCAGAAGCAAGAAAGGGTGCTGGGAGCCCATGCGGATATTGGGTTGCTCATGTGGTACAGGACAGAACCAGGAGGTCACGGTGAAGGGGGCCGGGCAGCTCAGCCTATTGGGTGTCTCTTTAAGAGGCCCCCCTTGAGACAGCTACTTTAAGAGTAAAAACTCCATTGAGTTTCTGTTTATGTGGATGGAAAATATGGCAAATGGATGTAGAAGATGGTTACACAACATGAATTCACATAGTTTCATTGAATTGCACAAGGGAAAAATGTTGACAAGTGTTGTGTTATCTATATTTTTTTTACAAGAACAACAACAATAATAAAAGAGTAAGAACTTCATGGTTAGGTTTGTTGGATTTGCTTGATTCTGTAATCTGCATCCCTGGATGAAAAGGCACCTATTTGGTTTTAAGGATAGAAGTGGCTGGAAGTAAATTTCACAAGTCTCCATGAGGGAGCTGATGATTGTCTAGCAATCTACCCAACCACTCTGGGAAGCTCTGCGCTGGAGGAAGGAACCAGATGGGAAACACTGGGCTCCCACCAACATCTTCCAACTTCGCTTCAATGGGAGTGGAAAAGTGATGTAACGGGAAAGAGGACAGCTCCTGGAGTCAAGTTCAAGTTCTAGCTCCACTGCTATTAGCTTTGTGGTGTTGGGCAAGTTGCTCAACTTCTCTGAACTGTAGTTTCTTCAACTGACATTTAATTTGCTGGGCAGTCTATCTATTTGTAGAGAGGTGGGGAGATAAGTGAATATGTCACTTTGCTTATTTTTGCTTTCTTATTATTTATTTCTCCAACACCAGAGATAAGAAAAGAATAAGTTACCAACGGAATCAGGATTCTTCCCCTTGACGCACTTCTTATCTATAATGGGACTTTCCTAGAAAAAGTAAGTAAGGTTGCTGTTAATTCCAGTAACTTGGAAATAAATTTGTGAAAAGAGGATTTTCCATGAGTTAGAGGGCTCAAAGTGAGAATGCATTAATTAGGAGGTGTTTGCTTAAGGTGAGAAATGGATTGTACCGAAGCCAACCTCACCCAAACTCCTGCTGGAGGTGCCTGGTTGGCAATGACTGGCAATGCTCACTGGCTTGCCCTGACCTTGAAACAGAACTCCCTGTTTTCCAGAAGTTTCGGGAGGTGCTCTGGCAAGGACTTTCTGCTTAGAAAAAAAATCTCTCTTTTGGCTTTTGACTTTTACTTTGTCTTGGCCTTTGACTAAATTCCCCTAATGTACACGGAGCATTAACTAATTGCCAGTTCATTTTGTATGTTATGTCATTTAATCTTCAGAAGAATTGTGTGAAGAGGGCTTAGTTATGTCCGTTTTTTGGAGATGAGAAAACTGAGGTTCAGAGAGGCCAGGAACTTAACTACAGCAGCGGTTAATAAGACAGGGAAGCTCCATACTCAGGTCTTTGGATGGATTCCAGGTCTTCTTTTTAGTACTTCATGCCTCTTTCTCAGTAATCTCCTGTTTTGACCCCTTCCCCCTTTGTTTTAATAAACTTTTTATTTTAGAATAATTTTAGATTTACAGAACAGTTACAAAGATAGCATAAAGACTTTCCATATATTCCTCACCCAGCATCCCCTGATGTTAACATCTTACGTTACCATGATACAATTGTCACACAACCAAGAAATTAACATTGGTATATCACTCTCAACTGAACTACAGACTTTATCTGGATTTCATCAGCTTTTCGGTTCTTTTTTCTTTTCCAGGATCCAATCTAGGATACCACATTGCATTTAGTGACTCTCACTTTTAACCTGAATATTGGTTGCAACTTTATTTGGGAAGAAGTTTGGAGTAGGATTAAGGTTGCCAGAGGTAATTTTTATAGGCAATCCCCATTTGTAAAGATGTGCTGGTTTTTCTTCGTTTTTGATTTTGCTTTTGGTAGAAGCAGTCCTTAAGCTCATTGCAAAGGACACTTTGGTTTCGGCTGGGAAGCTTGGCTTGCCTGTACAATGGCGGTGCAGGTTCGGGATTGAGATTCAGCTTTCAAAGGCAACTCTCCATCAATGTCTTCTTTCAAGGACAGGAAAGTTCAAATTAACTTGGGGCTTTGGCATTCACTACGCCAAACATTCCTGAAGTTTCCACGATTGCCAATAAATAAGACATTCCATCATCTTTAAGATGTCAAATCTCCTGATAAATTGAATTTCATAAAATATTGCTCTATTGATCTTAGCGTTCAGCTTTCAGTAAGGCAAGCAAGCCAGAATTGCTGGCTGGGACTTTTCTGCCAGGAGGATGTTGTATGATTACGTGGGTACGTACATTTATGAGGTCGGGGTCCCTGACTCTAAATTTCATTTCCTGGCACTACATCAAATCCAAATTGATCATAGTGATCTTCTCTCCATTGCTGCCAGTATGGTAAAATTTCATTTATGCTTATTTAGAACGGTAGAGAGAAACCTTGTAAATCTACATTGAAGTTGATTCATATAGTACTTGGCACAGAGTGGGTGCACAATCAGCATTAATGCCCCTTTTCCCTTTAAAAAGAAAGAAAATCAAACTGGTCTCAGAACTTCATTTTGAGAGTTCTTTAAGTTTACAGAAACAAAAGGGCCAGTGATGAAAACTGATGACATGGCAAGTCCGAAAAAGAACAAGTTAAAGCGTGGTGTTTCTTCCCCACACCAGCTTTCCCTGGGCTGCTCTGAAAATATTCTGCAGTCAAGAGCAGGTTCCTTTAAAAAAATTTTAAAAACAAATAACGTTTTCATACTCATAATGACAACGTGTCTTGGGTGCCATCTGCTCTTGCCATTTGTTAAGGCAACTCAACGAGAAAATAGTATTTGGGATGACTAATATTTAGCTTGTTCATTGTCTTTTTAAAAGGGTAGACTGTTTCTCTCAGAGAACATCACAGAGTCCATGACAAACTAGTTGGGTGGGGGAGGTGGAGGTGGGGTTTTCCCCCATTTAGGCCAACTGGGTCATTCATTAGGCATTTCTTAAGCAACTGAAATGTGTTAGGCAGTGTATTAGGGCCAGAAGAATGAAGATGAAAGAGGGAATCTCCATAGGCTGGTGGGGGCTGAGCATTAAATAATACCTATAATACAAGCTGCTAAGTGCTATGATAGAGATTTGCAAAGGGTGCTGTTGGAATATATATACTGGAACATATAAAGGAAACCTGTGACGGAGACTATGTGTGTGTGTCAAGAGAAGTGTTGAGGAAAGTTTCCCCAGAGGAGAAAAAACCTGATCTGAGTCTAGGAGAATTGATAGACATCAGCTACTTGTGAAGCGGGGGAGGGTGTGCAGGCTCAAATATCTCATTAGATCAACATGACGCATCAAAGATACACATCCAGTCCTCTTTATGTTTCAACTGCACCAGAGAGCAAGCGTACCAATACATCCACTAAGACTGAACTATTTCCTGGGCATCTTAGAACAGCTGACCAATAAGAGTTGATTGCTCAGCCCCAGACCAGGGGAAGTGGGGACAGAAGAGAAGACGATGTGGTCCATGATGGGAGGGCAGCTACCCACAAGCAGCAGTCAAATAGCAGGGTGAGGCAGTGTGAGAAACATGGGGGCCATTTGCACTGAGGGAGCTGATGTATCCTTTGTTAGTCTGTGGCCATGAAGTTGCTACTCTGGGTTTTTTTAAGGCCAATTACTGGAGGATCTGGTGCAGGAGGACGAGACAGGAGATCTTGAAGGCTTCTTTCCAAACCTAATAATCTGCATTCTCATTGTTTTCTTAAAGGACTTTTTAAATATCCCTTGTGGTTTTTTGTTTCTTTCCTAGAGCTTTTGGGGAATACCTGTCTGTTCTTATGTATAGAATGTACAGTAGCTGCACAAACTGCATTCGTTTTTTCAGAAATAAAATGCTCGCAAGGCATGAGTTCCCTGTTATGCTCTAAATCATAGTTATCTGTGGTGAGCTGCAGGTTACCAAGTGCAGCTACAGCATCCTGAGTTCTCTCCATGAACTAAACCAACAAAAACAAGAGAAGCACAAAATCCCCCAAAGACTAGAGAGCTACAACATAATAAAAATATTAATGCTAATATTTGCTAAACTGTACTGAGTGCTTCCTAGTGACAGACCCTGCACTGAGCAGAGTATCTCATTAGATCATCACAGGACTCCTGTGAGCCTGCACTAATGTTGTATTTACTTGATAGATGTGAAAACCGAGACTCAGAGAGGATGAACGGCCAGCCTGTTTCCATAGCCAGGAGGTGATGAAACTAGGTCACCAACCCAGGCTTGTCCACTCTGTCTTTCCCCCATTATGCCACCTCCCAGAAGTAAGTAAGGGGATGCTTCCCTGTGCTATACCTGGCAGTGCCTACTCTCTGTAATGGCTGCAGTGGACCTAGGATTCTTTGGCTTTCCATGGAACTCAGTAGTCATACACTTGGAATTCTCTGAAGTTCTACCTTTCCCCTTTGGTCTTGGTGGCTGCCTCACCATGGCCAGCCTTGTCACTTGTCCTTCTGGAAAGCGAAAGTCAGACAGCCCTGACTCTTCCCCGGTGCAGCAAGCACTGATTGAGCATCCACTGTGTGCCGAGGTCTTCCTAGGTCATGAGTGGTGGAGAGAGGCAAGAACGGGGGGGACCAGGGAGGTAAGAATTGACTGATGCCAAGCTGGCTAACGTGAATGTGGATCCTTACTACTTATGGAACATGTGTATGTACTCTCCCATGGCTCCTATGGCTCCCAGGCAGAAACCTCTGAAGCGGGAGCAGGCAGACTATCTTATAAATGAGAACAATACCTCTCTCAGAGCCTTAAGAGACTTGCCCATGCCAAACCACTCGCAGAGTCGAGGCTCAACTGCAATTCAGGCAATGCTGCATCGACTACTCTATTGTTACTTTGGTCCTATTGCTCCTCTTGTTTTCCTCTTTCTCGTTCTCATACAACTACTTAGCCTTTCTGTGTCTCATTTTCCGTACCTACAAAATGGGGAGAATAATAGTAGCTAACGGTTTGTTGTTAAGATTAAGTAAGGTAATACATGTAAAAATACTCAGAAGAGTGCCTGACATATATATATATATATATAGTTGCTATGAGTTGGAACCAACTCGACCGCACATAACAACATTGATAGTTTCTACGAGTAGTTACTAGTAGTACTATTACTGCTACTACTATGATGCCCACATAATGAATAAACACAGTTTTCAAGAGAGATGTAAGTACATGCATTTGCTTATAACATGAAAATGCTGATTGATATGGGCAAAAAGTAACATAAATAACTTGGTTATTATACATACATACCAATCCCTGACATTTCATGTTTCAAGAATTAAGGCTATAGGGGGACTAAAACATGGACTAAATCCTGGAGGAATTCACAAATGGGAAAGGTGGACAGACATACAGATGGGTAACTGAGTAAAAATGAAGTAAGGACTATGGTTGCTATGGGAATGGGAAAGAGGAGGTGAAGGGAAAGGAGAGAAGAGAGGCTTTTATTTTTTTTTTTTACTGAGATAACTAATATTTAAGAGTAATTAAATTCTCATAACTGCCGTGTGAGATAATGGTGTTATCCCTATTTTACAAATGAGGAAATTGAGACTCTAAGAAGTTAAGCTGTTTGTTGAAGCCATAGAACGGAAATGGACTTGTAACACAGATATTTCACTCTCAAACCCACGCTTTTCTACCTCACCAACAATATCGGAATTATCTGAGGAGCATCATCAGAGAGCAGTTGGTGATTTCTCCCCTCTTTGGACAATTAGACCACTCAGTGTCTCTGTAATTTACACACACACTCATACACATTCACACATACACACGCATATACAACACTCATACACACACACTGCTCTTCTACACACACTCACACACACATATATACACACTCGCACATACTCATATACAAGTTTCACACACACACATACACATATACAACACTCGTACACACACACACTACCCTTCTATACATGCACTCACACACACACTCACACATTGAGACACACTCACAGACAACAATCATACACACACTGCCCTCATATACTCACATACAGCACTCACACACACACACCCACGTACAACCTTCACAAACGCACTCACACTCACATCAACATTCACACACACACTCAAACACAACACTCACACACACACACACGGAGCACTGGTACACAGCATGCACTACATTATTCGTACACCGGAGTGATCTCCACACCAAGCTGTAATTTCCTTGAAGACAGGCTCAGTGTCTCAGTCACTTTTATACTTCTCACAACGCCTAACATGTTGCCTTGTACATAGTAAGTTTGTATTGAACGACCTGGCGGAGAGGAGAGATTCTGCCACGGGTAAGACTGGGGAGAAAGCGAGGGCTTTCATAAGTAATGGCTGCTTTTGGACCAAGGTAAAGTTAGAGCCCTCTGGGAAACATCCTCGATGTGAGCCTTCTTGCACACAGTTTCATCATAATGATCTTCTAATTTACACTTGAAGCACTTATCGATGAAGATCAAAGACTACAGCCCTCAGTATGGATTACACTTCAACATAAAGAAAACAAAAATCCTCACAACTGGACCAATAAGCAACATCATGATAAACAGAAAAAAGACTGAAGTAGTCAAGGATTTCTTTTTATTTGTATCCACAATCAATGCCCATTGAAGAGCAGTCAAGAAATCAAAGGATGTATTGCATTGGGCAAATCTGCTGCAAAAGACCTCTTTAAAGTGTTGAAAAGCAAAAATGTCACTTTGAGGACTAAGGTACACTTGACCCAAGCCATAGTATTTTCCAGCTGGACAATGAATAAGGAAGACCAGAAAAGAATTGATGCCTTTGAGTTACGGTGTTGGAGAAGAATGTTGAATATACCATGGACTGCCTGAAAAAAAAAAAAAAAAATGGACTGCCTGAAGAATGAACAAATCCGTCTTGGAAGAAGCACAGCCAGAATGTACCTTGGAAGCATTTTGTCTTACATACTTTGGACATGTTATCAGGAGGGTCCAATCCCTGGAGAAGGACAACATACTTGGTAAAGTAGAGGGCCAATGGAAAAGAGGAAGACCTTCAACAAGATGGATTGACACAGTGGCTGCAACAATGGGCTCAAACATAGCAATGACTGTGAGGATGGCGCAAGACTGGGCAGTGTTTTGTTCTGTTGTGTGTAGGGTTGCTATGAGCCAGAACTGACTTGATGACACCTAACAACAATAACAATTTACCCTCACTCACAAGAGTGGGTGACATTTGGAAGCCAGGTTTGAGCTACATATTCCCATTCTTGACCACAGCTCAAGTTGGGCCACTAGGATTCTTTTCTTACTAATTTGGAACTGGGACTAAGAGATTCAGTCTGAGTTGGTTTCTTAGATGAAGGGGATGTAAACTCTGGAATTATGGGCTGATAAACTTCTGCCTGAGAATCAGAGAAAGCCAGGCTGCAGAGAAAAGGATAAAGCAGGCATTCAGAGAGAAGACCCTTGCCCCTCTCCAGCCTGCTGGAGAAGCTACTAGACTTTTTAAGGGAACATCACTAAGGGAGCTCGCTGGGTCGTTGGAGACAGTACGTTTGGGTTCAAATGTTCATTCTGCCTCTTACTATCATCGTGACCATGGGAAAACGGTTTACCTCCCTGTGCCTCAGTTTCTCCCTCTGTAAAGTGAGAAGGATAGTACCTTCTTCAGGATCCCATGGTGTTAATGTGCTTTGGCACAGTGCTAGCTCTCATATTCAGGTTGTGCCTTCCCTTTGATTCCTCTGGGTTTTCTGTCTGTAGGCCTCTGGCATCTTAGATACTTTTTCCTTCCTCATTTCAGAACTCTCGGAGGTCCAGTTGCTACTCGCAACACAAAGCAAATCAAAGGCTTCTCGGTTGTGGTGGAGAGACCTGTCTTTTCAGCAGCTCCTGCCTGAGCATATTTATCAGTCGCTAGGCAGAAACACACACCTGTCTTTTCATAAGTGACACCCCAGGTCCCAGCACATTTCAAAGCACAGACCCTTCTCTCTTCCTATGGAGATGGGGCTTTGCCTGTTTATTTTCTTTGATTCTTGGGGCTTCTTATTAATTTGGTAGAGGGTTGGGGATATTAATGTCTTCCCATAGTCATTCTCCAAAGTCATGAATAATCATGTTGTCATGCCTGTGTGACTTAAAATACAAAAGGTGCAATTTATGCAAGTTCTAAAGTTACTTTTTCAAAAGAATTCACCAAATGAAGCTGTCAGGCTGTCAGAATATGAGCATAGGCTAGATTCTTAGCTGTTACTTATGAATTTTCAAAGGACTTTAGCACATTTTTAATTGGAGTTTTTTGTTTTTTTTTCTTTTTCCCCTTCCAGCCTGCAAATCAACCTGCTTGCCTATTACATTTGGTGAGCGTGGCGAAAATACAATGCTGGGCTGGTAAGAGTGGTGGATGGAAACCTTGATTCATTCAAGGCCACACTGGAGCCTCAAGGCCATGGGCCAGTAGTCCAGGTTTCTCGGCCAATGAATAACTTTTAATTTTTTTTTTTTAAAGAAAGAGGAGGAAAGAAAGAATACGACACCAGTCAGCCTAGGTGTGTAAGTGTTTCCGATAATGCCTTGTATTTCTGTAGCACTTCTTGGAGCACTTAGGAATACTCCAATTTGTTTGACCCTCTCAACAACTCAGTGGTATTCATGACGCCCTCTTAGAGGTGAGTAAAGAGGCTCTGAGGTCTTGGGAGGAACTGCTGTTCCCCACGCCTTTTGATGCATGAAGACAAACTCTTTCCAGAGAAAACTCCTGGCCCCTCTGCCTCTTCTTCACTCCTCCCCGAAGAAGAGAGGGCTGACTTGTCTGATTGGTGAGTCTGGGAGAAGACACTGGGCCTGCGAAGCTTGGTGCCTTACTCTCTGCTCAGAACTGACTGTTCACAGAGATGGTACAATCCGGTTGATTCCCTTGGTCATGCTGGGACCTTAGTCCTCAAGACTTCTCTCTCCTGAGGGTAGGCCTATTGTTTGGGAAAGTAAGTTCAACTTGAGGGGATGTGATGGGTGATATTCTCAAATTCACTTTGTAACACACCTTAGCCACATCCTCCAACATGATTGTTATCATTAATAAAGCTGATATTTTAGTCTCCGTTTGTCTGACTCCTGGGTCTATTTCTTATTTAATTTAAAACTTACAGGATGGAAGGGGGATAGGAAATGCTATTTATTAGCCCCCTCAAACACAAATTAGAAGAATTAAATCTAAGATTATATAGTAAACAGCAAGGCTGTTCATTCTTTTATTTATTCCACATGTATTTATTGGGTGTCAACTATGTGTCAGTGGTAAAATTCTTGCCTTTCATGTCGGAGACCTGGGTTCAATTTCCAACCAGTGCACTTCACACGCAGGCACCACCCGCCTGTCAGTGGATGCTTGCTTGTTGCTGAACAGGTGAACATATACAGGTTTTAGCACAACTTCCAGACAAAGACAGATAAGAAAGAAAGGTCTGGCAATATATTTCCAAAAATCAGCCAGTGAAAATCCTATGGATCACAATGTTCTGTTGTACATGCGACTGTCATGAGTTGGGGCTGATTTGACAGCTGCTAACAACAATAGGGTTGCTATGAGTTGGAATTGACTCAATGGCAACAGGTTTTTTTTGGAACAACAATAGGTATGTGTCAGGGCAATTTTAAAGTGAACATTCCTCCTGAAGATACATTTTAATGTAGAGTAGGACATTCAATAATTAATTACACAATTTCACAGCAATAAGGACTGAGAAAAGTAAGGATACTAGGAGACTATATAACAGGGGGTCTGGCATAGTCTTGTCTGGAAGGTGGGGATTGTCTTCTCTGAGCAAGTGACATTTAAACTGGGCTCTGAAGGATGAGTAGTAGGAGGCTGGGCTAAGTGTGTACACAAAGAGGGAAGGAGAGATGATCCCAGCACAAGGCACCCAGGAACCTGAAAGAAGGCAGGTGTGGCTGAAACAGAGGAGAATGAGCAAGATGGAGCTGGTAAGGTAGGCCATTTGTGCAGGGTCTTGTGGGTCGGATTTAGGATACTCTAGTTTTTTCTAAGATTAATGAGAAGTCATTGAAAGCTTTACAGAAGCCCTGGTGGCACAACGATTAAATGCTTGGTTGCTAACTGAAAGGTTGGTGTTCAAACCCATCTAGTGTCTCCACAGGAGAAAGACCTGGCAATCTGCTCCCATAAAGATTACAGTCTATAAAACCTTATGGGGCAGTTCTATTCTGTCACACGGGGCTGCTACGAGTCAAAAATTGACTCGACGGCACCTAACAACAATTGAAAGTTTTTAAGAAAGAGTGGAATAGGCTGAGATTTGGGTTTCACAAAGCTCACCTTAGTTACTGTGTAAAGAACGGATTGCAATAGACCAAGAAGCAAGAGCAGAAGTTGGGAACTCAGTTAGGAGGCCACGACCATAGTCCAGTTATGTCACTAGAGTTTCGGACTTGTATTGTTGCAATAGAGGTGGTTTAAGGTGTCTTAGTTTGAGTTGACCCCAAAGCAGACCCTGAGACAAAGATTCCAATATAGTAATTTATTTGACTTCAGAAAACACTCGCAGGGGATGAGAGACAGGGAAGGAAGGAGACCTAAAAGGGTGAGTAATTAAGCCACTGTGGGTAACTGGAGCTTGACCTCACTGGAACAAATACATGCCTAAGAGCAGCTCTGTCTAATGGAAGTATAACATGGGCCACATATGTAATTTAAAATTTCGTAGTAGCTACATTTTGAAAAAGGTAAAATAAAAGAAGTGAATTTTAAGAATATATCTTATTTAACTAAATATATCCCAAAGATTACCATTTCAACATGTAATCAAGAGAAAGATTATTAATAAGATATTTTACATGCATCTTTTTATACTAAACCCAATTTTTTATACTAGGTCTTCAAAATCCAGTGTGTAATTTATACTTATAACGCATCTCAATTTGAACACTAAACTTTCATCAGAAATACTTGATCTATATTTTTATTTCATAAGGCTTACAGTTGAAAAAGCAAATTCATATGTCTAAGTTGTACTAAACATACTTAAACGCTTTCCAAAAACTGAATTGAGTAGTAGTTTTTAAATTAAAATGAATTAAAATTAAAATTTCAGTTAGTTCAATAGCCCCATTTCAAGCACTCAGTAGCCACATATGGCTGGTGGCTGCTGTGTTAGACAGTTCACCCGTAGGGTATCTCACCCAAGGGGTGAGGCAGGGAAGCCAGGATATTTATACATCAACTGTAGTCATTGGTTGTGGGCTGATCCTGGCACTCCAGGCCTGACTGTCCTTGGACAGTGGACTCTGGCAGCCAGAAGAAGCCCTAGGAAGTTGGTAGCTAGGTGGTCATGCACTCCAATGTAAAGCCCAAGAGGATAAGGGCAGGGCTGAATCTGCTACCTGATGACTCATGTTCAAACAGAGAGAGCTATGGGCTGTGTGAAATGAGAAAAAAAGAGAAATCAAGTATGATTGGTAGGTTTCTGGCTTAAACAGTGTGTGGGTAGCAGTAGCATTTGTTGAGACAGGGAAGATGGAAAGAGGTTTTGGTTTGGGAATAAGACATATAATTTGGTTTTGAATACCTGAATTTGAAGTCCCTGTGAAATACCCAAGTGGAGATGTTGAGTTGGCTTTGGGATAAATCGGTCAAGAGATCAGGGAACTGTCAGGATGGTAAACTGCAGTCTATGGTAATCTGATTGCTTTTAGAACTTGAGTAATAAAAATAACATGTAATGGGAATGATTAGATATTTGCAAAGTCACCTTAAATATTAGAGAGTAGCTCTCAGGCTGAGCCCAAGATGGACTGTGGTGAAATTGAGGATATTAACATTTCTAAAGAAGGAAGGTGGTCGGGTCTCTTCTTTGTGGGGCAGGGTGGGTTCATGGGGCTACCTTTGGCTTGGGTTGAAAAGATCCTTTGGGCATGTTTTTGCCTTTTGCTCTGAGTCCAGGCTCCTCCAGCACCTTCTTTTGGGAAACAGTGGTAGAGAGACGATGTCTTGGATAAAAGACATAGCCGTTGGAAAGGGCTTTCCCATCCTAAATGGTTACAGCAGCCTTTGGATTTATACCACATGCTCTGGGAGCTTGTTCACCGTGGGCCAGCCTCCTTGGGACCCGCTTAGTGCTCAGTGTCCTGACCCACAGGACAAGCACAGTACTAGGCATATAGGAGGCTCTCTCCAGAGGAGGAACCGGTGGCTGAGCCCCCAAGCCCTTACAGACTAAGCGTGCTGTGGAAGTCAGGCTTGGCCGGCTGGCCTTGCTGTAGGCTAGGCTCCCTGGCATGCATCACTGCCTGTGTACCCTGCAGAGAGCTGTCTACGGATGAGGTTGCTCTAGAAGACACAGATGATGAGGTCTTGTAAAATTTCACACTTTGTTAGGAGGTTTTGTTCCATCGGCCTAGATGTGATTGCAGAAAACCCGCCTTGACCAATGGTAATAGCCCTGATAACTGTAAAATCACACCTCACACTTTCACACAGAGGAAATAATCCAGTGCTCAATCATTTGCTCAACTCCAAGTCTTAAAGCACCTACACTTCCCCAGGCCCTGTGCTGGGCACGGGGCCCAGAGTAAGCAGAGCGTCGTTTCTGCTCCTGCCTTATTGGGAAAGTCAGGATGCTGACAATCAGTGTGAGTGGAAAGGTACAATGGAAGGAATCATACAGGTTCAGTGTCTAGCTTGGGCTGTGCAGGGAGGAAGAGATGGGGACATTTTCCTGAAGAAAGCAACTTTTAAGCTGAAATTGTTGAAGCCTCACTTTCCTGGGTCAAAGGATTGAGAGGCGTCTCTGAGAGTCATGGAACCCAGCTGCTGCTTCTGGAAAGGCTCTCCCATAAATCCGCTGGCTGAACTGGGTGCTTTTTTTTTTTTTTTTAATCTTTGGTTATATTCTATTCTATATTATATTTTCAGTATTGTATTTAAAAGTTGTTTGAGCCAATTCATCTTTGTGTGGCTATGTTACCTATCAAGCACATAGTAAGGTTCATTTGTTTCTGTATTGAAAGTTAAGGTTTTCTTCTATCTTTCTTTTTGATTTAATTTTATGTTCTCTTTTAGTAATTAATTTTAATTCTATTAGATATTTGCCAACTTTTGGACATATGAAAAATATTTATCTCTTTATCTCATTCTCTATTTCTCTATCTACCTATCTACCCACCCACCCATCCCTCCCTCCCTCTATTTTTCCTAATTCCCATTCCTCCCCTGTCCCATGGTAACCACTAATCTTTTGTCTTGATGAATTTGACTGAACTGGTACTTTTTGATAAATAGCAAGTTCAAGAGAGAGTTTGTGGAAGAGCTAGGCTTGGAGACTGAGGTGAAACAGAAAATCTATACCGAAGCTGTCAGAGCCAAAGAAGGGCTTTCCTAAGGAGGGGTGACAGGGGAGGTGTTTGGGAGTTGGGAAGTTACAGGCAAAATGGGAAAGATAAGTGGGTACCAGTGCCTGCAGTGAGAGCCCTGCCAAGGGGCGCAGGCTCTTGGGGCTCCCTTCCCATCTAGCAATCCAGCTCTTCCCTACACCTCCCCAGACAGGATTCTGGCCTCAAGTCATCAGGCTGCAGATGAACACTCAATGCTTTTTCAAACTTAATCTCCTCCCCCAGCCCCCGCATGATTCATTACAAATTCTGTGTTCATACGATGCATTAATATTGATTAAGAAACAGGTGCTTTCAGATTCAATTAGCAAAACTGCAATTATTCACAGAAGGTTACACTGGAAAATTGGGGAAAATATGCAGGTGTGCAAATGAGCCCTACCTGAAGGCACTACAGAGGGGCTTAAAAAATGTCTCTTCCCCTCCAGCAAATGCTTTCCTTGCATTACACTTTCTTTGGGTGACAAATGGAGTTGCCACTTAAAACAGTGGTGATGAATGTCTGTGGTTCAGGACCCAGGAGAACTCCCCACTTGGAGTCAGATTCCTAAATCAGGATTCCAAGCCCTGCCTGTTGAACCACTGAGGGTGCTTGTTAGTCATACAGATTCCTTGGCCCCATGTCTCTGACTCAGAATCAGTGGGGTCAAGTGAGGGACTTGATGTTCTGTATTTTAAAATGCAACCCCTGTGATTCTTGGCATGAGACAAGTTTGGGAAAAGTGCTTCAAGTGAAAGGCCTCAAGCTGACCTGGGGCTGTGCAATGCCACCTGGGGTATGGACGATGGTAAAACATTGGATGACATTTGCTACTCCTTTCTGGTTTGGCTTTGCCATATTTAGCATCCGAAAAGCTGTATCTCTCCTTGCGGGTGCAGTGTGAGAAATGATCTACTCCAGTAAACATGGAAACTAAGAAGGGAGCATCATAATTTGCTAATTAATAATTCTGTACAAAAAAAAAAAGAGAAGCTTTGATTTAAATAGCTTTGGGAAAGGAGCCCTGGCGCCTCAACAGTTACTTGCTTGGCTGCTAACCGAAAGGTCGGTGATTTAAAACCCATCTAAGGGCTCTGAGGGAGAAAAGACCTGGAGATCAGCTCCTGCAAAGATTACAGCAGAGAAAACCCTATGGGGCAGTTCTACTCTGTCACACGGCATTGCTATAAGTCAAAAATGACTTGAAGGCACCCACAACAACAACAGCTAAATAGCCATGGAAGCATAATTATGGATACCCGACCAGGACTTCTGAAAAACTCTTGGGTTTCTTTCAAACAAGACCTCCCTTGAGAACATGGAAGAAGAATTTATGATTCAGGTGCTTCCCTGGCTAACTATATTTCTAACTACTGAACCTCAGCCACAGACATCAGAGTCTCATTTTAGGGCCAGAGGGATGATCGGGAAAATCTAACCTAACACCATCAGGGTGCAGATGAAAGCATGCAGGCTCACGGAGGTGAAGGAACTTGCCCAAGGCCACTCAGGTGATGGGACAAGAGATATCGTGGTTCCTGAATCTTGGCTTCTAGCTCCCAGTGCCTTCCTGGCACACCACGCTGCCTCTGAGATCCTCTCATTGTAAGGCTACAGCATGCTAGGAAGAACGAAGGCAGGAAAGATTTCAATAAACATTAAAAAAAAAAAACAAAAAAACAAACTCCTTGCCGTTGAGTCGATTCCAACTCATAGCGACCCTACAGGACAGAGCAGAACTGCCCCATAGGGTTTCTAAGTAGTGCCTGGTGGATTTGAACTGCCGACCTTCTGGTTAGCAGATGTAGCTCTTAGTCACTAAGCCATAAATATTCAGTAAGGCCAATATATTCAAGGAATTGAGTTGTATGGTGAGATATTAAACCAATCCCGTTGCCACCGAGTCACTTCTGATTCATGGCGACCCCATGTGTGTCAGAGTAGAACTAGAACTGTGCTCCATAGGGTTCTTAATTGTAGATTTTTTTGGGGAAGTAGATCACCAGGTCTTTCTTCCGAGGTATCTCTGGGTGGATTCGAACCACAAACTTTTGGGTCACTGCCAAGTATGTAACTGTGCCACCCAAGAACTCCCTCAAGATATTAGGATGCAAAAAATGAGGTCCCTATCTTTTAGGTGACACAGACATATAAATGAACAACTGCAATACAATGTGACACATGCCCAAGTAGAAGTATACATAGAAAGGTGGTAAACCAAGGTTAGGAAGTGACTAACTCCTTGAGCAATTCGGGAAGTGTTCTCAGAGTTTTGAGACAAAAGTCAAAGCTCACTGTGTGCTGATGAAAGAAATGGCATTCCTGGAAATAAGAAGAGCATATGCAAGAACCTGGAGGTCTGAACCCTAATGTAGGTGTTATGAATTGAATTCAATCCCCCAAAATATGTGTTGTAAATCCTAATCTCTACATCTGTGGTTATAATCCCATTTGGGAATGGGTTGTCTTTGTTATATTAATTAGGAAGGATTAGTGTAGGGTGTATCTTGAGTCAATCTCTTTTGAGATGTAAAAGAGATTAAACAAGGAAATTAATGAAGCAGCGATGGGGGAATAAGATGCCAAGTAGATCGCCCAGTAGCAGAAAGCTCAAAAGAGACAAAGACCTTCCTCTAGAGCCAACAGAGAAAGAAAACCTTCTCCTAGAGCTGGCACTCTGAATTCGGAGTTCTAGCCTCCTAAACTGTGAGACAGTTACCTGGCCAACTGATTGGAAGAGATCCTTATTTGCACACATTCCAAAGAAAGGTAATCCAACAGAATGTGGACATTATTGAATAATACCATCAATATTACATACAAGTAAAATTTTGCTGAAGATCATTCAGAAGTGGTTGCAGCAGTGTATCAACAGAGAACTGCCAGAATTCAGAAGAGGACGTGAAAAGAAGGATATCTTTACTGACGTCAGGTGGATCTTGGTTGAAAGCAAAGAATATCAGAAAATCGTTTGCCTGTGTTTTATTGTCTATGCAAAGGCATTTGACGGTGTGGATCATAACAAATTATGGCTAACATTGCGAAGAATGGGAATTCCGGAACACTTAATTGTACTCATGAGGAACCTGTACATAGACTAAGAGGCAGTCGTTCAAACAGAACAAGAGGATATATCAAGTGTTGTTTAAAATCAGGGAAGATGGGCATCAGTTTTGTACCCTTTCATGATACTTATTCAATCTATATGCTGAGCAAATAATCTGAGAAGCTAGACTATATCAAAAAGAACATGGCATCAGGATTGGAGGAAGACTCATTAACAACTTGTGATATGCAGATGACACAACCTTGCTTGCTGAAAGTGAAGAGCACTTGAAGCACTTACTGATGAAGATCAAAACCTGAGGATGGATTACACCTCAACATAATGAAAACAAAATCCTCACAACCGGACCAATAGGCAACATCATGATAAACGGAGAAAAGATTGTAGTTCTCAAGGATTTCGTTTTATTTGGATCCACAATCAATGCCTATGGAAACCCCAGAAAAGAAATCAAACAATGCTTGCATTGGGCAAGTCTGCCGCAAAAGACCTCTTTAAAGTGTTAAAAAGCCAAGATGTCACTTTGAGGACTAAGGTGTGCCTGACCCAAGGCATGGTATTTTCAATTGCCTCATATGCATGTGGAAGCTGGACAATGAATAAGGAAGACCGAAGAAGAACTGATGCCTTTGAATTACAGTGTTGGCAAAGAATCTTGAATATACCATGGACTGCCAGAAGAATGAACAAATCTGTCTTGGAAGAAGTACAGCCAGAACGTTCCTTAGAAATGAGGACGGCAAGACTTCATCTCACATATTTTGGGCATGTTATCAGGAGGGGCCAGTCCCTGGAGAAGGACATCATGTTTGGTAAAGTAGAGGGTCAGCAAAAGAAAGAAAAACTCTCAGTGAGATGGGTTGACAGGTGGCTGCAACGATGGGTTCAAGCACAGCAATGACTATGAGGATGACGCAGAACCGGGCAGTGTTTTATTCTGTTGTACACAGGGTCACTAAGAGTTGGAACTGACAATAACAATAACAATAACAACAACAAACTGTGAAAATAAATTTCTGTTTGTTAAAGCCATCCATTTGTGGTATTTCTGTTACAGCAGCACTAGATAACTAAGACAAGGAGGTGCCAGCAAGCTTTCTGTTAAGGGTCAGGAAGATTTTAGGCTTTGTGGGATATACCATCTCTCCTGCAGCTATTCAACTCTACTGTTGTAGCATGAAAGCAGCTATGGGCAGTAAGTAAGCAAATGGACTTGACTGTGTTCTAATAAAACCTAAATTACAAAATTGGGCAATGAGCCAGATTTGGTCTGCAGGCTGAAGTTTACCAATCCCTGATCTACAGTATGTATGTCATAAGTAGTTCAGTATGGTTGAAACAGAAATTTGGGGGGCAAACTGGGAAAGAAGGTGTGGGAAAAGAGGAGTGTGCTCAGCTTGGTAAGAACCAGATTTTTAAAGAAGATGGGCAAGTTACATATCTTCTTTAGGCCTCAGCCTGCCCATCTTTGAAATGAGAATAAAAGTAACTCCCCAAGAGGACTTTGGGGATTATCTGAGATAAATCTAACACAATTCTTGGCATTAGTTGGAATTGACTTGAAGGCAACAGGCTTTTTTTTTTTTTTGATTTATAAAATGCTAGCTGCTACTGCTGTCACTTCCTCCACAAAAGGGGTGCATTTAGAGAGGTTGGGGGGGGAGCAATGGAGCCCTGGCGGCACCACGGTTAAGCATTTGGCTGCTAACCAAAAGATTGGCAGTTCGAATCCACCAGCCGCTCTTGGAAACCCTGTGGGGGCAGTTCTACTCTGTCTTATAAGATCGCTATGAGTTGGAATCAACTCAATGGCAATGGGTTTGGTTTTTGGGTTTGGGGGGGTAATATAGTGGTCATGGGTTCAGCATAGACTCAATAAGTAAGGTGGCTTGTTTCCTCCAGGAGGTTAAGGAGAGATGCTATTTGGCCATCAGTCCAGAGGGGGAGTACCTAATGGAATACCTCCCTAGAGGCTCTAGGTCAAATGGCCTCCTTTCATGGTATAACTTTATTTCCATTAATCCTAATAGAGGAGCCCTGGTGGCACAATGGTTAACTGCTCAGTTCAAATGGTCAGCGATTTGAACCTGCCAGTGGTTCCATGGAAGAAAAGACCTGGCAATCTGTTCCTGTAAAGATTACAGTCTAGGAAATCCTGTGGGGCATTTCTACTCTGTCATTTAGAGTTGCTATTTTTTTTATGAGTTGGAACTGACTCGACGGCACACAATGACAACAACAATGAAAATCTACTTGTTAATACCTTCTGGACTACGAGCTTCGTGAAAGTGGACCATTCCTCTCTGCGCCCACATTTCCGGGCACATGGTAGGACTCACTGAATGTGTGATGAAGACACCTCTGTGTCTGTCATTCTTTCTGCCTGTGGCACCTTCTTTCTCTTCGCCCCTAAGTCCTGCTTTTATACCTACGCCATGTAGACCTCTGAGCCCTGTTCAGCAGATCTTTGCTTTTGTAACAAGAATGATCTGTAACATTCCTCTTATGTTTGAATTTTTATTATGTGCCAGGGATTATCCTAAACAACTTAGGTACATGATTTCATCTCCAATAACAATGAGGTATTATTATTACTCCTATGTTACAGATGAGGAAACCAGAGGTCAGCAGACTGGCCCCAAATATTATAGCTAGTCAGTGGTAGGACAGGGATTTGAACACAAGCTCGCCTGGCTCCAAAGGCTGAGGTTGTGCCACGCATGACACATGGTGTCTGTGTGCTAACTTCTGACATTCCAAGTCAGGCTCTTCCCCAACCATACTGTGATTTTGAATCCTTTTTTTTTTTTTTTCTATTTATACCCAATCTAATGTAGAAAAGCTGATGTTCTTAAGTACTTAGAGACTTAACTGGAAAAGACCTTTGTCCCACGGTCACCTGGATTATTCCAAGAATGCACTTCTAACTTGTTTTGGCCTTTGGGAATTACTGCTCTTTTGACATATGGCAAGAATGGAAATATTTTTGTTTATATGCTAAACAGCATTATAAGAGCTGCCTGAAAATATAGGCCTGCCATCCATCACACAAGCACCTGGATGCTGTAATCACAGGTGACAAGCCAGCTCAGAAGCCAGTGTGCATTCTCTAAGCAGAGCAGGCCTGATACTGTGGAGCTTCTTAGAGGAAACACTTTGTGAGTCAAAGTCAAATCAAGGTCCTTTGGACTGGAATCCTTCTTAACAATGACTGGGGTCAAGAATTTGTCTATTTCTTTCC
Organism: Elephas maximus indicus; assembly: GCF_024166365.1. Taxonomy (NCBI): domain Eukaryota; kingdom Metazoa; phylum Chordata; class Mammalia; order Proboscidea; family Elephantidae; genus Elephas; species Elephas maximus. Next base: position 42,100,490 of record NC_064837.1, on the reverse strand, counting down.
GATAAGCAAAAGTTAAGCTTGTTTTCATCTAAAGGACAATTAAAAAAAAAAGTTAAGCTTGTGCTCTTCATTCTCCATGGAAACAGGAAGAACAATGTGGTGAACACACGTCTGCTTTCTGATTATTCAGAATTCAACCTCCCTGGCTCCAAAGGGAACCTCTCTCTTGCATCCAGTGCACGTGGTCTTGGCAGGAAAGCAATTCCCAATGCCTGTCTCCTACTGTAGAAGCCTGGAGTTCAGATCTGTCTAACATTTCCTGGTATAGCCAGGAGGCAGGACATTGAATTTTGAGTATGTCATAGCAAACCGGTGACGTGGTGGAGGTCTGTTCCTCCGAGTAGTGAGAGGAGTAGTGACGGGGGTGGCAGCAGCAGTGAGGTCTTTGATGGTCTCCTGACCAGCAGATGGTTGTTCTTGGTGCTTGGCATACCTTGTTTCAAGCCTAGTCCTTTAGCCTCCCAATAAGTATCCTTCCAATAAATGCTCATTTTGCTTAAGACAAACAGTTGGTTTCTGTTGCGGGCAACCAAGAATCAGTTATTGTTGTTGTTGTTAGGTGCCATTGAGTCAGTTGCGACTCTCAGCGACCCTATAGGACAGAGTAGAACTGCCCCATAGGGTTTCCAAGGAGCAGCTGGTAGATTTGAACTGCTGACATTTTGGGTAGCAGCCGAGCCCTTAACTACTACGTCACCAGGGCTCCCTTAGACTCAGTAGAGAACATAGACAATCTCCCAGCTAATTGCTGCCTATAATAGTGACCTCTTTTTCCCAGAGCTGTTTCTGGGCAATGTCACTAGCTTATAGGAAATTGTTAATTGCCTCCTCCCCTTATTTCAGCCCCAGACAGGAACTAAATTGGAAATGAATATTTATTGAGGTTTTCCATTAGAGAAGTATGAAAACTAATTTTTTTTTTTTGCTCACCTGGTGTATCCTTGGAATGTAGAACCTCAATAAATATTTGAGACCTCTAAAAATATTTGATTGATTAATTAATTAATTAGTGGACACCTATTGTGGGCTAGATAATAATTCAAGTATTTTCACATTTAGCCTTTAAATAAATACACAAACTAGAAATAATTATCTACATTATCCCAATAAACGAATGGAAACACAGATTAAGTAGCTTCTCCAAATTCTTAAAAAAACAGCTGATTAATTGTCAAGTTGAAATCCACACTAACAGCCAAGTTGAAATTCAACACAAGCTCTTTCAACACCCCATCCTGAGGCAGGCAAGAAGAAGAGAGGAAAAGGAGAAGGGATAAAGAGAAAGAAGAGAAAAGAAAAGGAAAGAAGAAGCAGTGAGGTGTGCATGCAAACAGATGGAGAGGGTTGCTAGTGGTGGGCGGCGAGGTTCTGCAATGGGGCCAGAAGCCTGGGGTTCATCCCTGCTCACAGAGCCGGTGTGTGAGGAGACCCTGAGGTGACCGCACAGTGGTTCTCTGAGCTGCGTCAGAGCGAGGCTGGGAAGCTGGCCTGGCTCCCTGTCCTCACAGCCTGTCCACTGGTTTCCCTGAGAGGCTACTGTTTGGAAAACAGGGAAAGGTTCTAGAAAAGAGGCCTGCCTGAGGAGGTTGGGTCAGTATGGAGGACTTGCTTCACCTTGCTGGGAGCACTGTGTAGATATCACTGTAATCCTTTCTCTCATTTCCTTTGTCCAAGAGGTTCAGTATGATTTTTCTCATTTTTCAGTCGAGGAAGCAAGTCAGACAGCTTCGGTCACCCAAGGCCAGGTGCCAAGCGCAGAATCTGGGATAATTTCTCAGAGGCATTGGCTGGAGTCCAGAGTGCTGGCAAATCCAGGCTGTGTGAATATGGGGGGCAAGGGAGGGTTACCTCCTCAGCCAGGAAGGAGCACCCTCAATCCAGCCACTGCCCAAAGCCTGAGGTACCGAGGCAGAATGGCTCTGCAGGACTGTGATTCTCATCAGCACCTAGGAGAATGAGGAGGAAGCAAGAGGCAGTTTCGCCTGGTTCTAGAAACAAGTGAGGGTTTCATATAAAATGTGTTGGTTTAAAACAGCTCTCATCAAAGCCTCATTATTGTTGTTGTTAGGTGCCATTGAGTTGATTTTTAATTTATAGCGACCCATGCGATAGAGTAGAACCGCCCCATAGGGTTTTCTTGGCTGTAATCTTTATGGAAGCAGATTGCCAGACCTTCTCTTGCAGAGCCACTGGGTGGGTTTGAACTGCCAACCTTTCAGTTAGCAGCCATGTGCTTAACTGTTGTGCTACTAGGGCTCTTTCATCAAAGCCTACTACTGAGCAATTCCACAGGGCCCCATTTCTCCTCCTCCGGGGAGCTTTGCCCCAATGCTGGAGCTGTGGCTTTGGAAATGAATAGACCCAGGTTCAAATTCTGGCCCTGCTGCTTAATATCTGTGTGATTCTGGGTAATTTACTTTATTTCTCTGAGCCTCAGTTTCCTCCTTTGAAAAATTGGGATGCAAAACCTATATCAGTTACTATATCCTGAGAGAAATACACAACTTCAGAGCAACTAAATACTAGCTTTTTCCCCTGAAAGTCAATGGCATCTAGTTCCCAATCATATAGTTTTCTAATAACAGACATTTACATTATGGTAATGCTATATTTATTTTTAATTTGCTTTATGCTAATGAACTACAGCTTGCAGCTTAAATAAGTTTAGTATGTCCTTCATTAACTTTTTCTGCATGCCACAGACAGACCTTGGCATATAACCTCCTCTCCAAGGCCATCTCCGTGGTTTTGCCTTTGCATGGAACATTCCAGTACATGTTACATGGTTTGTAGCTCCCTGAGCTCAGCACCCTCTGCCTCTGAGTGTCTGGTCATGGTATTTCCTCTGCTTACAAATCCAGCCTGCTCTGCCTTCTCTCGCCCCAACTCCCCTATTCCACCTGGCTAATGCTTCCCTACTTACTTGGGAAGCCTTCCTTGATACCACCTCCTCCCTGTAATGGTTCCCTAAGGCTGTTTCACACGCTGAGCACCCATACACAGGTACTCATTACACTAATACACACAGGTACACTGACCATTTTAAATGCCTAGGATAGTAGACAATGTTCCGCTGCTATTTATAAGGATAGTAGGCTCATCTCACCCTCTGCCTTGGTGAATGGGTCTGTGAAACCCAGCTAATGACTTTGGTTCTTAGCCTTTGGAAATACTGGGATATGACTCACCAAGAGATGGAGATCAGCAATGCCCCCTAGACTCACTCTCCTCTGAATGATCCTGTACCTCATCTCTCCATTACCTCCAAGGCCCATGGAGAGTCTTCAGGTCTCATTGGCAGAAGCTAGCCCCAGCCTTGCTCTCTGGGAGAAGCCCAGCCAGTGGTTGGCTTCTCAGGTGCCTTTCTTGCTTGCTGGCAGTGGCAGGAGCCATTGTGTATCACATCCTTGGACTGACCAAGATAGAAGTATGTGACAGTTCTTTGTCATATTGTCACTTGATCACATAAATTAATTTTGAATAGAAATTCAAAATGGCAGACCACATTAAATCAGTACAGTAGACTAGTAGTTGTAGATCTGCAAAAGCTGTAAAACTGGTTAGAGTTCCCAGGGCCAGGAACACCGGTTCCTCGAGCTGCTTCACCAGGGCCCCAGCCTCCAATTTTCCCTCACTTGGCTGGGCCCATGATGACTTTGTGGCAATAGGAAGATTGGGGAGCTCAGTGAGAACAAGACAGTCTAAAGTGCTTGCAGCTGGGACCCAACTCCTGCCTGAAGCAGGATGTTGTTCTTGTAACAATTGTTCTTTGAGTTACAAGTAATAAAACTCTGGCCCAAGTGATAGGTGGCTGGGATTGTATCTTTTGCCTTTGGCAAACGCGTAATGATTCACTCTCCTTTCCTCGCCGTTTTCCTAGCTGGAGTGAGCATCTTTTCCTCTCAGCTACCTCTCTACCTTGAATATAATTCTCTTCCTTAATTCACCAAAACTGACTACAATTTATTTGCTTGCAATTGTCTCTTCCCTACTAGGCTGAGTATACCTTGAGGGCAGGGACTCTCCATCTATTCCACTTTAATTTGAGAACAGGGAGGGTTTAACAAATATTTGTTGCCTTGAATACGTGTCCAGATAAACTGTGTCTCAAGTTTATTCTGTTACCTTGAAAGGTTAAATCAGTAGATGAAGTAATATTAAAGGTTCTAACATCTTTGCAGAAACCACGGTGGCATAGTGGTTAAGAGCTACAGCTACTAACCAAAAGGTTGGCAGTTTGAATTCACCAGGTGCTCCTTGGAAACCCTATGGAGCAGTTCTACTCTGTCCTTATAGGATCACTACGAGTTGTTACAAACTCGACGACAATGGTTTTTTTTTTTTACCGTCTTTGCATCTCAGTCATATTTCCATTTGTTAACAATGCACAAAATGCTATTTAAAGTAATAATCACCATATGAATAATATTTTACAACAATCACCACTGTCATATACATTATCCTATTTTGAGGGCAAGGAAACTTATTCAGAAGCCAACTGGTGGGACAGTGGTTGAGAGCTTGGCTGCTAACCAGAAGGTCGGCAGTTAGAATCCACCAGCCACTCCTTCAAACCCTATGGGGCAATTCTATTCTATCCGTAAAGCCGCTACGAGTTGGAATTGACTCAATGGCAACGGGTTTGGTTTTGATCATGGCATGGAGATGAGGTACAGGGTCATTCAGAGGAGAGTGGATCTAGGGAGTATTGCTGATCTTCATCCTTTGGTAAGCCACCTCTCAATATCTCCTAAGAATAAGAATCAAAGTCATTTGTTGAGATTCACAGACCCACTGGTGGAGAGGACAAGTTTTGGAATGAAACAGACCAGGATTTAAGTCAGGCTCTACCGAAAAAAAAAAAAAAAATTTTTTTTTTCTATCAGCTGTGTGACATGTAACTTTAGGCAAGTTACTTGACTTCTTTTAGCTTCAGTTTCTACATCTGTAGAATGAGAACCAAGAAAAATATCTCTAAGAGCTGTAGGAAGAGTGAGATTATGTAAGCACCCAGAATATAGTTTACTCTCTGTGCTCGGTAATAATAATAGTATTCTCATCACATACCTAGTGTCATGGATTGAATTGTGCCCTCCCAAAAATGTGTGTGCCAATTTGACCAGGCCATGATTTTCAGCATCCTGAGGTTGTCCTCCATTTTGTGATTGCAATTTTATGTTGAGAGGATTAGGGTGGGATTGTAACACCACCCTTACTCAGGTCACCTCCCTGATCCAAGGTAAAGGGAGTTTCTCTGGGGTGTGGCCTGCACCACCTTTTATCTCTCAAGAGATAAAAGGAAAGATAAGCAAGCAGAGAGTCAGGGACCTCATACCACCAAGAATGCAGCACCAGGAGCAGAGTGTGTCCTTTGGACCTGGGGTCCCTGTGCCTGAGACGCTCCTAGACCATGGGAAGATTGAGGACAAGGACCTTCCTCCAGAGCTGACACAGAGAGAAAGCCTTCCCCTGGAGCTGATGCCCTGAATTTGGACTTTTAGCCTACTTTACTGTGAGAAAATAAACTTCCCTTTGTTAAAGCCATCCACTTGTGGTATTTCTGTCATGGCAGCACTAGATGACTAAGACACCTAATAAATAGTAGAGCTAGACTAAGACCTAGAAACTCTAAATTTTATGACTTGTCTACTGTGCTAGTCTAATGTTACCTAACAGAATAGTCTGCCATTTTGAATTTCCAATTTATGTGATCAAGTGACAATATGACAATGAACTCTCATATTTCTGTATCTTTAAAATCAGTTTATATGATCAAGTAACAATATGACAACAAACACTCATATTTCTATATCTTCATTTGCGAAAGTGAAATTAATATTCTATCTGTATGTTCATTTGACTGAAATGCACTGTGCCTGGCATACAGTAGATGCTGAAGTGATGTCTGTTAAATGAAATGTTTAGTGGATTCTTGGACTTTTTCTCCTAGTCTGGAATGTGCAAGACTTTGTGACTACACTGGGAGATTACTGACCGACTTTTTGGATTGCCTGACCCAATCCCATTCTCCCTGGCCCACAACAGAGAACTGTTTGTAACCAAGAACCTAATAAAATACATCAGCTCCTGTTTGGGGAATCATCAGTGTTGTGATGCCACCACCTCAGCTGATCAGTCACAGATTAATTCTTCATGATGCTATGGTAAAATCAGTCCTCGAAGTAATGAAAATGACAGCCCAATTCTGTTTGGTTCCAAGAGTAGTTTTCCTTTTTGCCAGCTTCCTTCAGATACCTTGTACGTAACCCTGTTACCCATTGCTGTCGAGTTGATTCCAATTCATAGCGACCCTATAGGACAGAGTAGAACTGCCCCACAGGGTTTCCAAGAAGCAGCTGGTGGATTTGAATTGCCAACCATTACAGTTAGCAGCCGAGCTCTTAACCACTGTGCCATCAGGGCTCCTTGCACATACCAGAGGCTCAGTAATCACTGAACCATGACCTGATATGCCCAATAACAAGTAGAGGGTATGTAATCACAGCTAAACACAATCAAATCCCATTTAACAGCTTTAAAGTACTTGAGTGGTAGAAGATCGGCCACAGCATATGTTTGTCAGAATAACTACATTATGGGAAGGCAATTCACTTAAATAGGAAGCAAAGATTGAATTAATGAATGAAGCTTAGTGCAGAAGCTCAGCCTCAGTTGCTGGATATGTGCAAAACCATAATCACAGCGTGCTGTTAATTACTATCAAATCAAAAGTAAATTGAACTGGTCAGCTATTAATTACGTTTTCATGCATCTGAAAGAGAAAAAAAAAGGAAAATAAGCACTGAGATCACCAGATTCAACAGAAAGGCAGTCTGCATCATGCAGATAGGAGCCGTAAACCATATGGGAGGAAACTTCAGGGATGATCAATGTCTCTTGCCCAACCGCTATTATTACAACCATAATATGTTTATACAGTTTTTTGTAGTTTAAAAATAATCCCAAAGCTCTCATCAATTTTAACCCTCAAAGCAACACTCAATGGTAGGTATTATAACTCCCACTTCACAGGCAAGAAAGCAGAGGTTCAGGAGTTGAAACAACTTGCCCCAAATTGTCCATAGCTGATGGAAGAGCAATGAAAAAAATGCAGGCCTTCAAGACATGCTTTTCTTCCAAGGGTTTTGCTGGTCCTAGTGAGGTCCATGGAGAGAAATTGAGCACCCCAGTCAATTTATTCCTGTCCTACACTGTCCCATCATTCTCCCTCTCTCCATGGCTCGTGGTGCTGAGAACCCAGCATGCCCCGCATGTGGGTCCACTTGAGTTGAAAAAACAGGAAATGTTGCTTCATAGCTTAAAACAAAGCGGGGAGACAGAGCATTCTGAGCCATGAGCTTCTTGAAGTGCGTAAGTTTCCTGACAACTTCCTTTGGGTCCGCAGCAATTTGGGGGAAAAAATTCAAGAAAATAAAAAGCAAGATGCTTGTTATTGAAATCATATGGTTATGGTTTCATGCTGATGGAAGCGGATCTAAAGTTATTTGCCTGTCCCTATCCACTCTGGGCGGGGGGGGGGGGCCCTGCTGGTGCAGTGGTTAAGTGCTCAGCTGCTAACCAAAAGACTGGCAGTTCAAATCCTCTAGGAGCTCCTTGGAAACCCTACAGAGCAGTTCTATTCTGTCCTCTAGGGTCGCTACGAGTCAGAATCAACGATGGCAATGGTTTTTTTTTTTTTTTTTGGTATCCACATTGAGGAGACCTGGTGGCGTAGTGGTTAAGAATTTGGCTGCTAACCAAAAGGTTGGCAGTTTGAATCTACCAGCTGCTCCTTGGAAACCCTATGGAGCAGTTCTACTCTGTCCTACAGGGTTGCTATGAGTTGCAATCAACTTGATGGCAACGGGCTTGGTTTTTTTTAAATCCACATTGGAGTCCCTGGGTGTTGCAAATGGTTCACATACTTGGCTGCTAACTGAAAGGCTGGAGGCTTGAGTCCCCCTAGAGGCACCTTGGAAGAAAGCCTGGTGATATACTTCCAAAAATTCAGTCACTGAAAACCCTGTGGAGTACAGTTCTACTGTGACACATATGGAGTCTCCATGAATCGGAATCGGCTCAATGGCAACTGGTTTTATCCACACTGCACATGCATATTAAAGTCCAGTAGGCACTGTTGGCTGCAAGAGAAGGAAATACTACAGACTACAGGAAAACTGAATAATAGGCCAAGGATGGAGCCATAATTCTTGATAATCTTTAATTTGGTATAAATTTATTACAATAGCTCCTGGGAAACTGGATACCCCACAGAAACCAGGCACTTGCCCTATGTTGAAACTATTGGCTTCAACAGAAAGATAAAACAAATGGTTTGACTGGCTAGAGGCTGTGCTTAGAGAAATTTCCTGTAGCTTTGTAATAAACTTGTCTCCTGTACAATGGACAGGGGTAACACTGAACAGCTGCTGATTGGTAAATTAGTACACAGACCCACATGGTATCTGTGGAGGAAAGACAGTTTTTTCTTCCCTTGTGTCTTTTGGACAGATGTTTGGTGTTTCTTGTGCTTTCTTTCCCTACCATCTCATTTCTGACCTTTCTTTGTCAACTGTTCATTCAGTGTAGGGTTATCATTTATCTACCTGCTGTGCCTCCATCTGCCTTGGAACGCCTGAGCATGCTCAGATTCCGGATGCTCGATGCAATCTGACCGGGATTCGCTTTTCCAAGTCCTTCTCTCTTTGTGTACAATATATCAAACAGCAAACAGTGACCGTGGGACCCGGCTCTGCAAAGTCAACAGATGCTGGGTAGTTGTTTGGAAGAAGGCTGAATTGAACTAGGCAGGACAGATATTTGCAAATTAAAGCAACTGTTTTTCTGCCAGGGCTTTTGTTGGGTTTTGCAAGGCCCATGGAGGGAAGTTAATTACTCCAGTCACCTTGAATTTCTTGAGTACCACAAGAGGGAAAGGTGTGTTTTTAGTTTGTTTCTTGTTCAGTTGTGAACAACACAAATGACTCGTAAGCAGGCATTATGTTGTCTGGGCCCCTACATGTATGAACACAGGTGCCTGGAATCTAAGGATGTAAGACCTGGAAAGGATGTGCTGGGTGTGCCCCTCTCCATTTTATCGGTGGGAACAGTGAGGTCAGAGAGGTTATATGCTTGACTCAAGGTCATATAGCTAACTGGTGGCCGAGGTAGATGCTAGGTCATTTATCCCTGGGTTGGCAGGTATCATTCCACTGCATTCTATTAATTTTAATTTCTATGTATTGGGCTCTGAGACAGTGTCTCTTATTCAAGTAGGGTTTGTTCTTTTTTAATCTTAAATTTAATTGTATGTTATTTTAAAATTGATGGTACTGAACAAATAAAACGGAATAAGTAAGTGTGTTATACAAACTAAGTATAACATGCAATGTCATAAACTTCTTCACTCGTTCAACATATATTTATTGAGGGCCTTTGTAGAAGGTACTGGGATAGAGATTGTGAGAGTTCCAAAGAGAAATATAAGAAGTTTGTAACCAGTGAGAAAATAGAGAAAGAAAGAAGAGAGTGCAACAGGAAATGTATTAGTTACAAACAAATCTAGGATATTTCCAAGGGTATAAGACAAGACACTCAAGACTTTTAAAAACTTCTAAAAATCCCCAGTTTAAATAAGGTTTATAGTGAAACCTCAATTAATTAGAGGGGAATGAAGACACACAACCAGAATGCTCCTTAAAAGCAAGGATGGTAAGACTTTGGCTCACTTACTTTGAACATGTCATCAGGAAATATCAATCCCTAGAAAAGGACATTGTTTGTTTAAGTAGGGAGTTATCAAACATGACAGAAACCCTCAATGAGATGAATTGGCACTCTCAATGGACTTAAACATACAAATGGTCACGAAGATGGTACCGGCCCAAGGCAATGTTTTGTTTTGTTATACATAAGGTTGCCATGAATTGGAGCCAACTTGATGGCAATTAACAACAACAAACAATTCAGTTAATCAGAACTGGTTTTGCTAGTTGTGTTTTGAGAGAAAGAGTCAAATCACAAAAAAGTCAGGATGGCATCTGGAAAGGCCTTGGCGTTCAGCTCCAGATTTCCCACATGTGTGGCCTTAACTTCACTGTGTGGGTGGAAGCAGAGTATCCAGCCCAGAGTCTGACATGTAGTACCCACTCAGCAAATGTTCATTTTATTCCTTAGTTCTAAAGACACACTTCCAGAGGACATTCCTGGCTTTGATCCATATTCTGGGGTGGTCTCTGGCACTATCTACGTGGTAAGATGGAACAATGAGAACCAACATTTAGAAGAATGATGACGAGGCCCCAGGAGACCCGCAGCCATCTAAAAATGCTTCCATTCTAGCCAATGTATTCCATTTACTAAAGCAGAACACTGGAGATACACATTTTGAAAAGACTTTAACCAGCGAAATGGGAACAAAAAAAGCTTTTTCCCCATAGTCAATCAGAAGATTCAATTAACCAGAACACGGCTATTGTAAGAATTGTGAGTGACTAAGGTTTTGTTTCAAATTAACCTAACCAAGGTGCCTTTGGATGTAGGTTTGTGTTTCTTGGCATCAGCTTCCTCCAGGAGGTAAAGGACCTGAGTGCCCTCACTAAAAATAGCCTCTCCTAGATACGGCCGGTGCTGACAGGGCTCAAGGCTGAGCCTGGGGAGGCACAAGGTGTCCTCTGCCTGGTCTCTGCTGTCAATCATGGTGGTCATAGGGCAGTACTATACTGGGCAAGTGTAGGAGGAAACAGGTATGTATATGTGCTAACACCTTGGAGTGTGTCAAAACCCCCATTTACCAAAAATGGCTTTTGGGGTGGGCAGTAGTGGGAAAATTCAAAGTACAGGGAATCATGGCATAAAAAAGTTCTAAAAGCCAGAGCTTATGTATCTAGATGCAGAATAGGAAAGTACAGCCTGGAAAGGGACAGAGGTTTGTAGTAAATGGCAGTGGTGGGACCTGAACCCAGGGGTGCTGATTTTTCATCCAGTGTTCTTCCCACCATATCTCTGATGGCCAGGTTCTTAGTCTTCTTTTCTAGGATCAGCCGTGAACCACAAACACGACATGGGGCGTTATTGATAGAAGGTATGTTACAAATTTCATGCTTTAAGTCTGTTCTTTTTTCAGAGAAGGATAATGAAGTCTAGAAAGGGAAAGTACCTTGCTCAGGATCTCCTTGAAGTTAGTGAAGAGAGCCTGAATAGCACTCACTTCAGCTATCATGTACCCAAAGCCATTTCTACTTCCCGTGCAGAGACTATGGATGGCCTGACTTCAAAGAGACTCCATATGCTTCCATCACTCCCAGGAACTACAAGTTCCTGTGTCATGTCTGCATTGTCCTGGTACATTCTAGGGCACCATAAAGAAACACCTATACTGTTTGGGCTGAGGAAGATATGCTGGAGACTGAATCAACAAAATAGATGTCTAAAGTTTTTTCGGTAATTCCAATAGACTCATGAATCCTGGACCACTCAAGCTTGAGGTTAAATCTAAGTTCATAATAATAGTCACAAAAGTGTTGCGCTAGCTCTTTCTTTCATCGTATCAGGGTGCTAGGAGCACTTCAAATCAGGAAATCCATCCTCATAACTGTAATGTAGCGTCTGTCATTTTGCCCCTTCCTCTCCAACTCCTCAAAGTTTTGTCCATTGCCAAGAACTCCTGTGTCCCTGCCAAGAGCACTGCTGCTTTCAGTAAAACCACCAATATTTGGGAAGATGACCACAAAGTCAACTCCCACAGCTGTCAAAGACATTGGGCACATTTTTCTACACAACAGAATTGGCTGCCTTTAAAGATGAGGATGGTGACAGTTATTTAGTTGTCATCCTCATTTTAAATATCTTTTTTTTTTTTTAGAAGTAATTTTTTTTTTTTTTTTATCCTGGTACCCTACAGTTCCTAACCCACAGACCATCTGCCAGCTGTTTCTAACCATCAGATGGAAGATGAACCTAGAGAACCTCTGCAGGGCTCAGGAAAGCATCTCCCAAATGAGGGAGGCAGACAGGCCCATCATGGGCAGCCCCAGCTGTTGGTGGCTGACACAGCCAACTTGAGGATGGAATAGCTGCTAGGGGTATTCAAGGCAGCATAAAAATGGATGTGCAATTGTCCACACTGGGCAAAGTGTTGCTTTTTCTGTGGACTTCTCAGGCTCAAGCTGCAAACCCTGTCCTTTCCTAATTAATCCCCTTCCTCTCCCCCACCCCACGCACAAATGATCACTGACTCACGTAGTGGTGCTGCTGGAAGTGACTTGAGGATCATTTAATGCAGGGGTTTCTGACCGTGCATACTAATCACCTAGGAGGTTTTAGAAATCACGGATTCCCAGGCCCCAGCCCTGAGCTACTGAATCTACTAGAAGTAAAGCAAAGAAAACAACAACAAATAAATAAACATAAAACAAAACAAAACAAAAAAGATAAAAATCAAAAACACCTATATTAAAACAAGCTTTCCAAGTGATTCAGAGTTATATGGATCCATGGAATAGCCAGACTAGTATTTGGGGGCCACTGTTTATAGCTTTAATACTCCCCATCCCGTCCCTGCCAAAATTGTATTGAGGAGGACACAAGGACCCTGGGAGAGGAAATGACTTGCGTTGAGCCCATGGCAAAGCCCTGGCAGAGATGGAACTTGAAGAAAATCCTCAGGCTTCTTAAGTTTTGCTCCTTCCCACCATGCGCATTGCCCTGTCCTTTAATAACAGACAACCCTTCCTTTCTATTTATCTCATTTTCACAGCGCAACACCTGCACACTGGGCCGAGCAAGCACATTTATTGATCAAACATATTTAATCTAACTCTGTTTCCCTTTGGAATCTCAAGTTCCCTCTACAACATGAGTTCTTTAGGCCAGAGAACCTGAGGTGTTAGAGAACCTGAGGCTCTGGTGGTCTGATAGGCCTCTGAAAATGTATGAAAATTGTTGTATACACGCAGCTGTGCTTGTTTTGGGCAAGAAGGTTCATAACTTTCATCAGAGGCTCAAAGGCTATATCTATATCCCCAAAATGGCTAAAACCACTGGTTGATAATACCCCTACTAAGAGGTTGTCCACCTACCATTTTGAGGGAGATGGCTTAGAATTTAAAAATAAATAACTACAAAAGAAAAAAAGACAGGAAAAAGAAAAAGTCAGCTTTAGAGACTGTCACGGATTGAATTATGTCCCTCCAAAAATGTGTGTATCAGTTTGGCTGGGCCATGATTCCTGGTATTGTGTGATTTTTGTATATTTTGTAAATCCTGTCTCTATGATGTTAATCCTGGGATCTCAAATGCCTATTATAAACTATGTCTTGAGATATAAAAGAAGCAAGCAGAGAGACAGGGGACCGCATACCACCAAGGAAGCAGTGCCCAGAGCAGAGAGCACCCTTTGCACCCAGGGTCCCTGCACAGAGAAGCTTCTAGTCCGGGGGAAGACTGATGAGAAGGCCAACACAGAGAGAGAAGACTTCCCCTGGAGCTGACGCCCTGAGTTTGGACTTTTAGCCTACCTTATTGTGAGGACATAAACTTCTCTTTGTTAAAGCCATCCACTTGTGGTATTTCTGTCATAGCAGCAACAGATAACTAAGACAGTGACCCAGCTTATCTTACTGATTTATGGAACATCTAGCTGTGATAAGCACGGTGAAAGTGTTTGATAAAATGTCAACACAGAAGACAGGATCATAAAAGCTAATGCAGCTTGAGGTTTTTTTTCCAAGTGGGCTGAAAGCAGCATCACCACTAATGTGATGCGAAGTATGGCCAAACCAGAATGCTTCAAGGAAAAGGCAAGCAAAGCCAGGGAAGACTTGAAACACAGACTTAGAAGGATAATAAACCATTTTATCAGTGCAGAACTTGGGAAGAATATGAAGTAGTAACTTTTAATTAAAGTTATGCTAGTTAACACTAATCTGAGCAACCAAGATTCATAATTAAAATTTTATGCTAACTCCATGCATCACCAAACATTTTTAATGGCTCCAGGAAGAACATAATGTGGGTACAGGATACATGGCAGTGAGCATCAAGGGAGCCCACTGAATGCACAAGGTGGGAAACTAGGGAGAATAGTCAGGAAGCTTTGTCATTCAAATCCAAAATCTCTTTCTTCCGCAAAATGGGCAAAATAGCCAAAGGAGTGTGCAAATGACTTTCACAGATCGAACTGTATTATCATTTTCTGGTACTTTTCTCCCTTTCCTGGGAGGACCGGAACTGTGGTTTTCATCTTTGTATCCTCAGTAGTTAGGATACTGTCTGATATCACTTCTCTGATTGTTGTTTTTACTGCCTTCGAATCAGCCTCCCGACTCATGGTGATCCCATGCGAAATGGAACAAAACTTTGCCTGGTCCTTGGATCATTGTGCTCCATAGGATTTCCATTGGCTGATTTTGCAAGTAGATCACCAGGCCTTTCTTCCTAGTGTGTCTTAGTCTGGAAGCTCTGCTGAAACCTGTTCAACATCATAGCAACACACAAGCCCCCACTGACAGGTAGGTAGTGGCCCCACATAAGGTGCATTGTCTGGAAATTGAACCCAGGTCTCCCACACGGAAGGCAAGGATCTCGTCACTGAACCACCAGTGTTCCCATGAGTTATCTGTTGTTGTTAGCTGCCACTGAGTCATGAGGACCACACGTACAACAGAATGTGTGCCATCCTCACAATCGCTATGTTTGAGCCCGTTGTTGCAGCCACTGTGTCAATCCATTTTGTTGAGGGCCTTCCTCTTTTTTGCTGACCTTCTATTTTACCAAGCATGATGTCCTTCTCCAGAGACTGGTCCCTCCTGATAACATGTCCCAAGTACATGAGGTAAAGTTTCGCCATCCTTGCATCTAAGTACATGGCTGTACTTCTTCCAAGAGAGATTTGTTTGTTTGTTCTTCTGGCAGTCCATGGTATAGTCAATATTCTTTACCAACACCATAATTCAAAGGTGTCAATTCTTCAGTCTTCCTTATTCATTGTTGAGCTTTTGGACATGCATGTGTATAAGGCATTGAAAATGCCATGGCTTGGGCCAGGTGCACATTAGTTCTCAAGGTTACATTTTTGCTTTTTAACATTTTAAAAAGATCTTTTGCACCAGGCTTGCCCAATGCAACATGTTTGGTTTCCTGACTGCTCCTTCCATGGGTGTTGATTGTGGTTCTAAGTAAAATGAAATCTTTGACAATTTCAATAGTTTATCCATTTATCATAATGTTGCTTATTGGTCCAGTTGTGAGGATTTTTGTTTTCTTTATGTTGAGGTGTAATCCATACTGAAGGCTGTAGCCTTTGATTTTCATTAGTAAGTGCTTTGAGTCCTTTTCACTTTCAGCAAGCAAGGTTGTGTCATCTGCATATTGCAAGTTGCTAATAAGTCTTCCTCCAATCCTGATGCCCTGTTCTTCTTCATATAGTCCAGCTTCTTGGATTATTTGCTTGGCATACAGATTGAATAAGTATGGTGAAAGGATACAACCCTGACACACACCTTTCCTAATTTTAAACCATGGAGTATTCCCTTGTTCTGTCTGAACAACTGCCTCTTGGTCTATATACAGGTTCCACATGAGCACAATTAAGAGTATTGGAATTCCTGTTCTTTGCAATGTTATCCATAATTTGTTATAATCCACACAGTTGAATGCCTTTGCATAGTCAATAAAACACAGGTAAACATCTTTCTGGTATTCTCTGCTTTCACCCAAGATCCATCTGACATCAGCAATAATATCTCTCGTTCCAGGTCCTCTTTTGAATCTGACTTGAATTGCTGCCACTTCTGTGTCGATGTATTGCTGCAACTTTTTTGAACTATCTTCAGCATAATTTTACTTGCATGTGATGTTAATGCTATTGTTTGATAATTTCCACTTTACAGTGCATCACGTTTCTTTGGAATACACACATACACGAATCTCTTCCAGGCAGTTGGCCAGGTAGCTGTCTTCCAAATTTCTCGGCATAGATGAGTAAGCACTTCCAGCACTGCATCCATTTGCTGAAACATCTCAGTTGGTATCCTGTCAGTTCCTGGAGCCTTGTTTTTCACCAATGCCTTCAGTGCAGCTTGGACTTCTTCTTTCAGTATCTTTGATTCTTGATCATGCACTACCTCCTGAAATGGTTGAATGTCAACTAATTCTTTTTGGTTCAATGACTCTGTGTATTCCTACCATTCTGTTTTGATGCTTCCTGAGTTGTTCAATTTTTTGCCCATAGAATCCTTCACTATTATGACTTGAGGCCTGAATTTTTTCTTCAGTCCTTGTAGCATGAGAAATGCCAAGTGTGTTCTTTATTGATTTTCCAACTCCATGTCTTTGCACATTTCATTATAATACAGTTATCTTGTCCCATAATAATGCTGCAAAGTAAACAACCACAAACCCTCAGTGGCAGGTAACAATAAGCATTTATTTAGCTCATGAGTCTTCGGGGTTCAGTTGATCTAGACTGAGCCTACTCATATGCCTGCGATTAGTTGTTGGTTATCTTATGCTTGTGGTTAGTTGGAGGTTCATAAAACAGTATTGGCTGAGATGACTGGGATAACTCAGCTCTGCACCATATATCTCATCCTCCAGTAGGAAAACTAGGGAAAGTTCTCCTAACATCTCATTGGCCAAAGCAAGTCATGTGGCTAAGTTCAAGTCAGAATGCCAGGGTACTACAAAATTACTTGGCAAAGGGTATGTACACAAAGAGGAGTAATGAACTAAGGCCATTAATGTAATCAGTTGCCCACATGCCTACAATATGATAACGGTATGCGATGGCTAAGTATGTGTGTCAACTTGGCTGGGCCATGATTCTCAGTGGTTTGGCAGTTATGTTGTGGTTTGGCAGTTGTGCGATGTTGTGATCACTTCCATGATGAGATTTGATACAATGTAATCACCTCCATTATGGGATGTGCTATGAGTAGCCAATCAGTTCAAAGGGAATTTCCTTGGACGTGTGGCCTGCATTGAATATAAGTGGACATTCTGGCAATGCTTGTGAGCTTTTGCTCGCTCTGGATCCTGCAGCTGGCTCTTCCAGTTTTTGGGACTTGAGCCAGCAGCTTACCTGTGGTCTTGCCTGCTGATCTTGGGATTCGTCAATCTTTGAAACCTGTGAGCAAGAGCCCTGCTGACTTGCCAATCTTGGGTTCACCAGCTCCTGTGGCTATGTGAATCAGGAGAAGCCTCTGTCCTGAACCATGGACTTGGGATGTTGCAGTCTCTCCAACCATACAAACCATTTTCTTGATATAAATCTCTCTAGATTTATACTTTACTGGTTTTGCTTCTCTAGAGAACACAGCCTAAGACATGGTGCAATAAGAGCTTGTTACAAAAATGAATTAAATGTTCTCCAAGTTATACAAATGGTTAATAAACACATGCAAAGATGCTCAACATTATTAGTCAATAGTGAAATGCAAATCAAAGCTACAATATGATCCTGCTTCACAACACCCAATAGATAGGATGGCTAGAATCAACAGTCAGATAATAACAATTGTTGGTGATGGAGAGATTAGAACCTTCATACACTGCTGGCAGGAATTTAAGTTCATGCAGCAACTTTAGAAAACATTCTGGAAGTTCCTCAAAAAGTTAAACACAGAGTTACCATTTGAACCTGCAATTTGACTCCTAGGTATATGCCCCCCCCAAAATGAAAATGTACTTCTACACAAAAACTTGTATACAAATGTTCATAGAAGCATTATCCATAATGGCCAAAAGGTAAACAACCTAAATGTCCATCAGTGGATGAAAGAATGAACAAAATCTGGTATATATATACACACAGACAATGGAATGTTATTCAGCCATAAAGAGGAAGGAAGTAGGGAGATAGCCCAAGATGGTGGCTTAGTCACACACGCCATGACGTCTCCTCACAGGAAAGAACCAAGAAACCAAGAGAAACAGACATAGGTGGTAATCTGGGATCACAGAACAGCAAATGGAAGGATGAAAATTAGATTGAACACTGAAGGGAAGGAGAAACTGAATGAAAACAGAGAACAAGAGGACTTATGGACTGTGGGTGCCCTGCCAGGCAGCCCGGCAAAACATGGCCATCTTGAGACAAAGTAAGCAATGTTCCCAGGCAACTTCACAGAATTCTTAAAAGGGGACAGAGACACTGTGTAGACAAACCCAGAGTGAAGCAAGGCGAGCAGAACATGAACTGGATCTAAGAATGGTAAATGTAGAAAGGTGGGCAAGAGCCCTGGGAATGCAGGCGGTCATAGAGCATGGAGGGAGCCAGAAAATAGGGACAAAACTATTCACCAGCAGCAGTCCCTGATGATTTGGGCGGGTAGTGCTGGTGGAGTGGAGGATTCTTGGAGGGGTATCTAGAGATCCCCCATCTGTCCAAGCTCTGGGAAGCCACTCCCCGCCCTGCATTTGGTCAGGGCTAGGTCCTGATTGCTGGCTGTACTCTGTGGGGAGTGCCCTGGTGCCAACACCAGAGACTGGGGAACACATTTCCCCCTCTCCCACTCTCCCTGTGACCAGCGGTGGGCCCCCTTTCCCCTGCCCAGTGATCCATGATGCATACTCCTGTGTTGTCAGACTTGTGACCCTAGGCTCATGCCCACTCTGCCCATCCTTGCATCACCCTGCCCACCTGGCAATTCACAGCACATGCTCCCACAGAATCAGGCCTATGATTGGAGGCTTGTGCCCACTCCGCCCACCCCTGAACCACCCTGCCCACTTGGCAATCACCAGCATGTGCTTCTGCTGTCAGACCAGTGATTGGAGGCACAAGACTCGCTCCCTTGCTGCCCACTTGCCCGGAGACTGGCAGTGCGAGTTCGCATGTTACTCACCCACTGATCAGTGGGTGACCTGTGCACCCTTCCCCTGACCACCCAGCTATTGACAGTGCACACACACAGCACCCAACCCAGCGACTAGTCTGAATGTTCCCTGTACCCATGTCCAGGTGGCCAGCCTGAGAGACACATCGCCTTATCAGCAATGCCTGTCACATCCTGACTGGTGCCATCTGCACCTCTGCCAAACAATAAGCAGGAGCTTTTACTGCCCTCATCCAACTTTGGCCTGGATACATCACTCAACCCACACCCAAGTAGTTCCTGCAGGCCATCTACACTTGCACTGAAACCCTTTGATACTCCACTATTTACTGAGATGCCAATTTGTGCACACAGAGTGGGCCTACTCCACGTATTTGGGTAGCACTCCCTCACAGTGTATACAAAGCCACCCTGCCCTGACCTCCAGAGAATGCACTAACTGCTAGCACCAACCCAGAAGGACCCCACAGTCCTGGAAGGTCTGTGGAGGTACCCTGACCACACAATACTTATCACCCAATATCAGGGACAGAACCTACTCTCCCACCTCCTCTCAATCCAGTAAGGGAAGACATACAAGGTTAACCACAGCGGACTCGTACATGGGTAAGACCCAGCATACCCACTTGTGAGAGGAAATCACGTCCAGCCAACAGATACCACCAAAGTCACACATAGACCAGAACCACAAAACAACAACAATTAAAATAATACAAAGGAATAAAGCCATTCTAAAGAGAAAGAGAAGAAGCAAAGCCCCAGATACATCAAAACAAAACAAACAAAAATCAGCACAAAACAAACCTACATAAATCAATAAAGAAATATATAAATAAGTGAATTAACACCTTAATGCCTCTGAGACAGCAGACAATAACAAATCATATGAAAAAACAGGATAAGATGGCTCAAACAACTAAGTAAAATAAAGCTGCTGAAAACCTTCCTGAGGAAGAAATGGCAATAGAACTACCTGATAAGGAATTCAAAAGACTTATATATAGGATCCTCAAAGAGATCAAAGAAAACACATACAAAACCATAGAAGAATTCAGGAAAACAATGCAAGAACAATGAAAAAATAAATAGACAATTATTAATCACACAAAAACAACAATTAGAAACTCAGAAGATTAACAATAAAATATCAGAAATAGATAACTCTATGGATGGACACAGAAGTAGAACTGAATCAGTGGAAGAAAGCATCAGTGAAATAGGGATGAATCCCTCGATGTTAATCTGTTTGTGGAACAATCAGAAAAAAGAATGAAGAAAAATGAAGAAAGCCTAAGAGTTATATGGGACTCTATCAAGAGGAACAATTTATGTGTAATAGGAATTTCAGAAGAGGAAGAAAGAAAGAAAGAAAAAAAAACAAGCACAGAGAAAATTTTTGAAGATTTATTGGGAGAAAACTTCCCTAATACCATGAAAGATGAGAAAGTTCCCATCCAAGAAATTCAATGAACTGTATATGATAGACCTCAAAAGAAAGTCACCAAGACATATCATAATCATACTTTCCAAAACCAAGGATAAGAAAGAATTCTGAGAGCAGCTCATGAAAAATGAAATATCACCTACAAAAGGGCACCAGTAAGACCAGGCGCTGGTTTCTCAGCAGAAAGAAGGTAAGAAGGAATTAGGATGACGTATAAATTTTTTTTTTTTTTATACAAAACGCTGAAAGAAAAGAATTGCCAACCAAAAATCATACGTCCAGCAAAACTGTCTGCCAAATACAATGGAGAAACTAGGACATTTCCAGAAAAACAGAAATTAAGGGAATTGTAAAAACCAGACCAAACTTACAAGAAATATTAAAGGGAGTCCTTTGGACAGAGAACCAACTACATCAGACAACATGAAATTAAGACACCTGACGGTATCATCCAGATATTAACCCAGACAAAAAATTCACAAAAATTAAATAAAGCTGGAAAACTGAAAACAGAGAACCAGAGGCGTCAACCTGTAAACAACAATTCCAAAATAAAAAGGGGGAATAAATGGTGTAGTTACAGAACTTTCATATGGAGAGGAAGTCAAGACAATATCAAGATATAA
Organism: Elephas maximus indicus; assembly: GCF_024166365.1. Lineage (NCBI taxonomy): Eukaryota > Metazoa > Chordata > Mammalia > Proboscidea > Elephantidae > Elephas > Elephas maximus. The sequence continues at coordinate 42,079,584 of NC_064837.1, read as the reverse complement.
CAGACTGTTTTAAACTTAGGAAGATAAAGGTAAATTTCAGAGTAACCACAAAGAAAATTAATAAATATACTCACTTCAAAGTCCTTGAAGTTGTCACCCCCCCCCAAAAAAAACCCAAATTCACTGCTTTCGAGTCGATTCCAACTCATAGTAATCCTATAGGACAGGGTAGAGCTGCCCCATTGAGTTTTCAAGGCATGCCTGGTGGATTTGAACTGCTAACCTCTTGGTTAGCAGTCGTATTACTTAACCACTATGCCACCAGGGTTTCCTGAAGTTGTCAAGGACTTCGTTTTACTTGGATCCACAATCAATACCCATGGAAGCAGGAGTCACAAAATCAAATGACGCATTGCATTGGGCAAATCTGCGGCAAGAGACCTCTTTAAAGTGTTAAAAAGCAAAGATGTCATTTTGAAGACTAAGGTGCAGCTGATCCCAGCCATGGTATTTTTAATCACCTTATATGCATGAAAAAGCTGGGCAATGAATAAGGAAGACCGAAGAAGAATTGAGGTCTTTGAGTTATGGTGTTGGCAAAGAATATTGAATGTACCATGCATGGATTGCCAAAAGAATGAACAAATCTGTCTTGGAAGAAACACAGCCAGAATGCTCCTTAGAAGCACGGATGTGAGACTTTGTCTGGCCTACTTCAGACACATTATCAGGAGGGATCAGTTCCTGGAGAAGGACATCATGCTCGGTAAAGTAGAGGGATATCGAAAAAGAAGAAGGCCCTCAATGAGATGGATTGACACAGTGGCCGAAACAATGGGCTCAAGCATGACAATGATTCTGAGGATGGTGCAGGACCAGGTAGTGTTCTGTTCTGTTGTTCATAGGGTCACAATGAGTTAGAATCAAAATAAAGAAGAAAATAAAAAAGACTCAGTCAATACAAAGTCAGGAACAACGAAGTATACAAAAAGAAATTCATAAACAAAAAGAACTCAGCATAGAAAATTAAGCAGAACAAAGAAACTTTTAACACCACAAATAAACCATAACAAGATGGCAGCAGTAAATTCATGCCTATTGATAATCACACTGAATGTAAATGGTTTAAATGCACCAGTCAAGAGACAGATAGTGGCAGAATGGATTAAAAAAACATGACCCATCAATATGTTGCCTACAAGAGACACAGCTTAGACCCAAAGACATAAATAGGTTAAAAATCAAATGATGGAAAAAAAAAAAATATATCGAGCCAACAGTAACCAAAAGAGAGCAGAAGTGGCAATAACAATCTCTGATAAAATAGCTTTAAGTCAAAACCCATTATAAAAGACAATGAAGGACATTATATAATGATTGAAGGGTCAGTTCACCAAGAGAGCATAACGATAATAATTATCTACATACCAATGACAGAGCTCCAAAATACATCAACAAAAACTCTAATAGAATTAAAAGAGAAACAGACAGCTCGACAGTAATAGTAGAAGACTTTAACACACCACTTTTGATAATGGACAGAACAACTAGAAAGAAGCTCGGCAAAGATACAGATCTAAATAATACAATCAACAACTCGACCTCATAGACACATACAGAACATACCACCCAAAGGCCACACCGTACACATTGTTTTCCAGCACGCATGGATCATTCTCTAGAATAGACCATATTTTAGGCCACAAATCAAGCCTCAATAAGTTTAAAAACATTGAAATAATATAAAGCATGTTCTGTGATCACAAGGCTATAAAACTAGAAATCAATAACATAAAGAACAAGGAAAATATTAAATACACGGAAACTGACTAACACCTTACTTAAAAACCACTGGGTAATAGAAAAAATTAAAAATGAATTTTAAAAATTCTTATAATCAAATGAAAATGAAAACACAACATACCAAAACTTTTGGGACATAGCAAAAGCAGTGCTCAAAGAAGAATTTATAGCAATAAATGCACAAATCAAAAAAGAAAGGGTCAAAATCAATAGCTTAACCATACAACTTGAACAAACAGAAAAGGAACAGAAAAAGGAGTCCACAGTCACCAGAAAAAAGGAAATAATAAAGATCATAGCAGAAATAAATGAACTAGCAAACAGGAAAACAACAGAATCAGTAAGACTAAAAGTTGGTTCTTTGAGAGGATCAATAAAATTGACAAATCACTGGTCAAGTTCACAAAGGAAAAAAAAAAGAGAAGGCGCAAATAAACAAAATAAGAAATGAGATGGGCGACATTACGAGAGAACCAACTGAGATAAAAAGGATATAGAATATCATAAAAAATTGCACTCCAACAAATTCGAAAGCCTGGAAGAAATGGACAAATTTCTAGAAACACTACCTACCTAAACTGACACAAGTAGAGGTAGAAAATTCGAACACATTCATAACAAAATAAGAAATCAAAGATGTCATTAAAAACAAAAACAAAAACTTCTAGCAACAACAACAAAAGCCCCCACCCAGACAGCTTCACTGGAGAATTCTACCAAACATTCAGAGAAGAGCTGACACCAAGGATTTCGACTCACAGTGATCCCATAGGGTTTCCAAGGCTGTAAATCTCTACAGAAGCAGATTGGCATATCTTTTTCCCTTGGAGCCACTGGTGATTTCGAACTGCCTACCTTTCAGTTAGCAGTCAATTGCTTTAACCACTGCACCACCAGGGCTCCTTATTAGCCACCAGAGAGATGCAAACCAAAACTACAATGAGGTATTATCTCACCCCTGCAAAAATGTCAATGATCAAACAAGCAAACAAACAAATAAAACCCAGAAAACAACAAATGCTGGTGAAGTTGTGGCAGGGATTGGTACTCTTATACATTGCTGGTAGGATTGTAAAATGGTATAACCACTATGGAAAGCAGTATGATGCTTTCTCGAAAAGCTAGAAATAGAAATACCTTATGATTCTACTCTTTCATATATATCCTAGAGATATAAAAGCAGTGACACGAATGACATATGCACACCTATGTTCATTGCAGTATTATTCACAATAGCAAAAAATGGAAACAACCTAAGTGCCCATCAATGGATGAATGCATAAACACATTGTGGTACACACATACATTGGAATACTACACAACTGTAAAGTATAATGAGGAGTCCACAAAACAGTCAACAGTTATCCAATAGCAAAGACGATAAGGCAAGGAGGGAAAGGGAAGCTAGGCCAATGGAAACAGAATAAACAGAATGGGAATAATGAGACTGCTGACACATTGTGAAAATTGTAACCAATGGCCTGGAACAATTTGTATAAAAATTGTTAAAAGAGAACATACTTTGCTGTGTAAACTTTCACCTAAAACACAATAAAATATTATTAAAAGAAGAGGAAAAAGTATTGATCTATGTTACAACATGGGTTAAGCTTGAAAACATCACACTAAGCGAAATAAGGCAGATGCAAAAGGCCACATATTGTCTGATTCCATTTATATGACATATTCAGAATAGGCAAATCTATAGAAACAGAAAGTAGATTAGTGGTTGCCTAGAGCTGGGAGGGATGGGGGTTGAAAGGTGACAGCTGAAGAGTATAGGACTTCTTTTTGGGGTGATGAAATATTCTAAAATGGATTGTGCTGATGGTTGTACAACTCTGAATATACAAAAAACAAAACAAAACAAAAAACCCCAACGACAGAAACAAAAACACCAAATTATATGTGAATCTCCATAAAGCTCTTACAAGAAAAATGAATGAGATAATTCCTGTAAAGTTACCCAGCATGGCATATTTCATAAAATCTAAGATTCTGTAGATTGTAAGATGTACCACCAAGAAAGAAAGAAAAAAAAAATTGCCATGTAAACTATGACAGATCATCAATACTAATCGGCTATATTTTAATTTCAGAGGTGTTAAAATATAGAAAACTGTGTCTTAGGGTCAGCAATACATGGCACATCTTGAAGACATGTTAGTAGCAGTTGAAGATAAATCTGTTAAGCCCGTTCTTGACTCTCAGCCTTCATCAAATTCAGCAGGAGTGCTCAAGGTCGGGGCAGAGCCATCCCACCCTGCTGTCCCCACTGAAGTCCGCTCCTAGAAGTCCTCGGTGTGCCTTAGTGTCCGTTGTCTATTTGTAGTGGAGGAGAGGTTTGAGAGTGGAATGAGCATGGCTCTTAGAATCTGCCCTTTCTCTCAGGGACTGGAAGTCATTTCTGCCTCCAAAGCTCTTTAGGTATCTTTTCTGTCACCCATAATAGGATGTGACTGGGATAAACAAGGAGGGCTTTTTGTCGTGGCACCACACATCTGGTCCTCGGTGGCAGCCTCCGCTGAGGACAGAGTGAAAAACCACACACGTGTTCACTTTTGTTTGGGTGACTAGCAGTCAGAGCTGATGACTGATGGACAATGGAATGAATCAAAGCACCGCCCATCCATCTTTCAATTGTCAGCAAATCTGCAGCGCCCTTAGGGACTGGGGCGAATTCTTTTCTCCCGCTTGCAATTTACCAGCATCATCAGGAAAGATAACAGTGTCATTGTAGGCAGGCTCTTATGCACTTTTTTTCCTTTTATTGTTGTAAAAATATACGCAATACATTTGCCAATTCGACATTTTTCATGTGAACAATTCAGTGACACAAACTACATCCATCATGTTGTGCAACCATCACCAATATCCGTTGCCAAATTTTCCATCACCATAAACAGACGCTCAAGGCTTCTTAAATTCACATGCTTTCTTAACAGCATGAATGTGCATTCTAATTTTCATGCTAGAGGGGAAAAACAACCAAAACAAACAAACAAACAAAAAAACCAAACAGGTCCTTCAGTCCAGTCCTATTTTCCATATATGTGAACCTTATCTGAGTTACAGAATGTTCTAGTGGGGAAATGCAATTAAGACGAAATAGCGATCAAAAGCAATCTTTCTTAGAAACAAAATTTAGAGAGAGTGCAGTGAGAAGCATTACGGATGCCAAGTCTCTAAATTACCACAGTTCTCCTGGGGTGGCGTTTTGTTCTGGATGATTCCGGGTGCTACGGATTGAATTGTGTCCCTCAAAAAGTTATGACCAAGTCACACCCAAGTAAGGTGGGTCCTAACCCTGATCCCTCTGGATGGTGTCTTATAACAAGAGCAGAATAGACACAGACACACACAGGGGGAAGAGAACATGTGAGGAACCATCTACAAGGCAAGGAATGTCAAGGAACACCCGGGGCTACCAAGGAGGGACCCTCCCCTTGAGCTGATGCCCTGATTTGGACTTCTAGCCTCCCAAACTGTGAAACAACACCTTTCTATTCTTTAAAGCCACCTACTTGTGGCATTTTTTTTTATGGCAGCATTAGGTAACTAAGACACCAGGGTTAGAGTACAACTTCATGAGGATTACAGTGAGATGAGAAGAAGGCATTCCAGTGCACGATGACCAATGTTTTATGAAAAGTGTCTCACCTGGTGACCCCATGAAGTCTTTGAACATGGTGTGCTCAGGTGTATAACTCTCATAGCAGTGCTTGGACTTGAGATGTGTGGAGATTGTTTTTCTGAAGTCTCGATTTCAGCCCTATTGGAGACACTGCTCAGAGAACAATTCCAATAGAACACAACCTAGGAAACTTCATGAGCAGAAAGACTGTAGGGTGTGTCCACAGGGGCTGCATGCCTAAGGAATTGGGTGTCACGACACAGACATGACATGTAAGTTTCATTTCTCATCTGGATTCCAACTGATTGGAAGTGGCTGCTTGGCATTCCATGTTGAGGGGGGTCCTGTTTCAGAACTTCAGGCGGAAAGTGCACTATTATCAACCATACCTATCTATGCTCTTAGCTGGGGCTGGGGGTAGGGCTGGGTTCTCTCTGGGAAAACACTTCTCATTAAAGTTTCCTCTCAGAGAGACAACAGTTTAGAGGGAAAAGATCTGGACTCTGGCAAACCTAGTTTCAATTCTAGTTCTTTTTTCAGCCAGGCGACAGCAGAGCAATTTATTTAATCTCCTTGAGGCTCCATTCTCTCATTTGCAAAATGAGAATAATAACAACAACAAGTTACTCTAATCTAGTGCTCACTTTGTGCCAGACAGTGTTCAGACATGCTCTGCATATTTAAATGCACGTGGTCCTCACAAGTGCTTAGCCTGATCAGTCCCTGGCATTGTCGAAGGAAGATGTGTTTCCCGTGAGAAAACTCTTCCCCCCAGGCCAGTGCTTTCAGACCAAACCTAATGCACTCTGTAAGCCGTGTTTGTAGGATTTGTGCCTGAAATTAAAAATAAATAAATAAAACAAGCAAAAAAAAACCCCCAAAACCCAGAAGCGCTTCCTACATTTGAGCCAAAAGGGCATCAAGGGATTAAGGCTAACGTGAGAGGCGGTTGCTGAGTCTGGATTCAGTCTGAGAGGCAGATGGCTAGGGACAGCCACAGAGTATCCCCACCTCTGTTAATGTGCAGATGACACTAACAGCTGTGGTAAGGAAGGAACTGGTCACCTCTTTTCTGCCTACTGAGCATGTCGTGATACTTAACGGTCAACACACAGCTCAGCAATCTATGTCTGCTTCCAACTAACTGAATTATAGCTGCTTCCAGGTTCTCCTGAAGGAGTTCCCTGTCCCTTTACCAACAGCAATAAAACATCCCTCTTCTTGAATTAAGCATACAGTAGCAAGACTCATATCCTAAAATCTCAGGATACCACCAGCCATGCCAGATACTCTTCAGGCTAAAAGATTAACTTGCCACTTCTGGTTTAAATGGGAGATTAGCCTATTGCAGTACCAGCCAGTTTTGTCCTTACCTTCTCTGATATCACTTGGAACGCTATCCAATGTGGATGGTGTTCAGAGGTCTGATTTGTAGGCAACAAGGAGGGTCTAGCTGGAAGGCTTTCAGGAGGGTGGGTTTGAGGTTTGAACTCTGAGAGGCTAATGAGGATGGGGTACCCTGTCCAAGGTGTCCAAAAGCAGCAGTAGTCGTGCCCCCCCATCCTCTTGGGTTTGAGCCTTCCCTCCCTGGGCCTTCGCAGTTCCAAAATGGTGGCTCACACTGGGCAGCTTTCTCTACTGTCTCTGCCTCCCCTGCGCTCCTGTGTTTCAGGCTTGCCTAGAGACCTCACTTCCTGTTTCCTGCCTCTTCTCAAATCCTGATTCCTGTAACTCCCTCCTCGCTTTGCAATCTAACAGTGTAAAATTTCTAGAGATTTGGAGGTCAAGCAAAATGCTTGGTTTCTTTCTTTTTATGTGTGCGTGTATGTATGCGTGTTGGGGGAAACGATGCTACGAAGCAATAAGCAGACAAATGCCACATTTTAGGGAAAGTCGACATCTGTGCAATTCTTAAACTTTAAGTGCCAGTTTTAGTCAGTTTAGGAGCATAAGGGTAACCTCTACAACTAGGTTTGCTAATTAAGTGGTGATTGGTATATTAAATTTTAACGTATAATTTAGTCTGGCAATAATTACCAGTGAACTAATTAAATTTACTTTTCAATGTTGTTTTAACTTGTAAGTTACTGAGTTGCAAGGAATCTAGCATCTTTCCTTTTGTCAGTGAATAAAGCGACAATAATAAAAGAGACTTACTTCCAACATTATATTCTATATGAATCATATAGTGGTTAAGTGTATAGGCCAAGGAGCTGGGCTGCTGGGTTCAAAGCTTGGATTGGTCACTTACTGGCTGTGTGATCTTGATTAAATTACTTAATCTCTCTGTGTCCCGGTTTCTTCATATTAATCAATGCCTATTTTTTTTTATCCAATAAAGCTCTTGCAAGGAGTAAATTGAGTTAATCCACCTAAAGTCTTTAGAACAGTGCTAAATTTGTGGTTGTTAGTTGTTGAGTTGGCTCAGACTCAAGCTGCCCCACATACAACAGAACAAAATGTTGCCTGGTCTTATGCCATCTTCATGAACATCACTATGCTCTAGTCCATTGTTGTGACCACTGTGTATTTTGGGTGTCTTTCAACCCAGGGGCTCATCTTCCAGCACTATATCAGACAATATTCTGCTGTGATCCACAGGGTTTTCATTGGCTGATTTTGGAAGTAGATTGCCAGGCCTTTCTTCCTAGTCTGTCTTAGTCTGGAAGCTCTGCTGAAATCTGTCCACCATGGGTGACCCTGCTGGTATTTGAAATACTGGAGGTATAACTTTGAGCATCATAGCAACATGCAAGCCACCACACTATGACAAACTGATAGACAGGTGGTGGTGAAATGGATTAGAGAGAGAGAAGCGGGAGACCAGTCAGGAGAGTACTTCTTCATGGCCAACTTCTACTCATCCTTTAAACCTGATGAAATGTTACCTACTTTGGGAAGCTTTCTCAGTGTCCCTGACTTTGCTACCCTAGAGCTCCATTCACATGCTTCCACTACACAACCAATTATATGGGATTGTTAATGATCTATTTACTTGTCTATCTTCCCTATAGGCTTTGAACTCCTTTGGTGGATTGCATGGGGGGAAAAGTGTCACCAAATAAATAAGTTAATTGAAAAGCACACCAACCAAAGATGAGAAAGAAAAAATGAATTATATGTTATTTATTCTATTCCTAACACCTGGCACTCTGCCAGGTGCAATAACAGGTGTTCGGGAAATAAATGTTTGTTGAATTGAATGATGCATCTCTTCAAGGACTGAGACCATGCCTTATGTTTTGAATCCCCTCAGCAACTAGCATGATTTAGTGCACAAGATGAGCAATGTATAATTTCATGTTGCATAAATGAATCTACTGTGGGATTTGATTCCATCAGCACATGGAATGTAACTGTATGATAATAATGGAAGCTAATATTCATATAATGATTTACAGTTTTCAAAGCACTTCCATTTGTTCAGGAAACAAGTCACTGAGCACCTACCACATACCAGAAACTGTGTTGGGTGTTGTGGGTGATACAGGGTTCAACAAGATGGTAAGAGTTTTCTTTTCATGGGGATGTTTTCATTGCAGGGGGCTAAGGAGCAGGAGGACTTTACTCTTTCCTCACAACAAGCTTGAGGGGAGTTGGTCAAGCCTCATGATCTCTATATTACAGGGAAACCAAAGTAGATTGAAGGGCATGTCTAAGGTATCAGTGGAGACTCAAACCCTGGTCTTCTGCTCTCACCCAGGTCCCTTTGTTGGATAATGGATCCTGGGAAGAGTTGACACATCCAGGACACCTGGGAGTTTCCCTGTGGAAAGCAACAATTCTCTCTAGGATGCACACTATGTGGGACTCTTCTGAAAACATGGAATTTACATCTGGAAGGGACCTTGGGGAGCATTGGCTTCAACCGTTTTATTATTATTTTATTTTTTTATTGACTTTTATTGAGCTTCAAGTGAACGTTTACAATTCAAGTCAGTCTGTCACATATAAGTTTACATACATCTTACTCCGTACTCCCACCTGCTCTCCCCCTAATAAGTCAGCCCTTCCAGTCTCTCCTTTCGTGACAATTTTGCCAGCTTCCCACTCTGTCTATCCTCCCATCCCCCCTCCAGACAGGAGATGCCAACACAGTCTCAAGTGTCCACCTGATATAATTAGCTCACTCTTCATCAGCATCTCTCTCCCACCCCCTGTCCAGTCCCTTTCATGTCTGATGAATTGTCTTCGGGGATGGTTCCCGTCCTGTGCCAACAGAAGGTTTGGGGACCATGGCCGCCAGGATTCCTCTAGTCTCAGTCAGACCATTAAGTATGGTCTTTTTATGAGAATTTGGGGTCTGCATCCCACTGATCTCCTGCTCCCTCAGGGGTTCTCTTCAACCGTTTTATTTTATAGGTAAAGAAACTGAGGTCCAGAGAAATGAAGTGCCTTTCCTTCAGGTTACACTGCTATTTAGTCAGAAACTCTCAGAGTAAGAAGACTTCACTCATTTTATTGTTGACAGAATTTAGAACCAGAGACATGCAATGGTTTGCATAAATCATGAAGCCAGGTAATGGCAGGTCCTCTAGCTCTTGGCTCACTGTTTGTTCTCCAATTTGTATAAGACTTCAAAGCTTGCATTTCTTGTCTACCAAAAGACATATATGGGAATGCCCATGGCACCTTTATTCATAATAGCTGCAAAGTAGAAATAAGAAAAATGTCCAAGAGTGGTAGAATGGGTAAAAAAAAAAAAAAAAAAAGGTGATATAGTCATATAATGGAATAGTGCATGGCAATGGAAAAGAATGAACTACTGTTTCACAAAGCAACATAGGTAAATCTTGATATAATGATGAGCAAAAGAAGCCGGACCAAAAAACAGTTCATACTGTGTGATTTCATTTATATGAAATTCAAGAAGAGGCAAAATGGCGATAGATGTCTTAATAGTGGTTATATTTAGGGGTGTAATGGTTGAGAGGAGGCATGAGGGCACTTCCCAGGGTACTGGCAATGTTCTGTATCTTGACCTGCATAGAGGTAGATAGATAGGTAAATAGCTACTGTTGAGTTGACCTGGCTCATGGTGACCTTATGTACAACAGACTGAAACAGTGCCCAGTCCTGCATTATCCTAATGATCACTAATATATTTGAGTCCATTGTGGCAGCTATTGTACCAATTCATCTCCTCGAATTATTCTCTCACCCTCGTTGGCCCTCAACTTCACCAAACGTGATGTCCTCCTTCCGTGATTAATCCTTCCCAGTAATGTATCTGAAGCAAGTGAGTTGGACAATGTTCTGTTGTGATCCATAAGGTTTTCATTGGCTAATTTTAGGAAGTAGATTGCCAGGCCTTTCTTCCTACTCTGTCTTGGTCTGGAAGCCCTGCTGAAACCTATCCACCATAGGTGACACTGCAAGTATTTGAAATTCTGGTCACATAGGTTCCAGCATCATAGCAACACAAGCCACCACAGTACCACAAACTGACAGATGGGTAGGAGGTGGTAACACAGATATAAACATGTATAAAAATTCATCACACTATCTTCTTAGATCTACATAAGTTTCTGAATGCAACTATGTCTCAATAGATTTGATGAATGGGAAAAAAACGTTCACATCTGCCATGTTGTCTCACGACAACCCTAAGAGGTAAGACCAGGCTTAGGAGGACCAGGCCCAGGGCATTTGCTGACCAACCCCACAGCCTAGAGAAAGTGCTAGACCAGTCCTCAGTTCCTCCTGAAAAAGTGGCTGATTTCAAGTCTTTAGTCAATAGAGAGAGATTTTAAGTTTCTTGGAGAGTTTATAAATGTGTTAATTACTGTCATCAAGATTTTGTATTGCAGTAAATGCTTATCTAATGGGTTTAGATTAGGCAATTTACTCAACTTGCTTGTTATTTCCCAATTAACTTCTGAAATCTTCTTTCTCTGACTTTTCCAACCTAGACCAATGTAGTTTGGATCTAGGGGGATAATTTTTTGCAGTACCACGTACAGTTTGCTTTACCAGTCAAGAGTTCTGGAGGGAATTTCAGATTTACATCTGTACCTCTGTCTCTTGAATTTTCAGTTTTCTTTTTTTGAGAGAGAGAATCTTTATCCACGCAAACATTTCCTCCAGCATTTTTTATACTAGAGACTAATAGGAAGCAAATACATACCCAGTGATAAAGGATGCCTTAGTAAACTCTGGTACATCTGCCAGATGGAATATAACGCAGCCATTAAAAGTAGGCAGTAGCTTGGAAAATGCTTATGATATTTTAAGAAGAAAAAAGCAAGAGTTGTTGTTGATGTACGCCATTGCGTTGATTCCAACTCACAGTGACCGTCTATGAATGAGTAGAACTGCCCGATAGGGTTTCCTAGGCTGTAATCTTTATGGGAGCAGATTGCCAGGTCTTTTCTTCCATGGAGCCACTGGTGGGTTCGAATTGATGACCTTTTGGTGTGCAGCCAAGCGCTTAACCATTGCACCACCAGAGCTCCTTAAACAAGAATTATGGATGTATAAAAAGAAATCACACTCAAATGTCCACAGTGATTGTGTTTAGGTTAGGAGAACTAGGGTATTTTGTTCTTTTCTACTTTTCTAACTTTTCTTTAATGAGCATGCACTATCTTTGTACTTATAAAAATGATATCTTTAAAAACAAAATTGATTTTCAACATCTTTAAGACATACTTTCTAAATGCCCTTCATTTTTCAGAGCTATTGAATGCTTCCTGTTACTAATAACATTTTATTTTTAAACTAATATGCTGAAGTCTATTAAACCCGAACTGTGTCCAGGACTTCTCATAGCACTATGCAGAATAAAATAACAATGTAACACTGTAGATACAAGGGACAAAAGCGATAGGGGGAAAAAAAAGAGGTGATCATAAGAATGAGAAAAGAGCCTTGGTGGTGCGATGGTTAAGTGCTGGGCTGCTAACTGAGAGGTAGGTGGTTCGATCCCACCCAGTGGTTCCATGGAAGAAAAGACTTGATGATCTGCTCCTGTAAAGCTTACAGCCTAGGAGATTCTATGGGGGCAGTTCTACTCTGTCACACATGTTCCCTATGAGTCAGAATTGACTCAATGGCACACAAAATCAACAACATAAGACTGAGAACTAGCAATTTATTTTGGCCTGTTACCTACTAGATACTCTAAATCAGTTATCTCAAACACATTTCACCATAAGGCGGATATTATCATTCCCATCCATTTATTCCACATTTATAAACGTCTATAAAAAAAAAAAATTTTTTTTTTTTATTGCATAGCAGACATTGAGTTAAATACTGAGGTTACAAAGACAGAAAAGATATAGTCATTATTACTGTATACAAATTATACCTCAAAAAAAAAAAAAAAGCACAGCTCTTTATCTCAAGGAGGCTTACCTACTGAACAGATGTGAAAAACTGAGATTCGGAAAGGCTAAATGACTTGTCCGATGACCCACATAAAGACGGATCTGCAGTTAGGATTCCAGTTAAGGTCTTTTAGGCTTCCATTGGGAGCAGTAGTGGTTCAGTGGGAGAACTCTCTCCTTCCAGGCCAGAGACCCAGGTTCCATTACCGGCCAATGCGCCCTATGTGCGACCACTACCCCTCTGTCAGTGGAAGCTTGCATGTTGCTCTGATGCTGACCAGGTTTCGGCAGAGCCTCCAGACTGAGACAGACTAGGAAGATAGACTTGGCAATCTACTTCCAAAAAACCAGCCAGTGAAAACCCTATGGAACACAGCCCCATTGTGCATGGGGTCACCATGAGTTGGGGGCCTACTTGACAGCAGCTAACAACAACAGGCTTCAATGACATGTTCTTTGTATTGCATCCAGTTGTTTCTCTGCAAAATCCTGGTACCAAATCACTTGATACCAGTTATGGATGCTTCAAGACCATCAAATTCTTCAGTAGCTGGCAAAGCCTTCATGGATAAGGGAGGAGCTGATTAAGCCTTAGTGTTGGTAAGATTTGGCTAGGTGGAAGATGACAGGTTTGATACTCCAGCACCTCAGAAAGGCAGGGTGGTGAGAATGAACATTGTCCAAACTTTAAAAGTGTCCAAACATCCCTCTTTCTTGGCTAATATTTGTGACTGCTGCTTCTTTACCAATTATATCTTTAGCCTTGCTACATTCCTCCTTATAGATAAGATTTATTAAGATACTCAAGAATTACCCACATATCCTGACAGAACCCAATCCAGGGAAACACCCTGCGTCCTTGAACTCTATTCCAAGCCACCTATCAAAAGCCCCAATTCTATAATATGTCCTGCCTAATACCCTCTTACTGAGGTGCCCCCGATATCCCATGGTTTACAATCCACCTCACTGGAAGGAGCAATGAACTAAACTTGCTCAGTTGCAGATGTGTTTCCGGTGGTCTTTGGCTGGAAGACATTGATGCTGAGAAAGGGTATTCCAATCAGCAGCGTGACCCCTGTATAAGCTCACAAGAGCCAGCTGTTAAATTCTGAGGACTTTTGCAAGCCAATTGCTAAACATGCCATTAAGAATTAAATTACAGGCAGTCCCTGAGTTACCAACATCTGATTTACGGACAACTCTGTACTTGCCCTTTAAAAACCCACTGCCGAAAACTGCCCTTTAATGTTATGTAAATCTGCCCTCACTGTGAAGTCACTGAACCACCCCCTAATCAAAACCAAACCCACTGCCTTCCAGTTAGTTGATTCTGACTCATAGCAACCCTACAGGACAGAACAGAACTGCCCATAGGGTTTCCAAGGAGCAGCTGGTGGATTCAAACTGCCAACCTTTTGGTTAGCAGCCAAGCTCTTAACCATCCCACCACCAGGGCTCCAACCAACCCCTACTCACAAGAAATTCTTCATCACAGTCACCTTCACTTGCTGCATGTGGAGCTTTTAAATCATTGAAAAGGCTTCTAGCTTGTCTTGCACTAACCTCCCCCTCCCCAATCAAACCCGTTGCTCTCAAGTCAATTCCAACTCATAGAGACCATACAGAGCTGAGTAGAACTGCCTCATAGGGTTTCCAAGGAGCAGTGGCAGATTTGAACTGCCAACCTTTTGGTTAGCAGCCAAACACTTAACCACTGCACCACCGGGGCCCCATTCCTTGCACTAAAAACCAAACCCATTGCCGTTGAGTCGATTCTGACTTATAGCGACCCTATAGGACAGAGTAGAACTGTCCCAAAGAAACCTCCTTGCACTAAAGCAGGACTAAATAAGAACTGTATGCACTTGTTCCAACTTACCTACAAATTTGACTTAAAGACACAAGAACAGATCTTGTTCATAACCCTGGGACTGCCTGTACATAAACTTAAAATTAAATAAACGTAATTGTATTAAAAGCAAAGTTACTACATCCTCAAAACTCTTTACTTCCTAATTCTTTGACTACATTTTGCTATCATCTCTGCCCTTGAGGTAATTAACATCTATTGTATCTATACGGTAGACAGAGTATAAAGTGGTGTGCTACTGTGCATTTCCTCCCAACTTTGAGTTTAGTGATGTTATGTTGGTAGCTTGAAAAGGGCCACTGTGGGAATATTTACACCAGGGAAATTGGCAAACACTACAAATCAGGGCTTTTCCTGCTCTGCTCCCCCTAGCTGGTTGACAAACATTTACTAGCAGATGCTGATTCTATTAATCCACAGATATTGAGGCCTTGCTCTAGGGCACTGGGAGAAGAGCTAGAGATAAGTGGATGAATTTAAGACTTATTTAGGCGATAAAAGAGCTGACACAGAAGGGAATTAATTATCTGGACTCATTCCCTGTCCTCAGGTATGAAAAGTACGAAGCCTCACATGTCCTTTACCTAAGGAGGTCTGTCTTTAAGCACCAAGATGTCCCTTCCTGCTCTTCTTTGCACTGTCTTGGGTCCTGCCTATTCCCAGGCTGGTTGCTGGTCAATGATTTGAGTGCCAGGGAAGGCAAGAAATAGCTCAGGGGGGTTCTGCTGGCCTTGGAGTGTGGTGAGAGCCATCAGCACAATGGGGCCCAGCTTAGCTGTCTCCCAAACAGCTCAACATCTTCAGCTAAGAACAATCACAACATGTGTCCTAAGTTTATTTCAGCTGTTTAGAAATGAAGACACATAAACTTTATTTACTTTTTCAAATTTTCAGTCAGCATTAAAACTTCACTTAGACTAAATCAGATAATAGAAAAAGCATAAGGCAGATAGGAAAGATTAAAAAGAGACTCATATAGAACAGATAAAAAATTGCACTGCTGGGACAGGAACATGAGTCCCGAGCTCTGAAGGAAGCGAGTTCCTCAAATAATGGGATCTGGAACATTAATGGTTCAGGTAATTAATGCTTGTAAAATACTTCAAAAGCACAAAGCACTGCATCAATGCTAAGACATAATTGTGCCATCATATCAGGACGAGAAGCTTCATTATGCACACTCACAGTGGGGATTCTTAAATGGGAGATGTTAGCATCTTGTCTTGGAGTCAATGTGTTGGCTTTCATTAGGCACTGGGCCTGCTCCACACCCAAACACCAGATGCTCACCTGGGCTATGGTCAGAGGCATGTCAGAGGCTAGGCCTACACTTACATGTGAAATGGGATGCAGCCAGGGCAAGGAGGGTTTCTAGATCACCAGGCCCTGATTCCTTCTCTGGCCCATCCATGAATCCCAGCAGCTCCATGCCTATTTGGCCATTCTTGGGTCTCCAATGTTTTGCATGGTCCTCTGCTTTTTTCACATGGAGGTCTAGAATTATGCCACCTGCTTCTCTTGGCCTATGCATAGACAGCTGCACATCACAGAGTTGTGGCCTTAGTGAGGTCTCCATAAAGCTGTGTGCATGGTAAAAGTGAAAGTTTTGTCCTCTGAATGATCTCCACTCCCCACGATAGTCCTGCTCTTGTTGTTGTGTGTCATTGAGTCAATTCTGACTCCTAGCTATCCTACAGGACAGAGTAAAACTGCCCCATAGGGTTTCCTAGGCTGTAATCTTTATGGGAGCAGATTGCCAGGTCTTTTATTCCACAGAGTGGCTGGTAGGCTCGAACTATCAGCCTCTGGGCGGGCAGACCAGTGCTTAACCATTGCACCACCAGGGTTCTTTATAGTCCTGCCACACCATACTAACACACCATGTGATATACTCAGTCTTCCAACCACTCTGGAAGGTCAAAACAAAAACCAAACACATTGCCATCAAGTCGATTCTGACTCATAGCAACCCTACACAACAGAGTAGAACTGCCCCATAGGGTTTCCAAGGAGCAGCTGGTGGATTTGAACTTCCAACATTTTGGTTAGCAGCTGAGCTCTTAACCACTGCAACACCAGGGCTCCCTCTGGAAGGCAGGTGCTATATAAAATTCCAATTTTGTAGGTGAGAAAACAAAGGCTCGAAAAGGTCCAGTAGCTTGCAGAAAGGTTCAAGCCTAAAGACAACAGATCTCGTGCTCTTCCCTCATTGTTTCCAAACTGTTGGGCTTCCTACCATCTTGTTTCCCACTAATGAGTACTTGAGTGGTGCAAATGGTTAATCACTTGGCTACTAACTGAAAGGTTGACAATTTGAATCCACGCAGAGGTGTCTTGGAAGAAAGGCTTGATATCTGCTTCCAAAAGGCCACAGCTATGAAAACGCTATGGATCGCAATTCTACTCTACAACACATATGGTCACCATGAGTAGGAATCAACTGGACGGCAACTGGTTGGTTGGTTGCTTCCCATTAAAGTCAAGATAATAACCATTCCAACAACATAAGCAACTGACATTGCAGAGAGTGCTTTCCAGAGCTTAGAGGGCTTCTGTATTTGTCATCTTAATTAATCTGCTCTGTGACTCCATTTCTAGCTGTGTGATCTTGAGCAAGACCTTAACCTCTCAGGGCCTCAGTTACCTCAATTATCACATTCATCAACTCAACATCTAAGTGAGGCAGGGAAGATTTTATTATTAGTAAATTATTAATAAGTATGCATTAATAATGACCTCTTAAACTTTTATAACTCTTCAGAGTTTACAAAGCACTTTCTAACGTGTTTCTCATTTCTTCTCCCAACAGCTCTGTAAGATCAGCAAACCAAACCAAAACCAAAACCACTGCCATTGCGATTTCGACTCATAGTGATCCCACAGGGCAGGGTAGAACTACCCCATAGGGTTTCCAAGGCCATAAATCTTTACGGAAGCAGACTGCTATTATTGCCCCAATTTGGGTATGAAGAGCTTCCTGGATAGTGCAAATGGTTTGTCTTCTAACCTAAAGGTTAGTGGTTTGAACCTACCTGCAGCACTGTGGAAGAAAGACCTGGTGATCGTCTGTTCTCTGTAAAAATTATGGCCAAGAAAATGCTATTCTACTGTTGTCATCATGAGTGGGAATTAACTTGAAGGAAATGGCTTTGATTTTTTGGTTTTGGTAGGTACGAAGAAACTGAAGCCTAGAGGGACTTCGCCAGCATTTTCTAAAGTATGTTTTGGAAGGACATTAGTCCCTGGAGATATGAAAAAAGGGTGGCTGAGAGATGCCGCACGCTATGCCTGGCACTTGGAAATTTACAAACTGCATGGCACGTTAAAGGTTCTGATAAGTCCTGCGGTAAAGAAACCTGCTTAATTTTGGCTAAACTAATGTGACAATGAAAGATAACCTCTTCTCTAAATACCTATTTACACTTTGCAAAACTATGTTTCCATGGCGTGTCTATTCTGTGGAACAGACCATTAGTAATATGCAGACCAAGGAATTTAATCAAGCTCATGTGGCTGGAAGAGCTAGGTTATGAATCCATATGCAGTTGGCTTGCAGTTACTAGTAGAGATGTATTATAGTCCTCTGCTAATAATAAATTTAACTATGGGTCAGTGCCCTGTCTACCTTGGTCCACTGGGGCTGAGCAACCACCCCAGTCTCCACTGACTTTCACTTAGGGCTGATGAAATGCTGAGCTGCTTGTGCTGAGCTGTGTGTCTTTCCAGCCTTCTCCTGCGTCTGGAACTTATTCTTCCTTAAAACCAAACCAAACCAAACCAAACCAAACCCAGTGCCGTCGAGTCGATTCCAACTCATAGCGGCCCTACGGCTGTCCAGCCAAAGGTATAGGTATGGGAGATTAGGGAAAGGCATACTGAGGCTTCTATGTCCCAGTTTTTCAATTCTGGAAGAATCCTATATCATAAACATAACTTCTGGAGTCTTGCTGGCTCTTCTTTCTGTCCCTTCCAGAGAGAGTATTCTAGACACCAAATACCAGGGATTAGGTAAAGGGACTAAAGCAGCAATTCTCAACTGAGGACAATTTGCCTTTTCAGGGGATATCTGCTAATGTTTGGAGACATTGTTATTTGTCACAACTAGGGTGGGAGGGTGTTATAGCTATATAGTGGGTAGAGGCCAGGGATGCTGCTAAACATCCTACTATGTAAAGGACAGACGTCCACAACACATAATTATCCTGCCCAAAATGTCAATAGTGCTGAGGTAGGGAAACCCTGGACTAAAGGAAGTGAGATGGTTTGAGTTGTGTGTCAAATTATTGAGGCAGCATGGCATAGCAGCAAGAGCACTGATTGGGTGCCTAAGGCCCAGGTTTAAATTCTGGCTCCACTCGGATGAGAGAGGCTTATGGGGCTACTGACAGGAGTTCTCTTCTCTTTCCTTGGTGCATAGATAAAGTCCATAGAGAAGTGCCATCCCCATGCCTTGTCATGGGTTGATGGAGCCCTATGACTTAGCACCTGGCTCTGGAATTCAGATGAAGTGATGTGACCCTCTTGTGAGTCTGGCCCTAGACAGTCCATGTGATCTTCCAGGTGTGCCCTCTTCCATCACTGCCAGCAGAGAATCCAGTGGAGGATTCTGAGGCTCCAGGGTTCTTAAACTTAGGTCCTTGGATCCCAAGACGTCCACAGACACTGGAACTTAGAAGGGGAAAATTACCTCTTTATTTTCACTCAACTCAACTCGATTCAATTAAGAATGCAAGTTCCAAACCATTGTTTTGTTAGCAGCAATTGTGATTTTGTCACCAATAGAAATCAGAGATATTTTTATATCACACTGCAGTTATTACATCCGTATCTCACAGTATCAGTTTTGCTCATCACTACTTTGTAATTTCATGAGTTATCTGAGTGGCTGCTGGATCTTGGTTTTTCATGCACTCATAAAGAAGCACACATATTACTATATTACAAATCTTTTTATTTTAATATTTTGATAACTATTTCAAAATTGATTTCCTTTGTAATTCCCTGTATTTTATTCATTTACAAACATTTTTTGGAGAAGAGTCCATGGTGTGCACCAGACAGCTAAAGGAGTGCCTGGCACAAAAAGGTTCAGAATTGCTGCTTTTGATGGAAGGGGGTTGGTTCCTGAATGACTGCATGGAGTAGAGTCCTCCTTCTCACCATGGACCCCTTCTTCCAGGGGCCTGGCCAACTCACAGAAAGAAGAGTCGACAAGATTCCAGAAGCAAGGAATAAACTTTCTTGTGCTACACCACTGAGATTTGGGGAGTGTTTGTTACAGAAGTTAGTCTATCCTGACTCATACTGATTTACCTTGCCAAGCCGTTCAACTGCTCTGAGCCTTGGCTTCCAAACCTGTTCTTGGAAAGAATGGTATCTACTCATAGAATTGTGGGAGGAGTAAAAAGAAGAATGCATGTGGAAATGTGTCACAAAGGAGAGGGGTTATTACTAATTATCAAGTCAGGCTGCCTTTCCCCAGGCCAGAAGTCAGCAAACTATGACCCGCCTGTTTTTATAAAGTTTTATTGGAACACAGCCGTGTCCATTTATTTACATATTGTCTATGGCTGCTTTCACGGCAGAGCTGAGTAGTTGAGACAGAGATCATATGGCCTGCGAGCCTATTACTAGTTGGTCCTTTCTGAAAAAGTTTGCCAACCTTTGCCCTGTTTTTAGTTGCTGTTGAGTCGATTCTGACTCATGGTGACCCCATGTGTGTAGAGTAGAACTGCCCCATAGGGTTTTCAAGGCTGTGATCTTTCAGAACCAGATCTTCAGGCTTGTCTCCTGAGGTGCTTCTAGGTGGATTCAAACCACAAACCCTTCAGCTAGTAGTTGAGCGATTAATAGTTTGTGGCACCCATGGACTCCCTTGCCCTAGGCCCTGCTTTTTTCCTTTGAGTAGTGGTGAGAAGGAAAAGTTGCAGTCTCTTTGTGTGGACAGAAAGCCTGGGAGGAGGCTACCCTCTTTAGGCTTGATTGCAAGGCTGGCCTGGGGCACACAGGATACACACAGTGTACATACAGTAAGCCCTGCTACCTAGGGGCACTGGGCCAACTGGACTCAAGCCAGAACTGGCAGCCTCCCTTTGGCATTTGCTTGAACTGGTCCAATATACTAATGCTTACACAGGGTTTTTATCTTTTATTAGGTGGACAGACATCCTCAGACCTTGAGGACAAGCATGGGACAGAATATTAAGGGCAGGTTGTCCCATACTTTTCCAGTGGTGCAATCCTTTTTACCTAGCGAACTGCATGTTGCAGTGCAGATATGAACACACCTGGTTTACAGATGAGGACACTGAGGCACAAAGGAGTTAAGGGAGAGTGGGAAGGAACTGGCATATTATGAACAAGGACCTTCAATTACTGCATCCTTTCCTTAAAGCCCTACCACGAGGAAGCCAGTATAGGGGTCGGAGGGAGAGGTCACAAGACTTGCTCAAGATACAGTATATGGTAGGTGGAAGAGCTGAGATTTTAGCCTAACTTGTTCGCATGCCCAGCACAGTTTATACTGCCCAACACTGCTCTCTGTCATCGTGTTCACTGCTGCTCACAGCATCATCCAAGAGCCTTTTTGTGGTGCGTGTGGTTACTTAGTATAATTGTGACAAGGCCTCTGCCCTAACCTGGCCCAGAATGGTCTTTCAAATGATACCCGCGTGGTTCTTACTTGCTGCCTTCCTCCACTGGCAAATGATTATATAATTCTAAGTAAGTCAGTTAACCTCTCTGAGCCTCAGTTTATTCAACTGTCAAAACAGAATTCTAATCCTTATCTCATCTCACTGGCTAATTTAGAACTCATTCAAAGAGGAAAGGAAAAACATTAGCTGGGTAGGCTTTTCTTTTTTTAGTCACAGTGCTAAAAAAAAGTTTTTTTTTTTTGGAAATACTTTGAAAGACTCACAAAACTGACAGCTGCCATAATTAGCATCTGGCCCTTTTCCTTTCATTCAAATCTATTTTATTTGATTGAATTACTTCAGCACATCTTAGAATGATATGATTCTAGACCTGGAAGGGAGTTAAGAGCTCATTCTAAACCAAGACCTCTTTTAGCAGATGAGGATACAGGGGCCCAGGGAGGCAAAGTGACTGGCTTTAGGTCACCCAGGAAGGGCAAGCTGAGACCAGAGCTCTAGTCCTTGATTCCTATAGATGTGTATTCTCCATGCTGCTTCACTGCTTCATGAAGGAAGAATCAATTGCTGCTCAGGGTGCCCGATGTCATGAGGCTGCCTATCCAAGCACAGAAGTCCCAACTGTTGAGTCGCTTCTTTGGGGATAGGTGTGCAATGTTAACCCTCAGCTTTGGCTTCAGAGACCTGGGTTTGAATGGTGCCTCTGCCATTGACAGGCTGTGTGAACCTGGGCTAACTTCTTACCCTGTCTCCATAGTTTTTGTTTACTCAGAAAAGGGATAAGAATAGTACCTAGCTCATAGGGTGGTAGAATTCTTGCCTTTCACATGGGAGACCATGGTTTGATTCCCGGCCCATGTACCTCAAGCACTGCCACCGTTCTTCTGTTTGTGGAGGTTTGCATGTTGCTATGATGCTGAATAGCTTTCAGCAGTGCTTCCAGACTAAGATGGATTAGGAAGAAAGGTCCGACAATTTACTCCCAAAAATCAGCCAATGAAAAGCCTACGGATCACAATGGTCTGATTCCCAACTGATCTTGAGGACGGCGCAGGACTAGGTAGCATTTCGTTCTGTTAGGTATGGGATTGATATGAGTCAGGGGCCAACTCAATGGCAGCTACAAAAAACAACAACAGCTCATAGGGTGTTGCCAGGTTAAATAAGATGATATAGATAAAAAAAAAACATATAGATAAAAAGCAGGTAATAAAGCCCCTGGCATATGGTAACACTCAATAAATGCTAGCCATTTTTGCAATCATTGCCCAAGCAGCCTAAGATAAGGGTACTCCATGTTAACTACCTCATAGTACAATCCACTCACAGGGCAGGAAAGAGGCTGTGATGTGTTGTCCTCAGGTCAAGAAAAAGGATGCTAAAGAAACATGGCATTCCCCTTCTTTGGATGATGCAGCCATGGCTGCTTGCCCGGTTGTATGATAGAGAAAAACAGTATTCAGAAAATCACTGTTAGTTTAGGTCTCTTGCTTGATATCACTAAACGTGAGTTTAAATATGTATTTTATTTCATGCTCTGGCGTCAGTGAGTGTGGGTACGGAGGAAATCACCCGTAAACAACTCAAACCTCCTGCGTTAAATCTCCTGTGGATGTTTTCTTTCCAGCCCAGAGTTGGCCCTCAGTATCTGATTTAATCCTCATGTGGAGGCCCCATGGTGGCAGTCTCATCCCTGGCAGTGAAGCCAGCCCTCTACACTTGCCTTTAAATCCCAGTGGAACTCCCTGTGCTTTTTTCCATGAGGGAGCTGCTCTCTGTGTTTAGTTTGGGACCTCACAGGGGACCCCAATGTGGCCCTTCCTTTCCTGGCTACAGAGCTGGCTCTCTGCACCTGGTGGCACCAGGGATCCAGGGTCACCACAAACCCTTTCCAACAGTCACAGTGTCTTTCATCATTAAGCTTCGATGAGGTTGATGCCCAGCAGCCAGGCCTCCCAGTCACTGGCAGGAGGTCACAGACTCTGGTTTACACACAACCAACCCTTCCGCAGAGCCCTGCAGGGGTGGAAATGCTTGGGACTAGTTACCCTCCTTAAGAAACTGCTGATGAGCTAATAAAGCTGAAAAATAGTCACCTTCTGAAGTCACTTAGCAGCTTTGTAACCTAAAAATAAAGTAACTTTCCCCATTTTCTCAAGACCCCAAAGCGCAACGTTCATATTTCCTCCCGGAGGAAGTGGTGCAGACGCCATCTTCCTTCCCAGATGAGCTGGAGACTAAAACAGGAAGGGCTTTGGTGTCCTTTTGTACAGTTGATTCCTATTTGTGGATTCCTATTTGCAGATTCCCCCACTTGCTGAGATTTATGTGTAACCCCCAAATCAATATTCAAGGTGTTTTTCTTTTTGTCATTTGTACACATGCACAGAGGAGCGAAAAACTTGAGTCACCTGGTGTGCACGTTCACAATTGAGGTTGAACGAGGTGCCGCTCTGCCTTCTTGTTTCAGCCCTCATGCTATAAATGTGTCCTTGTCATGGTCTATTTAGGTTTTTTGTATTTATGTTGATAATTTCACTACTTAAAATGGTCCCTAGCTTAGTGCTAAAGTGCTGTCTAGAGTTCCCACTTGCAGGAAGGCTGTCATGGGCCTTATCGAGAAAATAAATGTGTTAGATAAGCTCTGTTCAAGCGTGAGTTATAGTGCCCTTGGCCATGAGTTTAATGTTAATGAATGAACAATATATACGAAACAAAGTGTCTATAAACAGAAGCACATATAAAACAAAGTTACATATTGATTGCTTGGGGAAAATGTGAGCAGAGGCTTACAGGAACCTAACCCTGTAGGAGCAAAGGTTCGGTACTGGTGACTTTTAGAACATAACTACCGCAAATAACAGGAATTTACTATAGTTTCTTTTAGACTGAGAGGCTTGCCTAGTGGAGTTCCCTCCTCTCTCAAGTTTGCATCCAACCTCCTGAGCTCTGATCAAATCCTACTCCCTACCAGAAGTTTTGTTGTGTTTAACATCCCTACCAGAAGTTTCATTCTGTTGTACACAGGGTCACCATGAGCTGGAACCAACTCGACGGCACCTAACAACGACAACAATCAGACGTTTGCTAGCGCACTCTCTTTGTCTCTCTTTCTTTTTCACACTGTTTGATGGTTTACTCTGCTGAGTTCTCATATGCATTTTCTCATCATAAGGACCTTCTGAGGTAGTTACTGCTATCATTCCTGTTTTATGGATGAAGCTTAGAGCGGTTAAGTGACTTGTCTCAAGTCCTGCCATTTGTAAGTGGCAGAGACAGAATTTGAACCCATGAAGTCTGACTCCAGAACCTGAACCAAGAACCCCCAGTTAACAGGGCCTTCAGCTGTGAGCTCTGTCAATGCTCTCAGTCTGCAACCACACATTTCCCACTTCAGTTTGTCCTTATTTTATGTATGTGCGATGGGCTTCTGCAACTGGCACACAGAAGGCATTCTGTAAATATTTGTTGCATGATTCCATGGCTTATACGTTTCCTTTTTTTTTTTTTTAATTTTTGTAAGCTATTTGATTTAATCCACTATATCAAAAATATTACAATTTCAACATGTAATCAATATAAAATTATTAATGAGCTATTTTGCATTCTTTTTTGTATTGTATTCAAAATCTAGTTTCTATTTTGCACTCACAGTACATGTTAAGTCAGACGTTAAGTTTGCACCAGGCATACTTTATCTGTATTTAGATTTCATAAAATTTATACAGTGAAACTTTGTGAGAGCAGGAACTCAACGAGACTGTCTTGTTTTTCTGGGTCTTGCAAGTTATCCGCCTTTGACAGGATGCAGTTTACAGCACAAATTAGCTTTTAGTTCAAAATTTTATACCCAAATTGCTTTGTTACATTAGTTGCAATCCCCACAATGTGTTAACACTCTCCCCCTTTCCCTGTCCACCCTGGGTTCTCAGTGTCCATTCATCCGATTTTCCCGTCCCTTCCTGCCTTCTCATCTTTGCTTTTGGGCAGGTGTTGCCCATTTGGTCTTGGGTTATACACTTCTCGACAGTAATGATCTTGTTTTATATATCTGGGGTCTCCCAATCCGAGTTCCTTGCACAGTGTACAGCGCATAGTTTGAACCTAACACATCGTTCGGAAATTGCTTTAGTCTGTCTTTGGGCAGAGATGCAAAATGGTGAGCCCTAAAGCATATTTGAAAGTTTCTACCTACTTTTGGGAAACCCTGGTGGCATAGTGGTTAAGTGCTACAGCTGCTAACCAAAGGGTCAGCAGATCAATCCGCCAGGCGCTCCTTGGAAACCCCGTGGGGCAGTTCTACTCTGTCCTATAGGGTCACTATGAGTCGGAATCGACTCAATGGCACTGAGCTTGGTTTGGGTTTGTACCTACTTTTGGAGACTACTGAACCCAGAGCCACTTCAGTAGGGGGGAAAAGCAAGGAATTTAGAACAAGAAGAGCTAAGTTTATGTCCCAATCCTGTCACCTACTAGCTGTCTGCCCTTTGGCACTTGGCTGAAGATTCTCGAACTTCAATTTCTTCATCTTTAAAATTGGGATAATAGCATCCGCTCAGAGTCCCTAAGTGATGCAAAAGGTTAATGCACCCAGCTACTAACCTAAACGGTGAAGGTCTGAGTCCACTCAGAGGTGCCTAGGAAGAAAGGCCTGGAGATCTACTTCCGAAAAATCAGCTACCGAAAACCCTATGGGACACAGTTCTACTCAGACACACATGGGATCGCCCTGAGTCAGAATCCACTTGGCAGCAGCTGTAAAACAGGTACCTGCCCACCCAGACCCCCCAGAGGTGGGGTGAGAGTTAAGTTAGATACACACATTGCATCAATTTGTACGTCACATATTATTATTACTGACCACAAGCTGGTGGTAGAAGTCCTTCTTTTGTTAGAATAATTAAGTCCTGCTTCATTTTGGACAGCAAAATAAGCAGAAATCTTGAGAACGGCTTTCCCAGTTCAAAGTACTCAGTTTGGGGCTATGACTGATTAATTCCTTCTAAAGTCCTTCCCTCCTTTTTCCTTCCTTCAAATATTTATTGTCCACTTCATGCATGCCAGGCACTAGATGCTAAATGTTGGGTGTTCGGGTGCTGGATGCTGACTCTACAAAGCCACAGAAGACAGAGTTCCTGGCCCTCACAAGCCCGTCATCCAGAAGGAAATAGACATGGGTGAGTCCACAGTGGCCACATGGTGTGTCAAGTGCATGGAACAGATGGAAGGAAGGGGATCCAGCGTATAATGAATATCAGCGAAACCTTGGACTCATCCTTGGCTTCTCCACATTGCTCACTCCCCACAGTCCATCCATCAGCAAATCCCATTGTCTCTACCTTCAAAATACATCGTGAATCTGACTCCTCTCATCCTCCTCTCCCACCAGCTATTGCCTTAGTCCTAACCATCATCATCTCTCCCCAGAACTATTTCAATAGCCTTCTAATTAGTTTTTCTGCTTTTACCTTTACTCTCCTCTGATCTGTTGTATGCAGTCCCTGGGTGGTGCAAATGGTAACACACCTGGCTGCTAACCAAAAGGTTGGAGGTTGAGTCCACCCAGAGGCACCTTGGAAGAAAGAGCTGGCAATCTGCTTCCAGAAAACCAGCCATTGAAAACCCTATGGAGCAGTTCTACTCTGGCACACCCGGCACTACCATGAGTTGAAATGGACTTGATGGCAACTAGTACGGTAATCTATTCTATGCACGGGAGTCAGGAAAATCTTTTCAAAACCTAAAAAACCTAAGTTAGAACATGTCACTCTTTTGCTGAAACTTTTTAGTGGCTTTTCATCTCACTCAGAGTAGAATCTGAGGTCCTGACAACAAGCTCTGAGGGCCTATACAATTGGCTCTGGCTATTCCCTGCTCTCTTCTCCTACTCTCTTTTCCTTGCTTCGCCCCCACATTGGCCTCCCCCCTCTACCCTGATGACCCCAAGCACACACCTACCCTAGAGTTTGTGCAGATTCTTTCACACCCATCCTGTCCAAGAATATCCTTTGTGCAGACATTCACATTACTCGCACCCCTACTTTCTTCCGGTCTCTGTCCACACCTCATCTTATTAAAAACTCTATTCTTGACCACCCCATGTGTCATGGATTGAATTATGTCCCCCCAAACTTGGTTAGGCCATGATTCCCTGTATTGTGTGATTGTTCTCCATTTTGTGAATGTAATTTTATGTTGAAGAGGATTAGGGTAGGATTGTAACACCCTTACTAAGGTCACATCCCTGATCCAATGTACAGAGAGTTTCCCTGGAATGTGGTCTGACCACCTTTTATCTTACAAGAGATAAGAAGAAAGGGAAGTAAGCAGAGAGTGGTGACCTCATACCACCAAGAAAGCAGCACCAGGAGAAGAGTGCTTCCTTTGGACGTAGGGTTCCTGTGCTGAGAAGCTCCTAGTCCAGGGGAAGATCAACTACAAGGACCTTCCTCCAGAGCCGACAGAGAGAGAAAGCCTTCTCCTAGAGCTGACACCCTGAATTTGGACTGTAGCCTACTAGATGGTGAGAAAATAAATTTCTCTTTGTTAAAGCCATCCACTTGTGGTATTTCTGTTACAGCAGCACTAGATGACTAAGACAGAATTAAAACAGCACCCAGGCCCCCCATTATTGCTACCCTCTTAGTTTTTCTTCACAGGACTTAACTTCACTGAATAAAAAGATCTATCTAATTGTTTAGGTGTTACTGTCCTCTACCCCACAGAATTGAAGCTCCACGGCACCCATTCTGTCTTTATTTAAATGTTATATTACCCTGACCCCTGCCTGTGCTCTAGGCATACTTAGTTATGTGTTGAATCTCTTGTTCTTCAGGTATTTCTTTCCTCCACACCTTTGCTCAAGTGCTCATGGGCTTTGGGATATTTGTCTCTTGAACCATTTGATGTATTCATAGCAATTAGAATAGTTTCCAGCACACAGTAGGTACTCAATAAATACTAATTGAATGAATGAGAATGATTATAAACCATGAAC
The DNA here is from genome assembly GCF_024166365.1 of Elephas maximus indicus. Lineage (NCBI taxonomy): Eukaryota > Metazoa > Chordata > Mammalia > Proboscidea > Elephantidae > Elephas > Elephas maximus. The sequence continues at coordinate 42,051,353 of NC_064837.1, read as the reverse complement.
ACATAGTAAGGACATCTTACCCAGCCTCAGTGAGGGGGCGGAAGTGTCGGCTTTTGAGTGTTTACTGACCCAAGTTTTGAAGAATTGAAAGGTATTGGCTACAAAGAAAACGGGGGAGAGTGTATGTGACAGAAGGTTCAAATACTACGTACAAAGACACAAAGGAATGAAGGCTCATGATGGATTTGGGAAAATTTAAGTGATTCTGGATGGCATGAGGTCCAGAATCCTTCCACAGTGGTCCAAGAAGGGGTGGTACAGTCCTACTCAGTCACTCTCACCCCACTTTCTTTCGCTCACTAATAATTAACTAGAGATTAAATAGATATTATTGTTTCTAGATATTAAACAGCCAGAACGCTCCTTAGAAGCAAGGATGGCAAGACTTCATCTCACATACTTTGGACATGTTATCAGGAAGTACCAGTCCCTGGAGAAGGGCATCATACTTGTTACAGTAGGGGGGCAGCGAAAAAGAGGCAGACCCTCAATGAGATGGGTTAACACAGTGGCTGCAACAATGGGCTGAAACACAGCAACAATTGTGTGGATGGTGCAGAACTGGGCAGTGTTTTGTTCTGTTGTGCATAAGGGTGCTATGAGTTGGACCCCAACTTATGGCACCTAACAACAACAGGTATTAAACTGAGAGGTTTGGAAACCCTTTCCCTAGCCCTGCTCTTTCTAACCTGGGCAATACTTTTGCTTTCAGCAGGCATAAAAAGTCCAGATGAAGAAGGGGAAGCTTTCATTTCTTTCTGTACATGCTGCTTTGCTGGAACCCAAACACCATGAAATGAGTTGGTGAAATGCCAGGACAGTCACATCCAGAGCGTTGGCAAGGGGCCAGGCCAGCGGCCCGGGGGGAGCACCGCCCCACAGGACTGCGGTGGACGCGCCACGGTCCGCTGAGGCGCTCAGCGCGCTGCTCCTCCAGCCCTGGTCCCAGGGCGCACGCTTCACCGCTTCACTGCTGCTTCCTGCCCCTGGCTGGATGCTGCTCCTGAAAGAAATCACGGTCGCTTCGGTATACCAGCTGCCAAGGGGCTGTTTTCCAGCGTTGCTCGTGCTTTTTTTCTTCTCAGCATATCTGGTCTTGTCCTCTGTTCTCTCTGTGAAGAATAGGATGAAGCCCAAATGTGCTCACCACGGAGGGAGAGTAGGGTGAAAATTTTTTCCAGCTAATTGCCTTTTCCGGGTTTTAGGGCCAGAGTGTTTTTTTTGGGGGGGGGGGGTTTAGGGCCAGAAACCTCCACGCCCCTCCTAAGGCTTCAGTTCTATGCTGAACCAGGTAATGAAGACAGCTAGCTATTAACACTTGAAGGCTGCATTTGTGTGCCTAGTGGTAGAATTGTTCAGAAATCTTGGAGTTTGAAGATTTATAGGTGGCGATATAGCAAGGCCACTTGGTCCCAGCCTGCCTTTCCAAACTTATCTTTCCATACCTGGAGCAACAGAAATTGTGCTACACATTTCATAATTATTTCATTTATTCTTCTCAATAACCCTTCTTTAAAATAGTTCCGCCTCTTTCTTCCTCCTCTGCTGCTACTCTCAGTCACTTTATCCTGATTTATTCTTCTAAGCTTTTACCATAACTATGTTACATTATAAGGAGCCCTGCTGGCTCAGTGGTTAAGAGCTTGGCTGCTTACTGAAAGGTTGGCGATTGGAACTCACCCATGGCTTTGTGGCAGAAAGACCTGGGGATCTGCTCCCTTAGAACTTACAGTCTAGGAAACCCCATGGGGCAGTTCTACTCTGTCTTGCAGGATTGCACACAACAATAGCATGTTACATTGTATTACCTATTTATTTTTATTGGATCACTAATCTCCCAAATTAAGAGCTCAGATTTTTGCTTTGTTTTATTAATTGGCACATCCTATGTACCTCAAGGAAATCCCGGTGGTGTAGCGGTTAAGACCTACAGCTGCTAACCAAAAGGCTGGCAGCTCAAATCCACCAGGTGCTCCTTGGAAACCCTATGGGGCAGTTCTACTCTGTCCTATAGGGTCGCTAAGGGTTGGAATCAACTTGACAGCAATGGGTTTAGGTTTTTTGGGGGGGGGGTTATATACCTCAAGCACATAATGTTGTTGTTAGGTGTCATTGTTTGACTCATAGTGACCCCGTGTGAGAGAGCAGAGCTTCCCCACAGGGTTTTCTAGGCTGTAATCTTTATGGGAGCAGATTGCCAAGTGTTTTCTCCCAGGGAGCTGCTGGGTGGGTTTCAAGTGCCAGGCTTTCAGTTAGCAGCCAAGGGTTTAACCTTTGCACCTCCAGGGCTCCTAAGCACATAATAAAAACAAAAACCAAAGTCATTACTGTTGAGTTGATTCTGACTCATAATGACCCTACAAGAGAGCAGAACTGCCCCATAGAGTTTCCAAGTATTGCCTGGTGGATTCGAACTGCTGACCTTTTGGTTAGCAGATGTAGCTCTGTAACCACTATGCCACCAGGGTTTCCAAGCCCATACTAAGTGCTCAAAAATATTTGTTGGGTGGATGAGTGAATAAATTCATAAGTACGTTTCATTACTTTCCCTTTTGACTGAGGAAGAAACCAAAGGTTTAACTGGGGAATAAAGCACCCAAGGTAACATATCCAGGATAGAGTAGAGGCTGGGGCTGAGCCGGGATTTTACCCCAGGCCAGCTGACTGCAAAGACGCCTCTTTTAATATATCCCTTCACACACCGTACGCTGTAGCACGGCTGGAGCTAGGGTGAGGTGAGTGAGGCACTTGCTTCAGTGCAAAATTTAAGGGGGTGCCATAAACTCAGTAATCAAGATAAATATATATTTTTTCATGACTGTAATCTTTTTGAAAAAATATTTTATTGGGTTTTGGGGAAAGTTTACACAGGAAATTAGGTTCTCATTTAACAATTTCTATTGTTCAGTGACATAGTTTACATTCTTCACAGTATATTAACATTCTCGTTATTTCCATTTTGGTTGTTCTGTTTCCATTAATCTAGCTTCCCTGTGCCCCCTTGTCTTTTTATTTTCGGTCTAGGGTAAACGTTTACCATTTGGCTTCAGCTAGCTGGTTATCTGGAGAAGCACTGTACTCACAGGTGATAGTATTTATTTTACAGTTCGATACGTCATTTGGCTGAAAGGTGACCTCTGAGAATGGTTTGAGTTCCAAGTTTAAAGGGTATCTCAGGGCAGTAGTCTCAGAGTTTCATCTAGTCTCTGCTGGTCCAGCAAGTCTGGCCTTTTTTCATGAATTTGATTTTTGTTCTATATTTTTCTCCCATTCTACTTGGGACCATCTATTGAGTCCTTGGTTGGAAGAGTCAGTAGAGGTAGGTTGGCACCATCTAGTTCTTCTCGTCTTAAGGTAGGTAATGTTGTTTGTGTAGACTATTGGTTCTGTAGACTAGTTTCTTCTGAGTGTTTAGTTTCCTTCTTTTCTCTTTAGTTCTGGATAAGTAGAGACCAATAATTGTATCAAGATAAATGTTTTGATGCAATATTTTAAAAAAGAAATCCAAATTAATGCCAAAAAAAAATCCATGATGCACAAACTATCAAAAAAAAGACAGGATAAATATTATTGATTTTTCCTTTTGCCCCAGGCCCCAATATGGCTCAGCCTGGCACCAATTCTGTCTTTATTTAAAATGTTGATATTACCCTGACCCCTGCCCTGTGCTCTAGGCACATTTAGTTATATGTTGAAGCTCTTATTCCTTAGGCATTTCTTTCTTCCATACCTTTGCTCAAGTGCTTGTGGACTTTGGTATATTTGCTTCTTGAACCATTGGCCCTGTTGTGCCCTATGTATATCTGTAAACCATGGTGGACAGACCACATATCATGGTCGGGCAGCTCCCATGCACTGGTGTTCAGCTGCCTTGGCACCACGCCACACATTCTGACCTCCTTCCATCACTGACCGGTGGCCATTCGGAGGTGTGGCGTTGGCAGCGTTGCCTGCCGGCTACTAGTCCTATCTGTCAGTGTTGCTGTCTGCACAGCCACGCTTGTTCGGTGATTTGACTGTTCTATTGTATCTCTCTTATTATTTTGTGAACATGAGTGCAAAACAGAAAAATGAAAGCACTGAACCCAGCGAGAGGAATCGTGAGCCTTATAATCTAATCTAACAGAAAGAAAAATGGAGATCATTAGGCATGCCAAAAGCCGTGCTGCTTAAGCTTCCGTCAGAGGCACACTGACGGTGTGTCCACAGGTGAAAGAAATGACCAGGGTTAAAGAGCCCCTATAAAATGCTGGAGATCTATTATCAAAGACTGTGCCAAAAGGTGAGGTTTGATCAGGTTGTTGATATCTTTTTTTTTTTTAACCTTTTCTGGGAACATTGTTGTAACATTATTACAATTCCCAGTCCAAAATGTACTTCGTACCAGGCAGTGTTTGCAGCACCCTAGAGGGTAGGCACTAATGTTATCTGTTTTATTCATGTTATTTATTACAGATGAGGAAACTGAGGCAGAGAGGCTAAGTAACTTGCCCAAGACCACACAGCTTGTGACTGTCAGAGCCAGGATTTGAATCCAGGCAGTCTAACTCCAGAATTCCAGCTTTTAACCAGGACAACAAACTTCTTGTGTAACATGTATGTCTATTGGACTTCACGCATTTAAATTTTGCACGTATTTATTTTTGTACTGAATTCAATAAAGCATTACACACAGAACTAGTGTCTCATTTATGCCCCTTTCCTATTTTTTTCTGGTCCTCATTTTAGCCTTCTCCAAGGCTCAGATAAGAAGCTACCTTGTCCCTGGAGCCTTCCTGAATACAACATAAAAGATGTACTCTTCTTCCTATAACCCCCCAACCCTTTATTTCTTTCTCTCTCTCTCTCAAAGTACTTAATTGTTCTTTTACCCTATACATACTGATCTCAATTAACAGACTGCGTGCAATTCACCTTTGCATTGTGCAAAATAGCAGTTTAATAAATACTTGTGGAAGAGGGAACAGAGGGATGGGGTTTGGCCAGTAGAAAGAGCCTCTCAGCTCCTGAGAGGACAGAGGTTTCCATGGATTTTCCACGACCTTTCTATACAGTGGATGGAAAGTAAAAAGCGCTATATGAATATGAAAAAATTGAAGGGTACTGTCTATTGAAAAGCATACCAGTAAGTGACTAATGATAACATCCTTTCATGGAGATGACCCTTCTGGGACACCATCAGCAAGGTGTGCCATTGACAAGGTGGAAACTGCACCGGGTGTGCTCCAGGAGTTCCACATTTTAAGTCCCAACATGACCTTTCCTGCTTGGATATGGGAAAGGCAGTTTCTTCCTGTGTAGAATATGGATAATTACTCCTGCCTTGCATAACTCATGGGTTGTTGTGACAGCAAATCGGAGACAGCATGAAAGGGCTTCATAAGTTATCAAGCAATGAGGTATTTAGGAGTCGATCACATTTCCCCTGGGTGGATTTAGTCATGCTCAATCCACCTTCTATGTATCCTTCAAAGCCCTACTTGTGCTGGATGCCCTGCTTTACCACCAGATTCTGCCTCCACCTTCACCCACCAGTCTGTGCTCTGGGAGGCTGACCCTGATGGTTATCAGTGGGCTCTCTTGCTTCTGGTTGGGTTTGGCCAATGAGGGGTCCTGCCAGGAAACTGGAGCAAGACATATTTATTCCACTGTCCTCTCCTCACCAGTGTTTCCTTGAGCTGACTGTGTCCTTCAACTGAGGTCACTGCTCCCCCTTAAGGTAGCCTTTTCCACCTGGTCCTCTTCTTCCCCTGTCCCTTCAGGCCTAAGGTCAGTGACAGCCAAGCTGTTACAGCCCTAGGGCACTGCACTCCCCTGTGGTTTCTCTATGCGTTTGAGAACCCTCCCCAAGTTATCCTAATCCCTGCTGGAACCCTCATTGATTTATCTGCTTCAGGTTTTACCTTCTTCATAAGGCCTTCCTAGAAAATCCCAATCCAGCAGACAGCTATTCCCTCCTCGCCCTGAACTCAAAGCTCTCTCTCTCTCTTTTTTTTTTTTCCAATTTTTGACAAAGTGAATACCATGGGACATTAGATCTAATGGATATCAGTAAGTAACACTTAAAAAAATTCCATATTCCAATACTTCTGAGAGACACAGAGTTAAACAAACTGTATCACCATCACCTTCTTTTCTTTTACGGAAAGACTTTTTTTTTTTTGAATTGTGCCTTAGCTTAAAGTTCAAGTTAATTTCTCATTCGAAAATTTATACACATATTGTTATGGGACCCTAGTTGCAATCCCTATAATGTGACAGCACACTCCTCCTTTCCACTCCACATTTCCCATGTCCATTCCACCAGCTCCTATCCCTTTCTGCCTTCCCATCCTGCCTCTGGACAGGAGCTGCCCACCTAGTCTCGTGCATCTACTCGAACCAAGAAGCACACCCCTCGTGAGTATTATTTTATGTTTTATAGTCCAGTTAATCTTTGTCCGAAGAGTTGGCTTTGGGAATAGTTTTAGTTCTGGGATAACAGAGAGTCTGGGGGCCATGTCTTCTGGGGTTCCTCTAGTCTCAGTCAGACCATTAAGCCTGGTCTTTTTACATGAATTTGAGTTCTGTACCACACATTTTTCCTGTTCTGTCAGGGACTCTCTGTTGTGTTCCCTGTCAGGGCAGTTATTGGTGGTAGCCGGGCACCATCTAGTTCTTCTGGTCTCAGGGTGATGGAGTCTCTGGTTTATGCAGTCCTTTTGTCTCTTGGGGTAACATTTTCCTTGTGTCTTTGGTGTTCTTCATTCTCCTTTGCTCCAGGTGGGTTGGGACCAATTGATGCATCTTAGATAGCTGCTTGTAAGCTTTTAAGACTCTAGACACCACTCACCGAAGTGGGATGCAGAACATTTTCTTAATAAACCTTGTTATGCCAATTGACCTAGATGTCCCCCAAAACCATGGTCCCCAGACCCTCATCCTTGCTACTCTGTCCCTCGAAGTGTTTGGTTGTGTTCAGGAACTTCTTAGCTTTTGGTTTAGTCCAGTGGTATTGACTTCCCCCGTATTGTGTGCTGCCCTCCTCTTCACCTAAGATAATTCTGTCCACTATCTAGTTAGTGAATTCCCCTCTCCCTTCCTCCTCTCTCTCGTAACCATCAAAGAATGTTTTCTTCTGTGTTTAAGCCTTTCTTGAATTCTTACAATAGCAGTCTCATACAATATTTGTCCTTTTGTGACTAACTAATTTCACTCACCATAATGTCTTCCAGATTCATCCATGTTGTAAGATATTTCATGGGTCCATCATTGTTCTCTATGTTGCGTAGTATTCCATTGTGTGGATATACCATAATTCGTTTATCCATTCATCTGTTGATGGGCACCTAGGTTGTTTCCATCTTTTTGCCATTGTGAACAGTGCTGCAATGAACATGGGTGTGCATGTATCTATTCATGTGATGGCTCTTATTTCTCTAGGATATATTTCAAGGAGTGGAATTGCTGGATTATATGGTACTTCTATTTCTAGCTTTTTAAGGAAGCACCAAATTGATTTCCAAGGTGGTTGTATCATTTTACATTCCCACCAGCAGTGTATAAGTGTTCTAGTCTCTCCACAACCTCTCCAACATTTATTATTTTGTGTTTTTTGGATTAATGCTAGCCTTGTTGGGGTGAGATGGTATCTCATTGTAGTTTTGATCTGCATTTTTCTAATGGCTAATGATCTTGAGCATTTTCTCATGTATCTGTTAGCTGCCTAAATGTCTTCTTTGGTGAAGTGCCTGTTCATATCCTTTGCCCACTTTTTAATTGGGTTATTTGTCTTTTTGTTGTTGAAGTTTTGTGGTATCTTGTAGATTTTAGAGATTAGACCCCGAACAGGTATGTCATACCCAATTTTTTTTTTCCCTAGTCTGTAGGTTGTCTTTTAAATCTTTTGGTGAAGTCTTTGGATGAGCATAAGTGTTTGATTTTTAGGAGCTTCCAGTTTTATCTAGTTTCTCTTCTGGTGTTTGTGCATTGTTAGTAATGTTTTGTATTCTCTTTATGCCATGTGTTAGGGCTAACTGCAAGATTTTTTAGATCATTTTTAAATCATTATGTATATTATGTACCACTAGGAGAGAAAACACACACACAAGGTATATAACTGTAAGGAGCCATCTACTGTATCACACACTGTTTTTTTTAGGAGAGAAAACACACACACAAGGTGTATAATTGTAAGGAGCCATCTACTGTATCACACACTGTATCCAGAGATGTTAAAATGTAAAAAAAGATGCTTGTTTCAGAATTGATGAAATATGACAGTATGATGAAATGTCATATTTTAATGATTGAGGAACTCTTTCGGGTAGAAAACTTCATTGGAATAGAGATCTAGGGGACACGTTTTGGCAAACTGTAGTCCGTACCCACCACCAGGTAAAAAAACAAAAACAAAAACCAAACCCAGTGCCGTCGAGTTGATTCTGACTCATAGCGACCCTATAGGTAACAACATACATATCACCTGTACATTTTTTATATTGTTGTCTAGTTACACATAGATTATAAATCCCTGTTGGCAGCCATCATTATTGATCCCACATCCAGACACTGAGTCTGACATATACTATGGGCTCCACATATACTTGGTGGTTGAGTGGTTTCTGTGGCAAAGACTGGCTAGCTCTTTACTAAGCCAGGTTCGAATTCTTCCCATGCACACAGCTAACCTCACAGCCTAGCCTCCCTTTCTGGCAGGTGTGCCCATATGATCTCTGGCCAAAAACATATGGTTAGAAATAACCTGGACTGCTTTTAAACCTGACCCATAAAACTCCTCTTTGTGTCCTCTTCTCCCATCTGCTGGAAGGATCTCAATACCAAGAGTGAACTTGGAGGCCATGCCTTGAAGATAACAGAGACTTCATCAGCCTATGATTCTGAATATCTACACGAGCTCCCTCCACTCCTTTTCTCTCATCGCTGCTGTTTGGACTTCAAGTAACTGAGAAATAAAGTTCTGTTGTGGAAAGCACTGAGATTGTGGGCTTCATCCGTTATAGTAGCTGGTGTTGCATAAACTAACACAGCCCCCTAGTAAGTAGCTGTGCTTAGGAGTGTGGCTTGTGGCTGCACACAGTGCCCAGCGGTCTGTCTGGAGACTTGCACGTAGCTTTGACCTTGTTAAACTTAGAACATCTTTCCAGATTCAGCCTTCTCCTATTGAAGCTAGTGCTGGCTGTTCCCTTTCATATTCTTCTCTGTTCCTTTAGGCATAAATTTACCAAAGCACTTGCTCAGTTGCACTTCATCATGTTTATCTGCCTCAGTTGACCACAAGTTCTATGAGGTTAGGGACTTGAATGGATTAATGTCCTTGTTCTTAATGCCCAACATAGGGGTTGGCCTTCAGTAGATACTCAAAAACATGTTATTGAATGAATGAATTCATAGGCTTCTTATGGTCAAAGTAGGACATCTTAGGACCTTTGCTTCGCCACATGTTTACAGTACCTCCAAGTAAATCCAACCAGTAAAGCTAATATACAAAGTAACCCAAGACCCACTAGGAGAAGCACAGTTCAGAGAAATACAAACATAGAAAGCAAAAGTATCTTTTAGCCACCGACTTCCCAAAAGGGCTCTTTCACAGTTAAATACAATTTGTTCGGGAAATAAAAGACATCTTTCAAAGATTTATTCTTGGTTATGGTTTGAAGTGGGGATTCTGGAACCACACTGCCTGGCTTTGACTCCCAGCTCAGCCACTATTGAGAGGTGTGATGTTGAGTTGCTTAGCCTTTTTTTGCCTCTTTTTTTCTCATTAGTAATATGCAAACAATAATAATATGGAACTGTTCTGAAGAGTTAATATATATAAAGTGCTTAAAAGAGTGTGTGGCACCCAGTTGGTACTAACTAAGTGTTAGCAGTTTTTATTATTTCATAGGTGAAGAGTTTTATTTTCTGAACTTAGCAAGATGTTCAGTTCTCACCTGGGTCAGCAAACTATGTCCTGCAGGCCAAGTCCAGCCTCCCTAGCCTGTGTTTGTACAAGCCAGAAAGCTGAGAATTGTTGTTATATTTTTGAAGGACTTAAAAAACAAACAAGCAAGCAAGCAAGCAAGCAAGCAAACAAACAAACACAAAGAATATACGACAGGACATATGTGTCCTGCAGAGCCTAAAATATTTACTTTCTTGCCCTTTACAGTCTGGTGATCCTTGCTTTAGGGTAAGCAGGATGTCTTAGTCGTCTAGTGCTGCTATAACAGAAATACCACAGGTGGATGGCTTTAACAAAGAGAAATTTATTCTCTTACAGTCTAGGAGGTCAAAAGTCCAAATTCAGCATACCAGCTCCAGGGGAATGCTTTCTTTCTCTGTCGGCTCTGGGGGATGGTCCTTGTCATCAATCTTCCCTGGTCCAGGAACTTCTCAGTGCGGGGAACCTGGGTCCAAAGGACATGCTCTGCTCCTGGCACTAATTTCTTGGTGGTATGAGATCCCCATGTCTCTCTGCCCACTTCTCTCTTTTATATCTCAAAAGAGATTCACTTAAGACACACCTAATCTTGTAGATTGCATCTTGCCTCATTAACATAGCTGCCTCCAATCCTGCCTCATTAACATCATAAATGTAGGATTTACAACACCTAGGAAAATCACATCAGATGACAAAATGGTGGACAATCACACAATACTGGGAATCATGACCTAGACAAGACACACATTTTGGGGGGACACAATTCAATCCAAAACACTGGGCTTTGAACTGGCTTGAACCAGAAAAATTATGGGTTGAAGCCCTGGAATGGGAGACTCAGAAGTGGCGTAGTGAGCCCTTTGAGGAGACTGATGCATAAGACTGGACTACTGCCAGGATTGAGGAGAGCAGCACACATTCAAAGCGGCATGGTTGGCCTCCATCTCTGAACAGGGCACTGCTGTTTCTGACTCTGTGCCAAATCTGATGGCTGAGAGATTTGGCTGCTACGCAACACTTAAGCTGCCTTTGTTTTCTAAAGGAGATTAAGTTTCTAGCACAGCTTTGACCCATAATTTTTCCTGTTCTGGTTATGGTTTTGGTTCACCCAAATTTAAAAAATCTGAGGTTGTTCTGGTGTCACTTCCTCAGCCATGATTCAACCAGGAGGAAATGATTCAAAGCCCTGAGGCTAACAGCATTATCTTTTCTTCTTGAGAGATAAAATGGTGGTGTGGAAAGTAATATGAATATTGGAATAAAACTCCTGACCCTTTATGGGTATATGAGCTTAGTTAAGTTGTATAACTTTTCTGTGTCACGGTTCCTTCTCTGTAAAACATGAAATTTAACATTTTACGCCTGTAAATGGGGTGGTGATGGTCAGGCCTACCTGTTTTAAAGGTTAAACATGAGAATATTTGTCTAGATGCGTAGCCAACATCTCACATAGTAGATGCTCATTGGCTGCTGTTTTTCTTTCTCCCACACAAGACTGTTTTCTGCTGTCCAGGATACCAATAATTGTTTTTATTGAGCAAGATTATAGAGGGGCCAATGTTATAGGACAGGACAGGGTAAAGGGAATCCTAGTCACCTGGCTTAACAAATCCCTTGAAGAATTGATTTCCAGCTCTTTCCTATTCAGCAGAGTTTCCAGACAAAGAAAGACTAGGAAGAAAGGCCTGATGATATATTTCTGAAAATAAGTCACTGAGAACCCTATGGCTCACAAAGGTCCTATTCACAATGGATCATGGAGATGCTGCAGGACTGGGCAGCATTTTGCTGCATTGTGCATGGGATCACCATAAATCGGGGGCCAACTCGATGACAGCTAACAACAACAACCTATTTATCTACCAGACATACAGTGCCCCGTTTGAGATCTAAGTGATTTTACAGCAAAGAAAGTTGTAAGCGGAAGAGATTCATGTTATTCAAGGACTGTCCCCTCCCCCCATGGATGTGTTTTGAATCCTCTGAACCACCCATGGCAGCCTCCATGCAGTTTCCTCATTTAATTTTTAAGGTGTCTGAAATCATTGCCAAGTTTATAGCTGCAGTGACTGTAAACATTTATGATACAGAAGGATTGTCAGAGCCTTGAGCTCTGCTCCCATGAAACTCAGGCACTGTACATGTGGAGTGGACCGTCACAGGTGAGGCTGAGACAGGACAGGAGAAAAAGGAGTGAGGCATTGAGGCGTGTTCAATGGGGATAGAAGGATTTCTCCTGAGACACCTTGCAAAGAAGCCTCCATTCAAATAAAGGCAACAGAGAGGAACTATGCAATTGAAAGCCAATATAAACCCTCTAAGTGAAAGGACTGAAAAAGGGAAGCAGAAGGGGAAGGAGAAGGGGAACTAGCACTTATTTCTGTAGCTACTACTCTATAACACATGGGATCACCATGAGTTGGAATCGACTTGACAGCAACAGGTTTGGTTTTGGTTTATGTGACAGGCATTGTACTAGATGCCTTCATTAGGATGTTAGCATTTTAACTCTCATAGCAACCCTGTGAGACAGTTATTATTATCCCAATCCTATGTAGTTATGTTATTGAGGCAGGACACAATCTACAGGATTAGATTGTATCTTGAGTCAATCTCTTTTGAGATATAAAAGAAAGAAGTGAGCAGAGAGGAGAGGGACCTCCTACCACCAAGAATGGAGAAGAGGAGTGGAGCAGATCCTCTGGACCAGGGACCCTGTGCTGAGAAGCTCCTAGACGAGGGGAAGACTGATGACAAGCAACTTCTCCCAGAGCTGACTCGCTGAATTTGGACTTTTGGGCTCCTAGGCTATGACAGAATAAATTTCTCTTTGTTAAAGCCATCCACTTGTGATATTTCTGTTACAGCAGCACTAGATAACTAAGTGAGCAAACTAGGACACTGTTCTTGTCTCTATAGTTTCAGAGCCCCACTATCTGGTCCTCCTGTAGAGTCTGTGAACCACCAAACATCCTTTTAAAAGAAATTATCATTTTATTTCACTTAAACTAGCCGTAGTGTATTCTTTTGTTTGCAATTTTGAACCCTGGCCAGTGCTCACATGACAAGAAGTAGGGTGTGGGAATAGGTGATTTGAGGATCAGTACACAGGCTCAAAGATATCATTAAAGACACAGCCTCTCTCCTCTGACCTCCTGTGTGTTTACTTTTCTGTTTAAGGCTGGTTGTCTCATGGTCACAAAATGGCTGCCATAGTGCCAAACATCACACCTTCACCTATTTTATTCTAAGCAGAAACAGATGCACAGAAAAGGAATTAAAAAAAAAATTTTTTTTTCATTCAAGACAAAATATTTTCTAGAAGCTCTCCCAAGTCTCCTCTTATGCTTCATTGAGAATTGAGAAACATAGCAGGTTTTAAAAAATGTTTTATGTGTCATCTCATTTAATCTTCATACAACATAGTAGGTCATAAGAGTACCACTAGTTGCAAAGGAAGGAGCTCTGGTGGCGCCGTGATTAAGAACTTGGCTGCTCACTGAAAGGTCGGTGGTTTGAACCCACCGGCCACTCTGTGGGAGAAAAGACCTAACAATCTGCTCCTGTGAAGATTACAGCCTAGGAAAACCTATGGAGCAGTTCTAATCTGCCCTATGAGTCACTATGAGTTGGAATCAACTTGTAGCACGCAACAATAACAGTTGCAAAGGGAGTATCTGACAAAGAGGAATGTGATAACCATGGTAAGCTTAGACCAACCATGATTTATTACCAGGGGCTGGAAAATCCAGATTCTATTATCAAGGAAGAAGGGAAGGGGTGGTGCCTATGTAGGTAACTATTAATGTCTACCACAATTAGACTCTAACCTTGCACTCCCTTTGACCAGGCCTGCCAGTGGGAATCTGCCCCAACAAGTGGGAACTTTCCTAGCAATTCTGGTTTCCATTTCCCCCCAACCCAACTTCCAGATGCTTCAGAACCTTCAGATGGACCCATCATCAGAGAGACCTGGGTTTTAATACTAGCCCTGCTACACGCCAGCAGTGTGAGCTGGGCAAGGACTTTCTCACTTCTTTTTCTTCATGATAAAATGGGCAAAGCAATAGAGTTGCCTCAGGGGTTGTTGTGAAGATTGAATGCTATAGTAATTCACAATTCCCAGCACATGATAACAATAACTATTTTAGAACAAGGAGGAGTAAGAATGTGGAGTGTTCTGTCATATAGTCCTCCCAGGAAGGTTGATATGATAACACACACATACAACCTAGTGATTTAAAAAAAAAAAAAAAAAACTTTTTTTTTTTTTTTTTTGATGTCATGAGGTGCTTGTCAAAGGTGTTTGCAGGTGTGTTGTAAAAAATGTTAAATGCATCGCCTCATTTAATCTTCACATGACCCCTATATACAGTTGAGGAATCAGAGGCTAAAGATCTCCACGTTGTCCTTGAGGGCACATTAGCAGCAGGGGCAGACTACCCATCCAGGTGTCTCTGGGATCCTTCCATTGTACCTGAGCACTTGGAAGCTGCCCAAGAGGGTCAAAGGCAGGTTGAAGACCATTGGAGAAAACTCAGGAGCATTATGTCGGCTGTCTCTAAACATCAGCAGGACTGGTATGTGAATGAGTGATTTCACTTATGCTTTTAGGCTCTAGAGATTGAAGACCAGGATCATATTACTGGAAAGAAATTCTCAACAACAGAAGGAAGACTATGTAGTATGAGCTGGACAACAGTGAAATGAGTGGTCTTGGAAAGAAGTGAGTTTCCTGTCACTAGAGGTAATCAAGCAGCACTGGTCTCCTGTAGAGATGAGTCAGGGGTCGGATGGAGGCAGGGAAGTAAGGCTAGATGATTCTGAGGATCTTTTCCGTTCTGAGATCCAAGATTCTGTGGGAGATAGTGATAGGGCAACACCAGTCTCTTGGCAGGCGTGATGTGGGTGGAGTCTACTCTTTCAGCAGGGAGAGCTGCTGAACATAGAGAAGTGCCTTGGAGCCAAACACAGGTATGGATTCCTCTACCCTGCCCTTAGTGCCTCTGTTGGTGGGAGACTGTAAGGCCCTTGAGCATTCAGGCCTTCCTCTTGGACCTTAGCAGAAGTGGCTGGTTCTGAAAAGAAGACAGCTGACCGTTATTGCAGGTGGATCTCCATAATGCCACCACCCCAGAGGCCATAAGAAACCATGCACCCCATCTTCCTCCTGCAAGCATTCTTCCCCTCCAACATTCCACAGGTTAAGAGTTTATTTCTCAACAGCCTTTGATGTGTTTTTAAGCATTTACACTCAGGATTATTTCTCTTTCTTTCTATCTCTCTTTTGTTCTCTCAACTTCTAGTCAGCTGATTAAAATTCTAGTTAAGTTGAAACACTCTTTCAAATTGAGCCATCCATAATTAAGCAAAAAGCACTGAATTTACTAGAGGCTCAGCACTTCTGATTAATCCTTAACTAATAATTAGTTCACTTTAATTTTCAATGCTACCTTTAAAACCAGGGCTTCAAACCGGTTCATTCCAGTTCGAACCCCTGCTGAGAATTCGCATATCTAACAAGTTCCCAGGCAATGCTAATGCTGCTGATTAGAACCACCAGTAGAGCAGTGGGTCTCAAAATTTATTATACATAAGAATCATCTGGGGATCTTGGTAAAATGTAGATTCTGATTCAGTATATCTGGGGTGGAATCATTAGCATCACCTGCAAATTGTCTGCAGGGGTTTGAGCTGGAATCGACCAGTTCGAGGCTCTGTTTAAAACACAGAACTGTGTTCAAACCACAAACTCATGATGATTTTGAAAGGCAGAGAATAAAAAAAGAATGCTGTGTAGTAGTTTCTTTCTGGAAACCAGCTTTGTAAAATCTGCATTCACAGAGAGTAAGTCCTGAAATAAATAATTAAACACACATATATATGTAAAACCATCTTCTAAAAGATCTAACAAGAATCAGCTGAGAGGAAGTTATTGTAATACAGGGTAAAATAATATTGTGCTATGTTGACATCAATTTATCTTTGTTATTTATCCTAATGATCTTATGTTTTTATTGGTGTGCTACATTGCTGAAAATGTGGTTTATAATTTAATTTCCACCGCTGAGTTCGGAGAAGCCACTGGAGGCACACTAATGATGAAAGAACAGCTACGGTGAGACCACAGAAAAAGAGACAAAGATGATTTATGTCACTTTCTTTTCCTATTTTCAGTTCATTAAGTCACTGTCTTATCACAATGACCAAGTGGAAATTAAAGCACTTCAGAGAAGAGCTTGGGGTTCAGCATCATTAGAGGAAGAGAAATGGGTACCTTGATGAACTTGACTGCAGAAATCCATACAGCACAACTTAATCAGTCTCCGCATTGATCTTGGATGCTCAGAGGCAGGTTTAAGATTGAAGAAATATTTTTAATGGATATTTTTTTCTCTTTGAAATGCAGAGTATGATGCATGGTAAGGATCTGGAGATGATCCCAGACTTCAATTTCATAAAGTGAAATTGCTTGTAGCACCTTCCAGGTTTTCATGGGAAAACAGGTAGAGAATGGACACTTTTCATGGAGCTGTCTTAGATTCTGTGTCCACGCTCCTCAACAGCACGAGCTGTGCGATGGTGAATGCTTAGATGGAAGGGAAATTGCTTGCTGTCAGAATGATCGTAATAAAGTTGGGCCACTGACGTTTCACTTCCTCTTTACTGTACATTTGGAGAGACCAGCAGGCTCTATGCCTCACGTTTAGGGAATCTAGGCTGGCAAGAGGCTGTGGCAAGAAGCCTTTTGCACAGTAGTCTCCACAGAAGGGGTAACAGAGGCACTAAGGCTTTGCAGTGAGACGAGCTTGGCTTTGGATCCTTGCTGTCCACTTACTGTGAGTCCTTGAGCAAGTTACTTAAATTGGTTGAGCTCCAGGTTCCTCAACTGCTAAAAGAGGCAGACGAAACTTATCTCATGTGGTTGCTGAGAGAATTAAAGCTGGTCACTGAGGGAGAGTGGAGCCATGCAAAAACAGGCTTTATTGAGAAAATTTACAAGCAAAGGGTCCCCCCAGTCAAGAGGTGTCCAGGGGCTGCTGAGTTGGCCGGACACAGTGTGAGGTTGTATTCTGGGAGCAAGACTGGTCCCCTTGATAGAGTCCCCTTTTAGGAGAGGGTGAGATTTCTTGAATGAGTGGTTAAGAATAATCTTACCTTGTGCCCAGCTGCTCGAGCGAGTTGCAGCTGGATATCCGCTTCTACCAACCCAACCCAGCCCACTGGACAGCAGCAGAGCTGCCCCATCGGGTTTCCAAGGCTGTTAATCTTTGTGGAAGCAGACTGCCACATCTTTCTCCCACAGAGCAGCTGGTGGGTTTGAACCATTGACCTCTCGGTTAGCAGCCAAGTGCTTTAAACACTGTGCCATCAGGGCTCCTCCCAGCTTCTACAGTGGGTGTTTATTACTGGGCTGACACCAGCCAGAACTTGTGGGAAGTCGATGCCTCTCCCAATGGAAGAGGTAGAAGTCAGCCCCAGAAAATGGCATGTCCTAGAGACACAGTGAAACTTTGAGGAGCAGACTCAAAGCTTAAATCTGAGTTGAGGCTGCGCCTTGGAGTATAAGGTTGAGAAAAGAGGCCACTTTCCCTGAGCCCATATATTTTGTGAGTCAAGATTTACTTTGGGATACCTCACAGGTGGTCCCGTGGTCTCTGGCAATACAGGCGTACGTTTTAAATACCCTAGCTATCTATGACTTATTCTCCCATTGGGCTCTTCCTCCTCTTCGGCTCCTCCTCTACAATGTAAGTCCAGCAAAGGCCCCAAAAGAAAATGAGCATAAGGCAAGATGAAATTAGGGTTTCTAAAAAAGCGGTTTTTGTGGTTGTTACCTTTCAATTCAATAAAATAAACATTCACAGAGTCCCTCCTAGGTTCAGGGAATATAGCAGTTGAGGGGGGTTACTGAGTTTTACTGCCAAATTTGTTGTTGTTAGTTGTCCAGTTAGCACACTGGTGAAGAGCTTGACTAAGGTCAGAAGTTCTAATCCACCAGCCACTCCTTGGAAACCCTATGGGGCAGTTCTACTCCGTCCTGTGGGGTCACTATGAGTTGGAATCGACTTGACAGGTATATATATATATATATATTTCATTTATTTGTTATGTGTGTAGAGAGTGAAAGACCTGGCAATATCTTCCTGTAAAGATTACAGCCTAGAAAACACTATGGGGCAGTTCTACTCCCCAACAACAACATACACATATAGATATATATATATATGTATCTGTGTGTGTATAATTTAATTTATTTCTTGTGTGTATGTATTATTGCTGTGTGCAGATGGGTTGATTATAACTCACCCAAAACCCATTGCCATTGAGTCGTTTTGATTCCAACTCATTGCAACAACTCACAGCGACCCTATATGACAGAGTAGAATTGCCTCATGGGGTTTCCTAGGCTGTAATCTTTACAGGAGCAGAACGCCAGGTCTTTTCTCCCATGGAGCTGCTGCCAACCACTGCCCCTCCAAGGATCTTTATACACACACACACATAATTTCATTTATTTCTTATTACCCTCTATAATGGTGGGTATGAAAGGCTATATCCATTTCACTGATGAATAGAAAGGCTCTATTCTGATACAAGTCAGAATCTGAACCCAGGTCTCTTTTATTCCCCAGCATATGTTCTTTCCACTAGACCACGCTGCCCTGGCAACATTAGCTAGCACGATTACTTTATTGAATAGTACCTTTTATGTGTTTACACCATCAAATATGAGAACGTAGGATATTTTATACATGTCGACTAACCTATATGAGGGATTGTCGTGGTTATTTATCACTGTTTCAGTGCTGCTGAAAACTTTCCACTGTTTACAACTTCTAACTTTTTTTTTTTTTTTTTTTTGAGCCTAGTCCACAGGAGTCTAGCTATTTGGGGTTTCTAACCAGCTAATTATTTAATAAAATTTAATGAAAATGTAATGTAACACCTGCTTTTCAATTTAATATTTCTTCTCTCGTAGTCAAGGACAATTTTAGATGATGAAAGACTCTGTATATCCTCAGACTCTGAAATCCTTAAATTGATATTTATCACTCTGAGTTAAAAATTGGAGTGCAAGTATCCTGAAGCATTTTATCTTTTCAGCATATAATTAATTACCTTGCTTAAAAGTCTTGTGAAGTAGGTGGTGCAGGTATTACAGTCTTCATCTTACATTCATACATTATCATTCATTTTCCAAATATTTATTAACATATTTAAAAAGTCTAAGCCCTAGAGAGACAGGTGATTCACCCTCAAATCAAGAGAAGCTAATGACAGACTGGAATCAGGGCTCCTGGGTCTGATTTCTGCATTTGGAGCATTTATTACTAAACCACCGTGCCTGAGTCTAGGTTCTAGTCTATGTCATTTGGGTATATATTCTTGATATTTTAGCTGATTTATTTCCACTGCAGGAAAGATTCTGATGGAACTAGTACCTTCTAAATAAGCCCCATTTGCCTCCAAACTCCCATCGAAATGTGGCTTGTAGTGTGGCTGTAGCATCAGGAATCCTGAGAAATATATGAGGTGGCTGGTGGGTTAACTCAATTACACGGGATGAAACTGCTAATTATAGCAAGATGCTGAATGCAGTTATTACTCAGAGTGAAAGAGCCTTGCTTCTTATTTTTATGGACTGACAATTATTTTCTAGGATGACTTGATGCATTATCAGAGCTTCCACGGAAATCCAATGAGACATTCCACAATAGAGCTTTACATAGCAAATACCTCTCCATACACACGCTGCACTGCTTAGACACAAAGGAGACGGTAGGAAAATACACAGATCAAGTCAAGGAAGCCTGTCACTTAGCTCTCTGGCACCTTTCGTGACCCTGCTCTTGACCTTCTCTTCTCTACTCCTACCACTGAATATTGGACCACTCCTTCCATCTACCACCATTGTGCCCTTTACAGATCTCTATAAATAATAAGGTTATTTCGTTTTCATTTTTTTTTTTCCCTACTGAATTGTGTGCTTCCAAAAGGAAGCCATTTTATTTTATTCACATTTGTAGCCCTGATGGCTAACACAGTGCCTGGCGCACAGTAGATGCTAAAAATGCTGGGGAGAGAGAGGCACAAACAGAGCTTCGAACTGGTTCAGACTGGTTCAGCCATGGCTGATGAAGCAAAACTAGAACAGACTCAAATTTTTAAAATTAGGGTGATCCAGAACTATAACTGGAACGGGAAAAATTATGGGCCAAAGCCCATATAGCAGCACTAGATGACTAAGACACCCCCTGATAAATATGTGTTGGAATCCTAACCCCTATAACTGTGATTATAATCCTGTTTGGAAATAGGATTTTCTTTGTTATGCCTATCATACCTAATTAAGGTGGGTTCTAAATCTAATCACTTCTGAGTTATAAAAAGAACAGATTAGACATAGAGATATGCACACACAGGGAAAGACAGACTTCATTTGAGGATCATCTACAAGCCAAGAAACCAAGGAACTCCTGGGACTGCCTACAGTGAAGGAGTCGACATGGCTGAGACCCTGATTTGGACTTTTAGCCTCCAGAGCTGTAAGAAATTTCTGTCCTTTAAAGCCACCTACTTGTGGTATTTACAGCAGCACTAGAAAGCTAAAAAAAAAAAAAAGTAAGTAAATGCATAAATGATGTAAAAAAAAATTATCTGATTCATCAGATATTAGGGAAACACCCACTCTGCCCAGGCACTGGCTGGTGACTAGGGATAAAAAGGAATGAGAGGGGCCCCGGAGGGGCTCGAGTCACTAAAATAAAGCAAGCCAAGAGCCCAAAGGGAAAGGAGACTGAAGCAAAAAATCGGAAAACTTCAGAAAAGGTCCAAATACAGAGCTAACAGGAATCTACATGGAAATTGACTCTGGAAATTAGCAACATGCAGCCAGTCAATGAGCAATGGGTCCCCAAATTCAGATGAAGTGCGACTCAGTGTCAGGCACTGTGGCAGGTGCTTTCCCTCTACTGGGTCATTTATGCCTTACACCAATCCTGGAAAGTAAACACCATCTCCTTTTACAGATGAAGACTTGGGATCAGGGAGATAGAGTAAACAGAGTATAAAGGTTAAGAATACTAGCTTTGGAGTCTGACAGAACAAGATTTGATTCTTAGGCTCGTATCTTAACTGTGTGACCTTGGGCAAGTCATGGAAACTTGCCTAAGCCTCAGGTTTTTCACTTGTAATAGGGACTAATGATAGGACTCACCTCACTGGTGAGGCAGGTAATATACTTATTAGCACAGTACCTAATCAAAAAAAAAAAAAAATAGGACCCAATAACTGTTGACTGTTTCATTAGTTCAAGACCACACAATTCCAAAGGGCAAGGCAGGGTTTGACACCAAGGCCCTCTTTATTCCTAAGCTCGTGATCTTTCCACCTTGGCATGCTGCCTTCCTGGGTAAAGCAGGTGATTTGACATACATTTCTTAGATGTCTAATGTGGGCAAAAGGAGCCCTGGTGGCACAATGGTTGGTGGCTCGAACTCACCCCGCAGCTCCATGAGAGAAAGACTCAGTGATATGCTTAAGTAAAGCTTACAGCAAGAAAACCCTATGGGGCAGTTCTACTCTGTCACATGGGGTCTCTATGAGTCAGAATTAACTCAATGGCACCCAACAACAATAACAGTGTGGGCAAAGGTTCCTAGATGGCACAAATGGTTTGTCCTTGATAGATAACCTAAAGGTTGGTGGTCCAAACCACCCCAGCAGTATTGCAGAAGAAAAGGCCTGGTGATCTGCTTCCATTAAGATTACTGCCAAGAAAATCTTATGGAGCAGTTCTACTCTGCAACACATGGGGTCACTATGAGTTGGAATTGACTCGACAGCAACTAAGAACCACAACAATGCAGGCAAGCATGCCGAATGCAGTTCTAGGTTCTGATCACATTACTGTGATATTTCTGTCCCAACAATAGCATTTTTCCCCCAATAAGACATTTTTTAGCGTGCCTGGACACTGAAACCAGTCCCAACCACATTAGTGTATATATATACATATATATATACACACACATACATCTTCCCACACGTCTGTCAGTTTGTCATACTGTGGTCACTTGCACATTGCTGTGAATGCTGTGATGCTGCCAGAAGCTATGCCACTGGTATATCAAATACTAGCAAGGTCACCTAGTGTGGACAGGTATGCTGAGAATGACAAATTGAAGAGGAATGGCGTTGCATTCATCGTCAAAAAGAACATTTCAAAATCTATCCTGAAGTACAACGCTGTCAGTGATAGGATATTATCCATATGCATGCAAGGAAGACCAGTTAATACAACTAGTACTCAAATTTATGCACCAACCACTAAGGCCAAAGATGAAGAAATTGAAGATTTTTACCAACTTCTGCAGTCTGAAATTGATCAAATGTGCAATCAGGATGCACTAATAATTACTGGTGACTGGAATGCAAAAGCTATAAACAAAGAAGGAGGAACAGTAGTTGGAAAATATGGCCTTGGTAACAAAAACATCACCAGAGATCACATGATATAATTTTGCAAGGCCAACGACTTCATTGCATATCTTTTTTTCAATAACATAAATGGCAATTATACATGTGGACCTTGCCAGATGGAATACACAGGAGTCAAACTGACTACATCTGTAGAAAGAGATGATGGGAAAGCTCAATATCATCAGTCAGAACAAGGTGAGGGGCCAACTGTGGAATAGACCATCAGTTGTTCATATGCAAGTTCAAGTTGAAGCTGAAGAAAATTAGAGCAAGTCCAAGAGAACCAAAGTATGACCTTGAGTATATTCTACCCGAATTTAGAGACCATTTCAAGAATAGATTTGGCTCATTAAACACTAATGACTGAAGATCAGAAGAGTTGTGGAATAGCATCAATGACATCATATATGAAGAAAGCAAGAGGCAATTAAAAAGACAGGAAAGAAAGAAAAGACCAAAATGGATGTCAGAAGAGACTCTGAAGCTTGCTTTTAAATGTAGAGTAGCTATAGCAAATGGAAGAAATAATGAAGTAAAAGAGTTGAAAAGAAAATTTCAAAGGGCAACTGGAGAAGACAAAGTATTAAAATGAAATGTGCAAAGACGTGGAGATAGAAAACCAGAAAGGAAGAACACACTCAGTATTTCTCAAACTGAAAGAACTAAAGAGAAAATTCAAGCCTTGAGTTGCAATACTGAAGAATTCTATGGGGAAAATATTAAAAGGCACAGAAAGAATCAAAAGAAGATGGAAGAATACACAGGGCCACTGTACTAAAAAGAACTGGTTGACATTCAACCATTTCAGGAGGAAGCATGTGATCAAGAACCAATGGTACTGGAGTCCAAGCCGCACTGAAAGCATCAGTGAAAACAAGGCTCCAGGAATGGACAGAATACTGGTTGAAATGTTTCAACAAATGGATGCAGCACCGGAAGCGCTCACTCATCTATGCCAAGAAATTTGGAAGACAGCTTCCTGGCCAGCCAGCTGGAAGAGATCCATACTTGTGCTTATTCCAAAGAAAGGTGATCCAACAGAATACGAAAATTGTCTAACAATACCATTAATATCATACACAATTAAAATTTTGCTGAAGATCATTCAAAAGTGGTTGCAGTAGTACATGGACAGGGAACTGCCAGAAATTTAAGCTGGATTCAGAAAAGGACGTGAAACCAGGGCTATCACTACTGATGTCAAATGGATCCTGGCTGAAAGCAGAGAATACCAGGAAGATGTTTACCTGTGTTTATTGACTATGCTAAGGCATTTGACTGTGAGGATCATAACAAATTATAGATAACATTATGAAGAATGGGAATTTTAGAACACTTAATTTGCTCATGTGGAACCTGTGTACAGACCAAGAGGCAATCGTTCAAACAGAACAAGGGGATACTGCATGGTTTAAAATCAAGAGGTGGGTTGTATCTTTTCACCATACTTATTCAATCTGTATGCTGAACAAATAATCCGAGAAGCTAGATTATATGAAGAAGAACGCGGCATGAGGATTGGAGGAAGACTCATTAGCCACTTGCCATAAGCAGATGACACAACCTTGCTTGCTGAAAGTGAAGACGACTTGAAGCACTTATTGATGAAGATCAGCCTTCAGTATGGATTACACTTTAAAATAAAGAAAACAAAAATCCCTCACAACTGGACCAAAAAGCAACATTATGATAAAGGGAGAAAAGATTGAAATTGTCAAGGATTTCATTTTACTTGGATCCACAATCAACACCCATGGAAACAGCAGTCCAGAAATCAAAAGACACATTGCATTGGGCAAATCTGCTGCAAAAGACCTCTTTCAAGTGTTGAAAAGCAAAAATGTTACCTTGAACGCTAAGGTGCGCCTGACCCAAGCCATGGTGTTTTCAATCGTCTCAGATGCATGTGAAAGCTGTCTTTGACTTAGGGTAGGTCTAAGCCTGAGGTTGGGAAGAGGATGATTTCACTTTTAAATGTATTGAGTCTGAGGTTCCCATGGATTATATAAGTGCAGAGGAAAGTGCAAATGGAAAAGACATCATAAAGGCACCATCAACAGGAAACTGGCTTCACAAGAGAGAAGAACACGAGGTTTTCAGCATGCAGGTAAAACATCAGCGCCAAAGCATCAGCAGAGGCAGACCTTGGGGCAAATACACTTATGGTTTATCAATTAAGAAACAAGGCAAAAGGGAGCTGAGTCTAGTTCATGGGACCCATATGGATGCCTTGGAAGTAGAGCTGAATTAAGTGATGGCAGCAGGGACAGTGGTAAGGGCCTTCATTTCCATCAGCCAGACAGTCAGGCTTCTGCTTTCCTGGAGAGGACCAGTTTCTCATACAATGTGAAGTCTCCTTTGCCTACCCTCAGGAAGGACTTTCTCTCTTGGCTCCTTACCCTCCTTTTCCTCTAGCAGCCTAAGTCAGGGCCTCCTCTTGGTGACTGACCAACATTAAGTCTTCATCGTATGTGACATTTACACTTGCCATTCAACGTGACTTTATCTGTGTGCATATATTGATAGCTGTTTTTCATTGTCCTCTTTTCTGGTTTTATGTCCTCAATAAATATCCATATGACTGATACTGTTTCCGACTTTGGTAGTATATTTTTCAATAAACCAGTGTGCATAGGAACCATCTTCTTTGTTGGAAGACATTGTATTTTATGATGCCCCTGGCATGGTCTCTGCTGCATATTTTGCTCTTCCACAGGGGAACTTCCAACATGGGCATGAGAAGACAAAGTCATCAACAAGCCCGGTACATAGGATAAATAGCAGGAGGCATGCACGAGTTTCCTAGGAAATTGGATGAGGTGTTTTATCCTACTCTGAAGAACAGGAACCTTGGCTAGACTTCAAAATCACAAGGTAAAGAGAGACAGAAGACCCCTGCAAGCAAAGGGCACAGCATGAGTTGATTTATTATTTTGGGTACTATGACAGTTAAGCTGCTTTGTGAGTAGCAGAAATCCTGGACTCAACCAGCTTAAATTTAAGGAGATTTACAATCTCACAGAGCAAGCTGTCCACAGATAGGGAGGCCTCCAGGCAGGCTGTGTGAGGGCTCTGACCCCACTGCACAGTGGGCCTGTCCTCCTCTGTGGGCTTTGCTTCAACGTCACATCCAGTTCCAGACATCAAATCCAGGCATGCTAATGACTAGAGCAAGAGAAGGGATTGTGTCTTCCTTGCATCTCTTTTTAAGATCAAGAAAACCTTTCCCACAAGCTCCTGAAAGTTCCTCCTTTCACTGGCCTGTACAGGATCACCTGTCTACCTCTAAAACAATCACTCACAAAGGTTATGGGATTGCTGTGATGGTCTTAGACTCTTTGGGATTTTCCCCCGGAGTGGGGACAGGGCCACACTTTCTGAGAGGGTAAATGCGAGCAAAATCAGTGCTCCATTAGTGACAAGGAAGAAGAGAATGGATTTTTAAGTGGGCAGCCAACAGGGCCGGCTACAGCTACTCTCTGCATATAATACTTTTTAGTTCAACAGAAAATAAAAAGACAATACGTGATTTTAGAACAGGATGAGGCTCAAGAAGGTGGACTAATTATGTGGCAAAGGACTCCGGTCATAGCACGACACATTCCCAAAGAAAATCTGGAGAGCTAAAGAGCTGGCTGTCCTTGAGCAGGGGCTGCAGAAATACCGAACAGTCTCCTGTGTATGCATGAGGAGTGACTGTGCTTGAACACCGCCCTGACAGGTAACTCCATACTCATGATGGGAACGCATGCAGTTTTAAAGTCAGCAGTCACCGGGTTCACTTGTTGGAAACATCCCTATAAAACATAAGCCATCACCAGTATGAAACTCCCTATCACATATCCACTTACACAGAGAAATACGTATGTATGCATATGTATGTATATATATTATATATAATTGTACATAAACAAAAAACCAAACTCATTGCCTTTGAGTGGATTCCAACTCATAGTGACCTTATAGGGCAGAGTAGAACTGCCCCATAGGGTTTCCAAGGAGCAGCTGGTAGATTTGAACTGCTGACACTTTGCCTAGCAGCCAAACACTTAACCACTGCGCCACCAGGGCCTCATAATTATATATCATAAGGACCCCTGGTGGCCAAGTGGTTAAGAGCTTGGCTGCTAACCTAAAGGTCTACAGTTCAAATCCACCATCCACTCCTTGGAAACCCTATGGGGCAGTCCCACTCTGTCCTTTAAGTCACTATGAGTCGGAATCGACTTGATGGCAATGGGCTTTTTAAAAATATATAACATAAAACTAATCACTCCTTTTTCATGCATTTTAAACTGCTTTTGCTTTTAGTAAAAGTCCTGTCGATAAATCAATAAATAATTAAAATGTAAACATTTTTGTCTGAGAAGAGTAACAGAGTATAGAACCATATACCCTAACTCCCTAACTTCATCTGGCTTTTGGTTTTCACAAACTTGTAAGAGACAAGCAAAAACTCATTTCTTTTGAGGAGTAGGGGCTTCACATGGGTTGTTTCCAGAGGGTGTGCAAGGAGAATGCCCATATGTAGATTTAAGTTACCAGCAAATGATATGTAAATAAAGTGACCACAGCCATTGCTGCAACTCCATTGTGTATGCACTGAAGCTGGGATTGATGGAAGTAGTGAAGTCAGCCAAGCTCTCCCCAAAACAAGTTAAGGTGAAGGTATAAAAACATTTGCAGGAAAAATGAACTATGGAAACATCTGCAGCAGCGGGGGCAGTCTGTTCCTTGAAGCCAGAAGGGGAACTCCAAGTGGCTAGGACATTCCAAATGGGTAAATTGGGACCAGAGTGAGCTGCTGTGGAAAGAGCCGTTCTCTTTAGAAGCGGACAGCTTATAGTAACTGGACTCCTGACCTTCGACTCAAAACACTTCTCCAGTTGCCAACGCTTTAGGAACACAACCTTTGAATAAACCATAGCATTTGCAAGACAGGCAAACGCCCATGTATTTTTGCCTCTCTGATTGCCTTGCACACTGATTCAAGACTTTACCTGGAATGCACTTTTAAAGAACATACTCCAGACCTCTGCATCACAGAAGGCTGAAGTACAATCATCCAATACTGGCTGTCTTTCCTCCCACATGAAGGCTCCCTTGGAGCCAAGATATCATACCTTCTCCTACTTATCTGAAATGACGTGGGTGAATCTTCGGTAAAGAAGTTTTTGATGCAATACAATCTTACTAACAGTCTCTAGTTGTATATACTATCCATTCCCTACAACAATATACCTTCCTTCAAAGTAGTTCTACCTGATTTTTTTTTTTAACAAGATTGTTGTAACATTGCGAAGAATGGGAATTCCAGAACACTTAATTGTGCTCATGAGGAACCTTTATGTAGATCAAGAGGCCGTTGTTTGGACAGAACAAGGGGACACTGATTGGTTTAAAGTCAGGAAAGGTGTGTGCCAGGGTTGTATTCTTTCATCATAACTATTCAGTCTGTATGCCGAGCAAATAACACGAGAAGCTGGACTATATGAAGAAGAACGGGGCATCAGGACTGGAGGAAGACTCATTAACGACCTGCTTTATGCAGATGATACAACCTTCCTCGCTGAAAGTGAAGAGGACTTGAAGCACTTACTAATGAAGATTAAAGACCACAGCCTTCAGTATGGATTGCACCTCAACATAAAGAAAACAAAAATCTTCACAACTGAACCAATGAGCAACATCATGATAAACAGAGAAAAGATTGAAGTTGTCAAGGATTTCATTTTACTTGGACACACAATGAACACCCATGGAAGCAGCAGTCAAGAAACCAAAAGACGCATTGCATTGGGTAAATCTGCTGCAAAAGACCTCTTTAAAGTGTTGAAGAACAAAGATGTCACCTTGAAGACTAAGGTGCACCTGACCCAAGCCATGGTATTTTCAATGGCATCATATGCATGTGAAAGCTGGACAATGGATAAGGAAGATCGAAGAATTGATGCCTTTGAATTGTGGTGTTGGCAAAGAATATTGAATATACCATGGACTGCCAGAAGAACGAACAAATCCGCCTTGGAAGAAGTGCAACCAGAATGCTCCTTAGAAGCAAGGATGGTGAGACTTTGTCTTAAATACTTCGGACATGTTGTCAGGAGGGATCAGTCTCTGGAGAAGGATATCATGCATGGCAAAGTACAGGGTCAGTGGAAAAGAGGAAGACCCTCAAGGAGGTGGATTGACACAGTGGCTGCAACAATGAGCTCAAGCATAACAATTGTTAAGGATGGATCAGGACTGGGCAGTGTTTCGTTCTGTTGTGCGTAGGGTTGCTATGAGTCGGAACTGGCTCGACGGCACCTAACAACAACAACGAGATTGTTGTAAAGAAGATAGAAAGATCTGAATAATATATTTTAGAGGGATGGAGATAGAGCTGGAGAAAGAAGAGAAAAAAGTCAGGGACTCCTTGTTAATCTGGCTTCTCATGATTGGAGACTCCACAGTTGTGAAGTTTCAGAGAGAAGCAAATTCACAATAGCTTGAAAATATTCATCACTGAATCAAGCACTTATAAAATCAGTCCCCATTCGAAATCAGTCCCCAGTTAACACCGGAACCTTAGTCAACATCGTCACAAGTCTCTCATCAACTCTTATAAAAGAAAGTCTTGTAAAAATACTTCAGAAATTGATTCGAATATAGATTTTCAAATTTTCTGAAAAATGGGGGATTTCAGGAAGTCAAAAAAAGTCATATTGAAGAACTGCTGGAATCACATGCAGAATTACTGACAAATGATGATGTGGCAGAATTAGATATTTTTATGATATGAAGAAGAGGAAATCCTCAAGGATAATGACAGGATAGGCATTAGAGAAGAGAATGTCATAAATAAGGAAATGCTGACAAAATCTTTGAATTATGCTGAGAAAGTCCAACTTAAAATAAAGTATATATTGTGAATGCATGTGATTTTTTTTGAAAATTACACCAAAGGGGGAAACAAAAACATGGCAATTCATTCTTAGTTTTAAGAATTAATGTATTTTTATAACCAGAATTGTTTTCAAATTTAAGTAAAAGACACCTATTTTCATAAATTTTGCTTTCATTTGTCATTATAAAGTTCCAGTCAAAAGTTTTCATGAATTCTTTAAGAAACTTTAGGTTCCTGCTTTAAGAGAATTCACTTTTAAATGGCCTTTACTAGATCCATTATTGTTAAGTCACATAGAACCTCTGTAAAGGTTCTTATCTTTTCACTTGGCCATACTGCCTCATATGAGATTAGAAAAGACCAGGATGTCTACAAGGTGTCTGGAATGGAAGTGTAACACTGCCCTGTGGTAGTCTTAAATATGGCCACAAATTTTAGGGTATTTCTCTCTTCAAGAGGTGGGACCTAATTTTTCTCCCCTTGAGTGCGAGCTGGACTGCGTGACTTGCTCCTGAGGAACAGAATAAGATAGAAGTGATAGTGGGTGACTTCAGAGGTTACTGTTATAAAAGGCACAGTGGCTTCCTCTTTGCTCCCTGTGTCTTGGATCTCTTACTCTAGGGGAAGTTATTTTCCATGTCAGG
This sequence comes from Elephas maximus indicus, assembly GCF_024166365.1. Taxonomy (NCBI): domain Eukaryota; kingdom Metazoa; phylum Chordata; class Mammalia; order Proboscidea; family Elephantidae; genus Elephas; species Elephas maximus. The sequence continues at coordinate 42,021,409 of NC_064837.1, read as the reverse complement.
AAGACACTCAAGCAGCCTAAAGAGAGGGCCCCAGGGGAGAAACTGAGGTCTCCTATCGACAGCCGTGTGGTCAGACATCTTGGGAGTGGATCTTCCTGCGCCAGTCAAGACTTTGCATGGCTGCAGCCCCTGCTGACATCTTGATTACACCTGCACATAAGAAACTCTGAGCCAGAACTCTAACTAGGCTGCTTGCAAATTCCTAACTCACAGAAATTGTGGGGTAATAAATGTTAATTGTTTTAAGGCACTTGGGTTTTGGGGTAATTTGTTATGCAGTAATAAACAGCTTAAAAAAAAAAAAATTGCCACCAAGTTGATTCCAACTCACAGCAACCCTATAAGACAGAGCAGAACTGCTGACAGGGTTTCCAAAGCTGAAAATCTTTATGGAAGCAGACTGCCACATCTCCTTCCCTTGGAGCGGCCCGTGGGTTCGAACCACAGACCTTTAGGTTAGCAGCTGAGCACTTTAACCACTTTGCCACTAGGGCTGCTCAAACAACTAATATAGTCCCTTTATTCCCTCATGTCCAGTTTCCTCACATCTAAAGTTTTTGAAGATCCAACGGCATTCAAAACACATTTAGAATCGAGCAGAGATTTCTTCTCCCAAGGCTCTGATAACTCTTCGTAGCTTCATTTTCACTCCTTATCTACCTCCTATTTCTGACAGATTAAAAAGTCAACTTCTTTCTTCCTCAGAATTCTCTCTCATAAAGGCCCATAATCTCTGAGATATAAAGGATTAAATAAAAGGCAGTTGCCACTTTCATAGATTAGATTATTTATTAGTTGCAATATCTCAGATATTTAAAAAATGATGGGAAAACCTCTCACACTCTCTTGGAAAATGCTCCTGAATGCAGATCCCAGTACTAGCATTTTATTCAGTAAGCTTTGTTGTTGTTGTTAGATGACATCGATTCAGTTTTTGACTCAGAGCAATCCCATGTGACAGAGCAGAACTGCCCTAGGGTTTTTTAGGATGTAATCTTTATGAGACCAGAGTGCCAGGTCTTTGTCCCATGGAGTGGCTGGGGGGTTTGTTTAAACCACCAACCTTTCAGTTAGCATTCGTGTGCTTAACCATTGCACCATCAGGGCTCCTGCGGTAAGCTTTAACCAAAGAATCTGAACCTGTTGTCGTCAAGTCAATTCAGACTCGTAGCGACCCTGTAGGACAGAGTAGAACTGCCCCATAGGATTTCCAAGACTGTAAATCTTTACAGAAGCAGACTGCTGCATCTCTGTCCCAATGAGCGGCTGGTGGATTTGAACTGCCGAACTCCTGGTTAACAGTCGAGCTCTTAACCACTGCACCATCATGCTCCCCCAGTAAGCTTTACAGGATGTTAAAGTGGGCCCATCTACACGGTTGGTGAAAGCTGGTCTCTGGTCTCCCCTGATCCCTCAGAAAGCTCAGTGAAGGCAGTGCTGCTGCTCCATCAGCTGTAGCAGTACAAATACAAAGAGGGACTGAATGGATGACTGAAGAGAAGGGAGCAGAGAGAAGACAACTACCACACAGAAGTGCCTCAAGGACCACAGATTCAGAGGTTGGTCATTGCCTAATTTAACACAAATGTATCAGATACCTTCTATACACTGAGAATAGGCTGATAGGTCCTGGGCATACAAGGAAGAAAAAGATAAGGACCCATCATCGTCCAGTAGGGGAGACAAGCCCATAGAAAGACCATTACATGCCATGTGGTAAGGACGATATTGGAGATATGAGCAAAGTTCAATGGAAACTCAGAGAAGATGAGGTCAGCTTGCCAAATGCTTTTTATTCTGGAATCTACTTGCCCTACAGGTTTGTCTCCAGTAGAACTTGTATGGGAAGCACCTCTAAGGTAATCACTACAGTCATTCAATGTTGAAGGAAGAGGAGGAAGAACAGGAAAGGAGAAGCAAATTTTCATTTACACTGTAGGCTCAATGCTAGAGGCTCAAGCTGCTTGGGTGAAAACACTGAGCTGGAGCCATCTATAGTCAGAAATGCCAGCTGATCTTATACACCACCTGTCACACAATGTTCTAAACGCTTGACAACTATGAATCCATTCATTTAAAGAAATAAATACTAATGAAAACAAAATCCACTCACTTATAAATATTAATTCCTAATATTAAATTCATAGCAACCTCTATGCCACCAGGGTTTCCACCTTAAGAGGTAGGTACTATACTATCCTCATTTTACATATAAGGAGACTGAGGCACGGTAAAAGGCAACCAAACCACCAAACCCATTGCTGCTGAGTCAGTTCCCTCTAGGACAGAGTAGAATTGACCCACTGGGTTTCCAAGGAGTGGCTGGTGGATTCGAACGGCCGGCTTTTTAGTTAGCAGCCAAGCTCTTAACCACTGTGCCACCAGGGCTCCAGGAAGAGGCAAAGCTGGGTTCCAACCCTGGCAGTCAGGCTCCAGCCTATGTCTGCTAGATGTGAATCTCTTAATATTCATGAACGTCTGCAGGAAGAATGTTTTTCTCTTTACTGCAGCTGACTTGGAATTTTGATAAAATATGGCACAAGGCAGATTTCAAGCCTTTGAAGCAAATAATACAGATCTAGTACAAGTGAGCTGGCAATGGCCACGGCAGGGCTGAACTGCTTCTGGGCTTGGTTGTTGTTATGAGGTGCTGTGGAGCCAATTCTGACTCATAGCAGCCCAATGTGACAAAGGAGAACTGTCCCATAATCTTTATGGGGCAGATTATCAGGTCTTTCCTCCTGCGGAGCAGCTGGTGGGTTAGGACCACCAACCTTTCAGTTAGCAGCTGAGTCCTTAACCACTGAGCTACCATGGCTCCTTCAGGGCTCGGTAGATATGTCAAAAAGTAAATGATGGGAGGCCGACTCAGCTGTTTTGTGCCTTGTGATTGTGCCCTAAAACGGTAAAGAGGTCAATGGCTTATCCGAATGAACGCATCACTACATACACCTTAAATAATCTTTAATGTAATATATCTGAATGTGATTAATTAGGTGGGCTCATTGCTGGCTGGTATGCTAGGCAGGTCAGTTGGATGTGGAATATCAGAGTTTCGAACTGTTTTTTTCCATTTTGACCCCCTGCTGAGGATTTTCATTTCCACCCCAGATACACTGAATCTGAATCTACATTTTAGTAAGATCCCCAGGTGATTCTTGTGGGATCTTGCTAAAATGTAGATTCTGATTTAGTATATCTGGGGTGGAAATGAAAACTCTCAGCAGAGGATTAAACCAGAAAGAGCCGGTTTGAAACACTGGGAATGACACGGACTATTTAGCTCGTATAATCACCCTGGCCTTTCTCTCTGAGACTATGGATGTCAGCTAGGGAATCTCTTCGCAGCTCATTATAGATTTACTTTTAATGGATGCTGCTAAGGAAAAGAGATTCTGAGGCTCAAATCAGCTGCACAACGTCAGCCCTTCCCTCTTTAATCCATGGCTCCAAATAGTATCGTAAATAGAAAAAAATTCTTAAACCACCGAGGAATAAAATAATCAGACAACCAATACTGCAATTGTCCCTGTCTCGGGGAAATTTCTCCAGAACGCAAACAAAACAGTGCTACCTTTCTAAGTGTCCCCTGCCTGTCTATTAAAGTTCATCTTATTACAGGAATTGCATCCGCTTTCGACTGTCTGGGGGTGGTGAGTGGACTCAAACCGGCAACCTTTTGGTTAGTAGCCGAGGGTGTTAACCGTCTGGACCATCTTATAATTGCTCTCATCTTCATGGTATATAAAATAATGGTGTGTCTTATAATGGCTGGGATCTTGGGATTCAATGTGATATGGTATCTGTACATCACACTGGGGTAAGTGGGTGAGGCTGCTTCTGGCTAGAGGTGGCCAGTCTAGGGTTCCTGTTGCCCCAGGTTCTGGCCAGCACTCTCTGAGGGCTGAGGGACTCAGTATCTCAGGCATACCTGCGATCCATTTGGGACACCCCAGGAGAAAAGCTCTGCCTCCTCAAGCTACAGTGTTATGGGTTGAATTCTGTTCCCCCCAAAGAATTGCTCAAGTCCTAACCCCCATTTCTTGTGAATGCAACGTATTTGGAAATAAGATCATTGCACATGTAATTAGTTAAGTTAAAATGAGGTCATAAGGGCGGGCTCTACTCTCTCTCTGATTGGTGTCCTCATGAGATAAGGGGAAGACACACTAAGAGACATGCAGGGAAAAAGACCATGTGATGATGAGGCAGAGACTGGACTTATGCTGCCACAAACCAAGAAATGCTTGGGACTACCAGAAGCTGGAAGAGATAAGAATATTTCCCTAGAGCCTTTGGAGAGAGTGTGGTCCTGACAATGCATTTGGAGTTCCAGCCTCCAGAACTGTGAGAGAACACATTTCTGTTGCTGTAAGGCACCCAGTTTGTGTTATTCTGTTACAGCAGCTACAGGAAACTAATACACACCCTATCTGTAAAACAGAGATCATAACGACACCTTCCTGGCAAAACTGTTATGGGCCTTCCATGAGTTAATGTGCATAAAGTGCCCTTCATGTAATATGACATCAAAGAATTTTAGTTACTGCTACTGCTGTTATAGGATCAGAACTAGGGTGAGGTGGGTGAAGCATTTGCCTTGGGTGCAAAATTTAAGGGATGCCAAAATCTCAGTGATCGAGACAAATCACATTTTTATGAAATATTAAAAAAAATAAAAATTAATGCAGAAAAAAAACCCTAGAATAAAATCTTTTTTTTTTTTTTTAACACAAGAGTCCAGCTCTACTGGACAACACACTTCATCACCTCCTAGCCCTGTTGAAGCCTCTCTTGGCTGTTGAATATGTTGCATTAAAATATTATTTATATTGATTACTGAAGTTTTTTTGTGTCACCTTACCCAAACGAGTACCTCACTTCACCCTAGTTCTGACTCTGGTTACTGTTCTGATGCTAGAAGGATATTCCTAATTGTGTCTAGATGCTTAGATTAGCCTGGTATTAACTATCCCCTCACTCATGGATTTATTCATCAAGCCCCTGGTCTATGCCAGATGCTGTGCCAGGCACTGTGGATACATATATTACTAGACATATATGTATCTATGCCAGATGCTGTGCCAGGCACTGTGGATACATATATGACTAGACATAGCACGGCCCTTGTGGAAGGCGCAGATATGCAAACAAATACGTGCTGTATATTCTTTAGTGCTGTAAATGCATCCATTTATTTACTCATCCAAAAATGTTTAGAGGGTACCTTCTCTGTATGTGCCAGGTACATGCTATGTGCTGGGTACAACTAGAGACACAGAAAGAAAATAGCCACTCCTATGTGCATCAGTGTTTCCTTGTAAAACATTCATTTGCAGTGGCCCAGCAGGAGCAGGAAGGTCAATGGGGGTTCGGTGATAGAATTCTCACCTCCCATGCAGGAGACCCCTGTTGAATTCTCAGTCAGTACATTTCATGTGCAGCCACCACCTGTCTGTCAAAGGAGGCTTGCGTGTTACTAGGATGCTGAACAGGTTTCAGCGGAGCTTCCAGACTAAGATGGACTAGGAAGAAAGGTCTGGAGATCTACTTCCAAAAATCAGCTAATGGAAACCCTGTAGACCACAATGATCCTATTCTTTTGTGCATGGGGTTGATGTGAGTGGGGGGCCGATTCCATGGCAGCTACAGCAACAACAAACAGGAAGAAGTAATGAGAAATTGTTTTGGAATCCAAAATTTCTGTAGCTACTTCAAATGCCTGTAGCACAGGGTCTAACACATAAGATACGGTCAATAAATACATGCTTGTTAAATGACTGTCCAAATTTATGAGTAAGATGGAGGCGATGGAGTTATACTATGCCCACCCAGGCTCCTTGTTTGCCTTGGATGCTGGTGGTCTTTATTGCAATGGGAAGAATCAAACATGGCAGTAGACAGATCTGAACTTGAAACTTGGCTCCACCAACCTACGTGACCTTGGTCAATTTTGTTAATCTTTCTGAAACTGTTTCCTCTAATCAGGTTAATAACACCAAACCTACAGATTTTGCATGAGGATTATTGACCTACAAAGAGTTTTGTAAAGAGTCTGGCTCATAGAAGGTACTTGATAGATCTGCATTTCCTTCTTTTTCATTTTGTTACAGAACTAGATGGAAGTGCAGGTCAGCAAGTCTGAGCCAACCCCAGGCAAAGAAAACCATTTGGGAAAGGGGCAATGATTCTTCATGGCTGTTGTATGCCAAGGGCTCTGACCACACAAAGAATGGGACCAGCCTGCTTCTTTGCATCAAAACCCCATGAGCAAGTCAGATACAGGATTTGAATATTTCAAGTCCATTGGCACAGGACAGTCACAAATGGATTGGCTTCTCCAGGAAAGGTGCCAAGTGGGAGTCTTCTGCAATAGCTTCTTGAAAAATAAGTAGGTCTGATGAAATGCTTCAAGGACAGGAGGAACTCACATTCTGTCAGCAGGGAAGGCCCTGAGTTCTACAGCAGAGATGCAAATTGGGGCTGTGTCATGAAAACAAAAGTTAAACCATAAAATGTCACTTCACATGCAATTTAAGAGAGATCTATGAGAAATAAATTTTAGAAAACTACACACATATATCAGGTATTACAGGTGCCTGGCAAAACATTTCTATGAAAATATGTAGTACAGCATATGAATAAATCTGTACTGAGTTTTATGGTTCCATATACAGAGTCATAATGCATATAAAGTTGAGGAACATGGAGAATCAGTTCATTGCTTTAACCCATGCTAGTCAAATGGCCTTGGAAGAATCCATCAAATTTAAACAGCATCAAACAAGTACAATCACCTCCTCAGAAGAATCCGAGCGGCAAAAGCAGGTCTGATTGCACTCACTTTACAGGGTGGTGGAAACCCTGGTGGCATAGTGGTTAAATGCTATGGCTGCTAACCAAAAGGCTGGCAGTTTGAATCCACCAGGTATTCCTTGGAAACCCAATACGGCAGTTCTACTCTGTCCTATAGGGTTGCTATGAGTCAGAATTGACTCGACGGCAGTGGGTTTGGTTTTGATTTTTATAGGGTGATAGAGAAGGTGGGAACCAGAATAATATTTCTTGCACACCTGCAATGGGCCAGGTCTTTGCTAAATATGTTACATCCATTATCTTGCTTCATCATCTCTACAACTCTGTGGGGCAGGCACTACTGTCTCCTTTTCATAGATGGGAGAACTGATATCCAGAGAGGTTGAGCTACCTATACAAAGGCACGTAGGCAGCAGGTACTGCACTTGAAAGGAAGTCTCACAAAAGCAAGGACCTTGCACACCACTGTATCCTCAGCTCTTAGAACATTGTCTGGCACATAGAAGTGCTCAACAGATACTTGTTAAGTGGGTGAAGATGGAAAACCTAGGTTCAGAATGGAGCAGCTCGTCCATGCAGAAGAAAGGATTCATGGAGGTGAAGTGAGGGTTGCTGTCCCAATAGGACAGGTCATAGAGATCTCTTTGGGAAATTCTACAGTTTAAGGAGCCCATGATTAAGCTGTCTCTTCTCACCAATGCCTACCCTAACAATTCCTGTGGACTAGGCTGTGCTCAGTGTCCCTTCCTTGTGCTTGCAAAGAACCTTGTGAGGAGTACAGTGGAGACAGCATGGATTCTAGAAAGAACAAGAGGCTTGGAGGCAGCAAACCCAGATCTAAGGTCTAGCTTGCCTCTTACTAGTCGTAAGACCTTGGAGACAGATCTCCTTATCTCTGAAATGAGTATATTAATGCCCATCTTGCTTTTTTCTAGGTTGGGTATAGCTTCGTAGGCTGTAGACTGCACAACTCTACAACCTATTACCTAAAAAGTGAATGGCACTCCTGGGGTTGTGCAATACAGCAGCTTTGTTCCTGGTTTGAGGGGTGGGGGGAAGTGGTGCACAGTAGAAGGAAACCATGAATGAAGCCAGGCGAATCTGAGTTCAAATTTTAGCTCTGCTGCTCTCAGACTACAATCTTGTCTGTATTTCCTCATCTGCATATAGGAATAAATAGAGTATGTGCGTCCTTGGGTTGTTGTGAGGATGCAATAAATAATACTCGTAAAGTGCTTAGAAGGGAGGTAGGAAGTTCTCAAGAAATAGTTGTTGTTATCATCAGTATTTTATCATATTATTATTATTTTACCATTTCTTATTCCATGTTAAACCAACCTACTTTAGGGTCAGTGTTCTTGACTAGATTGGAAGTTCCTAGAAGCCAGGGGTTTTGTCCACTCATCTCGGTATCAACATTGTCCCAGTGCTGGGCAAATACTGGGCCACTTAGTAATGTTTGTTGAACTAAATTGAACCCAATGTTGACAACGCTCTGAGTCTCTGTGACCGTGTCTCATCATGAATTATTCTCTTCTGCTTCAAGGGTTGGGGGATTTGAGCCAAATACCTCTTAACTGGTTTTAGTTAAAAGCTTTAGGCTTCACTAAACTTCAGATTTCAATAAACTTTCCTTCCCCACCCTTAGTCCCCACTCAAATCCTATTATTTTGAAAGAAATTAAACTAAAGGAGAGCTCTCTATCTGGCTATCAGCCAGATACCCACATAGCAAAGGCTCTTATTTGAAAAGAAGTTCTGTGCCAGCTGCTCTTCCTCGGGTCACATAACCGAATAGAAGAAATATCTAGGCAGTGCTGTCCACCCAGGATCCAGCATAATACAGCCTCGGAAGCTTCCTAGGCCAGAGTTAGCATCAGGGTCAAGTAGCACCATTTTTGTCACTTGCAATCTTCATTTGTCCACGTTTGTAAGACAGTTTGGGGATGCGCAGGCCACAGTCCAGCTCTATTCAAGCAAATCCCAGCTTCACTGAGTTAGAAGGAAGGAGATACTGATGAATAGAGGTGACCAAGTGCCTGACAAACTTCAGACAAAAATGTACCCATTAATTTTCTAAATTAATTTGGAATATTGGTAACAATTGTTAAGCAGCAAATATGTGCCAGTTATAGTACTATTAAAGGAGCCCTGGTCGCGCAGTGGTTAAGCACTTGGCCGCTAACCAAAAGGTCAGTGGTTTGAACCCAGCCACCCCTCTGCAGGAGAACAATGCGGCAATCTGTTTCTGTAAAGATTTACAGCCTTAGAAACCCTAAGTAGAACCCTCAGTTCTACTCTGCCCTAAGGGATCACTATGAGTCAGAATCGACTCAACGGCAATGGGCTTTTGGGTATAGTATTATTATAGTACTACATACTTAAATACTATTTAATTTAGTTGTCAGGGGCACTCTATAAGGTAGAGAGAACGAGCCTCCAGATTAGAGACTCAGAGAGGGTAAGTGATTTGCCCAAGGCCACACAGCTAAAGTTCAATCCAGGTCTGACTTTAAATGCCATGTGCAGGGTTAAGCACTTTGGCTCTGCAATCAGAAGGATAGAGATTTAAATTCTAGGTCTGCCTTTCACTAGCTGTGTTGAATTAGAGAACCTATTTAAACTTTCTACGTCTCATTTCCACCAAAAATAAAATGAGAATAGTTTTATTATACCCATCTTACAGAGTTGAAAAAAAAAAAAAAACAAACCCAGTGCTGTAGAGTCGATTCCAACTCATAGCGACCCTAAAGGACAGAGTAGAACTACCCCATTAAGTTTCCAAGGAGCTCCTGGCAGATTCGAACTGCTGACCCTTTGGTTAACAGCCATAGCACTTGGCCACTATGCCACCAGGGTTTCCTTACAGTGTGGTGGTGAAGGTTAAATGAGATAACGCATCAGGTTCGCTTAGCACAATGTGGGTCCTGTTGTAGGTGCTCAATCAACTTTAGTCATTTATCACTATTTTTTAAGATTTATTATTGCTACATTACGTTGCTTACATAATCTAGATGTTCCCTTAGTTCTTGAGAGAACAATGGCTTTACAAATTCTTAATTTAGAAATCCTAATCTGCCTAAATTGTTATTTTTAAATGAAAAAGCATTATATTTAGAAATAGGGGGGCTTTATCACATGCCCTTAGCAAAATTGAAAAGGGGTAAGCAGATAGTTCAATAGAGCTTGAGTCTACTTTATTACAAGAGATTAAGCTGACTACTAATACATTAGTTGTTTAATAAAAAAGAGAATATTAAAAAGGGCCTGATGATAATCTCTAACTGTGTAATAAGACCTGTAGAATCTGTAAGAAAGAGAGTGGGGTGATGGAATACTGACGCAGTCTAGTGATCCTGAATGCACAGTATTGACGCCCAGAGCTGGCCTCCTCAGGTTCTTCTGTCTGAGGCCAAGGTCTGGCTGGTCAGCGGGGTATGGCCGGGAGCTCAGCTGCTGTCCCTGCGCTGGGCAGTAGCCCTGGCCCATGTGCAGGGAGCTCTGGCCTCTTGGAGTGTCTATCCTCTGAGCCCTTTTGAAGGATGTGACCTGCTGATATTGGGAACCCCCAAAGCCCCAATAAAGGCACTTGCCCATGACACCGAACTTGGCCCAGAATATCTCCTGGCACATTCACTCTAACCTGCTGTTCCTCTCCACTCTAGGTCCTTAGGTTCTCCATGCCTGTTAGCTTTGGGTCCATTTTAGGCTTCCCTGGCTTTGGCGACCTGTTTTACAAATGTGTTTTTGGACTCCATTTCTCTACTGCCCTCAGACACACTTCAAATACTTACTCTCTGGTTCTGTGCACTTGACCACGGGTTAGAGGCTCCCTCTCACCACTCGGGGTTCTGAAGGAACACCTACCTAGTCTCCTTGCTCTATCTACAGGGGCTTACTTTCACCACCTTTCTAAGAAGGTTCCTCTGGTGAACCTATGGTCCAGAATGAGAAACCGAGGCCCAGATAAATAAGTTCACAGAGCAGAGTCAGCAGCTTCACCCCCGTTGGATGCTCTTAAATTTCAGGGAGGTCAGGCTGTCCCTGATCACTCAGGGACACTAATTAGGACCATGAAGCAGGCAGTGGTACAAGAGTTGTGGCTGGAAAATGTCCCTCCAGGGAAGAGTGAAATGCATTTCTGTGCAGTTTTTGAGTGGGAAGCAGGCAACAACCCTCTTGGGTTTATTAGTACTTGTATGTGTAGTTTTCGGGGGTTAGTCCCATAGGCAACTTCCATTTTGCCTGGGGAATTTGGACAAATGGAGGGTCTGGCTGATAAGCCACTTCCTAATGACAGGGGCACCTGAGGAAGGCAAGCTCTCCTCAAACCATCTGCCCAGGACTGTCGAGGTAGGTTCTGGAAGACAGAGGCATTGAGTCTGCAGCTTGTTCTCTTAGGAGAGGGTATGTGGTATGGGAAATCTGGGCTTAGGGCCCAGTAGAAGGAACTGGAGGTCACTGCACAGCTTGAAAGGATGCCCACGGGGGATTCAGCAACCCAGGGAGTAACCATGATGGCTTACATTTACTGAGCAATAGGAGTGTGTGCCCCATTCAGTGTTCCATGTACTTTACACACCTCATCTCAGTTAATCCTCACAACTGTCATATAAGGACAGTCTTGTTTGCATTCCCATTCCACAGATGAGGAACCTGAGACACAGAGAAGTTGAGTCACTTGCCTAAGGTCACCCCAGAGTCTGTGCTCTAATGCTGCCCATCCTGCCAACCATCCAATGGAAGAGAAGCCTGCTCCTTCCATGGGGAGACTGAGAGCAAAGCCCGATAAAGGGAGAGGGTAGAAAGAGCATTGGCTTTGGATTAAAACCACCCTGGGTGTGGGGGTGGCCTTACATCCTACTGCTTTGTGACCCTGGGAAAATGACTTTACCTTGGTTTCTTTGTCTATCAAACAAGAGATATGTCAGATTGAAGAGTTATTATAAGGAAAGGATATGATAATGAGTGTAGCCCACCAAGCAACCCATAGTGCCTGACACACAGCAGGCTTTCTATACATGTTAACTCCCATCATATGAGAAAGCACTTTGTAAAATCTGAACTATCATAAACTTTTTAAATACAAGATGGCATAGATTTTATGCAGCATTATTTTAAGAAAGAACTGTTGACAAACAATCACATACCATTGACTTTAAGACACATCTCAATTGCAATGACACTATAATACATAATATAGTGAGTCTAAGAATTAACAAGGTATGTACCAACAACCTAAAAGGGGAAGGAATTGGCTTCCCTACCACTACCACAGTAAGGAGGAGGAAATGCAAAGAAGCAAAGACAGAGCTCCAGTTTTACCAGGAGCCCGGCACCTGGGCCTTGTGGGGACCGAATTGCTGCATGCAGGCATGTATCTGGGTGCCTTTCTGCTGGTAGACAATGTGTGAAGCCAATTAGGTGCTGGCTGTTCTTGTCATCACGCAAAGGACTGCACAGTTTAATAATGTCAGAATCTGATGCTCTCTCGAAGTAAAAAGAAGTAATGACAAGCCAAAAACCAAACCAAACCCGTTGCCGTCGAGTTGAGTCTGACTCATAGTGAGCCTACAGGACAGGGTACAACTGTTCCACAGAGTTTCCAAGGAGCGCCTGGTGTACTGGAACTACCAACCCTTTGGTTAGTAGCCACAGTCTTAACCACTATACCACCAGAGTTTGCTTAGTAATGACATAGAGATGTGACTAATTTCTTAAATGGACCCTTAAGATGTCAAAATTTGAACTATGTGCGTCACCAGTAGATGGGAAGAGGCCACAGGGTGCAGGAAAGGAAAGAGCAGTAGACTTTGAGCCCGAAGACTTTTATCCTGGCTCAGGCTTTCCACTATGGGACGTGAGCTGGCTCTTTTTACCTGGGGTCTCCATAACCTTATCTACAGATGAGGGGTGAAAGAAGAAATAGTGAGGCACCTCTGGCCCTGGACAATTGTCTATGCTGAGGGCAAATGTGCAGCGTTAAACTGAAGGTGATATTGGGAAACTGGACTTTACAATGATTCATGCTTTTCAGACCTGTTCTGTGGATGATCCTGATCCCTTTGCTGCCTGAGCTTCCTACCTGCAGAGTGACTGACATGATGCATTGAAATGTCTTCCTAAAGCAAATCCAATTCTAATCTATCAGAGATTTTATCCCATGAAATAGCAGTGGCAGAATCTCTGGATTCCAAACCCATTTTGTTTCCCAGTGTTAATTCTGGCTATTTAAGGGGCCGCCCATATGAAAAAAGGTGAGAGAGACATTTCAGTAAAACAACGATTCCCCTAAATCCCCGAATGCTCTCCATGAGTTGACAAGGAGTCTAGAAATGCTTAGTATAAAATGACTGATAGTTGTAAAGTAAGTGGCTGCCAAGGAGCATGAAAATAAATACAAGACACACAAATTACAAACATCTAGGAAATTCAGAATAGCAACCGGCGCAGCATAAACACTCCACTTCAGCTCAAATCAACATCCGTTTACTTGGCCCACACTGTGGAGGAATACAAAGATGAAAATGCCACAGTTCCTGTTCCCTGTGGATATGCATGTTCTTGAGGCGCAGAGAGAAAGTTCCAAGGTCGCTTTACTACAGGAGGCTGCTTGTGCAGAGTGCTGGGACACAGGCACTGGTAGACGGGTACAACGGACTGCCTCTTGGAGGATGGGGAACCCTGACTTGATTTAGGGGGCTTGTGAAAGGCTCTATGGAGGATGGTAGATGGAGTTGACCAGGTGGATAAAACGTCAACATGCAGAGAAAAGAGGAAAGGACATTCCAAGTGGCTGGGGCAGCGCAAGCAAGTTCACGGTTCAGGACAATAGTCTAGAGTGAGCAGTGACTGGGCCGTGGACTTCACATGTGTTTGTGTGTTGTGAAAGAGAGAGGAGAGATAGAGACAGAGACAGACAGACTGACAGAGAAAGAAAAGAGGGAGCTTGATCTGATCTTATATACGGTGCGGAGCATTCTATTTGAGGAGGGAAGTGCCACAACAACTAGGTTAATCAAAGATTTAAAAAAATATTATCCCCCCAAATTAACCAAAATTACAGTTTTTGTTTGAAAAACTATTCATGCAAAGCCACGCAGGTTGTTGAATTATAATAGACTGCTAGAGGTGGAAATACTGGGTTAAAGTGTATTTATGTTTTTAACGTTCTTGACTGTACTGCCAAATTGTTGATTCACAAATGTATAAGGGTATTGATTTCATTTCACTTTTGTCTGAATTAGGTGTTGTCACTTAAAATTCTTTTTCTAATTTTTTAAATGAAAATAAGCATCTTGTTTTAAGTCAGCGTTCTGTGACTGAATCTAGTCATGTCTAAAAAAACCCTGAAACAACAACAAAAACACAAATGCCATATATTCTGATAATGTTGTTGTGTACCCTCGAGTCGATTCCGACTCATAGTGACACCATGTGACAGGGTAGAACTGCCCGTAGAGTTTTCTTGGCTGTAATCTTTACAGATTGGTTTAAAGTCCAGAAGGGTGTGCGTCAGGGTTGTATTCATTCACCATACCTATTCAATCTGTATGCTGAGCAAGTAACACGAGAAGCTGGACTTTATGAAGAAGAATGGGGCATCAGGATTGGAGGAAGACTCATTAACAAACTGTGTTATGCAGATGATACCACCTTGCTTGCTGAAAGTGAAGGACACTTGAAGTACTTACTAATGAAGATCAAAGACCACAGCCTTCAGTATGGATTGCACCTCAACATAAAGAAAACAAAAATCCTCTCAATTGGACCAATAAGCAACATCATGATAAACGGAGAAAAGACTGAAGTTGTCAAGGATTTCATTTTACTTGGATCCACAATCAAAAGCCATGGAGGCAGCAGTCAAGAAATCAAAAGACGCATTGCATTGGGTAAATCTGCTGCAAAGGACCTCTTTAAGGTGTTGAAGAGCAAAGATGTCACCTTGAAGACTAAGGTGCACCTCACCGAAGCCATGGTATTTTCAATCGCGTCATATGCGTGTGAAAGCTGGACAATGAATAAGGAAGACCGAAGAATTGACACCTTTGAATTGTGGTGTTGGCGAAGAATATTGAATATACCATGGACTGCCAGAAGAACGAACAAATCTGTCTTAGAAGTACAACCAGAATGCTCCTTAGAAGCAAGGACTGAGAGACTGCGTCTTACATACTTTGAATATGTTGTCAGGAGGGATCAGTCCCTGGAGAAGGACATCATGTTAGGCAGAGTACAGGGTCAGCAGAAAAGAGGAAGACCCTCAACGAGGTGGACTGACACAGTGGCTGCAGCAATGAGCTCAAGCATAACAACGATTGTAAGGATGGCTCAGGACCGGACAGTATTTCGTTCTGTTGTGCACAGGGTCGCTATGAGTCAGAACCGACTCGACGGCACCTGACAACAACACCAACAAAACAGATCCCCAGGTCCTTCTCCTGTGAAGCGGTTGGATGGGTTTGAGTTGCCAACCTTCCGGTGAGCAGCAGAACCCTTAACCATTTGTGCCACCAGGGCTCCTTTTACTCTGATAATAATAAGCACCATTTACAATTGTCAGGCATTTTACACTTGTGATCTCATGTGCTTCCTACAACAACCCTCGTAAATATGTGTTATTATCCCCATTTTATAGATGAGGATGTTGAGGTTCTGAGAAGCCAAGAAATTTGCATATCATGGCAGAGGGAGGACTAAAGTCAAGGCTATCATATTCAAAAGCCTGCTTTTTTCTCTCCTGCAGTATATGCCTTCCACCATGTGCTACTGATTCTAGCAACCAGGAAAATGACCCTTTATTTTTAACAGGAAGAGCACTGGGTGAGAGGCACCATCATTAGCACAGCTCATCAGCGGCATTCCTAGGAATCCCAAGCACTATACAATCTCTGGCCCCAGTAATGGGTCTTGGCCAATCTACCTACCAAGAAACAGCTGGGCCACACATGGCTTCTTTCTTATTTATTTTGGCAACAAGCTACTGTCAGGCTTGGGGGAAAGGCAACATTCCCACTTTCTGTTCCTATACCCATTCTCATACGGAAGGGCTGAACACTGAACAAAGTCTGCCTTTATGATCTGAAGGACATAAGAGTCCTCGGTTGACATGGGTACAATAATGTGTTTTCATAATTTTATGATTTCTTGTCTAGTCTGTAGAAGCAAGCGTAATAACAAGCATTCTGACTCTGACAGTGTCTCCCCTTAGAAAATACTCATTTTAAACACAGAGTCGAGATTGGATGAGAAGCTCAGGGGTTTCTCTTTAGCTCCAATCACTCAATCTACTGAGGCCCACTTTCTGAAATTCCGGCGGGAGGGCTCAGTAACTTCCTATTATTGTCTTTTACCTGAATATTCTGTGACCTGCAATTATAAAAAAAAAAAATAATAACTATACTATTATGTAAATTGAGAAAGAGAAGAGGAAAGAAATGATTCACCAAGAATCTCTCTGGGAACCTCCATCAGAAATGCAAATCACATAGGTTTCTGGATTCTAGGTGGGCACCTGGAAGCTTCCACTTGTAGTTTTCTTTAGGGAAAAATTAAAAATAAAGAAAACCATACACTCTATTTCAGTGAGTAAGAGCGAAGGGACGCAGGCATTAAAAACAGAAGTAAAACGGGCAGACGAGAGCTTTATTTTATACTGAGAAGGTACAGGTGCAATTTACCTGGTGTTCTTACCTTGTTTTACTTGGTGCAAGCCATTCCCACCGGGAGGATGGGGTAAATGTGCTGTGTGCAGAGACAAGGAGTCCCCATAGCCTACCCCTTCTACCAATTTCCAGTGTTTTCCTGAACAGATTTCAAGCTACAAAACACTCAGCTGCCGTGTAATAGCACCAGTTACAGCTGAAAATGTTAGTCATTTCATTACATGCACTCCAAAAGGGGTATATAAAAGTTGTTTACAAGGGCAAAGCCCTAGTTCTGAAAGCTGGCTTTAAGAACGCCTTCCACCTTGCCATATTTTAATTTTTTGAACCTGCAGCAACAATTACATTTTTATAACTGCTAGCACAGGAAGTTATTAAAACACTGGGCTCCAACATGTCTTGCTCCCTGCCTCTGCTGGAATGCTGTAAATTATTATGGTTACAACAGTTGTGCAAACACACCAAGAAAAACACTATATTAAAATAATTTCAGTGGCTTTTTTTTAGTGAAAGAAGGTAAAGACAGACTTCAAATCTAGGTCATGTGACACACTGAATGAGAGTGGGCGCTGGAGTCAGAAGGATTAAATTTGAGTCCTAGAGCTGCCTCTTCATCTCTGTATGAGTTTGAGCAGGTTACTTAGCCTCTCAAAGTCTCAGTGTTCCCATCTGCAAAATGGGAACAATAATGATACCTTCCATAATGAACTCTACCTTGTTCTTTGTTCTCTAGAGGTTCTAGCATACTGCAAGATTTACACTCCTACCTCTACCTGGCCTTGTCTGTAAGCGAATCAAAGGAGGGCCCGGTATACAATTTGTAGCATCCTGTGCCAGTCTGTTAGTACCTCCCCAGGTACATATTTGTCACCTTTTCCCCTCCTGCTAGAATTATCTGACCTAGAAAGGAGTTTATTCTTGCCTGGGTCTGGAGATAAGCTTGAGAACCCAGACACCTAGTCAAAAACATGAGCCCTTGTGCCATATTTTGCACAGGCCACTGAAAAGCTATAAACGGTGGACTCAGAAGAATTGGGTTCAGTTCCTGACTCTATCACCTATTGATGATGTGATCTTGGACCAGTTACGTAGACTCTCTGAGCCTCAATTTTCTCATCTGAAAAACAGAAACACCGTTTATTTCAGAGTTTTTTTTTAAGTTTAAAGGATGGAACACAAAAGAACATTATAAATTACAAATATTAAATGCTAAAATGTAAAATAAATGCTAATTATTATTACTTTTGGTAAGCACGACCATCGTTTTCTGATCAGTCACTTATTATTACTAAGAATTCTGAGGGTTATCATGACTAAAGATTGCCATGAGGCACATAAAAATAATGCCGTATTTTTCATTCCAAGGTCTGGAGAGGGGGATTGGACACAGAAGGGGCACAATGGTGGGAGGTAAGGGGTTGTTTGTACAGGCAGCATGGGTGCTACAGGGATGTAGAGAAGGAGATGAGCCAGGGAGAGAGCAAGGCTCACTTACTCTGATTCATTAGAATTGAACCTCTTTATATTTTTCTTCCTCCCTTTCAGACGTATCCTATTTCATCCTTAGAGTCTTTCCAAATCTCGTTCCTGGAAACCCTTTCTCCTCTGGTCTCTGGAGACACTTTGGACTTAGCATTCATCAATCATTAATTTTTAAATGGAAAATGCTTTTAAGGGAGCAGCACTGACCCCATGAAATCAGCCCTTTCTCTTTAGAACAATCCAATTACAGAGAGGCTTGAGGAGAGCCAGCTTTGCAAATTCTCTTTGCCGGGTGTCCTAGAGGCCTCATTCGCAGCCTTCTCTTATTTTCTTTCCCTGAAACACTTGACAATTAAGTGGCTGGAAGTCTGACTCCAAGCAATGGTCAGGAGACCAAGCCAAATATTTGATGTGTGTTTTGATGCTGTGGAGAGGGTGGCGTGCCAGTTCACACCGCAGATCTACAAGGGTAACTGTCTGAAAGGGAGAACTGACTGGTGGCAGATGGTTGGCCATTGTCCACATTGAGATCATCTGGAGAATGGGTGCTCTCCTCCAATGTTAGCTGTCCCAAACGGTAAACCAGCCAACCAACCAACCAACCAACCAACCAACCAACCAACCAACCAACCAACCAACCAACCAACCAACCAACCAACCAACCAACCAACCAACCAACCAACCAACCAACCAACCAACCAACCAACCAACCAACCAACCAACCAACCAACCAACCAACCAACCAACCAACCAACCAACCAACCAACCAACCAACCAACCAAACACCCATTGCCATGGAGTCAATTCCGACTCATAGTGACCCTATAGGACAGAGTAGAACTACCCCACAGGGCTTCCAAGGAGCAGCTGGTGGATTTGAACTGCTGATTTCTTGCTTAGCTGCTGAGCTCTTAACCACTGCACCACCAGGGCTCCGAATGGTCCCCAGTGGCCCTGAATTTGTAGGGCCGGCAACAAGTAGGTTTCCTCTGTCTCCCAGACTTTTACCCATGCAGCAGAAACACATTAAACCAAACCAAACCAAACCAGTTGCCCCCAAGTCAATTCTGACTCATAGCGACCCTGTAGGACAGAGTGGAACTGCCCCACAGAGTTTCCAAGGAGCACCTGGTGGATTCGAACCGCTGACCTTTTGGTTAGCAGCCTTAGCATTTAACCACTATGCCACCAGGGTTTCCATAAACACATTACAGACTTTTAATGATACATATGCCAGTGGCAGCACAGCAGCTATTGATTTCTCTCCGCTATTAAAACATCAGAGAAGGTGTCAGGATACATTCCCCAACCCCCAGCAGCCATCCTGATTGGCTCGATTTGGGGGAAAAAAAGAAAAGAGATGGAGCATGTAACTCAGAGAGATTGCACTAAGTGCTTGAGTTAGTCCTCCTTCCCACTTCCCAAGCTGATTTGGCCCATTTGTGGGCTATATTGCACTGACCTCCTATTAAGTCAAGGATGGAAACTGTGCTCTTTGGTGAAAGTTTAACATAAAACACCTCTCATGCCACTTATTAAGCTATTGTCACTCAGCTTCAAACCCAGCCTTCTGTACTTTGCTTTGGGATGCTGGGGCTGGGACTCTGCTAATCACATTTTTGCTTTGCTGACTGGGTCCATGTCAGTCTCTGCCTATAGGGGGCGCTAGAGCGAGGCTGTGAGGCAGGACAAAGAAGGAGACCGCTAGCCTTCCTGTTCTGGGCAACGTGTTGCTGGCCTCGCTTTTTCACATTAGCAGTACCAGTTTCTCTGAGTACCAGCAATAGAATCCAGTTCACAGTTTTTCCAGTATCTCAGAAGCAGCTTCACTGGCACCGTTCAGAGACGCCAGCACTATCCGGCTGGTGCTTCCTTAGGGGTTTGAATCTCGGCCCCCATGGGCCCCTCCTCTGAGCCCAGGAACAACAGCAAACTTTCAGAGGGCTGAATTTCAGCTCTGTGGACACTTTCCTCCAAGCTTGCGG
This sequence comes from Elephas maximus indicus, assembly GCF_024166365.1. Lineage (NCBI taxonomy): Eukaryota > Metazoa > Chordata > Mammalia > Proboscidea > Elephantidae > Elephas > Elephas maximus. The sequence continues at coordinate 42,001,459 of NC_064837.1, read as the reverse complement.
GCTGTAATCATTCTAACCTCTTCCTTTTGTTCTCGCTGCCCAAGAAGTGGTATCTGCTCCCTGCAGTCGCCACCTCTGGGATACCTTAGTGTTCTCTTTTTGCCTTTGCAGATATTCAGTACGTAGTTAACCATGCTTTATACGAAATTCTCTCTGTTAACAATACCTGGTGTGGTTCGTCTCCTGACTGGCCTCTGACAGATACACCACTTTTGCTATCTAACATGCCTGCCAGTGAGAACAGTATTTCTTTTTAATGAAAGACACAAACGCATGCTATGTGGGTTGTCTGCTGGAAGCCCACAACAGACACGGATATTTGAAAGAGATAGTCTAGTAACTATTTATGCCTTGAAATTCCCCACATTTCATTATCACCTGAAATCCACATGCCTGGATCATGGAGGTACAATGTGCTAAAAAAATACTGTCGTTGGTGCTTTCCAGTCGATTCCGACTCTTAATGACGGTAGTGGTACATGTGTGCATGTATTTTTTTATTTTTTAACAAGTGCTTGTGCTGTTTCTTACAGAATTATTATAGAAAGGGATACCAAAGTGTGTGTAGCTTTAGGAAAATAAAATTGGAAGCTGTTTCTTTTTTTTTTTTTTTTTTGCTATATAAAAGTTGTTAGCTGCCATTGAGTTGATTTTTTGACTCACGGTGACACCATGTGACAGAGTAGAACTGCCCCATAGGGTTTTCTAGGTTGTAAGTTTAGGGGAGTAGATCGCCAGGTCTTTCTCCCTCGCAGTGGGTGGTGGATTTGAATTGTCAACCTTTCAGTTAGGAGCCCAGTGCTTAGCCACTGTGCCACCAGGGCTTCTTGACCAGAAAAGATAAGACTTAAGGATAGGGTAGGGAGACAAGTTAACCCTCTAAAACTACCTTCAGAGCTCTGAAGAGGATGGGAAAGAGCCATGTTTTGTATGCCCCAAGGAGTCAAAGAAGGACTGATAAAAGAAAGAAAGTCATTTCTGCTCAAGATAAATAACGATTCTGTAAAAATGGGAGATACCCAAAGGGCTGCCTGGGGAAGCAGTGAGCTCCCCATCAGAGGAGGTGATCAATCAAAGGCAGGTGACCACTGGGCTAGAGTAGAAGGGCTTCCAGCAGCAACGGAGATGATTGTTGAAGTTCCTTTACGAATCATGGTTATCTAATTTTCTAGTTTTAGTCTAGGTTTCTAAATTCACGGGTTAAAATTGCAAAGGTGAAACAATGAGGATGATGTGAAAAAGAAAAAAGTTAACTAGACATAAAATGTAAGATAAGAAAGACATTAGGCGATGCTACATCTGTGAACAACTGTCTCATTTTCTCTCTATTGTATTTAAACCTGCTGAGTGGGAGAAATGAGAACTAGGTCAGGAATGCAGGTACATGGTATGCTTTTATTTTCCTAAATGAGATGATTTGGGTCAAGTTTCTATATACCAACTTTGTATACTGTTGTTTCAAAGTGGATTTTTGGCATAGCAAACAGAGGGCATAATAAAAAATTCATGGGGGTAAAAAGCTGCAATCAATATAGAACAAGCCTTTGAAAATTAGCCAATTAATCTGGCTTTGCTTTATTTCTCTCATATCGGGGGACTTGACTTACATAAAAGAAGTCTAATATGTATAATGAACACATATGGAGAAAATAAGAATTGAATAAAAGATTACTTCTGTATATGACGAGACACTTCAAAGGCTCACAGTGAAAGATGAATCTCTGAAGGCTACATTTTAAAAGACTCCAGGACCATATCTTTCTTAAAGCTAGCTATAAGGGGCTCTGCAAGGCTAGGAAAGGGTCAAAACAGAACTGTTAAGACCTCCTGTATGGTCTGCCATATACAACAGCCACCCTATTGCCACTGCTATTAACCACTTCCTTAATTCTCTCAGAAGTCCCTAGTTGGTGCAAACAGTTAGCGTGCTTGGTTGTTAACTGAAGGGTTGGAGGTTCATCGAAAGGAAGGGCTGGTGATCTACTTCTGAAAAACCAGCCATTGAGAACCTTACGGAGTACATTTCTGCTTTGAAATGCATGGGGTTGCCATGAGTCGGAGTCAACTCAACAGGAACTGTTTTTGTTTGTTTAATTCTCTCACAGACAGAGCTAGAGCCAATGGGTGGAAAACACACAGAGGCAGATTTCAGCTCCAAATGTTCTGATGGTCTGAGCTGTATGAAGTTAGTATCAGCTACCTAGAAGGGTAGTGTTCCTACTGTTGGGCTCCGTCAAGAAGATTCCAACTCATAGTGAACCCATGTGACACAGTAAAACTGCCCCATCGGACTTCCTAGGCTGTAATATTTAAGGGAGCAGATTGCCAGGTCTTTCTCCCATGGAGTCACTTGGAGGGTTCAAACTGCCAACCTTTCAGTTAGCAGTTGAGTGCTTGACCATTGTGCCACCAGGGTTCCTTAGAGAGGTAGTGAGATTCCCACAATCAGTATTAGTCAAGTTTAAGTTGGTGGATTGCCTGAATCAAGAATCAGATGGGGGATCCCTTCTTTTGTGGAAGTTCTTAGAATTCCTTGGTGACCACTTCAGTGAGGGAGTCCATGGTACACTAGACACTGAAAGTACTAATATTCAGATTAGAAATATTTTAGGTAAAATCAAACTTTAATGGACTCCATTTCTTTGGCCTCACCCCCAGCACCTTCCCCAGCCTCCAGGTGTGCCATTACACCTAGAGGAAGCAGGATGCCTTACACTGACCAGACATTTCAGAGGCTAACATGCTCTTTCTAGAGGAAATACAGTACAATGATCATATGCGATTTGATTTCTGGAGCAAAGGTGTGCCAACTCTACTCTTTGTGTGACTTTGGCCGGATTGTATACACTCTCTAGATCTCAGATACTTCACACAGACCCAACAACCTCTTCCTGAAAAGATTGTTGCAGGGATTATTTAAGCCAAAGAACATAAAGCACCTTTCACATAAAAATTGTTGTTGTTAGCTACCATTATGTTGGCCCTCAAGTCATGGCGACCCCATGCACAAGGGAATCAGACCCATTGTGATCCATAGGGTTTTCACTGGCTGATTTTTGAAAGTAGATCACCAGGCTTTTCTTCCTAGTCTGCTTAATCTGGAAGTTTCTCTGAAACCTGTGCAGCGTCACAGCAACATGCAAGCCTCCACCGATAGACAGGTGGTGGCTGCACATGAGGTGCACTGGCTAGGAGTTGAACCCGGATCTCCTGCATGGAAGGTGAGAATTCTACCACTGAACGTCACATAAAAATAGTCCACGGAATTTTAGCTGCTACTATCGTTGCTGTTATCAATTCAGGTGGCACAAAGATGAGTCTGAGTTGTCCCACATGCTGTGCTCTGTTTCTATTATCCACTCCTTGCCTTGCTTTGCCCATTTGTATTTGTGCTGAAATTCAGCTCCAGTTTCCCTTTGTCCAGGAAGCCACTCTGATTAACCCCAATGAGTTAGATGCCCCTACCCTGCTCTTCCATGCCACACTAAGCCCCAGGTTCGCGTGCAAACTGCTTTCTTACTGAATCATGAATGTGATTTTTCTTTTCATTTCTGTAGCTAGACTGTGAGCTAGTTGAGGGGCAGAGATTATGCATCCTGTGTGCCTAAGCAGAGTACCCAAAACATGATAGTTACTCAGTAAACATTTGCTGAGTGAATGACAGAATGAATCGTCAAAGTCAAGACAAAGTCATTGTCTTAACCCCATGGAAGGAGAGACTTGGCCAATTATCTTTATTTATTTTGGAGAGATTTATTTCTGGCATATGGAGCCCTCACATGCCTTGTTCTAGTTCTTTCTCTCTTTTCACTGAGTTACTTCCGCCATCGCTATTCTTCCTCACTACTGTAAAACAGATTCCGCATTCCCCCTTAAAAGTCTGCCTTTGCCTTTCACACCTTTTCCGTGGGGTTTTACAGTTCTGAGAGCTGAGGCAGTGAGACAGAAAACACTGTGCCTGAAAATCCGATCCCTCTCTCAGGAGCAGAGGTGCCTGGATGCATGAGAGCATTTCAATCCTGGTGTTCTTTCCTTTCCACATTAGATTAATGTCACTTCAGTTGCCACTCCATTACTTATTATTAGTCAAATCAATAAGCAACTGGCAGGCTTGGAGCTTACTGCCTGTCAAACCCAGGCACGCGGGAGGTGCTATTAATGCAGACTGAGACTTCAGATGTCAAAGGACACTGGGCTCCAGAGAAAGGTCTGAGAAGTGCAGTTTGGTCCAACAAACAATTATTGAGTGCCTAGTGTGTGTCAGATGCTGTGCCAGGAGGTGGGCCGTCAGCACAAAGGAGGCACAGTTTATTGCCTCAAGGAACCTAGCCTCTAGGGGGCGATAAAGATGGGGGATGGCGGGATGAACTTCCCGTCTAAGGTCTTTCTACCCAGTAAAACTTCCTCAGGGTCCTTATGTCACCTTCTTAGGTGTGACCAGCATATTGAAGACTGAAATTTGTCCATCTCACCCTGGCACTCTTCTCCTCCCTTCTTGCTGTGTTTTTTTTTCCATGATGCTCATCACCGTCTGAGGCAGTATATAATTTGCCTACTCATTTGTTTGCTTGAAGGAGCCCTGGTGGTGTAGCAGTGAAGTGCTTGGCTAACCAAAAGTTCCACAGTTTGAACCCACCAGCTGCTCAGTGGGAGAAAGATGTGGCAGCCTGCTTCCATAAAGATTACAGCTTTGGAAACTCTGTGGGGGCAGTTCTACTCTGTCCTATATGGTCATTATGAGTCAGAATTGACTTGATGGGTTTGTTTGCTTGCTTCCTACACTAGAATGTATGCTCTATGAAAGCAAAGATTTTTAAAATATATTTTTATTCATTGCTTTATCTCTGGTACCTAAATTCATGCCTGGAATGTAGGAGGTATTCAATAAAAATTTAGTGATTGAATGAATGAATCTACTAAACGGGCTTTTTTTTTTTTTTTTTTAACTAAGACTCCTGTCTGCTAATGACACATTTTAAAAGATGTATTTATGGCAAAGCAACCCCTTTCAGAGTGGGCTGGGTATATTCCTCAGGCTGCTTGGCCGCAGGGCAGTGTTGAGCATCTTGGAGAAGAGGGGAGGAAGGAAGCCAATATGCACTTAAAGCCAGGTACTCTAGGAGGCACTTAATATGTGTTGTCTCACTTAATTCTTACTCTAACCCTGTAAGATGAGGTCATTATCTTCATGTCATAAGGAAATGGAAGGGTGGGAAAATAGCTTGCCTATGGTTCTACCAGTTCCATGGACCAATCAGCTGCCAGAGCTGAGTTTTGAACCCAGATCTGTGAGATTTCATGGTCCTTGTTCTTTCCATCCATGATGTTAGGCTGCCTCTATACCAAGTTCGTCTGTCAGGTTGTCATATTGTGGTGGCTCGTGTGTTGCTATGATGCCGTAAGCTATGGCACTGGAATTTCAAATGCTATCAGAGTCACCCATGGTAGATAGGTTTTAGCAGAGCTTTCAGACTAAGACTAGGAAGAAAGACTTGGTGATTTACTTCTGAAAATTAGACAATGAAAATTTTATCACAACAAAATATTGTTTGACTCTTTTGCTTTGGACATATTATCAAAAGGGATAAATCACTAGAGAAGGATATTATATTTAGTGAAGTAGACTGCCAGCAAGGTTGAGGGAGATCTTTGGTGAGATGAATTGGCACAATAGCCAAAATGATGGACTCAAACATGCCAGTGATTGTGAAGATGATGAAGGACTGGGTGGCGTTTCATTCTGTTGTACATAAAGTTCTTATGAGTTGAAGTCAGCTGAGTGGCAGTCATCCATCCATCCATCCATCCATCCATCCATCCATCCATCCATCCATCCATCCACCCACCCACCCACCCACCCATCCATCCATCCATCCATCCATCCATCCATCCATCCATCCATCCATCCATCCATCCATCCATCCATCCATCCATCCATCCATCCATCCATCCATCCATCCATCCATCCATCCATCCATCCACCCCTCCATCCTAAGTCCTAGAGAATACAAAAAATGAGCAAGATGCATTCCCTGCCCTGGAGGCATGCACAGTCTAAGCATTGAGGAAACATGTATAATTGAGACTATGCTCCCCCTTGCATCATTCACAGAAGGCCAGCCAGGGTAAATATAAAAATGCTGCAATGAAGGAGCTGTTGGCTTCCCTCATCTCCATGATGATTATGCTCCTGGTGACTTACTGTCAAGAGATACCAAAGGAGCAAAACTAGGGAGGAAAAAATCCCCAAAACCCCAAATGGGCTGTTACCAGTTAAACAAAAGGCAAACGTTTAAAAAGCGTCTGTCATGGCCTGCCACTCCTCGTACACTCCAGAAAGCCTGTCTCAACTGTCCTTAATCCTAACCTACCTCCTCCTGGTTAAAGACCCTTCAGGTCTGAGCTAACAAGGCCCCAGTGAGGCACTAGGTTAGGAGGCATCTCTCTATCAGGAAGAAGACTCTGGAATCAGTCTTTTGTCTCCTTGTCTTTCGTAAGGATGAATTGGAGCTCATGTAACAACCTCTGCATGTAAACATGCTCCACCCCCAACCTTGCAGTTATTCCTCCTGGACACGGGTTTTACTCCAGTTCTTCCCTGCATCCTCCTCATTTGGTTTGTATCAGTCTTTCTCCAAGACTGGATCATACTTACAGAATCTCCTCACCAACTACAGTAGGTCTGTCTGGACTCAGAGCACAAGCAACTAGCTGGTGCTAAGACCTTGGCTTTCTAAGAGCCCTTGCTCCTTCTGTCCCCTGGACATCACTGCCAGCCCAGACTGGACTGACATTTGAGACACCCCTTGACCTTTATGAGCCGTGGCTTCTGCTTTAAAGGTGACAGAGCATCCTTTCTGGCTCATTTATTCCTCAGCTCCCATCATACCACCTTCAGGATGGGCAGCCAACAATGGACTCAATCTCAGGATATCTTCCAACATAGTCACATAGCTTATACTGTTTTGCTTTTCAAAGCTTAGTAGAAATGTAACCCGACTTAATGACTTCAAAATGCCATGAAGAAACTCTGCAAATATTTTTAATGCAAGTTGGACAAGTATGAACAGGAGAGCTAAAGGGAAAAATGGAAAATAAAGGTAGAAAGCATGGCTTCTCAGAAATAGTCCCCTTAATTGAAAAGTTAAAAATCAGAAGGGCCTGGATTGCACTGAGCTGATGGATCCCCAGTATGAGCAATGACCACAATGGCTTATTTCTGTTTGGTTGGTAATAAGATTGACATATTTCCTTGGCTTTCCTGTGCTGTTAGAAAGAGGGCCTCTAAATTGAGACTACTGCCCATTTTGGTAAGAAATGAGGCCACATGTCAATAGAATATAGGTAACTAGACATTTATAACACTGGGCAGTGATGCAGAATTGATTAGCAAGTGTAATTGCAGTAAGTAAGATGTTCTCTGCTCCTGGTAATGATGACACATGGCATACGGAGAGGAAAAAGCATGATTTTCACAAAAATGAGATTCCCAATATTAAGACTGGGTCAAAAAGTGTCTCACCATTGTACCGCTAAGGCTCCTTATCACAATAATAATAATAAAAATAAAAAGTATAAGAAAGACAATGCAGGAAAGCAATGACTGTGCCTGTCATGCAGTAATTGCTCAAAAATAAAATAAAATACTACCTATATTGTTCTAGAATGCTTCTTAGTAGTAAGAATGGTGAGACGTCAACTCACTTACTTCGGACACATCATCAGGAAAGACCAGCCACTAGAAATGGACATCATGTTTGGTAAAGTAGAGGGTCAGCAAAGATGAGGGAAGCCCTCAATGAGATGGGTTGGTACAACAGCCACAACAATGGACTCAAACATACCAGTGACCATCAAGACAGCACAGCACCGGGCAACATCTCATTGTGCTATATGTAAGATCGCCATGATTGCAGCTGACTGGACAGCAACTAGCAACAACAACAACACCAACAGCAGCATGTTGTTGTATTAGCTCACCAGCTACTCCAGTTAAGTAAGGCAACTGTCCAGTGTACTATGGAAGCTAAATCAGTGTACTGCTAAGATGCGGTTCTGCCACTGATTAAATTCAGACCTTGAGGCAATTGGCAATCTGCATTCCTCCTGGGCAGAATCTGGGGATCTGCTTTGTGAACCCAAGCTGTGGGTATCAGGGAAAATCTTCCCAGAATGAGAAATGTGCAAGAGAAGTGCCAAAGGTACCTAATTATATTCAGCAAATTCTAAAAACTTCTCAACCCAAATCTTGCATAAATGTAAATCCAGTTTCATGATGATCCATAGTTTCTACATTATTCACTTTTAAAATAAATAAACCTGAGTTTTTCTTAAACAATTCTATCACTGGAGTCAAACAAAGCAGGTGTAAGATGTAAAAACAAACAAAAAAAAGTCATGGAAATATATTCCACTTTGGCTTTCTGCTGTATCTGGGAAACCATTCATCTTATCTGTTGCTTTCTCTCCCTCTCTCTTTTTTAGTAAACATTAATCTGCACAGATGGTGAACCACGGTAATCTCTGCTACCAGCTGCAGAGAGGAATTTTTAATGAAATGGGAATTTAAAGGTTTTTATACAAAGCAGTAGAATCTTTTCTACTCTTTCTCATAATGCTCAAATTATTTTTACTGCTATGGGTTATAAATGCATGACTGTAGCAACGTTGCGTCTGGAAGAAACCGACCTACTGTTCAGAAGGAGCTTCAGGGTGCTGTCCTTTGCCCCACCCAGTATGAGGGTACCAAGACCCCAGCATAAGGCACTCAGTGCTGGGATTACAAGATATACTCCTGAATCGTCACGCTACGAACCTTGTCCCATTTCTTCCTGACTTTTGTGGCTATGCTTCCTGATCTTCTGACCTCCCTTTCAATACATTCCACAGAGTTGTGACCTTGATTTAGCTGTTTTTCTAGTCTCCAACGGAAAGATTTGCCTACTCTTTTTTCCTGACCCAGAACTGCTCAGACTGACCACCTGGTATTCTGACATCTCCTGTTTGGACTTAAGACACTCCCTTACAAACAGCCCCCATGAGCAACTCTGCTGGGTACTGTTAAGTGTTTATACAGTCACTTACCCTTCTGACGTCTTACCCAAGAAGGCTGATGTTGGACACTTAGGATCACTCTCAAAGAAATCTTATAAGAGGAATTTAAATGTAAAGGAATCCAGGAGGCTTGAGATTTTCTATAAAAGGTTTTATAAAAACTACCATAGATGTGTGTCTGTATATACACACACATATACTTGAAAGTCAAGAGTCTACTCTCAGTTATGTTTATCGCTTTTTAAAGAAACACATTTACTTTAAAAAAGACTTACGCATTTCTAAAAACATTAAAATTATAGTGACGTAGGATGGTTTTATGCTTATAACATAAAAAATAGTTTTCAAATAATTTTTTTAACATAAACTACAATGGGAGAAAAATCAAAAGAAATTCTAATAAAAAAGGAGGATTGTTGTCTGTTAATTAAGGATAAATCAAACCAAACCCATTGCTGGCAAGCTGATTTCGACTCATAGCAACCTTATAGGGCAGAGTAGAACTGCCCCATAGGGTTTCCAAAGAGCTGCTGGTGGATTCGAACTGCCCACCGTTATGGTTAGCAGCTGTGGCTCTCCGTAGCTCTTAACCACTGTGCCACCAGGGCTCCTAATTAAGGGTAGCAACATTAAAAAAAGAAAATAATCCTAAGGTTAGGAAGTTCATCTCCACTGATGTTAAATTATGAAAACTTCAGTCTTGAACATTGAATTCTCATGTGTAGCCCTTTTATGACCACAAAGCTTATCACAAACTATTTCAAATGCACAGAGAGACTCTTTGAAGGCAAAGGGAAGATACCAGAGGAAACCTACTATCATGGAAAGAATAGCTGCTTGAAGGTCAGGGAGCCTGGGGCCTGCTCTTGGTTCTGTTGTGAATTCGCTTTGTGATCCACAGTGAGTTACTAGGCCTTTGCAGGCCTCAGTTTCCACAGGTATAAATTTATTTCTATGGCTTTCAGCGCCCATTAATACAAGAGAGTACCCAGCAGCTACTGAAACAGGAGTCTCTCTTCTAGATCCTTGACTAAAAAAAAAAACAAAAAACCAAACCCAGTGCTGTTGATTCTGACTCATAGCGACGCTATAGGACAGAGTGGGACTGCCCCATAGAGTTTCCAAGGAACACCTGGTGGATTCAAACTGCTGACCTTTTGGCTAGCAGCTGTAGCACTTAACCACTACACCACAGGGTTTCCAGATCCTTGATATTATTTCATACAATGCTCATGTAGAAGGCAGATCTCAGAACCCTGGACAGAGCTATTTTGACACTGGATAATCCAAGGAGAGAAAGCAGCATTATCTGGCAGGGGAGAAAAAAACCAGGGCATGAGAAAGAGCCTGGATATCAAATCTTTGGTAAAGTCTGGCCTCAACTACCCCAGATGAAGTTTGCCACTATCTTCTTTGGGCTCCACATCACTTTATAGAGATGGTGACTTGAACCCATGTTAACATCTCTAGCAAAACCATGAGTTCCTTAAAGCAGGACTCCTCAAGTTTTAGTACTCACCTAAGTCCCACAACTAGAGATTCTCATATCTGGGAATGTGCATTTTTCACAGCCCCATTGGTGATTTTTATATGTACTGGTATTTGAAGGGACTTTAAAGGCAGAGCTAAGGTCTTATTTAGCACCTAGTACCTAGTAGACTGCCAACAGAACATGCTAACAGAATGTATATGAGAATGAATGAATGTGTCTTGGGATCTGCAATCCAATGACTACACTGGCCTTTACAGGACAAACTTTTCTAGAGAGTAGACAACTTTCCATAAGCAGTGGCCACCCCAAAGCTATTTGTAAATGAAGGCTCACCTACCTCAGGTGAGATCACATGAGGCCACCCCATGATGAGGAGGATAGAAGGTTGTTTGTCCTAGGGTTTGCGATAACTCCCCTTAGCCAGGTAGAAGCTAGGACATCCATGAGAGAGAGTTTCCTAAGACTGCGAGGGACGAAGAGGTCAGAAGTTATCCAAAGCCCAGCCTCAGACCTTTCTGCCCAAATTGTTCTTCAATTAATGTTTATTAAGACCAATCCAAAGCTGTATGATCTTTTTGGATCCAAGAATCTGATCTACAATGCCTGTGTTCCATCTTAAACTCTTCCCATACAGTAGGTGAAACCCAGAAGGAAGAATCACAAGAAATGGAAGCCAATAATGTCATTCTGGCATGACTGGCCACTTAGGAGTCCCTCCTAGGAGACTGTCCTGCTGGTCCAGGAATCACCGATCAGTTTTCCTGGACCATGGCTTTATAGGACATGCTATGCTGTTTAACCCATCATGAGAGAGCTGGAAGTTCACAAATCACCTGAGGGCAGGGTCACACTCTGAAGTGACTTGAGAAAATGATTTGTGTAAGTTAATGTGCACCTCCTATGGCCGTGCTGTCATCAAAACACTGGGTCAAATCAAATCAGTCCATCAAGGTGCTATAAAATATACATGCAAAGGGAACGGATGTGATGTTGTTGAGAATAATAAAATAGTCCATAAAAGCTATGAAATAAATCAGCTGTTCTTTCAGGCATGGAATATGAAACACCACATATATCCACATACATTATATATGCTGTAAGCACACATATATTATATATGAGCACTTATCGCTATGCTTGGAGAAACACAGAGTGATTAAGGTGTTTGCATCATGGAAGCGTTTGCTATCAGGAAGACATTGGCGCATTGACTGAACAAATGCTTTGGCCTCTGATCAACAGCTTTGGCAAGGACAACCTCTCTGGTGAACACTTCTTCTCATGGGGAACATGTGTATTCCTAGAAGGAATGAATCAGAAATAGGAAATGCATGGGGGCGGGGTGTCACTCTTAGGTCACGAAAAGAAGGTTCTCAGGCAGGTAGCTCTAAGATGTTTAAGGGGATTCTTTGCCTTCCTCTAAAACTGTTTTTAATCTCAGATCATGGGGAAAAATGTATATCCTCAAACTTCAGGCCAGTCAAACACTGAACGGGTTTGGAAGTTGTTGCTGTTAGGTGCCATCGAGTTGATTTCGACACATAGTGATCCCATGTGACAGAGCAGAACTGCCCTGTAGGGTTTTCTAGGCTGTAATCTTTATAGGAGTAGGTTGCCAGCTCTTTCTCCAACAGAGCTGCTGGGTGGGTTCAAACCACCAACCTTTTGGTTAGCAGCCCCGTGCTTACCGTTGGCCAGCAGAGCTCCTGAAGTTAAGTCCCTTCGTTCCTTCTTCCTTCCCTCCTTTGCTCCTTTCCTCTTTCCTTCCTTCCTCACTAATATCCCCCTTGTTATTTTCTGTTTCTGAAAAGTGCACTCTAACACCAGTCACTCCTCTGCACACAGCATCAGCCACGCCAGCATTGCGTATCGAGCATTTATATGTGCCAGGCCCTTTCCTATGTACCAGAGGAGCAGAATTACAGACATGAATGGGCCACCACCCCTACCCTCAAAGAGTTCAACATCTACTGTCAAAGAATGAGGTGTAGGCAATTAATGCCAATAAGAATGAAACAAGTGTCTTAAAAGAGAGTATAAGCAAAGGAAAGAATGACTAATTCCAACTGTAGAGATTTTGGGAAAGTGTCACATACAAGGTGGCACTTGAGCTTTGACTGAGGAATAGGATTTTCATCAGTAGAGGAATAGGAAAAGCATCTCTGGCTAGGAACAGTGTGCTAAAGACCTGGAGGAAAGAAAGACAGTGTTACAGCTGGTCTCCTCTGTGTAGTACCCTTGCAATGCTGGAGGTCATGTGAGTCTCTGGCTAGAATGGAAATACCACTCTTCATCTTGATAGCAAAGGGTAGAGGATATTCCACAGAGTGACTTGGAACCTTAGTCATAGAGCCTTTTATCATCTTTACCACTCACCTACCTGTACTAGGGGAGGGGAGCCTTCAGCAAAGTGTCTTGAATCCTTAGAAATTCAATTTTCTCCCCTTCCTAGCAATCATGGTTAACCCAGGGGCATGAGACCAGATGAGTCCAAGTATATCACCCCCAAACCAGAATTGTTCCTTCAGACGTTATCAAGCCCATCCTGACAGACTCATGCCAAACTGAAAATTTTTCTCCCTTAAAGACTTCTGTCCCTCCCTGCAACTGCCTTCTTGTCAGATCTTAGGTATTTAGGCATCTTAACACATGTCAAAAGTCCAAATGTGAAAGGAATGAAAGTTTCTTCACATGGGTCTCTTGGATCCTGAACAATTCAGGTTTTTTCAGTACAGACGGAGCTGGCTTATATCGGCTCATAAGAGGTAACTGTTAAATTTTCAAAAATTTCATGAACTGGGTAATATCATATTGGTAACTCAGAAATGGCTGTAGTAGAAGTATTCACACCACAGAAATTGGCAAAGAGTAGAAATCAGGACTCTTTTTTCCCAGAAAGCTGGCTATTAAACTTTTACTAGTACAAGACTAAAGTCCCCAGACATTTGGCACCAGTTAGCTGAGATCAGACAGAAGTTTTCGGAGGGGCTACATCTTACTCCACAAGGTGAAGAAATGTTGGTGTCCCAGGAAATGTTGAGAGATGAGTATCAATAATGGCACTGGTCAATCACCCACTCTCAAAACTACAAGGTGCTGCGGGGGAAAGAGGAGAAGCAGTGAGTCAAGTGCCCAAGAATCCTGGCTCAAGTCCTTACTGAATGCGTGATTTGGGGCAAGTCGTTTAAGTCTCTGCTCTTTGTTGTTCTCACCTGCAAAATGGGGATCAATGTACTTATCTAACAGAGTTTCAGTAAAGAGTAAATCAGATAATATTTGAGGTACATAGAACAACGTATAGAATAGAGTTGCCCGTTGCTGTTGAGTAGATTCTGACTCATAGTGACCCTGCAGGACAGAGTAGAACAGCCTCATAGGGGTTTCAAGGAGCAGCTGGTGGAGTTGAACTGCAGACCTTTTGGTTAGCAGCCGAATTCTTAACCATCAAGTTAGGATCCAATAAATGATGGCTTTGGAGGCAGACTAAGGCAGGTTCAAATGCCGATACTGCTACTTTCCAGTTTGTACAACATAATCAAAGTTATATAACTTCCCTGGGTCTCAATTTTTTTTTTCACATAAAGAATTAGAATAGCGTTAACTACCTTAACAGGGTGCAGTGGATTAGTTGGTTGGCACTCAACATCCATTCTACCTTCCTTCTGGTCTTCTCAGTATTGTAGCAACAGAAAGTTAAAAACTCCAGTTCCCAGGCTCCCTTGCAGTCAGCATGCAGGAGTGAGTCAGGTTCCATCAATAAGATGTACTTGTGTGGGATTTGAAACACAGATGCAAGGCAGAGGCCAACTTTTTGTTTCTTGGCTTTTGCTGTTAGCAAGTGTGGTTGTGGAGGCATCAGGTTTTTCTGCAGCAGAATCCCAGTGACCATGACTGGCTTTGAAGGTACTGAGAAGCAACTCTGCTAACTGTGTGTGTAATTCCACTCCTTCCTGATTGCGGCAGCCTGAGCAGCTCCCCTGCTGGGTCAATTCCACAATGTTGTTCTGGGAGTCATTCTTGGAGGCAGAACCTGGAGTCCTCCTCCAGCTCTTTCAATGACATTATGAGCACCCAGTTCCCTGTGTTAAATAACTCTAAGCCTAAAATGACCAAACAAGTGTGTTCTGCAACCGAACCCTGACTAGTAAATAGCGTTTGGGGAGGATTATATAGACATAAAGATAATGTGCCTAAAACATCTAACATCATGCTTGGATTGTAACGGGATTTTAATAAATGTGAGTTCTCCTCCTTCCCATACTCATCAGCCCTCCTTTCTCTATGCAAGAAAAAGACACAATTCTCCATGGTTTGGAATCACCATGATTTGTTCTGTGACCTTTCTGTACAGAGTGTGAAGTAAATGTATATTCTCTGGGAAAGTCAGAGCACTACTCTAAGTGCACTTTTGTGCATGTAGATTCTCAAAGGATGCTGAACAATGTCCCAAGACTGTGGCCTTCATGCACAGAATTATATGGTAGTTGTTAAACTTGGGAGGTAAGACCATTCCTTCTGGACCCTGATAACCCTGACAGATGATGGCATTGGTGGAAAAGTTTTCCTTGGGGTCCAGGAATCAGTTTTGTGACCATTTATGCCCATTCCTAGTGGAAGTAGTGTCCGATCCTCTATATTATCTTATTAACTTTATTTTTTAAAAATTTGCCTTCTAGGCATCTACACATAGAGTAATTATTTTTTTAAAAACTGAGTTTTCTCGTCTCTGCTCTTTTATTCAAGTCCTTTCTAAGCTATTTCTTAAGCAATTGTTATTGTTTAAGCGATTAAAATGTCAGGAGGTGGGAAGAACTGATCAGAATAGCTTCTCATTATATGCACTAAGAAAGCCATAGGAGAGAAAACTGGATTCTTGAATATGGCCTCATTATTAACGTGGTGTATTATGTTAACCTCATTCCAAATGTAAAATGTGCTGGAAACAGTGATACTCAGCTCTTCCTGGTTTTGTTTCTGGTACCTCAGGCAACTGCTCATGATTAGAGCTAAAAATGGCAAGAAAAGGACTAGAAAATGAAATGTAGATGTGGTTGAAATAAAACTGTAACACCAACCTCTGTGACTGCTTCTGTCACTCGCATAGAATGTATGCTTTACCTAAGGATATGGCATTCTGAATGTGGGTCTCTGCCCTTGGTGACAAACAGGTCTTCTCTCTAGCCCTTGGGCATCCTGTATGGGGTGGGGTGGGTAGTGGTCAGGGAATAGGAAGGGTGGTTTCATTCCATATCTGAATCTATGTTTATAGATAGATGGAGAGCCATGGTATTATTACAAGGATATCCAAGTCACCAGGATTAAACTCAACACTTTAAACAGTCAACACGGTTGGGCAACAGAAATATCTTTGATCTTAAAAGCCATTTAAGCCCCACTCACAGCTCACTGTCCTTCCCTCCACCAAGGCAGCTTTATCTAACAGGGAAGAACGCTGCCTCTGTATGCCTATGGATCTGGGTCCTACTCCTTATTCTGCCACTTCTAGCTCTGTGTCATAGACAAATCTCTCAGCCCCCCATTTCTTTGTGTTTTTTTCTTATTTTTAAACTTTACGAAATAATGGGAGACATACAGTTCTATGAGTTTTAACACATGCATGGATTCATGTAACCACTATCAAAATCAGGATACAGAATAATTGAAGCATCCCCCAAATTTCCCTCATGTTGCCCTTTTGTAGTCAAACTCCCCTCTTCTACCCCCCATCACTCATAACCCTTGGAAACTCTTGATCTGTTCTCTGTCCCTATAGTCTAGACTTTTCCAGACTGTTATATAAGTGGATTCATATAGTATATAACTTTTTGAGATTGAGCTTCTTCAATCAGTGTCATGTATTTGAGATTCATCCATGTTGTTACATGTGTCAAGCGTTCATTTCTTTTTGTTGTTGTGTAGTATTCCATTGTATGGGTGTACCACAGTTTATTTATTCACTGAAGGAGATTAGAATTGTTTCCAATTTTCAGCTCCTGTACACATTTGTACAGCGCCTGACCCAAGCCATGGTGTTTTTAATCACTTCCTATGCATGTGAAAGCTGGTTGGTGAATAAAGAAGACCAAAGAAGATTTGATGCCTTTGAATTGTAATGTTGGAAAAGAATACTGAATATACCACGGACTGACATAAGAACGAACAAATCTGTCCCGGAAGAAGTATAACCAGAATACTCCTTAGAAGCAAGGGTGGTGAGACTACGTCTCACATACTTTGCACATGTTGTCAGGGGGGATCAGTCCCTGGAGAAGGACATCATGCTTGGTAAAGTACAGGGTCAACGAAAAAGAGGAAGACCCTCAATGAGATGGACTGATACAGTGGCTGCAACATGGGCTTAAGCATAGCAACAATTGTGAGGATGGCACAGGACTGGGCACTGTTTCATTCTGTTGTACAAGGGGTTGCTATGAGTAGGAACCAACTTGATGGCACCTAATAACAACAACAACATACACACTTGTGTACAGATTTTTGTGTGAACATAAATTGTCATTTCTCTAGAGCGAGATCTCTCCATTACAACACTATTGACATTTTGTGCAGGGTAATTCTTTGTTATGGGGCGATGTCCCCTGCATTGTAGGATGTTTAGCAGCATCGCTGGCCTCTCTCCACTAGATGCCCGTAGAACACCCTCCCCCCAGTTGTGACAACCAAAAATGCCTCCTAACATTGTCAGCTGTCCCTTGGGTGAGGCAAAATCACCCAAATTGAGAACCAACACTCTAGGGTAAAAATGTGGGAGTAGGATTGCAGGTTATATGGTAAGTGTGTATTTAACATTAAAAAGCAAAACAAAACAAACTGCCAAACTATTTTCCAGAGAGTCTAACCATTTTGCATTTCCACCAGCAATGTATGAGAGTTACAATTGTTCTACATATTTGCCAGCACTTGGTATTACCAAATTTTTAAAATTTGAGTCATTCCAATATTGGGTAGTTACTTCATTTTTAAATTGGGGATAATAATCGTTGTTGTTAGATGCTGCCAAGCTGGTTATGAATCATAGTGACCCTATATACAACAGAATGAAACAATGCCGGTTTTGCACCATCATCACAATTGTTATGTTTGAGCCCATTGTTGCAGTCACTGTGTTAATCTGTCTCGTTGAAGCTCTTCCTCTTCTTCGCTGACCCTCTACCTTACCAAGCATGATGTCCTTCTCCAGGGACTGGTCCCTTATGATAACAAGTCCAAAGTATGTGAGATGTCGTATCGTCACCTTCGCTTCTAAGTAGCATTCTGGCTGTACTTCTTCCAAGACAGATTTGTTCATTCTTATGGTAGCCCATGGTGTATTCAAAATTCTTTGCCAACACCATAATTTAAAGACATCAATTCTTCTTCCATCTTCCTTATTCATTGTCCAGCTTTCATACGCATATGAGGCAAGTGAAAATACCACAGCTTAGGTCAGGCACACCTTAGTCCTCAACACGTATGAGAAGTAGGAATGGAAAGCAAAGAAGCTTCCAAAATCCATATTAGAGAGGGGAATTGTTTTAAAAAGGAAAGGCAGTGAAATATGTCCAGAAGCAAAATTCTCTGAAGGGCAGCATTCGTTGAACGACGGCTTCCTTACTCTGGTACGGATGCTCCTTACTCATGAGGTCTCCAACTTGACTGTCAAGTCCCTGTCCATACCTCCTATAGGAAATCCTGCTTATTGGTCTATCCAAAAGGTTCTGGCAAGGAAAAATAAATACATAAATAAAAGACCTATGAAGAAGTATAAAGAAAAAAATACCAAGTGTATAAACACATAGAACAATAAAAATGCAATAACTAAACACTGTAGTACTGGGCTAGGAATAAGTCAAGAGAGAAACTAAAGATAAAAGCATGGAGTAGTTTCAGGTACATGGAAAAATTTTGTTGTATTTCAGATTAATGGGGAAGGAATAATTTAGTCCATAAATTGGGTAACTGGAAAAAAGTTAGAGCTCTTCGTTATGCAATAGGCTACAAATAATTTTCAGATGGATTAAAGACAAAAATGTTTAAAGAAAACAAACTCCAGTGATTAAATTAGTAGGACAATATTTTTTATGATCTTATGTTAAAGAAGGCTTTCCTAAACAAACAAAAAAACCCAGAAGCCACAAAGGAAAAGATTAGAGATTTTATCATCTAAAAATGGAAGCTTCTGTACAGCAGCAGAAGTCATTATAAGCAAATTTAAAAGACAAATAATAAAATGGAAAAAATATTTGTAACACCTAAAACAGAAAAATGATTCCTATTCATAAAGTACAACAAACTCATACAAATCAATAAGAAAAAGACAGTCTATTTAATTTAAAAAAAAAAAAGGGCAAGAGGTATGAACAGGAAATTCACAGAAAAATACACAAGCAAATAAACACATATGAAAAGGTGCTGAACTCTACCAGCAATCAGGGAAATGCAAATTCAAACAATAAGACAGCATTTCCACATTATCAGATTGGAAAAATTAAAAAAAAAATTGATAATACTCAGGTTTGGCAAAATGGTAGGGGAAAAGCAGCATCCTACACTGTTGATGAGAGGGATAGAGCTTTTGGGATAACAACTTGGCAGTATCCATCAAAATTACAAATTTTTGACTTCCTGGCTTGGCAATTCCATTTCCAGGAATATATCCTATTGAGATGCATGCTCAGGTACATAAAAACACATGCAAGACTTGGGGTTGCTGTGAGTTGGAATCCACTCGATAACAACTGTTTTTTGTTTTTTAAAAAATACCTGGTGAGGAAGTGAAGGAAGCAACACAGACTTGCCATCTTGGGCTCTGAAATAATAGCAAATACCATTTTAGCCACTGGGCCCCAGAACCTTTGTACTAGAGTCAGGTAATGCATGGCATGGAAAGGATGAGGTTTCTAAGACTTTTTTGTAGTCACTATGAACAAATGCCTTCCAGGAAAGCCCTAAGCTGTGGGCAGAAAGGGCAGAGATCAGCATCGCAGAACTGGAAATAGACCGGGTAGGAGGAAGGGTGGGACCGTGTCTCTCCAGCTTGTCTAACAGATCCAGCCTACTCTAGTAAGTGGAGGTGGGGGATCCTCCTCCAGCTACCTGCCTCATCTCTAAAGGCCAACCCCTTAGAGCCATTTCCAGTGGTATTCTGAGCACTGTGGGTGAATTTAGCAGTGCGGTCTTAAACTAAGATGAGACTGAGTAGCTACAAAAACTGCAGCTGCCAATGACGAAAACTTCCTAGAATAACAAGTGTGACTGATCTGGTCTCAGGTTAAGCAGTGATCCACAAAGTCTTAGAACCACTCTGTTAGAATCATTTAAGTGCCTTTTAAAAATCGAATTCCTGGGTCCCATTTAAGATCACCCTGAATCAGATCTTTGGGGAGGGGAGCCTAGGATCTGCATTGTTAATATGCCTTCCAGGAACACATGACACCACTGACATTTAAGGATCACTATTTTTTTTTAACTTAAGGAGAAGGCATTGGTGTTCATTGGTAAAATTTTCATCCTCCAGGCAGGGGATCTGTGTTTGATGCCTGGCCAGTACACCTCGTGCATGACCAGCACCCATCTGTCAGTAGAGGCTTGCATGTTGCTATGATGCTGAACTTCAGCGGAGCTTCCAGACTAAGATGGATTAGGAAGAAAGTTCTGGCAATCTATTTCTGATAATTAGCCAGTGAAGACCCTATGGATCACATCCCCAATCAATCATGGGGATGCTGCAGGACTGGGTTTTGCTTGGGGTTGCCCATAAGTCAGGGGCCGACTTGACGGCAGCTGACAATAACAACACCCCAAGGGAATCCACTCCTAAAACCTTCTAAGGAACTATCATGCTAAACCTAATTTTTGACAAATCTGGAGGGAGAAATAAGCAAGGAAAACAGAAATCTTTGGATAGATTTATTTGCTTTCAAGTTGAGGTCTCTCTAAGTACTTTCTCTCAGATAGAGCTTGTTTTGGAGGGTGGGTACCCAGAAGCCTGTGTGCCCAGGCAAGGAGAATCACCAGGCAGGAGTGTAGAATGGAGAGCAACAGTTCTCATCAGATTGTTAGCATCCCACCTCGAGGCAGGCAGGGGATTTGAGATGAGGAGAAACTCTGGACAGTCATTCCGTATACTTTCTAGCAGCCTAAGAAACTAAATATAGATTTCAGATACAGGTTGGTATTGTGAAAACAGCAAGGGATTTGGAACAAAGTCTGAATTCCTGCTGTACAAGTTGCTCCTGGCTCGGTGAATTTGGACAAGGTGTTTTATTTATCTCAGCCTCAGTTTCCTCATCTGCATAATGGGAATAACATCACCCCTTGGCTGGTCTACTGTGAAGATTAAATGAGATAAAGCATGTGAAATCACCTAGTCTGGCACTATCACTTGGAGGCACCTGAAGTAAGAATATTCCTAGAGACCTTTTCCTTTTTCCCAATAAGAGATATCAGAAGTTGGAATTACTTAAAAAAAAAAAAAAAAGGAAGAAAGAGAGGGAGACAGGGAGGGAAGGATGGAGAGACAGAAGGAAGAAGGGAAGGAGAGAGAAATAAGGGAGAGAAATAGTAACAGCAACAACAGGAAAAAGAAAAGACACAGAAGGAAAAGAAAATTAGCTTGGTCCAGTTTGGCAGCTATAATATGCTACCTGCAAATAAAATGTTTCACTGCACATTTCAAATAAAGCCTTTAGAGGGTTCATCATGCCACTGTAGATTGTTCCAAATAAGGAGACAGGAGAATAAGGACTATTTTCTGTAGTTCAGAGTGAAATAATAAGAAAGGAAACATTGCAAAGCTCTTAAAGCACCCTAAATTGTTTTTTCTGCCTTCAAATGTCAAAATACCTATCTCAATAGATATTTTGAAATTGCATTCCACTTGCAAGATCCTTCTATCCCTAGTGCCTTGCTTAGGCATAAAAGAAATAACTTAGCTGGAAACAGCACAATCTGGGAAGTGTGTGAGGAGAGTTTAAATAAATTTCAATTTGACCATCTTTCTAGATCTTGGCAGATATGATTGTGTTTTGCCACTGGGTTTTATGGAAGCTGGATAGGAATAATCTTTCTGTGTGGCCTACTGTTACCATTGTCTACTGATGCATAAAAAGTCATCTCAAAACTCAGTGGCTTGAAATAATAATTTATTATTATCACTCATGGTTCTGTGGACTGACTGGGCTTAGCTGGGTGGCTCTCAGCTGCGGTCTTTCATGTGGCTGCAGTCTGGGGCTACAGTCATCTGAAGGCTCCCTGGGCTGGAAGTCTAACATGGCTAACTCTTACGACTGGCAGTTGATTCTAGAAGTTAGCTGGGGACTCAACTGAGGATACCAATCAGAACACCTACACGTGGCCTCTCCAGGTGGTTTGGATTTGTTCGGCATGGTGGCTGGATTCTAAGCCCCAAGAGTGAGCATTTCAAGAGACCCAGGGGCTAACAATGTCACTTCTACTACATTCTCTTGGTTACAGAGGACCAGCCAAGAATAAAGTGCACAAGTACCTGAGTGCACAAGGAAGTATATGTGGAGATGACTCCTGGGAGGCAAGGTTCATTGAAAGACCATCTTAGAAGACTAGCTGAAACACCTAATTAAACTGCTTATTTAAGGGTTGAATTGTATCCACCCCCATCCCCCAAATACAGTGAAATCCTAATCCACAAAACTTCATAACCTCACTTTATTTGAAAACAGGGTAGTGGCAGATGTAATTAGTTAAGAAGAGACCATGAGGGTTGGCCCTAATCTCTTCAGGACTGATGTCCTTATAAAAAGAGGAGAAGAGACACAGAAAGACACAGAGAGACACATAAGAGAGTAGAATGCCATATGAAGACAGAGAGAAAAACAGGAGAAGGCCATATGATCACAGACGCAGAGAATGGAGTTATGATGCCACAAACTAAGGAACACCAGGGACTATCAGAAGCTGGAAGAGACAAGGAAGGTTCTTCCTCTAGAGCTTTCAGAGAGAGCATGGCCGTACAAACACCCTGAATTCAGACTTCTAGCCTCCAGAACTGTGAGAGAATATATTTCTGTTGTTCTAAGCCATCCAGTGTGATAAATTGTCACAGCAGCCCTAGGAAACTAATATACTGCTCTGCTCACAGGAGCATTTCTATCTTTACAAGATCAGTAACAGGGTCACTTACTGTTTAACTACAAATTCCAAATGGAAGCGCCACCTGCATGTATGAAAACAAGGTTACCATCAAAGGAAAACAACACACATGACCAAACATTCCTCAAGAAAGGTTCCATGAGAACCCTTTCATTAGATGAAGGCCCACTGGAGACATCCATCCCTGCAGAATCTCTGGTCTCAATCCCTAGGCAGAAATGGAATCAGCATCTCCCAGCTGCTGAGCAGTCCTGGGGAAGTAAGTTGCCACAGATGATGGGTTTATATCTGATATCTTGATAAAGTAACTCACTCCCACTAGATGAGGGAGAGAATGAGATAATTTTTAGGCTCTCTTCCTTCCTGCCATTCCATTATTGTGCCAGTGGTTGAGACTTCCGTAGGGACCAGATAGAATGAAACATTTTCAGCTCATTTATGGTTGCTGTAATGCATTCTAAGTCCTCCATCTCTTTTCTGTGTTTTAGTTCATTTGTGTGAATAAGGCAGGTGAGTTGGAACCTCAGTTTTGTCACAGTGTGAAGCAGAGTAAAGAGAGATGCCAGGCTTGAGTCCTGGGTCTGACATTCACGAGTAGTGACAGCTGTTCCCCTTTGCTCAACCTCTTCGAAGGTTTACTCATTTGCAAAAAATACTAAGCTCATAGTGTCGTTGGGAGGAATAAATGAGTTAAACTTTAAGACCCTACTCTAGGTCTTCCTACCACTGGGTCATTTTTTAAAAAAATTGTGGCAAATATATATGCAACAACTCATTTTTCTTTTCAATATTCTTCATGTGTGCAATTCAGTGATATTAGTTGTTTGCTACATTGTTCAACCATTACCATAAGCCATTTCCAAAATTTTCCAACACCTTTAATAGAAGCTCAATGTCCCTTAAGCAGTGATTTTCCCTTTTCCCCTCCCTCCTGCCAGCCCCTGGTAACAATTAACGAACTTTGGGCTCTATACACTTGCCTCTCCTAGATATTTCATATAAACCACTGGGCCATTCTTGTTGTTTGGTTTTCGTCTTTTTTTCCCAATCTTTCTTGAATAACTTAATGGTTATGGTGTACCAGCAGCTTTTAGTTACTGCAAATCTCTTTGAGAAGTAGTTAAGGTATGAAGAATACATATAAATAATAAATGAGTGAACAGAACTACAAAGCAAGGCAACCCTGTTTGCAAATTTGTACTCCAACCATAGTTTCAATTCAGTCAAAAATATGCATTGAGTCACTAGCATATGTAAGGCATTGTGCTATGCTCTGTGGGGGAAAAGATTCATATCTGGTCCCTGAATGCAAAGCTTCTTCTACTCTACTTATCCAGAGATCACTAAGCCTGGAACTGGTTGGCAGAGTTACGGCAGCAACACAGATCAATCTGCCTGCCAAGGAGAGAATTGAAAGCTTCTGTTTAGTGCACAGCAAATAGCTTGGAAAGAGTTCTGCAAACCAAGCTCTGCAAACAAGGCAATTCCTCCTCCTGTCCAGGTTTTCTTGGTAGATCAAGAATAATTCAGGAAGGATATACTTCTGAATCTTAAGAAAACTGACTGACAATGATTCAAAACAATAGAAGGGACGTATAAGAGATACCAATGATTGTCTTCGGTAGTTAAACAAACAAAAAACTAAAAATCTGTTGCCCTTGGGTCAATTCTGAACTATAGCGACCCTCGAGGACAGTGTAAAACTGCCCCATAGGGTTTCCAAGGAGTGGCTGGTGGATTTGAACTGCCAACCTTTTGGTTAGCAGCCATATCACTTAACTACTGTGCCACCAGGGCACAGTTAAAACAAAAGGAAAGTTAATTCAGCAAAGAACACCAAAACCATCCATTACCACAGAGGTACTGAGGACCCACCTGAGCAAGGTGCTGTGTGGGGACTGAGGAGGAGTGTGTATGAGGGGCAGGAATAAGGGTGAATAAACGCAAGTCTTTTAGGATCTCACAAAGTTGGGATGAGAAAGATACCCACATAACTAGAATTGAAGGGAAACAGTGCTGACGCTATAAAAGCTCACAGTTCTAAAGAAAGAAAAATGACACTAGCGGGTGACATGAGAAGGACTTTTGGAGGGAAGGTCACACTTCAACCTGGTCTTTGAGTAGACGTGGCAACTGTGAGCAACTGGGTTGAGATGAATCACAGAGTTTGTGAATGGAAGAAATTAGAGAAAAGTCTAGAAAGAAGGTTGAGGCCAGGCTACAGAGCATTTTTAACGCTGACCTAAAGGGATTACGTTTACTTGAAAGGGAACGATTTCATATGAGAATGTGTTCAGTGGAAAAATGACAGAGAAACACAACTAACTTGTTTAAATGAGAAGGTGGTTTGTTTATTCCACACAAGAAGTCAGCCAGACCACAGCTGGTATGGTGGCTCAACAATGCCACAAGACACTCAGGCTCTTTCAATTTGCCCAGCCCCATCATTCTCCACAGGTGGCTTTTGTCTCATGCTTGTCACCTCATGTTCATAATATGGCCATTCCCCCTCAAGCCTCATGTCTGTGCTCTAGGCACAGAGAAGTGCTAAGAGTAAAGGGACATGTGAATGAAGCCCCTCCCAAGACTTTCCCTTGCATCTCATTGGCTAGGACCGTATCACCTCATCTCTAGCTCATGGGTGGTATTGAGTATGTTAACGTTTCCTGCCTGTGTGGTAAACAAAGCGAAGGGAAAGGTACTTATGAGACCCTTGAGTAGCCAGTCTACAGTGTCTGCCATAGAAGTGGTAAACTACTGATGGTTTTGGAGCAAGTGAATGGTAAAATTGAAGATGTCCTTCGTGACAATTTCACTACAATATAGACAAAGATGAGAACTCAAAGGCTCAGATTAATAATGGATTCGAAGTGGTGGGACTGGGATTTGAACCCAGGCTGGTGGCTCCCAAGCTCTTTCCACTCGATCTTTCAAAGTTGGCTTTAAGGATTTGAGCCTTATGACTTGTAACCTGTACAGCCCTTAACAGTACTATCTCTTAAATAGAACTGTGTGTGTAAGCACCAAAGCTAGGGAGCCAATCATTCATCTATTCCTTTAATCCTGCTTTAATCGTGTCTACTGGTGTCTTATAAACAATTCTGGGACAGACTGTAATAAAGTGGACAGAATGGCGGTTCGGAGAAAGATGGAGAGAGTTTCAAACCCTAGCTATTCCTCTTCCCAGTGGTGTGATTTTAGGCTAGTCACATACATTCTCTGACCTTTCATATCGTTAGGTGTAAAATGGGAATAGGGATGACAATGGCTGAAATGTGTAAATTAAATAATGTAGGTATGGCAAACACCTTAGGCTAGTCGGCCCAATCCCCATTCTCAAATCCCTTCTCATTAGCCACTTCCAACAGAAGCCCTGGTGGTACAGTGGTTAAAGCGCTCAGCTGCCAACCAAAAGGTCAGTGGTTTGAACCCACTAGCTGCCCTGTGGGAGAAAGATGTGCCAGACTGCTTCTGTAAAGACTTACAGCCTTGGAAGCCCTATGAGGCAGTTCTATTCTGTCCTATAGTGTCGTATGAGTCAGAATTGACTCAAAGGAAATGGGTTCTCTTTTTAGCCACTTCCATCCAGGGTATTTCTGTGTCATCATTCTGGCTAATCAGACACAAGTGGAGTCAGCTATTTTTGGGCGGAATACATTTATTTTTCTGATATAGGTTCCCTTCTTTTTCTCTTCTTTCTTTCCACTGATGGACACGGTGGCTGGAGCCGAAGCAGTCATCTTGCCACCATGAAGAAAAGACCATGAGAATAGCAAAGGCTTCACCATGTATAAAGTCGAGCTACTGACCCAGCTCCAGCAGCTGCCAAGCCCCAGACCTCTCATTATGTGACAAAATTAAATTCCTACTTGTTTAATTAAGATGTTGTAGCTTTATTTTCTCTTACTTGCAGTTAAAAGCATACAGTTAAAAGATAAAAACAAGCTACAGGCTAACTTGCAGGTGAGAAGATGATCATCAAAATACAGGACCAAATATGCAATATTTCCATGAAAGAGGGAAACGAAATCACCAGGAAGGATTAACAGTAATATAAAACCATGTTGGGTCTGCAGGAATGAAAATGGTCTGCACAGATGTTGGACAAATCCAAGCTATAAATGCAAAGCTGGGATTATAGTCAAGGACTCTCCATCCAGATGCAGAAACAGAGCACACATGGCAGGGACAGGGGTGGGACGCATTTGTACTGGAGAATTCTGAATGATGGATGCAAAATTAGCGCTCTGACTTTGGTAAGAGGGACTTCGGGGTTCTGACTTAAATGCAGTGTTCACTGTTCATGGGGATAGCGAGAAATCAAACTAACAAAGAGAGACTGTGGCTCTTGATAAAGAATTTAATATTCAGGGGAGCCACCGTCCACGGAAATGAATTTTCTGACCTTCAGAGTTCTCCCGCCAACAACTGAATGAGATGAAGTGTTAATCTATAATGTATGTTAAATGTTCCGTTTTGCATGAATCTGAAGTGCAAAATGGCAACCTATAAACAATAGATACCGGGAAGTGAGGGAAAGCTATTTTTTTTTTTAAATAACTTTCAGTGAGTAGAATAGCCCTAGGAATGCATTTATATATATATGTATAATTTTTTCCTAAATAAGTGATTGACCAATGAATGCTCAAATACACAGCACAGGGTAGATCAGAAAAAAATCAGAGATTCTATGTTTATAACTGAAATAGATCCATATTTCTATCCAGAATCCAGCTCTATCATTTTCATTTACACATTTCCAAAAATATTTGTGACAATTTATAGAAACATATACACAGCGATAGAACAAACAATAGTTGAAAAGAACTGTCCCATTGAAGATAGTTGACTATGCATGTTTCCTGTATCACCAAAACCATAACCCATTGCTATCAAGTTGATTCTAACTCATACTGACCCTATAGGACAGAGTAGAACTCCCCTATAGAGTTTTCAAGGAGCAGATGGTGGATTTGAACTGCCAACCTTTTGGTTAGCAGCCTACCGCTTCACCACTGAGCCACCAGGGCTCCTCCTATATCACATCCCATTAAATAACACACACTCGACGGCACTGGGTTGGGTAAATAACACGAGGTATGTGCAAATAAGGACAAAACTATAACATTTGTGATTTCTCATGCAGTTAAAAAAAAGGCAAATCATTACTCTTGAAATACCACTGTGGAAATAAAACATACCCATATCTTTGAGATACAGAATAATGAGGCAAAGAACTTTCCAAGAAAGCAGAGCAGAAAGCCAAAGAGATGAACTTAATAATGAAAGTAAAGAGACATGGTGTGGTAGGCAGATAATGGCCATCCAAAGACGTTCACAGCCTAATCCTCAGAAACTGTGTATGTTACCTTACACAGCCAAAAGAACTTTGCAGATGTGATTTAAGTTACGGTTCTTGAGATGGAGACAGTATCTTGGATTCTCCAGGTGAGCTCAGTGTAATGTAATAACAAGAATCCTTGTAAGTGAAGAGGGAGACAGGAGTATTAGAGTCAGAAAGAGATTTGAAGGTGCTATGCTGCTAGCTTTGAGGATGCTGCTGGCTTTGAAGGGGTCACAGGAATGCTTGAGAAGGCAAAGGAATAGATTTTCCCTCTTAGACCCCATAAGGAGCGTAGCCCTGCTGACACGTTGCTTTTGGCCCAGTGAAACCCTTTTTAGGCTTCTGATCTCCATAGCTATAAGATAATAAATTTGTGTTATTTTAGTGCACTAAATTTGTGGTAATTTGTTACATCGGCAATAGGAAACTAATACACATGGAAAACAGAGTCAAAAGATCAAAGAGCTATGTAGTCAAAGTTCAGAAGGAAAGAAAGATATATGGATGGAACACAGGATGTAACTAAATCAATAATAGAACAAAGGTCTTTGAGGTGAAAAGGAACTTGAGTCTTCAGGAGAAAAGGTCAACTGAGTTCTTTAGGCAAAAATTGTGATCCCCAAGACTAAAGAAAAACCTTAAAAGCTTCCAGCGTTGATATAAAGAAATTGCTATCATTATCCTCACTGACTCCATTATTTATTTGTGCTACGTATTTTACTTTTACCTTCGCCACACGATGGCTTATACCATATGCTCACCCCAAATTTATAGATGGGAATGTTGGGGCTCCCTGAAGTTAAGCAGTTATACACTTAGAAGTGGCAGAAATGAAATTAAAATTCAGATTGAAACCTACGAGCTTAATTGCTGGCATCAAACACCTTATCTACAATTCAGAGAGCAGAAAATCAATGGGCCAATAACTATAAAGAACTAAGGAAAAACATTTTGAAGCTTGAGTCCCATCTTTAAAGCATGGGGCAGGGGGAAATGACGTTTTCAGCATACAAGAACTCAGAAAGTTTACCACCCGTGTAACCCTTTATGAAAACAAAACAAAACACTCAAAAAGCTAAATTATCACATTGTCCTTCACCAAAATAAAGCTGAGAAACAGAAATCTATAGAATGCAAAAAAAAAAAAGAGGCAATGATATCAATACTAAGAAATTTTTGAAAATATGGCACTGAAATTTAATGGGATTGTTAAGTAGGTACTCGTAAAATGGAAAAGACACAAAGTAAAAAATTAACCACCTGGAACCAAAATTCAAGATAATTTTAAAAGTACAGGGAAGGTGGTAAGGAAGAAATAAAGGGAAGATATAAAACACCTGGTGGTATACCCTTATTTTGCTGAAGTGATGTGAGTGTAGATATTGCTTAATTTTTATGACGGCAGGACAATAATTTTTGTTTGTGAAGACCTTAGGATGACCAACAGCAGAACAAAGATATAAAGTGGAACACTGAGACCACTAAAAGGTAAAACGTAAAAAAATGCCAAAAATAAAACCACATTAAAAAGTTGAAAAAAAGGAATGGACAAAAATTTGCTAAGCAAATGCCAGTAACAACCATAATTTGGGAGTTACAGATAATGTAGAAGTCAAGACAAAAAGCATCATCTACAAAAAAAAAAAAAAACAAACAACAACAACAAAAAAAAACAAACCCACTGCTATCAGTTCTGACTCACAGCGACCCTGACTGACCCCATAGGGTTTCCAAGGCTATAAATATTTACGGAAGCAGACTACCACATCTTTCTCCCATGGAGCCGCTCCTGGTTTTGAACCATGACTGTTCGGTTAGCAGTTGAGCACTCTTAACCACTATGCCACCAGGACTCCTATTCACATACAATAAAGAGTATTATTCATATTGATAAAATGTATGTTGTAATAATAAATTATAATAACTGGGAACCTTAATACCCAGGGCAATATATTATAAAAAAGGATAATAAAGGAGAATTAAAAAAAAAAACACATTGAGAGATTTTTTCATTAAGTAGAAATAAAAGTAAGGATACAGAGGATTTGAATAGCATAGTTAATCTAAAAGTAAGAAAAGGAGGGAGGAAAGAGATTATGGAGAGAGGAAGAAAGAAGGAAGCGGAGAGAAGGAAAGGAAACGTTTGAACTTTGTTCCACACATAGACATGCATTCCTTTTATATGCCCATGAGCTATTTATTAAAAATTGGTCATATTCTAGGTCATAAAGAAAACCTTAATAAATATACAAAAGTTTAAACACAGTCACATTGTCTAACCACAGTACAATAAAGCTGGATATTAAAATCAAAGGTATAACAACAACAACAACAACAAAGTAAAAGAAAAGGGAAAATCAAAGTCCTGGAAATTTTTAAACACTTATCCACAGAACATTTTGGGTAAAAAGAAAGTCAAAACTGTCCTTACAGACTCTTTAGAAATGAAAGAACATGACAACACTGCATGAAATCTGAGGTATAAAAAATCATAAATGATGTCAGGTAACAAAATATGAAACATTTCATACAGGAAAAAGTCACTGGTTGGTTAAAAGACAATAGAGAAAAATATTTGCAGCCTATTTAATACAGGTTTTATACCAACAGTATACAAAGAGAGCCTACAAATTAAGAAGAGAGAATAAACAGGCCAACAGAGAAATGGGTAAAGGATATTAACTGGCAACCCACCCAAAAAGACATAGAAATGGCCAATAAACACAGCAACAGACGTTCACGCTGGTGATGAGAGAAATGTAGACTGAGACAAGAAAGTTTTTTCCCATTAGACTGGCAAAATAATAGCCAACTTGGTCAGGGTGTGGGGAAACAAGCATTCTTATACCTTCTCGATCCGTGTTTAAATTGGCACAGATTTTTGGAGGGCAATTTTGAAGTACTTACCAAAAATTTTAAAACATCGAGCCTATGAAACAGCAAGACTACCTTTAAGAATCTATCCTGCAACAAGATTCAGTGTAAGATTATTTTAAGAAAGGAAAGTTGAAATTAATTTGATTTCTGACAACAGAATAGCTAAAGTACAGCCTAGTTATACCACAAAATACTAAGTAGCTCTTAAAAATAACGCTGAATATTTCTGTGTACTGACATAGAAGAACGTCCACATACTGCTGAGTTAAGAAAATGAAGCTGAGTATTTGTACATGGTCTGCTCCCACATTTATACACACATACACATCCATGTGTATATATATGAGTATATATATAAATAGTTCCTCTGGGGTCGCTATGAGTCGGAATCGATGTGTGGGCACTGGGTTTTTTTTTTTTATATAAATAGTTATATATACACATACATTACTTATGTCTATATTTGACTATGTCTAAAGAGAGGAGCCCTGGTGGCGCAGTGGTTAACCAAAAGGTTGGCGGTTCAAACCCATCAGCCACTCGGCGGAAGAAAGATGTGGCAGTCTGCTTCCAGGAAGATTTACAGCCTTGGAAACCTTATGGGACAGTTCTACTCTGTTCTATAGGGTCACTATGAGCTGGAATCTACTCAATGGCAGCAGGTATGGTTTTTAGTTTGGTTTATGTCTAGAGAAAAGTCTAGAAGGATGCATACTACTAAACTGTCAACACTGACTTTCCCTGCAGAGTCAGATGTAGAAGTCAACTTTACACAATTGTATTTTCTGAAGCTAAAAATGTAGCACCACCTTTGTAATTTAAAAAACTATATATATATATATATACACACTATATATATATATATATATTTATACATAAAAAAAATTAATCAAGGTGAAAGCAAAAAGTTAGATGAGGGGTAGGTGAGTTCACGTAAATCTGGGGCATTTGCTAAGGCAGGGTAGGTCATAAATTCAGCATTGAGCATCCTAGTGGTCAACACAAGAAGGAAAACATAACCATTTATAATATCCTTCTCTAGAGAGGTACTATTTCATCCAGGCACTTTGGTCTTAACAGAAATTTCTCCTGTGGCTTCATAAAGCATTGATGCAAGTATCTTTAACAACTCATCTACAATAAATTTATGGTTAGTTTTGTAAGCCTCTTAAATTCATTAGATTAGATCCAAGGAGGAGTAATCAAAGTCCTTCTTCGACAAAACATTAGTGAATCCAAGTAAAATTCTTCAAACACACACATATACCAGCAGTACCATTAAGAAAAAATCACTACCCACTTGTAAACAGTGAAGAACAAAAGAATGGATGGCCAAGGGGCCATGTGAGGTGAAGCAAGCCACACACTCCTTCCTCTTAAATCAAAGCCATGACTGGAATGGCTGAACAGTGTGAGGATGGCCAAGGATGTAAAGAATGTTTCTAGCTTATTTATATCTAAAAAACCAAAACCAAACCCGTTGCTGTTGAGTCGATTCCTACTCATAGCGACCCTGTAAGACAGAGTAGAACTGCCCCATGGGGTTTCCAAGGAGCACCTGGTGGATTCGAACTGTCTACCTTTTGGTTAGCAGCTATAGCTCTTAACCACTACACCACCAGGGTTTCCATATTTATACCTAGATATAAGTATATTGTGTTTTCCACTTTATAAGTATATTGGAAATCCTGGTGCCGTAGTGGTTAAGTGCTACAGCTGCTAACCAAGAGGTCTGCAGTTCAAATTCCCCAGGTGCTCCTTGGAGACTCTATGGGGCAGTTCTACTCTATCTGATAGAGTTGCTATGAGTCAGAATCAACTCGACAGCAGTGGGTTTTTTTGGTATATTAGGATAATTCAAATTACTTTGATTAGCAATGACAAACCAGTTTCTGAGCACAACAAATAAGATGCAATAATTTATTACTTAGAAAACACGAGGCTAATAAATTCCAACAAAAGGGTCTTTGTTATCTTATGATGTCCTGTCCTTACAGTTTATTAAGAGGGTGGTAAAGAAGAGCAAGCACATGGATTAATTTTACTTCATGCCAAAGTAGGGTGAAATGTTTACCTTGCCTTGTCTTAGGGTGGGATGTAATTATTACTGTCAATGTCACATTTGTTCCTTTGCCTTGCTAGCATATGAATCAAATTTACCACTTAACCAAGCATGAAATTACCTTTTCAATACTAATTCATACTAATGTTGAATAAACTGCAAGCAGTTATCACCTGAATCAGGAAATGCTGTCTCCCCTGTCCCACCGTCACCTTCTTGTCACTAAGAATAGCCCTCTAAAAGGATAAAATTGATGTGGTATTTCCAAATCTGGGTAAGGAACACCATTCCAAAGGCTATTGATTGGAATCCCAACAGCCCACTCCCCAATACCTCCTGCATCTTTGGCCGTATTGGACTGTCGTTGATGCTGCCATCTTTATTATTTAAAAAAAAAAAAAAATCGTATTAAGTCCATAGGCAGTAGACATTGCAAAGGAATATAGAGAAAATTTTGTGACTGCTGTCTACTAAATGCTTACAATTTTAGCAGTTATAAGACCTCTTGGAAAGATCAGGAAATCAGATCATAGAATTTAAGATAGAGAATAATAATAATAATATAATAAAAGAAGTAGTGATAGTAATTTCATAACAATTATGGTAATTCTCATAGCAAAAATAATGGCTGCTTTTTATACACTTTTTTTATTGTACTTTAGATGAAGTTTTACAGAACAAACTAGCTTCTCATTAAACAATTAATACACATATTGTTTTGTGTATTAATTGTTTTGTGACTATTTTGTGACATTGGTTACCAACCCCACAACATGTCAACACTCTCCCCTTCTTGATCTTGGGTTCCCCATTACCAGCTTTCCTGTCTCCTCCTGCCTTCTAATCCTTGCCCCTGGGCTGGTGTGCCCCTTTAGTCTCGTTTTGTTTTATGGGCCTGTCTAATCTTTGGCTAAAGGGTGAACCTCAGGAGTGTCTTCATTACTGAGCTAAGAGTGTGTCCAGGTGCCACACTCTTAGGGTTTCTCCAGTCTCTGTCAGACCAGGAAGTCTGGTCCTTTTTTGTGAGTTAGAATTTCGTTTTACATTTTTTTTCAGCTCTGTCCAGAATCCTCTATTGTGATCCCTGTCAGAGCAGTCAGTGGTGGTTGCTGGGCACCATCTAGTTGTGCTGGACTCAGTCTGGTGGAGGCTGTGGTAGTTGTGGTCCATTAGTCCTTTGGTCTAATCTTTGCCTTGTGTCTTTGGTTTTCTTCATTCTCCCTTGCTCCAGACTGGGGCAGGACCAGTGGAGTATCTTAGATTGCCGCTCACAAGCTTTTAAGACTCCAGACACTACTTACCAAAGTAGAATGTAGAACATTTTCTTTATAAACTATGTTATACCAATTGAGCTAGATGTTCCCTGAATACCTACTTTTAATGAGTGCTTATTATTGGCCCAGCATTTGACTAAGTACTTTATTAGTGTTATTTTATTTCATCGTCACAGCCACCCTATGAGGTACAGATGACAAAAGTGAGGCTTAGGGAGCTTCAGAAAATTCCC
Source organism: Elephas maximus indicus (assembly GCF_024166365.1). Taxonomy (NCBI): domain Eukaryota; kingdom Metazoa; phylum Chordata; class Mammalia; order Proboscidea; family Elephantidae; genus Elephas; species Elephas maximus. Next base: position 41,966,997 of record NC_064837.1, on the reverse strand, counting down.
CAAGGTCACAGAGCTAATAAGTGGAAGGGGTGGGATTTGATCTAAGGTCTGAGTATATAGCTCGTGTTCTTCTTTCCACTCTTACACATTAGCAGTAAAAGTCACAGAAGACACTACGTGCATGACCATGTATTTTTGTAATAGGTGAAATTCAAGAGCTCAAAAATTAGGAACCCAAGTCCCTGATTACAAATATTTACTTTGGTTGTCCTTGCCTAGGACCAATGGTAAATAAGGGAGAAAGTGACCCCTAAAAGACTCAACTTGAGGAATTAGATGACATTTATTCCCTGAATTTTCTTTTTGAAAGTTGCTATTTGCTAAGTAGCGCGTTGGGTGGTGGGGATATAATGGTGGCCAAGAAGATGGGATCCCTGCCCCAATGGAGCCTACAGTCTAGTGGGGCAGGCAAGTATCATTCAAATAATCACACAAATAAAGGTAAAATTATAACTGGCATCATTGTTGAAAAGCAACGATATGAGGCTCAATAAGAGTTTATAACAGGGCCATAGTAAAGAATTTTGTCTTTATCGTGAAGACTGTGGGGGAACTTCTGAAAGGCTTTAATAGGCCTAGTGTTGGGAGTAAGGAAGTTCTAATTTCAAAACTTCTGTAGAGAGGGCATAAAATGAATTGAAAACGAGGGAGGGAGTGGACCAATAGAAGGCTATTCTGGTTGTCTTGAAGAGAGATGATGGTCTGCATTAGGATGGAGCTGGAAGTATACAGAGAAATGGACAGATACAGGAAGTAAATAGGAGGTAATACTAACATTCATATAAGGCAAAGCATTCTTATGAAAATCACCCCTAGACTGTGTTCTTCCCAAAAAGCTATTTCCTTTCTGACTACGATGGGGGATTTTATTCATTTATTTGAATCTTAATTGATTTTAAACCAGCTTACTAAGTGTAAAAAAACTGTATTTAATGGGAAGCAAAATGACTTTTTATGTGAATTTTCTAAGAATTCTAGTTTCAAATAAAGCAACAAAAACTGTTCTTTTCAAGTTGGCTTACTTTACAGTTGATACAGGTATGGGCTCTGTGGGCCTCTTTGAATACACAGAAACTCAACGCATAGTTTCTGCTTTTCATCCAGAAAAGAATAAGACACTATTGATAGATTTCCCTTCAGTGTTTCTGGCTCACGGGATGTACATACTATTCTCTCTCTCAGCCACCCTGGAACAAAGTCCCTATATCAGATGTCTCCCCAGACCACCTACATATATGATATTCCATACCATGCACATGGTACATTTGGCTGGATCATGCATTTAAAAAAAAATTATTATTTACATCATATTCCAAAGCTAAATCAAAATTAGCCCTAATACATATATGTGTGTGTGTGTATATCAACATATATATATCATATAAAGGATCGTTTTTTTAGTGATGTTTTACCAATTGATTCATATGTATATATATATAAATATATATGTACTTTTTTTATACATATATATACACACACATATATTTGTTGTTGTTAGGTGCCGTCGAGTCTGTTCTGACTCATAGCGACCCTGTGTACAACAGAATGAAACACTGCCTGGTCCTGCATCACCCTCACAATCTTTGCTATGCTTGAGTCCGTGGTTGCAGTCACTGTGTCAACCTATCTCATTAAGGGTCTTTGTATCTTTTGCTGACCCTCTGCTCTACCAAGCATGATGTCCTTCTCCAGGGACTGATCCTTCCTGATAACATGTCCAAAGTATGTGAGACAAAGTCTTGCTATCCTTTCTTCTAAGGTGCATTGTGGCTGTACTTCTTCCAAGACAAACTTGTTCATTCTTCTGGCAGTCCATGGTATATTCAATATTCTTTGCCAAAACCATAATTTAGAGGCATCAATTCTTCTTCAGTCTCCCTTATTCATTGTCCAGCTTTTACATGCATATAAGGTGATTGAAAACACCATGGCTTGGGTCAGGTGCACCTTTGTCCTCAAAGTGACATCTTTGCTTTTTAACACTTTAAAGAAGTCTTTTGCAGCAGATTTTCCCAATGCAATATGTCGTTTGATTTCTTGACTATTGCTTCCATGGGTGTTGACTGTGGATCCAAGTAAAGTGAAATCCTTGACAACTTCAATGTTTTTCCCATTTATCATGATGTTGCTAACTGGTCCAGTTGTGGGGATTTTTTTTTTTTTTTTTTACGTTAGGGTGTAATCCATACTGAAAGATGTAGTCTTTGGTCTTCATCAGTAAGTGACTCAAGTCCTCTTTACTTTCAACAAGCAAAGTTGTGTCATCTATATATTACAGATCGTTAATGAGTCTTCTTCCCACCCTGATGCCACATTCTTCTTCATATAGTCTAGCTTCTTGGATTACTTGCTCAGCATATAGATTGAATAAGTATGGTGAAAGGATACAACCCTGATGCACACCTTTCCTGATTTTAAACCATCAGTATACTCTTGCTCTGCACACACACGCACACACACACACGCACACACACAAACTCATTCTTCCACTCTTCTTCGAAACATTTACAGGTAGTCCCCATCTTACAAAGGGGTTCCATTTCAACAACACTGTCATAAATTGGTTCTGAAGCAAGTCGAATACTTCTTTTTTTAAAAAAGAGTTCATTATTATTGCCTTTTTTTTATCAGTATCTTTATGAATCCGATCTTTGAACATCTGTGAGCGAACATCTGAAAATGGTAACATCAGCAAATTACGCAATGCAACATTGTAAGTAGTGCATACTACTAACGATAAGATGTAAAAACAACAACAGACGGTTCTCAGTGCGTCATGTTCATCTTCATTCATCTTATCTCACTCTTATGATTTCAAACTTGGCACCACTTTCTGTGCTACAATCTCAGCTCCTCTCCTTGATCTTAAGTGGTGTTCTGCCTCAGAAATGCTACCTCAGGTCCTTTTGAGAAGGAGGGGAAGGAAAGGAACAGGAGAGGAAGGATGAGGAATGATGCTGATGCTGATAACAACAGGGGTTAATTGTTGTGTATGTCTCTGTACCAGATACTGCACTAAGCATGTTACATAACATTATCATGTCTACAAATTTTCATGTTTCTATGAGGGAGTACTGTTATTATGCCCATCCTACACATCAACAAATGAAGCTTAGAGAGGTTAAGTAACTTACTAAAGACCACACAGCTAGAAAGTAGCAGAGCTGGGATCTGAACCCACAGCCTGTGTTCTTAACCACTGATATATTGCCTCTACAAATACCATTTCTGCTCTAGCCTAGACTCCTAAATCCCCTCCTCTGGGCCCTTTTAGGCCTGTAGAATCCAGATAGGCAAGAACGGTCTACATGTGGTCTGTATGTACAATGAGGGCCCAGTCTAGAGTCAGCTTCTATCTAGTATTACTTAAGAATGATGATGACAAGAAGGTAAAGGTCCTCTAAAAAAGATAAATGCTCTAAACTACAAATGTTGGCAGACATACATGTGAATATGAGCACCAAGAATCTGGTAAATTCTTATAGGCTTTCTGATATCCCTGCTATAACACCATGCACATTGCTTTGAGTCCAATGCAGAAGGAATAAAAAGGAAAAAAAAAATTGTGTCATGGCATTTTTATTTTCTATGTTCCTTGCTTTTTTTCTTTTTTTAAATAATCAGGACAAAGCAACAGCCAAATGAAAACTCCTAAAGTATTAGGAGTAGAGGTTTATTAAGGAAGGAGTTAGCAGTGTAGAACCTATTCTTCATAGCCAAAATTCAGAAACACTCAACATGTCCAACATAAGGGAACGTTAAGTAAACTATGATAATCTCAGTAATGATTATGATGACGTCACCGCTGATGACAGCAGCAACTAACATGTATTGAGCCCTCATTAGGAGTCATTAGGAATATACTGATTCTCTCATTTCATCCTCACAGACATCTTATGAGGTAGAGTTATAGACTCATTTAGATGATGCTTCTAAGAGTTTATAACAAAGTGGAGAAATGAAAAAAGCAAGATACAAAATTGTATCTTTTGCAAGAAAAACTACTTATTGAAAAAAAATTGGAAAGAAATGCGGAATAATATTAATGGTGGTTGATTCTCAAAGGTGGAGCTCTGTGGATTTTTTCCTTCCTTCTTTATTTCTTGTTTTTTCTCTTACAAGCCCTTGTTACTTTTACAGTAGGAAAACACGAGAAATTTTATTTAAAATAAACGAATAAGGTGGAATTTCTTTTTTGGAGCTGCCTAGACAATGCTCATTCATTCTCTGAATCTTTTGGGGTCTCCAGGAAAGCCAGGCTAGATTCTGTTCTTCATCAGGTAAAAACATCTTCTATTGTTCTTTCTTAGAGGCACGACTTCCAAAATCGCCAAAAGAGAAACATGGTTACAGACTTCTCAGAAGTGAAAAGTTGCCTCTGGTGAATCATAAAGGCAAGGAAATAAGTCACCTTGGGTGTCTATAGTAATTTATACTTTTCTCAGTTAACTTCATTTTCATCTTTTATAGAATTACTTGTTCCTCACAAGAACCCTAAGAAAGTAGGATTCTAGGCACTATCAATGGCCATGTTACTAGAAAATGAGAGACAATGGGAGTGGTTACCTGTCCGATGCCACTCATGAGTTAGTAAAAATCTGAGAATGGGATCCAATCTCAACTCTAAAAACAAGGCTCTCTTCAAAAACAGCCGCTGAGCAGAGTCTTAATTATTCTTGGTCAGAAAGACAAGCCTTTCAGGCCATCAGCTATTTCAAATACTGATGGATGAAGGTCCTGTGTAATGTCTTATGTAAATTCAATATAAGTCTCAGCAAAATCAAAGGTATAGGGCTCTTTTAATCAGTCATTCACGCAACACACATTGATTGTATGCCAAGCACTATGGAAGTGCTGGGGATGCAGCGATGTTGCCTTTAGGTAGCTTATCTTGGGGCAAGCCAACAATTAAATATAGAAGTATGGTTCAGTGGTAGAATTCTTGCCTTCCACGTAGGAGACCCTAGCTGGATTCCAGGCCATCGTACCTCATGCACAGCTGCCACCCATCTGTCAGTGGAGGTCTGCATGTTGCAATGATACTAAAAAGGTTTCTAGCTTCTTAGCTGAGCTTCTAGACCGAGATGGACTAGGAAGAAAAGCTTGGTGATCTAGTTCTGAAAATCAGCCAATGGAAACCTTGTGGATCACAATGCTCCAATCTCTAACTGATCATGGGGATGACAAAGCACTGGGCAGTGTTTTGTTCCATTATGCTTGGGGTCACAACTCAACAGCAGCTAACAACAACAACATAATACTGGGATGGGCAGTGTGAAAGAGACATAATGACGTGTCATAGGCTCTCAGAAGAGAGACATGCTGCTCCTCATTCACTTACTTATTCATTCATTCAACAATAATTGTTGAGTGTCTCTTTGCTGCCATGCTTTGTGTTGAGTTCTGAGGATCTACAATGAAGACAAACACACAGTCTTTATCCTCAAGGATATCATCTACTGGGGAAGACAGAATTAGTCAAATGTATATAAAATCACAATGCAGTAAGTATGGCAAAGGACAATTAGTGCTATAAGGAGCATGCGATCTATTCCTTTTGATTCAAGAGTTTCTTAGAAACCCTCTGTTAGGAACTGAGAGATTCCATACTCTCTCCAAGGCTTGGGCATTCATAGGAGAGTTTTCAGGTGCTGATCAAAAAAAAAAAAAAACTTTTTTTTTTTTTTTGATCAGAAACAGGCTAATGGAGAACGCTTATATTCTTATTTATAATAATTTGATCCAAAAAACCCATTGCTGTCGAGTCAATTCTGACTCACAGTGACCCTAAAGGATAGAGTAGAACTACCCCATAGGGTTTCCAAGGAGCAGCTGGTGGATTTGAACTGTCGAGCTTTTGGTTAGCAGCCAAGTTCTTAACTGCTGTGCCGCCAGACTCACTATATCTTATCACATGGCTGCTTCATTCTCCTCCTGACCCTTCCCCTGCACATGCATATAACCCGTTGCCACTGGGTTGGTTCTGACTCATAGTGACCCTACAGGACAGAGTAGAACTGTCCCATAGGGTTTCCAAAGGAGCAGCTAATATATTCAAAGTGCCGACCTTTTGGTTAACAGCCCAACGCTTAACCACTGTGCCTCCAGTGCTCTGCCCATACATACAGCAATTGCTTAACCTCTTGTATGGAATATAGAGTTAGAACGTCCCTCTCTTCTCAATAAGTTGGGCACACACTACTGAAGGTTAAGGAGAAAACTGCAATCATACCCTTGTTATTCATGGTGAAGCATTAGTTCCCAACCTGCAGCATCTGAAGGTCACAGATGGCATCGGTATGCCTATGTCAGAAGAAATGCAAACCTGATTATACTCTTTCTAATTTTTCCCCTTCTGCATGAAGCATGCTGTAGCCACCTCGTAGAATATGGTGATGCATCAAAACTTAATTAGCCAGCACTTGTACCCTATCTACATTATGTTGGAAACTACATTTTTAAGAGCTCAAAATATTCTAGCAGGGAGGGAATCCTTGGAACACAAAGGAGGGAGAATAATGCAATATGCTCTTTTATATTACCAAGGCCTTAATTCTTTCTTGGATAAGCAGAAGTGAGAAAAATTTCCTCAGTTCCCTGAGTGAACTAGTGCTGTCACAGCTTCTATACAAAAATAAGAAATCCATGGCCTGCCATGTATATCTGTACTGATGGGAGGACAAGAGGATAGTATATCTGAAGTAAGTACTATCCCTGCTTATCTGGGATGTATCATAGGGTGGCCAACCACTCAGGTCTACCCAGGACTGAGGGGATTTCTGGGTTGCAGGAATTTCAGTGCTAACCCTGGGAAAATTCCACGCAAACCAAGATGAGTTGGTCATTCTAAATGCAGAAAAGTTCTGGTTATAAAAGACCTGTTTTTTAAAAATTTTTATTGTACTTTAAATGAAGGTTTACAGAACAAACTAGTTTCTCATTAAGCAGTTAGTGCGCATTTTATCACATTAGTTAACCACTCTGTGACATATCAATACTCTCCCTTCTCAACCTTAGGTTCCCTATTACCAGCTTTCCTGTCACCTCCTGCCTTCTAGTACTTGCAGCTGGGCTGGTGTGTCCTTTAGTCTTGTTTTATGGGACTGTCCAATCTTTGGCTGAACCGCAGGAGTGACTTCATTACAGAGCTGATAGGGTGTCGTGGAGCCATACTCTCAGGGTTTCTCCAGTCTCTGTAGGGCCAGCAAATCTAGTCTTTCTTTTTGAGTTAGAGTTTTGTTCTACATTTTTCTCCAGCTCTGTCTGGAACCCTCTATTGTGATCCCTGTTAGAGCAGTCAGTGGTGGTAGCCGGACACCATCTAGTTGTACTGGACTCACCCTGGTGGAGGCCATGGTAGATGTGGTCTATTAGTTCTTTGGACTAATCTTTCCCTTGTATCTTTAGTTTTCTTCATTCTTCCTTGCTCCTGAAGGGGTGAGACCAGTGGAGTATCCTAGATGGCCACTCACAGGCTTTTAAGACCCCAGATGTTACTCACCACAGTAGAATGTAGAACATTTTCCTTAAAAATTATGTTATGCCAATTGAGGTAGATGTTCCCTGAGACCACGGTCCTCATAGCCCTCAGCCCAGCAACTCGCTATGTCATCAGGAACGAACAACGGCTAGAAAAGAACATTATGTTTAGTAAAGCAGGGGGTCAGTGAAAATGAGTGAAATCCTCAATGGGACAGGTTGACCCAATAGTCACAACAATAGACTCAAACACACCAGTGATCATAAACATAGCACAAAAATCAGGCAATGTCTTATTCTGAGTTGGAGCTGATTTTATGGCAACTAACAAAACAAACTAGGATTTTTAACTAGAGCACAGAAAAAAAATTGTGAGATAAACTTTCGAAGTGATAAAAAAAAAAAAAAGGCCTTAAAGATCTCACAATAAAAAGTATATATTTGGAATTTTCTTACAGAGTAAAACCTATGAGAGCCAGAATTCGACAGGACTACCTTGTTTTTCTTGCAAGTTTTCTGCCTTTGACAGGGTGCAGTCTTACCACTTTTCTATTGCTCTCTATTAGTGGAAAATATTTGAGTTTTCCCATCCATAAGTCTTGCTGACTATAACTTTGGAAGAGATCTCACACCAAGCCACTCTCCAACACCTTGTATCTACCACCGAGTATCAACTCTCTCCTAGATGCCGTGATGGCTTTCTATTGCTCTCCCTGCTGCCATCCTTGCCCGTAGAGCTGACTTTACACACGGTACCTGGAGTAACCTTTTAAAAAGTTAAATTAGGCCGTGTCACTTGTCTACTTAAAATCCTCCAATGGAGTGACTGGATTTGTAAACTTTTACTTGAAGCACATACACAAAAAAACAAAAAACCCCAAAACCTCCAATGGCTTCCCATAACACTCAGCACTGCAACCAAACTCCTTCCCGTGGCCTCTGCGGCTCTTCATCAGCCCCCTGGCTGCTACTCTGACATGATCTGCAGCTGTAACTGACCCCTGCTCACTCCCTTTCTTTGTGGTGACCTTCTTCCTGTTTCTTTGGTCTGTACCACTTCCTCATCTTCGTGCAGATGCCCCCTTTGGCTGAATAACCTACTTCCTCACCTTCATATGGCTTGATTCCTCACTCTGCTTAGGCTGGCTCAAATGTCACCTCTTCAGTGGGATCCTCCTGGCCACCCCATTAATGCAGAAATGTCCAGCCCTTGCTCTTTACTCTATGTTTTTAATTTGCCACATTCAAAAAATATTATGTGTACATGTGTATATATGTGTGTGTATGTATGTATCTATGTTTTCTAGTTTGTTTAATGTGTGTTCCTGCCCAGCTCCTCCCTCAAGGCTGAAGAACTTATGCCTCTAGCTGCTGGACTGCCGTCACTGGTACTCCTTAGCAGCCCTCTTCCAGAATTGTCATTACCTTTTAGCCTCCTGGCCCAAGACAGTGCCCCCTTCCCCCACAGCCTGCAACCAATGACTGGCCTATAAAAAAAAAAAAAAAAGGCCTATGCACCCCTTTAAAGACCTGGCCCTTCCTTCCAATGGGAGCCATCTCAGATTCAGAGCTCCCCCTGGGGTCAGACGGAGCCTTTGTGGAGACTGCATCACATGTCACCTTCTCCTTCTGCCCTGACTTTCTTCATCCCATCCCCTACATCCTGACAAATTTGCTGCACGCAAATGTCCATCTCAGAGTCTGCTTCCTGGGGAAGCTGACCAGTGATATCTCCATTAGAATGTAAGCCCCACCACTGTTGGGAACTCATTTGTCTTGTTTTCAGCCAAAGCCTAAAACAATGCCTGGCACATAGCAGGTGTTCAACATATTAAAAAAAAAACAAAAAAAACAACACTGCCATTGAGTTGATTCTGATTCATAGTGACCCTATAGGACAGAATAGAACTGCCCCATAGAGTTTCCAAGGAGCACCTGGTTGATTCAAACTGCTGACCTTTTGGTTAGCAGCTGTAGCTCTTAACTACTGTGCCACCAGGCTTTCTATACAGTCAGTGAAAAAATTAATAAAGTGGCAGAGCAGGGATCAGGCCCAGTCCTGCACAATTTCAAAGCCTGTGCTCTCTGCCCCACACTACGCTACCATCCAGGCCTTTCTAACTTATAACTTTGAGATCCAGTTCAATTTGAAACTCTGCCCTTGCTTCTGCACACAACTGGTGCCAGATGAAACTTGTGGTTAGCTAAGGCACAAAGATTAATTGAAAGAACTCATTCCCACAAATGGTGAACCTCGGAGAGCTCATGCATGACAGTGTGATTACTTTGGTGGCACCAACATATCAGAAGGCCCCTGGAGATCCCAGAATCAGGCTCAGCCCAAGGTTTTCACCTTAACTTTGAATTTCCTTGGGCCTCTTTTGCTTGAAGTCAAACAACACCATTTTTACAAATTTTGAGTGTGTGAATAGTTTCTCCTTTTCTTCAGCTCTGGTATGTAAACTAGTATTAAAGACCAGAATATTTATCATCTTGACAGCTCCTGCCTGCTAGATTAGATTTAGTTAGGAAGCTGAGTTTTCCTCTGAGAGCATTTGACTCTAGATCTTTTTATTCTTGACTTCCATTTTAGACACTTTTGGTATTAGCCAACTCTCCCCAGAGTAAAATGGGAGGCAGCCAATAGGAATATTTGAGGATATTGACCACCCTAATTTCTGGCTATCAGGGAAATATAGATTCAGGTACTAAATAAAAAGTCAGTTTAGCTAAGGAATGGTTCTGAATGATCCAGATGACTCCAGTCACTTCCAATGGATTAAAACCCACAGCGTCACAACTCATATTCCATTAATGCGTTTAGTACCCTACTTTACTAGGAAAATCACTAGGAAAGCTATGTGCTGGGACATCTGTCCAGGTGCAGGGAGAATCAAACTCTGATTATGCTAATCTGATATCAATGCAAGGACATTAGCAAAAATAGGCCACTCTCACCGAATAAAATGTCCTCGGCTTTCATAACTAATTTTTCGACTTCATCTGGTTTTCTACAATCATCAGAGATACAGCTGTCTTTATGTTGCAGTGAAGGCCATTTCTCAAGTGAATGCATGCACAAGCACACAGAGTGTTTCTGGCCAGCCAGTCTGTCTTTTCTAGTCAGTATTAACGTGCAGCCATTTACCAGTCACAGGTGATCGAAGGTGAAAGGTGCCCTGAGATGGCTCTTTCCTGATTCCTGTTAAAGATGAAAACTCATTTTCTCAGTCAAAGCCATACTGAGTGAGAATAAGACAAGATGCTGCCTGTGTCTGCAGAATTACACATAGGGGGAGCTCGGTTTCTCCAGAACTAGGCTCCAGGTCAAAAGAGTTAGTCACTATTTTTCTACAGACGGAGCTGAGAGCAGCTTCCACTCATGATTTCAAGGAAGTGAAAGTCACCTAAGTCAGATAAAATGCAGAGGTAAACGCTGCCAGCTCAGAGTTATTTTGAGATACTGAAGATACTGCAGAAGCACGGAAATATTAACAATGAAGAGCAACCTCCTTTTTAAGAGCAAAATTACAGTCTTGAAACGAGACTGAATCTGTCAATTTCCAATCATCCATTCAACAAACCCAGAGCCCATTTCAGGGAATCTTCTACAGATGTTCCTTTGAAAGCTTTTTCTTCAGTAGTCAACTGGAGGCTCGATTTTTTATAGTTTCCCCGAAAAAGCATCTTATACTCTTAAGAGATTCTTCATTACCTCTGAGATTTGCAGGATTCACTCTTGGGCAATGTTGTCATCTCTTCCATGTTAACTGTAGAAGGTAACAAATGGGTCAAGAGAGACCCCTCTCCTCAATAGCCCTCAGGCCAGCCTGTAGCCTCCTCCTCTATTTTCACTGCACTGGCTCTTTTAAATACTACAGCTTCTTCATTCTGTATGCAGCTGGGAATATATTTGGCTCCAGTTTTTGAAACTATAGATGCATAATGAAATGTTTCCCCACACTATGTACTTAGTTCATCTGTTCCTTCTTATATCTGTTGCCTTTTCCTTTGAAATCCTGGTGACTGAAGCTATTGAAACTAGACCCACTAGTCAGTAGCAGGGTGATAGGAATTAACAGCAAAAAAGGACCCTTAGGTCTTTTTGTGGGTTCAGGCTGGAGGGTGGGGGAGGAAAGGCTTAGAGAAGGGGGTGGTGTCAGAGGGGAGTTTTAGAGACAATGAGCTGAGTCCCCACTGATCCTGCCCTTAAGCTCTTTTAGAAAATTTAATCTCAAAAGATTTAGTTTAATTTTGACTATAAGCAGAACATCCTTCTGCCAACAGTAATTAATAAAAATAGAGAGCAGAGAAACAGACCAGTTGATTTCCCTCTTCTTAAACAGATACCCATGACGACGCACAGCTTTATTTGTTTCGTTTTCCTCCTATCCTGTCTTATCCCACAGAAGACTTGATGTGGCTTACAGAAAACACACTATATATATAACAAAAAAGTCAAAACAGATTAAAGACAAATTACAACAGAATGGCAGAATCCAGAGAGTAATTCAGCAGGTTATAAAGTCCCACTGATTTTATTATTGGCTCTGAAGGTCTTGGCACTCAAAGGGAAAGAGACAACACAGTTACTCAGTTCTCATGAGGTGGGGGGGGGGAGGGGGCGGGGAGAAACACATCAATACATCAATTGTCCAGGCGAAGCAAAGTTTTTCCTAGCACTTCGTGTTAAAGAAATTTCTCACCTGGGACTTCCTTCAGAAGATCCAGTGACACACCGTCCTTTACAAAATACCAGCAGCAATTAAAGGGTAAGATACCTTTCCCAAACTGCTCATAAACTTGAGTTTTGTAAACCAAAATGAATCATAAAGGCATTTATTATCGGGGAGAAGGGGCAAATTTTGGTCTGTGTCTCTTTTGTGGACTAAGAAGTACAGTAAGACTGATGGCAAAAATAACATTGACTCAAATCAAGAACATAGGGGTAGTCTCTGTTGCCATAATTTCCAGGGGCAGCTATTTTTATGTTCAGTTAAAATTAAATTGCAGAAACACTATATTCCAGGCACAGTAATAGGAGCATGCCAATCACGTGGGATATTCACTGATATTAACTCCACTTTACAAATCAGAAAACAAGCTCAAGGAGGTAAAGTAACTTGCTTAAGAACCACTGGAGTCCAAGTGTGCCGCTTTTGTCTACACATTCTGTTACCTTCGTAGTTTATTTACTGAGCTCCATATGCTGTAGTCACTAAAAAGCAAATGACAACTGGGGAAAAAAAAAAAAAAGACCTGAGTGTCATTTCTCTTCTTCATAGCTAAAGGAAGAGTTTACTGACATCAGCGTCAATGATCATAAAGCGAAAACGTCCCAAGCCTTAAATTCCCTTTTCAAATACCAGTATTTCAGAGGCTGATTACCTGACTCCAATAATATGCCTCAAACATTGCACTGTGTGCGCAATGAGAGGGAATATTTTCATCCATTATAAGAGGCTGTAGAGAAAAACATTTTCCTGATATCATACCCAAGAGAACAGCGTGTGAAGCAACATTATCATATTTTGCTGAACTTTCATATACTCCATGCAGTATAATGTATATTTTATCTTTTGAAAAGTCTTGGTAACAAAAGGATAAAATAGCCACCTAAAACTTACAGTACATTGTAATAATGCTGTGTTCACGTTAATAGCGTCGAACAAAATTCATGGACCTATCAGCACTAGACCTGTCAGCGCTAGAAATGAATATCCCTCGTAAGAGGAAAAACTCAGCCCCGCGGTTTCTCCTCTCTTTGTGACAGGGCACAGGTGGAAGCTAAGGGGCAGAGGGAGGGCAGCCATATATGAAAGTTTCCTCCTAGTTGTTGGGATAGTGGGGAAAAAATTTAATTCCTGTGCACAGGGAGTTAAGTACACATTTAATTTGCATATTCCTCTAGAATCCCTCACTCACACACTCACACACACACACACGCACACACACACCAGCGCCGTCAGGTAGACTCCGACTCATAGCTACCCTACAGGACAGAGTAGAACTGCTCCATGGGGTTTCCAAGGCTGTGATCTTTACGGAAGCAGATTGCCACATCTTTCTCCCACGGAGCGGCTGGTGGATTCAAACCACTGACCTTCAGGTTGGCAGCCAAGCACCAGGATTCCTTCTAGAAGCACAAGGGCATTGATTTCAGCCACTAACAGACATTTTCATAAAGGTTCCAGGGAGCTCTCAGGAAACAAAGAAGTGGACTTTGGAAGAGATGGTGGAATTCTCAAGAAAACCAGGGAGAGGAAAGGTGCCATTTCTGAAGTAGAAGAATCTCTAGGGGGAAGTGATGGCTCAATGGTAGAATTCTAAGCTTTCCATGCAGGAGACCTAGGTTTGTTTCTGACCTATGAATCTCATGCGACCCATCTGTCTGTGGTGGCTTGTGTGTTCCTATGATACAGTACAGGTTTCAGTGGAGCTTCCAGACTAAGACTGACTAGGAAGAAAGGTCTGGCAATCTACTTCCAAAAAATCAGCCAATGAAAACCCTGTGGATCACTATGGTCCAATCCCATTGTACATAGGCTTGCCATGAGTCAGGGGCCAACTTGATGGCAGCTAACAACAACACCAGAAGAGAATCTAAAGACACATGCCTCAGTGTGAGGCGCTTTCTTGCTGGGGCTTGAGAGGCAGCTTCTGTGTTCCACCTGGCATAGTTAACCAGAAAGTTCTCAGGTAGGTCAGTGGGGATCTTGTTTTAATTTTTTTGGTGAAAGGCACCTATGAAATTGGGAAAGCCAGGCTATCTTCTGGGGAACTAAAAAAAAAAACAAAAAACTGAAGACCCTTCAAGATCAGAGCATCCTAGCTTGAGGAAAAGGCCTTTACTTGGTTTGGAGAAGCACCACTGTGAAATGGAGAATAACAGAGTCATGCCCCAGTGGTGCTTTCAAGAGCAGTTTAGAGTCACTCTGAGTGGAAGAAGCAGGAGTGACTCCACCTCCATGTACACCAGCCTCTGAGGGAGCATGTGTTACCCGAAACCATGGAGAAGAGAGGAGCCTGGGAGGCTGGGCTAAGCCAGATACTACTGCAATTGCAAGCCTTTGATTGTCCTGGGTGGCACAATGGTTAAGCACTCATCTGCTAACCAAAATGTTGGTGGTTTGAATTCACTCAGCTGCTCCATGGGAGGAAGACCTGGTGAACTGCTCCCGTAAAGATGATGGCCTAGAAAACCCTATAGGACAGTTCTGCTCTGTCACATGGAGCCTCTACGGGATGAAAATCGACTTGATGGCACGTAACAACACCACAGCATTCCTAGTATGACTTGGGAACTGTTATGGACTGAATTGTGTCCCCCCAAAAGATATGTTGAAGCCCTAACCCCTGCCTAGCGAATGTGATCTTGTTTGGAAACAGGGTCTTTCAGATGTTATAAGTTAACATGAAGCTGTTCAGGGATAGTGTGAGTCCTAATCCTATCTGACTGGTGTCTTATAAAAACGGAGAAAAGACACAGAAGGAAGACGACATGTGAAAACAGAGCTGCAAGCCAAGGAACACCAAGGACTGCCAGTAGCCACCAGAAGACAAGAGACAGAGGCATGGAACAGTTTCTCTCTCAGAATACTCAGAAGGAATCAACACAGCGACACCCTGATCTCAGACTTCTAGCCTCCAAAACTGAGACACTAAATGTCTGTTCTTTAAAGCCACCCACTTTGTGGTATTTTATTATGACAGTCCTAGGAAACCAAGACAGGAACTAAGGGTCACCCCTGAATTCCTTTCAGTCTTAACACTCGATGTGGACAAGAAGGAACTTAAAATTTCCATTCATTACATCTTTATTATCCATGGAGGGCTGAGGGCTGACTTAGAAATGAACGGCAGGGATGTGGCTGCTTCGCCCCTGCTAAATTATGCACATCACATAAAATGACTTAAAGGATGACTGCTGAGGAGAAACAGGGACAGGCCATTGACGTTGGCCAGTCCTTTGAGGCTCATGACTTTAAAAGTTATTCCTGATCTGTTCTGAGCCCTGCGGAACTTGGAAACGTGACCGTCAGGGTTTCCAAACGGCAATTCACGTTTTTTTTGGGAGAATATCCCAGATGGAGAAAAACCAAGAGAGAACAGAAAAGAGAGAAAGGAGAGGAGTCAGAGAAAGCACCTCCACCCACTATACAAAGAGAAAGCGCACATATTTGTGCCCTAGAAAATCAAAACTGTATGTCTTTTTCCTGATTCTGTATCTGCCAGAACTGGTACAATGAAAACAGTAACTATCTTAGGCATTTTACGTGACAGTCTTTTGATGAAGAATGTAGGAAAATTAGCTACCCATTCAGAAATGACATTCAGTAAGTGCTCTACCACTTTGCCAAGGAAGAGAGTGTCAGCCAGATTACAGAGCAAGCTATAGCACCAACTTCAAGAATGAAGTATGTATGGGGCTAGAGCTAACACAAACGGACTTCACAGATGCCATGCACAGGCTGCGACACTGTAAGAGCCTGGGGGTAGGGCACCCACCTTTCCTCACTTTCTCCAAATAGGGCAATGGGAAGGGAGGCCAAAGATCAGGGTTCCAACCCCATGCTGCTCCTTCCTAAATCCTTGATATAGATGGAAAATATTTTTTACCTGTCTTCAGCTTTGTTGGAACATTCTAGAAAGAGACACAGTTGTGGATTCAGACAACCTAAGTCTACACAACTCACTTCTGTTCCTTGTCATTCCTGTAACTCCAGGTAAATTATTTAGCAACCCTACATTTCAGTTTCCTGGTCATTAAAACTGACCATCTCAGGTTGCTTGGGGAATTAGATGAGATAAAATATGTATGCCTAAATGGATGCAGTAGGAAAAGGAAAGCAACTAAATATATTGTACTCAATATAGTTAAGAGCTATGGCTGCTAACCAAAAGGTCGGCAGTTCAAATCTACCAGGAGCTCCTTGGAAACTCTATGGGGCAATTCTACTCTGTCCTGTAGGGTTGCTATGAGTTGGAATCAACTTGACGGCAATGGGTTAGAATATATTTAGTACTCAATATATTTAGTGGCTTTCCTTTTCCTCACCTATTTGTAGTTCTAGGATCTGGGGCATTTTTTACTCATTTATTTATTATTTCAGAGTCCTTGGGTGGTACAAATGGTTAACTTGTTTGGCTGCTAATCAAAAGGTTGGAGGTTCAAGTCTACCCAAAGGCCTGATGATCTATTTCTGAAAAATCAGCCATTGAAAACCCTACGCAGCACAGCTCTATTCTCACATATGCGGTGGCCATGAGTCAGATTTGACTCAAGGGCAACTGGTTTATTTATTATTTTAGTCAGTAAACTTTTATGAAGCGCTTTCTATGTGCCACGAACCTTGCTGCTAACCTGAAGCTGCCTGCACAGCCATAAAATCAGTGGACCAAAAGGAACACAGACTACAGGTTGAAAGGGCCATCCTTTTTCAAGATCCTATGCCTCATATTAGGAAACCATGGTGAGGTAGTGGTTAAGAGCTAGAGCTGCTAACCTAAGGGTTGGCAGTTCAAATCCACCAGGCACTCCTTAGAAACTCTATGGGGCAGTTCTACCCTGTCCTATACGGTCGCTATGAGTCGGAATCAACTCGATGGCAATTTTTTTTTTTTAATCCCTTGTATCTATTGATGCTTTAAGTGCATAGTCCATATGGGAGAGACCAGACCACACGGTAATTGGCAAGGACAATTTATTCCCAAGCAGATTTTGTTGCTCCCACTTGAACGTCTGCATCAGAGGACTCTGACTGTTATTAATTCACCTCTGACAGGTGATCAATGCCTGCACTTTTCCCTTCAGTTATATCGGTCCCATGCCATTAAAAGGCAAATTAAAGCCCTTACCAAATGCATAATTACGGGTGTCTGTATAACATGCAACTTTCTCATGTCTTCACAATTCTTTTAATTTTATGTTTCTAATCACAGAGGGCAGCAACATGGAACACACAGAATATTTTGACTATATTAGTAAAGTTAGTTATTTATATATTATCTGTGATCACTTACTTCTCCCCATTACATTCCTCCAAGTGGGTAACTTAACAGTTATTAACTTTCAAGAAGCCCACGTATATCATAGCATCATACCATTAAGCCTTTTGGAAATTCATCACAAATCAGTATACAGATGACATTGATGTCTTATTGCTATTCATTCCTCCTGGGCCGTTTTTAGCAGCTCATTTTTTATATCCCTGCAGTGCTGAAATATGGCTCACTCCAGTATCTGTCCTTTTTGTAATTGCAAAAGGAAAGTTTGGCAGTTGTCGTATATTACACTCTTGAGAAAAAAGCTAGTAATACTTCGAACTGATTGAACAGCATGGACTCAGAACTGCCTGCCACAGGACTATTTCCACACCCCTATTCAGCTTTTTCTTTAATCTCACATTTTCGATTCAGAAACTATGAAATAATCATTAAAAGGCAATGTGAAGTATAAGAACAGCTTTCTTGGAAAAGCCTAAAATGTCCTTCCTGCTTCCTCATGTGTTAGTTATCTAGTGTTGCCATAACAGAAATACCACAGCTGGATGGTTTTAACACACAGAAATTTATTTTCTACCCTTTAGGATGCTAGATGTCTGAATTCAGGGTGCTGGCTATAGGGGAAGGCTTTCCCTGTCAGCTCTGGAGGAAGGTCCTTGTCTCTTCTGAGCTTCTGCTCCTGGGTGATTTTCAGGTGGCTTGGCATCCCATTTCTCCCATCACTGCTTCTTTGCTTGCTTTCTTAATCTTTTTTATATCTCAAAAGAGACTGACTTAAGACATACCCTACATTAATCCTCCACCACTTGTCTGTCAGTTTGTTGTACTGGGGTGGCTTTCTTCTTGCTGTGACACTGGAAACTATGCTATTGGTATTTCAGATACCAGCAGGGTCAGCCATGGTGGACAGGTTTAAGTGGAGCTTCCAGACTAAGACAGAAAAGGAAGAAGGACCTGGCGGTCTACTTCTGAAAAAAATTGGCCAGTGAAAACCTTGTGAATAGCAGTGGAACAATGTCTGATATGGATCCAGAAGATGAGCTCCTCAGGTTGGAAGGCACTCCAAATACGACTGGGGAAGAGCTGCCTCTTCAAAGACCCTAATGATGTAGATGGAGTAAAGCTTTCAGGACTTTCATTTGCTGACGTTGCACAACTCAAGATGAAGGGAAACAGCTGCAAACATCCATTAATAAAAGGAACGTGGGATGTATGGAGTATAAATCTAGGAAAAATAGAAGTTATCAAAAATGAAAGGGAATGCATAAACATTGATATCCTAAGCATTAGTGAGCAGAAATGGACTGGTATTGGTCATTTTGAAACAGACAATCATATGATCTAATATGCCGGGAATGACAAGTTGAAGAGGAATAACACTCTATTCATTGTCAAAAAGAACATTTCAAGATCTATCCTGGGGTACAATACTGCCAGTGATAGGATAATATCCATACACCTACAAAGAAGACCAGTTAATATTAACTATTATTCAAATTTATGCACCAATCACTAATGCCAAAGATGAGGAAAATGAAGATTTTTACCAACTTGTGCAGTATGAAAATGATCAAACATGCAATCAAAATGTATTGATAATTATTGGTGATTGGAATGCAAAAGTTGGAGACATAGAAGGCGGAAAATATGGTCTCAGTGATAGAAATGAGGCTGGACATCTCATTATACAATTTTACAAAACAAATGAATTCTTGAACCAAAAAGAATTAGTTGACATTCAACCATTTCAGGAGGGAGCATATGATCAAGAACCAACGGTATTGAAGGAAGAAGTCCAAGCTGTGCTGATGGCATTGCTGAAAAGCAAGGCTCCAGGAATCGACAGAATACCAATTAAAATGTTTCAAGAAACAGGTGCGGTGCGGGAGGTGTTCCCTCATATATGCCAAGAAATTTGGAAGACAGCTACCTGGGCAACCTACTGGAAGAGAGTCATATTCATGCCCATTCCAAAGAAAGGTGATCCAACAGAAAGCAGAAACTATCAAATAATATTGTTAATACCACACGCAAGTAAAATTTTGCTGAAGATACTTAAAAAATGATTGTAGCAGTACAATGACAGGGAACTGCCAGAAATTCAAGCTGGATTCAGGAGAGGAGAGAGAATGAGGGATATCACTGCTGATGTAAGATGGATCTTGGCTGAAAGTAGAAAATACCAGAAAGATGTTTACCTGTGTTTTATTGACTATGCAAAGGCATTCAACTGTGCAGATCATAGCAAATTATGGATAGCATTGTGAAGAATGGGGGTTCCAGAACTCTTAATTGTGCTCATGAGGAACCTATACACAGACCAAGAAGCAGTCATTCAAACAGAACGAGGGGCTACTGTGCGGTTGAAAATCGGCAAAAGTGTGTGTCAGGGTTGTGTCCTTTCACCGTACTTATGCAATATCTATATGCTGAGCCAATAATCCCAGAAGCTGGACTATATGAAGAAGAATGGGGCACCAGAATTGGATGAAGATTTATTAACAACCTTTGATATGTAGGTAGCACAACCTTGCTTGCTGAAAGCAAAAAGAACTTGAAGCACTTACTAATGAAGATCAAAGACAATAGCCTTCATTATGGATTACAACTCAACATAAAGAAAACAAAAGTCCTCACAACTGGACTGATAAGCAATACCAGAATAAACAGCAGAAATACCAAAGTTGTTAAGGATTTCATTTTACAAGGCTCCATAATCAATGCCCATGGAAGCAGCAGTCAAGAAATTAAACAAAATATTGCATTGGGCAAACCTATAGCAAAAAAATGTTTAAAGTTTTGAAAGGCAAAGATGTCACTTCAAGGACTAAAGTGCACCTGACCCAAGCCAAGGTATTTGCAATCACCTCGTATACGTGGGAAAGCTGGACAATGAATAAGGAAGACTGAAGAAGAATTGATTCCTTTGACTTACGGTGCTGGTGAAGAATACTGAATATACAGTGGACTGCCAGAAGAATGAACAAGTCTGTCTTGGAAGAAATACAGCCAGAGTGTTCCTTGGAAACGAGGATGGCAAGACTTCGTCTCATGTACTTTAGACATGTTATCAGGAATGACCAGTCCCTGGAGAAGTACATCATGCTTGGTAAGGTAGAGAGTCAGTGAAAAAGAGTGAAAAGTTCAATATTTATTTATCATGAAAAATATGTTACTGTTTTGCAACGAGTGTGTTTATAAATTCGTCTTCCAAGAAAGGAAGGAAGGACATTCATCAGAACATTACATTCATATTTTATCAGAATAAGGAAATTGAAAAATTCTTTGAGGAAATAAATGAACATTTAGATAATAAAAATTATATAAATTATTTTATTTTCCATTTCCCTTCAGACTGACTTTCTTTTAAGAAACTGATTGATATTGTTATGTCTCACAAAACAAACTTGCTCATGGAGAAGGGGTGCTATTGTTACATCAATTACGCACGTTTCTCTGAATATGGAAGTTGAATAATTTCACAAAGAAGTAAAATGTATATTTTATAAATTTTGTATACAGTAACAATTATATTTTCCTTTTCATTTTGGATCAATCGAGTATAACCTCATTATCACGTGACTCGTGACGTATCTGGTACTGTCTTGCGCAAAGGCAACCAAAATTTGTCTTCAGATTGAGCATACCCTTGTATTTGTATCATGCTGTTTGCGATCTCTGTTGCCCCCATCAGGTATCAGCAGTAGTTCAATGAACTGTGAAGACGCAACATCAAAGGACGGAAAGTGAGTGTGCAAATTTTTAAGTATTATTTCATGAAAAAGGTGGTGCAGCGGTTAAAAGTTGAGCTGCTAATGAAAAGTTCAGCAGTTGGAATCCACCAGCCTCTCCTTGGAAACTCCATAGGGCAGTTCTACTCCGTCCTATAGGGTCACTATGAGTAGGAATCGACGCGACAGCAATCTGTTCAAGACAAAAAACACTCGTGGAGATCTGTGAAGGGCCCGCCAATAAACTTTGTAAGACAAAAGAATGAAATTATTTCCAACTGCCTTGTCAGTACTATTTCTTTTGACTAAGAGCTGAAGAACAAAATTACACGTTCAAATCAATTTTTTTCACTAACTTATTTTCAAATACAAATATTTGTACTAATGTCCAAATTCAAACGTAAATTTTATTTTATAAATTTTACTTGTTTTATAAATTTTATTTGTTTTCAATTATTCAAATGTATTTGCTACAGTAGAACCAAATTTAAAAAGTGACATAATTTTATACCCAGATAAAATGATGTGGCAACAACTAAATGGGGTGCAAAAATAAAAGCTTACGGAAGATGAAAAGAAAAAGATTTGTGAATCCCTAAAGACAACTCCAAAATCAAATTCCGTTTTAAAATGTAATGAATCAGAAGACATTTCTTCCACTGCACCTTGAGTTTAATGGGTGCAAACTGTTGTACTGCTAGTGCTGAAATTACTGAAAGCAATCCAGATATAACAGAATTCGTTCCAAATTCTGCATCCATTTCTTGCTGTAGTAAAAAAAAAAAAAAAAATTATAATAATACCGGTATAGAAAGTGAAACTATTTTAGAATCTGAAATTGTCCATCTACAGACTTTGTAAATAACTGAAATACAGATCCTGCTTTGTAGAATATTTTTTCTTCTAACGATGCAAAATATTGCATTGAAAGAGGCCCAAGTGACTGTCCACATCACAGTGGACCATTTGAAAATTTATGTCGAAAATTTCTGCATTGTAAACCAATAAGGTTCTATAGCCAGAATATATTTCTAGGGTTCAAAGCTAATGGTAAAAAAATTATAAGAGGAAGTGGCTACTGTATTCTCCACCAGTCAGCTATGTATATTTTTTTGTTTTCAAAATATTTAGTCCTAAAACATTTAATTCTTGATTTGCTATGATGGATTTAGCGACTGGTGCAACTCAAATAAAATTGATCAACATGAGAACAGTTCAATTCACAGAGATTGTATGTTGTCATATTTAAACCAAAGACATGGTTTTGGCTTAACTCATGAACTGGAAACACAAATTAATGAAGAACATCAGTACTGGAAAGTCATTTTGCAACTCACTGTTGCTGTCATTGTAACAGCCACTGAATGGTGGACTATCTTTTCGAGGAAGAAATGAAGCATCTGGGTCTCCACAAAAAGGAAACTCTGGGGGGGGTTAACTTGAGTCTGTTGCTTAATTTGACCCATTTTTAGCAGATCACATCTCAGAATATGGTAACACAGGAAAGGGCAACCCACTGTATATGTCTAAAATGTGGGAAGAATTAACAAACAATAAATGATAAAGTTTGATCAACTATTTTCAGTAAAATAAGTATAGCTAGATATTTCAGTTTGTAGATTCCACTCTTGGTCTTTCTCATACAGATCAGCTAAGTATTGTTTTAAGATACGCATCTTCAACAGACGGAAAACCTGTCAAGCAATTTATCATATTTACTAGATTAAAAAGTCATACCAGTGAAGAAATTGCAAATCAAGTATTTCACTATTTATGTGAAGTTTGGAAAATTGATTTTTCTAAGTGCAGTGGCCAATCCTATGACAATGCTGCCAACGTCAGGGCGTTATAAAGGCATGCAACGGAAAATTTTAGAACATAATGAATATCATGTGCTGCATATTCACTTAATCTTGTAGTTTGTAGTGTAGAAGATTGTTTTCTAGAAACAGCTGGTATTTTTTTTTTTACTCTTCAGTTACTCTACACACTTTTTGCCGCCCCTGCTCATGGATGAGCAGTCCTTAAAACATATTCAGTCAATGATCGAGTATTAAAGTGTCTTTCTAAAACACGTTGGGGAGCAGATGCTGTAGAAACGAGTGCAACCCTGGAATTGTACACTCACATTCTAGATGACTTAGAAAATATTGCCAAAGATCAGATATGAAAAGGAAATACCAAAAGAGAAACTAAAAACATCGCCAACAAAACGCAAATGCTAGAGTAGGTATTTGTGTTGTTTATGTGTAGTAATATCTTGCAGCATTTTCATCGGAAGAGTCAAGCTCTCCAAGATGCAGAAGTAAATTTAAAGACATGCACAGATCTCTTCTGGTCATCAACACGGTATTTACATAATTTAAGAGAAGACTTTGATAAACTCGAAAACACAACAAAACAACTACTGCCAAATACTGATTATCAAGCAGTTCACCACTGCAGAAACGTTAGAAAGAACAAGTAAATGACAGAGGTGCTCCTGAAGTACTGAGTGGCAGAGATCAATTTCATATAACCACATACTACCCCATCATTGCCACACGTGAATCTTGCATGAAAAGAAGGGTGAAAGTGTATGAAGCTCTTTCAGATAGATTTTCCTTCTTAAAGAATGTGGATATACCTGATGAAGAATGCATGAAGGCGTTCAAGAAATTAGTGCAGGCTTATCCCCGTGACTTAAATTTAAACCTTTATGGAAAAGTACGACAATTTCATTCTTACATGAGAACTAAGTTAACAGATTCAGGAAAGACAAATTTTACTCATGTAGGCGTGTATGATTCCACAATAGAAGATACAATGCAATGCAAATTTCCCAATGTTGAAATTGCTTTATGAATATTCCTAATGAAGATTACAAACTGTGCAATAGAATTTTCATTTTCATCTCTTGAGAAACTCAAAAACCCTCAGCAGACAACAATGATTCAAGAAAGACTCAATTCATTATCCTTATTAGTATGGAAGGAGATACTGTTTGGCAGCTTAATCGTGTGAAGAATTTTTAAGAGCAATGAATAGAAAGAAATGTTTTTAACTATCATATGTTAGAGATGTAAGATCTATCTAAAAACGAAATATAGTAATTTGGTATATTTTTCTGATCATTAAATTTTATTTTATAATGTTTTTTCATTTGTTCATTTATAAGTATAGTATTTATTACAAAACAGGCATTGAAACTGAAGTGTGAGCCATTTAAAACAAAACTGATGATAGTTAATTTTTCATTGTGGGAAATCGACAGAATTTTACACTGATTGTTGAAACAATTAAGTTCACTGGCTCATTTTCTTTGCTGTAGAATATGTGGAATATTCTTTTTGTAGAAAATGTGGTAAAAAAAAATGCCATCGAGTCAATTCCGACTCATAGCAACCCTATAGGACAGAGTAGAACTGCCCCATAGGGTTTCGAAGGAGTGGCTGGTGGATTTGAACTGCTGACCTTTTGGTTAGCAGCCACGCTTTTAACCACTGAGCCACCAACGCTCCAGAAAATGTGATATATAGTAAAAATTTTAGTACCACACATCCACTAAAAGTTTTATAATCTAGTTTATTTCACTCTGCTAAAATCGCATATGCCACTTTTGCATTCAGTCCCTAGTATTACAGTCACATTTAAAAAGAAGTTATATCACGGCTAGCTAAGACACACACATACACACACAAATGTATGCATATATATATATAATATATCTCACATATCCTGTTTGAATGCATGAGTAAGCAGAGGAGGGGGTACCACAGATTATCAGTGTTTAGGGCCCTTACATGCCTTAATCCAGTCCTGGTGAAACCCATGTGAAATTGTTCACTACAGATTAGTAAATAAGCACAAGGAAGCCCATGCTTACCTTGCTTACTGGGTTATCTGCCACTGCATATGACACACGAATCTGTGTGAGTATATATGGCTTCATCGATACAATGCACCTTCATTATATGACATCATATGTGCATGTATTCTGTGTATGGGTCAGAGCACATATGTTTTAAGGCTAAGGGCCCAAACTGTCTAATGGCCTATTGAGTGCCACATCCGATGAGAATCCAAATGAAAACAGGGAAAGGATCTGTTCTGAAAATTAGGTAGGTAATGCCAACATGAACAAAATGGTACTGCTGCCTTACTGTGTAGACACAGGGTTCACTACATCTGAGAAAGAGATGTTAAGGTGAACTGGTTAACTTTAACATTACTTGCAGTTTGGATCTTGGCCCCAGCATATGACAGGTCAAAGGATCAGAATATCTAAATCCTAAAATGTTAAACACCTGAGATATTGGAAACCAATTTATTATTTTAGGTGTTTTTAATCCTTTATGCAACATTAATAAAGGTTTATCAATATGATATTAAATTTTTGCAAGAAAAATCGAAAATCCACTAAACCAGTTGCCGTTAATTAGATTCTGACTCATGGTGACCCAATATGTGTCAGAGTAGAACTGTGCTCCGTAGGGTTTTTTTTTTTTTTAATAATTTTTATTGTGCTTTAAGTGAAAGGTTACAAATCAAGTCAGTCTCTCACACAAAAACCCATATACACCTTGCTCCCACCCACTGCCGTCGAGTCGATTCCGACTCATAGTGGCCCTATAGGACAGAGTAGAACTGCCCCATAGGCTTTCCAAGGAGCGCCTGGCGGATTTGAACTGCTGACCTCTTCGTTAGCAGCCCCTTGCTACACACTCCCAATTACTCTCCCGCTCTCTCCCTCCGTTCTCCCTTTTTGTGTCCATTTCACCAGCTTCTAACCCCCTCTACCCTCTCATCTCCCCTCCCGGCAGGAGATGCCAACATAGTCTCACGGGTCCACCTGATCCAAGAAGCTCACTCCTCACCAGCATCCCTCTCCAACCCATTGTCCAGTCCAATCCATGTCTGAAGAGTTGGCTTCGGGAATGGTTCCTGTCCTGGGCCAACAGAAGGTCTGGGGCCATGACCACCGGGGTCCTTCCAGTCTCAGTCAGACCATTAAGTCTGGTCTTAGGAGAATTTGGGGTCTGTATCCCACTGCTCTCCTGCTCCCTCAGGGGTTCTCTGTTGTGTTCCCTGTCAGGGCAGTCATCAGTTGTAGCCAGGCACCATCTAGTTCTTCTGGTCTCAGGATGATGTAGTCGTTGGTTCATGTGGCCCTTTCTGTCTCTTAGGCTGGTAATCACCTTGTGTCCTTGGTGTTCTTCATTCTCCTTTGATCCAGGGGGGTTGAGAACAATTGATGCATCTTAGATGGCTGCTTGCTAGCGTTTAAGACCCCAGACGCCACTCTTCAAAGTGGGATGCAGAATCTTTTCTTAATAGATTTCATTATGCCAATTGACTTAGATATCCCCTGAAACCATGGTCCCCAGACCCCTGCCCCGGCTATGCTGGCCTTCGAAGCATTCAGTTATTAAGGGAACTATTTTGCTTTTGGCTTAGTCCAATTGTGCTGACCTTCCCTGTATTGTGTTCTGTCTTTCCCTTCACCTAAAGTAGTTCTTATTTACTATCTAATTAGTGAATACCCTTCTCCCACCCTGCCTCCCTCCCCCATCTCGTAACCACAAAAGAATGTTTTCTTCTCAGTTTAAACTATTTCTCAAGTTCTTGTAATAGTGGTCTTATACAATATTTGTCCTTTTGCAACTGACTAACTTCACTCAGCATAACGCCTTCCAGGTTCCTCCATGTTATGAAATGTTTCATAGATTCCTCACTGTTCTTTATCAATGTGTAGTATTCCACTGTGTGAATATACCATAATTTATTTATCCATTCATCCATTGATAGGCACTTTGGTTGCTTCCATGTTTTTGCTATTGTAAACAGTGCTGCAATAAACATGGGTGTGTAAAGGCTCTTATTTCTCTAGGATATATTCCAAGGAGTGGGATTGCTGGATCGTATGGTAGTTCTATTTCTACCTATTTAAGGAAGCGCCAAATCGATTTCCAAAGTGGTTGTACCATTTTACATTCCCACCAGCAGTGTATAAGTGTTCCAATCTCTCCACAGCCTCTCCAACATTTATTATTTTGTGTTTTTTTGATTAATGCCAGCCTTGTTGGAGTGAGATGAAATCTCATTGTAGTTTTGATCTGCATTTCTCTAATGGCTAATGATCGTGAACATTTCCTCATATATCTGTTAGCTACCTGAATGTCTTCTTTAGTGAAGTGTCTGTTCATATCTTTTGCCCATTTTTTAATTGGGTTATTTGTCTTTTTGCAGTTGAGTTTTTGCAGTATCACGTAGATTTTAGAGATCAGGCGCTGATCAGAAATGTCGTAGGTAAAAACTTTTTCCCAGTTTGTAGGTAGTCTTTTTACTCTTTTGGTGAAGTCTTTGGATGAGCATAAGTGTTTGATTTTTAGGAGCTCCCAGTTATCTAGTTTTTCTTCTACATTCTTTAGAATGTGTTCTACAGTTTTTGTGCATGGAGTGAGGTATGGGTCTTGTTTCACTTTTTTGCAAATGGATATCCAGTTATGCCAGCACCATTTGTTTAAAAGACTGTCTTTTCCCCATTTAACTGTTTTGGGGCCTTTGTCAAATATCAACTGCTCATATGTGGGTAGATTTATGTCTGGATTCTCAATTCTGTTTCATTGGTCCATGTATCTGTTGTTGTACCAGTACCAGGCTGTTTTGACTACTGTGGCAGTATAATAGGTTCTAAAATCAGGTAAAGTAAGGCCTCCCACTTTGTTCTTCTTTTTCAGTAATGCCTTATTTATCCAGGGCCTCTTTCCCTTCCATATGAAATTGATGATTTGTTTCTCCATCTCCTTAAAGAATGTCCTTGGGATTTGGATCGGAATTGCATTAAATGTATAGATTGCTTTTGGTAGAATAGACATTTTTATAAAGTTAAGTCTTCCTATCCACGAACAAGGTATGTTCTTCCACTTATGTAAGTCTCTTTTGGTTTCTTGCAGAAGTGTACTGTAGTTTTCTTTGTATAAGTCTTTTACATCTCTGGTAAGATTTATTCCTAAGTATTATATCTTCTTGGGGGCTACTGTAAATGGCATTGATTTGGTGATTTCCTCTTCGATGTTCTTTTTGTTGGTGTAGAGGAATCCAACTGATTTTTGTATATTTATCTTGTATCCCGATACTCTGCTGAACTCTTCTATTAGTTTCAGTAGTTTTCTGGAGGATTCCTTAGGGTTTTCTGGGTATAAGATCATGTCATCTGCAAATAGAGATACTTTTACTTCTTCCTTGCCAATCTAGATGCCCTTTATTTCTTTATCTAGCCTACTTGCTCTGGCTAGGACTTCCAGCACAATGTGGAATAAGAGCGGTGATAAAGGGCATCTTTGTCTGGTTCCGGATCTCAGTGGGAATGTTTTCAGGCTCTCTCCATTTAGGGTGATGTTGGCTGTTGGCTTTGTATAAAACCCACTGGCTTTGTATAAATGTCCTGTATTATGTTAAGAAATTTTCCTTCTATTCCTATTTTGCTGAGAGTTTTTATTATGAATGAGTGTTGAACTTTGTCAAATGCCTTTTCTGCATCAATTGATAAAATCATGTGATTTTTGTCATTTGTTTTATTTATGTGGTGGATTACGTGAATTGTTTTTCTAATGTTGAACCATCCCTGCATACCTGGTATGAATCCCACTTGGTCACGGTGAATTATTTTTTTTTATATGTTGTTGAATTCTATTTGCTAGAATTTTGTTGAGGATTTTTGCATCTACATTCATGAGGTATATAGGTCTATAATTTTCTTTTCTTGTGGTGTCTTTACCTGGTTTTGGTATCAGGGATATGGTGGCTTCATAGCACGAGTTTGGCAGTATTCCATTCTTTTATATGCTCTGAAATACCTTTAGCAGTAGTGGTGTTAACTCTTCTCTGAAAGTTTGGTAGAACTCTGCAGTGAAGCCGTCCAGACCGGGCTTTTTTTTGTTGGGAGTTTTTTGATTACCTTTTCAATCTCTTCTTTTGTTATGGGTCTATTTAGTTGTTCTACCTCTGTTTGTTTTAGTTTAGGTAGGTAGTGTGTTTCTAGGAATTCATCTGTTTCTTCTAGGTTTTCAAATTTGTTTGAGTATAGTTTTTCATAGTAATCTGATATGACTCAATTTCAGTTGGGTCTGTTGTAATATCGCCCATCTCATTTCTTATTCAGGTTATTTGCTTCCTCTACTGTTTTTCTTTTGTTAATTTGGCCAGTGGTTTATCAATTTTGTTGAGTTTTTCAAAAAAACAGCTTTTGGTCTTGTTAATTCTTTCAATTGTTTTTCTGTTTTCTATTTCATTTAGTTCTGCTCTAATTTTTATTATTTGTTTGCTTCTGGTGCCTGTGGGTTTCTTTTGTTGCTCTCTTTCTATTTGTTCAAGTTGTACGGATAATTCTTTGATTTTGGCCCTTTCTTCTTTTTGGATGTGTGCATTTATTGATATAAATTGGTCTCTGACCACCGCTTTTGCTATGTCCCAAAGGTTCTGATAGGAAGTGTTTTCCTTCTCATTGGATTCTCTGAATTTCTTTATTCTATCCTTAATGTCTTCTACAGTCGAGTCTTTTTTCAGCAGGGTATTGTTCAGTTTCCAAGTGTTGGATTTCTTTTCCCTGCTTTTCTTGTTATTGATTTCCACCTTTATGGCCTTATGGTCAGAGAAGATGCTTCGTAATATTTCAATGTTTTGAATTCTGCTTAGGCTTGCTTTATGACCTAATATGTGGTCTATTCTGGAGAATGTTCCATGTGCACTAGAAAAGAAAGTATAGTTGGTTGCTGTTGGGTGCAGTGTTCTGTATATGTCTACAAGGTCAAGTTGGTTGATTGCAGCCTTTAGATCTTCCGTGTCTTTTTTGTGCTTCTTTCTGGATGTCCTGTCCTTCACAGAAAGTGGTGTGTTGAAGTCTCCTACTATTATTGTGGAGCTGTCTATCTCACTTTTCAATGCTGATAAAGTTTGTTTTATGTATCTTGCAGCCCTGTCATTGGGTGCATAAATATTTAATATGGTTATATCTTCTTGGTGTATTGTCCCTTTGATGGATTTAACTTTAAAGTCTATTTTGTCAGAAATTAATATTGCCAGTCCTGCTCTTTTTTGATTGTTGTTTGCTTGATATATTTTTTTCCATCCTTTGAGTTTTAGTTTGTTTGTGTCTCTAAGTCTAAGGTGTGTCTCTTGTAGGCAGCATATAGACGGGTCTTGTTTTTTAATCCATTCTGCCACTCTCTCTCTCTTTTTTGGTGCATTTAGTGCATTTACATTCAGGGTAATTATGGATAGGAATGAATTTAGTGCTATCATTTTGATGTCTTTTTTTGTGTGTTGACGGTTTCTTTTTCCCACTTGATTTTATGTGCTGAGTAGATTTTCTTTATATATTGTCCTTTCTTCATATTTGTTGTTGTTGATTTTGTTTCTGCTGAGTCTGTATTTTTCCCTTGCATTTTATTTTGATGAGTAGGATAGTTTGTCTTCTTTGTGGTTACCTTATTATTTTCCCCTATTTTTCTAAATTTAAAACTAACTTATTTCTTTTTATCCCCATATCTTCCTCTCCATACAGAAGGTGTATGATCACATTTCTTAGTCTCTGTTTATTATTTTAATGTTGTCTTCTTTTATATAATAACATCGCCATTACCCCGTGTTGGGCTTTTTTTTTTTTTTAAATCTTGCTTTGTTTTTTGGATTTCCCTGTCTGGGTTGACTTCTGGTTGCTCTGACCAGTGTTGTAGTCTTGGTTTGATACCTGATATTATTGATTTTCTAACCAAAGAACTCCCTTCTGTATTTCTTGTAGTTTTGGTTTGGTTTTTACGAATTCCCTCAACTTGTGTTTATCTGGAAATGTCTTAATTTCACCTTCATATTTAGGAGACAGTTTTGATGGATATATGATTTTTGGCAGGCAATTTTTTTCCTTCAATTTTTTTAATATGTCATCCCATTGCCTTCTTGCCTGCATGGTTTCTGCTGAGTAGTCCGAGTTTATTCTTATTGGCTCTCCTTGGTAGGTGACTTTTCTTTTATCCCTTGCAGCTCTTATAATTGTCTCTTTATCTTTGGTTTTGGCAAGCTGATTATAATGTATCTTGGTGACTTTCTTTTAAGATCTACCTTATGTGGAGTTCGATGAGCATATTGGATAGATATCTTCTCATCTTTCACAATATCAGCGAAGTTTTCTGCCAACAAATCCTCAACAATTTTCTCTGTATTTTCTGTTATCCCTCCCTGTTCTGGTACTCCAATCACTCGTAGGTTATTTCTCTTGATAGAGTCCCACATGATTCTTAACGTTTCTTCATTTTTTAAAATTCTTTTATCTGATTTTTCTTCAAATATATTAGTGCCAAGTGATTTATCTTCAAGTTCAGAAATTCTAGCTTCTACTTGCTCAGTTGTGCTCCTCTGACTTTCTACTGAGTTATCTAATTCTGTAATTTTATTGTTAATCTTCTGAATTTCTGATTGCTGTCTCTCTATGGATTTTTCCAGCTTATTAAACTTTTCATTATGTTCCTGAATAATCTTTCTAATTTCTTCAGTTGCTTTATCTGTGTGTTCCTTGGCTTGTTCTGCATATTGCCTCATTTCCTTCCTGATGTCTTGAAGGGTTCTGTATATTAAACTTTTGTATTCTGCATCTGGTAATTCCAGGAATGCACTTTCATCTAGAAGATCCCTGGATTCTTTGTTTTGAGAGCCTGTTGAGGTGATCATGGCCTGTTTCTTTATGTGACTTGATGTTGGCTGTTGTCTCCGAGCCATCTATAAGTTATTGTATTAGTTTATGCTTGCTTACTGTGTCGTAGCTGCTTGCTTTGTTTTGTTTTGGTATACCCCTATGGATTGCTTGAGTGAGCTAGCTTGATTATTTTTGCCTTTGGAGCTCTGGTGTCCTCTCCCCAGCTGGCTAGAGCTGTTATCCAGTATATCAGTCTAGGAGTCCATTTAGTTTTTTGTATGAATTTAGTTCAGTTTCGAGGTAGGTGATCATCAAGTGTGTGGTACAGGCTCTGTCCTACAGTCTTAGAGGGGCAGGGGTGATTGGCTTATATACCGGTATCTGATTGCTGCATGGGGTCACGCTCTGAACAAGGCAGGGGGCTGAGAACTGACCCCCAAGTGTCTCTGAGGAAAATGCGTCTCTGTTCCCTAGAGCATGCTGGTGGGTGGGTTCTGCAGAGGGACCATGGGCACCCCAAGTTTTCCTTGTAAGGTCTGGAGGTACCAGTTACCTTTGGACCCCTGTTGCGGGTGGCTGGGTGACCTGAGTGGAGCTACCAGTCCTTAGGTACCTGTTGTGGGTAGGTGAGGACCTTGTTTAATAGGCAAAGCAATATCAAACGTCAAACACCCATGTCTCCACCACACAGCTGAAATGGTTGGAGTTTGCCAACAAGGGCCTATTCTCCGGAAATAGGCACACACAGGTCCATGCAGAAGGGAAAGGTGCTTAAGGTCCGCGGACGGTTTATGCCTGGACAGGAGCCGCTTCTGTCCTGAGCTCCCTCAGTTAATGGAGCTAGCAAATTATCTTTTCCCCCCAGTTGGAAATTTTTTCCTTCCCCATGGCCGGGAGGACGGCTCCAGGTGCTCACCAGGGTCTATCTCAGGCCCAGGGATTCAGCCGCTGAAGCTGGGTTGGGGTGGGGGGGAGGGGTAAAATATACACTAGTACTTAGCTTTTGCCGAGAGCGTCCTTCTCCTCAGATTCCAGAGGTGTGAATGGGCTGTGTGGCTGGCTGCTTCTCCCTGAGGAAACTGCGGCCCAACGCTAGGACCAGCCTGCTGTCAACGCCGCTCCAGGAATGGTGCCTGAGGGCTCCCGGCGATTCAGGTCTGGTAACTCCTCTCCACTTCTGAACAGCCTCTTCCTCCCCCTGCCCCTCAGTTCATTGTCTAAGCTTGCCTTTGATGCTCAGGGCTCCCAGCTTGTCACAAATATACTTGTTTCACTTGTTTTTTCGGGTCTTTGTTGTAAAGAGGGCTAAGGGAAGTGTCTGTCTATTCCATCTTGGCTCCGCCCTCCATAGGGTTTTTGACTTTCCTGAAGTGATTGCCAGGCCTTTCTCCTGAGGTGCCTGTGGGTGGACTCACACCTCTAACCTTTCAGTTAGCAGTCGAGGGTGTTTATGCTTTACTTTACCCAGGGACTTCTAAGTCCACTAGTTGCTTAGATGTTCAATTGTTTATAATGTATAACCCAATGCCGTTGAGTTATAGACCTTCCGAATCCGATATTTCATTATAACTTTTCAGATTTAATGTAGTTCTTTTGTTTCAGAAAGATAGAGCTTAGAAGAAAATGAGCATTTTCTTAAGTCCTTTAAACAGTATCTACCTTGTTTTTTTCTGAGGTGGTGTTATTTATTTTTAATTTTCAGACTGAAGATATACAATTTCTAGGCAATGATATCCCTTTAATAGAACTCAAAGTCTCTAAAGTTCATCTAGGGACAGTTTTGCTGGTCTATCCAGCCAAATGATCAGGCTTACAAGGAGTAAATTGGCCAATTTCAGAGCCTGCTTGGAAAGAATGCACAACTGATTCCGGTTTTAATGTCAAAATCAAAAACTTCTCTTGGGCATGTGACTATTGGTTCTGTTGCCCAGGTGCTCTGATAGTTTTATCATTTTGATTGTGATGGAGCCACTTGTTCTGGGCTGCTTGAGAGCTGAGCTAGCTGGAGAGAAGTCTGCAAAAATTAGGTCATGGTTTTTCCTTTCCTCCTCTTCTTCTTCTCCCTGAATTTAGATGGATGGCAAGAGAGCTGAGCTGCAAGCAGTACATGTGAATAAGACATTGTGTTGTCTATTTTTAAAGACACAGTTAATTTGTAAATGCCTGTTAGTTACATCTGCAGGATCCTGTAACCAGGAAACTAAGATGGTACTGTGTGACAGACATGTAACTTGTGAGGTTCCTGGAGGGCTTTCTCCCATCTAGAAATTCATCTGCCTGTAAATTCATTAAGCATCTCGAGGTAATTTTCCCCATATTCTCTTACAAGGAGCCCTGGTGGTGCAATGGTTAAGTGCTCCAGCTGCTAACCAAAAGGTCAGCAGTTTGAACCCACATTTGGCTCCTGGGGAGTAAAGACCTGGTGACCTGCTCCTGTAAAGAGATTACAGCCTAGGAAACCCTGTGGGGCAGTTCTGTCCTGTCATAGGGTCACTATGAGTTGGAATCGACTGAACGACACTGAATAACAATAACATAGTCACTTATAAAAAGAATATAAAGGTGTTTCAGTTCACAGCTTTCTTTAGGATTCGCCTGTGGTCCTGGACTCTGTCAACCTCATGAATTCACTATGATACAGAACCACTACTATAGCAAGGAAGGGATAACTTGAATTTTCTCTAATTTGCATACTGTCACTCAAATTATACAACTGTTGATCTTTCTGAGTTTAGTTAAAATGTTCAGTGAAAGGGGAAAGCCGATTCCATTTTTTTTTTTAATTTTTATTGAGCTTCAAGTGAACGTTTACAAATCAAGTCAGTCTGTCACATATAAGTTTATATACACCTTACTCCATACTCCCACTTTCTCTCCCCCTAAGGAGTCAGCCCTTCCAGTCTCTCCTTTCGTGACAATTTTGCCAGCTTCCAACCCTCTCTACCCTCCCATCCCCCCTCCAGACAGGAGATGCCAACACAGTCTCAAGTGTCCACCTGATACAAATAGCTCACTCTTCTTCAGCATCTCTCTCCTACCCACCATCCAGTCCCTTCCATGTCTGATGAGTTGTCTTGGGGTATGGTTCGTGTCCTGGGCCAACAGAAGGTTTGGGGACCATGACCGCCGGGATTCCTCTAGTCTCAGTCAGACCATTAAGTCTGGTCTTTTTGTGAGAATTTGGGGTCTGCATCCCACTGATCTCCCGCTCCCTCAGGAGTTCTCTATTGTGCTCCCTGTCAGGGCAGTCATCAGTTGTGGCTGGGCACCAACTAGCTCTTCTGGTCTCAGGATGATGTAAGTCTCTGGTTCATGTGGCCCTTTCTGTCTCTTGGGCTCATAGTTATCGTGTGACCTTGGTGTTCTTCATTCTCCTTTGATCCAGGTGGATTGAGACCAATTGATGCATCTTAGATGGCCGCTTGTTAGCATTTAAGACCCCAGACGCCACATTTCAAAGTGGGATGCAGAATGTTTTCATAATAGAGTTATTTTGCCAATTGACTTAGCAGTCCCCTTAAACCATGGTCCCCAAGCCCCCGCCATTGCTCCACTGACCTTTGAGGCATTCAGTTTATCCCGGAAACTTCTTTGCTTTTGGTCCAGTCCATTTGAACTGACCTTCCACGCATTGAGTATTGTCCTTCCCTTCACCTAAAGTAGTTCTTATCTACTAACTAATCAGTACGATTCCACTTTTGATACAGAAGAGAAAGGGCAGAGGTTCCTCAGTCATAGGTCCTCAGGACCAGGAGGAAGGACAAAGAAAGGGAAAAGGGGAAAGGGACAGAGAAGATTGGAGAGAAGGACTGGAGAAGGATGGGAAGAAAAGAAGAGGAAGCAAGAGAGATGGAGACAAGGAGAAAAAATGAAGAGTGGATCAGAGAGAGTAGAGGAACAAGAAACAGGAAAGAAAAACAAAGCCTTTTCTAATATTTGCCAGACCCAGAGCTGTCGAGTCGATTCCGATTCATAGCGACCCTATAGTGGCGCAGTGGTTAAGTGCTACCACTGCTAATCAAAGGGTCGGCAGTTTGTAATCCACCAGACGCTCCTTGGAAACTCTATGAGGCAGTTCTACTCTGTCCTATAGGGTCGCTATGAGTGATAATATTTGCCAGAGGAGTAAAGAATTAGAGAATATTAGATACCTTCATAAAATACTAAAGCCAACATCCAGGTGTTTCCTTGGGAGACCTGCCTAATGACTCTGCAGTGATTTTCTGCGCAATGTCAACAGGTAAACATTACAAAGGGGCTGTCAAGACAGTGTGCAGTAACTCTCAGCCCGGATCTGAACTCAGTAATGGTGCACAAGAACCCAATACCCACAACAGAATGCCTTTGCTCTGAATCTATTCCCCAGTTTAGGAGCTAGGACACAGCATCTTGGTCTTTCGTGGTTTGCTTATCTTTCATCGCTTTTCAATACTACGCACTGAAACCTTCCACTCGTTGCAAAAAGCTCTGCTCTGAGCATAAACACAATTACTTCAGTCTCATTCCTTTACCTTTAATCAAACTCCTTTCTTGTAACATTCATTTTGCCCTGAATCCTCCATTCTAGCTATTCAGAGCAAAATAGCCTAAAGGAGAGCCTTACATCTGAAACTTTGAGCCACAGTTTTGATAGAGGTTGAAAAGAGGAGGATGCAAGTTTCCCCCAAACCAATGCCAATGCTTTAAATAAGGGGGTTTTTCTTCAGGAGAATTTACATTCCAGTTAGGAGTCCCTCAGTGGTGGGACCAGTTAATACACTCAGCTGCTACCCAAAAGTTTCAAGGTTCGAATCCACCTCAGAATAAAGGTCTGATGGAAAATCAGCCATTGAAAACCCTACAGAGCACAGTTCTTTTCTCACATATACGGGTGCCATCAAGTCGGAATTGATTCAATGGCAACTGGTCCTGGTAATATCCCAGTTAAACCTTCATTCTGGGGTCAGCCTCAAGCAAATATATTCCAAATGTTCTGTCTAATGGTGCTTTATACAGAATCGAAGGGTTTCCAGGTTGGAGGAAGTTCTCAGGTCAAGTCAAGGCTCTCTTCTGATGCGTGAGCGCATTCTACAATCTCAAGTGTCTGTCAGCGCCTGCCAGAGCTCTTTTTGTGCTAGGCTTCACAATGAAACACAAGGAGGCCTTTCAATTTTCACACAGCTCTAATTCTTATTTTAAATTGAAGTTTTGTCCAACCACCTGGTTCCAAAGACCAGGGCTAGTTCTCTGTGTCTGTGGCTACACAGGAGAGATACGATGAGAAGACAGCTGTAATGTCTCCTTAAAATATTTTCCTTTCAGATTGATAAACCAAAAACAAGACAAAACAAAAACCCAAAAAAACAAACCCATTGCCATTGAGTCGATTCTGATGCACAGTGACCCTATAGGACAGTGTAGAACTGCCCCACAGGGTTTCCAAGAAGCGGCTAGTGGATTCAAACTGCCAAGCTTTTAGTTAGCAGCTGAATTCTTAACCACTGTGCCACCAGGGCTCCTTCAGATAGGTAGATAGAACTGAATGTAGAACATTTTGATTTTTCTCATCACAACTTTGTTCCTTTCTTCTGTACCTCATTTTGTCAATGTCCTTTCCATTAGTTAATCTTATAATCAGCACTGGAGGAACTGGCTGTAATATCCAAAATTCTGTCTTTTCAGTGAAGGGTATTATAGTACTATGAGCTGACTTACCATTGACATAGTACCTTCTGTACTATGTAATTAGGCTGAATTTGTGTCTTGGCATCTTCCCTGTGCTATTTACTCATACTGAGTGTATTCTCCATTAACTTCCTCTACTTTTTCACTTGCAGTGTCCTTACAGCAGATCTCGTCCAGCCTCAATCTGTGCAGCTTTTTATAAATATACCCCTGAGAGTAAAGCTGTACCATTTTGCCTACTGAACTTCAACTTTTTGGACTGGGGATACAGGCAAGATAGTACTGAACTGTTATTCTGTCAAAGAGTTGCAATGGTTTCTATTCTATCTTCATGTCATTTTGTGTCCCTATCCAAGCCCCCAAATAAATGTTTTGAATGGGAGCGTGCTCAAGACAAAGCAATAGATGGTTATTCACTATTCGCTTTGTTGCACGTCCACCCAATGGCACTGTCTTCCAGCATGCTTCATTCCATTTGAAATGTTATCAAATGTTTTACTGAAATTTGCATATGCTTTGAGTTTCCCAACTGGAGTTTCACGGAACTGTGTTCCAGGGGATGAAGGTAGGTGTTGTATAAAATAATAAATAAATAAGTATATCAAAGCTCAAATAAATCTAGAAAAGCTGGGTAAACAAGTTCTCCCTGAGAACATTGCAGAGCCTTTAATATGCTAATGTGCTTTGAGACAACAAGGGAGGTGTAGGATGCCCTGGTGGCACAACGGTTAAGCTCTCGACTGCTAATGGAAAGGTTGCCGGTTCAAACCCACCCAGTGGCTCTGCAGGGGAAACCCATGGTGATCTGTTCCTGTAAAGATTACAACCTAGGAAATCTTACGGGGCAGTTCTACTCTGTCACTGTCATGTGGGTCACTACGAGTCGAAAATTGACTCGATGGCATACAACAACAATAGAATGCAAAATGCCCCTGTTTGTAAAGGGTCTTCTTCAGTGGTGCAGAGTTGAGTAAGTGCTCTTTAGCTGAAGTCTAGAAAATGCTGGTTACACCTCCCATGACCTACCAGACTCCTGATCCTGTTCCAAAAGGAAGTGATGTGAGTCTGGCAAAACTGTCCTTAGTGATCCCTGGCTGGTTCCCATGGGCTCTGCTTCCATTTCGAGCAGGTTTTGGATTATTTCTCCACAGCTATGTAATCTCACTTCATCTCTTAGTATTGATTCTATTTGAACATGAGTATCTTTTTTTTTTTAATTGTGCTTTAGGTGAAAGTTTAGAGAGCAAATAAGTTCTCATTAAACAGTTAATACACATATTGTTTTGTGACATTGGTTGCCAGCCCCGTTACAAGTTGACACTCTCCCCTTCCTTGATCTTGGGTTCCCCATTTCCATTTGTCCAGTTTTCCTGTCTCC
Organism: Elephas maximus indicus; assembly: GCF_024166365.1. Classification (NCBI taxonomy): domain Eukaryota; kingdom Metazoa; phylum Chordata; class Mammalia; order Proboscidea; family Elephantidae; genus Elephas; species Elephas maximus. Next base: position 41,928,071 of record NC_064837.1, on the reverse strand, counting down.
TCCTCCCTTCTCGTCCTTGCTCTCGGGCTGGTATGCCCATTTGGTCTCGTACACATGGTTGAACTATGTGTGTTATTGTTTGTTTTATAGGCCTGCCTAATCTTTGGCTAAAGGGTGAACCTCGGGAGTGAATTTAGTACTCAGTTAAAAGGGTGTCTGGGGCCATACCCTTGGAGTTTCTTCAGTCTCTGCCAGATCAGTAATTTTGGTCTTTTTTATTTTTGGTAAGTATGAATTTTCTTCATTTTTCTCCAGGTCTGTTGGGGATCCTTTATTGTGATCCCTGTCAGAGCTGTTGGAGTTGGTAGCAAGGCACCATCTAGGTGTGCTGGACTCAGTCTGGTGGAGGCTGTGGTAGTTGTGGTCCATTAGTCCTGTGGACTAAACTCTCCCTTGTGTCTTTGGTTTTCTTCATTCTCCCTTGCTTCAGACCGGGGTGGGACCAGTGGAGTATCTTAGATGGCCGCTCACAAGCTTTTAAGATCCCAGATGCTACTCACCAAAGTAGGATGTAGAACATTTTCCCAGTCTCTAGCCTATCCTTTTTACTCTTTTGGCGAAGTCTTTTGATGAGTGTAAGTGTTTAATTTTTAGAAGATCCCAGTTGTCTAGCTTATCTTCTGGTGTTTGTGGATTGTTATTTATGGTTTGTATTCTGTTTATGCAGTGTATTAGGGTCTCTAGCATTGACCCTATTTTTTCTTCTATTATCTTTACAGGTTTTGGTTTTATATTTAGGTCTTTGATTCATTTTGAATTAGTTTTTGTGTATGGTGTGAGGTATGGGTCCTGTTTCACTTTTTTGCATATGGACATCTAGTTTTGCTAGCACCATTTGTTAAAAAGACTGTATTTTCCCCATTTGTCAGACTTTGGGCCTTTGTTGAAGATCAGGTGACCGTAGGGGGATGGATTTACATCTGTGTTCTCAATTCTGTTCCGTTGATCAATGTGTCTGTCATTGTACTAATACCAGGCCGTTTTGACTACTGTAGCTGTATAGTAGGTTCTGAGGTCAGGCAGTGAGAGTACTCCTACTGTATTCTTCTTCAATAGTGCTTTACTTAAGGCCTCTTTCCTTTCCATATAAAGTCAATGAGTAGTTTTTCCATCTCATTAAAGAATGCTGTTGGTAGTTGGATTGGGATTGCATTGTATTTGTAGATTGTTTGGTTAGAATCGACATTTCCACAATGTTGAGTTTCGTTCTGCACTTTATTCCCTCTGAAACCATTTCTAAAAGTTATTTCCCTTTTTGTCCTCCTCCGTGGCTGTAAGTCTTTTCTCCCACATCAATTACATGCCATTTAAAAACATTATTTCTCACAGAACTCCCCATGCAGCCACATCAGTATCTTCCGCTCCTACCAGTTCATTTTTCTCTATCATCTTTTGTAATTGTATTAACATAATTTCATTTTTAAGAGCTTCCCAATCCTCTTGAGTCATCTTTCATGAGGCAATGAAAGCATAACTATTTTAACTACGGTATTTGAAAAATCTGCTTCTGGAATGCTTACTATCCATGTCTGATAATACTTTGTTTATTTTACTTTGGCTACCATCATTTCTGATAACATATCCTGTTTGTCCTAGACTTACTGTCCACTCCACATCACCAAACTTTTCCTTGTTGATTAGAACTTAATAGAAATAAATAGATCCCTTATAGCTTCCTTCTGAGAAAGGATATTATCAACATGGCCAGTGAAAAAATTTCTCCAACTACAATGTAGATGTGTAATAATTGCGTTCACTTCTTCAGCAGCTCTTAAAGATCTACTCTACCCTATAAATACATATAAAATTATACATATCTGTTCTCTACCAGAGTGCCAGGGTAAAAAGACCCATGGTGCATAACAACAGCCAATGATTTCCAAATCAGTAAGAATACTTATCTATGAAAATGTAACATCAGTTATTGAATACGTCAGTATCATAGCAACATATCTAGATAACAAAGTGGATGTGTCTATCTTTACCTTTTCTTTCAATCTCCCTCATGTGGAGCCAGAACAACTTCATGAAAACTATATTTCATTCTACCTACCTTCCCATGTTTGCTCATATCCTACTGCCTCTATAAAGCTTGCTTGCTTCCAATAAAAATTACTGCCAAAATGATTGATTTGCTAATTAATCATTATACTGCCTCCTTAATAACTATTCCACCATTATCTCAAACAGTTCTTTAAATTCATTTTTTCCATTTAATTTGAGAGTATCTATGTTTTCTCCCCAAATATATCACAAGCATATATAAAGAACATACCTGCCGCACACAAAAAAGCTTAAAACACAGTGATGCAGACATGTTATGACTGACAACGATTAACTGTGGTCAATTAAATTTTGCTATCAGGCTTATGAGGAAATTTTTAAAAAGTAGAAAGGTGGTAAGATTTTAAGCAAAGACGCGAATCGCAATCCTTATTGTTTTTCAGCTTATTTCAACTATATCTTAGGAAAAGTACAATATCTAAAGATTGGTTCTAGTGATAGATTCTGTTGACAGCAAAGTTACGTTTCATCGTGGGACTTACCACATTTTCTCCACCTTCAGTCATACCAACTTTTGAGTAACTGCACTTAAGCCCTTTCCTTGGTAATCAGGGACAGTCTTGGTTCAATTCAAATCAATCAGCACCATCATATATAATCCCAGGGATACAAAATGAAACTATGAAAGTATATTTATTTCAAGGAGCTCTTAATCTACTGGTGAGGCCAGAGCAAGTGAAGCTACTATAGACCAAGGTACAGGTCCTAAAAGAAATACAAGTAAGACTTTTCAGAAGCTGAATGGAGAGATGTCAGAGTCGGCTCAAGGGATGGAGAGCTGTATCATGGAGAAGGTAGCATTGGTGCAATACAGGTTGAATATTAAAAGATAGCAACTAGGATTGCTGAAGCATGTCAGGTGACAGGTATGTTATGGCCAAAGCATGAATCACAGACAGAAGGGAGAAACATTCAGTTAAAAAAAATTTTTTTTTTCCAGTGGGAGCATAAGGTAGGTATATAGTATAAGCTAGATAAGGCTACGGAAAGGAGGTTTGGGGGCCATATTGCAAACGCCTTGAATGCCAGGCTGAGGTGTTTGTATCTAATTTTGATGGTAATGATGGGTTTTATTATCTTATAGTCGTTCATGAGAAACATGGGCATGGTTCATGTAGATAAACCTATAGCATTGTGTTAGATAGATGTCTTCCATTTGCCCCATGGTGCTCTGTGATCTGGAGATTGGTTTGTACAGACTGAATCAACAAGCTCCTTTGGTCTATGGCTTCTCTCCAAAGGGAGCCCTGGCATGAGGCAGAAGAGAAGGAATGTGGTCAGGTCTTATTTTCCCCAGCTCCATTGCTGTGGGTTGCACAGAACTGGCTTCTTCCCTCATTGAAGGTCAGATGGTCCTCTCCACAGCTCTCTCTCTCTCTCTCCAGGTTCTGGTAGCCACTCCTACCCTTAACCTTCAGGCCCAGGGTGGTTATAAATGCTTCCTTTTTTGAAGTTTCAACAACTCTTTCCATTTACGTATTCCATCTATTTCCCAACTGGATGTTCACTGATATGAGCTCCAAGAATTCAGAAGTCAAAAGGAAACTGATTACAATGGTAGGTAGACGTACCAGGGCCTTTTCCTGAGAAACTGTATTCCTGGAATCTACTAAGCAAAAGCTCAAAAACAAAACAACAACCAAAAAAACTAATTTAATAGAGGAAAAGCTTCTTTATTTGAGATACTTGATATTTAGTTATATAGTACTGCTATAATAGAAATACCATAAGTGGATGGCTTTAACAAACAGAAATTTATTATTTCACAGTCTAGGAGACTGGAAGTCCAAATTTAGGGCACTAGCTTCAGGGGAAGGCTTTCTCTCTCTGTTGGCTCTGGGGGAAGGTCATTGTCATCAATCTTCCCCTAGTCTAGGAGCTTCTCAGCACAGGGGCCCTGGGTCCAAAGGATGGGCTGGATGGGAAGTCACATTAGCTGATTTTTAAAGGTGTTCTCACAAATACAAAATGCAGCAAATTTGTGATTAAGTTCACTTTCATCTTTTTCTCACTCTATAAAAAAGAATTTCTCAAGCTGTAATTTTACGAAAGCACCAACAAGTTTTAACAGTGATTTGTTGATTTCTGGTGGTTATTAAACCACCAAAACATTTTAGTTCACGTCTACTGTATTAGTTTCCTTTTTCTGCTGTAACAAATTACCACACACTTAGAGGCTTAAAACAACACAAATCGATGATTTTACATTCTGGAAACTAGATGTCTGAAATCCTTTTGTGCTGTAGGGGAGAACTTTTTTTTGCCTTTTTGAGTTTCTAGAGTCTGCCCGCGTTCCTTGGCTCATGGCCCCACATCACCCTGACCTCTGCTCCATTCTCACATCTCCTCTGACTCTCCTATCTCCATCTTTTCCTTATAAGCAACCTGTGATTCCACTGGACCCACACAGATAATCTCCACATGTCAAGATCCTTAATTTAATCATACCTTTAAAGGTTCTTTTGCCATGTAAGGTAACATATTCACAAGCCGTGCAGGTTAGGATGTGGATACCTTTGGGCGGCAGGGCATTATTCTGTCTACTATAGCTACCAACTCCAAGAATATTTTTGCCCAAAATGGGAAGATAGATTAAAGAACAATAGTTTTTTTTTTCTCTTCAGATTACTGAGTTGTTGCAGGCCTATTACAGAAAATTTAGAAACTTCAGAGAAGTAGAAAGAAAACAATACTACCCTTAATCCCAGACTCTTTTCTATGCATACTGAAACAAAATTGAGATCATTAAGTGGAAAATTGTAGATCCTACCTTTTGCACTTTACATATTATGAGCGATTCTCATGTCATTAACTACTGAGATGTCCATTTTCTTGAAAGAACTAAAAGGTGAAGCAGGATGCCTGAATTAATTTTTGGTTAAAATGGTGGGATCAGCATGGATGTTAGACTCAATTTTAATATATTCTTTCTTCTGTTATATTTTTTAGATCAGTAGAGAGGCTATCTATGTACCATATCTGCTTCGTGAAAGCAAAACTCACCTCTTAACCTAAAACCCTCCAGGGCCCACCTGTAGAAGAGAATGCTGCAGGCAAATATTTGTAAGAAGTACTGTACCCATAATGAGCAAGTCAGGTTATTCGTGCTTCACTCAGGAGTAATCTTCTCACTCTGTATTTTCACTTTCAAACTACTAAGAAGCTTACTTATCTGATCAGCACATTAAAATTAACACACAAACACACCACTCACACTCACTTTGGTCTGGGCAAAAACACACAAAAAAACCAAAACACAAGGGAGGTCAAAATGAGCACGAATTTACACAAGTTCGGTGGCTGACAAGGGTCTCCATCTGTAAAATAGTTGGTCAGGCTTGAAGTGGATGTAAAATACCACTGATATCATAATCCAAATTCTCATATATATAAACTACAAATGATCTGAGACTGTGAAGGAATAATTATCTAGAATACATTAATTAGCTCTTTTATGTTTTTATTTCCCTCTAAGAATTAAATATATATATAATTAAATACATATGTGTGTGTATATACACACACACACACATATATATCATATTGGAGGTTAAGTTTAATGGGGGGCAAAGGTAGCAGGCTGGTTTCAAGCTAGGATTCTCATCTTTGTATATGACCCAACCTTGAAGAGTGTCGTTTAAAAAATGGAATTATTTTGCATTTTGTCCATAAAAGTCCTTTATGTCATATATGGAGCACTGGGGAAAAAACACCTTCTCACAAAAAAAAAAAAGTAAAAAACATTGCAAAAACTATCATTCAAAATAAGCAACTTAAAAGGTGAAAGAAATCTCTTTGCTCAAGTAAATGAATATTGTGCATTATTTCCAAGACACAGTGTGTTTTGATTATCACCTAATCATTATTATTCTCCGTTGTTCTTGTGTTCAGGTTGGATTTTGGCCCTAGTCCATGCCAAGAAAAGCCCTTAACCCACCATTTGAGCCCGATGCCAGGTAAAACACTTTTAAACAAATGCAGTAACACAAATCAGGGGCTAGCGCAGAGCTGCTTCATGGATGTGTTCAGAAGGTACATTTAGACACCAGCAGGAAAAATGCTCCAGGATAAAAATGCGACATAAAACACAGAGTAACTAGGATGTGTTGAACATGATGGTACCCTGCTGACCGCAGACTTAAAAATGCGGCACTTTTCCCAAATTCTACGAAACCTTCTAGTCTTGCAGGGTGGTTTTTCAGCCTTTTGAGTTGTATACACATTTCTTTCAGACAAAACTAAATTCAGGGCAGTTATTTGAATCCTCACTTCCCAAAACAAGCCTCCAACTCATTAAACACCACCTTTAAAAAGCTTGCGAAAACGATTTAGCTGTTGTCTGTCAAGTTTATGCATTGTTCCATTACCAGTCATATCGTCTTACCATCTGTATTTTGTTTTCCACCTTTCACAAATGCAAAGGGAATCATCAGACAGTTCTCAGCTCTTCAAACAGCTGACAATCCAAATCATGCCCGATATAAACATTTACATTGTCAAAAGTAAATGTTTCCAATATTCCAAACTCCAGGGCATTTCAAAATTGATTTGGATCGGGTACAATTTACTGAACTGGAAAGATTAAAAAAAAAATCACTTGTTTTAAAAAAAAGAAAACATGAGTGATTTTTAACACCAGGCTATCTCCCAGTTTTTTCTTTCCCAACCAATTTTAGGGAGAAAGCTGTCTTGGAGTTAGTTTTTTCTTTTTTCCTTTCACATCATTTTCCCCTAAGTTTATCTGATGGGAAATGAAAACTAAATATCTGTTATTTGTGTTAGTTAGCTACCTTTCTGACTGAACTCCCAACAGACGCTTTACTTAAAAACTCTTCAAATGCTTGCCATAACACTTCGGATCCAGCTCCTTAACATGACCTAACGATCTGGCCTTGGCCCTTGGTTCCTCTCCAGCCTTACCTTCCCACCACCCTCTCTTCGCTTTCTGTGCCTTAGCCTTGGGGAAACCTTTCAGGTAATTTCTGGAGTTCAGGTACCAAATTCCATTCTGCCTTGGGGCTTTTTCACTGCTTTTCTCTTGGCCTAGAATACAACTGTTTCTTCCCACGACCCTCTCCAGGAAATAAAGAATGATTAACTTTTAGTCAAAAGCACAACTTTCCCTTCTAAAATGCTGACCAGTGAACTCATACATGCTCCTGGCTTTAAATGAATCTTGTACCTTGTTACAGAGAGGTCTATGTATAACCTATGTCAAGTTCCTTTTAGAGTTTATAAAAATATAACTGCAGATACAGCCATCATTAAAGTAGATTTTCTATGAAATCAGAACAATAAACTAAATGGCCTATATAGGACTTTTCTACAAAAATGATTCCCAAGTCATATTCAAACCAGCACATAAATACTTACAGTTGAATAATCCCAAACACATGCAACATCTTTTAAAATTTGTCTTGTCACTTGAGTCAAAGACACTAACAACTCTTTCATGAGTCATTAGGTTGTTTTTCTTTTCTTGTCTTTGACAGTTATATGGTAGGAAAAAAATTCCAATGTATCAGAAGGGGAAAAAAATATATGATAAAATCAGGGGCAAGTATGGCGAATAGACTATATAAGGGGAGGAGAGCGCAGAGCCCAAATGAATCTAAACCCCGGAGAATCAGTGGCCAGCAGTAACAAAAGCTGTCTATAATTTTAGCCCCAATTTCTTGCACACAAATGATTTTCCGTTCCTCTTGAGTTCACAACAGCTAAATCACCTTCAAGTACAATTTTCCATGTTTTTTTTCCCCCCACCTTCGACAATCTACTCAACAGTAAAAGGTAGCCAAATAGAAATGAACCAGCAAGAGAGATGTTAGCATTCTCTTAGAGAAGACCCTTTGGACACTATGCCCTTCCAGGAATTAAGGAAGAATTCATCATCTGGGGATGGGGGAGGAATGCGGAGTTAGAGGTGAGAATCACAAAGCAGAACTTGGCATTTCTATGTAGAAGCTACCATTCTTAGCCGCCAAGATGCCCCTAAGAAAATTAATTATTGATTTTCTTATAAATCATCTAAGGTGATTTTTGTTTGTTTTTCCTCCCAGGATGATAAACGTCTGATTTTACTTCTGTTAAAAAAAAATTTTTTTTTTTTCACTTTGTTGAGGTTAAAAGAAGCCCCAGTCAAGAGGCTTCTGAGAGCAGTGATTTTTCCCAGTATAACATGCATGGGAAAAGGCAACTGTTTCCTGACCTTCACAGGGTACCAAGGGATAGGACTTTGGGCGACCTCCAAGGGGTGCAGAGTAATTAGAAACATGAGAGTTCGACTGGTCAGGGAGAAAAAGCACAACTTAGACAATTATTTTTGTTGGTAGCAGGCCTGAGGATGGCGATATTCCTAGGTGGAAAGAAAAACTTATCATAGAGATTGAAGCTTGAAGGATCGCCTTTCAAAATCTCCCTGCCCAACTTCACCATGGAAGCCACATGCTGCTTACCTTCCTGCCCCCCGTGTTGATGCGAAGGGGCGTCAGGAAGGGGTCGAAGATCATGTGACTGGTCTCTATGTTGACTGGCGACTGCCGCTTCCCCACAGAGCAAAGATTCCAAGCTGAGTTCACCAATCCCCAGAAAGAAGGAACTAGAAATAAAAAGATATTGTAGAATTAGGCTAGGAGGAAGGCTGGGGAGCTGTGACACAGGAATGGTAAAATCAAGGTTTGCAAAAGTGAGGCATTCAATGGTTTCTACCCATAGAGATTCCTGGGGGTTGCTATGGTATTTTCCTGGCCTGCATCTTGGTCAATTTCTCTGTCTTATGTTCAAAATTTCTCAATGTCATATTTTCTTGTTCTAGGTCCATCTGTCCTGTGGCCTCTTTGTACAATTAGCATTAATGCTTTAATGGGAAGACAGTGTAGTTCAGCTACATCATCTTCACAGTATATATGAGTTACACCAAATATTTAGCTATCCCTGGGTTAATGCAGGAATGATGTGATAGTCAACATTGCTTACTCTATCTAGAAGGTATTCGAGCTTTTCAAAGAATGTGAGGTGTCAGTCTGTGAGTTGTCAAGACCAAATAGAGAGTGAAGTATTTTTACAGCTCCGAATCAATGCTAGACAGGAGTTGGGCAACTTGACTTTCTCCTTGTTTAGTCCAGCACTGTTTCATTCACCTAGTGTACTGGCAACTGAAGAACGTGTTCATTTGATGGGCAGAAAGAATGACATTTAGTGCTGAGCGCAAATATCCAAAGGAAAACCCTCCAGTCGCTTTCAGTGTCAAAGTAAGACAACTATTTGAATAAATTTCTCTGTCAATTTCTAGTCCTATTTTGTCTTTTAAACAGGGTGGAAGGGAGTCAGCATACTAATTTTATGTCAGGCAAGATCAGAGATAAGATCTTCAGCTTTTTCTCACCTCTCTATTTCCAACCAGGCCCTGGATCCATATATCCTTCCTATTCACTCACTCATTCTGAGATTACATAACCATTCATTCACCCATCCATCCACGACATGTATAGTGAGCTTCTACCGCGTATCCAACCCTGGGTAAGGTCCTGAACATACAAGAATGAATTGTGAAGAAATGGAAGCACCATTACCAGACTAGTAACAGATTCAGTCAAGTGTGTTATGGGACTGCCAACCCTCAGTAGCGTGAGGGAGCCGAGGACTTATTCCCGGAGAAGATGAGCTTAACAATTAAGTCACAACTTCATCAATGTACCTATCCTCTCAGAAACTCAATGTAAATGTGTCGTTGTTAGATGCCGTCAAGTCGGTTCCGACTCATAGCGACTCCATGCACAACAAAACGAAACACTGCCCGGTCTGCCCCATTCTTACAATCGTTGCTTTGCTTGAGCTCATTGTTGCAGCCACTGTGTCAATCCACCTCATTGAGGGTCTTCTTTTCCACTGACCCTGTACTTTGCCAAGCATGATGTCCTTCTCCAGGGACTGATCCCTCCTGACAACATGTCCAAAGTATGTAAGACGCAGTCTCACCATCCTTGCTTCTAAGGAGCATTCCGGTTGCACTTCTTCCAAGACAGATTTGTCCGTTCTTTTGGCAGTCCATGGTATATTCAATATTCTTTGCCAATACCACAATTCAAAGGCGTCAGCTCTTCTTCGGTCTTCCTTATTCATTGTCCAGCTTTCACATGTATATGATGTGATAGAAAATACCATGGCTTGGGTCAGGTGCACCTTAGTCTTCAAGGTGACATTTTTGCTCTTCAACACTTTAAAGAGGTCCTTTGCAGCAGATTTACACAATGCAATGTGTCATTTGATTTCTTGACTGCTGCTTCCATGGGTATTGATTGTGAATCCAAGTAAAATGAAACCCTTGACAACTTCAGTCTTTTCTCTGTTTATCATGATGTTGTTCATTTGTCCAGTTGTGAGGATTTTTGCTTTCTTTATGTTGAGGTGTAATCCATATCGAAGGCTGTTGTCTTGGATCTTCATTAGTAAGTGCTTCAAGTCCTTTTCACTTTCAGCAAGCAAGGTTGTATCATCTGCATAACGCAGGTTGTTAATGAGTCTTCCTCCAGTCCCGATGCCCCATATTTCTTCATATAGTCCAGCTTCTTGGATTATTTGCTCAGCATACAGATTGAATAGGTATGGTGAAAGAATACAACCCTGACGCACACCTTTCCTGACTTTAAACCAATCAGGATCCGCTTGTTCTGTCCGAACAACTGCCTCTTGATCTATGTACAGGTTCCTCCTGAGCACAATTAAGTGTTCTGGAATTCCCATTCTTCGCAATGTTATCCATAATTTGTTATGATTCACACAGTCAAATGCCTTCACATAGTCAATAAAACACAGGTAAACATCCTTCCGGTATTCTCTGCTTTCAGCCAGGATTCAGCTGACATTAGCAATGATGTCCCTGGTTCTGTGTACTCTTCTGAAACCAGCCTGAATTTCCGGTAGTTTCCTGTTGACATACTGCTGCAGCCGCTTTTGAATGATCTTCCACAAAATTTTGCTTGTGTGTGATGTTAACGATATTGTTATATAATTTCCACATTCAGTTGGATCACCTTTCTTGGGAATAGGCATAAATATGGATCTCTTCCAGTCAGTTGGCCAGGAAGCTGTCTTCCATATTTCTTGGCATAGACAAGCGAGCACCTCCAGCACTGCATCTGTTTGTTGAAACGTCTCAACAGATATGCCGTCAATTCCTGGAGCCTTGTTTTTCGCCAATGCCTTCAGAGCAGCTTGGACTTCTTCCTTCAGTACCATCGGTTCCTGATCATATGCTGCCTCTTGAAATGGTTGATCATCGACTAATTCTTTTTGGTATAATGACTCTGTGTATTCCTTCCATCTTCTTTTGATGCTTCCTGCGTAGTTTAATATTTTCCCCATAGAATCCTTCACTATTGCAACTCGAGGCTTGAATTTTTTCTTCAGTTCTTTCAGCTTGAGAAACGCCAAGCGTGTTCTTCCCTTTTGGTTTTCTACCTCCAGCTCTTTGCACATGTCATTATAATACTCTGTCTTCTTGAGCCGCCCTTTGAAATCTTCTGTTCAGGTCTTCTACTTCATCATTTCTTCCTTCTGCTTTAGCAGCTTGACTTTCGTGAGCAAGTTTCAGAGTCTCCTCTGACATCCATCTTGGTCTTTTCTTTCTTTCCTGTCTTTTCAATGACCTCTTGCTTTCTTCATGGATGATGTCCTTGATGTCATTCCACAACATGTCTGGTGTTTGGTCACTAGCATTCAATGTGTCAAATCTATTCTTGAGATGGTCTCTAAATTCAGGTGGGATATACTCAAGGTCATATTTTGGCTCTTGTGGACTTGCTCTGATTTTTTTCATTTTCAGCTTGATCTTGCATATGAGCAATTGATGGTCTGTTCCACAGTCGGCCCCTGGCCTTGTTCTGACTGATGATATTGAGCTTTTCCATTGTCTCTTTAGACAGATGTAGTCAATTTGATTCCTGTGTGTTCCATCTGACAAGATCCACGTGAATAGTCACCATTTATGTTGGTAAAAGAAGATATTTGCAATGAAGAAGCCATTGGTCTTGCAAAATTCTATCACTTGATCTCCAGCATTATTTCTATCACCAAGGTCAGATTTTCCAACTACCGATCCTTCTTCTTTGTTTTCAACTTTTGCGTTCCAATCACTAGTAATTATCAATGCATCCTGATTGCATGCTTGATCAATTTCTGACTGCAGCGAAAAGAAAAACTGCATCAGCTGATAAAAATCTTTCTATTTCTTCATCTTTGGCCTTAGCGGTTGGTGTGTAAATTTGAATAACAGTCATATTAACTGGTCTTCCTTATAGGCATATGGATATTATCTTTTCGCTGACAGCGTTGTACTTCAGGACAGATCTTGAAATGTTCTGTCAGTTTGTCGTACTGTGGGGGCTTGAGTGTTGCTGTGATGCTGGAAGCTATGCCATTGATATTCAGCTACCAGCAGGGTCACCCATGGAGGACAGGTTTCAGCTGAGCTTCCAGACTAAGACAGACTAGGAAGGACCCGGCAGTCTACTTCTGAAAAGCATTAGCCAGTGAAAACCTTCTGAATAGCAGTGGAACTTTGTTTGATATACTGCTGGAAGATGAGCCCCCCAGGTTGGAACGCACTCAGAAGATGACTGGGGAAGAGCTGCCTCCTCAAAGTAGAGTTGACCTTAGTGACGTGGATGGAGTAAAGCTTTCAGGGCCTTCGTTTGCTGATGTGGCACGACTCAAACTGAGAAGAAACAGCTGCAAGCATCTATTAATAATCAGAACCTGGAATGTACGAAGTACGAATCTAGGAAAATTGGAAATCATCAAAAATGAAATGGAACGCATAAACATCAATATCCTAGGCATTAGTGAGCTGAAATGGACTGGTATTGGCCATTTTGAATTGGACAATCACATAGTCTGCAATGTAAATGTAACAGCATTTAATTTACAGCAGTCTTCATTTCCTTATATCACAGCTGGAGAAAACTGAGGCAAGGGAAAACCATTGCTGTTGAGTTGATTCTGATTCATAGCGACCCTACGTGACAGCATAGAACTGCCCCAAGGAGCAGCTGGTAGATTTGAACTGCTGACCTTCTGGTAAGCAGCTGAGCTCTTAAACCACTGCGTCGCTAGGACTCCTTAGGAAACTAATAGAACTCTTTGTCTTTAAAACTCTGATTCAATAGCCTCTGACAATCAGGACATCTATAATGTCCGGGGGAGCCTTCTCTGGAAGGCAGCTGTGTGATAACCGTAGTTACAGCTGGTGCACATTGCATTTCATATACTCCCATGAAAATCACTAACAGAAATAATTCCAACCCCGTAAATGGATTGCAAGACTGCTGTTATAGGGCAATGTGGGCAGGCAAATGCTGCTGTGCCTTTCCAATAAACTTCATACTCAAAAGTCCCTCACGAAAATACAAACGGCAAAAACTTTATGTGAACATCTGCCTTTGCTTTTTTCGGGCATGGGGTTCTTTATGACAAACAGTTTTGGGGTTTTATATCCCCACTTCACTGTCAAGGCCTATGTGTCTGGTTCTAACCACCTGCTCACCCAACTGAGGAACAATCGAGAAACAATCTCCCCTGCTCAGCTGTGTCCCTCATTAGCTCCACTCCTAAAGGCATGTCTATCTAAGTTTATTCACTGGATTGCTGATTATATTTCAGCCATAAATGAACAGCCTTTCAGAAGCAGAAGGCACCTTAGAAATCATCCATTCTAAATGCATACGTGGAATTAAGGCCTAAACCCAGAAAGGCAAATTGATCAGTCTAAGGTCCCACAGCCAGGTGGAGGCAGAGTAAGGGGGAGAACCCATGTCTGAAGATTCCTAGTCCTTTTCCACTGCCCTAAACTTTGTCCTCCCAAGCAGGCTGCACACCTAAGCAGATTACTGCAGCCACAGAGTTTGGATTAACTGCTGCTATGGTCACTGTGAACCTTCTGCTGCTGTTTCTATTTTGGTAAATTAGAAGTAGCATTAGCATGTCTTTTTCCAGTCCAAATAAATTTCAAGGGCAAAGGTTTAAACCAAATGGCTTTGAAAATCAACTGGATAAAATAAAACTAAACAAAAAACAAAAAACCACCCAAACCTGGTGCCATGGAGTCCATTCCAACTCGTAGTGGCCCTATAGGTTTCCAAGGAGCCTTTTGGTTAGCAGTCAAGCTCTTAACCACTGTGCCATCAGGACTTCCAAAGAAAGCTGGAATTTTAAAAGAGCCATATAGCTATGTGATGAAGTCAGCAGAAGGTCTGGGTGGAAAAAGGGCTTCAGTTCAGGCAAGAGAGGATATGTTTGGGTCCTCTTTTCTGGGCCCATAGAAGACCTGGTGGGGACAACTGTCCCTGTGGAACTGCTCCAGGGACAGTGTCCTGGTGCCAGCTGGACTGAACAAGATTTAGTCCAGCTAAAAGGAGAGGTCGGTGCAGTTGGAACAGTGTCAATTATTGAAAAAATTATTGAGGCAATAATTAATGTGTTGGAGAGAGTCCAGAGATGTTAGGTGCCAAATGGACCAAGAACAGGTCTGCAAATGCAGTGTAATCTAGGATCTGTTGTTGTCATTAGATATCTTCAAGTTGGTCCCCGACTCATGGGGACCCCATACTCAGCGGAATGCTGCCCCATCCTGCACCATCTCCATGATTGGTTATGGATCAGACCATCGTGACCTACAGGGTTTTCATTAGCTAATTTTTGGAAATATATCACCAGGCCCTTTTTCCTAGTATGCCTTAGTCTGGAAGCTCCAATGAAACTTGTTCAGCATTCTAGCAACATACAAACCTCCACTGACACACAGGTGGCTATGATGAGGGGCATTGGCGGGAAATTGAACCCAGGTCTCCCACATGGAAGGCAAGAATTCTACCACTGAACCACCAGAGTCCCCAGGGAAATGCTTTAGAAGGAAGACTGAATATAGGAGGCTTTGAAGCCACTACACTTACTGGGCCATGGGAGTGGGAAGACTGCCTTTACACATAGAGCAGAGCTGGATATACAGACTAAGGCTTCAGGATTCGCATATGAAACTCTCTGGGTCCGTCCATAGCTCTCAGTTCTCCCCTTTGCTCTGATACGTCACTACCTTCCACATTATCAATCTTCAGGGTTATAGACACTCTTTGTCACCTATGGCAGGAGAGGTGGGGTGCTAGAATGCTGTGGCAGTACTTCTTCCAAATTTAGAGGCTCATTGATGAACTTTTTTTTCTCAAACCATACATTTGCTTCCATGGCTGTCTCAGCCTATGGATCACTTTTTAAATTTTCATTTTTAAAAATATTTACTACCATGGTTTATTAGCTAATGCTGTGGCTTTTTCTAACTTGACCGATGCAACTTAGTCTTGAGAAAAAAAAAAAAAGGAAATGTAATAAAGCAAAATTGAGTGGGAATCACTCTAACTAATTAATGGAGAGCCGGCCTGAAAATGGTTGAATTCCATCATCCCTGGCATCCTTTTCACACAATTTTCTAATTTACATATAAACTAGAACAGACAACAGACCTGCATATTTTTGCAAATTAATTTCACAGAGCCTAAACAATGGAACTTAACTGCTGCATCACAGCTATGTGTTATCTTGCCAAAACATCTCCCCATGGCAATTCTGCCATCTTACCATGAACTACAAATCCCAAACGTTCTCTTGGCTCTGGGTCCAGTGAACTATGAAAGACACTCAGTGACTCTGTGAATTCAACAGCTTACAATGTGAGCCTTGGCAAACCCAAAGCAAAATGTATCATCTCCTTGTTCAAAACTCATGAAACAAAAAAATTCAAATTCAGCTTACTAACACACCTTGGCAACCCCTGGACAAAACCAACAAAGCTCTCACCAAAGGAAGAAATAGGTCAGAAGAGGAAGGAGCTGGAAGAATCAATCTCTCCAATATCGAGTGGTAAGATTTCCCTTAATGACATTTTTATCCTAGAGAAGATCCTCCAATGTCAGGCTGTACTTTTAGGCATCTGCCTTCTTTGTTTATCCTGACCCAGAACAATTTGCAGAGATGATGCTGTTGTGGGTATGGAGATGGGTACTTGGAATTAGCTTATACAGTTTATGTGAATTAGCTAAATCCTATGGTAACATGATAAACTTAATTCAAAAGCATTTACTGATGGCCTATTATGTATTAGAAATTAGGCATGGAATTGAGAATTCACGCAGAAATACTTACCGAAGACCTACAACGTGCCACCAGCACTCCTCTCAAATTGCTGTACTGTGGCGGCTTGCAAGTTGCACGTTGGAAGCTATGCCACTGGTATTTCAAATACCAGCAGGGTCTCCGATGTTGGACAGGTTTCAGCAGAGCTTCCAGACTAAGATGGTCTAGGAAGGCCTGGTGATCTGTTATATTAGGTGCCATCAAGTAGTTCCAACTCACAGCAACTCTATGTACAACAGAAAGAAATGCTGCCTGGTCTGTGCCATCCTCACAATTGTTGCTATGTTTGAACCCATTGTTGCAGCTACTGTGTCAATTTATCTCATTGAGGGTCTTCCTCTTTTTCACTGACACTCTACCAAGCACAATGTCCTTCTCCAGAGACTAGTTCCTCCTATTAACATGTCCAAAGTATGTGAGAGGAAGTCTCACCATCTTCACTTCTAAGGAACATTCTGGCTGTGCTTCTTCCAAGACAGATTTGTTCATTCTTCTGACAGTCCATGATATATTCAATATGCTTTGCCAACACTATAATTCAAATACATCAATTCTTTTTTGGCCTTCCTTATTCATTGTCTAGCTTTTGCATGCATATGAGGCAAATGAAAAGACCATGGCTTGGGTCAGGTGCACTTCAGTTTTCAATGTGACATATATGTGCCCATTCCAAAGACAGGTGATTCAACGCAGGGTGGAAATTATCCAACAATATTCATTAATACTACATGCAACTGCCAGAAATTCAAGCTGGATTCTGAAGAGGACGTGGAACGAGAGTTATCATTGCTATGTCGGGTGGATCTTGGCTGAGAGCAGAAATACCGGAAAGATACTTACCTGTGTTTTATTGACTATGCAAAGGAATTCAACTGTGTGGATCATGAACAATGGGAATTCTGGAACACTTAATCGTGCTCATGTGGAACTTATACATAGACCAAGAGGCAGTTGTTCAAACAGAACAAGGGGATACTGCACTGTTTAAAATCAGGAAAGGTGTGTGTCAGGGTTGTATCCTTTCACCATACTTATTTGATCTGTATACTGAGGAAATAATCTGAGAAGCTGGACTGTACGAGGAAAAATGCAGCATCAGTATTGGAGGAAGACTCATTAACAACCTACAATATGCAGATGACACAACCTTGCTTGCTGAAAGGGAAGAGGACTTGAAGCACGTACTGATGATGATCAAAGACTACATTTTTCAGTGTGGATTACACCTCATCATAAAGAAAACAAAAATCCTCACAACTGGACCAATAAACAACATCCTGTTAAACAGAGAAAATATTGATGTTGTCAAGGATTTCATTTTACCTGGATCCACAATCAATGCCCATGAATGCAGCGGTCCAGAAATAAAACAAAGTATTGCACTGGGCAAATCTTCTGCAAAAGACTTCTTTAAAGTGTTAAAAAGCAAAGACATGACTTTGAGGACTAAAGTGTACCTGGCCCTGGTGATCTAATTCTGAGAATCAGCCAATGAAAACCTTATGGAACACAACAGAACATTGTCTGACTTGCTTGCTTTGGTCACGTTACCAGGAGGGATTAATCGCTAGAAGAGGACACAATGTTTAGTGAAGTAGAGTGCCAGTGAGGGCCAGGCAGATGCTCAGTGAGATGCATTAACACAATAGCCACCACTAAGGACTTCAGCATGCTGAGGATCATGAGGTTGATGAAGGACTAGTCAAGGTTCTGTTCTGTTGTACATAAGGTCACCATGAGTTGGAGTTAACTCAATGACAGCTACCTACCTATCTCCTATGTGCCAGGCACTGTCATCAATTCTAGGTAGGCAGAGATGAATAAAACACACATAGTTTCTGCTCTCTCAGGTCTTGCAAACTAGTAGGAAATATGGGAGATAAGTTTATATATGTAATTAGAACTTCTGATAAGCATTCTGCAGAGACAATTAAGATGGTGCTGAGCAATAGAATAAAGCGCGGATGAATGAGATGACCTTTGTAGAATGGTTAGGGATGGTCTCTTGGAGGAAGTAACATCTAGCAGAGTCTACAAGAACAGAGGGGAGTTGCTTCTGAATAGTGACAGTGGAAAGAGAGTCCAAGCCAGAGGAGAAGAGCAGGTCTTGAGCAGGGAAGAGCTTGATGTATCGAAGGGACTGAATGGAACCAGATGACTTGGGCATGATGGACCAGGTGAGGATAAAAGTGAGATGAGATTGGCTGGGTAGACCTGATAATACAGGGCTCTTCATATCATTGTAAGGAGTTTGCTTTTACTCCAAGTGTAATGGGAAGCCCCTGAGGGTTTTAGACAATGGAGTACCATGGTCTGCTTTATGAATAAAATTGGTACATCTGCTTTGACTGGAATACACCCAAGAGTGAGCATGATTATCCTTGGAGTAGTTTGAATGAGAAAAGAATTGGTTCCCAAGCAACTGTTGGGGATGCAAATTTAATCCTAATGCTTTGAGTGTGTTTAAATTCTATCTCAAAGGCAGAACTAATTGAATGTTTTAAAAACTATTCTCTTCAACATACATGTCAATAAAATAGCATTTTTCTAGGATCCAACCAGTGCTTTACAAGTCATAATTTGAAGCAAGGGATATTTTCATAAAGAGACTCTGTTGAGGCAATCTTTTCTTGTTTTCAAACAATAAATGAAGCCCCCAACTTTTTGGCCAAAATAAGCAAAGTTGGCAAAATTAATACTGGAATAAAACATACCTTCAGTGAATTCAATCCTACAAATAAAGCCTTTTACTTCAATATAGCATTCTCTACTTTGAGGTTATAAAGCATATGAATACATTTTAAATACGAACTCATATCTTTCCTTTGCTCTTTCTCTTACCAATCCTGATTTACTGTCCTTTCCCCTATTCTCAACTGTAATAAATCTCCACTTTGAGCCATTATTAATGAACATGTTTAAAACACCCACTGCTGCAGGCTTTGGACCCCTTTCTAATTTCAGATTTATTTCACAGGGGGAATTGGCCTTTAATACTAACCTCTTTGCTGCTGGATTCTTCTTCCATTGCTAGGACTCTGACTCTTTAAAAAAAAGGAGGACCTCTAACTAGGGCTTTCCATTCTCTCACTAAGGAACCTCTAAGGGGTTGCATATATTCTATTTAATATCTAATCATTAATTTGTGCGTTCATCTAAAAAATTAATGGAGTATCTCCAAATGAGCTAGGGGGAGAAAGATAAATGTCCCCAGAGGCAAGCTAAGAAATAGTTACTTGATCTTCACTATTCATGAGTTCATATTTATGGGTTTGTCTACTTGCTAAAATGTGTTTGAAACCTCAAACTCAATATTATGGTCCCTTTACAGTCATTTGCAAACATGCCTAGAGTGGCAGAAAATCTGAGTCACCCAATGACATGCATGGTTCCAGCTGAGAGTGAAGAAGGTGACACTGTCTTCTTGTTTCAGCTCTCATACTGTAAACACATATCCTTTACACGGTCTATCCAGTGCCATGCTTTTCTCATTGTGCTTTTTGTTGGTGATTTAGCTGCTTAAAATGGCCCCCAAACTTATTGCTGAAGTGCTGTCTGGTATTCCTAAGAACAAGGAGGCCGTGGTGTGCCTTAGAGAGAAAATACATGTGTTACAAAAACTTCATTCAGGCATGAGTTACAGTGCTTTTGGCCGTGAGTTTAATGTTAATAAATCAACTATATATATATATATATATATAAAATAAGAAGACTTTAAATAAAACACATGTAAAACAAGATCACGTAGTGGTCAGCTGACAAAAACGTTATGACCAGATGCTCATGGAAATCTCACCCTGCATTTCTTCTCAGATCAGTGGTTGCATACTTGCTAATTCAGTGTTTGCAGTGGCTTTATAGAATACAACTATGGCAAATAAGGAAAACAGCCTGTAGAGTAAGACATGTTAGGTGTTATCATCAAGGTATGTGCACATTAAATCTTAAAGGCAGAGAGGGAAGCAAACTGACCTGTATCCTTTTCTCAAGAGCTAGAGTAAACTTTGCTATTAAAGCAGATATTTGACTTTAGCCTAAAAGTATGAATTGAGGTTGTAAGACGTAAAAGCCTCCTAACTAGTTAAAAGACTGAAGATATAAAAAAAAATTTTTTCCTTCCCCACACGGGAAGACCTGTTTGTCTTAGCAATTGAGATGAATTATCACCGGAATTTGAGTTACTGTTATGGAGGAGAATTTCAGCCTCTGGCTCTCCTGACTTCTCCAACTTACAGAGTTATTTATTACGGTACAGAGGAAAGATCATGAGCTACCACAGCCTTGCCATAGAATCCTGAGCAGGTGGTTACACTTCTATAGCCTCAGTTTATTTGCTTGTAAAATGGGGATAGCTATTTCATAGAGTCGTTGGGACGATTAGGTTCGAGAGCATGTTTATAAAGTTCTATTGGCATGTTAGTCTAATAGTAAGTATTCAGTGAAAGTTGGAGAAAGAGTTGAGTGAAGGGATGCTGGGGACCAGCCTGGCCAGCAGTGCTATGGCTTCACCACGATAGCATTCCAGGGACAGAGATAAAGGAAAGTGAAGCATCCAGGCAGGAGTGGGAGGAGAGGCAGCTTTCAGATGCTCACACAACTCAGCCTGGTTTCAGAGCAGGCAGCAGGCCAGGTCAAAGGACTGGCCACTTAATTTCATACTTTCAATGATCCATGTACAATTATTTCTTGCATCCGTAACTGTCAGATGAGCAGTGATATGAATCACCCAAAATGATTTTAATGCCAATGAAACATTATTTTAACTTGGCTTTTGGAAGTTGCTGGATTCTTTCTTCGTACAGCAGATTCAGCCTCCTGTTTGTGCTTGGTTCCAATGTGGCGACTGACTTGTACCCTTGAAAGCACATCAATTGAGGGGGAAGAGAAATGAAGATGGAGGAGTTTCCATTTGCTGATCACCACCATTTAATAAGCTCTTGGTGCTAGGAAGTTGACATATCTTGCTTAATCCTCCCTACAATTTGGTGAGATAATATTATCATTATTTTATAGATGAGAAAAAGACACAAAGAAGTTAAGTGACATTCCCAAGGTCACATTTTCAGGAAGTAAAGGGACTAGAATTTTGGATCCATTTCTTTCTTTATAAACAAAGTAATGCCTGTGTGGTAAGATGTCAAACAATGCACAGGTGTATAAGGCAAGAAGTTACAACCTCTTGGAGTCCCTGGGTGGTGCAGTCAGTGTGGTCAACTGCTAACCAGAGGGTTGGAGGTTTAAGTCTACCCAGAGGCACCTCGGAAGAAAGGCCTGGTGATCCACTTTGGAAAAACCAGCCATTCAAAACCCTAAGGAGCTCAGTTCTGCTCTCACACACATGCGGTCATCATGAGTTGCAATTGACTGGATGGCAACTGGTTTGGTTAATCATCTGTCTCTCCTTCCTTCTAATGATATCCCTGAGGTAGTTACTGTGAACAGTTGACTAGGCATCATTCAGCATCTTTCACTGTCATACAAAGAGACACAAGCACATATAGACATATTTAGAGACGTTCTCCTCATAAAAATACTTTCTGTTTCAAGTAACAATAAGCCATGAATGTCCCTCCATATCAACAGTTACTAGAGCTACTCATTCACACGTAAGGCTACAGAACATCCATAGTTTAAATGAGCTTTAATTGTCTCAACCGTTACCTAACTGAAAGGTATTAAGGTTGTTTCCAAGGAGCCCTGGTGGCATACTGGTTAAGTGCTTAGCTGCTAACCCAAAGGTTGGTGGTTCGAAGCCACCAACCACTCCCTAAGAGAAAGATGAGGCATTCTGCTTCCGTGAAGATTATACCCTTGGAAACCCTATGGGGTAGTTCTGCTCTGTCCTATAGGGTCCCAGTGAGTTGGAATTGACTCATCAGCAATGAGTTTTTGGTTAAGGTAGCTTCTACTTTATTTTACCATTAAAATCAATGCTGCAATAAGCAGCCTCAAGCACATACCTTTACCTACTAATGCTTTAGTTTCGTTCAGTGATTCCTAAAGCTAGCATGGTTGAGTCAAAGTTATGTGATGCTTTATTGTGGTAGATGCTGCCAGTTTACTTTAAAAGGTACTGGCAGTATCTATGAAAATTAACACTTCCATACATGATCTGTCTATTTTCCTACAGTCTCCATAGTAAAAAAACAAACAACAACAAAACAACCAAACCTGTTGCCATGGAATTGATTTCAACTCACAGCAGCCCTAAACCACAGAGTAGAATTGCCCCATGTGGTTTCCAAGGCTATAATCCTTATAGAAGCAGACTGCCATATCTTTCTCCCACTGACCTTTTGTTTAGCATCCTAGCACTTAACCACTGTGCAGTCTTCCTTCTTTCCTTTCTTCCTCCCTTCAAATCTAACAGGAAAACGCTTTCTCATTGTTTAATATGCATTTCCTGAGTACTGCTGAGGTTGAGTGTCTTCCTAAAGGCCCACTGGCTATTGCATTTCTCTTCTGATGGTATTCACATTTTTTTTTTTTTAATATCAATTTAGCTGTCCTTTGAATTGTAGGGATGTTAACTGTTCATCATGTGCTATAAATATTTTCTCCTAGCCTATTATCTAGCTCTTATTCTTGTTTTTGGTATTTTGAGATACAAGGCTTTTTCATTTTTATGTACTAGAATTTATTGATCTTTTTCTTTATAAGGTTTCTGGGTTTTCTGCCTTGTTTAAGATGTGCCACCAACCACAAGGTTATATAACTATTCTCCTAAATGTTTTAAAAATATTTGTATTGTTACAGTTTTTACAATTTTATCTTTTAAATCTGAGAATATTTGCACTTGCTACAATACAAGGACTAAGATTTTTCCCAGATAGTGAATTATGCCAGCATTATTTATTGAAAAAATCATTAATCCCCACGGAATTGAATGCTATTTTTATCACGTATTAAGCTTCCATATATATTGGATTTGCTTCTGGTTTTGCTAGGTTGTCCCACCTATTTGAATATTCCTGTGTCAGCACCATACTGTTTTGAGTACAGTAAGATTTATGGTAAATTATAAGATCAGGCTTCCTGATCAAAAAGCCAGTCATTTTCCCCTGCTATCACAGTGGAGGATTCCTGATGGCGCAGTGGTTAAGAGCTTAGCTGCTAACCAAAAGGTTGGCAGTTCAAATCCACCAGCTGCTCCTTGGAAACCCTATGGGGAAGTCCTACTCTGACCTATAGGGTTGCTATGAGTCAGAATTGATTCGATGGCAATGGGGTTTTAATGATGATGGGACCATTAAATACACCTCACTTTCCACATCTGACCTAACCTGTTGGATAAGTGATCCTATGAACCCTACACCACTGTAGCATTTTTGAGGAGACAAGGGCATCAGGGGTTGTCTGGCTCATCCTCCCGTCTTCAGGTAGTTACAAACTTGAATCATAATTGATAGAGTGGATGGTACCTGCCCCTTTCCTCAAAAAGCACTCTAAGGACGCCCTTCTAATTCAGAACTGAAGCCACTCCTGAAGTCCACCTTTCAGCCAAGAGTAGACAGGCCTATAAGACAAACAATAACACACGTGAGGAACGTGCTTCTTCGATTAATCAAGTATATGAGACCAAATGGGCAACACCTGCCCAAAAGCAAAGCTAAGAAGGCAGGAAGGGACAGGAAAACCGGACAAATGGAAACAGGGAACCCAGGGTGGAAAAGAGGAGAGTGCTAACACATTGCAGGGATTGCAACCAATGATATGAAACAATTTGTGTATGAATTTCTGAATGAGAAACTCATCTGTAAACTTTCACCTAAAGCACAATAAAATTAAAAAAAGAAAAAAAAAAGCACTCAAAGGGAAATGTTACTCTGAGAGCCTTTGTGTCTAGTTATGAAGCACATGTAGAGAAGCTCCAAAGCTGGCTCTGGGGAAGGCAGTGCAGTGCAATGGTAATGGCATGGCCTTTAGGGCCAGTAAACCTGGGTTCAGGTGCTGGTTCTTCTAACAGGCATATTTACTGAGCGCTTACCAAGTGTTGGGCACTGTCTTAAGTACTTTCTGTGTGGTAGCACATTTAATCGTCTGGGAGATAGACCTTGTTATTATCCTGATTCTTCAAGTTCCTGTGGGAATCGGTGGCACAGAAACATTAAGTGACTTGTCCAAGGTCGCAAGACTGGCAAGTGGTGAAGTCAGGATTCAAAACACACTGGCCGGTTCCGACTCCTTGCTCTTAACTCTTGTGCAATCCTTCCTTCCTATCCTGGTATCCTGACTTTGAGCCAAACACATTTTCTCTTAAGCTTCAGCCTCCTCATTTGTAAAATTAAAATCATAACCAGATATGCTTCCTTGGATATTTATGTGCATCAAATGATAATTAAAATGACAAAAATAGCAACCATTTCCATTTACTGAGTGACTAACAGATTGTGCCATTGCTGGTAGACTGGAAAGGGGGTAGCTTTACACCAAATTATTCGTACTAAGTAGAGCCACCCAAGATGGGTATTATCTTGGTGCTCCATTTCGTGGATGAGAAACTCAAGCTCAGACGGTTGAGTAACTTAACCAAGGACATACAGCTAATACATGGTGATTTGAACTCACATCTAGCTCCCACATGTTCATTCTGTTCTCCTCTATTCCTCAGACCCAGCACAGAACTGAGCTCAACTAAGCTGCCAGCATTATTTTCTCCTCAATATTTTGCCTTCTCAGAATTAAGGCCAGTGAACGAGGATGACTCATTCCTGGGAACCCACAGGAAGACACAAACCACAGTGAGGCTTACATAGGTAATAAGCCCTTGTGTGTCAGGCTCGGGTTTAAGATTTAGCCTAATAATGGTGTGAAGCATTATCAGATTGCATTTGGGTGGCAATTTTTCTTGACCCATGTAATTACTCGTGCTTCAGATAAAATCTCAAACTACTATATTGAAGCTGGGAATTAAAACCACAAAGAGATGAATCACTCTATACATGTTAATAAACCAGCCCAGTAATTATTTCCACCTACACAACTTTGAAGAAAATGACCGGGCTGATGTCTCTGGATAACCACATGCCCTAGTTCAAGTTTATACGAAACCTGCATCCTCTCAGCTTCAAGGAGCACGTATCAGTAATGTTGAAACTGGCTGGGGCATGAGGATCAAATGGCAAGTAAAAAGCCTATAACCACTTGGAATCATTTGGAAAAGGATAGTGATAATGGTTGCACAACATGAAGAATGTAACCAACGTCACTGAAATGTACAGGTAGCAATTGCTGAATTGGTGAATGTTTTCTTATATAATTTTCACTACACACACACACACACACACACACACACAGCACTGAAAGTAGGTGCTCTCCTTCAGCCTTTGAAAATTTACCAACACGATATCAGGCAATGATTTCACACAAACTCACATACCTGGTGAAACACTTTTAAAATCCTGCAAAACATGTGAACATCACGGAATACGCTGGCCTTTACTTACTCAAGTACGTAAATATCTACCGCTCTCTCCTTCTCTCTCCATCTCTTCCTCTCACTGTCTGTGTGTGTGTGTAAAATTATCCCCTTACCCGAATGTCAGAGGCAGGCACGTGATGAGGAGTAAAATGGTATGTCAAGGCCTGCTACCCAGATGGTCACGGAGATCAGCTGAGCTTCACCTTACAGCCCATTCCAGCTGTGGGTATCAACCTTTTACAGCTTCCCACTGTGATCATGTTTGTGCAATCCTTCAGAAGCCTCCAGCAGTTTGTCTGCCTTGAGTCTGACATTTATTTAGGGCATTTTCTTTATTATTTGCAAAAAATAACAGGGCCCAGTTATCTTCACATTACACAGGAGAAATAATCGTCACACCACCACTGAGTCTTGGAGCCCAAACATAACAGAATCAATCACTAAACAGGGAACAAAAGCCCACAAATGATCTATTGTCTTTTCCCAGTTTTGTACTAGGATGGATTGTCCATAAGTCTGCAGTGCATTTGCTATTGAGACTCTAGACTTAGCTTCTGTGATACAGCGATTTCACCAACACATTTAGCTTTTCCTCTTAACTTTCCTATTTGACTTTTGCATCAGCTTGCTTCCCACTAGCCAGATGGGAAAACCTGCAGGCATCTCATTTATCATCGATCTCTATCATCCCCAAGATCTTATCAATGATCTAATGTGGGTGATTGCTTTGCAATGTTCCTTGTCCAATGTAGTTTCTGCTATTCTAATCCAGGTTTTCACTGCCACATACTTCAGTTTTTGCAACAATTCCTCAGATAAGATTTTTCAGCTCCAGGGTCAGTTCCACATCACAAATGACATACAGTTGGGCAGACAAGGAAGAGCCAGAACTGGAAATTGAGATAGATCAGTGTCTACCACAGAATTTCGTGTACAACAAGGGATCAGGATTAGGTTACTCTAGACCTGTGTTCCTTTGTGGCACTAAAGCTCTGATTTAGTATCATCATTTTATCCTCAGTTCCCATTCCAATGCCTGGCACAGACTAGGCACTCAACAACTATTTATTGAATGGAGGGACCGATGGAGGGATGGAGAGATGGAGGGATGGATGTGTGGATGGATGGATGGATGGATGGATGGATGGATGGATGGATGGATGGATGGATGGATGGATGGATGGATGGATGGATGGGTGGATGGGTGGGTGGGTGGGTGGGTGGGTGGGTGGACGGACGGGCGGACGGACGGAGGGATAGACGGATGGATGGTTGGATAGATGAATAAGAGCAGGACCATATTTCCAGTTTTGTATACCATTTTCTCCCCAGTACTTGTCATATTATAGTCCTTTAATACAATTAGTGGAATGAATAGATGTACATTATTCTGCTTCATTTCAACACTTTTGATAACACAGTGTGCTCATTGCTACTTTTGTGCCTTTTAACTTTTTCCTCTCTCTACCTCCTTCTAGGGAGTCTCTGCTTGGCACAAATGGTTAAGCACATGACTTTTGCATCAACATGTTTCCTATTAGCCAGATGGGAAAACCTGTAGGCATCTCATTTATTATAGATCTCTATCATCCCCAGTACCTTATCAATGATAGTGAAAGGCTAGCAGTTCAAACCCACCCAGAGGCACCTCAGAAGACAGCCCTGGCAATCTGCTTCTGAAAGGTACTAGCCTTGAAAACCATATGGAGCAGTTTTACTCTGTACACATGGGGTCACTATGAGTCGGATGGCAACTAACATCAACAACAACACCTCCCTCTAGCCAAATCCTACACATCCAGAACTCCCATTCCATCCGCATTCTAGTTCCTCCAATAAATCATCCTTCACTGTTGAAGTCATCATTCTGGATTTCTAGAGAAGCTGGTTAGATGGCAGACAATTTCATACTTGATTTTGCATGGCTGCATTGTTCATTGTTTTGCAAATTATTAGTATCAATTCCTAAGTAGAAGCAAGCTTCTTGATGTCAAGAACTCAAACATGCCACAGACCTATGGTGTGGGCCTTTAAAAGATGGTTCATGAGTTGGCTGAACAAGATTAAATCCCTCAAAGGGGCTTTTTAGGCCTGTGGGTGGTACAAGCGGTTTGTGCCCAATTATTAGCCTAAAGGTTGGCAGTTGAAACCCACCAGTGGCACTGCACAAGAAAAGCCTGGCAATCTGCTTCCGTAAAGATTACAGCCAAGAAAACTCTATGGGGCAGTGGTACTCTGTAAAACATGGGCTCATTGTGATTTGGAATAGGCTTCGCAGCAATGGGTAGAGGCTTTTTAAAGAAAAGCATTTGTGTTTGAAAAGACACTGGGCAGTGAAATGGGTTTAGTGATTTATTTCCTGGCTCTCCTCCTCACTGAGTGGCCAAATCTCTGCCCAGTCCCACGGAGCTCTTTGCAATTCCACTAACATGCCTTTTCTTGTGGTGGTTCCACTGCTTGTAATGCCCTTCTTCACTTGTCTATGCAGAGAGCAAATTCTCATCCTTCAAGACTCAGGTCAAGTGATCCCTCAAAGGCTTCCCCACCTGCCACTCCTTTATATTCCACTCTTGCCAGTAGGGCCACATGCCCTGCCCCTGTGCTCCTTGACCACATCTCTATTCTAGTATTCACACTGTGTTGTCAATTTATACAGTATCCCTGGTGGCACCATGGTAAAGAGCATGGCTGCTAACCAAAAGGTTGGCAGTCCGAATCCACCAGCTGATCCTTGGAAACCCTATTGGGCAGTACTACTCTGTTTTGTAGGGTTGCTGTGAGTTGGAATTGACTCAATGGCAATGGGTTGGGTCTCTCCAACTAGACTGGATATTTCTTGAAAACTGAGGCTTCGATCTCTATGTCACCATACTTAATCACAGTGTCCAGTAACAAAAAGGTAGAAATTAGTCAAAACCTGATATATTCTAGTGGAAGAAGATGAGGCAAAGGGTGAGGAGTGGGGAGGGATGGCATTTTACAGAGCTTGTATTTCGTGATGGAGCTCCTGCACGGTGCAAGTGGTAAACGCACTCAGCTACTTATCCAATGGTTGGAGGCTCGAGTCTATCTATAGGCACCTCAGAAAAAAGGCCTGGTGGTCTGTGGTCTACTTGAAAAACATCAGCCATTGAAAACCCTGTGAAGCACAGTTCTGCTCTGACATACACGAGGTCACCATGAGTCAGAGTTGACTAGATGCTGACTGGTTTCTTGTTTTACTTTGTGACAGACCCATTCGCTCAGAGTATCTATTTAATGTCTGATCACCCACCCCAGATAAAGTGAGAGATAAGGCTTGATCCTAGGGGCACCATGTTGCTTATCTATGGTTGTGAAGTTTGAATACCAGGCATGGCATCCAGTGATGATTTGACGACATTCCTAGCAAGGCAAATGTTTAAAGTTGGGTGGGTCACTTAAGCAGAACCATAACAACAACAAAATAAATGATGTACAATGCAAAAAAATGTGAATGGAGGAAGGCAGATAAGTGAGCAGATTTGCGGTGAGCACTAGGAAGGGGCCTAGAGGACTTTCATAGGCCAGCCAGTAAGCATACAGAAAGTTTTTTTAAATTTCTATAGTACAGTATGCCCTAAGCATTTAAAAGTATAAAACCCAAAAAAACCCACTGTGTGGTGCAAATGGGTGCAAAGGGTTAAGCGTTCAACTACTGACCTAAATGTTGGCAGTTTGAACTCACCCAGGTGCACCTTGGAAGAAAGGCCTGGCAATCTGCTTCTGAAAGGTCACCTGAAAACCCTATGGAGCACAGTCTTACTCTGACACACAGGGAGTCGTCATAAGTTGGAATCGACTCGATGGCAATTGGTTTTAGTTTTGGTGGAGACATTTGATCCTTGTAACAATCATGAAAGACAGACTGGAGGGAACATCAGGTGATCAGATGAGAAAAAGAAGTAAAACATCATCACACAGGAGATCCTGACATTGGTCTAGGCAGCTTTAGAACATAAAAGGATGTCTTCCTTCTGGTACTTATATTTCCATTTTTAAAGGCATTTCTCTTTTGCACAGAGCACTGTACAAAGATTTGACCATAAATGAATGTAAAAGTGCTTTGTAAACTGTTACACACTCTTGGTTTCTTAATTATCCATGTTTACATTGCAATATAGAAGTCCCTGAGTGGAGCAAATGGTTAAGCGATTGACTACTAACTGAAAAGTAGGTAGTTTGAATTCACCCAGCAGTGCCTTGGAAGAAAGGCCTGGTACTACTTCCAAAAGGTCACAGCCTTGAAAAATCTATGGATTACAGTGCTACTCTGACACACATGGGGTTGTCATGAGTTGGAATCAACTCAATAGTCTGGTTTGGTTTTTTGGGTTAGGCTTTTACATTGCAACATGCTCGCAAATGACCAGCATTACTCTCGATCAGATGGGTCTCTGCATTTCAGTATGCTTTTGTTTCCCTGGCATAACAAACACTAGTGTTCATGTACTAAATATAAGGAACATATCCTTGTTGTAAGGCTTGCTCAAACAGATAGCATGAATGTTGGCCTTTTCCTTTATTGTAGCTTCCGAAGGAGAAAGCGTGGTGCTTAACAAACCATACTCCAGCTTGCAGCCTCCCCAGGAGATCACCGACAATCCAGGAGAAGAAATTCATGCTGATCCGAGCTACACTTCCTTTTAGATACTGAGCCAGCTTAGAAGACTCTAAAATCAATGGCTTGGGACATTAAAGTCCAACACCTTCTTTTTGAAATAGTGAGAATCTGAAGTTTCCTCATTATAGTGGGCAGCTCCCTAGTCTTCACTGAGAAGAACTTGAACTGCCCTGAGGAAACACCAGTTCATGGTGACAACAGATTAAAAGAGCATTTGAGTTTTAAAGGCCGAGATGCCTGAGAGAGTCAACGGGGACTGCCCAGAAACTTAATCAGCAGTGAACACATCCTTGAAGGTTTTGCCTGCAAAGGGCCTGCGCCTCAGCTCCTGATGGGTCATAGGGATGCCCCCTTCTGCCTTTCTGCCCCTGTCCTCCATGCATTGGGAAATCTGGCCAAATCACCAAAGCTCGCACTTTTGCAACATTTTATGGCTTATAAAGCACCTTCTCAAGACATGCTGGTTTCCACTATTTTCTGATGTAGGACACAATTTCACAAACAATTTGGCAGTTGAACAAAAATCCCTTGTACAAGGTATGAGTCACCATGCATGAGAATGCATACCCTCTTCTCTCAGAAGGAGGCAAGCCTTTCAGTTTCTTTCATCTACTAGAAATCAGGAAGCAAAAACCCAAACCCAGGAGCAATCAAGGTGATGCATTACTGATAGCTATAAACATATACTAATGGGAACTTAGTGTACCGATGAAATATTAATTTTTGGGTAAAGCAAGAATCTATGATCATAGGTGACATTCAGTTAATATTGGTCAGTGAGGAAATCAGGGAGTAGATTAACATTTGAAGAGGAAACCAGGAAAGATGTTTAAAAGGTCTTTGTTGTTGTTGTTAGTTGCCATCAGCTGGATTTAGACTCATAGTAGCCCCATGTGACACAGCAGAACTGCCCCCAGAGTTTCCTGGGCTGTAATCTTTACTGGAGCAGATCACCAGGTCTTTCTCCCAGAGCCACTGGGTGGGTTTGAACCATCAACCTTTTGGTTAGCAGCTGAGTCCTCAACCGTTGAGCCACCAGGGCTCCTTAAGGTCTTTGTAAAAAAAATAAAAATTTTTGGCCCTAATGCTGTGGTTGGATAACATTTATTAAGTATTAACTCCATGGAGGCCCTGTTCTAAGTGCTTACATCTGTATTAACTCCTTAAATCCTCACAAGGCTCCTATGATATGGGTATGATCATTATCCCTATTTAACAGTCGAGGAAACTGAGGCATGAAAGGGCGTTTAAAGCAAATTGCTCAAAGTGTTGCAGACAGTAAGTGGTAGAGCCACTACCCAAAGCCAGGCAGTGTGGCTCCAGAGCCTGCACCCCTTAACCACTACACCATCCTACCTCACCTTGGTTCCTTTCTTCTAAGGATACAGAACACTTGTCAGACGAGCTGATCTGCGAGCCTACACCAGAGATTTAACAAGCAGCCAAGGTGTTTTCAGTGCAGGTTGTTCGTAGACCATCATAATGAGAAAAACCAGGCAATGAAATGAACACCTGTTGGAAGGAAAGCAGGTTTTCCAGATTCACAAGGTCAGCAACATGACCTTAAAAATGACAGATTTAAGGAGAAAAACATATCAGCTAAAGTATGGAAGCACATGGCCATATTTTCTCCCGAGGAACAGCTGGTGGATTCGAACTGCCGACCCTTCGGTTAGCAGCCAAAAGCTTAACCACTGCACCACCAGAGCTAAAACCATAGGCACGGTGAGGTTAGGATTTACAACACATATCTTTGGGGGACACAATCCAATCCATAACAGGGTTTTAACCAGGATGTGGCGCCCAAGAGGCACTGCTGGCAATGGCTTGCCTCTGTGTAGGCTGCCCCAGCCACAAAAAAAAAAAAAAATGGTATACACACATTCCTGGCTTAGAAACGAAAACTGTACCTAAAACCCAAATATGATTTGTGCACAAAAATGTTCACCAGAACACAATCTATAATATTGAAGCACGGTAAATAATCTAAATGTGCAGCAATAACAGCAGAATTGTTTAGTAAATTAGGTACATCCGCATAAAGAATGTTTGTAGCAGTCATGAACAAAAATTTTAACTATTCGGCAAATTTTTATACGGAATAGGGTCTCAAATATATTAAACAATGTGCGCCGGAAGAAAAAAAAATTACTAAAATGTGATGGAGGTTCTCTCTGGATAGTGGAATTATGGGAGAATGCGAATGTATATGCAAGCGTATTTGTATTTTCCAAGATTCCTAAAACAAACAGGTAGTCCTTTCACAATTAAAAAAGAAGAAGAAGAAAAAAAAAACCCCACATAGTACAACTGCTTATTTGGGCCAAATTTTAACCCCTAAGAGAATTGTATTCTGTGAAACTGAGATTCATTTTCTTATTGGTCTCCCTTAATTAGCAAAAGAAAGAAAAAGGAAGATCCTTTGCTTCCCTGCAGCCACTTTCAGATTTTCTGGGCTGACTGCGATGATGTGGGTGCACCCAGGAATAAAATGCAGTTGATAAACCCTCTACATGTAATAAAGGAGAGAAGCAAGCGGTTATACTTAGCAATTGCCAAAGAGAAAACATGGTAAACCTCAATATATCGAACATTACTTCTTCCCTTCCATCTCTGCCTCTGGGCATGAGAAGTGAATAGGGATTTAGTTAATTGGCTGGTTTATCATTCTAACTGGCTAACGAGTCTATTCCAATCTCAAGAAAAATCAAGGAGGAGAAAACAAATAACAGGAGGGCTCAGCAGCTGATTGATGTATAAAAGGTACTACATTTCACGTGTCAGGAGGTCTGAGATCCTGAGGCCCAGAGCTTTAGTTTCCCTGGAGTGTGGCGCCTCCATAAAGGAAGGGGTGAGGAAGCCCGCTGGGCCAGCACAGGTCTTCTGGTCTCTTTGAAGAACAACTGAAACAGAGCATATTTGATTTTGCCATTTAACACTGAATTCAGCTTAAGCAAATACAGACTTGTTCTGGGCTGTGGACAGAAGGCTTGGCAGGGCTGAGGCTCTGGTACCATGTGGGTACAGGGACTTCTGGACGATGCGAGTTAAGCCTACCTGAGTTTGCTCCTTCTTTCCTCTCACCAATTAGTTCTGCCATTTAACACAGAGATTAGCAATCTCATTTCCTGGGACTGTTATCAAAGGATCAAAATAAAACCACTTAGTGGAGCTAGCCTTCTGCAAAATTTTGAGGTAGGCTAAAGGGGTTTTTCTGCATCTTTTCACCTGCCTGTTAAGCCTCCTTCCCCTCAGTTTCCTTACCAGGTAGACTGTTTCCCTTTCTCATTCCCCTTCAGCCTACCTCTCACGTTCCTCATAGCAGGTATTACAGGGACCATGATCATATAGTCTGAACTACAAAGGGGTACTTATGAATAGACACCTTGCAAACGCACTTCTCAGGAGGGTGGGAGAATGCTCTAAACTTGTGCTAGATCAGGAATTTGGGCCAGATGAAGACTGCACCAGAACTATGCTAAAAAGGTGATGAGAACAGCAAAAAAAAAAAAAAGTCAAAATAGACAAAGTGAAACAAAACAAGGAGAGAAAGGGCATATGGTGAAGAGACAGTGTATCATCAACCCTGATCCCAAGACCAATGGGCAAAGGTCCCAAGGGTCAGACACCACAGCATTACAGAAAATCAAAAGGCTCAGCGGAAAGTAGTGGGAACAAACCACGACTTAAAATAAATGAAGAAGGCAGTCTCTTCCACGTCTCCTCCTTTCCATTCCTTCTGACATCTTTTTATCCTCCTGCCTAACCTAAAATAAGGAGTCCCCAGGTGGTGCAAATGTTTAAGGTGCTTGGCTACCAGCTGAAATGTTGGAGGCTTGAGTTCACTCAGAGACACCTCAAGACAAAGGCCTGGCGATCTACTTATGAAAAATTAGCCATTGAAGACCCTATGGAGCATAGTTCTACTCTGATACACACTGGGTGCCATGAGTCAGAGTCAACTCAATGGCACCTGGTGGTGAGAAGTCTTACAACTTCTAGTTTCTCCCTGCTTCCTTTCCCTGCGTTATATCTAACTCCTTCTACCTTCTGAGCAGCTACTCCCATCTGAGGCGGTCAAGAACTTTCAA
Source organism: Elephas maximus indicus (assembly GCF_024166365.1). Taxonomy (NCBI): domain Eukaryota; kingdom Metazoa; phylum Chordata; class Mammalia; order Proboscidea; family Elephantidae; genus Elephas; species Elephas maximus. The sequence goes on along the minus strand of NC_064837.1, from coordinate 41,893,672 downwards.
TGCTCCTCATTGCCCCCAATTACACTTGAGCCTCCTTAGTCTAGTTTTCAACATCCTTCACTGTCTGACAGCAACCTACCTTTGGGGCTATCTCGTACTGCTCTTCTTCAAGCACCTTGACCACCAGATAAAAGAGAACTCTGACTTTCCAGTGTGTCCTAGGGCTTTCCTCTCTTTATCATAGTGTGTCCTTTGTCTGACTTGCCTGCTTATTAAAATCCTACTCATTCCCCATAGCCAGACTCAAGAATCCCACTCTTTGGACATCTTCCTCATGTCTCTCTTATACCACTTTTTATAACAGCCCTTGTAATAATGGTAGAACCCATCTTTTTATATCTTCATATCCCATTTGGAAATTATAGAACAATATCATTAATCTCACAAAAGTAAAATTTTGCTGAAGATAATTCAAAAATGGTTGCAGCAGTACATCAACAAGGAACTGCCAGAAATTCAAGCTGGATTCAGAAGAGGACTTGGAAGAGGAATATCATTGCTGATGTCAGGTGGACCTTGACTGAAAGCAGAGAATACCAGAAAGATGTTTACCTGTGTTTTACTGACTAGGCAAAGGCATTCAACTGTGTGGATCACAACAATTTATGGATAACATTGCAAAGAATGGGAATTCTAGAACAATTAATTATGTTTATGCGGAACCTGTATATAGACCAAAAGGCAATCGTTTGAACAGAACAAAGGGATATTGTGTAGTTTAACATCAGGAAAGGTGTGCATTAGGGTTGTATCCTTTTACCATACTTGTTCAATACGTATGCTGAGCAAATAATTAGAGAAACTAAAAAAAAAAAAGCTGGACTATATGAAGGAGAATGTGATATCAGGACTGGAGGAAGACTCATCAACAACCTGCAATATGCAGATGACACAACCTTGCTTGCTGAAAGTGAAGAGGAGTTGAAGCATTTACTGATGAAGATTAAAGACTATAGCCTTCAGTATGGATTACACTTCAACATAAAGAAAACAAAAATCCTCACAACTGGACCAATGAACGACATCATGATAAATGGAGAAAAGATTGAGACGGTCAAGGATTTCATTTTACTTGGATCCACACTCATCGCCAATGGAAGCAGCAGTCAAAAAAACCAAATGATGTATTTATTGCATTGGGCAAATCTGCTGCAAAACACCTCTTTAAAGTGTTAAAAAACGAAGACGTCATTTTGAGGACTAAGGTACAACTTACCCAAGCCATGGTATTTTCAACGTCTCATATGCATAAAAAAGCTGGGACAATGAATAAGGAAGACCAAAAAAGAATTGATGCCTCTGAATTATGATGCTGGTGAAGAATACTGAATGCAGCACAGACTGCCAGAAGAAGGAACGAATCTGTCTTGGAAGAAGTACTACCAGAATGCTCCTTGGAAGGGAGGTTGGCAAGACTTGTCTCACGTACTGTGGAAATGTTATCAGGAGGGACAAGTCCCTGGAGAAAGGCTTCATGCTTGGTAAAGTAGAGGGTCAGTGAAAAAGAGGAAGACCCTCAATGAGACAAACTGACACAATGCCTGCAACAATGAGCTCATACATAGCAAGGTTGTGAGGATGGTGCAGGATTGGGCACAGCTTTGTTCTGTTGTCCACAGGGTTGGTATGAGTTGAAACCAACTCAACGGCTCCTAATACCAACAACATCCCATTGTATTCCTAGTAGCCTGGTACTGGAATCTCAATAGTTCCATGGATGAATGAATTTTTGAGGTATCCTGACTACAAACTCAGAGTAAGAACCACCACAGCACACTGATGGATCTTTCTCTTATTCTGTTTTATTTTATAATTTTATTGTTGTTGAGAATATATACAGCAAAACATACACCAATTCAACAGTTTCTACATGAACAACTGAGTGACATCAATTACATTCTCCAAGTCATGTAACTATTCTCATCCTCCTTTTCTGAGTTGTTCCTTTCCTATTAACATAAGCTCACTGGCCCCTAAGCTCTTTCTCTTATTGTTGTTCACTCACTCTTGCTCTCATACACACACACACACACACTCTCTCACACATTTCTGTCAGTGAGAAAAATTCAGATATCCTCATTGAAAACTAAAAGTTTGCTAAATAGAGGGAGAAACAGAGTAAAAACAATATGATTAATGCTTCCTTTCTTTCAAATAAGACAGATTGTTTTCTACTTGGCTGTTAGAAAGTATTTCTGTAGGTAGAATCTACCTTGTTCTGTAAAAGATTCCAGGCACTTTTTACCATGCAAAGTCTTAATTTTTGAATACATTTTCATGTGGCAAAAAATGCAAAGACTTTGTCCAGACTTTCTGAGCCACCGTTATCTGTGCAGTGGTGAAAGCCTGGGAGAAGTAGCCCAAACTGCCTTTGAGTGGTGAATTTGTGGGACTCATTAAATCCAATGGAGGTTCACTTACCTGAGGTTTGTAAACAGAGCTTATGTTCTCGTTGATGCAGACATGACCTTGCAGGTCTCTTTGCAGACTATATTAAAAATATATTAGTGCTCTGCAAATATTCCTACTCAATTGTAAGGGCGCATTATACTCAGGGAAATTATTCTCCCAGCAAACAGACAGATGTTTAACTTCACTTAATATGACACTATAGTCTGAATTCTTAATGTGAGACAAGGGTGCCTTTTTGGAACTAGAGTAAAACTGTGCCTGCCATGTTTCAGCAATGGAGCCTTCACAGCATGGATTAAGTCATTACCTCTTCCTGACCAAAAACTTTCTGCTCCTTCTTTCCAGCTCCTCCCAGCAATACCATTCTGCAGAGGCCACAGCACACCTGGCACAGCTTGTTAATCATGAGAGGTTGCAGGAGACAGCTGTGACGACATTTTATTGGCCTCTCTGAGAACTTTCAAACACTTCCACTTGCAAACCTTCATAGGATAATGTGGAGAGACATTTCAAATTGCAAGGTTTTGCTCCCAGGAAAATCTGAAACATGACTTTTCCAAAGATACTATGCAAGTTTAAGAAATTGAAAGAACAAGAAAAAGGGTGGGGTAAGACCAAACCCATATGCCTAGGTTCATTGTTGGGAGCTTTGGCATACAACAAATAGATCCATCTTTGGTTTGCTATTTGTTGGCATGGATACGTCTCCTTTTGGACCTCATGTACAAGAGGCCCAGGAAGCTGGGTTAGACCTGAGTTTAGACATAGAGGAACTTCTTTTAATGCTGGGACTCAGCAAAAGACCACCCCCTGTGTGAACTTCTCTCAGCTTCAAACCCATCCTTCTTCACTCTGTCTTGTGGTGCACAGGCTGGGCCTCTACAAACACATTTCTCCTTCATCAGATCATTTCTGTGTGAGCTCTGCCTCTAGGAATCTAGAAACCGAAAGGCTGATGGGAAGACTTTGCTCCTTCCTGTTTGCTTCCTCTTCCTGTAGGCATTACCCCAGCAGTAAGTCTTCATCTTGGCAGCACTACTTGGTTCCACTTGCAGATTTTCCTCCCAATACTACCAATTTCAGCCTCATTGTAATCCCTTGGAGATACCACCTCCAACCAGTGGGTACTGCTCCTTAGAGTTCTAGGTCCCAGCTCTGCAGGGGGCCCTCTTCAGAGCTCCGGAGCCCTTAACAGCTGTCCATCAGAGCCCTGCTCTGCGTTGCCAGCTCTGTGGGGCTCTTTGGCTAAGCTTCTAAATCCGAGTCCTACTTTCTTCTTGTTTTCCCAACCCTGGGGTAGTAGCTCCTTCCTTCTCTTCCAGCTTCTATGATACCTCAGGGTCCCTTTTTTGCCTTTCCAAACCTCAGCCCTGGTGATGCAACAGTTAAGGGCTCAGCTGCCAACCAAAACATGGGTGGTTTGAACCTACCCAGTGGCTCCTTGAGAGAAAGACCTAGCCATCTGCTTCTGTAAAGATTACGGCCTCAAAAATGCTACGTGGGCTATCACATGAGGTTGCTATGAGTTGAAATAGATTTAGCACCTAACAACAACAACAAATGCCTGATTAAATGATTATTCCATATTAAATTATCTCTTGAAATAATGGTGTGGTTTCTATTTTCTTGACTTACACTAACTGATATAAATTATTACTTCTTTTTTTTTTTAATAGTACTTTAGATGGAGGTTTACAGAACAAACTAGATTCTCATTAAACAGTTAGTATACATATTGTTTTGTGACATTGGTTACCAACCCCATGACATGTCAACACTCTCCCTTCTCAACCTTGGGTTCTCTATTACCACCTTTCCTGTTCCCTCCTGCCTTCTAGTCCTTGCCCCTGGGCTGGTGTGCCCTTTTAGTCTCATTTTGTTTTATGAGCCTGTCTAATCTTTGGCTGAAGGGTGAACCTCAGAACTGAAAGGGTGTCCGGGGACCATACTCTTGGGGTTTCTCCAGTCTCTGTCAGGTCAGTAAATGTGGTCTTTTTTTGTGCACTAGAATTTTGTTTTACATTTTTCTCCAGCTGTCTGGAACCCTCTATTATGATCTCTGTCAGAGCAGTCAGTGGTAGCTGGGCACCATCCAGTTGTGCTGGATTCAGTCTGGTGGAGGCTGTGGTAATTGTGGTCCATTAGTCATCTGGATTAATCTTTCCCCTGCGTCTTTGGTTTTCTTCATTCTCCCTTGTTCCAATGGGGTGAGAACAGTGGAGTATCTTAGATGGCTACTCACAAACTCTTGAGATGCCAGACACTACTCACCAAAGTAGAATGTAGAACATTTTCTTTATAAATAAACTATGTTATGCAAATTAACCTAGATATTCCCAAAGACCATGGTCCCCACAGCCCTCAGCCCAGTAATCCGGTCCCTCAGGGAGTTTGCATGTGTCTCTGCAGCTTCCATGACCTTGCCTTGGACAAGTTGTGCTGGCTTTCCCAGTACTGTGTACTGTCTTGCCCTTCACCAAATATACCACTTACCTATTTATAACTTATTCTAATGGAGTTACACAGACTTTTAGTATATTGCTGATATTACGTTTTGCAAGGTGTATTCATGAGCCAAAAAGGTATGGAAAATCTGTATTTGTTACAAAGAATATGACAAATCAATATTATTGTCCTGAAAGATGTCCATGATACATTAGATGATAAAACCAAGTTCTTTTATAAGCAGCAAAATGAGCAGAGAAAAATAAAAGAAATTGGTAAGAGGTATAAAATAATAGGATACTGTACTCTCTAATCAAAAAAACCAAAACCAAACCCGTTATCTTCGAGTGTATTCCAACCCTTAGCGACCCTATAGGACAGAGTAGAACTGCCCCATAGGGTTTCCAAGGAGCGGCTGGTGGATTTGAACTGCCAGCCTTTTGGTTAGCAGTACCCTCTAAGGGAGTACTTTATCATCTCTGTTGAACTAACTCTGCTAAAATATCTTTAACATATGTAATCAAGTCAGTATGATTTTCCCCAATATTTAGCTGGAATTGAAGTAGTTATAAAACAGTTAAGATGCATTTTTTTTTTCTGGTGCTTTTGCTGTAATTTGAAGCACAGAACATTTATATAATATGTGGAATTCAAAGGCATACATACTACGTTATCTAAAATTATACTTTTTAGCTAAATATGGCTAAAAACAACTCACATGAAAGTCCACAGCTGGGAAGAAGAATTTGTAAAAACTTTAATTATGGTCTCATTTACACTTCTATTTTCAAGCTCATTCAGGAATTAATTTTATCTCTGTGTCTCTGTCTTCAATAGAACCATAAATATCTGTCAAAAAATGACAGTTTTTTGAATATTTGCACATATGTTTGAAATTTCCACACCTGATTTCTTTGTCAAAATTTCTGTGTGGGTTCAGCTCGAAGGCAGAGGCAGCAAGGCTGGTCTCTGAATCCGACCAAATCCCCACGCCCAGAGAATGTTCCATTCAGTGTTTAATTAAGCCAAAAATACAGCTCCTTAGCAAGACAGCTGACCTTCAACACAGGAGAAAGCAGGAGGGAGAATGATGTAGGGAAGCAAGCGCTGAATAGGAACTCTGGGAGGGCTGAGTCCGGGTCCACGTTGTATCTTGTGACCTTGGGCATGTCTTAGTCTGAAAATGGGCGTTGGAGTAGTAAAGCTTGGGCACCCACTCTCGGCCTGCTGTTATATAAAATCATTTAACTTCGACTTCTTAAATCAACTTAGTCTAAGGCAGCAGGTGCCAAAATTTTGGATAGCCCTACCAGTTAAAAAAAAAAAAAAAAAAAGAGTTTAGTATGCAACTCCTATATGTGAATATTTATTCATAAGTTACAGATGTATACTCTTGTGCTAATTATTATTAGTATCATTGTTGCTGTTAGCTGCTGTCGATTTGGCTCTGAAATACTGCCTGGTCCTGTACCATCTTCACAATCGTTGGTATGTTCAAGTCTATTGTTGCAGCTGCTCTGTATTTTGAATGCCTTCCAATTTAGGGGGCTCACCTTCCAGCACTATATGGGACAGTATTCTGTTGTTGGCTGATTGGCTGATTTTCAGAAGTAAATGGCCAGGCCTTTCTTCCTAGTCTGTCTTAGTCTGTATGCTCCACTAAAACCTGTCCACCGTGGATGACTCTGCTGGTATTTGAAATACTGGTGGCATAGCTTCCAGCATCACAGCAACACACAAGCCACCATACTATGACAAAATGACACCTGTCATTGTCAAGTTGAGGACTAATGGAGCCTAATTCACAGGGCTCTGATTATTTTGAAATCACAAGAAATGTAATTTGGCATCAAACCCTCTTGGAAGATCATACTTGCCTCTCACAAGATTCCTATAATAATGGCCCAACAAAGACTGAGCCAATTATAAAAGAACCCAGTGCTGGCGAGTCGATTCCGACTCATAGCGACCCTATAGGACAGAATAGAACTGCCCCATAGAGTTTCCAATGAGCGCCTGGTGGATTCAAACTGATACATCAATTATGAAAGAGTCCTTATTAATTCACATTTCTCTGCTGTCTTCAAGTTAACAGATAGGTTCTTCTCCCTCCTAATTACTGCTTGAAGATCTTTTCTTCCTTCCTTTCAATAAGGAATATAAAAACTGCCGAAGAAAGCATAGACTTGGTTCGCCCACACTCTCCCTACTCACAGCAGAAGAAAATGACTCAAAACCCCGTTCCTAGCTCAGTTAATTTGCATACAATGCTCTATCATTTAATTAACTTATAAGCTCTAGGGCTTAGTTGCCCAAAGCTGACTTAAGTACTGTCTTTAGCGACAGTATCACTTGTAGCAGAATAGCTCACTGATTTTTTTTTTGATCAGAAACACATATCAACTCTTTTTTGTCCTTCATGTGAAAATTTTAGCTACTGCTTCTCTCTAAATTACCTTATTATACTTATTAAACATGCCCAGGACTTGACTTTTGGGTAAGCCAGGTCATTTTTCACATGCCTGAGTTCCTTTTCTCTGCATTAATCAATAGCTGCAGCTGGTTCTAAGAGGGGCTACTGCCCTGAATAGAACCTGCTCTTTCAAGTCAACCTCAGGGATCCTGCTGAGGTTGCCTTGGTCGGGAGACCGTAAGTGGTGAGAAACTGCTGAACCCTGCTTCCAGGAGGAAATGTTACATAAACACAACAACTTCCGCGAGCGTGGGCTCCATTTTTAAATGCTGTGCTCATCTCTGGCTATGTATAGTGGCATGAGTAAGAGTTTTCTCGTATGGTTTTAAGTTTCTTGAGCTGCGAGTCAAAACATTGTGATTTTCAGTCTTGGGCAAGAAGATGAAATTAACTGCCAATGGCATGAAAATGGAATCTGCTTTCTATTACAACCAAAATGGATTAGCTTGCACAAATAGATGCCTGTAAAGTAAGACGTAATCTTATATTTTCCCACTGTTAGCAAATGCATTTGCAGATGGAGAAGCAGCGGCAGCGACCTATTCCACTGGGGGAACTGGCCCAAAGACTGACGTAGCAGGTTTTGCTTTGTGGTGGTGGTGGTTGTTAGCTGCAGTGGAGTCGGCCTCCTACTAGTGGTGGCCCCATGTGTTACAAAGTAGAACTGCTCCATGGGGTTTTCTTGGCTGTAATCTTTATGGAAGCAGACTCCAGACCTTTTCTTCCACGGAGCCATTGGTTGGGCTCAAACTGCCAAACTTTCGGTTACTAGGTTTGGATCCTTTTCTGAGTTTCCAAGTGCTACTGCAACAAACAATCCCACAAGTGGGTAGCTTTAAAGAACAGCAATTTATTTTCTCATAATTCTGGAGGCTAAAACTCCAAACCAGGGTCTTGGCTGTGTCATTTCCTTCCGTGGGCCTCTTTCCTAGTTTCCGGTGACTGCTGGCAATCCTTGGCGTTCCTTTACTGCTTAGAGATGCATCTGCCTCATCATTGACATGCCGTCTCCCCTGTGTGTCTGTGTCCATCTCTATTCTGCTCTTTTTATAAGAATTCGCTCAGAAGAGATTAGGTTTAGGACCCACATTATTCTGGTATGACCTCATTGACATAACGAAAGAAAACCGCTTTTCCCAAACAGGATCATAATTACAGGTACAGGGGTTAGGACTTAAGTATAACTTTGGGGGTACATAACTCAATCCATAACAGTACTGAAAAATAAAATTGAACCAAGTCCCTGGCACTTCCTCCACACTCCAAGGAATATTTGAGTTAATAAATTAAGCTGTGCCTTTAAATCCATTATCTTATAATGCTGTGCCTTTAAATCCGTTATCTCATTTGTTCGCTCTCGAGAGACAAACAATATTATACCCATTTGACAGAAAGAGAAACTGAGGTTCAAAGATGGTAAGTGATTTTTTAATTAAAGTATTACAGCCCTGCTTGATAAAGCTTGCATGTTGTCTCAAGTTCTGATTCGAAGTCCAGTGCTTTTGTGTTTACTGAATTCTTCTTACTGTTGCTGAGTAAAATGATGTTAAAAATGTCAAACATTCAAGTTCTTCTTACCATTTAACATCATTCAATTTCTCCTTACCCAAAACCCGCTACCGTCGAGTTGATCCCAACTCATAGCAACCCTATAGGACACAGTAGAACTGCCCCATAGAGTTTCCAAGGAGCGCCTGGCAGATTCGAACTGCCCACCTTTTGGTTAGCAGCCCTAGCACTTAACCACTATGCCACCAGGGTTTCCAATTTCTCCTTAGAAATGTAAATTTGGGAAAACTTCCCACAAGCCAACCAGCTCTCTCCGATAGCCTCTCATGCACTCCCTGCATCCTCCGCTTTGCAGTCAGCAGATGGTCATCAAGCATGAGAAATGATGACAGTCCATCTTCAGACCTCAGAGGATCACAGAGCTCCTTCATTTTAGGACTGAATGGGCTTACAGGCTTTCTCATTTAATGCCCCTCGCTTTCCAGATAAGAAAACTGAGATTCGAGGTTATCCTTGTTGTTAGCTGCCACTGAGTTGGTCCCTGACTCATGGCCACCCTATGCACAGCTGAACAAATGTCTGTCTGGTCCTGTGTCATCCCCATGATTGGTTTGGGATGGAATGACTGTAATCCATAGGGTTTTCAATGGCTGATTTTTAGAAGCTGATCACCAGGCATTTCTTCTTAGTCCATCTTAGTATGGAAGCGCTGGTGAAACCTGTTGAGCGTCATAGCAAGATGCAAGCCTCCAGTGACAGGTGAGCGGTCGCTGCGTATGAGATGCAATGGCCAGGAATTAAACCCCGGTCTCCCACATGGAAGGCAAAGAATTCTACCACTGAGCCACCAATGCCTCACAGGTTATCCAAGAGCAAGTTAAAAACTCAGGTATCCTGACTCCCAGCTCAGTGTTCTGATGCTTATAACAGGATCTGGTGCTGTTTCAATCAGAGCATAATCAGCTGGAAGGAAGATCTGATCAGGCTGCTTTTATCCTACTTTCTCTGAAGGCAAGAAAGGTTATTAAAGATGCACAGGAGAGACTGCAAAAAAGGTACAATACTGTGCAACAATGATACTCAGAATTATTAAATTGGAGGCCCTGGTGCCCTTAGCAGACACAAAGCGGCTCCTCTGTAAGGGAATGAAAGGAAGTCACACCTCACAGAATGAGGCTCCTTTCTATAGGGACCCCATTACAGCTCCAGAGGAAAGAACATCAATTCCTTCCAGGGAGTCTGTGTAAAAGATAATGTATGTGTCTTCTCTGGCTGTCAGGATTCACAAAAGAGAGAAGAAGTTTGAGGTTCCAATACTGATGACATTCCCACAAAATACACTGCATCTCATTTTTAAAAATAGCCTAATTCTTGGGTGGACTATTTGATGACCTTCATAAAGGAAGTGAAAGCTTTGGGAGAAGTGTGGGAAGGAGTAAAGCCCGGAAATGAGAGAAGGAAAGAAGAGGAGAAAAGGAGACGAAAAAAAGAAAGATGTTATGAGGGCTGGTAAATCTTTCTGAACTTCAGATGATCATCCTTTTTACCTCAGGGCCTCATCACCTCTTGGGAGGATTTTTGTGGTAAACTCCTAGACAGCTTTCTTGACGTATCTTAGCTAATCTCGGCCATTCTCCACATGGCTACACAGGTTGAATTTTGTTATCATCTGTGGAAACCTTTGTTATCTCCACATTGTAAAGTCCACATTCCTCAGCATGGCAGCTGAGTTCTTTTTTGGAAATCCAGCTTCCCCTCCACCATCATTTCCTGTGCCATGGCTCCTGGTAACTCATGACTCAGCCATATCGAGCCATTTGCCATTCCCCAAATATGTCACTTGCTGCCACCCACAGCCTTGCTTCTGCTCATGTCTTTCTTCTTCCCTTCATGAATCAACAGTCTCCCTGTGAATCAAGGCTCAGCTCAGAAGCTGCTTTCTGTGAGAAACCTTCCAGCCATAATGAATCTCTCTCTCACCTAAGCTCCTTCTCTGGGGCTCAGCTCACAGCCTTCTCTACTTTAAGCTCTACTTCTTTTGATTAGACCTAAAGACAAAGCCACTTATAAACCACTTTCAGGTCTCAACTTTTCGTCAACTTTTACTTTAAAATAATTTTAGATTTACAGAAAAGTTGTAGAGAGAGTTCAGAAAGTTCCCATCTAACAACTTTTTAAAATCATGAGATATTTTATAGAAAAGTATAAAGAATATTACAAGCACCCACATGATCACTGCCCATCTTTATTAAATCTCCGCCTCTTGTCATTTTGCTTCAGGTTTTTTTTTTAAGATATAAAACATTACTGTTATTTTTAAAGTCCCCTGTATATTTCTTCCCTGATCCTAATCTCTCTTCCTGCTTAGAAATAATCACTTCTGATTCAACATCTATGATTAATTGGCACGCTTTTATCTGTATCCAAGAAGTTATATGACTGTTGTACATGTTGTCAAATTTACATATATTTGGAATCATTCTGTACATAGCAATCTGTTGCACGTATTTGCTTTTTCACTCAATATTGTGTTTGTGATTTTCCAGATTTAGTTCATTCATTTTATCTTCTGTATAATATTTTATTATATGAATATTCAACAGTTTATTCTCTTCAATTGACAGACATTTCAGTTTCTCATTTTTTTTTTTTTTAATGCAGACAGAGAGAAACATTCAGTAACGCACATAACAGCGCTGTTCGTACTGGCAAAAACAAGAGGTCTATCAGGATTGATCTACTAACTCTTAACATTTCCCACCCAAGCACCACTCAAACCCTTAAAAACCAAAACCAAACCCACTGCCATCGAGTTGCTTCTGACTCACAGCGACCCTATAGGACAGAGTAGAACTGCTCCCTAGGGTTTCCAAGGACAGGCTGGTGGATTCGAACTGCCAATCTTTTGGTTAGCAGCTAAGCTCTTAACCATTACACCACGAGGGCTCCATTCAAACCCTTAGGAAAGAAAAAAAAATAAATATGAGAGTATGATTTTTGGCAGTGTGAGAGGTTTGCTGTTCCTTTTGGTCCAGCAAAACACCTTTTCTTCAACAGGCTCATCAAAGAAAGCAGGGGCCCTATAGGCTCTGCCAAGCTCTCCCAAATCTCAAAAATAGAGGTAGGAGCGATTTTTAATGCTATTATACAAAATGACAGAATTAAGTCCAAACGGTACCTGGAGTCTTATCTCTCTAAATCCTGGTTTCTTGTATCCCAGCACTGCCTAGATTTCTTCAATCTTCCCTTGAAATAAATTCTTTAAACAAACAAACAAACCCAGGTGACACAAGATAGGATTGTTTCCTCCCTGACAGTTTTAAAATATGCCTAGAAATAATTCCACAAAAAGGAGGGGAATAGACTAGCTCAGCTATTTTGTGAGCTAATTAAAGCAGACCTTATTGTTGTTAGGTGCCATTGAGTTGGTTCTGACTCATAGTGACCCTGTGTACACTAGAACGAAACACTGCCTGGTCCTGTGCCATCCTCACAATCGTTGTTATGCTTGAGCCCATTGTTGCAGCCATTTTGTCAGTTCATCTTGTTGACGATCTTCCTCTCTTTTGCTGACCCTGTACTTTACCAAGCATGATGTCCTTCTCTCTGGACTGCTCCTTCCTGATAACATGTCCAAAGTGGGTAAGACAAAGTTTCACCATCCTTGCTTCTAATGAGTATTCTGGCTATACTTCTTCCAAGACAGATTTGTTTGTTCTTCTGGCAGTCCATGGTATATTCAATATCCTTCACCAACAACGTAATTCAAAAGCATTAGTTCTTCTTCAGTCTTCCTTATTCATTGTCCAGCTTACCTATGCATATGAGGTGATTGAAAACACCATGGCTTAGGTCAGGTGCACCTTAGTCCTCAAGGTGACATCTTTGCTTTTTAACACTTGAAAGAGGTCTTTTGCAGCAGATTTGCCCAATGTAATACATCGTTTCGTTTCTTGACTGCTGCTTCCATGGGCATTGAGTGTGTATCCAAGCAAAATGAAATCCTTGACAACTTCAATCTTTTTTCCATTTATCATGATGTTGCTTATTGGTCCAGTTGTGAGAATTTTTGCTTTCTTTATGTTGAAGTGTAATCTATAGTGAAGGCTGTGGTCTTTGATCTTCATCAGTAAGTGCTTCAAGTCCTCTTCACTTTCAGCAAGCAAGGTTGTATTCTAGATTATACTTTTTTAATGATTTTATACAAATTAGAAGTAAGGCAAAAAGTATTATTACAAGTTATTCAGGCAGGAAAATAGATGACTTGTATCAACTCAGAGCTTCCTCTGATTCCACTGGGATATTTATATTTATCACTTTTTTCTTTCGGCCTATTATGTGAGTAATTAGCCTGATAGGCATGGTGGTAGGCATTGGGGAAACTGGGGTGAATAAGATGTTGTTTGCTCTTAAGAAGCTACTTAACCACTCCTTAAATACGTAAAAACATAATTAAAAAAAAAAAAAAAGAGATGGCACTGTTTTCTAGGGGAGGCAGGAGATCAAATGGGAATGTTGGAAAATAGAATGGGAAGGCATTCCAGGCAAAGGGAACACATCACAAAGGCATGGAACAGTGACAAACTATCACTGCCTTTAACGGACACCTGCAATGGCACATCTAGCTAGAATCCACGTTCAAGTTTCCCTAGCTTGGTCGAGTCTACCACTTCCTAAACCATGATGTAAGAGGAAGAATACCACTTGGTTCAAGAACATAGAAACAAAATGGAATGCGTCATACAGCAGCCATATTGAACTACTTTCTATTTCCCGAGAGAAATGCATTTTCAACCGTTCAAGTCTTTGCTGTTATCCCTGCTTTGGATGCCATTCCTTGTGGTCTCCATCTCTCTGTGTCCTACTATACCTTAACGCTCATCATACACATCGCTCCTCTAGGAAGCCTTCTCTCCTCCCTTCTAGAGGAGTGATCATCCCTCTCGTGCTCCCGGAGAAGGCTGCTTCTGCCTCTGTGAACTATAGTACTCAGCACAGTCTGGTAAACTGTGCATACCTCTATGTTCCTTGCTTTTAGAAGACAGGGATTCTTCTAATTCATCTTCATAGTCCCCCTCTGTACTCAGCACAGTGCCAACACATAGTAAGTGTTCAGTGTGAAGTTCATTAAATGATGTGAATAGGTGAAAAGGAAACTTAGCACTCGGAATCAGACAGAGGACTCAAGAAATCCCAGTAGTGTAAATGACTTAACCTTCACGTAGATTTGAATCTATTGAAAATAACTGGGATTTTTAATGATAATCAGCATTAATTTCCTCAGCTCTACCAAGAAGTCCTAGGCTCAATTCCCCTGACAAGAAAACAAGTTATGCACGTGTATGAGTAAGTGGGCGAACAGATACGTCACCAAAGAGGATACGTGGATGGCAACTAAGCACATGAAAAGATGCTCAGCATTGTTAGCTATTAGGAAAATGCAAAACAAAACCAAACCTACAGTGTGAAACTCCTACACACCTATTAGAATGGCTAAAAGTAAAAACAAGGAATCAAAAAATGAACAATATCAAATGTCAGTGAGGATGAGGAGCAACTGAAACTCTAATACATTGCTGGTGCTACTACAAAACGATACAGCCTTCTGGAAAACTATTTTATAGTCTATAATAACATTGAACATATACCTTATAAAACCTAGCTAGGCCATTCCACAATATTTATCTAGAGAAATGAAAACTTATGTTTAACACAAAAACTTGTATGCAAATATTTACAGCAGTACTATTCATAATCACCCCAAAGTAGAAACCACCCAAATGTCCTTCAGCTAACGAATGGGTGAATAAACTGAGGTATATCCATGCAGCAGAATAGGTCTCATCAATACAAAGGAATAAACTATTGGTATATATAACACCATGGATGAAACTCAAATACGTTGTGCTGACTGAAAAAGTCAGGTTCAAAACGTTCCAATTATACGACAGTCTGAACAATGGAAAACAAGAGATAAGAGTTGCTGGAGATGAGCGGCTGGGGATTAAATTTTGAACATAAGGGGGCAGCAATAAAGAATTCTGAGGGTAAGAGAATTAATCTGTATCCATCAAAATTCACAGAACTGTAAACCAAAAATATGGGTGAATTTTACTGTATTTAGATTTAAAATGATGAATTGCTTTGATTACTTAGGATCCGCGTTTTGATCTAAGAATTTAAACACAAAGTTTATATCTGCATGGCAATGAAAGTTATGGCTATATTCACCAAACAATTATAGAAAAAATATTTACTGAAGTAAAACAGTGTAAAAACAAATCCAGTAAGTTGAATAGTTTCTTTTTTAAACCCTATTAAATATTAATATTATATATTAATATATATTATATATAATAATAATATTAAATATTAATTTTCTTTTTGTTTTTAACTTGGATTAAATGTAATATCTTTCTTCCAAGCTTTTTGATTTAGTAAACATTACTCAGACCTTAAGTGGTCATTTAAGCATGATTATTTCATTCAGCTTTGATAAGAAAGAAAAAGGAAAGCCCATATATATTTGGATAAAGGGCAGAATCTGATTTAAACATCATTAAAAACAATTAACACTTAAGTAAGTACACTTTTCAGCTCTATCTCCTATCATTCCCTCAATCTAGAGTTCTATCCAACACTCCAGCCACAATGAACTAGTAAGAACAATACTGATATGGCTAACAATTATTGACCATCTTCTATGTTACAGGCAATCTGCTAAGTACATATGTTATCACATCAAATCTCAAGCAAAAGATATTTTCCCCATTTTACAGATGAGGAAACTGATATTCATCTAGGTTAAGCAACTCACCCAAGCTCACACAATTAGTAAGTGGTGGAGCTGAGATTTCAGCCTAGTGCAAAGACTGTGCCTTTTCTAATAACACCACGCTCACAGCCCTACATTTTGCTATTATTTTCTTCAAACTTAATGTCTTTTCGTACCTTATTTCTGGCAAGTTCTTACTGCTGACTCATAAATCTTAGAACAGTATTTCTCTAAAATATCTTCCCTAAATCGCTTATGAGCACATTGAATGAAAGAATAGATTTGAATCATAGGAAAGAACCCAGTTCTTATCTGAACTCAACTATACATTTATTCTTTCACCCACACAGGTATTTACTGCATACCTCCTGTGTGTCAGGTGATATGTTAAGCAATGAACATTAAACCAAAACCTTAAATAAATAAAAGAATCTTAAGGAACCCGCTATCTAGCAGGCGAGATAAACATGTAAACAGGTCATTACCATACAATGTTAGAAGAGTTGTTGGTATGATGTGAAGAATGTGCCCTGAACAAGCACTGGAAGTTCTGGACTTAGAGAATGATCTTGTAGGAGACAAGCAGACAAGTCCACTGCAGGAAGGAGGAACAGTATGACAGAGAAATGGAAACAGAGCTAAGAAAAAGTATGCTCTGAGCAACTTTACCTTTTGTGCCCCTTACATGCCCTTGGCTCTTTTTTGCAGATCAGGACAGTGTGGCCTGGATACACTCATTGCAATGAGGCAGCCAAGTGTATGAGTTATTGAGTGGGCTGTTTGCAAAGTAATAGAAGTCCCCTGAACAGCTAGCTAGCCCCAAAAAAGCCCAGGGAGTAGGAAATGGGAAGATAGAACTCACACCTCAGGTCAATGGAGACTTTGTACTCCAAATGAAATTTTATAGCCTCTCTAATTAAAAAAGTACTTTGCAAGGCTAGGTGAAAACTTGTCCTATGCCAAGCTACCCAGGCTACGTCTTTACTCCATTTAAATCCTCTTAAATAACAATTTTCTAAATATTTCTTTATGTTATCTAGAAAATCTTTGATTTAATATTATGGAAATGTAGATTGAAAATGCATTTGAAAAACAGAGGAAATTATCCAAAGAAGATATTTACTTAATAAAAAAGAAAAGCTCACCAGAAAGTAAAGGGAATCTTTTTTTTTTATTATTGTTATTTTCTTCTCTTATGTATGAGAAATGGAGAATCGGAAGTCTAAAAAATGGAATTAGAAGCTACAGCTGTGATGTAGATAGATACATATAGATATGTATGTATATGTACATATACATATATACTCATATATATAAATAAATAATGGATATATATATAGCATACACACATAAATAAAAATATATAATATCTATATTATATATTTATTGTATATATATTTGGGGCCCTGGTGGCACAGTGGTGAAGCATTAAGGCTGCTAACGAAAAGGTCAGCAGTTTGAATCCACCAGCCAGTCCTTGGAAACACTATGAGGGGTACTTCTACTCTGTCCTATAGGGTCGGAATTGACTCGATGGCAACGGGTTTGGGTTTTTCTTTTTTCTTTTGTATATGTATTTGTATATATTGCATGTAGCTTAAAAAAAAAAAAAAAACCAAATCTATTACCGTCAAGTTGATTCTGACTCATAGTGACCCTGTAGGTCAGAGTAGAACGCCCCCATAGGGTTTCCAAGGAGTACCTGGTGGATTCAAACTGCCAATCTTTTGGTTAGCAGCCATAGCTCTTAACCACCATGCCAACCAGGGTTTCTGTGAGGAATAAGGAGGGCCTCAAAATAAACTTAGAATATAACATGTGCATTTTATAGGCAGCTGTGAACTTGTTGTTTCTTATCCATAAAGGGCAATACCAGGCTTATTATGTGTACAGATTTAGGAGCAGAAAAAAACATATCTCATTTCCACCCAACAATTCCCTAAGAAGCATAAAATACTTCGTGAGATGGTGTTTAAATCTGCCCTTGGATGTGACAAATCAGAAATGCATCTATGTGTGAGATATGGATCCTACCTTGTTGTAGATGGAATCTTTAGAAAGTCTTGCCTTTTGTTGTTGCAGAAGGAAGCTTAGGACTATCGGGAGGGGATCTTTGATCATGGATACAAATCAATGACTCATCACTTTGAGCAGCAACCAGAATGGATAATTATAATTTGTTTATCAGAACTTGTGATATTTCAGATAGCGGTGATGTGGGAGTGAAAGTTAGTTAGTCATTTTTTTCAGTAGTAGTGAAATAGAGTATATAAAAGGTATTGAGAATGGTTTAAAAATATTTATTGGTGTATTTTTTAGTCTTGTGCTTCCATCACTTTAAAAAGAATCCATGTTTTACATATGTTGTTGTTGTTAGGTGCTGTGGAGTCAATGCCAATCACAATGACCCCTTACATGAGCTGAATGTCAGGTCTTTCTCTTGAGGAGCCGCAGGGTAGGTTCTAACAGTCTACTTTTTGGTTAGATGCTCAGTGCTTCACCATTGCCGTACCAGGGCTCCTTATTTTATATACAGTCCTGTATTGATAAAACTTTATTTTTGTTTATATGTAGGATAAAACCATTAGAGATCTATTTTATTAGCCTAAGCTAGTATAATACATGCAGATTGCTGATACCAGATGGATCTTGGCTGAAAGTAGAAAATACCAGAAAGATGTTTACCTGTGTTTTATTGACTGTGCAAAAGTATTCGACTGTGTGGATCATAACAAATTATGGATAACATTGCAGAGAATGGGAATTCCAGAACACTTAATTGTGCTCATGTGGAACCTGTACATAGACCAAGAGGCAGCAGTTCAAACAAAACAAGGAGATACTACGTGGTTTAAAATCAGGAAATGTGTGAGTTACGGTTGTATCCTTTCACCATACTTATTCAACCTGTATGGTGGGCAAATAATCCAAGAAGCCAGATTATATGAAGAAGAACGTGGCATCAGGATTGGAGGAAAACTCATTAACAACCTTCGATATGCAGATGACACAACCTTTTGGATGAAAGTGAAGAGGGCTTGAAGCACTTACTGATGAAGATCAAAGAATAGACCCTTCATTACGGATTATACCTCAACATAAAGAAAACAAAAATCCTCACAACTGGGCCGATAAGCAACACCCTGATAAATGGAGAAAAGATTGAAGTTGTCAAGGATTTCATTTTACTTGAATCCACAATCAATGCCCATGGAAGCAGCAGTCAAGAAATCAAACGATATACTGCCTTGGGAAAATTTACTGCAAAAGACCTCTTCAAAGCATTAAAAAGCTACGATGTCACTTTGAGGACTAAGATCCACCCGACACCTGCCATGATATTTTCAATCACCTCATGTCTGTGAAAGCTGGACAATGAATAAGGAAGACTGAAGAAGAATTGATGCCTTTCAGTTATGTTGTTGGCAAAGATTATTGAATATACCATGGACTTCCAGATGAATGAACAAGTCTGTTTTGGAAGAAATACAGCCAGGTTGCTCCTTGGAAGCGAGGATGGTAAGACTTCATCTCACATACTTTGGGCATGTTATCAGGAGGGACCAGTCCCTGGAGAAAGACATCATTCTTGGTAAAGTAGAGGGTCAGCAAAAAAGAAGACTCCCAACAAGATGGATTGACACAGTGACTGCAACAATGGGCTCAAGCATTACCATGATTGTGAGGATGGCGCAAGACCTGGCAGTGTTTCCTTCTGTAGTACATAGGGTCGCTATGAGTTGAAACCAACTTGATGGAACCTAACAGCAACAACAGTATAGCACGTATTAGAGCAACATTATTTTTCTTAAAAATTGTAAAAAACAATTTACAATAAAAAATTAAACTTAAGTGAATGAAAGGGAATGATAATAAAAATAAGAGTGGAAAAAAGACAAACAACAAGGACAATTGACACTTAAAAATTGTTTCTTAGAAAAAGTGAATAAAATTAGTAAAATTCCAGTATGACTAATCAAGAAAAAAAAGACAAAACAAAAATCACTAATATCAGAAATGAAGAGAGGTCACTTCTACAGACATTATAAGATAATATGGGAGTGGTTATATACAATTTTATGCCAATGAATTCTACAACTTAGATAAAATAGACAAATTCCATGAAACATAAAACTTAGCAAAATTGATGCAACAAGAAATGGAAAATCTGAACAACCCTGTGTCCATAAAGGATATTTAACTTTAATTTAAAAAAAACAAAAACTTTTTCCTCTTAGGCACATATGGCCTCACTGGTGAATTCTATCAAATGTTTAAGAATGATACTAAAATTCCTGTAGAAATGTAAAAAATCTAGAATAGCCAAATCTATCTTGAAAAAGAAGAACAAAGTTGGAGGACTTCTAAATTTAGCTTAAAGCTACGATAATCAGAACTTTGACACACTAACATAAAATACAAACAAATAGATCAATGAAATGGAAGAATGATCTCAAAAATAGATTCACATTTATTTTGGCGAAGTGGTTAAGAGCTCAGGCTGCTAATAAAAGGTCAGCAGTTCAAATCCTTAGAAACTCTATGGGGCTGTTCTACCCTATCCTATAGGGTCGCCATGAGTTGGAATCGACTCAGTGGTATACAACAATAACAACAAGGCCATTCCAAACTGTGTGGCACTCAAGACTCACCGTGCTCCTTTAAATCTTCTTTACCTGAAATGTTTTTTCCCCTTTCTCTACTGGATAAAATCCTACGCTTTACTCAATGCTGTTCAAATATCATAACCTCTCCCCAGTAAATTACCTCACCCTCTTTCGGTATTTTAAATGTATTTGTTCACATTTCTGTCTTTTCCAGAAGAACGGGAGCTCATTTAGGGCAGGTCCTTTGTAATATTAAACTCCTGTGTCTCTGTGGTCTAGCTCATACCAGTAAAAACCAATTGTTGTTGTGTTGGTTCTGACTCATGGTGATCTCACGTGTGTCAGTGTAGAGCTGTGCTCTACAGGGTTTTCAGTGGCTGACTTTTTGGAAGTAGATCATCAGGCCTTTCTTAGAAGATGCGTCAGGGTGGACTCAAACTTCCAACCTTTCTAATAGCAACCTAGCATATTAACCATTTGTAACACCCAGGACGCCCTCTAGCCCATGTTGTTGTTGTTAGCTACCACTGAGGTGATCTCTAGGGTTTTCATTGGCTGATTTTCAGAAGGAGATCACAAGGACTTTCTTCTTTGTCTGAGTCTGGAAGCTCCACTGAAACTTGCTCAGCATCACAGTAACATGCAAGTCTTCACTGACAGACAAGTGGTGACTGTGCTTGAGGTGCACGGGCAGGGGACTGAAACTAGGTCTCTCACGTGGAAGGTGAGAAGTCTATCACTGAACCACCACCGTCCTCTGTCTAGCCTATTAAAAAAAAAAAAAAAAAAGGTTGCCATTGAGTCGATTCTGACTCATAGTGACCCTATAGGATAGAGTAGAACTGCCCCATAGGGTTTCCAAGGCTGTAAATCTTTACAGAAACAGACTGCCACATCTTCCTCCCACAGAATGCCTGGTGGGTTCAAACCACCGATGGTTAGCAGCCAAGTGGTTTAACCACTGAGCCACCACAGTTCCTCCTTCTAGCCCACACCAAACCTGTTGCTGTCAATTCTGACTCCTAGCAACCCTATAGGACAGAGCAGAACTGCCCCACAAGGTTTCCAAGGAGCAGCTGGTGGATTCAAACTGCCAACCTTTTGGTTTAGCAGCTGAAGTTAGCTCTTAACCACTGCACCACCAGGGCTCCCTGTAGCCACCCCTCCCACCCCCCAAAAAAAACAAACCCATTGCCGTTGAGTTGATTCCAACTCCTAGTGGCCCTACAGGACAGAGTAGAACTGCCCCATACGGTTTTCCAGGAGCGCCTGGTGAATTCCAACTGCCAACCTTTTGGCGAGCAGCCATAGCTCTTAACCACTATGCCACCAGGGTTTCCAGCGTAGCCCATACCAAAAACCAAACCTGTTGCCATCAAGTTGATTCCGAGTCATAGTGACCCTACAGGACAGAGTAGAATTGCCCCATAGGGTTTCCAAGGAGCTCATGGTGGATTCAAACTGCTGACCTTTTGGTTAGCAGCTGTAGCACTTAACAACTATGTCAACAGGGTTTCCCATAGTGGATGCTAAATAACTAATGAAAGACCAAATGAGCTATATGATGCAGAAATTTTGGGATATGATTACCCCTATAATTTTGTTAGGTGTTAATTTCATGAAGAGACTGTTAGCTCAAGATACTCAGTTATGTTTTGGAATTTTTTTCTTTTTAACTTGAGTCTTCCACAGTAATATTGCTTTTATCTCTAGCCTAATCTTGTTCACATCTTTGAGTTGACTTTCAATTTTGCTTTCGGAAATGATATACTTTTTTTTCTTCTGTTTTCTTGATTCCAAACCCTTTGGTGTTTTATATTTGGCCACTGTTAACAAAGTATGCCATTTAACTACCATGAAACTAACTCTGTCCCGATCACTCGTCATTTAATGTTCCCTGTCAGCTTTCTGGGTGTCAGTAAACCTGACCACTTTTCAAGCTACTTTCCTATCTAAGACATTCATAAGAGGGAATGCTTTCTGCTATCATGAATAACTTCTCTTTCTCTACTAAACACAAACTGGGGATTAATGTATACGATCTCTCTCACATCACGCTTCCTGATTTGTTTGATTGAGTTCTTCCAGCATACTGTGAAATAGCCAAACTACCATGGAAATCTTAATGAATTATCTGTACCTAGAGTGCCTCTTCTCTGCCTCTTGAATATAATAATACATGCTACTTAAGTAACTCCAGCAATAGATGGCAGGTCTTACCTGTTTTCATGGATCCAAGCTACTCTAGTTTTTTTGCCAGATGATTTCATATATATTTCACCTTTTATTTGTTTACTATTTATTGACTTAAAATCTTATGCAAAACCAAAACAAAATAAGACCCTGTCTCAAGCATAGAAAGAATATCATAATTAGATAAAATTTTGGCAAACAAAGCTCTAGCAACAAGGTGGTCTAGGTATTCAACAACAGCAATAGAGGAAGTTAATGACTATTGGTTACTCACTCACTTTCATGATGAAAGATGTAATTAAAAAAAAATACTACACCAACAAGATCAAGAATATTTAACAGTGGGGCCATTGCATGGATGGCTAGTCCTGAGGCAGTCTTCATATTCTATTAAGGTCAAAAGAGTGTTTTGCTGGTCCCTTTCCAGGAGCACTGCTGCCATGTTCCCCTGAATACAATTTAAAGCGTCTTTTTGGTACATTTGTCACGTGGTCCTCTTACCACTGTGATTACAGGAGTTTTGTAACTGTTAAGAATTTGCCTGCTAACCTAAATGTCGGCAGTTCAAATCCACCCAGAGGCACCTTGTAAGAAAGTCCTGATGACCTACTTCCGAATAATCAATCATCGAAAGCCCTATGGAGCACAGTTCTGCTGTGACACACATGGGTCGCTGTGAGTTGAAATCAACTCAATGGCAACTTTTTTTTTTTTATGTTTGTTTCAGTTTTTAATTTTTTGGTGGCTGGAATATGGTGAAGGATGATTAAGAGGGTCAGTGTAGGCGAGGCAAAATATCATCTATGGAAAAAGGAAGGGTGAAAATGAAACCTTTAATTGTATCAGTAGCAGAAACAGCCCATTATTTAAGCCTACAGCTCAGAGAGGGGTAGCTTTCCATGTAACAGGGTTGGAGAATTTCTCCAGCTGCCTTGGTAGGGGTGGCTTGACTTCTGACCTCCTTGGCCAATATTCCCAGCCTGAAGTCCCTATATGATACTGTCTGAGAGTTGACTGTGAATAGTATGAATATAGGAGTTATTGCCTTTCCATTGTTTTTCTCCAATTATTTCTATTCTAGTGCTTGTTAGCCTTCAATGGATTATGGATTGCTTTGCTAATTTAATGAAAGCACTGTACCCTCTCACCAGAAAAAATACATATCTACCCAGCTATAATTCTGTACACAATATCAGAGAATTTGAGGAACAAAAGTATACAAAGCAAATGCAAAGAAAAGAAAGTCAATGTCACAATATGAAAAGCAAATCTAGTTGAATTCAAGAAAAAGCATTAAATTGAAAAGAGAAGATAATGTCATGGGTAAAATCAAAATTGGAATTATGACTGTTCTGAACTTTTATGTCTTAAATAATATAGCATTGAAATACCTAAAGCAAAATACAGGGAACACAGGGAAGATTTAGGAAATACTAAAGTGAGGAGGATTTTATGTATCTTTCTCAGTTTTTGACTGATAAAAAAAGACAAAAACAAAGAGAGTGGAGTATTTAAACAACATAATTAATAAGACTGATCTAATATATGCGTGGTGTGTGTTTATCTGTGTGTGTGTATAATCCTATACCCTGCAAATATCTTCTATCTGAGTGCCTGTGGGACATCTTCAAAAACTGACCATATATTTTGAGGTCACAAACATCCACAATAAATTAGAAAAATAAAAACTAGTTAAGATAAAAATAACAACTTGCTTTAAGTCCCTCTACTAATTCTTGTGTCAAAGAGGAAATTAAACTCATTACAGACTGTGATGTTTAGCTTTATGTGTCAACTTGACTAAGCTGCGGTGCCCAGTTGTTTGGTTCCCTCTTATCCTACCCTGGAGTCCCTTCATCATAGACCTTACATCACTTACTGAAAATTGTATGTGTTTCTCCTTCCTTTTAATAAAAAACATTTCAAACATACATTTTATACATTGAATTGTGTGCTCCAAAAAGAAATATGGAAGTCCTAACCCTATAAGGAGCCCTCCTGGCTCAGTGGTTAAAGTGCTCAGCTGCAAACCAAAAGATCTGAGGTTCAAACCCACCAGCTGCTCTGTTGTTGTTGTTAGATGTCGTCGAGTCGGTTTCGACTCATAGCGACCCTATGCACAGCAGCTTTGAGTTGCTGTGAGGGAGAAATACGCGGCAGTCTGCTTCCATAAAGATTTACAGCCTTGGAACCCTACGGGGCAGTTCTACTCTGTCCTATAGGGTTGCTATGAGTTGGAGTCAACTTGATGGCAGTGGATTTGGGTTTTTAACTGCTATACCTGTAAATATAACCCTGTTTGGAAATAGGAATTTTCTTTGGTATGTTAATGATGCAATATCTGAGTAGGGTGGGTCCTAAACCTAATCACTTCTGAGTAGTATCTTATAAAAAGAACAGAATAGACATAGAAACACCCATAGGGGAAGACAGATGTCACATGAGGACCTGTCTACAAGCAAAGGAACACCAGAGATTTCCAGCAGACACCATAAATTAGAAGAGAGGCCCAGAGAAGGAACTGACATGGCCGAGACCCTGATTCCGGCTTTTAGCCTTCAAAACTGTGAGAAAATAAAATTCCATTCTTTAGAGCCACCCACCTGTGGTATTTTTTGTTGCGGCAGCACTAGGTAACTAAGACACACACAGAGAAGTAAAATGTTCATGTCTCTACCACTCAGATTTCATGAATGTCTGTGTTTTGTCATATTAATCAAATTTTGGTTATGTAAGATATATAAACATTCCAGATACAGTTGTATCCTTTTCAATCCTTATTCTCTTCTTTCTTCTCTGAGGCAACCACTGTCCTGTTATGTCTGTAAGTTTTTATTTTCTGTAAAAATGGAGCTATAATATTGCCTTTATAGGGTTGTTGTGAGGATTAAAAGTAAACTAAAATGTATTATATGGCTGACAAAGAGATAAATGTTCCATAGTTGAATCTATCATCACCAACATCACCATTATCATCCTTATTATCATTATTATTTCTATTTGCACACTTGTCTTTCTCTACCAGATTTTTGCCTTATTAAGATCCAGAACTCTCTTTGCCCTCTACATATCCATAGCTTAGCCCAGTTCCTGACACATAGCCAGTACATAAAATTTATGAAATGAATAAATGCTATAAAGGGTGTACAAATGCCTACCATTCTCTAATGTCAGGTTACCGACTTAAAACAGATAAGATGTGATTCTTCACCAGTTCCCTAAAGTAGAAACTTAACCAGGATACAGGCTAATAGTTATTAATCTTGAAAAATCCAGAATAACAACAATCTCTTAGTTCTTTCAAGGGGCCCCAAAATCCTCCTTATTAGTATCACTCTTCTTCTCCAACATTTGGCTCCAAAGGAGAAACAACCCAAAATTAAAATTCCTAAAGAAAAACTGATCAAACATGCAATCAAGATGTGTTGAAAATTACTGGTGATTGGAATGCAAAAGTTGAAAACAAGCAAAAAGGAATAGTAGGTGGAAAATATGGCCTTGGTGACAGAAATGACACCGAGGATCCCATGACAGAATTTTGCAAGACCAATGATTTATCATTGGAAATACCTTTTTCAACAAGATAAATGGTGACTACACGTGTGGCTCTCGCTGGACAGAATACATAGGAATCAAATCGACTACATCTGTGGGAAGACATGATGGAGAAACTCAATGTCATCAGCCAGAACAAGGCTAGGAGCCAACTGTCAAACAGACCATCAATTGTTTGTACGCAGGTTCAAGCTGAAGCTGAAGAAAATTAGAACAAGTCCATGAGACCCAAAGTATGACCTTGAGTATATCCCACTTGAATTCAGAGATTACATCAAGAATAGATTTGATGCATTGAACACTAATGACTGAAGACACCACCAGTTGTGGGATGACATCAAGAACAATTATATACGAAGCAAGCAAAAGGTCATTAAAAAGACAGGAAAGGAAGAAAGGACCAAAATGGATATCAGAAGAGACTCCGAAACTTGCTCTTGAACGTAGAACAGCTAAAGTGAATAGAGGAAATGATGAAGTAAAAGAGCTGAACAGATTTCAAAGGGTGGCTCCAGAAGACAAAGTGATGTATTATAATGAAATTTGCAAAGACCTGGAGTTAGAAAACCAAAAGGGAAGAACACACTTGGCATTTCTCAAGCTAAAAGAATTGAAGAAAAAACTCAAGCCTCGAGTTGCAATACTGAAGGATTCTATGGGTAAAGTATTGAACAACACTGGGAGCATCAAAAGAAGATGGAAGGAATACACAGAGTCACTGTACCCAGAAGAACTGGTCAACGTTCACCCATTTCAGGGGGCAGCGTATGATCAAGAACCAACAGTACTAAAGGAAGAAGTCCAAGCTGCATCGACGACACTGGCAAAAAACAAGGCTCCAGGAGTTGATGGAATGTGAATTGAGATGTTTCAAGAAAGGGACGCAATGCTGGACCCACTCACTCATCTATGCTAAGAAATTTGTAAGACAGCTACCTGGCCAATCAATTGGAAGAGATCCATATTCATGTTCATTTTAAAGAAAGGTGATCCAACAGAAAGCAGAAACTTTCAGACAATATCATTAATATCCCACGTAAGTAAAATTTTGCTAAGATAACTTAAAAATGGTTGCAGCAGTACACTGGCAGGGAACTGGGAACTGCCAGAAATTCAAGCCAGACTCAGAAGAGGACTTGGAACAAGGGATATCATTGCTGATATTAGAAGGCTCTCAGCTGAAAGCAGAGAATAAGAGAAAAATGTTTACTTGTGTTTTATTGACTATGCAAAGGCATGTGACTATGTGGATCATAACAAATTATGGACAACATTGCAAAAAAATAGGAATTCCAGAATACTTAATTGTGCTCATAGAACCTGTACACAGAACAAGAGGGAGTCGTCTGAACAGAACAACGGAATATTGTGTGGTTTAAAATCAAGAGAGATATGTGTTGGGGTTATATCCTTTCACCATACTTATTCAACCCGTACGCTGAGCAAATAATCTGAGAAGCTGGACTATATGAGGAAGAACATGGCATCACGATTGGAGGGAAACTCAGATACAGCTGTATCCTTCGATTTGCAGATGACACAACCTTGCTTGCTAAAAACAAAGAGACTTGAAGCACTTACTGATGAACATCAAAGACTACAGTCTTCAATATGGGTTACATCTTAACATAAAGAAAACAAAAATCCTCACAACTGGACCAATAAGCAACATCATGATAAAAGGAGAAAAGATTGAAGCTGTCAAGAACCTCATTTTACTTAGATCCACAATGAACACCCATGGAAGCAGCAGACAAGAAGTCAAAGGACTTAGTGCATTGGGCAAATCTGCTGCAAAAGACCTCTTTCAAGTGTTAAAAAGCAAAGACGTCACCTTGAGGACTAAGGTCCACCTGATCCAAGCCATGGCATTCTCAGTTGCCTCATATGCATGCAAAAGCTGGACAGTGAATAAGGAACACCAAAGAAGAATTGATGCCTTTGGATGAAGATGTTGGAAAAGAATATTGAAAATACCATGGACTGCCAGAAGCATGAATAAATCTGTCTTGGAAGAAGTATAGCCAGAATGCTCCTTAGAAGCAAGGATGGCGAGACTGCATCTTACATACTTTGGACATATTATCAGAAGTGGCCAGTCCCTGGAGAAGGACATCATGCTTGGTAAAGTAGAGGGTCAGTGGAAAAGAGCAAAACCCTCAATGAGATGGATTGATACAGTGGCTACAACAATGGGTTCAAGCATAGCAATGAATGTGATAATGGCACAGGACTGGGCAGTGTTTCATTCTCTTGTCCATAGGGTCACTATGAGTTGGAACTTACTCAATGGCACCTAACAACAACAACAAAGCTCAGAAGCCAAATCTGGTATTGGGCAGATGCCTACCTGGTCTTCTGGCATCTGCAATTCCCTCCCAGGTTAAAAGCAGTCTTGTAGACAGCTATAACCCAATTTATGTCTCCTATTCAATTATTGAGATTTACAGACATAAAAAAGCAGAACTTGCCATTTAAAATTATTTGCAATAAAACTCTATTTTGTTTACTTGATGCTAAATACTGATAATCAAGGAAGTGGCAGGCAATCTTACCCATTTTCCCCCATACACTAATTAAACATTTTAGTGCAGAGATCAGCATAATTAAAGAATTAGGAAACAATGAGAAGTGCTCGGGATAATTTGTAATATCAGTGCACTGATGCATTTGGGGCCACATACTGGAATTTGATTGGCAGGACTTTATTAAGTTTTGGCAGCACTTAGGTAGGCTGGGAGCTCCTTTATGAGGCTCTTGCACATTAACCCAGGTTCGCGTTCTCGTTAATACTGATGAGTGAAGGCAGTTAATTGAATTATGTATGAAGCACTACTGATTAAATAATATTTCACTCCCCACTATAGAATTAGTTCTGCTGGATTAACATCCGCTGTTGTCTCTGACACTGAATGTCCTAAGGACCTCTTCTCAAGCATACACTTTGATTCTTTCCCATCTGTTCAACTGCTGCAGCGTCTCAGCTGCGGCTGGAACCAACTACCCTTCAGCTCTGACATGAGGTCACTTTGGAGAACTGATGCGGTTATTTATTAGCACCTGTGTAATTAGAAGGTCGCCATGAGTCAGAATCAACTTGATGGCAATGGGTTTGGTTTGGGTTTGGTGTAACCATGGGCAAAAAATCCTCCCCAGTGCCTCCAGGATACTATTTTTTAAAATACACGGTGAAACATGAAGAAAAAATCTAATAATTCATAACTGTACTCTGCATAAGGCAACAGGAAGGGAAAATATCTCAGATTCTTCCAAATCAGCCTTGAAAATCATTGTTGTAGGCTACGTATGTGGTGTTGATTATATTTTTTGCACCTTCCTTTACTTCTTATGCAATGGCAATATCTGCTGTTGAGCAAACTAAACACTGTCCTTGGGAATGACACATTCAAATTTCTTCCCTTTTTCCCCTTGCCTGTCTTCCTCCCCTCCTCCTTCCATCCCTCTCTTCTTCTATTGAAAAATTATTGAGTGTCAGACACTGTGCTGGGTGCTGGGATACAGAGACAAACAAGCTGTGGTTACTCTTTTAGCAGAGCTCACATCTTAATAGCTAATAAAATAGGTATGTAGATACTTTAAATGTTACGTGATAAGTGCATAATAGAATATGAACAGGACAGAAGAAGGAGTAACTAACCCCACCTGGGGAAGTTGGGAAGGCTTTGAAAATGGAGTAACAAATGGGGTAAGTCTTGGAAAGGAAGTAGGCATTTTCTAGGTCCTGACTCCATCAGAAGGAAGAGAAAGAGCACCGAGTGTAATAAATTGCATTTAGACCCATTATCCATTGTGGTATGGGAATAGGGATTAGGCTGGGAATTAATCCAGAACCTTTGTTTTCCCCTATGATTTCGATAAGATTTGCTGAATGGTTTCCTCAGTTTTCTAAAGATGACGTTATACCTAAAAGGCCACAATGTGTAATAGAAGGAACGTAGACTTGACAAGAGGCCAAATTTGTATGTGATCTTGGTCAAGTCACTTCCCTAGTCTGGGCTTTAATTTCTTCAACTGTTATTTTGGGCATGACACATCCTACTGAAAAAGTTCTGACTTTTATTGGGTAATGAGGTTGGACTGACTCCAGGAGAAGTAGGCTGGAAGGCTGCCTTGGTGACTTTACTATATAGTTCAGTGTCTGGTTGCTCCCTCTGCAAGTCTAGAAAATTCCTCACATCAGTGTTGCAGAGATATCTGGCCTTGAGAACTGGTTTACTCAGACTAAATTTATACGAGATTGAAGGATATAAGTCAATTTTTTGATTTGCAACAAATGTTACTGTCAGCCTGCCCTAAACTTTTCTTCCTATAGAAAAACTGTAGAGAAAGCTGTACTTTAATCAAAGGCTACTTAAGCATGGACTCAAGCCAGGGAATTGAGTGATTTAAATATTTAAGGACATCAGGTCTTGAAATCACCTACCTCAATGCCCCCATCTCCTCAGTAGAGTTCTGCCCGTCAAGGGAAACTTGACAGGCTTGTCTGGTACACCTCCCTAAGGACAGGATTAAAGAGGTACTGCCAATTTTCACTTCCCAGAGTTTTCCTTCTAAACTTTCATAATTCACCATCTTTTTCTTTCCTGTAGATTTTAATAAACATTTATTGTTTACAAATACTCATCCTCAATCAAGCCTCCTTCACTTTATGAGGCATTCCTTCCTCTCACAATGACTGTATATTTCTAGTGGTTCATGAGTTGATTTGATAATTCAGCTCAGAGAGGGTAACCTTATTCCTCTTATAGCTAAGTTCTTAGGTGTTCCTTGTTACTGATCCACTACAAAATTTCAATTCTAAGACTGAATATAACAAATTTCCTTCTCACTGATTGCAAAACATTAGGCCTACAGAAGATGCCTGAATGGAATTGGATGTGTTGGCAACCCAGAAACCAACCAATAGACATAGCCAGATAAAAAGAAAAGGGATAAAACTGATAAGATGTCAAGACCATGACTGATACACAGTTATCTTAGAGGAGTAAAATCATGTATTGTATTTTACTTCCCAAATCTCAAGTTTACAACGTATTTAACACAAAGCAGCAAAGAGAAGAAAATAAAGCCAAACACTCAGCATCTGGATTATTCAAAAAAAAAAAAAAAAAGGCATTCTCTAATTAAAATTGTTAATTGCTTTATGCTATGTTTTGCTTATTGCAAATAAGTAAAAAATATTTAAGGAACAAAATGCCTGAAACACAATTGCTGAATTTTCAAGCAATAATTCTGTTTTTGTACCTTAGCATTGCTTAAAAAAAAAATGCAAATAATGATTTAAGCAAATAATTGAAGCTTGATCACTGAGGAGAAGGCATTGTTCAATAATTAAAAAAAATTAAAAACCTTAGCAGGCCAAATTAATGTTTTCATAAAAGTTATATTCAATCCATACGTTCAATGACATGTTATATACACAACTAACTAAGGGAACTGGGTCTAACAGGAAGGGGATGTAAAAGAGAAAAGTGTAGCTAGGATTAACTCTAAAATAGCTAAGAAAGTTATGTGTTCTTTGTGCAAAGATTCTATGTCGATCCAGGGCTAAGGATGACCCAAATGAGATGGTTGGAATTTCAGAACTCACTTCTTGTGTTATTCTTATTTACAAACCTTTCCCACGGCTGCCTTTTAGCAATGGAACCAAATTGGGTCAGCCATTGTGTCCCCTCACACATCACATTTTCTTTTCCCTTAGGAGCTGTCACTTTTCTTCTCCTTGAAATGAATTCCCTTAAGCAGTCAAAGCAATTTCTTTCAATCGACTTCCTATCATTCTCTCTGGAGCTTTCAGAACTCCCCAAAGAAATTCACCAGTACACTGTCAAAAGGGTGTCATCCGTGCATTCACTCAAACACAACTATTGAAGGCCAAAAAATAATAGTAGTTGCTATTTACTGAACTCCTCTAATGTGCCTTGCTAGTTGTGCTGAGGGTTCCGTGATAAATGAGGCATTTTTGCCGTTGAGAAGCTCCCAGTCAATGGGGAGAGGTAGACATGCAAGCAGGTGCTCATGTCAGAAGAAGTTACGACCTATGTGAGCACAGATGCAAGAGCAGCTCATTCACATGAGAAGATTTCACAGACTCTCCTGTATCCTTTGTTCATGGTGTCATCATCCACTCTGACCCTGACGCTTCTAAGTCATACCCCTCACCTCTTTTACCATTTGGCTTCAAATGGTGATTCCTACTTTGGAACTAACCCTGACATCTCTTCTCATTGCCAATGAAATGAGCTTTCAACATCTTTTTCCTGGACAACTACAATAACCTCTGTGCCACTATTCCATCTCCAAATTAGGATTATTTCCTTTAAGCAGCACTCTTTCAAAAACTGCCATTGACTCATATTTGTCCATAATATCAAGTTCAACCTCTCAACATGGCACAGTAGCTTTCACAACCTGGCTTTCAAGTACTTCCTTAGCCTCATTTCCCGTTTCATTCTACAGGCTACCCCGAAATTTTCTTGATTCCCTAAACATGCCATGATCTGTCAGGTAACCATACATTTCAGCATTCCCTTTTCTCTGCATGATATAACTCTCTTCCTGAAAAAATTCTTCACTGGTATATCAAAAATCATGCCTACTTGGCCAATTTAGCGCCTAACTTGCAAATATCTGACAGATGGTCACTCACTCAACAACTGCAGACCACTCCACATGAGGGGAAAAACTTGACTTTTAAATAACAGCTGAGGACCACACATGAGCCAAGCACGAAACAATCAAATGTGGTTATAAATGCCACCAAGAGAACTGCTGTAATGTGCTCAATTATTTTCTATGGATTTAAAGATGTTAATGAGTTTTTCAATACATCTAACGAACAACCTGTAGGTGCACTCCAGGGTTTCAGAGTTTCTAGGTGCCAAAGACTGGATTATCATTTAAATTTCCTGACTTCCAATTCCTCTGTGTACTTGCTCCCTGCTTATCCTTCCAGTTTTGACTTACATTCAACCTCCCCAAAGGACCCTTCTAGATGCTCTAGCCAGGCCGGTCTCTGCTTTCATCCCTCTCATAGAATTCAGCTCTTTTCCTTCATAGCACCTACCTCAATTCATCACTGCATATTTATTGCTTGTTTTCTGTCTCTTCTGCACTAGTTTGTAAGCTTCATAATGATAGGATCCATCTTTGTTTTATTCATCAGTACACACCAAGCACTGGGCTAGAACAGGGTGATTGTCAATAAATACTTGTTAAATGAGTAAAATTCCAAGTTGTACCATGTTAGATGAAATGGAAGTATTAAAAAAAAACCAGTAGTACACAGCATGCTCCCAAGAGTTACAGGCTGGTTTCTGGAGAAATCAGTTATGGTAGGTAAGTGGCTTCTAAAATTTCAGTCAGCCTGAAGACTCCATGGAAGCTCTGAGAGAAGAGGGGAGGAGTAGAAGAATTTTGAAAGTTGTAAACAAGCTCTGGAATATAAATTGAGCAGCAAAGTTCTCCCCAAACACTCGGGGTGACAAAAAATTCCTCCTGAGGTAGAAAGGCATCAAGCTGCCCAGGTTTCTTCAATTAAACATGTTGATTTTTGGTGAGGAAACAAGACTTTTACATATAACATAATGTGGGAACGATTAAATATCATCTGACTAAGGCTGGGAGAAACTCAGGTAAGAAAGAGCATGATCTAAGAAACTAAAAAAGAAGGGTAATACTTTTAGGGAACCCCAAACAAAATCAACACCATTGTGGGAATCTCTCACCCCACTCACAGTGAGAAGTACTCAGAGTAACAGAAAGGAGTCAACATAAGCTGTTTTAACTTTGTCAACGACCGCAAGGTCACTTTCCCAGTGGGAACCACAGGGACAGAAGCAACTGGGAATTAAGGCCACCAAGTGGCAGACCGGAGGGCAGCTTGTTATTTTAATACCTGCCAAGGAAAAAAAGATAGGTCACCCTGAACTCAATCACATGAAGAAAGACACAGGATGTTTGGTGGCTCAGTGGTTCCACTGGGTAGGGACCCAGGTCAAAGCCTACATTCCTTCCAGACCATGACTGCCCAGGTCCTTTGTTCATCCAACCTAGACTGCCGCATCCTGGGGAACGCAGATTAAAAAGATATACTCATGTAAGAAAAATGAGAGAACAATAAAATAGTGTAAGAATTCTGTGCTCAATTACATGTACAGACTGCAGGTGCTATAGATATTTAGAGATGAGAGAAAGAGCACCCGGAAAAGGATGGAATGCAAATATCCACTCTCCTGCAATTCTCCATTGAATGAGTCAGCCAAAGATAAATTTAACTTTATTTTCTTTTAATGTCTGTCCCTGGGAATTCCTTATCCCATAAAACACCAACCTCATAAAGTTACAGCACCATCCCATTTTCCTCTGATGTATTTCTCTTCCTTCCCATTTTCCTTTTATCAATTAAAAGACACTGCTCTCCACTCTAACAGTACCTCCTTTCACTGTGGCCCCCTGGGCCCATTTTCTGCACAGCACATCAATTTGTTTATATTTATTCATCCTAATATATATTTTTTCAATTGGTTTCTATTATGTAACACACCACAGGGAAAGGGCCTGGTATTAAATTCACACTGTGTGGTTTAATTTCACTTCAGCAGCAGGACTGGTTTTTAATCAACTTATTTTGGTTACAGAATAATTCTCTGTAGTCATCAAGTTGTGTCAGGTAGGCCATAAGCTCAGAGTAATCAAATGAGTCTCTCCTCCCCTTTCCTCTCCCTTCCACATGGAATAGTACATTTCTTCCAGTCCACATAAACTGGAGCTGAAGCCAGGTTCTAAATTGGTCTGGTGAAATTATGACTGGCTCTCCATTATCCCTATTAGTTATGGGAATCAATGAGTGAACAATCTAAAATAATGCCTAGCTCCAAATCGATCATACTAGTCTTGAGGAATGCAATGTATTTTTTTTTTCCTCGAAAAAGATTTACCCTTCATATTAATTATTTTTTCTTGATCCCTAAGGAGCCATCAAGAAAAAGAAGATGACACTTATGATAAATGTTATCTTGTGTAATCACTCTGTGAGGGAGGAATTATTACTTTCATTTACAGAGGAAGAAATTCAGAGGCAGCAGAGCATTGTGGGAAAACGTTAGGCCCAAAAGAGTTAAAATTCTGGATTACTACCAACTTTCTAAATATGGAGGATTTGTCAGTTTAGCAAAGGCGTAATTTCTTTCCCACAATTTCCTTCACTTCAGGGTTCTGAGGCAGCATGGGCCACAGAGACATTTTGCATGGGATTTGGAAGGCGAACGGGAAGCGGCAGCCATGTTGTTTATACGCTGGCAACGTTAGTGCAGGGTAGGAGGCATTGTTGCTGCTCATTGTACATTTTCGATTATCTGCTGGGTCGTGTTGTTAGCAGCCTGGCCTGCAGCACCTTCAGTTCTTGCCAGACATCATGTGTGATTAGCTCCGTGTAGAAGGGAGCTAGCTTCTCCTGCAGATTACTCTAGCATCAAAGTTGAAGGCTTGGGGGGTGGTGAGATACTGATGTGGATACCAGGCTGTCCTCATGGGTTCTAGCCCATCCTCACAAGTTCCAGTTTGTCCTTGTTTCCCCCACTTCACAACCATCTTTCCTTCTCGATTGCCTTTAATGTGGACTTCAGCCTCCATCCAGCACCAGTCACAGAAGCAGTCACCTAACACAGACTGTTAACCCAGCTCCCACAATTGCTGAGCCCAATCCCTATAATCATCCCTTATTCTATATAGTCCTATTAGGTTGACTTCTCTGACCCTGGCTGATACACTGAGAAATCCTAGGAAGTCAGTTTCTCTCTTCAGACCACAGTTTCTCCATCAGTAAATAGTACCTTCAGTCTCTATGATGAAAGGGAAAGATGATCCAAAATTGTATTAATGGGTTTTTCTTTTCGGTCACAGATTTTTCACAAAGTAGGTAAACTGGACATTGGCAATCATGAGGTAAATGAAAAGGTTATGTTGTTGAAGAGAAGAGTCACTGTTGGAAATCAGGTCTTGGACTCCATGATGTGAGCAACATTTCAAGGGAGTCCTCAAGCCTTGAGCCACTGGTGCAGAGAAGCGTGTGATGAGGATGAAGGTTGACAGCAAAATCTGTGGTTGCTGAGTGTCCTGGCTCCATGCAGGTTCAATGAAAGCAATAATTCCACACATGTGTCTAACACCCAGCTTCTTTCCAAGGGCTTTCTTTCACACCTAGTGCCCACATTTGTTAATAACATACGAAGAGAAACCCTGATAACAAATGTGGGGACTGCAGGATTAGGCTAGACACATAGTGAATAAATGGTAATTATTATTTCTTCCATTTGCATAGTTCTTTGACTTTTGCAACTCTCTTCAGTGGATCCTTACTGTAATCTTGGAATGCTTTTATTCCCCACTTTACTTACAAGGAAATATGCACAGAGTATTTAAAAGACTTATTTAAGGTCACAAGTGGTAGAACAACGGCCAGTAACCTGATCCACTGAAATGAGGATGAGAAAGCTGATAGATAAGGACTGCATACCACTTGTCAGACATTGACACTGCTTACATGTATTAGCTTATTTAATACCAAAAATAGAAACAAGAAGGTATGAAGGTAATATTATCCCCATTTTACAGATTAAGAAACTAAGATTTAAAGATTAAGAGAAGTTAAATTACCTGCTAAATGTTACATAGTGGGAAAATGATAAAGGAAAACCAAAATCTGTACTATAGATGAGGGAGGGGCTTGGGAGCAAGCAGGAGGTGGGGATGATTTTCCAAGACTCAGATTCTTAATACTGGACAGTACAGTATTCATCTTATAATGTTCTGAGGACTAAAAAAGCTAATATAAGATGCTTACACAGTGCCTGACACGTACTGAGCACTTCTTTTTTTTTTGTTAGCTATCTCATCTGTTAGGTCATCCTCATTTTAAAGCTGGTGCTTTTATTGCCTATACCAGGGTTTAGGAAACTATGCCCTGAGGCTCAAATGCAGGTTTAGGCCTGTTCCTGTATGACCTACGAGATATGGTTTTCATGTAAAAAAAAATGCAACAAAGATCTATGTGGCCCCCAAACCCTAAAATATTTGTTATTTGGCCATTTACAGAAAAAGCTTGTGACCCATGGTCTATATCTTTACATGCTGCTTTTTTGACCCAGAGATGCAGAAATGAAAGAGCCAGAAAGGCTACATTGATTCGATTTACTCTAAAATAGCAGAGCTTTTGTCTAGAGAGGAAACCCTGGTGGTATAGTGGTTAAGTGCTACAGCTGCTAACCAAAGGGTCCCCAGTTCGAATCCGCCAGGGGCTCCTTGGAAACTCTATGGGGCAGTTCTACTCTGTCCTACAGGGTCTCTATGAGTCAGAATCAACTCGACGGCACTGGGTTTGGTTTTGGTTTTGGTTTTGCCTAGAGAAGGAATAGATCTTTGAAGATAGGAGCAGTGGGTAAAAGCGGTAGAAAAAAGTTTTGTTTGCTGTTTTTATGTGAAGGAAGAATAAAAAGGAATGAGAAACCAGATGCTCTTTCTGTCCCAGCACCCCCTCTGAAGTGCCACCATGCTCTAGGAGATTGCTGTTGGTACTAGGTGCCGTGGAGTTCACTTCGACTCCCAGTGACCCCATGTGACAGAACATAAGTGCTCCATGGAGTTTTCTAGGCTGTTTAATCTTTTTTTTTTTTTTTTTCCATTTAGTAAAGGTTAACGATTTTTTTTTTAATAATTTTTATTGAGCTTTAAGTGAACATTTACAAATCAAGTCAGTCTGTCACATACAAGCTTATATACACCTCACTCCATACTCCCACTTACTCTCCCCCTAATGAGTCAGCCCGCTCCCTCCTTCCAGTCTCTCCTTTTGTGACAATTTTGCCAGTTTCTAACCCTCTCTACCCTCCTATCTCCCCTAGGCTGTAATCTTTACAGGAGCAGATTGCCACGTCTTTCTCCTGTGGAGCCACTGGGTGGGTTAGAACTCCCAGTTTTTCAGTTAGCAGCCCAGTGCTTAACCGTTGCACCACCAGGGTCTTTTATAAGGGTAAATAACTGTAGGGAGTTTTTTTCTTCTTCTTCCTCTTTTAGGGTTACTGCTATCTGTCATGCCATGTTATCTCTCTCAACCATTTCTTAAGAGACTCTAATAAAGATTTACATTACTTTCTGAAGGTGGATTTGTTTTCTCTTTAGGATGTCACACTGAGTGGAAATAATAGGCTATGAGGCAGCCCAGTTGTATTAGGGTTACATACGTATCTTCTCAGAACTAAAATGCCTGTATCAGCCCTTCAGCTTCTATTCTTAATATCTTTTTAAGATAAAAGTGTGTGTTTAGGAGATAGCATTTATCTTCATGCAAAGCACACACAAAGAGAAGTCAAATCATGGTCTGCAAGAACCTGGGTTTCAATTAGTTGGGCAGTCCTAGAGGCAATGGCTACTCTGGGATGTCCTGGACTCAACAGCTATCCTGAGGCTCCAGGCTACTGGCCTGGTTTCTAGATAAAAGAGAAGCAGAAGGAGCAAGACACACTTAAGACAGATAACCTGATTGTAGGGCCTTTCCAAGTAAGCCACTCTGGGATCTATCCTGGTTTTATCAGGCACCTGTTAGTAAGAGAGGCCAGGGAGATGGTCTCTTGGCTGGGCATGATAAATCACTGGAGCTATGGAAGCTCAACACTTAATATGTGGCGAAGAGACCTTACATTAAAACAAGTACGTGCTTCCAAGGCTGGCATACAACTTTAATTAAAATCATGAATCCCGTGGAAATGTTTCTAGGTTGGTTCACTGCAGAGGTAAGACCTATGAGAGAAGAAAGCAGTACAGGAATCAGGGAGAGAGGGGAGGCTAGAGGACATGTGAAGTGGGCCTGCAAATCCACTCAGTGCCATAAAAAAGACTGGGGTCCCTGGGAGTACATTTAGGAGGTGTAACTGCAGGGAGATGAGCAGTTTGGGGACACAGAAAAGAGAAGTGGAGGATGGAAGATGGACATGGATAAACCCAAACATAGAGGATCCAGAATCTAAACAAGCTAGATTTATCCCTGTACATAAATAATGAATATGCAATATATCTCTTAATTTCATTTATCATTACTTTCTATGCATAATCTCATTTGATCTTTAAGACCCATCTATGGGGAAAGAATCAAGTCCTCCATTTTAGAAATTAGGAAAAGAAACTAATATTCATTAAATACCTTTGATGTATCAAGTACTTTCTAGGCACTTCTGGTTTCTCTCATGCAAGCATCACAATACCCTGAATGTTTTATGTTATCATGTATTTAGTTATTTAACACGTGAGAAAGCTGAGGCTCCGAAGTTTAGGTTAGATCTCAGAGCTAGGAAATTCTAAAGATGGAATGTGAACTCCATGTCTAGCTTATAACCCTGGCCTCTGTCCAGTGTCCAAATCTTCCTTCCCTATGTAGGAAACCAGTAAGAGATGTAGAACTATCATACTTTCAGAAATAAAGAAACGTAGGTTTGGGAGGGAATCAAGTTGACTGTCTCCAAGTATCTCGTTCTTTCTACAAGCTTCTACTTTGCTCTTCAGGTTGCATCCTAGAACACTTAACAGACTGACCTCCTTGTTGATCCTTGAATACTTTTCCTTCAAACTGTGGGCCATGTACATGCCACTCTATTGTCAGGGATGTCCTGCCTGCTCTTCATATCCTTCAAGATTCAGCTTGACTGTCACCTCCTCTGGAAGCCTTTCCTCACCACCCTTTTCAGAGGACAACTCTCTTGGCCCCCCAAGTATATACCCTCCAGTTTAAACGTCTGTCCTCCTGACTCCTGTGGTGCCTTGCCCTCATCCCCATCAAGCATATACCACAATGCATTGTGATACCAGTCTGCATGGTAGTTTCTCTCACTTTACTATAACCTGCTTGAAGGCAAGGGCTGTATTTTGTTCATTCTCTCTTCCCAGTTCCTACAATAGCCCTGACCTACGAGCAGTCAGTTAGTATCTGTTGAAGGAATAAATGAATGAAAACTTTCTTTTCTTTTCTGTTTAGTAATTTTTAGGCTACAGTTATGGATAATAGCTGATGAAGGAAAAACACACAAGAATGGTCATTAATCTTCCAAAAGAAGTAGGAGATGGGATGTCGCAACTCAGGTTACCAAAAAATCCCAGAGTTTACTTATGCAGGGAAGTGGGTACATTTAGTCACAATGACTTTCTTTAAGGAAAAAGCAGAGAAAGAGACCCCTAGCTCTCTTGTTGAGTTTTATCAGCTTTTAACTATGTTGTGGTACCGAGCTACTCAAATTAGTATCTATTTCCACTTTCATGCACAGGGAAGCACATTCCTAATGGAATGAACCCTTTCCTAAAAATTTTCAGAGTAGTTACTTATAGGAAAAAATCTAACACAACACATAAATAAGTTAGCTGTCTCTTACCAGGACACCCACTGAAAATAACATGCACAATCCCAAGGGGCTGCTTCCTAGTTATATTAATAAATTATAATATCTACTTGTGATGATTTATTTGTAGATCTTGATGCTGAAAACTCATTTGTCATTTGCAGTGCAATTTGCCCATTTCTACAGATCATAAAAATTCATTGAATTATGCTTCTTCTTATGGTATAATTTAATATCTTGTTTTCCAGCACCAGAATAAATTCCCATGATAAGTATATAATTTCCCTACGTGATTCTTCAGTAGTTAATCACAAACAATGCATTTTATATAAATACAAGTATTTCAAGAATTAATGATACAAATTTCTCACACCATAATTTCTTAACTGGAACCCAAACTAAAACATAGAGAAAAGTACCTAACCTATTTAGGTATCAGAACAACAAAACTGCTCAGTTAACAGGAAAGCCAGGTATATATTTCTGAAATTAGTGCAGTATCCTGCTGATTGTGCCAAAAGTGTGATTTATAACCACCGCTGCGGGAAAGACACATGTATGTGTTTTTTAGAGGCAGACGGTAGAGGTTCTTTGCACAGCCATCCTGTGCTGTAGTCATTCGCAAGCGAGCTGTGGCTACTGAAATACGACATTCAAGATCTGGAATAAACCCGTAAATTTTGCATTACTCGACACATCACGCTTTGCATTACTTTCATACTATTTCTCCAAAGAGATCTAAATGATTCATCTATAATTAGGAAGTAGTTTCCCAATTTCATACAGAGACTGGGTCATGGAGAGGTTCAAAGAATGACTTAAAAACCAAGAACAAGTTAGTGATACATAGTATTTATTGTCATCCCACCTAGTAATTGTTTTACTAGATAACTGATACATTATATCCTTTAATAATACAAGAATTTCCATTTTTTAGAATAAAATGATTAAAATACCAACTTATATTTAGCCTCTGTAGAAATCTGCCAGTTTTACTCACACACATCAAAGTCAGGGCAAGAACAAGGTTCTTTTTGTTCTCATTCACATCTTAAATTGGCCAACAAAACAAAACAAAAAATTAAGAAACAAGACTTTCAGATACTTACAATGTATCTGAATTTCACTTGTGTATTTTTTTGTATTTATTAGCAAGTTATTCTTGAAGGTATAACTAAGAACCATTTGAATCTGGATCTTCGTAAGTCTCCCAGATGGTGAGTATCTCTATAGCATATAATTTCCCCCATAAAATGCAGTAAAGTGTAACATGATAATTTAGGTGACCCTTCAGAACCTCAATGATTCTATAAATACACTAATAAAATCATTTATAAAGCCATAAAAATAAATTCTGCTTACAAAATAAATTCTGCACTTTATTATTCTTCCAGGTTACTATCCTAACATTAATTATAAATTTAGCTAGTAGCATCAAAAAGTTTCTTTTTTTTTTTTAAAAGAAACTTTTTATGTCCAGTAGGTATTAAACTCTAAAGAGTTATTCCCTAAGCAATGAGTAAGATAACTTCTAAGGTTCATTGAGATGCGGAGGGTAGGCAGTTCACAGGGACCACTCCCTTGCCAAGTGACTGGCCCTCCCTTTGGCCTCACACTGTGTGTTTGCAATCCATGCTCCAGTGGCATTATAAGTCATCAATTACCTTGGTTCTTTTGGGTACTTTACTAATACTAAATAGCATGAGTGTTCCATCTGTAGCTGGCCTGGTTTCACTGGTTTGGAGAGCAGCTGTCAAGGCCATTTCACGGATGGACAATTCTCTAACAATCTTTCATTATGGAGTATGCAGGGGTGATTGGGGCTGGGGGGTGGGGTTTGATCTGCAATGTTGATGTAATGATAAACTTTCCACAAAGATCCTTTTGTATCCTTACTGTCATAGATTGAACTGTGTCCCTTCAAAATATGTGTATCAATTTGGCTAGGCCATGGATTCCAGTAATGTGTGATCGCCCACCATTTTGTCATCTGATGTGATTTTCCTGTGTTGTAAATCCTATCTCTATGATATTAAAGAGATGGGATTAGTGGCAGTTATGTTAATGAAGCAGGACTCAATCTACAAGATTAGATTGTGTCTTAACTCAATCTCTTCTGAGATACAAGACAGAAGACATGGGGATCTCATATGACCAAGAAAGTAGAGCCAGGAGTATGTGCCCTTTGAACCCAGGGTCCCTGCACTGAGAAGCTCCTAGAGCAGGAGAAGATTGATGACAAGGACCTTCCTCCGGAGCTGACAGAGAAAGAAAGTCTGTCCCTGGAGCTGAGGCCCTGAATTCAGACTTCTAGCCTGCTAGACTGTGAGAGAATAAACTTCTCTTTGTTAAAGCAATCTACTTGTGGTATTCCTGCTATAGCAACACTAGATAACTAAGACACTTACCAATTCTAGTTTTCAGAGAACTTTCTCTAAAATACATTGATCTCTTGGCTCGTTGACTCATACTAACTAGTCACATGAGGAATAACCAGGGGCTGGAGAATGGTGGACCATGAGCCAGTTTACTTTTAACATCAGACATAAAAGGAGTAAGTGATAAATAAAAAGACAAGAAAGGTGAGGGTGAAATCGTATACCATCTAACTAGAATGTGTACCACAGAATGAGTTTTGTGCAAGGGTAGGGAGCCGAATGTTGAGGGCAGATAGTAACAAGTACTGCTTGCTGGATTGAACGTCATCTGAATGAAATTAATTTTCCCATCGAATATTCTAATACAGGAAATAAATTTCACAAGGTGCTTTAATTGATGAAACCTGAAATGCTGTTTCTTCTTGAATTTTTGGATAGTAAGCAGTCCATGGGTATCATACACATACTATGACAGAAGGGTTGTTACATTAAGTCTTTTAACAGGACTTGATCAGTCATGAAGCTTTATGACATGCTTAAGCAACTCACAGAAGAGGATCTCACTGGAGTTAATACTTTGTCCACTTACCTAAGAACAGTCTACAATTTCTTCTTTTGTTCTGTTTTTGTCTGATTTTGGTGTAGTGATTATATTAGCCTCATAAAATGAATTGGGTAGTGTCATGGATTGAATTATGCTTCCCCAAAAATGTGTGTATCAATTTGGCTGGGCCATGATTCCCAGTACTGTGTGATTTTCCCACATGTTGTAAATCCTGCCTCTATGATGTTAATGAGGGGGATGGGCAGCAGTTGTGTTCCTGAGGCAGGACTCAACCTACAAGACTGGATTGTGTCTTGAGGCAATCTCTTTTGAGATAGAAAATAGAGAAGGGAGCAGAGAGACAGGGGGACTTCATTCCACCAAGAAAGCAGTGCTGGGAGCAGAGTGCATCCTTTGGACCCAGGGTACCTGCGCGGGAGAAGCTCCTAGTCCAGGGGAAGACTGATGAGAAGGCTGACAGAGAAAGCCTTCCCCTGGAAGTGACGCCCTGAATTTGGAGTTTTAGGCTACTTTACAGTAAGGAAATAAACTTCTCTGTTAAAGCCATCGACTTGTAGTATTTCTGTTATAGCAGCACTAGATGACTAAGACAGGTAGCTATCCTTCTTTGTCTATTCTTTGACATACCCATTTCTTTCCAGTCAATTCCAACTCATAGTAACCCTGTAGGACAGAGGAGAACTGCTCCATAGTGTTTCCAAGGAGCGGCTGGTGGATCTGAACTGCCGACCTTTTGGTTAGCAGCTGTAGCTCTTACCCATTCTGCCACCAGGGCTCCATTCTTTGACATAGTTTGTCTTATATACAAACAATGACCTACTCATAAATCATGTCTATAGTTCTCTATGAAAAACATTTCTACAATGGTTACTGGTTCATTTTAGTTTTCTATTTCTTTTCGAGAAAGTTTAATCATATTTTTCTAGGAAAGTATCCATCTCTTCTAAAATTTTAAACCTTTGACATAAAAAAGTAACCGATCAAAACAGTCTCATGATTTTATCTCCCCACCATTTCTGTAGTTACATTACTTTTTTCATTATTCATACTATTTGTGCAGTCTCTCTTACTTCTTAATCCATCTTGCTTATTTATTTTCTAAAAAAACTAGCTTGCTTATTTTCAAAAAGCTACTTTTAGTTTTGTTGACTATCCCATTTGTTTCTTTCCTATTTCATTATAGCTTCCTTTCATAGGACTTCTTTGCAAACAAAGTTCTAAAACACTTGAGAAAAACAACTGCAATGCCAGTAAATAAAATCAACAATTAAGATATGAATAAGCTCCAGATGGAATGAAAATAATAGAGGAAACTTAAATTTAAAATGAGAATGTTTAGAATACTTTAACTAGATAAAAATAGTATATGGACTATTTTTTACTGAAAAGATGAGATAAGGACTTTAGAAAATAATTACTAGGAAGTTGGGGGTACAGAAAGATTCAATGCATGTTGTTGGTGGTGTTATTAGGTGCAGTTGAATTGGCTCTAACCCATAGTGGTCCTGTGTATAACAGAAGAAACAATGTGCCATCCTGTGCCATCATCACAATAGCAGGTATGTTTCAGCCCAT
Organism: Elephas maximus indicus; assembly: GCF_024166365.1. Classification (NCBI taxonomy): domain Eukaryota; kingdom Metazoa; phylum Chordata; class Mammalia; order Proboscidea; family Elephantidae; genus Elephas; species Elephas maximus. Next base: position 41,848,783 of record NC_064837.1, on the reverse strand, counting down.
TCTTGCAGCCACCGTGTCAATCCATCTCGTTGAGGGTCTTCCTCTTTTTCGCTGACCCTCTACTTTACCAACATGGTGTCCTTCTCAGGGATTAGTCCCTTCTGATAACATGTTCAAAGTGAAACAATTTCTAAGGAGCATTCTGGCTGTACTTGCCTTTTTATTTTAAATATATATAAATATATTTTAAATATTTTACGTTCTATGATTTTCTATGACTAAGTTAAATTCCATAATATATATATTAATGTTTAAAATATTTTGTTGTTTTTGTTTTTGCTGTGTGCCGTTAAGTCAGTTCCGACTCATAGTGAGCTCAAAGGATAGAGCAGAATGGCCCCATAGGGTTTCTAGGCTGTGATCTTTATGGAAGCAGATCCCCAGGTTTTTTTTTCCCTGCAGAGCCGCTGGGTGGGTTCGAACCACCAACCTTTTCCTTAGCAGCTGAGCGCTTAACCAATGTGCCACCTGGGCCCCTTTTAAATTTACGTATTATGTTAAACATTTGAAATTCAAAAATTTAATGGAGTACTATACTTGTCTATTAGTTTGCTGTACTGTGGGGGCTTGTGTGTTGCTGTGATGCTGGAAGCCATGCCACTGGTATTCAGATACCAGCAGGATCATCCATGGAGGACAGGTTTCAGCTGAGCTTCCAGACTAACACAGACAAGGAAGAAGGACCCGGCAGTCTACTTCTGAAAAGAAATAGCCAGTGAAAACCTTATGAATAGCAGAGGGACACTGCCTGATACAGTACCGGAAGTGTCAAAAGACGACTGGGGAAGACTGCCTCCTCAAAGTAGAGTCGACCTTAATGACGTGGGTGGAGTAAAGCTTTCGGGACCTTCATTTGCTGATGAAGAAGAAACAGCTGCGAACATCCATTAATAATGGGAACTTGGAATGTATGAAGTATGAATCTAGGAAAATTGGAAATTGTCATAAGTGAAATAAATTTTTTTTTTTTTTTACTCATAAACATCGATATCCTAGGCATCAGTGAGCTGAAATGGACTGGTATTGGCCATTTTGAATTGGACAATCATATAGTCTACTATGCTGGGAATTACAACTTGAAGAGGGATGGTGTTGCAGTCATTGTCAAAAAGAACATTTCAAGATCTATCCTGGAGTACACTGCTTTCAGTGATAGGATAATATCCATACGCCTACAAGGAAGACCAGTTAATACGACTACTATTCAAATTTACACACCAACCACTAAGGTGAATGATGAAGAAACTGAAGATTTTTATCAGCTTCTGCAGCCTGAAATTGATCGAACATGCAATCAGGATGCATTGATAATCTACTGGTGATTGGAATGTGGAAGCTGGAAACAAAGAAGGATCGGTAGTTGGGAAATATAGCCTTGGTGATAGAAATGATGCCGGAGATCTAATGACAGAATTTTGCAAGACCAACTTCTTCATTGCAAATACCTTTTTTCATCAACATAAACGGCGACTATACACATGGACCTTGCTAGATGGGACACACAGGAATCAAATTGACTACATCTGTGGAAAGAGATGATGGAAAAGCTCAATATCATCAGTCAGATCAAGGCCAGGGGCCAATTGAGGAACAGATCATCAACTGCTCATATGCACGTTCAAGCTGAAACTGAAGAAAATCAAAGCAAGTCCACAAGAGCCAAAATATGACCACAGGTATATCCCACCTGAATTTAGAGACCATTTCAAGAATAGATTTGATGCATTGAACACTAATGACCAAAGAACAGACGAGCTGTCAAATGACATCAAGGACGTCATCCGTGAAGAAAGCAAGAAGTCACTGAAAACACAGGAAAGAAGGAAAAGACCAGAGGATACGCTGAAACTTGCTCTTGAATGTCAAGCAGCTAAAGCAAAAGGAAGAAATGATGAAGTAAAAGAACTGAACAGAAGATTTCAAAGGGCAGCGCTAGAAAACAGAGTATTATAATGACATGTGCAAAGAGCTGGAGATAGAAAACCAAAAGTGAAGAACACGATCGGCGTTTCTCAAGCTGAAAGAACTGAAGAAAAAATTCAAGCCTCGAGTTGCAATAGTGAAGGATTCTAAGGAGAAAATATTAAACGACGCAGGAAGCATTAAAAGAAGATGGAGGGAATACACAGAGTCACTGTATCAAAAATAACAGGTCAATATTCAACCATTTCAGGACATAGCATATGATCAAGAACCCATGGTATAGAAGGAAGAAGTCCAAGCTGTACTGAAGGCACTGGTGAAAAACAAGGCTCCAGGAATTGACAGAATATTAATTGAGATGTTTCAACAAACAGATGCAGCCCGCTTGTCTATGCCAAGAAATATGGAAGACAGCTTCCTGGCCAACTGACAAGAAGAGATCCATATTCATGCCTATTCCCAAGAAAGGTGATCCAACTGAATGTGGAAATTATAGAACAATATCATTAATATTACATGGAAGCAAAATTTTGCTGATCACTCAAAAGCGGTTGCAGCAGTATATCAACAGGGAACTGCCAGAAATTCAGGCTGGTTTCAGAAGAGCACATGGAATCAGGGATATCATTGCTGATGTCAGGTGGATCCTGGCTGAAAGCAGAGAATACCAGAAGGATGTTTACCTGTGTTTTATTGACTATGTGAAGGCATTCGACTGTGTGGATCATAACAAACTATGGATAACACTGCGAAGAATGGGAATTCCAGAACACTTGATTGTGCTCATGAGGAACAAGAGGCAGTTGTTCGGACAGAACAACAGGATACTGATTGGTTTAAAGTCAGGAAAGGTGTGTGTCAGGGTTGTATTCTTTCACCGTACCTATTCAATCTGTATGCTGAGCAAATAATCTGAGAAGCTGGACTATGTGAAGAAGAATGGGGCATCAGAATTGGAGGAAGACTCATTAACAACCTGCACTATGCAGATGACACAACCTTGCTTGCTGAAAGTGAAGAGGACCTGAAGCACTTACTAATGAAGATCAAAGACCACCGCCTTCAGTATGGATTGCACCTCAACAGAAAGAAAACAAAAATCCTTACAACTGGACCAATAAGCAACATCACGATAAACGGAGAAAAGATTGAAGTTGTCAAGGATTTCATTTTACTTGGATCCACAATCAACTGCCATGGAAGCAGCAGTCAAGAAATCAAAAGACACATTGCATTAGGCAAATCTACTGCAAAGGACCTCTTTAAAGTGCTGAAAAGCAAAGACGTCATCTTGAAGACTAAGGTGTGCCTGACGCAAGCCATGGTATTTTCAATCACATCATATGCATGTGAATGCTGGACAGTGAATAAGGAAGACTGAAGAATTGATGCCTTTGAATTATGGTATTGGCAAAGAATATTGAATATACCATGTACTGCCAAGAGAACGAACAAATCTGTCTTGGAAGAAGTACAACCAGAATGCTCCTCAGAAGCAAGGATGGCGAGACTGTGTTCTACATACTTTGGACATGTTTTCAGGACGGATCAGTCCCTGGAGAAGGACATCATGTTAGGCAAAGTACAGGGTCAGCAGAAAATAGGAAGACCTTCAAGGAGGTGGATTGACACAGTGGCTGCAACCATGGGCTGGGGCATAACAATGATTGTAAGGACCATGCGGGACCGGGCAGTGTTTTGTTCTGTTGTGCATAGGGTCACTATGGATCAGAAATGACTTGATGACACCTAACAGCAACAACAACACTATACCTAAGCCTTTTTAATTTTCTCTTTTTATATTTTTTCTATTACTGCTATGTGTTTAGAGAAGTGGGAGCTCAAAATATGAAGTTCCAAAGTCATCTTGGCTAAAAGTTAGTAGCAGACGTTATCAGAAGTTTCACTTTCTCTAGTGCTTCTCTCTTACTTAACTCTTGAACAGGCAATGGCAAATCTTTGTTCCAGCTATGCTTTCTGCCACTAGGGGTTTATTGGCAGATACTGATAGAACTGCCTAAAAAACAAGAAATTTGGTCTACGCCACATTTGAGTGGTGAGAGCCATTCCTATGAAGGGATGCTTCCTGGAGGAGTGATTGTGTGAGACTTTTATGTCTGTGAGATATGGTTTGCAAGTATGTTTACTATTTCCTTTGTGTTATTGGGAAGGTACGGTTACCAGCATTCAGAAATATGCAAGTAAATGAGCTATTTTGGGGGTAAAAACTGTTTGTGGTATACTTCCTGGGGCATGAGATCAATACATTCCACACGTGTTATGTGCTTTTTGGAACATGGGATCATGTTGCAACTGGCACCCCATTTCTTCAAATAATAGAAAACTACCAACAATGATTCAGCATCTATTCCATTAGTGAAAAAATATAGCATCACCAAAAAATTCCAAAAAATAAAAATAATTCACCCTTGAAAGGGTTGAAGACATTTTGAAAGACACTCTTAGTCTGAAGTGTCCTGTAAACTTTGTATACATGCATTTCATTGAACTTCCTAAATGACAAACGAAAGCAATTGAATTTAAACATAAATGTAGTAGTCTTCCTATCTGAGCTTATTTCCTACTCCTGGCTTTGCATACCCCTCCATCATCCCAGATAGAATAATTGGTACTCCTTCTAAAGACTCCACATTCCCCAGGCTTTCTGACTTTGTCCACACTGTCTATCTTTAACCTTCTCCCCATTCCCTCCCCTGAACACTAGATTGTGAGTTCCTAGAAGACAGGAAGCACTTCTTGTTTACCTTTTTTATTTTAGTGCCTAGTACTAGTCCTGGCACAGAGTACTCAATCAAGATTTCTTGGACAGATAAAAGGTCTTTCTTTGTCATTAATATTAGTCTAAAAAATTTTTTTTTTATTCCATGCTTACAAATATGAATGCTAGACTTCAAAGGAGGAGCCTTTGTAGTGCAGCGGTTAAGTGCTCAGCTGCTAACCAAAAGGTCACTGGTTCGAACCCAACAGCTGCTCAACAGAAGAAAGGTGTGGCAGTTTAATTCCGTAAAGATTATAGCCTCGGAAACTCTATGGGAACAGTTCTACTCTTGTCCTATAGGGTCGCTATGAGTAGGAATCAACTCGACGGTGATGGGTTAGACTTTAAAGACGCTACAAGTCTAAATCCTACGCCTTCAAGACTCAGTTGCCCTCCTTTAGAAAACTTTCCCCTATACCCACCCAGAGGTGCCTCAGAAGAAAGGCCTGGAGATCTACTTCTGAAAGGTCACAGCATTGAAAACCCTATGGAGCACAATTCTACTCTGACATACATGTGGTTGCCTTGAGTCAGAATCGATTCAACATCAACTGTTTGTTTGTTTGTTTGTTTTAATACCGTCAACTAGAAATCACTTCTTTCCTCTTTAAGTTTTCAAGTATTTCACACACTTCTTTTATGCCACTTATTATTTTCAAGGCTCTGGGATAGTAATTTATGAAGAGGATCTCTCCTTTTCTTTATAGGACTGTGAAACTCTCTGAGAATGGGATCTGTGTGTAATTCATATTTGTGGTTTATATTAGTAAAAAGTGTATTATAAATATTTGCTGAATAAATAAATGTTTTATAAACATAAATAAATACCGTGAATTTTTCACCTCAACTAGCCCTCGATCTAATTCATCATTATACTTACCAGGCCTTCAAGAAGTTTCCTGAACTATGGATTTGACAATGCCACCTGGAAAGAAGACATCCTGTGGGCACTAAATATTTCTTCTTTCCTTTAAAAGCAGTGCTGACCCTTCAACAGTGGCTGTTTCGGAGGGCCAGATACAATTCCTGTATTTTCAGAGCAGCTTGGGAGACAGCAGTGGACTGTAGTTGGAGCATTTCTCTTCTGAGTTGATAGTTTTATGACATTTAATGTTAGAGGAATAAGAAAACCTTACTATTCAAAACTCACCTTTAAAACTAAAATGTTAAAAAAAAAACTATAAGATTTAAAAAATTCTTTGTTCAAAGTATATTTATTAATATTTTTACTGAGAACAATGCATGTTAATCCTGTTTCATGTTAGACTTAGCAAAGCCAATATAATCAAACTGAAGTCCTGAATTTATAGTCTACCATTCGATACACGATGAAGGCTAAGTTCTAGGATCAGAGAATAAAGCCAAGTTTCAGTAAATGTGCTGTAGGGAATGATGAGAAGCAGCATGCAGAGTGGAATGGCACTCCCTGGAGGGGGACCACAGAGACCAAGGTTCCTGTCCTGGGTTGGTCAACCAGCCAGGGAAGCCCACTGAGTCCCCCTGAGTCTTACTTTCTATGCCTGAAAACTGAGAACCATAATGCTGACCTTGCAGAATGTTTGTGAAGGTTACAGAAAAATATGTTTGGCTCCTAACCCCATTCTATATACCTATCATTTATGGTATAATTCATGTTTATTCATGATGATGATGATGATGAAGAAAAAGAGACTTTTTTTTTTACAAAGTCAGCAATGTCCTCTGGGGCTTAAAGGCCATAGGATCAGACCTGTAAATTTCTGCTTTGATCAGGTGAAAGCAGCTTGTCCTCAGGCTCATGAGTATGACAGCATCCTCTGATGCAATACTCTGGGCAGTTTTTGAAATTACATTCTTGATGGCTTGGGTATTAATCATTTATAGCTGATCATGATAAAGTGGAATAGTCTGTCATAAAGGGAAGATAATGCTAAATAATTTTACTCAGTTATATTAAACAATATATAAAACATGAGATGCTTTATTAAAGCAAATGAGAAAAAAATGTCTAATTTGCCAAAAGTGCATTTGGACTTTTTCTTCTTTTTTTCCACTATATATTGATGGTCTAACGGTCTGTAATACGGGATAGCTGTTTTCCCACTTTATAACGGAATGCATGTGAAATATGCCTGTAATGCAATAAGGCCTGCATATATTTTAAGTGACATACATTGGTGACATGACCCAGGAAGAACTATGGGCCATCAGGATACAGAGAAGGGGTACAGAGAGTCTTCAAAGGGAGAGACCAGAGATAAATGCAGATGGGGAAGTGACTTCCGCTTATGGGAGAAAAATGAAAGGAAACTCAAAAAGAAAGGAGCGTTCCCCCCGCCCCCATGTACCTAGCTCCAAGGGTGTGGCTCTGAATGCAGCTGTACTTTAATACCATCCATGACCAAGGAGGCAGAGCTGCCTGTGAGGGCACAAAGGCGAGGCCCCCCTCCAGGGAGAGCCAATGGGTCTTGTCAGGGGGCATGTGCCAGGGGTAAGGAAGAAGACTAGACAGAAAGACCTTTTGCCTTTCAGCCCTACATGCCAGCAAATGAGTTAGTAACAGTAGTTTCTTATTTATTAAGCAAAAACTAATCACTTTATTACAATTTCTCTTTTAATTCTCCCTCCAATTCTTTCAATATCCCTAATTCTCACAGCAACCCTACAAATCGGTACTATTAATTTTACTTTCAGGCAAGAAAACCGAAGCTGGAAAGACTGAGTAACTTAATAATGGCCATAAAGGTAATAGGTAGAAGAGTCAAGGTTTGACTACAAAAAGCCCAGAAAGAAAGTCCAGAATTACATATATATATGAGATCTTGGGACACCATATTGCTTCTTCTATATTAAGAGTTCCTAACAGTAGAGGCTATGTCCAGCTCTAATGGTTACTGAGTATCTACTCAGTGAAAAAGCTCAAGTTTCAAAGAATTTTAGAGACTGAAAAGGACCTTAGTTACCATTTAGTCCAATATACTACCATTTTACGCATAAGGAACTACTCCAAGAGGACTGGATTGTTCAAAGTTAAACTGTGTTTATTATGTTCGATAATTTTTTGTTAAAAGAAAAGATGGAAATTACACACAGAGAAGGTTATTTAGTCTTACCCAGATGTGTGGTTACATGGCATCAAATTTGATGCTTATTAATGGACTAATGATTTTTTTTTTTTTAATATCAAATGAATTCTATTTTATACCTGGAGGACTGGAGGAGGCCAAGTTCGAACATGAAAACAGAAATGTGTTGTTTCTAGTCACCAATGTCCTGTTTTAAAGCTATGAAGCTGTTGGTACTTTTTCTGTTTGGCATTGACTCTCAAAGGCTTTCTCTGCAATAAACTTGGAATTAGGAAAACTGTGTCTACTTGTCTAGGAAAATATCGAGATAGCTTTCTGGCTGGCAAGGCCTGTGAATGGAGATGAGCGATATGTAAAAAATTTTACTGAAATTTTGCACCAAGCGTGGTAAGAGGATCCTAAAGTGAGAAAGTAACAAACTCTGGGGACTGAGGAAATACAAAATTATTCTATAAAAATGTTTTTACAATTATCCACACGAGGAACTCCCACAGGGGGGAAAATCCACTTAACAGAAAATTCCTAACCAAAAGTATTTAAAAAAAAAAAAAAAAAAAGAATCAACACGGGAAGACTCAGAAGCTAAAATAATTTATACTGTAATGACTAAAGTAGAAAAAATAGACAATAAAATAAATATATCTACAATAAAAATGTAAGAAATGGAGGAATAGAGATTATAATGAAAAAATAGGACCCCATGAGGAGAAAGAACAGATCTGAAAATAAAACAGACTTTATTATTGTTGTTAGTTGCCATTGAGTTGATTCCTAACTAGACTAATTAAAATTAAAAATACTAGATTTAAAACTAAAACTCAGTGGGCTCATTAAACAGCAGGTATGATTCAGCTGAAGAGGGAATTAGAGAACTGGAAAATAAAACTGAAAAAGCCATGCAGAATACAACACAGAAAAATACAGAAGAATTTAAAAGGCAGGTTAAGAGACATGGAGGATAGAAAGAGGAAGCCCAACATCCTACATATGAGGAAGATGAAATATTTGTAGAGATAATAGGTGGAAATTTTTTTGTAATAAAAAGAATATGTGTTCCCAGATTTAAAAAGAATAGTAAGTCTAGACCAGGGTAAATCAAAAAAAAGTAAATGAAGTAATAGCGAGCCTATAGAGAACAACAGATAAAGATATTTAAAGCAAACAGAGAAAATGCAGCTTACCCTCAGAAACAATAATTAGAACACAAAGACAAAAAGATCTCCAATGCAAAGACAGATTACCTTCCAAGCAACAATAACTAACCTAGGTATACACTTGTAGTTTGTTAGTTTTCCCTCATGTCCTTGATAATAGTATTTTATTGACCTCTCTTTTCTCTTTTGAGATGTCTAAGGCACTTAAAATATTCATGAGTAGAATACTACACTGATTAAATTTTTATTTTATTAATTCATGTATAAAAAAAATTTTTTTATATAAATTTGAGGAGAAATATTAAATTAGTATAAACATAATTACAGGAAATTGTTGCTGTTGTTAGGTGCCATCAAGATGGTTCTGACTCATGGTCACCCCATTTATGACGGAACGAAACACTGCCCGGTCCTGTACCATCCTCACAACCATTGCTATGCTTGAACCCACTGTTGTAGCCACAGTTTCAATCCATCTTGTTGAGAGTTTTTCTGTCTTTCCCTGACCCTCTACTTGATGTCTTTCTGCAGGGACTGGTCCCTCTTGATAACATGTCCAAAGTACATGAGAAGAAGTCTCACCATCCTGGCTTCTAAGGGGTTTCTGGCTGCAGTTCATTCCTTTGCAAGGGGCTACCCAGTTTTGTTTGTGCTTCTGGCAGTTGAGAATATATTCAACACTTTTTACCAAAGGGATCAATTCTTCTTTGATTTTTCTCATTCATTGTTCAGCTTCCGCATGCATATGAAATAATTGAAAATATGGCTTGGGTCAGGCGTACCTTAGTCCTCAAAGTGACATCTTTTTTTTTTTAAAACACTTTATAGAGGTCTTTTGCAGCAGATTTGTCCAATGCAATACTTCGTTTGATTTCTTGACTGCTGCTTCCATGGGTGTTTATTGTGGATCCAAGTAAAATGAAATCCTTGACTTCGATCTTTTTTCCATTTATCATGATGTTGCTTATTGGTCCACTTGTGAGGATTTTTGTTTTCTTTACATTGAGATGTAATCCATACTGAAGACTGTAGTCCTTGATCTTCATCTATAAGTGCTTCAAATCTTCTTCACGTTCATCAACCAAGTTTCTGTCATCTGCATATCGAAGATTTTTAACGAGTCTGCCTCTGATCCTGATGCCACGTTCTTCATATAGTCCAGCTTCTCGGATTATTTGTTCAGCATACAGATTGAATAAATATGGTGAAAGAATACAACCCTGACACATACATTTCCTGATTTTAAGCCACATAGTATTTCCTTGATCTGTTCAAATGACTGCCTCTTGGTCTATGTACAGGTTCCTCATAAGCCCAATCAAGTGTTCTGGAATTATCATTCTTCGCAATGCTACACAATTTGTTATGATTCACACAGATATATCTTTGTTTCTTCTAGTTTCCTAGAAGAAGCAAAGGTTAACCAAGGCAAACAAATATACAATAGAAGACAGAGGTTTGACCAATTACAATAATCATAATCAAAATGGCATTAAACTCTCATGTTAAAAAACAGAGTATCATATTCTATTTCTTAAAAAAATTCAACATTATAAATGTCATACTAATAAAAACACCAATCCTAAACTCATGTGAAAGGGGAAAGTACCAAGAGCAACTCAGAAGCCTAAGGAAGGGTAACTCATCATGCAGACATCAGGACTTATACGAGTATGAACTGTAGACAAATGGACCAAGACGACAGAAGAAAAAGCCCAGAATTACACATGTGTATATATGGGATCTTGGAATATGAAGGAAATCACATTAAAAATCAGTGAGAAAACCATAAACTACTTATTAAATTATAGTGAGTCAACTGGCTGTAGGGAATAAATTGCATATAGATAAAAAACTTAAAAGTGAAAAGTAAAATTATAAAACACAGAAGAAAATATAAAATAATAAACTTTATAATCTTAGCATAGAGGAGGATTAATGAACTGAAGAGGCAAAATCTATAAGCTCTCAAGAAAAGAGTTGACAAATAGATAAATGTGACATATTAAAATTTTAAATACTCTGTATAAACATAGTGAAAAATCTCAGACAGAGAAGACATCTGCTGGGCACATAACTGACATAATATTAGTATCTAGCACTCCTACAAATCAATAATCGAAAAAAAAATTCAATTGAAAAATGGGCAAAAGACATCTAAAAATTCACAGAAGAGAAAACCTAATCACGTGAATAGATGCTCACCTTCACCAGTAACTCAGGGAACTTCATATTTAAAGAACCATCAGCAAAAATTTGCCATTAATTGGGCAAACATGTCACAAAAGAGAAGGGATAATTGTGATCCATTCATACAATGGAATCCTAAAGAGCAGTTCAAATTAATAAATGAGACCTATGTTTATAAACAAGAATACATTCCAAAAACATAACATAAATTAAAAAGGCAAGTTTGCAAAGGGGCACGTATAACATGATGCATACACACGTAACAGTAATAAAGATGATCGTCAGTAAGACTGCACACCATCCTTAGTAAAGTGGTTTCCTCTGGTGACAGTAGGAAAGAAAATGAAATAGGCAAGTGTTCAACTGTATGAAGTTATTTTCTTAAAAAAAAAAATCTCTAAAACAAACAAAAGCTTGACTAATGTTTGGTTGAGGAATCCTGGTGGCAAAATGGTTAAGCACTGGGCTGCTAACCGAAAGGTTAGCGGTTCGAAATCACCAGAGGCTCTGAGGGAGAAAAGACCTGTTGATTTGCTCCTGTAAAGATTTCAGCCTAGAAAACCCTATAGGACAGTTCTCTGTCACATGGGGTCGCTATGAGTCAAAATAAGCTCGAACGCACACAACAACAGAGAACGTTTCAGACCAACCGTCTTGATTGTGGAGAGCACCTTTTTTAGGACGTGGGGGTGGGAAGTGGTCCTCAGAGAAGGTGCATTCCAGATGTGTGGGGTGGCTATGGGGTGGACATCCAGCAAGGGGGTTGGGGAGAAGGAGCTAGAATCCTTTGGGAGAGGCACTGCAGTACCCTGCTATGGTCTGAGCTGAGACACACAGCAGGCTGGAGTCTTCAGAACAAACCACACCAAACCAAACCCACTGCTGCCCAGTTGAATTCGACTCAAAGCCACCCTATCGGACAGAGTAGAAATGCCTCATGGGGTTTCCAAGCGGTAGCTGGTGAATTTGAACTGCCGACCTTTTGGTTAGCAGCAGAGCTCTTAAGCACTCTGCCACCAGGGCTCCAAATCTTTGCAGATACGAGGATCTAAACGAGCACAAAGCCTCTCCATGCACGTAGAGCTGCACAAGATAGAGGCACTCTTTCTGCTCTGAGCTGCACAACTTGTCTTAAGAAATTAGGGGTAACAAAGGAATGACTTTACAACCACAGGAGAGGATGACAATTTTGGAGAAGACCCTCCCCCGTTGTTTTATTAACTCTCTATATTCCTTGTGCATAGTAGAGTTCCTGGCGTTGCAATCGCCACTTGGTAAAAGTTGCATTGATTGGGAAGAGCTAATTCTAGCCTCAGGTCTACCATTAACTACGCAAGGTTCTTAGAAAAGTCACTTCACCACTCCACAGAGAGGCTGCTGTTATTGTTAGGTGCCGTCCAGGGGATTCCGACTCATAGTGACCCCTGTGACAGAGTAGAGCTGCCTCACAGGGTTTCTTGGCTGTAATCTTTACAGAAGCAGATTGCCAGGCCTTCTCCCGAGGAGCTGATGGGAGGGTTTGAATCGCCAACCTTTTGGTTAGCATTCGAATCTTTAACCATTGTGCCACCTGCACTCCTTCCACAGAGGGGTAAGATATACTCAAAAAAAAAAAAAAAAAAAATTGGGTTGTATCAATAATGAATGTAAACACCCATCGAGAGCTCTAAAACATTCTTCAAAAATAAAGGATAAAAGATTTAACAACAGTGAAATCTAGCTACTTTTCACATAGGCCCAGATACAGACATTTAGTGCTTTAAAAATAGGGTCAGTTTCCTCATTGCAATTCTTCTCTTTAATAGGGAAGGTAATCACAACGTCAAAATTACATTTTTTCATATAATTCAGTTAAAAAACTCATTGCCATCAAATCAATTCCAACTCATAGCGACCCTATAGGACAGAGTAGAACTCCCCCATAGAGTTTCCAAGGAGCGCCTGCTGGATTTGAACTACCGACCTTCTAGTTAGCAGCTGTAGCTCTTAACCACTATGCCACCAATTCTGTAAAAGTATTTACTTTAATTATGTAGCTTATAAGTATTTTAATTTTTGTCTGAATTGATTCTCATGCCAAAAAAAAAAAATCCCCCGTCTGTTCCAGCCGTTCTGAATCCTGACAAAGAGTTTGTTTTGTTCAGTTAAATTTAGTCAATTTCCCTAATACAACTTGCAGCATCTGAGAGCAATTTGGTGATTTTCTTATAAGGAGCAATCTGAGCATATACTTCATATGGTTTTCTTTTAAAACTGATGTATAACACATGCAGAAAAGTGCACAGACCATAAATGCATACAGCCTTGATGAATTTTTACAAAATGAACACAACTGTGTATTTCCCACCTAGAATCAAGGTCCTAGATCTAGAAAAGAAACACTACCAGTACCCCAAAATCCCCAGATGGAAGTAAGGAAATTCAATACATTTTTCTAATTTCCATTCTGAGTTCTTCTTTGATCCATGGGTTATTTAGAAATAAGTTGCTTAATTTTCCAACATTTGGGAATTTCACAGTCATGTTTCTGTTACTGATTTCCCATTTAATACCACTTTAAAGAGAATGCACATTCAAATCTTTTGTATCTTGGCCCATTTTACTTTATTTTTTTTTTTTTGGCTGCTTGGTATATCAGTTCTTGAGAGATATTTGTTAAAGTCTTCCACTATAGTTGTAGATTTATCTATTCTCTTTTTAGTTCTGTCAGTTTTTGCTTTATTAAGTTTGAGGCTATGTAAATCTAAATTAATATCGACCTCATTGTTGTTGTGAGGTGCCGTTGAGTCACTTCTGACTCATAGTGGCCCTATGTGTGTCATTTGCATCACACAGGAACTCCACGAGTGTTGAAGGGACTACCAAATCACCAGCGGGGGTCATATGTGGCAAAACTATTGCTGGAAATCCCAAGCCAAAGAGGAATAGAGAAAATGAACCAGGCCATAAAGCCCAAAGTCAAGGGAGAAGCAGAGTGGTACATCAGAAGACACCCAAAATCACTTTGAGGACATTACAAGCTACTTCCTCATCCACGGATGACATTTAGGCCTTCCTCCAAAAGTCTTTCCTTAAAATGGTAATAATCATGCATAATTATCTTACGGGCTTATAATGATTGGAAATAATATGTATGCAAAGTACTTAGAATAGTGTCTGGTTCATAGTAATTCCTTAATAAATCAGAGCTTTTTTTATGAAGATGGTGATAATGACGACTGTGTGGGAGATATTGATTGTGCTGATGATCATGACCATATTAATGACTGTCATTGTCAGGAAGAAGGCAGAGGATATCAGAGTGCACGGTCCTGACATGTTACAGCTGACTTTCTGTAGGGTATGTATGTATATATATATGTTGTTGTTATTGTTGTTGTTAGGTGCCATCGAGTTGGTTCCGACTCATAGCAACCCTATGTACTACAGAATGAAACACTGCCCTGTCCTGCACTATGCTCACAATCGTTGTTATGCTTGAGCCCATTGTTGCAGCCACTGTGTCAATCCATCTCATTGAGGGCCGTCCTCTTTTCCGTTGACCCTCTATTTTACCAAGCATGATGTCCTTCTCCAGGGACTGATCCCTCCTGACAACATGTCCAAAGTATGTAAGACCCAGTCTCGCCATTACCATCTTGCTTCTAAGGAGTATGCTGGTTGTACTTCTTCCAAGAATATACATATATATAAAAGATAAAAGGGAAAGTCTAGTACTTACTGCCATTAAAATATTTATTCCACCTTATAAAGTGGCCATGTTCTTGAGGTTCCATCTAATTGAATTGGCTGACTTTTGCATTAGGGGACCAGTACCTCAAATAGGCTCCTTCTGACACATGACATGCCTCAACTATGGTCCTGTCACATTGTCCCTCATAACAAATAGTCACAGAACCAAAAAATCAAACCCGTTGCCGTCGAGTTGATTCTGACTCATAGTGACCTTATAGGACAGAGTAAAATTGCCTCATACAGTTTCCAAGGAGTGGCTGGTGGATAGCAGCTCTTAACCACTGGGCCACCAGGGCTAAGCTAACTCACGTGTTGGCATAAAGCTTGGAGAAGGACTCCCTGTAAGATGATATGGCTCAGATTTTCATGACGATTAATAAGCCAGGTCTCAAAGGAGAAATGGCACATGCTTCAGAATGGACACATTCCTCTTTGGGGCTTTGCTGAAAAATATTGATAACAGCAATTTTCCGAAGGCTCATTCACATAGGATAGATGGTCTTTTGCTTTGAATACACTGCATTTTTCAAAGGGGATAATTAAATAAAAACATCTAACTGCCACTTGAATCAAATGGGTAAGGCACCTAGGCAGGAGCAGATGAAATCGGAACACTGCCATTTCTATTCATGAACACCTTTCCTGTTCTCATTTGCCTTAAAATATTTTTGATTGTGGAGAAGTGAAACATGCATAAAACACCAGCCTTTTCAGAATGTCACAGGCAACTTTGCAGAGACAAATGGATTCAATGATTGCTTTTCAAGCTGTGGGTAAAGAGGGGACGAAAACAAGAAGAGGTGAGGCACACAAGGGGTGACGGACGAAACAAATAACAAAAAGAGAAACCTGGGGTGTTTATGCTATTTATGCTGCTTTTCTATGGTCATTATATATACATGGCCACTATATTTAGATATGTAAAGTGAAGAACAATAACTCTTTAATAGAGGGAAGAACAGCAGTTAACTAATCTCCATCCTGGCTGAGGCTAAGGTTCTGGCAGGCCTGGGATCCCATTCATGAGTGAACTCGTCCCTATGAAGACCTCGCATACAGTCTTGGAAA
Source organism: Elephas maximus indicus (assembly GCF_024166365.1). Taxonomy (NCBI): domain Eukaryota; kingdom Metazoa; phylum Chordata; class Mammalia; order Proboscidea; family Elephantidae; genus Elephas; species Elephas maximus. Next base: position 41,832,869 of record NC_064837.1, on the reverse strand, counting down.
CCTAAAGGGTCCTGTTCTGGGCTGGAGCAAGTGATGAAGGTTAGGGGGCCACAAATAGGTGGGGATCTTGCTTTACAAAGCAGAGCACGGAGGAAAATGTGAATTTCGTTGTTATCTTTAAGGAAAATTACATCAGTTTCTGAGTCTCCTCCAAACACCACTGTCTTTCCAGACTTGGTGAATCTTACCCTCCACTCTCATACAACTTCCATATTCCTCTGCAAAAGGCATCTGTCTCTCTCTCTCTCTTTTATTTTTTCTCAAGTTGAATCCTCCAAATGACCTCAGGTTTTCAAAACCAAAAGCAGGTGACAGGAGAAAATCCCCTCAAAGAAAGGAAATGCAACTGGACTGGCTGTCTTCTTGTCTTCATCTCGGTTGCCTCATTTATAAATTCATAGGACTCTTGAACACAAAGAGTGAACCTGGATGTAAACTATGGGCTTTAGTTTTGAATAATATATCAATACTGATCCATCAGTTGTAACAAACGTATCACACAGATGCACAAATGGAAGATGCTACTAACAGGAGACTCCCTACTAACAGGAAATCCTCTGTGCTTTCTGTGCAATTTTTCTGTAAAGCTAAAACTGCTGCAAAAAATGAAGTCTAGTGAAAAATTTTTTTAAAAGGAAGGGTTTGGATGATAATTCTCTGGAGTCTGTCCCAGTTGAGATGATCTCGGAGCCTAAGACCCCATGTTTTCTCTGGCTTTTCCCATTTGATTTAGAGACTAAAAATCATTCTCACCTTTTCAAACCACCACAAATTTTCAGAGTCTTACTGTTCCTAATACAACAACTGTTCTAGGGAGGAGCCCTGATAGTGCAGTGGTTAAGCTCTTGGCTGCTAGCAAAAAGGTCAGTGGTTCAAAGCCACCAGCCCCTCCATGGGAGAAAGATATGGTTGTCTGCTTCCATAAAGATTATAGCCTTGGAAACCATATGGGGCAGTAGTAATCAACTTGATGGCACTGGGTTTTTGCTTTGTTTTTTACTGTTCTAGGTTCTAGGATAAAATAATCGGGAAATTGAAACTCACAATTATAATTGGTGAGAGAGGAGACTTCACATTAGAGAAGTTAGCTGTAAAAAATCTATGGCAACTATAGTGCAGGCAGAAAGGAACCCCTGAGGCTGTAAGTGGCGACCTACCCATCCTGTCTGTAGAAGCCACGTTCTGAATTAAAAACAAGACACAGACTCCCCTCTCTTTCCTCCATCACCCCTACTGAGAACAGTGCTGATCCTTCTTAGGTAAGAATCTTTCCTGGGAAGTGTGGCAGACAGAGTCTACACACTTTTCAGATGAGAAAGCCTCAGCTCAGAGAAGTTGAGAATTTGCCCACACAGCATCTCTGCTAAGTGGCAGAGCAGGAAAAGTTGGTGACAAGTCACCTGATAGAACTTCACTTTACTTGGGCTCCTGTGCTAAGGACCTCTGGGATCAGACTTCCATCAAACACCGGTGGGCCAGACGGAGATCTGGTCCACCGGAGTTCTCACCAGAGACTTCTTGCTGACCATCATCACTTTATGCTGGCTGACCTCTCACAGTTCCCCTCTGTAAATGCAAGCACTAATATCTGACTCCGTGGCTCCCAGGGATGCCTGGAAGATAAATGAGGTAATAAAGGTGAAAACCTGATGAGCTCTGTTTAATGACTGTGCTAAAAACCCCAGGAGGTATTATGGTGTTATGAACAAAATGCAGGGCTGCAGAGTTATATTTGGCCAATATTTTATACCCCCTTTTTTTCAGGAAGGCAACAGACATGGAACCACTATTTCCTAATAATAGAACTGACAATAAACATGTCATTTCTTTCAAACAAACCCATGATACAAATCTAACTTACAGGAGAAACCACCGAGAAGCGGTTTTATAAACTTACATGTATGAATATGTATACCTTTTATAGAACTAGTCTGGATTTTGTTAAAAAGATACTTCTTAGATATTTATTTCATGCTTTGTAGCATTTCAGTTCACCATCCGTCTGTCAGTTTGTTATACTCAGATAACTTGCATGTTGCTGTGATACTGGAAGCTATGCCACTGGGATTTCAAATACCAGCAGAGCCACCCATGGTGGACACTTTCCAGCGGAGCTTCCAGGCAAGGCAAACTAGGAAGAAAGGCCTGGAGATCTACTTCTAAAAATTAGCCAATGGAAACCCTATGGATTAGAACAGGATATTGTCTGATACAGTGCTGGAAGATGAGCCCTCTAGGTTGGAATGCACTCAAAATACACAGTGGCCACAGCAATGGACTCAAGCATACCAACAATGGTGAAAATGGCACAGGACTGGGCAATGTTTCATTTTGTTGTACATGGGGTTGCTGTGAGTCAACTCAATGACAACTAACAACAACAACAGCATTTCAGTGAAATTGGAATTGTAAAACAATGATTTACATATAGTATCTCAAGAGCACACTTCTCACAGAAATCAAAACAAACAAACCAACCCCATTGCTGTTGAGTTGATTCCGATTCATAGTGACCCTCTAGGACAGAGCAGAATTGCCCCATAGAGTTTCCAAGGACTGCCTGGTGGATTCAAACTGCTGACCTTTTAGTTAGCAGCTGTAGCACTTAACCACTACACCACCAGGGTTTCCCTAACAGAAAGTGAGGTACAACCAAAGTTACTGGAACACCATTGGGATTTTGGCAGGGGGTTCACCCAGAGCAAGATTCTCCTAACCGATTGCATCACTTGTAAATGTTGGTGGCTGTTGCCTTAGGCTGGCTTTAGGGTCTACAAAAGCAGCTCAGAATAACACTTGGGTGTGGTCAAAATAAAAAGAGAACCCAACTTGTACTCTCAGCTACTGCACTGCAAAGGGCAAGCGCTAGTCAAGGCATGGCTGTGTGTGCAATATTGAATTAGATGAATTGTCTGCTTTTCTAACGTACATCCACAGATTGCCTACTGTCTGGGTGCCTGTGAAGTTTCTGCTCTGATGACAGGGCTTTTAGGACCTTGAAAAGGCTCAGGCCAACTTTTGCCTTTTTCTACACAGCGCGTCACTAAAACTCTCTTCCCAGTTTGTGGCCTAGAAAACTTATTTGCTTGGTCTTACATCTTCCTGACCCCTCTTTATTCTTTAGAACTACTGGATAATTCCTTTTGAACTTTACCAGTATATTAGTAAGTTATAACTGAGAATAATAACCTGGATTTTCATAAATCCTCCAAATTGTGAATATCTCTATAGCATATAATTTTCCTCATAAAATGCAATCATGTACAACATAATAATTTATAAAAACTTAGGAGGAAACCCTGGTGGTGTAGTGGTTAAGAGCTATAGCTGCTAACCAAAAGGTCGGCAGTTCAAATCCACCAGGTGTTCCTTGGAAACTCTAGAGCAAATCCACCAGACACTCCTTGGAAACTCTATGGGGCAGTTCCACTCTGTCCTATAGGGTCACTATATATTGTGACTATCTCTATAACATATAATTTCCCTCATAAAATGCAATCACGTACAATATAATAATTTATAAAAATTTAAGTGGCTAATTTTCTGAAGTGGAATGCCTGGCTTTTCTTCCTCGTCTGTCTTAGACTGTAGCACGGTACGATAAACTGACAGACGGGTGGTGGTTTAGGTTGGTAAGTTAATCATATAACTTAATCGAGCTCCTTTATGTGTATGCATCGCTGGAGTTCCTCTTGGGTCTGTCTCCTCTCATGCCTCCTCCATAATACCGGAAGAAACAAAAAGGGACCCAGTTAGGCAAACTGGACCTCCTTCCTCCTTAATTTAGTATGACCATCATGAGATGGACAATCAGCGCCTCTTTCAGTTCTCAAGAGATGATCCTGAAACATCCTTTGGTTAACTAATCCTACCATATTCCTACAACTTTTTATTGCTTGTTTTGATTCCAGAATGAGATACATGGATATGGAGCATCACGTTGTCTAGCCCTGACATATTGCTGCTGGTGAGACAGAAGCAGCGGTATGGAAACAGAGCACAGGACTCCGGAGTTAAAGGGCTTGAGTCACACAGCCTTGGGTAAGCTGCTCAGTCTCTGAAGCCTCAGCTGCTTCTCGTCTGTGAAAAGCCGACTATTCTTATGCGCCATCCTCATTGTGGGAAATTAATAAAATACAAAGTACCTGGCGTGGTGTCTGGCCAGCAATGGCACTTCACAGTTCCCTTGAATCTGAATCTCCAAAGGGAAGGAATGGATTTGAGTAGTGGAGCCACTGAACATGCAACTCCTCAGCCATATGGCCTTATGATCTATTTCAAACTCAACTACAGAATGTCACTTAGCTGAACTAAAAATAGTGCACTTATTCTATAATTTATTTTATCATAATATACGTGTATGTATCTAATACATACAGCATACACACACACTATACAGATACACACACACATACACATACACAGAGAGAGAGAGAGAGGAAGGGGGGTGGGGAGAGGGTTCCTGGATGGTACAGTTAACACACTCAGCTGCTAACCAAAAAGCTGGTGGTTCAAGACCACCCAGAAGTGCCTCAGAAGAAAGGCCTGGCTATCTGCTTCTGAAAAATCAGCCACTGAAAACCCTATGGAGCACAGTTCTACTCTCTCTCACACCCATGGAGTCACCATGTGTCAGAGTTGACTCAACGGCAACTAGTTTGCCTCCCATGATCGCAGGAACTGGCTGTACACGCACACACATGCACAGAGAAAGAAAGCCTCTTTATAAGTTTTTTCATGTCAAGCTATGGTACTGGCTCATTTGGAAAGCACATACTGCCTTGCTGCAGAGCGCAGAGTAATGACTTGATCTTCACACCCTAAAATCTAGTCCACCAGGAATGAAAAACCAGCATTTGGTGGCAGGGGCTTGTGTCCAGCCGAGCAGTCGATCCTGGCTGCCTCCCATGATTGCAGGAACTGGCTCCTGGTAATAATTTTGATGTCATCATCCTCTCTCAGAAATGCATGAATTATTCTGGCCCTTAAAAACAGATTTAAGGGGATACATTTATCTTGACATTATCAGCCTTTTAAAGATCATGCAGTAGGGCCTGTTGACCTTTCTGTCTTAACAATGAGTTGCAAAACAGTTGGATAACATTAACGGAATGAAGTGAGAAAGAGTGTGTACTCAAAAGCGGTCCCTGCAGAGGAGAAGAAGTGAGAAATGGATGTTCGGGCTGACAAAGGAATCTGGCCTTGATCCTATGGGAACGGAGGAGCAATACGTAAATGGAAACAAAGGCGTCCAGTGGATTTCATTTTCATTACTGATGCAAATATTCAATCCTTGGATACACATCAAGGCATGAGCCAAGAAAAATAATATAATAAAATATTTGGCTCATGATGAGGTTATTGACAATAACTCCTGTATGTTTAAAATACAAACGCATTTTCCTAGCCAAGCCCAATAAGGTAAATTTCTACACATTTTAAAAATATATAATTGTTCACCAATTCACCGCTGTAACGAGAATGACCTTGGAGTCTATAAGTAACCATATGCAGGACTGTATACAAATCACCTCCCTTCTCTGGTACTGAGTTTCTTGAAATATTAAAAAATCGAGGGCATCTAATAACTTAAGGATTGAAGAAAATAACAAACGCAAAGCTCTTCACACAGTTCCTACATTGTAGTACGGATCCAATAAATGCCAGGATTTTCCGCTTCCCCCCTGATTTTCCCCTTTGCATTACTAACTGCTCAATCTGCAAATGAAATGGTGGAACAAACTCACAAAGTTGATAAAAATTAGAAATTGAGACTGTCTGGTTCCTGTGGAATCTTTGCAATATAGTTGCTGTGACCACATGTTCAGTGCAATGCAGAGATTTAACAGGGAAACAGGAATTGGCAATTGGAAGCACTCTAAAAAATACAGGTGCCGCCATGAGTACAGCAAACATCTCTAATTCCATACATACAGATAAAACCAGATTAAGTTAAAAGCACTGGCTGCTTTCTAAACCCAACAGGGAGGTCATATCAATGCACGAACTAAAATGCATAATTCTATGCTTGTCCACTACCACCCCAGCCCAGAAAATATTTTAAATCCCAGACATGGTTAAAAAATATAGCTGGATATGTGATATTCTATTAAGCCTAATACAGTGAAGCAAACCACAATGTCTAATAGGAGCAGGTGAACTAGAATTTCCATGGCAACCAAAGGCTATCAGTATCACTTTATTATTATTATTTTCATTTTGCAAGGCACCTTTCTTGAAGAGCAATTCCCTTTCTGCATGGGTCTACTTGATAGCTCCCGGAATAATTCTAGTCCATATGGCTTTGTACCTCTTTTCACACGCTGGAAACACAATGGCTTATTCTAATTATATCATGAAATTCAATTCTTAAGTAAAACGTGAACCACAGACATAAGGCAGCCTCCTTCTTTGACCTTAGTTTTACTGATTTCATCATGGTAGAGCCCTGGGGGTGCAGTGGTTAAGAGCTTGGCTGCTAACCAAAAGATCGGCAGTTCAAATCCACCAGCTGCTTCTTGGAAACCTTATGGGGCAGTTCTACTTGGAATGGACTCAGAGGCAATGGGTTTAGAGTTTTTTTTTGTTCCTCTCGATGGAGTGCTAATAAGGAAATGGGATTTGCATGCAGCAGAGGAAAGGTTCTTTACTGTTTCCCCTGATAAGGACAAGCTGGGTTTCAGCCAGGTCAGGTTCCATGAAGAGAATAAAACTCGAGCGCCCAGGCCTATCCTCAGGATGACAAAGGTACGGCTGATGTGAAACAAACACTTACTGAGCAACTGCTAGAAGTTGGGCACTTTGGATGAAAAGATCAGGGATCTAGGAGCTCTCAGAATTGTCACTACTTTGCAGTAAAGGCCATAATCCAATTATGATAAAGGTCACCACTGAATTATTTTCCAATGAGGGTGACTTTGAGAAGGAAGGGGAGGCAGTAATAACAATCACGCCAGAACAACTGACATCAGCCAATCACCCTACTTACAATCAAAGGGCAAGGGGTCACAAAAGGGAAAACAGCAAAATGCATCTGGAGGAAAGCAGGGGTTTCACAAAAGTTCCTGAGTTGAGTCATGAAGGAGAAATAGACATTGCAAAGTGGAGAAGCAGGAGAACATTCCAGGCAGAATGAAATGACAAAGATGCAAAGCAATGAAATTTCATTGTGTGGCTCATACCCATGTTAACCCAAAGAAAACACCAGAAGATCCTATTTCAGCCCTATCACACTGCAAAAACGCCAAACCCTGATAATACCCAGAGTTGATAAGGATTCATTCCTCATATATAGTAGAGCCACGTTGGAGAACACTCTGGGAGTATCTAGTCAAACTGAAGAGGTTCATACCCTACAATCCAGAAATTCCATTCCTGGTATAAAACTACATGTGTGCCCAAACATACAGAAACAAAAATGTATACTGCATATCCCTGTAATAATAAAAAATTAAAAATATCCTAAATTCTCATCAGTAGCAGAATGCAAAATACATTGTGGTACATCTACATAATGAACTACTCTTCGGCAGTTAAATGAGAGACAACAGTAGTAAGTGAAACATAGTGAGAGAAAAACTAAACACTCAGCGGAAGGGTATGTACTGTAGAATATACCATGCTAATAAAAACTATCAACATGGAAATAGCACTTTTACTATAAGTTGTATAATTTTACAATTGTATAACAGTACCATACATACAAATACAGTCAAAGTGGAAAGCCTGCATGGCAACGATAAACACAGAATTTGGGACAGTGGTTTGACCTGGGGAGGAATGAAAAGGAAGGGGATTAAGAAAAGGTACACAGATGCCTTTAGCTCTAATTGAATTTCTATTTCTTAAAAGAGAAGAGATATGAAACAAATATGGTAGCATTTTCAGGTCAGACAGACCTGGATGATGGTATGAGGGAGTCCATCATATTTTAGTGTTATGATTCCTGGGGTCTGAATGAAGCCAGGCTGGCTGAGCTTAAGTCAATCCTGACTCCAGCACTTAACCAGTGTGCGGCCTTGGGGAAATGACTTGATCTCTCCAGGGCTCAACTCTTCCTCTGTGAAATACTGCAAAAAACAGTGCCCACATCACATGGTTGCTATGAGGATTGAATGAGCATTGGTAAAGCTCTTAGAGCACATAGCAAGAACTACATAAGTGTTTGTTAAATACAAATGGTTGTTCTAGTGCACAGTTCAAGTGGGTAGAGGACAGGATAGCTGGGGCAGGTGGTAAGGGAGGTGGGCCAGAGAGGCAGCCTAGGGGAGAAGCAAAGAGCCTTGGAAGCTGGCTGGCCTCTCTTGAACTCATTCTAAATTAGGACAAATATAGACAACAATAGAAAAGTATACTCAGAACATTCTCAGCAGGATTTTATGAGTCAATACTGTGTTGTGAAACAGGGCATAGAACATAGCTGGTGGACAAAAACATGTTTATTCTTTTTCTTTATTTTTGCCTCAACCTCAACTATTCCAGGAGTTACCACGTCCCCTTCAGAGCCCTGATATTAGAGGTTATGACTAACACCTTCCTTAGAGGGTGGTTACTCCCAATATCTGGAGTTGGCAACGGAAGCATGACTAGGCACTGGCATTGCTGTGATCAGCATGTTTACACAGTGCAATTCTTCCAGTAGCCAGGAGCCTTGAAGATCATCAGGCTGGCTGTGCTGGTGACTTGCCTACTGTCTCTCAGCCCCAAGCCCACGCTTCCATTTTCTGTTCTGTGATGCTGAGGCTGGGACTCTAAAGGCTTACCCACTACACTTCCTATCTCCCTTCCAGCTGGCTTCTTGGTAGGTTCTTCCCATTGAAAGACATTGGTAGGGAACTAGAAGTTGGGAGGAGGGTAGAAGGGACCCCCTTCCAGCTCGGTACTTGTAGACTTTATTGCAGCAGCAGCAGTGCCAAGAAGTTATGACTCTAGCCTTTAGCTTATCCTGGTACCCCCTCCCCTACCACCTCAGCAGAGTACCACCCCAGGGCAGTCCTCAGCTGCAGAGCTGCACCTTCAGGTTATCTTAGTACCAGCCAGGCCACAGCCTCCTTCTTACTCTAAGCACCCACTGGACCACACCCTTTTATTAGTCAGAAAAACCATAAAGCTGTCCAAAGCCATCCAAGTACCAGGTACAGGACACTGCCTTCTCAGTTATGAGCACCAGTTTCTTGTACCCTTTCCTGAAAGGTCTGAGCTACAGCCCCACAGGACCTACCTTCCAGCTTCTACATTTTCCCTTGTAGCCTCTTCCTTTGTGCTCCCCAAGCCCTAGGGTGGTAGACTTTATTCATGCCAGCTTGCCTAAGTTGCCTTGGCATTCCCTTTCTGTTCTTTCAGCTTTCAAACACCCATGCATCCCAACTCTCTGTACTAATAGCCTTTTGTTTGAGATGCCTGGCACGGTTTCTGCTTTCCTGATGGAATCCTGGCTAATTCAGTAATCTTACCCCAATCTTGTTTTTGAAGATGAAGAATTGGGGGCTTAGTGAGTTAGAAGCAACTTGCATACAAGAACCAGATGGTCTAGAGCCCAGGTCTCCTGACCTGTAGTCCACTATAAATATGTGATCCAAAAACCAAACCAAACCCACTGCCGTCGAGTCAATTCCTACTCATGGCGACCCTACAGGACAGAGTAGAACTGCTCCACAGAGTTTCTAAGGAGCACCTGGCGGATTCAAACTGCCGACCTCTTGGTTATTAGCCATAGCACTTAAACACTACGTCACCAGGGTTTCCTATCAATTGGTGATACAGCACTGAATTCATTATAAAGAATCATAGAACTAAAAGTGCCTTCGATGATCCTATTGCTTAGTACAGGAGTCAGTAAACCTTTCTGGAAAGGGTCAAGTAGTAAATATTTTAGGCTGTGGTGGGTCATAAATGGTCTCTGTGACATATTCTGCTGCTGCTTTTGTTTTTACAACCCTTTAAAAATGTAAAACAATTTTTAGTTCAAGGGATAAAAAGGGCAAAAATAGGCCTTGGGTGGGATTTGGCCCATAGATTGGCAGCCTGTGGTTTTGTCAGCTCCTGGGCTAGTGGCTCTCAAATGAATCACCTAGAAAGCTTGTTAAGCACAGGTTGCTAGGCCCCATCCATAGCTTCCAATCAGCAGGTCTGGGATGGATGCTGAGAATTTGCACTTCCAAGTTCCCAGGTGATGCAAATGCTGCTGGTCCAGGGACACTCTTTGAGAACTCCTGCTGTAGTCCAACTTCCTTATTTTCTACACGAGGAGAATAAGGCCAGAGATAAGGATTCCGTTTCTTACGTGAGGTCACAGAGCCAATAAGTAAGGAAGTTGAGGCTTCCATAAAACTTTTATTCTGAAAGTTTGTGTGAAGTTACAACTGCATCTGGGCACTGTGCTAGGTTCTGGGCGTAAAAAGATGAGTGTGACATGGTCCCTGCTTCCAGGGGCTTGCAGTCCGGTGGAAGAAAATGAAACCACAGCTGACCCAGTGTGTAAGAGTCCTAGCAGCATGGACACCAACGGAGCCACGGAGAAGGAGTACCTGGCTTCTTCAAGGAGCCGACACCTGAGATGTCTTGAAGGATAAATAGTAGTCAACCAGTCAAAATAAGCAGGTGGGACGAGGAAATTCCAGGCAGGGGAACAGCTTGTGCAAGGCATGTGAGAAACAGCATAGCATCCTGGTTAACAGCAGGAATTCTGGCTTGGCCACTTAGTAACGGCAAGCCTGGGTCCATTATTGAACCTCTCCAGGCCTCAGTGTGGAAACCCTGGTGGTATGGTGGTTAAGGGCTACGGCTGCTAACCAAAAGGTGGACAGTTCAAATCCACCAGGTGCTCCTTGGAACTCTATGGGGCAGTTCTACTCTGTCCTGTAGGGCTGCTATGAGTTGGAACTGACTTGACAGCAAACGGTTTGTCTGTTTTTTTTTTTTTTGGTTAGGCCTCAGCGTCCTCTTCTAGAAACAGGGACACTAAAAGAACCTACCTCATAGAGTTAATGTGAGCATTACACAAGAAAATAAATGTGATGTGTTTTGGCATAGGGCCTACAACAGAATTAGTTCTTAATAAGGATGAGCAATTGTTATTAGTGTTATTATCAAAGCCCAGCAGTATGTCCGAGCATGATACATTCACAATCATGAATGGACCATAGAATGTGAGTTGCTGGTGAAGGTACTGAGGGACATAGGGACCAGACAGTGATGCTGTCCGCTACAGTGTTTACTTTACTTGAAAGCACTGTGAGATTTTATATACATAAAATATAGCTTACAGATTAAGTGGTTAAGAGCTTGGCTGCTAACCAAACGTTGGCAGTTTAAATCCACCAGCCACTCCTTGGAAACCCTAAGGGACAGTTCTACTCTGTCCTATAGGGTCACTATAAGGTTGGTATGAGTCGGAATTGACTCGATAGCAATGGATTTTAGTTAATCATCCCCCCTTTTTCCAACCTTGGGTATTTGTGAAAGTCTTTATTTTTGTGCCCTTAAGATGATTCTGGGTAAAGGAACATTTTTTTTTGTCTGTGAGAATCCTCATTACAGCACTGAAATCCAGGATGAGTAACTTTCTCCTCTGAATATTAGACTGACTATACATTCTCACTATTAACAGGGACTTAAAAAAAAAAAAAAAACTTCCATACTATATAGCACCTTTCATCAAGTGGCAGCTGATAGGAAATTTCAAGGGAGACATTATCATCTTAAACAGCAGGCACTTGTTATAATTCAAGGAATGAACACTACATTGATTTTTTTTTTAAGTGGTCTGAACCCAGCACAATGACCACCCATAGCCCAGACAGATGGATGAACCAACAAGTTTCCTGTGATTACCTCTGCTACCCGTATATCAGTAGAACAGGAAATTAATGTGTGCAAAATTACCTGTGGCTTCAGACACAAAAATTAAATCTCTCCACGTTCTAAAAAAGTTGATATGACCATAAGCTGCATTAATAGAAGTGTAGCTTCCTTGTCATTGGAAATAATTGGCCTATTCACGCTATATTTAAATTACAGTATCCATTTCTGCCAATCACATGTTAAGTGTAAAAGCAGCGCATTAGAATTTGTCCAAAGAATAATGATCGATATGGTGAGAAGGTCTGAAAGCCATGCTCTCTATAAGAAACCAGAGGATTTTAATCCAGATAAGGAAGACTTCAGGCAGACCTCATAACGGTCATCAATTACTCAACACAATATATCGCGTGTTATTCCAGAGAACAGAGCAGATAAACAGGAGGAAGATGGAGCAATATTTAGCTGAGTGGTACAGAGAAGGCTCCAAATGATCAAGCAGTCCTACATTAGAACAGTACTCCTGTATGGTGCCTCTGACTGGGCACTGAAGGTGTGTAAGCAGAGGGTGGATGGCCATCTGTCAGAGAGGAATTGGCTGGAAAATAACCAAGATTTTCTCTAACATGAAAATTTACTTTTTTTTTTTGAGTCATTCTCAAGTGATGTTAAAAATCAACTCTTGGGCTGTTTGCCTTGGAGACCTGCTGCAGATATGGGTACAGCCTGGTGTGAGACTGACACCCTCTTCCCCGGATTTTCAAGGGCCAGCTCAAGCTCACCAGATGCCACCAGAACCACAATACTTTCCCAGGAGCCAGCACAACTTATACAAGGCAAGGTCATGGAAACTCCATAGAAACATCCAAACTCCACGAGGGACTGAGTTGCTGAGCTGAGGGCTGTGGGAACAGCTAGCTCAATTGGCGTAGCATAGTTTATAAAGAAAATGTTCTACATTCTACTTTAGTGAGCAGTGTCTGGAGTCTTAAAAGCCTGTGAGCGGCCATCTAGGACACTCCATTGGTCTTGCCCCTTTGGGAGCGAGGAAGAATGAAGAAAACTAAAGATACAAGGGAAAGATTAGTCCAAAGGACTGGACCACATCTGCCATGGCCTCTCAGACTGAGTCAGGTACAACTAGATGGTGCCTGGCTACCACTACTGACTACTCTGACAGAGATCACAATAGAGGGTTCTGGACAGAGTTGGAGAAAAATGTAGAACAAAATTCAAACTCAAAAAGAAAGATTAGACTTGCTGGCCTGACAGAGACTGGAGAAACCCTGAGAGTATGGCCCCTGGACACCCTTTCAGCTCAGTAATGAAGTCATTCTTGAGGTACACCCTTCAGCCAAAGAGTGAACAGGCCCATAAAACAAAATGAGACTAAAGGGGCACACCCGCCCAGGGGCAAGGACTAGAAGGCAGGAGGGGCTGGGAAAGCTGGTAATAGGGAACCCAAGGTTGAGAAGGGAGAGTGTTGACATGTCGTAGGGTTGTTAACCAATACCATACAATAATGTATGTAAAAAAAAAAAACAAAACTTTTTTTTACTGTTTAATGAGAATCTAGTTTGTTCTGTAAAACTTCATTTAAAGTACAATAAAAAAAAGTAATAATAAAGCTTCTTAATTAAAAAAAAAATTAACTCTTAGGTATATACCCAAAGGAATTGAAAGCAGGAATACAAACAGATACCTGTCCATTGAAGCACTATTCACAATGGTCAAAGGATGGAAACAACCTCAATGTCCATCAACAGATGAATGGATAAACAAAATGTGGTACACACATACGATAGAATATTACTCTACAAAACAGAAATGAAGTTCTGATACATGGCACAACACGAATGAACCCCTGAAGACATTATATTGAGTTAAATAAGTCCGACGTGAAGAACACATATTTCATAATCCCACTTAAATGAAATACCTAGAAGAGGTAAATATATAGAGGCCAAAGTTTATTAGCGGTTACCAGGGGTGGGTAGGAAGGAGGCAGAAGGACTCCTTGCTTAGAGGGCACTGACTTTCTGTTAAGGTGATGGAAAAATTTGGAAATGGATATTGGTGATAGTTGCACAGCATGATGAATAAAATAAATGTCACTGAATTGTTCACGTAAAAGATGTTGAAATGGCAAATGCTTTGTTTTACACACACACACATACTACAACAAAAGTAAAAACCAATATCTTAGAAAAAGTGCCACCTCTAATGGATGGAAAGTGTGGTTTTCATTCTGAGTCTATAAACACGGAACTCTAATGCCAAACCAATGTTGGGTACCTGGTCTACCCGTGAGTGCTCATTTTTGTTAGGCACCAGTGATGTCTTTTTCTCCTAAGGTACTTGAGCTCTTGGATCCTTCTTCATGACAATAATTTGCATTTCACACATGTTAAATGTAGGCTTGAAGGGATTGTGTAAAAAAAAATGTTTTTTTTCATTTCAGGCTATGATGGAATAACGTATCAGATTTGCCTTCCTGTCTTAGAAAATAGAAAAGTGGAATAAATACATGAAAAATGGTTTTCAGACACTGGACAACAGGCTGTATAGGACAGTAATCCTTGACAGACGGGAAACAAACAAGATGAGCCCTATGAGTACCCCAGATCACTACTGAAAAAAATTTTCAGGCTAAAGTAGAGGGAGGGGAATTCAAACAGAGTCCAGTGGTATTGCTGAGTTGAGAAGACAGAGTTCAGAGAGGCCAAGACAGCTAGCCACTCTGTGACAAAATACTGAAGAGAAGGAGCAGTCATTAAATGGGAGTTCTGGAGACACACAGAGAGGTCTCTTTGACTACATGGCTGAGTACTAATGTCAACATGCATGCAAAGAACTACCCATAGCCAGGGAAAGAACAACTTGAGAAGTATAGCTAGAACAATTGCTGAAGCTCACACAGGACTGGTAATAGTTCATGTTCCCACCATCCAAAGTAAAAAGACCTCCGAATACACAGAGTACCAGGTAGAATCCACAGAAGGAAAGAAATAACAATGACTGAAGAAGAAATCAATAAAATAGAAAACACGAAAAAAAAGAAAATGAAAATCAATGATACCAGGAACTAGTTATTCGAGAAGATGAGTAAAATTGATAAGCCTCTAAGCCTCTAGCCAGACTAATTGAGAAAAAAGGCACAAGTTATCAATAGCAGAAAGGGAAGAAGTCATCACTAAGATACCACAGACTTTACTAAGGGAATACAATGAATAACTTTATCAATAAATTAGGGAACTTAGATAAAAAGAATAAATTCCCTGAAAACATGTACTATCAAAGATTGCTCAAGAAGAAATAGATACCCTGAATAGTCTCATATCTATTCAAGAAATTGAGTTATTAGTTTAAAAACTTCCTACAAAAATTCTCTAGGACTGGAAAATTTCACTGATGAATTTTACCAAATATTCCGAAAGATGATGGTACATTTCCCAAGTCATTCTTTGATACCAGAAATACCCTGATATGAAAACCAGACAAATGCATATATGGAAAGAAAATCAAAATAATATATCTCATGAACGTATATGAAAAAATCTTTAACAAAATATTAGCAAACGGAATTTGACAATGTAGTCAAAGATAATATATCATGACCAAGTGTTGTTTCTTCTAGAAATACAAGGTTAGTTCAACATTTGAAAACCAATCAGTATAATGCACCATAAACAGACTAAAAATGAAAGATCACATGAGTATTTCAACAGCTGCATAAAATAATTTTGATAAAAGTCAATCCCCATTTATGAAAAAAATTCCCAGCACATTTGAAATAGAAAGAAAGTCCCTCAACTTGATAAACAGCATCAATTAAAAATATACTATTATAATACTTCGTGGGAAAATATTGAATGTATTGCTTCTAAGATGAGTAACATGAAGGCAATACATGCTCTCAAATCTTCTATTCTACATTGTCCTGGAGATCCTGGTTGTCCCAGAAGGCAAGAAAAATAAATAAAAAGCATGCACATTGTAAAGAATATGTTAAACTACATTTCCAGAAAACATGATTATATACTGTAAAAAATATTAAGAATAAGTGAATTTAGCAAGGCCACAGGTATATATACATTATATAGGTATATGTATATATATTTCTACATAGTGAAAGTAATTTCAAATTTAAACTTAAGAAAAAAGCATAATTTACAATGGAATAAAAATATGAAATAATTTGGGATAAATTTAACAAAATATGTCCAGTACCTGTACATTGCAAAGCAGAAAACACTGCTAAGAAAAACTGAAGCTTTGTAAATAAATGAAAAGCCATATACTTGTACTGTGTTCATGGATCAGAAGGCTCAGTCGTACTAAGATGTCAATTGTTCCCCAACTGATCAAGAGATTCAACTCAATTACAATCAAAATCCAAAAATGTTTATTTATTAATTGTTTTTATTTTGTAGAATTTGACAAGTTGATTCTAAATTTTATATTAAAATGCAAATACCTAATTTGGCTGCAAATTATATCAGTCAAAATAATTTTAAAAGAGAAAAGCAAAGCTAGAAGACATATTTATATTATCTGATTTCAAGATTTATTATAAAGCTATAGTCATTAAGACAATGTCTTTTGGTGAAAGGAGAGGCATCAATGAACTAGAATAGAGAGTCCAGAAACAGACTTACAGAAATACGGTCAAGTGATTTTCAAAAAGATCCCCAAGGTGTTTCAATGGGAAAAGATTGTTTTTTCAACAAATGGGCTGGAAAAATTAGATACTCATATGTATTCTTACCTCAAACTATATATAAAAATTAACTCTAGATACAGTATAGTCCTAAATGCAAAATCTACATTTATAAAACCTCTAGGATAAAACATTGGGAAAAGAATTTTTGTTACCTGGAATTAAATAACAATTTCCTAGCCAACAAAAAGCATTAACTATTAAAGAAGAAGAAGAAAAAAAAGATAAATTGGATTTCACCACAATTTAAAATGTTTTTCATTCAGAACTAAGAAAACAATTTTAAAACAAATAAGCCGCAGACTAGAAGAAAATATTTTCAAAACATGTATTCAGTAAAGGACTTGTATCCAGACTATATAAAGATCTCTTATAAATCAACACAAAAGAAAATCAACCCAATTTTTAAAATGAGCAAAACATTTGAGTAGATACTTTACCAAAAAAGATATATTAATAATAAGCACATGAAAAGTGCTTAACATTATTAGGGAAATGCAAAATTAAAACCATAATGAACTAACACTATACACCCACTAGAATGGCTAAAGTTAAAAAGACCGACAATACCAAGTGTTGATAAGGATGTGGAGCTACCGGAAGTCTCATATACTGCTGCTGAGAATGCAAAATGGTATGCTCACTTTTAGAAAAGTTTGGTAGCTTCTTTTAAGATGAAATATACTTCCTAAACAATTCATGAATCCCTCTAATAGGCATTTACTCAAAAGAAATGAAAACACACGTTCACCCAAGGACTTGTACATGAACATGCACAGCCACTTTATTCGTAGTGGTAAAAATCTGGAAACAATTCAAATATTTAAAAATCAATGAATGGATGAATTTTAAAAGCATCATGCTAAGTGAAAAAAAACCTGGCACAAAACACTATATGCTGTATGAATCCATTGATATGAACCTCTAGAAAAGTAAAAATTATGTTGCTTTTATTGAATAATATCAGTGGTTGCCAGAAGCCAAGGGGTAAGGTGAGTTGATCAACTATAAACAGATACTAGAGAACTTTTGGGGATGATGAAAATATTAAATAACATGATTATGGTGGTAGTTTCAGGGCTGTATACTTTTGTCAAAATTCATGGAATTATATATTTAAAATTAGAGAATTTTATTGGTGTAAATTATATCTCAGTATAATGGATTAAACAAAAACAAACAAACAAAAAGACTATGGGGTTTTTCACAAGCCCTAAATTTCATATATTGTTGTTACGTTGTTGTTATTGTGTGCCACTGAGTCAATTCAGACTCATAACAACCCTATAGGACAGAGTAGAACTGCCCCACAGGGTTGCCCAGGCTGTAATTGTTAAGCAAGCAGACTGCCATATCTTTTTCCCAGGAGCAGCTGGTGGGTTTGAACTGTCAACCTTTTGGTTAGCAGCCAAGCACTTCACCACTGTGCCACCAGGTCTCCATAAAAATTTTCAACAGCATCTCCCTTTTCCAAACTCCTTCTTTTGGAAATAAATAAAATCTGTATTTTTAATAAAATTTTAAAAGAAAAGCAATATATGCTAATAAAAATCAGAAAATGAAGAAATGCACAAAAAAGAAAATAACCATATCACCCAGAGATAAACACTTTTTATATTTTGTATTTTTCCTTCCAGGGTTTTTCTTATATAGTCGTAAGAGAATATATAAAAAAATCGAATCATTCTGTATATTCAATTTAATATTGTGTTTTTATTACTAAAACTAAGAAGTTAAAACTTGAGATATGGCATTTACTAACCTGGTCAAAAAAATGCCAACAAAATACCTAGTCCAAACACTGCAGAATTACTCTCCCCAACTTAAAACTGAATTCCAATAAGAAAACATGTTTTATGGTGAAAAAAAAATTTTCTCAGGAAAATGAAAGCCTGAGAAAGTTCCATTTAGTCTTATTTAGAAGAAAACAAATGAGTTTTCAGGATTTGGTTCTCAAAAAAACCCAATACCATCCAGTCAATTCCAACTTATAGGGACCCTACAGGGTCGCTATCAGTTGGAATCGACTCAACGGCACTGCGGTTTTGGATGGGACAGAGCAGAACTGCCCCATGGGGTTTCCAAGCTTGTAATCTTTACAGGAGCAGATCACCAGGTCTTTTCTCCCATGGAGCCACTGGTGGGTTGGAACCGCAACCCAAGTGCTTAACCACTGCACCATCAGAGCGCCTCCATTTATTCTTATTAGAAGAAAACAAATGAGTTTTCAGGACTTGGCTCCCGTCCATACATGGATACTTCTAAAAACTTTTGTTGGCCTGAAATATCTGAAAGGCTGTTTGCTGAAAGCCAAATAGGTAAAGGAAAAATAAAAAAGTCTTGTCCCAAGTTCCTCCTATCTGCAAAAAGCTTTAACTGGGGAGTCAGTGACTTAGCATCCCTGGTCTGAGTGATGTAATAAATCACTCCATGATGTGAATGCATTTGGGAAGCAGAGTCATTTCACTGGAAAGCAAGACAAAGGGGGCAGTGCTCTGCAGGGTACTAATTAGACAGGAAAAAGCAGCTGAGAGGGAAAAGCTGCATTTGTTTATCACAAACATAAATACTTGAAGCTCCAACCGTAAGCCAGGCACTGTGCAGGTACGGCTGAAGGGTGGAACGATACAGAGGACCTGCCCTATTGGACTTGATAATCAATACATATAAATACAATGATATTTAGTGTGTGATGACTATTGCACAGAGTGTAAGAGCTCAGGGGAGCGTTAGATCAATTCCACCTAAAAGTCAGGGAATCCTGAAACTGGGGACCTTACAGCTGGGTGGAGAGAGATGGGTCAGATTCTCACAGGCAGGGATAGGGGCACCTGGAGTAGGATAGAGTAGGGAGAGATGGTAAATGCGCTCAAAAAAAAAAAAAAAATCTGTCGCCATGGAGTCGATTGTGACTCATAGTGACCCCACGGGGCAGAGTAGAACTGCCCCAGAGGGTTTCCAAGGCTGTAAATCTTTACAGAAGCAGACTGCCACATTTTTCTCCTGAGGAGCAGCTGGTGGGTTCAAACCATCAAACTTTCAGTTAGAACCCAAGCACTTAACCAACTGTGCCAAAATGTGTTGAGAGGCATGACAAAGCTGCTGAGCTAAGGATGCCGAGGACATATCCAGGGAATAGCTAATTAGTCCGGGCTGACAGCAATAGCTCCATGCCGGGGAATTGTGGCCGCAGAGCTTGGAAGTGAAGGCCAAATTACAGATGGCTTTAAAAAAAAAAAAAAAATTTTTTTTTTTTTTGGATACCAGCAGAGGAGTGCAGACATTACCCTGGAAGAAATGTGAGGTCACTAAAGGGTTTGATCAAGGAGATAACAGGACAGAGTTGTACTTTGATTTAATTTGGTTGCAACAGACAAAAAAGATAGGTGCAGGAAGAAAATAAAGACTAGTTAACAGCTTATCACAATATTCTGAAAGCCTGAAATTAGGAGTAGCACAAGGAACATAACAAAATGACAGATACAGGAATTATCTTGGAGTTAAAGACTGTGGTCATGGTAACAAGTTATTTTTAAGTGTCAAGAGTCAGGAAGAATCAAGGTCTACAAGGCCAAAAATCAGCAGATGTACTGCCATTCCCACTTTCCATATTCACTGAATCCAGATAAGACCACAGGATGCTAAAGAGTTAAGAATGTGAATTCTGGACCCAGGCAACCTGGGTTTGAGACCTGACTCTGCCACTTACTAGCTGTAAGTTACTAAACCTCCATATGCCTCTATTTCTTTATCTTATTATAATAAGATATCTTCTTATAAAATGGGGTTAATAATCATAGCTACCTCATGGGGTGGTTGTGAGGAATTAATGAGGTAGCATTTACAAAGTACTTGGAATGGTGCTTGCACAAAGTTGTTATTGTTAGTTGCCTTTGAATTGGCTCTAACTCATGGCGACCTTGTGTGTAACAGAAGGAAATGTTGCCTGGTCCTGCTCCATCTTCATGATCATTGCTATGTTTGAGTCCAGTAGGACAATATTCTGTTGTGATCCATAGGCTATCCATTGGCTAAATTTTGGAAGCAGATCATTGGATCTTTCTTCTTGGTCTGTTTCAGTCTGGAAGCTCTGCTGAAACCTGATTCACATGGGTGACCCTGCTGGTATTTGAAATATTGGTGACATAGCTTCCAGCAACATAGTGGCATGCAAGCTGCCACAGCATGACAGACTGATACATGGGTGGTGGTGGCCCAAACTAAGAGCTATATATATGTTTGCTTATGTTCATGAAGCCCTATATTAACTCGGGTTCTGCCAATCCCCTAAAATGTTAGCCTTTCTCAGTACCTAATCTTCCCTCTGTGAGCTATGTTTTCTCATTAGGCAATCTCAGTCACTCAGTGGATTTAAACACCATTTGTATGTTGGCAGGAAGCAAATGTATAAATCCTCTCAGACCTCTCTTGCCAACAGATACCTTCTCTTGAATGTTGCACAAGCATCTCAAATTCAACATGGTTAAAAAAGAATATTTGACTCTCTCCATCCTCAAATCTGCTTCTCTCACAATCTTCACCAATTCAGAAAATGGCACCACCATTCACCCAGTCGCTCAAGCCCTAAAGTTAAGAGTCATCCTTTATCACTCTCTTCCTTATCACACCCTGGCAACACTCCCTCCAACATACCTAGACTCAGTCTACTTATCTCCAACTTCAGTGCCACCTCTCACCTACCTACTCGTAATTTTTCATATACACTTCTTTAAGAGTCTTCTAACTGGTTTCCCTAAATCTGCACTTAACTTCTTTTAGTCTGTTCTTCCCACAATAGCTAAGTGATCGTTAAAAAACATGCATCATGCAGGCCACTCTCCTGCTTAATGCTTCTTAATTGCTTATTGTTGAATGAAGATTTAAACCTAAGAATCCAAACATGGCCAAGGAGACCCCTTTTTCCCAGTTTCCCAGCCTCTTTTCATGTCACTATCACCTCAATTCCTTCCCTGGCTTTCTCTAACATTCTTCAACATGCCAAGCTCTTTCCTAGCTCAAGGACCTCCAATCTTTGCTGCAGTATTCTTATATCCCTAGTCATTTGACCAGCTTCCACTCACCTCAAGTTAATATTTTTCCCAGCAAGACTTTATCACTCTTACTTCTTCACAGAATGTATTATATTTTGTAAATATGTGTTTAATTCTGCACTTACCTGGTTGATATTTGCCTCCCCAGTAGATTGTAAGCTCTGAGAGGGCAGGGAGGTATTTGTTTTGTTCACTACTATATACCCAGCCCTTTCAGTGCCTGGATCAAAATGTATTTGTTGACCATAAAAAAAAAAAAAAATTTTTTTTTTTTTTTTTTTTAGAAGAAAACAACCAAGTCAAACATTCAAAAATCCTGAGCAACAGCTATTGACTTTTTCCTCTCAGACCTGAGGAGCCAATAAATTAATGGAGGAGTTAGGGAGAAGGAGCTGGTTTAATAGGAAAAGAGGATCTCAGGTATAATTATAGAAAACATATATTAGAAAAGGAACTGATAATTATAAATAAGTACCAGAGTGAGGAATTTTGAGGAATTTTTTGAAGATAGCAAGCAGATAGGATCAGGTTTAACAAAATAATGAACAAGTAGTCAGAACACAGTATAAGGCAGCGGTAAGAGCCTTACTTCCTA
Source organism: Elephas maximus indicus (assembly GCF_024166365.1). NCBI lineage: Eukaryota > Metazoa > Chordata > Mammalia > Proboscidea > Elephantidae > Elephas > Elephas maximus. The sequence continues at coordinate 41,810,704 of NC_064837.1, read as the reverse complement.
ACTTTATATCAGCTCCTTGGAGAAACATCAAATGTGCAGCAAAAGTATACGGAGAAGGAGTAATCTGTGGGCCAAACACAAGGGTAATGATTCCAAAACCCATAAAGAATGATGGAGCAGAAGGAACATATGGGAAAAAAACAATGAAAGAAATAATAGAAGAAAATTTCCCTGAAATAAGGAAAGACTTGACTATTCATTTATTCAATAACATTTAGTGAGCTCTTAGTTTGCACTAAGCACTGTTCTTAGCATTAAGTATATATCAGTGAATTAAACAGACAAAAATCTGTGCCCTGTTGGAGCCTACATTTCGGAGTGCTGAAAAAAGACATACATACCTAGATATATTCCAGTGACATTTCTAAATTTCAAAAATAAAGATTATGTCCTAAAAGCTGGGAGGGGCCTGACTGGTGTGGGGCATTTATTTACCAAGGCATCAGACTTCTCATATGGGACACTGGTTGCTAGATGATAGTAGAGTAATGCCTAGAAAATGGTGAAGGAAGGTAATTTTTAAACTAGAATTCTATTACCAGATAAACTATCATTCAAGTGTGAAAGACCTTTTATTGGACATCTGAAGACCTAGGAAATTTATCAGCTACACACCCTTTTTGCAAAACAAAGACAAAAACGAAACCAAAACTTCAGTATAGAGTTCAGAAAGTTAGGAAGTGAATTCAACACAGGGAATACTATAAAAAAAAAAATAGTATATAAGAAAGGGTGGAAATAACCCAAGAGGTTAAAAAAAAAAAAAGTGTGATAGCTGAGCAGCAAGTTTAGAAAACACTCAGTCTAAATTAGAACAGAATGTTAGAGGGCTCCATAAAGAATGTTTTCAAGAAAAAGTAGCCACCATAACACAAACTGCACAATTGAAGACCAGGAAGTATAAACGTTTATGTCACTGATATATATATTATCAAACATATATTAAAAAAACCAAACCCATTGCCAATTGAGTTGATTCCGACTCACAGCGACCCTATAGGACAGGGTAGAATTGCCTCACAAGGTTTCCAAGGAGCAGCTGGTGGATTTGAACTGCCAACATTTTGGTTAGCAGCCGAGCTTTTAATCACTATGCCACCAGGGCTCCTTTTATATTTACCATATATAATAGATTATAAAAACGTGATGCATTACTGATATGTTCTATATTATGATACAGATGATATGGCCTATTTTCTTCTGATTGGTAATATTTTCCAAGAAAAACATGGCTTAAATACAACACTTCTCTAAAATAAAGCAGGTGGCCAGTGAGGCAGTGAGAAAGCTGAGAAGACAAAGGAAGATGCTCTAGAGTGCCATCTTTTAGGAGGTGACCTGAGGAAGAGCAGGCACAGAATGCTACAAAGACAACCTGAGATCTAGAAACTGTGGGTTTAGAAACGTTGCACTCTTCCAGAAAGGAAGAGGAAATGTCAGAAAGGAGAATCATTTGTGACTGCAGTCGGGACTGAAGAGGAGCCAATGGCTTGGCACTTGGCAGCAATGGGTGACCTACTTCTACTCAATGAGAGGAGATGCCAACTTGCAGGGTAATTTGGAGTTAGAATGCAAAAATCATCACGATCCTCATATTGTCCCCTCATAGGAGGTAAAGGTGTGAGGAGAAACAAAGCCCCCAGCGCTTATAATCACACTGGGACCCTGCAAACCCAGTTTAAGTCGGGAAAGGGGAGCTGGCTAGTTTGTGTTGCCAAACCGGAGGCTGCATCTTGGAATTAAGAGCACCCATGCTGCATGAAAGCTTTTGCTAAATAGTTTGTCTTTTTGAGAACATTATAGAACGTTACATTTCTGCAGAGTCCACAGGCATCATTTTGCAGGTATAAGAAGTCGGGTTCCTGGCTGGGGGTTATAGTCTTGCAGCCTTTGATTATCCGCCACCTGACAAAAAGGCACAACCTGGGTTGTATCATCCTGCTGTGCCTTCTGTAAACAATCCCATTATCACACAACAACTTAATGAACACTATTTACCCTTACAAGGTAGCTCCCAACAGCTTACCACACTGCTTCTCAATAATGCTGCGTCTGCCTGTGGTTTGTGAAGGCAACCAAGGCATGTCTTTTTCAAATGGAAGGCTTTGCCAGGAGGCGGGAAGGGTGGGTGTTCATCTAGCTTGGAAGCCAACGGATAATGGGGTCAGTGCCATGGATTTTAATCCTCCAGGAGCCAGTTAGCTTCGCTCAGAGAAGACCAAGTGATTCATGACCACAGGCAGCCACAGGCTCTGTTTTTGAGTTGCTCCGTGCTTGAATGAGTTCTCACAGAATAGTTATTGAACTTAATGCTGTACACAGTGGCATATCTAGAGTATTTGACACCTCCAGCAGGTCAATTTTTTTTTAATCGTCCTAACTAAAACCTGGATTAAGTTTCTGAACATAAATAGCCCTTTATTTTAGGATTATAACTTTCCTTCTCTATGGAGCTGTTCATTATAAAGGTAATAGTGGAATTTAATCTTGAACCTGGGTGTGTGTGTTCATACACATGTGCCTTCTTAATACTAACCCACCACCGGAGGGAAAAACAAAGAAGAAATGTGGACCAGGCAATTTCCACATTCTGAGTTGAGGAAAATAGGATCCCTGGGTTATGTAATTGGCAAGATTACACAATTAATTGGAGCAGAACCAGTACTGGAAGCTGGTCAACAGGCTCCCAGTTCAGTATTCTTCCTACTTTATTTTGCTTTTTTATTATGGATCATACAGTTTTTCTGCACATATGAGAATGTTATATGAATATATGTTATATATTACATAACGTCCTCCCCCCAACAGCCTTCGTCCCCCAAGCATGAAGTTTCCACCAAACCTGGAACAATCTCATTTTTTTTTAACATTCCCTCCTCCAAACAACATAATTATCTACTGTAACAGCAATCATTTTTCCTGATTTTTCTTTTGTTCTAAAGCAAACAACAATTTACAAAGAAACTTCAATGTCACAGGCATTATTCAGATTCAATCAAATATTTCATGTATGAACTGAAAATTGCACTTGCCAAACAAAAATATTATGCCTTGCAGTTCACACTGCTTCCCTGTTTTAAATGTTAAAAACAAAATAAAAACTCCAAGAGTTACAAAGAAAAACATAATCGATGTAATTCAAGTTCACTTTCTTCATATTTGTAATCATAGTGGTAGTGATGTTTATTTTGAATTGACTGTTTAAATACAGGAATATATAGTACCACCGGGTTGGTGACCTCCATCCATTCTGAATCCTTAGGAATTCCCTCTTGGAACAAACACATGTAGCTGAGTCTCTGTGGGTTGGAGGCTGACTGAATAATTGAGAGTTTCCAGAATTAAATTTCCCTGCAGAATACAATTCTCATTAAAGGATAAGTAACAAATATTTGCTAATTTGAAGATTATACCTGTATTATTAAAACTCAACATTAACCACAGTAATTGCTCAGAGCTTATATCAACAAAAGATTTTTTCAGGGAGGAGTATTTATCACTGGCATTTTTAGAATTTCCAACATATTGGGATAATAAAAAGGATATCAAACTTTCAGTAAGTTTCATTATTGTTTTTAACTTTTCTACAAACAATGTACCCCCTTAATGCCATCGCCCAGCATCAGCACTCCCACTGCACCACTGGATAAGTCCCCAAGCTTCAGAAGTACTTCTGAAGTGCTCAGCTGGCTTGAGCCACATGTGCTGATTGGGCTAGGAATTACTGTGTGACACCAAGAAAACCACGTACCTCTAAGAAGACTTGGTGCAAAACTCCACCAAGCAGGAGGACTCCATATTGGATGGCTGAACCTAACCCAAATGAATCCTGTCTGTGGTGAAGTATATACACAGGTAGCACTCAAGTTACACCTTCATGGGCAATGTGCAGTTAACATATCTTCAAAAGGCTTACAGAACCTCCCTGGATTAGAAGGATGATTAGGAACCCAGAATAGTGGTCCCTTCCTTGAAACCTAATACCCTAACACAAAATTATAATGATAACAGTAATGGTAGTAATACCTTAGTACACTTTCGTAGTCTATAAAACATGCCTAGGTCCATTGGGTGTTGGGTTTAGGTCCATTACAGAATTTGATTTTCAAAAAAACTTTGTGATATAGGTCTTATTGTCCTTATTTTTCAGACTAGTAGACTGAGGCTCCAAGAAGTTGGGCAACTGACAAACATCACATAGTTGGTATTCAAACCACGATCTTCCGAGCCCAGTGCACTTTCTACCACACTGCGCTGAAGTATGGTAATAATAAGGACTGCCATAGACAAAATGACACGTAAGAGTGCTTATTACTGGCGAGGAGTTTACAATCTATTATTTTGTACTAAGTCAGATTCTACCACCTTAAATTCACCAGCAATGACCTCCTCTATCTTGTCCCCCTGGAAGATTCCTACACATCTTTTAAGACCTGTCTCAAGAGAAGTCTTCCTTTGCAAAGCCTTCCTCGACATGGAAGCTAGAGGTAGTTGCTTTCTTCTTTGTGCAATCAATGTATCTCACCACACCTGTCTCACATCCCTTATCATGCAAAACTGTAACCCCTCATTTACATGTCTGTCTTGAAACTTGACTGTGAGCTTCTTACCACCAGGAGCTGCGGTTTATTCTTATTTGTGTTGCCAGTGTCTGGCACGTATCAGCCTCAGAGTAAATTTTAAACTCTACGCATTCCAATTTCTGGGAAAAATATAACTGAAAGTATTTATAATTGAGGGTGAGTCAGTGTAACATCACCCTTTTATGCTGAGATGAAGAAATCCACGCAATTCTATCTGCTTTTTCTTAGAGATAAGAGCTCAGAAATATAGAGAGATATGTCACTGACTCTATTTCCAAAACCTGCTATTGAGGATATAATAAAATTATCCTGTGAATAGAATCAATTTTTTATTTCTTAATGCTCCTAAATATATCTCCCAAACCAATCTTACATCATATTAACACACTCTCAGAGAATATAGAAGCTGAAATGGGTCTTTGAAAGCCATGTGACTCAATTTCCTGATTTTATACATGAGGAAATCAAGACCTTGAGATGCTAACTGACTTGCCTAAGGTTTCATGGTTGGTTAGTGGAAGGGCTAAGCTAGCGAGTGCTTTCCAATATTCCTTGCTGCTTCTATGGCCCAAAGGAGAAAGAAGATGCCTCATAACAAAAGCAAAGTGCAGGGACTGAGCATTAATTTGCTCAACGAACCTCCCATCCATTCTCCCTTAAGAAAATATAACAAAGAAAAAAAAATTACATTAAAAAAAAAAGAACGTACAAAATTAGAGCCGACCACCCTCAATTCTAAATGGTTATTCTGTCGACCAAATAATCTGTCACAGCATTCTTTAAAAATGCAAGTTTTATTCTTTAGAGAAACTGAAATTAAAATCCTACTCTCAAAAACAAAAACGACATATTTCCTTGGGCAAATCTGCTGCAAAAGATCTCTTTCAAGTGTTAAAAAGTGAAGACGTCACCTTGAGGACTAAGGTGCGCCTGATCCAAGCCATGGTATTTTCAATCACCTTATATGCATTCAAAAGCTGGATGATGAATAAGGAAGACCAAAGAAGAACTGATGCCTTTGAATTATGGTGTTGGCAAGGAATACTCAATATACATGGACTGCCAGAAGAACGAACAAATCTGTCTTGGAAGAAGTACAGCCAGAACGCTCCTTAGAAGTGAGGATGGTGAGACTCTGTCTCACACACTTTGGACACGTTATCAGGGGGACCAGTCCCTGGAGAAGGACATGATACTTGGTAAAGTACAAAGACAGGAAGACCCTCGATGAGACTGATTGATACAGTTGCTGCAATGATGGGTTCGAACATGTCAACGATTGTTAGGATGGCACAGGACAGGGCAGTGTTTCATTCTGTTGTACATGGGGTCTCTATGAACTGGAACTGACTCAGTGGCATCCAACAACAATAACAACAACACTCTAAAAAAATAAAGTTTACATACCTTCTTTTGTAGCAAATAAATTTATGTAACAAAGTGAGATAACAGGTGGGGCTTTGGAGGGCTTTGGAGTATAGCCTAGTTTGAGAAATTTTAGTTGTCAATGAAATAACGTAGATTCTAGGCCTAACAGCACCATTTATTTGTTCTACAACCACAGACAGATCTGTAGCCTCACTGAACTGTCCACATTTACAGATTGCTGACAGAAATACCTGTTTATGTTCTTGGGGAATTGTCACAGATGAGATGACACATATTGATATGTACCTCCTGATATGATGTGATCAGAGGGTACTTCACCTCTGTGGTCTTCCTCCTCAAAACCCATAACCCCATTCTAATCATAAGAAAAGCATCAGGCAAACCAAAAACTGGGGTACATCCTACAAAATACCTGGCCAGGACTCATCAAAACTGCCATGATCATAAAAAGCAAGGAAAGACTGAAAAGCTCTCACAGACCAGAGGAGACTAAGAAGACATGACGACGACATGCAATACAGGATCCTAGGTGGGACCCTAGATCAGAAAAAAGACATTGAAGGTAAAACCAGTGAAATCCAAAAAAGTCTAGAGTTTAGTTAAGAGTAATGTGTCACTGTTGGCTTCTTAGTTTTGATGACTGTGCCACGGTAATGTAAGATGTCAACGTTAGGGGAAACAGAGTGAGGGGTATACAGAACTCTCTGTACAATCTCTGTAACTTTTTTGTAAATCTCAAATTATCCCAAAATAAAAAGCTTATTTAAAAAATGAGAAGACGACTAGAAAGGCTTTCTAAAATGTAATACATAAATGCTAGGTCATGCCTAGAGAGAACATAGACCTGTGTTTAAGAGTTTTGAGTAGACTGATCTGATGTAGCCATTTATCTTTTTGTCTGTTGGCTAGTTTGTTTTTTTACTAGAAGATGCTCTGAGCAAAACTGTGTTCTACTCAAGCAGCATTGTTTTCTGTTCAGTACATTTAAACACATTTGTAATGCCAAGAGCACTGGTTCAGAAACAAAGAGTACTGGTTTCCAGGCCTGCTTCCGTGTTGGCCTGCAGTGGGAACTTAGACGATAATTTCACCTGGCTTGGTTTATTTCCTTAAGAAAAGGGTGCAATAGTGCAGTGGCTGTAAGTGTTGAAATAAGTAATAAGGTGAAAGTGTTTTGACAGTTACAAGGTGCTATATGCCCCAGAGAGAACAGATTTCTGATGACGTGGATCAATCTGATACACTTTACATAGCAGAAGAAACTTCACAGATATGATTAGGTGAAGGATCTTGAGATGAGGAAATTATCCTGGATTATCTAGGTGAGCCTAATGTAATCAGAGAAGCCTTATAAGAATGAGGCAGGAGGATCAGTGTCAGAGAAGATGTGATAATAGAAACAGAGGTTAGAGTGATGTGAGGAAGAGACCCTGAGCCAAGGAATGCAAGCAGCCTCTAGAAGCTGGAAAAGGCAAGGACACAGTCTCCCCAGAACTTCCAAAAGGTGCGATTCTAGACTTCTAGGCTCCAGACTATAAAGTAATAAATTTATGTTGTTTTTAGCCACTGTGTTTGTGATAATATGTTACAGCAACCATAAGAAATTAATACAATGAATTTATCTATCACTCATCTGCGGTGTATTGAAGGATGCTGAAGGGTAGATAAGCTTAGGGACTGTGGGATCCCCTTGCCTTTAAAGGGGGACCAAATGGGGGTTGGGGTGATCACACAGTGATTTCCTGGAGGGAGAAAGCCTGTGTCCAGAGTGACACCTGACACCAGAGTCAGTGGAGCCTGCTACTTGAAGGTCAAACAGGAGATGAGGAAGAGGGGAGCAAGCAAGCACTGGGCCTGGGCCAATGGCCAAAAAGCCCTGGTTACAAAGCATGGGGACATAGGCCTAAGTAGGGAGAGGCATCAGAAGGCAGAGTCTGAGGTCAGAGGATCAAAGGGCCAGGGAGATGAGGGCAAGGGAAAATGATGGAAAGAGCAAATGGGGGGCACCTGGATGAGTTCTTGAAGGTTGCTGACCGAAACTGTTAGCGTGTTCATACCTTGTCCTGCCCTCTCATGCTCTTTCCTAAGTCCCCACACTGGTGAACAGCTCCGCTCTCCAACCAGTTATCCAAACCCCAGACCTGGGAGTAATGATTAAAATCCCTCTCTCCCCCAACATGTGTTATAAATTTGGAAACACTGGTTAAGAAATCTGAGGGGGCTGGGGAACTAGCTTCGGTTTTCTTCTGAGGATACCATTCATACAAAGGCAACAAAAGCAATATCCAACCCAGAGAACACTATTTCCCACTTCTTGATTTGAAGATGTTAGGCCAGAACAATGTCTACTTCACCTTCAAATGCTACTCTGTGATCAACTTAGATTGAACATCTTAGCAGCCTTTTATGGTCTTTTACTATATGCAGAAGTTCCTGGGTGGCACAAATGATTAAGTGCTTGACTACTGGCTGAAATGTTGGTGGTTCAAATCCACTTAGAGATGCCTCAGAAGACAGGCAGGGAGATCTGCTTCTGAAAGGTCACTGCCTTGAAAACCCTATGGAAGAGTTCTACTCTTCACACATGGGATCACCATAAGTCAGAATCCACTCGATGGCAATTAACAACAACAATACTATACAGGGGAGTGAAGGGCATTGTTGTAGGCCGATTCTCAAAGGCTCCAAAATTCCCACACCCGGCTGTGTACACCCTGTTTGATTTTCCCGATCTGGAATATGGACAGAACTTGCGAATATGATGGAATTTTAGCCCCACGATCAGGGTACATTATATGGAAAAGGTGAAGGAATTGGGCAGACACAATTAGGGTTCTCAATCAGTTGACTTGGAGTTAATTAAAAGGGAGATTATCCTGGATAGACCTGACCTTTAAAAAAAGGTCCATGATGAACCCTTCCATGACGGGAGAGATGCCAAGCAAGACACTTTGCAGCTGGCCTTAAAGAAGCAAGCAGCCCTTTCATGAACTACTGCTGGAGAGGGCCAGCCTCTAGGGAGCTACAAGTGAATTCTGCCAAGGGCTGGAATGAGCTTAGAAGTTGACCCTAAGGCCTCAAAGACAAATGCAGTCAGACAGAAGCACTTTTTGTAGCCTTCTGAGACCTAAACAGAGAACCCCACTAAGCCATGCCCAGACTCCTCACCCATGGAACCTGTGAGACAATAAATGTGTATTGCTTTACGCTGCTAAATGTGTGGTCTTTTGTTGTGCATCGATACAAAACTAATCCGGGCACCACTTACTCCATGGAGGAATGAGAGGAATGCATGACACCAGCCAGGCCATCCCAGATCACACACACACCCCACCATCCAGCCTGCTTCCCTTCCTAGGAGGATTGCTGGGAAAAAAGAGAACTCACACTCCTTACTAACACGAGCCTTTCTTAAGCAAAGAAAATTGGCCATTAAAAAAACAAACAAAAAAACAGTTTAATTAGAAATCAGTTCTGAGCACAGGTAGTCACCAATAGGTATAATTACCTTCATCTTCTAACAATCTTGATGTTTTAAAAATACCCAACAAGGAAGGGGTCAGAAATAGCTTCTTGGGAGGCATCACTGGCCAGGCAGAACAATTACGACTCGATTTTAAAGAAAGCATGGCTGGATGGAGCCAGGAGCCAAAGCTGTCACAGAGTCCCAGTCCTGATCTGAAGTCTCAGCTAAGACTGTCTCCACTAATCATTCAGACTGCTTAAATGCTCAATTTCATGATCTCGTGGTGCTTTCAGGTCTCCGAGGAAGAGTAAATTGCTTATAGCTGTTTATTGTCCTCCCAGAATTCCTAGGAGCTCTACCTAAACACTTTAAGTGTGGCCCAGCACGCCCTCCATGATCTGGCTCCTAACCACCGTTCCGGGCTAATCTGCAACCACCTGCCTCTGTCACTGTCCACTCTGGTCACAGTGAACTTGGTCAGTTTCTTATACATGCCATGCTCTTGAGAGCCTCCGAGACTTTACCCAGGCTCAGTCCTCTGCCTGGAACCCTGCTCTAACCCTACTCTTCACCAGCAATGTCCTTCATCTTTCAGTCTCAGCCTCCCCTGGTTCACAGAGCAAGGCCTTCCCTGATCTCTAGATGCCCCTTGCTGGACTTTTCAGAAGCCTGAGTGCTTCCTTTTTACAGCACTCGCTGCAGTTTGTAATTACGTTTATTATTATTATTTTACACCTGACTTTAAGAGCAGAGGAGGAACTGTCCCCAGAGTGAGGCTTTTGTTTCTTGCCCTTTTCCTTTTTTAAGGGGTAAAGATTCCAGTCTGTTTAGATTCAAGTCAATTTAGCAAACACTGAGCCCCTACTGTATGCAAGGCCTGGACCGTATCAGGGAAGGGGGTGCAAGAAGACAGGGTCCCTGCCCCTAGAAGCTGAATACTCCCTAGTGTCTTCACTGCTCCTGTCTTGGCCCACATCTCTCCCGGAATTCTGCAATAGTTTCAAGCTACCCTTTGGCTTCCAGTGCTTTTTGGGTAAAATTTAAACTCCCAGGTGGCTTTGCAGGCCTCCCATAATAGGGTCCCTTCTGCCCTTCCCAGTCCTAAGCTCTTCTTGCTCTAGTGAGTTGCCCTCTTCCAAGCCTCCAGGCCTTTGTCCAGCTTGCTTTCCTTTTAGAAACACCATTTCTTCACTTCTATCCCTATCAGAATCTTACTAACCCTCAGGGACTCAGCTCTGGCCTTGCCTCCTCTGGGAAGACCTCCCTGCTCTTTCAGACTGGGTAGCTCCAAACATGCTCCATGGCAATCCTGACAACATGGTAATGTGATTAGACATTTACCCTTTCCTCTTCAAGTATCCTGAGTTCTGAGAAGCCATGATGGAGCCTTCTGTATGTCTTTACACATGCAGGTAGAAGGATGGCCATTGCTAAAGGCAGTTACCCAGAGAGAGTTTGCTGAATGAGTGAGACAAAGAGCTTGACAAGAGGCTTTTCACCTGCTCTAGGGACCCAGAAAGTTGAAAAAACACATATTGCAAGAGCCATTATTTAATACTTTAAAATGGAAGCAATTCCCCAGATTCTGGTATCCCAGTCTGAAAAGGAAACTCCCCTTTCAAACACTGCCATGTGAAGAAAGAATAATAAGGAGAGGCTGCTTATTATTTTTAATGTCTCTCTCTCCCACTAGATCGTAAGCTCCAAGGGGTTAGAGGCTGTCTCTATTTGCAGTCACAGCTCCTAGCAAAGTGCCTCTTGTAAAAAGAATGTCTACTTTACTGTTTTGGATAAATGGAAGGTTAATAGACAGTATTTGGCAGATATTTTTTTCTGAACTACATTAAGTGTATGTACGTATATTAGTGCTAAATTAGAAATGTGTTATATGTATATGTGAGTTAAATATTTTACATATATATATACACACACACATCTGCACATATACACATACATTAAGTGCTACTAAGCAAACCCCATGCCGAATCCTTCTAATATGATTAACCCAATCTTTTTTGGTTTTGCAGTCTTAGTTAAGGGGTTTATCATCTCTTGACTGGACAATTTTAAAAAAACACCTCATTGATTCTCCTACCTCTGATATCCTCATTGGAATACAGCACATTCCCACCACTATAGCCATAGCTGGTATTGTAAAATTCACATTTGATTGTGTTTCTCACTTAACAAGGTTGGTGCCAAGGCAGTTCCACAGTTAATTCAATGCTCAATTGGGCCATAAAAGACTTGGGTTCTTTCCAACTTTCCATTCTACCATATTCAGTGTGGTTTTGGTTCCCAAATTTGTTCAGAAGGCTTCTGCTTACAGGTCATTGATAGAACTGTTGTATTACATTCTCATATATCTAAACCACTCACTGCCAGGGAAGGAACTGACATGGATAAATAAACATGTTTGGTGTAGATATTGACCAAGACTAGCCCTCTGGGGCTGGGGAGGGGCTTCATTGCTGGGCATGTGACTGTGTGGAGGATGAATACCCAAACAAAACTGGGGCTTTGCCTGCCAGGTAGCCCTTGGTTGTGGGTGGGGTCTGATGGAGGGATGGATTTAAGCAGGTCACCAATGAGGTCTGCTAACCACCCCACAGGAAGAATCACAATGCATAGCTGTCTTCTTTATCCTATAAATAAACCTACTTAAGGCCCTTGTCACAATGAGTCATGGGTTTATGGTTTATCTTCCCATTTAGTCTATGGGTTCTTCATTGAGTAAGAACAAATTTCAGTTACCTCTTTATCAACAGTCCCAAACATGGTGCTTGGCACCAGGTAGGTACTCCAGTTCACTCACACTGAACTGACCAAAGCGGGGTATTCCTGTGCTAAGTCAACCTTGTACTTGCCATTGCTACAGAGCACATACATTTCTATCCATCACAAGCTTTGCTGAATTCACATACTCACACTGTTATGCCAACTGACAATCATTTCTAGACACTCTAGTAAAGAAGGTAAGGGACAATAAAACTTGCCCAAATCATCTCTTGTTAACATGCTGTCGAGTTGATTTCGACTCATAGTGACCCATGTGACACAGTAGAACTGCCCCATAGGGTTTTCTTGACTGTAATCTTTATGGAAGCAGACCACAAGGTCTTTCTCCCACGAAGCTGCTGGGTGAATTCCAACCACCCACATTTTTGTTAGCAGCTGAACGCTTAACTGTTTGCACCACCAGGCCTCCTTCTAAATGGTCTAGTAATACGATATTCTCTCCTGTTTCACATACTCATAACCTGAAAAAACCCCAGTAACAAATCAAAGAACACTCTCAGACTCTCAGCTTTATATATAATGATAATAAGAGATAAAGAGTCCATTGTTTGTCCCAGAACCAACTCAGATAAAGCAGATTATCTGGGGTCTGTCAGATGTTAGAGCCTCAGGCCAATTACTTACTTCCCAAATTTTAATGACTCTTATTGGGAGCAGCAGTCAAGAAATCAAGACACATTGCACTGGGCAAATCTGCTGCAAAAGACCTCTTTAAAGTGTTAAAAAATAAGACGTCACTTTGAAGACTAAGGTGCACCTGACCCAAGCCATGATGTTTTCAATGGCCTCACATGCATGCGAAAGCCAGGCAATGAACAAGGAAGACCAGAGAAGAATTGATGCCTTTGAATTGTGGTGTTGGCAAAGAATACTGAGTATACCATAGACTGCCAAAAGAATGAACAAATCTGCCTTGGAAGAAGTACAGCCAGAATGCTCCTTAGGAGCAAGGTTGGCGAGGCTTTGTCTCAAATATGTTGGACATATTATCAAGAGGGAACAGCCGCTCCAGAAGGACATCATGCTTGGTAAAGTAGAAGGTCAGGGAAAAAGAGAAACACCTTTTTTTTCAGAGACGGATTGACACAGTGGGTGCGACAATGGGTTCAAGTGTAACAATGACTGTGAGGATGGCACAGGACAGGGCAGCATCTCGCTCCGTTGTACATAGGGTCTCTATGAATTGGAACCAACTTGATGGCACCTAACAACAACAACATTAGTTAATAAACCTCTCTGAGTATCACTTTCCTTATTTCTTTTATGGGAAAATAATATGAAATCTTGGAGCTTTCCAATGAAAGGAAAGCAGGCATGGTGAGGGAGTGTGGGTGACCCAGGAAAAAGCCAGTTTAGGAAGCGAAATCATCTGATAGCAGTTTTCTTTACTAGGAAGCTAAAGAGTTCCAAAACCAAAAAAAAAGAAAAAAATCCAAACCCCTTGCCGTTGAGTCGATTACGATTTTGACTCATAGCAACCCTAAATGACAGAGTAGAACTGCCCCACAGAGTTTCCAAGGAGTGCCAAGGTGGATTCGAATTGCTGACCTTCTGGTTAGTAGCTGTAGCTCTAAACCACTATGCCACCAGGGTTTCCTCTAGAGCTCCAGGGCTGTTAAATCCAGAGAAGGATAAAGTCACCTCTCAATCAACCACTATGTAGAGACCCTTTAGCTTATAAACTCAAGAAATCTTTAAGTCTCTTCCATGTTCCAGACATCATGAAAGACTCTCACTTGCATTATTACATTTTCCAGTGTTAAGCCTCTGCCTCATCTCAAACTGAGAAGTATCAAATTCAGTTACAGTGTTACTGATAAAATAATGAGAGTTATACTAACAAATACTGACATATACCGACTTTCACCATGTACCAGACATTATGATAAGCATGTTACCCACATTATGTAACTTAATTCTCAGAAAACTTTATGAGGTAGATTTTAGTCCTTGTCTCCATTTTACAAAGGAAGAAACCAGGGGCTTAGAACAGTTGATCACCTAGAGTGATTGCTGGCAGTCCTACCAGTAGGAAGCCATAGAGCCCAGACTCAAACTCAGGTCTCTCTGACTCCAGATTCTCCATGCTCAGACCTCCACATCTTGCTGCTTCCCATGTAGCAGAGTTCACACATATTATCTCATTTAAAGCTGGAGGTGAGAGATAGGCGAACTCTCAAATCAACACATGATGGAAAGATAAAACTTCTTACCTGTGGTTGTCTTAGGAACAACTACTAACTGAAAACAAGACCTTGAACACATGTAAAGAAATAATGCACCAACAGATGGCAAAACCACTGGAAAATATGGAGCAGGGAAGCAAATTTTTTTCAGTGCCCTTCAGGAACTATCCATGAGCATTCCAATGTCTACAGAGGATGTTCTCTATAGCCGCAGGACTAGTTTAATAAGACTTATTACAACTTAGAGGGAATGCCCTCTGTTGCTCTAATTCCATACTCAGCAAGGCACAGGACATATAATTATAAATGTAATTTCCAAGATACTTCAAATATCAGGAGCAGGTTCCCCAAGGGGGAAAAATATATAGCCATTCTGTTCATTGGAAAAATATGTCCCCAATTATAAGCATAAAATGCTAAGTATCAATATCACGTCATGAGAACGTAGCTTATGTCAATTAAGTTGGTATAAGCTTATTACCAGAAACCTGATCCTTTCTGGGTAAATTAATCAAGTCTAGTCTCTACATGCCTGATGGGCCAAGAAATAGATGTACCACACTAAATTTACCAAATTAATGATATTAAAGTATGAGGCCATTTGGCAGCTTGACTGGCTTTTTCCTGGGTCACCCACACTCCCTCACTATGCCTGCTTTCCTTTCATTGGGAAGCGCCAAGATTTCACATTATTTTCCCATAAAACAAATGAGAAAAGTGATACTCAGAGAGTTTTATTAACTGAGCTCTGCATAGCTGATATAATAAACTTTACAGATGAAGAGGAAAAGGAGGCATAGTAGCCAAAATATTCCAATTGACCCGGGCACTCCTCTTTCCACTTGCCACCAACTACAGGCCTCTCGACTGACACTCTGGGCCATCTGTTCTCAGTGCCTAAGAGGGGACAGCACGTCACTTTGATGGCTTTATTTCTTACTCTCTCACATCTATGCAGTTACAACATCTTAGAAAACTCTCACCTACCCTCCCTTCCATCTTCTTTAACATTCTTGCCCCTTCCCCTCCCTCTCTTCCCACTAAAGTCTTGAAGATGGTGAAGGATGAAGACCATAATTAGGATACAGGATAGTGGAGGGAGAGATGAAGAATAATTATCCTGAAGACCCTCCACCCCATTTCCCAACTAATTACGGTATGTTTCTGGATCTATGGTCTTTGGTTCTTTGTTCTCTCCCCCCATGCTGACAGTATCCACCTTGCCTGTTATTTTTAGCTAGTGCTTGGCCAGATCTGCTAAGTCCTGACCACGGCTGCTGCTGAAGTGACATCAGTGACAGCATGAATCCCAGCAAGCTTCCTTTCCATGGTCAACTCTTCCAGACTTCCTGTTTCATTAATGTCAACAAATGGCTCTTCCTCACTAAATCAAATGCCAGCAGAGCTCCTACCCTCATGTTTCCCTCCCCCTTCCCCTGACAGAGCTACCTGTAGAAAGAAGGATCTTGGCATTTAGGCTAAGACAGAAACACATGTTCTGGTTAAGATGCCCCTGACTTAATAAACTTTCTTTTGATGGAGTATTCATCGGACACATAAGGTAGACTATGTGGCCTTTTGCAGTATATTCCATGTTGTGTAGCAAACGCACAATTCTGCAAATAACATTATCTTTCATTCAAATTCCTTTAGAAAAAGAAAATAACAGGCAAAAAATGGGTGTGTACCTGGAACAAAGCTTCCCTGGACCACCTCCTTGTACGCCCACCAGCCTTCATGGATTTTTGGTGAATTCTGTTGAGCTAAAGGAAAAACAAAGAAGAGACACTGAGATGGTGGTGAAGACGTCTGTATCCTGGCTGTGCAAGCCATGAAATAACCCACTCTACCCAGATATCATGCTACACAATGCGACAGCAACCCTCCACCTTCCTTTTTCAAATAGATTATTAACCTGTAAATATACTGCCATCAGTTTTTATAAAAGTACTTGAGATTTTTCAGTTGAAGAGAAAGATGCAGGAATAGTATACTTAAGCCTGTTCATGTTATTTATCTCTGACTCTCCTCTTCTTCCCACCTGCCCCCCACATACACACGCATGCACACACATGCACGCAGAAGCACACGCCTACACACTCTCTGCTGGGATTGCAGAGAGAGAGGAGGCACGTCTGGTCCACTGGCCAGGCGAGAACTCTACACATGCATGGAACCCTTGGCATGGGTAGGGAGAGGTAGGGAGTTTGCTAAAAGTGCCAAGTTAGAAGGAGGAAGTACGCAATCAGTCAGCTTCACTAAGATCCCCGGAAAATGAAAAATGAGAATATAAATAACCATGGTGGGGGCTTTTGACATCATAGGAAGAAAGAGCAGAGGAACCGAAGATATTAAAAAATGTCATAGGAATCTGTGAGTTCAGAGGAATCTGTGACCACAGGATAAACCTTGACATTTATGACAGTTGACAGGTGAACTAGGGCAATTCCATTAACGTGGGTGTATACACTGAAGTATAAATCTGTTGCCATCAAGCCAATTCCGACTCATAGTGACCCTACAGGATGGAGCAGAACTGCCCCATAGAGTTTCCAAGGAGCAGGTGGTGGATTCAAACTGCTGACCTTTTGGTTAGCAGGTGAGTTCTTAACCACTGCGCCACTAGGACTCCACACTAAAATATAGGTGACCCTGAACTTGTATTGGTATCTTTATTAATTAAACTGCATTCATATTTCAGTTCTCAGTCACACTGAAAGAAAATTAGATAATCAACCATATTTGTAATGTAGCCAGTACACAGTAATTTCTAAACCTCCAGTTTATATTCCTTCTTTAAATTTTGCTCTATTTTTGGCCTCTGTCTTCAGAGCTCTAGCCATGAAACTCATCATTCTGGGTTAGAGAGTATCGGTGCAAGACAGCGGGTTAGAAAGCAAGGCTTTGGGTAGAGAGATGATTTTAACTTTTTTTCTGGAATTTAACTCCTGACTGAGCTTGAATTGCTTTGCTCCAAGTATCTTCCCATAGTAACGAGAAGGTACTTTTTCTGCTAGGACATTAAGACCTCTGAGAGTTGCAGCTCTGTGGCTGAAAGAGGATTTATGACATAGGACAAGTAAAAGAGAAGCCCATCCCTTCTGGAGTTGATGGCAGGGGTAGGGGACTTCAGAAACAACTGGGAAGGGACAAACAACCTATTTAAGGCTCTGGAAAGATACTACCTTTCAAGTTGCCCAGCACAAACCTTGGGCATGAATACATCGAGGTACACTGAATTTTCTGGTACTCTGATTTGCCACGTGGCTTGGATGGAGATCAGGTTTTTCCAAAGCCTTCGAGAAAGGGAAACCCTGGTGGTATAGTGGTTAAGAGCTGCAGCTGCTAACCAAAAGGTCAGCAGTTTGAATCTACCAGGCGCTCTTTGAAAACTCTATGGGACAGTTCTATTTTGACCTATAGGGGTGCTATGAGTCGGAATTGACTTTAAGGGCTTTAAGGAAGACACTGAAGGAGGCTGAGTTGAAAGACAGTGGATCTGCTTTAGGGCAGCAGGCAAAGGGGGAAGAGGCCTCAAAGTAGAGGCTGGAGAGGTACTGTCCAGCTAGGGAGCCAAGTGGAAGATTCAACAGAGGCTCCTGGTATTTGTAGCACCAGAGAAAGACAAACCCAAAACAAACCCATTGCCATTGAGTCGATTCTGACTCATAGCGACTCTATAGGACAGGGTAGAACTGCCCCATAGAGTGTCTAAGGCTATAAATCTTTACAGAAGCAGATTGCCACATCTTTCTCCTGCAAAGCGGCTGGTGAGTTCAAACCACTGATTTTTCAGTTAGCAGCTGAATGTCTTAACCACTGTGCCACCAGGGCTAAGGAGAAAAACAAAAAAACAAACCCGTTGCCATTAAGCCAATTCCGACTATTAGCGACCCTATAGTGACCCTATAAGACAGAGTAGAACTGCCCCATAGGGTTTCCAAGGAATGGCTAGTGGATTCGAACTGCTGACCTTCTGGCTAGCAGCCTTGGCTCTTAACCATTGCGCCACCAGGGCTCCAAGAGAAAGACAGGGAGATTTAATGTCAGACAGGGGGTCTTCAGGCCTGAGAAAGTACAGAAACCAGGCAAGTGTTACATGGTTGCAAATTTCACCAACTAGGTGGACAAATTTCAATTGCATTATACGCATGTGAAAGCTGGACAATAAATAAGGAAGACCAAAGGAGAATTGATGCCTTTGATTTGTGGTGTTGGCGAAGAATATTGAATATGCCATGGACTGCCAAAAGAACGAACAAATCTGTCTTGGACGAAGTGTGGCCAGAATGCTCCTTAGAAACAAGGATGGTAAGACTGCATCTTACATACTTTGGACATGTTGTCAGGAGGGATCAGTCCCTGGAGAAGGACATCATGCTTGGTGAAGTACAGGGTCAGCAGAAAAGAGGAAGGCCCTCAACGAGGTGGATTGACACAGTGGCTCCAACAATGGGCTCAGGCATAAAAACCATCGTGAGCATGGCACAGGATGGGGCAGTGTTTTGTTCTGTGGTACACAGGGTTGCTATGAATCGGACCCTAACAACAATAACAAAAACAGGTGGACAAAGAACATTACCTTTGCATCCAGAAGGGTTCTGATTCTTTCTCTAAGGCTTGACATTGAATAACCTACTCTCCTTTTCTTTCTCAATTATTTGAGAAGTCATGATAGGAGCAAAGAGGGGAATCCCAAAGGCTTAGAGATCCCTGAGACCAGATGTTACCTAAAGCACTCAGACACAATGCCCATTTTTGAAACAGACATTTTGTAAATGCCCACCTGACTATAATAAAATAAATGTAGTGGACAATACAACCTCCTCAGGGGAAAAAAACTGACATTTTGCTGAACTTCAGCCTAGCTCTGCTAGCCATGGCATACATCCTGAGCCTAGAAAATATTCACATTTCTAAAAGCCCAAAAGGAATAAGCTATGGGTATCACCTAACAGCTTTAAATCACAGAAAACCAGGACTGGTTTTCCTTATCGAAGACAGGAACTTCTGGCTTTTATCAAAACTCAACCAAATGTTATCCAAGTAGGATTGCTGCTGCCATGGAACAAGTTGAACTATAAATACAGCCTTCCCTCTACTCAGACCCAGTTGTTCGGAAAGCCATATTTCCTAGCATGTGTTTCATCATTCCAAGCAAGGCTCTGGTCAGCACTTGAAATATTTTTTTTTCTTATTGTACTTTAAGTGAAAGTTTACAAATCAAGTCAGTCTCTCATACAAAAACTTATACACACCCTAATGAGACAGCACACTCCTCCTCTCCACCTTGTATTCCCTGTGTCCATTCAACCAGCTCCTGTCTCCCTCTGCCTTCTCATCTTACCTCCAGACAAGAGCTGCCCACTTAGTCTCATATGTCTACTTGAGCCAAGAAGCTCACTCTTCACCAGTATCATCATCTGTCTTATAGTCCAGTCCAATCCCTGTCTGAAGAGTTGGCTTCAGGAATGGTTCCAGTCTTGGGCTAACAGAGGGTCCCTCTAGTCTCAATCAGACCATTACATCTGGTCTTTTCACGAGAATTTGAGGTCTGCATCCCACTGTTCTGCTCCATCAGGGACTCTCTGTTGTGTTCTCTGTCAGGGCAGTCATCGGTTTTAGCTGGGCACCATCTAGTTCTTCTGGTCTCAGGCTGATGTAGTCACTGGTTTATGTCAGCACTCAAAAATTTTTGTTTGTTATTTACACACAATATTTCAAAAATATCAATGTAATGATTTAATTGTAATATAAAGAAGAAACAAAATAAACGCAATTTATAATAAAATAGTTTATATTTCATTGTATAAATACTCAAGCATGAGACACTAGAACAGGGATTGGCAAACTATGGCCTACTCGCCAAATATGGCCCACTGCCTGTTTTTGTATGATCCAGGAGCTAAGAATGGTTTGAACATTTTTAAATGGTTGGAAAAAACCAGAAGGAAGAATTTTCTGTGACATATAAAATTTACATGAAATTTAAATTTCAGTGTCAATAAATAAAGTTTTATTAGAACACAGCCACACATATTTATTTACATATTATCTATGCTTCTGCACTATAACAGCAGAGCTGAAGAGTTGCGACAAA
Source organism: Elephas maximus indicus (assembly GCF_024166365.1). Taxonomy (NCBI): domain Eukaryota; kingdom Metazoa; phylum Chordata; class Mammalia; order Proboscidea; family Elephantidae; genus Elephas; species Elephas maximus. The sequence continues at coordinate 41,790,181 of NC_064837.1, read as the reverse complement.
GACTTATGGTTTGCAAAGCCTAGAATATTTGCTACATGGCTTTTTATTAAAAAAGATTTTGACCACTAATTTGCACAAATAATTTCAAAAAAGTTAGTCAATATAATCAATATAACTGCAATAAAAAGGAGAAATACAAAGAACATAATTTATAAGAACATACATTTCAATATGTAAAGACTTCAGTATGATGGACTAGAAGGTAAAATGAAGTAGTCAGATAATAGAAATGGGTAAAAATTATGTCTTTGTCTCGTACTGGAGAATCTAAAATACCACAAGTGGCATTTTTCTCAGTGGAGTGATCTTCCAAAACAGTCAACAACTCCTGGCAACATTTTTAAACAAAAGAAAGTACAACCTTTCCTTGGTTTACATAGCATTTGCATCACTGAAAAACAAGACACGTTAAAACTACGTAAGAGGTAGAGGTACTTAGTGTTCATACATAAAATGGAATTTGATTCTGGACTCAGATAAATAAGCCAGTTTTTTATTCATTTGAAAATGTCTGCTGGGACATGGGACAATTTGTCATTCTTTGGGACCGTCTAATACATTGGAAAGCATACAGAATCTCTGTTCCCACAGGTCAGTGCTAATTTTAACAACTTTCATTATACAATCTCAAGTGTCACCACTTATTTCCAAAATAATCCCCCAAGGAACAGGGGCACATCTATTGACAATCGCTGACCTAAAGGGACTATGTATAAGACTATTTATAGGTACTAAATGGGCTAGGCTAAAACCTTATGTTGAACAATAGTCAAGGGTGGGGCGTCCTAAGAAATATTCGTTATAGATAACTTAAAGGCTGTACCTTTTCCCATGGTGATCCTATGTGTGTCGCAGTAGAACTGTGCTCCGTAGGGTTTTCAGGGCTGTGACCTTTTGGAAGCAGATCACCAGGCCTATCTTCTGAGGTGTCTCTGGATGGGTTTAAACTGCTAACCCTTTGAATAGTGGTTGAGCACTGAGTCAGAATTGACTCAACGGCAACTAACAACATCTTTTCCCTATTTTTACTTATAGTGTCAAGCAGATGTGCCACCCCATCTGTACTTGAATTTTATTCTACTTTTTCCAATTATTTGACCATATCCTTAAGTAATTGACATTTTTACCAAAAGATACACCTGTGAGGAAAAAAGAGAAAGTAAAGATGCTTGCCCTCAAGTTGGCAAAAATGGAAAGCTAAGTCTAACAGATATCACCCATGTGTCAATTTGTCGTACTATGGTGGCTTCTATCTTACTATGATGCTGAAAGTTATGCCATCGTTATTTCAAATACCAGCAGGTCCAACCATGATGGACAGGTTTCAGCGGAACTTTTAGACTAAGACGTACAAGAAGGAAAGGCCTGGCGATCTACTTCTGTAAATCAGCCAATGAAAAAACCCTGTGGATCACAACAGAATACTGTCTGATATAGCGCTAGAAGATGAGCCCCCTAGATCGAAAAAAAAGATCGGAAGGCACTCAAAATACACAGTGGGTATAACAATGGACTTGAACATACCAACGATCATTAAGATGGTGCAAGACTGGGCAACATTTCATTCTGTTATACGTGGGTCACCATGAGTTGGAGCCAACTCAGGGGCAACTAACAAAAACTCTAATAGAATCCTAAGATGACGAGGTTTTCAAGTTTTTACGTATATTCATATTCTCTCTCTCTCTTTTATACACACAGATACATACACACCTACGAAAAAGACCGATCAATCTGACCAAAGCATCAGTTTAAGAAATGTCATTTAAGAGGAAGAAAAAAAAAAAAAAAGAAGTCCCTGGGTAAGACTGTTGTTATTTCCAACAGGATCACCAGAAGACTCTAATCCACCCAGTAAGTTATAAAACATTTTACTCTCTCTTCAGCTCTAATCATTGCTTCTGAAGTTACTGCATCCGTTGAGAAGTAGAATTATGGGAGGTCTTAGCAGGCGGCCAGACAATCTGACTACCTGAGTAAAATCTACTATAATGATAGAACTGCAGGGTTTCCATTAGCTTTTTTGCCCTACATTGTGAAGGACCCAAATTCCCCCTCCAAAAATCAATCTGCCTGAGCAGGGCCATCTGATGTCTATCAATTACAAAATATGATAGCTGCAGGCTAGAGTTAAAGAAAATGAAGGTGTTTTATGTAATATGTTTTCAAACGTCCTTGTATGCCCAGTCTGGCCTCCTACTGTTTCGCATTTTAGAAAGACAGGATGGCACATTTAAATGGTACTGCATTTAAAGTTCTGCTCCAGTGAGACAGGGGCTTATTTTAGATGGAGCACCTAGAGAAGCACCTGATTTTGATTTTAATGCCTCCCTGACAGATCTTCGGCAGTCATCTTCCTGATGTTGACATCTGCATTTTGAGCGAGCGAGTGGAGAGCTGATTGAGAATTCCTCAGAGAAAACAGATGAGCAGAGAGCAGCTTCAGCTTCTGCAGCACTCTCTGCTTCTCTTTGCCTATGGACTCAGCATTTCTCTAGTCAATGCACAACTAGCCCTTGGGAAAAATCCAGGTGTCTAAAAACAAAAACAAAACAAAACAAAACAAACTATGTTGACAATCAAAGCTGTCATCATTGCCAGATGAGGGATTATACACAGCAAGGGCCCCTCTTGGAGAGTAAAGAAAACATATTTCAATTTTATTCTCTCTTTTCAGTGTGGCAGTTTGAGGTCTTGTGCGTTTCAAAACACATAACATTTCAGGATTTCCAAAGAGAACACAGGGTTGCCCCAATCTCTTTTTGTACAGATGAGGAAACCAAGTAGGGAGGCCACTGCTAAAAGTATGGTGTCTTAAAACAGGAGCTGACAAACTTCTTCCGTAAAGGGCAATATAATAAATATTTTAGGTTTCACAGACGATACTGTCTCTGTCTCAACATTCAACTCTGCCGTTGGAGTAGAAAAGCAGCCATAGACAATACGTAAATGAATGCATGTGGCTGTGTTCCAATAACATTTTATTTATAAAAACAGAGGGTCAGATTTGGCCCACGGGCCATAGTTTGCTAATCCCTGTCCTAGAGCTAGCAAGGATTTTTTTCATCATTTTGCCACCTCTTTTCAAATGTTTAGGAGTAAGCTACTTGAGGAAATGCTGGTGGCGTAGTGATTAAGAGCTACAGCTGCTGGCCAAAAGGTCAGCGGTTCAAATCCACTAGGCGCTCCTTGGAAACTCTATGGAGCAGTTCTACTTTGTCCTATAGAATCTTATGAGTTGGAATTGACTCAACGACAATATTTTTTTTGTAAGCTACTTGGAAGAGAAAATCAGAAAGAATTTTAGATTACATGATTTTCCAATTACATGTAAATGACAGCTGGTCAACAAGCCCTGTAGAAAGTACGCATATCACTAAATCTTTCTCAGACTTCCTGACATTGGTCACCAGAGTCTGCATGCAAATTCAATATGGCCCTCTCCCCACCCCATTTCTACTGGGCTAAACCACCAAAGTTGGAGGCGCCTCGTATAAACACTGCCCACAACCCCACTGTCCACAACCCCATCCTGGGTTTTCCAAACTAGTCATAAGGGACCTGAACAACTCCCAGGATCTCCTGTTATTCCTCTCATAAACCCATGGAAGCACATTTCTGGATGACTCCTGGGAACCTCACCTGTTTCCATAACCCACTCCAAAAAAAAAAGGAAACCCTGGTGGCGTAGTGGTTAAGTGCTACGGCTGCTAACCAAGAGGTCGGCAGTTTGAATCTGCCAGGTGCTCCCTGGAAACTCTATTGGGCAGTTCTACTCTGCCCTATATGGTTGCTATGAGTTTCCATAGACGAAGTAATTATATTTTCACACTCTAATCTTTTCACAAAGTCCCTGGGTGATGCAAATGGTTTGCACTTGGCTGGTAACCGAAAGGTTGGTAGTTCAAACTTGCACAGTGGCACCTTGGAAGAAAAGGTCTAGGGATCTGCTTCTGTAAACATTACAGCCAAGAAACCTATGAAGCAGTTTTATTCTGCAACACACAGGATTGACTCAACAACAACAATCTTTTCACACACTTTGAGACTGACTTTTACAATTCCCCTCTATATATTTTTTAGTCCCTATAATTGGCAGCAAAACTTAGTTAAGTGACCTAACTTAGGTTCAGAGAAAACACAACTGCAAAATATCTCCAAGTGGAAATTAATAAAACTCTACCATCAGCCAAAACATCAAGCTGTAATAATGCACATTTCAGAAATGAGCTTCTAGGCCCTAGTACCATCATATTTGTGCTGGAGTAGTCTACAACCAAATCTATGGGAGGGGCAGTTAGAGTACATGTGCTGCTCTGGATAACCAAAAAAAACCAAACCCAGTGCCGTCGAGCCGATCCCGACTTATAGCAACGCTACTTAGTTCTAACGTCGTAGTAGGAGTCCAGAGCAGTTGCTTCCCTAAGAAACTGCTTTACTTTGCCTGAAGCGGTAACTGAGAAGGAGATAACAAGCCTACTGGACCAGTGGGAACACCAGATGTTGGAAAAAGAAAAAATCCTGCTAACATTAGGTTCTCTTTAACAGCCAATTCTGCCCCCTAAGTGGGAAGCAGAAACGTTGAGAAGAGCAAGGTCACCAGAGGATATGTCAATGATTGCCTTTGTTGTTAGCTGCCACTGAGTTGGCTCAGATTCATAGCGACCCCGTGTACAATAGAATGAAGTGTTGCCCAGTCCTCTGCCATCTTCATAATTGGTATGTTTGAGTCCATTGTGACAGCTATTGTGTAGTGCCTTCTAACCTAGAGGGCTCGCCTTCCAGCACTATATCGGACAACATTCTGTTGCGATCCATAAAGCTTTCACTGACTAATTTTCAGAAGTAGATCACCAGGCCTTTTCTTCTAGTCTGTAAACTTACCTGAAACCTTTCCACTATGGGTGGCCCTCCTGCTATCTGAAATACTGGTGGCATAGCTTCTATCATCATAGCAATACACAAGCCACCATAGTATGACAAACTGACAGAAGGGTGGTGGCATGACCACCCTCGTGTACTTCACTGGACCTGACAGGGAGATGGCCATCCCCAAGTGCTTGACTTTTACACCACCTGGTAGGTCTCTCCCTCCTCTCTGAACCTTCAGCAGTATGTGTTATCCTACGTTTTAGCATTTACCATGCTGCCCTGCACTTATCTGTTTCCATGTCATTCTTTGACACAGTGTTGTGACTTTCTTGAGGTTAGCGAATGTGTTTTATTCATCTTTGAAATCACATGATTTATGCAAAGTCTGGCACATACTACACGTTGCTCATAACCAGTTCATCCCTACCATGGAAAACAGTAAAGAACCTTTTCTCTGTCGTGTGCAAATCTCATTTCCTTATTAGCACTTCATCAAGAGGACCCCCCCCAAAAAAAACCCAAACCCATTGCCTTCAAGTCAATTCCGACTCATAGAGACCCTAAAGGACAGAGTAGAACTGTCCCACAGGGTTTCCAAGAGCAGCCTGGTAGATTCAAACTGCTGACCTTTTGGTTAGCAGCCATAGCATTTAACCACTGAGCCACTAGGGCTCTGGCACACAGTAGGTGCCCAATAAATTTGGATGACTACATGATAAATGTTTTAGGGGACTCATGTATTTTTTTTTTTTTTTTATTGTACTTTAGATGAAGGTTTACAGAACAAACTAGCTTCTCATTAAACAGTTCATGTATTGTTTTACAACACTGGTTAACAACCCCAGGACATGTCAACTCTCTCCCTTCTCAACCCTGGATTCCCTATTACTAGCTTTCCGGTCCCCTCCTGCCCTCAAGTCTTTGCCCCTGGGTTGGTGTGGCCCTTTAGTCTCGTTCTGCTTTATGGGCCTGTCCAATCTTTGACTGAAGGGTGAACCTCAGGAGTGACTTCATTACTGAGCTGAAAAAGGTGTCCAGGGGCCCATACTATCAGGGTTTCTCCAGACTCTGCTAGGCCAGCAAATCTGGTCTTTCTTTTTGAGAACTTGCTTATTTATATAAATGTGCAATCCAGTTCTTTCAATCTCTGGGAGGTTTTAGACTATATACAAAGATTTGTAGGTATGTTGCCTATATTTTTGGTCAATGAGCATGTGGACAAGAGGGCCTTTTTTTTTTTTTTTTAGCTATCAGGCACACCCTTGCTTGACAGGTGGAAGAATGCCAGGAGCAGACTCCCTGACTGGGGAATTCAAGGCCACAGCAAGCCCTTTTTTTTTTTTTTAGCTCATTGTGTTTCATTTAAAACTGATGGAGGAAAATGCCATAACAGAGTATGTCTCTGCCATTCTGTGCTTTTTCTGAACTTGTGAGATAAGGATAAATGTCATTTCTGTCCCTCCACTCAACGGGACCTCCACTTGCCATAAAGACTGGACACTTAGATTATCAAGGATTGCACTACTCACTGACAATGTCATTAATGTAGGCACAGAAGATGGATATGACCTAGAATCACCTTGTACATTGGACTAGATCCAATCAAGCCAACATCACAATTATATTTGCATTAGGAGATAAAGAAAGAAAAAAAATTGGTGGCATTGCAGCCTGTATTACTTTCACTGAAAAGGCTTAGAAAGAGATCGTGGTAAAGATGCTCAAAGGTTTCAGGAGTTGAAAATCAGTAAGAGAAAAGTCCCTTACACAGCTGATTCTTAGCATGCTATTCTAGAATATCTGTAATTTGGACTTAACACGTTATGAAATAATTTCTCATAATCTTTACAAAGTTTCTGTTCTACCTTCTGTTGCCAGTACACCAGATTTATTGCTCTCTCCACACCTTTACTTCACCTTTTTATTTCTGGAATTCACTCTTTATCTACTTCTCAACTAGTCTTACTCAAGTCTCAAAACCTTATCAATTCTCAATTCTTTCAAAACACCTTTCCTGATAATTCCAACCCCACTGTGATCCCTCATTTACTTGAATTTCATAATGTTAGTGTCTATTCCTCATTTGTCACTTTCACTAATTTGGTATAAATTTATTGAGTACCTAACAGTCATCAGACAATGTTCTAGGTACTGAAGCTATAAACAAAGTTTCTGCTCTTCAAGAACTTACATTCTTCTGGGAGTAGACAGAAAATAAGCAAATAACTGAATTAAAATATAAGGAAAATATTAAATAGAAAAAATTACACTGTAATATAATAAAGAGGGCAAGGAAATAAAGAATGACTGGGGGCCAAGTTAGATTTTTTGACAGAAGTGGTCTTTGAGTTGTGACATTTAAGCTGAGATTTAGATGACAAAAAAGATCTGGCCTTGTGAAAATTAATAGCAATAATATTTCAGGTGAAATCAAAGATCTTAAGAAGGGAGGAAGGTACTTGGAAACATAAAAGTGACCAATATGGGTGAACCATAGGAGATGTAGGGGGAGAGTGGTTCAAGATAAGGCCTGATGATGTATGTGGTGGTCCAGAAGACAGATGATGATGGCTTAAACGAGGATTGTGTTGGTGAAGACAGAGGTGGATAGACGCTACATGTTTTAGAAGAAGAGTGAATAGGGCTTTCTGATGCATTGGATGAGGGAAGTGAAAGGCCACAGATCAAGAATAGCAACCACCATTTTTGGCCTGAGTGAGTAAATGTTGACAGTTACTAAGATGATGAGGAATACTGGGGAAGGAGTGGCTTCGGGGCATAAAGTAAAGTCAAGGTTCTTTCTGTTGTGACCATGTAAAGTTTAGATGGCTAGTGAGCATTCATGGGGAGATGTCAATTAGGCAGTTTGGATATAAAATGAGTTCTGAGGAGAGGTCAAGAGGAAATAAACGCTCATGAGAGGGGAGAAAACAGGAGACCAGTGGCCATTTTTTCTATCTTTATTTTACTTATCTATATAATTTTATTAATTATATATTTATTAATAAGCATTTTATTTTAGAATAGATTCTCAGAAAAACTATGAAAATAGTAGAGTTTATAAGTATATAAACTCTCCCTCTTTATCCCTCCCTCTCTCTCTCTCCCTATATATATATATATAAACATATATATATTTGTGTGTGTATATATATATCCCCCCATCCAGTTTCCCCTATTATTAATATCCTACACTAGTATGGTACTTTTGTCACAATTAATGAACAAATACTGATACAGTATTATTAACTAAGGTTCACGCTTTATTCAGATTTCCAAGTTTCTAACTTAAGGTCCTTGTTCTGTTCCAGGATTCCATCTAGGGCACACATTTCGTTCAGTCATCATGTCTCCTTGGTCTCCTCTTGGTTGTGACAATTTCTTTACATATTTTTAATTTGTTTTTTACTTATAACCCTATCTCCATGATTAAATTAAAAAATATCTCGAGGGTAAATAGCATATCTTATCTATGATAATGCAAGGCCTAGAATAGGGGCACCTAGCACAGTGTTTAATAAATAGTTGTTCGATAAATCTAGAAAGGGGAGAAAGACATGTAAAGCTCCATTTAGAAACGCCATTCACAAGTTTTGCAGCAATACCTATCTATCCTTCAGGCTACTCTCTACTTTTTTCTCTGAAGTAGTCCTTAGGCTATTGATAAGTGATAATGATAAATGGTCCTTAGAACTGAAGAATAGTGTAACTCAAACAATAACAGTAATGGAACATAAAATAATGGGGAAAAATTATCTCCAATCTATGTAATTGTAGAGGGCAACTATTATCTTGTTTTCTGCTTTTTTCACCAAACATTACTTCTTGAGTCATTTTATCCGTTCTTATTTTTAATGTGTTCATCATAGTTCTTTTAGAAGATGTGCCATAACTTACCAGTTATTCGCTTCCTGTTGGCCATTTGGCTGTTTTACTACTGAAATGAATTTCTTCAAGTCCAGAGCTTGCGCCTCCCACCGCAGCACCCCCTTTTAAAACCTTTCTTTAGCATAGCGTGCCAAAAGCAGGGTCACAGGGCAGGGCATAAGGGCATATGTTAATTACACTGTTAAAAAAATGATAGCAATATGCATTGCCACAATAACGCAAATGATTATTTTTGAAAGGAAAATATAGTAATAACCTCAAGACAAATAAATAATGATAGAAAAATGCTAATCCATTTCAAAATAATATTGAATTCTGATAAATGGGCACCTAATCAGAAAGCATTGCAACAAATGATTCTAATGAATGATTCTCTTCTGTCACAAATTCATGAGAAGTTAATTTCATCAAAGTCAGGATGCATTTCTTGTTCTTTTTTTTTTCACTATTATATATCAGCTTGGGATCAGGTATAGTTAGGTATAGACATATTCTCTATAAATATTGTAACACATTTTGGTAGTAGGGTCTATACATTTTTTTAAACAGAAGGATGAAACTTCAGTCTTCAGGAGTTCACCCAAACCAAAAACCAAACCCTTTGCCGTCAATTCCAACTCATCCCACAAATCACAGTAATAAGGGGAATGTGTGTGCTGTATTAAGAATACTAAAAGGGTACTGATACAAGGGTTTCTATTTTAAAAGGGTACTGATACAATGGATCAATTTTTAAACTACAGTTGATAAGGAATTATTGGAAATTCTTATAATCAATGGCTTAGTCAATTGTGGGATTAATTTTATTTCTGAAAAACCTTTCGATCCCACCTAGTAGTTCTGAACGAGACTAAAATCTTGTACCTCTCATAAGTTTGAATTCAGCCAGGTAAAATCAAAGGAAAAGAAGGAACCAAGCAGAATTCTTAGTCTGTTTTTTTTTTTTTTTAGTTCAAGAGGAAGTGAGAATAATGGGAAATATACAATAATCTGGAGTTGAATCCTAAATATTTACTACTAACCATATGACTTAGGCAAATTATTTTACCTTTTTAAAAGCTCAGTTAAAAACAAAACAAGAAACATGCACAAACAAAACACCCTACTGTCATATGAAAACTGGGAATAACTACCTTGGAGAGCTGTTAGAAAATATTAAATATGTTAATGTATATAAAACAATAACTTGTGCTCAATAAATGGCATTCATTACTTTTATCTGGTGTTAGTGGTGGTGGTATTAGGGATGGGGGATGAAGCCAGAGACAGAAAAGGATTCTGCCAAAAAGAAAAAAAGAGTAGGAAATTGCTCAGAAAAAGAAACCAGAGGCTATGGAACATTTTTACTTAAATGTGGTTGACATGTTAGGCAAAAAAAAAAAAAATGAAAGAGTATACTGGCCAGAAGCAACGATCTGCACATTTCATCCTTTAAACCTTCTGAGCCAACTTGTAGAAGAAAAAAGATAGCTTTGCCTGACCAAGGGAGCATTCAGGAGCCCCAGAGGACACTCATGACATTTGCCAGCCAAAGTACTGAGGAACCTTCAGAAACAGGGTGTGAGACTTGAAGGGAAAAATAGGAAAACAACTGATTGGGGAATTCATGCAGGGAGCCTGTGCTTCTTGTTGGAAAAAAAAAAAAAAAAAAACCCAGACAAAGCCCAATACCCAATGGAGCTGCAGGAGAAACGGAGAAAATGGTCCACTGGAATCAATTCGCCATGGTGGAACATAAAGCCAGATGCAAACCTTAGGAAAATATCACCAGCTCAACATCTTTTTTGGCCTTCATTCAGATGAAGATCCACTCAGCATTTGCTGAGCTGACACTACACGACAACTGATTCACTTACTTTGTAGGGTCAATGAGTTATGAGCACATTTGAGCTGTCCAGGCAAGCCCCATGCGTCTGTCAGTTTGTCCTACTGTGGGGGCTTGTGTGTTGCTGTGATGCTGGGAGCTATGCCACCGGTATTCGGATACCAGCAGGGTCACCCATGGAGGACAGTTTTCAGCTGAGCTTCCAGACTAAGACAGACTAGAAAGAATGACCCGGCAGTCTACTTCTGACAAGCATTAGCCAGTGAAAACCTTATGAATAGCAGCGGAACATTGTCTAATACAGTGCTGGAAGATGAGCCCCCCAGGTTGGAAGGCACTCAAAAGATGACTGGGGAAGAGCTGCCTCCTCAAAGTACAGTCGACTTTAATGACGTGAGTAAAGCTTCCGGGACCTTCATTTGCTGATGTGGCATGGCTCAAAATAAGAAGAAACAGCTGCAAACATCCATTAATAATCAGAACATGGAATGTACGAAGTACGAATCTAGGAAAATTGGAAATTGTCAAAAATGAAATGGAACACATAAACGTCAATATCCTAGGCATTAGTGAGCTGAAACGGACTGGTATTGGCCATTTTGAATCGGACAATCATATAGTCTACTATGCTGGGAATGACAACTTGAAGAGGAATGGTGTTGCATTCATCGTCAAAAAGAACATTTCAAAATCATATCCTGAAGAATAACGCTGTCAGTGATAGGATAATATCCATACACCTACAAGGGAGAACAGTTAATACAACTATTACGCAAATTTATGCACCAACCACTAGGGCCAAAGATGAAGAAATAGAAGATTTTTATCAGCTGCTACAGTCTGAAATTGATGGAACATGCAATCAAGATGCATTGATAATTACTGGCGATTGGAATGCAAAAGTTAGAAACAAAGAAGAAGGATCAGTAGTTAGAAAATATGGCCTTGGTGATAGAAACAATGCCAGAAATCAAATGATAGAGTTTTGCAAGACCAACGACTTCTTCATTGCAAATACCTTCTTTCACTAACATAAACAGTGGCTATACACATGGACCTTGACAGATGGAACACACAGGAATCAAACAGACTGCATCTGTGGAAAGAGACAATGTAAAAGCTCGATATCACCAGTCAGAACAAGGCCAGGGCCTGACTGTGGAAGAGACCATCAATTGCTCATATGCAAGTTCAAGCTGAAACTGAAGAAAATCAGAGCAAGTCCACGAGAGCAAAAATATGACCTTGAGTATATCTCTCCTGAATTTAGAGACCATCTCAAAACAGATTTGACGCATTGAACACTAGTGACCGCAGACCAGACAAGATGTGGAATGACATCAAGGACATCATCCGTGAAGAAAGCAAGAGGTCACTAAAAAGACAGGAAAGAAAAGACGAAGATGGATGTCAAAGGAGACTCTGAAACTTGCTCTTGAGCGTCGAGCAACTAAAGCAAAAGGAAGAATTGATGAAGTAATAGAACTGAACAAAAGATTTCAAAGGGCCTCTTGAGAAGACAAAGTAAAGTATTATAATGACATGTGCAAAGAGCTGGAGATGGAAAGCCAAAAGGGAAGAACACGTTTGGCGTTTCTCAAGCTGAAAGAACTGAAGAAAAAAGTCAAGCCTCGAGTTGCAATAGTGAAGGATTCCATGGGGAAAATATTAAACAATGCAGGAAGCATCAAAAGAAGATGGAAGGAATACACAGAGTCATTCTACCAAAAAGAATTAGTCAATGTTCAACCATTTCAAGAGGTGGCATATGATCAGGAACTGATGGTACTGAAGGAAGAAGTCCAAGCTGCTCTGAAGGCATTGGTGAAAAACAAGGCTCCAGGAATTGATGGAATATCAATTGAGATGTTTCAACAAACAGATGCAGCGCTGGAGTGCTCACTCGTCTATGCCAAGAAATATGGAAGACAGCTTCCTGGCCAACTGACTGGAAGAGATCCATATTTATGCCTATTCCCAAGAAAGGTGATCCAACCGAATGTAGAAATTATAGGACAATATCGTTAATACCACATGCAAGCAAAATTTTGCTGAAGATCATCCAAAAACGGCTGCAGCAGTATATCAACAGGGAACTGCCAGAAATTCAGTCTGGTTTCAGAAGAGGATGTGGAAACAGGGATATCATTGCTGGTGTCAGATGGATCCTGGTTGAAAGCAGAGAATACCAGAAGGATGTTTACCTGTGTTTTATTGACTTTGCAAAGGCATTTGACTGTGTGGATCATAACAAACTATGGATAACACTGTGAAGAATGGGAATTCCAGAACACTTAATTGTGCTCATGAGGAACCTTTACATGGATCAAGAGGCGGTTGTTCAGACAGAACAAGGAGATATTGATTGGTTTAAAGTCAGGAAAGGTGTGCGTCAGGGTTGTATCCTTTCACCATACCTATTTAATCTGTATGCTGAACAAATAATCCGAGAACCTGGACTATATGAAGAAGAATGGGGCATCGGGATTGGAAGAAGGCTCATTAACAACCTGCGTTATGCAGATGATACAACCTTGCTTGCTGAAAGTGAAGAGGACTTGAAGCACTTACTAATGAAGATCAAAGACCACAGCCTTGAGTATAGATTACACCTCAACGTAAAGAAAACAAAAATCCTCACAACTGGACCAATGAACAACATCATGATAAACGGAGAAAAGATTGAAGTTGTCAAGGATTTCATTTTACTTGGATCCACAATCAACAGCCACAGAAGCAGGAGTCAAGAAATCAAAAGACACATTGCATTGGGTAACTCTGCTGCAAAGGACCTCTTCAAAGCGTTGAAGAGCAAAGATGTCACCTTGAAGACTAAGGTGCGCCTGACCCAAGCCATGTATTTTCAATGGCATCATATGCATGTGAAAGCTGGACAATGAATAAGGAAGACCGAAGAAGAGTTGACGCCTTTGAACTGTGGTGTTGGCGAAGAATATTGAATATACCATGGACTGCCAAAAGAACGAACAAATCTGTCTTGGAAGAAGTGCAACCAGAATGCTCCTTAGAGGCAAGGATGGCGAGACTGCGTCTTACATACTTTGGACACGTTGTCAGAAGGGATCAGTCCCTGGAGAAGGACATCATGCTTGGCAGAGTACAGGGTCAGTGGAAAAGAGGAAGACCCTCAATGAGCTGGATTGACACAGTGGCTACAACAATGAGCTCAAGCATAACAACGACTGTAAGGATGGCGCAGGACCCAGCAGTGTTTCCTTCTGTTGTGCATAGGGTCACTATGAGTCAGAACAGACTTGACAGTACCTAACAAGAACAACAACAGGGAAGCCAAACAAGAGTTCCATTATTAAAACCATCTAGGCCAAAGTCAAGTCTGAAACTTGAATTATCTGGAGAGTTGTAGTTAGGAGGACTTCATCCTTCTACCTATCTCAGCTGCTACTTCAATTAGGATGAATCACAAATTTATATTCCTCGTCTGGTGTTCTCATTCCAGTTGCATCCAGATCTGTTTCCAGTGGCCCGCTAAATACAGTAAGTATCCTTATTGTCCAAGACCTCATGATCACAATACTTCTTTATTCCTCAAAGGCTGTGGGAATAATCTACTAATATCCATTTTCCCCTTCTTCCTTAGCAAGAGTTTAAAAAAAAAAAAAAAGTTACCTTTGAGTCAATTCCAACGCATGGCAACCCCACGTTTCAGAATAGAGCTGTGCTACAGGTTTTCAGCGGCTGTGACCTTTCAGAAATAGTTTACTTTCTTTCCAGGTGCCTCTGAATGGATTTAAACCACCAACCTTTCAATTAGTAGCCAAATACATTAACTATTTGCACCACTCAGGGATTCCCCTTAGCAGTGGTTTTCAGCAGGGCACATTACTTCTCAGAATAATGACTACATTTTCCTATTTCCCTTGTGGCTAAATATGGACAAGTGACTAAGTTCTGGCCAGTGAGATGTTAAGGAAGTTTTGTTAAAAGAAATGACACACCTCTCTTCCCCCCTTCCTGTAGGCTGGAGTGTGGAAATGATGGCAAGACCGTAAGAGGTTATCTTGAACCATGAAACAAAAGCCTCATTTCTAGCAACAAGGTAGAAGGAGTTGAGATCCCTGCAGACTGGAGATCCCTGTGCTGCCTACATTTATAAGAGAGAAGTAAACCTCCATCTTCTTTGGAGTTTTCTATCACTCACATCTAAAATTAATCCCAACTGGCCACACCCACCTCTAATACCCAAGAAGTTAAGGCATCGATTCTACTTCTGCCATAGCTCTAATCCACTCTCTCCTGCACATTTACACTCCCTAGGCATGGTCCTCAGTAATTTCTTAAATGGTCAGTGAGAAATGCTGCATCACTGGATTTCTCGTCTCCAAGTTCCCTGCATCTGTCCCCACATCTACCCTACCATTAAGACTCCTTGGCCTAAAGCAACATTCTGGTCATATCTTTCACTGCCCCTTCAAAATTCCTTAATGACTTCCAATTATTTACAAAACAATGTCCAAATTCACTGACCATCATGCAAGGCTCATCCCAGTAACTCTCCCCTGGTTCCTTGTTGGTTACACAATGATGTGCAAATGCCCTGGTATGACTTTCAGTACCCTCTACAGTGTGGTTAATTTACTGGTTTTTCCAAAATTCACTCCAGTCTCCTTTGGGAGTCTTTTCTCTCTGCTTTTGTAGCACTTTTAATATAATTTTGCCTTATTGCATATACTATTTTCCTTAAATTATCCCTTCATAGGTTTGTCTTCCTGTGAGAACAGGTGCTCAATACATATTTTTGAGCTGAAGTAAATTTAGACGTTTGTCTCTGACTGACTGACCCTATGTCCTAGTTGAACAGAACTCTCTGTTCTTGTTTATGTGTATCATGTGATTTATTTTTCTTGGAACATCATTTTCTTTTCTACATATTCAAAAATCCGAACATGAGCTGAAAGAACTTTCTTTGGTCTTTCATTGAAACCTTCCATGATCCCTCCAGCTGGGGGGGGTGGGGGGAGGCTTTAATATCTCTGAAGTCTCTTAGCATTTTATATACAGTTTATTTCATTTCAATTCCATCCACACCAACAAGTATTTAAATATGTTTATGCGCCTGTTCTGGGTCTCTATTTTGGAGAGGTTCACAGTTCAGTGAGAAAAAAAGAGATGTCTTTAACATATTCCTGCTAACATTTTTACAGATCAGCAGAGAATGGTTTTCTGTGTCTCCTTTTATCCATTTCCCTTCCCTTTCCATTGAGTTAGAAGCCATAGCTTTCCATACCTGCTAACCTTAGGGGAGGAAAGCTGAAAAAAATAAAAATGAACAGAATTATTGGATGTGAGTTCCAAAACAGGCTCCTGAAACTCATAGAAAAGGCAATAATAGTCTTGAGAGTTAAGTTACAGAGAGATATAAGACAGAATTTTGAAGGGATTCCAGAGTAGAGGGTAATTAGGGAGATAGCGAGCCTTGAAAGCAGGCTCGGGCACAACCTGGTAACTGAGTAAAAAAATAACAGAGGCTGAGTGGATAGAATTGAAGTAAAATCTTCTGTATCCCACAGTGATACAGAAGACAATCTGAAAGCTTCCTATTCTCCTGAGCTGGACCAAGAAGTGGTTGAATGGCTTGTCTGCCTTGGAGAGGTCAAGTCAGCTGAGAAAGACACAGAGGGTGGGATAGAAGATGAACATTCTAGAATGGATGAAGTGTGGCTAGGTGTTAGTAACCAAAGGTCAAGAGGTTGCACAGCTTAGTGGAAGCTAGTATGGACAGATGCTAATGACTGTGGAGCACATGTCCAACTCCTATCCCTTTTAGGGGAAAAGGAAAGGCAAAACTTTAAACTGGACTGTGTTTACCTAAAAAGGATACAGGAAAAAAAACACAGAAGTGATGAGTTTACATTAACTATGTTTTCTTCACTTGAGCAGGAGTGACTTGTGAACTCAGTTATGTTTTGTTAAAAAAAAAAAAACCTATTGATTCTGTAAATATGACTTTGTGACTATAAAAACTGTATCTTTTGCACAGTATCTATAGTACTATGTCATAAATCCTATAAGAACATCAAGTTCTATGGGAACACAAAAGTAAGAGCCATCAACCCCAAGTAAATGGATAGGGTTCATGAAAAGTAATACTAAAGAGAGAGAGATTGGAACTGTCCTTAAAAGGGGCATAGACATTCACGAATAGACAAGGGCATTGTCATGGAACTCCTCTCGTTTTATGTGTAGCTTCCAAAGTCATATTTAGTGTCTCCCTAGGAACAGGACATATAGGAACATTCCAATGTCGCTAATCAATACCCACCATTTGAGGACATCTGCCCCCATAGCCTGGATCATTTTTATAGTCTAAATAATGCCTAGGACAATGCATTACTCCTAGTATGTGACCTTCGGAAAGTAAGTACTGAAAAACAAATGAGTGTTTCCTGTTTCCCTCAATAACTTTCAGAGGAAGCAAGGAGAGATCTGAAAATTCAACACATTAACAAAATATATCTAGGTATCTTGGTTAAAGTGCTCAGCTGCTAACTGAAGGGTTAGAGGATTGAATCCACCAGCCACTCTGTGGGAGAAAGATGTGGCAATCTGCTTCCATAAAGATTTACAGCCTTGGAAACCCTATGGGGCAGCTCCACTCTACCCTGTAGGGTCACCGTGAGTCAGAATTGACTCAGTGGCAATGCATCTGGTTTTATCTTATAATTTGGGTTGCCAGTTTGAATAAAAACGCTGTTCAATGAAAAGGTTTCCTGGACTTTTCAAAACATTTCAGTAAAAAGTTAGCCTTGGGTAGAAGGAAAAAAGCAAAGAAATATTGCTGGTTGAGAAATGGTATTCACAGAACCATTAGGGCACATTCCCCCTATAAGCAGTATGCTGGGTTTAAATTGGGAATAGGTAGAGACTTGAAAATAGATCTCATACATGTTTAAGCACTTTATATAATTATTAGTTAAGATGATGCTAGCTGCTTGTTATGGATTGAATTGTGTCCCCAAATAGTATATGTTGGAATCCTAACCCCTAGAGCTGTGGATAGGGCCCTCATGGCTCAGTGGTTAAGAGCTCATGCTGCTAACCAAAAGGTTGGCCGTTCGAATCCACCAGCCACTCTTCGGAAACCCTATGGGTAGTTCTACTCTCTCCTATACTGTTCGCTAATGAATTGGAATAGACTCAATGGTAATGGGTTTGGATTTTTTTTTTTTTTTTTTTTTTTGGTAAACCTGTGGAAAAAGGAGCCCCAGTGGCTCAAAGGTTAAGCACGTGGCTGCTTAGCTGAAAGCCTGGCAGTTCAAACCCAACCAGCAGCTCCACAGGAGAAAGAGCTGGTGATCTGCTCTCATAAAGATTACAGCCTAGGAAACCCTATAGGGCAGTTCCAGTCTGTCACGTAGGGTCCCTATGAGTCAGACTAGACTTGAGAGTGCACAGCAACAACATAAACCAAAACAGAAAAACCAAACCCAGTGCCGTAGAGTCGATTCCGACTCATAGCGACCCTATAGAACAGAGTAGAACTGCCCCATAAAGTTTCCAAGGAGCACCTGGCAGATTCGAACTGCTGACCCTCTGGTTAGCAGCTGTAGCACTTAACCACTAGGTTATAAGAATATAAGAAATTACTTAATTATATTTAATTATCTTCTAAATATGGACAAGAAAGTTAAGAAAAATGAAAATATTACATAGAAATATTGACGTAGAAGGAGCTTTGAAATCCTGTATTCTGACCTTCTTTCATTAGATAAAGAAACTGAGATAGAAAAAATGAAAGCCTTCAGAGGAGTTAACAGCAGGAACCCAGTACTGTGACCCAAGGCTTTTGGTTACCAAGCCAACTACGTACATTTTAAGTAGGAGTTGTAAAAGGAAAGATTTATTGTCAGTTAAGCAGAACATCCAGTTGCAGCTATTCCAGATAGTACGCTCAACATTTAGCAAAGTCCAAAGTTTTCTAATAGCATAAGCTGCAGTTCCACCAAAGAAGTCTGTACCAACTAGGTTTTGTCTCGCTGGAGATGGAAAAGGGATCCTGGAACAGGACGTACACTCTCTGCCTAGGAAAACTGATTGGACAAAGAACAAAGTTTGACAAGCCCAGAGTTACAAGTTGCGACAGGCTCTGCTTATCCTTTAGTCATCCACCTCCAGAACTCTGCGTGATGTACCCTCAAGGTCTAGCCCATGATAACTGATAGATCATTATGAATGAAAAGAGAGAACAATAGGAGCCTGCTTTCTCAGAGATCTATTCCAGAAGCTCCTCTCTATAGGAACAAAGGCAAATGTTCTTCAAAGTGGCTATCTACCTGAAACTATGGGTTTTCTCAAATTTCTGGGAATGCCAAGAACACCCTGGTTCTGTTATAAAAGTTTCACACAGACATACATTTACAAAACCAAGAAATGAAAAGGAAGCAAAAGCCTTTACAAACAAATGCTATTTTATCACCCAGGTGAGGCAGATGGTATTCCAGATAGTCTCAGCAGACCCTGGACTTTCAGAGAAAATCACCAAGCACAAGAGTGGAAAAATACACTAAGGATTATACAGAGCTTAGTCAATAAAATGCTTTCATCATCCTGGCCAGATTTCCCTGGACTGTATTTGGTTTAGAAAGTAAGCAAATGCTCTTTCATCATTAGGTTAATGCTTTGCAATTCTACAAATCCGCTTCCTTTGGAACATACAGGGTCACACAATCATGAATTTCAAAAAGTAGGCAAAATCGGACACAGAAAGAGTGTGTGTACTGCTAATGTCAAATGCTGTCCTTTAACGTTCAAGGTCAAAAAGACAGTATGGGAGAGTTGGAAGAAGCTTGCATGAAACATACCAATATTGACCTTAGCTAAGTTCCTGTATCATTATTGTACATCCCTACAGCTCCTAAATGAAAAGGTGCTGGTCTTGGTGAGTGCGTGGTGTGTGATGGTGCCCTCACAGGGCCAGGGTGGGCTGCAATTAGGTTTTGGACTTGAGTTGAACTCAGAGATGTTCTCAGCAGCCAAGATGTAGGCAAGGAGAAGAAATAATAATAGTAGCTAACACTTAAACAACTTTTATGTGCAAGGCACTACTCTAAGCAATTTATACACATTGGCTCATTAAATCTCATATCAACCCTCTTTGTTGTTATTTTCATCATCCCCATTTTACAGATAAGAACACCAAAACTTAGAGATAGGTAACAAGTTAAGAAATTTGCCCAATCTTTTTGGTGGTAAGTGGTGGAGCTGAGACTTAGAATCAGGCAGTTTGGCTCCCGAATCTGTGTTTTTAACCACTATGCTTATTTACTTTCAAGGGCCAGAAAAGAAAGAAAAATAAAGATCATTGGGTCCAAAGGATCAAAATGGCGACAGAGGTAAGAGGTCAGAGATAAGAGAAATGAAGCTAGAAAAAGAATGGTTGGGAAGCAAGGGGGCCCTAGCCAATGGTTGTGACCAAGTTGGAATATTCCTGTTTTAAAGCACAGGTTTCAGTCCATGTTCAGAGAAAAGGCCAACTCACTCCCCCACTGTCCTCCTCCCGTCAGATTACTTCACCACAACTATTCATGGCACCATGGAGCCATGTTTGTGAATAAAGCTTTGCTGTATCACTGGCTAATCCTTAGCATACATTTTAGAAGTGGAATTATTTGGGTCAAAGGGGGAAATAAATTAAATTAATGGGCATTCCCACTTCAATCAGAAACAAGACAAGGATGATTAAAGCAAGCTAACAAACAAAAAGTAAAAGCCACCATTTATTCAGTGACTTTTATAAGCCAGACATCCTTCTAGGTACTTTAGATCTACATTTCACTCAATCAGAACAAATATACAGAATAGAAAACGTTGTGGAGATTATGGTTCAAAAACATTATATAACTTAACCAAGGTCATAAGCTAGTAAATGGCAGGTTCAGCATTTGAATGGGCCTTGCTATCCACTGCCTGAAAGCTCTGGACAATGCAATACAGGGGAAGTGGGAATAATTACCAGAACTATTGAAAAGGAGGGTGTCTTATTTATCTAGTGCTGCTGTAACAGAAATACCACAAGTGGGTGGCTTTAACAAACAAATTTATTTTCACACACTTAGGAGGCCAGAAGTCTGACTTCAGGGAGCTGGCTCTAGGGAGAAGGCTGTCTCTCTCTGTTGGCTCTGGAGGAAGGTCCTTGTCCTTTTGAGCTTCTGCTCCTCGGTGATGTTCAAGTGGCGTGGCATCTATCTTCCCCCATCTCTGCTTACTTCTTTATGCTTAATCTGCTCTTTTTATATCTCAGAGGTGATTGGCTTAAAACATCCTACACTGACATGGCCTCTTAACATACAAAGAAAACCCATTCCCAAATGGGATTATAACCATAGGTATGGGGGTTAGGAGTTATAACACTATTTTGGAGGGACACAATTTAATCCATAACAGAGGTGGAAAAACCTCATTACATGTAGACAATATCTTGTTGACTAAAATGTATAACTTGCAAATCAGCTAAAAAGAAACAAAAAGAGGAATGAAGAAAATTTAATCCAATAGAGTCAGGAGGGAAAGGGGAAAGGAAGGAGGAAGAGAGAGATGAAAAAAAAAAAAAAAAACAGAAAGAGGAGTGAGCAAATTGATGTAAACAGAAAACAAAATAATACGAAAAAAAATTCAAACATATTGGTAATCGCCATAAATGTAAATCAATTAAATTAAACTATTATAAGATATTATTATAAGATATATAAGATATAGACTCTCATGCTGGATTAAAAAGATTTACCTAGATTCAATATTGAATAAATACACCAAAAATAAAACCACTCAAAAAGAGAAAAAGTAAATATTGGGAACAACCTAAATATTCACCAATATGGAAACAGGTCGACAGCCTTATATTCATATGCAGGAATACTGTACAGCAGTTACCCAAAACCAAAACCCAGTATGGTCGAGTCGATTCCGACTCATAGCGACCCTATAGGACAGAGCAGAACTGCCCTATAGAGTTTCCAAGGAGCGCCTGGCAGATTTGAAAGGCCGACCCTTTGGTTAGCAGCCATAGCACTTAACCACTACGCCACTGGGGTTTCCGTACAGCAGTTAGCACAAATAAATTAGTGTCAAGAAAGACTAAAATATATCTATTAAGAAGAAAAAACAAGTTGTAAAATACTTAAAATATGAAACGGATATATATGTTACAGATAATTATATATGTCTACTACCTGTGTTTTAAAACTCACAAAACATAAATTTTATGCATGCGTGCCTATGTGATAAAGTTATAAAAACATCGATACATACTAACGTCTAGAAAGCGGTCCTCTATCTCGAGAGGAAAGGAGAGAGTGGAAAATGGAATTGGAAAGGGGTACATGGAGGGCTAAAATTACATGTGTAACACTTATCTATTTAAAATTATCTGAAGAAAAAAAGGACAAAATGTTAGTATTTGTTATCTAAGAATGATGAGTATATTAGTGTTTGACATTACATGTGTAGTGGTTTTCTGGGACATAAAAGAATTAATGATTTTTCCATAGATAAAAGGAAACAGATGATTATAATAAAAATGTTAGGTAATCTTAAACACCTATTTTTTAAAACAAAAAAAAATCCTTGGAAGAGGTAAGAGAGACAAGACAATAAGATGGAGAGCAGTAAGATCCTTACACGTTTCAGAAGTGGTAAACTGAATAGATGTCAACTTTTCATAAATTAATGTAGAGTTTTAATGGCATTCTATCAATATCAAGGAAATTTTTAGCAATTTAAAAAACTGCTTCAAATATTTATATTGAAGAATAGACAAATAAGACTTTTAAAAAAGAACACCGCTAGGTACTTACATTTGTAGATAAAAAAAATTTTATAAAGCTACAGTAACTAATATGGTGGGGTCTTGACACAACTGGCAGACAGACCAATGAAATAGCATTGATGGTGCTGAAAGATTCTCTAGCACATTCGCTAGTAAGATAAAAATCAAAACAAAAGCAAAACAAAAAAAACCAGCTGCCATGGAGTCCATTCCAACGCATGAAGACCTCATGTCTGTCAGAGTAGACCTGTGTTCCACAGGATTTCCAATGGCTGTTTTTTTCAAAAGCAGATCACCAGGCCTTTCTTCCAAGGCATCTCTGCATGTACTCAAACCACCAACCTTTTGGTTAGCAGCTGAGCACATTAACCATTTGAACCACTCACAAACTTCGTTAGTAAGATATAATGGTGAAAAAAAATCAAAGTCAATAGCAAAAATTGTATTATTTAATAATTACTAGGAAAATTGCACTGAAGGCATTGGCAAAAAACAAGGCTCCAGGAATTGACAGAATATCAATGGAGATGTTTCAACAAACGGACGCAGCACTGGAAGTGCTCACTCGTCTATGCCAAGAAATATGGAAGACAGCTTCCTGGCCAACTGACTGGAAGAGATCCATATTTATGCCTATTCCCAAGAAAGGTGATCCAACCGAATGTGGAAATCATAGAACAGTATCATTCATGTCACACGCAAGCAAAATTTTGCTGAAGATCATTCAAAAGCGACTGCAGCAGTAGATCAACAAGGAAGTGCCAGAAATTCAGATTCAGATTCAGAAGAGGATGTGGAGCCAGGGATATCATTGCTGATGTCAGGTGGATCCTGGCTGAGAACAGAGAATACCAGAAGGATGTTTACCTGTGTTTTATTGACTATGCAAAGGCGTTCAACCGTGTGGATCGTAACAAATTATGGATAACATTGCAAAGAATGGAAATTCCAGAACACTTAATTGTGCTCATGGGGAACTTTTACATAGATTACAGTTGTTCAGACAGAACAAGGGGAATCCAATTGGTTTAAAGTCAGGAAAGGTGAGCGTCAGGGTTGTATTCTTTCATCATACCTATTTAATCTGTATACTGAACAAATAATACGAGAAGCTGACTATATGAAGAAGAACGGGGCATCAGAATTGGAGGAAGACTCATTAACAACCTGCATTATGCAGGTGACACAACCTTGCTTGTTGAAAGTGAAGAGGACTTGAAGCACTTACTAATGAAGATCAAAGATCACAGCCTTCAGTATGGATTGCATCTTAACAGAAAGAAAACAAAAATCCTCACAACTGGACTAATAAGCAACATCATGATAAATGGAGAAAAGATTGAAGTTGTCAAGGATTTCATTTTACTTGGATCCACAATCAACAGCCACAGAAGCAGCAGACAAGAAATCAAAAGACCCATTGCATTGGGTAAATCTGCTGCAAATGACCTCTTTAAGGTGTTGAAAATCAAAGATGTCACCTTGAAGACTAAGGTGTACCTGACCCAAGCCATGGTTTTTTCAATGGCATCATATACATGTGAAAGCTGGACAATGAATAAGGAAGACCGAAGAAGAATTGATGCCTTTGAATTGTGGTGTTGGCGAAGAATATTGAATATACCATGGACTGCCAAAAGAACGAACAAATCTGTCTTGGAAGAAGTGCGACCAGAATGCTCCTTAGAAGCAAGGATGGCAAGACTGTGTCTTACATACTTTGAACATATTGTCAGGAGGGATGAGTCCCTGGAGAAGGACATCATGCTTGGCAGAATACAGGGTCAGCGGAAAAGAGGAAGGCCCTCAATCAGGTGGATTGACACACTGGCTGCAACAATGAGCTCAAGTATAACAACGATTGTAAGGATGGCACAGGACCCGGCAGTGTTTCGTTCTGTTGTGCATGGGGTCGCTATGAGTCAGAACTGACTCGATGGTACCTAACGGCAACAAGGAAAATTGGCTAGTTGTAACAAAAAAATTGTTAGATGTTTTTGTCAGGATATAAGTTCTAGATGGAGTCACAATGTTAAAGCTAAAATATAAGTGTAAAAAGAAACCTTATGTTATTGTTAGTTGCTGTGGAGTCAGTTCGGACACATACTGACCCTACCTACTATAGAACGAAACACTGCCTGATCCTGTGCCATCCTCACAATTGTTGTTATGCTTGAGCCAATTGTTATAGTCACTGTGTCAATCCATCTCATTGATGGACTCACTGGTTCAGTGCTCATTGCTAACTGAAATGTCAGTGGTTTGAACCCACCAGCCACTCTGCCAGAGAAAGATGTGGCAATCTGATTCCATAAAGATTTACAGTCTTGGAAACCCTATGGGGCAGTTCTACTGTGTCTTATAGGGTCACTATGGGTAAGAATTAACCTGACAGCAATGCATTTGAGCTTTTTTGGTTTAAGTTAATGTAGGTCACTCTCTTCCCCTAAACCTAAAGTCATCTATGCACTCTAGGTAGAACAGTAGACTAAACTTCATAGACCATTCAGAGAAATCAAAACAAATGCTATCCACGAACCATTATCAGATGAACTGGGGTCTCCTGAAGGAAAGAGAAAGGAACACCTTATGAAAGATTAACACAAGTCAATGAAGAAAAAACTTATAAAAATGGATGCTTAGTACACCTTTATTAACAATAGCCAAAACTTTGAAATAACTGAATGTTAAACAATAAAGCACTATCTAAATATATCATGGAACATCCATGGGATGAATGCATGGACACATGGACAACAGAATATGAAATCATGTTTTTTGATGTTATTTAATGACAGATAAATTCTCACCAAAAAACACTATAAAAAAGATACCAAAAAAATTATACACACACACACACACACACATATAATATGACCCTACTTTTGAGAAAGGACAAAGAAATCTGGAAAGAAGTACAACTAAATGTTGTGAGGCCATTGCTAGGGGGTAATAAGCAGCATCATGACAAAGAGAGAAAATACTGAAGTTGTAAAGGATTTCATTTTAGTTGGATCCATAATGAACACCCATGGAAGCAGCAGTCAAGAAATCAAATGACATATGACATTGGGCAAATCTGCTGCAAAAGGCCTCTTTAAAGTGTTTAAAAACAAAGATGTCCCTTTGAACACTAAGGTATGCCTGATCCAAGCCATGGTATTGTCAATTGCCTCTTATGCATTCAAAAGCTGGACAATGAATAAGGAAGACTGAAGAATTGATGCCTTTGAATTATGGTGTTGTGAAGAATATCAAATATACCATGGACTGCCAGAAAAACAAACATCTGTCTTGGAAGAAGTATAGCCAGAATGTTCCTTAGAAGCAAGGATGGCAAGACTTCATCTCCTGTACTTTGGACATGTCATCAGGAGACACCAGTCCCTGGAGAAAGACATCATGCTTGGTAAAATAGAGGGTCAGCAAAAGAGAGGAAGACCCTCAACAAGAGTGACACAGTGTCTACAACAATGGGCTCAAACATAGCAATGATTGTGAGGATGGCACAGAGCCCAGCAGTGTTCCGTTCTATTGTACATAGGGTCTATATGATTTGGAACTTACTCGACGGCACTTAACAACAATAACAACCTCAACAACAACAAGATTATAAAGAAGCTAGTTTCCTAATTTTAATTTTTCTGTATTTCCCAATATTTTGGGCAATGTGTATTTATTTTTACCGTTAGGGTAAAATGCTATAAAACATTTAAAAGGCAAAAATTCCCACTGTGTGCTGAGCTTCCTAGAACAGTGACCCAGATTTCATTGAAGGCCCTGACAACTTCTCAATGGCAAAAATAATGTTTCCTAAACATTAATATTTAATTTCCAGACCTATAGGATGGGAGCAAGAAAACCCAAAGGACACAGACATTCTTAAGCGTAATTTCTCATTCCTACACACTGGCCGCTATGCTGCTGGCTAAATAATTTTCCCCCATTCTTAGTTACTCACTCTGACTCATGCATAAAACATACATGTCAAATCAGAGAAACTCCTTTAGGGTGATTATTAACGAACGGAGCCTGGAGCGTTACTTCAAGCCCTAAACTCAGGAAACCTGGTAATGCTTTGGACTCAATTTCACTTTGCTGCTGTAAATGACAGTGGACCTCACTGTGGGGGGCCTCATTTCATATGCCAGCGCTCCATTTACTGGAAAATCTTGAATACTGTCAGCAAACCCAGAGACCATCCTCATGACACTGGGTCTTCCTAATAAGACATCAGCTACACAATGAAACGTGCCCTGGAAGGACCTGCTCTCTGCATAGCTAATGGGGTGTCAGGTGTCTCCCTGAGAGATGCAGAGAAGAGGCTGTGTGGAATGGGATAAATGTTACCTGTGAAAGGTGAATGCTGCCTATTCTTTCCACACATACAATGTGCTTCTGAAACACCACACAAACTCCTAACGTGCCAACGTATCTCTCTGTGGGATGCCACTATTTACCTCAAAGGTGTTGTGACTATCTTATGGGATAATGGAGGTGAACAGTACACTGCGATCCTGAAGCAGGGCTATAGGGTTCATCTGGATGCAAATTTGGGGGCTCATGGGCTGGGGTCAGTGAAGAAACACATCTGAGTGTCTGTCCTCACAATGGCCTAAAGGTCTCATTGCTCTCTATCGGTCACAGTTGCTCCAACCTACATTTCCTCTCTAGAATGTGTTGAGCGTCCCAGCTAATGAAAACAGGCCTTCCTGCTGTTGGGAAGGAGGGCTCTACAAGAAGCCTATGATAATGTCTTAAAAGGCTTGGCTGGATGATGACCAGGAGAATTCAGATCCTGAGATCTACTTTTTTCCTCCGCCCCTAGATATGCCTATCTTGAAATAAATTAGACTTTTCTTTAAAAAAAGCTTCCAGGCCACCCTGGCATGTCTAATCATAGAAACCAGGGACGGCAGCTGACTCAGAGTACAAAGTGGGCAACATTCTAACAGAATCTGATGCTTCCACCTTCACCCGCTCAACTCCATGACAGCTTGTTCCCTGTAATTAAAAATATATATTAACTATTAAAAACATGGAAACCCTGGCAGTATAGTGGTTAAGAGCTACAGCTACTAACCAAAAGGTTGGCAGTTCGAATCCACCAGGCACTCCTTGGAAACGCTATGGGGCAGTTCTACTCTGTCCTATAGGGTCACTATGAGTCGGAATCAACTGCATGGCAACAGGTTTGGTTTTTTTTTAAACATACTAAAAAGCTCTGACAATAATATAATAGACACCGATGTCACCATCATCCATTTTTGAAGAGAAGTTAACATTTTTGTCAAACACACTTGGGTCTTTTTCTTTAAAAAAGCAAATTAAATATTACAGATAAGAGTTACAGTTCCACTCCTCATCCCTCCTTACCTCCTCTCCTCTCTTGAAGCACCTCGGTTATAACGTACGTAAATCATTTGCGTGGACTCTTTAAATTTTCTAGCCATAAGACCCATACATCATTGTTTGATGTGTTGTTAAAGTTACATAAAATGTGTTAGACTTTTTGCATGTATCCTACTGGAGGCCGAATTCATTCATTTTAACTGCTATGTGTTATCCCACGGTGTAAATAAATGACCACTGATTTGTCTATTCCCTATTAATAGATTTTCCACCCTCTGCCTTCTTTTTTGGCCATTTTAAATTACACTGCAGTAAATATCCTTCTGTATATCTCATTGTTTATGTGCTAGGATATCCTATTTTAAAAAGTCTAAAATGGATACCAAGAAGTAGAATTTCTAAATTGTAGACTATGCCTATCTTGAAAGAAATGAGATGTTTCTGAAGCAGTTATAGCAATTTAAACCCACCATATCCTTTGCCTACAGTTGGCATAATCAGATTTTTAAATGTGTGCCGATATGAGTGTGAAATGGTATGCCACTGTAATTTTAATTTTCCCTGACTCCCCGTGAGACTAAGCAAAAAATTTTTTTTTAAATATATTTATGGCTATTTGAGTTTCTTCATCCATAAATAGCCTTGTTTATATGGTTTGTACATCAAATGGTTCATTAGATTGTTTGAATAATTCTAGTGCCATAGAATTAGATTCCTCCTAGAAAAGCTCAATCCATTT
The DNA here is from genome assembly GCF_024166365.1 of Elephas maximus indicus. Lineage (NCBI taxonomy): Eukaryota > Metazoa > Chordata > Mammalia > Proboscidea > Elephantidae > Elephas > Elephas maximus. Next base: position 41,761,702 of record NC_064837.1, on the reverse strand, counting down.
TCTCGCCCCTCTAATTTTCAGAAGTGTTTTCTTTAAGGTTGAGCTCCAAATCAAGCTTGTTGATATTTTCATCTAGGATGCTGGTTTTTCACTCAGGGATGACACAGAATAAACCTGATCCTTCTTTCATATGACTGCTTTACAAATTCATTCATTTATTCATTTCTGCATACACTAAGTACTCACCAAGGTCAAGAATAAAATATGGGCCATACCATCCAGGAGCTACGGTTTAGTAGGAGAGACAGACAACAAATCAACTAATAACACAACAGCATGGTAAGCCCAATGATATTAGTATGTATAAGACACAAAGGTAAGACAGAATGAGGATGATTTCAATAAATATTCTCTGTTTTGCGACACCAGTTATTAAAATATTGAGATAGTTCTATAAAACATATCTGTGATCAAGTCCCTTGTGTATCTCCCCCAATTGCCTGGCCACACTAGCCACTTCCAAGGATTGTGAGAAGCAGCCATCTAAGGAAGAGGAAGAATGAAGGGACAGAATTATGTGAGCTCAAAGGAGTGGTTCAAGGAGGCAGGGGCTGAGTATATCTGATGTTACTGGGAGGTCATGCTGTGTGAGGTCACGCTGGATAAGAACAGAACTACACCCATCAAAAAAAAAAAAATCCACAAATTCACCAAATCACTGGTGACCTGGATAACAGCAGCTGTAGCAGAGTGGTGGGAAGGGAAACCTAATTGGATGGGTTGAGAAGAAGATGCTAGCAGGTAAGTGGAAATACGGGCTGTAGATAAATTGCTCAAGATTTTAAATGAAGAGCACAGAGAATCGTAACCAAAACCCATGGAGGGAAACAAGATACCAAGGAAGTATTTTTGTTGTTGTTTGTTAAAAGGCGATCCTAGAGCAAATTTGTATGACAATGGAAATGAACTAGTGGAGAGCGATAATGTGGTGATTCAGGAGTGAATAGAGATATAATTGCAGGAGTGAGGACCTTAAAAAGGTGAAAGAAACTGAGATCCAGACCAAAATCATGGGGGACTGGTTTTTGATAGAAGCAGAGACACTGTCTCCATAGAAATAGTAGGAGGAAGAAAAGAGACAGAGTACAGGTGCAGATAGGTCATACTGGCAGTGAAAAGGTGAAAGAGTTCCTGTCTGCCCCCATTTTTTCTGTGTTTGAGATTAAAGAGGCATAAGCAATTCTAAAGTACATGAGCAATCAAGAAAAACAGACAAGCCAACACCTGGCAAGACCCCACCATAACTACAAACAAGCAAACAAAAACATTAACTCTACAGGAAAGTCGGTGGGGTGCAATGGATCATTTTGTGTGGCCCTTCTAGCCATGGTCTTGTAACTCCCACCCAAGTGACTGGACAGGACTATGTGACTGGGTAATTGTGGCCCATCATAGGGATTGGTCAGTTTTGCCACTCTGCTGGACTTGAAATGAGCCACCCCAGAGGAGGGAAAGAGAGGATTCCACCACTGCCAAGGAAGGACAGCCAGAGAACACATCCCTCTGACCTGGTATCCCTGCATTGAGAAGCTCCCGGAGCCAGGAGACAGAGAGCGAGGTATAAACCGAAAGATGGTGAGAAGTAGTAGCAGAGAACTGATAGCAGGAGAGACCACGCAGTGGGCTTCCCGGCCCACAGGGCAAGAAAGCTGGGTACCTTTGGGCCGAGGCTTACTATCAGAGTGGGGTGCCTCTGGGCACTTATTGGCAGAGTTAAAGGAGCTTTGTAACACTTGCCTGAGCAGGGCAGAGACTGAGGGCCAGGTATGCCTGCTAGCACAGCTGAGAAGAGGCTATCTTTATGGAAGAACTGTACCCTGAGTGTTCCTGAACCTGAATTGTAATCCACTACTTCCCTTTTCTTTCACTTCCCTAATAGACCCCATATAAGTGAGTATTATCTGTGAGTTCTGAGTGGCCATTGCAATGAATTATTGAACCCAGCAGAGAAGTAGAGAGTGCCATGGGAGGGACGGTTGGTGTCAGAATTGGTAAAGATGGTGAAGGGAGGTGGCATGTCTGACATCCGCCTCATAGGAATCAATCTTAGGCTGTTGATCTTGATTCTCCTTCCCCCTTGTGAAGATAGGGGAGGTCAGACACTGCTACCAAGTGGTTACAGTTGGTAAGAGAGAGGTAAGTAGCTTCTAAAGTGAGGAATAGGAGATCCACCGTAGCATTTAAATCCCTTACAACCACCATTCCTGACACTTAAAATGGGCCCTTCCTGACAGCCTTCTCCCCATACCCTGCCGCTCATCTTGATATGTTTAGAATTCCACTCATCCTTCAAAGTTCTCCTCAAATATATCTATTCCATCAAGGCTTTCCTAATATCCATCAATGCCCATCATTGGTTCCTGTCTTGTTTCCTTTTGATTTCTCAGTCTTATTACATCGCTTAGCAACTTCTGTCTCGTCTTGTAGTTTTGACAGGCTCTTTGAAGGAAATAGTGATATGTTAATTACCTACTATGCCTTCATATATTTGTTGGCTGCGCTGACTCGTGGTCCAAATATCAGCTGTCTCCTAGTACACACAGGCTTACTTTCTTTTGGGTCTAGTCAGACAGTTGCACAATTGACCTATAACAGATTCCCACAAGAAGTTCAATCTCAACAAGCCAGAGAACCATCTAAGCCAATGCAGCCATTCACGGCTGGCAGACTCTTTTAGATGAGTGTTGATGGCCCCCCATAATAAAATGCAGGTGAGAGCTAGGTCCTCCTCCTCATAGCATTCCTACTAGATGGGATGTTGCTATCAAAACATGTCTCCGACTGGTTTCGGCAACACATGTAAACCTTTATTCCTGAGTATCCACACAAAATGTCAAATAAACCATCTTTGTAAGTTGGTGAGGCATCATCTCTCTATTCTTGTAGGTACCCTCACAAGGAACCTTGTATGAAAGCCTCACTTGAGGAAAATGAGACACTATACCACCAGCAGAATTCAGCCAACCTTCTAGTTGGAATCAGGCAGCCAAATCCTCTTTCAAATGGTGGGATGAGGGGCTTAATTGGAGCCCTAAGCTGGCAGTAACACTGGCTAGGAGTATAAGGCTTTGGTGCTTGCCAGACCCTCCTATCTCATTCATTCAACAGCAGTGGTGCCTGCATGATGCTTCTACCAATCTACATGTCTTGAATACCACTCATTTCACCAATATAAATTGTTTCTAACATTTCTCATGTTAATCAACAAAATCTCTAGGTATAGATTTAGATATGGAGAGTTGACTGTCTTGGCTGCCATTGGAATGTGGACTGTTGATCATTGTCTTTCAAATACGACCCTCCAAAGTATGCATTCTTTTCCAGGGCACTTGAAATATTAGCTACTACTAAGGTATGATAAGAGTTAACTTACACATATATAGTACAGGGTTTCCACGGAAATATTCTAAATTACAGACACACAATTTCTTTCTTCCTCCCTCCCTCCCTCCTTCCCTCTCCTTCCTTCCTTCCTCCCTCCTTCCCTCCTTCCTTCCTTCCTTCCTTCCTTCCCTCCCTCCCTCCCTCCCTCCCTCCTTCCTTCCTCTGTCTCTTTTTTTTGGTAGTCTGTACTGAAGATTGTTGGACTCTCAGGGATGAATCATATTTTAGGGTGTATAGCATAGCATTTCACTAAAAATTAAAATCCACAGACATTTCTGTTCTCCAAAATCCCTCCGCAGCCAAACTGCCACCTGCAGCTCTCTTTTCCTGGATACAGCTCCCTTCCTTGTGGAGTTTCAAATTGCTTGCTTAACAATTCTGCCTCCCAATACAGCACTTTCTCAGCTCTTAACTTGCAACCCCAAACATCCAGATTCTCAGGAAAGCATAGGGTCTCCCAGGAACCAAAGCCACTCTCCTTAGAAGGCTGTTTGTGGAACGTCTTTAATTACTTAATCGTGCCCCTGAGGTCTCCACTTGCCCTGTCTCCTCACTAAGCAACATTATTGAGCATTTCTCCCAAATACAGTGCTCTCCTCAGGAGGAATGTTAGTAAATAAAATGTTCTCAACCTCATCACAGATTTAGGAATGAGAAATCATTCTTAATTATTTAGCCTCAAACAGGGTCTAAAATGCATCTCATTGCAGATATACACTCACCCGCTAAGCTCTAGGAAGGCAGTTACTCGAGACATGAATTTAAGTACAATGGGGTCTTCGTGGAGACCCTGGTGGCGTAGTGGTTAAGTGCTACGGCTGCTAACTAAGAGATCAGCAGTTTGAATCCACCAGGTGCTCCTTGGAAACTCTATGGGACAGTTCTACTCTGTTCTGTAGGGTCACTATGAGTTGGAATTGACTGGGCGGCAGTGGGTTTTTTTTTGTTTGGGGTCTTCATATATTATTGATTCTTTTTTTCTGCTATCCACATGCTCTCCTAAGTTCTTTTTTGTTGTCTTTGACTTCAAGCTTTTATTGTAACATGATCATCAGAATGGCTTGGAGAGATTTTGGAAACTACCCAAGAACCTCCCCAGACCTTCTAAATCAGAATCTGAGAGGTGACACCCAAGGACCTGAGAGGCAAGTGAGGAGCTGTTATTAGTTGCTGTCAAGTTGATCCCGACTCCTGGCAACCCTAAGTGTGCAGAGTAGAACTGCTCCATGGGGTTGTCAAGGCTGTAAGCTTTCAGAAGATCTCCAGGCATGTCTTCCAAGCCACCTCTGGGTAGGCTCAAACCACCAACCTTTCCGCTAGTAGTAGAGCACTTAACTGTCTGCAGCCAGGGCCTCCTGAGCAAATATCACATACACACACACACAAACACGTGACATAGCCTCTGATCTTTAGCTACACCACCTTGGACTAGTTACTTAACCTTGCCATGCATCAGATTCCTTCCGATTCCTTATCCATAAAATGGAGATTACAAACAGCATCTACAGAATAAGGACATCGTGAGGACGAAATGAAATCGTGCATGTAAAGTGCTTCATGGAGGCCTGCTACACAGAAAATGTTCAATAAATGACAGCCGCTATAACCACACATCAGAGGAGATCTTTAATAAAGGTTGATTTCCTTGAGTATTTTTCATACACTTCTTGTCCAAGAAAATGGCCCAAATTGGCTCCTTAAATAAAACCAAATATCTTACTTGAATTTGTTTCTCCAGCTTTGGGCTCAGTGGCTGGCAAGCATCAGGGGTTCACTGAATGTTTCCTGAATGCACGAATAATGGACTGATCAGGGAATTTGTATTCATTTTCACCGCCCACCCACCTTGATGTTGCCTAAGTCTCTCAAGCCTGTGAAAACCTCACTGACCACGGGGGCCATTCATTCTGCTTCCAAATGTTGCAAACCAGCCCAGGGCTCTAACCAAGAGCAGAGCTGATTTATGCTGCTCGGGGAGCGAGCCTGGAAAGTGGAATCCTCCACCACTGATTTGTTTATCGCTGAGTCCTTGAAAATTGAATAGGGAGGGAGTAGGAGGTCTGAGGAATGAACGAATGAATAGCTACTCCCCATCATATTTGATATGAAGTCCTTTCACTCTGGCAGAGTATAGCTTTTTGTTGTTGTTAATATGAAAATTGTACAAATTTTACACAAACACATGGCAAGTCCCATGCCTGGCTTCTTCCTGATGGCCACCTCAGCCTGACAGTGATGGAGCAGCACGCTGCCTGGGTTTCTGGGATTCATTAATGAACCATTACAGGCTGCATTGTCTAACCCTGTAATACTCCTTGGTGAATGACTACAGTATATAAAGCAAAATGCATGTTCTTCCATTTAGTGGATAGTGATTGAGGGGTTTGTTTTAAAATACTTAGGCTAACTTGGTTCTTTGTTTTACTTATTCATATCCATGTATTAATGGAGAGCCCAACAGCTCATAAAGATTGTATTAACTTGAGCACCCTCTACTGGCTCTAAGCTGGAGTACGTACTTGTTTTTGACCAAAATCAAAAAACCAGACCCGCTGCCATAGAGTTGATTCCGACTCATAAAGACCCTACAGGAAAGAGTAGAACTGCCCCATAGGGTTCCCAAGGAGCGACTGGTGGGTTTGAACTGCCGACCTTTTGATTAGCAGCTGAGTATTAACCACTACTCCACCAGGGCTACAAAAAGGACAGCTATTTTCAGAAAGCACTGTGCTTTTAAACTGTAAGATACAAGATCATTTATGAGTAAGGTAGAGAGATAGATCTATACTAAACTCCAAAATATCTGCCTTCTAGTTTCATATATTTGGTGATGTATGAAGAAACACGCCCAGAAGACAGGAGACCTGACTCACACTGGCCGGTCTTCTCATCTGTAAAAGGAGAAGACTGAGGCAAGACAGGCAAAAGCCCCTTTTCAGTTCTCTTACACTACTGTGGAAACCCTGGTGGCATAGTGGTTAAGTGCTATGGATGCTAACCAAGAGGTTGGCCATTCAAGGCTGCCAGGCGCTCCTTGGAAACTCTATGGGGCAGTTCTACTCTGTCCTATAGGGTCGCTGTGACTCAATGGCAGTGGGTGGTGGTAGTAGTGGTAAGCTACTGTGGTATGGAGGTTGCCCCCCACCCCAGGGTAGGAGCCGGGTGGCCTAAGGTTTTAGTCACCATTCTCCCTTCTACTATTGCTACCAAGTAAACAAAGGAGGGGGTGGAGTCGCCATAATTCCTTTGAAGTCTGACATGTTTTAACTTAAGTCATACCAAGCCTAAGCACATATAAATAACAGGGATAAATTCTCACAAGGATAATTCTCATTAAAATCCTTCAGTTCTTATTTTCTCTGCTATGAAGATTCTCTAGAATCTGTAGGGTTTATCCCTTACCTAGCTATTCAGACCTGTAACTGAACAGCTGGAATAAATCCTAACATTTTTCTTGTCTAGAGAAAAAACAGAAAATATAGGAGGAAAAATCCAAAGCCAGGCTCTAGACGCAGACCCGATACAGGTTCTTCTAATTGGAAAAAGCAAAAGGATGAGGCCATTCAAGCCCAAGCTGCCTCTGATTATCTAAATAGAAATGTTTTTAAGAAGCTGGGCTGCTTCCCTGCACAAAACGGACCTGTGCTGTGATCAGCAGCCTCCTGCTTCCATCAGTTTGCTGCACTACCCGGCCCTAGTTACAGTTCAAAGGAGACATTAGCTCAGGCAAGGTGAACTAGTGTAATCCTCCATCCTTGAAACAAACACTAAGAGCACTTAAGAAAGCCAGAGCAAGGCAGTGCTGGAGGAAGGTCTTTTTCTACCCCGAGAAAAGCAGAAAATGCCACATACGTCAATGTAAAATCACCAGCAGTGATCTGGCACCGAGTTTTAAGAATAAAAAGAAAAATATTAACTTCTTAACTCTGAATTAGTCCTTCAGGCTACCAAGTGGTTTCAAATGCTTCGCAAAGCTACGCTGAGGAGGAGGTGAAAGGAACAGCGTTAGCCCATTTTGTAGAGGAGTCTGAGGAGATTATGTACCTTGTCTACAAAGACCAAATCACGCAGCTAATAAGTGCTCCCCCTGTCTAGGCTATTTCCTGCTATTTAGACTCTTGCTCTAATGGATTTTCTAAGAAAAACATCCAAGTCATTCTAAGAATGTTAGGGTTAACTGTATGTGTGAATGTATATAGGTATGTGTATAAGTGGAGTCCCTGGATGGTGCAAACACTTAACAGCTTGCTACAAAGGCTGGTGGTTTGAGTCTACCCAGAGGCATCTTAGAAGAAAGGCCTAGCGACCTACTTCCAAAAAATCAGTCATTGAGAGCCCTGTGGACCACAGTTCTACTTTGACACATGTTGGATTGCCATGAATCGAGTTGAATCCGTGGCAACTGGTAAGAGTCCAGCCCCCTTTGTACCCTCCCCCCAGGCCACCCTCCCATGTTAGTCAGTCTTTGGCTATAGGCTCTCCCCTAAAGGGCAGAGGAAGACATGTCCTCACTGGCTAGGCAGCTCCAATCTGGGTGAAGAAAATTCTCTGGAGAAGGGTGTAGCTGTGAGCTAATGCCAACCAATAACTTACAGCAATGGGGCAAGGGGGTTCTGGACAGGGCACCAATAGCATCCACTATGTTATTATTATATACGTATCACTCCGTGCCTAGATCTAAGCTTTTTATAGCATCCCTAGCTAATTCAATAACTAGCTGTTAAATTGAATCTAACTAAAGGATCCAAATTATGAAGAATATGCAAAACCAGTATGAGTAACTTAAGTCTCCTTCACAGGCCCAACTGCTCTGGAGGCAGCTCTCACGTTTCTCCCCTTTGCTGGCCTTCAAAATCACCAAGGCTACCCAAGGTGGTAGCATGCCCCTAAATTCCTTGGCGCACTGATTATTTCTGAAGCTGACTTAACTATGTATTTCCTTGCTTCCCTTGTTTCAGAGATTTTTCTGGCATTAATTACACCTACACGTACATCCAAATATTTCATTGTGATGCAGATTAAACTTGTTAAGTGCATGAATTATTCTTTGAAGGCAAAAGGAATTAATAATGTTTCACCACTCACTGTGACATGTTTCCAAGCACGTAAGTGACAGATGCACTTTTAAATGGTATGCTTTTTCTTCTCCTTTGACATGCAAGGACCCAGATTTAAAGAGACAGAAGATGTGAAGCCACTGCCTTCTGGATGTACTAACGTCATGCCTGGGTTTCCATCTCCATCAGCAAATGCATGAATAAGTAATGTGCTCAGGTCCCAGTACCTGCTCAGATTAGATTGTATCAGCAGCCTTACACTCTGAAACACCATTAGGACAAATGCCTAGGCAGCCAGGAGGGAGAGAGGAGAGCTGGGCTTGTCATCAGGAGGATTGAGTGAAAGCATTTTGCAAATTGTAAGGCATTTTACAAAGATCAGTTATTATTATTGGTATCAATTCTTCAACCATTAAACTATGCTCACTGTTCCCCAAATTCTATATTCCATGACCCCCCATCTCCTTCTGAATTAATCAGTCCCTTTCAGAGAGCTGTTCTGTCCTAAACACCAACAACCAAAACCAAACTCGTTGCCATCGAGTCGAATCCAACTCATAGTGACCCCACAGGACAGAGTAGAACTGCCCCATAGAGTCTCCAAGGAGCAACTGGCGGATTTGAACTGCCAACCTTTTGGTTAGCAGCCGTAGCACTTAACCACTACGCTACCAGGGTTTCCTCCTAGACACCAGGGGCAAATAAAAAGGAGCCCAAACAAGTTGAGTGACCAGCTCTTTTCCTACGCTTTCATCTGGTACTCCCAGTATTCGTAGGGGCCAAATTGAATCAGAAAACCAATCCTAGCAGGTGCTTGGGAGCCACAAGAGTGAGGGGCATCTGAGAATCACTGAAGAGGGGAAAGGGACCTTCGACACCATCATCATCATCATGAAGTCAAGGAAATAAGTGCCTGACAACTAGTTGTTGAGTTTGGGAAAATTCAAGTGTATAAAACAAGTGGATCTATTGCTCCAACTCATCAGACTTAATTTTAGTTCTGTCAGGACCATAAGATATTTGAGAAAGGAAGAAAAAGGAAAAAAAAAAAATCACTCTTTGGTACAGATAATCCACAAAACAATCTGTCGCATGTGGATTTATAGTAATGAGGGGGAAAAAAGACACACACTGATTTTGGAGAGGCAAATCACTGAGCTCTAGAGCAGGGGCTGGCAGACTATGGGCCACAGATTGCCCTCTGCCTGTTTTTTGTAAATAAAGTTTTATTGGAACACGCCCATTCCTTTACATATTATCTGTGACTGCTTCTGTGTTAACAAGGGCAGAACTGAGTAGTTGTAACAGAAATCATCTAGCTCCAAAGCAGAAAATCTTTACTATCTGGCCGTTTACAGAAAATGTTTGCTGACCCCTGCTCTACAGCCAAACTCTGGGATGGAATACTAGTTCTATCAATTGTTTGCTGTGTTACCTTGAGCAAGTTCTTCACTATCATCATGGTGAGAGAACTAACACTACCTACTATATAGGGCTAATGCAAAGATTGAATAAGTTAAAATATGCAAAGTGCCGACAACAATGTCCAGCCCATATTATTTATTCCATACATGTTAGCCATTATTATTATGAATAGCATGAAACAAACCTCCTCCCTCTCCACATATATCTTACTGGATTTTCTGCCTACAGGACCACTTAGATACCGCTGCCATTTTCCATGGATACATTTGGAATGTCTTTCTGACAAAGCTTACTGTAAATGCAGACAGATCACTTTCTCAGTATTCCGCAGCAGCAAGACAGATAGAAAAACCTTTTTTCCTTTTCCTCATTTTATTCCTGGAAGATGGCTACAGTCAAAAGCTCATACAGAGACTTTCAACCTCCTCCCTCTGCCTCCTGCTAAAATATTCAACGGGTAGCCCAACAACTCTGATAAAATAGCAGGTTTGTTTTCTCTACTAATAGTGTTTTCTCACCTTTAAAATCAATTTAGTGGGTCTGAAGATACGTATGATACGGGGTTGTGGTTTAAAACACCAACTCTGAATTCCTAAGAGGGCTTATTAGTGCCTACCGATGAGTTATGCTCAACACGCAGACGGCCCAGACTCTGTAAGGTAGACGGTAAAATTAGTACGAGTTGTGAATAACCCACATCCTTGAGAAACACAGGTGGATGAATATATTACACCTCTCTCTCTGTCTCACTTGCTTTTCCTCCCCTTTCTCTTTCTGATTAGTTTTCAATAATAAAAGGCCAATATTCTGAGTAAAAAAGTCTCTATTGATGCCCATATATGCTATTCTCTGGTCTTGGTGCCACAGAGGAAAACATGTGAGGAATAATCCCTGTCCTATTTTTTTTTTTTTTTAGAGAGTTAATAATCCACTTGGGAGGACAAGACAATCCCATGAACAGTTAAATAACAATTAAAGAGTTCAATGACAGTGCAATACAACGATGGAAAAGATACCACCATGTAGTAATTAGTTGCTAAGTGCTTTCTGTAGATAGCATTTTAGAAATTTCAGAGGGGAGTAAGATTCTCATGACACATGAATTTGTTAAGAAAATAGCCCTCCTACTTCCTCCTACAATGCCCAAGTTAAATATGTATTTACATTTCAAGTGAGTAATTTAAGGTGTTTTACTTTAAAGTGAACGTTAATTGACTAGCCTCTTAGGCTAACAATGTGCACTAACCAGCAATTTGAACATTGTTTTCTAACAACGTCAGTTGTAATGCTTTTGGAGGAAATGTGTAGGCTGGACCAAGAGATTCAGATAGAAATCAGGACACACAGTGTTATGAATTGAATTATGTCTCCCAAAAATGTGTATCCATTTGGCTAAACCATGATTCCCAGTATTGTGAGGTTGTCCACCATTTCATGATCTGATGTGATTTTCCTATGTGTTGTAAATCCTACCTCTATGAGGTTAAGGAGGCAGTAGTAGAGGCAGATATGTCAACAAGGCAGGATCCAATCTACAGGATTAGGTTGTATCTCGAGTTAATCTCTTTAAAGATATAAAAGAGGGAATTCAGCAGAGAGGATGGGGACCTCATTACCATCAAGCAAGAAGAGCGAGCAGCGTAAGCATCCTTGGGACCCAGGGCCTCTGCACTGAGAATCTCCTAGACCAGGGGAAGATTGATGACAAGGACCCTCCCCTATAGTCCACAGAGAGACAAAGCCTGCCCCGGGACTGGTGCCCTGAATTTGGACTTCTAGCTTCCTATACTGTGAGAGAATAAACAACTGTTTGTTAAAGCCACCCACTTGTGGTATTTCTGTTATAGCAGCAGTAGATAACTGAGATACATGGTGGGGCGAAGTCTCGAGGACTCGGTCCCACAGCCAAAACATTGGGATGCAGTTGGGTCCAAAACAATATCAAGGGACTTTAGAGCTGACAGAGCACAGCAGAACTCAGAAAACAGCCTCCATGGAGTTGGTATGAATGAGCAGGAGAGGCTGAATTCTAGAATGTTCTAGAAAGACCAAGCAGAGACGCCTGCGACTGAATCTCCTGAATGAAGCTTCTCTATCACATTTACCAATTCACTAAAGGTATCCTTACTTCTTAGATGTTCAGGAAGGGGGTTTATTCCCAGATACTCTACCAAATTCAAGTTTAAACATGCGCCTATATTTTTGTTCTTTTTGGATCATTGGACCTCTAATTTTTAGTGATTTAATGATCTGGTTGTATAAACTCCACAGCATAGTGGTGAAGAATGTGGCTCTGATCTGGGTTCAAATCCTGGCTTTGCCACTGTGATCTTGAGCCAAGTTCCTTATCCCCTCTTAACCTCAGTATCTCCATCTATAAATGGGCAGGATAATAGTACTAAACTCAGCGTTGTCCTGAGGGCCAAATGCATCAACACATTTGAAGCATTTAGAACCATCCCTGGCACCCAGTAGGTATCCAATCAGTGTAAGCTGCCATACTCTGTCACTGTATTCCTGTAATTACTTACTCCACCAGAGATAGGAACAGCCCTACCTCCTTCTCTGGGACCAACATTGGTCCTACAAAGGTGATATAAAGAGTCAGAGCTTACCTTGATTCTGGCCCTGCGTGTATCTTGCCCAAACCCTGGTTCCAGCAACTAATTTTAGTAATTTGATTCTAACCTTCTACTTTTCAGGTCCTGGTTTCAGAGGACTCCAGTTTTTATCTGGTGGAGGCCTATTTGTGTTGACCCCATGTTGGTCATTCTAAGAACTAGGCCCAGTCTTTGCATACCACATCATCTGGGTCCCTCTAACGTTATGGAATCTTGCGTGTGCCAGTATCAACTGAATGATGACTATACGTCTACCTGGACATCTTCCATTTACCTGTTAAGACCTTCCCCAATCACCTCCTCTGCTTCCAGGAATCTGACTGATTTCTACGTCTTCACTGTCTGTGGCTTGGCATCCTTACCACCCAAGTGCTGTCGGAGTTTTCCATATGGCAGATAGCTTCAGAAGGCTAAATCACCTACCCGCATGCAGACATTGTAGCAAATACAGAGTTTCTTCCAAATGTTCTCAAAGAAGCCCACCTCTCTGAATCACCTCTTGGTTACTTGGTTGGAAAAAATGAGAAGAGGAAGGTAAAGTCCTTTCCTGAGTCCTTTCAGCATTAAAGTAGGGAAAAGAGCAATCAAAATACAACTGCTGCTTAACACACAAACTAAAGCCTAATGCTTAGTATGTACTGCAGAACAAAGCTCTTCCACGAATCACTCTACGAAGTTTAGGTATGTGTGAACCCATCCTAGGAGAAGGAGATTGAGAAGATCACGAGAACTTCATTAAAAAGAAAAGAGAATTGCAACCTCTTGTTAGACATCTTCCAGCAATCATGTAAAAGAGAAAAAAAACAAGGACATCTCTGGCCATCTCCACACACACACACACACACACACACACACACACAGACACAGACACACACACACCTCAAGACAAAATGCTGGACATTAACTTCCAATCACCATTGAGAAGGCCTCAGACCCAGCACTAAAACTTGCAGCTCAGAACACACATCACAAGTTGTATTAGAAAAAGAAAGCCCGTCTCCCAGACAACAATACTGGCCCTGCTGCACATCTGTACTGTCCTCCTATCTGGAGGCCTCCAGGAACCTGTAGGTGAGAAGCCAATCATTAGGAGCCTTGACCTACTCAGTTCTCCTCCACTTCTCTGTGCCTGTTTCAGAATTTAACGGTTGTTATCCTAACACTGGGAGCAGCAAGCTAAAATCTTTACCACAAATACACTTCTTACTGCTTTTTATTGCTTTGCAGATATTTCTTTAAACACACTTCAATCTGAACTATTCCAACAGTCATTAGCACAGCTTGGAGAGAGAAAAGAGTTAAGAAAAAGTTAAAAAAACAGAGACAATGAGCTGCCAAGTCAAAATTGTGTAAACAGATGCTTTGGACTAGGTGAGTAGCAACAGGCGGGTCAGGCAAAATTAAAGATGCGTCAAGAAACTCAGTAACCAATAAAAATAATATTTTAATGCAATATTTTTTAAAATAAAATTAATGCAATATTATTATTGTGGATTTTGTTGCATTAATTTTCCTTTTTTTTTTTTTTGATCATTGCATTAAGATAGTACTTAGCTTGATTTCTGAGGTTAAATCTGCACCCAAGACAAGTGCCTCATTTGTCTCATCCTAGGCCCTGCTCTGCTCCAAATTACTGAAAATCCTGGCATCACTAGAAAGAGCAAGGATGTTGGCTTCTGACATAGCCTTCCAGAATATTGCTACTTGCTTTATTAAAAAAAAATCAAAGGCCCCTGAATGGAATGGAGGCCAGTTCTTGCTTAAGTATTCTTAAACAGATTCAGGATTCACCTTGGGCCAAATGCCACTAGCTTTTATTCAACAGAAACCATGATCAGAAAGCCCAAATTTAGCACGAATGTCTCCATTTCTATGATGCACCTTGTTTTGCAGTCAACGTCCTTTTCAATCAGTGATTCCCAGCCTTTGCACTATCAAAGACTCTATTTCGCCCTCACTCTAACCAGGGCCTATGTTTTGAAAAATGTTGTCTTCCAAACATTTATTAGTATACTAATTAATAAATTGTGTCCACCATCGTAATAGGACAAGTTATTGATATTTGCCAATCACATCTTCTGATCAGGAGGAGCTTATCTACGATTGCCCGACTGAGTTCACATAATTGCCACCCAAGTTAGGCCATACAGCTTCATCAAGGGTGTCCGATTTTTGTCAGACTTTAGGAAATGTTAAAAAGTTCCCCCAAATAATTATGACAAGATGTTAGTTGAAATAAACAACATAAAAGAAATGGTAGGTACACCATGTTTTTACCTAGGTTGGTAGAAAGATAATATGTAAAAAGAAAAAAAAATAGTTTGGTGTACTACTAGTAGAATTTTAGGTCTTTTTTTTTTTTTAATTTATGTAGTGTTTTCATTTAAAAATGGAAAAAAAAAGTCCAGATCTACATAACTGACTTCCTAGGCCTGTTGGACTTTGAGGATCCCCAAGGTAGGAGCCACTGTTTTGTCATAAACAAATCTGCTATTGCAGGAGATGGAAAGAGAATGGATAGAACAATGAATTTCTGAGGAAATATTCAGGAATAGAAGTATTGTGAATATATGGCAATTAGGCCAAGGGGCTAACAACCATAGACTGAAGTTTGATGTATTCCAGTAAGAAAACTACTTTCTAAATGCTTTTCAAGGTTTCCACTAGAATGTACCATTCAGGAGCCACCTATTTGTCCCAGTGCCCTGCAGAGTGCCCTCCAAGAGTGGACTGCTACCTATAACCCACTGCCATAGATTCCGACTCATAGCGACCCTATAGGACAGAGTAGAACTGCCCCATAGGGTTTCCAAGGCTGTAAGTCTTCTACAGAGGCAGATTGCCACATCTTTCTTGCTAGGAGTAGCTGGTGGTTAGCAGCCTCGTATTTGCTTAACCACTGCACCACCAGAGCTCCTTGGAGCAAATGAATTGAGTAAGTGAGTAAATGAACGAGTGATTGAATTCCTTGTTTCATCACCATTGACTTAATATGTGAATTCACTTTATAAGCCATCAGGATTGGAGAAGTACACTTTTAAGATAGTTAAGGACAACCAATGGAAGCAGGACCTTGCGCCCTTTTTTAAAAGATGCACCTTGTCAAGAACAATCATTGAGATATTATGGAGTACCTCTATTCATCCACATCTACTTGCTAATAAACCAATGATCTGTTCCACACATTCTTCCTCTTGCAATTGTACCACCTGGACTCTCTAGTCTCTTGATGGATCTGGTAAGCTACCCTGACCACATCCTCTTATATTTTTTTCACTTTACTGTTGAGCTCCACCCTACTCTTTCTGGCTGTCATTCTAGCTTACCTTCTCTAATCCAGCATTTATCCTCTCCTCTCTTTTTCTTTTCTCATTCCAACCCTACTCTCAGTTTGGTCTGGCATCGGCAATTCCTTTCACACTATTTTAGCTGGCCCTCAAAACGATCATATAAAGTAGGCAAAGCAAGAGAAGTATCCTGGTCCTATTTTATGGATGGAGAAACTGAGGGTCAGAAAAGTTAAGTGTCTTGGCCCCAGGTGTCAGTATGTGATAAATTCAAGATTCAAAACCAAGTCTCCTTTCCCCAAGGTGAGCACACTTCCCACTACCTTCAGATGTGTACATGATTTTGTTATACTACCAAGGACCTCAGCCTGGGATATAGCATGCAGTCAATTTAAGCCCAACACAAGAAGGCATTCAACAAATCATATTAGAAGTTTCAGAAGATACAGGAGACCACATATCTTTCTGTACCTATGAAATAAAATCCTAATTCTTTAGCATGATGTACAAGATCTTCATAATTTGGTTTGCCTGGTTTCCAGCGGCTTCTCCACCCCTGGCCATTTTGTTTGCACAGTGCCCGGCCATGCTGACCAATAGTCCCTTCATGCTTCCAAACCTTTGCAAACGTCATTTCCTCTCCCATCCCGTTTACCTCTACTCATCCTTCAAGAGTCTGTTTAAGCATGACTTGTGAAAGTAACACGGTTACTTCAATAGCTTCCCATAGCTCTGAGGATAAGGTCTAGATCTTTTTATATGATCGTCAAGGCCCTTCGTGATCTGGCTCTTGCTTTCATCTTCAGCTTTATTACTTGCCACCTCTCATACCCTCTTCCTCCATTCTCTGTCCATACTGAAAAACCTTCCATTTTCTCATACACAACACTGCCTCTTTTCTCACCTTTGGCACATGCAGTTCCCTCTGCCTCCCTCATCCCCTTTGCTGGGGAAATTCCAACTCAGTTTTCCAGGAGATATCAACTGAGATGTCACTTTGCCTGGGAAGTCCATCCGAGTCAGGGTTGGTGCTATTCTTCCTTGCTGCCTGAGTCCCTCCTCATCAGTGTCTCATCAGTAAGTACTTAGCTACTGACTCTCCCAATCTCACCCTGGTTTTTCTTTCTCAGATACATTCTCTGCCTGTCCCCAAAGACAGAGAAGGAACAGACTCTGCTTCATATTCCTTATTGGAGACCCTCCCCCATCTTTATAATCATCACTGTCTAGGTTTTGGGGTGACTGGTGTGGTGAAAAGAATGGTCCACTAAGTGCCAACTCAGGTCGGAGTCCCATTCATTCATTCATGAATACATGCATTCATTCAATCGTTTGTTTTTATTGGGGTACAAATATACATTAAAAAACATTTACCAGTTCAACAATTTTTACATGTATAATTTAGTGACAATGATTAGATCCTTCATGTTGTTCAAGCATTATCACATTCAATAGTTATTTATGGAGAACTTTCTATGTGCTAGATACTATTAGAGACAATGAAGAGAACAGGCAAAGTCCCTGCCCTCATGAAGCTGTCATTCTAGTGAGGGAGACAGACCAGAATTTTAAAAGATAAACATAAGATGCAATAGATGGTAATGATAAAGACTATGAGGATAAACATGGCTTTGATATTGCCCATGCTATCCTGGACAAATCTATTAAACCTCCCTGAAAAGTGGTGACTGTAAAATGGTGCTAACAGTATCTGCTCAAAATAACTAGCAGGGCTGTTATATGGCTCAGGTACCAAAGGATATGAAAGCACTTTTGAAAACATATCAAGTATATGCAATTATTATGATGATGCTACTGTTAATTTTGATATAATGTAGTATCTATTTACCCTCTCCAAGAGCCACTACATGGGTCTAAAAAAATCTCCATCAGTCATTTAGATATCTGCAAATGAACAGATGTCTGAGTGATGGCTCCGGCCTTCAGCTGAATGGTTAATGTATCTGCATGGCTGGGAAAGCCATGAGTTCACTGCTGTGCACTTAAAAGCATCCACCTGTAGGATTATTATTTTTTTCTTAGAAAATTGAAATCATGGTGATTTTCCTGTTTAAACGTAAATTTAAAATGGGTATTTCGTGTCCATTTTGGAAACCAAGATAAGCAGGACCGTCCACCTCACATGTTATTTATATTTCTATGTAGTTCATTTTTTATTGAGGACGTACGTGCATGCCAGCAACGTGTGGGAGAAATTCATGCCTTCCCCATGAAATTTAGGAACCCTATTTAAGCAGCTTGCTTCTTTTCAACTGTTTGCAAGATTTTACAAAACAGACACATACTTTTGTACTAGCTTTACAAAGGGTCAGTGCATGAAAATAAACTATGCCATGCCTTTCCCATATTGTATTTGCCAAAGGAGAACTCAGCATCCGCCATTTTGAAAGGTGACTATGAGTGAGGTGAGGATATGGCAGGTGGGGGTGAACAATTTAGGCCTCCTAATTTTACATATGTGTTTATTTGTTTGTAATTATACAATAATATGTGAACACATCATGCTAACTCAAACAGTACCTATAAAGCCCAAGTTTCTCTTACTTCTTCCCTTCTCTCCCATCATAACCTTGCCCCACCCATGAGGTAACTATTATTATCATTTTGATGTGTATCCTTCTAGATTTTTTCATACAGTAAAGCCTATGAATGCCAGAACCTGCATAAGGTGGAAACCTGTCAGGGAAGGAAAACGCAAATATTTTCCACTGAATAGAGAATAAAAGAAAAGTGGCGACTGCATCCTGTCAAAGGGGGAAAACTTGTGAGACCAGGAAAAACAAGGCAGTCATGTCAAATTCCGGCTTTCACAGGTTTCACCGTACAAACTTTGTTGTTTGTTGCCATCGAGTTCAAACCACCAACCTTCTGGCTAGTAGTCGAGCACCACCCAGAGACTCCTAATTATAAACGTATATATGTATTTTTATAGAAATGATACACCATACATATTATCCAGTGAGTTCATCCCTTAACGTCCATCCTGGAGACTTAGCCATACAGAGCTCTACCACATTTTTTTCACTGTTGAACTGTTTTTTGTTCGTTCTCGTCCAGTCAGCCTGACTCATGGTGACCCCATGCATAACTGGATTGAACCATTGTGATCCATGGGGTTTTAAATGGCTGACTTTCATAAGTACATACGAGGCCTTTCTTCCCAGTCCATCTTAGTCTGGAAGCTCCCCTGAAACCCATTTAGCATCATAACAACACGCAAGCCTCCACCGACAAATAGATGGTAGTTGCGCATGAGATCATTTGGCTTGGAATTGAACCCAGGTCTCCCCTGTGGAAAGTGAGAATTCTACCACTGAACCACCACTACCCCCTACATACCTGTTGCCGTCAAGTCGATTCCGACTCATAGCGACCCTGTAGGACAGAGTAGAACTGTCCTATAGGGTTTCCAAGGAGCACCTGGTGCATTCGAACTACCAGCCTTTTGGTTAGCTCTTAACCACTACACCACCAGGGTTTCCCACTACCCCTAGTACCTTATAAAGTGGACCCACCATTGTTTGTCTTCCCCATTCACTGTGGATGGACAGCTGGGCTGTTTCCAATGCCTTTGTGATCAAACAGTGCTACATCTTGTGTATGATTCCTAGTGCACATTATGTGCATACTGCCCGAGAATAGATACTGACAGGGGCACTTCTTTCTCCTCATTTAAATTTGTTAATGCACACTCCAGGCTTGCTCTCTATATGGGAATACCAAGGTACACTTTCACCAATAGAATCCACTCCAATTATGGGGCATCTCTGTGTTACTGTAGGGAGGAAGTGGGTAGAGAATGAGAAGCTGGTGTCCTCTAGCTCTCTGGGAGTTATGTACAAACATTCAGCAGGTAAATCCCAAGAGGATGGAAGGAGCTCAGCCTGGCAACTATTCTCCCCTTTCTATCTCACCAAAGTTATTCATCCCTTATGTTGCTTTGTCCTGTTTTTTGTTTTGTTTTGTTTTTTTTCAGTTTTCAGCTGCTCCTAAACTTCTGACATCGAATACACTCCGGATCTATATTTCCCTTGGGTATGACCCTAATGAAATCGTCCATTGGAATTAACAGAAAATGATTAAAAAAAAAAAAAACTTTACTTTTTTTAAGCATTTATTTATTTATTTATATCATTTATTAGGTGTACTATCTCAGTTAATCCTCGAACTAGCAATATGAGACAGGTACTATTTGGATCCACATTTTATAGACGATGGTATAGAGGTTACATTAACCTACCCAAGGTCACACCATCCATCTATCAGGTAGTAAAGCAGAAACTTGAACCTGGGCAGGGTGATTCTACCACTGGCTGTGGGACTGTGAGCCACCAGGCTCCAGTGCAAGCAATCACTCCCTTCTCTGCCCTCCTAAGGTGCTTTATCTCTGTTTTCTCTGTAATAGGCACTGCTTTCTACCTTGTATTAGTTATTTGTGCATGGGATTTATCTTATCTTTTAGACTGTTAGCAGCTCAAAGGCAAGATGCATGGCTGAGTCACCTCTGTCCCCACCACAGCTTCAGAAAATACAGTACCTCATACACAGTAGGAACTCAATAAATATACTTTGAAAGAAGGATATACTTAACCATTCAACCTCATAAAATTTCTCCCATACAATTTAAGAGCCCAGAGTGTCCCCAGTTGTGGGTTATCCACTATGGCATCCTCCTGGGCCTAATTTCCAAATCATAACCTCCAGACATGGATCACTTCTAATCCCATCTCTACCATTAGGAACCATTTGTCTCATGGCCATTTTGCTAGAATGTTGATGTTGGACCTGATGCCTTAATTTAATTATTTGGATGCCTTAATTTGAATTAATTTGCCTTAATTTATCAACTGGAGCCCTTTGCAGCTTGCTGATCCTATTTCTATGCTCTGCTTTCTATCCTTCATTCCAAATCATCTTGTTCTAGCATCTTTTCCCAGTTTCCAGTCTTTGGGGTAATGTCTTTATTCTGTCTCCCAACTTAGCCACTGAATGAAAGTCTGATTAGGCTGTCTAGATTCCATGTAGGCTCCACCCATGGATGCCACCTCTTGAATCATCTCCCAATCCATGCTCTGCTTCCCAAGGATGAATCCTACCCTACTCCACAAAGACTAGCATGAGCCCCCAAGACTTCAGCTTAAACCCAGCATCCCGCTCTCTCAGTTATTTGGAAGGAAGTCTCAATAACGGGTAATAAAAAACACTGTAACGAGAACTATCAATGCTTTACTAAGCAAAGTATCCCTGGTGTCATGAAGACTAAACCATCACTTTCCCCTCTACCATTCTCCAGCCTACTCATTCTTAAAGCTATAGTCAAGTCCCTCCCCCATGCTGCCTTCTCCAGTTTTCCCCAACAATTATTTGGAACCTTGTTTTTAAAATTCTTATTAAACTCCTGAAATTCATCACCCAAACTAGCATTTCATTATATATTGTCTCATTGGGTTTAGCTGATTTATTGTCTCTCTTATTAGACTAAAAGCTTCTTGAGGCAGGAACTATATTACCATATTCCCCTTAGTCATCACCATCATCATCATCACAGCAAATATTTAACACTGTATACAGCAATATGTTATACTGATTGATTCATTTAATCTTCACAATAACCGTATGAGGTAGGCACTATTATGATTCAACTTTGCAGGTGAGAAAACTGAGACAAGTGAGGATAAGTGACTTCCTCCAGTTAGATGGCTTGTATGTGGTGAAGTGGGTATTCATATATGGGCAGCCTGGTGCTGTAGCCTGTGAGCTTAACCCACTATGAGACCTCTTCTTCCTGTGATCCCCTTATAGTACCGAGAATAGCTAAGACATAGATATTATGCAATAAGTACTCATTGGCTGCTTGGCATATAATCTGATACTAGTAGTCCTGTCAGTGTCCTTAAATCTACTCTAAAATCATCTTCAGACTTCACTGCACACAGTCCAATTATTTACACAGGTCTGGGAATGGAGGAAGGAGTAGACTAGAACAAGACTTGCCCACAAGAGTTATGGAAGCATCAGCGAGGCCGACTCAGGGGAAGACACTACCAGAGAGTAGATTTGGCTGGAAAAGCACTGACTAGGACAACAAGAGGACAGGGTCCACACAAAACAGATGGTAAAGCGTACGGTGATTTAGAAAATAGGCTTGGATCAGGACACTGAGATGGAATCCCAGGGCCCCAAACATCTTTCTTCTGGAGCTATTGTGGGGCTATTGTTAGGTGCCATCGAGTCAGTTCCAACTCATAGCAACTTAATGTACAACAGAACAAAACACTGTCTGGCCCTGCACTATCCTCACAATTATTACGCTTAAGCCCACCGCTGCAGCCACTGTATCAATCCATCTCATTGAGGGTCTTCCTCTTTTTCATCGATCCTGTGCTTTACCAAGCATGATGTCCTTCTCCATGGAATGGCCCCTCCTGATAACATGTCCAAAATTATTGTGAGAACAAGTCTTGTGATCCTTGCTTCTGATGAATATTCTGGCCGTACTTCTTCCAAGACAGATTTGTTCGTTCTTCTGACAGTCTATGGTATATTCAAAAATTTTTACCAAGACCACAATTCAAAGGCATCAATTTTTCTTTAGTCTTCTTTATTCACTGTCCAGCTTTGGCATGCATATGAGGTGACTGAAAACACCATGGCTTGAATCAGATGCACCTTAGTACTTAAAGTGACATCTTTGCTTTTTAACATTTTAAAAACATCTTTTGCACCAGGCTTGCCCAATGCAATGCATAGTTTGATTTCTTGACTGCTGCTTCCATGGGTATTGATTATGGATCCAAGTAAAATGAAATCCTTGACAATTTCAATATTTTCTCTATTTATCATAATGTTGTTTACTGGTCCAGTTGTGAGGGTTTTCTTCATGTTAAAGCATAATCCATACTGAAGGCTGTAGTCTTCGATCTTCATCAGTAAGTGCTTCAAGCTCTCTTCACTTTCAGCAAGCAAAGTTGGGTCATTTGCATATCGCAGGTTGTTAATGAGTCTTCCTCCAATCCTTATGCCAAGTACTTCTTCATATAACCCAGCTTCTCAGATTATTTGCTCAGCATACAAATTGAGTAAGTGTGATGAAACTATACAACCCTGACACATGCTTTTCCTGATTTTCAACCACCCAGTATTCCCTTGTTCTACTTGAACAACTTGGTCTATGTATAGGTTCCACATGAGCACAGTTAAGTGTTCTGAAATTCTCATTCTTCACAACGTTATCCATAATTTGTTATGATCCACACAGTCAAATGCCTTTGCATAGCCAATACAACACAGGTAAACATATTTCTGGTATTCACTGCTTTCAGCCAAGATCCATCTGACATCAGCAATGATATCCCTGGTTCCATGTGGAACGAGGGACTGTGGAGTTACACGAGCTAATTTTTCTAACATGCTTAACATTGTAACTGGCAGAATACAGGCACTCTAAATATCAACTGCTATCATTAATAATGATTAGAATGAAGACCACTAGCTGGTGTTTGAGTTCCGGACTTGTACACAGGGGAAAGCTATGGGGAATGAAGATACCCAGAATTCAACATTTTTTCCTGAGGACCAGGCAGCTTTAGTGAGTTTAGCCCATAGGTAGCAGAACCAGATCTAGGGTAGGATGTCAGGTCCTAAACCTAGTGATTCCAAGGTGTCTGGGTAGGCTAACAAACCAGTTGCCATTGAGTTACTTCTGACTCATGGTACCCGACGTGTGTCAGAGTAGAACTGTTTTTTTTGAAACACATCACCAGGCCTTTTGGTCAGCAGCTGAACGTGTTAGCTGTTTGCTCCACCCAAGGACTTCCTGTGTAGGTTAAAAAATGAAATTTAGCACAACAGAAATGCAGGCATTAAGGCACAGGAGAGGAGTCTCATCAGGACTCGGGCACAAACTCGGGGCTTGGTCCCTGACACAGATGGAATCCCAGGGCTCAGGTGAATGAGACAGCAGCAAAGGTGCCTTGGAGCAGAGCCCTATATATGGGGTGCAGTGGCTTGAATTGGCCCCACCTCTGCTCGGGAGTAGCCCAGAAGTCCGCACAGGCTGAGCATGCAGGTAAGGATCACCTCCCAGGGGTGAGGAAACACTGAAGGTCAGGTTGGACCTGATCCTGGTTTCTTGGAGCTCCCTCACTGTCCTGTCTGACCTCACCCAGTTGGTGAGCAGGCAACCTGGTGCCATGCCCTCTGCTGAAGGCAGGCACACGGCAGGTGACTAACCCCAGGGAGCGGAAGCCAAGTTGTCAGTCTGCCCAGCCTGTGGTGCAAACCTCTACTGCAAGCCTCCGAGCCTCGGGGCCAGTGCCAGACAGTGGTACACTGTCCTCTGGGCAGGGAGTACTGATTCACAGAGCACGGGAGCCATAACACAGTGGGGGACCCACAGAATGCTTTTAATGTCTATTTTTTAAAGTGGTTAGCAAAGCAGGAAAGAAATTGTCAGAGATCACAATAAAGAGTTTAGTCCAGAGAGTCAGCAAAGAAGTAAAAGGAAACAGAACAGGGAAGATGGTGGATGAAGAAGCCTCAGGACTGTGGAAGAGAAATGAAAAATCTGGTTACTAGGGGGAAAAAAAGCACTGTCACTTCTCAGAAACTGCTCAAGTCAACTTTGCAGGACACTATTTTCCATTCTCCAAGTACGTGCTGCTTTTTTAGACACAAGTTATTTCCTCTGCCCAAAAAGCTCAACTCCTCTGTGCATCCGACACATTCCTACTTATTTTTAAAATAAAACAAAGCAAACAAACCAACCAAAAAAAAGGTTGCCATGGAGTCAATTTAGACTCATGGCAATCCCATGTGTGTCAGAGTAGAGTTGTTCCACAGGGTTTTCAATGGCTGATTTTTTGGAAGTAGACTGCCAGGCCTTTATTCCAAGGTGCGTCTGGGTAGACTTGAACCTGCAACCCTTCGTTTAGCAGCCAAGTGTGCTAACCATTTGCACCACCCAGGGACTCATTCTTTAGCCCAGCTCAAATTTCACCTTCAGGAGACAAATCTACACCCTCTTCTGGTCTCTGCTATCACTTAATGCAATGTTTATAATAGTATACTTCATTTGTAAAAATACAACGAATTATGGACTCCGTGTATTACAGTTATCCATGCTCTCCTTGAGGATGTTCATCCTTCTATCTCCAGGACTTAGTACAGTTCCTGGCAATAATAAGCACATTATTTGTGATCACTGAATCAATAAGTAAAATAATGCATAAAAGAAAAAAAGGAAGGAAAGAAAGAGGGGGAGAAGGGAAAGGGGAGGGAGGAAGGAAGGAAGGAAGAAAGGAAGGAAGGAAGGGGAAGGGAGGGAGGGAGGGAGGGAGGGAGGGAGGGAGGGAGGGAGGGAGGGAGGGAGGGAGGGAGGGAGGGAGGGAGGGAGGGAGGAAGGAAGGAAGGAAGGAAGGAAGGAAGGAAGGAAGGAAGGAAGGAAGGAAGGAAGGAAGGAAGGAAGGAAGGAAGGAAGGAAGGAAGGAAGGAAGGAAGGAAGGAAGGAAGGAAGGAAGGAAGGAAGGAGAGAAGAATGGAAAATCTTCGATGGCTGAAGCATAGGGTCCATAGAGGGGAATGTCAGAAAGTGAGCCTATGAAGGCAGTTTAGCGGGTTGTCAGGGTCATGCGCATCAAGCTAGGCAAAGTGGCATAGTCAAAGGTTGTAAAGCAGAATAGTTATTCCGAAAACTACCTCCCAGGCCATCCCCCCAATGCCCTCTTCTCCTTACATGTTATTCATCTCATTTACTTGGTTCCCACTTCAAACTTACACCCAGAGATTAGGCATATACAGCCTCATTCAAAACCAGCAAACCTCAACTCCTCAAGAAATGTTCCTAAAATAACCTCCCATCAGGCTCTTCTTTATCTCAGTGCTTTATTCTCAGTTTACACCGTTCTAATCTGCACCTTGGTTCAACACTGGAAAAGGTGTGTGGTAGGGTTATATCTTTTTACCTTACTTACTCAATCTATATGCTGAACAAATAATCAGAGAGGCTGAAGAAGAACACAGCCTCAGGGCTGGAGGAAGATGCTAGGCAATCTCTGCGATATGCAGATGATGCAACTGTGATTACAGAAAATGAAGATGATTTGAAGCACTTGCTGATGAAGGTCAAAGGCTAAAAGCCTTCAGTATGGATCACACCTGAACGTGAAGAGAATGAAAATCCTTACAACTAGACCAATAAACAACATCATAACAAATGAAGAAGAAATTGAAGATGTCAATGATTTCAGTCTGCTGGATCAGCAATCAACATCTATGGAAGCAGCAATCAAGAAATCAAAAGTCATATTTTTGCACTGGACCAATCTGCTGCAAAAGACCTCTTTAAAGTGTTAAAAAGTGAAGATTTCCCTTTGATAACTAAGGTGTGCCTGACCCAAGCCATGGTCTTTTCAATCGTTTCATTTGCATACAAAAGCTAGACAATGAAAAAGGAAGACAGCAAACCTTCATCTAAAGCAAAATTAAAAGAAAAAAAAAAGAGACAGAAAAAGAATTGATGCATTTGAATTGTGTTAGCAAAGAATTCTGAATATACCATGGATTTCCGGAAGAGAACAAATCAGTCTCAGAAGAAATACAACCAGAAAGCTCCTTAGAAGTGAGGATGGCAAGGCTTCAGCTTGCTTACTCTGAACATCATCAGGAAAGACCAATTGCTAGAAAAGGGCATCATGTTTGGTAAAGTAGAGGATCAGCGAAAATGAGAGAAATCCTCAATGAGATGGACTGGCACACAGCCACAACAATGGACTCAAACATACCAATGATCACGAAGATGGTGCAGAACCAGACAACGCATTGTCAACTCGCCAGCAGCTAATAATAACAACAACGACAATTCATTACTTGGGGTGGCAGTTTTCCTTAGGAGTTACAAGTATACTCTTTAGAGCCAGACAAACTTGGCTTCAAATCCTAGCTCATCCACTCATTAGCTTTCTAACTTCAGCTATGTTACTTGATCTCTGAGTCTCAGTCGATTCAGCTATATAGGGGTGACAGTCAATGTCCGTCCACATGGTTTTTGTAAGGATTGAAGGCTTTTGTAGAGTTGGATGTATAATAAGTAATCGACAGCAGCTAGTATTAGAGGTGGTATCAATATTAGTGAAAGTAACGGTATGTTTGTCTGTTCTTACACTCTGGTATATTTTCTGGGAGAGGAGACCTTCTTCTCTTTCTTTTGTTATTATTTTCTTCTTGCCCCACCCTCTAATTCCTCCCTTCAAAGCCTCTTGTAATTCTCTCCATGACTTAATGCAGAGTGCATGTAATGCATGATGGTACCCCTCCTCCACTGTGCCCCAGCTCTGAGGATACCACCACCACCACCATCCACCAGGTTCATGAGTCAGAAACCTGGGCCTCATCCTAACTCACCTTCTCCCCGACCCCCACCATATGCAATTCATCAGGTTCTGCTGATCCATCCTACACAGCTCATGATTCTGTCCATTTCCCTTCATATCCGCTACCACCTCCGTGAGGTTACCTCCATCTCTAACCCAGGTTGCCACCAGAGCCTCCTGACTGCCCTCTCAAGATCACTTGTTTCCCTCATGCTCTTATTACCATCAATTCTCCATTCTGTAGCCAGAGAGTCTTCTTAAAGCTCAAACATGATTTTGTGGAACTCCCAGGTAGAGACTTTCTCATGGCTTCCCACTGCTGTTAGGATAAAGACACAACTTTTAACATGGTTGTTCTATAATCATGCTTATTGTCTGTGCTGGTGCCACACTGGCCTTATACCAGGCCCCCATCTTTGCAAAGGCTGTTTCTTTTTCTCCAAAAAAATAAGCCTTACACAATACTGCCTCTAAGACAAAGTTAAGTCCAGCCTCAAACTCTGGGCCACGAAGGTCTCTTTTTGGTTCAGGATATTGTATGTAACTGATATAAAATGCTGTGTGAAGACAAGCCTCAGAGAAAAGGGCCAGGCTAGTACAATACAAGAGAAATTGATGGATGGAGGCAGTGGGTGCCTAAAAGCACTTCGCTGCAGGTTTTTTAAACATGCCCTGTCAAAGTGAAGGGAATAGACCCAGCAAGGCTGAAGTCAGTGGATGCACAATGAAGTAGAATATTTATCTCCACGCTCTCGAGCTGCAGACCATTCAGCAATAGAAAACACCACCAGGTCTGGCTCCTAACATGCCTAGGGCCCTCAGA
Source organism: Elephas maximus indicus (assembly GCF_024166365.1). Taxonomy (NCBI): domain Eukaryota; kingdom Metazoa; phylum Chordata; class Mammalia; order Proboscidea; family Elephantidae; genus Elephas; species Elephas maximus. The sequence goes on along the minus strand of NC_064837.1, from coordinate 41,733,715 downwards.
GTGGTGAGGATTCTGATTTAATGAGCAAGGCACACCATCTGTCAACGGAACTGCTGAGCAGTAACTCAGCAAACAGAACCTCCCCAAACCCAAGAAGCAGAATACTTCGGTGCCATTTGGGGAAGGGTAGCCCCTGGCACAGTGGTCAAAGGACCTTACACGCTCTAACTACTTAAGCCAGAAGTGGCAAGTGATGCTTGTTTGGCATTGCTCACAGCCCAGCCTGGCCTCAGCATTTTCTGTGTGGGTGCTTGATGAGCTGTTGCCGAGGGGAGGCACCCAGCTTAGAGCCTGGCCTGAGAGAGTTGCTTCTGTCTTCTCCCTGACCTTTATATTTTCTGGCAAGTGGCTGCAAGAGCTATTAACGTAAACAATACCACGACTAAAGTATTCACAGAGTTACGGATGGAGGGAAGGAGGAGAAAGAGGAGAGTCTGCTTCATCTACAGCCCTTATGGAATATGATTTTAAAACAGAAATAAACTAGGAAAATGCATTTTGTACTTCAGATTAATCAAGGCAACACAGAGGCTGTCATCCTATCTCAGTCGGAAAATAATGTGATCAGTTACCAAATGGACCAGAAATTATATATATCCAAATAAGATGGGGCCCTGGCCGCACAGTGGTTAAATGTTTGGCTGCTAACCAAATCGTTGGCAGTTCAAATCCACCAGCCGCTCCTTGGGAACCCTAAGGGGCATTTCTACTCTGTTCTATAGGGTCACTATGAGTTGGGACCAACACAACAGCAATGAGGTTTTTTAATATCCAAATGAGGGTTTTCTCTTTCAAAATCAATCACCTTGGAAGGATGTTTAATCCTTAATCTGTGTTTCCGTAGCTCATCTTACCCACAAAATTCTGAGGTTCACATATGTGGGGATTTTTTCTCACACACATGTGACTCCCTAGCCCCCTCCAGCCCAGTGTCCAGCATACAAGCAGGTAGGGTGGCAAAGCACGAGCACCCAGGAGTCAGATGACCTCAGGTTCAAAGCCCAGCTGTTATTACCTAGTAGTGTGACCTCAGTCATGTTTCCTAAGCCTCAGTTTCCTTATCTGTACAATAGGGATACTAATAGTCCACACCCCATGAAGCTGATACGAGGATTAAATGAAATAAGACATATAAAATACTTAGTAGTATATTTAACACAGAGAAAAATCAAAAGCAAAGCCAGCTGCCAACAAGTCAATTCCAACTAACGGTGACCCCAAGTGCTTCAGAGTAGAACTGTGCTCCAAAGGATTTTCAATGGCTGTGACCTTCCAGAAGTACACTGCCAGGCCTTTCTTCTGAGGTACCTTTGGGTGGATTTGAATCGCCAACTTTTCAGTTAGTAGCAGAGGGCTTAACTGTTACGCTACAAACCAAACCTGATGCCGCAGAGTCGATTCCAACTCATAGCGACCCTACAGTACAGAGCAGAACTGCCTCATAAGGTTTCCAAGGAGTGTCTGGTACATTCTAACTGCCAACCTTTTGGTTAGCAGCTGAGCTCTTAACCACTGTGCCACCAGGGCTCCTTTGTTATAATAGTGTTATGGATTTAATTGTGTCTTCCAAAAATATGTGTTATAAATCCTAACCCCTATACCTATGGTGGAGCCCTGTGGTTATAATTCTATTTGGGAATGGGTTTTCTTTGTTATGCCAATGGAGAAGTAGTAGCGTAGGGTGTGTTTTAAATCTATTACTTTTGAGATATAAAAAGAGCAGATTGAGCAAGCAAGCATAGATGGGGGGAAACAGATACCACGTCACTGAGATCTCCAAGGAACCAAGAAATAGGAGCTGAAAAGAGACAAGGACCTTCCCCAAGAGCAAACACAGAGAGAAAGCCTCCCTCTAGAGCCAGTGCCCTGAATTCAGACTTCTAGCCTCCTACCCTGTGAGAAAATAAAATTCTGTTTGTTAAAGCTACCTACTTGTGGTACTTTTGTTATAGCAGCACTAGATAACTAAACCAAATACTCAATTAAAAAAAAATTCGTTTCTGTTATAATGCCTTTCTATATTAACTGTTGGGGTTCTTCTTCTGGAATCATCTGGAGAGCCTCTCATTCTCCAGAATGACCCTAATGCAGATTTTTTGCTGGGTTTCCTCTGTAAAGCCCCCTGGAAATCAGTTACATCTAAAACTGGTATCCATGAACTTTTTAATTGTTTACTTTAAGTCTTATTCTCTTATTATCCTTTGTAACCACAATATCTTTCACAGTGTTTGGCACTTAACTCCAGTAAATATTTATTTAATGAACTGAACATTTGTTGAGTAAATCATGGAATGAATAAAGTGGATGAGCAAGCAGAATAATCACGAGCAATCTTACTCCACGTGTTAAACCCACCTAGCTTCAGGGGCCTATTACAATGCCCTCAAAGGGTGGAGAGATGTAGCCCTACAAGCTGAGTGTGGAAACAATTCTTCCATCTTCCTGTCAGTGCAAACAATTCTTCCATCTTCCTGTCAAAGCTGCTGTGCTGGACGTTTTCATGCTTTCTGGCTTTCCTTTACCTTCTGAAGGTCTTTCCTATGTGTATGAGTTTCCTACGGCTGCTGTAACAACTGACCACAAGCTCAGTGCCTTAAAACAACACACATTTACTATGTTAAAATTCTGGAGGTCAAAGTCTGAAATGAGTCTTACAGGGCTAAAATCAATGTTTGGCAGGCTTGCATTCCTTCTGGGGTCTCCAGGGTAGAATCTGTTTCTCTGCTTTTTCTAGCTTCTAAAGGTCACTTGCCTCCTTAGCTCGCGGCCCCTTCTTCCATCTTCAAAGCTCATCACATCTAACCTCTACTTGCATCATCACATCAACTTTTTCTGATTCTGATCCTCCTGGGTCGCTATGAGTCTGAACTGACTTGATGGCAATGGGTTTGGTTTTGGGATTTTTGAGATAACATTGGATTCACCCAGATATCTGAGATAATCGCCACATCCCAAGATGTTTAATTTAGCCACTCCTGAAAAGCCTTTTTTACCATGTAAGGTAAGATACTCAAAGGTTGGGGACAAGGACATGGACATCTTTGGGGGACTATTATTCAGCCCACCACATTACGTTTGGAGTATTTCCTGCCCGTTGTATTCAATCCCATCGAGGTAGAATCCTGAACTTTGCTTCTGCAGAACCTCCCTGCTAACAGGGGACAGACACTTTACTGAAGTTGGCCACTCAGATGCCTGAGACATCCGAAGTGAACAAAGTCAAGAAGCAGGTTTCCTATGGAATGCATTTTCAGGCAAGGGTGGTAGCAGAGTGTCCAGCGTCCATCAGTGATGAGATCTAGCTGTCTCTGCCAAGCAATAGCAAGAGCAGGGGTCTTTTCTAGAATTATCCCACAGAGTGTTCTTGGGAGTGTGGCCTCCAACTCTTTGGCCTGTCCTGAGATTCTCTGAGTGCTTCAAATGCTTTAAAGAATTTATTTCCAACTTACACTACCCTTGGAGGGGGTTCTTTATTTGCAACTAAGGTCCCTAATGAACAAAGCCTCCTGCCCTGTCCATTGGCCTGCAGAGAGGCCAATGGAGGGCTTTTAGAAAACTGTAACCACCAATATTTTTTGAGTGCCTTTTGGGTACCAAGCACTTAGTAAAAAGGCTCTGAGGAATGCAGTGCAGTCATTCAAACTAGACAGATAGACAAATAGAGATAGACAGACAGATACACAGAGAGAGAGAGAGAGAGAGATTGCTGCCATAGAGTCAACTCCAACTCATGGTGACCTTATATACAACAGAATGAAACATTGCCTAGTCCTGCACCATCTTCATGATCACTGCTACACTTGAGTCCATTTTTGTGGCCTCTATGTATTTTAAGTGTCTTCCAACCTATAGGGCTCATCTTTAAGCACTATATCAGACAATACTCTATTGTGATCCACAGGGTTTTCATTGGTTAATTTTTGGAAGTAGATCGCCAGGCCTTTTTCTTAGGCTTAGTCAGGAAGCTCTCCTGAAACCTGTCTACTCTGCTGGTATTTGAAATATCAGTGTCATAGCTTCCAGCATCATAACAACATGCAAGACACCATAGTATGACAAACTGATAGATGGGTGGTGGTCATTAGAACTAGGGGTAGGTAAATCACACCACCTTTTTATTTTTTTTAGTGGTATAAGCATTTATTTAGTAATGTAGAGATAAACAGCAGCATGAATAATACTATCTCAGAAGAGTGGGCCAGGGAACTGCTTTCCTCATTGCAAATCTCTTAGTATTGCTGTTGTTAGGTGCCCATTGAGTTGATTTCGACTCATAGCAGCCCTATGAACGCCAGAACGAAACACTGCCTGGTTCTGTCTCATCCTCACAATCGTTATGCTTGAGCCCATTGTTGTAGCCACTGCGTCAATCCATCTCATTGAGGGTCTTCCTCTTTTCCACTGATCCTCTACCAAGCATGATGTCCTTCTCCAGGGACAGGTCCTTCCTGATAACAAGCCCAAAGTATGTGAGACGTAGTCTTGACATCTTTGCTTCTAAGGAGCATTCTGGCTATACTTCTTCCAAAACAGATTTGTTCGTTCTTTTGGTAGTTCATGGTATATTCAGTACTCTTCACCAACACCACAATTCAAAGGCTTCGATTCTTCAGTTTTGCCTATTCATCATCCAGCCTTCGCATACATCTGAGGCGATTGAAAACACTATGTCTTGGGTCAGGCGTACCTTTGCCTTCAAGGTGACATCTTTGCTTTTCAACACTTTAAAGAGGTCTTTTGCAGCAGATTTGCCCGATGCAATGCATCTTTTAATTTCTTTTTTTTTCTAATTGTATTCTAAAATACAATTAGAATGTTTACAAAACCAACTAGCTTCTCATTAAACACTTGGTACACATATTGTTTTGTGACATTGGTTGCCAACCCACGCCATGCCAACCCTCTCTCCTTCTTGACCTCTGGTTCCCTACCACCAGCTTTCCTGTCCCTTCCTGCCTTCTTGTCCTTGCCCCTGGGCTGGTGTGTCCATTTAGTCTTGTTTTGTTTTATAGGCGTGTCTAATCTTTGGCTGAAGGGTGAACCTCAGAAGTGACTTCATTACTGAGCTAAAAGAGTGTCTGTGGACCATACTCTCAGAGTTTCTCCAGTTTGTCAGACCAGTAAGTCTGGTCTCGTTATTTTTGTGTGAGTTAGAATTTTGTGCTACATTTTTCTCCATCTCTGTCCAGGACCCTCTATTGTGATCCCTGTCAGAGAGCAGTCAGTGGTGGTAGCTGGGTACCATCTAGTTATGCTGGACTCAGTTTGGTGGAGGCTATAGTACTTGTGGTCCATTAGTCATTTGAACTAATATTTCCCTTGTGTCTTTGGTTTTCTTCATTTTCCCTTGCTCTGGACAGGGTGAGACCAGTGGTGTACCTCAGATGGCCACTCGCCAGCCTTTAAGACCCCAGATGCTACTCATCAAAGTAGAACGTAGAGCATTTTCGTTATAAACTATGTTATGCCAATTGAGCTAGATGTTCCCCGAGACCATGGTCCTCATAGCCTTCAGTCCAGTAATTCAGTCCTTCAGGGAGTTTGGATGTGTCTATGGAGCTTCCATGACCTTGCCTTCAACAAGTTGTGCTGGCTTCCCCAGTATTGTGTACTGTATTACCCTTCATCAAAATTACCACTTATCTATTGTCTATTTAGGGTTTTTCCATCCCCATCCCTCCCCTCCCTCATAACCATCAAAAATTGTTTCTTTTTGTATGTAAACCTTTTCATGAGTTTTCATAGTAGTGATCTCACACAATATTTGTTCTCTTGTGATTGACTTATTTCACTTGCATAATGCCCTCCAGATTTATCCATGTTGTGAGATGCTTCGCAGATACATCATTGTTCTTTATCGTTGCATACTATTCCATTGTGTGGCTGTACCATAGTTTGTTTATCGATTCATCTGTTGATAGGCATCTAGGTTGTTTCCATCTTTTTGCTATGGTGAACAATGCTACAATGAACACGGGTGTGCACATATGTCTATTCATGTGACGGCTCTTATTTCTCTAGGATATAATCCTAGGAGTGGGACTGCTGGATCATATGGTATTTCTATTTCTAGCTTTTTAAGGAAGTGCCATATTTTCCAAAATGGTTGTACCATTTTGCATTCCCACCAGCAGTGCATAAGAGTTCCAATCTCCCTGCAGCCTCTCCAACATTTGTTATTTTCTGCTTTTTTTTTTTTGATTCGTGCCAGTAGTGTCACGGTGAGATGGTATCTCCTTGTGGTTTTAATTTGCATTTCTCAAATGGCCAGTGATCAAGAGCATTTCCTTATCACATCACCCTGTATAACAGTAGATCTGAGGCAGAAGAGAGGAGACCCCACGTGGCTCTCCTCTGAGATTTGATTTTCATCTTCTCTTCAATCCAAATAGACCAAAGCAGATATAATGCTGTTTATTAAGGGAAAAGATGAGGGATTTTGATTACGATGTTGGTCAGCATGGATGCATTCCTCAGTGTTTTTCAAAGCACTTTACAACCGTTAATTGTCCACATTAAAGAGCCTTGGAATATCCATTAGTTTAGAAAGCAAAAGTACATCTGGCTTAAGACTGCTTTTCATTCACTGGTACACACACCTCTGCATTATCCAGAGCTTGCTTGCCCTTTCTACCAATTCACCCCTGCCTCTTAGTCCATCCATTTGTAGGAGCAGGGTGACTTTTCAATCCCTCTCTGAATATATTTTCTGTGCTTCTGCTTACAGTTAGGAGAGCCTGGATCAAATCTTGACTCTAGCAGTTAGTAGCTGGGTGACTTTGACCAGTCACTTAACCCACTCTCCGGGCTTTCATCTTCTATAAAATGGTGATATTGCACCCCCAAGCAAGGTTGTAGTGAAATTTAAGTGTGTGGTGTGGCAGCTGAATTCTGGATTTGGGCAGATCAGAATTCAAATATTAGTTTACGTCTTAACATCCGTGTACTCTTCCACAAGTAAATGGGGTGCCTCTATCTTCCAATAAAACAGGAAATGGGTAATAATTCTCTCATAGATTTAAGAGATTAAATAAGATAATGCATGGAGAGCTCCTTGCACAGTGCCTGTTAGCAAGTAGTATTACGAACCATTACATAGGTGTTTGGAGTAGGTTTTTGGAGTGAATTAAGGAATTATCAAATGACAGAACAGAGTCAACTACATATGGTATTGACACCCCTTTACCACCTTTTCTCCTTTCACACAGTCTCTAGTGATCTGAAATACTCCAGAATATTTAAAAGCTGCTACTATTGACTCAAACATACCGATGATCATGAAGATGGTGCAACATTTTGTTCCCTTATACACAAGGTTGGAGCCCCGGTGGCACAGTCGGTAGGAGTTCGGCTTCTAGGCTGCTAACCAAAAGGTTGGCAGTTCGAATCCACCAGGCACTCCCTGGAAGCCCTGTGGTGCAGTTCTACTCTGTCCTAAAGGGTTGCTATGAGTCAGAATCAACTCGGTGGTAGTTTTTTTTTTTTTTGAAGGTTGGGGGAGGAGTTTATACATAAGGTCTCCCTCCATAAGTCGGAGCCAAGTCAACAGCAACTAACAATAACTACTGACAAATATCAGATTTGTGGTTATCTGAAGCCAAAGATGGGAGAAGGACTGACTACAAAAGGGCACTGGGCAGTTTTGGGGGTGATGGAAATGCTCTGTATCTTGATGGTGGTGGTGGCTACATGCCTGTATTAACAAAATTCATCAACCAATATATTTAAAAAGGGTGCATTTTATTGTATGTGTATTGCACTTCAATAAACTTGCTACTTTTAATTATTACATTACTTTTACTCTAGAACTGGGGTTGGCAAACTTATAAAGGGCCAGAGAGTATATACTACAGGACTTTCTGGCCCTATGGTCTCTGCCACAACTACTCACTCTGCCATTATAACGCAAAAGCTGCCAAAGACAACGGATAATATGTAAACAAATATACATGGCTGTGTTCCAATAAAACTTCATTTATGAACCAAAAACAAAAAACCCTTTGCCATCAAGTTGATTCCATAGTCACTTAGCAACTCTATAGACAGAGATGAAGTGCCTCATAAGGTTTCCAAGGAGAGGCTTGTGGATTTGAACTGCCGACCTTTTGATTAGCAGCCGAGCTCTTAACTACTGTACCATCAGGGCTCTATGAGTATTTATGGATGGAAATTTGAATTTCGTAAAATTTTCATGTGTCATGAAATACTCTTCTTCCTCTGATTGTTTTTTAACCATTTAAAAATGTAAAAACCATTCTTAGCTCTTAAAATCTTACAAAAATGAGAAGATCAAAGAAGAACTGACACATTTCTATTATGGTGTTGGTGAATATTGAATATACCATGGACTGCCAGAAGAATGAACAAATCTGTCTTGGAGGAAGTATCGCCAGAATGCTTCTTGGAAGTGACAATGGTGAGACTTCATCTGGCTTACTTTGGACATGTTATCAGGAGGGACCAACCCCTGGAGAAGGACATCATGTGTAGTAAAGTAGGTGGTCAGTGAAAAAGAGGAATACCCTCAATGAGATGGACTGACACAGTGGCCGCAACAACGGGCTCAAACACACCTACTATTGTGAAGATGGCGCAGGACCAGGCAACATTTCATCCTGTCATACATAGGGTCATTACGAGTCACAGCTCACCAGACACCACCAGACAACAACAAAAACAAACCTTACAAAAATAGGCAGTGGGCTTGATTTGGTTTGTAGGCCACTGTTTGCCAGCTTCCGTTCTAGAGCCCCAAAGACCCTCTATTAAGGAGCACACTGGAATCTGGTTTGGGGGTTTCTCAGTGCAAATGCCCTGCCTAGAAAGACTGGGGATCCAGCTCCTATCAGTCCAGCTAGGTCCTTGCCAGAGCCCCTCCCTCTGTGGCCAGTCTATGCTGATGCTGCTTGACTTCATTGTCCCCATCTGTCCAGGGAGGACAACCACCTCCCATTTCCCAGAGCCCCACCAACCTCATTCAGCTTGTTATTTGGGAGAAAATTCTCTACCCAAGCACAGAAACCGATCATTGCCTGGGTTATATGTCTGGCTTTTCTCAATCATCAGATGGAAAGGCCTGACTTTTCAGGTTGTCATTCTTAAAATTGCTTGTCTCTCCAGATGATGTTCTTATTTCTGAATGTGGTCTGACCTTCACATTCCCAAAAGAGGAGGTTTATTTTTTTCAAAGAGCTGGCAGCAGAACAGTATTCCCAAAAAGCTTGCTCCTTTCCTGCCAAGCTGCCATCCCCAGCACACACCATCCCCTAAGGGAGGGTGGCTTCTTCCAGAATGTTTGCCTGGGGAGGACCAGACCTATTCCAAGCAAAGGGAGTTTTATAAATCCAAATCAGCACAAACTGAGATTTCCTCTTTGGTTTTTTCTGACAGTGGTAGATGCTGAACGATCCCGCTGGAGTGGTAAAAATTGCCAAGGTATCCACAAAAGTCAAGACAGTTCTGAGGTTCCCAAATTTTCTGGGTTATTTCATCCAAAATTTAACCAACTATTTATTGAAGAAAATAGATCTTCCAGGGACTCATTTTATTCTTCTACCTACTGGAAGCATTTAAATCAATTGTCTGAGTCAGGGGTTGCAGACTTTTTCTATAAAGGAAATGATAGTAAATATTTTAGGCTTTGCAGGTGATGCAGCCTCTGCTGTTGTGGTGCAAAAGCAGCCTTAGGCAATACATGAGTGAATGACCGTGGCTGTGTTCCAATAAAACTTTATTTACAAAACCAGGCAGCAGGCCAGATTTGGCCCAAGGTGAGTGGAGGAAGAACAAATAAAACTTAAATCAGCAGATATTACTTGTGTTGTTGTTAGGTGCCATCAAGTCGATTCCGACTCATAGTGACCCTATGTACAACAGAAACGAAACACTGCCCGGTCCTGCACCACCCTCACAATCGGTACGTTTAAGCCCATTGTGGTAGCCACTGTGTCAATCCATCTCACTGAGGGTCTTCATCTTTTTCACTGACCCTCTATTTTACTATCCATGATTTCTTTCTCCAGGGACTGGTTCCTCCTGATAACATGTCCAAAGTATGTGAGACGCAGTCTCACCGTCCTTGTGTCTAAGGAGCATTCTGGCTGTACTTCTTACTACTTGTGAGAATGGAGCAAAAATGATCATTGCAGAGTGGTGAGGAAAACCCCAGCATATTGTGCTAGGGGTGGGGAGGGAATGTGAAACTAAGCTAGATGATTCCTGACTATGAAGCATTTTCCATCTGGTAGGGGTGGATGAGCAGTGGTGCGAGCACTAAGAGCCAGGGGGTGTATAGGTGTAGAGGACCTAGAGACCACGGGGCTGGACTGATTACAACAGCATTCACAGAGAAGGAGCCCTCTGACTCAATGTGGGTGATGGGTATGATTCAGGTGGTGAAAACCAGGTAGAGGAAGCACAGTTGAAGCAGGGTACAGGTAAGTGTACGCAAGGTTCGTTCACATAAGAGTTAGCAAACTGGAACAATGTTTGTAAGGTTGGTTTATAGCATACCATGGAAGACTTAAACATCATTTTCAACAGTTCAAATTTTTTTACAGTCACTAGGATGTATTGAAGGTTTCTGGGCTTCTAGTACTAAGTAGAGGGTCATTGAGAAAGAGGAAGACCCTTAGCAAGATAGGTTGACACAGTGGCTGCAACAATAACTACTATTGTAGTAGTCTTAAATACACCTGTATTGTGAGGAAATGTATGACTGGGCAATGTTTCATTCTGTTATACACAGGGTCACTATGAGTTGGAGTCAACTCGTCAGCACCTAACAACAATACAAAGCAGGTAACTCAAAAAATCCTCCTTTACAAAGAAGGTGTGACTGGCTGCATCATATATGTTTGAACATAATTATACCAAAAAAAAAGGGTCCCACTTATTAAGCCGATATTATCTGACAGATAATAATATGCCTTACTTTCATATGTCATTTGACTCATAAAAAAAATCACTGAGGTGGTTGTTTTATCTCTGTATCACAGATTCAAAAACTAAGACTTAGAAAGAGGTAACTGACCCAAAACCATACAGTTTGCTAGAAGCAGAGTATGGGTTTAAATCTCGGTCCGTCTTTCCTGTGCTCTTAATCAATGCTACCTGGATTCTCAATGCAATTAAACATTTTTCTGTATTTTAATCATTAAATTAATTTTTTTCATAAAAACCTGATTCCTAAATTATCTCCCCCAGTGTTTTTCCTGCTCAAAACACCCCGCAATTATGAGATTTCTCATCTTTTTATCTTCTTCTTAATGTTTTTTCCAGATACACTGGATCTATAATTAAAGATTTGGAAATTGAATTTTTGTTCAAATTTCACCCAAATGGCACTCACTGATTTGGCACCAAATTATGATTTCATCCAATGCCATATCTATCCATCTACCTACGTAATTATTTTCACATTGCTTTTGCCTACATTTTAGGTACATCTTGCTTTAATACACACAAGGCATGTATTTATTTCACATGACTTTTTGGTCAAAAAACTAGTAGTGTGATACAATTTCAAGTAAGTAAAAATGCTTATACATAAAACCCTAGAAGGAAAGCAACCAGAACATTAACAAGAGTTGTGTTAAGGGCAACAGTTTGCAGATCATCTGTTTCCTTTTCCCTTTTCTAAATTACTTAAAATTGGCTGATATTGGTGTTATCATTTTAAAATGTAATAATATTTTTAAAAATTATCTTTTAAAAATGTTCTCTTCAAGAAAAGAAATGATCAAGCAACATATTGGGATCTAATAAGCACGCAATAAAAGAAACCCCAAATGCAAAAGGTGACTATGATGGTCCATTTTATGCGTCCACTTGGCTTGGTTACGGTGCCCAGTTGTTTAATCAAACGCTAGTCTAGACTCTGTTATAAAGTAGTTGCATGTGATTAAATCAGCTGGCCTTCAATAAAACAGATTATCCTCCCCAATGTGGATGGGTCCTATCCAATCAGCTGAACGCCTTAAGAGCAAAGGAGAGTTTTCCCTAGGGTGTATGTGCCTCCAGACTACAGACATCTTGCCAGAACTCCTCCACTCTTCACTCGTCCTGTGACCTGACCTACCAATTCTAGGACACAAGACTACAGGAATCTCTACCTGTCACCTGACCTGCACATTTTGGACTTAGCAACCCCCACAATTTCATAAGCCAATTTCTTAAAATAAAGAAATCGATATCAATCTTTCCCTCTTTCTCTTTCTCTATGTATACATATACATAGTATCTAGAAGAAATCCTGGTGGTGCAGTCATTAAGCGCTCAGCTGCTAATGGAAAGATAGGCAGTGCTAACCCACCAGCTGCTCTGCGGGAGAAAGATGTGGCAGTCTGCTTCTGTCAAGATTACAGACTTGGAAACCCTATGGGGCAGTTCTACTCTCTCCTACTCAGTCGGAATTGACTCTACAGCAACAGGGATACTATCTACTAAGATATATACATACCTATATACCTTAAAAAAAAATTTTTTTTTTTTTTATATACCTTACTAGTTCTGTTTCTCTAGAGAACCCTGACTAAAACAGTGACTATGTTCCACGAAGGTTCCATGATTCTGTTCTATGTACCGAAAGCCATTAAAAAATTAGGTCTCACTAATTCACTGGGATCTAATATCAGGCTGGCTGGTATGGGTCTATCTTCTGTATCTCTTAGTTTAATCAATTTCAGAGACAGGGGTTCAGTGGATTAGTCCCAATAGGCCATTAATCTCCGCATTCTCGGCTGTAATCCAGCCTCTTCTGGCATGATTGTGGGGAAAATCCCTCAGAAAAACCAAACACTCAGCAATGCTCCTAACCAGGCTCCCTGGAGACTGACTCACTCAGCTCACAGTTTGTTCATCTTTACTCAACATCAGTACGGCATTTATAATCTGTCCTATTTCTTGTTGGTTTTTCTTTTATGCCCCTTGCTGAAATTCTCAGATCAGGTATGTTTGAAAAAGAACCATTCACAATCCCAGGAATAACCCAGCATTAATTATCATTTAAAAAGTCATTTCCTCAAGTGAATATGAAACATAAATCAAAACTATCTTTTCATGTTGCAAATGAGTTGAAAAAACATGGTTATTGTTACCACGTGCACAAATTAGTGCTTGGGGAAGCTGGCAAGACTGAACAACGAAAGAAAATAGAGTAGCCAAATTCCAATAAGAAGTGACAGTCTTAGAACACACAGAATAAATATTATTATATCTTTTATTATAAATAGATTGATCATAATTCCTCAGTTTTTTTTTTTTAATTGTTCTGGCCAATGACCCAATATTTACTAACGTATCAAGCAGGAGAAATGAGCAAATTCCTGAATCAGGGTTCTGTTTATGCTACTACAGTCAAAGCGGAATAGTCATTGGACTGCTAACAGTTAAGCACTTGGCTACTAACCAAAGGTTAGAGGTTCAAGTTCACCTAGAGGCACCTCAGAACAAAGGCCTCGTGATTTACTACCAAAAAATCAACCACTGAATACTTTACAGAGCAGAGTTCTAGCTCTGACACACAGGGAGCTCCATGAGTCAAAATTTACTGGATGGCAACTGGTTTTTCAATTGTTTATAAATACATATATATACATATATACAGACACACAAACAAATATATGCCCATATATATACATATACATGCCTATAGCAGCTGTAGCACTTAACCACTACGCCACCAGGGTTTCCCTATAAACATATATCTATATATACCTATGTTCTAGGTCTTCAGAAGTCTAACCCCCAGTTGTAAAGTGCAAATATGTGGTATTAATTTAAAAAGAAAAATTGATTAAGGGAAAATTTGAGCCAGGCCCAATAAATTGCCTCTGAAAATCATTTTATGAAAAGACATGACTGTCTTCCTTCTTATTACCTGTAAAAGGTCCCCAAACAGCCTGGTTTCCCCTTGTGACTCAGGTTAGATCAACCTCAGCTGATTAGTGCTACGTGCACATATTGTGCTAGACCCTTTCACAAGCATGGGCTCATTTAATTCCCGTGTTTGACATGATAATGCCAAATTTCTTCCTAATTCTGCCCAACATGCCTTTTGTTTTTTTTGCCTCAGCCATAACAATAGCAAAAACCACCATCGAGTGCATTCTATAAGCCAAGCGCTACGCTCCAAACAAAACCAAACCCATTGCCATCGAGTCAATTCCAAATCATAGTGACCCTACAGGGCAGAGCAGAACTGCCCCCATTGGGTTTCCAAGGTCATAAACCTTCACAGAAGCAGACTGCCACATCTTTCTCCCGCAGAGCAGCTGGCAGGTTCCAACTGCTGACTTTCTGGCTAGCAGCCGAGTGCTTAATCACTGCACCATCATTTTTTTTATTTCAACCTCCCTTAACTCCAAAGAGAGATGTTATTATTACACTCATTTTACAAGAGGACACTTATACTTAGTTAAAACCCTGTTGCCCTCAGGTCGCCTGAGACTCAGCGACTCTATAAGGCAGACTAGAACTTCCCCATAGGGTTTTCAAGGAGTGACTTGAGATTTGAACTGTCGAACTTTTGGTTAGCAGCCGAGCTCTTAACCACTTTGCCACCAGGGCTCCGATACTTAGAGATGTTAAATAACTTCCCAAGGTCATACAACTAGCAACAGAGAGTTGAGAGTAAATTCTAAGACTCTAATGTGGACACTGGTGTTCAGTAGTAGACTTCTCATCTCCCATGCAGGAGACCTGAGTTTGATTCCCAGCCAATGCACCTCACACATAGCCACTACCTGTCTGTAGGTGGAGGCTTGTGTGTTGCTATAATGCTGAACAAGTTTTAGCAGAGCTATCAGACTAAAACAGATTAGGAAGAAAGGCCTGGCAATCTTCTCCTAAAGATCAGTCTAATCTGCAACCACTCATTGGTGTCTTAGTTATCTAGTACTGCTATAACAGAAATACCACACATGCATGGCTTTAACAAAGAGGAATTTATTCTCTCACAGTCCAGTAGGTTAGAAGTCTGAATTCAGGGCCCCAGCTCCAGGTGAAGGCTTCCTCTCTCTGCTGACTCTGGAGGAAAGCCCTTGTGATGCATGAGTCTTCCCTTGGTCTGGGAGCATCTCAGTGCAGGAACCTCAGGTCCAAAGGACACGCTCTGCTCCCAGCACTGCTTTCTTGGTGGTATGAGGTCCCCCTGTCTCTCTGCTTGCTTCTCTCTTTTATATCTCAAAAGAGATTGGCTTAAGGCACTATCTAATCCTGTAGATCTCGTCAATATAACTGCTGCTAATCCATCTTATTACAGCATAGTCATAGGATTTACAACACACAGGGAAATCACATCAGATGACGAAATGGTGGACAATCATATACTACTGGGAATCAGGACCTAGCCAAGTTCATAGATAATTTGGGGAGACACAATTCAATCCACGGCAACGGGGATGGTGCAGGACCGGGCAGCGTTTCATTCCATTGTGCACGGGGTCATCATGAGCCATGAGCCGGGGGCCGCCTCCGTGGCAGTTAACAACAACAATATGGGCAACAAGGTTGTCAATGGATGCTTTCAGGAAGTAGTCAATGTTGAGCTCTAGACTCTTTCCCAGGGTCTTACTGCAGAGCTACAAGGTCGTCTTTCTACAAATATAAAGTTTGGGTTATTCTCTCATAATGCCTTATTTTACACTTGCCAATCTAGAAAGTAATTTGCCAATTTTTGCTCACTCGGAGTCTTCAAAGGTCTTCCTACAGCTTTAATCTTGCTGCCTCGACATTTCAAAAATGAGAAAAGTGCAACGTCAACTGCTAACTTGGATAATTTTCTAAGAAAAGACTCTTAACACCATAAAATTTTCAAATTGGAAAAGGACCTAGAAATTATCTAGTCCAATATCCCTGTTTAACAGGAAAAAACCCAGAGCAGTAAAATGACTTCCCTTGACACCAAAGACTGTCTTAACTTCCATCTCAGTGATCTTTTCAGCAAACCACCTGATTCTCTCTTCCACAAAACTTACAAAAATATGTCCTAGAGACAATAAGAAGCTTCGAAATTTTAGAACTAGAAAAGTATTGCTTGTTCTTAAACACCGTTTCCTATCTCTACCAAATAAGATCTTGAGTCCCATGGTTATTCAGTTTTTTGTTTATCAGTTTTGGCAGTGGACCATTGTTGAAAACAACGTTTGAAAGTTTAATCACCCTTCTACATGTCTGCTAACTCCCTCTAAGAATCCAAGGGTATTTCTGAATCATTTTAGAAAACAAGTATCTTCACAACTGGGCCAATAAACAATATCATGGTAAATGAAGAAGAAACTGAAGTTGTTAAGGATTTCATTCTATTTGGATCAATAATCAAAGTCTACAGAAGTAGCAGTCAAAAAATCTAATGACATATTGCATTGGGCAAATCTGCTGTAAAAGGCCTCTTTAAAAATCTTAAAAAGCAAAGATGCCACTTTGAGGACTAAGGTGCTCCTGGCCCAAGTCATGGTCTTTTCACTTTCTTCATATGCATGAGGAGCCCTGGTGGCTCAGTCCTTGAGAGCTAAGGCAGCTCTCCTCTGTTCCACAGGGTCGCTATGAGTGGGAACTGACTCAGTGGCAACGGGTTCATATGCTTGTGAAAGCTGGACAGTGAAAAAGGAAGACAGAAGAAGAACTGATGCACTTGGACTGTAGTGTTGATGAAAAATGCTGAATATACTATGAACTACCAGAAGTACGAACAAATCAGTCTTAGAAGACATGCAAGCAGAATGTTCCTTAGAACTGAGAATGCTGTGACTGTGGCTTGCTTACTTTAAACCCACCATCCAGGAAAGACAATCATAGAAAAGGGTATCATGGTTGGTAAGGTACAAGGTCAGCAAAAATAAGGGAAACCCTGAGTGACATGGAATGACACAATAGCTGTACTAACAGACCAAAACATACCAGTAATCATGAAGACAGCACAGGACCAAGCAATGTTTCATTATACATAAGGTCGTTATGAGTTGAAGACAACTCAATGGCACCTAATAACAATAATATATTATTTATGGATGCAAAATGGTAAAATCATAAAAAACTTCACATCATTTACCCAGTAATCACAATACTGGGACTTAGGAAATACTTCAATGGAAAATATCTGTAGCTATTCCACACATGGCAAAAAGGCAAAAAAATGGAAACAATATAGGTGTTCAGAAATAAGGGAAAAGGTAAATATGAATAATGCTATTTTAGAGGAATAGACTATTATAGAACTATTATGAACATTGAAGTGGCAGATACCAGCTAATTGTTCATCAAACCATTTTCCCTTAGCTTCTGGGCACAAGGCTAGCCTACAATTCCCAAGCTCTTTTGCAGGAATATGGAGCCATGTGACTGAGCAGAAGCGAGGTACACAGATTTCCTGCTTGGCCCATTAAAACCCCACCCATGATCCTCCACGCCATTTTTCTCCATCTGCTGATGTTGATGCCTAGGACAACTTTGGAAGTCATGCTGTGAAGACAGCAGAGCCTCCATCAGCCTTGGGACCCCCAAGTCATTACACAGGGCAGGTTTCTTCTCCTTGTACCCTTTCCTCCTTGTCACCTTCCTACACACACACACACACCCATTGGCACCAATTGCACAATTAATGTGAAAATAACTGGGCTACATCACTGAGATCGTGGGGTTTATCTGTCACAGTATCCAGGATTACCTAAACTAACATAACTAGGAAGCAGCATGGGAAAACACTTATGATATAATGTAAAGTTAAAAAAAAAAAGTGCAAATATTAAGATTAAAAAGAATTCATGAGTTCAATTTTGGTAAATGAAAATTTATAGGGAATCAGTTCTTTTTTTCTAAATTTTCTTTGATACTATTGTTATATTTGGCACTAAAATAGATGGAATGAACCCCAGCATCACACGTGTTTGTGACACTGACACACGTCTGCATACACTCTCCCTGGCCGGCAAGGAGTGTTAAGCAAGGAAAAGCATCTCTCGTAAACACGACTGCCCTAGACAACAGATGGGCAAACAAAACTCCCCTTCGTTAATTCGTTCAACACATTTATCTTTCGATGGGGCACGTTACAAGACTTCACCTGGCTTAGTCAAACTCTCATTTCAGCAGTTCTAAAAGCAGAATAAAAGGCTGCACCAACTCACGCACTTAAAATTGCACGCGGCTTTCATTTATCCACAACACAGCACTTCCGGGACACAAACTAAGAGGCCACCAAGAACCTCTCCACCTCAGTGGGAACACAGGCATGAAAGCTGTTACAGATACGAAAAATAATGATGTCACCAATTTATAGTTCATTCTACAGGGATCTGAGTCGCTGCGACTTAGAGCTGATAACATGGCAAGATTTAGGTAGCAAGTGACACTTTTCTTTTCACACCCAGGCCATATAATAGAAATGTGATGCCCACAGACGCCTCACTTGCTATCAGAATAATCTCCATACATCCGGAAGGCTGGCAGTAGGACCCTTTTTCCATAGTTTTTTTTTTTTTTTTGCTGTGACTAAAATAACAAGCGAACAACAACAACAAACTACCTGACCATTTTGTCACAGCTATAAAGATCAACTTGGAGATTATGGGCAGAATTCGCAGCCAAGGACAGCAAATCCACTCTGTTCTTGCAATTCCTAGGCTCCTGGCTCTCCTCCCTGGAAGAACCGATCAGCTATACCTCAGTTCTGTTACAAAAGGGCAGAGGGGAATTGCTGTTTTCTGACACAAGACGGAAAGCACCACAGAGACCAGAGTCATTTTCTGTATTGCTCTCCACCAAAACTGAAGGATGGGGTAGGCTGTTCACCTCAAGCTTTCTGTTTCTACAGTGTCTAAAGGGCAGTGGGCTTTCTACAGTACTGGTCTCTCCAAAGCTGGAGTCCAACGAGAAAACACCAAATCCTAAACCACCTTCTCTAAGAAGAACAGAGATGACATGGAGAAAGAAACAATGCCTCCAGTGATCCTTAATTGTCCTAGTGAAAGTCTTTTTGTGTGGTATCATAGAACACACAGAGCTGAAATACATTTTAAACAACTCCAGCTGCCCAAAATGATGAAGATTTTTAAAACAAAGATAAAGAGCTGAGTCTGAGAAGGAAACAGAAAGCTATCAAATATGCTGCTCCCTGGGAAGGTTGTTTCTCTCTGACTCTGCACTCACAGATCTACACGTAGGAGAAGCAAGAGAGCAGGCAGGGATGTTTTCTTTACCTCCTCCACCTTTCCAGCCTTAGAGAGTGCGCCCACCGCATCTCCAGTGAAGGAAGGAAAGCCATTCTAAATTGCTTCTTGTTACTTATTTATGTATTAATTCAGTCATTACTGAGCATCTTCTAAATGCCAAGCACTGGGCTGGACAATGGGAAAAGTAATATTTGTGTATCACCACATATACATTCTACAAGGGCGAAGATCACTGCTGTTTTGTTCACTATATTTTATCTTCTGGTTGGCCCAGGCAATGTTAGTTCATAGGTGGTATTCATTATGATATGTGGAGTGAATGAGTGAACACATTAGACACTAAGAAAAAAAAAATTCCATAGATATTTCTTTTATTTCAAAAATCCTATAAGGTATTTAAGGAGCCCTGGTGGCACACTGGTTAAGCTCTTGGCTACTAATTCAAGGGTCAGATGGGACCCACCAGCTGCTCTGCAGGAGAAAGGTGTGGCAGTCTGCTTCCATAAAGATTACTGCCTTGGAAACTCTATGGGGCAGTTCTAATCTGTCCTATAGGGTTACTACGAGTCAGAATGGGCTGGATGGGCAAAGAGTTTGGTCTTTCTGGATGACGTATTTAGGCATCCCTGGGTGGTGCAAATAGTTAAGAGCTCAGCTACTAACTGAAAGGATGGTGGTTTGAATTCGCCTAGAGGCACCTTGGAAGAAAGGCCTGGTAATTTACTCCCAAAAGGTCACAGTCACTGAAAACCCAAGGGAGGGCAGTTCTACTCCAAAACACACGGGGCTGTCATGAGTTAAAATTCACTCAACGGCAACTGTTTTTTTTTTTTTTTTTTTAATGAAGTATTTATTCTTATTCCAGCCTCATGAGTGGAAAGATCCATGCTTGCTCAATAAGTGCTACCATCAAAATTGTTTTCCTTGAGGGTGGAAGGTTGCCCTGTGTATGATGGGGAGAAGGGGCAGCGGAAGAGGAATGTGTTGACTCATATCCTTCAGTAAATGTGTTTATTCCAACTTGGGCATTGCTGCCAAACGTACTGTGAAGCCAGCTGGACTTGGCTCTGGAAAACTCACCTGAAAGTCACAGGCTTCATTTCCTCCTGCCAGCACCTCCAGCCACTGGGCATGAAGTATTGGACACAGTTAAAGATTAATTCTGCATTTACTGTGACAAAGGTACCACCTCTCCCAGATCAGGAGGGAAAGATATTTGTAGGCTGTCTCCTTCATCGCCACTGACAATCCCTATGCTGCCATGGTGATGGTAACGTAATGCAAATGTAATCAAACCCAAACACGGACTACCCCGTTACCAGCCCAAACTCATTAATAAAGAGCAATTATGGCTCTGTTATAAAGGCAATCCCAGACCACTGCTCACCACCCGCAGCCCCCAGCCCCAACCCCTGCATGCTGGAAATCCTTCAAAGTCTTGTCTAAGGTTACATGCAAAGAAAACTACAAAAAGTTACAGGGAAGATTAAGAATCAAAGTGAAAAAGATGATAATTGGCACACTGCAAAACCCAGGGTCAGCCACTAAGGCCTTGGCTATTTTTCCTAGAGTGTAAGCAGGGAGATAAACTCTGTAATCTATACCTGGGTTACCTCAAAAGCTTCTGGGAAGCCCCAGAATTGGAGACAACACTGGAAAATGACTAGTGATCTGGGCCAAATGGAGCACAACTGGACTAGAGCCAAAAGCTTTAGGCAGAACTAGTCTGTTGTTGAAAACACACCAAGGGCACAAGCTAGATCTATCCTTTCATCTCTGCAAAAGGATGCATTTCCCACACGGAGGGGCACAAGAACGGTTTCATGGGTTATTATTACATGAAAGGTGTTAATGTTGAACACTCTTAGATCTCAACCTCATCCACCCCACTCCTCAACCTCAGCCGCCCCACTCCTCAACCTCAGCCTCCCCATCCTCAACCTCAGCCGCCCCCCTCAACCTCAGCCTCCCCATCCTCAACCTCAGCCTCCGCACCCCTCAACCTCAGCCTCCCCACTCCTCAACCTCAGCCTCCCCACTCCTCAACCTCAGCCTCCCCACTCCTCAACCTCAGCCTCCCCACTCCTCAACCTCAGCCGCCCCACTCCTCAACCTCAGCCGCCCCACTCCTCAACCTCAGCCGCCCCACTCCTCAACCTCAGCCGCCCCACTCCTCAACCTCAGCCGCCCCACTCCTCAACCTCAGCCGCCCCACTCCTCAACCTCAGCCGCCCCACTCCTCAACCTCAGCCGCCCCACTCCTCAACCTCAGCCGCCCCACTCCTCAACCTCAGCCGCCCCACTCCTCAACCTCATCCGCCCCACTCCTCAACCTCAACCGCCCCACTCCTCAACCTCATCCGCCCCACTCCTCAACCTCAGCCGCCCCACTCCTCAACCTCAGCCGCCCCACTCCTCAACCTCAGCCGCCCCACTCCTCAACCTCAGCCGCCCCACTCCTCAACCTCAGCCGCCCCACTCCTCAACCTCAGCCGCCCCACTCCTCAACCTCATCCGCCCCACTCCTCAACCTCAGCCGCCCCACTCCTCAACCTCATCCGCCCCACTCCTCAACCTCAGCCTCCTCACTCCTCAACCTCAGCCGCCCTACTCCTCAACCTCATCTTCCCCACTTCATACTCTAGTTGTTGCCATATTGACCTCTGGACAGTCTCTTGCATGCACCACATCCTATCTGATCGCCCCATCTTTGCAAATGCTGTTCCCTTTGATTATCTCTTCCCCATCACACCCCTCCCAATCAAGTAGTCACAATTCTCCAAGCTAACTCTTTAGCATCCTTCAAGACTCAGCCCTAGGATCCTCTACCAGACACTGCCTACTTTATCCCTCCCACCTCCAGAAAGGGCCGGATGTCCATCGCTTTTCTGATCTCCCACACACTTTCAGTGCCCCTTTTAATTACAATATTTATCACATTTTGCTGTAGCCATTAATGTATTTTTTAAAATTAGTCTCTTACTAGACTAGGAGTTCCTGAAGGGCAAGGTTGGTGTCTTACTCATCCTTATTGGATCACCAGAACCTGATGTATAGGACACCCTCAATAAACGCTGAATGATGAAACAGACAAAGAAAGA
The DNA here is from genome assembly GCF_024166365.1 of Elephas maximus indicus. Lineage (NCBI taxonomy): Eukaryota > Metazoa > Chordata > Mammalia > Proboscidea > Elephantidae > Elephas > Elephas maximus. The sequence goes on along the minus strand of NC_064837.1, from coordinate 41,711,445 downwards.
TACTTCATTTAGGTCTCTACGTTCACTCAACAGTAACCAAACCCACCAAACCCACTGCCGTTGATTCAAATGTGACTCAGAGCAACCCTACAGGATAGAGTAGAACTGCCCCATAGAATTTCCAAGGAGTGGCTAGTGGATTCAAACTGCTAACCTTTTGTTTAGCAGCCAAGCTCTTAACCAGTACACCACCAGGGCTCCACTCTACAGTAAACAGACCACTAACAGGGTAAACAGGATAGTTTCATACATCACTGACATATTTTCCCAAGTGAACACGCAGTCTATTGCAAAGATGAATTGTGTGGAACGTAATAAGGGAGAACTCCTGCAAGATGCTTTGCAGTACTTCACGCCTCTGCTTCATGTCATGTAGTGCATCTATTACACGGCACACAATTAATCCTTATGACACAAAAGCATGTATGGCTGATTCATTTCTCTTAGTCTTCCCCTAATGCTAAAGACATTATTACCATTAGTCAAGTACAAAATTGAAGACATTTGCATATGTTTAACATGAAAATACCAGATCTCAAAGATCAGGGTAAATCTGTGTTACCAGAGATAGGACAACTGTCCTTTTTTTTAGTCTGTCACTCCAAATGTTCCGTAACGGCCTAATTGATCTATGAGGCCAGGGTTTTTTTAAAGGGTTCATGAGTAAGAATAAAGGTTGGCAAGAAAAGAAGGCAAAAAGTTAGGTCTCTAAGTTATTGCCTATTAAAATAAAAACGCAAAAGCATCTTACGAAGTTGCAAACAAACCTAATTATGTCGTTTTCCTTAGCTCCTCATAACTAAAAGAGACGGTCTAAAGATAATTTTTTTTATCTTGGTCTGAAAGACCCTTCACATTAGCCCCAGACTGTTTTTCCATCCCTGTCGCCAGTTACTTACTCCAACCCATCTATACCATATGCCCATTACACCACACTTTGGGAACGCCTTTTACTTTTCCCTTGTTGGGATAGCACATATTCCTCCAGGCCTAGTTCAAATCTCTTCTCTTCTATAAATCCTTCACGTTCCCCACTTGCATCCTCCAACAGCAGGGTTTAGACTGAAGAGGACAGAGAAAGAACGAAAGGAAAAGAAAGCTGCCTTGGAATTCTACAGGCAGGAAACAGGCCAAAGGAGCTACATCTGCTGTCTTCCAAGAAAAGAAAAGGACCATCCCTGGAGCAGCTCAGAGATCAGCAGAACTGCTGGAAGGAACACTGAGAAGCAGGGCCTTCTCAGTTTCAAAGGTGTGGCCACAGTCTCTTGGATTTCAAAGGGTGGGGCCACAGCCTCTTAGGTTTCAAAGAGTTGGATCTTTGCCAACCTGGTTCCGGGTTGTCAGGCTGCTGTTAAGGTGTGCCAGGGGATGGGGCCACTGCCCAAAGTTGAGGGGGCAGGACTGCCATGCCCAGGCGTCATAAGAATGGGGTTGCCACTCAGATGGGCTAGGAGAATGGGGCTGGCAGAGTTGCTGTCTCAGTGGGCCTGGAAGGCAGAGCTGAAGTCCACGGCTGGTTGGCCTCCACCCAAGATCCAGAAGGCATGGTCAACACCCAGAATCTGGTGGGCAGGGCCATTGCCCAGATGGTCTCAGAGAACAGAGGATTCTTTTCAAGCCTTGAGAGCTAATGTAGTTTGTTCTATGGGTTGTGGGTTTGCTTACTGCCTGTTATCTCTTCTTTCCCTCTAACTTCTCCCATTTATAATGGAAATCTCTAATTTGTGCCTACTCTACTACTGTACTTTGGAAGCAGATATCTTGTATTCTAGACTTCACAGGTTCATAGAAAATGAGAAATTTTGCCCCAGGATGCACTATGTCTAAAGTCTCACTCATATTTGATTCAGATGTTTCAGAAGATGAGATTTGGGACTTGGAGATGATTTAAGACTTTTGGGATCATATGACGTGGTGAATGTGCTTTGCATGTGGCAAGGACATGAATTTTTGGAGGCCAAAGGGCGGAATTTTATGGACTGAATTATGTTCCCCAAAGTAAGTGTTATAAATCTTAACCTCTATGCCTGTGCTTATAATTCCATTTGGGAATGGGTTGTCTTTGTTATGTTAATTAGGTAGGATAAGTGTATGGTGTTATCTTCAGTTAATCTCTTCTGAGATATAAAAGAGGTTAAACAAGCCAGCTAGGAAGCAGAGATGGGAGAAGAGAGATGCCAAGCCGCATGACTATTACCCAGGAGCAGAAACTCGAGAGAAAAGGGCCTTCCTTCATAGCCGCAAGAAAAAGAGAGCCTTCTCCTAGAGCCAGAATGCTGAGTTCAGACTTCTACCCTCGTAAAGTGTGAGAAAATAAATTTCTGTTTGTGAAAGCTACACACTTGTATTTTTGTCATAGCAGCACTAGACACAGACTAAGACAGCCATCAACACTCTTCCTGTTTAAAACAAAAGAAATGACTGAATAATTAATTGGTATTTATAGAAACAGGTCCTAAGTGTCAACAACAATTATCACTGATGACAATGATGACAATGTCATGGGAGTAGCTCCCATTCATTGAGTGACTACTACAAGCCAGGCACTAAGTGAGGGTCTTATGTACATTTTCTCCAATACTTGTTTAACAGATAAGGGAGGTGATGCTCAGAGAACTTAATAAGCTTTTCCAAGACCACAGAGAAAGTGAATACTGAGGGTAGAATTCACACATAGGCCCCTCTTGGTCCCAGAGCCCATGGCTACTCTCATAAGGTACGTATCATTTGGCCTATGTTTACTGTGTTTCAGACACTTGGTAGGCATTACAAATAGCGGTTTGTTAGCCTTACAATTACCCTGCGGGATCAACAACATTGGGAGGTAAGTAGCATTTCCACTTAGCAGATGAGAAAGCTGAAGCCCCCCTTCTCACCAAATATCGACTGTATACAATCCCAAATACACTACAAACCATGTAAAGTACAGCAGTAGTTCGAGATATGCAATACAAATTTAAAATCCAGGAAAACATCAGAATTTCAAACAAACTTTTTTCACCAAGTTCAGTCCATTGAACCAATGCAAAGATCCATGAGAAAAGAAAAATCATCAATAGATTAAACACATTAAAAAAAAAATTTTATTATTATTATTTTTTTTACATTAGGACACTCCATATTCTCTTAATTCATCAACTCCCTATGTGGACTCAACCCAACCTCCGAGTATCTCTTAAAGCAAACCTTCTATTCCAGTTGGGACAGTCCTCACTGTACATCTAACTCATTCCTATTCCTCTCATTTTGCTTATGTGGCCACCTCCATCTCTTCCACCCCAGCCTCCAATATCTATCTAATATCCTCCTTTCCCTTCATGTCTGGATTTCTCTCTTCTAAGTGTGTATCTTTTATCAATCAATTAAGCACTATTCTTCCTATTTTATAATACTGCACATTTCATGTATTACAACTTTACTTGTATAACTATATCTCAACAATTAAGCATTATTCATGTTATTTTAATCACTTTACATTACATACATGTGTCTCAACTCTGCTTTCTTAGCTGTAACTTTAGCATAGATGATTCCATCATATGATAAAGACACAAATACTTTACATTCATACAGCAAGAAGAGTGTTCATGACCATTCTCGAATATTTCCCTCAACAATTCTTAGAAATGGGCAAAGAAATATAGAATTTCCATTTTACTGAAGAGGAAATTGAGACTCTAAGAGGCTAAGAGAATTCCCCAAAGTCATATAGCTAATTAAGGTAGAGTTACATTACACGTCTTCTAACTTCCATACTCCTTCTACAATGGCCTGCTACTATACATTTTTGGTACCTAGATCTCTTCCTGACCTAAATCCCAGGCTCAAGTATATGTTGTGTAAGTCAGGTGAAAAGTTGGAATGTTAGGTACAGACTGACCAGAATGGCCATCAAACCACTCATTCCCACCCAAAAGGATGTTTCTCCACATTGATGTTTCTTTTCTCCCCTGGGATTTTATATTACCTCAGAAGTCTCTCTTGATTCACTGCTAGGAGAGCCTCCTCTATGATGATGGTACTATTCAGTGACCAGGGTATATGACATCATATGGGAAACTGGATTTAGACAAGTCTTATTGCTATGAAATAATCAGATAAGCATTTTGTTGAGGGGCATCCTTTCTTATTTAGGGGCATTTTCTAATTTCAAGCCATATTGACAGCATATGCAGTTTATCACTTTGGAAGCATTTTCATATTTGGTTTACACTAAGGTAGAATACATAAGCACAAAGAGGAAATTCCGCTGATGCTTTCAATGGTAAGCACTACCCTGTTTTCAGATGACTTATTAAACTTCCCAAGCCTCAATCCAAGATTAAGCTCTCAGGGAAGGTGGGTTACACTCATGACTGTACCAAAGCCTAATGCTACCTGTCTTGTTTGCCTAAGGAGGAAAATTAAGAGACATTTTCAAAATCGTTTAACCAAGGCCTTGTTGGCAATGGGATTTGTGCTCAGTGTTATAAAATGCCCCCGCTGATGATTATCTTCTGTTAATTTTGCTTTTAAACAAGTTGACTGGAAAAGAAGGTAAAAGCTCTACCACGAACTCACAAACCTACAGTCTGATTTGTAGGGGACATAAAATAACATTATTGCAAGCTGACTATGTACCAAATACTGTGCTAAGTGAGATGCATCAGACACATGATCTCATTCAATTCATATAAAACAAACTTGTGGGGTATGTACTATTACACCAGTTACGTAACGAAACTGAAGTTAAACCGTTTAAATCTTACAGTTAGGAAAATAATGCATGAAACATCCTTTGGTTGCCGGTCACAGGACGTTGGGAGCAAAACACCCTCATCCATTTGATTGACGGGGTCATCTACAACTCAGAGCCTACCTTAATTCTAGCTTTAAACCACCATCACCCTAAACTTCTAAATCCTCTAAGGCTTACACACAGTTAGCAAAACGTATTCTTTCATTTGGAGATAGCAAAGTAAAAAAGAGAATAAAAACATTTGAAAGAAATCTTGAACCAAAAAGGATATACTGAATTTTGACTCAGTTAAACCTGGGTATGGGTCTTCTAGGCTGCCATGTCTGTGGGTTTTGGTTTGCCGCATCTATAAAAATCACCCCACAAATTTTAAAAACAAATGACTTAGAATATGTGCAATACCATGTAAAATATATGAAAGCAATACATAATTCAAATTGTGATTGCCGCTGTTATTATGAATAAAATAACAAAGAAGAAAATTTATATAAGGGGGAGGTACAAAAAAAAATTTTTTTTTTAATGAAGTATCATGTAAATTAAATCAGACAGCTGTCTTTTGACCATGAAATTCTCCCCTTGTGTGAAGCATTCGTTCTCGCTGATCTGAGCTGCTTTTGTAGGAAGGGAATGGTGTTCTTGCTACAACAGAGAAAAATCATCCTGATGCACTCACGCACGCCTCTCTGTCTCTCTCTCTCTGGTCCTTTCACAGAGCCTGGGTGCCATGCATTTCCAGTAAAATGAGATTTGAGTTTAATGTGGAGCCAGAAGTCCCAGGTCATTGCCTTCTCTTTTCAGCCTAGTTATGTTGCCATTAAGTAGCCAAAACTGATGTGATCTCTCAAATGGAACACACACACGCTACTCATTCAGCAGCTAGCTAAGCCTGGCTAAGTAGAACCCCAGTCCCACAGGGTGACAGCTTCATCACAACCAAATTATCAGTGCAGAGCTATCAAATATGCCAAGCCCAGGTCTCTGTAGTTTAAGCAATATATTCAAACAGGTCCAGGCAGAAAGCTTCTTGGGTATTCTTTTAATTTGGGGGATGCGTTATGGTGTGGGGAGGGGCCTCTGGTTAAAATATACTAAGCTACAAAGCAAATTGTTTCTGAAAGCAAATGCCACCCCAGTGAAATTCAGCTGATATACCTTTCAGAGGCTAAATCTACTCCCAACATTTTCCTTCTGCACTCTGTTTATACTGCAGACTTTTGCTGGCCTTGTCTAGCCTGGAGTTTCTCGGTAATAAAGGCATCCCTACCAATGCACCGGTAGACATTCGCACACATTTATTGGGTAAGGCTCTATATGCCAGGATAGTAGAGAGATGGTTTGTTTTTATTTTTGTTTAGTTTAAAGATTTAGTAGGGTCTATGAACACAACATTATGTTCCTTTTGCTAAAGCTCAGTCAGGAGTAAATTAAAACTGCAAATCATGGAAACTACAGAAATGAAAGGCCCACTAAACTCTCCTGGAGACACAGTTAACTCAACCTTAGCTCTCTGCATTCCCCTCTCCTCAGGCTGTCAGGTGGGGAAGAGAAGGAGTCCGAGTCCCCCAAACTGTGGCAACTCTGAGTCATAATTATACTACTTATCGTAATTCTGACACACACTGGCATCTCTGGATGAGGCATTCTGCTTACAGAGGGGGGAAGGCACCTTAGCCACAGAGGAAGAATGGGCTTTTCAAGTTAAGTCTATGGGTGCATAAATACAGAGTCCGTAAGGCTGCATCTCTGCCCAAATGTCTTCATAAAGGGCAAATGAACGCAGCTCCTACCGAGGCAATTGGAACGTTAACCTAGTTTTCTGTGTTTAGCAAAGAGCTAGCAACTTTGCTTACACTTTCATCCCCTCATTACACAGCAATGATGATCATTTAGTAAATACATGCAAAACGCCACATGCATACTCCATAGCACCCCTACTGGGTTGGAAGTAACCCCCTCCAACTGCTTCTATTTAAATAATTTAGTTGCCGATACACCAAATCAAATATAGCTGTGGCAGGTATCCCATGAATGCCTCTTTTAGAGGCTAAGAACAGACCCTTTTTCAGCTGGCTCCCCATGTCGCTCCCTGATTGAATGCAGAATAGGGTTGGGGGCAAAGGGGATGCTGGAGGGGGAATCCAGAGCCATGAACACTAACCCTTCGTAAATCTTAAAGGGGCTCAGATGGCTGTGTCTGTTGAAAAAAAAAAAAAACTATAAGGGTGGAGAGATGTAGCAAAAGGCTATTTTGTAACTTGTGAAATATTCTGGAACAAGAGTTTGGAATAGGCATAGAGTAGAAAGATGCAAAAATGAGACAAGTGAGATACCACCCAGTACATCCCTGGACGTACTTCATAAATCACCTAGGAATTTTCCCCCTTAAAAAAAGGGGGTCCCTCTAGAAGAGCTGGGGTTATCTCAGGGCACTTTTTCTCTCTGCTAGGTACACAGCATCTCTGACTAAAATATTACAAGAGGCAAGTATCTTAATAGGGTGGCCAAGCCCCAAACAGAATGATTTCAGGTAACAGATTCCCCATTCCTGCCCAACAAACAGCTGTGTGTCAGGCTGGGTTGAGGGCAAGGATAGGGATAGGACAAGGGTTTTTAATAGGCAGAATTAGGGCTGTCTCTTTTTTTTTTTTTTTTTTTTTAGGGGGTGGGGAGTGGCAGGGCTAAAGAGTCAGGAACCACCTCTCTCCACCCTAATGCTGTTCAAATGTGTCTGCTCCAAGGGGCACGGCTCTCCTCTTCTGGTGACTTCACGGGAAGTTGGCTGAGTCCCCAATTCTGCAGTGGGAATGCGGGCAGAGGGGAATGCTGCAGACGGGCTTTAGTCTGGGTGCTTAAATGGCAGGCGTGAAGAAAAGTGGGGTGGGCACTGTTAATGGGAGGAGCCACTGAATTGAACTGGGGGAATACTGCTGTCCCAGGCTTCCCCTCACTGCTCATGCCCGCGCACCCCCCCAACTTCCTGCATCCACAAAGACACTGCTCTGAAATCAGAATCCCTTCCAACACAGACTCACCGGCACGGGCACTGCACAATCCCTATCTCATTCACCTCAATGCCCTGGGTTCCCATCCGTCCCTACAACCACAGGCTAGCACAAGAGCCTGAGATCTGTGAACCTGAGCCAGTACACCCTTGCCTCTGGGAATTTAAGAAAGGCCATGATCTAAAATGGTATTTATGACAGTGTTGTTTCAGATGGATAGTTCTCTTATTTGGGGTGAAGAGGGTGTGCTACTAGGTTTCAGACGGTCCTGATGTGTGTGGGGAAGGCTTGGAAGGACATTTATCCCCCTGGTCCTTGCTGGTACTCTCCAGTCCCGCATCCTCCCGCAGTCTCTTGCAAATGCCTAGACACCGGGGCAGGGCTCTGCGTCCATTTTGGCAGTTGAGAGCCACGGAGTTGGGGAACTTTGAAAGCCAAGGGATGAGGGTGGGGGTTGCCAAGGCTCATATTTCGGCGCCAGAGTTCTCAGCCAGGAAAGCAGCTGAAAATCAACACCCATCTGCCTCGTCTTTCTCATTCCCATCCCTTCTCCCTCCCTGGAGTCCACACAGATCCTACCTCACAACAAGCCCGCGCGCGCGCGCGCGCACACACACACACACACACACTCATACACACCCCTTCGGCTCAGGTTTTTAATTCTGAAGGCGGCAAACTCACAGAGCTGGAAGGGTCTCTGTCACCTCCCCTCCTCTCCCCTCCCCTCCCGCCCCACGAGGCTACTCGAGCGTCTACAAACAATAAAACCCCGTACATTGCAGACACCACAGCACACCCCAAACCCGTCCGCGACTCCAGCGCGTCCCGTACCTGATATGCAGACGATGAAATTGGCTTGAAGAAGAAAAAGCACCTCCCAGACTATTTCCATCCTCTGATTCTCATTCCAAGTGCATCACTCGACGGGAAAACAGGGGGGGAAGGGGGGAACCCGACACGGCGCACACACATACACACACGCACACTCTCCCGAGCGCACACTCGCACTCCCACCCGACAGCCAGCCAGGGACAGTCGCCCCCAAGATCAATATCGCAGTTTGAATTGTTCCAGCAAATCTCCCCTCGGGCTCGACAGATGTGCGCCCCAGATGTGCTGACACATGTCCGATGCCTCGCTGCCCAGGAGGTCTCCCCACTCGCCCGTCTCTGCTCTTCGCACGAGCGGCGGAAACAGCACTAGCAGCGGCGGTGGCAGCCACCTGAAGCCACCAGCGCTGGGCTCTTCCTGCACAAGCGAGACCCCGATCCTCCTGGCGCCCCAAGAAGACATAGACGATAGCCCCCCCGCCAGGCCACGCCGTGCAGTTCCGGGCCCCCGGCAGCTCCCCGGTCGCTGCTAAGCCCAGGCAGTCCGCGCCAAGTTGCCCTCGAAGTCCGCCCCCCTCACCGGGGCATGGTCACAGGGTGGCTGCTCTGCTCCGGGGCCGTTCTCCTCCTGCTTCCGGGGGGCGGGGGGAGGAGCAGACACAGCAGACAGGGAGACAGAGAGAGAGAGAGAGAGAGGCAGGAATTATTGCCCGAACCCGCCGGCCGCCAGCAGCTCCACCGACCCTCCCTGCTCCTCGAGTCCGCGCGCAGCCCGCTGCCTCCGAGCCTGGCTTGGACTGCGCGTCCTGACCAGGAGCGGCAACGGCTGGGTGCCAGGCACTGGGGCGCGTCGGGGCCCGCGGGCTCCCCACTTCGCGCGCGCGCGCTCTTTCCGCTCCTCGGCTGTTTTTCTGGGCGTCCTGGAACCCCCAGCTCCCTCGCTTCCTTTGCCCGCAACTAGCGCCGCTGTCGCCGCCGCCGCCGCGATTTTCCGCAATGCAACTGCAGGGGTCGTTATTTCCTCGCCTACGGATCCCGACGCTTCCCGATTCGGAAGGGAGGAGGAGGGCAGGTGGGGGCGGGAAGGAGGGAAGAAGGAGGGGGAGGCTCGGCCAGGTGAGCGTCCTCGCCGCCGCCGCCGCCGCCGCCGCCTCAGCCGCGGGGGACCCAGCATCAGCCCCGCCGCCCGGCGCCCGGGGGGCGGGGGCCGGAGGCCGGGGTGGGGAGGTGAGGCTTAACCCCGCCATCGGGAGGAGGAGGGCTGTGCGTCGGCGCTCCAGCCCCCACGGCCGCCGCCTCGGCCCCAGCCCCGGGCGGCAGACTTCGCGCCCCGCCCCGCCCGGGCCGCCTCTGCCAGCCTCCAAGATCCTCGAGTTTCTCCTCTCCTTAGAACTTCGCGCCCGCCGATTTGGCGCGAGAGACCCGGGCGGGACTCAGCCTGGGAGTGCTGTGCTGCGCTCTCCCTCCGCTGCGGAAGATGGGGGATTTTTTTTTTTTTTTTTTTTGCATAATTCATTCCCTGCCCTCTCCCTTTTGTCCCTCTCCTGCGCCCTCCTTCCCCCTTTCCGTTCCAGTGCCAGAACACTACTTACCCCCGAGTTCTCCACTCCGCCGGCTCCTAGACCAGGTTTAAGTCTCGCCTGCAAGTCCCTCACCTCCCTCCTCCCGCAAGGGGAAAAAGCGTCTTTCCAAGTCTCGGTGCTGGTAGTGGCCGCTGCCAACTGCACCTCCGCCCAGCTCCAGGAGGATCCGGGACTATTGAAAGCTCAGCCTTTGGGGGAACGACCTTCCCTTCTTATTTCTCTCTTATTCTTTCGGGAGGCTCTAGTGCTTTGGAGGCTTTTGCTAGGCTCCAGGATACTCTCCGCCAGCGACACTCAGCAGCTCGCACAGGAGATTGCCCCACCAAACCCGCGCGCGCGCACAAACACACTTGCCCAGCGCGCGGTTCTCCAGCGCCCCAGGGGAAGGTGGGGGCGGTGCGAGCACCACCCACCACCGAGGCCGAAGCAGGAGCCGAGCGGTCCGAGAAATGGTTCGCCGCATGGCGGGTTAGCTGAGGCCAGGGAAGAGGGAGTTGCACCCTGTCAGCCGCTTGCAATCGGGATTTGAGGGAATTGGAAGGAAACCCTGCGCTCGGGACTGTTCGCCTGAGAAGAGGGCTGGGAGCGTTAGGGGAAAGGAAAAATTGCAGCAAATCTGTGTTGCCTCTATCGCTGCCGCAGCAGTTTGCGAAAGCCCTAGACCTACCTCTTTGAAGGTGCTGAAGAAAAGGAGAGAAGGGTAAGGGGAGTCTCTAGAAAGATACCGGGTTTCTCGGTGCGCTCGTCCGGATTGCAAACTGTGACGTTGGGAGATTTTGCACAAGCGCGGATGAACACGCACAACAAACACATAACTCGCATAGGATTTTTGCACTTTTTTTTTGTGGTGTTTAGAATTCCTTTCAGTATGATCTTCGGTCTAATAATCGCATAAAAGGCGGATAAGTGGAAGAGAGGAGGGCTAGGAGAGTACTGTTCATTAGCACAGTCAGTCTAGTGAGTCTTCCCTTGGCGATCTCTGCACCCAGGCTAAGCGGTGCGGGCTTGGGACCAGAGGAGTTAGACTGCAGCGCTCCCAGGATTCTTGAACTGACTCCAATACACCCAGGAGTCTGGTGGTTTTTTTTTGTAGAGTGGGAAGGAAGGCGAAAGGGGCGCAGAGACGAGCAGCATCTCTCTGAGCTTCTGGGGCTGAGCCTACTGCATTCGCCAGTACTGGCGCGTAGTCCTGCCGCCTCCAGGGATTGAAAAAAGGAACCGCAGGCTGACTTGACTACTCTTTAAGGAGGAGGTGTGGCCGAGGGATCTGTTCTCTGAGATGACAGCCAAGGACTCCAGGTGGTCAACACATTAAAAATCTAGACCCAGATGAAATGAATCCAGGATTCTTACGTAGAGAGATAGAGAGCCTTAAGGCTCAGCAGGAAAGACATTGAGACCTCAGAACATTAAAGGAATCCAAGATAGTGAGAATTAGCCTGTTTGGGAAATTTATGCGGAGTGTTTGCGTCCGTATCTTGAAAGTCGACCGCATGGAAGGGATTTTTGAGAGGAGAGAAAAGAAAGCAGTTTGCGAAAGATGAACAGGTTCACCCTAGCAAGGATTCAGAACCATGACCCTGACCTGCCTTCTGCATTTGGGGAGCAGGATTTGTTTCCGGCAGGAGAGCTCTTTGCTCTGCAAGCAGAAGCAGTGCTTGTTTTCTTATACCATGATCCATTTATTTATTAATTAATCCTGCAAATATGGAGTACCTTCTATGTGTCAAGCACTGGGGCAAGATGCTGGAATTTTGTATTTGCAAATGCATAATCCTTGCTTTCAAAAAACTTACAGGCCATGTTTCCCTCTACATTTTGCCTTAGGAGCCAATGCCAGTAAAATCATACTTCATTTCTCCCTTCTCAGCCTGTATACTTGCTTTCAGCTCTCCCAAAGAACATTTAATCTATTCCCTGCCACAGAGTGCTTTCAATCAAAAAAGCATCAACTTAATGTAAGACTATTTATTTAAGTAAAAATAATAGCTTGCATGTATCGATTGCTGCCTTTATGCCAGACATTTCTTAATCCCTTACTTGAATTATTTAATTATCGTAACCTCCCTATGAGATAGGTATCATCATTACTCCCACTTCACAGATGATAAAATAGAAGCCCAGAGTAGTTATTTGCCCAGCGCCTCAAAGGTACTAATTGGTGGCATATAGATCATAATCTGGCAGTCCGTTCTCAGAGGCGACTTCCCTTACATGCTCTGTAATGAATGGAAAGTGTCATCTTGGGGAGGTCATTCTGTGCTTAGAAAGAGCACAAGTACGTATGTGAAACCACTAGAAGTCCATCAATGGCAGTATGAAAAAGTAATGGTAGATTATGCAGCTTAGAACCTAACTGCTTTAAAATTGAAAGAAGAAAGAGATCACAGGGAATGAGGAGTAATCAAAGGTATTTTTAATGAAAGATTCTGAGTGTCTGCTAGGTGCCAGTGCTGTTCTTGGCGCTTGGAATACAGCCATGAACTCAACAATTTTCCCAGTGTTTAGATTCTATATTAGCATTTTATAGAAGAAAGAAGGACTACTTCCCTGAATCATCTCTGCCATTGTTAGTTGCTGTCGCGTCGATTCCAACTCATAGCAACTCTATAGGACAGAGTAGAACTGCCCCATAGAGTTTCCAAGGAGTGCCTGGCGGATTTGAACTGCTGACCCTTTGGTTCTCAGCCATAGCACTTAACCAGTATGCCACCAGGGTTTCCAAGACAACTCTAAAAAAAAGACAACTCTAGGTGGGCTCAAATCGCCAACCTTTCAGCTAGTAGTTGAACACTTAACTGTTTGCACCAGCCAGGAACTCCTGAATCACCTCTAGGCTTAACCTACATGGTTTTCTTTAAAAACATTCAGCTTCACTCAGTAGAAAAAATATTTAGAGGCCTTCAAATTGGAGTGAATTCTGTTTTCTTCAGTCTTTTTTTGAGAATTGTTTTTACCCATAAAACAAAAATCCCTATAAAGCTAGAAGACACTTCTTCTTAGCAATTATTTTCATATTTTAATGAGCTCATACCGGTATGTAGATAACTACAAAGAGTCTTTCTTCATTGCCTCCAACTTTTTTCTCTTTCCTATTCCTCTGCATTTCTCCACTACAAGTTTAGTGCAAGTGTGTTCCACATACAGCAGAAAGTCTTGACTGAGCCCAAATGTTAGAGGCAATCTCAGTAGCTCCATAGAAAGCAGGGGACTATAGTTCCTCTTCCCAGGAGAGGACACTGTTGAATTCCTTTGGGTTCTTTTTCTACTTTCTCTTTCACTCAACCCCATAGAAAAAGGACTGATTTATCTCATTGATAAAATTTGTAAGAGATTGGCATCCATTATGGTATATTCTCCAGAGGCTGGGCACGCTGCATTGGGAGCCAAAGCAGATCCATCTCTTTCCCCATCCTCTGCTTTCTTGGCCAACCTGCATTCAGGCACAATGGATTAACTATGTTAGTATGTGTTTCTATTCTCCCTGCCATGTGTAACCTGAGCAAGAGAGGGCCTGTAAAGGCTCTGCCTTCTAGCAGTGATTGGGTTTCTGAGGACAGTCACAATTCTCCATATCACTGGGAAAGTATACTTGGAGCCTTGTTTGTATAGACGCAACCATCCTTACAGATGATTTCCAAGTTCTAGATTTTAGCAGAGTAAGTGGGTTTAATTGGGTTTATTTTAACATTATGTCCAAACCATATTCTCGAATATAATTATATAACAAAACACTTTGGAACATAAAAACTTAATGAGGGTCTATACCCATTTAGGAAATTTGTCTGGTTGTTGAGAATATACACGGCAAAAATATACTAATTCAACAGTATCTACATGTACAATTCAGTGACGTTGATTATATTCTACAACCATTCTCACTCTCCTTTTCTGAGTTGTTCCTGCCCCATTAACATAAACTCATTGCTCCCTAAAGTTCCTATCTAATCTTTTGAGTTGCTGTTGTCAATTTGATCCCATGTAGAAGATCTTAAAAGAACATAATGCTCAAGGCAGACATTTTTTACTAGTTAAGCTAAACTGCTGCTTGGTTTTAATACAATTTCAGGGCATATTTCTAGTTTAAGGTTTAAAGATTATCTCATGACATGACAATCATTTCAGGGGCTCATCCAGCCTCCGTGACTCCAGAAAGCCTGAAGTATATGAGAATTTGAAGGTCTGTTCTGCATTTTCCCCCTTTTGATCAGAATTCCTCTATAGAATCATTGATTAAAATGTTCAGTAATGGGAGCCAGGCACCATCCAGTTCTTCTAGTCTCATGGCATAGGTGGCAGTTGTTCTTGGAGGCAATTAGCCACACATTCCATTTCCCCCTCCTATTCCTGACTCTCCTGTTGCTCCAGGGAAATAGAGATCAAGTGTGGATGGGCACTTGCAAGCTTTTGAGACCCCAGGCACAGTGCAATGAACCAGGAAGTAGAATAGAAACACTAAGCACGTTATTAGGCTACTTAACTGGGTGTCACACGAAACCATGACCCTAAACCTCCAAACAAAGAAACCAAATCCCATGAGGTGTTTGGTTTTATAAGCAACCTCAGCAGCTACTCTTCCTCCCCCACTGTGTCCTTGTGGTAAATATATCTGTGACACAGCTTTTGCCAAGTCAACTTTTTACAAGCGTACTTATTGACAGCACTTACAATAATCAGCTATGCTACCCTACCCTTAATTAATGTAATTTTCCGTCATCATAAACTGAAACTCAGTACTCCGTAAGCAACAATGCCTCTCCTTTCCCCTGCCCTCCCACCTCTGGTAACCACTAATAAATTTTGGTCTCTCTACATTTATCTTTCCTTGTCTTTTTACATACATGAGGTCACACAATATTTACCCTTTTGTGATTGATTTATTTCATTCAGCATAATATTTTTAAGCTCCATCCATATTGTAGCATGTATCGAGACTTCATTTCTCCTACTGGCTGAGTAGTGTTCCATTGTATGTATGTACACATTTTGTTTATCCAGTCATCTGTTGATTCACGTTTAGGTTGTTTCCACCTTTTTGTTGTCGTGAATAGTGCTGCAATGAACATTGGTGTACAAGTCTCTGTTTGAGTCTCTGCTTTCAAGTCTTTTGAGTATATACCTAGGAGTGGAATACTGGGTCATATGGTAGTTCTATTTTTAATTTTTTGAGGAACTGACACACTATTTTCTACAATGGCTGTACCAGTTTGCATTCCCACGGGCAATGGATGAGGATTCCAGTCTGCCCACATCCTCGCCCACATTTGTTATTTTCTGTTTTGTTCTTTTTTTTAATCTTAGCCTTATCCTAGTAGGAGTGAAATGGTATCTCATTGTGGTTTTGATTTGCATCTCTCTGATGGCTAATAATGTTGATCATCTTTTCATGTGTTTGGTGACCCTTTGAATGTCCTCTTCAGTAAAATGTCTATTCATAATATTGACTATAAATTTGTCTTATTTTAATTGTTTAGATGCCAGAGGGAAAGAGAGGTTAGTGATTAAGCAACCTCTATTTTCCATTAAAAAAAAAAAAAAACTGAAATTACTTAAATGGAAAGATATGCCATGTTCATGGGTAAGAATAGTCAATATTGTTAAGATACCAATTTTCCCCAAATTTATCGATAGAGTCAATGAAATTCCAATCAAAATCCCAGAAATCATTCTTTGTAGAAATTGATAAGCTATTTCTAAAATTCATAGTAAAATACAAGGACCTAGAATAGCCAAAACACTTTTGAAAAAGAAGAACAAAGTTGGGAGGTTGATACTACCTGACTTCAAGATTTATTATAAAGCCACAATAATCAAGACAGTGTGATACTGGTATCAAGATAGACAAATAAACCAATTGAACAGACATACAGAGTCTAGAAATAGGTCCCACACATACAGTTTGTTGATTTTCAACAAAGGTGAAAAGGCATTTCCTTGGAGAAAGAATAGTTTTTTAAACAAATAGTGCTAAAATAATTAAATAAAAAACTTCAAGGAAAAAAAAAAGCTGAACTTCAATACACACCTTGCACCATGCACAAAAATGAAGTCAAACTGGATTATAGACCTAAATGTAAAACCTAAGCCTATAAAACAAGCAGAAGAAAACATAGGAGAAAATCTTTGAATCTTTTAAAGCTTGGATTA
Source organism: Elephas maximus indicus (assembly GCF_024166365.1). Classification (NCBI taxonomy): domain Eukaryota; kingdom Metazoa; phylum Chordata; class Mammalia; order Proboscidea; family Elephantidae; genus Elephas; species Elephas maximus. The sequence continues at coordinate 41,695,142 of NC_064837.1, read as the reverse complement.
GGCAAAGTTTTCTTAGATATGACACCAATAGCATGATTCAAAAAAGAAAAAAATATATAAATTGGACTTCATCAAAATTAAGAACTTACACTCTTCAAAAGACACTGTTAAGAGAACAAAAAGACAAGCCACAATCTGAGAGAAAACAGTTACTTATCTCACAAATGACATGTAAGCAGAACATGTAAAGAATTTCCAAAACTTAATAACAACAACAGCACATAATTAAAAAATAGGTGATAAAGATTTGGATAGACACTTCACCAGAAAAGATATATGGGTGGCAAATAAGCACATAGAAAAATCCTCAACGTATTAGTCATTAGTGAAATAGAAACTAAAACCACAATAAGATAACATTATGCATCTACTAGTATGTCTAAATTTTAAAAGACTGACCATAGCAAGTGTTGACAAGGATGTGGAGCACCTGGATTTCTTATATGCTGCTGATGGAATGTAAAATGGAAGAATCACTTTGGAAAAAAAGTTTGGCAGTTTCTTAAAAATTTAAATTATACAAACCAGATGACCCAGCCATTCCACTCTTGGGTATTTACCAAGAGAAATGAAAGCTTTTATCCATACAACGACTTCTTTTTAAGTGCTCATAGTCCTTTACTTGTAATAGTAATAAAATGAAAATAAACCGAATGTCCATCAGCAGATGAATGGATAAACAAATTGTAGAATACTTACTCAGCAATAAAAATAATGAACGATGCTACATGTAACAACATGGGTGAATCTCAAAATCATTATACTAAGTGGGATAAGTCAGATAAAAAGGAAAACATCCTGCAGGAAGGAAGGATTACACAGGAGCATAAGAAAACTTTTTGAGGTAACAGATTCATTATCTTACTTGTGTTGGTTGTTTATGAGTGTATACCTATGTCAAAACTTAATATATTGTATAGTTTAAACATGTGCAGTTTATTGTATAGCAATTATACCTCAAGATTATCCTTCTAAATGGGTGAGATCGTTTTTGCAAATTTAAGGCAGAGACTCTAATCATAAATAGTGATGTTTAATAATCTGTGGCTGGGCTGGTTTAGAAAAGCTCAACCTTATTGCGCTATTGTCATTCAGTGTGAAGTGTTATTTACTACTAAATTACTCAAACTATGAGAAGTATTAAAAATTAAAGGAGTTGTCCTTTCTATAATTAAGAAGCTGTGTTGTGAAGAAATAGCTCTAATATAGATAAAAGATCTGTATCTTTATCTATTTAACAAATATTGGATTAATATGTTATAATGTAAATAACCTGTTAGGACCATAGAGTTGTTGTGTGCCATCAAGTCGATTCCAACTCATGGTGACCCTATAGGACCATAGGGTAGCTCCCCTAATATCGAGTGGGGATATTTCCCTTGAAGGCAGTAGAAATTACCTGGGCCAGTCAGTCCTGGAAAGAGGCAGATCTTGGTACAGAAATAAGCCTTAGAAGATGAGCCTTAGACTGGAGCTAAGCAAAGAGCTCTTTCTTTTCACTGGGCAAAGATGAGAGGCCAAGGAGCCTGTATACATTTAGAGGCATGTTTAATGGTGACCGAAAAGCTGGCTACTGCCACTGAGATATGGGCTGTGAGCTAGGCGGGAAGAACATCGTATGGTAAGTAAGACAGACAGGCACCCTGAGGGGAATGAATAAGATTGGCATGTAATCATGAGAGTAATCATATCTAGTAACCAGTTGAAAATTAAATTCTGATGTGTTTTTCCTTCCTGCTGTTTCTTCATATGACTCTTGGTAAACATTGTAACCTATTGTGGGAAATTTTTTGTACAACTCTTGGGCCACTGTGGTAAAGGGGATTGCAGCAGTCCCAAAACCAATGTGGTGACAATAGCAGAAGCAAAAGTGAACTCTTGGTGGTACCCTCAACTGCATAGTGTGATGGACAGAGGCAGAAAGGGAAGACGATGAGGACAGCAGAGAGCTGCGTTGTGGAACAGTGGTGAGTGATAGTGAAGACTGGTGATGACATGGATTGCAAGCACAGATAAGATACCCTTCAGGACTTTCCAAGAGTTAGGAGGGGGGAATAACTACAAAAGGGGTACTAGGATTCTGCTATCTGACATGCAAGTTGAAGCCATCTAGTAGTGTATTAGTTTCTGATTGCTGCTGTAATAAATAACTACAGACTTAGTGGCTTAAAACAACACGAATTTATTTTCTTACAGTTCTGGAGGTCAGATAAGTGAAATGAGTCTTATGTGGCTAAAATAAAGGTGTCAGCAGGACCATGCTCCTTCTGGAAGCTCTGGAAGAATGAATCCATTCCTTGCTCTTTCCAGGTTCTAGAGGCTATCTACATTCCATGGCTAAGGGCACCCTTCCAGAAATGCCATCACTCCCAAGTCTGCTCCCCTCATCACAACTCCTTCTCTGACTCTCCTGACCTCTTTCTCTTATAAAGACCCTTATTATTACATTGGTCCCTCTGGATAATCCAGGATAATCTTTCCATCTCAAAATGCTTAACTTAATCACATCTGCAATGTCCCTTTTGTCATGTGAAATAACACATTTGCAGATTCTGGGGATTAGAATGTGGACATCTTAAAAAAAAAAAATCAAACCAGTTGCTATTGAGTTGGACTTACAGCAACCCCATATGTTTCACAGGGTTTCCAATGGCTGTGATTTTTCAGAAGTAGATTGCCAGACTTTTCTTCTGAGGTGCTTCTGCATGGATTTGAACCACCAATCTTTCAGTTAGTAGCCAAGCGCTTAACTATTTGTGCCATTCAGGGATGTCATGTACATATGTAGGGGTCCATTATTTTGTCTACCAGAAACAGGTGGATATTTGGGTCATATAAAAATGCCAAATATAGATCAATGCTAAACCAAACCAAACCCATTGCCATCGAGTTGATTCTGACTCATAGCGACCCTATAGGACAGAGTAGAACTGCCCCATAGAGTTTCCAGGGACCGCCTGGTGGATTTGAACTGCTGACCTTTATGGTTAGCAGCCATAGCTCTTAACCACTACGCCACCATGGTTTCCAGATCAATGATACTTTTCATAAAGTAACTGATAAAATAAAAGCTTTCCACTTTTCAATACTATATAGTGATACACCTTATATTTCTCAACATTCAATTCATGTGGGTCATCTGAGGCATTAGTAGGGGACTTTATTCTCTATACATGAGTGAAGCAAGAGGAGGTGTAAATGTATTTGAGTGAATGCAGTTCACTTCTCCGCTTGAAGAATATCAGGATGCTGGGATGGCATATATCATTAGGAGAATAGATTATTTTCCTCTCTCTGCATCAGACTGGATAGCAGGTTAGTTAATATAAGTGTCCATTATATTTTTAAATAAGATTTATTCTCACCCATAGTAGACTTTGTAACCAACACAAGGGAATTTTACTTGTTAAAAGGAGAAAGTTGAAGTTTTATCCCTATCAAATGCTATGCCTTACTAAATTTTGGCAGTTGGATGATTACTAGGAAACGATACATACTAAATCATGACTTCTTGGTCAATGGTTTGAGTGTCATTTTGGAAGTTAGTGAAACCTGTGCTATGCTTTTCTTCTTTTCATTACAGTTAATGTCTCTCACACATACCCAGCCTCCTGAACTCAAGACATCACTAATAGCAGACTTACTTGCAGTGAATAAATAGCACGCATTCTGTAAATGATTGCTGTGACACTGAATAGTTTGTCTATTCCAATAATTCCAGCCTTTCTCCTATTTTTTTACCATGAAAGTAGATGTTTCATAGTACATTTCAAGTATACATTAATATAAGTCTTTGGATGAGAAGGTGGAGGCTTAAGGTGAGGTTAGGTGATCTGTCAAGTTCAAATACAGGCAGAGTCTGAACTTGAATGCAGCCTTCCTAATTATTTATTCATTTTTTTAAACCTTTTATCCGCTTCATTCGTTCTTCTGTTACCGAGTAACATAGCACAGAAGCTAAAACATGGAAATATATTATCCTAAATCATACAACTGAGTGGAAGAAGGCTTTTCCAGATTTGTTCCAATACAGTTTCGGCTTCATCCCACTATCATGTGTGTATGTGTGTTTCTTTTACATTAAACACTTTCCAGTGACGTTTTACACCAACAGGAGCCCTCCCCTCTTCTCCATAAGCCAGCTGCAGTACCCTTAGGTAGTAGTTATAGATCAATACAGAGGGTTTTAGTTTCATAATGGTTCTCGAGATTACAGAAAGACAAAAGGCTTTAATTAGGATAACATTCTGCTCCTACCTCAGCTTGTATAGTATTGGAGTTAGCAACTAATGCATAAGGCTTCAAAATTATTGTCAACATTTTTTCACATTGCCTCCCCAGTGACTAGCATTAGAATGACAAGAATTAAGTTTAGCTTCTTATTTTGCAATTGAAAGACACCTTTTAGTTCTCCATTCAGCATTTTCTACATGCTGGATTATAGAATCATATGTCCCATTTATTTATAAGGAAAATCTAAAAAATAATGACTGTAGCATCTGTAACAGATAGACCCTCCCAAAACATTTGGAGACTTGGGGTGAGAGTAAATTTGATGTGGTCCTCTCTACAAATAAACCCATGGCCCTTTCCCTCTTCTTTCCACTCCTGGCATTGTCCCAGACTGCATGGGACCTCATATAAATGCTTCCATGCTTGCATGAAATGCCTCAAGCTCAAGTACCTCAAGTTCATGCTTCTTCAGCATACATCAGTAAAAGTCATCCCTCGGCCACCCCCTCAGTTGCAGGTGTGTAGTCACAGAACTACAGCCTACTCTTGGGAAGCTAGACTCCCGCCATGCCCAAGAGTATTAAAACATCAAATGCAAATTCTTGTGTGAAATAGCGTTCCTTTTATTCAAAGCATTGAAGAAGTCAAATAAGCAAAGAATGCTGCAACTGGAAGGTTCTAAAGGGAATCCCATTTCCAAAGCAACACAGAGGCTCTGGCTCTGCTGTAAAGGGCTTCAGAACTAGCTTATTTTCTGCCCCTATAAATGGGATTTCCAGATTTTTATTTGACTGCAACAACGGAATTTTTCTCCCTGCTTCTCCTGTGTGGACTTAATAAAGCAGAAGTTGAGTTATCAAGGTAGGAAACCCTCAAAGGTCTGAGTCTGTTCTTTGGCTGCTGCTAGACAGAAGCAAAAACCCCTTAAAACGAAAAGAACCTCCTGCCAAGTAGAAGAGGAGATGGAGAGGTTAGTCATAACCTCACAAGGGACTTAACAGTTGAGACCAAAGAAAAGTCATAAATAAGACAAGAGCTTTCCTTACAAGAATATAAACATGCCATTGTCAAGTACAGCAGAATATCAAGGTTGCTATAAATGTTACCTAAACTCATAACCAAGTGATGGTTCTCATCTTACCTCAAGTTCAAATACTTTCTCTTAATAAATGTTTTAAGACCCAGATGAGTGATACTACTTCATGCTAAATTTCTTTTTGGGTGGAAGGAAGGCATTAATATTATATATAAAAATATATATGGTTTTAATCCCTCATAAATTATTATTTCTTCAAGAAAAGAGATTGTTTTAAATAGGTGTGGCTGAAACCTTAAATATACTTTAAGAAGCCATATATTAAATTGAAGATTGCGTTCTTTACATTGGAAGTGACCACCTTCTCTCATAGTGAACTGAGAGTTCCTGGTGGCTGTTTCTCACTGTGCCGTCCCATGAAATGGGAACTGTGCTGGCATCCTGCGCTCTTCATTTCAGGGTTTCGTTAGAAAGAAAATGAGTAGTACAAGCTCTTGTAGAAGTGAATTTCAGAAGTAGGTGGTGGTAACTTTGGAGGTGTTACCATGATAATTTTTGGATTCTTGGAGTCAGTGCAATACATGACTACTTGGATTAGTTTGTTCTATGGTCCCCAGTGACCAAAGAAAGAGAATAGGATTCCTGATTAGGCAGAATATGGGTGCTGCTCCAAAGACTTCTCATTTATCTTCATGAGTTTCATAAAAATTTCAAAGAAAAAACTATTTCAATATATCTAATTACAATGAATCTTAAGGAGGTGCAGGGTGATATCACCACACAATCACATGATGAAAAGCTTGGATGAGACTCACTGGTACAAGGCAGAGGAATGGGTCTAGAATGGTTCAGAGACTGACTTTGGATCAAACTGTTTGGTGGCTGGACTCTGTCAGGAGAGCTGTTTCTCATCATCTGTGTACCAGCTATCTACTTATACCAGCAAAGTGCCACCTTGAATAAGCCTGGATATTCCTTATGCAAGTGGAGAAGCAAGGGCCAAACTTAAAATGAGGGTCGCTAGAGGTAAGGGGGGAGCCCTGGTGGTGCAATTGTTAAGCATTTGGCTGCTAACTGAAAGGTCGGCAGTTTGAACCCACCAGCTGCTCCATGGGAGAAAGATGCAGCAGTCCGCTTCCAGAAAGATTACAGCCTTGGAAGTCCTATGGGGCAGTTCTACTCTGTCCTATAGGGTAACTATGAGTTGGAATCGACAGGACAGCAATGGGTTTGACTTTGGTTTAGACGTAAGAGACTTAAGAATCTCAGCCCAATCATTCCTCATCAAGGGGAAGGCATTTCTGGCTACTTTTGTGAAAACTCAAATTAGATAATGCAGGCCCAGTGAACCAAGCAGGAGCAGAAAACCCAATAGTAATTTTTTCTGAGAGAATTCAGTATAGAGAATTGGTTAAACAGGTGTCAGAGGATTAAAAAGCCAATAGGCAACACTAAGTTAACACAGAAAATAACTCTAGAGAGCAGATAGCACCATTATGGCTGGGGAGATAAAGCAAAGACATTAGGGGTTATCACAACCTAGATACCTGGAGGAGGGGTTTCTGAAGATCCGGCCCCTGTGCATCTGAAGAGAGGGTGCTTCTCACTAGCGCTGGCACCTTAGAAGCTCAGGGAAAGATTGGAACTTAGAAGTCTGAGGAGAGCATGCTGCTCAGTTGGTGCTGCTATCTCTGATTGGGATGATGGAGGCTGGTTCTGATACTGCTGGAAGAATCTAGAAGGTGAAACCAACTGCTGTAGTGAAGAGCTGTTGCTGCAGAGGCACTTGCAAAAACGGGATGCAAAACAAAGTGGACCAGGCCCCTTCTCCAGCCTCCTGCCTTCCAATCTTCCTCTCGTTCCCTCTGTTGGCAAAAGCTTAACAGAGCAAGCTGACAAAGGGACATGTACCTGGTAGAGACCCAGTCACTGCACCATAGAGCAGAGTATGGAAAAGTTTGGGGCAAAAAGATGACAGGTTAGTAACCAGTGCCCCTACTAATTCCCATAGTGACAGGACTTGGATGGAGGGACATTTAGCCTCTGATGTTACAGGAGTCACTGGGTAGTGCCAATAGTTAAGCACTCAACTTCTAACCAAAAGATTAGTGGTTCACATCCACCCAGAAGCTCCTCAGAAGAAAAGCCTGGCAATCTGCTTCCAAAAGGTCATAGCCTTGAAAGTCCAGGGACTGCAGCTATACTATGCAAAACACATGGGATTACCATGAGTTAGAATCAACTCCATGGCAAATGGTTTACTTTTTTTTTTTTTTAATGTTGTAGAATCACATCGGTCGTTATAGTCCAGATTTTTGTAGATAAGGTGTTGCTCCTTGGCTGCTATTCACATTGCTTGGGTAGATGGAAGCAGTACTTCTCTCTCTTTCTCTCTCAGATTCATCAGAAGTTCTGATATCTGATGCACAATTTCGTATGTATTTGACATTCCAAAACCCTATTTTCGTGTTAAGCTTTCACTCTCCTCTTAGTCTCATAGGCTTGGCTTGCTCCCATCACAGTTAGAGGCTGAGCCCTCCCGGTAATCACGACGGAGGCCAGTCATCAAGGATGGTCTATTATTTCTATTTCCCTAAAACTTGCCAAATAAAATGTAGATGCAATGGGAAAAGAGATGCGTTCTGGTCTGGGGACTCAATCCAGAGGTTTTCTGAGTTAGAAGAGCAATACAGCTGACTTACAGACCTAGGGACCATTATAGGAGCTCAGAGAGGGAATGCCCAACATGGACGAGAATAGTGGGCCAAAGCTTGATGGCAGAGGTCATATTACAGCTTGGACTCACAGACAGGCCAACCTCAGGCATTATCCTCTAAGTGGATAAAGAGGTACTTGATTCTGAATCAGAAGGTTGGCATTTGAATTTCAAGTCTACCATTCACCAACTACAGGATTTTGAAAAGTAATCTAAGTACCCTAAGCCTCAATTTCTCTTGAAAGCAGAATAAAAAATGTCTTTTGTAGAGAATTGTTGAGACAATTTTATTGAATAGTATACTTAAAAGCATATAATACATTATTAAAAAAAAAAAATCAAACCCTATGCTGTTGAGTCAATTCTGACTCACAGCAACCCTATAGGACAGAGTTGAACTGCTCCATATGGTTTTCAAGGAGTGGCTGGTAGATTCAAACTGCTGACCTTTTGGTTGGTAGGTGGTCAATAATTATTAGATGAATCTGAATCTATATGGAACTTTAATTGAAAATATGGTGTGTGTTTCATGACACATGCCAGCCAGGAATTTAAAAATATCATTTACCAGACACTTGATATATACCCAGTTATGGTTTTCATGTGCCCCCACCCAAACCCCAGAGCCAACACAATAACCTCAATTAGCTAGATTAGGTTCAGGGGTGGGAAACATGAAGTAGATTGGAATAGAAAATTATACAAACAAGTATTTCTATTTTAAAAAATCTTGTTTTACATTTATTAACTAAAACCTTTTTTTTTTTTTTAAAGTTATTCTTATCAGAGAGGTAAAACTTCAGGAAGGTAGTATTTGAAGAAATGGAAAAGAAATCAGAAGCCATGGGTCAAGACACTACACTGCTAATTAGAAGTCGGAGCAGATAAGTTATTTAAACCTTTCCAGCCTGAAGTAGTTTGTTTTGTTTTGTTGGACTCGGTAATAGATTGATTACTATCTACCCCACTGGGCTGTTTGAGGAATAAATAATAATAAAAGTGTCTGGCATATAAAAGCGTTAAATACATGGGAGCCATTATTGAGCACTCAAGTTTTTGTAGACTTTGGAATCAATGGGATCTGGGTTTGAGTCTTGGTTTACCACCTACCTAAGAATTTTAGGCCTTAGTTTCTTCATCATTAAAATTAAGAAAACAGTAAGAAAGTCTCCCTACCTCACAGGGTTACTGAGTAGTGGATCTGGTGGAAAAATCAGTTCATATCACTGCATCTCTCTCTCTCACACACACACTCACACACACACACAGACCTTGTTTTATAGGCTATTAGTATTACACGATCTACCTATGGTGGGCTTGGGATTGGAATTTACTGATTAAGGCAAGGAAAGGGTGTCGAAATCCAGGTTCTTCTGTGACAGTTGAGGGAAGCAAAGGTAGCCTCTCATTTATTACAGGTAAACATTAATATCATTATTCCATTCATTAATAATTAATTGCTCCAGGCTCTGATTCAAGTATAACTGTACCTTATGAAATCCCACAACAGAGAAATATTGTGCAAAATGCAAAACACCAATTTTATCTTTAGTAATAAAAATTCAATTAAGTTTTGAATAAATGTGTGAGTTAGTAACCCAAGCTTAACATAAAACTGTGGAATGTAAATAGATTTTGGAAAACAAAATAACAAGGGTGTGACAATTTATAAAGTGTGTGGAAACTCCATCATTGCCTTCCACACGCTGGCAAGAAAAGGCCCACATTGCAGGAGAGGAGAATAATTTTTGACATTTTTATTGTGCTTTATAGCTGGAACAGTTAATGAGGCAGCTGAATAGGAAGCTTCCCATACAGTGTGGCTTGAAGAAAAATGGAAAGTAAACCTCCTAGAATTATTTCTTCCATGCATTTCCTGAGGGCCATGGAATTCTGAAGTGTTGGCATAGGTCTTAACTGTGGAAGTGCAAAGGTGAATAATATGACCGTGAACTTAGAACTAGCAGGCTTGGGATCTGATCTGCACTCTTTCTCTTTATTTGCTGTGTCATTGTGGACCACATCACTTAACATCTCTGATATTCAGTTTGTCATTATTGTTGTTGAATTTAGACATCAGCAAAGTGAAGGTGCCAATAATGTTAGTGTTAAGAAATTTATTATGAAAACATTAAAATTAGATATTTTGTTAAAGTACTTTTTACGTATCAGGGGTTTCATAAATGTTATATAAGAGGTGTGATTATAATTTAATTTGATGATGTTAGTATGTTCCTGGGTGTGTGGTTTTTATCCACACGAATCAGAATTTACATGTTCGAATAATTTTGTCCTTCAAAGGAAGAACCCCAGAAAATAAATTCTCACCATTCTATATTTTCTCAAAATCATTTGGGTATTCTTATTTGAGAAATAGATGTAAAAACCATCATGCCAAAAGAAAACAGCTATATTAGAGTCACAACCATTTTAAAAAAGTATCAGCAAGCTTTATCACTCACTTTATTCAGTGGAATTTGTCATTAATGAATATATTCTGAGGAATGAGACCCAGAATTTGATAGTAGTTTTCTAAGAAAGATTCTCTGAAGTGTTTTGAATAATGATAACATGTCTGATATCCAAGAATTAGAGCATTTTGAGGTTGGCAGGACCCCTCAGGCCATCTTCTGCAGCTATGTATCTAATGCCAATATCCTTTCTACACCTGTGCCCATAAATGGTTGTAGAAGCTGTGCTTGCATGCCTCCAGTGGTGGGAAACTCACTCTGCCACACGGTAGTCCATTCCATCCTTAGTTGTTTATGTCTGTTGGAAGCCCTTCCTGATAATTGGGCAAGAATCTATTTTCCTGTAACTTCTACTTCAAAGTTTCCGTCTACCCTGTCTCTATTCATACCGTACTCCCCTTTCTAGCAGCCATTTTTCAGGTTTTCAAGGAGATTTTTTTATTCCAGAATCATTCCTTTTCTAAGAATAAACATCCTGGCTTCTACAACCTAAAAAAGTGTAGCCCAGAATTAAATGCTTCAGGTGTGGTCTGACCAGAGTAGGTTGTGCAGATGTGTTTGTGTATATGTGCTCTTGCTGTTGCCAGTGGGGGCAGGGGCAGCGATGTTTGTTTATTTATTTAATAAATATTAATTAAGGTCTTTCCACAAGCCAGGCATTGCTCTGGTTAGTTGGAAATCAGAGACGAACACAATAGACACATTTCCTGTCCTCAAGAGGAAGAGAGACAATCAAGTGACAAATGAATCAGTATCTTACTAAATATCACGACAGATCAGGGTTGTGAATAAGATTAAAGCAGTGTAAGGTAACAGAGAGCAACGAAGTGCTGAGGGGTGGTAGCTCTTTGAGATCAGGTGATCCAGAAAGGTCTCTCTAAAGATGTGACATTTTAATAGTACCTGAACAAATGAAAGGAATGAGTTAGTGGAAGTCTTAGGGAGGAGCTTTTCCAGAGCTGACGGCAAATACAAAGATACCGAAGCAAATGAGCCTGGTATGTTTGAGAAACAGCCAGAGATCAGTATGGTTTTAGTTGAGTGAGCAAGAAAACAACAACAACAACAAAAAACAAACCCGTTGCCACTGAGTCAATTCCAACTCATAGTTACCCTATAGTACAGAGTAGAACTGCTTCGTGTGGTTTCCAAGGAACACCTGGTGGATTTGAACTGCCGAACTCCTGGTTAGCAGCTGTAGCTGTTAACCGCTACACCACCAGGGTTTCCAGTGAGCAAGGGGGAGGGGAATAAGAGATGAGATCAGAGATATAGGCAAGGATCCAAGTCTATCAAACCTTGTTGGCTATGATAACAAGTTTGGGTATTCTTCCAAGAGGAATGGGAAAGCCATTTGGGTGTTTTGATGAAAGGCTTCACCAGTGTGAAAAGATCACTGGCTTTGGTTCCAGTGTGGAGAACCCACCCAAGTGATGGTAAAGAAGAGCCTATGGGGACTGGAAGCAGCGAGATCAACTGAAGGAAGCTATAGCTGCACACCAGGTAAGAGATGTTGAAGCCTTGGACTAGGGCAAGTGGCAGGATTTAGAATCTATTTAAATAGTTGCTGGTAGATGCAGGGAATCAAGGAAAGAGAAGAGCTGAGGAAGTTATCGTGGCACATGTGCATAATGGCTTTGCAAACAGCTAGGGAACTAGTGGGTTTAAGAGAAAGTTTTATCGAAGTGTGGAAAATAATACCCTGACACATTCTATTGATGACACAGCCCACCCAATCGACACTGCATCAAGGACTCAGATACTTTTCAGAGCTTTGCCAATTATAATTTGGCCTTGAACAAGAAATTTCCCATCTCTGGGCACTTGGGTTTCCTTCTGTGTGAAAATGAAAGAGTTAAATTAGATGCTCTCTAATGGTCCTTTCATTTCATTTCTACTATGTCTCTAAAGATTAAATAAAAGCTTTATTTGCTAATAGGTATTTTGAACCCATTAGTGACATTGCAGGAGACTTCGCTTCAGAGGGGCCTGTAAGAAAAGTATTTCCCAAGGGAAAGGTGTATAGAATTCCATTAGGAATGTATCCAATGAATTGAAATGTCGTTTAAAGTTTACTTAGAGTCTCATTTTGATGACCTGACCTAATAAAACAGAGCAGATAAACAGAAATTTGCCTCACTAAAGCCAAGCCCTGAGCAGAGACTCAATGTAGTAATTACATACCACTATGTGTTCAACAATGTTTCGAATTCTTTCAGCCAAAAGATTAATCTAAAAAGTCAGTAAATGTTTGCTCAGTGGGGAAAGAAATGCATGATGATTGAATTATGTATTATAGCTTCATCGATTGACAGCCAAAGTACTGAGATATTTGGCCTGGTAAATTGAAACTCTGTTGCACAGAAATAAAAAAAAAGACAAAAAGAAAACCTTGACTGTGTAATCAGTACATGTTAACCCAATGTTATCATTTCAAATGTGTGTTTTCTTTCTTTTTTTTAATCTGAAAAAGTGTGTTGATTTGTTTTTACAAAAGATCCCAAAGGCTAAGCTCATGAAATAGAAATAAGAAAGCGGCAATCACTAAAGATTGAGGGAAGGTCAAAAATGGGAAACGGGTAAAATTGGGGGAAAAAAGCTAGAGTAGAAGAAAGAGCAAATTTGTATACTATGCCAGTTCCTTATTTTCCCCTTTTCTGAGTTAGTGAGAAGGAGCGAATAGGAAACAAAACAAAACAAAACAAAACCCCTCCAGGAATCTTGTCAGACTCCCCCTATAAACTGTTTAACTCTTCCTGTAAAGAGGGAGAAGTTAACTCAGAAACTTTCTTTTTAAAATCCTCCAAATAGATAAGAAGTGAATTGACTTGAGTGATGCTTTTTCATTGTCCTTTTGGTTGGTGGTTCTCAAGCTATAGTGGCCATAGGAATCACTTGTGGAGCTTTCTAAACGTGCAGGTGCCAGGGCTCCAGCCCTCAAATATTCAGGTCCAGCATATCTGAGATGGCGCGCTCCAGTCTACCTTTCCAATGAGCATTTCAGGTGATTCTGATGCAGGTGGTCCGCAGACCACACGTGAATATCCATGTTCTAAGGAGAGGCAGCGGAGCATCTAGGCAGGCTTTTCCCTTTTTACTGTATCAGAGCTGAGCTGGAAAGGATAGCTTTTCTGGTTTAGAAACATTTATCCCCGCTGAAATTCTATAGGCAGAGGGGGACTATTTCTGAAACTCCATCATCACACTTGCTGACTGGTTGAAATGCAAAATTTAATCCTATGCCACTTAAGAGAAACATACTAGGAAAATGAGCACATAAGTGAAAATTTTTATTACAGCTTAGTAGAATTTAAGGCAAAAAAAAAAAAAATTAAATAAAAAAAGCAGGTTAATTAATACTACAAAAAATACAAAACCAAACCTTTGGCTGTTGAGTTGATTCTGACTCATAGCAAACTTATAGGACATAAAAATATAGCAATCATGAACACTTGTGCACCAATTAACAAAACATCAAATATATAAGAAATGTAACTTTCAGGAACTGGAAATTTTAAAAAAAAGTCTTAAAAAGGCTTTTATAAATCTTATAAATTGTATATTTGAAATACTTTTACAGCTACTTTTATCCATTTTCCTCTATACGTAACTTCTATTAAAGGCAAAACAAACCTTTTACTGATTTTAGTAAAAACATAAAACTTACTCTATGCTTAGTTAACTTAGTATTGAAAACCAGAGCATAGAATGTGAGCAAAACAAAATGAAGTGAAAATAATATTTATTTGAAATAAAAGCTAAAATGAGAAGTCAATGAATAGCCAAGACTTGAAGTTTATTAGAAGCAGGAAACAGCAGTTTTAAGAGTGTCGATTCAGTAGATCCTATGCTAGACATAAAGGATAGCTTTTAACTGTCTAAATGGACTTTTATGGTTTTACCCTTCTACTCTTTTAAATTTAATCATGTTGTGTTTACCCACCATAAATTCATGGAGTGTTTGTGTTATACTAATAAGAAGAGAAACTGGTATAAACACAAAAAATGATTAATAAAAAATATAACTATTTGCCTTTAGAGTATGTTAAAAAAAAAAAAGAGAGAGAGTATGTTAGCAGGTAAAAAATTAATAGTCGTCTTTAATAACTTCCTTGCTTTCTGGTATGATGAAATGTTACAGCCTCGTCTTGTACAATTCTTGTCCAAGATCTAGAATCAACAATTTCTTCAAGAGCTCTGGTATTTGAGACTACAATCTGTGTGATAGGGCTGCTCATTGCTCCTTGGTTGGCCAATGTTTCTAGGCTTTTCAGCGGACAGAATTAGGGGAAATTTACCCATCTATCTATCTATCCATCCATCTATCTATAAAATCTTATTTTCCTTGGGATGTACCTTGCTGTGGATGTTCAGTGTAGTTGACATATTTTAAAATCGCATGTGATAATTCTATGTATGACTATGTCATCCACTCAATACACAGTTGAACTCCTTTGTTTCATTATGGTTTTGATTTTTAGAAACTGCTTTTAAAATTTTATTTTCATTTTCCAATATGTTAAATATGTATTTGACCCTAAGATCAAACATATACAACAAGGTGTATATTTAGAGATATCTAGCTTCTATCTCTGTCACCTCTACTGTTTCTTCCTTCTCCCATAGGTTATCATTTTTTATCTATATTTTTTTAATAGACAAACATATACACATGTTTACATCCTTTATTTTTAAATGCTTTTCCCCACTTTGCTTTATTTTCGGTTAATGATACATGGAGTCCACATGGGATTGCCATGAATCACAATCGACCCAACAGCAACAAACGATATATCATAGACGTAGGAGCAACAGCCTTCCGTAGGTGTCATGTAGAGGAAAGAGTATTTCTTGTACTGAGTATTATAAAGCAAATTCATACTTACAACACAAATCAATCTCAAAATCAATAGCTTATTTAACTAAGAGAGTCTGATCTAATTCCCGTCCTCTAGCATTCTGTGGGCTCAAACGTAACGACGGTCATGAGGATGGAGCAAGACCAGGCAGTGTTTCCTTCTGTTGTACGTAGGGTCGCCATGAGTCAGACCTGCCATGATGGCCCCAACAACAACAGCATTCTGTAATTAGTAAATGAAAACTGCATTTGAATAGCTCAAGCCTTATACCCACATTCACCCTAAGATATCCAGTTCTGTCTGCTCTTTTATTGATAGATTTTCCTGCCCAGTACACTCACTTTAGGTCTGTTCAAATGAACAAATGTTTATTGAGAGCTTTGTGCCAGTGCCATGCATACCCATGTTTTCTGGGCCCAAGAAGTTTAAATTTCAGCAGAGGAAACATACCTATTAGCACTTTATATAATGTTATAAGTGCCTGGTACATGGTGTTTTAGTTCCTCTTCATTGGTTTCCCTCTGCTGTCCCCTTTGATGTCACTGGTAGTGGTGAAGGGGTTGAAGGACAAGTTGGGAGACTTCAAGGGGTTTCAGGTTGGGCCCTAAAGGTCAGAGAGTGTGTGTCAGACAGCTGGATTAGGTACATGGAGAAACACATAGTAGACAGTTATTAATTATTAGTGTTCTCCCCTCTTCTCTCTCCTGCCTCCCCAACCGTCCACATCCCCAGATGTGGCTAAATAACACTTAGCCTCTAGTGCTAAGTGTTCTTTCATCCTCTGACTCACACCATTGTTGTAACAGTCACACCCTCTGCATTAAGTACAGCCCTCTCAGACTGTCACCCCATTTCTATTAGTTTATCATTCTAAATGTCTCCTTTAAACACTTCCCCTGTCCCGTCCCACCCCCCTTCCCTTTCCCTAATGCCTCTGTTTTATAGATTTCTAGCCATTCCTGCTGTTTACTCTTTTATTCTGATGTAACCAATCCCACACGTACAAACTCAATTCATTCCAAAAGGAGACTTAATGTGCCATAAAACTAACAGGAAGATTGCTCTCAAGGTGGGCAATAAGCTGACACAGCACACAGGTGATATTTATATGGCAATAGTATTTCGAGAGAAAGACCAGCCACTGCACTGCTTGCAAATCACAGGGTAATTATCTGCTTTAGGTCCTTAATCACTGGAGCAAAGCCCTTCAAAAGTAAACACAAATAGTGAATGAGAACCCAGAGGTTACAGACAAAGCGGACAAGGGAAAGACAACCTATGGGGGTGAGGTAAGGAGGAGTGAGGGGGCCCAGGCTGCAGTCTTTTGTGGAGGCAATAAGGTACAGTGTCAAAAGCAGGGTCTGGAAACTCAGAGACACAGGCTTCAATAGTGATGTGATTTTGGGTCAGTCCCTTAACTTCTGTGAACCTTGATTTCCATCCACAGAACAGCACAAAAATATTCCCCACCTCATGGATTTGTTGTAAGACTCGAATTGTATAAGTATTGTTTAAAAACCCAGCTGCACCTGGATCCAAGGCCACATCTCCAAGAAACTGAAGAAAGACTCTGGAACCAGTGGTATGGTTTAATTGGGGAGCTTACTTACAGGACCGTCGGCCCAAGACAGTGGCTGGACCAGTTTAGTGCTCCACAACTGCCTAGCAAGGGACACAAGCTTATATACCAAGGCTCACTGTTTTCCTCCCATGTCCTTGGGCAGTCAGCGCTCCCAGTGACTTCACATCCAGGCCCAGATATTTTTCTTCTTGTTCCTAAGGCATTCCTCGGCCTTGGCCACTACCTAGTCATGCCACTCCCGGCCTTGTACCTTAGCCCGAGTCCGTCCCGAACTCATCCCCAGCATGCTTCGGGGAAGAGCAAAGCTGGCTCCACTAGGAGGGGATGCATATAGCTGAATAGCATTACCCCTACAATAAGGTACGTAAATGCCGGTACTTAATAAACACAAAATGTTCCGTCTTCTTCTCACTATCATCATTTTCTTCTTCAATTTCATCTATAATTACTAAAGTCGTTCTTCTTTTTTTAATTAGGAAACTTCATGTTTTAGGAAAATCCAGAAAGCAACCACGTTCTGAACTGATTGTCACATCTGCTTCTAGTCTGTTTCTGCAAAGAGAGACTAGGCACTAGGACTCGTCTTTGAAGAAAGGGGTGACAGGAAGTACAGCATTTTCAGCATGCTGGTATCACAGACTTACAAACTGAGGTGAAGGTTCGAGGCTGGGATGGAAAGACAGATGGTAATGTTTCAGAAGCTGCAATTAAACTCTGGAGCTTATATCACCGGTGTTAGCCCTGGACTAAACATTACTGATAACTAATGTCTAAGGACTCAACTGTTATTGAGCTCAGCAGCTAACTGAAAAGTTGGAGGTTTGAGACTCAGAAGAAAGGCCTGGAAATCTACTTTCAAAAAATTAGCTATTGAAAACTCTATGGAGCAGTTCTACTTTGACACCCATGGGGCTGCCATAGGTCAAAGTCAACTTGATGGCAACTGGTTTTAGGAACTTCCAGCAAGCTTTAGACATTCCTTAACAGGCTCATTCTTCTGTTTTTTAGCACAAAATCATAAGCCTTAATTTTGGGATGAGATAATTTGTCCTGATAGATCCAAATGTTGCTCAAAATCATAATGCATAAGAAAAAAAAAAAACTGACTTCAGCTCAGTTAATCTTTCCAGAAGTGCTTTTTTGTGTGTGTTTTCCTTGTGTTCTCTGCTGTTATTTCAGCTGAATGTTTGTTATAGGCTGGATGAACCCACATCCATCCCCCCCCCAAAAAAATTCAAACTCATTTCTGTCCAGTTGATGCTGACTCATAGCAACATCAGATTAAAACCCTGCTCCTCTGATCTCCAATGCTATTTTCTTTGCTTATCCACTTTGTAGATAGGTTTGTATATTAACAAATCATGTAACAATGCATCGTGTTTTGATACAGACCAAGTAAACAAAATTAGGACAAACCTTAATGTGGAGATGATGATTTCCATGTTTATTTTAAAAACCCACACTGGGCTTGTCAGATTTAGATACACAAAACACGGAGGTTGGTTCACAATGTTCTGTTAGGCAGACAGGAACAATCCCTGGTTACCCACATCAGTGACCCAACAGAGAAGATTTTCAGAGGCAAAGTGGCATATGTCACACTTCAGCGGACCTGGGTAATGAGGACTGTTTTCACTTCTTGCAAATGCTACAAGCAACATGCTTGGTTTATTTTAAGATAGTGGCCTCAGTCGCTTCTTATAAAACATTCACCACCGTAATTTGTATTTCTGAAACAAATTTCACTGAATGACTTAAAAATTACAGTAGCAATGTTGTAGGAGGCAGAAATGCCACATCTCTCCCCCAAATATAGCCACACCCTAATTGCTGAAATCTGTGAATATGTTACCTTATGTGGCAAAAGGGACTTTGGACATTAAGTCGGGGATTAACGGCATGGACACTGAGATGGGGAGTTTATCCTGGATTATTCAGGTGAGCCCAATGTAATCATAAATATGTCCTTAAAAGTGAAAAAGGATTGCAGAAGAGTGAGTCAAAATGATGGCATGGAAGAAGAAGGAGGAGACATTCCAGGCAAGAGAAGGATTCAACCTGTATTGCTGACTTTGATAATGAAGGAAAAAAAAGGTGGCCACAAATCAAGGAATGTGGGTGGTCTTTAGAAGCTGGGAACAGCCCTCAGCTGACAGCCAGCAAAGAAATGAGGACCTGAGTCCCTCACCATAGGTGTAGAACTCTCCAACATCCTGAACGAGTAAGGGAATGGACTATCCCCTAGAGGCTCCAGAAGGAACATAGCCCTGCTGATGCCTTGATTTTAGCCTAGTGAGACCAGTAAGTAAACAAAAAATTCTGATAAACAAAACTGTAAGATAATAAATTTCTGTTGTCTTAAGTCATTAACCTCATGGTAATTTGTTGCAGGATAGGAGACGAATACAAATGCTCATTTGAAAAAGTGTTATTCCCATGTGCTAAATGATTTTCAGAACGGTACGAGAATTTGAGACCAAATCTGAGAAAATGAGAACATTAGAACATGAGACCAAATCTACCCTCCTAACCAAGTTTTTTTTTTTTTTGGGGGGGGGGTTCCATTGTCCTGATTGGCACTCTTCCCAACATATATTTCACATAACAGTAGAAGAATGAATGAATCAATGTTAGAAGAAACACAACCAGGATGCTCCTTAGAAGTAAGGATGGTGAGACTTTAGGTCACTTACTTTGGACACATCGTCAGAAAAGATCAGTCGCTAGAAAAGGACATCATGTTTGGCAAAGTAGAGGGTCAGCGAAAACGAGGGGCACCCTCAATGAGAAGTATTGACACAATAACCACAACAAAGAACTCAAACATTCTAATGATCATGAAGATTGGGCAATGTTTCCTCTGTTATACCTAAGGTCTCCCTGAGTCAGAGTCAACTGGATAGCGGCTAACAACAGCATCTTTGGTTACCTGGTGCGAGTTTCTGTGTGGTCTATAAAAAACTATAGAGCCACACATTTAGCTTAATGTTTGTGTTTATTTGTCTTAGTTGTGTAGAAATTGATCACATATATTTTTGAATTATAGGGTTGGAAAACAAATGAACAAAAAGATAATCATCAAGTAATTTCACAGAGGCATATACATATTCTATTGTTTATATAGTTAGGGAAGAAAAAAAAAAAAGTTTCTCCCAAAATTAGAGATCACTTCATTGTATCTAAAAACCAAAATAAAACAGATCAAAAAACCAAGAAAACCAAACTTGATGCCATCAAGTCAGTTCTGTTTTTTCTTTGTGTGTGTGCTGTTGATTCCGACTCATAGTGACCCTATATGACAGAGTAGAACTGTCCCACAGGGTTTTCTAGCCAGTAATCTTTATAGGAGCAGATCTCCAGGTCTTTTCTCCTGCAGAGAGGCTGATGGGTTCAAACCACCAACCTTCTGGTCAACAGCTGAGTGCTTAACCATTGCACCACCAGGGCTCCTTAGGTTGATTCTAGGGGATAGTATTCATTGATTGGCCCACTGAACAGGGGCAGGCAATCCAACTCAATAAGCATGACTGAGAAAGGAGGCGGGATCCTTTCCCAAAGAAAATTCAGCTTTGTCTCGCAAACAACAGTATGCAGAAAAGTATATCTGTTGCTGCCCGAGATATACTTACACACCTACTTTTCTTTTTTTTTTTTTTTATTAATTTTATTAAGCTTCAAGTGAACGTTTACAAATCCAATCAGTCTGTCACATATAAGTTTACATACATCTTACTCCGTACTCCCACTTGCTCTCCCCCTATTGAGTCAGCCCTTTCAGTCTCTCCTTTCGTGACAATTTTGCCAGCTTCCCTCTCTCTCTATCCTCCCATCCCCCCTCCAGACAAGAGTCACCAACACAATCTCAAGTGTCCACCTGATATAATTAGCTCACTCTTCATCAGCATCTCTCTGCCACCCGCTGACCAGTCCCTTTCATGTCTGATGAGTTTTCTTCGGGGATGGTTCCTGTCCTGTGCCAACAGAAGGTCTGGGGACCATGGCCGCCGGGATTCCTCTAGTCTCAGTCAGACCATTAAGTTTGGTCTTTTTATGAGAATTTGGGGTCTGCATCCCACTGATCTCCTGTTCCCTCAGGAGTTCTCTGTTGTGCTCCCTGTCAGGGCAGTCATCGATTGTGGCTGGGCACCAACTAGTTCTTCTGGTCTCAAGATGATGTAGGTCTCTGGTTCATGTGGCCCTTTCTGTCTCTTGGGCTCTTAGTTGTCGTATGACCTTGGTGTTCTTCATTTTCCTTTGCTCCAGGTGGGTTGAGACCAATTGATGCATCTTAGATGGCCGCTTGTTAGCATTTAAGACCCCAGACGCCACATTTCAAAGTGGGATGCAGAATGTTTTCATAATAGAATTATTTTGCCAATTGACTTAGAAGTCCCCTCAAACCATGTTCCCCAGACCCCCACCCTTGCTCCGCTGACCTTTGAAGCATTCATTTTATCCTGGAAACTTCTTTGCTTATGGTCCAGTCCAACTGAGCTGACCTTCCATGTATTGAGTGTTGTCTTTCCCTTCACCTAAAGCAGTTCTTATCTACTGATTAATCAATAAAAACCCCTCTCCCTCCCTCCCTCCCCCCTTCGTAACCACAAAAGTATGTGTTCTTCTCAGTTTTTACTATTTCTCAAGATCTTATAATAGTGGTCTTATACAATATTTGTCCTTTTGCCTCTGACTAATTTCGCTCAGCATAATCCCTTCCAGGTTCCTCCATGTTATGAAATGTTTGACAGATTCGTCACTGTTCTTTATCGATGTGTAGTATTCCATTGTGTGAATATACCACAATTTAGTTACCCATTCATCCCTTGATGGACACCTTGGTTGCTTCCAGCTTTTTGCTATTGTAAACAGTGCTGCAATAAACATGAGTGTGCACATATCTGTTTGTGTGAAGGCTCTTGTATCTCTAGGGTATATTCCGAGGAGTGGGATTTCTGCATTGTATGGTAGTTCTATTTCTAACTTTTTAAGAAAATGCCGGATAGATTTCCAAAGTGGTTGTACCATTTTACATTCCCACCAGCAGTGTATAAGAGTTCCAATCTCTCCGCAGCCTCTCCAACATTTATTATTTTGTGTTTTTTGGATTAATGCCAGCCTTGTTGGAGTGAGATGGAATCTCATCGTAGTTTTAATTTGCATTTCTCTAATGGCTAATGATCGAGAGCATTTTCTCATGTATCTGTTGGCTGCCTGAGTATCTTCTTTAGTGAAATGTGTGTTCATATCCTTTGCCCACTTCTTGATTGGGTTGTTTGTCTTTTTGTGGTTGAGTTTTGACAGAATCATGTAGATTTTAGAGATCAGGCGCTGGTCTGAGATGTCATAACTGAAAATTCTTTCCCAGTCTGTAGGTGGTCTTTTTACTCTTTTGGTGAAGTCTTTAGATGAGCATAGGTGTTTGACTTTTAGGAGCTCCCAGTTATCTGGTTTCTCTTCATCATTTTTGGTAATGTTTTGTATCCTGTTTATGCCTTGTATTAGGGCTCCTAAGGTTGTCCCTATTTTTTCTTCCATGATCTTTATCGTTTTAGTCTTTATGTTTAGGTCTTTGATCCACTTGGAGTTAGTTTTTGTGCATGGTGTGAGGTATGGGTCCTGTTTCATTCTTTTGCAAATGGATATCCAGTTATGCCAGCACCATTTGTTCAAAAGACTATCTTTTCCCCAATTAACTGACACTGGTCCTTTGTCAAATATCAGCTGCTCATATGTGGATGGATTTATATCTGGGTTCTCAATTCTGTTCCATTGGTCTATGTGTCTGTTGTTGTACCAGTACCAGGCTGTTTTGACTACTATGGCTGTATAATAGGTTCTGAAATGAGGTAGAGTGAGGCCTCCCACTTTCTTCTTCTTTTTCAGTAATGCTTTGCTTATCCGGGGCTTCTTTCCCTTCCATATGAAATTGGTGATTTGTTTCTCTATCCCCTTAAAATATGACATTGGAATTTGGGTCGGAAGTGGGTTATATGTATAGATGGCTTTTGGTAGAATAGACATTTTTACTATGTTAAGTCTTCCTATCCATGAGCAAGGTATGTTTTTCCACTTAAGTATGTCCTTTTGAATTTCTTGTAGTAGAGCTTTGTAGTTTTCTTTGTATAGGTCTTTTACAACCTTGGTAAGATTTATTCCTAAGTATTTTATCTTCTTGGGGGCTACTGTGAATGGTATTGATTTGGTTATTTCCTCTTTGGTGTTCTTTTTGTTGATGTAGAGGAATCCAAGTGATTTTTGTATGTTTATCTTATAACCTGAGACTCTGCCAAACTCTTCTATTAGTTTCAGTAGTTTTCTGGAGGATTCCTTAGGGTTTTCTGTGTATAAGATCATGTCATCTGCAAATAGTGATAACTTTACTTCCTCTTTGGCAATCCGGATACCTTTTATTTCTTTGTCTAGCCTAATTGCCCTGGCTAGGACTTCCAGCACGATGTTGAATAAGAGCGGTGATAAAGGGCATCCTTGTCTGGTTCCCGTTCTCAAGGGAAATGCTTTCAGGTTCTCTCCATTTAGAGTGATATTGGCTGTTGGCTTTGCATAGATGCCCTTTATTATGTTGAGGAATTTTCCTTCAATTCCTATTTTGGTAAGAGTTTTTATCATAAATGGGTGTTGGACTTTGTCAAATGCCTTTTCTGCATCAATTGATAAGATCAAGTGGTTTTTGTCTTTTGTTTTATTTATGTGATGGATTACATTAATGGTTTTTCTGATATTAAACCAGCCTTGCATACCTGGTATAAATCCGACTTGATCAGGGTCAATTTTTTTTTTGATGTGTTGTTGGATTCTATTGGCTAGAATTTTGTTGAGGATTTTTGCATCTATGTTCATGAGGGATATAGATCTATAATTTTCTTTTTTTGTAATGTCTTTACCTGGTTTTGGTATCAGAGAGATGGTGGCTTCATAGAATGAGTTAGGTAGTATTCCGTCATTTTCTATGCTTTGAAATACCTTCAGTAGTAGTGGTGTTAACTCTTCTCTGAAAGTTTGGTAGAACTCTGCAGTGAAGCCGTCCGGGCCAGGGCTTTTTTTTGTTGGAAGTTTTTTGATTACCGTTTCAAACTCTTTTTTTGTTATGGGTCTATTTAGTTGTTCTACTTCTGAATGTGTTAGTTTAGGTAGGTAGTGTTTTTCCAAGAATTCATCCATTTCTTCTAGGTTTTCAAATTTGTTAGACTACAATTTTTCATAGTAATCTGAAATGATTCTTTTAGTTTCATTTGGTTCTGTTGTGATGTGGTCCTTCTCGTTTCTTATTCGGGTTATTTGTTTCCTTTCCTGTATTTCTTCAGTCAGTCTAGCCAATGGTTTATCAATTTTGTTAATTTTTTCAAAGAACCAGCTTTTGGCTTTGTTAACTCTTTCAATTGTTTTTCTGTTCTCTAATTCATTTAGTTCCGCTCTAATTTTTATTATTTCTTTTCTTCTGGTGCCTGATGGATTCTTTTGTTGCTCAGTTTCTATTTGTTCAAGTTGTAGGGACAGTTCTCCGATTTTGGCTCTTTCTTCTTTTTGTATGTGTGCATTTATCAATATAAATTGGCCTCTGAGCACTGCTTTTGCTGTGTCCCAGAGGTTTTGATAGGAAGTATTTTCATTCTCGTTGCATTCTATGAATTGCCTTATTACCTCCTTGATGTCTTCTATAACCCAGTCTTTTTTCAGGAGGGTATTGTTCATTTTCCAAGTATTTGATTTCTTTTCCCTAGTTTTTCTGTTATTGATTTCTACTTTTATTGCCTTGTGGTCTGAGAAGATGCTTTGTAATATTTCGATGTTTTGGACTCTGCAAAGGTTTGTTTTATGGCCTAATATGTGGTCTATTCTAGAGAATGTTCCATGTGCGCTAGAAAAAAAAGTATACTTTGCAGCAGTTGGGTGGAGAGTTCTGTATAAGTCAATGAGGTCAAGTTGGTTGATTGTTGTAAGTAGGTCTTCCGTGTCTCTATTGAGCTTCTTACTTGATGTCCTGTCCTTCTCCGAAAGTGGTGTGTTGAAGTCTCCTACTATAATTGTGGAGGTGTCTATCTCACTTTTCAATTCTGTTAAAATTTGATTTATGTATCTTGCCGCCCTGTCATTGGGTGCATAAATATTTAATATGGTTATGTCTTCCTGATCAATTGTCCCTTTTATCATTATATAGTGTCCTTCTTTATCCTTTGTGGCGGATTTAAGTCTAAAGTCTATTTTGTCAGAAATTAATATTGCTACTCCTCTTCTTTTTTGCTTATTGTTTGCTTGATATATTTTTTTCCATCCTTTGAGTTTTAGTTTGTTTGTGTCTCTAAGTCTAAGGTGTGTTTCTTGTAGACAGCATATAGATGGATCGTGTTTCTTTATCCAGTCCGTGACTCTCTGTCTCTTTATTGGTGCATTTAGTCCATTTACATTCAGCGTAATTATAGATAAATAAGTTTTTAGTGCTGTCATTTTGATGCCTTTTCATGTGTGTTGTTGGCCATTTCATTTTTCCACATACTTTTTTGTGCTGAGACGTTTTTCTTAGTAAATTGTGAGATCCTCATTTTCATAGTGTTTGACTTTATGTTAGTTGAGTCGTTACGTTTTTCTTGGCTTTTATCTTGAGTTCTGGAGTTGTTATACCTTTTTGTGGTTACCTTATTATTTACCCCTATTTTTCTAAGTAAAAACCTAACTTGTATTGTTCTATATCGCCTTGTATCACTCTCCATATGGCAGTTCAATGCCTCCTGTATTTAGTCCCTCTTTTTGATTATTGTGATCTTTTACCTATTGACTTCCATGATTCCCTGTTACGTGTATTATTTTTTTTTTAATTAATCTTAATTTGTTTGTTTTTGTGATTTCCCTATTTGAGTTGATATCAGAACGTTCTGTTTTGTGACCTTGTGTTGTGCTGTTATCTGATATTATTGGTTTTCTGACCAAACAATATCCTTTAGTATTTCTTGTAGCTTTGGTTTGGTTTTTGCAAATTCTCTAAACTTGTGTTTATCTGTAAATATCTTAATTTCACCTTCATATTTCAGAGAGAGTTTTGCTGGATATATGATCCTTGGCTGGCAGTTTTTCTCGTTCAGTGCTCTGTATATGTCGTCCCATTCCCTTCTTGCCTGCATGGTTTCTGTTGAGTGTCTGAACTTATTCTTATTGATTCTCCCTTGAAGGAAACCTTTCTTTTCTCCCTGGCTGCTTTTAAAATTTTCTGTTTATCTTTGGTTTTGGCCAGTTTGATGATAATATGTCTTGGTGTTTTTCTTTTTGGATCAATCTTAAATGGGGTTCGATGAGCATCTTGGATAGATATCCTTTCATCTTTCATGATGTCAGGGAAGTTTTGTGTCAGGAGTTCTTCAACTATTTTCTCTGTGTTTTCTGTCCCCCCTCCCTGTTCTGGGACTCCAATCACCCGCAAGTTATCCTTCTTGATAGAGTCCCACATAATTCTTAGGGTTTCTTCATTTTTTTGAATTCTTTTATCTGATTTTTTTTCAGCTATGTTGGTGTTGATTCCCTGGTCCTCCAGATGTCCCAGTCTGCATTCTAATTGCTCGAGTCTGCTCCTCTGACTTCCTATTGTGTTGTCTAATTCTGTAATTTTACTGTTAATCTTTTGGATTTCTACATGCTGTCTCTCTATGGATTCTTGCAACTTATTAATTTTTCCACTATGTTCTTGAATAATCTTTTTGAGTTCTTCAACAGTTTTATCAGTGTGTTCCTTGGCTTTTTCTGCAGTTTGCCTTATTTCGTTTGTGATGTCTTGAAGCATTCTGTAAATTAGTTTTTTATATGCTATATCTGATAATTCCAGGATTGTATCTTCATTTGGGAAAGATTTTGATTCTTTTGTTTGGGGGTTGGAGAAGCTGTCATGGTCTCCTTTTTTATGTGGTTTGACATGGACTGCTGTCTCCGAGCCATCACTGGGAAACTAGTTTTTCCAGAAAATCCGCTAAAAAAAAATGCAGTCAGATCCCTATCAGAGTTCTCCCTCTGGCTCAGGCTATTCGGATGTTAATGAAGCCGCCTGGGGAGTGTGGGGGAGGGATCAGAGAGATAGGAGAGTAGCACCTCAGAATATAGCCAGAGTTGCTTGTCTTGCTTGGAATGACTATCATATCTGAGATTCCCGTGGGGCACATCGCCTATGTGTGCTGGCTGTGTGGAGATTGCCCCCGGGGGGTCTGGCCCGCTGGAGTCACGGTCAGATCCTCTGCTGCCAGCCCCACGCCCAGGGTCAAGGCTCCCCTGCTGGGACGGTGCACTCTCGACTCCAAAATCAGTCGCTGCCTCCTGGGGACTTCTCGTCCCGCCAGCCGTGTCGCCCGTGCCACCTCCGTGAACCGGCTGGGCCCCCTCCCGGGGTTAGTTCAGGTGAGTGGAGCAGCTCCCCGTGCTTGTGCCGTGACCGCGTGTCCTGGCTGCCACGCTGCTGTCCCTGCTCCAAGACCAGTCGCTGCCTCCTGGGGACTTCTCCCACCAGCTGTGTCGCCACGCCGTCTACGCGAATGGGCTGGGCCCCCTCCCGGGGTTAGTTCAGGGGGGTGGAGCAGCTCTCCGTGCTTATGCTGTGCCTGCGCCCAGCCAAAATCCCGGCGGGACGGTTCCCCGGCTGGGACGCTGCTCTCCCTGCTCCAAGATCAGTCACTGCCTCCCGGGGACTTCTCCCACCGGCTGCGTTGCCATGCCGCCTACGTGAACCAGCTGGGCCTCCTCCCGGAGTGAGTTCGGGGACTAGGGCTGGGCCCCTTGTTTGTGCCGTCTGCTCCCCTGGGCTTTGCCCTAATTCGGGAGCCAAAGGTTACCTGACTGGTACGCTGGCTCCAGGCTCTGAAAACAATCGCTGCTTCCCCGTATTTGTTCGTTCTCCGTCTCTAAATCTGTGTTTGTTGTTCAGGGTTCATAGATTGTTATGTATGTGATCGATTCACTTGTTTTTCCGAGTCTTTGTTGCAAGAGGGATCTGAGGTAGCGTCTACCTAGTCCGCCATCTTGGCCCCGCCTCCACACCTACTTTTCCATACATAAACCTCACTCAAAAAGGAGAAGTTCCACATCCAGGATCTCTCCCTGGCTGATATATAACCCTCTTGGTACTTCGTGATATAGCACCTTCTTGTCCTTTGATGGAGCCCTGTTCGTGCAGTGGTTAAAGAGTTATGGCTGCTAACCAAAAGTCTGGCAGTTGGAATCCATCAGCTGCTCCTTGGAAACCCTATGGGGCAGTTCTACTCTGTCCTATAGGGTTGCTATGAGTCAGAATTGACTCAAGGGCAATGGGTTTGGTTGTGTTTTTTTTTTTTTTGTCCTTTGATATATGCCTAAATTACAAATTTATCCACACCTAACTCAACCAATATACTGTGATATAAAGATGAGTATTGAAAGTCATCTTTAGAAATGTAGAAATTGGTAGATAATATACAGTGGCCATGTACCCATAGCAGTTATCATATCCTGCAGGTCAGCAATTAGGAATTTTCTTCTCTGATAAAGAAGTTTTTGGTCATTCCATCTGGCAGCCCAAGGTTCTGCTGTCTAGCAGGCTCTTCTTTTTCCATTGTCCTTTGTGGTCATATTTTAAGATGGCCATTAGTGAGAATTCCCTTTCTGTGGGTTGTATCTCTTTAGTAGCTCATATGAGACTACTTGAGTTCAAAGACATGAGGATTTTTGAGGAGGCTTAGCCATCAAATACAACAGTCATACAAGTTTTGGTTTGGTTTTGTGACCTATCATATTCCAGAGAATGTTGCTTGTGTGTTTGAAAAGACTAGATAGCCTGGGGTTTTTGGGTGGAGTATATAGAAGTCTGTTAGGTGTAATAGGTTTATAATTACTGTAGTTTTCTAGAGATTCCATAAAAAGTACCACAAATGGATGGCTTATAAAAACATAAAATTATTATCTCACAATTCTGAAGGCTAGTAGTCTGAATTCTGGGTGTTGGCATGTTCTCTCTGAAGGTTCTATAGGAAGATGTTTGTTTTGTCCCTCCCCGCTACCCCAGGCATTCTTTGGCTTACAGCTACAACATAACTCTATCATTGCGTGGCCATCTTTCTTCTGTCCATCTCTCTGTGTCTTTTCTCCTCTTTTATAAGAACCTCCTTCAGGTGGGATTAGTTTCAGTTTAAATAATTTATTTAAATAATTTATTTGTTTATTCATAGAAGTATGCTACTCATTTCAAATATTTCTGTTCTTATTTAATAGGCTACTTTTATGTCTTAGTTCCTTTTATGTTATTAATCATTTTATATACACTTATTTGTATTTTTACATCATTCTATGATATTATTTTCTTGGTAATATAATCCTGTGTGTGTGTGTGTGTGTGTGTCTGCCTGCATGTGAGTATGCACATGTGTGCTGGCTGTTACTCATGCTACGTTATTTTCTCATGGACTTAATCATTTTACATGTGACATCTTCCTTAGATGGGCTTTTCTTCTGGAAATCCTGTGTGACTTGGCTTGCAGGAATGTTTCCCTAGGATAGTTTTGAGTTTGTTTCTGCCTAGAACTTTGATGTATTATAAATTGACATCAACTATATTATTCATGTCACTTTTTGGTATAGCATACCAAGCGGGTGGTGTAAACTCAACTCCGAATCGCTGTGTGGCCTAGTTTCATGATTCTGTATTTTTAAGGGAGACCCTTCTTCCCATTCAAAGACCAAGCAGATGCAGACAAATTTTCTTGGATGTAATTTACTAATTGAACCTTTTATTGATTGCGTAGACCTTCAAGGATCTCAGCTTCATGTAGGAGTCAGGTCCATCTCCCTGTTTGCCATGGATCTAAGATTTCATCTCCCATGGTATTGTTGCTGTTGTTGTTATGTGCCGTCTAGTTGGTTCTGACTCATAGGGACCCTATGTACAACAGAATGAAACACTGTGCGGTCCTTTACCATGCTCACAATCATTGCTGTGTTTGAGTCCATTGTTGCATCCACTGTGCCAATCCATCTAATTGACAGTCCTCTTTTTCTCTGTCCCTCTACTTTACCAAGCATGATGTCCTTTTCCAGGGACTGATCCCTCCTGATAACGTGTCCGAAGTACATGAGATGAAGTCTCATTATCCTCATTTCTAAGGAGCATTCTGGCTGTAGTTTTTCCAAGACAGATTTGTCTTCTGGCAGTCCATGGTATATTCAATATTCTTCTCAACACCATTGTTCAAATGTATTAATTCATTTGTTTAGCTTTCCTTATTCATTGTTTAGCTTTCCCGTGCATATGAGGCAATTGAAAATACAATGGCTTAGGTCAGGCCCACCTTAGTCCTCAAAGTGAAATCTTCCATTTTAAACACTTTAAAGAAGTATTTTGCAGCAGATTTACCCAATGCAATATGTCATTTGATTTCTCAACTGCTGCTTCCATGGGCATTGATTGTGGATCCAAGTAAAATGAAATCCTTGACAACTTCAATATTTTCTCCGTTTATCATGATGTTGCTTTCTGGTCCAGTTGTGAAGATTTTTATTTTCTTCATGTTGAAGATAGGCATTAGTGAGCTGAAGGCTCAGATTTTCATCAGTAAGTGCTTCAAGTTCTCTTCATTTTCAGCAAGCAAGGTTGTGTCATCTGTATATCTCTGGTTGTTAGTTTGTCTTCCTCCAATCCTGATCCTGTGTTCTTCTTCATATAGTTCAGCTTCCTGGATTAATTATTCAGCATACAGATAGAATAAGTATGGTAAAAGGATATAACCCAGACTCACATCTTTCCTGATCTTAAACCATGCAGTATCCCCTAGTTCTGTTTGAACAACTGACTCTTGGTCTATGTATAGGTTCTGTGTGAGTACAATGAAGTGTTCTGGAATTCCCATTGTTTGCAATGCTATCCATAATTTGTTATGGTCCACACAGTTAAATACCTTTGCATAGTTAATAAAACATAGATAAATATCTTTCTGGTATTTCTGCTTTCAGCCAAGATCCATCTGACATCAGCAATGATATTCCTCATTCCACATCCTCTTCTAAATCTGGCTTGAATTTCTGACAGTTCCCTGTTGATATAATGCTGCAACTGTTTCTGAATTATCTTCAGCAAAATTTTACCCATGTGTGATATGAATTATATTGTTTGATAATTTCCACATTCCATTGAATCACCTTTCTCTGGAATTGGCGTGTATGTGGATCAGTCCACTTGGTTGGCCAGGTAGCCGTCTTCCAAATTTCTTGGCATAGACAAGTGAGCAGTTCCAGCATTGCATCTGTTTGTTGAGACAGCTCAGTCGGTATTTTGTCAGTTCCTGGACCCTTGTTTTTCACCTATGCCTCCAGTGCAGCTTGGACTTCTTCCTTTAAGAGTCTTGATTATATTTTACCTCCTGAAATGGTTGAATGTCAACCAACTCTTTTTGGTACAGTGGCTCTGAGTGTTCCTTTCAGCTTCTTTTGATGCTTCCCGAATCGTTCAACATCTTGCCATAGAAGACTTCGGTATTGGCAACATGAGACTTGAATTTTTGATTCAGTTCTTTCATCTTGAGAAATGCTGAGCATGTTCTTCCTTTTTGGTTTTCTAACTCTAGGTCTTTGCACAATTCGTTATAATACTTTACTTTGTCTTCTCAAGCTGCCCTTTAAAATCTCTGTTCATCTCTTTTACTTCAACATTTCTTCCTTTTGCTTTAGCTACTCTATGTTCAAGAGCAAGTTTCAGAGTCTCTTTTGACACTCATTTTGGTCTTTTCTTTCTTTCCTGTCTTTTTGATGACCTTTTGCCTTTTTCATGTATGATGTCCTTGATCATACCACAACTTTTCTGTTCTTCAGCCATTAGTGTTCAATGCATCAAATCTATTCTTGAGATGATCTCTAAATTCAGGTGGGATAAGCTTAAGTTTGTATTTTGGTTCTCGTGGACTTATTTTAATTTTCTTCAACTTCAATTTGAGCTTGAATACGAGCAATTGATTGTTTCATTCAGCACTTGGCCTAGTTTTCACTGATGATATTGAATTTCTCCACCATCTCTTTCCATGGATGTAGTCAATTTGATTCCTGTGTATTCCATCTAGAAAGGTCCACCAGTATTGCCACCATTTATGTTGTTGAAAAAAGATATTTCTGGTGAATAAGTTGTTGTTCTTGCAGAATTGTATCATGTGATCTCTGGCATCATTTCTATCACCAAGGCAGTATTTTCCAACTACTGATCCTTCTTTGTTTCCAACTTCTGCGTTCCAATCACCAGTAATTTTCAAGGCATCTTGATTGCATTTTGATCAATTTCAGACTACAGAAGTTGTTAAAAATCATTAATTTCTTAATCTTTGACATTAGTGGTTGGTGCAGAAATTTGAATTATAGTTAACTGGTCTTCCTTGTAGGCATATAGGTATTATCCTGTCACTGACAGTGTTGTACTTCAGGATAGATCTTGAAATATTCTTTTTGATGATGAATGCAGTACTGTTTCTCTTTAATTTGTCATTCCCAGCATAGTAGACCATAGGATTGTCTGATTCAAAATGGCCAGTAATAGTCCATCTCAGGTCACTAATGTCTAGGATATCAATCCTCAAACATTCCATTTTGTTTTTCTCAATTTTGATTTTGAATTCAAAATTTTAAATTAATTTTCCTTGATTCGTATTTCATATATTACACATTTCAATTACTAATTGATGTTTGCAGCTTTTTTTTTTTTTTTGTCATTTTGTGTTGTGCTGCATCAGAAAATGAAGGCCCTGAAAGTTTTACTCCACCCACATCATTAAGATCGACCCTACTTTGAGGATGCCAGTCGTATTTTGAGTGCCTCCCAACCTGAGGGGCTCATCTTTTGGCAGTATATCAGACAATGTTCCACTGCTATCCATAAAGTTTCCACTGGCCTCCCCCACCCCACCAGGTCCTTCTTCCTAGTCTCTCTAAATCTGGAAGCTTTGCTGAAATCTGTCCACCATGAGTGACCATGCTGGCATTTGAAACACTGGTGGCAGGGCTTTCAGCATCACAGCAACACGCAAGCCCCCACAGTATTACAAACTGACAAGTGATCGTCTGTGGTAATACAACATAACAATATAAAATGCTAGATTACTGAGCCTGACAATATCTCCCAAGGCAGCTGCTATTTCTGCTCTGTTCCTTACAGTTCTGGTTTTGAGTTCTGTCTTTACACCTGGTCCCTGGAAATTTCCCTTACTTTCTCAGAATTTTGGTTATGATTTTAAAGGGTGTTCAATATATTTTGTCTAGATTTTCTAGGTGTTTATGGTGAGAACGGTCCTAGGTTTAATTTTTGGCTACAAGAATATATTGTATCAGGCTAGCTGTCTACATAAATACTCAAGTTTTCTCATATGAAAAGAAAGTTCATTGATTTCCAATCCCTGAGAGAAAATCAGTCAAGCTAAAAAGTCTACTATAGGATGTAGTTTGCAGGATGCCAGTGTCTTTTCCAAACATTAATTTTTGTTCTTTTCTCAATAGATAACTTAAAACTATATAATGAACTTCTTGCAAGCAAGTGTAGACTGGTTTATTTCTTCAAGGAAAATGGGTAAGCATTAATGCAGCTGGTTTCTTGTTAGGACCATATCTGGAGCTCTTGTTATCTGTGACTACTTTCAGCTTCTAGGAATCAAGAGTTTCTTGGGAGAATATCTATGCACTCTTGTCATGGATTGAATTATGTGCCTCCCCCAAAATGTTTGTATCAATTTGGCTGGGCCATGATTCCCAGTATTGTGTGGTTGTCCTCCATTTTGTGATTGCAATTTTATGTTAGAGAGGGTTAGGCTGGGATTGTAACACCCTTATTAAGGTCACATCCCTGATCAAATGTAAAGGGAGTTTCCCTGGTGTGTGGCCTGCACCACCTTTTATCTCTCAAGAGATAAAAGGAAAGGGAAATAAGCAGAGAGTTGGGAACCTCATACCACCAAGAAAGCAGTGCCAGGAGCAGAGTGTGTCCTTTGCACCCAGGGTCCCTGTACAGAGAAGCTCCTAGTCCTGGGGAAGATTGATGAGAAGGCCAACAGAGACAGAAAGCCTTCCCCTGGTGCTGACACCCAGAATTTGGACTTTTAGCCGACTTTACTGTGAAGAAATAAATTTCTCTTTGTTAAAACCATTCACTTGTGGTATTTCTGTTATAGCAGCAGTAGATAACTAAGACAACTCTCCTTCTCTCAAATCAATGGGCTAGCTGTGATTCAGGTTTGTAGTGTCACAAGCAGAAGTCCATTGAGATTGTTGTCCCTGATGGTTTCAACCATTTAGTTTCTGGCTTTTAACTAGAACGATAGAACTTTACAACTTTAAGTTATAACATTTTAGATATTGTTGTGTTTGTACATTTTTATGATGTATTAAGCACTCGAGAATTACACTGAATCTAGGAATAAGGAACTCTGGTGACACAATAGTTAAGCACTCAGCTGCCAACTCAAGCCCATCCAGTGGCTCCAGTGGAGAAAGAACTGGTGATATGCTCCTGTAAAGTTTACAGCCTAGGAAACCCTGTGTGACAGTTCTACTCTGTCACATGGAGTTGGTGTGAGTCGGCATCAACTTGATGGCACTCAACAACAACAACAGAATTGGAATATGGAAAAAAACAAACTACTACAGTAAAGGTAAATTTTCCGGCCAAGATGAACGAATAAGTAATGTGGAACTCTTCCTTTATGTTCTCAACACAGAAATTCTTGATGACAATGATGAAATTATAATTACGGGCTAAGTATAATTTAAATACATAGCAAAGTTACATATTTAAAAAAAATTTAAAAATATTCCATCAGAATGGAAAAGGTAGCCCTAGAGGCATGTGAAATCTTATGTCTCATGGTGCAATCACATGGGATATATGCCTTAGGGACTAGAGTCTAAACACCTTCATAAAGACTGGAGTCAAAGTCTTAAGTCCCTTACATAATGAAGACAGGAACTATGGTCCCCTTTTAACTCTGGGAGACAGAAAGGGGGGTTCCCTTTGGAAAAATTTGGCCTACCAGCTGAAGGAGACTTCGTAGAAGTAGGTCAGCTGCCCCCCAAGCCATAGGTATAAATGAGTCAATTGTGGGAAACTGAGTCTAAAATATTGAGCTACACATGCTTGTGAGGCCTTAACTCATACATTATCCTTGTTTCACAATTGCCCTTGTATGGAACTAGGCCCTATTAAGCCCAAAGATCAGACCACAGATGAAAAATTACAAAGCACACAAGGAAATACAATGCTAATAGAGATTGTTAACTAGTGGAGAAAATTAGAAAAATCATGGATAATGAATTTCAGAAACTGGAGCACTCTGACATAACCCGTTGCCGTCGAGACTCTGACATAGGTGTTAAATTAACTAATTTCTTCTTTGTGTGTACATTTCCCCCTGTGTCTTTTTCCCTTTTTATAAGTTATCACTCAAGGGATTAGGTTTAGGATTTACCTTACTCTGGTATAACCTCACTAACATAACAAAAGAAATAGGGTCATATTTCCAAGTACGGGGGTTAGGACTTCAATATAACTTCATACAACACTTCACCCTTCAGCCTCCAAAGTTCATGCCCTTCTTAGGTACTAAATACGTTCATCCCATCCCAGCATCTCTAAGTATTAGCTCATTCCAGCATCCACTCTGAGTCCAAAATTTCATCTTCTAAATCATCTAAATTAGATGTTCTTGAGACTCTGGATACAGTCCATCCTGAGGAAAAATTCCTCTTCATTTGTATACCTAGGATACAAGTCATCTGCTTCCAATGTACGATGGCGGGACAGGCATAAGGCATTTCCCATTCCACAAGGAAAAAATTGGAGGGAACGAAGGAGTCCCTGGTATGCAGCATCTGGTACAAGATCAGTTCCAATAAAAGTATTGCCTTAAATATAAACCCGAAAGAATAATTAAGCACATAAAGTGTGGGAGTTGAGCTCCCTTTCCCAGGTGAAACAAAAATATTAAGTAGTTAACATACCTTATCCCAATTTATCAGTGAATTGGCCCCAGTCAAGCTGGGCTATAACTCCACAGGTAGCCAAGTCCATCCCCAGAATGGCGAACTGGGATTGCCCCCTCATCCTCTGCACCATGCCTGTGTTAGTCTGGGTTCTCTAGAGAGAAAGATTGATTGATTTACTTCAAGGAAATGGCTCATGGAATTGTGAAGGCTGGCAAGCCCCAAATGCATAGGTCAGGCGGCAGGCTGGAGACCTCTGCTGGCTTATAGGATTGTGGGCACTGATGAATCCAAAATCTGCAGACCAGGAGGCAGGCCAGAGACTTCTGCAGGTTTACATCTCAGGAACCAGAGGTCAGGCGACAAGAAGAGTGCAGGATCACGGAGTCAAGAGAGAGACCTAGCTTTGCCACAACTATCCTGGAGGCAGACCACTTCACCAGCAAAACCCCCCCTTCAAGTGATTTGCTGATCACATCAGATGACATCATTGTATTACATTATGGAAGAGCACCAGTCCAGGGTCTGCCAAAACACCCAGATAACAGCGCCCATCTGGAAAAATGGGAAATGGCACAGATCACCTCAAAGGAGTTGTCCCTGCTTTGTCGGGCAGTATTTTTGGTGAGAGCCCTCAGAAAATAACAATAACAATGACTCCTATGCATACAACTCTTTATAATTTATAAAATTTATCTCACTTTAGAAGAACCCAGAAAAGCCACTTTTTATCTGTTTTTTTTTTTAACTTTTTATTTTTCTCATATGGTTTGTAAGAAAATTTCTCAATTTTATGCCTTTACATATCTCATGAGACAAAATTTGATATGTAAGGAAAAAAGCCTTTTAAAGGTAATCAAAGTTAACAGTATATTCTTATACCTTTATTTCATGCTATTTATCTAAAAAAAAAATTTTTTTTTTTATCCAGTATTAATGACATTTAATTTTGCAGATGAAAATTCTGAGGCTGATATAGGTTATTTGGTTGGCCAGTGTCACACTCTATGAAGCACCTAATCTGACTTTTATACAGGTCCTCTGATACCAAATTCTGAGCTGTTTATATTATGCAGCTTTATATCCACTATTCCACACTACTCTACTCTAAATCTGCTGCCAACTGATGATGCTTCTGAAAAGAATTTGAGAATTTTAAAGTAAATTTCTAGAAGCCAGGACCTGAAGAGCTGCTTCCCAGATGGGTCCTTACCTTGAGAAGTGAGATGATAAATAAGGCGAGGAGTAAATTCCAACTCCTCTCTGCCTCCCACTCCCACTCAGGTTACCCAGGGAGCCTCATTAATTGATTACCCCCTGACAATCTGGGACGATGGAAATCGGAATCCAGAATTAGACACTGCATTAAGGATGTCTCTGTATCATTAAATCAAACCTGAATTACTGGTTGCAATGAAAACTGCCTTAGCAAGGAAACACCCATCAGTGCACACACCTGGACCGGAGAGGCCACAGCTGGCTACAGATATAAATCTGCTCCAAGTGTAGGGGGGAGGTCAATGGCTAGGTGGGACGAGAGCTGGTGCAAGTCCAGCCTCTACTGCTTTTTAGTTCTGTGACTGTAGACTGCCACGTCCCTGAGGCTATGCTTTCTCTTCTGCAATAGAGAGATGAACATTCTTGCCTCAGAAAATCGTGAGGGTCCGATGAGTTAAGGGACATAAAGGACTTTGTAAACTAATGGTGGTATCTTAAGAGATCTTGTATAGTTTTCTGGGTCCTGTGCATTAGTCTTGTCTTTCCAGCAAGACCATAAGACTTTGAGCTTATGCTTCATGTGTGTTTTTGTTTCTCCTCCAAGAATACTAAATATATGCTTGTTGTGTGCTGTTGAGTAGATTCTGACTCATAGAGACCCAATAGGGCAGAGTAGAACTGCCCCATAGAGTTTCCTAGGCTGTAATCTTTATGGGAACAGATTGCCAGGTCTTTTCTGCTGTGGAGCTGCTGGTGGGTTTGAACCACTGACTTTTCAGTTAGCAGCTGAGTGCTTTAACCATTGCACCACTGGGGCTCCTTAGGCTTTCAGTTTTACTAAGTACTTAACCCATTGCCATTGAGTTGATTCCAGTTTATAGTGACCCTATAGACAGAGTAGAAGTGCCCCATAGGGTTTCCAAGGCTGTATTGTAATCTTTACAGAAGCAGACTGCCACATCTTTCTCTCAGGAGCAGGTGGTGGTTTTGAACAGCCAGCCCTTCCGTTAACAGCCAAGCACTTAACCACTACGCCACCAGTGTTTCCTTTCAATCTCATAGGGCCCAGTAAGTCTGAGTTCTTTGAGAATTTGAAGTTCTGTTCCACATTTTTCTCCCTTTCTCAGGATCCAACAGCTTTGATCCTGATTAGGATGTTTGGTATTGGTAGCCAGGCATCTTCTAGTTCTTCTGGTCTAAACGTGGAGGAGGCTGTGGTTCATGGAGGCAATTAGTCGTGTACACTGGTTCCTTCCCTGATTCTTTGGTTTCCTTCTTTCTCTTTTGCTCCAGATGAATACAGAACAATAGTGGTACCTTATATGGCCTAAGATGCTCTTCCTTCCTATTAAACCCAGCATCCTTTATATTTGAACTCCCTAAGTCATATGACACTAATCCCATAGACCCTTTTTTGTTGAATTTAATATTTTTTCAACAAGATTATAAGGGGTGACAAACAAATCACGTAACACATTTATGTTGTTGGGTTCAATTTATACTCGTGTACTCCCAAAGAGGACCACCTGAATGTCACCAACAGTAAAGCGCTCGACTATTAACTGAATGGTTGGTGGTTCGAACCCACGCAGAGTTACCTCCAAAGTAAAGCCTGGTGGTCTGGCTTAAAAAGCTCACAGCCTTGAAAACCCTATAGAGCGCAGTTCTCCTCCGCACACACAGGGTTGTCATACATTGGAATCGGCTTGACAACAACTGTTCTTTTTTTTTTTTAAGGAAAGAGATGAATTTCATTCTGAGTACTGTGGATGGCCATTGGAGTGTTTCGAGCAGAAGGGTGACACGATAATATTTATGTTTTAAAGCAGGGTTTCTCAACATTAGCCCTAATGACATCTTTGGCCAGAAAATTCTTCATTGTGGGGGCCTTCCTGTGCAGTGTAGGATGTACAGCAGCATCCACGACTTCCACTCATCAGATGCTAGTGGGTAGCATTCCCACTCCCTGCTCTAAGTGTGATAAACCAAGATGTCTCCAGACATTGCCAAGTGTATCTTGGGGGGGCACAATCACCCTTGGTTGAGGACCACTGTTTTAAAGGCTCATTCCGGCTGCTATGTGGAGTGGAGACTATGAGGGAATGAGGGAAGGAAACAACTGTGCAAACACACCCACCATCTCTGCTTTCTCTGACCTTGGAAGTGAGGCAGAAAGGAGAGAGAAGAAATGTCCACTAGCCTTACAGCTGAAGTTCTACAGTGAACCAAGCAGAGATAGATAATGCATGAATGAATAACTCTCCTCTGAAAAAGTAGAAAAAGATAGCAAAACTGGACAATAAAATTAGGAGGCTTGAGTTATTATTTAGATCTAATTGCATGTGGATCTGTAATCTGAAAGCAGAGGATATCTATTTCTGCAAGTCCTTCTTTTCTTTTTCGAGAACTCACATTTGTTCCTCTCTGGGATCAGGCTGGGGCTTGGAAGACAGGTTTAAAAGTTTAACTGAGAATAAGTGACAAGAGCTTGCATACAAGAAAAGTTGGAAAAGCACCAACTAACTCCCTTGAAATATTTAGAATTTAAAGTTTTATTCCTAATTGCTTTTAAGAGATAAAGGTGTTCTTGTCACATTGAAATCAAATGTGAGTCACAAATTCTTAGTAGCAGATGATAGGAACATCAGATCTGCCTTCCGGAAGCCTCCGACTGGAGCTCTTTCTCTCTTTAATCTTAGTTTGCAGTCCAGGCCACCCTGGACTCAAAGCCAGTCCTGGCTCAGGGCAGGGCGATAGAAAGAGCTCCATGTTATTTAATTTTTGGCTCAGCTTTAAGTATGTGTCACTTCCAGTTCTAATGAAACTTTGGGACCAGCTTCCAAATGATCTGGTTCATAATTTGTTTTTTCATCTCCCTGAATGCCTGGATTTAATGTGTTGTAAACCAATTCTCCACATCTTGTTGGAACTGCTGCCTCTCTTTTTCTGATTCTGGCTTCTGGGCTAAGATTCACTTTTATATGTATTTTTTCTTTAATTTAAAAAATACAGATATTTTCTACAAGAACTGAACTATTTATGATTATGAAAAAGTTTTTAATTGTTTGCTGGAAAACAAATGAAGATGTGAACATATATTACATAAAGCAGAGGCATTTTTCAAATTCTGGAGTTTGGATTTAAGCTGGAGACTCCTATCTCTAGCTCTAATAATCCCATCGTCACAACAACAACAACAACAATAAAGTGGCAGGATATGCTTTCTTTTCCACTCACTTTTTTTGCACTCCCCCAGCCTTGGTGGCACAGTGATTAAGAG
Source organism: Elephas maximus indicus (assembly GCF_024166365.1). Lineage (NCBI taxonomy): Eukaryota > Metazoa > Chordata > Mammalia > Proboscidea > Elephantidae > Elephas > Elephas maximus. Next base: position 41,654,784 of record NC_064837.1, on the reverse strand, counting down.
CTCAGCTGCTAACTCAAAGGCTGGCAGTTTGAATCTACCAGGTGCTCCTTGGAAACTCTATGGGGCAGTTCTACTCTGTCCTATAGGGTCACTATGAGTTGGAATTGACTCGATGACAACGGGTTTGGATTTTAAGTCCTTCTAGGACTACAAGCGTTGAGTAAGAAAAAAAAAAAAAAAGAAGAGGGAACAGAGAAAGCATTTGTAAACTAATATATTAAAGTTATGCTCTGGAAGGAAGTCAATACAAGGTAGAGAAGAGTTGTTTTGTCTTGAATGGGGTTCCTATGAAGCAGATGAAGGACCTGAGGTCACCACCCAAGTGTTAAGTCTCAGAGCTCTGTTACTACCTCTCCATAATGAAGCTGTCACCCTTTCAACAGAGCTGTTGTTGTTAGGTGTCTTAGAATTGATTCTGAGTCATAGCGACCCTTTGTAACAGAGTAGAACTGCCCCGTAAGGTTTTCTAGGCTGTAATCTTTATGGCCACAGATCACCAGGTCTTCCTCCCACAGAGCTGCTGAGTGGGTTTGAACCAGCAACCTTTTGGTTAGCAGCCAAACACTTAACCATTTTCCACCAGAGAAATAGAAGGAGGAAGAAGCAAAGAGACCAGCAATTAAGGGGACTCCAGGATACCGATTCACGTGAGAACCTTGTATGAACTGAGAGGTGATTTGTTGAGAAAAGTAAAGAAATATTTTGCTCCACCCTCTCATCTCTGTGAGTTCATGATTGCCTAATAGCTTTTCTTTATGGTAGCGGACAAACCCTACCTTCTTTTTCTCTAAGGATGAGCCCCTGCAACCACGACAAAAACAACTAACATTTATTGAAGGCTTATGCGTGCCGCCGCCTTGCTAAGCCCTTAACCTGCCCTGTCTCTATGTCCTTATAATACCTGCTCCTTTTTCCTTCTCAATGAATTGGAAAAGCCAGTGCCAGCTGCTTGTACAGAAATACCTTGGAGGCATAGCTACCAGGGGAGTTCAGGAGCAGGGACCAAAATAGGGCAGACTATTTTCTCCTAAGAGCCTGCCTACCCAGAGGGGCTGTGTGCTTGATACTGAAGCTGCTTTTTTCATTTCTAAGTGACAAGAGCCTAGTGGCTGTCTGGACAAGATCCTTGGAAGCCCAGAATGGAATTAGAAGGCAGCATCTCTCTTCCCAGGCTCTAACTGAACTGTGGTTCTCTGAGGATCGCTCCTGAACAAGTTCTGAGGGAGGGCCTCTGGGCTGTGTGATTACCCAGTCATTTCAAAGTGTGGAATTGCACTCTGTGGTATACCAGAGGACTGATTAGCAGAAGGGCTGATGACACCTTGAAAACCTGGTTTGCAGATGTTTTCAGCTGGCTCTGGGGACACTTCCTCTTCCTGAAATGGCACCTCACACAGTCCTTTCCCTGCTCCTGCCCTCTCCCCATTACCACTAATCACCCCCTTCAAGTGTTACGACTTTATGGCTACTATTTGGTGAGCTACGTTAGAAGGGAGATAAATCCTCAAAGTGAAAGTGATCTGTCAGCACAATATTAAAACAAAATGTGGAGATGGAACACGTCAGCAAAAGCCAAACTCACTAATCCTTCAAAAGTAAGTGTGTTTAATTTGACCGGAATCAGGAGGACCATTTGGATGTCTTATGTATTTCTAAATGTGATGTGCAGCCTTCATTTTACCCTGAAGGCTGCTCGTGATCCTGTCCCTCTGCACAAATGTCTCCTCAAGCTGTAAGCTGGACTCTGAACTCTCATTAGTCAACCTGAGAGCCAGCTCCAGTCAACCCATGTGGGGAGTGCTCGTCAGCTTGCTGGTTCCATCTTAGTGCCATTTCCTGGGCATCACTTTCTTCCTCCATTTTCCCACCCCTTCCGTAATCCCATAAGCCTCACTCAAAAAAGGCTACTAGATATATTTCACAGATGGGATTTTTTAATATAACATCTTAGTTAGTCTCCCTGTTTCCAGTTTCTACCCTTCTCCCTCAAAAGCATACAAACTATCCTCTACAATGTGATCTTTCAAAAATATATACTTATCACACTGTTCCCCTGCTTGAAACTTCTATGGCTCCCTGTTACCTACAGAATCAAGTCCAAACTACTTATAATGGAATTCATGGTACCTCTCTCCCTCTACCCACAGATCACATTGTTTTATAGCTCCCAGGCCTTCATGCCTCAGGCTGGAATGCTTCTTCCCCTATATCTCATGGCTGGGGAACTCCTGTTCATCCTTCAAATCCCATGTGGGAAGTCATCTCTTTTCAGAAGACTTCTCTGACTTTTTGTCTATGTATTTAATCATTTCCTCCTTGGGTTATTTTTGTCCCTTGTTCATGCTTGTATTGGTGCACTTATTGGATATTATAATTTGTGTACATCTCTCTCTCTGTCTTACTAGATTGTAATCCCTTGAAGATACAGGTTGTATCTTACCCATTCCTGTGGCTTCAGCACTTAGCATAGTGCCTAACAGTAGTCTTCCTGTAATTATTTCTTGAATTGATTTATGCCAATTGATATAACTGGTTGTTTGGTGGAAAATAGGAGAGTATACACATATAAAGTCCCTGGTGGCATACTGGTTAAGAGCTACAGCTGCTAACCAAAAGGTGGGTAGTTTGAATCCACCAGATGCTCCTTGGAAACTCTATAGGGCAGCTCTATTCTGTCTTATAGGGTCACTATGAGTCAGAATTGACTTGAAGGCAACGGGTTTTATTTCTTCAGTTTTTTTTTTTTTTTTTTTTTACACGTATAAGAGAGGAAAAATGACTTGAAGTGAAGAAATAATAAATCAAATAGGTCAGACAAGATTGGCTCTGTGGTTTTCTCCACTCAGACAGGCTGTAGAAATGGGGAATGGCCTTTCAGTTCTTTTATGAAGGTGTCTTATTTCTGAGCTGGGGGAAAATGACCATGTTTTTATTTTGATTCCGAGTCTCCTTTTCTCTTCTTCCCTTGGTTTTCTTTTTCCTCCTTAGAACTAAAGGCCTTTCCTTGGAATTCTTTCCTTCATCATGCTCTAATTCCTTTGTAGGTCTTATGCTAAGGATATGGCAACACGTTAGCTCAGAACAGTCCCACCTTACACCTGTTGTCCCAGTTTTATCATTAAAAGTGCCCCCTCTCAGCCTTGAAATTTTTATAGTTTGGACAATAAGTTCTGTGGTCATCCTACATACATTTATTCTTAGACCATTTATTCTAGTTCCTTAGCACATAGCTAGAAATATGGGGAAATGTGGGGGAAGGAAGATTAATGTTATTTAAATGAAGAAAGAAAGAGAAGACCACTTCTTGCCACAAGAATAATAATAATGACAATAATAAGTTATATTTATGACACTAAAAAAATGCAAAACCAAACCTGTTGCCATTGAGTCAATTCCGACTCATAGTGACCCTACAGGACAGAGTAGAACTGCCCCATAGGGTTTCCAAAAAGCTGCTGGCTGGTGGATTTGAACAGCTGACCTTTTGGTTAGCAGGCAAACAACCACTGTGCCACCAGAGCTCCATTTATGACACTATATAGTTTAAAATCATGTACGTGATCCCACTGGATCTTCACAACAACTCAATATGGTAGGTAGAACATGAAATATAATTCTTGTTAACAGATGAGGATTCTGGAACTTCAACAGGCTGAACAATTGGTTCAAGTTCACATAGTCAGTGGCAACATCAGGACTTGAACCTACACTTTTCTAACTATAAGTCTGGTACATTTCTGTTGCACCAATTATGACTTCAAAGCTATTTTCTTTCAATTTATTCCAGAAATTCAGTGAATAAAGAATAGAAGACACTTGCTAGTAACATTCTACCCAAAATGTGTTCCCTTAGGGCTAAAAGCCAGAGGGTACTAAAACTGTCCTTCCAAACCCTCCACCCCCAGCAGGACAGTTCACCATCACTTGCCATAGTAAAAAGAAAGTCTCAGCCATATCTTACAGGGCACATAGAGTTAGGAGAGCCACATTTTCAGCATTTGCACTGACTTGCACAGAATGAAATGTGAATGCAGAGAGTAATTAAGAAATTCAGTTCATGAAAAGGGCTTGTAGTAAACACTGTTGGTGTCCTACCTCTATCACCCAAGCTCACTGAGGGTTCTTTACTGCTAATACCGTTGACTCTTTGCTTGGGGCTGTCTTTGGCTCTCAGAAGCATGCTTGGACCTATAAGCAGAACAGCTCAGAAGTACCAGGGAGTTAACTTTCCTGGGGACAGGTTTCATTAATGACTAACAGTTCTTGGTAGATAAATACCTCCATTTCTTCGTTCCTCTGTGGTGGGGAGGTGGTGTTGGAAAGGGTCAACCCTGAGGTCTGTCAGGCACCATCTCCTGGGGTTCCATAGTGAAACTGAACCCCAACTGCTCACAGTGGGAACTTGCTTATTAGTGTACCCTGTACCTGCTCCCATTCCCTGCCTTACTGCCTCATTTCTTTTCTAGTGTTACCTGTGATCACCTCCTAAATAAACAACTGGCACTAAAACTCTCATCTCAGGGTCTGCTTCCAGGGGAACCCAGTTTAAGGTATTCCTTCCTTAAAGTCTAAGCTTTGAGCACTTACAGGTAAAGAATGTGAGAGTTTTCAAAAGTTTACAAATCAGCTTAAAATTAGAAAGTAACTAATCTGCTAGAATTGACTTCCCTCAGACTGGAGACAGAAGGAGACCAGGTTCAATGCAGACCAAGGACCAAAGAAGAGCATGAAGACAGGTCTTTGGACGACAACTCCCGGAGGGGCTGTAATTAACTCTGTAGTTAATATAAAATAAAGTTAGGTGTATACTAATTATATGTTTAGACTTGTCATCAAACTCTGCACTTGTACATATTGCTTTCCCGCTGTTCTCAGAGGAAGATATGTTCTTCTTCCTATTCCAGGTGAATTCTCCCTCCACCAGCACTGGGATCTCATCTGGTCTCACCATCTCTGTGACCCTTCAGCATCACTTCTACCTTCTCTGTTGGTTTTATCATCCCCTTCCAGTACCATTCCCAGTACAGTACAATGAAGATGGAATAAAAATACAAAAAGATTGCAGATAGGAGAAGATTTAGAAACAGGAAAGAGGTATTGAAAGAAAGCAAAAAACAAAAACATGAAACAAAATAATAAAACAGAAATAAAATAGTTTCATTCTTCTCTCTACTCAAGTCCTAATGTAACATTTGCTTTGTAAAGAACATGGCAGTTTCCCTCCCCAACCCCACTCCCTCGCTAGATATAACTGTAGGGAAACCCCGGGGAGTCTTTAGGGCCACTAGTAGGTTCATTGGGGGGGGGATTTATACACTCTGGGTATGGCATAATTATAAGTAGCTTTTTCCTTTCCATTAGATCTATGCAATGGCTATAGATGCTACCTCAAATAAGCATCTTAAGTATGTTCCTTGAAAACACACAGGAGTGTGATTCTGTCTAGGTACCAGTTTAGTTGGTCAAAGAGTAGACCTGGGGTTGTGTCTGCTGTGCAGGACCAGCAGCATTTTGGAGTAGAATAACTCTGTAGCACAAGCAGATGGCTACTGTCTGTTTTTAGAAGAGCCTACTTGGGATGCCTTATGCTTTTAATCTTGCTGAAAGGTGTTCGAAGAACTCAGAGCCTACCAATTGTTCTTCATCTTTTCCATTTGAGCTACAGCAAAAATACATTAAAATTAATTTATTATTTAGAATGTTAGGAATAGAATATATAATGCCTTGCCCAGAAATGTAGGAATTAATTCCAGCGATAAAATTGAGACCAGACTGCAAAATCACGGTGAACTATTCTGTCTGCCCCACCATCATGTGAAAAAGTACCTAGTTGAAGCAGCCCATTATATAAGTCTTTCCAGGGCTTTCCATCCCATCCCTCTCTTTATTCGTTCCTCCCTATTGTCTATGTGGTCCTTAACTTAGGTCACAAAGGCAGTGAGGTAGGTGATTATCTAACAGCAGTCTACCTGAACTGTTCCACAGTCTCCTTATTTTAAGTCCTGTAGATGCTTTTATGTGCAGTACTTTTTATTAATATTGCAATCACCAAGACTTTTGTGAAGGACGTAATTAAATCCAGCCTCTATTTTCCCACTCGAATCCTTTAATGACACTGTCATGATTAAAACTAAGACTCTAGTGCCTTAAATTGAATTATGTTGAAAATTCATTTCTAGTTGGAGGTAAGAATGTTATTTATTTGGCATCCTTATTTATATGTTTTCATTGGTCAGCAAGACTTCAGCTAGCTTTCAGTTGTCAGCTTCAAATATAAAATTGCTATTCTATATAAGTGAAAGAAGTTGAGTATCTAACTTGGGATATGTGAGCAGTTGGAGAATTTTTCTTTAAAAAAGTGAATTTGAATATATCTTCCTTCTTATGGCTCTTTTGCAAAAGGTATTGTTGAAAATATGTAAAGAGAGTCTACTATAAAAGATTGAATAGCTTCATAGCTGGAAGGGTTGGAAGAGACTTCTAGAGTTTAATTTTCCAGATTGAATCCTCCTCATCACCCCTCAGTATCTACTCCTTTCTACATGTGAGAAAATTGTCCCAGAGAGTAAAGGACTTTCCAAGGTCACATGGCTCATTGGCATGAAATCTCACATCTCTTAAATTTCTGATCAGTGCTCATTCTGCTAAAATTGCCTTTCAACATGAAAAGCATTTTTTAAAATATTGAATGCACATTCAAACCAAACTCAAGTTGAAGGAAAGAGCTAACGTTTAATTGGTTGTATTAAAAATTTCACAAAGCAAAATTCCATCAAAGTGAATCATACTTTTCAAGTATTTCTCAGTGGGATGTAGTGCAAGAAGCAGATGTTTGCGAGTCAGACAAACCTGGGTTTACATCTCAGACCTTACTTACCTCATCTGAGGGTAAGAATACCTGTTTTGCACAGTTGTGACAATTAGCATTACTGTATGCGATATGCTTAGCACCAAACAAAATAAACACAAACCCATTGCCTTTGAGTTGATTCCGGCTTATAGTGACCCTATAGGACAGAGCGGACCTGCCCTATAGGGTTTCCAAGGAGCGGCTGGTGGATTCGAACTGCTGACCTTTTTTGGTTAGCAGCCAAACTCTTAACCACTGTCCCACCAGGGCTCCTTGGTATATGATAAGTACTCAGAAAATACCATCTCTTACCAAGTAACATCAAACCCAACTTGTATGTAAGTAGTGGTGAGGGTTACATAATAGGAACATAGGGAGAAATGTGTATGGTGCAGGCGTCTGTGTAAAGTGAATAGACTGATAAAACGACTCTAAAGGAATACAGAATGCCTGTGTTGACATGAGTCAGCTCAAGTATTGAGGGCTATATCAACTATATGTGCACCTTGCCTAGGTCCTTGGCCAAACCAGGTCAAGGTATGGGGCATAGTAGCATAATCAGCCACTCCAGCTGATGGAGTTTGTGTCCTTTAGCACCAACATGACTGGGAACTCCACCCCCACAGTTTTGCCACTTTCCTTTTTGTCCATCTTTGGGGCTGAGCTTCTGCCTTGATGTCCTGATTTGCATGCTGATGATCCTAGGACACTTTACTGAGACACTTGCACCCGTTTAGTCTGTAATACTTACCCCTCTTAGAGATGGATACTGTAACTTGGAGCCCTGACTCTGACACTGACTGGGGTCCTGTTCTACATGGATGGTTCAGTAGCAACCAGAATGCTTTCCCTGACTGAATGCTGCTGCTCATTCCTGCAGAAGGCAATCACAGGATCAGAAGAAGCTCAAACTCACCACATCTTTATGAGTACACCCACTCCTCACTTATCAACAGGGTTCAGTTCCAAAGACCAGGTTGTTATGTGAAAATGGAGGATAACCACATCAAATCACAAAATGCAACATGACCACATCACTACATAACTGCCAAATTACATTATATAACTGCCAAATTACATTATATAACTGCCAAATTATATCATTACATAACTGCTAAACCACTGGGAATCATGGCCCAGCCAAGTTGACACATAACCTTAACCTTCACAGCTAGCATTACTCTTGCCTCGCACCTCAGCATTCATTACTGCCAGATGTATGTTGTTAATGCGCAAAACAGTCAAATAGTAGATTTTTTACTATTTTCGTAAATGCAAAATGTCAGATAACAAGACAATCTATAAGTGAGAAATAGTGATGAGTAGGGTACTGTGATTGAACTCCTCCATTTTAGTTAATTCATCCATCTAGATTCTATTCCATCCTACCTTCTTTCCTTTCTCCCACTTATGAGGTTCTGTAGTTCCTTGCACCAAGATATCCTGAGCTAAGAGTGTTTTTAGAAGATCTCCAAGTAAAAAAAAAAGTTGATGCAGATAATCATGAATGAAGCTGACCTCTGCAGTGCATTAACATTCTCATATAACCCACATTTTCCTTGAGCAACAATTCTCTGTTACTCTCTTGGTGCCAAGGCACAGATAAATTCTCAGAGACTTATTATGGAATTTCAGTAAAATAGCACCTTCCCTCCCAGGAGGTTTGGCGGAGCAAGGCGTCACTTGGGTAACACATAGTTATGTTTGGGAGTCAGTCTTTACTTCTGACACTAAGTCATTTTCTTTGAACCAAGTATACGTACCTTCATGTTTTCTCCTTTGTTACTTATTCCATTATCCAAAAAGGCTTGCAGATATGGTTGAAAGTGTTTGAAATAACTGTCAATAGATAGATAGGAGCTCCTTTAGGGAACACCAGTTCTAATTAGCCTTTGTTTACACAAATAATGACAGAGCCCTAAAGAGGTCTTGTGTGCAATATTTGGGAGTTGAGGGGCATTTGAGAATGCGTAGGGGGGTTAGGTTGCTGTGTGCTACTGCCTATGCTTAGCATGTTCCTCCTCACAGGTAACAGGAACTACTCTTGCCTCTGTGGAAGACAGAAGCAGAAACTCTTACGGAGACGCCTATACAGCAGCTGTAAAAAAAAAAAAAAAATACAGCAGCTGTAGACTGTAAATATTAACTTCCAGGGATCTGGAAATTAATATGTTCTAAATTTTTCCTCAATAAGAGCTCCCTACTCTGATCCTTGAAGGAAACCTAGTGGCACAGTGGTTAAAGTATTTTGGCTTTGAAAAGGTTGGCTGTTGATACCCACCAATGAGTTAGAATTGACTCAATAGCACACAACAACTACAACTCTGACCTTTAAGGAGTCCTAGTGGCGCAATGGGTAAGTGCTTGGCAAGGTCAGTGGTTTGAAAGAATTAGCTCAACAGCACACAACTACAACTCTGATCCTCAAGGAGCCCTGGTGGTGCAATGCTTAAACACTCGGATGCTAACCAAAAGGTCAGTGGTTTGAAAGAATTGACTCAACGGCACACAGCTACAACTTGATCCTTAAGGAGCCGTGGTGGTGCAATGGTTAAACACTCGGATGCTAACCAAAAGGTCAGTGGTTTGAACCTACCAGCCACTCTGCAGGAGAAAAGACCTAGCAATATGCTGCATTAAAGATTACAGCCTAGGAAACCCTACGAAGCAGTTCTACTCTGTCATATAGAGCTGCCATTAGTTGGAATCAAATTGATGGCACACAACAACAATAACTCTGACCCTCAGACTTGTTCCAGGGTATTTGCTAATACTTGAGTTATTTTTAAATTAGAAAATGAACTGGCAGTCCATCATATCATTTTTTTCCAATTGGATATACAAATCATATTATAGATCCAACATGGATAAAAATGCATGCCCTTTATTGCTATTCCAAGTATAGGGGTGAAATTCTACCAAAAGCTCAACTCTTTCCTAAGTTCCCATTATGACTAATGACACGGGTTGGCAGTGCGAGGGCCATTGTCAGGAATCATGAAACAAAGAAGTAATATGTATTGAACGACCAGGAGTACATAAACAGGACATGGAGTACTGAGAGCCACTTGTATTTGTGAATGTCCTTTTGGTCACATGCAACGGAAAATAACCATGTGAAGTTGGCACACATAAAAAAAAAATTATTGTGATCGTAATGTGATAACTTGCAGGACTAAGAGAAGAGGTGAATAACAGAGACTGAGGAGGGAAGTGATGAGGGCAGCTTGTATACCTCGTCTGCAGAAGTTTTGGGCCTTTTCCTTGAGGTACCACCATTTACAACAAATCAGCTCTAATTATTCCCAGTCCTCAAATACTGTCATTCCAATTGTCAATATCCAGTTGGATGTTCTTGGTTAAGGTGTCTAGACTTGGATTAAACTGCTATGATCAGAGGGGTAGAGTCACACAGGATAAATAAGGCTGTTGGAGAACACCCCTGTGGCCTGGGGGGGATCCGTGTCAGCAAGGGTGTCTTAGTTACCCGGTGCTTCTGTAACACAAATGCCACAAGTAGGTGGCTTTAAAGAACAGAAATTATCTTCTCACAGTTCTGAAGGGTAAAAGTTCAAATCCAGGTCTTGGCTGTGTTGATTCCTTCCTTGTTGGCAGCCCTGGGTGTTCTTGATTTCTTGGTGTTCCTTGGCTTGTAGATGATCTTCATGTGGTATCTGTCTTCCCCTGTGTATGTCTCCTTGTCTATTCTGATCTTTTTATAATTAAGAAGTGGTGAAGTTTAGGATCCACCCTGCACTGGTATGGCCTCATTAACATAACAAAAATAAAATTCTATGTCTAAACAGGATCACATCCATAGGTACAAAAAAATAGGTATAAGGCCCAGGAATTCAACACATATTTTGGGGGGATATAATTTAATTCATAACAGAAGGGAAAGTCATTTTGACCTAGGTAGCCATCCCCAAAATTGTTTATCATCCACCTCATATTTGGAAACCCTGGTGGCGTAGTGGGTGCTCCTTGAAAACTCTATGGGGCAGTTCTACCCTGTCCTATAGGGTTGCTATGAGTCAGAATCAACTTGACAGCAGTGGGTTTGGTTATCCCAACATTAATTATCATAATTAAAAACATTCTCAGATGCCCCAAACACACATTGTATGGAAAATAAAAATTGACTTCACACACACAAAACCTGATTATCAAAAAAAAAAGTAAAGCAATTTGATGGCAAAAATGCTGAAGTTTTACTGCTGAAGAGTGAATGTGTTCTTTGGCTTGTAGAATGTTACTATCAAAACATGAAAGGGCACTGGTTATACACTTTAGATTGATTCGATGAGAATTTAAGTTTTCAGAGAAAAAGATAATCTCGTAAGAATCTCTTTGTTAGATTGCAGAGTTACTTTTTCACCAAAGGTAAGTTTCACCTTCATTCCTATAGCATGACATATGAGTATTTGATTAAATTCTTGACCTAACCCAGTACCCAGTGCCATCGAGTCGATTTCGACTCATAATGACCCTACAGGACAGAGTAGAACTGCCCCATAGAGTTTCCAAGGAGTGCCTGGTGGATTCCAACTGCTGACCCTTTGGTTAGCAGCCATAGCACTTAACCACTGTGCCACCAGGGTTTCCTAAATTCTTGACCTATCATAGACTAAATGATCAGTTAAATAAGCTGTAACTGGGCTAACAGTCACATAGAGAAATGTGGCCTAATATTCTTAGGTTCTTAGAGAAATTTTCTGATGTTAAGCTATGCTTTCTCAATTTTGTAATAATTAGGACTTGAGCTAAACAGTCACTGAAAAGTTATAAAGAAATAGATTCTGTTGCATTTTTAGGTCAACAGTGGACTTTTTCTCTCTGCAATTACTAACATTAGCTCAGCCATCTGTTCTTTTTATCAGTGAACCCATACATTTCAAAGACTCCAGCTGAGAAGAGTTCGACTATTTCTCTTCTCCAGCAAAATATAATGATTCCTGGTAATTTATACATGTTTAGAAGAGCAAAAATCTTGCCTATATGACAATGTTTGTGTTGAGAGTACCCAACCCCAAATTCACTGACAAATGCAATGGCTCAAAAGGAGAATACAAATTTGCTTTACATAAATAAAAAAAAAAAGAACCTTCACAGACCCCTGGTGAGAATGATGGATGATGGTGATGGACTCAATGTGAAATCTCCCTAACTCAGTACAAGTGGGCTCCTGTGGCTAGTTAGCATGTAACTGTAGAAAGAGTCTTGGCGAGGCCTGTGGTCCAGACTCTGTTCTGCCACAACACACTCCTGGGCTATCCTTCATTCATTCTTAGTAGGAGGTCCTGGGGACACAAAGGTAACTAGAATGAAGGCCTTGCTTTTCAAAGGTTCGCAGTCTAATTAAGGTAGAAAACCATGCTTACAGCCTTGTGAATAGTGCTATAAAAAAGATATGGACAGAGATTATGGGTAGCACTTAACATTGCCAGCAGAATTCCCTAAAGAAGTACTATTGTAACTGAATCTTGAATGAAATATAGGCGCTTTCTGGGTAAATTATGTTGAGAGTGGGCATCTAGAGCTCAAAGTATACACAAGGGGGTGGTGAAACATGAGCTTGTAAAACCCGCCAAGTATTGGGTGATGAAGGTCTTTATTTGCTGTGTTGAGGAGTTTGGATATTTTTCTGCAGTAAGAGCAATGATAATAACAGCGGGTGGTGTTGAGCGTTTACTCCATGTCACACATTGAACTAAACCCTTCTCATAAATAATCTCACTTAATCTTCATCAGGGCTCCTTGGTAGGTATCATTATTGTCCAATGTGTTATGGTCGGTAAGGGGCAGAGCTGGAACACAAACCTCCGGGTAGGCTTCTCCTAGCTCCGGAGCTTGCTGTTGGGAACCATTAAAGGATTCCGTACAGGACATAATAGAATCTATGTGAACATGGAGCTGTGTACTATAATAGCCCCTTGTTTGAAACTTCCATAAACTCACCTTTCTTTTTTTAAAATTAACCACTTTGTCTTCAGTGACCCCCAAGACATGCTTTATGCAGCACTTCTTCTTCTTCTTTGTTGGTAATATCTCTACTGTTTGACTGCAAACCTCTCACTTGGGGATTTACTCTTTCCTCAATCCTCTAACCCTATCTTAATATGTGGAATGCCATAGGTGCTTAATTAATATCAGATGAATCGTTCCATGTTTTTCTCAGAATACATTATTTTCAAATTCAGTCTTTCAAAGAATATGTTGACATCAGCCTCTAACAAATAACTCAATCCACACCCCATAAGTGGTCTGCTCATTTTGCCAGACCTAATCTAATGTTTTATGGGACAATACAAGACTCAGACTACCCCCTTTCCAGCTCTTTTAAAAATGTCTTAAAGAAATCTACCCCTAATGGCTCAGAACAGCCTGATGGAGATGGCACATCTCAATGCGGTGGGACTATTCAAATTTTACATTTGTTTCTTTCTATTTTACAAAATAATCAAGCTGGTGAAATAATACACTTTCTCATTCCTATTATACCCTTAGTCTAATTGGCTTGGATTCTCCAGAGTCAATTAAAACTGAATATGTTATCCCACACAATCATGGCAAATGGATGCAACTCTTAACTTTCCTTGTAGGTTTTACATAACTGTCTTAAGAGTGGTTTTATGAGGAAATGCTCAAGGCATATGCACCCATGTACGCTCTCAGCTTTGGAATGAATTTGGTTAACTCTGGGAGGTGAGACTCCTACGGATCAGTTGGGCACCTGCCTCATTAGGGCCATTGGGATTCTCCCAGCTTGTTACCAAAATGCCAGCTGGGAACGCTCTCAACAAAGCCCTGTGGGGTCATGGAGGCTCCACCCCTCAATCTCCAGCAGCTGTTCAGAGACATCCCAATCAACTGAGAGCATGCAGATGGCGCGCTGAATGCTTCCATCACTTGGTAACTGAGTTTCTGTGTAGATCGCATGATCTGGAGTGGTGTTATTGATCAAGCACGATATCTTCTGCATCTTTAGTGGCCTTTTAATTGGGCAAAATGCTATTTTAAGAACATTCTAACAAAGTAAAGTGGTTATAGAAAAGTAGGGAAAATCCAACACTATGACAAGGTATTAGAGCAACAAAACTGTTTATGTACTTAGTAAAATGAATCTTTTCCTCACTGGGATCCAAAGTGACACAGCACAGTCTCTGGTTTTTCTGCCAAGGAGAGAGTATATCATGTTTAGAGAAAATTTCATATCTTTAAGCCAAATAGATAGCTAGTGCCTGAATTATAATAACGGCAATTAGGGTTTGTGTATCTCAATGCGCTTTTCCAAAACGTTGCCCTATACTTTATATTTTTGGACTCACATTTGATCCCATGAGTTGGATGTCATATCAGGTGATATAAAATGTTTAAAGAGATTATATAACTTATTTAAGGTCATATAGCTAGTAAGTGACATTTCCAGCAATCAAACCTAGGTCTTTGAGTTCCAAGCCCATATCTGTTTCGTTACATGGTATAATATAAGGTCAGTAATTATGCACCTAAAGCACACATCCACCTGTGGCTGTGGATTGAGAGAAGCTGAAGACAGTTATAAAACTATCTTTCTAGTGACTTTTTTTTTTGGAAGACTTGTGCATTTCAATCAGATAAAAGCATTACGTTACTTTTAAAAAGTTCCAGGATAAGTAGCTTAAATAATAGCATAGACTGTTGAGTCCCTTCTATGTCCCAGGCACTATGTCAGGCTTTGGGGCTACAAAGATGAGTAAGACATGTTTCTGCCCTTGGGTAGCTAGCACTGAAGTCAAGAGAGACAGGATGGGTAACAGTAAGAAAAAATTCTGGCGAATCAACTTAATACCTGGCTCTAGAGTTAAGTCACCTAATATTTCACTCAGAGTGAAGATCCAAGTCCTTCCAATGGCCACCCAGGTCTTACCTATCTGATTGTTCTCACCTCTCTGATCTCTTTTCTTAGCACTACTTACTACCCCCGTCTCCTTTTCTTACCCACCTATATGGGGTCCACTTCATTGTTCCTTGAATATCCCATTTGCAGTCACAATTTCCCCTTCTTCCAGATATGTGCATAGTTAACTTCCTTAAGGAGTCCCTGGGTACTGCCAATGGTTAACATACTTGGCTCCTAACTGAACAGTTTGAAGTTAGAGTTCACCTCAAAAGGAAGTCCTGGGGATCTATCTACTCCTAAAAAATCAGACATTGAAAACTCTGTGGAGCACAGTCCTACTCTGACACACATGGAGTTACCACGAGGTGGAATCGGCTAGGTGCCAACTGGTTTTGTTTAACTACCTTACCCTCTCAATCATCGCCTTCTTGAATACACCAACCTGCGCCCCTCCTTCACTCTCCCCTGTACTCCTGATCCTCCTGCTTATATTTGATTGTTTTGGTCCATAGCACTTGTAACCCTCTTATGTACCAGGTTTATTAATTTGTTTTGTCTATTGTTTATTATCTGACTCACCATTCTTGAATGGAGCTCTGGAAGTTAGTTGTTTTCACCAGTGTAGCCCAAGCATGCAGGAAAGCCTCTAACACTCTCACTATTTGTTAAATGAATAAGATTCACAGAGTTCTAGATTTGTCTAACAAGTCTTTCCATGCGTTTTATTTCCATTAATCTCACACACTTTTGGGCAGTAGCTTTTTACACTCCCCATTTCAAAGATGAAGAAACTGAGACCCAGACACCTTAGATATCCTGACTAAACTCACACAGTGAGGCATTGGTGGTTCAGTGGGATGATTCTCGTGTTCTACGAGGGAGACCTGGGTTTGATTCCTGGCCAGTGTACCATGTGCACAGCCATCACACATCTGTTAGTGGAGACTTGCATGTTGCTATGATGCTGAACAGGTTTCAGTGGAGCTTCCAGACTAAGAAAGGCTAGGAAGAAAGGCCTGGCAATCTACTTCCAAAAATCAACCAATGAAAACCCTATGGGCAACATTTTGTTCCATTTTGCATGGGGCTGCCATGAGTTGGGGGCCGAGTCCATGGCAGCTAACAACAACAACAACGACAGGTTCATACAACTGATCGCTTGCTGATTCTTCCCAGTCCACCACACCGCCTCAAACTGGATATAGCAAGGAAAAGGATTTATACCATTGCTGCACAACTACTGTTTGGGTGAAAAGGGTATACAGTTGATGATGAAGACTGCTCAGGTATGGGCACAGTTAAGTGTGAGAAACAGGTGAGCAGGGTATGCGGCACAGGCTCTAGTATTTGAGTCTAGGTGAAAACAAATGGGGTAGTAGGAAAATGGAGCAGAAGCACCCAAGAACAGAGCTGTATCGTTAAACCTTGGTAAAGATCGTTCCATGTTGGAATCAGGTGGATTAGACCAGAGTGGACACGCTGAAGCTGACTGTAGACTGAAAGGTGAGCTCCTTAATGCCTTCAGAAGGTGGAATCCCTGTTGGAAGCTCCTCCTCACCCCAGCCTGACATGCACCCCAGTCCATTTTCTTAAGACAAGTGTTGGTTTTAAACATTATACATTCTGCATGTTATCTCTCCTTTGGATTAAAGTGTGCTTCTCTGTGTCTCTGTCTGATTCATCACCATCTTCTTATTGATTTCAACCTTTCAGAAAATTTCCAACAATGTACCTGGCAGAGAACATTGAGACCAGCATTTGGAAAGCAGCCATGTGGTAAAAAGGTCCTACGTAGCACAGATGGTTTGTGGTCAGCTGCTAACCAAAAGGTTGGCGGTTCTAACCCATCCAGTGACCCTGCAGAAGAAAGGGCTGGCAATCTGCTTGCATAAAGATTATAGCCAAGAAAATCCTGTGGAGCTCAGTTCTACTCTGTAACACATGAATTTGCCATGAGTCGGAATCGACTTGACGGCAATGGGTTTGGTTTTTTGTGTGTGGTAGGGAGATCATGCAGAGTCAGACTTGTCTGTTTCGAATCCTAGCTTTGTCACTTACTGTGTAACCTAGGGCAGGTTGCTTATGTGCCTTAGCCTCAGTTTTCTGAACTGAGAAATGGGGATGATAATACTAAGTTGTAGCGTTGTTGTCAGGACTGAACACATATAACAGTTCCTTAAAGGGCCCAGGATGGAGACTAGCAAATGATAGGTGTTTAACAAATGTAGTTATCATGACTTTTCTTCTCTCTTCAAAACACATTGCCAAGATTTAGCCTGTTCTTTTCCAAAAATTAACTTCTGGGGTCATCCAGGAAACTCAGCCACTTTGCTGGAGACAAAAAGAGGAACCATAACTGAGAGCAGTGGGAGGTAGTACGAAAAAAAAAAAAACCTTAAAAAAAAATGTCCCTCACTTTTAACATTTACATAATCGAGACGTTTGGAATTTTAATGTTTAGAATTTAAATGAGGAAGACATTTAAGATTTGGCTACAGGTGTTTAAACTGCAATTTAAAAGATTTAGAATTCTGACCAAAGAGAAAGACGCACCATTAAAATTGAGACCCTTCATAACTTGAAATGAATCAGGTTCCACTCAGATTTTTATGGGTCTAAAGTGAGATACGCTTTTCCTGGTTTCCCCTTTATCCTAAACTATACCCATTAAATGAGCCCAAACTTGTATCCAAACAGATGGCTATTTGCATAATTAAAAAAAATACCATAGTATATGTCACAGTTAACCTAGTGTTCTCCCTGGGGTCCTGTGGTCCTTTGGATGAAATGATCAAAATGACTGAGAGGTCGTTCTCCTGATTAGGGGTGCAAAGTACAGGACAGAATCAGTGGAGAAAAATTCCAGTGTAAATTGATGCCAGTTTAGCTTTCAGTTAAAGTGCTCATAGATAGCTTTTAGAAAGGAAAATAAAGCGCTGAGTCATTCACCCTTTTAACATTTATTGAGCACCTATTGTATGTGTCAGAACAGACATTGGGACAGCAACAATAAACAAGGCAGACATGTCCTTCCCCTTAAATAACTGACACTTTGGCTGGGAAAGAGTGACTTCTTGTAAGCCCAATAAGTGCCGTTGTACATGGGGTAGCTATGAGTCAGAACCAACTCGATGGCACCTAACAACAACAACAACAAAGTGCTGTGTATGCACCAGTAGGTAGTTACGTAGGATCGTTGCTGCTCTAAAGATGGAGTTTTCAGTTTTCCTTGAAGGCAATCATTGGGAACAGGCTTCATAGCATGAGCTGAGTTTTAAAAGATAAATAGGTATTTTTCAGGGAGGTAAAGTCAAGAAGGGAGTAGTGAGCAGAGGGGTCCTTTGAGCTGTGTGTGTTCAGTGACCACAGGTTATTTGGTCTGACTGTAGCAGGGGGTTCAAATGAAGATGGGAGGGGGCTGAAAGGGGAGAGATGAGGCCGGAGGAGCAGGAAGGGCTGACGTTGAGGGCTCTGCATGCCCTGTTAAAGACCAAGACTTTGTTCCAGAGGTTTGGGGAACCATGGAATGATATAAATACCCTCATGATGCCATCAGAATTGACATTTAGCAGGGCTTCAAACTGGTTCAGCCATGGCTGGCAAAACGGAACCGGAACGGACATGAATTCTCACAATTTGGGTGATCTGGAATGATAACCGGAATGGGAACAATCATGGTCGAAGCCCCGAAATGGGAGACTCAGAAGAGGCGTAGTGAGCCCTTTCGGGAGCCTGATGCGTGAGATTGGATTATTGGCCGGACCGTGGAGAGTGATACACATTCAGAGCAGCACAGCTGGCTGCTGTCATTGAGCATGGCACTGCTGATTCCTGCTCTGCTCAAAATCCGATGGGCAAGAGATACGGTTGCTATGCAACATGGACGCTGCCCATGTTTTCTAAGAGGGGCATTGAGATTTCCAGCAAGGCTCTGACCTCTAATTTTTCCCATTCCAGGTATGGTTCTGGTTCAATCAAATTTTAGAAATTCAGGTTTGTTCCGGTTTCACTTCCTCTGCCATGACTGAACCGGGCAGAACTGGTTCTAAGCCCAGACATTTAGCCAGACAGGAGGGACTGTGAAGAAGGATTGGAAAGGTATACACCTAGTGGCAGAGGGAGTCCCTGGGTGGCACAAATGGCTAATGCACTCGGTTGCTAACTGAAAAGTTGGAGGTTCAAGTCTACCCGGAAGTGCTTTGGAAGAAAGGCCTGGTGATCTTCTGAAAAATCAGCCATTGAAAACCCTACGGAGCGCAGCTCACTCTGACACCCCTGGGGTTGCCGTGAGTCAGAACTGACCCCGTGGCAGCTGGTTAGGGCTAGAGGAACCTTCTAGGATGCTCTTGGAGGAGTCCAGATGAGAGATGTTAAGGGTCTAGTTTAAAAGTGCTCCTTTTTGAATTACTTCTAAAAATTCTTCCATGTTTCACTCTTTTTTGAGGTTTTACATAGGATGTTCCTCACTCCTTCACTCTCTCTTATTCCTCCTGAGCCAACTGTGCCTGCAGCTCCATAAGCAACAAGAGATAATTTTGCCCAAATCACCAGAACAGAACAGGTACACAGAGACCCATTTCCAGCTGCTTTGCTCTTTGAATCAGGGATCTGAGGAAGCATTGCGGGAAGAAAGACAATGCAATTAGGTTTTCATTAGTGAGAGTTCAGAGAAACAGCTGAGACTACAAGTAATGTCGTGTTGGTGAAGCGAATGACAAACAGGGAGCTGGAGAAGAAAGAAATGAAAGAAAGTGCTGAGGAATCCAGACACATGACCCTTCCAAGCCTTGGCATATGAGTGAGAGTCAGACTGAAGAGGAGAAAGGAGTGGGGGTTTGGAATCATCACTTTTATTTTAGGAAATCTAAAATGGTCTTGCGAGAGACACTGGGGGAAAAAAGTCCAATTGTTCAGCCGAGAATAACAGGAACACTCAAGTAGACCAAATTCAACCACCTGCCACCGCCACCTCTTTTTTTTCATCTTTTGGAAAAAAAAGATTGCAGCGATGCCACGTCCATACATTGATTTTGCCTGGTGTCTGTGAAATGAAGGACAAAAAAAAATTTTTTTTTTAAAGAATAAGGAAATGAGAGAAAGCAACTATATTTGAAACAATGAGACATCTTTGGAGCGGTGCTTAAAGACATCTCCCCTGCTGAGGCCCGAGGTGGGCTGATGATGAGGAAAAACTCCTGGAAACAGACCGGTGTTAAGCAGAGAGCCAGAGAAGCAACTGTGAAGATGAAAAGGTTTTCCTTTAAAACACATAAGGCCCGATTCCCCTGTGGCTTGCACAGTGTGCGATTTGAATTTCCAATTTCCTGCCCCCCACTTCTCCCTTTGCAATTTCACATATTTTTTGAAAGGGTATTATGACATGCACACTGCGTAGAGTCTAGAGCAACAGATATACTGTACAAAGCTCTTGAGAGCAGAGAGCCCTGGCAGGTCTTATGGATAAAGTGCAGCCATGTTAAATGAACTCTACTAAAAATAAACAAAATGCAAAAGTGGATTTAACAACTCAAAATTTAAAAGGCAGTGTATTTCACCATGCAGGGGGTGGAGATAAATTGCCATCTAGGACATTTTAAATTCTACGTCTAAGTTTTATATCTTACCAATGATTCAAAGAGGAAACACTTGGCATTTGAATAACCAACAGCACCAGACTTTGATTTTTATTACATTTTTACTTATCATTAGAGGAAAACCCTGGTGGCGTAGTGGTTAAGAGCTACGGCTGCTAACCAAAAGGTCTGCAGTTCGAATCTACCAGGTGCTCCTTGGAACCTCTATGGGGCAGTTCTACTCTGTCCTATAGGGTTGCTATGAATCGGAATCGACTTGATGGCAGTGGGTTTAATCATTAGTGATTTTGACCCTAATGCATTGTTAGTTGTGTCTCCTCTTATAAATCGTAGAATGCTAGAACTAGAAAAGCCCTTAGGGACCATCTCTGTAGGCGCAATCATTTTACAGACAAGGAAACTGAGGCCCAGAGAGATGCAACTATTTATTTCTAGGGGTTTAATGGCTATACTGGTAAGAGAATATTTATTGACTTTAGACTTAGACTATCTTTGGGCTAGAATTTGAGGCGAGGAGCTGATAAACACGTATATATTTTTTCCTAGTGTCTCTTCTTAATTCAGTGAAATGATACCTCACTCAGCAGTCTAAAGAAGCCAGCTATGGGAAAATGCTGGTTTTTATATATTTTCCTGATTATCCGAATAAGAGATGGCTCAATCTGCAGGCTTGAAAGCCCAGGACAGTTGCTTTGCCAAGCTTAAAGAGAATGTCATCTTGCTCTTTTGCTCCCATCCATGAAAAATGTATAGGCAGCTAAAACTTCTTCTTGTGCAAACAAAGAGGCTAGAATGCTGCTACCTCAAGGTGATAGAAATAAAGCAGCGAAACCAAAATCCTCCCCTCCCCCCCAAAAATTGAAAGACAAGGGAGGAGAGTAAAATATTCTTTTAAGATTTTCTCTCTAGCTTTAATTTTCATCATCGCCAGGATAAATGATGAATCATTTTCTTTTTTTGGTTTCTCTATCTCCCCTCTAACTCCTAGTGTTACTGCGGAAACTCTTCCAAATTATCTCAGCGTATGATTAAAAAAGTGGCAAGACCATTGGCATCCTAAGTTAAATGGTTCCTGCTATTGACATGCAACTTAATGAAATTCCATCCGCAGCCATTGATGAAATGCATTACCACCCTGATCGACTGCTTCACTCACAGTGACAATATTGCCTTCTTCCTTGCGTCTAATGATTTGGTTCTTTGCTGAACAAGCTTGTGAACCCTAGGTCATTTATGCACAATCTGATGGTAGTAATGAGGTAACTCTACTTGGAAAAGGCAAGATGAAAGAGGTAATTTTTTTTCCATGTAAAGATCTGGTACTCTATCTTGCCTGTCTCATTCGTTTATTTAACAAGTATTTACTGAGCCTACTGTGTGCCAGAATTATTCTTCTTACAATTTTCTTAGCCCCAGTTTCTTCCTATGTGCCCCATACCACTGCTGGATGATCCTCTGAAAGCACAAATGTGATTCTGTCACTTCCTTCTTAAAACACCCCAAGGTCTCTTCATTGCCTATAAAACCAAAACCCATTGGCTCCGAGTCGATTCTGACTTGTGGCAATCCCATGTGTTACAGAGTAGAACTGCTCCATAGGGTTTTCTTGGCAGTAATCTTCATGGAAGCAGATTGCCAAGGCTTTCTTCCATGGCACAGCTGGGTGGGTTCGAACTGCCAACTGCTTGCACTATCCAGGGACCTTTGCTGTCTACAGGATAAAAAAAGTCTTTAGCATTGCTTTCCAGGACCTGGCTAAATCTTCAATCCCACCTTCTACTATTCTACTTCATATTTCCTATGCTCTTGCCATACCAGCATGTTGGCGATTCCCATTGAACATCCTGATGTGTCTGCCCTCATTCATCTGGGAAACCTTGTCTCCTTATTTGAAAACAAAATAAAATATCTCTCCTCTATGCAGACTTTTCTTACTCATTCCATCATAGTTAATCACTTTCATTCTACTGCTCTACCAAGTACATTCTTCTATTCAGCCAGTAATACTTACTGAAAGCTGACTAGGTGCTAAATACCTGCTACCTGTGGTGAATAGTTCTTGTAGTTAAGGAGCCAGTGGGGAGACACATCATTAATTAGTTACAATTATGGTTAAGTGCCCCCAAAGAGAAGTACAGGGCTCTGTGAGAGCATAAAGCAGGGACAGCAGACATGTTGTTGGGGTGGGAGGTCACTGAAGTCTTCTTGTTTTAAACTCTTCTACAACTATCATCAACTTGTTCCTCTTTAGAACCTGTATACACAAGCTCCTAGGAATTAGGAACTGGTTTTAGGCATCTTTGCATTACCAGTGCCTGGCAGAGTGATCAACGCATCGTAGGAACTCAGAACATGTTTTTTTTTTTTTTAATTTAAATTCAACAACTTATGTAAGTGGCCAAACCCAGAATTTTTCCATTCTTAATAACTTTCGATATCTTCCACCTGGAAAAATACTTGCCCTGTGAGGTAGGTTTTATTGTGCTCATTTAATAGACAAAAGAGACTGGAGTTACGAGAGTTTAAGAATTGTTTTTTTTTTTCAAGTGGTAACCTCTGTAAAATGCCTAGGGCTTTGACAGATTGATACATTTAAGTGAAAACAGGTAGCTATAAACAGCTTAATCAAAGGAGAAGAAATGTGATTGGCTCACGGCCACATGAAAAGATGCCCTCCTACCCCAATAGTTGATCAAGGAGATCATTTAAATGAGACGCCAGATGGTAAAAATGAAAAAGATTGATAATATTCTGAAATGGAAAAAGTATGATGACAAAGATGCTCATATATACTCTGGGTGAAAATCTGAATTATTGAAATATTTTAGAAATCAATTTAGTATCCATGACAGTTGAAAACAAAACAGAAAACTTGATCCAACAATTCCATTCCACTTCTAGTTTTTGGTCCTACAAATATACTTTCATAAATGAGCAAGGATATATGCAAAAAAATGTTCAATGTTTCTCTTATTTATGATAGCCCCAAAGTAAAAGTATTCTAGATGAGAGAAAAAACAAACAGTGGTGGATTGCTGTTGAGGGACAATAGACAATAATTAATAGTAAATAAAGAGGGAGTATATTCTTCTATACTCATTTCTAAAGGTTTTAAGTTTGGATTTTCATTTTTAAAACTTTATTTTCATAATATATATATATGTTTTCATAAAACATATATATATATTTTAAACCAGGTCTTACTTTTGTTATGTATCCTTTCTCTGAACACATAACTCTTACTGGTACCTACCACTTGGCACTTGTATAATTGCCTTGAATCTTGTACATTGTTATTGAAATATATGAGTATTTTCAAGGTAGTAATGGGCAACTATTGAAGGTTTTCAACCAGAGGAGGGTGACTTAATACAATTTTCTACCATAATAAATACTGTTCTTATTTAATGAGCGACTACTCTGCTCTAAGACCTTTATGTAATCTATGTATAACTTCTTAACAAGCCTGGTTGGTGGTTGCCATGAATAAGTCCGTTTCCACAGGCAGAGTCTGAAATTCAGGGTTTTGGCAAGTGGTTGGCACGCGGAATTAATTCAGAGTGAAGCCAGCATTTATGTTCAGGTCTGCCTGACTCTAAAGAAGAAACCATACTGCCCCTTAACTCAGGTTCACATTAGATGGCTGTCTGTTTTCTCGCTCCTTTTACAACATTAGACCAGGCTATTCTTATCTCCATGCTTTTCCTCACAGAAGTCTTCCCTCTTGTAATTTTGTATGTTATTTTGGGGGCTCAGACAGAAACAGGAAATATTAGAGTTAGGGAGTTAAGATCTGGGAGTCCATCAGACTCTAAACTAGACAAAGGATTGGAGATACTGAGTCAACACGGTGAAGCCACAGAACAAGGGAGCCTGACAATCTAGATCAATAGCCACTTGGGTCACACATGAGCTCTGTGAGCCTGGTTACGTGAACCTTGCTGGATTTTAGATTTTTATTTAATGTTTTACATCTACAAAGTAGAATTCAAAGTCGTACTTAATTTATAAGGCTGTTTGAAAACTCATTTGATGATTTATGTGAACTGTAATATGCATGTGAAAAAGATTTTTTAAATAAATGGTAAAGCTTTTAAATTCAGTATTTAACTTTTCTTGTGTATATGTCTTCTCTCTTCATTCATACTGGGACTGTCCATTATAGCATGGAGCATTGGCTATGTGTGGCTTTTGACCACTTGAAATGTGGCCAGTGATGTGCTATAGGTAAAAAACGCACACCATATTTCAAAAACTTAGTACAAAGAATCCAAAATATCTTATTATTTTAAATACCTATTTCACACTGAAATAACTTTCTGATACATATTATATAAAATATATTATTAAAATTAATTTTACCTCTTTTAATAATATGACTACAAGGATATTTAAAATTATGTATTTGCCTCGCATTATTTTTCTGTTGGACAGTGATGATGTAGATGATACATTTCTTTGGGACATAGGTTCTGGGTCTCAGTGAATAAATTGATCTCCCCGAGTTCAATCTTGTCCCTCCAATAGTCCATCCTCCACTTTGCTGCCAGAGTTAACTTCCTTAAATACGAATTTGTTTTTTTTCACTCTCTTGCTTAAATTCATTTCATTGACTTCTCATTGCCTGCTGAATAGAGTCCAGCCCACCTACCCTCTTTGAGGAAAACTCACTGAAGTCCAGTCCCCCCGCTCCCAACTTTGCCACTTTAGGAAGGTAAGTCACTCCTATTCCTCCATGTGTACTTAATAATAAAAAAAGTGACCATTTAATTTATTGTCCAAACAACCTGGGACACTTTTTTTAAAAAATAATTTTCATTGTGCTTTAAGTGAAAGTTTACAAATCAAGTCAATCTCTCACATATAGACTTATATACATCTTACTACATACTCCCATTTACTCTCCCCTTAATGAGTCAGCCCGCTCCCTCCTTCCAGTCTCTCCTTTAGTGACCATTTTGCCAGTTTCTAACCCCCTCTACCCTCCCATCTCCCCTCCAGACAGGAGATGCCAACATAGTCTTAAGTGATAACCTGGGACACTTTTGAGATGGAAAGGAGCACCATCACTAATAATGCTGGGACAACAAGATAAGCTTGGACTGACCCACACAAACCTGACTCATAGCCCAGCTTTGCTGAGCCACATGTCATGTGTGTTTGCATGTGCTGTTCCTTCCACACAGAAGGCTCTTCCTTTTCTTTCCTGCCACAGTTTCCTCCTGGTCGTTTCTCAGGTCTCATGTTAAGCATTTCTTTAACTCTCTCCCAGGACCAGCTATCTACTGGGCAGTTCCCTAGAGTGATTTCCATGCACATTGGTTCACTACACCCCATCTCCTGTGTTAAGGCCATGTCTTGGTTCCCTCACTGCTTTATCTACTTCTTGAGGACGTGAATGTTCTTTGTGTTCTGTTGTCTCCCTAGGGGTTAGCTCAAAGTCTTGCCTAAGACTGGTGTTTGAAAATTGTTTCCAAACGAACCTGCATTGCCTCTTACCTCTTAGCACAGCTAAGATCCATGGCTGTGGAGACAGACTGCTGAGCTGGCTGATGAATGGGGGTACCATGAACTTCCACTGGGGGTTCTTCTCTGCAAAGTAACCTCTCTGAGCATCTGTTTTTCAGCCTCTCTCCAAGTACACGTGCAGTTGGTGATTGTAAGGAATTTCTAGTCTGCATTTGCATGCCACTGGGTTATACAGGGAAATCAGAGGACGAGAGGAAGAGCGAGGCTGTTCTTTGTGGCATTCACAAAACTCCTAGCCTCTCTCTTCCTGTGAGACACAGATAGAGGCTGCTCTGCTCTCTGACCTTTCCTTAAGGCACTGTGTGTAAACAAAGGACAGTCGTTCTCCACAGACGACCTTATCTGCACTGCCACAGCCTCCCCACACCGGGGATCCCTTTGTTCCCAGTGCCTGGCGGAGAGGCCCTGGGATCCCTTCTTCTGATGGAGATACGTTTACAAAGTAAAAATGGTATTTTATCATACCTGGAAAAAAGAAACTATAATTGTCAATGAGATTTATAAAATTACAGCCTAAGCTGACTTTGACTTTTGTAATAAAACATAGCTCGCCTTAGCCAGCCCACACCTATTGTCACAGAGGAAGCCTCGGGAGGTTAACAGATGTCCTCTTTGAATTATGGATTGATTAAAAGGAGCACAACGTGTTATTTGAAGGTTGTGTGAAGGCTAAATAATCCCATCTGTGCAGGACAGAATACAATATTTTATACTGTCTGTGGAAATTTGTCCAATTATGTTTTATAGTCTGGGCTCAAGAAAGATTCCAGCTTCTTATCTTATTTAACTCGGTAGGCAAGTGTTCAGCAGGACAACCGCTCCCTGGGGTAGGAGAGATGGGGAAGTGGAAATCTGGGAACCATGACGTAGAGCAAAACTCTGGTGATCTTTTAGGGGTGTGGGCTTCCTTTGAATTCTTCTGCAGTACCAAATAAGAAAGAGAACGATGGTTCAGATGTGCTGCTGACCAGGTTTGACTGTGGGGTATAGAGGCAAGCACCTCACGTCACAAAAAGCTGACTAAAATTAGTGGTGAACCTTGTGGTAAATTTAATCCTGTTTCCAGGGCTGCAGGGTGGCTGGTGTCAGGGGAGACATCTATCTCTCAAAAGCTGCCAGCAATTGTCCTTAATGTCACTCCATGTTTCTTTTAGGCTGTTGTTTCCAGACATTTCACCACATTTAGTCCTGTGTTCATTATGCTGGGGTTTGGTGATTCCCTAGTTGGAAGTTCATGCTTACAAACTGTGGTCAAACAACTGAATTAAGACCTGATTTCCACAAATTCATTGTATGTCCTAGTTCCAGAAAAGAGCAGAAATGATGAGAAAGGGCATAGGTTTGTACTCCTATAGGTTATCTATAGTCAAGAATGTTTCTTTTCAGGAGCTTAAGCTTAATTTGGGAAACCCTGGTGGCATAGTGGATAAGTGCTACGGCTGCTAACCAAAGGTCAGCAGTTCAAATCCATCAGGTGCTCCTTGGAAACTCTATGGGGCAGTTCTACTCTGTCCTATAGGGTTGCTATGAGTTGGAATCGACGACGGCAATGGGTTTTTGGGTAAGCTTAATTTGTTAGTTGGAAAGAATGTAAGAGTTTGAGAAACAGCATAAACAATATCAAACTTCCAAAAAGTCCTAGTCAGCCTTCTGGAACATGAGATGTACCCTGTTTTGAATGTAAATTATTGCATAAATAATTAAATGTGAGCACCAATCTTCTTAGATATCCTTATCCTTGCCAAGCATTAGTTGACAGGGCTGGGGACTCAAGCCAAACGTTTTCCCAGGTCTTTTGAATTTAGGAGCAGAGAGCAAATTCCAGTCTCTCTCAAGAGGTGAAGTTGAGTGATGAGAGGTTTAGAAGCTGTTCGTGTCCAGTTTTCCTATTTTGTAGAGGAAGCTGCTCTCAAAGACTGAAGCTGATGCTCAGTGAAAGCAGAAAAGAGAGAAGAGGAAAGAAAGAGAAGACTCAGCCCCCTTTTTTGTGGAGATTAGTCTTATTCCTGGTCTTGGTTGTGTGGTCCAATAAATCCCGCCTTTTGCCGAAGCTCACTAAAATTGGCTTTTGTAGCCTGTGAGTGGTCATCTAAGATGCTCCACTGGTCTCATCCCAATGGGATCAAGGGAGAATGAAGAAAAGCAAAGACGCAGAATAAAAATTAGCCCTAAGGACTAATGGACCATAACTACCACAGCCTCCACTAGACTGAGCCCCACACAACTATATCGTGCCCAGCTACCACCACTGACTGCTCTGACAGGGATCATAATAGAGGGTCCCAGACAGAGCTGGAGAAAAATGTAGAACAAAATTCTAACTCACAAAAAAAGACCAGACTTACTGGCCTGACAGACTGGAGAAACTCCAAGAGTACAACCCCCTGACACCCTTTTAGCTCAGTAATGAAGTCACTCCTGAGGTTCACCCTTCAGCCAAAGATGAGACAGGCCCATAAAACAAAACGAGACTAAAGGGGCACACCAGCCCAAGGGCAAGGACTAGAAGGCAGGAGGAGACAGGAAAGCTAGTAATAGGGAACCCAATGTAGAGAAGGAGGAGTGTTGACATATTGTGGGGTTGGTAGCCAATGTCACAAAGCAATATGTGTACTAATTGTTTAATGAGAAGCTAGTTTGTTCTGTAAACCTTCATCTAAAGTACAATTAAAAAAAAAAGACTGACTTTTGTCACTTGAAATCCAGAGACCCGGCTTCCATAAACACGGTTAAAATGGAATCAATTCTTAGCAAAAACTATTCCGATTGCCCTGAACATTTATACCTCAATTTAATGAATCCTTTTTTAATTTTCCATGAACTAGATTTGCAAGATACGGTGTCATCCCAATTTTTTTTCCATATAGAAAATCATGTTCAGTGGTCACTAAGATGTTTTTTAGATTTGCAAGATACAGTGTCATCCCAATTTTTTTCCATATAGAAAATCATGTTCAGTGGTCACTAAGAGAAGCTTTTGTTAAAATTATATAGGATAATTGCAGTTTTCCTCTTTGATAAGATTATATGTTAGGGCATTATCTTAGCTACCTACTGCTGTCGTAACAGAAATACCACAAATGGGTGACTTCAAAGAACAGAAATTAATTTTCTTACAGTTCTGAGGATAAAAGTCCAAATCAGGGTCTTGGCCATTTCAATTCCTTTCTTGTAGATAGTCCCGACATTCCTTGGTTTCTTGGCTTATAGAAAATCCTCACACAGAGTCTGTCTCTCCCCTGCCCCTGCTTCGTGTTTGTGTATGTGTGTGTGTCTGTGTACCTCTGTGTCTAATCTTCTTTTTATAACTCCAAGGATTAGATATAGAACCCACCCTACTTGGTTGTGATCTAATTAACATAATAAAGAAAACCCTATTTCCTAACAGAATTACATCCACAGGTATAAAAAAACCACGTATCTTTGAGTCAAACTGCAACTCATGATGACCCACCCCATGTGTGTCAGAGTAGAACTGTGATCCATAGGGTTTTCAATGACTAACTTTTTAGAAGTAGACTGCCAGGCCTTTCTTCCCAGGTACTTCCAGATGGACTTGAACTGTCAACCTCTCAGTTAGCAGTGAATGTGTTAACGATTTGCACCACCCAGGTATACCTCCACAGGTGTAGGGGCTAGGATTCTAACACATATTTTGAGGGACACAGTTGTTAAAACTGCACAGGATAAGCACAGTTTTCCTCTTTGATGCACATACCTGTGAATGTGACCACATTTGGAAATAGGAGTTTTCTTTTGTTACGTTAATGAGGTCATACTGAAGTAGGGTGGGTCCTAAACCTTATCATTTCTGAGTGGCTTCTTATAAAAAGAGCAAAATAGACAGACACACACACAGGCAGAATTTAGACTTCTAGCCTCTAGAACTCTAAGGAAATAAATTCCTGTTCTTTAATGCCACCTGCTTGTGGTAATTTCTGTTATGGTAGCACTTTGTAACTAAGAAACCTGGAGGGAATTCTGATTGAGGTAGGGGAAAGATATCAGAAGAAAGCAGACAGGCTGTTTCCACAGAAGAGGACATTTTTGGGAAAAAAAAGCCACCCTAAAAGGTATCTCTCTCATGAAGTCAGTCATCTCATAACTGCAAGCTGTAGTGTACATAAAAGCTATAACAGGGTGGAAAGAACATCAGATTTGTGCTAAGAAATCAGCATTGGAATCCCAGGCATGTCACTTATTGAGCTTCATGATTTGGTAAGTTTATGAGAGTCAATATATTCATCACAGAGTAAGCCTTTTATTATTGTGATAACTGAATCCGATAATAGGTACGAAACCAGCTAGCTTAGCACTCGACACGCGTTAGACATTCAGTGGATGTGAGTTTACTCTTAGCTGGCCAACAGGCCCCTAAAGGAAAAAAGGAATTGTTCTGGTGAATTCGGCCAGTCGCTTCCCTGAGGGTCAGAAAATAACACAAAAGCCCTGTTTCTCAGTAATCCTCTTCTACAAAAGACAGAGTGTTAACGCATCTATCTGTTGTTCTTTGGGTTAGCGGGCTACGGGTGTTCCACGCAGTGCTTAATTGGCCTTGCCTGTTCATTAGGAACTGCGGAGCTGCATCACAGCCTTCCAACGGAAGATGGATGGCGGCTTGCTTGCTTCCATAATGGGAAGCTGCACATCAGCTGAAAAGTGCACAAAGCAAAGTTTCCTGGCTTTGTCTGGGCAGGAGAAATGTTTTGGTTCAATTCCAAGCAGGCTCATGGTCTCAGTGCAGTATTATGCTGGAGATAACTCTGGCAACAATGAGGGGGTCTGCATGATTTGGGAGGTGGTGCCAGAAAGATTATACCCTCAAACCTGGAGGTATTGATCATGTTTTTCTGGGGATAAAAGGACCAATGAACTATTAGTTTGGAGCTTGTTTTCCTAAGGCTTTTGGTTCGCAGAGGGATGGTTATTTGGATCCTGCTAATTCTTATCTTCTC
This sequence comes from Elephas maximus indicus, assembly GCF_024166365.1. Classification (NCBI taxonomy): domain Eukaryota; kingdom Metazoa; phylum Chordata; class Mammalia; order Proboscidea; family Elephantidae; genus Elephas; species Elephas maximus. The sequence continues at coordinate 41,623,974 of NC_064837.1, read as the reverse complement.
CTAAACTCTGTTGAAGCCTTGGGGTGAATCAAGATGACACGGAGGTCTGGTAGTTACGCAAGATGGGAAGAATTGATGTAAGGTGAGCTGAATACTTCCACTAAGGCTACAGGTATTTCCAGTGCTCTTGAGAGCAGCAGGGCAGAGGGATTGTCCATCTTTTCTCCATAAAATTCCCACAGGCTCCCAACTTGTTACATTGACTTTGGGGGACTAAGGGCCAGGGTCACTGACTAATCACTGAGGCCCATTAAGTGCTCACTTTTTACTAGTACTTGTCAGATAAAGCAGGCTGACACCCTCTAGCACATAGAGACATAGTAAAATATGATATATTTTCCATGAGGAAAGGGCAAAGCCATATAGTTCAACTATATATACAGTTGATTCTCATTCATGAATTCTGTGTTTGTAAATTCACATACTTGCTAAAATTTATTTGTAACCCAAAAATCAATACTCGTGGTGCTTTTGTGGCCATTTGCAGACATGCAAAGAACAGCAAAAAAACTTGTGGGGATTGCTAATCCAGTGTTCCTGGTGGCTTTATAGAATATAGCTACCATGAATAACAAGAATAAACTCTCTCTCTGTCTTTCTCTCTCTCTCTCGATGCATTTGAATTGTGGTATTGGTAAAGGATATTGAATATGCCACGGACTGCCAGAAGACTGAACACACCTGTCTTGGAGGAAGTACAGCTAGAATGCTCCTCTGAAGCAAGGATGGTGAGACTTTGTCTTGCTTACTTTGCACATGTTATCAGGAGGGACCAGTCCCTGGAAAAGGATATCATGCTTGGTAAAGTACAGGGTCAGAGAAAAAGAGGAAGACTCTCGAGAAGATGGATTGACAGTGGCTGCAACAATGGGTTCAAGCGTGACAATGATTGTGAGGATGGCACAGGATGGGGTAATCTTTTGTTCTGTTGTACATAGGGCCACTATGAGTCAGCATTGACCTGATAGCACCTAACAACAAGAACAACATGTACATGTATGCCTAGGTATATATATGTATAAGTGGTAAAATGGTTACATGCTAGGCTGCTAACTGAAGGGTTGGTGGTTCAAACTCACCCAGAGGCTTGACGGGAGAAAGACCTGGTGATCTATTCCCATTAAGATTACAGACTAGAAAATCCTATGGTGGCAGTTCTACTGTTACACGGGGTCACTAGGAGTCAAAATTGACTCAACTGCACCTAACAAGGAATGTTGTATATATCTGTCAAAGGGGGATTGGCAATTGGCTTAAGTGATTGAGGGAACTGACTAGGCAAACCTGAAGTCCTTAATGGCTAGGCAAGTCTGAAATCCTTAGGGCAGGACACCAGGAAAGGCAGGCTGAAACTCTGGCTATGAGCTGAATCTGATATCCACAGGCAGAAGTTTCTTCTTCCTCAGGGAAGCCTCAGCTGTATATTTAAGGTCTTTCAGCTGATTGAATGAGGACCACCAGCTTATCTAGGATAATCTCTCTTACGGACTTTAATCACATCTACAAAATACCTTTAGAGCAATACCAAGATTAGTATTTGATTAAATAAATGAGGACTGTAGCCTAGCCAACTTGACACATTAAAAAAGACCATCACAGAAGGTTTACTTAATAAATTAAATGGATAAACTGAAGTGAAAAAAAAAATGTCTATCCCACTTAATTCCATCATAACCTAATATTGACAAACAACATTCAAATTACATAGTACTTTATTTGTTTAACAAATAAATTAGACAGATAAAATCAGTATTCTAGTTTTATAAATGTTTAGCCATTACTTTTATGAATATATCTAAATGATAAAAATAAGATAGCTATGTTAGATATTTCAGACAAACCTTATTTTATTCGAATTAACTGGTTTGATTATCCTGTAGAAGGTTTTGCAACTGAGTCTGCATAAAACCCATTCCTGTTGCCTTCGAGTCTATTCCGACTCATAGTGACCCTATAGGACAGAGTAGAAGTGTGTCATAGAGTTTCCAAGGAGTGCCTGGTGGACTTGAACTGCCAGCCTTTTGGTTAGCAGCCATAGCACTTAACCACTGCATAAAGGAACTAACAATTATTGGGCTGTTTTGGGTGTTTCATGTGTTATATCATTTAATATTCCCAAGAATCCTATGAGAAGGTACTTATTATACTCATTTTGCCATTGAAGGAATTGAGGCTCAGAGAGGTTAAGTGGCTTGTCCATGGTCACAGAATAAGCAAGTGGAGCTATTCAAGATTTTGATGGCATCTGGCTGATTCCAAAGCTTGTGTTGACCCCACTGTGCTGCCTTTGCCTATGACCATTGTCTGTTGGTGACCAGTGGGCTCAGCATACCCAGGAATTGTAGCAAATAACTAGGTCTAATATTAATTGGTCCTCTTTGCTTTTAATATCAATTGGTCCTCTTTGCTTTTAATATCAATCTAATATAATGTTAGAATTAGATTGAGTGAATGGGATGCAATAAGCAGATGCTAAATGCAAGTTCCCCTCCCATCTGCTCAGTAAGTTAACTGGACTCAGGAAGGGATGTAGAGAAGGGAAGTGCATCTAAGCTGACCAGAGATTGAATGGACGTAAGAAGGGATGGACAGTAAATACTTAGGATTAGCTGCATCTAAGATTGGCCAGGAACTCACCTTGGGGTGCTCTTACCAAATGTGTTAGGCAAATATATTAGCATCCTAGAACAAGGTAACCCTAGGAAGCAAGGACCTGAAGATGTCCTAATTCTTAATTTGTTTCCAACTTCTTGGGTGACATTGAACATATCACTTGTCCTCTCATTGCCTTCATTTCCTCTCTTACAAAGTGCTGAGGATTTTAGGCAGCTTGCACTGAACTGTCTGTAAGGGAAGGTGTGTGGATAAAATAAACTGGAAGTTGTGAAAACTCTGCAGAAAGAAGTCTTTTTTTTAAAGTGCTATGAAAATGCAGAGTGTAATTATGGACGCAGGATACTGGCTTTCCCTTCTTAGGGGTTGGATCATTTATGGCCAAATCATCTGACTGCACATCCTGTGTCCTTCTGTGACCCTCCAGCTTGTCCATGACTTGGGCCTTTGAGCTTCCCCATATCACTGCAGCCAGCGTTGATCTCTTTTAACTTGAATCTTCGGCTGGGGTTCATTCCTAAGCAGCTCCCCTGAAACTAGGGCTTGGTGCTCACTGTCTGAAATATCTTCTTTATCAAAATATCCAGGATAGAGTAGATCCACCAGGGGATAGAATATACAATGGTTTTCTTTCCTGAAGAAGAACTGCATTTTTCAAAAGAGAGGCCTTCAGATTCCTTCTCCTTGCCCCCTCCAACCAGTCGCTTTCTGTTGCACTATTTTTAGCATCAACTAAAGATAAAGCATTTGAAGAGTTAGAGCCCTTTTCTTCCACTTGTATATTATTCTTATAATCCTCCCAACAAGATCAGCTTAACCTTGATCTGTTTGAACTAAAGACTTTGTGCCTGTAAATGTTAGCTCCCAATTACCTACAGAAACAAAAAGGTTGCGGATGACGCTTGATACCTACAATCACCAAGCTGCAGAAAATTCCACGTTATGGCATCTCAATTCTGAAAGTGTGTTCCATGAATTTTTCTTTCCACAGTATTTTTGCAATGGTATTCAATATAGGATGATATAATTTTAAAGGAGTTTTTAAAAAAATTCTCAAACTACTCAACAGCGGTATTGTAGGATGGATTTTTGCAAGTTGGATTTTGTTGTTAGGTGCCATTGAGTAAGTTCTGAGCCATATACAGCAGAACAAAACACTGCCTGGTCTTGCACCATTCTTACAGTCATTGCTATGTTTGAGTCCATTGTTGCAGCCACTGTGTCAATCCATCTTGCTGAAGGTCTCCCTCTTTCTCACTGACCCTGTACTTTACAAAGCATGATGTCCTTCTCAAGGGACTGGTCTTTCCTAGTAATACGTGCAAAGTACATGAAATTAAGTCTTGCCATCCTCACTTCTAAGGAGGATTTTGGCTGTACTTCTTCTGAGACAGATTTGTTCGTTCTTCTGGAAGTTCATGGTATATTCAATATTCTTTGCCAATGCCATAATTCAAAGGTATCAATTCTTCTTCAGTCACCCTTATTCATTGTCCGGCTTTCACATGCATATATAATAATTGAAAATATCATGGCTTGAGTCAAGTGTACCGTAGACCTCAAGGTGACATCTTTGCTTCTTACCACTTTAAAAAGGTCTTTTGCAGCAGATTTGCCCAATGCAATGTATCTTTTGATTTCTTGACTGCTGCTTCCATGGGCATTGATTGTGGCTCTAAATAAAATGAAATCCTTGACAACGTCAATATTTTCTCCATTTATCACTATGTTAAGTTGGATTTTAAATGTCTCAAATTTTTGGCAGGTGCCAGATCACAGATGTTTCAAATTTATTTGCTCTATTGAAACTCTGGATGAAACATATCTTAAACAGCTGATGAATAAGAGACCTGTTGGCTTGGAAAGCAGAAGAGTAGGCAAGAGCATGAAAAATAAGATAAAACTGAAAATACATACTTTGCACTCTTGCCTGAACGTGTAGCCTCTGGGTCTGTGCACACAGGTACTTGCCATCAAGCCAGATTTTTCCTCAGGAATAAGTTTCAAATATGTCCCAGGACTTGTCTGAGACTCCAGGCTTACGAATTCCATTTTTGCATCTGTTATGAAACTGTGGCTGAGGTCACTACATGTTATGTCACTCAATATCCCCTTCAAAATATCCCAGATATTTTATACAATAGATCAAGGCTGGAATAGTTTTAGTAGGAAAAATGTTCAAACAGCTCTTGGCAGCCATCCACATAGCCCATGGTTTTAGTAGCCATGCATACACAGTGCCGAGGAATTAAAAAGGAGTTTTTTTTTTTTTTTTTTTTTTAACTAATTCACCTTTATTCAACTCCCTTTCCCCCTTTTTGGAAACGGTCTTCCTGCCCAGCTGCATCATTCATCAGTCATTAACTATTGCCACAAAAATCCTTAAGAATGATTCTGTGGAACAGAGTTAATGACAATGAGGCAGCGATAAAAATACATGCGGGAGTAATAAATGACCATAGTCATGCAAGATATCCCCAGAACACGTACTAATAACTAAAGCCAGAATGTCTTTCAGGACTATAGGGATGGTAGAAGCTCGAGTGTAGTTTAATCAGTGATATTAACACATCTAAAAAAGAATGTGTCAAATAAGGCAGTAGAGGTTGTGATGGGTTATAAAAATGCCCACATTTGTTTGAGCCTTCCTGGATCCATGCCCTTTGGAAAGCAACTCTGCAGTGTCTCTTCAAGATATGAGACCTTGAACATAAACTGAACTTGTGAGTTGCTTTAGCCAATAGAATGCAACAGAGGTGATGGTTGTGCCATTTCCAAGCCTAAACCTCAGCACTTCTACTTCTCTCTTGGAATTCTACTGCTGCCACGTGAATAAGCCCAGGCTATCTTTTTTTAATCCTGCTGGAAGAAGAGAGGCATATGGCTCTCAGTTCCCTGCATCACCCCAGCTGACAGCCAGCCAGCTGCCAGGCAGGTGAATGAGATCATCATAGACATGCCACCCTCCAGCCAACTTGCCAGTTGACCACAGACATATGAGCAAACCGGTCAAGATTGTCTGAGCAAGGCCTACACCAGCAAAAGTACCCAGTTGGTCTATGAACTTGTAGGCAGTTAGAACTGGTTGTTGTTTTAAGTCACTGCATCTTAGGATAGTTATTCTGCAGCAATTGATAGCTGATACAAAGGACGTCATTAAAAAAAAGAAAATGGAATCAGGAAAAGATTGATGTTATTAGTATGAATATAGCCTTGTCCAAAGGAGCTAATCTAGACTATCACAATAATCCAGTCACTTGGCTTCTCTAGAGCTTTGGTGAAATGTCCTGCATACTGACTCTTTCCCTGGGTAGGTAACATGAATATTTCAGGCACTGAGAAGACACAGTCTTGTTGTTAATATACACTTGGATTTTGGATTTTGATTTTTCTAACATTTTTCTGATCCTCCCCAGTGGCTACAATGTGAATGTACATTGTTTGCTGGAAACTTGTCTGAGGAGATTCCCCTGAAGCTCAGACTAGAACCTTTGAACAACCTCATTTGTCACCCCAAACACAGGTTCCACTGATCAATAGAGACTCCTTGAGTGTTAGAGGTATTCTGGAAAGGCAATGCTTTTACCTTTTCAAGTAATGGTATGCCCATATATTACTGGCAATGGGAACTTAACCAGGGATCATGTGTCCTGTGGATATTTGCTTGGTAAATAGAATAATAGCCTCCTATTTTAGTATGGTGAGAGACACAGGCTCCAATTAGCAATAACATAGATACACACTCTAAAATAGTGGATTTTTAGCTGTATCCTTGTGGATTAATAAAAAAATGTCATCTCCCATTAAGTGGATCATTCTTGGTTGTGGCAGTGTTATTTGTGTACAGAGTTTGCTGAAATGGCGATAAATATTACAATCTGGTGATGAACTTAGTGCATACTAAATTCTTTAGTTCCAGTGCACAGAAGCAAAGACTGATGAAAAGTCAAAGGAGACTACATTCTTCTGTGGCTCTGAACAGATATGTCCATAAAGTAAAAACAAGAATAGCTGTCTTCAGTGTTTCTGTGGTCATGACTAGAATCTTAACTATAAGAAACAAGGAGCTCTACCTGAGGGGCTGGGGAAGATTCCCAGAGGAGTGACATTCACATTGGTTACTGAAGTATGAGTAAGAGTCTGTCTGGTTTAGAAAAGAGGAAGGAGTCTACAGGAAGAGACATTATAATATACAAACGACAGATGCATGCAAGAAAATGTCTTAATTGAACCAAGAACCACAATATTATAAATACAGGCTACTTTGTGTGTGTGTGTGTGTGTGTGTGTTTACATAAAGACTACAAATGCCAAATATGAGTAGGGACTAACACAGCAGGTAAGAGAAATTAGAAAATTCATTATCAGGATTTTGTAAAGAAAAATTACAAGTGAGCTTAGAGAAGCATGTGGAGTTATTAAATTTATCAGCCAAGGCCTCCAGCTTCTAAGCTGAGCTTTGGGTGGTGTCTCCAAAACCTGTGGTACGGTAAAGATCTAATAGTAGAAACCAAAGAATTCATTGCCAGGTATTGCTTTTTCACCCCTTTTTGAAGGATCAGGTACATTATTAGACCATAGGGTGTCAGTACTTTATTCTTATTGTTTAATGATGTGCTTTATGAGAATTTAATTCTCTCACTCTGAGTGACTATGTATTATTGTTCCATGTGGGGTTGGGCATTCATATTCTGACCTTATTAGCTGCAAACAGACTCCAGGTCCAGCTCAGTTCCACTTCCCTGGGGAATGGTAACCAACCCATTAAAAGCCCTGCCTTACAATGGTTGAAAAGGTAGAATCAGGCAGTGAGTTTATGAGTCAGGGAAAGCAAGGAGATAGAGCAAACAGTTTTTCTTACTTCTCATTATATTTCTTACCTGTCCTAAACCTGGGTGAGACCCAGCACTTAGTCAAGGGCCTATAATTGTCTTATTGTAATTGGCTGCCTGTTTGCCTGTAGACTTAATAATGACTTGAAATGCTGGCCGAGTCTTCTCTGTTTTGACATTTACTGAATGAGATCTCCACATCCTATTTCCAATCACTGAAGCAGGAGGAAAAAGTTTGAAATTTAGAGTAAAGCCAGCAGAAATCACATAACTGGTTATCCAATATGAAGTCTCCTTTCCTTCATGGGAAGGCCAGGTAGGGTAGGTCCAAAGAGTCCTTTGAGGACTAGAATTCAGGTGGAGTGGGTACAAGTGCCATGTGAAGAATAAAACCAAAGATTCTGAACAGTTGTTGTCGAGTTGATCCTGACTCATGGTGACCCCATGTGTTGCAGAGTAGAACTGCACTCCATATGGTTTTCAAGGCTAGGACCTCCCCGAAGCAGATTATCAGGCCTTTCCTCTGAGGTACCTCTGGTTGGGTTCAAACTGCCAACCTTTCTGTTAGTAGTCTAGTGCTTAACAATTCGCACCACCCAGGGACTCCATGTGAAGTATAGATGGGAGTATAACTATTAAAAAAAAAATTAGGCATGTTAAAAGGTGAGTGTTAATGTCAAATTGGAGAGAAAAGTTCAAAGTGTCAGAGGCAAATAGTTGGTGAAGAAACAATCAGAAGTTGAGGCGAGGAGTCAGGAAAAATGAGAACGAGGTACTCTCTGGGCTAGAATAAGAGGAGGAAATCTTGAGACACACTGGAGACAAAGGCCAGATCCTGACATGAAGTCTTCATAAGTTACCAGCATGTTTGCAAGCCTGGAGCCATTTAAAAGAAGGACAAGACATTGTGATAGCTATATTTACAACAACAATTAAAAAAAAAAAAAAAGGGTAGCTGCTAAGACTGCTTAAGTACAACCAAAAACCTTATGGGATTTGGTTCCTTGGTTTGGAGGTTTAGTGTCAAGGTTTCATGGGACATCCCAGTGATTGGCCTAATGATGTGTTAGTTCTTCTGTTCTACCTCTTTGTTTGTTGCACAGTGCCTGGGGTCTTGAAAGCTTGCAAGCAGCCATCCATGATGCAACAATTGGTCTCTATTCACCTGGAGCAACATAGGAAGAAGGAGAATCAGGAATAGGAGAAGGAAATGGAATGTATGGCTAATTGCCTCCATGAACAGCTGCCACCTTTGCTTTGAGACCAGAAGAACTGGATGGTGCCTGGCTACCATTACTGAACATTTTGATCAAGGATTCTATCAAAGAATTCTGACCAAAATGTGGAAAAAGCAGAACAGAGCTTCAAATTCTCATGGGATCGAGACTTTCTGGAGACATGGAGGCTAGAGGAACCCCTGAAACTATTGCCCTGAGATCATCTTTAAACCTTAAACCAAAAACATTCTCTGAAGTCTTCTCAAAACCAAACAATAGTTCAGCTTAACTAATAAAAAATCTTCTAAGGACTATATATATGGGATAAAATTAACAGCAACTTGAAAGATTAGATAGGATCCTTAGGGGACAGTGAGTTTATATTAATGGGGAAGAAACAAGTCAGAAAAGGAAGGTGAAAATGATTGTACAACTCAAAGAATTTAATCAATGCCACCAAATAGTACATGTAGCGAACGTTTAATTGGTGTATGTTTTGCTGTGTATATCCTCAACAACAATAACAAAATCAATAAAAAAAAAAAAATTCTATGGACCATAACAGCAACAGAAAAGCAGGACAAGACAGATATAAACAAAATAATAATAATAATAAATACAATCTTTGAAAGATCTTATCCTCTAAACATGCCTTTTAGGGCATTGCTCCCGTTATTTTCAAGTGGAAGAGGCAAGTTATTTAGAGATAGTTCAGTAAAATGATTATGATTGTAGGTTCTGGAGTCAAAGAGACAAATTCAAATCCTGTTGTTGACATTTATGAGTTTTGGACCTTGATCAAGTTCTTAATTGCTCTGTCTTATCTTTTCCTTTATATAGGGACAGAAGCCATGATGATAGTTTGAACCTATCCAGCAACTCCCTGGGAGAAAGACCTGCTGGTCTGCTTCCATAAAGATTACAGTCAAGGAAACCCTATGGGGGCAGTTCTACTCTATTACATGGGGTTGCTAAGAGTGCCAATCAACTCGACAGCACCCAATAACAACATTATATAGTGAATAATAATAGTATCTACCTTATTGGGTTGTGATAAACTAAGATAGATCATTTAAAATGTTTAAGCATTTGGCATATTGAAAACCACATGCTATTAGCCATTGTTATGATTATGGTGATGATGAAGAAAAATTGGTATTTGCGGGAACAAATTAGTCTGAATTTGTACAGCTAAGTCAAAGCATCCAGCTAAGTCTGAGGTTCCTGAGATGTGAATTTACCTGGCATAAGACATTCAGTTTCTTGTACAGCAGATGCAGATCTCATGGCATAATTATTCTTACAAATGAGCCACTGCTCTGAGTCTTTTTCTGTGAGGTTGGAATCGATTGGCAGAAGTATGAGTACTTTGTAGTCAGAGTGTTTCACATGGACTCTTATTAGCAGACTCTGTTACCTCCCTCCCGAGGCACGATGATAGACTGGCTCCGCCAGGCAGTTGTGCTGACACTCTGTATTCACAGTCGTCTATCTGTATACACAACAGGTTGCACACAGATTTCTTCTTCTTTCATTTTAATAGGTCATTTAATAGGTCAGTGGCCAAGTCCCAAAGATTGTTTTCTGTTCAAGTACTGCCACTCTCTCTCCATAGAGATCTAAGCTGACGTGAGGCAGATTGAGGGCAAGGGGAGAGCGGCAATGGTTCCTGAATAATTCCTCTTTGATTGTTGAGGATGAATTTAGGAATTGTGGGAAACAAGCATGAGCTCACAACTCTCACTTTGTGCAGACTTTGTCCAAACCTTCCTAATGTTGATCCCAACAGCTTTACAGCCAGCTCAGGATATTTACATAAAAATAAAACAAAACAAAACAGAATTTGAATTATTGTAATATTGGTGATGTGAGATTTTTCCTGTTCATTTGGTCCCAGGCTGCCTGCTAATAAGACAGGTGCATTTACTCACTGTGTGCAAACGTTTCTATTAGGCAAATCAGGCCCTGGCATGCTCATTAAACCTCCGCCTATTGCAAAGAGATCTCTGTCTCTTTATTAGCCTCGTTTCCTGAATAATGGTCCTCTATATAAAAAAAAAAAATATATTTATTTATTTATTTATTTATTTATAACACAGTGGTTAAGCACTCAGCTGCTGACAAAAAGGTTGGTAGTTTGAACCCACCAGCTACTTTGTGGGAGAAAGATGTGGCAGTCTGCTTCTATAAAGATTTACGGCCTTGAAAACTCTATGGGGCAGTTCTACTCTATCCTATAGGGTCTCTGTGAGTTGGAATTGACTTGAAGGCAATAGGTAGTGACAACAAATTGGATGTACATCATCTTGGGTCTTTATCCTTATCTCTTATTCTTCTAATCCACAAACTCTGTACTTGAACCAGACTAGACTTCTTTTGTCTGATCCTTTTTCCTGAGGAACTGGATTCACTGAGATTCAGTGTTGATCAGCTCCTAAATTAATCCTGATCAAGTAGTGTGTTAGGAGCCCCAGGTCTACCCATAGGTGTCATCCCAAAATCATCTGGCTGCCTCAGGATTGGAGCCTCACTACCTGCACAATTACATTGAGTTTCCACATTTCACTAAGCTACAGCCAAATTACCACCATGTTTCTTTTGTCTATATCCAGAGAGATTTTGTTTGCTCATCACATAGTATTGTGTGAATATCCAAGTGAATAACCAACATTTAAAACTTGAGAGACTCAGCTGAAAACATGCAGATTTCTAACTCTTGGAATCTTTGCCCCTGTTCTTGCATATGGTGTCAATCAGGTGGATCTGAGTTGCCACAGTCTCATCTAGAAGGCTCAGAAATTGGTGGCAGTAGATATATGGGGAGGTCAGGTAGGGAACAATTATGTGGCTTAAAACAAGAAGAATGCTTGAAAGGCTGTAAGACTTTCCAGATTTTATGCACAACTTCACCCACATGGGTGACTGCCTTTCCATACTGTGGTGGCAGAAGACTGAAAGTTTATTTTCTAAAAAGGATAACAGTGAGGGCTCCCAGGCTCAGTGAAGAGTGCTACTACTGAAAAGAAGAAAACAGGTATACACTTATTGACTGCCTGTTGAGATCCTCAGGCGTCTTCTCTCCTGGTGGGCCTGGAAGGTTGAGAATAGTTTGTATACCTCTAAGTTAGAAGACTGCAGGAGGCTTTTAGGGAGAGTTTGGCCAGCCCAGCAGAAAGGACTGAAGATTCTAACATTGGGGAATTGCAAAGGAAATAGTTCAAGGAGATCATTCTACTGTGAGGCCCATGATTAGCAGGTCCCATGAGAGTACATAATGTTTCCAATCAGCTTTCCAGCTTCCTTTTCCAAAGCAGAAGAGAATATGAAAGATCAAGACCAACACAAATAAACATCAAAGGAACTTGGAAGAAACAAACTATTCACAGAGGCATTAAAAAGGAAAAAAAAAAAAAATCAAGAGCAAGGGTAAAATAAAAGAACATTCAGAGAGAAAAAAAGAGCTTTAAGAAATTAAAACTATGATCTTAGAAAAGCAAAATTCAGTAGAAGGCTTGGACAATGGAGTTGAGAAAATGTCTCAGAAAGTTTAGCCAAATGTCAAAGACATTGGAAATGAAGAGAGAGAGAGAAAAAAAAGCATATTAGAGAAATAGTCTAAGAAGTACAAGAGCAGAGGCTGGCAGGAGTTTCAGAAAAAGAGAAAGGAGAAAATAGACAAGGGAACAAACAAACTAATTCAGGGAAACATCCTGGTAGGGAAGGACTCATGAAGAACTTCTACTGCTAAATTTGAAGGACCCACTGAGTACCCAATACAATGGATGGGAACAAATCCACACCACAATGTGAAATTTCGGAACACTAGAGAAAAAGAGGACATCCTAAAAGCTCCCAGAGGGAATAAAACAGGCTTCAAGCAAAGGACCAAGAACCTAAATGGCAGTGTATTTCTTAAGAAAGACACCAGACACTAGAACACATTGTAAGAATGCCTTCAGGCTTCAGAGTGAAAATGTTTTCCCAACTTAGAATTCTACACTATCAATTAAGTGTGAGGGTAGGATAAAGGCAGAAATTTAATGACAACACGCAAGGTATTAAAAAAAAAAAAAAATTATCTCCCTCGCACCCTTTTTCAGGAAGTCACTGGAGTATGTTATCTTCCAAAAAGGTAATAGAACAAGAAAGAGGAAGACATGGAAGGCTTGGCTGAATCCAACAGAGAGAGAGCAAGAGAATAACTAGAAGATGGTGAAGAGACTCACTTGGGTTGTTGTACAGTGGGCCTACAGAGTACACTTCTCTAGGAAAAATTGCTCCATAAAACTTATCCAAAGAGCACTTGATGTTTTTGAATGTCTTGAGAGGATGTTTGCACCACTGGGAAATAATACAGACATACATTAAAGAGCAGTACATAGAAAACTACGCCATTCCACACCACTTCCTCAAAACAAAAACCCACCCAAACAAAAGGCAATTATAATGTCAGAGAGAATGAAATGTGGAGCAGCAAAGGTGAACTACGACTCAACTGTCAATAGTATTTACACGAAAATAATAAGGTCAATATCGATCAAACAAAAATTAAGAGTTGGAAGGATGGTGTGAGGAGATTGCAAAAGAAAGCTTGATTTATACTTTCTATAGAAGGAAATCAATAGATAATCCCCAAAACTGAAAAATCAATCAGTAGCAATATAAGCAGATTATTTAGAAACGTGGAGATAAATACCAAAAAGATCAGCCCAAAGAGTAAAAGGAATAAGGAATATGTTTGATCGATATTGACCTTATTATTTTCATGTAAATACTATTGACAGTTGAGTCATAGTTCACTTTTCCTGCTCCACATTTCATTCTCCCTGGCATTATAATTGCCTTTCGTTAAGGAGGGTTTTTGTTTTGAGGAAGTGGTGTGGAATGGCATAGTTTTCTACGTACTGCTCTTTAATGTATGTCTGTATTATTTCCCAGTGGTGCAAACATCCTCTCAAGACATCTCTTCCAATAGGTTGGCCAGGTAGCTGTTTTACAAATTTCTTGGCATAGATAAGTGAGTACTTTCAGTACTGTTTCTGTTTGTTGAAACATTTCAATTGGTATTCAGTCAATTTCTTGAGCCTTGTTTTTTGCCAATGCCTTCAGTGCAGCTTGGATTTCTTCCTTCAGTTCCATTGGTTCTTGATCATATGCTACCTCCTGAAATGGCTGAACACGATCAATTCTTTTTGGTACGGTGACTCTGTATTCCTTCCATCTTCTTTCGATGCTTCCTGCATTGTTCAGCGTTTTGCCACAGAATCCTTCAATATAACCACTTGACTGTGCAGACCACAGTCTTGGGAAACATCTAGCTCAATTGGCATAATTTATATAGAAAATGTTCTACATTCTACTTTGGTGAGTAGCATCTGGGGTCTTAAAAGCCTTTGAGAGGCCATCTAGGATGCTCCACTGGTCTCATCCCTTTGGGAGCAAGGAAGAATGAAGAAAACTAAAGATACAAGGGAAAGACTAGTCCAAGGGACTAAGGGGCCACATCTATCACGGCCTCCACCAGACTAAGTCCAATGCAACCAAATGGTACCCAGCTACCACCACTGACTGCTCTGACAAGGAGCACAATAGAGGGTCCCGGACAGAGCTGGAGAAAAACATAGAACAAAATTCTAACTCAAAAGAAAGACCAGACTTGCTGGCCTGACAGAGACTGGAGAAACCCTGAGGGTATGGCCCCTGGACACCCTTTCAGCTCAGTGATGAGGTAACTCCTGAGGGTGAGGCCTTCAGCCAAAGATTGAACAGGCCCATGGAACAAAACAAGAGTAAGGGGCGCACCAGCCCTGGGGCAGGGGCTGGAAGGCAGGAGGGAACAGGACAGCTGGCAGTAGAGAACCCAGGGTTGAGAAAGGAGAATGTTGACATGTTGTGAGGTTGTTAACCAATGTCATAGAACAATGCGTGTACTAACTGTTTGGTGAGAAACTAGCTTCATCTAAAGTATAATAAAAAAAAATTGCCACTCGAGGCTTGAATTTTGTCTTCAGTTCTTTCAGGTTGAGAAATCCTGAGAGTGTTCTTCCCTTTTGGTTTTCTAACTCCAAGTCTTTGCACATTTCATTATTATACTTTGTCTTCTGGAGCTGCTCTTTGAAATTTTCTGTTCAGCTCCCTTACGTCATCATTTCTTCCTATTGCTTTAGCTACTCTATGTTCAAGAGGAAGTTTCAGACTCTCTTCTGATATCCATTTTGGCCTTTTCTTCCTCTGTCTTTTAAATGATCTTTTGCTTTTTTCATGTATGATCTCCTTGATGTCATTCCACAACTCATCTGGTCTTCAGTCGTCAGTACTTAGTGTGTCAAATCTATTCTTGAGATAGTCTCCAAATTCAGGTGGGATATACTCAAGGTCATACTTTGGCTCTCATAGACTTGTTTTAACTTTCTTCAGCTTCTACTTGAACTTGCATATGAGCGGTGGATGGCTTGTTCTGCAGTTGGCCCCTGGCCTTATTTTGACTGATAATATTGAGCTTCTCTATCCTCTCTTTCCACAGGTGTGGTCAATTTGATTCCTGTATATTCCATCCAGCAAGGTCCGCGTATATAGTCGTGGTTTATGTTGTTGAAAAAGGTATTTCCAATGAACAAGTTGTTGGTCTTGCAAAGTTCTGTCATGTGATCTTTGGCATCATTGCTATCACCAAGGCCATATTTTCCAACTATCAACCCTTCTTCTTTGTTTCCAATTTTCCCGTTCCAATCTCCAGTAATTATCAATGCATCTTGACTGCGTGTTTGATCAATTTCAGACTGCAGAAGTTGGTAAAAATCTTCAATTTCCTCATATTTGGCATTAGTGGGTGATGCATGAATTTGAATAATAGTCATTTTAACTGTTCTTCCTTGTAGACATATGGATATTATCCTATCACTGACACTGTTGTATTTCAGGATAAATCTTGAAATATTCTTTCTGATATTGAATGTGATGTCATTCCTTTTCAATTTATCATTTCAGGTATCTTAGATCATGTGATCGTCTGATTCAAAATGGTCATACCAGTCCATTTCAGCTTACTAATGCCTATTACACCCTTCAAGCATTTCACTTCATTTATGACAGCTTCAGTTTTCCTTGATTCATACTTCGTACATTCCATTTCTGATTATTAATGATGTTTGTAGCTGTTTCTTCTCAGTTTGAGTCATGCTACATCAGCAAATGAAGGTCCTGAAAGTTTTAGCCCACCCACATCATTAAGGTTGAATCTACTTTGAAGAGGCAGCTCTTCCCCGGTCCTATTTTGAGTGCCTTCCAACCTGAGGGGCTATATCAGACAATGTTTTGCTGCTATTTACAAGGCTTTCTCTGGCCATTTTTTTTTTTAGAAGTTGATCACCAAGTCCTATTTCCAAGACTGTCTTAGTCTGGAAGATCTGCTGAAACCTATCCACCATTGATGACCCTCTGGTGTTTGAAATAGCTCGTAGCATCACAGCAACATGCAAGCCACCACAGGACAACAAACTAACAGGTGAGAGGTAGATAAGAACTCATAGAATTATTCAAATTGCCAACAAAGAATGTTCAGAAATTTGATATTTGAAATATTAGTTTACATCTTATACTAGAAAATAAACTTAGGATAAAGTGTTAGATCTTAAAAGTGAAAATATTAAAGAAAAAATAAGTAATGTTTAAATTGACATGAAGGTTAGGATGAATTCCTAAGCTTAAAAACCAATGTAAGTAATACTATTGTATAGAAAAATATATTTCACAATATAAGAATGTAGTACAACTTTTTAATGTTAAAACAAAACAAAATACCATGCTCTTTCTCTTCTACCAGACTTGACTTTCAGGTGTGTAGGCCGGGGCTGTCTATTATGCTGGTACTCCCTACCCCTAATGAATGATGTGTAGTTTACTCTGGCTTGCACACCCCCTGTTCCCACCAACCCCAGCTCTCCCAGTTAATCCACTAGTTGCTGTTTTTAGTTGCCATTGAGTCAGCTCTGACTCCTGGCAACCCCATGTACAACAAAATGAAATGTTGCCTGGCCTCGTACCATCTTCGTGATCATTAGTGTGCTTTCCAACCTAGGGGGCTCATTTTCCAGCACTATATCTGTCTTAGGCTGGGTTCTCTAGAGAAGTAAAACCAGTGAAATGTATATATATATATAAATATAGAGAGAGATTTATCTCAAGGAAATGTCTCAAGTAGTTTTAGAGGCTGTTAAGTTACAAGTCCATGGGTCAGGCATCATGCTGGAGGCTCTCCTGACTCACATAACTACAGCATCTGATGAACCCAAGATCAGCAGGTCAGATGGCAGGCTGCTGACTCACAGGCTGTGGAGGCTGATGAATCCCAAGGTTGGCATGTCAGATGATAATTAGCCAGATGCAGTATCCAGAGCAAGTGAGCAAGCTTTTCTAGGATGTCCATATATATATTGGATGCAGGCCACACCACTGAGGAAATGGCCCTTACAACTAGTTGGTTGATCATATCAGGTCATATCATGAAGGATGATTACATCATTACATAACTGCCAAACCACTGAGAATCAGGCCCCAGCCAAGTTGACACACAACTTTAACCATCACAATATCGAACATTGTTCTGTTGTAATCTGTAGGATTTTCATTGTCTAAATTTTGGAAGTAGATCACTAGGCCTTCCTTCCTAGTGTGGAAGCTCCACTGCAACCTGTCCACCATGGATGACCCTGCTCATATTTGAAATACTGGTTGCATATCTTCCAGCCTCATAGAAACCACAGTACAACAAACTGATAGTTGGTAGGTTAATCCACAAAATTTATTTGAATACTAGGCTCATTTCTGTTGGTTCTTTGCCTAGGCATAAGCATTCTGCTGTCTCTTCCTGTAGACAGGCATTAGAAAGAAGGTAGGGATAGCTGTCTGGGTTTTCATATTTACAGATATAGCCTTCCTCCTCACTTCCATGCTTTCTTTCTGCTTACTCTTTGTCATGGAATTATGTCCTCCCCAAAATGTGTGTATCAATTTGGCTGGGCCTTGATTCCCGGTATTGCTGATTTTCCTATATGTTGTAAATCCTGCCTCGATGATATTAATAAGAGAAGATGGGTGGCAGTTGTGTTAGTGAGACAGGACTCCATCTACAAGATTGGATTGTGTTTTGAGGCAATCTCTTGAGATACAAAAGAAAGAAACCGGCAGAGAGACGGGGGACCTCATATCACCAAGAAAGTAGTGCCGGGAGCAGAGTGCGTCCTTTGGACCTGGGTTCCCTGTGCAGAGAAGGTCCTAGTCTGGGGAAGATTGATAAGAAGGCCAACAGAGAGAAAAAGCCTACCCCTGGAGATGACACCCTGAATTTGGAGTTTTAACCTATTTTACTGTGAGAAAATAAACTTCTCTTTGTTAAAGCCATCCACTTGTGGTATTTCTGTTACAGCAGCACTAGAAAACTAAGACACTCTTCATCAAGACCCTTCTCAGAGTTTCCCTGGACAGATAGAATTCCTCTTTTGCTTATACCCCCCTTGTTTTTTTGAGCTGTGGTTTCCTCTGCTTAATGTCCCCTTTTTGTTATTTTTGCTTTTATTTTATTTTTTCTTTTACTAATATGTTATCATTTTATTGGAAAGTCAGAATAGTGGGAGAAAAACATTGTGTGATCAGTTGATTATCTAGAATTAGTAGTCTTTTAATCAATGTTGTATGAATAAAAGCATGAATATTATAGAAAAATACTATATAAACTTTAAAGGAAAATGACTAATATTGAAACAATTGTAATAAAAAATTAACATTTTCACAATGAGCTTTTTATAAATCAGTGTAAGAAACACTAACGATGCAATGAAATACAAAGAAATAAACTGAAGAAATTAAAATCACCAATAAGTATATGAGAATATTTTAAACCTTGTTATGATCAAATGAATGCAAGTTGTTGAAAAAGTAAAGTATCCTTTTTCATGTATTAAATTGAATTTTTAAATATTTTATACTGCTTAGTACTGGAGTTGTGAGATGATCATTTATAGAGTGCTAGGTTTTTTTTTAGGAGGCATATACATTTCTACAATCTTCTGTAAAGTGCTTTAGCAAGTTGTATGAAGAATACAATCTTTCTTCTTTGAGATGACCCACTTCTATGCATTTTTCTTATAGTTATAATTTTTAAAATGTAGATAAATCATTGCAGTATTACTAGTTTAATAGAGAAAAATGGAAACAATCTCTGTAACAAAGGTTGGATTTTAGCATAAATTATGACAAATCCATGAACATATTATAATAATGTTTAAAAGGATACTAAACCTCATAAGAAATGTGCATAAATTAGATTTTAAAAATTTATACTAGGATCCAAATTATATAAACAAAGAAAATCTTCATTTTTGGGAAAACTATATATATAAAGAAAAATAATGGGGAGGAATACATCACAATGGTCATTATCTCTGGGTAGCAGGAAGAAGGATTTGATGTTTTTTTAGTTTCTTCTTTTCTGTTTTCCAACTCTTCTTCGATAAGCATGTGTAAAAATTAGACAATTCACTAGACTTTTTTCAAGACTGATTTTGAACATTACTACCTGCACGAACTTTCCTGTGTCTACGAAGTTGAATGTTACTCCTTTGTGCTTCCTTAGCATCCTGTATGTAGAACTGGTTACAGTTATCGCATGCTTTTCTCAGTTGATCATGAGCTTTTTGAGAGAAGTACATATGTTATATCATTAATTTTATTTGTGATTCTCATCAAAGGGCCTTGATACTCCATAAGTATTTGCTGAATTAGTAAATGGAAGATAAATGAATGAATGAATAATATATCCTTAGACACGTAAAAGTGATCCTGATGGTAGTGACTTGGTATGCAGAATAGGCAGGCAAGAAGAAACAGAGATAAAAGAAATAGGGGTGAAAGTATGTCTTTGGCCAGGGGGATGTTAAAAGGAGATTCAACCAAGCAGGTCTATATAGAGAAATAAACAAAAACAAAGAGACCAAGCAAGGGTAATAGAAACACAGAATAATATTGTAGAAAGTCCGTGGGTTTTAAGTCAGAAAGCACTGGGCTTAAATCTTAAGTTCACATTTTTTTGGCTGTGCAATCTTAGACATGCGGTAGAGAAGAGGCATAACAATTCTCTCCTAGTGGAGATGACATGAGATAATAAGAAAATTTCTTGGTACTGAATAGACCCATAGACAGACAAAAAGTGACAAATTTGAAGGAGGTAGAACCAATATGGCACCCTAGACAGACACATCATGCCTTCCCTCTGCAGCAAAGGCCTGAAAAGCTAAGTAAAACAGATACAAACGTCAATCCTGAAACTCTAAGGATCACGTGAAGAGATAAAGAAATAGCTCAACCAACAAATGGAAGAAGAAACTGTAGGAAAACAGAGAACAAGGAGAGATATGGAGTGGAGATCCCCACCAACTAAGAGCACAGAGTTGCCATCTTGGAGCAAAAACATCAATGACCCTGGACAGAGAATACAGGAAAGCAACTTCATGTAGTTCCCAACAGGTGAAGGAGCACCTGGTAAGCAGAGAAACACTCTTTCCAACCCCTCAGACTTCTGCCCTGTACACCACTTCCAGTCCTACTGATGGACTATGCTGAACTGACTTGGCTAGAGAGCTACCAGCCTGCTGCCATCCCTGGGTCTACCCCACCACCACCTGCCAGCTCTGTGCCATTTTTTCCCTTTCCTCTCTTTCTTTCTCCCTTACTCCCACCCTGTACCTCACTTCTATCCCTTCCCGCTTGGCCATGCTGCACCACCTTGGCTAGAGAGGCACTGGCCTGCCACAATTCAGGGTCCCCTCCCCGGCCCCAACCACCAGCTCCAGCTGTGCCATTTAAAAAAAAAAAAAAATATTTTACTTGTTTTTTCCCTTTCCTCCTTTTCTTTCTCCCTCCCACCTAGCCCTGTATTCTACCTCTACCCATTCCTGCTGGGCCACACTGTGCTGCCATGACCAGAGAGGCACTGGTCCACTGCCACCTTAGATCTGCCCCACCCAACCCAATAGTTCCCACTGTGCCGTTTATTTTTTCTTTTTCTTTTCCTTATTTCCCTCCTTTTTTTCCTTTTCTATCTCCCTCCCACCTAGTCCTGTACATCACCTCTACCCCTTCCTGCTGAGCCTTGCTGCACTATTGTGGGTAGAGAGCTACCAGCCCACCACCACCTGGGTCCCACGTGCTTCCACTCATTCCCACCTACAGCCACCTGCCAGCCCCTGCCATGCCATTTTTTATTTTATTTATTTGTTTTCTTTCCTTTCCCGCCCATCTAGTCCCATAAGCCACCTCCCACCCTTCCTCTGGGCCATGCCACATCACCGTGGCTAGAAAGCCACGAGATTGCTGCTTTCTACCTCTCACCTAACCCTATACACCACCTGCCTCCCTTTCTGCTGGCTTCCAGGCCCACCCCGTCCCCACCCATCAGCTACCCCCAGTTTTTTCTATCTTTTTTCTTTGTTACCCTAACCTAGCCCTGTACCTCATCCCCCCTCTCACTGGTCCTCACTTTACAACCATGGATACAGCATTCTGAGCTCAGACTAGCCACTGCACTGGGCCCACACTACCCCTCCCTTCCCGCCACTTGACCAGGTGCTGAACGTAGGGAAGCAGGCCCATACCACACCCCACCCAACAACCCTGTGTATCTGTCAAGGGGCAGTGAATGTTGCCACATCGCTGGACCAACATCAAGAGGCAGACAATGTCCATCCAGTCTGCCCTCAGACACCTTGCCAAAGCAGTGTACATTGAAGCAGGTTCAACTTGCCTGCTGCTTCCCTGCTCACCTGGACAAGGTGGCGAGAGCTATCGTGCCCACAGACAAGCAAGGAGTAAAACATGCCTGGCTCACCTGCTCTGACGTATCAAAGCAAAACAAAGAAGCAGGACAAAAACAAAACAAACATACAATCAATAAATAAAGAAAATAACGCCTTAATGTCTTGGAGACAGCAGACAATATCAAAACACACAAAAAAGCAGGACGACATGGTTCCAGCAAGTGACCAAAATAAAGAATCTGATGATCTTCTGGTAGAAGAAAAGGCAGTGGAACTACCTGATTTAGAATTCAAAAGATTAATATTTAGGGCTGTCCAAGAGATTAGGAAAGAGATCAAGGAAAACACAGATAAAACCAACAATGACAACAAAAAATAGACAAAATATTGGAAAACGCAGACAAAATCTACAAAAAACATAGCCAAAATTAAGGAAAACACAGACAAAGCAATAGAAGAATTCAGGAAAATAATACAAGAAAAAAACATCAAAATAAATAAATAGCTAGAAATCATACAAAAACAGCAACTAGAAAACCAAAAGATAAACAACAAAATTTCAGAAATGGACAAATCAATAGAAAGTTTTAGGAGCAATTCTGAAACAATGGAAGACAGACTAAGCAAGATTGAAGACAAACCCATGAACACCACTTTAAGGAAAAAAATCAGAGAAAAGAATGAAGAAAAATGAATAAAAACTAAGAATCATGTGGGACACAATCAAGAGCAAAAATCTGTGCATGATTAGAGTTCTAGTACAGGGGAGAAAATGGAAAACATGGAGAAGATTGTTGAAGATTTGCTGGTAGAAAACTACCCAAATATCATAAAACATGAAAAGCTAACCATCCATGAAGCTTAATGAACCTCATATAGTATAAACCCCAAAAGAAAGTCACCAAGACCTGTCATAATCACACCTACCAAAAACAAAGACAAAGAATTCTGAGAGCAGCTCAAGAAAAAGGAAAAATCACATACAAAGGGAAAACGATAAGACTAAACTCTGATTATTCGGCAGAAAGTGGGCAGGCAAGAAGGCAATGGATTGACATACATAAAACCTTGGGAAAAAAGAAACTACCAACCAGGAATAATTTATCCTGCAAAACTCTCTCTCAAATACGATGTGAAATTAGGACATTTCCAGATAAACAGAAATTAAGGGAATTTGTAAAAACCAAAACAAATTTATAAGAGATATTAAAAGGAGTCCTTCAGCTAGAGAACCAACAACATCAGACAATGACTGGAGTCTAGGACAAAGGACAGCATCAGCCAGGTACCAGCCTAGGTAAAAAACTGTCAATAATAAAGCAATGTTAAAAGATTTAAAACAGGGAAACAGAGACATCAATCTGTAAATAAAGACAATGTCAAAACAATAAAAGAGGGAAAAATAATGTGGGTATAGAACTTTCAAATCGAGAGGAAGTCAAGGTGATATCAAGTACTAAAAGACAGGTTCAAACTTAGGAAGGTAAGGGTAAATTTCAAGGTAACCACAAAGAAAGTTAACAGATCTACTCATCAAAATAAAAAAAGAAAAACATAAAGACTCAATAAACACAAAGTCTGTAATAACAAAAGTAAAGAAAATTCACAAACAAAAGGAACTCATCACAGGAAAGGAAGAGGAAAAAAGAAAACATCGGCACCACCCGAAAAAGCACAATATAACAGCAATAAACTCATAAAATATACTCACTGATAATCACATTGAATGTAAATGGCTTAAGTGCACCTGTAAAGAGACAGAGAGTAGCAGGATGGATAAAAAAGTACAACCCATCAATATGGTGTCTACAAGAGACACACCTTAGACACAAAGGCAAAAATATATTAAAAATCAAAGAATGGAAAAAATATATCAAGAAAAGAGTAACCCAAAAAAGGATAGGAATGACAATACTTATCTCAGATAAAGTAGACTTTAAGGCAAAATCAGCAATAAAAGACAAGGAAGGACATTATATAATGATTTAAAGGGGAAATCCACCAAGAAGACATTATTGCTGTTGTTAAGTTCTGTCGAGTTGGTTCCAACTCATAGCGACCCTATGTACAACAGAACGAAAGACTGCTCGGTCATTTCCTCACGATCCTTGCTATGTTTGAGACCATTGTAGAAGTTGCTGTGTCAATCCATCTCATTGAGGGTCTTCCTCTTTTTTGCTGACCCTCTGCTTTATCAAGCAAGGTGTCCTTCTCTAAGGACTGGTCCCTCCTGATAACATGATCGAAGTACATAGGACAAAATCTTGCCATCCTTGCTTCCAATGAGCATTCTGGCTATATTTCTTCCAAGACAGATTTGTTCATTCTTCTGGAAATCCATGGTATATTCAATACTCTTTGCCAACACCATAATTCAAAGGCCTTAATTCTTCTTTGGTATTCCTTATTCATTGTTCCTCTTTCACATACATATGAGGTGATTGCAAATGGCTAGGGTCAGGCACACTGTAGTCCTCAAGGTGACATCATTGCTTTTTAACACTTTGAAGAGGTCTTTTGCAACAGATGTACCCAAAGCAATACCTTATTTGATTTCTCGACTGCTTCTTCCATGGACATTGATTGTGGATCCAAGTAAAATGAAATCCTTCACAACTTCAATATTTTCTTTTTTTTATCATTGGTCCAGTTGTGAGGATTTTTGTTTTCTTTATATTGAGGTGCAATCCATACTGAAGGCTGTGGTCTTTCATCTTCATCAGTAAATGCTTCAAGTCCTTTTCACTTTCAGCAAACAAGGCTCTGTCATCTGCCTGTCGTAGGTTGCTAATAAGTCTTCCTCCAACCCTGATGCCCTGTTCTTCATATAGTCCAGCTTCTCAGATTATTTGCTTAGCATACAGATTGAATAAGTATGGTGAAAGGATGCCACCCTGACACACACCTTTCCTGATTTTAAACCATGGAATATCCCCTTGTTCTATTCAAATGGCTTACTCTTGGCCTATGCACAGGTTCCTCATGAGCACAATTAAGTGTTCTGGAATCTCCATTCTTTGCAGTGTTATCCATAATTTGTTATGATCCACACAGTTGATATTCAACAAAACACAGGTAGACATCTTTTTGGTATTCTCTACTTTCAGCCAAGATCCATCTGGCATTAGCAGTGATATCCCTTGTTTCACATCCTCTTCTGAATCTGGCTTGAACTTCTGGCAGTTCCCTGTCAACACACTGCTGCAACCACTTTTGAATGATCTTCAGCAAAATTTTACTTGCATGTGATATTAATGATATTTTTGAAAATTTCCCATTCTGTTGCAACACCTTTCTTGGAATGGGCACAAATATGGATCTCATCCAGTCAGTTGACTAGGAAGCTGTCTTCCAAATTTCTTGACATAGAAGAGTGCGCATTCCCAAAGCTTTATCCATTTGCTAAAAAATTTTAATTGGTATTCTGTTAATTCCTGAAGCCTTGTTTTTCACCATTCCCTTCTGTGCAGCTTGGACTTCTCCTTTCAGAACCATCAGTTCTTGATCATATCCTACCTCCTAAAATGACTGAAGGTCAACCAATTCATTTTGTTATAGTGACTCTGTATATTCCTTCTACCTTCTTTTGAAGCTTCCTGTGTCATTAAATATTTTCCCAGTAAAAAAATATTGCAACTCAAGGCTTGGATTTATTCTCCAGTTCTGTCAGCTTGAGAAATACCCAGCGTGTTCTTCCCTTTTGGTTTTCTAACTACAGGTCTTTGCACATTTCATTATAATGCTTTACTTTGCCTTCTTGAGCCATCTTTTGAAATCTTTTGCTCAGCTCTTTTACTTCATCATTTCTTCCATTCACTTTAGGTACTCAGCATTCAAGAGCAAGTTTCAGAGTCTCTTCTGACATCCATTTTGGACTTTTGTTTCTTTCTTGTCTTTTTTTAATGAACTTTTATTAAGCTTCAAGTGAACTTTTACAAATCCAATCAGTCTGTCACATATAAGTTTACGTACATCTTACTCCGTACTCCCACTTGCTCTCCCCCTATTGAGTCAGCCCTTTCAGTCTCTCCTTTTGTGACAATTTTGCCGGCTTCCCTCTCTCTCTATCCTCCCATCCCGCCTCCAGACAAGAGTTGCCAACACAATCTCAAGTGTCCACCTGATATAATTAGCTCACTCTTCATCAGCATCTCTCTCCCACCCGCTGACCAGTCCCTTTCATGTCTGATGAGTTGTCTTCGGGGATGGTTCCTGTCCTGTGCCAACAGAAGGTCCGGGGACCATGGCCGCCGGGATTCCTCTAGTCTCAGTCAGACCATTAAGTTTGGTCTTTTTATGAGAATTTGGGGTCTGCATCCCACTGATCTCCTGTTCCCTCAGGAGTACTCTGTTGTGCTCCCTGTCAGGGCAGTCATCGATTGTGGCTGGGCACCAACTAGTTCTTCTGGTCTCAAGATGATGTAGGTCTCTGGTTCATGTGGCCCTTTCTGTCTCTTGGGCTCTTAGTTGTCGTGTGACCTTGGTGTTCTTCATTTTCCTTTGCTCCAGGTGGGTTGAGACCAATTGATGCATCTTAGATGGCCGCTTGTTAGCATTTAAGACCCCAGACGCCACATTTCAAAGTGGGATGCAGAATGTTTTCATAATAGAATTATTTTGCCAATTGACTTAGAAGTCCCCTCAAACCATGTTCCCCAGACCCCCGCCCTTGCTCCGCTGACCTTTGAAGCATTCATTTTATCCCGGAAACTTCTTTGCTTTTGGTCCAGTCCAATTGAGCTGACCTTCCATGTATTGGGTTCTGTCTTTCCCTTCACCTAAAGCAGTTCTTATCTACTGATTAATCAATAAAAACCCCTCTCCCTCCCTCCCTCCCTCCCTCCCCTCTTCGTAACCACAAAAGTATGTGTTCTTCTCAGTTTTTTCTATTTCTCAAGATCTTATAATAGTGGTCTTATACAATATTTGTCCTTTTGCCTCTGACTAATTTCGCTCGGCATAATGCCTTCCAGGTTCCTCCATGTTATGAAATGTTTCACAGATTCGTCACTGTTCTTTATCAATGTGTAGTGTTCCATTGTGTGAATATACCACAATTTATTTACCCATTCATCCATTGATGGACACCTTGGTTGCTTCCAGCTTTTTGCTATTGTAAACAGAGCTGCCATAAACATGGGTGTGCATGTATCTGTTTGTGTGAAGGCTCTTGTATCTCTAGGGTATATTCCGAGGAGTGGGATTTCTGGGTTGTATGGTAGTTCTATTTCTAACTGTTTAAGATAATGCCAGATAGATTTCCAAAGTGGTTGTAGCATTTTACAATCCCACCAGCAGTGTATGAGAGTTCCAATCTCTCCGCAGCCTCTCCAACATTTATTATTTTGTGTTTTTTGGATTAATGCCAGCCTTGTTGGAGTGAGATGGAATCTCATCGTAGTTTTAATTTGCATTTCTCTAATGGCTAATGATCGAGAGCATTTTCTGATGTATCTGTTGGCTGCCTGAGTATCTTCTTTAGTGAAATGTGTGTTCATATCCTTTGCCCACTTCTTGATTGGGTTGTTTGTCTTTTTGTGGTTGAGTTTTGACAGAATCATGTAGATTTTAGAGATCAGGTGCTGGTCTGAGATGTCATAGCTGAAAATTCTTTCCCAGTCTGTAGGTGGTCTTTTTACTCTTTTGGTGAAGTCTTTAGATGAGCATAGGTGTTTGATTTTTAGGAGCTCCCAGTTATCTGGTTTCTCTTCATCATTTTTGGTAATGTTTTGTATTCTGTTTATGCCTTGTATTAGGGCTCCTAGGGTTGTCCCTATTTTTTCTTCCATGATCTTTATCGTTTTAGTCTTTATGTTTAGGTCTTTGATCCACTTGGAGTTAGTTTTTGTGCATGGTGTGAGGTATGGGTCCTGTTTCATTCTTTTGCAAATGGATATCCAGTTATGCCAGCACCATTTGTTAAAAAGACTATCTTTTCCCCAATTAACTGACACTGGTCCTTTGTCAAATATCAGCTGCTCATACGTGGATGGATTTATATCTGGGTTCTCAATTCTGTTCCATTGGTCTATGTGCCTGTTGTACCAGTACCAGGCTGTTTTGACTACTGTGGGTGTATAATAGCTTCTGAAATGAGGTAGAGTGAGGCCTCCCACTTTCTTCTTCTTTTTCAGTAATGCTTTGCTTATCCGGGGGTTCTTTCCCTTCCATATGAAATTGGTGATTTGTTTCTCTATCCCCTTAAAATATGACATTGGAATTTGGATCGGAAGTGCATTATATGTATAGATGGCTTTTGGTAGAATAGACATTTTTACTATGTTAAGTCTTCCTGTCCATGAGCAAGGTATGTTTTTCCACTTAAGTATGTCCTTTTGAATTTCTTGTAGTAGAGCTTTGTAGTTTTCTTTATATAGGTCTTTTACATCCTTGGTAAGATTTATTCCTAAGTATCTTATCTTCTTGGGGGCTACTGTGAATGGTATTGATTTGGTTATTTCCTCTTTGGTGTTCTTTTTGTTGATGTAGAGGAATCCAAGTGATTTTTGTATGTTTATTTTATAACCTGAGACTCTGCCAAACTCTTCTATTAGTTTCAGTAGTTTTCTGGAGGATTCTTTAGGGTTTTCTGTGTATAAGATCATGTCATCTGCAAATAGGGATAACTTTACTTCCTCCTTGCCAATCCGGATACCTTTTATTTCTTTGTCTAGCCTAATTGCCCTGGCTAGGACTTCCAGCACGATGTTGAATAAGAGTGGTGATAAAGGGCATCCTTGTCTGGTTCCCGTTCTCAAGGGAAATGCTTTCAGGCTCTCTCCATTTAGAGTGATATTGGCTGTTGGCTTTGCATAGATGCCCTTTATTATGTTGAGGAATTTTCCTTCAATTCCTATTTTGGTAAGAGTTTTTATCATAAATGGGTGTTGGACTTTGTCAAATGCCTTTTCTTCATCAATTGATAAGATCAAGTGGTTTTTGTCTTTTGTTTTATTTATGTGATGGATTACATTAATGGTTTTTCTGATATTAAACCAGCCTTGCATACCTGGTATAAATCCCACTTGATCATGTTGAATTATTTTTTTGATGTGTTGTTGGATTCTGTTGGCTAGAATTTTGTTGAGGATTTTTGCATCTACGTTCATGAGGGATATAGGTCTATAATTTTCTTTTTTTGTAATGTCTTTACCTGGTTTTGGTATCAGGGAGATGGTGGCTTCATAGAATGAGTTGGGTAGTATTCCGTCATTTTCTATGCTTTGAAATACCTTCAGTAGTAGTGGTGTTAACTCTTCTCTGAAAGTTTGGTAGAACTCTGCAGTGAAGCCGTCCGGGCCAGGGCTTTTTTTTGTTGGAAGTTTTTTGATTACCGTTTCAATCTCTTTTTTTGTTATGGTTCTATTTAGTTGTTCTACTTCTGAATGTGTTAGTTTAGGTAGGTAGTGTTTTTCCAGGAATTCATCCATTTCCTCTAGGTTTTCAAATTTGTTAGAGTACAATTTTTCGTAGTAATCTGAAATGATTCTTTTAATTTCATTCGGTTCTGCTGTGATGTGGTCCTTCTCGTTTCTTATTTGGGTTATTTGTTTCCTTTCCTGTATTTCTTTAGTCAGTCTAGCCAATGGTTTATCAATTTTGTTAATTTTTTCAAAGAACCAGCTTTTGGCTTCGTTAATTCTTTCAATTGTTTTTCTGTTCTCTAATTCATTTAGTTCAGCTCTAATTTTTATTATTTGTTTTCTTCTGGTGCCTGATGGATTCTTTTGTTGCTCAGTTTCTAGTTGTTCAAGTTGTAGGGACAGTTCTCTGATTTTGGCTCTTTCTTCTTTTTGTATGTGTGCGTTTATCGATATAAATTGGCCTCTGAGCACTGCTTTTGCTGTGTCCCAGAGGTTTTGATAGGAAGTATTTTCATTCTTGTTGCATTCTATGAATTTCCTTATTCCCTCCTTGATGTCTTCTATAACCCAGTCTTTTTTCAGGAGGGTATTGTTCATTTTCCAAGTATTTGATTTCTTTTCCCTAGTTTTTCTGTTATTGATTTCTAGTTTTATTGCCTTGTGGTCTGAGAAGATGCTTTGTAATATTTCGATGTTTTGGATTCTGCAAAGGTTTGTTTTATGACCTAATATGTGGTCTATTCTAGAGAATGTTCCATGTGCGCTAGAAAAAAAAGTATACTTTGCAGCAGTTGGCTGGAGAGTTCTGTATAAGTCAATGAGGTCAAGTTGGTTGATTGTTGTAAGTAGGTCTTCCGTGTCTCTATTGAGCTTCTTACTGGATGTCCTGTCCTTCTCCGAAAGTGGTGTGTTGAAGTCTCCTACTATAATTGTGGAGGTGTCTATCTCACTTTTCAATTCTGTTAAAATTTGATTTATGTATCTTGCCGCCCTGTCATTGGGTGCGTAAATATTTAATATGGTTATGTCTTCCTGATCAATTGTCCCTTT
Source organism: Elephas maximus indicus (assembly GCF_024166365.1). Lineage (NCBI taxonomy): Eukaryota > Metazoa > Chordata > Mammalia > Proboscidea > Elephantidae > Elephas > Elephas maximus. The sequence continues at coordinate 41,594,089 of NC_064837.1, read as the reverse complement.
TATCATTATATAGTGTCCTTCTTTATCCTTTGTGGTGGATTTAAGTCTAAAGTCTATTTTGTCAGAAATTAATATTGCTACTCCTCTTCTTTTTTGCTTATTGTTTGCTTGATATATTTTTTTCCATCCTTTGAGTTTTAGTTTGTTTGTGTCTCTAAGTCTAAGGTGTGTCTCTTGTAGGCAGCATAGAGATGGATCGTGTTTCTTTATCCAGTCCGTGACTCTCTGTCTCTTTATTGGTGCATTTAGTCCATTTACATTCAGCGTAATTATAGATAAGTAAGTGTTTAGTGTTGTCATTTTGATGCCTTTTCATGTGTGTTCTTGGCCATTTCATTTTTCCACATACTTTTTTGAGCTGAGACGTTTTTCTTAGTAAATTGTGAGATCCTCATTTTCATAGTGTTTGACTTTATGTTAGTTGAGTCGTTACATTTTTCTTGGCTTTTATCTTGAGTTCTGGAGTTGTTATACCTTTTTGTGGTTACCTTATTATTTACCCCTATTTTTCTAAGTAAAAACCTAACTTGTATTGTTCTATATCGCCTTGTATCACTCTCCATATGGCAGTTCAAAGCCTCCTGTATTTAGTCCCTCTTTTTGATTATTGTTATCTTTTACCTATTGACTTCCATGATTCCCTGTTATGTGTATTATTATTATTATTTTTTAATTAATCTTAATTTGTTTGTTTTTGTGATTTCCCTCTTTGAGTTGATATCAGGACGTTCTGTTTTGTGACCTTGTATTGTGCTGGTATCTGATATTATTGGTTTTCTGACCAAACAATATCCTTTAGTATTTCTTATAGCTTTGGTTTGGTTTTTGCAAATTCTCTAAACTTGTGTTTATCTGTAAATATCTTAATTTCGCCTTCATATTTCAGAGAGAGTTTTGCTGGATATATGATCCTTAGCTGGCAGTTTTTCTCCTTCAGTGCTCTGTATATGTCGTCTCATTCCCTTCTTGCCTGCATGGTTTCTGCGGAGTAGTCTGAACTTATTGATTCTCCCTTGAAGGAAACCTTTCTTTTCTCCCTGGCTGCTTTTAAAATTTTCTGTTTATCTTTGGTTTTGGCCAGTTTGATGATAATATGTCTTGGTGTTTTTCTTTTTGGATCAATCTTAAATGGGGTTCAATGAGCATCTTGGATAGATATCCTTTCGTCTTTCATGATGTCAGGGAAGTTTTGTGTCAGGAGTTCCTCAACTATTTTCTCTGTGTTTTCTGTCCCCCCTCCCTGTTCTGGGACTCCAGTCACCCGCAGGTTATCCTTCTTGATAGAGTCCCACATGATTCTTAGGGTGTCTTCATTTTTTTAAATTAGTTTATCTGGTTTTTTTTCAGCTATGTTGGTGTTGATTCCCTGGTCCTCCAGATGTCCCAGTCTGCATTCTAATTGCTCGAGTCTGCTCCTCTGACTTCCTATTGCGTTGTCTAATTCTGTAATTTTATTGTTAATCTTTTGGATTTCTACATGCTGTCTCTCTATGGATTCTTGCAACTTATTAATTTTTCCACTATGTTCTTGAATAATCTTTTTGAGTTCTTCAACAGTTTTATCGGTGTGTTCCTTGGCTTTTTCTGCAGTTTGCCTTATTTCGTTTGTGATGTCTTGAAGCATTCTGTAAATTAGTTTTTTTATATTCTGTATCTGATGATTCCAGGATTGTATCTTCATTTGGGAAAGATTTTGTTTCTTTTGTTTGGGGGGTTGGAGAAGCTGTCATGGTCTGCTTCTTTATGTGGTTTGATATGGACTGCTGTCTCTGAGCCATCACTGGGAAACTAGTTTTTCCAGAAAATCCGCTAAAAAAAATGCAGTCAGATCCCTATCAGAGTTCTCCCTCTGGCTCAGGCTATTCGGATGTTAATGAAGCCGCCTGGGGAGTGTGGGGGAGGGATCAGAGAGATAGGAGAGTAGCACCTCAGAATATAGCCAGAGTTGCTTGTCTTGCTTGGAATGACTATTATATCTGAGATTCCCGTGGGGCACGTTGCCTATGTGTGCTGGCTGTGTGGAGATTGCCCCCGGGGGGTCTGGCCCGCTGGAGTCACGGTCAGATCCTCCTCTACCAGCCCCACGCCCAACGTTAAGGTTCCCCTGCTGGAACTGTGCACTCTCGACTCCAAAATCAGTCGCTGCCTCCCGGGGACTTCTCGTCCCGCCAGCCGCGTCGCCGTGCTGCCCCCGTGAACCGGCTGGGCCCCCTCCCGGGGTTAGTTCAGGTGAGTGGAGCAGCTCCCCGTGCTTGTGCCGTGACCGCGTGTCCTGGCTGGGACACTGCTCTCCCCGCTCCAAGACCAGTTGCTGCCTCCCGGGGACTTCTCCCACCAGCTGCGTCACCACGCTGCCCGTGCAAACCGGCTGGGCCCCCTCCCGGGGTTAGTTCAGGGGGGTTGAGCAGCTCTCTGTGCTTATGCCGTGCCTGCGCCCAGTCAAAATCCCGGTGGGACGGTTCCCCGGCTGGGACTCTGCTCTCCCCACTCCAAGATCAGTCACTGCCTCTCGGGGACTTCTCCCACAGGCTGCGTCACCACGCCGCCTGCGCGAAGTGGCTGGGCCCCCTCCCGGAGTGAGTTTGGGGACTAGGGCTGGGCCCCTTGTTTGTGCCGTCTGCTCCCCTGGGCTCTGCCCTAAATCGGGCGCCAAAGGTTACTTGACTGGTACGCTGGCTCCAGGCTCTGAAAACAATCGCTGCTTCCCCGTATTTGTTCGTTCTCCATCTCTAAATCTGTGTTTGTTGTTCAGGGTTCGTAGATTGTTATGTATGTGATCGATTCACTTGTTTTTCCAAGTCTTTGTTGCAAGAGGGATCCGAGGTAGCGTCTACCTAGTCTGCCATCTTGGCCCCGCCTCCTCTTTCTTGTCTTTTTAATGATCTTTTCCTTTCTTCATGAATGATGTCCTTGATGTCATTCCACAATTCGTCTGGCCTTGGTCCTTAGTGTTTCATGTGTCAGATCTATCCTTGAGATGGTCTCTAAATTCAGGTGATATATACTCAGGGTCATATTTTGGCTCTTGTGGACTTGCTTTAATTTTCTTCAGCCTCAACTTGAACTTGCACATGAGCAACTGATGGTCTGTTCCACATTTGGCCGCTGGCCTTGTTCTGACTGATGATATTGAGCTTCTTTCTCCATCATCTCTTTTCACAGATTAGTTGATTTGGTTTCTGTGTTTTTCATCTGGTGAGGTTCAAGTGTAAAGTTGTTGAAAAAATGGCTTTTCAGTGAAGAAGTTGTTGGTCATGCAAAATTCTATAGTGTGACCTTCAACATCATTTCTATCACCAAGGCCAGATTTTCCAACTACTGATCCTTCTATATTTACAACTTTTGCATTTCAATCACCAGTAATTATCAATGCAACTTGATTGAGTGTTTGATCAACTTCAGACTGCAGAAGTTGGTAAAAATCTTCAATTTCTTCATCTTTGGCATTAATGATTGGTGCATAAATTTGAATAATTGCCATATTAAATGGTCTTCCTTATAGCCATATGGGTATTATCCTACCACTGACAGCGTTGTATTTCAGAATACATTTTGAAATATTCGTTTTGATGATGAAAAAGATGTCATTTCTCTTCAATTTGTCATTGCTTTTTTTAGCATAGTAGACCACATGGCTGTCTGATTCAAAATGGCCAATAACAGTCCATTTCAACTCACTAATGCCTCGGATATTGATCTTTATGTAGTCCATTTTTTTGATGACTTTCAATATTTCTAAATTAATACTTCGTACATTCCAGGTTCTTCTTATTAATGTATGTTTGCAGCTGTTTCTTCTTATTTTGAGTCATGCCATCTCAGCAAATGAAGGTCCTGAAAGCTTTACTTCGTCCACATCATTAAAGTCAACTCTACTTTAAGGAAGCGTCTTTTCCCCAGTGATATTTTGAATGCCTCCCAACTTGAGGGGTTCATCTTCTGGCACTACACCAGATAATGTTCCTCTGCTATTCAGGAAGTTTTCACTGGCCAATTTTTTCAGAAGTAGATCTCCAGTCCTTCTTCCTTGTGTGTCTTAGTCTGGAAACTCTGCTGAAATTCGCCCAATAAGGGTAGCTCTGCTGTTATTTGAAACTCCAGTGGCATAGCTTCCAGCATAAGAACAACATGCAAGCCATCACAGTACAATAAAACAACAGACATGTGAGTAAGAAGACATAACCTTAATAAATATCTACACATCCAATGACAGGGCTCCAAAATACATAAAATAAACTGTAAAATCACTGAAAAGAGAAATGGGCAGTTCCTGTATTATAAGAGGGGGCTTCAACACAACACTCTAGGTAAAGGACAGAATATCTAGAAAGAAACTCAGCAAAGATCCAGAACATCCAAAGGTCAAAATCAGCCAACTTGACTTCATAGGCATATAGAGAACACTCCACTCAACAGCAGCAAAGTATACATTCTTTTCCAGTGTACATGGAACATTCTACAGAATAGACCACATTTTAGGTCACAAAGCAGCCCTCAATAAAATCCAAAACATCAAAATAATACAAAGCATTCTCTCAGATCACAACACTATGAAAGTAGTAATCAGTAACAGGAAGGGCAAAGAAAAACAAATCAAATTCATGGAAACTGAATAACGCCTTACTTAAGACAACTGGGTAACAGAAGAAATCAAAGAAGGAATAAAATAATTTTTTCTAGAATTAAATGAGCAGGAAAACTCATCAAACCCAAACCTTTAAGGCATAGCAAAAGCATACTCAGAAGGCAATTTACAGCAAGAAATGAACACATCAAAAAAGAACAGGCCAAAATCAAAACGTTAACTCTACAACTCAGACAGATAGAAAGACAACTGCAAAAGAAGTCCACTGCTACCAGAAGAGTGGGAATAATAAAGATTAGAGCAGAAATAAATGAAATACAGAACAGAAAACAATAGGAAGAATCAAGAAGACCAAAAGTTGATTTTTTGAAAAGATCAACAAATTTGACAAGCCACTGGTCAAATTAACAAAAGAGAAACAGAAGAGCAAGCAAATAAGAAATGTGATGGGGGACATTATAACAGACCAAACTGAAATAAAAAGTATCATAACAGAATATATGAAAAATTGGACTCCAAGAAATTTGAGAACCTGGAGGAAATGGACAATTTTGTAAAAACACGTTATCTACCTAAACTAACAGAAGCTGACAGAGAAAATCTGAACAGACCCATAACAAGAGAAGAGATTGAAAAGGTAATTTAAAAAACAAACAAACAAAAAAACTCCCAACAACAACAACGAAAAAACCCTGGCCTGGATGGCTTCACTAGAGAAATTCTACCAGACATTGAGAGAAGAGCTCACATCAGTACTACTCAAACTATTTAAGAGCATAGAAAAGGAAAGCATACTCCTGAATTCATTCTACGAAGCCAGCATAACCCTGATACCAAAGCCAGGCAAAGACACCACAAAAAAAAAAAAAAAAAGAAAGAAAAGAAAATTATAGACTAATCTCTCATGAATATAGATGCAAAAATTCTCAACAAAATTCCAGCCGAGAGATTTCAGCTTCACATCAAAATAATAATAATAATACACTATGACCAAGTCGAATTCATACAAGGTATGAAAGGATGGTTCAACATTAGAAAATCAATCGACGTAATTCACCACATAAATAGAACAAAAGAAAGAATCACATGATCATCTCAATCAATGCAGAAAAGGCATTTGATAAAGTCCAACACCCAATCCTGATAAAAACTTCCAAGAAAGTAGGAATAGAAGGGAAACCCCTCAACATAATAAAAGGCCAACAGCCAACATCGTTCTTAATGGAGAGAAGGTGGAAAGCATTCCCCTTGAGAACGAGAACAAGGCAAGGATGCCCTTTATCACCACTCCTATTTAACATTGTGCTGGAAGTTTTTTTCTTTTGGAAGTCCTAGCTAGAGTGATAAGGCAAAAAATAGAAATAAAGGGTATCCAGATTGGAAAGGAAGAAGTAAAGTTATTCCTATTAACAGATGATATGATCCTATACACAGAAAACTCCAAAGATTTCATGAGAGAACTACTGGAACTAATAGGAAGATTCAGCAGAGTAACAGAAGACAAGATCAACATACAAAAATCAGTTGGATTCCTCTACACCAACAAAGAGAACTTGAAATGGAAATCAGGAAAACAATACCATTTATAACAACCACTAAAAAGAAAAAAATGCTTAGGAATAAATCTAACCAGGGATGTAAAAGTCTTATACAAAGAAAAATATAAAAGATTATTGCAAGAAACCAAAGGAAACCTACATAAGTGGAAAAAACATACCATGCTTCAGGAATAGGAAGATCCAATGTCACAAAAATGTGAATCCTACCCAAAGCGATCTACAGTCGTAATGCAATCCCAATCCAAATACCAACAGCATTTTTTAAAGAGATGGAAAAACTAATCATCAACTTTATATGGAAAGGAAATTGGCCCTGGATAAGCAAAGCATTACTGAAGAAAAAGAATAAAGTAGGAGGTTTCACACTACTTGATCTCAGATCCTGCTATACAGCTATGGTAGTTGAAACAGACTGGTACTGCTACAATGACAGACACATAGACCAATGGCATATAACTGAGAACGCAGATGTAAATCCATCCACTATGGTCAGCTGATCTTTGACAAAGGACCAAAGTCCATTAAATGGGGGAAAAAATAGACTTTTTAACAAATGTTGCTGGCAAAAGTGGATGTCCATCTGTAAAAAAATGAAACAGGAGCCATACCTCACACCATACACAAAAACTAACTCAAAATGGATCAAAGGCCTAAATATAAAATGTAGAACAATAAATATAATGGAAGAAAAAATAGGGACAACACTATGTTCCTAATACATGGCATACATACAATACCAATAATAACTAACAATGCACAAACATCAGAAGATAAACTTGATAACTAGGAGCTCCTAAAAATTAAAAACTTATGCTCATCAAAGTAATTCACCAAAAAAGTAAAAAGAGTACCTACAGATTGGGGAAAAAAAAATTGGCTATGAAATATCCAACAAGAGTCTAATCTTTAAAATCTATAGAATACTTCAACACCTCAACAACAAAAAGACAAATAACCGAGTTAAAAAGTGGGCAAAGGATATGAACAGACACTTCACCAAAGAAGACATTCAGACGTCTAAAAGACGCATGAGGAAATACTCGTCATTATTAGCCATTAAAAAAAGTGAGAACTTTTTTTTTTTTTGCCATTAGAGAAATGCAAATCAAAACTACAATGAGATATCATCTCACCCCAAAGTTACTGGCACTAAAAAAAAAAGAATAAAACAAAATAACAAATGTTGGAGAGGTTGTGGATAGATAGGAACTCTTATGCCCTGCTGGTGGGAATGTACATGGTACAACCACTATGTAAAATGAAATGGCACCTCCTTAAAAAGCTTGAAATAGAAATACCATACGATTCAGCAATCCCACTCCAAGGAATATATCCTAGAGAAATAAGAAACGTCACATGTATAGACATATGCATACCTGTGTTCGTTGCAGCATTATTCACAATGGCAGAAAGGTGGAAACAACGTAAGTGCCCATCAACAGATTAATGGATAAACTCACTATGATACATATACACAATGGAATACTACACAAGGATCAAGAACAATATTGAATCTGCAAAACATCTCACAACATGGATAAATCTGGAGGGCATTATAATGAGTGAAATAAGTCAGTCGCAAAAGGACAAATATTGTATGAGACCGCTATTATAAAAATCCAAGAAAAGGTTTAGACACAGAAAAAAACAATCCTTGATGGTTGTGAGGTAGGGGAATGTTGGGGAGGGGAAATAACTAACTACATAGTAGATAAATGTTAACTCTGGTGAAGGGAATGACAACACACAATATAGGAGAAGTCAGCACACCTTGACCAGGGCAGTCATAGAAGCTTCCTAGACACATCCAATCACCTTGAGGGACTGAGTTACTGTGGCTGAGGGCTGCGGAGCATAGTCTTGGAGAACATCTAGGTCAATTGATATAACACAGTTCATTAAAAAAAAAAACTACATCCTACTTTGGTGAGTAGCATCTGGGGTCCTAAAAGCATACGAGCAGTCATCTAAGATACACGTATTGGTCCTAGCAGGTTCAGAGCAAAGGACAATGAAGAAAACCAAAGACACAAGGAAAATATTAGTCCAAAGGACTAATGGACTACACGAAGCACAGCCTCCACCACCCTAAGCCCAGAAGAACTAGATGGGACGCAGCTACCATCACTGTCGGCTCTGACAGGGATCACGACAGAGGGTCTTGGGCAGAGTGAAAGAAAAATGTAGAAGGAGATAGCAATTTACAAAAAACACAAAAACAGACTTATCGGTCTGATGGTGACTGCAGGAATCCCTGAGACTATGGCCCCTGGACACCCTGCTAACTCAGAACTGAAGTCACTCCCAAAGCCCACCTTTCAGCCAAAGACTAGCCAGGCCTGTAAAACAAAAAATAGTACATGTGAGGATCGTGCTTCTTAGTTCAATCAAATGTATGAGACCAAATGGGCAACACCTGCCCAAAACCAAAGACAGAAAGCAGGAAGGGACAGGAACACTGGATGAACGGATGCTGAGAAGCCAGGGTGGAAAGGGAAAGGGGGAGAGCACTGACACATTGCAGTGATAGCAACTAATGTTATAAAACAATTTGTGCATGAACGTTTTGAATTAAAAACTATTTTGCACTGTAAACTTTCACCTAAAACACAATTAAAAAGAAAAAAACTTTGTAAGTGTAGAACAGTTTTAAACATCATAGTAAATATGTGGAAAGAAAATTTTGATGAGCCCATTTTTAACATGTTAATTTTTAAAAGAGTTTAAAAGCATTTCCCCTGATTATTAATGTTAAAATTTAATCATAATCTATTCTCGTATTTTTGTATTCTAAAATGAGAAGATGCAACTAGTTGTCCTCTTTACCTACTTGACCACGGTGGCATAACTTGAATTTTATTGTTTCAGAGACCCAGATTTAATAAATTGATAAAAGTTATTTTTAACCTATATATATATATATTTAATTAATTTACAAATAGTTAAGTGGTGAAATGCCAAGAATGGGAATTGACCAAAGAATGAAATGAATTTTGAAAAGAATGAAATTAGTCTCAAATGAAGTGATACAAGTTTTCTATATCAGATGTCAGCGATTGTTTAAATAAGGATGCCTTAAAGTTTTGATGGTGTTTTTATGTTCCTGGCTTTATAAAGCTGTTTCATAGTACATTCTTTTAACACTTTTATATGAAGAAGTGGATCATCAAGTCTACATTTCATTTGGGTTGGGTTTCTGCACTTTCCCTTCCTTTAGTCCGTGGTCCATTTCTCTCTTAATGGGCTGGCTGACAGTTCTTTTCAAGTACACTTAGAAAGGCAAAAGAGCCCTTTTCATAGTATTTATAAGGGTCATGCTTCCATTTTTTAGTTTGATTTTTTTTCTTTTTATATAATTTTATTAATTTTCTTGTTGTTATTGAGAATATACACAGCAAAACATACACCAATTCAAGAATTTCTACATGCACCATTTAGTGACATTGATTACATTCCCCGAATTGTGTAAGCATTCTCACCCTCCTCTTCTGAGTTGTTCCTCCTCCATTAACATAAATTCACTGCCCCTTAAGGTTCCTGTCTGATCTTACAAGTTGCTGTTGTCAATTGGATCCCCTAGAGATAGTTCTTAAAAGAGCACAGTGTTCAAGGCAGACATTCTTCACTAGTTAGGTTAAACTATCGTTTGGTTTTAAGAAGACTTTAAGTGATATTTATGGTTTAAGGTTTAACGATTATCTCAGGGCAATAGTTTCAGGGGCTTAGCCAATCTTCATGGCTCCAGATACTGCTTCATGAATTGCTGGGTATGAAAGATTAGGAAGTAGGTCCAGTGGTCAAATTTTACCTGCCCACCCAGACTTTGTTCTGAGGTCAAACTTCTGATATTTGCTGTTCTATGAGCTGGTACAAGAGGAAAGTTAGAACCAGATCAAAGCTCAAGGCAAGAGAATTGGGACTCAATGAGAGACTGTAGCTAAAACATGGATCATCGGGATTGCCCTCTTTGATAAAAAAAGAAATAGCTGACCTGTGATTTAGGAAATAATATTAGAGTCATTATTCCCTGTCTTTGAGCACAGAGAATGTGACCCAGCTGGAGCTGGACTCAGAAGGACACATCAACTAGGCCCTGAGGTATAAAGACAACAGAATAATCTTGGAAAACATCTTTTAGGGAAACTTTCATATAAGCCAGAACACAAAAGACTTTCCACTCTTAGCTTTTCCTGTTAATATTTAGTGAATAGAAATTTGTTGGACCAGTGAAGACCCTCCTGACTGTCATTACTGAATCCTGTAGCAATGATTGTTAAGAAAGACAATTAAAATGTAAGGTGACAGTTTCTAGCCAATCTGTGAAAAGGTAAAGCTTTCAATGGTTTTGCCCATTTGTAATGTTAATATACACTGATGACTCTAACCTTCCTTGGACTCGGGCAGACACGGGTATGGCAGCATGCTTGTCCGTTTTCCCACTTTTGTCTATTCTATAATTTCCTTGGACTCGGACAGACATGGCTGTGGTAACATGCTTGTCCGTATTCCCATTCTTGCTTACTCTGTAATATTTCCTTGGACTTGGGCAGGCATAGCTCTGGCAACATGCTTGTCCGCTCCTCAACGTTTGTCCTTTTGAATATATGCCGAATAAAACTTTCTTTTTTGCTTTACTAAACTTTGAGATGTTTTTTCCCCTACAACACCTGTGTGTGAAAATGCTTTATTATCCTGCCAATCATATGCTTGCTAATAGAAGCCAGTTATCTCAACAGCATCTTAAGGTCTACTGCCCCAATAGACAATGTGGAAGGTTAGCAAGTACTGGTACTTCATTATGGGAATATGTCACCTCAATCAATTTTAAATGTACTGTTTGAACATCATTTGTATGTGTGCATTTTTTTTTTTTACAGGCAAAGCCTATCATTTTCCATTCCTATTTCTGAAATTAACTCACTAAATGATGAAGACCCTGATATAAAAAAAAAGTAACAAATTCAGTGAGACAGAGAAAGCTCATTTCTGATGAGACGTAATATCAACATGAAGTATTAGAAATGTAAGTATTGTTTCAGGGAGAGTTGGAATTGAAAGCCACTATCTTGAATAACAGGAGCCCTAGTGGTGCATGGTTAAGAGCTATGGTGAGCTACAGCTGCTATCCAAAATGTCAGCAGTTCAGACCCACCAGCTGCTCTTTAGAAACCCTATGGGGCAGTTCTACTCTGTCCTATAGGGTCAGCATAAGTTGGAATTGACTGGATAACAAGGGTTTTTTTTTTTTTTTTTTTTATCTTGACCAAAAGGCGGCATGCATTTTTGCAGCTGCAATAGCCTATTTTCAACGTTCTACCATTTATTTGCTGGCAGTGTACCTAAATTTTATCACTAACAAATAGGTAAAAAAAAAAAGCAACCTTCACATAGTGCTAGGTCTATCCAGAAAAATTCTTTTAAACTTTTTAGATTTCATTACTTGTTACAGTATTTTCTCAAATTCTGTCCCACCAGAGTCAAAAAGAATAATTATTTATGGTCCTTGATTTTGCGTGTGTGCATGTATGTGTGTGGTAGTAGGGGAGCAGCAAAATGGAGAGGTACCCATTAATTTTGTTTTCAAGACCACAAAGGTGTTAAAGAACACATTCTGGGATCTTCTGTATCCTTGTCAATGAGATAGTTGAGTTGAGCCTGGGCTTTGAAAACAGAGTTCTGGGTTGAAATCTTAATTCCAGTACTTACTAGCTCAACTGACCTTAGGACAGACTGTTAATTAACCTGTAGGAGTCACTTTGTTCTCACCTGGGAAGGTAATTAATACTAGTGATTTTTCAGGATATTGTAAAAATGAATACACCCAATATTCCTAGCACCTTGCTTGGCTCTAATAAGAACTCAAGATTTCATAAATTCTTTGGGAGATGGGGTAGCTAAAAGGCATTTGAGGAGAAAATGCTTAAAAGTGTTAGCCCATGTATTATTGAAATTGCTGCATTTCCTAGCTTCTGATCTGGATTTTTCTGGCAAGCCTGCAAGGGCGGGTTGGCTGGGTTCGCTCTGTCAGACCTGCATTACAATTGACTTCTACTCAACCGCACTTTTTCTTTCGCAGGTGGTGGGCCCTAATAACCATCTTGCACCTGAAATTCCATTCCAGTGTCTTCTTCCTTTGAATCCAACCTATGACACTTGGTACCATGACTAATCCAAGAAAACAGGCAATAAGGTAGGGTTTGGGGGCTAGATCATTCAGCCTTGGCTGGCAATGACAGCCTCAGCACTGGTGGTAGTCTGCAAGGGTTTGCCTACTTTCTTAGGGTTTTCTGAAGGCCTTTGCTTTTTCTTTAGTTGTGCCAGAGGCAGTCAGGAAATATTTCACCATGTGGAAAGTTGAGCCTTCAACTTCTCCAATAATGGGAACCAGCAATTCCCTTCTTCCAGCGCATCTTTTGGACGCAAACAGAAGAGTTAGAGAAATACATGTACCTCATTCATCACAGCTTCAGAGAAGCAGATTCCATCATGCTAGAAATAGAAAATGAGCATTCAGCTGAAGGAGAAAGAGAGAAATCAATTATACTAGTGGCTGGAAAGCATCATAACAAAGAAACAGAGGAGCACAGAATGAGATCTTGTATTTTCCTTAAGTTGAAGAAGCCAAGCTTCCATTCTTTATACTTGGAAAGGACATCAATGAGATTGATTGAAAAAAGCCAGTAGAATGTTAAAATTATGCAGTATTTTTGCAGCTTGGCTGTAATTCATGCATAAAATGGGCTATTACCTACGCGTTGTTCTATAGAAGAAAAAATAAATAAATTAATTGCTTTCTTCCCTTAACTTCTCCTTCCTAAAACCTTAATCAGTGATTTATCTTTAAACTTGCTGCAACGAGTAGTTTCTTTATTGTTATTTTCTTCTTTTTTTTAAAGAGGGAGATAAATGATTAACAAAGAAGTTGTTGGTTTTCAAAGTTCTTACTGGGAATGGCAGCTGCTGCAAAATTAGTAAAACTCATATCACAACATTCTCTGGACAATCTAGTGAGTGTCCAGATTGTGCAGAGAGAAAATTATTATCTGTACGGCTCAATGTTTAGAACAATCAAAAGAGAGTTGGGCCTACAAGTTTTCAGCCTTAATCTTTATCATTTTATATATATATATATATAGTTGCCATTGAGTTGACTCTGACTCATGGCAACCTTATGTGTGTCAGAGAAGAGCTGTGCTCCATAAAGTTTTCAATGGCTAAGTTTTTGGAGGTAGATTTACAGGCTTTTCCTCTGAGGGATCTCTAGGTGGACTCAAACCTCCAACCTTTTGGTTAGCAGCCAAGCACGTGAACCATCTGCACCAAGCAGGGACTCTGCTGTTATTCTTATAGCTCCTAATTTCTTCACACCTCTCAAATACTTATAATCATTTCAGGTATTTATTTACTTTGCCTAGTTCACCAACCCAAATCACCACCAGTGAACATTTTAACAATTACACCATCACCTTATGTCAGGGGCTGTCAATGCGTTAACTACCACTAGTGATGAGGCTCTTATTGCCAGTCAAGGCTGAATGATCCAGCCCCTAAACCCTACCTTACTACCTGTTTTCCTGGGTTAGTCATGGTACCACGTGTCACAGGTCGATTTCAAGGAAGTAACACTGGAATGGAATTTCAGGTGCAAGATGTTTATTACGGATCACCACCTGTGAAAGAAAAAGTGGGGTTGGGTATGAAGGTCTGACCAATCCAACCCAGTAGAAAGCTCTTGAGTCAACACTGGCCATCGCAGTTTTCCCGTGATGCATCAAAATGGCTAGGCCTTTATACCTCTGCCTCCTTTAGTCACGAGGTAGTGATAGAAAGGCTGTGATATTGGTGGGATGGATCTCCGAAGGTGAGGCAGACCCTGAAGGAGCTGACAGCTGAAAGCTGTCTGCTGACTGCACTCCACAGTTGGACTGCAAGCTCTTCCCGGAAGGGGGCTGTGTGGTGCGTCTCTGTGTCTACAATATGGTTACACACAGGCACAGAAGCCAATACCAGACACTCTCTCCAACATATTCTGTGCCCAGTATTTAAATAAAATGCATTACATAGTCAAAATAAAAGAACAAGGTTATTCGGTTTTGCCAATCTTCACCTTCTGGTAAGTCACATAGTACCACTGGACCTCAGTTTTTGTTTTTGTGTTGGTCATCTCCAAAACGGTGAGGCTATCTAGCCTATGCACACGTACACATACTTTGAAAACGACAAAGCCCTGTACCAATGTGAATGTTAATGATAACTTTCCTTTTAGTAATTTATAGGGCTGAGTATCTAGAGATTCTGTGTTCATTCAACCTTCTTTTTCTTACTTCTGGGTCTCTGCTTTGGGAAGACAGTTTGATCTGGGAAGCCAAGCTGGAAGTGAGAGAGGAGGTTATAAGCGTTTTTTCTCCTGTCAGATACTCATTTTCATGAGCTAGGGGGCATATACCCCTGAAACTGAACCTGGGCCAAAAGTGCTCATGTTTCTCTAAATAAGCAATGGGGGAAGTGATTGTGGGGCTCCTGTTTGCCAGCCAGTCCATCTCCATAACTCAGAAACCTCTGGCTCAGTTAACATCATTCATTTGTGTCAATAAAGTCCAGTGCATTGCACCCCAGGATTCTTCCAGCTGTCATAAAGGGGCTCAGGTACCTTGGGATTCCATATGCTGGCAATAAGTCTAGCCTAATAGCCAAGCCCATGGTCCCCTTTATTGATTTTAAGTCATTCTTCAGCATCGCAGGGACCCTTTCAATACTACCATTTAGCTGTCACTTACATCAGCAGAGGCAAGCTAAGGGATGACAAATGATGGAGTCACCAAAAACTTGGGCCAGCCTACTCCCTGCCAACACTTTCTCTTCAAATGCAGGGTTTGTGCTGCACTAACTGGTGAAGTTAGTGCCTATACCTGTACCTATATGAGAGTGTAGGCAACACTCTCAATGGAGCTTCCCAGGCAGACATTTTCTCTTAACCAAGTTCACCACCTGCTCGGCTCACAAAACCAGAGAAGCTGCTTGCATCCCTGCAAGGGATGCTAGTCTTCTTGGAGCAGTGGGTTAAAGGGCAACCATCAAGTGCCCCAGCAATTAGTAGAGAGAAGCTAGATTCTCCTAGGCAATCCCTAATTTATGGAGGAGTTGAGACTACTGCCCTTGCTGGTACCATACTGTCAGACAGATTAACTTGATGTTCCTGGTCACCATGTGTACCTAATCCAAGCTGTGATGCTGGGTGACCTTTTGACCTAAAGTGCCTTTTTTCCTTTTCTGCAAGTTCACAATCTCCCCCACATTCATTCCTTAGGCAACCACACTTACCACTCCCTTGATTCCAGACAATGGCCTCTCAGTCTCCAAACACACCAACAAGTTCTTGTGTCAGGATTTTCAATATTATATTTCCCTCTGGTCGAAATGCTCTTCTCCTGGTTACTAATATGGAAAGGATCCAAGCAATAGCTGGAGAGGTGCAGGACTATGGTTGTGGGAGAAGGAATCAAAAGAAAGAGATGGAGAGAAGAGACATCCTAGATACCACTTTGTACATTTGAGGTTCCCAATAAATATTCACTGATTTTTGTTTTTCATTTGATCTCAGCACATACAAACAACAAGACTCCAATTTTCCCAGGAGAAGGAGGTTGTGAAGGCTTTGAGGAGGCTCTTTTCATGTGATGGGAGATGAACCTGCTGAGAGACCACCGCATTTCATGGTGACAATGAAAAGCAGTACTTGTGGGGCTGGGTGTCGAGCAAGAGAATGATTTAGAGCATTTCTGTGATGATATTTTGCCATTTTTAAAGGGTTTGATATTGCTTCTTCAGAGCAGTAGTTTTATAACCTTTTAAAAATTCAGCACTGAACCCTTCCATCATAAGGAACCTTTTGTAGAAAACTAATACAGAAAACACACAAAGCAGAGCTTCTTAGGTTGAAGCCATTTTGTGGAACTTAAGCCCTGGCCACCAGCTTTCCTCTCAGACCCTCCAGCTGTGGCAGTGCCCAAGGTTGGAAAAGCTCTCAGTGTGATATTCACAGAGCAGAGGCTACAAACGTGTATCCTGAGGGCTGTATCTGGAACATAGATGTATCTGGTGTGAGTCTGACAAAAACTTGAGTCAGTGTTTAAAAACTGAGATAATTCACATTGAAAATTTAGTTTTCTATCTTCTCTTAAATAATTTGAGGTTCAGTCAATATGGAGCGTGAATTCCCACACAATAACATAGTTTAGAAAACATGTTATTGTGTGGGAATTATCTTGTGTATTTAGAAAACTGTATTTATTAAAAAATTTTTTTCTTAGCATTTTCTAAAATTTGAAACAATCACAAATATACAGAAAAGCTGGAAGACCTTTATTTTTCCTGAACTGTTATAGAGTAGGTTGCTAACCTGATGCTCCATCGTTCCTGAGGACTTTAGGGTGTATTTTGTGCAAACAAGAGCATTATCTTAAATAAACATAATGTTGTTGTTAATTGCCACTAAGCTCCAACTCAGACTTATGATTTCCTATTTTATTAAGTTGTTTATAATCCATTACTATCATTATTTATACTCAGATCATTCTTTATTAGGCCAGTAGGAGCCCCTTCAAGTTGGTTTCTGTGTCATTTTGACATGTTCCCATTATTCTTTGAACATTTCCCTGATTTCTGGTACAAAAAGATATTCCAGGCTTATCCTGCACTTGGCCTGCCTTAGGGCTGGAATCATCCATTTTCTCAAGGAGTGCTGATTCCTTTTAGAGAAGAATGGTAGAAACCAAGACCTTGGTACTAGGCGTGGTCATTGCTATTGGGCACTATTGCTCCCAGAAGCTCTTAATGAACAGAGCTAGGGAATAAAAAAAGTTAATCATATTTCTCTATCTCTATATATTTTAAAAAGCATGGGTTCATGTTAATATCACCAATTTAATACTAATTCAATACCACAGGGTAAGTTCTAGTTATCACCTTTTTCAAATTTGTAAAAGCATGCCTTCCAAATACTATCGACTGAACTCCGCTTATATTCAAAACAATACCCGTTTTCCACAGTTTCAGTGGATATCCAGAGCTCTTCTGTGGATAGTCAACCTAAGATTTCTTTAGAGATGCCCGTAAAAATCCCTAAAACCAAAAACCAAACCTGTTGCCGTCAAATCGATTCCAACTCATAGCAACCCTATAGAACAGAGTAGAACTGCCCAACCGGGTTTCCAAGGAGCAGCTGGTGGGTTTGAACTGCCAACCCTTTGGTTAGCAGCCGAGCTCTTACCCACTGCCCCACCATGGCTCCAATAATAATCTCCGGTGACTAAGTATTAGATATTGTTTAATTTAATTGTTTTAGGTTACTATTGTGTACAAGAAGCCATTGACCAATTAGTTGGAAAGAGCTTAGGATTCAAACAAATGAATGTCAATACTAATGGTAATTGAAGCAAAAACAATAAACAATAAAGATACATATTACTTGATCGCCTACTGTAACTCAGGTACTGAGTGTTTTATATGCATTCCCTTAATCCTCACAAAAACTTGAGAGATATGTATTTTTTTTTTTCATGTTACAGAGGAGTGATTGAAAATGCCACCATCTGTCTGTCAGTTTGTCATACTGTGGTGGTTTGCGTGTTGATATGATGTTCAAAGCTATGACACTGGTATTTCAATTACCAGCAGGGTCACACATGGTAGACAGGGTTCAGCAGAGCTTTCGGACCAAGACTGGAAAGAAAGACCTGGTGATCTACTTCTGAAAATTAGCCAGTGAAAACCTTATGGCTCACTACAGAATATCGTCCAATATAGTGCTGGAAGGTTGGAAGGTCGGAAGGCATTCAACATTGGATTCAAATATATCGAGGATCATAAAGATGGCACAGGACTGGGCAATGTTTTGTTCCGTTGTGCATGGTGTCCTCATGAACCAGAGCTCAAGAAGAGATAAATAACATGCTCAAGACTTTACAGTTGACAAGTAGTAAAGCCTGATTTGAATTCATTTGTGTCTGTCCCCAAAGTCCTCACTCTTAACCAATATGCTTCAGTGTGTTAATTGATTTCCAAGCCCAGCCCCTCTGAGTGAACTGACCCTCTTTGGATACTCCCAGTTGGCAGGGAATGAAGCTAATTACTGCCACAATTACTAGCAATTCAGCAATTTGCAAAAACAAGAAGGAAAAGGTGGCCTGCCCTCTCTCATCCAATTTTTTCATGATTTTTATCAGCAACTAGGTGAAGTGAGTCAGATATTCACTTGTGCGTATAGTGACCACTAACTCAGTAGATCCCTTTTACTTATTATCCACCCCACCATGCAATTTAATTCTGTGTTATGGATACTGTTGTTGTTAGGTGCCACCGACTCATAGTGATCCCATGTGACAAAGTAAAACTGCCCCAAAGGGTTTCCTAGACTGTAATCTTTGTGGGAGCAGATCCCTAGGTCTTTCTCCCACAGAGCCTCTGGGTGGATTCCAACCATCAACCTTTCGGTTAGCAGTTGAGTGCTTAACCATTGTGCCACCTCTACCGAACCTACTTGCCCTTTCCTCTCTCTTGGTCCCAAGAATAAGAAGTCTGCAGCCTCTTTCTTTTTTTCAGTTTTGCAATCTGAAATGCTTGTTGCTGAGACATGGTATTCTAGTTCTATTGATTCAGTATCATTACACATCACATAGTAACAGCTATGGAACAATCAAGGACCATTTCCCCACACATATCTGGAACCTAACAATTCCTCCTTATAGCCTAGTAGTTAAGGTATGGACTCTTGGACCAGACTGCTAGGCACTGAATCTGACTAACTACAAAGCATTTAGAGTAGTGTCTGCACATAGTAAGCTCTGAAGGAATGCGGTTGTCATTACTGTTACAATTAAGTATAGTCACAGTAAATATCACTATGATTTATTTCAAGCAATAAAGCTTCTTTCTGCTTAGTGCTTCTCTTTGTCTTGGAATTCTACCCAAAAGGGAAAAGGGGGAATTTTGTTCCAAGGAGAACTCTTTTCCAAATCCTAAAAAAAATTGTTCCCTGGACATCTGCATTTTGTTTGTTTATTTATTTATTTTTCTATCACTATTTCCCAGGTAATCATATGCTTGAATAACAGTGATATAAGTTCACTCACTTACATGAAAAATTACCAAGGATAAATATTTATATATGGGATCTTTGGCTTGTTCTACTTTATTGGTGGATTTCAAACACTTGTGAGCTTTGCTAAAAGACTTGTTTCCAAAGCTAACTTCCAAACCTAGGTAAATTTTGCTTTTGTGTGACTATTCATACTCACCTGAACAGCATACAATGAAAATTAAATGACATTTACAGTTATATAGTGCCCATAGTACACTAGGTACCGCACTAAGCCCTTCATATTTATTATCTTATTTACTCCTAACAACAACCAGGAGGATGTTTATGAATAACTTTATTTTATGGATGAGGCGATTGAGATTCCAAGCAGTTAAGTAACTTCCTCAAAGTCATATGGAGGAGTTGGGATTTAAAGTCAAGCCTCCCTTACACTAAAGCCTATGCTCTTGTAACCACACCACCCTACCTCTAATTTCTAGATATGAAAATATAGGCTGCAGCCTCTAAGGAAGAAAGGCAGTTCTTGAGACAGAGGGCAATTCTCCTGACACTAAAATTATGTTATTGATGTCTACCACCTATCTTAAGGATCCCTGGTGATGCAATCATTAAGCGTTCCTCTGCTAACCAAAAGGTCAGTAATTCAAACCCACCAGTGGACCCATGGGAGAAAGATCTGGCATTTTGCTCCTACTGTGTAGGAGACCCTATGAAGCAGTTCTACTCTGTCATATAGGGTTGCTATGAGTCAAAATGGACTCGATGGCACACAACACCACCACCTATTTTAGTTGTAAGTAAAACTGGCCTTTACCCTCGCTGCTGGCCTGATGGAAGAGAAAAAGGAGAGTTTTGCAGGGACTTTGGGAGCTCCAGCATGAGAGGATAAGATGCTGAAGTAACTGTCTAGGCTCACAGGAGCACGGTTCTATGCTGACACATATGGGATCACCAGGAGTTGGAGCTGACTCCACCACAACTGGTTTTTTGACTAAAAAAAAAAAAGGAACACTCATGATCAGGAAGAGAATGATGATGACACAAGCTTTTTTCCCCCCTCAAACCAGTGATGACATTGGTAAGCACTCTTGCCATTGTTTAATAATAGGTAATTTAAGGGAAAAAAGGAACATGAGGTATGTACCTGAAATACGCAGATTGACTGGAGAATGCATCATGATTTCAGAAACATTCAAGCGTGAATCCTGGAATGCAGGGACTATTGTAATAGAACCCCCTCTCCCCAGCTTGTCCTTATTATTTCACAAGGTCACGGCAGGTAAGTATAAAACCCATTGCCTTAGAGTTGATTCTGACTCCTAGCAACCCTACAGGGCAGAGCAGAGCTGCCCCATAGGGCTTCCAAGGAGTGGCTGATGAATTTGAACTGCCAAGCTTTTGCTTAGCAACTATAGCTGGTAACCACTATACCACCGGGGCTCCTGCACTATGGACTATGATATTCCCACAGGTCAACCAGCTGTGCTTTTGTTAATAACGTGTTCCCAAGTTCTGTTTGGCTGAGGACGCAGTATAAAATCCTTTTGTGTTCAGTTTACAATTGAATGCAAGAGCAAATAAAGAAGAGATCATGAGATCCAAGAATAGAATTAGAATAAAAAAACATGCAGCCACCCATATCACCATCACCCGCTAAACATAAAACACAGTAGTGTGTGAATTTTACTCACTGCTTAATAATTTCTACTCCATTTCCTTCTCAAAATAATTTAAAGCAGTGTAAAAAATTGTAAAGACTGATCCTTAATAAATAACCAAAAAAAAAACAGAACCAAATCGATTGCCTTTGAGTCAATTCTGACTCACAGAGACCACATGTTACAGAGTAAAATTGCTTCTTAGGGTTTTCTTGGCTGTAATCTTTACAGAAGCAGGTTGCCAGGCCTTTCTTCTATGGTGCTGCTGGGTGGGTTTGAACTGTCAACCTTTAGGCTAGTGGTCCAGCGCAAAGTGTTTGTGCCACCCAGGGACCATAATCAGTAACAGCCTCACACATTTTCCAGAATGAAACATGTTTAGGGGAAGAAGATAGTCTTCAGATTCAAAAGAATTGAGGTTAAAGCCAGCTCCTCCTCTTACTAGCTATCAATCTTCAGAAAGAGGCATAAGCTCGCTAAGCTTCTAGCTCTAGAAGGGAAAAAAATAAACCTCAAGGATTATTTAGAAGATGAAAGAAAATTATATATATAAAGCAACTCATATATATTAGGTGGATACCAGAGCATTAATAATAAAAGATAATTTTAAGTTTCTGTTAATGGTGGTGGAATAATTCGGAAAATGTTGGTGGTAACGGTTGGACAACATGATGAATGCAATCAATGCTACTGAATTGTGCATGTAAAAATTGTTGAACTGCAAATGATTTGCTATATATATATATGTTACCACAATAATTAAAAAAAAAAAAAAAGATAATGATTACATACTACTTAGTGTCTACCAGGAAATTTTCTAAGTGCTTTGCATGTTAACTTACTTATTTGCCTCTCAAAAACCCTGTGAAGCAAGGATTATAATCCCCATTTTATATTTTTGTGTTTCCTTTTAAACTTTTGCTTTGAAATAACTTCAGATTTACAGAAGACTGAAAAAAGATAGTACAGAGTTCCCATACATCCTTCATCCAGCTTCCACTAATGTTAACATCTTACGCAATCTTGGTACACTTATCAAAACTAAGAAATTAACACTAGTGCAATACTATTTATAAGATACAAACTTTACGTGAATTTCCCCAGTTGTTCTTCTTATGCTCTTTTATGTCCCAGGATTCAATCCAGGGTACCACATTGAATTTGAGTGTCATGACTCAAAAAAGTCTTCTCCAAGTCTGTAACAGTTTCTTACTCTTTCCTTATCTCGATATATATATATATTTTTAATTTTATTGTGCTTTAAGTGAAAGTTCACAAATCAAGTCAAGCTCTCACACAGAAACTTGTATACACCTTGCTACATACTCCCAATTGCTCTCCCCCTAATGAGACAGCCCGCTCTCTCCCTCCACTCTCTCTTTTCATGTCCATTTCGCCAGCTTCTAACCCCCTCTACCCTCTCATCTCCCTTCCAGGCAGGAGATGCCAACATAGTCTCAAGCATCCACCTGATCTAAGAAGCTCACTCCTCACCAGCATCCCTCTCCAACACATTGCCCAGTCCAATCCCTGCCTGAAGAGCTGGCTTTGGGAATGGTTCCTGTCCTGGGCCAGCAGAAGGTCTGGGGGCCATGATCACCGGGGTCCTTCTAGTCTCAGTCAGACCATTAAGCCTGGTCTTTTTACAAGAATTTGGGGTCTGCATCCCACTGCTCTCATGCTCCCTCAGGGGTTCTCTGTTGTGTTCCCTGTCAGGGCAGTCATTGGTTGTAGCTGGGCACCATCTAGCTCTTCTGCTCTCAGGCTGATGTAGTCTCTGGTTTATGTGGCCCTTTCTGTCTCTTAGGCTCATAATTACCTTGCATCCTTGGTATTCTTCATTCTCCTTTGATCCAGGTGGGTTGAGACCAATTGAGCATTTAAGACCCCAGATGCCACTCACCAAAGTGGGATGCAGAATGTTTTCTTAATAGATTTTATCATGCCAATTGACTTAGATGTCCCCTGAAACCATGGTCCCCAAACCCCCGCCCTGCTATGCTGGCCTTCGAAGCATTCAGTTTGATCTCGATAAGTTTGAAGAGTAGCGGTCAGATATTTTGTTGAATGCCCCTAAGTTTGGAATTGTCTAATTTTGTTTTTTAAATGATTTTGGGGACAAAACCCACTGAGGCAATATGCTCTTTATATTCTATGATAACCTCAAGAATAAAATAAATAATTTTGAGTCCATGTTATTGTTTTTAGGTGCCATTAAGTCGATTTTGACTCATGGCAATCCTAGGCGACAGAGTAGAACTGCCCCATAGGGTTTTCTAGACTGTAATTTTTACCGGAGCAGATGACCAGCCCTCTCTCCCATGGAGCTGCTAGGTGAGTTCAAACTGCCAACCCTTCGGTTAATAGCTGAGTACTTAACCATTGTGCAACCAGAGCTTCTTTAGTGTTACAAATAAACTATTAAATGAATAAAAAAATGAGGAAAAAGGGACAAATCTTCTTTATAGAAGAATTCAAATTAAGAAATACACAAGGAATGAGAAGAGTTGAAAATCACCATTGTAACACAACAGCAATAATTGATGCAGGTGAGATATATTGATGCATGCTAAAATTAGTGTGCAAAGTTTAAGGGCAAACAGGATATTTGCCTAGTCTCAAAATATCTCCCCTTTCCTAAATATTTATTAATTACTATGTTGCTTTCCCATATGTCCACAAATCCTTTATACTCCTCCCTCTTAGAAGTGGAACTTAATTTCTCTCTCCTTGATTGTGGGCTGGATTTAGTAACTCTCTTCAAATGGTTAGAGCCTGGAAAGGGGAGCACAGTAACTTTATAGTGGAGAAACCTGGCAGACGCCACCTTGACCAAGTACTCAAATGAATGTTACCAGTAGTATACAGTGAAACCTGTGAGAGCTGGAACTCAATTGGACTGCCTTGTTTTTATGGGTCTAGCAATCTTTCCACCTTTGACAGGGTGTAGTCTTATCACTTTTCTATTGCTTGTTTTAGTGGAAAATATTTTAATTTTCCTTCTCTGACAGATTTCCACCTTACACAGGTTCTGATTTTTGCAGGTTTTGCTGCATCATGGTAAGATCACGTACAGTTGGTTCTGCTCTAAGGCAACATACACATTTTTAAAATCACTGACCTGTGCAAAATTATGTAGTAAAAATCACAAGGCTTATGGAAAAAATAAGGTTAAGGTGCAACACTCGAACACTTAACGCGTGGCACGTTAAAACAAAAGATAGGAACCTAACAACAACAGTAGCCTGGTTTTACACATGTCAAATGGTTAAGATGTACATAAATAATACAATAATTATGAGACTTTACCTTGAAAAAGACCTGCAGATTGCCAGCGGAAGTAGGCGTAGGAAGGGTTGCGGCTTAAAGGTTATTGTGAAGTGGTGGGAGGAGGGTTATCTGAAGTCAGACAGAAAGCTGTAATACCAGATGTGGACGAGTGTGGCTTGTATCACGCAACGAACTGTAGTAGCTGTCTGTATTTGAAGTCTGTGAGTGTATGTGTGCATGCACTGTGTTTTCGGTATGCCTACTTGGCTGGGCTCAACTGGGGCCAGTTTTCTGATATCACCCAATGCTTCTTCCAGATAAAATGACTCATAATCAGATGAGACATTTGTGTTATGCTCAAATTGTTTCCTAATTAATCATATTAGTACAAATTCACATTTTCACAACAAGCGTTACAACAAAACTGGCTATAAGTGGAATCTGAATAAATCTGCTGCTTACTTTATTTGGGTAATTTTAACATTTGTGGGAAAGATGTCACTTTAAGGACTAAGGTATCCCTGACCCAAGCCATGGCTTTTTCGATCACCTCATATGCACGTGAAAGCTGGACAATGAATAAGGAAGACTAAAGAAGAATTGACACCTTTGAGTTACTGTGTTTGTGAAGAATGTTGAACATACCATGGGTTGCCAAAAGAATGAACAAATCTGTCCTGGAAGAAATACAGCCAGAATGCTCCTTGGAAGCGAGGATGGTGAGATGTCGTCTCACATACTTTGGACATGTTATCAGGAGGGACCAGTCCCTGGAGAAGGACATCACGCTTGGTAAAGTAGAGGATTCGTGAAAAAGAGGAAGGCCCTGAATGAGATGGGTTGACACGGTGGCTGCAACAATGGGCTCAAGCATAACAGTTTTGAGGATGGTGCAGGACCAGGCAGTGTTTCCTTCTGTTTCACATAGGGTCTCTGTGAATCAGAACTGACTCAACAGCACCTAACAACAGCAACAATTTTATGATAAAGACTTGATTTTAACATCTATTTTATGGTAAAGACTTGGAAAAAGGGACTCTTAGAGTGGCATTGGGATAAGTCAAAATAGTTTTCAAAGAGTGCAGTAATGTCCATTAACAGAGAAGCTCACAAGATTAGCTGATATGTTTCATGACATCTTTGCCTTAGTACTATGCCTGGAACGGTTTATACCCATGATCACTCTTTTAAGGGCTATCAATTCAACATGCAGAAAAATGCAAGCAGAGTAATTGCTTCTGCAATGCTGGTACAATCTGCCTGATAAATACCTCCTAAAGAAAGAACTTTCTGCATGAGAAAAATGTGAGGAAAGAGCAACCACATCCAGAATATTACTGAATTTGTACCCAGTGGAATATACAATCTGTAATGGAAGTTTCATGAAGAATTGACATGATAGAAGGGGTATATGAGATGATTCGGTGCTATAGATCTAGGAGTCATTAACAGACAGTGCAGGCTAGCAATTAATTTCCCAACCCACCAGGGAATAGAAATTTCTATAAATACAAAAGGAAGCGGTAGCCATTTAAACTTTGTTGAGTTTCGATTTCTGTACAGACCTTTGAGAGTTTCCTTTCTCTCCTTTCCAGCTGATTTCAATAGCCCTGTCTTCTCTCCCGGCTTTTGACAAGTGATGAGGCTTATGATTCTTGACAGCCCTCAAGCTTGGATTTTCCTGAACAAAGTAAGGCTTTAGCTGAACAAGCGGATTTCATATTTAGAGCTTCCTCTGGTAGCGATGCCAGTTTAGGGAAAAATCAGAGAGTGTAATTGTTCTTTCAGTACCCTACACCCAGCCCTCTAATACTAGAGAATTCCCCTGGAAAAAGACATGTTTCATGCCAGCTTTAAGTCACAGTCCATCTTTGTGCTAGCTGAGATAGCATTTTTTTTTTTTTTAACAACTTTATGACTTCTCTTTTAGAGAAATGGAGAGAGCTATCAGCTTCATCACTGAAAGGAGTACTTTAAAGGGCGGGGTAAATGGAGAGACACAGAATTGCTGTCTCATCCCACAATAGCATTAAAGGTATCACTGGACATGTGTGCTCATTAAAACATGGTTTGTCATCAGAAAAAAAGGTCCCAAAAATCTGGAAGGAAATCAAGCGTCCATCTAAAGATTATATTATTTTTTTCCAATAGAATAAATGATATTATATTTTTAAATGATGTTATATATTTCTTCATATAGAAATAAGTTTGTGCCATATTGTGGAAGGAGGAGGATGTAGAAGAGCATTTGTATAAATAGGCACGAGTGAATGTGTGTGTGTGTGTGTGCGTGTGCACGCACATACGTGTACATAGGTGCCTGAAAAGATGTTCACCAAGCTGTTGATGGTAGCTAATTCCGATCAGTGGGATTTCTGGTGAGCTTTTTATTTTTCTTTATTGAAGTAACTTTTGACTTTTTCTTTCTTTCTTTTTTTTTTTTTTTAACAAGGGACATATGTATTTCTAGAACAAGAATAAAATACAATCCTCTTCAAGGGCATAAAGGGCATATTCGCTCTACTGCTCTCCCTGCAACCATACTAAATAAATGATAGAAACAAAAATTAGAGAATAAAACTTCATCTGCAGGGATAATAGGAGGCAGCTAAAACCTTAGGCCCTAAGCTATGAAAAGAACCTGCAAATACAATGCCTTTTCAGAAGAATGCCAAAAGCATATTCAGACCTCTCCATATTTCAAACAAGGTGCATATAAATTTGAAAATAAAACTTTCCTGGGTATGGCAAACAGGTAAGCATCTTCTTGTAATGATGTAGGGGTGTAAGGTCGCCATGATTGTTCACTGTGTGCCAGACACTGATCTAAGTGCTTTTTTTTTTCTTAAATAATATTTTATTGTGTTTTTGGTGAAGGTTTATACAGCAGCATAGGTTTCCATTCAACAATTTCGGCACAAGTTGTTCAATGACATTGGTTACATTCTTTACAATGCTTGGAAATTCCCTTATTTCTGTTCTGGTTTTTTGGTCTCTATTAATCTAGTTTCCCTGTCCCCTTACATCTTCATCTTTGTTTTAATGTAACTGTTGACCATTTGGTCTCATATAGGTGATCTTTAAAACAAGCATAGTATTTGCTTTTTCAGCCAATTTGTTATTTAGTTACATGGTGACTTCGGGGGTTAGTTTTGAATCAAGGTTTGAAGAGTCTCTCAGGGCAACAGTCTTGGGGTGTTCTCCAGTCTCAACCAGTGTAGTAGGTCTAGTTATTTGTTCATTTATTTTAATAGTTTGAGGTTCAAGTCAACATTTTTCTCCCACTCTATCAGGGTCCATCTATTGTGGCCCTGATTAGAATGGCCAACAGTGGTAGCCAGGTGCCATCTAGTTCTTCTGGTCTTAGGGTAGATGAGACCGTGGTTTGTGTAAACTATGTGTCCTGTCAATTAATTTCTTCTTTGAGTTTTTGGTTTCCTTCTTTCTCTTTTGCTACAGATGAGTAGACACCAATAGTCATATATTAGATGGGTACTCATAAGCTTTAAGACCCCAGACACTACCCATCAAACTAGGACATAGAACATAACTTTATGAACTATATTATGCCAGTTGACCAAGATTTCCCACAAGACTACGGTATCTAAATGTTTTATATCTACTAGCTTATGTAATTTTCATGCAGCCCTCTAAGGCAGGGACTATTATTGCCCCCAGTTTACAAATGAGGTAACCTAACATCCACGAGGCATAGAGGGATGAGGTGATTTGTGCAAGTGACATGGGTGAAGTTATGATTTACCTGAGGCAGTGTGGCTCCAGAGGCCATAATCATATGGGGGGGTATATTTTAAGAGACAAATCCGATTTTCAGATTAGTGGGAGAAATAAGTACAAAGGAAGGATTGTGCAGATTAATACCTTCATTTTTACCAGATTTGGATTTGGTGAAGAAAAGATGGGAAAATGACAATGCTATTGGTACCTAAATGAGCAGAGATAAATAGGCATTGTATCATTCAAAATTCCGATGAGCTATACAAATTCACTGATTAAAACTAATTCCTTTCCTGGCTGATATGATGATCCAAAAAAGAAGGAATCTTGAACACTATGAGGGAATGTGCTCACAACATAGATTATATTGCAGTTTTGGAAGGACAGTATTTTAAGACAACAAATCAGAAATGAGGGGATAGCTATCCCAATTTAGTCTTCTCAAAAAAAAAAAAAATAGCAGATCACAAATGAACTCCTCCCATTCAGAAAACAAACAAAAAATAATAAATAAAAAGGAGGGTAAAATCAAAAGGTGAATTAAAAAAATATATCTTAAAAATAATTATTTGATCAATAAAAGAACGATGTGTTGTTGTGGTTGGGTGCCGTCAAGTCAGTTCTGACTCATAGCGACACTATGCACAACAGAATGAAACACACTACCCGGTCCCGTGCCATCCTTATAGTCGCTTTGCTTGAGCTTGCTGTTGCATCTACTGTGTTGATCCACCTCGCCGAGGGTCTTCTTTTTTTCCGCTGACCTAGTACTTTGCCAAGCATGATGTCCTTCTCCAGGAACTGATCCCTCCTGGCAACATGTCCAAAGTATGTAAGATGCAGTCTTGCCATCCTTGCTCCTAAGGAACATTCTGGTTGTACTTCTTGCAAGACAGATTTGTTCATTCTTTTGGCAGTCCACGGTATATTCAATATTCTTCACCAGCACCACAATTCAAAGGTGTCAATTCTTCTTCGGTCTTCCTTATTCATTGTCCAACTTTCACATGTGTATGATGCAACTGAAAATACCATGGCTTGGGTCAGGGGCACCTTAGTCATCAAAGCAACATCTTTGTTTTGTAGCACTTTAAAGAAGTCTTTTGCAGCAGATTTGCCCAATGCAACGCATAGTTTGATTTCTTGGCTGCTGCTTCCTTGGCTGTTGATTGTGAATCCAAGTAAAATGAAATCCTTGACAAATTCAATCTTATCTCTGTTCATCATGATGTTGCTCATTGGTCCAGTTGTGAGGATTTTTTTTTTTTTATGTTGAGGTGCAATCCATACTGAAGGTTGTGGTCTTTGGTCTTCATTAGTAAGTGCTTGAAGTCCTCTTCACTTTCAGCAAGCAAGGTTTTGTCATCTGCATAACACAGGTTGTTAATGAGTCTTCCTCCAATCCTGATGCCCCATTCTTCTTCATATAGTCCATCTTCTCGGATTATTTGCTCAGCATACAGATTGAATAGGTATGGTGAAAGGATACAGCCCTGACACACACCTTTCCTGACTTTAAACCAGTCAGTATCCCCTTGTTCTGTCCAAACAACTCCCTATTGATCTATGTAAAGGTTTCTCATGAGCACGATTAAGTGTTTTTTTTTTCCAGAACACTTAAAAGGACAGTGTAAACAACCACTTTTTTACACTGTCAAATAAATTAAAGGACCACACATTTCAGAAAACTACAAGCAATCAAAAAAAGATAATAAGGCTGCAGAAGGAGATAAAGAATGAGCTAATCAATCTCAGAAAAGACAAAAGTATGAGATTTTACAGAAATCCCAACCCTACTGAAAGGCAGAAGTGATTTGAACATGTATTGAGAAAACACAGAGACACTGTGAACTGGATGGTGAAAATTACACAATATAGGTGGACGAAATAGAGATAACAGCAATTAGAGAGGTTGATAAAATGGGAGGACACAAGACAGACATCCAACATGTGGATAATTGCCATCCTTGTTACTAAAACACAGAGAACCACACACAGCACACATCAATTACGGAGCAGAAAATATATTCAAGAATATAACACAAGAAAATTTTGCTGAAAAGAAGAAAGCCATAAAAAGTACAAATTGAAAGAATACTGTGTTGTTTATTCAAGGGGGGAAATCTGCTAAAGAATGGCTACCACAGAAACATCCCTTGGTAAAGCTACTGTAATTCCAGGATATAAAAATGAGCGTTATTGTAACCTAGACAGAACAAAAATATCTAAACAGAAAAAATCAGATGTCTTCACAGAACTTCAACAGCAGAGTACACTAGGACAGTATTTTCAGATTGTGAGAAGAAACAAGTGGAATACAGGATGTCAGGCCCAGTTAAGTTATCGTTCTCGGAAAAGAGCATAGAGAAATGATGCCTGCAATGAAAAAACTTGGAGAAAAATTGCACTTAGATGAATCGATTAGATAAATATTTTGTTGAAATCCAACAAATCAGGAAAAGAAAGAGGAGAAGGAGAGAATCAAAATGAATAATTCAGAAATTTGGAAGCTGAACTATAAAAGTAGCAGTAGAGAACACCAACATATGTAAATACAGAAATTAGACTTTGGAATCCTTGTGAAAATGCTTAAAAGAATATAATGCAAAGTATATAAACTTTGACAATACAAAATATTATTATAACTAATCAAAATTAAGGAAGGTAGGTAAAAGACATTTTAAGTATAACAATGTTCTTATTTTTCAGGGCAGAGTATAAATAGGTATTGCTGAAGTTGCTAAATTAGTAAATAGAATTTAGGTGCATTATTTTAAAGTTATATGGTAGCCAATGGAAGATCTATAATTTTAATTCAAAACTTTGAAATTACCAAAAGGTAAAATATAACAAAAAGACACTCAGATCATAAAGCAAACATTTAAAGCCAAACAAACATTAAAAACAAAACAAAAGCAATCACTTGAAAATCAAATGGAAAAATCTTTCTCATTAATAGGTCTTAAGGTCAATGAGGGAATCTAAAGCAAAATTTCAGAGTATTTAGGGCCTTTTAGTACCATAGTGAATTTAGCTGGTGATAACACCTAGCACTCATTCTGCCTTTTCTTCTTTCTATTAGAATCTAAATTTTGTTCAGGTATCTACACTTCAGATCCACAGTTCTGTTTTTCAGAATAATTTGATTCCACCATCAACTCTAGGGATTGGTCTAATGGATCCAATGGTACTTTCATCCCTCTTGCTAGTGATGTTGAAGAATGGTCGTGTTAGTCAATTCTTGGTAAGGATAAAAAAAATATATGTATTTTATTTTATTTTTTTTATAACGATATAGGAGGAAAAATACAAGGCAGACTGTGCAAAACTTCTTCCTTGTTCTTGAGCTAGCCAAGAAACTAGTTGTGAGTGAGGAGAGGTGTAACTCTAATTGATATTGACTCAAGGGGGATCAGCTTAGATTATAGCCCATATTGGGGGCTACAGAGTGGAGAGATATGAAAAACACAGGGCCTTAAAAAATCATGGAAATACCCATAAATCACCCCTAAAACCTACCCAGTGGATTTCATCTTGTATGAAATAATACGCCCCCTTATTTTCAGCTAATTCGAGGTTGTTTTTGTTTGTGTATGTATTTTTGTTCGTGTGTGTATATATATATAAATGCATGTGTATGTGTGTATATATATATGTGTGTGTACATAAATGTGTGTATTTATCTAGATCTATTATGTAGATATACAGAAAGAAAGGGAGATATATAGAAAGAGAAAAAGGAGAAGGAAAAGGAGGAGGGGGACATCACAAAATATGTATATAAAATGCTGTTGGCGTATAACATTTCATACCAATTGAATTCTTTACAAGCATATATTACTTTAACAACAAAATGTTCTTTAAATTTTTTAAAAGAATAAAAAAATCTACTTTCATTTTGACAAAAAGAAATCCTTGCTGTCTCTAGTATCTGCCCTTACAAAAAAAAGTCAACATTGTGTCTTTGGCTCTAATCCACTGGTGAGAAGCTCTCAGCAGGAATACAGTGGAATTCTGCAGTCAGGCTGGGGTTAGATTTCCTATTTCATCATCTGACTAAAACTCATAGAACAAATGCTTCAATAGCCTAACATGTCTGAAACATTCATGTATGCAGAATAAAGACACCAAATATCATTTTAAATGAAAAAGCCTATCCGAAGGAGCACATTTTGCAGAGCTATAGCTCTGTAGGCACACACTTTTTACTGGTACAGATCTTGTTTATCAAGGACAACACGTTTTAATGGCTCGGGAATTACAATCTGGTTCCAGCAACCCCTTTGCCCCGTTGCAATAAATTAAATTTAACGCTGACAGGAGTAATACACATTAGACTCCAGAGCAGTGAATTTAAGCACCAAATTAATGCAACTGGACTGAAATGAAGGGTCTAGGATATTATGGACAGAGCAGGCACCTTTAATGATTGCTCTTCTCCTAATGGAGAAAATCAACGTCCAAGAAGTAGAAATGCAAAACCACCCGCAGCCTCAGAAGCCTCTAGACTTGCTGATGCTGGTTTGTGTGTCTCTGTTGAATTTCCATTAGCAGTATTTCATCCATTTGCTCTCCTCTCATTTTATGACTATGTCTTCAGTGCTTTCAACTATAACACTATTTTGGGAGAAGTGTAGGCCATGATCAATGAAAGGACAGTGGGAACTTATACTGAAAAGTTAAGGAAAAAATAGAAGGGCAATATTTCCTCAATAAGATAAAAAATTTTCACTTTTTTATTGCTGTATCACAAGCAGTCCCACAGCTTACAATGAATTTTTAGAATAAGTTGGTTTTTAGAACCGGTGCAGACCATGGGTTTGTAGCAGTTAAAAGCTCTAACAGAACGTTCAAATTATAATCACAGTAGCTAGAGTCGGAAGTGACCGTTTTCTGTGTTGTTGCTCTAATACCTCCATTTTATAGTTGATATTCCTACCAAAAGCAATCCTCTTCTTTACCAGTAGGAACCCAATTTGTTTAGATAGCCATCCTCAGGTCCTCCAAAGGAAACGAGCCCCAGTTCCAGCCACAGAGATGAGCTATGTTTCTCTAGGGCCATTTCAGTTTCCCCATTCCCCTTGCTGGAGTCCCCGGGTGGTGTAGATGGTAATGTACTTAGCTGCTAACTGAAAGGATGGAGGCTCAGGTCCATTCAGAGGTGCCTTGGAAGAAAGGCCTGGTGATTTTCTTCCAAAAAACCAGCCGCTGAAAACCCTACGGACTGTCTTGAGCAGTGTGCTCTTTTAAGACCCATCTATATGGGGTCAAATTGAAAACCACAACTTGGAAGATTAGATAGGACTTAGGGGGCAGCGAGTTCATGTTAGTGAAGGAGGAACAACCCTATGGAGCATGGTTCTACTGTGGCAGACATGGGGCCACCATGAATTGGAACTGACTTAACGGCAACTGTTTTGTTTTATTCCTCTTGCTAGTGACTGGTTTGAGTACGAGCAGCTGCCTTAGTTATCTAGTGCTGCTTTAAGAGAAATACCAGAAGTGGATGGCCTTAAATAGAAATTCATTCTCTTACAGTCTGTTGTGGTTGTTGTTGTTAGGAGCTTTGGGTCAGTTCCTACTCATAGCGACTCTATGTACAACTGGATGAAACACGGCACGGTCCTGTGCCATTTTCACAGTTGTTACGCCTGAGCCCATTGCTGCAGCCCCTGGGTCAGTCCATCTCGTTGAGGGTCTTCCTCTTTTTCCTGACCCTCTACCAAGCATGACTGGTCCCTCCTAATAATGTGTCCAAATTACGTGAGACCAAGTCTCACCATCATCACCAAGCTTCTAAGCATTCTGGCTGTACCTCTTCCAAGACAGATTTGTTCATTCTTCTGGCAGTCCATGGTATATTCAGTATTCTTCGCTAACACCATAATTCAAAGGCATCAATTCTTCTTTGGTCTTCCTTATTCATTGTCCAGCTTTCGCATCCACATGTGGTGACTGAAAACACCATGGTGTCTTAGTTATCTAGTGCTGCTATAACAGAAATACCACAAGTGGATGGCTTTAACAAAGAGAAATTTATTTCCTCACAGTAAAATAGGTTAAAAGTCAAAATTCAAAGCGTCAGGTCCAGGGGAAGGCTTTCTCTGTTGGCTCTGGAAGAAGGTCCTTGTCCTCAGCCTTTCCATGGTTGAGGAGCTTCTCAGGCACAGAGACCCCAGGTCCAAAGGATGCACCCTGCTACTGGTGCTGCTTTCTTGGTGATTTGAGGTCCCCAACTCTCTGCTTGCTTCCCTTTTCCTTTTATCTCTTGAGAGATAAAAGGTGGTGCAGGTCACATCCCAGGGAAACTCCCTTTGCATTGGGTCAGGGAGGTTACCTGAGTAAGGGTGGTGTTACAATCCCACCCTAATCCTCTTAGCATAAAATTACAATCACAAAACAGAGGACAATCACACAATATTGGGAATCATGACCTAACCAAGTCGATACACACATTTTTGGGGGATATAATGCAATCCATGACACATGGGTTGGGTCAGATGAAGCTTAGTCCTCAAAGTGAGATCTTGGCTTTTTAACACTTTAAAGAGGTCTTTTGCAGCAGATTTGCCCAATGCAATATATCATTTGATTTCTTGAGTGCTGCTTCCATGGGCTTTGATTGTGGATCCAAGCAAAATGAAATCCTTGATAACTTCAATATTTTCTCCATTTATTATGTTGTTTATTGGTCTGATTGTGAGGGTTTTTGTTTTCTTTATGTTGAGGTGTAATCCATACTGAAGGCTGTAGTCTTTGATCTTCATCACTAAGTGCTTCAAGTCCTCTTCACTTTCAGTAAGCAAGGTTGTGTCATCTGCATAATACAGGTTAATGAGTCTTCCTTCAATTCTGATGCAGCGTTCTTCTTCATATAGTCTAGCTTCTTCTGCTCAGCACGCAGACTGAATAAGTATGGAAAAAGGATACAACCCTGACACACACCTTTCCTGACTTCAAACCACACAATATCCCCTTGTTCTCTTTGAATGACTGTCCTTTGGTCTATGCACAGGTTTCACATGAGCACAATAAAGTGTTCCGGAATTCCCATTCTTACCCATAATTTGTTATGATCTGCACAGTCGAATTTCTTTGCATAGTCAATAGAACACAGGTAAACATCCTTCTGGTATTCTCTGCTTTCAACCAAAATCCATTTGACATCAGCCATGATGTCCCTTGTTCCAAGTCCTCTTCTGAATCAGTCTTGAATTTCTAGCAGTTCCTTGTCCAATGTTTGGCTGCAACCTTTTAAAAATTATCTTCAGCAAAATTTTACCTGTATGGGATGTTAATGATATTGCTCAATAATTTCCACATTCTGTTGGATTGCCTTTCTTTGGAATGGGCACGAATATGAATCTATTCCAGTTGGTTGGCCAGGTAGCCATCTTCCAAATTTCATGTAACAGATGAGTGAGCACCTCCAGTGCTGCATCTGTTTGTTGAAACATCTCAATTGATATTTCATCAATTCCTGGAGCCTTGTTTTTCACCAGTGCCTTCAATGCAGCTTGGACTTGTTCCTTCAGTACTATTGGTTCTTGATCATTTGCTACCTCCTAAAATATTTGAACGTTGACCAATTCTTTTTGGTACAGTGACTCTGTACTTCTATCTTCTTTTGATGCTTTCTGTGTTGTTCAATATTTTCCCCATAGAATCCTTCAATATTACAACTGGAGGCTTGAATTTTTTCCTCAGTTCTTCCAGCTTGAGAAATGCTGAGTGTGTTCTTCCTTTTTGGTTTTCTTTGCACATTTCATTATAATACTTTTCTTTGTCTCAGTGAGCCACCCTTTGAGATCTTTCATTCAGCTCTTTTACTTCATCATTTCTTCCATTCGCTTTTAGCTACTCTACATTCAAGAGCAAGTTTCAGAATGTCTTCTGACAACCATTTTGGTCTTTTCTTTCTGTCTTTTAACGATATTTTACTTTCTTCATGTACGACGTCCTTGACCAGACTTGTCTGGTCTTTGGTCTTTAGTGTTCAATGCACCCAATCTGTTCTTGAGATGGTCTCTAACTCAGGTAGGGTAATCTGAAGGTGGTATTTTGGCTTTTGTAGGCTTGCTCTAATTTTCTTCAGCTTAAACTTGAACTTGCGTATGAGGAATTGATGGTTTATTCCACAGTCAGTCCCTGGCCTTTTTCTGACTGATGATATTGACTTCTCAATAATCTCTTTCTACACATGAATTCAATTTGATTGCTTTGTATTCCATATGGTAATGTCCAAGTGTTGAAAAAGGTATTACAAGTAAGAAGTCATTGATCTTGCAAAATTCTATCATGTGATCTCTGGTGTCATTTCTATCACCAATGCCATATTTTCCAGCTACTGTTACTTCTTTGTTTCCAACTTTCACATTCCAATTACCAGTAATTATCAATTAATCTTGATTGCATGGTTTGATAAATTTCAAACTTAAGAAGTTGGGAAAAATCTTCAATTTCTTTATCTCTGGCCTTAGTGATTGGTGTGTAAATTGAATAATAGTCATATTAACAGATCTTCCTTATATGTGTATGGATTTTATCCTATCAATGACAGTGTTGTACTTCAGGATAAATCTTGAAATGTTCTTTTTGAAGATGAATGCAATTTCATTCCTCTCCAATTTGTCATTCCCAGCATTGTAGACCATTTGATTATCCAATTCAAAATGGGCAATACCAGTTCCTTTCATCTCACTAATGCCTAGAATATTAATCTTTATGCATTCCATTTCATTTTTGATGACTTCAAATTTTCCTAGATTCATACTTCGTAATTCTATGTTCTGATTATTAATGGATATTTGCAGCTGTTTCTTCTCACTTTGAGTCGTGCCACATCAGCAAATGAAAGCCCTGAACGCTTTACTCACCTGCTCTATTTTGAGGAGGCAGCTCTTCCCCAGTCATATTTTGAGTGCCTTCCAACTTGAGGGGCTCATCTTCCAACACTGTATCAGACAATGTTCTGCTGCTATTCATAAGGTTCCCACTGGCCAGATTTTTTGGAAGTAAATTATCAGGTCCTTCTTAGTCTGGGAGCTCCACTGAAATCTGTCTACCATGGGTGACCCTGCTGGTATTTGAAATATTGTAGGCATAGCTTCCAGTATCACAGTAACAGGCAAGCCACCACAGTACTACAAACTGACAGATGAGTGGTGGCTCACAGTTTCAGAGGGTAGAAGTCCAGATCCAGAGCACCAGCTCCAAGGGAGGGCCTCCTCTCTCTCGGCTCTGCGTGAAAGTCCTTGTCATCAATCTTCCCTTTAATCGAGGGGTTTCTCAGTGCAAGGACTCTGGGTCCAAAAGACGTGCTCTGCTCTCAGCTCTTCTTTCTTGGTAGGAGGTAGTTTCTTTCTGCTCACATCTCTCTCTCTTCATCTCTTGCAAGATAAAATATTGTGTAAGCCACACCCCAGTGTAACTCCGCTTATTTTGGATCATGGCTGTGCCCTGAATAAGGGTGTTGCATCCCACCCTAATCCTCTTGAATATAATTTAATCTTGCCTTATCAACCACAGGCAGAGATTAGGATTTGCAACATATAGGATAATTACATCAGATCACAAAATGTAGGAAGACCACACAATACTGAGAATAATGGCCTAGCCAAATTGACACATATTTTGGGGGGTCACAGTTCTACCCATGACAGTGGGCAACTTGATTCTGGTCAATAATATGCAAGACAAGTTTTGTTGAAGAACTTCTGGAAAAAAATTTCCTACTTTCAAAAAAAGAAATAGTTGGGAAGAAGTATCTCTTGTTGGATATGGTAACAAGTACAGGTGCTGTCTAGAATTATGGCACCAGCCCTGGGACCATTAGGGGAGAAAACCCAAGAAGAACCTTGATACTTAATAATATTGGCATGCTGGAAGAACTGCTCTGCCTCAGACTCCTTGATATGTGAGCTAAATCATCCCTCTGCTGTCTAAGCCTTTTAAGTATTTTCTTTTTTTTTCTTGTTCTGGTATTAAGGGCCAACATTATCCTAATTAATGAAGGGGATCAGTGTACAAAGCTTTACTCAATTACTTAGTCAATCGTACTAAGTTGTTGTTGTTAGGTGCCGTCGAGTCAGTTCTGGCTCACAGAGACCCTATGCACAACAGAATGAAACACTGCCCAGACCTGCACCACCCTTTACAATCATTGTTGTGCTTGAGCTCATTGTTGCAGTCACTGTGTCAATCCACCTGGTTGAGGGTCTTCCTATTTTCTGCTGACTTTTGCCAAGCGTAGTGTCCTCCTCCAGGGACTGATCCCTCCTTACAACATGTCCAAAATATGTAAGACACAGTCTCGCCATCCTTGCTTCTAAGGAGCATTCTGGTTGTACTTCTTCCAAGGTCGATTTGTTCATTCTTTTGGCAGTCCATGATACATTCAATATTCTTTGCCAACACCACATTTCAAAGGTGTCAATTCTTCTTCGGTCTTCCTTACTCATTGTCCAGCTTGCACATGTATATGATGTGATTGAAAATACCATGACTTGGGTCAGGCACACCTTAGTCTTCAAGGTGACATCTTTGTTTTTCAACACTTTAAAGAGGTCCTTTGCAGCAGATTTACCCAAGGCAATGCATCATTTGATTTCTTGACTGCTGCTTCCATGGCTGTTGATTGTGGTTTCAAGTAAAGTGAAATCCTTGACAACTTCAATCTTCTCTCCGTTTATCATGATGTTGCTCATTGGTCCAGTTATGAGGATTTCTGTTTCCTTTATGTTGCAACCCATAATGAAGGCCGTGGTCTTTGATCCTCAGTAGTAAATGCTTCAAGTCCTTTTCACTTTCAGCAAGCAAGGTTGTGTTGTCTGCATAACGCAGGTTGTTAATTGAGTGTCCCTCCAATCCTGATGCCCCATTCTTCTTTGTGTAGTCCATTTTCTTGGATTATTTGCTCAGCATACAGAATGAATAGGTATGGTGAAAGGATACACACACTTTTCCTGGCTTTAAACCAATCAGTATTCCCTTGTTCTGTCCAAACAACTCCCTCTTGATCTATGTACAGGTTCCTCATGAGCACAATTAAGAGTTCTGGAATTCACATTCTTCACAACGTTATCCATAATTTGTCATGATCCACACAGTCGAATGCTTTCCCATTGTTAATAAAATACAGGTAAACACCCTTCTGGTATTCTCTGCTTTCAGCCAGGACCCATCTGACATCAGCAATATCTGTGGTTCCAGATCCTCTTCTGAAACCAGCCTGAATTTCTGGCAGTTGCCAATCGATACACTGCTGCAGCCATTTTTGAATGATCTTCAGCAAAATTTTGCTCGCATGTGATACTAATGATATTGTTCTATAATTTCTGCATTTGGTTGGATCACCTTTCTTGGGAATAGGCATAAATATGGATCTCTTCCAGTCAAGTGGCCAGGACACTGTCTTCCATATTTCTTGGCGTAGATAAGTGAGCAACTGCAGTGCTGCATCTGTTTGCTGAAACATCTGAATTGATATTCCGTCAATTCCTGGAGCCTTGTTTTTCGCCAGTGCCTTCAGAGCAGCTTGGAGTTCTTTATTCAGTACCATGAGTTCCTTATCATATGCTGCCTCTTGAAATGGTTGAACATCAACTAATTCTTTTTGGTATAATGACTCTGTGTATTCCTTCCATCTTCTTTTGATGCTTCCTGTGTTGTTTAATATTTTCCCCATAGAATCCTTCACTATTGCAACTCGAGGCTTGAATTTTTTCTTCAGTTCTTTCAGCTTGAGAAACACCAAGCGTGTTCCTCCCTTTTGGTTTTCTATCTCCAGCTCTTTGCACATGTCATTATAATACCTTACTTTGTCTTCTCGAGCTGCCCTTTGGAATCTTCTGTTCAGTTCTTTTACTTCATCATCTCCTCTTTTTGCTTTAACTGCTCGACGTTTGTGAGCAAGTTTCAGAGTCTCTTCTGACATCCGTCTTGGTCTTTTCTTTCTTTCCTGTCTTTTCAGTGACCTCTTGTTTTCTTCATGGATGATGTCCTTGATGTCATTCCACAACTCATCTGGTCTTGGGTCACTAGTGTTCAATACGTCAAATCTATTCTTGAGGTGTTCTCTAAATTCAGGGGGATATACTCAAGGTCATATTTTGGCTCTCGTGGACTTGCTCTGATTTTCTTCAGTTTCAGCTTGAACTTGCGTATGAGCAATTGACAGTCTGTTCCACAGTTGGCCCCTGGCCTTGTTCTGACTGATGATATTGAGTTTTTCCATTGTCTCTTTCCACAGACGTA
This sequence comes from Elephas maximus indicus, assembly GCF_024166365.1. Taxonomy (NCBI): domain Eukaryota; kingdom Metazoa; phylum Chordata; class Mammalia; order Proboscidea; family Elephantidae; genus Elephas; species Elephas maximus. The sequence goes on along the minus strand of NC_064837.1, from coordinate 41,553,925 downwards.
GTCAATTTGATTCCTGTGTGTTCCATTTGGTGAGGTCCATGTAAAAAAAAATGTGTATAGTCACTGATTATGTTGGTGAAGTAAGGTATTTGCAATAAAGAAGTCGCTGGTCTTGCAAAATTCTATCATTCAATTTCTGGCATTGTTTCTATCACCAAGGCCATATTTTCCAACTACTAATCTTTCTTCATTTCCAACTTTTGCATTCCAATCACCAGTAATTATCAATGCATCCTGATTACATGTTTGATCAATTTCAGACTGTAGCAAAAAAAAAAAAAAAATTTTTTTTTTTTTTTTTTTTTTTTGCAGCTGATAAAAATCTTTTGTTTCTTCATTTTTGGCCTTAGTGGTTGTTGCGTAAATTTGAATAATAGTCATATTAACTGGTATTCTTTGTAGGTGTATGGATATTATCCTATCACTGACAGCATTGTCCTTCAGAATAGATCTTAAATGTTCTTTTTGACGATGAATACAACATCATTCCTTTTCAAGTTGTCATTCCTAGCATAGTAGAGTATATGATTGTCCACTTCAAAATAGCCAATACCTGTCCATTTCAGCTCACTAATGCCTAGGATATTGATGTTTACATGTTCCATTTCATTTATGACGATTTCCAATTTTCCTAAATTCATACTTTGTACATTCCAGGTTCCAATTATTAATGGATGTTTGCAGCTGTTTCTTTTCATTTTGAGCCGTGCCACATCAGCAAATGAAGGTCCCGAAAGCTTTACTCCATCCACATCATTAAGGTCAACTCTACTTTGAGGAGGTAGCTCTTCCCTAATCATCTTTTGAGTGCCTTCCAACCTGGGAGGCTTATCTTGCAGCACTGTATCAGACAGTGTTCCGGTGCTATTCATAAGATTTTCAATGGCTAATGCTTCTCAGAAGTAGGCTGCTGGGCCTTCTTCCTAGTCTGTTTTAGTCTGGAAGCTCAGCTGAAACCTGTTCTCCATGGGTGATCCTGCTAGTATCTGAATACCGGTGGTATAGCTTCCAGCATCACAGCTACATACAAGCCCCCACAGTACAACAAACTGACAGACATGTGGAAGCATATTGAGTTAGTTCCTGCTATTTGTCACTCGCTATGTTCAGTGCTGGGCTACTACTGTGAACAAGAATGGTCCCTCCCTCCTAGAGCCTACAGTTTAGTAGGGATTCCAGATCTTTAACAAATAATCGAAATCTCAAGGGAATTACGTTGAGTAAAAATGGCAATAGTGAAAAAGATTCCATAGAGTATGATTCCATTTATATAGCATTATTGAAGTAACAAATTTACAGAGGTAGAGAACAGAGTAGTGGTTACCAGGTATAAGGATGTGGATGGGTAAGTGTTTATATGAGGTAGCACAAGGGAGTCTTGTTGTGATGGAACAGTTCTGTGCCTTGATTTTTGTGTTAGTTACCTAACTCTACACATGTAATAAAATTGCATAGAATTACACACACGTGCACACACACACGAGTGCATATAACTATACTGAATCCGAGACAGTTTCCCTAAGGGAATGTTAAAGATGAGATTTAACCCACGAGTAGGAATTAATGAGTCCAAACTGGAGAAGGAGAGGGGGAGGTGGAATGCATCTAATTGGAAGGATCAGCATATGTGAGAACTCTTCAATGGGTTGACAAAACCAAGACAATGTGGGAAACCCTTGGTGGTTTAAGCAGATAAGACATGTGTTTCATACAGCGAAGCTGAAGAAACAACCAGTGGCCAGAGCACAGAGTTTTGTAGGACTATAGTGAATTCCGGACTTCACCCTCAGGGCAACAGAAGTCCATTGGCCAGTTTTAAGAAGAAGGGTGACTGATTTTTAAAACACTACTTTGGCTGCTGTTTTGGAGAATGGTTTGGAGGAGACAAGAAGAATGAAGGGAAAATAATTTTAAAGATGGTTCAGTAGTGAAGGCAGGAGATGACAGTCAAAGAAGTTGCTTAAGGTCGCTCAACATTTAACATGCAGAATCACATCTACAGTGAAGATCTCTGATTCAAAGAAAGTGTGTGTCCACTATACTGTATCACAAGATGATAATTTTGCTTTCGTGTGATCGTAAGAGTAATATAAAAGAAGGCTCCCTTTCAATAGAAGTATGTAGGCGGGGGTGTCCATTTTGACTGGGAAAACTGTGCTCATTTCTGGTCTTGGAGTTGCCCATTAATTCATTCATCCATTCAGTAAATATTTATTTGGCACCAACCATATAAGGAGCCCCGGTGGCGCAGTGTTTAAAGTATTTGGCCGCTAACCAAAAAGTCAGTGGTTTTAATCCACCAGCCACTCCACAGGAGAAAGGCATGGCAGTCTGCTTCCCTAAAGATTTACAGCCTTGGAAACCCTATGGGGCAGTTCTATGCCGTCCTATAGGATCGTTATTACTCAGACTTGCCTCAACGGCAGTGGGTTTTTTTTTTTTTTTTTTTTTTTTTACCAGCTATATGCCAGGTATTATTGCAGCCTTGGAGTAGCTCTTTCATTCATCCATTCAGTAAACATTTGTTTAGTACCAACTATTTAAGGAGCCCTGGTGGCACAGAAGTTAAAGCTCAGGCTGCTAAGCAAAAGGTTGGCAGTTTGAATCCACCAGCTTCTCCTTGGAAACCCTTGATGAGGCTGTTCTACCCTGTCCTATAGGGTCACTATGAGTCAGAGTCAACGTGATGGCAAGGGGTTTAGTTTGATTTCAGTTTTATTCCCAGGAGTAGAGCTAAAGAAAAAAAACTGATGTCTGCTGTTATAGAACTTTCATTCTATTGGTGTAGATAATAAAGACTATGAAGAAAAATTAAGCAGAGGAAGAGGATAGAGTGTACCAGGGTGGGGATAAGTACAGAAGGTGGTTAGGGAAGCTCTCTGATAAGGTGATATTTGATGGCATGCCTATACGAATAGGGGAGCTAGTTGGTTATCTGGGCGAAGAGTATTCCATGTAGAGGGGATCAGCTTTCCAGGCAGAAGGGAAGAGCAAAAGTTTTGCATCAAGAGCTTTGGTTGTCCCGTTGAAGATTCAGCAAGATTGGAGTAAAGCAAGAGAGTGAGTGGCAGAAAGTGAGATTAGAGAAGCAGCAAGGACAATATCAACTAAGGCCTATCCATACTAAGTCTTAATAAATTAAAAATCAAAAATTATATGTTAGAGGCATTATTTCTAAGTCTGGACTTTGGTAATAACCTCCTGGTTGATTTTCCTGACTCTACTCATCCATCATGGACATGATTGCTGAATAAACTCTCCTAAGCCACATACCTCTCCCATCCTTAAGAATCTTTATTTCAGCTGCGCCATTTATCTGCCAATTCCTTCTCAACCAGCCCTCCTCTTCCTACATTAATTTGCTTCCCAATATGCCCCCAAATTTGTTCTTCTCTATTATCCTTACTATTTACTACACGCATCCTGTGATTCCTGCTTCCATATCCTTCAATGCTCAATTCAATTCATATTCTTCACTCATCCAGCTATCTATTTTTTCTAAAAAAATCTAGTATCTATTAATTGAGCATCTGATATGTGCACTGAACTTTACTAGGCCCTTTTAAAGACATTAATATAAATACAATACGGTTCCTACCCTCAGAGTGATTAAAATAAAGGAGGAGCAGACACAAATCACTTTGATGTAAAGCTAGAAATGGGATGAGCCATAAAAGAGGAGCAAATGTTGCTATGGGAAATTCCAAAAAAAGGAAGTGATCACTTCCAGCTAAAGCTTTCCTGGACAGCTCTGCCCCCATGACCTTTATTACCTTCAATTCTTGGACACCTTACTGATTGCCTTAGATTTATTCTCTTTCTGGTGTGTGTGTGTGTGTGTGTCTTATTTCTACAACCTGACTGTGTTGTTATTGTGTACTGTCAAGTCAATTCTGACTCATAGCAACTATATGGGTCAGAGTAGAGCTGCCCCATAAAGTTTTTTAGGCTGTAATCCTTACAGGGGCAGATCACCACTTCTTTCTTCCAGAGAGCCACTGGATGGCTTCCAACTGCTAGCTTTTGGATAGCAGCCAAGCACGTAACAGTTGCACAACTAGGGGTCCAACCAGACTGTATCCTCCCTGAAGTTAGGAATAATGTTTTTTGTTTTGTTTTGTTTTCTATTTCCCGACAGCTGTCAAAACTTTCTACAGGGTCTAACATATACCAGGTGGCCTGGAGTACTGATGTTATGAAAATGGACTGAATTTGAATCCAATGCATCTATTGTGTGATTATACTATTTTATGATTCTTCCTAGAACAACTTCTCTACATCTCAGTCACCACCCAGTGGACTAACTGAGAATTAGAATTTATAACCTTATTAATACAGAACATTAGAGCAGCAAACATATTTGAACTTTTGGTTCGGACCAACACTACTAAAGTAAAATGAGTGATTCATTCATTATGTTATCAGTGTTGGATATATTTGGGCTGAAAGGGTGTTTTTAGTCTGAGTGGTAAGAAAATTGGAACACAGCTCTTGTGTTGGAATGAATTATGAGGACTGTGTGGCATTATGGATAGCATACCAGGAATGTTGAACAAGTCAATGCTTTTTTAATTACTATTACCTAATCTAATATCAAAATCTAATTAGGCACACAGAGTTGGAAAAGGAAATAATTTGAGAGTATCTATAATCAAGGGCAGATTATCTAATAGACAAGGTAAACGTGGGTTTATTTGTGCTTACTAATCTGCAGTGAACAATCTCACTTGGATTTCACCATATCAGATGTCATCTGTCCTGTAAGGGATTGTAAATTTGAAAAGAGGATTTGATTCTGTAGGATGGTGCTGTGGGGCTGGGAGAGAGAAAGATGCCAGCCATACCTAGAGGCAGAATCTTTAATGTGGTAGAAAAAAATGTAAAATTGTTTGCTACAGATGATCTGGTAAGCAAGGTCAGCACCATGCTTACCTTGCCTATGGGATAATCTGTCCCTGTCTATAATGTAGTCTGACCTTGAAGATGAAAACATTCAGGCTTAGGAAGGGAAAGTAATTTACCTAAAATTATACAATAATTTGATAGTAAAACTGAAGTTAGAACCCTGGTCAACTGTCCCTGTTCTGGCGCTTTCTGTAGATGGCACAGCTTCCTCAGAGGGAGGGATCCTCAGGAAAATGATAATTTAGATTACTTCTGTCCCCAGCTGCTGCTACTCTTTCCTCTCAGTGAGCATTGCCTGGGAAAGAAAAGCAGCAGGGCAGCCTAGTGCACAAGGCTTTTCCATTTTACCAACAGATTGCTTTCATGCTTCTGGGGAAAGAGTAACCTTAAAATGATGAATGTTTGTCCTATTAAAAGCTCCTCCAGCACAGGCATTATTGATAGTGTGTAAAAAGGCCATCCATTTTAGTGCAAATGAAAATTGAAATGGAGAGAACATCATGTCTTTTTTTTAACATATGATACTGGCTCAGGAGCGGTGTGATTGTTGTGAGCTGAGAACAGTTATCCAGAGTCCTTCAGATAGTGACCTTCACCTGCTTCCCACTGGTGATCACAGACACATGAGATCAGAAAGGAGGCTAGCTCCCTAACATCTACATAATGATGTCTATAGCTCTTTGCAGGGGATTCAAGGACCCTTATAATCAGGCATCAACCTACCTCTCAGCTTTATCTTCCATCATTTTCAGTTACAAAACCAGTGTGCTAGACATCTGAGGTTCTTATTATTTCTAGATCATGTTATGCTCTTCTAAGCTTCTGCACATGTGGCTTACTCTGCCTTAAAAGTCATTCCCATCTTTTCTTAGCCATCCCTGTTGAGTCTAGTGTTACCGCTGGTGTGGAGCCTTCTCCACCTCTTCCATTCCTCAAGCTGCATGAACCACTGTGTCATCTGGACACCTCTAGTGCTTTTATTAAGGGCGTTCATGTATTAGAGAGGGCAGTGGTGGTTCAGTGGTAGAAATCTCACCTTTACATGGGAGACCCAGGATCAATTCTCAGCCAATGCTTTTCAAGCATAGCCACTACCTGTCTGTCAGTGGAGGCTTGAGCGTAGCTATGATACTGAACGTGTTTCTTTGGAGCTTCCAGACTAAGAGAGACTAGGAAGAAGGATCTGGTGATTTACTTCTGAAAATTATCCAATGAAAAAACCTGATTACAGTGGTCTGATCCTGTTGTGCATGAGGTTGCCAGGAGCTGGGGGGCTGACTCAACAGCAGTTAATGACAACAGTGACAACATGGTGTACGTCTGCCCCTCGTCTAGAGCTTCCTGAGAGCAGAGGCCTCATTCATCTTTGCATCCCCAGTGGGGGCGGATTACCCAATAAGCAAGGCTTACATGTGTACTTACTAATTTGTAGTGAACAATTTCACCTGGGTTACACCACGTCTTTGACGTGATGAAAAACCTGTGAAACTGTTCACTACGGATGAGTAAATACGCACAAGTAAGCCTCCTTAATAAGGATAATCCATCCCTGACAGGGATCATAAATTTGAAAAGAGGCTTTGATTCTGTAAGAAGGTGCTGCAGCATTGGGAGAGAGACAGATGCCAGCCAGACCCACAAGCAGAATCTTTGATGTGGTGAAAATGTGAAATTGTTCACTACAAATTAGTAAGTAAGCACCAGTAAGCCTGTGCGTACCTTGCTTAGTGGTTAATCCGCCCTTGGTCCCCAGTACCTAGCACAGTGCTTAGGAGATAACAGGCAATTAAGTATTAGCTAAAAGAAAGAAATTTTCAACGAGAAGTGGGTGAGTGATGGAAGAATGCACCTGAGGCTAGAACGTTTCAGGCTTACGGCTACTTCTTCAAGAAGACCCTGCCCCAGCCATAGACTCAGTCTTGGCCCCAATCAGTTCTAATTGCCAGGAATTGGGAGTTCACCTGGGCAATCTTCCCAGTTGCCAAGGTTTGTGTTATTTGCATATCACCCAGCAATAACTTTGCTGTGAAAAATATGGTGCTCACCTGAAAGAGGTTAGTCTTTTAAAATGAAGCAATCCTTTTCAGTGACATGACAGAGCATTTGGGACCCTCCACACTAGATAATTAACAGCCATGCATTAATCTTTCTACTTTGTCACTGAGTTTGAACCCTTCACTGGTGATCATTATCTCATGATATGAGAATTTCAAAGTAAACTGGCAGTTAATTTAATAGCATTTATAAGTAAGAGAGTAAAGATGTCAGAATGAAATATATGTTTCTTTGAAAACTCAGACAACTATTTTGAAACCTGGTTAAGCGTACAAACCTGAAAAGGGGCAGGATGAAAGGCAGCTCAACTGTGATTTAGTTCAGACAGGGAACCATTAGGCAGGCAGTATGAAGAAATGAAAAGAGGATTGGTCTTGGAGCTAGGAGGTCTGGATTTGAAAACCCAGCTTCATCTGTTTTTAGCTGTGTTATCTTCGGTAAGTCTGCATGTCTGTTGTCCACAAACTGTACATATTAATTTCTACATTGCAGCACTGTTGAAGATAAAATGAAATCATATGTTTATATATAAAGCCCAGGGTCTGGCATGAAATTGGTGCTCAATAAATGTCTCTTCATTGCTCCATCAAAAAAAAGAACATTCTAGCCGAACGTTTATTATATCTCTGCCTATTTCATGAGCGTGGAAAGAACCAAAAAAAAAAATTTCCATTGAGTCAATTCCAGCTCATAGTGACCCTATAGGACAGAGTAGAACTGCCCAAAAGGGTTTCCAAGGAGCGGCTGGTGGATTCAAACTGCTGACCTTTTGATTAACAGCCCGGTTCTCAACCATTGCACCATCAGGGCTCCATGGAAATAACAGCCGATTTTAAAATGGGGATGAAATGAAAGCGAATAAGCATAAGGAGCTAAGATCACCCAGGAGCACTGTAAACCGCTTCAGACTTATTTAAAAGTGAGAAAAATCAGAAGGACTACTTAAGCTTACTGCCCCTTGGAGCTGGGACTGTTGGGTGTTGTTGTTGTTAGGTGCCGTGGAGTCAGTTCTGACTCATAGCAACCCTACGTATAACAGAATGGAACGCTGTCTAGTTCTGCACTATCCTCATAATCATTGTTATGCTTGAGCCCATTGTTGCGGTCACTGTGTCAATCTATCTCGTTGAGGGTCTTTCTCTTTTTTCGCTGACTCTCTACCAAGCGTGATGAACTTCTCCAAGGATTGGTCCCTCCTGATAACATGCCCAAAGTTCGCGAGACAAAGTCTTGCCATCCTTGATTCTAAGAAGCATTCTGGCTGTACTTCTTTCAAGACAGATTTGTTCGTTCTTCTGGCAGTCCTTGGTATATTCAATATTCTTCACCAACACCATGATTCAAAGGCATCAATTCTTCTTCAGTCTTCCTTATTCATTGCCCAGCTTTCTCAACCACATGAGGAAATTGAAAATATCATGGCTTGGGTCAGGTGAACCTTAGTCCTCAAAGTGATATCTTGGCTTTTTAACACTTTAAAGAGGTCTTTTGCAGCAGATTTGCCCAATGCAATGCATCATTTGACTTCTTGACTACTGCTTTCATGGGTGTTGATTGTGGATCCAAGTAAAATGAAATCCTTGACAACTTTACTATTGTCTCTGTCTATTGTGATGTTGCTTAATGGTCCAGTTGTGAGGATTTTTGTTTTCTTTATGTTGAGGTGTAATCCATGCTGAAGGTTGTGGTCTTTGATCTTCATCAGTAAGTGCTTCAAGTCTTTTTCACTTTCAGCAAGCAAGGTTGTGTCATCTGGATAATGCAGGTCATTAATGAGTCTTCCTCCAATCCTGATGCCCCATTCTTCTTCATATAGTCCAGCTTGTCAGATTATTTGCTCAGCATACAGATTGAATAAGTATGAGGAAAGGTTACATCCCTGATGTACACCTTTCCTGACTTTAAACCACATAGTATCCCTTTGTTCTGTTGGAACGACGGCCTCTTGGTCTGTGTATAGGTTCTGCATGAACACAATTAAGTGTTCTGGAATTCCCATTCTTCACAGTGCTACCCATAATTTGTTATAATTCACAGAGTCTAATATCTTTGCATAGTTAATAAAACACTGGTAAACGTCTTTCTGGAATTCTGTGCTTTCACCCACGATTCATCTGACATCAGCAATGATATCCCTTGTACCGTGGCCTCCTCCTGAATTTTTGGCAGTTCCCTATCAATGTACTGCTGTAACCACTTTTGAATATCTTCAGCAAAATCTACTCTTGTGTGATATTAATGATATTGTTTGATAATTTCTGCATTCTGTTGGATCACCTTTCTTTGGAATAGGTATAAATAAGGATTTCTCCCAGTTGGTTAGCCTGGTAGCTATTTTCCAAATTTCCTGGCACAGACTAGTGGGCACCTCCAGCATTGCATCTGTTTTTTGAAACATCTCAACTGGTATTTCATCAATTCCTGGAGCCTTGTTTTTCACCATTCCCTTCAGCACAGCTTGAACTTCTTCCTTCAGTACCATCAGTTCTTGATCATATGCTACATTCTGAAATGGTTGAACATCAACCAATTCCTTTGGTATAGTAACTCTGTGTAATTCCTTCCATCTTCTTTTGATGCTTCCTGCATCATTTAATATTTTAACTATATAATCCTTCAATATTGCAATTCAGGGCTTGAATTTATTCTCTAGTTCTTTCAGCTTGAGAAATGCCCAGTGTGTTCTTCCCTTTTGTTTTTCTAACTCCAGGTCTTTGTACATGTCATTATAATACTTTACTTTGTCTTCTCCAACTGCCCTTAGAAATCTTCTGTTTGGTTCTTTTTCTTCATCATTTCTTCCCTTTGCATTAGCTACTATACATTCAACAGCAAGTTTCAGAGTCTCTTCTGACATCCATTTTGGCCTTTTCTTTCTTTCCTGTCTTTTTAATGACTTTTTGCTAATAACTAATAACTAATGATGTCATTCCACTACTTGTCTGATCTTCAGTCATTAGTGTTTAATGCGTCAAATCTATTCTTGAGATGGTCTCTAAATTCAGGTGGAATGTACTCAAGGTCGTACTTTGGCTCTCATAAACTTATTCTAATTTTCTTCAGCTTCAACTTGAACTTGCATATTAGCAATTGGCAGTCCGTTCAGCCCCTGGCCTTGTTCTGACTGATGATATTGAGCTTTTCCATCATCCCTTTCCACAGATGTGGTCAATTTGATTCCTGTGTATTCCTTCTGGTGAGGTCTACGTGTATTGTCACTGTTATGTTGTTGAAAAAAGGTATTTGCAAAGAAGCAGTCATTGGTCTTTCAAAATTCTACCATGTGATCTCTGGCATCGTTTCTATCACTAAGACCATATTTTCTGACTACTGATCTTTCTTTGTTTCCAACTTTCTTGTTCCAATCACTAGTAATTATGAAACATGGCTGCATGTTCCATTAATTTCAGACTGCAGAAATTGGTAAATTTGCATGTAAATTTGAATAATAGTTGTATTAACTGGTCTTCCTTGTAGGCAAATGGATATTATCGTATCACTGGCAGTGTTGTACTTTTTGAAATGTTCTTTTTGATGATAAATGCAATGTCATTCCTCTTCTATTTGTCATTCCCAGCACAATAGACCATGTGATTGTCTGACTCGAAATGGCCAATACCAGTCCATTTCACCTCACTAATGCCCAGGATATTGATCTCTATGCATACCATTTCATTTTTGATGACTTCAAATTTTCCTAGATTCTTACTTCGTACATTCCACGTTCTGATTATTAATGGTTGTTTACAACTGTTTCTTCTCATTTTGAGTCATGCCGCATCAGCAGATGAGGGTCCTGAAAGCTTGACTCCATCCACGTCATTAAGACTTACTCTACTTTGAGGAGGCAGCTCTTCCCCAGTCATATTTTGAGTCCCTTCCAACCTGAGGGCTCAGCTTCTGGCATTATATCAAACAATGTTCCCCTGCTATTCACAAGGTTTTCACTAGCTAATTCTTTTTAGAAGTAGACTGCCAGGTCCTTCTTCCTAATCTGTCTTAGTCTGGAAGCTCAGCTGAAACCTGTCCATCATGGGTGACCCTGCTGATGTTTGGATACTGGTTGTATAGCTTCCAGGATCACAGCAACACAGAAGCCCCAACAGTGTGACAAACTGACAGATGGGTGGGGAAATAGATGATGGCATATTAGATGCATCAGATACTTAACACAGAGATGGGACATACTGTTCCAATATCCACGGTGTCATGTAAGATACATGAGTAGAAACTCTTATGGAAGGATAGTATTGTCTTCTATCTACTTCATTTTCTCCCCCAAAGGCCCTCACCTCCTCCTCCAAAGTAACCTCATAATTTTGCCTACAACTTGTCTGTTCATATAGCAATTTGCTGAAAAGATACTCAAGTATTTCTAGTCTCTAAATAAATACATTTACATATTTTACAATCTTATGAAAGGAAAGCAATGTACATCACGGACAACATATTGGAAAGGTATGCACAGACATTGGATTTGGGATGAAGGTGGAGCAATAATAAATCAAAGAGCAAACTTACAAGGACAAAAAAGGATAATGTCCCATGAATGGTCAAATATGATTGGCTCAATTTTCTGTAGAAAGAAACATAAACACATGTGAATACTTATGTATTTATATCCAAGTTTGGAAGATTTGAGTTCTAATCCTGGCTCTGCCACTCACTTACTATGAATCTTGAACAAGTCACTTTTCCCCTTAGGCCTTCTCCATGTATGAAATGTGGGAGCTGACATGTTTTGATGTCCCTCCAACTTCTAACATTTGTCTATTTGTAATTGAAAATGATATTAATCTTCCTCCCTCCTGCACTTTTTAGATGGCCAAGAATAGAGAAGAAGGCTTGTAATAGAGCGCCTGTCTTCTACTTATTTACCTCCAGTCCCTTTAAATTCACTTCTATTCAAGTACTTGGCTCTGTTGCTGGGAGCCTGGTTCATCAGAGAATGCTGCCTTCTGTCCCTTGTCCTATCCTGTGTGTCAACAGCAGCACCAAAGTGGGTCAATCAGCTTTTGAAAGTTATTTTACCACTTGGTCACTCTTCGTCACCTTCATTTCCTCCTCCTATAGCCCTCAGCTCTTGTTTTGAAATTCATCAAACTTTCTTTCCCCAACTGAGTAAAATTTTCTTGTTCTTGCCACCAGCCTCTGTAGCCTGCAAATCAGCAAAGTTTATCCTGGGACACTCTGGTTCATTAAAAGCAAAGCAGTCTTGGTAATGTTGCCCACACTTGTTAGAGATGCTAGATACCATTACCTTTTCCATTACTTATTTAATTGGGTGACTGCAAGACTGAGATTGGTTAGATTTTGATTTGTGATCTAATGACTCTTCATTTGGCATTTTATTCAGAGCCATACGTTTTAGCACTGCTCTTTGTATCACACATTCAAACTGAGATTACAGCAGGTAGTTCTGCATATAGTGGAGAATTATTGCCTTGGAAGAATTGGATGTTTTAGACATTAGGGCAGGCTTACACAAAATAGATGCGTCTTTAGATGTTAATACTCTATCTTAGATAATTCTCAGTTACAGATGACTTTTATTTTACCTTTTGAATGTTTGTGGGCGGAAAGAAGAATATGGGAGAAGGATCAATATTTGACTACATTATTGATATTTAAAGTCATTTATTAAAAACCTGCCAGACAAAACCACATAAAAAAGTAATCCAGTCTAAAAAGGAGGAGCACTGGGCTTATGACTTGCAAACGTCTAACATTTACAGAGTAAACTTCAAAAACTTTAATGAGATCTAGAAGTTCTCCGTGGCGCATATGGTTAAGTACTGGGATGCTAACTAAAAGGTTGGCCGTTTGAACCCACCCTGTGGTGCCATGGGAGAAAGCCTTGGTGATCTGCTTCCATAGAGATTACATTAAAAAAAGCCCTGTGGAGCTCACTTCTGCTCTGTAATACACGGGGCCGCCATGAGTCAGAGCTGACTTGATGGCAGCTAACGTCAACAAGAAGAATTTAAACAATCTGGTTCTTGCCTCTTCCTCTACTTTGATCTGAAGTCACTACACCCTTACACACTGGTCTCCTCTCTTCCAGATGGAAGGCCTTTGCAAGTACTGTTTCCTGTCCCTAGAGTGTGTCTTCTTTCTCTTCCGCACCACTGTGCCTGGCCAACCTCTAACCTCAGTCTCTCCCAATGTGCCCCTTCCTCAGAGTCTTTCCTCTGCTCTCCCTAAAATGGGTCCATTATCCCTATTTTCATCTTATCACCCTATGCTTTGCCTTCATAGCACCTATTATATAATGTTCATGTGATTATTTAAAAGGTATCCTGCCTCTTTCGGAAGATTAAAGAGATGATGTCAGGGACCACCTATGTGTTGTTTTATCTATATTTACCACGCTCAGCACATAATAGACATTCAACAAATATTGAATATCACTTTGTGAATGAACGTTTGCCCTTCTGTTACTCATTTGTTCAACTCTCAACTCCATTGTACATCTCTGGGCCTGGTGGATATCAAGTTACTATAAAAAAGTAATTGATGAAAAATTTAATTTTATAAAAAAGAAAACATTAATCATGTTATTTTACATTGATATCATCTTCATTGTTATATTTGAAATGAATATTACTAATTGTTATTTACGGATTGTTTAGTAGCCAAGATAAGAAATCCACTTAGTGTGTAGAAACCCTAGTCGTGTAGTGGTTAAGTGCTACGCTTGCTAACCAAAGGGTCGGCGGTTTGAATCCGCCAGGAGCTCCTTGGAAACTCCATGAGGCAGTTCTACCCTGTCCTATAGGGTCACTATGAGTCAAAATTGACTTGACGGCACTGTTTGGTTTTTGGTTATTATAAGCATGCAGGGAAATCACATAGAACCAGCTGAAGAAAACAGAACTCTCATTTCATGGGACTGAAAAATTTTCAGGCAGCTTCTCTCTCCTGCTCTTTTTCTGGTTCCATGATGAAGTTTCTTCTTCTGTCTCTTGCTGAACATGTCATTATTTTACTTGTTGCAGAATGGTTTTCTCATTGAGGCCTCTTAATTCCTGTCCTCCATAACTCTGACTTGCACATGCAATAGTTTATCAAAAGCCTGATTCCACTTTAACTCTGTATAACCTTGTAACTCTAGTGCCTGACACTGTCTGACTCAGTCAGGCCTGTGTGGCTTGGTTCGAATTCTTAAAAGGCAAATTACTCTCATTGGTTGCTGTCCATCACAAGGTGGGTACCTTAGGACCTTGGTACATAAGGCCTTAATAAAGACCCGCAATGTAGATACAAAGTCTTGAAGCAAAGGGGAAATTATGCTCTGAATAAGAAAATAGAGAGGTAAAGAAAACTTCTTACAACTATTACTATCAAAGTAGTTCATGAAACAGTTTTGGTATTGACATTAGAAATATATGTTTATATAAACTGTTCTTCTATGGGGGAATATTTTATGTGGTATTAGAATTATTATAATGATATTATAAAACCAGAGGCAGAAGCAAGCTTCCATTCTTGGGTTTGACTTTGTTTGCCAAGGGCAGGGGCAGTGTCCACGAATTCATTTCTGTCTTGAGTGTTTCGGTATACTTTGTACGTATGCAGTAAATATTTGGCTGGCTGGCCAGTTGCAGAAGTGTGGATGTTCCCATATTTAATGCAGGTTGTCCTGTGTCCGTAGTTCATGCGTCCATATAAGGATCATGCTAACAGAAAGTTAGATGTTAGGGTTTTTGATGTATGTGGGGGGTGGGGAAACTGATAAATGACATGGCTTTCTGAGCTCTGAATCAATTCAGATAGACAAAAAACTAAGGAAGAAGGAGAACAATTTATCAGCTTTATTACTTGGAGAACAAGACTTAGCTGTGATGTTCAGTGGGTTTCCTAATACTCCCTGCCTCCCTCCCAAACCCCTTCCAGTCTGTCCTTGCTGTCAAATCTGCCTAGTACAAGATCTGATTAATACTAGCACTGGCTGCAGACTGAAAACTTAAAGTAATAGGTAGGTCCTAGCTTATTTAAAAATTTCTACAGACTAAAAAAGATAAAAAGCTACCTGACTTATTTTATGATGATAATATAGCCTTGATACTAAAACCAAAGGAAAATGTGAGTAAAGCAAATTATAGGGCAATTTCATTTTCTAGTATAAATGATAAAGCTTTAAATAAATATTTAGCAAACAGAATCTAGTTGTTCACATAGAGTAAATTTACCATGAAGATAATGAAATGTAAGCCTCAGGGACCTTCAGTTGCAAGAGCCCCTTCTAAAGCTCATTGCCTAATTTTGGATATTTAATTTTAGCATCTTTTCCTTAAAAATCCCCCACTCCCCAAATTGTACAAGCTTCAAGCCCTGTATGACCTGGATCTGTGCACACACACACACACACACACACACACACATTATAAACCCACCATAACCAATTAGAGTTTACTCTAGGAATGCAACAACCTATTAACAACTTCCTACAACAGTCGAAAAAAAGAAATAGAAAATACCATCATGTAAAACGATAGAGAACAGTGCAGTAGATAGATTTCAATACCCATTCTGGGTAATAGAACAGAATTTGCTTAATCTGGTAAAGGATAACAACTAATAACATCTGCCAATCACTGCGCTTTATTATGAAATGCTAGAAGCATTGCCTTGAAGGAACAAGACAAGGATACCTACTATTGCTGTTTCTATTTACCACCATCCTTAAACTCACAGTCAACCCAATAAGACAATATAAACAAATAGTATTTTAAGAAAGGAAAGGAAAATATGAAAAAGACTTTATTTATAGGTGAAATAATTGCCTATATCAAAATATCCAAAAGAATCTAATGATAAATAATTAGAATTAAAAATAGTTCAGCAAGTTTACCTGATGCAAGATTAACATGCCAAAATAAATGACATTCCAATGCACAAACAAAAATCAGAGAATTTAGTATTAAAAAGGACAGTATTTATACAAAAAAAACAGAAATTAATGCATTCAATACAATTGCAATCAAAATCACATCATGGGTTGACAAATTGAAAAAAATTCATATGGAAAAGCCAAAAATAGCTAAAACAAGAAAAATAATAAGAAAGTGGCACTCAACCTATAAGACAGTAACCTCTTATAAAGCTCTAATAGTTAAAACAATGTGGCACTGGTTTAAAAACTGCTAAGTATACTGATGGAACACTCTAGAAATCCAGAGACCTATGTAGATATAAGATGTTGGTATATTGAGACAGACATGGCAAAATCAGTAAGAAAATCATGGGTCAATGAATAAATGATGTTGGAATAACTGGGTACACATGTGAGGGTGGGGGTGGGGGAGTCTACTTTCTCTTTCTAGGCGACACAAAAGTCAATCCTAGATAGAATAAAAATACAAATGTGGGCAGCAAAACTTCAAGCTTCTTGAAGCAAAATATTATTATGGCTTTAGCACGGTGAAAGATTTCATAAATATGTCACTCAAAGCATAAGGCATAAAGGAAAACATTGATAAATCTGACTGAATCAAATTATAAAACTTCTATACAACAAAACACATTAGACAACAGAGTTAAAAGATGAGTCACAGACTGGAAAAAGATATTTGAAACACTTATAGGCGGCAAATGATTAGTGAGGTAGACATCAACCATATCTGGAGTCTTGCAGCCTTGCTTGATATTTGGGGAATTCCCCCATTATATGAGTACTGCTTCCTCACGGGAGAAACCAGCTGGGGTATAGGGAGTGGGCTAGGTTTCAATGATCAGATGCAGCCTTGCAAGACTTTGATTAGGAAGGAACCAAGCCCTTGGCTTTGGGGGACAGCAAGCAGTGACAATGTTATGGATTGAATTGTGTCCCCCCAAAATATGTGTCAACTTGGCTAGGTAATGATTCCCAGTATTGTGTGGTTGTCCTCCTTTCTGTGATCTGATATAATTTTCCTATGTGTTGTAAATCCTAATTTCTGTCTGTGGTTAATGAGGCAAGATTAGGTTATGTTAAAGAGGATTAGGGTGGGGTGCAACACCCTTACTCAGGTCACAGCCCTGAGCCAATGTAAGGGGAGTTTCCCTGGGGTGAGGCCTATGCCACTTTTTATCTTACAGGAGATAAAAAGAGAGAGAAGCTAGCAGAGAGAAGGAAACTTCTACCAGCAGTAAAGAAGAGCCGAGAGTGGAGCATGTCCTTTGGACCCGGGGTCCCTGCTCTGAGACACTCCTAGACTCAAGGGAAGATTGCCAACAAGGACCTTCACCCAGAGCCAACAGAGAGAAAGCTTTACCCTGGAGGTGGCACCCTGAATTCGGACTTCTAGCCTCCTAAACTGTGAGGGAATAAATTTCTCTTTGTTAAAGTCATACACTTGTATTTCTGTTATGGCAGCACTAGATAACTAAGACACAGTGTTTCCAGCCTTTAATCTCCAGGCTCATTAGTACAAGATAAAGTGGGCCCTGCTGTGCAGCAGTTAGGTCATTTTAGGCCAATCTTGCAGAGTAATATGAGTAAACCATAGGGCCTCCCTGTCTGATTCTCAGTCCTTACAGAGATTGTGTTATCCATAACTAATAGATTTACATGCATACATAAATTTTAACACATTATTTTTCTTCTTAAACTGGGTAGCAGTTGTTTCTTTGTTTGCAAATAAGAACAGTAACTGATACAATTAGCATCCATACTATGTAAAGAACCCTTGTCGAATCAATTAAAAAAAAAAAAGGAAAAAAAAAAACTTGAAAATGAACACGCAGTTCACAGAGGAAAAAACCTGAACTGAATAGCTAACGAGTATATGAAAAGAAGCTTAACAGCACTTGTAATCAGGCAAGTGCAAATTAAATAACAGTGAGATAAGGTTTCAGGCTCACCAGATTGGACAACTTTAAAAATCTATTATGACCAACCACAGGAAAGGATGTGGCAAAAGATAAACTATCACCTACTGCTGATGGAGTGGTAGCTTAGCCCCAGCATGTGGGAGAGCACACATCAGGTCAGGTGGAACCTGTGCCCACTTACCACCCAACAAGCATGTACTCTGGAAAAACTCTTTCCCTCCTTGCAAGGAGCCATGTACAGAGATGTTCAGTGGGGCTGCTTACAATATTGAAAGTTTGACAACAATGCAGGCAGTCAATAGGAGAACAAATATATAAATTCTACCACTTTAAGTCAATGAAATTCTACAGAGCAGTTAAAATGAGTTAACAAAATAAACGTGGACCAGGGATAAATGTCAACTCAATGCTGAGTGGCAAAAAAAAAAAAAAAAAAAGAAAGAAATAGAATACTGTGTTTGCTTTTTCCCAAAAGAAAACCAGAGAATAACATGCTGTATAATTAAGTAATATATACACATAAAGTGACACTACAAGGAGCCCTGGCAGTGCAAAGAGTTAGCATTCAGCTGCTAACTGAAAGGTTGGCAGTTCTAACCCACCCAGCAGCTCTGTGGGAGAAAGAGCTGGCAATCTGCTTCTGTAAAGATTACAGCTGAGACGATCTTATGATGCAGTTCTATTCCATCACATGGGGTCACTATGAGTCCAAGACAATTCTACACACCTAACAATAACAACAGTGACAATATTAACATCAAGATGATATCTATCTCTGCAGAAAGGGGTTGGGAGTAGGACTGGAAGGACTTCAACCATTTCCATTAGGTTTCATTTCCTTAAAAAATGTCCTGGAACCATATCACTTGTTCTATGCCAAAATGATAGAGTGTAATCAGGTGGTGGGTATACTGGTGCCCATTACATTATTCCCACTCTCGTATGTGTATTTGAAATCTTTCCTATTTAAATCTTTAACTAAGGACTTTATCCATGTGTAAGTAAAAAAAAGATAAACAGAAGAGGCGATAGGGAAAACTGGTAGGCAGACCACAATGGCAGCAGGGTATGGGTGTAAAGCCTCCTTCTTAAGTTCCAAATCAATTACATATACTATGGGATTCCATCTAATAAAAACATGAGATCCTTGAGGCTGTATCTCATACAGTAGAATTCAACTGAATCCAAAATACAGTAGAATTCCAAAAATGCTGGTTCACCGGCTGATTGAATCAATCAATCGTTATCTCAAGTGATTAAATAACCAAAATAGTAGTGGCAAATGCACTGCTTGGTGGGTTCCCAACCTTAGGTGTCAGAGTATAACGCAATTTTTAAAATAAAAATGAAATATACTCAAAATTGTTCTTGAAAATCCTGTAGAAATGCTCCATGGTGGAGGCAGATTCTCAGTCTCACTGAAGGTTAACGCAGCATCTTCCCTCCAGCCTTGGAACAACTTTTTTTTTTTTTTTAACTAACACCACGTAAAAAGTAAGTTACCTTGCATTTAGGGACACAGTTGTACTAAAAATACATATCTTTAAATATTGTAAGAGCCCACCTATATGAAATATCTAGAATAAGCGAATACAGAGAGTCCAAAGTTTAGTAGTGGTTACCAGGAGCAAGTGGGACTGGGGACATGGGGAGTGCATCGCTGAAGGGATACTGGGTTTCTGTTAAGGGTAATAAAAAAATTTGGAAATGGTTAGTGTGAGGGTCGCACAACACGGTGAAGTCAATTATGTGACTGAATTGTACATTTAATGATGGTTGAAACGGTAAATGTTTTGTTATACATTTCTCATCACAATTACATTTTTTAAAAATAATAAAGATGCTTTTTAGATCATCAATTCCTTATTTAATTTTACCTGCCAGTTAATCTTTGAGTTACTTTAGCATCCCAAATGTTAAAGTATGCCAAATAAGTGTTTTCCAAGCTATTGCTTATATTCTTAACAGCTCGTACTTTACGTATTTTAGAAAACAACATTATAACACAGGCAGACGGGGAGAAGCTTGAGCTATCAGCAGATCGGAATCTCCCATGTCAAGGTTGTTACTGGGTGTGAGCTCAGTGCATGGAATAGAGGGATGAATCATATGCTATTTAAGTTATTGTGTTTTTCTCCTTTGTCCTTACAGATGAAGCAGTAAAAATAAATTTTTTGTTGCTTTTGTTATGTACATCTGAGTTGGTACTGACTCGTACCGATTCTATGTACAACAGAAAAAAACACTGCCGGGTCCTGTGCCATCCTCACAATCGTTGTTATGCTTGAGCCCATTTTTACAGCCACTGTGTCAATCCATTTCTTTGAGGGTCTTTCTCTTTTTCACCGACCCTCTAATTTATCAAGCTGGATATCCTGCACCAGAAACTGGTCCTTTCTGATAACCTGGCCAAAGTGTGTGAGACGGAGCTCTACCATCCTTGCTTCTAAGGAACATTCTGGCTGTACTTCTTCTAAGACAGATTTGTTTTTCTGGAAATCCATGGTGTGTACAATATTCTTCACCAACACCTGGTGAGCCCTGGTGGTACAATGGTTAAGCATTTGGCTGCTAACTGAAAGGTCAGTGGTTTGAACCACACCAGCTGCTCCATGGCAAAGAGATGTGGCAGTTTACTTCTGTAAATTACAGCCTTAGAAACCCTGTAAAAAACCAAAACCAAACCAAAACAAAACGAAACTCTGTGGGGCCATTTTATTCTGTCCTGTGGGGTTGCTATGAGTGGAAATCAACTCAATGACCATGGCTGGTGAAAATTAAGTTTACATAAATTAATTAAGAATATGACTTAATCTTAAATGTAATTTTTTTAATACCAAAGTAATCATAATTAAATAAAGCATGCCAGAAACATGCTGTTTCTCCAATGCAGCATCATCCTAACATCCTCACATTAATGTCTTCAGGCTCATTTGTTTATTTTGGATCAACTCACAAGAGGCCTACCCATTGCCGTCGAGTAGGTTCCGCCTCATAGCGGCCCTATAGGACAGAGTAGAACTGCTCCACAGAGTTTCCAAGGAGCACCTGGTGGATTCGAACTGCCGACCTTTTGGTTAGCAGCTGTAGCACTTAATCACTATGCCACCAGGGTTTCCACAAGAGGCCTACATCTTTCTAAAGCGTCCCTGCTATACCTCATTTCTATGAGATGCTGCACCTGTACCTGAAAAACCCACAGTTCACGCTGATTTTCCACTAAGTGTGTGCCTACCACATAACACATCCCAAACATCAACCGGGGCAACAGGCATTTTTAAAGGCATGGTGCAGGGCGTTGCCTACTGCCCTGACCTCTTCAAGATTGTTATGCCAAATTGAAGGCAGGCTGATCAAATTTTCAAATGACAAGTAGCTCAGAGACATAGAGAATATTTTCAAATGCAAAAAAAGACTCTTGACAGTTTAGAATGAGAAGATGAATAAAACAAGGTAGAATTTCAAAGGACTAAATGTAAGGAAGTTGTGAAGGATTTCATTTTATTTTAATCCACAATCAACACCCATTGAAGCAGCACTCAAGAAATCACTGCATTGGGCAAATCTGCTCCAACAGTCCTCTTTAAAAAAGCGATGATGTTACCTTAAGGACTAAGGTGAGCCTGACCCAAGCCATGGGGTTTTCAATCGCCTCATATGCATGGGAAAGCTGAACAATGAATAAGGAAGACTCAAGAAGAATTGATGCCTTTTAAGTAATGGTGTTGGCGAAGAATGTTGACTATACCATGGGCTGCCAAAAGAAGGAATAAATTTGTCTTGGAAAAAGTACAGCCAGAATGCTTCTTAGAAGCAAGGATGGCAAGACTTTATCTCACATACATTCTCCAGGGAGAGAAGGCAGCAGTCCCTAGAGAAAGATAGCATGCTTGGTAAAGTAGAGGCTCAGCAAAAGACAGGAAGACCATCAACGAGATGGATTGACACAGTGGCTCCAACAATGGGCTCAAGCATAACAAAGGTCATGAGGATGGTGCAGGATCAAGCATAACAAAGATCATGAGGATGGTGCAGGATCAAGCATAACAAAGATCATGAGGATGGTGCAGGATCAAGCATAACAAAGATCATGAGGATGGTGCAGGATCAAGCACAACAAAGATCATGAGGATGGTGCAGGATCTGGCTGTTTTTTTTTCTTTTATACATAGGTTTGATATTAGTAGGAACTGATTGGATGGCACTTAATAACAACAACAATAAATATAAGAGTCTGATCTTGAGCTCATGGGAAAGATGTGGCAGTCTGCTTCCATAAAGACTTAGAGCCTTGGAAACCCTATGGGGGGCAGTTCTACCACATCCTATAGGGTTGCTATGAGTCGAAATCAACTTGATGGCAGTGGGTTTGGACTTGAGCTGAAAAATCAACTACTGAAGTACAGACTGAGAAGGGTTGTCTTAGAAACACCACGTTTGAAAAAGAATTAGTAATTTTAATCAACAAGAAGCCCACAACAGTAATAGGGTTGCTTTGAACTTCAAACAGAAAACAAAAACTTTGTTGGGAATGAATGCACCCAAATTTGGGGATTTAGGCATACAGTTTAGGCATTAATATACCACAGTTTGCAGGTATTATACAGTTGGGTTCTGATATAAACTCTTTTTAACAAACAAATTAGTATATTCTGAATAGCCAATGTCATTTTAGGTAAGATGAAAAGAAATGTTAATCAAAGTATCTAGATTAATGGGTGTATAGAAATTCAAGTCATCTTGAGAACCCTGTAAATTTAAAGTCTCAAACTATATATAGAGAATAAAATTAAACATGAGTGTGTGTGTGTGTACACATAAATATATACATGTAAAGGACTGAATTATGTCCCCCCAAAATATGTGTTGTAAATCTGAACCTCTATGCCTGTGGTTATAATCCCATTTAGGAAAGGACTGTCTTTGTAATGTTAATGAAGCAGGATTAGTGTAGCATGAGTCTTGAATCAATCTCTTTTGTGATATAAAAGACACTGAAACAAGGCAGCAGAGACAGATGGGATAAGATAGATGCCAATGCATATGGAGATCTCCAAGGAACCAGGAAGCAGAAGCTGAAGAGACAAGGACCTTCCTCCAGAGCCCACCGAGAGAGAAAGCCTTCCCCTAGTGCTGGCGCTCTTAATTTGGACTTCTAGCCTCCTAAACTATGAGAAAATAAAATTTCTGTTTGTTAAAGCCATTCACTTGTTATTTCTGTTATATTTCTGTTATAGCAGCACTAAATAACTAAGACAACACATATATGTATATACATATATGTATACATATATATACATATATGTGTATATCTATATGTGTGTATATGTATATATCTCCCTTAAAGAAAAGAATAACCTGCTAACAGGGAGAAGGAAAGACTGGAAGAACCCGACTATAGATTAATGACTGATAAATTAGCTAAAGGAAAGGAATTATTGAAAAACACAGATGTTTCATTCATTCAACAATAACTTATTGAGCATTCAACATATGCCAGGCACTGTCCTATACAGTTCACTTATAATAACTCACTGAATTCTCATGATAACTATGGGGCAGGTATTATCATTATGTGTATTTTACAGGTGTGGAAACTGAGGCATAAACCTAACCCAAGTCTTCTCGGCTTTAAATTTGCGGATTCAGGATTTGAACCTAGACTCTAGAGCACATGTTCTCAACCACAACATAATACACCCTAAGAATGGCAAGAAACATATAAGAACACATTTAGAGGCAAACATAGGAAGTATTTATCCAGACTTAATCGTTAAAATGGGCGCTTTACATGTCCCATCAGCATTATTGTGCTTGAGTCAAGAAATCTAAAAACTCCGCATCTTTTCCTGTGGCTGCTTTCAAGTATCTTGGGAAGAGTGGGATTGCTGGATCAAATGGTACCTCTATTTTTACCTTTTTGAAGAACTGCCAAACCATTTCCTATAGTAGCTGTAGTGTTTAGCATTTCCACCAACAATGGATGAGGGTCCCAATTTCTCTGCACCCTCGCTAAAATTTGTTATTTTTCATTTTTTTTTATCTTAGCAATCCTAAAGGAAGTAAAATGGTATCTCACTGTGATTTTGATTGGTGTCTCCCTAATGGCTAATAGGAGGCCCTGAGTGGCACAAACAGTTAAGTGGTTAAGTGCTAGACTACTAACCTAAAGGTTGGTAGTTCGAACTCATCCAGAGAAGCCTCGAGAGACAAGCCTTATGATCTGCTTTTGAAAGTTCATAGCCTCATGTATGCAGTTCTACTGTGCATACATGAAGTCTCCATGAGTCAGAATAGAGGCAACTAACAACGACAACAATGGCTAATCACGTTGAGCGTCTTTTTATGTGCTTGTTGGCCATTTGTATATCTTCTTGGGACTTGACGGCAGCAACATGAACAGACACATGTATACCAATGTTCACTGCAGCGCTATTCACAGTAGCTAAAAGGTGGAAACAACCCAAATGTCCACCAAAAAAA
This sequence comes from Elephas maximus indicus, assembly GCF_024166365.1. Taxonomy (NCBI): domain Eukaryota; kingdom Metazoa; phylum Chordata; class Mammalia; order Proboscidea; family Elephantidae; genus Elephas; species Elephas maximus. The sequence continues at coordinate 41,529,667 of NC_064837.1, read as the reverse complement.
TGAATTGATAAACAAAAAATTTGGTACATTCGTACAATGGAATTGTGTTAGTTACCTCAAAAAAAAAAGTTACCTAGTGCTGCTATAACAGCTATACCACAAGTGGATGACTTTAACAAAGAGAAGTTTATTCTCTTACAATCCAGTAGGCTAGAAGTCACAATTCAGGGTGCTGGTTCTAGGGGAGGGTTTTCTCTCTCTGTCGGCTCTGGAGGAAGGTCCTTGTCCTCAGTCTTCCCTTGGTCAGGTGACCATCTCAGTGCAGGAACCTCAGGTCCAAAGGATGCGCTCTGCTCTTGGCACTGCTTTCTTGGTAGTATGAGGTCCTCATGTCTCACTACTCACTTCTTTCTTTTATATCTCAAAAGAGATTGACCTAAGACACCATCTAATCTTGTAGATCTCATCAATATAACTGCTGCTAATCCTACATCATAGTGACAGGATTTAAAACACATAGGGAAATTACATCAGATGATAAAATGGTAGATAATCATACAAGGGAATCATGATCTAGCCAAGTTGACAGATATTTGGGGGGGGGGCCCTAATTCAATCCATGACAGGAATATAACTGCCATAAAGAGAAAAGAAGTCTTGATACATGCAATCACATAGATAAACCCTGAAAACATCATGCTGAGTGAAATAAGGCAATCACAAAAGAACAAATGTAGTATGAGCTCACTAATATGAAGCATTAAAAATAGGCACATGTATAGAGATCAGGGTTTAATAGTGGTTACTAGAGGTGGGAGGCAAGGGGAAAGAGGGAAGTATCTGTCTATGTAGTATTAAGTTTTCGTTTATGGGGATGGAAAATACGGCAATGGATATTGGTGATAGTTGCACAATATGATTGATGTAATTGGTTTCACTGAGTTGTACAAGGGACAAATTCAGAACTGGCAAATGTTGTGTTAACTGTATTTCTTACAACAATAAAGACAAAAATTTTGCATCTTTGAATTCAAATAAAATTGAACTTAATTAAAAAAAAAAGGGGTGCTTTAGCTCATAAATTCAACCTGCCTGTACGACGGCCCTGGGTTTGGGTTTTGGGTACCCCCTATCAGCCATATTCCTAGCAGGAAGAGGACACCTCAGCTATGGAAGCAGAGTTATCTTACACATCTGATTCATGGTAGGGATTCTCCTTGGCTGATTCCATTCTTATCAAGAAACTGTCGGTGAAGTTGAGATCTGGTAAAAGACCTTTCTGAAAAGACATGATAACCAATGGTTTTTAAATATTTGAAAGACTATCAGATGAAAGAAAGAGGATTGGCTCTAGGTAGAAGAAACCAGATCAATTACTATATATATATATAAAATCGTGCGTTAGGTGAAAGTTTACAGAGCAAATTAGATTCCCATTTGATAGTTTATGCATAAAGTGTGTCAAGGCCTTGGCTTCATTCCCCAAAATGTATAAGCACTCTGCCCATTTTTTCCCTGGGTTCCCTGTTTCCTTTCGTCCTGATTTTCTACCCCTTCCTGCCTTCTCATCTTTGCCTTTGGCAAATATTGCCCTTTTGATATCATATAATTGATTGTTCTAAGGATCACATTCCTCTCAGGGGTTATTGTTTATTTTATGGGCTCTTCTCTTGGAAGGTAGTCTCCAGGAATGGCTTCAGTTCCAGGTCAGAAGGGTGTCTTAGGGCCATAGTCTTGGGGGGTTCCTTCAATCTTTGTCAGGCCAGTAAATCTGTTTTGTGTGTATGTGTGTGTGTGTGTCAATTTAATTTTTTGTTCTACATTCTTCTCCCGCTCTGTCCAGGATTCTCTGTTGTGATTCCAGTCAGAATGGTAGGTAGTGGTAGCTGGGTACCATCTTGTTTTTCTGGTCTTGGCGTCCTGAAGGCTGTGGTTCATGTGGACTATCAGTCCTTCGGACTAATTGCTCCTTTTGGTTTTCTTCACTTTACTTTGCTCCAGATGGTAAAAGACCAGTAATTGTATCTTAGACGGCCACTTGCAAGCTTTTAAGACCCCAATCACTACTCACCAAAGTAGGATGTAGACCATTGTCTTTATGAACTATGTTGTGCCAATTGACGTAGATGTTCTCCACGGCAAATACATTTTGACTTCTGAGAAAGACATTTTAACCGTTAAAATTCCCAAAGATGAAGGAGGCTGCACTGGGGGGTACCGAGGTGTCTTACCATAACTTGCATATTGTTGCACATCACGCAGTTTGAACTAAACCTTGGAAAGTCAACCCTCTGTAAGTGGGGCTACTTTCCTAGAATAGCTTGCTTTTGTCACCAAAATCTTAACTGGTATTGCTAGTGAGATCCACTCAGACCAAACTCGTATGTACAATAGTACTTTAGCTTGGGGATTCATATGGAAAACAGAAATTTTGTTGGGAATGAATGAGTCCATATTCATGGAAGTATTATAAACTGTAACTATTCTGCTAATCTAGACATATTAATATACCACAGTTTGTAGGTATTACAGAATTGCGTTTTGCTGTAAACCCTTTTGAAAACGAATTATCACATCCCAAAACGGCTAAACAGTTTTTCAGGTGTCTCTTGCTGTATAAAGGAGCCCTGATGGTGCAGGTGATTAAGCACTTGACTGCTAACCAAAAGGTTGGTGATTCTTCTGCTCCAAATTGTGTCAGCTGAAGTCACTCATTCATTCAGTTACATTTAGCTGATACCTGGGCTGGGCCGGAAGTCTCTATAAAGCTTCAACTCAAATGTCGGTGTCTTCCCAGTCCTTCACATAGCCTCTCTCTCCACATTGCTGGTCTTTCATCATTCACGGTCTGATTCAGAGTTTCTCAAACTCTGTATTTTGACATTTTGGGCCAAATAATTCTTTGCTGTGCGGGTGGGGAAGGTGCTTGGTGCACTGTAGGCTGTTTAGCAGCATCCCTGGCCCCAACACATTAGATGCCTTTAGCATTCCCCCTTCAAGCTGTGATAAGAAAACACATTTCCAGACATTGACAAATGTTTCTGGAGGGGCAAATTTGCCCATGGATGAGGACTACTGGTCTAATCCAGGCTTTTTTTTTCAAGTATGGCAGCTGGTTTCCCAGGCAGAGAAAGTGAAAACCCCCAGTCCTCTTCAGACCTGGCTCAAAAGTCCCAGATCATCACTTCTGCCACATTCTATTTGGTCAAACGAAGTCACTAGCCAGTCCAGACTCAAGAGAAGGGAGGACTGTATGTATTAAAGGGAAGAGAGACAAATAATTTATGGGTAACCTTAATCCGCAACACTCTTCTGTCAAGAGTGTTCTTTTATGTTCTACTAGGACCCCTTTTCTGTATTTCATTCTATTATTATACGGGACTGTTCTGAGATGTCACTTCTGCACAGTGGAATAGCATAATGGTGAAGAGCTTGGATTCGTGTCAGACAGACCTGGACTTGAGCTGTGGCTTTGACACTTCCCAGCTGTGTAACTTAGGTCAAATTATAAAACCACTATGCATTTATTTCTTCATTTGGCCTACTTCTTCATATTACTACCTCTTCCATGGGAGACTGTTGTGGCAGTCTACTTCCATAGAGATTGACAGCCTTGAAAACCCTATGGAGTCGCTATGAGTAGGAATCGATTTGATGGCAGTGGGTTTAGTCTTTTTTTTTTTTTTTTCCCCAGAGTTGTTATTAGAATTAAATGAGATAAAGAACATAAGAAGCCATGTACATAGTTCCTGGTGCTTACTAAATGTTCAATAAATGTTTATTATCCCTCAGATATTATTACCAGAGCCTTATCTTCAGTTTCTACTTATGAACATGCACCAGGTTCATTAAAGGACAGCCATTATCAAATGATTTCTATAGATGTTTGTAGCCTCTAATTCTCTCTGCAAAATACTTGCTCTTATTTATATACTAACCTGGAAAAGGCTTCTGTTTCTGTCTGTACAGCATGTTATCTCTGTTTTGTAACTAGAATACGTTGTGTATCAAGCTGATGCTGTTTTTACTGTTGTGGTAAGGAATAATTTTGGTAGAAAGAATTACCTCCCAATTTGAACCCAAACTGAAATTATATTTTTTTTCATTAAATGTGAACATAATCACCATATTAATTATCCATAATATCTTGTCTTGACTGCAGCAGTTCAAGATATGACAAGCTAACTTCTTGTTGTCATTAGCTGCCATGGAGTTGACTCTGACTCATGGCAATGTTATGTACAGCATAATGAAATGTTGCTTGGTCCTGTATCATTCTCACAATCACCAACATGTTTGAGTTCATCACTGCAGCTCTTGTACCAATCCATCTCACCGAGGGTCTCTCACACCCGCCTTGCCCCTCTACTTCACCGAACATGCTGTCTTCCTCCAGCGACGGATCTCTCCTGATGATGTGTCCAAAACAAGTGAGTCAGACAATATTCTGTTGTAATTCATAAGTTTTTTCATTGGCTACTTCTAGAATTAGCTTACCAGGCCTTACTAGTCTGTCTTAGTCTGAAAGCTCTGCTAAAACCTGCCCACTATGGATGATCTAGTTGGCATTGGAAAGATCTGTGGCACAGCTTCCAGCCTCATAGCAAGACGCAAGCCATCAGAGTATGACAAACTGACAGACGGGTGGTGGGACAAGTTAACTATTTTGTTTTCATTGTCATATTAAAAGAATTCTATAAAATGTTTAAAGAGGAGATTTATGCTTACATGAGTAGATTAACTAGAATTTGAGATGCTTAAAATACTGAAATATATTATTTTATTCTGATTTGTATGCATTTATCAAGGCCTGTTAAGCCATATCAGGACTGTTTAAAAATAAATGTGCAGAGGAGGAATGAGAATTTCATCCATGTAAGTCCAAAGGGAATATAATTTTGTAAGGCATTAAAATACACAAACATACCTTAACAGAAATGCTCTGTGAGAAGCAGTCTTTGGTACATATATAAGGCAGTCATTAAAATTCACTTGAACTTAAACCATAAAATTCCTGTAAAAATACCAAAGAAGTAGCCATATGAAACCAGGTTTCCGTTCTGTTGGAAACCTTCTCTTACAAAATAGACTTTCTACCTCTCCTCAGATGTGTGGAATAGAAAACTTATCTAAAACCAAGCAGGGAAGAGAAACAGAATTCAGAATAGTGAATATGACATGGTTGAAGAATTGGCCAGAGTTCTGGAAATGTGATTTGCCTGAGAATGATAAGAACAAAGACATGGTTGTGGCGAGTACCTCAAAGACATCTTGGATGTGGCAGTCTGGGATTAAAATGAGTGGATTTGTTTAGCTGCATCCAACTTAAGATGTCTTTCCACATTGATGGACTTGAAGATAAGAAAGAAAAAAGAAATCACCAACTTGCTCCTGGATCAATGAGAGAAAACAGTGATTAGAAAGCAATAAAGTCGTTTTCAGGTAGTGTGTGTTTTCTAACGGAATTTGACGGGAAGACAGCAGCAGCAGAGGCATCACGTGGGCCAGTGGAAACCAGGAAAACTCAAACTGATTAAAACAGCATCTTGGCTTAATTTGTCTCTAGAATTCTTTTCTTTGCAGTTGCTATCTGCTCAGCCATTTTAAGAAATATATAGTTCCAATTGGTTAGTTAGTTCTCTTTTGGGGGGCTAGTATGGAAATATTAATGTTTTTTTTTTGAGTTCAATAAACACTTCCATAATTGAATCCCATCTTCCCATTCAATGATAATGGTAGCTAATATTTACTGAGTGCTTATTTTGTAACATACTCCATGCCAAACACTTGACATATATTAATCAACTTCACAATGGACTTTTGAGTTAGAAACTGATATTCTCCTCATTTTATAGAAGAGAACATAAATTAAGGAAGTTGAAAATTTACTTAAAATAAAGCAAATTGAGGATTTACCCTCAGGGCAGCCTGACTCTTAAAACATCTCTCTATAATAACACCATAATGTCAATCAACTTGAATTCATTCATTAATTTTATTTACTCATGCATGCATTTATTCTTTCAACCCATTTTAAACACCGATCTTCTACATGCTAAGCGTTATAGACACAATGGACAAGAGAGATCCAGTAGGTGTTCACATACAGCTTTCAATGTACACCCTTTTCCTATGTCAGGAAACAGCCTCTCAGTCCCCCAAATTTCCCGTACATAATGATGCAGAAAATACATTCCTTCCAAGGCAATGACAGATTGTAAGATGTAAAAAGACAACCTAAGCCTAAAAAGTTGATAATAATAATAATGATAATAACAACTGCAAACATTATTATTACTTTGCTACTAACTTTTAATCTGCACTTACTATAAACCAGGTTCTATAATGAGGACTTCACATAAATTGTTCCATTTAATAATTGGATAAAATAAAAATCAAGGTCATCAAGTCAGATTTTAAATGCCAGAGTACATGGAATCAAGAAAAAAAAAAATCAAAGGAATCCAAGGTCAGAGGGATTGCCTCAGAAACCATCTCATACTTATGAGCAAAAAGGTACCTAATACATGAGTGGGTCAACCCGGCACAGAGGGTCAGATGCAGATATAAACACAGCTCGTGCTGTGTCTGTTCCACAACTACCCTTCCCCTTCTAGTCCATCTATAAAAAACTTCCAAGTTTCTGCACCCCAGAATATATAAAACGTTCTATCTCTTTCCTTACCAGTTCTCATCAATGTCACTTCAGACCCCACCACTCAACTGAAACTATTATCTGAAACATTACCGAGAAACTGTTGTTGTGAGGTGCCGTTGAGTCGGTTCTGACTCATAGTGACCCTATGCCCAACAAAACAAAACACTGACAGGTCCTGCACCATCCTTACAGTCCTTGTTATGCTTGAGCTCATTGTTGCAGCCACTGTTTGTCAGTCCACCTCATTGAGGGTCTTCCTCTTTTCCGCTAACCCTGTACTTTGCCAAGCATGATGTCCTTCTCCAGGGACTGATCCCTTCTGACAACATGTTCAAAGTATCTAAGGTGCAGTCTCGCCATCCTTGCTTCTAAGAAGTATTCTGGTTGTACTTCTTCTAAGACAGATTTGTTCGTTCTTTTGTCAGTCCATGGTATATTCAATATTCTTCGCCAACACCACAATTCAAAGGCGTCAATTCTCCTGTCTCCCTTATTCATTGTCTAGCTTTCACATGCATATGATGTGATTGAAAATACCTTGGCTTGGGTCAGCTGCACCTTAGTCTTCAAGGTGACATCTTGCTTTTCGACAGTTTAAAAGGTCCTTTGCAGCAGATTTACCTAATGTAATGTGTTGTTTGATATCTTGGCTGCTGCTTCTGTGGCTGTTGATTGTGGATCCAAGTAAATTGAAATCCTTGACAACTTCATTCTTTTCTCCATTCATCCTGATGTTGCTCATTGGTCCATTTGTGAGGATTTTTATTTTCTTTATGTTGAGGTGTAATCCATATCGAAGGCTGTGGTCTTTGATCTTCATTAGTAAGTGCTTCAAGTCTTCTTACTTTCAGCAAGCAAGGTTGTGTCATCTGCATAATGCAGGTTGTTAATGAGTGTTCCTCCAATCCTGATGCCCCATTCTTCTTCATATAGCCCAGCTTCTCATATTATTTGCTCAGCATACAGATTAAATAGGTATAGTGAAAGAATACAACCCTGGCACACAACCAATCAGTATCTTTAAACCAATCAGTATCCCTTTGTTCCATCTGAACAACTACCTCTTGTTCTATGTAAAGGTTCCTCATGAGCACAATTAAGTGTTCTGGAATTCCCATCCTTCCCAATGTTATCCATAGTTTGTTATGATCCACACAGTCAAATGCTTTTGCACAGTCAATAAAACACAGGTAAACATCATGCTGGTATTCTCTGCTTTCAGCCAGGACCCATCTGATATCAGCAATATCCCTGGTTCCATGTCCTCTTCTGAAACCAGCCTGAATTTCTGGCAGTTCCCAATCGATATACTGCTGCAGCCATTTTTGAATGATCTCCAACAAAATTTTGCTTGCGTGTGATATTAATGATACTGTTCTATAATTTCCACATTCGGTTGTATCACCTTTCCTCGGAATAGGTATAAATATGGATCTCTTCCAGTCAGTTGGCCAGGAAGCTGTCTTCCATATTTCTTGGTATAGACGAGTGTGCACTTCCAGCACTGCATCTGTTTGTTGAAACATCTCAATTGATATTCCATCAATTCCTGGAGCCTTGTTTTTTTCGCCAATGCCTTCAGAGCAGCTTGGACTTCTTCCTTCAGTGCCTTCAGTTCCTGATCATATGCCATCTCTTGAAATGGTTGAACATTGACTAATTATTTTTGGTATAACGACTCTGTGTATTCCTTCCATCTTCTTTTGATGCTTCCTGTGTCGTTTAATATTTTCCCCATAGAATCCTTCACTATTGCAACTCGAGGCTTGAATTTTTTCTTCAGTTCTTTCAGCTTGAGAAAAGCCAAGAATGTTCTTTCCTTTTGGTTTTCTATCTCCAGCTCTTTGCACATGTCATTATAATACTTTGTCTTCTCAAGCTGCCCTTTGAAATCTTCTGTTCAGGTCTTTTACTTAATCATTTCTTCCTTTTGCTTTAGCTGCTCAACATTTGTGAGCAAGTTTCAGAGTCTCCTCTGACATCCATCTTGGTCTTTTCTTTCTTTCCTGTCTTTTCAATGACCTATTGCTTTCTTTATGTATGGTGTCCTTGATGTCATCCCACAACTTGTCTGGTCTTTGGTCACTAGTGTTCAATGTATCAAGTCTATTCTTGAGGTGGTTTCTAAATTCAGGTGGGATATATTCAAGGTCATATTTTTGCTCTCGTGAACTTGCTCTGATTCTCTTCAGTTTCAGCTTGAACTTGCATATAAACAATTGATGGTCTGTTCCACAGTCAGCCCCTGGCCTTGTTCTGACTGGTGATATCAAGCTTTTCCATCATCTCTTTCCACAGATGCAGTCTATTTGATTCCTGTGTGTTCTATTTGGTGAGGTCCATGTGTATAGTCGCTGTTTATGTTGGTGAAATAAGGTATTTGCAGTGAAGAAGTCGTTGGTCTTGCAAAATTCTATCATTCGATCTCTGGCATTGTTTCTATCACCAAGGCCATATTTTCCAACTTCCCATCCTTCTTCTTTGTTTCCAACTTTTGCATTCCAATCACCAGTGATTATCAATGCATCCTGATTGCATGTTCAATCAATTTCAGACTGTAGCAGCTGATAAAAATCTATTTCTTCATCTTTGGCCCTAGTGGTTGGTGCATAAATTTGAATAGTAGTGGTATTAACTTGTCTTCGTTGTAGGCGTATGGATATTATCCTACCCCTGACAGCGTCATACTTCAGGATAGATCATGCAGTGTTCTTTTTTTTTTTTTTTAACTTTTTTTGAGCTTCAAGTGAATGTTTACAAATCAAGTCAGACTGTCGCGTATAAGTTTATATACACCTTACTCCGTACTCCCACTTGCTCTCCCTCTAATGAGTCAGCCCTTCCAGTCTCTCCTTTTGTGACAATTTTGCCAGCTTCCAACTCACTCTATCCTCCCATCCCCCCTCCAGACAGGAGATGCCAACACAGTCTCCAGTGTCCACCTGATTTAATTAGCTCACTCTTGATCAGCATCTCTCTCCTACCCACTGTCCAGTCTCTTTCATGTCTGATGAGTTGTTTTCGGGAATGGTTCCTGTCCTGGGCCAACAGAAGGTTTGGGGACCGTGACTGCCGGGATTCCTCTAGTCTCAGTCAGACCATTAAGTCTGGTCTTTTTGTGAGAATTTGGGGTCTGCATCCCACTGATTTCCTGCTCCCTCAGGGGTCCTCTGTTGTGCTCCCTGTCAGGGCAGTCATCGATTGTGGCCAGGCACCAACTAGTTCTTCTGGTCTCAGGATGATGTAAGTCTCTGTTTCATGTGGCCCTTTCTGTCTCTTGGGCTCTTAGTTATCGTGTGACCTTGGTGTTCTTCATTCTCCTTTGATCCAGGTGGGTTGAGACAAATTCATGCATCTTAGATGGCCGCTTGTTAGCATTTAAGACCCCAGACGCCACATTTCAAAGTGGGATGCAGAATGTTTTCATAATAGAATTATTTTGCCAATTGACTTAGAAGTCCCCTTAAACCATGGTCCCCAAACCCCCCGCCATTGCTTTGTTGACCTTTGAAACCTTCATTTTATCCCGGAAACTTCTTTGCTTTTGGTCCAGTCCAGTTGAGCTGACCTTCCATGTATTGAGTGTTGTCCTTCCCTTCACCTAAAGCAGTTCTTAACTACTAATTAATCAGTAAAAAACCCTCTCCCACCCTCCCTCCCTCCTCGCCTCGTAACCACAAAAGTAGGTGCTCTTCTCAGTTTTTACTATTTCTCAAGATCTTATAATAGTGGTCTTATACAATATTTGTCCTTTTGCCTCTGACTAATTTCACTCAGCATAATGCCTTCCAGGTTCCTCCATGTTATGAAATGTTTGACAGATTCGTCACTGTTCTTTATCGATGTGTAGTATTCCATTGTGTGAATATACCACAATTTAGTTACCCATTCATCCGTTGGTGGACAACTTGGTTGCTTCCAGCTTTTTGCTATTGTAAACAGAGCTGCAATAAACATGGGTGTGCATATATCTGTTTGTGTGAAGGCTCTTGTATCTCTAGGGTATATTCCGACGAGTGGGATTTCTGGGTTGTATGGTAGTTCTATTTCTAACTGTTTAAGATAACGCCAGACAGATTTCCAAAGTGGTTGTACCATTTTACATTCCCACCAGCAGTGTATAAGAGTTCCAATCTCTCCGCAGCCTCTCCAACATTTATTATTTTGTGTTTTTTGGATTAATGCCAGCCTTGTTGGAGTGAGATGGAATCCCATCCTGGTTTTAATTTGCATTTCTCTAATGGCTAATGATCGGGAGCATTTTCTCATGTATCTGTCAGCTGCCTGAATATCTTCTTTAGTGAAGTGTGTGTTCATATCCTTTGCCCACTTCTTGATTGGGTTGTTTGTCTTTTTGTGGTTGAGTTTTGACAGAATCATATAGATTTTAGAGACCAGGCGCTGGTCGGAGATGTCATAGCTGAAAATTCTTTCCCAGTCTGTAGGTGGTCTTTTTACTCTTTTGGTGAAGTCTTTAGATGAGCATAGGTGTTTGATTTTTAGGAGCTCCCAGTTATCTGGTTTCTCTTCATCACTTTTGGTAATGTTTTGTATTCTGGTTATGCTTTGTATTAGGGCTCCTAAGGTTGTCCCTATTTTTTCTTCCATGATCTTTATCGTTTTAGTCTTTATGTTTAGGTCTTTGATCCACTTGGAGTTAGTTTTTGTGCATGGTGTGAGGTATGGGTCCTGTTTCATTTTTTTGCAAATGGATATCCAGTTATGCCAGCACCATTTGTTAAAAAGACTATCCTTTCCCCAATTAACCGACACTGGGCCTTTGTCAAATATCAGCTGCTCATATGTGGATGGATTTATATCTGGGTTCTCAATTCTGTTCCACTGGTCTATGTGTCTGTTGTTGCACCAGTACCAGGCTGTTTTGACGACTGTGGCTGTATAGTAGGTTCTGAAATCAGGTAGAGTGAGGCCTCCCACTTTCTTCCTCTATTTCAGTAATGTTTTGCTTATCCGAGGCTTCTTTCCCTTCCATATGAAGTTGGTGATTTGTTTCTCTATCATCTTAAAAAATGACATTGGAATTTGGATTGGAAGTGCATTGTATGTATAGGTGGCTTTTGGTAGAATAGACATTTTTACTATGTTAAGTCTTCCTATCCATGAGCAAGGTATGTTTTTCCACTTAAGTATGTCCTTTTGAATTTCTTGTAGTAGAGCTTTGTAGTTTTCTTTGTATAGGTCTTTTCCATCCTTGGTAAGATTTATTCCTAAGTATTTTATCTTCTTGAGGGCTACTGTGAATGGTATTGATTTGGTTATTTCCTCTTCGATGTTCTTTTTGTTGATGTAGAGGAATCCAAGTGATTTTTGTATGTTCATTTTATAACCTGAGACTCTGCCAAACTCTTCTATTAGTTTCAGTAGTTTTCTGGAGGATTCCTTAGGGTTTTCTGTGTATAAGATCATGTCATCTGCAAATAGAGATAATTTTACTTCTTCTTTGCCAGTCCGGATGCCCTTTATTTCTTTGTCTAGCCTAATTGCTCTGGCTAGGACTTCTAGCACAATGTTGAATAAGAGCGGTGATAAAGGGCATCCTTGTCTGGTTCCCGTTCTCAAGGGAAATGCTTTCAGGCTCTCTCCATTTAGAGTGATGTTGGCTGTTGGCTTTGCATAGATGCCCTTTATTATGTTGAGGAATATTTTCCTTCAATTCCTATTTTGGTGAGAGTTTTTATCATAAATGGGTGTTGGACTTTGTCAAATGCCTTTTCTGCATCAATTGATAAGATCATGTGGTTTTTGTCTTTTGTTTTACTTATATGGTGGATTACTTTAATGGTTTTTCTAATATTAAACCAGCCTTACATACCTGGTATAAATCCCACTTGGTCGTGGTGAATTATTTTTTTGATATGTTGTTCAATTCTATTGGCTAGAATTTTGTTGAGGATTTTTACATCTATGTTCATGAGGGATATAGGTCTGTAATTTTCTTTTTTTGTGATGTCTTTACCTGGTTTTGGTATCAGGGAGATGGTGGCTTCATAGAATCAGTTGGGTAGTATTCCGTCATTTTCTATGCTTTGAAATACCTTTAGTAGTAGTGGCGTTAACTCTTCTCTGAAAGTTTGGTGGAACTCTGCAGTATAGCCATCCGGGCCAGGGCTTTTTTTTTTGTTGGGAGTTTTTTGATTACCGTTTCAATCTCTTTTTTTGTTATGGGTCTATTTAGTTTTCTACTTCTGAATGTGTTAGTTTAGGTAGGTAGTGTTTTCCCAGGAATTCATCCATTTCTTCTAGGTTTGCAATTTGTTAGAGTACAATTTTTTGTAATAATCTGATATGATTCTTTTAATTTCAGTTGGGTCTGTTGTGATGTGGCCCATCTCGTTTCTTATTTGGGTTATTTGTTTCCTTTCCTGTATTTCTTTAGTCAGTCTAGCCAATGGTTTATCAATTTTGTTAATTTTTTCAAAGAACCAGCTTTTGGCTTTGTTAATTCTTTCAATTGTTTTTCTGTTCTCTAATTCATTTAGTTCAGCTCTAATTTTTATTATTTGTTTTCTTCGGGTGCCTGATGGATTCTTTTGTTGCTCACTTTCTATTGTTTCAAGTTGTAGGGAGAGTTCTCTGATTTTGGCTCTTTCTTCTTTTCGTATGTGTGCATTTATCGATATAAATTGACCTCTGAGCACTGCTTTTGCTGTGTCCCAGAGGTTTTGATAGGAAGTATTTTCATTCTCGTTGCATTCTATGAATTTCCTTATTCCCTCCTTGATGTCTTCTATAACCCAGTCTTTTTTCAGGAGGGTATTGTTCATTTTCCAAGTATTTGATTTCTTTTCCCTAGTTTTTCTGTTATTGATTTCTAGTTTTATTGCCTTGTGGTCTGAGAAGATGCTTTGTAATATTTCGATGTTTTGGATTCTGCAAAGGTTTGTTTTATGACCTAATATGTGGTCTATTCTAGAGAATGTTCCATGTGCGCTAGAAAAAAAAGTATACTTTGCAGCAGTTGGGTGGAGAGTTCTGTATAAGTCAATGAGGTCAAGTTGGTTGATTGTTGTAATTAGGTCTTCCGTGTCTCTATTGAGCTTCTTACTGGATGTTCTGTCCTTCTCCAAAAGTGGTGTGTTGAAGTCTCCTACTATAATTGTGGAGGTATCTATCTCACTTTTCAATTCTGTTAAAATTTGATTTATGTATCTTGCCGCCCTGTCATTGGGTACATAAATATTTAATATGGTTATGTCTTCCTGATCAATTATCCCTTTTATCATTATGTAGTGTCCTTCTTTATCCTTTGTGGTGGATTTAAGTCTAAAGTCTATTTTGTCAGAAATTAATATTGCTACTCCTTTTTTGCTTATTGTTTGCTTGATATATTTTTTTCCATCCTTTGAGTTTTAGTTTGTTTGTGTCTCTAAGTCTAAGGTGTGTCTCTCGTAGGCAGCATATAGACGGATCGTGTTTCTTTATCCAGTCTGAGACTCTCTGTCTCTTTATTGGTGCATTTAGTGCATTTACATTCAGCATAATTATAGATAAGTAAGTGTTTAGTGTTGTCGTTTTGATGCCTTTTTATGTGTGTTGTTGACAATTTCATTTTTCCACTTACTTTTTTGTGCTGAGACGTTTTTCTTTGTAAATTGTGAGATCCTCATTTTCATAGTATTTGACTGTCTGTTTGTTGAGTCGTTACGTTTTTCTTGGCTTTTATTTTTGAGTTATGGAGTTGTTATACCTTTTTGTGGTTACCTTAATATTTACCCCAATTTTTCTAAGTAAAAACCTAACCTGTAGTGTCCTATATCGCCTTGTATCCCTCTCCATACGGCAGTTCTATGCCACCTGTATTTAGTCCCTCTTTTTGATTATTGTGATCTTTTACATATTGACTTCAATCATTCCCTGTGTTGAGCATTTTTTTTTAATTAATCTTAATTTGTTTTTGTGATTTCCCTATTTGAGTTGATATCAGGATGTTCTGTTCTGTGCCCTTGTGTTGTGCTGGTATCTGATATTATTGGTTTTCTGACCAAACAATTTCCTTTAGTATTTCTTGTAGCTTTGGTTTGGTTTTTGCAAATTCTCTAAGCTTGTGTTTATCTGTAAATATCTTAATTTTGCCTTCATATTTCAGAGAGAGTTTTGCTGGATATATGATCCTTGGCTGGCAGTTTTTCTCCTTCAGTGCTCTGTATATGTCATCCCATTGCCTTGTTGTCTGCATGGTTTCTGCTGAGTAGTCTGAACTTATTCTTATTGATTCTCCATTGAAGGAGACCTTTCTTTTATCCCTGGCTGCTTTTAAAATTTTCTCTTTATCTTTGGTTTTGGCAAGTTTGATGATAATATGTCTTGGTGTTTTTCTTTTTGGATCAATCTTAAATGGAGTTCGATGAGCATCTTGGATAGATATCCTTTCGTCTTTCATGATGTCAGGGAAGTTTTCTGTCAGGAGATCTTCAACTATTTTCTCTGTGTTTTCTGTTCTCCCTTCCTGTTCTGGGACTCCAATCACCCGCAAGTTATCCTTCTTGATAGAGTCCCACATGATTCTTAGGGCTTCTTCATTTTTTAAAATTCTTTTATCTGATTTTTTTCAGCTATGTTGGTGTTAATTCCCTGGTCCTCCAGATTTCCAAGTCTGCATTCTAATTGCTCTAGTCTGCTCCTCTGATTTCCTATTGTGTTGTCTAATTCTGTAATTTTATTGTTAATCTTTTGGATTTCTGCATGCTGTCTCTCTATGGATTCTTACAACTTATTAATTTTTCCACTATGTTCTTGAATAATCTTTTTGAGTTCTTCAACAGTTTTATCAGTGTGTTCCTTGGCTTTTTCTGCAGTTTGCCTTATTTCGTTTGTGATGTCTTGAAGCATTTTGAAAATTAGTTTTTTATATTCTGTATCTGATAATTCCAGGATTGTATCTTCATTTGGGAAAGATTTTGATTCTTTTGTTTGGGGGGTTGTAGAAGCTAGAAGCTGGTATGGTCTGCTTCTTTATGTGGTTTTAATATCGACTGCTGTCTCTGAGCCATCACTAAAAAAAAATAAAAATAAAAAAATATAGTAGTGATTTGTTCTATATTTGCTCACTGTGTCTTATCTTGTTTTGTTTTCTTTCAATATACGTGGATGGGCTACTAGATTGTGCTGTCTTGTTTGTTGTAGCCCTTGACTTACTTATGACCTATTACCAGCTGGTTTGGGCTGTTGCCAGATATACATTCCTGAGTCTATTCACTAATCTTGAGTAGAATCTGATTTTGGGTCATCAAGTGTGTGATGCACCCTAACACCTATCCACCTCAAGAAGTAGTGGTGATAGTTGTGTGCACCAGATTCTATTAGCAGCTGGGGTTCACACTCCAGGGGGAGCAGGATGCTGACAGGCTTCCCCCAAGTGTCAGTGAGGTAGGTGTGTCTCTATTCCTAATGCACCTTGGTGGGAGGGCTCTGAAGCTATACCTTAGGCCTCC
This sequence comes from Elephas maximus indicus, assembly GCF_024166365.1. NCBI lineage: Eukaryota > Metazoa > Chordata > Mammalia > Proboscidea > Elephantidae > Elephas > Elephas maximus. Next base: position 41,513,617 of record NC_064837.1, on the reverse strand, counting down.
AATGCAAGTACCTCTACTGATTGGTAGGTGTCACCCTCCTTAGACCCCTAAGGCAAGAGGCTAGGTGGTCTGGGGGGAGCTTCAGCCCTCAGCTCCGTGTTGTGGGTCAGTTAGGGCTCTGTTGAATAAGCAGAGATATCAGACCTGGGAAACTTGTTTTTCCAGTAAATCCGCTAAAAAAAATGCAGTCAGATCCCTATCAGAATTGCCTTTGCATTATAACAGCCACCTTGTTCCCTGTAAGGATGAAAGCCCGAGATTTGGATCATATATGCTTGGCTGGAACTGGTTCTGTGTTTTTAGTCCAATTAGGGAAGGATTTTTGGTCCCTGGGTTTTTTGTGGTTGCTTCTCTCAGGCCGGAAGAATGGTTTAGGAAAAGACCCCCCTCCCCCCAATAAAGGGGAAAAGCAAAGCTGGGGAGCCAGAGCCGTTCTCCCTCTGGCTCAGGAAATCCCAATGTTAATGAAGCCACCTGGGAAGGGGAGGGGAGGGTTCAGAAACATAGGAGAGAGTAGCATCCCAGAATATAGCCAACGTTGCTTATCTTGCTTGGGATGACTATTTTATCTGAGATTCCCGAGGGGCGTGTCACCTGTGTGTGCTGGTTGTGTGGAGATTGTCCTCGAGGGTCTGGCCTGCTGAAGCCGTGGTTAGTTCCTCTGCTGCCAGTCCAAAGTCCAGCGTCAAGGTTCCCCTGCTGGGACTCTGCACTCCGGGCTCCAAAATCAGTCGCTGCCTCCCGGGGACTTCTTGTCCCGCCAGCCACGTCGCTGCGCCGCCCCCGCGGACTGCCTGGGCCCCCTCCTGGGGTCAGTTCAGGGGGGTAGGGCTCCGCCCCATGTTTGCGCAGTGACCGGATGCCATGTTCAGCTCCCCTGTGCCCAGTCTAAAGCCCAGGGCCAAGGTTCCCTGGCTGGGACGCTGCACTCCTAGCTCCAAAACCAGTCACTGCCACCTGGGGACTTCTCCTCCCACCAGCCACATGGTTGTGCTGCCAGCGTGGACCAGCCGGGCCCCCTCCCGGGGTCAGTTCAGTGGGGTAGGGCTGCGCCCCATGTTTGCGCCGTCACAAGATATTGTGTTCAGCTCCCCTGCGCCCAGTCCTAAGCCTGGCGCCTGGGTTACCTGACTGGGACGCTGGCTCCAGGCTCCGAAAAGAGTGCTTCCTCGTAGTTGTTCGTTCTCCGTCTCTGTCACTCAGGTCCACTCTTTAAATCTGTGTTTGTTGTTCAGGGTTTGTAGATTGTCATGTATGTGATCCATTCACTTGTTTTCCCGAGTCTTTGTTGCAAGAAGGATCCGAGGTAGTGTCTACCTAGTCAGCCATCTTGGCCCCACTCCGCAGTGTTCTTTTTGTTGATGAATGGAACACCATTCCTTTTCAAGTTGTCATTCCCAGCAGAGTAGACTATATGATTATCTGATTCAAAATGGCCAATACCAGTCCATTTCAGGTTATTAATGCCTAGAATATCTATGTTTATGTGTTCCATTTGGTTTTTGATGATTTCCAATTTTCCTAGATTCATACTTTGTACATTCCATGTTCCGATTATTAATAGATGTTTGCAGCTGTTTCTCCTCATTTTTGAGTCATGCCACATCAGCAAACGAAGGTCCTGAAAGCTTAACTCCATCCAATGCATTGAGGTCGACTTTACTTTGAGGAGGCAGTTCTTCCCAGTTATCTTTTGAGTGCCTTCCAACCTGGGGGGATCATCTTCCAGCACTATATCAGACAATGTTCTGCTGCTATTCATAAGGTTTTCACTGTGTAATGCTTTTTCAGAAGTAGACTGCTGGGTCCTTCTTCCTAGTGTGTCTTAGTCTGGAAGCTCAGCTGAAACCTGTCCTCCATGGGTGACCCTGCTGGTATCTGAATACCAGTGGCATAGCTTCCAGCATCACAGCAACATGTAACATACAAGCCCCCACAGTACGACAACCTGACAGACACGTAGGGCCTACTCTTTGCAAAACCCAGTGTCCTCTTCCTATTCACCACTATCCTCAATATTTTTGAAGCACCAGGTGTGATGGTCAGTTACATGAAACTTTTCTTCCCTGAACTTTCGGGTTGTGTCTTCTCATCTGAGTACTTCTTTTTCCTATTAGTTAAATGTAAATTTCCATTCCTGCTCCATCTTTCATGTCTTTATTTCTGTTCATTCACTCCCTTAGGAAGACCATCCACTGTTTCTTCTTCAACTATTGCCACCAGCAAGATGAATTACAAATCTGAATTTCAAACTATGGATTTTGCTACCTATATTCTAAACTTGTATTTCTAATTGTCAGTGAAATATCTCCACTTAGATGACACATCTATATTTATGAGGACACAAGAGGATCTGTTTTATAACAAATAATTCTAGAAGATTAGTTACTAAATTCTGAAAAATTTTATTGCTACTCATATCATACCCAGTGTGGGGCAGGTGACTTTCTTCCAAACAGTGACTCATAGATCTAGATTCTTTCATCTTATGACGTGACACTGCCATATAAAACATGTGGCATCCAGGTCCCACTCAGACGTGGAAGTGGCACATATCATTTTCAACCACATCCAATTGGCCAGAATCCATCCATATAGCTCCAGCCCAACTTTAAGGAAGGCTCCTAAAGGTGCTCTCCATGGGAGCACAGGAGAAAAAAAAAAAAGAAATAGAATTTGGTAGACACAGGATATTGTCTCTACCTAACTCATTATCTTCCCCCCCAAATTGTCTTTAGTTAACTGTAGCGAAGTATTACAAACTGTTCCTACAGTTACCTACTATTTTTCTTCATTATCTCCAGCTGAAAATCTTTAATTTACCTTTAACAAATATTTCTACTTCATTCTTTATATAAATTTTGGCACCAAAACCTCTTATTTCTTCTCTCAAAATATCACTCATTTATCCCCAGTATTGTTACCTTAGGCTGGACTTTGATAAGCTTCTGTCTATATTACTTCAAATGTCTCCAAGTTATATCACTTTCCTTCCTCACTTTTTTTCTGTACTTATGGATCTCCTGGAATTATCGTCTTAAAATAATGTTTCCTTTATGTCTCATGTCTCTCCCCTGCTCAAGTGACTTCCTTTATTTATTTTCAGCATCAAGACCAAAATCTTCCAGATCTCAGGGTTTTGCATGATCTGGTCCCATTCTATCCAAATGACTTGATCTTCTATTACTCTCCAGAATGTTTCCTATATACTGGGCAGGCCATTCCCCTCATAATCTTCCCACCATACTCCTGTACACCCTATACATATGGGTCATGCTATTTCTTCCCTGAGTGATCTTTTCCTTGCCTGAAATGCACAGAATATTTTAGTAATCTATCCAAATCCTATTTACACTTCTTCCATGAAGGCTTCTTTGTCTATTCCAGGCCATCACTTCATTCCCTGTGCTCAGGTCAGCACTTCACTGGTTTTTCATTGTCTCACATCAGTTTTTTCTTCTAAATTAGTATAAAAAACCAGTTGCTGTCAAGCCAGTTCTGACTCATGATGACCCCAGGAGTGTCAGGGTAGAATTGTGCTCCGTAGGGTTTTCTATGGCTGATTTTTCAGAAGTAGACAACCAGGCTTGTCTTTCAAAGAGCCTCTGGATGGACTTGAACCTCCAACCTTTTGGTTAGCAACCTAGTGCATCACCCAAAGTGCATCACCCAGGGACTCCTAAATCAGCACCAAAAAGCCAAAACCAAACCCATTGCCGTCAAGTTGATTCTGACTCATAACAACTCTATAGGATGGAGTAAAACTGCCCCACAGAGTTTCCAAGGAGCACCTAGTGGATTTGAACTGCTGACCTTTTGGTTAGCAGACATAGCTCTTAACCACTACCCCACCAGGGTTTCCAAAAGCAGCACAGAAGCATTAAATTCAGGACTCACAGTTTTCTCACAGTTGCAGAACCCAACTCTGTGTGCTCATTTGTGTCCCATTTTTCGCTTAATACCTTACATCACCTAGGAGAGTGATAGGCACTTAGTCAAATCTAAATAAAAGGAAAATATTGCAAGGTTCAGATAATTGCAATGGTAAGGCCCCAAGAATACTTGTTCGTTTCTGTAGCATATCTGTCCATGAACTTTTTCATGACTTTTACCAGGTTATTTTCACGAGTATTGTCAGTAGCATATAAAGTTTTTACAGGACTCCTCAAAATCTTCAATATAGTATAAGCAGCCTTACCATAAACCTATATTAAGAAGTTCAATTAATCCAAAATATCATGTAATATGTTTATTCAATATTAAGTATATAGATTATACATAAGAAAAAAAATTTTTTTTACTCTGGCAATTTCTGAACAACTTCCACCTCCAAAATCAATTTACCTTACCTACTTGCAGAATTTGGAATTTCTATGGTAAAGGTTTTCTGAGGTCTAGGTTTCCCCTCAACACACTCAGCTGCTCTTCTGGGTATATGTACTTCAACCAAATTTGGTTACTGGCTTCTAGGATTCGATGACTCATGCCATTAGTGCAGGCTGTTTATATAGTTTTCCTTTACCTGCAGCTCCCTATCAATGAATTTCCAGCAGTAAAGGGCAAGAAGCAAATCCATTTTGCAGATAGTTGTTGTCTTTCTCTTTTCCTTAAAATCCTTTCTGTTTCTGGAGAGCTACTTTCTGCATTCACTTGCTTCTCCCTGAAGCCCTCTGCCCCTGGGTCCTCTAGTTTCTCTTTGGTGCATTCCTACAAAAAGTTTTATAACTCATTTCATTCCCAAATAAATACCTGACAATGGAACTTAAATCACCTGTGTCACTATGTACACTCACCTAAAGTGAATCACAACAAAATGATTTATGATATTTACAATCACCCCCTTTCTGGATTATATCAGTTTGTTTTATGTATGCTAATCCAACAGGGCCTCTGGCTTCCCTATCATCAGCACTATCTTTCATATTCTCCATGCAGCACCAATGTGGAGACATCTTAGAGAATCCCTCTCCTATAACCAAACTGAACCAAACCCACTGCCGTCAAGTCGATTCCGACTCATAGCGACCCTACAGGACGGAGTAGATCTGCCGCATAGAGTTTCCAAGGAGCGCCTGGAGGATTTGAACTGCCGACCTCTTTGGTTAGCAGTCGTAGCACTTAACCACTATGCCAGCAGGGTTTCCCCTCTCCTATAGGAACATGATCATTTTGTAAATGATAAGCTGCAATGGATATTTGAGAAAAATCCTGCTAGCAGGTCTTGATTTAAATATCCACAGTTATCCAGGGAGACAGGAAACCCAGGTGCTAGTCCCAGCACTGCCGCTCTTTTTGTGGGACCATGGGCAAGCCAATGAATCTCTCTGAACCTTAGGTTCCTCATTTGTAAAGTGACAGAGTTGGATCAGATGATTTCTGAGGCCCATTTGCAATCTTCTGTGCTGTAATTTTTTTTTTCGTCATTGATATTCATTATGATTTGCAAAGAGATGAGAATTTTGAACAAAGCTTTTGATTTAAAGTCTGTTCTCAGAAGTGCAGCTTACCGGGTACCATGAATACTAATGAGAGGATTTAGGTGTTTCATAGGATGAGCTCCAATGGCCACCATCTTCCTTCTCCTCCTGAGCTCCAGATGCAAGAGTATTCTTTTCAGATTCACTGTTCATTCTTCAGGATGAACATGGATAACAATAAGAACCCTTTTTTTTTTTTTTTTTTTTGAGAAAAGTCAAGCATGATGCAGACCCAGGGGTGGATTAACCGGTAAACATGGTACGCGCTGACTTACAGTAAACAAGGTATGTGCAGGCTTCATCGTGTTTACTTACTAATCTGCAGTTAACAATTTCACATGGGTTTTACCACATCTTTGCAACAGACCATCTGTACAGACCAGCCCAGGAGGGGTGTTTTCATTCATTGCTCCAGTCCTGGAAAGAGAACTATTAACTTACGACTTGCCTTGTAAAATCTTCAAAAATATCTAAACATAACACGTATGGCAAGACTGACCTAACTGAACATCTGAGACAATACAGGAAAAACCTCTTCCTGATCCTGAGCAAACCCAACTCGAGTTCGATCAATATGAAGCTTGATCATTCTAGCCCTTAGTGAGATTATCTGTCTCTAAAGTAGTGGTACTCAAACTTTAGTGAGAATGACAATCACTTAGAGAATTGGTTAAAACATGGATTCCTAGGCACCAAACCCAGGGATTCTAATTCAGTAGGCCAAAAGTGGGGTCCGAGTTTTTGCATTTCTATCAAGTATCCAGGTGATGATGCTGCTGGTCTGGACCACACTTGGAGTGGCATTATTCTAAAGTATTACTCCATGGAAGTAGCAGTCCAGAAATCAAACGACTCATTGCATTGGGAAATCTGCTGCCAAAAACCTCTTTAAAGTGTTAAAAAGCAAAGATGTCACCTTGAAGACTAAGGTGTGCCCGACCCAAATCGTGGTGTTTTCAATTGCCTCATATGCACGTGAAAGCTGGACAATGAATAAGGAAGATGGAAGAAGAATCAACACTTTTGAATTGTGGTATTAGTGAAGAATATTGAATATGCCACAGACTGTCAAAAGAACGAATAAATCTGTCTTGGAAGAAGTACAACCAGAATACTTCTTAGAAGCAAGGATGGTGAGACTACTTCTCGTATATTTTGGACATGTTATCAGGTGGGATCAGTACCTGGAGAAGGACATCATGCTTGGTAAAGTAGAGGGTCATCAAAAAAGAGAAAGACCCTCAGTGAGATGGATGGACACAGTGGCTGCAACAATGAGCTCAAGCATAATAAAGATTGTGAGGGTGGTGCAGAACCAGGCAGTGTTTTCGTTCTGTTGTACATAGGGTCGCTATGAGTCGGAACCAACTTGATGGCACCTAAACAACAACAACATTACTGCCATTATTTGTTAATTTTGCACACAGATGATGCTCAGTAAATATTGGCGAAATTAATAGCACATACAGTAAACATACATATATATCCAAGTCTGTTGCTTTCAAGTCAATCCTGACTCATAGTGGCCCTATAGGACAGAGTAGAACTGCCCCATAGGGTTTCCAAGAAGCGGCTGGTGGATTCGAACTGCTGACCTTTTGGTTAGCAGCTGTATCTCTTAACCACTGCAACACCAGGGGTCCTACATATACACATACATAAGTAAATATAATATTTTCTATGATGAATCGGCAAGTGACAGTCTTTTACTCTGAATCTCAAATTCTCAATTTCTAAAATAATAAAAAACAAACCAAAGAGTCTCATCCTCCATGTTTGATAATCATTCAATGTTATAAACTGTGCCTTTGATTTAAATATGGTATTATCCTTTTGAAATCAGTTTTTACTTTGCTCTTTCAGGTGTCCAGGTTCATCATAATATCAATGATAATTTTGAATCTTCAAAAAATTCAAGTGTTTTGTAGGGTGTTTTGCTCAGGAATGTCAACTCTTTTAAATTTCTTAAGTTGATAAGGAGAGGGGTGAATGGTATTAAGATTTAGTGATCTTAGTTAATTTTCATAGATAACTGTGTTGTAGGATAGGATAAATAGTATGGGATTTAACAGAGGCCAATGTGCCAGTTTTTTATTTTAATAAAGGTTTACGTCTATTAGTCCTAGATTCAACTAAAACAAGCAACATGCTCTACATTTCACATAGCAAAAACGATATCCAATTCATTTAAGTAAATTTAGATATAACCCCTCATAGGGTGATGGGCAATATCAAATCCAAATTCAGGGAGTTTTGGTTTTCCCCCCTTTTCAAATTGATCATCTGCCTGAATAACGTAATTATGGAGCAGGGCTCCAATGAGAAAACAAAAGACCTATATGCGTATAGGAGATCTTCAGAATTGACTCGATGGCAATAGTTTTTTTTTTTTTTTTAATATGAGATCCCTGATGCTGGAAGATGCAGCTCATTGATTTACAGACTGCTGCTGACAATTCAAAGAGTGCTGGTTGTGCAGGGGTTAAAATGTTTGGATGCTAACTGAAAGGTTGGTGGTTCAAACCCACAAGCCTATACTTGGGAGAAAGATACAGCAGCTTGCTTTCGTAAAGATTTACAGCCTTGGAAATACTATGGGGGCAGTCCTTTACGGTCACTGTGTCCTGTATACTGTGTCCTATAGGGTTGCTATGAGTCAGAATTGACTCGAAAGCAATGGGTTTGGTTGACAATTAAAAAAAAAAAAGCTTTAATAAAGCAAGTCAGTTTTGAATGTTATCATAATAAACATAATAAGCAGCTCTTTATAATCAGAGGCTAATCATTATTAATTCCTTTGACATTCAGTGCAGTGACATTAATTATAACAAACTCAGCAAACGTCTAATGCATTTCCAAACTCTATAGCAAATGCATTACCATTTGGAGCTCATTGTTGTAGTTACTAGGAAGTGTTGCTAAAATTATCCAATTTTTAGCATCTTAATCAAAGTGAATATCTGACTTTTCTGTAGATTAAAAAAAAAATCTTGTTTTTGAAATGTTTGATGATTGTGTCCTATTTTTTTCTGTTGAATTCCATGACTTCTAATTTTTTTTTTACCTTAAGCAAAAGTTTCTATTTTTCTATATCTAGACTTTTTTCCTCCATATCTCTTCATTAGCTTTATGCACATGCTTTATGGTACCATAACAGAAATACCATAAGTGGATGGCTTCAATAAATTGAAATTTATTCTCTCACAGTCTGGTAGGCTAGAAGTCCAAATTCAGGGTGTCAGCTCCAGGGGAAGGCTTTCTTTGCCTGTTGGCTCCGAGGGAAGGTCCTTGTCATCAATCTTCCCCTGGTCTAGGAGTTTCCCTGAACAGGAACCCTGGGTCCAAAGGACGAGCTCTGCTTCTGGCGCTGTTTTCTTGGTGGTGTGAGGTTCCCCATGTCTCTCTGTTCACTCTCTCTTTTATATCTCAAAAGCATTTGACTCAAGATACAACCTAATCTTGTAGATTGAATCCTCCCTCATTAACATAACTGCTGCTAATCCCACCTTGTTAACATCATAAATGTAGGCTTTACAAAACATAGGAATATCACATCAGATGAATGACAAAATGGTGGACAATCACTCAATACTGGGAATCATGGACTAGTCAAATTGACACACACTTTGGCGGGACACAGTTCAATCCATGACACCAAGGAATCACTTCTAGTGACCTGAGATTCTATCAGAATCAGCTCTCCCAGGCTGGTACAGAGGTCTGCCATGATACAGGATCAGAAAATGAAATTTGGACTACTTTACCCTCTGATTCCTCTTTGAAAATTCTTCCAGTGGCTCCTGTGTCACTCAACTCCATGGATGGCAGGCAAAGCCTTCCACAATCTCACCTGTGCTCATCTTTAGCAGCATATTTTGCTGCATTCTTTGTTGACCCCACCCTTGACCATTCTCTACCTCTTGCGTTCTCTGTGCCAACTCACGTTCCATACATGATTTATGCAATTTCTCTCTAGCAATTCTTTCCTATCCTGGTCCCCATCAATTCCCAATCAGTTTTTCATCACAACGTTAGTGTCATCTTCTTCATTAAATCCTATCCACATGAAGAAATGAACAGTCCCTCTTTGGTTTCCCCCACTAAACAGCAATCATAGAACCTCTAACACATAACTTTCTTTTTTTTTCTTTAGGTTGTTTGTCTTTCTTACCGGGTTGTAAGTTTCTTAAATGAAAAGATTAGGTCTGTATTCTTTTAAAGCATAGTAGTAGTCTACATACGACATGCACCAAATTTCTTGGGCCCTATCCCAGACTTACTAAATGAGGTTAACTGAAGGTGTGGGAGGAAGCTCCAGAATCTACATTTTTGACAATCACTAGGTGAATTTTATGCAAATAGATTTGAGCAGCGCTGAGCTATGATTTGTTTATTCCTGTACATAGGCCATCCAGCACAGTGCCTGCAATGGGTGTTGAATGACTGACTGAATGAATAAGTAAATGAAATGATGAATGGATGAGAACTCTTGTATATATTCATATGTAAATTATATGTGATTCAGAGGACCTCTTGCCCCTGAGAGATCTAGTTAAACTTAGTTCTAACTACAGATTTCATGATCTGTGAAAGTCTAAACACCTTGCCTGTATTTAAACTAATCTTTATGGGTATCTACTCTTAAGGTCCCTACTATTTATAGGCCTAACATTGGTACATGTTCTTTTTGTTTTGCTCCATGTCAACCCAGACACGATATTTAACCCTTCCAACAGGCAATCCATTCACATGGCTCATGTGTGAGATTAGTAGAAGTGCTGAAGACTTGGGAGGTAACAGGGCAGGAATCACATCATGGACTCATCTTCTCCTTCTCCTCTCTCCTCTTCTGCCAAGATTGCCCCACATTCTTCTCCTTATTAATCATAGTTATTCAACTCTTCTTATTACCTACCCTTAAACTCATGCAACCAAACTCGTCTAGGAGCTCAGTAAAACTGCATAGGTTGTTTTGTTTCTTTGCCATCCTATGAAGGTATTTGAAATTACAGATTACAATTGCCTTTTTTTTTTTTAAACAGATTTAATAAAAGAATACTTTCTTTCTTGTGTCTATACTTCCTAGAGGATGGACAGAGAGAGGCTTTCTCTGAATCATAGGGCTGAACACCTGCAGTGCTCTGGAGTAGACAGAGGGGTTGTTCAGTAGCTTAAGAGTTGAAAAAAAAAAAAAAAAAAACTTTTCAAGACACACCTGGGACAGCAGAGCCAGGACTCCAAGGAGTATTGGTAGGAAGAATGGGGAGGAAGAGAAGACAGGGCAATAGCAAATCCCTGTCTTGTCTAAAAGGATGCTGAGCCTTCCATTTTCAACCCTCATTTATTGCCCTATTCTCAACTCGATCCTTGTCAGGCTTTCCTCGCATTTGGCTGAATCTAGAAATCTGGATCTGCACGTCAAAAGTTGATGAGTCCAGGCATTTAGTGGAAATTAGTTTACTCATTGCTCTGACTGGCTCTCTGTTTAATTCACAAGGCCAGCAAGCCCTGGCGTGCCCCAGTCACAGAGGTAATTTGGAACACGTTAAAGGAAAGCTAGCCTTGGGCTGGATCAGTTGTCATGGTGATATCGTGGGATACCTGCACTTGGGCATACTACAGAGGGGAAAAAATATTTCCAAGGTTTAAAGCAATCCGTTTCACAATTCTGTGTTATTTTTTATTCAAGGAGGCATCAAAAGAACATAGGTTTTGGGAGTTAAACATACTGGGGTTTAAACCCAGCTCTACCCTGTTAGCCTGTGACTCTGGTCAAAGTGACTAGCCCACCTGTGTCCCAGTTTCCTCATCTGTAGAAAAGGGATGATATTAATAACATCTAGATTACAAAGTTTAATGAGGGTTTAATAAGGTAAATGCGTGAAAAGGACCCAACATGGTGCTATTAGGCTCGTCATTCATCTGTGGAAGGCTTGGGCTCAGATGTACAGACTAGCAAGGGGGGGAGCTGTTTGTAAGTATAATGCAATACGTACACATACATATATACACATACATACATATATACATATAAAACCCATTACCGTCGAGTTGTTTCCGACTCATAGCGACCCTATAGGACAGAGTAGAACTGCTCCACAGAGTTTCCAAGGAGTGCCTGGTGGATTTGAATTGCTGACCTTTTGGTTAGCAGCCATAGCACGTAACCACTACGCCACCAGGGTTTCCAGTGTATACATTGTCACCACGAATGAGTTATCTTTGAAACATGTTTATCCTTGATGCATAATTCCTTCATTTCTAACACTAGGTCCTTTGTCTCACAGTGAATGAAATTTAACACTGGTTAGGAAGTACCTGACAGCCCATATAATTGGGTCTTAGCTCCTAAAACTGCAAAATATTAGTGTCCTCCTACTTCCTGGCATTGGGGTTGACAGAGGGAGATGCTCGTATTCTGAAAAGTCAGCTTCTTTTCAGGAAAATAAATGATTTTTCTAAATCAGGCAAACTTACCATCCTGACAAGCCCCAGCTGCCTAATTTTTGGTGTTCTGCTAATTTCAGCCCTTAGTAAATAACCCTGCTGCTGCTATATGTAAAGTGTCATGGGTATCGATTGACTAACCGAATGAATGAATGGATGGATGAATGAGGGAATACATACTATGGTCAGGGTGTGCACCTGCCTCTTCGAACAAGGATAGTACTGACAGCATTAGGTAGTCAGGCTACTGTCTATGTCAACGTGGCCGCCCTCTCCTCAAGGAACTTGTCCCTGACCTGACACACATTCAGGGGTGGATTACCCAGTAAGCAAGGTAAGCACGGGCTTACTTGTGCTTACTTACTAAATTGTACTGAACAATTTCACATGGGTGTTGTGAAATTGTTCACTACAGATTAGTAAAGAAGCATAGGTAAGCCTGTGTTTACCTTGCTTACTGGGTACTTAGTCCCTGCCAGGGATTATAAATTAGAAAAGAGGTTCTGATTCTGTAGGAAGGTGCTGTGGGGTTGGGAGAGAGACAGATGCCAGCCATACCTAGAAGCAGAATCTTTGATATAGTGAAAACACGTGAAATTGTTTACTACAGATTAGTAAGTAAGCACAAGTGAGCCTGTGCTTACCAGGCTTGTTGGGTAATTCGACGCTGCGGTAATTCAGGCGCAAGGCCCTCAGTGCATGTATTCCCAGCAAATGGCAGCTGTTTTCTCTTCCACGTTAAGATTTTAAATGCCAGCTCACTGTGCTAATGAAGTTAATACTTACGTGGGACCCTCAGGCAAATCTCTTTAAAGCACTAATTTCTGAGATAGCTGAAATCAGACATCAAATTCTACTTTTCATAAAAATTCAATGAAACATCAAGCCAAAGGCAGGACAGATGTTACCCTTATGAAATGATCAGTGGATGGCTTGCTAAAAGTTCTCTTGCAGGTACAGCATCCTGTGTAATCTGCTTGGTAGTAAGGCTCAAACTGTAGTCACTGAGCTGAGCCAGTACTTTCCAGGTCTGGAGCGGTACCCTGGCACCTACATTTTTAACAAGCTCCCTAGGGATTCCATTGCACGTCAATGTTTAAGACCCAACCTATCTGAGGGTCGCTATGAGTCGGAATCAACTCAACAGCAGTGTTTTTTTTTTGGTTGGTTTATACATACATACAAGGAGCCCTGGCGGTACAGTGGTAAAGTGCTGGGCTGCTAACCAAAAGGTCAGTGGTTCAAACCCACCAGCTGCTACCCAGGAGAAAGATGTGGCAGTTTGCTTCTGTAAAGATTTACAGCCTTGGAAACCCTATATAGGGTTGCTATGAGTCGGAATTGACTTGAAGGCAATGGGTTTGGTTTGGTATACATACACGCACACACACACACACACACACACACACACACACACACACACACACACAAGGAAATAGATATTGTGTGCCTTTCCCAAAAACATAGAGGTAAAAGGAGCCAAGGAAGAGGGGATTGAGAGTGTGAGAGGGACGGGGAGAGAGAAGGGAGAAAAAAATGACTTGTAAGTAATTTTATCCTCTGGCTTTAACTTCTTCTTCTCTCCAGTACATTCTCCATTCTGCTAGGATAATTACTTTTTTAAAGCACAAATCTGGTCCTACCCTCCTTTTGCTTAAAAACTTTTTATAGTTGCTAATTACTTCTGGAACAAAATCTAAATTATTGATCATAATTTTTAATTAGGATACTTCGTACCTTATGAGGTTAGGTGCTTGGCTGCTAACCAAAAGGTCAGCAGTTTGAACCCACCAGCCGCTCCTCAAGAGAACAATGTGGCAGTCTGCTTCCATAAAAATTACAGCCTTGGAAACCCTATGTGACAGTTCTATTCAGTCCTATAGGGTCACTATCAGTTGGAATGGATTTGACGCCAAAGGTTTTAAAAATTTTTTCTTTCCTCACCGTATCGGCCCCATTTTCTTTTTTCCATTTCTCCCCTCATCCTACACTCTAGCCATACTTGACTTTGTCTACTTGCCATTTGCTAAACAAGCCTCATGTTTCTACATTTCTGTGCCTTGCTTTAAGCTTTCTACTTGGAATGCTATTCTTTCAACAGGGTTTAAGAAGTATTTATACTTTATTACTAAACCAAACCTCAAATTACTAACCGTTCCTAACACTATCTAACAGTTTAAAAGAAAAAGATTAAGAAGCTCTATCTTACAGGTAGATGCATACAGGTTTTGGGGGGATTGATTTTGATGCTAACTCATCATTTAGGGGAGTCTAGGAGGCAGTGTTTTTTTTTTTTTTTTTTTAGGAGGCAGTGTTATTCAAAACTATAAGGCCTATAGGAGCCACACTGGGATTCTTTACTCAACGAGTTTGCTAATGGTTACTATCTACCTTAAAATCTTGCAGGACAGAGATTTTTCATTTCTGCTTTATGGTGCAGATTTTGAGGGCCTCAAATTTTAAACAGGTTCATGTTCTACTTTTGCTGGAAAAGCCAGTGGAGCTCTACACCCATGCAAACTGCCTTCCATGGGTTTTCAATAAGGATAGAAGAAAATCAGGACTTTTTATTTTTCCCAAGATGCCATTATAAAAAATCTGAAATGTGCAGACAAATTGAAAGAATTATAAAGTGGACCCCCATGTGCCTACCACCTAGATGTTACAATAGTTAACTTTTTGTTTTGTTTGCTTTATCACAGCCCCCTCTTTCTCTGCCCGTTCACTAATCCATCTGACTTTCTATGCATTTCAAACATCAGTATTCGTCAAGTCCTTTTACTTATTGATACAGAATGTTCAAGCCTTCACTGTGAAAGTTTGGCCATGCAAACATATACATTCCTCTTCAATCAATAACACGCGGGATCTACACCATAATCTTAAACTGCATGGGATTTGTTTCCTGTCAAAAAACATGGTTACATTGAGTAATATTTGAGGGATCACACTTGTATCTCTGGATTCTCACAAAATTCTCTCATCCATTCCTATTACCAGAAAGCAAAATATTTTTTAATACCGCTCATTTAGGTATTACAGAAGTTCCTTGAGAAAAACGATTTGATACTATGCTATTAGTATTTCTGTGAGGTCAGTATAAAACATCGCTGGGTAACCTATCTTTCTTCAGCTTCTATTGCCCTATGGTCAAAGGCAGTTTCCTTAATATGACTTATTATCCTTAACCTGGTAAGGATGAAAGCAAACTGTCTAATCGGAATGAGTAAGTAATGAACGTTTAGAAACATGACCCTTGAAGTTACAGAGTTGCTCAGCGGAGGAAGTGAGAAGGGTGGCATAGCTATTGTGACACAAGCATAGGTAGGAAGAGAGTTTGTAAATTAATAAATGTTAGGATATTATTTAGAACGGTGAAATTAACGGCTAGAAGCACTACAAATGGAAATAGGTAAAAACAGGGAACCCTTGGGAGCTGAACTGGATAGGGAACGGTTGTGGCAGGAAATTGTTGATTTTTATAATAAGCTCTTCTGTGATAATAGTAATTATGATAATAACTATAATCATATAATAACACTCGTATAACACCTATCCGTCAGGCACTATTTTGGTCTCTTTACATTTACGTTAACATTTGATCTTTTCATAAAGATTAGACTCCATTTTACTGAATTTTCATTTAGTCTTCTTTAAAGTCTTATGATGTAGGTACTGCTGTTATCACCACTTTACAGATGTGGAAACTGAGTCTCAAAGCAATTAAATAACTGGCTGCAAAATTAAACTTGAGTTGTGTTCTGAAGTCTGCTCTTCACCATCACGTCTTGATAACACTTTCCTAAAGAAGCTAAAGAAAAAGTTACCTGTGAAACAAGTTATTTTCAATTTATCTCAAAAGCTTTCTTTTATCAGATAATAAAACCCATGAAAGCTCTTCCATAAAGCTTCTTTCCTGTTTTGTTTTGGAAGCCCAGGCATCAATATATTGCTCAAATACTGTAATTATTTCACTCTTGTTTGGTTTTCTGATCTCACTTTTATCTTTACCCTCTGTGCATATCATCAAAATATCCAAAGTCAATAAACAAGTAAACAGACACAGACAACAACAAATTACCCCTCAGCTCACATGTTTGCTGTCAATCTGGTAATTTTACTCTAATTCTTTCATAACTTCTGCCGTGATTATGACTTCAGTAAGAATGTTCCCCGAGGATTCAAGATAGCCATCCAGTCATTCAATAATAAAAATTCATTTGGCATTGAAAATGCAACATGAAAAGCTTTACTCTGTGTCCATTAAAGTTGATAACATCATTTGCTTTTCACTAATCAGGGGTTTGCAAAACTGGTGGCTTTTTGGTGGGAAATGTGATAGTATCAAGTCCTCATCTGTCTCTCCAAAGGTATGAAGAGAAGATCACAGAACTTACATTTTCTTTGTTGATAATGCAGTTGACGCTGGGTCCTAGTATGATTAAGAGTGCCCACATCTCATTCTGACGCCATCATTTTTGAACACTCAGCTGTCTTGAATGAATTCGTGCTTCAGCATTCTAATGGACTGCTGTGCCTCAGAGGATTATAAAGCCGTGTCTGTCTGGTTACATAGCACTAGGCTTCTGAACAGATCCATCAGGAGAGAGATATCAGGAAACTCCAGATTGAGGTCCATACCAACCTAAGGATGATCTCACTGATCACCTTTATTGTCAAGTGATTCTCGATTCAAAAGGAATCACTGCATTAGAACACGATTTTTTAAAAATCTTCCTAAGGAACGTTATAAATCCTGCCTTAAAATAAGGTGCCTTTTCCTCTAAATGGTGGATTTCTCAGTCTCTGGAACAAAGATGTGCTATGAAGGTGATTGTATTCAACCAAAAAAACCTGGGAAAGAGCATATAATTGTAGCCTGAATCTACCTCATAAAAATCAAAGGACATGTCTCTTATTGCTGTTGCAGTACCAGCTCCCATTGGAAATGAAATGTAAAATGTGAAAAAGTAGACCTGATTTCATGTGGTGGTTATACCTTTCCTAGGAATACCATGCTGTCGTTCCTAACATATTTAAAGGAGAGAATCTCAGAACAGGAAAAAAAAAAGTTATTGTGAAAGCCATTCGTCAGTTTAGGAAAGCATAACCCACTAACCTACCTCTGTCAAGTCAATTCTGACTCATAGAGACCCTATAGGACAGAGTAGGACCGCCCCATACAGCTTCTGAGGCCGAAATCTTTATGGAAGCAGGCTGTCACATCTTTCTGCCCTGGAGCGGTTACTTGGTTCGAACCACTGACCTTTCGGTTAGCGGCCAAGTGTTTTAACCACTGGGCCACCAGGGCTCCTCTAGGAAAGCATAGCCCCTTGTTAACATACAAAACATGCTTTTAATAAACAAAAATAAATAAGTAAGCATAGTTTGGTAGATAAAATGAAATGGCCTTTACTAAGCTCTAGAGAAGTTTCGTTTTGTTTATTAGGAGGTGAGGATAGAAAAAAGGAACTGATATTTCCTCAATTCCTACTGGCAATGCTGATCTTTACCTAAACCCCATGATCCTGGAAATCCATTCCCCACCCCCTCTGTTCCAGAAATGGCTACTGCAAGTCCCATGTGACTTAGATGATGTTGTTGTTGGGTACCATGGAGTTGATTCCAACTTACAGCAACTCCGCATGACAGAGTAGAATTACCGCATAGGATTTTCTCGGCTGTAATCTTTAAGGAAGCAGATTGCCAGGTCTTCTTCTGTACAGCTGTTGGGTGCTTTTGAGCCACCAACCATTCAACCTTGGGGTTAACAGCCTAACACTCAACCTTTGCGCCACCAGGGTTTATGTCCCCCTTGTTTTCTTATGACAAGGCCAGAAACAGACCCTCCAAATTCCCATTCTTTTCCTCATAAATGATTAGCTGAACTGTTTTGTCTCCACCGATCAGTTGGAACAAAACGCTTTTACCAGGTCTCTGAAGTTTGACACACCCTCAGTCTGAGGTGGTATATAACTACTCTTTCAGGGCCTTTCTGGAGAATAGGCTGACCACAATGTAAAGCATTAAATTAGCAATCATCAGAAGGTGGTCACTTGAACTTTGAAAGCTTCACACCTCAGTTTATTACTAATAGTTATGAAGAAGAGACCATTCAGTTGAAAGAGATTTTAAAAACATAAATGACTTGTCTATAGAAGAACAAAGGAAATGAATTTATGAGTTTCTAAATGCAAGGGATATAAATTGCATTCGTTATTGTCTTGTATTTTTCTTCACCTTTATGAAACATAGTTCCTTGTAGGGGCTTAAAATTATTTGTAGAATGAATGACCGTTTGCATGTCTTGCCTTCTCAATGAGGCTGTAAGCTTTTGACAATAGGAACAAACAGTGTCGTATTCTTCTTAAAATCTGCCCAGTAACTAGGAACATGGCATAATGAAAAGAATTAAGACTTTGGATTATAGAAGATATGGATGTGGGTTTCAGTGCCACTGCTTATCCTTTGTGTGACTTTGAGCAAGTTCCTTAAAAAAAAAAAAGTTCCTTAGCCCTGATAAATTTGTAGTTTTTTATCTGTAACACTGTAGCAATAATGCTTATTCTCACATGGTTGCTGTGAGGATTAAAGAAATTTGGAAAAAGCCTAACATAGTTCTTGGCATATATTGAAGCACATAGTAAAGGCTACTTTTCCTTTCCTAAGCACAGTTTTATGGACAGATTCAATAAGTATTTGTTGAATGAATGAATGACATTATCTTTAGAATATCATTTGCCATTAATTCCTAATGGGCTGTGCATTTTGGGTCAAAAGGACATGCTGCCAATCCTTTCCTATTTTGTGTTAATAGGTGTACAGTGTCACAGATCACAAAACCATACTTAATGTTTGTTGCTATTATCAATCAGTACAGCTGAACCCAAGTGCACAGAGTATAATTGAAACAGATTAATTTTAATAACTGAAATGTGAACATTAGCATTCGTGGGAATGGGAATAAAATTATCCCCATCACAAGTTAGATTACTGCCGCTGTTCATAAATTTTAAAACAGCTGACTCTGAGTTTCCACCTGCATCTTTTAAAATGATTCTTCTATCTTCCCGTTATTCTTTTAATAGACACTTAGGCAGAATTTTGTCTCAGCTAGTACTTAGAATAAAGCTAGAAAGTAACTGGGGGAAAAAAAACTGTTTCTCATTGAACTGTTTATACGAATAATACTTAAATTTTAAGTGAGAAATCGGAGGAGCTAAAAACACTGTCTTCCTCAGGTATTGTCTTTGACATTGTCTTGGTATAATTATTCTCCCCTTGAAATATCAATTTATAGGAACCTGTATTACCAAATACTATGTTATGTGCTCATACACTATTTAAACTCTAGGCACTGGACAGAAATTTGAGAATTTCTTGTTAATAAATAAACAGATTTTCCAAATTCTTTCTAGCATTCATAGAGGTACTTTAGTTTTAACTTCTAATCAGCCAAAGACACTCAACTTTTCTCCAATAACATTCATATCTGTAGAGACCTGTGCGCTATTCTTCACTCTGCCATTGGGTTAAAGAAACTGGGTTTGTATTTTAAAACTTTTCTTCCCCCACAGAAAATTAGAACATAAGCCACATATCATGGGGGAAAAAGGCTACTTGGTCTACCAGGGACAACAGTTCTTGGGCCACAAGAGATTCTAGATCTTAAGTGTTCTAAAAGTACTTCTGTATCCCTCCCTAGTATGGCAGTTTAGGAAGTATTTAGTTACTGTGTGAAGTAGGTGGTTCTATTGCAAAAAGAAAATATATAAAGGGTGCATTTTTAGGAATAGGTGAAAAAATCTTCAAAATACAGGTTAAATTTTAAAAAACAATTTTAAAGCATGAGAAAACACTCTCAGGAAGGATGTTTCTAACAGACAAAAGACTTTTGCTTGGTGCCAGGAGCTGTGCATAGCAATAGATAGGCTACGGGCATATAAGATCACTTGTTTCAAGGAGGAGTGGTAAATAATAAGCAGGAGAGTGTTAAAGAAACTGTCTACTTCTTGAAACTTTACCCTAAATCAGTTAAGATGAGCATTTCTTTTATATAACAGTGTGGGGATTTATAATCAAAGAGTTGGCCCTGGTTCTGTTCTGAAACTTGGGAAGATATATTTATCTATCAAACAATAAGTACATCCAATGTGTTTTTAAAATATTAATAGGTCAGAGCAGAAACTACATGACTATTTTAGTAGAGATCAAAAATCAGGAGAAAGACAAGACAGGTAGTATACCTCTTGTACCTGTTGCTGTCAAGTTGATTCCGACTCATAGTGACCCTAGAGGACAGGGTAGAACTGACCCACAGAGTTTCCAATGAAAGGTTGGTGGATTCAAACTGCCAGCCTTTTGGTTAGCAGTCATGGCTCTTCACCATGGTGCCACCAGGGCTCCTTTAAATGGAAGAAAAAATTCCACATTTGGTCAATGCCATGCTTAATGGAAGCTCGCCAGAGCTTTATACAGTGGTAGCGTGAGATGCTGGTTCAGAGCGTATCCTGCAGCTGTACTGCTGGTAATCGGATTCAGTTCTGCCATTGATTAGCTGTGTGATCTTTGACAAGTTTCTACACCTCAGCCCCACAGTTTCTTCTTCTGTGCATAACAACATTATCTCACAAGGTTGCTGTGAGGATTAAAAGTAATCCATGCCTGGAATACAATAACGTTTATATATTTGTTGGCTATTATCATTATAAATTTTAAGTCATGGATATCTACTAACAAAAATACTATTTGGCATATACTTAAAATACTAAACACTACAATAATAGAAGAAACCAAAAAAGTTATGAATTAATAAGAAGGAAGCAAAATTCTCATACTCAGTTTACAAAATTGTTAACCCATCGAATAAAAAAATAATCAACTGAAAACTGTTTATAAAAATTGAGAACAAAGAACAGATGAGACAAATAGAAAACAAATCACAAGTCAGTAGATTTAAACTCAACTACATCAATTTTTTTTTTACATCAAATGTAGCCTTTATAATATTCTGATTAAAAGGCAGGGATTTTAAGACTGAATTAAAAAGCAAGGCTAAACTATATGGTGTTGATAAGAAACTCACTTTAAATAAAAAGACAGAGAAAGGTTAAAAGTAAATAGATGGAAAAAGAATGATGATACTGAAAGAGAATAAAAGGTTCAGAAACAGTCTGAAGCACATTTTAGAGTTTTAAATAGAATAAAATGAAGAATTAGATTAATGGGGGTAACCAGGTTTGGAACAAATTATAAATAATTTGCTAATAATTCAGATGAGAAAAAATTAGATTTCTACGTTAAACCTTACACCAAAATAAATTACTGACAAATTATAAAACATAAGCATTAGAAGAAAATATCAGTGTATGCTTTTATAATCTAGAGGCAAGAAAGATCCTTCCAAGACTGCCAGCAGAAACAGAAAACATATGGAATAACCCACTCAACCCATTGCTGTCAAGTCGATACTAACTCATAGCGAACCTATAGGACAAAGTAGAATTGCCCCATAGGGTTTCCAAAGAGCAGTTGGTGGATTCAAACTGCTGACCTTGTGGTTAGCAGCTGACCTCTTAATCACTGCTCCATAGTGGAATAGGTTTTTATATTTAACTTCTTAAAAATTCTAAAAAAACTGTAGTTGGTGTAGGACATATTGTAGCTTCTGTTCCCTACCCCTGCTCCTTTTGACTACAATATGCCTTATGAGGTTGAGGTATTTACTATATTCTCATCCACGGGGATGGATATTAATTAGTCTGAGCCAAAGACAACAAATTAAAATACCAGACCCTTTTTATTTATTAAATTAGCAAAGATCAAAAAGACTGATAAAATTCATTGTTATCAAGGTTATAGGGAAATCTATACGCACACATTTTTAATGGGCATGTATATCGATACCTTTGAGAAAACAATATGCAATATGCCCCCACATGTAAAATTACATACTTCCAATTCTGAGATAATTTTAGAAACTTAGCGTAAGGGCGTAAACTTGTTGGTGTAAAATGTTTAACATGGCATCACTTATGACAGTAAGAAAAGTGGTAATATCTTAAATAATAATGATTTTTAAATTAAATTTTGATTTGTTCAGCAAAAGGATACTCTAATAGATGGCACTGGGTCTGGGTTTTTAATAGCTAAGTAATTAGAATAATAGGAATAACATTAACACAGCATTTACTGTATGAAAATCATTACAATTGAAATGATTATTTAGCTCTGTATTTATTGACATAGAAATATATCCATTTTAAGTTAAAGAAAAGAAAAGCTATAAAATAGTTATGCACAGTGTGATTTCATTTTTCTAAAAGGATAGACTATAGTGTGTATATTCATAGAGTAAGTTCTGGAAATTAAAAATCAATTAAAGGTAGGGTAGGGTGAGCACGTGTCATGGTTTGCCTGAGACAGTCTATTGTCCCAAAGTAAATATTACTAACATCCCTCTTCGTTCTAAAAACTGTCCCAGTTTGAATGATAAATAACACAGACATCCTAGTTAAGTGTGGTTTTCATTGACTAATTTTATGTGTCTATGTTTAATTTATGTTTTATGTTTAATTAAATCTTGAAATGAGCATATATTTTACAACTTGGTGGTGGGAGAAATAAGCATACATTTTATAAGTCAGGGGTGGAAGAACCAAAATGTATGTTCCAGACAGTATATACTTCACAGTGGACAGGCATAAATGAGACAAATCGTAATTTCAAAAGCTTATAAAGGAAAACATCTTAGCTTTGGTGTCCTGTCCATTCTTTGTTAATCCGCCCCTTGCTGAGAAAAGTTGTAGGAAGGTAGAAGATGAATCACCATCTTTTGCTCAGTTTTAACAATCTGAACCCATGAGGAAACCATGTAAATCAATTTTAAAAGGGTTTCTAAAAGGCTTTTTGGCGAGAAGAGTTAAAGAATTTGTTTCTATGAACAGAAAGTAAGATGATGAACTTTCTAAAAGCAGAAGAAGATTTGCAAGGTGAAGTTAACGAATGCTCAAAAAGGAGGAAGAGACTGGAGGAGTAGAGGACGTGAAGGTAGTCCCCAACAGTGATTCTTTCTTGTTGAAGGGCATTATGGGAAAATCATACTGTGCTGGTGACAGCCGGTGCTTTTCTTTAAATACCTGGATTTGTCATGGAAGAGAAGGATTGTAGAGTACTGGAGCAAAAATTGATTAATGGGAACATGGGAATGGTAGCAGTGTTTGGGGTTCCTAGCGAGGGTTTGGTTTAGTATTGTCGAGTTTTAAATTATAAAACATACCAGCACATGTTCAGATATGAACCCCCAATGTCAGCTGAAGTCAGTCTATTGTTCTCGAGTAAGAAAATTAAAACCTCCATTCTATGATTTGTGGGAAGTTCTACTCTGTCTTATAGGGTTGCTAGCAGTTGGAATCCACTTGATGGCAACGGTTTTGATTTTGCTTTTGGCTAGTGGAGTAGAAAGCTTAATTAAGAGCTATCTAGAGGCGTTTGTGTCACCCTCTTACCAGTGGAGGGAAGGAGGGAAGGATTATCCCTACTGGTTTGAAGAGAAGTACGAATCAGCATAACTCAGAAGACTCCTGACCTTAACAAAAGATTCATGAAGTTAAACCCAGACCTTAGAAAATACCAGAGTTAAATTCAGCACGAACTGGTATTGCCAAAGGATCCCTGATTGGTGAAGTGATAAGAACTTGGCTGCTAAACAAAAGGTTGGCTGTTCAAATCCACCAGCTGCTCTTTGGAATCTCTATGGAATAATTCTACTCTGTCCTACAGTCACAATGAGTCAGAATCGACTTGTTGGCAATGGGTTTGGTTTAGTATTGTCGAGTTTTAAATTATAAAATATACCAGCACATGTTCAGATATGAACCCCCAATGTCAGCTGAAGTCAGTCTATTGTTCTCAAGTAAGAAAATTAAAACCTCCATTCTATGATTTGTGGGAAGTCCAAGCCTCTCCCCTGTAAGTCTACAATTTCCCATGGGAATTCTCTCGAGTTCACCTTTGATCTGAGCTCTGCTTCTACTCACCATCTTATGCATGTTCCATTCCTCACACAGGGCCTTATATGGAATCCTTTCCTTTATCTCTCTCTCTCTCTCTCACACACACACACACCCCTCACACGTCACTCATGGGAGGCATTTTTGGGTGTAGCTCATTTTACAAAGGCTGAGAATAGGTGGGATTTGCAACCACACAAACAACTTTTAACTATTAGACCCTCTGCATTTTCAAGTGTTTTAGCTATTTCTACATATCCTAATCCTGCTTTTTGCCATCTGTTAAATCCACCTCTCTTTTTCTCTCTCTGCTTCTTCTCATCCTCTCTACTTTATTTCTTTTTTCTCAGACATAAAAATAAATATTTTCTGCATTCTTATTCTGAGCTCTTTCTAGCCCTTTCCTACAGGAGCCCTGGTGGCACAGTGGTTAATCGCTTGCCTGCTAAACGAAAGGTTGGTAGTTTGAACCCTCCAGCTACTCCACAGGATAAAGATGTGGCAGTCTGCTTCTGTAAAGATAACAGCTTTGGAAACCCTATGGGGCAGTTCTACTCTGTCCTATAGGGTCACTGTGAGTCAGAATCGACTCAACGGCAATGTGTTGGGTTGGATTTTGTTTGGTTTAGTCCCTCCCACAGGCTTAGTTTTTGTCTCCTTCATAAATCTGAGCTTTAAACTAACATTGGTGTAATTAAATTCTTAGAGAAATATGTCTCATTCTACCATTACCCATCTGGGTGTGGGGGGTGGATTTTATTTTTACAGTTGTAATTGTATTTCTTCAATCTTGCTCCCAATTCATAGAACTTTAAACACTTCTTATGGTGTGCAGGTAGATAATTCACACTGTAATTTAATAATTAACCTATTCAAGTGAAGAATCATTTCATCTTATCTCTAGCAGTTATTCAAGTTTGGAGTAAGCTAAACATTTTGCTTAGATTTAAAAATTCAAAGCAACATTGTTCATCAGATGGCAATGAGCTAAATTTTAGGTACTGGAGAAAGTTTGGGTACATAACTAATAAACAAATGAAAGCCAGAAAATTGGCTAGGTCTCTTAATATTGTACTTATCTTTTTATTTACATATTTGTTGGATTTATGAAAAACAGGAAGAGGTTTAGAAAACACTCAAATCAAAATATATATTCTCACGAAAAATAAATATTATGCACAATCTGTGTTATAGCAGGTTGAAAAATATGTTGAAGTTTCTTGTTTGTTTTGGTTTTTGCCATATTCATCCATTGGAACAATACACAGATTTGGGGAAAAATGAATGTATACAGATCTCTATTCTTACAACAGACAATCAAACAAAAGTTAGAGACAGTGATCAACTGAGCCACTGAATGAAATCATTAGTTCTTCTGTTCTCCCTCTTCCCTGTCATAGAAGTTCTTGCACAGGAAGTTGTCTTCATATCCAGTTTTGTTCCAGACTTAGCACATCCTTTAATCTTGGCAACACTGTCAGCTGTCTCTCTGACAATGCCTTTTCACTATGTTGACAGTGATCCTTTCAACTTTTTCAGTGGTTCTTCATGTGACATTAACTGATATGGCCCCAGACAGGAATTTATTTGAGAAGAAAACAGCAGAGACAACTACAAACCTCCAAAATATAAGAATTCAGAGAGCACACAGGCTCAGAAGATGTGAATGATACTGTGGCAGGAGGGAACTGATGGGGAGTGTTGCCCATAAATGACCCCATGTCCTTGCTCAAAGTGGCACCAACCTGGGTCCCCTTCACTACCAGTGGAACCTTATACCAGTACCTGACCTCCAAAACTTTGGTATGCTTTCTTTTTTTCCTGATATTGATATGTAAGTGTTCTAAATTATTTATTTAATTGCCATTGTATTCCCAAAAGAAATAAATTGCCTTTACATCAGATAGATGGATAGCTCCTGTTGTGTTGACCCTGACTCAAGCCTTTCTTCCTGGTCTATCTTAGTCTGGAAGTTCCTCTGAAATCTGTCCACCATGCAGGGCTTTGAACCGGTTTTGTCATGGCCAACAAAGTGAAATCAGAACAGACCCAAAGTTTTAAAATTTGTATGAAGTGGAATGATAGCCAGAATAAGAAAAATTATGGGTAGACGCCCTGTAATGGGAGACTCAGAAGAGGAGTAGTGAGCTCTTTCAGAAGCTTGATGCAGAAGACTAAATTATTTCCAGGACTGTTGAGAGAAACACACATTCAAAGCACATAGCTGGCTGCCATCTTTGAGCCGGGCACTACTGATTGACTCTGCCAGTCAAGAGATTTGGCTGCTATGCAATGTGCACACTGTCCTTGTTTTCTAAGAGGGAGATTAAGTTTATAGCAGGGTACCCAGTGCCACCCAGTGCCGTCAAATCGATTCCGACTCATAGCGACCCTATAGGACAGAGTAGAACTGCCCCATAGAGTTTCCAAGGAGTCGACCTGTAATTTTTTCTGTTCTGGTTATCATTCTGCTTCACCCATATTTTGAAAATCCGGGTCCATTGCAGTTTCTCTTCATCAGCCATGACTGAACTGAGAAGAACCATTTTGAAGCCCTGCCACCATGGGTGACCCTGCCGGTTTTTGAAATACTGATGGCATAGCTTCCAGCATCTCAGCAACAAACAAGCCACTACAGTATGACAAACTGACAGACGGGGTGGACTTGTACTGTCCTCAGATTGGAAGGTAGATGTATTTTATTTCATTCTTTCACCGCTCTGAGAAGTAAAGATTACTATTTTTACAGAAAATTCGTTGACTTTTACTCAACAGTTTAATGTCTCAGACTCTAAATATTGTCTGCCTTTTCCTTCTCCAAATCTTTTCACCAATCTAGATTCCAAATAGTACATCTGGTTAAGCAGGCGACGGCAGAAACACAAGCTTGTGTCAATGCTACACATGTGTATCTGTCTCAACATCATACCGGCGGGCTATGCAAACTTCCTTTTACTAACAACTCTCAGACCATTAGTTTCTATCTGTTATGAATGTAGAACAGTCTGATTTTGGCATGCAGTGCATTTTTCCTCCTTTTATCTGCTTTTCAATTATTCAGTCAGTTCACTCACTTGGGCAATGATATAGCATTGCATATCATATTGTGTGATCCAGGTTCACTAGGTGTTGCAGGTGGATTCTGGAGAAGCAGACTCTGAGATGGAGATAAGTGAGCAGGATGCTTGTTTGGATGTGCTCTGAGAATATAACGATACAGGAGGGGGAAAGAGCAGGACTGGGCAGAGGAGCTACTATGCTGTCCTAATGAAGGCCTCAGCTGATGCCATGGCAGGGGAAGAGGACTCTG
Organism: Elephas maximus indicus; assembly: GCF_024166365.1. Taxonomy (NCBI): domain Eukaryota; kingdom Metazoa; phylum Chordata; class Mammalia; order Proboscidea; family Elephantidae; genus Elephas; species Elephas maximus. The sequence goes on along the minus strand of NC_064837.1, from coordinate 41,486,372 downwards.
GAGCCTGGGATGGTTCTTCAAAGTGTCCTAAATCGGGGCTTTCAAACTGGTTCTTCCTGGAAGAAGAAACTGAAGGAAAACAGAGAACAAGGAGAGATCCTCTGCCAACTAACACTGCACAGTGTCGCCACCTGGTGGCACAGCCATCAACGATCCTGAACAGGGAGTAAGGGAAGGCAACTTCATGGAGCTCCCAACGGGAGACAGAGCACCCTGTAACCAGAGAAACATGCTTTCATACCCCTTGTCCTTCTGCCCCATATACCACCTCCACCCCTCAGGATGGGCCACACTGAGCCACCTTGGCTAGAGAGATACAGGTCCACCACCAGCCTGGTTCTGCCCGGCCCCCATCTGCCAGTTCCTGCCATGCCGTTTTTTTTCTTTCCTCTTTTTGCTTTCTCCTTCCCACCTAGCCTGTACCTCACCTCTACCTCTTCCCACTGGGCCATCTGTGACACGTTGGCAAGACAAGGCTAGAGAGACACTGGCCCACTATCAGCCTGGATCGGCCCCCACCCACTGGCTCCTGCCATGCCATTTTTTTAATGTTAATTTTTTTCTTTTTCTTCCTTTTTTCTTCTCACTTAGCCTGTACCTCACCTCTACCCCTTCCCACCAGGCCATGCCACACTGCCTAGGCTAGAGAGTCACTGGTCTGCTGCCATCCAGGGTCTATGCTACCCTCACCTGCCAGCTCCTGCCATGCTTTTTCTGTTTTTTTTTTTTTTGGTCCCCCTCCTCCTTTTCTTTCCCCCTTGTACCTAGCCGGTACATTACCTCTATCTCTTCCTGCTAGGCCACATCACACCACCTTGGCTAGAGAAATACAAGCCCAATTTCATCCAGGGTCTGCCCTGCCCCATCTGCCAGCTCCTGCTGTGCCATTTTTTTTCTTGTTTTCCCCCTTTCTTCTTTTTCTTTCTCCCTCCCACTTAACCCCATACCCCACCTCTGCTACTGAATTATGACACACCACCTTGACTAGAAAGAAACCAGCCAGATACCAGCCTGGGTGTGTCCCACCCCCACTAGCCAGCTTCTGTCATGCCATTTTTTTTTTCTTTTTTTCCCATTCTCTCTCCATCTAGCTATGTACCCCACCTCTGCCTCTTCCTGCCAGGTCCACTGTGGGTAGAGAGCTACTGGCCTACCACCATCCTGGGTTCATCCTGCCCCCACCTGCTGGCTCCTGCCATGCCGTATTTTTTCCCCTTTTTTCCTTTTCTTTTTCCCTTCCACCTAACTCCATGCGCTACCTCTACCCCTTCTTACTGGGCTATACCACACCACTGCAGATAGAGAGTGGCCCACCACCAGCCTGGGCTCCCCTAGCCCTCACACACCAGCTCCCATTGCACTAGTTTTCCCATTTCCTCCTTTTCTTTCTCCCTTGCACCTAGCCCCATACTCCACCTGAACCCCTTCCTGCCAGACTACATTGTACGGCCTTGGCTAGAGAGACACCAGCCCACTGCCAGCCTGTGTCTGCCCCACCCCTACCTGCCAGTTCCTGTCATGCCATTTTTTTCTTTTTTTCCTTTCTTTCTCACTCCCACCTAGCCCCATACATCACCTCTAGGCCTGCAGTTGGTAGAGAACTACTGGTCCACCGCCAGCCCAGGTTCTCCCCACCCCCACCACGGGCTCCTGCTGTGCCATTTTATTTATTTTCTCGCTTTCCTCCTTTGCTTTTTCCTTTCCAACTATTCCCGTACCCCACCTCTACCCATTCTCCCTGGGCCATGCCGCACCACATTGGTTAGAGAGGTATGGGCCCACTAACACCCCAGGTCTGCCCCACTCCCATCCTATGACTCCTATCATGCCATTTTTTTTCTTTCTTTTTCCTCTTTCAACCTTTTCTTTCTCCATCTCATCTAGCCCTGTACACCACCTTTACTCCTTCCCCACTGGGTCCAGGTCCCATCCACCCTATCCACCAGCCCCCACCACACAGTTTTTTATTTTATTTATTTATTCTTTCCCTCCCTCCATAAGACACCTTCCCTCTTGCCCCTGGGACATCCTGTTCTGCCAGAGCTAGAGAGCTAATCACCTGCCACTTTCTACCTCCCACCTAGCCCAGTATACCACCTCCCCCAATTACTGCTAGCCCCAAGGTCTCCCCTGCTCCCACTCACTGGCTACTACCTTTTTTCTTTCTCTTTTGTTTTCTTTGTTCTCCTGCCATAGCCCTGTACCCCACCTCTGTTCCTACCAGCCACCACCATGCTGTCATGGCTATGGTGTCCTTTGTTCAGGCCCACAATGCACCAGGCCCACATTGCCCCTCAACAAAGAAACTCAGCAAATATAAAGATTTAAAAGGCCAAAATCAACAAACAGGACCTCATGGACATATATGGAACACTGTACCCAATAGCAGCAAAATATACCTTCTTTTCCAATGCACATGGAACATTCTTCAGAATAGACTGCATTTTAGGCCACAAAGTGACAGTCAATAAAATCCAAAACATCGAAATAATACAAAGCATTCTTTCTGATCACAATGCCATGAAAGTAGAAATCAATAACAGGAACCACAAGTGAAAAAGAATCAAATTCATGGAAACTGAATAACACCTTCCTTAAAAACAACTTGATAATAGAAGAAATCAAAAAGGGAATAAAAAATTCCCAGAATTAAATGAGAATGAAAACCCATCACACCAAAACCTTTGGCGCACAGCAAAGGCAATGCTCAAAGGACAACTTATAGCAATAAATGCGCACATCAAAAAAGGTGAATGGGCCAAAATCAAAACATTAGCCCTACAGCATGAACAAATAGAAAGAGAACAGTAAAAGAAGCCCACAACAACCAGGAGCATGGAAATAATAAAGATTAGAGTAGAAATAAATGAAACAGAGAAGAGAAAAATAATTGAAAGAATCAGCAAGATGAAAAGTTGGTTCTTTGAAAAGATCAAAAAGAAAAAAAAAAGACAAACCATTGGCCAAACTGACAAAAGAAAAACAGGAGAGTAAGCAAATAACCCAAATAAGAAATCAGATGGATGATATCACAACAGACTCAACTGAAAGAAAAAGGATCATAACAGAATATTATGAAAAATTGTACTATAAAAAATTGAGAACCTAGAGGAAATGGACAAATTCTTAGAAACACACTACCTATCTATACTAACACAAGCTGAGAAAGAAAATCTGGACAGACCCATCACAAGAAAAGAGATTGAAAAGGTTAAAAAAAAAAAAAAAAAAGCCCTGGCCTAGATGGCTTCACTAGAGAATTATACCAAAGATTCAGAGAACAGCTCACACCAGTACTACTCAAACTATTTAAGCACAGAGAAAAGGAAGGAATGCTCCCAAATTCATTCTATGAAGCAAGCATAACCCTGATATAAAACAAAAAAGATTACAGACAAATGTCTCTCATGAATGTAAAAATTCTCAGCAAAATTCTAGCCAATATAATTCAGCATCACATCAAAAAAAAAAAAAAATAAATAAAATAACACTACACTATCAAGTGGGATTCTTTCCAGGTACGCAAACATGGTTCAGCATTAGGAAATCAATTAATGTAATCCAACATATAATTGGAACAAAAAAAGAATCACCTGATAGGTTTCATTGACACAGAAAAGGCATTTGATAAAGTCCAACACCCATTTCTGATAAAAATTCTCAATAAAATAGGTATAGAAGGAAAATTTCTCCACATTATACAAAACCAACAGCTAAGACCATTCTCAGTGGAGAGAGGCTGAAAGCATTCCCACTGAGACTGGGAACAAGGCACTGGTGCTCTTTATCATCACTCTTATTTAACATTGTGCTGGAAGTTCTAGCTAAAGCAATAATGCAAGAAATAGAAATAAAGGGTATCCAAATTGGAAAGGAAGAAGTAAATATATCCCTATTTGCAGATGATATGATCCTATACATAGAGAATCTCAAAGATTCCACAAGAAAACTACTGGATGGACCCATAACAAGAGAAGAGATTGAAAAGGTAATTTAAAAACAAACAAAAACTACCGGAACTAATAGAAAGATTCAGCAGAGTAGCAGGGTACAAAATCAACACACAAAAATCAGTTGGATTCCTATACACCAACAAAGAAAACTTCGCAAAGGAAATCAGGAAAACAATACCATTTATTGTCGTTGTTAGGTGTTGTTGAGTCAGTTCCTAGCAACCCTATGAACTACAGAATGAAACACTGCCTGGTCCTGTGCCGTGTTCACAGTCGTCGTTATGCTTGAACCCATTGTTGCAGCCACTGTGTCAATCCATCTCATTGAGGGTCTTCTTCCTTTTTGCTGACCCTCTCCTTTACCAAGCATGATGTCCTTCTCCAGGAACTGATCTCTCTGGATAACATGTACAAAATATGTAAGATATAGTCTCACCATCCTTGCTTCTAAGGAGCATTCCAAGACAAATTTGTTTGTTCTTTTGACAGTCCATGGTATATTCAATATTTTTCACCAACACCGCAATTCAAAGGCATCAATTCTTCTTCGGTCTTCTTCACTGTCCAGCTTTTGTGTGCATATGATGCAACTAAAAATACCATGGCTTGGCTCAGGTGCTCCTTAGTCTTCAAGGTGACATCTTTGCTTTTCAACACTTTAAAGAGGTCTTTTGCAACAGTTGTAAGGATTTTTGTTTTCTTTTTGTTGGATTCCTATACACCAACAAAGAGAACTTTGAAAAGAAAATCAGGAAAATAATACCATTTATAGTATCCCTAAAAAGAAATAAATACTTAGGAATAAATCTAACCAGGGATGTAAAAGATCTATACAAAGAAAACTATAAAACACTATTCCAAGAATCCAAAAAAGACCTACATAAATGGAGAAACATACCATGCTCATGGATGGAAAGCCTCAACATCGTGAAAACATCAATCCTACCCAAAGTGATCTACGGATATAATGCAATCCTGATCCAAATACCAACAGCATTCTTTAATGAGATGGAAAAACTAATCAGCAGTTTAAATGGAAAGGAAAGAGACCTCGGATATACAAAGCATCACTGAAGAAGAAGAAGAAAAAAAAAAAAATAATGTTGAAGGCCTCACACTACTTGATCTCAGATCCTGTTACCCAGCCATAGTAGTCAAAACAGCCTGGTACTGGTACAGTAACAGACACTTAGACCAAAGGAACAGAATCAAGAACCCAGATATAAATCCATCCACTTATAGTCAGATGATCTTTGACAAAACACTGAAGTCCATTAAATGAGGAAGAAACAGACTTTTTAACCAAAGTTGCTGGCTAAACTGGATGGCCATCTGTAAAAAAATGAAACAGGACCATACGTCACACCATACCCAAAACTAACTCAAAGTGGATCAAAGACCTAAATATAAAACACAGATTGATAAAAATTATGGAAGAGGAAATAGAGACAACACTAGGGGCCTTAATACATGCATAAATACAATACAAATCTTAACTAACAATGCACAACACCAGAAGATAAACTAGATAACTGGCAGCTCCAAAAAATTAAACACTCTCATCAAAAGACTTTACCAAAGAGAACTTACAGCCTGGGGGGAAAAAAATTGGCTACAACATATCTGACAAGGTTTTAATGTCTAAAATCTATAGAACACTTCAACACCTCAACAACAAAAAGACAAATAACACAATTCAAAAATGGGTAAAGGATATAAACGGACACTTCACCAAAGAATACACTCAGGTGGCTAACAGACACATGAGGACTGATATATGAGGAAATGCTTGTGATCATCACCCATCAGAGAACTGCAAATCAAAACTACAATGAGATACCATCTCACCCCAACAATACTGGCACTAATCAAAAAAAAAAAAAAAAAAACAGAAAATAACAAATGTTGGAAAGGTTGCAGAGAGATTGGAACTCTTATGCACTGCTGATAGGAATGTAAAATGGTACAACCACTATGGAAAATGATATGGCGCCTCCCTAAAAAGCTAGAAATAGAATTACCACACAATCCAGCAATCCCACTCCTAGGAATATACACTAGAGAAATGAGAACCATCACACAAATAGACATATGCATACCCATGTTCGTTGCAGCACTATTCACAATAGCAAAAAGATGGAAACAACCTAAATGCCCATCATTAGATGAATGGATAAACAAATTATGGTGCATACACACAATGGAATACTATACAATGATGAATAACAATGATGAATCCCAAAACATCTCACAACACGGATGAATCTGGAGGGTATTATGCTAAGTGAAATAAGTCAATAACAAAAGGACAAACATTGTGTAAGACCGCTATTATAAAAACCCAAGAAAAAGTTTACACACAGAAAAAAACAATCTTTGATGGTTATGAGGGAGAGGAGTGTTCCGAAGGGGAAATCACTAACTATATACAGTAAACAACTGTTAACTTTGGTGAAGGAAAAGACAACACACAAACAGGGGAAGTTAGAATAACTCAACCAATCAAAGTCATAGAAGCTTCCTAGACACATCCAAACACCTTGAGGGACTGAGTTATTGGGCCTGAGGGTTGGAAACCATGGTCTCAGGGGACATCTAGGTCAACTGGCATAACATAGTTCATAAAAAAATGTTCTACATCCTACTTTGGGAGTAGCATCTGGGTTCCTAAAAGCTCGTGAGCAGCCATCTAAGATACATCTATTGGTCCTAGCACCTTTGGAGCAAACGATAATGAAGGAAACCAAACACAAGGAAAATATTAGCCCAAAAGACTAATGAACCGTGTGAACCACAGCCTCCACCAGCCTGAACCCGGAAGAACTAGATGGTGCTCCGTTAGCACCATGGACTATTCTGACAGGGGTCACAACAGAGGGTACCCCATAGAGCAGGAGAAAAATGTAGAACAGAACTCTAATTCACAAAAAAAGACCAGACTTCCTGGTCTGACAGTGACTAGAGGAAGCCTCCAGACTATGGACCCAGACACCCTGCTAACTCAGAACTGAAGTCTACCTTTGAGCCAAAGATTAGATAGGCCTATATGTGGTGGTCCTATAGCCCAAAGGTCAGCAGTTCAAGTCCACCAGCAACTCCTTGGAAACCCTATGGGGGAGTTCTGCTTTGTCCTAAAGGGTCACTGTGAGTCAGAATTGACTCGACGACAAAGGATTTTTTAATAATACACCTGAAGAATGTGTTTCTTAGTTCATTAAAGTATACCAGACTAAATGGGCAACACCTGCCCAAAAGCAAAGACAAGAAGGCAGGAAGGGACAGGAAAACTGGAAGAATGGATGCTGAGAACCCAGCGTGGAAAAGAAAAGGGGGAGAGTGCTAACACATTGTGGGGATTACAACTACTATCACAAAACAATATGTGTATAAAATTTTTGAGTGAAAAATGAATTTGCGCTGTAAACTTTCACCTAAAACACAATAAATTTTTAAAAAAATGTAGAATAACATTCAAATAAAAAAAAAAAAAGAGCAGACTTACTTGTTCGAAAAGCACTACAGGAACCCCGAGACTATTAAAAAAACAAAAAAAGACAACTTTCTACCTTGGAACTACTAAGACCCCTGGAGGCCATCTTTGAGCCAAATAATAAACAGGACTATTAAAATGAACAATAACATCTGTGAAGAAGGTGCTCCTTAGTACAATTGTCTATATGAAACCAAAAGGGCAACATTTGCCCCAAACCAAAGATGAGAATACAGGGAGGGAGTGGGAAACAGAACTCATGGAAATGGGGAACCCAGGGAGGAAATGAGGAGAGTGCTGACACGTTGTAGGGATTGCAACCAAGGTCATGAAATAATTTGTAGAAGAATCGTTGATTGGAAAATTAATTTGCTATGTAAACTTTCACCTAAAGCACGATTTATTTATTTATTTTTAAATAGAAACCAAAAAGAAAAAAAAAAAAAAAGCAACTCACTGCCGTGGAGTTGACTCCAACTCATAGTGACCCTATATAGTGTAAGTATCACTATAGCTAGAGATAAAGATAGATATAGAGACATGTAAATCTCTCCTACATGGTTCTTCTAGATTTGCTGTTTTGGATAACAGTGTTTGTTAGTTGTTTTTACCAAGTTTTATTATTTCGTTAGAAAAAAATATTGCCCAGATATAAACCACTGTTTATTATCTGAAAATGGGAGAGATAGGGTAGAGAGATTGGAGGCAGGCAGGATTAGGACTACTGCTATGCTGCCCCTCTCTTCTGTTCTTAATCTTCTGCTTTTTCCTTAGTTACATGCTGTTGAAGCTTACAAATTCCAGTTATTCCCCTTCTTGTTAATGGCGTTATTATTATTATTGGTGCTTACTTTTTCAGCTCAGTTGTTGTGTGTTGGGAAAGAAAGTCCTGTCATGACTCGATCTGCAATCTTCACACTGACTTCCTGGTATGTGCGTCTTCAGATATATTTGACAATTCCAAATTCCATTCCAAAGTGACACTTTCAAGAAGTGGTATATGAGTAATTCTGCTACTCTGCAGACTAATTAGCACTTGGGATTGTTTATTCATTTATTTGGTAAATATTTATTGATTGCCTGCTGTGTGCTGAGCACGAGTCTAGGTGTTTTGAGGCTGCATCAGTGAACAAAATAAGAAATTCTAGTATATTGACGATAATCCACTAAAAAAAACGAAAAACCCATTGCTGTCAAGTCGATTCTAACTCATACCAACCATATAGGACAAAGAACTGCCCCATAGTGTTTCCGAGTAGTGGCTGGTGGATTCAAATGGCTGACTTTATGGTTAGCAGCCAAACACTTAACCACCGCACCACCAGAGCTCCATATTGATGATACCAAAAAAAACCCCAAACCCATTGCTGTTGAGTGGTTTCCAACCCATAGCAATCCTATAGGACAGAGTAGAACTGCCTCACAGAGTTTCCAAGGAGTGCCTGGTGGATTTGAACTGCTGACCCTTTGGTTAGCAGCTGTAGCACTTTAACCACCACACCACCAGGGTTTCCATATCGACGGTAGACTTGTATAACAAACAATTAGCTTTTATTGGGTGTTAGAAGATGATCAGTGCTATGGAATAAAGACAAAAGAAAACAGTAATAACGGAATAACGATGACAATTTTAAACATGTCTTATTAAGAACGTGACATTTCAACTGACTTGAAAGTTTTGAGGGAGTTAGCCATTGGGGTATCTGGAGAAAGTCTGTTCCAGCGAGACCTGGGTTTCTCTATGTTGGCACTGTGGACATTTTGGGCTGTATAATTCTTTGTTGTGGGGGACTGCCCTTGCATTGCGGATGCTTAGCAGCATCCCAGTAGCACCCTCCCCCCAGCTGTCATAACCCCAAATGTCTCCAAATATTGTCATATGTCTGCTAGAGGCCAAAATCAACGCCAGTGAGAACTGCTGATATAAACTGTATGTATAATTTTGTCTTTTTCTGCATGAATCCTCATTGTCTCAATATTACTTATGTAGTTTATCTTCCCACTGAATTATGTTATCTTTCTCAAAAATAAAGTTTTCAAATTTGTGAGGGTCATAGTTCTACTCTCTATTATGTTCCAGAGGTCTATTGATCTATTTCTGAATAAATATTCCTTAATTACTATAATCTTATGATAAGTCTTGTTATCTGATACACCAAATTCCTCCTCCTTATTCTTTTTTGCAGTTAGCCTAGCCGTTCTTGGTTATATCGTTTTCCATATGCATTTTCAGACCAGTTTGTCACAGTCTATAAAAAACCGCAATGGGATTATGATAGGAATTCATTAAATTTATAGATTAATTTAGAGGAAATTGACACCTTTTTGAAATTGATTCTTCCCATCCATGACTAAATGTATCTCTCTCCATTTATTTAGGGCTTTTTTATGTCCTTCAATAAAGATATTTTTCATTCTCCCCATATAGGACTTGGACCTTTTTTGAAAGATTTATATCTGGCTATGGGATAAGTTCTCTTGCCAACATGAATGGTGTCTTTAAAAACAATTATTACATTTCCTTGATGGTTGTTTCTAGTACATAGGGATGTAATTAATTTTTGTATCTTTAATATAACAGTCTTGCTTATTATTTTTAGCTATTTCCTATAGAATATATTCAATAGTCGTGGAGGACGATCATGTAATCTGTGAATAATGAAAACTCTGTATTTCTTTTCCAATCCTTTTATTTCTTATTGCTTTCTTTTTGCTTTGGTTATCAGTGGCAGAACAGATCTTCATTCTGTCCCTGATCTTAAAGTGATTGCTTTTGATATTTCAATTCAAGTACAATGATTGCTATAGCCTTTTGTTAGGTACCCTTTATCAGGGTAAGGGTATATTCACTTTGCTATAAATTTTATCTCATGGGTATCAAATTTTATCCAAAGTACTTTTTGGATCTATTGTGGTAACCGTGATTTTCTACTTTACTTTTATTAGTTAGGATAAATTACATTAACATATTTTTCTAAAGTTAACTATTCTTCCTATCCACCTGTTCACGTGCTCTAGGAAGGAGATTAAATCCCTCCTGCCAGTAAGGGAGTATTTGTTTCATTTCCAGAGACCTCATCCCTAGAAAAAGTCATCTAAAGAGGCAGATCCAGGTTTACAGGAATCGGAAGCTTATTCAGTTTGGGATCTGTCTAGATAAATGGACACAGACTTACAGATACAAACGTAGCATAAAAGTGAATATTTACTTAAAACGTGAAAAAGAACTATAACAAATTTTATGAAGTTGACAAATATAATTATCAATATAAATATCACAAAATCTAGGAAAGTCACTTAATGGTTTTTTTTTATTAACTGCTTGGTGACGTACCTCTATAATATTTCTATTTTTTATGGTTTTTGGCTGTATACTCTTTGATCGATCACCTCTTTATGGGACAATGATTTTTAAATATTTTCTATGGAGATTACCGACAAAAAATTTACTCTTTTCTTTAGCATAAGTAAACCAAAATTAGTCTGTAAAAGATGACTGGTATTGGGTATGCCTAAAACGTGCACATTCCCACATAGACATCCTCTTGGTTTTGTATTTCTGCTGCAGGTCTATCTCCTATGAACACCAGAAACATGAAAATTTTTATTTTACATGAAATCCGTAAAAATGACCAGTACCTTAAAGTACATCTGCTGCATCATCTCCTATACTCATCACAGAAGAGGACTTTCGCGTTTTTCATTAACAAATCCTTTGCTTACAATTTTACACACGTGATGTTTGGAATAATTTTCCAGAAACTAGCTTGTGGCTCCATAAAATTCAAACCTTGATTCTCTTCCGCTGCTCATATGCTGCCATTGCTGAGACTTGAGGGACACTTACATATTGTGATAGTGCCTCTGGCCTTGCACATTTATGTCATGCCATGGTGAATCTTCACAGTGAGGAGGAGGAGTATTTCTAGAAGCCATTCCTATACTGGGATATTTGGCAATAACTATATACAGAAGTGACTCCTAATCACATAAACATAATCCCACTAGATGAAAACTAAATATATCCTCCAAATCAAGTTTCCTGTAACTAGCCCAATGCCATCGAGTCAATTCCGACTCCTACTGACCCTATAGGTCAGGGTAGAACTGTCCCATAGGGTTTCCAAGTAGCACCTGGTGGATTTGAACTGCCAACCTTTTGGTTAGCAGCTGTAGCTCTTAACCACTATGCCACCAGGGTTTCCTTTCCCATAACTACATTTCAAAAATGCTCATGGCCACATCAATATCAATTGGCATAGGATGAAGAGACATAGACAACCCAGGGTGGAAAGGGAAAGGGGGGGAGTGCTGACATATTGTGGAGATTGCAGTCAATGTCACAAAATAATTTGTGTATAAATTTTTGAATGAGAAACTAATTTACGTTGTAAATTTTCACGGAAAACATAATAAAGTAAAAGGAAATCAATTGGCACAGAAGGGACATGTGAAGGAAAACCGGTTGGAGTGGAAATAAACAATCATTTTTTTTGTAATTATTTTATTTTTTGTTGTTGTGTTGAGAATATACACAGCAGAACATATACCAATTCAACAATTTCTACAGGTGTAATTAAGTGACAGATTACAGTCTTCAAGTTGTGCAACTATTCTCGCCCTCCTTTTCTGAACTGTTCCTCCTTCATAAACATAAACGTACTGCCCACTAACGTTCCTGCTCAAGGCAGGCATTCTTTATTAGTTAAGCTAATCTACTGTTTGTTTTTCAGAAGACTTTAGGGGGTATTTTTGGTTTAAGATTTAAAGATTATCTCAGGGTAATTGTTCATTCAGTGTCCATGAGTCCAGAGAGTCTGGATTCCATGAGAATTTGAAATTACATTCTACATTTTTTTCCTTTGGATCAGGATTCTTCTATAGAATCTTTGAAGAAACAGCGATCTTAATGATTGTAGCGAATACATCTTACTTTACCTATTTTACAAAAATATATGGCCACTTGGCATTGTGATCTTCCCAGGGCCTTGGGAAGAACCTGTGCAAAGTAGATACCAAGAAGATCGAGCTGTATTAGCTTCAGGATTTACCCAGCCCTGGTCACATATTAACCATTTTTTTTTTTTTTAAATCAAAACAATTGAAAATACGATACTTACAAAGCTTATATGAGGAAGCTTGCATGACCTATTTCTCAATGTGTTCCCCTTGCAGCCATATGAAGTATAAGGATGCACACTCAACTTTTTGCTAAACATTTACCTCCAGACCGCTAATGAAACTAGCACACTCATAAATCCTCTCTCTGATATAGAGCTTGGGCACTGAGACAAAGGCAAGGAAAATTAACTTTAAGAAAGTGTCTGATAATTAAACCTGAATTTTCCTTCCCATCCTGAAAATTTGCTTTCTTTTTCCACTGGTAAACAGAAGTCAGTTATCCTTTCTCAGCACTCATATAACCCCCACTAATATCACCTATTAACAAAACACACTATTAAATATCCTAGCATGTGATGACCCTTCATTTACTCATAGATATGTCATAAATAACATTTTCTATGTCTTTGATCTCCAAACTATCAATCCACATTTTTTTTTTTTAATTAACTTTTATTGAGCTTCAAGTGAACGTTTACAAATCAGGTCAAACTGTCACATATAAGTTTATATACACCTTACTCCATACTCCCACTTGCTCTCCCCCTACTGAGTCAGCCCTTCCAGTCTCTCGTGACAATTTTGCCAGCTTCCAACTCTCTCTATCCTCCCATCCCCCCTCCAGACAGGAGATGCCAACACAGTCTCAAGTGTCCACCTGATACAAATAGCTCACTCTTCATCAGCATCTCTCTTCTATCCACTGTCCAGTCCCTTTCATGTCTGATGAGTTGTCTTCGGGGATGGTTCCTGTCCTGGGCCAACAGAAGGTTTGGGCACCATAACCGCCGGGATTCCTCTAGTCTCAGCCAGACCATTATGTATGGTCTTTTTGTGAGAATTTGGGGTCTGTATCCCACTGATCTCCTGCTCCCTCAGGGGTTCTCTGTTGTGCTCCCTGTCAGGGCAGTCATCGGTTGTGGCCAGGCACCAACTAGTTCTGGTCTCAGGATGATGTAGGTCTCTGGTTCATGTGGCCCTTTCTGTCTCTTGGACTCTTAGTTATCGTGTGACCTTGGTGTTCTTCATTCTCCTTTCTCCAGGTGTGTTGAGACCAAGTGATGCATCTTAGATGGCCGCTTGTTAGCATTTAAGACCCCAGACACCACATTTCAAAGTGGGATGCAGAATGTTTTCATAATAGAATTATTTTGCCAATTGACTTAGAAGTCCCCTTAAACCATGGTCCCCAAACCCCCGCCCTTGTTCCGCTGACCTTTGAAGCATTCAGTTTATCCCAGAAACTTCTTTGCTTTTGGTCCAGTCCAGTTGAGCTGACCTTCCATGTATTGAGTATTGTCCTTCCCTTCACCTAAAGCAGTTCTTATCTAATAACTAATCAGTAAAAAACCCTCTCTCACCCTCCCTCCCTCCCCCCTCTTAACCACAAAAGTATGTGTTCTTCTCAGTTTATACTATTTCTCAAGATCTTATAATAGTGGTCTTATACAATATTTGTCCTTTTGCCTCTGACTAATTTCGCTCAGCGTAATGCCTTCCAGGTTCCTCCATGTTATGAAATGTTTCACAGATTCGTCACTGTTCTTTATCAATGCATAGTATTCCATTGTGTGACTATACCACAATTTATTTACCCATTCATCCGTTGATGGACACCTTGGTTGCTTCCAGCTTTTTGCTATTGTAAACAGTGCTGCAATAAACATGGGTGTGCATATATCTGTTTGTGTGAAGGCTCTTGTTTCTCTAGGGTATATTCCGAGGAGTGGGATATCTGGGTTGTATGGTAGTTCTATTTCTAACTGTTTAAGATAACGCCAGATAGATTTCCAAATGGTTGTACCATTTTACATTCCCACCAGCAGTGTATAAGAGTTCCAATCTCTCCACAGCCTCTCCAACATTTATTATTTTGTGTTTTTTTGATTAATGCCAGCCTTGTTGGAGTGAGATGGAATCTCATCGTAGTTTTAATTTGCATTTCTCTAATGGCTAATGATCGAGAGCATTTTCTCATGTATCTGTCAGCTGCCCGAATATCTTCTTTAGTGAAGTGTGTGTTCATATCCTTTGCCCACTTCTTGATTGGGTTGTTTGTCTTTTTGTGGTTGAGTTTTGACAGAATCATATAGATTTTAGAGATCAGGTGCTGGTCTGAGATGTCATAGCTGAAAATTCTTTCCCAGTCTGTAGGTGGTCTTCTTAATCTTTTGGTGAAGTCTTTAGATGAGCATAGGTGTTTGATTTTTAGGAGCTCCCAGTTATCTGGTTTCTCTTCATCACTTTTGGTAATGTTTTGTATTCTGTTTATGCCTTGTATTAGGGCTCCTAAGGTTGTCCCTATTTTTTCTTCCATGATCTTTATCGTTTTAGTCTTTATGTTTAGGTCTTTGATCCACTTGGAGTTAGTTTTTGTGCATGGTGTGAGGTATGGGTCCTGTTTCCTTTTTTTGCAAATGGATATCCAGTTTTGCCAGCACCATTTGTTAAAAAGACTATCTTTTCCCCAATTAACCGACACTGGGCCTTTGTCAAATATCAGCTGCTCATATGTGGATGGATTTATATCTGGGTTCTCAATTCTGTTCCATTGGTCTATGCGCCTGTTGTTGTACCAGTACCAGGCTGTTTTGACTACTGTAGCTGTATAATAGGTTCTGAAATCAGGTAGAGTGAGGCCTCCCACTTTCTTCTTCTTTTTCAGTAATGCTTTGCTTATCCGAGGCTTCTTTCCCTTCCATATGAAGTTTGTGATTTGTTTCTCCAGCACATTAAAAAATGACATTGGAATTTGGATTGGAAGTGCATTGTATGTATAGATGGCTTTTGGTAGAATAGACATTTTTACTATGTTAAGTCTTTCTATCCATGAGCAAGGTATGTTTTTCCACTTAAGTAGGTCCTTTCTAGTTTCTTGCAGTAGTACTTTGTAGTTTTCTTTGTATAGGTCTTTTACATCTTTGGTAAGATTTATTCCTAAGTATTTTATCTTCTTGGGGGCTACTGTGAATGGTATTGATTTGGTTATTTCCTCTTCGATGTTCTTTTTGTTGATGTAGAGGAATCCAAGTGATTTTTGTATGTTTATCGTATAACCTGAGACTCTGCCAAACTCTTCTATTAGTTTCAGTAGTTTTCTGGAGGATTCCTTAGGGTTTTCTGTGTATAAGATCATGTCATCTGCAAATAGAGATAATGTTACTTCCTCCTTGCCAATCCAGATGCCCTTTATTTCTTTGTCTAGCCTAATTGCTCTGGCTAGGACTTCTAGCACAATGTTGAGTAAGAGCAGTGATAAAGGGCATCCTTGTCTGGTTCCCATTCTCAGGGGAAATGCTTTCAGGCTCTCTCCATTTAGAGTGATGTTGGCTGTTGGCTTTGTATAAAAAAAAAAAAAAAATTTTTTTTTTTTTTTTTTTTTTATGTGTAGATGCCCTTTATTATGTTGAGGAATTTTCCTTCCATTCCTATTTTGGTGAGAGTTTTTATCATAAATGGGTGTTGGACTTTGTCAAATGCCTTTTCTGCATCAATTGATAAGATCATGTGGTTTTTATCTTTTGCTTTATTTATATGGTGGATTACATTAATGGTTTTTCTAATATTAAACCATCCTTGCATACCTGGTATAAATCCCACTTGGTCATGGTGGATTAATTTTTTGATATGTTGTTGAATTCTATTGGCTAGAATTTTGTTGAGGATTTTTGCATCTATGTTCATGAGGGATATAGGTCTGTAATTTTCTTTTTTTGTGATGTCTTTACCTGGTTTTGGTATCAGGGAAATGGTGGCTTCATAGAATGAGTTGGGTAGTATTCCATCATTTTCTATGCTTTGAAATACCTTTAGTATTAGTGGTGTTAACTCTTCTCTGAAAGTTTGGTAGAACTCTGCAGTAAAGTCATCTGGGCCAGGGCTTTTTTTTTGTTGTTGTTGGGAGTTTTTTGATTACCTTATCAATCTCTTTTTTTGTTATGGGTCTATTTAGTTGTTCTACTTCTGAATGTGTTAGTTTAGGTAGGTAGTGTTTTTCTAGGAATTCATCCATTTCTTCTAGGTTTTCTAATTTGTTAGAGTACAATTTTTCGTAATAATCTGATATGATTCTTTTAATTTCAGTTGGGTCTGTTGTGATGTGGCCCATCTCGTTTCTTATTCGGGTTATTTGTTTCCTTTCCTGTATTTCTTTAGTCAGTCTGCCCAGTGGTTTATCAATTTTGTTAATTTTTTCAAAAAGCCAGCTTTTGGCTTTGTTAATTCTTTCAATTGTTTTTCTGTTCTCTAAATCATTCAGTTCAGCTCTAATTTTTATTATTTGTTTTCTTCTGGTGCCTGATGGATTCTTTTGTTGCTCACTTTCTATTTGTTCAAGTTGTAGGGACAGTTCTCTGATTTTGGCTCTTTCTTCTTTTTGTATGTGTGCATTTATCGATATAAATTGGCCTCTGAGCACTGCTTTTGCTGTGTCCCAGAGGTTTTGATAGGAAGTATTTTCATTCTCGTTGCATTCTATGAATTTCCTTATTCCCTCCTTAATGTCTTCTATAACCCAGTCTTTTTTCAGGGGGGTATTGTTCAGTTTCCAAGTATTTGATTTCTTTTCCCTAATTTTTCTGTTATTGATTTCTACTTTTATGGCCTTGTGGTCTGAGAAGATGCTTTGTAATATTTCGATGTTTTGGATTCTGCAAAGGTTTGTTTTATGACCTAATATGTGGTCTGTTCTAGACAATGTTCCATGTGCACTAGAAAAAAAAGTATACTTTGTGGCAGTTGGGTGGAGGGTTCTGTATAAGTCAATGAGGTCAAGTTGGTTGATTGTTGTAATTAGGTCTTCTGTGTCTCTATTGATCTTCTTACTGGATGTTCTGTCCTTCTCCAAAAGTGGTGTGTTGAAGTCTCCTACTATAATTGTGGAGGTGTCTATCTCACTTTTCAGTTTTGTTTTTAAAATTTGATTTATGTATCTTGCGGCCCTGTCATTGGGTGCATAAATATTTAATATGGTTATATCTTCCTGGTCAATTGTCCCTTTTATCATTATGTAGTGTCCTTCTTTATCCTTTGTGGTGGATTTTTTTTTTTTTAAGTTTAAAGTCTATTTTGTCAGAAATTAACATTGCTACTCCTGCTCTTTTTTGCTTATTGTTTGCTTGATATATTTTTTTCCATCCTTTGAGTTTTAGTTTGTTTGTGTCTCTAAGTCTAAGGTGTGTCTCTCGTAGGCAGCATATAGACGGATCGTGTTTCTTTATCCAGTCTGAGACTCTCTGTCTCTTTATTGGTGCATTTAGTCCATTTACATTCAGCGTAATTATAGATAAGTGTTTAGTGTTGTCATTTTGATGCCTTTTTATGTGTGTTGTTGACAATTTCAATTTTCCACTTACTTTTTTGTGCTGAGACTTTTTCTTTGTAAATTGTGTGTTCCTCATTTTCATAGTATTTGACTTTATGTTTGCTGAGTTGTTACATTTTTCTTGGTTTTTATTTTGAGTTATGGAGTTGTTATACCTCTTTGTGGTTACCTTAATATTTACCCCTATTTTTCTAAGTAAAAACCTAACTTTTATTGTCCTATATCACCTTGTATCCCTCTCCATATGGCAGTTCTATGCCACCTGTATTTAGTCCCTTTTTTTGATTATTGTGATCTTTTACATATTGACTTCAATGATTTCCTGTTTTGAGCATTTTTTTTTTTTTAATTAATCTTAATTAGTTTTTGTGATTTCCCTGTTTGAGTTGATATCAGGATGTTCTGTTCTGTGACCTTGTGTTGTGCTGATATCTGATATTATTGGTTTTCTGACCAAGCAATTTCCTTTAGTATTTCTTGTAGCTTTGGTTTGGTTTTTGCAAATTCTCTAAGCTTGTGTTTATCCGTAAATATCTTAATTTCGCCTTCATATTTCAGAGAGAGGTTTGCTGGATATATGATCCTTGGCTGGCAGTGTTCCTCCTTCAGTGCTCTGTATATGTCGTCCCATTGCCTTCTTGCCTGCATGGTTTCTGCTGAGTAGTCTGAACTTATTCTTATTGATTCTCCCTTGTAGGAGACCTTTCTTTTATCCCTGGCTGCTTTAAAAATTTCTCTTTATCTTTGGTTTTGGCAAGTTTGATGATAATATGTCTTGGTGTTTTTCTTTTTGGATCAGTCTTAAATGGGGTTTGATGAACATCTTGGATAGATATCCTTTTGTCTTTCATGATGTCAGGGAAGTTTTCTGTCAGCAGATCTTCAACTATTCTCTCTGTGTTTTCTGTCCTCCCTCCCTGTTCTGGGACTCCAATCACCCGCAAGTTACCCTTCTTGATAGAGTCCCACATGATTCTTAGGGCTTCTTCATTTTTTTAAATTCTTTTATCTGATTTTTTTTTAGCTATGTTGGTGTTAATTCCCTGGTCCTCCAGATGTCCCAGTCTGCATTCTAATTGCTTGAGTCTGCTCCTCTGACTTCCTATTGTGTTGTCTAATTCTGTAATGTTAATCTTTTGGATTTCTGAATGCTGTCTCTCTATGGATTCTTGCAACTTATTAATTTTTCCACTATGTTCTTGAATAATCTTTTTGAGTTCTTCAACTATTTTATCAGTGTGTTCCTTAGCTTTTTCTGCAGATTGCCTTATTTCATTTCTGAGGTCATCCCTGATGTCTTGAAGCATTCTGTAAATTAGTTTTTTATATTCTGTATCTGATAATTCCAAGATTGTATCTTCATTTGGGAAAGATTTTTATTCTTTTGTTTGGGGGGTTGTAGAAGCAGTCATGGTCTGCTTCTTTATGTGGTTTGATATCGACTGCTGTCTCCGAGCCATCACTAAGATATTGTAGTGATTTATTCTATATTTGCTCACTGAGTCTTATCTTGTTTTGTTTTCTTTCAATATACGTGGATGGGCTACTAGATTGTGCTGTCTTGATTGTTGCAGCCCTTGACTTACTTATGACCTACTACCAGCTGGTTTGGGTTGTTACCAGATATATATGCCTGAGTCCATTTACTATTCTTGAGTAGAATCTGATTTTGGGTCATCAAGTGTGTGATGTACCCTATCACCTATCCGCCTTGAGAAGTAGTGGTGATAGTTGTGTATACCAGATTCTAGTAGCAGCTGAGGTTCACACTCCAGGGGGGGCAGGATGCTGACAGGCTTCCCCCAAGTGTCAGTGAGGTAGGTGTGTCTCTATTCCTAAAGCACCTTGCTGGGTGGGCTCTGCAGCTGTACCTTAGGCCTCCAATGCAAGTACCTCTACAGATTGGTAGGTGTCACCCTCCTTAGACCCCTAAGGCAGGAGGCTAGGTGGTCTGGGAGGAGCTTCAGCCCTCAGTTCCCTGTTGTGAGTCAGTGAGGGCTCTGTTGAATAGGCAGAGATATCAGACCTGGGAAACTTGTCTTTACAGTAAATCTGCTAAAAAAAAAATGCAGTCAGATCCGTATCAGAAATGCCTTTGCATTATAATAGCCACCTTGTTCCCTGCAGGCTTGAAAGCCAGAGACTGTGGATCACATATGCTTGGCTGGAGCTGGTTCTGTGTTTTTAGTCCAATTAGGGAAGGATTTTTGGTCCCTGGATTTTTTGTGGTTGCTTCTCTCAGGCCGGAAGAACGGGTTAGGAAAAGACCAAAAAAAAAAAAAAAAAAAGGGAAAAGAAAAACCACGGAGCAGTTCTCCCTCTTGCTCAGGAAATTCCAATGTTAGTGAAGCCGCCTGGGAAGGGGAGGGGAGGGTTCAGAAAAACAGGAGAGAGTAGCACCCCAGAATATAGACAAAGTTACTTATCTTGCTTGGGATGACTATTTTATCTGAGATTCCCAAGGGGCGTGTCGCCTATGTGTGCCGGCTGGTTAGAGATTGCCCCCGAGGGTCAGGCCCGCGGAAGCCGTGGTCAGTTCCTCCGCTGCCAGTCCAAAGCCCCACGCCAAGGTTCCCCGGCTGGGACGCTGAACTCCCGGCTCCAAAACCAGTCGCTGCCCCCCGGGGACTTCTCCTCCCATCAGCCACGTCGCCGCACCGCCCACACTGACCAGCTGGGTCCCCTCCCGAGGTCAGTTCAGGGGGGTAGGGCTGCGCCCAATGTTTGTGCCGTCACAGGATGTCCTGCTCAGCTCCCCTGCACCCAGTCCAAAGCCCCGCGCCAAGGTTTCCCGGCTGGGACGCTGCACTCCCGGCTCCAAAACCAGTAGCTGCCTCCCCGTGACTTCTCCTCCTGCCAGCTGCGCCGCCGCGCCGCCTGCGCTGACCGGTTGGGCCCCCTGCCGAGGTCAGTTGGGGAGGTAGGGCTGCGCCCCGTCTTTTCGCTGTCACAGGATGTTGTGTTCAGCTTCCCTGCGCCCAGGCCTAAGCCCGTCGCCAAGGTCACCTGACTGGGAAGCTGGCTCCAGGCTCCGAAAACAGTCTCTGCTTCCCCGTAGCTGTTTGTTTTCCGTCTCTGTCACTCAGGTCAACTTTTTGAATCTGTGTTTGTTGGTCTGGGTTCGTAGATTGTCATGTATGTGATCCATTCACTTGTTTTTCAGAGTCTTTGTTGCAAGAGGGATCCGAGGTAGCCTCTACCTAGTCAGCCATCTTGGTCCCCCCATCCCACATTGGTTTTTATATGAAAGTCTTCAGAAATACTGAGTAGCTGTTCTTGAACTTACGCTCTGTTGGAAAACAGTTCCACATACTATGAAAGCAAAAGACCTGTTCCTCATTCTTTCCCCCTGAATATATTCAGATTTCTGAGAATTATTGGGGAACTCAAGTAGGGGAGTCATTCTAAGGAACTATGGAACAGATGGGGTTTACCCTCCTTCCCACTTTTCCTTTCTGGGCCAACAACCTGTGGAGCCTCTCTAGCCCTCAGAGAATTCAGATCCTCCCTGTTGTTGTTAGCTACCCTCACGTTGGCTCCCGACTCTGAGTATTCTTTGGCTGGTTTTTGGAAGTAAATCACCAGGTCTTTCTTCCTAGTCCATCTTAGTCTGGAAGCTCCTCTGAAACCTGTTCAGCATTGTTGCACACATAAACCTTCGCTGACAAGTGATAGCTGCACATGAGGTAGACTGGACAGGAATTGAATCCTGATCTCCCGCATGGGAGGCGAGCACCCTACCACAGAGCCACAACTGCCCTCCCAGATCATCTTCACCCTTTCTTAATCGAACCTTAGGGGGGGCCCTGATAAACTCCTTTACATCAAGATATTAGTTACTGGTGGAGTCATTCCTGGTAGTTTATTTTACTGACATTTCTCCTAGGATCTGTTAAGCTTAAAACACGCAGAACCACAATACAAAGAATGATTGTCTGAGAAAGTGCTCCAAACAAGGAAATAAATGGTGGTTCCAAATGTAACCATAAAGCATCTAAAATGAAATAGTTCTGATTTATTAAAGGAAAGATGAACAGCGATCAGACATCTTTTAACAAAGGGTAGGAAAAATAGAAACTTGAGAAAGGTTGAGGTAATCACAGCCTTTTACATTCTAAGTAAATTTAAAGTTGCCACTGATTAATCTCTGATTTTAAAGTTTTCAGAATGGTGAGAATAAACCTTCTCAAATACACTTTGAAAATTAGGAAATTAACCTCTTTACCTGTTGAAGGGAATTAGCTCTGCTCATCTTGAACTAAGAGACTATACATTTCAGAGAATGAGAATTCAGATATCTTCTGTTCTAAAAATACAGTCATGTAAAATACCTGGCATTTTTATTAAGCACTGCAAACCTTTGCCCCTGAAGGTTAAAAAAAGAAAAAGAAAAAGAAAAATCAACGTACTGGGGGCTGGGGAAGCACATTAACGCTGGCAGGCTGCGGGTAGGCGAATCCCCTATGTGCTGGGCACCAGTATCAGCTGTGGCTTATTCCCAAAGATTCTGGATCAGAAGTTTTGGAGGAGGGAGCCCTGGTGGTACAGTGGTTAAGCACTCGAACTCACCAGACACTGTGTGAGAGATGTGGCCTAGGAAATCCTATGGGACAGTTCTACTCTGCCCTAAAGGGTCACTATGAGTTGGAATCGACTCTTCGGCAAATGACAAAAGCTCTGGACGGAATTATATTTATGCTTGGCTAGTTCTGGGAGTCGCTGGCTTATTGGATGTGGATCAGTGGAAAGGGGCCTGGTTGTCCTTAAGGAATGGATATTTTTATCCAGTCGTGGTTATCTGCTAACTCAAGCTCCCCATTAAAAACATAATCTGATCACGCTGTGCAGACAGGCATAAAGCATTGTCCTGAGTCGGGGCGGATTACCCAGAAAGCATGGTATGCACCAGCTTGTACTGACCAAGGTACACACGGGTTTAATTGTGTTTACTTGCTAATCTACGATTAGTAATTTCAGATGGGTTTTACCACGTCTTTGACGCCGTAGGGGACAGGTGAAATTGTTTACTGCAGATTGGTCAGAAGAAACAATTGGGCCTGTGAGTACCTTGCTGATTGGATAACACGGCCCTGGTCCTGGGTCCATGCTGAGGCTTCTTCAAGCCTCCTGTTTTTCCAGTTAAAGACTGCCCTCCTTTTTTGCAACTGCCCCTTTAAAACCACCCTTCTTCACAGTGATCAACTTATCTAAACTAAATCAAATTTGTACAGGGATTAAGAGTATGGTCTTGGAATCGGGCCTGCGTTCAAATCTTGACTCTGCTATTTATCTACCCTGTGAACTTGGACAAGTCACTTAACCTCTGAGGTTCATTTTCTACATCTGTCAGATGAAGATACTGGTACCTTAATGTATAGGAACGTATGGAGATTGAACATAATAATGTAACGATGTATATGAAAGTGCTTGACAAGATACTAGGCACATTTTCTTTTTTTGTGTGGAGGGGAAACTCCCTGAGTGGTGCAAACCGTTAATGAGCTCAACTGCTAACTGAGAGGTTAGAAGTTCGAGGCCACCCAGAGCTGCCCTTGAAACCCAATGAAGCACAGTTCTACCCTGATGTACATGGGGTTGCCATGAGTTGGAATTGACTCAATGGCAACTCTTATTGGCAGTAGGCACATTTTTAAGTAGACAATAAATGATAACTGCTTCATACTGCCGTTTAGAATAAACACCAATCACTTTAGTGAACTATTTACAGTTTGTATTGTCAGATGCCTTACTCTTCCGCAAGCTTCACTGGATACAACCTGACTTTCCTGAACAAGTTTCCATTATTTATGTCTTGTATCTACTCATAGCCACACCTATGAGTTCTAGACACAATATGAATCCAGGCTTTTGCAGGCAGTAGACACATATTTGTTACCTTTCCAGCTTTCCTCCCTATAGGAGTCTATCCCTCCCTCTGATGTCATCATAATCCTGTTCAGTATCACCCCAGTGCAACCAGTGAAGAACATACTAACACAATGGATACAGCAATTATTATAGGGATGGGCATGCCACATAAGCCAGACCTAGAGTCTTCTTTTTTGCAGGACTTTTAAAGAAAGACAGTCCTTAATAGCCTCTGGGGTCACGGGCTGCAACAGACATGTAAGTGCTGAATTGCTGGTCATTCTCTTTGCTATCGTGTGGAGAAAGTCGGCTGGAGAATGAAGGCAATGAGAAGGAGAGAATAGAGACAAAGTCAATGGTGTAGTGTGAGCACTGGGCTCCAGTCATATATGAACTGAATAATGAATGTTATATAATCCCATGGACAATCTAATTTTATAAGCTAATAAACCTTTTTTTTCCCAAACTACTTTGTACTGGATACATACCCCATGTTCAATTAAAGGAGTTATTTCTGTCTAGTAAATGTGGCGTCTTTCTGTGCATCCATCAAATAACAGTTCATTTGTGAATTCATCTGTAAAGTCTTCCTGAACCACCTTCTCTTTTCCATCCTGGCTGAATTAATCATTCCATTCCTCTTTGCGCATCCCTCCAACTTCAGTAATGTTAGTTGCTTTAAGTGTGTATCTTCCTCATAGACTATGAACTCCCCTAGAACAGGGAAGGTATCCTTTTCAACTTCATAATTCCAATATCTTTCAGAGTACCTAGTATATAATCAACAGGTTGCTGTCAAGTTGATGTGAACTCATGGAAACCCTATGTGTGTCAGCGTAGAACTGTGTTCTCAATGGCTGATTTTTCAGAAGTAGTTTGCCAGGCCTTTTCTCCTGAAGTACCTCTGGGTGGGCTGAACCTCTAACCTTTTGGTTAGCAGCTGAGTGTGTTAATCACTTGCACCACCCAGGGACTCCACCTAACACATAAACCGAAAACCAAACCCAAGGCTGTCAAGTCAATTCTAATTCATAGCTATCCTATAGGACAGTGTAGAACTGTCACATAGTATTTCCAAGGCTCTAAATCTCTATGGAAACAGACTGCCACATCTGTTTCTTGCAGCATGGTGGGTAGGTTTGAACCGCTGACCTTTTGGTTAGTAGCCTAATGCTTTAACCACTGCATCACCAGGTCTCCTAACACTTACCAAAAAAAAAAAAAAAAAACCTTGCCGTAGAGTTGATGTCGAGTCACAGCAACCCTATAGGACAGAGTATAACTGCCCCATAGGGTTTCCAGGTAGTGGCTGCTTACCAACCTTTTGGTAAGCAGCCATAGCTCTTAACCACTGCGCCACCAGGGCTCCACCTAACACTTGTTACTAGTAGAGGTGCTGTTGAGTCAGTTCTGACTCGTAGTGACCCCTACGTACAACAGAATGATATAATACTTGGTCCTGCGCCATCCTCACAATCATTGTTATGCTTGAGACCATTGTTGCAGCCACTGTGTGAATCCATCTTGTTGAGGGTCTTCCTCTCCTTTACTGACCCTCCACTTTACAAAGCATGGTAACCTTCTCCAGGGACTGCTCCCTCCTGATACCACGTCCAGAGTATGTGAGACAAAGTCTCACCATCCTCGCTTCTAATGAGCATTCTGGCTATACTTCTTCCAAGACAGATTTGTTCATTCTTTTGGCAATCCATGTTTGATTCAATATTCTTCACCAACACCACAATTTAAAGGTGTCAATTCTTCTTCAATCTTCCTTATTCATTGTCCAGTTTTTGCATGCATATGATGCAACTGAAAATACCATGCCTTGGGTCAGGCGTGCCTTAGTCTTCAAAGTGACATCTTTGCTTTTCAATGCTTTAAAGAGGTCCTTTGCAGCAGATTTGCCCAATGCAATGCATCTTTTGACTTTTTGACTGCTGCTTCCATGGGTGTTGATTGTGGATCCAAGTAAAATGAAATTCTTTACAACTTCAATCTTTTCTCCATTTATCATGATATTGCTAATTGGTCCAGTTGTGAGGATTTTTGTTTTCTTTATGTTGAGGTGTAATCCATACTGAAGGCTGTGGTCTTTGATCTTCATTAGTAAGTGCTTCAAGTCCTCCTCACTTTCAGCAAGCAAGGCTGTGTCATCTGCATATTGTAGGTTGTTAATGAGTCATCCTCCAATCCTGAATCCACGTTCTTCTTCATATAATCCGGCTTCTCAGATTCTTTGCTTAGCATACAGATTGAATAAGTATGGTGAAAGGATACAGCCCTCATGCACACCTTTCCTGACTTTAAACCATGCAGTATCCCCTTGTTCTGTTCAAATGACTGCCTCTTGGTCTGTTTACAGGTTCCTCAAGAGCACAATTAAGTGTTCCAGAATTCCCATTCTTCGCAATCTTATCCATAATTTGTTATGGTCCACACAGTTGAATGCTTTTGCATAGTCAATAAAACACAGGTAAAGAGCTTTCTGTTATTCTCTGCTTTCACCCAGGATCCATTTGACATCAGCAATGATATCATTTGTTCCACGTCCTCTTCTGAATCTGGCTTGAGTTTCTGCTAGTTCCTTGTTGATGTACTGCTGCAACTGCTTTTGAATGTTCTTCAGCAAAATTTTACTTGTGTGTTATATTAACGATATTGTTCAATAATTTCCACATTCTGTTGAATCACCTTTCTTCGGAATGGGTACAAATTTGGATCTTTTCTAGTTGTTTGGTCAGGTGGCTGTCTTTCAAATTTCTTGGCATTGATGAGTGAGTACTTCTAGCACTGCATCTGTTTGTTGAAACATCTCAGTTGGTATTCTGTCAATTGGTGGATCCTTGTTTTTTGCCAATGATTTCGGTGGAGCTGGACCTCTTCTTTCAGTACCATTGGTTCTTGATCATACGCTACCTCCTGAAATGGCTGAATGTCTTCCAATTCTTTTTGGTTCAGTGACTCTGTGTATTCCTTCCATCTTCTTTTGATGCTTCCTGTGTGTTTACTATTTCCCCCGTAGAATCCTTCAATATTGCAACTCCAGTCTTGAATTCCTTTTTTCCAGTTCTTTCAGCTTGAGAAATGCTGAGTGTGTTCTTCCCTTTTGATTTTCTATCTCCAGGTCTTTCCACATTTCATTATAATACTTTCTTTTTCTTCTCAAGTACCCTTTGAAATCTTCTGTTCAGCTCTTTTACTTCATCATTTCTTCCTATTGTTTTAGCTACTGTACAGTCACTTAGTAGACAATAGCATCTATTCAGCAATCTCACTAAATAAAACATAAAAAAGACATTTTTAAGTTTCCAATGCAGACTGAATTTTTTCTCTTCTTTCCCATACCTCTCTCCCTATAACCAGATGCAGGGAAAATTTGATCACAAGATTCACTGGATGTGAATAAAGAAATCTGGGAGCCAGCTGACATCTTCCATTATGGGAAATGTTGAGCTAACATAGTTTAAGCACTTTACTTTCTTATGATTTAACAGCTTGGAAAATCCAGAGGAATAGATTGTTTACTTTGTCTATTAGATTGTCTTTCTCTAATATCATCTGTCTTAAATAATCCTTTAGCAGACTCTGGCTTGCAGTCAATTTATGATTGAATTCTCTAACAAATGCCTGGGGTGCAGATGGTCTCTCAAGCAGGTCTCCCTACTGGGAAGGGAATGCAATCATTGGCCGCTGTGGATAGCTGAATCCTGACAGTCAAGATTTCTCCTTGTGACTTATTGTAGTGGCTTTCTAATACCAGTCAATCCCATGGGGGTTTAATTGGTGTGGTCCAGGTTTCCTAGGGCTAGATTAAAACAAAGTAAGCTGTTTGGGTTGCATACCTGAGAGATTAGTGCATGGACCCATTTCTGCGTGAGGTTTCCCTGTGGTAGCTGGGAGTCTTCCACTGTGCCTCCATTCCTTTAAGCCTGCATCTGTCCTGCTGGGAGTGCACAATGAATATGTCAATATTTAATCAGGACATACTTACCATTTTCCTTTAAACGTGACATTTGTTGAATCCTCAAATATAATTTTTATTATATCTTGGGGTTTCTTTTGTCTTGGAACCTCATCTCTGAAATTCAAGTGTTAAGAAGTAGAATCTAATTAAAAAAAAAAAAAAACATCTTATTTATACCAATTTTAAGAGCAAACACATATATATCTTTTTTATTAGATGAAGATTTACAGAACTAGCTTCTCATTCAACAGTTAGTACACATATTGTTTTATGACATTGATTAACAACCCCATGACATGTCAACACTCTCCCTTCTCGACCTTGGGTTCCCTCTTACCAGCTTTCCTGTCCCCTCCTGCCTTCTAGTCCTTGCCCCTGGGCTGGTGTGCCCCTTTAGTCTTGTTTATTTTATGGGCCTGTCTAATTTTTGGCTGAAGGGTGAATCTCGGGAGCGACTACATCACTCATCTAAAAGGGTATCTGGGGGCCATACTCTTGGGGTTTCTACAGTCTCCATAGGGCAGTAAGTCTGGTCTCTTTGTGTGAGTTAGAATTTTGTTCTACATTTTTCTCCAGCTCTGTCTGGGAGCTTCTGTTGTGATCCCTGTCAGATCAGTCAGTAGTGGTATCCAGGCACCATCTAGTTGTACTGGACTCAGTCTGGTGGATGCCATGGTAGGTGTAGCCCATTAGTCCTTTGGACTAGTCTTTTCCTTGTATCTTTAGATTTCTTCATTCTCCCTTGTCCCCGAAGGGGTGAGACCAGTGGAATGTCATAGATGGCTGCTCACAGGCTTTTAAGACCCCAGATACTACTCACCAAAGTAGAATGTAGAACACATTCTTTTTAAAATATGTTATACCAATTGAGCTAGATGTTCCCCCAGACTGTTGTCCCTACAGCCCTCAGCCCAGCTACTCAGTCCCTCAGGGAGAGAGCAAACATATTATTGATGGTTAGAGTGGCACAAATGGTTTCCGCTGGACTATTGACCTATAGGTTGGCAGTTCAAACCCACCCAGCAGCGCCACAGAAGAAAAGGCCTGGTGATCTGCTTCTGTAAAGATTATAGCCGAGAAAACCCTATGGAGCAGTTCTACTCTGTAACACATTGGAATTGACTCCATGGCAACAGGTTTATCAAGAGAAACTACAGATTGAGTAGTGCCCATGGACAACCAAGTCTTCCAAACACCCAAAACTTTCCCTCTTCTCCTAGCTCTTGATTATAAGTTCAGACATTTTATTGCTTTCAAAGACATTGCTAACACTATGTGTCCAGCTTCCCACCTCACACTGAGAATTATAGGTTATGAGAGAAAGGGTGTCATCCTTGTCTGAAAATTTCCCTGTGATAAAACAATGCTAATCCTTTAGAGTCATTAGTGAGCAATTGGTCCCAATGAATGTGGGTCATAGTTTGTTTTGCAAACAATAGTTTAAGTTCCTTCAGAAGAATGGTTGGTGCAGTATTCAATATAGATTTAAGTGGGGGGGGTGGGGGGTGGGGATTTGTTTCACCAAAGAGTGGTAAAAAGGGAAGCATAAACATGTATTGACTACTATGAGGCAGGCATATCAGATATGCTGTGTCAGGAATTCACTTAAAACTCTGGGACACCAGCAAGCACAACAGTAGTGGTTTGGGAGTCAAACACTTGAGAAAACAATTACAATTCTGACATTTACTACCAGACAAGTTACTTAACCATTCTGAACTTCCATTTCCTCATCTGTAAAATAGTACTGATAATAATACTTAAAGTCAGAGATTTTTTTAAAAGGAGACCTCAATGAGATAATGCCTGCGTTTGTCACCTTCGAAACCGTTAGTGGATAATGGTTATTATTATAAATTTATCACTATTATTATTAAAAGGACCCTTGGTGGCACAATGGTAAGCGTTCAAGTGTAAACTGAAAGGTCAAAGATTCAAACCCACCAGCAGCTCCTCGGGAGAAAAGACCTAGTGATCTGCTCTCCAAAAGATTACAGCCTGGGAAACTCTATGGGGCAGTTCTACTCTGTCACATAGGGTCTCTACAATTCGGAATTGACTTGATGGCACACGGTAACAGCAACACTATCATTAAATAAGATTAGGAACCTGATTCTGAATTTAATAAGTTGCCCAAGGCTATCCATTAATTAATGAAGACTGATCTAGCTTCCGACCTTATTTTTGTTTTTGGAGGTAGAGGTGGTGGGAAGGGAGGAGAACAGCGTGCGTTTCAGAGGTAAGAAGGCAGGGTTAGGATTTTTGTGGAGCCTTGCAAAACTGGAAGATGACAGCAGGGCTCACTGTTCTTTAAGTATTATATTATGTGTGCAGCTGCTCAATCTCCCATTATTTTTTTTAGGGTCTATTTTAGAGCCTTTGCCACTTTTAGGCTTGCTTACCACATGTCTCGATTTTTCTGATGTCAGAAATGGCTTTGAAAAGTTATACAACACTGCAGCAACCTTGGTCATTCGTGAGCTCTCAAGCATCCAAAGTGCTGCCGTTATTGTTCAGCAGCATTGAAGGAAGGGAATTTGCCCCTCGGGACTTGCTTTTGATTGCTATTAGAGTTCTAGTCACAGCTATTGCCCTCGCAAGAAAAATCCGCACCACCTGGGCTGCCCTGCAGTTTTCCATTATAGTGCCCAAGCTGTTCATTGAAATACAGGAAGGGACTAAGCAATGTCATCTATCCTTCTGGTTTGCCTTGAGAGTAAAATCCAGTGTCTGAAATCCCTGTCCCTTGCCATCCTAAAACTGTACCCATCAATCTTTCTTCTCATCAGTTCAGGCAAAAATGGCAGATAAAGACATTTTCCTCCTCACTTTTCAGTTAAGGCAACTGAACTTGCTTTTTGTCGTGTCACCTACATCACATTACACAGCTAAAACAGAGCCTTAGCTGGCACCATGATGGATGCAGTGCTGCCCATGACCTTGTTTTGGAAGGACTGTTTCCTGTTTAACACAGTCCTTAAAAAATATATAAACTGAAACACGAACCACTTTAAACGTTGCTTCTTAGAACACACTTTACTCATTTGACACTAAAGAATCTCAATATTCCTCCCAGAAAAGGAGTTTGATATATTGGCTTCCCATCCAAACTGAAACTGTATCTACAGTAGGAAAGAACCATTATCCAGTTCTTAAATTCAACTTTCAGTGAACATTTTGTTATATAGAATTTAATTAGCTTATATAAGCTTTCGAGCCTTTAGGATAAATATTATTGGTGGAATTTTTGACTGAGAGTTGGTCTCTATTGTGTCTTTCCAATATAATCCAGAGTTTTCCACGATGGCCAAGCAATTACAGAGTCATAGGCCAAATAGTCAATGTTGATAGGAAACCACAGTGATAAGAATGAGGGTGGATGTCCTGTCTCAAGAAAACTGGAATCTTGCTGTAAGATAAATGCTTATAACACTGAATAAGAGGTATATATCAAAAAAAAGGAGGTGGTGATTTATCAAGACTTGCCAGCATTAGGCCCCAAATAAAACTAAATCCTTAGCCATTTTAATGCTATAAATGCATCAATGATTTCTCCATTTCCTGATGGCCAGTTACATTAGATTTCAGAACTGTCAGGGGAGTAGAATAAGAAAATGAATGAGAGATATCTGATATACTTTACAGAATGTGGAAAATCCTAGACTGACTAGGTGGGTGTTTCTAGAAGCACTATCCTCTTGCCCAGGATAATATGGACAGCTTGTATGGAAAGAGTACGGCCCAGAAACTCCACATCCGAGTACTCAAATACCCAGTTGTTAGGGTTGGCCTGAAAGTGATGCTTAAGATACAACCAAGGAGTGTTGGAACCAGGGACACATGAACACAAGGTCTAGAGACTGTGTCAAGGTTTTTTCAAAGTAATGCACAATTTCTGCACTTCAGAGGCCATGGGAGGTGCTGAGGTCAGCTACTAGAAGATAACAGGGACACTACAGAGGCCAAATGGCATCGCAATCTTCTGGCGAAGGTGAGCCTGGACAGGTCTCATACTCTTATTACCTTCCTACATGTCGTGGGTTGAATTATGTCCACCCAAAAATGTGTGTATTGACTTAGTTAGGCCATGATTCCCAGTATTCTGTGGTTGTCCTCCATTTTGTGATTGTAATGTTATGTTGAGAGGATTAGCGTGGGATTGTAACACCATCCTTACTCAGGTCACCTCCCTGATCCAATGTAAAGGAGCTTCCCCGGGGTGTGTCCTATACAACCTTATATCTCTCGAGAGATAAAAGGAAAGGGAAGCAAGCAGAGAGCTGGGGAACTCATGCCACTGAGAAAGCAGCACCGGGAGCAGAGCGTGTCCTTTGGATCTGAGGTTCCTGTGCTGAGATGCTCCCAGATCAAGGGAAGACTGATGATGAGGACCTTCCTCCAGAGTCAACAGAGACATAAAGTCTTCCCCTGGAACTGCCATTCTGAATTCGGACTTGTAGTCTACTGGACTGTGAGAGAATAAACTTCTGTTTGTGAAAGCCATCCACTTGTGGTATTCCTGTTATAGCAGCACTAGATAACCAAGACACCACACAAAGACAATTTTAATATTTACAGTGTCTTGAAAGTCTAGTCTTGGAGCTGTTCTGAATTAATTTAAGAGTCATAGGTGGTGACTGCATTGCTGGGCTCCCAAATTTTTTATTTTCTAAAGAGCACCAGGGGATAAACTGTTAAGCAAAATGAGGTCTACCCAAGCAGTGGAACACCGTTTAGCAATAAAAAGGCATGAGGCACTGATGCATGTTGTAACATGGAAGAACCTCAACAACATTCTGCTAAGTGGAAGAAGCCAGTCACAAAAGATGGAATGCAGGATTCAATTTATGTGAAATGACCAGAATAGGCAAATCTACAGAGACAGAAAGCACATGAGTCGTTGCCTAGGACTGGCAAAGGGAGTGGGGGAGGGACTGAAAATGAGCATGAGGTTTATTTTTAGGGTGAGGGAACTGTTAGAAAGTGAGATTGTGGTGATACTTGCAGTACTCTGTAAATACACTGAAAAACACTGACTTGTTCACTTAATATGGATGAATTTTATGGTATGTAAATTTTATCTCAATAAAGCTGCTAAAAAAAAAAGAGAGAGAGAGAGTGCACCAGGGGCCTTTGCAGAGGAAAAAATGATTTAAATGAATTCTGAAAAGACACTAACATGTGACTTCTTAAGAGAGCACACATCTTTGACCAGGTACACAGGCCTCACATATCTGAATATTTACACCATCTCATTTTCAGTGGAGAGAAGAGGGCTCACCAGGCTCTGAGTTCATATCACAGCCTGTGGAACACAATCAATAGAGTTGTCACCAGAGGTCACTATATTGGAGTCCCTGGGTGGTACAAAGAGTTAACATACTCAGCTGCTAACTGAAAGGTTGGAGATTCGAGTCCCCTCAGAGGGGCCTTGGAAGAAAGGCCTGGCAATCTACATCTGAAATATCAGCCATTGAAAATTCTATGGAGCACAATTCTACTACATGGGGTTACTGTGAGTTGGAATCAACTCAATGGCAACTGGTTTTAGAGGTCACTATTATGCCATTGTTATTTGGGGCAACACTGGACCCTCTTTGGAATCACTCCCTGCTGTGTTCAGGGCCTCTGCAGACCCAGGGATACAGAAGCCACACTCACATGCTATTCTATGTAAATGACCAATTCTGGATTTGTGCCAAAATGTTGAACTGGCTCTAAACCTATTGCCGTTGAGCCGATTCTGACTCGTAGAGACCCTATTGGCTCTAAAACCAAAACCCACTGCCGTCGAGTCAATTCCGATTCATAGTGATGCTATAGGACAGAGTAGAACTACCCCATAGGGTTTCCAAGGCTGTAAATCTTTACAGAAGCAGACTGCCACATCTTTCTCCTGCCAGAGCAGCTGGTGGATTCAAACTGCCAGCCTTTCAGTTAGCAGCCAAGCACTTTAATCACTGTGCCACCAGGTCCCTTAAATTGTTCTGGAAGATGCTGGAGGATAGGAGAGTAAAACATGTATCTCCTACTCACATGGCTACGGAGAGATTCTAGATGACAAAGGACCTAACAGCATGTTCAGCCAGGGCTGTCATGTTGGTTTGTATAAGCTCTGGAGACCAAATACACAGAAAACTCCATGCTTCAGGGAATAACTTTTGAATACTCACTGATGGCCTAGATTGGGATTGGTGGGCCTCA
Organism: Elephas maximus indicus; assembly: GCF_024166365.1. NCBI lineage: Eukaryota > Metazoa > Chordata > Mammalia > Proboscidea > Elephantidae > Elephas > Elephas maximus. The sequence continues at coordinate 41,452,446 of NC_064837.1, read as the reverse complement.
GGAGGAGGGGCTGTGTATGAATGGGCAGGCTTGGCCTGTAGTTTAAGCAGACAGGGAGTAAAGTCGATTTTATTGCATACTTCCCTGAGTGGGGAGGTTCTACAGCTGTAGGGTTTGGGACAAGAGGGAAGTGTGTCAGTGACCTGGGTGAAGGTAGATAAGAAAAGCATCTAATGCAGGAGGCAGGTGAGCAGGGCCAAGCAAATTGCCTAGCATTTGGTTGACACTTAATGAATGAGCTGAATAAAAAACTAGTTAAAGTCAAAACGGTCAGGAATAGATTTTCAGAAAGACCAGAAGCCATTATTTGGGTAGTAGCACCAAATCATGCTTTGTAAGTCAGAAAGGTGAGGAAGGTATGGATTTGCCAAAGGCCTGCATATAAGCCAAAGGGTTGTGTTATGGATTGAATTATGAACACCCTAAAATATGTGTTGGAACCCTAACCTCCTGTACCTGTAAATACGATCCTGTTTGGAAATAGGGTGTTTTGTTATATCAATGAGGTCATATCAGAGTAGGGTGGATCTAAACCTAATTGAAGGAGAAACAGGCTTTGTGAGGCTGAACATGAGCGCCCTCATGTGGTCCGCTAGTTCACTATAGTTTGCATTCTTATGTAAGCACCTGGCATGGAGCCACTATTGTCCACCACCACCATAAAAACGTCTGCCCTCTCATTATGGGGCTTGGAGATCTGCTTTGGTCCTTAGGCCACCAAGGATCACCTCGTATGTCAGTCTCCCTAATATATTCCTTTGCTGCTACATTGGAGTTGCCTGCCTCTTTGGTCTGTCAGCAGCCTCCATTTTTGGAGACGAATTTCACATTCGTGGTCCATGCCTGAACACACACACAGGGGAAGACAAATACTAAGGAACATCAGTGAGCATTAAGGAATGCCAAGGAATGCCATGCATTGCCAACAGACACCGGAAACCAGGAAAGAGGCTCACAGAAAGAATCAATATGGCTGAGACCCTGATTTGGACTTTAGCATCTAGAACTGTGAGAAAATAAATTTCTGCTTGTTAAAGCCACTCACTTGTGATATTTATGTCATGGCAGCACTAGGCAGCTAAGATTGGTTGGCCTTGGATAGACTACCAGCTAAACCTTAAATTGACTTATTATTTAGCAGTGACATTCTCTTTGAACATAGCAGGGTGAAAAAAAATGATGACCATTCATAATCCCTTTCATTTAATCCAGAAAGAGACACTTTACTGAAAGAAGGTCTTATTTACCATGAATAACTAGTATGCTATGGTATCGTGTCAGAAACATTTGTAATTTAGAAGTGTTAAAGATTGTTTCTTAAGTTTCCAAACTTATGCAACAGTAATAATAATTGCCATTAACTTCCACTTTAATTCCTTCATAGACCCTTACAATTGTGGTAAAATTCCTAGAAACAGCACCACCAACTCCAAGATTAACCCAGTGTTAGGGAGATTGCGAGACGCCCTGGGGCACAGTGGTTAAGTTCTCAGCTGCTAATCAAAATGCTGGCAATCTGAACCCACCAGCCATTCTGTGGGAAGATGTGGCAGTCTGCTTCTGCAAAGATCTGCAGTCTCAGAAACCCTATGCGGGCAGTTCTACTCTGTCTTTTAGGGTTGCTGTGAGTCAAAATTGACTCAGTGACAACAGGTTTGGTTTTGATTTTTGTGTGATTGCTCAGGCTTAGAGAGTAAAACCACAGACATACCCTCATCCTTCCAGAAACATAACCCCTTTACCTGGGGACTGTGTTACAGGGGTGTCCTTTATGGCTCACTAACACGGAGGCCTGTGTTTTAGTGATGTTGACCCTTGGTCTGGAGGTACAAGAGGTTTATGTTATTCACATATTCTACTGCTCCCATAAATTGAGGACTAACAGGTTTTATCGGTGCTGTCACTGTTGCTGTTTCTCTTGGCTTCTTTGTTGGTAATTGAATTTATTTTCTCAGAAAATCATATATGATTCTGAGTCAGAGTCTTTCTGAGCTGTGGTTGAGTATTTACAGGGAAAAATAGGAAAGGCCATGCTTGCTTCAATCATAAGATTTCTCTTTTGGGGTTTTTTTTTTTTCTTGTAATATCTTTGTCTGATTTTGGTATCAGGGTATTGCTGATCTCATAAAATGAGCTGGAAAGTGTTCCCTCTTTTATTTTCTGGGAGAGTTAGTGCAGAGCTGGCCTTTTTTTAAAAAAAATTTCTCTATGGGATTTATTTATGGATATTCACATGGATGTTTCCATCACTGTCCATACTGAGGGAATTTCTTGTTCAAATGGCAGAAACTCTAAGATTGAACCACTCACATTCTTCACCATTTCCCACCTGAAGGAAACTTGTGCCCACTTCCCTGAAGCTCCAGGTGCCATTTTGATATCTTTCTGGAGCACAGTCTTTCATATCAGAAGACCTGGCTTCCAATTCTTGCTTGCCTTTTATTAACTGTGTGACCTGGGCCAAGGCTTTCAATCTCTCTCAGCCTCAGCCTTCTCAGTTATTCTGAGAATAACTATACCTAACTTACTTGCAGGTTTGTTTTAAAAGAAGCGTGTGATGACTTGTATGAAAAAAACCCACTCCATTGCCTGCCTCATTAAAAGTTAGCTTTGTAGCTCTACCTCTTCTTCTCCCATCCCCTAAGAATATCTCCATTTTAGCACGTGTCATGTTTCATATGGTGGTGTTTTCATTAATGCTTCTTACACTTCAATGGGCAGATGAAACCCTAGAGGACTTGTTAAACTGCAGATTCAGATGCATTAGGTCTGGGGTGGTGCCTGAGATTCTGCATTTCTAACAAGCTCCCAAGTGATGTTGGTACTGCTGGCCCACAGGGAGCAGGTAGAGTAGTGAGGGGTTACATGTCTGTCTCCTCTAAATCATTGTTCTCCAAACTTCTGCTTTGTCCCATTAGTGAGCTATGAAGTTAATTAGGGGTTGGCAATCCTCATTTTTACACACAGAGAATAGAGTAGCAAGTGTCAGAGGGAGTCAACCATTAGCAAGTATAAACGGCATTGTTTCATGAAATATTTTTTTTCAGTAACACACACACACTATGTATATACTGAGGCCCACGTCAAGAAATGTTTGAACGTAGCTATACTACACTGAAGGAAGGTTAAAAACATTGCTTGTTCATACACACATTGCTAGCTTCTAAGCCACGTCTTACTTGACAGGAGTAAATTACCAGTTATTGATTTCAGTTAAGGCACAGATAAAGGAAGAGGGGTAAGTTTTGAAATAGTCCGGACAACCCTCATGATGAGACAGAGATCTGAGCTGGGCTGTGAAGAACAGGTAGAATGACACTTGGCTGAAAAGACAAAGGGTTGCTTGTGTAGTAAGATAGATAAATGAAGTTCAGAGGTGGAAATAACCCTGGAGTTTTAAACAGAGGGCATACATACCGGAAAGGGGGTCTACAAGGGAAAGGATGGGCCAGGTGTGGGAGTAAGCAGGGAACGAGTAAAGGGTTCTAGTTGCTTTTTCAAAATTTGATGGCTAAAGCAGAAACACACTGCAGATTAGAAGGAATGGGGACAGCAAAAGGACTGGAGGCAGGAAGACCAGCTAAATTTCTCCTGTGTTGTAATAATCCATGAACAAGCTGATGAAAGCCAGACCTAAGGTAACAACAGAGAAAGTGAGGAGAGAAAGAGCACCACAAATCACATCCCGAAATGTAATTCAATGCCCTAAACCCGCCCCTCTATCCATACATACTGCTGTGGGTACCCCAGTTTAAGTGAAGGAAGCAGAACGCTTAATGCTCTTTGCTTTCATGGTCAGAAGCCATGTGGCGGTGGTTATTGCTCCACTTCTAGACTGCGAGTAGACCCAATGTGTCAGAGCTCGAGGCCCCTGAGAAAATGAAGTAGGAGAATGGAGGGCTGGAGTGGGCATGCGAGACTGAAATTCATTGTGTCTTTACTCTCGGTAGCCTCACTTCCAGTCAAGTTGATTCTGACTCATGGAGACCTCATGTGCATCATAGTGGCACTGCGCTCCACAGAGTTTTCAATGGCTGATTTTTTGGAAGTATATCGCCAGGCCTTTCTTCCAAGGTGACTCTGGGTGGACTCATCCCACTTTTCAGTTAGCAGCCAAGTACATTAACAGTCTGCAGCACCCAAAGACTCCACTCTTCATAGTGCTCTCCCCAAACCTGTCCTCCGTGGCCTCTTGCACTGCCACATGCATACAAACATACATACCCCCATCTAAGTCAGCAACTTCAGGCCAAGCTTTGACATCTTCATGTGTTTCTAGTTATGAAGCCTGAACGTGAGTGTTGGAAGGAACCTGGGAGATTTTCCAGCCAAACAGTTTCATTTTATAGAAAGGCAAGTGGGAGTGAGCAGTTTATACCACCAACAGTACAGTCATTAGCATGGGGCATGCACTCAATGGATGTTTTCTGAGTGAAACAGGTAAGGCACTGGCAGGGGAGGGATTAGAACACAGAACCTCTAACTTCCAGGCCACTCTGTTCTGCTGTCTGATCTTCATCTGGCTACTTTCAAACATATACTGCCTAAATAAAAGCCCAGGCTCCACATCCTGGGACCATACAAGGGCAGTAGAGTTCGTTGTAAGACTTATTATGAGTACTGCCTTTTCGTAAAGGGGAGGGAAAGAAAAATACATGGGAGAGTCAAGAAGTTAGATTCATTAAGGTGTCAGAGCCCTGCAAAAATCTGGACCCACTGGTGAAAACATTGAAAAAGGAAAAGAGGTTGGTTGGGCTGGAAACTGGGGGACCAAAGTTCACAGAGAGGAGTAAGCACTAAAGGGACCAAGATGAAAAACAGCTCAAGGCATCCCTCAAAGCCAGTGGCGCTTTGTTTCCTACAACTCCATTTTAGCCTGGCTTTGTTTGTTTGGGGGCTGTTTTATTAAGCCCATGGATCCCTCAGACAGGTATATAGCAAGAGGGTGAAATAAAAGGAGCAAAAATATTTTCTACACAATGGAGGGGATACAGAAAAAGATGATCTTTTGTGGGGAAGCTCCAGGAGTCTCAGGTCTCTTTATGGGAGCTGTGCTTTCATTTTCCTCTCAGTTCCCAGAAGGTTGGACAGTGGGCCATCAGAATCCCAAAAGGGAGGCTCTGAAGAGAGGGCAGTGGCCTCTCCTGGTCTGTTGAAAAATCCTTGGCTTGTGGCTCAGGAGGAAGAGTGGGGGTGTTGTTTTTTGGCTATGGGAATGTAAGATTTACATGCCTGGCCCCACCTCTGTGACCTTAGGTAAGTTCCTAACCTCCTTACTAATTTTTCATTTCTAAAATGAAAATAATAATCATACTTCATAAGTTGTTTTAGGGATTAAATCGGATAATTCATATCAAGTTTTGAGAACATGGTTTGGTGCACAGGAAGCACATAGTAAATGATGAATATTATTATAGTTATTATTACTAGAGAATATCTTTGTATTAATCAGGATTCTCCAAAGAAGAAATGGAACCAACAGGTTTTATATATATATATAAAACATATATATATATATATAGATCGATAGATCGATCAGTATAGGTGTAGATGTAGATATGGATAGATATAGATATACAGACAGAAAGAGAGAGAGAGGTTGATTTTAAGGAATAGGCTCACGTGTCATATGATTGCTGGGGGCTGGCAAGATCAAAACCTGTGGATCATGCAAGAGGCTGGAAACTCCAATAGGATATATGCGTTAGAGTCTTGAAGAATTCTTTCTCCTCTGGGAAACCTCAGTTTTTTGCTCGTAAGTCCTTCAACTGATTGGATCAGCTCCAGCCACACAAAAGTAATCTTATTTACTTGGAGTCAACTGATTGTAAACATTAATCAAATCAACAATATAGCTTCACAGCAACATCTAGACTAGCATTTGACCAAACAACTGGGCACCGTAGCCTAGTTCAGTTGACAAGTCAAATTAACCATCGCAATTGCTATTACTAGGGAGCCTCCTGAGCAGCCATTGGGGTGTCCACTGAGGCAGAGTGGCTGCAGAATTGGCAGCTGGCGAAGGCGATGGAGGAAAATAAACCAAGCACTTGGCCTTCAGGGGTCTATGTTTGTGTCTTAATTCTAACACTTTCCCATTGCATTTAACTCTTGGAAAAGTTCCCAAACTGCTCTAGGCCTTAGTGTCTTCTCTCAGGTTAAGAAATAATTAAAATAAAAGCTCCAAGGAAATGATGAGCTGGATAGAGAACGTCAGACTTTAAAGTATTATATTTTAAGAGATTTGGTCAGCCCCTTCCCTTATACCCCCAACCCCTATTTTTTTTTTTTTTTTAATCTTTAAAGCTGATCTGAGAGTTCTACCTGGGTGATCACAGCCATAAAGGTGAAAATTGACTATAACTTCTGATTCAATTGCTGTGATGACCTGCATTGAGACTTTGGCCAAGTTCATCATCACATCATACATTCCCCAGAGGAGGTGTGGCTCACTCACCTTCCTAACTGCCTCCACCTGCAGCATCCATCTGAATGGCATTGTGACAACCTCCCCACTGCCTATGAAGCAGGCTCTTGTCACCTGGGTGGGGCCTCAGTCACTTGGAGCACCAGGAACAAGGGAAGCTCCTCAAGAATGACTGTAGCAAGGTGGCCTCCCGGACTGGTTAATGCCGTCTTCTCAAATAGACAGATCTGTGTCTGAGTCCTGGGAGAGAGAATAAAGGCCGAGAAACCCTTTTATCCCGGGGTGAAAGAACCAGGCTTGCAGATTCAGAGTCGTGTGTTCAGGCAACAGCTTGCCAGCCAAGTCGTACCTATTTGCAAATATTCTCAAGTTGGATTCCTCAGAGGCAGGTCTGCATTGGATTCATCTCTCACAGAACCTACTTTTCAGGGCTTGGGGGTGGCTTGAAAACATAGAAGTTTCTCTTTAAACAAGCATTCCACCTCTTAAGCATCCAAATTAGTAGTGGCCGTCAAAACAGATGCTACTGTAGGCTAGTACTTCTTCCCTTATTGTTACCACCATGCAAAATATTGGGGATTCCTCCCTTGGCAAGGTCAGAGAGCCAGTTATAAATGAAAAACAGAAAAGGCTCATCTCACATACAGTGCCAAATTGTATTGGCAAATTTATCAACCTTTTTTTTAACTTTTTCATGGAAACAATAATTGTTGGTATCAGCTGCCATCGCGTTGGGCCCAGGCTCACGGTGACCCCACACACAGTGAAATAAAATGCTGCCTGATTCTGCACCATCTCCATGACTGATTGCGAATCAAACCTTTGTGATCAGTGGGTTTTCACTGGCTGATTTTTGGAAGTAGATCACCAGGCCTATCTTCTGAATCTGTCTTAGTCGAGAAACTCCACTGAAACCTGTCCAGTATCGCAGCAACATGCCAGCCTCCACTGACGGATGGGTGGGGGTTGCACACTAGGCGCCTTGGCTGGGAATCTAACCCAGGTCTTTCTCATGGAACCCAGGTCTCTTTGCCACTGAGCCACCACTGCCTCCATGGAAACAATAATAGTTAGGACTTTTTAAGTGTGTTTTTGTGTGTCCCCGAGACATGTGTTTTGTAACAACTTTGAAGATTGGAACAGCCATCCTGGGGGTAATCCGTAGTTTTTAGCTGTTATTACAGTGACCTTCACACTCTGAATTGTTTAATTCCAAAGTCAATAAAATTTCCATTAGGGCAAAGCGATTGTTTCCCAAGTTTCAATCCACCTTTAAATGAAAAAAACTGCCAGAGAGCCTGCCATGGGGAATTCTGAAAGTGATTTTCTAAAGTAAAGGTCTATTGGAACAAAGTTATATACACACCTAATATGACTACTTTGAAGGTGAATCTTCTCATTTCCTAGCAAGTATTCCATATGTTTATTTGGGGAAAAATATTCCCACCTCAACATTAATCCATGAGTTTTCTTTCTATGCTCTCCACTTTTTTTCGTTTTTTAACCTGAAAGGTGATACTAGTAACGTGTATTAGAGGTTATACAAAAGATGACCTTGGGTTGCCTGTCTGCTTACTGACGACCCGGGGAATGGCCAATGGAGCCTTCATTAATGCAGCACACAGCATGCCCAGGTGCACGCTGCGGTGCCTGTCAGATCCAACCAGCCTGTGGCAGGGAAATACTGGCCATATCTCCAAGCATCCTTCCAGCCACTCTTTATCGGATGTTGAGTAGCCCTCCACATGTGATACCACTGACCAACCTGCTCACTCCTTACAGTACAAAGTCAAGCTGGCCACCTGTTTAAGTGTCCAAAGAATGTGTAAATATAAAGAGCAATGCTGCAGGCTCTCACCAGGAAGCATAACCTAAACTGAAACGAAGTAAGTAGTAGGTATGAAGGACCTATACAGAGCCTGACACAGAGGAGATGCTCTGTAGATGATGATTTCTTCTCTGAATTGCCTGCTTTGCATCTCATGTGTATATTGTTGTTGTTAGTTGCTGGTGAGTCGACCCTGAATCATGGCGGCCCCAAGTGTGCAGAGTAGAACTGCATGTACTCCATAGTGTTTTCAAGGCTGTGACCTTTCGAGGCACCTTTGGGTGGGTTGAACCAATGATCCTTCCATTAGTCGTCCAGTGCTTAACCATTTGTGCCACCCAGGGACACCTTCTCGTGTGTATAGATAGGCTAAAAGAAAAGAAAACAAACAAACAAACAAAAAACCAAACCTACTGCTGTCGAGTCGATTCTAACTCATATTAACCCTATAAGACAGAGTAGAACTGCTTCAGAGACAGGCTAAACAGAGTATTATTTCAGGAAAAATAGTCTAAGGGAGAGGTTGGGCATCTATTCCTCTAGATATTCTAAGTTCCATCTTAGAATAGCTTAAATGGATTGTAAATTCAACACACAGAACTTCTTGACCAGTGATTATCTGATCTGTTCCATGAAACTCTGGGGCTTGACAAGTTGTCTTCCAGCGTTTCTAGAGAGCTTAATGGTTATAGAACCTGCATTTCTCTAATCTAGTTCACTGCATTGGGATAAAGAGGATAGCTGTTTTGCATCAACTTATTATAGTGGAAGGAAACCCTGGTGGCATAGTGGTTGAGTACTACAGCTGCTAACCAAAGGGTTGACAGTTTGAATCCACCAGGTGCTCCTTGGAAACTCTATGGGGCAGTTCTACTCTGTCCTATAAGGACGTTATGAGTCGGAAATCAATTCGAGGGCACTGGGTTTCTGGGCTGGGATTACAGTGGAAAGACCGTGAGCCTTGGGGATTCAGCTGACTTCACATCAAATTCCAATTTTACTGTTTACCAGCTTTATGACCTACGAAAGGTATTGCACCTGGTTGTACATCAGTGATCTCCTCTGTAAAATGTAGACATCTTCCTTATTGCTAGGCAGTTCTGACTCATAGTGACCCTCTGTACAACAGAAGGAAACAGTGCCTGGTCCTGCACCATCCTCACAATTGTTGCTATGTTTGAGCCCATTGTTGCAGCTACTGTGTCAATTCATCTTGTTGAGGGTTTTCTTCTTTTTCACAAATACATACATACATACATGCATACATATGTGTGTATCATAGTTAGTGGTACATGTTGGGGAAGGGACCTAGGTAATTAGAGAGCAAACTCAAATCAGCTTCATTAAAAAGAAGATCCTGAAAGATGAAAAATGAGCAGTTGATGGTTAATGCAGAAGGTAAATGGGGCAATAGCGAGGTGATCACCAATGACCTATAAATGAGGGAAACATGTTTGCTTTTTGAGCTTTAAACTATAAAATCAACATTGTAGAGCAGATCTGATATATTAAAGATAGCCTAAAGAACGAGAGTATGCTTTATATAAGGGTTTTTCTTCTTTCTGTGTCAGGTTTGGAGGAGCCCTGGTGGTACAGTGGTTAAGCACTCTGCTGTTAACTGAAAGGTTGAGACTAGAATGCATCAGCCACTCTGTGGGAGAAAGATATGATAGTCTGCTTCCGTAAAGATTACAGTTTTGGAAACTCTATGGGGTAGTTCTATCTGTCCTATAGGGCTCCTATGAGTCATAATCAACTTGAAGGGAAATGCGTATCATTTTTTTTTGTTTGGGTGTCAGTTCTCGGATATTTTGTTTTCAATCATAAGTGACATAAAGTTCAGGACTCCAACTGATAGAGACCAGGCAGAGGGTTTCCCATACTCTGGTCCCTTCTCAAATGTGATAGCAAACAATGGCTGGCTATTTCTGTACAGCTTTCTGTCCTCTGCTTGGAGGTGAACTCTTTAGTCTTTGGAGGCTTCTGAGAGTAGAGCTTGTCACGATCTTTTGATGATTAGTGGGACAATGGAAGGCTCTGCCCTAGGGTCTATGGCCTAGAGCCTATAAGGAACCCCAGCATAGTTTTAGTAAATGCAGAATGTGTTCTCACCTTTTTTATTATATTCTCCAGGGCAGAAGTTGTGGGTCTAGTGAAATCCAGTTACAACTTCTTTTTGTGTTATTTGGTAAAAAAAAAAAAAAAAAAAAAAACCCATTGCCCATTGCTGTCAAGTTGTTGCTGACTCATAGCAACCCTATAGGACAAAGTAGAACTACCCCATGGAGTTAACTACCCCACAGAGTTTCCAAGGATCAGATGGTTGATTCAAACTGCAGACATTTTGTTTAGCAGCCATAGCTCACAGTAGCTCTCAACCACTTCACTATCAAGTCTCCTACTTAGGAAAGTACCATCTTTAATAAAAACAGACATAATCTATTAGTTTCACATGTTTCCATGATCATGAAAATTCTTAAATGGCCATGGTGGCTTTCAGACTCCATTTGAGTGTTTTTCCAAGGGCCTACAACAGGTCCTTATAACAGAATAAGGGTTATATCTTGAGCGGATTTTCCCAAAACAGAATATTGAAACCAGGGAGCAACAAAGCAAATAATGGCTCTGCATGGATCCAATAGTACCTAGAGGATCAGATCTGCCACTAAGCCCACCAAAGTGGTTGGTGCATTCAGTACGGTTACTTAAAAGGAAAATAAATAAATAAAGACTAGCACTTGGTACTCTTAAACATGCAAATTACCTAACACCTCTGCTTGTTCTGATCCCTTATTCCTTAAAAACAAAACAAAAAACTCTAGATAAATCGGGTCAGTCATTAGTGCATGATCGTACGGTTAAAAACACCAGGGAGCTTATGAAAACGCCAAACACGGGCTCCTCTTAGACCAATGCTTCTCTAAATTTTAATAGAATCACCTAAGCATCCGTATTTGTCACAAGCTCCAGGAAGTCAAAGTTTTTGCGGTAGGTCCCGAATACCATAATTTGTAAATACTTCCAGGTGATTCTAATATGGAAAATGAGTTAAGAACTTCTGAGTTGAGCTTCTTGAGGTCCACAGGCACTTGACATGCCAGATACCCTTCCTACAAGTATATTTATAGGATAACTCATTTCATCTTGCCTGCAGTATCCCCAGCACCTACTACAGTGCATGGGGCATAAAAGTAGTAAGTATTTGTTGGATAAATGAGTAAAAACCTAGTGAACTAGATATTTCTTTGGTTTCCATTTCACTGCTAAGGGAACTGAGGCCTAACAATGTTAAATAACTTATTTAAGGCCACACAGAAAGTGGTGGAGTGGCAATTTGGATCCAAGCTATCTTGTTCAAGGAATTATGCAAAATAGAAACAGACCCAAAGTTTTACAATTTGGCAGATTTGGCGCGGTACCTGGAACAGGAAAAATTATGGGTCGAAGCCCTGGAATGAGAGACTTGGAAGAGTCACAGTGAGCCTTTTTAGGAGACTGATGCATGAGATGGGATTATTGGCTGTAGGAGAGCCACCATCTTTAAACAGGGAGCCACCAACTCCGAATGGATCACCTTCATCTTTGAGCTCGGCAGCACTGCTTAGGACTGTGCTCAAAATCTGAGGGCAAGAGATTTGGCTGCCATGCAATGCGTGTGCTTCCCTTGTTCTCTAAGAGGGAGATTAAGTTTCTAGCAAGGCTTTGACCTGTAATTTTCCCCATTCTGATTATTTTTCTTGTTCACCATAACTTAAAAAAAAAATTGGATATGTTCTGGTGACACTTCCCTGGCTATGACTGAACCAGGCAGAACCAGTCTGAAACCCTGGCTTAGACAACAGGAGGATGGTAATAAAAACAGTCTCCATGGTGCTGACAGGATTCTGGGGATATAAGGGCTCAGCAAATAAACAAGACCTTTCGATTTAGAGCTCAGTGCCATAAACTCTTGCCGCATACCTACATTCTTGATTTTTGTTTTTTTAATGTCCCACAATGCGCTGGCCTGAAGGGCTGGTATCATTTTGATAGATATAATTTTGGTACCAGTCAACCAAAGAGTTTTCAGGCCATGTGTATCCATGTCATGATTTATGGCGACTTCCAATTCTTTCTAAACATCATTTATTGCGATAACCAATTTTAAAAGTCTAAATAATCTATTTGATGGGATGATGCAGGAATGTGTGAATTGTGTCTCTTCTTTTTGTTGACACTGGACATAATAAACATGGTTTTTTATCAAGAGTCTAATATATATTTATGGGAGATTACATCAACAATGCTAATTCTTCACCTCTCTACTGTCTCTACTCTCTTTGCCATTTGACTTTGTGGTTCTACCTACCCAAGAGGTAGAGTATCCCCTCCCAACTGAGTTTGGATATAGTCTGGTCACTTGCTAGGGCCAATTTAATGCTAGTGTAAGTGATGCCACCATAGAGTTGGAAAGCACTTGTACGGGTGGTCTTGGTCTTTTTACCTTTGTTATTCCCAAACAAAGGCATTCCTGGGCTAGTCTCTGGTCCCAGGAGTTGGATGACAGACATGAGGAGTAGAGCTGCCCTGATTGAGCCCACCTAGGAAAACTGACCCCCGCCAACAGTTCATAGACACCCAAGCTAAATAAATACTTATTATAGTGCTTATTATTGTCTGCTACTGAGTTTTTGTGGTCATTTGTTTCACAGCATAGGTAAGTGATGCAAACAGACATATTTGTCAAGTATTTAAAGTAGCACTTGACATCAGATGTCTTACCATTGAGTTTCTCCTTGTGCTGTGTGCTGTTTATACAGTCATGTGTAGCTTAACATTCACGGTACATACCGTGAAATAGGACGTTACGTGATTTGGGTGTTGTATGAATGTCATATTATATATAAGCAGTCCCTGGGTTACGGATGAGTTCCATTCCTAAGTCTATCTTTAAGTCAAGTTTGTATGTAAGGTGAAAGAGTTAGGTATGGTTCATATCTAACATTAGTCAAATGCTTGTCTTAGTATATAGTATATGATGGACCTTTCTATGCATAAAAGTAATTAAAGGAACGCTTCCATATACACTAAAACATCTTTAACATATAATGCTAATAATAATGTTTGGATGCACCTTGCAAAGTAGCACCCATTTGTTATTACAAACCATTGTATGTACCTTGAATTTTTAAAATAATAGGCTTTACAGGGGCTGGTTCGTAACTATGGGTTGTACGTAAGTTGGATGTTCATAACCCGGGGACCATGGATGCATATGGGGTCAGATGTTGCCAGAACAGACGTTAGGCGGCACATGACTGTACTCTATTCGTTTCCCTTAGGCATTTCCCACTCTTCTCTGCCCTGTTCTCTGCCTGAGGAGGCTGACATCTCTAAACTGTATCACTTGGGCTCCGTTGCACTCTGGCTTATGTTTGGGTTTGGCTAGTGGTGGGAGAGCAAAGAGCAGGAGGAGAGAGAGAGACCGAAGTCATTGTCCTCCCCTCTCTCTTCCTGCCTAGCTACATTTCTGACAGCGGTTGCGTTTTCTATAGCTACATTTCCTATCGGATGGTCCCATCTCCATGGCTCCATCTTTCACTGGTTCCAGTAGCATCATTTCCTCCCTTTACCTTTTCAAGCCACTGGGGTGTGGGAGTGACAACTTCCCTTGTTGATAAATCCTAGGTATGTCACAATTCCTAATTAGATTACCTTAACCCTGCTTACACTTCAGTACCCAGTTTCTTCATTACAAAGTATTTTTGACTTAATTCTCTTTGAGAGTGTCATGTATTTCTTATAGGAACCCTGCTTACATCCTTTATCATATTTATTTAAAACTTCCATTAAGTATTTTTTTTTTTTAGGGATCGGTGCATTAAAACAATTATTATGAAAAAAATTATTACTAATTATAGGTTTCTGTGCTTTGTAAAAAATAATATGTATCATTTATTTTTCAAATCATATTGAAATAAATCATTCTATTTGAGCCTCACGATACACATTGATTTGACCTTAATGAGTGAGTTGGACTAGGCAGACATTCTCCTTTCTAGAGGTGTAAAGCCGAGTCACAGAATTTTTCTTGTTAGCAAAAGAACTCAAGCTGCATGGCTCGAATTGCATGGCTCAAATGCCAAGGTTAGTATTTATTTCATCTTGCTCATGGGCATTTAGCTTTTTTTTTTTTTATATATATATTCTATTGCCATGTGGATCTGCAATAACAGCTGCTGTATCTACTTGGAGAGCCTAGAAGTGAACTCTGCCTCTGGTCTCCTCTCCTGCCGATTCCCAGTCAGCTGGATTTAGATAGGGTACAGAACAATGGCTCTCTGACCATATTACATAGTCTTAGCCCAGTTCTTCTCCTGGGCTGAGCCTATCTCATTTGTCTTCCAACCCAGATTTTGCTACTGTGTTTCTCCTCTCATTGATACGGATTTGAAATTGTAGGTGACTTCTTTGCCCAGGGCCCGGGAAACTCACACCTATCCTACCTCCTTACTGCTATTACGGGCCCCTCTCAACTGAGTTTCTCCTTTTGACTTCCTAAGGTCTTCAGCTCCTGCAGACATAGGCGCAAGAGCCCTTTTAAAATAAGATGGAACACAACTAATCAAAAAAAAAAAAAAGCAAAGCCCTAATATTAGCATAATTGGAAGTATTTAGTAAAGTCATGCAGTTTTGAATTAAAAAAGAAAAAGAATAAACTAGCACTTGCCCTATGTTATGCTAAGATAAATCATAAAAGTATAATTTAGTCTTTCCACAAAGTGATGTAATCACACCACTTTAGACACTTGGCAACTTTAGTTTATACCCAGCTTGAGCCTCCATTAAAAACTGGAATTTACCAAATATTATTATCTTGCTTTCATTTCTGTCCTTACCTTAGCCTTGTTTACCCCTCGAACCAATGTTTCTTAAAATAGTATTTGTGGACTAGCTGCTTATGAATCATCTGGGATATTTATTAAAAATATAGATATTGGACTTCACTCCCACCATCTTGATTTGAAGCAACCAAATCTCAGTGAAAGTCTGAGAACTACTGCCTGCGGTAGTATTTACAAGTACCACACTCCACTCTCATTTTTTTTACTCATTTCCTAACTTGACTTACAGCTTTATCTGAACTCTAGCCATTACTGTATTTATTGATTTTATGGACTGATTCTTGACAATTTTCCTCTCTTCCTGAAAATTTTCTAGATATGAAGGCAAGTCTCTGCTTGTCATATTTGTCCCCTACAATTTATGCCCTCCTTAAACAGATCTATGCCATTTCATTCTAGCAATTGTTGCCACCACCTGCATCTCTTTACTGGACTTTATGTTAATTATTGGTATGGCACAAACGTTTATTGCTTATTGAATAACAATGTATTCCTCTATATTTCTGAGCTCCTTTGCAGGGCCATATAACTTCTTAGGCCAATGGAATAGAGGGAGAAATACAAGCATCAGGATAAAATATTATGCAACCCTTCATTTCTTCTTTCCTCTTACAACCAGCATTTGAAATGGCAGCCTAACAATTCAAAATACCCTGTATCAAAGAGTACTTCAAGCAGGTCAGCTGCCCTGTAGACCTCATCTTCCAACTCACAGCAGAATTTGCATGAGGAAGCAATAAATCCTGACTGTGTTAAGCCACCGATATTAAAGGACTCTAATGTTACAACCAGAATGGTCCTTGGAAGCAAGGATTGTGAGACTTTGTCTCCCCTCCTTTGGACATGTTATCAGGAAAGATCAGTCCCTGGAGAAGCACATCATGCTTGGAGAGATAGAGGGTCAGCGAAAAAGAGGAAGACCTTCCATGAGATGGATTGATACAGTGGCTGCAACAATGGGCTCAAACACAGCAATGATTGTGAGGATGGCACAAGGCTAGGCAGTGTTTCATTCTGTTGTGCTTAGGCTCACTATGAGTTGGAAGTGACTTGGCAGCACCTAACAACAACAACAACCTTACTACGCTCAGTGTAGCCTTTATTCATTATCATACTTAATGCAGCATGTTAATCTCTGGTTTGCCACATTAAGTTTTGTGGTTCTGGTAAGTTTACAATACATATGAGTCATTATCTGTTTACTGACTGTTTGACTTTGAATGCACTGATGGGAGACATATCCTATTTGCAAAAGTTTTCCAGTGACTTCGACTTAGAGTCACTAATGATCACAGTTGGCCTTGCCTAACCCCACATAGAATCTATTGTTGATTACAAAACTTACTTCATTTTGTGTACCTGAGTTCCTCCCTGTCTTTGATGAATGCTGGTTTCTATGACTCCACCTTCCAACTGCTATGTGAAATTCTGTTCTTAAGTACCTTAAAGAAGATCATTTTAGACCAAACAGTCAATTTTACCCTAGGGGACATGAAATACTTGGCAGAAATTAGGTATCCTTCTGATCAGAACAACAATTCCAGCAATCAAATCATTTTTACCTCTCTGGTGTAATTCCTAGTACAGTGCCTTGGAAACAATAGGAGCTTAACACATTTCATTGGTATGAACATGTACATTTATTCATTGCTTCTATTGGAGTTTTAACTTCTTGAGGCAAGGGGCTATGTCTTCCTTCTCTTTGCTTTCTACACAATGTCTTATTCATATTGGGAATTTGTTAAACATTTCATTTGAATTTAATGAGTAAGTCTGACAATGTTCAAATTGGGGAGAGGTAGTACTTGGGCCACCATGTGTGGTAAGTGACCCTCCATCTGTTTTTGACCCTGATGAATAAGTGTCAATGAAATGTTCAGCAACAACACCTTAAACCCAAACCAAACCTGTTGAGTCGTTTCAATCCCTAATGACCCTACAGGACAGAGTAGAACTGCCCCATAGGGTTTCCAAGGCTGTAATCTTTGCAGAAGCAGGCTGCCATAGGCTAGTGGGTTTGAACTGCTGACCTTTCAGTTAGCAGTCCAGTGCTTAACCACTGCACTACCATGGTTCCTTAACAACATCTCAGTGAGCCTTTATTTACTGTATTTCATGACCCTCCCACATTCAATATCCAGTCACAAGATTTAGTGGACAATCATTTTGAGCCTCTAATTTCAGCTTGGCTTGCTTCTGAAAACTAACACTAAGATTTTTAAATGTCAGTCAGATCAATACCGACTCATCACTACCTTTCATAAGATAGACTTAACTCTTGGGTAAACACCTATATGTGTGTGTGTGTATATATATATATATTTTCTTCATTTCTTAAAAAAAAATTAATTCTACTTTAATGTTCGCCTTTATTACAGGAAGGTTTCCATAATGAAAATGTTATTCTTCATGGGAAAAAAAAAATTACTGCACCTTTGGTATTTGAAATGATTTGCAAATTATTGTGATTTATTGCTGGTGCTACTGGAATTTCTTTGGTCATATTTTTCCTAGGTAACCGAGGAGACATTTTTTCATTAATTCTTCTGTTGAATGGTCATAGTTTTGTTGACATGAATATAATAATTAGCAATTCAATATGTCTCCTTTCTCTAGAATCAATTAATTATAGTATTTGGTAATATGCTTTACTCCACTTTGGGACAGTCTTCCTGCCTGATAAATAGCTGAAAAAACATGAAACAACTTCTAGGTTTTTCAATAATTTCTACTTACGTAGGGTTTAGCATGGAACTTTGCAAACAGTGTAATATTTTAACATGAATGTTAACAGTCTTGTCTACAAATAATTATTTTTAAAAATTAAAATTTTAAAATATTTCTTGGTGGAGTTTCTAATATTTTCAGTTTAGGCATTTTTTGTCTGTTTAAATTAATCACATGTTTATTACATGTTTACTAGCATTTTGCTAGGCTCTAGGAATGCAGAAAAGGATCAGATAGAACACCTCAAAGAACTCATGATGTAGCCAATGACATGCATAACTCAAAACATTGTGGTGAATATTTTGATAGGGTTACCTGGGAGGGGAGAGAAGGGGTTGGTTAGACTTAAACCACTGGAGGGTAGGTTGAGGTGGGAGACAGCATACAAGGAGGAAGCAGGGTCAGAAAAAGCTGACAACTGAGCTAGTTATTAAAGAATGAAGAAGAGGTTACCAAGTAGAGAGGATAAGGGTTGGTGTAGCGTCCTAGGTAGAGGAAACAAGGCATGCATATCCTATGTTCCTTGAACTACATTCATAGTCATGTGGCCGTGGTTCAGGATATATAGGAAAAATAAAGAAGCATGTAAGATTGGACAGAGATGCAGGAGTCTGAACACAAGGGTATCATATGCCAGATCAGAATTATGCCTTTACCTTTCTGGAAAATAAGCAACTAGGAAAAGGCTTTTAACAAGGAGTTGGGTAATAAATTGAGAATACTTAACAGCATTAAGTTTGATGTCTGGGAATCAAAGAATCACACAGGAGCCCACTCTGGTTTTCCCATCTTTAAACTCTATTAGGCAATAGTTTTAACTCGAATATCACAGGTTTCACTAACTGGTAACTAAAACCGTGTACACATTTTACAGTAAGATGCCTATTCTATGTGCTCTGAGTCCCTACGTACTGACTAGCACAAAGTCTATTATGGTCTAGGAAATTCCCTCTTGAGACTCTTGAAGGCTTTTTACATGTTCTCTCCAATTTTGGTGCCTAGTTATAGCAATTTTCTTCTATTGAGTCCTTTACAGTTCGGTGGATACCAGGGTGTCTTGCTAACTGCTTGTTCCGTGGTTTCTCTGCTTATTTGCCCGGTGTTCCTCTCCTGGCCTCAGGCTACTTTTGCCATCACTGCTTGATATCTCCTAGCCTGCCGATTTCCCAAGCAGTCCCCAGGATGTCTTTGATATTGTGTGCTACCTCCCTATCATGAAGCTCTCTGCCATCGCTGTCAATGTTTTTCACTGAGGGGTTCAACAGGAAAGGTGCTTAGTCTCCTGGGGATAGTTATGTTTTATATGACAATCATTCTCTTCTCAGAGGACATAAACATTTAGGATGCTAGGGCAGGTCAGAGAGTAAGCATAGGCTCATGTAGTATCCCAGAGGTTAGGAAATGAGTCTACCCTACACTGGCAGTCTCCCTAGTTCATAATGGGGTGTGTGTATGTGTGTGTGCACACACATGTGTGTTTCTTCTCAGCATCATCTGCTTCTCCAGTTGTAGGGAGAGAGAGGCACACAGTGATCAGATGAAATGATAATTACAGATAAATTTCACTTTCTCTTCCATCTGGTTTCTGGGCTCCAGTCAAAGCAGTGAATCTTTCTGGGTACCTGCTTTACTAGTTCTATAACTTCTTGAAAGTTAAAAATATCCTAAGATGGCTTAGGGGAAGGTGGCAACTTGCTCTGTATAGTGGCCAGTTGAATTGTAGTCCAGCTAACAAACTGTACATATCTAACACAATCCGAGAGTCCTAAAATGACTACTGAATATGGTGTTTTAAGAAATATTGATTAAAATTGCATAGTGTGTTGGATGACGCTTCTATTGGGTAAGGTGAATGTTCTGGGTCTTCAGCTTCTCCAGGAGATGGCTTCTAGGGGGAGAGAGCTCCAGGGTGAGAAGACTGTGTCTTTTTCCCCTTCCCTGCTTATTGAAGATTCCTGGGATCTGTGCATTTGAAATGATGGGGAAAACGATATTTCATCCCCACCCCACCCCCCCAAAAAGGCAGAATTTATCATTTGTGATTACAAACAGAGGACAATTTTTAAATATGGTAGATACTAGCTACTTTTTGGTCTGTCCTTTATGCCTTCCTTTTTGGAACTTCCCTTATTCCTCGTAGTCTTGGTGGGGATGTCAATCATACAACATTATTTCCTAAGATAAAGAGGAGCATATGACACAAACAGACAGTGATTTGCTGATAACCTTCCTCTCCAGACAAGAGAATATTGATTTGTAGCATTTACGTTTATAGGGTTTCTATAGTGTAAATACACTCCCACCCTTCCCCCAATGGCTGACTTCAAGCTACCAACTTGACTAATGTTTAGGCTTAACGACTGAATATACTGCCTTATTTATGTCTGGATGAAGTATCAGCTCCTTACCTTGACATATTCAGACTCTTCACATTTAGGTTCCAATTTACCTTCCATATTCTTCACCTATCAATCTTACTCAGGTGGCCTACATTCACTAAGACATGAAGTTGGGAAGAGAAGCGTGGAATCAGCTCTATGAGTTGATGTAAGCCAGCTCCATCAATCCACTTACTGCCAAAGGGCCAGACCTGATACCCTGTCTTCCCCTGGATACAGAGATTGGTTCAGAATCAGGTACATAATCCCCCCAAAAAGACTGATAAACACACTTGTGAGGGATTGATGCAGGAACTTGTGGGGAGAGGGTCACACACTTTCCTTTGGGTTTAAGGCTGTGAGAGCTATATAAACTTAGAGCTTCAGGTCCCCATCTTTACTTTCATATAAAGACAGCCTACGAATGCATACAGGATGGTGGAGCTGAGAAATGAAGACAGAGAGAGTCCTGTTGACAGTTTGAAACTCTGGATCTGGTTTTAACTGACCAGATTCAGCCCCCTGGGCCTTTTTGATTACATAAACAGATGAATTCACTTTTTTACATAAGCTAATTTAAGTTGGGTATCTGTCACTTGCAAGCAAAACAGTCCTCATTCTCACAAATAAAGAATGTCTTAGGATAGGGGATTTATATTTTTGTATTCCAAGAATGGAAAATTTATAAATCTTCAGGGACCCAGATAAGAATGATGAGACATTCTGTAAATAGAAGGTACACATAACAAAACTGACATTTCTTTAGGAAGTAAAATAAAAGGGAGGGCCACAAGAGCATAGAGAGCAGCCTAGATGAAAAGACTCTAGGAGCAGCACTGGCCGGGTGACCAGGGCAAAACTATGTGCTTCTTGGTACGTGGGGCTTCTCTGACCCCTGGGGCTTCTCTGACCCACTTGTGTTGGCAGGGGTAAAATTTACGCCAAAATTCTATCCTTTACGCTATTGCCAGAGTTATCTTACAACTGAACATTTAATCATTCCATATCAAGTATAAAATAATTTCATGACTTCCCTTTACTTCTGGTGGAAACAAAACATCAAAACTCCTTTTCATGGCATTTCAGGCTCTTTATCATCTGGCTTTTCCAGAGCTTTTTAGCCCAATTTCTTTTCACTTTCTGCTAAGCACCTGTACTCTGATCATTTTGAATTTTCTGGTCCCCTTAGTAGGCTGAGCTCATACATGACTCTGGACATTTATATATTCTGGTCCCTTGACCTAAAAAGTGCTCACCCTGCTTGTCCACCTAGTTAACACCTACTCACCATCTGTGTCTGAGCTTCCTATGAAAAGCATGTTTGGACTCCTCCAGGTGGCCTTCATGACTTCTACCTTCATTCTCCTTTACCACCGTATCTATTTTTCTATCGTAGCAATTATGAATCTGTTTGCTTAATTATTTACTTTTGTATGACTGTTCCTCATTAGGCTGGAAGAGCCATAAAGACAGGTATCTACTAAGCAAACCAATTAAAAATGTAGCTCAAAGAATGTTCACAAACATGGCCCTTTAGCTTATCCAATATGGCGCATTTTCTCAGACTTTATGGTAGCAGGCCAATTTAGTTCCAGAATATTTATTATTTGTCAGACACTCGGCAAGAAAGTACAAAGATTAGGAATGCATGCTTCTAGTCCCTGAGGATATTGTATTTTAGAGCAGAAGACAGGTAGCTAGGTAGATGTATGCATAGAAAAACAGAGAGACAGAAAGACAGACACGGGCAGATAGATATAGACAGGCAAATAAATAGATATAGACAGGCAGACAGATGGATAGACACTTATGTAGCAAACTGCAATGTCATCCAGAATGTAATGTGCCTAGAAGAGTTGCTGAAGACTTTATAGAGAAACTAACGTTTGAATTGAATCTGGAAGGGTTTAAGAAACTCTTCAAGGAGAAGGAAAAGGAGGGAAAGGTCATTACAGGCAGATGAGGCTGTGCGTGTAAAATCACAGACAAATGTAGGATGTTTGTGGTGTATAGCCAGACTGGTGTGGCTACTATGTGATGTTCAGCCCAGTGCCTGACGTATAGTTAGTGCTCAGTAAATGCCTGGTGAATGAATGAATGTAGGTTGAATGAATAAGATTGATAGGAGAAGTACATGGAAGGTAAATTGGAACCTAAATATAAAGAGTCTTAGTATGTCAAGGTAAGGAGTTGATACTTCATCCAGACGTAGATAAGGCAGTATGTCTAATGGTTAAGCCTAAATACTAGTCACACTGCCTGGGTTTGAATGCTGGCTCCATCGCTTACCAGTTTTGTAGTTTTTTGTAAGTTTAAACCTCAGTTTCTTCAACTATATGATGGGGATAATAATTATACCTACTTTTCAGGGTTGTTGCGAGGATTAGAATTAAGCACTTAGCACAGAACTTCACACACTGTGAGTCCCTGATACAGGTTAACTAGTATTATTATTAATCCTTTAGGTCTTGGATAACTTTTGAAGAATTTTAAGGTAGACAGTGAAAAGAGTAGGTTTTGTTTCTTTAAGATGTTGCATGGATGTTGGTACACCTGGGCCTACAGAATGTCATCTTTCCTGATTTTTTCTGACCTCTTTTGACCTGGGAAGAAATTTAAAACTACATGAAAAATATTAGTGATTTCAACAAGAGGCCAAAGGCATGGAAAAGTACCTGTGAAGCCCTGGGACTAGATAATGATATATATCACTGTTTTCAGAGAACGTTTTAGCCCTGGAGGAAGAAAACAGTAGCTTGGTAATGGCTGAGGTAGGACCCTTAGGAATGAGAGTTAGAAAGGCTAGTATTAAATTTCCAGTTTATCCACGTATAGAAGAACAGGCAAGGGAAACTACAGAGAATGGAAAATTTATTCAATGGCCAATAATAGTTACCAGAAGAGGAAAATCCCTTAAAATGTTGTAATTGTCACACTGCCCCTGCCTTTACCCCTTACTCCTTTAAGAACAGCTCCAAATTCTCCTATTCCCTCATTTGGAGTAAGAGAAGAACTGGGTGGAAAGATTTTTGGTTTGAAGCCTGATGCAGAATGGGATGAGGAAGAAAAGAGGAGCAGGCACTGAGCTTTCTAACCACTTTTACCATTTTGACTTTAGTCCTTTGACTATGGCTGGAGGGCTGGAGTTCTAAAAGCTAGTGCTGTACTAGTGTGTAAACAAAAGCTACTATTCCCAGCAACTATGCTTCCATACTGAAGGCTGTGGTCTATAGTACAGGCTACACCTATACAGGAAGGAAGCAAAAATCCTCACAAATGGAAAAACAAACAGCATCATGATAAATGGAGAAAAAAACTGAAGTTGTCAATTATTTCATTGTACTTGGATTGACAATCAACTTCCATGGAAGCAACAGTCAAGAAATCAAATGATATACTGCATTGGGAAACTGCTGCAAAGCACTTCTTTAAAAGTTTTAAGAAGCAAAGGTGTAATTCAGATGATTAAGGTATGTTTGACCTAAGCTATGGTCTTTCAGTTGTCTCATTAGCTTACAAAATTTGGAAAATGAAAAAGGAAGACAGAAGAAGAATTGATACATTTGAATTGTGGTGTTGGCAAAGAATATTGAATATACCACGGACTGCCAGAAGAACAAACAAATCAGCCTTAGGAGAAATGCAAACATAACATTTCTTAGAAGCAATGATGGGGAGACTTTGGCTTGCACACTTTGGGTGTCAGAAAAGGCCAGTCACTAAAAAAGGACATCGTGTTTGGTAAAGCAGACAACCAAGGAAAATAAGCGAGACCGACAATGATATAGATTGACACAATAGCCCCAACAATGAATTCAAATATATCCATGATCGTGAAGATGGCTCAGGGCCGGGCAACATTTCCTTCTGTTATGCATAAGGTTACCATGAGCTGGAGCCAACTTTATGGCAACCAATAACAAACTACAACTTGCTTCTATTTATAGACTCTTCTGTATATCAAGAAAATCCTGGTAGCGTAGTGGTTAAGAGCTCGGCTGCTAACCAGAAGGTTGGCAGTTCTAACCCATCAGGCACTCCTTGGAAACTCTCAGAGCAGTTCTTCCCTGTCCTATAGGGTCACTAAGAGTCAGAATTGACTCAATGGCAATGGGTTTGGTTTTTTTGGTTTGCATATCAATGGAGCCCTGATAGTGCAGTGGTTAAGAGCTTGACTGCTAACCAAAATGTCTGTAGTTTGAGTTCACCATCCGCTCCTTCGAAACCCTATGGGTCAGTTCTACTCTGTCCCATAGGGTCACTGTTGAGTCAGAATTGACCCAAGGGCCACAGGTTACTTTTGCATATCAATGTCATCTAGTTGTAGGGATTGACTAATAAAATGTAATTCTGGCAGTAGGCTAGAGGATAGCACTTGGTGTAGTGTTGTCCAGACTATTCTTTTGAGGCTTTGTGAGATACTAATAAGTGTTATGTGAAAAATGGATTATGTGGTCATATTGGTATGGAAATGCTGGTTTATTCACTGTAGGACTTCTCAGATGTCTTACTAAACCAATGTTAATTGTTACTTTCCTAGAGGGAAGATCTAGGCAGAGGGAAAGACATTTCGGGTATGGAATGCAGAGTTCTGTGTTCAACATGGCCAGTCTACTGGGAGAGACAGAAAAGTAAGCCAACCACAGCAATAGTTTGTGAATACTTCTGCTAAGTACTTAGCACTTACCCTTTATTTCGGATTCTATTGCCAGAACCAAACCACTGACCTTATCTTATTGGCATTCACTTCTTGTCTGGCTTGTGACATCACCATTTGGCTAAATATTAATTATACTCCTAGGCATGCCAGGCAGCTCCTCAGTCTTACATCTGGCCCTTTCATTTCATTATCAGTTCTACTGTGGTGCGTCTGAGTGGTCTTAGTCCTGGTTCCTAGATTCAATGCTGTCCACAAGACAAGGTCAGGAGCCATTTCTTACAAGTGCATAGAATTACTGAAGTCAAAGATTTTAGAACAGGAAGAGCTCTTAGCTCTTATCAGGTTCAATCTTTAATTAAAAAAAAAATTAGATATCATCATATTCAATCCCTTAATTTTATAGCACAGTTTCATTAAAATAAGTAGGCCTAGATATGGCTTCCATGCACAGCTGCTGAAGTTGTGCACTGCACAACTGCATGGGTGTCTTTCACTTGATTATGATGTGAATAGCACCCCCTGAAGTAATCTATGCAACCATAGGCAGTGGCCCTGGCTTAGACATACCAAACCAAACCAAACCAAACCAAACCAAACCAAACCAAACCAAACCAAACCAAACCAAACCAAACCAAACCAAACCCATTGCCATGGAGCCGATTCTGACTCATAGCAGCCCTATAGAAGAGAGTAGAACTGCCCCGTAGGGTTTCCAAGATTGTAAATCTTTAGGGAAGCAGACTGCCATATTTTTCTCCCACGGAGTGGCTGGTGGGTTTGAACCACTGACCTCTTGGTTGGCAGCTGAGCACTTAACCCACTGTACCACCAGAGCACCTGGCTTAGATATAGCAGTTGTTGTAGTTATCTAGTGTTGCTAATAACAAAAATACCACAAGTGGATGGCTTTAACAAACAAATTTATTTTCTCACAGTTTAGAAGGGTAGAAGTCTGAATTTAGGGTGCTGGCTCTAGGGGAAAGCTTTCTCTGACAACTCTGGAGGAAGGTCCTTGTCTCTTCTGAGCTTCTGATCCTGGTGATATTTATGTGGTTTAGCATATCTCTTTCCCCATTTTTGCTTCTCCAGCTTGCTTAATTTTTTTTTTTTTTAATGTATTTCAAAAGTGATTGATTTAGGACACACCCTACACTAATCCTGTCTCAGTAACATAACTAAGACAATCCTTTCCCAAGTGTGATTATAACCACAAGCATAGAGGTTAGGATTTACAACACATATTTTCGGGGGACACAACTTAATCCATAACATTCTACCCTTTCACCCCCCCAAAATTCATGCCCTTCCCATGTGCAAGACACATTCACCCCATCATATCATCCCAAAAGTCTTAAATCAACTCCAAGTCTGAAATCTCCTCTTCTGAATCATCTAAATAAAAACATGAGTGAGATTTTAGGTGTATTCTCTCCTGGGGCAAAAATCCCTCTTTGTCTGTGAACCTGTGAAATCTAGACTACAAGTTATCTGTCTACAAAGTACAATGGCAGAACAGGCACAAGGTAGATATATCCATTACAAATGAGAGAAACCATAGGGAAAGAAGTGATAACAGGTGCTGTCTTAGTTATTTAGTGCTGCTATAACAGAAATACCACATGTGGATGGCTTTAACAAAGAGAAATATTTTTCTCTTGAAGTTTAGGAAGCAGCTCCAGGGGAAGGCTTTTTCTGTCTGTCAGTTCTGGGGGAAGGTCCTTGCCATCAATCTTCCTCTGGTCTAGGAGCTTCTCAGAGCAGGATCCTCAGGTTCAAAGGACACGCTCTGCTCCCAGCATTGCTTTCTTGGTAATATGATGTCCCCATGTCTCTTTGTTGGCTCCTCTCTTTTATATCCCAAAGGAGATTGATTTAAGAAGAAACCTAATCTTGTAGATTGAGTCCTGCCTCATTAACCACATTAATCCCACCCCATTAACATCATAGAGGTAGGATTTACAACACATATGAAAATGACATCTGATGACAAAGTGGTGAACAATTACACAGAACTCAGAATCATGGACTAGCTAAGTTGACACACATTTTTGGGGGACACAATTCAATCCATAACAGGCACTAAGCAAGTCCAAAACCCAGCAGAACATATTACATCATCTTTCAAGGCTTGAAAATAATCCTCTGTTCTCTGAGACCATCTAGGCAATGGCCTTGCCCTCCAAAGTCTGGGTGTTGGCCATAGGCTCTGGATTCAAGGTGGAGGCCCCACAGATCTAGGCTTCAACTCCACCTTCCAGGTCCACTAGGACAGCAACTCTACTCTTTTGGCTTTGGGCAGCCCCATTATCTGAGTCCATCTGAGTGATGGCCCTACTTCCTCAGTCCCAGCAGGCCCCATTCATCCTCCCCTTGGGCATGGCAGCAGGTCCCACTCTCTTGGCCAAACTGAATGCCAACTTACAGTCTGGAATTGAGTTGGTGAAGATCCCACTCTTTGAAACCTAGGAGGCAGTGGATCTACCGTGTGAAACCCCAGAGGCTGTAGCCCTCCCCTTTGAGGTAGAGGCAGCTCTGCTTCCTGTGTTCCTTCCAACCATTCTGCTGATCTCCAAGCTGCTCCAAGGATGATTCTTTTCTTTTCTTGGGGGACAACAGATATAGCTCCTTTGACCTGTTTCCTGCCTGTAGAATTCCAAGAGGTAGACAATGTTCTCTCCTTTCGTTCTTTCTCTGTCCTCTTCAGCCTAAGCTGATGAGTTTTCTGCTGTAATGGCTGGTTAGATCCATCAGCTACAGGCTTAATCTCTTTAACAAAAGATTGTGTAGCTAAGTTCTTGGTGAAAATTCTAGGACACATGTCTTCAGTTTGTACAATTGAACTTTCCAAATCTATAAGTTCTGTTTTCATTTTGCACAGTTTGTTTTTAAGTCCACCTCTTTCCTCTTGCATTTTACTATAAGTGGCAAGAAGAAACTGCACGCCCTTTAAGATCTTGCTCAGAAATCTCCTCAGCTGGATATCCAAGTTCATCACTGACAAATTCTACCTTCTACCAAACATTTGAATGTAATTCAGACAAGTTCTTTGCTACTCATAAAAAGCATCACTCTTCCCCCATTGTATAATCACACATTCATCACTTTCTTTTAAAGTCTCACCAGAAACACATTGAACACCCAACTTTCTAGCAACGTTCTGCTGCTGGTGCCACATGTATTCCCTAAGATAATAGGGACTTTCTCTATAGCTTTCCTCACTTCTTTCTGAGCCCTCACCAGAGTTGCCTCAGATCTCCATAATTCTACCAACAGTCTCTTCAAGGCAATCTAGGCTTTTACTATTCCAAAACCGACACCCATTGCTGTCAAGTTGATTCTAACTCACAGCGACCTTCTGTATAACAGAATGAAACACTGTCTGGTCCTGTGCAGTCCTCACAATTGTTTCTGTGTTTGAGCCCATTGTTGCAGCTCCTGTGTCAGTCCATCTCATTGTGGGTCTTCTTCCTTTTCACTGACCTTCTACTTTACCAATCGTGATGTCTGCCTACAGGGACTGGCCCCCCATGATATCATGCCCAAAGTATATGAAATAAAGTCTTGCCATCCGACCTTCTAAGGAACATTCTGGCTGTACTTCTTCCAAGACAGATTTGTTTGTTCTTCTGGCAGTCCATGATATATTCAATATTCTTTGCCAACACCATACTTCAAAGCATCAATTATTATTTTTTTATTTTTTATTGTGTTTTAAGTGAAAGTTTACAAACCAAGTCAGTCTCTCATAAAAAAACTTATATACACCTTGCTATAATCTCCTAGTTGCTCTACCTTTAATGAGACAGCACCCTCCTTCCTTCCACTCTATTTTCGTGTGCATTCGGCCAGCTTCTGTCCCCCTCTATCCTCTCACCTCTTTTCCAGACAGGAGCTGTGCACATAGTCTCATGTGTTTACTTGACCCAGGAAGCTCACTCTTCACCAGTATCATTTTCTATCCCATAGTCCAGTCCATTCCCTGTCTGAAGAGTTGGCTTTGAAAATGGTTCCTGTCTTGGGCTAACAGAAGGTCTGGGGACCATGACCTCTGGGGTCCTTCTAGTCTCACTTTGAAGAGTGGCATCTGGGGTCTTAGACGCTAGCAAGCAGCCATCTAAGATGCATCAGTTGGTCTCAACCCACCTGGATCAAAGGAGAATGAAGAACACCAAGGACACAAGGTAATTACGAGCCCAAGAAACAGAAGGGGCCACGTGAATCAGAGACTACATCATCCTGAGACCAGAAGAACTAGATGGTGCCAGCTACAGCCGATGACTGCCCTGACAGTGAACACAACAGAGAACCCATGAGGGAGCAGGAGAGCAGTGGGATGCAGACCCCGAATTCTCATTAAAAAGACCAGAGTTAATGGTCTGACTGAGACTGGAAGGATCCTAGTAGTCATGGCTTCTAGACCTCCTGTTGGCCCAGGACAGGAACCATTCCCGAAGCCACCTCTTCAGACAGGGATTGGACTGGACAATGAGTTGGAGAGGGATGCTGGTGAGGACTGAGCTTCTTGGATCAGGTGGACACTTCAGACTATGTTGGCATCTCCTGCCTGGAGGGGAGATGAGAGGGTAGAGGGGGTTAGAAGCTGGCAAAATGGACACGAAAAGAGAGATTGGGGGAGAGAGCAGGCTGTCTCATTAGGGGGAGAGTAATTGGGAGTTTGTTGCAAGGTGTATATAAGTTTTTGTGTGAGAGACTGATTTGATTTGTAAACTTTCACTTAAAGCAGAATAAAAATTATTTAAAAAATGTTGGAATTTGGATAGAAATTTCATTATAGCTGTAGATGGCTTTTGGTAGAATAGAGATTTTTACAATGTTAAGTCTTCCTATCCATAAGCAAGGTATGTTTTTCCACTTATGTAGGGCTTTTTTGTTTTCTTGCAGTTTTCTTTGTGTAGGTCTTTTACATCTCTGGTAAGATTTATTCCTAAGTATTTTATATTCTTGGGGGCTACTGTAAATGGTATTGATTTGGTGATTTCCTCTTCAACGTTCTTTTTTGTTGGTGTAGAGGAATAGAACTGATTTTTTTTTTTTTTTTAATGTTTGCCTTGTATCCTGATACTCTGCTGAACTCTTCTATTAGTTTCAGTAGTTTTCTTGAGGGTTCTTTAGGGTGTTCTATGTATAAGACCATGTCATCTGCAAACAGAGATACTTTTACTCTTTCCTTACCAATCTGGATGCACTTTATTTCTTTATCTAGCCAAATTGCTCTGGCTAGGACCTTCAGCACAGCGATGAATAAGAGTGGTGATAAACGGCATCCTTGTCTGGTTGCCGATCTCATGGGGAATGTTTTAGACTCTCTCCATTTAGGATGATGTTGGTTGTTGGCTTTGTATAAATGCCCTTTATTATGTTGAGGAATTTTCTCTCTATTCCTATTTTGCTGAGAGTTTTTATCATGAATGAGTGTTGAACTTTGTCAAATGCCTTTTCTGTATTAATTGATAAGATCACGTGATTCTTATCTTTAGTTTTATTTATATGATGGATTATGTTAATTGTTTTTCTAATGTTGAGCTACCCCTGTATGAATCCCACTTGGTCATGTTGAATTATTTTTTTGATGGATTGTTGAATTCTACTGGATAGAATTTTGTTGAGGATTTTTGTATCTAAGTTCATGAGGGATATAGGTCTGTAATTTTCTTTTTTTCTGTGGTGTCTTTACCTGGTTTTGGGATATGCTGGCTTCATAGAATGAGTTTGGGAGTATTCCCTCCTTTTCTATGCTTTGAAATACCTTTAGTAGTAGTGGTGTTAACTCTTCTTTGAAAGTTTGGTAGAACTCTGCAGTGAAGCCATCCGGGCCAAGACTTTTTTGTTGTTGTTGTTGGGAGTTTTTAAATTACCTTTTCAATTTCTTCTTTTGTTATGGGTTTATTTACTTGTTCTACCTCTGTGTTAGTTTAGGTAGGTAGTGTGCTTCTAGAAATTCATCCATTTCTTCTAGGTTCTCAAATTTGTTAGAGTACAATTTTTCATAGTAATTTGATATGATTTCAATATCGGTTGGGTCTGTTGTAATATCACCCATTTCATTTCTTATTCGGGTTATTTGCTTCCTCTCCTGTTTTTGTTTTGTCAGTTTGGCCACTGATTTATTAATTTTGTTAATTTTTTTAAAGAACCAGCTTTTGGTCTTGTTAACTCTTTCAATTGTTTTTCTGTTTTCTATTTCATTTAGTTCAGCTCTAATTTTTATTGTTTACTTTCTTCTGGTGACTGACGATTTCTTTTGTTGCTCTCTTTCTATTTGTTCAAGTTGTAGGCACAGCTCTTTGGTTTTTGACACTTTCTTCTTTTTGTATGTGTGCATTTATTGATATAAATTGACCTCCAAGTACTGCTTTCACTGTGTCTCAAAGATTCTGATAGGAAGTGTTTTCATTCTCATTGGATTCTATGAATTTCTTTATTCCATCCTTGATGTCTTCTATAACCCAGTCATTTTTGAGCATTTTTATTGTTTAGTTTCCAAGTGTTTGATTTCTTTTCCCTGCTTTTTCTCTTATTGATTTCTACTTTTATAGCCTTATGATCAGAGAAGATGGCTTGTAATATTTCGATGTTTTGGATTCTGCTAAGGCTTGCTTTATGATCTAATATGTGGTGTATTCCAGAGAATGTTCCATGTGTGTTGGAGAAAAAAGTATAATCGGTTGCTGTTGGGTGGAGTGCTCTGTATATGTCTGTGAGGTCAAGTTGGTTGATTGTGGCATTTAGATCTTCTGTGTCTTTATTGAGCTGCTTTCTGGATGTCCTGTGCTTCACGGAAAGTGGTGTGTTGAAGTCTCCTACTATTATTGTGGAGCTGTCCATCTCACTTTTCAATGCTGTTAGAGTTTGTTTTATGTATCTTGCAGCCCTGTCACTGGGTGCATAAATATTTAATATGGTTATAGCCTCCTGGTATATTGTCCCTTTAATCATTATACAGTGTCATTTCTTATCCTCTGTGGTGGATTTAACTGTAAAGTCTATTTTGTCAGAAATTAATATTGTCACTCCTGCTCTTTTTTGATTGTTTGTTTGATATATTTTTTTCCATCCTTTGAGTTTTAGTTTGTTTGTGACTCTAAGTCTAAGGTGCATCTCTTGTAGGCAGTATATAGGCAGATCTTGTTTTTTTAATCCATTCTGTCACTCTCTGTCGCTTTATTGGTGTATTTAGTCCATCTACATTCAGTGTAATGATGGATAGGTATGAGTTTAGTGCTATCATTTTGATGTCTTTTTTTGTGTGTTGTTGACAGTTTCTTTTTCCCACTTAATTTTTTGTGCTGAGTAGTTTATATATTGTCTTTTCCTCTTATTTGTTATAGTTGATTTTTTTTTTCTTATATTTATTTTGATGAGTAGGATTGTTAGTCTCCTTTGTGGTTACCTCAATATTTACGCCTATTTTTCTAAGTTTAAAACTATCTTTTATTTCTTTATATCGCCTTGTCTTCCTCTCCATATGAAAGATCTATGACTACATTTCTTAGTCCCTCTCTATTTTTTTAATGTTGACTTCTTTTACAAAATGACATCGCTGTTTCCCTGTTTTGAGTGTTTTTTCTTTATCTTGATTTATTTTGTGATTTCCCTGTGTGGGTTGACATCTGGTTGCTCCATTCAGTGTTCTAGTCTTGGATTGATATCTGATATTATTGATTTTCTAACCAGAGAACTCCCTTTAGTATTTCTTGTAGTTTTGATTTGGTTTTTATGAATTCCCTCAACTTGTGTTTATCTGGAAATGTCTTAATTTCGCCTTCATATTTGAGAGACAGTTTTGCTGGATATATGATTCTTGGCTGGCAATTTTTTTCCTTCAATGCTTTATATTGGTCATCCCAGTGCCTTCTTGCCTGCATGGTTTCTGCTGAGTAATCTGAGAGTATTCTTATTGACTCTCCTTTGTAGGTGGCTTTTTGTTTATCCTTAGCTGCTCTTAAAATTCTCTCTTTATCTTTGGTTTTGGCAAATTTGCTTATAATATGTCCTGGTGACTTTCTTTTAAGATCTACCTTATGTGGAGTTCGAAGAGCATCTTGGATAGATATCTTCTCATCTTTCACAATATCAGGGAAGTTCTCTGAAACAAAATCTTCAACAAAAGGCATCAATTATTTTTAAGTCTTCCTTATTCATTGACTAATGCTGCTATAACAAAACAAAAATACCACGAGTAACTGGCTTTAACAAATTTATTTTCTCATGATTTAGAATGCTAGAAGTCTAAATTCAGGGTTCTAGCCCTAGGGAAAGGCTTTCTTTCTCTGTGGGCTCTGGGGGAAAGTCCTTGTCTCTTCAGCTTCTGTTACTTGGCTCCTTGGTGATCTTCATGTGGCATGGTGCCTCTTTTTCCCATCTCTGCTTCTTTTGCTTGCTTTCTTAATCTCTTTTATATCTCAAAAGAGATTGATTTCAGACATACCTTGCACTCATCCTATCTCACTAACATAACAAAGAAACCTATTCCCAAATGGGATTATAACCACAAAGCTCCAGAGGTTAGAATTTATAACACATTTGAGGGGGACACAATTCAATCCATAACAGCTGTGTTTAATTTATTTTCCCCTAGAGAAGGTATTGTGTGTTCTAAGGAAGCTGAAAATAGTGACTGAAATGTGATAATCAATGGAGTATAAATCTTGAAGTTTGAACGGTATATGATGTTTCTAAAACACAATGTTCCATTGTAAAATAAATTGCTAGGATGAACATATTACAGTTATCTAGTAAAAATGTGTATCCCTAATTTTAAAACTTACCCTTTTCAATTAGTAAGTGATTAAAAACTAATAGAGAAAGGGCAGCAACAACAGAACAGCAGTGAGTGACACTGAGATTTTGGAAAGAGGATAGAGACAAAGAAAAAATACCCAGAGAAATAGTTGATGGAAAGCCAAGTGTCAGAATAACAATGAAATATATATAAATACAATCTTAGGTTTATAAATACTCCTTGGTGAGTCATCTCATGTGCCTTGCTAAGTTGTGAAAAGAGTAACCCAAGTATTTTAGTTTCATTGATAAGGAAAATTGAATAAAGGAAGTTTTAATGTGTTCCCTGACCCTACCCCTGGGAGTTAATTTCCAGAATACCTAAGCAGGCAGAGTCACCATTAAGTCTCAGCCCAGTGCCTCCTTTCACTTTTTACCTGTCTACACTTGGGTCATTGAAGTGTCTAACACATATTTAAGTGCCCACTAGGAATAGAAACTCTGTTCTTTATCTGACGACAAGGTTTACGTTGTCAGGTAAGAGTTAGACCTCAATAACTGGAGGAGACTGTACAGCATTCTATGGTTGCTTTACTTCCTTCATGTGCTCTCATGGATTGAATTGTGTTCCCCCCAAATATCTGTCAACTTGGCTAGGTCACGATTCCCTTGTATGATTTTATCTTGTGATGTGATTTCCCTATGTGTTATAAAGCCTATCACTATGATGTAATAAGATGGGTTAGTGGCAGTTATATTAGGTAGTGTCTTAAGCCAAGATCTTTTGAGATATAAAAGAGAGAAGTGAGCAGAGAGTCATGGGGACCTCATACCACCAAGAAAGCAGTGCCAGGAGCAGAGTGAGGCCTTTGGACCTGAGGTTCCTGCACTGAGATGCTCCCAGGCCAAGGGAAGACTGATGACAAGGACCTTCCTCCAGAGTCAAGAGAGTTAGAAACTCTCCCCTGGAACTAGCATCCCGAATTCAGACTTCTAGCATACCGGACTTTAAGAGAATAATCTTCTCTTTGTTAAAACCATCTACTTGTAGTATTTCTGTTATAGCAGCAATAGATGATGAAGCCACTCACTTTGCTTACTTTCCCCACTAGACTGTGAGTACTTTGAGTGCAGAGACTCTGTATTGCATCCTGAACATCCCCCATCTCAAGCATGATATCTCCCACCTAATAGATACTCAACAAAAAATTGTTGAAGGAGTGAGAGTTGTGATCTTTCTCACCCAACATTTGTGAATCCCAGCTCCAGTTCTTGTAAGTTGTTTGTTCATGCCTATTAAGTCCCAGGCTCATTGGTACCCTACAAGGTCCAAAAGGCTATTTTAGCCAAGATAGATGTTTGCACAGCTTCTTCATTGACCTAGCAAGTGTGGGGGTGGATAACACTAATATTCATCCTGGATCAAAATCAGGGATTCTTGTTTGCTTAGGTGCCAGGGGTAAATCTTCCTGTACATAGAAATGTATCATGTTAATGCTCCTGATGGGCAGGCTGCCCAGAGCTTCATTGAGTTATCAATGTTTTTACTTGATCTATTGACAATGGAGGCTTGAAAGCAAATAGCTTTGCCAACTCCAAGTAGCTGGCTCGAGGCCAGGAAAACAGGAAAGCTTTGCAAAGGCTAAGGGCTGGCACAGGACTTGGGGTTTGCAGTAAGTTTCTGTAGGTGACTTCGAGAAGGAAAAGGAAGTATGAATTCTAAAATCATGGCTGGAAATGAGAACTTAGATTCAATCAGTGTGTTTAGGGAGCACTGACCATGTGCAAGTAACCAGGCATCACTCTACAGGGAGTGAGAGGAAAGTGGGTTTTACGTCACTTGACCTCTCCAATGTCGTCTCTGCCTCTACAAAGGGTATAGTGACTGCATAGATGACCTGAGGGAAAGGAGGTATAGAGTACTGACATTAGAGTGAGAAAAATCTGTATTCCATTCAAGGATTTACCAAACCCTACCTATGAAAACTTAAGACACTACTCAGTCTTTGTGAGCTTTGGTTTCTTCATACGTAAAACAGGAATAATACCTTAAAGGGTTAGTCAGAAATAATGAGCTTGATATTCACTTAGCAACATAGATAGATCTCAGAAATTTAGCACTGTATAAGGAAAATAAGCTGGAGCCCTGGTGGAGCAGTGGTTAAGAGCTCAGCTGCCAACCAAAACGTTGGCAGTTCAAATTCACCAGCTGCTCCTTGGAACCCTAAGGGCAATTCTATTCTGACCTCTAGGGTTGCTATGAGTCGGAATAGACTCGATGGCAATGGGTTTGTTTGTTTTTCTGAAGAAAAGTGAAAATCAGAAAAAACACTGTGTGTGTATGTGTGTAAATTAATATAGGTAATAACAGAGTGACACCCTTTAGATGAATTAGAATTAATGGCTAAGGTGAAAAGAGGAAAAGGAGTGATAAAGGAGAATGGAAGGAAAAAGTGAAATAAAGGAGTTGTCTGACACAAACAACTATACACCTAATAATTGTACTCCTGAACTGAATGATATCATTAACCCAATTCTGTGGGCCACGTGAAGAAAAAAAAAGTAATCACAGAAACGTATAGTTACAAACAAAGAAAACGGATATAAATAGAATGAAAATGTACTATAATTAAGAATGGAAACCATGGTGGTATAGTGGTTAAGAGCTACAGCTGCTAACCAAAAGGATGGTAGTTCGAATCCACCAGGTGTTCCTTGGAAACCCTATAGGGCAGCTCTACTCTGTCCTATAGGGTCGAATTGACTCGATGGCAATGGGTTTTTTTTTTTTTTTAGTGATTAAGAATGGAGTCCCTAGGCAGCAAAAATCGTTAAGTTCTGGACTACCAAAAGAAAGGTTGGTGGTTCAAACTCACCCAGAAGCACAGGAAGTAAGGCCTGGCAATATGCTTCCAAAAGGTCACAGTCTTAAAACCCTATAGAGCAGTTCTGCTGTACACACATGGAGTTGTTATGAGTTGGAATCGACCTGAAGGCAACGAACAACAACGATTAAAAATAAGCAGGGGAATGGGGGGTTCTAACATAGATATTGAAATGAGTCAGGATAAGAGTGGAGGAAATGAAATTCCAGACAATGAGAAGAGCCTATGTAAAGGTCATGCTGCTGTAAATAGATTGATGCTTCAAGGCACTGAGAAGGGCATGAGCACAGTGCATGAGGGCGAGAGTGGGGAGAGATGAGCCTGAAAGGCAGGCAGAAGCTAAGTTCTGCAGGCCTTGTAGACCACATGAAGAGGCTGCATTTTAACCTAAGTGCAACAATAAGCCATTAATACAGGGGGTGGTGGATAGTGGTGGAGATGGTGGGAAATGTATGTGGCATCGTCAGATTTCTGTTTTATAAAAGTGTACTCTAACTTCTGTTAGGGAGCCAAAGTGGATGCAGACAGATCTTTTAAGAGCTTTCTTGCAGCAATTCAGAGGAGCCATAAGAGTGGTTTGGGCAATGCTGTGCCAACGGGAATGTAGAGAAGTGACTGATTAGAGAGACCTTTGGAGATCTATCCACAGGTCCTACAAGACTAATATATTTTTTTCATGGATCATATTTGTGTTCATATTACTTACAGCTCCTTTTTTGGAGGTTTATATATCCCTTTCAAGGATCCCTGTTGGCACAGTGGTTAAGTGCTCAACTGCTAATGAAAGGTTGGCAGTTTGAACCCACCAGCCACTCCACTGGAGAAAGATATGGTAGCCTGCTTCTGTAAAGATGTACAGTCTTGGGAACGTTATGGGGATAGTTCTACTCTGTCCTATAGTGTTTCTATGAGTTGAAATCAACTTTACACTAATGGGTATATATCCCTTACGAATTGACATCAGAAATAACCATGTTACTTTTTTTGCTAATGAAATGAGGGAGACAGCAGTATATGTCACTTCTGTTCTGATTGGAAGTTTTAAGAGCAAGTGGGTGATTTCTCTCCGACATGAGACCAGCAATGTCCCAGGTAGGGGCTACTTCACCAACCTGAGTCTCAAGATGATGATCCTGTGTGACAGAGCCTCAACTGACCTGTGATAAAACCAGTGAGAAATTAATCTTTTTTTCTCTAGTGCACATGGAACATTGGCCAAAATATGCCATATGCCTTTTTACATTCAGTACTGAACTCTTGTTATTCATTCCCAACTCTTCTTCTTTACTAATTTTCTTAATCATATATATAGGACCACCATCATTGTGCCAAACACCAAATTTTACCGTTTCCATGCCATAAATAAATCGTAAACCTATCTACTTGTCTCTATCCTAACTACCATCACTGTAGAATAAGCTTCTATTCTCTCTCACACGGACTATTGCATATCTTCTTAACTGGTCTTGTCACATCCATCCTTGCCACTTTTCAAACCATTATCTACCCAACAGCTGGATTAATCATCAAATACAATTCTAGTGATAGCTCCACTTTTAATAACCAATCAACATACTTAAAGAAAAATAATCTTTATATGGCTTTGCTGACCCAACTCTGCATTAAGTAATCTATTTACCTATTTTCTTGACCTTGTCATGCCCATCTCCCCCCTTAATCACTATGCTCCAGCCATGATGTTGCTCTTCCAGTTACTCATAAGGCTTATAAAACTTGATAAATGAATGGGAGTTGAGCGGCATGGAACACGTTGTTCTTTATATCAGGGATGTTGTTACTTATCTTCCAGCACCTCAAATCTTCCTCAATGCCCACTCTTTTCCCCCAACATTTTATTATGAAAATTTTCAAAATATACAACAAAGTTGAAAAATTTTTACAGTAAACACATGTATACCCACCATCTAGGTTATACCATTAGTGATTTATTACACTTCTTTTATCACATATACATCTATTATTCATCCCTCTATTCCGTGGCCTACTCTTACTCCAACAAAATTCTCATTAAGTGTCAAATCTTTAGGGACCCCTTCCTGAATCCCCAAAGAGAAGTTGCATCCTATCGCAGTACCCTCTCTTACAATTTCTTGTCCTGTTGTGACGCATGATGCAATTACCACAAATAACTTTAATATTTGTCTTCTCAGCTAGATCTTCACTCTCAAAATTGAGCTTTCATCAGAATCACCTGAGAAGTTTGCTTAAAACACAGGTTACTGAGCCCTGCAACCAAAACTTTCCAGGTCTTGAATGAGGACCACAGTTTTTCATTTTTGGCAAATTCCCAGGTGATGTTGATTCTCTTGAACTATGGACCACAGTTTGAGAACTACTGAGGTAGATGGAAGTTCCATGCCTGTAGGGGTCATGTCTGATTAAGGCACTCAAGACATTATATGAATTTGCTGAGTGAATGAACACATGCATATGTGTGTGTGTTACTTTTTCATTTACTATATCATAGGAATTCCTTGTTGTCAATGAACTACTCCATTGGTCTGTGTACCCTGTTGACTTATCATCCCCTGTTAGTAGATATTCACCTTACTCCTAATTATATACAACAATATTATCGATTCCTGTACTCTGTCCAAATAAACCCCAATTTTCATAGGGTTCCTTCACGTCAGATAGAATATTTTAATTAACAAAGGCTGAAGCATACTTTCTGATTTTTTTCTTATGATCCTCAGCAGTTAAATTCCCACTTAAGTGAGGTAGAAGTTATAACTTCAAAAAACACTTTTCTCAAGGGAAGGGGGAAAAAAACCTAAACTTAATTGAAACTAATTACAAACAAGGTAATGTTTACATGAGGTTTGCTGTGCAGGTATAAAGGTGGGAGGTGAGGTCATACGCATGCCTTTAGAAGAATCTGTTTCTAAATGAACACAGGAATTCACTGTAACCTAGCAAGTTTCCTGGCCCCACACTTGAGTTCTTAGGATAAAGGATGCAAAAGATATGGCTGTAAGTTGAGTATGCCTTTTTAAACCTGCTTATGTGATGGTTTCTTGGCTTCAGTCTGAAAACAAACAATCAACACATAATTTCTTTGAAGTTCAGTAATTATTTCTGTCATACCTGAGTGATGGAAATATTTTTAAATGACTTTTATTTCTTCTGCATTGGAACCAGGGAATAAAATCACCACAGGCACCATTCTAATCTGATATTGGAATCTGTCCTTCTCATTTGAAAGCTGTCATGACCATATTTACAAAGTTCTTTATCCAACACAACATAACATTATTTACATAAATAGCGCATCATCCACCTACCCATAAATTCATCCAGCCAGCCTTTATTGAGTGCCTAGCTTGTCCAGGTATTGTGGAAAAACAAGTTACAGGAGGCACTGACTTTCCTTAAGGAACTTAGAGTCTAGCAGGGAATAGAACTAATGACCTCAGTGCAATATGACTCAGTCTTCAAGTGAAATATGCATGGATCTGATGGAGAAAGACTGTCTTTTAAATCAGACTGGGGACACCAGGAGTGGCACTTACTTACTAAGTTTCATGGGCAAAGTAGTTTGAGTTTAAGAAGTGTGGTCAAAGCAACTTTAAATGAAGAATAACATCTAGGAATACAGGAGCTTCGAAACAGAACGGAGTGTCTAAAGGACAAGATTCATTCAATATTGTTAGAGGTGAGAACACTTGTATGGGACAGTCCAGAAATCATCAGTAGATTGGCCAAGGTAAGATCATGAAATGCAGGGAAACTGACTGGGACAGGCCCATGCTTCCTTCTTCAGCCTCATCTCACCACTTCGCCTCTTGCTTACTTTGCTCCAGACTCACTGGCCTTTGATCATTCCCCCAAATATCTCATGTTTCCCCCTCTCTCTGGACCTTTCCACACTTCCTGGGAGGTATTTTCATGCATCCCTCTTTATCCAGATGATGCCTACTCATTCATCAGGTCTCAACTGAGATTCCACTTTCTCAGGATTCCCTGACCCTCCAAATGAAATCAGGTCTCTATATCACATCTACTGTGTTCCCTATACTCTTCCATCATAGCCCTTGTCATGGTTGATGTGTGTGAGCACAGTCCCTCTCCTGATGTTCTACAAGCTCAGGGAGGGAAGGGGGATTCTGTTTTCCTCAGTATTGTATCCCTCTATCCCTGTTCTGAACAGGATGCTTGGCACATAGTGAGTACTTAACAAGCGTTGAAAGAAAGAGGAGAAAATTAATATTTATTGAATATCTATAAGTCATGCTGTGTGTTTACACACACACACACACGCACATATCTGATATTTAAAAAAAAAAAAAAGTTGCCATTGAGCTTATTCCAACACAGCCATCTCATGTGTGTCAGAGTAGAACTGTGCTCCACAGGGTTTTCAATGGCTGGTGTTTGGAAGCAGATTGCCAGGCTTTTCTTCTGAGGTACCTCTGGATAGACTCAAACCCCCAACTTTTCGTTTAGCAGTGTGTTAACCGTTTATACCACCCAGGGCGTATCTATATATGTAATTTCACTTAATTCTTCTCCAAACCGTTTGAGGTTGGAGATGCTATTCCTAAGTTACAGTTAAGATAAATTGGAGTCACAAAAGCTAATTTCCTTTAAGTTTCGTTACGTTCTCACATCATCTTGTTTTGTATGTGTTATTCTCTCTGTCAACCCCATGATCCCCATATTCTACCAAGAAATAGTGTAGCCATTTGTCATCTGAGGTCTTTCTCTGATTGTATCTCCACTCTAAGTAGTAAAGTCAGGGCACTGTCCTCTTGATTTCCATTTCATGAGGTAGATTCTTCTACCAAGCTCTTAACATTGTGTACTGATTTGTCTCTCTCATCTATACTGTGAAGACCTTGAAAACAGGAATTTTGTCCTGCTCACTGTATTTCCACTGCCTCTCAGGTACCTGATACAAAAAGCGGTACTCAAATTAGAACTGTGGTTGTTCATACGAGACACTTCAGGAATTATCAGAGGCTGTCCAAGATCAGATTATGAGCCACAGAAAAACTGATTGTCTGGGTCAGGCCCTTGCCTACCTTTGAAATAAAATGAAATGGCCAAGTTATATTTTTCAATTCCACAAATATCCTTTTTTTCTCTTTTCTTTTTTTAAATTATTGTTACCAAAATATGGATAACATTTACCCATCTCACATTTTTCACAGGTACAATTCAGCGACATCAGTTACATCAATCACTTTGTGCAATATCTGTTGCCCAACTTTCCATCTTTACTATGATGGAAAGCACTGTTACAGGCTCTGGGGATACAGCAGTGCAAATACCAGCCAAGTTCATGCTCCTATTTTCATGGAGCTTATCTAGTTTTTTTTTTTTTTTTAATGCTCTGGTGGGAGTTCGATAATCAGTAAAAAAAAAAAAAAAAAAAAGTTGCCTTTGAGTTCATCTTGACTCATGACAAGCCCTTGTGTGTCAGGGTAGAACGGCTCCATTGGGTCTTCAGTGTTTGATTTTCTGGAAGTAGTTTACCAGGGCTATCTTCGAAATAAAATTAAATTGTCAAGTTATAGTTTTCAAAATCATCTCCCCCGCCCTGTGTTTTCTTCTGAAGAGCCTCTGGGTGGACTCAAACTTTCAACTTTTGTGTTAACAGTGGAGCACATTACCGTTTGCATCACTCATGACCTCTTTAGCTCAATAAGGCCTCTAAAATGTTAGAGCTGGTAATTGGCAGAGCCAGTCTTTAAATTTAGCTCTGATTGCCTCCCAGGTCTTTTATAGGCGGTTGCTCTAAGGCAGCCTCCCTAATACAGGCTACACAATAAATGTATTTTCTCTGATGATCGCATTCAGCCTTATTTAAGTCTTGGGCATTACTCTTTCCCTGAGAGGTCTCGTATCAGTTTGTAACATAGAGTCCTGGTGGCGCAGTGGTTTAAGCATTGGCTGCTAACCAAAAGGTTGGCAGTTAGAATTCACCAGACATTCCTTGGAAGCCCTATGGGGCAGTCCTACTCCGTCCTATATGGTTATTATGAGTTGAAACAGACTTGACAGAAACGAGTTTTTTTGGTTTGTTTTATTTTTGGTAAACATGACTCAACCTTTCCCACCATTTTGAAAGGAAAGCATTGCTTTCATTCTTACCTCCTCCAACATCCCTTTGTTATTTTAGCATTTATTCTTGTTCCAACAGCAAATAACAATCCTCCTTGTAGTTCAACCAAATATTCTAGCTTTAGAGGAATTAACTTTGCTTGTTGTCATAAGAGGGAGTATCTTGAACTTCCTGGATTAATGCACAGGGCATAAATGTAGTAGTCAATTTGTCTGATGTAGTTTTTACTTTGAACCCATTTTACAGAGTTTTGGCCACTTACCCACTAAGTACATATATCCTTTTCCAGAGATTTGGTTAAAAATTCCTCCCTAACACTGTCTTTTAATTAAATTCAGGGAAAGTGGTTTATCTTAACACTGTTTTCCTTTTGTATGCATTTATAGTTCTCAAGTTGTTATTACCTAATCCCATCTACTTACTCAGGACTCATGTCTCTTAAACATTACTATTTTGTTTTGAACAATACACTTACCTGCATTGCTCTTTCTTGTCTCACAGACCATTACAAGTATCACCAAGTTAGTCCTATTCAGAGAGATAGAGAAAAAAGTCCAAGATTTTTAGGTACTTTCTGTTTTTCCTCAAAGCTCTGTGGGTTACAACACTACACTTCCACAGTCTCCCAATGTTTTTGCTGTAGTTGGCTAGGGAATGAGCCCTTACAAGCATTTCTGT
Organism: Elephas maximus indicus; assembly: GCF_024166365.1. Lineage (NCBI taxonomy): Eukaryota > Metazoa > Chordata > Mammalia > Proboscidea > Elephantidae > Elephas > Elephas maximus. The sequence goes on along the minus strand of NC_064837.1, from coordinate 41,409,149 downwards.
TGGTTCGCCCATCTAGGCTTCCTTGGTGCCCATTTTTTCTTCAGCTTTTGGTGTTTCTCTTAGTTCCTGTTCCATTTATCTGCTTCTGCCCTTCCCCTTTGCCATAGAGTCTATTCCAACTCATAGCGACCCTATGGGACAGAGCAGAACTCCCCACAGGGTTTCCAAGGCTGTAATTTTTAATTAAGGAAGAAGACGGCCACATTTTTCTCCCACAGAACAGCTCATGGGTTTGCACCATTGAGCACTTTAACCAGTGCACCACCAGGACTCCTATATGCTTCTGCAGACCTAGTTAATCTAAGACTCAAGTTCCTCAAGCAGGGGCCTGCTCTTCAAATTCTCTTTGACCTTCCCTGTTAGGTCGCTGCCCTCTCTCCTTTTTTTATTTTCACTGCGAATTGAAGTCAAGGATGAATTTTGTAAAGCAAATCTTCCCTCATCCTCTTGCTACAGAAAGAGTATTCTTTTTACTATTTTCATATTGTACTCCTCATTCAGAACTAGCTATTATATTTCACACTCTTCACTGCCTCCTGAAATTTACTTACTTTTCTTCTATTTTATCCCCAAGACCCTTTTATTATCTTCTTCTTCAGGCCCAGGAGTCTTTCCTGTATACTTAGGGACAGATATTAGGCTATTCCATCACCTTATGAGTCTCGGCCTCACAGCTTACATTACTTCTTTTTATAAATTCTCCTGAGCCTTTGGGACACTGGTACCTCTTTTCTACAAGAGTGACACAACAAATCCCTTTTTGTCAGGGTACAGCTGTGCACATCATCTTTACGAAACCATGTATTACAGTCACCTTATATCATGAGTTTTCTTAACTCCTTCTCTTCTAGAAAACTAAAAGTAACATTTAATTATCCACATGTGTTATCTTAATCTCAAAATAACCCTATGGCATGTTAATTTTATCATGTCCATTTTATAGGGTAAAAATATATGCTTTTTAAAAAAATTTCTTTAGTAGAAACATTACATAGCAAATTAAACTCTTAAATCCCAGGAATTCAGATTTTTAAGCACATGTTTCTTTGGTTATTCTTTCAATTATTTGAGGATGTAAATATGCCAGGCAGTGTTCTATGTGCTGGGAAAACAAAGATAAATTTTCTGCTTGTAAGGCATTCAAAATTTTGTGAGAACACTGAAAAATAAATAATTTTCATTGATATGATAAATAAAACAGTGATAAAGAGCTATGAGAAAATAGAGAAGAGAGAAATTCATCTAGAGAGTTAGGGGCAATTTCACAGAAGAACATATCCTTGAGATGTACTTTAAAAAAGAATAAGCATACATAACATGAAATTGAGATAAAAGGAGAATTCCCTGTAGCTATCAGAAACTCTGGTGGCGTAGTGGTTAAGTGCTACAGCTGCTAACCAAAGGGTTGGCAGTTCAAATCCGCCAGGCACTCCTTGGAAACTCTATGGGGCAGTTCTACTCTGTCCTATAGGGTCGCTGTGAGTCAGAATTGACTCGACTGCAGTGGGTTTGGTTTTGGTTTTTATAGTATACCACGTGTAAAGTTAAAAGGTAAAAAAAGTATGGTATGGTTAAGGAAAAGCAACAAGTATGGTTTGAGTCAAATATAGATTGTGTGAGATGCAGAGACAGAGATCAAGGTAGAAAACTAAATCAGGAACAGAATATATCTGTGTTGCCAGCATTTGAACTATGGGTGAAGGTAACTGCATATAAACCATGGAGTCTTGCTAGTTTAATGTGCAGAAATCTACTTGCTACATTTGTCACATTTAAAACTGAGTGCTGCTGATTAGCTGTGATAGAGACTCTTCTGCTCTGCAAAATTATTATTATTTATTGTGCTTTAAGTGAAAGTTTACAATTCAAGTCAGTTTCCCATACAAAAACTTATACACACATTGTTATATGATCCTAGTTGCTTTCCCTATAATGTGACAACATACTCCTCCTCTCCACCCTGTATTTCCCATGCCCATTCAACCAGCTCCCGTCCCTCTCTGCCTTCTCGTCTTGCCTTCAGACAGCAGCTGCCCACTTAGTTTCAAGTGTCCACTTGAGCTAAGATGCACACTCCTCACCAGTATCATTTTATATCTTATAGTCCAGTCTAATCTTTGTCTGAAGAGTTGGCTTCAGAAATGGTTTTAGTTTTGGGCTAACAGAGAGTCTGTGGGCTATGTCTTCTGGGGTCCCTCCATTCTCAGTCAGACCATTAAGACATTTTACTAGAATTTGAGCTCTGCACCCCACTTTTCTTCTGCTCTGCCAGGGACTCTTTGTTGTGTTCCCTGTCAGGGCAGCCATTGGCAGTAGCCAGGTACCATCTAGCTCTTCTGGTCTCAGGCTGCTGGAGTCTCTGATTTATGTGGCCCTTTCTGTCTCTTGGGCTCACATTTTCCCTGTGTCTTTGGTGTTCTTCGTTCTCTTTTGCTCCAGGTGGGTTGGGACCAATTGATGCATCTCAAGTGGCCAGTCGCTAGCTTTTAAGACCCCAGATGCCACTCACCAAAGTGGAATGCAGAACATTTTCTTAATAAACTTTGTTATGTCAATTGACCTAGGTGTCCCCTGAAACGATTGTCCCCAGACTCCTGTCCCTGTGACTCTGTTCCTTGAAGTGTTTGGTTGTCTTCAGAAAACTTCTTAGCTTTTGGTTTAGGTCAGTTGTGCTGACTTCTAGATTGTGTGTTGTCCTTCCCTTCGCCTAAAATCATTCTCGTCTACTATCTAGATAATGAATACCTCTCTCCCTCCCTCCTCACCTTGTAACTATCAAAGAATGTTTTCTTCTGTCTGCACAATTATTTTCAGGCTCAGACTGAAGTTAATTTTGCTACCTCAACAGACGTGGACATCTAGCCAGCAGGTGGAAGAGAAAATAGACAGGAATAGTATGGGAGGTTTTCTTGGGCCAGTCCTGGATGTAGGGCATTTCACTCTTACCCATACTCCATTGGATAGAAGTAAATCACATGATCACATCTACCTAAAATGGACACTGGGAAAGATAGTCTAGCCATAGGATAAAGTCTCTGCCCCAGCAATGTAAAAATTTTAAAGCAGTAAGAATTTTCAGGTATTGGAATGGCATATCTAGACTAAGATTTGAATGAAGAATACCAAGGAAAAAAGCTTAGAGGAAATGTAGCAAGTTTAATTTTGTATACACTGAGCTTGAGATGGCTTTAGCGTAGCAATTTGAATAGCACTTGAAAGGAATATGGAATATGAAAGAAGGCAAAGCCTAGAGCTTGGAAGCACTTAAAATTATTCCTAGAGCTGGGAGAATTATTCTAAAGAAAGTGAGACTGTTAAAGTCACAAGAATGGATTATCTTGACCATTGGCAGTGGATAGGGCAAGGAGAAAGAAGGGGAAAGGACATATCTAAAAAATTCTTATTTTAAATAAGTGGCCAAAAAAAAAAAACAGCCCAAGGATGACAATCATCGTCAGAGAAGTAGGAAGAAAACTAAGACAGAGCAATGCCATCAAAACCAAGTAAAGAGATTGTTTCACAAGGAGGATTTACTCAACAGCATAAAAGGCAATAGAAAGGCCAGATTAGAGAAGTATAAACTAACGGGTTTAATCATTAGAGGTTGTTAATAGCCTATGAAAAAGCAATTTCAGTTAAGTTGTTGGAGTAGAAGCTAGGATGCAGTGGTTTAAAGAAGTAATAAAAACAAGAAGTAATAGAGGAGAAATATATAGAGACAAAGTACTGACTCTTTCAAGAAACCAGACAGAGAGAGAGAGAGAGCGACTTTAGGGAGAACAGGCTTAAGACAAGGTTTTATTTTCAATTTTTTAAAGCCAGTGGAGAGCTGAGCATGTCTGCAGGATCAAGGGAAGAAGCCAATGGAGGAGGTTTGAAATATCCAACAGACAGAATAATTGATGGAGTAATACTTTAGAGGGGAAAAAGTTGAAAACATAGGTGGGGGCATAAGCTTTAGAGAAAAAAAAAGTCAATATCTTCTTACGGAGAGGCAAAAAGAAGAAAAGTTTAAAGAATGCACACATTTCAGGCCAGAGGGAATATTATTCAGAAACTGAAGTTCTCTGGTTATTTTCCAAAAGAAGTAGGAGGCAAGGTCCTCTGAGGAGCGAGAGAGGGTGAGAGGGGAGTTTGATGGAAAAAGTTTAGAAGAATCAAGGTGAAGAGCAGAAGGAGGCAACCAAGGTCTTGTGAAAGAGTTTCCAGGTATCATTGAAGGCCCAACCAGGACAGAAGTTATACAGGGTAAAGTTTCTTGAGAACAAATCTTGTATTTAAGGGTACATCCTTCAACCTCCTCTCCACCCTCATCCCACTAGAGACTGCGTGGGTTTTCTACGTTTTTCCTTCTGTCCAATACTTTTCATGGGGCCCTTTTAGAAAACATTTTTTTTTTTTTTTACTATCATCTATCAAACAATCAACTCTGATATCCCCAATAGACAAATGGACAAAACCTTCACTGTTTCTGTTTTTTCTCTTCTTTAAAACACTTATTTCCAGGGAACTCCTATATCATGACAAGATGGAAGAAGAAATTCAAGTCTCTGTTACTCAAATTCCATAATTTAGTTTCCTTTTCTGCTTATGCCTTAAAAAGCATTAGCAACCACATTCCTTGTAGCTTATGCATTCACAGCACCCATTACCTTCAAGACCTTGACCTGTTTGCTCAAACTACTATAACCTACCATGTTTAAGAAACATCAAGAGCAATGTATCTTATCACTTGGGCTGCTGGGATAGGGAAGGAACTTGTGTGGGGTCCAATTGGCAGTTCACCCTGGATGGTTGTGAAATTCATGTATTTACCACATCGTAACAGAACCATGATCCCATACATAGTTCAGATGGTTACTAGCGCCTTATGAGTCCAATTCAACAAATAGGGCAGGGCAAGACTTCTTAGCAAAGAAAATCATCAGCATAAAGAAGTTATTATCATTGTGGTTTAAGACTGTTAATAAATCCATTTCTAACTGGGCTTCCAACTGGTCCTTAGATCTATTTGGAAATTGACAAGATGTACAGAGAATGTCATGACCTAATGCAGGCACCTGGGACTCTCATAACAGGGAATAAGAAATCTCAATAGAAGGTCATGAGGCCTTTGTGAGACATAACTACCCCTACACGGGTGAGGCAGGGGACACTGATAAAGCACTGCTGGGATCGGGATTGACAGGGACTTAAATGGGTTTTCAGTGACAAGTAAATAGATAGTATCAGTCACTTCAGCTGGGAGAAGGGGATGATAAACTCTCCATAGCTATTTACTCTCCGTAGTTACGTTTCTTTGTTCAGTGTATTCACCGTTTCTGTGCAAACTTGGAAGGAAAGGAAGGGAATATTGGAAACTGAGTCAGCATGATCAAAATCACAAAACTAGCTAACGACAGAGGGATTAAAACCCAATCCTCTAAATTTTCAAGTGTCATCCTCCTTCTGCTTGTACTCTATTGTTTTTAACTTCGAAAGTGGGATTGACATTGTCTACAGAGAACAGAGATCTTATCCCTGTTTTAGGCTGATAAACTACTGCTTGCGATTAAAATTTGAAATAGCTTCTGTGATGTTGATAATAAGAATTCACAATTTCGGATCACTAATATGTTACAGACACTAAGTATGATTTCATTTAATCCTCAAACAACCCTGTGTAGTAGGCACTACTGACATTTTCATTTTACAAATGAGGAAAGGAAGACTTAGAGGAGAATGAGGTTCCATAGCTAAGAAATAACAAATTCAAGATTCAAACCCAGCTTGACTGAGTCCAGAGTTCAAGGTTCTAACTAGTAAACCATATGGCACATGTTTATTAGAAACTAGTTGCACTCATGGAGCAGAAAAAGAGCTACATTTAGATTTTTATTGCTATCTTTAATTTATTCTGTGCCAATATGTCCTTTGACCTCAACCATCTAATATAAATCCACATTTTCCCTAAATGATAAGTAAAACAATGATTTTTTTAAAAAAGAAAGTTTGTTCTCCTTCCTCTTCACACTCATAATTTCAGAAACACATACTCCACACAGGAAAAATTAGGAGTCCTTCCTTAAAAGAATGAACAATTTGGTGTCCCACAACTGCTTGAAACATCGGATTAAAGAAAAATGCAATTGAAGTGTTAAGGAGAAGAGGGGTTGAGAGTCAAGTCCTAAAATTATCCATTACCGGGCACTCTAACTCAGTACTGAAGTCACTCCCGAGGTTCAGCCTTCAGCCAAAGATTAGACAGGTCGATAGGGCAAACAATAACACATGTGAGGAATGTACTTTGTGGCTCAATCACGTATATGAGGCTAAATGGGCACACCAGCCCGAAAGCAAAGACAAGAAGGCAGAAAGGGACAGGAAAACTGGACAAATGGAAACAGGGAACCCAGGGTGGAGAAGGGAAGAGTGTCGACACATCACAGGGTTGGCAACCAACGTCACAAAACAATTTGTGTATTAATTGTTTAATGAGAAACTAATTTGCTCTGTAAACTTTCACATAAAGCACACACACACACACACACAAAAAAAACAAATGAGCAAACAATAAATAAATAAAATTATCCACTACCCTAAATTAGTGAGACAGCAAATGTGCAACTGGTCTCTTGCTCCCCAGCTTACCTAGGTTTCAATCATCCCTAGATACATGGACCTGCTGTGCTAAGTAACTGCCTTAGAATTCAGAGACTCCTTCTCACAACCCACCTTCCTACTGAATGACCACACGATTTGCTAAAACTGGGTTTGCTCGCTCACTGAGATGAGCTAAGAGGAATAACACTCCTAAATATTCAAACCTGTGAGTAGACAACCATGCTCTATGTATGGGCAACAAGCAACAAATGCTTAAGAGACATAAGCAGTTTAGTATTACAATCAAATAAAATTTATACCAACAAACCATCTGACACTAATGATGTACTTCATCATTATTTGATTGGTTTGCAGTTTGATCTAAATGGCAGTTTGTGTAAATTACTGTATTTATTAGCGATGACTATCTCTTAATGTCTGTATAGCACTTTAAAGTTTACAATGCACTTTACTATATAGATTATCTCATTATTTCACAAGAGAAGGTCTAAGAAGCTCAATAAACGTTAGTTTAATTTAAATCACTCAAAGCTGTGCTAAAAAGGCTGGGTGGATATTGCTTACTTATTTTACGAATGAGGAAGCTGAGGCTCAGATATGCAGAGACACAGTTTCTTCTTGACCGGACCAAAGCTGGAAGCAAAGTCATTTGGCTCCCAGTGACCCCTGTTTTTCATTTTACCATGATACCTTTCACGTAGTCAAATAGAGCCTTCCTAGAAGTAGCACCCATGTGGGGTGGAGGTTAAGAATGGGTGGAATTAAATAACAAAAGGAAGCTTCTCAGATGTCACTCAGTAGTTTATATTCTTTTATCTTTTTCCAGTGGCTTATCCTTCAGTTCCTTAAACCAGATGTCTCTTTTATGTTGCTTGGTATTTCAGAGAGAAGAGAGAGAAAGAAAGACAAAAAAATGCACCTGGCGCCTCTCAAGAGACAACCACTAGTTACTAACGGTAAAAATTCAATTTAATTTTTGTATGTTGTTGTTGTTAGGTGCTGCAACTCATAGTGACCCTGTGGACAACAGAACGAAACACTGCCCAGCTCTGCCCCATCCTCACAATCTTTGCAATGCTTGAGCCCATCATTGCTGCCACTGTGTCAATCCATCTTGTTGAGGGCCTTCCTCTTTTTTGCTGACCCTCTACTTTACCAAGCATGGTGTCCCACTTCAGCGACTGCTCCATCCCGATAGCATGTCGTTCTCCAGGCCCTTCTCCAGAGACTGGACCCACCTGACAACATGTCCAAAGTACGTATGATGAAGTCTCACCATTCTTGCTTCTAAGGAGCATTCTGACTGTAGTTCTTCCAAGATGGATTTGTCGTTCTTCTGGCAGTCCATGGTATATTCAATATTTTGTATAGTGCTTTATAATTTTTAGAGCACTTTCCTGAGATAAATGACAAGAGTTCAAACAGTTTAGCTTATCACAAAAAGCTTTATTTTTTAAATTTTTATTTTGCCCTTGCCCACCTCCCTGGTATCAGCTTCCCCCCCTTCTCCTGATACACTCTGCTCCAGCCACGCAAAATAAAACAAAAGGTATAACTTTGAAGGTATTGAGCTTTTTACACCACCACAACATCCTGCACATGCTGTTACCTTTGTCTTGACTGCTTGTCCTCTACTGTCTTAGCTTAGTTTCTCTAGAGAAGAAAAACCAGCGAAGCATCTATCTAATCTGTCTATCTACTTCTCTCTCTATGTATGTGTGTGTGTGTGTATATATATATATATATATATATATATATATATATATAGTTGTTAGGTGCCATTGACCAAGCATGATGTCCTTCTCCAGTGACTGGTCCCTCCTGATAAGATGTCCAAAGTATGTGAGACAAAGTCTTGCTATCCTCTCTTTTAAGGAGCATTCAGGTTGTACTTCTTCCAAGACAGATTTGTTCATTCTTCTGGCAGTTCATAGTATATTCAATATTCTTCGTAACACCATAATTCAAAGACATCAGTTCTTCTTTGGTTTTCCTTATTCACTGTCTAGCTTTCACAAATACATGAGGCGACTGAAAACACCATGACTTGGGTCAGGTGCCCCTGAGTCCTTAAGGTGACATCTTTGTTTTTTAACACTTTAAAGAGATCTCTTGCAGCAGAGTTGCCCAATGCAATGTGTTGTCTGATTTCTTGACGGCTTCATCCATGGGCGGTGATTATGAGTTCAAGCAAAATGAAATCCTTGACAACTTTAATCTTTTCTCTGTTTATCATATCTATATATGTGTGTGTGTGTTTATTTTGTATGTGTATGTGTGTATATATATATATATGTATATACTGATGGGCTTCTCACAGCAGGTCCCATCATCAAGGTGATCACATCATATCCGATCTCATCATGGAGATGATTACTTCATTATACCACTGCCAAACTACATCATAACTGCCAAACCACTGAGAATCATGGCCTAGCCAAGTTGACACATAACCTTAATGATCACATCTACTTTATCCAATTTATTCTAAGGCTTCAATTCTTTCTCTTCATTCCTCAGTCACCAGAGTCCCCTGATGTTGATTTTAAGAAACACCATCCCTAGACTCCACACTAGGACAACTGAATCCAAATCTCTGGGGGGTGACATCTACATTTATAAAAGTTTTCCCTATGTGATTCTGGCACCTGTGAGAGCTGAGAGTCATGATTTACTTGTCTGACTCCACCACTAGACCCTCAGCTCTTCCAGGGGACAAAGTTTCTCATTCAATTTTGTGTTCCTAGAGCTTAGCATGGAAACAGGCTCATTTACTGGGTTTCCACATGTCACAGAAACAGGGTTACTTGGACATGCTAAGGATGCTGGAGTCTCAAAATTTTTCTTCTAAACAAAGACATTTTTGCACTGGGATTTTGTATAAAGCTGCATGTGTGTCAGTGTTCCACCTCTGCCAATGCTGGGTACTACCTTCTATTTTACTCATTCTGACTTATGCATCATTCATAGTTTCTGGTTCCTTGATATCCAACATGTGTCTGCCCTCCACCTAGGCCACGTCACTCACAATACTATGAATAATTGATGGTTCTATTTTTTGCTTAGCACGAACACGACCTCAGAATCCTTCTCAACATAGAAATTAAAAAAAAAAATCCACTTCAAACACTTCAAATGAATCAGAGTAGTTACATGACTCAAAATCTATTTGTGATCTATGGCCCGAATTCTTGAATTGATGACATTACTTTGGGCCTGGCTAACCAACTTTTTTATTCTTGTTGGTTAGGTTCCTCTGCTATGGAGCTTCTATATCATCCCCTGGCTTTAGTATACATGTGTAGAAGAGAAACATTCTTCCCAACGGCCCAAATCAAGCCTTGATTTAGTCCTCAACAAGCAAAAGGGAATGAGCAAGAGTTCATCACATTTCATGTGGTCATCCCACATCACTATGCCAACTTTGGGAATACAGTAATAGACTAAAAAACAGGAGAAATAATCTAAATTGTATATTCTCACTCAACTGATATTCAAAGGTAGCCCTGCCCTGTTAAGTCTTTGCCGCTACTGTGGGGCCACTGTCTCAGCCTGGACATCTAGATGACTCTGGGCTTTGAAAATGGCTAGGCCAGATGGTTCAGTCATTACCATGAGAAAAATCTGTCCTGGACAACCTGCTAATCCAAGGGAGATGAAAGACACATGGAGCAGAACTACACCCAAGCTGTACTTTGGAGACAAGGCCAGCCTCTTCTAATTGTTATTATCCCATAACTAGCAATATAGTTTTCAGTAAGTTAATTCAAATCTTTATGCCTCGTGTCCCTAATTTGTAGAACGAAGCTATTGGGCCACAGGATTCTATTGTCCACTGTAGCTCTAAAACTGATTCTGACAACCTTGCAGATTAAGGGAAAGGCAGAATTTAATGTCTCTTATCATATTGGTGGAAAACCCTGGTGGCATAGCAGTTAAGTGCTACGGCTGCTAACCTAAAGGGTCAGCAGTTCGAATCCAGCAGGCGCTCCTTGGAAACTCTATGAGCAGTTCTACTCTGTCCTATAGGGTTGCTGTGAGTTGGAATCGACTCGACGGCAATGAGTTTTTTTTTTTTAATCATATTGTTGAGGAATCAGGGGTTCTTAGATATCAAATAAATTGAGCAAGATCACTCAGCTAATAAGTAGTGAGGTCGGAATTCAAACCCAAAACTTTAGACAATAAGACCACAAGATTTGCTACAATATCATATGGATTCTAATTAAATCTTACTTCTCTGTTTTTTTTTTTTTAATTTTTTTTTCTCTGTTTTAGGAAATGAAGATGAGTCAAGTTATCAACACGAGAAGATCTGTAGTTTGGAGAGTGATGTGAGAGGAGGAGGATTGATTGAAAGATTATTTTAGAGCTTGGAATACAGGACACTCTGGAAAAGGGTCATGCTCAATAGTAAACAGTGTGGGGTTGGAGGCAATCAGACAAAGTGTAAGAGTCCAGTGTGCCCTGGAGTTGAGGATAGCGAGTAACAGACAGGAGAGATGAAACAAAGGTGATGGGGCTGCTGAGACTCACCAGAGGAGCTATCTTAGTGTTTGTTAGACCACTACCGAGTTTGGATATCTGGGGAATCTAGATTTTAATAAGCACCTCAGCTGAGTCTTAATGTTCATTTACACATAACATTTTCAGAATGCCTGAGATGCCCCCTAATAAAAGCATCAACACCTGAGAAGCCCATCATCAGGGAACCACCCACACCTGTCGTAGTTTTCCTCTCACATCAGGAAGGATGCCTTGAAGTGAAGCAAAAGACAGGCCATTCCTGTCTGGGAATCCACAGTTAACCTTCATCATAATGAAGGAGGAGACGAAAGGGTTGATTTTACATGTTATTCCTGAATCAGAAATAGTTTCGCAGTTTCTAATTGAACTCAGTTCCCATTCTGTCTTTTACTCCTTTTTGAACCCCCAAGTCAAACGTACACGTGCACGTGGAGACTCTGTTCTTTCCTGTGATGGTAAAGCTTAATCCTGACATCAAGGTTGTATGCATTGGATTTTCCTTCTTCTGCTGTTGCTGCCCTGATTTTGATTCAGGGGAAGATACCTTGAGCTTCTGCTCTACTGAGCAGGAACCCATAATATATTTGTGCAGGTCTTTCCCTTTTCTGGAAACTCTGGTGGCAAGGTGGTTAAGAGCTATGGCTGTTAATCAAAAAGTGAACAGTTCAAATCCACGAGGCACTCCTTGGAAACTCTGTGAGGCAGTCCTACTCCGTCCTTTGGGGTCGCTATGAGTTGGAATCGACTCAACGGCAATGGGTTTGGTTTTTGTTTTTTGTTTTCCCTTTTCTGGGGTACTTTTCCTCCCCCCATCCACATGATGTGGTAAGAGAGTGGCCATGTGTCTCCATTATGACCCAACTTCTGGTCACAGTTGATGAATCATGGGGTGGGCAACAACCTACTTAAACAAAGCTTTTTCCTGAGAAAAAGTGGAACTCCATGGTCAGAATCAAATTGGCTGAATACTTGAAAGAAGTAGATTTTCTCAAGGACTATTAATTGTCATGTTATTCCAGAACAAAAAAAGCTGAAAAAGCACCAGTGCGTGTGGAGGTGGTGCATAAGAAGAGAAAACTTAAGCAGACATGAAAAGAAGTGCAAAAGAGAAAGAGAGAAAAAAGAGAGATATCATGGCATTCAAGTACCTGATGCCATTCGTTTTCGAGGTTCAGGTGAAGTCAGGATGTATCCTTCCCTTTGGGTTCTAGAAATTTTTTTCTCTCAAACAAATCCTTGTGATGTAATGAATCTATTTTCCCTTTTCTTGAAAAAAAAATATTGATACACTCATGAATAATAGGTATCATTTAATCTTTACCATCCTTCAATTTGCTGATAAAGAAAAATCGTCCTAGAGGCCAAGCAACTTGAGCTAGTCATACTGCTAGTAACTGGTGTTAAGTATTAATTTGTGTGTGTGTGTGCCTTGAGGGCAATTTTTATGCTCAGAAAAAAAACTATTCAGATGTTTAAATTTGTTTTAGAAATTCATATTTCAATTTGTTAAAGCAAAAAAAAATCATATACTTATTCTTCCTTATGCTTTTAAGTTCAGCTCATACAGTATTATTGTATCCATAAGAGTAGTAAATTTTAGGAATCAAATACATGAAGATTTTGCGTAATGTTTACTTCCGTTTATAACCTGAGCTAATTAAACATCTTCAAACATTTTAAACTGCATTTATAAATTTGATATACAGGATTTTTTATTTACATACTCTAATTGTTGACAGGCAAGCCTTCCCAACTACTTATAAAATCCACACATGCACTCACACCCATTGCCGTCAAGTTGATTCCAACTCATAGCGACCCTATAGGACAGAGTAGAACTGCCCCATACGGTTTCCGAGGAGCACTTGGTAGTTTCAAACTGCCAACCTTTTGGTTAGCAGTTGTAGCTCTTAACTACTATGCCACCAGGGTTTCCATAAAATCCACATAAACCTAAAAAATTAAACTTATAAATATGCTGAACCTTAATCCACTTTCTAATATTACACATAAATTGAATATGATTCTACCTTAAGATACTATGTCTATGTCTAACTCAGTTATCCAATTACACTTTTTAAATTAGAGTTCGAAAGGTAAAATATTACTCTAGTTGGCCAAATTATATAACATTTTGAGAGCCTATAAAATACCCAAAATGCAGTCTAGAAATATTTCCTTGGTATTACATGAGGACTCTGCTTGGTGTACACAGCCTTGGGTAGTTATAAGGAAATCAATTTCTAGATATTTAAATTCTCTATATAGTTATTCTTAAAATCAATCTGCTTAAGAATAGGCCTATAGTTGTGGCATCTTGCTGGTTCTCCTCCGTACCTTCTTTTTCATAACAATCTTCCTTCCATTTTACAAAAGAAAGTTGACTGCCTTTACTTATCCCAAATAAGGGCCATTCCCTCTGATGTGTTAAAAACCTTCGAAGTTCCAAACGAAGGGACAGTTAGAGATATCAGTGACTGAAAAAAACTTCCTGAACGAAGACACAATAATCTTGTAAAAACCAAAAAAACCAAACCCATGCTGTCGAGTAGATTCTGACTCAAGGTGACCCTAAAGGACAGAGTAGACCTGCCCCATAGGGTTTCCAAGGAGCAGCTGGTGGAGTCGAACTGCCAGCCTGTTGGTTAGCAGGCAAGCTTTTAGCCACTGCACCGCCAGGGCTCCTAATCTTGTGGTAGAGCTTCACTATATATATCTCAAGTCTAGGGGATGTCGTCTTTGAGCTAGTGCCTTTTAGCTGAGCAATTAATGGATTATTGTCCCATTCTTTTTTGGCTGACTGCTTTTGGATAATGTGGCATGTTGTGAAACAAGTGGATTCTATGTTAATGTGCCCACTGGCATACCTCCTTTGCCATGCAATGTGTCCCTTGGTCTGAAGCAAGGATACAGATTATCAGACATTCGTAATCCCTTTCTGATGATCAAACCAAGCCAAACCATTGCCATCCAGTCAATTCCGACTCATAGCGGCCCTACAGGACAGAGGAGAACTGTCCCATAGAGTTTCCAGGGAGCACCTGGTGGATTTGAACTGCCGACCTTTTGGTTAGCAGTCATAGCTCTTAACCACTACGCCACCAGGGTTTCTCTTCTGATGATAGTTTTGGCAAAAGCATTATGAAAAGGAAAGGCAAAACCATATTCAGAGTAGGTATCAATTCTATTAGTGATAAATTTCTGTCCTCTCCAGAGTGGAAGACCAAGTATCTGGCTGGTCTCTTAGAAGGATGGTGCCATACTGAGTGCATAGTGTTGGTTTATCTTGTAGGCAGTTTGGCATTGAGCAGCAGCAATGATGTTATTGAAAATGAACCCATGCTGTTGACCTATGGGTAGTCCTCAACCCTGTCACTATAGCCAGTCTCAGCACTGAGGTGGTCAAGGAAAGAGTTTGGTTACTACCCATAGGACATGTCATCCTGTCAACCCAGTTGTTGAGAACTTCCTCTGTGTTCTTTTGGAGGCATTATTGTGAGACACAGACTCATATGTTTTGTGCCCACTCCCAATGCTGCATACTTCTTCCATAGCTTCCTGTCCCTCATTTTCCAATATTATTCCTTTAAAACCCTTGGCTCACTAATAGGCTATTTGCCTCCACCCCAAAAAACATTGCATATACTAACCTTTGGTCACAGCTCCTTCTACAGGAAGTGGATGATCAAGGTCATACCTCTACCCACGAGAAATATTTCCCTATACTATAATCCTTACTGAATAGTGTGGTAATGTGAGTGATGATAGTTTCCAGCAACTGATAATCATTGTCCAATCCATTTTGAACCATGCCCACATCTGCTTCCATTAGTTGGTCATAGGGAATACCCATTTCATGGTACAGGGAGAGGCATCAGTACCTCACAGATAGGTGCCCTGGACTGCCCATTTATGTCATTTAAATATACCATCTATATCTACTCAAGTCTGGTCCTATGTTTACCACTTCCACTATATGATAGATTTTTGCTGTGACCACCCATTTTATGACTCAATGGATCTGACAACACCCAGCTCAGAACAGGCTGTTCAGGTCATGTATTTGCTTGGTATTTTATATTCAAATACTCAGTCTCTACTAGAGTCTGATAGCATGCCAAGAGCTCTCCCCCCCACCCCACAAAGAGAATAATTTTATGAAATGAAGGACGTGACTTTGCCCTAGAAACCAAGAGCTCTGAACTGCATTGCTCCTATTGGGGCTTAGCAATAGGTAAGAATCCTTATTTGCCGTTCTAGCATAGTTGTTTTAAACCAGGGGCTATTTTGGCACTGGGGACATTTGGCAATATCTGGAGATATTTTTAATTGTTACAACTTGGAAGAGAGTTGCTGCTGGCATCTAGTGGGTAGGGGTCGGGGTGCTTCTAAACATCTTACAAAATACTAGATATGCCCCCCCAACACAACAACAACAAAAAATCAACCCAAAATGTCAATAGTGCAGAGGTTGAGAAACTCTGGTCTAGCTCTCTTGAATCTAATGCATATATCTCAAAATATAGGACAGCTTATACTTCAGCACGGAACAGCTACAAATACCTCTTTTGCTCTGAATGATACTTGAAACTGGAGGTTTTCCAGACTATCAAATACAAGGATGGAACAGTTTCTCCAAGTACGATATATGCTGTCTCCAAACCATCACCATCCCTCTGAAGAATATTTTAAAAGTTCACCACGTGCTGCAGGAGATATGAAGTGCAACAATCAAGTTTACCTTAGAAAGAATATCTCAGCATGTCCTGGGCGATATGGTCCCTAAAACCTTAATGATGTGGTAGATTTCTAATTTTCATGGGTTTATTCCCAACCCTCAAACATGCATGTGTTTCTTTAGGACATATAAGATACTTTTAATTTTCTATTTATCAGGGCCAATGACTGCATTGTCATCAATTTAAAGAACCAACA
The DNA here is from genome assembly GCF_024166365.1 of Elephas maximus indicus. Taxonomy (NCBI): domain Eukaryota; kingdom Metazoa; phylum Chordata; class Mammalia; order Proboscidea; family Elephantidae; genus Elephas; species Elephas maximus. Next base: position 41,393,084 of record NC_064837.1, on the reverse strand, counting down.
TGGAGTTATGAGGAATTTCAAGGTGATCAAGCTTCCTGCAGAATTAGTTTATGACAGAGAGCAAGTAGTTGCGTTGCTTGGGTCAAGACGGTAAAAGTGTACTCTTGTTCTTGTCACATAATGGTAAACCTCTTTTTAGTCTTCCTGCTCATAAAGATTAAGAAGAAAATAGTCACTAAATCAGTAATTATAAACTACGTGCTGGAAGTTGTGTTAACCTATTACATTAAAGAAGAGACTGCATTTTGTGTAACATCTACAATTTGAACTCATACCTGGTTAAGTGTACAGTATTATACCGTCATTTGCCATAATTCTTCTGGTTTTTGCAGGGATTAGAGAGATGTGTTGAATAGGGTATATTAGGGCCCATTTCCTTGCATTTCTTAATTTTTGATAGTGCAAATCTTCCAGGATTGCTGTATTTCTTCTAATTTACTGTCTTGGCAAAGGAGGAGTAGGACATGTTCAGTAATGTCCACTTAACTTTTTCTGTAATGGCTTTACTCAACAAGCCAGGTAAACCATATTAGTTTCTGCCAGGTGATAAGTACGTTAATCCCAATTATATATATTATATATATCCTGTAGATAACCAAATATATGTATATCCTGTAGACAGCCACAGGATAGAGTCTATACCCATTGAACATAGTATGAGAGAGAATTGGGCCAAAATTCCATGTATCATCACCTGCAGGGCTGGAAATAAAGTGAGGCAAGTAAGGCATCTAGAAGCAAAACCTGAAAAGGTGATCACTCCAGAGTTGTGCAAGTGCCAACCTGCATTTGCATGACCCTGAGAATGGATGCTTCCTTAAATTTTGCTCTCTAGGCATATCATTTGCCTCATCCTAGTCTTGACCCTAACTACCTGAACTTTATAAGCCCCACTGTAGACGTAGGATATTGTATCTTACAGTTATTGAAAAAATCTCTAGCGCACAGTTACCCTAGCAAATGACTAAAGGATTTGGAGAAGGATTATAGGAATATTTGCTTCACACACTGTGGTGGTATTGCAAAGTCCTTCCTCAAGGAATCCATCCTCCACTTTGACCAATGGGTTCTGGCTGGCTTTGTAAACTCACTTGGATTTTTTTTTTCCTGATGACAGAAAAAACAGTTATTGTGGCAATTGATATAAGCCTTCTGCTTACCAACTCTCTCTCTATAGTTTCCTGATTTTGTATATCAAGAAGTAGCCTAATTGGTCGTCCCTAGATCTCAACCCTAGAAGCACCGTTATTAGCTATTTCCATAGGTCATTGCACATTAAGTTATCCTGTTTACCACTATGACTTTGCTTCCCATTGTGGCAATTGCCACTGACCATCAAGTGCTGTCATCTCTGCTATTCTTAGATCATTCCATTCCCACTGATATTAGAAAGCCCGGTTCTATGGAGAAATTCCCTATAGTCAATCTCAGGCCATTGAGCACATTCATTTTTGAGCATTTCAAAGATGCTGGTATTCCTTTTATCATTTCTTTCTCCATTGCCTTAGTGATAGGAGTATCCTTTGGGCCTTCCTGGGGAGTATAATCAGATGGTAGGTTCTCAGGTCAGATATGATAAATCCATTCTAACAGTCCCATATTCATGAGTCTTCTTACCCCTTTTCTGCACTATTACAAGTAAGTTCTGGCATCTCCACTTCATTTACTGTAGGTCATCATAGAATTCAGGTTTAAGTGAGCCATTCCTACAAACTAGTAGCAACAATTCCAGGTATACTTGTCAAAATACTGAAATCTCAAATTTTGAATAAGGGTATTTTTGCCTAAAATTTCTTATCTATAAAATGGTAGTAATACCCCTGCTTTGTTCCCAGGATTGTTGTCGGTAACAAATGAGATGATTTATCTAATTTTTGGGGGGGAATATATAAAATATAATACAAACTATAGTTATTAGTATCAATGCTGCTTGTTTTTACATAAACAGTGGCCAGTAATAGGGCTTTCTCCTGAACCCTCTGTTGTGGAGACAAGTTTAACATGAACCTGTTTATGAGGCAATCAAAAGATTAAGTAGGAGATCCTGATATATTTCTTCTTGCTCATTAAATAGCCCCTAAAGGGAGACTTCGATGAGAATGACTAGTGAATGTTTACTTAGTTGCAAAAGTTCAGGTCATTGGAGATTTTCCTCTTACACAAAGTCTTTCAAAGAGGGCCTTTAAAGGTTACATTGAAATATGTCATTCTTACCCATCAATCTTCATGCTTCTGACATTGGAAGGACACTAAAAACAGCTTTGTGAAAGGGAGTTTGCTACTTATTAGAGGTATTGGCAATGATCAGTTGTTGGGAAAGCTAATGATTTTCTCACTTGTAGGAAGACTGGAGCTTCCACTGGTTGTCACCCCTCAGGTAAATTGAATGGCCTTTCTTAGGTAATGTAGAGAACTGAATGCACATTAAGGCAATGTCTGAATAGGGAAAAGTATTACAATTCAGCCTTACCTGAATTGTGTGTTAAGTGTGTCTTTGTCAAATTAAAATCAATGACAGGTCAAAGCAAAAATTACGTGCTTTTTCTCACTATTGACAAAAAAAAAAAAAAATTACTCAATTTAGGTTACAGAGACAAGCTTTCTTTATAGGGATGGGTAGAAGATGGAGAAATGGGAGGTTCTAAATCTATTCCAGCAAGTCTTTGGAAAACCAGCTCTTGCCCTTTACTTTGACATTTTACATCATTTCCATGTTTTGTTTAGAGTTTAGATCCTTACACAGAGGGCAGCTTGGTGTAGTAGAAGTGGCTTGAACTGGAGTTCATGAAGTTCTAATTCCTTTACCTTTAATTTATTCCTTGACATGTAGTAAGTCACTTTATTTATCTGTTTCACGTTTGTCAAGTTAAGATTGTTGGGTCAGATCAGCAGTTCTTTTTTATACTAAGCCACACAAAAATAATGATCACAGTCAGGCACAAATCCCTCCCTTAGGCTGTGGTCAAGATTCAGGGAAACCCCAGCAATGGTTTTATAAGCAGAGGGCCACACAAATTTTACTGTTTTTTTTCTTCCATTCTAGAAAGTGATCAGAACACCAGTGGGTGAGACAGGTACCATTATTGGGCTGACCTTGAATGTGCTCTAATTAATTTACTCTTCAGTGGGGGAGTTATCGAGGAGCTTATTGCACACGAAGTGATCCTTAAGGAAGTGGCAGGCAGCACCTGAGATATTCTGCTAATACTCTATTTCAACTCTGAGGTAAGAAACGGAGACCAAAACTCAGAGGGTCTTAAAGTGGTTCATCCAAAATTAGGATGGAGTTGGGAGCCTTGGTCCACAACTGGAGTGTTAGACCAGCTCTGAAAGCACAATACTTCCTTCAAGATAATGGTTATGAATGATTTTCTCAGGGGATATTTTTTGTAAGGGGACAACATTAAACCAAAACCAAACTCACTGTTGTGAAGTTGATTCCGACTCATAGCGACCCTATGGGACAGAGTAAAACTGTCCCATGGTGCTGGCAGCTGAGCTTGCAACCACTGCGCCACCAGGGCTCCACTATTAATGCATTTGTATTAAAACACACATTCGCCTCACAGAATTTTGAATCAGAATCCTTGAGGGTGAGGCCTGAGCATAATGTGTGCCTTTGAAAGATTTACCTGGAAATCTTTACCTGTGCCGGCTTGAACTGCTGTTTGGCAATTTTGACTACTGTGTTACAGTGTCTCTTAAAGGGAGAAAAAAAAGGTTTGAGTTGAAAATGTATAACATTCATAACTCCTTGGATTCACCTGGTTCAGATGTGTTTCCAGAAAGTTCTCAGTTTAATCTAAAATATCTTTGGTACATGCCTCTATTAGCAATAAGATATAATTCCAGATACAAGGCTACCAAAAACAACTAAAACTAAAACCGAGACAATGAAGTTGACAGGGCTTCAACAGTTGGCTTGAACAATGGCGTGGTAGAACAGGTGAAGGTTTTAGTTTTGGATCTTGTTTGACAAAATATACAGATAATGGTGATCCTATAGGTCCTCTACGATTCAGACTTTTTGGGGGTTGAGTCAGAAAGCTCTTAGTTTTTTTTCCAGGCACCATCAAACACAGACATTGGCTTGCTGCTGACGTCAAAGAATTGCCACTTCTGCATGTGACAGAAAGACTACGGAGTTTGCTGGGTGGAGGCTCTCCCAGGGCAGAGGGACTTCTGTACATTCTGATGATTGCTCTTTTATGAAAGGGGCACTTTGGGCAATGGTGATTGTAAACTGAAACTCAAAAACCTTGGAAAACATAGAGTTCACTGCATTGGGCACAGGATTAGTTTTCTAGAAATGTCCATCTTCTCTGCTTCTGTGCCTGGAATACTGAGTATTAATAGAGAACAAATCGTGCAACCAGACTAACTGGTGTAACTAGGAATGCATGGATTTCAAGCTTGGTTAGGCACTTGAGACTATCTGGTAATTCATTCCTATTTGTCTTCCTTTCCTATTCCTCACACCACTGTATCGTAAGAATTTTCCCATGCAATTCAACGTGTTTTGAAAACACCATTTTTATAAAGAGCTACTTTCTATTCCATAATGTGGTTGTTTTATCATGTATTTAAACATTTTCCCATTGTTAGGCATGAAGGTTGTTTCCCATATTTAGCTATTATGAATAACGTTGCCATGGATATCTTTGTGCAAAATCTTGAACAAATCTCTTATTATTTCCTTACAATATATTCCTACATGTAGAATTATTAAGTCATAGAGTATAAACTTTAAATGTGTGCATATGTAGGTATATACATTTATGACACAGATAACATTGCTTATTATAGAATGTTTATTATAGAAAAAACTTATAAATATAGATAAGCAAATATCACCATAATCCTGAAACTCAGAGGTTAACCCAGTTAACATTTTACTGTATAATCTTGGAGACTTTTTTAATGTATACGCTGTAATGAATGATTTAAAAGGTTTTTATATACCTTGCCAAATTGCTATCCAGAAAGAAACGTACCAATATACACTCCTGTGTTCTGTTTATGAACACCTTGATTATTGTAATTTTAAAAAGTTAAATATGTAGGGAAATAATATCTCATTGTTACTTTTATTAGAATTTAATAAGGTTGACTTTGTTGTGAAAATGTTATGTATGTGTGTAATTTTATATATACCTTTGTATAAAAGGTATATAATACGGTCTTGTGTCTTCATTGTTCCTCAACTCATGTTTTTCAGCCAGCTTGTTTTAGAAATATGCATGTTGACAATATTGAGCCACTTCATTCCTTTGAAGAAAGATGTGGCAGTCTGCTTACATAAAGATTTACAGCATTGGAAACCCTATAGGGCAGTTCCACTCTGTTTTATAAGGTTGCTATGAGTTAGAATTGACGTGACAGCAGTGGGTTTGGGTGGGTTCATCCGTTTGAACTGCTGTATATGTTATCTTGATTCACAGTGTATGTACATACAGATTTATTTATCCTTTCCCTTATTGTTGGACATTTAGTTTATATAATTATTTAAAAAGGAGTCTCAGTTCTCTGAGGGCATATGAGAAAGTTTTATTTTTCTCAGTAGTTACAATCATGGTGCTCTGTCAAACTCTCTCCCACCCCTTCTGCTGGGTAGAGAATCCGTTAATGGCACCTCATTTGAGTCACTAAAGTTCCTTTCTGTTATTAAACCAGTCCCACTTCAGTTTTTTAAGGCTCAGTAATGTACATTTGAACACTGTAATATCATATTGATTCAAAACACTATTCCCCCTTTCCCCTACTCCCAAACAAACTTGTGGTTCAAAGCATTTGGATTGGGGGAAAGCATAGAGTGATCACAACTCCTCATTCCCCGTCCTGCCCCACCTTTCCTTTCCCTTCTCTTCCCTCCTGTTAGGGAGGCCAGGAAGACGGAGGGGAGGTGGGGATAAGATACATCATTTGTTTAAGAGCCCAACCTGGATATCCTCCCTCTTGGGGTGATTGTAAGCAGTTTCCCAGCTTGCTGATTCCACTGTGGAAGACTGGTAGCCAGCTTCTCCCAGGAGAAGAGCTTAAGGCATTCCTCTAAAGGGGCAGACTCATGCTGCAGTAGTTCCCACTAGTCTGTAGGCCCAATTTCCCCTAGAGTCTGTAGCCCCTACCTCTGGGTCTAGTGGGCTTAAGAAGCATCTACTTCCTGTACTTGTCAGGCACTGGCAACTTGAGGGACTGTCAGTGTCTCCATCCAGCTAACTGTCCCATATGCCATCTCTTCCTTATATTTGTTCCTTTGTACCTGAAACATGGTCTAAGCAGAAATCAAACCAGAGATTAAAAAGTCAGCCTTCCTTTTATGTGGACATCTCCAAATTTATAAGTGATTCTTCTGGCCCTTTCTTTCCTGGCTGTGGAAACTAGAAAGATGTGTCCTTAAAACCCTTCTCTTCCTCTCACTTCTCCTAATATGACCATGGGGTTGGGGGTGGGGTTCTTGTGCCAGTTCTACTGAAATGTTGCCTCTGGGCAGGCACCCTGAGGAAGTGGCTGGCCTCTACATTAGGTAGTTCTCTGGACTTAAAGAACAAACATGGGAGAACTTAGTACATTTTGTTCCCAGCTGTGAAATTTAGTTAGTTCCAGAAAAAAAATCCCATTTTGTACTTCACAGGATTTTTTTTTTATAATAATTTCCAAGTTTTCACTGTTCCATACAATGCAGTTCTGAACATTCCTGTACAAGCCTTTCTGTGCCCACATATGGGTGCTTGTGATAGAAGTTACCTGGAAGATGACTTGCTGAGTCACAGGGTCTGCACATTTTCAGTTTTAATAGATACTGTTAGATTGCCTTCCAAATGACTACACCAATTTACAACCCCACCAGCAGTGTAAGAGATTATTATCCCAAACCCTCATATATGACATCAGAGGTATTTTATTTTATGGATGAAAAATAGCATCTCATTTTTATTTGCTGTTCCATGATTTTTGGTAGAGCTGGACATCTTTTCATTGATTTTCTTGTTTATTTCCTATCATAATGTTTGGCTTTTTGTTTGTATGTATGAGATATTTATTTTTGGAGAATGTCACTGCTTTGTCATAATATGTTTCTCTGCCCTTCCACCTCAATTATTAAAAACAAACAAACAAACAAACCCGTTGCCATTGAGTTGATTCTGACTCATAGTGACCCTACAGGACCGAGTAGAACTGCCCCCGTAGGGTTTTCAAAGAGCGGCTGGTGGATTCGAACTGCTGAGCTTTTGGTTAGCAGCCATAGCAATTAACCACTGCATCACCCTTTAATCTAGTCACAATGGTCTTTCTAAAATTTAGATATTAATACAGCACATCTCTCCTTAAAATCTGGTGTTTCCAATTGTCTTCAAGATAAATTTCAAACTCTTTAACAGGGTGTGCAAAATTCTTTAAGATGTGTCTTCTACATACTTAGGTCAATAATCACCATTCCCTGCCTCACACCCTATGTGTTCCATATACACTGAGCCATCTATTGCCAATCAAATATTCCATCCCTTCTCATGCCTCAATACTTGGAAAGAATCTCTAACTTTCTACTTCCTATTCCTCTTTTAGGACTTCAATTATGCATCATCTCCTTTAATAACTCCTCTTTTATCTGGTTCTTGTCCTCTGTACAACTGTAGTGCACTCTACATACCTTTCTAATAACGCTTATCTAAGAATCTGTGATCTCTTTGTGGCCAGGAGTTATAGATTAATGATCCTCTATGTCCTAGTGTTTAGCATAGTGGCTTACACATAGTAAGACCTAATAAAAATTATTTTGGATGAATGAATGAACCGAAAACAAAAATTGTAGTAGCATGTCCTTAGCTATTTCAAAGGAAACATACATTTATTTGAAGAGAGTGAGGAGAGAATATAATTATACCTTGAAGAGGGAAGTTGGTAACTAGTGAAGGTAAAGGCATAGATCAAGAATGAGGTGTAGAATGGGTAAGATTTAGCGATTCAAGAAATGAATCACTTTATGTGATGGGGTTTAACAACGGGATTTTCTCTTAGGATGTAAGCAAAAAGGTATCAAACACCAAGGCAAGCACAGCAATTTACAGCAGAAGATTCACATAAAGGAGTGGCTGAAATCTGGTTAGACAGTTCTTAGACTCTTCATCCACATCAAGCAGATATAAATGGATTAATGGTAGAAATCAAGAGAGAATTTCTAAAGAGGATTTTGGGGAAAATGGCTGATGTTCACTGAATTCTCCTACCCTCTCAATGGAAAGGGGTAGGTGGTATCTATTCTCCACCTCAAGCCTATGAGAAGGCCTTCACTGGAGCCACTCAGAGAGTTGAGGTACACATTGAACTGGTATTTGATTCCTACCTGAAAAATGGACAGAATAAAACATTGCTTGATGTACTGTAGATAAAAGAGACATAGGAGAAGTGGCTACACTGAGTGGCTTGTTCTTCCAATGTTTACCAAGAAAAGACACATGGATATTTCTCATGAACCGTGATGGGCCCGATATAAGAGAAAGCTGGGAGAGGGTTGCCTGGAGGGATGAATAACATCAGCAGAGATAAGCTAAAGGTATTTTCTGGTTTTCAGGGGCTGAAGATGGAGTAAGTGACCAGACCAGCCAGAAGAGATCAAAGAAACTGCAGGTGGAAAACCCAAACATGACCCCAAAGAGGCCATGGGAACACCATAAAGGAAAGGGTAAGCTTTAAATATCTGCCAGGTCCAGCAAAAAACCCACCAATCCAGTGAGGATTTTCCTTAACCCCTCTCTTTTCATTATGTCTTATATTTCAGCCAAACATGGTCAGAAATATTAGCTAACAAGATGAGAGCTGAGACTAGAAAAGATGGTGGTGAAAGAAAAAAAAACAAAACAACTATACCTTCTCTCCTCACTACAGACTTCCCCTAGCAACAGTTTAGAGCTGGGCATGGGGGAAGAAGCCTTAATTTTAGGGAATTTTGAACATGCAATTGAACATTTCAATTCTTAAGTTTAAACAATATTTTATAACTTAAGAATTATCACAAATGTGCATATTACATAGAGACAAGAGAAGACCAAGCCTCACCAAACAAATGGGTAGGAAAAATGAAAGAAAAAGTAAAATTGCTTCCTGATTTCATTCTATGAGTCAGGCTTGTTCAGTGTGCTGATCACATTTTACTTAGACTTCCAGTGCAGTAGCTCTGCTTTAAGGCTCTATGCCAGGGTAAACCATGTTAATAATTTATATATTAAATCAGTTCTACTATATTTTATAGCTATGCAGATTCCTCTTGAATTTTTCCCTAGATATCAATACTCAGGCTCTTCAACTTTTGACTCTGTCTTCTGGATATCTTTGGTTCAGTTTAATAAGAGAGAAGCTGAATATATGATGTGGCTGACTTAGATAAGCTGAGATAGATTTTAATACCCCCCATTCTGACCTTCTAGATAGAATCAATACTATTGATCATGGTGGCTGGGTTGGCCAGACAGCCACTACCTCAAGAAAAGGATCTTATCAATTTGCTGGTGAAAACTCACAGGAAGAAATGGAAATATTCTCAGAGAAAGATACACTCTGTGCAGGCTAGGTTAGCAAATTCATAGAAGGGGGGTGGTCAATTTACAGTCTACTCTATTTCAGCATTGTCGTCTCTGATATTAGGGCTATTCTGCAGTCAACTGATTACAGGGTATTGATGATTCCTGTCTTCGTCATCTAGTGCTGCTATAACAGAAATACCACAAGCGGATGGCTTGAACAAAGAGAAGTTTATTCTCTCACAGTCCAGTAGGCTAGAAGCCCAAATTCAGAGTGCTAGCTCCAGGGGAAGGCTTTCTTTCTCTGTTGGCTCTGGAGGAAAGTCCTTGTTTGTCATCAGTCTTCCCTTGGTCTGGGAGCATCTCAGTGCGGGGACCTCAGGTCTAAAGGACATGCTCTGCTCCAGGCACTGCTTTCTTGGTGGTATGAGGTTCCTGACTCTCTGCTTGCTTCCCTTTCATCTCTTGAGAAATAAAAGGTGGTGCAGGGTACACCACAGGGAAACTACTTTTATATTGGATCAGGGATGTGACTTGGTAAGGGGTGTTACAATTCCACCCTAATACTCTTTAACATAAAATTACAATCACAAAATGGAGGACAACCACAGAATACTGGGAATCATGGCCTAACCAAGTTAATATACACATTTTGGGGGGACATAATTCAATACATGACAATTCCCAAAAATAAAGAGAGGTTTCTCTTTATCTGTAAGCTGGTACATGTATCAGTGAAGGTTTACTTAAAAGCAGGACCTTAAAGGGATAGTATGGAACAGGACTCAGAAGGTTTTGCCACAAACTCCTGGTGGGACTTTTAGCAAGTTGTTTCATTTCTCTGTAGCTCATCTCTTTCCTCATCTGAGACATTTGCCTCCCCAGAGCTGATGACAGTGCATGGTACACTGTCAGTGCTCAAGGTCTGTTGAAGCATTCAGTCACCCAATTGCTCAATAAATCAATGGAAGGATTCTATTTATTTATTGCCAGCTTTGATATTCCAGAGTCTATTACTTCCTCCCTGTAATTTTAGAGTTAAATTTTTTCACTGACTTTGGTGATTTCTTTCAGGACTTGCACTAAAGGCAGAACTTCTCAAGTAGGTCTATCAGCACAATGTTACTTCATACTCTTGAATTATTTAACTTCAACTGATTGTGTAGACTATGTCAATTCTCTGCTTATCAGATCCATTTTATGCCAACTGGTCAAAAGCCAACCTGGGGAAGCTCCCACCATTTGTCTTTTCTGTTTCTACTCTGAAGTAGTTAGACATAGTCATAAAAGCCTGCAGTCACAGGTCCCCATAGGTTTCTCTCAGCTTGGTCCTCTTGGCTGCTTTAAAATCATATTATCCTCTTGTGATTCTACTCACCTTCCTTAGAACAGCTCTCTCAAGATTCTGCTCCAGTATCTACACCCACCAGCTACTCACATGCCTTTAAGATGACCTTCCCTTCTTTACTCTCATTCCTTCCCTTACTTGTTTACCTCATAATCCTACTTAAACTGGTTCTAACATCTTGCTGAAATGGTTTGCTTCTTCTCACTTTTCCTTTTTGCTTGTCTCACTTGCTTTCTCAGCTTTACGTGTCACATGAACGCAGTTATTCCTGAATCTGTGTCCCCAGATGCAGACTTATTCCTAATTTTGAATCCTGTCTTTTCAGATATCTGCTAGATATTTTGCCTGAAGGGGTCTACCATGTCCTCAAAATCAACATATGTAAAACTGAAGTGTTCAATTTTTCTCTGCTTCTCTCATTTGTGCAAATGGAATCATTATGCTTCACATCACTCAGCATTAAAAACTTGGAATCACTCTTGACTCTCCCTCTTCCCAGTCCTTTTATATTTAAAGTGTTGTCAACTTAGGTTGAATTTGGCTTAACTTAGTTTGGTTCAGCTGCAAGGTAGACTGGTACCACCGTGTTGTGGTATACAGAGGATGGAAGGAAGTGGGACTAAATGGAGCCAGAGTTGGAGGACTTGACCCAGCTGTAGAGAAATGGCTTCCTTGGAAGGGGTTCTACATGCCAATAAGTTGTTATTGGGTGTGGTAAACACAGGCTTATTAAGACCAATCTTGATATCCAGAGTGTCTAGCTGGAAGGCACAAGAAATTCAAGGGCAAAATTGATACCTGAAATCAAACGTTAAGTAGTAAGAGTGAAGCCATAGTCCTCCATTGTCAGGGAATTTGCACATTACCCAGGGCCAGGGCTTCTCTGATGTACCTCTACCTTGTTCATATTCCCAAGGCACAGCAGAATGCAAATGCTCATATCAAGCTTTCAAAAGTTTTCATTATTCTAGTTCCAACATCTTTTATAGCTAACCATCCACACTCTCTAAATTGTATGTTGGATTATTCCCCAGTACATACTGCAGAATATAAACAAATAAAAATAATCAAGTAAGCCAGGTGATGATAGGTGCTACGATGAAAAATAAAGCAAGGTTAGGTGATGGAGAATGAGATGAGTTAGAGTGTGTGTGCTACTTTAGATAGTGGTCAGGGAAAGGCCACTCTGATAAGGTAACAGTTAATAGGAGACCTGAAAGAAGCAAGTGAGGAACCTATAAAGACATCTAAGGGAAGGGCATTCCAGGCAGAGGGAACAGCAATGGAAATGCTCTGAGTTAGATGAATGCTTGGTGTGCTCCAGGGACATAAGGAGGCTGAAAAGATGCAATGGAATGAGTGAGGAAAAACAAGACCAAGCCATGTAAAGCCTATGAGATGTAGTGACCATGAGTCCTAGTTTCTTTGAACAGTCTTGGTTTTTGCCTAATTTTCCAGCAACATTATTAATAGTGCCCTTTTTATGCTCCGTTTTTAATTTTTTATCTGGACTTTCTAGCTGTTACCCCCCCCCCCCACGCCAGTTGTAGTTTTCCTTTTTCCAGTTGCCATCAAATTAATTACGACTCTCAAAGAGAGTTCATGCATGTGTGGACGTTTGTGCTACGGGATATGGGAGGGAATTACTCTCTATCCTACATGGGTTCTTATAGATCTGGGCACTTAGTAAACACTGGTTGAGTGAATGAATTAGATCTACTAGTTTAGGATGAGAAACTGTATATATCACCCTGTGAGCTCAATGCAGCCATGCCAGCCCTCTCTTGTTAAAATATACATATCCTAACAGTGAAGAAATTAAATGACTCACTGTAACCAATATAAAAAGAGTAATTCTCGGCCTTTTTTTCCTATTTAAAAGTCTATTTCTCTGTGATCTAGTATGTTTAAAATTATGATGTTGACTCTTAAAGCTTTGAAACAAAATGGAATTTTTTATTGATGTCTCTTGAAGAGGCATCATAAGAGAAGTTTTGTGACATAATACACAGTAGGATTCCCCCCAAATCCTCTTCATTTATTTCTGTCCCCACTTATCTTCTCAAGAACCATTCAGCTCCAGACTTGTTCCTCAACTCCCTTATTGCTCATATCTTTTATTGCTCCCCATACTCTGTCCACTCCTCTATCCCAGTCTCCCGACATTGCCTTTCTTGTGTAAAAACATGAAGCCTCTAGCTTCTCCCAATCAGTTATCTCCAGGCTTTATCTCGATCAGTACAGCATAAGGTCCTAGTAGTTCCAAAAAGCTTCATACCTTTCTTAGAAAGGACTGGGTTGAAAATGGAGATGTAAAATGGGAATATTTTAATATCTTCATCCCTATCATATTTGCAAAGCATATCTAGCATTTTTATAGTTGAATGAAACCTAGACGCATAGCTTGGAAAACCTACTGAGTACTATATTAACTCAGAAGTCATCACTGAATACCATAAAAATGTACTTAAAGGTTCACAACGGGAGCTATGCAAAGTTCAATTTAATCTTAAGTATTGATAAATTTAGACAATATTAATAACTTACATTTATGTAATATTCTTTGGTGATAAAGTGAGTTATAAGATTATATGAGGTAATCATATAATCAAAATTTTATTGAGCATTTACTATGTGTTTAGTATCTGTAGATAAAAAAAGATAGCTAAGAAGTGCTAATGGCCCTTGGGGAACCTGTACATATGGCAACTAAAATTTTTTAGTATAGTGTGTCAAGGACAATAATTAAATACAGAAATAATAGAGGGTGATTAACTCTTCTGGAAGTTTGGAGGAGTGTTGTTAAAGGCTTCATACAGGTGATTACACGCCTGTAGATTTTTACAGGATAAAGGGGAGTTTGATAGGAAGACAGAGTGGGGAGGAAATCCAGGCAGAGGACACAGGAAACATAGAGTCAAATATAGAGAATGACCTGTTTTATTTAAGGACCAGAAGGTAAGTGATATTTTGAGAATGTCAGATGGTATAATGGGGGAAGGTTGAACTGAAGGAAATAAGGTAGAAGAAAGAGTCAGACACATGAGTGAAAGGGTAGCTTGCTACTTGAAGGAATTTAAACTTTATTATCTAGTCCATGGAGAGCTACAGCAACATAAGGGTGTTTCTGTCCTTAGGAGAGTGATAGGATCAGATTTACAGTTTTAGAATTATTCCAGGGTAATCTTAAATGACTTGCATGGGGTGAAGTCAGTGAAATGAGTTAGAAAGTCACAGTAATATTTAAGACAGATACATATGAGACATGTACATGAAAGTCCAATGCCTGATACATAATAGGTGCTTAATAAGTGATGGCTTCTTTTCTCATTTGATGATTCTCTAGGTTAGTGATGGCAGATGTTATTATCACCATTTTACAGCTTGGGGAATTACTTTGCTAAGAGTTTAAGTGACAGGACCAGAACTATTACTTTTGTGCCTGTGCTCTCAAGTCCAGCATTCTTTCCAAAGCCTAAGAGCTTTGAGGGTGAACAGGAGAATAGCAAGTTCTTAAATAAATAGAATACACATTTTCAGTAGTCCTCAAGCACTCGGGTATGAATCAGATCCTTCCTTAATAAAGTCTAATCTCTAGCATTCATTCATTCATTCTATAAATACTATTGAGAGTATGTTATAATCAGGGATTGGGATGTACTGGAAGAGACAAAGACCTTAATTCTAATTGACCTTAAAAACTGGTGGGTAAGACAATCAACAAGTAAATAAACACATGAATTGTAAAATTATAAGTAATGATAAAATAAAGCTATGTGAAAAATCAAAACAAGGTTAAAGGATAGAAAATGATGGAGAGTCTGTACTAAGCAGGGTGCTCAGGAAAGACTTTTCTGAGGAAGTGACCTTTTCATTGATATCTGAATGAGGTGAAGGAGCAACATGTGGAAAAGATCATTTCAAGAAGGCCGAAGGACCATCAAAGATAAAGGACCTGAGGCAAATTATGTTGTGGGGTTGAAGATCAGCAAGGTGGTGAATGTGGGTGGGGCGGAATGAATAAGAATCATAAGACACCTGAGAAAGAAGAACACAAGGAAGAGTTTCTATTTTAGGTAGGTAGGTAGTTGGTTTATTTATCACTTCCCCACCTCCCAAAGTGACTGAGTGATTAGTGACGCTATTTACTGAAAAGACTTGAGGAGAAGCTTCAGGGTAAAATGAAAACATGATAAGGTTGAGATGCTTATTGGAAACCCAAGTATTTCTTACTCTTTCCAACTGCCCAGAAATATTTGGGGATACTACGTGTTTTATTAAAAAGGAAGCTTTATTAAATGTTCAGTAAAAATCAAAAGTTCTTCAGAAAAGATTTGACATCTCACAGCTGTGGTGAATTCCAGGGCTAATACTAATTCTTCAGCTTATTCCAGTAACCAGACTATGCTTGGAAATTCGACATAAAAGGTACTATATCAGAGAAAGTATCCTGAGGAAAGGTTCTTTGAGCACGTGCCATGCAGTAGATCTCTTATAATTTTGCCTGAGATTCCTTAATTTAATTAACAACAGCAACAACAAAAACATTCCTAGTGACTTATATTGTGCCAATTACTGTGCTAGTTGGTGGACAAGTGTAGACAGACAAGATAAAATTTATGCCCCAAATGTTCCAAGCTAGATTCAGATTCAGGGTGGATAGTGTCTTTTGTTGGGTGATCCTGTCAACACAATTTAATTGCTGTGTTTTATGACCCCACATCATTTATTCCTGGGACAAAGCTATATTAAAGCCCTGGATTTGGGTAACACAGAGAAAGAAGCCAGACAACCTGTGACAGAAAACTCTTTTTCCCAAAGAAAAGGATGATCGATGGATTGATTTTTATATCTCTTTCCAAAAAAGGATTTAAAAGGGTTTCTAAGATACACAGAGTATGGGTTAAATATAATCAAGCACAGAAACGATGGAAAAGGAAAAGACGATGATTCAGATCAAGGTTAAGGACCAAATACACCCTGTAAGTCCTGAATATTTGGCCAGAGGTAGGGAAAAAATTCACAGATGCTCTTTAATTGGACAGAAATTGAGTAATTAGGTTAATCTGTCCTTTAAAAAAAAATCTGAGAAAGCTTATAATTTTTTTTCTGGATTCAAAATTAAAATATATCCATATTATTTAGGCTCACCTCAATTTCTCCTTTCAGGATCAATCAACCTCCTGGTATCCCCTGAACATAGCATAGATTTCTCTCTAGAAGATCAGGTCAGCAGGCAGTATTCCTTTTACATCATTCATGTGTGCCCACCTGCCTGTTGGGCATATGTTCTCCTCTAGGGTACAAAAATCTCCCAACATTAAGTTTTAGTTGAATCTCCATAATTGTTGTTTAAATGTTGGCATTCATTTTATAAGCTGATTTTTCTATGCTAATCAGTGCTCAATACGACCCAGACCAAACAAACAATAACAACAAGAAAACCAAACTTTCTATATATACAGCTGGTGACTAAAATAGTATCACAAATCATGACTGGCAGACTAATTGCTTGAAGTCTAACAGAGGACAAAGTCTGACTTCCTCTCTTCACATAGCTTTCATCACTGCAAACAAAATCTACTCTGCTTGTTTTGGAATCAATTTGATTTGAGAAGACACTGGGGCTCTGTCAATAACCAACAAACAAAATACGATTTCTTTGAATGGAATTGGGATAACGTTTTGAAGAGATTGCTTTTCTTCTCCCAAAGGGAATTGGGGGAATGAAGCTGGAAAATTCTCTTCCCAGGGCAAAATGCGGGAACCAGCTTTCAGAACCCCAGGTGCTTTCATACAAATTCTTTGGGCAATGATAAAGAGAAAAGTTCCAAATTCTCAAGAATGTGATTCATTAAGGTATAGGAGAGGTAGCTGTAATGGAGTGAAATGAGCTCGGGATTGGGAATCAGAGAGTTTGGTTCAAGGTTTGGGTCTACCCAAAACTATTATGTGATTTTGGACAACCTCATGTCTTTTCTGAATTTCAGGTTCCTCCGTAGCAAAAGCATGATCATAAATAATTCCTACTCTATCGGGTTATTGTAAGAATTAAGAGAGAAGATACACTTGAGTGTTTTAGAAATGATTAAGAGTTAAATAACAAGTAAACATCATGCCTTAAAATATTGTGTCTCCGCACACATTTGCTACATAAGTCAGCTTTAGCCAATACATTTTAGACTTTCCTGAACTCCTATTTCAACTTTTGATATAGGAAGAAATGGAGATTTGAATTCCATGGTTTAGAATAAATAGAAATTTCTGCTGTTGTTGGATCAAGATTTAATATGCAATAAATTATGGAATTAGTATGGTCTTAGAGAAACTTGATCAATGTTAAACACAGGCCCAATCCCAAAAATAGTTATTTAAGCTCTTTTCCTGTGTGGTTGACAGGGCCTCGATTTTTAGAGAGTTCTTTCATTTCAGCATCAGGTCCTCTAATAATTTATAGCACTGGTTCTGCAATTGATCTTCCTTTATACCCAAGTGCATTATCGGGTTTTAGCACCAATCCCATAATGAGTCAAGAATATCAGATACATTCCTGATTTGCCTAGCATGGGTTACAGTTTGTCATCTGGATGAGCAGGCTTTGAAGATAAGAGGATGGAGCTTTATTTATAAATGTGAATATCACCAAGATCGCTGCCCTGACTTTAAAACTGATGTAAATCCCGGTTCAGACATTTTATGTCTTAAGGCTGCTAAAATGCGGCAACGCTTCTTAAGTAGGGTGAGGATTTACAGGGTAATTTCTTGACCCTTGATTTCTAATTCAGCACAGTCCGCTTCCTGGAGACTCTTCAACAAAGTTTGTGCCAACTGCACTCATCTGTATATTGCTTTGTCCTCATTCTTTTTAAAGTAATTCTGGCAAGCTCAGACATGACGTATGCTAAGGGCTCAGTGGCTAACCCAAATGTCAGTGGTTCAAATCCACCAGCTCCTCTGGGGTAGGGAAGAGGGGAACTGTGGATCTGCTCCTGTCAGGATTACAGCCTAGAAAACCCTATGGGGCAGTTCTACTCTGTCCTATAGGGTCTCTATAAGTCAGAATTGACTTGATGGAACACAACAACAACAATACCTCAGCAATATAAGCTCAGCAATATAAACTCTGCCTGGTCAGGAAAAGCAAGGTAAAAGCAGGAAGATCAGTTAGGAGGTGATTACAACTATCTGCTAACCTGTGTTAGAACTTCTCAAGTTTTAACGTGCACACAAATCAGAGGAACTTGTCAAAAATCTGTATTCTAATGGGGTGCATTTTCTGAAGCTCCAGGCAATTCTGACACTGTTAGTTCATGCAACACACATACAGTAGCAAGGATCTATGGTCCGTCCATATATTGTTCCTACCTCCATGCCTCTCTCGTTTGGTTTGAGGGTTTCATGCAGTGGTTCTCCACTTGGGCTGCACACTAACTCCAACTGAAGGGTCTTAAAAAATACTGATGTCTGACCCCATGTCCTGGAAATTCTAATTATTCTGGTGGAAGGCCCAGACATCCATATGTGTATAAAAAATATACATATATATATATATATATAATTAATGCTCCCTAGGTGATTCTAGTGTACAGCCAGGGTTGAGAGTTGTGGCGTTGGTTTATTTGGTTTGATCTCAGCTTCACCCTTTCATGCTGCTTTCAGGTCTCTGTTGGCTGCATGCTTCCCAGATCACAGATCAGTTACCCCATCCAACCAAGCCCAGGATCTGAGGACTGTGCTGAGGTCCTGACTTGTCCTGCAGAGGGCTTATCATAGATGGTCACTCTCTCTTTGGCTGATGTCCCCAGTACTTGGTGCCCCCACAGCATCTCTGTTATTTTACTTTGCAATGATTTCCTTATATGTCTATGCAGGGGCATAACTAGGGTATGGTAGGTATCGCACCAGCCTAGGCGCATGGTGTCACTGAGCAGCGTCTATTAACCTGGTATGGCCAGTGGTGTATCTACAGAAAATGGTGCCCATGGCAAGCACTGAAATAGTATCCCACCCAAACATCTGACACCCCCCTTTTAGATAACTTTACCAAATATCAACTTAAAAATATAAGTCAAGTTCATTAATCTTTTAATTAACACACTACCATGCTTGAGGAAGGACATTCAGCCGTACGGAGTTAACAGAACTGCTCAGTGGCGCCAGGCACCCAGGGCTGGTGCACACCCTAGATACGCCACTGTGTCTACGTCTCCCTCAGTGGGCTACCCAAGAACAGGAACTGCGTGATAGGCATCTTTATTTCCCCAGACCCTTGTATAGTGCCTGGCATAGACTAGACAATCTGTATCTACGTACAGAATAAATGAAATGAATTTATGCAGTATGTTTGGTGGGCTCTCAGAAGATCTCCTCAAAATTCTTTAGTGAGGCATTCATGTATGAAATATGGACGATACTCATAGCTGCTGCCATTTCCCAAATGTGGGCAAGAAAAAACCGGTTGAAAAGAACTCAGACTGAAGTAAATATAAGTTAACAGTCTGACTTATACATTCACACAGAACTGTCCTACTGAAAAGTCCAGGGTGATATCACTCAGATCATAATTTCTAACATTCAATTATAGAGCTTACTCTTACCAGGTACTTTTCAGAAATTGTGTGTGTGCATGTATATGTGTGTGCATACATATCATATATCTATAGATGATATTTATATTTATATATGACATATTTAATCCCCACAATAACTATGCCTTAGTTATTTAGTGCTGCTATAACAGAAATACAATAAGTGGATGGCTTTAACCCTTTCATGAATAAATTCATTCTTTAAAAAATTTTTTGGTGATGCCATGTATTTTCACTAATGAAATGAATGCCGAATCATTGATTGTTGGTAGTTTTTTATTATTTGAAAAAATGGGGTGCCAATTTCCAGCAGAACATATCAGTCCCATGGCATATCACACTTGAACCATAAAATATCTTATTCAACTTTCAAAAAATACACAAAAACACGTAGGAAATACTAACTATACATTGCCCTTGCTGCACATTAATTGTTATCAGTTTGATTTAGAGAGGACAGTATCAGTACCATGTTCTATGAAGCACACCACACACAAGACATATCGGTCCCATGACCCAAGAAGCACGTCACAAACTTTTCACCCCAAAGAATTCATTTACTTAAATATTTCCGAATGCCAATAACTGTACCTTCCTAATAACACAAAGGAAATAGTAAACATACTTGCAAGTCTTATCTCTCTGTACAGAAGCCAAAAGACACAAAAGCTTCAAACAATCACTCCTCCGGGAAGCATCCCCGCATACGAATGGGTCTCAGCACACAAAAGTGGTGCAGGCCAGCTTCCTTGTTCTTTACACAGTTGCACCAGTATCTGCCATGATACCAGAATGTTCTAAAGTGGCTCAAATGCCTGCCAATAAACCTCCAGGGGCAGAAAATGTAACAAAGGCACATATGCCCCATGACCCATGAAAGGGTTTACAAACAGAAATTTATTCTCTCATATTTTAAGAGGCTAAAAGTCTGAATTCAGGGTGCCAGCTCACGGGGAAGTCTTTCTCTGACAGCTCTGGGGGAAGGTCCTTGTCTCTTTTCAACGTCTATGGGCCCGGTGTTCCTTGGAAGTCTCCATGTGTCTTGGCATCAGTCTCCCCCCAAATCTCTGTTTGCTCGCTTGCTTGTTTAGTCTCTTTTATATTTCAAAAGAGATTGCCTCAAGATACACCCTCATCCTGCCTCATTAGCATAACAAACATGACCTAATTCTGGTTCATTAAAATCATAGGCAGAAGTTAGGATTTACAAGACATCACAAAATGAGGATAATTACACCAGATCACAAAATGGAGGACAACCACACAACACTGGGAATCATGGCCAAGCCAAGTAGACACATATTTTGGGAGGACACAATTCAGTCCATGGGAAACCGTATGTAGTGAGTGTTATTATTATAACTCTCATTTTTACTGATGAGGTAATGCTGGAAGGAGAGGTTAAGGAACTTGGTTTAGATCACATATTTAGTAAATGGCAGAACTGAAATTTAAGCCAGTCTGGGTCCAGGGACCGTGATCTTATAATTTCATACACTACCTTGCCTGCCACAGATGCCTGATCATTTCAGAAGCTGGTGGTGCTATCACCCTTATTCTAAAAACTTCTCCTTGGGTTTTTATTTTTCTTTGTTAGTTTTTGTTTTTTACTGGCTACATCTCATATGTTTTTAGTGGATTGACATCTCATACTATGCTCACAATCAATTTATCTAAATTTTGAAATGTCACTGAATCCCTTATACTGTCTCATGTATTCACTCACTCCATATAACGTGGATCCTTCCTGTTGGCTCCAACTCATGGTGACCCCATGTACAGTAGAACAAAATGTCACCCATTCCTGCACCATCTTTATGGTTAGCACGTTCGAGTCCACTGTTGTGAACACTGTGCATTCTAAATGCCTCCTAGCTTAGGGGGTTCATCATCCAGCATGATATCAGACAATATTCTGTTGCTATCCATAGAGTTTTCATTGGCTTACTTTTGGAATCAGGTTACCAGACCTTTCTTCCTAGTCTTTCTTAGTCTAGAAGCAACCTGTCCACCATTAGTAACCCTGTTGGTATTTGAAATACTGGTGGCATAGCTTCCAGCCTCATAGCAACATGCAAGCCACCATAATACACCAACTAACAGATGTGTGGTAGCATTAGTCATTAGGAAAATGCAAATCAAACTCATGATGAAATACCATTTCACCCCCACTAGAATAGCTATGATCAGAAAAGCAGAAAACAAGTGCTGGTGAGGATGTGGAGTAACTGGAACCCTCATCCATTGCTAGTGGGACTGTAAAGTGGTACAACTGTTGTGGAAGACAGTTTGGAGGTTTCCTGAGTACTTTTTATTCTAAGTTATACAAATCTGTATCAGTCCTCCGAAAGCTGATACTGATCTCTCAAAGCCACTTTTTTCCCACTACAATATCTAATGTTTTTTTCTAAAGTCCAGCCTGAACTCTGTGCAAGCCACCTTTTGATTCTCTCCTCCAGGCGACGAGCTGGTGCTGGGGGAGGCAGAGACCATGGGGCACTAGGGCTTTTTCCTCCTTTCCATCAGTCTCATTAGGTCCACATTTTGCTCACTTAACAAGTCCTCAAGTCTGTGTCTTCTCCTTTTCTGTTTCTGGAGGTTTCTGGGTGGTATTTAATGATTTTTCCAGCATCTCAGTTTTTGCAGTTGATTCTCCCCTTGTCTCCTCTGCCTGGCACATGCAGCACACAGACCCACACAACTTTGAGAGGCAGATATTCATCGCAGCCTGTTATCTGAGTGGAAACAGATGCTCACTGTAGAAATCAGCTTCAGATTGATGCACGGAGAATAATCACCCTTCTGAAGACAGACTCCCCACAGTGAGAGAGTCAGGCACATTTGGACTAGAGTGGCATAAATGAAAAGGAAGAGGGCAACAGAGAGGGAGTCACACATTGAAGGGACACCCAGGCGTATCAGCACTGCAAGCAACTTAAAAATCTCCTAGCTCAGCCTTCTTAGTTTACAGATGAGGAGACGGAGGTCCAGAGAGTTGAGATAACTTGCTCATGTGGAAGAAAACTAGCTGTTGTAGGGGTAGAAATCTGCTTTCCAGACCCATGTGGAGATCAGCCACAAAATGAGGAAAGGCTCCGATGACATGCCTGACTATCTGCTGTCTGGTTGAATGTTGACTATCGCATGCATAATCAATCTCTCTCACACACACAAATTCTCTCTCTGTCTCATACACACACATTCTTTCTCTCTCTATATATCTAAACTTGTAAGAAAAAATAAATCCAAAGTGTGGTTACATCCTTCCTATACATACCTAACAGCTCTAAACCACTACACCACCAGGGTTTCCATCCGAGACCTAGTTCCCATTTAATGTGCATGGAACACTTATGAGTACATTGTGGATGATGCCATGTTTAAAATACGTATTTATTAAATGCTTACAAGGTGTCAGGCACTGCTTTAGATGCCTGAACCCTGTCCCCGCTGAAAGTATAATCAAGAAAGATGTAGTCCCACTTCACATTTTGCTCATAATTCAACAAATGAGAAGCATCTCTCAGCCTCTCTCAGGGTTTAAGAGATTATCCTGGCTGCTGAGTCCTCCAACTCAGGAATATAGTAAGATTTAAAAGTCAGTGGCTTCACCGGGGGGTGGGGGGAGGGTGTGGGCCCCACCAGGTGACACTGGCAGAGGGGGTGACACCAAAATGACTGCCTATAAAATTTTTGTGCAGTGTTTCAGCAGAAATCTATTATTGTTTATAAAAATATCCCTGTAGTTAGTTATAACAACAAAAAACATTTTTCGTAAGCCCAGCTTATAGGTATCAATACACCCACAAGGCTAAAACTCTGTGATAATTGATTTTTTGATCCTTCTAATGCCCCCCCAGTCAGAGTTGTCATTATTACCCAATTACAATGCCACTTGGAATCATGTGGTCTTGTCTGCACGTGCTACAGGCATGCGTCGTTGTTTTCGTTACTTCCTGTGTTTTCACGGTCACTGGTTTTGTCACATTTTCTGGTGTTTTAGCCACCATATTGTGGTGATTAGTATTTGTGAACCTATACCAATAACTTTTTTTGAGAATGAAGTAGTAAATAAAGGAAACGTAGGAGCGATATACAGGAATGATGATTTATGAGTAACGTTAGTACAAAAACCATTATGGCCTGTACGGGAAAGGCCCATTGCGGGGGGTGACACCTTGAGTTACTGCACTGGGTGACACCAACCCTAGTGATGCCACTGTTCAAAGTGGTAGAATATACAGAATAGTTGAGTTGAATTCTTACATAATTTTTTTTCCTGTTAACTATATTCTTAAACTATATTCTGACCCATCTCTATCCTCCTTCCTATTTTTTTCTGATCTAGTGAAGTACTCCCCTCTGTGTTCCTGATCCTGCCTGCCATGACCTCAACATCCCCTATTACCATAGCTGATGCCATTCACATGCAAAGCTACACTGTGTTGCCCATCTCTGGCAATTCTGAACGAGTACTCTTTCTTCTGTTCCCTCAACAGTAGTAAATTTTGTACTTTTCCTCACTTAACCCCTGCCCTATTCTGTGGACATGTCTAATTCATAATCCTATACTCTTTCCAGTGTAGTAAACCTACCAGTACACATTGCTAGCTGGGATACACTTTACTTGTCTAGGTGTGATCATTAAGGTTGTGGGTCAACTTGGCTGAGCTGTGATTCTCAGTGGTTTGGCAGTTGTATAATGATGTGATCACCTCCATGAAGAGACTTGATCTAATTTGAGCACCTCCACGATGGGATCTGCTGTGAGTAGCTAATCAGTCGAAACGGAGTTTCCTTGGGGGCATAGCCTGTATCCAATATAAGTGGGCTTTCTGGCAAGGCTCGTGGCCTTTTGCTTTCACTGGATCCTACAGCTGGCTCCTGTTCATTTGACCTCTAGTTCTTGGGACTCGAGCTAGCAGCTTACCAGCTGTCTCATTTGCCGATCTTGGGAGTAGGTCTTCGAAGCCTGTGAGCCAGATTCCTGCTGTCTGACTTGCCAATCTTGGGTTCACCAGCCCCTGCAGCTACGTGAATCAGGAGATCCCTCCAGTCTGACCCATGAACTTGGAACGTTGCAGCCTCCACAACCGTGTGAGCCATTTACTTAATATAAATATCTATATATATTCATACGGTTTACTGGCTTTGCTTCTTTAGAGAACCCAGCCTAAGACACTAAGCATGCAACTTGACCTCCACCCTGATTCATTGGTTTTAACTCCTCTCTGCCCAGTCTAGTGTCCATACGCCATGAGATTGATTCTAGCTCCAATCTTGGCTTCTCCCAGGGGAAACCCTGGGCTCAACTCCTGTGTCTGCTTAGAACATTTGGAAAGACCATACCTATAGAGATAAGTTAATTGGCAATTTATTCTCTTTTATAAAATAATTTTATTGTGGTGAAAATATACATAACAAAACACATGTATTCTCAGCAATTTTTACCTGTACAATTCAGTAATATTGATTACATTCCTTAAGTTGTACAACCATTTTTCCAAATCATTTCACCACCATTAATATGAACTCAATGTCTCCCAAGCAAAAACTCCCCTTTTTTCCTTCCTCCTTCACCCGTTGTAACTATTAATAATCTTTGGTCTCTATATGTTTTCTCATTTTATATGTGAGGCTATACAATATTTAGCCTTTTGTGATTGACTTATTTCACTCATCGTGGTGTTTTCAAGGTTCATCTATGTTGTGGCATACATCAGGACTTCTCTTTATGGCTGAGTAGTATTCCATTTTGTTTATATACTGCATTTTATTTACCCATTCATCTGTTGATGGACGTTTTGGTTGCTTCTACCTTTTGGCTATTGTGAAAAGTGCTGCCCTGAACATTGGGGTACAGGCTCCTGTTTGCATTCCTGCCTTTACTTCTTCTGGGTATATACCCAGGTTGGGATTGCTGGGCCATATGGTAGCTCTATGTTCAACTTTTTGAGGAAAAGCCAAACTATTTTCCACAGTGGCTGCACCATTTTACATTCCCACCAGCAATGGATGAGGGGTTCTAACTAGCAATTTCTGACTTCCAAAGTAGATCATATTGCCAAACTTTTGGCCAAACTCCCTCAGTGACACAAAATGCACAATAACTCAAGAGATCATTTTCATTTATTTATCTTAAACCATCAATACTGACAATAATAAAATACTTTCACACTAGTTAGATTAAATGTTGTCTGTGTGGATAGAACGAATTGCAATTATGAATTTTATTCTGATTAACTCTAAAACAAAGAGAAGTTGTCATTAGTGGAAATAATAGTTCACTTTCAATATGTATCAGGCATCAAACAGGTCAGATCACTTGCCTTGGACCATCATAATATCTTAGAATCTAAGAGTTGGAATAGACCTTGGGCATCTTGTAATGAAATTTCCCTCACATCTAGAATATTCTTGATGGTGTCTAAGGATCTGGTAGCACCAAGTGCAAACGGCGTGTGGCTGTTCTGTCTGGTACAAGGATCTCAAAATTGGAAAAAACTATTTAAATCTACTTATATTCACATGAATGACAAGAAGGAAAGTGGTTTTTCCAACATACTTCTATTGCTTTTTTGAGAGCAGCTTAAAATTCAGATTTTCAGATAGAAATGCTAATTCCCATGGCAATTTTTATATAGAACTCCTCCTTTAGGATAATTGTAGCTATATATGCCTGCTATATGCCAGACACTAAGTTTTTTCTAACCTTCACAACAACACTATCAAATATTAGCAGCCCCATTTTATAAATGAGAAAACAGATGAACCAAGAGGGTTGAGAACCGTGTCTAGGACTATGCAACTAATATATGGAAAAAATCTGAATTTGAACCCAGAAACGCTTGACTCCAGGTCTATGGTCTTTTCAAGAAACCATGTTGTCTCTTGCCTTGTTCTAATGACACAGCAATAATTTTTAGAGATTACTTCTGATTCCAACTTAAATGATAATTTTTATCAGCTAGGCATTATATATTTTGCACACCATTTTGTTTCAGAATGGACTAGTATTTTTTTGGTGATTTCAGAAAAAGAAACAATTGCATTTGTGTCAGCCTGCAAGAGTAGCACAATCACTAACATAATAAAGCGAGGAAGCCGGTAAGGTTGTATCAATTTGAAAGATGTATTATTTTTTATTGGGTGGTAAAGAAAAGAATAAAAGGGACAAATAGGTGACAAAGGCTATTTATAAGCTGCTACCAACTCTTTGCTCTATTATGGGGGGTTGGAGGGGATTTTGGCCAAACTACTGTCTATGTGATGTTTAGTTTTGAGCCATCCCATTTCTAGGCTACCTACGCATATATTCTTCTTGTCAGTGACTGAATTCACCTCTATTCACACCATAGCCAAGGAAAATTTTAATGTCTGTAATCAAAACCAACCAACCCATTGCCGTTGAGTTGATTCCAACTCATATTGACCCTATAGGACAGAGTAGAACTGCCCCATAGAGTTTCTAAGGAGCATCTGGTGGATTTGAACTGCCAACTTTTCGTTAGAAGCCGTACTTAACTGCTACACCACCAGGGTTTTAATGTTTGTAGTGGATTAAATAGTGGTCCCAGATACCGAGTCCAAGTCTTAACCTCCAATACCTATGAATGTGACCTTATAGAAACAGGGTCTTTGCAGATGTAATTGTTAAGAATCTCAAGATGAGATTATCTTGGATTAACTGAGAAGCTCATAAATCTGTACACATGTCCTTCTAAGAGACAGAAGAGGAGAAGACAGACAGACACAAAGTGGAAGAGGCCACGGGAAGGCAGAGGCAGAGATAGGAATTATGCAGCCATAGGTCAAGGAACACCTACAGCCGCTGGAAACTGGAAGAGGCAAGAAAGGATTCTATTCTCATCCAGAACCTTTGAAGGGAGTGTAACCCTGCATATACCTTGATTTCAAACTTCTGGCCTTCAAAACTGTGAGAGAATACATTTCTGTTCCTATAAACCACCCTGTTGTGGTTTTTGTTATAGCAGCCTGAGGAAACTAATACAATGTCTAAGTGAAAATCTTCTCTCCTCAAAGCTGCAAAGATCCTGTTTCCTAATAAGGTCACATTCATAGGTACCAGGGGTTTGGTCTTGGACATATCTTTCCGAGGCCACTATTTAATCCACCATAGACATAAAATTTTCCTTGGCTGGGGCGTGAATAGAATTCAGCCACTGACAAGAAGACCTATGTGTAGAACTGGGGGTGGTTCAAAACCATTCACTGCATAGGCATGCCTTGCTCCTACCAAAGGGCCAGCTGACCCTTCACCCTTTTCCTAAACTACCTGAAAGGTCATCCTGAACTGAGCTGAAATGAATTCACACTTTATGATTTCTCCCGAAAATTCTCAATACCTACAATGAATGTGACCCATGAGGATTTAAACACATAGTTGAGAAGAGCAAGGCAGGGCCCTGGGCTCACTTCTCCAGCAGGCTTTCTGGCTTGTCGAAGTACACTGCAGACTGCTGTGTTGAGAAGACTGTTGCCAATGATCCTGGGGATGACTGTAGCAAGAACAGTGTAGGCCACTGGTTTGAATTTGACAGCTGGGTGGATCTGTAATCATCTGGGAATAACCACAGCTGTCAATATGTGCCCATCTCTCCTTGGCTCCCGGCCTTATTCCAGATAATACAGTCAGAGTTGTTAGCTGACCAGATAGGATGTGACTTTGTAACTGTGCTATAAAAGAGAAATTGCAGAGTACCTACTGCAATTGCTCGTCTTGTTTTTTAGTCAGCATTGCAGTTACCCAGGCAAAGTGTTTTCCTGCTGAGAAAGCTCAGGCATGGGACCATAAAATACTGGCTGTAACTAGAGGGTTCCTGGCCACAATGCATGACTGCCCTGACAGGGAGCACAACAGAGAACCCCTGAGGGAGCAGGAGAACAGTGGGATGCAGACCCCAAATTCTCATTAAAAAAACTAGACTTAATGGTCTGACTAAGACTAGAAGAATCCCGGCAGTCATGGTGCCCAAACCTTCTGTTGGCCCGGGACAGGAACCATTCCCGAAGCCAACTCATCAGACATGGATTGGACTGGACAATGGGTTGGAAAGAGATGCTGATGAGGAGCGAGCTACTTGCATCAGGTAGACACTTGAGACTATGTTGGCATCTCCTGTCTGGAGGGCAGATGGGAGGGTAGAGGGGGTTAGAAACTGGCAAAATGGTCACGAGGGGAGAGAGTGGAAGGAGGGAGTGGGCTGACTCATTAGGGGGAGAGTAAGTGGGAGTATGTAGTAAGGTGTATATAAGTTTATATGTGAGAGACTGACCTGATTTGTAAATTTTCACTTAAAGCACAATAAAAATTATTAAAAAAAACAAACAAACAAACCTGGCTGTTCCTTCTCTCCCACATGCCTTCTTCTCTCATGTTCCTAAATAAACTACCCTCCAAAATGCATGTTTGCATAAGTGCCCACAACTCTCAATGATGGTTGGCGACTTACTAGCTTAAGGCTTTGAACAAGGGGGATTTGGGTGAAAGACTAGGAGGGTTTGTGTTTAAATCATGCTTGAGAAAAAGTTAGGCTTTGGGATAAAGGCAACTATCCAGAAACTCAAGCACTGAAGTACATAATACTAGGGGAATTTTCCCCCTTTCTTGCTGGTCGGTTTCTTACATAAGAGTAAACCCTTCAGCTTTTCTACTAAGAGTTTCCATGACACACCTCTCAGATTCAGATTCAACTAATACCTATTAGGTGGCTATAATCTTCCAGGCAATGTTAGGTGGTTTACATACTTTAACTCATTAAATCTTGACAATAACAATGTAAAGGCAGGAATTATTATCCCTGTAGAGCAAAGTAACTAAGGGTCAGAAAAATTAAATTACTTGTCTCAAATTACACCCTGAATAAATTTCAGAGTTAGGATCTCATTTTTAGGCCCAACTTCATTATTTCTTTCCTTTTTTTGTTTAAAAAATTGAATTGGTCAAACATTTCTTCAGACGACTTAAAGGCCACAGTATATGAATGCAAGGTATTCTAAATGGGCATTATTTTATAGTGGCATTTACTAAGGCAGTAACTGCAAAGAATGAGCTCCTCAGAATAAGTTCCCTTACTATGACCAGGCCTCGCAGCGACTCTCCTGCCCTCTGTGACTCTACTGTCACCTTTCTCCAGTAGTGGCATAACCTCTGTCTTCCTGCTTGTTAGCCAAGATGAGCGATCCCTGTTCCCATTTAATGCTTGTCTCTCCACTTGTGCACCAGCCCTTCTCACTTACTTAGGGCTTCAAGCCGGTTTAGTCCCAGTTCAACCCTCTGCTGAGAATTTGCATTTCCACCCCAAACCAAAAAAACCAAACCCATTGCCACTGAATCGGTTCCCACTCATAGTAACCCTGCAGGACAGAGTAGAACTGCCCCACAGGGTTTCCAAGGGGCAGCTGGTGAATTTGAACTGCTGACTTTATTTGTTTAGCAGCTGGAGCTCACTGGAGCTCTTAACCACTGTGCCACCATGGCTTCATTTTCACCCCAGATATACCAAAACAGAATCAACAGTTCAACAAGATCCCCAGGTGATTCTTATGTACCCACAGGTGTTCTTATGTATACATCTTGTTAAAATGTAGATTCTGATTCAATATATATACAGGATGGAAATGCAAATTCTCAGCAGGGGTTCAGACTGGAAAGAACAGATTCGAAGCCCTGGACTTACTCAAGGATTTAGCTCTAGGAACTATGCCCATTTCTCTTGCATTGTCTCTTTGCTAGATAGAGATACTCCCCTTGAGACATAAATACGTGGCTCATCTTAAAAAATAATTCAAACAGAACTAAAACAAAACTTCTCTTGATTCCATGTCCAATGCCAGCTACAACATCATTTGTTCTTTACAGCAAAACTCCTCAAAGCATTGTTTACATTCACCGTTTCTATTTCCTCTGCTCCCATTTTCTTTTAAACCCACTCGTAATAGGTTTATTTCCAGCATTCCTTCACAGCTTCTTTCCCTAGCCTCCACTTGTCTAAATCCTATGATCGGCTGTAGCCCTCATCTTTCATGCCCTATGAGCAGAAGTTGTCATGGTGGACCACTTCTCCTTCCTTACCACACTGTCCTCACTTGTCACTGCACTCTCCTGGTTCTCCTCCTACACCAATGATTGCTCCTTCTTCGTCTGCTTTGCCGGTTCCTCCCCTTCACTGCTTATGACTTCCACATTTATCTCCAGCTAAGGAGCCCTGGTAGCCCAGCTGTTAAAGCACTTGGCTGCTGACCAAAAGGTCGGTGGTTCAAACCCACTAACTGTTCTGTGAAAGAAAGATGTGACAGTGTGCTCCTGTAAAGATTATAGCCTTGGAAATCCTGTGGGGCAATTCTACTCTGTCCTGTAGGGTCACCATGAGTTGGAATTGACTTGATGGAAATGGGTTTGATTTTTTTTTTGGAAGACCTCTCTTTTAAACTCTAGGCCCGTATATCCAACTGCCTACTTAAATATAACATTTCTATTCTAACATGGAAATCCCTTGGTGGTGCAACCAGTTGACACACTTGGCAGCTAACAGAAGGGTTGGAGGTTTGAGTCCACCCCAAAGTGCCTCAAAAGGGAGACCTGGTGATCTCATTCCAAAAACTCAGCCATTGAAAACCCAGTGGAACACAGTTCTACTGTGATACACATGGAGTTACCATGAGTCAGAGTAGACTCAATGGCAAAGAAAAAATTAACATGTCTGAACTGAACTCTGGTAAGCATCCTCTACCTTCAGCCTTTTCCATCTCAGTCACTGACAAGTCCATCTCTCATCTGCCCAGTTCAGAAATCTTAAAGTTGACTCCTCTCTTTCTTTCACATCCCATATTCAATCTAACAGAAAATCCTATCGGTTCTACCTTTGGATTATGTTCAGGATTCAAACACTTCTTACCACCACCACTCTAATTCCCACGTTCAAGTCACTACCAACATTCACCTGGAATATTTCAATAGCTGCCTAACTGGTCTCCCAGCTTCAGCCTTTGCTCCCCTTCAGTCTGTTCTCAATCAAGCAACCAGACTGATCTTTTAAAAACACAAATCATATGCTCTTCTATTCCAAAGCCTGAAATGGTTCCCCCACTTCATTCAGACTAAACACTGACATCCAGATCTCTTACAGTACTAATGGTTACGTGAACATAACTGTTATTTCTGACATATGTTGTCGTTGTTGTTAGGTGCCTTCAAGTCGGTTCTGAGTTATCATCTACTGTTTATTAAAAAATAAAAGCATAGGTATCTCTTAAGAAGCCCTATAATTTTTTGTAGTGAAAAACAATGTTTGGCAGAGTGATATATAAAAGGTGAAAACCAATTAGACATTTTAATGATAGTCGACTCAACTCGCAAGTATTATTAAGCTTTTGCCATATATAAGACAGTACGGTATATAAACTAGGAATTAAAAAGCATGGTCTAGTTCCTCTAGGGGCTCATATAGATTCATATTCATTTGGAATTGTCAAGTGATTTTCATATAATTTAGACTGTGACATATGCTTTAATAGCGGTGTAAAGAACTAATGGCCTGTACAGTAGGGATTTACATACAGTTTTGACATTTGAGTAAGAATAGGGCAGTCAGTGGTAGAGGGTAGAATAATGCAGAAGAAAGGCATTCCGTAGGGAGGTGAAAGTCAGAATAAAGTCACAAAAGGAGGATATCTCCCAAATACAATATAAAACCCAAAACTTACTGTAATCAAGTAGATTCCGATTCATAGTGACCCTATAAGACAGAGTAGAACTGCGCCATAGGATTTCCAAGGAGTGCTTGGTGGATTCAAACTGCGACCTTTTGGTTAACAGACTAGTTCTTAACTATTGTACCACCAGGGCTCCAAACAGGATATAAACAAACAAACAAACAAAAAAAACCAAACCCATTGTCCTCTAGTCAATTCTAACTCATAGTGACCCTATAGGACAGAGTAGAACTGGCCTCTAGAGTTTGTAAGGAGTGCCTGGTGGATTTGAACTGCTCACCTTTTGGTTAGCAGCTATAGCTCTTAACCACTACACCACTTTGGTCAGTAGCAATAAGTGGTTGGGATGGCTGAAAGAATACTTAGTTGGAAATATAGTGTTTGGGAGGTTGGATATTTGGGATAGGCAGAGACAAATGAGATGCTCAAAAAGAGCTGAGGGCTGAATTGAAACAATTCACTAAAATAGAATAGCTGAGGGCTGAAATGAAACTATCCACTTAAGTCAACTTTAAACTAAGTAACAGTTTAGCCCAAAGATTAAAGATTGTCACCCTTAAGTGCCCGCTCCCCCCTCCCCCGCCATGGCTTTATAGTATATTTTGAGATCACGCAGTGTGCTTTCTTCTACTTCGTCCTTTTTCTAGATTGCTTTGGCTATTAGGAACACCTTGCAGTTCCATGTAAATCTGAAGATTGGCTTTTCCATTTCTGCAAAGAAGGCTATTGGAATTTTTTTTAAAAAATTTTATTATACTTTAGATGAAGGTTTACAGAACAAATTAGCTGCTTGTTTAACAGCACACATATTGTTTTGTGACATTGGTTACCAACCCCATGACATGTCAACGCTCTCCCTTCTCAACCTTGGGTTCCCTATTATCAGCTTTCCTGTCCCCTCCTGTCTTCTAGTCCCTGCCCCTGGGCTGGTGTGCTCCTTCAGCCTCACTTTGTTTTATGGGCCTGTCTAATCTTTGGCTGAAGGGTGAACTTCAAGAGTGACTTCATTACTGAGCTAAAAGGGTATCTAGGGGCCATACCCTTGGGGCTACTCCAGTCTCTGTCAGGCCAGTAAGTCTCATCTTTTTTGTGAGTTAGAATTTTGTTCTACATTTTTCTCCAGCTCTGTCCAGGACCCTATATTGTGATCCCTGTCAGAGCAGTCAGTGGTGGTAGCCAAGCACCATCTAGTTGTGCTGGACTTAGTCTGGCAGAGGCTGTGGTGGTTGTGGTCCATTAGTCCTTTGGACTAATCTTTCCCTTGTGTCTTTGGTTCTCTTCATTCTCCCTTGCTTCTGAGGGGGTGAGACTAGTGGAGGATCTTAGATAGCCGCTCACAAGCTTTTAAGACCCCAGATGCTACTCACCAAAGTAGAATGTAGAACATTTTCCTTATAAACTGTGTTATGCCAATTGAGCTAGATGTTCCCCAAGACCGTGGTCCCCATAGCCCTCAGCCCAGGAATTTGGTCCCTCAGGGAGTTTGAATGTGTCCATGGAACTTACATGACCTTGCCTTGAACAAGTTGCCCTGGCCTCCCCAGTGTTGTATACTGTATTATCCTTCTCCAAAGTTACCACTTATCTATTCTCTATTTAGTGTTTTTCCCTCCCCACCCCTCTGCTGCCTCGTAACCATCAAATATTGTTTCTTCTTGTGAGTAAACCTTGTCATGCGTGTTTATAGTAGTGGTCTCAAATGGTATTTGTCCTTTTGTGACTGACTTATTTTACTCTGTCACCCTTGAGTTTATGTTTAAAAAGAAAAAAAAATCTATGTCTATGTTTATATCATCTATATAAGACCAAAGGGTTAACTGCTATTTTAAAGCATAGATGAGAAGGTTGGGGGGCAGGGAGATTAAGTAAATGGAACTAAACAAACTAGAACAGAAATTATGAGAACTTTGACACAACCTGAAGCATGTAACCAATGTCATTGATCATCATGTCTACACACTGGAATGGGAGCTGGTTTTGCTGTGCATTATTTTCACTAAAAAAAAAAAAAGAGCTGAAAGCTCTTGGTACAGGATCTTGAATGACAAGCTAAGAAATTTGTGTGTTTTTCTTTATTCCAAGGGAGCCATTAAAAGTGTTAAGAAAGTACCTTATTTGATTTATAGCTTTAGTTTAGTTAATTCAAATTACAATTTATTAAATTGCCGATCTGCCTTTATCACTGTACTAAATCTGTTGATATTCATATAAAAGCACCTAGGATATGTGACAAAAAATGTAAATCCCAAGGCTTATGTCCAGAGATTATGACCTGGTAAGCCTAGGGTAGGATCCAAATATCTATATGTAGCACAAGCCTACGTGTGATTCTATGAGAAGTTGGTCTGAAGACCCAGTTAGGAGAAATACTGGTGCATACCATTACAAAGAGGTAGAAAACCTGTTAAACTCTGCTTTCCAGTAGCTTCTATTTTACTTTGGGAGTCAAGATTTCTATTCCTAGTCTGCAAAGATTAAAAAACTTCAAGGATATGTGATGCTGACATGAAATAATTCTAAACATACACATTTTACTAATTCTTAAGAAGTCAAATTTATCCATTTCTTTGTTATTTCTTTTATATACTTACAGTTAGAAAAATTTTCTCTATGCTACTTATTTTTACAAAAATTTATTTTACTTTATGGGCAATTTTACATTAAGATTTTCTAGGATTTATTTTTCAGTAGAGTGGGAAATAATGATCTAATTTTTTTCCTCTAAAACCAGCTAATTTCCTTGGTAATTTTTTAAATATGTTATCCTTTCTAAATTTCTTTTTTTTTTTTTCTAAATTATACGTCCCATTGGGAAATCAACTGAAATCGGTCTGAACCTATACATTATTTTAATGGATAATTGACTATATTTTAAATTTCAGAAATGTTCAGAGCCACAGATTAGTTGAAGAACAATAAAATGAACATACATGTGACTTTCTCCTATACTGACCAACTCTTAATATCGTGCCTCTCTGTCTGTCTCTTTCTGCACACACACACACACACACACACACACACACACACACACACACACACTTCTAACACTTCCCTTTGGTCACACCATCCAAAATCAAAAGTGAAATTACACAGGCTACTGCTTGATCCTAGTCTTTAAGGGTATCCACTTCTCTCAAGGATAGGAGGGAGGCCTCCTATCACCAGAAGAGAATAGAATCTGAAGATTTTATTTGTCTAGAACTTATTTCCAACAATGAAAAATATATTATAAACTAGCTGTGTTTTCTGGGAATTTATGTGGTCTGGTGTCATGTGGAAAAAAAAAAAAAGAGCTGCTGCCATCTGACTCATAGTGATGGTATAGGACAGAGTAGAACTGCCCCACCCCACAAGGTTTCCAAGGAACAGCTGGTGGATTTGAACTGCCAACCTTTTTGGTTAGTAGCCAAGCTCTTAACCGCTGTGCCATCAGGGCTTCTGATGTCATGTGAAGAATGCTGAACTCTGAGTTGGAGCCTTATGTTCTAATTTACGTTTTATCTCCATGCTCCCTCTAACCAAGCCATTGATCATGGACTTCCACTTTTCCTCATCTCTAATGTATAGAAAATATGTGAAATAAGATAGCATGTTAGCACAGGAAGAAAAATACATTTAGGTAAACTTTTTTTGAACGTTATATATGCTAACTATATTAAAGGCAGGGAGAAGTAAGGCTTAAGAAAGCATGAAGATAAATAAAACTGGGGTAATTAACAGTGATCAAAATATGAGAATAGATTCTCTCATGTCCCAGATGTGTGGTTGATGATATAGAACAAGTAGGCCAATCACCAATTTTTAAATGCTATGTCTTACTCTTGATCAAGCATAGCAACGATTGTGAGGATGGTGGAGGACCAGGCAGTGTTTCGTTCTGTTATAGGTAGGGCCGCTATAGTCGGAACCAACTCGATGGTACCTAACAATAACAACAACAACTCACGATCTATGTTAGAATGCAAGGTATTGCATAATGTTCAGCAGTAATTTGTTATATTGAAAATACACGCTATAGAAGCTAGATGGTACTCTGTAATACAGGGCTGTCTGAAATATAAAGTGGCCAGGAGTGGGTTCGGTTTGGTTCATAGGTGATGGACAGCTAATATATGTACAATCCCTGGCTTGCAGAAGGCAACAATTGGAGACAACAATGACATATTAAAGCTGTTAAAGATAAGACAGGGAGACAGCCTGACCTCAAAAATGGACAGACAGGATATTGATGCAGAGATTGAGTTGTGCATGGTGGTGGAGGCATAAAGCTCCAATGCACTAATCATCAATAGCCCTTTCTTTCCATTGTCACTGACATTGGTCCAACTGGCAAAGAGCATTCATTAGATGAATTTACCTGTTATCCAGTCCACTCTTCTTCTGTTATGTTTGACTAACTATGCCATAGCCAAACCCAAATCAAAGCTTCATGGTTAATTGGTGAGCTAATGAGCCCACAATAAGCACTTTGATTAATTCTCCTTGTTATGCTGACAAGAGAGACAGCACTGAATCTGATGATACACATTGGAGTTGTTCAAAATCCTAAGACAAGCACAGAGATTTCACCTCAGAATAACTACTACAATCTGCACTCTGGACTTGGAATTAGGATTTTCTTTAGAAAATGAACAACTAAATAGTTGTTAAAAATGTGGATTTTATAGGAGCACAATTTAATTTACTTTGTCCACAAA
The DNA here is from genome assembly GCF_024166365.1 of Elephas maximus indicus. Classification (NCBI taxonomy): domain Eukaryota; kingdom Metazoa; phylum Chordata; class Mammalia; order Proboscidea; family Elephantidae; genus Elephas; species Elephas maximus. Next base: position 41,356,201 of record NC_064837.1, on the reverse strand, counting down.
CTGACTCGTCTTCATGGGTGGTCATGTTGTCATCAACAATGTTAACCTGCCAGTCACTTAATCTTGAAATCTCACACATATTTTATTCCTTCGTTTCACAGTTCAGTAAAATAAAAAGCATAAATGCCAACAATTATTTATTGAGGACTGGGCATTGTGCATTGTACTGCAGAGTTTAATTAATTATTTAATTTAATCTTGCCAAAAATCCTATAAGTATTATTATCCAATTATACAGATGAGGAATGTAAGACTGATGGAGATCAGGTGACCTGCCCAAGGTTTTTCACTTGTAGCATCAGGATTTAACAGAAACTAATTCTCATTAACTACCAATAATTAGTCAAACTCACACACACACACATTCACGCAGGACACAGAAACACGTTGTACTATATCGTAAGTATGCAATTAGAAAAATCCAGACTGTGGGAAACTTTAGAGGTCCAATGGTCCAGCTACTTCCATACATGTGAACTGGAGATTGAGAGTACACAGAATCCATAGAAAATCTGAGAAACCAAGGCTTGGCAAAGGGAAGCAATCAAGGAGGTTCTAAGGAGAAAGCACCTTGGGCATTCTCACTAATTCGGTATTCTCAGTACCATGGACACTAAATTCTTGTTTATTTCTTCTTGAAATATTTTTTAAGGCTTTTTTTTAAATTATGAAATAAAACACACATACAGCAAGCTACACAAAACAAATGTATGGCATAATCAGTTATTATAAGGCAAATACCTTTTTTAAGCACCTCCAAGCCACCCCAGAAACCCTCCAATGCTTTTCTTTCCCTCTGAGTCTCAACTCACTTCCCCATTTCAAATGTATTACTACCCGAATTTTGCATTAATAATGTCATTGTATTTATTGATATTTATTTCACCCAAGTGTGCATCCCTAGACACGATAGTTCTGTCTTTCTCATTTTAAAATAATCTGTATTTTTCAAAGTTAAACATAGAAATTAATACATGACCCAGCAATCCCACTGCTAGATATATACCCAAAAGAATTGAAAGCAGGGCTCAAACAGGTACTTGAAAACCAACATTATTCACCATAGCCAAATGTGGAAACAACCTAAGTGTCTATCAACAGATAATTGGATAAACAAAAGGTGGTATATACATATATACAATGGAATAGTATTCAGCCATAAAAAGCAATGACATTCTAATACAGTCACCTATGCCAAGAAATTTGGGAGACAGCCACCTGGCCAACAGACTGGAAGGGATTCGTATTTATGCCCATTTCAAAGAAAGGTAATTCAACAGAATGTGAAAATTATTGAACAATACCATTAATATCACCACAATTAAAATTTTGCTGAAGATCATTCAAAAGCAGTTGCTGTAGTACATCAACAGGGAACTGCCAGAAATTCAAGCCAAATTCAGAAGAGGACACGGAACAAGAGAGATCATTGCTGACGTCAGATAGATCTTGACTGAGAGCAGAGAATATCAGAAAGATGTTCACCTGTCTTTTGATGACTATACAAAGGCATTCGACTATGTGAATCATAACAAATTATGGATAACCATAGGAAGAATGGGAATTCCAGAACACTTAATTGTGCTCGTGAGACACCTGTACATATACCAAGAGACAGTCGTTCTAACAGAACAAGGGGATTCTGTGCGGTTTAAAGTCAGGAAAGCTGCACATCAGGGTTGTATCCTTTCACCATACTTACTCAATCTGTATTCTGAGCAAATAATCAGAGAAGCTGTACTACATGAAGAATGCAGCATCAGGATTGGGGGAAGACTCATTAACAGCCTGCCTTATGAGGATGACACAGCCTTGCTTGCTGAAAGTGAAGAGGATTTGAAGCACTTGCTGAAGAAGATCAAAGACTAAAGCCTCAGTATGGATTGTACCTCAACATAAAAAAAAAAAAAATCAACATAAAGGAAACAAAAATCCTCACAGCTGGACCAATAAGGAATGTCATGATAAATGGAGAAAAGATTGAATTTGTCAAGGATTTCATTTTACTTGGATCCACAATCAACTCCCACGAAGCAGCAGTTAAGAAATCAAATGACAGATTGCGTTAGGCAAATCTGCTGCAAAAGACCTCTTTAAAGTGTTGAAAAGCAAAGATGTCACTTTGAGGACTGAGGTGCGCCTGACCCAAGCCATGGTATTTTCGATTGCCTCATCTGCATGCAAAAGCTGGACAGTGAATGAGGAAGACCGAAGAAGAATTGATGCCTTTAAATTATGGTGTTGGCAAAGAATACTGAATATACCACGGACTGCCAGAAAAGCAAAGAAATCTGTCTTGGAAGTAAGTGCACCTTAGAAGTGACAATGGTGAGACTTTGTTTTACATATTTTGGACATGTTATCAGAAGGACCAGTCCCTAGAGAAGGACATCATGCTTGGTAAAATAGAGGGTCAGTAAAAAAAGAGGACGAGCCTCAGTGAGATGGGCTGATGCAGTGGCTACAAGAATAAGCTCAAACATAGCAAGAATTGTGAGGATGTTGCAGGAGAGGGCAGTGTTTTGTTCTGTTGTGCGTAGGGTCACCATATGTTAGAACAGTTTTGATGGCACCTAACAACAACAACAACATTAGTTTTACTACTACTATTCCTAGAATCTCAGTTATCATATGACAAAACTACTACTAAAAAAAAAAAACAAAAAGCAAAAAAACCTGTTGCCGTCCAATCAATTCCGACTCATAACGATCCTATGGGACTCAGTAGAACTGCTCTACAGAGTTTCCAAGGAGTAGCTAGTGGATTCAAACTGTGGACCTCTTGGTTAACAGCCAAGCTTTTAACCACTGCACCCAGGGCTCCAAACTGTGACTAGAACCACATATCTCTTGTTGGCTATTTCCATTCTTTGTCTACTTTAGGCCACTGTATCAAAATATGTGATAACTTTAATACACTTTTAAAATTTATATTGAACTACTAACACTCTTGATACAGATAAAAACAAGACAATACATTTAATAATGGCGGAAACCATGATATTTATTTGTTTATACCTAATAGGACATGGCAAGGTCCCTGACATTGACCAGGGGCTGAATAATTGTTGATTTAATGTTAAAGCATTTAAAAAATGCCACATGTGAAAGATAAAGTATAAAAGATAACTTCATTTTCTAGGAGAATAAAAGGAAAGTGATATTTTTCTTTAAGAATCAGTGAAAACTACTTAATCTACTACTAAAACTACTTAAATCTGAAATTTCATCTTTGCCTATTTATGTGTTGTATTTGTTAGCAAGCAACCGGCTGCTTTTAAAAAAATCAATAGACCTTATTTTTTCTAAATAACATTTTATTGAATTTTTAGTGAAAGTTTACGCAGCAAGTCAGGTTCACATTTGACAATTTCTGTACAAATTGTTTAGTGACTTTAGTTATGTTTATCACAATGTGTTAGCATTTTCTTTAATCATGCTCTGTTTGTTCCATTTCCAGTACTCTGGTTTCCATGTCCCCTTATCTCCTCATTTTTGCTTTTGAGTAATTGTCTACCTTTTGGTCTCATACAGATGTTTTTTAAGTAGAGCGCCAATGTTATGGGTAATAGGTTTTATTTTGTGTGCCACTCTGCTATTTCCCTAAAAGGTGATCTCAGGAAATAGGCATTTAGACCATTTACAGTTAAAATATTACTGAAAATAATGTATCTACCTCATTCACTTTTCTATTTGTTTTTTGAATGCTTCAAATCTTCTTTGTTTTTAAACCTTATTTTTTCTGTTTTTGATTGTGTTTGTTTTTTTGTACTGGGACTTTTGCTTTCATCCTACTTTTCTTCTGAATGTTATTAGATTATGCAATTTACAATTGTAACATTTAACATATGAACAAAGTTAACATACAACCCTAACATAATAAATCTATTCCTGATATGCTCCTCCTTCCCCCATGTCTGGTGGTGTGTCTCCATTAATACTAATCCTTAAGTTTACTTTGTACTTATTTCTTCCAAATTTGATGTATTGTTTGCGGTATTTAATTACTGAGTTTACACCCTAAATATATCATATACTTGGTCCTTATGCTTGCCCATGCTATCATGTTTTTTGAAGATGGCTCTCTTATTTTTATTTATTTCTCGTGTATAGATACAAGCATTTATTTAATACTTTTGCCCTTCTATTTGGAGTACTCCTTTGAGTGATACTTGCAAAGCTGGCCTGGTATTGGTAAGTTCCCAGAGCTTCTGTTTGTTTGGGAATGTCTTGAATGCCCCTCATTTTGAATGATAAAAACTGGGTGAAGAATTCTTGATTGGCAAATTATTTTCATTCAGTATTTTATATATGCTGCTCCATTGTCTTCTGGCCTCTAAAGTTTTGGGGGCGAAATCTACACTGATTCTTATGAAAGATCCTTGGTATGTTATATTGCTGTTTTCTCTTGGTGCTCTCCAGATTCTTTCCTTGTCTTTGGTTTTCAAGAATTTTATTAGGATAAGTTGCAAAGTTGATCTTTTTGTGTTTCTTCTAATTGGGATTCTAATTAGCTTCCTGTAACTGCAGGGTTGGCTCTCTGTTTAGGTCTGGACAGTTCTCTTTAATTATCTCCTAGGAAATTGTTTCTATGCCTTTATTATCGTCATAGTGCTCTGGGATACCAATAACTCGAATGTTAGATTTCTTAATTAAATTCTATATTTCCATTTTTGTTACTTTTCTTTTCTTTTTCTTTTCTCTTGTTTTCCTCAAGACTTGATAAGTTCAGATATATCGTCTTCTAGTTCATTTATTCTGTCTATTTGACTCTATTGTTGAGTGTTTCTCTTCCTTTAACCTTCAGTTCCTGTAGTCCTCTCTCTTTTTTTTTTTATGTTTTCTATTCCCTTGTTGAGTCTTTCATTTTGTTCCTTCATTTGATGCCTGATCTCTGCTACTTTGTTTTCTATGTCCTTTTTGATTTCCTTAAATATATTTAACACCATAGACTGAAAATTTTCAATTCATCCCATAAGTCTGGCCTCCAAGGGGAAATTTCTTCTTCTTGCTTTCTTTTGATTGGTACTCCTTCCCTTAGTATTTTGCGTGGTTTACTATCTTTTGTTGAACTTGGGCCATTTTGTTATATATTTATTTTTTTAGTTAAATTTTGTATTCCGGTATTTTGGGAAAACTTTCTGATTGGAATCCCTGGTGGTGCAGCAGCTAAGTGCCTGGCTGCAAACAGAAGGACCAGGGCCTGCACCCACCAGCCACTCTGTGTGAGAAAGATGAAGCAGCCCACCTCCGCAAAGACTCACAGCCCTGGAAACCCCATATAGCAGCTCCATTCCATCCCACAGGTTCTCTATGAGTCAGAATCAACCCTGTGGCAGTGACCCTGGTAACTTCTCCTGAGAAGCACAAGAGGGCACTTTTATACTTAGGGTTTTTTCAGTGCTGATTCAGGAGTTCTTGACGCCTGATCTCTAGAATTCAATATGTGTGGAAGAGTGGTTTAGCTGGTCATAAATGCTGACATAAGCAGTGGGGCTTAACTTCCTGAGGCAAATGTGAACACCTCTCTATGTCTTTCCCTCGTGGGTGCCCCTGCACAGGCTCTCCCACAGTGTCTCGCTGAGAGCAGTGAGCCAGTCATTTCCCTCTGTGTTGCTCGTTTATCTGAAGTATTTCTCTCGCCCTGCTGCCTGGGCAGTTCCTCCTGGCCCTAGTACCAGTCCATCTCAGGCCTCAATGAGATTCAACAGCACCTCTTGCAGTGCCATAGTCTCCCTTTGCCCTTTCCCAGTTGCAAAGCCTACAAACTCCCACAGCCAATCTGTGCTGCCTTAAAAAATCAGGCAACGACTTCCTTAGATTAGCTCCCTTTCTGTATTCCATGTTTGCGGTGTTGCCCAACACTGTCCCAAAATGGCTGTGATGAGTGAGTGTTCCAGATGTTACTGGGTACATTCTCCTAGCTTCTGTGCTCTCTGTACTCCTCCTGCCCCCTGCTTCTGAACTCATTCAGTCTCTCCAATACCTCAGCTGCAGTCCAGAGTTCCGAGATCTCAGTCTGTGCTTGTTTTGACTTATTGTTCAGTGGGTTAGTTACTGGGAGGGTAAATGGGAGCATTTGCCATCTTGCTCTACCCCTTCCCACTGCTTTTTTTTTTTTTATTAACTTTTATCGAGCTTCAAGTGAACGTTTACAAATCAAGTCAGACTGTCACATATAAGTTTATATACACCTTACTCCGTACTCCCACTTGCTCTCCCCCTAATGAGTCAGCCCTTTCAGTCTCTCCTTTCGTGACAATTTTGCCAGCTTCCAACTCTCTCTATCCTCCCATCCCCGCTCCAGACAGGAGATGCCAACACAGTCTCAAGTGTCCACCTGATACAAGTAGCTCACTCTTCACCAGCATCTCTCTCCTACCCACTGTCCAGTCCCTTTCATGTCTGATGAGTTGTGTTCGGGGATGGTTCCTGTCCTGTGCCAACAGAAGGTTTGGGGACCAAGACCGCTGTGATTCCTCTAGTCACAGTCAGACCATTAAGTATGGTCTTTTTATGAGAATTTGGGGTCTGCATCCCACTGATCTCCTGCTTCCTCAGGGGTTCTCTATTGTGCTCCCTGTCAGAGCAGTCATCGATTGTGGCCGGGCACCAACTAGTTCTTCTGGTCTCAGGATGATGTAGGTCTCTGGTTCATGGGGCCCTTTCTGTCTCTTGGGCTCTTAGTTGTCATGTGGCCTTGGTGTTCTTCATTCTCCTTTGCTCCAGGTGGGTTGAGACCAATTGATGCATCTTAGATGGCCGCTTGTTAGCATTTAAGACCCCAGATGCCACATTTCAAAGTCCCCACTGCTTTTTGACACACACTTGGCACTTCCTTATCTTAAAATAGCTAAGGAATTTTCCATTTAAGTTATTTTTCACCCAAGTATAATTTGGGGAACTTGAATATTTCCATAATGAAGTATTCAACTCCAAGTAAGACAGTTGGCCTGTACTACATAAAGCAAGCTCACTTGTAAGAATCCTGCAGGGACAAGGAGAGTGAAGGAGTCTTATATGCTTCCCTAGTGCTTTTGAAATGAATAGCTGGCACATTTTGAACCACAGCATATGAGGGACGAGACAGAGTATTTATTTTAAAAGAATTGAATCTATACCTGGAGGTATAGAAATGAATTTGACCCTTGATTGTTGCAAAACGATCTTGATTTAGGTAAAGAAATCTGTGCAACAAAATGACAGCATTGCTACATATGGTACTTAAGCAATACACTGGAACCTGTGAGAGCCATAATTCAATGACGGTGCCTTGTTTTTCTGGATCTCACAAGTTTTCTGTCTTTGACAGGGTACATTCTTACCATTTTTCTATTGTTCTCTACCAGTGGAAAATATTTGAATTTTCCTTTTCTGAGAAGTTTCCACCTTACACAAGTTTTGATTTTTGCTGTGATATCTTCCTTTTTCAGGGCAAAAACCCATTGCTGTTGAGTCGATTCCTACTCACAGCAGCCCTATAGGACAGGGTAGAACTTCCCCCACAGGGTTACCAAGGCTGTAATCTTTATGGAGGCAAACTGTCACATCTTTTTCTTGCAGAGTGGCAGTGGGTTTGAACCACTGACATTTTGGTTAGCAGCCAAAAGTTTAATCGCTGTGCCACTAGGGCTCCTTCTTTCTCGTGGCAGAGATAGATATTTCATTAGATTTGGAAGACAATGGCAAGCAAAGCATCTATTAGATAGACAATGAGCTCTGATTGGAAAATATAAATACTAAGTCATCAAAACACTCAATTGAATTAGGAAACTACAGAGAAATCCAATGGAATTTTTAAAAAGCTAGTAGATCAAAAGTGAAGCTAACACAGTATTAAAATTCAGCAAAAGTTGAACTTTCTACCTCTAAGTACTGCATAAAGAAGCCCTGGTTCCCCAGTGCTTAACTTCTTGGCTGCTAACCAGAAGGTTGTTTGTTCAAACCCACCAGTAGCTCCATGAGAGAAAGATGTGGCAGCCTGCTTCCATAAAGATTAAACCCTGCCTCCCCCCACACAAAAACACCATTGCTATAGAATCAATTTCAACTCATAGTAACACTACACAATAGAATAGAACTGCTCCATAGGGTTTCCTAGGCTGTAATCTTTATGGGAGCAGATCGCCATCACCAGGTCTTCTTTCCCATGGAGTTGCTAGGGGGTTCGAACAGTTGATCTTTCAGTTAGCAGCCAAGAACTAGGGTTCCATCTGGAAAGGCTACAGCCTTGGAAACCCTATAGGGCAGTTTTACTCTGTCCTATAGGGTTGTTGTGAGTCAGAATCAATTGGAAGGCAATGGGTTTGGGTTTTTTTGTTTTTGAGTACCAGCATACCTTTGATTCATTTGTTAAATCAAATAGGCATTGTGTGTTATATACTGAGGTTACAAATATAGATGAGAAATGGTGCTCTTCTAAAGTTGATTTTAGTTTAATGAGCGAGACATGCAAGTAAGTAATTACATTTGATAAATGCAGTGATAGAACTATTATACCAGGATATTATGGAATCACAGCGAAGTGGGATACAGGGAATCACTCCTAGAAAAGATGATACCTGAACTGCAGTAATATCTTTGCTAATTTTGGTATCAGGGTAATTCTGGCTTTATTAAATAGTTGAGAACTGTTTATTTTTCTTCTACTCTCTGGGAAAATTTGTGAAGAATTGGCATTATTTATTTCTTAAATGCTTGGTAGAATTTGTGAGTGAAGCCACGTCAGACTGGAGTTTACTTTGTGAGAAGATTTTTAACTTTAAATTCAATTTAATACCCATAAAGCTATTTAGGTAATTTACTTGAATTCTTCTGGTTGTTTATGTCTTCAAAGGAATATTCATCCAGATTTCAAATTTAATGGCATAAAGTTTTTTACTTCATATTATCTTACTCCCTTTTGATGTCTCTAGGATATGTCATGACTCCATTTTTCCTGACATTGTTATTTTGTGTCTTCTCTCTTCTTTTTACTCTGCTGTTCTGGCTAGATGATAACTTGTTTTACTGACTTTCCTTCAAAGAACCAGCTTTTAGTTTTATTGATTTTCTCTATTGGTGTTTAGTTCTCAGTTTCATTAGTTTCTGCTCTTAAATTTATTATTTCCTTCCTTCTGCATGCTTTAGGTTTAATTTTATGATATTTTTCATGTTTTTCTGTTCTTTTTAGGTGGAAGCTGACATCATTGACTTGACCTTTGGTCTTTTTAAATATACGTATTTAGTACTTTAGCTGCATCTTGCACTTTTTATGTTTTATTTCCATTTTTATTCAGTTCAAAATATTTTATAATTCCCTTGTGACTTCTGATTTTATCCATGGCTTATTTATACATATTTGGTTTAATTTCCAAATATTTGGTGTATTTATCTGCTTTCTGTTACCAATCTTTAGTTTAGTTGCAGTTGAAGGACACACTTTATATGGTTTTGATCCTATTAAAATTATTTGAACTTTTTATGGCACAAAATATGGTTTATCTTTATGAATGTTTCATGGCAATGTTCTGCATATTCTACTACTGGTGGTTGGAGTGTTCTAAAACGTTGGTTAGGTCAAGTTGATCGGTAGTGATGCTCAATTATTCTATATCCTTATTGATTCCCCTGAATTTGCACTACCAATTACTTAGAGTGTTAAAGTCTCCAACTAAAATTTGGCTTTTTCTATCTCCTTTCAGTTTTTTTCCCAGGTCCATGTATTTTGTACCTCTACAATTGAGTACATGGAGAAAGGTGTGGCAGTCTGCTTTCATAAAGATTCCAACCTTGAAAACGCTATGAACATTTCTACTTTGTCCTAAAAGGTTGCTATAAGTTGAAAATTGGCATGTTAGAGTGGATTTAACAGGTTAGACCCACGGACCCACAGATGGAGTGCCCAGGGAACACATCTTTTACCACAATGATGAGGAAGAAATGTGTGAAGGGAACCCCAGCATCCTTGAAGACTAATGTGATTGTTATTTTATGTAAGTAAGATTTGATAGTGGGAGCTGCCCTAAATGAATGAAGACCCCTAACTACAATGGTGCTGATTGGATCCCATGGTGCAGGGGCCAATTGGTGGCACTTAATCAACAAAGACAAGGTAGGTATGGTTACCATAATAGATAGCAGTATCAAAGCAGTAATCAGAATAGTCTGCCTCGTATGGAGTTTTATGGGGTTGGCTACTTAGTTATTGTGTCCATAGGAGTGAAATAGGTGGGAAACCTACTAAAAATTATTTGATCTGTATAAGCAGAAGAATTCTAGGTCAAGTGAACAGCAGCCTAACTAGAATCACCAGGATAGAGGGTCATGGCCCCTCAATCAATTCCCAAACTTGTTCAAGTTTATAGACCCACGACCCCTTGAATAAAGGACAGGTTTGGTCCCCTTGAGGAATGACCCCACTGAGGAATGACCCCACTACACTGCCAGAAATTTATATTGTTAATCTTTCTCCCAGTCTTCCCCAAATGGATCTCTGGCCTTTTAAAAGAGTGACTGTTAATAGGGGAAAAGGAAATAAAAAGACTTTTTGGGATTACTGGACGCTGGCTCTGAACTGACACTAATTCTAGGAGACCCAAAATGTCACTGTGACCCACCAGTCAGATTGGGGGTGTACAGAGGTCAGGTTATTAATAGAGTCTTAGCTTGTGTCCATCTCAGTGGGTCCATTGGGTCCCTGAACCCATCCTGTAGTGATTTCCCTACTTTAAGAATGCATAATTGGAATAGAGACACTCAGCAAGTGGCAGAACCCACACTTTGGATTCTTGACATGTGGATCAAGGGCTACTATGGCAGGAAAGGCTAAATGGAAGCCATTAGAACTGCTCCTACCTAGGAAAATAGTAAACCTAAAGCAATATCACATTCCTGGAGGGATTGCAGAGATTGCTGACACCATCAAGGAACCTGAAGGGTGCAGGGGTGGTGATTCCCATTACATCCCCATTCAACTTGCCCATCTGACCTCTGCAAAAAACAGATGGATCGTGGAGAATGACAGTAGATTATCAAAAATTTATCCAGGCGGTGACTCCAATTTCTGCTACTGTTCCACATGTGGTTTCATTGTTTGAACAAATTAATGTATCTCCTGGTACCTGGTATGCAGCTATTGATCTGGCTAATGCCTTTTTCTCCAAACCTATTTCAAAAGACCACCAGAAGCTGTTTACCTTCAGCTGGCAAGGCCAGCAATAAACCTTCACTGACCTGCCTCAAGGTATATCAACTCTCCAGCCCTATGTCATAATTTAGTCCTCAAGGACCTTGATCATCTTTTCCTTTCACAAGACATCACACTGGTCCATTCCATTGATGACATTATACTGACTGAACCAAGAAAGGAAGAAGTGTCAATGACTCTGGACATTTGCATTCTAGAGGGTGGGAAACTAAGCTGACAAAAATTCAGGTGTCTTCCCCTCAGTGAAATTTTTAGGGATTCAGTGGTGTGGGGCATGTTAAGATATTCCTTCTAAAATGAAGGATAAATTATTGGATCTGTCCCCCTCCCCCACAATTAAAAAGGAGGCACAACACCTGGTGGGCCTCTTTTGATTTTGGAGGCAACATATGCCTCATTTAGGTGTGCTATTCCAGCCTACTTATCAAGTGACTCAAAAGCTGCTGGGTTTGAGTGGGGCTCAGGACAACAGAAGGCTCTGCAACAAGTTCACACTGCCGTGCAAGCCACTTTGCCACTTGGGCCATATGATCTGTCTGATCCAATTGTTCTGGAAGTGTCAGTGGTAGATAGAGATGCTGTTTGGAGTCTTTGGCAGGCCCCTATTGATGAATCACAGCTCAGACCATTAGGATTTTGGAGCAAAGCCCTGCCATCTTCTGCAGATAACTACTCTCCTGTTCAGAAACAGCTTTTGGCTTGTTACTGGGCCTTAAAAGACTAAAGGCTTAACCATGGGATACCAAGTTACCATGTGGCGTGAGGTGCCTATCATGAACTGGGTGGTTTCTGACCTATAGAGCCATAAATTTGGACATGCACAACAGCACTCCATCATTAAGTAGAAGTGGTATATATGAAAGTGGGCCTGAGCAGGAACTAAATGCACAAGTTGCATGAGGGAGTGGCCCAAATGCCCATGGTCTCCACATTACCTTCTTTTGCCCTGTCTGCACATATGGCCTCATGGGCAGTTTTTATGGTCAGTTGATTAAGGAAAAAAAAAAACTCGTGCGTTGTTTACAGATGGCTCTGCACGATATGCATATACTGCTCAACAGTGGACAGCAGCAGCACTACACCTCTTTCTGGTACCTCCCTGAAGGACAATGGTGAAGGGAAATACTCCCAATAGGTAGAACTTCAAATTGTGTACCTGGTTTTTCACTTTGCTTGGAAGGAGAAATGGCCAGATGTGTCATTGTATACAGATTCATGGCTGTGGCCAGTAGTTTAGCTGGATGGTCAGGTACTTGGAAGAAACATGATTGGAAAATTGGATACAAGGATTTATGGGGAAGAGGTATGTGGATAGATGTCTCTGAATAGGCCAAAGGAATGAATGCCTACCAAAGGGCAACCTCAGCAGAGGATGATTTTAACAATCAAGTGGATAGAATGACATGTTCTGTGGAAACCACTCATCCTCTTTCCCCAGCTACTCCCAACATTGCTCAATGGGCTCATGAACAAAGTGGCCATGGTGGCAGGGATGGAAGTTATTTATGGGCTCAACAACGTGGACTTCCACTCACCAAGGCCAACTTGGCTATAGCCACCGCTGAGTGCCCAATCTGCCAGCAGCAGAGACCAACACTGAGTTTGCAATATGCCCCCATTCCTTGAGGTGATCAGCCAGCAGCCTGGTGGCAGGTTCATTACTTTAGACCTCTTCCATCATGGAAAAGGCAGCATTATGTTCTTACTGGAAGAGACACTTACTTTGGATATGGATTTGCCTTCCCTGCATGCAATGCTACAGCCAAAACTACCATCCATGGACTTACAGAATGCTTTATCCACCATCATGGTATCTCACACAGCATTGCCTCATATTAATGGTCTCACTTCACAGCAAATGAAGTGTGGCAATGGGCCTATGTTCATGGAATTTACTAGTCTTACCACGTTTCCCATCATCCTGAAGCAGCTGGCTTAATAGAATGATGGAATGGCTTTCTAAAGACATAATTACAGCACCAGCCAGGTGGCAATACCTTGCAGGGTTAGGGCAATGTTCTCCAGGAGGCTGTATATGCTGTAAACCAGGGTCCAATATATGGCGCTGTTTCTCTCACAGCCAGGATTCATGGGTTTAGGAATCAAGGGGTGGAAATGGGAGTGGTGGCACTCACTATTGCCCTAGTGACCCACTTGCAAAATTTTTGCTTCCTTCCCCTGTGACCCTATGCTCTGTGGGTCTAGAGATCTTAGATCCAAAGGGAGGAATGCTCCCACCTAGAGATACATCACTGATTCCACTGAACTGGGAGTTAAGAATGCCACCTCTCTACTTTGGGGTCCTTATGTCTCTGGATCAACAGGCAAAGAAGGGAGTTACCATATTGGCTGGTGTCATTGATACTGATCACCAGAGGAAACACTGGTGATGTAGTGATTATGAACTATGGCTGCTAACCAAAAAGTCAGCAGTTTGAATCCACCAGGCACTCCTTGGAAACTCTATGGGGCAATTCTACTCTGTCCTATAGGGTTGCTATGAGTCGAAATTGATTCAAGGGCAATAGGTACTGTCATAGATTGAATTATGTCCCCCCAAAAATGTATGTATCAATTTGGTTAGGCCATGATTCTCAGTATTGTGTGGTAGTCCTCCATTTTGTGATTGTAATTTTATGTTAAAAGGATTGGGGGGGGGATTGTAACACCACCCTTACCCAGGTCACAACCCTGATTCAAAGTAAAGGGAGTTTTCCTGGGGAGTGGCCTGCACTGCCTTTTATTTCTCGAGAGATAAAAAGGAAAGGGAAGCAAGCAGAGAGTTGGGGACCTTATACCACAAAGAAAGCAGCACCAGGAGCAGAGCATGTCCTTTGGATCCAGGGTTCCAGTGCCTGAGAAGCTCCTTGACCATAAGAAGATTGAGGACAAGGACCTTTTTCCAGCGCTGACAGAGAGAGAAAGCCTTCCCCTGGAGCTGACACCCTTAATTTGGACTTTTAGCCTACTTTACTGTGAGAAAATAAACTTCTCTTTGTTAAAGCCATCCACTTGTAGTATTTCTGTTATGGCAGCACTAGATGACTAAGACAGAATTTGGTACCGAGAGAGTGGGGTGCTGCTCTAACGGATACCTAAAATGTGGAAGCAGTTTTGACACTGTGAATGGGTAGAATCGAGACATTGGCAGAAGACCATCACAGCAGAGATGCTGCAGCAGCAGAGACGCAGCAACAGCAGAGAACCAGCAGCAGCAGAACCAGGAGGCTGTCATGAGATGGTACTGGAGCCGGCCCAAGGAGCAAGAGAGCTGAGTGCCTGTACAGGAGGCTTTCTGGACGAGTGGGGTGCCTCTGGGGCACTTATCGGTGGAGCAGGGCTTGCCGACCCATGGAGCCAGAGAGCTGAGTTCCTGTGTGTCGGAGGCTTCCTGGCGGAATAGGGTGCCTTTGGGTACTTATCAGTGAAGCTACTGAGCTTTAGAACACTTGCCCCAAAGGGTCAGATGCAAGCGTGAGACCCAAGGAGCTGAGAGGCCAAGAAGCCGGAAGCAAAAGCTGAAGAGACAACACAAGAAGCCGAGATGCCTCAGTCTCAAAAGGTATGGCCATGACCTCAGGGGTTTCAAAGAGTGGAGCTGTGGCCTCTGGTGTTTCTAAGGGTGGAGAGTAGACACTCAAATGAACTAGAAGAATGGTGTGTCTAAAGCTGAGGGAGCAGAGTTGCTGTTCCAGTGGGCCTGGAAGGTGGAGGTGAAGCCCAGGGCCGAGGGTCCTCCATTCAGAATCTGGACAGTGTGGCCAATACCTAGAGGCTGGAGGGCAGGGTCATTGCGTAAATTGTCTCAGAGAACAGAGAATTATTTTCAAAGCTTTGAGGGCTAATGTAATGTGTTCTGCTGACTTGCTTGGTGCCTGTTATCCCTTCTTTTCCTACAGTTTTTCCCATTTGTAATGAAAATGTCTAGCCTGTGCCTGTTCTGCCATTGTATTTTGGAGCAGATAACTTGTATTCTAGATTTCACAGATGAAGAGGAATTTTTGGATTTTGGACTTGGAGTTAAGACTTTTGCTATGCTATGATAGGATGAATATGTTTTGCATGTAGAAAGGATGTGATTTTTTGGGGGGGCCAAAGGGTGAAATGTCGGGGATTGAATTATGTTCCCCCCAAAATGTATGTATCAACTTGGTTAGGCCATGATTCCCAGTATTGTGTGGTTGTCCTCCATTTTATGATCATAATTTTATGTTAAAAGGATTAGAGTGGGATTCTAACATCACCTTCACCCAGGTCACAACTCTGATCCAATGTGAAGGGAGTTTCCCTGGGGTGTGGCCTGTGCCACCTTTTATCTCTGAAGAGATAAAAAGGAAAGGGAAGCAATCAGAGAGTTGGGGACCTCAGTCCACCAAGAAAGCAGCACCAGGAGCAGAGCACATCCTTTGGACCCAGGGTCCCTAAGCCTAAGAAACTCCTAGACCACAAGATTGAGGACAAGGACCTTCTTCCAGAGTCGACAGAGAAAGAAAGCCTTCTCCTGGAGCCAGCACCCTGAATTTGGAATTTAGCCTACTTTACTGTGAGAAAATAAACTTCTCTTCATTAAAGCCATCCACTTCTGGTATTCCTTTTATAGCAGCACTAGATAACTAAGACAAGTACCAAGAGGAAGTCAGATTGATATTACATAATGAAGGTAAAGAGTAGTATACCTGGAAGGCAGGAGATCCTTTAGGGCGTCTCTTAGTACTACCATGTAAAGTGATTAAAGTCCATGGAAAGCTACAGCAACCCGGTGCTGACATGACTACTAATGGCCCACATCCTTCAAGAATGAAGGTTTGGTTCACTTCTCCAGACAAAGAACCACGAGCAGCTGAGGTGCTTGCTGAGGGTAAAGGGTATATGGAACAGGTGGTGGAAGAAGGTAGTTCTGACTCTGATTATAATTTTTTTTTACGAAGTCTAATTTGTCTGAGCGTGTTCTTCCCTTTTGGTTTTCCATCTCCAGCTCTTTGCACATGTCATTATAATACTTTGTCTTCTCAAGACACCCTTTGAAATCTTCTGTTCAGTTCTTTTACTTCATCAATTCTTCCTCTTGCTTTAGCTGCTTGATGCTCAAGAGCAAGTTTCAGAGTCTCCTCTGACATCCATCTTGGTCTTTTCTTTCTTTCCTACCTTTTCAATGACCTCTTGCTTTCTTCATATATGATGTCCTTGATGTCATTCCACAACTCGTCTGGTCTTCAGTCACTAGTGTTCAACGAGTCAAATCTGTTCTTCAGATGGTTTCTAAATTCAGGTGGGATATACTCAAGGTCATATTTTGGCTCTCGTGGACTTGCTCTGATTTTCTTCAGTTTCAGCTTGAACTTGCATATGAGCAGTTGACAGTCTGTTCCACAGTTGGCCCCTGGCCTTGTTCTGACTGATGATATTGAGCTCTTCCATTGTCACTTTCCACAGATGTAGTCAATTTGATTTTCGTGTGTTCCATCTGGCAAGGTCCATGAGTATAGTCACTGTTTATGTTGGTGACAGAAGGTATTTGCAATGAAGAAGTCATCGGTTTCGCAAAATTCTATCATTCGATCTCTGGCATTGTTTCTATCACCAAGGCCATATTTTCCAACTACTGATCCTTCTTCTTTGTTTCCAACTTTCACATTCCAATCGCCAGTAATTATCAATGCATCTTGGTTGCATGTTCGATCAATTTCAGACTGTAGCAGCTGATAAAAACCTTCTATTTCTTCATCTTTGGCCCTAGTGGTTGGTGTGTAAATTTGGAATAATAGTCGTATTAACTGGTCTTTCTTATAGGCCTATGGATATTATCCTATCACTGACAGTGTTGTACTTCAAGATGGATGTTTCTCAAGCTGAAAGAAATGAAGAAAAAATTCAAGCCTCGAGTTTCAATAGTGAAGGATTCCATGGGGAAAATATTAAATGATGCAGGAAGCACCAAAAGAAGATGGAAGGAATACACGGAGTCATTATACCAAAAAGAATTAGTCGATGTTCAACCATTTCAAGGGGTGGTATATGATCAGGAACTGATGGTACTGAAGGAAGAAATCCAAGCTGCTCTGAAGGCACTGGCAAAAAACAAAGCTCCAGGAATTGATGGAATATCAATCGAGATGTTTCAACAAACAGATGCAGCGCTGGAGGTGCTCACTCGTCTATGCCAAGAAATATGGAAGACAGCTTCCTGGCCAACTGACTGGAAAAGATCCATATTTATGCCTATTCCCAAGAAAGGTGATCCAACCGAATGTGGAAATTATAGAACAATATCATTAATATCACACACAAGCAAAATTTTGCTGAAGATCACTCAAAAATGGCTGCAGCAGTATATCGACAGGGAACTGCCAGAAATTCAGGCTGGTTTCAGAAGAGGATGTGGAACCAGGGATATCATTGCTGACATCACATGGATCCTGGCTGAAAGCAGAGAATACCAGAAGGATGTTTACCTATGTTTTATTGACTATGCAAAGGCTTTCGACTGTGTGGATCATAACAAACTATGGATAACATTGCGAAAAATGGGAATTCCAGAACACTTAATTGTGCTCATGAGGAAACTTTACATAGATCAAAAGGCAGTTGTTCAGACAGAACAAGGGGATACAGATTGGTTTAAAGTCAGGAAAGGTGTGTGTCTGGGTTGTATTCTTTCACCATACCTATTCAATCTGTATGCTGAGCAAATAATACCAGAAGCTGGACTATATGAAGAAGAACGGCGCATCAGGATTGCAGGAAGACTCATTAACAACCTGTGTTATGCAGATGACACATCCTTGCTTGCTGAGAGTGAAGAGGACTTGAAGCACTTACTAATGAAGATCAAAGACCCCAGCCTTCAGTATGGACTGCACCTGAACATAAAGAAAACAAAAATCCTCACAACTGGACCCTTGAGCAACTTCATGATAAACAGAGAAAAGATTGAAGTTGTCAAGGATTTCCTTTTACTTGGATCCACAATCAGCAGCCATGGAAGCAGCAGTCAAGAAATCAAAAGACGCATTGCATTGGGTAAATCTGCAGCAAAGGACCTCTTCAAAGTGTTGAAGGGCAAAGATGTCACCCTGAAGACTAAGGTGCACCTGACCCAAGCCATGGTATTTTCAATCGCATCATATGTGTGTGAAAGCTGGACAATGAATAAGGAAGATCGAAGAAGACTTGATGCCTTTGAACTGTGGTGTTGGCGAAGAATATTGAATATACCATGGACTGTCAAAAGAACGAACAAACCTGTCTTAGAACTACAGCCGGAATGCTCCTTAGAGGCAAGGATGGTGAGACTGCATCTTGCATACTTTGGACATGTTGTCAGGAGGGATTAGTTCCTGGAGAAGAACATCATGCTGACAGAGTACAGGGTCAGCAGAAAAGAGGAATACCCTCAACGAAGTGAACTGACACAGTGGCTGCAACAATGAGCTCAAGCATAACAATGATTGTAAGGATGGCTCAGGACAGGGCAGTGTTTTGTCCTGTTGTGCACAGGGTCGCTATGAGTCGGAACCGACCCGACGGCACCTAACAACAATTTGTCTGATATTAATGTAATACAGCTTTCTTTTGATTAATGTTTACATGATGTAACTTTATCCATCCTTTAAATTAATCCATCTTTAAAAAAAAAATTTAAAATGAGTTTGTTTGTAGATGGCATCTATTGAGGTCTTTTAAAGAACTTTTTAATCCAATCTAAAAATCACTGTCTTTTAATTGGGGCATTCAGATTATTTAAAGTAATTATCATTATGGTTGAGTTTGAATCTTCCATCTTGCTTTTGTTTTCCGTTTTTTTAATGTACTGTGTTCCTTTTTGCTCCTTTCTTAAAGGTTTCATTTCATCTCCACTATTTGTTTATTGGTTATAATAGTTTTATTGTTGTTACTGTGTTTTCTTTTTTCAGTTGTTGCTCTATGTTTTAAAATATGCTTCTTTTATCAAAGTTGCCCTTCAGATCATATACCACTCTGTGTATAGTGTAAGAATCTTTCAACAGTACGTTTTTAACCCACCTCCTCAGTCCTTTGCACTGCTGTTATCTTAAATTCCAATAATAATTTTACAATTTTTAAACAGGTAGTATTTTTTTTCTGTAAGGATGCTGTTTATTTATTGTTAATTTATCATTTTTATTGCATCATGAGAATGTGCCTACTTTTTATATTTTAGCTAATTATAGTTATTATTTCTTTTCTAATTTTTTTGTGTAGAAGTAAACAAAAATTGAATTGTCAAATGACATATCTTTTAAAAACCTATTTCTCCTAGTCATTTGATTGTTTCAGATCAAAATTATGTATTATCTTCAAAGAAGTTGTCAGGCAGGTTGATGGTAGCTACAGATATGTAAAACGATATATATTTTGACTATAGAACAATTCAAGAGAGACTGAAATATTTGTTCTATTTATCTTCATAGTATTACATGATGAAATGAGATAATGTCTGCTGAAGTTATAAATAAGCTGTAATGCACTCTATATAGAATGATAATCATGCAAAGATTATAACTTAGTTCTAGTAATGTTGGTGTGACAGTAGTGATGAGAGTAATTATAAGGAAATATTTTTTATTCTCAGATAATGACAGTTGTCGGTGGACAGCCCCAGCAAGGAAAGACCCTTGCTGTGCATCCTGGCAGATAATCTGAAGAGCTGACACATAGCCCTTTCCAGATTTATGCGTTCAGGGAAACTTACTGACATGGGCAAGTAGCTGCTCTCCAGTGGCGGCTGGCTGGGGTATTTTCCGCAACCACCTAGCAAGGGACACAAGCTTATATACCATTCCAGTTGAGACCAAGGCTCATTGTTTTCTCCCATGTCCTTGGGCAGTCAGTGTTCCCAGGGACTTCATGTCCAGGCCCAGATGTTTTCCTTCTTGTTGCTAAGGCATTCCTTGGCATTGGCCACTGGCCCAGCCATGCCACTTCCAGCTTTGTACCTTATACAGAGTCCATCCCGAATTCATCCCCAGCATGCTTTGGGGAAGAGGAAAGCTGATTCCATCAGGAGGGGATGCATACAACTGAATAGCATTATCATACAATAGTTAAAAAAAAAAAAACTGTGAATGTACCAAACAAATAATCAAACAATTCCAACCTATTTGATGTTGGAGTATAATGCGAAAGAGAATTCTGCTTAAATTTATCTTTATATTCTTAGTTAGTTCAGATTTTAGTATAACTCCATCGATATTTATGTATTGGCTGTTCTAGGAAAAGTACATGGTGTGGAAGGACTTGGTATAAGAAGAAAATAAAAGAGAACTTCTATTCTCAGTCTATATGAATTGAGAAGATGCACAATTTAGCACCAAAATGGTCTTTCCAGAGATACTTACTATCTTAAGACATTTGGTACCAAGAGTGGTTCCAGTGAAACAAAATTGTAAGCATGAGTTTCCTAAATTGGTTTTCAAGTCTGGTTAGTCTTAAAGATGTTGATGACTCTGCTTCCAGCAGTATAGAGGGCACCACTAATCCATGGCATGAGGTGGTGACACAATTATGCAAAATATCACTACCAGTGGATCAGGTATTGGTGAAAGGCGAAGTTCTGGGTGAATACATGCGTGATATCTTTCTACAGTTTTCTCAGAATGAAAAGTATAAGGAAGCTGATTGGGTGGTCCTACTTTCACTGGACAAACTGGTGAAAGAAAGAGATGTGCTCAGGGCTTCAGAGTCAAAGCTCAAATGCCACATAAATGACTTCAAGTCTTCCACTTGTGCTTTGAAAGCCTTATTTCTTGTGGTAAAAGTGCTGAAATTGCCAAAAACCAAACCCAGAGTCTTACTGTAAGAGTGGCTGAATTACAACACCAGCTCAACTACCAACCTTGAGAGATGTCTGAAGTTAAAGTAAAGGTAAGAAATGGGATCCTAAAACTTGGGATGGGGACATATTGGCAGGTAATCAGGAAGCTGAGGACTCTGTGCCCCTAAATTCCCTGAATCACCCCTGCCAGCAGAATCACGCCCATCTGAAAAGATTACTTCATGTTTGCCTGCTAAACCACCCTGCCCAGAGAAATCATTAGCCCCTCCACTCCCATCTAATGAGATTAGCCCTAGCTCAGTTGCCTCTAAAGAGCCCTTGCCCGAGTCGTTGCCTGGGGCATTGCCTGAGGCAGATGTTTTAGAAGACAATGCTGAATGTTTTCAAAAAATTCCACACTACCAATTCTGACTTCCAGACCTATAACTAGACTTAATTCCCAGTGAGCCCTAAAAGGTGAAAGTCAAAGTGTGACCTAGGAGGAGATATGCTACACTCCAAAAGAACTGCTTGACTTTTCTAAAATGTACAAAAAGAAACCTGAGGAATACATATAGGAATGGCTACTAAGGGTGTGGGATAATGGTGCAAAGAACATAAAGATGGGTCAATCTGAGTTTATTGATATGGGTCCACTAAGCACAGATTCTTCATTCAATGTTTCAGCTCAAGGAGGTAGGAAAAGATCTAATAGTTTATTTGGTTGGGTTGCTGAAGCATGGATTATGAGGTAGCCTACACTAAATCACGTTGAAGTACCAGACCTGACTTGGTATACTGTAGAAGAAGGTATTAGAAGGCTTAGGGAAACTGGCATGCTAGAGTGAATTTATCAGGTTAGGACCATAGACCCACACTTGGAGTGCCCAGAGGACACACCTTTCACCACATCTCTGAGGAACAAATTTGTGAAGGGAGCTCCAGTATCCTTGAAGACTGTTGTGATTGCTATTTTATGTAAATCAGATTTGACAGTGGGAACTGCCCTAACTGAATTAAGACACATGGTATATTTGATATTCTTTGTCTACACCATAATTCAAAGGTGTCAATTCTTCTTTCGCCTTCCTTATTCATTATCCAGCCTTCGTACGCCTATGAAGCCTTTGAAAACACCATGGCTTGGGTCAAGTCCACCTTAGTCCTTAATGTTACATCTTTGATTTTTAACACTTTAAAGAGGTCTTTTGCAACAGATTTGCCTGATGTAATAAATTTTTGTTTGTTTGTTTTTATACTTGGATGGTTTATAGAACAAACTAGTTACTCATTAAACAATTAGTACACATATTGCTTTGTGACACAGGTTGCCAACCCCACTCCTGGTACCAAATGTCTTAGGCTGGGTTCTCTAGAGAAGCAAAACCAGTAAAGTGTATAAATATATACATATATATATATAGAGAGAGAGAGAGATTTATATCAAGGAAACAGCTTATACGATTGTAGAGGCTGGAATGTCCCAAGTCCATGGGTCACGATAAAGGCTCCTCTTGATTCACGTAGCTGCAGATGGGCAGATCGCAGAGAGCAGGGCTGTTGCTCATAGCCTGTGAAGACTAATGAATCCCAAGATTGGCAGATAGGCTGATAGTTCAAGTCCCAAGACCTGGAGGTCTGCGAACAGGAGGCAGCTGCAGGATCCAGAGCAAGCAAAAATCCAAAAGGTCTGCTTATATTTGGATGCAGGCCACACCCCCAAGTAAAATCCCCTTCAATTGATTGGCTACTTACAGCAGATTCCATCATGGGAGTGATCATATATAACCACTGAGAATCATGGCCCAGCCAAGCTGACACATATCTTAACCATCACACTTATTAAGGATTCAAATTAAAATAAGGTCATAAAATGATGATCAAAGTTTACTTTGAATAGAAAAATACACAGTTGTTTCAGATATGCTAATATACACTTTGAAATATACTGAAAAATTGGTTAATGATAAAACTCTCCTGTTTTTCAGCTTTTAGCAAAATCTGAAATGATTAATTAGGATTTTATTTTATTTTTTATTCTGGTACAATAATATTATGCTGTCATTTCTTGGGTCTGCTATTTTGCTTTCAATCTGTATATGCAAACTACTTAGTCACAAAGTGTGTTCTAAATGTTGTGATGTTATTAGTTGCAAGGTGGCATCAAGGAGATAAATTATGCTTTCCTTTTCCTCAATGACTGGGATCCAGTGGGTGTTAATTTTCTCCTTTGACCATGTTTAGAATATGAATATGTCTGGCCTCATGTTGTCTTTCCCCCAGCCCCATTGCAATATATCTGACTTCCATGAACCAACTGACTCAAAATAAAGAGCAGAGTAGAACAACTAGAAACAGAAACCTGGCTACAGCAGTGCTCTCAGGGGATTCAAATGTCAAAAGAGTGAGGGAAGTCAAAAGAGCACCAGGAAGTTGTCCTTGCCAAAGGTTTCTCCAGGTTCTGTCCTCCCTGAATATTGTGAAGTTATTTTCTGCATCTTACAAGGCTGGGTTGGGACCAAGAAGTAGAAAGTTTCTATGTCTTCAGCAGATGGCTACATACTATTTTTGTTCCAGGGCCATGGGTTTAGTTCTCAAAAGGTACCTGAATGAATAATGTTTGTACAATGTAACCCTCTGGATAGTTCGAGAAAAGCCCTACTCAGAACCAGCCCTTGAAAAATGCAGTCCTTGATCTATTTCTGCAGGATTCACTTTCTTTCCATGAAACCTTATGTCTTTGAGTAGCAGGATAGCTTCTAGTTCCTATCTTACGGCTAAATCCCTCATTCTTCAGCAAAAGGTCTATTAAAACAATAGGACCTGATGAGACACCACATTTTTTCCCCCACAGGCCTGACTTTCAGAGCAGGAGAGTTATTTATTATGAATATTAAATGTGTTCATTTGCTCATTCATGCATTATTCACTCAACAAATATCATTTGAGCTCTAATATTATGCTGGTCAGTCTTCTGGTTGCTGAACATTCTTGCTCAAAATGAATTCCCAGATGAGTAGGAGAGAATCATATAAAACTGACCAAATATAATAAAGATATGCACAGAGAACTGAGGATGGACACTTAGAATAGGGTTTGGGGTAGAAGAAATGAGAAGATTATGCCTAATATTAGATGTAAAATTCCAAGTGGTTTCAAAGCTTAATATGTTCAATTTTTTATGAAATCACAGCATTTAGCAGAGCAGAAGGAGACCAGTATTTTCTAATTATAGATAAAATAAAAAGAGTGTCTGCCAAATATCTGGTGTTGTTTTACCTCTTTTTCTAGGTTTTAACAAAATCATAGAAATAAGAGAAAGAGTAGAGGGCCATACCTATAAAATCAAGGGGGAAAGCATGAAACTCTTTTGCAGTTTTAGTGAAAGCTCATTAATTCTTATTCCACCCATAATGCTTATTCCACTCAAAATGAAATTGAGATAATTTTTATAAAAGTCCTAGCTGAATTGTATATTAACTAAGAAAAAATGGTAATTGCAAAGAAAATGGATGAGGTAAATTCTTTAGGGTATAAGAAATGTTCTGAAGTACATTTAAATTATCTTTTAAATATTATAATTTTGAATAGAATAAGACAACAAATGCAGGGCTTTGAGACCATTCTTCTGATCATGGTAAATATAAGAGAGTGAGAATGGAGGAGAGAAACCAAGAACAGGCACCAATTAAGAGGGAGTAGTAATGGCTAGCCATGAGACAATAAGAACTGTGCAAAGATGGTGATGGAATAGGGAATAAAAATATGTTTGAAAGCTTTTTCTTTTTTAATGAAGAAAGAAAAGGCAGACTAGAGGGTCTACGGTATGTACCTTCTAAGCCTCTAAAATGACTCCAATGATCCTTGCCTCTTGGAAGTCATTCTTGAGTAACCCCCTCTCTTTTAGTATGGGCTAGGCCTAGTGATTTGGTTCTAATGAATAGAATACAGCAAAAGTGATGAGGTGTCACATTGAAATTAGGTTGTAAAAGAGTGTGATTTTCATCTTGATTATTCTCTCTCCCTCCCTGGCTCTTTTCATTTACTCACTCTGATGAAGCAAGATGCCATGAGATAAGCTGCCTTTAAGAGCTGAGGCCCTCAGGCCCACAGTCTGGGAGGAGCTGAATCCTGCCAACAACCACATGACTGAGCCTGGAAGCAGATCTTTCTTCAGTTGAGCTCTGAGATGATGGCAGCCCAAGCTGACAACTTAATGGCACTTAGTGAGAGACACAGAGTCAGAGGGCATGCTAAGTTATGACTGGATCTTGACCCACAAAAGTTGTGTGATAATAAATGCTATTGTTTTCAGCTACTGGATTTTGGAGTTATTTGTAACACAGCAAACGGTACCTTATACAGTTAGGGTTAGGGTTAGAGTTAGGGCTAGGGGTTAGGCACGGGTACCCCATGGTGTCATGGCACAGAGTGTGCTGCAGTGGCTGTCCTCATCCTGGGCTGACAGTGGGTGATGACCAGGTGGTGAGCCTCTCATCTGTTCAAGATCCAGATATCAATGGTGTCCAGAAATGGAACAGGTTGCAATATCCTCGGGGGTGACAGTACACAGAGGATTGGGGAGTGGGTATGAGGGAAGAGGAGATAGCTGGTTCAACTTCCCCAACCTGGTCAGGGCAGGGTGAATAGTTCAAGCAACTGTTGGACCGAGCAAGTGTGCTTAAAGCCTGCATCACCAGGCAGATTCCAGGGCACCTGTGCAGTTCTGCCCTCTTTCTACAAACATCCCCATGCCTGATACTCCCTTGGTCAGCTCCACGCCTAGAGGCATCCTCTTCTGCCTTCCAACTTTCCTGAGCCTGATTTGTGTTTATCTCTTTTGGCCAGTTTGACGTACCCTCCAAGACAAGCCATGAAATAGGAATCGTGTAATTTCAGGGGTTCCATATGCACTTTGTTATCAAAATACCCACTACCGTTGAGTCAATCCCGACTCATAGAGACTCCATATGACAGAGCAGAGCTACTATATAGGATTTCCAAGGAGTGGTTGGTGGATTGGTACTTTTTTTGGTTAGCAGCCGATCTCTTAACCACTGTGCCACCAGGGCTATTTGCATTTAAAACAAGCATTGCACAATATACAGATGAAGGATGAAACCCATGCTAATAATTTAGAATTTTAACTTTACTTAGAATGACACTAAACAGCAAATAAAAACCATCATGCCATATTAAAAGACCACTGAACAAAGGAAAAACCTTTATTATTATTATTTTTTAATACTTTTAATGGCACTTTTTCCTCGATTTTTGAAAACGGTGTCCAGCATTTTTGTTTTGCACTGGGCTCTTTTTTTTTTTTTTTTTTTTCTGAAAACTCTGTAGCAGGTCCAAAGAAAGAACCAGCATTGAAAAAGCTATGTGGTGTGGATAAATCACCTGACAATGAGATCTCTTCCAACATGGATCTCCTGTGGTAAGCTCCTGGTGCCTTAAGACACTGTTTAGTTGTTCAGATCCCTTTAAAAACCACAACAACCTAAAGCTGGCCTCACCAAGCCACCTCTGAAGTCTTCCTGACTTTGAATCGAGTCCAGCTATACACAAAAGGCTTACATTTCTTCCTTAACTAACATACTTAAATAAAACATACGAGGTCTAAAAAAGAATTGCTGAATGGGTTTATCAGATCCCCGCAGCAGTGGGAAGTCACAAAGAAAGACAAAGCAGTCTTTTGCTTCACACTTGCTTTTGAAATTCTATCCCTCCAGCTCCTCTGTGCTCCTTTTGCAAAGGGCAGACTTTATTTCTGCCAAAATCTTTGCAACAGAGCCAACAGAATTTATCTCAAGCTTGGCAGCCAATATACATTATCCACAGGTTTCTGGCTAAACTATTAAAATTAATCAGGTGGCAAACTTTCATTTTAGCAGTTCTAATAAACAAGAGAACCAGATTCCCAGGGGGTAAAAATGTCAGTAAACAGAGCATCTTTCAAAGGAAGAAATTCTTCAAAATGTCGTAGGATATACTCAGGTTTTAGTCAAATGAACTTAAACTACAGTTACCTACACTGTTGGTAAAACCATTCATTTTCATTGAGGCATTTTTCAGTGCCAGAGGAATCAAGTCCATTCTAAAGACAGAATTTCAAGCAAACTTTATAGGTTGCATGATAAGCTCTTCCATTTGTGGGGTGGAAGTGGATAAAAGAGTCTTTCAAGGTACTGTTTTCCTTGTGGATATTGAAATAATTCTGAGTCAGAGGCTTCAAGGAACGGACCTGACACCAAATTTTTGGAAGAAGATGCATGTGGCAGTAATAGAAATGCCCACCAACTATTCCACGTGCTCTCGGCATTTCCCAGCACTCTTTTTTTTTATGCGGTTAGGCAGCCCCACCTAACTCATTCTGAGCCAAGGTGATGCTTATCACTTCCAGGCTGAACCACAGAAAAGCTGTGTGAGTTCTCCAGTCTCCTCTTCCCCTGCAGCACTGACAAGTTGTGTTTACATGGTGCACTTTCCCTCTATTTGGGTCCCTGAAGAACCATGCAGAGCAAAGTCCCCTACCAACCTATATTGGACATGTAGCATGTAAAAGAAATAAACACTTGTTGAGCTAAAACACTGAGTTTTAGAGGTTAATTTGTAATCCAGCATATCTAGTCAACTATACTATTGGTACCAGTGTGATGTGGCCACAGGAAAATGAAAAATGATAGGTAGCACGGATGTTAAGAAAAAAAGTCAACACAATAGCAATCTCTGTTATACAATGGAAAAACATCTGGTGAAACTGTGCTCTGCAGTAACTTGGGAGGGAGATAACATACCTAACGAACAAGAGCTCTGGGGGAAAAGGGGTGAAAAACAAAATAAGAGCAGCATGTATTAAACCCAGTGCTGTCAAGTCGATTCCAACTCACAGCGACCCTATAGAACAGAGTAGAACTGCCTCATAGAGTTTCCAAGGAGCGCCTGGCGGATTCGAACTGCCGACCCCTTGGTTAGCAGCTGTAGCACTTAACCACTACACCACCAGGGTTTCCCAGCATGTATTAGTAGTTATTTTTTGCATTCAGTTTGGGATTACAGAAGAGATGAACTCAGTAAAGAATCACCTGGTTGCAAGTAGAAGTGAAAGAGAATAGAAAAATTCCAGAAATGCATGACCTAGCAATGCTGCAGGAGCCCTGGTGGTGCAGTGGTTAAACACTTGACTGCTAACCAAAAGATCGGTGGTTCGAACCCACCAGCCACTCCACAGGAAAAAAAAAGATGTAGCGGTCTGGTTCCATAAAGATTAAACCAAACCAAACCGATTGCTGTAGAGTAGAGCTGCCCCATAGGGTTTTCAAAGAGCAGCTGGTGGATTTGAGCCGCTGACCTTTTGGTTAACAGCTGAGCTCTTAACCACTGCACCACCAGGGTTCCCCATAAAGACTAAACCAAAACCAAGCCACACCCGCGGCAGTCAAGTGAGACTCAAAAGCTACTAAACCAAACCCAAAACCAAACCCAGTGCCATCGAGTCGATTCCAACTTATAGTGACCTTATAGGGCAGAGAAAAACTGCCCCATAGAGCTTCCAAGGAGCACCTGGCAGATTCCAACTGCCAACCCTTTGGTTAGCAGCTATAGCCCTTGACCACTACACCACAGGGTTTCCCAAACACCACTAGGGTTTCCAAATTACAGCCTTGGAAATCCTATGGGGCAGTCCTACTCTGTCCTATAGGATCGCGATGAGTCAGAATCGACTAGATGGCAAAGGGCTTGATTTGGTGGTTTAGCAAAGCTGCAAAAGCCAAATTTGAAGTACACTATCAGCCTTTAGGAAAGCTCAGATTAAGATATGGCTTCCAAAACAGTTGTTTTAAATCCCAAAGACTGATAAAGGATAAAATAGCCAAGAAAACCTATCAATTTGATTAAACATTTCAGGGCAAAGTTCATATGAAGTAGTTCCTTCCTGCCTACTATTTCAGATAAACCCGAATGTGTCTGCTATTAATTGGAGACACAATTCTTAGTGGCAAGAAGGCAAAGAACTACGACAAATGTGAGGGACAAATTTCTAAAATAATTGGATGTGGCTGGAGACAGGGGTAGGGCAGGGAGTTTATTTGCATTTGGAAATGACTGGAAGCAAATAACTCTGAAGTCTACTATATTTTTAAGAGTGTTACATGGATAAACCAAGAGCCAGGTCTTGCATGTTTTGGGCCACAATCTTCTTAGGGAAGAAAGTGGGCTTTTACCCCAACAATAACTTTGCATGTAGCAGGGAGAACCTCCCAGAATAGTGAAGCAGGGACCACAGAAAACAATGGATGTAAGCACTCCTCCTAGAAAACACTATCAGGTGATTTAGGAGATAATATCGGAGACTTATTCCCTGTCCTATAATGTGACCCAGCTGGAGCTGGACTCACAAGGGCTTTACAAGATCACGTCAACTGGGCCCTGAGGTATAAAGGCAATAGCTAGGACAATCTTGGAAAACATCTTTTAGGGAACATTTCCCATAAACAAATCATAAAACACAGCACAAAAGAGTTCCCACTCTTATCTTTTCTATTAGCATTTAGTGAATAGAAAATTTGTTGGACCAGTGAGGACTCTCCTGACTGAAACCTGTACCAATGATTGTTAGGAAAGACAATTCAAAAGGTAGGATCCCAATTTCTAGCCAATCTGTGAAAAGGTGAAGTTTTCAATGGTTTTGCCCATTTGTAATGATTCTGCAATTTCCTTGGACTTGGGCAGACATGGCTCTGGCAGCATGCTTCTCTGGGTCCCCACTTTTGCCTCTTTGAACATATGCCAAATAAAACTTTCTTTTTGCTTTACTAAACTTTGTGATGTTTCTAACCCTACAACACAGGGCAAAACCAAAACTCTTTCCCATCCTCAGGGCTGCTGGTACTTCCAACGTCTGCCTAGCAGGACTGCAGAATGGGATCTCTGACTGCTGTGTGGCTCCAACTTTAAGCATTTACTGTGGTTATTCTGCACGCTGTATTGGGTGGTGCACTGGAGGAGGACAGGTTTCTTGTCTATTCAATTAACAAGTCTCCACCAAGAAGCAATACAATTAAGTCTGATGCATACATTATCAGATACCCTAGATTTTGAGCCGATACAGGCCTAGACTGGAATTGGCAACAGGTTTGGTTTGGTTGGGTACATGGAGAGGATTTGAGTGAGTTCTATGTGTGAAAAGTAGAGATATTTTTGGTTACCAAAAGAACAAATTGTAGCGAAGAGGAAAATACAAATAATTCCAAGCTGTCCTCTGTATTTTCCAGCCCTCACAAAGTGAGGAGGAGTCAGCTGACTAATTATGTGCGCTTCTAGGCTAAGGACAACAACATCAGGTTCAAGTCACTCCTACTCTGCCATGGTGACCAGTGGCATTTCCAGTAGTAGAACTTTTCATCAGCTAATGTCCTTGAGGGAACATGTGATTCCTCTCCCTACCCCCACTCCCATATAAACACTTTGCTCAGGGAGGTGCACTTAATGAGTGGTTTTCGTTTCCTTTTTTTATGCATTTGTACGTAGTACCTAAAGTTTTTACCTTGAGTCCTGACACTAGATCCAGGTAATGTATCCTCAGAGGCATGAAATTTTTATCTTTTTCTCCTTGCAGAGTAATTGGGACCTTTTTTCTCTTCTCTCCTAAAGCCATTGTCCTAACTTCACTTAAAGCACTGATCACACTGCTCTAAGTAGTTGTCTATGTGTGTGTCTCCCCCACTTGACTGTGAGCCCTCGGAGGGCAAAGGCTTTTTCGTATAAACTTTGTAATTCCACTCCTAGTATTGCAATTGACACACATTAAACATCCCGAATGTTTTTAGACAGGTATTAGATGGCATCAATTTATGTGTTTAGCATGCCCTCTATCATTATAGGAGCAGCTTGCTCTGTAGCTGGAATGAGGATTTCTGTGTTATTATCATCCTCTAAAAAGTCCTATTTTTGAATGCAAAATTGAGATTTGCCTTCAACATAGTGACAAATTCAACTTGCTGTTCTTTTGGCTTCTTACCAGAGTTTCCTGGTTTTCACCCTGACTTTCCGTCAGTAACTCCTCTGCTCCCAGGTCTTTCTTTATAGCTTCTTTCCTTCCACCATCACTCATTTCATACACAAACACATATGGATCTCCCCCCTCCACCCACCCCACATACACACAGAGTCTTTGTTCACACAGGGGTCAAAGGATGGGTCAAATATACTTTTCAGCTAGAAAAATACAGCACTACATCGAAAAGAAGGAGCCCTAGTGGCACTGGGCTACTAACCGAAAGGTTGGTGGTTTGAACCCATCCAGTGGTTCTGTAGGAAAAAGACTTGGTGAACTGCTTCCATAAAAATTACAGCCAAGAAAACCCAGTTGGGCAGTTCTACTCTGTCGCGTGGGGTTGCAATGAGTCAAAATTGACTTGACAGCACCTAAAGACAACACATAAAAAAGACTATTGATCTAAGCAGCAAAATGTGGGAGTTTGGGAGAGTGTGGAGGGTCAAAGAATGGGTTTCCTTGTCAACTTGGAGAGAGAAAGAGAGCTGAAGAAGACAGAGGAATCAAGTAACAGAAGAGGGATCAATAAGTACCCTCTTCCTCATTTTAGCCACTTTCCTAAATTGTTCTATTTTGATGGAAAGGGCAAGAAAGCTTTGGTAGTTTGGAAGCAGTGCTGACCTTCTATCAACTGAATTTGTCCTTGAGAACATCACTGTTTTAACTTAAGACACTGGTATCTCTTTCTAGCTACTTTTGTGTATCTACTAAATACAAGGCATTCTACATATAATATTCCTAATGAAAATTCTTCCCTAAGGTTCTCTAGCTTACCTAAGGTTACAAGAAAATGTCTCTGGGTTAGGCAGTTGTCTTAGTGTAAATTCCTGGGATCTTCTCAAAAACAGATTCCAACAAGAGGAAATCACATTTATGGGAGATCTAGTATGTCTTTTTTTTTTTTTTTATGTCTTTACTTACACAACAATGTTCAATTTATCAAATGCTACCAATATGTAGGAATTAGCATTGCCATTTTACATGTCAGAAAATCAAGGCATGGAGTAATTTGCCAAATGAACATAGTTTTAAATAACAGAAATGGGATTTGAATTCATTTCCATATGATTATAAAGGCAGTGATTTACATAGAGAAATTAGAGATGTTAGGCTTTTTAGGAAATGGTAAGAGAGTGCTCTCAAGTAGAAAAAGGGTAAGGGGTGTATCAAACTCTGTAACTGTTGTTCCACGGTAATCTGTGTCCAACTCAACAAATTCCTCCTAACTCAGATTAGGGACAATTCTGTATCTCCAGTGTAGGAACGAAGCTGATGCAAATTTTACTTTTAACAAGTTGTGCTGGTGTGCTTTTAAACACCAGCAAAAATTAGGGATGGAAACACAGATCACGTATGAGTAACACCATCCTCTCTTTGATGAGCAAAACAGGAATCCCAGATTCACTGCTATCCACAGCATGCTTTGTGTGTACCTGAGTTGTCTAATATAGTAGCCACTAGGACATGTGGATGTTAAAATTAAAATTCACTAAAGTCAAATAAAATTAAAAATACAATTTCTTAGGTGTACCAGCCACATTTCACATATTGAACAGCCACATGTAGCTAATGTGCAAATGCAGAACCTTTCAATCGTTGCAGAAATTCTGTTAGCACAGGTCTCTACCAACAACTTCGAGAAAATTACAACCTCCTCTCTGCCAATGCGTACATACTACAAACAGCTGTGTTAAACATTGTCTTTGAGTTCTCACTTAATAATCTCATCTATTCTGAAAGGATAATTTTGCAAGCTGGGAACTGAGTTCTGTAGGTACATGAATGAACTGTGGCAAGGAACCCAAGCAAAAAACATGGATCAAGACATCCATATTCATCTATATTTCATGAAAATCAAAATCAATGGACATATTAAGACACTAAGAGAAGGAAATTGGAGAATTTGCATGACTTTCATTTATTTGTTTATTCATTTATTCTTACAAGCAACATTCACTCAGTTTCTGCTACTGATAGCAGTAGGCACCCTTTGCAATATGAGTCCTCCATTAAACCTGCACAAATGTTTGGGTAAGCAAAGTCTTTTGTTGTTTCTGGAGGGGAAAGGAAGCATAAACTGAATGGAAGAGTGTGAATTGCATTGGTAAGTAAGGATAGAGCCCCTTTCCCCAGAAACATTTCTTTGAAAGGGATCAAATGATTCATGCTGCTGGAGGAATATTCTTTTCCTGCACATTACTTACAATACGATATTGGGAGAAAAGTTTGCTTCAGGAAAGCACCAAAAATCCTTTGGTAGAATGATGAATGATTACCAAATGGCCCCAGTTTTCTACCTCTACCTTTGCAATGTGACTTTGCCACTCTTTTCATGGACAAAATAGATTTCCACACTCCTTGAATCTGGGCCATCTTACATGCTTTGGACAATCGACTGCAATAGAAGTAGTGGCGTGCCAGTTTGAGCCTATACCTCAGAAGTCTCTGTGTCTGTCTTCTGTCTCTGAAGCCCAGGTTAACATCCTGGAATATGAGAAGCCACATGAAGCAGGCCTAAGTCACCCTACCCAAGGCTTTTCTTAGACTAACCAGCTCCAGCCAACCAGAATGGCTAAGCTGACCAGGAGTCACAGGAAAAATAATAATTGGTTGTTGTTTTAAACCACTAAGATTTTGGTGACTTATTTTTCAACATCATTGTGGCAACACATAACTGATATAGAACTGAAATTGGAGAGTTAGACAAGGGGCACAAATTTGAAAATGTATGTAAATCTAAATATGTGAATATCCCTGCTTAGAGCTACAGGAGAGAAAGGGCAATAATTCTTCAAGTCCCTGCTTGCCAGGTCACCTCCAGATATAGGGGAGAAGAACAAAGTTATCTGCTTATGGCCTTCATATCATATAATAATATAAAAATAGTATGTTATATAAAAAAACAAAAACTAATCCATTGCCTTCGAGTTGATTCCAACTCATAGTGACCCTATAGGTCAAAGAAGAACTGCGCCATATGATTTCCAAGGAGCAACTAGTGGATTCAAAGGGCTGACCTTTTGGGCAGCAGCCATTGCTTTTAACCACTGCACTGCCTGGGCATCAATATATTGTAATTAAAATAATATGATTAGTTTGGACCTGCTTAGTTTTTTTTTTAGTTACTTTAAGGAGCCTTGGTGGCTCAGTAGATAAAGTGATCAATTGCTAACTGAAAGGCCAGTGGTTCAAAACTACAAGTGGCTCCGAGGAAGAAAGATGTGGCAGTCTTCTTCTGTAGAGATTTACAGCCTTGGAAACCCTCCCGGGTCTCTGTGAGTTGACACTGGCTCCTGGCAGTAGGTTTTTCTTTTTTTTTTAATAATATTTATGGTGCTTTACAAACCAAGTCAAGCTCTCTCACAAAAACCCATATACACCTTGCTACACACTCCTAGTTACTCTCCCCCTAATGAGACAGTCCGCTCTCTCCTTCCACTCTCTCTTTTCGTGTTCATTTCACCAGCTTCTAACCCGCTCTACCCTCTCATCTCCCCTCCAGGCAGGAGATGCCAACAGAGTCTCAAGTGTCCACCTGATCCAAAAAGCTCACTCCTCACCAGCATCCCTCTCCAATCCATTGTCCAGTCCAATCCCTGTCTGAAGAGTTGGCTTCAGGAATGCTTCCTGTCCTGGGCCAACAGAAGGTCTGGGGGCCATGACCACTGGGGTCCTTCTAGTCTCAGTCAGACCATTAAGTCTGAACTTTTTATGAGAATTTGGGGTCTACATCCCACTGCTCTCCTGCTCCCTCAGGGGTTCTCTGTTTTGTTTGCTGTCAGGGCAGTCATCGCTTGTAGCCAGGCACCATCTAGTTCTTCTGGTCTCAGGATGATGTAGTCTCTGGTTCATGTGGCCCTTTCTGTCTCTTGGGCCGGCAATCACCTTGTGTCCTTGGTGTTCTTCATTCTGCTTTGGTCCAGGCGGATTGAGACCAATTGATGCATCTTAGATGGCTGCTTGCTAGCGTTTAAGACCCCAGACACCACTTGTCAAAGTGGGATGCAGAATGTTTTCTTAATAGATTTTATTATGCCAATTGACTTAGATGTCCCCTGAAACCATGGTTCCCAAACCCCTGCCCCTGCTACACCGGCCTTTGAAGCATTCAGTTTATTCAGGAAACTGCTTTGCTTTTGGTTTAGTCCAATTGTGCTAAAACCTCCCCTGTATTGTGTGCTGTCTTTCCCTTCACCTAAAGTAGTTATTATCTACTAATTAGTGAATGTCCCTCTCCCATCCTCCTCCCTTCCCCCTCTCATAACCACGAAAGAATGTTTTCTTCTCAGTTTGAACTATTTCTCAAGTTCTTATAATAGTGGTCTTATACAATATTTGTCCTTTTGCAACTAATTTCACTCAACATAATGCCTTCCAGGTTCCCCCATGTTATGAAATGTTTCTCAGATTCCTCACCGTTCTTTATTGATGCATAGTATTCCATTCTGTGAATATACCATAATTTATTTATCCATTCATCCATTGATGGGCACCTTGGTTGCTTCCACCTTTTTTGTATTGTAAACAGTGTTGCAATAAACATGGGTGTGCATATATCTGTTCATGTAAAGGTTCTTATTTCTCTAGGATATATTCTGAGGAGTGGGATTGCTGGATCCTATGGTAGTTCTAGTTCTAGCTTTTTAAGGAAGTGCCAAATCGATTTCCAAAGTGGTTGTACCATTTGACATTCCCACCAGCAGTGTATAAGTGCTCCAATCTCTCCACAGCCTCTCCAACATTTATTCTTTTGTGTTTTTTGGATTAATGCCAGCCTTGTTGGAGTGAGATGAAATCTCATTGTAGTTTTGATCTGCATTTCTCTCATGGCTAATGATCATGAACATTTCCTCATATATCTGTTACCTACCTGAGTGTCTTCTTTAGTGAAGTGTCTATTCATATCTTTTGCCCATTTTTTAATTGGGTTATTTGTCTTTTTGCAGTTGAGTTTTTGCAGTATCAATAAGATTTTAGAGATCAGGCACTGATCAGAAAAGTCATAGCTAAAAACTTTTTTCCAGTCTGTAGGTAGTCTTTTTACTCTTCTGGTGAAGTCTTTGGATGAGCATAGGTGTTTGATTTTTAGGAGCTCCCAGTTATCTAGTTTTTCTTCTACATTCTTTATATAATGTTTTGTATACTGTTTATGCCATGTATTAGGGCTCCTAACATTTGTCCCTATTTTTTCTTCCATGATCTTTTCATTTTATATTTAGGTCTTTGATCCATTTTGAATTAGTTTTTGTGCATGGAGTGAGGTATGGGTCTTGTTTCATTTTTTTGCAGATGAATATCGAGTTCTGCCACCACCATTTGTTAAAAAGATTGCCTTTTCCCCATTTAACTTTTTTAAGGGCTGTGTCAAATATCAACTGCTCATATGTGGATGGATTTATGTCTGGATTCTCAATTCTGTTCCATTGGTCCATGTATCTGTTGTTGTACCAGCACCAGGCTGTTTTGACTACTGTGGCGGTATACTAGGTTCTAAAATCAGGTAAAGTAAGGCCTCCCACTTTGTTCTTCTTTTTCAGTATGGGTTATTTATCTGGGGCCTCTTTCCCTTCCATATGAAATTGGTGATTTTTTCTCCATCTCCTTAAAGAATGTCCTTGGGATTTTGATTGGAATTGCATTAAATGTATAGATCGCTTTTGCTAGAATAGACATTTTTATAATGTTAAGTCTTCCTATCCACGAGCAAGGTGTGTTCTTCCACTTATGTAAGTCTGTTTTGGTTTCTTGCAGAAGTGTACTGTAGTTTTCTTTGTATTAGTCTTTTACATCTCTGGTAAGATTTATTCCTAAGTAGTTTGTCTTCTTCGGGGCTACTGTAAATGGCATTGATTTGGTGATTTCCTCTTCGATGTTCTTTTTGTTGGTGTAGAGGAATCCAACTGATTTTTTGTATGTTTATCTTGTATCCCGATACTCTGCTGAACCCTCCTATTAGTTTCAGTAATTTTCTGGAGGATTCCTTAGGGTTTTCTGTGTATAAGGTCATGTCATCTGCAAATAGAGATACTTTTACTTCTTCCTTGCCAATCTGGATGCCCTTTATTTCTTTATCTAGCCTAATTGCTCTGGCTAGGACTTCCAGCACAATGTTGAATAAGAGTGGTGATAAAGGGCATCCTTGTCTGGTTCCCAATCTCAATGGGAATGTTTTCGGGCTCTCTCCATTTAGGGTGATGTTGGCTATTGGCTTTGTATCAATGCCTTTTATTATGTTGAGGAATTTTCCTTCTATTACTATTTTGCTGAGAGTTTTTATCATGAATGGATGTTGAACTTTGTCAAATGCCTTTTCTGCATCAATTGATAAAATCATGTGATTTTTGTCTTTTGTTTTATTTATGGGGTAGATTACATTAATTGTTTTTCTAACGTTGAACCATCCCTGCATACCTGGTCTGAATCCTACTTGGTCATGGTGAATTATTTTTTGATATGTTGTTGAACTCTATTGGCTAGAATTTTGTTGAGGATTTTTGCATCTACATTCATGAGGGATATAGGTCTATAATTTTCTTTTCTTTGGTGTCTTTACCTGGTTTTGGTGTCAGGGATACGGTGGCCTCATAGAATGAGTTTGGTAGTATTCTGTCCTTTTCTATGCTCTGAAAAAACTTTAGTAGTAGTGGTGTTAACTCTTCTCTGAAAGTTTTGTAG
Organism: Elephas maximus indicus; assembly: GCF_024166365.1. Lineage (NCBI taxonomy): Eukaryota > Metazoa > Chordata > Mammalia > Proboscidea > Elephantidae > Elephas > Elephas maximus. The sequence goes on along the minus strand of NC_064837.1, from coordinate 41,318,506 downwards.
AACTCTGCGGTGAAGCCGTCCAGACCAGGGCTTTTTTTTGTGGGAAATTTTTTAATTGCCTTTTCAATCTCTTCTTTTGTTATGGGTCTATTTAGTTGTTCTATCTCTGTTTGTATTAGTTTAGGTAGGTAGTGTGTTTCTAGGAATTCATCCATTTCTTCTAGGTTTTCAAATTTTGTTTGAGTATATTTTTTCATACTAATGTTATATGATTCTTTTAATTTCAGTTGGGTCTGTTGTAATATCGCCCATCTCATTTCTTATTCAGGTTATTTGCTTCCTCTCCTGTTTTTCTTTTGTTAGTTTGGCCAGTGGTTTATCAATTTTGTTGATTTTTTCAAAAAACAGCTTTTGGTCTTGTTATTTCTTTCAATTGTTTTTCTGTTTTCTATTTCATTAAGTTCAGCTCAAATTTTTATTATTTGTTTGCTTCTGGTGCCTGTGGGTTTCTTTTGTTGCTCTCTTTCTATTTGTTCAAGTTGTAGGGATAATTCTTTGATTTTGGCCCTTTCTTCTTTTTGCATGTGTGCATTTATTGACATAAATTGGCCTCTGAGCACTGCCTTTGCTGTGTCCCAAAGGTTCTGATAGGAAGTGTTTTCATTCTCATTGGATTCTATGAGTTTCTTTATTCCATCCTTAAGGTCTTCTATAATCCAGTCTTTTTTGAGCATGGTATTGTTCAGTTTCCAAGTGTTTGATTTGTTTTCCCTGCTTTTCCTGTTATGGATTTCCACTTTTATGGCCTTATGGTCAGAAAAGATGCCTTGTAATATTTCAGTGTTTTGGATTCTGCTAAAGCTTGCTTTATGACCTAATATGTGATCTATTCTAGAGAATGTTCCACGTGCACTAGAAAAGAAAGTATACTTGGTTGCTGTTGGGTGGAGTGCTCTGTATATGTCTACAAGGTCAAGTTGGTTGATTGTGGCATTTAGATCTTCCGTGTCTTTATTGAGCTTCTTTCTGGATGTCCTGTCCTTCACCGAAAGTGGTGTGTTGAAGTCTCCTACTATTACTATGGAGCTGTCTATCTCACCTTTCAATGCTGATAGAGCTTGTTTTATGTATCTTGCAGCCCTGTCATTGGGTGCATAAATATTTAATATGTTTATATCTTCTTGGTGTATTGTCCCTTTAATCATTATATAGTATCCTTCCTTATCCTTTCTGATGGATTTAACTTTAAAGTCCATTTTGTCAGAAATTAATATTGCTACTCCTGCTCTTTTTTGATTGTTGTTTGCTTAATATATTTTTTTTCCATCCTTTGCATTTTAGTTTCTTTGTGTCTCTAAATCTGAGCTGTGTCTCTTGTAGGCAGCATATAGACGGATCTTGTTTTTTAGTCCATTCTGCCACTCTCTCTCTCTTTATTGGTGCGTTTAGTCCATTTACATTCAGGGTAATTATGGATAGGTAGGAATTTAGTGCTATCATTTTGATCTCTTTTTTTGTGTGTGTTGACAGTTTCTTTTTCCCACTTGATTTTATTTGCTGAGTAGATTGTCTTTATATATTTCCTTTCTTCATATTTGTTTTTGTTGATTTTGTTTCTGCTGAGTCTGTGTTTTTCCCTTGTATTTTATTTTGATGAGTAGGATAGTTTGTCTCCTTTGTGGTTACCTTATTATTTATCCCTATTTTTCTAAATTTAAACCTAACTTTTATTTCTTCGTATCGCCACATCTTCCTCTCCATATGGAAGGTGTATGATTACATTTCCTAGTCCGTCTTTATTATTTTAGTGTTGTCTTCTTTTATATAATAACATCGCCATTACCCCGTGTTGGTCTTTTTTTTTTTTTTTTTTTTTTAATCTTGCTTCGTTTTTTTGCATTTCCCTGTCTGGGTTGACTTCTGGTTGCTCTGCCCAGTGTTCTAGTCTCAGGTTGATACCTGATATTATTGATTTTCTAACCAAAGAACTCCCTTTAGTATTTCTTGTAGTTTTGGTTTGTTTTTTACGAATTCCCTCAACTCGTGTTTATCTGGAAATGTCTTAATTTCACCTTCATATTTAAGAGACAGTTTTGATCGATATATGATTCTTGGGAGGCAATTTTTTTCCTTCAATTTTTTAAATACGTCATCCCATTGCCTTCTTGCCTTCATGGTTTCTGCCGTGCAGTCCGAGCTTATTCTTATTGGTCCCCCTTTGTAGGTGACTTTTCTTTTATCCCTCACTGCTCTTATAATTGTCTATTTATCTTTGGTTTTGGCAAGCATGATTATAATATGTCTTGGTGACTTTCTTTTAAGATCTACCTTATGTGGAGTTCAATGAGCATCTTGGATAGATATCTTCTCTTCTGTCACAATATCAGGGAACTTTTCTGCCAACAAATCTTCAACAATTTTCTTTGTATTTTCTGTTCTTCTTCCCTGTTCTGGTACTACAATCACTCGTAGGTTATTTCTCTTGATAGAGTCCCACATGATTCTTAAGGTTTCTTCATTTTTTAAAATTCTTTTATCTGATTTTTTTCAATTACATTAGTGCCAAGTGATTTATCTTCGAGTTCAGAAATTCTAGCTTCTACTTGCTCAGTTCTGCTCCTTTAACTCTCTGATGAGTTATCTAATTCTGTATTTTTATTGTTAATCTTCTGAATTTTTGATTGCTGTCTGTCTATGGATTTTTCCAGCTTATTAAACTTTTCTTTATATTCCTGAATAATCTTTCTAATTTCTTCAGTTGCTTTATCTGTGTGTTCCTTGGCTTGTTCTGCATATTGCCTCATTTCCTTCCTGATATTTTAAAGGGTTCTGTATATTAAATTTTTTTATTCTGGCTCTGGTAATTCCAGGAATGCACTTTCATCTAGAAGATCCCTGGATTTTTTGTTTTGAGAGCCTGTCAAGGTGATCATGGTTTGTTTCTTTATGTGACTTGATATCGACTGTTGTCTCCGAGCCATCTATAAGTTATTGTATTAGTTTATGCTTGCTTACTGTATCATAGCTGCTTGCTTTGTTTTGTTTTGGTATACACCTATGGGTTGCTTGAGTGAGCTAGCTTGATTATTTTCGCCTTTGGAGCTCTGCCTGTCCCCAGCTGCCTAGAGCTGTTATCAGGTATGTCAGTCTAGGAGTCCATTCAGTTTTCTTGTATGAATTCAGCTCAGGTTTCCATTTAGCTGATATCAAGTGTTTGGTACAGGCTCTGTCCTACAGTCTTAGAGGGGCAGGGGTGATTGGCGTATATATCTGTATCTGATTGCAGCAGGGGGTCACGCTCTGAACAAGACAGGGGGCTGAGAACCAACCCCCAAGTGTCTCTGAGGAAAACATATCTCTGTTTCCCAGAGCGTGCTGGTGGGTGGCTTCTGCAGAGGGACCATGGGCACCCAAAGTTTTTGGTTGTAAGGACTGGGAGGTACAAGTTATTTTTGGACCCCTGTTGCGGGTGGTTAGGTGACCTGAGTGGAGCTACCAGTCCTTAAGTCCCTGATGTGGGTAGGTGAGGACCTTGTTTAATAGGCAAAGCAATGTCAAATGTCAAACACCCACCTCTCCACCGCACAGCTGAAATGGTTGGAGTTTGCCAACAAGGGCCTATTCTCCCGAAATAGGCCCACACAGGTCCATGCAGAAGGGAAAGGTGCTCAAGGTCCACAGACGGTTTATGCCTGGACAGGAGCCATTTCTGTCCTGAGCTCCCCCGGCTAATGGAGCTAGCAAATTATCTTTTCCCCCCAGTTGCAATTTTTTTTTCCTTCCCCAAGGCTGGGTGGATGGCTCTAGGTGCTCACCAGGGTCTATCTCAAGCCCAGGGATTCAGCCGCTGAAGCCGGCTTGGGGATGGGGGGGGGCACGCAGTAAAATATACGCAAGTACTTAGCTTTTGCCGAGAGTGCACCGTTCTCCTCAGGTTCGGAGGTGTGAGTAGGCTGTATGGCTGGGTGCTTCTCCCTCAGGAAGCTGCGGCGGAAAGCTAGTACCAGCCGGCTGCCACCGCCGCCGCCACTCCGGAATGGTGCCTGAGGGCTCCCCGCGATTCAGGTCCGGTAACTCCTCTCCACTTCTGAATGGCCTCTTCCTCCTCCTGCCCCTCAGTTTGTTGTCTAAGCTTGCCTTTGATGCTCAGGGCTCCCAGCTTGTCATAAAATATACTCTTTTGACTTGTTTTTTCGGGTCTTTTGTGTAAAGAGGGCTCAACAGAAGTGTCTATTCCGCCATCTTGGCTCCGCCTCCTGGCAGTAGGTTTTGATAATTTACTCCCACCCTTTCCTGGGACTGCTACTCCACTGCATTGTAGAAAAAATGGGGTCCCCTTAGCATTCAAGCTGTAAGGGTCCAGGAGGAGGGAGGCTTGGCTTATTTTTCTAGGGTCCGCGCTAACAGTATGCTCAACTGACAAGAGCTGCTGATTGGCCCCACACGTTCCAATCTGAACTAATTACCCTCTTCATCTAGGACAGTGCTTCTAAAACTTCAATGCACGTACTCAATTGCCTGGGGATACAGATTCTGATTCAGTGAGTCTAGGTTGGGACTTGAGGTTCTGCATTTCGAACAAGCTCCCTGATGATGCTCATGAAGATGGTCCATGGACCACACACTAGGCAGCAAGGTTCTAAATGATTAATAAGACTACTTTCATCACGCCTTGTGCAGTTTAAGTTCAATCATTACCAGAAGTCTAAGCATTCCTGGTCATCATACCTCAACCCCATGCAACTCTAATCTTACTCAACTTTCCAGTCTTCCCAAACCATTCCTAAAAATTGTGGCCTAAATTCAACAATCTCTTCTATGTCTCAAACACTTCACAGAATGACCCTACTAAAGTCATGGATGACTTCTGCAGTTTCCACGTATAGAAGCAAAAATTTTTTTTTTTTTTTTTTCATATTCCACATACCCCAGGGCCTGGGAGTTCTTCTGTCTGCTCTTTCCACACTATTTTCCTACCACCATCAAAACTCAGTTTATTGGAAGTCCTTCTCATCAAAACTTAACATTTGGTAGTCTTCCTGTTTGTTTTTATCTACTAACCTTTATTTATTTATGAGCTTAGAACTTGACTCCCTGTTTTCTTCCCTTCCACTAATTGCTTTCCATCCTCAATGACTACCAGAACCAAATGGATGATTTGTCAACCCATTAGGAGCTGGTCCCTAGACTTCTTTACTACTGGTCATCTTCCTCTTTACCCCATTTCAACCACTGATGCCTACGAACTTAGGCTTGATCTTGTCATCAATAGTAAGTGTACCACCTCCGAAAGTCATGATAATAAACATCCTTGAGTCTAGGCAGCTAGGCTAGTCTGCTGGTTCCATAAAGGTAAGGCTAACTTGGATGTGATTCTTGCCAGAGTTCTTGCATCAAATTAACGGGGAGTGCAGAGTTGCAATTTGAGTGGGGCAGAAAGCCAGAAAAGAGAGTTCACATTGGGTCATCAAAATAAACCGGTGCTCCGGAAGCAGACATCAGGGTCTGGTACTGGAAAATTGGCAATCCAAGATGATGCATGCAAAGAGTAATGGATCTGATAAACAAGCAAGACAATGCATAGTAGTGGGCAAATGCTCACCCAGAGGCTTTCTCAGCTGGTTTCCACAGAAAAAAAAGATACCGTTTATTTAAGGGGTCGTGGTTTGAACAGTTATATATCAGGGTTATCCCAAGAATCAAATAATAACATGTATGAAGAAGAGCTTTCCAATGCAGGAGTCATCAGTTGCTACTATTCTGGATTAAAATGGTCCATCCTGATGTTATGCAAAGTACTGATATTGTGGGGTTCCTGCTTTCTCTTTAAACCCAGGCAAACGTTTCTTTCCTTGCTTCTTCAGTGGTTAAAAGAATTATGCAGAAGCTGTCTGGTGGCTGGTTAATTATTCAAACATCCTTATTACACATAAGCAGCGTATTTGTTCTGCCCCTATTTGTGCATAGAATTTTTTTTTTTATGAACTTCACTTCCTGTCAGTGAAGAGAATAGAATTAGCCCATCTGTCCCATTTGTTGTGACAAAATATGAACTTAAGATCTGTATGCTGATTTAGGAAGCATTTTTCCTAGAAGTCTACGGTGAGCTTGATAGAATAAAATTGTAATAATAAATACGGTTGGGGGAATCTGCATTAAAAGGGAACACTAAAAAAAAAAAAAGGACATGAAAAAGAATTATGGAAGCTTTTTAAAGAGAATTTGAACAGAAATAGAGGCATCCCTAGGGAGGTGTTTTGGGATAAATCATTTGTAGGAAGAGGGTGGGAAGAGACAAGATAAGGACGAGGTTTCTCCCTGCCATTTTCCTACGTTTGTGTATGCTGGTACCTTGGAATCTCAAGAAGGGTGTTGAAGGAGGCTAGGGGAAGGAGAAAGCTACAAAATGTATGCATTGCTTTGTAGGCAAATACACACAGATCTTTATATGGCTTTGGGGACAGTAAGGAAGGGGGCAGGCTTAAATGTGTTGGAGCTAATTATATTTACTAACATGTGCCCTCACCCTGAGTCACAGCAGTGCCTAACAAGCGACACCACTGCTGCTTTCAGAGACAGCCAGAGAAGGAGTGCCCAGAGCATGTGCTGGGCTCCCTGCCACCTTACAGAGAACGTACCTTCCTTGCAAAGCAGTAATATATTGCCATTTACCCCAAATCCCTTCTTTTAAGCTCTAATTAGGAATGAGTGTCTTAGATATTTAGTGCTGCTATGGGTCTGGGTTATAACAAAAATACCGCAAGTGGATAGCTTTAACAGGGAAATTTATTCTCACACAGACTAGGAGGCAAGAAGTCCAAATTCAGGGTGCCAGCTCCAGGAGAGCTCTAGGGTCCTCAGTCTTTCCTGGTCAAGGAGCTTCTCAGCACAGGGACCCCAGGTCCAAAGGATGCAAGCGCTATTCTCCCGGCTCTTGTTTCTTGGCCGTATGAGGTCTCCACATTTCTCTGCTTGTTTCTTTCATTTATATGTCAAAAGAGATTGAGCTAAAACACAACGTAATCTTGTAGATTGAGTTCTGCTTCATTAACATAACTGCCTCTAGCCCTGCCTTGTTAACATCATAGAGGTAGGATTTACAACACATAGGAAAATCACAATAGATGACAAAATGGTGGACGACCATACAATACTGGGAATCATGGCCTACCAAGTTGACATGTATTTTTTGGAGACACAATTGAGTCCATGACAGGGAGGGAGGATAACTTTTGAGGTATTTTTTAACATATCTGTTATTGATTGTTCCCAGGTGTGACATACGATAGTGGCTTGCAACATGAATTTCAGTAGGACATAAACATTATTAATTATAATAGCTGTATGTATGTTCATTTTTTCCTTCCATTTATGGTAATTGATAAAATACATGTATTTAAATGAAAAAAATGAACTGTTTTTAAAAGAACCACCTACATAATATTTGGGCAGACTGCAGGTAGGCAAAATTTATGAAGGCAGTTCTCAAGTGACTCACATTTGAGAATCACTGTGATATGACATGGAGTGGCAGAAAGAAGATAGGACTGAAAATCCAAAGTTGTGGATTCTCAACTTTGCCAATCATTGCCCGTGCATTTTGGGCAACAGGTTTAACCTCTGTTTTCTTTTATTTAATTATGGAAAATAATTCCCCATTTGGCTAATATACAATATTTTTGTGAGGATTAAGTGGGATAATGTATTTGCTATTCTTTTTTAAATAGTTATTCACTGGTGAAATGGGGGTGTGGTGGACAGATCCTAAGGTGACTCCCACACCCTTGCCTTGGACTTCTTGCCTCCTAGACTAGTCACACGCTTGCATAATCTCTTTCCTTTAAGTGTGAACAGAACCTGTGACTTGCTTCTAACCTATAGATTCTGGTAAATATGATGGAATATCACTGCCTTGATTATGTTTGGTTATATAAATCTTAGCAGACTGGAGACAGAAATCCTCCTGCTGGTCTTGAAGGAGGAAAGAGACATGCTGTGAACTGACTATGGAGAGGACCAGGTGGCAGGGGATCTCTGGGACTTGAGGGTAGCTTCTAACCAACAACCAGTAAGAAACTAGGGTCCTCAGTCACATAGCCACAAGGAACTGAAATCTGCAAACAACATAAATGAGCTTGGAAGCAGGTTCTTTCCTAGTTGATTCCCCAAATGAGACTATGGCCTGGCCAATCCCTTGATTACAATCTTATGAGTTCTTAAGCAGAGGAATCAGCTAAGGCTTAGCATGTGCTGTGGACTGAACTGTGTCCCCCAAAAAGGTATGTTGGAGTCCTAACCCATGGTACCCATGAATGTGACACTGTTTGGAAATAGGGTCTTTGAAGATGTTATCAGTTAGGTTAACATGAGGTCATACCGGAGTAAGGTGGGTCCTAATCCCATATGAGGAGAAGATACACAGAGAAGGAATAACAGAGGAAGGATGCCGTGTGATGCTGCTGCTGCAAACCACAGAATTCCTGCAGCTACCAGAAGCTAGGGGAGAGGTGTGGAACAGATCCTCCCTCGAAGCCGCAGAAGGAATTATCAAAGCTGACCCTCTGAGAATCTCAGCCTCCCAAACTCTGAGGCAATAAATTTCTGCTGTTTAAAGCCATCCACTTAGTCATATGTTGTCATGCCAGCTCTAGGAAACTAATACACCATGCCTGGACTCCAGACCTGGAAACTGTGAGATAATACATGTATGCCGTTTCACGTCCCTAAGTTTGCAGTGATTTGTTAGGCAACAATAGGAAGCTAATATGGGTCAGGGGAGACTGCATTGCCTGTCTAGGTAAGTAAATAATACTTATTATTGTATTTGTTATATATACATGTAGAATTAGTACTACATTTTTTTGTGAGGTAGGCTGTGAGAATCTAAGAAAATCATGGGTATTTTGAGAAACTCCCCTAAAAACCTGGGATTGGTTAGCACATATGGACAACAAATAATCATTAAACTTTTCCAGTGTTCCAGGTAAAATATCAGGTCTCTATAAATATTATTTTGTTTACTTTTATAATGTTCTCTCTCTTCAGGTGAGGAAACATGCCCAGTCTCATAAAGATTCCTACTTCCTGTGACAATAGAACATATAATTAGGTCCAGCCAGTCAGAGGACTGTGTTGTCATGAATACAATGGCTCACGTTGGGTCATTCTCAGGATCTATGTAGAAGCTAACAGAATGGAAATCTGTCTTTTCCACTGAACATGCATTTATGGGGAAGTGAGCCTGGAGCTAGAAGGCATTACCACAGAGTGTTTAGGAATAAATCCCCAAACAGTGGAAGGTAGAGTCCAGGCATGGCAAGTAACCAGGTCCTGGTGACATTAGCTGAATCCCCAAATCCAGCTATATCTGAAGTCACAATTATCTTTGGGCTTTTCAGTTATGTGAGTCAATAAATGCCATTTCTTGCATAAGTCAGTTTGAATTAAGTTACAGTCTTAGAACAGAAAGGAACCTGACTTACATGGTTAGTATGAAGCAGAGCTGAGATGGTCCTGATCACAAATTCAGAGCAGATGGGACTGCTATCTATAAACATTTCCCAGGTCTTTTCCACCCTCACCCTCTTATGATCTTATGCAGAGAGATAAAGTAGAAAGGACAATGGAGTGAGGAACAAAGTACCTGGGTTCTTGCCTACAGCATACATCTAGTATAGGATGGACTCAGGACTGTAATTTAGGTCTTCTGACTTTCAACCCAGTGTACTTTCTACTAAAACACAAAATAACATGAGATGCTATTGAAGAAAGAGATCATCCACCCATCCTCACTTTTCCACAGGAGGAAACTGAAGACCAGACAATGATAGACCATTGCTGTATGAGTATTAGTTAGTGAGCTTGGTAAAACTACTGAAATAAGCACATGGAACCCTTAGAGAGTCTGGATTTTTTCCAGCTTGGATTTTTTTCCTCCTATTCTTCTATTGTCCTTCCTAATGTATCTATTTCCAATAAGATGTGAAGAGTATCAGTCAGTGAGACAATTTAGACACACACATCTAGTCTAAAAAAACAATTTTCTTATCAACATCTGTCATCTGTGGGCCTGGTGGGAGGCACTTTGGTCATCAGCTCTAAACAGCTACATTAACAACAAAATGATGATATCTTTGGAAAACAAATGAGCCACTTTCCAATTAGCTTAATAGTTTAACTTCTAAATGTTCAGATTTTTTTTTTTTAAAGAAAAACTTATTTCAATTTTTTAGCAACGCAATTCTTTCTTGCATCAGTCACAAACGGTATGATATTTTGCTAGGAATTAAAAAAAAATTCATGATTTTCCTTTCCATAAATTCTTAAAAAAAAAAAAAAAAAGTCTCCCAGTAAAGTATATGCTATGAGTCTTATAATTATCATAGTTAGCCCCTTGCTTCAAGAGAAAATATTATTTCAATTTGTGTGGTCCCCAACAGGGTTTCCAAACTCCAAACCCACTTCTGACACTCCAGGGTGAAGTCTGGAACTAATAGTTTTGTCCCAAAGTTCTGGGATTAAAATTTTCCTATACGTGTTTGCTTGGACTCCTTAACTTTCCCAAGTAAATCCTAAGTAGACAGAGGAATGGCTTGGAGTAGCAGAGTAATGATGTTTTTTGGCTCTTTCCTGGGATACTCATCAATCGTCAAAGGGGTAGACTATATCTAGGCACAATGCTTAATGTTGCCCCTCACACATTGGTTGATCCAATTCCAGGGTAACTTGTTCAGGGCTTTTACATGGGGACAGATATGCATCTGTGTGTACGTGTGTGTGTGTGTGTGTGTGTGTATGTGTCAAGGGAAAGAATGTAGATAGAAGAAAATAAAAACCAAATAACAGTAACTAAACAGGAGGGTATTTTAAGAAATTGAAATTGCATGAACAATTTAAGGGCCCAATAAGGTGCAAACCTGGTGGAGAGTCTGACTATTCTTTTCTGCCTGAGTGAGAACAGCTTTAGATGGTACAAAAAGAATGAAGTCTACATTGGTAGAACAAACAGGCCTGTCAGAGAAATACTGGCCCGAAATTATGTCAGTTGGTAGAACTATGGCTTCAGCGATTAAACCCCAGTGGTAGAAGATTGGCAAAGGGGGAGAATTTAATGATCACATGGTATAGAGGACTCTGCTGGTGCCCGTCTGGATCACTTTAGATCCATTTTCACAACCTGTGTGCCCATCCTTCAGTTCCTGCATGTTTTTGTGACTAATTGCTCCAATCTGAAGATTTCCCTTGGATACCAAAGTGGAAGCTGGCATTGGCTGGGTGTTTTTTTGTGTGGGGCTATAGCCAATAGCTGACTAATACGGGAACACAAAAGCCCAGTTCCTTTGCCTTGAGGTAGGATACTAAACACTGAGCTACAATATGTGCTCTAGAGCTGAGCTGCCTGGTACTTACAGCTATTTAAATTTAAATTACAGGTAGCCCCTGACTTGCAATGGGATTCTGTTCCGATGGCCTCGCCTTAAGTCAGTTCTGATGTAAGTCGAATACTTCATACATATATATATACACATAGTTTTCATTCTTATTGGCTTTTATTGTCAGTATCTTTGTAAATTTGATCTTTATTTGTCTTGGGGATTGACATAAGAAGGATAACACCAGCAAATTACACTGTGCAACATCATATGTAGTACATATTACTAATGACAAGATGTACAAAAAATTAAAAACCTGATGGTCATCAGTAAAATTCAGTCATAACTTGAATACGTCATAAGTTGGGGACTACCTGTAAGTAAAATCAAATAAAATTAAAACTTCAGTTTCTCAGTTGTACTAGCCACATTTCAAGTGCTCGTTAGTCACATAGACCACGCAGGTAAAGAATATTTTCTTAATCACAGAACGTTTCTTTGGACATCACTACTCTGGAGCTCCCTGAAGTAAAAGTATGAGTTTGAGACGTGCCCTGAAACTGCACTTTGGTTTTCTTCTCCCCAGCCCCAACCACACCCTTTTTTTTTTCTGTCCTGTTTCCCCTAAACTATTGCTTCTTCCAGAGCACATTTCTGTTACAAAACTTTTGCACTCAAACTCTTAATTCAGGGTCAGCTTCTGGGAGAGCCCCACCTAAGACTCCAGAGAAATTAAAAAAAAAAAAAAAAAAATCTGTTCTCATATTTCCATTTCTGAGTGCTAAAACCCCAAATCTGGTTTCATTATTATTTCTAATTTTCTTATCTTCATTCCTTCCTGTTATTTCCCTTGATTGTTAAATGTAGAAGTACGCATTACTGCATTTACCATTTACAAAATGCTTTCTCAGACATTATTTGGAAGAAATGGTATTAATAATTTTTGCATATTTAAGAGGTTTAAGTGAGATAATACATATAATTGGTCTAGCACATGACTGGGTTTATAGAGGGTGATTAGTAACAGGTAGCTATTTTTATACTCATTTTAAGGATTAGAGAATTGAGCCTTAGAAAAGTTCTGACTAGTCTGATACCATACAAACAAGCGGCAGAGTTGAAAGTCATAGCTGGGTCTTTTGCCCGGGAACTTAGTACTCGATTACAATACAATGACCTCAGAACTCCAAAGGTTGTCCAACATCTAGCACCCTGTGTGTGCATGCACACTGGACATCAAAGTGTGTTTCCTGAAAAGGGAGGCTGTTCACTGAAGAATTAAGAAATGGGTAGTTGAGGATGACTATAACTCAAGCAATCTATTTCCTTGAAAATCCTGTAACTGATTGCTTATTACCCTAATGTCCTATGTCTGCTTCAACTGTCTGACCTACTTTTCTATCACGCATGCAATAACTGACCAAGTAGGTCAAATACACTCAGTTGTCATAGTCATCACCACCATCATCATCATCATCAACTGTTTACAGAGCACTTACTAGGTGTCAGGCAATATGCTAATATTTTTATAGGCATTATTTCATTCAGTACTAAAAACAAGTCTAGGAGGTAGATGCCATTATTATTGTTTTCATTTCATAGATGAGCAGAGTGAGGGAAATAGCTAAGACTTTCAGTAATTCTATAGAACACACCTTATTTCCTTTACAACATGGTCCCAAGTCAACATAGTTTGTCAGGTCAAGTGGGGAATGGGATTCTCAAACAATACTTTTTGGATGGGCTTCAGTATGTCTTTTCTAACCTAGTATATAATTTTTTTTTTTTTTTTATACTGTCAGTAGCAGTGCAAGAGATGAGCAGCTTACTAGGGATAAGGCCAATGCCTCTTTTTTCTCAAATTTTCTGACTTTAACTCGAAAAGTAAAGGTCAACAGATTTGGTCCCATTAAAAAATAAATACGCATCATTTTCTTTAACTTCCAGAGTGTTAATATTATTTTAAAATAGAGTTAATTAATGCCATAGAGCACTGTCATTAGAACCTCTTTGTCCCAGAAATTGGCCAGACAATGCAGGTTTATCCTAGAGAATGTTCTTCATAGCCTTCAGAGAATAATGAGTCTCATTCACTCCTCATCTGAGCCATATCTGAACCAGTGACCCAGAGGTGGATGGCTGAGAGGCCCATTACCAGCTCTGAAAGCCATCTATTGTGACAAGAGTGTTGATGGATCCAGCTTAATGCTACCTAGATATTATCTCTGAACCTTAAGCTAGAAACAAACTGCAGCTACCAGGCAGACATAAAAGTCTCCTGCTGATATTTGTAGAAATGTTGTCATTTTAATTAACATTTCCAAACAATAATACTCATTATTTAGTGCTGCAAAGCCAGCCAAATACCAAATGCTAAATTTCTGCGTCTTTTAAAGCAGGGAAATGCTCTTCTGGGAAATGGCAAAGAAACTTGGTTTGTAGTTTCTAGACTGGGCACATCAGATCAAAGAGTGTTTGCTTTTTTTTCCTTTTAAATAAACACTGCATGCCTTATTCTGAAATCACTCTTCCTCGGCTAATTTGCCCCCTAACATGCAGTACCCTTGCAAGAATTCTTACAATGGATTAAAATTGTATTTTTTGAAATGAGCTTGAGATCTTGAGCTTTATGGTCTGCAAAAATACAAGGTAACTGGAAGTGCTTTTGCAAACTTGGAACATGGAAGAATAAAATCAATTTTTACAAGAGATTAGTTTTTTTTTTTTTCATGCAAAAGAATGCAGACAGCCACCCCACTCCTTTCCTTCATTTCTCCATCTCCCCAATCCCATAGACTTCAAACCACTGACTTATCACATAGATTGGTTCCTATCCTCTGCTATCCCCCAAAGAGAGAGAGTGCATGGACACGGAAAGCAAAGCTCTCCGACCCCATCTTCAAGCTCTTCACAGTGTATCTAACTCTCAACTCTGAGTTCTTTGTCCCTAATCTTTGTTTCTGTCTTTCTTGACCATCCCTGCTCAGCTACAGTCCCTGATGCTGTCCACATTCAGGCTCGGGCCATAGAGCTCATTAGTTCATTCTGTTTCAGGAAGACCAATTTCAGATCCATCCACTGATGGGGTCTAAATATTAATTAGAGCTAACACTTACAGATTTCTTGGGATGTGCCAACAAATACTGCAAAGCATCACTCATTTGATCCTTTCAACAACCCTATGAGGCACATACTATTATCATTCTGATTTTACAGAGAAAGAAACTGAGGCACAGAAAGGTTAAGCAACTTGCCTAAAGTAAGTGGCAGAGCCAGGATCTGAACCCATGCAGCCTGGCTGTGTATCTGAGTCCCTTAATCTCTGCTTTCCATTGCCTCTCCACTTAGTCATTTGTATCTGGGTACGCCTGGGATATACTCTGATCACTCTCCTACCCACCAGGACTCAGTTTTTCTTTAAAAATCCTAGGTTGTGTCAACTTTCCTATCAGTGTTTTCTTTGTTCTCTAGCCCTTCATGGGAGCTAGGTTTCTTGCCCTGTGTCCCAAATCACAGCCACTGTGTCACAAATCACTGCCACTGTGTAGCAAATCACCAGGCCCTCCACCAAGGTGTTTTCAGAGACTTCCAATTGTCCCTCAGTGGCTGACTTAGATCTTGTTCTGAACATATTGATCATCTGATGCTTTGCCTATCTGTATTTAATTAACACCACATTATTGAGTTTAGTGGATTCTACCACCTCTCTTTAAGCCATCCACTTTTCACAGTTTCTACTACTTCAACATGCTTGTCCAAGTCGCCATCTTCTCTTACTGGGACAGACTACATTGCCTTCCCACTGGGTCTCCCTGGTTAAACTTCTGGTCTTTCCAATTCATTCTCTCTTCTGCAAGCAGGGCAATCTATTAAAAATGAAATTATGGCCAGTGTCATGATCACAATCTTCATAGCTGTCCATTGCTCTTGGGACCAAGTCCTAATCTTTAATAAAGCTTGCAAGGCCTTGCCTGGCAGGGCTCCCGCCTACTTTCCCATCTTTACCTGTTGCTTTTGTTTTAATACTCAATTTTTTCAGATCCTGATATACACCAGACTTCCTCCCATTAGAGGACTTTCACACAAATTCTCTCTGCCTGTAACTATCTTCCCCTCCTCTCCATGTAAGTCACCCTGACTCATGGTTCAGGTCTTGGCTTAAAATTTATTTCTCCAGAGAATACTTCCCTGATCTTATATACTAGCTAAAGCTCCCATGTTATAAACTCTCAAGGCACCTGTCTTCTGAGTACTTATTATATATTGAGCACTTACCATGTGCCAGATACATATGCAATTTGTTACTATATTATAGGACCCAAGAGGATTAAGACCATATTAGTCTTATTCACAGCTATCTCCCTAGCATACCAGAGCATGTTACCTGGCCCATAGTAGACACTTGATAAAGAATAAGTGACTAAACAAACTGCTACATAGAACCTCTTGCTATTAGCAGATTAGAAGGCTTCTTAAAAGGTAGCTTTTTTTTTTTTCTTTTTTTAAGCACTAAGTATATGCTGGACAGTGTTACAAAGCTTAAAAATTTTATCTCATTTTATATTCACAGACAAATTTTAAGGTTCTAATATTATTTTTTTTAATAATTTTTATTGAGCTTTAAGTGAACGTTTACAATTCAAGTCAGTCTGTCACATATAAGCTTATATACACCTTACTCCATACTCCCACTTACTCTCCCCCTAATGAGTCAGCCCTTCCAGTCTCTCCTTTCGTGACCATTTTGCCAGTTTCTAACCCTCTCTACCCTCCCATCTCCCCTCCAGACAGGAGATGCCAACACAGTCTCAAGTGTCCACCTGATACAAGTAGCTCACTCTTCATCCGCTCTAATATTATCTTTGTTTTACAGATAAGTAAGCTGAGGATTTGAATCCATGTGGTCTACAGAGGCCCAACTCTTAGCTGATAGACCAACTGCCTCTCTCTTTCTCTCTCCTCTCTCTCTCTACACACACACACACACACACACAAACACACACAAGCGCTTGCACTCTTGGATACTCACCTACTCAGGAATACAGGTCCTACAAATAGGTTTTCTCCTTACAGGCCTCTCTATTACTAGGTCTCTCTATCATTTCATCTCCCCCTTCCTTAGCTCTTGTATGGGGCAGGCACACACACAGACACACACACACACACTACGTTCCCAATTTGCCCCCTGATTTATGATACTCCTGATTCTACGGCCAGGGTCAGGGTGGGGCGGTGAGGATAACGGTCTGAACAGCAAGCAGCATGGTCAAAGAAGACCTCACCCTCTGGCACTGCTGTAGAAAGGCCCTTCTTACTTGCCTGTTCCTTTTATTCCCCCTGCAGATCAGCTGTGGGGTGTGGGGGTGATTGAGAAGAGAATATGAAGGAAAGAAACAACAGTGAGCTTTTGTTTTTCTCTTGATGCCCAAGTCCCATTTATTCTAAGCAAACAAGCTCCCCCGCTTGGACTCTTGTCAAGTGACTTCCACTTCTCCTTTTAGCCCTTTGACTGAGCGTTCTTTGGTTTGCTGGACATTCTGTGTGGTTTTAGCTCATTAAATAGTCAAATTATATGCAGCACGCTGTGCAGTTAAGGTGGTGAGGTCAGGAATTGGGCCCATACTTTCCAAAACATCTCCGTATTGATGATACACACACACACACACACACGTATAATGACTGAGGATTTTATATAAAAATACAAAACATTTGTTTCCAGTGATTTTTCAACAATGATTTAAATAATTTTATTCCTATCATAAATGACAACACTCAGGATTTATTTAATAGATACAGTGTTTGAAAGAAAATGTTTATTTTTTAAAAACATTTATTTGCTAATTACAAGAATCACCAAACTAAGAGCCTACAGAAAGTGTTTTCACTGTTTTGAAATATTAATGATGTTTTAAAACCCATAATTTCGACGCTGTCAAATCATGGCATGGATATGATACTGGACTCCTCCAACACATTTTTAAAACACACATTTGGTAATTTTGGCAATGTTAAAGTCAGGCTAGTGTGTTTTATTACGGATTCAAGCTTCCTGTTTTGTGTTCTTTTTTTTCGTAAATTGTTGGGTTTTTGTTCCTCCTCATGGTTAGCTGTATTTTCATTTTGTGACACCAGCTAACTCAGTCAGTAGGTAATGCCTTAAAGAATAATCTGACAAGATGCACTGAGTCAGAATCAGGGTGACAGCTAGGTGGATGCGTGTACAATTAAATTACATCTAACAAAGTCCCAGTGGCTCCTCTGCATCCAAGAATGATCGGACAGCCATGTCCACATTTGATCATTCACCTATGTGCAGAAGTTGGGGTGACTGGCTCAGCTTGATTGATGTGATATCACGTAACTTCTAACATGTTTTAAACTAAATGCTTTCTAAGGTGGGTTGTTGGGTTCTTGACAGGTTATATATTTAGCAACCTACAGAACTTCATTCATTAAAAGCTTGGAAGAAATTATCTTTTTAGTGAAACAAGATACATGCCTGTTAATGCTGGATCGTCCTAAGAAAAATCAGCATATGCATTACAGTTTCTTTAAGCTTCTCAGAGTGATGTGAATATGTAATTTTGTATTCCCCTCAATATGCCATTAAGTTGATGTAGGAAGGAAGGAGGGTGCTTTTGTTAATACAGGCAATTGAGAGATGGATAAAGGGGAGGCATAAAATTAGCTTATACTAATCACGATGCCTTGATAATAGATTGGACGCCATGTAGTTAGAGAAAGATTCCTTTCCAAAACCAATTCTTCCAGGATAATGAAAACAACATTTTCAAAGCATATAGAGGAGTTCCTACAAGAAGGTAAAATAAGAAATTATTAATGTACTGCAGCTTCTTGATAAAATTTTTATGATAACTGTACAGTGTTCGTCTAACCTTGCCTTTTAGCAGTATGGAAACATGAGCTCTGCTTATTTTAAGTTGTTAATTGGTTTCCTCTTATTGTCTCATTTAAACAATCTTTTCCAGAATAGGCCCAGAGGTGCCAAATGACTCCAAATTGTAAGCTGCAGGATTTTTCTTTTTCGCTCCCCAAGAATTATCGTACCCATTATATTAACACCTTCCACTTTGTTGTAAAGTACCTTGCATTTACAGAGGTTTTTATACTTCTCCAAAACAATGTGCCAACAGCTATAAGGATTAGGGTAGAGAAGGAGTATCTGAGCGTGGAACACAAGCAGAACTGGAAAACATCTAGATGTACAGAATTTAGTCTGCATCAAGGGGAAAAAGAGAGTAAAATGAAAAAAATATATATCCTATTGGTATTGCATCCAATATAGAATTAACAGGGGTGACTAGTGAACATAAAAAATGCTAACCCTGACCTTTTCTGTCTTTGGGTCCTGTATGTGCTCACTTCCTTACATCAAAGATGCACAGAGAAAGGAGCAAAGAGAGAAATTTATGTCCTTTGGGTAGGTATTCTTATATGCACCACAAGGCAACAATTCTTATTTTGATTTTGCACCTAGTTGCTACCTTCAGGCTTTATGACTGTTGATTGCAAAGTGTCTTTCTCTATGTTAACCATTATTGCCATATTAAATGGAGTCTTTTTTTTGTTGTTTTTATTTTTATTGTGCTTTAAGTAAAAGTTCACAAATCAAGTCAGTTTCTCATACAAAAATTTATATACACTTTTCTATATAATCCTAGTTGCTCTCCCCCTAATGAGACAGCAAACTCCCTCTTCCCACTTTCTATTTTTGTGTCCATTCAGCCAGCTTCTGACCTCCTCTGCCTTCTCATCCCCCTTCCAGACAGGAGCTGCACACATAGTCTTGTGTCTACTTGATCTAAGAAGCTCATTCCTCACCGGTATAATTTTCTTTCCCATACTCCAGTCCAATCCCTGTCTGAAAAGTTGGCTTTGGAATAGTTCCTATCTTGGGCTAACAGGAGGTCTGGGGACCATGACCTCTGGGGTCCTTCTAGTCTCAGTCAGACCATTAAATCTGGTCTTTTTTATAAGAATTTGAGGTCTGCATCCCACTGCTCTCCTGCTCCCTCAGAGGTTCTCTGTTGTGTTCCCTGTCAGGGCAGTCATTGATTGTAGCCAGGCACCATCAAGTTCTTCTGGTCTCAGGCTGATGTAACATCTGGTTTGTGTGGCCCTTTCTGTCTCTTAGGCTCATAATTACCTCGCGTCTTTGGTGTTCTTCATTCTCCTTTGACCCAGGTACATTGAGACCAACTGATGCGTCTTAGATGGCCACACTCTGGGGTTTAAGGCCCCAGACGCCACTCTGCAAAGTGGGATGCAGAATGTTTTCTTGATAGATTTATTATGCCAATTGACCTAGATGTCCCCTGAAACCATGGTCCCAAAACCCCTGCCCCTGCTCTGCTGGCCTTCAAAGCATTCAGTTTTTTCAGGAAACTTCTTTGCTTTTGGTTTAGTCCAGTTGTGCTGACCTCTCCTGTATTGTGTGTTCTTTTCCTTCCCCTACAATAGTTCTGTCTACTAACTAATTAGTGAATACAACTCTCCCTCCCTCTTTCCCTCTCCACTCTTATAACCATCAAAGAATATTATCTTCTCTGTTTAAACTCTCGAATTCTTATAACAGTGGTATCATTCAATACTTGTCCTTTTGCAACTGACTAATTTCACTCAGCATAATGCCTTCCAGATTCCTCCAGGTTACGAAATGTTTCAGATTCATCATTGTTCTTTATCGATGTGTAGTATTCCATTGTGTGAATATACTATAATTTATTTATCCATTCATCTGTTGATGGGCACCTTGGTTGCTTCCATCTTTTTTGCTATTGTAAACAGTGCTGCAATAAACATGGGTGTGCATATATCTGTTCATGTAAAGGCTCTTATTTCTCTAGGATATATTCCAAGGAGTCGGATTGCTGGATCCTATGGTAGTTCTAGTTCTAGCTTTTTAGGGAAGTGTAAAATCAATTTCCAAAGTGGTTGTACCATTTTACATTTCCATCAGCAGTGTATAAGTGTTCCAATCTTTCCACAGGCTCTCCAACATTTATTATTTTGTGTTTTTTGGATTAATGCCAGCCTTGTTGGAGTGAGATGAAATCTCATTGTAGTTTTGATCTGCATTTCTCTAATGGCTAATGATCACGAACATTTCCTCATGTATCTGTTGGCTACCTGAGTGTCTTCTTTAGTGAAGTGCCTGTTCATATCCTTTGCCCATTTTTTAATTGGGTTATTTGTCTTTTTGCAGTTGAGTTTTTGCAGTATCATGTAGATTTGAGAGATCAGGGTCTGATCAGAAATGTCATAGCTAAAAACTTTTTCCCAGTCTGTAGGTAATCATTTTACTCTTTTGGTGAAGTCTTTGGATGAGCATAGGTGTTTGATTTTTAGGAGCTCCCAGTTACCTACTTTCCCTTCTGGTGTTTGTTTATTGTTAGTAATGTTTTGTACACTGTTTATGCCATGTATTAGGGCTCCTAATGTTGTCCCTATTTTTTCTTCCATGACCTTTATTGTTTTAAATTTTATATTTAGGTCTTCGAACCATCTTGAATTCGTTTTTGTGCATGGTGTGAAGTATGGGTCTTATTTTTTTTTTGCAGATAGATATACAGTTATGCCAGCACTATTTGTTAAAAAACTGTCTTTTCCCCATTTAACTTTTTGAGGCCTTTGTCAAATATCAACTGCTCATATGTGGATTCATTTTATGTCTGGATTCTCAATTCTGTTCCACTGGTCTGTGTATCTGTTGTTGTACCAGTACCAGGCTGTTTTGACTACTGTGGCGGTATAATAGGTTAGTCTAAAATCAGGAAGAGTAAGGCCTCCCACTTTGTTCTTTTTCAGTAATGCTTTACTCATCCAGGGCCTCTTTCCCTTCCATATGAAGTTGGTGATTTGTTTCTCCATCTCATTAAAAAATGCCATTGGAATTTGGAAGGGAATTGCATTATATCTATAGATAGCTTTTGGTAGAATAGACATTTTTACAATGTTAAGCATTCCTATCCATGAGCAAGGTATGTTTTTTCACTTGTGTAGGTCTCTTTGGTTTCTTGCGGTACTGTTTTGTAGTTTTCTTTGTATAAGTCTTTTACATTTCTGGTAAGATTTATTCCTAAGTAGTTTATCTTTGGGGGGGGCTACTGTAAATAGTATTGATTTGGTGATTTTGTCTTTGATGTTCTTTTTGTTGGTGTAGAGAAGTCCAACTGATTTTTGTATGTTTATCTTGTCCTGATCCACTGCTGAACTCTTCTATTAGTTTCAGTAGTTTTCTTGAGGATTTTTTAGGGTTTTCTGTGTATAAAATCATGTCATCTGCAAATAGAGATACTTTTACTTCTTCCTTACCAATCTGGATGCCCTGTATTTCTTTATCTAGCATAATTGCTTTGGCTAGGACCTCCAGCACAATGTTGAATAAGAGTGTGTGATAAAGGGCATCCTTGTCTGGTTGCCGATCTCAAGGAGAATGCTTTTAGGCTCTCTCCATTTAGGATGATGTTGGCAATTGACTTTGTATAAATATCCTTCGTTATGTTGAGGAATTTTCCTTCTATTCCTATTTTGCTGAGAGTTTTTAGCATGAATGGGGTTTGAACTTTGTCAAATGCCTTTTCTGCATCAATTGATAAAATCATGTGATTCTTGTCTTTTGCTTTATTTATATGATGGATTACGTTAACTGTTTTTCTAGTGTTGAACCAAAGGGTCGGCAGTTGGAATCCACCAGGCGCTCCTTGGAAACTCTATGGTGCAGTTCTACTCTGTCCTATAGGGCCACTATGAGTCGGAATCGACTCGATGGCACTGGGTTTTTTAAATGTTGAACCATCCCTGCATACCTAGTATGAATCCCACTTGGTCATGGTGGATTATTTTTTTGATATGTTGTTGAATTCTATTGGCTAGAATTTTGTTGAGGGTTTTTGCTTCTAAGTTCATGAGGGACATAGGTCTGTAATTTTCTTTTTCTGTGGTGTCTTTACCTGGTTTTGGTATTAGGGATATGCTGGCTTCATGGAATGAGTTTTGGAGTATTCTGTCCTTTTCTATGCTCTGAAATACCTTTAGTAGTAGTGGTGTTAACTCTTCTCTGAAAGTTTGGTAGAACTCTGCAGTGAAGCCATCTGGGCCAGGGCTTTTTTTTGTTGGGTGTTTTTTGATTACCCTTTCAATCTCTTCTTTTGTTATGGGTCTATTTAGTTGTTCTACCTCTGGTTGTGTTAGTTTAGGTAGGTAGTGTGTTTCTAGGAATTCACCCATTTCTTCTAAGTTTTCAAATTTGTTTGAGTACAATTTTTCATAGTAATCTGATATGATTCCTTTAATTTCAGTTGGGTCTATTGTAATATCACCCATCTCATTTCTTATTCAGGTTATTTGCTTCCTCTCCTGTTTTTCTTTTGTCAGTTTGGTCAATGGTTTATCAATTTTTTAATTTTTTTCGGAGAACCAGCTTTTGGTCTTGTTAATTCCTTCAATTGTTTTTCTGTTTTCTATTACATTTAATTCTGCTCTAATTTTTATTATTTGCTTTCTTCCGGTGCCTGAGGGTTTCTTTTGTTGCTCTCTATTTGTTCAATTTGTAGGGATAATTCTTTAATTTGGGCGGCCCTTTCTTCTTTTTTTATGTGTGCATTTATCGGTATAAATTGACCTCTGAGCACTGCTTTTGCTGTGTCCCAAATGTTGTGATAGGAAGTATTTTCATTCTCATTGGATTCTATGAATTTCTTTATTCCATCCTTAATGCCTTCTATAACCCAGTCTTTTTTGAGCAGGGTATTGTTTAGTTTCCAAGTGTTTGATTTCTTTTTCCTGCTTTTTCTGTTATTGATTTCTATTTTTATGGCTTTATAGTCAGAGAAAATGCTTTGTAATATTTCAATGTTTTGGATTCTGCTAAGGCTTGCTTTATGACCTAATATGTGGTCTATTCTAGAGAATGTTTCATGTGCAGTAGAAAAGAAAGTATACTTGACTGCTCTTGGGAGGAGTGTTCTGTATATAAGGTCAAGTTGTTTGGTGAATTTCTTCTTTAGTGAAGTGTCTGCTGTTATCCTTTGCCCAGTTTTTAATTGTGTTATTTGTGTTTTTGTAGTCGAGTTTTTGCAGTATCATGTAGATTTTAGAGATCAGACACTGATTGGAAATATCATAGCTAAAAATTTTTTCCCATTCTGTAGGAAATCTTTTTACTCTTTTGGTGAAGTCTTGGATGAGCATAAGTGTTTGATTTTTAGGAGCTCCCAGTTTTCTCATTTCTCTTCTGGTGTTCCTGCCTTGTTAGTAATGTTTTTTGTAGTGTTTATGCGATGTATTAGGGCTCCTAGCGTAGTCTCTATTTTTTCTTCATGATCTTTACTGTTTTAGATTTTATATTTAGGTCTTCGATCCATTTTGAGTTTGTTTTGTTTATGGTGTGAGGTACGGGTCTTGTTTCATTTTTTTGCATATGGATATCCAGTTATGCCAGCACCTTTTGATTGATATTTTAAAATTTAATGGTCACTGCTTAGATTTGCCTACATGAGAAAGAACTGTGATGTCAGTTTCTATTAATCACTGTCTTTACTTTTAATAAAGACATCAGTGGACCAGTTCTGATTCTAGCAAACCATCATCTAGTCCCAATGCATTGCTCCTTTTCCCTGAAATGGAGAACTGACATTACTGGTTTAGCACAGTGGTTCTCAAATCTGGATACACATGATAGTTGCAAAATATTGATGACTGGGTTTCTTGCCTAGGAATTCTGATTTGATTTGTTGTTTTATTTTGCACTGGTATTTTCTAAAACTACCCATGTGATTTTAATGTTTGAGAAACACTGGTGTAGGGTAAGTTATCTGGCAAGTTTGAAAATAACCTTTATGGTAGTTAGAACACAGTGTTGTCTCTCTAAATGAAACCGTACATACAATCGTGTATCTCAACATTCCTGGTTTATCTACTCTAAGAGGATGAAGTTAAAGCTCAAGTTCTTCTTGTTCTTCTCCAGCATCATTTTATGACAAGTTCTTCTTTTTTATTTATATTTCAATAATACCAAACTAATGGTGGAGCCCTGGGGGTGCAGTGGTTAAGAGCTATGCTGCTAACCAAAAAGTGGCAGTTGGAATCCATCAGCCTCTCCTTGGAAACTCTTTGGTGAAGTTCTACTCTGCCCTATAGGGTTTTTCTGAGTAGGTATCAGCTTGACAGCAAAGGGTTTGTTTTTGTTTCGGTTTTTAAACTAATGGTATAATCTCAATTATACTCCCCTAAGTCATCCTTCTGTGCCTTTGCCCACCTTAAATGCACTTCATCTTCCTACCCTCTTGTTACAGTTATCTCTATCTTAGGTTGTGAATTCCTTAAGCATAACAACTGAGCTGTATTCATTTGTGGATGTATGCATATGTAATAGCTACTTAATGTCTGTGAAATGCGATATAGTTCTTCTTCCATAACTTTCATTGTAAATAAAAAAATAAATGTTATTCAACAGATTGGTCCCTCCTGCTATCTAAATTCTCTACTCTATGTATAACATGATAAATGGCGAAAAGATTGAAGTTGTCAAATATTTCATTTTACTTGGCTCCACAATCAACACCCATGGAAGCAGCAGTTAAGAAACCAAAAGACACATTGCATTGGGAAAATCTGCTGAAAGGACCTCTTTAAAGTGTTGAAAAGCAAAGATGTCACCTTAAAGACTAAGGTGCACCTGACCTAAGCTATGGTATTTTCAATCGCATCATATGCATACGAAAGCTGGACAATGAATAAGGAAGACTGAAGAATTGATGCCTTTGAATTGTCATGTTGGCGAAGAATATTGACTATACCGTGGACTGCCAAAAGAACAAACAAATCTGTCTTAGAAGAAGTACAACCAGAATGTTCCTTAGAAGCAAGGATGGTGAAACTGCATCTTACATACTTTGGACATGTTGTCAGGAAGGATCAGTCCCTGGAAAAGAACATCATGCTTGGTAAAGGAGAGGTTCAGTGAAAAAGAGGAAGACCTTCAACGAGATGGATTAATACAGTGGCTGCAACAATGGGCTCAAGCATAACAACGATTGTGAGCATGGCACAGAACCAGGCATTGTTTCGTTCTGTGGTACATAGGGTAGCTATAAGTTGGATCTGACTCGATAGCACCTAACAACAACAACAACATGTACAACAAACTGAACTCATTGCAAAAATCCAAGGCCTTTCTTTTGCTTTTAACCAACTAATATTCTCTTCATTCATGTCAACGGTTGAACTAAAAAAAAAAAAAATCTTCAAATAAAAATTGTGTCAGGGACCGAGATAAAGCAAAGACAACCCTTTTTCTCATGCTTTTAATGAGGGTCTCCTCTTGTTAGTTTGATGGAGGTACATTAGGATAGGAAGATACTATTTCTGTATATAGAGTGGAAAAATTTTTTAAAGACTGAACAGGAAACATTCCAAACAGGGCTTAATGATATTTAAACAAAGGTTTCAATTTTTTAGCCACCCACATCATCAAAAATTAATTTGAAATTCTAACTCTGCATGGAACTTTTTCCTGACATGACATATAGTTTTTCACTTCAAAGAACTGTTAACTAGACAGGTTAGCGGGGCTTTTGTTATTGATTTTCTTTTTTGCTTTTCTTTCTCCCTCTGTTACTTTCTTTTCTTCTTTCCGTCTATTCCTCCCTCCCTTCCTTTACATTTTTGTTTTGTTCTTTCTTTTATTCTCTAAATGTAAAAATACTCAGGCATTTTTTACTTATTTATTCCTCACACCCACTATATGCCATTACTGTGCTAAACACCAGGAAGTCAAAGATAAATAAGCCATAGCCCCCATCCTCAAGTAACTAAGAGTTTCTTGAGGCAGGCAGACAAAAAACAATTGCCTTGTGTGATGGGTGTTAAAAAGGATGTATCACAAGGCACTACAAGGGCACAGAGGAGCAAAGAGAATGACTTATAAAGTATAAAATATTTTTACAGGGTCAAAGGAAAGAACAAACAAAATGATTTTTGAGCCTCTGCTATGTATAGGCTTTCTGCTAAGCATCATTTCTTCACATATATTAACACATCTGAACCTCAGGATTAACTGTATGAGATGAAGATTACAGTCATCACCATTTCTTTACATTTGAAAACTAAACTTTAGAAAAGTTGAATGACTATTCAAGGTCATACATCTAGGAACAGAAGCCTTGTTTTAAACATTCTTCTTATCCACTTGGAGGTGCTAACTGCAACTCAGTGCCATTTGGTGCCATTGGGGATAGAAAATAAAGGGGTAAATTGTTAGCTTACATTTACAAAGTTGAATCTGTGCCAAGTACTGCTCTAGGTCTTTGAGAATATTAACACCCTTATGAGAGGTTTTTGTTGTTGCTACGTGTTGTGGAATTGATTCTGACTCATAACAACCCTATATGACAGAACTGCCCCATGGGGTTTCCTAGGCCATAATCTTTGTGGGAGCATATTGCCAGGTCTTTTCTCTCCCAGAGTCGCTGGTGGGTTTGAATCACCAACCTTTCAGTTACCAGCCAAGAGCTTTACCACTGCACCACCAGGGCTAGGTACCATTATTATCTATTTTAAAGATGAGTAAACAGAGCCATAGAAAGGTAAAGATCACATAGTTGCTTAGGGGAAGAACTGGGCATTGAACCCATCCACTTTTAAACTTACAGCCCAAGGGAAACAAGACAGACACCAGCGAGAACCAGTCAGGATATAAACTTTGAGGTGAAGGTGTCAGATGAATGAGGCAGATGAGAGGTGCTTTAGGGCAAAAGCTCTCCAGAGAAGTGAGCTCTACCTTTCTCACTATCCTGGCCTGCGGAGGTGACAGCAGCACACTGTGATGGAGATCACATGGTCTTCAGAGTCAGCGCTGGGTTTCAATCTGCCTTTGCTCTTGCTTGTGCGATCTTGGGTAAGTTACGAAAACCTTGAAACTTCAAGTTCCTCATTACTCTAATGGGGAGAATCATAAATATTTCAAGTGACTGTTACATGGACCAATGACATAGTTTGTGCAAAAGTACCTAACGTACACTAGGTGCTCAATTTATATATTTTCTCACTCATCCTTCATCTGGCTCCAAAATTTAACTGGTGTTTTATGTAACAAGGGTAAGAATAAAGTATCTTTTTGACCAATTTCTAAATCCTTAAGGGTGGTTTAATCTTTCAATCCAACTCAGGATGTGAGTTCCTTAGTTCTCTAATAAACACATTCTATGTTTTGACTTTGTAATAACCCAGCAGTTAAGCGTCTCCCACTGCTGTTGGGGCTATGACAGCCTCTCATAGAACCTTGTACTTTGTGCCCATTACTTCAATACACATGGCTCCACCTCCATCATTCCAAATTCTCAGAAAGAAGACTTTCTCCCTTTATTCTCAGTACCATCTAACTTCGAAGGAAGGAAAAACTGCCGACAGGGAACTGGAGGAGCTGGGTTATTGGAAAGAATCTTGTAGCAAAACTGAAAGATTTAGGGATATAAATTGGCTGACAATTTGGTTTATCATGAGAGACTAATTTTTGGCACATGAGGCTACTGTATCATATGGTATCTCTTGCTTTTTATTTCCTTCTCTCCACTTTTAGGCTGTTTTGTTTCTTTTTTGCAGCTTGTCTGTGCCATATCCTTAAATGGCGTCAAGGTCCTCTCACAGGTGCACATTATAGCCCATCACTGCCTTGAGAGCCAGCAAGCAGAGGAGCAAAGGAGAGTAATGAGTTCTTACGTAACACTACAGTATTTGCTGTTCCCAACAGTTCTGTTCCTTGCTAAGGCAGTGTGGGGAGCAATTACCACTACCCATATAAAGTCTGACTGCCTTAATCATTCTTGGAAAAACAATTTCAGTATACTCATTAGAGCCAAAAGAGTTCCCCATCTCCAAAGGGATTTCTGAAATGGGAACACTGAAGTAGGATCTGACAGAAGCAGAGAAGCAAGAGGAGTTCAGAGGGATGAGAATGCAAGAAAAAGGGTTTTGTTTATACTGTGTCATGGGCTATGAAATAAGCCCACATATGATCTACATTTTTATAACCATCACAAAAGAGACAGCAACTTGAATATACAAATATTTCCAACTATGCATAACAGGAGCTCTGGTGGTGCAGTGGTTAAGCGTTTGGCTGCTAACTGAAATGCCCAGCAGATTGAATCTACCAGCTGTTCCTTGGAAACCTTATGGGTCAATTCTACTGTCATATAGGGCCACTATGAGTAAGAATTGAATCAACAGCAGTGGGTTTTGGTTTGGTTTATGCACATGATAAAATGAGTAGCCTAGCCTTCTGAGTATACACCAAAGTCAGACTTGACTTTTTTGTGATTTTTTGTTGGGAGAAATAGGCAAGACAAGGAGATTTTCTGTGGCTGGCCATTATAGTTCTCATTGTTAGGTGCTGTCTAGTCAGTGTGGACTCATACTGACTGTATGTACAGAACGAAACACTGCCCAGCCCTGTGCCATCCTCCCAATGGCTGCTATGTTTGCACCCATGGTTGTAGCTACTGTATTAATCCATCTTGCTAAGGGTCTTCAGCTTTATTACTGACCCTCTACTTTACCAAGGCATAATGTCCTTTTCCAGGGACTGGTCCCTCCTGATAAATGTCCAAAGTACATGAGACAAAGTTTCACCATCCTTGCCTCTAAGGAGCATTCTGGTCGTATTTCTCATAAGACAGATTTGTTCATTCTTCTGTCAGTCCATAATATATTCATAGGGCAGAATGTGATCAGTCATGGGAGGATCTGATTGCAAAGAGCAAATAAGTCAGTGGTTTTCAGATTAACGAGAAGAGCAGTAAGGATTTTTCAATCTACCCCTCATCCTGACCCCACCCTGTATTGTGCCTAGTGGTGGCAATGGACATGGTGTTCCAGACTCAGGGGCATACATCTGAGACCCAAGCAAACAGTGAGAAAAAAACAGAGTGACGCGACCTTTTGTCTTAAAGGAGGTCAGGTTCCTGGTACGGTGTGTCAATACTGCTAGAATTTTCTCTAACCCAGTCACTCTGGTACCACTGGAAAAAATGGCATTTGTGTATGTACACTTAAAAAGTTGTGTCACTAAAGATATGTATGACAGGGAATAGTGTAAGGTGACTACTGCTGAACATAACATTGGGGAGAACAGACTTGCCTTTCTTGCCCCTACCCTCCTCCACTATCACACACACACACATACACACACACACACAGACACACTGAAATGCATATCAGGGGAACTTTTGCCTGAGCAGAGGAGTCAGTGTATACTTTGGGCAATCCCATTTAATAAGTAGTGTATCCACTGCCATGTGGCAGTAACACATACACAACAAAGAACAAGGGTCTGGTTGAATTTGGTGCATAAAGTTTTCTTGTCTTTCCCTTTCTTTTTTTAAATTCTTTTTCATTCTCTCATCTTTTCTCTTTTCTTTCTTTCTCTGAGGAAATAGGTCCAAGTTAGCTCCATAGGACTCATGGACTTATTTAGGGATCAGTGCTTCCAAGTAGGGGAAAGAGATATTCCCATAAATACTTTGTTTGGAGCATGGTGGGATTTAACTTGAACACCAGAAGAAGCATTACCTATTTTGTATTCCATGATGGTAAGGCATTTGTTTGCATATATTGTTTTTAACACAAGTGGACATTTTAGAGCTGGAGGAGACTTTAAAAGGGAAGGGGAATGAAAGGTGAAGGGGAAGAAAATAATATTTATTGAGCACATACTATGTGCTGGAAACTCTGATAAGCTTTCTAGATGTGTTAGCTCATTCAGTTCTCACAAGTGTATAAGGTATTTCACATTGGACCTCACTTAAAGATAAAGAGTTAAAGGGTCAGAAAGGTTAAGTAATTTGCCTCAAGTTATATAACTATTAGAAGGTAGATTCAGGGTGTGAACTTAAAAGGCCACTGACTTCTCATTTAAAGATGGGGAAACTGAGGGGAAAGAGATGAAGGGAAAAGAAGTCGAAGCCAAAACTAGAGCTCAGATTCTATTCCTCCCAGCAAGTGCTCTGTCTAATCCATCATCTCTACTGGGACTGTTAAATGCTTGGAAAAACTGTAAGTATGAAAGTATAGAAGGGATATAAAAGGAAAAAAAAATGGAGAAAATTGTACTTGCCACAAACAATATTCAAGATTATGAATCCTTTTCTTTCTCTCTATACATGATTGCATACCCGATCAAAAGAACTTTAGGAAATTTCTGCCACAAGTATAATGTCGCTGATAATATTTCTATATAGCTTTTATTTTTCCTATACATCGCCTCTATCAGCTGCTGAGTATTATTAGCTTTTACATACTATTTGACATGAAACTTTGCCCTTGATGAAATGATGTTATTTTAGATTCCCTTAAAAGCTTGAAAAACTAGAAATAGATTTATTATGCCATAGCGTCTTACCTTACTTGTAGACATCTGCATAAATAGACTGTAACTTTGCTCTTGAGATTTTTTTTTTTTTAAGGAAAATATAGATAACGAAAAGGAGAATCTCATTTTATTTTTTCCATCTTTTGGCATATCCAGGAATATATGAGCAAAGAGTGTTTCAAGATGAGAAAGATTTTAAATAATTGTTCATTTATTTATTATTCATCTTTGTATCACTGACAATAAGTTATCACTATAAGTAAAATCATCTATCTTTGCACCTATGGTCACAGAACTGTTAAATAATTGATAATATCATCCTTGGGTTGTTATAAGGTGACTATGAAATGCTAAGTTTCATTCATTTATCAAACATTTATTGAACACCAAGAATATTGCGGGCCCTAAGGTACACTGTGTGCCATCAAGTAGATTCCAACTCATAGTGACCCTATACGACAGAGTAGAACTGCCCCCATAGGTTTTCTTAGGCTATAAATACTTATGGGAGTATATTGCTGGGTCTTTTCTCTCCTGTGGATTCGAACTGCTGATCTTTTGGTTAGTAGCTAAGTGCTTAACTGTTGAGCCACCAGAGCTCCTTCTCAAAGATAATAAGGATGAACAAATAAGTTCATATGTTGATGAATGATACAGTACAATGTGGTACATGTTATAATTGCTCTGGAAACCCAGAAGCATCAACTACCATTGATAAAAGGAGACAGAAAGGTCTCTAAGCAGAGGAAATAAATTGACTGGGGGTGTATCAGGAAGACAAGAAAAAAGCAGACTAGAGAGAATAGCGTTCTGCACCAATAGAACAGTACAGAAAAAATACACAGTCCTGATGTTTTACAGGAAAGTGAGACATTCAGTAGAATGGAAGCACATGGCTGCATGAAGGTCGTGGCAAGGACTTGGAGACAGAGTGGAACAAAATCATAAATGGTCTTAAAAATGTAAGAGTTTATATTTCACCTTATAGCCTAAAGGAAGCCAATGGGCCAATTTAAAGCAAGCAAGTGACATAGTTTTAGGTTTTTGTTATAACTTGGCTACTGTCTTCCATGTGTGTGTTTTGGAATCTGTTCACACTTCCAACTACTTAAATTCATGTCAGAGTCCCCTTAAGAGAGGATTTCATTAATCTGTTTAGAAATATTGCTCCCCGTTAGGCAGGATTTTCAATTCAGACTTCTTATACTAAAGTCACCACCAGCCTCTCTATAGTTCTTAGATCTGGTGTCTATCCTGGCCCAATCTGTTGTGACCATGGTGCCAGGGTCTCATGGGAAATTACATGACAGTAATTCCTTAAAAGGAAAACCTGTTGCCTCTGAGTCAATTCTGACTCATAGTGACCCTATAGGATAGAGTAGAACTGCCCCATAGGGTTCCCAAGGCTGTAAATCTTTACAGAAGCAGACTGCCACATCTTTCTCCTTAGGAGCAGCTGGTAGGTTCAAACTGCCAACCTTTCTGTTAGCAGCTGAATGCTTAACCACTGTGCCACCAGGGCTCCTTTCCTTAAAAGGAGGGGGCTTTAAAGAAAAGGATTATGATCATGGAATGAATAGGGAGACCTGGCCTGTCCCATATAAGATGATTGTTGTTGGTAGCTATTATTTTTTTAAACATCATAATTTTGATCATGACAGCTGAGGGAGAGACTGGAAATAGCATGACCTTTCAAGTAACTGAAGTGACTTGGTGAGAGGTAGAGAGAGCAAAAACCATGATAATGACTAGGATGGGAAGGAAGATATGGATTCATATAAAAAAAGATTTGGAGGAGGACGGATAGGATTTTTTGACAGGCTGGATCAAAGAGAAGAGAAAGTGGGAAATGATGAGGGCTCAGTGCCATGGTGTGGCAGCACTGGCTTCCTGTATGCATGGAAGACTTTGTTAGTGGATCTTTGCATTCTTTTCCTGCTAGATCTGGATGGGACCTCACTATCGTTTTCAATACATGACCGTAGTTAATCACTACACTCGAGCAGGATTAGTGCAATTTGGAGATTAAAAGCTGGGGCTAAGGTGTGGTTGTATTAGTTGAAATGAAGAAAACAGGTGAGATTTCCCTGGGAGGATAATTAGGGATACTTATAAGAAGAAGTGTATAATGAGGACGGCAATCATCATTCCTTACTGGGGGCTCGGTATTATTCTGAGAACTATCCATTTTTACATTGAAAATATAAGAATGCAAACACAGAATGTAAACTCTTTCTAGTCAGGAATCTATATTGAATTTGGTCACTGCTGGTAAAGTTTATACACTTTGTTTGCTAAATACTTACTGAATAAATAATAGGATTGGCCAGTGACAACACAATGAATTCTACCAGATTTTAATCTGGCTAAATCCTACATTCTATACAATACGATGATTATGTGCACTCTAAGACTAACCCAATTGTCTTCTTCTTCTTCCGCTACCCAGGAAGTCAAAGTAGTCCTTTAGATATTCTATAATTTAACCCAGAATGAAGCTAGGGACTATTTAGGCAGTAGTGAGATTATTTGCTGAAGAATCATGAAAGCTGAACTGTGCTTGAGTATAGCGTCTTTGAATCATGTCAAAGTGTGTTATTACTAAATAGAGCAGTGGGAACTCAATTTTACCGCATTGTTAGGGACACTATTGAAGATACCATCCACCTCATCACTCATAGTTCCTTTTTTAGCATTGCTTCTATAGAATAATCAGTAAAGTCTTTAAATTTCATTTTAATATTTTGTAAAAGTTGTTCGTGCATTAGTAATAAAAACCCAAAACTGTTGCTGTTGAGTCAATTCCGAGTCATAGCGACCCTATAAGACAGAGTAGAACTGTCCCATAGGGTTTCCAAGGAGCAGCTGGTGGATTCAAACTGCTGACCTTCTTGGTTAGCAGCTGTAGCACTTAACCACTGTACTACCAGGGCCCTGCATTAGTAATACAAAAAAAAAACAAAAAACAAAAAACCAAACCCTGTTCCGTCGAGTCGATTCTGACTCATAGCGACCCTATAGGACAGATTAGAATCGATAATCCCAAAAGGTGTGTTAAGAAAATGAGTAATCCCTGCCTGCCCCTCCATCATATCCTTATTCCTCAGAGTCAGAGCTTTCAACTGATGCTTTTGGTCATTGTGTTCTTATCTCTCAACATTTCTTAATTTTTCAGTTTTAGGCAGACTCTGCTGATTTTTCAACTGGAAGCTGAGAATTTAAATTCTTTATTATAAGCTTTCTGCTCCCACTCTATGCATGCCCAATTTAGTCTTGTCATAATTTTGATTAGGTCAATATTTAGTGTTTACACTATTATGACTACATCAATGTTTTTTCACAGATGAAACATGTAAGAATTCTTGTTCATGTTCCACAGTATTTCCTTCTTTTTGGACATAACACACATTTTATTAATTTCAGTTTGCTTTTATTATACATTTGATTAGATGTACTCAATTTATGTCCTCACTCTACCCAAAATATATGCTCTTGTGATACATTCTAATAGATTAGGTCTTCTATTAATTTCATTTTCTTGATTAAATCTTTCTCAAGGACCTTCTGACATGCTCCAATCTCTGCCTGGTACCCCCTAGTCCCAATACTTTCTGTTTTATCTTCTTTGAAAATCAGCCTTCTTGTGATCTGACCGAGGGAATGAGGATGGGTAGGGTAAGAAGCAGTTGCCAACCAGAAGGAACTTGAGAAGAACAGCTGGAATACACCAACGTCTTAAACATACTTTCACACAATCCTTCTGTCCCCTGTCCCCCTCACTATTTTTACCTTACTTCCAAAGGTATCTGGAACTACTAATTCCTAGTTTTGGGGAAGCTTCAACATGAGAATTGGGTTGCTTACTGGCTTCGGCTTTCTTTGATATGAACAGCTGTCACTCTTCCATTTGCTTTCCAACTTCCAAAATATTACTGCATTTGTCTCCTTTCTAGTTCACCTTGACCTGTGGGGTTGCTATTTTATTGGGGTTTGAGAAGGGAGTTGGGATAAATGCATGCTTTCAACCTACCATCTTTAACTGGAAGTTACTTTTGCCTTACAGATAACATGAAACTTTTAACATCTTATTTTTCTCTTTCTGTTTGTAACTGAGAAGGTCTTAGTTTAATTTGCAGTCCTCTAGGTAGATGCAGAAAATCTAGTGGCATGCATTTCATATAACTCCTTGTTCCTCTGACCATTCTTACACACTTTGTCCACATTTTCCTATCCTCTCTTTGAAAAACTATTTTGATGCTGTTCTTAAAGTTTTTTTTACTTTGTTTAAAATCCTTTTGGAAAATGGAGGAAAATAAGTAGATAACTAGTTAATAAACAAAAAAGTTACGTTTATTCTAATTGCATTGTGTCAATCAGGGTCTGTTTCTTTTTTCACGGTTTAAAATGAGAAATTTCTTCAAGGGATTTAAATTTTCATCCTGTCTGGCATGGTTTCTAATACCTATAAAGCATTTCCTGCTCTCTATTTTGAAACAAGAGTGATAAATTGGATAAGGTTGGTGGAACTGAGCATCAATGCATGTGCAATGTGTTGCTGTCGCGTCCTCAAACATATTCGCGGGCTGCTTAAGTGTCTATTGTGGTTGATACTAACTTATCTGCTTCTATAGAGAACTGAGACAGAAGACAAATCATCAGAGTATGCCCGGTGCCTGTCTTTATTGCTTCATCCTTTGTCACATATTGGGTATTTATACCAGTGCATTACTGAACAGGGGTGAATGAAAAAAAAGCCAGATATGTCATACTTTTTGAGCAATTTGTGGGATTTTAAGGTAAATTCCACCATTTTCATTCTCAGGACCTACTCATGAGGTGACACTGAAATAGTTAGGCAAAAAGAAGTATTTCCTTATAAATCATCCAGCAACACCTCCACACCCACCTCTTACTGCTTTCTAATCTGCGCTGTAAACCCCAGTCATTCTGAGCTACCTGTGTTTCCCTAAAGTGACACCCGTACACCATGAACATTCACAAATTCTTGGATTTGCACTTACGTTTTGTTATGAGTTGAACTGTGTCCCCCAAGAAGATATGTTGAAGTCCTAAGCCTTGGAACATCAGAATTTGGGAAGAGGGTCTGTGCATCTGCAGATGTAATTAATTAAAATGAGGTCACACTGGATTAGAGTGGTTCCTAAGTTCAATGACTGGTGCCCTTACAAGAAGGCCACGTGAAGACACACAGACACACACAGGGGAGGAGGCAGAGACTGTGACAATGGAGGCAGAGTCATGCAGCTGCAAGCCAAGAAACACCAAGGATTACCGGCAACCAGCAGAAGCTAGGGAAGGCCATGGAACAGATTCTCCTTCAGAGGCCCCAGAAGGAAACACCACTGCTGCCAGTTTGATTTCAGACTTTAGCCTCCAGAACTCTGTGAGAAGAAGTTTCAGTTGTTTTAAGCCACCCAGTTTGTGGTAATACATTACGGCAGCCTTAGAAAACAAATGCGTTGTTCTCTGCTTAGGGCATCCTCCATGCATTCACCTGGCTGACCCTACTCATCCTGTGAGGCTCAGCCAGAATATCAGGCTCCAAAATATCTCTTCTGCTCCCTTAGTTCTCAGATCTGCGCTCTTCTCTGAGTCCCTTATACCTACAGCTATCCTTAAAATGTACCGTTCTCGCAGGCAGCAGCTCCGTCTCATTTGTCCATATCCCCTAAGTTTAAGATAATATTTGACAAAAAGAATCACTAAAATGTTTATTGAATTAAACTGATCCTTAGCTCTGAAACATACTGCTATGGTAAATGGACTTTCTGACTACTATAGTCAAATTGCAGGCCTAAAGCATATAAAATGAAGGCACATTTTTGGTCATTAGGTAAAATAGATAAATCTGTAAATACATACCCTAAAGTAGCTATCTCGTCACATTTCTCACTGCGTTAAAGGAGATGATGGCTTAAATAATAGAAGGCAACCTAATGCAGAAATGTTCCACTCTTTCAATTCCATTTGGGCTTTGGTAGTTGAAGATAAACCACTGGAAAAAATGGTGGTAATGACAATAAAATCATTGAGCCTAAAATGACTTGGGTGTCATGACTGCCAATGCCAGGGGGGCTTTTCCCTCAGTGATAATCAGTTAA
Source organism: Elephas maximus indicus (assembly GCF_024166365.1). Classification (NCBI taxonomy): domain Eukaryota; kingdom Metazoa; phylum Chordata; class Mammalia; order Proboscidea; family Elephantidae; genus Elephas; species Elephas maximus. The sequence goes on along the minus strand of NC_064837.1, from coordinate 41,281,682 downwards.
CAAAGAGATACTCCATCCTCTGATATGCAGGATGCTTTATTTATTTTTTTTTTTACCTTCAGATTTTTTTTTAAGTCTCTCTAAGCGAAGTATCATGATCATTGAAGTATAATGGTTTTAAAAGAAATGATAGGCAGGTTTTAATGATTAATATGGTTTTTCCTACTGTGTGCTACACCTTCTGACTTTAAAATTGTAGCTCATGTTGTACGCGCCATTATGCAGTGGTACAGGATTAGAGAATCAGAGAATACTTCCAAAATAAGCACATTTTCTCACTGTTTACCTTTTTTATTCCCTTTAAGTACAGCTACGGGATATAAAAATGCACTGTAATCCCTTTACAGCTATATAAATGCTATGGGTTAAATTGTCCAAATGGTGTATGTCTCAGCAACTTGATATGAAACGTATGCTGTTTATTCCTGTAGAATATAAACGAGGTAAATATTAACCCAAATGTTTTATTGTGACAGACGACAATTTCATTTTTATTCAAACTGAGATAAATAGTTTTAAGAATGTTTTTCCCCCTTGTGACTTAAGGGGTTTTAGAAGATATTTGAAATTGTGTGATAATCATCTATATACTAATGTTAATATATTGCAAAAAAGATATGCTCCAAATTATTAGAAAATATCTTGATTGAACATTTAAAAGGAAGCTTGGTCTTTTCCCCTTCTCATTTAATTAAATAAAAACTAATGAGTTAAAAAAAAATATACTGGTAATCATTTTTCCAGCGATATCTGTATTTCTGTGTTTAAAGGTATTTGTATCTATTTTTTTTTTTTAGCTAGCTAGCTATTTTTAATAAACTACCTGCCTGTCAGTCTATCTGTCTGTCTGTCTATTGAGAGAGCAAACCACGAGTGGACTTTGCTTCATAAGGATCTTTGCAGCAGCGGGAAGGGTTAAGGGCCAGGAACGTGGAGTTTTCAGGACTGCAGAGAAAGGGCAGCCAGACCAGTGAGCCAGTGAAAGGGTCAGAGAGATAGGAAGGATTTGGGGAGCATTACTAGAAAGATAATCTGGAGAGAGTAGGAATGATCAATGGGATTTGGAATTGAACTTGCTTCTTGTGTATGGTGACAGTCTTCTCCTCCACCGCCCAGTGAAATCATCAGCAAACTGAATACCCCTAAGTACAGCTTTGGGAGTGAGTGGATTCTTCATATCAACTGTGAAAAGTGTTCAGTTTTATTCAGTGTTGGCATAGGTGAAACATACGGGTCCTGCTAAATAAGCTCTCAGTGTAACAAACATTAAATTAATTGTTCTCTCACGTATTCAACTAATGCCAGTTGAAGGCATACTCTGTGCAGGCAGTTCGTTGTCCAGCCACGAGGATGTATTTGTGAGCCAGACACCATCCTTAACCTGAAGGGGCTCCCAACCTGCTAGTAGCTGTGGGGATCCATAAGTGAACAAACAGATTCCAAAGGAGAACGATAAAGGCTAATAAACTCATAGGGACCATCATGCCTTTATCCCAGTTTGGGGACTCCTTCTCAATTCTTAGGAAAAAAATAAACAAATAAAGCCTGGTTTCATTACCTGATTTGATTTTTGAAATAAGTCAAATTACTCACTGAATATGAATATATCCCAATTATGCATTCTTTACTTTTCACAGAAAGAACATGGACATTAATGTTATGCTTACAATTTCTGATCTCCTGAAGTTATATAATTTGTGACATTTCTCCAATTCGACTAAAATTTTAACCACTTATTTAAGGAATATCAGTTAAAATCTTACCAAACACAAAACAGTGGGCTGTTTGTCTTATTAAAAATGGAGGAAAGCAGCCTGATAGACGATAACATCAAAACTCCTCAACTGTTGCCTCACACACCTTTTTTTTTTTAATAATTTTTATTGTGCTTTAAGTGAAAGTTTACGAATCAAGTCAGTCTCTCACATATAAACTTATATACACCTTACTACATACTCCCATTTACTGTCCCCCTAATGAGACAGCCCGCTCCCTCCTTCCAGTCTCTCCTTCCGTGATCATTTTGCAAGTTTCTAACCCCTCTACCCTCCCTCACACACGTTTTTTTTTAAAGTTCTAGGTCATATGGATGCAGTTTTCATGGACGAAAGTTTTTGTAGTAATTATAAATAAAGACAAGGTGGTATCATATTGTGTGATATTTTATGTACGTGTAATTACACTCTGTGATACCTTACAGCCCATTTAAAATTTTTATGTGTTACTATCATTTCTAAATGCTGACTTCTGAAAAACTGGCTGCATAAAATATTGGCACTTGGCTACCTTGACATCTGATTCTGAATTAATAGACTTCAGGAGTGCATGTGGAAGGCAGGACTGCATCTTTATTTCTAACATACTTTAATTGGTTAAACAGTTCAAATAAATGGACACCATCCATCAAATATAAAATAATTTTATGAGTATGTAATACTGTTGTTGTGGCTCTGATCAAAACGTGAGGCTTTCTCACATTAAGTGTTCTGTGATGACTGCTAGACAATATCCTTTGGTAGTCATGACCTTCTGTGGGACAGAAAGCAAACTCATAATCGTTGACTAACACGAAACACTGTAAAATCATGCTGGTAGTTCAGAAACATGTGTTTTGTTTTCGTTCTATTTGTTATTTACTTATTTTTCTCTTCTTTTGGTGTCAGCTTAACCAGAATCTTCTAATGCTTAGCATTTTCCAAGCTGACAGATCTTACAATATAACCTGATAAGCAGTTGCCAGCCTGTCAGTCCTTCGGTTGAGAAACAATTTCATATCTCTAAACCAGCCAAATCAACTCTTTCTCATGCAGGAGACTGGCCAGTTTCCTCACTTTCACAGATGTCAATGCCAGCTTGACTCTCTAATCTCTCACCTCCTATGGTTCTCTCTCAGCTGCACCATGTTTAATGACCTGTCTATTCCTCCTCTGCCACAACAACTCCATTGGACGGGATTGTGGTAACCTCCCAAGTACCCACGCACAGTCTATCAGCCAGTGGTCAGTGGAGCCCCATTACTCTTCGCAAGCTCAGTTGGCTCTAAATCAGTCAGGACCAGGGCGCAGCTACTTTATTATAGTTTTCCCAGGACATTTCCCTTATGGAAACCTTAGAGTAAGTGATCATACTCAGATGTAAATTTTTTTTTTTTAATTTTTATTGTGCTGTAAGGGAAAGTTTACAAACCAAGTCAGCCTCTCATACAAAAACTTATATATATCTTGATATATATACTCCTAGTTGGTTTCCCTTTAATGAGACAGCATACTCCTTCCCTCCACTCTGTGTTTTCCTGTCCATGCAGCCAGCTTCTGACCCCCTCTTCCCTCTCATCTCTTCTCCAGACAGGAGCTGCCCACATAGTCTCATGTGTCTACTTGATCCAAGAAGCTCACTCTTCACCAGTATCATTCTCTATCCCACAGTCCAGTCCAATGCCTGTCTGAAGAGTTGACTTTGGGAATGGTTCCTGTCTTGGGCTAACAGAAGGTCTGGGGACCTTGACCACCAGGGTCCTTCTAGTCTCAGTCAGACCATTAAGTCTGGTCTTTTTATGAGAATTTGAGGTCTGCATCCCACTGCTCTCCTGCTCCCTCGAGAGTTCTCTGTCTCATTTCCTGTCAGGGCAGTCATCAGTTGTAGCCGGGCACCATCTAGTTCTTCTGGTCTCAGGCTGATGTAGTCTCTGGTTTATGTGGCCCTTTCTGTCTCTTGGGCACATAATTACCTTGTGTCTTCAGTGTGGTGTTCTTCATTCTCCTTTGCTCCAGGTGAGTTGAGACCAGTTGATGCATCTTAGATGGCCAGTTGCTAGTGTTTAAGACCCCAGGTGCCGCTTTCCACAGTGGGATGCAGAATGTTTTCTTCACAGATTTTATTATGCCAATTGACTTAGATGTCCCCTGAAACAGTGGCCCCCAAGCCCCTGCCCCTGCTATGCTGGGCTTTGAAGTATTCAGTTTATTCAGGAAACATCTTTGGTTTTGGCTTAGTCCAGTTGTGCTGACCTCTCCTGTATTGTGTGTGGTCTTTCCCTTCACTTAAAATAGTTCTTATCTACTATTTAATTAGTGAAAACCCCTCTCCCTCCCTCCTTCCCTGCTCTTGTAACCATCAAAAAATATTTTCTTCTCTGCTTAAACCAGTTCTTGAGTTCTCATAATAGTGATCTCATACAATACCAGCCCTTTTGCAACTAATTTCACTCAGCATAATGCCTGCCAGATTCCTCCAAGTTATGAAATGTTTCACGGATTCATCATTGTCCTTTATCAGTGGCTAGTATTCCGTTGTGTGACTATACCATAATTTATTTATCCATTCATCCATTGATGGGCACCTTGGTTGCTTCCACCTTTATGCTATTGTAAACAGTGCTGCAATGGACACAGATGTGCACATATTTGTTCGTGTAAAGACTCTTATTTCTCTAGGGTATATTCCAAGGAGTGGGATTGCTGGAAGTATGGTAGTTCTATTTCTAGCTTTTTAAGGAAGTGCCAAATCGATTAACTAAGTGGTTGTACCATTTTACATTCCGACCAGCTGTATATAAGTTTTCCAGTCTCTCACATCCTCTCCAACATTGATTATTTTGTGCTTTTAGGATTAATACAAGCCTTGTTGGAGTGAGAGGGAATCTCATTGTAGCTTGGATTTGCATTTCTCTAATGGCTAATGATCATGAGCATCTCCTCATGTATCTGTTAGCTACCTGAATGTCTTCTTTAGTGAAGTGCCTGTTCATGTCCTTTGCCCATTTTTTAATTGGGTTAGTTTTCTTTTTATAGTTAAGTCTTTGTAGTATCATGTAGATTTTAGAGATCTGACACTGATCAGAAATGTCATAGCTAAAAATGTTTTCCCAGTCTGTAGGCAATCTTTTTACTCTTTTGGTGAAGTCTTTGGATGAGCATAGGTGTTTAATTTTTAGGAGCTCCCAGTTATCTACTTTCTCTTCTGGTGATTGTAATGTTTTGTATACAGTTTATACCATGTATTAGGGCTCCTAACATTTGTCCCTATTTTTTCTTCCATGATCTTTATCATTTCAGATTTTGTACTTAGGTCTTTGATCCATTTTGAGTTAGTTTTTGTGCACAGTGTGAGGTATGGGTCTTGTTTCATTTTTTGAAGATGGATATCCAGTTTTTTTTTTTTTTTTTATCCAGTTATGCCAGCACCATTTGCTAAAAAGACAGTCTTTCCCGCATTTAACTGACTTTGGGCCTTTGTCAAATATCAGCTGCTCATATGTGGATGGATTTATGTCTGGATTCTCAATTCTGTTCCATTGGGCTACCAGTACCAGGGTGTTTTGACCACTATGGTGGTATAATACGTTCTAAAATCAGGTAGGGTGAGGCCTCCCACTTTGTTCTTCTTTTTCAGTAATGCTTTACTTATCCAGGGCCTCTTTCCCTTTCATACGAATTTGGTAATTTGTTTCTCCGTCTCATTAAAATATGTCGTTGGAATTTGGATCGGAAATGTATCTATAGATGGCTTTTGGTAGAATAGACATTTTTACAATGTAAAGTCTTTCTATCCATGAGCAAGGTATGTTTTTCTACTTACGTACGTCTCTTTTGGTTTCTTGCAGTAGTGTCTTGTAGTTTTCTTTTTATAGGTATTCTACATCTCTGGAAAGATTTATTCCTAAGTATTTTATCTTCTTGGGGGCCACTGCAAATGGTATTGATTTGGTGATTTCCTCTTCGATGTTCTTTTTGTTGGTGTAGAGGAATCCAACTGATTTTTGTATGTTTATCTTGTATCCTTATCCACTGCTGAACTCTTTTATTAGTTTCAGTAGTTTTCTTGAGGATTCCTTAGGGTTTTCTATGTATAAGATCATGTCATCTGCAAATAGAGATACTTTTACTTCTTCCTTACCAATCTGGATGCTCTTTATTTCTTTATCTAGTCTAATTGCTCTGGCTAGGACCTTCAGCACAATATTGAATAAGAGTGGTGATAAAGGACATCATTGTCTGGTTCCCCATCTCAAGGGGAATGCTTTCAGACTCTATTTAGGATGATGTTGGTGCCTGTTGGCTTTGTATAAATGCTCTTTATTATGATGAGGAATTTTCATTCTATTTCTATTTTTTTTATTAACTTTTATTGAGCTTCAAGTGAACGTTTACAAATCAAGTCAGTCTGTCACATATAAGTTTATATACATCTTACTCCTTACTCCCACTTGCTCTCCCCCTAATGAGTCAGCCCTTCCAGTCTCTCCTTTCGTGACAATTTTGCCAGCTTCCAGCTCTCTCTATCCTCCCATTCCCCCTCCAGACAGGAGATGCCAACACAGTCTCAAGTGTCCACCTGATATAATTAGCTCACTCTTCATCAGTATCTCTCTCCTACCCTCTGTCCAGTCCCTTTCATGTCTGATGAGTTGCCTGCGGGGATGGTTCCTGTCCTGTGCCAACAGAAGGTTTGGGGACCATGACTGCCGGGATTCCTCTAGTCACAGTCAGACCATTATGTATGGTCTTTTTATGAGAATTTGGGGTCTGCATCCCACCGATCTCCTGCTCCCTCAGGGGTTCTCTATTGTGCTCCCTGTCAGGGCAGTCATCGATTGTGGCCGGGCACCAACTAGTTCTTCTGGTCTCAGGATGATGTAGGTCTCTGGTTCATGTGGCCCTTTCTGTCTCTTGGGCTCTTAGTTGTCATGTGACCTTGGTGTTCTTCATTCTCCTTTGCTCCAGGTGGATTGAGACCAATTGTTGCATCTTAGATGGCAGCTTGTTAGCATTTAAGACTCCAGATGCCACATTTCAAAGTGGGATGCAGAATGTTTTCATAACAGAATTATTTTGCCAATTGACTTAGAAGTCCCCTTAAGCCATGGTTCCCAAACCCCCGCCCTTGCTCCGCTGACCTTTGAAGCATTCATTTTATCCCGGAAACTTCTTTGCTTTTGGTCCAGTCCAACTGAGCTGACCTTCCATGTATTGAGTGTTGTCCTTCCCATCACCTAAAGCAGTTCTTATCTACTAATTAATCAGTAAAAAACCCTCTCCCTCCCTCCCTCCCCGCCTCGTAACCAAAAAAGTGTGTGTTATTCTCAGTTTATACTATTTCTCAAGATCTTATAATAGTGGTCTTATACAATATTTGTCCTTTTGCCTCTAATTTCGCTCAGCATAATGCCTTCCAGGTTCCTCCATGTTATTAAATGTTTCACAGATTCGTCACTGTTCTTTATCAATGCGTAGTATTCCATTGTGTGAATATACCACAATTTATTTACCCATTCATCCATTGATGGACACCTTGGTTGCTTCCAGCTTTTTGCTATTGTAAACAGTGCTGCAGTGAACATGGGTGTGCATATATCTGTTTGTGTGAAGGCTCTTATTTCTCTAGGGTATATTCCGAGGAGTGGGATTTCTGGGTTGTGTGGTAGTTCTATTTCTGTTTAAGGTAGCGCCAGATAGATTTCCAAAGTGGTTGTACCATTTTACATTCCCACCAGCAGTGTATAAGAGTTCCAATCTCTCCGCAGCCTCTCCAACATTTATTATTTTGTGTTTTTTGGATTAATGCCAGCCTTGTTGGAGTGAGATGGAATCTCATAATAGTTTTAATTTGCATTTCTCTAATGGCTAATGATCGAGAGCATTTTCTCATGTATCTGTTAGCTACCTGAATGTCTTCTTTAGTGAAGTGTGTGTTCATATCCTTTGCCCACTTCTTGATTGGGTTGTTTATCTTTTTGTGGTTGAGTTTTGACAGAATCATGTAGATTTTAGAGATCAGGCACTGGTTGGAGATGTCATAGCTGAAAATTCTTTCCCAGTCTGTAGGTGGTCTTTTTACTCTTTTGGTGAAGTCTTTAGATGAGCAGAGGTGTTTGATTTTGGGGAGCTCCCAGTTATCTGGTTTCTCTTTGGCATTTTTGGTAATGTTTTGTATTCTGTTTATGCCTTGTATTAGGGCTCCTAGGGTTGTTCCTGTTTTTTCTTCAATGATCTTTATCGTTTTAGTCTTTATGTTTAGGTCTTTGATCCACTTGGAGTTAGTTTTTGTGCATGGTGTGAGGTATGGGTCCTGTTTCATTTTTTTGCAAATGGATATCCAGTTATGCCAGCACCATTTGTTAAAAACACTATCTTTTCCCCAATTAACTGACACTGGGCCTTTGTCAAATATCAGCTGCTCATATGTGGATGGATTTATATCTGGGTTCTCAATTCTGTTCCACTGGTCTATATGTCTGTTGTTGTACCAGTACCAGGCTGTTTTGACTACTGTGGCTGTATAGTAGGTTCTGAAATCAGGTAGAGTGAGGCCTCCCACTTTCTTCTTCTTTTTCAGTAATGCTTTACTTATCCGAGGCTTCTTTCCCTTCCATATGAAGTTGGTGATTTGTTTCTCTATCACCTTAAAAAATGACATTGGAATTTGGACCGGAAGTGCATTATATGTATAGATGGCTTTTGGTAGAATAGACATTTTTACTATGTTAAGTCTTCCTATCCATGAGCAAGGTATGTTTTTCCACTTAAGTATGTCCTTTTGAATTTCTTGTAGTAGAGCTTTGTAGTTTTCTTTGTATAGGTCTTTTCCATCCTTGGTAAGATTTATTCCTAAGTATTTTATCTTCTTGGGGGCTACTGTGAATGGTATTGATTTGGTTATTTCCTCTTCGATGTTCTTTTTGTTGATGTAGAGGAATCCAAGTGATTTTTGTGTGTTTATCTTATAACCTGAGATTCTGCCAAACTCTTCTATTAGTTTCAGTAGTTTTCTGGAGGATTCCTTAGGGTTTTCTGTGTATAAGATCATGTCATCTGCAAATAGAGATAATTTTACTTCCTCCTTGCCAATCCGGACGCCCTTTATTTCTTTGTCTAGCCTAATTGCCCTGGCTAGGACTTCTAGCACGATGTTGAATAAGAGCGGTGATAAAGGGCATCCTTGTCTGGTTCCCGTTCTCAAGGGAAATGCTTTCAGGTTCTCTCCATTTAGAGTAATGTTGGCTGTTGGCTTTGCATAGATGCCCTTTATTATGTTGAGGGATTTTCCTTCAGTTCCTATTTTGGTGAGAGTTTTTATCATAAAAGGGTGTTGGACTTTGTCAAATGCCTTTTCTGCATCAATTGAGAATATCATGTGGTTTTTGTCTTTTGTTTTATTTATGTGGTGGATTACATTAACGGTTTTTCTGATATTAAAGCAGCCTTGCATACCTGGTATAAATCCCACTTGATCCTGGTGAATTATTTTTTGATATGTTGTTGAATTCTATTGGCTAGAATTTTGTTGAGGATTTTTGCATCTATGTTCATGAGGGATATAGGTCTGTAAGTTTCTTTTTTTGTAATGTCTTTACCTGGTTTTGGTATCAGGGAGATGGTGGCTTCATAGAATGAGTTGGGTAGTATTCTGTCATTTTCTATGCTTTGAAATACCTTTAGTAGTAGTGATGTTAACTCTTCTCTGAAAGTTTGGTAGAACTCTGCAGTGAAGCCGTCCGGGCCAGGGCTTTTTTTTGTTGGGAGTTTTTTGATTACCGTTTCAATCTCTTTTTTTGTTATGGGTCTATTTAGTTGTTCTACTTCTGAATGTGTTAGTTTAGGTAGGTAGTGTTTTTCCAGGAATTCATCCATCTCTTCTAGGTTTCCAAATTTGTTAGAGTACAATTTTTCGTAATAATCTGATATGATTCTTTTAATTTCAGTTGGTTCTGTTGTGATGTGGCCCTTCTCGTTTCTTATTTGGGTTATATGTTTCCTTTCCTGTATTTATTTAGTCAGTCTAGCCAATGGTTTATCAATTTTGTTAATTTTTTCAAAGAACCAGCTTTTGGCATTGTTAATTCTTTCAATTGTTTTTCTGTTCTCTATTTCATTTAGTTCAGCTCTAATTTTTCTTATTTGTGTTCTTCTGGTGCCTGATGGATTCTTTTGTTGCTTGCTTTCTATCTGTTCAAGTTGTAGGGACAGTTCTCTGATTTTGGCTCTTTCTTCTTTTTGTATGGGTGCCTTTATCGATATAAGTTGACCTCTGAGCACGGCTTTTGCTGTGTCCCAGAGGTTTTGATAGGAAGTATTTTCATTCTCATTGCATTCTATGAATTTCTTTATTCCCTCCTTTATGTCTTCTATAACCCAGTCTTTTTTGAGCAGGGTATTGTTCAGTTTCCACGTATTTGATTTCTTTTCCCTGATTTTTCTGTTATTGATTTCCACTGTTATGGCCTTGTGGTCTGAGAAGATGCTTTGTAATATTTCAGTGTTTTGGATTCTGCACAGGTTTATTTTATGACCTAATATGTGGTCTATTCTAGAGAATGTTCCATGTGCGCTAGAAAAAAAAGTATATTTTGCAGCAGTTGGGTGGAGAGTTCTGTATAAGTCAATGAGGTCAAGTTGGTTGATTGTTGTAATTAGGTCTTCCGTGTCTCTGTTGAGCTTCTTACTGATGTCCCGTCCTTCTCCGAAAGTGGTGAGTTGAAGTCTCCTACTATAATTGTGGAGGTGTCTATCTCACTTTTCAGTTCTGTTAAAATTTGATTTATGTATCTTGCAGCCCTGTCATTGGATGCATAAATATTTAATGGTTGTGTCTTCCTGATCAATTGTCCCTTTTATCATTATGTAGTGTCCTTCTTTATCCTTTGTGGTGGATTTAAGTCTAAAGTCTATTTTGTCAGAAATTAATATTGCTACTCCTCTTCTTTTTTGCTTATTGTTTGCTTGATATATTTTTTTCCATCCTTTGAATTTTAGTTTGTTTGTGTCTCTAAGTCTAAGGTGTGTCTCTTGTAGGCAGCATATAGACAGATCGTGTTTCTTTATCCAGTCCGTGACTCTCTGTCTCTTTATTGGTGCATTTAGTCCATTTACATTCAGCGTAATTATAGATAAATAAGTGTTTAGTGTTGTCATTTTGATGCCTTTTTATGTGTGTTGTTGACAATTTCATTTTTCCACTTACTTTTTTGTGCTGAGATGTTTTTCTTAGTAAATTGCGAGATCCTCATTTTCGTAGTGTTTGACTTCATGTTCGTTGAGTCGTTATGTTTTTCTTGGCTTTTATCTTGAGTTATGGAGTTGTTATAGCTCTTTGTGGTTACCTTAATATTTACCCCTATTTTTCTAAGTAAAAACCTAACTTGTATTGTTCTATATCGCCTTGTATCACTCTCCATATGGCAGTTCTATGCCACCTGTATTTAGTCCCTCTTTTTGATTATTGTGATCTTTTACATATTGACTTCAGTGATTCCCTGTTATGAGCATTTTTTTTTAATTAATCTTAATTTGTTTTTGTGATTTCCCTATTTGAGTTGATATCTGGATGTTCTGTTTTGTGACCTTGTGTTGTGCTGGTATCTGATATCATTGGTTTTCTGACCAAACAATATCCTTTAGTATTTCTCGTAGCTTTGGTTTGGTTTTTGCAAATTCTCTTAACTTGTGTTTATCTGTAAATATCTTAATTTCACCTTCATATTTCAGAGAGAGTTTTGCTGGATATATGATCCTTGCTTGGCAGTTTTTCTCCTTCAGTGCTCTGTATATGTCGTCCCATTCCCTTGTTGCCTGCCTGGTTTCTGCTGAGTAGTCTGAACTTATTCTTATTGATTCTCCCTTGAAGGAGACCCTTCTTTTCTCCCTGGCTGTTTTAAAATTTTCTGTTTATCTTTGGTTTTGGCAAGTTTGATGATAATATGTCTTGGTGTTTTTCTTTTTGGATCAATCTTAAATGGGGTTTGATGAACATCTTGGATAGATATCCTTTCGTCTTTCATGATATCGGGGAAGTTTTCTGTCAGGAGATCTTCAACTATTTTCTCTGTGTTTTCTGTCCTCCCTCCCTGTTCTGGGACTCCAATCACATGCAAGTTATCCTTCTTCATAGAGTCCCACATGATTCTTAGGGTTTCTTCATTTTTTTAAATTCTTTTATCTGATTTTTTTTCAGCTATGTTGGTGTTAATTCCCTGGTCCTCCAGATTCCCCAGTCTGCATTCTAATTGCTCGAGTCTGCTCCTCTGACTTCCTATTGCGTTGTCTAATTCTGTAATTTTATTGTTAATCTTTTGGATTTCTACATGCTGTCTCTCTATGTATTCTTGCAACTTATTAATTTTTCCACTATGTTCTTGAATAATCTTGTTGAGTTCTTCAACAGTTTTATCAGTGTGTTCCTTGGCTTTTTCTGCAGTTTGCCTTATTTCATTTGTGATGTCTTGAAGCATTCTGTAAATTAGTTTTTTATATTCTGTATCTGATAATTCGAGGATTGTATCTTCATTTGGGAAAGATTTTGGTTCTTTTGTTTGGGGGGTTGTAGAAGGTGTCATGGTCTGCTTCTTTATGTGGTTTGATATCGACTGCTGTCTCCGAGCCATCACTGGGAAACTTGTTTTTCCAGAAAATCCGCTAAAAAAAAAATGCAGTCAGATCCCTATCAGAACTGCTTTTGGATTATAACCGCCACCTTGTTCCCTGTAAGGATGAAAGTCCGATATTTGGATCATATATGCTTGGCTGTATCTGGTTCTGTGTTTTTAGTCTAATTAGGGATGGATTTTTGGTCCCTGGGTTTTTTGTGGTTCCTTCTCTCAGGCCGGAAGAGTGGGTTAGGAAAAGACCAAAAGAAAAAAAAAGGGGGGGGAGGGGAAGCAAAGCCACTACGGAGCCGGAGCCGTTCTCCCTCTGGCTCAGGAAATTCCAATGTTAATGAAGCCGCCTGGGGAGGGTGGGGGAGGGATCAGAGAGATAGGAGAGTAGCACCTTGGAATATAGGCAGAGTTGCTTGTCTTGCTGGGAATGACTATTTTATCTGAGACTCCCGAGGGGCGTGTCGCCTATGTGTGCTCGCTGTGTGGAGATTGCCCCCGGGGGTCTGGCCCGCTGAAGCCGTGGTCAGATCCTCCGCTGCCAGTCCAAAGCTCAGCGTCAAGGTTCCCCTGCTGGGATGCTGCTCTCCCGACTCCAAAATCAGTTGCTGCCTCCCGGGGACTTCTCTTCCCACCAGCCACGTCGCCGCGCCGCACCCGTACACTGGCTGGGCCCCCTCCCGGGGTTAGTTCAGGGGAGTAGAGCTGCACCCCATGCTTGCGCTGTGACAGTGCCCAGTGAAAGCCAAGGTTCCCCGGCTGGTACGCTGCACTCCCGGCTCCAAAACCAGTCACTGCCTCCCAGGGACTTCTCCCACCAGTCGCGTCACGGCGCCACCCGTGTGGACCTGCTGGGCCCCCTCCCGGGTTCAGCTCAGGGGGTAGGGCTGCGCCTCTTGTTTGCGCAGTCACAAGATTTATGACTTCAACTCCCCTGGGCCCAGACCTAATCTTGGCGCCAAGGTTACCTGGCTGGGACGCTGGCTCCAGGCTCCGAAAACAGTCGCTGTTTCCCCGTATTTGTTCGTTTTCCGTCTCTAAATCTGTGTTTGTTGTTCAGGGTTCATAGATTGTTATGTCTGTGATTGATTCACTTGTTTTTCTGAGTCTTTGTTGCAAGAGGAATCCGAGGTAGCGTCTACCTAGTCCGCCATCTTGGCCCTGCCCTCTGTTTCTATTTTGCTGCGAGGTTTTTATCATGAATGGGTGTTGAACTTTGTCAAATGCCTTTTCTGCATCAATTGATAAAATCATGTGATTCTTTTGTTTTATTTATGTGGTGGATTACATTAATTGTTTTTCTAATGTTGAACCATCCCTGCATACCTGGTATGAATCCCACTTGGTCATGATGAATTATTTATTTGATATGTTGTTGAAATCTATTGGCTGGAATTTTGTTGACGATTTTTGCATATAAGTTCTGTCAGTTTGTCGTACTGTGGGGGATTGCATGTTACTGTGATGCTGGAAGATATGCCACCAGTATTCAGATATGCAGGGTCACCCATGGAGGACAGGTTTCAGTTGAGCTTCCAGGTTAAGAAAGACTAGGAAGAAGGACCCGGCAGGCTACTTCTGAAAACCATTAGTCAGTGAAAACCTTATGAATAGCAGTGGAACACTGTTTGATATAGTGCTGGAAGAACAGCCCCCCAGGTTGGAAGGCACTCAAAAGATGACTGGGGAGGAGCTGCCTCCTCAAAGTAGAGTCGACCTTAATGACATGGATGGAGTAAGGCTTTCAGGACCTTCATTTGCTGATGTGGCACAACTCAAAATGAGAAGAAACAGCTGCAAACATCCATTAATAATCAATACCTGGAACGTACGAAGTATGAATCTGGGAAAATTGGAAATCGTCAAAAAAGAAATGGAACGCATAAACATCGATATCCTAGGCATTAGTGAACTGAAATGAACTCGTATTGGCCATTTTGAATCAATCATATAGTCTACTATGCTAGGAATGACAACTTGAAGAGGAATGGTGTTGCATTCATCATCAAAAAGAACATTTGAAGATCTATCCTGAAGCACAATGCTGTCAGTGATAGGATAATATCTATACACCTGCAAGGAAGACTGGTTAATACAACTGTTATTCAAATTTACGCTCCAACCACTACGGCCAAAGATGAAGAAATAGAAGATTTTTATCACCTGCTACAGTCTGAAATTGACCGAACATGTGATCAAGATGCATTGATAATGACTGGTGATTGGAATGCGGAAGTTGGAAACAAAGAAGGATCAGTAGTTGGAAAACATGGCCTTGGTGATAGAAATGATGCCAGAGATCGAATGACAGAATTTTGCAAGACCAACGACTTCTTCATTGCAAATACCTTCTTTCACCAACATAAACGGCGACTATACACATGGACCTCGCCAGATAGAACACACAGAAATCAAATTGACTACATCTGTGGAAAGAAAAAAAAAAAAAAAAAGAGACAATGGAAAAGCTCAATATCATCAGTCAGAACAAGGCGAGGGGCCAACTGTGGAACAGACCATCAATTGTTCATATGCAAGTTCAAGCTGAAACTGAAGAAAATCAGAGCAAGTCCACGAGAGCCAAAATACAACCTTGAGTATATCTCACCTGAATTTAAAGACCCTCTGAGTAACAGGTTTGACGCTCTGAACACTGGTGACCGAAGACCGGACGAGTTGTGGAATAACATCAAGGAAGCACACGTGAAGAAAGCAAGAGGTCATTGAAAAGACAGGAAAGAAAGAAAAGACAAAGATGGATGTCAGAGGAGACTCTGAAACTTGCTCTTGAGCGTCGAGCAAACAAAACAAAAGGAAGGATTGATGAAGTGAAAGAACTGAACAGAAGATTTCAAAGGGTGGCTTGAGAAGACAAAGTAAAGTATTAAAATGACATGTGCAAAGAGCTGGAAATGGAAAACCAAAAGGGAAGAACAAGCTTGGTGTTTCTCAAGCTGAAAGAGATGAAGAAAAAATTCAAGCCTCGAGTTGCAATAGTGAAGGATTCTATGTGGAAAATATTAAACGACACAGGAAGCATCAAAAGAAGATGGAAGGAATACACAGAGTCATTATACCAAAAAGAATTAGTCAATGTTCAACCATTTCAAGACATAGCATATGATCAGGAACCAATGGTACTGAAGGAAGAAATCCAAGCTGAAGGCATTGGCAAAAAACAAGGCTCCAGGAATTGATGGAATATCAAGTGAGATGTTTCAACAAACAGATGCAGCAC
This sequence comes from Elephas maximus indicus, assembly GCF_024166365.1. Taxonomy (NCBI): domain Eukaryota; kingdom Metazoa; phylum Chordata; class Mammalia; order Proboscidea; family Elephantidae; genus Elephas; species Elephas maximus. The sequence continues at coordinate 41,266,074 of NC_064837.1, read as the reverse complement.
TGGAGGTGCTCACTCATCTATGCCAAGAAATATGGAAGACAGCTTCCTGGCCAACTGACTTGAAGAGATCCATATTTATGCCTATTCCCAAGAAAGGTGATCCAACCAAATGTGGAAATTACAAAACAATATCATTAATATCACACGCAAGCAAAATTTTGCTGAAGATCATTCAAAAATGGCTGCAGCAGTATATTGACAGGTAGCTGCCAGAAATTCAGGCCAGTTTCAGAAGAGGACATGGAACCGGGATATCATTGCTGATGTCAGATGGATCCTGGCTGAAAGCAGAGAATACCAGGAGGACGTTTACTGTGTTTTATTGACTATGCAAAGGCATTTGACTGTGTGGATCATAACAAATCATGGATAACGTTGCGAAGAATGGGAATTCCAGAACACTTAACTGTGCTCATGAGGAAACTTTACATAGATCAAGAGGCAGTTGTTCAGACAGAACAAGGGGATACTGATGGTTTTAAAGTCAGGAAAGTTGTGTGTCAGGATAGTATTCTTTCACCATACCTATTCAATCTGTATGCTGAGCAAATAATACGAGAAGCTGGACTATATGAAGAAGAATGGGGCATCAGAATTGGAGGAAGACTCATTAACAATCTGTGTTATGCAGATGACAGAACCTTGCCTGCTGAAAGTGAAGAGGACTTCACTTTGAAGCACTTACTAATGAAGATCAAAGACCATAGCCTTCAGTATGGATTGCACCTCAACATAAAGAAAACAAAAATCCTCACAACTGGACCAATGAGCAACACCATCATAAATGGAGAAAAGATTGAAGTTGTCAAGGATTTCATTTTACTTGGATCCACAATCAACAGCCATGGAAGCAGCAGTCAAGAAATCAAAAGATGTATTGCATTGGGCAAATCTGCTGCAAAGGACCTCTTCAAAGTGTTGAAGAGCAAAGATATCACCCTGAAGACTAAGGTGCGCCTGACCGAAGCCATGGTATTTTCAATCGCATCATATGCATGTGAAAGCTGGACAATGAATAAGGAAGACCGAAGAAGACTTGATGCCTTTGAATTGTGCTGGTGAAGAATACTGAATATACCATGGACAGCCAGAAGAACAAACAAATCTGTCTTGGAAGAAGTAAAACCAGAATGTTCCTTAGAGGTAAGGATGGCGAGACTGTGTCTTACATACTTTGGATATGTTGTCAGGAGGGATCAGTCTCTGGAGAAGGGCATCATGCTTGGCAAATTACAGGGTCAGCAGAAAAGAGGAAGACCCTCAAAGAGATGGATTTACACAGTGGCTGCAACAGTGGGCTCAAGCATAACAACGATTGTAAGGATGGCACAGGACCGGGCAGTGTTTCGTTCTGTTGTGCATGGGGTTGGTATGAGTTGGAACCAACTCGAGGGCACCTAACAACAACAACAGCAAAGATCTGTAATTTTCTTTTTTGTGTTGTCTTTACCTAGTTTTGTTACCAGGGATATGCTGGTTTCATAGAATGAGTTTTGGAGTATTCTGTTCTTTTCTATGCTCAGAAATACCTTTAGTAGTAGCGATGTTAACTCTTTTCTGAAAGTTTGGTAGAACTCTGCAGTGAAGCTGTTGGGGCCAGGGCTTTTTTGTTGTTGTTGGGCGTGTTTTGATTATCTTTTCAATCTCTTCTTTTGTTATGGGTTTATTTAGTTGTTTTACCTCTGTTAGTGTTAGTTTAGGTAGGTAGTGTGTTTCTAGAAATTCACCCATTTCTTCTAGGTTTTCAAATTTGTTACAGTACAGTTTTTCATAGTAAGCTGACATGATTCTTTTAATTTCAGTTGGGTCTATTGTAATATTGCCTATCTCTTTTCTTATTTGGGTTATTTGCTTCCTCTCCTGTTTTTCTTTTGTCAGTTTGGCCAATGGTTTATCAATTTTGTTAATTTTTTTCAAAGAACCAGCTTTTGGTCTTGTTAATTCTTTCAATTGTTTTTCTGTTTTCTATTTCATTTAGTTCAGCTCTAATTGCATTATTTGTTTTCTTCTGGTGCCTGAGGGTTTCTTTTGTTGCTCTCTTTCTATTTGTCCAAGTTGTAGGGATAATTCTTTGATTTTGGCCCTTTCTTCTTTTTTTATGTGTGCATTTATTGACATAAACTGGCCTCTGAACACTGCTTTCGCTGTGTCCCAAAGGTCCTGATAGGGAGTGTTTTCATTCTCATTGGAGTCTATGAATTTCTTTATTCCATTCTTTATGTCTTGTATAACCCAGTTGTTTTTGCCAGGGTATTGCTCAGTTTCCATGTGTTTGATTTCTTTTCCATGCTTTTTCTGTTATTGGTTTCTACTTTTATGGCCTTATGGTCAGAGAGGATGCTCTGTACTATTTCAATGTTTTGGATTCTGCAAAGGCTTGCTTTATGACCTAATATGTGGTCTATTCTTGAGAAAGTTCCATGTGCACTAGAAAAGAAAGTATACTTGGCTGCTGTTGGGTGGAGTGTTCTGTATATGCCTATGAGGTCAAGTTGGTTGACTGTGGCATTTAGATCTTCCCTGTTTTTTTTGAGCTCCTTTCTGGATGTCCTGTCCTTCACCGAAAGTGGTGCATTGAAGTCTCCTACTATTATTGTGGAGCTGTCTATCTCACTTTTCAAAGCTGATAGTTTGCTTTATGTATCTTACAGCCCTGTCACTGGGTGAATAAATATTTAATATGGTTATATTCGCCTGGTATATTGCACCTTTAATGATTATATGGTTTCCTTTCTTATCCTTTGTGGTTGTTTTAAGTTTAAAGTCTTTATCAGAAATTAATATTGCCACACCTGCTCTCTTTTGATTGTTGTTTGGTTGATGTGTTTTTTTTTTTCATCCTTTGAGTTTTAGTGTGTGTCTCTAAGTCTAAGGTGTGTCTCTTGTAGGCAGCATATAGATAGATCCTGTTTTCTTATCCATTCTGGCACTGTCTGTCTCTTTATTGGTGCATTTATTCCATTTACATTCAGTATAAAAAAAATTTTTTTTTTTTATAATTATGGATAGGTATGAGTTTAGTGCTGTCATTTTGATGTCTTTTTTTGTGTGTTGTTGACAGTTTCTTTTTTCCTCTTAATTTTTTGTGCTGAGTAGTTTATCTTTATATATTGTCTTTTCCTGTTATTCATGGTAGTTAATTTTGTTTCTGCTGAGCCTCTTTTTCTTGTATTTTATTTTGATGAGTAGGTTTGTTAGTCTCCTTTGTGAGCCTTAATATTACCCCTATTTTTCTAAGTTTAAACATAACTTTTATTTCTTTATATCACTTTTTCTTCTTCATATGAAAGATCCATGACTACCTTTCTTAGTCCCTCTTTATTGTTTTAATGTTGTCTTCTTTTACATAATGGCATTGCTGTTTCCCTGTTTTAAGCCTGTTTTTTATCTTGATTTATTTTTGTGATTTCCCTATCTGGGTAGACATCTTATTGCTCTGACCAGTGTTTTAGTCTTGGGTTGATATCTGATATTATTGATTTTCTAACCAGAGAACTCCCTTTAGTATTCTTGTAGTTTTAGTTTGGTTTTTACAAATTCCCTAAACTTGCATTTATCTGAAAATGTCCTAATTTTGCCTTCATATTTGGGAGACAGTTTTGCTGGATATATGATTCTTGGCTGGCAATTTTTTTCCTTCAATACTTTATATAAGTCATCCCACTGCCTTCTTGCCTGCATGGTTGTGCTGAGTAGTCTGAGCTTATTCTTATTGACTCTCCTTTATTGATGACTTTTTGTTTATCCCTAGCTGCTCTTAAAATTCTCTCTTTATCTTTGGTTTCGGCAAGTTTGATTATAATACGTCTTTACGACTTTCTTTTAACATCTACCTTATGTGGACTTCGATGAGCATCTTGTATAGACAGCTCCTCATCTTTCACAATATCGGGGAAGTTTTCTGTCTGCCAACAAATCTTCAACAATTCTATGTTTTCTGTTATATCTCCCTGTTCTGGACTCAAATCACTCGTAGGATATTTCTCTTGATAGAGTCCCACATGATTCTTAGGGTTTCTTCATTTTTTTTTTAATTCTTTTATCTGATTTTTCTTCAAATATATTGGTGCCAAGTGTTTTATCTTCAGTCTCACCAGTTCTGCCTTCCACTTGCTCAATTCTGCTCCTTTGACTTTCCACTGAGTTGTCTAATTCTGTAATTTTATTCTTAATCTGAATTTCTGATTGCTGTCTCTCTACGGATTCTTGCAGCTTATTAAATTTTTCATTATGTTCTTGAACAAGCTTTTTAATTTCTTCAACTGCTTTATCTGTGTCTTCCTTGGCTTGTTCTGCGTAATGCCTGATTTCCTTCCTGATCTTGTTTCTGATGTCTTGAAGAGTTCTGTATATTAATGTTTTGTATTATGCATCCAGTATTTCCAGGAATTCACTTTCATCCAGAAGATTCCTTGATTCTTTGTTTTGAGAGCTTGTTGAAGCGATCGTTGTCTGCTTCTTTATGTGATTTGATATCGACTGTTGTCTCCGAAGCATCTATAAGTTATTCTGTTAGTTTATTTTGTGTTTGATTACTATATCCCAGCTTCTTGCTTTGGTTTGTTTTGATATGTTCAAATAAGTTGCTTGAGTGAAATAGCTTATTTTTGCCTTTGAAGCTCTAATGTCCTGTCACCAGATGGCTAGATCTGTTACCAGGCATATCAGCCTAGGAGTCCATTCACTTTTCTTGTATGGATTCAGCTCAGGTGTCTTGGTAGTTGGCCATCAAGTGTGTGGTACAGGCTCTGTCCTACAGTCTTAGGAGGGTAGGGGTGATTGGTTTAGGTAACGGTATCTGGTTGCAACAGGGGTCATGCTCTGAACAAGGGAGGGGATTGACAACTGTCCCCCAAGTGTCTGTGAGGGAGGTGCATCCCTGTTCCCTAGAGCACACAGGTAGGTGAGTTCTGCAGATGGACCTTGGACATCCAATGCTTTTGGTTGTAAGGACTGGGGAGTACCAGTTATCTTTGGACCTCTGTCACGGGTGGCTGGGTTACCTGAGTGGAGCCACCAGTCCTTCAGCCCCTGATGTGGTTAGGTGAGGACCTTGTTTAATAGGCAAAGTTGTGTCAAACATCAAACACCCACCTCTCCACTGCACATCTGAAACAGCTGCAGTCTGCAAACAAAGGTCTATTCTTCTGAAGGCCCACACAGGTCCATGCAAGGAGGAAAGGTATTCAAAGCCTATGGACAATTTATGCCTGAACAGGAGCTGCTTCTGTCCTGAGCTCCCCAGCTTAGTGGAGCTGGCAGATTATCTTAACCCCCAATTGTGAATTTATTCCTTCTCCAAGGCCAGGAGAATAGCTCAGGAAACACAACAGGACCTTTCTCAGGCCCAGGGAAATTGATAGCCACTGAAGCCAGCCTGGGGGCTGGGGGCACAGTAAAATATACGCAAGTGCTTAGCTTTTGCTGTAAGTGCCGTTCTTCTCTGGTTCCGGAGGTATGAGTAGGATGTGTGGCTGGCTGTTTCTCTCTGGGGAAACCACAGCCAAACACTACCACCAGCCCACCACAGCCTTAGGGTTTCCGGCGATTCAGGTCTGGCAACTCTGCTCCACTTTTGAACCATCTCTCCTTCCCCCTGCTGCTCAGTTCTTTTTCTCACTTTGCTTTTGATGTTCAGGGCTTCTAGCTTGTCATAAATGTCATCATTTCACTTGTTTTTTGGGTCTTTGTTGTAAGATGGATCACCAGAAGCATCTGACTACTCCACCATCTTGGCCCTGCTTTTCAGATGTAAAATTTTAGGGCAAAACTGAAAATATTTTTAGGAATTTATCCTGAAGAAATAATTGTAAAAATGTGCAATTATCCCATGGAAATAATCAGAAGTGTACACTCCATGATAAACCAAACCCGAACGCATTGCTACTGAGTCAAATCCAAATCATAGCAACCCGATAGGACAGATTAGAACTGACCTATAAGGTTTTCAAAGAGTGGGTGGTGGATTGGAAGTGCTAACATTTTGGTTAGCAACCGAGGTCTTAACAACTGTGCCACCTGGTCTCCTGTTCCATAATAGTGCTGTTTATATTTAGAAACAATTGGAAAGGTTCTAGTTGTTAAATAATAAAATGATCAAGTGGCAACTATGTGATACAAAATTAGGTCATTTCTGGGTCTGGGTAAAGAATAATTACATACATATATTGATCTGGAAAGGTATTTAATTTTTATTTTTTATTCAAGAAATAAATTAGAAAACAACATGTATGGAATGATCCTGAAAAAGTATACACACTTATGTATACATATTGTATTTATTAAGTAACTATATACGTATATACATACATAACCAAAAACCAAACCTGTTGCCGTGGAGTTAATTCTGACTCATAGTGACCCTACAGGACAGGACAGAAGTGCCTCATAGGGTTTCCAAGGAGCAGCTGGTGGATTCAAATTGCTGACCTTTTGGCTTTGGTTAGCAGCTGTAGTTTTTAACCACTGAGCCACTAGGGCTCCATATATATAAAACACAGCAATATTTTGGTTTTTAAATATACACACATATATGTATATACACATATATGTATACATACATATATGTGTGTATATTTAAAATGTATACATACATAAATATACATACATGTGTAGATATTTAAGAAACCAAAATGTTGCTTGTGATCACATGTAAGTGATAGGATTGTAGGTGGCTTTTGCAAATGTAAATTTTTTACCATGACATTCATTACCTTTGTAATGCTGATGTGCATAATGTGTGATAACTTTTAAACATGCACCGGTCTGTCCTTTCTCAAAAATATTTTATAAAAGATACAAACTCAGAACATTCTCTTGATCTAACACCCCGTTTTTACCTACTACCCTCATTCTCTTTCTGCCATTTACAGCCAAACTTCCTAAAATATTTGCCTACACCTTTTGTTTCAATTTCCTCACTTCTTAATCATTTTTCAAGAAAATTCTTAATCTAGTTTCAACCTTTACTGAAGTTTTTCTCATCAAAGTTATCAATAAGTGCTTATGGCTAAATCCAGCCAATTAAAAAAAAAATGATCTCTCTTGGTCTCATCTCATTGTCAACTGTGCCTTCTCCAGCTTTCATGCCACTGTAAACTCTCTCATCATAGTGATTACTAAACTTCAATTGTTTGTTTAATTTTTATCTCCCCAGTTAGATTATAAATTCTTTGAAGGCAGGCCATGCACTATCTGACTCATACCTCCAGGACCTAGGCGAGTCTCTGATGTAGAGTGTGTGTCCAGCAAATACATATTAAAACATATTAGTTAAGCTAATTAATGGAGGATATAAAAAAAAAAAAAAAGAGAGAGAGAACGCGATTGTCCTGAAATGACATTTTCTATCGATATTCTATTCAGGAATCTAAATATTTTTAGTTTCATGCTTCCTCAACAAGGACCCTATTTCCCAATTATAGGACAGAAGAAAATAGTGTTTGGAGCTTTTTGCTGAAAAGTTGTTATTGTTGTTAGGTGTCCTCAAGTTGATTCCAACTCATAGTGACCCTATGTACAATAGAACTTAACACTTCCCAGTGCTGTGTCACCCTCACAATCATTGCTATGTTTGAACCCATTGTTGCAGCAACTGTGTCAATCCATCTCATTGAGGGTCTTCTTCTCTTATGCTGACCCTCTACTTTACTAAGCATGATGTCCTTCTCCAGGGACTGGTCCCTCCAGATAACATGTCCAAAGTACATGAGACTAAGTCTTGACATCCTTGGTTCTAAGGAGCATTCTGACTGTACTTTTTCAAGACAGATTTGTTCATTCTTCTGGCGGTCCATGGTATATTCAATATTCTTTGCCAATACCATAAATTCAAAGGCATCAATTCTTTTTTGGTCTTCCTTATTCACTGTCCAGCTTTCACATGCATATGAGTTGATTGAAAATACCATGGCTTGGGTCAGGCACACCTTAGTCCTCAAAGTGATATCTTTACTTTTCAATTTTAAAGAGGTCTTTTGCAGCAGATCTGTCCAACGCAATATGTTGTTTGATTTCTGGACTGCTGCTTCCATGGGCATTGATTGTGGATGGAAGTAAAATGAAGTCCTTGACAACTTCAATGTTTTCTCCATTTATCAAGATTTTGCTTATTGGTCCAGTTGTGATGGTTTTTGTTTTCTTTATGCTAAGGTGCAATCCATACTGAAGGCTGTGGTCTTTGATCTTCATCACTTAAGTGCTTCAAGTCTTCTTAGGTTAAAGCAAGCAAGGTTGTGTTGTCTGCATATCACAGGTTGTTAATGAGTCTTCCTTCAGTCTTGATACCCCATTCTTCATACAGTGCAGCTTCTCAGGTTATTTGCTCAGCATACAGACTGAACAAGTATGGTGAAAGGATACAACCCTGATACATACCTTTCCTGACTTTACACCACACAGTACCCCCTTGTTCTACTCAAGCAACTGCCTCTTGGCCTATACACGGGTTCCTCATAAACACAATTAAGTGTTCTGGAATCCCCATTCTTTGCAATGTTATCCATAATCTGTTACGATCCACACAGTTGAATGCCTTTGCCTAGTCAATAACCACAGGTAAACATATTTCTGGTATTCTATGCTTTCAGCCAAGATCCATGTGACATCAGCAATGATATCCCTGTTTCCATGTCCTCTTCTGAATCTGGCTTGAATGTACTGCTGCAACACTTTTGAATGATATTCAGCAAAATTTTACTGAAAATTAAGTACACTTAAGTCTAGTTTCACATCAGCTTAATAAAAGAGGAAATGAGCCTCAGAATAAATATATCAGTTTCCTAAACTCTCTGGTAGAACCAACATAGAACCTCTTCAGTTGGTTTCCGTCTGCATCTCTGAGCTTATCAATCAAATCTGTTATGTAAGCTTAACTTACACACCAGTAGATGGGGAAAAGAAAAACAGCATACACAGAAATCTCATCAAAGACATATAGCTTCAAAGAATCTAATTAAAATTGGATGTTTCCATTTGCTAGCTGTGTCTATTATTTACAATTAGGGGCTGTGATATTATTTAAAGGTGAGTTCAAGACTCCCTCCCACTCTCAGGTCACTGACAGACCAGCACTTGGCAACTGAGAGGAGGAAGCAATCAACAATTCTCTCTACATTCCTTCTGGGTTTTGAGTTTGGGCTAAAAATCTTAGCCTCTGCCTGACACATGTTACTTCTATCTATCTAGTTGCAGAGAGGGAATACCTCTTTCTAGTTTAAATGCTAGGTGATTACTGCATGTGGAAGAAATGGTGGTTTCTGTAGTAACCAGACCTTGCCTCCCATGTGACGTGTGGGCTTGGACCAGTGACCTTGCAATCTTTTTTAATGAGTTTCTCAAACAAGCATTAAAAAGTGAAAAGAAAATTGCATATTGGCTTTCTTCAAAATTCTGGCAATTTGTTCTATGGCATAGAGGGTGTAGGGTAAAACGCTATGAATAATAGAACTCTGTTCACCCAAGAAGAAAGCAGGGATACAGCTTTGTCTACGAAGTACAGTTCTGTTCCTTAGATAGCTAAGAAAACCATTATTTGTTAGACATGGAATTCATAAATACAGTGCTAACTAATTCAATATTATTCGCAAATAAAAGTAGTGTAATTCTTTATGTTCTCCTTGTATGCAAGAGAGAGATATACTGCACAGGAAGCTCAGGGATACATAAAGACAACTATGGGCTTGCCTTTGAAAAATCAAATAATTACTTACCTTCTCTGAACCATCAAAGAGAAGGTTTCTATATCATTATTGACTATTTTATTCTTAAAGTCACAAAGGAAAAGGGACTGAATTCATTCAACTTCAAACTAATTTAGATTATATGTAGACAATGCCAACAGAATGAATAATTCAACTGGTTAAAAAAAAAAAGCATTCAAACCAGTTGTTTATTTTTTGGATGACAAGAAACTGACTGACTGACAGAAATGTTTGCCTTCAACAGGTTGATTTGTTGTGATATAGATAATACCGTGTCTCCCTTTCAATATGCTATGGCACAGAATTTCATAAGGTCTCTTATCAGGGAAAAAGGAAAAACAACTTTCATATTTTTAGCATCTAGCTGTATCCCAGTCATTATGCTAGGTAGGACAACACACTTTACCTCCTTTAATTCTTATAATAACCACATGAAATAGGCATCATCAGTCCTGTTGTTCAAATGAGGAAACTGAGGTTCAGGGAGTTTAAGTTGTTGACCAAGATTACTCATTCAGTAAGTGGAAGAATCACAAAATAAAATCTCTTCTTTCCAGTGTTAAGCCTGTTCTCTTTGGACTACACCATGTTACAATGTAGGATCATGGTGAAGATAAAATACAGGGAAGGAGATAGGGATATACATATACATGTGAAAATGAGGAGGGTACAACAGAAAAGGAAAGTCTTGACATAAATTGTGGATGGTCTGACTCTCTCTAGTAAGTATCCCAGTAACTTCTCTACAGAAGCCTGGATGCATAGGGTTGACTTTAGGAGCAGGGTGAAGAAGTGACACTTAGCATTTGTCACTGGCCAGTTTGCTCTGCATCTGCCTTTTCTCATTGTCTACAATTATATTATTTCCACTACCAATTTTTAACTTTCTAAGAATCCTTTCTATTCTCTGAGTGTTCCTTTTTATATCCTACTGTTTTTAATGTACCGCATTTTTATGCAAATAACATGTGCCTTCTACGTGTTATTTGCTTAAAAATATGGCCTCCTATCTCGAGGTATTTTTGTAAGCATGCTATGCTAATTTTTTATAGCAACATGTAAAAAAAAAACTGGCATAGTGGCACTTATGAAAACACCTTGCGGGCGGAAGGTGCAATTGGCAAACAGATGTAGAAGGCACATGTTATTAGTGTAAAAATACGGTATGCTGTATTTTCTTTCCAAGACCTGTCTGTCAGTTTATCATACTGCAGTGTCTTGTGTGTCGCTAAAATGCTGGAGAAACAGACAGCAGTGTTTCAAATACCAGCAAGGTCACCCATGGTGGACAGGTTTTAGCAGAGCTTCCCTAAGACAGACTATGAAGACAGGCCAATGAAAACCCTAAGGATCACAACAGAATGTTGTCCGATATAAACCAAAACTCACTGCTGTCAAGTTGATTCTAACTTATAGCAACCCTACAGGACAGAGTAGAACCGCCCCATAGGGTTTCCAAGGAGCTGCTGGTGGATTTGAACTGCCAGCCTTTTGGTTAAAAGCCAAGCTCTTAACCACTGTGCCACCAGGGCTCCACTGTCTGAAATAGTGCTGGAAAATTAGCACCCCAGCTTGGAAGGCACACTGTGGCTATAACAAAGGATTCAAGCATACCTGGACTCAGGACCTTGCAATGTTTCACTCTATTGTACGTGGGACCTCCGTGAGTCAGAGCCACCTTGATGGCAATAGTAACAAAACAGCATTTTATTTCTCTGAGGATATTATAGAATGTTGTTAAAATGTTTTATTCTACTTTCTGTATTGTCTTTCTTCTACGATCCTTTGGTATCCTTTCAATGTTGTTCTGTATCTTTCACGTTAGAGGATTTGCTCCAGTGGGTGTTGATACTGGACTAGTGGTTGATCCGTCAGAATTAAACATAGAAAAGATGTTTGGAAGTTTGGGATGAGGACACATTGGTGAGGAAACCTATCATGTGGATAAAACTTCTTATCTTTACAGTGATTAGAGAAGAGATGGGCGTTTCTACAATTGCAATATCTGTAGCTATTTAATTTGGGGACTGTGGCCAGAGAGTAATCTTCACACATCTCCCTGTCGGTAGGCATGGCATAATCCTAGTTGTGAGTAATTTTTGAGCTATAGTAGTTCTCAGCAGTGTGTACATTGACTTTCAAAGACTTCCTTATTCTCAGTATAGTATCTCTTTTCTGTTCTCAGTGGCAAACACATTTCCATAAAGTAAACTTCCTTATTTTTCTGGAGTTGAGGAGAGGCAGTCACTTGGCTAGATGGGAGGGAGTAAAATATCTGGGGGGCTAGCCATTTGTAGTTCGGTGGTAGAATTATTGCCTTCCAGGCAGGACAGCCACGTTTGATTCCCAGCCACTACACTTCATGCGTAGCCATTTGTCAGTGGATGTTTTCATGTTACTATGATGCTGAACAGGTTTCAGTAGAGCTTCCAGACTAGGACGGACATCAAAGAAAGACTTCACAATCTACTTCCAAAACTCAGTCAATGAAGGCTTTATGGATCACAGTGGTCCAATCTGTAATCAGTCATGGGACGGTGCAGAACTGGGCAGAGTTTTGTTGTGCATGCGGTCACCAAGAGTTGGGGGCTGACTCACTGACAACTAAGAAAAACAGTAAAGTTTCTACGTGCAATAATTTTCTATCAGTTCTATCTCAGTCTTGTCTCACGTTTTTGTTTCAGAGGTTCTTGATGGCCCCCATTCTCTGAGGGTTTCTGAGGCTCTGCGGTTTAACTCAACTTGGTTTTTCCACCATGTTGTTCTTTCTTCCTCTCCGTCCCGTCAGGCTGGGGTATCTGCCTAAGATTTTTCAATCTACTGTTAACATCTTATAATGGAGACAGGCTATCTGTAACAAAAACAATTTTCCTTTTTCCTGACGAACACCTATTTTTGACAATATTTCCCAGCCTTCCTATAGTTATGCAACTAAATTCTGGTAATAAAATACAAGGGAGGCGATGAGTACCGTGTCCAGGTCTGGCCCACGGTAGCCTCTCATATGCAGTTTTTACTCATTTTCATTCTTCTGTGGAGGAGAACTGCCAGTCAGTCAAGAGCATCTATTGGGACTTTCGGTAAGCTTCTGTTTTGTATGTCACTTAGAAACTGGAGTTTATCTGTTATAGCAGCTAGTGTCACTTTGACAATTTACATTTCTCATGAATTGTGATCTCCTATCCATTTCCTTCATCCTTGTGAGTTTTATACTTCTTTACTGCCATTTAGTGAACCATTGGGAGGGGAGAAGAAGTGAGCATGTGTATTTGATTCACCATTTTTCTCTCCTTGTATTACAACATTTACCTGACCTTTGTATTTTACCTCCTAGTTTTGGCACAATTAAATCCTTAGATTTAATGGAAATCTTTGCTTTAGTGTGTTAACCCTTTCAGCATAGACTCTTAGACAGTTATCACTTATTTGCTCATTTGTCTAATTTCTTCTCCTGACCACTCAGGCAGAGCTAGCTCTAATTTCCAGGATTCTAGCCATGAGTCAAACAATACTATCTTTCAGCTTCATTTAGAATAATTACATGTTTGGAATTCAGTGTGCTGAAAAGAGAGCAGAGAGAGTGAAGTTTTATTTCCAACGTAATATTAAGGGAATATGATTCAGATAACACCAAAAATTACAATTAAAAAAATCCTTTCTGGGATGAAGTCTCACTCTCAGATATTAAATAACATTTCTGTTTTTACTTCTTTTTCACAAGAGAGTTTGAAGGATGTATGCCCTTGATTTCTGTGGGAGTATACCCGCATTTTCCCATACTCATGGAGGACAGACCACATGAAAAACAGATCTCAGCTCCCCTCCCCATTGGGGGTCATGTTGGATGCTGTTCATCTCCTCTCAAAGGGTTTTTTAAAACAGCAATTACTAATTCTTGACCTACTTATTTCATATGCTAGGGATAACTAATCATTAGATTAGTTATATTAGGTTATATTCTTAGTTATGAGTGTTGCTATATTTCCTCAAGGATTAGTAAGGACACTGGGCTTCTAGGAGCCATGCAGCAGGCCAACCTGAATGAGGCCCCTTGGAAATGAGAGGAGTGGGATGGGGTAGTTATTGCCTCTGCTCTTTTTCACCTGTGATTGGCTTAGTGACTTAGACCAGCTATTTGCTCTGGGCCTGTTTTCAGCTTGGCAAAGTGGAAGTTAACAAAAGGTTTCAGGTCCATGCTACATTCTTCATTCCTGTTTTATTAGAGATTATTTTTTTGTAAGCTAATACGTCAAACCTCATTTTGACCTTGTGTATGTTGTCTTTGTTCAATAGAACATACACGCCTAGAGCCTCCTATCAGTGTTTCCAGCAAACAAGTGAGACGAAATGAGGACACTCAAACCTCTAACAGAATCATGACTGGTCAAGAGCACTTCTTCATGCTAAAATCTTGATCTAGAATTGCTGAAGTTATTTAGATTCCTGATGTGGTTAAGTTTTCTGGGCTTTAAAAAAGAAGAGTCTTTTAGTTAGTGAAAACTATATTTATGTACAAAGTCCTTGAAAATGTACAGTTTGTATTAGTTATACAAGAGGACCCCATAACTCTAGAGAAGAAAAGAACCCTAAACAACTATTATGGGTTGACTTGCTCATCTCACAGATGCGGACAAGCTTTCATATATTTGATTGGAACTTCAGTCATGCGCAATCGCTCTGTGAACATCGGTGGTAGATTGAACCGTCTCCCTATTGCACTGGTTAGCTATAAAATAATAGAAAAGAAACACCTGGATTTCCAACCAAGGAGAACCTGATTATTGCAAAAGCATTTTGATTCCCACTGTCAATCTCATGCTAAGTCATGCCATCAGTTGATACTTAAAATAGACCCAAACCTAGATCACTTTTAAATCATCAATAAAGCACCATGCAAGTAATTCCACTCTAAAGTCTCTCCTGGTGTATGAATATTAAGCTTCCTGAGAGAGGGGAACATGAACTTTATGTTGGGATTTGGAAATTAAAAAAAAAAAAGATAGTATTCATGAAACAGCAAGAAAAAAATGCCACTGTTATTTAATTTGGTGAAGCATTTAAAAGGCGAAAAACATTGTTGAGGAAGGAGAAGAATAAAGACAGGTAATGAGGACAAAGGGCTGGAGGTGGTGATAAACCAGATAGTGTTGACAGCAGCAGTTTAGCTACTGAAGGCAGTAAGTTGGAGGGAAGACAGAAATTGTAGAATGCAATGGTGACCGGAGAATCATGTAACGAGCAGGAGTGTGAACGGTATGGTAGGAGGTGACTGAACCCCAAAACCTATATGGGTGCACAGGAGTTTAGAGCCTCCTATCAGCATTTCCAGCAAACCAGCCATATGTGTATCACATTCAAACGTGTTTGTAAACTAACTGCTATTGATTTTAGACTACATCTTAAATGAACTCTTGCTATGAGGGCTGGTGCTAAATGAAGGTGTCAAGTGGCTGAATACAGTATGATACAAATTAATAGTCTAAAAGATGATCTGTAAAATGTCTAGTAGAAGATTTGTTATTTTGCCGCAAGACTTAGCATTGCTCCATGTTTGAAATTGATTTCCTTTCAGGGATTCTTGTTTCTCAAATCAGTAATGTGAGCAAGCGTGTGGTGCCACTTTGATAATGTATAAAATGCCTGTTTCCATTCTTTAAATGGCACATGAAAGGTAGCAGTAAACAATGGATTATTTCTGGCATGTTTGACTTCCTTTCTGACTGTAGGTTCAAATTACCAAAGGAAAAATAGTTCAAACTAGAGCTTAGCCTCTTTGCGGGGTATATATTTGACTGCCACCAGTGGTGCTCTGTTTCTTTGGACTGTGGTCAGCATAAACAAGAAATCCAAAGGCTTTCTGCTGTATGTAGAAATGGACACAAACATCTAAGGCCCTTTTCCTTTCCAAAGAGTTGATAAAAGAGGGCAGCAGAGCTAACACATGCACTCACATTTATGTGCTCTATGCTGGTTTACTTCATTCAGTCTTCATAAACAGTTTATAATATAGATATGATAATACTCCTAATATCATTTTTTTAATTTATTGTGATGAAAATATATGTAACAAAACATACATTACTTCAATAATTTCTACATGTACAATTCAGTGACCTTGATTATATTTTTCAAGTTGTGCAACCATTCTCACTATCCTTTTCCAAATCATTCTTCAACCATTAACATAAACTTAATGTACCCGAAACAAAAAGTCCCTCTTTCCCACTCCCTACCACTCCTGGTAACCACTAATAATATTCGTTACTATATATTTGCTTATTTCATATAAATGAGATCATACAGTATCTGTCCTTTTGTAACTTTAATATTACTCTTGAGGAAAAAGAGATTTAAAATAACTTGTCGAGATCATAAACTCGGGATTTGCATTCTGTTCTATCTAAAACAACTGTTCTATCTGAAGCAACTTGGACTTCTTCGGCATCATTAGTTCTTCATCATATGCTACCTCCTGAAATGGTTGAACATTGACCAATTTTTTTTTTTTTGGTACAGTGACCGTGTATTACTTCCATCTTCTAATGCTTCTTGAGTCATTCAATATTTTGCCCACAGAATCCTTCAGAATTTCAACCCAACGCTTGAATTCTTTCTTCAGTTCTTTCAGTTTGAGAAATGCTGAATATGTTCTTCCCTTTTGGTTTTCTAACTCCGGGTCTTTGCTCATTTCATTATAATACTTTACTTTTTCTCCTAAACCACCTTTTGAGAATTTCTCTTCAGCGCTTTTACTTTATCATTTCTGCCCCTCGTTTTAGTTACATTCAAGAGCAAATTTCAGAGTCTCCTCTGATACCCATTCTGGTCTTTCTTTCTTTCCTGTCTTTTTAATGACCTTTTGCTTTCTTCATGTATGATGTCCTCCCATAACTCCTTTGGTCTAATTTATTCTTGAGATGGTCTCTACATTCAGGTGACATATACTCAGGGTCATACTTTGATTCTTGTGGACTTGCTCTAATTTTCTTCTGCTTCAACTTGTACTTGCTTATGATCAGTTGATAGTCTGTTACACAGTCAGCCCCTGGTCTCGTTTTGACTGATGATGTTGAGCTTCTCCATCCCCCTTCCACAGATGTAGTCCATTTGATTCCTGTATATTAAATTACCTAAAGTCCACAAGTATAGTCGCTGTTTATGTTGTTGAAAAAAAGGTATTTGCAATGAAGAAGTTGTTGGTCTTGCAAAATTCTATTATGTGATGTCCAGTGTCGTTTCTATCACTAAAGCCATATTTTCCAACATGGATCCTTCTCCTTTGTTTTCTACTTTCTCATTCTAATCACTAGTAATTATCAATGCATTTTCACTGAATGTTTGATCAATTTCAGACTGATGAAATTGGTAAAAATCTTAATTTCTTTACCGTTGGCATGAGTGGTTGGTGTGTGAATTTGAATAATATTTGTATTAACTGATATTCCTTTTAGGTGTGTGGATATTATCCTATCACTGGCAGCATTGTACTTCAGGATAAAGCTTGAACTGTTCTTTTCTGACAATGAATGCAATGCCATTCCTCTTCAATTTGTCATTCCTGGCATAATAGACCGTAAGATTGTCCAATTCAAAATGGCCAATACCAGTCCATTTCAGCTCATTAATGCCTAGGATATCAATCTTTATGAGTTCCATTTCATTTTTGACAACTTTCAATTTTCCTGGATTCATACAATGTACATTCCATGTTCCGATAAGTAACAGATGTTTGCAGCTGTTTCTTCTCATTTTGACTCACGCCACATCAGCAAATAAAGGTCCCAAAAGCTTTACTCCATCCACGTCATTAAGGTTGACTCTACTTTGAGGAGGCAGCTCTTCCCCAGTCATCTTTTGAGTGCCTTCCAACCTGGGGGGCTCATCTTCTGGCACTATATCAGACAACGTTTGGCCACTATTCATTTGATTTTCACTGGCCAAATTTTTAGAAGTAGGTCACCAGGTCCTTCTTCCCAATCTGTCTTAGTCTGGAAGCTCTACTGAAACCTGTCCACCATGGGTGACCCTGCTTGTATTTGAAATACTAGCAGCATAGCTTCCAGCATCACAGCAACATACAGGTCATAACAGTACAACAAAATTACAGATGAGGGGTGGGCATACTTAATAGCAATTAAAAAGAATCAGTCAGCTCTATGTGAAATGATATGGAACAATCTCCAAAATATATTAAGTATAAAAAGCAAGGTGTACAGTATCCTTCTGTTGTGTATAAACACGACATATATATGTATTTTGTTTTGTAGAGTATCCTTCTGTTGTGCATAAACACAACAAATATATGTATACTTGTGGGGATATACATATATTTGAATATACAACAAATACTCTCTCTAAAAGAATACGATGAAACTAGAAAGGTAATTACGACTAGGAAAGAAACTGGGTGGGTTGAGAACAAAAGTAGGACAGAAATTTCACTATATATCTTTTTGCACCATTGGAATTTTGCTTCAGGTACATGTATAACATATTTAAAACTGATTTTTAAAATAATTAACTTCTACTGACTTACTAGGGAAACCCTGGTGGCATAATGGTTAAGTGCTATAGCTGTTAACCAAAAGGTCAGCAGCTTGTATCCACCAGGCACTCCTTGGAAACTCTGTGGGGCAGTTCTACTCTGTCCTACAGGGCAGCTATGAGTTGAAATCGACTTGATGGCAATGGGTTTGACTTACTGGAGCCCTGGTGCTCAGTAGTTAAGAGCTACGGGCTGCTAACCAAAATGCTGGCAGTTCGAGGCCACCAGCCACTCCTTGGAAACTCTGTGGGGCAGTTCTACCCTATCCAATAGGGTTGCTATGAGTTGGAATCGAATCGATGGCAACAGGTTTTTTTTACTGACTTATTTGCTGTTTTATTATATACATCTTCTTTTAAGGGGGGAAAAAAAAACCCTAGGTGTATTGAGAAGATGGTGAGAGAGGAACATTTACCAATTATATATCATTAAATATTCAATCATTGTGAATATGTACATTAGTCTCTTTTTTTGCAGGTGCAAAATTGGTGCGTTTTGAACTTTCTGGTTCTATGTTTGCATCAATCTGGTATGAAGACAAGTAAGACACTGGGAAATGAGTGAGAGGCATTAATAATGCATTAAAAAAAAAAAAACCCAAAATCAAACCCCTTGCCATCGAGTCATTTCTGACTCATAGCAACCCTACAGGAGAGAGTAGAACTGCCCCATAGAGTTTCCAAGGAGTGTCCGGTAGATTTGAATTGCTCACCTTTTGGTTAACAGCCTTAGCACTTAACCACTATGCCATTAGGGTTTCCTAAATAATGCACAGAAAGTCCCAAATATGAAGTTTTAAAGTACTAATGCTTCCACAAATATTAACCTTATTCCAAGAAAAAGCAGTTTCAGATAATGAAAGAAACCTGGTCATAGAAGGTAAAATAACTGTTAATTGCATTTCAAGTAGTTTGGCTAAATTTTCAGTACTATTCTACATCTTTTCAAAGTTATCTTTGTTTAGCCCCATCAGTCAAGGATATATAATTTGTCTCTGCTTTTTTTTTTTTTTACTGTATATTATTTGCTTCTTTCTCCCTCTTTTTTTTTTTTTTTTGGTCTCACTCTCTATCTCCCTTCTACACATACTCTACTTCAATCCTTGGATATGGCCTGGAATATAAATCATTTTTCAGGCCTGGGATACTTCTCACGGAATCTCCACGCTCCTAACCCAGGAGCGTGACTGTGGATTTCTTAAGGATGATGTTGTAATACTGTCAGCAATCTGCCTTACTCCTCTAATTCTTTTCCTTTCCCAGTTCATTTGACTGCAAGATTGCACAAAGATAAGACAAGTTTTGTTTTGGTAAAAATTCCCTTGCAATTTATGGACTATTTGAAATACACAGCCATTACTCCCTCCTTTTAAATTTTACGCCGGACTTTTTTCTTAAGAATGAGTGGCTAAAAAAGAAACCAGGAAATAAGGAACCTCAAAGCCTCTAATATCTCAAGGGAAATGCTCTATAGATTCCCTAATGTTTAATGAATCTGAGCCTTTTCCTTCCTCTTCAGTAATGTCCCATACTCTACTGAGCCTCCTGGGTTTCCTTCTGTGTTGACCTTGCTAATTATATTTTGGCTTCTGCCATTTACCTGTAGGAATTCATTAAATATTAAACAATGGCATTTTGTTAGGCATGTAGGAGGAGTGGGTCAGGGGAGGTTGATTTTTCTTCCTAGTCTTTCACCTAAGACACATATGTAAATTTGTCCTCAGGCAGAACCTAATGAATTCAAACCATCGGACCATCACTTTCATTTCCTTTTCAGTGTGAGTAATATCCAAACACATTTATTTTAAAATAAACAGCCTTGTTATCTTTAGAGTGTTTTTATAACTCTCGAACTATGTATGCAGGCTTTGAATACCCTTGAGGGTAGAATTCAACACATCTTCAAATATCAAAATGATGATCAATGGTTTAAGAATTTCCAAGTAAATGAAGAATCACAGAAGTGAGTGAACTTTGATATAAGTCTTAATGCATTCCAGAACATTAAAGTTTGAAAGTGCTGTTTGAGATCATATAGTCCAATCTTCTCACTTTGTAGACGAGGCAGTAGGAACGCAGAAAGACACAACAAATTAGGTAGTTAGGGAGCAGAGGCAGTAATATAACTAAGTCTCCATGTTGCCACTGTATGTTTCCACTGTAGCATATTCAGTTAGTAGTGATCAAAATGAGGATATCAGGAAGTGTTCAAAACACCTCTATTTATTTCAAAGTACATTTATAGCTCTTTGTAGTTTTCACTCTAAGTATTGCTGCGAGTTTGAGAAAGGCGGCTACGTTTTTGACTCCTGTTGAAATAGCAAGTATAAACAAGCTCATGATTATCACTCCAGAAGAATTCTTCTGTGTGGTCTAGGTATGTTTTTCATTTATATAAATCACTTTCTCATCTATAGCCCAAGTCATTCTACCTTGCTTGATAATGGGAAATAGTCCTTCTTGGTGTTGATTTTGTTTCTGCAAAAAGACCTGCATGACAAATAATTTAAGACAATTTTACAACACATCAAATCAAATGAAAATTCTTTCAGAGCACTAATGCTCTTGAGGAGGTCAAAGAGGTTACTAGTAACATCTAAGGGCAGAGGAAATGTTTTGCTTTGAATTATAGTGCTTATTCAAACACAATATTCTGTGAAGGGATAGGGGATTAAGGCTTTTCACAGTTCTTCACTAATAAATAACAGGTGATAATGGTGATGCTCTGACTACTGAAACAGTCAATGAACAATTAAGCATTATTTCAGTTCTTAAATATTCCTCTGTTCCTCAGACAATCAGCATAAGAAAACTGAAAATAGAATCAGTCCTCAGGATAAAAGCTTATAAAGCAATATGATTAGAAATGGAAATGCTGTTGAAAATCTTGATCCTAGGTTTTAAATTCTGCTTTTACCAATCAAGTGGAATACACATAATTGAAATAACACAATTTTATTTAAACGAAGGTATGAATATCCTCAAGGGAAAAGACCGAAGACTGAAAATTATTTGAGTGCCTATTATGTGTTTGGGCCCTGATGGCACAGTGCTTAAGACCTTGGCAGCTAACCAAAAGATCGGCCGTTCAAATCCACCAGCTGCTCCTTGGAAACCCTATGGAGCAGTTCTACTCTGTTCTATCAGGTCTCTATGAATTGGAATCAACTTGATGGCAATGGGTTTGGTTTTTTTGGTTTTATCCCCTAAATATTGATATTAATGAAAAATGTGGGACCTTCTAAGAACTAAGCTGAATCTATGGCTTTATCACTCTGATAAATGACTAGCTGTGTATTTCACTGTACTCCTTGAATTTAATTCACAGTGACAGCTAAAATTCTCCTTTGTAAAGTGGTCAGCCAGGGAAATCACTTTGGAAGTAGGGGGACTGAAAAGTTTTTGGAGAAGCAAAGAAAAATGAATCTTGGGATTACACAGTGGGGTTTGAAAAATGGATAAATTCTTGGTTCAAGAACATTGAAAATGCTGCTCAAGGACTCTGAAAATGAGACCACTTTGGTTTGTACGTGGAAATTACTGACTGACAAGACATTGTTGCTACCTACAGCAAAATAGCATTATCCACTCATAAAACAAAAACTAAGTGTCCTCATTTTACAGACAGTTTGTCCAAGAGGTTATCTGTTTTATCCACATTGTAGAATAAGGGCAGTTGTTTTCTCTTTCCTAATAAACAGACAAGTGTGCCTATGTATGTATCTGTGTGTTTTATCAGAGATGAATTGAAAGGTTGAAAAATTCATCTGAAAAAGATTCTGTTAGGAAATCAGAGGATCATTGTGTGTAATATCCTGATCTATGGAATTTGTGGTTGTTCTTTATCATATAGTGGACTGAACAAGATATTGAAATACACTTCTTAGCTTCCAATGGATTGTGGGAAGTGGGAAGTATATGTATTGCAGGCTTACAGTTGAGAAAAGCATCCAGAACTTTACTCGTTCCCAAGCTTCTTTCTGATTTAGTACTAGTAATAATTCCACAATTGATTATTTGATCATAAAGCTCAACTTAAAAATTTGTCCAGGAAAGGCTTTTTTTTTTTTTTCTTTGTCACTCAGATGGTTCAGTTTCTACTCAGGTTAATGGGCTTAATTGTTGCCAATTAACTTATGGAAAAAAAAAAAGCTTATAGTTATTGATAAAACAAACAAAACTTCTGAGTAGCCTCAAGTAAGAGTCTACTATTTTCAAAAGGAGTAATTCTCTGTATCTTTTAAATTATGGATTCAGTAGTTTTCTAGACATACGCTTTAATTTGTACTTTGACTTCCTTTTCCAAAAATTGCAAGTCTGCTTCTTTTTTTTTTCTTCTTTTTTTTTAGGACAACATACTACTGAGGAAGAAGCAAAATTTAAGCCACTAAATTAGTAACAATGGTTTCAGTAATATATGGAGAAATCTGTTAGGAATGAAACAGATTAGTTTATATTGGTATCTCTGCTACCTTTAACTCAGTCTTTGACTCTGGAAAGCAACCAACAGTGGGATCATTAGTATAATAGCAAAACAAGCCCCTAGGTAATGATTCTTATACAGAGTATAAATCTTACTAAAATTGTGAGGGTTAGAGTCATTATTGATGGACAGACTGGCTATTTAGGTGGTATAAGACACTGATTTTTACTAATTTTGTTTCTTATCCCATTTCCCATTTTAATAAAATCAGTTATGCTATCGACCTGCAGTAATATGGGCAGACCAAGATCCAAGACCTACTGTTGTGGTAACAGAAAACCTTAAGTGTTATCTTTCAAGGTATTATAGTTTCAGTGTCTTAAATCATAACTAGCTACAATAGAGAACTAATCTTCCATCTAATGCAATTCAGAAACAGTGGCTCAAACCAGCTTTTCTAAATCAACAATCGTCATTTGAGGCAGCTGAATTCCTATATTTATAGCTTATCTCCAAAGATTCTATATAGCAAATCAAGTAATTTAGTTACATAGGACTAGTGTTCCCTGGAGAGTTCATCACACATTTACTTTGCAAAACAATTGTATCATTCCTGTATTTAATATTCTCTTGCATGAAACAATTAGAGGGATGACATTTTGGGGCAGCCACCTGATGTGATTTTTCACATACCAACATTTTTACTAGGACTAAAAAGCTTGTATCACTTAAAAACTGGATACTGTATTAGCAAGAGCAAAGGGCTGAGCTAGGTCCTAAGAACACATTAGTAAACAAGAACAAGACCTTTTCTCTATGGAGCTTACCTTTTGATAGGGAAACACACCTGTACTAATAATTATTCAATTTTAATTGGATGAAGGCCATGAGGGGAAAGAATATGTTTGTAGAGATGAGGATATAACAGAAATACCTGGTTTCTCTTAGGAGTTAAGAAAACATTTCTTAACAAAATGGCGTTAATCCTGAGCTCTGAAGAAGGAGGAGGACTTAACTGGATCAAAGGAGTCCCTTTGGGTGGCATAAACAGTTAAATCACTCAGCTGCTAACCTAAAGGTTGGAGGTTCAAATTCACCCAGAAGCTCCTTGAGAGAAAGTTCTGGCAATCTACTTCTGAAAAATCCGCTGCCGAAGACCCTATGCAGCACAGTTGTACTCTGGGGGCACATGGCGTCCCGCAGTCAGAATCAACTCAACAGCACTGTTTTCACTGGCTATCTAGGTCAAGAGACAGAGATTGGGGAAAGCATTTCAAATATGGAAAGTGATATGTGAGGGCTCTGAGGCAGGAAGAAGAAAGGAGCAGTCAATGGATTAAAAGAAAAACATTGAGGTAGGAGCACAAGGAGCAAAAAAGACAAATGATTCTGGTGAGGAAAACAGGGTCAAGATGATGTAGGGACATGAGCCTACATTAAGGATTTTGGCTTGTGTTCTAAAAGTCATGGGCAACCATTGGCCACTTTTAGCAGAATAGTAACATGATTGGATTTGTGCTTTGAATGGGAGAAAGGGTAGAGCTTATTAATGGATTTTGTTAAACTAATGGGGAGGCTTTTTAAATAATCCAGGTTAAAGACTGTCTAGGTTGGGTTCTCTAGAGAAGCAACAATAATAAAGCATATGTAGAGACATATTTATAGTAAGGAAATGGCTCATGCAGTTGTAAAGGCTGGAACGAGAGTCAGGCTGGAGGCTTCTCCTGATTCACGTAGCTGCAGGGGCTGGTGAACCCAATATCGGCAAGTCAAACAGCAGGGCTCTGGCTCACAGGCTCTGAAGATTGATGATTCCCAAGATCAGCAGGCAAGATGGCAGGTAAGCTGCTAGCTCAAGTCCCAGGAACCAAAGGTTAGATAAACAGGGGCCAATTGGAGGATCCAGTGGGAAAAAAAGCCCACGAACCTTACCAGAAAGTCCACCTATATTGGATGCAGGCCACACCCCCAAGGAAATGCCCTTTCAATTGATTATCTACTCACAGCAGATCCCATCATGGAGGTGGTTGTATTATATCAACTCTCATTGTGAAGGTGATCACATCATTATATACCTGCCAAACTACATCACAAGTGCCAAACCACTGAAAGTAACAGCTGAGCCAAGTTGACACACGACTTTAATGATCACAAAGACTAAGGGAGCCTGGATTTGGTGGTGTTAGTGGAGTCAGATAAGTGGATACATTTAAGAGGTAGCCATGTACACAAATTGGTGATATTTGTTTATCAGGGTATATGGGAAAGGAGGGGGTCTTGAAATACTGCTAGTTTTCTTGCATAAGCTGCTGTATAATTGGTCGTGTAACTCACTAATAGAACTAATAGTGTAGCAAAAGCAGAACCTGTGGTGGGGTTGGGGGATGGGGGTGAAGTTCATAAACTCAGGTTTTGTACATGAGTTTTAAATTCCTGTGACAAGTCCAAGTTGAAGTTGACAAGCAAGCAGTTGAATGCTGAAATTCAGTAGAAAGATTTAGACTAGAGTTATAATAATATAAAATATGTACTGTTAATAGGGTACTTACTAAGTGCCAGGAAATGTTCTAAAACCATATATATATATATATAATTTAATTCTCATAACAACCCTATGAGGAAACTATTACTACCTTTAGTTTGCAGAAGAGACCAAGGCATTGGGAGCTTGAGCAACTTGGTCATCATCATACCTTAAGTATGTGGCTGAGAAGAAAGAGGTTTGTAGCAGACTAGCAATCAATTGTCTGTCTTCAGATATCCAGGAAAGAAAGAAAAGTAATCTGATCAAATCTAATTGCAAACATGCCATTGGCAGACAGACATTATGGTAAACACACTAATAGTGTTTACTAACAGGCAAGTCCTTATGTGTGTAATGCTTTTAGCAGATGTACCTGGTAAGTCTAGGAAGGGTGGTGATGAACAAACCTGGAATCAATCAATGAATAGCATATCATGAAAAATGTCATATAAGCTGTGTCATCATTGTTATGTGCCATTGAAATGATTCCAACTCAAAATGATCCTACGTACAACACCATCCTCACAATAATTGCTATGCTTGAGCCCATTGTTACAGCCACTATGCCAATCCGCCTCCTTGAGGGTCTTCCTCTTTTCTGCTGACCCTCCACTTTACCAAGCAAAATGAACTTCCTCAGGGACTATGCCTTCCTGATAACATGTCCAAAGTATGTGAGACAAAGTCTTGCCATCCTTGCTTCTAAGGAACATTCTGGATGTACTTCTTCCAAGACAGATTTGTTTGTTTTTCTGGCAGTCCATCGTATATTCAATATTCTTCGCCAACACCATAGTTCAAAGGTATCAATTCTTCTTTGGTCTTCCTTATTCATTGTTCAGGTTTTGCATGCATGTGAGACAACTGAAAACACCATGGCTTGAGACAGACGCACCTTAGTCCTTAAGTGATATCTTTGCTTTTTAACACCTTAAAGAGATCTTTTGCAGCAGATTTGCCCAATGCAATGCGTCATTTGATTTCTTGACTGCTGCTTCCATGGGGGTTGATTGTGGATGCAAGTAAAATAAAATCCTTGACGACCTCAATCTTTTCTCCATCTATCATGATGTTGCTTATTGGTCCAGTTGTGAGGATTTTTTTTTTTTTTATATAATTTTTATTGTGCTTTAAATGAAAGTTTACAAATCAAGTCAGTCTCTCACACAAAAACTTATATCTACCTTGCTAAAAAAAAAAAAAAAACCTTGCTACATACTCCCAATTACTCTCCCCCTGATGAAACAGCCTGCTCTCTCCCTCCACTCTCTCTTTCCGTGTCCATTTTGCCAACTTCTAACCCCCTCCACTCTCTCATCTCCCCTCCAGGCAGGAGATGCCAACAGAGTCTCAAGTGTCCACCTGACCCAAGAAGCTCACTCCTCACCAGCACCCCTTGACAACCCGTTGTCCAGTCCAAACCATGTCTGAAGAGTTGGCTTCAGGAATGGTTCCTGTCATGGGCCAACAGAGGGTCCGGGGGCCATGACTGCCGGGGTCCTTCTAGTCTCAGTCAGACCATTAAGTCTGGACTTTTTATGAGAATTTGGGGTCTGCATCCCACTGCTCTCCTGCTCCCTCAGGGGTTCTCTGTTTTGTTCGCTGTCAGGGCAGTCATCGGTTGTAGCCGGGCGCCATCTAGTTCTCCTGGTCTCAGGATGATGTAGTCTCTGGATCATGTGGCCCTTTCTGTCTCTTGGGCTAGTAATTGCCTTGTGTCCTTGGTGTTCTTCATTCTCCTTTGATCCAGGTGCGTTGAGACCAATTGATGCATCTTACATGGCTGCTTGCTAGTGTTTAAGACCCCAGATGCCACTCTTCAAAGTGGGATGCAGAATGTTTTCTTAATAGATTTTATTATGCCAATTGACTTAGATGTCCCCTAAAACCATGGTCCCCAGACCCCTGCCCCTGCTACACCAGCCTTTGAAGCATTCAATTTATTCAGGAGACTTCTTTACTTTTGGTTTAGTCCAGTTGTGCTGACCTCCCATGTACTGTGAGCCTTCTTTCCCTCCACCTAAAGTAGTTCTTATCTACTATCTAATTAGTGAATACCCCTCTCCCACCCACCCTCCCTCCCTCCCTCCCTCCCTCCCTCCCTCCCTCCCTCCCTCCCTCCCTCCCCCTCTTGTAACCACAAAGGAATGTTTTCTTCTCAGTTTAAACTCTTTCTCAAGTTCTTATAATAGTAGTCTTATACAATATTTGCCCTTTTGCAACTGACTAATTTCACTCAGTATAATGCCTTCCAGGTTCTCCATGTTATGAAATGTTTCACAGATTCCTCACTGTTCTTTACTGATACATAGTATGCCATTGTGTGAATATACCATAATTTATTTACCCATTCATCCATTGATGGACACCTTGGTTGCCTCCATCTTTTTGCTATTGTAAACAGTGCTGCAATAAACATGGGTGTGGATATATCTGTTCGTGTAAAGGCTCTTATTTCTCTAGGGTATATTCCGAGGAGTGGGATTGCTGGGTCGTACGGCAGTTCTATTTCTAGCTTTTTAAGGAAGTGCCAAATTGATTTCCAAAGTGGTTGTACCATTTTACATTCCAACCAGCAGAGTATAAGTGTTCCAATCTCTCCACAGCCTCTCCAACATTTATTATTTTGTGCTTTTTGGATTAATGCCAGCCTTGTTGGAGTGAGATGAAATCTCCTTGTAGCTTTGATCTGCATTTTTCTAATGGCTAATGATCATAAACATTTCCTCCTGTATCTGTTAGCTACCTGAATGTCTTCTTTAGTCAAGTGTCTATTCATATCCTTTGCCCATTTTTTAATTGGGTTATTTGTCTTTTTATAGTTGAGCTTTTGCAGTATCATGTAGATTTTAGAGATCAGGTGCTGATCAGAAATGTCATAGCTAAAAACTTTTTCCCAGTCTGTAGGTAGTCTTCTTACTCTTTTGTTGAAGTCTTTGGATGAGCATAGGTGTTTGACTTTTAGGAGCTCCCAGTTATCTAGGTTTTCTTCAGATGAAGTAAGGCCTCCCACTTTGTTCTTCTTTTTCAGTAATACCTTATTTATCCGGGGCCTCTTTCCCTTCCATATGAAGTTGGTGATTTGTTTCTCCATCTCATTAAAGAATGTCATTGCGATTTGGATGGAATTGTATTAAATGCATAGATCGCGTTTGGTAGAGTAAACATTTTTATAATGTTAAGTCTTCCTATCTGTGAGCAAGGTACGTTTTTCCACTTATGTAAGTCTCTTTTGGTTTCTTGCAGAAAGGTACTGTAGTTTCCTTCCTATAAGCCTTTTACATCTCTGGTAAGATTTATTCCTAAGTATTTCATCTTCTTGGGGGCTACTGTAAATGGCATTGATTTGGTGATTTCCTCTTCGATGTTCTTTTTGTTGGTGTAGAGGAATCCAACTGATTTTTGCGTGTTTATCTTGTATCCGGATACTCTGCTGAACTCTTCTATTA
The DNA here is from genome assembly GCF_024166365.1 of Elephas maximus indicus. Lineage (NCBI taxonomy): Eukaryota > Metazoa > Chordata > Mammalia > Proboscidea > Elephantidae > Elephas > Elephas maximus. The sequence goes on along the minus strand of NC_064837.1, from coordinate 41,237,433 downwards.
GTTTCAGCAGTTTTCTTGAGGTTTCTTAGGGTTTTCTGTGTATAAGATCATGTCAGCTGCAAATAGAGATACTTTTAATTCTTCCTTGCCAATCTGGATGCCCTTTATTTCTTTATCTAGCCTAATTGCTCTGGCTAGGACCTCCAACACAAGGTTGAATAAGAGCAGTGATAAAGGACATCCTTGTCTGGCTCCCCATCTCAGTTGGAATGCTTTCAGGCTCTCTCTTTTTAGGGTGATGTTGGCTGTTGGCTTTGTATAGATGCCCTTTATTATGTTGAGGAATTTTCCTTTTATTCTTATTTTGCTGAGTTTTTATCATGAATGAGTGTTGAACTTTGTCAAAGGCCTTTTCTGCATCAATTGATAAAATCGTGTGATTCTTTTATTTATGTGGTGTATGACATTAATTGTTTTTCTGACGTTGAACCATTCCTGCATACTTGGTATGAATCGCACTCAGTCACGGAGAACTATTTTTTTGATATGTTGTTGAATTCTATTGGCTAGAATTTTGTTGAGGATTTTTGCATCTACGTTCCTGAGAGATATAGGTCTATAACTTTCTTTTCTTGTGGTATCTTTACCTGGTTTTGGTATCAGGGATATGGTGGCTTCATAGAATGAGTTTGGGAGTATTCCGTCCTTTTCTATGCTCTGAAATACCTTTAGTAGTAGTGATGTTAACTCCTCTCTGAAAGTTTGGTAGAACTCTGCAGTGAAGCCATCCGGACCGGGGCTTTTTTTTTTGGTTGGGTGTTTTTTGATTACCTTTTCAATCTCTTCTGTTGTTATGGGTCTATTTAGTTGTTCTACCTCTGTTTGTGTTAATTTAGGTAGGTAATGTGTTTCTAGGACTTCATTCATTTCTTCTGGGTTTTCAAATTTGTTTGAGTACAATTTTTCATAGTAAATTTTTTTTTTTTTTAATCTGACATGATTCTTTTAATTTCAGTTGGGTCTGGTATAATATTGCCCATCTCGTTTCTTATTCGGGTTATTTGCTTCCTCTCCTAATTTTCTTTTGTCAGTTTGTCAGTTTGGCCAGTGGTTTATCAATTTTGTTGATTTTTTTCAAAAAAACATCTTTTGGTCTTGTTAATTCTTTCAATTGTTTTTCTGTTTTCTATTTCATTTAGTTCAGCTCTAATTTTATTATTTGTTTTCTTCTGGTGCCTGAGGGTTTCTTTTGTTGCTCTCTTTCTATTTGTTCAAGTTGTAGGGATAATTCTTTGATTTTGGCCCTTTCTTCTTTTTGTATGTGTGCATTTATTGATATAAATTGGCCTCTGGGTACCACTTTTGTTGTGTCCCAAAGGTTCTGAAAGGAAGTGTTTTCATTCTCTTTGGATTCTATGAATTCCTTTATTCCATCCTTGATGTCTTCTATAATCTAGTCATTTCTGAGCAGGGTATTGTCCAGTTTCCAAGTGTTCTTTTCCCTGCTTTTCCTGATATTGATTTCCACTTTTATGGATTTATGGTCAAAGAAGATGCTGTGTAATATTTCAATGTTTTGGATTCTGCTAAGGTTTGCTTTATGACCTAATACGTGCTCTATTCTAGAGAATTTTCCATGTGCACTAGAAAAGAAAGTATACTTGGTTGCTGTTGGGTGGTGTTCTGTATATGTCTTCAAGGTCAAGTTGGTTGATTGTGGCATTTAGATCTTCCGTGTCTTTATTGAGCTTCTTTCTGTATGTCCTGTCCTTCACCAAAAGTGGTGTGTTGAAGTCTCCTACTCTTATTGTGGAGCTGCCTATCTCACTTTTCAAAGCTGATAGAGTTTATGTATCTTGCAGCCCTGTCATTGGGTGCATAAATATTTAATATGGTTATATCTTCTTGGTGTATTGTATTGCCCCTTTAATCATTATATACTGTCCTTCCTTATCCTTTCTGAAAGATTTAACTTTAAAGTCTATTTTGTCAGAAATTAATATTACCATTCCTGTTCTTTTTTGATTGTTGTTTGCTTGATATATTGTTTTCCATCCTTTGAGTTTTAGTTTTAGTTTGTGTCTCTAAATCTAAGATGTGTCTCTTGTAGGCAGCATATAGACGGATCTTGTTTTTTAATCCATTCTGCCACTCTCTGTCACTTTATTGGTGCATTTAGTCCTTTTACATTCAGGGTAATTATGGATAGGTATGAATTTAGTGCTATCATTTTGATGTCTTTTTTTGTGTGTTGTTGATAGTTTATTTTCCAACTTAATTTTATGTGCTGCGTAGATTATCTTTATATATCATCTTTTCCTCATATTTGCTGTTGTTGATTTTGTTTCTGCTGAGTCTCTATTTTTTTCTTGTATTTTGTTTTGATGAGTAGGATAGGTTGTCTCCTTTGTGATTAGCTTATTATTTACCCCTATTTTTCTAAATTTAAACCTAGCTTTTATTTCTTTGTATAGCCGTATCTTCCTCTCCATATGAAGGTGTATGATTACATTTCTTAGTCCCTCTTTGTTATTTTAATGTTATCTTCTTTTATATAACAACACCGCTGTTACCCTGTTTTGAGCTTTTTTTTTTTTTTATAACCTTGCTTTGTTTTTTTGGATTTCCCTGTCTGGGTTGACTTCTGGTTGCTCTGCCCAGTTTTCTAGTCTTGGGTTGATACTTGATATTATTGATTTTCTAACCAAAGAACTCCCTTTAGTATTTCTTGTAGTTTTGGTTTGGTTTTTATGAATTCCCTAAACTTGTGTTTATCTGGAAATGTCTTAATTTCACCTTCATATTTAAGAGACAGTTTTGCTGGATATATGGTTCTTGGTAGGCATTTTTTTCCTTCAATTTTTTAAATATGTCATCCCATTGCCTTCTTGCCTGCATAAGTCCGAGCTTATTCTTATTGGCTCTCATTTGTAGGGGACTTTTAGTTTATCTCTCACTGCTCTTATAATTCTCTCTTTATCTTTGGTTTTGGCAAATTTGATTATAATATGTCTTGGTAACTTTCTTTTAAGATCTGCCTTATGTGGAGTTCGATGAGCATCTTGGATAGATATCTTCTCACCTTTCACAATATCAGGGAAGTTTTCTGCCAACAAATCTTCAACAATTCTCTCTGTATTTTCTGTTATCCCTCTCTGTTCTGGTACTCCAATCACTCGTAGGTATTTCTCTTGATAGAGTTCCACATGATTCTTAAGGTTTTCTCATTTTTTTTTTTTAGTTCTTTTATCTGATTTTTCTTCAAATATATTAGTGCCAAGTGATTTATCTTCGAGTTCAGAAATTGCAGCTTCTACTTGCTCAATTCTGATACTCTGACCTTCTATTGAGTTGTCTACTTCTATAATTTTATTGTTAATCTTCTGATTTTCTGATTGCTGTCTGTCTATGGGTTTTTCCAGCTTATTAAACTTTTCATTATGTTCCTGAATAATCTTTCTAATTTATTCACTTGCTTTATCTTTGTGTTCCTTGGCTTGTTCTGCGTATTGCCTCATTTCCTTCCTGATGTCTTGAACGGTTCTATATATTAAACTTTTGTATTCTGGCTCTGGTAATTCCAAGAGTGTACTTTCATCTAGAAGATCCCTGGATGCTTTGTTTTGAGAGCCTGTTGAGGTGATCATGGTCTGTTTCTATATGTGACTTGATATTGACTGTTGTCTCTGAACCATTTATAAGTTACTGTATTAGTTTTTGCTTGCTTACTGTGTCATAGCTTCTTGCTTTGTTTTGTTTTGGTATACCCCTATGGGTTGCTTGAGTGAGCTAGCTTGATTATTTTCGCCTTTGGAGCTCTGGTGTCCTCTCCCCAGCTGGCTAGAGCTGTTATCTGGTATATCAGTCTAGGAGTCCATTCAGTTTTCTTGTATGAATTCAGCTCAAGTTTCCAGGTAGCTGATCATCAAGTGTGTGGTACAGGCTCTGTCCTACAGTCTTAGAGGGGCAGGGATGTTTGGCGTATATACTGGTATCTGATTGCAGCAGGGGGTCACACTCTGAACAAGACATGGGGCGGAGAACCAACCCCCAAGTGTCTCTGAGGAAAGCACATCCCTGTTCCCTAGAGCGCACAGGTGGGTGGGTTCTGCAGATGGAGTATGGGCATCCAAAGTTTTTGGTTGTAAGGACTGGGAGGTACCAGTTATCTTTGGACCTCTGTCGCGGGTGGCTGGGTGACCTGAGTGGAGCTACAAGTCCTTAGGTCCCTGATGTGGGTAGGTGAGGTCCTTGTTTAACAGGCAAAGCAAAGTCAAACATCAAACACCCACCTCTTGACTGCACAGCTGAAATGGTTGGAGTTTGCCAACAAGAGCGTATTCTCCCGAAATAGGTCCACACAGGTCCATGCAGAAGGGAAAGGTGCTCAAAGTCCGTGGACGCTTTATGCCTGGACAGGAGCCGCTTCTGTCCTGAGCACCCCGGTTAGTGGAGCTAGCAAATTACCTTTTCCCCCGGTTGCAAATTTTTTTCCTTCCCCAAGGCTGGAAGGATGGCTCTAGGTGCTCAACAGGGCCTATCTCAGTCCCAGGGAATTCAGCTGCTGAAGCTGGCTTGGGGGTGGGGGGCGCAGTAAAATATACGCAAGTGCTGAGCTTTTGCCAAGAGCGTCATTCTTCTCAGGTTCTGGAGGCAAGAGTAGGCTGTGTGGCTGGGTGCTTCTCCCTGAGGAAACTGCATCTGAACACTAGTACCAGCCCAGCATGGCGGTTCTGGGAATGGTGCCTGAGGGCTCCCTGTGGTTCAGGTCTGGTAACTCATCTCTGCTTCTGAACAGTCTCTTCCTTCCCCTGTCCCTCAGTTCATTTTCTAAGCTTTCCTTTGAAGCTCAGGGCTCCCAGCTTGTGAAAAATATACTCGTTTCACTTGTTTTTTTGGGTCTTTGCTGTAAAGAGGGCTCACCGGAAGCGTCTGTCTATTCTGCCATCTTGGCTCCGCCTCCCAGTTGTGAGGATTTTTATTTTCTTTATGTTGAGGTGTAATCCATACTGAAGGCTGTGGTCTTTGATCTTCATTAGCAAGTGCTTCAAGTCCTCTTCACTTTTAGGAAGCAAGGTTGTGTCATCTACATATTGGAGGTTGTTAATAAGTCTTCCGTCAATTTTGATGCCATATTCTTCTTTACATAGGCCAGTTTCTCAGGTTATTTGCTCAGCATACAGAGTAAATAAGTATGGTGAATTGATACAACCCTGATGCACCCCTTTCTTGACTTTAAACCACGTGTCATCCCCTTGTTCTGTTCAGGCGACTGCCTCTTTTTCTATGGATAGGTTCCTCATGAGCACAAGTAATTGTTCTGGAATTCCCATTCTTTGCAACGTTATCCATAATTTGTTATGATCCACACGGTTGAATGCCTTAGCATAGTCAATAAAACACAGGTAAACATCTTTCTGGTATTCTCTGCTTTCCGCCAGGATCCATCTAATATCAACAATGATATGCCTTGTTCCATGTCCTCTTTTGAATCTGGCTTGAATTCCTCCTGAAATGGCTGAACGTCAACTGATTCTTTTTGGTACAGTGACTCTGTGTATTCCTTCCATCTTCTTTGAATGCTTCCTGCGTTGTTTAATATTACCCCAATAGAACCCTTCAATATTGCAACTCAAGGGTTGAATTTTTTCAAGCTATGTCTCTACTGGAATATAAAATAGAGAAGTTTTGCCACTCTTTTTGAGTAAGTGGTACACACAAATATCACTTAGAGTCCTCATATGTTACATCTGGGCCAGAGGATGTCCTAATGTGGCCAGAAAGGATGTGGGGTGATGTGGTGTCACTTTGGATCCTTTCTGAAATTAATAGTAAAGCTTGATCTGGATACAATCACAAATTCATGTGTGTTTGATTCAATAACCTGATTTTTCATGTTATTTCAATGGGAAAGCCAGGTTTTGAATTGAAGTTAAGTTATAATTTTGTACATAATAACTGAAGCTATGAATGTGAATGAGATTCCCAAGGAGAAAACATAGGATGAGGATAGGATCTAGGACAAGCCTTTAAAAGACACCAGCAATTGAAAATTAGGCATAAGGAGGATAAACTGGCAATAAAATCTGAAAAATAGTTATTAGAACAATAAAACAAGAAGAAAATGTGGTGGCACAGAAACAAGGAAATGTATTTAACTAATATTTCACCATACCTGAGGCTCATCCCATTGCTAAACCTCACTCTAATCCCCAGTATGGTCATTGAAGGTGAAGTTGGGCTATGGATGGTTAGGGATAACGAATAGTGTGGGTTAGGGATAAGGATTAGGATAAGTCTCAGAGATGTGAGTAGGAGTCAGGGAGGAGAGCTTGTTAGAGACAGGGTGAGGAGGGAGGTAGGAGTAAGGCACCATCCAAGTCAAATTATAGATAGCCAACAGACATGTGTACTACACCAGCTCAATTCAGAAAACCTCTTCAATAATTTTAAGCAGAATGTTTACTCATTTTCTAACAATTCTCTGATAGCCTGAGTGATTTCTCTCTTGCATTCACTAATTACTCCATGAACGTTACAATGCTCATACTTATTTACTTTCCAAAAATAATTTCAAAGTACTAATGGAATTTATTTTTCCTACCATTTGAAAAATCTAGGCAACAATTAATCTGCTTTTTGTAAGCTTCCTAATTGTGGTAATTTTGTTTGACTGAATTTATATTAGCCACTGAAGTAAAAAGGGGAGGGGAAATTTTGGGTCCATAAAAAAGATCCCTTATTTTCGGCCGTCAACTGTGTAGTCAATCCTTAATTAAAATTTCTCAGTTGTTCCAGTAAAATACAATCGTCATAAACTTGTGATGGTTTTAGGATAAAGAACTGAGATCACACAATCTAATAAAAATAGACAACATATTTTTCTAGTTTATAAAATTAATACATCCTGGTAAACTGTCAAAAATTACATGGAAATAAAGAAGAAAGTCATCACTGTAGTGGATGAAGGTCAGGGACATATGCTGTGCATATTATCTGGAATTTTTAAAAATCATTTTGAGTTAATCGTGCCAATGTTTTATATTAAAATATATTTTGCATAAAAATGATGGCATCAAAACTGCTAAATCAAAATGGCCATTGTCATAAAAATTTAGGCAAAGTCAAAGAGCATGCAGCAGTATTCTTCAAAGGATATTCAGTGGTACACTAGTACCTTGGGATGCTATAAGATGTAGGGTTCTATGCTGAAGGTCATTTTGAGAAATACTACACGCTACTACCTTTTTGAAGATTCAAAATGTACATTAATATTGTAAAGTAGATAAAAAACTATTTTTAAAGCTGGCTTAAATTAATTTGTTCCATTATTTCTAAAAGAAATTTGATCACAGAAATCGGTGTGTGTGCATGTGCATGCAAAATGTTACTGATACTTGCTAATTTTGTACCTATAATTATGTTAAGTACTTCATGTGCATATTTCAAATAAATCTTAACCACTGTAGGCAGAAGATGCTATTATTATTGCCACTTTATGAGTGAAATTGAGCAATTAACTCAAGGCCAAGACCACCTAGCTAACATGTTAACCTAGCCAAAAAGCACTGGAGATTGAATTCTAAGTGAGGTCTGACTGAATCCACAGCTTTCTTCCTTAATCACTACAACGTACTGATCCCTGATACTCTGTGTAAACTGTTGCTAATTCTGATATAATTTTGGGGGGATTAGCAGTTTATTAATAAAAAGAATCATAAATCTGCACTCCATGTCTCCCTTTTTACATCTCTGTTGAGCTGAAGTTGTCTACAGTTTTGTTTTGGTTTATTTCTCAAAGCATATGGCCACACCTTGAATTGGCCCTATAGTCAATCTACCTTTCACGTTCTTGTCAGAACATATAATCTCAAATTCTCCACTACTGTGGCCCGACAATCACTCAAAAGCCAGTTCTAAGTAGTAATTGTAACAAAAAATTTCCTGAAATCCATTCATTCTCCTCAATATTCTAAAAAATATTATACCCGATAGAACCATGTGATCATGGTGAGTTATATCTTTGGATGCAATCACTCTGATTCTTGCTGTAGTGTTAAGTACATTCTCAGTTTGCAATGAGGGATATTATTAAAAGCAATTGTACAAAACTTGTATTTGTTGTGGAAGTAGCTGATATCCATCATTCCAAGCAAGGATTTACAGTCATTGATTGACACAGTGCCTGAGAAGCCCCTCAGGAAAAAGAAAAGAGAACTTTAATTATAATTGGGCCCTACCATAAACAATCATATCTTGTGGAAATACAGTGGGGGTATAGGAAGGCAATAGAACCAGACTGCAGAGGGATGACACAGTCCTTGAGTAACTGTAAGGGAGGAAGGAGTCAGTTAGAACTGCAATGCTTCTGGGGCTCAAAGTGATACCTGTTGGTGGAATCTTCCATGATCTAGCTACCTTGGTAGCAGGGTATTGTCTGGATCACCCTTGAGGCAGTTGCAATTAGACTAGTAAATACAGCTCACTTCCCTGAGGTCCATGATAGAGTCCTGATTAGGCTACTGTCACCATTGAGCAATCATCACAACATCTTTCTGAATGCAAAGATGGAAATACTTGAGGAAAAAAAGATAATCTCCGCAGGGACTGAAATGTCAATAGAAGCAGAAAGAGACCTGGAGCTACTGAGATATATTAACATAAATTTGATTGAATTATATGCTTGGGTTGCTGAATGCTGAGACATCCTAGTCACAGAAGGATGTATTTGCATGTTGTTCGCTTTGTTGCACATGTACTTTAAAGCACATGCATGGGGGAAATTTTATTCTAGGTTTTAATTCCAGGAAAAGCCCTGTTTCTCTAAAGATGCTCATACGATTTGATTTTTTATTCTTTTTATTATTATTTTAAAAATTCTACAGTGGTAAAATTGATTTTTGGTGTATATATAGCTCTGTGAATTTTAACATATGCGTAGCTTTGTATATCCACCACCACAATGAGGATACACAAATCTATACATGTGTTAAAATTCACCACAATCAGAAGAGCTCTATCACCCCCGAAATACTCCCTCATACTGCGATTTCACAGTCATACCCTTCTCCCACCTCTATAACCCCTGGCAACTATTTGATCTGCTCTCTTGTCACTATAGTTTTGCCTTTTCTAGAATGTTGTATAAATGGAATCATACGGTTGTGTGACTTTTTGAGACTGGCTTCTTCCTCTCAGCATGATGGCTCTGAGATTCATCTGAGTTGTTGTGTTTTATTGTTGAGTGGTTATTACATTGCATGAATGTACCATAGTTTGTTTAGCCATTCACCCATTGAGTCACATTTGGGTAGTCTCCAGCTTTTGGCAATTATGAATAGAGCTGTTATAAATATTCATGTACAGGTTCTTCTGTGAACTAAGTTTTCATTTTTCTTAGATAAATAGCTAGGAATGGGATTGCTAGATCATATGGTAAGTGTGTGTTTCATTTTGTAAGGAGATCACCTAACTGGTCTCCAAAGTATCCGCATCACTTTGAATTCTCAGCAACCATAGATACTTTTTCAGTAGATGTGCATACTTACCAGCACTTGGTATTGTTAGTTTCGTTCTGATTTTTTGGCCATTCTTATAGATTTGTCACTGTATCTCGTTGTAGTTTTAATTGCCCTGGTGGCACAGTGGTTAAGTACTTGGCTGCTAACTGAAAGGTCAGTGGTTCAAACTCACCACCAGCTCTGTGGGAGAAAGATGTGGCAATGCTTCCATAAAGATTAGAGCCTTGGCGGCTCTAAGGGGGCAGTTCAACTCTGTCTTATAGGGTCGCTATGAGTCAAAGTCAACTCGATGGCAACCGGCTTCATGGCTAATGACGCTGAACATTTTTCATGGGCTTATTTATCATCTGTGTATCTTCTTCAGTGGAATGTCTTTCACATCTTTTGTCCACTCTTTTAAACTCGGTTTGTTTGTTTTCTTTCTATTGGGTTTTGAGAGTTCTTAATATATTTTGATATGAATCTCTTGCTGGATGTGTGATTTGCAAATATTTCCCCCAGTCCAATTGATCACTTTTTTTTTTTTTCCAGCCAAGCATTTGGTGGCATATCTGAGAACTCTGCCTAGCCAAAGGTCATGAAGATTTTTTTTTTTCTATAAGTTTGTCTAAGAGTGCAAGGCTAACCCTGTGCAGATAAGTTCATTTAGGTGATTTCATAGACTATATATTTGGTAGATGCCACTAGATAAAGATGGCACCTTTTAATATAGTCAGGTTAATGTATTCTGGTTTGCCTCTTTTTGTTCTGAATATGTTTGAACCATTAAAGGACAGATTTTAAATAAGGCTTTTCAATTCTCTTCATGCCATGGGACTGGGAATTAATTTATTCAGTTCTGTGCATTCATAAATTTATACACACTGTAGACTTGCACTCATGCATTTAATAAATATTTGAGTGCCTACTATGTGACAGGCACTGCTCTAGGTAATAGAGAACACAGGTGATTAAAATCACAACAAAAACATTCCCTTCATGGAATGCACATTTTAATGAAACATACGTGTATTTAACTTACACAGATTCAAAAAGAGAAAGAGAAATTGCAACATAAATGTTTTTATTTTATAGGCAATTCTCTCTGCCATTCCACTCAATGAACCTATGTATGCCCTCCAGACCCTCTAGAGATGGGAGCTGTGAATAAGATGTTTCTTCCATTCATTTCAGTTCCCACTCAGATTCCATAAATATGCTGGTGCAAGTATCTCCCTGAAGTGAACATAAGTCCAGGATTTAGAGACATACACATATACCTATATATTTATAATTTTATTTTTTGTTGTTGTTGTGGATATATGCAGCAGAACATACACGAGTTCAACAATTTCTGCATGTACAATTCAGTGACATTAACTGCATTCTTCAAGTTGTGTAACCATTCTCACGGTCTTTTTCCAAATTATTCCTCCCCCATTAACATGAACTCACAGCCCGTTAAGTTTCCTATCTAATCTTTTCAGTTGCTGTTCTCAATTTGATCCCATATAGCTGGTTCTTCAAAGAGCACAATGCTCAAGGCAGACATGGTTCTGATTCATAGCGATCCTATAGGACAGAGTAGAACTGCCCCATAGGGTTTCCAAGGAGCGACTGGTGGGTTCGAATTGCCAACATTTTAGTTAGCAGCCATACCTCTTAACCACTACACCACCAGGGCTTTTATTCTTTAGTAGTTAAGCTAAATTTGTTTGGTTTTAAGGAGGCTTCAGGGGATATTTTTTGGTTTAAGGTTTAAAGATCATCTCAGGGCAATAGTTTCAGGGGTCCATCCAACCTCTGTGGCTCCCGAAAATCTGGATTCCATGAGACTTTGAAATTCTGTTCTGTATTTTCTGCCTTTTGTTCAAGATTCTACTAAAGAATCTTAGATCAAAATGTTTAGTAATGGTAGCTAGGCACCATCCAGTTCTTCTTGTCTCATGACAAAGGAGGTAGTTGTTCATGAAGGCAAGTAGCCACCCATTCCATTTTTATCGCAATACAGTGACTTAACAGAAATTTGTTGGCCAACTTCCTTAAGAATTGTCACTGATAAACTGATTATACTCAATTTTTACACACTAATTTAGATTGCAATCATCATGTACTCTGTGAGTCTTTGATTTTAAATTATATATACAGTGAAATATTACTATATTTTAAGAACAGGGAAGATGAGTACATGTTACTAAAATATGTGACTTATTGACTCTTCCAATATAACCACAACTTATCACTGTTCATGTTACCAAAGTAATTAAACATCTCCATTTTCAAATCCACTCTAGAGAGGATTTGTGGCTATAGATAAAACATCTATCATATAATAGAATAAAACTTAGAAAGCATTCAAGGCAGTGGAGAGTAGTGTTGAAACTGGGAAATAATTGAGGAAAATTAGGACAAACACGTATTTAACAGAATATCTTTCACAATTGTGAAATAGCTCTTAAAATCAGTTTGAGCTTCCTCGTGACTAAATTAAGTAGGAAAACTATTAGTTGTATGATGTTACATTATGCCTAAGACCAGTGTAACATTTTGAAGTAGGGTGCAAGGAAATCTGAAACATGTCTTTCCCATGTGTTTGCATAAAGTAGCGCTCTGAGCAATTGTAGAAATATGTGCAATTCTTACAGGAAATAAAACAGTGTAGTACACATGGGGTCACCATGAGCTGGAATCAACTCAATGACAACTAACAGCAACAACAACCGTAAGTAAATATAAGACCCCAGATTATGGTAACAAACGGTTGCCTTGTGGAACTCTTGGATGGATTTTTATTTTTGACTGAAATATCACATTGACAGCTAATTCTGTTTCACTTGAAATAGTTATGATAGTACATAAGATTCAAAATGCTAGAAAACTTGTTCTTTTAAGATGGTAACTGTTGCTGTAATAAGCTGTTTACAATTCTGTTTATTTTATAACTGTCTTAGCCTGTGCAGATTTAGACTTGACCTTAGTACTTTTCTCTATTAGCCCATGATCCAAATTAATTATGAGCTTTTGCGGAGCTTCTTAGGTATAAGTTCAGGACAACCGAGTGACACGAAGAGAAAAGTAGGAAGAAATTCTTCTCAGTAATAACTCATGTTGGGGAGGACCAAGACTTTTGAAGACTCATGTCTTAAGAATTGAGTCCCAATATATTTTCCCAACTTCCATCACTGTCACTCCCACCCCCACTTATTCTATCTTAATACTGCGTAGGTATTGAGTCCCGTTTTATGAATAATAAACCTAATAACTCCAAAGAGAGAAAAATATTTGCTGCTGGACCAATCAATGTGCACTATTATCACTGCAATGATATATGTTGCATCCAATGTACAATCTTCTCAGATAAAAATGGTCTACAATTAATAATCCTCAATAGTGATTTTATTAATATAATTATTTGATTCAATTGATTGATTCTAGTTGTACAGAGCTTAATTTAAACCTTTAGCCAAGTGTCTAAGCAATGAATCCAACTGGGAACATTGATATCCAACTGGCAACAACTGATAGCCCCCAAAACAAAAATTATAGTTATGTAATTAAATAAATTCTGATGGAAGGAAAGCAGATACTAATTGTCACTACTTCTTTTCATGAATCCACAGGCATTTTTTATTACAAAATTGTGAAACAATCATTTTTAAATCAGTCACTTTTATTTCATTCTATGCACTAGCATCCTAGTATAAAAAGATTTAAAAAATAAAAAAGATAAGGTCAGTGCACTTCCAAGGCCATCATCACATAGGGAGAGGCCAAGCTAAGAGTTGATACAAAGAAGGAGTTGATACAAAGAAAGAAGTTATCTACTATTCTTGGGAGGATGAGAGAAGAATTCACACAGCAGATACTTGAGCTGGTCTTAAAAGACTCTGTCTGGAGCAAAAGTAAAACCAAATATAAGCAAAGAGAAATAAGCATGGAATATTGAGGTCACTGTGTATAACTCAGCATGGCTAGAAGAACAGCTGACACAAGGTCTACTCCAAGCCAAAGAGGACTAGCTGTGTTTGTTTTAACCTGCCACTCTGATTATCTATTGAAAGCTCCTTAGTAGACCACATAGATATTAGGGTTAATTTAAATTTATTTTTGGTAACATCCTACATAGTTATCTGAACTTCTCAGCTGACAAAGGAAGGGTCAGGGTGTAAATACAATGCTTTCAGCAATAAGCAACCAGCCAAGTAGTTTCCAGCCCAGTGAAAAGGAGGAAAAATTAGGAGCTTTCATTTAGAGGATTAGAGCTAGCTAAGAGGAGAGAAGAAAAAGAACACGCTGGGCCAGATGTTGGCAAAACTATGATCAAATGATACAAGGAAATGTAACATTTAATTGAGCATCTACTTTTGCCTCCAAATCTGTGCTAAGTGTTTTCATTTATAGTATCTCATTTATTACAGCAACTCTGAGGTATCATTAATATTTAACAAATGAAAAAATGAGAGTCAGAGAATGATATTTTACACAGTTAGAATATATGATTTGGGGGACTTAAACCCAAACCTTTGGACTTCAAGCTCAGGCAATGTCTAGTACTACTTTCCTCCCTAAGTTATAAACACTTTACTTAGCACCTAGGAATTCTCTTCCCCTAGAATTTTCATGGTCTCCCTTCAACCAACAGTATATTATCAAGGCTGCCTTTCTTGGTGGTGTCCTACCCTGAAGACCTTGACCAAATTTCCTCACTCACTGAAATATGCCCTCAAGAAAGTGTTTTGAATTTTAAGCCCGGCATCAGAAAACAATTCCTCAGCACGTATGGTTGTATGTGTATTTGTGCAGATGTGTAGATGTTTTTATGTGTTCATGTATAACGTGTCTTCTTAAAACATGATTTAAAACTATTTGTAGAGATAACGTATAATGAAACAACTTACTAATAAAATATATTGGAAGAGTACTTTCCATTCAAGATGAAGTTCTGAGGACATATATGAATAAATGCTTTTTCTTTAGACTCCAAAAAATAATAGTAATGGACTAAAATATATGTTAAGCCATAAGAATGATCAGAGTGGCCAGGAGGTCAGAATTTGATGAGTAAATTCAATTTTTTTGTTTTTTAAGAAAAACTAGATAAATGAGAGTTTACAAAATATGCAGGGCCATGAAGTCACAACCTAGAGCATGCTGTTGTTGTTAGGTGCTATCAAGTTGGTTCCAACTCGCAGCGACCCTACGTACAACAGAATGAAACACTCTGTCATCCTCTGATCCTCCACTTTACAAAACATGATGTCCTTCTCCAGGGACTGGTCTCACCTGATAAGATGGCCAAAGTACATGAGACAAGGTCTCGTTATTCTCGCCTCTAAGGAGCATCCTGGCTGTAATTCTTCCAAGACAGATTTGTTCCTTCTTCTAGCAGTCCATTGTATATTCAATATTCTTTGCCAACACCATGATTCAAAGGCATCAATTCTTCTTTGGCCTTCCTTATTCATTGTCTAGCTTTCATATGCATAGGAGATGATTGAAAATACCATGGCTTGGGTCAGGTATACCTTAGTCCTCAAAGTGACATCTTTGCTTTTTAACACTTTCAAGAAGTCTTTTGCAGCAGATCTGCGCAATGTGATACATCATTTGATTTCTTGGCTGCTGCTTCTATGGGCATTGATTGTGACTTCAAGAAAAATGAAATCCTTGACAACTTCAAACTTTCTCCATTTGTCTAGAATATGTAAGGAAATGGAAACCCTGGTGGCATAGTGGTTGACAGTTTGGCTGCTAACCAAAAAGTCGGCAGTTCGAATCCACCAGGCGCTCCTTGGAAACCCTATGGGGCAATTCTACTTTGTCCTATAGGGCTGCTACGACTTGGAACTGACTCGATGGCACTGATTTTTTTTTTTTGTTTTTTATGTAAGGAAATAATTGCAAGACAGGAGGAAACTGATAGAAACTCAACGAGTCTCTCAACTAGAAACTTCAGGTACTTCAGAAAGTGAGGAGGAGGCAGAACAAGGGAATGATTTAAAGTCTCTGTACCAATATTCTCTATTCCCTAAGGCAAAACATCCTGAAACCACGAACTTAATGACTGACAGAATAAGAAATAAGAAAGTCTTCTCCAAAAAAATCAGTTTTAGGGGAACCAGGGCAAATACTGTGGGCTATTGGCACCCCAGAGTAGTGACTTTTGCACATTATCATTTGTGAGCCTGTGGCACTTTGTCAGTTTTCCCTTTGTTCTTTTCAAAGTAAAATTAGTCAAGCTAAAAGCTCTGCCTTTGAAATTTTAGTTCCTAGCATTATTTCTATTTCACCTTAAATAGGAAAAGATAAGCAAGGATCATCAGGAACCTGTATTCTAAAGAGGAAGGTCAGGAAAAATAAACTTTAAACTGGATTTCTCTTCTTTCTTCTCTGTTGAAAAGATAAATTTTAGAGAAGATACAATAGTTTAAGAAAACTTGCCCAATACCTTCAAAGAACATACATGTATCTATAAAATAGAAAAATAATACAGTTTATAGGGGGAAATCATAATAAAGTAAAACTTTTTATTTGTATCCAACTTGTAGAATTAACTTAGAGAAAAGCTACAGAAGACACACTTTAAGGATAAATACAAAAGTAGAAATGACAAAAATTAGAAGAAATAGAGTACTACAGGTCCAGGGAAGTTTACCCAAAAACCAAATGTGTTGCCATCGAGTCAATTCCAACTCACATCGACCCTACAGGACAGAGGAGAACTGCCCCATAGCGTTTCCAAAGAGTGGCTGGTGGATTAGAACTGCCAACCTTTGGTTAGCAACTTAAGTACTGCATCATCAGGGCTCCATGAAAGTTCAGACGTGCTAATATCCTCGTCTTGCAGAATGATGAGTCAAGAAAAATAGACTACAGTTAAAGAAATTTAACGTTACAGTACAAAAGAAGAATGCAGGGACTCTCTTGCACTACCACTCCTTTTATTCCAGGCCTAGAATTCTGGAACATCTGCTCTCCTTCAACGTTTTGGGGTATTAAATTG
The DNA here is from genome assembly GCF_024166365.1 of Elephas maximus indicus. Lineage (NCBI taxonomy): Eukaryota > Metazoa > Chordata > Mammalia > Proboscidea > Elephantidae > Elephas > Elephas maximus. Next base: position 41,220,990 of record NC_064837.1, on the reverse strand, counting down.
AGGTTGAGCAGGGTTGTTATTCTTCCAGTTACACTGTAGTAAACCTTTAGAATTTCCATATAAGCTAACAGACTGTGCATTCTTGGGTAATCTTCCTTAAATACGATTTCTTTTAACCCTGACTTGTGAAGGTATTATGAATCAGTAAGTATAAGATTATTCTCTGCATCAAGTTTCTCAGGAACAGTTATTTTGTTAACACATGCTTTACAACCAACTGATGTGGAAGAGGGGGGAGGAGGGGAGGTTAGACCTAGCATTTTCTTATAAAAATTGAATAAAGACACATGCTTAAGTAGCCTAAATGGAAGGCCAGTCAACTTCCCCTTGGAAATGAACATTCTGGCAGAAAATTCAGATACTGAAACATAAAGCTAGAGAAGATGCCATCCATTAATGTGAACACTGTGATCTTGTTCCCGATATCTATTCCACCCCTCCTATGTTATATAGCAGTAATGTGGTTGTAAGACTTGACCTTATCCCCAGGAAAGGGCTCTGAATAACCTGATATTTTTATTGTTGTCAGGTGCCATTGAGTTGGTTCCAACTCTAGCAACCCTATGGACCACAGAATGAAACGCTGCCCAGGCCTGTTTCACCCTCACAATCGTTGCTATGCTGCAGCCCATTGTTTCAGCCACTGTGTCAACCCATCTCGTTGAGGGTGTTCCTCTCTTTTGCTGACCCTCCACTTTACCAAGCATGATGTCCTTCTGTAGGGACTGGCCCCTCCTGATGACATAGTCAAAGTACGTGAGACGAAGTCTTGTCGTCCTTGCTTCTAAGCAGCATTCTGGCTACACTTCTTTCAAGACAGATTTGTTCATTGTTCTGGCAGTCCATTCAATATTCCTCGCCAACACCATAATTCAAAGGCATCAATTCTTCAGTCTTCCTTATTCATTGTCCAGCTTTCATGTACATAAGAGGTGACTGAAAATACCATGGCTTGGGTCAGGCACACCTTAGTCCTCAAAGTGACATCTTTGCTTTTTAACACTATCGAGAAGTCTTTTGCAGATTTGCCAAATGCAATACGTCATTTGATTTCTTGACCGCTGCTTCCATGAACATTGGTTGTGGATCCAAGTAAAATGAAATCCTTGACAACTTCAACATATTTTCTCCATTTTTGATGATGTTGTTTATGATATAAATCCTTTGATTCCTGCCCCTTTGATAGTTTTTTTTAGTAACATCAATTTAATTGAACCATCCAATATCAGTCTTCTGGTGATATTTATTGGACCAAGGACAGTTATATAAGTTTGTGCAATCAAATAGAAAGAATCTTACTGCGTGATTCATGTGATGTGCTGTGATCAATGTGATGAGGGAAGCATTACTAAGCTGCTGCTGGCAGCCATCTTGCAACCATGAGAGAAACAAAGGGCTGAGTCACTAGAACTGTAGAGAAATGGAATCTTGCTCAAACCATCTGAAGTCCATCCAGCTCCATTCTTCAAGATTTATGAACTAAGAACATCTTCTGTTGCATAAGCTAAGTTGACTTAGGTTTCTACCACTTATAGCTAAAAATTTTTTAAATAATAGAGATAACACTCCAGCTGTAAGCCATCCCTGGCAACACAAGAGAGGGATCCAAGGAGTCAAAGTTCTCTTTTACTAGCCCCCTTCCTTGTATACAAGGACATTGTGTGACTGGCAATCACAGATCGTTTTCTTCCTGGACTTCTTCCAGGCACAATGATACGGGGGTGAGGTAGGGTTTATACTTGATGATTCAATCAATATTAACGTGTACCACCTGAAACATGAACCAATGCTATATAATCTTAAATTGATTATGCACTAAATCTTACCCAACTCTTTAGAAATACACCATAAAAAACTTTCTGAGAATACTACAAGAATTTTATTGCATAATGTTCATAAAATAATAATGGAGAAACTACAAAGTCTATCACAAGAAAATTAAGGGGAAGGGCACCTTCTGTCACCTTAAGTAATTACAAAGAATTGAGGCATTTGAGGTTAGTGTTAATGACTAAGGATGCCAGCAGATGGTTCAACTTCTCCTCAGTTAGTTCATAATATGCATGATTATCCATTGAAAATTATCTCTGATAAATGAGTCTGCAATGGTATGGATAGCCCACAATAAATGGTCACCTTTAATTATGTTCAAATGGATGCTTTGCCTGATAGGTTTCTGTCACATGAATAAATACTGCAGAAACAACACATTCATCATACTAAGGAAGGGACAGCATCTTACAATTTCATCAGCCAATTTCTAGATGACAGTGTGGGAAAGGGGAAAGGCAAGAGATAAATAGGTTAGTGGTGTGCCTTGACAAAGAGGAACACAACCAGAGATTTTTCTCTTTTCTTCTTTAATTAGAAAAATCGTGTCTCAGGGCAAAAGAGTAAGTCATTGTGGACCAGAGGAGGTAAATGGGAAGGAGTTGCATCAGTTACGGGAAGACCTGAAGGATTTTCTGGGAGAGAAAACGGTGATACCACCAACTTGTTCTTCCTAATATTTAGAATTTATGGGAAACTATTCAGGTAGAGGAGCCCTGGTGGTGCAATGGTTAAAAGCTCAGGCTGCTAACCAAAAAGTCAGCACTTTGAATTCACCAGCTGCTTCTTAGAAACTCTATGGGGCAGTTCTACTCTGTCCTATAGGGTTGCTATGAGTTGGTATCAACTCCATGGCAATGGGTTTGGTTTGGTATTTTGGTATTAAGATAGAAGGTTTCTAACCGAGACTTGGTGGCAGTGAAGGACAGCAGGGATGTTCCCATGGATGGTAGAAAGATGATAATACCAATGGGTTGCAACGTTAAATCAGAAAAAAAGAAAGAAGGGTGTTGATGCTTTTTGTTCATGGAAATACTGAAACCATTCTTCAACATGGCTGCTGAGACTACTTTGAATATAGTCCTTCAGAGGCTGACTTGCACCCTGAGACGGTACTCAAGAGTTGCTTACAAAAGCCACAAATACTTTAGCTCCGATCTATTGCTATTCAGGAACTACCTCTACAGTGGGAACAGGGCTCCTGGCTGCTTGGGCAGACATCAGCTCACTTACCTGCATTTCAGGCTTTTAGTTAAAGACTGACTGCCAAAGGATTCCTGAGCTATTTTACACCCTAGGCAGAAATTTGGCTCTCAGTGACGCAGTTCCATTATTTCATTAACTGATAAAGTTACTAGACCCTGTGGAGCCCAATGTGCATGAGATAAATTTCTCATTTGTTACTCCATGTTCATTGCCTTGTGCTGCCTCATAGAGCAGCGGTTCTCCAAGTGTGTTGCCCAGACCAGCATCCTTGTCATCACCTTGGAATTTTTAAGAAAAGCAACTGGGGTTGGAGTTCAGCAATTTGCATTTTTAACGGGCCTTCCAGGTGATTTTAATGCATCCTAAAGTTTGAGAATCTCTGTCTCAAAGTGTTGTTTGCTATTTCTTTTTAACTTTTCATCTGCACATATATTTTAACTCCAACTCTTGTTGCAAGTTTTTTTAGGTTTCAACCTGGTGTCGCTTCCCTAGGAAGCCCACAGTTCAGTAAACTCTACCAAATTCAAATGCTCCTTATGGATGAATGAATGGGAATTAGTGGTTTTATTTGAAATCCTACACAAGATACACCAGGATCTTTTTATTAAAAAAACTAGACACACCTCAACTTCAATTATTTTTCCCTAAACATATGACAAGTTAGGTGGGAACTATCTACTTCCAAAGTGTAATTTTAAACTAACTACATAACTATTGGCTCATAAATGCAACAAATGGATGTTCAATAATATTCTGAGCAGTTATTCTAACCCCTTCTTCCTCATTTACACTCATGTTCAATTAAGTTCTTAACCTGTCCTGGTCATTAGCTACAGCTCAGTCTCTTTATTACTCACTCCTGACTGGTCTAGGCATTTGCCCCTGGTCTGACTCCTGATCTCTTCAAACACTAGATTCCGGTAAAGTTATCAACTTTCTTCTTTTTGGAGAACTCCTGGTGGGATAACTGTTTATCAGTTAGGATGTGTTTGGCTGCAAAATATGTAATAACCCACTTCAAGTGAAATCAGAAATATCTCCATTTATATCATATAACAAGAACTATTTCACAAACAAGAGGCCTGAAGGGAGATAATTCCAGGAGATTGGTTCAACGGCTTAACACTGACAGGACACTGGATTCCTCTCCATCGTTCTCTTGTTCTCCCTCACAATAACAAAATGGTTGTGTCAAGCCAAACATCCTTATGTGGTAAGGAGAAAAAAATAACAAGGGCCACAAAAGAGGCTTTTCCAGGTGCTTCTGTCATATTATTTTATCAGGGATAAATTCCAGAAGTTTCTTAGCACACTCACTCTTCTGTCTCCTTGGTCAGAACATTCATCTCTGGCTCCAGGGAGGCTGGAAAATAAGTACCCATTTGGGATTTCCCCCTCCCCCATCCTATATAATGAAAGGCAGATAAAAGCTAAAGGGATTTGAAGAGCAGTTAGAAAAAAAATTGCCGTGGAGTAGATTCTGACTCATGGCGACCCCAGATATGTCAGAATAAAACTGTGTTCCACTAGGGTTTTCAATTGCTGATTTTTTTTTGAAAGTACATCCCCAGTCCTTTCTTCCCAGGCACCTCTGAGTGGACTCAAACCACTAGTCTTCCTGTTAGCAGTCAAGCATGTTAACCCTTTGCTCTACCCAGGGACTCTGAAGGGAGTTCCATCCTGCCTTATTGAAGCCTTTATCTCCTATCTCTTAGACTAGCACATGGTTTAGCACCCCAGTCAGCTCACCCAAGTCTTCTAGGGGATGGGTGGGGTGGGGTGGGTGGGACAACATGTCAATGGAAATAGCACAGGAAAAGGGATAGGGCCAGAAAAGGGAGCAGGTCAACTTGGCATTTTAATAGTGATCAAGACATACGGAAGGCCTAAAAGGTTTTTATTTTTAAAATTGCACTGAGTATTTTCAACAACCTCCAATGCCTTACATTTATTTAACATTTTATAGTTCACTTCTATTCCATTTTCATTTTGATCATTTTAATAATCTGCGAGACAGATATCATTCCCACTTTATAAATGGTTGAGTAAGGTTTAAGAGATGTTTTGTAACATTGCTGTAGGCCTGGCATCGCTGATCTTTTGGCTCCTAGCCAAAACTATTTATAATCAAACTTTTTTTTTTTCTTTCTGTCCAGTTGTAAAATATCATACAAACTGTCAGTGGGAATATGGATATTTTTTTCTTGTGAACTACTTTGCGATTATCTTTTTTGTACCTCAGAAAATGCCAGCTATTTAGATGGCTCATTTATCAGTCTTAGGCTTTTTGACTGGGGAGATGGGGAGCCTCGAAACTAAAGTCTCACATGACCAAGAGACATGGTGACACTGATTTTGAAAACAGAGATAATTTTAATGCTTTTTTCAGGATGAGTTAGGTAAATGTTGCATAATAGACGGGTAAGTACGTATATGAGAATGTATGTGAATAAAATAATGATGCTAATAATACCATGTAACATGCATTAATCACCTCCTAGGTTGCCCTAGTGGCATAGTGGTTAAGCGTTTGGTTGCTAACCAAAAGGTTGGCAGTTCCAATCCACCAGCTGCTTCTAGGAAACCTATGGGGCAGTTCTATTCTGTCCTATAGGGCCACTATGAGTCAGAATCGACTCAATGGCAAAGGGTTTGGTTTAGGTTGCAAACACTACGTTAAGCACCTTTCATAAGTTATCACATTTAAACCCCACAACAACCCTGAGGTAGGTTATGTTAACATTTTCATTTTAAGATGAGATAACTAACGCTCTGACAGTTTAAGTAATTATTTAAAAGTCAGATAACTAGGAAGCAACAGAGATGGAATTAGAATGCAGGAAAGACTGACACCAAAGGACATACTTTCAACCAATGTGTTATATTAGCATGTTTGTGTGTGTGTGTGTGTGTTGGATGTATGTATATGCATATGTATGTATATGTGTATGTATATCTGTATATTATTTAAATCTCTTTCAAGTGTATATATCTGTATATTATTTAGATTTCTTTAAATTGCAAGTACACAAACCCAACTTCAGCTAGCTGACATAAATAGAGAATTGGCTGCTTAATAAAGCAGGGACGTCTAGTGGTACACTGGCTTGAAGGATAACAGTATTTAGAGGCACAGGACTTAAAGTCAGGAGATTGTTCACTCCCTCTTACTCTCCACCTTGGTTATGCTTACCCCTGTGCCTTGGCCGCTTTCCCTCCCCATGGTCCCACTTGAGAGTAATTTATCTATCTTTTAGATCAACACTGTTACCAGAAAATGATGTATTAACATGGGACAAGTTTGTACAATGTACCAAAGGGTCCATAGCTTGACCATCATGATCACCCCAAGAAGACTATATAGACTGGATGGAATTCCCAAAAGGAATACTGTATAGGAAAACAAACAAACAACTGCATCTCTACTTTATTCTCTCCTATGGTGGTTAGAAATCTAGGCATCCTCTTTTCCTCCATAAAATTCCAAAAATGCCTCTTCCCTAAAGGTGGACAATTTAAAGCTATGTGTAGTTCTGCCTCTAGCTCTATATTTAGGATCTCTGGGTCTAGGATAATTTCAGTTGGTCAGATCCAAATATGGGTCATCATATCCTTCAACCTATGGCCAAGTAATAAATTTAACACTCTTCAACATACCCAACATAGGATAAACCAGGATAAATGCAATGGAGACTCCCATATAAAAAATGAAAGAAGGAAAACAATCACACAGTGATTAACAGTCTACTTATTCTGGCTTGTCATGTCATCTGAGTGAGTTCCTTGGTCAGTTTGGCAGCTACAGATCCCATATGCTGGGAGAAGCAGAACAGTCTTGGGATTTCTCTCACAATATCAGGTCACTCAAAATCCTAGTCAGTAGTCAGTCAAATTTTTTGGTGAAACTTTGTGAGCTATTAAGAAACAGTAAAAGTCTTGTTCTTTTTTATCTGGACCCCAAACTAAGGGGATCAATTTTTTAGCATAGGCCATGTGTTCTTTCCATCTGTTCAGCCTTCAGTTTAAAGGCTTTCTTAAACTCTAAACTCTTTCTTAAGGCAAAATCAAACAATAGATTGGAGTGGAATAGCAAGTGGACTTGACTTCTAACTGTGGTGGCCTCTTAATGAATGGCATTTAAAAAAGGGAATATTAATATTTTAATTTTTAGTGAGGTATTTGAGAACATCATGAATCATCAGTTTTCCAACATTTTATGGCTTCTCCTGGGTCCCAACCATATCTCCTACTATGTTTTACCCCTGACTATCCTTGCTTTGAAGGTGGCACAAATGGTTTGTGGTCGACTACTAAGATAAATGTTGATGGTTCAAACCCATCCAGCGGCACCACAAAAAAAAAGAGTCCTGGCGATCTGCTCTGTAAAGATTAAAGCCAAGAAAACCCTACAGAGCACAGTTCTATTCTGTAACACATGAGATCTCTGTGAGTCTGAATTGACTCCATGGCACTGAGTTTTGTTTTGCATTTTTCATCCGTGTTTTTTACCATCTTAAAGAGCACAGCAATAATCTGGGTATTTCACAAGGTACTGATTTATCTGACCCTCAGCAGTCAGCAGTCTTGTATAGCTGACGTGGGCAATAGGTCCTTCACACCCTGCTCTCAGATAGGGCAATTTTGACAGATTTTCCCTCTTTTAGAACTTTGAAATAATTTTTCTACTAATTATTTTGAAATCACAATCTTGGTAAGTGCATGTACAAAAATTCTTTATGTTTACAAATGATAGAAACCTGTATCAAACTTGCTTAAGCATATAAGAGGCTTTAATGACTCTTGTGATTGGGACATGCAGAGTGTTTTCAGAATTGGCTGGATTCAGGGGCTCAGTAAATGTCATCAGGGCTTCTTTGTCTCTTTCCATCTCTCCACTCTGAATGACTACTGGTTGGTCTTATGCTGTTCTACTGCAGATGGAATTCCTCTATGTGTCTCGGGAAGATGACCACTTGGTGTTCCAATTTCATATACATGCACCTTAGCGATTGAGGAAAAACTGATATTCTTTCTCCCTATATTGATAGATCAATAACAATCAGCTCCTTGTTGTGATTGGGTTATATGATTGCCTCTAGACCAATTACTGTCACCTAGGAGAGAGGATACTAACATTGATGAGGTCCAAATTACCCTGCTTTGGCAGAAATCACTATTTTCATAAAATCCTTTTTCTTCTGGTAATGGGTATACAGCTAAATTACACTTCCAAACCTCCTATGCAGTTAGATGTGGATAAGTGACTGAGTTCTGGTCAATGGAATTTGGGACAGAAGCAGAGTTTTTCTCTTCCAAGCCTCATCCACAAAAACCTTCCAAGAGTCTTCCATTCTCTCTTCCCTCATCTACCAACTGAAAAGGGGCAATTCTGAGATACTAAAAGGAAGACTTAATTCTTGAGTAACTCAGAAGAACACTCACCAACCAGGAACATCTACACTGGACTTTTTAAGAGTATGATCCCAGGGTCTGTGTGTTGGAGCAACTTTCATTGCTTATGCTTACTAATATAACCACTTATCTCATATAAATGATTATCAGCTCCTTCAGAACTTCATATTTTGGGGAGAGGTGGTTTCCCAAAGGACAAAATACTAGACAGATCCCCCCAACAAAAGCATATCTACCACTACCAAATGTTGTATTTATAAATCTAAATACATCACAATATGTCTACATAGATACTTACGCTATGTGTGAATCTATGTGGACAGGGTTGGGAGGAGTTCCACACAGATATGTCTCCCACATCCCTCTTCAAGGAAGAACTTGTTGCCTAGCCATGGGGAACACAGTCACAGACAGACTCCAGCTGTTACTTCTTTCAGGGCCCACCTCAGCTGCAGAGATCCACTCCACCGAAGGTCACACCCTTCTAGTAACAACCCAGATGCAGAGGATGAGCGAAGTGGCCAGATTCAGGACACTACTATGCTCCAGAGCTCCTTGCCAAGCGCGTCAAGGATTTATTGGGCCTGAATTACAGATTGCAGATCTCCTTTCTTCTCTGCTCAATCCTACTTCTCTTTTCTCTTTACAAATGTTTATTCCTAATAAATAAACATTTATTCCTAATAAACAACTAGCACCCTAAACTCTCCACTCACTGTCTGCGTCTGGAGAATTCCCACTACAGCTATGTACGTATGTCTCTCTGTCTTTCTGTCACACATGTGTGCATGCACACACACACACATTCTTATTTTTACATCTGTGTGTATGTGTACATTTTAAAGCAAGACCACCTGGATAAAAATCCTGGTTCTACCATTTGCTGGATGAAGGTAATGACTTATCCTAAAGGGCAATACTGAGATTGAAATAGTTTAATCCATGAAAACTCAGAACAGCAGCTGATACATAGTAAGTGCCCAATAAATGTCAGTTATTTGCATATGTAGTTGTATATACAACTACACATATTAGTTGCAGTGCGTCTGTGGAGGAAGCTTTCATGAATATATATGCCTCTTGATTTATGCAGGCCACTTTCCAGAATATAGTAATTATTGCTAAAAGCTGCTTGTTTTCCATCCTTAGAACAGATTACTGACAAAACTGCCTCATTTTCATATACAATAGTCTGTCTATAATTATTTTTCACTAATATAACCATAATAACTCTAAACACAGTATTTAGGTTTAACAAGCTACTCTTTATTGATGCAGTCTTTGCTGAAGATGGTTTCTACAAAAAAGCCTGTAGAAGGCTGTGTTTCAAAATGAACTTCCTCGTGTTCATGCTGGTTTTACCTCTAACCTGTAAGCCAGCAACATTCTTAAGCCTGGGTTCCATTACAGCAAGTGGATACTGACTGGCAATTCCTTTTCTCTTCTTTTTGCCAGTTCTCTGCTCTAGATGGTTTCCTTTTTTCTCCTTGAAATATTCATGGAAATGAAGGTCTGGCAAAATAAGAGTGACTTTCAAAGGTCTCTCGTATTTTATCACGTTCCTTTTTTAGCCCAAGTGAGGGGACACTTTCCTGGCATTGTTAATAACCCCTGTGCTCTGAGCCAATTTTCACCCTTTGATTGATTCTCATTCATAGTGGCCAATCCCTGATTCCCACAACTTTTAGGGAGGGAGCAGGGTATCTGTTATCTGCCCTTATCTTTGTGCTCTCAGAGAAAGGTTTCTTAAGTATGGCTAACTAAAAGTTAGAGCATGGAAATGCTAAATGGAATGGAGTTGAGGGGAGGAGAAAAAGAAATCAATGTGTCGTTTAATACACTTTTCTGTCCTTCACTTTCGTAGTCCAAGAAAGACTTCTGTAAGGCTACAAGAATTAAGCTTTTCAAGAGCTCTTAGAAGGGAGTGGGCACAGGGTAGGGGAAAGAGTATTATTTCAAACTGTCTATCCTTTTTGGCGGGGCAGTGGTGGTTCTGGGGTAGAGTTCTTGCCACCCCTGTAAGACAGCTGGGTTTGATTTCTGGCTAATCACCTGTCTGTCAGTGGAGGCTTGCATGTTTCTATGATACTGAATAGGTTTCATCAAAGCTTCCAGACTAAGACAGAGTAGGAAGAAGGGCTTGGCATTCTATTTCCAAAAAATCAGCCAATAAAAACCCTATGGATCACAATGGTCCAATCCCATTGTCCATGGGGTCACCGTGAGTCGGGGGCCAACTTGACAATAATTAGCAACAGCAGCAGCAGCAACAACAACAACAACCAGAGCACAGTTCTACTCTGACACACATGGGGTTGCCATGAGTCAGAATCAACTCGATGCAACTGGAATTCTTTTTGGTAGACACTTAACATTTGCACTTGGTCATTATTCCTAGTATAGGCCCCTTATTCAGGTAATCCAGGTAACTGCAACTACCCTTAGAGCACAAAACAGGGAAACTAGGTTCTCCATCTCCCTCAAAGAGTATGCTATGAAAGAGCAAATCTCAAATTCCCCACCTTTCCTTCCAAGGCTAACAAAGATGCCTAATAAATTATTATCACTAACTGTTCATGAAAGATGCTGTGACATAGAGGAACAGTTTGAGTTTCAGGATTTGAATTACATAATGTTCTAAATCACATTATGATTCTTTAGTGTTCTCAGTCATTCACACAGGATCAACAACTAGATTTACTGGCTTAATGTATCTTCTACACATTATCTACTCTGTGAGATACTTGAGGGCAGAGTTCATATCTTCTTCACCTTCATATTCCCAGCATTTAGCCCAGAATTCATACTAGTGTTTTGCATTTTTGTTGTCATGAATAAAACTTAATTGGAATATCAAAATTGCCTTGATTATGGTTATATCATCAAGTATGCCTACATGGAAGTTAGACTTTCTGATAAGCTAATTAAACAGTAACTTTTAGGAATTAACCTGAATATTGGAACCACTCTTATAAGATTTTTGCTGTGCAAATATAAAAACAATAAAAGAATCATCACCAAAGAAAGGAAAAGGATCATCACTGTTACTATATTGTTATTATTAATAGAAATAAGTAACATTAGCATGCAGTGGTCTTTCTGGTATATAAACATACTAGAAGCACATGTATGCACAGCTACAGTAGTTCAAATTTTATGAGACGTCTTGTAGTAGTAAAATGGTGAATCTCTAAAATTCCTCTAAAACGCCTGTTAAGATACTTAGAAAATATGCTAAAATATGCATATAGACTCTGCTGATTAATTCATTTCTTGTAGTAAGTCTCCAGATAATGTAACAATAGAACTGCGTGCATTGGAAGTTGACTTGAATGACTGCTTTGCCTATATAATTGACCAGCATCCCCTGTTTATATAGATAATGCATTTCCAGAAAACTATACTGAGCTGAGCTGGACAGGTGGATAGTTTGGGCCAATTAAATTATTCAAATGTTAAATTCATTTTGCTATGGGACAAATTACCATAATTAGTTCTGAGAATTTTGAAAAAAGTCCTGTCACTTTTGCTCATTTTTTCTTTTTATTAAACCAATGGAACAGGATCATTACAAAATATTCAGAAAACCTCAGGAAACACTGAATTTATTTTGAACAGGGTTCTGCACCAATTTCTCTGAAGTTCATAAACATTGCTCTCACATTAAGTTTCTACACGAAATAAAATGTCTTCAATCCTGTGAATCTGAACCTTGCCCCTCATTCCTAGAGAATTCTGAAGATAATGCTGACCTTAATTCTGCCTTTAACCTTTTCTTGAATTTCAGAAAGTGGTTTATTCTTCCTTTTTGCCAACCTGTAAATATTATTGGGTACCAGACATTTCCAAGTCACGGGCCTCTGTACTTTGCTGCTGCCGTTAGTTGCCATGGGGTTGGTTCTGAATCATGGTGACTCTATGTGACAATACCTACAAAGATGAATCTTATAACCATTCTTTCCTCTACAGGGCAAAAGTGAAAGAAAGGGGACTAATACTTAAAACATGTTGTAAACCAGGCATGACATTTTGTGTTTTCACATATATTAATTCATTTTCATACTGCTTTGATGTAGGTATCATTTTTCTTATTTGACAAATGAGCAAACTGAGTAAGTATCTTGTACAAGACAAGGTTGCACATTTGGTAGGCCTGAAGCCAGGAGCTAACTCCTAAAGCCTAAAGCCCTAAAGGTTTGTTTTTTTTCTTTTTCCTTTACTCCACTGCACTGCATACAATTAAATAGGAAAAATGAGGTAAATATAATACAAAATATAAACTGTTAACTGCCAGAAGAGAAGTACTGATAAAGTAATGTTTTACACTTTACTCTACAATCTTTGAAGGGCAGACATGGAACTTGACTTTTAGAGCACAGAATTTAGTATGTTTTAGTCCCTAATGGTTCAAATCCAAGGTGAGTTCATTGGAATGTTGCACTGCTATTGAAAATATCAGGAACCATACAAGAATCACAGTATAATTTTTGAGATTATAATAATGGGTACTCTTTCATCCTTTTTGAAAATACTCATTTTAAAAAAAAATGAGCATTCTCTTTGCTTCCCTTTGAACAAGTCTTCTAAAAGTCATTTCCAAACCATTACAACTCCTGAAGTACTTCCAATGCCTGGCCTCCTTCTCACAGGATGATGACAACCATAATTACAACTGCAGGTCAGAGCCTCTCACATATCCCTACAGCTTTAGGGGTTATAAACCCATAAAGAAACACCACATTTCCATTTTTATGGTTCAAACTAATGTTTTTTACTGTGAGAGTCTCTGAGAGTGCCATAGGTAATCAACCCTTCTCTTCATTGTCAGTCAGCGATTGGACTTTTATACAGATGCGAAGGGCCAATCCATATCCACAGCTGGTACTCTTCCCAACATGTCTCTATTTCTAGCTTTCTACTTTTGCCCTAAGAAAGGCAGGTCATTTATTTACTATGAAGACTACTAGAGGTCAGGCTTAGGAAACATGTGGGTACTAGACACCCAAGTGCTAGAAGCTCTAAGGTAATGACTCAATGAGGACAAGAGAAAGAGGGCATGGCTTCTGGCCCCCAGCCCAATCACAGGGGTCATGGCTGGTCTCAGTGAGGAAAACTGCATGCTCACCATATCTAAGACAAACAGTTTTCCCTCCTGGCCTGCAAGGTCCAAAGTAATAATATAGCATCATTTCTGTCACAAAGTGGTCTGCAGCTTTGCAGGCCCATAGAAGCCATGAGGTTGGTGATCTACTGTGGCGTCAGTGCTCTGGATCAATATGTGGTAGGCACACATGGCAACAGAAACCTGGTAGAAAGTGGCAGCCACAAGCAAATTCAGGCTGTTCAAGAATATTACTGGGTAGCCTTTGGGAACTTCCTAAGCTATTTTTTTGAGGGGATTAGGGCCTTGACAGGAGCCCTGGTGGAGTAATGGTTAAAACACCTGGCTGCTAACCAAAATGTTGGATGTTTGAACCCGCCAGTGGCTCCAAGGAAGAAAACTTTGTCATCTGTTCTCATAAAGATTACAGCCTAGGAAACCCTATGGGGCAGTTCTACTTATCTTATAGAGTCACTATGAGTCGGAATCAACTTGAGGGCAGACAACAACAACCAGGGATTTGACAGTGGCTAGAGTCCTATGTGACCATGGAGAGAGTGGCACAAATGTTAGTGTGAGCTTCTTTGCAAACTAATGAAAATCTAAGCCAGATATTGATCCCAGGTTGTAAATTATGAATTTATGTGTTTTCTTGTATAGTGTTTGTGTTGCCCGCTACAGTGTAAGCTGCACAAGGTCAGGGACTTTTCTTTATTCACTAATTTTGTGGCACAGTGTAGGTACTCCTTAAGCATTTGCTAAACATGGTTGTTAAATGTCCCAATATTTGAGGATCCCTTTGTCAAGTGTTACGGGCAGAGGTATAATAATAACTATGCTTTAGTGTGCACAGACTATGTGCCAGATATTGTTTTAGGTCTTTGCAAATGTTAACTCATTTATTCCCTTAACCAACCTGCAAAGGAGATACTTTGGTCTTGAATCCTGGTTCTGACATCTATTTCCTGGTGACCTAGGGAAAGCTGCTTGATTTTTCTGGGCTTCAGTATTCCCATATGTTAAAAGGAAAAGCGGGGAACATAATACATACACTTTAGGGTATTTGCAAGGAAGCTGGGTTGCTCAATGGTTAGGTACTTAGCTGCTAACCGAAAGGTCAGTGATTTGAATCCACCAGCCACTCCGTGGAAGAAAAGACCTGGTGGTCTGTTCCCATAAAGATTACAGCCTAGGAAACCATATGGGGCAGTTCTACTCTGTCCTATCCGGTTGCTATGAGTCAGAATCCACATGGCGGGCACACAACAACAACAACAATGTGGCTGTGATGAGCACACACTAAGCAGTGTGCCCCACACATAGTTGACACCAATGTGCATTTCTATCCCTATTTTCTTTGCCTGTGCTAACCTGGCCTCAGAGGATAACACTTCTTTTTCCATAAAGGAGCATCTAAGAGATGTTTACTTAGAAATGGCATGTGTTATTCTCATTTGATTTTTTAATTTTTTTTTTTTTTAAAAAAAAAAAGAGTTTTCAGTGTTTGGCCAGCATGATTCTGCATCACTCTTGCTCCACATTGCTTTACGTGCAATTCCTCATTTCCCGTCTCCACACGGCCCAGTATGTCGGAGGCATCAAAGGTCGCTGCGGAGAGTCATCCATCATTTTGACACCTTTTATGAGTTTACTGCTCCTGATGGTGATTACAGGAAAGACTGCTTAAAAGTGATAACTGCCAGAGGCACTTGATGTTCATAGCATTGAATGATCAAAATATGTCCAAGTTTGGGGCTAAAGAAAAAAAAAAAAAATCAAAGGACAGGATGAAGAGGTGCTAAAATGCAAAAGCACTTCTAAAAAGCAGGTCCCGATAGAGAAACGCTGAAATATTGATTTCAGGAGGAAGTGATCCTAATTACATCCTATCCCAAAAGTGTAGACTCATGGATTGTGCTTCCTCCACGATGCCAAATTATCCATGTGACACAATAAACACTAGATATTTTGCTCATGTGACATCGAGTACCTGGGATCTGGCTAGTTCCAAGTCTAGGATGTCATGACAAAATAAAATCAGCGCCTTCTTAAGAGACTGTTATTATCACTAAAGTAAACACAATGTTTCTCTCGATCTCTATTATCATATCAAGGATGTTTTCTGCTTTAAAATGAACAGTGAGTGAATACAACACAATTCTATTCAATAATAACAACTAACATTAACTGAGTACTTACAATGCACTGTGCCCTTTCCCATGTAAACAACACTGTCATCAGTACAATACCACATTTCTTCGGCCAAGTTCAGAATCAGTAGAGATACAGCATACAGGATGAAGGCAGATGGAAAAATATATTATTTTTATTATTGATAAAACCCATTTAAGAATGTAGCTTTAGATGTGCAGTCAAATGTCATTGTTAATGCTTCATTTTAATGTAAATGGACTTTCTATTTAGTTGCTGACAAAGCTGGACTACCCAAGACCTCTCCCCAAAGTAGGAGTGCCTTCCCCATTATGTTTACAACAGAGAAGAAAGCAGAGTAGGATGTATGCCTACTGGGGAGAACATGGCTCTGCAGGCAGAAGGTAATGAGCCGGACAGGCTTATTCTCCAAATTTTGCTGATCAGACTTAGACTCTCCTTTTAAGGAGGGATGAGTGAGGAGGCAGGGAAGTGTTTCTCTGATGATTTTCCCTTATTGAAAGTAAAGATCAAATTTCCTTCCCTTCATGGGAATATGAGAAGTAGGCATCCCTATCCCCAATAAGTACCATATTTTCTTATAATTAATAACTGAGAAAATAAGCTTAACATATTAAGTGACTTTCATAGGTTCACAAAATTATTCAGTGACAGAAAGGGCCTAAAGCCTCCAAAGCTTTAACTACAGCTGCTCACCTGTAATAACCCATTTAGGATCACGTATCACACTAGAACATGGAGTTCCTGGGCGGCACCAATGGTTACCAACTCAGCTACTGACCAAAAGGCTGGTGTCTCAAATCCACCCAAAGGTGCCTTGGCAGAAAGTCCTGGCAATTGACTTCCAAAAGGTCACTAAACCAAAACCCATTGCCTTCGAGTCAATTCTGACTCACAGCGACCAGTCATTGAAAACTCTATGGAGCACAGTATTACTAGGAAACATATGGGGTCACCATGAGTCAGAGGTTGACTTGATGGTAACTTTTTTTTTTTTTTTTTTAATTTATAGAACAAGAGGAACTTTGAGCTTACATAATCTGTAACATACAAGTAATAACATTTAGATGTTTAGAATTAGTGCTATTGTACATTAGTACTAAATTCTACCAAAAAAATCAGATAATAGATATATTCAAGGCTTTATTTTTATTTAATTTTTTTCAAAACGAATGAGTTATTCAGGTAGACCAAGTGGGAGGATGGTTTTCTCAACAGAGAGAAAACACCTTATAAGTCACAGATGCATGAATTATCAATGACACTCTGTTCTAGGAACTACAAATAATTCCAGGAGAATAGGGCAATGCTTGCTTGTATGTGGGATGATGGCAGGATAATATGACTGGAAAGTTAGAAGAGGATCATACTAGGATGGACTTTGTAATACCTGATAAGGATTTTGGGATTTTTCCTGATGTTTATAGGAGTCCCCAAAGATTTGAAGGAGAGTGTCACATTGTAAGATTTACAGCTTAGAAATATCGCTCCAGCAGAAAGATGGAGGAAGCATCAGAGTAGAATGAGACTGGGTACAAGGAGACCATTTGCAGACCATTAAAACAGTCCAAGGATGGAAGCTAATGAGGTGCTGCGTGAGGGCAATGGGGACAGTCATATAGAGATAGGGACATATTTAAAAGCTGTATACAAAAAAATATTCAAATAAACTCTGTGAGCAATTCAGTGTGGTAGGAGAAGATCTGTCTACACTAACTTGAGAGGATAATTGTGACCACTCATAGAAAAGGGGAAAATGAGGTAATTTTGGGTATAGGATGATGATGTGTCCTGTTTGATCATATTAGGTATGATAGCCCAGTGAGTTCTCCAAGTGGAGATGCCCAGGAGAAAATTGTGCATAGGGTCTTGAACTCCAAAGAGAAAACAGGTTGAGTACTGTATCTGTTGGGAGCCCTGGTGGTACACTGCTTAAGTGCTAGGCTGCTAACTGGAAGATCAGTGGTTGGAACCCACCAGATGCTCTGTAGGACAAAGATGTGGCAGCCCGCTATAAAGATTTAAAGCCTTGCAAACCCTATGTGGGGCAGTTCTGTTCTGGCCTATAGGGTTGCTATGAGTTGGAATTGACTCCATGATAACTGGTTCACTGCATCTCTAAGTCATTGTATTAAAGATGTAGAAGTTATATAGGTAGATGGGATCAGCCAGAAAAGCCACACAACATGAGAAGTGAAAATGATTAAATCACAGCATTCTGGGGGCACTAACATTTAAGAGGTGGCAGAAGGAGAGAAGACCATGATTGCGGATTATGCGAAGGAAGTGAAATTTAAGAAGGAAGCCTCTCTTATAGTGGAAATGAAAGAAAGAAGCTAAATAAGAGAACTGAAAAGTTTCCAGTAGACTTGACAACTAAGAAACCACTGTTGACATTTCTGAGTGTAATTTCAGGGGAGCTTTGAGGGTGAGAACAGATTACTGAGAATAGATGAGTCTATGAAAGGTCAGAAAATATGAACAATAAGTGTACCAGGCTCTTCCAAGAAGATGGACTTTAAGATGAAGGACAGTGTCATTAGGAAGAAGCCAGAGGGCAATGCACAGTAGAGGAAAGAATTTTGAAAGTTGGGAGGAATTCAAGAATATTTACATACTGAAGTGAAAAAGTTTTTGAGGAGAACCAAACCCAAAGTCATTGAGTCAATTCCAACTCATAGCAACCCTACAGGACAAAGCAGAATTCCTCTATAAGGTTTCCAAGGCTGTAAATCTTCACAGAAGCAGACTGTCACATCTTTCTCCCACAGAGCAGCTGGTGGATTCCAACTGCTGACCTTCTGGTTAATAGCCAAGTGCTTAACCACTATACCACCCAAGCTCCTTTTGAGGAAAGTGAACTTAAATACAGTAGAAAAAAGTGATAACTGATGGAGCAAGTTTTAAAAAGTAGAAAGGGGTTGTGCTTCAGAGACTTGTGAAGTATTAGAAGTAGATGTGTGGAAAGAAGACAGTAATTTTCCTCTGAAATAGGAGGAAGAATCAGTTCAGATATAAATATTTTTATATGTGGGTGGTTTATAAGTTAAGAAGTTTTGTTTTCTGTTTGTATATTTTCCCTATTGACTTTTATTTTATCTGCAATACAGAATAAAGGCTAGGTCACGTGCAGAAAATGTGGACGAAGGCAGTAGTATTATAACCTTGAGAAGCATGGCAGAATCAAAGAAAGCTCTTGTAAAGAATGGCACAAACACTTATAGAGGGCTACGGTACAACACTGGGGACAAAGGAGTTTAAATGTAACTTTCATTGGGAAAAAGAGTGGAAAGAATATGATAAAAAGGGTTTAAATGATAAAGAATTCCTAGCAACAAACATATACCTTTATCATAGACAGAATTGACAAACTTTCTGGATTTATCTTTATAAGGGTCTCTTTCATTAATTTTTTTTTTTTTCATTAGGCCATAAACTAACTTGGGGGTAAGAGATAGGTGTTTCAGTTTTGTATCCTTAGCTAAGTACAAAGATCTACCACTTAATGCATTTTATTCCAAAGACTTTTGGTTTCCTATATGGAGCTCTTTTCTTTAAAGAAGATTATAGAATCTCAACTTTGTTCAGTCAACAACATACCCAAGTCAAAGACATTAATCATAACTGATCTATACCCATCATGGTAATTCTTGGTCAAGAGCAGGGATCTGAAACCTTTTTCTCTCAAGGTCCAAATAGTAAATGTATTTGGCTTTACAAGCCATACAGTCTGTTACAATTACGGAACTTTGATATTGTAGTGCAAAAGCAGCCATAGATAATAGACAACATGTGATCAAATGACTTTGACTGTATCCCAATAAAACTTTCTTTACAAAAATGGTAGGTGGTGGGGGGGGGGCGCCAAGATGGCTGACTAGGTAGATGCTACATTGGATCCATCTTGCAACAAAGGCTCGGAAAAACAAGTGAATCGATCACATACACGACAATCTACGAACCCTGAACAACAAACACAGATTTAAAGAGTTGACCTGAGTGACACAGACAGAGAACGAAGAACTACAGGGAAGCAGCGACTGTTTTCGGAGCCTGGAGCCAGCGTCCCAGTCAGGTAAACTTGGCGCCGGGCTTAGGATTGGGCGCAGGGGAGAGCTGAGCACGGCATCCTCTCACGGTGCAAACACGGGGTGCAGCCCTACTCCCCTGAACTAACCCCGGGAGGGGGCCCAGCCGGTCCGCGGAGGTGGCGCGGCGACGCGGCTTGCAGGAGGAGAAGTCCCCAGGAGGCAGCGACGGATTTTGGACCCAGGAGTGCAGCGTCCCAGCAGGGGAACCTTGATGCTGGGCTTTGGACTGACAGCGGAGGAACTGACCGCGGCTTCTGTGGGCCAGACCCTCGGGGGCAATCTCTACCCAGCCAGCACACATAGGCGACATGCCCCTTGGGAATCTCAGATAAAATAGTCATCCCAAGCAAGATAAGCAACTTTGGCTATATCCCGGGGTGCTACTCTCTCCTGTTTTTCTGAACCCTCCCCTCCCCTTCCCAGGCGGCTTCATTAACATTGGAATTTCCTGAGCCAGAGGGAGAACGGCTCCAGCTCCGTGGCTTTTCTTCCCCCCCCCTTTTTTTTTTTTTGGTCCTTTCCTAACCCATTCTTCCGGCCTGAGAGAAGCAACCACAAAAAACCCAAGGACCAAAAATCCTTCCCTAATTGGACTAAAAACACAGAACCAGCTCCAGTCAAGCATATATGATCCATATCTCAGGCTTTCATCCCTACAGGGAACAAGGTGGCTACTATAATGCAAAGGTATTTCTGATAGGGATCTGACTGCATTTTTTTTTAGCGGATTTACTGGAAAAACAAGTTTCCCAGGTCTGATATCTCTGCTTATTCAACAGACCCCTAACTGACCCATAACAGGGAACTGAGGGCTGAAGCTCCCCCCAGACCACCTAGCCTCTTGCCTTAGGGGTCTAAGGAGGGTGACACCTACCAATCTGTAGAGGTACTTGCATTGGGGGCCTAAGGTACAGCTGCAGAGCCCTCCCACCAAGGAGCTTTAGGAATAGAGACACACCTACCTCACTGACACTTGAGGGAAGCCTGTCAGCATCCTGCCCCCTCTGGAGTGTGAACCCTAGCTGCTAACAGAATCAGGTGCACACAACTATCACCACTACTTCTCAAGGTGGATAGGTGATAGGGTGCAGCACACACTTGATGACCCAAAATCAGATTCTACACAAGAATAGTGAATAGACTCAGGCATATATAACTGGCAACAGCCCAAACCAGCTGGTAATAGGTCATAAGTAAGTCAAGGGCTACAACAATCAAGACAGCACAATCTAGTAGCCCATCCATGTATATTGAAAGAAAACAAAACAAGATAAGACTCAGTGAGCAAATATAGAATAAATCACTACAATATCTTAGTGATGGCTCGGAGACAGCAGTCGATATCAAACCACATAAAGAAGCAGACCATGACAGCTTCTACAACCCCCCAAACAAAAGAATCAAAATCTTTCCCAAACGAAGATACAATCCTGGAATTATCAGATACAGAATATAAAAAACTAATTTACACAATGCTTCAAGACATCAGGGATGACCTCAGAAATGAAATAAGGCAAACTGCAGAAAAAGCCAGGGAACACACTGATAAAACAGTTGAAGAACTCAAAAAGATTATTCAAGAACATAGTGGAAAAATTAATAAGTTGCAAGAATCCATAGAGAGACAGCATGCAGAAATCCAAAAGATTAACAATAAAATTACAGAATTAGACAATGCAATAGGAAGTCAGAGGAGCAGACTCGAGCAATTAGAATGCAGACTTGGGAATCTGGAGGACCAGGGAATTAACACCAACATAGCTGAAAAAAAATCAGATAAAAGAATTAAAAAAAATGAAGAAACCCTAAGAATCATGTGAGACTCTATCAAGAAGGATAATTTACGTGTGATTGGAGTCCCAGAACGGGGAGGGAGGACAGAAAACACAGAGAGAATAGTGGAAGATCTGCTGACAGAAAACTTCCCTGACATCATGAAAGACGAAAGGATATCTATCCAAGATGCTCATCGAACCCCGTTTAAGACTGATCCAAAAAGAAAAACACCAAGACATATTATCATCAAACTTGCCAAAACCAAAGATAAAGAGAAAATTTTAAAAGCAGCCAGGGATAAAAGAAAGGTCTCCTTCAATGGAGAATCAATAAGAATAAGTTCAGACTACTCAGCTTTTTTTTTACTCAGCAGAAACCATGCAGGCAAGAAGGCAACGGGATGACATATACAGAGCACTGAAGGAGGAACACTGCCAGCCAAGGATCATATATCCAGCAAAACTCTCTCTGAAATATGAAGGTGAAATTAAAATATTTACAGATAAACCCAAGCTTAGAGAATTTGCAAAAACCAAACCAAAGCTATAAGAAATACTAAAGGAAATTGTTTGGTCAGAAAACCAATAATATCAGATACCAGCACAACACAAGGTCACAGAACAGAATATCCTGATATCAACTCAAACAGGGAAATTGCAAAAACAAATTAAGATTAATTAAAAAAAAATGCTCAAAACAGGGAATCATTGAAGTCACTATGTAAAAGATCACAATAATCAAAAAGAGGGACTAAATACAGGTGGCATAGAACTGCCATATGGAGAGGGATGCAAGGCGATATAGGACAACACAAGTTAGGTTTTTACTTAGAAAAATAGGGGTAAATATTAAGGTAACCACAAAGAGGTATAACAACTCCATAACTCAAAATAAAAACCAAGAAAAACGTAACAACTCAGCAAACATAAAGTCAAATATTATGAAAATGAGGATGTCACAATTTACAAAGAAAAACATCTCAGGACAAAACAGTAAGTGGAAAAATGAAATTGTCAACAACACACATAAAAACGCATCAAAATGACAACACTAAACACTTACTTATCTATAATTACGCTGAATGTAAATGGACTAAATGCACCAATAAAGAGACAGAAAGTCTTGGACTGGATAAAGAAACATGATCCGTCTATATGCTGCCTACAAGAGACACACCTTAGACTTAGAGACACAAACAAACTAAAACTCAAAGGATGGAAAAAAATATATCAAGCAAACAATAAGCAAAAAAGAAGAGTAGCAATATTAATTTCTGACAAAATAGACTTTAGACTTAAATCCACCACAAAGGATAAAGAAGGACACTACATAATGATAAAAGGGACAATTGACCAGGAAGATATAACCATATTAAATATTTATGCACCCAATGACAGGGCTGCAAGATACATAAATCAAATTTTAACAGAACTGAAAAGTGAGATAGACACCTCCACAATTATAGTAGGAGACTTCAACACACCACTTTCGGAGAAGGACAGGACATCGAGTGAGAAGCTCAATAGAGACACGGAAGACCTACTTACAACAATCAACCAACTTGACCTCATTGACTTATACAGAACTCTCCACCCAACTGCTGCAAAGTATACTTTTTTTTCTAGCACACATGGAACATTCTCTAGAATAGACCACATATTAGGTCATAAAACAAACCTTTGCAGAATCCAAAACATCGAAATATTACAAAGCATCTTCTCAGACCACAAGGCCATAAAAGTAGAAATCAATAACAGAAAAATTAGGGAAAAGAAATCAAATACTTGGAAACCGAACAATACTCTCCTGAAAAAAGACTGGGTTATAGAAGACATTAAGGAGGGATTAAGGAAATTCATAGAATGCAACGAGACTGAAAATACTTCCTATCAAAACCTCTGGGACACAGCAAAAGCAGTGCTCAGAGGCCAATTTATATCGATAAATGCACACATACAAAAAGAAGAAAGAGCCAAAATCAGAGAACTGTCCCTACAACTTGAACAAATAGAAAGTAAGCAACAAAAGAATCCATCAGGCACCAGAAGAAAACAAATAATAAAAATTAGAGCTGAACTAAATGAATTAGAGGACAGAAAAACAATTGAAAGAATTAACAAAGCCAAAAGTTGGTTCTTCGAAAAAATTAATAAAATTGATAAACCATTGGCTAGACTGACTAAAGAAATACAGGAAAAGAAACAAATAACCCGAATAAGAAACGAAAAGGACCACATCACAACAGACCCAACTGAAATTAAAAGAATCATATCAGATTATTCCGAAAAATTGTACTCTAACAAATTTGAAAACCTAGAAGAAATGGATGAATTCCTAGAAAAACACTACCTACCTAAACTAACACAATCAGAAGTAGAACAACTAAATAGACCCATAACAAAAAAAGAGATTGAAACGGTAATCAAAAAACTCCCAACAAAAAAAAGCCCTGGCCCGGACGGCTATACTGCAGAGTTCTACCAAACTTTCAGAGAAGAGTTAACACCACTACTACTAAAGGTATTTCAAAGCATAGAAAATGACGGAATACTACCCAACTCATTCTATGAAGCCACCATCTCCCTGATACCAAAACCAGGTAAAGACATCACAAAAAAGGGAAATTACAGACCTATATCCCTCATGAACATAGATGCAAAAATCCTCAACAAAATTCTAGCCAATAGAATTCAACAACATATCAAAAAAATAATTCACCACGACCAAGTGGGATTTATACCAGGTATGCAAGGCTAATTTTTTTTTTTTTTTATGGAAGGCTGGTTTAATATTAGAAAAACCATTAATGTAATCCACCATATAAATAAAACAAAAGACAAAAACCACATGATCTTCTCAATTGATGCAGAAAAGGCATTTGACAAAGTCCAACACCCATTTATGATAAAAACTCTTACCAAAATAGGAATTGAAGGAAAATTCCTCAACATAATAAAGGTCATCTTTACAAAGCCAACAGCCAACATCACTCTAAATGGAGAGAGCCTGAAAGCATTTCCCTTGAGAACAGGAACCAGACAAGGATGCCCTTTATCACCACTCTTATTCAACATTGTGCTAGAAGTCCTAGCCACAGCAATTAGGCTAGACAAAGAAATAAAGGGCATCCGGATTGGCAAGGAGGAAGTAAAATTATCTCTATTTGCAGATGACATGATCTTATACACAGAAAACCCTAAGGAATCCTCCAGAAAACTACTGAAACTAATAGAAGAGTTTGGCAGAGTCTCAGGTTATAAGATAAACATACAAAAATCACTTGGATTCCTCTACATCAACAAAAAGAACATCGAAGAGGAAATAACCAAATCAATACCATTCACAGTAGCCCCCAAGAAGATAAAATACTTAGGAATAAATCTTACCAAGGATGTAAAAGACCTATACAAAGAAAACTACAAAGCACTACTACAAGAAATTAAAAAGGACATACTTAAGTGGAAAATCATACCTTGCTCATGGATAGGAAAACTTAACATAGTAAAAATGTCTCTTCTACCAAAAGCCATCTATACATACAATGCACTTCCAATCCAAATTCCAATGTCATTTTTTAATGTGATAGAGAAAGAAATCACCAACTTCATATGGAAGGGAAAGAAGCCTCGGATAAGCAAAGCATTACTGAAAAAGAAGAAGAAAGTGGGAGGCCTCACTCTACCTGATTTCAGAACCTATTATACAGCCACAGTAGTCAAAACAGCCTGGTACTGGTACAACGACAGACACATAGACCAGTGGAACAGAATTGAGAACCCAGATATAAATCCATCCACATATGAGCAGCTGATATTTGACAAAGGCCCAGTGTCAGTTAATTGGGGAAAAGATAGTCTTTTTAACAAATGGTGCTGGCAAAACTGGATATCCATTTGCAAAAAAATGAAACAGGACCCATACCTCACACCATGCACAAAAACTAACTCCAGGTGGATCAAAGACCTAAACATAAAGACTAAAACGATAAAGATCATGGAAGAAAAAATAGGGACAACATTAGGAGCCCTAATACAAGGCATAAACAGAATACAAAACATTACCAAAAATGATGAAGAGAAACCCGATAACTGGGAGCTCCTAAAAGTCAAACACCTATGCTCATCTAAAGACTTCGCCAAAAGAGTAAAAAGACCAACTACAGACTGGGAAAGAATTTTCAGCTATGACATCTCCGACCAGTGCCTGATCTCTAAAATCTATATGATTCTGTCAAAACTCAACCACAAAAAGACAAATATCCCAATCAAGAAGTAGGCAAAGGATATGAACACACACTTCACTAAAGAAGATATTCAGGCAGCTAACAGATACATGAGAAAATGCTCTTGATCATTAGCCATTAGAGAAATGCAAATTAAAACTACGATGAGATTCCATCTCACTCCATCGGGGCTGGCATTAATCCAAAAAACATAAAATCATAAATGTTGGAGAGGCTGCGGAGAGATTGGAACTCTTATACACTGCTGGTGGGAATGTTAAATGGTACAACCACTGTGGAAATCTATTTGGCGTTATCTTAAACAGTTAGAAATAGAACTACCATACAACCCAGAAATCCCACTCCTCGGAATATACCCTAGAGAAATAAGAGCCTTCACACAAACAGATATATGCACACCCATGTTTATTGCAGCTCTGTTTACAATAGCAAAAAGCTGGAAGCAACCAAAGTGTCCATCAATGGATGAATGGTTAAATAAATTGTGGTATATTCACAGAATGGAATACTACGCATCGATAAAGAACAGTGACGAATCTGTGAAACATTTCATAACATGGAGGAACCTGGAAGGCATTATGCTGAGCGAAATTAGTCAGAGGCAAAAGGACAAATATTGTATAAGACCACTATTATAAGATCTTGAGAAATAGTATAAACTGAGAAGAACACATACTTTTGTGATTACGAGGCGGGGAGGGAGGGAGGGTGGGAGAGGGTTTTTTACTGATTAATTAGTAGATAAGAACTGCTTTAGGTGAAGGGAAGGACAATACTCAATACATGGAAGGTCAGCTCAACTGGACTGGACTGGACCAAAAGCAGAGAAGTTTCCGGAATAAACTGAATACTTCAAAGGTCAGCGGAGCAAGGGCAGGGGTTTAGGGACTATGGCTTAAGGGGACTTCTAAGTCAATTGGCAAAATAATTCTATTATGAAAACATTCTGCATCCCACTTTGAAATGTGGTGTCTGGGGTCTTAAATGCTAACAAGCGGCCATCTAAGATGCATGAATTTGTCTCAACCCACCTGGATCAAAGGAGAATGAAGAACACCAAGGTCACACGATAACTAAGAGCCCAAGAGACAGAAAGGGCCACATGAACTAGAGACTTACATCATCCTGAGACCAGAAGAACTAGTTGGTGCCCGGCCACAACTGATGACTGCCCTGACAGGGAGCACAACAGAGAACCCCTGAGGTAGCAGGAGAACAGTGGGATGCAGACCCCAAATTCTCACAAAAAGACCATACTTAATGGTCTGACTGAGACTAGAGGAATTCCCGCGGTCATGGTCCCCAAACCTTCAGTTGGACCAGGACAGGAACCATTCCCGAAGACAACTCAGCAGTCATGAAAGGGACTGGACAGTGGGTAGGAGAGAGATGCTGATGAAGACTGAGCTAATGATATCAGGTGGACACTTGAGACTGTGTTGGCATCTCCTGTCTGGAGTGGGGATGGGAGGATAGAGAGAGTTGGAAGCTGGCAAAATTGTCACGAAAGGAGAGACTGGAAGGGCTGACTCATTAGGGGGAGAGCAAGTGGGAGAACGAAGTAAGGTGTATATAAACTTATATGTGACAGTCTGACTTGATTTGTAAACGTTCACTTGAAGCTCAGGAAAAGTTAATTAAAAAAAAAATGGTAGGTGGTGGGAGCCAAGATGGTGGAATAGACATATGCTTCCAGTGAGCCCTCTTTACAACAAAGACCCCAAAAAACAAGTGAAACTAGTATATTTGTGACAAGCTGGGAGCCCTGAGCTTCAAAGGCAAGCTTAGAAAATGAACTGAGGGGCAAGGGGAGGAATAGACCATTCAGAAGCAGAGAGGAGTTACCAGACCTGAATCGCGTGGAGTCCTCAGGCATTACTCCTGGAGCAGCAGCAGTAGGCTGGTACCAGTGTTCCCCGCAGTTTCCTCAAGGAGAAGCAGCCAGCCTCACAGCCTACTCACACCTCCGGAACTGGACAGCAATGGCACTCTCGGCAAAAGCTAAGTACTTGTGGATATTTTAAGGTGCCCCCTCCGCCCCCACACCAGCTTCAGTGGCTGAATTCCCCGGGCCTGAGATCGGCCCTACTGAGCACCTAGAGCCATCCACCCGGGCTTGGGGAAGGAAAAAAATTTGCAACTGGGGGAAAAGATAATTTGCTAGCCCCACTAACTGGGGGAGCTCAGGACAGAAGCAGCTCCTGTCCAGGCATAAACCATCTGTGGACTTTGAGCACCTGTCCCTTCTGCACGGACCTATGTGGGCCTATTTCGGGAGAATAGGCCCTTGCTGGCAAACCCCAACTATTTCAACTGTGCAGTGGAGAGGTGGGTGTTTGATGTTTGACATTGTTTTGCCTATTAAACCTACCCACATCAGGGACCTAAGGACTGGTAGCCACCCATGACAGGGGTCCAAAGATTACTGGTATCTCCCAGTCCTTACAACCAAAAACTCTGGGTAACTACGGTCCATCTGCAGAACCCACCCACCTGCATGCTCTGGGGAACAGGGATTGGCTTTTCTCAGAGACACTTGAGGGTCGGTTCTCAGCCCTCTGCCTTGTTCACAGCATGACCCCCTGCTGCAATCAGATACCAGTATATATGCCAAACACCCCTGCCCCTCTAAGAGTCTAGGACAGAGCCTGTACCACACACTTGATGATCACCTACCTCGAAACTTGAGCTGAATTCATACGAGAAAACTGAATGGACTCCTAGACTGATATAACGGATAACAAGTCTAGCCATCTTTGGACAGGATGTCAGAGCTCCAAAGGCGAAAATAATCAAGCTAGCTCACTCAAGCAACACATAGGTGTGTACCAAAAGAAAACAAAGCAAGCAGCTACAACACAGTAAGCAAGCATAAAATAATACAATAACTTATAGATGGCTCGGAGAGAACAGTCAATATCAAGTCACATAAAGGAACAGATCATGATCACCTCAACAGGCTCTCAAAACAAAAAATCCAGGGATCTTCTAGATGAAAGTGCATTCCTGGAATTACCAGATGCAGAATACAAAAGTTTAATATACAGAACCCTTCAAGACATCAGGAAGGAAATGAGGCAATATGTAGAACAAGCCAAGGAACACACAGATAAAGCAACTGAAGAAATTAGAATGATTATTCAGGAACACAATGAAGTTTAATAAGCTGGAAAAATCCACAGACAGCAATCAGAAATTCAGAAGATTAACAATAAAATTACAGAATTAGACAACTCAAAAGAAAGTCAGAGGACCAGAATTGAGCAAGTAGAAGCTAGAATTTCTGAACTCGAAGATAAATCACTTGGCACTAATATATTTGAAGAAAAATCAGATAAAAGAAATAAAAAAAATGAAGAAACCTTAAGAATCATGTGGGACTCTATCAAGAGAAATAACCTATGAGTGAATGGAGTACCAGAACAGGGAGGATAACAGAAAATACAGAGAAAATTGTTGAAGATTTGTTGGCAGAAAACTTCCCTGCTATCGTGAAAGATGAGAAAATATCTATCCAAGATGCTCGTCAAACTCCACATAAGGTAGATCTTAAAAGAAAGTCATCAAGACATATTATAATCAAACTTGCCAAAACCAAAGATAAAGAGAGAATTACAAGAGCAGCAAGGGATAAACGAAAAGTCCCCTACAAAGGAGAGTAATAAGAATAAGCTCAGGCTACTCGGCAGAAACCATGCAAGCAAGAAGGCAATGGGATGACATATTTTAAAAAATGAAGGAAAAAAATTGCCTGCCAAGAATCATATATCCATCAAAACTGTCTCTTAAATATGAAGGTGAAATAAAGACATTTCCAGATAAACACAAATTTAGGGAATTCATAAAAACCAAACCAAAACTACAAGAAATACTAAAGGGAGTTCTTTGGTTAGAAAACCAATAATATCAGGTATCAGTGCAAGACTAGAACACTGGGCAGAGCAACCAGAAGTCAACCCAGACAGGGAAATCCAAAAAAAAAAAAACAAAGCAAGATTGTAAAAAAAGCCCCAAACAGGGTAACAACGATGTTAATATATAAAAGAAGACAACATTAAAATAAAAAGAGGGACTAAGGAATGTAATCATACACCTTCCATATGGAGAGAAAGATACGGTGATACAAGGAAATAAAAGTTACATTTAAATTTAGAAAAATAGGGATAAATAATTAGGTAACCACAAAGGAGACAAACTATACTACTCACCAAAATAAAATACAAGAAAAAAATAGAGACTCAGCAGAAAGAAAATTAACAACAAACATGAGGAAAGGAAAATATATAAAGATAATCTACTCAGCACATAAAAGAAACTGTCAACAACACACAAAAAAAGATATCAAAATGATAGCACCAAATTCATATCTATCCATAATTACCCTGAATGTAAAAGGACCAAATGCACCAATAAAGAGAGAGTGGCAGAATGGATTAAAAAACAAGATACATCTATACGCTGCCTACAAGAGACACACCTGAGACTTAGAAACACAAACTAAAACTCAAAAAATGGAAAAAAATATATCGAGCAAACAACAATCAAAAAAGAGCAGGAGTGGCAATATTAATTTCTGACAAAATAGACTTTAAATTTAAATCCATCATAAAGGATAAGGAAGGATACTATATAATGATTAAAGGAAATATACACCAAGAAGATATAACCATATTAAATATTATACACCCAATGACAGGGATACAAGATACATAAAACAAACTTTATTTGCATTGAAAAGTGAGATAGACAGCTCCACAATAATAGTAGGAGACTTCAACACACCACTTTTGGTGAAGGACAGGACATCCAGAAAGAAGCTCAATAAAGACACGTAAGATCTAAATGCCACGATCAACCCACTTCACCTCATGAACATATACAGAACACTCCACCCAAAAGCAACCAAGTATACTTTCTTTTCTAGTGCATATGGAACTTACTCGAAAATAGACCACACATTAGGGCACAAAGCAAGCCTTAGCAGAATCCAAAACACTGAACTATTACAAACCATCTTCTCTGACCATAAGGCCATAAGAGTGGAAATCAATAATAGGAAAAGAAATCAAACACTTGGAAACTGAACAATGCCCTGCTTAAAAAAGACTGGATTATAGAAGACATTAAGGATGGAATAAAGAAATTCAGAGAATCTAATGGGAATGAAAACATTTCCTATCAGAACCTTTGGGACACAGCAAAAGTGGTGCTCATAGGCCAATTTATATCAATAAATGCACACATACAAAAAGAAGAAAGGGCCCAAATCAAAGAATTATCCCTACAACTTGAATAAATAGAAAGAGTAACAAAAGAAACCCACAGGCACCAGAAGAAAATAAATAATAAAAATTAGAGCTGAACTAAATGAAATAGAAAACAGAAAAACAATTCAAAGAAATAACAAGACCAAAAGCTGTTTTTTTGAGAAAATCAACAAAATTGATAAACCACTGGCCAAACTGACAAAAGAAAAACAGGAGGGGAAGCAAATAACCCAAATAAGAAATGAGATGGACGATATTACAACAGATGCAACTGAGATAAAAAGAATCGTATCAGATTACTATGAAAAATTATACTCAAACAAATTAGAAAGCCTAGAAGAAATGGATGAATTCCTAGAAACACACTACCTACCTAAACTAACACAAACAGAGGTAGAACAGCTAAATAGACCCATAACAACAGAAGAGATTGAAAAGGTAATCAAAAAAAACACCCAACAAAAAAAAAGCTCTGGTCCGGGCAGCTTCACCGCAGAGTTCTACCAAACTTTCAGAGAAAAGTTAACACCACTACTACTAAAGGTATTTCAGAGCATAGAAAAGGATGGAATACTACCAAACTCATTCTATGAAGCCACCATATCCCTGATACCAAAACCAGGTAAAGACACCACAAGAAAAGAAAATTATAGACCTATATCCCTCGTGAACGTAGTCGCAAAAATCCTCAACAAAATTCTAACCAATAGAATTCAACAACGTATCAAAAAAATAATTCACCATATTAGAAAACCAATTAATGTAATCCACCACATAAATAAAACAAAAGACAAGAATCACATGATTTTATCAATTGATGCAGAAAAGGCATTTGACAAAGTTCAACACCCATTCATGATACAAACTCTCAGCAAGATAGGAATAGAAGGAAAATTCCTCAACATAATAAAGGGCATTTATACAAAGCCAACAGCCAGCATCACCCCAAATGGAGACAGCCTGAAAGCATTCTCCCTGACATGGGGAACCAGACAAGGATGACCTCTATCACCGCTCTTATTCAACATTGTGTTGGAGGTCGTAGCCAGAGCAATTAGGCAAGATAAAGAAATAAAGGGCATCCAGACTGGCAAGGAAAAAGTAAAAGTATCTCTATTTGCAGATGACATGATCTTGTACACAGAAAACCCTAAGGAATCCTCCAGAAAACTACTGAAACTAATAGAAGAGTTCAGCAGAGTATCGGGATACAAGACAAACATACAAAAATCCTCTACACCAACAAAAAGAACATTGAAGAGGAAATCACCAAAACAATGCCATTTATAGTAGCCCCCAAGAAGATAAAATACTTAGGAATAAATCTTACCAGAGATGTAAAAGACATACAAAGAAAACTACAGTACACTCCTGCAAGAAACCAAGAGACTTACATAAGTGGGAAAACATACCTTGCTCATGGATAGGAAGACTTAACATTATAAAAATGTCTATTCTACCAAAAGGTATCTATACATTTAATGCAACTCTGATCCAAATTGCAACGACATTCTTTAATGAGATGGAGAAACAAATCATCAACTTCATATGGAAGAAAAGGGGCCCCAGATAAATAAGGCATTAATGAAAAAGAAGAACAAAGTGGGAGACCTTCCTTTACCTGATTTTAGAACCTATTATACTGCCACAGTAGTCAAAACAGCCTGCTACTGGTACAACAACAGATGCATAGACCAATGGAACAGAATTGAGAACCCAGATATAAATGCATCCACATATGAGCAGTTGATATTTGACAAAGGCCCCAAAACAGTTAAATGGGGAAAAGACAGTCTTTCTAACAAATGGTGCTGGCATAACTGGATATCCATCTGCGAAAAAATGAAACAAGACCCATACCTCACACCATGCACAAAAATGAACTCAAGATGGATCAAAGACCTAAATATAAAATCTAAAATGATAAAGACCATGGAAGAAAAAATAGGGACAACATTAGGAGCCCTAATATATGGCATAAACAGTATACAAAACATTATTAAGAATGCAGAAGAAAAACTAGATAACTGGGATCTCCTAAAAATCAAACACCTATGCTCATCCAAAGACTTCACCAGAAGAGTAAAAAGACTACCTACAGACTGGAAAAAAGTTTTTAGCTATGACATTTCTGATCAGTGCCTGATCTCTAAAATCTTATTGATACTGCAAAAACTCAACTGCAAAAAGACAAATAACCCAATTAAAAAATGGGCGAAAGATATGAATAGACACTTCACTAAAGAAGACATTCAGGTAGCTAAGAGATACATGAGGAAATGTTCATGATCATTAGCCATTAGAGAAATGCAGATCAAAACTACAATGAGATTCCATCTCACTCCAACAAGGCTGGCATTAATGCAAAAAACACAAAAGAGTAAATGTTGGAGAGGCTGTGGAGAGATTGGAACACTTATGCACTGCTGGTGGGAATGTCAAATGGTACAACCACTTTGGAAATTGATTTGGCACTTCCTTAAAAAGCTAGAACTAGAACTACTATATGATCTAGCAATCCCACTCCTTGGAATATATCCTAGAGAAATAAGAGCCTTTACACAAACAGATATATGCACACCCATGTTCACTACAGCACTGTTTACAATAGCAAAAAGATGGAAGCAACCAAGGTGCCCATCAAGGGATGAATGGATAAATAAATTGTGGTATATTCACACAATGGAATACTACGCATAGGTAAAGAACAATGAGGAATCTGTGAAACATTTCATAACATGGAGGAACCTGGAAGGCATTATGCTAAGTGAAATTAGTCAGTTGCAAAAGGTCAAATATTATATAGGACCACTATCATAAGAACTTGAGAAACAGTTTAAACTGAGAAGAAAACATTCTTTTGTGGTTACGAGAGGGGGGAGGGAGGGAGAGTACGAGAGGGGTATTCACTAATTAGATAGTAGATAAGAACTACTTTAGATGAAGGGAAATACAACACACAATACAGGGGAGGTCAGCCCAACTGGACTAAACCAAAAGCAAAGAAGTTTCCTGAATAAACTGAATGCTTCGAAGACGAGTATAGCAGGGGCAGGGGTTTGGGGACCAAGGTTTCAAGGGATATCTAAGTTAACTGGCATAATAAAATCTATTAAGAAAACATTCTGCATCCCACTTTGAAGAGTGGTGTCTGGGGTTTTAAACACTAGCAATTAGCCATCTAAGATGCATCGATTGGTCTCAACTCACCTGGATCAAAGGAGAATGAAGAACACCAAGGACAGAAGGCAATTACTAGCCCTAGAGAAAGGGCCACATAAACCAGAGACTACATCATCCTGAGACGAGAAGAACTAGATGGTGCCTGGCCACAACCGATGACTGCTGTGATAGGGAGCACAACAGAGAACCCCTGAGGGAGCAGGAGAACAGTGGGATGCAGACCCCAATTTCTCATAAAAAGACCAGAAGTAATGGTCTGACTGAGACTAGAAGGACCCTGGTGGTCATGGCCCCCAGGCCTTCTGTTGCCCCAGGACAGGAACCATTCCTGAAGCCAACTCTTCAGACATGGATTGGACTGGACAATGGGTTGGAGAGGGATGCTGGTGAGGAATGATCTTTTTGGATCAGGTGGACACTTGAGACTCTGTTGGCATCTCCTGCCTAGAGGGGAGATGAGAGGGTAGAGGGTGTTAGAAACTGATGAAATGGACACGAAAAGAGAGAGTGGAGGGAGAGAGTGGGCTGTCTCTTTAGGGGGAGAGTAATTGGGAGTATGTAGCAAGGTGGATATAAGTTTTTGTGTGAGAGACTGACTTGATTTGTAAACTTTCACTTAAAGCACAACAAAATCTATAAAAACTAAAAAAAAAAAAAAACAAAAAAATGTAGGTGGCGGTGGTGGGGATTTGACCTAGGCACGCAAGTCTGCACACCACTGGTGAAGAGTCTGGTGTCTCACACCGTCTTAGTCATCTAGTGCTGCTGTAACAGAAATACCACAAGTGGATGGCTTTAACAAACAGAAATTTATTCTCTCACAGGTTAGGAAGCTAAAAGTCCATATTCAGGCTGCCAGGTCTAGGGGAAGTATATCTTTCTCTGTTGGCTCTGGGGGAAGGTCCCTGTACCCTTTCAACATCTGTGGACCTGGTGTTCCTTGGAGAGCTCCATGTGTCTTGGCATCAACCTTCCCCTGGGTCTAGGAGATTCTCAGTGCAGCGACCCCAGGTCCAAAAGATGTGCTTTGCTCCCAGCTCTTCTTTCTTGGCGGCAGTCAGGCGTCTCCTCTCTGCTTATTTCCCTTTCCTTTTATGTCTTGTAAGATAAAAGATGTAATTCAAGTAAGGGTGTTGCCTGAGTAAGGGTGGTGACTTGAGTAAGGGCAGGACTTGAGTCATGTCCTCTTGTAAGGATGTGACTCAAGATACAATCCATCCTAATCATGCCTCATTAGCATATCCAAAACCCCATAGGGTTTCCAAGGAGTGGTTAGTGGATTCAAACTGCTGACCTTTTGTTTAGCAGATGATCTCTTAACCACTGCACCACCAGGGTTCCCATTAACATATGGAGGTTAGGATTTACAACACAAATCACAAAATGGGAACCAACTCTATGGCTCCTAACAATAACAACATCACAAAATGGAGAAAAATTATATCAGAGCACAAAACGGAGGACAACCACACAATACTGGGAATCGTGGCCTAGCCAAGTTGACACAGATTTTGGGAGGACACAACTAAATCCTTGACAGACATACTCTGGATCAATGGCATATAAACCGAAATCTATTTGAGGGTCTTCTGAGAGATATATTTTCCTTGACAAAAAGAGAGAACACACTAATAGAAAGCCGTTTTCCTCATTTGTGCTTTGGATACTGATATTTGAGAATATGTTGCTAGAAACTGTGGTAGACATTTTGTGACCATAGGGTGGTAAACCTGAGGATAAAAACCAACGTACTGAGAACAATGGAGGAAAAAGATTAAAAGAACAAATTCTTTATGATATCAGTGAGTCACTGAAGTAACCCTAGATTTGACAATTCCATATTTTATTTTATATCAGATCATTAAATATCTTTATTGAATATGTCCCTGATCATCCAGTGTTTAAGTACTTATAGCTAAATATACTCTAACCATTTAGAAACTCAATGTGTTTCAGGAATAAATGATAAAAATATTAAGATTTTAGAATACGAAGAAGAAGCTCTGGTGGTTTAATGGTTAAGTGCTTGGCTGCTAACTGAAAGGACATCTCTTAGAACTCCCCCAGCTGCCAATCAGGTTCTGTAAATACTACAGCCAAGGAAAACTTATAGGGTAGTTGTGTTCTGTAACATGAGTTGGAATCAACTCGATGGCACACAACAACAACAGAAGAAAACAAAGAGAAATTAAATATGAGGCATTTAAGCCATAGAGAACAGTAAGTCAAAATGCAGGAATTTTAGGCATTAATTTGATATCATGATGAAGGAGATTTGAAATAAACAGCAGAAACTGTAAAAGTAGAGTTAGGTCCTGAGAGCTTCAGGTTTGCATGGTGATGATAAATGGAGTGGGCGGGTGATAGGAGAGTAGACGTTTTAACACCAGTTGTGACTCTGAAATAGCTAGTTGGGACATGTTCATAACCAGGGTCATACAGCGTAGGGGGAAGGGTAGGGAAACTTAGATGAAAACAAAACTTCTTCTCTATCTTTGAAAGATGCCTTCAATTTCAGGAAAGTTCAGAAGCGGTAAATCATATGATGAAACTGACTGTCTGAGGACAAGCCAATTCTCTGTATCAGATGTTAGAGGTCAAAACGTTGCACACAGATGCTTCAGGAGTGAACACAGAAAAGTCTGAAAAAGGGTAAGATGGCATCAAGTATCTTCACTGAAGTAAAGCTCTCTAAGCATCCTTGAGGGATAAAATAAGAATCTAGTAAAGTTGCACGAAAGAACCTACCTGAGAGAATGGTGTGCAAAGTGAAGAAAAATGGAAATGTTCACTAAACAGTATGTGCCTAGAACTCCAAAGAATTCTTACAGTTGTAACATTTGATCTACAATTACAAAATGACCAATCTCAAAGGAAGTTCAATTTTTTTCTTCTTTTTCATAAAGATCAATAAAAATATATTACTGAAGTGTTCAACTTCAATGTTCAAATTCAATATAGAAAACAATACACACATAATATGACATAAAGATACTTTTACATTATCTGAATACAGTAAAAATCAAAACTAAAAAAGGAATGGAATCTTATAGAAATTATATGAAGCAACATTTGTTGTGCAACAAACCACCTTGGAACTTAGGAGCTTTAAAACAATAACTGTTTATGTCTTCCTGTCAACAGTTAGGGCTGGGCTCAGTCTGGTATTTTTTTTGGTCTGGCTGGGCTTGCTTGATTTTGGTTGGACCTACTCATACATCTGCCATCAGTTGGTAGACAGGCTGGCTAGTTTATAATGGCCTCAGCTAGGGCATCTACAACGGCTAAGCCTTTCTCTGCAAGGCCTTTCAACCCCAGCAGGCTAATCCTGACTGTTTGCTTGATGGTCACTGAGTTCCAAGATCAGCAAGAGTAGAACCTGCAAGGCCCCTTGAGCTCCAGGCTCAAAGCTGATACGGTGGCACTTCTGCTGCATTGTAATGGTCAAAACATTGCTTCCACCACTACCTGAGGTTTCCAGTTCCCATCATGCTGCTGATTACCTTTGTGACACTGGACACATGAAATAGTTTCTCTGCCAGTTCCTCTGTAAAAGCAGAAACACAATTAGATGATATTTAAAGAAGTGCCCCTCAAACTTCCCAGGAATAGGGACCACCTAGGGATCTTGTTAAAATGCAGATTCTAATTCAAAGAACTCATTACATTGGGCAAGTCTGCTGTAAAAGACCTCTTAAGTGTTAAAAAGCAAAGATGTCACTTTGAGGACTAAGGTGTGCCTGACCCAAGCCTTGGTGTTTTCACTTACTTCATAAAGCATGTGAAAGCTGGACAATGAATAAGGTAAACCAAAGAAGAGTTGATTGATGCCTTTGAATTATGGTGTTGGCAAAGAATACTGGCTATACCATGGACTGCCAGAAGAATGAACAAATCTATCTTGGAAGAAGTACAGCCAGAGTGCTCTTTAGAAGCGAGATGGCAAGACTTCATCTCACTTTCTTTGGATATGTTATGACGAGAGACCAGTCCCTGGAGAAGGACATCATGCTTGGTAAAAACAGAGGGTCAGTGAAAAAGAGGAAGACTATCAACAAGATGGATTAACACAGTAGCTGCAGCAATGGGCTCAAACAGCAACGATTGTGAGGATGGCCCACGATTGGGCACGTTTTACTCTGTTGTATATAGGGTCGCTATGAGTCGGAACCAACTGGACAGCACCTAACAACAACAACAGACCTAGAGTAGGACCTGGGATTCCACATTATAGCAAGTTCCCAGGTGATGCCAACGCACCTGGTTCATAGACCGTGCTTTCAGTAACAAAGTTTTTTCTTTTTTTCCTAAGTATTTCTGACTCTTAAGAGAATGGTCACTACAGAGAAAGGGCAATCTTTTACCCAATCCTCCCAAAGGTAACATTAGATACACACTAATCTAAGGGAGGATCCTTGGTGGTGCAATGGCTAAGTGCTTAGCTGCTAATAGAAAGGTTGGCATTTCAAACCTACCCAGCATCTCCACAGGAGAAAGATCTGGCAATCTGCCTCTGAAAAGATGACAGCCCAGGAAGTGCTATGGGGCAGTTTTACTCTGTCACATGAGGTCACTGTGAATTAAAAATTGACTTTAGGGCACCTAACAGAAACAAAAATCCTAAGGGAATAAAGAAGGGAAAAGCCAACCAGAAGCATCTATAAGACTGTTGCATTTCTGAGCAGCTTCACATCCTTAACAGCAACTGCTATATGGGCAACTAGCTCTCACACATGTCTCACAGCTCCCCGAATTAGATTCCAAAGACCATCTGTCTGAACCACAACTGGGGATGACTTTCCATCTGTACTAAGTATTTCCCTGTTTTGCAATAATCACTCAACAGCTCCAGAATCTTTAAAGACAGACATGCACACAATTCATCTTCCAGAGACTGATGATAACTGACAACTGAGTTCATGGTATACAAAGCAGCACGGTGTGAAGATGTCTTTCTCATTCAGAGCAGGATTTCTTTGGTTTGTGGGTAATCACTGATACACTTGGTTTGGTATGACA
This sequence comes from Elephas maximus indicus, assembly GCF_024166365.1. Lineage (NCBI taxonomy): Eukaryota > Metazoa > Chordata > Mammalia > Proboscidea > Elephantidae > Elephas > Elephas maximus. The sequence goes on along the minus strand of NC_064837.1, from coordinate 41,181,690 downwards.
GCTATTTTAACACATTTGCTAGCAAAAGTAAGTTTCATACATACCCTTCTCCCCCATTTTAAGAAATATCATCAGCATCCCCTGGAAATTGCAGCACTACAAGGGAGAAAGGGAGAAGGGGTGTATGAAAGGGAGTTAATAAGGAAGGACTTGGTGTTAGAAGCTGCTTTGCCAACAAGTTCTCTGTCGCAACCAGATGAGATGGACTATTAAAGCTTGCATTTGAGTTAAGCATAAACCACTCTGGACATTTTAATTTCAAGTGAAATCATTTTCTGTTATTAGGATGTTTTGCTTTAATCTAATGTTCCTAACTTTGCATTGGTCTTGTTGTTGCTAGTTGCCATCGACTCAACTCTGACTCATGGTGACACCATGTGTGCAGAGTAGAACTGCTCCATAGGGTTTTCAAGGCTGTGACCTTTCGGAACCTATCACCAGGCTTGTTTTCTGAGGCCCCTCTGGGTAGGCTCAAACCACTAGCCTTTCAATTCCTAGCAGTCAAACATTCAACTGTTTGCACCACCCAGGGACTCAAGTCTGCATTAGATGTTAATATGTCAACACATCATAGAAATAACATAAGAGAAAACGTCGATACTGATGCTGGAGGATGTCCCATCAGATTGTGCGTTCTCTGTGTGTGTGTGTTTTCCTGCACATGTTCTAACTGACATTTAAACTGGTTCTACATATCATATTTGTAAGTGTGATACTTTTCAAAGGGTCAGCAACAATAAAAAAAAACTCTGCTTTCCAAATTCTTCTTTCCGGTTTGATCAAGTTTGTTTTATACAACAAAAGAAAATACTAGAGGATGTGCTTTTATTTCTCTTCCACATGAAAGGCTAAGTAAATTATTGTAATTTACATGGAAACTATCGGCCAGACAGAGCTTTTTTCAGCTGTGATTTTTCAATGTTGGATCATCTCAAGAGAGAGGGAAAGGACTCATTGCACATTCTTTATCTCTATCATATGTTCACGACCCAAGGTAGTACCTCTCTCAGACAGAAGTCAGTCAGCCTGTTATTTGGGAAATGGGAGGGTGGGAGTTGAGAAAAGCCAGTGAGCAATAGTTTATGTCAATTGTTGATCATTCCCCTATAGCAACAAAAAACAAACAGGTCACCTGACAGGGAGCACAACAGAGAACCCCTGAGGGAGCAGGAGATCAGTGGGATGCAGACCCCAAATTCTCATGAAAAGACCAGACTTAATGGTCTGACTGAGACTAGAAGAATCCCAGCGGTCATGGTCCCCAAACCTTCTGTTGGCCCAGGACAGGAACCATTCCCGAAGACAACTCATCAGACATGGAAGGGACTGGACAATGGGTAGGAGAGAGATACTGATCAAGAGTGAGCTACTTGTATCAGGTGGACACTTGAGACTGTGTTGGCATCTCCTGTCTGGAGGGGAGATGGGAGGGTAGAGAGGGTTAGAAATTGGCAAAATTGTCACGAAAGGAGAGACTGGAGTAAGGTGTATATAAGCTTATATGTGACAGACTGACTTGATTTGTAAACGTTCACTTTAAGCTCAGTTATTAAAAAAAAAAAGCACAAACTTTAAAAAATTGCAAATAATAATAATAATAAAGAAAAATCTGAGCCCCAGCTCCACAGTTCCAGATTCTGTCACCCCAATCTCTTCCCCGTGTCTCCCATGCCTAGGGATGGTGTCTGTAGTAGTAGTAGTTGTTGTCAGATGCTGTGAAGTCAATTTTGACTCAAAGCCACCTGCTGGGTGGGCCAACTTTTCAGTTAGTAGCCAAGTGCTTAACTTTTTGTATTGCACCACCAGGGTCTCTCTGTAGTTGTTACTTCTGCTGAAATACCGAGTGTGGTTTCTGGGTCCCTATTGGACCCAAGACTGGTACAAGAATTTTACCGTAAGTCAAAGAAAAGAAAAAGAAATTGAACCTGAATCTGATCAAGTCTCTAGATTTAACCATCAATTTCAACCACTAAGTTTTGTGGTAATTTGTCATACAGCAATAGACAACTAATACAAGTGTGATGATGGCATTGTGGTTATGTGTTTTTGTTGTTGCTTGTTTGTTTCTTTTTTTTTTTTTTGAGTCACAATGCAATATTTACAAATGAAATTATGTAGTGTCTAGAATTCGCTTTAAAATAATCATGGGTAGCAGGAGAGGATGTGGTTGGGAGTGAAACAATTTTGCCGTGAGTTGAAAATTGTTGAAGCTGGGGGACAGATACCCTAGGTTCATTATATTATTTTTTTCTACTTTATATGTTATTTTGATTTTTAAAATGAAGTTAAAAAAAAAAAAAACAGGTCAGCCAGGGTTGAAAATCCACTAATGTTAAAATTTTGATTACTTTTTTTTTTTTGAGGTGCCTAGCTGGCTCTTTATTTTTGTTTGTTTGTTTGTTGTTGTTGTTAGCTGCTGTCGGGTCAATTCTGACTCACAGTGACACTATAGGACACAGTAGATCTGCCCCATAGAATTTCCAAGCAGCTGCTGGTGGATTTCTAACTGCTGACATTTTGGTTAGCAGCCAAGCACTTAACCACCGCACCACCAGGGCTTAGACAGTTTTGTTTTTCACTGCTTTAAGAAAGTACTATAGCCAAGAGAAAGATGCTTGGGATATACCACTTTTTTTAAAAAAAATGAACTATATGAGAGACATCTTCCCAGTGATGGACCCATTAAATGGTTCTTTTGGAATGGAATCCGGAGATAAAAACCTTCACGTGCACTGTATTTTCCTTCTCCATCACGTCTCTTGTAGTACAACAAAGGATAAGGTGGACACAAAGAATCATTTGGTAGACTATCATGCCTTAGAGGATTGGAATGCCAGAAGTCAAGAATTTCAGAATTTTTTAAAGAAATAGCTTTTTGCTTTTCCAACTTGGACAAATTCCTGTAAGAAGATAAATGGATAGGTGTTTGAAAAAAAAAAAAAGAATGAGCAGTAGAATTTTTTTGTTTTTGTGAATTAGGAAGCCTTAAATCGAACAAAATGTAGACTTATAGCAATCCTTTTCAATGTTTCATTCAAAGGAAATTATAAGTATAAGATAGTTGAAAAACTCCCACTCAAAGCTCTTTCAAATGTGTTCCTGGCATCACATCAATATTTTGCTGGTCTCCTGTATGTTAAAAACTGCTAAGCAACCATTTGAGTGTACAGGCTAATTTTTTTTTTTTTATCATAGTAGTTTAATTACAGTAGGTAACATATTAAAAGAATGTTAATCAAGTGAAATCTGTACCAGAAGTTTGCAAAACTCCTGAAGCATGGTGGTAGAACCTTTGGCATTCATGGAAAACAGCCATCAGTACAGTGGATTGGCTCTAGTTTTTACATGATTCCAAGAAGTTTGTGTCTCTTCCTCCAAACTATGGGAACAAAAAAATAAAATTCTGTTGTACGGATTGGAAACTCTGGTGGTGTAATGTTTAAGAGCTACGGCTGCTAACCATAAAGGTCAGCAGTTCAAATCCACCAGGCGCTCCTTGAAAACTCCATGGGGCAATTCTACTCTGCCCTATAAGGTCACTATGAGTCAGAATCGACTCAATGGCAATGGGTTTGGTTTGGTTTTTGTATGGACTGGGCATTAAGTGTAGATGGATTAAGGTAAGTGTGATGATTAAGGTTGTGTGTCAACTTGGCTGGGCCATGGTTTTAGTAGTTCGGCAGTTACGACGTAGTCTGACAATTATGTAATGATGTAATTTGGCAGTTATGTAATGATGTAATCAACTTCAGGATGAGATCTGCTATAAGCAGCCAAACAATTGAAAGGAAGTTTCCTTGTGGGTATGACCTGCTCTGGAAATAAATGGATATTCCAGCAAGGGTCTCACTCTAGATCTTGCATCCAGCTTGTCATCATCTGGCCTCTGATTCTTGGGACTTGAGCTAGCAGCTTACCTGCTGATCTTGGGATTCATTGCCTCTGCTGCCTGTGAGCCAGTGATCTGCCATCTGACCTCCTGGTCTTGGGTTCATCAGCTCCTGCAGCTACACAATTCAGGAGAAGTCTCCAGCCTGATGCTTGACCCACAGACTTGGTACCTGCCAGCCTCTATACCTGTGTGAGCCATTTCCTTTAGATAAATCTTTCCCGCTCCCCATAGATACAGATATATAGATATATAACCCAGACCCAGTGCTGTCTAGTCGATTCCAACACATAGTGACCCTACAGGACAGAGTGGAACTGCCCATAGAGTTTCCAAGGAACGCCTGGTGGATTTGAACTGCTGACCCTTTGGTTAGCAGCCGTAGCACTTAACCACTATGCCACCAGGGTTTCCATATAGATATATGGATATACAGATATATAGATATATAGATGTAGATGTAGATACAGATATGCTTCACTGGTTTTGTTTCTCTAGAGACCCCAGCCTAAGACAGTAGATGAAATAAGAAACATTAGATTCTAAACATCCATTTCACTATCTATCCCATTTGTTAATATCTTACAATAGAAAGAGCCTTTGAAACAATCCTGAGAGAGAAAATGGTTAGTATGCAACTACAATTGGAAAGGGACTGCAGCTACTTTCGTTGTAAGGTATGAACGACTGATACAAAGTCTTTCCAAGTATACAGGTTAGTGTGAGTTTAAAGAAAAAAAATGAATTGGCAATATTATATAATAATAAAAATGTTGAAGCTTTAAGAATCCATAATGGGACTATTTATTTTGGTAACTAGTAATTAGAAAATACCAAAGAGAAACTTATTGAATCAATGATGCAATTGATAAATGGGTCTATAACGCAATGTGTCATTTTCAAACATTATTTTGTGTGATGCCCTAAGAGCCTTCAAAGGTGCTTCCAGGGCAACCACAGGGCTGCTTTGATTATATTCAGCACCCCTGCCCTTAGTTCAATCAAAGCAGTTTTGCTTTCAGATGTGCAAATCATTATTGGGTTTCAAAATATTTAATTAAAAAAAAATTTAGACCATTCTGGTATGGATGATGCTGTGTTCATGTTTTTCTAGTCCATCTTTGTTGTAAACAATATAAAAAAAATAATTTTTCTATTTCTCTACATTCTTATATATGGATTTGATACATTTACAATGAAAAAATAAGTTAAATATATTTGTAGACAGACACAGAATAGAAATTACAGCAATAAATAGAGAGAAACCATGGATGTCCTGGACTCTGAGTATAGGTTAGGCAAAGGAAGCTCAGAGTTCAACTTCTGCTACATGTAATGACCAAAACCAAACAATTACTAGTTAAGAAAATGTTACTAAAGCCAAAATGAAAAAGCCCAAATAAAAGTATTAGCAGATCAAATCCAATAACCCACTGATGAAATAATATTTCACATGCAAGTGCTATACAAATGGGCCAGCATTAGAAAAGTCTGTCAGTGGAATTCACTCCTTTATGCATTAAAGGACAAAACAGATATTATCATCCTAAATAGATATGATACAAGCATTTGAACATATTAACTAATAGTTCATAACAAGTCTTGGAGAGAAAAGGGAACTTCCCTAAAGTACCAAAAAGTGAACTGTTCCTACATCAAAACCATTCTCTCTTCCTCAGGGCCACTCAGCTGAGTGGTATTGCCCAGCCACCGTTGCAGTTTTGTGTTGCTGTATGGCTGAGCTCTGGCACATGTGCACATTTTCAGGTCTGGCCTATAAAATCCTCTCACTGGTAACTCAATCCTCTACTCCATCTCTTAGTGAGATGTCACTGTCCAGGGTGACCTTGGAAGCTAGAGAGTAAAAGTGGCAAATCCTCCATTGTCTTAGGACCCCGAACAACTGCGAAGCAGACAGAATCCGACTCTTACTGATAATTAAACTTTTAGTAACTAATAGCTAAACTGCTTTTATATTAAGCCACTGAGATTTTGGAGTTTTGCCTTAAATAACACATTTAATTTGGAACAGCATCTCTGAAGGAAAAAAAAATATAGTAAACATCATACCTAATCATGAGACATTAGAAGTGTTCTGATTAAAGTCAGGAAGAAGACAAGGATGCTTGCTATGCTGCTGATATTTAACACAATAAAGCAGGTCCGAATCAATAAAACAAGTGAAGGAAAGAAAAGTTGTAAGCATTGAGACACAACTGCCATGATGTGCAGCTATTATTCTCAGCATTAAAAACACAATATAAAACGTCAAATTAATCAAGCTAACAGTAGAATTTAGCATGTTTTCTGGATAAAAAGTCAACATATAGAAATTTAATTTTGTTTTTTAACATCAATAATAATAAAAATAAAACTTGTAATTAAAAAAAGCCATTCACAATAATGACATGAATATAATGTACCAGAAATAAACTTCACCAAAAATGATAAAGCTCTTAAAGAAAATATTAAAAGTGTGTTTTATTAACCTGAAGTAAGACCTGAATGTGAAATGAGATAACCTCAGTAATGGATGGACATATCAATAGCAAATATATAGATCACAGTTATCTGTCAGTGAGTGAATTCACCCTAGATTAGGGAGGGCCCAAAATCCAATGATAAGTATCCTTATAAAAGAGGAAGGGAGAAGACAAACAGAAGAAGGTGACGTGACGATGGAGGCAGACATTGGACTCATGCATGTACAAGTCAAGGATCGCTAAGGATTGCCAGCAGACACTAGGATCTAGGAGAAAGGCCTGGAACCGATTCTGTGCCAGAGACTCCAGAAAGAACCAACCCTGTGACTTATTGATTTCGGACTTCTGGCCACTAGAACCAGGAGAGATAAATTTCTATTGTTTGAAGCCACTCGGTTTGTGGTTATCTGTTACTACATCCCTAGGCAACTAGTACACCTACCTTGTCATCCTACAAACTTCCTGGGAACCTGGGAAGGGAAGAAGTTTCTCCACAGAGTTACAGAAAGACTTTGGTTAACATAAGCTCATGCTGAGGACACTCTCAGGGCACGCCAATTGTCTAGACTGTAAAGATGTGAGAGCATTCAGGAGTTCACCCTGGGAAATACGTCCATGAAAGTGATGCAAACCCTTGTCTTTGATTAAATTCTGTTATTCTGCAGAGAAGAGTAAAGACAGGGTGAGCAAGGAAGGGAGAGAAATGAAGCGAATCTTCCCTTCCCTTCATCTGCTAAGTATGTCAACTTGAGACACATTTCATTTTAAGACTTGGAAGATCTTATTGCTGTTTTACGCTATTTTTCATGGCTTTAAATCACAACAGCAAAGGAGCTACATAAGTGGAAACTGTCAATCAACTAAAAAAAGAGTCATGGTCTCCATGGTAACCTACACTGTCCCCGATAAGTCATCATGCATGTAAAACTGAGGAGGTGGTGATGGAAGTAATAAAAACCTGCTCTGTCTCAAGGAATTTTGGTTTCCCGATAAGAACAGAAAGGTAGAAGGTGGGTTATTCACAAAATTGGCTTCTAAGATCTCAAGGAGTCAGATGAGGTGAAACTGAGTTTTATGTTGATTCAAACTAATTCTCCAAACCTAGCATTTGCATGATAGTTTCAAATTATTCTTTAAGTGAATTATAAACCACGAAATGCCACACTGATTTGCTGTTTTCTAAAATGTGATCCACCACCTGTCAGTCAGTCTGTTCTACTGTGGTGGCTTACATGTTGCTATGATGCTGGAAACTATGCCACTGTATTTCAAATATCAGTAGGGTCACCCATGGTGGACAGGTTTCAGTGGAGTTTCAGACTAAGACCAGGAAGAAAGGTCTGGCAATCTACTTTACAAATCAGCAAATGAAAACTTTATGGGTTACAACAGAACATTGTCTGAAATAGCACTGGAAGATGCATCCCTTAGGTTGGAAGACACTTAGAATACACAATGGCTGCAAAAACGGACTCCCGCACACCAATGATAGTGAAGATAGCACAGGCCTGGGCAACATTTAGATGGCAACAAATAGCAACAAAGGGTGATCAGGAAGTGACATATTGAGAAGAACTACAAACATATCAGTGTAAAAGGAATACTAGTCTCTACCTTACAGATCATGGATCCCAATCCCGGTTTCCCATAAGAATTGCCCTGAAAATAATCAGGTGCCATTGAGTTTGCTCTGGCTCATGGCAAACCCATACGTGTCAGGGTAGCACTATGCTCCACAGGGTTTTCCATGGCTGATTTTTTTTGGGAGGTAGATTACTAGGCCTTTCTTCCAAGTCACCTCTGGGTAGACCTGAATCACCAACCTTTCATTTAGCATCAAAACATGTTAACCATTTGGGCTACCCAGGGACTAAGAACTGCCTTTGAGTTCTATTAAAAATTCATATTTTGGGGCCCTACTCTAGATTTAGAGGCTTCGAATCCCCAGGAAGGGCCCGGGGACTTGTGTTTTTACCAATGACCCACATGTAACTGCAGCAGCCAGCCTTTAATGGATTTCCACACGATAATCACAGTCTTAAAGAATAAAGGGCTTTTGTAATATCCTAGAGTCCACCTTCTTGCTTTAACACCCAGCTTTTCCAGGTCACGTAAGAAAGATTCAACAATCACTGACCGTTTACTGTGTACAGAGAATTGGGCTGGGTGCTTTGCCAGGTTACCTCCTTTACATTGCAGAAATGAGGAGAATGAAATGCAGATGATGTAAATAACTGTAGCCACGAAATACAAGACAAGTCAGTGTGGGAGCCTGCACAGAATCCCAAGTCTGTCAAACTGCAAAGCCCACGGTGTTTCTATAACTGCTTCCAACCTCAGGGCCAAAATAGACTTCTTATGAATGAAAATGAAACAAGAACAAAAGAGGACTTCTATTCAGTGTGATCTGAGGAGGGTGTTTGGGGGGGGGTATTAACATTTAATAACATCTAATTTTAATAATAACACCAACATCGCATAAGGCTTTATAGTTTTCAGAGAGATTTCACACAAAACTTATCAGATTCTTTTAAGGAATGTGTGTGGCAGGCAGGAGAGAGATTATGAACTACGTTTTCAGCTGAGGACTGGGCGGCTCGGAAACAAAGGAGGCTTTTTCAAGGTTGCTTTAAAAGTGACAAGCTTTTTAGTTCTTTCTATTTCTATTGCCCCATAATATCTCCTTATCTTTTCTGAGGATGCCACAGCCTCCCTCATTTTTCTCCAATCTCTTCAAGTAGGGAATCTCATTTTCAGAAATCAAAATGATGGGGCAAATAGCTCAACCCTGGTAGTGCAATGTGATGGTGAAGAACATGAAGGTGGGTTTCAGACACATGGAGATCTGAGCTGCACCTGTCATTTACTAAGTGCATAACCCGTAAACCTGCTGCCATTGGGTCAATTTTGACTCATAGTGACCCCATAGGACAGAGTAGAACTGCCCCATAAGGTTTCCAAGGAGCACCTGGTGGATTCGAACTGCTGACCTTTTGGTTAGCAGCTGTAGCTCTTAACCACTATGCCACTAACTTCATGGAAGGGCAAATTAAACTTCTTAAGGCTCAGTTTACTTACCTGTAAAATGGACAAAATCAAAATGGACATGACGCTAATACTCCCTAGATTAGAGAGTTGTTGGAAGACATAAATTGCCCATCCCACTGCCCTGAAATAACTTAATCAAGGCTGGCTAGGTATAACCATCACTGTCATGGTTGCTAGAAGGCACCCGTGTTCATGCAGTACAACACTGATAACAGAAGGGAGGATATCAGAAAGCAAGGGGTTACTATTACCTTTCACTGAGAATGAGGCAACATAGTCGTCCTTTCTTTGTGGAGAGAGAGGTAGTCTCCATTCCAGGAGGGAATGGGTCCCTTAGTAGGGAGCACTGAAACCAAAACCTAAACCCCTTGTTGTCGAGTCCATTCCGGCTCATAGCGACCCTACAGAACAAAGTAGAACTGCCCTATAGGGTTTCCTAGGACTGGCTGATGGATTTGAAATGCCAGCCCTTTGGTTAGCAGCTGTAGCTCTTAACCACTGTGCCACTGAGGGTTTTTATAAAAGTGTGATGAGATAGATGTTCTGTGATACCTTTGCTTTTAAGAAATTTGAGTAACTGCTCTCTAGGGCTGACAGTGCCTTTTTCTTTGCAGTTTACTTTTGGCTCCACTGAGTTGAAGAGGTCAGGGAAAGGTAGCATGGACGGGCTGCTTAGGGCTGGTCCCTGTTTCTTAAGAAGAAACTGAGAAATGAGTCCTTCAGCGCTCGTTCAAATTTTCATAGCTTGATTCACCCAGGTAGACAAGGTGTCATGACTTCGTAACAACAGCTCCAACTAAGAAAATAAAGCAAGCTTTTGTCCAAGTAACTCAATCCCCCCTTTTGGGCTTGGGCTTACTGGACAGAGCACAGGGAGGGAGAATACTAAACTTGGTTCCGTGTCTATTACAGGACAGCAAGATGCTTTTGATATTTTATCTTTTAATACCCAGTATAAGCCTTTAAGAGAGGTGTTTTTGTCCTATTTTACAGCAGAATAAACTGAGTCTCAGGAAAGTTAAGTAAATGTTTCAAGACTGCAACTGATGGTGACCTCATGTGCGCCAGAGTAGAACTGTGCTCCATAGAGTTTTCAAAGGCAGGTTTTTCAGAAGTAGGTCACCAGGCCTTTCTTCCAACGTACCTCTGGGTAGACTTGAACTTATTGATTAGCAGCCAAGCACATTAACTGTAAGTGCAACAAAACCCATGTCTGTCTTTCTAAAACAACTATTTTTACTATATCATGCTTCCTATTATTTTTGTCCATTATGGAACTGTTGTTTTAATTTTCATTTAATTAAAAATTGAAATATAAAATATAGAGACAGATGTTTTAAATAGATTGTTCAGCTTCCAAATGATTTATCATTATTTTTTAAGGGTTAAATTATTTTGCTTCCTTCCCATTTCGAATTCCAAGGACTGAGGTTTTTCTCATCCACTACCCTCTGAAGAGCTGCACCTGGGCTGTGAATAGGACTCTCCTTACCTTTACACCCTCTCACCTTCCCTTGGGATTCAAAAGCAATACTACAAAGTCAACAGGGACAATGACAAGGCAAACAAAGCCACCTGTCTTGATTGATCTGCCCCTTTCTTCATTCCCACTGCCCACCCCTTCATACACTGCTTGACGATGTACCACATCTATAATTCTCTGTCATATAAAAATTAGTAGGGGCATAATGAATTTCAGGCACAAAAGCATCTAATACTCACAGCATCCCAGAGCTATTATGGTGGCAATGACAGAATTTATAAAAAGAAAAATTAGCATAGCTCTTTGGTAGTTATCAGAAGCAATGCCAGAGTCCCAGGCACGTATCAGAGCCCCAGTTTTCAATTTTCAAATTACTTGTAGTTCTCCACCTCAAGATTTCAGAATGGTGTAACCTGGAGCTTTGTATTTAGCATAATCCTAACAAATCAGATTTATTGAGGAGTAATTGAAAATTCTGTGGGTGGGAATAAGTAATGGTTCTATTTATGAATGTATGTACTCCCTAATTGGGCTTCTCCTTTCTTTTCATGTCATGGGGCGGTCCATATCACCTTCGCTTACAACTTTTTTTTTCTCCTCTCTACTCTAAACGCTTCTGATACTCATGGGAAGAAAAAAAACTGGGTTTATTTAAAATTGGCTTCAGTGCTTGCATGCCTTGTATTTAAGGCATTAAAATCAGGAAATTAGATAGATGCCTGCCAGCCAAGACCATTACTTCTACCCATTACACTTCAAGACCAATTATTTTACTTCTTGAAATAGTTTCTCTTAATTGTTTCACGCTCTGCGCAGTGATATTAAACCCAAATAGTCACTTCTTCAGTTTTATTGGCAATGTATGATTTGAATCATGGGTTGTTGACAGTCTTTTTGGCAATCTTACTCCTGATTATTCCTTTTCTTTCCTGCTTTGATTCGTAATTTAATGGTGTCAGAGTCTTACTTAAATTAAAATTTGTTGTGTTTTACTCCTTATAGTTGCTTCAACAGATATATATTTTTAAAATTTATAACCCACATTTAATGGAACCAAGAATAAGAATTTTCTGCTCTTAAGCTTTCTTTCAGCTGTATCATTCAATATGGTAGCCACTAGCTACATGTGGAAAACCTGGTGGCATAGTGGTTAAGAGCTACAGCTGCTAGCCAAAAGGTCAGCAGTTTGAATCCACCATGCACTCCTTGGAAACCCTACGGAGGCAGTTCTACTCTTTCCTTTAAGGTAACTATGAGTTGGAATTGTCTTGACGGCAATGGGTTGTTGTTGTTTTCTGTTAGCTACGTGCAGTCATTTAAATAATTTAAAGCAGTTTAAATTAAACAGGACTAAAATGTGAGAGTTCCTCAGTAACACTAGCTTGTATCAAGTGCTCAACAATCATGTCACTCGTGGCTACTGTATTGGACAGGGGAGATGTAGAACATTTCTATCATTGCAGACAATTCTGTTGGACAGCACTGCCTCGAAGCCTCTTCCAAATGATGAAGCAACGGATTCTTCACACACAGTTGCAATGGGAGACACTAGAAACAAATCAACCAAAATATCCTAAATGTCCGTATGATGAAACAGGCTCATTAGATGCTCATTTATTGGACTATGGGATGTGGGCTATAATGGACTTCTGGCTTCAATGTAAGCCATGTTTGCTGGAATTCCAATGGCCCTCCACGTGAGAGATCAAGGATTCAATTAGGAAACAGGCAGTAAGAGAGACTCATTATTGTGAGAACAATCTAGGACACTCTGTAGTAGATGAAACTTAAATCCATTGAGATGAGGTCTCTAGATGTAACTCCTTTTGGGAGACAGTTACTCATAAAAAATGGAAGATGTGTTTATCTAGAGTTTGTAAAACACTGATGCACAAGAAACATACCTCTGGGATCCTTAGAACAAAATAACACTAGAGGAAGCAGAGATTCCAACCCAATTTGCTTTTGGCACTGGGGTATCCTGAGGGTTGCATTTGTGAGAGATGATAGGGGGCTATGGCATCTAGTGATGAATACTGTGTCACTTGAGAAGACGAAAGATTTGGGACATCAGCAGGATCCCCTCACAAGACCTGGAGGAACAGCACCAGAGCTTAGCAAGGAGCCTAAAGAGCAGGAGTAGTAATCTAGGACAGAGAGAGGTATCTTGAGGCACACAGTGGAAGTGAAGAAATGGCATACAGATAAAGAAGCGCTGACCACTTCTTACTGCTTATGAGTATGAAAACTAGGATGATATATTATTACCTTTACCAGAGAAGGAATGTGGTTTAATATTTAACTATATGGTTCCTGGGGTGGTTGAAATGAGTACGATAATTTACTGTATTAATTCAAGTAACACTATACTAGAATGCAAAGAACACGATGCCCTTATTTACATGTACAGTTGTACAATTTAACACTAGTAGGGAATGGGTAACTTTGTTAAGTAAGCAATTCCGCTTTTCTCCTTCTCGCTCCTATGCTTTGTCTTTAAGCTACCTGGACATTTTGAATACCAGTTAAGAATGAAGTATGCTTCAATAGTAGGTTGAAGTGAGCTTTGCCAATTAATTCCATATATGAGAATCTAGGAAATGGATGAAACTTGGGGGTTTTTCAGCTACACCTATGGACCAACACTGAGGCTCACTCGGCGCAATCTGAAAGTCTTCCTTCTCTTCCTATTGTCCTGCTATACTAGTCATTATAAGAAGTTTGGGACTTGATTAAGAATTTGGGGGAACGTTTGAGACTAAAAAATACAATCTGAAACTGGATCAAATAGGAAAGAAGAGCATTTCTTTCCTTAAATGACGGGAGAGGGTGTAGCTCAAGGGTAGTGCACATGCTTTGCATGTATGAGGCCCCAAGTTCAATCCCTAGCAACTCCACACTCTGGAGCCCTAGTGGCACAGCGGTTAAGTGATACAGCTACTAACCAAAAGGCTGGCAGTTCAAATCTACCAGCTGCTCCTTGGAAACCCTATGGGGCAGTTCTACTCTGTCCTACAGGGTCACTGTGAGTCAGAATTGACTCAATGGCAAAAAGTTTGGTGTTATTGGTGGCATGGTGGTTAACAGCTACAGCTGCTAACTAAAAGGCTGACTGTTCAAATCCACAAGCTCCTCCGTGGAAACCCTATGGGCCAGTTCTATTCTGTCCTATAGGGTCGCTATGAGTCAAAAGAGTCTCGATGGCAAGGTTTGGGTTTTATCGTTGAATGAAGGAGCCCTGTAGTGCAATGGTTAAACACTTGGCTACTAACGGAAAGGTCTTTGGATGGAACCCACCAGCCAGTCTGCAGGAGAGAAGGCCTGGCAGTTTGCTCCCATAAAGATTAGAGCCTATGAATCCCCATGCGGCAGTTGTACTTGGTCCTGTAGACTCGTTATGAGTCAGAATTGACTCGACAGCACCCAACAACAATATCCTTGAATGGGAGAAATAGTCCTCCCACCACTGCTCTCTGGCATAAGAAGATTTAAGCACTGCTAGAAGCTGGAGTTCTTGCCTAACTCTGTTTTCAATTTACCATGTGACTGTGGTCAAAATATCTACATTTGCCTGTTTTTTTCATAGTTAACATACAAATAGCAATCCTCATTCCACATATGGGGTTGTTGTATAACGTGAATGGGTAACAAGGAAAGAGAAACAGGCAAATAGCATTATTATGCACCTATACTAAGCACGACGGCACTGGGCACTGGGTAGGCACCAGGTAGAGACCTGGTGGTGCAGTAGGTAGGAAATCGGGCTGCTAACCAAAAAGTCAGCAGTTTGAATCCACCAGCTGCTCCTTGGAAACCCTACGGGGCAGTTGTACTGCTATGAGTTGGAACCGACTTGATAGCAATGAGTTTTTTTTTTTTTTTTTAAATATATACCAGGTACTTTAACTAGAGCACTTCTTTTAAAACATTTTTTTTCTTCTTTTTTAGAATTTGTGATGCAGTGTAAAGAACAATTGTGCTATTTCTCCACCCAGCATCTGGATGGTCTTCTAATTTGGGAGATCCCGAAGAAAGGAGAGAGGTAGGATTCACTTCTCAGTATAGAGGTATGGAGGTGTAAATATACCTCTCCTCAGGTCCTTAGAAGCTAAGGCACAACAATGTGACCTAGGGTTGTTTATTTACCTGCCTACAAACGTCAATCTTCAGAGAATAATTCAAATGTGCAGGGACAGCCAAGGACCTTTCACAGTGGCAGAAATTCTGTAATAACATCGCCATCTACTGCACCAAAGGAGCCTTGATGATGCCATGGTTAAGCACCTGGCTGCCAACCGAAAGGTTGGCAGTTAGAACTCACCAACTGTTCTACAGAAGAAAAGACCTGGCAATCTGCTCCTGCAAAGATTTCAGCCTAAGAAACTCCTTAAGGCAGTTCTACTCTATCCTATTGGGTTGTTAGGAGTCACAATCCATTTGATCCACACCTAATAACAACAACCACTATACCACAAGTAGATTTACAGCAAGACAATGATGGTTGTATCTAGCTTCCTTTGGTATCTGCCCTTTTTTTATTTTCTCTCTTAATCTACCTTCCTAAAGCTCTGGGAGTTTTCTGATCTCTTTTCAGTAAGCTACCTTCCTGTTTAACTTAGCTAAAGCAGTTTCTGTTTTCTGTCAACAACAGCTCCAATTGGTTCAAAAGGAATTACCACCTACATTTTACCAATAAGGCAGCTGAGACTCTTACAGGTGACATGCTCCCCCATTCTCATTGATGTGTTAATCTGGTGTTATGCAAGTAGCAGACAGGTCAGCATGCAAACCTATGTCCCTGTCTCCCAAGGTTGAATCTTCTTTCAATCACACCCTTACATTTCTTTAATTTTTTTTCCCCCGTTCCTCTTTTCATTTCTATCTGATATATCCTCTTCCCATTTAAATTGGATATATAATATCTGATTTCCACACAGATAATGTTTAATTAGAATAATGGGCTTGAAATCTATTTTTATAAGTAACCTAGTTTAAATCCTTAGTATGTATTAGCCAAAGTTAATTCTATATAAATATTTAGAAAAACCAAAAAAACCAAACCCACTGCCATCAAGTGGATTCCGACTCATAGCGACCCTGTAGGACAGAGTAGAACTGCCCTATAGGGTTTCTGGGCTATAAATCTTTACAGAAGCAGACTGCCACCTCTTTCTCCCATGGGGCGGCTGGTGGGTTTGATCCACTGACCTTCTGGTTAGCAGCCAAGCACTTTAACTACTATGTCACCGGAGCTCTATTTAGAAATGTGCAAATCCCCACTAGCTAGTGTCATTTCAGGCATCTTCTAACATTAAGCAAAATTTATATTCACCAGTTCCAGAAATGACTCTAACCAGTAACATCTTGGTAGAAAATCCTCATCAGCAGGAGACGGGTTGTCTACTGTCTTATAAACATGTACTGCCCACAGATCATAATGAGGGACTGGTCAGCATAAAGGCAAAGACCAAAGGCAGCATGAGACCTTTGAGATGTTGATTCTGACTTTACCTGTGCATCTCCTTAAACAGTAAAGCCAAAAGTCCCAAACACATTGCTGTTGAGTCAGTTCTGACTTATAGTGGCCCTAGAGAACAGAAGAGAACTGCCCCCCACAGGGTTTCCAAGGAGTAGCTGGTAGACTCAAACTGCTAATCTTTTGATTAGCAGCCTTAATGCTTAACCACTGTGCCACTAGGGCTCCTTAAACAGGAACCAAAAAAAAAAAAAAAACCAAACCCAGTGCCGTCGAGTCATTACAACTCATAGCGACCCTATAGGACAGAGTAGAACTGCCCCATAGAGTTTCCAAGGAGCACCTGGTGGATTTGAACCGCCGACCCTTTGGTTAGCAGCCATAGTACTTAACCACTACGCCTCCAGGGTTTCCCTTAAACAGTAAAGGAGTCATCAAATGTCTCCAATTAACTCTTAATTAGAACAAATATAGAAGCCCTTTTAGTTACCAGGATCACCAATATTTGAAAGAAATAGGAGACCTCCAAGTGTGGGGGCTGCGGTACATCCAGAAAGTAAGAGCTCGCTTGGGTTTTGCGATAGAATGTGTAAAACAAGCAGAAAATACAAGTTCATCCTGAGAGCTGCTAGAGAGGTGTCTGAAAGGAATGTGATGTGTCAACAGGCATTCATTCACCTTTTAGCAAAGGTGTGAAGCCAAGGGGGAACTATTGTGAAAAGCTTGTCAGAGTAGGGGGAGGTTAGGAGCTGGAGTGTTTGTCATTCAGCTTGGCTACTATTCCTAAATGGCAGGTAAAAAAAAAAAAAAAAGGAGTCACTTGCCAGTCTGAGAGGAAACAAAGGAAGACAAAGATGCTGAACAAGTAGGGTTTTGACTGCTCAAGTGAGAGAATCTGGATAAATGCTGAGGCCAACTGTTGAACAGTATATACTAATGCCTCTTAGGTATAAATGAATGAGGATGGGCCGGGCTAACCTGAGTCAGGTATGAGACTCCGTTCCAATGTGGCTGAAGGGGTAAGAGGGAAGAATGAAACAGCTTCCGTGTCTATATCAGAATAAGGAGCAACAAAAGCATCTCTTTTTATTTCACCAAAGAAGGCAAGAAGTTAGGTCTCCTGGAAGCACCATGCCTCTTGAGACAATGCAATGCCCAGGCAAAACGCTTCAGAGTCAATCTCTGAGTTTGGTTCCAAACACCACGTCAACCCCTACACTCTTTTACTGAAGAAACTAGAAGACTTTCAGTGCTTACCCTCTCTCAGGTCAATTCCATTGTCTGAAATGCTACACGTGTTCTCAAATTTCATGGTACCTAAGATGGGCCTGTAGAATTTGTTAAAATGCAGATTTCTAGGCTGAGATGGGCCCAGTAATTTGCAATTTAGCAGGCACCACAGGGCAGTCTGACTCAGCATTTTCAGGAACCCACTCTAGTGCAATGGAGGAATCCTTCAGAAGCTCTAGGGCTATGGGGACCAGCTTTTCTACCTTCATTTCCTCAGCTGAAGATGGCCTCCAATGGAGTTGTTGTCCATAGCCCTCCTGTTCAGGCCTTCATCCAGTGGGTGCTCCCATTTTCTTCTCTTCTCCTCTTTCCTTGCAGAGGTACTGGAATGTTCGCTTTGGTATGTGCAGCTCTTTCATTGAGCACTTCTGCTTCTTTAGGTTATTTCTGGAATAGTGATACCGAAGCCAGCACCTCAGAGCCCAACTCCTGATGCTAGAGCACTACTGGTAGGTTTTCTAAACAAGCCTACTCAGTCCCTTTGTGTTGAGAATACAGATGCAATTCTAGATGATGCTATCAGGTCATTCCTTACTCATGTCATCAATTCTTTAGGTGTCTTATCATCTTTCTGCTTTAGACTTAATTCAAAACACTTTATATCTGCATCTGGTAATGCCTTTTCTACCGTATCTACCACTATCAGCCAGATATTGCTGAACTTATTCCATTTTCCTGTTTCAGTCTCCAAAAGTATTAAAGTACCATGTATATTCTAATATAAAGCATTTCCACATATAAGATAATACTTGATTATCCAATTGCTTATACATTTCCAGAAACTCTGGTGACGTAGTGGTTAAGAGCTACAGCTGCTAACCAAAAGATTGGCAGTTTGAATCCATTAGGCACCCCTCAGAAACTGTATGCGGCAGTTCTACCCTGTCCTAGAGGGTCACTATGAGTCAGAATCGACTTGACAGCAATGGGTTTTTGATTTATTTATTTCCAGTTTAGCAATGAGAAAAGAAAGCCAGTCTTTTCATCTAGCTCCATTTCAGAAATCTTAGAGAAAGCCTATGGTTGGGCAACCATGAATCACACGCTCATCCATGGGTAGAGACAGCAATGTGTATAACCAGACATCACTATGAAAGAATCATTAATTCAGGTGCCCTAGTGACAATTTCTGACAAGACACACAGAGATTCCTCTGGTTCAGACTGGATGCTTCTTCTCTCCTTGATACTTCCCTTTTCCCTTTTCACTTACATTGCATAAAATTGGGTTCTATATTGGATACTTTTGGGGGAAAATCACATATTTCTCAAACTTTTCTTTCTTCTGTATCAAGATTCAGGAAACATTCACTGAATATCCACTATGTGGCAGGTACCTTGCTATATACTTTGTATAGATGATCTCATTGAACTCTCACAAACACCCTGTGGGGGACCCAGTGTTTTGCACATTTTATAATGAAACCAGGAGGGAGATTAAATAACTTGCTAAAGGTCACACGGCTAATATGTGAAGGATCTAAGATATGAGCTCAGTTCTTCTGACTTCAAGTCCAATGTTCTTTCCACTGTGCTACAACTATTCCCTATGAGTATAACACAACACCCAAACATAAAAGAGTAAAAAGCTCCACTGAACCATACAGTACCTGTATAGTTTTTAATATTAACGGAGCTATATTTTCTTTGCATATGAATACCATATATGGAAATTCCAATACTAAATTTCTATCAGTAGTACCTCATTGTATTAGCTTCCTAGGGCTGCTGTAAGAAAGTATCACAAACTGGATGACTTAAAATAACAGGAAGTTACTGTCCCAAAATTCTAGAGGCTAAACTCTGAAATCAAGGTGTTGGTAGGACCATATTCTCTCTGAAAGCCCTAGGAGAGGATCTTTCCTTGCCTCTTCCTAGCTTTTGGCAGTTGTCAGCAATCCTTGGCAGCCCTTGGCATGCAGCTGAATAACTCCAGTCTCTACTTCCATCATCAAATGGTGTCCCCCCTGTGTCTGGGTCTCTTTTCTTTTTATAAGGACGTCTGTCATATTGGATTAGGGTCCATTCTAATCCAGTATGAACTTAATTACATTTGCAAAGACCTAATTTCCAAATAAAGTCAGGTTCACAGGTACTGTGGGTTAGGACCTCTACATCTTTTTTGGAGGGGAAAAATTCAACCCAGAACACTTCCCCATTTCTATTCTTCAATCCCATATTTCTAATGCTCCCTGGAAATCTATCTGTGGTTGCCTTTATCACCTCAAATTTCATCTTTGAAAAACTGAGCTCACCTTTCTGAGCAGTGAACAAGTTCCTTTTGCCAACTATATCATTTCTGGCTTAAAACCATGAGCTTATTTTTGATCCTTTCCTCATGCATTTCACAAATAATTTCTGAGTACCTGTTATGACCTTTCCTTCATCTCCTATATTCAAACGGCTACTGCATTTTCTTTCTCTTTGATGAAGTCTATTTGCTTCACTCTTTGATGTGACTACTTGATTTGACTTTTCCACTCAGTTCCTTAGTTCATTACTGTCTACAATTTACTCTTAGGCTACTGCAATAGCCCTTGGGTGGTCCCCCAGTCATTCATGTAACTTGGGGACTACTGTCACTATCCTCCACTAAACACACATATATTTTTTTAGGGTTCAATTCAGGCATTGCCCCCTCTGGGAAGCCTTTTTTGATCTCTCTGGACTAAACTAGTTGTCTCAAAGCACCTCATTCAAGACTTTGAAACAAACATTAAAAAGGGTGCTTTAAAAGGAATATAATAGTTATATTGTGGTGATCACAAACATAAACCTTCAGGACAAATGAAAACTAAAAATTTATAATATAAAGGCCTTCCTATGGCTTGGGATACATTTTCTAGTGATAGTCCTATTCATGGACTAAACAGTGGCATATCTCAAATGACACAGACAGAGTTGAAGAAAATGTGCTGTGGAGACCTGTTAGATAACTTAAAGAATAACGCTGGTGGTGTTGATGGTATTCATTCTGAAGATGAAAGTGGGAAGATGCAGGTGTTAAATCCTATACACACACTACACAGGATTGAAAATATGGATATGTATGTAAATCGGCCAACCCCACATCATAAGTAAATATTTGAATATTTCACTTATATCACTTAATCATTATATATTTGATTTGGCCAAAAAACTTTTTTTTTGCATCTTATCATTAGGACATTGGAGTATTTCCTTATATTACGGATGCCTTTTATTTACAAATACAGTTGGCCCTCCGAAGCATCTGCAGGTTCTGCATCAGCTGATTCAACCAACTGCTGTGGAAAATATTCAGAAAACAAAAATGTTATGTTGTTGCTGAGATGTACTATTGTAGTTAGGCCTATGATTGCTGTGTCTGTATTGAACAGGTACAGACTTTTTTCTTGTCATTATTCCCTAAACAATACAGTGTAACATTACATAGCATTTACATTGTATTAGGTATTACAGATAATCTAGAGATGACGTAAAGTGTAAAGGAGGATGTGTGTAGGCTATACACAAATACTACACCATTTTATATAAGGGATGTGAGCGTCCGCAGATGTTAGTATCTGTGGGGGAGCTGGAACCAATCCTCTGTGGATACCAAGAGAGGACTGTATATGCCTTTTGACAGTCTTGGAGAAAGAGCCAGACCTCATACGCCTTGCCTTGTCTTTGCCCCAGGATAATATAATAACAAACAAAAACAACACAGCAAAGGAGAGCTTGTTGTGCGTTAAGCACTTTATATCCATTATCTCATTTAATTTTCACAATAGCCTTATGAAGTAAGTACTATTATTATCACTATTTTGTAGATAAAGAAACTAAAACATAAAGTAAATAACTTGGTGTAGATTCCATTGCTAGGAAATAAAGAGATGAGAGTAGGGCCCAGGTCTTTCTGACTGTAGAATCAATGATATTCTCTACCGTGCCATAGTAGTTTATGAAATACAAATTCTGAGAGAGCCCTGAAAATTTTCGTTAAGCTGAGCTCCTTTGAAAATCTGACCTTTAAGATTCAAATTTGTGAATTTATAAGGTTTTAGATTTTCCTGCAGATTTGGAATTAAGAAAATATTCTATTGGTGTTGGAAATTTCCCTGACATTTAAAACAATGGCCCTTGTATCACAATGCTTTTTCACTCATAAACCTTCTTGAGTTATCCATTTAAAATTTAAATGCTAATAACCAGCATGTTCTTCTAATAAAGCAATGGGTATGAGTCTTTGAGGACATATCAAAAATGCCTAGCCATTTGGAACTGACTCTTTTTGGTAGCAAATCCCTTTCGACAAAGATATATAATATGGATTAGGTCTTTCACTTGCCAAATGATATATCCTATGATAAAAAGATACAATTTCCCAAATGGAATTGTGCGTGATAATTGGCAATTCTAGGCCTTAATTTACCAACAGATTATTCTCATTAACCAGTTCTCATAAGGATCTCCAGGCTATTTCTTTTTAATGGAGGGAAAGGGTTAATAAGACAAGTTAGCAAACTTCTCTTGCATTTCTAGTAACAGGGAAAACTACTCTCATTTTGGTTTCCGGGCAGCAATCTGTTGGTTGCTTCTGTAAATGAAAGAAAAACTGAAGGCTTTAGAAACAGATTTCTAACATTAATGAAACTATAAGGAAAAGAAATCTCTAAGATTCGATTGCACACACTCTACTTGCAAATCTTGCATATTTCAACCTAAATAATATGGAAAAATAAACATCAAATCTGAGTTCTAGAAAATCCTGTGTATCTGAGCAAACATAAACACAATGCTATTCTTAATAACATATTACTGTCTTCAGGGTCCTATTGTCATGAAATGTTACAGAGCACATTGCACTAATCTCCATAAACAAGATGTTATGTTTTTGATGAAGCTATCATTTAGCACATAATTATAAGTCTAAGTATATTAAAGTATTTAGACATAATTACCCTATTTTCAACCTCCTGAGACTATTTGCGGGGCAGGGAAGGAGGGAGAAGAGCAAATTTACACTTATTTAGGTGAAGGTCTACAGGGCGTGTTGGGAATTGATATTCATACCTTACGGGTGAATTGCACTTGTCTTCTGTGACTAACCATCAGCTGGTTTTTTTGATTGTGTTTTATTATGCCTATGACAGCCAAAATTGTAGGTTTTACATTAGTAAGTACAATGCTGCTATGTTCTACATTAAGAACATGGGAGAACAAATTGCATTGTTTGTTTTACTACAAAATCCTTGGGCAAGATGCTATTTTTAGAGGTATTATCTCCATCAGAAAAGAAAGGGAATAATTAAAAACAGAAAGAGTTTTCCAAGAGCCCAAATCAGGAGGAATATAACAATTATGTTGGCTACTGATTTTTTACCACATCACACATTTTCGAATCTAACGAATCATGAAGCGCTAGAAGGAGTCATGGGTGAATATTCAACTCTCGATATTGCTATTACCGTCTAAAGCAACGTAACTGTTCTAAGGCCTGGCTTCTTCATCTATAACATGGGATAATATCCCTCTATCACATGGCTGGTATATAAATATAATGAGGCGACTTAGAAAAGTGCCTATGCACAATGCTTAGCACAGGATGGGCACTTAGTGTTGAATGTGATCATATGAAAAGTCAAGATTCAATAAGTTTAATTTACTAGATGTAACCTAACAGTGTGCAAATATGGGTATATGTCTCCCTGTTTGGGGGACTTGTGAGGGACTCACGGGAATGGATGCCAATATCCCTGCTGGGTAATGTTATTCAGCTGTATGCATCCCCTCCTAACGGAGTCAGTTTTGCTCTTCCCTGAAGCATGCTGGGGATGAACTCGGGAGGGACTCGGGCTAAGGTACAAGGTCAGGAATGGCATGACTGGACGGTGGCCAAGGCCAAGTAATGCCTTAGCAACAAGAAGAAAAACATCTAGGCCTGGACATGAAGTCCCTGGAAACACTGACTGCCGAAGGACGTGGGAGAAAAACAACTAGTCTTGGTCCCAGCTGGAATGGTATATAAGCTTGTGTCCCTTGTTAGGCAGTTGCAGAGTGCTAAACTGGTCCAGCCACCACCCTGGACCACAGTCCCACAAGTAAGCTTCCCCATAAATCAACCATATGTCATGATTGTTGGTTCCGGATTCTTTCTTCAGTCTCTTGGAGACGCGGCTGACCTTGGGTTCAGGTGCCGCTGGGTTGTTACACAACAATCCCCTAAGGAAGTTCATCATGTCAGGGAGGAAGTATGTCATATAGGAATCTTTGTCCTTCCCATCGGTTATCTCCAAGATCTCCAAGAGAAAAGCCCTTTAATATTCTAGACCAGTCTCACTCTGCCACTGCCAGAATTATAGACTAGGGGATTAGAGCCACCTGCAGTAAACCTCACAAGTGAAAAGGTTCACAGGAAAGAAAGCTGTCTTCTGGAAAACCCTCTTTGTCCTAGAACCTACTCTTCCCAAGCCTCACCTTCCATCTCAGGTGTTACCTGGCTCCTGTCAAGGAGATCCTGGGCAGCACCTGTCGAGGACACCACCAGATCACTGACTATTGAGAGTTGAGCAGAGGACAGAGACAATACACTGACTAGAATGTGAGGGAAAGGGGAAAAGGCAGTGGTCCAGATTAACATGGCAATGCAAATAAGTCCTCAAGCAAAGGTTAACTGAATACTACTGCCAGTGTCATTACACTAATGCTAAAGCTTAGGGTGCTAAAAACAAGCAGTCTACAGTATATTTGACAGACATTTATTTTTGCCCATGTGTCCTGAATGACAGTCATCTCCCACTCTTAATTTGGATTCATCCCAAATCAGACACTAACAAGGACTTGTGCACAAGCTGTTTATCTGGGAGGTGATCCCAGGAAGCACAAGTGAGAGAGTGGGGGTAGTAGGACCGGAAAGGGAGAGAAGATAGAAAACGGAGCTCCAATAAGCAGTTTACCGTGGTAGAGTTAATCTCACTGGGAATCCTCTGAGGAATGGTATGGAACACAACTCATAAATGTTCCACCAAAGGCTGGGAAAGCAAAGTATTTTTATCCGCGTAGCTCATTTGGTCAGCGTTGCCTCTGGGGCAGCCTTCAATCCAGCACTTTCCAGGCTGCTCTGCCTTGATATAGCAAACTCCTGGGGGAGCTAAAGTAAACCCTTGGGTCTAGAAGTAAAGAGATGTGTGTGTTGGAGGTGGGAAGTAGGGTGCTCAAAGACCGTATCCACAGATGCAGACAAACACACAGGAAGGCTGAGGGTATATATGTCTGCTGCACACTCTATTTCAAAATAGTGAAGCAATCTGATCACACATAGCCCTGTGATATAGTGTGTGTATGTGTGTGTATATGTACATCTATACACAAACAAATGGAGCTCTGGTAGCACAGTGGTTAAGAGCCATAGCTGCAAACCAAAAGGTCAGCAGTTCGAAGCCACCAGCTGCTCCTTGGAAACTCTATGGGGCAGTCTACTCTGTCCTATAGGGTCACCATGAGTCGGAATAGACTCAAAGGCAACAGGTTTTTATTTTTATGTACACAAATATATGTATATATGCATGTATGTTTTATAACTGAAAAACACAGTTAAATAAGACAGGATAGATGCATGAAATATACTTCTCCCTTTTAGCCTAATTAATGCCTGCTCATCCTTCATACACACCTCCACTCAGTTGTCTCTTATTCAGGGGAGCCTTTCCTGATCCCTATAACTAGGTTCAATTTATCTTTTATATGCATTCACAGAAAATCTATCTTTCTGCAGTAGTGGCACTAATTAGAGTTGTACTTTTATAATGAGTAGTGTGATAATATGATTAACAGTTTTCTCTTCCATGAGGCCCTAAGCTTCTTGAAGTCAGGGACTGGTACCTATCCGAGGGCCTCACCCCTGGAATATACTAAATGAATACATTGTGAATGAATGGCCCTTTTAAAAAGAACATAACTCTTGGGAAGAAGGATCTATAAGCAATTATAGTATGATGTGGTAACCACTATAATCATAATTACAAATTTCTGTGAGAGCGTAGAAGAAAGAGACAATTACTGTCTGGTATGAAAAAGAGTAATATTTACATAGTAAATATGAGAGGGCAGTGTAATGTTGGACCTGGGCGTAAGTAGAAAAATCTAAGTTATCTAGGAGAATAGGGAGAAAAGTGTGTTTTAAAAGAAAGTAGGGAAGGCATTAACTCTATCCAGCAGTGGCCAAGTGAGTTTCATTACAATTTTGTTTTGACCAATCTCACTAGATAGGAGGGAATTCACAGATGAGTCATGGACTCAAGGGCATTATTTTTTCATGAAGCAGGTATGGAGTAAGATATTCAAAAGAGGCCTATTCAGGGTATACCTTTGGTCATAGCTTTTGAATGTCTTAAAAAAAAAAAAAAAAAGGTTAAAACATGTTTTCAATATGATTCCACCTTTCAATTAAGGCCTTAGCTTCTTTGGTATAAATAAATGCCATGTATATGTGGTATTATATGGTATTTACTTATATCAAAGAAGCTAAGAGATTTTATGTGTGTGTATATATATATATATATACATATATACACACACAGAGACACACAAATACACACCTCACTTATTGACATAGCTAGATTCCAAAGACCAGTACGTTACACAAAAATTGGTGCTATGCGAGAGTTGGGGCTGTGCTCCCTCTTCTATCTCCGGCCCTGGTGCCTTCCCTCAGCCCAACCTGAGTAATACGAACTGCCTGTGGCCCCCGCAGGCTTGCTCCCTCTCACAAACCTTGCCTTCCTCCTCCCCCTGGGGCCTAGGCTCTTCATTAATTCAAAAAATAGTCACATAGTAGATCTCTTACTATTGCGGTAAATGTGAAATATCAGATAATGAGATAATTGATAAGTGAGGAGTAGGTCTGTATATATATAAATTAGATACCATTTTAGGATTTCTGTCCTGTATTTAATTTTCCAAATTAATAATGAAGGAAAAAAAAAAAAAAAAACGGCCTCAGTAAAGGTGCCATTCTTTATTTAAGACACTAATGCTCAGGACTTTCAATTCCGAGGAGTTATATCAGTGGAGGAAAGGGTTCATCACTCCCAGTCACACTGCTACCTTAATGACTAGCATTGCAAGTTTGAACATGGATGGTGAACAAAGGAGTATGTCCTTGGACAGGGGGCAAAACTAATATGATTGCCTTGTCTGGGGTCTAAAACGAAGAGTAGGAAAGAAGAGGAGAGAATAGGAGAAGGGAAGGAGACTGAGCTACGTTAAGCTCATCGAGGCCAGGCACAGAGCACATTATCTAATGTAACTCTCACTACCTCCCATTTCTGGGTGGTAAGAATATTACAGCTAAGGCCTATCATCAAGAAATGGTTGGACACTTTGACTATATAACATGCAATGTTTTCTATCAAAGCATCTGAAATGTATCCACAATATAAATAAAAATAGCAAATTTGCCATGTAAAGATAGCCCCCGAGTTCCTTTTTTCTACCAGAATGTCACCCTCATGCACTGCTTAAATGGAAATTCCAGGGTCGGTCCTGCCAGGATAGGTTAAATAATGCCAAAGCCACATGCCAGAAAGTGGCAGAGCTAAGGTTCAAATCCAGGTCTGTCTTGCTCCATCTTCTTTGTCCACTGAATTTGGGTCCTTGACCTTAATTAGTAGCATACTTTATCAAGTACAAGTGTTTATCTTTTTGCTCACACATTTTTACAAACCTGAACTATTTGCGTGGACCACAGAGGATTCCAACTCATAGCAACCTATAGGACAGAGTAGAACTGCCCCATAGAATTTCCAAGGAGCGCCTGGTGGATTCAAACTGCCCACCCTTTGGTTAACAGCTGTAGCACTTAACCACTACGCCACCAGGGTTTCTGAGAATGAAGCACTGGGCTCAAAAACTAGTATTACTAGCACAGCATTATATAACATGATTGCTTATAGGAAATGCATCCCTTTTTATAGACTTATGATGCCTGCTGTGTCATGCAATTAAAAAGTTCCAGAAAAGCATTCTTAGCATGTCAAATTCCTGAGGCTGATTTCTAGGATTACAGCTTTCCCCATTTGTGACTCAATTAAAGCATTTCGCGTTGGGTTTTTTTTTTTATCTTAGGGTTTGAACTCTGATCACAGTTTGGATGCTTAACTATTAGCTTAGCATGTGATCTGAAGATAAATAAATTGAATTTTGTTTGCAAAGGGACTTAATTAAAGCTGCAGTCAAAACAGTGTAAGAAACAGTAATCTAAGACCTACGTGATAGACATCTATGATAAAAATGGGCAGTACAAATATGCAAAGGCTTACTGAAAACTAGGAGAGCTGGTCATAAATGCCTTAGCTTTTAATCCGGGGCTTGTCTTCCTAAACAGGTCAATGAGATGAGGGGAAAAAAAAAATCTCTCTTACAAGGAGCAAATTCTCTGAGATTTGAGCCCAGTTTGGTATTATCTGGAAAGTTCCATTCATGATGTGCCAACTAAAATCCCGTTAGGGTGATGAATGTTTTTTCCACAAATAACTGGACAATAAGTCCAGATATCTCAAAATGGGAAAAAGTGAATCACATGCATTAGCATTCGTGCTTGGTTGGCAGTTAGTTCAGGAGGAAGTATGTCTTATTTTGTTTCGATATTTAGTTTTATTTTTGATATTTGATGATGAGGAGAGTTAAACCAAAATTGAATGATGTTGACTGGGCATTAAAAAATAGCACCTACTTTTCATGAAGGGACAAGGGCAAAGACAGTCAAGCATGAAGACCAGATAAATCTTTAAAGGATGCAATAAAAGAATGATAACTTAGAGATGGTGTGTTTGCCATGGCCCATTGAGATGTCAAGCTTCCACCTGTGGAGATGAATAAGAGTCTGCTTAATAGAGAAATATAATTTTGAAAGAACAGTGTCCCAGACTACTTCCAAGAGCAACAGATGAGTGATCTACTGATAACATAAACTCGACACTCTTCAGCCTTTGAGGGTGCTATTAGGCTGAATGCATTTCCATCAGGGGAGAATATTGCCTCATTTCAAGGCCTCATTTTCCCTCGCCTGGGCTATTGTAATGTCCACATAACTGGTTTTCTGACTCCTCATCTTGCCACCTTCTCCAATCTATTCTTTCTGTCACCAGCATAATCTTCCTAAAACCCAAATCTTATGACATTTCCATGCTTGAAAACACTTTAAAGACTCTCCTTTATCTTCAGGATAAAGTCCAGATGGATTATCATGGTATAAAATGCCCTCTGTCATCTGGCCCTCCATTACCTTTTCAGCCTCCTCACTTATCCCCTGTGCTCCAACTACACTGAATTATTGGGAATTCTCTTCTCGGACCACGCTGCCTTCCTCCTCTATGTGGTAGTGTTGGAAGCCCTATTAGTCTAAAATAACCCTATTATCCTACTTAGGTGGCACCCATACTATTTTTCCGGCATTATCTCCTAACGACTTCTCTAATTCCCAATGGTATTATTTTTAATTGACCCCCACACATACACCATTTTGCTAGATAATATTCTAAATATCATAGATTTTTACTACTTAATTGAATTCATTGGTTTACATACATATCGGTTCATTTCTTCATATTGAGCTAGAAATTCCACAAAGGTGGAGTTACTCACCAAAATTACAAATGCTCCATGCTACTTTAAATGCTTCAACTACAAGAAGCTGTAAGCAGAAGGCATGGAAAGTTTAAAACCTTTTTATGGACTTGGGTGTTCCTCTTTACCTAGGCTTAGCTAAGAAGCTTAATACTTACTGGAAGCTTTTTTTTTTTTTAATTAACAAAAATATTAATTCCATTCTGTGTATCTACAGAAACAATGCTAAAGAGAAAAAAAAAAGGTGGTACATATATGTTAAGGTGCTTTATACATGATGCAAGGAATTGCTAACATGGGAAAGAAAGTTTAAACTGTGGCTGAGTCAACAACGAGATACTAAACAAAATGGATAGGTTAAATCTGTAGATATCATCATAGATAGGTCTGAAAAAATGTTCAGTAAAAAAGCAAGTGGTAGAATTATAATAACTTTTTCTAGATACATAGTTTTACATTTACATAAATCCCTAAAATAACAATAATTTATAGCATCAATGAATACTGATCTAGCTGGAAATAATGCAAAAAAAAAATTATTGGTAAGATACACACTGAAGTAATTATTATGGTTGCCTGTGGATAAGAGGGGAAGCAAATGAGGCTGGGACAGGAAGAAAAGACTTCAGTTTCAACAATAAAGTTTCCTTCATCTTACTTAAAAAAAATAATAGTTTACTACTGATTACTGTTATTTTCACTTTTTCCAGATGGGGTCTTTACTGCTGTTGCTGTTTTATTGTTAATATAATTACCCTTCTGTGTCATGTCATCCATATTATAAAATTGGGCATCTTTGGCCTGTCGGAAGCACACCATTTGGTCCCTACTGACTCTCTGTCAGTGGCCCTGGGTGGTGCCAATGGTTTGCACTTGTCTGCTGACCTAAGGTTGGTGGTTCGAACTCACCCAGTGGTGCTAGGAAAGAAAGGCCTGATGGTCTGCTTCTGTAAAAATTCTTGCTGTTGTTGGGTGCTATCGAGTCGATTCCAACACATAGCGACACCGTGTGTTACAGAGTAGAATTGGGCCATAGGGTTTTCTAGGCTGTAATCTTTACTGAAGGAGAACTGATGGTGCAGCGTTTAAGTGCTTGGCTGCTAAATGAAAGCTTGGTGTTTCAAATCCACTACCCTCTCCACAAGAGAAAGACGTGACAGCCTGCTTCCATAAACGTTACTGCCTTGGAAACCACATAGAACAGTTCTACTCTGTCCTATAGGGTCACTAGGAGTTGCAGTTGACTCAGTGGCAATGGGTTTGGTTTTCTGGTTTAATCTTTACGGAAGTAGATTGCCAAGTCTTTCTTCCACAGAGCTACTCGGTGGGTTTGAACCCTCAACCTTTTGGTTTGCAGATGAGTACTTAATTGCAGCACCACCAGGGCTCCTTTCATAAAGATTATAGCCAAGAAAATCCTGTGGAGCAGTTCTACTCTATAACACATGGGGTTTCCACGAGTTGGAATTGATCATGAGTTTGGTCTCTTGGCTGATGCCCCTAGAGCTTTTCTAACTAGGTCCCAGGCTGAAAGAATACCCACCACATATTATTCCTGGGACATGTATTGCACTTTCCACTCTTCATGTTCATATGTTCTCTGTAGTGCACTGACTATCAAATATGACCTGTTCTACAAGGCTTGGTACAATCAAACTCACTTGTCTCACATTCCTATTAGAGCAAGCACTGAGGTTCACAAAGCATTTGCTGTATGTTCCCTTGTATCATTCTAATATATGTGTGTCATTTTGTTTAACTCTTTATAATTTTAATCATTATGGTAACTCAATATAGAAGGAATTAACACAGAGCTTTATGATCATAGGAAATTAAAAAAATCATTAAAATATTTTTGCAGGAGAGAAGTATGATAATGTGATCAATAAAATTCAAAGTATATGAGGATTCAATTCTGTAAGAGAAGTGGAGTGCAAATACAAGTTCTAGGAGGATAAGGAGGGATGTAAAATTTATGGATGCTAAAGGAGAGTTAGTTCATGTATTTTTATAAATGGCTGGTGGTGGATATGAAGTCACTATGATATTTTGATTCCAAGGAATACATTTAAAAAGACTTATATAACAGTTTTGTTCTTGAAATGTCAATATTTACAATTCACTAGCAATTACATCCTTTGCAGCATTTTTAAACTCATGATACCACACACCTTTCCTGACTTTGAACCACGCCACATCCTCTAGTTTTGTATGAATGACTGCCTCTTGGCCTAAATACGTGTTCCTCATAAGCACAATCAAGTGTTCCAGAATTCCCATTCTTTGTAATGTTATCCAAAATTGGTTGTGATCCACAGAGTCGAATGCCTTTGCATAGTCAATAAAACACAGGAGAACATCTTTCTGGTATTCTCTGCCTTCACTCAGGATCCATCTAACATCAGCAATGATATCCCCTGTTCCGCATCTTCTGAATTTGGCTTGAATTTCTGGCAGTTCCCTGTTTACGTACTTCTGCAACCACTTGTGAATTATCAACAACAAAATTTAACTTCTGTGTGATATTAGTGATATTGTTCAATAATTTCCCCAGTCTGTTGGATCATCTTTCTTTGGAATGGGTACAAATATGGATTGCTTCCAGTTGGTTGACCAGTAGCTGTCTTCCAAATCCTTGGCATAGAAGAGTGAGCACTTCCAGCACTGCATCTGTTTGTTGAAACATCTCAATTGGTATTTCATCAATTCCCAAAGCCTTGCTTTTTGCCAATGCTTTCACAGCGGCTTGGACCTCTTCTTTCAGTACCATCAGCTCTTAATCATATGCTACCTTCTGAAATGGTTTAATGTCAGCCTATTCTTTTTGGTAGAGTGACTCTGTGTACTCCTTCCATCTTCTTTTGACGCTTCCTGTGTCATTCAATATTTTTCCCTGTAGAATCCTTCACTATTGCAACTCCAGGATTGAATTTTTTCTTCAGCTCTTTCAGCTTGAGAAATGCTGAGTGAGTTCTTCCCTTTTGGTTTTCTATCTCCAGGTCTTTGGACATTTCATTATAGTACTTTACTTTGTCTTCTCAAGCCACCCTTTAAATCTTCTGTTCATTTCTTCCATTCGGTTTAGCTACTCTACATTGAAAAGCAAGTTTCAGAGTCTCTTCTGACATGCATTTTGGTCTTTCTTTCCTGTCTATTTAATGACCTCTTGCTTTCTTCCTGTATGCTGTCCTTGATGTCATTCTATAACTTGTCTGATCTTCAGTCATTAATGTTCAATGCTTCAAATCTATTCTTGAAATGGTCTCTAAATTCAGGTGGGATACACTCAAGGTTGTACTTTGGCATTCAAGGACTTGTTCTAATTTTCATCAGTTACAACTTGAACTTGACTCTGAGTAACTGATGGTCAGTTCTGCGTTGGCCCCAGACTTGTTCTGACGGAAGACAGAGTTTTCTCATGGAATCTTTTCACAAATATAGTTGATTTGATTCCTGTGTATTCTATCTAGCAAGGTCCACGTGTATATTTGCCGCTTATGTCATTGAAAAGGGTATTTGCAATGAAGAAGTTACTGGTCTTGCAAAATTCTATCATGTGATCTCCTGCATCACCAAGGCCATAATTTCCAACTACCAATCTTCTTTGTTTCCAATTTTTGTATTCCAATCACCAGTAATAATCAATTTATCTTGATTGCATGTTTGATCAATTTCAGACTGCAGAAGAAATCTTCAATTTCTTCATCTTTGGCCTTAGTGGTTGGTATGTAAATTTGAACAATAGTTAACATTAACTGGTCTTATTGTAGGCATACGGATATCATTCTGTCACTGACAGCATTGTACTTCAGGATAGATCGTGAAATATTCTTTTTGATGATGAATGAATACACCATTCCTCTTCAATCTGTCATTCCCAGCATAGCAGACCATAGGATTATCTGATTCAAAATGCCAACACTGGTTCATTTCAACTCACTAATGCCTAGGATATTGATGTTTTATGTGTTCCATTTACTTTGTTACAATTTCCAATTTTTCTAGATTCATACTTCATACTTTCCATGTTTTGATTATTAATGGATGTTTGTAGTTTTTTCTTCTCATTTTGAGTCATGACACATCAGCAAATGAAGGTCCCAAAAGCTTTACTCTATCCACATCATTAAGGTCAACTCTACTTTGAGGAGACAGCTCTTCCCCAGTCGTATTTTGAGTGCCTTCTAACCTGAGGGGCTCATCTTCTGGCACTATATCAGACAATGTTCCCCTGCTAGTCATAAGGTTTTCACTGGCTAAATTTTTTTTTTTTAGAAATAGACCACCAGGTCCTTCTTCATAGTCTATCTTTGTCTGTAAGCTCAGCTGAAACCTGTCCACCATGGGTGGCCCTGCTGGTATTTGAATACCAGTGGCACAGCTTCCAGCATCAAAGCAACATGCGAGCCCCCACAGTATGATAAACTGACTGATGTGTGGGGGCCTAAGGTAGTAGGTGTCTATATTCTCCAAAGATGATGTATATATTATACCACCACATGTAGGGTATCTTCTATCTCCTATTATCTAGATCTTAACAACATGAAACATTTTAATATAGTGGAGAGAAGGCTCTCCCGGCGTTGATGAGAAAGTCAAGGCCCCTGTGCATAAGGGTTGTGATAGAAAGGAAGATAACTGATGTATCAGAGTCAGGATTTTAAGAGTATCATGCTGTTTTGGCTGGGTGAGAAGGAACTTGAAATTGGGAGAAAAATTTATTTGCCATATCAATAATTTTGTATTAAGCACCAGGGGCTTTGTTAATCTGTTCCGTTAAGAGGATCGTATATGGAACACCCATTTCGACTGAAGTCACTACCTGATTAACTTTTCCAGAACTCTATTGTTTTTAAGAACTGTCAATCACATGCACTGACAAAACTCAGGAAATAAATGCATTTAGAACTGGCACTTCAGGATCTTTCAAAATTTCAGGAACTTTAAAAAATTCCATTAGTGATAGAATATTTCTTTTGATTTATTATTTTAGAAGGGAGGGAAACTCCAATGTCTTCAACTTGTCTTTACTGTTACATTAGCCTCTATGTTAAGTTCATAGAGCCAGGTTTCTGCCAGTTGGTGAGGCTCTTTCTTGTCCACCATATACACAGAAACTGGGGAAGTAACCAGCAGGGGTGCCTGGAGTTTCTTTGGGTCTACCATAAGGAGAGTACAAGTCAGAGTTCATTTATCACCAACTTCCTCTAAACTCTCATTCAGACTGATAACATGGCATTTTGAGTGTTATAATTAGTGTTTTACTATTGCTAAGGTTCAAAATACAAACGTTTAGGGCATTCCCTTTCTTAGTGAACAGTTAGCTGGGTAAACGGCCATAGGCATCTCTGGGAAGTACAAGCCAGAATGCTCCTTAGAAGCGAGGATAGCAAGATTTCATCTCACATATTTTGGACATGTTAACAGGAAGGACCAGTTGCTGGAGAAGGACATCATGCTTGCTAAGGTAGACGGTCAGCAAAAAAGAGGAAGACCCTCAACAAGATGGACTGACACAGTGGCTACAACAATGGGCTCAAACATAGCAATGATTGTGAGGATGGCACAGGACTGGGCAGTGTTTTGTTCTGTTTTACACAGGGTTGCTGTGAGTCAGAAGTAATGCGAGGGCACCTAAAAACAACAACAGTACAGTCTTACAGATTTCATACGGATGGTTTCAGATTAAGCTGCTTGACTGGTACATACTTAGAAAATAAGCAAGAAACTTGACTCATCGAACTCCCCCTTCCCCTGTCTTTATTTGGTCTCATTTTCATCCCATCTTCAAGAAATTCCCTACCAGTTTTGGCTTGATGGAACCTGGATTTCCAGCACAGTTCTGAATGTGTTCTTATTTACGTATTCCTTCTGTTACTCCAGCCCAAATTTGTTCGGGAGAAGCGATAGTATGCTACGCACCTGTAAGCCAACTTAAATCAGATAACAAAATGGAAAGCATTTCTAAGCCTTGCGTAGTTGCTAAGGAATTACCTCATACTTCATATATGTGACCTCATTGTTGGTTGATCTTTTTCTCTATTTTAAAGATGCCAAGAGCTGGAATAATAATCCTAAGCACCTTTCACCTCAACAATAATAGACTTATTAGATTTATCAGTAAAGGATCTAATTATAGCAGTTAAGACTATTACTGTCAGCCCAAGTATCTTTGCTGAAGACAACTCCTTGAAATTACTCGTAACTAGAAACCAGGGAACATTTACCTGGCTACAGAGGCCTGCATCCAGGACAAAGGTAGTATGAGTGTGTGGGTGTGTGAGAGTTTCGAAACACGCTATGTGACCTGCAAGACAGAGTCAGATGTGAGAGGCAACGCTGAAATAATATATGATGCATATTTATGTTTTTAAAAATTCTTTTTATAACAGAGGGACGGTTAAGACATACGAGGGGATTTCTCAAAGAGAGGAACAAAGTAAACGGTTTATTTCAGAGAGATCACTCTTCTAACTGACAGTGCTGAGTATGTTATTTTTGGGTACAACACATGAAACAAAATGGCAAAGGAGAAAACTGTAACAAGTCAAGAGCTCTTGCAGTCCTAGACTGGGACAGTGTTAGTAATGAAGGAGTGGAGGAGATGGATTTGAGTAATACCGAGGAAATTGGCTCGTTTGAGGGGTTGATCATGAGATACAAAAAAAAGGGAGATACAAGGAAAATTCCCATATTTCTGTTTTTGGTGCCTAGACTTATGGTGGAGCCCTGGTGGTGCAGTGGTTTAGAACATGGCTGCTAACCAAAAGGTCGGCAGCTTGAATCTTCCAGCCACTCCTTGGAAATCCTATGGAGGCAGTTCTATTCTGCCCTGTAGGGTCACTATGAGTTTGAACCGACTTGATGGCAATGGGTTTGGTTTGGTTTAGACTTATGGTAACCCTATTATATGGGATAAAGAATGTAAGAATATACACCTATTTGAGAGAGCATGATTGATTCATTTTGAACGTAATGAGTTTAAGAAGCTTGTGGGACTTCAATGTGAAGGTTTCCAGCTGTCAGTGTTATGAATTTGAGTGCCCTGGAGAACAGATAGAAGTAGCCCTGGTGGCACAGTGGTTAAGTGATCAGCTGCTAACTGAAAGTTCGGCAGTTTGAATCTACCCGTTGCTTGGTAGGAGAAAGATGTGGCTGTCTGCTTCCATAAAGATTACAGCCATGGAAATCCTAGGGTCCTTTTGAATCAGAATCAAATTGACAGCAACAAGCCTTATCATTGTAGAGAAGAAATAGCAGCCTGAACTGAGGGGTAGTGTTGTTGTTAAGCTTAGGTACCATCAAATTGTTTTCTGACTCATAGTGACCTTATGTACAAAAGAACCAAACACTGTCCTGTTGTGCGCCATCCTCTCAATCGTTGCTATGTTTCAGCCCATTGTTGCAGCCACTGTGTCAATCCATCTTGTTGAGGGTCTTCCTCTTTTTCACAGACTCTCTACTTTACCAGGCATGATGTCCTTCTCCAGGGACTGATCCCTCCTGATAACATGTTCAAAGTATGTGAGACAAAGTCTCACTATCCTTGTTTCCAAGAGCACTCTGGCTACACTTCTTCCAAGACAGACTTGTTTGTTCTTCTGTCAGACCATGATATAATCAATATTCTTCACCAATACCTTAATTCCAAGGCATCAATTCTTCTTAGGTCTTCCTCATTCACTGTCCAGCTTTCACATGCATATGAGGCGATTGAAAATACCATGGTTTGAGTCAGGCACACCTTAGTTCTCAGAGTGACATCTTTGATTTTCAACACTTTAAAGAGGTCTCCTGCAGCAGATTTGTCCATTGCAACGTTTTGTTTGATTTCTTGACTGCTGCTTCCGTGGTGTTGATTGTGGATTCAAGTAAAATGAAATCCTTTATAACTTCAATATTTTTTCCATTTACCATGATGTTGCTTATTGGTACAGTTGTGAGGATATTTGTTTTCTTTATGTTGAGTTGTAACCCATACTGAAAGCTGTAGTCTTTGATCTTCATCAGTAAGTGCATCACATCCTCTTTGCTTTCAGCAAGTAAAGCTGTATCATCTGCATATTGCAGGTTGTTAATGAGTCTTCCTCCAATCCTGATGCAGTGTTCTTTATATAGTCAAGAGTAATAGCTTCTCTTTACCCTGCATTATATTTTCATTTCTAGCAACACATTTTAAGAAGGAGTTCAATGTAATTTATTTCAGCAAATGAGTGTCCACAAGATATATTAGATGCTGGGGATATAGCAGATGATAAGATTAGTCCCTGGCCCTATGGAGCTTCTAGTGCAATCATATATGTGATAAACATTAAAAAGAGGTAGGTAGAGGCTTTGAGAGGACATAGAAGGGGAATTTAACCTAGTCTAGGAAGTTAAGAAAGTTCTCCTTGAAGAAATGAATGTAACTTAAGTTGAGACATTAAAGGTAATAATTAGCCAGAAAAGGGAAGAAAGGATTTCAATTGGGGATTCAAGAAGTCTAATATGATTTAAATGTAGAGGATAAGAAGAAGTTATTCTGAGAGCAACGATAAGCCACTGATAAGTAATAAATACAGGAGTGACATAACAATATTAGTACTATTTCTTTTTAATTCTCTGTATGTTCTACTCTGTCCTATAGGGTCGCTATGAGTTGGGATCGACTCGACGGCACTGGGTTTTGGTATGCCGTACAGGAAGGTTTTCAGCAGGAAGAGTAGGTGTACGGAGTTGTTTGAGAGACTATTCATTCATTATGTTTCGCATTTGTTCATTCATTCAATATGTAATTAAGATGGGCCTACTACATATGCGCCAATGATAAAGGCTAATTAAATGGCAGAGAATTAGGCAGAAATCATCATTTCCCTCATGAAACTTATAGTCTGGGGAACTTCACATATACTAGGCAAGAAATAGTAATGTCAGTGGAGATGGACAAAGTGGAGATTTCAATAGATATTTGTGAGGCAGACTGAGCAAAGAGTCTGGACTAAACCCCTCCAAAATGTAAAGGAAGAGGAATAGCAAGAATATTGAAGGTAACCAAAGAAGCATGATGAAAACCAGGAATGCTGTGTGATGAAAGCCAAGGGAAGGGGATGAGAAGGAAGGAGTGGCTAACAGTGTCACTGCTGCTGGTAGGTCGAGTAAGAGAAGGCACTAAAAACAAAAAACACATACTGCCCCAGTGGATCACAGCACGAATCCAGCTGTGGCTTGGAAAATGGAAATGTAATGAAATGCTAAAGTCAGAAACTGGACTGGAAACATTTTAGTGTAAAAAGACAGTGAAAAGTCTGCAAATGAACAATTCATGCAAAAGCTTTAATGCTGACGGGGAGGATGGGCTGGGGTAATGACTAGAGGAAGATATGGAGCCAAGGGAGGGCTTTAGTTTTGTTTTTTAAGATGGAAAATTTGAGCACATTTAATTTTGATGGGCATGTGAGTTAGGTAGGGAATGTTAAGATAAAGGTGGTAGGGAAAAAAAAAAGTCATCGAGTCTATTCCTATTCATAGCAACCCTACAGGACAGAGTAGAACAACTGTCCCATACGGTTTCTAAGGCTGTAATCTTTAAAGAAGCATATTGCCACATCTTACTCCTCCTGCTCAGCAGCCACCTTTTGGTTAGCAACTGAGCATTTAACCACTGTGCCACCAGGGCTCCTTTAAGGAGGTAGAAGGGATACTCTATTACATAAGTTTCCTGAAAAAGTAAAAGGATACAGGATACAGATCATAGTTGGAGGAATTAATCTTAGAAAGAAGAAAGGGTACATCTTCCATTTAAAAGGAGGAAAAAGAAGAGGGTCGTGTAGATGCTAGTAAGTTTATAGGGTTTGTGGTGAGACGAGAAGCTTCTTTCTGATGGTTTCTATGTTTGTCGTGAACTAAGAGAGCCATTTTCCAAATGGACTTTCAGTGGAAGGTGATAGTCATCCTGCGAACCTTGCCTCGTATAATAAACGATTCAAGGAATTGTGCATTTGGGGTACAAGATTAATATGTGAATTTTTAAAACTATTATGTCAAAGAGGAGAAATGAGCTGAAGAAATAAGGACTTCCTTGGTTTGTCTTGATGGTCAGGGCTGGACAAATTCTGGAAAGAATTCTAAAACATCTGAGTGATAAACTCCTAGGGACATGACTGCCTCTACCACTGGCATAAGTTCATTAAGCATTGGTTCAATTCCCTTCAGGACCTTTTTGAAAGTTCTAGTAAATTAATGTAGTAGTAAATCAATGTCATAGACACAATAAAGATATATTAAAACAAACAAACACATTGCTGTAGAGTCGATTTCGATCCATCCAAAAACCAAACCCATTGCTATGGAATGGATTCCAACTCATGACCCCATGAGGACAGAGCAAAACTGCCCTAGAGGGCTGCCAAGGTTGTAAATCTTTATGGAAGCAGACTGCCACATCTCTCTCCCTTGGAGTGGCTGGTGAGTTCAAACTGACGACCTTTCAGTTAGCAGTTGAACACTTGAACCACTGTGCCCCTAGGGCTCCTTTTTGACTCATAGCAACCCTATATATTAGGTGCCAAGTACTATATTAAGCACCATCATCTTACTAAGGGATACATTTTGCTTTGTCAAGGACTTTGGATTAGATGCCCTCCAAATTTCCTTCCACATTTAAGATTGCTAGTTATCAGTAAGACTACAGGTTCTTCACACAATTGTGTTTAAAAATTGTCCTAAAATGAAATTAGCCATTAACTAATTAATCATTATTGTCAGAACACAGGTTCACCTGAAAACACTGTGCTGCCTACACACTTATCTAGAGTATCCATTTCTTTTTAATAAAAAGTTTAACAGTTCAAGGCTTCAAGTTAAAGGAGAACAAGTGTATGATTAGGTTGCGGTATTGGTTTTTAGGTTCTCGCTGAGTACTTATGATTTTTCTATTTTTATTTTTAATAAGACACATTTAAATTGCCTTGTTTTAAAGCCTTAAAGCATAGCTCCTTGTATGTTTGAAATTTCTGTTCAAGGTCAAAATTTTAAAGCTAATCCCTTCTAATTTACACTGCCACAATGACATAGGGACATAGAAGAGATGAAAGAGCTGGAGGGAAGGCAACTTGTACTACTTGGTGTTATGGATTAAATTGTTTCCCCCGAAAATGTCTGTCAACTTGGCTAGGCCATAATTCCTGGTATGGTGCAGTTGTCCTCCATTTTGTGATCTAATTATCCCGTGTGTTGTAAATCCTAAACTCTGTGATGTTAGTGAGGCAAGATTAGAGGCAATTATGTTATTGAGGAGAAGCCCTGGTGGCACAGCGATTAAGAGCTCAAGCTGCTAAGCAAAAAATCAACAGTTCGAATCCACTCATCAGAATTCCTATAGGGCAGTTCCACTCTGTCCTATAGGGTTGCTATGAGTCAGAATCAACTGGACGGCAATGGGTTTGGTATGTTAATGAAGCAGCACACAAGGCAGGTTGTACCTTGAGTCAATTGATTTTGAGATATA
Source organism: Elephas maximus indicus (assembly GCF_024166365.1). NCBI lineage: Eukaryota > Metazoa > Chordata > Mammalia > Proboscidea > Elephantidae > Elephas > Elephas maximus. The sequence continues at coordinate 41,140,948 of NC_064837.1, read as the reverse complement.
AAATTGGGAACCAAGCAGAGAGTAGGGGGGCTGTGTACAAATAAGAAAGAAGAAGAGCCAGGAGCGGAGTGCATCCTTAGGATCCAGGGTCCCTACCTTGAGGATGTTCTAGACCTAGGAGAAGATAGATGACAAGGACCTAACCCCAGAGTGAACAGATAGAGAAAGCCTTCCCCTGGAGCTGGCACCCTGAATTTGGACTTCTAGACTCCTAGACTGTGAAATAATAAATTTCTGTTTGTTAAAGCCATCCACCTGAGGTATTTCTGTTACAGCAACACTAGATAACTAAGACACTTGGCTAAGCTATCAAAAGACCAACATATAAGAAAATGTATATATAAAGTATTATATATTCATCATCAAAAATAACATTTCAAGATTTATCCTGAAGGGCAACACTGTCAGTGATAGGATAATATCCATACACCTGTATGGAAGACCAATTAATATGACTATTATTCAAATTTACAAACCAACCACTAAGGCCAAAGATGAGGAAACTGAAGATTTTTACCAACTTCTGTAGTCTGAAATTGATCAAGCATGCAATCGGGATACACTGATAATTACTGGTGACTGAATGCAGAAGTTGAGAGAAAGAAGACAGAAGTTGGAAAATACGGCCTTGGTGACAGAAATGATGCTGGAGATTGCATGATAGAATTTTGCAAGACCAAGGATTTCTTCACTGCAAATACCGTTTTTCACCAACATAAATGGACTTTACCAAATGGAATAAGCAGGAATCAAATTATTGCATCTGAGGAAATTGGTGATGGAAAAGCTAAATATCATCAGTCAGAGCAAGGCTGGGGTCAACTGCAGAACAAATCGTCAATTGCTCATATGCAAGTTTTGGTCGCAGCTGAAGAAAATTAAAGCAAGTCCACAAGAGCCAAAGTATTACCTTGAGTATATTCCGCCTGAATTTAGAGGCCATGTCAAAAATGGATTTGACTCTTTGAACACTAATAAGACCAGAGGAGCTGTGGAATGACATCAAGGACATCATACATGAAGAAAGCCAAGAGGTCATTAAAGAGACAGGAAAGAAAAAAGACCAAAATAGATTCAGAAGAGCCTCTAAAACTTGTTCTGAAACAGAGTAGCTAAAGTGAACAGAAGAAAAGATGAAATAAAAGAGCTGAACAGAAGGTTTCAAAGGACAGCTCGAAAAGACAAAGTACTATAACGAAATGTGAAAAGACCAGGAGATAGAAAACCAAAAGGGAAGAACATGTTTGGCATTTCTCAAACTGAAAGAACAGAAGAAAAAATTCAAGCCTCAAGTTGCACTATTGAAGGATTCTACAGAGAAAATACTAAACAATGCAGGAAGTATCAAAAGAAGATGTAAGGAATACTCAGAGTCACTGGACCAAAAAGAATTGGTTGATGTTCAACTGCTTCAGGAGGTAGTGTATGATCAAGAACCAAGAGTACTGAAGGAAGAAGTCCAAGCTGCACTGAAGGTGTTGGTGAAAAACAAGTCTCCAGGAATCGATGGAATACCAATTCAGATGCTTCAGCAAACAGATGCAGCACTGGAAATACTCACTCATTTATGCCAAGAAATTTGAAAGACAGCTACCTGGCCAACTGATTGGAAAATATCCGAATTTGTGCCCATTCCAAAGAAAGGTGATCCAACAGAACGTGGAAATCATCAAACAATGTCATTGATATCACATGTAAGTAAAATCTTGCTGAAGATCATTTTAAAGTGGTTGCAGCAGTACATCTGACAGGGAACTGCCAGAAATTCAAGCCAGATTCAGAAGAGGACATGGAATGAGGGGTATCACTGGTGACGTCAGATGGACCTTGGCTGAAAGCAGAGAAAACCAGAAGGATGTTTGCCTGTGTTTTATTAACTACGCAAAGGCATTTGACTGTGTGGGCCATAACAAACTATGGATAACATAAGAATGGGAATTCCAGAACACTTAATTGTGCTCATGAGGAATCTTAACGTAGACCAAGAGGCAGTTATTAAAACAGAACAAGGGGATACCACATGGTTTAAAATCAGGAAAGGTGTGTGTCAAAGTTTAATTGACTTGACAGCAATGTTTTTTTATTATTATTATTCAATCTATATGCTGAGCAAATAATCCCAGAAGCTGGACTATATAAAGAACACAGCATCAGGGTTGGAGGAAGACTCACCAACAATCTGCGATATGCCAATGACACAACCTTGCTTTCTGAAAGCAAAGAGGATTTTAAGCACATGTTGATGAAGATCCTTAACATAAAGGAAACAAAGTCCTCCCAACTGGACCAATAAGCAACATCATAATAAACGGAGGAAAGACTGAAGTTGTAAAAGATTTCATTTTACTTGGATCTATAATCAACCCCCATGGAAGCAGCAGTCAAAAAATCAAATGACGTGTTGCACTAGGCAAATCAGCTCTAAAAGATCTTTTTTAAAAAAAGCAAAGATGTCACTCTAAGGACTAAGATGTGCCTGACCCAATCCATGGTGTTTTCAATTGCTTCATACGCATGAGGAAGCCAGATAATGAATAAAGGAGACTGAAGAAGAATTGATGACTTTGAATTATGGAACTGGTGAAGAATATTGAATATACCACGGAATTCCAGAAGAACAAGCAAATGTGTCTTGGAAGAAGTAGAGCCAGGATGCTCCTTAGAAGCTAGGATGGCAAGACTTCATCTCATGTACTTTGGACATGTTATCAGGAGGGACCAGTCTCTGGAGAAGGACATTATGCTTGGTAAAGGAGAGAGTCAGCTAAAAAAAGGAAGACCCTCAATAAGATGGATTGACACAGTGACTGCCACCATAAACCAAACATAACAATTCTGAAGTTGAAGTAGGACTGCGCAGTGTTTCATTCTGTTGTACACAGGTTCACTATGAGTGAGATATACTCAAAGGCACCCAACAACAACAACAACAAAAATATATATATATGTATACATATATGCAGACTAGTATACCATATATATGTCATAATTATATGGAACTATATATAAGTATGTAATACCTATGGTAAACTGGTCTGTTTACCATGATAGAGAAGCAATGAAATTTTATCCCGAAATTGATGCCAACCACCATAATTGTCCCTTTCACCCGTTTATTATACCCTCCTGTGAAGAAACAAGGTGAAGGGCATGGAGGGAGATGTTAAGAGAGAGTAACAGCTAGAGTGTTGGTTTTCTTTACTGACTTAAATGGTTGGGGGCAGGGGGAGGAAATTTTGGGACAAATTCCCTGTTATCTCTCAAGCATTGAGAACTTTGAATGGGTATTAGTTATATTCGGTGAATTCACGTTTTCTTAAAACTTCCAGTTAATCTAAACGGTGTCTGTGTGTGTGCATGTTGAATGAGTTAATTTAGAAAAGACAGTCAGAGTAATCAGAAATGTTTAATAATACATGGCAAGTTGCTAGAGGGTATCATGTAAGTGTATAGCTACGCTGGCTTACAAGAATATTTTTAAGTTGACTGTGATTGATAAGTGGTTCTTACAGAAATGACTGAGTTGTAATAATGGGAAATATTAAGCAATAGGGCACTAAATATTTTGAAGGCAGATCATATTTTAAGATGGGAAACCAACATTACCTACATTAGTGCCAGGCTCTTGGCTTGTGGCTTTATATCTATGCTCACTACTATCACCCATGGAGACCCTGGTGGGGTAGTGGTTAATTGCTACAGCCGCTAACCAAGAGGTCGGCAGCTCAAATCCTCCAGGTGCTCCTTGGAAACACTATGGGGCAGTTCTACTCTGTCCAATAGGGTCGCTATGAGTCGGAATCGACTCGACAGCAGTGGGTACTATCGCCCTTACGACAACACTGGGCAGTTGGTAATGACATTATTTTTTATAAGATAAATTTTCTTAAGTACAGATTAAACTTTTTTTTTTCAATACCATTTGCCTAATTAAAAAAAAAAAAAAAGCTGGCTCCTGATCTGAACTCTGAAATGATCAGCTTCCAAGTTTACATTTTTTCAATTACACAAGGTTACCCCGATGCACTTTGTCCTGGCTGGGAGGGAAAATGTACACGGGGACTGCAAACATGAAACCCACTACTCTGCTGACCCAGAATCACTGCTGATGCCAATGCCCGTGTCGCTATTCCTTTCAGTTATTCACAAGACAATAAACATGGGAGCCTGTTCATCAAGGTTCTTTGCCTGAGATACGCAGGCTAAATAATGGGTAGGTACAGGTTACTTTTTTTTTACAGGTTACTTATACCTGAGTGATGTAGCGAAGGACTTCAGTTCTGGGATTCACTATGCTGTTGTTGACTTGTCCTTAGAAATTTAGAGCTGGCTACTTATCAAGTAGCAGCCAACATTTATTGAGCGTTTACTATGCCAGGCACTGTTTTAAGTTCTCAGTAGGTATTAATTCCTTTAATCATCATACTAAGTCTTTAAGTTCATGACTTCAGGTGAATGAAGTACATCTCGAAATTTCCATGTGCAGATTATTAATGCAATTGTGGTCTTTTCTCCAACGACCTCTTCCACCGTAGTGTATGGAGAAGTGTTTAAGAGCTAATTGTATTATTGGTAATCATTGGGGTGGAACGCCATTTACTCTTTTACTTTAGACATACCGAATCTGCTTTAACTAGGGTGAAGGACTCATAATTTACTACATTTTTAGAATTCTTATTTTGCCAAATTTTATTTTTAAATTATTAATCTGTTCTAACATACAGAACATATTCAATGACTGCCAATAATAAAAAATATTATTTTACCTTAAAAATATTATTTTACCTTGCTAATCTTTAATCTTGCATTTCATTGAAAAGAAAAATGTTTTATATATTAAACCAAAGCCCAACTCCCCCACATCATCAATTTCCCAGCCTTTCTCCCCCAGAGACAACTGCTATCCTGATATTGGTATACATACCGAAAAAAAAAAAAAAAATAATGAAAACCCATTGCAGTCAAGTTGATTCCAATACATAGAGACCCTATAGAGAGTACAGCTGCCCAGTAGTGTTTCCAAGGAGCAGCTGGCGGATTTGAACTGCTTTTACTGCACCACCAGGACTCCTGATATTAGCATATACCATCCCATATGTATTTTTATGCTTTTACTATGTGTGTGTATATATATGCATAAAGGCTACACTCTTGTATATTTTAAAACTTTATATAAATATCACACTATTCTTATTATTTTTCAAATTGGTTTTTCACTAAAATTATGTTTCTGAAGTTTCCCATGATTGTGCACAGAGCCAACACACTTAATTGCTGAAAAGTGTTCTAAGTGAATAACAGTTTACTTATTGATTCCCTTACTGAAAAAGTCATACCATTAATAATGTCTTCCCTTTAAACAGGACTGCTTACTTTTTTTTTTTTTTGAAACTATTAACATCTAAAATAAAGCAAATCTTTTATTTTCCTCAAAAGAAAATAAAAGGCTTGGTTATGCTGGGCTTTTTACTCTTCTATATATATGTTAGGATTAGCTTGCCACATTTTATTAAAAAAAAACTATTAGAATTTTTACCTCAATTGCTTTGTATTTAGGACTGATTTAAGTTGACTAGCATCCTTACAATATTGAGTCTTGCCATCCACAAACAGAGCCCTGGTGGTGCAGTGGTTAAAGCTGTAAGCTGCTAACTGAAAGGTTTGCAGTTGGAACCCACCAGCCGCTCTGTGAAAGAAGAATGTGGCAACCTGCTTCTGTGAAAATTTATAGCCTTGGAAATCCTCTGAGACGGTTCTACTCTGTCCCATAAGGTTGCTGTGAGGTGAAATCAACTCAACAGGAGTGAGTTTGTTTTGGGGTTTATCTATAAAAAAAAAAATAAAAATAAACAAGATAAATAAAAAATTAAACCCACTGCTGTGGATTCGATTCTGACTCATAGCAACCCTATAGGACAGATTAGAACTGTCCCAGAGGGTTTCCAAGGAGGGGCTGGTAGATTCTAACTGCAAACCTTTTGGTTAGCAGCTATAACTTGCTGAATGGGTTTGGTTTTGGGTTTATCCACAAAAAAGATACCTCTCTCAATTTATTTAGAATATCTTTATGAAGAAGTTTTATCAAAGCATTTGAAATATAGTATAAATACACATTTAAATCAAGTGCACCGTTGATTAATACACAAATGAACATGACAACATAGTTAAAAGTAGTCACTGCCAACTAAAATGCATTATTTAAATATGGAAGCAAATAACTTAGAAAGGATAAAGATTTTCACAACCATGTTGTTATTGTTGTTAGGTGCCATCGAGTTGGTTCCGACTCATAGCGACCCAATGCACAACAGAATGAAACACTGCCCGGTCCTGAGCCATCCTTACAATTGTTGTTATGCTTGAGTTCATTGCTGCAACCACTGTGTCAATCCACCTAGTTGAGGGTCTTCCTCTTTTCCACTGACCCTGTACTCTGCCAAGCGTGATGTCTTTCTTCAGGGACTGATCCCTCCTGGCAACATGTCCAAAGTATGTAAGACGCAGTCTCGCCATCCTTGCATCTAAGGAGCGTTCAGGTTGTACTTCTAAGACAGATTTGTTCGTTTTTTTGGCAGTCCATGGTATATTCAATATTCTTCGCCAACACCACAATTGGAAGGCGTCAATTCTTCTTTGGTATTCCTTATTCATTGTCCAGCTTTCACATGCATATGATGTGATTGAAAATACCATGGCTTGGGTCAGGCGCACCTTAGTCTTCAAGGTGACACCTTTGCTCTTCAACACTTTGAAGAGGTCCTTTGCAGCAGAGTTACCCAATGCAATGCGTCTTTTGATTTCTTGACTGCTGCTTCCATGGCTGTTGATTGTAGATCCAAGTAAAATGAAATCCTTGACAACTTCAATCTCTTCTCCGTTTATCATGTTGTTGCTCATTGGTCCAGTTGTGAGGATTTTTGTTTTCTTTATGTTGTGGTGCAATCCATACTGAAGGCTGTGGTCTTTGATCTTCATTAGTAAGTGCTTCAGGTCCTCTTCACTTTCAGCAAGCACGTGTCTGTCAGTTTGTCGTACTGTGGGGGCTTGTGTGTTGCTGTGATGCTGGAAGCTATGCCACTAGTATTCAGATACCAGCAGGGTCACCCATGGAGAACAGGTTTCAGCTGAGCTTCCAGACTAAGACAGACTAGGAAGAAGGGCCCAGCAGTCTACTTCTGAAAAGCATTAGCCAGTGAAAACCTTACGAATAGTAACATTCATAACCATACACAACTGTAAAATTCACTGATGGTATACCTGTACTTCTAGGCTATTGTGATAGTCAGAAACATTTGTTTTTGACCAATGTGATTTCAGACAACTCAAATATTGCAGGAGAGACAATTTAAATTTTTAAGAAGACTATGTCAAACAAGGGCAGTAGTGAGAAATTTAAAACAAAACCCCCCAAGAATCAAGTGTAAAAAAAAAAATGCTAAAAAGGAAACACAATGTCTTAATCCATCCCAGGGTTCACAAGTCAAAAGCTTGAAATAATCATTTTTGATCATTTCCTTATTCTGATTAATTTGTCATACTGACTATTTTACAAGTTTTCACCTTGTTTCTTTATACTTGTACATCTTCTAAATTGTTGGTTTCCCTATGTATGCATCTCCCTTTGTTTCATAATCCCCCACTCCTTTGTGCTTTTCTTCTCACCTGAATTTCTACTGTTCCCTTTGCTTCCCAATATTTCCATTGGGCAGTTTAGAGGCCCAAATTCCACGGTAAACACAATTCACAAATTTTTAACTGCTTTGGTCAAACTTACCGTTACTGAAACCTGCATCCTACCTGAAGGCACTATTCTCTCTGCCATGTTCCTTCTTACTGCCACATCCAATCTTTCCAACCTTTGTCTATTGTTTTCACTATACCTGTTCCTCCACTTGCTGAGAATGTCAGTTTATTGATCCTTCTATTTTCTTTCAATCTGTTAGGAATCTTTTATTTTTATTTTCTGCACTAACCAGTCTAAGGTCTTCAGTCCATTACTTCAACTACACTCTTACCAGTATTTCCAGATTTTAAACGTTCTGTTCCTTCTCAAAGACTCACCTTACAAAATTTCCAAGCCAGTATCCATTCTTACCTCTGTGTCCATCTGCCTTCTCTGCTTACATTCACATTGTCGTCTTTTTTTTTTTTTCAATTGTTCTTTAGATGAAGGTTTACAGAGCAAACTTGTTTTCACTAAACAATACACATATGTTTTATGACATTGGTTGCCAACCCCACGGCATGTCAACACTCTCCCCCTCTTGACCAAGGGTTCCCCATTACCAGTTTATCTGCCTTCTCATCCTTGCCCCTGGACTGGTATGCCCATGTAATCTCATTTTGTTTTATGGGCCTGTCTAATCTTTGGCTGAAGGGTGAACCTCAGGAATGACTTCAGTACTCAGTTAAAAGGGTGTCCAGGGGCCATACTCTTGGTGTTTTTTCAGTTTCTGTCAGACCAGTAAGTCTGATCTTTTTTTGTGAGTTAGAATTTTGTTCTACATTTTTCTCCAGCTCTGTCTGGGACCCTTTATTGTGATTCCTGTCAGAGCAGTTGATGGTGGTACGCAGGCACCATCTAGTTGTGCTGGACTCAGTCTGGTGGAGGCTGTGGTAGTTGTGGTCCGTAAGTCCTTTGGATTAATGTTTCCCTTGTGTCTTGGGTTTTCTTCACATTGTCTTTAATGCTCCTCTTCCCCCCCAAAAAAATCATGCATATAGAAATAGCCTGCACTAGAGATTCATGATCTTCAACCTCAGATATATCTTCAACACAGTCCAGAATTCTACCATATTTCAGACTTAGCCCTTTTTCAAAATAGCAGCTATTTAAACCTTTCCCAGGCTTCTCAAAACCCAAATGTCACCTCTCTCCACTTTAAGCAGATGACCTATTACCTTTTTCACTGAGAAAATATAGCCTCCGTATAAGAACTTCCGTAACACCCTATGACATTTAAAACTTACTGCATTTGTACTCTTTTTCTTTTTTCCCCTCTTTCAAAATGGAAGACTCAGCTTTCGTTTCTCTAAACTAAGTGGCTCTCAAACCTAGCATGCGTCAGAATCACCTCCACTGCCATGGCAACAACATAGAGGACCATATAGGACAAAGTAGAACTACCCCATAGGGTTTCCAAGGCTGTAATCTTTACGGAAGCAGACTGCCGCATCTTTCTTCTCTACTTCATGAAATTATCTGCTATTTTTGCACCTTATTCGCATAGAAATAAAATTTATAATAAGTTATGACAATAAGGTCACATGGGTTCCATATCATTCTAAATTTCTTCAAGCTGGTATTCAAAGCTCCTCTTACAGCAAAAAAGTTATGACTTATTTTATAAATGACCACTTGCTTCATCTTCCATTGTGCCTAAGACCATCCTCAAAACAATACACTGCAATAAGCTATAGTATTCTCAAACTCAGGCCACCGCTATATTCACTTAAACATAAAAAGTTGGGTGAATTTTTTCCCCCCAGTTCAAGGAATTCTCCAATTTCAATATGACACAATATTCAATTTAAGATATTAACCAGCCTATAAAGCTATCATCTTTGATAGGTCTATATTTTCATATACCCATTAAAATAATTATGCTAAGGCCAAAGTTATTAAAAACTTGATTAACTGTAGGGAAGCTGCGTAAATTTGAAATCTGTACATGATTTAGTATGGCTTGTGGGAAAATGAAAGAATCTAGCACTTATACGTACAAAACATGAAAAAGCACCCTGGGATGAAATGATGCATTTTTAGTAATGTCAACCAGTAAAAAGAGTTTATTCTCTAGGGTAGTATAAGTCACTTGTCATTTTGTGCTTCTCAATATGGTTCTTTTATTTTCTTCCGTTCAATCCCTCATTTTCCTCTCAATTTTCCTGATTATTTCCTTTCTTAATTTTATCTTTCAACCTGAGTACAGGACTGTTTCAGAAGCATTTCAATTGTAACTTCTGGTCAAATTTATTCATTGTAGTTAAAGTCAGGAAAGTGCCTTCAGCCACTTGGTACAGTCCGATAGAGTGTAAAAGGGGGAATTTTGAATCCGAGAGACCTGAGTTTAAATGCCAGCTTTGTCTTTCAGGAGCTGTGTGATATTGAGAAATTACTGGAACTCTCAGAATCTCAAGTATTGAGCTTCATTTCAGTAAATGGATGATACCTACTTCAAAGTGTTATTGGAAGGATTCAGGTGAAGCACTGCATTTAAAACATTTTACACAATGCCAAAGTGTGCTCAAATGATGACTTTACTTGACCATTTACAACAACATGTCTCGTGTGTGGAAAACACAGCACAGCCAGCTAAGCAAGTGATACGTTGTTCAGCTCCCTCTATTCAAAATACAGTGAACAGGACTCAAGGGAAGGGGGAACTCCTTTAAAACATTAGGTTTATCTTCACTTTTATTTTGAGACTATTGTAGTCTGAAAAGTATCTAGAAAAAGTAAAACTTCATAGAAGAGCAAATTATAAAATTGAGTTTACCCACCAAATTCATTCAATGGGGTGAAAAAAGCATCCAGAAGAAAAAAGGAGCAAAAGAATGAAAGAAAATGGTGATAGGGACTAATCCTTGTTAAAGCATAACTGTGATGAATTTTGATCATTATTGGAGAAAGAGATGTGGGGATGCCAGGTACTCTTTCTTTCTGTCATAGTGCAAAAGAGACAGAAAACTGGTAGGAAGGGGAGAACTGCCCTTTTAGGTTTTGACTGAATGGATAATTGATTATTACCTGTTGCTGCTGAGTCAATTCCAACTCACAGCAGCCCTACAGGACAGAGTAGAACTTCCCCATTGGGTTTCTAAGGCTGTAAATCTTTACAGAAGTAGACTGCTGCATCTCTCTCCCATGGGGCAGCTGTTGAGTTCAAACCATCAAACTTTTGGTTAGCAGTCAAGAGCTTAACAACTGGGCCACATGTGCTCCTTGACTGATTAAGTGTCTACAATATTCCAGGTACTGACTAGACAGATTGCCACATCATCTTATCATGCCTCAGGGCATCATCATATCACACCCACCAAAAACCAATAAACTAGATAATATCCTGACTCATTAAAAATGAAATAAAGCAAACCAACCAACCAAACAAGAAACCCTGTGGCTCAGAAAGGCTACATATATTGCCCCTATCACAAAATTAGGAAGAAATAGAAGACAGATTCAACTAGGTCCTCTGACTTCTACTCTAGAAGATGACTCCCTCTACCAAGGTAGCAAGGCAAGAGTGACAAGTTCAGAAAGAATACACCACTAGTTTAAATAGATTTTCTTTGCAGAAATAAAAACAAAAAAGCCAATAAGAGAGTTTAAAAAGTGAATAGTATAAGTTAAACTGGAATAATTAAGAAACAAAAATTAGAGATAAAACATCAATTGGAACTTTCATCTTAAAATACTTGCTCATTTTCTCTCCTAGATACATGTAAACATAGTTTATTATAATCCCTCACCCTCTTCCTTTTTTAAAATGTAATACTTATAACCTTACAGCCAGCGTTTCACAGAAAACAAATTCAGAAATGCTAGAGTAACAAACCAGTCATACGGAATTTATTATTCTGAAATGTAAATAATTATTAAGCTAAAAGGACAGTTGACAACCATACGTCTTGTAGAATCTAGCATACTATTTAAAACAGAAAAGAAAGGTTTGGAAAAGAGGTAGACTGCAGATTTATATGCCACTCAAGAGCCTTGAGCTGTTGGTCACCATAAATGTGAGGCCTAAATACCCCTACAAACACTGGGGAACATTTGTCACACCGTATAAATTGCTCTGGGGAAAAATGAAGGATGCTGCCTTTGCAAATCCAGCTGTGTCATCACAGCATCTCTTCCTGCACCCCATTTCTCATCCCTAAAACTCTGGTACTTTCATGTCCACTCTTTCTATAAGCATTCACTAAGTCTCTACTATTTAGATGCATTCTGCTGACCACTGGAGACACCAACATAATAGCACTCATTTCCTGGCTTTGCAAACCCCACAATCTAGTGGAAGACAGACAAGGTTGCCAAGCCTTGCAATACAATGTGATAAACGTTATGTTAGAGGTAAGACCATAAAGGCTTAAGATGAAGGGCACCTAATTCATCCTACTTAAGTCAGGACAAATTTTCAAGTAATGCTTGTTGAGTGAAAAAGGACGAGTGAACATTCACCAAACAGAGGAGAGAAAATAGAGGTTTCCAGGCATAGGAGATGTCATGTAAACATAGTAGGGAGGAGTGAAAAAGCAGAGTGCAATGAACAAAATGCTTGGTATGGCCAAGACACAGAATGTGTGTTTGTGTGTATGTAAGGTGTGTGTACAGTGGGGTTGGGAGGGATTGAGTGATGTGGCTATGTGGGCTGGTTCAAAATATAGACAGAAGGTCTTTCAGGCTATGCTAAAAAATAAGGCTTCTTACAAAGGCTTCAGGGAAACACAGAAAGGTTTAAGCAGTATCACCTAACAGCAATATAGGGAAAAGACTAGTGAAAGGAAAGACTGGAGGTATAGAGACCAGAAGGAGGCCATTGCAGAAATTCTGACAAGAAGAAAGTAACAGCTCAACCAACGTAGCAGTAGTAAAGACACATAAAGAAAAGTAGACAAGATGGTAAAATTACCTAAAATTTCAGATTATCATGATAGGCCATCTACTGAGACTAGATCTTACGTTACACCTAGGATACTTACATTTTATTAGGATATTAGATATAATTTCTTAATCAAAGTAATGATGGAAATTTTAAACTTAAAACTGTCCAGAGTGATATCTTCAGACACAAAGTCTTTAATTGTTGTCTCAGTCACATCCCATAGAAAATCATTTATTTTTCTGAAAGCTAACTCAAATATCTAAGGGTGTGCATATGTGTGTATGTATATGTTTAAATGGGAGATAATCAATTAGAAATAGAGTCAGTTAAGTTAGGTGTTTAGATTAAGAGCTATATGTTTGCTGTTAATTCTGTTTCTAAACTGACTTGGCCCTTTTTATTCATGAAAAGCTGAGTTTTTAACAACAATAACAATATGCTAGCAAGCTAACATTTCTTGGGCTCTTACTATGCGTCCATCACTGTTATACATCCTGCTTGCCCATTTTGGTAGCTGCCACCAAGTATAAAGAATATCTCTGTCAGGGGTGGAGGTAATCCAGGCCAGACTGTTAAGGGAAAACTCAGATCACAGTTCTTGCGACAAAAAAAAAAAGATTTCTTAACACCCTTCATTTTCCCATGTACTGATAGGATGCATATAGATCTAACCTACATTTAATTTTGTCTTGGAACCTTTATATCTGTATAAAAAAAACCCAAAACCCAGTGCTGTCGAGTCGATTCCAACTCATAGCAACCCTATAGGACAGAGTAGAACTGCCTCATAGAGTTTCCAAGGAGCACCTGGTGAATTCAAACTGCTGACCCTTTGATTAGCAGCCATTGCACTTTGTATAAATATATATTTATAACCTAAATTTATATAAACATATATACACATATATTTCTTGATCCTTTACCTCTTCCTATTTAACATCTATGATTAATGTGCTTTAGGATACATCTCATCTATGAATACTGGATATTGGAGAAATACCCATGAAGACAGATCTAAGTAAAATCCTTGCTATCAAGATGTTAGTGGCATCTAAATCCCTCAGGGGAACTTTGGAGAGATAGTATATCACATGGGGATAAAACTCTTAAGATGATAAAATCCCAATGAGATTGCCAAGGAAGGACAAATGTGTTTAAATTGTGGGTAAAGATGTCGCTTATACTTTCCTTTTCCAACTTCTAATAATGTCTTCACTGCTTCTTATGGGTTATGATTGTTATATTGCCCCAAAGGAAGGTTGATTGTGGGAAATGCTGCCATGTAGGGAAAGATCATAACCTTATACCTTTATTCAAATTCACTTTGTTAAGCTGAGCTTGAAATAATTGATTATTCTTATTCTAAAGTATTTATGCTTAACTATGCACAGTTAACTATAACTTAACTATGCCAAAACCAGAGGCTCCAACTACAAAAAGGGAAGCATGTCAGTCAGAATATCAAATACAGCTTGAAATTAGAGCCCTCTTTGTCCTTGTCAATTATATGAACATGTAAACGGATTATAAACGATTGTTTCAAAAGAAAATTCTGGTAACAATGTTCTGTAGTAGGACTGTTTAGAAGGGTTTGCCCACCGCCATTAATGTTTAATGAGAATTCAGGACATTTCATCACACTAGGATATTTTACAGATGGAAGGAAGCACTGCCTCTGCTCTCCAAGAGCTTATAATCTATTATTTAGACATGTTTCTGAAATTTTTGTGAAGATAAAGCTACAGGGAAGGGGAAATATACTAAAACTTACATCTATACAACCATAGACACATTATTGCTATTATTTCCTCTAAATACATTCATTTGATGTTTTTCTACTGACAACATTTCTAACCCTAGTAAAAGAATTGAGCAGGTCATATCAAAGCTAAATTTTGGTGAACAATTACAAAATATGTACATATATGCAATTGGGCAAAGGCAATACAATCATGATTTCATAGGCATAATGACAATTAAATAGTTCATACAATTTCATCTGTTTTTCCACAGATTATTTTTAGAGGATCCTACGATGGCATTGGGTTTTTTATCATAAGATAGCTTCTTAAAGGGATTTGGTTATAGTGATTTGGTAATCCGGGTAATTTGTTAATAATACAGATATACTCATTGCTGATGAGTCAATTTCAACTCATAGAGACCTTACAGGACAGAATATAACTGCCCCATAGGGTTTCCAAAGCTATAATTTTTAAGGAAGACGACTGCCACATCTTTCTTCCATGGAGCGGCTGGTGGGTTCAAACTGCCGACCTTTTGTTTAGTAGCCAAGAGCTTAACCATTGTGCTACCCAGACTCCTCAAATAATACAGATACTGACTGGGCTTAATTCACAGAGATACTGATCACCCAGGTCTATGCTGAATCTTAGGAACATCATACATTTTTAATGAGCTTGTCACATGGGTCTAACACAGGTGTTCCTTGATCATACTATAAAAGACATGGTCTACTGAGAGAAATCATCTATTTTTTTCTAGATCCTCTTTTCTAAGCTTGGTCAGACCAATGTAAGTAAGATTCTTGGAAGCTGGGTGACAATGTGGAATTTGTTGATCTGAAAATACCTATGACTACAACAATCAAACAGGTAGAGATAGAACAAAGTCAAGAAGATCAGAAAGACTGGATCATTTTGCTAATGAAATGACATAAAGACAAGATTATAGACAAGATGATATTTGAAAGGCAATGACTTAGTGTATGCTGTACTTTTTATAACCTCTCAGTACCTTTTAGATAAAATATATTTAATTATTTTCTCTATGCACTATTTCTATTTATTTACTTTAAACATATTTACAAGAACTTATCATGTTCCAGAAATTTTTCTCAAAACTTTACAAATGCGAACACAATTACTCCTTAGAGTATGAGATAGGCATTTACTAGTTCTTGTTTTATAGATGAGGAAATTAAGGCACAATGAGGTTACCTAACTTGTCTAAGGTCAGAGCTGTGTTGCTGATGTTCGTCCCCAAGCACTTTGGTTACAGAATCCACGCTGTGAGCTACTTTATTGTCCTGTCTCTCCACCCCTAACAAGGCTGCAGTTCTCAGTAACAACAAGAGTTGACTGAAGAAGATGAACAGGTAATAACTATACTAGACATACTCCTGTTCAATGTTACATCTGATAATCTTCTTTGTGGTGGGAGATCTTACTTCTCACTTTTTTGAAGATAGGCATAGCCACATGAATTGCTTTGATCAAGGAAGCGTGAAGAAACTTGGAATATGTTACTTCCAGACGTATACATTTAAGAGATTGTACTCAATTCTACATTATTCCTTTCCTTTCCATGGTGATATAGGAAATAGGTGTTGATTGAAAGTCCCATAAGTTCAAAGGAACTCAGGATCCTGAGCTACCTATCACCTAGAGGACAACTGTCCTGGAAAGTTGCCCAGTAATATCTGTATGAACTAGAAATAAAAATTTGGGGTGTTAAGCCACTGATATAGTAATTTCTTAATGCAGCATAAACTGGCTTGTCTCAACAAGGGACATTTGGCAATATCTGGAGACAGTTTTGGTTGTTACAACTGGGGGGTGGGGTGGTTCTTACTGGCATCTAGCAGAAGCCAGGGATGCTGCCATTCATCCTACAATGCACAGGACAGCGCCACCCCCCCCCCATAATAAGTAATTATCCAGTCCAAAATGTCCACAGTGTTAAGGTTGAGAAACCCTGATCTAGACTATCCTAACACATGCTATTGCTTCAAAATATGCATAAGGGTATGTGAGATCACCCATGCTGTCAGATCTATAGAAGTCCTACTAGAAGTAAATTATACTCAAAGCTATACATTCCTTGTTAGTTCTACAGCGGCAACTTAATGCAGCTTACTTATATAATTTCCACAAAACTTTATCGAATAAATCAAGGCCGTTCTTCATCTCCACTCAGCAAAATCCATGCCTATGTGTTTGCCACTCAAAATCCTGTGAGTCTGCTTTTAAAAACAGTCTGGCTCCTACAAGAATTTTGCACAAGTGTAAATTACCACTCAGCACCACAAACATACTAGGTTAAGTAAAGTTGGTGGCCACGGGGGAACCCATTTTTTTCCTAGGACTAACTCTTGTCGATTATAATCATGTGTGTAAACTCTTTGAGCTTGGAAGAAGATTTCTTTTTAAAGGAAATCTATCCAACGCTGGGGTTCTTATTTCCGCTGTTTCTGAAAAAAAAAAAAATTTTTTTTTTTTTTTTTTGTTTCTGAAGAGGTTGCATAATACTCAAATTGTGGAAGCTAATGGGTCATTTGAAAAATGAAAAGAATCCAGCCACTCTCATTGGATCAACACAAAGGAAATATTCTTGAGTTAGCATCTATGGAATTTTACCCAGAGGACTGCTCTGAAACTCTGCCTCTGTAGCTTAGAAGACCTAAAGGTCCAGAATTTTCATGTTTCAAGAGAAGAGGCAGGCAAATTTTTCTGTTGAGGGCCAATAGTCTTTGTTGGAACTACTTAACTCTACTGTTGTATTGCAAAAACAGCCACTGAAAATATATAACTAATGGCCTTGACTGGGTTCCCATAAAATGTTATTTACAACAAAATTTTACCGCATCAACCAAGGCCATTCTTCATCTCCACTTGGGGGAGAGGGATGCACATGGGTGCACCTATGGGTGGTAGTTTGGCCTATAGATGGTAGTTTGCTGACCCCTGTTCTAGAAGATACTACCATCCTGGAGGGGACCATAAGTCTAAATTCCTGCTACAATAGTTGATGTGGTTAGCTGCTGTCAAGTAGTCCTAGGCTCGTGGCAACCCCATGCACAAAAGAACTAAATGTTACCCAGTCCTGGGCCATTCCCATGTTCTGTTGTGGATTGGGCTGTTGTTATCCATAGAGTTTTCATTGGCTAATTTTTGGAAGTAAATCACCAGGCCTTTCTTCCTAGTTCATCCTAGTCTGGAAGCTCTGCTAAAACCTGTTCAGTATCATAGCAACACTCAAGCCTCCATTGACAGACAGGTGGTGGCTATGCTTGAGGTGCACTGGCCTGGAATCATTCCCAAGAATTTTACTGCTGAACCATCACAGCTTTGATACAACAGTAGGTATTCAATAAATATTGGTTGAACTGAGCAGAACTGAATTGCAAAGAAGGTGGCAGTCCATGGAAACTCTTTAGTACCTTGTTAGCAAGTAAGAAATAAGCACGGTTATTAGTATCTTCAAGAAGCTTATGGACTAGTATGTACTAGTCCACAAAGGAGCCCAGGTGGAAGAACAGTTAAGTGCTCGGCTGCTAAATGAAAGGTCAGTGGTTCGAACTCACCAGTCGCTCTGTGAGAGAAAAGACTTGGCAATCAGCTCCCGTGAAGATTAAAACAAAACAAAACAAAACAAAACAAAACAAAACAAAACAATAAACCTGTTGCTGTCGAGTCAGTTCCAACTCATAGTGACCCTACAGGACAGGGTAGAACTGCCCTATAGAGTTTCCAAGGAGTGGCTAGTGGATTTGAACTGCCAACTGCTCTTAACCACTGTGGCATCAGGGAGCCTTCATAAAGATCACATCCTAGTAAACCCTATGGGGCAGTTCTACTCTGTCACATAGGGTTGCTATGAGTCAGAATGGACTCGATGGCATGCAGCAATAACATGTACATACATTATATACTACAGTCAAGGTGTTAAGTGCTGTAACATAGATTTGAACCTATAAACAAAGTTCACTGAGCACAGATGGGAGAGACAGGTTCCTGGTGGGAAGTAGAACAGTTAAGAAAGTTTTATAAGAGGACACTTGGAATAGCCTTGAAATTCGGGCTGCCTTTTGTCAGGCAAAAAGGCTTGGCAGTGGGAAGTGGGATATATACCTGCAGTGCAAAGACAGCATTTTGTGGAAAGGAAACAGTTTTAATAGGCATGGCAGATTAGTGAATATACTGTATGGAGGTAGCAATCTCCGAGTGCTACTGTCTGGATTGACTGAGATAACATGCTCAGAAAGACCCTTCACAGCAGCTCCGACTGGGCAGGGGGTTGGTAACTGTTGGATAAATCTGTGTTAAACAGCAAGTTCTGCTTCCTCTTTCCCCACCCCCATGCCCTCTTCTAGCTGTAAGTCCTCAACGTTAAATGAAGAACCAGTGAAGTCATCTATATACCTGGCTTTTAAAAGCCTGGCTTAAGTTGAATCCCGGTAAAACCAGAGGAGACAGGGCAAATCACAAAGGGTTCTATTAAAGAACACCAGGTTTAGAAGCATAGGATTGAACTGAAATAAGACAAATGGTTGAAAACTAGAGTGCCGAAATAACTGGACTTCCAGCAAAAAGAAGGTGATTCGGTCATGTAAGCAAGTCATAGATTTTAAAATACGATGGTTTATGAAGGATGGTCATATTTAATATATAAATGTTGACCCTGGAGATGTGTTAAATTATTATTTTTGTTTGGCTATATACGTAAATTGCATTATGTAAAGGACACTCGAAGTAAAAGAAAAGCTAATGTTAATTTTTTACCTTCTTAGTGTATGAGCTTTTTTAGCTTCTTAGGGTTTAGAGCCAGGACATTCTGGATCAAATGTTTTATTATGTTATTCCTATATGAATTCTACTGAAATGATTAAATACTAAGTGAAGGGGGAGGCTTAATATAGTCATCTAAGACCTTACTATCTAGTATCATCTATTAGAATGAATGGATGGTCGTGCAGCTAATGTTGCCCACTTAGCTTGCCTGATCTGATGCCTTTTAAGGCTGGGTCTGTGTACTGGTAGAGCTCCTCTCTTTTCAGTCAGTTTACATTATTCCACTCAATGTCCTTGGAAAATAAAGTGCCCTTTTTATGTGGATTTAAATGTGCACTCAGAATAGAAAATTGCAGGTGTATTCTGTGAAAACAAATAGCATCCTGCAGTTAAATACATTTCTTTGTTAGCATGCTCCCCATATAAGTACAAACACTCATTTTGTTTTAAAAATGTCCCTCCGTAAATGGCTCTCTTACCTGTAGTACAGACACAGGCAAGAAGCAGAGTGAAAAGATTTCTCCATAAAATGTTCTTTATTCAGAAGCAGTAAGGTATCTATGTAGCTATTTTGCCAAACTGTTTTAGGGGACTTATGTTTTTATTCCAACTCCATGAACCTCAGGAAAATACTTTACTACGTAGTGAGAAAATTCTGATTTCATGCTTGAAAGAATTTTATCAGATATTTATAAACACAAAATAGTCCTACTATACACGCACATATCATTAATGTACAGTCACGCACACACATACTTTCACTCCTCAAGCTTCCGGATCTAGATAAGAAGCTAAGAGCTATTTCACACAAATTATCCAGGAAGACATTTTTGGAGCAATAAGCATAACCTTTGCACCCTACTCTCAAATCAAAGATGGGTACTTACTTAGTAGCTGCAGGCATTCCAAAAAAAAGTAAAGTAAAATATGAGTTTATTGTGTCCATCAATATTTTCCAATTAACCATGTGGATTTAGTCACCCTGGTAATAGCTAGTCAATGATAGGCCATGATTTTTCAGGTTCATGTCTGGCATACAAGTGTAGCCGGTAATGACATAAAGGTTGAATGCCTGAGAAAAGTGTGACGTTTGAGTGAGAGGACTTCAAAAACATTTGAATATATTTTCATGTATCATATGCTATCATGTCTTGCTTATATCTACTAGGCCAGTGGTTCCCAAAGTGAGGTCACTGGTCAAGCAGTAGCAGTATCAGGTAGAAATTAGTGCATCCCAGCCACCTGTGCTGTAGCAAGTCCTCCACGTAACTTCGATATACCTAAAGTTTGTGTTTCACTACTTTAGTTCTAAGGAGCCCTGGTGGTGCAATGGTTAAGTGCTTGGCTGCTAAACGAAAGATTGGCAGTTTGAACCCACCAGAGATTCTGCAGGAGAAAAGACCTGGCAATCTGCTCCCATAAAGATTGCAGCCTAGGAAGCCCTACAGGGCAGCTCTATTCCGTCATATAGGATCGCTATGAGTAGGAATCGACCCAATGAAACACAACACTTTAGTTCTACCCCAGAGGTGACTGAAGGGAGTTCCTGTATAAGTCAATCCTTCAGGGGCTTCCTGTGATCACTTCCTTAATCAGTTACTTGAACCTAAATCCCTGCTCAAGTTCTGCTTTGGGGTTGACCTAAATTAAGACAATGCATTTATATCACTATGCATACACATACACACACACAAATATTATACTTCTAAGCAACATGGTCTCATAGCAGACTTATCTCTTTGAATTAAAATTTATTTCCACATATTTGTTTTCCTTACTTGAAAAAGAGACCTTTAAGGGCAGGATATATTGGTTGTAATTTGTCTTTATATCTCTAGGGCCTAAAACATCTGTCTGGCAAATAATAACTGTCCAATAAAAGTTTGTGAAATGAATGTGTAGGTGGATTAATTTGATGGTTAAAAAAAATGTTTTGTAATAAATATTGATGATAGTAAGTATAACAAAGGTTATTAATTAGTCAACAAAGGCTTTGGTTGCTAGTACACAGCTATAAATATCCCACATTGGTTCAGGTTAGCCACAACCTAAAATATCTATAATCATGTTGCTTATTAACATTGAAAAATAAACCAAATACCCAGGCTATTTTGTGGACCCTTTGTATGCTCTAATTTTCAGCAATGTTATATGTAAAATATTTCTAAGAACTGACATGGAGCTGCGTGCTTACAGATATGCTTGTCTTCTGGGTTCAAGTTAACACATGGCTGTGTCTGATAGGGAATGCTGTTTTGTATTCATATTGGAGCATTTGTTGCTACAAATATAAGTATTTGATGTATTTATAAAGTTATTTTTCACATAGGAACTGAGATTTCAAGGTTAGAATCATTTATCCCTGTGGAGAGAAAATACAAATGAAAATATTGTCAAACTCTTGTAGTGTGGATGAAGGTCATGACAACACTTCTGTATCAAAAAAAAAAAAAAAAAAGCTTGGAATTATTTGGTCTAAATGGGAATGTCCCCATCATGAGAGCTATTTATTTCTGCAGTACAGTCTGTGTGGTACAAACGTCTGTTTGCTACCTACTAGTTTTTATTTTTATAACACTTTAAATGGGTACAGTAATTTATGACTGGTGCCCAAAATACTTCTTTTAGAGAGAGATGTCTTAAGAAGAAAAGATTATATTTCTTCTGTTGCATTAATTTCCTTTTGGTTATTGCAAAGATTAAAGGGAAATATACGGGCAATATAATTATCATACTTAATACTTGCCAGAAATACTGTATATTGAATTTGAAATAGGACAGGGAACTTATTAGGCAATTGCTAAAACTTGCGGAGCTCTAGCATATCTATTTTTTTAAAAGTATATAAAACGAATTGAAACTGAATTCCTTCTAGTGAAACTTGGGAAGGTGCAAGTCTCATTTATTCCAAAGATAATGCTCTGGGCTCTGATCTAGTGTTGCTTCTTCGAGAATGAGCATAAGGAGTCCAACAAGATTTCCTATTTATGGTAGGTTAAATTTAATGCCTCACTCTTTCTCCTTATCTGTACTCCTTTGCACCATTCTTTTTGCTCATCTTCCTTGTACCCCTGATTCTAAGACAAATGTCTCTCTACTGCCTTATCATTGTTCCACCTACACAGAGTTTTTCATCTGATCCTAAACACTGGAAATAACCTTGTCCTTATCTTTTATCCTTTTCTTTAAAAGGCTCTGAGGTTTCAATCCTGTTTGCTTGCTGATGATTCTTCTAACTGAGATTAAGATCGGCTGTTTACACTTATTTTCTGTGTTAACTAATAACATATTATTCGCAGTCCAAAAATATTAATTAAAAGAGAAAATTCTCATAACTGCAGGGTAGGAAAACTGAATCATAAAGGCATCTACTTCAGCCTTTACCTTCAATAGCAGAGTTCGACAGCAGATTATGCAAAGAGAGAAAGAGCAGGTAGCAAGTTTCTTAACTTCTCAGTTGCTGGCCTAGTTTCTTTTTCATTGGAAAGTATCTGAAATTCTTTGGTTTGAAATGGGAGAGTTGAGTTTTTCTAATTTAGCACCTGCTGTAAAAGATCAGATTTTGAGCCCAAAGCTGAGCTGTGAGTTTTGAGGTGATGCATGCTTTCTGAATTATTTTTCCTCTTCAACACAGGGCTGTGGAGGAAAATTGCACCAAGGGACCGCAGTCGAACAAAACAAAACAAAACTTGTGCTCCTCTGGAAAAGAAATGATGTGGGAAAAACACCTCCTCTTTGATGTAGCTACTGCAAATTAAAAAGAAAGATCTGAGTGTTTAGTTGGTGATGTTTTATTGCAAAAAAGAAAAGGGAAAACTTCATCAGGTATCTTGGCTGAGCAGAACAAATAGGGAAATGAAGTGTGCAGAAGACTTACAAAGTACTTTTGGAAGCTGGAGACCAGAAAGTTTACATGTGACTATCAATACGGTAGAAAATAAATCTCAGTGGCCTGGCAGGTGAGCATAATGAAGTAACAAAGGATGAATCAATGTTTATCAACTTAATCATCCGTTAATGAACCTTCAGATTGAGAGTCACAGGCCAGGTGAAGTGACATCGCAGACAGATAGGTCAAGTGTGGAGCAACGGGGATAGCAGGATCAGAATAAAAGCATCGCCACTGACCGCATGGAAACAAACGGAGATAATGCATCGTGAAAGAGCCCTTGTCTCTAAAACGTTAGTGCTCTGAACATTTTACTAGTTTTGGCTCCCTTATTGTGGCAAAGGGATGGATGGAGTGCAGAGTGTTAAGCTCTTGGGTAAGGACAGGTTTCTTCGGTGAGTATGCTCAGCATCCCGGAAGAAGCGGTAATGACAAGTACAAATGAACTTTATTTCGGGTATTTCTAAAAGAAAACCGATAGGAATTTCTGAATAACTTGTTACGAAATGACTAGCTATTCCTGTGCTTGGTAACTTTGAGTGTGTTCATTTTTCTTGTTAGTTCTTGTAGCCTTCTTTACAGAACTACAAGACACAGCCTACATACAGTAAAGTATTGGATGCCTTATTTGAGTCAGCCAAAGCAGTTCAAAGAATTTAGAACTGCAAGTCTCTTTATGCAGCAGAGCAATTGATAATATTTGATTAATCAACTTTATTCATTGTTTAATTCATGTAAATAGTGTAAGGGCAAGTCTCCATAACAGGAAAGAGACAAGAGAGACAGTAAGTAGCTAGAAGGATTTGGGTTTCATAAACGTGGACAAGAAGCTATGAGAGAATTTTAGAGATACTCTTACTCTTAGAGATAGTCTCACTCTTAAAGATTTCCTTTGTTATTCCCACTCACGAATAGGCTAAGGAGCCCTGGTGATACAGTAGTTAAAGCGCTCGACTAACTGAAAGGTTGGCAATTCAAACCTACCAGCCACTCTGTGGGAGAAAGATGTGACAGTCTGCTTCCATAAACATTGATAGCCTTGGAAACCTTATGGGGGCAGTTCTACCCTTTCCTATAGGGTCTCTAGGAGCTGGAATTGACTCAACAGGGGTAGGTATGAAGAGGGAAGACAATAGAAAAATCTTGACTTTCAAACTGCACTGCTCAAGGGATATTTAATTTTTGTCTGCTTTTTATTAATAGAAGACATATAACACAAATATCTGAGACAGCCAGTTTTCCTACAATGAATAGGTATAATTCTACTCAAAGCAAAGGAACCCAATGTTTCCATTAGTCTGTATAGTCTGATCCTAAATTTTCACTATCATTTTAGAAATTTTCAAAATTTCTTAGAACACTGTGCCCAATTACTACTCTCTAGGATATTTACCAAAGATGCCTGGTAAAGTACAGGGTCAGCGGAAAAGAGGAAGACGGTCAATGAGATGGACTGACACAGTGGCCGCAACAACGGCCTCAAGCATAACAACGATTCTGAGCATGGCACAGGACTAGTGAAGTGTTTCATTCTATGGTACATAGGGTCGCTATGAGCCAGGACTGACTCGATGGTACCTAACAACAACAAAAACAGGACATTTAGGAAACCCTGGTGATGTAGTGGTTAGTGTCTTAGATATCCCAAGCTTTACTGTGAACTCTGAACCTCAGGGAACAATGAATAAATAACAGTAGTTACAACAACAGTGAAGCCCAGCCAAAATCAACCTTTAATTAGGTTTTTACTGAAGTCCAGAATACAATTTATTTTTCTAATAAACAGTGCATTTTAATATGTTTGGCACTTTGCTGCTCTACTTACCTTTCAGTTGTACAATTTTATTTGATCAAGATATAATATTTTTAGCTTCCACAATAGTTAACTTCATACCTAGAAGCAATTACTTCTTTAATTAGCTTTGACTCATTAATCTCTGCCTCTTCCGCTTTGCTTTCAAGTGGAGCGGAGCTTCCCATACATTTGTACAGCATAATACAAACCATGATAAGTTTCTCTTGATCTAGTCACTTTACTTTTAAGATAACATTCCCTTGTCAAACTGTTCTAAGCATTCTATTTCCTGGGATGTCTGCACATGATAAATAGTATGCTCCAGGTGTGAAAAAAAAATGAGTCCTATGATCACATTATATCCCATGGGTACAGAATACCATGTTCAAGCCTTTCTTTTAACCCATCATTAATCATTTCCGTAACACTTTATATATACTCTTTATGGGATTTGCTACCTCATAACTTAGACTGATATAATTCTATTCTGTTCAAACTCATTTGTATCCTGCATGTCCCGCAGAGAGCTCGTCTCACAGTTGATATGAATATATTTTAGTTGTTATTGATGAATTCCTACCTAATAGCTGAGTGAAATGATAAAATCCGATAGCAAGATGTATGATAATTAGTGATTGCATCATTGACGGCTGTGTTGTCCTGCTTTCCCAGGTCACTGGCTGTGTGATTTGCGAGGAAAGGCTGATCACGTATTGATGGCCCCCAGGAACTTATTACCCCTGAAAAGTATACACAGTGAACCAAATTATGTCAGTAATAACCCTGATAGTGCTAGGTAGCATGAGACAAAGATTCAAGAAATTCACTTATACTCTTGAGAATTATCTTTTTATTCATACTAATTTCCCTTACACTCTTGGGAATTACCTTTTTTATTTTGAAATAATTTTTTTTTAAATAACTTTTATTAAGCTTCAAGTGAACGTTTACAAATCCAATCAGTCTGTCACACATAAGTTTACATACATCTCACTCCCTACTCCCACTTGCTCTCCCCCTCTTGAGTCAGCCCTTTCAGTCTCTCCTTTCTTGACAATTTTGCCAGCTTCCCTCTCTCTCTATCCTCCCATCCCCCCTCCAGACAAGAGTCGCCAACACAATCTCAAGTGTCCACCTGATATAATTAGCTCACTCTTCATCAGCATCCCTCTCCCACCCGCTGACCAGTCCCTTTCATTTCTGATGAGTTGTCTTCGGGGATGGTTCCTGTCCTGTGTCAACTGAAGGTCTGGGGACCATGGCCGCCGGGATTCCTCCAGTCTCAGTCAGACCACCAAGTTTGGTCTTTTTATGAGAATTTGGGGTCTGCATCCCACTGATCTCCTGCTCCCTCAGGGGTCCTCTGCTGCGCTCCCTGTCAGGGCAGTCATCGATTGTGGCCGGGCACCAACTAGTTCTTCTGGTCTCAAGATGATGTAGGTCTCTGGTTCATGTGGCCCTTTCTGTCTCTTGGGCTCTTAGTTGTCGTGTGGCCTTGGTGTTCTTCATTTTCCTTTGCTCCAGGTGGGTTGTGACCAATTGCTGCATCTTAGATGGCCGCTTGTTAGCATTTAAGACCCCAGACGCCACATTTCAAAGTGGGATGCAGAATGATTTCATAATAGAATTATTTTGCCAATTGACTTAGAAGTCCCCTCAAACCATGTTCCCCAGACCCCCGCACTTGCTCCGCTGCCCTTTGAAGCATTCATTTTATCCCGGAAACTTCTTTGCTTTTGGTCCAGTCCAGTTGAGCTGACCTTCCATGTATTGAGTGTTGTCTTTCCCTTCACCTAAAGCAGTTCTTATCTACTGATTAATCAATAAAAAACCCTCTCCCACCCTCCCTCCCTCCCTCCCTCGTAACCACAAAAGTATGTGTTCTTCTCAGGTTTACTATTTCTCAAGATCTTATAATAGTGATCTTATACAATATTTGTCCTTTTGCCTCTGACTCATTTCGCTCAGCATAATGCCTTCCAGGTTCCTCCATGTTATGAAATGTTTCACAGATTCCTCACTGTTCTTTATCGATGTGTAGTATTCCATTGTGTGAATATACCACAATTTACTTACCCATTCATCCGTTGATGGACACCTTGGTTGCTTCCAACTTTTTGCTATTGTAAACAGAGCTGCAATAAACATGGGTGTGCATGTATCTGTTTGTATGAAGGCTCTTGTATCTCTAGGGTATATTCCGAGGAGTGGGATTTCTGGGTTGTATGGTAGTTCTATTTCTAACTGTTTAAGATAACGCCAGATAGATTTCCAAAGTGGTTGTACCATTTTACATTCCCACCAGCAGTGTATGAGAGTTCCAATCTCTCCGCAGCCTCTCCAACATTTATTATATTGTGTTTTTTGGATTAATGCCAGCCTTGCTGGTGTGAGATGGAATCTCATCGTAGTTTTAATTTGCATTTCTCTAATGGCTAATGATCGAGAGCATTTTCTCATGTATCTGTTGGCTGCCTGAATATCTTCTTTAGTGAAATGTGTGTTCATATCCTTTGCCCACTTCTTGATTGGGTTGTCTTTTTGTGGTTGAGTTTTAACAGAATCATGTAGATTTTAGAGATCAGGCACTGGTCTGAGATGTCATAGCTGAAAATTCTTTCCCAGTCTGTAGGTGGTCTTTTTACTGTTTTGGTGAAGTCTTTAGATGAGCATAGGTGTTTGATTTTTTGGAGCTCCCAGTTATCGGGTTTCTCTTCATCATTTTTGGTAATGTTTTGTATTCTGTTTATACCTTGTATTAGGGCTCCTAGGGTTGTCCCAATTTTGTCTTCCATGATCTTTATCGTTTTAGTCTTTATGTTTAGGTCTTTGATCCACTTGGAGTTAGTTTTTGTGCATGGTGTGAGGTATGGGTCCTGTTTCATTTTTTTGCAAAGGGATATCCAGTTACGCCAGCATCATTTGTTAAAAAGGCTATCTTTTCTCCAGTTAATTGACACTGGTCCTTTGTCAAATATCAGCTGCTCATACGTGGATGGATCTATGTCTGGGTTCTCAATTCTGTTCCATTGGTCTATGTGTCTGTTGTTGTACCAGTACCAGGCTGTTTTGACTACTGTGGCTGTATAATAGGTTCTGAAGTCAGGTAAGGTGAGGCCTCCCACTTTCTTCTTCTTTTTCAGTAGTGCTTTGCTTATCCGGGGGTTCTTTCCCTTCCATATGAAATTGGTGATTTGTTTCTCTATCCCCTTAAAATATGACATTGGAATTTGGATCGGAAGTGCGTTAAATGTATAGATGGCTTTTGGTAGAATAGACATTTTTACTATGTTAAGTCTTCCTATCCATGAGCAGGGTATGTTTTTCCACTTAAGTATGTCCTTTTGAATTTCTTGTAGTAGAGCTTTGTAGTTTTCTTTACATAGGTCTTTTACATCCTTGGTAAGATTTATTCCTAAGTATCTTATCTTCTTGGGGGCTACTGTGAATAGTATTGATTTGGTTATTTCCTCTTCGGTGTTCTTTTTGTTGATGTAGAGGAATCCAAGTGATTTTTGTATGTTTATTTTATAACCTGAGACTCTGCCAAACTCTTCTATTAGTTTCAGTAGTTTTCTGGAGGATTCCTTAGGGTTTTCTGTGTATATAATCATGTCATCTGCAAATAGTGATAACTTTACTTCTTCCTTGCCAATCCGGATACCTTTTATTTCTTTGTCTAGCCTAATTGCCCTGGCTAAGACTTCCAACACGATGTTGAATAAGAGCAGTGATAAAGGGCATCCTTGTCTGGTTCCCGTTCTCAAGGGAAATGCTTTCAGGTTCTCTCCATTTAGAGTGATATTGGCTGTTGGCTTTGCATAGATGCCCTTTATTATGTTGAGGAATTTTCCTTCAATTCCTATTTTGTTAAGAGTTTTTATCATAAATGGGTGTTGGACTTTGTCAAATGCCTTTTCTGCATCAATTGAGAAGATCATGTGGTTTTTGTCTTTTGTTTTATTTATGTGATGGATTACATTAATGGTTTTTCTGATATTAAACCAGCCTTGCATACCTGGTATAAATCCCACTTGATCAGGGTGAATTATTTTTTTTGATGTGTTGTTGGATTCTATTGGCTAGAATTTTGTTGAGGATTTTTGCATGAATGTTCATGAGGGATATAGGTCTATTATTTTCTTTTTTTGTAATGTCTTTACCTGGTTTTGGTATCAGGGAGATGGTGGCTTCATAGAATGAGTTGGGTAGTATTCCGTCATTTTCTATGCTTTGGAATACCTTTAGTAGTAGTGGTGTTAACTCTTCTCTGAAAGTTTGGTAGAACTCTGCAGTGAAGCCGTCCGGGCCAGGGCTTTTTTTTGTTGGGAGTTTTTTGATTACCGTTTCAATCTCTTTTTTTGTTATGGGTCTATTTAGTTGTTCTACTTCTGAATGTGTTAGTTTAGGTAGGTAGTGTTTTTCCAGGAATTCATCCATTTCTTCTAGGTTTTCAAATTTGTTAGAGTACAATTTTTCATAATAATCTGAAATGATTCTTTTAATTTCATTTGGTTCTGTTGTGATGTGGTCCTTCTCATTTCTTATTCGGGTTATTTGTTTCCTTTCCTGTATTTCTTTAGTCAGTCTAGCCAATGGTTTATCAATTTTGTTAATTTTTTCAAAGAACCAGCTTTTGGCTTTGTTAATTCTTTCAATTGTTTTTCTGTTCTCTATTCATTTAGTTCAGCTCTAATTTTTATTATTTGTTTTCTTCTGGTGCCTGATGGATTCTTTCGTTGCTCAGTTTCGATTTGTTCAAGTTGTAGGGACAGTTCTCTGCTTTTGGCTCTTTCTTCTTTTTGTGTGTGTGCATTTATTGATATAAATTGGCCTCTGAGCACTGCTTTTGCTGTGTCCCAGAGGTTTTGATAGGAAGTATTTTCATTCTCGTTGCTTTCTATGAATTTCCTTATTCCCTCCTTAATGTCTTCTATAACCCAGTCTTTTTTCAGAAGGGTGTTGTTCATTTTCCAAGTATTTGATTTCTTTTCCCTAGTTTTTCTGTTATTGATCTCTAGTTTTATTGCCTTGTGGTCTGAGAAGATGCTTTGTAATATTTCGATGTTTTGGACTCTGCAAAGGTTTGTTTTATGACCTAATATGTGGTCTATTCTAGAGAATGTTCCATGTGCGCTAGAAAAAAAAGTATATTTTGCAGCAGTTGGGTGGAGAGTTCTGTATAAGTCAATGAGGTCAAGTTGGTTGATTGTTGTAATTAGATCTTCCGTGTCTCTGTTGAGCTTCTTACTGGATGTCCTGTCCTTCTCCGAAAGTGGTGTGTTGAAGTCTCCTACTATAATTGTGGAGGTATCTATCTTGCTTTTCAATTCTGTTAAAATTTGATTTATGTATCTTGCAGCCCTGTCACTGGGTGCATAAATATTTAATATGGCTATGTCTTCCTGATCAATTGTCCCTTTTATCATTATATAGTGTCCTTCTTTATCCTTTGTGGTGGATTTAAGTCTAAAGTCTATTTTGTCAGAAATTAATATTGCTACTCCTCTTCTTTTTTGCTTATTGTTTGCTTGATATACTTTTTTCCATCCTTTGAGTTTTAGTTTGTTTGTGTCTCTAAGTCTAAGGTGTGTCTCTTGTAGGCAGCATATAGATGGATCGTGTTTCTTTATCCAGTCTGTGACTCTCTGTCTCTTTATTGGTGCATTTAGTCCATTTACATTCAGGGTAATTATAGATAAATAAGTTTTTAGTGCTGTCATTTTGATGCCTTTTTATGTGTGTTGTTGACAATTTCATTTTTCCACATACTTTTTTGTGCTGAGGCGTTTTTCTTAGTAAATTGTGAGATCCTCATTTTCATAGTGCTTGACTTCATGTTAGTTGAGTCGTTACGTTTTTCTTGGTTTTTATCTTGAGTTATAGAGTTGTTATACCTTTTTGTGGTTACCTTATTATTTACCCCTGTTTTTCTAAGTAAAAACCTAACTTGTATTGTTCTATATCGCCTTGTATCACTCTCCATATGGCAGTTCAATGCCTCCTGTATTTAGTCCCTCTTTTTGATTATTGTGATCTTTTACCTATTGACTTCCATGATTCCCTGTTATGTGTATTTTTTTTTTAATTAATCTTAATTTGTTTTTGTGATTTCCCTATTTGAGTTGATATCAGGACGTTCTGTTTTGTGACCTTGTGTTGTGCTGATATCTGATATTATTGGTTCTCTGACCAAACAATATCCTTTAGTATTTCTTGTAGCTTTGGTTTGGTTTTTGCAAATTCTCTAAACTTGTGTTTGTCTGTAAATATCTTAATTCCGCCTTCATATTTCAGAGAGAGTTTTGCTGGATATATGATCCTTGGCTGGCAGTTTTTCTCCTTCAGTGTTCTGTATATGTGGTCCCATTCCCTTCTTGCCTGCATGGTTTCTGCTGAGTAGTCAGAACATATTCTTACTGATTCTCCCTTGAAGGAAACCTTTCTTTTCTCCCTGGCTGCTTTTAAAATTTTCTGTTTATCTTTGGTTTTGGTGAGTTTGATGATAATATGTCTTGGTGTTTTTCTTTTTGGATCAATCTTAAATGGGGTTCGATGAGCATCTTGGATAGATATCCTTTCGTCTTTCATAATGTCAGGGGAGTTTTCTGTCAGGAGTTCTTCAACTATTTTCTCTGTGTTTTCTGTCCCCCCTCCCTGTTCTGGGACTCCAATCACCCGCAGGTTATCCTTCTTGATAGAGTCCCACATAATTCTTAGGGTTTCTTCATTTTTTTTAATTCTTTTATCTGATTTTTTTTCAGCTATGTTGGTGTCGATTCCCTGGTCCTCCAGATGTCCCAGTCTGCATTCTAATTGCTCGAGTCTGCTCCTCTGAGTTCCTAGTGCGTTGTCTAATTCTTTTATTTTATTGTTAATCTTTTGGATTCTACATGTTGTCTCTCTATGGATTCTTGCAACTTATTAATTTTTCCAGTATGTTCTTGAATAATCTTTTTGAGTTCTTCAACAGTTTTATCAGTGTGTTCCTTGGCTTTTTCTGCAGTTATCCTAATTTCATTTGTGATATCATTAAGCATTCTGTAAATTAGTTTTTTATATTCTGTATCTGATAATTCCAAGATTGTATCTTCATTTGGGAAAGATTTTGATTCTTTTGTTTGGGGGGTTGGAGAAGCTGTCATGGTCTGCTTCTTTAAGTGGTTTGATATGGATTGTTGTCTCCGGGCCATCACTGGGAAACTAGTTTTTCCAGAAAATCCACTAAAAAAAAAAATGCAGTCAAACCCCTATCAGAGTTCTCCCTCTGGCTCAGGCTATTCAGATGTTAATGAAGCCGCCTGGGGAGGGTGGGGGAGGGAACAGAGAGATAGGAGAGTAGCACCTCAGAATACAGCCAGAGTTGCTTGTCTTGCTTGGAATGACTATTATATCTGAGACTCCCGCGGGGCGCGTCGCCTATGTGTGCTGGCTGTGTGGAGATTGCCCCCGGGGGGTCTGGCCGGCTGGAGTCACGGTCAGATCCTCCGCTTCCAGCCCCACGCCCAGCGTCAAGGCTCCCCTACTGGGACGGTGCACTCTCGACTCCAAAATCAGTCGCTGCCTCCCGGGGACTTCTCGTCCCTGCAGCCGCGTGGCCGTGCCGCCCTCGAGAACCAGTTGCGCCTCCTTCCGGGGATTAGTTCAGATGGGTGGAGCAGGTCCCCGTGCTTGTGCCGTGACCGAGTGTTCCGGCTGGGACGCTGTTCTCCCCGCTTCAAGACCAGTCGCTGCCTCCCAGGGACTTCTCCTACCGGCTGCGTCCCACGCCGCCCGCGCGACCCAGCTGGTCCCCTTCCCGGGGTTAGTTCAGGGGGGTGGAGCAACTCTCCGTGTTTATGCCGTACCTGCGTCCAGTCCAAATCCCTGCGGACGGTTCCCCGGCTCGGACACTGCTCTTTCTGCTCCAAGACCAGTCACTACCTCCCGGGGACTTCTCCTACCGGCTGCGTCCCACACCGCCCGTGGAACCGGCTGGTCCCCCTCCCAGGGTTAGTTCAAGGGGGTGGAGCCGCTCTCTGTGCTTGTGCCGTACCTGACTGGTACGCTGGCTCCAGGCTCTGGAAACAATCGCTGCTTCCCCGTATTAGTTCGTTCTCCGTCTCTAAATCTGTGTTTGTTGTTCAGGGTTCGTAGATTGTTATGTATGTGATCGATTCACTTGTTTTTCCGTGTCTTTGTTGTAAGAGGGATCCGAGGTAGCGTCTGCCTAGTCCGCCATCTTGGCTCTGCCCCTTGAAATAATTTTTATTGTGCTTTAAGCAAAAGTTTACAAATCAAGTCAGTCTGTCACATGTAAGCTTATATACACCTTACTACATACTCCCATTTACTCTCCCCCTAATGAGTCAGCCCGCTCCCTTCTTCCAGTCTCTTCTTTCATGACCCTTTTGCGAGTTTCTAACCCTTTCTACCCTCCCATCTCCCCACCAGACAGGAGATGCCAGTACAGTCTCCGGTGTCCACCTGATACAAGTAGCTCACTCTACATCAGCATCTCTCTCCAGCCCATTGTCCAGTCCCTTCCGTGTCTGATGAGTAGTCTTCGGGAATGGTTCCTGTCCTGGGCCAACAGAAGGTTTGGGGACCATGACCGCCAGGATTCTCCTAGTCTCAGTCAGACCATTAAGTCTGGTCTTTTTATGAGAATTTGGGGTCTGCATCCCACTGTTCTCCTGCTCCCTCAGGGGTTCTCTGTTGTGCTCCCTGTCAGGGCAGTCATCGGTTGTGGCTGGGCACCATCTAGTTCTTCTGGTCTCAGGATGATGTAAGTCTCTAGTTCATGTGGCCCTTTCTGTCTCTTGGGCTCATAGTTATCGTGTGACCTTGGTGTTCTTCATTCTCCTTTGCTCCAGGTGGGTTGAGACCAATTGATGCATCTTAGATGGCCGCTTGTTAGCATTTAAGACCCCAGATGCCACACTTCAAAGTGGGATGCAGAATGTTTTCATAATATAGTTTATTATGCCAATTGACTTAGAAGTCCCCTTAAGCCATAGTCCCCAAACCCCTGCCCTTGCTCCGCTGACCTTCGAAGCATTCAGTTTATCCCAGAAACTTCTTCACTTTTGGTCCAGTCCAGTTGAACTGACCTTTCCTGTATTGAGTATTGTCCTTCCCTTCACCTAAAGTAGTTCTTATGTACTAACTAATCAGTAAATAACACTCTCGCACCCTCCCTCCCTCCCCCTTCTCATAACCACAAAAGAATGTGTTCTTCTCAGTTCATACTATTTCTCAAGAACTTATAATAGTGGTCTTATACAGTATTTGTCCTTTTGCATCTGACTAATTTCACTCAGCATAATGCCTTCCAGGTTTCTCCATGTTATGAAAAGTTTCACAGATTCGTCACTGTTCTTTTTCGATGCGTAGTATTCCATTGTGTGAATGTACCATAATTTATTTAACCATTCATCTATTGTTGGACACCTTGGTTGCTTCCAGCTTTTTGCTATTGTAAACAGTGCTGCAATAAACATGGGTGTGCATATATCTGTTTGTGTAAAGGCTCTTATTTCTCTAGGGTATATTCCGAGGAGTGGGATTTCTGGGTTGTATGGTGGTTCTATTTCTAACTTTTAAAGAAAACGCCAGATAGATTTCCAAAGTGGTTGTACCATTTTACATTCCCACCAGCAGTGTATAAGAGTTCCAATCTCTCCTCAGCCCCTCCAACATTTATTATTTTGTGTTTTTTGGATTAATGCCAGCCTTGTTGGAGTGAGATGGAATCTCATCCTAGTTTTAATTTGCATTTCTCTAATGATCGAGAGCATTTTCTCATGTATCTGTTGGCTGCCTGAATATCTTCTTTAGTGAAGTGCGTGTTCATATCCTTTGCCCACTTCTTTTTGTGGTTGAGTTTTAACAGAATCATATAGATTTTAGAGATCAGGCGCTGGTCAGAGATGTCATAGCTGAAAATTTTTTCCCAATCTGTAGGTGGTCTTTTTACTGTTTTGGTGAAGTCTTTAGATGAGCATAGGTGTTTGATTTTTTGGAGCTCCCAGTTATCTGGTTTCTCTTCATCATTTTTAGTAATGTTTTGTATTCTGTTTATGCCTTGTATTAGGGCTCCTAACATTGTCCCTATTTTTTCTGTCATGATCTTTATCGTTTTAGTCTTTATGTGTAGGTCTTTGATCCACTTGGAGTTAGTTTTTGTGCATGGTGTGAGGTATGGGTCCTGTTTCATTTTTTTGCAATTGGATATCCAGTTATGCCAGCACCATTTGTTAAAAAGACTATCTTTTCCCCAATTAACTGACACTGGTCCTTTGTCAAATATCAGCTGCTCATATGTGGATGGATTTATATCTGGGTTCTCAATTCTGTTCCATTGGTCTATGTGCCTGTTGTTGTACCAACACCAAACTGTTCTGACTACTGTGGCTGTATAATATATCCTAAAATCAGGTAGAGTGAGGCCTCCCACTTTCTTCTTCTTTTTCAATAATGCTTTACGTATCTGGGGCTTCTTTGCCTTCCATATGAAGCTGGTGATTTGTTTCTCCATCACTTTAAAAAATGTCATTGGAATTTGGATCGGAAGTGCATTGTATGTATAGATGGCTTTTGGTAGAATAGACATTTTTACTATGTTAAGTCTTCCTATCCATGAGTAAGGTATGTTTTTCCACTTATGTAGGTCCCTTTTAGTTTCTTGCACTAGTACTTTGTAGTTTTCTTTGTATAGGTCTTTTACATCTTTGGTAAGATTTATTCCTAAGTATTTTATGTTCTTGGGGGCTACTGTGAATGGTATTGATTTGGTGATTTCCTGTTCGATGTTCTTTTTGTTGGTGTAGAGGAATCCAAGTGATTTTTTTATGTTTCTCTTGTAACCCGAGACTCTACTGAACTCTTCTATTAGTTTCAGTAGTTTTCTGGACGATTCCTTAGGGTTTTCTGTGTATAAGATCATGTCATCTGCAAATAGAGATAATTTTAATTCTTCCTTGCCAATCCAGATGCCCTTTATTTCTTTGACTAGCCTAATTGCTCTGGCTAGGACATCTAGCACAATGTTGAATAAGAACGGTGATAAAGGGCATCCTTGTCTGGTTCCCATTCTCAAGGGAAATGCTTTCAGGCTCTCTCCATTTAGAATGATGTTGGCTCTTGGCTTTGAGATGCCCTTTATTATGTTGAGAAATTTTCCTTTTAATTCCTATTTTGCTGAGAGTTTTTATCATGAATGGTTGTTGGATTTTGTCGAATGCCATTTCTGCATCAATTGATAAGATCATGTGGTTTTTGTCTTTTGTTTTATTTACACGGTGGATTACATTAATGGTTTTTCTAATATTAAACCAGCCTTGCATACCTGGTATAAATCCCACTTGGTCGTGGTGGATTATTTTTTTGATAAGTTGTTGAATTCTATTGACTAGAATTTTGTTGAGGATTTTTGCATCTATGTTCATGAGGGATATAGGTCTGTAATTTTCTTTTTTGGTGGTGTCTTTACCTGGTTTTGGTATCAGGGATATGGTGGCTTCATAGAATGAGTTAGGTAGTATTCCGTCATTTTCTATGCTTTGAAATACCTTTAGTAGTAGTGGTGTTATCTCTTCTCTGAAAGTTT
Source organism: Elephas maximus indicus (assembly GCF_024166365.1). Taxonomy (NCBI): domain Eukaryota; kingdom Metazoa; phylum Chordata; class Mammalia; order Proboscidea; family Elephantidae; genus Elephas; species Elephas maximus. The sequence continues at coordinate 41,104,533 of NC_064837.1, read as the reverse complement.
GGTAGAACTCTACAGTGAAGCCGTCCAGGCCAGGGCTTTTTTTTTGTTGGGAGTTTTTTTTATTGCCGTATCAATCTCTTTTTTTGTTATGGGTCTATTTAGTTGTTCTACTTCTGATTTGTGTTAGTTTAGGGAGGTAGTGTTTTTCTAGGAATTCATCCATTACTTCTAGGTTTGCAAATTTGTTAGAGTACAATTTTTCATAAAAATCTGATCTGATTCTTTTAATTTCAGTTGGGTCTATTGTGATATGGCCCATCTCTTCTCTTATTCGGTTTGTTTCCTTTCCTGTATTTCTCTAGTCAGTCTGCCCAATGGTGTATCAGTTTTGTTAATTTTTTCAAAGAACCAGCTTTTGACTTTGTTAATTCTTTAAGTTGTCTTTCTGATCTCTATTTCATTTAGTTCAGCTCTAATTTTTATTATTTGTTTTCTTCTGGTGCCTGATGGATTCTTTTGTTGCTCGCTTTCTATCTGTTCAAGTTGTAGGGACAGTTCTCTGATTTTGGCTCTTTCTTCTTTTTGTATGTGTGCATTTATTGATATAAGTTGACCTCTGAGCACTGCTTTTGCTGTGTCCCAGAGGTTTTAGTAGGAAGTGTTTTCATTCTTATTGCGTTCTATGAATTTCTTTATTCCCTCCTTTATTTCTTCTATAACCCAGTCTTTTTTGAGCAGTTCAGTTTCTAAGTATTTGATTTCTTTTCCCTGATTTTTCTGTTATTGATTTCCACTTTTATGGCCTTGTGGTCTGAGAAGATGCTTTGTAATATTTCGATGTTTTGGATTCTGCAAGGGTTTGTTTTATGACCTAATATGTGATCTATTCTAGAGAATGTTCCATGTGCACCAGAAAAAAAAGTATATTTTGCAGCTGTTGGGTGGAGTATCCTGTATAGGTCCATGAGGTCAAGTTGGTTGATCGTAGCAATTAGGTCTTCCGTGTCTCTATTGAGCTTCTTAGTGGAAGTCCTGTCCTTCTCTGAAAGTGGTGTGTTGAAGTCTCCTACTATAATTGTGGAGGTGTCTATCTCACTTTTCAGTTCTGTTAAAGTTTGTTTTATGTATCTTTCAGCCCTGTCATTGGGTGCATAAATATTTAATATGGTTAGATCTTCCTGGTCAATTGTCCCTTTAATCATTATGTAGTGTCCTTCTTTATCCTTTGTGGTGGATTTAACTTTGAAGTCTATTTTGTCAGAAATTAATATTGCTACTCCTGCTCTTTTTTGATTGTTGTTTGCTTGATATATTTTTTTCCATCCTTTGAGTTTTAGTTTGTTTGTGTCTCTAAGTCTAAGGTGTGTCTCTTGTAGGCAGCATATAGACAGATCGTGTTTCTTTATCCAGTCTGAGACTCTCTGTCTCTTTATTGGTGCATTTAGTCCATTTACATTCAGTGTAATTATAGATAAGAATATGTTTAGTGCTGTCATTTTGATGCCTTCTTGTGTGTGTTGTTAACAGTTTCATTTCTCCACTTACTTTTTTGTGCTGAGACTTTTTCTTTGTAAAGTGTGTGTTCCTCATTTTCATAGTAGTCGAATTTATGTTTGCTGAGTCGTTATGTTTTTCTTGGTTTTTATTTTGAGTTATGGAATTGTTAGACCTCTTTGTGGTTACCTTAATATTTGCCCATATTTTTCTAAGTAAAAACCTAACTTTTATTATCCTATATCGCCTTATCTTCCTCTCCATATGGAAGTTCTATGCCTCCTGTATTTTGTCCCTCTTTTTGATTATTGTGATCTTTTACATAATGATTTCATTGATTCCCTGTTTTGAGCATTTTTTTCTTTTTGAAATTAATCTTAATTTGTTTTTGTGATTTCCTTATTTGAGTTGATATCAGGATGTTCTGTTCTGTGACCTTGTATTGTGTTATTATCTGATGTTATTGATTTTCTGACCAAACAATTTCCTTTAGTATTTCTTGTAGCTTTTGTTTGGTTTTTGCAAATTCTCTAAGCTTGTGTTTATCTGTAAATATCTTAATTTCACCTTCATATTTCAGAGAGAGTTTTGCTGGATATATGATCCTTGGTTGGCAGTTTTTCTCCTTCAGTGCTCTGTATTTGTCATCCCATTGCCTTCTTGCCTGCATGGTTTCTGCTGAGTAGTCTGAACTTATTCTTATTGATTCTCCCTTGAAGGAGACCTTTCTTTTATCCCTGGCTGCTTTTAAAATTTTCTCTTTATCTTTGGTTTTGGCAAGTTTGATGATAATATGTCTTGGTGATTTTCTTTTTGGATCAATCTTATGTGGGGTTCAATGAGCATCTTGGATAGCTATCCTTTTGTCTTTCATGATGTCAGGGAAGTTTTCTGCCAACAGATCCTCAACTATTCTCTCTGTATTTTCTGTTATCCCTCCCTGTTCTGGGACTCCAATCACACACAAGTTATTCTTCTTGATAGAGTCCCACATGATTCTTAGGGTTTCTTCATTTTTTTTTAAATTCTTTTATCTGATTTTTCTTCAGCTATATTGGTGTCAATTGCTTTACCCTCCACCTCCCCCACTCTGCATTCCAATTCCTCACTTCTGCTCCTCTGACTTCCTATTGAGTTGTCTAATTCTGTAGTTTTACTGTTAATCTTTTGGATTTCTGAATGCTGTCTCTCTATGGATTCTTGTAGTTTATTAATTTTTCCACCATGTTCTTGAATAATCTTTTTGATTTTTTCAACTGCTTTATCAGTGTGTTCCTTGGCTTTTTCTGTAGATTGCCTTATTTCATTTCTGAGGTCATCCCTGATGTCTTGAAGCATTCTGTAATTTAGTTTTTTATATTCTGCATCTGACAATTCCAGGATTGTATCTTCATTTGGGAAAGATTTTGATTGTTTAATTTGGGGAATTGTAGAAGCAATCATGGTCTGCTTCTTTATGTGGTTTGATATCGACTGTTGTCTCCAAGCCATCTATAAGATATTGTAATGGTTTATTTTATATTTGCTCACTGAGACTTGTCTTGTTTTGTTTTCTTTCAATGTACGTAGATGGGCTACTAGATTGCGCTGTCTTGATTGTTGTAGGCTTTGAATCACTTATGTCCTCTTACCAGCTGGTTTGGGCCGTTAACAGAAATATAAGCCTAAGAGTCCATTTGCTATTCTTGAGTAGAATCTGATTTTGGGTCACCAAGTGTGTGGGGTAGACTGTCTGTCACCTATTCGCTTAGAGGAGTAGTGGTGATAGTTGTGTGCACCAGATTCTAGTAGCAGCAGGGGGTCACATTCCAAGGGAGGCAGGATGCTGACAGGCTTCCCCCAAGTGCCAATGAAGTAGGTGCGTCTCTATTCCTAAAGCACTTTGGTGGGTGGGCTCTGCAGCTGTACCTTAGGCACCTGATGCATGCACCTCTACAGATTGGTAGATGTCACTATCCTCAGACCTCTACGGCAGGAGTTTAGGTGCTTTGGGTGGAGCTTAGGTCCTCAGTTCCCCATTGTAGGTCAGTGAGGGCTCTGTTTAATAGCTAGAGATATCAGACCTGGGAAACTTGTCTTTCCAGTAATCTGCTAAAACAATTACAGTCAGATCCCTATCAGAATTGCCTTTGCATTATAATAGCCACCTTGTTCCCTGTAGGGATGAAAGCCCAAGACTGTGGATCTCAAATGCTTGGCTGGAGCTGGTTCTGTATTTTTAGTCCAATTTTGGTAAGTTGGGGAAGGATTCTTGGTCCCTGGGTTTTTTGTAGCTGCTTCTCTCAGGCCAGGAGAATGGATTAGGAAAAGACAAAAAAAAAAAAAAGAAAGAAACGCAGAGCACTTCACTCTCTGGCCCAGGAAATTCCAATGTTAATGAAGCCGCCTGGGAAGGGGAGGGGAGGGATCAGATAGATAGGAGAGAGCAGCACCCCGGAATATAGACAAAGTTACTTATCTTGCTTGGGATGACTGTTTTATCTGAGATTCCCGAGGGGCGCGTCGACTGTGTGCGCTGGCTGGGTAGAGATTGCCCCTGAGGGTCAGGCCCACGTCCCGTGCTTGCACTGTCTCAGAAGCTGTGGTTAGCTCTGCTCCTGGTCCAAAGCCCAGCGCCAAGGTTCCCCGGCTGGGACACCGCACTCCTGGCTCCAAAACCAGTTGCTGCCTCCCGGTGACTTCTCCTCCTGTCAGCCGTGTCACTGCACTGCCTGCGAGCGCTGGCTGGGCTTCCCCCGGGGTCACTTCAGGGGGCTAGGGCTGCGCCCAGTGTTTGTGCCGTCTCAGGATGCCATGCTCAGCTTCCCTGGCCCAATCCAAAGCCTGGCGCCAAGGTTTCCTGACTGGGACTCTGGCTCCAGGCTCTGAAAGCAGTAGGTGCTTCCCCGTGGTTATTCGTTCTCTCGTTAGCCCCATCAGTGTGCAGCCTACTTGCTCTGGCTGAGTCTCTGTCACTCAGCTCAACTCTTTAGATCTGTGTTTGATGGTCAGGGTTCATAGATTGTGATGTATGTGATCGATTCACTTGTTTTTCAGAGTCTTTGTTGCAAGAGGGATCCGAGGCAGCGTCTGCCTAGTCAGCCATCTTGGCCCCCTCCGGGAATTACCTTTTTATTTACACTAGTTGGACATTTCCAAAACAGACATATCATTATGTATTTGGTGCTAGATTTACATGAAGTCACTTCAAGATACTGGACAAAACAATAACAGATATATTATCCTATCAATAGATTGTTGCCATCTGTTTAGCCAATAAGAACGTTACTCAGAGGCACTTGATGCTAATCTAAATACCTAGCAATAAAGTTAGCAAGAAACATACAGGGCCCACCAGACACCATCTAACTCTCCCAAAGGACACCAGGAAGATTTCAAGGCATGAAGAGAGAGAACATAGTCCTGCAAGGAGAGGCCCAATAGTGTAGAGTTGTTGGTTATCTCCATATTTACCTAAAATCTATCAACATTATTTTTAAATAATAAAAAAAATTCAAATTCTCATTATAAACTGAACGTGTGAAAGGTGCCAAGATAACTATAAACAAGGAAAAGAAAGGATGATGTAGAATTACATTACCAGATTTGAAATGAACTCTAGTGAATCATCTGCTATCCTTTTCTGTCCGATACATTTTCCCCATTTTTCTGATAAAAACACTCATTTTCTTCTGGAGAATTGTTGCCAACCCACCTGTAACCATGAGGTTTTGACAGGGCCTTTTAATTAGAGTACCGCCACCCAAATCCAAGTTGAGCTCTTAACCCAAACTGAAGCAATATATATTCGTCTTCACCCATTACACTGGTAAAGATTACAGAGTTAATATAACACCTAGAGTTATTAAGACTTCAGTGAAGGTGGCATTCTTATATGTTTTAGCAACATATATCAAAACCATTAAATTTTATATATCATTTGACCTAATAAGTCTACTTCTATGAATTTATTTTGAGAAAATAATCATGAATTTTGAAAAGATTTAGCCGTAAGAAGGTTCATCACAAGATTCTTTATAAAACCAAAACCATGAAAACACCAAACCCACTGCTGTGGAGTTGATTCCGACCCATAGTGACTCTATAGGACAGAGTAGAACTATCCCATACAGTTTCCAAAGAGAACTGCCAACGTTTTGGTTAGCAGCCATAGTTCTTAACCACTATGCCACTAGGGTTTCCAAATTCTTTATAAAGAAAGATTCTTTATAACACTGTAGAATTTTAAAACCTAAATCTCCAACATTGGGGAAATTGTGCAGGTTTTTATAAGAGAAGCTCTGGGTACAGTGGTTAAAGTGCTTGGCTGCTAGCCAAAAGGTCGATGGTTCAAACCCACTAGCCGCTCCACACGAGAAAGATGTCGCAGTCTGCTTCCATAAAGATTTACGGCCTTTGAAACTCTACAGGGACAGTTCTACTCTGTGCTATAGGGTCACTATAAGTCGGAATTGACTCTATGGCAATGGGTTTTTTTTTTGTTTTTTACTTGTAATGATAACAAATAGCTAATAATATGATTCTCATAAAAAGGGATAATGTTTAATAACACATACATATTTACTGTACACTGAGGAAAGACAGCAGGTTACATAACCATACACTCAGGGAAACACCAGTTCATTAGCGACGCCAAGCTATACCCATAGGGTTTTTTAAAGATCACTCCTTTGGTTCAGAAATGTTATGAAAACATTGTCTGAGAACATGCAGTGATATAGATTATAAATGAAGACATGTTTATGTATCATAAGCTCACCTCTATGAAATCATGCAAGATAATGGTTAGAAACATAATAAAAATGTGCCATTGAGGGATGAAATAAGAACCATGTGTCAGAGTACCAAGAAGGAAGGAGAGGTGGCCTCATGGAGGACAAGACATATAGGACTCATTCCATGGCAGAGAATCCAACACCAGGGACTAATGACTCAAGCTCATGGCTATCAAATCCTTCATCATAAAATGAAACCAGTTTCCATCAGGTCAACTCCAATTCATGGTGACCCCATGTGTATCAGGGTAGGATTGTGCTTCATAGGGTTTTCAGTGGCTGATTTTTTGGAAGTAGATCATCAGGCTTTTATTCTGAGGTCCTTCTAGGTGGACTTTTACCTCCACCTTTTTTTTTGTTAGCAGCTGAGCATGTTAAACATCTGCACTAGTCAGGGATGACTCCTGCAACACAAATCCACCAAATCTAGTGTATGCAAACTATTACCAAGACACTAGACTAAAAGAGAACCTCCAGGACAGTGCCCATATCAGTGCGCCCCAGCCTTTCACACATGTGCCTTAAGCCACAGCTTTGATGACCTATTAGGTTACCCTTTGCCACTAATCAAGTTAGCCAAGAGAAAACTCACACATACTCATTTCCCCCTGCCAAGCTACCTTTATTTCTCCAGGCTAAAAAATGTGGAGGCGTGGGAGGAAGGATGGAGCAATTACTATTCTCCACTGGATAAGAAGTCACTATTTTTAGGGTCACTATGAGTCAGAATTGACTCAATGGAAATGGGTTCTTTTTTTTTTTTTTTTTAAATAATCAAAAGGTCAGCAATTCAAACCCACCAGCTGCTCTGCAGGAGAAAGATGCACACGCAGTCTGCTTCTGTAAAGATTATTGCTTTGGAAATCCCATGGAACCATTTTACTCTATTTTACAGGGTCGCTAGGAGTTGGAATAGACTCAATGGCAATGAGGTTTATTTAACTTCAGTTCCTACCCTGCGTGTCTTTTGATTTAAAAAATAAATTATTATCATAATAATAATAAAAAAAACCGTTATAAACAGGGATATATCCTAGAGAAATAAGAGCCGTCACATGAATAGGCATATGCACACCGATGTTCATTGCAGCATTATTCACAATAGTAAAAAGATGGAAACAACCTAAGTGCCCATCAACAGATGAATGGATAAACAAATTATGGTATATACATACAATGGTATACTAAGCAGCAATAAAGACTAATGATCAATCTGCAAAGCGTCTCACAACATGGATGAATCTGGAGGACATTATGCTGAATGAAATAAGTCAATCATAAAAGGGCAAATATATACAAGACTGTTATTATAAAAACTCAGGAAAAGGTTTACACAGAAAAAAATAATCTTTGATGGTTACGAGGGAGGGGAGGGCTGGGAAGGAAAATTAACTAGATAGTAGACAAGTGTAAACTTTGGAGAAGGGGAAGACAACACACAATATAGGGGAAGGCAGCACTATTTGACCAAGGCAAAGTCGTAGAAGCATCCTAGACACATTCAAACACCTTGGGGGACTGAGTTACTGGGACTATGGGTTGGGGACAATGGTCTAGAGGGACATCTAGGTCAACTGGCATAATATACTTCATGAAGAAAATATTCGAGAGGTGGAGCCAAGGTAGCAGACTAATTAAACACACTAATCATCCCTCTGCAACAAAGACCCAAAAACCCAAGTAGAACAAATACAGACATCAATCTTGGAACCCTGAACTTTAAAAGAAAGGTTGAAATATTAGATCAGAAATCAATGAGAAGAAGAAATTGATTGAAAACAGTAAACGATAGTGATACTCAGTAGAGGTTCCCTGTGATCAGCACAGTACAGGGCAGCCATCTTAAGATAAAGCCAAAAACTCCATACAAAGAGCACAGAAAGGCACCTTCATGGAACTCCCAACAGAAGAAAAAGGAACTGCCCAGACACACCCAGAGTGAAGTAGGGTCCTGTTTGCTGGCTGAAGCTTAGGGAGGTGCTCAGACACTCTTGCATGATAGCCATAGGAGCATGCTCCTACAACCCCCACCCTTCTGGTGAGTAGTGGCAGGAGCCACCCTATACCAGCAGCCCCAACTGCCAGGGATCACGGTACAAGTCCTGATATCCCCCCCATCTAGTCCCATCCACCCCCCTTAACACCCCCTACCTCTCCCTTCCTGCTGGCCATACCCCAGTGTGATGCAAACAAGTGATCCAGCTCTACAAACCTCCTTCCCTGCCAGCCAGTCTGGCTGTATCACAACAGAGCAACCCAGACCCACGCCCCCTCCGAACCCACACCCCATCTGACCCCACTAGCTCCAATCTGTTGTGCTGCACCTGGATGACCCAGCCCCATGCCCATGCCCCCTCCCTCTTTGCTGGCTCTGCCTGGCTGCCCCAGAGTTGAGTGACCTGGCCCTGCACCCATTCCTCCCAGCTGGCTCTGTTCAGCTGACCCACAGCTGAGCAACCTGGCCCTGTGCCCCTCCCTCCCTGCCAGCTCCACCCCACTGGTCTGCAGCTGAGTGTCCCACCTGTGCCACTCCCTCCCTGGTTGCTCTGACCTACTGCCCTGCAGCTGGGATATCTGGCCCTGTGGCCCCTCCCACTGGCTGTGTCCTACTGCCCTGCAGCTGAGCAACCTGGCCCCATGCCCCTCCCACACTGCTGGCTCCATAGTACTGTATTGCAGCCAAGTGACTCAGACCCACACCCCTCTCTCCCACAGGCTGGTCCCATTGCACCCCAGTGAGCAACTCAGCCCCACATCTCTTCCTTCCCACTGGCCTCATACAGATGCCACATAGTTAAGCATCCCAGCACCATAGCCTCCCTACACATGGGCACCACCCCACTGCATCACAGTTGAGCAACCTACCCTGCCCATCCAGACAAGGTGATGAGAGCTATTGTGCCCATGATGAGCATGCAACAAAACACACCCAGCCCGCCCACACAGACAAACCAAAATGAATAAGCAGGATGAAACAAACAAACATACAATCAATAAATAAAGAAAATAATACCTGAACATCTTGGAGACAGCAGACAATATCAAAACATATAAAAAAAAGTGGCACAAGATGGCTCCAACAAGTGACCAAAATAAATAATCAGATGACTTTCCAGTAGAATAAAAGGCAGTGGAACTACCTGATATGGAATTCAAAAGACTAATATTTAGGGTGCTCAAAGAGAGTAGGAAAGAGATCAATGAAAATACAGACAACACCAAAGAAAAAATAGACAAAATCAAGTAAACAGAGGCAAAGCAATAGAAGTATTCAGGGAAATAATACAAGTACAAAACAAAAATAAACAATTATAAATCATACAAAAACAACAACTAGAAATCCAAAAGGTAAACACAATTTCAGAAACGGACAACTCAATAGAAGGCTATAGGAGCAAATCCGAAAAAACTTAAGGCAGAATTAGCAAGATTGAAGACAAATTCATGGGCACCACTTTGTCTGAGGAAATACCAAAGAAAAGAATTAAGAAAACCTAAGAAATATGTGGAACGCAATCAAGAGTAAAACTTTGCAGGTGATTGGAGTTCCAGACCAGGGGGAGAAAATGGAAAACACAGAGAGGATTGTTGAAGTTTTATTGGCGGAAACTTCCTAAATATCATGAAAGATGAAAAACTGACCATCCAAGAAGTTCAACAAACACCATATAGGACAGACCCCAAAAGAAAGTCTTCAAGACATGTCATAATCCCACTTGCCAAAATCAAAGACAAAGAAAGAATCCTGAGAGCAGCTTGAGAAAAAAGAAAAGTCACTTACGAGGGGAAACAATAAGACTAAACTCTGATTACTCTGCAGAAACTACACAGGCAAGAAGGCAATAGGATGACATATATAAAATCTTGAAAGAAAAAAAACTGCAAACCAAGAATAATATATCCTGCAAAACTCTCTCCCAAATATGATGACAAAATTAGGACATTTCCAGACAAATAAAAGTTAAAGAAATTTGTAAAAATCAAACCAAATTTGCAATAAATACTAAAGGGAGTCCATCGGTTAGAGAACATGCAACAGCAGGCAACAACCTGAGGCTAGGACAAAGAACACCATCAGCCAGATGCTAACCTAGGTAAAGAACTGTCAATAATAAAACAAAACTAAAAGATTTAAAACAGGGAACCAAAAATGTCAATCAGTAAATGACAAAAACATCAATACAATAAAAGAGGGAATAAACAGTGTAGGTATAGGATTTTTAAATGGAGAGGAAAATCAAGGCAATATCAAGTAATAAATGACTGGTTTAAAATAAGATAAATGTAAATTCCAACATAACCACAAAAATAGTTAACAAATCAACTCATCGAAATAAAGAAGAAAACTACAAAGATTCGATAAACACAAAATCTATAATAACAACAGAAATGAAAAGAAATTCCACAAACAAAAGGAACTCAGCACATGCAAAAGGAACAATGAAAAGATCAGTACCACAAAAAAAGAAAAAAAAGAAACAAAAAAAGCACAACAAAATGACAGCAATACACTCATGGCTGTTGATAATCACACTGAATGTAAATGACTTAAATGTACTTGTAAAGAGACAGAGAGTGACAGAAGAGATTAAAAAACACAACCCATCAATATGCTGTCTACAAGAGACACATCTTAGATACAAAGACATACATATGTTAAAAAGCTAAGGATGGAAAAAATATATCAAGCAAACAGCAACAAAAAAAGAACAAGAGTGGCAATGCTAATCTCAGATAAATATACTTTAAGACAAATTCTACCAAAAAAACAAGGAAGGACATTATATAATGATTAAAGTGACAATTCACCAAGAAGACATAACCTTAATATTTATGCAACCAATGACAGGAATCCAAAATGCATAAAACAAACTAACAGCACTGAGAAGAGAAATAGACAGTTCCAAAAAAAACAGCAGGAGACATCAACACACCACTCTCAGTAAAGGACAAAGCATCTAAGGAAAAACTCAAAAAAGGTACAAAAGATCTAAAGGCCACAATCAATCAACTTGACCTCGTAGATACGTATAGAACACTCCACTCAACAGCAGCAAAATATGCATTCTTTTCAAACACACATGGAACACTCTCCAGAATAGACCATATTTTAGGCCACAAGAAACCCTCATTAAAATCCAAAAAAAGGAAAAATTACAAAGCATATTCTCTGATTCAAAATGGCAAAAAATAGAAATTACTAACAGGAAGAGCAAGAAAAAAAAAAAACTTAGAAGCTGAATAACACCTTTCTTAAAAACAAATGGGTAACAGAAGAAATCAAAGATGGAATAAAAAATTCCTCTAATCAAATGAGAATGAAAATGCATCATACCAAAACTTTTGGGACACAGCAATAGCAGTGCTCAGAGGTCAATTTATAGCAATAAATACACACATCAAAAAGGACAGGTTAAAATCAAAACATTAGCCCCACAACTCAAACAAATAGAGAACAGCAAAAGAAGCACACAGTCACCAGAAAAAGGAAATAATAAAGATCAAAGCAGGAATAAATGAAATGGAGGAGAGAAAAACAATTGAACAAATCAACAAGACCAAAAGTTGGTTCTTCAAAAAGATCAACAAAATTGACAAGCCATTGGCCAAACTGAAAAAAGAAAAACAAGAAAGGACAAATAACCCAAATAAGAAAAAAGATGGGGGATATTATCACAGATCCAACTGAAATAACAAGAATTATAACATAGTATTATGAAAAACTATACTTCTAATTAACATTGTGCTGGAAGTCCTAGCTGGAGTATAAACAAGAAAAATAAATAAAGGGTATACAAATTGATGAGGAAGAAATAAAATGATTCTTATTTGCAGATGGTATGATACTATACATGGAGAACCCTAAAGATTCCACAAGAAAAGTACAGGAACTAACACGCGGATTAAACAGAGTACCAGGATATAAGATCAACATACAAAAGATAGGTTTATACACCAACAAAGAAAACTACAAAAAGGAAATCAAGAAAACAATACCATTTTTAAAAGCCCTGAGAAAGATAAAATACTTAGGAATAAATCTAACCAGGGACATAAAAGAAATATACAAGGAAAATTACAGAACACTACTGCAAGAAACCAAAAGAGACTGCATAAGTGGAAAAACATACCATGCCCATGGATAGGAAGACTCAACATTGTAAAAATGTTAATCCTACACAAAGCAATCTATAGATATATATATAAAAAAAATAGATATAAGGCAACCCTAATCCAAGTATCAACAGTATTCTTTAACAAGGTAGAAAAACTAATCATTAAATTTATATGGAAAGGAAAGAAGACCTGGATAAGTATTACTGTAGAAGAACAAAGAAGGAAGCCTCGCACTACCTGATCTCAGAACCTACTAGTCAGCCACAGTAGTCAAAATACCTTGGTATTTGTACAAGACCAGATACATAGGCCAATGAAACAGAATTGAGAACCCAGACGAATATCCACTCACCTACACTCAGCTGATCTTTGACAAAGGCCTGAAGTCCATTAAATGGGGAAAAGACAGTCACTTTAACAAATGGTGCTGGAAAAACTGGATGTACATTTGTAAAAAAAAATGAAATATGACACATACCTCACACTATACACAAAAAACTAATTCAAAATAGATCAAAGACCTAAACATAAAACCTAAAACTATAAAGATGATGGAATAAATAAATAAATAAATAAATAAGGACAAGGCTAAGGGCCCTAATATATGGCATAAATAGTATACAAACCATAACTAACAATGCATAAAAACTAAAAGATAAACTAGGTAATTGGTATCGCCTAAAAATTGAACATGTATGCTCATCAAAACTTCACCAAAAGAGTAAAAAGAGAACCTACAGATTGAGAAAAAAATTTTGGCTACAACATATCCAACAAGGGTCTAATCTCTAAAATCTATAAGGTACTGAAACTCTGTAACAATAAAAAGACAAATAATCCAATTAAAAAATGTGCAAATTATATGAACAGACACTTCATCAAAGAAGACATTCAGGTGGCTAACAGACACATGAGGAAACGCTGATGATCATTAGCCATTGTAGAAATGCAAATCAAAACTACTATGAGATACCATCTCACCCTAATACTACCAGCACAAATCAAAAAAAAGAAAATAACAAATTTGGAGAGGCTGTGAGGAGATGGAACTGTTAGGCACAGCTGGTGGGAATGTAAAATGGTACAATCACTTCAGAAAATGATACAGTGCTTTTTAAAAAAGTTAGAAATAAAGATACCGTAAGATTCAGCAATCCCACTCTTGGGAATATATCTTAGAGAAATAAGAGCCGTTACACATATAGACATATGCACACCCGTGTTCACTGCAGCATTATTCATAATAGCAAAAAGATGGAAACAACCTAAGTATCCACCAACAGGTGAATGGAGAAACAAATTATGGTACATATACACAATGGTATACTGTACAACGATAAAGAACAATGATGAATCTGTGAAACATCTCACAACATGGATGAATCTGGAGCGCATTATGCTGAATGAACTATGTCAATCATAAAAGGGCAAATAGTGTATAAGACCACTATTATAAAAATTCATGAAAAGGTTTACACCTAGAAAGAAACAATCTTTGATGGTTATGAGGGAGGGGAGGGGTAGGAAGAAGAAATTTCTAACTCTATAGTAGGTAAGTGGTAACTTTGGTGTAGGGAAGGATAGTACACATTATAGGGGAAGTCAGCACAAGACGACCAAGGAGAAGTCAGTTTCCTAGACACATCTAAACACCTTGAGGCATCAAGTCACTGGGCTGAGGGCCGGGGACTGTGGTTTTGGGGGATATCTAGGTCAACTGCCAAAACATAGTTCATTAAGAAAATGTTCAACATCTTACTTTGATGAGTAGTGTCTGGGGTCTTAAAAGCTTGTAAGTGGTCATCTAAAATCCATTTACTGGTCCCGTCCCCTCTGGAGTATAGGAGAATGAAGAAAACCAAAGACACATGGGAAATGTTAGTTCAAAGGACTAATGGACCACAAGTACCACAACCTCCTCCAGCCTGAGCCCAGAACAACTAGGTGGTGCCTGGCTACCACCACTGACCACTCTGACAGACACAATAGATGGTTCCAGACAGAAAGGGAGAAAAACGTAGAACAAAATTCACAAAAAAAGACCAGACTTACTGGTCTGACAGTGACTGGAGGAGCCCTTGAAACTATGACCCCTGGATACCCTTTTAACTCAGAACTGAAGCCTCTCCCAGATTCTGCCTTTTAGCCAAAGATTAGACAGGCCTATAAAACAAACAATAACACATTAGGAACGTGCTTCTTAGTTCCGTCAAGTATACAAGACCAAAGATGAGAAGGCAGGAAGGGAGAGGGAAACTGGACGGATGGACACAGAGACCTCAGGGTGGAAAGGGAACGGGGGGAGAGTGCTGACAAATCTGGGAATTTCAACCAATGTCACAAAACAATTTGTGTATAAATTTTGGAATGAGAAACTAATTTACACTGTAAACTTCCACCTAAAACACAGTAAAATTAAAAAAAAAAAAAGTAGCAGGTATGAATTTCAGTTGATAGACTCTCAGGTACAAGAAATTTAATTTTATTTCAAGACCTCATTGACTGTGATAACAAAAATTTATCTCTGTTCTTTCACTTTGCTGGCAACTTTCCCTTCATTTGTGCTTAAGTCCTGAGACAAAAGCTCATCTAGGATCAAGCTGCTCCAGATGTGAGAACCCACCAGGTTCTCAAGTGTTCTGCTAAGTCAGGTATCCACTAAAATGTCTATTAATCCAGGAATTAATCATAATATAATCACAAGAATGTGATTAATAAATTAATTTGGTTTCCACACAAAGCTCACTTGAAAGAATCTCTATGAGACTGCTGATAGCCTTTTCTTTCTAGATATACTAAGGACTGTTCCCTCTCTGGGGCCTATGCTGCTAACTTGGAGAAGTCTCAGGATCCATGAACTAGGCCCTTTAACCTCTCTGTTCTCAAGTCCCCTGAACCTCTCCAGGTTCTTGCTCCCACTCTTGGGCCCATAAAACTCTCCTTCTCTCTCCTCCATTTCTCGTTTCCCCAGACCGAAGAAATCCTTCCTTTCGTGGGGGAAATCCTTGTTGAAGGGTTGTATAAAGGCCTTTTTTTTTTTTTTTTTTCATGTTTTACCCCCAAATGTTGTGTACTCCCTAATCTCTAAATGCTTACACATTTGGAAGTGAAAGTTAGAGACTACCAGGCATTTTATGGTCCATGGTGATATATTCTTCCTCCAAGGTAGGTACCCAAGAGCAGACAATTTTCTGAAAAGGCATAAAAATGGGAAGGGAGAGGGAATGGGGGAAATGGCTAATATATCAAGAATATCAACCAAGCATAAAAAGTATAATGGTTATTAGCAGTTATTTTTGCATTTATTAATGCAAAACTAGTGTCATTTTAAAGTAGTCAAAGTTTCACCAATGCAGAAGCTTCCATGTTTTCCTTAGAGTCAAGCTATGTGTGTCTTGGACATCTAGCAATCAGTCTTCCTCAACTTTTCATTTCTCCCATTTACTCTTCTCTCCTTCCTCTAGCACCCTGTCACTTGGGCACTTAGAAAAACATAGATAGTTTTTAAAGTGGGCAAAAATTCTAAAGCAATAGCTGCTAGGATTCTTTGAGAAAAAGTTCAAAGACATTATTTTCTATAATCTACACAAACATATATGGAACAACTATGGGTGAGATAAGAGCCAGAAATTTTATAATATTATTTAAAACTCCCAGTGACTCTTTTAGTTAGGAATTTATAGCCCTGATTTACATAAGACGAAACTGTATCTGTCAGGATAAATATGGTGGGCACCATAATACCAGCCATTTAGCTATTAAGTGACAGAATTAACATTCCGGCACAGGTCTTTCTGTCCTTAAATTCCACACTCTGGGGAAAATTCCATGCTTCTATCCACTAACACTCAAGGCTTCATAAGTTTATATAGTATTTAATGCCTCTGAAAGCACTTTGAAAGTTCATAGTATGTTTTAAAGAGAAAAGAAAAAAAGAAAGTTACAAAAGAACATAAACAGCATGTTAAAAATTAGAAAAGTAAAGGTAAGTCAAGAAATCAAATTACATATTGCATTGGGCAAATCTACTGCAAAAGACCTCTTTAAAGTTTTAAAAAGCAAGGATGTCACTTTGCTGACTAAGGTGCACCTGACCCAAATCATGGCCTTTTTAACCGCCTCATATGCACACAAAAACTGGGCAATGAAAAAGAAAGGCAGGAGACTTGATGGATCAGAACTGTGGTGCTGGCAAAGAATAATGACTATACCACGGACTGACAGAAGAACAAACAAATCGATCTTAGAAGAAATACAACCGGAATGCTCCTTTAAAAGTGAAGATGGCACTTTGAACACATCATCAGGAAAGACCAATGGCTAGAAAAGGACATCATGGTTGGTAAAGAGGAAGTCAGTAAAGGCAAGAAAAGCCCTCAGTGATAAGGATTGACACAGAAGCCAAAACAATGGACTCAAACATAGCAATGATCACAAAGTTGGAGCAAGGCTGGGCAATATTTTTGCTGTTATACATAAAGTTTCTATGAGTCGGAGCTGACTTGATGGCAACTAAAAACAACACGATGTGGGTATTAATCCAAAATGTTAATGCATGTCAAATACTTAACATATTTCCTGTTTCATAGTTAAGTATTTAATAAAATATGACTTTTTTTTAGTCTGAAGATTTTAACTCTTTTTTAGTTCGACATAAATGAGAAAGAAAAAATACTTCTGACATTTTCAAATAACAGAAATAGTAAAGTATATTCATATACATCCAACATATACTGAGCATATTGGTTACTATCATACAAACCAATGATTTATTTTAAAAGTATAGTTCACAAGATGACTCAGTGGTTTTCATCCGGGTGGTTGCTAGGGGGTGACAATCTGCTCTTCCGCAAATATAGTATTATGATAAACAGAACAGGCAAAGCACGTGGTGGTAGTTGGAGTTGGGGATGAGAAGGGCCTCTGAGTTAGAGTGAGCCCAGAGAAATCAAGCAAAAGCTTTTGGGGCTTTCTTGGAAGCCCCCTTATGCTGAGTGGTTGGTGGAACCACCAAGTAGACGGGAGATTGGGGACCGTGAAAATATGGGCTAGATCCAGAGAAGCGCCTTTACACTGCAGAAATCCACTCAGGGATAGTGGGTCCAGGAACTGAGCTGCAAGTATCAATGGAGAAAAGCAAGCTGCTTCGGAATCCTGCCAGCAACGCCAGGATGGCCATGCTGGGCACCCACTTTCTTCTGTGCAAATTCAGGGAGAAATACAAGGAGGAGACTGTTGTTGTTAGGTGCTGTCAAGTAGATTTCAACGGAGAGCAACCTTTATGTACAACTGAATGAAACACTTCCCAGTCCTGCTATCCTCACAATTGTTGTTATGCTTGAGCCCATTGTTACAGACACTGTGTCAACTCATCTCATTGAGGATCTTCCTCTTTTTCGCTACTTTACCAAGCATGATGTCCTTCTCCAGGGACTGGTTCCTCCTGATAACGTGTCCCAAGTATGCAAGATGAAGTCTTGCCATAGGGATGCTTTACTCTCCTTTTCCTCTGATCAAGGGTCAGAACACTTAACATCTCTCTCTAGTTTTGAAGATAAGAAGGAAATAACCCAGATCCTCTCTCAGCTCCCAGCCAGCAGAGAGCACTTTGGTTTCTAACCCAACCCACTAAACCCACTGCCGTTGAGTCGATTCCGACTCATAGTGACCCTATAGGACAGAGTGGAACTGCCCCACAGAGTTTCTAACAGTGAAGAAACACAGATAATGACAGAAAGAACAGCTATTGCATTTGCACTGCTTCAACAAGGCAAAGAAGACCACTATATCTGTCACTGGCACAAAGAACTGTTCACAATGTCTAAAGAGAACACCTTGAACGAAACGTGCAAGTGACAATTCAGATAGAACAGCATCTGGTTAAACTTCTCTCTTTTAAACACAAATTGCTTTTGTCTTTATTTGTTAATAACCATAACAACAACAATACCAACATTTACCAAAAACAATTCCTACATGACCAAGAATTAAAATAGGGGCTGAGGATACCCAGGGGTGAGGAGGAGGACAGGAGAGGCAGGACCTGAGACAAGCTCCTATTTATTCTTCTTGCCTGTGACAAAGAGGCTGAAAGGGGAAAGCATACGTATAAGCAAAAGGCGGAAACAATCATTTTTATAACAAAATATAAAATGAGAACGAAAGATGACACAAAAAGCATAGTATACTACTACTGGTTGTTCAGACCATGGGTAGAACCAGCAGGATGATAAAGGTAACTAACTTTTCAGGTTACAAGAGGGGAGCTGAGTTATATACCAGCTACCTGGCCGACCAACTGAAAGAGATCCATACTTGTGCCCATTCGAAAGAAAGGTAATCCAACAGAATGCAGAAATTATCGAACAATATCATTGATATCACACACAAGTAAAATTTTGCTGAAGATAACTCAAAATGGCTGTAGCAGTATATTAACAGGGAACTGCCCGAAATTCAAGTCGGATTCAGAAGAGGATTTGGAACAAGGAATATCATTGCTGACGTCAGATGGATCTTGCCTAAAACAGAGACTATCAGAAAGATGTTTATCTGTGTTTTACTTACTATGCAAAGGCATTTGACTGTGTGGATCATAACAAATTATGGATAACATTGCAAAGAATGAGAATTCCAGAATGCTGAATTGTGCTCATGAGGAACCTGTACATAGATCAAAAGGCAGTTGTTTGAACAAAACAAGAGGATATTGCGTGGCTTTTAAAATCAGGAGAGGTATCATTTCACCAAAACAAAACAAACCAAAAAAAAAAAAAAAAAACAAACCCATTGCCATCAAGTCGATTCCAACTCATAGCAACCCTGAAGGACAGAGCAGAACTGTCCCACAGGGTTTCCAAGGAGTGCCTGGAGGATTTGAACTGCTGACCTTTTGGTTAACAGTCACAGCTCTTAACCACTACGCCACCAGGGTTTCCATCCTTTCACCATACTTAATCAGTCTATATGCTGAGCAAATAATCTGAGAAACCGGACTATATGAAGAAGGCGGCAGTGTCAGGACCAGAGGTAGACTCATTAACAACCTGCAATATGCACATGATACAATCTTGCTTGCTGAAGTGAAGAGGACTTGAGGCACTTACTGATGAAGATCAAAGACTAGTCTTCCGTATGGATTACGCCTCAACGTAAAGAAAACAAATCCTCACAACTGGACCAATAACGAACATCATGACAGAGAAAAGACTGAAGTCGTCAAGGATTTCCTTTTACTTAGATCCACAATCAACACCCATAGAAGCAGGAGTCAAGAAATCAAATGACATATTGCATTGAGCAAATCTGCTGTAAAAGACCTCCTTAAAGTGTTAAAAAGCAAAGATGCTACCTTGAAGACTAAGGTGTACCTGAGCCAATCAGTGCTATTTTCAATCACCTCATACGCATGTGAAAGCTGGACAATGAATAAGCAAGACTGAAGTAGAATTAATGCACTTGAATTATGGTGTTGGTGAAGACTACTGAATATACCATGGGCTGCCAAAAGAATGAACAAATCTGTCTTGGAAGAAGTACAACTAGAATGTTCCTTAGAAGGGAGGATGATGAGATTTTGTCTCACGTACTTTGGTCATGTTATCAGGAGGGACCAGACCCTGGAGAAGGACATCATTTTTGGTAAAGTAGAGGGTCAGCATAAAAAAGGAAGACTGTCAACAAGATGGACTAACCCAGTGGCTGCAACAATGGTCTCAAGCACAAGAAAGATTGTGAGGGTGGTGTAGGACCAGGCAGTGTTTCATTCTGTTGTGCTTAGGTTTGCTACGAGTCAGAACTGACTTGATACCACCTAACAATACAAACAAACAAACAAATCCCAGATCACTTTTATTTTCCTCTTTGATTGCCTTATTTTCTAATTTTTCCACTAAATAGTATTTTCACATCCGTGATCTATCTCATTCATGATCTTATGCGTGATCTCTGATTCTTACAGCAAGGGAGGCAAAGACCGTGCTAATATTCACATTTCATAAATTCTGAGAAATTTAGTTAATTTCTTCCAGGCCATAGCTATCAAATTGAATTGGTAGAATAAAGTCACCTGACAGTCCCCAGATCAGTTACTTTTCCACAGTGGAGGCAACTTTCTGCTCTTCTTACGTCCCTGCAGCCAGTGGAGTGGTTTCCAGATCTTTGTTACGGATTCTCCCTTTAAGAGAACAGGGTTTCATGTTCTAGTCAAGGATGTGTGTGTGTGTGCTCACATATTCATGGTTTGCAGAAATTGGCTGGCAAACAGAGAAAAGATATTGATTGGCAGAGAGTCAAAACCAAAAAAAGCAGATAACCTGGCATCCAAAAATCCTCACTTACCATGCTTCACTTTTACGTCCCTGCCATTTCTACTTGTGCCTTCTTGAGCTGTTTTTGGCATTCTGCTGATTTTCTTATGCCATCCTGCTCTAAATTTTATAGGACCCATGGTGTTAAAAGTTCTATCGCTGCTATTTTCTTCCTTTGACAAATCATGATTTGTTTTCTAACACTGTCACATATGTTCTCCTTTTTCCTGAAAACTTTCTCACTTTAAAATGAGCTATAGTCTTTCTTCCATCTGAGTATTGATTTTGCTTTTAAAAAAGACTCTCCATTCAATTATCCCTTCCTGATCGATTCAGACCATTTTGCATGTGGATTCTTCCCTCTTTCTTACTGTACAAAATGTCTTTGTTTTTATTTCACTTTCCTTGATTTATTATTTGCAGAGCATTTAATTATATCCTCAGATTTTGTTTTGAAAGGTGCTGGTTTGCTTAAAAAAGTCAGGCCACTTGAAAATTTCGATTTCTTTTTTGGTTTGTGTCTGCTCATTTGCTGGACACATATTTGTTGTGCCAGGCATGGTAGGCAGCACTGAGATTAAAATAATGATAATGATATCAATTAAAATGAAATTTGAAAAAATATTATTATAAGTAAGTTTATTACACAGTCACCAAATGCCAACCAATAAGAACTTTACAACTCTTTTAGTAATAATAATAGTTAACCTTTATGGAGTATTCACTACGTGACAGGCAATTTCTATATTGTTTATATGAAGGATATGCTCTATCCTCATAACCACACTATCATGTAAAAAAAAAAAAAATCACGTAGCTACTCCAATTATCCTCTCCAATTCAATGAGAATCTAAGGCAAAGAAGAAGCTAAATGAGTGGCAGGCCCAGGGTTTGAAGTGCTCTTAACCACCGCACTCTGCTGTAGGTGTGTTTATAATCATCATTGTATGTATTTTGCTTCGTTATCTAGAAAACAAAAAACAGATAACAGTCCACAAAGGGAAAACCATTTCAATGCCTAATTACTTGGACAGGAAGTTCAACCCCTCTTTCCCAGGATCTGCTTGCCCAGTTATGGCAAAAACTCCCCAGGGGGATTAATTCATGGCCTCTTTGCTCCTGCCTCATAGCAGTCTTATGATGATACCATAACCACCAGCTTTGGACAGGCTGTTATACTGCTATAAAACTAAAACTGTTCTAAAATGTAAAGTCCATTAATTAAGATAAATTAAAAAAAATCAGGCATTCATGTTTGTTTGTTTTCCCCCTTCAGAGACATTTAATCTTCCTTTAAATTTGTCTTGGATATTCACTGTAAACTTTTACAAAATTAATTCTCATATGTAGAAGTCGTAGTTCTTTTAAATATATTAAATAAAAAATTCTAATTGATTATCTTAGGTTAAAAATTACAACACATTCCGGCACTGCCTTGTTTGGAAGCATCCCATGTCTCATACTTACGTGTCAAGTTAAATTAAGACTCTTATATATTCTATTTTTGTCTATCCCACCTTATTCAAAATAAGACTTCATATAGCTTACAAATATATACAGCACAACCAAACAAATGAGAAATTACGGGAAAACTGAAAGTCAGGTAGTTAAAAATGAAACCAAGGACAAGGTGTGTAGCTGTTTGATGCCATGAGACCCTGTGTAGTATGCGAGACATAGGACATCAATTTAACTTGGTTTTCTTCAAGCCAAAGCAAAGAGGAAATATAATTAGTGAGCTAGCTCACAGTGACTGTTAGATAAGGAGAAATACAAGATAAGCAGAGTTATTATTGGTAATGAGGCCTATAGAAAATTCCTCCCAGTAGACCCTTGTAAAGATGATACTATGGCACTATAAGGGAGAAGTACTTACCACAACGTTTTTTTACTAAACAGAATGACCAGGTAAATCTTTTATATCCATTCTCCACTCTTTGTCTGTGCTATGCCTTTAGAGTCCTTTAGGGTTGTTACGAGTCAGAATCAACTTGGCGGCATTTTTTTTTTTGTGTGCCTTTAGAAGTTGATCTCTATGGACTACTTCCCCTGGGTTCCCATGCTTTCCGAGAGAAACCAATGTACAGGGTGTTTATTCATCCTACTTTTTTTATTTCCTTCTTGCAGAGTCTGATGTTTCATCAGTGACTGAATTCCTCTACTTCAGGCAAGAGTTCCTACTGGGTGATCCCTTCCTTTTCCAGGGCTACAGTTCTCACCTGGTTATGGTAACACTGTTTTCTCCCGTATTTCTTCAAGTCCAGGAGTGCTTTGCTCTCTCTTATTGGACCTCTTAAACCTGTTCACCCACCTCTCTTCCATTACCCATTTCAGTTCCCAGCTGGGAATGAGTGCCTAGCTTTACAATTCCTTCTTGTAATGTCCTCCAACATAGGCAAAAACTGTAATGCACTGGCTGTTGACTTATTGAACTCACCATTGTCTGAGTTTTGGCTCTTACCCTAATAAGTTCAGAAACTTGATCTTGTTGTTCCATAGGGGATCGGACACATGGTATGAAGAAACATCTTTATGAAATGCCAATATATTAATTTACAAGAAGAAATATAAATTTCAGATGTATAAGTATATTTTTTTCTATAAGCCTGTTACCTAAAACCCTAATTACCAGAAACTGATTGATGAACATGTAGTCAAGGTAACGGGTGTTAGTATATATCAACAGAGTCAGTAGTATCAGCCTCTCCTAGTCTTATGTGCCTTGCTCCACCACAGACATCTGTCAGTTGGATCAGAAAGTGGCTGCCAAGGATCTGAAGGCTACTAGTAGCATAGTGGTTGAGCATTCAGCTACTAACCAAAAGGCTAGCAGCTCGAATCCACCAGCTGCTCCTTGGCAACCCTATGGAGTAGTTCTACGCTGTCCTATAAGGTCACTATGAGTTGGAATCGAATGGACAGCAAGGGGTTTGGTTTTGGGTTTTTGGTCTTCATTTAATGCTATTAATCTGCTTGTTATTACTGTTCAAAAAAAAAATTGAAACAATTTAGCATGTAGGAAAAATTTTAAGTTCTTAGGATAGATCACTGTAGACGCTATTCCTGCTTTCACCCTCACTATGGGAAGACACCTGGTGATCTACTTCTGAAAATCAGCCAATCATGGCAATGGCACAGGACCAAATAACATTTTGTTCTGTTGTGCATGGGGTCACTGTGAATGAGTAGGGATGACTTGATGGCAGCTAATAACAACAACGTGGGTCCACAGGCATGTATTTTAACCTATTTACATTTATCTAAATAAAGGAGTGAGACACATATCTCATAGGGTTATTATGAGAACAAATTACATAATCAATGTAAGGCACAATGCAAGTGCTCCATAAATATTAATTCTTACTTAAATAGCCATTTTCACCAAGAATCCATGATAAAAAAAAAAAAAGAATCCATGATTACTGGGATCTTTTATAAGTGAGCTTGCATACAGCGTTTCTTATCTAGTTTGCTTTGATTCATGGCTTAATTGCCATAGATCAATCTTATTTCTTTTATTTCTAGGTTTTATCATCAAAACACTTATAAATTATATTAAAATCTTCAGGGAATTGCAGAAAGTATGTTTAGTCATAATAGTTTGCAACCAAAATAATTTCCACAAAATTCCATTTTACATAGTACCTGGGTATTTAGTACTTGATAGCTTATAACAATAATTTACATCTCCTGCAGATGTTTTTATCCTGAACCCGCTGGGCACCCATTCTACAAACATGGTTTCTTCTGTATTTCTTTCACTAATTGGTCTAATTAGAGTCCAATGGTTTCTTAGATATATATATACCCCAAACCCCAAAATGAGCCTAGGTCAGGAATAAGCAAATATCCCCAGTATGGGCCTAGTTTAGGGGTAAGCAAATATTTTCTGCAAAGGATCATATAGTAAATATTTTAGGTGCTGCTTGTCACCTAGTCATATATGGTCTTGAGACATGGAATGAGTTATGAAAGAAGACTGATTATCAATTAAGCTTTGGGAACAGCTATAGAAGAACTGCAGAAGTAGACACTAAGAGCGGTACATTTTAGGTTAATATTTTTGATTTCTTTTTTTCCGTTCAACTTATTTGAGAGGCAGCAATGCTGGAGATGGTTTCTAGATTTCAATTGGGAATACATATGAATTGGCATCGTTATTTGATAGTACAGTAACTGATGAGACTTTGGGTTTCCTCATCTTGACAAAAGACATGAGTAGATGCTAAAGGGGAAAGGAGGGTCTATGCTAGGCATTTTCTTTTTGCCCTCTGAAACCAGTCTCCACCCTGCTCTGGCCCTGGAAGGCTCACCTGCATGGACTACATCAATGAGCTTTCTTTGGGTTCGGCTAATGGAAAACATCAGCCGGATCTCTAGGGAAGGACAGTGAACAAGGGGCCTACTTTCTCCTGGTCCCTCTCTACTAGGTAGCTGGAAACTGACTGCATTTCTATTTTAAAAGCTGCAACTCCTGCCAAGAGACCCTCTCTCACAGCAGAATTTCCCTCTCCTTGTCCCTTCAGGGTCATCCCCTTCCTCCCCATTGCTAGCTCCAACTCTTGGTTTTTCTTAACTCTGTTCACTTTTTTGTAAATGGTCTCTTTGTTAAACTTTTCTCAATTACCCCCATACTACTGTGTCCTCTATTTTCTACCAGGACCCCCAATTGACACAATATATGAGCCTTCACAGACCTGGAATCTCCTTATCTTCTCTTTCTGTTTTCTTTGCATTTAGTTTCTATCATAATCTTTCTGGGAAGATGCGTTCGTGCATGGTAAACAGTATTTATGACCCATTCTTATTTGGAAGTGTTCACCCTCTATATAGCACTCTAAGTAGATGTAAGAAAACAGTGATTTACAGATTAATTCCATTGATAATATTTGTTAGACATGAACATGTAGAATGTGCTGTGTTAGGATGCTATTCAATATGCAGAAATAATAGGGAACAATGCCAGAATGCCTGGGTTCAAATAGCGAGCTGGTCTCGTTCCAGCAGAGTAACCCAGGGGCTACCTTTGGCAAATCTTGTTGAGAATGATGCTCTCAGATTGCTGCAGAAAGGAAATCAGTGCCCAATTCCCACATTTTATTTCAAGCTCAACTAGATATTTTCTTACAGTTATGAAGGATAAGAGAAAATATGACATACACACCCTTTTCTTCACTAAGTTACTTTATCACTCCTGTGATGCTTGTATGATTCATGTGTCACCAATCAAAAATCAATAGAGTGCTCAATACAGTTTAGTCTGGTTTTCTTCTCACATGCATTACTTTAACATGTAAACTTGGGGTTTTAGTATACGGCAAAGTATGGAAATCTGACCTTATGAATACGGTTGTATTTTTCTGGGTTAAAACCGCTATTCAAGTTTAATTTCTAGGAATGTACTACTGACATTTCTGCCTCAAAGGCAAACATCTTTGCACTGTCAGCACCTTACAAATCCTGGCAAACAGGAGGAACTCCATAAATATTTGTTGAGCTGCAGTATTTTTTTTTTTTTATAGCCATAATATGCCCATTTTTCTAAGGTCATATTTCTTTAAAGCAAGTTTGAAATTCTGCCTTAAGATATATTCAGAAGCAAGGAGGCAGACTGCTAAGAATCAAAGGTGGACCTCACCGCATAAGCTTTCAGAATCAGAATATAGGTAAGAGTGCCTGGAATGGTTTTGTAAATGTATAAATCTCAAAATACAGAATCGCTGGATTGGACTCTCCTCCCCTGGATTGGTCTACAGCTCTGCCCTTGAAGAGAGACAACTGATGCTCTGATTGCTTTGCAAATTGAAAGCCTCACCTGCTGTTTGCAAACGTGCTTTCTTCTCTTTTGCCCTGTTATTGAACAAGCAGGCATTGATTTCTACCTCTCTCTTTAAAAGCAACAACATCCAACAGATATTAGATACAGCCCTGCATATTTAGTGAAGGATTTAACTGAGAGTCATATTAAAAACAAAACAAAAAGGTTGAAGACTGTGATTCCTGCACACAGTCTGTTAATAGATCCCTGTTATGAAAATAATGAATCTGATGTGACAGAACAAACAGGTGTACCTCACTAATTATTAATACGTAGCTTCTTATGGAGAAAAGTGTATTGGAAGACAGTTATGACAGTATCACAGCTGAAACCAATTTGGCAAACAGAAGTATCCAAGGTGGCTGATGACACCTGTGCTTAGTAAGCAGAACTGAACTCTTCTTTTGGATGAAGGTCAGCACTTCCATAGGAAATGAGTTAAAGGGAGGGAAAAGGAACTTTACACCCCTATCAAACACAGTAGAACATATTCTACTGAATTTAAGGTGTTGAACACTGAGTGAGTGGCCTGCTGTATGGCCTGTTACTAATATCTATTTAAAAATATGTACTTCACTTGGGTTATTTATAAGGTTTCTTTGAGTGTTTATTTTAAAATACTCTTTACATATGACCTTATGAATAAGTACACAAAAAGGAATAAAACAAGAGAGAGTGCAAAAGATAGATAAAGGGATGATAGACAGACAAATAAAGATTTACGAGGGGAGAAACACACCAGTTCCAATTTATCTGAATTTATTTAATATTTCTTGATTCATTCATTAATACATTAAAGCAATGACATTGATGATTTATTCCTTGTACTCTTTCTTCAGCATTATATTTATAGTCTTCTCTGTCCAAAGAAATCTGATTAAGTTTACAGGTATATAGGTATGAATTAATCATTACAGGAGTATATTCATTCATGGCTAACTTTAATATATAATTTACGACCATGTATATCTATTTTTTTAAGTCACAAAACATCAACTGTTCTAATTGATTCAAAATACAATAAGAGCTGTGGTTTGAATATAATTCAAAATATGTATTGACCAAATCAACTGGTTGCCTTTGGATTATGGAATATAGACTGTCTCTTGCACAAAAAAGTGAACAAACAGAGAGAGGGCAGAGGTGAGTTAACATTTGCTGAGACTTTTCACTTTCTAGGCCCTGTACTGCATGCTTTTCATTCACATTAACCCTGGAATATAGATGTTACTACATCTGTTTAACAGTCTGGGAAAGTGAGGCTCACAGTGATGTGGTTTGCCTGATATCTCAGTGTGGAATAACGGGCAGAGTTGGTATTTGGACTTAACTTTTTTTTTTTTGTTGTTATGAAAACCGTACTCCAACCATTCAAGAACGCTGCCTTCTAAAAACAGAGTTATGGACTGAAAAAATTAAGTTTCAATTGAGTAGAAATCGACAGGAACTGGGGAGTGAGGACCAGAGAAGGGAGTCTTGTCATCTGACTCTTTTCAGTGGTAGGGATATTTGGCATTTCCGTTCTACCTCATACTAAATCCTTCTAAGGAATTAGATTGTTTCTTTCTGTACTATATCTCATTATTAAAACAGCAGATAGGTGGGCATTTTTAAAAGGAAAATAAGATTATGATGTTGTTGTATTCCAGAAACTTTCACCTTAATGGAGGTGCTCAATGAAATACCTGGACCATTGGGTATGAACAGGACATTATGCTATAGGAGAAAGCCAGGCTGCTGAGAAGTCTTTTGAAAGGGAGACTCTGGCAACCTGGGCATCTTCCTGGAAATGGAGTGATTTCAGTGTTCCATGGACCTGTTTTTGTTGTTACTGTTTTGTCTTTTAAATAAACAGCATATAATACCTGACAACAGCGTTTATGATCCTTAATTCTCTGCCTTCTGTTTTGGCTTAAGTAAATCCTGCGGCCGCACATTATGAAAACACAGGAGAGGAGCAGATTTCTCAGTCCAGGGCTACACAATCCTGGATTTTCAGGATGCATCCTGATAATTTACTTCTTTTGTTTATCTATTGTTCATTTGTTTGCTTTTATTGAAAAGTTCGGAATTGCAGATATACCAAAGGATACTACCGACAAAAATCCTGAAAGTAACATGAAGAAAAAAAAACTTCTAATTTACTAGCGAAGCTTTGGTCAACATTTTTGCCTTAAAATAAATGTTCTTAAATGCTTTTACTGAAATATAAAACAAATGGAGAAAAGCATGCAAATCTTAAGTGTACAGACCAATAAACTGTCATGAGTCCAATAACTCTTGTAAATGCCACCCAGGTTAAGAACTGAAGTGTTTTCAGCACCCTCAGAAGCCCTGCTATGTCTGCTCCCAATAACCAACCCCTCTTTTGTGCAACCTCCACGTGTCTGTCAGTTTGTCGTACTGTGGGGGCTTGTGTGTTGCTGTGATGCTGGAAGCTATGCCACCAGTATTCAGATACCAGCAGGGTCACCCATGGAGGACAGGTTTCAGCTGAGCTTCCAGACTAAGACAGATTAGGAAGAAGGACCCGGCAGTCTACTTCTGAAAAGCATTAGCCAGTGAAAACCTTATGAATAGCAGCAGAACATTGTCTGATATAGTACTGGAAGATGAGTCCTCCAGGTTGGAAGGCACTCAGAAGATGACTGGGGAAGAGCTGCCTCCTCAAAGTAGAGTCGACCTTAATGACGCGGATGGAGTAAAGCTTTTGGGACCTTCATTTGCTGATGTGGCACAACTCAAAATGAGAAGAAACAGCTGCAAACATCTGTTAATAATTGGAACCTGGAATGTACGAAGTATGAACCTAGGAAAATTGGAAATCGTCAAAAATGAAATGGAATGCATAAACATCGATATCCTAGGCATTAGTGAGCTGAAATGGACTGGTATTGGCCGTTTTCAATCAGACAATCATATAGTCTACTATGCTGGGAATTACAACTTGAAGAGGAAGGGTGTTGTATTCATTGCCAAAAAGAACATTTCAAAATCTATCCTGAAGTACAACGCTGTCAGTGATAAGATAATATCCATATGCCTACAAGAAAGACCAGTTAATATGACTATTATTCAAATTTATGCAACAAGCACTAGGGCCAAACATGAAGAAACAGAAGATTTTTATCAGCTGCTACAGTCTAAAATTGATAGAACATGCAATCAAGGTGCATTGATAATTACTGGTGATTGGAATGCAAAAGTTGGAAACAAAGAAGAAGGATCAGTAGTTGGAATATATGGCCTTGGTGATGGAAACAACGCTGGAGATCGAATGATAGAATTTTGCAAGACCAATGACTTCTTCATTGCAAATACCTTCTTTCACCAACATAAACAGGAACTATACATGTGGACCTCGTGAGATGGAACACACGGAAATCAAATTGACTACATCTGTGGAAAGAGACAATGGAAAAGCTCAATATCATCAGTCAGAACAAGGCCAGGGGCCGACTGTGGAACAGACCATCAATTGCTCCTATGCAAATTCAAGCTGAAACTGAAGAAAATCAGAGCAAGTCCATGAGAACCAAAATATGACCTTGAGTATATCCCACCTGAATTTAGAGACCATCTGAAGAATAGATTTGACGCATTGAACACTACTGACCAAAGACCAGACGAGTTGTGGAATGACATCAAGGACATCATACATGAAGAAAGAGGTCATTGAAAAGACAGGAAAGAAAGAAAAGACCAAGATGGATGTCAGAGGAGACTCTGAAACTTGCTCTTGAGCGTTGAGCAGCTAAAGCAAAAGGAAGAATTGATGAAGTAAAAGAACTGAAGATTTCAAAGGGCGTCTTGAGAAGACAAAGTATTATAATGACATGTGCAA
This sequence comes from Elephas maximus indicus, assembly GCF_024166365.1. Classification (NCBI taxonomy): domain Eukaryota; kingdom Metazoa; phylum Chordata; class Mammalia; order Proboscidea; family Elephantidae; genus Elephas; species Elephas maximus. The sequence continues at coordinate 41,074,235 of NC_064837.1, read as the reverse complement.
AGAGCTGGGGATGGAAAACCAAAAGGGAAGAACACTCTCGGCATTTCTCAAGCTGAAAGAACTGAAGAAAAAATTCAAGCCTCGAGTTGCAATAGTGAAGGATTTCATGGGGAGAATATTAAATGACGCAGGAAGCATCAAAAGAAGATGGAAGGAACACACAGAGTCATTATACCAGAAAGAATTAGTCGATGTTCAACCATTTCAAGAGGTGGTATATGATCAGGAATCGATGGCACTGAAGGAAGAAGTCCAAGCTGCTCTGAAGGCATTGGTGAAAAACAAGGGTCCAGGAATTGATGGAATATCAATTGAGATGTTTCAACAAACAGATGCAGTGCTGGAGGTGCTCACTCATCTATGCCAAGAAATATGGAAGACAGCTTCCTGGCCAACTGACTGGAAGAGATCCATATTTATGCCTATGCCCAAGAAAGGTGATCCAACCAAATGTGGAAATTATAGAACAATATCGTTAATATCACACGCAAACAAAATTTTGCTGAAGATCACTCAAAAACGGGTGCAGCAATATATCGCCAGAAATTCAGGCCAGTTTCAGAAGAGGACGTGGAACCAGGGTTACCATTGCTGATGTCGGATGGATCCTGGCTGAAAGCAGAGAATACCAGAAGGATGTTCACCTGTGTTTTATTGATTATGCAAAGGCATTCGACTGTGTGGATCAGAACAAACTATGGATAACACTGCAAAGAATGGGAATTCCAGAATGCTTAACTGTGCACATGAGGAATCTTTACATAGATCAAGAGGCAGTTGTTTGGACAGAACAAGTGGATACTGATTGGTTTAAAGTCAGGAAAGGTATGCGTCAGGGTTGTATTCTTTCACCATACCTATTTAATCTGTATGCTGAACAAATAATCGGAGAAACTGGACTATAAGAACAGGGCATCAGGATTGGAGGAAGACTCATTAACAACCTGTGTTATGCAGATGACACAACCTTGCTTGCTGAAAGTGAAGAGGACCTGAAGCACTTACTAATGAAGATTAAAGACCACATCCTTCAGTATGGATTACACCTCAACATAAAGAAACAAAAATCCTCACAACTGGACCAATGAGCAACATCATGATAAACGGAGGAAAGATTGAAGTTGTCAAGGATTTCATTTTACTTGGATCTACAATCAACAGCCACGGAAGCAGCAGTCAAGAAATCAAAAGACGCATTGCATTGGGTAAATCTGCTGCAAAGGATCTCTTCAAAGTGTTGAAGAGCAAAGATGTCACCCTGAAGACTAAGGTGCGCCTGACTCAAGCCATGGTATTTTCAATCGCATCATGTGCATATGAAAGCTGGACAATGAGTAAGGAAGATTGAAGAAGAGTTGACGCCTTTGTATTGTGGTGTTGACGAAGAATATTGAATATACCATATACTGCCAAAAGAACAAACAAACCTGTCTTGGAAGAAGTGCAGCCAGAATGCTCCTTAGAGGCAAGGATGGCGAGACTGTGTCTTACATACTTTGGACATGTTGTCAGAAGGGATCAGTCCCTGGAGAAGGACATCACGCTTGGCAGAGTACAGGGTCAGCGGAAAAGAGGAAGACCCTCAATAAGGTGGATTGACACAGTGGCTGCAACAATGAGCTCAAGCATAACAATGATTGTAAGGATGGCACAGGACCGGGCAGTGTTTTGTTCTGTTGTGCATAGGGTCACTATGAGTCGGAACCGACTCAATGGCACCTAACAACTTTTGTAGAACTGTAATCCCAGATTCCCTTTGTCCGATCTAAGTTCCTATGAAGACCAGTCTAGTTTTGGTTCATGTTTACTTCTAGGATGTAAACTTAAAGATTCTTAACCAAATATCTTGGGGGGCCCGAACTCCAAATTTTATCCCCTTAGCCTCATGGATCTGTCCAAAGCTCTGCTCATCTGCCTCTTGAATGTGCAGAAGCGACAGGGGAAAAGCAGCTCCCAGTGCTCAGCTTACTTCTCTGGGTTTTCTCGTCACCAGCATCTTGGTTTTTGTCATTCTTCATTATCTTATTAGTGACCTGGTATTTCTGAACAGAATTTTTAAATTTAGATTTTCTAGTTGTTTTAAGTGAAAGGGTGGGTCCAAAACACTATTTCACCATTGCCGGCTGCAGCACTTCCTTCCTCAGACATGTAACCCATCCTCACACCAGACAGGTAGAGCAGGAGTTAACTTTTTTTCAGTGCCAATAAAGGAAATGGGGTTAGAAAGGTTAAGCAGTTTTCCTGACTTTCTGTATCCTGTAATGGATGTCTTGTGCAGTCGCTTTATACATATGGTTTTAACATGCCTCTGAAAAAGGCATTTATGAGCTTGAAAATACACTGGCCTCTACTCTTTCACACAGGGAAATCTACCTATATCTTAATACAGTTCTTTTGGTACTTTATTAATAAAACTCCTTGGAATATGACCAGGATATAATAACCCATTATAGGAAGAATTGATGCATCTGAATTATGGTGTTGGCAAAGAATACTGAATATACCACAGACTTCCAGAAGAACGAACAAATCTGTCTTGGAAGAAGTAGAACCAGAATGCTCCTCAGGAGAGAGGATGGTGAGACTTTGTCTCACATACTTGGGATATATTATCATGAGGGACCAGCGCCTGGAGAAAGACATTATACTTGGTAAAAAAAGAGGGTCAGTGAAATAGAGGAAAACCATTAACCAGATGGATTGACTCAGTGACTGCAACAATGGGCTCTAACACAGCAATAATCGTGAGGATGGTGCAGGAGCAGAGTTTCATTCTTTTATACATAGGGTCGCTAGGAAACCCACGCAACAACACCTAACAATAACAGCAATAAAATACGCACGGCTTTAATATGTGCGGAAACCCTGGTGGCATAGTGTTTAAGTGCTACGGCTGCTAACCAAAGGGTCGGCAGTTCAAATCCACCAGGCACTCCTTGGAAACTCTGTGGGGCAGCTCTACTCTGTCCTATAGGGTCGCTATGCGTCGGAATCGACTCAACAGCACTGGGTTTGGTTTTTTTTTTTTTGGATTTAATATGTGCCTCAGATGGGCATTTATGAGTTTGAAAATATACTGGCCTCTATTCTAGCTCAAACAGGGAAATCTATGTATATCTTTACATAGTTCTTTTGGCACTTCATTAATATAACTCCTTGGAATATGGCCAGGATATTACCAATTTTTGTCTCAGTAACAATTAGTTTCAAAAAAGCTCTCAATCACAGATGTTTTTCAACTACCCTTTAAGTGCATTGGGGTATAGCACTCTATAGATAATAGAATGTTTCTGATTCTTTTCCCCAAAAGAGGAAAAATTAACTCAAATCGATGTATTATTTAACCCTTTCACAACCCAATTATTTTCTACTTTGGATTTTTTGTTGATACTATGTATTTTCACAATAAAGGTACACTGATTAAGACTGTAGACTCCTGGGCCTGAATATCAGGGTTCAGTCTTGATGGTTCCACTTGCTAGCTCGTGGGGGTGTTGTGAGATTAAGTGAATGTAATTAAATCATTAGCATTGTATTTCGTATATACTGGGTACTAAGTTTCCCTGTCACATTGAAATCAATATATCTTTCTTTTATCATCTTGGTATTTTGAGGTTACTCTGTTTCCTGTTGCTTTGTAACGCTTGTAATCAAGGATTAAGCCTTCTGGACACCAAAATGTACCTAAAGAGTTTACACCATCTCTTATCAACTTAAAAAATACGATCAGATTCTGAGCAGCCTGTCAAGTTAATTTATTTGCACTCACATGCCAACTGAGATCTCCTGGAAAAGAAAACATACCATAAAAACTTGAAAGGATCTCATCTGACTCAAGCTATACCTGGCACAAGGTGGGGGAGTTTGACACAATCATTCTTTTTTTTTTTATTAATCATATTTATTATTTTCTGGAATTCTAGCTGAACAAAATTTAGCCCTCAGTTCTTGCTCTGGTAAACCTGTGACTTAGTTACAAATTTCCATGTCTTCACAGAAGAAATTTATTGAGTAAATGATAAAAATCAATTATTATTATTATTTTTTTTATAGATACTTCTAGCTCTTCTCACCTATGTACACACCTGTACCTACCCATATACTAATGTGCCTATACCTATCCACATGTGCTCAAACACTCGTTTTTTACTTTGGTTTTGCTGTGCTCACTACATCCACATTCAGTGCCGCTTTTCCCACCACCGAAAAAAAAAAAAAAGAGTCTCTATGATCTAAAGAGTACTTCTTCCCTTGCCCCCTCCCTGGTAACCACCAATGTTCTCTATGTATCTATTTTTGTCTTCTTATAAAAGAGGGATCATACAATATTTCTCCTTATATGCTTGACTTATTTCAATTGGCATTATGCCCTCCAGGTCTATCCATGTTATGTTTCGCGGACTCATCATTGTTCCTTATGGTTGCATAGTATTTCACTGTATGTATGTACCACAATTTGCTTATCCATTCATCTGTTGATGGTAACTTAGGTTGTTTCCATTTATTTACTACTGTGAATAATGCAGCAATGAATATAGGTGTGCACATGTCATTTTGAATCATTATTTTTTAGGCCTCTAGAATATAGGGTTGCTTTTTATGAGTCATAATCAACTAGCCAGCAATGGGTTTGGTTTTCGTTTAGGGTATACACCTAGAAGTGGGATTGCTGGATCATTGCTCCAGTTTTTAAAGAAATCACCATACAGTTTTTCACAGTGGTTATACCATTTTATAGTCTCACCAGCAATGGATAAGTGTTCTGAACTCCCCACATCCTTGCCAACATTTGATATTATCTTTTTTTTTTAATTGTTTTTTTTATCAGTGCCATTTTAGCCAGGATAAGATGGCATATTGTTGTAGTTTTGATTTGCATCTCTCTTAAGGATACCATACATGAAGAAAGCAAGAGGCCATTAAAAAGACAGGAAAGAAAAGACCAAAATGAATGTCAGAAGAGTTTTGAAACTTGCTCTTGAATGTAGAGTAGCTAAACTGAAAGGAAGAAATGATGAAGTAAAAGAGCTGAACAGAAAATTTCAAAGGGTGACTAGAGAAGACAAAGTAAAGTATTATAATGAAACATACAAAGATCTGGAGTTAGAAAACCAAGAGAGAAGAACACGCTTGGCATTTCTCGAGCTGAAATAACTGAAGAAAAAATTCAAGCCTTGAGCTGCAAAATTGAAAGTTTCTATGGGGACAATATTAAATGACAGAGGAAGAATCAAAAGAAGATGGAAGAAATATAGAGTCACAGTACCAAAAAGAATTGGTCAACGTTGAACCATTTCAGGAAGTAGCATATGATCAAGAACCGATGACACTGAAAGAAGTCCAAGCAGCACTGAATGATCTGGTTGAAAACATGACCCCAGGAATTGATGGAATACCAATTGAGATGTTTCAACAAATGAATGCAGCACTGGAGGTGCTCACTAGTCTATGCCAAGAAATTCAGAAGACAGCTACGTGTCCAACTGACTGGAAGAGATCCCTACTTGTACCCATTCCAAAGAAAGGAGATCCGACAGAACGCAAAAATTATCAGACAATGTCATTAATATCACAACAAGTAAAATTTTGCTGAAAAACATTCAAAAGCAGTTGCAGCAATACCTAGACAGGGAACTGCCAGAAATTCAAGCCAGATTCAGAAGAGGACGTAGACCAAGGGATATCATTGCTGATGTAAGATGGATCCTGGCTGAAAGCAGAGAACACCAGAAAGATGTTGACATGTGTTTTATTGGTGATGCAAAGGTATTCGATTGTGTGTATTCTAGCAAATTATGGATGACATTGTGAAGAATACAAATTTCAAAACACTTAATTTTGCTCATGAGGAACCTGTACATAGACTAAGAAGTAGTCAGTTGAACAGAAGAAGGGGATACTGAGTGGCTTAATGTCAAAAAGGTGTGTGTCAGAATTGTATCCTTTCACCACATTCATTCAATCTATATGCTGAACAAATAATCGGAGAAGCTGCACTATATGAAGAACTCAGCATCGGGAATGGAGAAAGACTCAGTAACAACCTGTGAAATGCAGCTGACACAATCTTGCTTGCTGAAAGTGAAGAGGACTTGAAGCACTTACTGATGAAGATAAAAGACCATTGCCTTCAGTATGGATTGCACCTCAACACAAAGAAAACAAGAATCTTCACAACTGGACAAATAAGCAACATGATGGTAAAAGGAGAAAATACCGAAGGTGTAAAGGATTTCATTTTACTTGGATCCACAATCAATGTCCATGGAAGCAGCAGTCAAGAAATCAAAAGACACATTGCACTGGGCAAATCTGCTGCAAAGGACCTCTTCAAAGTGTTGAAGAGCAAAGATGTCACCCTGAAGACTAAGATGCGCCTGACCCAAGCCATGGTATTTTCAATCACATCATATGCATGTGAAAGCTGGACATGAATAAGGAAGAGCGAAGAAGAGTTGAATTTTGAATTGTGGTGTTGGTGAAGAATATTGAATACACCATGGACTGCCAAAAGAACAAACAACTCTGTCTTGGAAGAAGTGCGGCCAGAATGCTCCTTAGAGGCAAGGGTGGCGAAACTGCGTCTTACATTCTTTGGACATGTTGTCAGGAGGGATCAGTCCCTGGAGAAGGACATCATGCTTGGCAGAGTACAGGGTCAGTGGAAAAGAGGAAGACCCTCAATGAGGTGGATTGACTTAGTGGCTGCAACAATGAGCTCAAGCATAACAATGATTGTCAGGATGACACAGGACCAGGCAGTGTTTCATTCTGTTGTGCATAGGGTCGCTATGAGTTGGAACCCACTCGACGGCACCTAACAACAACAACAACAGCAGGTGGATATACAATTTTGCCAGCATCATTTATTAGAGAGACTGTTTCTGCCCCACTGAATGGACTTTGACCCTTGTCAAAAATCAGTTATCCATTGATGGCTGGGTTTAATTCTGAGTTCTCAATTCTAGTCCACATGGCTATCACTGAACCAATACCAGGCTGTTTTGATTACAGTGGTTGTACAGTATTATTTTGATATCAGGGAGTGTAAGACCTCTTGCTTTGTTCTTTTTCGTCAACAGTGCTTTGGCTATTTGGGGTTTCTTTCCTTTCCATATGAAATTGGTCTTTAGTTTTTCCACTTCAGCAAAGAGTGTTGCTGGGGTTTGCATTGTGATTCCATTGTATCTGTAGATCACTTCAGATATAACTGACATTTTTACTATACTAAGTCTGCCAATCCGTGAGCATGGAAAAGTCTTTCCATTTTTGTAGGTCTTTTTAATCTCATGTAGTAATGTTTTATAATTTTCTTTGTATCAGTCTTTAATGTCCCTAGTTAGGTTAATTCCTGTATATTTTACTGATTTGAGAGCTATTGTAAATGGCAGTGTTTTCTTGATTTCTTTTTGGGCGTAGTCTTTGCTAGTGTAGAGAAACCCAGCTGATTTTTGTGTGATGATCTTGTACCCTACAGCATTGCTAAATTCTTCTATTAGTTTCAATAGTTATTTTGTGTAGAAAATTCAGTGTCTTCTATGTATAAGATCACGCCATCTTCAAACTGAGATGGTTTTACTACTTCTTTTCTGTGATGGGTAAGGCTGTGTGTCGATCTGGCTGGTCCATGATTCTCAGTGGTTTGACAGTTATGATGCAGTTTAGCAGCTATGTAATGATGTAATCACCTCTGTGATGAGATCTGCTATGAGCAGCCAATCAGTTGAAAGGAAGTTTCCTTGATGGTGTTGCCTGTATCCAATATATGTGGACTTTCTGGCAGAGCTTGCTGGCTTTTTCTTGCTCTGCATCCTTATCTGACCTATGGTTCTTGGGACATGAGCTAGCAGCTTACCTGCCGATCTTGGGACTTGTCATCCTTCAAAGCTGGTCAGCCAGCAGCCTACCTTGTTACCTGCTGATCTTGGAATTCATCAGCCTCCAAAGCCTGTGCACCAGTGGCCTGCTGTCTTATTGCCAATCTGGGGATTCGTCAGCCTTCACAGCCTCTCAGCCAGAGGCCTGCTGTCCGACCTGCTGATCCTGGGTTCACTAGCCCCTGCAGTTACATGAGTCAGGAGAAGCCTCCACCTTGACCCACTGACTTGGAACCATCCAGCCTGTACAACTGCATGAATCATTTCCTTGATATAAATCTCTATCTAATATATTTAATCTATCTATCTAATCTGTCTGTCTACTCTGTCTACCCTTCATAGGTTTTGCATCTCTAGAGAATCCAGCCTAAGACATTTGGATCTGAGAGTAGTTCTAGAGAAACAAAATTGTAAGGATGAGATTCTTAAATTGGTTCTTAAGTCTGGTTAGTCTTAAAGATATTGATATTCTGCTTCTAGTAGTGAAGAGGGTGTTGCTAATCCACAGCATGAGGTGGCAATAGAAATACGCAAAATATCACCATCAGTAGATCAAGTATTGGTGAGAGGCAAGGCTCTGGGTAATCACACATTTGATATCTTTCTACAGTTTTGTCAGAATGAGAAGTATAAGAAAGCTGGTTGGTTGGTCCCACTTTCACTAGACAAAGTGGTAAAAAAAAGAGAGAAGCTCAGAGCTGCAAAGCTCAAGCACTGCATAAATGACCTCAAAGTTTCCACTTGTGCCTTGAAAAAACCCTATATCTTGTAGTAGCAAAGCTGATATTGCCAAAAACCAGAGCCAGAGTCTTATTTTAAGGTGGCTTAATTACAATGCCAAATGAATTCCCAAACTTTAATGGAGTCTGAAGTTAAAGTGAGGGCATTGATTGAGAAGAAATGGGATCCTGAAACTTGGGATGGGGACATATGGGCAGATAATCAGGACGCTGGGGACACTGAGCCCCTAAATTCTGTTGAACTACTCCTGCAAGGAACATAAAGTTGGATCAGTCTGAGTTTATTGATATGGACCCACTAAGTACATATTCTTCATTCAGTGTTTCTGTTTGAGAGGTGAGGAAAGGATTAATAGTTTATTTGGTTGGTTTGCTGAAGCATGTATTATGCGGTGGCCCACACTAAATCAAATTAAAGGGCCAGACCTGCCTTGGTACACTGTAGAAGAAGATACCCAAAGGCTTAGGGAAACTGGTACATTAGAGTGAACTTATCAGGATAGGTCCACAGACCTATACATGGAGTACCCAGAGGACACACCTTTTACCACAATGGTGAGGAACAAATTTGTGAAGGGAGCCCCAGCATCTTTAAAGGCTGCTGATTGCTATTGTATGTATTTCAGATTTGACTGTGGGAATGGCCCTAACTGAATTAAGACACCTAACTACAATGGGGCTCATTGGGCCCTGCGTTGGTGTGGTAACCACTAGGTGGGCGTGGTTACCATAATGGACAGCAGAGTCAAAGCAGTTATCAGAAAAGTCCAACTCGTATGGACTTATGGCATTGGCTACTTAGTCATGGTGTCCCTAGGAGTGAAACAGATATCTATTAAATATTTACTTGACCTGTACAGGCGGAAGAATTCTAGGTCAAGTGAACAGCAGTCTAACTCAAATTGCCAGAAGAGACGCAGCCCCTCAATCAATTCCTAGACTTGAGCCAGTTTACAGACCCACAACCGTTTGAATAAAGGGGAGGCCTGGTACCCTTGAGGAAGGACCTCACTGTACTGCTAAAAATTTACACTGTTAATCTTTCTCTGAGCCTTCCCGAAAGGGATCTACAGCCTTAGTGGAAAGGAAATAATCACACTTTTCAGAGCTTACTGGTAACTGGCTCTGAACTGACACTAATTCCAGGAGACCTAAAACATTACTGTAGCCCACCAGTCAGAATGGGGGCGTATGAAGATCAGGTTATCAATGAAGTCTTAGCTTGGGTTTGGCTCACAGTGGGTCCAATGGGTCCCCAAACCCATCCTGTAGTGATTTCTCCAGTTCCAGAATGCTTAATTGGAAAAGATATACTCAGCAAATGGCAGAACCCTCACACTGGATCTCTGACAAAGTGGAATACAGGCTATTACAGTACGAAAAGCCAAGTGGAAGCTATTAAAACTGATCCTACCTGGGAAAATTGTAAACCACAAGCAATACAGCATTCCTGGAGGGGTGGGTTGCAGAGATTAATGCCACCATCAGGGATTTGAAGGACGCAGGGCTAGTGATTCCCACTATATCCCCACTCAACTCACCTATTTGGCTTGTGCAAAAAAAACGGATGTATCTTGGAGAATGACAATGGATTACTGAAAATTTAACCAGGGAGGCCTCCAATTGTAGCTGCTATTCCAGATGTGGTTTCATTACTTGAGCAAATTAATACATTTCCTGGCACTTAGTATGCAGCTATTCATTTGGCTAATGTCTTTTTCTCCATACCTGTTTCAAAGGACTACCAGAAGCAGTTTGCCTTCAGCTGTCAAGGCCAGCAACACACCTCTACTGTCAGGGTTATATCAACTCTCCATCCCTATGTCATAATTTACACTGCAGGGACCTCATTGTCACCAAGCAAGAACAGCCAGTAGCACAGCACGTCCTTTGGATTTGTGGTCCCCGTGCTGAGAAGGCCTAGGGGAAGATTGATGACAAGGGCTTTCCACCAGAACTGAGAGAGAAAGCATTCCCCTGGAGCTGACACCCTGAATTTTGACTTCTAGCCTACTAAGCTGTTATAGAATAAACTTCTGTTTGGTAAAGCCATCCACTTGTGGTAATTCTGTTATACAAAACAAACCAAAAAACCAAACCCGACTCATAGCGACCCTATAGGACAGAGTAGAACTGCCCCATAGAGTTTCCAAGGAGCGCCTGGCAGATTTGAACTGCCGACCCTTTGGTTAGCAGCTGTAGCACTTAACTACTACTCCACCAGGATTTCCATTCTGTTATACAGTACTAGATAACTAAGACACCTTCCGATGTGGACACCTTTTATTTCGTTTTCTTGTCTTACTGTTCTGACTAGAACTTCCAGTACAATGTTGAATAAGAGTGGTGATTATGGTCATCCTTGTCTCATTCCCATGCTCGAAGGGAAGGCTCTTAGTCTTTCTCTGTTGAGTATAATTTTGGCTGTTGCTTTTTCATATATGCCTTTAATTTTGTTAAAAAATTTCCCTTCTGTTCCTATTTTGCTGAGAGTTTTTTTCAGGAAAAGGTGTTGAAATTCATCAAATGCCTTTTCTGTGTCCATTGCTATAATCATTTGGTTCTTTTCCTTTGCTTTACTTATGTGATGGGTTGCACTGATTGATTTTCTAATATTGAACCACCCTTGTAATCCTGCTATATATCCCACTTGATCATGGTGTATGATTTTTTTTAATATTTTGCTGAAGTCTGTAAGCTAGAATTTTGTTGAAAATTTTTGTATGTTCATAAGTGATATTGGTATATAATTTTTGTGTGTGTGTGTGATGTCTTTCTCTGCTTTAGATATCAGGGTTATGCTGGCTTCATAGAAAGAGTTCAGTAGTGTTTCTTCCTCTTCTCTATTTTTGAAGAGATTGAGTAGGATTGGTGTCAGCTTTTCTCTGGATGTTTGGCAGAATTCTCTAGTGTAAGCCATCTGGTCGTAGGCTTTTTGTTGTTGTTGTTGGCAGTTTTCTTTTGGATGACATCTTCAGCTTCTTCTTTTGTAATACACTTGTTTAAATTTTCTAATTCTGTTTGTGTTAGTTTGGGTAAGTAATGTGTCTCTATGATTTTGTCCATTTCATGTAGGTTTTCAAATTTGTTGGAGTTTTTCATAGTAATCAATTATGATCTTTATCTCTGTTAGATTGGTTGTAATGATATCAATTTTATCTGCCAATTTGGTTATTTGCCTCTTCTGTTTTTTTTCTTTTGTATATCTAACCAGAGGCTTGTCTATTTTATTGATTCTTCCAAAAAACCAACTTCTGGTTTTGTTGATTCTTTCTATTGTTTTTCTATTTACTTCTGCCCTGGTCTTTATTATTTTCTTTTTTTCTAGTAACTTCTGGCTTCTTTTGTTCTTTTCTATTTGCTCAAGTTGTTGGTTTAAGTTAATTATTTTAGGTCTTTCTTCTTTTTTAGTACAGGCATTTATTGCTATGAATTTCCCCTAAGTACTGCTTTAGCTGAGTCCCAGAGTTTTGATATACGGTGTTTCATTTCTGTTTCCTTCTAGGGATTTTTTATTTTCACTTTTGATTTCTTCTATGACCAAGAGTTTTTTTAGTAGTGTATTAGTTTCCACATGTTTATTTATTTATCCTTATTGTTCCCGTTGTTGATTTCTAAGTTCATACTGTTATGGTCAGAAAAGATGCTTTGTATGACATCAATCATTTTAAATTTTTTAAAACTTGTTTTATGTCCTAGTGTATGTTCTCTTCTAGAAAATGATCCATGAGCACTGGAGAAGAATGTGTATGGTATTGATGTGGAATGTTTATACATGTCCATTAGGTCCCATGGTCTTACAGTTTTATTTAAGTCTTCAACGTCATTAGTGAACATCTTTTTGGATGGCCTGTCTATAATTGAAAGTGATGTGCTGAATTCCTCTACTATTATTGTGGAGCTGTCTATTTCTCCTTTCATATTGGTCAATATTTGTTTCCCATATTTTGATGCATTTCATATAAATGTATAATCGTCGTGTCTACTTGCTGGATTAACCTTTTTATTATTATGTAATGTCCTACTTTATCTCTTGTAAGAGATTTTGATTTAAAGTATTTTATCTCATACGAGTATGGCCACTCTATCTCTTTTTTGTTTACTGCTTGCATGGAATATTTTTCTCTATCCTTTTATTTTCAGACTGTTTGTGCCCTTATGTCTAAGGTGTGTTTCTTGTAGACAGCAAAAGGATGGGTTATATTTTTTTATCCATTCTGCCACTCTCTGTTCGAAAATGTATCATCTACCTCACTCATTTTGCTGTTTGTTTTTTGAGCGTTTCATACCTTCTTATTTTTATTCTGATTTTTCTGTTTTTGTTTGCATTTGGCTGCTTTCTTGTGGTGAGCCGTTTTGCTTTCTTCCTTCTTCTGAATGGTTTTTCTTAGTGATTTCTTAGTGATCGCCACATATATTACATCACACAGGTTACAATTACAACAATTTAACATATGAACAACACCTAACATACAATTGTAACATAAGTCTGTTCCTGATATGCTCTGTCCTCCCACATTTCTGTTGGTGTGTCTCCATTAACATCAATGCACAATCTATATTCAGTAAGTTTACTTTGTGCTTATTTCTTACAAACGATGTTATATTGTTTGTGTGATTTAATTATTGAGTTTATTCTCTGAAATATCATATACTTTTCTTATGATTGCCTGTGTTGTGTTTTTTGGAGACCTCTCTCTCTCATACTTTATTTATTTTTCACCAGGTATAGATATATGTAGTTATTTAACACTCTTGTCTTTCCATTTGCAGTGTCTCCTTAAGTGACACTTGTCAAGCTGGTCTGGTAGTGGCAAATGCCCAGAGCCTCTGTTTTTTGGGGATGCCTTAAATTCCCCCTCCTTTTTGAATAACGACTTTGCTGGGTAAAAAATTCTTGTTTGGTGATTGTTTCCATCCAGTATTTGATATATGTCATTCCATTGTCTTCTGGCTTCTAGAGTTTCTGGGGAGAAATCCACACTGATTCTTACGAAAGACTTTTTGTATGTTATATTGCATTTTTCTCTTGCTGCTTTCAAAATTCTCTCCTTGTCTTTGGTTTTCAAAAATTTTATTAGGATATGGCACAGAGTTATCTTTTTGTGTCTCTTCTGATTGGCGTTCATGTAGCTTCCTGTATATGCAGGCTTGGTTCTCTGCTCAGGTCTGGGAAACTCTCTCTGATTATCTCTTGGAAATTGTTTCTCTGCCTTTATTTTTGCCATGGTGTTCTGGGATTCCAATAATTTTAATGTTAGATTTCTTAACTAGATCCCTTATTCAATTTCCTGGTTGTGAGTTTCTCATTTTGTTCCTCAATTTGTTTCCTGGTCTCCACTGGTTTGTTTTGTGTGTGTGTGTGTGTGTGTGTGTGTGTGTGTGTGTTTGCTTTCTTTAAGCACATTTTACACTAGGGTCTGAAAATGATCAACTGTTTGAGTTAGTCTGGCCTCCACAGAAGAAATTTCTTCTTCATGTTTTCTTTTTGATTGGTACTCCTTCTCTTATGATTTTGTGTTTTAACATTTTTTTGCTGAACTCTGGCCTTTTTATTTCTTACTTTAAATTTTGCATTCTGCTTTTTGTGAGAAAATTTTCTGATTAGGCTCCCTGTTGGTACAACAACAAAGTGCCCATCTGCTAACCATAAGGCTGGGGCCCACACCCACCAGGTGCTCTGCAGGAGAAAGACACAGTACCCTGTCTCTGCAAAGATTCACAGCCCTGGGAACTCCACCAGTCAGCTACACGACCCCACAGAGTCTCTATGAATCAGAATCAACCCTGTTGCAGCAGGCTTGGTATGTTCTCATGAGAACTGGTATAGAGAACTCTAATCCTTAGATTTTTTTTTCCATTGTTGATTCAGGAATTCTGGATGCTTGAGCTCCGGAATTCAATACACATGCGTGGTAAGGGGGATTTATCTAGTCACAGTTGCTGACGTAAGCAGTAGGACTCGATTTTCCTGTGGTGAAGGTGGGTGACTCGGTCTTTCCCTCATGGGTGACCCTGCGCAATCTCTCCCATGATGTTCTACTGTGGACAGGTAGCTAGCCATTTTCCTTTGTATCACCCAACATTCTGAAGTATTTCTCTCACCCTGCTCCCCGAGCAGTTCCTCCTGGTCCTAGTGCTCATCCTTCTCGGGCATTGGCAGTATTCAACAGTACTCTCTCACAGCACCACGGTCTCCCTTCACTCCTTCTCAACTGCATGGCTCTTGAACGCCCACGGTCAATTTGTGCGGCCTTAAAAAATCATGCTACACCTTCTTCAGGTTAGCTTCCTTTCTATGTTCTCTGTTTGAGGTGTTGCCCAGCCACTTCCAAAAATGGCTGCAATGAGCAAGTGTTCCTGATGTTAGCGGGTAGGTTCTCCCAGCTTCTGTGCCATCCCTGTTCCTCCTCTTCTTCATTTCTGAACTCACCCCAACTCTCCAATACCTCCGTTGCCACATGGAGTTCTGAGATCTCAGTCTGCTAGCTTTTAATCATTGTTTAGTGGGTTAGTTGCTGGGGGAGTAAATTAGAGCATCCACTCACTTCACCATCGTGCTCTGTCCCTCAATACAATAATTCTTTTAACTGAATACTTTCATTAAAAAAATTATGATAATGTTCAATTACTAGTGGTTAATTGTGGCAAAATTTAATTATAGGTCAGTGCAAGTTTTGTATTCCTGTGTCTCTTGGAAAGATGAGCCTGACTGGGATCATAGTATGAGGATGTAATCTTTCAGAAGTGACCATTATCAAAATTACTTGTATTCAATGTATGAAGTGTATAACTTCCTAGCATTGCCTTTTTTCTCTAAATAGGCTCTTGGTCCTTTTAAGCACTTGGGTAAAAATTGTAGGCCACAACCTAACTTTCTTATATATCCATCTGCAAAGAGACCAACTTTCTCCCTCACTCTTTTATTTTAATCACAAGCTATCAGCTATACATCAAAAGAAATGTCTGATTTTTGGGGGAGATTTTTCATGATTTTTTCTATTCTATGATAGATGTTGCTGCTAATGGGAGGCAGAAGGAATGTTGAATTTTTAAGGTTATTAGAAAATTTCACAGGAGATTGTCTAAAATCACCAGTTAATTCTACATTTCTAAATCTTCCCTGCTACTCCTGTCATCTGTCAGGTTCCTGCCTTTACAACACTCTTAGACATCTGAACTCTCAAATGTCCTACTGCTTAGTCAGCTTAAGAGACAAGCACTAGCAGCCTGGTTTGATTTGTTTGGCTTTCAGCTTCCATTGTTCTGATGCAAGGGTAACTCCAGGCACACCAAGTAACTAGGATCTTGTTGTAGCAAAAGGTCTTATGCTTCATTGACAAAGTTAGAAAAGCTGAATCAAAATGCGGGATCACTTATTCTAATTCTTCTCTGTTGCTCAAATGAGAAAGTGCCAAACCTGTTGCTGTTGAGTTGACTCCAACCCATTGAGACCCTACTGGACGAGTAGAACTGCCCCATAGGGTTTCCAAGGAGTGGCTGGTGGATTTGAACTGCCAACTTTTTGGTTAGCAGCCGAGTTCTTAACCATTGTGCCACCAGGGCTTTGGATGAGTTCTGTGTGGCTATTGCAACAAATTATCAAACTTAGCAGAGAAGTAGAGAGCACCATGGGAGGGAAGTTTGGTGTAAGAATTGGTAAAGATTATAGAGAGAGGAGGCATGTCTGATATCTGCTTCATAGGAATGAGACTTGGGCTCTTGACCTTGATTCTCCTTCCCCCTTGTGAACTTACAGGAGGTCAGGCACCGCTACCCGATGCCATTTTTACAATAACAGTCCATGTAAACTCCATTTTCAAGTAAAGATAAAGCAGTGAGGATGGCATAGCCTAGTGGATGAAAATGTGGGATACAGATGCAAAGGTTGGTTAAGAGTTTTTGTTCTACCCTCCGCTACCTGTGTGATTTTTGGGAAATTAATTTCTTTTCAAAGACTCAGTGCTATTATCTAAAAACTATCGGGAATAATTGTGTCTCAGTCTAGTGCTGCTGTAACAGAAATATCACAAGTGGATGGCTTTAACAAATAGAAATTTAGTCTCTCACAGTCTGGAAGGCTAGAAGTCCAAATTCAGGGTGCCAGCTCCAGGAGAAGGCTTTCTCTCTCTGTCAGCTCTTGGGGAAGGTCCTTGTCGTCAATCTTTCCCTGGGTCTAGGGTTTTCTCAGCTCAGACACCCCAGAGCGAAAGGACTCTGCTCACTTAGCTTTGGGAAGCTCCATTTTCCTAGACCATCTGAGTAACAAACCCACCCCCTTGATGCTGGCAGGCCCCGTTCTTCATGGCAGCCTGGCCCCTGAGCTTTGGGCAGTAGATCCAGCCCCATCACCCTGGCACTCATGAACTGCAGCCCCACATTCCAGAACCAAATTGGTGAAGATCTGACTCTCTGAAATGTAGGAGGCTGTGCCCCACCCTTTGAGACCCAGCAGGCTGTGTTCCACCCTTTGAGACCCAGAGGTCGAGGCCCTACTCTTTGAGACTGAGGCAGCTCTGCTTTCTGTGCCCTTGCCTCTTCAGTTTCTGCTTCCTGGTTCTTGGCCTCTTGGCCCAGCCCAGCCACTGCCCTGCTTAGGCAAGAGTTTCAAAGCTCTTTAGCTCTACTGATAAGTGCCTGGAGGCACCCTACTGCACAGTTAACCTCAGCCCAAAGGCAATCAGCTCTCTTGCTCCATGGGTCAGCAAACCTAACTCCACCAACAAGTGCCCAGAGGCACTTCACTCCACCAGGAAGCCTCCTGCCCAAAGGCACTCAGCTCTGTTACTTCTTGGGTCAACTCCCAGATCATCTCATGCTGGTCTACTGGTTCTGCTGCTGCCATTTTCTCTGATGCTGATTCTCGCCATTTGCTCCACCCCTGGTATTACAGCTCTCCTCACTTTCTTCTGAGCCCTCACCAGAAATGCCTTTGATATCCATAATTTCCATGAACAGTCTTTTCAAGGCAACCTAGGCTTTTAATATTAGGCACCTTAAAACTCTTCCAGCCTCTACCTATTCACAGTTCAAACCTGCCTCCACATTTTATGTATATGTTAGAGTAGCACCTCACTCTCCTGGTACCAAAATCCGTTTTAATTATCTAGTGTTGCGATAACAGAAATACAAGTAAACGACTTAAACAAATAGAAATTTGGTCTCTCACAGTCTAGAAGGCTAGAAGTCTAAATTCAGGGTGTCAGCTCCAGGGAAAGGCTTTTTCTCTCCATTGGCTCTGGGGGAAGGTTCTTACTGCCAATCTTCCCCTGGGTCTAGGAGTTTCTCAGCTGAGGGACCCCAGGGCCAAAGAACATGCTCTGCTCCCAGCTCTTCTTTCTTGATGGTGGGAGGTGCCCCTCTCTCTGCATGCTTCTCTCTCCTTTTATCTCTTGTAAGATAAACTGTGATGTGGGCCATAACCCAGGGAAACTCCCCTTACATCAGATCAGGCCTGTGACCTGATTAAGGGTGTTGCATCCCACCCTAATCCTCTTTAACATAATCTAATCTTGCCTCATCAACCACAGGCAGAGATTAGAATTTATAACACATAGGATAGTTACATCATACCACAAAAATGGAGGGTAACCACACAATACTGGGAATCATGGCCTAGCCAAGTTGACACATATTTTGGAGGGGAACAATTCAATCCATGACAAATTATAACTATACCATAGTGCTTTATGAACATTAAATAGTTAATGTGTACAAAACAGTATAGAGAATGGAAGCAGTAAATTCTCAAAAGGGTAGCTATTATAATTAGCAGGGACAGTGGTGGTTCAATGATAGAAATCTTGCCTTTCATGCAGGAGACCTAGGTTCGATTCTCCGCCAATGTACCTCATGCAGAACCATCACCCGTCTGCCTGTGGAGGCTTGCATATTGCTGTGATGCTGAACAGGCTTTAGTGGAGCTTCCAGACTAACACAGACTAGAATGAAGGGCCTGGTGACCTAGTTCCAAAAAATCAGCCAACAAAAACCCTATGGATCACAATGATCTGACCCTGTTGATTCAACAACAGCTAACTGTAACAACAACAATCATGATTAGCAGTCCCATCCTGGTACCTCACAAGGAGATAAATCCATCTTAATTTGAGCCCTAGTCATGTCACTTCCTTCATCTACCACACTGATTAAACTAGACTGATAACACCTACACTTTAGGGTTGTTATGCAAAACAGATCATAAATTTATAGGCTTAGGAATAGAAAAGACATACTTAAATAATTTTTGGACCACATCTTAATAAATTGAATTTGCATTACCCTTCCAAAGGTATAATTTATAGAGTCCTCATAGTAAAGGGGACCCATACTGTTCAATAGCTAAACTTCCAAATTTTTCCTTTTTGGGTTGCCAGAGAGCTATAAATTAGTACTTAGGCCTCAGCCAGAGAAATTTAACAGAGGCTTCCACTGGGACAGAGGCAGGTGATGAAACTTCCCATGTGTTCATCTCAAATGAACTGACTGTTTAATTGATTCCAAAATCAATTTTCAATTAGTGTGGTTTGGAATTTCATATGAGCTGTTGAAATCATGAAAACAGTTAAGGAAAAAAACAAACAAACAAACATGTGAGTTAGTAATTGCTTTTGTCTGTATCAACAAAGGCAGCTAAAAGTTAGACAAAAAAATCTTGACCTTTAACATGATGCAACACTTTGCAAGAGATACAAGGGTAGACAGCTTGCGCATGGCATGGATATCAGCTGATCGTCACTGAGTCTGTCTTTGCGTTTGCGGTCTGCCATCCCTCAGCATTTACATCCACAACACAGTCTCCATTTTTACCCTCAATAACCTTGAGGAAAAGTAAGGGAGAAGATTAAAAATGAAGAATGAAGAAAATCAGTTCTAGGTTTGCAAGATATACCAGGGTGGGCTTGTCTTTCAAAACCGCCTTCCCATCATGGGTCTTTGCATCACAAAATATGTCTCCCATCACACGCCTCTAAAGCAGAATAAAGATTATCCTTCTCTTTCAACAAAAGACATGCCCTGATTCACGTATTCACACACCAGATTGTTTTTAGTTTTAGCAATGCTGACAACTCTTAACGGTGCTATGGCTTGTGTGCTAGGTCTGAATTAACCAGATGTCCTTCAGAGCAGAGAGCACAGGGAGTTTGAGAGAATCACTCAGCAGTGGTAACTACAGCCCAGGCCATGAAAACTGTTTTGCAAGGCATCCTTATTCATACATAGTTAGGACAGTCTCAGTCCTGACTGGCCGACGCAAAGTACAGAAAACCCTCACTAGTAACTGGGATGTGAACCTGAAATAACCCTTATAAGAAGGAATTTTAGGGAAATGCTTCTTGTATTCTTTTAAATCTGCTATCTCTTGTCTTTCTTTTCTGCCCATCTAAACAGGTGAAGTTGTGATTGGGGTAAGTAAAATTCCACCTCACAGAACATTTGGGGTTATAAGGCACAAATGTTAATAAACTAGGTTATTTTTTTCAAAGGGCAGTTAATTCCTTATGTCACTAAGAAAGCTCCATACAATACCTGGAACTTAGTAGGTACTAATCATTGTAAATGAATGAATGAGTGAATGAATAAAAGTGACTGTTAAAGAATGATTGAAGCCAGGTGTCTGCTCTTCATTACTCTGCACCTATAAGCATATGAACACACTTTCTTTACTTCTTCTAGGGAAGAGCACTGATGCATAGCTCTCCATATCAGGTTTCATGGGTCAGTTGGCTGCCATTTTGATACACATTCTAACTGCAAGCAGAACAGCATGGGCATTTCAATAAAGAAAAATCAAACAAGCTTACGCTCCTGAACATTAAGACTTATGGTCTAACAATGGTTTTGTCCTTTTGTAGAACACGTTGACCACTCAGTTCAGACCGGACAGTATATGGAATGTATAAGAGCTATACATATGTTTTGTTGAAATTTTATACCATAGATCTATTCCTTTAAATGTTCATAGTAGATCATGATATTGAGACCAAACAAGGATTAAATATACATACATACATTTTTTTTCCAGGGTTGTCACCATATTCATTATATTTCATTTCCCATCTCACACACACACATACACACACAGACTAGCATTAGGAAAACAAAAAGTTATTAAGTTAAATAAGAGAAAATCAGTGCAATGGAAATATATATCAAAGGTTTTGCCTAGGGCAGTGTCATTTCATGCTACTGACAAATTTGTTTAGCAAACATATTCGAGATCGCTATGAGTCGGAATCGACTTGATAACAATGGGTTAATCTAAACAACTGACGTAATGGCTAATCGAGAAGAGTCTCAGGAGATACCTTAAAATGTAAAGTAAAATTAGAGCCTCATATTTAATACCATGCAAAAATGAGCCTTTAAAGTCATGAAATTGTTTCCATATGGCACAAGGGAAAATCAGACTCATGAATTTACATACATATATTTAGAATATGGCTGGACCACAACAGCTGACCATGTCATTGCTAACAAAACCATAGTTTAACATAATTTCAGGCAGGCTAAAAGATGTCATATCATAAGACCTACCATGACTCAGCCTAGTGCTTTTAACATTTTAATTTTAATCTGCATGAAATTAAGCAAGTGAACAAGAGTGTGCCCATTTATTTTCAGATGAGAAAACTGAGACTCGGAGAGTTCATTTAACTTGCCTGCTGTGGCACAGTTACAGCACAGTCTGCAGTCAGGCACAGAGGCATAGTCCTCATAATTTTTTTTTTTTTTTCTCCCCTTCTATGTCACACAAATCCTGATGTGGGAAGAAACTATACTATTCCCCTTTGGGGAAACACAGACTGTTTATTCATACTATTTGGATTCCAATTGTAAAAGTGTTGCGGTGCATGTTTGAATGGGAACCTAGAGACCTAAAGGCAGAATTCCCCAAATGAGCTTTTCTGCCCAGTAGCTTCTTTCAATGCTCTCATTCTGTTTACTCAGGGAAGGCATTTCTCAGTTTATCTGCTGACTGTTCTTTCTAAGTGAAGACACTTAAGAAAATAATGGCCCCACGGGTGAAAATCATAAAATGAAATACTCTAAGGCACGTGCATGCATAGTGCATTTTATTCCATTAAATTAAAAACACACCATCTACTACAGTCTGCCCAGTAACCAAAGAGAAGGAAGCAAAAAGAATGCTTGTGCAATTTTTTTAATTAAGAAAATAGCTTATATCGGTTCTATAATGTTCATAGAATTAATACATGTTTATTGTGGAAAATCTGCATAATAAAAAAAACACAAAATTGCATGAAATTCACCCAAAATACTAGCTAGACTTAACCATTGTTTTATTTTTTTAATGTCTTCAAATATTTTTTTACAAACCTGGTATTATATATACTGGTTGTAGCTCGTTCCTTAAATTAATAACATAAATTGAGATTTCTTTTCCTTTTATTATATATTCCTTTAATTACATGTCCTTCTATGAATGCATTATAAGGTCTAATGTAATTTGTTTAACTGATTCCTTATTATTAGCTGTCTTGCCTATTTCCAATATTTCATAAAATTAATATTGTGATCAACATTTTACATAAATGTTGGAAGAGAAATTCTTTGTCAAAAATGTATAAATACTTTTTAAGAGTTGCAACACATATTATCAGATACATAACGTCCTCCAGAACCACTGAACCAATGTCCGCTATGTATGAGAGCTCCTATTAACCTACAGCCTCCTCAGGACTAGGCATTATCATTAAAACATGCTTTGAAAAGGGGACAGCTGGAAGCGCTAGGCAGTATCTTCATACTTTACAATTACTTTGACACTGAGCTTGGGCATTATGTACACTTATATACATATACACATGTATTTTTATTGACCATTTTTTACCCCTTTTGAAAATTTCCTTTCATGTTATTTGCCAGTTTTTCTCCCAATACGTCTGTCATTTTACAGTGGTTCCATGAGCTTTTTAAATATTAGGATTAATTATCTGTAGGTTATCATTAGAAGGTGAATATTTGCTCCAGCTTTTTTTTCTTGCATTTTATTTGACTTTTGATAAAATAATTTTTATGTACTAATACAATAACAAAGACCTGATGAGCTCGGATGCTAACCAAGAAGTCGGCAGTTTGAATTCACCAGCCACTTTTTGAAAACCCTATGGGACAGTTCTATTCTGTTCTATACAGTCACTATAAGTCAGAATTGACTCGATGGCAATGGGTTTGGGGTTTTCTGGAATAAAACGATACATTATTTCATCCTTTGCTTTAAATTTTAAAAAGCCTTCCCAACCATACATACACATACACACATGCACGTACAAATATCCAGAGAGATGAAAAAATACTATAATATGTTATTGCCCACTTTTTAATATTTTATATTTGACAATTATTTTAGAATTCAGTTAGATATGAAATGTACAAGATGCACAATCTGACTTTATTTTTTCTCTAATAATTTACTATCTACAACTGCGAAAAATTTAAAATACGTATACAGCTGTGGCCAATTGATTTTCAAGAAAAGCACAAAGGCAGTTCATAAAGGGAACTGTTTTAAAAAATTAGTGCTGAAAGAATTGAATATCCATGTCAAAAAAAAAATGGAGCTTATATCCATGTCTCACACCATATGCAAAAATTATCTCAATTTGGATCATAAACCTCAATGTAAATCCAAAACTCATATGGCGTCTATAAGAATACACATGAGAAAATCTTTGTGACCTTGAACTAGGCAAAGATTTCTTAGATATGACTACAAGAAAACAATTAAATAAAATACTGATAAACTTAACATCAAAATTAAGATCCTCTATTATTTGAAAGATACTATTAACAGAATAAAAATACAAAACATAGACTTGCAAAAAGTGTTTAAGTATTTGTATACTACATATCTCATACAGGATATGTATGCTGAATATGTAATGTACTCTCAGCTTAATAATAAGAAAACAGACAATCCATAAAAAACAGCCAAAAAAAAAAAAAAAACTTTCTGGAATGATGCATATGTTCATTATCTTTGTTGTAGTGATTGTTTTACGTGTATATACACACATTAAAACTCACCAAATTGTACAGCTTAAACATGTGCCCCAAGCCCATTGCTGTCAAGTCAATGCCAACTCATGGCAACCCTAAAGGACAGGGTAGAACTGACCCATAGGGTTTCCAGGGCTATAATCTTTACGGACTCAGACTGCCACATCTTCCTCCCACGGAGTGGCTGGTGGGTTTGAACCACCAACCTTTTGGTCAGCAGCTGGGAACTTAACTACTGTACCACCAGGTCTCCTACATGTGCAGTTTATTGTGTATCAATTATACCTCAACAAACTTGTTAAATCATTTTGTATTGTGATAATTATTAAATATGAATTATGGAATAATCCCCTTACTCATTAAACTTTAATAGTTTGGGGAAATAACAGTGCAAAAATTTTTAACTGAATTAATGTCATTAAGCAGGGGGGAGAGTAAATTAAAAAAAAAAGTAATAATGATGTATCTTGGTCTAGACCCAGAAAGCTCAGAAAACTGACCGTTAAATCCAGGTAGGTTTTACCACACCGATGGACACTGAATTATTTTGATGAATACTAAACAGACACTGTCATAACAACTGATCTTCTGTGCTTGCCAACGTCATGATAAAAGGAAGAAGCAAAGATTATGCTGGTTCTTTAAAATCCAACTACAATCCTAATACAAAACAGATGTGTACAGTTTGTACATCACATAAAAGAGGGTGGAGGTAGACAGTGACCAGTCAATGTTCAAAATACAAAATGCAAGTATCGGATTCATTGATTCAGATACTATTTAATGTCTCATGTCAAACACAATTATGTCAGGACAGATGCTGCTTTTCATCAGCTGAAGGATAGATACGCCAATATTATGTATTAATGCTGTACGTAAGGCACTGAGCTAATATTTGGGGGGTAAACAAAAGAACAGGGCGATACTTCTACCTGCCTAGAACTTACAGCCTAATTGTGTGGATGAGAATGAATATAGCACAGAAAAATATTAGTGTTGAAGGGTACAGAAAAGTTCTAGAAAAGGATAGAGATAAAAATTAATGTGTGTCCTCGTTTAGAACTTGGAGAAAACCTAGTCGACTGGATAAAAGTCTAGGCTTTGAAGTCTAAACAGATTTAATCCTGGTTCTCACCCACTTTCTGGCTGAGCACAATTTGACCAATTAGCCTCTTAGGAGAACTCAGTTTCCTGATCTGCGAAATGGGAATATAAATACACGATTCTGAGTTATTGGAAAATGAAATGAGATAATATTATGTATTAAAAAAGTAACTTGAAAGAGACTGGCTCATAACTGACACTCAATATATTGCTATATTTTACTTTGCAGACAGGTAAGAGTTTATTAAGTAGAGGTTAGAGACTTTGCGTACAGTGGAGAAGAGGAGAAAGGCTGTCATTGGTGCAACAAAGTTTTATGCAGAAAATGGAAAGAGAAAATATACAAAAGATAGTTTTAGACAAAAATCTGACATAGCAAGAATTTAAGAGTATTACCTTATGAAAAATGAATCAAGATAATCCCAGTCCCTTCTCAGTTTCACCTCATCAATGGGTTCCAAAAATCTCACCTCTCGCACAGTTAACCACGGTATGTATGTGGTTATGTTTATGTATCTGCATAAATAATTGCAATAATGCTACAGAGATAGTGTTATAAATTTTTAATTATTAACTGCATATATGGTCCTACATTAGTGCTTCTCCACTAGGTGATTTAGATAGAGTCTAATATCCCACTTTATACTCATCGATTATTTAATATTTATATTCGTTGCATTTAGAGCGTTTCTAATTTTTTTTTTTCTGCCACTTTAGAGAATACTTCACCAGACCTGGTTAAGAGTTAAATGTTGGCACTTCCCTGACTTTGTAGGCATTAATTGCTCTGTCAAAGGGAAGAGAATTTTTACCGGCTTTGGATATCCATTGCCAAATTGTTCTGTAAGACGTTTTACCAGTTCACATTCCTTCCATTTGTGTGAGTTCTCTGTTCCCCACTTGATCCTCTTTATAGATATCATCTGTATTAACTCTTCACAATTTTGTCAGGCAAATACCATTTCATTTGATAATGCTTAAAGATTATGTAATTTGTATAATGTAGATATATTGAGTATTTGCCTTAATTGGTTAAATAAAAGTAAAGACATATTTGCATATAGCAATATTATTCTGGTTTTCACAATTTTAATGCCATTGTTTTAGCTTTTATTTTAAGCACCTGAAGCTATATATTAGCCAACTCATACATACATACACAAATACCTTTCCATTTGTGGTTTTAAATTTCTCTGTGTCAGAGAACACACTTTCGACTTAGATGTTTTCATTTTTTTGAGACATATTTCATGTTCTAAAACAGGGGTTACTCCACACATTTGTCAGTTTGTCATAACATGGGGGCTTGCATGTTGCTGTGATACTGGAAGCTATGCCACTGGTATCCAAATACCAGTAGGGTAACCCATGGCAGACAGGATTTGGCTGAGCTTCCAGACTAACCCAGACTAAGAAGGAGGACCTGGCGGTCCACTTCGTAAAAGAATTACCAGTGAAAACCTTATGAATAGGAACAGAACATTGTCTGATATACTGCCAGAAGATGAGCCTCTCAGGATTAAAAAAAAAAAAAATAGAAGGCACTAAAAATATGACTGGGGAAGAGTTGTCTCCTCAAAGTAAAGTTGACTTTAATTGACGTGGATGGAGTCAAGTTTTCAGGACTTTCATTTGCTGATGTGGCACGACTCAAAATGAGAGGAAACAGCTGCAAATGTCCATTAACAATTGGAAGGTGGAACGTGCAAAGTATGAATCTAGGAAAATTGGAAATTGTTAAAAATGAAATAAAATGCATATGATAACATGTCCAAAGACCTGGAGTTAGAAAAACAAGGGAAGAGCACACTTGGCATTTTTCAAACTCAAAGAACTGACAGAAAAATTCAAGCCTCAAATAGCATACTGAAGGATTCTATGGGGAAAATATTGAATGACACAGGAAGCATCAAAAGAAGATGGAAGGAATACAGAGAGTCACTATACCAAAAAGAATTGACCAATGTTCAACCATTTCAGGAGGCGGCATATGATCAGGAACCCATGGTATTGAAAGAAAAGGTCCAAGATGCACTAAAGGCACTGGTAAAAAACAAAACAAAACAAAACGAGGCTCCAGGAATTGATGAATACCAATTGAGACGTTTCAATAAACAGATGAAGTGCTGGAAGTGCTCACTCATCTATGCCAAGACATTTGGAAGACATCTACCTGACCAACTGACTGCAAGAGATCCATATTTATGCCTATTCTAAAGACAGGTGATCCGACTGAATATGAAAATTACCAAACAATATCATTTAATATCACACACAAGTAAAATTTTGCTGAAAAACATTCAAAAGCAATTACAGCAATACACACACAGAGAGCTGCCAGAAATTCAAGCTGGATTCAGGAGACGACCAAGGGATATCATTGCTGATGTAAGATGGATCCCAGCTGAAAGCAGAGAATACCGGAAAGATGTTGATGTGTCTTTTATTGACTATGCAAAGGCATTTGACTGTGTGGATCATAACAAATTATGGATAACATTGTGAAGAATGGGAATCCCAGAACACCTAATTTTGCTCATGAGGAACCTGTACATGGATCAAGAGGCAGTCGTTCAAACAGAACAAGAGGATAATGTGTGGTTTAAAGTCAACAAAGGTGCATGTCAGCATTGTATCCTTTTATCATGCTTATTCAATATGTATGCTGAGCAAATAATTCAAAACCTGGACTATATGAAGAAGAATATGGCATCGGGATTGGAGGAAGGCTCATCAACAACCTGAGTTTTGCAGAGGACACAACCTTGCTTGCTGAAAGTGAAGAGGACTTGAAGCACTTATCGATGAAGATCAAAGACCACAGCCTTCGGTATGGATTACACCTCAACATAAAGAAAACAAAAGTCCTCACAACTGGACCAATAAGCAGTATCATGATAAATGGAGAAAAGATTGAAGTTGCCAAGGATTTCATTTTACTTGGATCCACAATCTGCACCCACGGAAGCAACAGTCAAGAAATCAAACAAGGCATTGCACTGAGCAAATCTGCTGCCAAAGACTTCTTTAAAGTGATAAAAAGCAAATATGTCACTTTAAGGACTAATGTGCACCTGACCCAAGCCATGGTGATTTCAATCATCTCATATGCATATGAAAGCTGGACAATGAATAACGAACAACGAAGAAGAATTGACACCTTTGAACTATGATGTTGGCAAAGGATACTGAATATGCCACGTACTGCCAAAAGAACAAACAAATCTGCCTTGGAAGAAATACAGCCAGAATGCTCCTTAGAAGCAAGGATGGTGGCACTACATATCACATACTTTGGACACGTTATCAGGAAGGATCAGTTCCTGGAGAAGGACATCATGCTTGGTAAAGTAGAGGGTCAGTGAAAAAGAAGAACACCCTCAATGAGATAGATTGACACAGCGGCTGCAACAATGGGCTCAAGCATAACAATGATTGTGAGGCTGGTGCAGGACCAGGCAGTGTTTCATTCTGCTGTACACAGGGTTGCTATAAGTTTGAATCAACTCGAGGGCACCTGACAACAACAATAAAACAGGTTGGCCAACATGGCCTTTGGGGCAAATATGGCCTTTGGCCTGTTTTTGTATTGCCCACAAGGTAAGAATGAGTCTTATATTTTAAAGGGTTGCAGAAACAAAGAAGAATATGAGACTGAGATTATTTGGAGTCTGCAAAGCCTAAAACATTTACCATTTTGTATTAAAAAAAAAAGTTTGCTTGTATCTAAACCCACTGTCATCAAACCAATTCTGACTCATAGCGGCCCTATAGGACAAAGTAGAACTATCCCAAAGGGTTTCCGAGGCTGTCATCTTTATGGAAGCAGACCATCACGTCTGCCGCATCTTTGTCCAGTAGTCTGAACCACTAACTTTTCGATTCATAGCTGAAGGCTTAACCACTGTGCCACCAGAGCTCCTTGCTGGCATCTAGCCTTGGTAAATGTTATATGTGCACTTAATATATATTTTGTTGTTTGGGGTGAAGTTCTAAAGTCCATTAAGTTGAATTAGCTGATTGTGTTGTTCAGTTCTTATCCTTATTATTTTCTATATATTTACTGTTATCAATTATTCAGAGAAAGATGTTAAAATTTCTGACTGTATCTGTGGTTTGTCTATTTCTTTTTGTAATTTCTTGGCTTTGTTTCATGTATTTTGAAGCTCTATTATTAGCTGCATTAATTAACATTTATAATTATTATGTTCTCTTGATGAAAAAAATTTTTTTTTTCTTGATGAGTTGACCTTTTATTTATTATGAAATTACCCTTTTATTTCTGATAATATTGTTTGTTCTGAAAACTAGTTTATCTGATATTAATATAGCTACTCTGATTTTTTATTTATCATCTTTAGCATAGTATAGATTTTTCCATTTTTTTTAAAACCACTTAGTGTCTTTATATATAAAGTGTGTTTCTTGTAATCAGCATATCGTTGGGTCTTGTGTTTTAATCCAATCTGACAATCTCCCCCATTTAATTGGGAGGTTTTGACCATTTATATTTAATGATATTTTTGATCTGGGCTAACTACAAGAAATCAAATATGTGCATAAGTGCAGTCCCCAGAAGAGACAGGAAGGGGGGGTTACTGAAGGAAAAAAAAAGAAAATGGCTGAAAATTTTTCAAATTTTACGTAAACAATGAAACTTCAAATTGAAGAAGCATAACCCATGATTGAGAAACAGAATGAAAACTATATCACGTCACATCATAATAAAATTGTTTAAAAAGAAAATCTTAAAAGTAGCCATCACTAAAACCTACTGCCATCGAGTCAATTTCGACTCATAGTGACCCCACAGGGTTTCCAAGGCTGTAAATCTTTATGGATGCAGACTGCCACAGTGTTCTCCTGTGGAGCTGCTGGTGGTTTTGAACCAGGAATCTTTTGGTTAGCAGTCAATTGCTTCACCTACTGCACCACCAGGGCTCCTTAAAAAGTAGCCATGGGGTGGGAGAAGGAGGAAAGACACATTACTGTCGGAACGACAGCACTGGGTGTTTTTAACACAGTTAAGCATGGCAGTAGATTTCTTGTCAGATACTGAAAGAAAACAACTATTAACCTAAAATTCATTATGCAGCAAAACTATATTTTACCAAAAGAAGGCAAGTCATTCCAATAAAGGTGCTGGATAAACTGGATATTCACATGCAAAAAAGAAAAAAATCTGGACACAGTTTCCATCTTTCACAAAAACTAACTCAAAATTCATCTTATACCTAAATGTAAGATGCAAAACTACACAACTTCTAAAAGATAACAGAACAAAATGTAGGTGACCTTGGATTTGGCAATCACTTTTTAGATACAACATAAAACTGTGTGCAGCACAGTGAATTACTTAAGATGGCCCTTCTACCTATGTATGGTGTGGTGACTCCTAAAAAATTACTGGGTGGGACTATGCACATAAGGTGCTTGTGGCCCACCAAGGTGATTGGAATAATGCAAACACAATGCATGGTATTCTTGTGGGGGTGGGAAGATGTAAATTATGTGTTTAGAAGCCTAATGAAGGGATTGGTCAGTTTTGCTATCCAACATAGGCTTAAACTGAGCCATCCCAAAGGTGGGAAGGAGAGGATCTCACTACCATCACGAAAGAAGAGCTGGGAGCCTAGCGTGTCCTTTGGACTCAGGGTCCCTGTGCTGAGAACCTCCTAGACCCAAAAGACAGGGCTATAACACTGGAGATGGCACGAGACAGTGAGAGGCTGTGACAAGAATAGCAGAGAAATGGCAGTAGCAGAAACGAAGGACTGACATGAAACAGCTCAGGTGGGCTTCCTGGCCCACTGAGTGAGGCAGCTACAGTGGGCATATGACTCACAGAGTGAGAGAGAGTGGGGTGCCTCTGAGCAATTGTCGGTAGAGCTACACTCACCAACCCATGAAGTAAGAGAGCCGAGTGCCTTTGGGAAGAAAGCTTGCTGGCAGAGTGGGGTGCCTTCAGGCACTTATCAGCAGAGCTAAAAGAGGAAACTGAGAGCAGCCTGTTCTCAGATAACTGAGAGGAGGCCTGCATGGTCTAGGGATGCTGAGAGAGCTGTCCTGTACTGAAAAAGGGAGACTTTGCTTACATGCTTCCCGATCTGGATCCTGACCCTGAGTTGTAGCCTGTTGATCCTGATCCCAAGCAGTAACCTGTTACTTTCCTAATAAATCCTGTGACTATGGCCTGTGTGGCCATTACAATTAATTAACAATCCCGGCAGAGAATACAGAGTGTGGTGGGAGGGATGGCTGGTGTCAGAATTGGTAAAAAGGTTGGAGAGAAGAAGTATGTCTGACTTCCACTTCACAGGAATCAGCCTTGGGCTGTTGATTTTGAGTATTCTCCTTCCCTGTGAAGTTAGAGTACCTCCGATGCCACCTCGCCACTTTTACAGTGTGATTCATAAAATAAAACATTAAGTTGGACTTCACTGAAACTAAAAACGTCTTCTCTGGGAAAGACACTGGTAAGAAAATGAAAAAAAACAAGAAACGGACTGGGAGAAAATATTTGTAAAACACATATCTGATAAAGGACTTATATCCAAAATATGCCAAGAACTCTTAAAATTCAAAATAAGAAAATAACCCAATTATAAAATGGGCAAAAGATCTGAACAGAAACCTCATTAAAAAAGATATACTGATGGCAAATAAACCCAGTGCCGTCGAGTCTATTCTGACTCATAGCGACCCTACAAGACAGAGTAGATCCACCCCACAGAGTTTCCAAGGAACACCTGGTGGATTTGAACCACCGATCCTTTGGTTAGCAGCCGTAGCACTTAACCACTAGCTACCAGGGTTTTCCGACATACAGTATAAGGAATATTAAAGGAAGTTTTGCAAGTAAAATGTCAAATAGAAATTACACATATATCTGACTTCTTGAAGTTGGCCCACAGTTTATTCATGCTCTAATTTTTTAATCTTTAATTCTCCCAGTGTTTCATTTTGGATAGTGTCTATTGCTATGTTTTCATGTCCACTAATATTTTCTTTTGCAATATATCATCCGCTGTTAATATCATCTACCTTAATTTTCATTTCAGAAATTTTAGATTTTATCTCTAGAACTTTGTTTTGTATCTTTTTGTCTCTACTAAATATATTCAGTCTCCCTGGAGGTTTTTGGACACAGAAAATACTGTTAAGATAAGTTTTAATGTTCTTGTTTTCTAATTCTATCATCTGTGTTATTCTTGGGTAAGTACTAATTGATTAATTTTCTTCTAATTATGAGTTTTATTTTACTGCTTCTCTACATGCTTTCACTTTTTTAAATTAGATGGCTGATACTGTGAATTTTGTCTTGTTTGCTTCCCTAAAAGCATTTTTAGAAGAAGGTTGATCCTTTCAGTTCTTGCTTTAAACTTTATTAGACCAAACCATCATTTAGTTTAGGGGTAATTTTGCCCACAAATGGGATAAGACCCTTCTTAGTACTCTGTTACCTAGTGATTTATAAGGTTTTCACTCTGTGTGAGCTCTGGACAGTCTCCTCTAATCCTTTCAAGTGATTCTTTCCCACACCATGGGTCGTTTCCTCGCATGTATGTGCTGAGCTGTACTCCATACTCAAGTGGGATCCTTTGTAGGTGACCAGAGTTATCTCTCTGCAGCATTCTCCTCTATGCTATTTCTACTGCTAACTCTAGCCACACTGGTTTCCCTGTATTTCAGACTGCCAGGTTTAGCCTGAGTTCCCCCTCCCTATGCCATGGCCTAGACACTTTTCCAGGCAATAATCTATGGCAATAATTGGAAGGGCTCATCTCTTTTGTTTCTGCTCCCTAAGGGAATTACTGCCCTTTGTTGTTTAATTACCAATGTCTAGAGAACGACTGTTTCATATACTAAGTTTTTAGTTGTTTCATACGGCAGGCAAAGCCAAACACTAACATTCCATCCTGATTAGAAGCAGAAGCCCCACACAATGCTTTTAATTTGGAAAATTCTTCACAGGGAAATACATTGTGCATTTGGGGTTTATCTACACCAAGCAAATCAATGTCATAGAAATTCTCTTCACGGCAAAGTTTTTGATAAGTAGCATGTTTCCCTTCAGAATATCCTGTTTTAAATAACTTTTCATATGTCTTTGTTATATAAGTGACGCAGAAGAGTACTACTGTAAATACTATTTTGTGTTATTAATACGATGTGCTGCTTCTTTGTATGATTTTTCATTAACCATTAACTTTCATATTTTGAAGTATTAAAATATAACCATTAACTTTCATATTTTGAAGTATTAAAATATTTTCCTATTTCTTCTGACCTCTAAATTAGCTCCTACATTTACTTTTTTGACCGGAATAAGAGAGTGTGCGTAATCAAGTAATCAACTTGCTTTCCTGCGTCTACATACTGAAGTAACCAGGAAACACCAACATCATTGCCACCAACAAAAACCAACCACTACAAAACTCTTTTGTGGCTTGATAACTGGAAACAAATGGTTTATTAGATCATCAATAAGACCCACATTCAAAGAGAGATCTTTCATTTGTTAAAATCATAAAAAATAAGAAATAGGATGATCTCCATAATGGCAAAAATGAATTTCAGAGAAAGGGTGGCAAAGATAAATGTCATCAATAGCAGGGATAGTGTTTAGAAGAGTGTGAAACAATCAATACTTCATCAGCACTTAAGAGAGAGAACCAAAATAAAGGCATGTCTGACCTTCCCTCTGCCTCACTGGAATCAGCCTTGTGCTATTAATCTCGGTTCTCCTCTGCCCTTACGGGGTAAGAGCAGGCCAGACACTGCTCCCAAGTCATTCTTACAGTGTGTGTGTATGGGTTTTTCTGGGAAAAAATTATAATAAATATATACATTATAGCTAGATACAGTGATGTACACAAGGATCTCTGCCTGAAACTCTTAATTTGTTAAAACATGCGGGTGATCTATTAGAGAGATGCTAAGGATATATTAAAAATTCACTAAAACCTCTTTAATAATTAAAAGATTTTAAAGGAAATAATTTTCTTACTAATATCATATGGCATACCTTCATTAGGTATACATCCTGTATTTTGGGGACCTGTGACATAGTACACATGGAAGCTGTTTGAAGAGCTGAATGCATGTTTCATATGACTTAACACTATAGATTTAAACTTTCCTTTGGTAAAGGGAACATCTAGTCATGTATTAAATCTTAAAAGGGCAAATGAACATATGGAAAAAAGATGAAAAAAGAGCACTGGAAAAATATTAATGGGTCAATAATATATGTGATATAAGGCTCAAAAGGAACCAACCCCACTGTATACAACTTACAG
Source organism: Elephas maximus indicus (assembly GCF_024166365.1). Taxonomy (NCBI): domain Eukaryota; kingdom Metazoa; phylum Chordata; class Mammalia; order Proboscidea; family Elephantidae; genus Elephas; species Elephas maximus. The sequence goes on along the minus strand of NC_064837.1, from coordinate 41,040,188 downwards.
AATAACCACACAATTCTGTAAAAATCAACTGAGCTTGTTCTTAAAAAAAAAAAAAAAAATTATTTCTTAAAAGAAATAATTCATCAATAAAGATTTTTGAACAGCAGTATGTAAAGTTTTTGTTTGTTTTTTCAAGGTACTCTGTAACGGGTGAAGGCCTGGAAAGAATTTGGAATGTGGGAATTTGGGCTATGAAGCTACCTTTTTCTTAGCATTATTTGGATCACTTGGGTGTAGTGATAATTTCAGAAGACACTCATACAAAGCTTAGCCATCTGTAGTCTTTGAAAAAAATAATTAAATCAGTGTTACCTTCAATAATGACTAAAGATATTCTAAGAAAGAGTTTGTCTTATATTTTACTTTAAAAATATATAATAAGAATAATAAATTGTCAACAGATTTTGAAAGTATAAATTAGTACAACTCCTTTATACTAATACTTTGGCTGTATATAATTCAAACCAGTATTCTTACTTTGATCTAGTAATTCTCAGTCTGGTAATCTTTCCTGAGGAAATAAACTGAAATGAAGAAAAATCTTTATGTCAAAAAAATGTTTATTGTAGCACATTGTCTCTTAAATGTGAAAATTCAGAGACAACTCTTTGCGCCAAGATATGGTACTAGTTAAATTAATTGGCTCATCCAGTCATTTGAGTATAATGTAGTCATTGAAATGTTTACAAAGACCATGTAATAGCTTTGAAAAGGCTTATAAAATAATGTTAAGTTAAGAAGGACTATATATAGTTCAATTATGATTCTTAAAAAGTAAATGTAGATAAAAAGAACCTGGCAAGTCAAGATACTGATTATCTTTGGAGGATAGTATAATGGTAGAATGCAAAGTGACAGGTATAGAATGTAGACTCCAGAATGTCAATGAGTCAACATATCCTAGCTGTGACTCATTGTGTTCTACTTTAGTCAGGTACATACCTTTTTCCCTCAATTTCCTCAACTTTGTAAAATGGGGGAAAATATTAGCACGTACATCATAAGACTTTTGACTGTAACAAAGGAGTTAATCTATTTGAAGCGTTTAGAATAGTGCCTGACACAAAATAAACACTCTAAAGACTAGCTGTAATTTTGAAATTGGGTGATCTACACTTACTCATTGAGTTTTCTGTTTTTAATTAGTAACATTTTTATAATGGAATCACACAGACACATAAAAAATAATATCCAGCAGAGGCTCACTCATCAAAAATTCCTACATCTTGTTTTCTAGATTCAAAACCAGTGGGTATGCGGGAAAGGCTAGAGAATTTCATTTTCCAAATTTAGCTCCAGTGGAAAGCAGATTTACAAATTTTATGCTTAACTTGACAGAACTGCTGAATGCTTCCTTCTCCCCTCACGTGGTATGCTTACTTTCACACCAGCAACTGCTCCATTACCAGGCAAAACAGAATCAAACTTTCATAGATTGGCTTAAGTCGATTATTGATTTTCCTGGTTTTTAAACATCAAAACAATCTGAAAATAGCCAGGAAATCAAATTCAAATTGCTTAGATTCAGTATATTTTGACACTACAATTTGTAAAATATTTACTAAGAGCAACTTTGCTTATGGAGTAAAAGGTAGTATAATAATAATACTAAAAAAAAAAGTCACTCGCAAATCCTAAAACAAAATGCATATGTATTTTAATGACTATGGCTCAAGATCAGAAAATTTAGAAAAAGTCATACATGAACGGCTTATGTCTGACAGATGAAACAAATTCTTTAAAACGGCTGGGAATATCATGCCAATTTAACGGAGATGAACTTTCCCTGATTAAGGGCCGCCCTCTACTTATGTTTCCGCTGTTGTTATTACTTAAGATTCTTTCTTTATGACTCTCAACCATGTTCATCTAAGATCCCTCAACTTTTAGGGTGTTTATTCCTGAGAATCCTTAATGGCAACTCAAACTGACTTAAACGTACAAACAGAAAAGAAGTCTATTAGCTCACATAGCTTGATTGTAGCTAGTTTTTATTTCAGTCATAGATGAATCTAGGGTCTAAAACAATTCATGAGTCACCAGGATTTTGTGTTTTGCCAACTCTTGCTCTGCATTCCTATGTTTTGCCACATCCATAGCCAGGCTACCTCTTTGTGGTCTCAAGATAGTTCCCAGCAGCTCCATGCTGACATTCTACTTCCTTCAAGTCTATTTCCACATTATTAGAACTCAATTTCATTGGTTATCATTTGTCTGACTTGAGTCACATGCCACTGCTAAACAACCACTATGGACAAGATTATAAGGGATCTGCTGAATGGCCAGGTCTAGCATACTGTTCAGTCTTGGAGCTGGAAGAAGTGAGCCTATGCAAACTACTTGGGTAAAGAGTAAATAAGGGGCACTTCCCCCATGGAAATTGGGGCGCTGTCCTGATGGCGCAGTGGTTAAAGTCCTTGACTGCTACACCAAGAGGTAAGTGGTTCAAAACCACCAAAGTTTGTGCAGGAGAAAGATGTGGCAGTCTGCTTCCGTAGAGATTTATAGTCTTGGAAACCCTATGGGGTTAAAACGAGCCAGAATTGACCAGAAGACAGTGGGTTGGTTGGTTGGTTGGTTGGTTGTGCAAAAGAAGCAGTAATGGATGGAGGACACATTAAAATATTAAAAGTACTAATTTTATATGCACAATATCTATATCACTCTCATTCTCTTTTGACAGGCAGATGGGCAGATGAATAATGGTATGGATATAGTTATATAATTGTACATGTAGTGATTGGACTGAAATTGTTAAAGTATCATCAGGACACAGCTTTATTTTTCCCCAGCATCAACTGTTCAATCTCTTTTTCCTACACCTCAATACAATTTTGGGGGGATATCATGACTCTTTATTACTTTTAGCATTTAAGAACAGTCTCATTTTTAAATTTTAAGAACCAATTTAAATTCCAGTAAATCACCACTTCCATTTTTCATCCAGTTCAGTGATCTTTACATCCTTTCAGTTCAGACCTGATCTTTAGGTCAGGTGTCCTCAGTGAGAAAGCAAGCTGAGATTTGCTCTTGACTCTTAGACCAATTCTTCCCACTTCTTGTTTCAGACACCACCAGCGCTGGAGAGGAGAGGGGACTGAAGAAACGGTATCAAAAAGATTTTTCTGTTGGTAGACACCATCTTGCCATATTAGTCCCATTGCTGAATCTTCCATAGGGGACTTGGATTTTTCAGAGATCCCATCCCCATTCATACTGCATCTTTCCCCGAGAGAAGGGGCCCTCTCACCCTATACCTTTCATCCCTTCCATACCCAAACATCCTCTGCTCTTACACATTGGGAATCCCCATCTCTAACTTCTCTCTGCTGGGATTCCCTCACCCTGGCAAACAAGCCTCTCATATGGGTCCTTTTTAAGACATCTCACACAGCTACTTCCTCAGTGTCTCCTTGGTCTATGGGAAACACTATGCATGCTTGCCTTGCCAAAAGCTCTAGGTTGCTTGCTCCCATTGCTCCCCTCTCTCCCTGTATTACCTTGCTATATGTCCACTCCGGCCAGCATCCTGGCTTCAGGCTTCTTCAGGTGAGAAGGAGCCATTTTATCTCTTTCTCTGCCCAAGTATTCCTCAAAATTCTGGGAGATACATGTTAATTTGTCCCAAAACATCTCTCACTAAGCTGTGCTTCAGTCCCTTTGTTATCACCAGAGCCCACAATTGGGCACTTGTGGGATAAAAGCATGCTCTCTGTCCCTTGCAAAGATTCCAATCTCTGTAGATGTTGCTTTTGGGAACTCCCTTGTTTGTCTAGTGAGTTGTAATACTGGGAAATACTTCTCTCCCAATGGTAAAGAGGTGGGGTGACAGACTCTCACCTCCCATAAGTTCTCCTGCGTGAATGAATTCTTCACCTGTCTAATTTTTTTTTTAATAGCCTAGATAAATGATTCACTCTCTTCTAGTAAATCCCATCTGGATACCTCTTGCATATCTATTTAGAAATGGAGGCATTTATCATCCATTGTTTTCAGCTTTCAGGCTTCAGAGGAAATATTGGAAAAAACACAGAAAAAGTATATGTGCTTTCCAATTGTAAATGGGTATGTTCCTCAAAAGAAGACTGTATGCAGGTTTTCCTAAGCTATGTTCCCTGCAACTCAACTTCTGAGAAAGAGTAATAGGAAAACTGTGGCAAAAATGGAGTTTCTGCGGATTTAAAAAAAAAAAAAAGATAGGAAACCCTGCATACTTTACCTGTTTACAAAAAAAATGCCATTGTGTAGATCTTGACTCATAGTGACCCTATAGGACAGAGTAGAACTGCCCCATAGAGTTTCCAAAGAGCAGCTGGCAGATTCAAACTGGTGACCTTTTAATTAGCAGCCAGGCTCTTTACTACACCACCAGGGCTCCGTATACTCCACATATGCCTCATATTTTTTACCTTTATGATTATTGAGATTTTATTTTTCCTAATAAGCACAATTTCAAGATACACTGCTATACAGTGATACCCATCAGAAATGAAGGTATATTTCTACAGGCACTATAGTATGAGGATTCATTTAAGTGACTCTTAACATGCACCTAAAACCTTTTAATCAGCATGTCTTAATGATATCATACATGGAATGTGAAGCTTGTACCAGAAAAAAAAAAAGACATTCCCTGCATGTCTGGTTAGAAGGAAGGAAGGTAGAAAATTATGCCCTGTATCGAGTCGATATAGAGAGAAAAGCATCTGGGAACTGCCCTGCCCAACATAATACAAAGCCAAGCCTGATCTTAACCCCTTCTCTCAGGAATCTGTACAAGGTGCTGCTAAGTCAGCAGAGGCCAGGCTAACAGTGCGAGTCAGCACCCTGGCAGGCTTCAGTGTCACAATACCAGGGGTTGAGGAGACCTCCCAGGGGACAGTCTCAATTTGGAAGGGTGATGGCAACACTGGCTGTGACAGCAACAATCTGTCAGTCACGGCCACAGCTACAGACCACAGCTTGCATTCCCATAAACTTGAAATTTCAGACACACCACCTATATCCCTTTTTAAGGCTGCCTGTTAATGGAGCAATTGCCAAGCAGAAGTGAGGGATTCTAAAATTCCTTGTATTTTTCCCTTTGTCTAAAGTATACACCATCATAAGTTGAAGAATCCACCGTTGACTGTTTTAACACTAGGTTTGATACTGGGGTCTTTACGACAATGTTGGTTATACTTCCCTGGCTTGATTTTTCTCAGCAATCTTTGGAACTGTCCTATACATGGATCATTGTCTTCTCTGCTGGCAGGTGATATGGCTTGGTGGGAACCACTGGAAAATACTGGGGACATTAGCTGTGCCCTTTGAGCCACATACACATATAATACTTTAAATACACTGAAAATAATTAGAATAAAAGGAATCTGATGTTTGGAAGAACATAAGCAGAGAAAACGAAATGTGGTTGTCATGGCTATAGTGCAAGTTAAGCACACAGGAAGTAAGCCAAGGAAATATGTGGGCACACTTACAGCTGTGTTAGTGATGCAGCAAAAGCTGAGCTGAGCTGAGTGAGTGATGGCAGAAATAAGAGACAGTAGAGGACTGCTGAGAGAATCGAAGTTAAGTGGCCTGCCAGGGTAACCTGATGCCTCATGCTGTGAAGTTATCATCTGTATATCTACCTACAATGTGGCAGTCTGCTTCCATAAAGATTACAGCCTTGGAAACCCTAGGGGGCAGTTCCACTCTGTCCTATCGGGTCACCAGTCAGAATCGACTTGACTGCAATGGGTTTATAACTACCTATTTTTTTATATCTACCTATTTTCTTTATATATATAGCTTCCAGAGGATGCTGTCAATAACTATTTATGAGATCACAGACTAATCATCATCTTTTTAGACTGATTTAATGTGCAAAATTCATGTGTTATACGGAGTGTTCTCAAAACACACATTTAGCTAGGGTGACCATGTAATTTATTGTCCAAAGTGGGGAATTTCTGAGAGTAAATGTGGGCACTATTTTTTTTTTATTAGTAATTGCACCAGAGAGACAGTCCCCAAACCTCTACTGTCCAGGTAAATGAAGCACCTGGTCACACTACTTCGAACTCAAACATTGCAGAATTTCAATTTTTTTCTATTTTTTTAAATTAAATTTTAAGTTTTTTAACTTGGTAATCAAGAAAGTAGAATTTGCAATCCAAAAATCCTGAGTTCAAATTCCATCTCTGCAACTTACTGCGTCTGTGACCTTGGGTAAATCATTTAGCCTTTATGATTCTCCATTCCTTCCACTTGTGAGAAAATATATGTGTATATATTGTATTGTCTCACATGATTATAGTAAGAATGTAATTAAGTTAGACGTATATAAAGGTTTAGTATGGTAACTGGTATATAGTAACCACAGTGGATGGTTAGACTTACTACTATTATTATACTACTATTTTTTCCCCCCTTTGGTAGGGAAACCAATGTCAATGGTTGTGTCACTGTTCTTTGTGTTTTACCATTGGCTGAGAATATTTCCTAATCTGATCTACAAGTCACAATTTCATAAGTTTATTTTAATCAGCACCAGTTGTTGAGAAAAATGTGCCACTCGCTTCAAGATAATTTGTTAAGTATCTCGTTGTTTATCCCAATCAGACTTTTTGGCACTGACTTACAATGACCAATGTTTTTATGATTTTCTTGGAAAAGATGTTTTCTTTCAAAGCAGTACACTTTTTTTAAACTTGCTTCCAAGTGTCATTGTGCAAGTACTTCACCAATTCATTTTGCAAAACTAACTGTAGCCTCTATGGGCCACAACAAGTGAGTGATGACATAGACTGTAATGAAAGTGGTCACAAGGAAATGGAAACTTAGCTGATAGAACGAAAAAGGCAATGGGCAGGGGACTAAATGTAAATGGTCTCATCTTCTTTCAAAATGATAACTTCTGGGAATCAGCCTTTGTGTGAAACAGTCTTCAAGGAGAATTTTCTAAGACAGGACTTAATAAAAAAAAGAATCCCCCGAACACTGATTGCGCATTAATTTTATTCTTTACTATTACTCTGAGGATGCTGAACTCCTGAGTGTTAGTGCTATAAATCCTCAATAGCAAGAAGGAATATCAGTCAATAAATACCTAACAACAGCATAAATTATGTACAGTAGAATAAGTGAGTGTTGCAGGGAAGCACAGAGACTAACGGGCCACCTACAGAATGCCATAAAGACAAAAGCATCCTGAAACTTTCCAAGTAGGGCTGCATTATCTGAGAGAAACAATCCTTATGAAATCATCATCTTATGTTTTGGGGATGTTTTTTGAAAAGCCAATGGGCAGTAAGTGTGAAAATCATTTGGTAACTGTAATCAAGCCATCTTTAAGTACAAAATCTATAATGTACTCTTTATTCAGAATTTGGTTTATCAAGTGTAATGCAGTTTGGATAAACTGTGGAAGAGTTCTAATGAGCATTTAGATTTCACTCACTGCTTGAAATATCTTTACTGACTTTTACTATTGAAATTGCATTATAGTTTATTCATCTGTCTTTTAGTGACAAGATCTAATTTACTAAAAAACAAACAAAATAAAAAAACCAGAAAGATTACTAATTGTATTTCAGTGGTTTGTTTAACTAGCCAAAGCAACACACAGCAGGTACCATTACAATTAATGAAAATTTTCAAAGGAAGTAATGCGTATATTAGTGGCCAGTTATGCCCATACAGCACAGGTTTATGCTTTCTCTGTATTTACTCCCGAGATTCAACAAATTATAAACTCTGAACACAAATGTCAAGTACCTCTGCTCCGTCTCCTAATGTGTAAAATCCCCACAGAGAACTCCAAAACCCCTTCATCATAGCAGTTTCTTAGTCCTCAGTGCAGAAGCCAGAAAGGAATAGGTATAACAAAGAAAAGAAGACTCAAAATGACATATTATCCGTAAACTGAACTACCCCCCTTCCCATAATCAATTTCAAATGGTTATAACTTGCTTTTGAGGAAAACTGATTCAGGAAGCCTGATTTATTCATGTGAGTTGCATGCATTGATCCTATTTTACAGACGATTATTCAGATTCCACTCAACTTTGGCTGCATAGATGGATGCAGCCAATGTGTGTAACTGAAGCTACAGAAGCAGGGATCACAACATGCCATCTCTTCCTTATACACAGACAGCATCTCAATCAAGCAAATCAAAACAAGATCTCTAAAGCCCCATTAGCAAGCAGACTGGCAGAAGATTTTGGCGTAACTGAGCAAGTAAAACCAATCCAGGTTCTTCACAAGCTCCCTAGTTAGCATTGTCTGGGTTTCTTTTCATTAGCTATTTTATTTCATATTTATGTCCACACCCAACTTTGAGCTAACACTTGACAGAAGAGTAACAACATGCTAATATATACCAGGGGTTAGCCACCTACTGCCTGAGGACCAAATCTGGCCCATAGCTTGTTTTTTGTAAATAAAGTTTTATTGGAACACAGCTATACACATTAGGTAATACATGGCTTACGGCTGCCTTCATGCTACAATGGTAGAGTTGAATAGCTACAAGAGACCATACGGTCAATAAAACCTAAAATAGTTACGCCCTGGATCTTAACCAAAAAAAAAAAAAATTGCTGACCCCTGATACATATTAATCAAATCATGGATTATTAGAGAGGAGAAGAACTTAAGTTGGTTATCCTATCATACGACCTCATTTGACCAAAGTGAAAGCTGAATCCCAGGAAGGTAATAAGATTTGCTCAATGAAACAAAACTAATCAGTGACAACAGCTGTGACTACAAACCTGTACCTTCTGTCTAATCCATTAGTCCTTGTACTTTAATGTATACAGTAGAGAATAAGCTGGCTTCTCAGGAACTGGTTATAGAACACCTTGACAGTATCTTTAGCAATCACCTGAGAAATTCTGGAAACAAATGTTCTGGCATAGCGTTAACACTCAGCAAGGCAAGGGAACATCTGACATTTAATTGTAGTAATTAGTTCAGTCCTCTTAAACTTTTTACCTCCTTCCTCTAAATGGTCCTTAAATGGCTCTTCTACCTTTGTTATATCTTGTGTATATGTCAATATTTTTTGGACGGGGGAACGTGAGGCACAGACTATAAGATAAAATACATGGTCTGCATAGATCAAATAATAAAGAATGGTTTCTAGAAGCTTCGGAGATGCACACCAACTTTCTGCTGCTACCTTGCAAATATTTCAAAAAAAAGTTTTTTTTTTTTTAATTGCTTTTGGAATAGTACTGTAGCCAGTGTCTCATAATTTAACGGCTACAGTTTTGCCTTTTCAAATGGGTGTGTTTATTTCTTTTAACTCCCAGAGTAAGTTGCAGTCATTCCTCTGCAAATCATACTAATATGCAGCTGTTATCTCATTGGCAACAACACATTTAAGGATTTGTTTTGAAAATTGTGTACTCTTTAGTTAATTCCCAGAGTGAGTTAGATACGTATTCTAAATGGATTTAGCAGGTGGAAAAAAAGTAGCACGAGTTGTTTAATTTGACTTTGTAGTGGTCAAAACAGCAAATATGTGACAAAACTGGGGCACAAATTTATGACTCCTGGAATCAGTGGAATCAGAGGTTATGCTTCTCAGCTATACCTGTTATAAAGTGCCAAAAAGCGTTGTGTTTTTTTTTTATTGTTCTTTACATTTAGTTATCTAGTAAGAATATTTAGGAAAATATCAAGTGATAATAAGCTTCTTGAAACTTACAGCAGTAATGGGAAGAACCACGATATATCTGTGTAGATTTTATAACCCATTAGGCAATTCCCACAAACATTAACCTTATTTTAATTAAAAATTAATGATTTAATAATTTTGTACACATAGCATATATACAGAAAAATCTCTCTTACACATGCGTACGGGGATACACACACACACACACAAGTACGTGCAGTTCAGTGATTTAAGACAAAGTCTACACTCATGTAACTATTACACAGTAAAGGCGTAAAATGTTGGCAACACCCAGAAATCTCCTTCATGAGTCTCCCTATTACTAAGCTTGACTTTCTTCCAAATGCAGCCATTGACCTCATCTGCAATCATTTTTCTTTCATTGCTTTAGTTTTGCCACCTAAGTATAAACCATAGTTTTACTTGTCTGCTAGATTTTATATAACATAAATCCTACAATACTCTTTCATTTGGCCACTTAACGTTTTGTTTGCAGAATTCATGTAGTTTGTACATCTGTATTGCTACCTAGTATTTAATTGTATGAAGATAACACACTTCATATAAATTCTACTGTGAAAAGATCATGTAAATTGTTACCAGTTTGGAGCTATCATGAGTAACTGTCCATATCTCTTGGTGCATATATGAATGTTTTTATGTTAGGCACGTAGCAAGTAATGAAATAGCTGGGCACGTGGGTATGAGTTATTCAACTTTGGCAGATAATATAAAATGATTTTCCAAAGCAATTTTACACATTTACAGTCCACCAAGAATTTTAAGGAGGTTACCAATGCTCTGTACCTTCAACTACACCTGCTGTTTTCTGTTTTCAGTCATTCAGGTGGATGTGTCATGGCATCTCATTTTGCTTTTAATTTCTAGGGAGGTTGAGCACTTACATCTATTAGCACTTTGTGAGCCCTGTTTTGTAAAGAACTCATTCAAATAAAACCGAAAACCAAACCCATTGCCATTAAATAGATTCCAACTCATACTGACCCTATAGGACAGGGTAGAGCTGCCCCATAGCATTTCCAAGGACTCCTGGTGGATTCAAACTGCTGACCTTTTGGTTAGCAGTCGTAGTTCTTAACCACTGCAAATATGTAGTCTGATTTACTATGAGGTTGTCTTTTTCATTGTTATGCAGGCAATCTCTATATTCTGGACACAAGTCTTTTGTAGGTTATATATAGCACAGATATCTTCCATCACTCTGGATTGCCTGTTATGTCTCCTCATGGAAATTCTATGAAGATAATTTTGAAAATTCAATATAGTCAAATATACCAATATTTTATGTCATTTATCGCTTTTTTTCTGTCCTGTTCAAGAGGTTTTTCCCTACACCAAGGCATTAAAATAGTTTCCTATATTATCTTCTAGATGCTTCTTTTGTTGTTGTTGTTCCTTTCATCTATATGCCAGAAATTAAATCTTGCGTATAGTGTGAGATAGGAGTGAAATTTCATTTTGCTTTCCATATGAATGACTTTTGATCTAGATTTACTTTTCAGTGTGACCTTACCAGCTGTTTTGCCATGCCATATTTACCACAGTTTTACCATACTGAGCATGGGTCTCTTCTGTGCCCTTTATTTTGTTCTTTTTATTGGGTTGTCTATCCCTGTACCCTATCTCACTATTCTAAATACTGTAGTTTTAAAATAAGGCTTGATTACCTGGTAGAGCAAATCTTTACACCCCATACTCTTTATTCACATGTGTTTTGATAAAGCTTAGTCCTTCGGATCTCTATACATTTTAAAAATCATCTTGTCAGGTTTCAAATCAAAAAGTTTATGAGTCTGGTTTTAAATAAACTTATTATTGAAGCATAACATATGTAAAACCAATATGATAAGTCATAGGTACACAATTAGATCCATTTTTACAAGGTGAATATGCCCATTTAATAACAATCCAAATCAAAAGAACAGACTTTTATTAGCACGTGGGAAGCTACCTTTGTGGTCCAGCTAGTCGATAAACCAAAAAAACCAAGCTCAGTGCCGTCAAGTCGATTCCGACTCATAGCGACCCTATAAAACTCCAAACCAAACCTGTTGCCATCGTGTCAATTCTGACTCATAGTGAGCCTACAGGACCGAGTAGAACTGCCCTGTAGAGTTTCTAAGGCTGTAATCTTTATGGGAGCGGACTGCCGCACCTTCCTGTCACAGAGCAGCTGGTGGGTTCAAACTGCCAACCTTTGGGATAGCAGCCAAGTGCTTAAAGGCTGTGCCACCAGTGCTCCTCCAACCTGTAAAGGTAACCACTATTTTGATTGCTATCATCACACCATTAGTTTCACCTGTTCTTGGATTTGCCATTCACTTGAGAGCAAAAAGACAATGAACTTAAATGTGGTTTTCTTTACATTTACCCTGTTTGTTGTATACTGAACTTCTTAAACCCGTGAATAAAAATTTTTTCATATTTGAAAAATTTCAGTCAGAATCTCCTCAAGTATTGCAACTGTTCTGTATCCCTTCTCTTATCCACGTGGGACCTCAGTAACATGAATGTTAGACTTTTCCACTTTGTGACTGTGTGTCTCAATTTGTGTATTTTTTTCCACTGACCTACTTTTCAGATCACTGATTAACCTTTCTACCATGCCAAATATACTTTGTAAAGTAAGCTATTACATGAATTTGTTTAAATTTTCCAACTGATTCTTTTATTTAAATTGATTGCTATTCTTTAGTAAAATTATTTAGTTTTCTTTTTCTTAAATAATTCATACTTTTTAAAATTCTGGCTGATAATTCCAATATCTGTACCACTTTATTTTTCTGTATTTGGTGGTGGTGGCAGGGGAGGCAGTCATCCTCTCGTTCTTTCTTGGTGTACCTGGCAATTTCTTTGAATGTTAACCATTTTATGTGGATAATTGTGGAGGATCTGGATGATAATATTTTTCTCCAGAGAGGGATTTTTTTTTTTTTTTTAATTCTGGAAGGCAGATATTGTATGGATAGAGTGTGGACATATCACCTTGACCCAGGGAGGCTGCATTTTCAGGTTTGTTAAAACTGTTTCATTTCAGGTTTGCTTCTACTCCTAAGACTCCTAGTTTTAACTTTTGAGTCTCCACTGAAAATCTGGAGTTATTTATCAAGTTTCCTCTACCCTGCTTGTTCATGATCTCCAAATTTGTTACCAAGCACCACAAGACCCCTCAAATTTCTGCTCAAAGGGTTAGCCACCTAGCTAGCTCTGCCTGCTTGGTCCTACCCCACATATGCACAGCTTAGGCAAGGAGCCCTGGTAGTGTAGTAGTTAAGAACTTGGCTACTAACCAAAAGGTCAGCAGTTCAAATCCATCAACTGCTTTTTGGAAACCCTATGGGGCAAGTTCTACTCCACCCTATAGGGTCACTATGAGTCAGAATCGTCTTGACAGCAACAGGTTTGGTTTGGTTTTTAGGTAAGGCCAAATAGCTCAAAGGGAAAAGTTAGGCAGCTTCCTCTTCCCCAGGATCTTGGTGTAGTAGCCCCTGAACTCTGTTTTCTGTAGTCTCTGCTCAATAAGAATGCTACTTGGTTTTGTCTGACCTCATTTCCTACTCTGGGAATGTCCATCTTGGTTCCTTCAAAATCCAGCTTCTTTGGTTCCTTTTTGAAGCCTTCAAATAGCTGTACTGTTTGTTTGTTTTCAGCTTTTATGGCTGTTTTCAGTTGAAGAGTCAGTCTGATACAAGGTGGACTGTCAAGGCCAGAACTTGAAACTTCTCACCTTTTATCTAGATCACATCCTCTCCCACTTTCTCAGGCACTTCACTCTCTTTATCAATCATTTTCTTGTCTGTTCTTTTGACTCCTCCGCATTTGATATGATCCTTTTCATAAGTTCAAAGCTCTCCCATCTTAAACACAAATCCTTCTCTAAATCCTATACCTCATTCCAGCTATCACCCTTTTGTTCTCCAATTTTTTTCGGGAAAACTCAAAAGATTTTCCTGTAATTTTTACTTCCTCACCTTCAATTTATTTCTCAAATAAATGCATTCTAGTTTCCAATCCTCTAATTCCACTGAACGTACTCTAGTCCATACTGCCAATTACCTCTTTGACACCAAATAACTGAAGAGTTTTCAGATCTTGTTTTTCTTGACTACTTACTAGCTTTCAACACTCAACTACACCTCGGCTCAAAGTGTTCGCATTCTTTGGATACTCCCTCCTGAGTCTTCTCCAGTTCTTTTTCTTGCTGCTCTGGTAGTTCTTTCCAATGTCCTTTGCAAGCTCTGACTAACTGTCCCATTTTATTCTTTTAAATTTGTTTTTATCATCAAATATGCATTTATATAAAATATTGCCCATTTGCATCATTTTTTTCTCTTAGTGAGGTTAACTATCATTCTGATTTTAGTGACTATTTTTGCCTTGATTTTTACAGGTAGTCTCCAACTTACAAAGGGGTTCTGTTCCAATGACTCCATCATAACTTGGTTCTGACATAAATCAAGTACCTCACTTGTCTTTCAGTTTTCATTATTATTTCCTTTTATTATCATTATCTTTAGAAATCTGATCTTTTTCATCTTTGGAAGTTAGAAACATTACACATAAACACCTGTGAGTGAACATCTAAGAACATCAGCAAATTACATGCTGCAACACTGTATACAGTACACATATAACCAAAACCAAACCCGATGCTGTTGAGTCAATTCCGACTCAGAGCAACCCTGTAGGGCAGAGTAGAACTGCTCCACAGGGTTTTCAAGGAGTGCTTGGTGGATTTGAACTGCTGACTTTTGGTTAGCAGCCAAACTCTTAACCACTGTGCCACCAGGGCTCCAGGACACATATGGACGGCCTTAAATGCGATTTATTATAATTCAAATAAGTCGCAAATCAGGGACTACCTGTATTATTGATTTTCTATATATGCACGTACCTCTAACAACATATTTGAAAGTTTTACATGGCTTGAGTTTTATGCTAATGGCGACAAACTGTATGTATTCTCCTCTATCTTGTTTTTTTTTTTTTTTTTTACCCAATATACATTAAGATTTATTCATGTTGAAGGAGTCCCTAGGTGGTGCAAATGCTTAAGCGCCTGGCTACTAACCAAAAGGTTGGCAGTTTGAACACACCCAGAGGCACCTCGGAAGACAGGCCTGGAGATATGCTTCTAAAAGGTCACAGCCTTAAAGACCCTTAGGAGCAGTTCTACTCTGAAACACATGAGGTTGTCATGAGTTGGAATCGACTTGACAGCAACTAGCAACAACAACAACATTCATTTTGAAATTGTAATTCATTTTCACTATTATATGTTTTAAAATTACATATTTTTTGTTTATGAATTTTCTTACAAACCCTTTAGCTTGCTTCCAGTTTTTTCTGTTTTCACAAACATGCTGCTATACATATTCTCATACATGTCTTCTGGTACATGTGCACCAAATGTTCTGTGGGTACATACTTCGGGCTAGAATTGCTAAATCATAGGTTATGAATACCCTGAGCTTCACAACAGAATTCCAAATTGAACGTTTAAATTCGTTGTAACAATTTTCACACACACTCACCAGCAGTGTGAAAGAGTTCGTGTTGTCCTATATCCTCACTGACACTTGATATTCTCTGATTTTTTTTATCAGTCCATGGTTGCTCTTCCCACATCTTGACATGTGGTAGTTTCCCTATTCACTTTTTTTATTATCACACAATATTCCCAGGTAACAAAATCCTCTCCTATGTTACACGAAACATCTATATTTTTTCTGGCTTATAATAACATATTTCCAGTCCAGACTGTATGCTCCCAAGTTTCATATATATTTTTAATTATCTTCTAGATGCCATCACTTAGATGTCTTACAAACAATGAATTTCATTATGTCCAAAAGTGAAATGATCTCGCTCATGAAAATTGTTCCCCTCCTTTGATCCCTAACCAATACATTGTAACATCATGCAAGTCAGAAATCTGGGCATAATCTTGATTCCCTTTTCTCCTTGGCCAACTAACTACATGCAATTGATCACCATGTTTGTTCATCTCTAACAGATTTCTCTAATCCATTTACCTCTCTACAAAAGTCAAAAAATTAAACCTGTTTCTTTTGAGTAGATTCCAACTCATAGAGACCCCATATGTTGTACAGTAGAATTCTGACCTTTCAGAAGCGTATTTCCAGGAAACAGATTATCACACTTTTCTTCCAAGGGACCCCCGTGTGGGTTCAAACCACCAACCTTTCAGTTAGTAGTTGGGCGCTTAACTGTTTGCATGACCCAGGGACTCCTTATATCCCTATATCCTTGCTGAAACTACTCAACTACTCTCGTTCTAGAACTTATAATAAAGACTTCCTTCCAGTGGAAAAGCTGTCTTATTACTACTATAAACATGATAGAAATGAGGAAAAGTACAGAAAATCAGATGCATAAATAAATTTTAGTTTTCTGAACTTTATGACATTGTAAAAATTGGAGTGTATTCAAAAGGTTAAAAAAAAAAAAAAAGATCAACCATGACTACTTTGGTGTCATGTATACGGTAATGGCACTTCATTCATAGCATCTCTACCCAGCTGGTTTCCTGCCTTCCTGTCCTCATTGCCTTGTTTTCTCTTATAGATGCTTATAGAGTTTTGCAAAAGGTTCATATGTTCCCTACTTTACTCTGATCATCCAATATTTTGGCTTTCATTAGTGTGTGTGTATGTGTCTTTCCTTTTAAAATATGATTAATTACAATTTATTTCAAAGTAAAATCCTTTTCTTGAATTTTTCTCTCAAACTCTTAGTGATTATGCTTCCTCAACAGCCTCTAACTACTTGTCTTTCTTATCCTTTAATTCAATTTTTTCATCCCCACTCATTCTTATTCCATGCTCTCCAAAGAAACAACTGAATACAATTTATCTTCCCACATATGTCTATTTTCAGGGGAAAAAAATGCACTAATCATACAAGAATATTCTTGTCTTCATATCAATGAATAACTTATGGTGGGTTCTCAGAAAAAATTATTCATTGATATTCAATTCCTACATTAGTCTTGTTAAGGATGTTTTATATATGCATTCTTGAGAAATGGATCCACTCTTGTTGTGCTGACTATATTATTTAGAATATATAACACAGCTGGTTTGATAAACAAATCCCCAAATCTTGGTGATTTAATCCAACTGAAATTCATTTCTTGGTTATGTAAAATCTAATAGGGTGTTTATTAAGTGGCATCTTCCACATAGTGGTTCTGACATCAGCTAGAATTTCAGTGATTTCCACTGGATCTTTTGTAATCATTTGGAAGGGATGAAAATGTGTGAAGAATTGCATGGGAAGATTTTGGTTTTGTTTTTTAATGGGCCAAGAATGGAAGTGATACATATAAATTCCTTCTACATGAAACTGGCCAAACTGCACTAGAGACTGACATATATTACCTAGTTTGTACCTAGAAGGAAAAGGGAATAGATTTTGGCAACAACTAGCCAGTTTCTGCCACAACAAAAAAAGCAAAGGAATAAGCCCTTAATTGTGGTAAATCACCCACCCTATATACTTTCTGAGATCATAACTTCCATTTAAACCATAATACATATTATGTTTCTCTCCCTGGCATTTGGGTACTATCTTTGCAGATCCAATATTTTCTTCTAAATAAAGTATTTCAGAAAAAATAAAACTTTTTCAATGGATTTGTAGTCTATTTCCTTTAAGTCTTTCACATTATGTTATATATTTTTGGTCTCAGAGCAGTCACTTACTAATTGCTTAAGTCCTATTAAAGGTTGCATTATGAAATCTGCTGTTTTCTATGAGTTATTCATTCAGAAAATATTTTTATATTCAGACATCTGTATCCATATGGTGGTGTCTAGCTAGAAAAACAGGAGAGGATTAATAATTCAAGCTAAAAGAAAAAAAAAAAAACAGAAAACCTAAAAAACACTGTGGTAGGAGACTGAATTATTCAGCTTGGTTTCTACAACCATCAGATTTACGGGATTTTACTATTTCACTCTTCCTGTGTTGACAGTGTCTAACCCCCTCATCAGTTCTGGCTCATCAAATATTTGCATGTGTATAAAAAGACTTTATAGGTTATTAGAACTGAAAGTAATTGAGATAATTTGGGCTGACTATTATTACAATGTCTCCCCAGTGAGTCTATTCTGAGAATAACACATGGTTTCACTAAATCATGAAACAAACCCTAGTGCAGTATAAATAAGTCTATGGATTTTTTTAGCGATTTGCCAAGTTTTTTTTTTTTTTTTTCATTCTTTCTCCCAAAACTATTTTCTTAAGAAAATATACCCTCCAGGGAAACCTCCCGATTTCTGCTGGAGTGATGTCTTGAAAATGTAAAACTGATCATGTTTTTTTCCCTTTGTGGAATCTTTTAGTAGCTCTCACATGATTACAGGATGACAGGAGACCTTTGTAATCCTATCTCCTGATAGTCCATGCCTTGCATATCAAATCCAACAATACTGAAATACTTAGATTAGAATCAGAACGAGATATTATGTTGCATCTCCCTCCTATTGTTCATGCTGTAATTAAAATTACTGTTTCCCCTTGACTGACTGTAATTCCTACTGATCTTTCACAACACAGGTGGCATCTTCCCAATGAAGCTTTCTCTTACTACCTCCCTCTAAAAGCTGAATAATGTGTTTCCTCATGTACGTTCCCTGTACAATGCATCATATTGAACTGAAATTATTTTCTAAAGTGTTTTCCTGTCCTAGACTATAAGCTAGAAGAGGGCAACAGATGTTCATTAATATATCTTATCCATAGTAGTATTCCCAATGCTTATAGTAGGTGTTGAATTAATATTTACTGAATTGACTAAACCAGAAAACCAAACCCAGTGCCATCGAGTCGATTCCGACTCATAGCGACCCTACAGGACAGAGTAGAACTGTCTCATAGAGTATCCAAGGAGCGCCTGGCAGATTTGAACAGCCGACCCTTCGGTTAGCAGCCATAGCACTTAACCACTACACCACCAGTTTCCAAGGAGCGCCTAGCGGATTCGAACTGCTGACCCTTTGGTTAGCAGCGGTAGCACTTAACCACTATGCCACCAGGAATTGACTAGAACCACTAAAAAACAAAATGTGTACAGAACAAGTAAATATGGTTAGATCTTACATAATATTATTGAATTCTGTATTTAAGTAAATTACGTACATGAGTAAAAACATTTAAATAATTCTGAAATTTATACACTTGTTACTTTATAGACATTAGTAGTCATCATAACTCACATCCTGATTTCCAGAATCAACTATAATTCTTTGACCGAAGGTTTGTTGAACCAGTTTCACCTGGGACAAGAATGCTTGAGGCCTGATACCGTAATAGTTAAAATCCTTCTCCTCTAACCTGTGTTACAAACAATTTTATGCATTAAGCAGGGTGTGTTTTTGCTTTTTTTATTTTAGAATATCAGAAAGCAAATTAAGGCAGAGATATCTGTTACAGCCAAATATCACTGCATAAACCAGGCTGAAAGGTAACTGCCTGGAATCTTCGGAAAGAGTCATATTTTATTTATATACATATATATATATATGTGCACGCACACACACACACACACACACACATACATAGTGATATGTTGCTTTTTAAAGGTGTCAAATTATCACTTGACAATTGAGACTATCTCAGCCAGAATGGTCCAGATTGTGTTGTGGTAAGGCGTGAACCCCCATACATCAGTTACTTCATATACAAAGTTTATTTCTCATTCATGCTGCATGTCTAACTCACATCCATCTGCAGAGTGCTTACTCCACACAGTCCCTCAGGGACCCAGGCTGATAGATACTCCACTATTGAGACTATTGCTGGTTGCCGAGGCAG
Source organism: Elephas maximus indicus (assembly GCF_024166365.1). Lineage (NCBI taxonomy): Eukaryota > Metazoa > Chordata > Mammalia > Proboscidea > Elephantidae > Elephas > Elephas maximus. The sequence goes on along the minus strand of NC_064837.1, from coordinate 41,020,657 downwards.
GAGAAGAGGATGCAAGGAGATCTTATACTGTTTTGATATTCTTTGGCACAGATGTTACATACACCACTTCCACTCAAAGTCTTTGGCCAGACCTAGCCAGAGGGTGCAGGAAATCTGGAAGGATACACAGAAAAAGCTGAGAGCATTCCTGTATCTGCAATACGTACCAAATCAGTAGTTCCTAGAGCAATGACCTATATTTTAGTGGGACTCCTGGGGCTACAGAGGTTGCTTAAGACATCCTACTCTTGTGCTATAAATAATCAATATACAACTACAAAAACCAATGCAGTGAACACTGGACTCCGTGAATCAAAATTTAATTCCTTATGAAATATTTAATAAGTGCCATGAAATGTAAAAGGGGAAAAGGAGCCAGGCAGACCTGGCTACAAACTTAAGACATATTTAAGTGACTTAGGACAAGTAGCTTGATCTCTCTAGTCCTCAGCAACTTTTTTTTTAATTTTCTCATAATCTTATGAAAACTAAAGGGGAGGGCTTGAAGTACCCAGGACGTTGTAGAAGCTCAATAAATATAAATGCTTACTAATTCTCACAAAATCACTTTGCTATGTGCCGCTTGCTACTCAACCATATCATTAAACAATCTAGACCATCCTGGCTGAGACAGTCTCAATTGTCAAACGACAATTGGACACCTTTAAAAAGCAACATATCACTACACATATACAAATGTATGTATTACATGCCTCTTTCCAAAGATTCCAAGTAGTTACCTTTCAGCCTGTTTTATGCAATGATAAACGTGATGGTGTCCTTCAGTGAGCATATGGACTAGGGAGGAAGACAGGCAACATGTACTACCCAGTATATTATACTGTGACAAGCCCCACAATAGGGGTACAGGCGTGCTGCTTCTGGAGTCTAGAGGAAGGAACTATTAATTGGGAAGAGTGAGCACTGGAGGTAAAGAGAAGGTCTGGAATGTTTCTATGAAGAATATTAATAAAATAAGTAGAAAAGAGAAATACACAGAATGGTTAACAACACATCAAACTGTTGTAAGACGAAATGAGATGATACATGTAAAGTTGCCAGGAAAGTGTCTGGCCCAATGCTGACATTCAATAAATGATCTTTATTAACACTCTTCTTAAAAGGACCATTTTCTCTCTGTAATCCCCTCAGAAAACCTCAAAGATTTTTTCTTCCTAGTCTGCCTCAGGCCCCAGACACCACAGCAGCAGTACCTTCATTCCTCTGGAGGTAGATTTCAAGAAAGGCTCTCTCCAAATCCTTAAGAATATGATTCTCATAAAGACAACATATTAATTATGACTCTAGATCACTTCGACATATAAGAGGCTCTTTCTCACATGTGTAAGGAAAGGTCCATACAGCTTAAATACATGTCACCTACTCATTATTTTTTTACTCATTATTAGAAAGGGCAATGGGATAAGGAGACGGAAAGTTAGCACTGCTTATTGAAGGGAGACAGTTGACCTAAGAAGTATACGCATGGTCCAGAACATACTTCGCTTGGTGCTTGGTGTTCTTATTTGGTGCCTGGTGCTTGACGTTCTTTATTTTTCTGAATAATGGGATTTTGTAAAGTGGACAAGGTGGCTGAATGTTTAAAGACCGAAAAAATGACAAGCAATAAGCCTGACAATGAACCGTCTGGCTCTGCTGTTTGCAATGAGAACCTCACAAGTCGCCTAAGCTCTTTGAACCACATTTTCCTAGCCCGTTTACCCAGGCAAAATTCATACTCTATAGCTATTACGAGGATTCAACAAGAAAATAAATGTAAAGCTTGGAAACCGCTTGCATTGTCATTCTTGGTTATATCCTATTCTTATCAATCCTATCGGTGAGATTTTGAATGAAAGGAGAGGCAAAATATTTACATTTAGGAAAAGCATAAAACATTGGCATTTGGATTTTTTATAACTACCTCAAAATTACTTCCAAGAAAAAATTACAGATTTTATGTCACTAATATATAAAACTGCTACCTGCCTACCTGCTTAAGTTGATGCGGTTGTAGGAGGGTTGAAAGCCTGCCTAATTGGTCCTTACACACCGTGTTGGCTTGGAGGCCACGCTCTGGGACAGTTAGGATTTCCATATTTTGAAAACAACTTGATCAATAGCTGTGATTTATAAGCTCAGTTGGGATACCCTTTTTAATCAAGTAGGAGTCATTGGAACATTTAATTTTATTTTGTTCTAAGATACGTTCTTAATCTCAACCATTTGTTTTGATAATATATTTGAATCTAGTTCTATAATTTTATTTTCTATTTTGTTTTGTCTATTGCGGTTTTAGAAATATTTTTATTTTTGGCTTTCACAATTAATCAAGTTTTCTTTGCTTTTGGCATTATGTAATTACTACACAAAGTTTCCAGGCAGGAGTTTATTTATCTTGCTTGGGAACTAGCGTCCTTCTTCAGCCTAAGAACTTTTGCCTTTGTTTGGTAAAGAAAATTCTTAGAAAATACCTCTTCAAACAACAACTCCCTCTGCAAAAATATTTTCTTCTTTTTTTATGATGATCTATTCAAATGATTATTCAAATTAGGTTGGATTATCTATTACCTTCCAAGTTTCTTTTTTTTTTTATCTTTTAAAAACAATTTTTTTTCTCCTTATTTTTAAAATTTTTTTTTACTGGGCTTTAAGCGAAAGTTTACAGTGCCAATTAGTTATACACAAACTGTGTTGTGATCTTGGTTGCTATCTCCGCAGTGTGACAGCACTTCCCGCTTTCCACCTGGGTTCCCTGTATCCATTTTTCCAGTTTCCCTGTACTTTCCTGCCTTCTCCTCTTGCTTTTGAGCAGGAGTTGTCCACTTGGTCTCATGTATTTGACTGAGCTAAGAAGCAGGTGCCTCACATGTGTTGTTTGTTTTATAGGCCTCTCTAATCTTTGTCTGAAAAGTGGGCTTTGGGACTGGCTTCAGTTCTGAGTTAGCAGGAGTCCTGGGGCCACACAGTCTCAGGAAGTCCTCCAGTTTCTGTCAGACCAGTAAGTCTGGTCTTTTTTTGTAAATCTGAAGTGTTTTCTACATTTTTCTCCTGCTCTGTCCAGGCCTCTCTATTGTGATCCCTGTCAAAGAGGTCAGTGGTGGTAGCTGGGCACCATCTAGTCCTTCTGGGCTCAGGCTCTTAGATGCTATGATTCATGTGGTCCTTCAGTCCTTTGGGCTAATATTTTCCTTGTGTATTTATCTTCATTCTCCTTTACTCTGGACAGGATGGTATCAATACATGTATCTTAGGTGGCAGTTCGCAAGATTTTAAGTCCCTAGATGCTACGTCACCAAAGTAGGATGTAGAACATTTTCTTTATGAGCTATGTTATACCAATTGACCTAGATGTCTCCTGAGACCATGGTCCCCAGCCTTCAAATCCAGCAACTTGGTCCAGAAAGGTGTTTGGATGTGTCTAGAAAGCTTCTATGGCAATGTCTTGGTCAAGTTGCACTGACTTCCCCTAAACTGTGTGTTGTCTTTCCCTTCAGCAAAGTTGACACTTGTCTATTATCTAGTAAGTGATTTCCCCTCCCCAACTCTCCCCTCCCTCATAAGCATCAAAGATTAGTGTGTATATGTGCATAAAACTTTTCTTGAGTTTTTATAATAGTGGTCTCATACATTATTTGTCCTTTTGTGATCGACTTCTTTCACTCAGCATAATGTCCTCCCCATTTATCCATGTTGAGATGTTTCACAGATTCAACACGGTTCTTTATCATTGCACAGTATTCCATTGTGTGTATGCAACATTATTTATCCATTTATCTGTTGATGGGTACTTATGTTGTTTATATCTTTTTGCTATTATGAATAATGCTGCAATGAACATGGGTGTGCATATGTCTATTCATGTGATGGCTCTTATTTCTCTAGAATGTATTCCTAGTACTAGGATTGCTGGATCCTATGGTATTTTTACTTCTAGATTTTTAAGGAAGTGCCATAACGTTTTCAATAGCAGTTGTCCCATTTTACATTCCCACCAGCAGGGCATAAGAGTCCCAATCTATCCACAACCTCTCCAACATTTATTATTTTCTGTTTCTTTGATTAGTGCCAGTATTATTCAAGTGAGATAGTATCTCTCTGTCGTTTTGATCTACATTTCTCTAATGGCTAATGCATTTCTTCATGTGCCTGTTATCTGGCCTGAATGTCTTCTTTGGTGAAGTGTCTGTTCGTATCCTTTACACATTTTTTAATTGGAGTATTTGTCTCTTAGTTGTTGAGGTATTGAAGTATTTTGTAGATCTTAGAGATTAGACTCTTGTCAGATATATCATAGTCAAAATTTTTTTTCCAGTCTTTTACTCTTTTGGTGAAGTCTTTCGATGAGCATAAGTGTTTAATTTTTAGGAGCTCCAGTTATCTAGTTGGTCTTTTTGGTATCTGTGCATTCTTAGTTATGGTTCATATTTTATTTATGCCATGTATTAGGGCCACTAGCATTGTCCCTGTTTTTTCTTCCATGATCGTCACAGTTTTAGGTTTTATATTTAGGTCTTTGAATCATTTTGAGTTAGTTTTTGTGTATAGTATGAGGTATAGTGACATATACCACTTCCACTCAAAGTCTTTGGCCAGAACTAGCCAGAGAGAATAGGAAATCTGGGAGGATATATGGAAAAAATTGAGAGCATTCCTGTATTTGCAACAGCTACCAAATCAGTAGTTCCTAGAGCAATGAGAACTCCTAAGAATGGGAACCAGACAAGGATGCCCTTTATCACTGCTCTTAATCAATATCGTGCTAGAAGTCCTAGATAAAGCAATAAGGCAAGAAAAAGAAATAACGTACATCCAAATTGCTAAGGAAGAGGTAAAATTATTGCTATTCACAGATGATATGAAGATTTCAGCATATCACAGATAATATGAAGATTTCAGCAAAATAGCAGGATGCAAGATTAACATACAAAAATCAGTTGGATCTTCTATACTAACAAAGAGAACTTCTAAAAGAAAACCACCAAATCAATATCATTTACAATAGCCATCAAGAAGATAAAGTACTTCGGAATAAATCTAGCCAGGGATGTAAAAGACCTACATGAAGAAAACTACAGAACACTACCGCAAGAAACCAAGAGACCTATATATGTGGAAAAACATGCCATGCTCATGGATAGGAAGGCTTAACTTTAGGAAAATGTCAATACTGCCCAAAGTGATCTACAGATACAATGCAATCCTGATCCAAATTCCAACAGCATTCTTTAAGGAGATGGAGAAACAAACCACCAAATTTACATGGAAAGGGAAGATGTCCCTGGTAGGTAAAGCATTACTGAAGAAGAAGAACCAAGTGGGAAGCTTCACACTACCTGATTTTAGAACCTGGTATACAGCCACAGTAGCCAAAACAGCCTGGTATAATGACAGACACATAGACCAATGGCATAGAATTGAGAACCCAGATGTAAATCCATATACCTATGGGCAACTGATTTTTGACAAAGGGCCAAAGTCCATTAAATGGTGAGAAGACAGTCTCTTTAACAAATGGTGCTTGCATAACTAGATGATTTCTGCTTATACAGAAAAAAATACTTTGTATTATTTTGATGTTTTGAATTTTATCGAGGCTTGCTTTGTGGCCTACAATGTGGCCTATTCTAGAGAATGTACCAGGTGTGCTACAAAAGAATATATACTTTGCTTCTGTTGGGTGGAGTGTTCTGTATGTGGCTATGAGGTCAAGTTGGTTGATTGTGGCATTTAGATCTTTTGTATCTTTATTGAGTTTCTTTCTAGATGTTCTGTCCTTCACCAAAAGCGGCGTGTTGAAGTCTATTATTATTGTGGAACTATCTATTTCTCTTTTCAATGCTGTTAGAGTTTGTTTTATGTATTTTGGAGTCCTGTCATTGGACCCTTTAATAACTATATAGTGAGTGCCCTTCCTTATTCTTTATGGTGGATTTTGTTTTAAAATATTTATCAGAGATTAATATTGCCACTCCTGCTCTTTTTTGGGTATTGCTTGCTTGATACGATTTTTTTCCATCCTTTAAGTTTTAGTTTATGTCCTTGTGTCTAAGGTGTATCTTTTGTATACAGCATATAGATTTTTTTTTCTTTTTTTTTTTTAATACATTCTGCCACTCTCTCTTTACTGGTAAATTTAAGTCATTTGCATTCAGTGTAATTATCGACAGGCATGAGTTTACTGATGTTGTGTGTGTGTGCGGTGTTCATGGTTTCTTTGTTCCTCTTAATTTTCTGTGCTGAATTCTTTTTGTTTGTGGACTTTGTTTTCATTTCTTTTGTTATTGTTGATTTTGTATTTACTGAGTCTTTATGTTTTTCTTCTTTTTTTATTTTGATGGGTAGGTTTGTTAGCCTCCTTTGTGGTTACTTTGAAATTTACCTTTGTTTTCCTAAGTTTAAAGCAGACTTTTATTTACTGAAATCACTGTGACTTCCATTCCATATGAAAGTTCTACAACTACACCATTTATTCCCTCTTTTTTGTTTTGACTTTGTCATTGTTTACATATTGACATCTCTGGTTCCTTATTTTCAGTCTCTTAGCTTTCTTTTACTTTTGAGAATTCCCTATCTGGGTTGGTTTTTGGTTGATCTGTCCTGCGTCCTAATCTTGGATTGTCGTCTGATGTTGTTGGTTTTCTAACCAACAAATTAGTATGTCTTATAATTTTAGCCTGGCTTTTATAAATTCCCTTAATTTCTGTTTATTTGGAAATGTCCTAATTTCACCATCATATTTGAGAGACTATTTTTCTGGATATATAATTCTTGGCTGGCTTTTTCTTTTTTTTTTTTTTTCCTTCAAGGCTTTATATGTGTCATCCCACTGCTTTTTTGCCTGAATGACTTCTGCTGAGCACCAGAGCCTAGTCTTATTGGTTCTTCCCTTTGTAGGTGACTTTTCATTTTTCCCTAGCTGCTCTCAGGATTCTTTCTTTGGCAAGTTGGATTATGATATGTCATGGTGACTTTCTTTTGGGGTCTATCTTGTATGGGGCTCATTGAGCTTCTTGGATGGATATCCTCTCATCTTTCATGATATTAGGGACGTTTTCTGTCAGCAAATCTTCAACAACTCTGTTTTCCTTTGTCATCCCCCCATCCCCCATCCTGGAACTCCGATCATACGTAAGTTTTCCTCTTGATAGTATCCCACGTAATTCTTACAGTTTTTTCATTTTTTTTTTCCTTATTTTTCTTCAAACACATTGGTGCCAAGGAATTTGTCTTCAATATCACTAATTCTGGAGAGCTCTGTACATTAGTCTTTTGAATTATTTATCAGGTAGTTCCATTGCCTTATCTTCCTCTGGAATGTTTCCTGATGCTTTATTTTGGTCACTTGCTGGAGCCATCTTCATCTTGTCCTGCTTTTTTATGTGATTTGATATTGTCTGTTGTCTTTGAGAGATCAAGAAGTTATTATCTCTACTTATTTATTTTATGTTTGTTTGCTGCAGCCTGAATTTTTTTTGTTTTGCTTTGATATATCTAGTAGTCTGGGCATTTGTGATACTCTGGTCACTAATCTGGCTGCAATGAAGTGCTCACCTCCTGTCTGCAGGTGGGCAGAGCAGCAACTAGGTGTGTGAGCACAGGTCCCTGTTCGTTGTTCCTGCAGTGCTGCTGAGGATGTAGGTGGCATTTTTGGTGAGGTGATGTATCTATCCTGCTCCGCTGCTTACTGGTTGGTTGGGGTGAAGGTGCCCAGGTCATCAATCAACAGGTGGGAGTGTAGAGATTCTTACCAATAGTCCTGGGAGAGCAGGGTTGCATGGAGGCATTCAGAACAGGCACAAGCTTCAAGTTGCAGGGGTGAGGGCATTGCAGGAGGTGAGGAAGAGGGGTGTCACCTGCCCAGGGGTGCCTGATTGGAGGGCATGCCTCTGTCTGCTAGAGCACATGAGGGATGTTGTACAGCCTTCCTCAGGCACCCAGTGCTGTTGGCTGGAGTGGTTGGGAGGTGCCAACAGTCCTTAGGCCCCTGGTATGGGTAGCTGGATGGAGTAGGTGGTGCCACAAGCCCTCAGGCTCCCAGCATGGGTGGTTGAACTCCCTGTCTTAGGGGGCAGAGTGGTGGTGATTGCCACAGGTCTGCAGCTTTTACGGGAGGGGAGCCAGGAAGGGCGAGGAGGGTGGGAGTGTTCCTCAGGCCCATGGACCTCCAGCATAAGTGGCTGGGCTGTATGCAGTTAGTGGGGTGGGAGCAGTTAACTTTCGCAGGGCATGAAGCACTTCTGTCTGATTCTGGCCATAAGTGCAGAGTTGCTCCTGCCTGTCTGCATCAAGTGGAATAGGTTTTGGCTGGGAATGCTGCTTGCTTTGCTCAGTATAGCCACACTGTGCAGGAGTGGCCAGCAGGGTGCTGTCACAGGTAACCAGAAGGGCAAAAGGTGTTGCACATCTGTGGACTCCCTGCACGAGTGGCTGGGCAAAGGGGAGGGCACCTCTGACTGGGCTGAGAGCTACTGGCTTAGGGGGTGCAGCAGTGTCGGATGCCACAAGCCTGCAGTTGCAAGGAGAGGAGAGAGGGGATGGGCCTCTGGTGCAGGGAAGGAGAGGAAGGAGGGACTGGTGTGTGCATGGCATGTGGGGTGCCTGCACTTGACCTTCACAGGGCTAGAAGCCGTCTTGTCAGGCCCCTGACTTGTGTGCACAGTCACTCCTGCTTAGCTGCTGCAGGTAAAGTGGGCTTCAACTGGGGATGTTGCCCACCTTGTCCCAATATGGCTATACTGTACTGGCTCAGCCAGCAAGGAGCTGGCATGGGTGATTGGAGGGGGTGGAAGGTACTGTAAAATCATGGATGCCCAGTGCTAGTGGCTGGCTAGAGGAGCTGGTACCTCCAGACCATGGCCAGGAGCTCTGGGTAAGGGGGCGTGGTGGTGTTGAATGCCATTGGACTGGTGTCTCCAGCAGGGAGAGAGGGTGAGTGAGGAGGTAGAAGTGCTCCTCAGGCCCATCAACCTCTGGTGGAGGGTGCTGGGGTGATGTGTGGTGGGTTGGGTATGTGCACTTAACTTTTGCAGGGCTGGAGACACTCCTGGCTGACTCTAGAGGTGCGTGCAGAGTTGCTCCTGCTTAGCTACATCATGTGGGGTGGGAATGCTGGGAATGCTGCTTGCTTGTCTCAATCTGCAGATCTGGCTAGTGGGACACTGGTGATTCATAATTCTCAGTTTCCACTATTTTTTAATTGTTTCTCCTTCCACTTGTTGCTCAATTCTTCAGCCTGGTCTTTGATGCTTAGGGTTCCTAAATTGTCATATATATCCAATTCGCTTGGTTTTTGGAGTCCTTGTTGTAAGGCAGATGACATGAAGCATCTAACTACTCCATCTTCGACCTCCTCCGACCTTCTAAGTTTCTTAACTTCTCTTTAATGTTTTCATTTCTTTACCTCTTCGTGCTATATTCTCCTAATTTCAGTCTTCCAGTTCACTAATTAGTTCTTTATCTCTATTTAATCTGTCTACAGATTTTTTACAATTCTAATGATATTTTTATGTCCAGAAATTCAATACGTGCCTCTTTAAAATCTGTCTACACTATTTTAACAGTGTCCTATGCTTTGGGTTTCTCATCCTTCAAGATACCTCTATTGACATTTTAAGCATATGTATCTTACAGTCATTTTCAGATTAATTTGCTATTCTCATTTCTTATTGTGCTGCTACATACGTATGGATACATTCTCATAATAGTTTGTTTCATCATATGGTCCATAATTATTTTGTGAGTGTGATCCTGTTCAGGTTCTTTTTGTGCGTGTTTCTTTTTGCTTTTAAATTTTTGTGTAAGTTCCATATATACTGAACTATAAAGTGTTTAAAACCAAGTGGTTGGCTTTGGTTTGGCTTCTGTTAGGGATCCCAGGACTTGCAATGGCTCTTCTAGATTTTATTTCTTTTATGTTTATTTATTATCTTATGTTCATTTCTAGTTTGAGGTTCTTGCACCATGCAGGTAGTATAAATTAAGACCCTCTACCTACATACTTTGTAGCTTTTTTTGTTTTCCTCACCCACAGCCAAAGACAGAAGGAATACGTTTGTAATCCCCCCGCCCCCACTCCCGGGATATTGGGTACAATTTTTTTTTCTTATCATGAAAATAGGATGTTTTTAGGGGCTCCACTCTTAAGCAGGGGGTAAGTTCTAGTTTCCATGACTGATTTTTATCCAAAGTTATATCCTTAGTATTTCTTCCTGGTTTAAACACCTCAGAGATCCCAACTTTATCAGCCTTACTTACCATTCTGATTTTTCTTTCTTTCTTTAGTTCAGGCATCTGTAAGATTTCTTTCTTTCATCTTACTTGGATGCCCATTTTCAATATTTGATCAAGCATCTTTCTGTGTGTTTGTAGTTGACAGGGTGATCCATCTGGTCATTTTATTACGAATCCTAGTAATCTCTTTTTTTTTTTTTTAGAGTAGGAGGAATTTTGTTATGAGCAGGAATGACATAGGGTATGTAAGTGTGGATGATGACAATCTATCCCTCTCTATTTCTAGGTAAACAGACCAAAATGTATATCTTGTTTTCATGTTTTAATATATGAAGACTCCTTATACTTTTCTTGGATTGAGTATCTAAAGATCTCATTCTAATATTTTTCATGAAGATCTAAAGCTTCTAGAAAGGGTATTTTACATTATTTCTCTGAAGTTTGGAGAGCAGCTGGACTACTGGTAGTATTATTAGTTTAGTAAATAAAAAAATAAAATCCATTCAAATTTGTCTCTAATCATTTCCTGTTCTCATCCTAATACATTCTCAACTGTTTGGAGTTTAGAGCTTTAGAAGTCTCTCAGCAAAAAGACTCACTGCAAGGAAATATCTTAAACTTTCTTGAGCCTATGAACACATGTGTAGTTTGAAGGTCATTATTTCCTAAGGAAACAATATAAAAGATGTGTCTAAGAGTAAGAACCCACACTCTGTTGAAATAAAGCAAAAGAGATTCATTTTTAAGGCCCAGAGACAGTTCAAACTGGGCGATGCTACATTCACAAAGTGAAACCAAGTGCTCTGAGGAATTGAAGGCAAAAAATGGTAAAATAAGGGATTGTAATACAATTTTCTGACTGGCGCTTATAGATTTAGAGAAGTGGGAGGTGGGATAACTCAAAGTGGGGAATTGAAAGAGATTGTTACAAAGCATGTATTATTTGGAGAGATTCCTTTTTACAAAGAACTAATATCTAATGCTTAAAAATAAAGGGTGCCTTAACCCTGGTGGCATAGTGGTTAAGCGCTACGGCTGCTAAACAAAAGGTCGGCAGTTTGAATCCACCAAGTCCTCCTTGGAAACTCTATGGGGCAGTTCTACTCTGTCCTATAGAGTCACTATAGGGTAACTATGAGTTGGAGTCAACTTGATGGCAATGGTTTTTTTTTTTTAACATGTGATTTGCTAACATTTAGGTTAAGCAAGCTGGAGACTTTCCACTGCTGTTTCCTAGAACGAAGCTCATCAGGTTTCTTCCAAGAGCAGGCTACAATGAGCAGTAAACAACACAATGGAGTCCGGCCTGTATTTTAGGCAGAAGCCCTTTCTGTACACCACTCCACCCCCCACCCCAAACAAAACCATTGCCATCGAGTGGATTACGACTCTTAGCGACCCTATAAGACGGAGTAGAACTGCCCCATAGGGTTTCCAATGAGCAGCTGGTGGATTCAAACTGCCAACTTTTTGGTTAGCAGCTGGGCTTTTAACTCTTGTACCACCAGGGATCCTTTTGTGTCCCAGGCCGCTGAATATCAGATGGAGCTGATCTCCGAATTAGGCCAGTCCCTTTACTAAACCAAGTGCCTCAATTTTGGAGCTCTCACACATGTGTGACAAAATGATAAGCTTGGTTTTTAACAACTACATAATACTACATATATTCCAAATGAATTTGTCTCACATTTATTGCATAATTGATTCAGTCTCTTGCCTCTACTTACTGATACACAACTTTCAGCTACTGCCATACCCACTCCTCCCCCACTCTGTTACCACTTTCTTTTTAGTTATTTCTGGAAGCATCTGGAATGTTTCAAATATTTACCATGAGGGGCCTGTAGGCTCATTCTCTTTTAGTCCATTAATCTACTTCCCTAAGTAACTAACCTTCCATCTTTTATTTCTGGCTTCCTTAAATAATGAGTCCTGTACACACACTCTCTTTCATTCCATTACCCCCCTTCTCCCCAGTCACCACCTCAACCTAGCAGATGTGCTTCGATTGCCCTTCACTGTGTACTGCTGCCACTTCCCCAGCCAGAGTCTGGCCAGTACTGACAGTTCCTGCTGCCACTGAGGTACTAGATTCCCTGAGTTGTCTACAAATTTGTTGTGAAATGGCAAAAATGCTTTTTGTTCCTTTTCTTTTTGTATTATACTAAAAGATGTAATAACAGAGCTTCCTGTACTCCAAAGACTTAAAACAGTTTTAGGAAACTAGTATTTTCCAATTTTTACTTACAGCACTTCCTACTTCTACATGATTTAGCCACTTGTAAATTGGGGGTTTAGGTCAAAAGAAATCAAATATCCTCAGTCCCTCTTCCAAGGAGATGCCTGTCATGTCTACGCCATTGCTTTGGCATCCATGGAAATGACCACAACAAAGACTCAAAATGGGACCTCTCTCTTTAACAACAACAAAAACTCATTAAGGTGTGGAGCAAACTCAGTGGCTTGCTTCTGGTGAATAGAGTGTTAAAAGAAAAAAAAAGTTATTTTCTAGAAGAAACCAGGCAGACACCCTCATAAGCAAGAGATCAAGGTTAACATCACTGGTAATAAGTTAAGTTGCTATCGGATTTCTCAAAATGAAGTAATTACTTCATTACTACTTCTACTACCTTTCATTACTTCATATAAAAATGTAAGAAAAATTGGAAGTAAAAATTGGAAAATATTGGTTTCCTAAAACTGTTGTAAGACAATGAAGGGTACTTCACATCTATGGAGCCCTAGTGGTGCAGCAATTAAAAGCTCAGGCTGCTAACCAAAAGGTCGGCAGTTCGAATCCACCAGATGCTCCTTGGAAGCCCTAAGGGGCAGCTCTACTCCATCCTATAGGGTGGCTGTGAGTCGGAATCGACTCGACGCAACAGGTTTTTTTTTCCACATCTATGGTATTCTTCCCAAAAGGCCATAAGCTTGGTCTAACAATGAAAAAACTTCAGACAGACCAAAATTGAGGATCACTGTACAAATACTGACTACTACTCTCAAAAATGTCAAAATCATGGAAAACAAGGAAAAGGCTGAAAATGGGTCACAGACTAGAGGAGGCTGAGGAGATATGGTGACTAAATGCAATGTGGTATCCTGGGTGGGATCTTGGAACAGACAAAGAGCTTTAGTAGAAAAACTGGTGATATCTGAATAAATCTCTAATTTTATTATTAGTATTGTACTAACAGTAATTTCTTAGTTTCAATAAATGTACCATGGTTTTGCATGATGTTAAGATTCACGGAAGCTGGATGAAGCGTATTCAAGAACATTCTGTTTATCTTTGCAAGTCATCTGTATATCTAAAACTATTTCAAAATAAACAAGTTTTCTTTAAAATAATAAGCTTCTTCTACAATTCAAAAATCTCATGGAGTGTATCATTACCTCGCTTCTCTGAATGATTTCAAAAACTAGACACTGCATCTCTGGAGAAGGGATGATGCATTCTGAACCCCAGGAGAAAATCTTCTGTTCTGGAGGGTGTCCTCTGAAGGGAACAACCCTTAATCAAACCAACCATCAAGAGCTGCCAAGTATTGGAAACACCCTTGCACAGTGTCTCAACCAGAACTTGAACTTAAAGAACTAATGACATATCCAGGTAGAGAAATTTTCTGATGAGACAAGCATACATAACTTGAGTTTTAACTTCTCAGACCTTTTAGATTCCAAATCACCAGAGGCTGGTTGTCTTGAAACTGTCATTCTTTTTCTAAAACAGAATAGTGCTGAATATTAAATTCAAAATATAAGAAAGAGCTTTTTCAAAGGACAGAAACATTGATAAATTCTTGTGACATATCCTATAGCCCATTGCGATACAAACAAAACAGGCTCTCAGGCTGGCATATAAAAGCTGATAACCACCAGCAAATATCAACAAAACTGTGATTTTCAGCTTGTTCCACCCTGGCTGTTAAACTGAAAGAAGTGTGATGATACAGACTTTTCTGCCTTCTGTTCCTTCTGAGAGTTGGAGCATCTTCAAGAGATAGGTGTGTATCTATTTAGGTATTTCATTACACTTGCTTGGAATAAAATGGGTTTTGGTTTTTAGCTCTAGACTTCTATTTCCTGGAGGAGTAAACGTCATATCACTTTGACTTTATTTTCCTTTAAAATCAATCATTCTGTGTTTGGTCTCTTCTCCAAATTGCACAAGCAGATTAATGTAGCAATTATCTGTACTGGTAATTGAATGACTCTGATGGCAAACCACAAAGACCTATTGATTTCTCAGCCTTTCTAAATAAATACCCCTTCTCCCCAGTCTCAAGTAAATAACCACCTTCCGTCCTTGGTATTTAATAACAAAGCAGTCTCTTAGTCAACAATCAAGGAAGGCCAAGTGGGTAGTCATTGGTCCCAGATATCCCTTGCTAAAAAAATTTTCCGTTGTTATTCTTATATTCCCTCTGTTTTTTTTTTTTTTCATATTATACAATCCTTACTTTCTCTATCCTCTCATATTGCACTCATCAGAATATCCTTTTCTGTCTTGTTTCCACCGCTGTACTTAGAGCTGGCTCGTTCAGGCAAAAGATGGAACTAATTCTTTTACACCAGGTTGTAAATACATCTAATAAGTAGAATGACTATGTCACTTGTCATCTAAATGAGGGCCCTTTTCAGATTAAATGGGGCATGAACCAGCTGGGCTACTAGGACAAGAGGCAGAAAGTGACAACATCCAGGAGAATTGTACACATGGTCAGCCAACTAATAAAGTTTAATATGTTTTCTTCTAAGGAAAAGTAAGCTTTAGCAAAGCAAAGACAAAAATAAAATAAAAATAACTTCTAATTGTTGAATTTCAAATACCAAACAGTATGCACGGGAGTTGACAGCTAAAGGAAGTCTTCCTTGAGCTTCTAAAACAATGCGTCTATTTTCCATCGTCAATCCTCTACCTCTTAAGAAATGCCAGTGATACGGATACTAGAATAATAAAAAGTGCTTGCATATGCATAATGCTTTAACGTTTTAAAATAGTTTAATAACTGTTACCTTACCTGAACTACATATGAATCTATTGTGTTTGAGCAGGTTAACATTGCTCCATTTGTAGATGAGGACAATGAGTTGAAAGTCAAGCCTACGTTATCATTTATTTCTCCTTTCAGTCATTCAAGAAAGGTGTACTGAATACTTCCATTTTCCTACCTGCCAGACCCTGGGCTGGTTATTAAGATGAAGATGATACAGTCCCTTCTTTTAAGCTGCAATTGTCTTTCTGGATACAAAAAGCAAGGCATGACTTGCTTTTCATATTCAGGATGTTTTGTATTAAAGCACCGCAACCTACTTACATTCTAACTCTAGTTATGACAACTGCCCATATTTTTCAATGCTTCATGTAAAACTTTTGGAACTTCTGACACAGCTAGGTTTTTGTTAACTCTTTCATTTTTCCCTGAGGAATTGGTCAAGAGATCCTTTCTGTGGGCCAGAAAAATAAAAGGAGGCAAGTTTCTGAATGAGCTCTTCTCTAAAGAAAGTATTACAGCAATGATTAGAGACTAACGGCCAGGTGGACTAGGTATTGAGGTGACATCTCAGGAGACCTCACCAGGAAAGGATAAAGGCACAAGTTGAATACAACCTTCAAGCTTTGAAGCACTGACAGTACAAGGTAAGCTGAATTACATCATAAGTACAAAAAACAGGTGGCTCAGGGGTGAGCAAGAATATTTTCAAGACAATTGCAGAAAAGGTCTTGGTTTAAAGACTTCCACAACTCCTTTAGAGCAATAAACAGCAGGAAAGTTTCAGAATACTCTTGGTCTTTCCTACTTAAAGTGGGATCCCTGATCTAGCATCATCAGCATCACCTGGGAGCTTGTTAGAAAAGCAAAATCTGAGGCCCCACCCCAGACCTGTGAATAAGAAACTACAATTCAACAAGAGCCTGAAGAGCCCTGGTGGCGCAACAGTTAAGTGGCTTGGCTGCTAACCAGAAGAGCTGGGGCTCAAACTCACCCAGCAGCTCTATGGGAGAAAGACCTGGCAATCTACCCCCATAAAGATTACAGCCTAGAAAGCCCTATGGGGATGTTCTACTCTGTCACATGGGGTCACCATGAGTTGAATATCAACTCAATACGTCTTCACAGCACCTAACAACAACAACCAGATGATTCCTATACACATTAATCTTTGAGAAGCGCTCCTGTGATAGGAAGGAGCCTTAGTGGAGTACTGGTTAAAGCATGTGGCTGCTAACCTGGTGGTGCAGTGGTTAAAGCACTGGGCTGCTAAATGAAAGGTTGGCAGTTCTAACACACCACCCGCTCCTTGAGAGAAAGATGTGACAGTCTGCTTCCACAAAGATTTACAGCCTTGGAAACCCTATGGGGCATTTCTAGCCTACCCTATAGGGTCACTATGAGTCAGAATCGACTTGAAGGCAATGAGTTTGGGACTGTGATAGGACCATTTATACAATGCATCCCCAGACTACATTTTGAAAGTTTCAAATTTTCATAGCAGCCTTCCAATAGATCCACTCTACACCTATGTAACACTGTAATCTGAATAGAAAGATGCTCGAATTTCCAGACAAAACAAACTATTCCTATGGCTTACTCTTTCTGAGTACAATGGGTAATCGCCAATATCCTATTTTGATGAGTGCCAAGTAGGCCTGACCTCCATTTTACCTAATATAGATTGCAGTTCCTCTTTCAAAGGCTCACTCCCAGCAGGGGCAGCCAATGAGCTTATTCCTGGCTCTAGTCTGAAAGAGACTCCAGCTATTTTCCTCATGTTCTTGTGGATTCATGATAGAAAAACATATTAGCTAGGCCATGCTTAGACAATACTACACTCTGAAACTTCTTGTAAAAGTAGTGACAGGGAAGACCACTTTGTTTCAGCTTTTTTGTTTCAGTAAAAAGACCACTCTTTGGGGAATCTGACAGGTACTAGTATTTAGGAAAATTGCTCCATGGGAAGGGGTTTAAGGTCAATGGCTTCTGAGGATCCTAAAATTTTATGATTCCCTGAATGCGGCAGGGTGAAAAGGGCAAGATTATGAAATTAGACAGTATGGGATTTAATTCTCTATTTTTATCTCTCTGAGCTATGTGGCTGTAAGCAAGTTACTTAACATCGCCAAGCTTCATTTTTCTCATCTGTAAAAAAAAAAAAAAGCTTCATTTTTCTCATCTGTAAGAGGGAGGTAATTATACTTACCTTGAAGGACAGGGGAAAGATATAACAAGATGATGTATATAAAGTACCTAGCATAACGCCTAGCCCCTGTTTAGCCCTTTATAAATATTAGATCTTTTCATTATTGTCATCCTATTCCTCTAAACTGATAAAAATGTGGAGGAAAAGTCATTTAAGCTGTTTATTTTCTTATTATATCATCTTGGAAGGCACAAACATCCAGGGAGAAGAAATTGCACAAATGGAATGAATATTACATTCTAACCTGACGATATCATATATTCAAACAACAGCATTAGAATCTTATTAAGCTAGGAGCCCATAATAGTACTATTCTTAAGTTTTGTGCTATGAAAATATCTGTTATCATATGAGGTCTCAAAACAGCCCCAGAAACATTTGCAAAGTACGCACCATTTATCTCCACCCCACCATCTACTTTGAGTCTTCACTTTCCCATGTGGGTCCCACAGGCAGTGACCCTCTCTCCAGCAGCACTCCTGTCCCCTGAACCCTGTCATATGTGCATATCATGCTCCAGCTTTTACTTCCCATTAATTTTTCTCTATCGAAATTACTTATTCTGTGCCCTTCTATGCAACATTCCTTTCAGTTATAAAGATAACTAACAAAACAATTCCTATTAATGGCAATTAGTAAGATAAAGATTACTGTCACCTTTACCTTAATAGGTAATGTGTGCGCAATTTAGCAGAGATTTCTGGGGGTGGTATTTCAACCCCAAAGGATTGCTTGAATATTGTCCATATTTGGTATAGTGGCAAGAGGATGAGAGAGAGAGAAGGCATAGAAGAGTGGGACTAGTAGAAGCTTCTAGCTTTCCTCTGATCACACACTGTCTCTTTGCATGGGTTACCTGTCCCAAAACCTACTGCTGTTGTGTTAATTCTGACCCATAGTGATCCCACAGGACAGGTTAGACTGCCATATCTTTCTCCCTTGAAGTGGCTGGTGGGTTTGAACCTCTGACCTTTTGATTAGCAGGCCAGCACTTTAACCACTGCATTACCAGGACCCATTACGTGGTGCCCATATGACCTAATATTTAAGTGCTTTTGGAATTGAAATATTTTTCCCTTAAGGAAAATTCTTCTTCATAGTACTATGAGTATATACTCTTGTCTAGTACTATTTCTCCATGAAAAATATTAGTCTTGATGATAAACTGAATCAAAAGGTTTAGAATTTTAAAGCGATTATAAAGATGGGATATTAGTGTAGATGTTATAGCAGAGCTATTGATTAGATTATACCTATGAGTTTGGGAGGAGCTGACCCTTACAAGGACTCTCAAATCATATCTGCCAAAACCAAATAAATGAAATGCCTTTTTTTTCTTATCCAATATACCAAAGGACAGTTATGAAGCCAGTATGCAGTGGCAGTCTAGGTCTAACTTCATAAAGAATGGCATTAAGTTCCCTTAATTGACCTATTATTTTCTTTTACTTTTTTGATCAAGGGAGAGAATGGTCTCCTAAAACTTTACAGAGAGCTGTTAGTGCCCTTGGTTTTATGGAACTGCTTGAGGATGAGAAGTCTCTATCACTATTTATGGAATTTGGACCAAACCAATAATATAGAGAGGCAGCCACAATAATAACTCAATCCTGATTATGTGAAAACTTGAGGGTTTTCAGTTAATAATGTCCTCTTAGCAAGGGCCTTAAATCTTCTTAAAGAGATGTTCTTGTTGAAACCACTACAAGGATCAATTTATCATCTATATCCGTACAGTCCAGAATCTGTTGTTTAAACAACTGATTCAAGTTCACCTAAGCCATCTTTCTTCCTATGTCATTTACCAATATACTGTACACCAACTCACTTATTATTTACAGAGAAGTTAATACACCTCTGGCTGAATCTGATAAAAATTTTATCTGTTTTCCAAAATTTCAGGAACCAAATCTTTCCAGTTGAACAACCGATATTTTGTTCTCCCGGAATTGTCAAGATCATTTATCTACATAGAATGAATTTACTAAAGTCATCTTCATACTTGCCATGACTCTTCATTAGAATAACCTTTAATGGAAATAGACTCTTTTAACTGAAAATTCAGGTATTTTACTATTCATATTGAAAAAATTATTTTAGGTAGAAAACTCAAAGATAATTTTTTTTTCCCAGAACACACAAAAAATTATATCAGTTGCCTGCTTCTTAATGACTGTTATTAAGGAGACTCAGGAGAGAAAATATGACAAACCTGTTACAAGATTTATTTGGCCAGAGGTCTTAGACTATAAGCTAAAACTAATCAAAAAGAAAGTATAGTATATCTGATATGCAATAATTTAGGCAGGTTCATGTTGAAGAATAATTAAATATGGCAAAACCTCTGTTCTGATTTTCTTACTTCCTCCACCATAAACCCCTCTTCCAATTATAATTCAAGTCAGAGTCATTAAAAATATTGAGTAGGTTGAGCACTGTGTTCTTTTTTTTTTTTTTAATAACTTTTATTAAGCTTCAAGTGAACGTTTACAAATCCAATCAGTCTGTCACATATAAGTTTACATACATCTCACTCCCTACTCCCACTTGCTCTCCCCCTCTTGAGTCAGCCCTTTCAGTCTCTCCTTTCTTGACAATTTTGCCGGCTTCCCTCTCTCTCTATCCTCCCATCCCCCCTCCAGACAAGAGTTGCCAACACAATCTCGAGTGTCCACCTGATATCATTAGCTCACTCTTCATCATCGTCTCTCTCCCACCCGCTAACCAGTCCCTTTCATTTCTGATGAGTTGTCTTCGGGGATGGTTCCTGTCCTGTGTCAACTGAAGGTCTGGGGAGCATGGCCGCCGGGATTCCTCCAGTCTCAGTCAGACCATTAAGTTTGGTCTTTTTATGAGAATTTGGGGTCTGTATCCCACTGATCTCCTGGCTCCCTCAGGGGTCCTCTGCTGTGCTCCCTGTCAGGGCAGTCATCGATTGTGGCCGGGCACCAACTAGTTCTTCTGGTCTCAGAATGATGTAGGTCTCTGGTTCATGTGGCCCTTTCTGTGTCTTGGGCTCTTAGTTGTCGTGTGGCCTTGGTGTTCTTCCTTTTCCTTTGCTCCAGGTGGGTTGAGACCAATTGCTGCATCTTAGATGGCCGCTTGTTAGCATTTAAGACCCCAGATGCCACATTTCAAAGTGGGATGCAGAATGATTTCATAATAGAATTATTTTGCCAATTGACTTAGAAGTCCCCTCAAACCATGTTCCCCAGACCCCCGCACTTGCTCCGCTGACCTTTGAAGCATTCATTTTATCCCGGAAACTTCTTTGCTTTTGGTCCAGTCCAGTTGAGCTGACCTTCCATGTATTGAGTGTTGTCTTTCCCTTCACCTAAAGCAGTTCTTATCTACTGATTAATCAATAAAAAACCCTTTCCCACCCTCCCTCCCTCCCCCCCTCGTAACCACAAAAGTATGTGTTCTTCTCAGGTTTACTATTTCTCAAGATCTTATAATAGTGGTCTTATACAATATTTGTCCTTTTGCCTCTGACTAATTTCACTCAGCATAATGCCTTCCAGGTTCCTCCATGTTATGAAATGTTTCAGAGATTTGTCACTGTTCTTTATCGATGCGTAGTATTCCATTGTGTGAATATACCACAATTTATTTACCCATTCATCAGTAGATGGACACCTTGGTTGCTTCCAAATTTTTGCTATTGTAAACAGAGCTGCAATAAACATGGGTGTGCATATATCTGTTTGTATGAAGGCTCTTGTCTCTCTAGGGTATATTCCTAGGAGTGGGATTTCTGGGTTGTATGGTAGTTCTATTTCTAACTGTTTAAGATAACGCCAGATGGATTTCCAAAGTGGTTGTACCATTTTACATTCCCACCAGCAGTGTATGAGAGTTCCAATCTCTCCGCAGCCTCTCCAACATTTATTATTTTGTGTTTTTTGGATTAATGCCAGCCTTGCTGGTGTGAGATGGAATCTCATCGTAGTTTTAATTTGCATTTCTCTAATGGCTAATGATCGAGAGCATTTTCTCATGTATCTGTTGGCTGCCTGAATATCTGCTTTAGTGAAATGTGCGTTCATATCCTTTGCCCACTTCTTGATTGGGTTGTTTGTCTTTTTGTGGTTGAGTTTTGACAGAATCATGTAGATTTTAGAGATCAGGCGCTGGTCGGAGATGTCATAGCTGAAAATTCTTTCCCAATCTGTAGGTGGTCTTTTCACTCTTTTGGAGAAGTCTTTAGATGAGCATAGGTGTTTGATTTTTTGGAGCTCCCAGTTATCGGGTTTCTCTTCATCATTTTTGGTAATGTTTTGTATTCTGTTTATACCTTGTATTAGGGCTCCTAGGGTTGTCCCAATTTTTTCTTCCATGATCTTTATCGTTTTCGTCTTTATGTTTAGGTCTTTGATCCACTTGGAGTTAGTTTTTGTGCATGGTGTGAGGTATGGGTCCTGTTTCATTTTTTTTGCAAATGGATATCCAGTTATGCCAGCACCATTTGTTAAAAAGGCTATCTTTTCCCCAGTTAATTGACACTGGTCCTTTGTCAAATATCAGCTGCTCATACGTGGATGGATCTATGTCTGGGTTCTCAATTCTGTTCCATTGGTCTATGTGTCTGGTGTTGTACCAATACCAGACTGTTTTGACTACTGTGGCTGTATAGTAGGTTCTGAAGTCAGGTAAGGTGAGGCCTCCCACTTTCTTCTTCTTTTTCAGTAGTGCTTTGCTTATCCGGGGCTTCTTTCCCTTCCATATGAAATTGGTGATTTGTTTCTCTATCCCCTTAAAATATGACATTGGAATTTGCATCGGAAGTGCGTTAAATGTATAGATGGCTTTTGGTAGAATAGACATTTTTACTATGTTAAGTCTTCCTATCCATGAGCAGGGTATGTTTTTCCACTGAAGTATGTCCTTTTGAATTTCTTGTAGTAGAGCTTTGTAGTTTTCTTTGTATAGGTCTTTTACATCCTTGGTAAGATTTATTCCTAAGTATCTTATCTTCTTGGGGGCTACTGTGAATGGTATTGATTTGGTTATTTCCTCTTCGGTGTTCTTTTTGTTGATGTAGAGGAATCCAAGTGATTTTTGTATGTTTATTTTATAACCTGAGACTCTGCCAAACTCTTCTATTAGTTTCAGTAGTTTTCTGGAGGATTCCTTAGGGTTTTCTGCGTATAAGATCATGTCCTCTGCAAATAGTGATAACTTTACTTCTTCCTTGCCAATCCGGATACCTTTTATTTCTTTGTCTAGCCTAATTGCCCTGGCTAGGACTTCTAGCACAATGTTGAATAAGAGCGGTGATAAAGGGCATCCTTGTCTGGTTCCCGTAGTCAAGGGAAATGCTTTCAGGTTCTCTCCATTTAGAGTGATATTGGCTGTTGGCTTTTGCATAGATGCCCTTTATTATGTTGAGGAATTTACCTTCAATTCCTGTTTTGGTAAGAGTTTTTATCATGAATGGGTGTTGGACTTTGTCAAATGCCCTTTCTGCATCAATTGATAAGATCATGTGGTTTTTGTCTTTTGTTTTATTTATGTGATGGATTACATTAATGGTTTTTCTGATATTAAACCAGCCTTGCATACCTGGTATAAATCCCACTTGATCAGGGTGAATTATTTTTTTGATGTGTTGTTGGATTCTATTGGCTAGAATTTTGTTGAGGATTTTTGCATCTATGTTCATGAGGGATATAGGTCTATAATTTTCTTTACACTGTGTTCTTTTAAAGAACTAACTGGGATCAAACTGACAACAGCAACTCAAAACCTGAGATGGGAAGTGTAGAGGGCAGTGAGTTTATGTTAATGGGGGAGGGACAAGTTGGCAAAGAAGGGTGAGAATGGTTGCATAACTTGAAGAATGCCATCAGTGCCACTGAATTGAACATGTAGAAATTGGTGTATTGGTGGTATGTTTTGCTGAGTATATTTGCAACAACAAAAATATATATATTTTTAATATTGGGTAGGGGTAGGGTACCATGCAATCTCTAATCACCCCATGTGTCCAAAAAAAAAAAAAAAAACCCAAGCCCATTGCCGTCGAGTCGACTCCGACTCATAGCGACCCTATAGAACAGAATAGAACTGCCCCACAGAGTCTACGAGGAATGCCTGGTGGATTCAAACTGCCAACCTTTCGGTTAGCAGCCATAGCACTTAACCACTATGCCACCAGGGTTTCCACCCCACGTGTATAAACTCTCAAATCCAAAAGAATAATCAAAAGGCCTTCATGCACATGAATAGTTTCAATTGTAGCTCATCCACTCATTAACCAAACATTTGCTGACCACTTTCTGGGAATTAAGATGAATTAAACACAGTCCCTTCCTTTTAGGAGCTCACAGTCTGTTAGCAGAGGTAGACAGGTAATCATGTTATTATAAGACAGTGAGACAGATGATGGCGAAAGCTACAAAGTTCTCATAGGAAATGGAGGGGGTGAAGAACCCATGCAAAATGGTCACTTAGACCTAAACAAACAAGTATATCAAGAAAAATAAAAATACCAGGAGTGCATTTGACCTAAATTTCTTGGACAAAAGTTATGTTCTTGCCGTTGAACAGACAGAGATAACGTAAAGACATAAAACAAGTGAGTTTTAAGCAGGCAAGTTTAAATCTCAACTTTGCCATCTACAGGCTATGTAAATTTGGTTAAACTCATTGCTTTTTGAACTTCAATCTCCCCAGCTACAAAATATATACAAGAATACTTATCCAAAAAAGTCAATAGTGATAAATAATGTGAAATAAAAAATATGAATATCTTGTATGTAGAATCAATAATTTCAAGTGACAGCAACAGTAATAAGGTTAGCTACTACTGTTATTATTGAGAGTTTAAGATTTTCCAGGCACTCAGCTAAGCACTTTACCTGCAACATCTTTAATCCAGGTAAACATTCTATCCACCAGTTGATGTCCAGTCGATTCCAACTTGTGCTGACCCCACGTATGTTAGAGTAGTACTATGCTTCACAGGTTTTTTAACAGCAAATTTTTCAAAAAGTGATCTACAGGCCTTTCTTCCAAGGTGCTTATGGGTGAATTCAAACCTCCAGCCTTTCAGTTAGCAGCTGAGTGCAATAACTGTTTGTCCCACCCAGGGACTACAAATATCCTGTAAAACCAAAAAAAAAAAAAAAAAAAACACACAAAAAAACAAAAACCTAAACCCATTGCTGTCTAGTCAATTCCAACTCATAGCAACCCTATAGGACAGAGTAGAACTTCCCTACAGGGTTTCCAAGGAGCGCCTGGTGGATTAGAACTGCCAACCAACTAGAAGAGATTCATACACACTTTCGTTACAAAGAAAGGTGATCCAACAGAATGTGTAAATTTCCAAACAATATTATTAATATCACATGCAAGCAAAATTTGTCTGAAGATAATTCAAAACAGTTGCAGCAGTATATCAACAAAGGAATACCAGAAATTCAGGCTGGATTCAGAAGAGGACATGAAAGAAGGGATATCATTGCTGATGTCAGATGGATCTTGGCTGAAAGCAGAGAATACCAGAAAGATGTTTACCTGTATTTTATTGACTATGCAAAGGCACTCGACTGTGTGGACCATATAACATATTATTGATAACACTGCAAAGAATTGGAATTTGAGAACACTTAACTGTGCTCATGAGGAACCTGTACATAAATCAAGAGGCAGTCGTTCAAACAGAACTAGGCGGTACTGCGTGGTTTACAGTTAAGAAATGTGTTTGTGTGTCAAGACTGTACCCTTTCACCATACTTATTTAGTCTGTATCCTGAGCACATAATCTGGGAAACAGGACTATATGAAGAAGAGTGGGGCATCAGGATTGGAGAAAGACTCATTAACGATCTGCATTTTGCAGATGACAAAGCCTTGCTTGCTGGAAGTGAAAAGGACTTGAAGTACTTGCTGATGAAGATCAAAGGCTATATAGCCTTCAGTATGATTACACCTAAACATAAAGAAAACAAAAAGCCCCACAACTGGACCAATAAGCAACATCATGATAAATGGAGAAAAGATTGAAGTTGTCAAGGATTTCTTTTCACTTGGATCCACAGCCAACACCTGCGGAAGCAGCAGTCAAGAAATCAAATGACGTTTTGCACAGGGCAAATCTGCTGCAAAAGAACTATTTAAAGTGTTAAAAAGAAAAGATGTCACTTTGAGTACTAAGGTGCATGCGACCCAAGCCATATGGTATTTTCGATCACCTCATATGCATGCGAAAGCTGGGCAATAAATAAGGAAGATCAAAGAAGAATTGATGCTTTTGAACTATGGTGTTGGCGAAGAAGACTGAATACACTATGGACTGCCAAAAGAACGAACAACTCTGTCTTGGAAGAAGTACGGCCAGAATGCTCCTTAAAAGGAATAATAGCAACACTTGGTCTCATGTACTTTGGACATGTTATCAGGAGGGACCAGTCCCTGAAGAAGGACATCAGCTTGGTAATGAAGAGGGTCAACAAAAAAGAGGAAGACCCTCAAGGAGATGGACTGACACAGTGGCTGCAACAATGGGCTCAAACATAGCAAGGACTGTGAGGATGGTGTAGGACCAGGTAGTGTTTCTTTCTGTTGTTCACAGGGTCACTGTGAGTTGGAACTGACTCTATGGCATCTAACAACACCAAACAGTAGCACAGAGAAGTTGTGTACACATGGTAACACAGCTAGTATGCAGAGCATCTGGGACCCAAACTTAGCAATCTCACTCTGAAGTACTGTACTATAGATCCTTAATAGTTTGCTTTATAGCTCATCTAACATTTGAAAGTCTTAGCTTACACGGTGGCAGCTTTTAAATGAAAGTACTTAAACTAAAAAAAGAAAAAATATGCAAGGTAAAATGAATATCTTTGATTATTCTTTTATATCAAGTCTTTCTCAATCATCTTTCTGGATTCTAATTTAATTAATTAGGCATTTAATTTTAATAAAATTTAATGTAATTTATTGCATATTAACTATGTGCTAGACACTGAGCTAAGTGACATATACACAGATATATATATATATATATAACATTTCAAGTAATTCTTACACCAATCATATGAGTGAGTAACATTATTATCTCAATTTTGCAAATAAAGAAGGATTGCAATCTTAATACTTATATATGGAGGAGCCAGGATTTGAACTCTGGCCTGTCTAATTCCAGAGGATATGTACTTAATTTGCAGTTGTTGATTGGACATTATATCCATCTACTTGCTCACCTATTTATTCGTTAATATATTCCACAGCAATTTATTGAGAACTTGTTGTATTAGGCACTGTCTTAGTTTCCTAGGGCTGTCATAACAAAATGCCATCAAGTGCTGCTCTAATGGTTGATTGGATCCATAGGTCACATTTCTAATCTCTTTAGTAAATGGTTATCCAGCCACACCCTTGGTGTCTTCTCCAAAGTATGCTCTCTTAATTTTCACAATATGGATAGACTAAGAATTTTCCAAATTTTCAAGTTTGGGCTTCTTTTGCTTAACATTTCATGCCTTAATTTATCTCTTTCCTCCCACATTTTACTATAGCAGCAAGGAGAAACCAGGCCATACCTTGAAGATTCTGCTCAGAAATCTCTTCAGCTAAATATCCACTTTCATCAGTTACAAGATCTTCTTTCCACAAAACCAAACCAAAAAGCCAAACCCAGTGCTGCAGAATTGATTCTGACTAATAGTGACCCTACAGAACAGGGCAGAACTGCCCTATAGGGTTGCCAAGGCTGTAAATCTTTATGGAAGCAAACTGCCATATCTTTCTCCAGTGGAGCAGGCTGATGGGTTTGAACAGCTGACCTTTCTCTTAGTAGCCAAGTACTTAACCACTGTACCATCAGATCTCCTTTCCACAAAATACTGAACCATAACTGAGTCAAGTTCTTTATCACTTTATAACAAGGATCACCTTTCCTCTGGTGTCCAATAACACTGGTTTTTTTAAAGACCTCACCAAAAACCCATTTAACATCTACATTTCCAGCAACATTTTCTTCAAGAAAGAAAATTTCTTCAATAGAGGCTTTCTCTAGAGGGCTCTTCATTTCTTTCTGAGGCTTTACCAGAATCATCTATGAAATCCGTAATTCTACCAACAGTCTCTTCAAGGCAATTTAAGCTTTTACTTTCACCCTCCTATCACCCTATTTCAAAGCTACTTCTACATTTCTCAGTTTTTGCTAGAGCCACACCCACTTCTGCTACTAAACTCTGTCTCCATTTCCTAAGGCTGTCACAACAAAACCACCAAGTGGATGGATTTAAAGAATAGATGTTTATTTTCTCACAGTTCTGATGGCTGGAAGTCAAAATCTGGGGCATCAACAGGGCTATGCTCTCTCTCCATAGGCTCTAGGGGAAGATCCTTCCTTGTCTCTTTTACTGTCTGTTGGCATTGGCCATTTTTTGGTGTTCTTTGGCTTGTAGATGAATTTTTACATGTGTCTCCCCTCTTGGGTGTGACTTTTTCTCTGTTTTTGCTCTCCCCTTTTTATCATCCCACTTAGATGGGATCAGGGCTAGGGCTCACCCTACTCTACTATGTCCTAGTTTACTTAAACTGATTAAAGAAAAATTATATTTGCAAACAAGGTCACTTTCACAGGTACAGAATTAGTACTTCAGCATATTTTTTGTGGGGGGGGGGATACAATTCAATCCCTAACAGGTACCATGTTAAAAAAAAAAAAATAAGGAGATAAACGTGGTATCTGCCTTAAAGGACAGCATCAACTATAAAAACTATAGGAGAGTCAAATAAAATGATGATTATCGTATATATGATGGCATGACTCTTTGCTTAAATATTAACAATCATTTTCACCAAATGTTGTTTGGAATACTCATTTCAAAATATTCACCATGCGTCTGCAAAACTGCTCACTTTATAACCCTTTTGGATATTTATATTTCATATTTGCCAATTATCAATTTTCAAAAAACAAAACTATTCAGATGTTTCCCTAACTTACTTGTATTGGGGACCCTTTTATTTTTACCATAAACCCTACTAATAGTCTACAAAATAGAGTATTAATAGTTTCCCATGAAACAATCTCAAAAATTGTTGCTAGCAACACTATTGCTTTGTAATAGAAAACACTGCATGTCTTGCCAATATATTGATTTTAGCCAAAATTCTTTATAGCCTTAGCCTGAAGGGTATTATGCACTTCCTAAATTTTAAACTTATAACTTCTGCAGTTGCAGGCTAACATTTTTCATTTGAAATCAGGGATTCTAACTGGTTCGTTCCAGTTCAACCTTCTGCTCAGAACTTGCCTTTCCACATGTGCACTTAAGAATCAATTGGTGATCTTGTTAAAATATAGATTGTGATTCAGTATATCTGGGGTGGAAAGACAAACTCTCAGCAGGGCGTCAAACCGGGATGAACCTGTTTGAACCCTGTTTGAAATACTATTACTCCAGCCAGTTGACAGTCTATAAAATGGATTCAGCTGTGTCTTGAGTCGATACATATTCTCTCCCTCCAGTGCTCACTATTTGACTGACTGCTGTCACCTGGGCTGGAGGAGGGCAAACACAAGCTGAATTTTTACTGATTCTGAGGTAGAGGCCACATGGAAGGCAGCTAACAACTATTCTAAGCACGAGAGGGCTTTTGTTTTCCTGACTAAACTGTGACTGACATACAGTTAAAATGTTCCTGGGTGATTAATGCATCTCTGGCTTGGGGAAGCAAGGAAGGCTTCATGGAGAAGGTGATATGACTTGAGTCAGGAAGTTAAATCGACAATAATCAGGTGGAGAAATAAATTATGTTGAGGGGGCAGGCAAAGGTGGTGGTATAAGAGGCAGAAAGAACCTAGGAAATGGTAGAACCAGGATCAGATATTGTATGGGAGACACTTTCCCTTCACTAAGCTTTGTTCTTGCTGTTGTTAGGAGCCACTGAGCTGGTTCCAGGCATAGCGACCCTCACTAAGCTCTAGAACCCCATTTCTTTACCTGACACAGCACTAAGAACATTCACTACCAAACAAACACCTTTAAACAAATGTCAGTTTGCATACTGTTAAAATGGGTTTTGAACTGTGCAGAGTATAAGAGCACTATAGGCAGTCCCTGGGTTACAAATATCCTACCTATGCATAACTCTCATGTGCCCTTTAATATGTAACTTTGCCCTTACTTTCAAACAACAGAACCAACCCCTAGTCAAAAATTCTTCATCGTAATAACCTTCACTTGGCTCTTAAATCATGAAAAAGGCTTTGAGCCTTTTCTTGCACTATTTTTGAGGATAAATAAGAACCATATGCACCTGGGTGATTTATCTACAAATTCTTAAAGACACAGGAAGAGATCTCATTTGTAACCCTGGGACTGCCTATGTCATTGTCATCCTCAGCACTGTACTGTTATTGAGCCCAGGATCACAGTCACATTTGGCCCACAACTCATGCTGTTGCCTCTTATTGAACTCTCTTTTGTTTATATACATATTGCTCCTAGTTGCACAGTACTTTCCCCATTATATAATGGCGCTATTGGCACTTTTAACCTAAGTGGAGACATACATATATTTCCATTGTATTTTTTCTTGTTAAATTTTATTACATAGAGAGCCATAATATGGGCGCAAGTCAGGACCACCAGTGCTGTGATCAAAAAACAGAGAAATGTGGAAAAGGGTTGGTTGCAGAGGAATCAGAGGAGGGACTTGGAAGGAGCAAAAGAGCATGGACTAGGAAATATAGTATCTGTAGTTCATCCTGTCGCACAGAAGTGAACGCGGGTATAACACTCCTTCATAATTCTTGGCCTGAGTTCTAGGCAAACAAATGTGTTTGAATAGTGTTTCAATATCCCTGTGTTTCTGGTTGGTTCTGGGGATGCATGTAAGATTGAGGGGAGGGTCCATAAGTTTTGGAATCAGGCTGACTTGATTTTGAAGCCAGACCCCAATAACTTGCTCATTCTATTTGTTTTGGATAAGTTAGTCTTTTATTAACCTTCGCTAATTTTTTTTTTTAATGGATTTAATAACACTTCTCACAAGGTATTTTGAAGATAAAATATGAAGTTTCAGTATTTGGCACTGGTGATTTCTCATCAAGGTTGATTTTTGGTCCTCATTTTCCTATCAATATTTTAGTGATTAAAAATAAAACACAACTAAAAGGAACAACAAAAACATTGCAACTAACCATCCCTGAATGATTTTCGTAAACTTGAAGGAGTGTGGGCTGATGATTACTGAAGTTTCATTTTAAAATAATAGAAAAAAGAAAGAAAATGTGTTGGGTGTTTTGAGATGATAATGAGTAATGCATTAATGGAATGTGGCTGAATTAGAAGTTGGATGGTCTACAGGAGACATACTGTCATACAATTAAACAAAATCTTCAGAAGTGATAATAAGTATAATAACAGCTAATTTCAACCAAACCCTGACTGTGCCAAGTGCTTTACGTGTATTATCGCATTTAATCCATGTATAACCTTGTAATGGATAAGTGGCTTGACCCACTTAAGTTAAACAACCACTTGCTCATTTATTTGGAAAATAGCTATCATAAGAGAAATTTTACAAAACCATATTTTCAACAGTCTTCATAATCCTATGGCTATTTGTACATCTTATAAACTACATCCATTACTTTATCTACCATAGTATTAGCTTAATTTGAATTTATCTCCTTTAATAGCAACAAAAAAAGCTATGTATGACTTAGTTGGTACCTATTCTGTAACTGACATACATTTTCTCACTCTCTCTCTCACTAGCATACAGCCCCTCCCCCTCATACACAATGTCTTTACCCATATTGTATATAAATAAGGAAACAGAGACTCAGAGATGTTTGGTATTTAGTCTAAAATCACACCTTTAGTATTTCCCAGAGTTAATTCTTAGAGGAAAGTTATTTTTCTTTCCTCTTCTAAAACCCAGTTGTCTTCACACTGTGCTATGCTAAAAGTTGGTGGGATAGAAGAGCCCAATCATCTATTGTTTTTTGTAATTAACCTTAGAATGCGAGCATAAATATTTACCTTCCATTCCAAACTTAAAGTCTAGGAAATCTCTCTTTTCCACAAAACTAATTATTAGTAAATAGTTTAATCTATCCTCTTTGACCAGGTACCACAAAAAAAACCCTACAGGGCTACTCTGTTGTACAAATTAAGGGGTTGTTTAATTGATTATCCATTTGTTTGGAAATGCTTCTCTCAAGTGAGATAATGCCATTATGCTGGAAGACTTCTACAGTGTTATCTCCATGTTTCATTCACCAGGGTGAGGATATGGACTGCTGGAAGACTGTCAGTAACTTGCCACTTAAACCATTGATTTCTTTTCCTTCCTTTCCAGACAACTGGCATGCTTTAGGCAAGGCATTCTATAGGCAAGCTCTTGCTCCTTCACTAGTTCTTGTATAAAGACTCCAGTGAGCTCCTGCCAACAGGAAATGTAGTTCTATTTTCCTTCTACCTGTAAAAGTTGTTGCTGTAAGAGGCAGGAATATCGACAGGCTGGAGGGTAAGAGAAAGACACCTGACTGACAGAATACATTTATAATAGAGGCAAACAATGCATGCTTAAATGAAATGTGTATTGTGTCCGGCTGATTTTCTTCTCTACTAAAATATAGGAATAAAATATAGGAATAGGCCTTTAAAAATGTGGCATTCTAGTAAGAGCTGTTTTGAAATGCCTTTCTCATCTCATCGAAAAACATATCCCTTCTTTTTAACTTCAATTCCAGCCCTTCTTTCCTCTCCCAGAAGCTTTCTTCATTAGTCATTTTCTCTTTGTATTTGTTCATTTAACACATATTTGTTGAGATTCTATGTATTAATCTCTGTGCTAGACTCTGGAAAAGTAAAAATGACAAAGTTAGATAAGAACCCTAGCCTCACACAGGTGAAAATGATGTTCTACTCTGGAAGAGAGAATCAATGAAGGTGTGGATGCAAATAATAACAGTTTAGGATAAGAGCTAGTGAATGACTAAGAGAGAATAATTAGGGGTGGGCTACACTCTACTGTTGCCACAGTCTCTGACACTGCCTCTTATCTTAAGGGAGTACCCTATAGAAATTAGGGTCTACAGGGAAGGACAGACATTTCTGTTTACCTGATCTAAATACTTACAGGGATAGGTTTAGTAAGAGCATGGTCAAGGCAATGAGCCTGAATTCACTTTATGTGTTGAATCGCTGCCCCATCAGAGACCTACTGTCTACACCAAAGAGTTGGAGAAAATTTTGCTAAATCCCTGAAGTTTTTTTTAAGGAAAGAAAGAAAGAACAGTAAAGTTTCTTTGCATGTGGGGAGCAGAAAGGATGTCTACAAACCCAGCAGGTTTAATATTCAGGGCACTGTTTTATAAACAATAAAGTCCATCTACTTTCTCCAACTCCAGACTTAAGAAAAGTGGACTTGCATTTAGGAAGCCCCAGTTCCAGCCTTACTTTGGTTTTTCCAGGATCCTTTCCTAGGCTGTCTGATGGGAATGCCCTGGATATGGTCCATCCCTTGCTTCCTTCATTCATTTTTTTCATTAAATATATATTAGCTGGGTGTTTACAATGTGTGCCAAGCACTGTTTTAAGTACTGATGAGAAGGCAGAGAACAAGACTAACAAGGGATTTTCATTTTAGAAGGGAGGAAATGGATAATAGACAAATGAATAAATAAGAAAAATATCAAACAGGAGTAAAATGCTAAGGAAAGAATTAAAATAGAGCCAGGAGACAGAATGATCTTATGGTCACTCTTACTTGGGTAGTAAGGGAAGTCCTTTCTGACAGATGATACAAAAACTGAGCTCAAAATGACCAGAGCAGTCAGTCATGAGATGATGAAGGAAGAACATTCCAGGCAGACAGAGTACCCAATGCAAAGATCCCAAGACATGTTCCACAAGCAGAAAGATTATTCCTGTGGCTGGAGATAGTCAGTGTTGGGAAGAATGGAAAAAATGGAGGTCAGCCAAAAACCCAGTGCCATCGAGTCAATTTTGACTCATGGCAGCAACCCTATAGGACAGAGTAGAACCGCCCCATAGAGTTTCCAAGGAGCACCTGATGGATTCGAACTGCCGACCCTTTGGTTAGCAGCCATAGCACTTAACCACTACACCATCAGTGTTTCCATGGAGGTCAGTGGGTGGGGCAAATGTCAAGATATGTGGGGATCCATGAGCCATATTAAATAATTTGGACTTTATTGGATTTATTCTGGGTAAAATGAGAACCCATTAAGACTTGCAACTGGAAGGACATTCGAACTAATTTATGCTTTATATTAGTACCTCTCAAACTTTGTTAATATGGTTAGTTAATTCACACCCATGCACATAAATCTCCTGGTAATCTTGTTAAAATGCAGATTCTGATTCAGTAAGTGTTGAGTGGGGCCCAAGATTCTGAATTTCTAACAAGCTTCCACGTGATGCCAGTGCTACTGATTCACAGGCAACATTTAGAATGGTAAAGTTCTAGAAGATCACTGAATGTCATTGGAGAATCAATTTCAGGTAGACAGGAGAGCAAGCAGGAAAGCCAGTTCAGCTCTTGCTGCATCTGGTGAGAGATGATGGTGACTTGGACAATTCTGGAGGTAGCAGAGATGAAGGAAGTAGTTGCTTTCAGAATTTATCATGGAAGTAGAGTTGATATAGGTTGCTAGATGACTGGATGTGGAAAGAGGATGGAGGAAAAATGAGAAATCAAGGAAACTTCCAAACTTGGGCTTGACCAATTATGCAGATGATGATTCCACTTCTAAAGTTAAGGGAAAGAGGGGCGCAGAGCAGGACTCTTCCCTGCCCCCGCATTCCACATTTATTTAGTACAGGATTTAGGTAGAAATTACCAAATGGATGAAAGGTTTTTTTTTTTTATTTTTAACCACTTATAACAAACGCTAAAGATGCAAAAGCAATACGTCTATTCCTTGATGATGCTGTCATCAAACAATGGGATACTCTGTAAATAACAATACCCATAAATAAGGGACATATTGCAAGTTGAGTTTCTCAAATCCACTCCAAATTTCACATGCACATAAAAAATAATTTCGTCTCATACGCAAAGGAAAAAGTGTAACATCAGAAGCTGCTGGAAAGTCACGTAGCAATATCAGGTGAGTTCCAGGTGGTTATACCTGGGCATTGCTTTTAAGCTGTAAACCCTACAGAATTAGAAGAAAAAAAAATTTGCACATAAAAACAACCAACCCTGTACGGATTTTGACTGCCTATGTGCTAGGAGAAAAGTTGGCTTCCCTTTGCTCTGCCAAACGTGATTAATGAGATGGGAAACTTCTCCCCCAATTTAAAAGCTGTTCAATTACAAGGGAATAATATGTCCAGGCAATTAGAAGCCAGTGGGTTTGTTGCTTCTAAGATCAGGGGCCCAGAGTTCCCTCCCCGAGGTGTATTAAAGGAATATTAACTGACTCTGCTTCAAGAGACTCTTTGAAGATGCTGATATCTACTTCATGAGTGCTGCTTTTGAAACGGGAACTATTCTTGAGTGTTCACAGAAATCTGTGAATCTGTTCAAGGGCTAGACAGAAAGACTGCTAACAATGATAAAAATCCAAACCAAACCCATTGTCATCGAGTCGATTCCAACTCACAGTGACCCTATAGGATAGAGAAGAACTGTCCCATAGGGTTTCCAAGGTTTTTTTTTTTTAATCTTTGCAGAAGCTGACTGCCAGATCTTTCTCCTGTAGAGTGGCTGGTGGTTTCAAACCACGACCTTTAGGTTAGCAGCCAAGCACTTAACCACTGGGCCATCAGGGCTCTTCAATAACAGTGATATCTATGGTAATCTGTTTGGTCTCAGATCTTGCCTAATAAAAAGAGGTAAGGTGACAGAGAAATTCTACCTTATGCCTAGTACAATAAAAGGATCCTACTTGGCAGGAAAACCCTGACAGTGATACAATCATCCCAATTATCTGAGTTGAGAAGGCTGGAGGATGTTTTATTTACAGAGGGTTATTGTTTTAAAAAATAGCAACTCACACCAGTAATTGGAAGATGATTGCAGGCCAAGATAGAAGGAACAGGAACTTGTGAGAGAAAGGAACAGAGTGGAAGGAATAGAGAATTGTGTTGGTTGAGTGAGAGGGGAAACAGTTCATCTTCAGCAAATACAGAGAGCTGAAGAACCACAGGATGAGAATCAAGATTTCTCCTTGCTCTTAGCTGAACACAAAACATAATAGGTTGATAATTCATAGGTAAATTCTTCTTTGAGAAATACACAAGCCAACTTGTACTCAATTAGAAACAATAAAAACCTCCAGGTTTTATAAAATGTTTTACAGTTCTCTAAGTTAAGACAACTCCTCCTGGCAGTTAGTCATTCTCTGTGTCCCCAGAACCCTAATGACTCTTACTATGTTGTATTTTTAGAGTACCTGGGTGGGGCTCTCATGGTGCAGTTGTTAAGCATTTGGCTGCTAACCAAAAGGTCAGCAGTTTGAATCTATCAGCTGCTCCTTGGAAACCCTACAGGGCTACTCTGTTGTATAGGGTTGCTATGATATGGAATAGATTCGACAGCAATAGGTTTGGTTTTGGGTTTTTTTGGTGGTATAAACAGTGCACTTGACTGCTAACCAAAAGGTTGGTGGTTCAAGTTCACCCAGAGGTGAAAGGCCTGGAGATCTACTTCCAAAACATCAGCCATTGAAAACCCTATGGAACACAGTTCTACTGACACAGATGAGGTCACTCTGGCAACTGGTTTATATTGTATTTTAAGGCAGCTGCCTCTCTAACTGGACTTTCAACTGTGTTATCTCAGTATTCCTTAATAGGCCTTCAACTAATTTTGAGGAATGAGTAAATAAGACATTTTCAAATTCACTCTCATTTGACCCCATTACAATCTTTTCAAGTTTAAAATTTAAAGGAAAAAGCAAAACAAACTAGCAAACAAAAACCAACAACTCAACTGCTCAGATTCAGAACGTCAGGACCACATTGGTTTGGTTACTTTTGAACTGGACGTTGTGAATTCATGGCAAGGGCACGGCTGTTTGATTCTAAATCTTCTCCTTTCTATTTTACTCTGAGGTTTCCTGGGACAATTAAATAGGGTTCCTCAGTACACAGCCAGGAGGAAAGTGAACCAATCACCTGATTTTTTAAACTGCCTTGATAATGCCAGTCCTTTCCCTAAAAGTGTATACTGCCTTCTCAAATCTTGAGCCCCACCAACTTCCCAGGCCACTTAATGATTTTGTAACATCTCATTTACAAGATGCCAGTAACCAAGGCTGGCGATTTTAGCATTTCAAATGACCTTAAACAAATTAAAAAACAGCTATAGAAAATATGTAGTGTGACCCACTCTCTTCACAGATGCTTACATGTAACACCTCTTCTTTATTGGAAACACACACACGCACGTGCAGAAAGAGTAAACATCCACTTCCAATCCCACCATGATTCAAAACACTTATAAAATATGAAGTAAAAATCTGTGCCTATGGTTCTTTCTATCCCACCTCACTGCCATTTCAGTCTAGACTCTTCAAGGCTTTTTCTAATGCCTTTCAGATAACAGCAAGCTCTTTTAACTCGTTCTCTATCTCAAAATATTCCCACTGCCCTCTCTTCCTTTGAAACAAAATGGAGGAATGTTGTAATACTTAAAAGCAACTTGCCTTTCTCCCCCTCCTTCCACTTAATGATATATCATACATATCTACAGGAATTTAAACTTTAAAATAACCTTGCAGAGAAAGTATTATTATACTCACTTATCCAAACAAGGACATGAAAGTTCAGAACTTCAAAAACCTTGCCCAAGAAACTTAAAAATCTGTCACTGTTAAGTGGCAGAGTCATGGTATAGGCTCAACTCTGCCGTATTCCACAGCCCATGCCCCCTCCCGCCCCTGGAATCATGGAGTTTTTGTCAGTGAGGACAAATTTGGAACCGTCCTATAGGGTCGCTATGAGTTTGAATTGACTCAAGGGCAACGGGTTTGGTTTTGGTTCCGGTATTCACCATTTTATGCATAGTCGGCTGATTAACATCAGAGTTGCTAAATCTATCTAGTCTTTGGATCTACTCCACCAAACTTTGAGGTCTCTGTAAATTCTGTCACTGAGCACTTTCCAAAACCAAAAGCTGTGAACACTCAGGGAGGCACAGCCGGCAGAGGCAGCTGGAGGACTAGTTGGGATTGGCACTGTTTCCAAGGCTGACAGCAGCCACAGTCAAGCTGGGGAGATGTCTGTGGCTCCCGAGCCAATTCTCTGTGCCCTCTTGCTGCCATCAGGGTTGATTCCAAACCGGGCTGTGTTTATCTAAGTGTTGCTCTTTTGGTGCTGGGTTAACACTATGACATTAACATCTGAACCATACCATATGCTTTGCTTTTATGTAGAATCCTGTAAGCTAGGGTTGGATTTTTTGAGTCAACTCTTTCTGCCATTATCCTAAAGTCAATGAGATTTGTTCCAGTCTCAGGCTTGCTGCCTGATTAATATGTAAGTCTAGCTTTGCGTAATTAGCACGATGCTTGGCACACAGTTTGCTCAACTGATTTTAACCGATAGACTGATTAAATGATTGGATTGTTGCTGATGTTGTTAGGTGATGTCAAGTCAATTTTGATCAGTTTTGATTTATAATGACCCCATGTGGCAGAGAACTACCCCACAGGGTTTTCAAGGATATAATCTTTACTGGGGAGCCCTGATGGTGCAGTTGTTAAAGCGCTCGGCTGTTAACCTAAAGGTTGGTGGTTCAAACCCACCAGCCACTACGCAGGAGAATGCTATGGCAGTCTGTTTCCATAAAGATTTACAGCCTTGGAAACCCTATGGAGCAGTTCTACTCTGTCCTATAGGGTTGCTTTGTATCAGAAACAACTTGACGGCAGTGGGGAATTTATACTGAAGCAGATCACCAAGTCTTTTTCGTGTGGAGCAGCTGGGTGGATTCAAACCACCCTCTTTCAGTTAAGAACCAACTGCTTAACTGTTGCCCCGCCAGGGCTCCTTAAGTGACTGGAAAGTAACGCAGACTGCTAGAGTAGGCTTTGGCTGCTCAGAGTGGCAAAAGTCAGAAGCATTAAGGTATTCCAGCCAGAACAAGTTACTGAGACTCCTCTGGTATAAAAGAAAGGTCATTCAATGTGGAATGAGAGAACTGGGGCCCTTGTCCTAAATCTATTCACAGCTATATGACTGTAGGTCCCTGGGTGACACAAACAGTTTGTGCTCAAGTACTAACCTAATGGCTGACTGCAGAAAAGTCACTTAATATCTCTGTGTCTCAGGCTATTCATAAAGGGAAAAACAGAAGAATATAATAGCTCTATTTCAGAGTTCCTGTGGGTAATGAATGAGAATAAATGTCTATGTGGTTTGTTAACACGCCATATAAGTAAGATAATTGCAATGTTGGGTATGTACCTGCGTTAAAGGATCTGCATTAAAGACCAGGCACTGTTTGTTGTCAGGATACTTACAAAATTATCATGGAGGCAAGGCAGATGTGAAGTCACTGGAAGCACAGAATTTCAGTAATGCACATGGAAGCCCAGGTGAGCTTGATGGAGCACTGGCAGCTGAACTGGATTCAGTAAGGGGAGGCTTCTGAAGCAGATGGAGTTGAAGAACACAGTATTGTTGAGGCAACCTAAAAGGTAACTAATTCTCAAAGCTTTTCCTGCTTTGAGCAATTATTGAAAATAATTTTGCTTAGAGGTCACATCAATGTGTACTCTGAAAACCATGTGGACTCTGTCTCCTGACTGTCCATACACTAGTTCTTTAACAATTTGTCCATATATCACAGGACAGATGGAAAAGTGAGGGCCAATCACTGGCTACAGTCTATCTCAGATCATCTCTTTCTCCTTGCCTCTCTCTTTGCTTTGTTTAAGGTTCACTGGCAACCTTGGTTTCAGATATCTGCTTCTGACAACCACTTTGTCTTGGGATCCATTTGTTTACTGTTCTCTGCCTAAGCGATCTTCCCAACCCCACCTAGCCCAGCTGGACTCTCAGTTTCAGCTTCCCTGCAACTCCTGCTTAGATATATTTTGTTACTAGCCTTGACATTGCAGGATTTGCAGCAGGTAGGCTAACCTCACCCCCTGCCTCTCACACTGACCCTAGGACTCCTCACTGCAAGAGGGAGAGTAAAGCTATTGCTGATTTTTGTTGAGTGGGCAGAGATGGGGAACGGAGGTGATAAAAGTTCAATAGCTCTGCCCTTATTCACCATCTCTGCAGATTCCTATCTTTTCCATCTCTACTTGTTCTATTCTTTAGTTGCTAGGTTCCTAAGTGAATAATTTAGACTTTACTTGTTTATTTATACTACGTGATCTGAAATAAACACAGACACAGGGAGATTGAAACTTTTGAAAAGACAACAGAAGACAAAAATCCAAGTGATCAAAACAGAGGAAGGAGAAGGAAAAGAGGAACTTTGGAAAACTCAGGCTGTAAAGAGTTATAGCAATTGAATATAGTAAGTACCATTGTTATAAACATCTGCCTTAGGGGCAACTGTACTTGCCCTTTAATACTACATAAATTTGCCCTCACTTTGAAACAATTGAACCAACCCCTATGGACAAATTCTTCTTTGTTATCACCTTCACCTGCTGCGTGTGAAGCTTCTAAATTATTGAAAAGGCTTCCAGCCTTTTCTTGCCCTACAGAAGGCTAAGTAAGAACCCTACGCACCTGTTCTGACTTACCTACAAAATCTACTTAAAGACACAGTTAGGAATGGTCTTGTTTGTAACCTGGGGCTACCTGTACATCATTTACAGGTGGTCGCTGAGTTATGAATGAGATCCATTCCTAAGTCTGTCTTTAAGTCGAATTTGTAGGTAAGTCGGAACAGGTGCATACAGTTCTTATTTAGAGTCAGCTAGTCAAATATTTGTCTTAGTAGACAGTATATATTCTACCTTTTTATGCATACAGAACACTTAAGAAAAGCTTCAAACTACACTAAATGACTGATGGTGTTTCACCTCTTTCCGATCACTTTATTATTTCCACTTTATTTTCAATTGTGATTGTTTTCCTTTACTTTGAGGCATCACCAGCACTAGCATGGAATTTATGCTTTGGTGGCATGGTTACAAGAGTAAATAAGAGGACTATTTAAGCCAAGTGGAAAGTTACACACTCAACACAGTGTTAACGAACCACTGTATTTAACTCAGTGTTACAAACCATTGTATTTAACTACAAATTTTAATGTAATAGGCTTTATGGCAATCTGTTCTTAAGTAATGAGTTGTTCATAAGTCTGACATTCATAACCAGGAACTTACCGTATATTTAAGCTTCGTGGCTTCTAACAAAAAGACTTCATGGGTCATAAAGTTCATTTTTTTTTTTTTTTTTTAACAAGGAAACAGACAAGTTCATAAAGTAGAAACAGGCTTAATCTTGGTCTGGTCTCTGAGGGGGCAAAATATCCTAGTAGGTCTTCATATAAGAGATTTTGAAAAAAAAAATATTTTCAATGGTTTAACCCTTCCCCCCACCCAAAAAAAAAAAAAAAAAAAAACTGCTCCTGCATTCCACATATAACTATTTCTTGCTTTGGTATTCTGTAAAATATGAAGGCATGCCATTACTCTTGTTTCATAAAAGTAATCATACATATAACCTGAGTACACAGAATTTAATGTGAAGCAAATATTGCCTAAGCTTCAGAGCCCCTCATAGGCATAGACCCTTTTCAAGGCCCTGCACCAAATCTGTATTTCTTTTTTTAAAGAGGGTCCCCCTTAATTGTATATGCTTATTGCCTCCCAAAACCTGGATCTATCCCTGAATGAGATCCCATGTAATCTAGGTGATCTCTTATAATTTAATATAGTTTATAGAATTTTAAGGAGTGAATAGTAAACAAATTTTATTGACTAGCCTTATCAATAAGATTTTTACCTCTGGTCTGTTGACACAATCTATATGGCAGTCAAATCATAACTGAGATCTCATACCAGTATTAACAACAACAACAAAAAAATGCTACTCATTATTGTTCATTGAAAGAGTATCCAAAAGCCCTAGGTGATATGATTTTATTCAAAAGTTATTTACAAAAAAGTTCACTATAGATTTGTCATTGTGTTAAATGCACTGGGTACTAAAATAAAAGTCACAGTTCCTACTTCTAAGGAACTTCTAGTCTAATAGGAAACAAATATGTATTACAACGTACAACTGTGAGTCTAGGATAGCAGTAGAAATAAGGAGTAATGAAAAAATCAAAGAAAAAAAAGTACCCTTAACTGGAAGAGTTAGGAATGGATCCACCCAAGAATAGTTAATAAATATAATATTTTGTTATGAAAATGATAACCTCACATCTTCTTATCATATTGGATGTGTATATGTATTAAATACTTTAACAATAATACCTAAGGAAAATAAAAGAAAGTATGTAATAAAAAGAGAGGAGTGAATATATAAATATATGTGAATCATTTGGAAAGATAAAGGAACCTAGGCAAAATTTTTAGGACATTGGACTTGTTAGGGAAAAGGAAACAAAGAAGATGGGGATGTAACTGGCCAAGTCAGAGAACCCCGAAAGGCTCTGAAATTTCCGCATGGATTTCTAATTCACAGAACTAAGAAGATCATTTGAGCAAAGCATTTTAAGTAAACAAGGTTACCACCAAGATTTGCCTACCTAAAATACTCAACCCGTTTTGTGTCTCTGAAGCAATGAACTACATGGGAGGTCAACACATCTATTCAGTCTTCTTGTGTGGCTTGGGTATCCTCCTTTCTTTACCAGTAAATCTGGAGCTCAGATATATCCTTTATAATTTGTGGACTCACCAACCTTCATCTTATGGTGGCTTTCCACAGAGTCCTTCAATGCTACTGTTGCCCCTGCTAAGACTAGAGGCCTGGGGTTGCCAGGGACACCTGCGCAGCTTGAAAGAATACCCTCCTCTTCCTTTGCATCTACTTCAATACATGCTGGAATGCTTCCTCATGTGCAAAGTGCAACCCCCTTGAAGATGTGGCTCAGAAGTATCTCTCCACTTTTGTTACTATGTCATGGTTGTTACAAAATCATTGAAGTGCTGTCCTTGATGCCTCCAGAGCCAAGGCCTGTTGTCACAGATAAAACCTGCACACCAAAGCACTGTCACTATTCACCGCTTCTGCACCCACCAGATGTGAAATGCACAGGAGCCACCTATCATATGTTGTGGCTGGGCATAACCCTATCCTTGTTCCTCCCACTGCCATTAGTGGAGACAATTGTCCAGGCCACTGGAGTTCCTCAAGGAGCAAGCAGGATGACACCTTTCTTGGCATTATACTTCAGTTAATAGAAGTTCATACAAGAATGTTCCCCAGCATCTTATTTCTTTAGACACACTCATGCAGTCAATTCCTTCAGGACACCTAGAGGGCTGGAGCAAGAGAGGGTCCGGCATGTCAGCCCTCTCAAATTATGCTTCTCCATCAACCAGTCTACTCAGTGCAGAGTCTAGCCTTCTGGTCCTGACTCTTCCCATACCCAAGGTAATATTTATCTCAGAAGCTTTGTTCCCTCTGCCTTGCTTATAGACATTGGTTAGAAATACCTGTCTACTCTGAAAGACTTTCTGGTAGAACAGATAAGAGACTGTATCCTTCTTCCTTGATTGCCTCATGACATTTATTCACCCCCTCTCAGTAACCTTTGAGCCTTGCATAGCAATAATTTATCTTTCTAGAGAAAAAAAAAAAAAATATGCTATCTCACCACACAGCATGGAGACCCATATATGCACTAATTCATATCTGAGAAGGACACAAACATAAACCTCAAGAAGGCTGCGGTTTCGTGAGGAAAACAGCATCTGAATAAATGTTTATAAAACAATGCGGTACAGAAATTTTGGCCACAACATAACATTTTGAAAAGATGTAGAAACAATACCTAAAACAAATACAGCAAAACACAGCCTTAACTGATTAGCTTTATCTGTGTTAGACTAATCCAAACAGATCTTCTAGAAAAAGCACAGAGCATGAAGTTTTTAGTCTTCCAAATTGGATCTGGAAACAATTTGTTCCCCCAGTACTTGCAGATACTTCCAAAATTGAAATTATTTCACTTTCACAAAAATGAAAGCCATCACAGGTCTTCCTGTCTCAGCAATTTTTGCTGGGAAGTTGCCCAGGCCTGAATATTAGTTCCTCTATTTTCCTTTATAAGACACACACACACACAAAAAAACTACGTGACTTAGTACAAACCTTCCATGGAGACTAGAATCACCATATTTCAATGACAATCTGTTATTGTGCTGTTTTCTAAATGAGTTGATTAAGATGCAAGGAATACTAAGTTCTAGATCCTGCAGAGCTTCCCCAGATTATTTTCCTGTATTTTCTAACAAATCCATAAGTTTTCTAACCTAAAAATAAAATGCTCAAACCCCAGCTATGGCCTTCAAGTGGTGACAATGAAATGAGTCACTTCTGTTGTGGTTGTTAGGTGCTGTTGAGTGGATTTTGACTCATAACGACCCCATATGACAGAGTAGAACTGCTCTGTACTGTTTTCTAGGCTGTGATCTTTATGGTGGAAGACCACCTGGTCTTTCTCCTGTGGAGTGAATGCCTAGGTTCAAACTGCCAACCTTTGGTTAGCAGCCAAGTGTTTAACCCTCATGCCAGCACGGCTCCTTGAACACCTCTAAATGACTCTAAATGTTTAAATTTTTAAGTTTTTTTTTTAACCTTCAAAGATCAGTGTTCAAATTTTCCAAGGCATTTAAAAAATGAAACAGGATGTAATCCTGTACTGCCGTGATTAAGCTGCTAGTAATGCGCCATGCACTGTCCCAGGCCTTTTCAGAGAGTTTATCAATCAATTAATCAACCAATCAATTAGTAGCAGAGGAAGAAGGGGAGGCATAGGGATTAGAGGAGGTGGAGGAGATGAAAGATGAGGAAGAAGAGGAGAAGAATACCCTCAATTATTCTCACTTTATAGGTGAGGACTTATGGCACAGTTAAAAAGTGGTTTGGTCCCTGTCCCCAAGCAACAACTGGGGTTATGTCAGTTTGAACCAAATTATTTGTTTTCATGGCTGTTACCTTTAATTAACAATTAAACACTCAGATTGTCTCAGTGAATTAGGTACTCTTTTTTCCCAATTTTGCCATCAAGGATATTGAGGCACATAGCTAATGTGTTTTCCAGCATCTGATACTGTTTTTTTTCCCCCTCTGCAGCTCTGTCCCCAGATACTGTAACACACTTCAGTTTTTTTCTTACAAGAGCAACCTAGTTCTGTAACCACCGTCTGGATTAATAGGTGTTTGCCTCCATAATGCTATATGACAAAAAGCCCCAAACTCAGTGGTGTATGATAATCATAGTGTTTTTGCTTTATTTTGTTTTCTACATATGCGGCTATAGCTTGG
Source organism: Elephas maximus indicus (assembly GCF_024166365.1). Classification (NCBI taxonomy): domain Eukaryota; kingdom Metazoa; phylum Chordata; class Mammalia; order Proboscidea; family Elephantidae; genus Elephas; species Elephas maximus. The sequence continues at coordinate 40,975,793 of NC_064837.1, read as the reverse complement.
CAGATTTCTCCTCATCTGGTTGGGGCTGGCTGAGTTTGGCTCACGCCATGGGATAGGTTCATGTCTGCTCCATGTGACTTTCATTCTTCAGGGACATTTGGGTCACTCAGGACATGTTCTTATTATCGCCCCAAAAAAGCCCCAAACCCAGTGCTGTCGAGTCGATTACAACTCATAGTGACCCTATAGGACAGAGTAGAACTGCCCCATAGAGTTTCCAAGGAGCACCTGGTGGATTCGAACTACCAACCCTTTGGTTAGTAGCTGTAGCACTCAACCACTACGCCACCAGGGTTTCCCTTATTATCACAGCAGAAGTGAAATAGGGGTGAGTAGAAACCTGCAATGACTCTGGGTCCAAAGCTAGCCTACTGTTATTTCTAATCAAATCTTATTGATCAATAAGGGTTACCTCTAGCAGGAGGAACTGCAAAGTCTCATGGGCAGAGATCCAGAGAGTGGTAAAGAACTGGGATCAATAATATACTTCAGCTAGTAAGCGGCATACTTACTAGTTAAAACTGAGATTAAATGGGAATTTTTTAATATTTTGTTACTTGACAAAATCTCAACATGAATGAAGATGCCCCAGGGAATGCTCTTCAGTTCTCCTTCAAGCCAGGATATGTTAAAATACTGAACCAAAAAAGGCTACTCCCTGATATGAATTAATTTTCCACAGTGTTTCTGTCTCTTTAAATGTAGCTTCTTATATATTCAAATGTTTGATTAAAAGTCATACATATCTGGAGCTCTGTAGGTTTCCAAATTATGAACAGAACAAAGGTGGTGTTTTTAGATCTCCACCAAAGAATCAGCCATCTCAGTACCAAACATCAAACTCTCTCATCTTTAATTCCTGTAAGAGAAGACACATTGGGGGCTTGTGTTTACCAGATAATCTGAGACAGCATGTTTTAGCTTGTGACTGACTTATTGCTTATTTGAAAGTCACAGCTTTATCAGTCATTAAGGGACCTTCTTAACAGAGAAAAAGCAAAACCAAGCCATGTATGACTGGGGCAGAACTTTGATGTTGTTATTGGCCAACTTTCTTTTTTCCTCCACGATGGAAAAATAGGTGCATCATTCTAATCTGAAGTCGCAGCCGTCCATGTCGTCTTCTGCTTGATCCCTAGGCTGTATTTGATGGTATAAAACAATGTCTCTACAGGTTCTACAATAATAGAGACGGGAATCCTACCCCCCCCCCCCGCAAAAAAAAAATTGCCATTGATTCCAACTCATAGTGACGCTACAGGACAGAGCTGAACTGCCTCACAGGGTTCTCAAGCAGTGCCTGCTGGATTCGAACTGCCGACCTTTTGGTTAGTAGCCAAATGCTTAACCACAGCACCACCAGGGCTCCAGAGATGGGAAGGCACTCTAAATTAAATTGCAGCATGGCTGAAGCAGTTCTCATTTCAATTTTGCAAATGCTTCCATGCAAGTGAGAAAAAACTTGAAGACCATATGTATAATTTTGCATGATATCTGATGAAGGAGGGCTTGACTTCATATTGTAAGAGATGGACCTCTCTGACCACCAGTGCTATGAAAAAGCCACTGCATAATCTTGGACTTGCTTAAAATAAAGATTATATATCTTTATTATGAAAAATTTCAAATACATATGGAAGCTTAGATAATAGTGCACTGAACCCCCATGTACCCACTGCCCATCTTTAATTCATAGTCAATCTTGTTTCATATTTACCCACACCCTTTTCTGACCCAGGATATTTTCGGCAAATCCTAGACATCATATCATTTCATCACACACACTCACTCATTAAGGTCCCCTTCCTATGATTGGTTAGTACGCCTCTTGAGTTTGCTTTGATTTATAGGGTCATCTTCAAACTCTTTTCTTCCTTGCAAGTAATATGTTAAAAAAACTGGGTTTGTCCTATAAAGTTTCCCACAATCTGGATTTTGCTTGGTTGCATCCCTGTGGAGTTGATTAATGTTTTTGTTTGTTCCTTGTATTTCTTGTAAATTGGTAGTTAGATCTTGATGTTTGATCAGATTCAATTTTTTTTTTTTTTTTTGGGGCAAGAATGCTTCTATCAGGAGGGATATCATGTCTGTTTTTTCTTTTAAGATGCAAGCAGTCATTGCTGATCACTTCCTAGCTGCTTTTTCATTAGAGGCTGAAAAATGGACCTTTAAAAATACAGTCATCCTTTCATCCTCTATTAGCTGAAATAATTCCCTAATATAAAAAAAAAAAAAATCCTCTCTCTTCAACTGGACACCTGAGTTATGATTTCTATGGGAAAGGCAAGATAAATATTTGATTTTTTTTTTACTTTTCTTTACCAGTTTTCAAAATAAGAAGTTGTTTTCCTAGATCCCTCCAAAGATATGTCTTAATACTTCTATTATTAAATTATTTTTATATCATTATTTACTCAAAGATTTAAACACAATTTATGTTTCAACCTATTGCTGTTATCAGTGTTGATAATCAAAATGTCGTACCTTTGGCCAATGGAAGCTTCTCCTAACTGGCTCCTGAGCCCCTTAGCCCTACCAAAACTGTATTTGAAACATTCTGTGCTTCTATATGACAAGGTGCTTCATGTCCATCTTATAAATTTCGCTTCAGATCTGAAAGTACACATTTGTCCAAGGATCTCTATTCCTTTTGGTGGAAAATGAGAGTTGGAGACAAAATCTGGGTGTTTATGGTAAATTGTTGTCACTGGATTGGTCATTGTTTCTAAGAATTTTCAGTGGATACAGCTAGGAAGTATGATTTTTTCATAAAATACATCATCTATCCATACTGATACTTCCTATTCAAATTCCAGATTTCAGAGTTGCTACTTAACCTCCTAAATCTTGCATATGTATTTCCTTTCTTCCATATGTATTTCCTTTCTTCCATGTCAAACACCAGTTTCCAAAGTCACCCAAACAATTAACCATTTCCTTTATCTCACAAAACACATACAATCATGTCAGAATAAAAATAATGCACCAACAGTAATAATATGAAAGATTTTCATATTTTTGCACTTCTGTTTGTCCTCAGATATATCTCATTAAGAATATATTGTCAAATTGCCATGTTTTAGAGTCACTTGGAATTGTTCCCTTTATGGTTATAATATCAACTCGATTCACAAATAGCTCATTTGTTTCATTTTGCTTCTGCTTCTTAGGTATATCTCAAAAGTTAATACTGCTTTTAAATTAAAGAAAGTAAACTTGGTTCCAAAGAAAATCAATATAGCAACAAACATGCTGAGAGAAGTTTCAGTTCTGTCATTGCCCTGGTTGCCCTATTGCCTCCTTCCCTCAGAGGTAAAAATTTTGGTTTACTACTATGCTTTATTTTGCTATTTTCTATTGTTAGGTGAAAATATCTATGTGTCATCTTTCTCTTTACAAATACGCATGTGCCACACACATCTTTTGTTAAATGTGGCAAAATCTTATATACACTTTCCACCTTGCTTTCCCACTTAACATTAAATGCCATTTACAGAGATAGCTGATTCCATTTTCCAGCTGCATTGCTCTACTAGCTGCACTGTCTGGGCATTTCATAGTTTATTCAACGAGTCCCCTGTTGGTGGATTTTGGTTGTTTCCAATATTTTGCTGTTACATCGACTGATTCAGTGAACAGCTTTGTGAATGTATCTTTACATAGTTTTGCTCATATAATTTGTCTATATATTGCCAATTTCTTTCCATAGAAGTACAAGCATTTTGCATTCCCACTAGCAATATCTGAAAGTATTTGTTTCTTCACAGCTTTCTTAACAGAGTCAATTATCAAACTTGTGAATTTTTGCCAATTTGGTAAGTGAGAAATGGTATCTCAGTGAAGTTTTAATTTGCATATATCTTATTATAAGTGAGGTTTAGCATCTTTCATATGTTTAATTTTCATTTGCAATTTTATATGAAGGTCTTGTTTCTATTTCTAGCACATTTTTCTCTAAGGTAGTTAGCATTTTTCTTCTCTATTTTAAAATATTATAAATATTAACCTTTATTTGTAATATGAGATACAATATTTTCTACAGCTTATTTACTTTGCTTCTGATATTTCTGCCATGCAATTTATTTTCCTTTTTTAATTATTTTTAATGCAATTAAATATCATACCCATTTTCTTTTGGCTTTTCAATTTTGAGTCTTAGGAAAGTTTTCCCCACTCCCTCATCATGGAGAAATTCAGCCCTGGATGAGGCTGAACTGTACAAATACTTGGCCACATACTTAGATCCATACACTTCAATGGCAAGTACATAATGTTGAGACTATTAGACTTATATCTCCATCCTGACTCTGCCACCAACCTGCTGTGTGAGCATAAACATACAACTAAAAGAAACCGAGACTCAAAGAGCATGTCTGAAAATGGACTATTAGCTACCACTAGGGTTTATTATAAGGGCTGAATTCAAATATAAAATTTTATAGACAACTTCCTCAGCATACGAGGTTCTCACTAAGCATTTGCTTAATCTGAATTTCTTTAGGTATGATTTCTCATAGAAAAGAAAGGATTTGGGCTATATCTCGTCGAAGGTAAGGTTTGTTTTGACTAGAAATCTTAGTACGTTATAAATCATAGCTTATTCATTTGTTCTATTAAATATCCATTTCTCAGTTCCTCAGTAACAAAGAGGATAGCACCTTATTTATCTTTTTTGTCATTTTTGGAATGAATGAATGAAAACATAATACATTAGTTTGAAGTAAAGACTAAAGCAGTGATTCTCTTGTCAGCATCTCAGAGCCATGCTCAAATTCTCACTTATTTTCAATTCCCTTTACAACTTGATTCCAGATGCTCCTTAATGCCTAAGAAAAAAAAAAAATTTAAGTCCTCATCAATTCCTCTCATGTGTCTTAGTCACCAGTCATACTAGTTTTTCTTGCAAAACTCATGCTTTTTCGCACCTCTAGACATTCATTCACTCATTCCAAACCTTTCTTGAGTCCTTCTATGTACCAGGAAGTCTGCTATACTCTGTAACTGGCCACTACCCTCATCAGACTTAGCTCTCAATGCTTCCTCTGTTGAACTGTGAAATGCTCTCCCTCTCTTGCAAAACACTATGAGGCAATTCAAAGTCAGTATTTGCCTGTTATCTCTATGCAATCCACAATGTTCCATCTAAAGTCCTTTTTAACACCAGGCATTTTTCAAATTAACTTTTTTTTTTTAGCAATGCATAACATACTACAGGAAAAGAACCCAAATGAAAAGTCTAGAGCCAAATGAATGATCACAAAGTTAACACAGCTGTGTAACCAGCACTGAGCTCAAGTGATAGACCATTGCTAATACCTGAGGATCTCCCCTCAAGCTCATTTCCATGCCAATACTTTCCCAAAGGTAATCACTATTCTGAATTAAAACATCGTAGTAGTTTTTTTTTTTAAATGATAGGAATAAAATCTTATGTACTATTTTGTTTCTGGGTTATTTTGCAGGAACATACAACTGATTACTATTTGGGTTGCTTCTAAGCTTTCAACTATTACAAATGGTGTCACTAGGAACATTCTTGTACACGTTTTTGTTGAATATATTCATGCATTTCTGTTGGGTATATACCCAGGAGTAGAATCTCTAGGTCATTGTGTATACACATACTGAGCTTTAGAAGACACTGCAAAACACTTTTCTAGGTAGTTATACGAATTTACAATCCCAACAGTAGCATTACAGTTGTAATAGCAGTTTTAGTTGTTTCAAATCCTTGTCAGCACCTGGTATTTGTTAGCTTTTTTTGCTTGTTTGTTTTGTTCAAGGTGTAGTGATATCTCATTTTGGTTTGGGAACATTTTTTCATGTGTTTATTGGCCATTTGGGTATCCTCTTTTGTGATGTTTATTCTATTTCCTTCATTTTCCTATTGAATTTTCTTTTTATTGACTAGTAGGAATTCTTTATATATTCTGAATATGAGCTATTTATCATATTACAAATATATTCTCTCACTGTGCATTGCCTTTTCACTTTTGTAATGATGTGTTTTAATGAACAGTAATTTTTAATTTAGTCACTATAAACCCATGGCCGTTGAGTCAATTACGATTCATAGCAACCCGACAGGACAGAACAGAACTGCCCCATAGGGTTTCCAAGGAGCGCCTGGTGGATTTGAACTGCTGACCTTTTGGTCAGTAGCTGTAGCTCTTAGCCACTATGCCACCAGGGTTTTCTTAGTCACTATATATGTATGTGTGTGTGTGTGTGTATATATATATACATATATACACACATATATATAGCTATATAAACACATACATACATGAGTATATGTATGTGGATGTGTGTATGTATATATTTGCGTGTATGTGTTGTGTGTATACATATACACATATATATGTATACATATATATAGCTAATGTAGGATTTGTGTCTCATTTAAAAAAACTTCCTTATTTAGATATTCTACTTTATTTTCTTGAAATTATATTGTCTTATTTTTCACGTTTAAATTTACAAGCCACCTATAATTGTTTTTGTGTATGGTGTGAAGATTTTAAAAAGAGAGGGAGTCAGTCCATTCATTCAGTGCATAGATAAAAAGGAAACATTTGTAATTTCCCATCCATACTTAGCCTTTAATTGTAATGCCTAACAATTCTCCCATTTGTGGCCCAAATATGAAAACTGATATGAGTCTTGGGATTCATCCCCACATGAAAGTCATGGCTTCTATTGATGATAGTGTTAATGGTTTCTGCTGTTCTATGACTCAGCTATTTTGTTGAGTAATCAGTTCTTGGAATTAATAATAACATTTATTATGCATTTGTTATATGACAGAAACTGACCCAGATACTAATTCCTTTAATCATTCTTGCAATTCTAGGAGAAAGATACTATTTTTTCCATTTTACGGATGAATGAGGCCCTAAGTGATTAGGTAACTTCCGATAGTTACATTTCTGGTAAGTGTGAAAACTGAGTTGTATACTGTGAACTGAGGCCACCCACCCCAGCCCTTAACTTCTGTACAGTATTGCTCTTAACCACAGGCTACCTCAGGACTTCTCTTTAAAGGACTGATACAATGCCATATTTATTAGAGCAGTAATAAGGTCTCTTACTCCTATAAATTTTAAAATCAGAAGGATAATTTTTCCCTCAATGAGTTATTTTTTCCAATACCTCTGCTGAATAGTGGTAATCAGGACTATTCTTGGATCAACTAATTGATCTTATTTGTTGTTGTTAGGTGCTCTTAAGTCAGTTTTGACTCATAGTAACCCTACATAAAACAGAATGAAACACTGCCCAGTCCTGTGCCGTCCTCGTGATCATTGTTATGCTTGAGCCCATTGTTGCAACCACTATGTCAATCCACCTAGTTGAGGGTCTTCCTCTTTTTCGCTGATCCTCTACCAAGCATGATATCCTACTCCCCGCTGATAACATGTCCAAAGTATGTGAGACGTAGTCTTGCCATCCTTGCTCCTAAGGTGCATTCTGGTTGTACTTCCTCCAAGACAGATTTGTTCATTCTTTTGGCAGTCCATGGTATATTCCATATTCTTTACCAACAGCATCATTCAAAGGCATCAATTTTTCTTTGGTCTTCTTTATTCATTGCCCAGCTTTCACATGCATATGAGGTGACTGAAAACACCATGCCTTGGGTCAGGTGCACATTACTCCTTTGATCTCATTTAGGGAGAGCCATTTAAAAATGCAGGATTTTTTTTTTCTTTTGAGATTGTATTGGCCAGTAAAACTTATCTTTGATGCACAATATAGCTTGAACCAAAATATTCTCATCATTCTAACCCTATCTTTTTTATTTTTAAAGTGATAAAAATCTTGACAACATTCTGCAGAGAAAAAAAATGCCCTGCAAGGCTTAATACAAGCTTTGCCTTTTCATCACAAACCTCAGGGATACTTTAACAAATATAGTTTAGGAAACAATTTTTAAATCAGCTAATATTTCAAGGATTTGCTCAAATATCACTTTTCTTCCCCTTTCTCTAGCAAAGCAGCAAAACTGTTTCCTTGCTGTGTCTCATAGCAGTTCATGTACGTTTCCTATAGTAGAGTGCTGTAGCACTTAACACATTGGATTATAGCTATTTCATTTGTCAATCCTCAAAGCCTATGTACTGAGGACCAGGGCTGCTAGTCGGGGGTGTGGGGTCCCGGACAAGTATTTTTTTGCAGGGCCTCTGTCTACATAAACAATTTGCTTAAATATATTTTATAAAATCTATAGGTCCACGTAAGGTATTGTGTTGTTGTTAGTTGCCATCGAGTTGATAATGATCGCCAACGTGATATTTTAGCCTAACAGGCAGAGAAGAGGCACTTACATATTTATTAACCCATCAGGTCTTGTTAAGAATCTTCCTAATCACCAGGTACCCTCTTCTTCCTGTTCCAGTCCAAGAACCAAATCATGTTTTTCATTGTCAGAAAGTACTGTTCTCGACTAATTTCGTATCTCCCTACATGAGAAAAAGGCAGCAATGCTGACGTTACTCACAATGCCACGGGTCTGTGGAACTGTTTATATTGAAACAATATCAATCTTCTTACCTCTGCAGTTCCCTAACGTCATTTATTTAATGTCCCTTATATCGTTACTCGTTGTGTTCCATCATCCTTTGTGCTGCCTGGAAATAATGGCTTCCGGTGACCCTCTCAGTGGTTGTTACTGTGCTTTGTTGATGATGACCACAAAGGCAAGTCTTATTGAGAGTATGCGGGAAAATGTGAAAGGTCATTTATTTCCTGGTCATGTGAATTTTACCCTTTGTAAATATAGATCAACATATCTTCCAACCAAGTCTTCTCAAACTCTGTTACGCTGTGTTTGCTGCCTTCCTAGAATGTCTCTTTCAATGTTGGTGGTACTCCTGCCTTCCACACATCACCACGAGCAGGAAAGATAGGCAACGGGCTTATGGGTGGAGTGAGAAGTACAGTTCCACTTACAGTAGGAATGGCCATCCTTCACTTGACACAGCATAAGAACTCAAGAGAGCACCAAATCACCACACTGATCTAAGGCAAGAAAGAACATCAGAAGATATTGTTGGCATCGTGGAGCAACAACAGTTTAGGAGGTCCTTGGGAGAGATACACATGGCCATCTGAAAGGAATGCCTGACATGTGGCACAGAGCCTACAGAGGGGCTGGAGTGAACATCCTGGGTGCCAGGTCACATTCACCAGCACAGCGTTTAGAACTTCAACATATCTTATTGAATTCATTCCAAAACAGAGATGAAGAGAGAGCCAGTGGAATTTTTACCCCTAATCATCTCAAGATTTATTTCTGCTTCCTAGTTATGATTCAATAATTCTCCTTTTTGTTTAAGCTACTTCAAGGGGGACTTTGGTTTCTTGCAAATAAGAGTCTCAGCATATAAAATAACTAGCACAGTACCCAGGGTAAAGTTCCAAGAATCTGTTATTATTGTTCATACTGGTACTAGTTGTTATTATTAGTAATAATTGTGGCAGTCGTATATTTATCTATGCCAGACTATAATTATCTGCTTGGCTGCCCTTTTCTTGCTGTCCCTACCTAACACATACACTAAACTGTGAACAGCTTTGAGAGCTTACATAGCACTTACATAGATCAGTGCCACAGAAGATAAGCATAAAGCAAAGGATCAGTTAATGTGAATTAGAGTCCATCCTTGAGAAATAGTTATGATGAATGGAAGCTTCCCAAAGATTTCAGTTTTTAGTTGCTTCAAATTTCTTAATTGTTATTTTACAGTGCAACTCCACATACTACCTAGCACTGGCAGATACGCATGGAAGATGAATTTATATTTATATAAACTTGTATATCCTAAGATTGAAAAACTTTATCAACTTTACATAGGGCGAATAAAAAATTCTATGATAACAAAGCTTGCCAGAACTCCTATATTTATTAATAAAGTAGGTTATTAAGTTAAATTGAATTCTTTAAAGATATAATTATAATAGCAAACTCTAATAAGAAAACTAATTTTAAACAGCAATTCTGTGTTGTATTCTCTTCACAACTGTGAAGAAATGTTTAAATGTTATTTTATATTTCTTCTTGCTTTGGGAGAACAGTTCTGCAGGGCTTTCTGTGCAGAAACAAATGTGGTCATTTCTGTAATTCCTATATGTTCTGGAAGATGCAGAAAAAACTTGTATTTGTTCTCATTCCTTAATATAAACTGCTTTAATTATCAGTAAAAATGCATGTTGACATTAAAATGAACAATTATTTGTTTTAGATTAGCATTTAAATTCGAAATTTTGTATAAATTTTCATACACTGCCTGTAATTTATCAGGATTCAGATAAAGTGATACACATAATTGTCAAAGAGTTTTGTTATTAATACTGACTGTAAGAGATAAAATTCATCATAAAGTGACTGAATTCATTTTGGTCATTTTCTCATCAATTTTCTCCTCCCCAACAACCCTACACATCACTACCTGCTTACACATTCCACTTGGCATAGAACAACTGGAATACAATGCCTTTTAAGGCTTTAGTATAATCTACCAAACTATCCCCCCCACGTGTCTGTCAGTTTGTCGTACTGTGGGGGCTTGCATGTTGCTGTGATGCTGGAAGCTATGCCACTGGTATTCACATACCAGCAGGGTCATGTATGGAGGGCAGGTTTCAGCTGAGCTTCCAGACTAAGACAAACTAGGAAGAAGGACCCGGCAGTCTACTTCTGAAAAGCATTAGCCAGTAAAAACCTTAAGAATACCAACGGAACATTGTCTGATATAGTGCTAGAAGATGAGCTCCCTAGGTTGGAAGGCGCTCAAAAGATGACTGGAGAATAGCTGCCTCCTTAGAGTCGACCTTAATGACGTGGATGGAGTACAGCTTTTGGGACCTTCATTTGCTGATGTGGCATGACTCAAAATGAGAAGAAACAGCTACAAACATCCATTCATAATTGGAAGCTGGAATGTGTGAAGTATGAATCTAGGAAAATTGGAAATCATCAAAAATGAAATGGAACTCATAAACATCGATATCCTAGGCATTGGTGAGCTAAAATGGACTGCTATTGGCCATTTTGAATCGGACAATCATATAGTCTACTATGCTGGGAATGACAACTTGAAGAGGAATGGTGTTGCATTCATCGTCAAAAAGAACATTTGAAGATCTATCCTGAAGTACAATGCTGTCAGTCATAGGATAATATCCATACGCCTACAAGAAAGACCAGTCAATACGACTATTATTCAAATTTACGCACCAACCACTAGGGCCAAAGATGAAGAAATAGAAGATTTTCATCAGCTGCTACAGTGTGAAATTGATCAAACATGCAATCAAGATGCATTGATAATGACTGGCGATTGGAATGTGCAAGTTGGAAACAAAGAAGAAGAATCAGTAGTTGGAAAATATGGTCTTGGTGATGGAGACAATGCTGGCGATCAAATGATAGAATTTTGCAAGACCAACGACTTCTTCATTGCAAATACCTTTTTTCACCAACATAAATGGTGACTATACACATGGACCTGGCCAGACGGAACACACAGAAATCAAATTGACTACATCTGTGGAAAGAGACGATGGAAAAGCTCAATATCATCAGTCAGAGCAAGGCCAGGGGCTGACTGTGGAACAGACCATCAATTGCTCATATGCAAGTTCAAGCTGAAACTGAAGAAAATCAGAGCAAGTCCATGAGAGCCAAAATATGACCTTGAGTACATCCCACCTGAATTTAGAGACCATCTGAAGAATAGATTTGATGCACTGAACACTACTGACCAAAGACCAAACGAGTTGTGGAATGACATCAAGTACGTCACCCATGAAGAAAGCAAGAGGTCATTGAAAAGACAGGAAAGAAAGAAAAGACCAAGATGGATGTCAGAGGAGACTCTGAAACTTGCTCTCAAACGTCAAGCAGCTAAAGTGAAAGGAAAAATTGAAGTAAAAGAATTGAACAGAAGATTTCAAAGCACATCTTGAGAAGACAAAGTAAAGTATTATAATGACATATGCAAAGAGCTGGAGATGGAAAACCAAAGGGGAAAAACACACTTGGCGTTTCTCAAGCTGAAAGAACTGAAGGAAAAATTCAAGGCTCAAGTTGCAATAGTGAAGGATTCCGTGGGGAAAATACTAAACGACGCAGGAAGCATCAAAAGACGATGGAAGGAATACACAGAGTCATTATACCAAAAAGAATTAGTCAATGTTCAACCATTTCAAAGGGTGGCACATGATCAGGAACCGATGGTACTGAAGAAGTCCAAGCTGCTCTGAAGCCATTGGTGAAAAACAAGGCTCCATGAAGTGATAGAATATCAATTGAGATGTTTCAATAAACAGATGCAGTGCTGGAGATGCTCACTCGTCTATGCCATGAAATATGGAAGACAGCTTCCTGGCCAACTGACTAGAAGAGATTCATATTTATGCATATTTCCAAGAACGGTGATCCAACGGAATGTGGAAATTATAGAACAATATCATTAATATCAAACGCAAGCAAAATTTTGCTGAAGATCATTCAAAAATGGCTGCAGCAGTACACCGACAGGGAACTGCCAGAAATTCAGGCCAGTTTCAGAAGAAGACGTGGAACCAGGGATATCATTGCTGATGTTAGATGGACCCTGGCTGAAAGCAGAGAATGCCAGGATGTTTACCTATGTTTTATTGGCTATGCAAAGGCATTTGACTGTGTAGCTCATAACAAATTATGGATAACATTGGGAAGAATGGGAATTCCAGAACACTTAATTGTGCTCATGAGGAACCTTTACATAGATCAAGAGGCAGTTGTTTGAACAGAACAAGGTAATACTGTGTGGCTTAAAGTCAGGAAAGGTGTGCGTCAGGGTTGTATACTTTCCCCATACCTATTCAATCTGTATGCTGAGCAAATAATATGAGAAGCTGGACTATATGAAGGAGAACGGGATTGGATGTGTTATGCAGATGACACAACCTTCCTTGCTGAAATTGAAGAGGACTTGAAGCACTTACTAATGAAGATCAAAGACCACAGCCTTCAGTATGGATTACACCTCAACATAAAGAAAACAAAAATCCTCACAACTGGACCAATGAGCAACATCATGATAAACGGAGAAAAGATTGAAGTTGTCAAGGATTTCATTTTACTTGGATCCACAATCAACAGCCATGGAAGCAGCAGTGAAGAAATCAAAAGATGCATTGCATTGGGTAAATCTGCAGCAAAGGACCTCTTTAAAGTGTTCAAGAGCAAAGATGTCACCTTGAAGACTAAGGTGCGCCTGCCCAAGCCATAGTATTTTCAATCCCATCATATGCATGTGAAAGCTGGAAAATGAATAAGGAAGACTGAAGAAGAGTTGACGCCTTTGAATTGTGGTGTTGATGAAGAATATTGAATATACCATGGACCGCCAAAAGAATGAACAAATCTGTCTTAGAAGTACAACCAGAATGCTTCTTAGAAGCAAGGATGGCGAGGCTGCATCCTACATACTTTGGACATGTTGTCAGGAGGGATCAGTACCTGGAGAAGGGCATCATGCTTGGTAGACTACAGGGTCAGCGGAAAGGAGGAAACCCTCAACAAGGTGGATTGACACAGTGGCTTCAACAATGAGCTCCAGCATAACAACAATTGTAAAGATGGATCAGGACCGGGCAGTGTTTCGTTCTGTTGTGCATAGGGTTGCTGTAAGTCAGAACTGACTCGACAGCACCTAACAACAACAACCAAGCTGTCCTTTTAAAAGTAATATTTAAACTTCTCTTTAGAGCCATAATTTAAGCCTCAGGCACCCCCACATTAGCTTTTGTACCATTCAGGCTTAGGGCTATTTATCAGATCTGTTTTTCCTCTTGCTGTTTTTTTGGGTAGACAGCAGGGACTCTAATTGTGTATCTCTCGGTCTATGGCTCTTGTGATTCTGCTTCCTTAAAAATGGGCGCTATGGTAGAATGTCCCATTTCTAGCTCCTTCTGCTCCTGAGGACGAGCCCAAAGGCCCCTCTAGTGGAGAAGGGAGGTGAGGAATAAACTCAAGGGAAAAAAATATCAACAAACAAGAGGCAATTACAATGCTTTCAGCATCTTACAAAATTCTGTTATAGTAAACTTTTGAGATAGTAGTTTTATGTGCAGGTGGTTTTCTTCCAACTAACTTTATCTGTCTAAGGACAAGAGCTACCCATCTGTCCTCCTCCATGAACTATCTTAGAAAAGGCCACAGTGGTCTCATTCTCCTTAAAGGACCTAAAAACCAAAGTCATGGACCACCTAGACTACCTCCCACTGTGTACAGTGTTCAGGTATAGGTCTTAATCCCAAGGAACCCACCCATAAGTCTAATAGGCGCTGAGGACTTAAAATTTTATCCTATCCCATAAATATTTTATGATTTGCCCAGAAAATCCTCTAAAATACAAACATTAGAAAAAGTTAGTGAATCAAGATGGAAATTTTGGCAACAACGGCAAGAATAGGGAGAGTCTATTGAGAAACATCTGATATTTTTATTTCCTCAAAGACTTGGTGGATATTGTCATCAACTTGAATATCCTTAAAATTCCTGGTTATCTTTTTAAAACGCAAACTCTGCTTTATTTGGTCTGGGATGAAAACTGAGGTTCTGTATCTCTATCAAGCTTCCAGATGATGTAAATGGTGCTGGTCCTCAGACTACACCTGCAGTAGCAAAGATCAAGATAATATGGGAACCAAGAAGGGACTGATAAACCCACGGGGATATGAGGTGGTATGCAGGTCCAGCAATGGCTACCTTCTCTGTATCTTTAATACAAATCTCCCATTTTGGCTCCCTCAAGACTAGGAGGTCTTTCTTGGAATGACTGATAAATTACCACCCATTTAAAAGTAATAGGAGTTTATATCCTGGGTGCCATTGCTGGATATAATTCAGCATGTAAAATGGGTTCTTGTTAGAATGCCATAGAGATTATTCATTAAATTGGATGGGGGGGGGGACTCTCCTTCTCCCACACTACTTAAAAAGAACATAGTGATTCAAAAGTTTTGAACTAACTTTTTAAACAGATCTAAACAATGTAATACCCCAAAACAAAGTGGGGTTTTTTTTCCCCCTTTAATCAGCAAAAATTGATTTTTGCAGCAAAACCTGACCTGAGCTAAAAAGAGGCTTGTTTTGTTTTGCCTTTTTTTGCTTAGTGTGACTATTCATGCTTCTTGCTGCAGAAATACTAACTCATTTGATTATTGGGTGTTGCCCCAGCCGCAATAGGGGCATTGACTCATATTTGGTTTATGTTCCCATGTTTTTTTTTGTAATGTAAGAGAGAAATTTGCTGAACCTTTGAACAATGTAAAAATAACTGAACTAACATGGGCCCCTGCTGAATTCAGCAAAATCAAATTGGACTTTTAAACAATGCTCGATCTTTGGGCTCCTTTTCTGGCTACCAACCATGGGTAGTTAGGGAAATGCTTTCCCTCCGGGTCATGTCAGAATGTGGAAAGAATGTACCTAAAGGGGCCTCAGTGCCAGTGCTTATCAAAAAACCCTGGTACCAGGCATCCCCTAGAAATGTTTTACCTCATGCAAGACGTTTTTATGATCTACTCTTGAAAAAAATATACATACTGTAGGCATTTTATGACTATGATTATAATCTCTGTGCCTACGTAAACTTCTGTAACTAATCCTGTAACCAATGCCTGCATCCTACATATATATATATATACATATATATATATCTCCAATTCCCTGCTTCATTTAACCCGCCCCTTTGTGACTACAAATGAAGACTAGTCAATCAGTGATTTTGCTGTATTTCCTTCTTTAGCCCTGTATCTGTCCTTGTTTGAGACCCTCTCTCTAGACTCACAATTTTCACTTATGTAAGCTGGTGATTTCCCCTATTTGAATGGTTTCTATAAAAATTCTCTTTAAAACTTTTCTTAAAAGTTTGGAGTTTTTCTTTTCCACCATAAAACTCTGAAAAAATTCTGAATCTAGAAAATCACCTTTCGCCAAGAGTTACAGATAAGAGATTATAGGCCTGTATCAACTATGTATTAAAAAAAAAAAGATGCCTCAAATGCTCGGTTTAAGGTCACTGAAAGCCTAATACTTAATATAATTTATATCTAATAACTTATCTAAATATCTGGGTTTCTTTGTTTGGCTAGAAGAAAAAAAAAAATCAATTGGCCTCTGGCCTCCCAAACTGTTTCCTATTGAACCTGTTGCCTTCTAGTCGATTCTGACTCATAGCCACCTCACAGGTCACAGTAGAACTGCCCCACAGTGTTTCCAAAGAGCAGCTGGTGGATTCAAACTGATGACCCTTTGGTTAGCAGCCAAGATCTTAACCACTGTGTCACCAGGGCTCCCCCAAACTATTCAGTTGTTACTAAAATAAATTTTGATAAAGTTTTTATATGATAAAACTTAAAAGGTGCTAAAGACGAGTTTTGCAGTTATCGTAGTGCAAATAATATGAGTATACACTAAACATATTTCCAGTGACTATCAATCACTACTGTCCCCTGAAGCAAGTACTGGTCCCCACTTTACATTAGTCAATATTTAACTACTCATTCAATACGGTTTGATATTTGTCTCCACAGGAGTCAATAACTATTTAATATTTAAAAACGGAACAAAAGAAGATGAAGGGCCACATTATAAAAGACGGTTTTGCTTCTCAACTATTCACTTCCTATAAAATTATTGGCTGGATGTCATTTAACAATATTCACTGTAATTTTTTAAAATTTGATCTCATGATTTTTAACTATACAGCCATAAAACTATAAAAAATTGTTTAAAAAATACATATACATACACAGACAACTTTGTCAAACAATGTTTTTGGACTTTAGGAGTGGAAAATATGGCTGCTTTCTCTCAAAGTTTAAGTAGCTAGCTAACTAAAATCCCTTTGAATTATATTTTATTACTGTTCATTACTCAGGCTTAAATCAACATCAACAGGATTGCCAAACATTATAGTAAATAACCACAGGATTTCTATCCAGTAAAGCTTGATTATATAATTATGGTACCAAGAATTATTACTAAAAATCTAAAAAGTAGTAATGGTCACCTTTTTCTTCCTATAAACGCTTAATATAAATTTCCAAAATGATTCTCGAGCACAATTTTAAAATAAAGAGTCACAGAGGGCCATAGGAAACCCTAGGGGTATAGTGGTTAAGTGCTACAGCTGCTACAGAGGGTTGGCAGTTTGAATCTGCCAGGTGCGCCTTGGAAACTCTATGGAGCAGTTCTACTCTGTCCTGTTGGTTTGCTATGAGTCAGAATCGACTCGACAGCACTGGGTTTGGTTTTGGTTAGAGGGCCATAGAGGAGATCTGAAAATCTACATAGAACAAGTATGCTTTATTTCTTATAACTGGAATAATAAAGTGATTTAGAGAGGGGAAAAAAAAATTAACCCAAAGTAGCACAGCTCATCAGTGAGGCTGTCGGCAACATCATTTCAGTTCCACTTTATACTCATCAGATCACAACCTGTGAGTATTTACTTCTGCCCTGGCATTGATTTTAGGCAGATTGGAATAAACTGGACAACAAAGGTGAGGAAACTCAAAATGCTTGCTTGGAAATATAAATGGTCATGGGTGACAATACTGTGTTTACAATATTCCATCCAATCTGAAAATCAGTAAGACGGCTGAGCCCCAAGAATCATGAATGCCTTGAGTAACTATGGGAATCTGGTAGGTCAGAGAACTAATACTCTGCCATCCCTGGGATCATCACTCAACAAATTCTTTTCCAGTTTCATAACTTGGATGGTAATTGATTTTTCTAATGTTATAATTTCTTATCCAATCCCTTGTTGTGTTTGTCTATCTTGGATAGCCCCCACACGGCTTATCGGGAATCCTAAAAGTAAGAATTTCCCTGCCATTGAATATATCTTTTCAGGCTTCCAAAAGATCATCCTCTTCTATTTCATTTTCCTACTTTGAAAAACATAGAATAAGCTCCCAAGAGCATAAGAGAAGTCTACCAGATTTAGGTCAGGCACCTTCCTTGCTGACTAAGCTGGTGTTCAGGTTAATACCCACAATGTTTAAGGGCATGCCTGGCTCATTAACCATACGCCAAATGAATGAATATAAAACACTCATCATTATCTCACTTCTAAATGAAGATGGGTTCCTTTCCAGGATACTTCCCTAAGCCCCAGACTTTGGAGCATTAGCTAAGCTTATTTGAGTGTTCTGGGTCTAACCATCAGCCCATCTATCTTCATTCCTTTCAATGGGAGTTCAAGATATTGATAAAAATTGAATTCTCCATATCTGCCTTGTTATTGCAGAGTTCCAAATGTGAGTATGAAGATGAGTTCATAACCATTTTGTTGGATATATAATGTTTGAAAGGAAGTGAAAGCATGTCTGAATAGGAAAAAAAGACTCAGTGACAACGCAGTATCTTTTTGAGTTGGTTTTTAAAGACGTATCTTCTATGTAAGAAACAGAAACTTATTCTCTCTCAAGGGTTCAGATGTACAGAACCAAGACTGATAATCTTAGATGTAAGCTTCAAGGATATAGATTTTTGGTAAATTTAATAAATTCCTAATAGGTTAAAGCTCTCTCAAGAGTGTAGGGGAAACTCTTATAGGGGAAAACAAAAAAAAACCATGGTGGCAGCATAGCTTTTTACAAAATTCCCTCATAAAACAAAGGAAATAAAATACTGAAAAAAAATGAATGATATTTTCAACAAAATTAGGTAAAAAAGAACTCCCAAGGAGTCTTAGAACATGGGTAGATTTGGCTAAAACACCCATCAGCCACAGGTCCTGCACAATACCAGAAGCTGCGTAGTGTCAGGGTCAAAGGTAAAGAGAGATAAGGAAGGGAAGGTACTCTGACCCAACAAACATTCATCCCCATACGAGAGAACCACATGCAGAGTGGTAACCTGGGAAGACAAATTTGAGAACAGCCAGCAGAAAACACAGGTTGCAGAATAGGTGTAAAATGACAAAGGGGACGCACTGGACAAATATGGGACGGTCAAAATGTTAAAATGAACAAAGAGTGCAAATGATTAAATACAGGAAAGCCAGGAGCTCATTATAGACCTCCTCCCCATAAGGAGGAAAAGGAGGAGACAGAGGGGACAAAAAATGAGAGTGTGAGAGAGAGAGCTAGAAAGAGAGAGAATGGAAAAAAGAATCACTCATCGGACACCATTGAAAGTTGCTAGGACAACAGCTCATTACTGTGGAAATGTATGATTAATGGAAATTAGCATTTATTCTGTTCCTCTGGTATATGTTTCTGGGTTACCAAATAGGTCTAGTGAATAAGGAAAGTTCTTATTAAAAAAAAAAAAAATTAGCTAATAAATGCACAAGGAAATATAGAATTACTGCATTAGAAGATCGCAGTTTTATAACCCTTAATTAAATAGATGGTGTGCTGAGTTGCATTATGTCAACATGGCTAAGACTAAGAACTATGCCTACTAGAATTACCTTCCATATATGGGCTTCCACATTAGAGTCAAGTAAAAAACTAATTAGCACAAAATTTAGAAGGCAAATGTGAAGCATAATTACTAATTTCAAAGGGCCATTGTGGTCAGACCTGGTGAGAGACATGCAAAGCCTGGCAGACCATACATACCTTCAGCCTCTTCAGCTTTGCATGGAGCTAGCTCATCTTCCTAACTTTGACCCTGCTGATCAAAAACTAAAAGCTGTTGCCATCGAGTTGAGTCGATTCCGACTCATAGCGACCATATAGGACTGAGTAGAACTGCCCCATAGGGCTTCCAAGGAGCGGCTGCTGGATTCAAACTGCCGACCTTCTGGTTAACAGCCATAGCTCTGAACGACTGTGCCACCACTACACCACCGGGGCTCCCTGCTGATCAACAGTGATGCCAAAAGATGTTGGGCTACAGATCCATAGAGGTGGCAACAGAGAGTCTGTTTAACAGAGACTCCACAGACCTCTCCCTAACCTCCACTTGTTATCCAATTTCAGAGGTTTGTCTGATATCCCTGCTAGAACATTCCAGAAAGATTAGTTACCGACAGCTTCTCTAATCCTGATACTACTTTCCAGAATTTCACCTTTCCAGCTCCTCTATCATTTGTAAGTGAAATTCCTATAGTAAATCATTTAATACCAAATAAGTACAGTCAATTTTCTTGACTGAATTTTGATTGATCCAGATGGTAAAACCAATACGTAATGAGGCAAATGAAAAATTTACAATGAAGTGATCAGTCTAAATCTGAACCTCTGCTCACTTTTACATCAAGAAAAGGGAGATAATCAGACATTATGAACTTCCTGATGTGAGACAGTATGAGGTACACAGACTACCTATTTGGGTGGAAGGAAAAAAAAATGAACCTAATTCTAATCAAGTCTTCTAACTTCCTATTTTTAGGAGATACAGGGAATAGTTAAGCAAGTTGAGCAATACCACAACGAATCAATAGGCCAACTCTAGAATAGGGGACATTCTATAAGACAACGGTAAATTATTTTCAGCAAGTCAATGGCATGACCACACACCCAATTTTTTTTTTTTTTAATTAAAAAGAGGGGGCACTGGTTTAGATTAAAAGAGACCTAAAGAGACTTAAGACACACTAAACCAAAAATAATGATAGAACATGTTTGGGTCCTCATTCAAATAAACCAGTTAACAAAGGCATTTTTAGGTAGTCAGAGAGATTTAAATATGAACAATTAGATGATTTTAAGAAACTGTTATTAATTTTGTTATATAATGTCATGGTGGTTATTTAAAGAAATATTATAATGTACATGGTTCTAGATGTATAATAAAATATTTAAAGACGAAGTGACATGAAGTCCAAGATTTCCTGTAAAATGCTTAAGCAAAAACAAGGGCAAAGGATGTAATCAATGGTAAATGTGGATGGTTGCTGAAGCTAGGTGAAATGTACATAGGCATCTATTTTAATCTTTTATTTTGTGTATGTTTGTAATTTTTTTTTTAATAAAAAAAGTGAAAAAAAATGAAAGGGCCATCCTATGAGGTACTGAGTTTCCTATCATTAGAATTTTAATTGCATTATCTAGAGATTCTGGTCTACGTATTTTAAATTTAGTATTAAAATCTTGGGCACTGAAAACAGTCTGAGTCTGAATCATAACCCATCCCTTCAACCTCACTCTCTATTGCAACATGCACTCTTACTAGCTATGTGATCTTAAACGAAATCATTTAACCCTCTTAAGCCTCAGAAGGATCAACTGCAAATAATATCTGAATAATATCTACATCAAAGGGATGGTCAAGCACCAATGATATTATAAATTTAAAGAGCTCAAGTAGAGTGCCAATTAATGATAATCAAGCAATAAATGTCATCTCCTATTCATATTAAATTAATATGTTAACATATTAGTATTAATTAGATGGACAAGAGCGCCTGTACTTTTAAACTGTGCTCTGGAATGTACCAAACTGCCGGTAAAAGGGTGGAATGACCTAAACCATGAAATGGCAAGGGTGTTCTAGAAGCAAACCATTCCAACCCTTACTGGCCACTCTTTCCTTTTTGATGCCCTCTGAGTCTTCAGATTTGGGTACCTGATTTTTTGGTTCCTTCAGAGTCTGACTTACAAAATGGTTTCCTGCACCATAGCTCAGCCTGACTCAGTCGACCCTTCTATTGATTTGACTTTTCTGACTGTGATTCAGGATTTTCTCCCATCAAACATCTCACATTTCATTCAGGGTTTCATATGGTTCCTGCCACAACCACCTTTTAGACTTCAGTTCTGGAGAATTAAGTTCCAGAAAAAAATAGGTTGTTGAAGTAGATGAACTTTTAAGTCCCTTCCAATCAAATGTGCAGTTGGATTATATCCTCGAGTCTATCCTTCAGAGAATATCATTACATCAGAGGGCTCTAGAGTAGCCTGACAGAAATATAATGCAAGCCACATATCCAATTTTTGATTTTCTAGAAAGCACATTTAAAAAAAGCAGATAGAATTAAATTTAGTAATAGATTTTATATAACCCAATATATTATCATTTTGACATGTAATCAATATTAAAAAATGAGATCTTTTACATTTCTTTTTCATACTTAGTCTTTGAAATCTAGTGTGTATTATGCACTCACAACACACCCCAATCTAGACTGGCCACATTCCACATGTGGCTAGTGGCTAACTCTAGAGAATAGCGGATTAACCCATATTGTTTAAATGAACAGTCTAGCACCTGAATATAAATAAACAAATGCTAATGTGACAAATGGATCCTACCTTGTTATATCATGGAAAAATAACAACTATAAAACTGTGTGCAGCTTGGAAAGGATCCTTTCTTAGATGCTTGAGTTCAACTACAAAAAGCAAAAAAGAAAAAACAATCATGAGTTTATTGAATGATTCGTATAATAAAGGCAGTATGGGCATATTCCATTTAATACTTATAGCAAGTGCAAGGTGCAGTTACTGTCGGACCCCATTTTATAGATGCGGGAACTGAGGGTTAAGGAGATTCTGTAATTTGCTGAGGTCACAACACTGGCAAGATCTGAAGGAGCTGGAATTCTAACCTCATGTCTGATTACTGCTAATTCCCAAAAAGCTTATTTGGTAACAAGAGAAAAAAAAACATTTAGACGAGGTACATTTAGGGGAATAGTGGATAAGGCGTATTAATAATAGATACTGAGTGAGTGATAAAGGAAGAGACGGGATAAGAGACTAAAGGATTTTCTTGTGGCATTTTGAGATTTCCATCCTTACAGTAGATTTTTTTCATCTAGAATTTTTCAGTCTATGTTTATATGTGCTTGAGCACCTATAATTATGGAATTTACTCTATCCTAGTTAAATTTAGGATGGCTTAATGGGTGGTTCTCTCTAAAGCCTATTACTGTATACTGAAGGTCATCAGAATATTAACAGCTTCTTTGAAAGGAAACAGTCTAAGATTAGTAATAAGCACCATGTTTTATGCATATTTCATGGCAGTCACTTAAAATTTATAATGCATGTTGCTAAAACATTTATTCAATATTGATAGCTTACTTTATGCCTCTTCTAGTTGGTATTACAAATATATTAAATGGCTAAAATGTATACACCATTTCTATCAACATTCACTTAACATTTTCTAAAACACTTGCAGAATAATAATAATAACTACCCTGGGTTTGAAATCATTTATAACATCCCCTGTAATACCCCTGTTGATTGATCAAATGCAATATGTTAATACAGCAAACTTATCATACAACATATTCTGAGAAGGAAAGAAAAAAAAAAAAAGGGTAAGGCAACAGTCTGCTCGGCAAATTAAAAAATATTGATTTCAGATTGGACATGATTTCAATCTTATGGTACCCACTTGGTGAACCAGGGACCAGTTATCCAGTGAGTGAAACCTGGCTTGTTTTATCCAAGTCCTCGAGTCTTCTTCCCACCTACTATTTTGATGGCTACAGTTTTGTCATATAGATAATTAAAGTGACATTCAGTTTGTCCCAAACAGTAGATGCTTGTGTAAGAGCTAATGATGGACAAAGATGAAACAAATGGTTTAGGAGTAGTTATTAAATTACCAGAACACATTCCCAGGAGACCAATTACAAGCAACAAAATGACTAGGTGCTTGTGATACTGGCAAGAGGTGGGAGTATACATTTTAAAAAATAAATAGCTAACATGCTTAGAGCTCTGTGCTTATATTTATGATAACCTGCTAATATGAAGAAGAATGTTTTGGAGGCCCTAAAACCAAACCAAACCCGTTTCCATCAAATCGATTCTGACTCATAGCAACCCTACAGGACGGAGTAGAACTGCCCCCTAGGGTTTTCGAGGAATGGCTGGTGGATTCAAACTGCCTACCTTTTGGTCAGCAGCCTGAGGCAGGACTTATCAAATGTTATAATGGAGTGAGAAATGGTAGAGCATAAATAAGATGCATTCCAAAGATGTACTTGATGTACACACATATTACAACCCAGGTACTAGGCTCTTTCATAGAGAGACATGAAAATATTGCTTTGGAAGTACAAATCGATTTCAGTTAGGTGGATCAGGAAAATAAGGTAGATCTCCTCCCCCTTTGTCTTAACAATGCTCATTGCTCTTTATAATGTTGGTGACAATGACAGAAATGAGAAAGTAAAGAACATGGGCTACTCATGTCCTAGGGGAGCCTACCTGTGCTGGGCATATTTAGATTTCCATGTCAAATATGTTGGCATTTTATTTATCACGATTCTACCCAAACTCTAATCCACTCTAGATTAATTGCTCCCAAACTGTATTTTCAATGTTGGAGCTGCGGTGAAATAATTAACTATGTGATCATTTATCAAATCATGCTTTAACGCCAAAGGGACATTAGGAGCCATGAGCATTTATCTATGTCCTAATTGTAACTGAGCAGCAGTGCCCATTTATTATTATTTTCTAAACAGCACTTATACACCTGAAATCTACAAAAGTGTTCATTTTAATGCTTTTGGATTAGGTTCAGGCTGGCATCAAAAGCCCAAAGATTACAGAGAATCCCATGATAACCACCTTTGTGATCAAAGGTGAGGGGGATCTGGAGCGTCAACCTGCCATAGATACAATATGTTTTCTCAACCTTGGCAATATTAACACTTTGGTTTGGCTAATTCTTTGTTGTGGGAGTTCTTTTTGTGAGCTGTAGGATATTTAGCACCAGCCCCTCACAGCTGTGATGACCAAAAATAATCCCCTAGTTGTGATGACCAGAAATCTCTCCAGACATTGCCCCAGGTGAGAACCACCAATATAGGGTAACACTAAGACACAACGGCACTTGAAATACATGGTGGTCACTACTATGTATTTACCCCTAATTATTAAATTTCCAAAGCAAGCAGTTGCAAAAAAATTATAGAAGCATCCCTAAAGTAATATTAATGAGAACTAAACCACGAATATATGGTGATATTTCTTGGCTTCTGCCCATCAGTAAAGGTGTTCCATTAACCCTGATTTCTATCCATTCTCCTGAATCACTGCCCCAATTAACTCCATTATCTTGTTAGAGTAAATAAGAGCACATATGTCCTCATCCATCAACTCTTTGTTAACAAAACACATTCTGCTTCTCTATGTCCAAATAGATTTCTACAAAGCCTAAATCCAGATTGGGCTACAGCTTCTATCCACTCTAATTCCCCACTTACAGCCTGGGAAGCACTAACTTGTTTTCCCTTTAACTAGCAGAAATAATAGAGGGGTAAAATTTGAGAACTTGCACATATCTAGATTCTGTCCTAGGGACACTATGACTATTAATTCAGAATAAAAGCTGTAAAATCTAAATTGCCTTCGCTGCAAGTGGGGAAAAAAAAATTAAACCTGGTAAAATAAGAAAGAATCCATTGGACAACAGAGTAGGGCCAGAGAGGAGAAGGGTGAGTAACCTTATTTAAAAATTAACTCAGTCCATTTGATTCCTACCAAAAAGGGGGTGGGGGCTAAAAGGGAAGAAAAAAGTGATGGGCAATGTGACAAAATTGGGAGAGCCTAGTTTTCAAACCCTAACTCAACTGATTTTTAGCTGAGCTTCCAGCTAAGTTACTCAAACCCTCTGGGTCTCAATTTCTGCAGCAGGGGATGCTATCACCTACTTTAAGATTTAACTTAAGGACTAAAATAATAGTAATAGCTGACATTTATCAGTAACTTTTCTGTGCAACATATCTTAATGTTCTTTATGTATTATCTCCATTAATAATAATGACGGCCAATGGGGTAGATGTTATTTCTGCTTTACATAAAAGAAACAGAAGCAAGGAAAGGTTACAAATCGTAAGCAATGAAACTGAAATTTAAATATAGTCAATATGATTCCAGAAAAGTAATTTTTTTAAACATTATAATTTCATAAAGGACCTTAAAAAAGTCTTACATTAAGTTTTTAGCAATAAAAAGTTCTCTGCCTTCAACTAATATGTGAAGAAAGAGAAATGTTAATCAACTTACCTAATCACATGGAAACACTCCGAGATAAAGGCAGTGGAAGAGTCCACGCCTGCTAATAAACATATAAACCCAATTCGTCATCTCTCTCTTCCCCCTAGAGCTACCCAGTATCTGGCTATTCCCTCTTGTGTCCATCTCCTTTGGGCACTGTCTTAGTTCAGATCTCCAGAAGTTTTTGCTTAATTCCAGTCAAGTCTGCATATTGCTGCTACGGATTCCTGAAACAGAAGTTGGATCATGGAGATACCTTGCTTAAATGTCCTTCAAAGATTTCCTATGGCTTCTGGGATAAATCACGGGTCTTCTCATTCATTTAGCAGTATCTAGTTAATCTGAATATTTGCCAGCAGTTTCACACTCAGGTGTACAACCTAGAGAAACTGTTACACATCTCTATAAGAAGACATTTACAATGTACTATTTTTTTACAGTAAAAACGATAAACAATCTAAATATCATTTATAGAGCAATGACTAGAAAAATTGTGGTATCTTCAAATAACTGAGTATTGTATATTTTCAGTGAATAAGCTTGCATTCGCATAAGGATACAAACTATTCTAAAAAAAAAATAGAGCAACAATAGCAACAAAGAAAAAAATGGTATCCTTGAATATCATCTACAAATATCCAAGAAAATAGTATATATTGTTCAGGCTTATATAATTTTAGAGCAAAACAAGGGAGAAAGAAGTGCCATAAGAATTGTACACACAGGGGATTTAACTATATTTGTAATTTGATTTTTAAACTGGGTGGGAGGTACTTTGTGTTTATTATACTATATTTTATACCTATTTGCACGCTTAAAATAGTCCATAAAAATGTAAGCCATTTCTAGAAAAAATAAAATAAACCTGACAAAAAAGGTTGCCATGAGTTAATCCTAGCATACCTTTCCAGTCCAGTCAGCCCTCCTTGTCAGCAAGTTCCACATCTCCGAATTCAACCAACTGCAGATTAAAAAAAAAAAAAAAAAGACTGTTTTTCTTGCCATTATTCCCTAAACAATACACTATGATAATGCATATTTGCATAGCATTTAAATTATATTGAGTATTATAAGTAATCTAGAGATGATTTAAAGTATACAGAATATAACCTCGAAACCCACTGCTGTCGAGTTGATTTTGACTCAGAGCGACCCTATAAAACAGAGTAGAACTACCCCATAGAATTTCCAAGGAGCACCCAGTGAATTTGAACTGCCAACCTTTTAGTCAGCAGCTATAGCACTTAACCACTACACCACCAGGGTTTCCACAGGAGGATGTAAGTTATATCCAAATACTATGCACCTAGGCTCAGTGCCTTAAAACAACAGCAATTAACCCTTCGCTCACACTACATATCCAGCGGAGATTGGCCAAGGGGCTCTGCTCATCAAAGCCACTCAAGAACTCTGGTTGATGGAGGCTACAGTCCTATCTGTACTTTTAGAATCACTGTGGCAAGCAGAAGGGGACATGGTAGGTCATGGCCTGGCTCTTAGAACTTTTACTGAGAAGTGACCAAAACCACTTCCATTCACATTTCATTGACTGAAGCAAATCACAAGGTCTCTGCTAATTTCAAAGGGAAGGGGAAAGTACAAACTCTACATGTGGCTAAAATGTTAGAACTGAAATATGTGAAGACTGTGCATGGTCCTAAAGATAACTACTATGGCATTTTTCTACACTGTATTATAATGAATTATTTACTCTTCCAGTGCAAAAATCTTCCCTCAATCATCTTCATGTGCCTATCATCTCATGTAGACGCAAGTACAGAAGAATATTGGTTGCTGGGATAAGTGGACAGATCCTCACCAAAATATCCTATTTCTAGGTGCGTAGTCCAGAAGGAGGAAACCCTGGTGGCGTAGGGGTTAATTACTACAGCTGCTAACCAAAAGGTCGGCAGTTCAAATCCACCAGGTGCTCCTTGGAAACTCTATGGGGCAGTTCTACTCTGTCCTATGGGGTCGCTATGAGTCGGAATCGACTTGACAGCAACGGGTTTGGTTTGGTTTCAGTCCAGAAGGAAAGCCCTGGTGGCGCAGCGATTAAGAGCTCAGCTGCTAACCAAGGGGTTGGCACTTCGAGCCCACTGGCCACTCCTTGGAAACCCCATAGGGCAGTTCCACTCTGTTCTATAAGGTTACTATGAGTCGGAATCCATTCCACAGCAACAGGTTTTGATTTAGTCCAGAAGGTAATATTTGTGGGTACACATTAGCATTTGATTATTGGCTAATTTTCTGACCATATTCTACTTGATTGACCTCAAGGATATCAATCTGTAAATTTTCAGAGCAGACCACATTCAGTTCAGTCTTCCTACAAAGGATGGGGAACCTCGGCCCAACTTACTTTTACGTACCTGCCAGATACTTGTGGAAAGTGATAAATCAGGTCAGTCTGTTGGAGAGGTTTGTTTTTGATTTAAGGGTAGGAGAGCCAGTTTCTTCAGTTTTCTTAGAAGATATTTCCACAGTAAGAATCAGTACTTCTGAAGGTTTTCTAAGTTCCATGTTGGTCTTCTCAAATCCTAAGGATCTACTGTCCTTGAAAACAGCTTATCTATTCATCGTTAAAACAGTAATGTTGATAAAAATCTAATTTTTCCTAACACTATGTTTAGAACTTTATTTGATATATTTCTTTCTTTTAACAAGTAAAATCCTCCAATGATCACCCTTCTCACTATTAATGAAAGAAAGTCCTTAACACACAGGGTTCTGTATCATCTTGCTCCTGGTTACTTCTCCCATTTTCTCTGCCATTCTCCCTGCCCTCACTCTACTTTGTTTTCCATTCAGCGCAGCTTTTATCCTTTTGTCTCAGGGTCTTTGCACCTATGCTTCCCCAACCTAGGATACTCTCCAGCCAGGTATCAAATGATCTGCTTCCTCCTCTCTTCCCATCTTCCTATAATTCTCTGCTCAAAAGTCGCATTACTGGAGGGAACTTCTCAGACCACAGTTTCTAAAATACATACATACTTACATATATATATAATTTTTGTGTCCTCACTAAAATATAATGGTCATAGAAGGCAGGGGTCTTTGCATTTTGTTTTTGTTAACCAGCACCAACAGGAACACCAAGGACATCAAAATTGTTCAGAAACTATTTGTTGAGTAAATGAGTGGCTGAATAAATTCTTATAGAGTAGATGGAATGGAC
The DNA here is from genome assembly GCF_024166365.1 of Elephas maximus indicus. Lineage (NCBI taxonomy): Eukaryota > Metazoa > Chordata > Mammalia > Proboscidea > Elephantidae > Elephas > Elephas maximus. The sequence goes on along the minus strand of NC_064837.1, from coordinate 40,946,632 downwards.
TCCATTCTCAAAGAGTTGCTGGGGTCCTTTGTACTGATATTTCTTGCATTATGTCACTGACATCAAGGACTGAAGTTACAAGTATAGCAGGGATATAATATCTTCGCCAGTCCTACCCTAATCAGGAGTCCCTCCTGTTCACAGGAAATCAAAAGGGCTCTTTTCCAATTCTTGCTTCTTTCCTTCTCATTCACTCCTGTGATTATCTGGCCAATGTGATTTAATTCACCTTCTCAGCAGTGTTTCTTCATTCTGAGTTTTTTCTATAGTATGGACATGGGTAGTGGCCTAGAATGTTGTCCTCAGCCTTATGAGATAGCTTACGACCCACAGGCTTAATCAATTCTTTTGAAACTCTGAAGGTACCTGGTGGATCAGGCTTTGGTTTTGCTTAAAAACTCTCTCAAGCAAACAAGGGTGATTTATCAGACAGCAAAAAAAAAAAAAGAAAAAAAACGAAACGGAAATTCACAAAGACAAGAGCTGTAGCTGGTGTCGGTTCCTGGACAGCTCATTGCATTTTAAAGTGACAGACAGGAATATGTTGTTGTTAGGTGCCACTGAGTCAGTTCCAACTTATAGAGACCCTATGTACAACAAAACAAAATACTGACTGGTCCTGCCATCCTCACAATCATTATGTTTGAGTCCATTGTTGCAGCCACTGTCAACCCATCTCATTGAGGGTCTTCCTCTTTTTTTGCAGACCCTCTATTTACCAAGCACGATGTCCTTCTCCAGGGACTAGTCCCTCCTGATAACATGTCCAAAGTAAGTGAGGGAATTCTTGCCATCCTCACTTCCAAGAAACATTCTGGCTATACTTCTTCCAAGACAGATTCGTTTGTTCTTTTGGCAGTCCATGGTATATTCAATATTCTTTGCTAACGTAATTCAAAGGTGTCAATTCTTCTTCAGTCTTCCTTATTCACTGTCTAGTTTTTGAATGCATATGAGGCAACCGAAAACACCAGGCTTGAGTCAGGCACATCTTAGTCCTCAAAGTGCTATCTTTACTTTTGAACACTTTAAAGAGGTCTTATGCAGCAGATTTGCCCAATGCAATGCATCATTTGACTTCTTAACTGTTGGTTCTATGGGCACTGATTGTGGATCCAAGTAACATGAAATCCTGGACAACTTCAGTCTTTTCTCCATTTATCATGGTGTTGCTTATTGGTCCAGTCCTGAAGATTTTTCTTTTCTTTATGTTGAGATGTAATCCATACTGAAGGTTGTAGTCTTTGAACTTCATCAGTAAGTGCTTCAAGTCCTCTTAACTTTCAGCAAGCGAGGTTGTGATATCTGCATACCACAGGGTGTTAACGAGTCTTCCTCCAATCTTGATGCTGTGTTCTTCTTCAAATAGTCTAGCTTCAAATTATTTGCTTGGCATACAGGATCACAGCAACACGCAAGTCACCACACTGCAACAAACTGACAGATGCTTGGTGCACAGGAATTCAGCAAAATGGAATGTCAGAGTTTTGGAGAGGGCCACCGGGTCTTGAGTTGTGGAGCTTTTAATCTGCTTGACTGGGGAAGCACCAGCTCTAATCCACCCAACATGATCAGTAGCTTGGATACAAACCCAGTGGTTACAGCAGCAGGAAGTACAGCACAGCAGCCTCCAGCCCTCAGTTGGAGTATCAATCCCTTCCCTGGCTAGATCACTGTCTAGAATGTGCAGTTGTGAGGATATGATGTCACTTCCAGTTCTGCTCTGCTGCCTCAGCATTCTACCAGGATTGACTGCCTTAAGCACACTTAGCTCTAGCTGGTTTCCGTTGAGCAGGTCTCATTGCCTAAAATGTTCCGCTCTGCAGGAGGCCAACCCACCCCCTGGGAGACCAGACTGCAGGGCTCAGTCTTGGCAATTTAAACTTTGTATCTTTTTATCTTACTATGTTTAGTCACTTTTCTTTCTTCTTTTCTCTCATCAGTTTAATTAGTTGGGAGTAATTAGGAGTTTCATCTTCCTATTAATATTGACAAAGATTCCATAATGGCATCTCATTATAAATCATGCATTGTTGATCCAGTGCTCTGTTATCTCACAGTCTTCTAGACATGCCGGTATTACCTTCTCCCTGTTTTTAATTCTATGGTCTCTGGATCTTTTTGTTTTTATTTAACACATACAAAGTTCACAATGTGTGAAGCACTCTTTTAAGTGCTTTCCAGATATTTACTCATGTATCTCCGATAACGGTTCTATGGTATACCGTATTTTTACGCAAATAACATGCGCCTTTTATGTTTGTTTGCCAACCCTGCCCTCCCACCCTGGAGGTATTTTCATAAGTGTGCTATGCTCGGAAACCCTGGTGGCATAGTGGTTAAGTGCTACGGCTGTTAACCAAACAGTTGGCAGTTCGAATCCACCAGACGCTCCTTGGAAACTCTATGGGGTAGTTCTACTCTGTCCTATAGGGTCGCTAGGAGTCGGAATCGACTTGACAGCACTGGGTTTTGTTTTTGTTTTTGTTTTTTTGGTGGTATGCTCATTTTTTTACAGCAGCACGTTAAAAAAACTGCAATAGCAGCGCTTATGAATATACTTCCTGAGGGGAGGGCAGGGTTGGCAAAAAAACATAGAAAGCGCACAATATTTTTATAAAAATACGGTAAGTGCTATCATCACTCTTATTTTACAAATTAGAAAACTGAGACACAGGGAGCTGGAGCAACTTCCCAAGGCTCTGCAACTAACATGTCTATCAATTGAGCTTATTAGTTCTAGCCCTAGTCTCTTGCCTACTACATTACTAGTATTTCGTTAATCAGTTACCTAAGAAAGTCCTGTATAAATCTGATTGTTAGCTGTTTTTTCCATTTTTCAAGAAGGGTGTATTTTCAACAAAGTCCACCATAGGAAATCATGATTCTTTCTTATTTCTCCCAAATTTGGTGTTGTGAATTCACGTATGGGTTCCCAGATTCAGAAAATATATTTCATTTTCCCAAAATGGTAAGACTGTGTTTCCCTTGATTTAGTTTTCAGATAAGTAACTTCAGAGATATATGAAGAGATGTTTGCTTCAACACCAGTATAAAGAGAAGGTAAGATGCTGGAAAAAAATCTGCATGTAAATTTCTCAAAATTAATCCTTCCCTTATTTTTATATCAGTATAGAGTACTGATCACCAGGACCAGCAGGCCTAAAACTTGTTTCGAAGGAAGATGAAGATTTTACTAGCATAAAAAAAAAAAAAAAGCATAGTGAAGTCATATTATTTTTTTTTTTTAATTGTGCTTTAGGTGAAAGTTTACAGCTCAAGTTAATTTCTCATGTAAAAATTCATACACATATTGTTATGTGATCCTAGTTGCAATCCCTGTAATGTGACAGCACACTCCCCCTTTCCACCCTGGGTTTCCTGTATCCTTTCAATCAGCTCCTGTCCCTTTTTGCCTTCTCATCCTATCTCCAGACAGGAGCTGCCCATTTAGTCTCGTTTTTTTTTTTTTTTTTTTTACCTACTCGAACTAAGAAGCACACACTTCATGAGTATTATTTTATGTTTTTTTTTAAAAAAATAGTACGGTCTAATCTTTGAAAAGTTGGCTTTGGGAATGGTTTTAGTTCTGATTTAACAGAGTCCAGGGGCCATGTCTTCTAGGGTTCCTCTAATCTCAGTCAGACCATTAAGCCTGGTCTTTTTATGTGAATCTGGGTCCTGTACTACAGTTTTCTCCTGCTCCATCAGGGACTTTCTTTTCTATTCCCTGTCAGAACAGTCATTGGTGGTAGCCAGGCACCATCTAGTTCTGGTCTTAGGGTGATGGAGTCTCTGGTTTATGTGGCCCTTTTGTCTCTTGTGCTAATATTTTCCTTGTTTCTCTGCTGTTCTTCGTGCTCCTTTGCTCCAGGTGAGTTGGGACCACTTGATGAATCTTAGATAGCCACTCTCTAGCTCTTAAGACCCTAGACATCACTCACCAAAGTGGGATGTAGAACATTTTCCTAACAAGCTTTGTTACACCAATTGGCCTAGATGTCCCCCGAAACCATGGTCCCCAGGCCCCCGCCCCTGTTACTCTTTTCCTCAAAGTGTTTGGTTGTATTCAGGAAACTTCCTAACTTTTGGTTTAGTCCAGTTGTGCTGACTTCTCCTGTACTGTGTGTTGTCCTTCCCTTAAAAGATATGGACCGCATCACAAACCTGCATGTCATCCTTGTGCAGGGGCCATGCTAATATCTGTTTCGTTCCAATTTTAGTATTAAAAAAAAAAAAAAAAACAATGCCATTGAGTCGAAGTCGATTCCGACTCATGTACTGCCAAAACGAGCACTATGAGTTTTTTAAAATGTGCTCTAGAATGTGGTATCTAGTTAGCATATTTGTCAAACTGTCATTAAAATTATATATTTAATATTAATATTTACTATCGTTATGCAGGATTTTTCAAGTATTAAACCCATTTAGCATTTCTAGAAAGGTAGAACTGTATGTATTAACTTTTAATTCATTCTTAATCTCTTTCCCAGCACTGAGTAAGCACCGGCATGTTTTGACTGGTAGACTATGGAAAGCATTATTTTCAAAGGTATTAATTCAGTCATCTAGTTTTTTTTTTTTTTTTTTTAGTACACTGTTTTAACAGCTATGATAAGAAATTTAAATGTTCACCTCTTAACACTAATATTCTCTTGATTGGAGATTATCAAGTGTTTCTTTAATATTCATGTTTATAGTTTATGCAAAGTAACTTACAATAATATTAAAATAATGTTTGGATTTATATTATAATTTTAATGACTTTGACTTCTGAATATAAAATAATAAAATTGGCTTAAAAGATAAACATTGTATTTCCTAGTGATTTTTAAGGGGTATAGCACCTGTATCACAACAAAAATCTTATTTGACTCATTATATTGGATCAAAAAAGAAAAGATAACAGAGAAGATTCTGTTAGCATAGGAATCAGGCCAGGTATTTACATCGGCCACCCACTCTTTTTGTTTCAACCAACGATTCAGTACTTTAAATGGTTACCTCATTCAGTGCCAAAGTCTCTGATTCTCTACCAAGAATTAAGATGAGATATCTCTATAGCTCTGTGATCCACAGCCCAGAATCTCTACAATCACCTAGATGGTTATATTGCAAATATCTAAAAGTACTCAAAACAAAATTCATTTTAACTGACTCAACTGTAAAATGACTTTAAAGCAAGATTGGGGTCATAAAATCGGATAGAATAAAGGATTAAAAATTTCTATGAACAAGACCTTTGTGTTCTTGGGCTCCTCCAGTAGATCTTGGCCATTTTAATTTACATCCTGTGAGACTGACTCTCTCAGCACACTAAGGCTTTACTTTCTCTCATGTAAGAGATGGCACAAGTTTCTTGCTCGGGCACTGAACGATCAGTCGCCATTGAGCGATCTCGACTTACGGTGATTCCATGTGTGTCAAGGTAGAACTGTGCTTCACAGGGTTTGCAATGGCTGATTTTTTGGAAGTAGATCACCAGGTCTTTCTTCCGAGCAGACTTGAACCTCCAACCTCTCAGTTAGCATCCAAGCTCTTAACTGTTTGTACCATCCAGGGACTCCAGCGCAATCACTGGGTCCCCAAGATAATACACCACCACCAGCCACATTTAATTTCAATGGTCATTTTACCTTTTTCTCTCTGTATTTCAATAAAAATCATGGTTGGGGGTTTGTTTGCTTGTTTGAGTTGACTTTAAACTAAAGTCATTGCGTTCTACTGCATTCATTAATTCTTTGACAAGCTGGGGGATGTAATGGGAAAGCACAACCACACAAGAGATGATAGATCCTAAGATCCTTAAAATCAAGGATCATAATTACCCTTGTTGTTGTCGTTGTTAGGTGCCAGCCATTGAGTTGGTTCTGACTCATAGCAACCCTATGTACAACAAAACAAAACACTTCCTGGTCCTCTGCCATCTTCACAATCATTGTTACACTCGAGCCCACTGCTGCATCCGCTGTATCAATTCATCTTGTCGAGGGTCTTCCTCTTTTTCTCTGATCCTCTACTTTACCAAGCATGATTGTCCTTCTCCAGGGACTGGTGCCTACTGACAGCATGTCTAAAGTATGAGACATAGTCTTACCATCCTTGCTTCTAAGGAGCATTCCGGTTGTGCTTCTTCCAAGACAGATTTTTCAGTTCTTTTGGTAGTCTGCGGTATATTCAATATTCTTTGCCAATACCACAATTCAAAGGTGCCAGTTCTTCTTTGGTCTTCCTTATTAAACGTCCAGCTTTCGTACGCATATGAGGTGACTGAAAACACCATGGCTTGGGTCGGGTGCACCTTAGTCTTCAAGGCAACACCTTTCCTTTTTAACACTTTAAAGAGGTCTTTTGCTGCAGATTTGTCCATCGCAATGCATCTTTTGATTTCTTGACTGCTGTGCCCATGAGTGTTGATTATGGAACCAAATAAAATGAAATCCTTGACAGCTTCAATCTTCTCCATTTATCATGATGTTGCTTATTGGTCCAGTTGTGAGGATTTTTGTTTTCTTTGTGTTGAGGTGTAATCCATACTGAAGGCTGTGGTCTTTGATCTTCATCAGTAAGTCCTTCAAGTCCTCTTCACTTTCAGCAAGGAAGGTAATGTCATCTGCATAATAAAAGTTGTTAATGAGTCCTCCTCCAATCCTGATGCCCCGTTCTTCTTCATATAGTCCATCTTTTTGGATTATTTGCTCAGCATTCAGGTTAAATAAGTATAGTGAAAGTATACAACCTGACACACACTTTTCCTGACTTTAAACCACACAGTATTACCTTGTTCTGTTCAAACAACTACCTCTTGATCTATGTAAAGGTTTCTCATAAGCACAATTAAGTGCTCTGGAATTCTCATTCTTTACAATGTTATCCATAATTTGTTATGATCCACACAGTTGAATGCCTTTACATAGTCAATAAAACACAGGTGAACATCTTTCTGGTATACTCTGTTTTCAGCCAGGATATATCTGACATCAGCAATGATATCCCTCATTCCACATCCTCTTCTGAATCCGGCTTGAGTTTCTGGCAGTTCCCTGTCTCTGTAACATTGCAGCCGCTTTTGAACGATCTTCGGTAAAATTTTACTTGCGTGTGATATTAATGATGTTGTTCAATAATTTCCGTATTCAGCTGGATCACCTTTCTTGGGAATAGGCATAAATATGGATCTCTTCTAGTCAGTTGACCAGGTATCTGTCTTCCAAATTTCTTGGCATAGACGAGTGAGCACTTTCAGTGCTGCATCTGTTTGTTGAAACATCTCGATTGATATTCTGTCAATTCCTGGAGACTTATTTTTTGCCAGTGCCGTTAATGCAGCTTAGACCTCTTCCTTCAGTACCATCATTTCCTGATCATATGCTACCTCCTGAAATGGCTGAATATCAACCAGTTCTTACAGGTATAGTGACTCTGTGTATTCCTTCCATCTTCTTTTGATGCTTTCTGTGTTGTTTAATATTTTTCGCACAGAATCCTTCAATATTGCATTTCAAAGCTTGAATTTTTCCTTCAGTTCTTTCAGCTTGAGAAATGTCAAGTGTGTTCTTCTTTTTTAGTTTTTTATCTCCAGGTCTTTGTGCATGTTATTATAATGCTTTACTTTGTCTTCTGGAGCCACTCTTTGAAATCTTCTGTCCAGCTCTTTTACTTCATTATTTCTTCCCTTCACTTGTATATATTTCTGCCAACATCCACATCTTCTCATTTTTCAAGAGTATATGACAAGGTAAACTTAATACTGTTAATTACAATTCATTCTACACTATTGTGAACATACTGCTTTATAGCATCTGTCATTAAATAGCTACTTACTTTAAATAACGAGCACCTCAGGAAGAGAGATAGTATCTTATTCACAATGATAAACCCACCCATAGTCTGCTAAATAATAGATGCTGAACTTTTTTATACAAATGTACATGATAATTTAAAATATGAATGACAGTATGAAGGCAGGTATGAAAGCTATGCAGGCAAACCCAGATTCTTACCTCATTTTTCTCATTGTCTAGGGTATCCATTTTAATTAATAAGTGATCAGTATCTGCTGTGTCAGTGGTTAAGCTACGTACTAGTGCAGGACATATCTTGTTTACTATTCAAAATAATACTGTATGATAAAAATAGACATTATAATATTCTTTTCAAAATTTTGGAGAAATTCTTGTTCATTACCTAAGATGAGGATAAAACTGAGTTTTGAATCTTGGTCTCCTGAGTCCAATTCTTGTTCTTTTTGAACTTCTCCTCAGTTGCCTCAAGAGCACTAAATAAAACCCTCATTCTTAAAAATGCAGTCACTTTCTTTAGGCTCTTCAGTGAAGAAGGAGCAAGAAGGGAAGAGAAAGGGACATTATTATGTATTCAAATGTAGCAGGCCCAAAAATGAACGCAGTTGCATACCTGAGATAGCGTTGCCCTAGATTTAGTGTTTTAGCACAAAACAGGACTAGTCAAAAAACAAAAAAAAGATAATGAGGTTAGAGTTTGTGATAAAACAGTAATAAGAGAAATTTTGACTTTTACTACCTAAAAGCTATGATTATTTTCCCAAATGCTATGCCAGAAATCTATAAAAATTAAGGTAGGAAATAGGGTCTGAACTCTTCAAATGTGACACATTTAGTATATTCCCAATTATATAATGGCTTTAACGCCTTCTTATTTTGAATTTGTAAACATAGGATTAAGGTTTAACAAAAGACTATACCCAACCATGAAGAGTATCTTGTTATCCTGAGAATACTGTACAATCTCATTTAAAGATGGTTCTGGTGTACTATTTTTGAACAGGGTTTTTAAGTCTCCTATACCTAAAGGGAAAACCCTGGTGGTATAGTGGTTAAGAGCCACAGCTGCTAACCAAAAGGTCAGCAGTTTGAATCTACCAAGCGTTCCTTAGAAACTCTATGGGAAAGTTCTACTCTGTCCTGTAGGGTCGCTATGAGTCAGAATCAAATCAACACAACAGGTTTATACCTACAGGTGGCTTCCTTGAGCAATGTAGACTCAAGGGGTTGAGATTCTCAACTCTGCCTGAGTCCAACCAGATGTCTTCATTCTAAGTTTCAAGGCCTCACTCCTTACTAATCAATGCCCTAATGTTCACCTGAGCAACTGGATAAACCTGTAAATTCAATTGACATTATAATTCTGTAGTCCACATAATTAAAATTTATATTTGGTTTTCAACAGCCCTGTTTTTATAAGAAATATTACTTTAGGGCTACCACAGATGGTGTCTGGTTTTCTGATCATGACTTGGGTTGACTGGTGAAAGATCTCAACTTCTCACTTTTCTTTATGTAAGCACTTCAGGACACGCAGAAGATTTTATTCCAAAGTGTAGTTCTCACAGTCATAATCGCTACCATAGTGGTTAAGAACAGCAGTGACTCAGGCCCCAAGGCACTTTTTTCATCAGCATTTTATCACACTCTACCACAGACAATAATCTGATTATTCATGATGTCATTGGATGTCCTAGAATAACCAGATCCCATTTCCCTTTGGCAAGAAGTTCAAACTGCACTTATGCTCAAGGATAAGACCAAACCAATATCAAACCACCTCTTTGAGGTTCTACTTCCTTTAACCATCCCTGGTTTCAATTTCTGTACCAGTCAGAGTACAGTCAGGAGACACAAAGTACATCAGTTATCTGAACAAACAAAAGTCAATAATAACAGAAACTTTTAACTAGGTAACTGAAGAGGGGAGCACTGGTAGCACAGTGGTTAATAGCTCAGCTGCTAACCAAAAGGCTGGCAATTCAAATCCACCAGCCGCTCCTAGGAAACCCTATGGGGCAGTATTACTCTGTGCTATAGGGTCACTATGAGTCGGAATCGACTTGATGGCAACGAGTAATTGAAAAGGAACATATGGGGTAACAACTGAAAGAAGTCAAAGTAGTTCTTTTAGACTGAGGAAACAAAAGGAAGAAGCTGAAATTATTACAACTTAGAAACTTAGAAGAGAGATTCCATGGAGATGAAATTCAGTGCTCAGTGGGAGGTGAGCTGGGGCTAGTATCTCTGAGCTTGAATGAACTGTCCCATGGGTCAGAGACCCAGACTTAAGAGAGGAAACCTGTCAACTAGTGCTGAGTCTCTCTCTGGTGACTGGAGAGCATAATGAAGCTAGTGATAATGATTTTGTAAAATCTGCAAAGTGCATTCAACTCCTGCTGTAGGCAGGCACTATGTTGACATTTCTTTTTCTCAAAAGATACCATTAAGAGAATAAAGGTACAAGACACAGTGAAATGTATATGTGTATTTATATATATATGGAGCCCTGGTGGCACAGTGATTAAAAACTTGTCTGCTAGCCAAAAGGCTGGTAGTTTGAATCCACCAGCCATTCCTTGGAAACAGTGGGGAATTTCTACTGTCCTATAGGGTCATGGCACTAGTTTTTTTTTTTATAGGGTCGCTATGGGTTGGAATTGACTCAACGGCAACATGTGTGTATGCGTGTGTGTGTGTATGGTGTTTGTGTGTATACATACATATATATATATATATATATATATATATAATCACACAAAGGACTCATGTCCGTAGTATATAAGTAACTCCCACAAATCAATAAGAAAAAAGACAGCACATGCAAATCACTCCATTTCCTTTATGGAATTCAAGAATAGCTCTGGGGTGATTTAAGAAATATGTCATACCTGCTAGTGACTTCGTATTTTACTGCCAAGATAAGTATAGTAGATGAGACCTAGAAACTATAGAGTGCACATATATACTGGACCTCTGATGTGTTACACTTTAAAAGAAAGAGGGAATAGAGACACTCTGCTTACTTCCAAGAAAATGAGGAAAAATATTTGGGTACAGTGGAAAAAAAGCCTGAGAGAAGTCAAAACACCAAAGAAGCACAGACCAAATTTACATAATGGAGACTTCTGCTCACAGGCATGATGAAGTAACAGGGAATGAATTGACCTTCTGTGTTGAACAACCAGAAAACTGGACAAAATGTATGAAACATTGGATAATAGGTAACAGAGGACCATAATTGCTAAGAGAATGTCAACAAATTAAGTGAGCACTATAATTATCCCAAGGAGCCCTGATGGTGCAACGGTTAAGTGCTCAGCTGTTACCTAAAAAGTTGAAGGTTCAAACCCACCAGCCGCTTCATGGGGGAAAAGATGGGGTGATCTGCTCCCATAGCCTAGGAAACCCTACGGGCCAATTTTACTCTGTCCTCTGGGGTTGCTATGAGTCAGAATAGACTCGGTGACACAAAATAACAACATAATTATCCCACCTTTTTGTCTGGAGGTCTTTTTCAGGTGGCAGTGAATAAGTGTGATCCCCAAGCAGATCACAGCAATCTGGTTGAGTGAAAAGAAACCAGAAAGCTTCACTTAATTTCCAGAGTGTGAAAAAGTTGATTCTGACTATTTTTGCCAGTTTCCTTGTTGCTTTTATTGAGAAAATTTTGGGAGCTCCTTACTCTGCCATTTTCCCTGACATGACCTACAAGTTTCTTTGAAGAAAGGATAAAATAGTACAGAACATGCTTGAATGTGGGGCTTAGGGATTAAACAATTTCTCCTAATATAGAAGTACATTCCAAATGGGCATAACTTTCTAAAATAATGTTTCCCATACTTTCTCTCAACTTAATTTCTCTTTGTCCCATAGAAATGTAAGAAATGTTAAAAAAAAAAAACCTGGAAATGGCATTTCCCTCTCCTTTTGCCAGAACTTGAATTGTAGTGATAAGAAGAGCCATTTTCATGTGCTTCTCTTACCCTTCTGACATCCTCACTGTACCATTGATGCCAACTCACAGCGCCCCTACAGGACAGAGTAGAACTGCCCTATAGAGTTTTCTAGGCTGTAATCATTATGGGAACAGCCAGGTCTTTTCTGTTATTGAGCCACTGGTGGGTTCAAACCACAGACCTTTCAGTTAGCAGCTGAGTGCTAAACTGTTGTGCCACCAGGGCTCCTTCACTAGGGATCCTAATTTCTTAAATAATAACTCAGCTTGCCAGTGTGACAAGACTATGATCCCAGACAGATTGAAGCTTCCACATTCTGACCCATAAACGTTCCATCTTCTAGGCTTTGAAAAAGGAGCACTGGTGTCACAATGGTTTATATTCGGCTGCTAACTGAAAGGTCGGCAGTTCAAACCCACCAGCAGCTCCAAGGGAGAAAACACCTGGCGATCTGTTCCCCTAAAGACTACAGACTTGGAAACTCTGGGGACAGTTCTACTCCATCCAATAGGGTAGCTAGGAGTGGGAATTGACTGGAGGTCACACAACAAAAACAACAACAAGCTTTGAAACCCAGGATGCAGGCAGTGTGCTCTCTGTCCCACCTTACTAAATTCAGAGAATTAATTCTGAAGAAGTCAAGGCTGAGGAGTCCAGTTTTGGACTGTTATTTAGTACGTGTGCCTGCTCTCTTAGAAGGCTGTGCTGTGCTGTGCTCTGGGTGAGAGAGACGTGGAAGATGAATTGGAGGAGAAAAATGTAACCACACAGAACGTTATGCAGCTGAACCAGCTGCCTCGGGAAGCTGTTAAAGACAGCCGGCAGAGTTATTCACAACTGAGATTCAACAAGACTCTAACAGAAATAATTTATGGACAATGAATCTGTTCTTGACTCTGTGAAAAGTTTATGGATAGATAGGTTGATTCTTCCAGAAGGCTTTAAAAAAAAAAAGCTAACTTGCAGAAAGTCATTTTCCTCCTGCATATCACAATCACACATAAAGAATATACTTTCATTTCTTTGGGGAAGTTGATGTCAGAATCCAGCCAAGAGCTTACACTCTTGGCCTGCAACTGAAAACTGCGAATTGCAAAGGGAATATATTTTATAGTTTTACGAAAGGAAAAAAAAAGGCGGGGGGGATTCAAAACAGCAAAGGAAAAGTAAAGGAGTGAGAAGAAAATAACGATGGTAAAAAAGTGAAGACAGACACAATTGATATTTTAATTTAGAAAAGACCAAGATAATTAAAAAATATATATGTATTTTACAACTATCAATATACTCACCTATACAATTAACTTTGTTCTCTTGTTAAAGAAACAAGAGAAAAAGTTACTAACAGATCTTCAAGTTCCTTAACGGTACAATATTAAACAGAAGAAAGGGAAGGTTTTATTTATTTTCAAGTCTTTATTTTTCTGGTAAGTGAGTTTCACAGCACTAATACTGGAATTTGATCAGCTAATTCTCCAGAATAATTGCACAGACACTGTGTTTGTTTCTATCATCTTTAAATTATTTTAAATCAAGTGTGAAGCCAGTAATCTAGTTTAGATCATTTTATATGCTAGGCTAGCTAACTATGTAATTAATTACCAAGTGCAACATACGGTATTTCTGAATTCAAGGCAGTTGTAACTCTCATATAGACTTTTTACCTCTTCCTATTACTCATTTATTCATTCATGCATTCATTCATTCTATAAATATTTTATTTTTCTACTATGTGCTAGGCACTGTTCTAGTATAAGGGACACAAAGTAAATAAAAAATAGGAATCTCTGGATTCACGTGTCTTATATTTGACTATGATGTCTACGAGGAGCTGATTTTAATTCAGGGTTTAAAAACATTTAAGTCAACACTCCTGACAATTAGACTTTAAAATATATAGTATCAAATAATAGCTGAATTACTCCCTCCAAAGATGTCAATTTGAAGACAAAGGTATACTTGACACAAGCCATGGTATTTTCAATCACTTCATAAAAAAAAAAAAAAATTGATGCATTTGAATTATGATGTTGGCAAAGAACACTGAATATACCATGGACTGCCAGAAGAATGAACAAATCTGTCGTGGAAGAAGTACAGCCAGAATACTCTTCAGAAGTAAGGATGATGAGATTTTCATCTCACATTATTTTGGATGTGTTATCAGGAGGAACAGTCCCTGGAGAAAGACATCATGCTTAAGAAAGTAGAGGGTCAACGAAAAAGAGGAAGACCCTCAATGAAATGGACTGACACAGTGGCTGCCAACAAAGGGCTCCAAAACAGCAATGACTGTGCGGCTGGCACAAGACCAAGCAGTGTCTCATTCTGTTGTATATAGGGCTGGTATCAGTTGGACTATATGAAGAAGAACGGGGCATCAGGATTGGAGGAAGACTCTTTAAGAACCTGCGTTATGCAGATGACACAACCTTATTTGCTCAAAGTGAAGAGGACTTGAAGCACTTACTAATGAAGATCAAAGACCACAGCCTTCAGTATGGATTACACCTCAACATAAAGAAAACAAAAATCCTCACAACTGGACCAATGAGCAACATCATGATAAATGGAGGAAAGATTGAAGTTGTCAAGGATTTCATTTTACTTGGATCCACAATCAACACCCATGGAAGCTGCTGTCAAGAAATCAAAAGACGCATTGTGTTGGGTAAATCTACTGCAAAAGACCTCTTTAAAGCATTGAAGAGCAAAGATGTCACCTTGAAAACCAAGGTGCGCCTGACCCAATCACATCATATGCATGTGAAAGCCAGACAATGAATAAGGAAGACTGAAGAAGAATTGACACCTTTGAATTGTGGTGTTGGCAAAGAATATTGAATGTAGCATGGACTGCCAAAAGAACGAACAAACCTGTCTTAGAAGAAGTACAACCGGAATGCTCCTTAGAAGCAAGGATGGTGAGACTGCGTCTTACATACTTTGGACATGTTGTCAGGAGGCACCAGTCCCTGGAGAAGGACATCGTGCTTGGCAGAGTACAGGGTCAGTGGAAAAGAGGAAGACCCTCAACGAGGTGGATTGACACAGTGGCTGCAACAATGAGCTCAGGCATAACAATGACTGTAAGGATGGCTCGGGATCAGGCAGTGTTTCATTCTGTTGTACACAGGGTTGCTATATGAGTCGGAACCAACTTGACAGCACCTAACAACAACATCATTTGGAAACAACTCGATGGTACCTAACAACAACAACAACAGTAGGGTCTTACAGATTTCTTACTGATGGTTTTGGATTAAGCTACTTGACTGGTATATATTTAAGAAATAACCAGGAAACCTGACTCAGCTAACTCCCTCTTCTTTTTTTGTTTCTTCTCATCTTTTCAGAGAAGGTTGCTTTCAAGGAGTCAGCACACAAGCCTGGGTTGCTTCCAGCCCTCCATTCTTTTCCCCATACTTTCACTTGCTTAGAGACTACAACCATTTTCATTATTTTTTTATTGTGAAGACTCCCCAACATTTTCTACTAGACACACACTTAAATACAGTGTTGCATCTCTGTCATGGATTGAATTGTGTCCCCCCAAAATGTGTCAACTAGGTAGGCTATGATTCCCAGTATCGTGTGGCTTTCCTCCATTTTGTGACATGTGATTTTCCTACATGTTGAAAATCCTAACCTCTATGATATTAATAAAGCAGGATTAGCACAGTTATGTTAATAGGCAGGATTCAGTCTATGGGACTAGGTTGCTTTTGAGATATACAAGAGAGAATCAAGCAGAGAGGAGAGGGACCTCATGCCACCAAGAAAGAAGTGACAGAAGCAGAGCATATCCTTTGGAACTGGGGTTCCTGTGCTGAGAAGCTCCTAGACGAAGGGAAGATGGATGACAAGGACCTTCCTCCAGAACCAACAGAGAACACCTTCCCCTAGAGATAGCGCTCTGAATTCAGACTTCTAGCCTCCTAAACTGTGAGAGAATAAATGTTTGTTAAAGCCCTCCACTTGTGGTATTTCTGTTACAGCAATGCTAAATAACTAAAACGATCTCCAACCCATTCTTAGACATTTCTATTTGGATGAACTTTAATTACGTCATATTCTACGTGTTCATATCCATGCTTAGCATTTCTCCACCAAAAGTGGACACCCATTGTAACTTTACTATTTATATTAGTCATACCACTTTTTCCCAACTACCACAGTAATTGATTATTCCTTTCTGTATATTCAGTCACCAAATTCTGTCATCTTTTAAATTTCTTCCCATTTCATTCCTTTCATATTTCTATTGCTGTGGGCAAAACTCTCATCACTTCATTTGGCCTACTTATACAGTCTTCTAGTTGGGCTCCTTAAACCTGCCCTTTGCTTAAACATAACTTTCATATTGTCAAAAATACTGTATTCTTACTACCTACCTTAAAAATTAACTCCCGTGTTTAGCTTGGTATGTTGTAAAAAATAGGTTCACACTCTAATTGTCCAACTTATTTCCTCCCACTCTGCAAAATCCTCTCTCTACTCAGAAATCTAGACATTTCATTTTGCTTCTTCATATTGCATGATCATTTGGAACTCGGTCATCCTTTCTGTGTTTCACTCTCTTGGAATCGCTTCTACTGTCTCTTCTACGTATGCAAACTTTACCCATTCTTTATAAACACAGGAGAATAATAATAATATTAGAGCTAAAATTTATCTAAACCAGCTCCCACAATTGAAACACGAGAAATATAAGCCTCAGAAATATTTAGTGTCTTATTCGAAATTACAGAGTGATGAAAACACAAATAAAACCAGAACCCAAGTTTCCTCTTGTCTCAGTTTTCTGTATTATACTGGTTGCCCAAATTAACGCTTAATCCTTCCAGATTTCACATGAAGTTTGCCTTGCCTACTTCCACCTTCTATGTGCATATAGACTCTTAAGATTTGGGAGTCATCTAACAGGTAAAAACCAAAACAAAACCCTCTTTTACAGCATGTATCCAAACTGTACCTGAATAATTCACATTGAGGTCTGCTTGTTGGGAAGTTTGCATGTTATACCAACATTCTCTTTGGCTCTTTCCTGCCCTCAGTGGCTTCACAGTACAAATCTACTCCCTCATCAAGAATCCAACTCTTAAAATATGTGAATTGAAGAATCATGTTTTCCCTCTGTCAACCTCCTATCATTTCTTGAATGGTTTTTCCTGAGTCATTATGAGTCAGAATATTTTAAGTTGTAGGAAATATAAGCCCACTTGAAAACATCTTATCAATAAGGGTTTTATGACTCTTACAAAAAAAAAAAATTTTTTTTTTTTTTTTTTTTTACCATTGGAAGGATATTACCTGTCAAAGTTGTAAACAATTAGATGCTCCCGTCCAGTTAAACTTCATTGTGTGAACCCTAAAAGGAACCTAAAATGCCAAATTTGTGTGTGCCAAGAAGGTCTTGTTGAGCTTGTCCTAATGGAGATGAGTTTTGTGGGTTTTTTTTTTCCATACCCCTTCTCATCTCTACTTCCCCTTCTCCAAACACTTCATAAATGCTAAGTGTTATTTTGATACAGCCTTCATATAAAAGGTACTCCTAAACAATTTTTTAAGAAAAATGTTGGATCACTGAACTAAGTCTAATTGTTGCCTTGTGAATTCCAAAGGTGAATCTGACTTTATGAAACAAAGAATGTCAGGAGGGAAGCCGTGTGTTTCTCACACTGTTTACTATCTGTGCTTAGCTACTTCTTTGCTGCTTACTAACAATGGTGAGAAAGACATCCTCTACTATCCATCAAAGCAATACTGTTACTGGATTGCAATGGGAAAAGAAAACATGTCCTATCTCTTCCAATATCCAAAAATCAGAAATCAAGAAAGACCATGGCCAGCATGGGAAATATGACCACTCCTGGCTGTCATGGGACTCTAGAATGGACAGCCCTACCAGGGCTACACTGAATGAGGAATAGGAACATCTGTGAAGAATGGAACCTCAGGTATAAAAACAACTTATATACCATATGCATCTTTTTAAACTATTCACCCACCTCATTGCCCTATTTTAAAGGAGCTCTAGTTTAACTCTTTTTTGCTTAGTTTATAACCCCCAGAATTGAAAGCTTGCTTTGGATCCTATTCCCAGCTTGTCATCATCTGACCTCCAGTTCTTGGGACTTGAACCAGCAGCCTGTCATCTGACCTGCCAACTTTGGGATTCACTGGCCCCCACCCCTGTGAGACAGCAGCCTGCCCACTGACCTGCCAATTCTGGGTTTGTCAGTCCTTACAAACACGAGTCAGGAGAAGCCTCCAGTTGACACCTGACCCATGGACTTTGGGACTTGCCAGCCTCCACAACCATGCGAGCCATTTCCTTGAGATAAATCAATGTCTCTCTTTATATATGTATATATATACACACAGACACACACACACATTTGTGTGTGTATATATATATATATATATGCACACATATATACATTCATAGACACACACACACACATATATATGCATGCTTCACTAGTTCTGCTTCTCTAAAGAACCCAGACTAAGCTATCTTATTTATCTAGTGATGCTATAACAGAAAGACCACAAGCGGCTGGCTTTAACAAACAGAAATTTATTTTCTCACAGTTTAGGAGGCTAGAAGTGCAATTTTAGAGCACTGGCTCACAGGGAAGGCTCTGTCAACTCTGGAGGATGGTCTGTGCCAATCAGGACACCCTCTTCTCTGCTGTGTCCACAGGCAGGCCTCTTTCTAGCCCTCGGCCCCTCGGCCCAGCCTCTGCCCTGTTCAGGCAAGTGTTTTCTGTGGATAAAGTACCCAGATGCACCACACTCCGCCAAGAAAGTGTTGAAAAATAGAGTGGGCTTACTTCTTTCTGTAATAAGGCCCCACATTCTTATTACTAGAGGTTGGAATTACATTATCTTTTTTGAGCTGCCACATCATATTGTCAGCTTGGATTAAGCTCATGGCTACCTAAAAGTTCCAAATCTTTTGCACATAAGCTACTGCCGAGTATCATTTTCTTCTGAAATTGATTACAGCCCATTATTTTAACCAAATATCATTTTTTTTTTAATTTTAACACTTCTTCTATTATGTTAGCTTTCCCTTCTTCCTTTAGACTATATGCAATCTTTTCAAAACAGTTTAATATATAGGAGCTGTTTCTTTATCCAGATCATTGGTGAACATGTTTGAATAGGAGAGGATCAATACATTCTTTTCCACCCCATTGCAAAAGTACCTAACAGAACTACTAGCCACTCTTCCATTATTCAAGACATTTTTTTCTTCAAAATTTAAAGATATTTTGTATGTATCCTGACTACTTGTCAATAAACTAGACAATCTTGAAGGCAAAATGAAGTGAATACAGCAGGACTTGCACTTGATAAACCAGTTCATAGTGGTGTCTGGTGATTACTGCATTCAACACATTCTACTTTGTAATGTGATACAGATTTTTTTTTTCCTCCATGATTCAATGACTGGCAAGCTAACCAATTTGATGTTGTTGGTTTTAGCCTGGCTTTTAATATTTGAAATCTCTTGGCTTTTTGTTTCAACTTTCTGCCAATGTTTACAACCAAAGCACTTCGATTTTAACTGCAGACGAGGTCTAATGCCAGGTTTTGAATCAACGCTACCTAAGATCAAAGGACATTTAGGAACTATCAATCAGCGTCAAGTCAAATTTGCTCCTTGCTGTACTTTGACTTCTTCATTTGCCTTAACTCTCTGAATAATTACTTGATACTAATTTCAGGTTTAATATCTGGGTTGTATTTTTTTTATGTTCTGTACATAATTCCTTACCTTGGAACCCTACTTGGATGACTAATTCCTCTTAGTTGGGTATCATGTCTTAATCCTATGAGTCTTTTTGGTGACTACAATGCTGCAAGAGCCCCATTTCCCCTCGATAAATGTTTCTGGTATTGCCTACATTCCAGATAGCCTGTTTCACTGATTCTCTGTTTCTTATCTGTCTCGGGATTACTTTTTATTATGCCTTAAGCATTTTCTTATTATCTTTGCTGAACTTCCCAGACATCTCTTGCCTGCCTACACTGGCACGTATCACTTATCGTCCTATCTCCAGACATTGGGTTCTGGTTCACTGCCTAGATGGGGGAGACCTGTCTCAGAAATTCAGACTCCTTTGCTAAGACCCCATCACATGCTTTGCTATTGCCAAATTTCTTGGCTACTGTCTTGTAGCCTGGAACATAAGTCTGTCACCTAAGTTCAAATGGCCCTGACAATTTTTTCTGCTTGTCACAATATACTTACTTTAGACTATATGCACTCTCTTCAAAATGTTTCAATATATAAGAGCTGTTTCTTCATATACTTCCAATGCACAACTAACTCCTTTGCTCGTGGATCTTGCTGCCAGTCCTTTTTTCTGATGCATCTTTCTAGTTTCTGCATTTTAGCACTTGGGTTAGCCCTCGTTGTTGCTGGGTGCTGTCAAGTTGAATCCAACTCATGGTGACCCCATGTGATGGAGTAGCAGTGCCGCATTGGGTTTTCTTGGCTATAACCTTTACAGAAACATATCATCAGGATCTTTCTTCAGCAGTGCTGCTAGGTAGGTTCGGATCACCAGCCTTTTGGTTAGCAGCCAAGCACTTAACCATTGCACTACCAGGGCTTCTACTCTTTCATCTGTCTTAGTCATCTAGTAGCTGCTATAACAAAAAAACCATAAGTGGCTGGCTTTTACAAAGAGAAGTTTATTCTCTCACAGTCCAGTAGGCTAGAAGTCCAAATTCATGGCACCGGCACCAGGGGAAGGCTTTCTCTCTCTGTCAGCTCTGGAGGTAGGTCCTTGCAATGCATCAATCTTCCCTTGGTCTGGGAGTATCTCAGCACAGGAACCTCAGGCCCAAAGGACATGCTCTGTTCCCGGCACTGCTTTCTTGGTGGTATGAGGTCTCCATGTCTCTCTGATCACTCTTTTATATCTCAAAAGAGATTGGCTTAAGACACTAACTAATCTTGTAGATCTCATCAATGTAACTGCCACCAATCCAGGTCATTACATCATAGTGATAGGTTTTACAACACAGGAAAATCACATCAGATGACAAAATGGTAGATAATCATACAATACTGGGAATCATGACCTAGCCAAGCTGACAGATATTTTGGGGGGGGGGGGTACAATTCAATCTATGACACATCCATACCCCAGGAATTGCATCATCTTCCACATAGTGCTAAGAATCGAGTAGAGGGTCAATATAACCCACACTTCAAAATCCCCCTCAGCTATCACCTCTGTGAAACCTTACTACTCACTCTGTTATCACAGAGGAGTTATTTATATATTTATCATAGCCATTAAGATAGAGTCTGTTTTTTGCATGTCTGCTTCTTCTATTGGACTGTGTTATTCTGGGACAGAAACCATATGGCTTTTCATTCACATAAACATTTACAAAGTACTTACTACATGCCAGACACCAGGCTTGCCAATACAGACAAAGAAAATAAAATGCACAATTTTATGATTTTGGTAAACTCAAGGCCACTGGATTTTACTACTAGTATACATAGTCTAGATGTCTCACAAAAGTTTATTGAAGGAATGGATGATCGCTGAATAACTGACTACAGATTTTTAAATGTGCTTCCTGCAATCATTATCAGCTCTAGTACATGATCCCTAAGAAATGAAAGACTCTTATTAAAATCAGATCCAAAACTCAGAATAACTGTTGAAGTTCAATTTTAGAAGCCAGGATTGGGAAGATCATTTATCATAAATAAGACTTTAAGTCAGAGGTCAACAAACTTTTTCTGTAAATGGTCAAATAAAAAATATTTTTGGATTTGTGGTCCATATTGGTGCCTTTCCCAACTACTCACCTCTGCCGTTGTAGCACAAAAGCAGCCAAAGACAATATACAAATGAATGGGCATGGTGAGTTCCAATAAAGTTTTATTTATGAGTATTGGAATTTGAATTTCATATAATTTCCATATGTCATGAAATATTATTCTTTTAAGAAATTTTTTTCTCAACTATTTAAAAAACACATTCTTGGCTCTCGGGACTTAGAAAAATCAGGTAGCAGGTGGGATTTGGCCCTTGGGCCCTCACTTGCTGACCCCTGATCTAAGCTTTCCTTCTATGGTTTTCTCTAGAATCTTTATGTTTAGGTCGAATTTGGGTTTCTTGATGTAAAATACTTTTGGAATTTTTTCAAATAAAAATAGCTTAGATACAATGAAGAAAACTAAAGACAGAAGGGAAAGATTAGTCCAAAGGACTAATGGACCACAACTATCACAGCCTCCAGCAGACTGAGTCCAGTACAACTAGGTGGTGCCTGGCTACCACCATTGACTGCTCTGACAGGGATCATGATAGAGGGTCCCAGATAGAGCTGGAGAAAAATGTAGAACAAAATTCCACTCAAAAAAAAGACCAGACTTACTGGCCTGGCAGAGACTAGAGAGTATGGCAAACAACAACCAAAAAAGAGCTGGAGTGGCAATATTAACCTCTGACAAAACAGACTTTAAAGCGAAACCCACCATAAAGGGTAAGGTAGAAAACTATACAATGATTTAAGGGTCAATACATCAGGAGGACATAACCATAACAAATATATACACATCCAATGACATGGCTCCAAAATATATAAAACAAACTCTAACGGCATTGAAAAGAGAAAATTACAGTTTCACAATAATAGTAGGAGACTCCAACACGTCACTTTCAATGGAAAAAATATTTAGAAAGAAACTCAACAAAGGCATGGAAGATCTAAATGCCATCATCAATCAACTTGACCTCAAGAACATACACAGAACCACACCCAACAGCAGCCAAGTACACATTCTTTTCCAACACACATGGAACATTCTCCAGAATACACCGCATTTACCCCACAAAGCAACCATTAATAGAATCTAAAGCATCAAAATATTACAAAGCATCTTTTCTGACCATAAAGCCATAAAAGTAGAAATTAATAACAGAAATAGCAAGGGAAAAAAAAAATCAAATACGTGGAAACTGAACAATACCTTGCCCCAAAACTACTGGGTTATAGAAGAAATCAAGGACAGAATAAAGGAATTCACAGAATCTGATGAGAATGAAAACACATCTTACTAAAACCTTTGGGACACAGCAAAAACAGTGCTTAGCAGTCAACTTATAGCAATAAATGCACACATCCAAAAAGAAGGGCCAAAAAAAAAAAAAGATGGCTTGGATTCAGTTTAGGTTTTTAATATGTGAAGGTGGAAGGAGAAGGAATGGTGGTATCAAAAATTATATCCCCCCAAAAATGTGTGTATCAACTGGGTTAGGCCATGTATGGCTGTCCTTCATTTTGTGATTGTAATTTTAGTTGAGAGGATTAGGATGGGACTGTAACACCCTTACCCAAGTCACCTTCCTGATCCAAGGTAAGGGAGTTTCCCTGGGGTGTAGCCTGCACCACCTTTTATCTCTCAAGAGAAAAAAGGAAAGGGAACCAAGCAGAGAGTTGGGGACCTCATACCACCAAGAAAGTAGCACAAGAGCAGAGCATGCCCTTTGGACATGGGGTCTCTGTGGCTGAGAAGCTCCTCCACCAGGGGAAGATTGAGGACAAGGACCTTCCTCCAGAGCCAACAGCGAAAGAAAGCCTTCCCCTGGAGCCGACGCCCTGAATCTGGACTTGTAACCTACTAGACCATGAGAAAGTAAATTTCTCTTTGTTAAAGCCATCCACTTGTGGTATCTCTGTTATGGCAGCACTAGATGACTAAGACAGGTGGCAACCTCAAATACACTAAAACTGAAAAACCAAACCCACTACTCTCACGTTGATTCCGACTCAAAGCAACCCCCTAGGGTTTCCAAGGCTCTAAATACAAGGCTGTAAATCTCTATAGAAACAAACAGCCACCTTTCTCTCACAGAGCCGCTGGTGGTTTTGAACAACCCACCTTTTGGTTAGCAACCCAGCGCTTTAACTACTGCACCACCAGGGGTCCTTTCAAATACACTGTTGTTGTTGTTAGATGCCATCGAGTTGGTTCCGACTCATAGCGACCCTATGCACAACAGAACGAAACATTGCCCGGTCCTGCGCCATCTTTACAATCGTTGTTATGCTTGAGCTCATTATTGCAGCCACTGTGTCAAGCCACCTGGTTGAGAAATACACTAAAAAACAAAAACCAAACCCATAACAAAATATCTTGGTACAAGGTAAAGGTGTACATATTGCTATCTCAGCTGAGTCAGAAGCCTGTGCTGGCTGACTCTCTAGATTACTTTCAATCTTTTGATTCAGTGACTCCTTTTACTGGCATTTCAGTAAAAAGAATCTAACAAGGATCTACTTCTGAAAAACCAGCCATTGAAAACCTGTGGAGCACCGTTCAACTCTGATACACATGGGGTCACCATGAATTGGAATTGACTCCATGGCAACTGGTTTTTGATTCTGAGGAGTGACTGGCAGTGGTAGTAGGGACAGCTCTAGGTCATTTATTTCCTTCCTTCTTTATCCTTGACTACCTCTCAAGGGAGTAACATTTTAAAAAGTAGACTGTAGTATTGAACCAAAGCAGAGGTTGGCAAACTTCTTCTCTAAAATCAAAACCCTTTGCTGTTGAGTCAATTCCAACTCATAGCAACTCTATACAATAGAGTAGAACTGCCCCATAGAGTTTCCAAGGACTGCCTGGTGGATTCAAACTGTTGACCTTTCAGTTAGCAGCCGTAGCACTTAACCACTTTGCCATCAAGGTTTCCTTTTCTCTAAAGAGCCATATAATAAATAAACTTAGAATTTTTAGGCCATGTGGTCTCTGTCACAACTAAACTGCACTTACAGCAGGAAAGCAACCACAATCAAGACAAATAAATGAGCGTGGCACTGTTCTGATAATTTTTATAAACAGGTAACTGGCAGGGTTTGACCTGAGAGCCATAGTCTACCAACCCATGAACTCAACTATGTGCTTTATCACTTGTGTCTATTGACTATTTTTACCTTCTTTATTGTTCGAAAGAGACAAGTTGAAATATATTCTTTGTTGTAAAACAAAACAAAAACTACTAAATTTATGATTATATATGGTTTGCGATGGGGCAAAAGGATTTCAAAATATAAAAATATTGCCTTTTCCAGCATAGCAGGAGCAGGGGTCTGGAGACCATGGTTTCAGGGGACATCTAAGTCAACTGGCATAATAAAATCTATTAACAAAACATTCTGCATCCCACTTTGAAGAGTGGCCTCTGGGGTCTTAAACGCTAGCAAGCAGCCATCTAAGATGCATCAATTGGTCTCAACCCACCTGGATCAAAGAAGAATGAAGAACACCAAGGACACAAGGTGATTATGAGCCCAAGAGACAGAAAGGGCCACATGAACCAGAGACTACATCATCCTGAGACCAGAAGAACTAGATGGTGCCCAGCTACAACTGATGACTGCCCTGACAGGGGACACAACAGAGAACCCCTGAGGGAACAGGGGAGTGGTGGGATGCAGACCCCAAATTCTCATAAGACCAAACTTAATGGTCTGACTGAGACTGGAGGGACCCCGGTGGTCATGACCCCCAGACCTTCTGTTGCCCCAGGACAGGAACCATTCCCAAAGCCAACTCTTTAGACACGGATTGGACTGGACGGTGGGCTGGAGAGGGATGCTGGTGAGGAGTGAGCTTCTTGGATCAGGTGGACACTTGAGACTATGTTGGCATCTCCTGCCTGGAGGGGAGATGATAGGGTGGAAGGGGTTAGAAGCTGGCAAAAAGGACATGAAAAGAGAAAGTGGAGGGAGACAGCAGACTGTATCATTAGGGGGAGAGTAATTGGGAGTGTGTAGCAAGGTGTATATGGGTTTTTGTGTGAGAGACTGACTTGATTTTTAAACTTTCACTTAAAGCACAATAAAAATTATTAAAAAAAAATATTGCCTTCGTGTTAACTGAGATCATTTCCATCTAAGGACCTCCATCTCATGCTTGGTTCACTGAGTGTGGCTTGGGCAGCTGAAGTTCCTGTACATGTTTCTTTGGGGAAGGGTTTGGAATAAACGGTGACTTTAACCATGTGCATGAGCAGAAAGCAGGGTGGATCACAGTACGTGACAACCATCTCATTTGCAATATTTACAGACTTGTTTGCTTTCTTCCGCTGGTGCCATACTCTCCATGCCTGATGGTATGCTGGCTGAATCAGGATGCAGCGTCCCTCTTTGCAGACTCCAGTTTTCAGTTGATAAAGACTGCAGATCGATGGCAGATTTACACATGCTGTTTGTCCACCTGGAGCTTATTCAAAACTGCTTCTCTGAAAGTGGACACTTGATAGTGAATGTGTTTATTCATTTTATTCTAGACAGAACCCCCGATGCTATCTTTCTAATGTCTGTAAATAATTCTTTGGTCTAACAGCACTGGAAGCCTAAGGCATTTTTCATGTAGCCATTAGCTGCTCTGCAGTCCAGAACAGTTCCATACCAGAGTCAATCATGGATACTGAGAAGTACCTAGCTTAGGAACAGGTGCAAATATTTGTTGAGTAGCTATTACATACCATTTCCTATATTTAGCTTTCCATGTATTATCCATCATAAACAACTTTGGGAGACATAATATTACTCTCCAATTAAAAAGGAGGAAATAAAGGCACAGAGAGTACAATGAAGTCTCCCAAGGTTTCAGGTGTAGCAAATAGGCAACACCACAGCGTAGTAAGACGTCCTGGTGCTGCAACGGTTACGTGCTCAGCAGTTAACCTGAAAGGTTGGTGGTTCAAACCCACCAGCCACTCCAAGGGAGAAAAGTCCTGGTGATCTCCTCCCGTGAAGATTACAGCCTAAGAAACCCTACGGGGGCAGTTCTACTGTCACAGAGGGTTGCTATGAGTTGGAAGTGACCTGCTGGCAAACAACATAGTAATCATGAGCATAGTAATCAGCATAGTAATCATGAGCTCAACTTCTATACTAGAGTAAAAGACACCAGAATTCTGTGCTAGTTGCACTCTTACTAGCTTGGGCGACCTTGATTTCACCTCTCAAAGCCCTGTTTTCCATGTGGAAAGTGTAAGGATGTTGATTTCTAAATCAGGTAAGATGATGCATGTAAAGTGCTTAGCTCAAGAGAATACACTTAGTAAATGTTAGAAACTTATTGAAGTAGTAGATCTAAGCACAAATCCTTTCTTGTGACTTCATAGCTAATTAATCTTTCAACCACACAAAGGTTAGCGCTGTTTTAACTTGGCTATTATATGTCTACTGACATTCATAAAATCAGCAAATGATATTTGAAGGAAACTGAGAGATCCTTTAGTTCAAGGTACATTTCAAATTATAGAGACAGGCAGGTAATGTAATCGGCTGAAGCAGGCTGCGTGCAGGCACATTGCGTATATTTTGTGAGTGGTCAGCACTAGAAAATGTGTTTATCAAAAAAAGAAAGAAAAAAAAAGCAGCTACCTGGTTCCAGCAAATAGGAATATAGGCCTGGATTTGTCAGATCAATTTTCCAAGACTAACCAGAAGTCCAGATTTTCCAGTAGAATATGCCAATTTTAAGGTCTTGATGCTCAAATTCTAAAAGCACCATGGCCAGAAAAAAACTCATCTTCCAGGTGGATTTGGTGCTTGAGCCACAAGCTTGTAGCCTTCTCTAGACTATCCCTGGTATCATGGATTGAACTGTATCCCCAAAAATACGTGTCAACTTGGTTAGGCCAAGATTCCCAGTATTCCGTGCTTGTTCGTCATTTTGTGATGGTAATTTTATGTTAAAGAGGATTAGGGTGGGACTTTAACACCCTTACTAAGGTCATATCCCTGACCCAATGTTAAGGGAGTTTCCCTGGAATGTGGCCTGCACCACCTTTTATCTTACAAGCAATAAAAAGTATGGGAAGGAAGCCAAGAGCAGGGACCTCATACCACCAAGAAAGCAGTGCCAGGAGCAGAGCGACTCCTTTGGACCTGGGTTCCTGCACAGAGAAGCTCCTAGTCCAAGGGAAGACTGATGACAAGGACCTTCCTCCAGAGCCAACAGAGAAAGGCTTGCCCTGGAACTGATGCCCTAAATTTGGACTTTAGTCTGCTAGACTGTATCGAGGGCACTGGGTAGGGTTAGACTGTAAGAAAATACATTTCTTTTTCTTAAAGGCATCCACTTGTGGTATTTCTGTTACAGCAGCACTAGATGACTAAGACACCTGATGTTTGGAAAGAAACTGAAATACAGAGGGACAGATGACTTGGCAGTGTCACACTGGGCACTAGTGGCCAACCCAAGGTTACACAGTGAGAGACATGGCAGAATCAGAACTACAGTCAAGGTCTCCACTGCCACACCATTACACTTACTCTTTCAGATTTGGGAGTTTCATTAGATAGATTAATTAGATTCCCAAGGGCAATCAAGAAGCTTTTAAATACAAGATATTCTTTCTTGCATTATACTCAAAAGTATATTATTATTCCAGAAGTGACTCCTAGTTTTTCCTGGTTCATTTTTTTTTTTTTTTTTGGCTTAGGATGTTCACATAACAAAATTTCTGTAACTTAGTTATTTTTTTATCTTGAACATTCCATAATTCCATAAGACCATTAATTTTTTTCCTATTTAAAAGGCATTTTCAAGAGAAATGATAAGGAAGAACATGCTTTACAGTATAGCAACTCTCCAAAATAATCATCGAAATAATGATTAAATTGGATCGTACATTTGGATTAAATTGGATTGAATTTAAATTGGATTGCACATCTGTTTAAATTTAAGGGGAAAAATAAATATAGACATGAGGATGAGGCAGACGTGACCAGCCCAGCCAGCCATAGTGCTAAGTGCTTTATAAACACAATCATGTTTTAGTCTCTCAACAGTTCTATGGAGATAGATTCATAGGGTGCAGTGGGAACCAGTGTTCGGGCAGTCACGCCACTTGACAAAGATTCCACAGCTAGTAAGTAGAAAAGCCAAAAGTCAAACCCAAGCATACTATTTATTAAGCCTGAGGTCATAAATGTGTATGGTGGTCTAGAATCTAGAGATGGGCTCCTCTTGGAATGAAGAGGAATAGGACATGGTAGAACTGTGATATACTACAAACTTTTGTCACCTTCCTGCAATCCTTGATTCTTGACCAAGCTTGTTGTCTTGGATTTTGGCTCCTTTCAAACCATTACTGATTTCCCTGGCCCCTGTTTTCATGCTAGACTTCCATATTCAAATAGCTTCCTAAATATTTATCGCCCTCTTTTTTTTTTTTTGACCATAATACTTGTCATACATATGAGATTTCTCTAGGTTATCTGTCTCATGGACCTAATCTCCTCTAACACTGCCCATGAATTCTAATGACTTTCACTGTCGGCACCCATCTCTGTTCAACTCTGATATTTCATCTCTGCTCCGGAGAATTATCTGTCTCCTCTCTGAGTAAGGGAACAGAAAATAAAGGAATTATTGAAAAGGTAATTTTTTGGAAAATAACTCCTCTTTTCTGTGCACTGGTGTTTACTAATTCTCCCTCTACTTTCTACCTTTTCCTACCAGACACAGGGAGATACGGAGAGTGTGAAGTTGATTCAGTGACTGTAGAGTGCCACCAGCTCTATTCCTACCGGCCCATTGCTCTAGAACATCAGAGCCTATGGCACAAACATTTGACTCCGGAGAAAGCCACATTATGATAACAAGCTCCAAAAAGTGGGACATCTCCCATCGAAGGCACAAACCAGGACTATTTGATGAATGATATCATGAATTATAATGCCTTTCTCAGCACATTTGCTAAGTTAATTCCTGCCTCAGTACCTTACACTTGCTCTTCCCTGTCTGGAAGTATCTTCTCTCAGCACTTTACATGGCTGACTTTTTCTCATTATTCAGGTCTCAACTCAAATATCACTTTCCCAAAGAAGCCCCCCTCAACCCCTTATCTAAAAGCAGAAAGCAAAACCATACTTTGTCATATTACCTTGTTTCATTTTTTCATATCATCGTACTTATCATTAGCTAAATGTATTTGTTTATGTATTTGCATGTACAAATATATTTACATAGTAATATGTACTGATATTTACATATAAATATACATATATTTTTTTCTTTTACCTAAGCCCAAGCTTCATGAGAAGGACTTTTCTGTCTTGTTCACCACTGTATTCTTAAGCCTAGAACAGTACATGGTATACAATAGGCCCTCAATAAAGGTTCGTTAAATGGATGAGTGAAATAACTTTATATCACCCTTTCGTCAACCACAGTCTTTGAAAAGATTGGCTATCAAAGGCATAGAGGGTATTGAATTACATGCAGTGGAAAAACAGAAGCTTTCCTGTTAATAGATAAAATTTGACTGGATCCTGGATTATAAAACAAACTAAAGCAAGTAAACAGATGAATAAACAAAAACTAATTTTAAAAGGTAGTTTGGGGACAAGTCAGGACACTTAATATTTACTATTAATCATAATATTAGTTTTCTTACTATGACAATGGTAGTGTGGTGGCATAAGGAAATGCCTTTATTTTTAGGATATGAATGCTGAATTACACAATGTCATGCCATTTAAACTTACTTTGAAATGGTCTAGCAAAAGCAAAACACAATAAACCATATACATGATATAGAATGCATATACCTTTATTATCTACGTATACATATGTATGTATATGTGTGTGTGTGTGTATGTATGTATATATACTGACAGAGAGAGAGGATGTGATAAAACAATGATTAGTGAATCTAGGCGAAGTGTTAATTTCACAATTCTTTCACCTGCTCAATAGGTTTGATATTTGCATACTAAAAAACTGGGATAAAATAACTTAATAACATTCCTGACATGAAATAAGTAGCTCAATTTTTGCCTGAAGTTTCCTTTTCATTTTTTTGTATTTATGGTGTTTGTTGAAATGCTTGAAAATCATTAATATTTTTCTTCAGTGAAAAAAATTAAAAAATTTTGAGTTAAATCTCAAAATGGCAAGGCAAAAAAGAACAAATTCTGTGAAAATCTGCCTGTGACTCTTACTAACATAACATCTCCATTCTAGTCCCTTTCTTTGAACTTTATAGATGTTCTTGAATTGTTAAACGTTCTGCCATTCCTTGTAAAGGAGATGAGATTTGATCAACTTCACGGAAACTATTTTCATCTGAGTTATCACAACACATAAATGAAGAGTGTCATCACCCAGGGCAGTTATTTACAGAAAGCTAAAATACATTTTCTATCTCCAAATTTATACGTTTTATGCGCTCTAAAATAATTCAATTCAATGTACTTGGAAACTGCGGTAGGCAAATATTAAATAACTAAGAACTATAAAATGGAAATGTATCTCACCTTTCCTATGTTTTTATGAGCATCTTTCAACAGTAAAGGCAGTGTAATATTTGCCTCTGGGTCTTAATGTCCAAGTCAGTGGAAGTAATTTTGAGGATTGCTAGCTCTGCATGCAGGTAGCTAATTATTGATTAGCAGCTTTGCTCGTTACAGGGAAACCAGAATATCTATCATAGCGGCTTAAGACAGTAAAATAAAGGGACAGTTAATAACGTGTAGTCATGCATTTCACACACACACACACACACAAAAGTTATAGTCAGAACTGTGGAAAAGTGGATACTGTTATTTTACACCAGTTAGTCGTTTTTATCCAGGAAACAATTGGCACTGAAATGTATTTTCATTACCAAGGTTTGGAAAGATCCACTAATCTTGCACCTAGATATAATTTAACACTTTTTAACTAGGTGTTTCACACTAGAGGACATGGGAAATGGGAGATATTCCTACAGACGCTATTTTACTTTGTCAGTTTCACTTAGCTTACTCTACAAAAGATCAGTGCCTAAAAATCACAGTTTATCCCTCATTGATTGTGTGTACAAGATATGGAATTTCAAGTGTTATTTTACTATGGAGATTCAGAGACCTTTTGCTGCTTTCAAATTAGCTAAAGCTGATAGTAACAGGGAATAGATTGTTAATAAAAATGTCTCACCAATAGGTTATTCCTCCTCAGTGAACTTCTTAATTCACCGGAAATAAATACTGTACTGTCTCTTATTTTATTTTGGGCCATTCAGTCTCTATAAAGTCATCTAATTTTCACAAGTGTCATTGAAAAACAAACCCTTCTTTTATCTGCGAACTCTTGTCTCCATAAACAACCCCCTCTTTATTTGTCTCAGCTATTGCTTTGCATTGCAGAAGGGTTATTCGATCATAAATTTGAAAAACATATGCATTTATTTGATAAGTTATGCTTCAATTTATAGTCATTAGCATTTATTTAAGTGAAGATGAATCCCATGCTTTGAGAATTGTGGATAAACTTATAATAACAATTAACACTTATAAGATAAATTATTACCTAACATCGTCTCACTTGATCTTCACTACAACCCTTGGAAGTGGGCATTTTGAGCTCATTTTCTATATTAAAAAAATAACAACGACACATCTGAATTTGAGACAGAAAGAAAATTACCCAAAGTCAATGGCCTATTAAGCAGAATAGTTAGTGTCTGAAACCTGATCCTCCGGTCCCAAATTGTTTGCTCTGTCCAACAGAACAAGCTGCCTCCCATGAAGCAAAATAAAATATCATAGGGAAATTTTTGGCCAATTTCAAATCCTCTCCCTGAAAATAGCATCAAGACACTATGGGAAACAGATGAATAGCTTTTTCTCAACCTCAAAGTTCAAAGCTATAATCCTTAACTCCCCTGTGTTTTTGTAGGACAATCTGGATCAGGAAATGAGACGATCTTTGTTTACAGATTTTTTTTTTTAGAGACTGAGCCATGGAAGCCATGATGTTGCTTAATTGGAGAACGGAGTTATACTTCACTAGTGTCCGTGTATAAGCATGTAGAGATAAACCAAAAAGAAGGACCAGACCCTAGGAGTTTTCAAAAACTCATGAAAGGAAATTAAAAAAAAAAAAAAAGAAGCTGAAATCAGGTTACTGATACTAGCAGGTGAGAACTAGAAAAATGAAGAAACAGATTGGAAAATAGGGCCGAATCTCTCCAAAGAGAAAAGCGAAGAAACAAGACTAACTGGTTGGTCAATGGTATATGTCATTTTGGTGAGTTACTTTGGCAGCCACTTGAGTTCACAGATGAAATAGATGAAGTATGTGGCAGGAAACCAGGAAAATAAGGGTTCTGATGTCATTGCTAAAGGGGACTAGGAGTGCACTTGAAATCTCCAGTACTGGTCCGTGTCAAAATCATGAAATTATTAAGGCTTAGAATAGTGACACTTTCATAATTCAGCACAAATTTCAAACCAGGAAATAGGTGTGAGTATACCATGTCTAGCTGCCAAGGTAGCCCCATCTTCTCGTGGTCATTCCTATGCCTTTTCCTAAAGATTAATTATGAATCCTAGTCAGTAGTGGCAGAAAAGATTACCCAATTGATTACTAGCCGAAAGGTTAGCAGTTCAAACCCATGTAGAGGCACCTTAGAAGACAAGTCTGGCCATCAAGGTCCAAACCAAAAAACCAAACCTGTGGCCATTGGATTGATTCCAACTCATAGCAACCGTATAGGGCAGACTAGAACTGCCCCACAGAGATTCCAAGGAATGCCTGGCAGATTCGAACTGCTGACCTGTTAGTTAGCAGCCATTGCACTTAACCACTATGCAACCAGGGTTTCCCCATCAAGGTCACAGTCCTGAAAATCCTATGGAGCAGTTCTACTCTGCACACATGGGACTGTCATGAGTTGGAACTGACTAGATGGCAACTGTCTTAATCACCTAGTGCTGCTATAACAGAAATACCACAAGTGGATTGGCTTCAACAAAAAGAAGTTAATTCTCTCACAGTCTAGTAGGCTAGAAGTCCAAATTCAGGACATCAGCTCCAGGGGAAGGCTTTGTCTATCAGCTCTGAAGGAAGGTCCTTGTCATCGACCTTCCCCTGGACAAGGAGCTTCTAGGCACAGAGACCCAGGGTCCAAAGGATGCACTCTGCTCCTGGGGTTGCTTTCTTTGAGTATGAGGTCCCCCTCTCTCTCTGCTCCATTCTGTCTTTTACATCTGAAAAGAGGCTGATGCAAGCACAATCCAGTGTTTTAGATTAAGCCCTGTCTCATTAACATAACTGTTGCCCATCCTGTCTCATAAACATCATGGAGGTAGGATTTACAACACATAGGGAAATCATGTAAGATGGCAAAATGGTGGACAATCACACAGTTCTGGGAATCATGGCCTAGCCAAATTAATACACATATTTTGGGGGGACACAATTCAATTCATGACAGCAACAAACAACAACAGCACTCAATAACTTAGCTTAGACCCTGCGCTGCCTTCCCCTTGTTGTTCCCAGTCTCCTGTCATTATGTTTTTTTCTTCTCAAACTATTTTTTTTAATTTCAACCATATACAAGTGTAAAATGAAATTTGTAAATTACAAGAAAAATGATCACACATTTAGGTGTCACCAGTGTCTAATTGCTACACAGATTTCTACATGTTTATGTTCAATTGCTGTACTTATCTCATCCCAGACCTGTAACAGCTTATGGGCCCGCAGCAATCTGGGGACCGTACTTTGAGAAGCGCTAGGTGTTTTATCTTGGCTCCTTTACCTCCTTGTTCTATTGATTCAATGTATGGATATGAGCTTTACATACTAGAGTTCTACAAGTAAATTTTATTTGAGTTTTTTTTTGCGTTTTTCCAAATGTTGATATTTTTAAAACCATTTGAGAGTTATTATCAAAGTGGCTTGGGTTACCTCTGAATCAAAGTTCTATTTTTCCTGAAAAATTAAGTGTGGCAGTGTTGGCCTGACTCTTACTACTCCTTCCTTCCCCAGCACTCCCAGGCTTAGAAATCAACACCTGGAGGATAAAGCATTGCTCCTCAGTGCTGGTAAGCTTTACAGAGTTTCTAGTTAGCTTCTGCATGTCTTCGATGCACTCAAAATATTATGAACTCATTTTCCTCTAAGCAGAGTTCAAAACTGCTCTACAACAGAGGGCACAACTTGAAAAAACTGCAATAAAGATGTTATAAAAAAATGACTGATTTGTTCCTATTTCCCATATGTGTTTCTCTACTGTCTGACTTTCAGGAATTTTTGGAAATAAATTATTGCATGTCCCAAAGATTATATATCGTGTGCGATTGCAATCAATCTTTTATTTGCTTTATGTGGTGTCATACAAATACTAGAGTGCCTCCAACCACTTGGTTCTTATTCAAACAATCCCAGTCTCAGCAGAAATATCATAAGCTGCTAAAGAGAATTTTAGGCCTATCTTTTAGACAAACAGATTGAGATGGAAGAGTGAAACAATACTAATAGCTAATACATAGAAAGCACTTAGTATGCCAAAATACTCTTCTAAATGCTTTACATATATTAATACATTTACCCTACCTAATGACCCTATGAAGTCCAATTGTTATTATCCCCATTTTCCACTGCACTGTTATTATTGCCACTTTACCATTTTGTTAGAGCGAACCAGGAAAGGGCAGGGTATCTTCCTATAAGGCCCATTCGTCTTGTCAAACCATAGCAAATGTTATCTGCCAAAATAGTAAGGAAATTTGAACAGCTCTGGTCAATCAGACTAAGTAAATAGTTCTATCAGACCTGCAAACAAGCTGGGCATTTCTATGATGCCAGTTCACCAAACAACTTTTAGAAGCAGGACAAGTGATCTTTTTTGTGTTTTCTTATACATCTTTCCTTTCCCATTCACCCTATTCAAAAGGCAATATTTCCTTGACATAAAAAATAAAAAAATTCACTCCATTATCCAACTATTTGACGATTCCCTGCTGTTTAAAACATTTAAACAGCATTTGGGTAGTTGACTCCTATCACTTTAAAGCCATTTTTACAAATCTGAAAAGACTTATTATTATCACAACTGCAATTCTCACCTCTGCCCGCTAAAGGTGTTAATGAAAAAAATGTAATGAAGGCAGGGAAAGGATAATGGTACCATGAGGCAGTATGTATTAGTGATCATTATATAAGCTGCAATTTTTTTACTGAGATATTTTCCCAAAGATGTGTCCATACTACAGCCACCGGCCATCACCATAACAACCTACATTCTGAAATATATTAGGGTGGAATTATCAGAACGGAAAGCCAGAAATGTGACCCTTGGCCCACTTCAGATTTTTTTTTTTTTGAAATGGGTGTATATTTAGTAACCATATTTTCTTTTTCTAGAAATCTTCTTTTGGAAAATAGTCAACATTTTCCAATGACCAGTGAAAAAAGTTCTGAGACTCCCTACATCTTGGGATCACAGGTGCTACTTAGGTCCGTAATCCTTTCCCCTGTGTCAAACATTAACAGGTCTGTGCTAAATAACAGCAACTAAAGAAGGGGAAGTTGGATGATATATGTAGTATGTATGTTTTTATACATCTATTCATCTACTATTAAAAGCACTCTAATGAAAGCAGATTGTACTTTATATTTACAATTGTTCCTATTTAAAATAAGAAACAGAAATTGATTGAAATATCTAAACAGGAGGAAAAAAAAAGAGTACACTGTATGCTAGGACCTGCTGGAAACATCTGGTATCTTCATACCCCTTTCCTTAAAACTGGGTAGCTGGTAAAGCTCCCTCTAGTATCAATTGTAGACACTTCTGTTACATTATTCCAACCCTATCCGTGTATGCTCTCCGTGGCATTTGGACCTCATTCCTTCCCTAGAGACATCTGTTTGGCTTATTCATTCAGGTCATGGCTATCCGACTTGTACCCTACCAGATCACCCCCATGTTCTCACTCTTTGGAGAGGGGAGTCAGAGATTCGTCATTTCTACTTCCAGTGATAAAAAAAAACCCTTGAGAGACTTTGTCATTTTTAGACCCTTTATTTCTCAGGCTTCACTGGCTCTGTAGTTCACACTTAGACAAAGCTAAGATCTCGTTTTAAGCTGCTACAGTGTCACGGGCAAAAAAAAAAAAATACCAGGAATAGTAAAATGAAGACCAGAGATGGTTCTGTGTACTCCTGCAATCTCTCTGTTTTGTACAAACTTTACTTTGCATTATAATGATGCTGGTTCTTGCTGACTTGATGACCCCAAAGTCCTGAGAACAACTTGGATAACGTGGCTAACAGAATCTATAATATTCACTGAAGAAGAAGAGGGTCCTTTCTGTAGGCGTGCCATGTATTTGTATGTATGTTCCTCTAGGAAATCCTACTTTTCTCCACCCCTCTTTATGTTACTCTATCTATAGGTCAGAAACCCTGGTGGCATAGTGGTTAAGAGCTGTGGCTGCTAACCAAAAGGTCAGCAGTTCAAATCCACCAGGCGCTCCTTGGAAACTCTATGGGACAGTTCTGCTCTGTCCTACAGGGTTGTTATGAGTTGGCGTCGACTGTACAGCAACGGGTTTTTGTTTTGTTTTTTTTTTTTTGGTTTACCTATTTTATAGATCAGATGAAGAGAAAAAACTACACCCCATTGTCTGGCACACACACAAAAAATATTTTTTAATGAATCTTTTAAGTGATTCTAGACATCATAAAAGAAAATCTGAGTGAAAATTTCAAGAACACTACAAAAATCACTACATCTGACATACACGCACCTGATGCTGTTTGCTGCTCCTTGCTTAAAGGAAATCTCAGATATGTTAAATTAGGTTTGTCTAAATTCTTTACGTGTAAAGGGTCTAGTAAATACAATTGCTTTGACTTTTCCATGTGAAAGCAGAGGCTTTAAAACTCAAAAGAAAAAAAAGCATATATGTATATGAAAGAATATGAATTATGAAGCAAAACTTCATAGCTTTGAGTTTTTACTCTGACACAAGCTAACCAGTGGGTGCCTCAATTTTCTCATCTGTAAAATGAGAATAATGATAGTGACTTTTATTAGTTTGCAATGAGGATTAAATAAATTAACAAGCCTTTAAGTGATAGTATTTGCTCTAGAAGGGATAGCTATTATTACCACTGGGTAGGCATTAACTCAAAGTACATTTACATCTAAGACAGAAAGGACACCAAACAGGATTATACCTGGAACCACAGACAAAATGCAAATTTAAGGATGAATAAGTATCAAGATTAGTTTCTTCATTTGGGCAAAAGTGGAAATGCGATATGTGATAATTTCATTCACCTTTCGATTCATTCTCTTATTACTTTAAAAACTGGAGTTGGGACAGTGAGATGAAAGATAACATCGTTGACATTATATTTTAGTGGTAGGACACAGAAGACAAATAAACAAATGCATTTGGGTTGCAATAAATTAATGAAATATAGGTTAATAAGATGGAGAGTAACTGAACTAGAGGAGTACAGGAATGGCCTGAAGGTGAATTGGTCAGCCATGCTAAGAGCTGTGAGAAAAGAACTCCATACAGATACATCTTTGACTTTCTCTAGGAACTGGAAAGGCAGTTTGGCAAAAACATGAAAATCCCGGAGGAAAGTCATAGGAGATGGGTGTTGACAAGGAGACAGAGGCCAGGTTATACAAGACATTATGGCCACAATAAGGTAACGGGGTTTCTTTCTGAGGGTATCAAGAAGCCAAGAGAAATATGAAAGTGATATGACCTGATATACATTAAAATCACTCTAGCCATTGTGAGGAAAATGGATTAGGAGGGCAGGGTACTTGGGGAGTGAAAGCAGAGAGACTGGTTAAGAGTCTATTGCAGAAATCAAGGACAGAGTGTCCCAGGGTGATAGGAATACTGCTGGAGAAAGCAGCAGCTTTCAGCTATACTTCAGAAGTAAAACTGATTGGACTAGCTGTTGGATTTGATGTGGGTGAAGGCGGGAATGCAGTTCTGATAAATGTATACATGTCTTAGTGGACTTTTTGGGCAAAAGGTCTTAGAAGAAAAGTGCTTGGCCAGTATTTGGTCAGTTCTTTATTTCCCAGCCCTATCAGCTGGTGATGTAGATCCTGCACTCCTGTAGCCTCTCCACCCATTTTTGGATTCAATCTCCTTACACCTCCCAGCTGAACGGGGCTAGATTTACTACTCTGAAAAACTCCTGTCCATTGTGCCTTGCGTGAATTCTGGCTTCCACCTGCTCACAAAACAATTTTCCTTTAGCTTCTACTAAGTTTACCTAGTTTGTAGTACTTGATTTCACTTTTACTCATAGAATTGCAGTCAAATCTCTTTCCTGTTACCACCCAGGATTTATTTGCAGCCCAGCTCAGAGTCTTTAAACCAAGCAACCAGATCCCAATCAATATTTTCCACATCTTGACCTATGGTTTTGGTTCACCTTGCATCTGCTTTTCTATTCCGCTCTAAATCATCTTGGTATGTGATTTGTCACTTCACCATTTTATACCTTGGCTGTAATACTCATGATACTCCTTTCCCATGATTTGTCTTGATTTTGCTCCTCAATTTTAACTCAACATATCCTTCATATTACATTTGGCATTAACAGCTTTACATAAATAGCCCACCTGATCCTAAGACTGCTATCTTTGCAAAAGAATTCAAGTGCTATTCTTCCCACTGGTTGTTTTCCAGACTTGACTTGTAGGTGAAATGTGGAAATAAGACCTCTGACTTGATTCTTACCTACTTTTAAAAAAAAGCCTCAGGAAATCTGCCTAGCTCTTGACGAAACCCTGTCACTTGGAACTAGACCTTGTTTTCCTAATGACCCATTTGTCTGGTGGGCTAGTACTCTAAACCAGAGGGGCCACAAGAATCACAGTATTCATACTGTTCTTATTTCAAGTGCCATCTCCCTGGCAACTACAACTTCATCCTGCCCAACAAATTAAATACCAATAACAGGTCCTGGTGGAACTTAAGTTTACCCTCTGAACATTTTAATTTGTGTTATTGGATTTCCTCTTCAGGAGCAAGGATTGTAGTCAATTTTCTCTAGCCTTAGTTCTCGCTCCTTCTCTCTTCCTTACTAGCCTTTCTCACTAACAGCCCAGCACACTTTTCTGTTTAGCTAGTCTAAAACATAACATCCTAAATGTTTACGCTAAAACCTTATAAAACTGTGAAGAACTCTGTTGGTAATATCAAAGCGTGCTACACACCCCAAAATCTTGCATTACATACACTAAAAGTGAAAGTCCAGTGAAATGTTATTTAAGGCAAAAGGTAGGCTCTCGCCAGTCGGAGTACTCGTCCACACCTTGCTTTCTTTAACATGAAGTGTGCAAAATAATTTCAGTCCTGCAGTATCGTAGTCTTTATAATTCAAGTTGAAACCACAAAAACTAAAAAGATGGAGAAAAAAATTAGTGCAGTGGCACAGATCAAGAAAACCTAACATAGCATAGGTGTAAAAATCAATAACGTAATAGATATGGAAATCTTAGCTACATTCAAAAACCCAAGCTTGCGTAGCTTTTGATTTGTAACTGGGCTGAGACACTGAGGTAGGTCCTTTTTAGTTTATGTGTTTACTCAACACCTTAAAACATATATTGGGTCTGTTAACGGGCTATGCCTATTTCCTACTGATGTAAAAAGACAAAAAAGATAGTAGGTTGAACGTAGGAAAGTCACATGCTCGCTTGGAAAGCCAAAAACAAAGCAGTATTGACCTATCTCCCATACTGCAAGGAATCCTGGAGCTTCCAAATGACTCACTTCCCTTAGCTACCTCCCCTAGAACAAAGGTAATAGCCAGTGCAGGTCACATATTTTTAGGATGTTACTTGCTCCACTGCTCCCTGGGAGAATCTTTAATCAGTCATTTCCTGTGCCAGTATTAAAAATATATTATCAGGGGATTGGTCATGTTTAGTTTTAGAGTTTCTCCTTTGAGTTATTTGCACAAATAAGTTTTGGATTTTATAAACATTTATTAATAACACTGTCCACTTTAGATCATCTTTGCTTTCTTTCCGGAAGGAAGCAGATTAGCTAGGTTAAGTTCACGTCAGGGAAACACTACACTTCCTGGCTCAGGAAGAAAGAACTTCTTTCTTTCTTACTTTATCTTCTCAATAAATAATTGTGACTTGACAATTTGGGGAAAACAGATTTGCAATTTTGATCCACAGAACAAATTTGGTATCAAAATTCCATAGATAAAAGAGTAAACAGGAAGTTCAGAGAAGCCTGAAACCCAGTACTGACAAAATAAGCAGGATGTCTGTCTGTACATCGAGCTCAGACTCACCTGGCTCAGCAGTGAATACTCAGGAACGTATGGTTGCACTTGCTGCCAGGTAGGCAAATCGCCAGAGTTACCAAGAACAGTTAGAAGGGGCCAAAAGGCAACTCAGTGAGAATGACAAAAGTGATATTTCTCAGACATAGCAGAATGCCATTCCTGTTCACTACACTGATGAGAGCCTTTGGAGACCAGGACGCTAAACTGCTTACTGAAAGCTCGAGTCTCCGAATTTGTGTAATCATTTCAGTATAAAACAAAGATGCAAACAAACACTACCAACAAAAACAACAAAACACCACACCACATATCCTTCAATGTGACTACAGCATTTTTCTGTCAATTATTGCAGTTTTATGAGCCGATATACAATTATAACCTTCACTGGGTGGCACAAACAGTTTAGTGCTTGATTACTAACCTAAAGGTTGGCAATTCAAACCTACCCAGAGACACCTCGGAATAAAGGCCTGGTGATCTGCTTCTGAAAGGTCATAGCCTTGAAGACCCTGTGGAGCACAGTTCCACTCTACAACACATGGGGCCATGAGTGGGAATCAACTTGATGGCAACTGCTTTGGTTTTTGGTTTTGGTCAAGGTGTTTATAAATAGGTTTAATACCAGTTTAACAATATTTCAAACTGTATATTCTGCCCATACCAAAACCAATCGGATTACTGCAGAATATCTACATACCAGGTTTTTAGATTTTAACATCATCTTCCCATTAACAATTGGTCCCTTTTGGATCAGGTTAGGGCTGGGAAGTAAATGATGATGAAAAAAAAAAAAATTGATGATGAGTTAGTAGAAATTATGACATTTTTCTCTACAGGTCTTGGTTGTACTATAACTTCACTGATGAAATGCCTCAGCATTTCATAACCCATCTACCAGAGTTCAAATGTAGTTGACGCAAAATATTTCCCTTCTTTTAAGACTGTTACTTTGATTAGCACTGTGTCAAAGCATTGTGTACTGACTTATCACAGAAATGATTTTTCTCCTTTTCATTTGACTTTTAATAGTGTTCAAATCATACGGGCTGTGGTCTCTCTGAGAATCTTTATGAGCTAAAGGAAGGGGCTTGGCTAAATGGCCTTTAGAGGTCCCTCCATTCTCCCATTCTATCACCAACCAAGCACAATTGGAGACTCATGAGAATTCTT
Organism: Elephas maximus indicus; assembly: GCF_024166365.1. NCBI lineage: Eukaryota > Metazoa > Chordata > Mammalia > Proboscidea > Elephantidae > Elephas > Elephas maximus. Next base: position 40,904,561 of record NC_064837.1, on the reverse strand, counting down.
CACGTGAAAATTCCACAAAGCACCAAAAGGATCATTTTACTTAGATCATTATAACAGTCCTATCAAAGACCACTTTTTACTTTTCTTTTCTTTATAGTACCTTTTTTTGTGTGTGAGTATCACTTAAATGCCTGGGTTGCTATGAGCTGGAATCAACTCAGTGGCAGCGGGATTTAGTTTTGTGGTAGGAAAAAGACTGAAAGATTAAGCGACTTTCCAAAAGCTACCACAATAAGCCAGAAACAGTCTGCATCCAACAGAGGTTTAGTTTAGTTTCCTCCTCCATGGTTGGTCTTTGGACATAGCTGATTGGTATTTCTTCCAAAAAAAACATGTGATAGGTGATGGGTCAAGAGAAGGATTGGCAGGTAGTAGAGAGGGATTTTAACAATGGATAAAACCAAACCCATTGCCGTCAAGCCGATTCCAACTCATAGCGACCCGGGACAGAGTAGAACTGCTCCACAGAGTTTCCAAGGAGTAGATGGTGGATTTGAACTGCCGACCTTTCGGTTGGTAGCCGAGCTCTTAACCACAGTGCCACCAGGGCTCAATAATGGATAAAGGACCTTATAAAAATCTCTAATTTTAGTGTATTTATATTTATATATATATATATATATATATATATATTAAAAACAGGAAATGCTTCTAAGAACATCTTCAATGACCAGGTACATTTGTACAAAATCTTTGTGATGGAAGACAATGTAAGTTCTAGTAGTTTATGGGTTCCTATCCAGATTTTTTACAATAGAGCTTTATATTAACCAGCAGTACAGAAGCATATAATCTTTCGGCCCCTAAATAGCATATTTAAGAATGAGGCAGAAGTAATTCATATTATTAAGGCTACATTAAGTGAAAAGCTCTAAGACATTCACAGTTTGAGCCTTGAGCTTATTATATAAAAGTTAAATTGGTTGCAGATCAAGTAAATTATATTCAGTTTGGCTCAATTCCCACTGAAATTCAGTTTGACTGTAAAAGTCCAAGGGAAAGAGTAGTTGATAATTGTGCCCTCCCCCACCCACCATCCACACACACACGCATACATTGTGTTTTTAAGCTATATTTGATTGTACTCATGTAATATATAACGTAACTGATTTTATGGTATATAAACAACTTACGCATATTATGAAATGCAAATATCTGTGTACAAGAATGCTAGCTAGAGGGGAAAAATACAAACCATCAAACACCAATTAAAAAATCCACAGTGACGCCTCTGCCGAGACTCACTCCCCTCCCCCCGCCCCAGTCTCCCCATCTCCCCACCACCCACAGCCCGCCAAGCCAGGGCTTCTAACTGTGGTTTGGCCAGACCACGCTGCGGCACTAACCACAGTTTGAATTTGGTGCCAGAATCCCGCACATACGTGAACCAGCATTTTGGAACATGCGCAGGACTTGAAGAGCTGTGTCCTCAACCTGTCCTTGGACCTGAACATCACTGACATGATTCAACATCCGGACCTCCAAATGTGGACATGGAGGGCTAAGGGTGGAGAGTTCCGGGCACCAAACCCAACCTCCAGACGCCATCGGAAATAAAAAGCTCCCCAGTCCCCTCAGACAGCCAGCACATGGTCTTTGGGGGGCTAAGCCACACATGGTTCCTTGTTTGTACAAACAATAAACTTCTACTGTTTCCCTTGCAACTGGTGGTGTGGCGTCCGTCTTATTTTAATTGGCTAACAGGACAGGACAAGAACCCTCACTTGGTTACAACAGCACTGAAAAAAAAATGTTAATTTTTTTAGAGCATTTTTTTCTAAAATATTTTATAGATAGGTTGCCCTGGCTCACCCAGCCGAATGGGGGTCACAGACAGACAAGATGAATGTCCAACACTGCCTTGTAAGGACGGACCGTGAGACCATTTCACCTGGAAACAGCACTGGCCATGGCACACCGTGGCATGAACACTAAAGGATTTGCAAATTTGCTTTATTTCTTCAGTAAAATACACATTAAGCTGAGCTAATTCCTTGTCATTTTGTAAAATTATCAGGCTTTTTCTATTATCACTCTTTGTCGCTCACAATTTGCAGTTCCTTTCCACTGATTTTGCCTACGGAACTTTGATGAAGCTCTTGGGTTTCTTGTAAAATTAGAGTATCAAACCATTGGTTAAAATACTGGAATCTTGAGCCTAGGTGACAGAAGTATTACAGAGGGAAAAAAGAAAAACAGCTCAGTCTTGGAGTATGCTCTGCTGATAAATTTAAATTTAACTCAAAATTCATTAATGAATTGCTATACATACAATTACCCAAGAAATTTAGAAATAACTACCACTGTGATTTTGATTCATTTTGATTAATGGAAAATTGAGAAAGAATACACCTTTGAGACCTTAATTCTTTGTGTTGGGAACATAAAGAGTTATCTTCCCTTTTCTATAAGATGCTACAGCAATAAGTTAAAGAGTGAAAAAAATACATAATGGCCAACCGCTTTTATGTCTGCAAGGCAAGGAAAAATAAGTTTAAATTACACTTTTCCGCGATTTAACAAGCATGATTTAAATTTATGCCCTGTACAAGATACTGGGCTGGGCAGTGGCGGGCACAGCTTCTGCCCTCCCATAGGATACATCTAGTGGGAGTGACTGATAAGTCAGTCAGTATACAAATTGAAATTCAATATGCTGTAGGAGTGCAGAAGATGGAGCAATCAATTCTAACTTAGTGTATAAAGGAAGACTTTTGAACTGGGTCTTAAATGATGAGTGGGATTTCAAATGGCTGAAATGGAAGCGATTATAGATGGACAGACATCTAAACAAAGACAAGTAATCATTTGGCATTTTCAGGAAAAGGAAATAATCCGGTGTGGTTCATATGACTTTACAGTAGGGGTGTCAAGAAGAAATGTGTATCTGTGGAGAGTTTTAGAAGATAAAATGGAAGGCATTAAGCCTCCCTATTACAGTATTAGCTTCCCTTCCACTTTTTTTTTTTTTTTTTTTTATAATATCTTTTATTAAGCTTCAAGTGAACGTTTACAAATCCAATCAGTCTGTCACATATAAGTTTACATACATCTCACTCCCTACTCCCACTTACTCTCCCCGTCTTGAGTCAGCCCTTTCAGTCTCTCCTTTCTTGACAATTTTGCCGGCTTCCCTCTCTCTCTATCCTCCCATCCCCCCTCCAGACAAGAGTTGACAACACAATCTCAAGTGTACACCTGATATAATTAGCTCACTCTTCATCAGCGTCTCTCTCCCACCCGCTGACCAGTCCCTTTCATGTCTGATGAGTTGTCTTCAGGGATGGTTCCTGTCCTGTGTCAACAGAAGGTCTGGAGAGCATGACCGCCGGGATTCCTCCAGTCTCAGTCAGACCATTAAGTTTGGTCTTCTTATGAGAATTTGGGGTCTGCATCCCACTGCTCTCCTGCTCCCTCAGGGGTCCTCTGCTGAGCTCCCTGTCAGGGCAGTCATCGATTGTGGCCGGGCACCAACTAGTTCTTCTGGTCTCAGGATGATGTAGGTCTCTGGTTCATGTGGCCCTTTCTGTCTCTTGGGCTCTTAGTTGTCATGTGGGCTTGGTGTTCTTCATTTTCCTTTGCTCCAGGTGGGTTGAGACCAATTGCTGCATCTTAGATGGCTGCTTGTTAGCATTTAAGACCCCAGACGCCACATTTCAAAGTGGGATGCAGAATGATTTCATAATAGAATTATTTTGCCAATTGACTTAGAAGTCCCCGCAAACCATGTTCCCCAGACCCCCGCGCTTGCTCCGCTGAGCTTTGAAGCATTCATTTTATCCCGGAAACTTCTTTGCTTTTGGTCCAGTCCAATTGAGCTGACCTTCCATGTATTGAGTATTGTCTTTCCCTTCACCTAAAGCAGTTCTTATCTACTGATTAATCAATAAAAAAACCCTCTCCCACCCTCCCTCCCTCCCCCCCTCGTAACCACAAAAGTATGTGTTCTTCTCAGGTTTACTATTTCTCAAGATCTTATAATAGTGGTCTTATACAGTATTTGTCCTTTTGCCTCTGACTCATTTCGCTCAGCATAATGCCTTCCAGGTTCCTCCATGTTATGAAATGTTTCAGAGATTCGTCACTGTTCTTTATCGATGCGTAGTATTCCATTGTGTGAATATACCACAATTTATTTACCCATTCATCCGTTGATGGACACCTTGGTTGCTTCCAACTTTTTGCTATTGTAAACAGAGCTGCAATAAACATGGGTGTGCATATATCTGTTTGTATGAAGGCTCTTGTATCTCTAGGGTATATTCCGAGGAGTGGGATTTCTGGGTTGTATGGTAGTTCTATTTCTAACTGTTTAAGATAACGCCAGATAGATTTCCAAAGTGGTTGTACCATTTTACATTCCCACCAGCAGTGTATGAGAGTTCCAATCTCTCCGCAGCCTCTCCAACATTTATTATTTTGTGTTTTTTGGATTAATGCCAGCCTTGCTGGTGTGAGATGGAATCTCATCGTAGTTTTAATTTGCATTTCTCTAATGGCTAATGATCGAGAGCATTTTCTCATGTATCTGTTGGCTGCCTGAATATCTTCTTTAGAGAAATGTGTGTTCATATCCTTTGCCCACTTCTTGATTGGGTTGTTTGTCTTTTTGTGGTTGAGTTTTGACAGAATCATGTAGATTTTAGAGATCAGGCGCTGGTCGGAGATGTCATAGCTGAAAATTCTTTCCCAATCTGTAGGTGGTCTTTTTACTCTTTTGGTGAAGTCTTTAGATGAGCATAGGTGTTTGATTTTTAGGAGCTCCCAGTTATCGGGTTTCTCTTCATCATTTTTGGTAATGTTTTGTATTCTGTTTATACCTTGTATTAGGGCTCCTAGGGTTGTCCCAATTTTTTCTTCCATGATCTTTATCGTTTTAGTCTTTATGTTTAGGTCTTTGATCCACTTGGAGTTAGTTTTTGTGCATGGTGTGAGGTATGGGTCCTGTTTCATTTTTTTGCAAATGGATATCCAGTTATGCCAGCACCATTTGTTAAAAAGGCTGTCTTTTCCCCAGTTAATTGACACTGGTCCTTTGTCAAATATCAGCTGCTCATACGTGGATGGATCTATGTCTGGGTTCTCAATTCTGTTCCATTGGTCTATGTGTCTGTTGTTGTACCAATACCAGGCTGTTTTGACTACTGTGGCTGTATAATAGGTTCTGAAGTCAGGTAAGGTGAGGCCTCCCACTTTCTTCTTCTTTTTCAGTAGTGCTTTGCTTATCCGGGGCTTTTTTCCCTTCCATATGAAATTGGTGATTTGTTTCTCTATCCCCTTAAAATATGACATTGGAATTTGGATCGGAAGTGCGTTAAATGTATAGATGGCTTTTGGTAGAATAGACATTTTTACTATGTTAAGTCTTCCTATCCATGAGCAAGGTATGTTTTTCCACTTAAGTATGTCCTTTTGAATTTCTTGTAGTAGAGCTTTGTAGTTTTCTTTGTATAGGTCTTTTACATCCTTGGTAAGATTTATTCCTAAGTATCTTATCTTCTTGGGGGCTACCGTGAATGGTATTGATTTGGTTATTTCCTCTTCGGTGTTCTTTTTGTTGATGTAGAGGAATCCAAGTGATTTTTGTATGTTTATTTTATAACCTGAGACTCTGCCAAACTCTTCTATTAGTTTCAGTAGTTTTCTGGAGGATTCCTTAGGGTTTTCTGTGTATATAATCATGTCATCTGCAAATAGTGATAACTTTACTTCTTCCTTGCCAATCCGGATACCTTTTATTTCTTTGTCTAGCCTGATTGCCCTGGCTAAGACTTCCAACACGATGTTGAATAAGAGCGGTGATAAAGGGCATCCTTGTCTGGTTCCCGTTCTCAAGGGAAATGCTTTCAGGTTCTCTCCATTTAGAGTGATATTGGCTGTTGGCTTTGCATAGATGCCCTTTATTATGTTGAGGAATTTTCCTTCAATTCCTATTTTGGTAAGAGTTTTTATCATAAATGGGTGTTGGACTTTGTCAAATGCCTTTTCTGCATCAATTGATAAGATCATGTGGTTTTTGTCTTTTGTTTTATTTATGTGATGGATTACATTAATGGTTTTTCTGATATTAAACCAGCCTTGCATACCTGGTATAAATCCCACTTGATCAGGGTGAATTATTTTTTTGATGTGTTGTTGGATTCTATTGGCTAGAATTTTGTTGAGGATTTTTGCATCAATGTTCATGAGGGATATAGGTCTATAATTTTCTTTTTTTGTAATGTCTTTACCTGGTTTTGGTATCAGGGAGATGGTGGCTTCATAGAATGAGTTGGGTAGTATTCCGTCATTTTCTATGCTTTGGAATACCTTTAGTAGTAGTGGTGTTAACTCTTCTCTGAAAATTTGGTAGAACTCTGCAGTGAAGCCGTTCGGGCCAGGACTTTTTTTTGTTGGGAGTTTTTTGATTACCGTTTCAATCTCTTTTTTTGTTATGGGTCTATTTAGTTGTTCTGCTTCTGAATGTGTTAGTTTAGGTAGGTAGTGTTTTTCAAGGAATTCATCCATTTCTTCTAGGTTTTCAAATTTGTTAGAGTACAATTTTTCATAATAATCTGAAATGATTCTTTTAATTTCATTTGGTTCTGTTGTGATGTGGTCCTTCTCATTTCTTATTCGGGTTATTTGTTTCCTTTCCTGTATTTCTTTAGTCAGTCTAGCCAATGGTTTATCAATTTTGTTAATTTTTTCAAAGAACCAGCTTTTGGCTTTGTTAATTCTTTCAATTGTTTTTCTGTTCTCTAATTCATTTAGTTCAGCTCTAATTTTTATTATTTGTTTTCTTCTGGTGGCTGATGGATTCTTTTGTTGCTCACTTTCTATTTGTTCAAGTTGTAGGGACAGTTCTCTGATTTTGGCTCTTTCTTCTTTTTGTATGTGTGCATTTATTGATATAAATTGACCTCTGAGCACTGCTTTTGCTGTGTCCCAGAGGTTTTGATAGGAAGTATTTTCATTCTCGTTGCTGTCTATGAATTTCCTTATTCCCTCCTTGATGTCTTCTATAACCCAGTCTTTTTTCAGGAGGGTATTGTTCATTTTCCAAGTATTTGATTTCTTTTCCCTCGTTCTTCTGTTATTGATCTCTAGTTTTATTGCCTTGTGGTCTGAGAAGATGCTTTGTAATATTTCGATGTTTTGGACTCTGCAAAGGTTTGTTTTATGACCTAATATGTGGTCTATTCTAGAGAATGTTCCATGTGCGCTAGAAAAAAAATATATTTTGCAGCAGTTGGGTGGAGAGTTCTGTATAAGTCAATGAGGTCAAGTTGGTTGATTGTTGTAATTAGATCTTCCGTGTCTCTGTTGAGCTTCTTACTGGATGTCCTGTCCTTCTCCGAAAGGGGTGTGTTGAAGTGTCCTACTATAATTGTGGAGGTATCTATCTCGCTTTTCAGTTCTGTTAAAATTTGATTTATATATCTTGCAGCCCTGTCATTGGGTGCGTAAATATTTAATATGGTTATGTCTTCCTGATCAATTGTCCCTTTTATCATTATATAGTGTCCTTCTTTATCCTTTGTGGTGGATTTAAGTCTAAAGTCTATTTTGTCAGAAATTAATATTGCTACTCCTCTTCTTTTTTGCTTATTGTTTGCTTGATATACTTTTTTCCATCCTTTGAGTTTTAGTTTGTTTGTGTCTCTAAGTCTAAGGTGTGTCTCTTGTAGGCAGCATATAGATGGATCGTGTTTCTTTATCCAGTCTGTGACTCTCTGTCTCTTTATTGGTGCATTTAGTCCATTTACATTCAGGGTAATTATAGATAAATAAGTTTTTAGTGCTGTCATTTTGATGCCTTTTTATGTGTGTTGTTGACAATTTCATTTTTCCACATACTTTTTTGTGCTGAGGCGTTTTTCTTAGTAAATTGTGAGATCCTCACTTTCATAGTGTTTGACTTTATGTTAGTTGAGTCGTTACGTTTTTCTTGGTTTTTGTCTTGAGTTATAGAGTTGTTATACCTTTTTGTGGTTACCTCATTATATACCCCTATTTTTCTAAGTAAAAACCTAACTTGTATTGTTCTATATCGCCTTGTATCACTCTCCATATGGCAGTTCAATGCCTCCTGTATTTAGTCCCTCTTTTTGATTATTGTGATCTTTTACCTATTGACTTCCATGATTCCCTGTTATGTGTATTTTTTTTTTAATTAATCTTAATTTGTTTGTTTTTGTGATTTCCCTATTTGAGTTGATATCAGGACGTTCTGTTTTGTGACCTTGTGTTGTGCTGATATCTGATATTATTGGTTCTTTGACCAAACAATATCCTTTAGTATTTCTTGTAGCTTTGGTTTGGTTTTTGCAAATTCTCTAAACTTGTGTTTGTCTGTAAATATCTTAATTTCGCCTTCATATTTCAGAGAGAGTTTTGCTGGATATATGATCCTTGGTTGGCAGTTCTTCTCCTTCAGTGTTCTGTATATGTCGTCCCATTCCCTTCTTGCCTGCATGGTTTCTGCTGAGTAGTCAGAACATATTCTTATTGATTCTCCCTTGAAGGAAACCTTTCTTTTCTCCCTGGCTGCTTTTAAAATTTTCTGTTTATCTTTGGTTTTGGTGAGTTTGATGATAATATGTCTTGGTGTTTTTCTTTTTGGATCAATCTTAAATGGGGTTCGATGAGCATCTTGGATAGATATCCTTTCGTCTTTCATGATGTCAGGGAAGTTTTCTGTCAGAAGTTCTTCAACTATTTTCTCTGTGTTTTCTGTCCCCCCTCCCTGTTCTGGGACTCCAATCACCCGCAGGTTATCCTTCTTGATAGAGTCCCACATAATTCTTAGGGTTTCTTCATTTTTTTTAATTCTTTTATCTGATTTTTTTTCAGCTATGTTGGTGTTGATTCCCTGGTCCTCCAGATGTCCCAGTCTGCATTCTAATTGCTCGAGTCTGCTCCTCTGACTTCCTAGTGTGTTGTCTAATTCTGTTATTTTATTGTTAATCTTTTGGATTTCTACATGTTGTCTCTCTATGGATTCTTGCAACTTATTAATTTTTCCAGTATGTTCTTGAATAATCTTTTTGAGTTCTTCAACAGTTTTATCAGTGTGTTCCTTGGCTTTTTCTGCAGATATCCTAATTTCATTTGTGATATCATTAAGCATTCTGTAAATTAGTTTTTTATATTCTGTATCTGATAATTCCAGGATTGTATCTTCATTTGGGAAAGATTTTGATTCTTTTGTTTGGGGAGTTGGAGAAGCTGTCACGGTCTGCTTCTTTAAGTGGTTTGATATGGATTGTTGTCTCCGAGCCATCACTGGGAAACTAGTTTTTCCAGAAAATCCGCTAAAAAAAAACTGCAGTCAGATCCCTATCAGAGTTCTCCCTCTGGCTCAGGCTATTCAGATGTTAATGAAGCCGCCTGGGGAGGGTGGGGGAGGGAACAGAGAGATAGGAGAGTAGCACCTCAGAATATAGCCAGAGTTGCTTGTCTTGCTTGGAAAGACTATTATATCTGAGATTCCCGCGGGCGCGTCGCCTATGTGTGCTGTCTGTGTGGAGATTGCCCCCGGGGGGTCTGGCCCGCTGGAGTCACGGTCAGATCCTCCGCTTCCAGCCCCACGCCCAGCGTCAAGGCTCCCCTACTGGGACGGTGCACTCTCGACTCCAAAATCAGTCGCTGCCTCCCGGGGACTTCTCGTCCCTCCAGCCGCGTGGCCGTGCCGCCCCCGTGAACCAGGTGGGCCCCCTCCCGGGGTTAGTTCAGATGGGTGGAGTAGCTCCCCGTGCTTGTGCCGCGACCGAGTGTCCCGGCTGGAACGCTGTTCTCCCCGCTCCAATACCAGTCGCTGCCTCCCGGGGACTTCTCCTACCGGCTGCGTCCCACGCCGCCCGCGCGACCCGGATGGTCACCTTCCCGGGGTTAGTTCAGGGGGTGGAGCAACTCTCCGTGTTTATGGCGTACCTGCGTGCAGTCCAAATCCCTGTGGGACGGTTCCCCGGCTCGGGTGCTGCTCTTTCTGCTCCAAGATCAGTCACTGCCTCCCGGGGACTTCTCCTAACGGCTGCGTCCCACGCCGCCCGTGGAACCGGCTAGTCCCCCTCCCGGGGTTAGTTCAGGGGGGTGGAGCAGGTCTCTGTGCTCGTGCCGTACCTGACTGGTATGCTGGCTCCAGGCTCTGGAAACAGTCGCTGCTTCCCCGTATTAGTTCGTTCTCCGTCTCTAAATCTGTGTTTGTTGTTCAGGGTTCGTAGATTGTTATGTATGTGATCGATTCACTTGTTTTTCCGTGTCTTTGTTGTAAGAGGGATCCGAGGTAGCGTCTGCCTAGTCCGCCATCTTGGCTCCGCCGGCCCCTTCCACTTTTTCTATATCACCGGTTCTATATCTGCCTTCCCCATTAGACTAACTCAATGAGGGAAGGCCTAGACTTTTATCTTGTTTAACATCTTTTCACCAGTCCAGCACAGAGCCTTGCTTATATTAGTCAATTAATTAATATTTATTGAATGAGTTATTGTCATGTTGAATATTTATTGAATAAATGTGCTAATGTCATCTTAAGGATTTTCAGTTACTTTATATTGCATATAAAGTATCCAACTACACAGAGAGAAAGAATTCTGAAGAAAGAAATGAAATGGCTGAAATCATGCTTCAGAAATATCAAGTAGGGCTTATCAAATGGATTTGATTGGAGTCAGGAGAAATTGGGGGTAGAGAGACCAATCAGAAAATAGTGCAATGTTCAACTGAGAGATTCTGAGTGGGTGAGATAAAACTTGAGAAGGCCACATGAAGGAAAAGTCTCTAACAGAAGTGGAACCAATAGGACTGGGAATGCGATTAGATGTGAGGAGGAGTTAAACATCAATGATGACACTGAGATTTTAGGTAAACTCCAAGCCTAAAGATGACTGAGTATGCCGGGGTAACATTAACTAAAAGATGGAAATGAAAGAAACACATTTTGGCCCACCATGAGGTCATTTGGGAAGATTTAGATTTGAGCAACAGGTAAAAAAAAAAAAAAAAAAGGAAACATCAAGCGTGGAGATGTAAACACCTCTATTGCTAAATGATAAGTTAACAAATAAAGTCACCCATGTCAAGTTATTCCACATCTAACTCAACAGGAAGTTTGAACTCTTTCATAAAAGTTACCTACTCTACCTGCTAGAGTTTAAAAGCAAATATTTTATTGTTCCTGATTTTGCTTTGTATGTTTTACATTTGAAAAAAATAAACAGTATCTTAATAACACCAGATTTCACTTTTATAATATGAATCTTTCATAAGCACTTTGTCTCTCGATATTACAGCCCTATAATGAATTATCTTGTATCAGAAGAATTGGCACTCTCCTAGATATTAGTGTAAACTGGATTACTTATGACTTGCTAGGCAAGTATGACCTTTCTCAAAATCACTGGCTTGCAAAGTGTAATCCCAGTAGCATCAGAATCACCCAGAAATTTATTAAAAAAGCAAAATCTTGGGGCCCCGCCCGGACCTACTAAGGTCTGAAACTCTAGCAGTAGGGCCCGGCAATCCATGTTTAAATCACCCTTTCAGGTGATTCTGATAATTGCAGATGTCTGCTATCCATTGTTCCATATGATTCTGCCTACTTTTCTCCTGAAACTTTGGATTGATTGAATTCAGAGGATGGCTTCAAATTCCTAGAGACATCAAATCCCTCTAGTGTCCTTGTTCTTCCCTCCTTCTGACTTCCAGCTTCCCTAAGTGCTCCTCTTCAGAAGAGTCTGTGTCTTCCAGGGCTTTAAGCTATAATCCAATTATATTAGATCCCTTGTGGTGTGGCGGGAAGGTGAGGGGAATGAGAACAATTCGGAATCTTTCTATTATAACTCATTCTTTCATTGGGCCTGTGTCTCTGGGCTATGACCTTTGCAATTGTTTCTCCAGTGGTATAGCGTTTTCTCCCCATCCTCATCATTTCTCTAGTGCCAGCATTCCAAAACTATTTCCTTTGAGCTCTGCCCCCTGTTTACTATAGCTTCTGTTTGTTTTCCGTAGATGAGACAGAGTGGAAGGAAGTGAAGGAGAAAAATTCCCTTCCTCTACCTGGGATAGGAAACTCTGGTGGCATTGTGGTTAAGCGTTATGGCTGCTATCCAAAAGATCAGCAGTTCAAATCCACCAGGCACTCCTTGGAAACTCTATGGGGGGCAGCTCTACTTTGTCCTATAGGGTCATTATGAGTAGGAATAGACTCGATGGCAATGGGTTTGGGATTTTTTTCGGTTAGCTGGGATAAGTTTCTGACAAAGTCTCTTTCCCCTGGAGAGTAAACCTTTGTTATGGATAATACTCTAGGTTTATTTCAAAATGATTATTCTCCTTTCCTCCTGCCAGAGCAATGAGGGGCTCTTTCTCAGGTCTTCACTGTGAGAACCTCATGGTAAGAGGTTCTCCTCATGTAGTTCCTGGAGGTAAATCCTATGACTGTTTGCAGTTTTGTGTGACTGCATCTCCTAAGGAATGTTTTATCTTTATGCTAGTTAATACATGCCCAGCCTCTAGCAAGTCATCAAAATGACCATTTAAACCTACCAGTTTATGGTTCCAGGAGCTTCTGCTCCAGTTAACCATATTCAGCTGTGTCTCATTGAATGCACCTGTCTCTCCAAATTTTGGTGTTGGTATTTGCCCTGTAACCTCAGTTATCTGATTGGGCCAAGAAAAGTCATTAACTGTCACTTTGTTCAGCTTTTTCTTGCAAGGAAGAGTGATTTAATTTCCTGTTCTTTACATGTCACAGCTGAAACCAGGAATTCTCCTTCCAGTGTATTTTTTGTCTCAAACATTACAGTTTTCATCTCTAGATGATCAATTTGGGTCTCTCTTATGTCATCCATATCTCTGTTTAACTTCTTGAACATGAAGAATACAGGTATAATAATTGCTTTAATGTCCTTGTCTGTGACATTTCTGGGTTGCTTTTGATTAATTTTCTTCCACATTATAGGTCACATTTCCTGCTTTTTTGTTTGGTAATTTTTGATTGGATGGCAGACATTATGACTTCTACTTTGTTGTATGATGGGCATTTTTGTATTTCTGTGATTATTCTCGAGGTTTGTACTAGATGAATTTAAGTTACTTGAAATCAGTTTCTTTTAGATCTTGCTTTTAATGTTTATTTATTTATTTATTTTTTTTAATGTTAGGTGGAAACAAGCAGTGTTTAGTCTAAAGATAATGATTCTTACCTTGTGTGAACTGAGGGGCCTGTTACATCTAATCATTTCAGGTGGTTCCTTCGTGAATGTCCTAATACTCAGCTGAATATTAGAGGACCCTATACAGATCTCTAGAGCTCTCTCTGAGTAAATCTCCCCTCTCTAGTACCCACCCTTCCCAGAAAAGAGCTCTAGCTCCTCAAATAAGGATTCTATTAGGCTGTGCTGGCTGCGGCTTGAAAACTCAAGACAGTAACCTGGGGCAATCCTAGGGCTCACGTTGTTTCCTATCCACTAGGGATCACATTCCTTTGTTGCCCCATGTCCTGTGTCTTAAAAACTGTTGTTTTAAATATTTTGTCTGTTTCAGGTGGGAGGACAAATCTGAATCTGTTACTTTATTTTTGCTGAAAACAATTCTAATAATTTTTTCATTTTAAATAATAAGTAATTCAATAACTAACAATTTTCTGAATATACCAGGATCTATATGTCCACCTTACCTAGCAAATAGCTTTGTGGTATCAAATTAGATTAAACGACCTTCATTTGGGATGACATGACACTATAGTCTAAGAAGCATCTAGTAAGACCAGAGGAATGATACATGTCACAAGCCCAGTTTAGCCTTGCAAGTGTGGTGGTTAAAAGACACCTAAGTACCTGACAGAACATGTTTACCACACCAAAAGAGGTAAGCACCTCCAAGAATACTGTCTCTGCTGTTAACATGAAAGAGGCACCTGGAGACAAATCAGACTGAACTTTTGGATAAGAGGGGGTGGGCTTCAAACCACCCCCGAATGCTCTTCCTTGGAGGAATGTCCCCACGGGGGGGAAACTACAGGATGCCTGTCCCCTGGCCTTGCTTAGTCAGGCTATTTACACCGTGTGTGCCAATAAACTATTATGCATCTTTTGCATGGTCAGTGTTGCTTTCTGTCATTCTCTTGTGATTGACAACCAAAGTGCTACCTACTGCCCCTGCTGTAGCCTGATGCTGTGGGATATGTTCATTCTATACCCAAGGACGCCCAGGCACCCTCCTCCTTTGGTCCAGGTGTGCAGTCTCCGCTACATGGATCAGTAAACAGAGCTCCTGGAAGGGCAGAATAATACCTCTCAACACTGCCTCCCTGACTCCAGACACCTAACTTAAGAAGACATTTGCCTGCTTCTTAAGGTGCAGCTGAACCAGGCTCTTTGCTGTTGTTCCAAATGCAAGCCCTATGACCATGACCAAGCTGACAAAATTACTCAGGGTCAGAGTAGCCATATCCCCATCCCCCACTAAACCCCAGATGAGACGTCCCATCTTCTACAGGCTGTCCCACTCCCAGAGATGTCTGCTGGGTTCTTCTAGCAGCTGTTCATGAACAACATCGCCGAGCTGACTGCTACCCAGGCCAGGTGGCCACCTTGAAGGCCCACTTTCAATCTGTGGGGGGCTGAGGAGTTCTTCAACTACCCCCACGACCCCACCAGAGACCTGGATTGTAAGACCCACGCTATAGCCAATGTGTGACCAGGATTGCCGCAAGTACTCCTTGTAACGGAAGGAAGATGATAAAGCAGGAGACATGGGAATGGGGAAGCGGGTTCCAGAAATTCCTACCCTCAGGTGATCCATGAAGAAATCCAGCCCCTTACTCAAGATGAGACCCAATCGCTCTTAAAAGACTTGTTGCAGGGCCCTCAAAGAAGGGAGCTGCCTGGCTACGACAGATCTACCCAGCTGCTTACCTGTCTGGAGGTCCATCAGCTAGCAGCCATCACCTCAGATGGCAAAATGGTATTTCACTTAAAGATCCCATGGGCCTCATGCATCCGCCCAGCCTGAAGGCGCCGCCCGCAAGCACAGAACTCACCCAACCCTCCCAGGTTTACTCCCTCCTCCAGCACAGGTCCATGGGCCGGGCGTGGCTAACCCCAGTGTGAGTCTCCTTACCTCCTGTGCAGTCCACTGGTGGAAAACAGTGAAAACCTTCCCACAAGCCAAGTGTTTGCGGAGTATAATTGCAAGCACACAAACACTAGGCCAGCAAGCGGTCACTTCAGGTGATGCCCGTGCCTTTCCACCTGCAGGACTCTCACTAGGAAACTTCCACCCAGATAACCTAGGGGATCCTCAGAGCGCCTTCTACTGGACCCTTTGCAAAGGAGGGCTGCAAACTGGCTTAAATCCAGTAGCCTGGTCCAGTTCTCAAAAACCTATTGGACGCAGATGTAAGCCATACTGCCTCATGGACAACAGCTTAGCAGCCTGGGGCTGCCCCTGCCCTCCTGCAATGGCAGGTGTCGATGCCTGGGGCGTGCTATGCCCCTATAGGAAACAAGCAATCATCTACTAGGCCTCCCCTTGCCCCCCACAGATGATAACCTGCCCTTTACAGCTGTTTAACAGTGATATGGGGGGAGGCCCATAACGAGTAACATTTCATGGCCTTTTTAGACACCAGGGCCCAGGTGACTCTGATTCCTGGTTCTTCTAACTAAATTAATGGCGTTATGATTGACAACGAGGGCCTGATTATCAGCTTTAAGACCATCCTACCACTCATTGTTCGCATCACCTTTTTGGCCCAGACTCCCCCCATCCCCCCTCCCCACCTGTCGTGGTGCCAACTTCAGCCATCCCCTTCCAAATCATCAGCTTGGACACAGTGACAGTGCAGTTATGCCAATGGAATAAACCTAAGTCTTTTGCTTTAGCTGTGAGAAGGGGTAAACCATCTCTAGTTTCCTTGTCCAGAACCTTACGGGTCACCAATACTCCCCAGTATTGACTGCAACAAAGGATGGAGGGCCTAAAGCCTACCCAGTATACAATAAAAAATAAAATAAAATAAAATAAAAAGGTGTCCTGGTGTCTTATCTAGTGCCACTATAACAGAAATACCACAAGTGGATGGCTTTAAGAAAGAGAAATTTATTTCCTCACAGTGAAGTAGGCTAAAAGTCCAAATTCAAGGTGCCAGCTCCAAGGGAAGGCTTTCTCTCTCTATCAGCTCTGGAAGAAGGTCTTTTTCCTCAATTTTCCCTTGGTCAAGGTGATTCTCAGCCACAGAGACCCCAGGTCCAAAGGACACACTCTGCTCCTGGTGCTGCTTTCTTGGTGGTATGAGGTCTTCACCTCTCTGCTTCCTTCCCTTTCGTTTTATCTCTTGAGAGATAAAAGGTGGTGTGGGGGACACCCCAGGAAAATTCCCTTTATACTGGCTGAGGGAGGTGACCTGAATAAGGGTGGTGTTACAATCTCACCCCAATCCTCTTTAACATAAAATTACAATCACAAAACGGAGGACAACAACACAATACTTGGAATCATGGCCTAACCAAGTTGACACATTTTTTGGTGGGACACAATTCAATCCATGACACTTGGCTTCTACAATCTCCTCTTTTCATTCTCAATCTGGCCCATCTTCAAAGCAGGGGAAAAGAAATGGTGCACAACCAAGGTCATACAGCAACAGCTCCAACAGAACATGTGCAGGAAGTATGTCTCCTAAATCTAGTCAAATACCTGAAAAGACACTGGGGGATTACCATCAGTCTATCTATAAGTGCCCTGCGGCTGTCCAAATACAGCGCTGTGTACATAAAGGCTGAATTTCTGGCACTTCCCTTGCCAGCAACGTAGCTGCCAAACCCAAGACCATTGCCAACAAATTATCAAACTGAGTCAACAACTCTAGTGACAATGCTCCCCAAAAAGTTCTCCAACCAGAGGACCCCGATGAAAACCTTCCCAAGACTGTCACCAAACAACCCATCACGTAGCCAACTTAACTGCCTGCTGGTCTTGCCTTCAAAAACCTCAGGCCAGACAATCCCAGATAGTGGCCAAACCACGGGAGGAACCTAGACTTCCCCTTACTACCAACAGCACTCCCTCTGGTCAGGAATCTCCACCACCCCAACACATAAGCCAGACTACACTGGAGGAAGTCTAAACTGGCTGGAGGAAGGAACAAGAGAGACATGAGCTCTTGGTAGACAATTAGAAAGAGTTCCAAGAACATCAAGGCAGAATGTTTATGGGATCTACAGGTGGGTCCAAGAGCGATTATTCTAATCTCATCTATAACCATAGGCTGTTAAGGCTAGAGAGTCTCCTACTGTTACAGAAACAATTATTCATCATTTATATCCTACCTACCTTCAAGAAGGATTTGTGTATTCATGCTAATATAAGTATAAATGTGGAGACATAGATGCATATAGACACATATAATTTTAAGTCAATCACCTTGTATTGAGATCTTGTTCTGTGCCAGTTATTGTGGTATAGAGATGGAAATGAATGAAACACTGTTCTCAAACCCTGCTATGTACAGACATATGCATATACACGTACACACACACACACACACACATACACACACCGCACAATCAGGTCCTTTCTGTAGAAGGGACACGTGTTTGTAGTCTCCTTTTAACATTTTTTTTTTTTTTAATATAAACCAGGAAACGCAGTTGTCTGCAATGGAACTAAAAAAAAGAAATACTGTTTACCCGTGTTGTCACTACATTAAACATGGGTTAAATATTGGTTTCCAAATAAAATGCAGCTTTAAAGAACACAACAGAGTCAATATTAGAATAGTCCTTTATTGAATATATTGTTTGCTACTGAGAAAAAGGTAGTAGTTGGAAGAATTCACTATACTTGGGAAATCAGATATTTGTAGTTGCCTCATAGCATGTAGAGTTCCAAAGAAGCAATTCTATTTCCTATTTGGCTATGCTCCATAAATCAAAGAAAGCACCAGAGACAATTTCACTCAGAGTCTTGGTTGTAGCTAACTGTCAACGTTCTGTGATTTGAGAAATGATAAGTGTTCCCTACCATATTCTTTTTTTTTTGTTCGCTATGCCATAATCTAGGAAACTCAAAAGTTGATTATTCGCCCAAATTAAAATGCACCCTCTTTTGAAGGCTATATTAAATAAAGATGATAAATGATATTTCTTAAACTGATTTATCTGGCTGAACCACATGACAGGATCCAAAGGAAATAGAGTAGAAATTCAGACAACACTTAGTGGTGACAGAGGCGAGGAGTAAATCATGGCCCTAAGTCTGAGGTGCAAAGCAAAAGAGCAAACCACTGATACATTAACTAACAAACATTTACTGAGGACCTATTACGTGCCAGGCCCATATTTAGGCACTGAGATTATAGTAGTGAAAAAGACAGACCCAGTCCTTGTTCCTTAGAAACTTTAAAAATAAATCTAGGACAGGGGTAATGATATGAAGAGGCAGGATTGAAATATTAGCTAGGTTGGAGATTGGGCAGGAAGGACTCGCTGAGAAGTGAACTTCTGAGTAATATTTTAGATTACATGAGGGTCCTGAGCTATGCAGATGTCCAGGAAAAGCCCCTTTTAGGCAACAGAAACTTTGCCTTAGGCAAAGGCTCTGAGGTAGGGGCATAGTTGGTGTTGTTCAAGGAACAACCAGATAAGGGATAATGAAAAAGTAGGAGATCAGGTTAGAAGACAATAGAGGCCTGATCATGCAGGATCTTGTATGTCATAATACTTTGGCTTTGACTCTGAGATGGATATTTGTTAGAATTTCATTGTTGTTTTTGTCATATTTTGTTTATTTACATAGGACTGTTATGATCTCATTTATTTTTTAAGAGGATCACTCTGCTGTTTTAAGAATAGATTCAGGGTGGGGATGAAAAGGCAGACCTTATAGCAAGCTCATGACATAATCCAAATTGTTGTTGTTGTTAGGTCCCATCAAGTCAGTTCTAAATCATAGCCACCCTACGCACAACAGAACGAAACACTGCCCGGTCCTGAGCCATCCTTACAGTCTTTGTTATGCTTGAGTTCGTTGTTGCAGCCACTGTGTCAATCCACCTCGTTGAGGGTCTTCCTCTTTTCCACTGACCCTGTGCTTCGCCAAGCATGATGTCCTTCTCCAAGGACTGATCCTTTCTGACAACATGTCCAAAGTATGTAAGATGCAGTCTTGCCATCCTTGCTTCTAAGGAGCATTCCGGTTGTACTTCTTCTAAGACAGATTTGTTCGTTCTTTTGGCAGTCCATGGTATATTCAATATTCTTTGCCAACACCACAATTCAAAGGGGTCAACTCTTCTTCGGTCTTCTTTATTCATTGTCTGACTTTCACATGCATATGATGCGATTGAAAATACCATGGCTTGGATCAGGCGCACTTTAGTCTTCAAGGTGACATCTTTGCTCTTCAACACTTTAAAGAGGTCCTTTGCAGCAGATTTACCCAATGCAGTGCATCTTTTGATTTCTTGACTGCTGCTTCCATGGCTGTTGACTGTGGGTCCAAGTAAAATGAAATCCTTGACAACTTCAATTTTTTCTGCATGTATCATGATGTTGCTCGTTGGTCCAGTAGTGAGGATTTTTGTTTTATGTTCAGGTGCAATCCATACTGAAGGCTGTAGTCTTTGATCTTCATTAGTGAGTGCTTTAAGTCCTCTTCACTTTCAGCAAGCAAGGTTGTGGCATCTGCATAACGCAGGTTGTTAACGAGTCTTCCTCCAATCCTGATGCCCCATTCTTCTTCATATAGTCCAGCTTCTCGGATTATTTGCTCAGCATACAGATTGAATAGGTATGGTGAAAGAATACAACCCTGACACACACCTTTCCTGACTTTAAACCAATCAATATGCCCTTGTTCTGTCCAAACAACTGCCTCTTGATCTATGTAAAGGTTCCTCATGAGCACAATTAAGTGTTCTGGAATTCCCATTCTTCACAATGTTATTCATAATTTGTTATGATCCACACAGTCGAATGCCTTTGCATAGAACTTCCAGAAATTCAGGCCGGTTTCAGAAAAGGATGTGGAACCAGGGATAATCCATATTAGAAATGTTAAATGTTGGCAAAGTAGATGAGAAGTGATCAACTTCTGAATGTATTTTGAAAGTAGGTGTAACAACATTGTTTAAAGACTTTGAATAGGGTGTAAGAGATGGAGAGCAATTAGGGATGAAACCAAGATTATTGCCTGGGAAACTGAAAGAATGATGTTGCCACTAAATGACATAGAGAAAACTTTAGGTGGAGTGTGTGGTTTAAATATCCCAAGCTGAGTTTTTGGTCATGTTAAGCTTGAGCTGCCTATTAGATACCCAGTAGAGATGTCAAGTCAGAAGCTGAGCACACACAGGTACACAAATGAAGTAAGTAACCCAGCCTATCTACCTATATCTAAGATAGATTATATATCTATATCTATGTCTATATCTAATAGATAGATAAACCTACTTATGTACCTATGAAAATTTAAAGCTACTAAGTACAGAAAAAAAAAAAAAAAAAAGTTCCAGCACTAGAGGTTGGTTAGATAAGGGAGAATCAGCAAATAGCCAGAGTAGTTGCCAGAAAGATGTCTAACCACTAGGCCAGTGGATGCCCTGGAAGCCAAGCAAAGGAGATAATTTCAAGGCAGAGAGTGGTAAGTGATGTAAAGTACCCTGATGGAACAGTAGAAAAGGCCGTGTGGGAGAAGGGCCAACAGGGTCAGCTTGAGGATCTCAGGTAGTGGAAGTCTGGGGACAAGGCAGAGTGGAGAATAACAAAAGGAATGGAAAAATGTCATCCATTCCACAATATTCCCTAGGATTGGATAGAGGAATCCAGACATTACCTTAGACTCTTATCTTTCACTCTCCATTCATTTCTCAATAATTCCCATGCCCTATTAATTCCTCTTGAACATTAACTTCTAAAAATTTTTTCCCTTTTCCCCATTTTGCTCTGTCATGAATCTGGATTACAACTTCATCTCCCAACTACACAATCTGCCAAGTTGCATCAATGCCTCCAGTTTCTCTTGTGTATGCTACTGTGCCATCTTGCAACCAGACTGTTCCCTGTCTGCTTGGCATGGTCACAGAGACTCCAAATGGCTAAAAGCTTTAGTTGGCTGGCCAAGCAAAGCAGCACACCAGGACTTGTATCGCCAAGACGGCTCCCTGAACTATGGCTGAAACAGTATTTATTAGGGGAAAGGAGAAAGGTCATTGACTGGTTTAGCCCGAAAAAGATGTTCCTGGGGCAGCTCTGTTGTCTGTGCTCGCTCAGTCCAAAAGGGGAGGAGTCTCTCAAACCGGATCTTAAGTTCAGACCCCTCGCTTCTGAAAGTCTTCCCCCAATCTTGGACTGCTAAAGTTTGGTTCCATCCAGCGGGAGAGAAGTTCTGGGGTCACCCAGAGGACGGGGGTTGATGGTTCTGTGCATGTCAGAGGGTTCAGTTTTTGTCTTAACTGGTTCTGTGCTCTGCAACCCCAGCCTTGTTTTTCTTATCTTGGGCAGGAAGTTGGTCGAGTGCCTAAAAAACATCTGGAAAAGCCAGTTAAAAGGGGGGGGGGGTGGCTCATGCTACTCTACTTGCAAGTTGGAGGTTGGTAATGGTGCCTGGAAGCTAAGGTCTCAATCTTGTCTCTTAGACACAGTAGGCCTGGTACCTAGGACCCAGGAAAACATTTTAATTTCTTTTGAAACCTGAAGAAAAAGTATGAGCTATTAGGTCGAGGATAGTGTTTTACTATGTAACATTAATATATTATTAATATATTTGTTTTTATTCCAATGCTGTTATAAAATATTGTATATATGTGTGTATGTGTGTGTTTAATGAAAGAAGAGGCAATGAGAAAAACATGCCTAGGGCTGATGGAGGTCATAAGGTAGCCCTAGGACCTTAACGTGTTTTTCCTTTTAGCAAGACGATCCTAGAACAGAGTTTGGTTCAAAGCATTTTCCTCATTCAAATCCTTTCATGGAAAAATGCCTCATGCTGAGTAAGAGCAAACTCCTTACCCTCCAACAGCCTTCTTAAATCTTTTGTCAAAATGACATTCAAGGTTTGCAAACATTACACTCCAATACTCCTTTCGGTGTCTTTATGCCTTAACCACACGAACTGGTGTTCCTGGTTTATGTCCTCCAGTTGCCCTCCTCTCAATTTCTAGTCCCAGCCTGAACTGCTGTTTTCATGCCACCCTCCACTTCAACACATGGTCCTTTCAGACCTATTGTGAATCCTGTTTCAAAACTATCCTTCCATAATGAAACCTTCTATACCTGTCCTATATATCTTCTGAGTGTCCATATGTTTTCCTTATTCCTTCCTTGTGTGCATAACCATATTCTACCTTAAACTATTTTTATTTGTATAAATTTCTGAGGCAGACTAAGTTTGATGCTATCTGGACTAGATAGGTGGGGAGGAGGACAGGTTTGTAGAGAGACAAATGAAGCAGATAGGGAGAGAAGAGACAGAGGGTAAGTCCTCACAGAATGTGTATCCCCATTTCTAGTGCGCCTTTCACCTAAGGGCATTTGTGTATTTAAAAAAAACCAAACCCATTGCTGTGGAGTCGATTCTGACTCATAGCGACCTATAGGGCAAAGTAGAACCACCCCACAGGGTTTCCAAGGAACGTCTGGTGGATTTGAACTGCTGACATTTTGGTTAGCAGTTGTAGCTCTTAACTGCTATGCCACCAGGGTTTCCATTAGGTTCCATAAAACACACTATTGACCCTTAAAAACTGCCCCCTTTGCCTGTGTAATTTCAGTTTGGGCTTTTGGCCCTTGACAACCCAAAAGAGCTAGCTAGAATGAAAATTGGCACTGAAAGTGAAATGCTGCAAGGAATAGACCAGAAACATGAAATAGGAAAATTCAAGATATGGTAGGGAGAAGTGAACGTACCTGATTTGGGTCATAATGATAGCAGTCCTTGTTATGTGATAGTAAAAAAAAAAATAAAAATAAAAAAAATAATAGTAGGGGCAGGTTATTCAATAGGCAAGGTAAGCACAGTACTTACCTTGCTTACCAGATCATCTGCAGTGAACAATTTCATATTTTTTTCACCACATCAAAGATTCTACTTCTAGGTATGGCTGGCATCTGTCTCTCTCCAAAACCCACAACACCTTTGTACAGAATCAAAGGCTCTTTACAAATTTCAGTCCTCGACAGGGATGGATTATCCAACAGGCAAAGTAAACACGAGCTTACTTGTGCCTACTTACTAATCTGCAGTGAACAATTTCACATAGGTTTCGCTGATATTCAGTCAAAGATGTTATGAAATTCATGTGAAATTGGTCACTACAGATTAGTAAGTAGGCAGAAGTAAGCCCATGCGTCATGGATTGAATTATGCACCCCCTCCCCCCGCAAAAATGTGTGTATTAACTTGGTTAAGGCATGTGTGGTTGTCCTCCATTTTGTGATTTTCCTATGTGTAATAAATCATAATCTCTGTCTGTGGTTAAAAAGGATTAGGGTGGGATGTAACGCCCTTGCTCAGGCCACATCCCTGATCCAACATAAACAGACTTTCCCTGGGATGTGGCCTGCACTACCTTTTATCTCTCAAGAGATAAAAGGGAAGCAAGTAGAGCGTTGGAAACCTCATACCACCAAGAAAGCAGCACCGGGAGCAGAGTGCGTCCTTTGGACCTGAGGTTCCGGCGCTAAGATGCTCCTGCCAAGGACCTTCCTCCAGAGCCAAAAGAGAAAGAAAGCCTTCCCCTGGAGCTGGTGCCCTGAATTTGGACTTCTAGCCTACTGGACTGTGAGAGAATAACCTTCTCTTTGTTAAAGCCATCTGCTTGTAGTATTTCTGTTACAGCAGCACTAGATAACTGCCTTTTTTTCTTTTTACCATTTTTTACCTTGCTTACTGGGTCATCCCCCCTGTGTAATACCAATAGATTTGGTTAAGCTGCCGCCTATTTACTCTGAGTGCCAATCCATAAACGTACCAGTGGTGGAACATTCAGGTTTACCATAGCAAATTGCCAAGATTTTAGAATTGGTTAGCAACTTTTATGGAATAAACCAGCGTTTAGCAAGCTACAGCCCAGCCCATGGTCTAGCTCCAACCTATCACCTATTTTGTAAATCAAGTTTAATTGGAATACAGCTGTGCCCATTTATTTAGTTATTGTCTACAGCTGCTTTCACTCTACAAGGGAAGAGATGAGCAGTTGCGACACAGACAGCATGACATGCAATGCCTGAAATACTCTCTGTCTCTTTACAGAAAAATTTTGCGGCACTGGGTAGACTAGACTGAGACAAGAGAGCAAAAACAGCCAGTCCAAGCTGTCCCTCCTGAACCTCCTGAAAAGAGGTGAGGAAAAAGAGGACAACTTGGCCACAGAAAGAGCAAGAATAATAAAAATGATGTGCATCAGGTAAAAGAGACAAAATCCCTCAGGTATTTGAGAATTTGGTTCCACTTGCTCCGTAGGTTTGAACACACATCTGCCTTCAAGTTTGGCGAGAGCAATTAAATTATCTTAATAAATTTTCTTTTATGCTTGCGCACAATTCTGTGCCGAATTGCATTCTGTCACAGGAGTCCTCACTTATATAATGTCAGTCTGATGGTTATAAGATCAGAACTTTCAAGTTATAACATGGACGCTCATGACTTCTGCAAACAAACTTCAAAAGTCTCAGTCTCCTCACCTATGAAGTGTTGCTAATAACAGTAGCTTTCTCATCTTGTGGAAACCCTGGCAGTGTAGCGGTTAAGTGCTACAGCTGCTAACCAAAGGGTTGGCAGTTCGAATCCGCCAGGTGCTCCTTGGAAACTCTATGGGGCAGTTCTACTCTGTTCTATAGGGTCGCTATGAGTCGGAATTGACTCGATGGCACTGGGTTTGGTTTTGATTTTCTCATCTTGTTGTTGTGAGAGTCAAATGAGCTTGCCAATTTTAAACCATCAAGCATGCTAAAATGACAATAACGCATCTGTGGATTCAGACAGAGAGCAGCCCCTGAATTCAGATGGGTGGTCTGAATTTTTGCTCTATCACTTACCAGTTATGTGACTTCAGGCAAATCACTTAACCTCTCTGAGCTCAGGGATGATTTCAGGTGGGTGGTCTGAATTTTTGCTCTATCACTTACTAGTTATGTGACTTCGGGCAACTCTCTGAGCTCCATCTGTTTCCCATCTGTGAAATACAGTTAAGGAAAGGGTTCTTGTGAGGAACAGGAAATAGCAATTGTAGATAGTGTCAAAATAAGGACTTAGAAATTATTGGCTATAATTATTATCATCTTCAAAGAGAGAGATTGGATACTGATATCTGATTTTAAAAAATTGAATAGCAATAAAAAATAACCTTTACCACTACAAAAAAAAGTAAATTATAAATATTAGTGCCTATATAAAATTTTTTTTATATATAAAAAGAAAAATGACACAACCGTGCCTCTAGCTTTAATATGACTTAGCTGCAAGTGTGTTCTAGCTAAGTATGCTAACTATACCTGTCTCTAGGCATAGTGGATGCTGGCCTTATGTGAAACTATCTTTCATTAAAACATTGTGAAACAAAGATCATTTTGCAAACTTCATAGTGTTAAAAAAATAATGAAAACTCAAAAGAAATTGGAACGTAAAGTTTATTCTGAACAGGTATTCTATATGCATATAGGGAGGCCATTCTGATTCCCCCTCCTCCAAAAAAAAATGGCTTGAAATAGGCTGGTTACAGTGAGGTTTATAAGGAGGGAGAAGAATAGAAGATCAACCATTGGCTAATATTAACACGATTGATTGAACCCTGCTCTCCCTCTTTTATTGAGATCAATTGATATACAGCACAAAGTGGTCTCTGGCCCTCCACCCACCTGCAGCCATGATATCTTTTGAAAATTAAGACTGGCTTAGAATTCTAAAAAAAAAGTTTTTTTTTCTTAGAATGGGATCCCTGGTGTCTCAGTGGTTAAGCATTTGGCTAACCAAAATTTTCAGTTCAAATCTACCATCTTCCCCTTGGAAACCCTGTGGAGCAGTTCTACCCTGTCCTATAGGGTCGCTATGAGTCAGAATTGACTTAATGGCAATGGCTTTGGTTTGGTTTGGGTTGGCTTGGAACAGGAAAGAAAAGATTAGCAACCTTGGGTGAAAAAGACTACTAGCAGAATTAATTTCTGGTCAGGAATTATTTTACAGTTAATTTTTGGTTTCATGAGTAAAGAAAACCTTAAAATCAAAGCGAGATGTCTGTTACTAATTTTTCTCTTCAGCAGTATATACCTTTTGTACTTTCTAAACACAAGCTAGGAAACCCTGGTGGCGTAGTGGTTAAGTGCTACGGCTGCTAACCTAAAGGTCAGCAGTTCAAATCTGCCAGGTGCTCCTTGGAAACTCTATGGGGCAGTTCTACTCTGTCCTATGGGGTCGCTATGAGTCGGAATCAATTCGACGACAATGGGTTTGGTTTTGGTTTTTAAACACAAGCTGGTTTGCTTTTAAATTGATTAGGTTCCCCCCACCCCCCATCCCACACACACTCACACACATACTTCTGTTTATACAAAGAAAGATTTATCTGGGATTAAAACAAAACAAAAAAAAACCCTCCATGAAGTTCAAGGCGTGGCCCTACCTGATACACTATACTAAAGCATTTGAAAGTTGGTTTAAATAAATAGGTATTAGTCCTATCTCAGTAATCTTTAAAGCAGGACTACATGGGTTTCATATGCAAAATAATTCATTACTGAGAATGGTTTCTTTCTTTTTTTTTTTTTTTTTTTATGAAAAGAGAGTGTCTCAAACTATTTCCTCAGAAGGAGGTTTTTAAAAACACCTTGGAAACACTCAATGTCATTGCATCTATTACCGGAGTTCTAATAAAATAACAATTTATGGCTTGAACTTGCTGAATTTAAATTTAGAAGAGATAGCATTCAAACTAAGAGAAACAAATAATAAAACAGGATAATGCAGCAATAATAAAACTATAATGATTTACAATTCAGCTTGTGGTTAAAACTGGAAATATACATAGTACAGAATTCAGCTTAATTTTAGAACACCAAGGAGATTTTAGACAACCAGAACAAACTAAGTATATAAATTTATATTATTTTCCCTGCCCCTTAAGGTTGATGGATGGTAAAAAATATTGAGATCTGTTAGGGCTACTGTTTAACAAATGTTTTAATTTATTTGGTGTAATAGTTAAGGGGATACTGGTTTCAAGTAATGAAGATTAAACTGGGTGAGCAAAAAGGGGAAATTTAAGATGGCATGGAGGTCTCTTGGAATCCAGAGGAGAAAAAAATAAAAATAAAAAAAAACTGACAACTCAAAAGTCTTCAGGGTTCTCTCTCAACCCTATTTCCCTCTGAGAATCTGCTTCATTTTCTTGTTGTGGCTACTCTCTACAGACTAGTTCTCTTGCTGTTTGCTCCATATTCTGAAATTTGGCTGCCACATCGAAGCTGCGTGTTTAGTTCTCACATGCAGAGACTTAGGAGGGCTTTGAAGTCCATTTCCAAAGGGCCTAGCTTGAGTCAATATCTGTACTCAAATGGTGAACAGCGGGGCTGGGCCACATAGTTTGAATCTGGCTATGGGTTGTTGTTAGGTGTTATTGTCAATTTATAGTGACCCCCTGTGACAGAGTAGAACTGCCCCATAGGATTTTCTTGGCTGTAATTTTTACTGAAGCAGGTTGCAAGGTCTTTCCCCCACCCAAAGAGCTGGATGGGTTTGAACTGCCAACTTTTCTGTTAGCAATCAAGCCACTAGGCGTCCTCTGTGGATACCACAGCCGAAAACCAAACCCATCGCCGTCAATTCTGATTCACCATGACCCTACAGGGAAGAGTAGAACTGGCCCATAGGGTTTCTAAGGAGCTGCTATTGGATTCAAACTGCCAACCTTTTGGTTAGCAGCCACTCCCTTGACCACTGCATCACCAGGGCTACTCATCTGTGGATAAAACTAAAAAAGCAAACCTGTTGCTGTCGAGTCGATTGCAACTCATAGCAACCCTCTGTGGTTAGGGAACCCTTTAAAGGGGATAAACAGAAACTGGTCAAACTCCACCTTTCTTCCTCTACGAGAATAAACTAGAACCTTCAGCAGAAGCTCAATGTACCCAGTGACTATCACCCATTCTACAAGCACATAAATAAACACAGATTCTTCTCTAATGATGAGTATTTTCCCATCCCCAAACATGTGTTCTTTTCTAGAAAAGCCTTTTAGAACCATGTTCAAGGTCAAACACATAACAAAACTCATTGAAGACCACCTGCTGTTAGTTGAATGGTGGGGCAGGGAATGGAGCAAACGTGAGGGCTCAGGGTGGGCTGCTTCTAGGATATACCTTGTACTGAGCACCAGCATTTGTTGCCTTCAAGAAATGCAGGTGCTTTGTCACCACATCTGATTATTTTAGGGGGCCCTGAAATCCAGGTGGTGGGTTATATAGAATTCTCCTATTTGAAAATTCAGGGGGAATCACTCAATTAAAAATAAATACATGAGCAGAAATACATTTGGAGGTTGAATCTGATATATTTATTTATTGAGTGAATGATTAAGTGAATGGATGAATGAATGAAATATAGGTCCTTGGTAACCTTGATTGCTTACCCCAACAGAAATGCTGACCAAACCCTTCTGGCACGTTTATGTCTTAGAGAGGGTAAGCATTTGAGATATGGCTAAAAGTCTCAGTAGTTGGCAAAGGAAGTAAATTTTTCTGCCAGGGTAAGCTTACCTCTTACGTGAACATGTTTTTCTAAGTCTTACTTGGCCACTTTAAGCAGCTTAACATAGGTTAACCTATTGATTATAGGCCAGCGAATACAAATCCATTACTTATCATAATGCTTAGAGAGGCAGGACTAAGATAGGAGAAAATAAGTCTTGGTAAGGAATATGAATGTAACAGAGTTGATGCTGAATCCTTAAGAAATTGTTATTTAGGTCATTGGAGCATGAATCGCTTCATGGCTCTTCCAATAGGTGTCAGCCAAGTGCCACAGAGCTTTTCTGACAAATCTAAAACAGCATGTCACAGCTTCCTGTTCCACCTACAAAGTAGAGCCGTGCTATTTTAGACTAGAAAACATCCATCTATTATACAATAGCATGGTTTCTGGGTAGGCAATGTATCTGCTTTGGGGAATGGAGGAGGTCAGTTGACATTTTAAAGAGTGGCAAACTTAGGGTACTGCAGAATAAAATAGCCTGGGTAACTTCCTTGGAAGATTCCTGTTCTTGTGTAGCCAAGAGGTTGACATATCCTACAAAGCTTCTATTTCAATTACCAGCCAGATCTCCCAGCACATTAGCATTTAACCCATGAGCAGCATAGCTTCTCCCTTTGGGATTACAACTTGTAATTCCCAGAAGACATCTTCCCTTTTCTTTGTGGTAAAGGAAATGACAATTATAATGAGCATACTTGTATCATGCATTATAGGATCTGACTCCCAACTCTCTGACACCTCACATATACTTCAGCATAAGAATCCAAATGTCTTATGTGACTCTAGGGAAAAGGTCTATTTGGGGAATCACTGAGATTTTTTTCCAATGTCAGTTTTTTTCATTTTTCTATCTTCAAGGTTAAGAAGCATCCACCTCATAGAAATCATACTGAGACCTGTGAATGCCAATAACGTCTCCTCATTATCACCTACACCAACTCTGCACATCTTGGTCTGACTGTCAAAATTTCTGTGGTGTTGTCCAGGCTTGTCATCCAAGTTAATTTATCAACCCCTCACCCCCCATTGTCTCTGGGCAATTGCTTCTCATGCCTTAATACTTAGAATGCCTGCTTTCTTCAATCCGATTGAATTTCAATGCAACAAATATTATTTTGAATGGACAGTAAAATTTGAATGTGTCTCCATCTCAGGAAATTGAATGCATATCTTTCATTCAAGGTCCCACTCAAGTATCTCTTCTTTCATAAGGTATCCTCACTTTCAGCTTAGCTGTTTTCTAAGTATTGCCTCTGTAGTTCTCTTCCTATTGCTTTAGACTCCAACTGATCTATTTTCTTCCCCTATTCCTTTGTCCTATCTATTTAGGCTAGAGGACCTGCCCTAATAATTACCTCTTCCACCCAGTCTTCTCTGAGTCTATCCTCGTTTGATATCTGCTTTCTGATTTCCTATTATATTTATTTTCAGATGCTTATTTACTCATTAATTGTATCTGTATCTTGACATTTCCTTGAGAGTAGGTTATATCTCATAGTTATCAAACCCACAGGAGGCAAAAAGAAGGCAAATAAAACATATTAACTACTCAACCTAGGAGGAAGAGTAAGAATCCAAAGAAGATTAAGAGAAAGAAGAGTAAGAGAAAAGAGGAGCAAATTTTTGGGACTTCTGAAGTAAAAACAACCAAGCAAGTGAAAACCTGTTTTGCATCTTAATATTAATTCTGTCACATCAAACTTTTGTACAAAGGAAAGGAAAATGATGTATAAACAAATGAAACAGTCTAAGTTAAATATGCCCCCATGTATCTGTCAGTTTGTCATACTGTGGGGGCTTGGGTGTTGCTGTGATTCTGGAAGCTATACCGCCAGTATTCAGATACCAGCAGGGTCACCCATGGAGGACAGGTTTCAGCTGAGCTTCCAGACTAAGACAGACTAGGAAGAAGGACCCAGCAGTCTACTTCTGAAAAGCACTAGCCAGTGAAAACTGTATGAATAGCAGCAGAACGTTGTCTGATATAGTGCTAGAAGATGATTCCGCCAGGTTGGAAGGCACTCAAAAGAAGACTGGGGAAGAGCTGCCTCCTCAAAGTAGAGCCAACCTTAATGACATGGGTGGAGTAAAGCTTTCGGGACCTTCATTCACTGATGTGGCACGACTCAGAATGAAAAGAAACAGCTACAAACATCCATTAATAATTGGAACATGAAGTGTACTAAGTCTGAATCTAGGAAAATTGGAAATCATCATAAATGAAATGGAACGCATAAACATCAATATCCTAAGCATTAGTGAGCTGAAATGGACTGGTATTGGCCATTTTGAACCGGACAACCATGTAGTCTACTGTGCTGGGAATGACAACTTGAAGAGGAATGGTATTGCATGCGTCGTCAAAAAGAACATTTGAAGATCTATCCTGAAGTACAACGCTGTCAGTGATAGGATAGACCAGTTAATATGACTATTATTCAAATTTACACACCAACCACTAGGACAAAGATGAAGAAATAGAAGGTTTTTATCAGCTGCTACAGTCTGAAATTGATCAAACATGCAATCAAGATGCATTGATAATTACTGGCGATTGGAATGTGAAAGTTGAAACAAAGAAGAAGGATCAGTAATTGGGAAATATGGCCTTGGTGATAGGAACAATGCCAGAGATTGAAAGATAGAATTTTGCAAGACCAACAATTTCTTCATTGCAAATACCTTCTTTCACCAACATAAACGGCAGCTATATACTTGGACCTCACCAGATGAAACACACAGAAATCAAATTGACTACATCTGTGAAAAGAGACAATGGAAAAACTCAATATCATCAGTCAGAACAAGGCCGGGCCAACTGTGGAACAGACCATCAATTGCTCATATGCAAGTTCAAGCTGAAACTGAAGAAAATCAGAGCAAGTCCATGAGAGCCAAAATATGACCTTGAGTACATCCCACCTGAATTTAGAGACCATCTGAAGAATAGATTTGATGCATCGAACACTAGTGACTGAAGACTAAATGAGTTATGGAATAACATCAGGGACATCATACATGAAGAAAGCAAGAGGTCATTGAAAAGACAGGAAAAAAAGAAAAGACCAATATGGATGTCAGAGGAGACTCTGAAACTTTCTCTCATACGTCGAGCAGCTAAAGCAAAAGGAAGAATTGATGAAGTAAAAGAACTGAACAGAAGATTTCAAAGGGCGTCTCAAGAAGACAAAGTAAAGTATTATAATGACATGTGTAAAGAGCTAGAGATGGAAAACCAAGAGGGAAGAACACACTCAGCGTTTCTCAAGTTGAAAGAACTGAAGAAAAAATTCAAGCCTCGAGTTGCAATAGTGAAGGATTCTACGGGAAAAATATTAAATGACACAGGAAGCATCAAAAAAAGACGGAAGGAATACACAGTCATTATACCAAAAAGAATCAGTCGATGTTCAACCATTTCAAGAGGTGGCATATGATCAGGAACTGATGGTACTGAAGGAAGAAGTCCAACCTGCTCTGAAGGCATTGGCGAAAAACAAGGCTCCAGGAATTGATGGAATATCAATTGAGATGTTTTAAAAAACAGATGCAGCGCTGGAGGTGCTCATTCGTCTAGGTCAAGAAATATGGAAGACAGCTTCCTGGCCAACTGACTGGAAGAGATCCATATTTATGCCTATTCCCAAAAGAGGTGCTCCAACTGAATGTGGAAAATATAGGACAATATCATTAATATCACACACGAGCAAAATTTTGCTGAAGATCATTCAAAAATGGCTGCAGCAGTATATTGACAGGGAAATTCCAGAAATTCAGGCCGGTTTCAGAAGAGGATGTGGAACCAGGGATATCACTGCTGATGTCAGATGGATCCTGGCTGAAAGCAGAGAATACCAGAAGGATGTTTACCTGTGTTTTATTGACTATGCAAAGGCATTGGACTGTGTGGATCATAGCATATTACAGATAACATTGCAAAGAATGGGAATTCCAGAACACTTAATTGTGCTCATGACAAGCCTTTACATAGATCAGGAGGCAGTTGTTTAGACAGAACAAGGGGATACTGACTGGTTCAAAGTCAGGAAAGGTGTGTGTCAGGGTTGTATTCTTTCACCATACCTATTCAATCTGTATGCTGAGCAAATAATACGAGAAGCTGGACTATATGAAGAAGAATGGGGCATCAGAATTGGAGGAAGACTCATTAACAACCTGAGTTATGCAGATGACACAACCTTCCTTGCTGAAAGTGAAGAGGACTTGAAGCACTTACTAATGAAGATCAAAGACTACAGCCTTCAGTATGGATTACACCTCAACATAAAGAAAACAAAAATCCTCACAACCAGAGCAATGAGCAACATCATGATAAATGGAGAAAAAACTGAAGTTGTCAAGGATTTCATTTTACTTGGATTCACAGTTAACAGCCATGGAAGCAGCAGTCAAGAAACCAAAAGAACCATTGCTTTGGGTAAATCTACCGCAAAGGACCTCTTTAAAGCGTTGAAGAGCAAAGATGTCACCTTGAAGACTAAGGTGTGCCTGACCTAAGCCATGGTATTTTCAATCACGTCATATGCATGTGAAAGCTGGACAATGAATAAGGAAGACCGAAGAAGAATTGACGCCTTTGAATTGTGGTGTTGGCGAAGAATGTTGAATATACCATGGACTGCCAAAAGAACGAACAATTCTGTGTTAGAAGTACAACCTGAATGCTTCTTAGAAGCAAGGATGGAGAGACTGCATCTTACATACTTTGGACATGTTGTCAGGAGGAATCAGTCCCTAGAGAAGGACATCATGCTTGGCAAAGCATAGGGTCAGTGGAAAAGAGGAAGACCCTCAACGAGGTGGATTGACACAGTGGCTGCAGCAATGAGCTCAAGCATAACAATGATTGTAAGGATGGCTCAGGACCGGGCAGTGTTTCATTCTATTGTGCATAGGGTCGCTATGAGTCGGAACCGAGTTGACAGCACCTAACAACAACAACAACAAGTTAAATATGAGCTAAGACATACTCAGATTCATTAAGATCTTACATTTCCAAATCAGTTCAGTGCTTTCACTATTGCATGCGTTCAGTACCCAAGGAATTCCATAGATATATTCTTGCTGTCTTGTTTCTCTGGGCTGGCATTCAGGGCATCACTAGCAATACTTGGAGGGGATATGCAATGGGATTTGTAATTCTGTTTTTCTGGGCTAAGAACGTGAATATTTTTATTTAGCTTCTGTCACTAAGGAGCTCTCAGGGAATGAAACTCTTATTAAAATATAGGTTTATTGCCCTTATATTCATCTCATTTCATGAGAACTTACAATTTAGTAAGTTACATTTTAGTTGCATTTGCCTTACATCACTATGTTGTTTTCAATAGTCAATATTATATTTTAAAATAGTTTCTGATGTGAGGAGCTAAAGGAGTATTTGAAATGTGTGGGATAAAAACCTAATTAGTTAAGCTGACATTTATTAAGTTCTTAGCCTGATCGAACACAGTAGTTGTCAGTTTCACAAAAGACGAAATGAAAATTGGATATATTTATAACTGCTCAGAGAGCAGCATTATTAACATTCTTTCTCCTTTGTTTGCTTTTAAAGACTGTTTTGCTCAAAAGGCTGTGAAAGGTAAATATTCCGATGATAGGTTTGTAAACCCAAACCAAACCTGTTGCTGTCGACTAGATTCCTACTCATAGCGACCTTGTGTGAAAAGACCTTGTAGGGGTCAGATAATTGTGCAGTGGATACAGTCATGGAACTTCATTCCTGTGTGGCATTTTCTTTAAGTTAGAACCTTACAATCTCCCACTGAGATAATTCAGTGCTTTGCATGTTATTGATTACAGAACATTTAAAGAATGTGGCATAATTTCAGGTCCATAGGTTCAGATTCTTTCTTGAATATTATGGGAAATAAACCTGAGTCCTGGATTACAAATTTTTTAAAAATGGCGGATTTGTTAAGTCTATCTTCCAAGCTAAATTTACTATCTCTCTTACTAGTTCCACTATGGTGCTTGAATAGATTATGAAGGAATATGTTTATCATATTCTCTAATGAGGATATAGGGGGTTGATTACAGGGAGTTGCTCTCAGAACTTAAATCAGTTTATCCTCTTTAAACTAGTATGATGTCAAAGGGGTTGCCAAAGGTTTAGATTATTTAGATTATTTCATTATCAAAGTATAAAAGATAGAGATCCAGAAATATAATCAATCTAGAAATTTGTTGTGTAACAAACCACCGTAAACCCTAATGGCTTAAAACAACATTTCTGCTCAGGAATCTGGGCAGCCTTGGTGGGGACTGCTTATCTCTGATCCAGCATCAGCTGGGTGGCTTGAGAGCTAGAAGCTGAAATCATGAAGGCTCACTCATTCAAATGTTTGATACCTGGGCTAGGGGTAAGGGAATTAGGACTTTGTGGATTTCTCTTGAAAAACAGAGCTTAATTCTCCTGGAATCCAGATTTCTAGGATCTGTGGAGTTAGGGTGTCCCACTTCAGGCCATTGCCCTGAAGTCTTCTTTTGAACATTGAGCCTTGAAGAAACTGGTATCCTAAAGTCACCTTTAAGTCAAAAGATAGCCTAATAAATAGCTTAGTATGATCATTTTGCCTTAGGCATTGGGCTCTTTTGAAGAGTTACCTATGTGCAAGAAACAGAAACTCTAAGGTCAGACTAGAAGTCATGTTTTAGGGTGAATTGTTCTGGCCCTGTTTCCATGCAATGTTGATAACATGGTATAAGAATCTTCAGAAGTTCTTTAATTTTTGAAACACTTGAGTCGGATTTGTTTTTGTTTGTTTCTTTTGGTTTTAGTTGAAATGTTACCCCAATTTGTAAATTGTATATTAAATAAACTTCAATTTCTATTATTGGCTTAACATTGAGGCAGGCAGCCTCAAAGCCCAACCCTTCTAAGAGACAGCTGCTCTGACTTACCCTCCTACACTGAGCAAAATAAGCTGCCCTTTCTTCTGAAATTGTCCTTGACAAGATAACCACAAAATGGCCTATCAAAACCCATTAAAAAATGGCCCATAGATGGCCTCAACCCACCTCTGGGTGGAGACTTAACATCCTAATGAAGAAAAATTCATCCCTTCCTCTCTCCTGGGGGATTGAACCCTTGTGTAAAGAAAATGCATATTCATCCCCAAGCTCTGAGTGCCTGCAGGAAGGTCATTCCTGAATATTCATGGTAAATTTGCATTTCCATGTCAGCTCTCTGTAAAAGCCCACCTCCCCAATATACCTGTAAGCAGTCTTGGTGGAAGCAGTCCCGATTGCTCCTCTCCTTGTACAATGAAATAAAGGTGTTTTTTCTGATCTCCCACCTTGGCCTCTTGTTTATTGGTTGCAACAAGTCATGCTGATCAAAACCTGCGATTTTCACCCAGCAACATGATTTTTGTTTTAACACTATTTAAATCTCTGTGTGGTCTCTCTACATGGTTTCTCAAGCATAATGGTTTTGGGATAGCTGGATTTATTTTTTTATTTTTTATAGAGACAGGAAGTTCACTTTGTTGGTAGGTAACTTGGCACAGATCAGGTGGGGCAGTGCTACTAAGGCCTTCATGAATGCCAGGCCCGCTACTTATCCAAGGGGCCACAACTGGGCATATATTTGACTCTACAACCATCTGGGTGAGGTGCTTTACAGCCACCATGTCTTCAAACTTATCAGCGTTAAACTTGATAAGGCCCCACTTCTTGGAGATGTGGATCTTCTGGGGCCCAGGGAACTTGAACTAGGGCCTCAATCACATACTCCTTGTTTTGAAACTTGGTGCAAATGGACATGATGACTTTGCCAATGCGGACCCTGGCCACTGTACCCTGGAGTTTTCTAAAGGTACCTAGCGTACCTGTCTGGAACCTG
The DNA here is from genome assembly GCF_024166365.1 of Elephas maximus indicus. Lineage (NCBI taxonomy): Eukaryota > Metazoa > Chordata > Mammalia > Proboscidea > Elephantidae > Elephas > Elephas maximus. Next base: position 40,867,966 of record NC_064837.1, on the reverse strand, counting down.
TCAGCCCCAGGACAGGACAACATCTTGTTGATGTAGATGACATGGAAGGGATGGAGCCACACTTGGATGTGAAGGCCATCTTTGCCACAACTTTTCACCATGTACTTCTTGGCACAAATACGGGCAGCCTCCAGGGCTTCTGAGGAGAGCTGTTCATATTCATCAGACATCATGTGGCCACAGAGTGGGAACTCATCCACTTTAGCCTTCTTCTGACCCAGGTCAAAGATGCAGATCTTGGCATTAGGGACACCTCGACAGAAATATTCTTACAACACCAGTAACACCAGGCAGTGGGCAGCCCATGGTGACCCCAGTATTTTTACATCAAGCTGAAGGAAAAGAGTTGAATTTCTTATGTGTTGGTTCAAAAATCCAAAGGCACAAATCCCAAGATAGAAAGAAACAGGCAGAAGTGATATTATATTTTATGACTTAACTTCAGAAGTCACCCATTGATACATTCACTTCATTCTTTTTATTAAAAATGAGCCACTGAGTGGGAAGCAGACCCAAAATTCTCATAAAAAGACCAGACTTAATGGTCTGACTGAGACTGGAAGGACCCCAGTGGTCACGACCCCCAGACCTTCTGTTGCCCCAGGACAGGAACCATTCCCGAAGCCAACTCTTCAGACATGGATTGGACTGGACAGTGAGTCGGAGAGGGATGCTGGTGAGGAGTGAACTTCTTGGATCAGGTAGACACTTGAGACTATGTTGGCATCTCCTGCCTGGAGAGTAGATGAGAGGGTAGAGGGAGTTAGAAGCTGCTGAAATGGACACGAAAAGAGAGAGTGGAGGGAGAGAGTGGGCTGTCTCATTAGGGGGAGAGTAATTGGGAGTATGTAGCAAGAAATGTATAAGTTTTTATGTGAGAGACTGACTTGATTTGTAAACTTTCACTTAAAGCACAATAAAAATTATTAAAAAAAAAAAAAAAAAAGAGCCACTGAGGCCATCCTACACACAGGAAGACGGATTAGACTCCACCTTTTGATGACAGAAGTTTCAAAGAATTTGAGACATGTTCAAAACCACATTAGTACATAAATGCAGGAGCCCAGTGGTTAAATGCTCAGGTGCTAACCAAAAGGTTAGTGACTTGAATCCACCAACTGCTCTGGGGGAGAAAGATGTGGCAGTCTGCCTCTATAAAAATTTATAGCCTTGGAAACTCTGTGGGGCAGTTCTAACCTGTCCTATAGAATTGCTATGAGTCAGAATTGACCTGATGACAATGGTTTTTGTTTTTTCTTTAGTACCTAAATATCTGTCATTGATATTAATATAACTAAAGAAAATTTAGCATTATTGCCATGTTTTCAGGATCCTGTAAAGCAGTTATCTTCAAAGTTAAGACATTTGTTCACAATATTCAATGTGATTTTCCAAATCCCCACATTACTTCTACTTTTATTTATTTACGCTTTGTTTTCCACTGATCATTTTTCACATGAATACAATTATTTTAAAGGAAATTTTTGTCAGTTGGTGTCCTTTGAGAAGCTGAGACCAAAACAGGCTTAGTGGGACAAGAGACTTATTGGTGAAACGTATGGAAGGATAAAGTAGAGGGAGGTGGAGAAAGCCAGGAGAGCCTTCAGACTGTGATCCAGGTCTGTCCCATGTAAAAAGAGAAGCGGAAGGAAGAATTGTTTGGGAAGAGTCCCATATTGCAGTACAGGTCCAAGAAAGGTTTGAAAGGTCAATAAGAAGTCCTTCACCAAAGCCACCCTTTGGAGGGCTCCTGAATCTTGCAGGAATGGCATGTGTTAATGACTCAAATATACTCAGGCACTGAAGGATCCCTGGTGGCTCAGTGGTTTTAGTGCTCAGCTGCTAACTGAAAGGTTGGCAGTTTGAACCCACTAAGCAGCTCCATGGGAGACAGTCCTAGCAATCTACTCCTGTAAAGATTATGGCCTGGAAATCCTATGGGGGAAGCTCTACTCTGTCACATGGGGTCACTAAGAGTCAGAACTGACTGGCCAGCACCTAACAACAATATGCTCAGACATTGGCCTTGAATAGCCACAGGAAGTATCACCTTAGTGTGAATTTAGTGTTGAATCCAGAGGGCAGTAGCTGGGGATATCAGTTAATTATACACCTAATTATGTTTCCCCATATCAGGAGATTGCAGCAGCATATTTTCATTGTATTCATAGAAAGTTTACATAACAATGGTATGAAGAAAACAGTATTACATGTTGAATAAATCTTAACCATAAAAGTAAATATAATGAAACAGAACTATGTTTAATTAAAAAAAATACAATTTGATGAAATTAAAATTTATGCTTCTAGGATGATGAAATAGATGCCCTTTTCTCTGTTCCTCCCTCTGAAAGTTGTAAGCAAGGTCTACCACCAACTATGTCAGTGGAGGCTGCATGGAAAGCCTGGTCTTCCACCCAGACATGAAAATAATGAATCATTTTTCTCCTTCCCCACTGGGATAGTGTTGGAGGTGGCGTAGTCAGGACTCTATCATGGCCAGCAGTAACAAGACCATCCAACCACATTGTCAGGGGAGACCATGTGGAGAGCCAGGGCTGTTCCATGGGTGTCAGTGGAGGCAGAGTGGGAAACCTGAATTTCTATCTCCACTTGATAGTAAAAAGGCAATTTCCCCAAACTCTTGCTGGAGTGGCATCGGAGAAAGCAGCAAAAACTTAAGGTTTAAGTAAGAGCCAGAATCTCATAACTAAATATGACAATGTCTAGGATTCAATAGAAAAAGAAATTCTCAGAATATCAAGGACTGGGAATATCTCAAACTGAATGAAAAAAAAAAATCAATAGATGCCAACACTGAGATGACAGAGATGTTAGAATTATTTGGCAAAATTTTTAGTGCAGATATAATAAAAATTACTCAATGTGAACATGCTTGAAATAAATTAATAAATAGAAAGCCTCAGCAAAAAAATAGAAGATACATACAGGACCAAACTGAAATAGTGAAACTTTAAGAAGTAAAAAACACAATATTTTGAAATTATAACACAGACACGCAAGCACATACAAAATAGATGGGCTCAACAGCAGAATGGAAGAGACAGAGGGAAGAATTAGTGCCCTAGGAGTTAGAACAATATAAATTATCCAATTTGTGCAACAAAAAGAAAATAGGCTGAAGAAAAAAATAAAGCCTCAAGGGTTTGTAGGACTATAATATATCCATCATTAGGGTCTCAGAAGGAGAGAAGAAAGAAAATGGGGCTGAAAAGATACTCAAAGGAATAAAGACTGGAAAATGATCAAATTTGGAAGAGATGTACACTTATAGATTCAAGAAACTGAGAAAATCCCAAACAAGATAAACCCAAAGAAATTCATGCCAAGACACATCATAAATAAACTTGAACATTAAAACTTAAAAAAAAAATCTTGAAAGCAATGAGAAAGAAACGATACATGACCTAAAGGGAAAAAAACAATTTTAACGGCAGAGGATTTCTCATCAGAAAACAGAGTCCATAAGGAAGAGGCACAATATTTTTGAAGTGCTACAAGAAACAAATTGTCACCCAGAATCCTATACTCAGCAAATACAGCCTTCAGGAATGATTGGGAAATCAAGACATTGCCAAATGAAGGAAAACTAAGGAAATTTGTTGCTAGCTATGTTAACCAAAAAGAATGGCTAAGGGAAGTTTCCTCAACAAAGTAAACAAAGAAGGCCCCTAGAACATCAAGAAGGAAGAAAAAATATGGTAAACAAAAGTGTAGATGTCTTATTTCCCACGGCTTCCCTAACAAAATATCACAAAGCGGTTGGCTTTAAAGAACAGACATTTATTGTCTCACAATTCTGGAGGCTAGAAGTCCAAATTCAGGGTATCAGCCATGCTGAATCCTTCTGAGGACTTTGAAAGAAGAACTGTTCATGCCTCTCTCTTAGTTTCTGGTGGCTGTCAGCAATCCTTGGTGTTCCTTTGCTGCTTATGGATGCCATCTGCCTCTGTTTTCACATGGCACCTCTCTTCCCCCTGTCTGTCTATACTACCCTCTTGTGAGATATCACTCAGAAGGGATTCAGACTAGGACTCATCATACACCTGTATGACTTAACTGATAATATCTTCGAAGAAAGGCTCTATTTTCCCATATTAGATCACATTCACAGTACAGGGATTAGGACTTCAATATATCTTTTTGAAGAAGTCAGTTCAATCCATAATGATGGGTAAACACAACAGGCTTTTGTTCTCCTTTTTAGTTTCCTAAATTGTGTTTGACAATTCAAGCAAAATTTATAACAGAGTCTGATGTGGTTTTAAATATATGTAGACAAAATACTTGCAACAATTATAAACAGTGAAGAGTAAAGTGATGTAAATTTTCTACACTTAATTCAAACTGTTAAAGTGACAATACCAGTAAGCTGGCTATATATTTAATACCTAATACCTAGAACAACGACATGAAAAGCTATACAAAGAGATACACTCAAAACCAGTATAAATACATCAAAATAAAAATTTAAACACTATCCTAGTAATTTACAGAGGGCTGGAAAATAAAACAGATAAATGAAAAACAGATATAATACACATGAAGCAAAACATAAAATGGCGCACTTAAGCCCTGACATATCAATGATTACATAAAGTGCAAATGGCCTAACTATACTAACTAAAGCACAGAGATTGGCAGAGTGAATTATAAAACATGACACAAGTATATGCTGTCTACAGAAACTCACTTCAAATATGATATAAAAACTAAAAATGATATAGGCAGGTTTAAAGTAAAAAGATGGACAAAGATATGTCATGCAAACATTGATCAAAATAAAGCAGGAGTGGCTGTATCGATAACAAATAATGTAAACTTCAGACCTAACAAAATAACTAAAAACCAAACCCAGTGCCACCAGGGCTCCATGTGCATAGCCATCCCAATTCCTGGAGTTAGCTATGACCCCAGAAGTATTCTTCGTGTTTAAGTCTTTCTCTGATCTCAGTACTACACTTTTGGCTGCTCTAGCATTTCTCTCATGTCACGGAGCTACCAGCTTCATCTCAAATACTCTTAACCAAGATCTCCACTGTTTGTTTGTTTGTTTGTTTTTTATGTTGCAGTTTGGCGTGGACTTCTCCATGATCTATTCCAAATAAAGTCAGTCCTCTCAGGGAGAGCTGTGGGGTTTTTCCTCCTTATGGCTTTCCTTTCCACCTGGGCAGAACCCTTCAACCACTGCTCAAGCACCAGAGGTGTGAACCTGATTTCCCTGGAGTGACCTGGCTTTCTTGCAGCCCCTGGTCTTCCCAACTTGCCTTTCCCAGCTCGGAACCTCCAACCTATGAGCAAGCCAAGGCAGAAGTGATCAGTGATTCTCTGCCTGCTGAGCCCAGAATAAAGTATCTGCCCTAAAGTGGGTGCTGGAGAAAGAAAAAAGACCCAGTCTTCTTGGCTGGGTCTACCGGGAATAAAACTTCTGTAACATGCAACACAGGACTGTGGGAAAGGAGAGGGGAGATGAGAAATCTTGTTGGCAGCCTTCCTCATTCAGGGTAAACCATAGCCCCAGACTAGGATCTGGGGTAGAGGAAACAGGGAAGACCCTACTCCCTCCATTCTTGTCTGCACCTGCCCGGAATAGGGGTGAATAGTCTATAACACAAACCTGGGGATTGGTGAAAGGAAGTGGGTTGTGGCTCAAACAACACAGACTCTCACTGTCCTCACTGAAATTTAGTAGATTTCTTTAATGAGTGTTTGTCCATTTGCTGGATGGCCTTAGGACCATTTCCAGAGATTTTTAATGACTGTTGTTTTGTTTCTAAAATAATTTCTATTAATTACTATTTTGGTTAGCATCTCACCTGCTAACCAAAGGTCAGCAGTTCAAATCCACCAGTTGCTCCTCGAAAACCCTATGGGGCACTTCTGCTCTGTCCATAAGGCCACTATGTGTCAGAATTGACTCGTTAACACACAACAACAGCAACACCAACCAGCTCCTTCATCTGCCATGTCATGCATCATTTCTGGCTTAATATTTTTATCCACCTTCTCCCCTTCTTCACACCCATGAACTTCCATCTCTTATCCCATTTTCATTACTTGGCAAATGTTTCTGCTTTTCTTTTTCTCAGGTTTAATGTTTTTTATTTCTTTGAATGCTGCCTCACTATTTAGGTGAATAGGGGAAATCATATTGATCATGTATTGCTTATGCATGTGTCTTATTTAAGTTTCTTCAGCAAAGAAGAGATGTTTAGATTACTTCGGGTGTTGGGGTTTTGTTGCTTTCGATCAGAATTCCCATTATTTGAAATCCTATGCGTGAAATCATTGTTGAATATAGTCTCACCAGGACAGAAAGGTATTCATATTCATTTTCATTCTATCAGTTGATACATAAGACTTGGAAAGCATAGATAATATAGTACTCTGAGACTGCTCTATGCCAAAGCTCTGGGGATAGTTTCATTTTTCATTTGAAGACAGAAATTCTTAGCTACCTTTCGGAAATTATGTTTACACCAAATAAATTTTATAATTCTCTAGTGATAGCAATTTGAATGATGGATGTCCCCTCTGTTGATCAAATTTCAAATTGGTTTCTCATGCAGTCCTTAGATTTTACAGGTGTTTGCTCATTTGTGTTTTCTGAAACTAAGAGCATTTTGATCTTTTTTAAAAATTTTTTTTAGTTTTTATTGTGCTTTAAGTGAAAGTTTACAATTCAAGTCAGTCTCTCATACAAAAATTTACACACACCTTGCTATGTACTCCTAATTGCTCTCTCCTGAATAAGACAGCACACTCCTTCCCTCCATTCTCTCTTTTCGTGCCCATTCGGCCAGTGTCTGACCCCCTCTGCACTCTCATCTCCCCTCCAGAAGGGACATGGCAACATAATCTCATGTGTCTACTCGATCCAAGAAACCCATTCTTCACTCGTATCATTTTCTATCCCACTGTTCGCTCCAATGTCTGTCTGAAGAGTTGACTTTGGGAATGGTTCCTATCTTGGGCTAACAGAAGGTCTCAGTCAGACCTTTAAGTCTGGTCTTTTTATGAGAATTTGGGGTCTGCATCCCACTGCTCTCCTACTCCCTCAGGGGTTCTTTGTTGCGTTCCCTGTCAGGGCAGTCATCAGTTGTAGCCAGGCACCGTCTAGTTCTTCTGGTCTCAGGCTGATGTAGTCTCTGGTTTATGTGGCCTTTTCTGTCTCTTGGGCTCATAACTACCTTGTCTTCGGTGTTCTTCATTCTCCTTTGCTCCAGTTGGGTTGAGACCAATTGATGCATCTTAGATGGCTGCTTGCTAGCGTTGAAGACCCCAGACACCACTCTCCAATGTGGGATGCAGAATGTTTTCTTAATAGATTTTATTATGCCAATTGACTTAGATGTCCCCCGAAACCATGGTTCCCACACCATGCCCCTGTTATGCTGGCCTTCGAAGTATTGGGTTTATTCAGTAAACTTCTTTGCTTTTGGTTTAGTCCAGTTGTGCTGACCTCCCCTGTATTGTGTGTTGTCTTCTCCTTCACCTAAAGTAGTTCTTATCTATTATCTAATTTGTAAAAACCTCCTCCCTCCTTCCCCTCCGGCTCTGTAACCATCAAAGAATATTTTCTTCTCTGTTTAAACTATTTTTCAAGCTCTTATAATAGTGGTCTTATACAATATTTGTCCTTTTGCAGCTAATCTCACTCAGCATAATGCCTTCCAGATTCCTCCATGTTATGAAATGTTTCACGGATTCATCATTGTTCTTTATCAATTCATAGTATGCCATTGTGTGAATATACCATAATTTATTTATCCACTCCTCCATTGGTGGGCACCTTGGTTGCTTCCATCTTTTTGCTATTGTAAACAGTGCTGCAATAAACTTGGGTGTGCATATATCTGTCCCTGTAAAGGCTCTTATTTCTCTAGGATATATTCCAAGGAGTGGGATTGTTAGATTGTATGGTAGTTCTATTTCTAGCTTTTTAAGGAAGTGGCAAATCGATTTTCAAAGTGGTTGTACCATTTTACATTCCCATCAACAGTGTATAAGTATTCCAGTCTCTCCACAACCCCTCCAACATTTATCATTTTGTGTTTTTTGGATTAATGCCAGCCTTGTTGGAGTGAGATGGAATCTCATTGTAGTTTTGATTTGCATTTCTCTAGTGGCTAATGATCATGAGCATTTCCTCAAGTATCTGTTAGCTACCTGAATGTCTTCTTTAGTGAAGTGTCTATTCCTATCTTTTGACCATTTTTTAATTGGGTTATTTGCCTTTTTGTGGTTGAGTTTTTGCAGTATCATGTAGATTTTGGAGATCAGGCATTGATTGGAAATATCATAGCTAAAACTTTTTCCCAATTTGTAGGTAATCTTTTTACTCTTTTGGTGAAGTCTTTGGATGAGCATAGGTGTTTGATTTTTAGGAACTCCCAGTTATCTAGTTTCTCTTCTACATTGTTAGTAATGTTTCGTATACTGTTTATGCCATGTATTGGGGTACCTAATATTGTCCCTATTTTTTCTTCCATGATCTTTATTGTTTTAGATTTTATATTTAGGCCTTTGGTCCATTTTGAGTTAGTTTCTGGGCATGGTGTGAAATATGGGTCTTGTTTCTTTCTTTCTTTCTTTCTTTTTTTTTAACAGATGGATATCTAGTTATGCCAGCACCATTTGTTAAAAAGACTGTCTTTCCCCATTTAACTGACTTTGGGCCTTTGTCAAATATCAACTGCTCATATGTGGATGGGTTTATGTCTGGATTCTCAATTCTATTCCATCGGTCTATGTATCTGCTTTGTACCAGTACCAGGCTGTTTTGACTACTGTGGCGGTGTAATAGGTTCTAAGATCAGGTAGTGAGGACTCCCACTTTGTCCTTCTTTTTTAGTGATGCTTTACTTATCTGGGGCCTCTTTCCCTTCCATATGAAGTTGGTGATTTGTTTCTCCATCTCATTACAAAATGCCATTGGAATTTGGATCAGAATTACATTTTATCTATAGATGGCTTTTGGTAGAATAGGTATTTTTACAATGTTAATTCTTCCTATTCATGAGCAAGGTATGTTTTTCCACTTATGTAGGTCTCTTTTGGAAACCCTGGCGGTGTAGTGGTTAAGTGCTATGGCTGCTAACCAAGTGGTCAGCAGTCGGAATCCACCAGGTGCTCCTTGGAAACTCTATGGGGCAGTTCTACCCTGTCCCATAGGGTCGCTATGAGTCGGAATCGACGCGATGGCACTTGGTTTGTTTTTAGGTCTCTTTTGGTTTCTTGCAGAAGTGCTTTGTAGTTTTCTTTGTATAAGTCTTTTACATCTCTGGTAAGGATTATTCCTAAGTATTTCATCTTCTTGGGGGCTATTGTAAATGGTATTGATTTGGTGATTTCGTCTTCGATGTTCTTTTTGTTGGTGTAGAGGAATCCAACTGATTTTTGTGTGTTTATCTTGTATCCCGATACTCTGCTGAACTCTTCTATTAGTTTCAGTAGTTTTCTAGAGGATTCTTTAGGGTTTTCTGTGTATAAGATCATGTCATCTGCAAATAGAGATACTTTTACTTCTTCCTTGCCAATCTGGATGCCCTTTATTTCTTTATCTAGCCTAATTGCTCTGGCTAGGACTTCCAGCACAATGTTGAATAAGAGTGGTGATAAAGGGTATCTTTGTCTGGTTCCCGATCTCAAGGGGAATGTTTTCAGGCTCTCTCCATTTAGGATGATGTTGGCTACTGGCTTTGTATAAATGCCCTTTATTATGTTGAGGAATTTTCCTTCTGTTCCTATTTTGCTGAGAGTTTTTTTTTTTTTTTTTTATCATGAATGGATGTTGAACTTTGTCAAATACCTTTTCTGCATCAATTGATAAAATCATGTGATTCTTATCTTTTGTTTCATTTATATGATGGATTACTTTAATTGTTTTTCTAATGTTGAACCATTCCTGCATACCTGGTATGAATTCCACTTGGTCATGGTGAATTATTTTTTTGATATGTTGTTGAATTCTATTGGCTAGAATTTTGTTGAGGATTTTTGCATCTACATTCATGAGGGATATAGACCTATAATTTTCTTTTTTTGTGGTGTCTTTACCTGGTTTTGGTATCAGGGATATGCTGGCTTCATAGAATGAGTTTCAGAGTAATCTGTCCTTCTCTATGCTCTGAAATTCCTTTAGTAGTAGTGGTGTTAACTTTTCTCTGAAAGTTTGGTAAGACTCTGCAGTGAAGCTCTCCAGGCCAGAATTTTTTTGTTGTTGGAAGTTTTTTGATTACCTTTTCAATCTCTTCCTTTGTTATGGGTCTATTTAGTTGTTCTACCTCTCTTTGTGTTAGTTTAGGTAGGTAGTGTGTTTCTAGGAATTCATCTATTTCTTCCAGGTTTTCAAATTTGTTAGAATACAATTTTTCGTAGTAATTTGATCTCATTTTTTACACTGGTATCTTCCCACACAAAGGATAATTGTTCCATTTATGTAGGAACTTTAGTTTCTATTCCAGCAAACTGCATCCCTTTTCCACTTCTTAAAAAAAAAAAAAAAAAAGTCTTCTTATGTCAACATTCTCTAATGACCAAAATATCTGTCACCTATATTAAAAAAAAAAAAAATTTTTTTTTTTTTTTTTTTAGTCATAGGCTAATTAATGCATCCCCTTTATTGCAAAGTGCCCATGTAAAAGTCAATTATGTCTCAGCTAATGCCTGGGAACATAAATGCCCATAAGTAATTAACAATCTTGTAAGTTCAGCAAGTTTACAGAGAACTTTTTAATTTAACTTGTGGCAGCAAAGCTACATTATATCAAAATCATGTCAGAAGTGTTGCAGTTTACCTGTGTTGGTCTTATGAACCTGTAAGCCAGGGTCAAGGGAGGGGGCTGTATTTCTGAATGTCTGTGAGCAAAACACTGCTCTAATGTTTTCTAGCTGGTAGTTTCCAACTGGGCATAAAACACCATGGGAGCACATAGAACTAGTCTAAAACAAACAAACAAAAATACCCAAACCCACTGCTGTCGAGTTGATTCTGACTCATAGTGACCCCACAGGGTTTCCGAGGCTGTAAATCTCTACAGAAGCAGATTGCCACATCTTTCTCCCAAGGAGCCACTGGTGGTTTTGAACCGCCAATGTTTCAGCTAGCAGTCAATTGCTTTAACCACTGCACCACCAGGGCTCCTACAAAAAACAAACAAAAAAAAGCCAGTCTAGGGGAACTATATTAATATTTTATCACTATCATTTAAAATAAAACATTCAATAATCAGCTAGAAAATGGGACAATAATTTAACATTATTTGTGAAGGTTCAGTGGTTGAATTTCATTGAAAGCCGTTCTCTTTCTCACAGAACTCACCAGCTGCTCTGCAAGAGAAAGATGTGACAATCTGCTTCCTTAAAGTTTACAGCCTTGGAAACCCTATGGGGCAGTTCTACTGGATCCTACAGGGTCACTATGAGTTGTAACCAACTCCATGGCAATCTTTTTTTTTTTTTTGGTTAGTGCTAGAAACTAGTAAAGCTAGATATGAATAAAATCAAGAGCTCCTCATAGTACAAAGCAGTTTTGTACTACAAGGGTATAAACCAAAAGAAAGAAAAAAAAAAAAAAAACTGTTGCCATTGAGTCTATTGCAACTCATAAAGACCTTATAAGGATATGGCAATCCTTATAATATAACATGTGATAAAGAGGCAGGACGTTGTTTTTATTCTATCAAAAAAGAACCCAATTCCTGGGAAACCTCACTGAACTGATATTCTGTGCCTCAGCGCTGCCTCCCTGCTTGATCCCTGCTCAACATTTCTGACTCCAGTTTGGAAACTTCGATCTTTGAATTTCTTCCTCTAATGCCATTCATTTATCACCTTAACTTGGGGTCCTTATCTTCAGGATTCTATTCTGAGTCAGATTTATAATCCTGTAAATACACAGAAGCAACGACAACAAAGCATTGCTTTCTAACAAATTTATTTGAATTAAAGAAATCAAGTGTGTGTTTACATATTCTACTAATACTTGCATTTTAAAGTCCCATTTTGATGGGTTAGGAATGTCCAGGGAAGACCGTTAAACACAGTACTGGTGGGTATGCTGAGAACAAAAGAACCTGTACCTGCGTAATGTGTTACTCTGATTCTTGCTAATAATTACCCAAAGTTTATGAAACATTGCATTGATTTTTCTTCCTTTTGGAGAGATAATAAGCACTTCGCTGAGATTCCAGAGAACTGTATGTCACTTTCTTTGAGCCTCAATGTCCTCTACGTTGAGTACGGAGATAGAACGAGGTTAAACATCTGGAATCTTCCCCAGTGTAGTTCTTCTAAATTAAGTGTAATGTATTAGTTATCTATTGCTGTGTGACAAGTTACCTAAAACGTAGTGCCTTAAAACAACACATTTTCTCAGAATTTTTATGGATCAGATATTTGGAAGCAGCTTAGTTGAACATTTCTGGCTTGATATATCTCACGAGATTGCAGTCAAAACACTAAACAGGGCTGCAGTTGTCTGAAGGTTTATCTGAGCCAGAGGATCCTATTTAAACTTGGTTAGGTCCCAGTTCAAATGAGACCACACTCAAAATTTCTGTTTCCTGGGGACTAACCGAGTTTTCTCTATTCCTGTGAAAACTCTATGGAGCATAGTTCTACTCTGAGACACATAGTGTCATCATGAGCTGGAATAGACTCCACAGCAACTCTTTTGTTTTGTTTTGAATGGTACCAAATTATCCTCTAACTTCTACCAGGTGTATCATAAATGAGCAACGTGGGTCACAGAGGGCACTAGGCATATAGTATTTTCATTGACTGTGGAAAATCCATTGGGTCTTCTCACTCTACCAGTTGGAATCACTACCACTATCAACAAACACCTACAGTAGGTGATTTCACGCCAGTCATATATTTTTATTCTTAAAAGTTATGGCCCAGTCTATAGCTAGAGAAAACTATATGACTCCACTCGACCACAATGGTAGGCATCCAATGGACACTTGAAGAGCAACTGATAACCATTAGTCTACTGGGCTGAAAATAATAAACCAACTGACTTCCTTTCACAACTTCTTTACCCATAGAAAAATTCTGAATTGCTTAGAGTTAAGAATAATATTTTTGGAGCATATTTTTGACCTTGTGTGGAAATACATTTTTCCAGTCATTTTTTTTTTGTGAGATGGGACCACTTCATTAGTTTCAGAGTTCAGACATTTCTTTAGAACAGCATAGGAGCTTTTTTAACGCTAATATGGCACTTTTAAGGTTAACAAAAGCAAGTCAGCATCACAGGAAATATTTCAGAACAATTATGTCCATATTTCAGAACAATAATTTTTATTTATAACCTCCGGGCTTGAAATGCATTTTAGATGGAGTTTTAGACTATTTTAAGTCCTGTTCTGTAACCTTTTATGAAAATATGTGTTGCAATTAATGTAACTCTTGGCAAAATACATGAAATTAAAGAAACGGGGGGATTATCTGAAAATATATTGTTCTACATCTTAAAATCTTTGTGAAGAAATTTTAAATAGACTCAAAGCTGAGGATTTAATATTTTCACTTTTATTTAATGTTAAAAATGGAAATATTTTTATTATTTCTAAGAATTGCTGCTGATGGTGAGAGAGAAGGTTGCACTTTTTTTTTTTTTTTGTTAATGCAGGTCTTGTTTTCATCTTGGTGTCATCTAAAGAAAACTAATTCCGTAGTCATCAAAATCCATTACTCAACTCTCTCACCACGTTTTTGTTAGAGATCAGACTGAGATCCGTGCTTACCCATTTCCATGACTTTTCCCTCACTAGCAGAAAGATTTGCCTCTAGAACAATTCATCCATTCATTCATTCATGTATCACACAGTCTGTGTTATGTAAATTTCAAAATCAGAAAACCTATGTTAACTACATTAAGCAAGAAAATGTATTATTTTATGAAAATGTTGCCAAGTGCAGAGTTAGGGGGCTGTTTTATAGCAATAACTCAGTGCTGTCAGAGATATTTTTGGTTATTTGATTTCTCTATACTCCCCCTTCCCTGGAATTACTGTCATCCAAAACTCTTCTCATGGTCACAAGTGGGCTGCTTCAGCTTCTGGGGCTATAGTTTCTCATCCAAGTTAAAAAAGATTGTGCCTTTCCTCTCAAATAGCAAACAAAAGTTCTGGCTGGTACTCGTACTGAGTTTACTTACATTATTTGTCCCACTCCCCGCCTCCCCCAATTCATCGCTTTAAGCCAGTTGACTTAGGCCTGGTATGATCAACCATCTGTCAGTTGTGGCCAGGACATTAAAACTTCCCTGATCATTTTATGCCAAGCTGAGCACATTTCCAGATTTGGGAGTAGAGTAAATCCCCAAGAAAACCTCATGGCTGATACATAATGAGGGAAGGAGGGGAGATTACTCTTGAATTTAAAGTGAGACTATTCTCCCTAATCTTATAATATTAACTCAGGCTTTCATTTCTGAAAGGAGCTCTGGTGCCACAGTAGTCAAGCGCTTGGCTCCTAACCAAAAGGTCAGTGGTTCGAACCCACCAGCCGTCCCACAGCAGTCTGCTTCCGTAAAGATTACAGTCTTGGAAACCATATGGGGCAGTTCTACTCTGTTCTATAGGGTTGCTACAAAGCAGAATTGACTCGACAGCAATGGGTTTCGGTTTTCATTTCTGAATAAGTCCAATTTATTCATAGCACATGATCCTCATTATTCATTGCTGAATTTAATATTATAATAGTTTCCTTAGGATTTTCACATTTACGTTCATAGGTGAGATTGGCTTGTAATTGCCCTCATTCATGAATTCCTTGTATCATGTTCTCTGGAAGAGTTTGTATCAGATGGGAATTAAGCCTTCCTTGAGCGTTTTTTTTTTTTTTTGTAGAACCCACTATTAAGTAACTTTCATGATTTTTTTTTTTTTGAGGGAAGAAACTACTGCTGATAGATTTTGTTTAGTAGTCATAAGATTATGCAAGTTTTCCATTCTATCTTGAATCAATTCCGTCAAGCTATATTTTTCTAAGAACACACCTATTTCATCTAAATTTTCATGTTTATACCATCTTTATCATTATATCCTCATTTTCATACAATCCTCATGATTAATGTCTGTATCATTTGCTGTGATGTTTCTTTTTATTTCTGATATTGTTTATTTGTACCACCTCTCCTTTATTTTCGTCAGTCTAGTTTTTTTTTTTTTTTTAGGAAGAAGTTTGTTCCTTTTATTAGTCTTTACACAGAATCAGCTTTGTTGATTATTTTACATGTGTTTGTTATTCAATGGATTTCCATTCTATATTTTAGCTTTTTTTTTTTTTGTAGTTTTCTACTGCTACTCTAAAAATTACCACAGAATGAATGACTTAAAACAACACAAATGTATTACCTTGCCGTTCTGGAGGTCAAATGTCATAATGGGTGTTGGCAGGTCTGAATTTATTTCTGGAGGTTCTAGGGAAGAATGTTTTTTGTCTTTTCCAGCTTCTGGAAGCTGCCTGCATTCCTTGACTTGTGGTTCCCCTTCTCCATCTTCAAATTCAGCAATGGTATGTCAAATCTTATACCACATTGCTCTGAGCTCCACTTCTGACTCCCTCCTCCACTTTCAAGGACCCTTGGAATTGATTACATTGGGCCCAACTGGATAATCTAGGATAATAGCCCTATTTGAAAGTCAGTTGAGTAGTAACCTTAATTTCTTCTTCAATCTTCATTCTCGTTTGCCATGTAACAATGTACTCACAGGTTCTGGGGATTAGGATGTAGACATCTTTGGGCAGCCACTATTCTTCCTCCCACATACATTTTCGGTTTTTCTCTGTTTTTGAGATAAAGGTTTTTTTTTTTTTTTTTTGGTGCTTCAGGTGAACATTTACAGAGCAAATTAATTTCTCATCAAACAATTAATGTACAAATTGTTTTGCAACAGCGGTTGCCATCCCTGTGATGTGTCAACACTCTCCCCTTCTCTACTCTTGGTTCTCTGTTTTCATTTGTCCAGTTTTCCTGCCTTCTGGAGATAAAGGTTTAACTCCTTAACTTTAAGTCTTCCATCTGATCTATGTCTTTAAAGTTATAATTTTTTGAGGGACCAATCCCTGGAGAAGGATATCATATTTGATTAAGTAGAGGGTCAGCAAAAAAGTGGAAGAGTCTCAACGAGATGGATTGACACAGTGACTGCAACAATAGGCTCAAACATGTCTACTGTTGTGATGATGGTGCAGGACTGGGAAACTTTTTGTTCTGTTATACATAGGGTCACTGTGGGTAGGAACCTACAACAATAATACTACATGAGCTGATTCTATATTTTTGGTACATAGAATAGGAATTATTATTCAAATCCAATATTTTCTCTTTTCTTTGTTTCTTTTTTGACTCATGGGGTACTTAGAAATATTTTCATAATTTTCAGGTATGAGTAATATTTTTAGTTTTTTGTAATTGGCATTAATTGCTTTGTGATAAGAAAGCATGAAAATCTAGTCTTTTGAAGGTGACCCTGTTCCAGCTTCTTTGAAAATACTGTATATTCTGCAGTTACATTGTGTGGTTGGCAGGGCCCTGGTGGCACAGTGATTAAGAGCTCAGCTACTAACCAAAAGGTTGGCAGTTCAAATTCACCAGCTGCTCCTGAGAAACCCTATGGGGCAGTTCTACTCTGTCCTATAGGGTCACTATGAGCTGGAATCAACTGGATGGCAATGGGTATTGTGTGGTGGTGTAAGCATGCCTGTTGGGGCAGGTTAGTTAACCTTGTTGTCCAAATATACCGTATCTTTATTGAAACTTTGTCTGTTTTACCAATTTCTGAAAGAGATGTCTTTTTAAAATATTTCAACGTAATTGTCTATTTTATGCTACTATCTATACATTTTTCCTTTACATCTTTTGAGGTTATGTTACAAGTGCATACTGGTTGAAATTGTTATCTTTTTTCATACATCAAATTTTTTACACTATGAAATTTCCCTTTTTAGCAATACTTTTTGCCTTAGAGCTTACTTTTCCTCTCATTAATATAGCCACAGTAGCTTTTATTTTATCAGAATTTGCCTGAGTATGAATTTTCATCCTTATCCTCTCAAACTTCCTGTATCCTTTCACCCCCCTGCATGTCCTGCAAACTGCTTATGCTGTTACCCAGTCTGACTGTCTTGGCATTTTTCTTTCTTCAGCTCACTGTATTTAAAACATAGAAATATAACATAAAATAAAAATGTTCCTCACTAAAAGGCTGGGAGATTTTAGGGTGCAAATAGAGTGTGGAAGGTAAAAAGTTCAGACTAATATTTTACATGATTCCCTGTAGCTCACAGGCTAGGCTTTTGCAGAAATGAGATTCTCAGAGGAAGGTCTCACTTTTCCCTACTTCAACCTCTCAACCTCAGTTCAAGATACTTTTTTTTTCCTTTCCAGTCTCCCCCTTCAAGCCTCTCAGATCAGTGGCCCCACCTCCCTTTCAGGAAATGCTTCTCTTCCCCAAAAAGGGAAGACACCTTAAGGTCTCAAGTAAAAAATCCGTTGCTGTTACGTTGATTCTGACTCACGGTGACCCCACGTGTGTCAGAGTAGAACGGTGCTTCATAGTATTTTCAATGGCTGGTTTCTGAACGTAGATCACCAGGCCTTTTCTCCAAAGCACCACTTGGTGGACTTGAACCTACAACCTTTTGATTAGCAGCCGAGGGTGTTAACCATCTGTACTACCCAGAGACTCCAAGATCTCAAGCACTCCTTGGATATTTGTGAAAGAGTGTGAATTTCTGGGAGGAAGGGCAAGTCATAGTACTGATCTCTGTTCCCATGAGGTTGCTTGGAGATGGTCCAGTTTTGATTCCATCTTTCTTTTCATGTCAACAAAGAAATATTATTGTTGTTGTTGTCAGTTGCTATTGAGTAGATTTTAACTCAGAGAAATACCACGTATGCAAAGTAGAATTGCTCGATAGGATTTTCAAGGCTTTGACCTTTCAGAAGCAGATCGCCAGGTTTTCTTCCGAGGAGCCTTTGGGGGAGTTCAAACTGCCAACATTTTGGCTAGTAGTTGAGCCCTTAACCACTTATGCCAACTAGGTACTTCCAACAATTTGTCATTCCTGGCGTAGTAGATTATATGAATGTCTGATTCAAAACAGCCAATACCAATCCATTTCAGTTCACTAATGCCTAGGATATTGACCTTCAAATGTTCCATTTCATTTTTGACAGCTTCCAGTTTTCCTAAATTATACTTCGTACATTCCATGTTCTAATTATTAATGGATGTTTGCAGCTGTTCCTTCTCATTTTGAGTCATGCCATATCAGCAAATGAAGGTTCTGACAGCTTTACTGTATCCACGCCATTAAGGTGGACTACTTTGAGGAGGCAGCTCTTTCCCAGTCATATTTTGATTGCCTTCCAACCTGAGGGGCTCATTTTCTGAAATTGTATCAGACAGCATTCCCCTGCTAATCATAAGGTTTTCTTTCACTGGCCAGTTTTTTAGAAGTGGATTACCAGGTCCCTCTTCCCAGTCTGTCTTAGTCTGGAAGCTCCACTGAAACCTGTCCATCATGGGTGACCCTGCTGATATTTGAAATACTGGAGGCATAGCTTCCAGCTTCCAGCTTCACAGCAACATGCAAACCACTAACAGAGTTACAAGCGAGTGTTAGTATATCTCTTTATCCTCCCCTATTTGCAGTATAATTGTCTTAAATATTTCTTCTACAGACATTTAAACCCATATCAACATTTTTTAAATGTTTGTTTCCACTGTCAAAAATTAGAAAACTCAAGAAGGAAAATATATTTTAGGAACCCATATTTTTTCTTACTGAGTCCTTTCTTTCTTCTTGGTACCCCTGATGCCATCACTGTTGGTCTTCATCACCTGGCAGAATATACAAGAAAGTTTCAAAAAGAGGCAGTAATTCTTACGTAACTACGTAGTTGTGACAGGAGAAATCTAAATAAACAAAATTCAGAATTTAGTCATTGTTTTTCTATATAGTGGTTGGAATTCCAGTTTGAACTTTAATAATCCATAGAACAATAAAAAAAAGTGTGGCATTGGAATTAAGTTCATAGGTTTATTCCATTTATGTAATTGTATCATTAATGTAGCCAACTCTGCTACTAAATTAAAATTCTAGAGTAACTGACACATTTCAAGAAAAAAAAATCTTGGAGTCGTGTTTAGCGAAGTGAATTAAGTGAGAGATATAGCACTTCCTTTCCAAGCACAATGTTCCCAAGAGAACTTGTTAAACTTTATTTTCAAGATGTAAAATAGGCATTTTAAAATGCACCATTATAACGTACAGTGAGGGGTTTTCACTCCCACACTTTTACTTCTGTGAAAATCTTAAATTGTTGATTTACTTAGGGAAGTTGGGGAACATTTTTCTTTTTAATTCAGGAACCTTAATTAGGTGCCAATCTCATACATGCCTTTTATCTTTAGTTTCTTAACCACAAAAGGTACAATATAATTTGGGAAAAAAATGTGCAAACCTTCTTACTTATAAACAATGCATGTGAGTAGATACCAAGAAAATTAATTCATAGTAATGTATGAATACTAATCAATACATCTACCCATCTAAGTGAGTTAAGTGTCTGTAATGTAAAGCAGGTACTTTAATTATTTGTATATGCATCCAGTCAAGTAAATTGTAAACTTCATACATATTGTTGGAAAATCTTGCCCTTCAAAACATGAAAAATATTTATATGTAATTAGCAGCATATATATTTTGCTGGTAATCTTTACTGTAACATTATTTTAAACTTTTGGAAAAATTATAGGAATATTACTAGGACCCCCTCATATTGTTTTTAACCCAACTTCACTAGTTTCCCCATTTTCTCCCATTTGCTTTGTCATTCTCTCTATAAATATGTATATGCATTTTTACGAGCCTTTTAGAGTAGGTTGTAAATCCAGTGTCCCTTTAGTCAAAAGTATTTCTAGTTACTGAACATTTTGATCAAGGATCCTATAGAAGAATCCTGATCAAAAGTGGGAAAATGCAGAACTGAATTTCAAATTTTCACGGACTCTAGACTTTCTGGAGCCATTGAGGCTGGATGAACTCCTGAAATTATTGCCGTAAGATAATGTTTACACATTAAACGAGAAATATCCCCTTCAGTCTTCTTAAAACCAAACAACAGTTTAGCTTAACTAGTAAAAAATGTCTGCCTTAAGGATTACGCTCTTTTAAGAACTATGTATATGGGATCAAATTGACAACAGCAACTCAAAAGATTAGATAGGAACCCTAAGAGGCAGTGAGTTTATATTAATGGGGGAGGAACAGCTCAGAAACAGAGTGTGAGAATGGTTGCACAGCTCAAAGAATGTAGTCAATGTCACTGAATTGTACATGTAGAAACTGTTGAATTTGTGTGTTTTGTTGTGTATATTCTCAACAACATAATAAAATAAAATAATTTTCCTTTTATTTTTTGTTTTCAGCAGTTTGACTATGACATGTCTACGTGTGCCTTTATATATTTATTCTTCTTGGGGTTTGCAGATTTCTTGGATCTGTGTGGTGTGTTGTTTTTTCAAAATAAATTTGCTAATTTTTCTTTTATTTCTTATTCAAATTTTTTCTGCTACATTTTCTTCTCTTCTTTCAGGATTCCAGTTAATCTATGGTAGACCAGCAGTCACAGATGCTTGTTCTTTTTAATTTTTTAAAGCATTTTTTAATTAATTTTTCAAACTAGATTGTTTTTATTGATATATATATATTCAAGTTTACTGACTTTTCCCCTACTATTTCTAATCTGTGTCTTTGAATTTTTATTTTCAGGTATTGTGCTTTTTAATTCTAGAATTTCCATTTAATTGAAGTTTCCATTTACCTGCTGATATTCTCATCTGTTGTTTCATTATGATTCTGTTTTCAAGTCTTTGAGCATATTTAAAATAGCTGTATTAAAGACCTTGTACATGAATTTCAAAATCTGGATTTTGACTATTTTCCTTTTCACTATAGATCAGTTTTTTCTCTCTCTCCAAATACTTGTCATTTGTTAATACTTGCTAGAATTTGTAGATATAAGCTAGATAGAGTATAGCTTATGTTATCATTAAGTTACTAACAGATTACTTTTGTTCCGTCAAAATTGTTTTAAATCTATTTGGGTAGGTCTCTTTCAGTTGTTAACTTAATTCTAGTACATACTTGTCCCTCTACTACATGATTCTTACTCCTTACCTGTGGACTTTTTATCACCTCAGGTGAGTGCCTGGTGCGTTCAATTATCTCCCCATTTTGGCTGAGCTCAAAATCCAATATATCCCATTATAACTAAGTCATTGGTGTCACTGTTTAGCTCTCAGTCCTCTGGGAGGAGCTCTTTGCTACGCATTGTATAGTCTCACTCAGTGAATGCCCCTGTAGATTTTGGGATCCAGGATTAGGATATCTTGTCTACATTCATTCCAACTTTTTAGGTAGCCTGCCTCACAAGTTCTAACTGCTTTGCTGCTGGAATCCTGACCTCTGCCTTTTACACTCACCAAAACTGTAGCTCCACTTCTGTACCGCTTCCCTGCTCCCTGTAGAAAAGTGCTCAAAACTGAAAATCAAGGCAGTTTTGGCATGATTGTTGAGCTCTCCTCACTTGTTTCCATCTCTCAGGGTCCACTGTCCTGTGCCACCTGTTGTTCAATGGCTGGATACTGTTGCCTCATGTGTTTTGCCCAGTTTTAGAGTTGGTTGCAGTAGGACAGGCCCAGAACTAGTTACTCTGTTTTGTTCAAAACCTGAAGTCATTTTTCATATAAAAAACATTATAGTCCTTCATAAAACTTTCTTCCTTGGGTAGACTAAAGCTACCTGTAACTGTACGAGTGTGTTTTAGTGGTGTGTGTTTGTGTATTATTTAACTTGGCTAGATATCAAGTCTAATAATCTCAGCTCTATCTTCTCATGTGGTCTTGTTTTTCATTCTGTAAAATGGTTTAAATTACCACCAACTTTGGAAAGCTGTTTAAGAAGTAAAGCAAATAATTGACACTAAAGTTCTTAAAAGATAAAAAATACTAGAAAACGAAAGACTTTACTATTATTATAGGGCAAAAGTAAACTTCAGCTCAGTCTTTGATTGCAAATTCCAGCACAGGGGAGTTGAAATTGATGGTGCTTAATGGTTTTTTTAATGGTATTCATCCCCTTTAAATTTTTATAATAGCATTAAGCGGGAGAAAATGAAATCCTATTTCATTTTTACTGAGCAAGTAAAGATGATCTACTTATTTTAAGTTTCAAAGGATTTGAACGAATGATATGATTTTTCCTGAAATACATCTCAATTCCTTAAATGGATATAACTATAAAATTGAACTAATTTCATAGAATAATATTAGTTATTTTAGAAAATATTCTGGTACCTTCAAAGCCAGGCTTTTGCCTAGCTGGCAACTTCTTCAGCTCTCTATTATTTATATTCCATATGAACAAATTAACTTCAGAGCATCCAACTATGGTGATCATTTGAAGACTTTTGAAAATGGAACCAATATTTTTCACTTAGATAAGCCTACTTATAACTTAAATGCTTCCTTATCATTTACAAGTTGTTTTATTTAAAAGATTAATATGGCGGCATCAATCATTTGTTTGCAACGAGGTGTTTAAAAAAGTGAATAATTTTATTCACCGGAATATTTCTCCAAGGTTCTGCTTTGGGAGGAAATTAATTTCTTGGAAATACAAGCCAAATATGTTAGTCATAATTTTATGTTTTTTAAAAAAAGTAATAGTGACATAAGAATGTTTGGCATGGAACACAAAATCCTATTAGCAGCAAACATCTGTGACAGCCTCAGAGTGGCACATACCACAATAATCTATTACAGGGCTAATCACTCTCCCAAGTTTTTTCTGGGGATCTGGGAGAAGAAATTCTGTTGTCTCAGAAAGGGACATTTACTTCTTCCCAATTTAACTAAATGAATATAAACTGGCTGGTAGTTTATCACACCACCTGCCAGGAGTATTCTAGGGGAGGAAGAGGACCTGGGAACAAAGTACCCAGGTACCATTTAGAAAAGTTAGCAAGGGTTTTCAATGTGACGTAGAAGGAAAGGGGGAGCATGGCAGTATCAAGCAGTTTAAAATCATTCTTTTTCCCAGAGCTTGAAGGGATCACATTGTTCTTCATTTCCTCACACTTACCTCCTTTGGGTAAAGGGATCTCATGTTAGATACACCAATGCTGAATTCAGGAGGGATGTCTGGTGAGATGTTTGCCTGAGATTGGAGAATGAGAGACAAGTAGGATATAGTCTTCTCTTGAATTCAATGGTGGATTAGTACGTCCTGGGCTTGGGAAGGCATTCTAGCAGTGGTCAAGGAACATCAGGTGAAGACAGTTGGGAGAAGTACACCGATTCATTGTCAATCCCTCCTGAGAGAGGGAGAGTATAAGTTCTGTAAGTACCCTCATTAAATGGGGCAAGAAAAGTCTGAAAAATGATGAGTAGACAGAAGAAAAGGGCACAAAAAAAGAGGAGAAATCGAAAGAGAAAATAGAGTGAAGAAATAATACGCATTCGAAACCAAATATCTCTTCACATGACTCCCTTATTTGGGAGCTACTTTCAAATTTCCTGAGCCCTGGTAGTGCAGTGGTTAAGCTCTCAGCTGCTAACCAAAAGGTCAGCTGTTCCAACACACCTGTGATTCCTGTGGGAGAAAGAAGCGATGGTCTGTTTTAGTAGAGATTAAAGCCTTGGAAACCCTATGGGGCAGTTCTGTGTCCTGTAGGGCCTATGAGTTGGAATCAACTGGATTTGATTTGGTTTTTTAGTTTAAATTTCCTTTATGCCAGGCTAGCCCAATTCTGTATGTATAGAGAAAACATGCACACACAGACTTTTTCAATGAGTCATCCTCATTACCACACCCGTACTATGGCATAATCAACCCCCAGTTAATTGGTTACAATGATCAACAATACCAAGCAAACAAAAAACTTGTGGAAACTGCTTAATGCATTCAGAAAAATCTATTCTGACAGAAAAGGAATAATAAAAGGATTGGAACACATTTCTCCAGTTATGTATTTATTTTTTCTCTGTAAAGCGTTACGGGAAACCCTGGTGGCGTAGTGGTTAAGTGCTACGGCTGCTAACCAAAGGGTTGGCAGTTTGAATTTGCCAGGCGCTCCTTGGAAACTCTATGGGGCAGTTCTACTCTGTCCTATAGGGTCGCTATGAGTTGGAATCGATAGCACTGGGTTTGGTTTTTGGTTTAAAGTGTTATGAAGAGGGATTCTAAGTCCTTTTACCCCATCAGTAGCCTACTCTGGACCAAAATGGCAAGAGAGTCAATGCATTCCGAACCTAATGAACACGTGAATGTGTAGTGAGTCACCTTTTCACTTTTTTAATCCCTAAGAATTGTTATCATGCTCCCTTCTACTTGTCTTGCACTTCAGAGCAAAGCCAGAATTATAGAGTTATTTACAATAAGGCATAACTTCTGCTAGAAAATAATTCTCAAGATAGAAGGTGATATATAGGTGGTCAGAGGAATGTATATGTTGCTAAATTTTAACATTATATGTTTTGAACAGTACCATATATGCCACCTGTAGTGTATTTAAGATTAAATTATATTGAATGGGCTGATATGAGAATATAAGCATTATTTTTCTTTCCCTCCTCTTCCTTCTTTCCTTTTTCCTTCCTTCTCTCCTTTTTCCTTCCTTCTCTCCTTTTTCCTACCTTCTCTTCTTCCCTTATTTCTTTCTTTCCATTCTAGTTTTAGACAATATCTACCAAATATCACACAAGTTATTTGCCAAATAACTTTTGGAATAGAACTGATTTATTCTTTATTGCCCTGGCATTTCTTTTAGATGTCAGTGCTGCATTTGACCTCTGCCTAAATTTATCATAAGCCTTCAACAGTTAAAATATGTAGAGATTATTAGAAATTTACATATTTATTACAAATTTCTTTTAAACATATGTTGTGTTTCCTCTTAAATAAATAACCAACCTACCTTTTTATATTTTGGTTCAAAATGGTATACGTGTGTGTGTTTTCTTAAATATTTATTTCTTATGGACCTCTGAAATCGTATCTATTTATTCTTTCATTCACTATTTTTTGAATGACTGTTATATATACAGCTTTTGGCTAGCTGTTGGGGTTGCTTATATGTATAAGACATTTCCTTAAGATGAGCGGGATAGTAAGTGTTATACAGAATACTTCAGAAGCAGAAGGTTTTTTATAAATGTTTGTTGAAAAGATGGAGAAAATTCCACAGAAAAGGTCAACATTTGAACTTGGCATTTCAAGATGAGCTGGAAATCCTTGGAGAGGAAAAAGAGGTAGGTAAGTGTAGGGCATTTCATGAATAGCCAACATGAGGGAACTGGGGGAGGGCAGGAGGGTTAAGGTTGGAAACATTTGTTTATTTATTCATTTAGCAAATATTTGTTGAGCATCAGACACTGTGCTGTGCCATGGACCAGGCATTGTTCATAAGCACTGGAAATATAACAAACAAAACAACAACCCATTGTTATCGAGTCGATTCTGACTTCACGACCATACGGGACAGAGTAGAACAGCCCCATAGGGTTTCCAAGGAGGAGCTGTAGGATTCAAGCTCCCGACCTTTTGGTTTTCAGTCAAACACTTAACCACTGTGCCACCAGGGCTCCAGTAGAAACATAGCAGTGAACAGAAGAGAAAAAAATACGTTCCCTCACGGAACTTATATTCCAGTAGACTTACATTGACACTAGTCTGTGAAGGCAAATGGGTGTTCTTCTAAGGAGTTTGATACTCATCTCATAGAAAAGGAAAAGCCAGTGAGGTTTTATTAAGCTGTGATGTGGCATGATTAGCTCTGTATATTAGAACAATAGCTTTGCGGTGTTTTAACAGATGGACTGTGAGGAGTGATGAATGATGAAATAATAATAAAGCTGTCTGAAATAAAATTAAAGCAGAGGTAGAAGATGTGTGTGTGGGGTGTTGCAAAGAGACATTTAAAAAGTAGAATTTCCAGGAATGAGGACTAATGGAATGAGACTATGTGAGAGTAGAAAAATATGAATTTGACATTTTTAGCTTAAGTGACCGAGTCTTTCAAATGAGGGGAGAGGGATGAAAGGCTAATTCTTATTTGATGAATTGCTATTATAGAGAATAAAGAAAGTAGAAGGAAGGGGGAAGAAAGGAAAGGCTGAAATATTGATTTATGTGAATTCTAGAATTCAGGAGAGAAGTCTGAGGAGGAACCATCAGGATCCAGCTACTGTATGTGGTAGTTGAAATTGTAAAAATAGAAAGAAATTCTGTGTGAAGACAGGCAAAGATTTTAGAGATTTTTTTTTAAAGCAGGGTACTTTGGATGGCTGGGTGGCACAAATGGCTAGGTGCTTGGCTACCAGTTGAACACTGGCAGCTCTAACCTACCCTGAAGCACCATGGAAGACAGGCGTGGTGATCTGTTTCCGAAAGGTCACAGCCTTGAAAACCCTATGGAGCTGTACTACTCTGCACGCATGGTGGCGCTATGAGTGGAAATCAACTTGACGGCAACTAACAAAAACACCACTTAGATGAAGTCATCAGACACTGCTTACTTCACTTTTTTATGAAGCCTGTTTTGAGCTGTTAACACTACAGTGTTGAACTTGTGCATGGTCTGATTATTAGATTAAAGATTTGTGTTTGGAAAAGGACTGTATTTCTAAACATAAATGACATGAGAGTTTAGCTCTAATTATATTACATACACATGAACTATGAGAAGATTGCTTTGGAAACTTTTGCTGCATGAATGGGTATCTTCTGAATTAACTATAATAAACTACTTCTTAGATGTTTAAATAAATGAATACTGTAAGTGATTATCTATTATGTGTCTAATACCAGGCTAGGCACTGGGGTACACACTCCACCTCATCTACCCATCACACCTGAGAACTGCTCAGAAACCAACCTTGGCATCAATGGTATGAGGCCTGGAAATATCTGTTTCTGTGTTAAATGAGCTTTGGAAATTTTTTACAATTTCATCTTCAGGTTATGCTCTGTATGGTACTGACAATTTAGCTTCTAGCTTTTCGAAAGCATAAGTTATAAGCCAATCTGGCATCTGAGTAGAAGACAATATTATGGTTAGATTTTCAGTAGTTTCCCCAGAAAAGAGAACTGATGTTTCCATTATGACACAGTGCCATAAATACAGCTATTTACTGCTGTCTGCTATGTTTTCTTTCCCTTATTCTTTGTCTATCTCTGCAAATTTTCTAGGGCTAGACATTCAGTGGTGATCTGAGGGCCTGTAATCTTGAGAATGATGCAGGGGCTCCCTCTCAGGGTACAAACATTTCATTCACTGGTGTGTCAATAGACCACCTCACGTAATTACAGAGAGAGCAATGTGTTCTTTTCTTTTTTCCCTGTGAGTGAAAACACCCAGGGTTCTTAGAAACCTACCTCGGGTATTGCCTTTACTAAAGCAATGGCAGGAGGGGGGTACCGTGGTGCCCGTTTTCACAGAAAAATAATAGAGAGCAGTAGCCTACAACATCTTCTATTTCATATTAAAAGGTATTCAAGAGTCACATCTATGGAAAAGGCCAAGGATTGCTGTTCTGTGGACTTGGTGAGTTTTAAACATTCTCTACGTTTGTTATTTTGATTATCCTATTTATTCTCCCATTGGGTCCAAACACTTAAAATAAATAGGATCATATGGCTGCCTTGAGGGAGAGAAATTAAGGGGGGCTCCAAAAAAGGCAGCATCCTTTATCCGTTATTTTGAGGAAAAGAAACCCAAGAAATAGACTGGTGATGACAGGACCCTTGAAAACCTTTACCAGTCTTAAGCACAGCCAAGATCCTGGTGTACACATTGTACCAGCACTCCTAGTTAATTAAGACAATAATAATAAAACATAAGGGGCCCTGGGGCTGCAAAATAGAGTGGTGGCATGTTTCCTCCCACACCATTTGCAAATGTCTCCATTGACTTTTCCTTGTATAATCTGTGCTCTCACCATAGGATCAATCTAAAATATAATTTGTCCTTACCCTGATTTTTCCCTTTTATAAATTAATACTTTCATGTTTTTACCTGACTTTGCTTTCAAATTTATTTACAGTAAACATGTATCACTTTTATAACTAGAATAAACTTCTAGCCTGCCTTCTAACTTTTCATCTTTTTTTTTTCTTCTCCTTAAATTTCATAAAGTCATGATGGTATTTCTGTCATTAGAATCAGGGACCTCAAAGTCAAAAGGGTATAAACAGGAAGGCAGATGATAAAACCATGGGGATTAAAGATATAGGACATGGACAGATTGTACTCAAACAACTGTATTTTCATGGTTGGAATGTTGCTCAATTTTCTCTAAAAAAAAGACAAAGATTGCTTTTCCTTTTCTTCCACTTCCTCATCTTTCTCGCTCTTCTTTTTCTTCTAGAATCAGAATGCTTGGAGTTGTGGCACTAACGAACCTTGTTAAACACCATGGGAAACTAAGAAGAAACATTATTGATTCAGTAAGTTATCCCATAAGTATTTATTGAACCCTTGCTGCGGGCCAGCACTGTGCTACACATCTTAGAATTGTCTTGCTTTTGGTAACAGTACTGTATGTAGGCTTAAGATAAATACTTCCTATTATGAGGCTAGCATCTCAAATGTGCTGATTCTTAAAGGAGGGATAGATTTAGGGGTGGAGAAGGGATTCACTAGGGTCCTCAGCTGAATCTATCTGAGTAATATATAATATTTAAATATTTTGAATATCATAACATACATTTATATTTGGAAAAAATCAATCCTTTTTTTTTTAAATGCACACCTGAGAGAGGAAAGCACTGCAATTTTTTCACTAGGGTGACGTGCATGTAAAAGGTTTGAAGAACTTTGTGTTAATAGTGTGTCTTGTACACCTCCCTTTAAAAAACAAAATCAAAGAACTGGATATGACTTAAAGAGGTTAAACCAAGACCAAGTTGAAGTTCACATCCTTGGATGTGCTCATGAAAGCACAGACCACAACTCCAATTTCCTTTTCATATCTAGCCCCTCACCCAAGCTCAGTGAGTGCTATTTCAGATTGACCTCCTGCCCTGTCCCCACTTCTCACCATAGCCTCTGCCATTTTACCTTCCTCAAAGGCCTCTGACCCTCCATGCTTTTCCTGATTAAACCCTTCCATATTCTACTGACATTTTGGCTAGAGATATAGACTCAGAGACCGTATACTAAGCATCTAAGTGCCAAGCATTATGGTACCATTTTCACACGTATCATTTGTCATAAACTCTTTTTCCAGGAGATATTAATATCACTCTCATTATAGATCCGAAAGAAGTAAGGTGACCTGTTCTAAGCCACATACCAGTCAATGTTTATCATAATTAGCATTCGTTTGGTTCCAAATGACAAAAATGTACAAACTGAAGGAAAAAAAAATTGTTGATACAAGAATAAAGGAATGTCATAGAATACTAAGCAAGAAATACAACAAGACCTTATGCTAATAAGACAGTCATTAGTTACTTCTTTCCCCATGTAGCGCTCTTCCCATCTCAATGCTTCCCCTCTTCTTGTACTCTGGCTCACTCTGAATACTTGTATGATTTGCTTCTCTCCACTAAGTTGCTATAGTAATTTTTCTATGCACCAGCTTTCTCTGTAAGAATTTTAATCTCAGGACCTAATAAACTTCAGCTTTCTCCTAGTTCTGCCTCATCATGGCACTGATCCTGGCCCTGAATCTAGTGCTCTAACACTCAACATTCTAAAATTATGTTTTAGAGATAAAACCCGATCACCTCAGCTCAACCTATGAAATGTTTCCCTAGCATCAGATATTCATCCCTGAGCTGAACACTTGTGGTCAGTGGGCTGGCATCACAGAATAGAAGCCAGTCCAACTAGGCTCATCATGTCACCCTGGACTCTTAGCAGGGTATTATTTTAAAGAAAGAAATGTGGAGGGAAGGCAGTCATAATCCAGTAGCCAAGTCAGTCCAACTTTCTTCTGATTTCAGCTCCATGTTCTTTCTACTGAGGGACTGACTGTGTTTTATACATCTTTGTATTTCATCAACAGTCTATAAAACACCTACAAACTGCAGATGTTGATAAAACATTGTTGGCATGATGACCTTGAAGTGAATCATCCTAACATTGGCAGGTCATGGACATGTCCTAGTCTTTCCATCCAAAAGGCAGCTTTCTGTTAAATGCCTCCCAAAGCCTATTTGAATCCACCCCCTAGGCAGGCAGTGGCAAGAGGGAGAAGGGAGAGAGAGAAACAGGGATTTAAAGATACTTGATTAAGTTTCATGAGCAGCAACCTGAGCTTGGAATGAAGGAGGAAAACAGTCAAATGGAAAACCAATTGTTTGACATTCTTGTGTAGCTGCCGGAGGAATCTGCAAGAGACACAAGCAGAAGTTGTGCTGGGAGGGCAGAGAGACCAAAGACAGAGCCCAGGCTCTTCCGCTCGCCTCCCTGTGGCCTAAGTGGATCAAGACATGGCACAGCGATTTGGAGGCTAGTTCTGTTGTTAAAAATAAAAATTTATTTTTTTTTCTATTGCTGGAGCCCCAGAGACAACGAGCACGGTGAGTTAAAGGTTGGATAAGAAGCTTCAGAGCCGAACAGCTTTAGATATCTAGGCATTGGTTCATCTATTTCACACCTGTATCTGTAGTATATATTCTTCTCTTAGATTCTCTTTTGCAGTGTTTCCTTATGGTGTTTCAGGGCCTGGAAAAGCAGACTTTAAAGATTTTATTTTTCTCTGCCTTTCTTTTGCAGCTCAGGTATTCTTCACCCTCCTTTACCCCTCCTCCACTCTGGGGAGTCCCCAAAGAAATTAAACTAGTTTCCCCGTCTGGTCTGCACTGTAATTTGGGTTGGCAAACACTGCACAGTTAAAAGCACCGTCTAATTTTTTTTCCCTCCTTTGCACCACTTCGTCTTCTATTTACTTACCACCTTGGATGTTTACAATCCTATAAGAGGTCATATAAATTTATTAAACCTCTCTTTTATTCCTATGTTCTTAAAAAAAAAATGTTATTTTAACTTTTCCTTTCAATTTCCTCTGATTTTTAGAATGGTTCCTCAGGGCTCTTATTATTTGGATCTCCCACTGACTTAATCTTCTCTTGAGCAGAGTGCTCGGAATTCCTCTGGCTTAAGCGGGCACATTAATCACTGCCTTGCCTTAAAGGGTTTAGGTTGGAGCCTCTTCCAATAGAACTGCTGCCTGAGTTGCAGCTGCAGCAGCAAAGAAACCACAGCTGGTCCTCTCTGTAGAAAGCAATCTGCCCCCCTGCCAGTGGCTCAGCTCTGTGGTCACAACAGAGCAAACCCTGTGGGAGCTGGGGGAGCCATCAACAGAGAGAGGGACAGCAGCAGTGTGGACTCCATCCAAAGAGAGACATGGCTTCCGTGGCTTCTGACTCCAGGCGGTACCCACACCCGCACCCCACTCTGGTCCGGCCTGCTCTGTTAACTCCACTCACCATGAGGCTCCTGTGACTCTGCTGGGAAGCATGCAGAGTAATTGTTACCCAAGTGCCTTTCTTAGGTTTGTTTTCAATGGGGTTTTTAATTTCTACTCCACTGATTTCTGACCTCCCATCTACTGTGTCCTCTTCTCTTTCTGTAGGTTGATGTGGGTTTGGGCTTCCCCTTTGTACTAACTGGAACTTGCCTAGGTAATTGTAGAACAGAAGCTTTTCCATTCTTTAGGCAAGATATGACTTTGGGTAAAATTTTCCCATGGTGTAGAGGAAACTTTTCCTTGATGTTCCAAACCACTTTGAGTGTGCCTCTTTTGTAGGCCTTTTTAATTTCTACTTTGAGGCACAGCTCCTGTTAATCATTAATTTCCCACAGGTCCCAGCACAATGCCTTGCATACAGTGTGTAATGGCTAATAATTATTGAATATAAGAGTATGGACCTATCTGTAGCATGACATGATGATATTCATGGATAAACATAACCTGTGTGGTCATACCGAGCACCATAAAGTATATATTAAATTAAAAGAAAATCTCCTAAAGTTAAACTGGCAAAAGCCTGTCATTGTCAAGTTTTAAGGGCCTCTCCTATACCAATAAACCTTACATCTGGATTCACAGCTTTGATCCTTTCTTTCCTGGACTGCAAAGTCTTCTCTATCAGCATTTGCCATGTTTCATTAATATTGTTTTTCTTAACATTAATACAATGCTCATTCAGCAAATGAGGATTAAATAAATTAACTCTTTTCCTGCTCTTTGTGTTTTCTTATATGTCCTGCTATCCTTAAAAACACACTCGGTTATTGAAAAAATATCTCCTAGGCAAATACAATGCATTACATGTTTTTCTAGACACCAGTGATCTAGTGACGAGTAAGAGAGACATAGGCTTCACCCTTAAAGAATTTGTTTTCATAAAAACTTCAATGAAATCCATTATCATTTCTCTAAAATCAAATCACTTAGCTGAAGTCCCAGCTTTGCTATATCTGTTAATCTTCTAATCATTTGGCATTCTGGTATTATAAATAGCGTATACTTAGTAAGGTTTGATGTAATTACATGTGTGAATTTTATCTTTTCCCTACAAAGTTCTGTATATTATCATCCATTTATGCCCATGGAACATTCCTGTATAATATTTCTGTGATTGCTCACTTTGTATCTCAATTGTTCTCCCTATTCCTTTATTCCCCCCTTCCCAAATGTCTTCTAGTTGGTTTTACTTTTTGGCATCCATTCCTATTTTCACCCAGTCTGCACAATACTACTATTTCTAAGTCAAAACTCATTTGGTTCCAAGTTACAGAATCCTATTCCAGTGAAAATACACAAAGAGAAAAAGTTAAAAAAAAAAAAGAGTTAAGGATGCAAACGTCTAACAAAGTAACCAAGAGTAGAATTTAGGAAAGGCTTGGAGCAGAGACTGGAGATATGGGAAAACTGATTTTTTTTTTTTTTCTCATTCACCCCAGAATTCCATTATTTCTTATCTTTATTTCCTCTCTACATTTGTTTCATTTGTTTTTCTTTCTCTCTCAACCTCTGCTTTTCCCTGCCAGAGTACCCATTCTCTTTCCACATACATGTGGTTCACCAAGGTACCCCATAGGGGTATCTATTAAATTCCTATTGACAGTTCAGAGAACCAACAAAGACTGATTAGACACTCTTAACTCCCATTTTCAAATTCTTTGGAAAGATGATGAAACTTGACACCCAACCTACCCCTGCTATTTCAAATGAGGTATTCCTTTCCGATATTTTGCCAAAAGTGTGGGAAGGAGTGGAGTTGGGGTGGGCATACAAGGTCATATTTTATAAACACATGTTCTAGGGCCTAACACTGTGGATGGTGGGTGGGGCTAGTGTTCAGAGCACAGATCCTGGGCTGGGCAGACACCCTAACTAGTGTCTCTGGCAACACTTTGGAGTAAAGCCACTGGGGCTTCAGATTCATAGTTTATTAGATTGGATATGCTTCTCACCTTCATATTCCAGATTCTCCTGATATTGATGACACCAGCCTTGTGCAACTTTTTTTCCCAGATCCAGAGATTCATCTCCTGTCAGATGGAGTCTACTGACTTCTTCATGATTTTATCACTCTTTGCTATATTAGTTATGCAATCATTTCTATCAACTTCCTCTGTCACATCCCTGCGGGGGGGGGGGGGAAGCCCACATTGACTGAAACATTCAGTTTGAACAATCTCCCTCTAAAATCTTCCCAGATTCCTACCCTTCACTTACATTAATTTGGTTTTGTTTTGAGTATTAGTTTTTCAACAAATTATGGTTTATTGGAAATTACTTATAATTAATTATTATTATACCTGTAGGACAAGCAAAAGCATATGAAAAAAGAGAAGGGAAATAAAAGGACACATCTCTCAGTCTCAAGAATTTGAGTCTAAGTGGAATAGTGACAAACATTGCATAACTGAAGAAACTTTTCTTTCTGCTTTAATGTTACATTTAATGTTGTATAGCTTTCTCAGACTTATGGTGTTTCTTCCAAGCTTAACACAAGAAGCCTTAGACAGAGCCCTGACAAAGCCCGTCCCAATTTAGGCCATGCAGGAGGGGCATGGCTCTATTAATATCCTTGCTTGGTGCAAATAATCTTGATGCACTTCGGTGAAGAAGTCAGTGGAGAAGTAGGATTTAGTCATCTGCTAAAGTACAGACACGAAGGAGCACGGCTGTGCATTACCTTAGGTAACAGGGCCTTGGGTGGTGCTTATGGGTGAGGTTATTTTCATCACGTAGTGACATTGGCTATTGAACAGGATATTGCACAAGTATATTTCTTGAAAGGTGAGGCAGTCAAACTCAAGGCTGCATTGCACATGACAAAAATTACTGTCAAGAAAGAAAAGGTCAGGGAACTTTAGTACTTACCTGTGCTCTCAAAAGTGAGCATCATCATGTCTATTCCAGGGTGAATGAGGATCAAATGGATATCATATCAAGGAAAAGCTAGAAAAAAAGAAAACCCCAGGCGGAGCCAAGATGGCGGACTAGGCAGACGCTACCTCGGATCCCTCTTACAACAAAGACACGGAAAAACAAGTGAATCGATCACATACATAACAATCTACGAACTCTGAACAACAAACACAGATTTAGAGAAGGAGAACAAACTAATATGGGGAAGCAGCGATTGTTTTCAGAGCCTGGAGCCAGCGTACCAGTCAGGTACGGCACAAGCACAGAGAGCTGCTCCACCCCCCTGAACTAACCCCGGGAGGGGGACCAGCCGGTTCCGCGGGCGGCGTGGGACGCAGCCGGTAGGAGAAGTTCCCGGGAGGCAGTGCCTGGACTTGGAACGGGGAGAGCAGCGTCCCAGCTGGGGAACCATCCCGCCGGGATTTGGACTGGACGCAGGTACGGCATAAACACGGAGAGCTGCTCCACTCCCCTGAACTAACCCCGGGAAGGGGCCCAGCTGGGTCGCGCGGGCGGCGTGGGACGCAGCCGGTAGGAGAAGTCCCTGGGAGGCAGCGACTGGTCTTGGAGCGGGGAGAACAGCGTCCCAGCCGGGACACTCGGTCACGGCACAAGCAAGGGGAGCTGCTCCACCCATCTGAACTAACCCCGGGGGGGGCCCAACTGGTTCGCGAGAGTGGCACGGCCACGCAGCTGGAGGGACGAGAAGTCCCCGGGAGGAAGCGACTGATTTTGGAGTCGAGAGTGCACCGTCCCAGTAGGGGAGCCTTGACGCTGGGCGTGGGGCTGGAAGCGGAGGATCTGACCGTGACTCCAGCGGGCCAGACCCCCCGGGGGCAATCTCCACACAGCCAGCACACATTGGTGACGCACCCCGTGGGAATCTCAGATATAATACTCATTCCAAGCAAGACAAGCAACTCTGGCTATATTCTGAGGTGCTACTCTCCTATCTCTCTGTTCCCCCCCCATCCTCCCCAGGCGGCTTCATTAACATCCAAATAGCCTGAGCCAGAGGGAGAACTCTGATAGGGATCTGACTGCATTTTTTTTTAGCGGATTTTCTGGAAAAACCAGTTTCCCGGTGATAGCTCGGACACAACAATCCATATCAAACCACTTAAAGAAGCAGACCATGACAGCTTCTCCAACCCCCCAAACAAAAGAATCAAAATTTTTCCCAAATGAAGATACAATCCTGGAATTATCAGATACAGAAGATAAAAAACTAATTTACAGAATGCTTAAAGATATCACAAATGAAATTAGGATAAATGCAGAAAAAGCCAAGGAACACACAGATAAAACTGTTGAAGAACTCAAAAAGATTATTCAAGAACATAGTGGAAAAATTAATAAGTTGCAAGAATCCATAGAGAGACAGCATGTAGAAATCCAAAAGATTAACAATAAAATTATAGAATTAGACAATGCAATAGAAAGTCAGAGGAGCAGACTCAAGCAATTAGAATGCAGACTGGGACATCTGGAGGACCAGGGAATCAACACCAACATAGCTGAAAAAAAATCAGATAAAAGAATTTAAAAAAATGAAGAAACCCTAAGAATCATGTGGGACTCTATCAAGAAGGATAACTTGCGAGTGATTGGAGTCCCAGAACAGGGAGGGGGGACAGAAAACACAGAGAAAATAGTTGAAGAACTCCTGACACAAAACTTCCCTGACATCATGAAAGACGAAAGGATATCTATCCAAGATGCTCATCGAACCCCATTTAAGATTAATCCAAAAAGAAAAACACCAAGACATATTATCATCAAACTCACCAAAACCAAAGATAAACAGAAAATTTTAAAAGCAGCCAGGGAGAAAAGAAAGGTTTCCTTCAAGGGAGAATCAATAAGAATAAGTTCAGACTACTCAGCAGAAACCATGCAGGCAAGAAGGGAATGGGACGACATATACAGAACACTGAAGGAGAAAAACTGCCAGCCAAGGATCATATATCCAGCAAAACTCTCTCTGAAATACGAAGGTGAAATTAAGATATTTACAGATAAACACAAGTTTAGAGAATTTGCAAAAACCAAACCAAAGCTACAAGAAATACTAAAGGATATTGTTTGGTCAGAGAACCAATAATACCAGATATCAGCACAACACAAGGTCACAAAACAGAACATCCTGATATCAACTCAAATAGGGAAATCACAAAAACAAACAAACTAAGATTAATTAAAAAAAAAAATACACATAACGGAATCATGGAAGTCAATAGGTAAAAGATCACATAATAAAAAAGAGGGACTAAATACAAGAGGCATTGAACTGCCATATGGAGAGTGATACAAGGCGATATAGAACAATACAAGTTAGGTTTTTACTTAGAAAAATAGGGGTAAATAATAAGGTAACCACAAAAAGGTATAACAACTCTATAACTCAAGATAAAAGCCAAGAAAAACGTAACGACTCAACTAACATAAAGTCAAACACTATGAAAATGAGGATCTCACAATTTACTAAGAAAAATGTCTCAGCACAAAAAAGTATGTGGAAAAATGAAATTGTCAACAACACACATAAAAAGGCATCAAAATGACAGCACAAAAACTTATTTATCTATAATTACCCTGAATGTAAATGGACTAAATGCACCAATAAAGAGACAGAGAGTCACAGACTGGATAAAGAAACACGATCCATCTATATGCTGCCTACAAGAGACACACCTTAGACTTGGAGACACAAACAAACTAAAACTCAAAGGATGGAAAAAAGTATATCAAGCAAACAATAAGCAAAAAAGAAGAGGAGTAGCAATATTAATTTCTGACAAAATAGACTTTAGACATAAATCCACCACAAAGGATAAAGAAGGACACTATATAATGATAAAAGGGACAATTGATCAGGAAGACATAACCATATTAAATATTTATGCACCCAATGACAAGGCTGCAAGATACATAAATCAAATTTTAACAGAATTGAAAAGTGAGATAGATACCTCCACAATTATCGTAGGCGACTTCAACACACCACTTTCGGAAAAGGACAGGACATCCAGTAAGAAGCTCAATAGAGACACGGAAGATCTAATTACAACAATCAACCAGCTTGACCGCATTGACTTATACAGAACTCTCCACCCAACTGCTGCAAAATATATTTTTTTTCTAGCGCACATGGAACATTCTCTAGAATAGACCACATATTAGGTCATAAAACAAACCTTTGCAGAGTCCAAAACATCGAAATATTACAAAGCATCTTCTCAGACCACAAGGCAATAAAACTAGAGATCAATAACAGAAAAACTAGGGAAAAGAAATCAAATACTTGGAAAATGAACAATACCCTCCTGAAAAAAGACTGGGTTATAGAAGACATCAAGGAAGGAATAAGGAAATTCATAGAAAGCAATGAGAATGAAAATACTTCCTATCAAAACCTCTGGGACACAGCAAAAGCAGTGCTCAGAGGCCAATTTATATCGATAAATGCACACATACAAAAAGAAGAAAGAGCCAAAATCAGAGAACTGTCCCTACAACTTGAACAAATAGAAAGTGAGCAACAAAAGAATCCATCAGGCACCAGAAGAAAACAAATAATAAAAATTAGAGCTGAACTAAATGAATTAGAGAACAGAAAAACAATTGAAAGAATTAACAAAGCCAAAAGCTGGTTCTTTGAAAAAATTAACAAAATTGATAAACCTTTGGCTAGACTGACTAAAGAAATACAGGAAAGGAAACAAATAACCTGAATAAGAAACAAGAAAGACCACATCACAACAGACCCAACTGAAATTAAAAGAATCATTTCAGATTATTATGAAAAATTGTACTCTAACAAATTTGCAAACCTAGAAGAAATGGATGAATTCCTGGACAAACACTACCTACCTAAACTAACACAATCAGAAGTAGAACAACTAAATAGACCCATAACAAAAAAAGAGATTGAAATGGTAATCAAAAAACTCGTAACAAAAAAAAGCCCTGGCCCGGACGGCTTCACTGCAGAGTTCTACCAAACTTTCAGAGAAGACTTAACACCACTACTTCTGAAGGTATTCCAAAGCATAGAAAATGACGGAATACTACCCAACTCATTCTATGAAGCCACCATCTCCCTGATACCAAAACCAGGTAAAGACATTACAAAAAAAGAAAATTATAGACCTATATCCCTCATGAACATTGATGCAAAAATCCTCAACAAAATTCTAGCCAATAGAATCCAACAACACATCAAAAAAATAATTCACCCTGATCAAGTGGGATTTATACCAGGTATGCAAGGCTGGTTTAATATCAGAAAAACCATTAATGTAATCCATCACATAAATAAAACAAAAGACAAAAACCACATGATCTTATCAATTGATGCAGAAAAGGCATTTGACAAAGTCCACCACCCATTTATGATAAAAACTCTTACCAAAATAGGAATTGAAGGAAAATTCCTCAACATAATAAAGGGCATCTATGCAAAGCCAACAGCCAATATCACTCTAAATGGAGAGAACCTGAAAGCACTTCCCTTGAGAACGGGTACCAGACAAGGATGCCCTTTATCACCGCTCTTATTCAAATTGTGCTTGAAGTCCTAGCCAGGGCAATTAGGCTAGACAAAGAAATAAAAGGTATCCGGATCGGCAAGGAAGAAGTAAAGTTATCACTATTTGCAGATGACATGATTATATACACGGAAAACCCTAAGGAATCCTGCAGAAAACTACTGAAACTAATAGAAGAGTTTGGCAGAGTCTCAGGTTATAAAATAAACATACAAAAATCACTTGGATTCCTCTACATCAACAAAAAGAACACCGAAGAGGAAATCACCAAATCAATACCATTCACAGTAGCCCCCAAGAAGATAAGATACTTAGGAATAAATCTTACCAAGGATGTAAAAGACCTATGTAAAGAAAACTACAAAGCTCTACTACAAGAAATTCAAAAGGACATACTTAAGTGGAAAAACATACCTTGCTCATGGATAGGAAGACTTAACATAGTAAAAATGTCTATTCTATCAAAAGCCATCTATACATTTAACGCACTTCCGATCCAAATTCCAGTGTCATATTTTAAGGGGATAGAGAAACAAATCACCAATTTCATATGGAAGGGAAAGAAGCCCCGGATAAGCAAAGCACTACTGAAAAAGAAGGAGAAAGTGGGAGACCTCACTTTCCCTGATTTCAGAACCTATTATACAGCCACAGTAGTCAAAACAGCCTGGTACTGGTATAACAAGAGGCACATAGACCAATGGAACAGAATTGAGAACCCAGACATAGATCCATCCATGTATGAGCAGCTGATATTTGACAAAGGACCACTGTCAATTAATTGGGGAAAAGACAGCCTTTTTAACAAATGGTGCTGGCATAAGTGGATATCCATTTGCAAAAAAGTGAAACAGGACCCATACCTCACACCATGCACAAAAACTAACTCCAAGTGGATCAAAGACCTAAACATAAAGACTAAAACGATAAAGATCATGGAAGAAAAAATAGGGACAACCCTAGGAGCCCTAATACAAGGCATAAACAGAATACAAAACATTACCAAAAATGATGAAGAGAAACCCGATAACTGGGAGCTCCTAAAAATCAAACACCTATGCTCATCTAAAGACTTCACCAAAAGAGTAAAAAGACCACCTACAGACTGGGAAAGAATTTTCAGCTATGACATCTCCGACCAGCGTCTGATCTCTAAAATCTACATGATTCTGTCAAAACTCAACCACAAAAAGAGAAACAACCCAATCAAAAAGTGGGCAAAGGATATGAACACACATTTCACTAAAGAAGATATTCAGGCAGCCAACAGATACATGAGAAAATGCTCTCGATCATTAGCCATTACAGAAATGCAAATTAAAACTACAATGAGATTCCATCTCACACCAGCAAGGCTGGCATTAATCCAAAAAACACAAAATAATAAATGTTGGAGAGGCTGCGGAGAGATTGGAACTCTCATACACTGCTGGTGGGAATGTAAAATGGTACAACCACTTTGGAAATCTATCTGGCGTTATCTTAAACAGTTAGAAATAGAACTACCATACAACCCAGAAATCCCACTCCTGGGAATATGCCCTAGAGATACAAGAGCCTTCATACAAACAGATATATGCACACCCATGTTTATTGCAGCTCTGTTTACAATAGCAAAAAGCTGGAAGCAACCAAGGTGTCCATCAACGGATGAATGGGTAACTAAATTGTGGTATATTCACACAATGGAATACTACGCATTGATAAAGAACAGTGACGAATCTCTGAAACATTTCATAACATGGAGGAACCTGGAAGGCATTATGCTGAGCGAAATGAGTCAGAGGCAAAAGGACAAATATTGTATAAGACCACTATTATAAAGATCTTGAGAAATAGTAAACCTGAGAAGAACACATACTTTTGTGGTTACGAGGCGGGGAGGGAGGGAGGGAGGGAGGGAGAGGGTTTTTTATTGATTAATCAGTAGATAAGAACTGCTTTAGGTGAACGGAAAGACAACACTTAATACATGGAAGGTCAGCTCAGTTGGACTGGACCAAAAGCAAAGAAGTTTCCGGGATAAAATGAATGCTTCAAAGGTCAGCGGAGCAAGGGCGGGGGTCTGGGGAACATGGTTTGAGGGGACTTCTAAGTCAATTGGCAAAATAATTCTATTATGAAATCATTCTGCATCCCACTTTGAAATGTGGCGTCTGGGGTCTTAAATGCTAACAAGCAGCCGTCTAAGATGGGTCAATTGGTCTCAACCCACCTGGAGCAAAGGAAAATGAAGAACACCAAGGCCACACGACAACTAAGAGCCCAAGAGACAGAAAGGGCCACATGAACTAGAGACCTACATCGTCCTGAGACCAGAAGAACTAGTTGGTGCCTGGACACAATCGATGACTGCCCTGACAGGGAGCACAGCAGAGGACCCCTGAGGGAGCAGGAGATCAGTGGGATACAGACCCCAAATTCTCATAAAAAG
The DNA here is from genome assembly GCF_024166365.1 of Elephas maximus indicus. Taxonomy (NCBI): domain Eukaryota; kingdom Metazoa; phylum Chordata; class Mammalia; order Proboscidea; family Elephantidae; genus Elephas; species Elephas maximus. The sequence continues at coordinate 40,826,480 of NC_064837.1, read as the reverse complement.
ACCAAACTTAATGGTCTGACTGAGACTGGAGGAATCCCGGCAGCCATGCTCCCCAGACCTTCTGTTGACACAGGACAGGAACCATCCCCGAAGACAACTCATCAGACATGAAAGGGACTGATCAGTGGGTGGGAGAGAGATGCTGATGAAGAGTGAGCTAATTATATCAGGTGGACACTTGAGATTGTGTTGGCAACTCTTGTCTGGAGGGGGGATGGGAGGATAGAGAGAGAGGGAAGCCGGCAAAATTGTGACGAAAGGAGAGACTGAAAGGGCTGACTCAAGACGGGGAGAGCAAGTGGGAGTAGGGAGTGAGATGTATGTAAACTTATATGTGACAGACTGATTGGATTTGTAAACGTTCACTTGAAGCTTAATAAAAGTTAATAAAAAAAAAAAAAGAAAACCTGAAATTTGATTGAGTTGAAATCTGAATTGATGGATAAATCATCACATTGAACTGTTTACCAGTAAATGATGAGATTAAGTGTTCTTATCAAACAAAATAGGGCCTTAATTTATAAGTGATGTTTGATTATTCCATAATTATATTTATAAATGTATAAAATATATTATAGTTGTATTTTTAAATATACATATATAACATATATAAAGCTCAGTCTATTTGAGGCTAATGAAAATCATATTCACTGCATTTAATTGTCTGCTGGATTCTTGTTTCTTGGATTTATGAGAAAAAAGAGAGAGAGCATGAGAGAGCACTAAAGAAGAGGTGGGAAAGAAGAAATGAAGAATGAGAGATAATGTAAACAGGGGGTCAGCAACCATTTACTTCTCCCAAAGATACGTTAAAGGAAAAATACAGATCAATTTCTGGTTTAGCCTTGGTTAGAAGGCAGACTTTCTCCAGCTTATTTAAAAATCTGACATGCTTGTATTAAAAGACACCTTGTATTCATTTCTACTGTTTTCTATATTTCATCATGTTCTATTAAGCTATTATATATTTGATGTCCTGGAGTACTTCATCATGAATAATTTGTATTTTGTGAGGGATTGGGTACATGGCTAGCTGAGCAGATACCATTAAGAAAAAGAACAACAAAGAGGAGGAGAGGAAAGAAGGAGAGTGAAGGGGGTAGGGAACGAGAAGGAAAAGAAGAAATAAGGAAGGAGGAAGACAGAGAGAGAGAGAGAAAAAAAAAGGGAAGAAGAAGAGAGAGGAGCAATGATGGAGTAGGGGAGGAAGGGAGACAGAAAGAAATCAACAGAAACCCATCAGGAGGCAAAGTGTCAATGTTCCAGGGCTGTGAATTTGGGAAAGTTATTTCTGAAACAGAAGATTACCCAATGTGTTTATCAAAATACGGTTTTGTTTTGTTTTTTTAACCAAATCTTTTCTTCTCTTCCCTTTCTCTAAAAGTGAAGGGTTCCGCTGTATCAGTTCCAAACTGCTTCTGAGACACAGATTGGCAAAAATCAATACAATTCAGTCAATCATATTTCAAGTCACCAAATAGCACATGTTCTCTCTGTAATAAAGTAGGTTATCTTCTTCAGTTGAGATGAAGCTGAAGGCTTGGGAGGGGATAAAAAACACTAATGCACTGCAGCATTTAAACAAATCAATGTACCACTCTACCTTGAAAGCCACCAAACAAACTATTAATACCCAGCAGGCCCAGCACTTAAGGCAGCTCCAGGCAGCTACCAGGCCAGCCTTTTATTTTCATTCCCTGCTATCCTTCGAGCATTGTGAGCAACAGGGAAGCATTAAGGCAACAAGTGGGATGGAGTCACATCTGTCTAGGTAACTGTGAGAGCTTGTCTGTTCTGAACAGTAGAGAGCTGCTTAGGATATCACTTCTGCTGCTGGCATTACCCTCGCCACGTTGACAGTAAACATCCTTGGCAAAGGGGTTGCTTCAGCTTTGTCTGTCTCCTTGGGAAAACTTTTATTTTTTCTCTAAAGAGAACTAGCAGACTCCAACTTTGCATTCCAAATTCAGCCCATGCTTTTCCAAGTCGTTTATTCTTCTGTCATGAAAAATGGGGTGCCTGCTAAAACAAACCTTGCAAGGCAGACCAAAAAGGGACAGACAAAAATAGCATCTTAATGCCTTCTTATACACATACGTGAATGTACTTAGAAAAAAAAATTTTTTTTTTTTGCTTCCCCAAAAGATAAATGTTTTGGGTAAATAATCGACCAAGGCCTCTATTTTCCTTTTTGCTTTCAAAGAGTTTTGTCGGGCTTGGTAAACTTTTCAGCAGCTGTCAGAGTAAATTTATTACCAGAGATGTCTACGTTCTTATGCAATCCAGAAAGAAAAGTCCAGGTGATGAGTTTTAGTGCAGCTTTTTGAAGACCAAATGTCTAGCATGATTAGGTTGCAAACATAGAGTTGGCAGTATGAAATCTCCAACTGCCATCTCTTATGTGGTCATGAATAAAAGTAGATTGTCCTAAATTGTACCACTTGCAACATCCCTTCAACCACATAACCAAGAACTATAGTAGGAGATGAATTAGCTTGTCTGGAATTACAGACACACACTTTTGAAGATCAAACATGAGGTGAATTTATTTTAGAAAAAAGAAGACAACAGCTAGGCACCTGCCATAGTACCTGATTTAAAAACTGAATTAAAAAAGAGAGGCAGTTCCTAAAGTTCAATAGACAAAAAAAAAAAAGAAATGGATAAAACAGAGGAAAGAAAAAATGTTTATTATTTATGGTGAACATTAATATCTGCTTTGTTTGGAGTCTGAGGAGGTCTCCCCCATTATTATTGAGATTGATGGCTTAGGGGTTTAGGGGATAATCAGAACATAGATGATGGATTGTACAGTGGATGAAGGATTGTACAGTAAAATTTTTATGCCTCAAATAGCTTGAAACAAAACAATTTTATGCATCTAAAAATGAAAAATAACATGGGACACACACACACAGACACACAAAGTCATTTATAGACAATCATTGAGTGTTTTTGTGGAACTGCTATATAGCTACATCACAAGTAGATAAAATATCTATGAAAATATCCAGTATGAATGGGTTAAAAGTGATGCAAATTTATTGAATGCAAACATTGGCAGCAAAATCCACAGCGTACATGGAATCTCTCTGAACATTTGTTTAATTTGTTGTGCCATAGTTTTCTCATCTTTAAAAGAGAGATAACAATATCAACCAGAAAGAGTCACTGTAAGGCTTAACTGAGTTATTATAAGTAAATCATTAGAACAGTGGCAGGCACTTAGAAAACCGAAAAAAAAAAAAAAAAGCCATTGCCATCGAGTTGATTCTGACTCACAGCGACCCTATAGTAAGATCTCAGTAAATGCTATGATCAAGGATTGGCATGCTGTTACAGGAGTAATTACTGAACTTGAAGGAGTTCCAATAAAATATGAGTTTTAAAGTATGATTCTTTTCCTGGACTTCAAATTTGAAAGATTGTGTAGCCCTGTCTATGACACTTCATAAGAGAAAAGCATGAGATTAGAGTCAATCACTTGGCCTATCAATCAGAGTCCGGAGAGAAAAACAGAAACGACATTAGGCACTTCAATAGATAATTTAATTAAAGGGATAATTTAATTACTTAAGCAATTGTTGGAGTACTAAAAAAGTAAAAAGGAAACACCATGATATCACGAACAGTAACTGCAGGAGGCAGTTACAGCCTCCTTGACCCCCTCTTCCACCTTGTCAGGGAAAACAACAGGAAGGGGCCAGGATTGTCAGAACTGAGATGCTTGGATAAGAATCCATGCAATATTTAGAAACAGAAGCAGGCTTATGGAATGAGGATTTGAGCCTCCGAGATGGGTCACTATCTAGCTGGCACTAGGACACCTTATAGGGCACAAGACTGATTCTAGGCATGCCAAAAAATAAACTGGAACCATTTGTTTTTGGTTAGGTGTTACCAAAGAGACGCTGGTAGAAACAGGAAGCAATCAGGCAGGAGAAAGCCCCTTCTTCCTCTTCCAGCCTTCCAGTCTTCCTCCATTGACCTTCTATTGGCAGACACTAACAGGAAGCAGCTGGCAAAGGAGAAATGAAGTCTCCCTTGATCCAACCCAGCATCCAATCACCAAGCAAAGTAGGGAAGGATCGATATGGAGCTGAGAGACACTTAGCTTCTAGATTTAACCTCAATACCCACATAACAGGTTCATCTCGGTAAGTCATAAACTCTGGTCTCAGTTTCTTCATCTGCTCTACGGGATTGGTAATATTTCATCTACTTCATTCCTATCAGCTTTGGGAGAATCAAAATGCATCTTCACACAGGTAAAGATTATGTTTTAAACAAGTAGTGTTTACCAAATGCAATTTTTTAGTTATGTTTAAGAAGTCCAAGATCATGAATAAAATGAATAAATGATTTTCTTCTATAAATGCCCAACCTTTGAGTTAGACTTGCACATCTACACACAATCTTCTTGGCTGGGACTGAGAATAGGAAAACCCAAATTAAAAGAGGGTATAGGGTTGTGGAAGCGGTATTATGGAAAGAGAATGGGAATGAGGGCTGGAAAGGGGAAGGGATATGAAGGACAAGAGGGGTGTTTGGAAAATGGAGGACTGATTTTGTCCCTGCCTCGGAGAAGTTATAGAAACTAAAAAAAAAAAAAAAAAAAAAAGCTAAGACTGAGGCTGGTTTAGAACCTGGTAAAATGAAGGTTTTTGTGAAAGGTTTCTCCTATCAGGAAGAGAAAATATGCAGCTGAAGAAGTCACCACCTCGAAGGGAAACAATAGCCTTATAACTCTTCTCTTATATCCATCTTCCCCATGGTGGCCAGGTGATTTCCACATCGCCTTGACTATGTCACATTGTTACCTATATTGTCAATGAAACTTTGCATATATTAAACCCTCTATATCCTTTTTTCTATTTCTTTTTGGCTTCATTCCTATTACTGGCCGTCTTGCATTTTAGGCTTTGTAATGCTCATGTGCTCCTACTTCCCCATGCATACCATATTGTTACTGGGATCAGGGAATTCCTTCTGCTTGGAATGCCACTTCTCCTCTTTTGGAGTTGGTTGTCTAACTTGTCTTCACATCGCAATCCTCTGTTTTTATTTTTCCTGGAAAAATTCTCTAAACTTACCCACTGAGCTAGGCATTCCTCCTCTACATTCTGGTGACATCATGTGCATATTTCAGTATTATCCTTTACAGCATGCCATTATAATTATTTATTTTTATTTTATGCCCTTTCCTCACTAGAAATAGACCATTAAGAGTAAGACTCATGTTTTGTTTACTTTTATATTCCCAGTCAAATAGCACAATGCCTGACACACAGTGAGTACTGATCAAATACTTGTTAAAAGAACAAACAGATGGCAACCTTTTACTATTCTTAGTCAAGTTTCTGGAATGGTTAGACACCAGAAAATACTGAATACTGAACAAAACAAAACAAAAATTCTACATATCCCAAAAGAGGCCAAAAAAGAACAGAGAGGTAGAGCATAATGAGTCAGGAAGAACACTTCTGCCAGAAGTTTCTACTTTAGTGTCAGTAATCATTAAGGAAAGAAAGGTCTTGGGAGTTAACTCCTACATTTTTGCTCCATTTAGGCTGTTGATGTTAATGGTTTTCTTATTAACTTCATTCTCTTTTTTCTTTCAGGACTACCTGAGCTACTACTACTCAAACAACCTTGAGCATCACCAGTTTACTTTAGTTCACTTATTTAGAGTGTAAGAGATGACATGCTCTATAGAGCTGTACATCTTGGAGCAACAAATCCCCTAGCTGACCAGGGTAATTCCAACTGCTTTCCTAGGCTGCAGCTTCTCCCACAGCAAGCCAACAGAGAAGCAGATTACACTAGGCAGATTTTATCAATCTTTCCCATAGAAATTACTTTTTCTATTTATTTTATTTTGGTATACCAAAGAGAAACTCCTATACTAAAGGTGACCATGAGGAAGCATAAAATGTAGGAAGTCAATTTTGGTAAGCATTTAACAGGGCAGTTCTACTCTGTCCTGTAGAGTCTCTATGAGTTGAAATTGACTTGACAGGCAATGGAGCTGGTTGGTTTTTGGTAACTGTGCTAGGCACTATAACTGATACATTTACATATGTTAAAAAATGTCATCTCTATTCTGGTTCATAGTGACCCTACAGGACAGAATAGAACTGCCCTATAGGGTTTCCAAGGCTGTAATCTTTATAGAAGTGAGTGCCACATCCATCTTCCATGGAGCAACTGGTGGGCTTGGACCTCTGACCTTTTGGTTAGCAGTTAAGCATTTAACCATTGCACCACAAGCCTCCTTTATGTGGTACTGCGTATAACCCTTGCAACAACTCCTTGATATAAATACTATATCTCCTTTGTAAAATGAGGAATTGAGATTAATAAAATTGGAGTACAAAGAAGTGAAAAGGAAACATCATGAGAACACAAATAGTAACTTCAGTAGACAGCTACAGCCTTTCCCACTTTTCACCTCCACCATGTGGAGTGAGGAGAACTATGAGAACCCTGTCCTGAGATCTAATCTGTAAAGCAAATCCATCTCTCTCTGCTCACAGAGGAAAAAGCAGCCATTGGTAGAAGAGGCAGGAGACTCTAACTTCTGGAGGAAAAATTAAACTGGTAAATTATTTTGGGAAATATGGCTGCTTTTAATTTTTATTCTGGATAGCAAGAATAATCTCTTACTGGTTATATAAAAAATATATACCATTTTAGACTCAAATATTGAATTTGTGATTCAATTTTTTTGGCTCTGTAACTGATATACAACTTGATTTGGGCATATGTGTGTGGTCGGGAGGGAAGATCTTTGGTCACTTGAGCCATAACCTACTGGTCATATCATTGTGAGCAATCTACCAGACACAATCTTAAAATTGTAGCAAAGGAACCTACTTTGAGACGTATATCACACATACGTTTATTGGGAAGTTCTTTCATATGTTTATTGGGAAGCGCTTTGTGAAGTATGAATTTTGGAGCCAGTTAACCCTAAGGTTAATTCTCCCATCTCTATCACTTAATATTGCAAGATCTAGAGGAAGTTATCTCTAGACTTCAATTTCATTATCATTACCATATTACCATATAGTGGCTCATATTGTTCAACTTTAAATTGTGGATTTAACAATTATTAGAGATGTGACCTTGGGCAAGTCACTCTCGTGAAGACCTTCATCAGTAAAATCCCCCATGTGGTTGTTGTGAGAATTAGGTAAGGAAAATTGCATGAAGTACTTCAGAGAGTGGATGGCCATCCAAAGAATATGATGCCATTACTGAATCTGCTGGGAAGTTTGCCCTTACTGCATTGAGCTTAGTGGCTCACAAACACTATTCTAGCTATTCACCTCACAAATCACCTGACTGTAAACTATTTCAGCATCATGTAAAAGGCAGGACTGGGAATGGAGTTTTGCAGTCCAAAGTTTAAAGATGCAGTGCTGTAGTTCTATGTTTAGTTTATGTGTGCTTTCAAAATGCCTTCGGGTAGGCCAATGTTTATTAGCTGATATAACAATAATAGGTTTAATTCACCAGAAAAAAAACCAATCCCAATTTCCTCCTTACACTAGCCCTGAGTTGATCTATGGTCCTCTTTCTAATTTTATTCTTTATTCTGTTTTGTTATTATCATAGCACAGAAAAACATTTACAATTCTATTGAGGTATAATTCACTTAAAGCAAACAGTACATATTTAAAGTGTGCAACTTGATGAGTTTTGACAGATGTATATCAGATGTGTATACTCATGAAGCCACCACTGCAATCAGGACGCCAAACATTTCTATCACCCACAAATATTTCCTTATGCTCCTTTGCTATTCATTTTCACCCTACTCCCATCCCTAAGCAATAGCTAATCTTCTCCCTGTCACTATAAATTAGTTGTGCTTTCTAGAATTTTATATAAATAAAAATAAACAACATATACCCTTTCACGTCTGGCTTCTTTCATTCTGCAAAATGATTTTGATATTCATCCATGCTGTTACGCCTATCTGTAGTTAATTTGTTTTGATTGTTGAGTAGTATGACTATAGAAGTCCTGGTGGAGCAGTGGTTAAAGTGCTCAACTGCTTACTGAAAAGTCATCAGTTTGGACCACCAGCTGCTCCATGGGAAAAAGACGTAGCAGTCTGCTTCCATAAAGATTTACAACCTTGGAAACCCTATGGGGCAATTCTACTATGTCCTATAAGGTCACTATGAGTCAGAATTGACTCAAAAGCAGTGGGTTAGGTTTTTTGGTTTTAGTATGACTATCTTATTTTCTTGATCCACTTACCTATTGATACACATTTGGGTTATTTGTACTTTTTGGGCTATTTCCAGTATATATGCTATGGCATTTTTGTACAAATCTTTGGACATACGTTTTCATTTCTCTTAAATCATATAGTAGGTGTATATTTAACTTTCTAAGAAATTGCCAAATGGCTTTCCAAAGTGGTTGTACCAATTTATATCCCTACCATCAGTGTATGAAGAGTTTTAGTTGTTTCACATCCTTGCCAACACTTGGTGTTTTCTTTCTTTATAATTTGGCCATTTAATGGCTGTGCAGTAGTATTTTATTGTAGTTTTAGTTTGCCTTTCCTTGATGGCTAATAATATTGAGCATCTTATATATACTGTGTAGCATGTATTATTTTCACAGCAATTGAGAAGGAGAGTGAAATTAAGGCCCACAAGGCTGTAAGAATGTATCAACCTCCTTGTGATGGTTCATGATTAACTTGTAACTCAGCATGAACAATAAAATTCTAATTTATCACATATTAAAATACTATTATTTGGATTTTGTTCAAATGAGAATCATTGTGATGCAAAGGGATAGTGTGTTCATAAGAAAAAATACATCAAATAGTGCTGAATTACGGCATATGAGAAATAACCTTTTAGTATGTTTTCAGACAGTTGAAAGCTGAAACCTGTATATTATTTAAGAAATTCATATAATAGCTCCCTTACCATGCAATAATTTTTTCATCATCCACATGTATGTTACTACATTGCGGATTTGAGCTGCCTGCCGCAAGCCAATAGTGAGACAGGAGGAGGTAAGCAGCAAGAGGGCTTTACTGAACACTGTGTTCAAGAGACAGAGGGGGCAAAGTTTCCCCCAGATTCTGTCTGCCCCAAGAGGGCTTTTATAGGGAGAGGGTCAGGGTTTAGAAATTCCCAGGAACGTTGATTCTTCTTTGAGGGGGACGTAATGACGAAGTGACTTATTGTTGATGCCTTGCAGACCTCTTTACGCTATCCTGGTTTTGGTCACTGGATGGGTCCAGGTTTTGCTCAATTATCTTGGGTGGTGATGGTATCGCTCATTGTTTTTGTCACCTTGGAGAGAAGCATGGTTTAATCAACAATAAAAATCTTGATTACCTTGTTTTTTCACAGTGGAATTTGTTTTTCTACAATGGAACAATCGTGAGACAGATTCCAGAGTAAATAATCAACATTTTTAAAGACTAAAGATTTTAATCACAGCTTATACAGTTAAACTAGAAAATATATTCTCTCTTATTTTAATACTAAAACACTACAGAAAATGTATTTTCTCTACTTCATGTATGTATTCTAATTTTACAAATCCTAAATTCAAAGCTTATATTCAAAAGGAAAGCAAAAAAGCATGTTTTAGTGTTTTTTAGATGGTAGACAATACAGATTTTCTATTAAGAGTTTTCCTGGGGGTTGTAAGAAGGGGGTTGGGAACAGAGATTTGGGAACTTGGAAAAATTTCAGGAGAGAAACGCTTTGCTACTTAAGGTTGATTCTTGGACCAGCAGCATGGACATCATCTGGGAGCTATTAGAAGTAGAGAACCTCAGCACTCTTACACTACCCCAACCTACTGGATCGAAATTTTCAGTTTAATAAGATCCGTGCAGGGAGGATTCTTAGACACCTCACAGACTGAGAAGCACTTCAGTCAGAAGGTTAGAAAATGCTGTCTTTTATCCATAGCTTCCCAAGACTCAGTGGTTAGGAAAACACAAATAAACAATCAAGACCTCAGTCCTCCACCCTATGTTGCAGGCCATTTGTCATCTTTTCTATGGATTTGAGGAAGGCCAAACACAGAAGTTGCCGTGAACACTGCATTTTCAATTCCATTTCACCCTGGAGCAGCTGGCTTCCCACCCTCAGCCTAACTTTGAAATCCTGCGTTTATACTTTGATGAATTAACTATGTCACTTACAGCTTTGCACCCAGGGCCCTCCCTAGATACTACTTCAAGTGCCCATTAATTTAATTTCGCTCTGGAATCTGAAGTTTTAACTTACATCCAATACAGCTATCCCAGGTCACCTTCCCTCCTTATCTCTACCCATTTGTGTGATGTAGCCTGCTGCTATTAAGATTTTATTAACTTCCCTTGTTTTGGTCTCTGGTCTCATTACCTCACAATCCTTTACATTAAACTGCTAAAGCAAGGACTTTATGTCTAGCTCATTCTGCATTGCATTGCATTGCCTCCCTATATATTGCTATTTGCTTACCGCCCTCAAGACTTCTCACCTCTGTTTTGTCCTCTCAGCAATTCTTACCACTTTGCAGCATGTTCTTTCTTCCAGGTCATTAACATATAAAGTGGAAAAAAAAAATGGCCTTAATATTGACCCTTGTGGTTCTCTATTTCCTGGTCTTCAAACTCCCAAATGGTTTCCACACCCAAATGCTCTTTTCATAACAAATAATCCAATTCTCCCTCCATTTAAGTATGGTAAAAGAGGGGGCTGAGCTCTGTTATTTTTAACTATAAAAACATGATTTAGCCAGTCTTTTTGAGTTTAATGAAGTGAGGCCCATAAAAGATTGTAGTCAGCCACTTTGCTCAGGGAGCAGAATGCCTTGCTGACTTAGAGCCCACACAGCTGGACAGAGGGCCATGGTAGGATAAACAGCCACAAATTGTCTTGACTCCACTACTAGTTCATAGGTGGAAGAGAGCATTCTAAAATGAGTGGGATAAACCACTACTGAGGAGTCAGAAAGATACACCAGGTGTCCTTTGCCAAAAGATAATTTGCATGCTGTTCTTTCCAAGCCAGCTCCAGTGTTCAAATTAGTTGATCACAAAGCTCCACCGGCTGCCTTTTGCCCTAGCGGAAACCCTGCTGGCATAGTGGTTAAGGGCTACGGCTGCTAACCAAAAGGTCGCCAGTTGGAATCCACCAGGCACTCCTTGGAAACCCTATGGGGCAGTTCTACTCTGCCTTTCAGGGTCACTATGAGTCAGAATCAGCTCAACGGCAATCAGTTAGTTAGTTAAACTCATAGCAAGTCGAGTGTGTACAAACAGACAGTGTCAGAGACAAATAACACACATGACTCTGAAGCAAGGGAAAGGATACGGAGTTGTCTTCTAAATGGAGAAGACAAGATCTAGAGTTCAGGGGCTGTTCTGAGATCAGATATTGAAGCCAGAGGACTAGGTTTAAAATTTCATTTAAAAACCTCCTGACCATCACTTACTTTGCCAAGGTACCGTAACATTACAGTGAAATATTCCAATCATGTCTCATTTTCTTTGCTTTTGTGTTTATTCCTTCAGGCACACATAAAGGCATAATCACAATGAATTATATAATCTATGTTCTCATATAATATGTACACTTTGTAGAATCGTGTACTCTCTTATGAACTGGGATATATGGAGAAAAAAATCAAGTGTGGAGAGTTTAGAAGCTTTTTTTTTTTTTTTTTAATCTCAGAACAATCTTAAAGAGAAGTAGGAAAAAGAAAAGGAAGAAAAGGAAAATGTCTGGCCCTTGGAGTGAAATTACTATAGTTAACTCATATTCCTGGTGAAGTTTGCTGCACTGGAAGATATGTGATTAGGCAAGATTCCATAGCACACGTACAATTTAAACAGCATCACGTATTTATTGCTAGGAAGAAAAATTTAATAAGGACTGATTTTCTGAATAAGAAATTGTAATATTCAACCAAAGGTAATTAAAAAAATAAAAAATAGGGGGATATGATCCCAGAAGAGAGACAGAGTGGCTTTTTAGAATGAGCACAGATAGACACACAGGGTTTTTAATTTCAACTCAGCCATTAGAAAGTCCTCTGACCTTGAGTAAGCTACTTACCTTTGCTGAGCCTCAGTTTCTACCTCTTGAAAAAGGGGGGAGGGGATTATAAGCATATTTAAATACATAAGTCATTTACAGGTTAAAAATAAATATATGTGAAAACCGTTTAGCTCAGTGCTGGGCAACTAACAGCAATGACAAATGGGAGTAGTCTTTGTTTTCACTGTTACTGTCATTATTATTCCTATTATATAAAATAATGGAATCACAGGAGTTTATAACTGATAGGAACCTTAGAAATCATATAATCCAAATCTCTCATTTTATATAGGTGGGTATTGGGGAACCTTGAGAGAAAGTGAATGATTTTTAAGAACAAAACTGAAATTACTGTTACGTGGTTTCAGTTCATAATACCCTTCCATCTTAATATGTGAAAGGAAAGGCTACTGTCATAGCTCCATGATTCTTGGCAAGGGATTGGTGGGAGGGAAGTGTCCATGGCACACAGACTCTAGAGTCAGCTGATCTGGGCTCAAATCCTGGCTCTACCTCTTACTAGCTATAGTACTGAAAGCAAGTTGTTTGACTCCTTTGTATTTCTTGTGTCATATATCTAAAATGGTGATAATAGAAATTAAAAAAGTTGTTGTGAGAACTGAATAAATCCCTCCATATAAAGCATTTGAAGCTACATCTTTTGTGTAATAAACATTCAAAAGGGTTAATTGTCATTTCCCTTAGATGCCATTGTTTAGCAGAAAATATTCATTTTTCTTGATTTCTCTATAAAAGGTATTGAGTCTCATTGCTCTGTAGGATGCTGTGTTTGATAAGAAAATGCACCCAAAAGAACAGGAAAGAGCCCATTTTTTTCTAGCAAAGATTTTGTAATAGAGTTGGAGAGGCAACTGGAAAAAAAAAATTAAGATCACTATACAACCCTGTGCATTTGTTTCCAGGATTGATATTTTGCAAATCAATGTAATTCCAACTCGGGTAAAGTGTTCAGCAAACAGAATAGGAGATAAAACTTCCTATTTTTAGAGAAAAGACGAGTTTTCAGAAAGGATTTGAGCGCTGTTCTAGGCATAGATAGACGGAGGCCGTTTCAGATGAACATATGACCAGGGCAGACACATGGAAGGCAGCAGTTGTCGGGTTTCCACCACATTTGCCGACAGAGAACTCCATGATTTTCTACTTGTCAGTAACCACTCCACTGTAGCCAAAGCAAATTAATTAGGAAATAATTGGCCATATGCCAACACCATACCAGGTGTGAAACTACACATAGGGTTAAATATATTCATTTTCTTCCACTTGAACAGAGTAATTTAGAACTCCAAAATAGATGCTCAATGGCATGAAACTTGCTTTAAACTTTTTAAATTGCCTAAGTCAAATTAAAGGATGTGTCTTCAGCTATCCAATTAGTCAGATTCGTTAGCACTAGCCTTTGACAAAAGCTAAATAAAAACCCATATTCACACAAGCACAAACCAAAATACAACCCTCGTATCTGGGAGATAAATGAGAGGAATTATGCAAACTTGCAAAAGATTCCTCAAATTAAAACCCATAGATATTCTACTGGAGTACCTGCGTGGTAGGAGCAGTTAAGGCGCTCAGCTGCTGCTAACAGAAAAGTCGGAGGTTCAAGTTCACACAGAGGCACGTTGGAACTGAAAAATCAGCCATTGAAAACCCCATGAAGCACGGTTCTATTCTAACACAACTGGGGTTGCCATGAGTTGAAATCAAGGACTTGACAACTTTCTTGTTTGTTTTGCTTTGCTTTAGCCATTCTACCATTTGAACACACAAGCAATTGGATTGAAATTTTCCAGTCGGTGAATTCCTGTCTCTCTCTCTCTCTCTCTCTGTGTGTGTGTGTGTGTGTGTGTGTGTGTGTGTATGTGAGAGAGAGGAAGGGAGAGAGAGTTTTACAGTTACCTCTGCAGGAATACCTATACAAAACAAAACAAAAATCTACGAGTTACAACCTGTCATTTTGCCCAAAGGTTACTTAAAGATATTTACTTGGTAACCTAATTTGTTTATCACCTCAACACCATTTTGAAGTATATTTCGTCCTCCCTCGACACCTATACCTCATTTAAATCACATTCACATCGTTGTTGTTTTACACACAGTAAAATATTCAAGCAAAGACTCAGCCTGGGAATGCCGAGTCTCACAGTAAATTGAGAATAAGTTACCCATGTAGTTGGTACGCATCATGTGAGCATTAAAAGAGGAAGTAAATTTATGGTAAAAAGGCAGCAAAGGTATGTACCTTAATGCTAAGTACATCCAATAGTATAGTGTGATGTTTGATTTTATTGGCCAGGAGACAATGCATGTATTAGAGGAGAATTTTCAATCAAAATTTTAATATCACACATTCTACAGATGTCACTTCATAAAGTCAAGCATTTATATCTTGAGACTACAAGGCTTGGCATTTAGAGCTGTACCATCAAACAGAGGCCTGGAGTTCCATATGTTTTCTTCAACTTTCTCTTCATAGTTTTTTTTTTTTTTTTTAAAAGCAAAACAAGTATGGATGAATTATGTATTGATAAAAGTACATGATACTTTCATAAAGCTTATTGGCAGGCAATTTTAGTGTGGTATTGTACCACTTTGTGTTTTAGAAGCTTCATAAACCTTAGTTACTTCTGCAACCATGTGAACAAATCATTAGAATAACACATATTGATAAACTAAAATTATTTACTTATGCATCTATCCCCTCATAAGACAATAGTAACTTAGATGTATTATTTTTTCTAATTATAAAAGTAACACGTGTTCCTTATAAAATTTTTAGAGTAAAGAAATATATAAAGTAAAAGTGGTGGAATTCCAGCCAGTACAAAATTATGGTTTTGAGTTTATGGTTTCCAAGTTAGTAAGTTTTGAAGACATAATACCTGTCGCCTTTATCAAAAACAGTAATGGTTAGGTGCCACAATTACCACTGACACTTGGCAAAGCAAGAACCATCCGTTCTCATCCCCCCCTTGCTGGGGAAGATACCTGAACCAGGGATGTTACTTGGTGGTAAATCTTTATTTTTAAAAGAAATAAATATTTTAATTTCCTGATAGTTTGAGCTCCTGATCTATCCACTTGGAAAATGTAGGACCTTTTATATTACATGAGGAAACCCTGGTGGCATAGTGGTTAAGTGCTACAGCTGCTAACCAAAGGGTCAGCAGTTCGAATCTGCCAGGTGCTCCTTGGAAACTCTATGGGGCAGTTCTACTCTGTCCTATAAGGTCGCTATGAGTCAGAATAGACTCGACGGCACTGGCTTTGGTTTTTTTTTTTTTTTTTTTGGATATTACGTGACCATGACTTAACACTTTGGGCAAATTAAAAGTGCTATTATGATGGTGTCAATAAACTTGTCCTGTGGCTCAGCACTTGTCTCAATGCTTTCCACATTCAGCCATGAGAAGCTGTTGTAGTCTGACTGGGCTAGGAATGAAACACGCCACACACTCCCCAAAGTGGAGAGTCAGAATAAATGACATGATGAGGATAAATCACTTAAATAGCTTCTAGAAAATAGAAGAAATCCAATAAATAATATCTTCTATTCCCTTCTTCCATGTTCTTCCTTACACACTTGAAGATCCATCCATAATAGTCCACAACACCTAATATTTTATTCTGCTCCTCTGAAGAAGAGGTTACAGAGCTCATAAGGTAGTAATGATGCCTGCTGAGTTTTGGCCTAGTTGCCTGTAGCAATAGTTCTCAGCCCTGTCTTACACTGAGGTGCACACTGGTGCCCTTAGGCCAAAAAGAGGGATGGAATAGGGAAAGCCTCCCTTTACCCTTTGGTATTTTGTCAAGATTGAGTCAGAATCAAGGAAAATGCATTTATTAGATCATAAACTATGATGCTACAGAATGAGGATTTCAATAAGGCAAAAAAAAAAAAAAAAACCCAGTGCTGTCGAGTCGATTCTGACTCATAGCGACCCTATAGGACAAAGTAGAACTGCCCCATAGAGTTTCCAAGGAGCACCTGGTGGATCCAAACTGCTGACCCTTTGGTTAGCAGCTGTAGCACTTAACTGCTATGCCACCAGGGTTTCCTCAATAAGGCAAAGGTGTAATAAAATTGCAAGCTATTATAAGGTGTTATTCTTTTTTGGATTTTTTTCCCCCTTTGTTTGCTATACTCTATCTTTTCCTGTTTCTGCTGACAAAAGATGAGTCTGAGATTCCTTCCCACCTACAAGAGGATTCTGCCTTGGGAAGGCCTAGAATGGGAGGTTTTGCTTTAAGAATTAGGGATACCCTTTATTTCCTAGAATTCATCTTTCCTAGAATTTTTTTCTTACCCCTGGAGTGGAAAATTCTGGGGAGAAAAGAGAGGGTGTTAGCTGAAGAGGCAGAAGCTGAGAAGCCTGCTAATTCTACTTAAAAAAAAAAAATTACTATAAAATTTAGTCTTGCCTCTAAATTAGACCAAAAAGTGAATGCAAAAACAATCAAAACACCAATAGTCTACTTTATGGAACATACAAGCTGTTTCCAAATTGTATTTGGAAAAGTAAATGCCCAAGAATAACTTTACAGTTACTATCTATAAAAGAAAAATTTAACAGTGGATAACAACAGACCAGTTAGAAAACAGCTAAATAAATTATAGTACATCGAGCATAGAGATTCAGCTATAAAATAGAATATATATGTATAGGATCATGTGGCTACATGTGTATGATTTATAAAAACACACAAAAAAAGAAAGGTCTGAATGAATACGTAATAAGCTCTCAGCCTTTGTTACTTTTGGGAAACTGGGGTTGGGGGATGAGTAAAGTGAAAATAGTTTTAGTTTATATTATGTATGTTTCAATATTAGAAAGAATATTGAAAGAAAAATTAGAATTTATTGGTTAGTTATATCATTTAGAAAGAAAAATTAGAATTTATTGGTTAGTTACATCATTTCAAGAATGAATGAAAAATGATGAAAGGAGGACCACACATCTAATAAGTATAAATGTGAGTAAATGAAGCCGTATAAAGCCCTAAATGAGACGCAATAATTATAAAGAAAACCAGACTTGGCTTTTTAATTTATATAAGTTATGCTAAAAACAAAACAAAACCAAAACCAAGGAGCTGGGCTAATTTGAGCAAATGGTGTAATGTTAATGGTAGGTGAGAGTACACAATCACGTAGCTCCCAGTTTGCTTCTGACTTTTTTATCAAGGAGAATAATTACCTTACTAAGAGGGTGAAATAAACATTTGGAATGAAGGAATTTAAGTTTAAGTTAGGAGAAAAGATGATAAGAGACCCCCCTTGCTGCATTAAAAGAGTTTGTCGATTGTTCTGGGGACGGGGAGTCAAAGGAACAGGTTCACAGGAGTCAAAGGAACAGGTTCACAGGGAACCAGAAGAACATGAAGTGATCATTGAAATTGGAGAGGCACTCTAAGAATGAAATGGGAATAATTTGAACATTAGAAAAGAAAGAGCTTCAAATATGTAAAAAAAAGGGGGAAAGGCAGAGCCAGTAAAGATGAAAAATTAACTTAAAATTAATATGGAGCAGAATTTTAAAATATATTGTTACATCTGGCTTGTTCATTATTTAAAGTTGATCAATAGAAACCAGCACTGGTTCACTAAGCTAAAAATAACAACCCTGTAAAATTTTTACACTGTTGCCCTAAAAAAATTTGACATAATTCATTTCATCATGAGGGATAAAGTCTTCAGTGATAAAAGGTTGCTTGATTTAAACTTGATTACTAGATTTAGATATAAAGGCCCATTTAATCCAAACACAATTGAACAACTAAAGTTCTCAAGGCACAGTAGGCCAGGTTGTGTTTAACACTTTTTAAAATATAGGATAAGAGAAAACAAGTGACCCAAGTATTGAAAATACTAAACTCTTGAATAACAACCTCTAAAATGAAAATGTTATTTCTCCAATATCAAGATTGCTAGACTGAAAAGTTCTCTAAAATATGAATCACTTCACACTTCATTTTACATGCAATATTATTCTTCACTTGAGGTTAATAAAAGCCTTGAAGTTTAGCCTAGTACTTCATTTAAATATTCCATTAGAAAGATGAGTTCCATTCCAAAAACAGGCAGTCAGGTAAAACTTTGATATAGATTTTTGAGGTATTACGTAGAGATAACAAATATATCAGAAAAAGGCAAATGAAAAACAATCACTTCAAAGATCATCTTTACTTTTTTACTTAAGTATTAGGATAAAGTTAGATTAGCATTATCCGTAATATTTTAGAGAAAATTACACTGTCGTTGATCTGCCAATACCAGTGATCAGACACCAGTAATATGAGCACATGAGAATCTGTGCCACACGCACACACGCACTGGGATTTTCAACCAGAACATCTGATTTTGAGCTTAAGTTCCTCATCAACCAGCTGAGTGACCTTGAGAAAATAATTATTTTTTCAGAGCCTCATTGCGCTTTGTGGCTCTGCTAAGTATCAAGCAGATTGATTTATGTTAACATTCCTAGAATAAAACATGAACTCATTAAATGATAAATTATTTTTATAGAAAGGAAGAGGGATGACTGGGATGACTAATGTGGCAGGCCACCTCTAAGACGTCCCCCAGTGATCCCCACCTCCTGGTACTCACAACCTTGCATGACCCCCTTTGCCAATAATTGTGAACGGTCTGAGATTTTTACCCTACTTGCAAGTTAGCCTGCTACACTTTCATGGATGCTGGCAGGAGTTATGAGACTCCTGGGTCAGAAAGGAATGATAGTTTATTACTCATAGCAACAGCCAGGGTATAATCATTTGCATCCATTCCCCAAGACCCTATTGCCCCATGTTGACCCCAGAGCATGTAGTAGATTGTGTTATAGGAGAGGAACCCCAACCTTAAGGAACCTGTATCTTTTACAATGGGCAACAGGACTGCTTGAATTTTACTCCCAAGGGTGATATTCTTATTATCTTGGACAGTAAATAGACTGGCCCTTTGCTATGAAGGGAGGCATTATCTCTACTTTTTAAGGCTTATTGTTATATAAATATCTTTGAAAAGCTATTCCAGAACAAAGTCAGAAATGTGAGATACTCATGAAGAATTTTCTCCCAAACATTCTTCCCCTGGAGTATAGGTTGGACCTGTTGATTCACTTCTAATAAATAGCATCAGGCATAAATGATGGGCTGTCACATTTAAGATTAGATTATACAAAGACTGTGCCTTCTGCCTTGAATGTTTTCTTTCACACTTTCCTGGATCACTTAACCTGTGGGAAAACAACTTCCATGTCTTGAGGCAGCCCTATGGAGAGATCAACATGACAAGGACCAAAAATCACCTGAGTGAACTTGGAAGCGGATTCACCACCAACTGAGCCTTCTGACAAGACTGTAGCACTGACAGCTTGACTGCAACTTCACTAGAGACCTTGAAACAAAGGCATCCATTTAAGTTGCTCCCAGATTCCTGACGCACAGAAACTTTATTGTTTTAAGTCATTAAATGTCAGGGAAATTTGTTATTCAGGAATAGATACCTAATACAGATGGCTTCTAATAATTACTATTAATACGGCAGTTTGCAGAGACAAAGCACTTTCATATATGTTGGCTTTGAACAAGCATTAAAGAGATTTGGAGTATTTAGGAAGAAGCATTTAATGGCATTGGAGAACAAATATACATTTACATGTTCAAAAAAGGCAAAGTTTGATAATTTGTATTCAGGTATCCTCAAATTCCTTACCTTTTTTTTTTTAATTCTCTAGCCAACTGTCTACTCTTCATGCAAAAGGCACTACCATCATCTCATTTTAAGGCTTTTCAGGAATCCACCAGGCAAACTCAGGTGTACATTCCTCTGAATTCCCTTTGCTCAATGTATACACTGAATCACAGCAGTAACCACACTCTATTGGGCTTTGTAGTTATTTGTCTCATGACTGGATTAAAAACAATTTGATAGTAGTGATATTATTTCACCTCTGTAATCCTGTGGTTTAACACAGGATCTGATGCATGATAGCCAATAATTTATTCATTCAACAAATGTTATTGAAGGTCTGTTATATATCAGACAATATTTTAGGTGCCTGGGAATCATTAATAAATTAAACACACAAGATCTCCTGATGTGTAACATATATTTTAGTAGAAAAGTCACTCAATAGGCATTGAATGAATGAGCATATTCATGTTTTAGCATTTTCCTACTTACTCCCAACTATAACTCAGGACTTTGTTAAATTATTATACTTATTCATATACAACCACTCGCCATGAGAAATTAAGGTCTGACCACAACAATAGTCTTTCCTTTCCGGGAGAAATTTCACATATTACCAAGGCCTTCAGTGCTTTTATCCCAAAGAAGATTAATGATGGCAAATTTTATCCCTGTAGGGAAGCCGGTGGATGAGATGCTAACGTATGTGTCAAATCACATCTTATAAAAAAAAAAAAAAAAAATTTGTTGTTTTAAAATAATTTATGCTTCCATAATACATTACAAAGTCTTATGTATCTTTTTATAGTTTACAAAGCACTTCTACAGTTAATCCTTGTAACAAATGAAGAGGGAAGAAGCAATATTCTTTTCTAGGTTTATTTTTGCTTTCTCTTTTATTCTGGCATCAAATAATATATGATCATTGTAGGAACTGTGAAACTCAGTAAGATCTAGTGTAAAGAAGCAGTAAAAATATCACAAATAACTGCATGCCTGGCAAAATGCTGGCATGTCTCCTTTCAACCTTTTTATGTGCATTTTCTTCTTAACCTATTTGAGATTACATTACTCATACCACTTTTTTTCACTTAACAAAATTTTGACATTTTCCAATTTTAGATCCTGGAGTATAAGCCACCATATTTATTTGACATGATTTATTCTCTTAAAATATTTTTCCTATTTTTGAATTGTCACATTATTTCCAAAGTTTTTCTAACTTTATATAATGATGCAACAAACCTCATTGTATGTAAGTATTATTTTCTTCTACTTTTCTCAGTATTTCCATAGGATAGATTCTAGGAGGTGACACATTATGTGAAATAATATAAATATTTTATATTGTTTTCTGGAAAGATGGGAAATATAACACTCTAGAAAGAGGCCTGGATAAGTAAAGCATTAGTGAAAAAAAAGAACAAAGTAGGAGGCCCCATATTACCTGATTTTAGAACCTATTATATTGCCACAGTAGTCAAAACAGTCTGGTACTGGTACAACAACAGACACATAGATCAATGGAACAAAACTGAAAATCCAGATATAAATTCATCCACATATGAGCAGCTGATATTTGACAATGCCCTGAAGTCAGTTAGGTGGGGAAAAAATAGTTTCTTTAACAAACGGTGCTGGCATAACTGGATATTCAGCAGCAAAAAAAATGAAACAAGACCCATACCTCACACTTTGCACAAAAACTAACTCAAAATGGATCAAAGACGTAAATATAAAATCTAAAACAATGAAGATCATGGAAGAAAAAATAGGGAAAATGCTAAGAGCCCTAATACATGGCATAAACAGTATACGAAACATTATTAATAATACACAAACACCAGAAGAGAAACTAGACAACTGAGAGCTCCTAAAAATCAAACACCTATGCTCATCCAAAGACTTCACCAAAAGGGTAAAAAGATTACCTACAGATTGTGAGAAAGTTTTTAGCTATGACATTTCCGATCAGCATTTGATCTCTAAAATCTACATGATACTGCAAAAACTCAACTACAAAAGACAAACAACCCAATTAAAAAGTGGGCAAAGGATATGAACAGGCACTTCACCAAAGGAGACATTCAGGCAGCTAACAGATAAATGAGGAAAAGCTCACAATCATTAGCCATTAGAGAAATGCAAATCAAAACTACAATGAGATTCTATCTCACTCCAACAAGGCTGGCATTAATCCAAAAAACAGAAAATAATAAATGTAGGAGAGGTTGTGGAGAGACTTGAACACTTATACACTGCTGGTGGGAATGTAAAATGGCACAACCACTTTGGAAATCAATTTGGTGCTTTCTTAAAAAGCTAGAAATAGAACTACCATACGATCCAGCAATCCCACTCCTTGGACTGTATCCCAGAGAAATAATAGCCTTTACACGAACAGATATATGCACACCCATGTTCACTACAGCACTGTTTACAATAACAAAAAGATGGAAGCAACCAAAGTGCCCTTCAACAGATAAACGGATAAATAAATTATGGTATATTCACACAATGGAACACTATGTGTTGATAAAGAACTATGATGAACCCATGAAACACCTCATAACATGGAGGAATCTGGAAGGCATTATGCTGACTGAAATTATTGTTGTTGTTAGGTGCCATCAAGTCAGTTCCGACTCTTAGAGACCCTATGCACAACAGAACGAAACACTGCCTGGTCCTGAGCCATCCTTACAATTATTGTTATGCCTGAGCTCATTGTTGCAGCCACTGTGTCAATCCACTCGTTGAGGATCTTCCTCTTTTCCACTGACCCAGTACTCTGCCAAGCATGATGTTCTTCTCCAGAGACTGATCCCTCCTGACAACATGTCCAAAGTATGTAAGACACAGCCTTGCCATCCTTGCTTCTAAGGAGCATTCTGGTTGTACTTCTAAGACAGATTTGTTCGTTCTTTTGGCAGTCCATGGTATATTCAATATTCTTCACCAACACCACAATTCAAAGGCATCGATTCTTCTTCGGTCTTCCTTATTCATTGTCCAGCTTTCACGTGTATATGATGTGATTGAAAATACCATGGCTTGGGTCAGGCATACCTTAGTCTTCAAGGTGACATCTTTGCTTTTCAACACTTTAAAGTGAGTGATATTAGTCAGTTACGAAAGGACAAATATTGTATGAGACCACTATTATAAGAACTCAAGAAATAGTTTAAACACAGAAGAAAAAATTCTTTGATGGTTACGAGAGTAGGGAAAGAGAGAAGGACAGGGGTGTTCACTAATTAGATAGTAGTTAAGAACAATTTTGCATGAAGGGAAAGGCATCACACAGTACGAAAGGTCAGCACAACTGGACTAAACCAAAATCAAAGAAGTTCCCTGAACGAACTGAATGCTTCAAAGGCCAGTGTAGCAGGGGAGGGGGGTTTGGGGACCATGGTTTCAGGGGAGATCTAAGTCAATTAGCATAATAAAATCTATTAAGAAAACATTCTGCATCCCACTTTGGTGAATGGTGTCTGGGGTCTTAAACACCAGCAGGTGGCCATCTAAGATACATCAATTGGTCTCAACCGACCTGGAGCAAAGGGGAACGAAGAACACCAAAGACACAAGGTAATTATGAGCCCAAGAGACAGGGCCACATAAACCAGAGACCACATCAGCCTGAGATCTGAAGAGCTAGATGGTGCCTGGCTACTACTGATGACTGCCCTGACAGGGAACACAACAGAGAACCCCTGAGGAAGCAGGAGAGCAGTGGGATGCAGACCCCAAATTCTTGTAAAAAGACTAGACTTAATGGTCTGATTGAGACTAGAAGGACCCCGGTGGTCATGGCCCCCAGACCTTCTGTTGGCCCAGGACAGAAACCATTCCCAAAGCCAAGTCTTCAGACAGGGATTGGGCTGGACTATGTTATAGAAAATGAGGAGTGAACTTCTTGAATCAAGTAGACACATGAGACTATGTGGGCAGCTCCTGCCTGGAGGGGAGATGAGAAAGCAGAGGGGGACAGAAGCTGGCTGCACCGACACAGGGAATACAAGGTGGATAGAAGGAGTGTGCTGTCCCATTAGGGGGAGAGCACCTTGGAGTACATAGCAAGGTGTATAAAAATTTTTGTATGACAAACTGACTTGATTTGTAAACTTTCACTTATAGCATAATAAAAATGAAAAAAAAATTAAAAAAACAACACTATCAGAATTATGAGAATATTCTTTTTATTCATCTGCCATTGGTTTCAATAATAGCATTTGGTTAAACTTTGTTAATAGTTGAAATGAAATTGTATTGTTTTAATTTACATTTCTTTGATTACCAGTGAAGCTCAACTTTATATGTATATATATGTACATGTATATGTGTGTGTGTGTGTGTGTGTGTGTGTTTAACAATTTGCACTTCCTCTGTAGTTTGCTCCTATAGTCCTATAACTGCTGGGTAGTAGAATTTTCTAATGAATCAATAAAAATTTCAATATAGAGAGGCTATCAATGCTGCTTTATTGTTTTGGTTTCATTTCTTGAAAATCTTTGTCCCAGCCTGTATACATTATTTTTATAAAAGATGTTATCAGTATACAGTCAAATATTTTTTGTGTCTTTTTTTTTCCCATTCCTTAAGTGGTCTAGGTATTACTTTCCCTTTCAGTAAACTGAAACAATGGAAAGGAAACTCTGTAATTAGACATTGACAAGATTGGAAGTCAATCAATTTGTATTCATTAAAAAATATATAATCCTATAAATATTTTAATTTTAATTTGCAACACATAATTGCATATTTATTTATAGAATTTTTGGTAGGCTAGGGCCTTTATCTTTAGTCTGAGTCCCTTGATTAGGCTTCTCCACTGTCTTTCTTGTGTAAACCACACCAAACATGTATATCCTCTTCAATTTCCACTCTTGATTTCTTGATGGAGGAGAAAACATCTAAGAAAATTGTGAAGTAATCAGGTGTTCCCTCTTCTAGACCTTTAAAATATTTCCCATGATATTTTATAGTTGCCTGTAACAAGAGCTTTGTTTTAACTACAAACTTGTCCAAATCATTGAACTTCATTTTATATTTATAGTAACTTTCCTTTGCACTCATACTAAGATATTAAATAAAACAGGAGTACAGAGGCGGGGCCAAGATGGAGGAATAGACAGACACTTTCGTTGAGCCCTCTTTACAACAAAGACCCCCAAAAACAAGTGAAACAAGTATATTTGTGATAAGCTGGGAGCCCTGAGCATCAAAGGCAAGCTTAGACAACGAACTGAGGGGTAGGGAGAGGAAGAGCCTGTTCCGAAGTGGAGAGGAGTTACCGGACCTGAACCGCCGGGAGCCCTCAGGCACCATTCCCCGAGGGGTGACGGTGGGGCGGCAGGCTGGTCCTAGCCTTCTGCCGCAGTTTCCTCAGGGAGAAGCAGCCAACCACACAGCCCACTCACACCTCTGAAACCTAAGCAGGAGGGCGCTCTCGGCAAAAGCTAAGTACTTGCATATATTTTACCACGCCTCCCCCCACCCGCCACACACACACAAACTAGCTTCAGTGGCTGAATCTCTGGGCCTGAGATAGACCCTGGTGAGCACCTAGACCATGCTCCTGGCCTTGGGAAAGGAAAAAAATTGCAATTGGGGAGAAAAGATAATTTTCTAGCTCCATTAACTGGGGGGCTCAGAACAGAAGCAGCTCCTGTCCAGGCATAAACTGTCCTTGGACCTTGAGCACCTTTCCCTTCTGCATGGACCTGTGTGGGCCTATTTTGGGAGAACAGGCCCTTGTTGGCAAACTCCAACCATTTCAGCTGTGCGATGGAGAGGTGGGTGTTTGATGTTTGATATTGCTTTGCCTATTAAACAAGGTCCTCACCTACCCACATCAGGGACCTAAGGACTGGTAGCTCCACTCAGGTCACCCAGCCACCCGCGACAGGGGTCCAAAGATAACTGGTACCTCCCAGCCCTTACGACCCAAAACTTTGGGTGCCCAAGGTCCCTCTGAAGAACCCACCCAACAGCACGCCCTAGGGAACAGAGATGTGTTTTCCTCAGAGACACTTGGGGGTCAGTTCTCAGCCCCCTGCCTTGTTCAGTGCATGACTCCCTGCTGCAATCAGATACTGGTATATATACCAATCGCCCCTGCCCCTCTAAGACTGTAGGACAGAGCCTATACCACACACTTGATGATCAGCTACCTGGAAACCTGAGCTGAATTCGTGCAAGAAAACTGAATGGAATCCTAGACTGAAATACCTGATAACAGCTCTAGCCAGCTAGGGGCAGGACACCAGAGCTCCAAAGGCAAAAATAATTAAGTTAGCTCACTCAAGCAACCCATAGGTGTATACCAAAACAAAACAAAGCAAGCAGCTATGACACAGTAAGAAAGCATAAACTAATAAATTACTTATAGATGGCTCAGAGACAAGAGTCAATATCAAGTCACATAAAGACACAGACCATGATCACCTCGACAGGCTCTCAAAACAAAGAATCCAGGGATCTTCTAGATGAAAGTGCATTCCTGGAATTACCAGAGCCAGAATACAAAAGTTTAATATACAGAACCCTTCAAGACATCAGGAAGGAAATGAGGCAATATGCAGAAGAAGCCAAGGAACACACAGACAAATCAACTGAAGGAATTAGAAAGACTATTCAGGAACATAATGAAAATTTTAATAAGCTGGAAAAATCCATAGACAGCAATCAGGAATTCAGAAGATTAACAATAAAATTACGGAATTAGAGAACTCATTAGAAAGCCAGAGGCACAGAATTGAGCAAGTAGAAGCTAGAATTTTGGAACTTGAAGATAAATCACTTGGTACTAATATATTTGAAGAAAAATCAGATAAAAGAATTTAAAAATATGAAGAAACCTTAAGAACTATGTGGGACTCTATCAAGAGAAATAACATATGAGTGATTGAGTACAAGAACAAGGAGGAATAACAGAAAATATAGAGAAAATTGTTGAAGATTTGTTGGCAGAAAACTTCCCTGATACTGTGTAAGATGAGAAGATACCTATCCAAGATGCTCATCGAACTCCACATAAGGTAGATGTTAAAAGAAAGGCACCAAGACATATTATAATCAAACTTGCCAAAACGAAAGATAAAGAGACAACTATAAGAGCAGTGAGGGATAAATGAAAAGTCACCTACAAAGGAGAGCCAATAAGAATAAGCTCAGACTACTCAGCAGAAACCATGCAGCAACAAGGCAATGGGATGACATATTTAAAAAATTAAAGGAAAAAAAAATTGCCTGGAAAGAATCATATATCCAGCAAAACTGTCTCTTAAATATGAAGGTGAAATTAAGACATTTCCAGATAAACACAAGCTTAGGGAATTTGTAAAAACCAAACCAAAACTACAAGAAATACTAAAGGGAGTCCTTTGGTTAGAAAATCAATAATATCAGGTATCAACCCAAGACTAGAATACTGGGCAGGGCAACCAGAAGTCAACCCAGACAGGTAAATCCAAAAAAACAAAGCAAGACTATATATTAACAAAAAAAGCCCAAAACAGGGTAACAGTGATGTTATTATATAAAAGAAGACAACATTAAAATAATAAAGAGGGACTAAGAAATGTAATCATAGATCTTCCATATGAAGAGGAAGATACGGTGATACAAACTAATAAGAGTTAGTTTTAAATTTAGAAAAATAGGGTTAAATAATAAGGTAACCACAAAGTAGACAAACTATCCTACCCATCAAAATAAGATACAAGAGAAAAATACAGACACAGCAAAAACAAAATCAACAACAATAAATATGAGGAAAGGACAATATATAAAGAAAATCTACTCAGCACATAAAATCAAGTGGGAAAAAGAAACTCAACAACACACGAAAAAAGACAGCAAGGTGATAGCACTAAATTCATACCTATCCATAATTATCCTGAATGTAAACGGACTAAATGCACCAATAAAGAGACAGAGAGTGGCAGAATGGATTAAAACACAAGATCCGTCTATATGCTGCCTACAAGAGACACATCCTACAATTAGAGACACAAACAAAAACTGAAAGGATGGAAAAAAATATATCAAGCAAACAACAATCAAAAAAGAGCAGGAGTGGCAATATTAATTTCTAACAAAATAGACTTTAAAGTTAAATCCATCAGAAAGGATAAGGAAGGACACTATATAATAATTAAAGGGACAATACACCAAAAGATAAAACCATATGAAATATTTATGCACCCAACGACAGGGCTGCAAGATACATAAAACAAACTCTATCAGCATTGAAAAGTGCGATAGACAGCTCCACAATAATAGTAGGAGACTTCAACACACCACTTTTGGTGAAGGACAAGACATCCAGAAAGAAGCTCAATAAAGACACAGAAGATCTAAATGCCACATTCAACCAAATTGACCTCATAGACATATACAGAACACTCTGCTCAACAGCAACCAAGTATACTTTCTTTTCTAGTGCACATGGAACATTATCTAGAATAGACCCCATATTAGGTCATAAAGCAAGCCTTAGCAGAATCCAAAACATTGAAATATTACAAAGCATCCTCTCTGACCATAAGGCCATAAAAGTGGAAATCAAGAAGAGGAAAAGCAGGGAAAAGAAATCAAATACTGGGAAACTGAACAATACCCTGCTCAAAAAAGACTGGATTATAGAAGACAGTAAGGATGGAGTAAAGAAATTCAAAGAATCCAATGAGAATGAAAACACTTCCTTTCAGAACCTTTGGGAAACAGCAAAAGCGATGCTCGGAGGTCAATTTATATCAATAATTGCACACATTTAAAAAGGAGAAAGGGCCAAAATCGAAGAATTATCCCTACAACTTGAAAAAATAGAAAGAAAACAACAAAAGAAACCCACAGGCACCAGAAGAAAACAAATAATAAAAATTAGAGCTAAGATGGCGGACTAGGTGGACGCTACCACGGATCCCTCTGGCAACAAAGACTCGGAAAAACAAGGGAGTCGATCACATACATAACAATCTACAAACTCTGAACAACAAGCACAGACTTAGAGACGGAAAACGAACAAATACGGGCAGACAGCGACCGTTTTCAGAACCAGGAGCCAGCGTACCAGGCAGGTGACCTTCGGAGCCTGATCTGGGGCAGAGCCCAGGGGGGCAGACGGCACAGAAGGGGGGCCCACCCCTTCCCCCCCGAACCCATCCCGGGAGGAAGTCTAGCTGGTTGGTGCAGGCGGCGTAGCAGCGCAGCCGGAGGGAGAAGCACCCGGGAGGCAGTGACTGATCTGCGAGTGGGGAGAACAGCGTCCCAGCTGGGGAGCCGTCCCGCCGGGAGTTTGGCGGGAAGCGGGCGGGGAGCGAGCGGGGGGTGGTCAGCTATATTTCCCTAAAGTGACCCCGGGGCAGGGCCGACACGTTCGTGCGGGGGGACGCACACCCAGTCCGCGCGTGTGGCGCGGCACACCGGAGGGAGAAGTCCCTGGGAGGAAGTGAATGGTCTCGGAGCGGGGAAAGCAGCGTCGCAGCCGGGGTGCTGTCCCGCTGGGATTTGGGCACGCACGCGCGCTGGGGCGTGAGCACGGGGTCCATTTTTATTACCCTGAATTGACCCAGGGAGAGGGCCCACCTGGCCTTGCAGGTGACGCCCACCCAGTTCGCGCAAGAGGTGTGGCTCACCGGAAGGAGAAGTCCCCGGGAGGAAGTGACTGGTCCCGGAACGGGGAAAGCAGCGTCCCAGCAGGGAAGTCGTCCAGCTGGGATTTGGGCGCGTGCGCGGGCGGGGCGTGACTGCGGGGCCCAATTATATTTGCCTGAATAGACCCTGGGGGCGGGCCCAACCGTTCGTGTGGGAAACGCCCACCCAGTTCGCGCGAGCAGTGCCATGCACCGGAGAGAGAAGTCCCCGGGAGGAAGTGACTGGTCTCGGAGGGGGGAAAGCAGTGTCCCAGCCAGGGACCCGTACCGCCTGGATTTTGGCTGACGGGGGCGTGGCGTGAACGCGGTGTTCAGCTCTATATTCTGTGGTGCTACACTCATAGCTCTCTGATCCCTCCACCACCCTCCCCAGGCGGCCCCATTAACATCCAAATACCCGGAGCCAGGGGGAGAATTCAGATAGGGATCTGACTGCATTTTTTTTTTAGCTGATTACCTGGAAAATCTAGTTTCCGAGTGATGGCTCAGAGACAGCAGTCCATATCAAACCACATAAAGAAACAGACCATGACAACTTTTCCGACCCCCCAAACAAAAGAATCAAAATCTTTCCCAAATGAAGATACAATCCTGGAATTATCAGATACAGAATATAAAAAACTAATTTACAGAATGCTTAAAGATATCACAAATGAAATTAGGATAAATGCAGAAAAAGCCAAGGAACACACTGATAAAACTGTTGAAGAACTCAAAAAGATTATTCAAGAACATAGTGGAAAAATTAATAAGTTGCAAGAATCCATAGAGAGACAGCATGTAGAAATCCAAAAGATTAACAATAAAATTACAGAATTTGACAACGCAATAGAAAGTCAGAGGAGCAGACTCGAGCAATTAGAATGTAGACTGGGACTTCTGGAGGACCAGGGAAACAACACCAACATAGCTGAAAAAAAATCAGATAAAAGAATTAAAAAAAATGAAGAAACCCTAAGAATCATGTGGGACTCTATCAAGAAGGATAACCTGCGAGTGATTGCAGTCC
Organism: Elephas maximus indicus; assembly: GCF_024166365.1. Lineage (NCBI taxonomy): Eukaryota > Metazoa > Chordata > Mammalia > Proboscidea > Elephantidae > Elephas > Elephas maximus. The sequence goes on along the minus strand of NC_064837.1, from coordinate 40,796,018 downwards.
CAGAACAGGGAGGGAGGACAGAAAACACAGAGAAAATAGTTGAAGAACTCCTGACAGAAAACTTCCCTGACATCATGAAAGACGAAAGGATATCTATCCAAGATGCTCATCGAACCCCATTTAAGATTGATCCAAAAAGAAAAACACCAAGACATATCATCATCAAACTTGCCAAAACCAAAGACAAACAGAAAATTTTAAAAGCAGCCAGGGAGAAAAGAAAGGTTTCCTTCAAGGGAGAATCAATAAGAATAAGTTCAGACTACTCAGCAGAAACCATGCAGGCAAGAAGGGAATGGAAAGACGTATACAGAGCACTGAACGAGAAAAACTGCCAACCAAGGATCATATATCCAGCAAAACTCTCTCTGAAATATGAAGGAGAAATTAAGATATTCACAGATAAACACAAGTTTAGAGAATTTGCAAAAACTAAACCAAGACTGCAAGAAATGCTAAAGGAGATTGTTTGGCCGGATGACCAATAATATCAGGTACCAGCACAATACAAGGTCACAAAACAGAACGTCCTGATATCAACGCAACTCAAATAGGGAAAGCACAAAAACAAACAAATTAAGACTAATTCTAATAAATAAATAAATAAACAAAATAATACACATAACAGGAAATCATGGAAATCAACAGATAAATGACCACAATAATCAAAAAGAGGGACTAAATATAGGAGGCATTGAACTGCCAGATGGAGAGTGATACAAGGCGATATAGAAGGATACAAGTCAGGTTTTTACTTAGAAAAATAGGGGTAAATAATAAGGTAACCACAAAAAGGAATATCAATTCCATAACTCAAGAAAAAAGCCAAGAAAAACGTAACGACTCAACAAACACAAAGTTAAACATTATGAAACTGAGGATCTCACAAGCTACTAAGAAAAACGTCTCAGCACAAAAAAGCACGTGGAAAAAGGAAATGGCCAACAACACACGTGAAAAGGCATCAGAATGACAGCACTAAAAACTTATTTATCTATAATTACGCTGAATGTAAATGGACTAAATGCACCAATAAAGAGACAGAGAGTCACGGACTGGATAAAGAAACACGATCCATCTATATGCTGCCTACAAGAGACACACCTTAGACTTAGAGACACAAACAAACTAAAACTCAAAGGATGGAAAAAAATATATCAAGCAAACAATAAGCAAAAAAGAAGAGGAGTAGCAATATTAATTTCTGACAAAATAGACTTTAGACTTAAATCCGCCACAAAGGATAAAGAAGGACACTATATAATGATAAAAGGGACAATTGATCAGGAAGATATAACCATATTAAATATTTATGCACCCAATGACAGGGCTGCAAGATACATAAATCAAATTTTAACAGAATTGAAAAGTGAGATAGACACCTCCACAATTATAGTAGGAGACTTCAACACACCACTTTCGGAGAAGGACAGGACATCCAGTAAGAAGCTCAATAGAGACACGGAAGACCTACTTACAACAATCAACCAACTTGACGTCATTGACTTATACAGAACTCTCCACCCAACTGCTCCAAAGTATACTTTTTTTTCTAGCGCACATGGAACATTCTCTAGAATAGACCACATATTAGGTCATAAAACAAACCTTTGCAGAGTCCAAAACATCGAAATATTACAAAGCATCTTCTCAGACCACAAGGCAATAAAACTAGAAATCAATAACAGAAAAACTAGGGAAAAGAAATCAAATACTTGGAAAATGAACAATACCCTCCTGCAAAAAGACTGGGTTATAGAAGACATCAAGGAGGGAATAAGGAAATTCATAGAATGCAATGAGAATGAAAATACTTCCTATCAAAACCTCTGGGACACAGCAAAAGCAGTGCTCAGAGGCCAATTTATATCGATAAATGCACACATACAAAAAGAAGAAAGAGCCAAAAGCGGAGAACTGTCCCTACAATTTGAACAAATAGAAAGTGAGCAACAAAAGAACCCATCAGGCACCAGAAGAAAACAAATAATAAAAATTAGAGCTGAACTAAATGAATTAGAGAACAGAAAAACAATTGAAAGAATTAACAAAGCCAAAAGCTGGTTCTTTGAAAAAATTAACAAAATTGATAAACCATTGGCTAGACTGACTAAAGAAATACAGAAAAGGAAACAAATAACCCGAATAAGAAACGAGAAGCACCACATCACAACAGAACCAAACGAAATTAAAAGAATCATTTCAGATTACTATGAAAAATTGTACTCTAACAAATTTGAAAACCTAGAAGAAATGGATGAATTCCTGGAAAAACACTACCTACCTAAACTAACACATTCAGAAGTAGAACAACTAAATAGACCCATAACAAAAAAAGAGATTGAAACGGTAATCAAAAACCTCCCAACAAAAAAAAGCCCTGGCCCGGATGGCTTCACTGCAGAGTTCTACCAAACTTTCAGAGAAGAGTTAACACCACTACTTCTGAAGGTATTCCAAAGCATAGAAAATGACGGAATACTACCCAACTCATTCTATGAAGCCACCATCTCCCTGATACCAAAACCAGGTAAAGACATTACAAAAAAAGAAAACTATAGACCTATATCCCTCATGAACATAGATGCAAAAATCCTCAACAAAATTCTAGCCAATAGAATCCAACAACACATCAAAAAAATAATTCACCCTGATCAAGTGGGATTTATACCAGGTATGCAAGGCTGGTTTAATATCAGAAAAACCATTAATGTAATCCATCACATAAATAAAACAAAAGACAAAAACCACATGATCTTATCAATTGATGCAGAAAAGGCATTTGACAAAGTCCACCACCCATTTATGATAAAAACTCTTACCAAAATAGGAATTGAAGGAAAATTCCTCAACATAATAAAGGGCATCTATGCAAAGCCAACAGCCAATATCACTCTAAATGGAGAGAACCTGAAAGCACTTCCCTTGAGAACGGGTACCAGACAAGGATGCCCTTTATCACCGCTCTTATTCAACATTGTGCTTGAAGTCCTAGCCAGGGCAATTAGGCTAGACAAAGAAATAAAAGGTATCCGGATTGGCAAGGAGGAAGTAAAGTTATCACTATTTGCAGATGACATGATCTTATACACAGAAAACCCTAAGGAATCCTCCAGAAAACTACTGAAACTAATAGAAGAGTTTGGCAGAGTCTCAGGTTATAAAATAAACATACAAAAATCACTTGGATTCCTCTACATCAACAAAAAGAACACCGAAGAGGAAATCACCAAATCAATACCATTCACAGTAGCCCCCAAGAAGATAAAATACTTAGGAATAAATCTTACCAGGGATGTAAAAGACCTATACAAAGAAAACTATAAAACTCTGCTAGAAGAAATTCAAAAGGACATACTTAAGTGGAAAAACACACCCTGCTCATGGATAGGAAGACTTAACATAGTAAAAATGTCTATTCTACCAAAAGCCATTTATACATATAACACACTTCCAATCCAAATACCAATGTCATACTTTAAGGGGATAGAGAAACAAATCACTAATTTCATATGGAAAGGAAAGAATCCCCAGATAAGCAAAACATTACTGAAAAAGAAGAAAGTGGGAGGCCTCACCCTACCTGATTTCAGAACCTATTATATAGCTACAGTAGTCAAAACAGGCTGGTACTGATACAACAACAGGCACATAGACCAATGGAACAGAATTGAGAACCCAGATATAAATCCATCCACATATGAGCAGCTGATATTTGACAAAGGACCAGTGTCAGTCAAGTGGGGAAATAATAGTCTTTTTAACAAATGGTGTTGGCATAACTGGATATCCATTTGCAAAAGAATGAAACAGGACCCATACCTCACACCATGCACAAAAACTAACTCCAAGTGGATCAAAGACCTAAACATAAAGACTAAGACGATAAAGATCATGGAAGAAAAAATAGGGACAACCCTAGGAGCCCTAATACAGGGCATAAACAGAATACAAAACATTACCAAAAATGATGAAGAGAAACCAGATAACTGGGAGCTCCTAAAAATCAAACACCTATTTTTTTTTTTTATGCTCATCTAAAGACTTTCCCAAAAGAGTAAAAAGACCACCTACAGACTGGGAAAGAATATTCAGCTATGACATCTCAGACCAGTGCCTGATCTCTAAAATCTACATGATTCTGTCAAAACTCAACCACAAAAAGACAAACAACCCAATCAAGAAGTGGGCAAAGGATATGAACACACATTTCACTAAAGAAGATATTCAGGCAGCCAACAGATACATGAGAAAATGCTCCCGATCATTAGCCATTAGAGAAATGCAAATTAAAACTATGATGAGATTCCATCTCACACCAACTAGACTGGCATTAATCCAAAAAACACAAAATAATAAATGTTGGAGAGGCTGCGGAGAGATTGGAACTCTCATACACTGCTGGTGGGATTGTAAAATGGTACAACCACTTTGGAAATCCATCTGGCGTTATCTTAAACAGTTAGAAATAGAACTACCATACAATCCAGAAATCCCACTCCTCGGAATATACCCTAGAGATACAAGAGCCTTCACACAAACAGATATATGCACACCCATGTTTATTGCAGCTCAGTTTACAATAGCAAAAAGCTGGAAGCAAACAAGATGTCCGTCAACGGACGAATGGGTAAATAAATTGTGGTATATTCACACAATGGAATACTACGCATCGATAAAGAATAGTGACGAATCTCTGAAACATTTCATAACATGGAGGAATCTGGAAGGAATTATGCTGAGTGAAATGAGTCAGTTGCAAAAGGACAAATATTGTATAAGACCACTATTATAAGATCTTGAGAAATAAAAAAAAAACGGAGAAGAACACATACTTATGTGGTTACAAAGCGGGGAGGGAGGGAGGGAGGGAGAGGGCTTTTTATTGATCAATCTGTAGATAAGAACGGCTTTGGGTGAAGGGAAACATAACACTCAATACAAGGAAGGTCAGCCTAATTGGACTGGATTAAAAGCAAAGAGGTTTCTGGGATAAAATGAAAGCTTCAAAGGTCAGCGGAGCAGGGGCTGGGGTCAGGGGAACTTGGTTTGAGGGGACTTCTAAGTCAATGGGCAAAATAATTCTATTATGAAAACACTCTGCATCCCACTTTGAATTGTCGCGCCTGGGGTCCTAAATGCCAACAAGCGGCCATCTAAGATAACATCAATTGGTCTCAACCCACCTGGAGCAAAGGCAAAGGAAGAACACCAAGGTCACACGACAACTAAGAACCCAAGAGACAGAAAGGGCCACATGAACCAGAGACCTACATTATCCTGAGACCAGAAGAACTAGTTGGTGCCCGGCCACAATCGATGTCTGCCCTGTCAGGGAGCACAACAGACAACTCCTGAGGGAGCAGGAGACCAATGGGATACAGACCCCAAATTCTCATGAAAAGACCATACCTAATGGTGTGATTGTGACTAGAGGAATCCCAGAGACAATGCTCCCCAGAACTTCTGATGGCACAGGACAGGAACCATCCCCGAAGACAAATCATCAGGCATGAAAAGGACTGGTGAGTGGGGGGGGGAGAGAGATGCTGATGAAGAGTGAGCTAATTAAATCAGGTGGACACGGGAGAGTGTGTTGGCAACTCTTGACTGGAGGGGGGATGGGAAGATAGAGAGAGAGGGAAGATGGCAAAATTGGCACAAAACGAGACACTGAAAGGGCTGACTCAATAGGGGGAGAGCAAGTGGGAGAAGGGAGTAAGATGTATGTAAACCTACATGTGACAGACTGATTGGAATGGTAAATGTTCACTTGAAGCTTAATAAAAATTAAAAAAAAAAAAATTAGAGCTAAACTAAAAGAAATAGAAAACAGAAAAACAATTGAAAGAATTAACAAGACCAGAAGCTGGTTTTTTGAAAAAATCAACAAAATTGATAAACCACTGGCCAAACTGACAAAAGAAAAACAGGAGAGGAAGCAAATAACCTGAATAAGAAATGAGATGGGCGATATTACAAGAGACCCAACTGAAATTAAAAGAATCATATAACATTAGTATGAAAAAATATACTCAAACAAATTTGAAAACCTAGAGGAAATGGATGAATTCCTAGAAACACACTACCTACCTAAACTAATACAAACAGAGATAGAACAACTAAATAGACCCATAACAAAAGAAGAGATTGAAAAGGCAATTAAAAAATTTCCAACAAAAAAAAGCCCTGGTCTGGACGGCTTCACCGCAGAGTTCTACAAAACTTTCAGAGAAGAGTTAACACCACTACTACTAAAGTTTTTTCAGAGCATAGAAAAGGACAGAATACTACCAAACTCATTCTATGAAGCCACTGTATCCCTGACACCAAAACCAGGTAAAGACATCAAAGAAAAGAAATTATAGACCTATATCCCTCATGAATGTAGATGCAAAAAAAAATCCTCAACAAAATTCTAGCCAATAGAATTCAACAACATATCAAAAAATAATTCACCATGACCAAGTAGGATTCATAGCAGGTATGCAGGGATGGTTCAACGTTAGAAAAACAGTTAATGTAATCTACCACATAAATAAAACAAAAGACAAAAATCACATGATTTTATCAATTGATGCAGAAAAGGCATTTGACAAAGTTCAACATCCATTCATGATAAAAACTCTCAGCAAAATAGTAATAGAAGGAAAATTCCTCAACATAATAAAGGGCATTGATACAAAGCCAACAGCCAACATCACCCTAAATGGAGAGAGCCCGAAAACATTCCCATTGAGATTGGGAACCAGACAAGGATGCCCTTTATCACCACTCTTATTCAACATTGTGCTGGAAGTCCTAGCCAGAGCAATTAGGCTAGATAAAGAAATAAAGGGCATCCAGATTGGCAAGGAAGAAGTAAAAGTATCTCTATTTGCAGATGACATGATCTTATACACAGAAAACCCTAAGGAATCCTCCAGAAAACTACTGAAACTAATAGAAGGGTTCAGCAGAGTATCAGGATACAAGATAAACATACAAAAAATCAGTTGGATTCCTCTACACCAACAAAAAGAACATCGAAGAGGAAATCACCAAATCAATGCCATTTACAGTAGCCCCGAAGAAGACAAACTACTTAGGAATAAATCTTACCAGAGATGTAAAAGACTAATACAAAGAAAACTACAGTACACTTCTGCAAGAAACCAAAACAGACTTACATAAGTGGAAGAACACACCTTGCTTGTGGATAGGAAGACTTAACATTATAAAAATGCCTATTCTACCAAAAGCAATCTATACATTTAATGCAATTCTGATTCAAATCCCAACGACATTCTTTAATGAGATGGAGAAACAAATCACCAGCTTCATATCGAAGGGAAAGAGGCCTTGGACAAATAAGGCATTACTGAAAAAGAAGAACAAAGTGGGAGGCCTTACTTTACCTGATTTTAGAACCTATTATACCGCCACAGTAGTCAAAACAGCCTGGTACTGGTACAACAACAGATACATGGACCAATGGAACAGAATTGAGAATCCAGACATAAATCCATCCACATATGAGCTGTTGATATTTGACAAAGGCCCCAAAACAGTTAAATGGGGAAAAGACAGTCTTTTTAACAAATGGTGCTGGCATAACTGGATATCCATCTGCAAAAAAGTGAAACAAGACCCATACCTCACACCATGCACAAAAACTAACTCAAAATGGATCAAAGACCTAAATATAAAATCTGAAATGATAAAGATCATGGAATTAAAAATAGGGACAAATGTTAGGAGCCCTAATACATGGCATAAATAGTATACAAAGCATTATAAAGAATGCAGAAGAAAAACTAGATAACTGGGAGCTCCTAAAAATCAAACACCTATGCTCATCCAAAGACTTCACCAAAAGAGTAAAAAGACTACCTACAGACTGGGAAAAAGTTTTTAGCTATGACATTTCTGATCAGCGCCTTTTCTCTAAAATCTACATGATACTGCAAAAACTCAACTGCAAAAAGACAAATAACCCAATTAAAAAATGGGCAAAAGATATGAATAGACACTTCACTAAAGAAGACATTCAGGTAGCTAACAGATATATGAGGAAAAGTTCACGATCATTAGCCATTAGAGAAATGCAGATCAAAACTACAATGAGATTTTATCTCACTCCAACAAGGCTAACATTAATCCAAAAAACACAAAATATTAAATGTTGGAGAGGCTGTGGAGAGATTGGAATACTTATACACTGCTGGTGGGAATGTAAAATGGTACAACCACTTTGGAAATCAATTTGGCACTCCCTTAAAAAGCTAGAAATAGAACTACCATATGATCCAGCAATCCCACTCCTTGCAATATATCCTAGATAAATAAGAGCCTTTACACGAACAGATATATGCACACCCATGTTTACTGCAGCACTGTTTACAATAGCAAAAACATGGAAGCAACCAAGATGCCCGCCAACAAATGAATGGATAAACTACGGTATATTCACACAATGGAATACTATGCATTGATAAAGAACAGTGAGGAATCTGTGAAACATTTCATAACATGGAGGAAACTGGAAGGGATTATGCTGAGTGAAATTAGTTGCAAAAGGACAAATATTGTATAAGACCACTATTATAAGAACTTGAGAAATAGTTTAAGCTGAGAAGAAAACATTCTTTTGTGGTTATGAGAGGGGGGAGGGAGGGGGCATTCACTAATTAGATAGTAGATAAGAACTACTTTAGGTAAAGGGAAAGACAACACACAATACAGGGGAGGTGAGCACAATTGGACTAAACCAAAAGCAAAGAAGTTTCCTGAATAAACTTAAAGCTTCAAAGGCCAGAGTAGCAGGGGCAGGGGTCTGGGGACCATGGTTTCAGGGAACATCTAAGTCAATTGGCATAATAAAATCTATTAACAAAACTTTCTGCAACCCACTTTGAAGAGTGGCGTCTGGGGTCTTAAACACTACCAAGCAGCCATCTAAGATGCATCAGTTGGTCTCAACCCACCTGGATCAAAGGAGAATGAAGAACACCAAGGACACAAGGTGATTATAAGCCCAAGAGACAGAAAGGGCCACTTGAACCAGAGACTACATCATCCTGAGACCAGAAGAACTAGATGGTGCCTGGCTACAACCAATGACTGCCTTGACAGGGAACACAACAGAGAACCCTTGAGGGAGCAGGAGAGCAGTGGGATGCAGACCCCAAATTCTCATAAGACCAGACTTAATGGTCTGACTGAGACTAGAAGGACCCTGGTGGTCATGGCTCCAAGACCTTCTGTTGGCCCAGGACAGGAACCATTTCCAAAGCCAACTCTTCAGATTTGAATTGGACTGGACGATATTTTGGAGAGGAAAGCTGGTGAGGAGTGAGCTTCTTAGATCAGGTGGACACTTGAGACTATGTTGACATCTCCTGCCTAGAGGGGAGATGAGAGGGTGGAGGGGATTAAAAGCTGGCGAAATGGACAGGAAAAGAGAGAGTGGAGGGAGAGAGCGGGCTGAGAGTAATTGGGAGTGTGTAGCAAGGTGTATATGGGTTTTTGTGTGAGAGACTGACTTGATTTGTAAGCTTGCACTTAAAGCACAATAAAAATTATATATATATATATATAAAACAGGAATACATAGATTAAGGAATAGATACCACAAACTCTTGGTGAACATATGTTATGGATTGAATTGTATCCTCCAAAAAATGTATGTTGAGGTACTAATTCCTGGTATTTGCAAATGTGACCTTATTTGGAAATAGGTCATTGTAGATGTTATCAGTTAACGTGAGATCATGTCAGGGTAGGGTGGTCCTAATAGCATTGGAGTGGTGTTTTATAAAGGAGGTGAACAGGTACAGAGAAGGGGTAGAGACAGAAGAAGGACAGCCATGAGATTGAGGAGGCAGACACAAACCAAAGGTCACCGAGGATTACAGGGAGCCACCAGAAGCTAGGAGCAAGGCATGGAACAGTTTTCCTCTCAGAGCCCTCAGAAGGAATCAACATGGGTGATTACCTGATTTGGACTTCAAGCCATCAAAACTGTGAGAAAATAAATTTCACTTTGTGGTATTGTCTTATGGCAGACCTAGGAAAACAAGACAATCTTGCTTATGGAAAAAGACAATTGAATTCTAAAGTGTATTCTGTCAGCTGCAAGAATTCAGTGAGCCTACTACATACATAGATCTTCTCCTGAAAATATTGGTGTGATGTTCCTTTTAAGGGTTGTTATATATCTCCGTTCATTGCCAAATGTTTGTCTCTATCGTCAAGATATTTCTAACATGTGAACACTTCTTACTGCCATCACTGCTACAGTGCCCTCACTGATACAAGCCACCATCATCTTTCTCCTTGACCGTTGGAACAGCCTTCTGAATATCCTCCATTTCTACTATTTCCCCCTATATTTCCATAAAGCAACCAATTTTTGTCAAACATGCCAAAAGTATCATTTCAATGCTCAAAACCTCCTCATATATCTGAGCAACTCTTTCTAAAGCCCTACGTAATTTGCTACCCCATTCGCTCCATTATCCTTCTGGCCATATCTCCTACCACTCTCTCCATTGTTCATTCTACAACAGGGAAGCTGGACTCTATTTTTCTTCAAATCCTCAAGCATGCTCTCACCTTTGGGCTTTTTTTCATTTCTTGTTCTGTCTGTCTGGAATGTTCTTCCCCAGGTGTCCCTAGGCAGGCTAGCTCATTTTTTAAGGTCATTGTTTGTGATAGGCTGAATAATGGTCCCCAAATGTGCCCACATTTAAATCCCCATAGCCTGTGAGTATGGTACCTTACATGACCAAAAAACTTTCCATTGTGATTAAATTAAGTACCTTCAGATGGGGAGATTATTCTGTATTATACTGGTGGGCCTAATGTAATCATGAGAGTCCTTCTAAGGGGGATATAGGAGGGCCATGGACACTGAAAGGGATGTGATGACAGGCAAAGAGAGAGAAATTAGAAAATACTTCACTGCTGGCTTTGAAGATGGAGGATGGGGCCAAGAGTTAAGAATGCATGCGGAGTCTAGAAGCTAGAAAACAAAAAAACAAGGAAATGGATTCTCCACTAAAACCTTCAGTGGGACACAGCTCTGTTCATGCCTTTTCTGATTTTCAACATCCAGAACTGTCAGAGAATAAATTTGTCTTGTTTTAAATTGCAAAATTTGTGGTAATTTGTTATAGTGGCAATTGGAAATTAATGTATCATTCAGTAAGGCAGGCCTGACTACCCTGTATGAGAGGAGTCCCTACCCCGCCCCCATCCAGCACAAACTGATTTATCCCACTTGCGTTTTCTACAAAGTACTGATAACCATCACATATTGCAGAAGTACTTACTGTTTCTTGTCCTTTTCACCCTGAAATAAGGGACTTTGTTTTTGTTGTTGTTGTTTTATTTTCTTGCTTTATTCCCAGCATAAGAATTGGATCTGTATAGCAGACAAGAAATATTTGATAAATGTCATTTTCAGAACAGTTTGATAGATGAATAAACTGAGGTTTACGGGGTGCTCTGGTGGTGCAATGGTTAAGTGCTTGGCTGCTAACTGAAATGTTAGTGGTTCAAAACCACCCAGAGGCTCTGTGGGAGAAAAAACCAGGTGACCTACTCCCATAAAGACTACAGCCTAGGAAACCCTATAAGGCAGTTCTACTCTATCCTATCGGGTCGCTAGGAGTCGGAGTTGACTCAACACCACATAAGCAACAAACTGAGCTTCAGGAAGTGTGATGATTAAGGTTGTGCGTCAACTTGGCTGGGCCGTGATTCTCAGTGGTTTGGCAGTTATGTAATGATGTAGTTTAGCAGTTACGTAATGATGTATTTTGGCAGTTATGTAATGATGTAGTCAACCTCCATGATGTGATCTGATTGGCCCTTCAGCTGTAAGGGGAATTTCCTCGAAGTGTTGCCTGCAACCAATATATATATGGACATTCTGGCAAGGCTTGCTTGCTTGCTCTGGGTCCTGCATCTGGCTTGTTATAACCTGACCCCTGGTTCTTGGGGCTTGAGGCAGATGCCTGCTGTATTGCCTGCCAATCTTAGAATTCATCAGGCCCTGCAGCTTGTGAGCCAGTGGCCTGCTATCTTGCCTGGTGATCTTGGGATTTGTTAGCCTCTGTAGACTGTAAGCCAGCAGCCTACCATCTGACCTGCTGATCTTGGGTTCATCAGCCCCTGCAGCTCTGTGAGTCAGGAGAAGCCTCCAGCCTGATGCCTGACCCACAGACTTGGGCCTCGCCAGAATCTACAACCATGTGAGCCATTTCCTTGGGATAAATCTCTCTATATCTCTCTTTATATATACATATATATGCTTCATTGGTTTTGCTTCTCTACAGAACCCAGCCTAAGACAGGAAGTTTTAGACGGGGAGTTCTATGAACTTATACAGATGACATATCCTTCGTGTTATTAGAAGCTTGGTTTCCTCATAAATGTGTTCCTTGCAATCAAGGATGGCAAGACTTCATCTCACATGCTTTAGGCATATTATCAGAAGAGACCAGTCCCTGGAGAAGGACATCATGCTTGGTAAAGTGGGGGGTCTTTGAAAAAGAGGAAGACCTTCAGTGAGATAGATTGATATGGTGGTTGCAAAGATGGGCTCAAACATAACAACTGTGAGGATGGTGAGGGCCGAGCAGTGTTTTGGTTTGTTGTACATAGGGTCACTACGAGTGGGAACTGACTCAACAGCACCTAATGACAACAACAACATAAAATTATCTCACCTAGTAATTCACAGCTAATGAAATCTGAGAAGTCATATAAAAAATGGTACAGGTCCTACATGAAACTATTAGAGAAAAAACATTTTATCCAGGAACTGTCCCATTAAATTCAGATTTATTCTCCTTCAGGTGCCAGAAAGGATTTGAAAGGAAGGAAATATCATCTGTAACACCGCCCTTTGACAGTGACTATGGGTATTCTGATCAAATTCCTCTGTGATCTGTATGGGCAATTAACTGAAAAGGAGAGTTTCTGCTCAATATAGGACAGGGACATGGTGCAGGAGATTAGGCAGTTGTATCTGCCATGTGTTCTGACAGGTCTTGGTGGAGTTATTACAGGAGCAGCCCTGGATATTCAAAGGAAGGTCACAGCACATAGGCCTGAGTATTCTTCATGACACACCATCATCACTCATAAGTGAATGATCTCTCCAGAAATCTCACTCCCATCCAAGTAAGATTAGATTTATACTACTCTATACTGGACAGAGAAGAAGTAAGGTGAAGGATAGAGAGAGAGAGAGAAATTAGCCAAGAGGATGCATGGTAGAAAAAATAGTCAGAGAACAGTATGATATGAAAACAACAGCTTGTGAAGAGGTAGAGAGTAAAGAGGTGACAAGATCATAACTATTAAGTCTGTGAAAGATTAAAGTGGTATGGAGAAAGCTTTCCCAATGTGGGAAAGAAAAATGACTTGCCTACAAAGCAGGCTTGGTGTAAGAGGCTAACAGCTAAATCCACCTCTGATAAACAGGAGAATATAAATGAAGTTGTATGTTTACCAGGAGTCAGTTGTATTTGTTCCTAAATGTGTGTATACCAATTTTACTTAATAGGCAGTTTGGTTGGTATAGTGGAAAGTTTTGGTGGTTGTTGTTGGTCTCAAGTCAATTACAACTCAAGGAGACTCGTGTGTAGAGCAGAATGGCTCCATAAGGCTTTCAACACTTTCAGAAACAGATCATCAGGCCTGTCTTCTGAGGCTTTTCTGGGTAGGTTCCAACTGCCAACCTTTCAGCTAGTAGTTGTGTGCTTAACTGTTTGTGCCTCCCAGGGACTCTGTAGAAAGTTTTAGTGGCAGATAAAACTGGGTAAGAATTAGGCTTCTATACTTCATAGCTATGGAATCCTAATTTTCTCACTCCTAAAAGCAACATAGTACCACATGTTTCAAAATGAAGCTAAAATAACTAAATGAGCTAAAATATGTCAATACCTAGCACAATGTCTTACGTGTAGGGGATCTCCCATGTTGATTGCATTATTCAGGACACCAGCAGGGAACTCAAAGTTCACTCAAAGCAGTGATTGGAGGTATCAATAAACAACAATCAAAGATGTGTATGAGGTTAAATTGCTTACTATAAGCAAGGCATTTTTACATAGTGTATATGATTCCAAGGTCACATATATATTACACGGGGGATAATGGATTTGGCATATAGATCTGCTTAAATTTAATATCAACAATAATTTTAACAGAGCTCATAGCTTCTCAGTAAAAAAGGGAATATCAGTAGCAAAAGTACTATATTACTATATTATCTATTCTCGTTGATATTATGAATTTCAACATTTATAATTGAATGATTTAGGTTTTTCTTATGTACGGTGGAACACAGTTTGTATCTAACCATGCCATAAGATATAACACATAATTGCTACAGATAATATTTTTATCTAATCATAAGATGTATGTTTATGTTTCTTTTTTTTGGGTTTAGCAGAATAAGGGTTTACCACCATCTCATGTTGGTTTAATAAATCTGTGTTAATAAACAATCACTATGTAGTTTAGATTTGTCCCAATTGTTTCTCATTGTGTGATAAAACACCAAAGCTGTTCAAAGAGAGACAAAAAGAGGAGAAAGGATTCATAAATTCATGAAGCCCAAAGATAAACAAGTACACAAATACCAGATTTACCTGAAAAGGTCAGACATTTACCTCTCTGGAAGAAGCAGTACATACCTGAGAGACTTCTAGATTGTTTTCTCTCTCTCCCTCCCTGCCTTCATCTCTTCCTTCCTTCCTTTCTTCTTTCTATTTTCTCTTTAGAGTTTTATTTCAGGAATTTTGAAACTATAGACAAAAAAATAGAATAACATTTCAAACATTTACATTTCAACTACCTCAAATTAACAGTTGCTTACTCTTGTCATAATTTATTTAAATCATTTTTTAAAATTTTGTTTAAAGAAAAAGATTTCAGAGATAAAATTAAACTTCCTTTTAACCACTATCTTAGGACTCCTAATGCCCTACCATTTTCATCCCCTAAAACCCTCCCTGAATCAGCCACTGCTAAAAATTTTATATTTATTTTTGGACAAAGGTGGCCTCAGAAAAGAAAAGTATAGGCTAAACTTGCTTATAAATATAAATACAAAAATTTTAATCAAAATATCATCAAATCAAATCCAAGAATATATTTAAATAAATAATACAGCATACCTAAGTAGGTTAAGGTAGGGTTCAATAACAGAACCTCTATAAGTATAATGGAGCCCTGGTGGCACAGTGGTTAAGAGCTCAGGCTACGAAACAAAAGGTAGGCATTTCGAATCTACCAGCTGCTCCTTGGAAACCCTATGGGGCAGTTCAACTTTGTCCTATAGGGTTGCTATGAGTCAGAATCGACAGCAATGGGTTTGGGTTTGGTATAAATATAATGTGTCATATAAACAATATAAAGAAGAAAAACCATTTGATCCTGGATGTGATTCCCTCCTTTTTCTGTTGAGTACTTTGATGATAAAAAAACAACAACAAAAAAACCCTTCTATATTAAGCTATTATGTTAGTCTTTTTTCTTTATTTTCAATTTGTTGAGAGTTTAAGATGTGTTCAGTTTGTTGTCTTGACTGAGAGATGTTCTGGATTATTCTCTGAGGAATAATTATTGACAGTACATAGAACACAGAACTTGTATCTGTCAGCAAATAAGCTTTCCTGAGGATTTTCTGTACACAGAAAAGGGAACTATCTTCTAACACTGAGAAAATGACTTGCCATTAGAGCTAACTTCCCATCGTCTATACTTTTTAGCAGCATGGACCTCCTTGGGTAACCTTGTCCCCTCAGAATGTGAAGGTGGAAACTAGGACTATTTGCTCGATCTTCAAACCTCTTTGGATCACTTCAACAAACTTCAGCACTGAAAAGTTGTTTTGGGAATAGGAGGATTAAAGGAAATATTTTTGCTCACCTTCTATGTACTAGGCTTTGTGCTAGTATTTTACATATGTTTTCACTTAACCTTCACCTAAAAGCTAAGGGTATGCATTAGTAAAACGTTTTGAGGATCATAAGGACCAGAGAGATTTAGATATGGTTACAAAGTCAAAGTCAAACAGCTAGCTTTTGGTGCTGCTGAGAATGACGGTCATATCTGCCTGACTTCAAAGTCCATGACATTCAACCACATACTGCCTTCCAGATGGAAGGCAAGAAATAAACACTGTGATTTTCTTTTGGTGACTTATGATTATGATACTAGGATAGCTCTTGTTTATATAAAGGAATACGTAAGCATGTACCTAAGTCCTTGATAATTATTGAATTAAAGAACTGTGAGGCATATCTTATTCATTAACATGGAGCTAATCTATAGAACAAAATGGAAAAAGAATAGATTTTTACTAAACTAGAAATGTGAAATTCCACTAGGTGCTTTCAGTATCAATACACTGTTCCAATTAAAACATATTCAATAATGCCTCATGACTACTGCTGAGATGAAGTTCTTGAGTGTCCTGGATGACTATTTAGGGGCTAAGGAGGAAGTATTTCTTTACAAATTAGTTCCCACACCCAACCCAGACTGCTCATAGCAATTAGCAAATCCAATGACAGAGACACAGATCAGTGTGACTAGATGGACTCAGGGAGCAGCTACATCACCCAGCCATTCCCCTAAGTGACAGAATCAAGTGCATTTTGAAGTATATGGTAGAGAAGCAAACTCACAAAGTTAATAGTAAATACAGTACAGGTACACAGGCTAAACCAAGCACATTTGTTATACCGTGAAACCTATGAGAGCCGGAACTTGATGGAGCGGCCTTCTTTTTCTGGGTCTCGTAAGTTTTCTGCCTTTGACAGGGTGCAGTCTTACCACTCTACTCTTCCTCTCTATTAGTGGAAAATGTTTGAGTTTTCTTCTCTGACAAGTTTCTACCTTACACAGGTTCTGGCTTTCGTAGGTTTTATTATATAAGTATATATGAATATATATTTAGGAATGTGAAAGAATTAATTGTTGCTCCAATGAATATCATGAATGAATTTCACAAACATAATGTTGAGCAAAAGAAGTCAAATTCAAAAGATTTCATAGTAGATGATTCTATTTATATAAAACTCAAAAATCTTTTCTATTAGAAATTAGGAGACTGTTTACTTTGAGGCGGGTGGTCCATGAGACAGGGCATAAGGGGCCTCTGAGGTGCTGGTAATGTTTTATTTTTAATCTGCATGTGGCTGAAGCAGATGTTTTAATTTTGTGAATATTTATTGTAATGTCTACCTATGATTTTCACACACTCCTTAATGTATATTATTAAACCATAAAATGTTTACTTTGGGAATAAATGGATCAGTATAATAAACTGAGCTTCTATGACTATACTCCCTTATCCCTAAAATTCAGTAATATGACTGAAAATAATCAATAAATGTCTAGAAGAAGAGAGAACGCCATCAATGGATCACTAATATTGAGGAATCCTGAATAATAGAACACAAGGAGGATCAGAAATTGGGAGAAACTAAGCCAAAAGATACTGTAGTGCTGAATGAGCAAACAAAGATAGAGTTCACAGGAGCTTAAGGTCTAGATTCAACAAGTTCAGTCATCAAGAGATTAATTAATTTGAGAGATTAAAACAGAGTAGCTAGGCTTGTTCTCCTTCTGCTACACCACGACCAAATGGGCCAAGCAGTGGTATTTGTTACCAAGCTGAAAGGCAGTGGGTGCAGAAGTTGAGAAAGAAGTGTGATACTCTGATTTCTACTGACTCCCAAACAGGTACTAGAATCCCTTAATCCTAGATGAAAAGCAATTAGCACACATTCACCCTTTCCATTAAAATCAGTGGAAGTAGACAGGCTTCTCTAAGGCAAAAAGAGAACATGGGGGTAAACAGAATTCACAAATACAGAAAAAAAAAAAAAGGAATTACCAAACATTTTAGGAAAAGCATCATCATTAAGTATGCATAAACTTAACAAAAGAATTAGTACTGAAGGAAAAAGAATTACCAAAGTAAGCAGAAGACTTTAGAAAACAATTAATATCAGAAAGAACCAACTGTTGTTAAGTGCCCTTGAGAAGGGTTCTGACTCATAGTGACCCTATGTACAACAGAGTGAAACACTGCTGGATCCTGCGCCACCCTCAGAATCATTGTTATGCTTGAGCCCATTGTCGCAGCCACTGTGTCAATCCATCTCATTGAGGGTTTTCCCCTTTTTCGTTGACCGTCTATCATACCAAGCATGATGTCCTTCTCCAGGGACTGGTTCCTCCTGATAACACGTCCAAAGTAGGTAAGACACTACTTTTAAGGAGTATTCTGGTGGTACTTCTTCCAAGACAGATTTGTTCATTCTCTTGGCAGTCCATGGTATGTTCTATATACTTCGCTAACACCACAATTCAAAGGCGTCAATTCTTCTTCAGTCTTCCTTACTAATCATCCAGTTTTTGCATGCATATGAGGTGATTGAAAACACCATGGCTTGGGTCAGGTGTACCTTAGTCAAAGTGACATCTTTGCTTTTCAATGCTTGAAAGAAGTATTTTGCAGCAGATTTGCCCAATGCGAGGTATCTTTTGATTTCTTGACTCCTGCTTCCATGGCTGTTGATTGCCGATTCAAGTAAAAAAAAAAAAAAATGAAGTCCTTGACAACTTCAATCTTTTCTCCATTTATCATGATGTTAACAACATGCATATGTTGTTATGAGAATTTTTGTTTTCTTTATGTTGAGGTGTAATCCATACTGAAGGCTGTGGTCTTTGATCCTCATCAGTAAGTGCTTCAAGTCCTCTTCACTTTCAGCAAGCAAGGTTGTGTCATCTGCATAACGCAGGTTGTTAATGAGTCTTCCTCCAATCTTGATGCCTCGTTCTTCTTCATAGAGTCCAGCTCCTCAGATTATTTGCTCAGCATACAGATTGAATAGATATGGTGAAAGGATACCACTCACCTTTCCTGATTTTAAAGCATGCAGTATCCCCTTGTTCAGTTTGAATGAACAAAATTAAGTGTTCTGGAATTCTCATTCTTCGAAATGTTATCCATAATTTGTTATAATCCACACAAACACCTTTGTGTAGTCAATGAAGCACAGGTAAACATCTTTCTGGTATTCTCTGCTTTCAGCTAGGATCCACCTGACATCAGCAACGATATCCCTGGTTCCATGCCCTCTTCTAATCTGGCTTGAATTTCTGGCAGTTCCCTGTCAATATATTGCTGCAGTCACTTTTGAATCATCTTCAGCAATATTTTACTTGAGTATGATATTAATGATATCATTCAATAATTTCTGCATTCAATTGGATCACCTTTCTAGGGAGTAGGCACAAATATGGATCTCTTCCAGTCAGTTGCTCAGGTAGTTGTGTTCCAAATTTCTTGGCATAGAACAATGAGTACTTCCAATGCTGCATCTGTTTGCTGAAACATCTCAACTGATATTCCGTCAATTCCTGGAGCCTTGTTTTTCACCAATGCCTTCAGTGCAGCTTGGACTTCTTCCTTCAGTACCATCGGTTCCTAATCATATGCTACCTTCTGAAAGAGTTGAACATCGATCAGTTCTTTTTTGTAGTGACTTCGTGTATTTCTTCCATCTTCTTTTTATGCTTCCTGTGTCACTTAATATTTTCCCCATAGAATCCCTTGCTCTTGCAACTCGAGGCTTGAATTTTTAATTCAACTCTTTCAGCTTGAGAAACGCAGAGTGTGTTCCCCCCTTTTCCAGCTCTTTGCACGTTATTATGATACTTGACTTTATCTTCTCGAGCCACCCTTTGAAATCATCTGTTCAACTCTTTGACTTTATCAATTCTTTCTTTTGCTTTAGGTATTCGATGTTCAAGAGCAAGTTTTAGAGTCTCTTCTGACATCCATTTTGGTATTTTCTTTCTTTTCTGTCTTTTTAATGATGTTTTGCTTTCCTCATGCATGATGTCCTTCCACAACTCATCTAGTTTTTGGTTATTAGTGTTCAATGTGTCAAATCTATTTTGAGAGGGTCTTTTTTTTTTTTTCTAAATTCAGGTGGGATATACTCAAGGTCATACATTGGCTCTTGTGGACATGTTCTAATTTTCTTCAGTTTCCACTTGAACTTGCATATGAGCAATTGATGGTCTGTTCCACAGCCAGCCCCCGGCCTTGTTCTGACTGATGATATTGAGCTTTTCCATCATCTCTTTTCAGATATAGTGAATGTGATTCCTGTGTATTTCATCTGGTAAGGCCCACGTGTATAGTCACTGTTTATGTTGGTGAAAAAAGGTTATTTGTAATGAAGAACTCATTGGTCTTGAAAATTCTGTCATGTGATCTCTGGCATCATTTTTTTTTTTATCACCAAGGCCATATTTTCCAACTAATGATCCTTCTTCTTTGTTTCCAACTTTCGCATCCCAATCACCAGTGGTTATCCATACATTCTGGTTGCATGCTCAATCAATTTTTTGACTGTAGAAATTGGTAAATATCTTTAATTTCTTCATGTTTGGCCTTAGTGGTTGGTGGGTAAATTTAACTAATAGTCACATTAACTGATCTTCCTTGTAGTCATATGGATATCAACCTATCACTGACAGTGAGCGTTGCACTTCATGATAGATCTTGAAATGTTCTTTTTGACAATGAATGCAAAGTCATTCCTCTTCAAGATGTCATTCCTGGCATAGTAGACCATATGATTATTCCATTCAAAATGGCCAATACTAGTCAGTTTCAGCTCTATAATGTCTAGGATATCAATGTTCATGCATTCTGTTTCATTTTTGACAGTTTCCAATTTTCCTAGATTCATACTTCGTACATTCCATGTTTTGATTATTAATGGATGTTTGCAGCTGCTCCTCATTTTATGTCATGCCACATCAGTAAATGAAGGTCCCAAAAGCTTGACTCCATCCACGTCATTAAGATTGACTCTACTTTGAGGACGCAGCTCTTACTCTTTTGTATTTTGAGTGCCTTCCAACCTGGGCGGCTCATCTTCTGACACTATATCAAGCAATTTTCCACTGCTGTTCCTAAAGTTTTCACTGGCTAATTCCTTTCAAAAGTAGACCACCAGGTCCTTTTTCCTAGTCTGTTTTAGTCTGGATACTCAGCTGAAAACCTATCCTCCATGGTGACCCTGCTCGTATTTGAATACCGGTGGTATTCCAGCATCACAGCAACATGCAAACCTCCACATCATGACAAACTGACAGACACATGGGGGAGGATGGAATTAAATATAAAAAAGAGATTTTTGAAAACAATAACAGCACTAAGAATAGACTTAGTAGGACTGAATAACATGAAAGAAACCAATGAGGTGCACATTAATGAGCTACAAGATCAACCCAAGACTAAGGATGAAGCACAAAATGTCTACACAATGTGATGTATGGGAGAAAAGTCCAGAGATACAGTTGAGAGATTGCATCCTCCAATATCTGATAAGTTTTTAAAAGTACCCAAACCACCCAGTGACGTCAAGTCGATTACTCAAATGCTATGAGTTTAAAAGTAGGGGGCACACAAAATAGAGGATAACAAACAATCAAATAATGAATAAAATCCCTCTCAGAGATGAAGGAACATATGAATGTTCATAATGAAAGCTGCAAAATGACCATGGATGTGAATTAGTAGAAAAAATCTATCCCTAACATCTAGATACATTATGAAGAAATGCCATTCTACCAACAATATAGACAGCTGAAAGAAAATATCCAGAAAGAAAAAGACTCAAGAGATCTACAAAAGAATGGTGAATAAAATAACAGTATCAACTGCTAGAAAGCAGTGGGAAAATGTTTTCAAAGTTTTGAGGGAACACATCTTTAAACATGCTGAATAATGCTAGCATTCAAATGGCAAAGCAAAGTAACATATTCACACATGCAAAGACGCAGAAAATTATGACCACAGATTTACCTGTAGAAGAATTACTTGAGATTTATTGTCACAAAATGAACTATAATTCTCAAAAAAAAAAAAAAAAGTAAGGGATGTAATTTTGAGCAAGAAAGTCAATAAAACATATTAACATTTAGATGCTTGTTCATATAAAATGTGTATTTGAAAAAGAAAAACAAAGGGTTGGTATAAAGCTTCACCTAAAGAGCTTTAAAAATGTGTATTGATAAATAAATAACTCGACAGTCCAGTAGGCAAAGGAAAAATGAAATAATAAATAAGCAGTTTACATAAGAAAAATATATATGAAATAAAACCTATAGGTAATTGTAGATATACAAAAAGAGGCATAAATGAGCTAGTAATCATGGAAATGCTAATAAAAGAAGCAGTGATTTACTATGTCTTGTTTTTCAGTTAATGAGTCCTTTGGTGGTGCAAAAGGTTAAGCACTGACTACTAACTGGCCGGTTGGTGGTTCAAATCCATCCAGAAGCGCCCGAGAAGAAAGCTTTAGCAATCTACTTCTAAAAGGTCACAGCTATTGAAATCTCTGTGGTGCTCAGTTGTACTCTGAAACACACGATGTTGCCATGAGTCAGTATCAATTCAACAGCAACTGTTTTTTCTTTTTTTTATCCTTCAATTTGGCTCAATGTATATGACTGATAACAGCTTTAGAAAGGCTGTGAGGAACTGGCATTTTTACACATGATTGTTAAGACAGAAAATTGCTAGATATTGTTTGATGGAAATCTGGCAGTATCTAACCAAATCAAAATTCCACATGCTCTTTTATCTAGAAATCCTATTTCAATTAATGTATTCTTAATTTTTTTTTTAAGGAGTGTTTGCACACGGGAGTAAAGATACAAAGTCAGGGATATAAATTGCAGCATCACTTTAACCTTTAGCATTGAAGATGATTTGAATGCCTATCAATAAAGAAATATTTTAATTTAACAATACATGCAGAGTATTGAATATTATGTAATCATTAGGAAGGCTACACATTAGTCTCCAAGACTTATGGGACATTTTAGCTGAAAAAGACAAGTTTCAGAACAAATTTCTAGACAAATCCTCAAAAAATCCTTTTTGCAGGAATTAAATCTGTGAAAGGATGGAGGTAGGGAAGTTTTTTTGTTTGTTTTTTTTTTTTTATGATCCGTTTGTTTTGACTCTTGCAACAAGAACATATTCATAGATGGAGAGTAGAAACTACATATTCCTGTTTACTTTTTTTTGCTTGTTTCTGCATTTGCTTTATCACCCATCTCCCTTAATGACAAATTCAGTCCTCAAGACCACTAATCCAGCAAACCCAATTGATCCATTTTCTGTGAGAAGGAAATCAAAGCACATGCCCAGGGTGATGTCAATTTAAACACTTTGGAAGAGTGGTGCTCAGTGTCTCCAACTGGCCAAATTATTTGCTCCTCAGAAAGTTCACTTGTTTTCTCTGCCTCAGAAGCTCTTCTAGATCTTGGATGACTCTATTCTCTTGGTCTTTCAGATCAGAGCTCAAGTATCACCTTTTCAGGGAGGCTTTTCTTGTCTACTCCTTTCTAATCACCCTTATCCCTCCATTGCATTATTATTCTCTTTTCTTTTTTTCAAGGCACTCATCACTATCTAGAAGCCCTGGTGGCAGAGTGGTTACGAGCTCGTCTGTCAACCAAATGGTCGACAGTTCAAACCCACCAGCCACTCCTTGGAAACCCTAGAGGGCAGTTCTTCTCTGTCCTATAGGGTCGATAGGAGTCGGAATTGACTCAACAACAACAGGTTTATCGCTATCTAAAATTATACTTCACATATATTTAGTTACCTGTCTATTGTGGGTCCCTTAACTTGTGCTGAGAATGAAAGCTCAATGTGAGCAGAATGAATTTTGGTTGTTGTGTTTTTATCCTCGCTTATATAGCCCCAATGGCAGTACTTGACAAATATTAAACAGTTAATAAATTTTTGTTGGATGAATGAATAGATGTAGCCTTCAGTCTCCTCATCCATAAGGTGAGGACATTTCTGAAATTAGATTTGGAGCAATATGAAGAAGCTAAGCAGGAAGTTGGATTATTCATCACCACTAACACTGACTTGGTGATAACACGGTTCTGAAAAATAAGGAAGATCATAATATGTTATTGACTTTGGCCACTGAAAGCAATACTAAAGTAGAGTTCTGTAATGTTTTCATTCAAATTGTTTTTGTTGTTTACTATAAACCACCATGTGGAGGAAAACAATATTATGTTCTTCCCAAATGAAAATAATAAAGCCCTTATACCCCAGTTATTCTTGGGAACATACTTCTTTTCATATGTGAACATGTATAAATGAAAGTTAGAAATGCTTCAACTCAATTAGGTCTATAGCCCCTGGGATATGATACTCTCCCCACATCTGTCCAGATATATGTTCCTAAAGACACAGTAATGCCTTTTTTTAATGGCAGCAAGATACAATTGTGGTAACTAGATGAAATAGTAATCCTAGTATCTTTGACTAATTTAATTCAGTAGATATATTGAAATGTCCTAAAGCCAGATGTTAAAGCTGACAAACTGAACAGTGAAACTGTCTAATCTTTGAATTACAAGTCTAGAAAAACAAGCCATCTTTGCTTTTGTATGTTTAGAAAAATGAGGTGCATATTCCTAGTTCCTTTGATGCTGATTTATTCAAGGGTTTTATTAAGTCTGTGATGAATAGTCTAAGAAAACCATGTAGAAAGATATAAAGATATACTGAAGGTCATTTCTTTAAAAACAAAAAAATAAGAAAACAAACATTTTCTTTTAGTGATTATATCTTAGCAAGGAGAAGCATGAGGGTCTAAATCAGGAGGTCCTGTACAAGATGCACTGAGAAAAAGCAGTTGTACATAGAGCATTCCCTGTAATGGAAGACATAAATACGTGCAGGTTTTATGCCATTATTTTGGCTCCAACAATATCTAAGAACTTCATTCCGTCATATCCTGAAAAGTAGGTGAATCTTGGCTGGCTGGAATAAAATGGTTTAAAACACATGAAAATTAACCATATGAACTCTTGAATAGTACAACAGCAGATGTGATCATACCACTATCACAATCCGCATCATTCCTACCTCATCTCTAATGTATTTTACCGTAGCCCGTTGATAGGGAAATAAGACACCCATGCCTGTCCCCACAAAATAGCTCTAATGGAAATAAAGTTTTAGGGGAAGCATCTCAAATGAAAAGGTCAAGAATGACTGCTAAAGGAGGGTAAAGTACTAACTAGGTGGTAAATAAGTGATAACTTTGGTGAAGGGTAAGGCAGTACACAATACTGGGGAAGTCAGCACAACTTGACCAGGGCAAAGTCATAGAAGCTTCACAGACACATCCAAATGCCCTGAGAGACTAAGCTACTGGGCTAAGGGCTAGGGACCATGCTCTCAGGGGACATATAGCTCAACTGGCATGACATAGTCTATAAAGAAAATGTTCTGTATCTGAGTGTGGTGAGTAGTAGCTAGGGTTTTAAAAGCCTGTAAGGGGCCATCTAAGGTACATCTACTTGTCCCATTCCTGCTGGAGCAAAGGAGAATGAAGAAGACCAAAGACATAAGGGAAAGATTAGGCCAAAGGACTAATGGACCACAACTCCCACAGCCTCTACCAGACTGAGCCCAGAACAACTAAAGTGTGCCTGGTTACCACCAATGACTGCTCTGGTAGGGAACACAATAGAGGGTCCTGGACAGAGCAGGAGAAAAATGTAGAACAAAGTTGAAATTCTCACACACACACACACACACACACACACACACACACACACACACACAGAGACCAGGCTTGCTGGTCTGACAGAGATTGCAGAAACCCCGAGAGTGTGGCCCCTGGACACCCTTTTAACTCAGTACTGAAGTCACTCCTGAGGTTCACCCCTGAGCCAAAGATTAGACAGGTCTATAGGGCCAATAACATGAGGGACGTGCTTCATAGTTCAATCATGTACGCTACATGAATGGGCACACCAGCCCAAGAGCAAAGATGGAAGGCAGGATGGGATGGAAAAACTGGACAAATTAAACAGAAAAACTGGGGTGGAGAAAGGGAGAGTATTGACATATCGTGGGGGTGGCAACCAATGTCACAAAAC
Organism: Elephas maximus indicus; assembly: GCF_024166365.1. NCBI lineage: Eukaryota > Metazoa > Chordata > Mammalia > Proboscidea > Elephantidae > Elephas > Elephas maximus. The sequence goes on along the minus strand of NC_064837.1, from coordinate 40,769,993 downwards.
AATATGTGTATTAACTGTTTAACGAGAAACAATTTGCTCTATAAACTTTCACCTAAAGCACAATTCAAAAGAATGACTACTATAATCACTATCTAAAAAAATGCTTATCTTATAGATCTTTAATCCCTGCACTGTTTGGTAGTTTTCTATTGTTTCTGTGTAATGTTTGGGTGCACTGGGCTTTTAATTATAACCTGAATGTTGTAGATGTACTTTAAAAAATTTATTGCTTAATTGGCTTAGCATGTCTCATTTTGAAAATTGACAGAGTAATATACAATTTTCTTCTAAACTCAGGCAAAAAGGACCATTGAACGGGTTCCTGTGCTTTTGGGAGGCTTTGCTTTGGCCTTCTTCTTGCAGCGTCCCTTCCAATGTGGTAAACAGCTCTTGTGGCCAAGTGGGTGTATCCAAAGGCAACACTCCCCTTCCGGATTATTCTCTAGGTATTTAGCATCCCAGAACTCCCTGTTCCAAATGGTTCATGGACCTCTTCCTTGCTTCTAGGCAGATCAATATGCTGGTGTGCACCAAGGTTTAAGGCGTTGTCAAAGTGTGGCTGCTTGTTAGGACGCACTCAAAGTTTGGATATGTGGTACAGGGTAGAGTCAAGGTGGGAGGAGAACTTGGGAGGATACTGGTCAGGAGCTAATAGGCCAGCTCTCCCTATACAGCCAGTATATAATACAGAATCTTGAGGGGTTAAAGATTTCTAAATGTAACCTGGCCTTTCAGAGCATTGTGAATATATATTTGTCAAGATAGAAGCTAGAACAAAATGCCTTTGTATACTTAACATTAAGCTCATAAAAATTACTTCGTGGGGCTTTTCAATTTTTTTTAGTAAGTTAAATCACACCTTTAGATTCAAAGATATTTTTCCTTTTCCAGATTAATAAATATATCATTGACTTTAAAAGAGAGCTATGCTTCCTTAGTGCTAGAAAAGCCACATTGAAACGAGTCACCATCTGGGTAAGGTCAGAATGAAGGGACCTTTCCTGAATTCAGTAAGATTGATTGATGGAACGAGCCTGACCTATGACCTTACCACCTTTGATAGCATTTTTTATCTGCAGAGAATGGATGAAAAGTTGGAAATTTTGGTAGGGACTGGCAGTAGTACTGATCCCCCTAGGGTGGGAGTTAAAAAAATGAATCCTATCTTTCAAAAATCCCAAATGCGAAAATCTTGGAATTACTTTTGAATTTTAATTAGACTTTTCCTACAAAGGAAGCATCCTGAAAGTTATAGATGGTTTACAGCATTTTTTTATAGCCAAGACGTGTTCGTTGTCTGCTAAACCACCAGGTTCAGATTCCCTTTTTCCTGTTTCTGGTGAATCGGCTATATAGCCAAGGTCTTCCTTTTCTAAAGGCTCTGAAGAACAAGACAGTGTAAATGTCATAACAATGTTGGTAATAGGTCATAAGAGGTCTGTAATATTTTTAAGTGCTCTACATATATTAGTCAATCATTGCTGCACATCTATGGATCTCTACATACAATGGGTGAGACAACTGGGACACAAAGAGGTTAAATCATTTACTTAACTTTGAAGTGCTAGCAGAATAATGGAAGCAAACTTCTAAATTGTCCTTTATAATTATTTTTAGAAGATAAAAAAACAGAACTTTGGACAGATTAAAAGTTGCCAACACTGAATTCATGTTTATCTCTCTTTGTGCCAATAATGTATTTCTGAACAACTCTCAGATTGAATTACATGCTCAGCAATTGATTGAAGGTGTGTAAAATTTTGAAAGTATTTTGTTGAGGATTTCATATATCTTTATTTAAATTTGCTTGAGAGAATTACCATAAAATGATAGAAAACAGAAATTGATAGTGCCACCAATAATTGAGATATAAATAAAGATCATGACAAAAGAAATAAAAGATCTGGAATGATAAGTTTATTGAAAATTGTTGCTTTCAACAAGAGATCAAAAAATTTCTGATTGATTTAAAAATATACCCTCTTCAACATATTTTATTTTAGGGAAATGAAAAAAATGAGATACATCTGAGTTATTGAATATTGTGAATCTTTCTGGGTTGGGTATTTATAGCTTTACTCTCACATCTAGGAAGCCAGGTTAACTGAAAGAAGTGAGCAACTTAAATATAAAAATGTTTACACCTACCCCTCCCTTATCAACTATATCATTAGCGACCATTTCACATTTACAACACTAGTAAAAACTCTGCTATCTGATTATTTTACATATTAATGGTGTCCATCTGGCAGTAATGTACGCTGAGGTATGAGGCAAGAATAACATTGGCTGTGATGGTTATATGTCATCTCGGCTGGGCCGTGATTCTCAGTGGCTGGCAGTTATGTAATGATGTAATTTGGCAGTTATGAAATGATGTAATTTGGCAGTTATATAATGATGTGATCATCCTCCATTTTCACATAACAATCTGGTCTTTGGAACCTAATTACAGGAGTAAATGAGGATTGGGTGTGTATTTTTATAAACATTTCTTCTCTCTATTCAAACATTTCTTTTTGAGGACCTGAGAAATTGAGAAATCCTGAGCAAAAGAGTCAGTCTTCCCATTATTCAGTTCTTCTTCAGGGCTAGTCTTAATCTGTAGTTCTTCTTAAAGGTCAGAGAGATATATCTTTTTATTTGGTCAAGTTTATTTCACTCTTACGAGAAGCCAAATACATGAAGAAGAAACAAAACAATCTTAATTGAATTTATTAATGAGTTAATTCTAAGAAAAACAAACATATATGTTTGTAATGTCAGAAAGTAATTAAAAGGTCAAAAGATTGTGAGCATTCGGTGAATAAATATGATTACTGTCTTTCTGTTGTTAGTAATTTGTTTTTTGTTGAAGTAAGGGTTTGGTTTCAAGCAGTGTTTGCAAATGTGTCCACATGGTAGAACCACCTGGGACATTTTAAGAATGTGATGCTCAAGCTATGCCAAAAAAAAAGATCGCCTAATTCAGAATCACTGGAGGTGGCACTTAGGTAGCGATATAAATGTCACGCCTTCAGGATGATTCCAATATGTAGCTGAATTTGTGATCCACTTGTTCAAAAAGGGTCTAGCATTCACCCTAATAATGACTGCTAAAATTAGTCCTAAAATCCAATCAACAGCCACATTATATCAGATACTTTCAGCCCTCTAGTGATGTGGATATCAGTCTGATAATTGAGGTTATAGAGATTATTTCCATAGTGGGATTGTGTACGTAAAACGATTTGAAGGCTTTAAAATAATGGAGACGACACTTTTATGCTTTGTAATTATTTGCTACTTATTTTAACTATATGTGAAGCAGCAATGAAACGATAGGATCAGATCTCATTATCTGACCTATTATGTTCCACCTTTCTATATTATTTATTTATTTATTTTCTCCAAAAATGTGCGACTCAGTCCCCCTGCACCAGAAACTGGCCCTATGCCAGATCTACCAAATCAGAAACATTGGGGGTAGGCCTCACGAACAGGCATTTTTGACATACCCTCCAAGTGAGTTTTATGTTCACCAAACTTTTCAGGTCTAATGTTCCTATGGATTTGCAGAAAGCAAAAGGAGTAGAGCCAGCTGAAACAAGAAAAAAAAAAAAAAGCATTACTTTTGATGAGAAAAATAAAACATGTAATTTACTGCTGAAGTCAAGAAAGATGGGTCCCAACCAGTGGAGGCTTCAGAACACTCTCGTTGTTTTCTTCCTTGGCTATCACTTCGTGCCAGTGTTGGACATTCAGCTGTGATATTGCATTTGTTCTTGGAATAAAGGCAAGAAAAGGAGCACAAAAGCTGGAGATCTGTAAGTAAGATGGCATGTCATTTTCCTTCTATAGTATCTGGCCCAGAGACTTGTATTTTTTTTTTTTTTTTGCTTGGGCCAGACTATTGTTTTTGCGAAACCTGCACTATTTGGGCTCAGAACGCACTGTGGTCACTAATTTATCTACCAGTTCAATCATTAGAAATATTTTGTTTCCAATAACTATTAAGCAGACAAGGACTTGTGAAATCAGTGCTATCGATTTTTATACTGTTATCTCAAACAGGCTTCAGTTGACTTGATGAGATTAAATTTACAAAGAAACTGAGAGTTTCAGAAAACAGTACATTATTGTGGTTGTAATTATTGGAGATATTTTCTGGTAACTGTTAGGCTATGAACCAGAACCATTATTTATGTGTGTGTGTGTGTATGAGAAACAGAAAGAGAGATACAAGACGAGAAGGAGAGACAGCATTTATACATGCACAGCTTTTGAAACAGGAATTTTAGACTAGTGTGCTTATCTTATTGTTACAAAGGATGTGAATTTCTCCAGAATAAGCCACATATCTTGTTCATCTTGCTTTCTGTACAAAATACGACAAAGCAACTGGCATAATAATGGTGAAGTGTGTCTATCAGGCTTGAATGCAAGTCCAAGTCAGATAACATTGATTAAGTGAGAATATGCTGGTCGTTATCACATAAACTCCTTTATAATCTTGGTCTGCAACTGAGATTATTACTTAATCTAAGTTAACAATGGCATAGTATGTTACTTATATGAACCTAAAATCTCTGACAGCTTGAATTTGCATACACTTAAACTCACGTTTGACTGTACCACCAGAGCCAGAAGCAATAGACAGTGCTCATCACTATCGATCTCACAGGACATTAAATAAAGAAGAATAAAGAATTCTGAGTTCAGAATGTTGTCAACGTACTAAGCCAAGACAAATTTACAGTGCAGATCTTCAAAATGATTGGGCAATTCTTATTAATTTTAATAGTTCCATGGGGGTATTTAGTCTAGTCATGTGAACTCAATTAAGTAGTACTTTGTTACCACTCAAAACCAAAATTATAGTTTGCCAGCAATACTTGGATTCTTTTGGTTCTAGGTTATAAAAGAAAAAGAGCAGAGAAAGAGAAAGAGAAAAAAGGGAGGAAGCAAAAAAAAAAAAAAAAAAGGAAAGGAAAAGAAAAGAAAAGACTAAACAAATATCAGGAGAATTCTGGAATCTGGATAAGAAATATGTTCCAAACTAGATAGCAGTCCACTGGCAAATATTCCAGTGTTATTCCCAGAGGCTGCAATGATGCTTCTGATAAGCAGCCACGTTTTCTATTCATCCACTCCCAGAGTTATGATTCAGATCCTAATCTACAGCCTTTGTTAGTGGAACACTTCTGGCCCTCCCCTGTCCTCTCTATACTCTGCTTCATTCCTCTCTGCTACTGGAATTCAAGTCATTGATTTCATCCTGAACTTGAAGCCAATTACATAAAAATTCATTATGTTTTGCAGAATTGATGTAACAACAATATTTTGTAAAGATATCCAAAAAAACTGTAATTATACATATAAGCATCTTCTTCTTCAACGGAAGCTGACTAATCTCAATATAGTTTTTCTTTTACTATTATCAAAGGAGATCAGGGAATACAAGGCAAACTATGGATTTGTTTCTGTTGTGTCCTTTCCATGGGTTCGATTCAAAGCAGTTGCATTCTTTGGCATTATGAATCGCAATTTAAATTGGTCTGTACTTTGAGTTACTATACTCCACAGTATTGTCTAACTTTGCCAAATTCATAATAGCAGATTATGCCTAAAGCCTAAGAATTAAGCAGTATCTCCCATTAAAAGGAGTCTATAGTTTTGTTGTTTTATATTAAACAACAACAAAAAAATGCCTGGCATTTTAACTTACTGATGCTCATCTCCGCATTTCTTTATCTCAAAGACAAGTAATATTAGCAGTAGCTAATATTTTTTTTTTTTTTAGTAGTTAGCAAGTTTAAATTATGTGTCAAGAACTGTCAATGGCTTTACATCTATTACCTTATTCAAGAACTTTCTAACAAATCTATGAATAAAGTGCCGTTATCATCCAGCATTTGAGGATAAGAAAGTCAAAGTTTGGGCAGATTAAGAAACATGCCCAAAGTTTTAGGTAATAAGCAGGAGAACAAAGATTCTAACCAAAGTATGTCCCACTCTACTATTAATTAATTAAAATCAATTGAGTTATCACCAATTACTATTTAAAGTTTAGCTATTAGTACATGAGAATCATACTCTTAACTTTTTCAGTGTTCAAATTCGTATCTAACCTTTACTGATGGCTAACCTTTCTAAGAAATTTAGGAATGTTAAAATTTTTAACCACCTACAGATTTCCTTAAGTATTTACATTATATGAATTTTTCTATAATACCTAACTTTTTAGGAAATGAAGACCAGTAAAATATAGACTTATCAAAGGTAAGCATTAAAGTATTTGAAATAGTTCATGTGCATGAAACCAGTTACAAAGAAAGAGTGACTAACTGGAGTAGTTTAATGTTTATGGTTTATTCATGAAGTCAGGTTTAGGCATTATCCATGGTGCCCAGGTTGCATAGTTGAGTGTCACATATACTAAGGGTTCTGAACTAACAGTCCAAGACAAATGCCATGTTTAAAAGAAATACATTAAAACTTATTTCTGTTGTACAGATAATTTATATTCTAGGTTGAATAGAGAGGAAGGTTACTGGTTGTTATAAAATGTTCCAGGCAGAAAGTCTGGAGTTACTCTCTTGCTTGGCTATTGATATAAGTTTTGAATTAACTGATATCTGTGTTTTGGTGTCAATTATGAAAACTTGAACTCTTGGCTAAGGAAGTTGACTGCCTTGATTTTAAAATAAAATTTTGCCTAGAGGAATAAGAGCTCATCTTCCTGAGATGAAAATCACTGTTGTCTTATAGCCTAATGCACTGTATAAGTACGTGGATAGAAAGAGATACACAGTATAAACAATTGAAATAAGGGTATTCAGATACAATCCATAGGTAATAACTGGTTATTGTTCAAAATAGGTCAATAAAAATATGTCAGTTGAAATGACACAATACGTATAAAAAAAATCCACCACAGTACTGGTAGACTAGAAGGTTGCCATAAAAACACCAATTAGGAATATTTAGAAGATAAAATAAGGCTGACAACGAAATGCAATAGGATTAAGAAAGGAGGTTGAGGAGGAGGCCTCCAAGAAAAATATTGCCTCCCCCCAGAAAGTCTCAGAAAAACATCCCCACGTTACCCAGTAGATTGATTCAGAGGTAGAGAAGAGGGCAGTGAGCAGTCAAACAGGTAATATCACATTTTATCCATTCTTAGCTGTGCACTTTCGCACATTTATTTTAAACTTTGGATGTGTCTTACAATCATGCATTGTCATACTTTAATTGGCATCAATTTTTCTTCCTTAGTAATTCATAAAATAATAATATACTTCATAAATGATGGTGTCTTATGTTCTATAAACACGATAATGAATAGGCTACAGTAGAGCTAAACCAGTTCTACATTTCAGAGCAGCTATTTATACATATATATTTTTTATCTCTAGTATTGCCTCCAGGCTAAACCTAATACTTTTTTTTTTTTTTTTAACTAGGGTATCACAAGAGAGAAACTACTAAAATGATGATTGAGGGCAGAGAAATGGTAGTACCTGCAGGTAATTTATATCTAACACACAGGAAAAGAAGTATTGAAAAGGGCAAAATATATTCTAAAGCCCTACCCCATCTCAGAAAAATCCCTACTCTTCTCTCTCCTTTAGAACTATTATTCAGGTATTCAGGAAAACATAAAGATAGCTTTGATGTAGAAATCCTTTAAAATGTTACCACCCATGGACTCTGTCTATAACAATTACTTGAAAATATTCTCTAATACATATGGAAAATTAACATGCAAATAAGAGTGCTGAGCATAAAAGCAGTAAATATATATGTAGGTAGATATAATTATCCTTACGGTGTCTGTAAAAATTAGTGTAATTGTTAAGAAATGATTTATTTAAGAAAGTAGAGGCAAAATGTGAAACAATCTAAAATAACTCTCAATAAGAATTTATCAAAATAAGAGTTTGGAGGAGGAAGTGAACAAGTGAAAATACTCAAAGGATATTAAGTTATTTGGGGGAGTAATTACTGATAATTATTAATTCTTTCTATACTTGTTTTAAAAACTATAGATGCAACCACCAGAAGACTAGAAATAGGATGTATAACCCCAAGGTGACTATTAAACACTCCAGCACCAGTACCAAAGAGCAAAGAGATCTCGATTAATGTATCTTGGAGAAGAAAAGAAATAGCAAGAGAACAATGAAAAGTCAAATGTTCCGGGGAGAAGTGTATTCTCCATGTCTGTGTAGTGACAGGATTATTCAATGAGTGACTTTGGGGGTTCTTCCATTGTTGCCAAAGAGCTAACTAGACATGATGGTTCAACTTCTCTAAGCTCACCTTCTTCCAAACTCAGCATTCCCTATTCCCAGGGAACAGCAAGCATGAATTAGTACATCTTAGCCCTGGATTGAGGGATGGGACGGGCAAATTCTCTTGGTGCTGGAAAGTTGGCCCCAATCTTCAGACTGGAACCTGAAATCAAAGTGTTACTTTCTGCTGGGCAAGTACGTCCTCAGGTTTAAACTATAAAAAAATTACAGCAACAGTAAAAGTGTTACCACAGTAGTTCTCAAACATTTTGGTCTCAGAAGCTCTTTACACTCTTAAAAATATTGAGTGCCCTAAAGAGCCAACTTGACAGCAACTAACAATAACGAAAGAAGGGCTCCTTATGTGGGTTGTATCTATTGGTATTTTTCATATTAGAGATAAAATGTAGAACTTTTGAAAATGTTGTTTACTTATTTAACATAATAATAAGCCAATTACATATTAACATAACTAATGTGTTTAAAAATGTGTAAAAATGTAACACACATTATGAAGGGGAAAACAGGTTTTGTGAAGCCAAACATGGCTGCCCTCATGCTTTCCATTAGCTCACTGCTGTTTCTGTTAATTCACTGCTGTTTCCTTGCTGAGGTAGTCTTACATAATGCTCTGATTTGGAGCCACCTTTATCCTTGACGACTATAAAATCTCTGCCCCCTTACTGCTGGTTGTGGAGATCTGTTTAGGTCTTCCTGCCTTTGGGGACCACTGCCTCAGTGTGTAAATCTCCCTAATAAACTCTCCTTTGCTGCCACACTGGAGATGCCCACCTCTTTCTTTGGTCTCTTGGTATCCTCCAATTTTGGAGGAAAAAATTCAAGTTACTGGTCCATGCCTAGACATATTGTCATTCTTAAGTTTTTTTTTGGTTAGGTTTGGACAGTATAGTTACTTTTCATAAATGTTTTGCTTAATAGAAGACAGCTTAATTTTTATATCTGCTTCAGCATTTAATCCGTTGTGGCAGATTGTTTCACTGAAGGACATGAAGAAATCCTGCTTCACACAGATGGAGTTAGAAAGGAAAGGAGAATTTTAATTGGCCCTTTAGACAATTGTATGTACTCCTTATGTCCTCTAGGAAATGCCACTATATTTCAATGGTATTATTTTAAAATAGTTTGACTTTGCAGACCTCCTGGAAGAGTCTCAGGGATTCTCAGAGGTCCGCAAAACCACACTTTGAGAACCACTGACTAGAGCATTATCCTATAATGACTACTTGCACCTGACTCAAGCATACTCCTCTGTACGGTTCTGAGAAACCTGAGACGCTGGCATCCATTGCCCTTCTACCTGTGCATTCTACTTGACACTATACCACACATTGCAGGACAGAGAGCAAATACAAAAGAGTTTCATTTCCTTGTTAAAATTTAGAAATTTTCATATTCAGATTAAAAAATTCACAGGAGACACAACCAAGAAATATTATACAGGAAGCTTTTAAAAAGAAGATGTATAAATATATACCAGTCAACGTCTCAAAAAAGTAAGCACTGGTGATAACATTAATATCATGACCATGAAGAATTTATTCCAGGAGTAACAACAACAACAACAAAATTTCAATATTATTAATGTTAAATGCAAATAATATATATGGTCATCAAAATTAATGCTCCTAATTTATTCAATCCCAGGCTGCTGTCATTTTGTTGTACTGTTGTGGTTTGTGTGTTGTTGAGTTGCTAGAAGCTATGCGGCTAGTATTTCAAATACCAGCAGGGTAATTGTGATGGTTAAGGTTGTGTGTCAACTAGTCTGGGCCATGATTCTTGGTGGTTTGGCAGTTATGGTGTAGTTCCACAGTCGTATAATGATGTGATCATTTCCATGATGAGATTTGATATAACAGGATCACCTCCATGATGGGATCTGGTGTGAGTAGCCAAGCAGTTGAAAGGGAGTTTACTTGGCAGTGTGGCCTGCATCCAGTATAGGTGGATTTTCTGGCAATGCTCGTGAGCTTTTGTTCCCACTGGATCCTGTAGCTGGCTGTGTTCATCTGACCCCTGGTTCTTGGGACTTTAGGTAGCAGTTTACTTGCTGTCTTGCCTGCCCATCTTGGGGTTCCCCAGTCTTAGCAGCCTATGTGACAGAGCCCTGCTGTCTGACTGACTGGTCTTGGAATCACCTGCCCCTGTGGCTACATGAATCAGGAGAAGCCTCCAGCCTGACCCATGGCCTTGGGACATTCTAGCCTCTACATGGACCTCACCAGACGGAATACACAGGAATCAAATCAACTACGTCTGTGGAAAGACACAACGGAAAAGCTCTATATCATCAGTCAGAACAAGGTCAGGGGCCAGCTGCGGAAAAGGAGAAAAGGTAGAAGTTGTCAAGGATCCACAAGTAACACCCATGGAAGCAGCAGTCAAGAAGTCAAAACACATTGCATTAGGCAAATCTGCTGCAAAAGACCTCTTTAAAGTGTTGAAAGCAAAGATGTCACCTTGAAGACTAAGGCATGCATGACCCAAGCCATGGTATTTTCAATTGCATCGTATGCATGTGAAATCTGGACAATGTATAAGAAAGACAGAAGAAGAACTGACACCTCTGAATTGTGGTGTTGCAAAGAATTTTGAATATACATGGACTGCCAAAAGAATGAACAAATCTGTCTTGGAAGAAGTACAAACAGAATGCTCTTAGAAACCAGGATGGTGAGACTGCATCTTACATATTTTGGACATGTTGTTGGGAGAGATCAGTCCTTGGAGAAAGACAATATGCTTGGTAAAGTACACGTGTCATCAAAAAAGAGGAAGACCTTCAATGAGATGGACTGAGACAGTGGCTGCAACAATGGGTTCAAGCATAACAATGATTGCGGGCATGGCACAGGACCAGGCAGTGTTTCATTCTGTTGTGCATAGAGTTGCTATGATTCGGAACCAATTTGACGGCACCTAATGACAAGAACAACAGCCTCTACAACCGAGTGAGCCATTCCCTTAATATAAATCTCTCCACATATGTATATATTTACACACTTTATCGTTTTTGCTTCTTTAGAGACCACAGCCTAAGACAGTCATCTATGGTGGCAGGTTTTAGTGGAGCTTCCAGACTAAGGCAGACTAGGAAGAAGGATCAGGTGGTCTACTTCTGAAAAAATTGGCCAGTGAAAACCTTGTGAATAGTAGCAGAACATGGTCTGCTATAGTGCCAGAAGAGGAGCCCCTCAGGTTGGAAGGCACACAAAATACGACTGGGGAAGAGCTGCCTCCTCAGAGTAGAATTGACTTAAATGATATGGATGGAGTAAAGCTTTAAGGATTGTAATTTGCTGATGCAGCATGATCCAAAATAAAAAGAAACAGCTACAAAATTCATTAATAATTAGAACATGGAATGTATGAAATATGAATGTAGGAAAATTGGATGTTTTCAAAAATGAAATAGACCACATAGAGATCAATATCCTAGGCTTTAGTGAGCTGAAATGGATTGGTATTGGCCATTTTGAATCAGGAAATCATATAGTTTACTAAGTCTGTAATGACAAATTGACGAGGAATGGTGTCACATTCATCATCAAAAAGAACATTATAAAATCCATACCGAAATACAGTGCTGTCAATGATAGGATAATACCCATATGCCTACAAGGAAGACCAGTTAATACAACTATAATTCAAATTTAGCACAAACCACTAATACCAAAGATGAAGAAATTGAAGATTTTTACCAACTTCTGCAATCTGAAATTAATCAAACATGCAATCAAGATGCATTGATAATTACTGGTGATTGAATTATAGAAGTTGGAAACAAAGAAGAAAGCTCAGTAGTTGGAAAATATGACCTTGATGATAGAAACAACGTCGGAGATCACATGATAGAACACCTTTTTTAACAACATAAATAGTGACTATACACGTGGACCTCACCAGATGAATATACATGAATCAAATCGACTACATCTATGGAAAGAGACGATGGAGAAGATCAATATCGTCAGCCAGAACAAGGCCAGGGGCTGACTGTGGAACAGACCATCAACTGCTCAAATGCAAGTTTAAGTTGAAGCTGAAGAAAATGAGAGCAAGTCTGTGAGAGCCAAAATATGACCTTGAGCATATCCCACTTGAATTTAAAGACCATTTCAAGAATAGATTCGATACATTGAACACTAATGACCAAAGATCAGATGAGTTGTGGAATGACATCAAGGACATCACATATGATGAAAGCAAAAGGTCATTAAAAAGGCAGAAAAGAAAGAAAAAAAATGGATGTCAGAAGAGACTCTGAAGCTTGCCCTTGAATGTACAGTAGCTAGCTAAAGCAAAAGGAAAAAATAATAAAGTAAAACAGCTGAACAGAAGATTTCAAAGTGTGGCTCAAGAAGACAAAGTATTTTAATGAAATGTGCAAAGAGCTGGAGTTAGAAAACCAAAAGGGAATAACATGCTTGACATTTCTAAAGCTAAAAGAACTGAAGAAAAAATTCAAGCCTCAAGTTGCAATATTGAAGGATTCTAAGGGCAAAACTGGCTGGGTAAGGGCAAAATATTCAATGATGAGGGAAGCATCAAAAGAAGGTGGAAGAAATACACAGAGTCGCTGTACCAAAAAGAATTGTCAACATTCAACCATTTCAGGAGGTAGCAAATGATCAAGAACTGATGGTACTGAAGAAAGCGATCCTTGCTGCAGTAAAGACACTGCCAAAAAAGAAGGCTCCAGGAATCGACAAAATACCAAGTGAGATGTTTCAACAAATGGATGCAGCCCTGAAAGTGTTCACTCATCTATGGCAAGAAATTTGGAAGACAGCTACCTGGCCAACTGACTAGAAGAGAGCCATGTTTGTGCCCACTCCAAAGAAAGGTGATCCAACAGAATGTGGAAATTATCTAACAATATCGTTAATATCACATACAAGTCAAACTTTTGCTGAAGATCATTCAAAAGTGGCTGCAGCAGTACATTGACAGGAAACTGCGAGAAATTCAAGCCAGATTCAGATGAAGGTATAAAACGAGGGATATCATTCCTGATATCAGATGAATCTTGGCTGAAAGCAAAAAATACCAGAAAGATGTTTACATGTGTTTCATAGTCTATACAAAGGCATTCAACTGTGAGGATCATAACAAATTATGGATAACATTGCAAAGATTGAGAATTCCAGAACAATTAATTGTGCTCATGCATAAACTACATAGGTCCAGAGGCAGTAGTTTGAACAGAACAAGGGAATACTGAATGGTATAAAGTCAGGAAAGGTGTGCATTGGGGTTGTATCCTTTCACCATACTTATTCTATCTGTATGCTGAGCAAATAATCTGAGAAGCTGGACATTATGAAGAAGAACATGCCATCAGGATTGTAGAAAGCTGCATTAACAACCTGCGATATGCAGATGACACAAACTTGCTTGCTGAAAGTGAAGAGAACTTGAAGCACCTATTGATAAAGATCAAAGACTACAGCCTTCAGTATGGACTGCATTTCAACATTAAAAAAAAAAAATTCTCACAATTGGGCCAACAAGCAACATCAGGATAAATGGAGAAAAGATTGAAATTGTCAAAGATTTCATTTTACTTGGATCCAACAATCAATGCCCATGGAAGCAACAGTCAAGAAATCAGATGACGTATTGTGTTGGGCAAATCTGCTGCAAAAGACTTCATTAAAATGATGAAAAGCAAGGATGTCACTTTGAGGACTAAGGTGTGCCTGATCCAAGCCATGGTATTTTCGATCACCTCATATACATGTAAAAGCTGGACAATGAATAAGAGAGACCAAAAAAGAACTGACACCTTTGAAATATGGTGTTGTCGAAGAGTACTGAATATACCATGGGTTATCAGAAGAATGAATGAACAAGTCTGTCTCAGAAAAAGTACAGCCAGAATACCCCTTAGAAGCGAGGATCGTGAGACTTTGTCTCATCTACTTTGGATGTGTTATCAGGAAGGACCAGTTCCTGGAGAAGGACATCATGCTTGGTAAAGTAGAAAAAAAAAAAAAAAAAAGTAGAGGGTCAGGAAAAAAGAGGAAGTCTGTCATGAGATGGATTGAGATGACATCTGCAACAATGGGTTCAAGCATAACAAAGATTGTGAGGATGGTACAGGACAGGCCATCCTTGATAGCACCTAGCAACAATAACTATTTATTTGTTAGAAATAAGTATTAATTCCTGATGATTCAGCCATTAAGAAAACAGGGTCCTCAATGCTGCAACTGCAAGAAATTATATTCTGCCAACAACCTGAATGAGTTCAAAAGATGACCTTGAGCCTTAGAGGAGACAGCAGCCCCAGTCAAAACTTTGATTTCACTCTCAATATGACCTTGAACAGATGACCCAGCTAACTCAGACCCCTGATCCACAGACTGTGAGATTGTAAGTCTGTCTTGTTCTAAACCACTAAGTCTTTTCTAATTTGTTATGCAGGAATAGAAAAGTAATACAAGGAGTTAGGTGGGATATGCTATGTGGAAGCCATCAGAGCTCTCGGGGCTGGCTCAGTGGTAAATCTGAGGCTATTTGAGACCCCTGCCCCTGCCCAGGTGTTGGAGTTTATATACATATATAATGGTTCAGGAATTAAGTAGGTCTGATAAAAATAGACATCAAAGACAACAGAAGAGTTGATATAGATAAAAAGGTGATTAAATTGCTTCATAAATACAAAAGATTTTCTCATGTACACCTCCATAATTTTAAAAAAAAATCGTGAGAATGAATTTGTTACATTTATAACAAAATAAAGACTTTTTCCAAAAGATTTCTTAGAAAAGTACAGTTCCTCCTCCATTTTCTCCATTTTTTTCACAGAACAAAAACACTGTGAAAATAATTTGTTAACTATACGTATGAAGCTATATTAAGCTTGACTGTCTTGATGAGAATAATACATCTTTTTGTCCATGTAGTTCATTATCCAGTGTAGGTCCTGGGAGGAAAATATAACCATGTAGAGAATTGCGTGATGCCATTTACTTGGGTACCCCAGCTGATGAAACCTATAAATTGGAATTTGGTAGGACAGTGAGAGTAAGGAAGGATTAGAAGATAGGGGCATTGAAGGGGCAAAACATCCGCTTTAATTAAGCAATAGTTTTAGTAATGTCATAAGCCTCTTGAACAACTATGAGGATGGAGGGTTTGTAGATCAGCCTGGAATTCCCAAATACTTAGTATGCTACGAAGAGCATAATGGAGTTCTCAGAAATATTGTTCCATTTCTTTGCACTGTGATGACTTTCCAGACTAGACTCTAAGCTTCTTGAGAGTAACGAGTTGTTCTTCATCTTCAAATCGCAGAGTCTAGGGAGGGTTTCATACATAGCAGAAACCCAGTAATTTTTAGCCAAACTATGCTAAGTACATGTATTGTCTGTGTCTAATCTCTTCCTCACTGCCCATTGATCTAAGATACCTCCTTCAAAAGTTGGTTCGTATCTTACCTTTTTCAGGAATCTTTCCATGATTAATTGCATATAGTTCAATTTAGTTCTCCATTTAGCATGGTCTTTCTCAGTTTGGGCTGTTTAAATGTGTACTCCCAAAGGTTCCCATGAGGCAGCATATTCCTACATTTCTTTCACCCTATCATCCACTTGCCAAAGCCAGTGTCTGTGTCTTTCAGTTCATGTGCATGTCCAGATTCACTTGGTCAGGCGCCGGTTCACAGGAGGCATATGGGCAATATTTTTTCCAAGTGACTAATACTTGCCAATATTTGTGATAGTTGTATTTCATCTGGGTTTAAATCCCCTAGTGGGTGTATTTTCTTCTGGCGGTCTTCACAAAACAGATGGCATGTGTCTGCACAATGATCTCTCTTGAAGTGGCAGAGTGAAACACTTTGGTTGTAGGGAAAATTGTTTAGAAGCCTCTGAATTGACCCCTTTGTGTACCGAATCGACTTTTTGGGCAGCTAGTTTTATCTTTGCTTAAACTAGTATTGATCAAACTATCAAAGATTGTGTTATAGTTTGAAGTGCTGTTCTCGAAGCACCACCACAAATAAGGTTTTGCATTTAAATCTTTAAATCAATCCACATCTTGTTGACTATCACAGGATTTTAGATGATTGGGAACTTGATTAATTTTTTTTCAATTTTATTTACCACAAAAAAGCTATAAAGCTATTTGAGCCCTCTACTTCTTTTTTACCATTCACTGCCTACTACCATTCATTCCCTGCCCTCTGAACCCTTCATCTGCTGAACTGTGGTTTTCTAAGAACCCTTGTTTAAATGAAGAATCAGAAGTGGGTAAGTGCTTTGTGAAATATTGAATGGCTGTGCTGGAATCTAAGGCTGATGTGCCGAAATCACAGGAAGAAAAAAATAGGAAAAAAATTTCTCAGAAAAACATGTAGAATGCCTCGAAACAGCATAAAGTGGTCTTTCTTACAAGAGGGATGATACGGGAGAAATTAGAACCTGGGGTTTTGGGAGTGAGGACATTCTTAAATCTCACAGCTGAGAAATGTGTAGAGTTTTAGTGGAGATTTGGAAAGCTTTTAGGCTTCTATTTCTATGGTAAGCCTAGGAAAGTCTAGCTTTCAGCTGAAAATAGGTCAGGACAAGGGAGCAGTATTAATTACAGCTAAATCCTCCAGAGAACTCTACTACAAAGCTCCAGATATAAAGGTTAAAACAAATTCCACAGATTTGTAAAATTCTTTACTTATACAGACTCAGAAACACTCTTAGCATAAATCAAGCTCTATGGTTAACTCCACATAAAAAAGGCAACAAGCATGTAATGTGCCTTTCCTTGATCTTACATGATTACTGTAGGATTACCATTGTTGCATATTTGTTCTGCATGTGGTTAGCTTTACAATTATTTGCCATTTAAAGCTCTTAATTACTCACGATGCTGTGTTAGGATATTAGGGGAAGAGGGTATAGGACTAAAACTCCCACATCCAGCCCCTGTTTTGCTTAAGTCAAAGCTTAAAGTAGCCTTAGTAATGTTCAGAACTTTGTTAATCATAGTTCTTTGCTATGAGATGTGGAGTAGATAAACCTTCCACCTGCTTCCCTCTGAACCCTTATTACTAATGGAAAACTTTCTCCCTGGCATGCCTTCTGCAGAGCCTGAAATTCCACCCTGGACCATTATCAGTTAGCCCCAACTTAGGATGGACTGGTTTATCAAATATAGTCAAATAAGCATGGTGAGAAAATACTAAATGAGATGGAAAAATGAGTAAAGTAACCGCAGGAGGGCAGGATGGCTTGGAAGGGGCAAAGAAGAACGCAGAAAGAGAACCTATCAGTGACAGGGGAGAAATCTCAGAATCTGGGGGCATTCTGTAAATTTGGTTGCATAAAAAATGTGGGTCACTAATGACATTTAATGGGTAGTGCAGGAATGCTAAATGTTCTGATATGGGGATAGTCAAACAGAACAAAAACTGCCTGTTCCTCTCCTAACTTTCCAATGCCCTACTAGACATTCAGAGAAGTTTATCTGAGCCTATAAATAATTTCTTTTTATACATAAACTCTAGATTGCTTTTGTGTGGTTTTGCTATATAAATATATTTTCAGTAAAACAATGGAAGTATAAGTCAAACTGTTAATTTGAAGCCTTTAACAGGAATTGTCCCAATTTCAGAAATACACATCACTGATGGTAATGATGCTTGTTGTTTCGTCTGACAAATGTATTACATCAATAGTGTTCTGCACCTGTAGCTGCCACACTACCTACTGGCGAATCTGCATAGATATATTTGTACCTCTACATCATTGTGACTTCTAATCTAGTTGTCCTCAGGGTTTTACACATGGAAACACTTTTTTTAAAAAATAAATTACTTTCATTTCATTCATCCTTTATATTTTCAATAAGGCATTAAAATGATATTTTGCAATTAAATGTGTATATAAATTATATTATTTATGCATTTATTTCAAGATAATCAAGACAGTTTTACTAAATATTTGGGCTGGATAAGTTTGAGTACAATGAACTTGAAGTATGTGAAGGGCCTGAGGAAGGCCTTTGAGAAAGAATAGGAGACCCGGAAAACACACTACATCTATTCACTGACAGCCCGAGACACTGAGTCAAATGCAAATGGAATATTCTGATTGAAGAAGCAGAAAAGGGGCACATTGATGCATTTATTTATTAATTAATTCATTAAGTCATATAGTAAGTATTGGAGACTGCAGTATGATAGGTGCTAGAGATTCACAAAAGAAAGAATTCCATACCTTAAACTCAAATAGTTCTGTATTAACTGAGGCATGCATAAATCATTACAATATAATGAGACAAATTCAATCCAGGACTTCAAACCAGTTCATTCTGGGATCTATAGGAATCACCTGGGAATCTTGTTAAACTGTAGATTCTGATTCAGTATATCTGGGGTGGAAATGCAAATTCTCAGCAGGGGGTTGAACCAGAATGAAACAGTTGAAGCCCTGTCAACTATAGCAGTGGGCCCAGTAGAGGGCACCTAATTCAGAGTAAGGAAGATAGGGAAGGTATCCCAGAGGAAAGGGATTGATTAGAAATTAATTAATTGGTAAGTGTCATGGATGGAATTTTGTCCCCCAAAAATATGTGTATCAATTTGGCTAGCCCATGATTCCCAGTATTGTGTGATTATCCACCATTTCATTATCTGATGTGATTTTCCTATGTGTCATAAAACCTGCCTCTATGACATTAATGAGAGGGGATAGGAGGCAAGATTGGATTGTGTCTTGAGCCAATTTCTTTTGGAATATAAAAGACAGAAGCAAGCAGACAGACAGGGAGACCTCATACCACCAAGAAAACAGTGCCAGGAGCAAAGCATGTCCTTTGGACCTGGGGTTCCTGCACGGAGAAGCTCCTAGCCCAAGGGAAAATTAATGAGAATGACCTTCCTCCAGAGCTGACAGAGAAAGAAAGCCTTGCACTAGAGCTGATGCCCTGAATTTGGACTTCTAGCTTCCTAGACTGTGAAAAAATGCATTCTTCTTTGTTAAAGCCATCCACTTGTAGTATTTCTGTTATAGCAGCACTAGATGACTAAGACAGTAAGGTTTAACAAGACTAATGATACTGAGAGGGAAGCATTAGGGAACAATGGAAAGAAGAGCACATAAGAAATATACTGACAAGTATGGAAAATATCAGGCAACAACTGTGAGGTAAGAGAGAAAGAAAAGGAACAGATCTTTGAAAACATTAGTAATTATATGAAAGCATTACTCTTGGAGCCCTGGTGGCACAATGCTTAAGAGCTCAACTGTTAACCAAAAGGTCCACAGTTTGAATCTAGCAGCTGCTCCTTGGAAACCCTGCAGGGCAGTTCTACTCTGTCCTATAGGGTCTCTATGAGTTAGAATCGACTCAACGGCAATGGGTTTCGTTTTTGGTTTGTAGTATTATGGAATATAAAATTGAGATTTATTGAGAATTCTTTTAGGTAGATCCCTCTGGTAGCTGAGAGGGAGAAGGCATTGAGGTAAATAGGAGAGGAGGCAAGGCATAGTGAGTTCACTATTTTGTTAAGTGAGACAGAATATAGGGCAATAGGGAGGAAGGAATATTGGCACTTAACCCTCATTATGAATCAGAAAGACATGAAATGTGATAGCTAAAATATACCACTGCCCAGGTCCCATCAACAGAGGCTCTGTGCTGATTGGTCTGAGTTGGCTACCAAGGGGGAAAAAACAAACAAACTTGTAGCCGTCGAGTTGAATCTGACTCATAGCGACCCTATAGGACAGAGCACAACTGCCCCTAGAGTTTCCAGGGAGCACCTGGTGGATTCAAACTGCGAACTTTTTGGTTAGTAGCCATAGCTCTTAACCACTATGCCATCAGTGTTTCCAAGTTGGGTACCAGGTATTGGCATTTTATCAAGTTTACCATGTGATGGTTGAGGAACACAGGATTAGATAATTATTTAGGAAAATAAATCAGCAGGATTTGATGATTGGAGTTGAGAGTGAAGAACAAAGGGAATGTCAAGGATTGTACCCAGGGTTCTAGTTGGAGAAAATCAGCAAATGGTGATGTTACTAATTGAACCAGAGGAGCCAAGAGATTGAAGAGCTTGAAGGGAAAACATGAGCTCCACATGAGCATATTGAGTCTGTGACGCCAGTAGTGTATTTGAATGTTGAGGACCAGCAGGCAAGTGCATATAAAACGTCAATGATTTGTAGAAGATGTGTAGTCTGAAGACAGATTTTCAAATCATCAGTGTCTTGATGACAGTTAAAAAACTTGCAAGTGCATACTATTCTTCAGGGACAGGGCATTGAATAAGAAGGACAGAGGACTGATGATGGAAATCTACAGAATATCAACATGAAAGCCAACCACTGCAGGGGCCAAGAAGGAATGCTGAAGAGGTTTAATGAAAAGTAGGAAAGTGTAGAGTCATGAAAGCCAAGAAAGAAGAGATTTGCAGGACAATGTCAGATGTAACAGAGAGATGAACTAAGATTAGGGCTGAAAATTATCCATTGGCCTTGCACTTTATGAGCTTGTTAGTAACCTCACCAAGGGCACTTCTAGTGGAGACTAGGGATATAGGGTCACTATGAGTCGGAATCGACTTGACGGCATTGAGTTTGGTTTTTGGGTTTAGGGACATAGAAGTGGGTTAAGGAGTAAAAGAGTGATGAAGAGTAGAGGAAGTACCACCAAAATTTCCTTTGTAAAATCAGAATGAGAAAATCAATACAGATGTGATGGCAGCTATTGTAACTAGAGAATGGCAAGTTGATATGTTTCAAAAAGGCGGTGATGGTTGCTGTCTTAATGAAATGTGATGAAAGTGGAGAGGTGCTTGATGTTCATTTTCTTTAGATCAGAGGAACAAACATTTTAAATGGTTATATTAAAAAAAAAAAAAAGTGGCAAGTAGAGAGTGAATTGTGTATACAAGAGAAAATCACGTCCTGGAGGAGACAATGAGGCAAGAGGACAAGGTCATAGATTGACGGAAAGAAAAAACACATTATTTTGTCATGGGCTACTAAAACATAGGATTTTTTTCAGTGGTAAACAACAAAAGTAGTTTAATACTTAAGGCAAGACTGAGTAGAGGGCCAGTTAAAATTCCACCTTAACTGAAAAGAGTCCAAAAAAGTCCTCTTTCCTTTAAAATACGGTTGTGCGTAGAGTTTGAAAATTTTATGTACTGCCTTTTATTATTAATATGTTAGGGCTTGTATACAGCTCGTGCTTGTACACAGCCGGTCTTGTGTAGCTCCAAAATTTGTATTCTTTCCAGTCTCCCATTGTATCAGTTTCCAAGGGCTGCTGTAAAAAATCACCACAAACTTGGTGGCTTAAAGCCACAGAAATTTATTTGTTCAAATTTCTGCAGGCCAGCAGTCTAAAATCAAGGTATTGGTAAGGTTAGTTCCTTCTGGACAGTTTGTGGGAGAATTTGGTCCATGCCTCTCCTAGCTTCTGGTGGCTACCAGTATCAACCCTTGGCATTCTTTGGCTTGGAGCTGTGTAATTCCAATCTCTGACTCCATCTTTTAATGGCATTGTTTTTGTGTGTGTCTCTGTTTCCAATCTTCCTCTTCTTTATCTTATGACACCAGTTATTTGATTTAGGGATCACCTTAAATGCAGGATGGCTCATCTTGAGATCTGCAAAGACTTTATTTCCAAATAAGGTCGCATTCATAGGTACTGGGGATTAGGGCTTTGGCATACTTTTGCCAGGTAAAGGGGAAGAAATTCAACCCATGCTATCACCCTTCTCAGTTTGAGAAGGCTCCACTGTACTTTAGTAAGCATCACTGTGTAATCCTAATGAAGAATAGGAAATTTGCCAAAGTTATGAAGTAATTAGAAAGCCTTCACAGGTGCAAATCAAGAAATAGCCTCAAAATCCCACAAGTGTGCTTGGGATTTCATGGTTTTGCTTATTCTAAAGTCATTCACTTTTCCCTATACATTTTCTCCAGGTAGATACCATCACCAATAAACTCTCATCTCAATTTTGATACAATACTGGACTTATTGATTTGACTGGTACGCACTGGTAAAACCGTTAAAAGAGGCTTATCTAGGACATGCCACAATAGTTCTATGTTAACAGATTTGCTGTCTTGCTTTTAGCATCTGGCATCAACTGAACACATCAAGATTGTTAATAATGTTTGCCTACTAACTGTTGAATCTTGGACAAGTAATACAACTTCTGGAAGATTCAATTTTTCCGTGTGTAAAATGTTGCACTCTAAAAGGCAATAAATCTATGAGCTATGACATAGCTGTACAATGGGAGATGGTAGTTCAGGGGATATCTAAAAGCAAAAAGCTGATGAATATTTGATTTAGTTAGTGTTCCTAAATGATCTTGGTTTTGTTCTTAGAGCTGGTTGAAAACCCATCCTATCTGATAAGTATATTTCTTGGTCATCGTTTATACATATGACCCCAAAAGACCCAGTCAGACTCAGTCTGTAATTTCTGGTTAGTTGATTTGTTGGCTAGTTTATTTCTTCTTTGGTTCATACCAAAGTCATTGAGAAGAAACTTACCAACCACCATCTGTTTTCCAGATATGGTGTTATATACTTTGGGGAAGGTTCAAATACAGAACAGGATGCTTTCATCCATGGAAGACCGAGTTGCAAAGGAAGAATTAAGCATACACAAGACATCTATATTTCAATGTAAGAAGGTAGTAAATACCTTAATAGTAGTATAACACAGTAATATGGATATTCTTTGAATTAACACCCACTTATTGAATGTTAATATGAATCAGGCATTGTCTCTAGGTCATTGATACTTACAATGTATTCTACAGACCTGAAACTATTGGCTAAACCTGGAATCTTGTAAGAAATTCAGAATCTCAGGCTCTACTCCAACCATACCAATTTAAGAATCAGCATTTTAATATGACCCATAGGTGACTAATATGCACATTAAATTTTCAGGAGCACTGATCTAAATCAATTTTTTCTCAGAGTGGACCATCTACAACACCTACAAAAGAATGTAGTGAAAATAGTGATTCTGGAACCCTGCATACAGAAATTCTGATTCGGTAGGTCTGTGGTAGGGCCTGGGAGTCTTCATTGAAAAGAAGTTATCCCCATGTGATTTGCTGGCTGTATGCAAGCTTGAAAATCAGTGGTTTGGACGTTGGGTATGCAAAGTTAAGACAGAATTCATCATGAAATTTTTTGAAATTTCAGTCTTTCACATGCAGTTTCCAACTAATAAGTACAGACAAACTTCTTTATGGTGGTTTCTAGCAGCAGTATATTAAAAGTCTACACAGTGGATAAGAGTCACACGTGCATCAAACTTTGATTAATCCTCCTTTCACCAGCTCCCAGGAGACTGATAAATAAATCATCAAATCGAGGCTAAATCTTATTT
The DNA here is from genome assembly GCF_024166365.1 of Elephas maximus indicus. NCBI lineage: Eukaryota > Metazoa > Chordata > Mammalia > Proboscidea > Elephantidae > Elephas > Elephas maximus. The sequence continues at coordinate 40,746,321 of NC_064837.1, read as the reverse complement.
AGTATGGTTTCAGACAGAGTTTTATTTCACGATACAGTCATTCTTTAAAAGTTGATAATTTCTATAGGGCTTATGTCCCAACTCCATTAACTATGTTATTTGATTAGCTAGAACACCCACATTCTTGGTCATAACAGATAGCGGAAAGCTTATATACTTTCATATGTACTACATTATTGACTAAATTGAAATGATCATCTTTAAAGTATTTAATCAATGTTTTTAATGGTGGCAAAATCAAACAACAGATGTTTCTAAGGAGTTACTTGAGGAAATTCAGGCTAGATGCATCAACGGTGAGCAAGTACATGTTATATGAGAGCGTGGATCAACCTACGCTTGAGGGAAATACAGAGGAAATGGTGTTCTTAAGGGCAAAAAAAAAGAATTTTTCTTAAGGGTAGTCTGTTTTAATTTTGAGCAAGAAAGCGAAGGGAATGCTCAGAGATGTTGATCACTAGTTTGTGGTTGATGTAACATTGGTAACAAAGACACAGGAGATGCGTTTGGCACACCAAGAAAGGATGGAAAAGAAACACAACTTTGGGGTTGTATGTAGCACAAAGGAATGACTGGCAATATGGTGACTGGTAATAAAACGTACTTATTGTCATGATCAAAATGTACAAGAATATGATGCAAGATGAAATTATCGATTCTATCGTTTTTCTATTCTCTATTTCATTTATTTCTCCTCTGACCTTTATTATTTCCCTTCTCCTGGTAGGCTTCTTTCGCTATCCTCTTTCTATCTGTTTGAGTTGTGTAGCTAATGTTTTGATTTTGTCCCTTCTTTTTTTTCTTTAGAATTTTGTTCTCTATTTTTCTCAAGCTCTGTTCGGGAGCCTTTAGTGTGATCCCTGTCAAAGCAGTCAGTGGTGGTAGCTGGGCATCATCCAGCTGTACTGGACTCAGTCTGGTGGAGACTATTTTGATGTGTGCATCTATTGCTATAATTTGACCTCAGAGCACTGCTTTTGTTGTGTCCCAGAAGTTTTTGTATGATGTGCTTTCATTCTCTTTTGATTCTAGGAATTTTTTGATCCCATCTTTGATTTCTTCTGTTACCCAGTGGTTTTTAAGCAGGGTGTTATTCAGTTTCTATGTATTTGCTTTTTTTCCTCACTCTTCCTGTTGGTAATTTCTACTTTGATGGCACTGTGGTCAGAGAAGATACTTTGTATTATCTCAATGTTTTGGATTTTGTCAGGAGTTGCTTTGTGGTCTAAGATGTGGCCTATTCTGGAGAACGTTCCATGTGCATTGGAAGAGAATGTGAACTTTACAGCTGTTGGGTGGAGTGTTCTGTATATATCTATAAGGTCAAGTTGGCTGATTGTGGCCTTTAGGTTTTCTGTATCTTTGTTGAGCTTCTTTCTAGATGTTCTGTCCTTTATCGAGAGTGGTGTGTTGAAGTCTGCTACTATTATCGTGCAACTGTCAATTCCTCTTTTCAGTGATGTCAGAGTTTGTTTTATGTGTTTTGCAGCCCTGTCATTGAGTGCACGGATATTTATTACTGTTATGTCTTCATGATGGATTATCCCTTTAATCATTATATAGTATCCTTTTTTGTCTTTTATGGTGGATTTTGTTTTAAAATCTATTTTATCTGAGGTTAGTGTTGCCACTTTTACTCTTTTTTGGTAGCTATTTGGTTTAATGTATTTTTTTCCATCCTTTTATTTCTAATAAATTTTCATCCTGGTTTCTAAAGTGTGTCTCTAGTAGACAACATATTGATGGATCCCATTTTTTAATCCATTCTGTTGCTTTTTTGTCTCTTTATGGGTGCATTTAGGCCATTTACATTCAGTGTAATTATTGATAGGTGTGAGTTTATTGCTGTCATTTTGTAGTGTTTGTGTGTGTGTGTGTGTGTGTGCTGCTGACATTTTCTTTGTTCCTCTTACTCTCCTGTGCTGAATTCCTTTTGTTTGTGGATTTTTTTTTTTATTATTATTGAGACTTTATGCTTTTCTTTATTTTGATGAGTAGGTTTCTTAACTTCCTTTGTGGTTACCTTGAAATTTACCCTTTTCTTCCTAAGTTTGAACTAGTCTCTTATTACTTGGTATCACCTTGCCTTCCTCTCCATTTGAAAGTTCTACATCTACACCATTTATTTCCTCTTTTATTGTTCTGACATTGTTGTCATTTACAGATTAACCTCTCTGGTTCCCTGTTGTAAATCTTAGTTTTGATTAATCCTTGAGAATTCATTACATAGGTTGATATCTCACTGATGCAGTCTTGCATCCTAGATTCAGGCTATTGTCTGATGTTGTTTGTTCTCTAATGGAATGACTCCCTATAATAATTCTTGTAAGTTTGATTAGGTTTTTACCTATTCCCTTAATTTCTGTTTATCTGCAAATGTCCTAATTTCATCATCATATTTGGTGAGAATTTGGCAGGATATATCATTTTTGGCTGGCAATTTTTTTTCTTTCAGGGTTTTATATATGTCATCCCATTGTCTTCTTGCCTGTGTGTTTTCTGCCTAGTAATCAGAGGTTAGTCTTACTGTTTCCCCTCTGTATGTGACTTTTTGTTTTTCTTGAGCTGCTCTCAGGATTCTTTGTCTTTGGTTTTAGCAAGTATGATTACGATATGCCTTGGTGATTTCCTTTTGGGATCTACCCTATATGGGATAGCTTCTTGAATGGTCAGCTTTTCATCTTTCATATTAGGGAAGTTTCCTGTCAACAATTCTTCAATGATCCTCTCTGTGTTTTCTATTTTCTCCCCCTGTTCTGGAACTTTGATCACTAGCAAATTTTTACTTTTGGTTATATTCCACATCATTCTCAGGGTTTCTTCACTTTTCTTCATTCTTTTCTCTGGTTTGTCCTCAAACAAAATAGTATCTAAGTATTTCTCTTCAATTTTGCTGATCCTGTCTTCCATTGTTTCAAACCTACTCCTCAGACCTTCTATGACACTGTCCATTTCTGAAATCTTATTGTTTATGTTTTGGATTTCTAATTGCTGTTTTTATATTTCTAGTTGCAAATTTATTTTTACATTTTATTCCTGTATTATTTTCCTGAATTCTTCCATTGTTTTGTCTGTCTTTTCTATGATTTTGTCTATTTTTCCCTCATTTTTGTCTGCTTTTTCCTTCAACTCTTGGATGGCTGTGAATGCAAGAGATTTTAATTATCAGGTAGTTCCAGTCTCTTTTCTTCTACTAGAAAGTCATCTCATGTTTTATTTTGGGTGCCTACTAGAACCATCTTGTCTTTGTTTTTTTTTTTTTTAATTAATTTTTATTAAGCTTCAAGTGAACATTTACCATTCCAATCAGTCTGTCACATGTAGGTTTACATACATCTTACTCCCTTCTCCCACTTGCTCTCCCCCTATTGAGTCAGCCCTTACAGTCTCTCATTTCGTGCCAATTTTGCCATCTTCCCTCTCTCTCTATCTTCCCATCCCCCCTCCAGTCAAGAGTTGCCAACATACTCTCCAGTGTCCACCTGATTTAATTAGCTCACTCTTCTTCAGCATCGCTCTCCCCCCCACTGACCAGTCCTTTTCATGCCTGATGATTTGTCTTCGGGGATGGTTCCTGTCCTGTGCCATCAGAAGTTCTGGGGAGCATTGTCTCTGGGATTCCTCTAGTCGCAGTCATACCATTAGGTATGGTCTTTTCATGAGAATTTGGGGTCTGCATCCCATTGGTCTCCTGCTCCCTCAGGAGTTGTCTGTTGTGCTCCCTGACAGGGCAGACATCAATTGTGGCCAGGCACCAACTAGTTCTTCTGGTCTCAGGATAATGTAGGTCTCTGGTTCATGTGGCCCTTTCTGTCTCTTGGGTTCTTAGTTGTCGTGTGACCTTGGTGTTCTTCCTTTGCCTTTGCTCCAGGTGGGTTGAGACCAATTGATGTATCTTAGGTGGCCGCTTGTTGGCATTTAGGACCCCAGGAGCCACAATTCAAAGTGGGATGCAGAGTGTTTTCATAATAGAATTATTTTGCCCATTGACTTAGAAGTCCCCTCAAACCAAGTTCCCCAGACCCCAGCCCCTGCTCCGCTGACCTTTGAAGCTTTCATTTTATCCCAGAAACCTCTTTGCTATTAGTCCAGTCCAATTAGGCTGACCTTCCTTGTATTGAGTGTTGTGTTTCCCTTCACCCAAAGCCGTTCTTATCTATAGATTGATCAATAAAAAACCCTCTCCCTCCCTCCCTCCCTCCCCCCCTTTGTAACCACAAAAGTATGTGTTCTTCTCAGTTTATACTATTTCTCAAGATCTGATAATAGTGGTCTTATACAATATTTGTCCTTTTGCAACTAACTCATTTCGCTCAGCATAATGCCTTCCAGATTCCTCCATGTTATGAAATGTTTCAGAGATTCGTCACTATTCTTTATCGATGCGTAGTATTCCATTGTGTGAATATACCACAATTTATTTACCCATTCATCAGTAGATGGACACCTTGGTTGCTTCCAGCTTTTTGCTATTGTAAACAGAGCTGCAATAAACATGGGTGTGCATATATCTGTTTGTGTGAAGGCTCTTGTATCTCTAGGGTATATTCCGAGGAGTGGGATTTCTGGGTTGTATGGTAGTTCTATTTCTAACTGTTTAAGATAACGCCAGATGGATTTCCAAAGCGGTTGTACCATTTTACAATCCCACCAGCAGTGTATGAGAGTTCCAATCTCTCTGCAGCCTCTCCAACATTTATTATTTTGTGTTTTTTGGATTAATGCCAGTCTAGTTGGTGTGAGATGGAATCTCATCGTAGTTTTAATTTGCATTTCTCTAATGGCTAATGATCGAGAGCATTTTCTCATGTATCTGTTGGCTGCCTGAATATCTTCCTTAGTGAAATGTGTGTTCATATCCTTTGCCCACTTCTTGATTGGGTTGTTTGTCTTTTTGTGGTTGAGTTTTGACAGAATCATGTAGATTTTAGAGATCAGGCGCCGGTCTGAGATGTCATAGCTGAAAATTCTTTCCCAGTCTGTAGGTGGTCTTTTTACTCTTTTGGTGAAGTCCTTAGATGAGCATAGGTGTTTGATTTTTAGGAGCTCCCAGTTATCTGGTTTCTCTTCATCATTTTTGGTAATGTTTTGTATTCTGTTTATGCCCTGTATTAGGGCTCCTAGGGTTGTCCCAATTTTTTCTTCCATGATCTTTATCGTTTTATTCTTTACGTTTAGGTCTTTGATCCACTTGGAGTTAGTTTTTGTGCATGGTGTGAGGTATGGGTCCTGTTTCATTCTTTTGCAAATGGATATCCAGTTATGCCAGCACCATTTGTTAAAAAGACTATCATTTCCCCACTTGACTGACACTGGTCCTTTGTCAAATATCAGCTGCTCATATGTGGATGGATTTATATCTGGGTTCTCAATTCTGTTCCATTGGTCTATGTGCCTGTTGTTGTATCAGTACCAGGCTGTTTTGACTACTGTGGCTGTATAATAGGTTCTGAAATCAGGTAGAATGAGGCCTCCCACTTTCTTCTTCTTTTTCAGTAATGCTTTGCTTATCCGGGGGTTCTTTCCCTTCCATATGAAATTAGTGATTTGTTTCTCTATCCCCTTAAAATATGACATTGGTATTTGGATTGGAAGTGCGTTATATGTATAGATGGCTTTTGGTAGAATAGACATTTTTACTATGCTAAGTCTTCCTATCCATGAGCAGGGTATGTTTTTCCACTTAAGTATGTCCTGTTGAATTTCTTGTAGCAGAGTTTTATAGTTTTCTTTGTATAGGTCTTTTACATCCTTGGTAAGATTTATTCCTAAGTATTTTATCTTCCTGGGGGCTACTGTGAATGGTATTGATTTGTTTATTTCCTCTTCGGTGTTCTTTTTGTTGATGTAGAGGAATCCAAGTGATTTTTGTATGTTTATTTTATAACCTGAGACTCTGTCAAACTCTTCTATTAGTTTCAGTAGTTTTCTGGAGGATTCCTTAGGGTTTTCCATGTATAAGATCATGTCATCTGCAAATAGTGATAGCTTTACTTCCTCCTTGCCAATCTGGATACCCTTTATTTCTTTGTCTAGCCTAATTGCCCTGGCTAGGACTTCAAGTACGATGTTGAATAAGGGCGGTGATAAAGGGCATCCTTGTCTGGTTCCCGTTCTCAAGGGAAATGCTTTCAGGTTCTCTCCATTTAGAGTGATATTGGCTGTTGGCTTTGCATAGATGCCCTTTATTATGTTGAGGAATTTTCCTTCAATTCCTATTTTGGTAAGAGTTTTTATCATAAATGGGTGTTGAACTTTGTCAAATGCCTTTTCTGCATCTATTGATAAGATCATGTGGTTTTTATCTTTTGTTTTATTTATGTGATGGATTACATTAATGGTTTTTCTGATATTAAACCAACCTTGCATACCTGGTATAAATCCCACTTGATCAGGGTGAATTATTTTTTTGATGTGTTGTTGGATTCTATTGGCTAGAATTTTGTTGAGGATTTTTGCATCTATGTTCATGAGGGATATAGGTCTAAAAATTTTTTTTTTGTAATGTCTTTACCTGGTTTTGGTATCAGGGAGATGGTGGCTTCATAGAATGAGTTGGGTACTATTCCGTCTTTTTCTATGCTTTGAAATAGCTTCAATAGTAATGGTGTTAAGTCTTCTCTGAAGGTTTGGTAGAACTCTGCAGTGAAGCCGTCTGGGCCAGGACTTTTTTTTGTTGGAAGTTTCTTGATTACCGTTTCAATCTCTTTTTTTGTTATGGTTCTATTTAGTTGTTCTACTTCTGAATGTGTTAGTTTAGGTAGGTAGTATTGTTCCAAGAATTTATCCATTTCTTCTAGATTTTCAAATTTGTTAGAGTACAATTTTTCGTAGTAATCTGAAATGATTCTTTTAATTTCATTTGGCTCTGTTGTGATGTGGTCCTTCTCGTTTCTTATTCGGGTTATTTGTTTCCTTTCCTGTTTTTCTTTAGTCAGTCTAGCCAATGGTTTATCAATTTTGTTAATTTTTTCAAAGAACCAGCTTTTGGCTTTGTTAATTCTTTCAATTGTTTTTCTGTTCTCTAATTCATTTAGTTCAGCTCTAATTTTTATTATTTGTTTTCTTCTGGTGCCTGATGGGTTCTTTTGTTGCTCACTTTCTATTTGTTCAAGTTGTAGGGACAGTTCTCTGATTTTGGCTTTTTCTTCTTTTTGTATGTGTGCATTTATCTATATAAATTGGCCTCTGAGCACTGCTTTTGCTGTGTCCCAGAGGTTTTGATAGGAAGTATTTTCATTCTCATTGCTTTCTAAGAATTTCCTTACTCCCTCCTTGATGTCTTCTATAACCCAGTCTTTTTTCAGGAGGGTATTGTTCAGTTTCCAAGTATTTGATTTCTTTTCCCTAGTTTTTCTGTTATTGATTTCTAGCTTCATTGCCTTGTGGTCTGAGAAGATGCTTTGTAATATTTCGATGTTTTGGATTCTGCAAAGATTTGTTTTATGACCTAATATGTGGTCTATTCTAGAGAATGTTCCATGTGCACTAGAAAAAAAAGTATATTTTGCAGCAGTTGGGTGGAGAGTTCTGTATAAGTCAATGAGGTCAAGTTGGTTGATTGTTGTAAGTAGGTCTTCCGTGTCTCTATTCAGCTTTTTACTGGATGTCCTGTCCTTCTCCGAAAGTGGTGTGTTGAAGTCTCCTACTATAAATGTGGAGGTGTCTATCTCACTTTTCAATTCTGTTAAAATTTGATTTATGTATCTTGCAGCCCTGTCATTGGGTGCGTAAATATTTAATATAGTTTTGTCTTCCTGATCAATTGTCCCTTTTATCATTATATAGTGTCCTTCTTTATCCTTTGTGGCAGATTTAAGTCTAAAGTCTATTTTGTCAGAAATTAATATTGCTACTCCTCTTCTTTTTTGCTTATTGTTTGCTTGATATACTTTTTTCCATCCTTTGAGTTTTAGTTTGTTTGTGTCTCTAAGTCTAAGGTGTGTCTCTTGTAGGCAGCATATAGATGGATCGTGTTTCTTTATCCAGTCTGTGACTCTCTGTCTCTTTATTGGTGCATTTAGTCCATTTACATTCAGCGTAATTATAGATAAATAAGTTTTTAGTGCTGTCATCTTGATGCCTTTTCACGTGTGTTGTTGGCCATTTCCTTTTTCCACATGCGTTTTTGTGCTGAGACGTTTTTCTTAGTAGCTTGTGAAATCCTCATTTTCATAATGTTTAACTTTGTGTTTGTTGAGTCGTTACGTTTTTCTTGGCTTTTTTCTTGAGTTATGGAATTGATATTCCTTTTTGTGGTTACCTTATTATTTACCCTTATTTTTCTAAGTAAAAACCTGACTTGTATCCTTCTATATCGCCTTGTATCACTCTCCATCTGGCAGTTCAATGCCTCCTATATTTAGTCCCTCTTTTTGATTATCGTGATCATTTATCTATTGGTTTCCATGATTTCCTGTTATGTGTATTATTTTGTTTATTTATTTATTTTTTAGAATTAGTCTTAATTTGTTTGTTTTTGTGCTTTCCCTATTTGAGTTGCGTTGATATCAGGACGTTCTGTTTTGTGACCTTGTATTGTGCTGGTACCTGATATTATTGGTCATCCGGCTAAACAATCTCCTTTAGCATTTCTTGCAGTCTTGGTTTAGTTTTTGCAAATTCTCTAAACTTGTGTTTATCTGTAAATATCTTAATTTCTCCTTCATATTTCAGAGAGAGTTTTGCTGGATATATGATCCTTGGTTGGCAGTTTTTCTCGTTCAGTGCTCTGTATACGTCGTCCCATTCCCTTCTTGCCTGCATGGTTTCTGCTGAGTAGTCTGAACTTATTCTTATTGATTCTCCCTTGAAGGAAACCTTTCTTTTCTCCCTGGCTGCTTTTAAAATTTTCTGTTTGTCTTTGGTTTTGGCAAGTTTGATTTTAATATGTCTTGGTGTTTTTCTTTTTGGATCAATCTTAAATGGGGTTCGATGAGCATCTTGGATAGATATCCTTTCGTCTTTCATGATGTCAGGGAAGTTTTGTGTCAGGAGTTCTTCAACTATTTTCTCTGTGTTTTCTGTCCCCCCTCCCTGTTCTGGGACTCCAATCACCCGCAGGTTATCCTTCTTGATAGAGTCCCACATGATTCTTAGGGTTTCTTCATTTTTTTTAATTCTTTTATCTGATTTTTTTTCAGCTATGTTGGTGTTGATTCCCTGGTCCTCCAGAAGTCCCAGTCTACATTCTAATTGCTCGAGTCTGCTCCTCTGATTTTCTATTGCGTTGTCAAATTCTGTAATTTTATTGTTAATCTTTTGGATTTCTACATGCTGTCTCTCTATGGATTCTTGCAACTTATTAATTTTTCCACTATGTTCTTGAATAATCTTTTTGAGTTCTTCAACAGTTTTATCAGTGTGTTCCTTGGCTTTTTCTGCATTTATCCTAATTTCATTTGTGATATCTTTAAGCATTCTGTAAATTAGTTTTTTATATTCTGTATCTGATAATTCCAGGATTGTATCTTCATTTGGGAAAGATTTTGATTCTTTTGTTTGGGGGGGTTGGAGAAGCTGTCATGGTCTGTTTCTTTATGTGGTTTGATATGGACTGCTGTCTCCGAGCCATCACTGGGAAACTAGATTTTCCAGGTAATCAGCTTAAAAAAATGCAGTCAGATCCCTATCTGAATTCTCCCTCTGGCTCCGGGTATTCGGATGTTAATGGGGCCGCCTGGGGAGGGTGGGGGAGGGATCAGAGAGCTAGGAGTGTAGCACCACAGGATATAGAGCTGATCACCACATTCACGCTCTGCCCCCGTCCACCAAAATCCAGGCAGGACGGCTCCCAGGTTGGGACGCTACTCTCCCCGCTCCGAGACCAGTCACTTCCTCCCAGGAACTTCTCCCTCCGGTGCGCAGCACTGCTCGCGGGAACTGGGTGGGCGTCTCCCTCACAAACGGGTGGGCTTGCCCCCAGCGTCTATTCAGGAGAATATAATTGGACCCCGTGCTCAAGCCCCGCCCGCTTTCGCCAAAATCCCAGCGGGCCGGCTCCCCGGCTGGGACGCTGCTCTCCCCGCTCCAAGACAGGACACTTCCTCCTGGGGACTTCTCCCTCCGGTGCGCCGCGCCACATGCACAAACTGGGTGGGCGTCCCCCCACATGAACGTGTGAGCCCCGCCCCGGGGTCGCTTTAGGGAAATATAGCTGACCCCCCCCCGCTAGCTTCCCGCCAAACTCCCGGCGGGATTGCTCCCCGGCTGGGACGCTGCTCTCCCCGCTCCAAGATCAGTCACTGCCTCCCGGGTGCTTCTCCCTCTGGCTGCGCCGCTATGCCGCCCGGGCCAACCAGCTAGACTCTCTCCTGGGATGGGTTCGGGGGGGTAGGGCTGGGCCCCTTGTCTGTGCCGTCTGCCCCCCGGGCTCTGCCCCAGATCGGGCTCCGAAGGTCACCTGCCTGGTACGCTGGCTCCTAGTTCTGAAAACAGTCGCTGTCTGCCCGTATTTGTTCGTTTTCCATCTCTAAGTCTGTGCTTGTTGTTCAGAGTTCGTAGATTGTTATGTATGTGATCGATTCACTTGTTTTTCCAAGTCTTTGTTGCAAGAGGATCCGCGGTAGCGTCTACCTAGTCCGCCATCTTGGCCCCGCCTCCTGTCTTTGTGTTTTTATGTTTTGATATTGTCTGCTGTCTTCGGGACATTCAGTAGTTATTTTCTTCATTTATTGATTGTAGATTTGTTTGATTCATCCTGCTTTTTTCTTTTATTTGGTTATGTCTAAGCAGGCAGGCTGGGCATCCTTTGTTATTTTGCTCATCTGTGGGCAAGATACTTCTTACCACCTTGTCCAATGGGCAGGGCCAGTCTCTCAGTTATGATGCAGCAGGGCAGGTCCAGCTGAAGGGGAAGAGTTGGGGTGGGTCGTTTGTGGCAGGTAATGAGGCTGACAGGGCAGGGCTAGGTGTCAGTGCAGGACAGATTCCAGTAGAACATGCCTGTGCTGCTCTGGGGTCCAATGTTCAGTGCACAGTGCAGATAGTCAGGAGGAAGAGGGGAGGTTGTGATGTGTGGAGCTAAGTGGGTATGGGAAAGAAGAGTAGAGAGGAACAGTAGCCAGAAAAACAAAATGCTGAGGGAGCCTGCTATTGGAGTGATGCAGACCCAGGAAAGCCATGTGCTGGTGGCTTTCTAGTTAGGTGGTGAGGCACAGCCCACCAAGAAGGGACAAATACAGCACACACAATTAGGTGACAGGAGAAAGGAAGGAAGTGAGAGAGAGACAAGAAACTAGACTAAAAAAAAGGAGAGAAAAGGCACACATGGCTAGGTGGTCAGGAGAAAGGAGTCAAAGGAATGTAGAGAGAGAAAAGAAACAGAGGGAAAAAAACAGATGTCAGGCAGTTGGGAGGAAGGAAGGGAAGAAAGGAAGGGGGAGAGAGACAAGAAACTGAGGAAAAAAGAAGAAAGAAAGGAAAGAAAAGAAAAATGCCCCAAGGGAGCCCACGAGAAGAGGGCCCCCAGCCAAGCGGCACTGCAGAGCCCATCAAGAAGGAGCAGAGATGGCACACAGCACCAGGTGTACAGGAGAAGGGTAAGGAAGGAAAGTAGAGAGAAATAAGAAACTGGGAAAAGAAAAGGAGAAAGGAAAAAAATGCTCCAAGGGAGTCCACTGGTGTGGTGGCAGGCACTGGGGAAGTTGCTCCTCAGCCACTCAGCACTGAATAGCCCGTCTAGAAGGGGCAGAGATGGCACATGGCACCAGGTGTTCAGGAGAAAAAAAGGAAGGATGGTAGAGAGAAAGAAATCAAGAGAAGAAAAGAAAAAAATCCCCAAGGGAGACCACTGGCTTGGTGGTACAGACTGGGAAAGTGGCTCCCAAGCTGAGTGGCACTGCACAACCCATCTAGAAGGGGTGGAGATGGTACACAGCACCAGGTATTCAGGAGACAGGAAAAGAAGGAAAGTAGAGAGAGAAGAGAAACTGAGAAATGAAGAAAAACAAAAAGAAAAAAAAATGCCCCCAGGGATCCCACCAGTGTGGCAGTATGGAGCAGGAAAGTGGTTCCCCAGCCGAGTGGCACTTCACAGCCTGTTAAAAAGGAGCAGAGATGGCACACAGAGCCAGGTGTTCGAGAGAAAGGAAGGGAAGGTAGTGAGAGACAGAGAAGAAACAAAAAGAAGCTGAAAAAAGCAACAACAGCAACAAAAAAATAGCACTGAAGGAGCCAGTCAGTATGGGTGGGGCAAATCCAAGTGACAAGGAGCTGGCATCTCCCTGGCCAAGCCACCGAGGCCTGCCAGGAAGTGGCAGAGGTAGAGCGGGGGGAAGAAGAGTGGGGGGTGGCAAAGCATGTATTGCTGGTTGTTGGGTGCTCTCTCCTGCTGGGAGCTCCTTGAAGCTGTCTTCCTGTAATCCTTTTCTGCCATTCTCCGCGGCTGAGGAGTCCAAGCTTGTGAGTCATGTCGAGTTAGCTGATGGGGGACCTCCACTCTGTATCTCTCCTTGCTCTCTGTTCTCTGTCAGTTTCTTATTCCATTCAGTGCTTGGCTGAGTTCTTTATCTCTTCATTTGATGCTTAGGGTTCCAGGACTGATGTTTGTCTGTTTTCCTCAGTTTTCTGGATCTCTTCTGTGGAGGGACAGCATGGTAGTTCTGTATATAGTGTCATATTGGCTCCTTCTTTAAGATGAAATTATTTTAGATGAGAAATGGAACAATCTACAATCACAAAACTTACTGTCTTCATTAACATGACTCTACTATTCCACTGTCTTCATTAACATAAGCTACCATTCCAGAAAACTCTTGCTCAGGAAGGTGAAATTTAAGAATAACTGAATTATTCATTTAAGGTAATTTCTAAAAGATCAGCTGTTCAATAGAAAGCATCAAATGGTCTTTATGCCCTAAGAGTCTTTGAACTGCTTGCCTCAAAACCCTCTCTGACCTGTTATATCATAATTGTTGCCCAGTCTTAATCAAGCCCCTTCATTGAAACACCTACCATAGACCAAACTTCAAAATTTCATACACATCTTGACTTTTTCCTGCCCCCTCTGAGACTCTACTGAAACTCGGTTACTAAGAATAAACTTAGTTGTCCTAGGAACAGATTGTTTTGGTGATATTTTGGGGGGAGACAACATTCAAGAAAAATGTACTTATTCAGGATCTTGGAGAGGCTGCCCATTCCCCTAGTGAGAGGAGGCATGGAATGAATTACTAATCAGAAAAACTAGGCTTGCTGCCAGCAAGTAATACTAGAAACAAAGGGGCACAATTCATAATGATGCAAGAGTCAATGTATCAGGGAGATATAACAATCATAATATATTAATCTAATAAGAGAGCTTTAATTTTTTGAACCAAAAACAGAACTAAAAAGAGAAGTAAACAAATCCAATTATAAATGGAAACTTTAACACACCTCTCTCAGAAATTAATAGACCAATTTGATAATAAATAATAACAACACAAAAAGGATGAAGAGAATCTGAATGTCATTACCAATCAGTTTAATAAAGTTGACATTTATAAAGAATTCCCCACAACAATTGCAGGATACACATTCATTTCAAATGTACGTGTTCATCAAGATGACCTTATGCTCAGGCATAAAACAAATCTCAAGAGATTACAAAAGACTGAATTCTTGCAAAGTATTAAGGAATTCCTCAGAATATGCTCTCTGAAAACAGCAGAATTAAATTAGAAATAAATAAAAATAAAACATCTAGAAAAGTCTCAGAAATCAGGAAATTAAATACCTTACATTAAAATAACATAGGAAATAAAATAGAAATCACAAAAGCAATTATGAAGTATTTTGAACTGTATCAAAATTTGAAAAAAAAATTGGAAGATTCAACTAAAGCATGGATTAGAGGGAATTTATAGCATTAAATGCTTATGTTAGGAACGAAGAAAGGTACTGAATCATCAATCTATTAATCTAAGTGTCCATCACCAAAAAAAAAAAAAAAAAACCCTAGAATGTTAAGCAAAAAATTTAACCCAACGTAAACAAACAGGGAAAAAAAAGAGAGTGACAACACTCAATATTAACAAATAGAACAACAGAAAAAAAAAAAGAGAGAGAGAAAATCAATGAAGCAGATTCTTTGAAAAGATAGATAAAAACAGTAGATCTCTAGGCGAGACTGAGAGACTGTAAAAATAACCAGCATCAGGAATGAGAGAACATCATTATGGACACTACAGATATGAATAAGTTAATGATATAACACTGTGAACAGCTTTATGCTAATAAATTTTATCATTTAGATTAAATGTACAACTTTCTTAAGTAAAAAACTACCAAAGCTCACTAAGGAGAAATTGTTTCTCCAAATATCACCGTATTTGTTAAGGAAACTGGAATAGTTAAGATAATGTGGTATAAGGACAGACATAGAGGCAAATGGAAAAAAAAAAATGTCCAGAAATATACCTACTCATATATGTTAAATTGATTTTTTGATAATGATGGCAATGAAATCAACGAGGAAAGGGGAGTCTTTTCCACAAACGTTGCTAGATCAACTGCGTACTCTTGTGTAGAAAAATGATCCTTGACCCCTACCTCATACCATATACAAAATTACTTTAATGTGGATCATAGATCTAAACATAAAAGACAAAACAGTCTTTTAGAAAAAAAAAAATGACACCCAAAGACATTAAGAAAATAAAATGTCAAGTTACAGATCGATAGAAAATATTTACATCTGATACTTCATTTTTATCTAGAATATATAAATATCTCTTATAACACAATAATAAGAAGTTGAACAATAAAAAAGGTAGCAGCCTTGAAGAGACACTTCACAAAAGAAGATATGCAAAAGGCCAATAAGCACATGAAAAGTCGCTCAACATTATTCATTAGAAAAGTGTAAATTTCAGACAACAACGATGTAATATTTCACACACGCAAGAAAGACTGAAAAACAAAAACGAAGAGCTGACTATTCCAAATGTTGGAGAGGAGAAGGTGGAGTTATTGCTGTTGAGAGTATTAAGTTACAAAACCAGCGTTAACAGTTTCTTAGTTAAACATACACCTACTCTGTGACACAGCAGTGCTACTCCTGGGTATTTACCCAAGACAAGTTAGAGCATATGTTCACGAAAAGACAAGAATACTCTTTGCAGTTTTGATCATAGATCTCCAAACTAAAAATAACCAGCTCCAAGCTGACACACACACACACAAAAAAAATCCAGGAACCAGATAATGGATAAATAAACTGGTATAATTAAACAGTGGACTAAATGCATTAAAACAGACTTATTAAGTGAAATATGTGTAATATGGATGAATCTCAGACTTGTGTCGAGGAGAAAAAGCAGACACAAAGAACATATACTATATAATTGCGTGCATTAAAATTTGAGAACAGGCAAAATTTACCTCTGGTGCTGCAAATCAGAACCTTGATAGTCTTTGTGGTGGGAGGGCATTTACTGGAAAGGGACGTAAGGGGATTATGGAAATATCCTATATTTTAATTGGGATGGTGGTTACACGCATATATATACATATACAGTGAGTTCCAGGACTCATCAAACTGTATGTAGATTTTATGTTACTAAAATTAGTGATGTGTGCTTGTAAAACCCCTCTCTTTGTTTAGCAATCTAAAAGCTTAAAATTCCATAAATCACATTTTACTACTTCCTATTGCTTAAATTTACATGGTTAAAATACACAAACAAATCTTCCTTCTTTCTTATGGTTGTTTTTATCCTTTAAATATTAATTGTCTTCAATGGCTTAAGTCCAATTAATTTTTTTTCCCCTGCTATTTTTGTTTTATCCTTTTACTTATGATATATTCACTTTACAATTTATCACTCTGTGACATATTTGGGTATCACTTCAGATGAGTTATCTTCATTGTACTCAAGGTTTTGCCTTATTTAATTTAACCCTTACTAAAACCCAGTGGTTCCTGTCCAGGCCTTCACTCTTAATTTTTATTAGGAAAAGTCACTGATGCCTGTTACTAATTGCTCCGATTTGATCAATTTTTGAGATGGTCCTGGCTCTAGCATGAAGGTGATATTCTATCCTAGCTCCAACAATTTTTATATATCAAAATATTCTTGCTTAATTCATTGGCCTAGTATTCAGCCTGCCTAGAACAACCTTTTGTAACTAGTCTTGTAATTTTCACTTCACTTTTATATGCCACATTTCCTTCTCATAACCCCACAATGCACCATTATTTCTGTCATTCCTATTGGGTATCTTAGGAAACAGAGACTTGGAAAGACAAGGAGACTTGCTTCTTCAAATAGCACAGAGCTAAGCATTCATTATTTTATTCAACAAATATTTGAGTGTCCATTATGTCTCGATTATAATAACAGTGAAGGAGACAAAAATGAATCTGTCTTCAAGTTGCAGTTTTCTCCTGATACCTGCTGCTTTAGCCTTGTCCATAAAAAGCGTGCTTCTATTTTGAGGATCTTGTCTAACACTCTAGTTCCCTTCTTTTGATCTTCCATAATCACAAACAAATACCCTGGCCATTTTGGCTGAGCCTACATGCCCAACTTCTGACTCCAAATCATCCTGTGTAGGGACCAAAACAAACAAAACTGCCAAAATGTGCAATTTCTGTCTGCAAAACCATGGCTGGCCACCTCCCATTTATCCAATCAAATATTCCTCAGCTTACCCATTTCACAGGAAACCCATTGCAGTCAAGTTGATTCTGACTCATAGTAACTCTATAGGACAGAGTAGAACTGCACCATACGGTTTCTGAGGGACAGCTGGTGGATTCAAACTGCTGACCTTTTGGTTAGCAGCCGAGCTCTTAACTACTGTGCCACCAAGGCTCCTTTCAAAAGAAAAAAAAAAATTTTAAGAAAGCTAGTCTAAATTCCTTGGGTTTCTCTGACCATCTAAACAAAAGTAGCCTGAGAAACTATGTATCATACTGTACCATTTTTTTCCCCATAACAAAACTTTTAATTTGCATTTATTTGTCTTTCCTCTATAGTGTATAACTTATATCAGAACAGGTTCCTTCTCTGTTGTATTCACTGGAATAAGAATAGATCTTTGGGGACTCATGGGACATACTGTATCCCAATCACTTTTTATGCCTCTGGAGTTCTTTGGGAAGGAGGTAACCCAATTTTAACTCATTTACCCTCAAGTTGGGAGCCTTTTGAGATGCATGAAACTAAAAAATCCTGAGCCTAATCCTGAGTGTAGATTGAGCATTGTCTTAGGTGATGCCTCCTGGATGTATGCATTTCCTAAATTTTTGAGAGGTTTGCCTTTATTTCTGTGAATTAAGACTCCTCACTATGTTTCCCAGATAATATGTTCTCATGAGTATGTCCTTATCCCAACGATAAGTTATTGCCAATCTTCATTCAGTCATAATGGCCATTTTCTCTTTTATGCCATTCGTTGTTTCCAGATGTTACTGGCTCCCTTCTTTTCAAGCTTTTGCACAGTAAATGATGCCTTTACAATAAGGAATAATGCATTGCAGTGGTACTTTTCAAGAGACTTGAACTCCTGTAAGTTGTTCTTACCACGCATTCATTGACTCACATCGGTAGGATTTACTATACGCTGGCATCCACTGAGACATATGTGATCCCAGATAATGGATGTCAAAATCCATAACTCATTAATAAAAATTTTGAATTGGTCCTTTAATCAGCATGCTTTCCATTGGTGAAAACACATGGTATCAACAAAAAATTCAAAGGACAAATAATTAGGTCACCAAAAGGATAGGGACAAAGTGAACTCTCAATAAATGTTTGCTGAATAAAGTAAAAAAAAATGTTTAGCAATGTTGGAAACTATTTGAAGATATGAAAGACTTTATTTTTCTGGGTGTTACTTTTCTGAAATATCAAAATAGGAATGATAAGCCCCTATACATAGGGGGTTTATGAACAGGAAATGTGGCATGTGAAAGTGACCTTAGAATGACAAAATTTCTAACATTTTATTTTAAGTTACTTTCTTGGTCACATTTTAAAAGGCTTATAAATTCAGGTGTCACCCTGGAGTTTCTATGAGCTAATTAAAAATAAGAAAACTTAAAAATAGTAATGGTATTTTAATATCCCAATAACCAAATCAGTACAGGATTAAAATAAATATAATATGAGAGAATTTAGCTTATTCAGGTACTCAAGCACTGGGACCACATCAAAACTTGGAAAAATTATCGATTGAGTGTTGGACATGGTCAAGTTCCAACTAAAGGCAGAGGTGGGATAGAGTCCGGTTCTCCCTACTCGACTGTGAGAGGCTGAGCCCAGAAAGAGTGATGTCCAGGGTGAGGGCAGGCTAGGTCTTGGCTGTACAAGGGATAAGTGGCAGAGGTCTTCATAGGTGAGGAAAGGAAGAGCAGGTTTGGAGATAATTAAACAACTCTGAATAAAATTATATGCAATGTTTCTTACATTCAATTATTGTGAATTCCCTTTCACCTTTCTCCCTTCTGTAACATCTGCCTTGTTAAGCATTTTTATGTTGCCTCTTGTAGTATTCCACCTAAGACTAACCTGGGTTCTAAAATGATATCCTGTTTTGATATCCATTGCCTCATTACTCAGCAATCAGGAGGTTGTCAGGAGGAAATAACCTAATATACTAACTATATATTAGACAACAACTGTTGTCTTCAATTCCTTCCTTTCTTCTTCCCTGGGATGGGGGAAAGCCAGTTATACCAGTTACTGTTGAGTCTATTCCCACTTGTGGTGACCCCATGTGTGTCAGAGTAGAACTGTACTCCACAGTTTTCAATAGCTGATTTTTTGGACACAGATCACCAGGCCTTTATTCCAAGGTGCCTTTGGGTGGACTCCAACCTCCAAACTTTTGGTTAGCAGCTTAATGCATTAACCATTAGCAACCCTCAGGGACTCGGATTCAGAAAAGTACCCGTTAACCCAAGCGAATAAATTGTAGAATTTCAGGTGGTAAAATGGACAGATGTGAAAGAAACTTGTAGAAATGAAAAGTTACTGTTAGAATTTAAGTAACAACAGAGTACATTTAATCTGTTCTTAATGATAGCATGACAAAAATTCTATAGCTTTGGAAATTAAGCTATGACTTATGAGTATTTAATACATGCTGTTATCTTTCTAACTCATTTCTAGTCTGTGGTCTGCACAGGAAGTATGCACTTTTATGCCCATTTTACAGATCATGACATTGAAGTTCAGAGAGTCTAAGTCACATATCCAAAGTTCCATGAGTCATAATCATAGAGCTGGGATTGAAGCAGAGGTCCGAATTTCACATTATTTCAAAGTGAAAATGTATGTGCCCATAAAATTTCAAGAGTTGTGAAATGGATCCATCTATATGCGGATAATATAATACTGGTTTAACAAATAAGGTCAATATCAATATATTACCAATCACTTAGATAAAAAGTAAGGCTTTGTTCTAAATACAAACTTTTATTCCATTGGAACAAAAAGCTTGTTCAGTAATTTTACATTGTTTAGGGAGTGTTCATTTGGGGTGAACTTTTTGTATTATATCGGTTTAGGCATACACCCAAACCTAACCCTTTGCCATCGAGTCAATTCCAACTTATGATGATCCTATAGGACAGAGTAGAACTCCCCCATAGAGTTTCCAAGGAGCACCTGGATTTGAACTGCCAACCTTTTGGTTAGCTGCCGTAGCACTTAACCACTACATCACCAGGGTTTCCAGGCTAAACATAAAAAAAAAATAAAAGTGCTCCTAAAATTTATACTTGAGTAAATTTTTTTTTTTTTCCAAAAGTGGTCTTTCCCTAGAGTAATCCCCCAAAGGTAGAGTATTCCATGCTTGAAAAACTCTAGAAAAAGGTTAATGATGTTGGTCACTTTGCATCATAAAGTTCTTATGATTTGTTCAGCAAATATCAGTTTTTAATGGGCTCAGCTCCCTCAAAGATAAAAGTATGTTAAGGTATCCAAGACGATAAAGTATGCATTGTACGGCACTAATCATAATGGCTTAATTAGGTGTTAATGTGGGTTTTACTTTCATTAGAATTTAATGTTAACTGAATATTTAAGTGTTCAGTTAGTCAGCATTTTCCAATATCATAATTCTGGTGAGGAGGTATTCCCTTCAAACACAGAACTTTTGTGAGGGAGTGGGTGTCAGTGGAAATTATAGACTGTCAAGAGAAAATCCTGTTCTTCAAACCTACATTTCATGCCAGGTGATAGCAGGTGGCGAAGTCAGACACAGCATGAATAACACACCTTCTATTTATGACCAGTCCTATAATTGGAAGGTAGCAGCTGCTACGTGGTATAATTTTCTTGGGCGGGGAGGGGCTGTTGGGGAGAGGGTACTGAGAAGTCACTGTGATCAAAATACTAATTTATTCTTCTTCTGTGATTTGGAGTCAAGTAACATTTAATGAGCTATGTCTGGTGGATTTCCAGGGACATTCACATATGTCATCTTAAAAAAACCTTAGCACAAACCCTAGTTTTAATCTCTATTTATTAGATCAAGAAACTAAGGCTTAGAGAAGCTAACGATTGCTGAAGGTTACTGTCTTTGTTATCTAGTACTTCTGTAACAGAAATACCACCGGCGGATGGCTCTAACAAACAGAAATTTATTCTCTCAACTCTAGGATGCTGGAAGCCTGAATTCAAGGTGCCAGCTCCAGGGAAAGGCTTTCTTTCTCTGTCAGCTCTGGGGCAAGGTCCTTGTCATTAATCTTCCCCTGGGTCTAGGAGTTTCTCAATACAGGGACCCTGAGTCCAAAGGACATGCTATGCTCCTTGTTCTTCTTTCTTGGTGATAATGAGGTTCCTTTCCTCTCTGTTTACTTCTTTCTTTTATATCTCAAAAAAGATTGACTTAAGATAAAATCTACTTCTATAGATTGTGTCTTGCTTCATTAAAATAATTGCCTCTAATCCTGCCTCATTAACATCATAAAAAAAAAAAAAAAACCTGTTGCCATCAAGTAGATTCTGACTCATAGCTACCCTGTAGGACAGTCAAGCTCTTAACCACTGTACGACCAGAGCTTCCATTACCATCAAAAAAAAAAAAAAAAACCCAAACCCATTGCTGTCAAGTCGATTCCAACTCATAGCAATCCTTGAGGGTAGGATCTACAACACATAGGATAATTACATCAGAATACAAAATGGAGGCAAAGCACACAATACTGGAAATCATGGCCTAGCCAAGTTAACACACATTTTTGGGGGACACAATTCAACCCGTCATAGTTACCTAATAGTAAGTAGATAAGTAAGATTTAGATACACACACCAGAAATTTATCCACACATGATAGCACTAAATCTCTAATAGGTAAGAGAAAAGTAGATGTGAAAATCTGTTAAATGTGCCTATGATTTATTTTTCATATCAAAATACATATGACAATAAAGGTATGCCTAGACATTCAGGTATAAATAAGACGTTTTTGCAAGTATGTGAGCTGTTATATTACCTTTTAGCAATTTATTTATTTTATTACTTAGATCAGGTCAGTTTTATCTTGCTTGAAACTATGCGTTTATTTGTGTTTATGTCTATTTGGATATAGATATAGCTCTATATCTGTAACTATAGATACATATCTGTTTGTAGCAATGGGATAAAGAGAAAATTCAACTATTTTACTCTACAATTGTTTGCACTGTTTGATTTTCCCCCCACAATGATCATGCATTACTTTAGTAATTCAAAAATATCAAAAAATTAATACACCGATACATTCTTGGTTGACTACTTCACAATTGTAAAAGTCACAGTGGGGTGCAGGAACAACAAATTTGGGGTAAATATACAGGCACCTGAATATACAGATGCCTAAAGCAATTCCAAATCAATTTTGATAACCTGTTGCCCCTCCCACTTTCTAACCTGGCTTGAATTTAAGTACACAAATCCTGTAATTTCCAAGCATTTTTCAAGTTTAAGGCAGCTCACTTGTTGGACCCTTGATCTGCTATATTTAATTCCTGTTTTTTACTCATAACTGTTTATTTATTTATTTATTTCTATTCTCTCCTTTCTTTTTAAAAAGTCTTTATTTTAGAAAAGTTGTTTACACTTCACTAGCCCAGTGGTGAGACTTGGCCTGCTGCCTTTGTCTTTCTCTAACTCTCATTAGACATCATCTTAGTCAAGTCACTTATTTTGTCCAAGCTTTATTTTTGTGATCTGTAAAATGGAGATATTAACACTTCCCTCTAAATACCAGGAGGAGCTTTAAATGGTAAGTACAAAAAAAAAAAAAAGTACAGGAGGTCTGTAAATTAATTTTCATATTAAGAATCTGGGATTAAAGAATTAGGAGGTTTACCAAAGGGAACATCAAAAGCCGTTGCTGAAATTGGGACAAATTACTAGGCAAAATAGTATCCATTCTTTCTTTAGAAGTCCATATGTCACAGTAACCAGAATTATCTTCATTCAAAAATCTACCACTCACACAAAATGACTAAATATAATTACAGTTATAGAAGGATGCCACCTTAATCTTTTCCCCATTTTACAGGAAATCTGGTTTTATACCAGATCTCAAGTGGGGCTTGGGGTGAAGGTAGATAGCAAAAGGAATTCCTCTAAGAGAGCCAATCATTAAAAAACAAGCAGTTACTAATTGCTCTGGCCTACTTCTCATATTCTTATTTGGCTTATTGCCCAGATTTGCACAAATCACTAGTAATGCCCAAAACAATTCATGAATGTAGGAAAAAAAAAAAAAAAAAAGAGAGAGAAAGAAAAAGAAATACACTCAAGGGAAAAAATAAACACCAGTTTTTAATTACTGGGGCACTAATGAAGACAGTGAATCAAATAAACAGTTTGTTCTCCAAGTATTATCATGCAAAACACAATAAACATGAAAGTTCCTGAAATAACACTTCACACAGAGAGAAGGGAAATGCCCTGTAATAGTCCTTCAAAGAAGAAATACATTAGTATTTTGCTTTATTATTCCTGGTTGCAGGTTCTAATCTAATCTCCATAGAAATAGAATTCCAATTGGGCCTCAGAGATATTTTACAAGCACACTGTAATCCCAACTTGAGAGAGAAGTTAAAAAAGTTAGCTGAAATTCGGTTTACTCTCAGGGGAACGGTTTTACTGAACTACTGGGAGGGACCAAATTCAAATTCTTTAAAGTGGCCTGGATGAATTCTAAAATAAACCAAAAAAGCCAACGTTAGCATATGAAGAAAAATAGTTTGTTCTTTGTTTTCTCCCTCCTACCTTCTTCCCTCCCTCCTTTTGTTTCTTCCCTTACTATTTCTGTCCTCATCAACTTGTTCATCTCTCTTCTTCTTCCACAAATATGCAATGATTTCTAGAGTGCAAACGGAAAAACTCTTTCAAACTATACAAAGATTCAGGCATCTTTAGAAATAGTCAAACACGTATTTACCCACAATTCTAACAAGGAAACTCCTGTCCCTAAGTTATCCACGGAAACAGTTTTGTTTTTATTTCAACAAACACTGGATCCATTATGATTGCCGGGAAAAAGCCATCATTTTAATTTTGATGATTTAATTCTTTAATATTTTAAACTAAAAGTGCAACGGAATTTTTAAACTCATTTAATTGTTTTTGGACACATCGATTTGACAGTTCCCTCTTTCCACTGTTTTGAAAATTCTCTTTTCCATTTCAAACCACCTGATAGTAAAATAATTTATTTCTACACAATTCTGGGAAACCCTGGAATTCTGAATATTGTAATACAGTCAGTCAACCTGAGTAACCATACTACTTCAGCAATCTTGGAAAATATTTCTGGGTGTACAAAGAATAATTTAAAACATGTCTTTAAGCCTTTGAAGTTAAATAGAGTGGCATTTAAAATGGTGGCTCTGCCACTTACTCTGAGTAGGTTATTGGATCTTCAGTAGCCTGGTGTCCTGGGATTGAGAGCATAATCTGATGGTGATGATTAGATGCTACATGAAGCTATGCAAAGCTCTTATGACAACTTTTAACCATGGGAAATGTCTGTTCAAAAGGCCATCCATCTCACAGGTATTCCTTTTCTGAGTGGTTCTAAAGAGACAGAGGGGGCCTCCTAGTAGCCAATTTGATGTCACCAATCTTATTCCTAAAATCAGTCCAGAACTCCCCTCTGGGTCTGTCAGATTCTCTGTGTTAGAAATTGGAAACTCAGAGTAGAGAGGCCCAGAGCAAGGGGGCCGTGTAATCTGAATCACATTGCATGATGGCTTTCCAGGGAGAAGGAGCCGTGGCTCTTACCGCTGAGGTTCCCAGAGCTGGCCTAGTTCTTTCCCTTACTGATTCTTTGTTGTTGATCTTATGATTGATATACCACAATTAGAAGTGGGCTCTAACAAAAGATTCTTATCGGATCAAGAAGAATGTCGTGTGAATTCTATCAACCTGCTGCCCGAGTGAAAGAATTTGTCCCAATAAAGCTTATAATTATCTAATTTTCCTGTTCCTCTAAAGCATATTTTTAAAATGCTACCGTCTGTGCTTGGCAATGAGAATAAAAACAGGAATAATACTATCTGATTCCTCAGAGTTCACAGTAAAGAAGCAAAGGCAGCTACTTAACCTGATAATTATAACAAAGTGTGGTAAGTGCTAAAACAAAGGCAGAATAATTCAATAATGCATCCATACCAATACCACCAGCAAAGATGTTCATATCCTAATCTCTGGGACCTGTTAATACGTACATGGCAAAAGGGACTTTGAAGATGCAATTAATTTAAGGATTGTGTATGTGAATCCTAAAACTGATGTGTTTGGCCTAATTGAAATGAGTGACTTCAGGCCTAAATTAAAACTCCATTTTGGATTAAACTGCAATATGGCCCGGAGTCTTTGCCCCTGCTTTTCTAATGAGACAATTTAGCTTCTTGCAAAAGTGTTACTGTTTGTAACACAAGAGGAGCAACAGTCAGGACTTTTAGCTCGTACTAGGAATTGTTAAAAGACATTTGTTAAGAATGTTTGTGTAGTTTGTCCTAGGGAGAATACTTTTAGTCAACATGTTCCAGGAGGTTAGGAAATTGATAATGTTAAGTAAAGATGCAGCCCTGCAACTATGTCATAATTCTGGTACCAAGATGAGTCTTAGCTCTAACTTACTAACTCCTTTCAAGTCACACTTTATCTTATTCATACACTGAGACCTTTGCCCCATTTCTGCTGACTGTTTGTAAATCTGTCAAAGTATAGCTTGTTACTTTAAGATAAGAAGGAGAGGCAAACATAAAAACTCAATTGTTCCCCACGATGTTAACAAATGGACTTATTGATGTTAAGAGTGTTTGAGAAAAGATTGTATTTTAACTACCTCCTTGCAACTTTTGCCATGTATCCCCTTTGTTTGCTTCACCTGATAAAAACCTCTCTCTCTTCTTGCAATATGGAACATTGCAGCATCCTGCCTGGTTGCTTCTGTGTCTCCCATTTCATGAAACTCTTTCACAATAAAACTCTTTGTTTTTGCTTCTAACAGAATGTCAGGCTGGTGCTTTGCTACGATAGAATTTTGAGATGGAAACATTATTCTGGATTGTCTGGGCGGTCCCAGTGTAATCACCCCCACCCATTGTTGTTGAGTTGATTCTGACTCACAGCAACTCAATAGGACAGGGTTGAACTGTCCCATAGGGTCTGTAAAGCTGTAATCTTTATGGAAGCAGGCTGCCACATCTTTCTCCTGCAGAGTGGCTGGTGGGTTCGAACTGCCAACCTTTGGTTAGTAGCTGAGCAGTTAACCACTGCACTACCAGGGCTCCTTAGTATAATCACAAGGGTCCTCAAAAGTAGAAGGAGGCAGAAGGGAGAGGCAGAGGGAGATCTGAGTACAGGTGAGGAGGTCAGAGTGATATGATGTGAGGAGGACTCACCCTATCATTGCCGGCTTTGAAGATGGAGGAAGAAGCCTTAGAACCAAGGAATGTGGATAGCTTCTAGACAATGAAACCTGATTCAGATTTCTGACTCCCCAAAGTGTAAGAAAATAAATTTGTGTTGTTTCAAGCCACCAAGTTTTTGGTAATTTATTTCAGCAGCCATAAATTATAATAATAACATAGACCTTATTTTTGTGAAGGGCTGATGCCGACTCTGGTTTCTTTTTAAATTGGCTCTTTTCCATCGTTCAGACTTTAAGGCTGAAGACAGGACCTTGAACGCTGTCCAGATATGGGGCTTCAATATTCACGATAAATTAAAAACCAGCATAGTCTTTGAAGCTAGACAAACCTGGGTTAGGGTCTCAGATCTGCCAGTCTTTTTTTCTATAAACTTGGAATTCTTATTCCAAAGACTGAGTCTCAGCTTTCTCATCCACAAAATAGGAAGGATATTACTTTTCTCATTGAGCTGCTATGGGTTTAGCTAATACAATGCTTATAAAGATTCTAGCACAACACCTGATGGCACATGGTGAGCACACGTTAATTCTCAATTACCTTCGCAGATATCACGGTAAAGTTAAGTCTGGATATATATGAATACGTGTAGGAAAGAACAATCCAGGCTGTTCATTGATATACCTATGAACAGATATAAATATCAAACCTATCAGTGAGGTGTAGGGGGAAAAGATCTGGAATTTAATGGTAATAACTCATTATGGAGAAAGCTGTGCATATCCACAAATACACACTCAGAGAGACACACAAATAAACTTGACTGACTGGAATTGGGCATTTTTCTTCTGGATATGTGCTCTCATAGAGCTAGAGAGATTAAAAATTAACTTGTCCCCTCTGCCAGTGCTTTGCAAACCCACTCAAATGTGTGGGATGAATGTGCACAAGGCAATCCTAGAGAAATTCACCAGAAAAATCTAAATTCTTCCTTGAGGAGTCTGAATTTGTTGTATTTATTCATTTATTTTCATTATGTTTACACGACAGGGGTTTATTTTTAACTTCCCTTTTGGACAACAGTCTAGGTTTTTAATTAAAAATCTCAAGTTGGTGTCCCAGCTGAGCAGCTTAGTTTTATATCACTGAACAAAACGCTGTGGAGGGATGTTTTCATCCCCAAAAGACTTATCCCCATGGTGTGCTCTACAAGCCCACCTTTTTCAAGAAGGGCTGTTTGTTTTCACCTTTCTCAAGACTGAAATAATAATCTGTTATCATCCCATTGAATGGCTCACAGATCTTAAACAGAGGCAAAATACTTAAAAACAATTTTGCTAATGATTTTCAAATATTTGATTGGTGGGACCATTCTAACGGTAGCATAGATGAAAGTGAGAAAGTAAAAAAGCAACATCACATGTAAAAAGTTGAAATCACCTTGAAATACTTGCTAAAAAATTACCTGGTTCCCTTTTTACAAATCAAAGTAAGTATTATTTTCCCTATTCCACAAATAAGAAAATTAAAATTTCTGAGTTTTGAGACCGATACCTAATGGCCTATCAATTGGTAAATGGCAGAGTAAGAGCTTGATCTTTGATTATCACTCTAGTTAAGGACTGAATTCTGGCCAATACATGGAGAGACAAAAGCACGTATTTTAACTTTTATATTAACAGTTCCTTTAATTACAGAAGAATATTTTGGAAACATTGGTTTTCCCAAGATAACATTTAAGTCTCATAACAAAAATAACAGTTTTATAGTTATCAGTATTCACGTACAAACTATGATTTGAGTTTGGAAGAGATACAGATAATAGTCCAGGTTCTGAGTGTAACCTATGAGCAGTTATGGGGAAGTCAAGAGACATTTCGAGTTTTTTAATTCTAATTTGTAAAACAAAGGGACTGATCTCTGTACCTTGGTTCATTTTATTCTTTAAACACTGCACAACCCATGATGTTAAATCCTTATAACTTATTGTCAGGATGGAATATCTAGGCCATCCACTAATTGTCAGGCTAAGAAATATTTTCTGTTTTTTTTTTTTTTTTAATATTTTTTAAGTGAAGCCTTATACACACCCAGTATCTGTTTTTATGTGCATTTTGTTTAGCATAATAGGAAAGTCATGTTGGTATCACTTTTTGTTGTATTATTTTTTGAAGGCAAAATTAGGTTTTTCACGAGGCTATTTTCAACAATTTCTATAAATTAGGTTTTTTTTTTTTAAATAAGACTTACTCAAAGTAGATACAAAAGATATTCTGTACAACCAACAACACTTTAAACAAATTACAGAAAACATTTTACACTGTTAAGTAAAACTAGAGATAATTATTATAGGAAAGGGTGAAAAATAAAGAACTCTGGATAAACGATGGGCTAATACTACTTAGAAAAGCAGAAGCTTTCATATGCTACTTGTGCTCAAAAATTTCAAAAATATCTGGACTAAGAATAAAGGACATGATGACAAAATATAAAGTCTATTTCCAACTAATGTTATAGTGGGAAAATAGTAAAATAACAACATCTAAGAACTCTAAGAGATCATTATTTTTGTATTGATCAAAAATCACAAATGTATTTTTATCTACCTTGCTTTCCCTTGCCTTGATCAAACCTCATTCATTTTTATTACAACATCACTCGTCTCAGAAAAATACCTTTAAGGCCTCCTTCGAAATTCAACCTTAATAGTAGAGCCCTGTTCCCAGCTAGATTGGAGCAATAACACTCATTCCGCTAGGATCATACATAATTTTCTTTAATACCCTTCTTGGCATGTATCACATTTATTAAGCACCTACTATGAACCAGGTGCTTTATATATTATTTAATCATGAAAGCAAAACTTTGTTGAAAAAAGAACACATTTCAGATGTAGATAAATCAGCCAGTTCCTGCCATCTGGATATCAACTTCCTCATTTATAAAGACAGTAACAAAAAGGTTACTTGTAAACATTAAATGATTGTTAGTAAACTGATAATGAGCACCTGCCACTTAAGGCCTTCTGGGAACCTCCTGAATGTTTCCTAAGACCTTCATCATAACAAGGAACCGTGGAGATTCAGTGGTTAAAGCACTCAGATGTTAGCCAGAAGTTTGGTGGTTTGTACCCACCAGACATTCTTTGGGAGAAAGATGTGGCAGTCTGCTTCTGTAAAGATTTACAGCTTTGGAAACCCTATGGGGCAGTTCTACTCTGTCCTATAGGGTCACTGTGAGTTAGAATCGACTCAGCAGCAAAGGGTTTGGTTTTGGGTTCATCATAACTGTTTGAAAAAGCCTCTCTCATTCCTTTATCCTTGCTTAAAATGAATGTAGAAACCACTCATCCAGTCTCAGATCTCTCAGGGAACTCCACTTGCCAGTTCTCAGTAATTCTTTTATAAAATTGTTTGGTTCCCAGATGGTTGACAGTATGTTTTCTAATTTCTTCCTTCCAGCAGATCTTTTAGGATTCCTAATTGGGCAGGATGAATTCATATTTTATACATCAAGAATTTACTCACAATTATAATAAAACATAAAGAAGTTTGATTAAATTCTTTCTCCCTCTCTCCTCAAACCTCTCCAATTTCTTATATTGCTGCCTCAGTTATCAGTTTTGAAATGCCTATCTGGCCTTGGCTTTATATGTTCATGTCCATTATAGTTCTAAGAATAATGTTTAAGTCACTGAGCTTAGTACAAAAGTCCTTCTCTCTTTGCTTTGTAGCTCCATTAGTTATCACTTTCTTCTAGAAAACTTACATGGCTGCCATGACTCTGTCATGCCCCTCAGTGGTGGGACAGAGGCCACTTGTATTAGTTCATAATGTCAAATATTCAAACCTTTGTGAACCACTGTTAAAACATCGGTAGCTTGAAATTAACCATGGTGGACATATTTACAACTTTCAGCTTAGTAAATATTACAAATAAAGTTTTTGGATTTTTTTTCCCCCCAGAGATCTGATCTACCGGTACACTATTTTCTCTAATTAACATACATCCATTTCATCGTATATCTTCATCAAAGCAGTCTGTACACTATTCGTAATTTTCTGTTCACTAACTTATCTTTCCATAGTTGTAAGATAGCTGAGAATAAGGATAGTTTGTTTCTTTCATTTTATCATTACTTCATCATTTCTTCCTTTTGCTTTAGCTACTCTATGTTCGATAGCAATGTTCAGGGTCTCTTCTGATATCCATTTTTGTCTTTTATTTCTTTTCTGTCTTTTAATAACCTCTCGCTTTCTTACCATGTGATATCCTTCCACAACTTCTCTGGTCTTCAGTCAATAGTGTTCAATGCATCAAATCTTTTCTTGACATGGTTTCTAAATTCAGGTAGGATATACTCAAAGGCATACTTTGGTTCTTGGGGACTTGTTCCACTTTTCTTCAACTTCAACTTGCACAAGAGCAATTGATAGTCTGTCCCGCAGTCAGACCCTGACCTGGTTCTGACTGACGATATGGAGCTTTTCCATCGTCACTTTTCACAGATGTAGTCGATGTGATTCCCGTGTATTCCACCTGGCCAGGTCTACATGTGTATTTCCCTTATGTTGTTGAAAAAAGGTACTTGCAATGAAGAAGTCATTGGTCTTGCAAACTTCTATCGTACCATCTCTGGTGTTGTTTCTATCACAAAGGCCGTATTTTCCAACTTCTTTGTTTCCAGTTTTTCTATTCCAATCACCAGTAATTATCAATGCACATTGATTTCATGTTTAATCAATTTCAGACTGCAGAAGTTTGTAAAAATGTTCAATTTCTTCATTTTTGGCCTTGGTGGTGGGTGTGTAAATTTGAATAATAGTCTTATTAACCGGTTTTCCTTGTGGGCATATGGATATTGTTCTATCACTGACAGCATTGTACCTCAGGATAGATCTTGAAATGTTCTTTTTGAGGATGAATATAACATCATTTCTCCTCAATTTCTCATTCCCAGCATAATAGACCATATGATTGTCTGATTCAAAATGGCCGGTACCCGTCCATTTCTGCTCACTAATGCCTAGGATATTGATCTTTATTCGTTCTATTTCATTTTTTTTTAATAACTTTTATTAAGCTTCAAGTGAACGTTTACAAATCCAATCAGTCTGTCACATATAAGTTTACATACATCTCACTCCCTACTCCCACTTGCTCTCCCCCTCTTGAGTCAGCCCTTTCAGTCTCTCCTTTCTTGACAATTTTGCCGGCTTCCCTCTCTCTCTATCCTCCCATCCCCCCTCCAGACAAGAGTTGCCAACACAATCTCAAGTGTCCACCTGATATAATTAGCTCACTCTTCATCAGCGTCTCTCTCCCACCCGCTGACCAGTCCCTTTCATGTCTGATGAGTTGTCTTCGGGGATGGTTCCTGTCCTGTGCCAACAGAAGGTGTGGGGACCATGGCCGCCGGGATTCCTCTAGTCTCAGTCAGACCATTAAGTTTGGTCTTTTTATGAGAATTTGGGGTCTGTATCCCACTGATCTCCTGCTCCCTCAGGGGTCCTCTGCTGTGCTCCCTGTCAGGGCAGTCATCGATTGTGGCCGGGCACCAACTAGTTCTTCTGGTCTCAGGATGATGTAGGTCTCTGGTTCATGTGGCCCTTTCTGTCTCTTGGGCTCTTAGTTATCGTGTGACCTTGGTGTTCTTCATTCTTCTTTGCTCCAGGTGGGTTGAGACCAACTGATGCATCTTAGATGGCCACTTGTTAGCATTTAAGACCCCAGACGCCACATTTCAAAGTGGGATGCAGAATGATTTCATAATAGAATTATTTTGCCAATTGACTTAGAAGTCCCCACAAATCATGTTCCCCAGACCCCTGTGCTTGCTCCGCTGACCTTTGAAGCATTCATTTTATCCCGGAAACTTCTTTGCTTTTGGTCCAGTCCAGTTGAGCTGACCTTCCATGTATTGAGTGTTGTCTTTCCCTTCACCTAAAGCAGTTCTTATCTACTGATTAATCAATAAAAAACCCTCTCCCACCCTCCCTCCCTGCCCCCCTTGTAACCACAAAAGTATCTGTTCTTCTCAGGTTTACTATTTCTCAAGATCTTATAATAGTGGTCTTATACAATATTTGTCCTTTTGCCTCTGACTCATTTCGCTCAGCATAATGCCTTCCAGGTTCCTCCATGTTATGAAATGTTTCACAGATTCGTCACTGTTCTTTATCGATGCGTAGTATTCCATTGTGTGAATATACCACAATTTAGTTACGCATTCATCCGTTGATGGACACCTTGGTTGCTTCCAACTTTTTGCTATTGTAAACAGAGCTGCAATAAACATGGGTGTGCATATATCTGTTTGTATGAAGGCTCTTGTATCTCTAGGGTATATTCCGAGGAGTGGGATTTCTGGGTTGTATGGTAGTTCTATTTCTAACTGTTTAAGATAACGCCAGATAGATTTCCAAAGTGGTTGTAACATTTTACATTCCCACCAGCAGTGTATGAGAGTTCCAATCTCTCCGCAGCCTCTCCAACATTTATTATTTTGTGTTTTTTGGATTAATGCCAGTCTAGCTGGTGTGAGATGGAATCTCATCGTAGTTTTAATTTGCATTTCTCTAATGGCTAATGATTGAGAGCATTTTCTCATGTATCTGTTCGCTGCCTGAATATCTTCTTTAGTGAAATGTGTGTTCATATCCTTTGCCCACTTCTTGATTGGGTTGTTTGTCTTTTTGTGGTTGAGTTTTGACAGAATCATGTAGATTTTAGAGATCAGGTGCTGGTCGGAGATGTCATAGCTGAAAATTCTTTCCCAGTCTGTAGGTGGTCTTTTTACTCTTTTGGAGAAGTCTTTAGATGAGCATAGGTGTTTGATTTTTAGGAGCTCCCAGTTATCGGGTTTCTCTTCATCATTTTTGGTAATGTTTTGTATTCTGTTTATACTTTGTATTAGGGCTCCTAGCGTTGTCCCAATTTTTTCTTCCATGATCTTTATCGTTTTAGTCTTTATGTGTAGGTCTTTGATCCACTTGGAGTTAGTTTTTGTGCATGGTGTGAGGTATGGGTCCTGTTTCATTCTTTTGCAAATGGATATCCACTTATGCCAGCACCATTTGTTAAAAAGGCTATCTTTTCCCCAGTTAATTGACACTGGTCCTTTGTCAAATATCAGCTGCTCATACGTGGATGGATCTATGTCTGGGTTCTCAATTCTGTTCCATTGGTCTATGTGCCTGTTGTTGTACCAGTACCAGGCTGTTTTGACTACTGTGGCTGTATAATAGGTTCTGAAGTCAGGTAAAGTGAGGCCTCCCACTTTCTTCTTCTTTTTCAGTAGTGCTTTGCTTATCCGGGGCTTCTTTCCCTTCCATATGAAATTGGTGATTTGTTTCTCTATCCCCTTAAAATATGACATTGGAATTTGGATCGGAAGTGCATTATATGTATAGATGGCTTTTGGTAGAATAGACATTTTTACTACGTTAAGTCTTCCTATCCATGAGCAAGGTATGTTTTTCCACTTAAGTATGTCCTTTTGAATTTCTTGTAGTAGAGCTTTGTAGTTTTCTTTGTATAGCTCTTTTACATCCTTGGTAAGATTTATTCCTAAGTATCCTATCTTCTTGGGGGCTACTGTGAATGGTATTGATTTGGTTATTTCCTCTTCGGTGTTCTTTTTGTTGATGTAGAGGAATCCAAGTGATTTTTGTATGTTTATTTTATAACCTGAGACTCTGCCAAACTCTTCTATTAGTTTCAGTAGTTTTCTGGAGGATTCCTTAGGGTTTTCTGTGTATATAATCATGTCATCTGCAAATAGTGATAACTTTACTTCTTCCTTGCCAATCCGGATACCTTTTATTTCTTTGTCTAGCCTAATTGCCCTGGCTAGGACTTCTAGCACAATGTTGAATAAGAGCGGTGATAAAGGGCATCCTTGTCTGGTTCCCGTTCTCAAGGGAAATGCTTTCAGGTTCTCTCCATTTAGAGTGATATTGGCTGTTGGCTTTGCATAGATGCCCTTTATTATGTTGAGGAATTTTCCTTCAATTCCCATTTTGGTAAGAGTTTTTATCATAAATGGGTGTTGAACTTTGTCAAATGCCTTTTCTGCATCAATTGATAAGATCATGTGGTTTTTGTCTTTTGTTTTATTTATGTGATGGATTACATTAATGGTTTTTCTGATATTAAACCAGCCTTGCATACCTGGTATAAATCCCACTTGATCAGGGTGAATTATTTTTTTGATGTGTTGTTGGATTCTATTGGCTAGAATTTTGTTGAGGATTTTTGCATCAATGTTCATAAGGGATATAGGTCTGTAATTTTCTTTTTTTGTAATGTCTTTACCTGGTTTTGGTATCAGGGAGATGGTGGCTTCACAGAATGAGTTGGGTAGTATTCCGTCATTTTCTATGCTTTGGAATACCTTCAGAACTAGTGGTGTTAACTCTTCTCTGAATGTTTGGTAGAACTCTGCAGTGAAGCCGTCCGGGCCAGGGCTTTTTTTTGTTGGGAGTTTTTTGATTACCATTTCAATCTCTTTTTTTGTTACGGGTCTATTTAGTTGTTCTACTTCTGAATGTGTTAGTTTAGGTAGGTAGTGTTTTTTCCAGGAATTCATCCATTTCTTCTAGGTTTGCAAATTTGTTATTAGAGTACAATTTTTCATAATAATCTGAAATGATTCTTTTAATTTCATTTGGTTCTGTTGTGATGTGGTCCTTCTCGTTTCTTATTCGGGTTATTTGTTTCCTTTCCTGTATTTCTTTAGTCAGTCTAGCCAATGGTTTATCAATTTTGTTAATTTTTTCAAAGAACCAGCTTTTGGCTTTGTTAATTCTTTCAATTGTTTTTCTGTTCTCTAATTCATTTAGTTCAGCTCTAATTTTTATTATTTGTTTTCTTCTGGTGCCTGATGGGTTCTTTTGTTGCTCACTTTCTATTTGTTCAAGTTGTAGGGACAGTTCTCTGATTTTGGCTCTTTCTTCTTTTTGTTATGTGTGCATTTATCGATATAAATTGGCCTCTGAGCACTGCTTTTGCTGTGTCCCAGAGGTTTTGATAGGAAGTATTTTCATTCTCGTTGCTTTCTATGAATTTCCTTATTCCCTCCTTGATGTCTTCTATAACCCAGTCTTTTTTCAGGAGGGTATTGTTCATTTTCCAAGTATTTGATTTCTTTTCCCTAGTTTTTCTGTTATTGATCTCTAGTTTTATTGCCTTGTGGTCTGAGAAGATGCTTTGTAATATTTCGATGTTTTGGACTCTGCAAAGGTTTGTTTTATGACCTAATATG
The DNA here is from genome assembly GCF_024166365.1 of Elephas maximus indicus. Lineage (NCBI taxonomy): Eukaryota > Metazoa > Chordata > Mammalia > Proboscidea > Elephantidae > Elephas > Elephas maximus. The sequence goes on along the minus strand of NC_064837.1, from coordinate 40,711,243 downwards.
TGGCCTATTCTAGAGAATGTTCCATGTGCGCTAGAAAAGAAAGTATATTTTGCAGCAGTTGGGTGGAGAGTTCTGTATAAGTCAATGAGGTCAAGTTGGTTGATTGTTGTAAGTAGATCTTCCGTGTCTCTATTGAGCTTCTTACTGGATGTCCTGTCCTTCTCCGAAAGTGGTGTGTTGAAGTCTCCTACTATAATTGTGGAGGTGTCTATCTCACTTTTCAGTTTTGTTAAAATTTGATTTATGTATCTTGCAGCCCTGTCATTGGGTGCATAAATATTTAATATGGTTATGTCTTCCTGATCAATTGTCCCTTTTATCATTATCTAGTGTCCTTCTTTATCCTTTGTGGTGGATTTAAGTCTAAAGTCTATTTTGTCAGAAATTAATATTGCTACTCCTCTTCTTTTTTGCTTATTGTTTGCTTGATATATTTTTTTCCATCCTTTGAGTTTTAGTTTGTTTGTGTCTCTAAGTCTAAGGTGTGTCTCTTGTAGGCAGCATATAGATGGATCGTGTTTCTTTATCCAGTCTGTGACTCTCTGTCTCTTTATTGGTGCATTTAGTCCATTTACATTCAGGGTAATTATAGATAAATAAGTTTTTACTGCTGTCATTTTGATGCCTTTTTATGTGTGTTGTTGACCATTTCATTTTTCCGCATACTTTTTTGTGCTGAGGCGTTTTTCTTAGTAAATTGTGAGATCCTCACTTTTGTAGTGTTTGACTTTATGTTAGTTGAGTCGTTACGTTTTTCTTGGCTTTTATCTTGAGTTATAGAGTTGTTATACCTTTTTGTGGTTACCTTACTATTTACCCCTATTTTTCTAAGTAAAAACCTAACTTGTATTGTTCTATGTCGCCTTGCATCACTCTCCATATGGCAGTTCAATGCCTCCTGTATTTAGTCCCTCTTTTTGATTATTGTGATCTTTTACCTATTGACTTCCATGATTCCCTGTTATGTGTATTTTTTTAATTAATCTTAATTTGTTTGTTTTTGTGATTTCCCTATTTGAGTTGATATCAGGATGTTCTGTTTTGTGACCTTGTGTTGTGCTGATATCTGATATTATTAGTTCTCTGACCAAACAATATCCTTTAGTATTTCTTGTAGCTTTGGTTTGGTTTTTGCAAATTCTCTAAACTTGTGTTTGTCTGTAAATATCTTAATTTCGCCTTCATATTTCAGAGAGAGTTTTGCTGGACATATGATCCTTGGTTGGCAGTTTTTCTCCTTCAGTGTTCTGTATATGTCGTCCCATTCCCTTCTTGCCTGCATGGTTTCTGCTGAGTAGTCTGAACTTATTCTTATTGATTCTCCCTTGAAGGAAACCTTTCTTTTCTCCCTGGCTGCTTTTAAAATTTTCTGTTTATCTTTGGTTTTGGTGAGTTTGATGATAATATGTCTTGGTGTTTTTCTTTTTGGATCAATCTTAAATGGGGTTCGATGAGAATCTTGGATAGATATCCTTTCGTCTTTCATGATGTCAGGGAAGTTTTGTGTCAGGAGTTCTTCAACTATTTTCTCTGTGTTTTCTGTCCCCCCTCCCTGTTCTGGGACTCCAATCACCCGCAGGTTATCCTTCTTGATAGAGTCCCACATAATTCTTAGGGTTTCTTCATTTTTTTTAATTCTTTTATCTGATTTTTTTTCAGCTATGTTGGTGTTGATTCCCTGGTCCTCCAGATGTCCCAGTCTGCCTTCTAATTGCTCGAGTCTGCTCCTCTGACTTCCTATTGCGTTGTCTAATTCTGTAATTTTATTGTTAATCTTTTGGATTTCTACATGTTGTCTCTCTATGGATTCTTGCAACTTATTAATTTTTCCACTATGTTCTTGAATAATCTTTTTGAGTTCTTCAACAGTTTTATCAGTGTGTTCCTTGGCTTTTTCTGCTTTTATCCTAATTTCATTTGTGATATCTTTAAGCCTTCTGTAAATTAGTTTTTTATATTCTGTATCTGATAATTCCAGGATCGTATCTTCATTTGGGAAAGATTTTGATTCTTTTGTTTGGGGGGTTGGAGAAGCTGTCATGGTCTGCTTCTTTAAGTGGTTTGATATGGATTGTTGTCTCCGAGCCATCACTGGGAAACTAGTTTTTCCAGAAAATCCACTAAAAAAAAAAATGCAGTCAGACCCGTATCAGAGTTCTCCCTCTGGCTCAGGCTATTCGGATGTTAATGAAGCCGCCTGGGGAGGGTGGGGGAGGGAACAGAGAGATAGGAGAGTAGCACCTCAGAATATAGCCAGAGTTGCTTGTCTTGCTTGGAATGACTATTATATCTGAGGTTCCCGCGGGCGCATCGCCTATGTGTGCTGGCTGTGTGAAGATTGCCCCCGGGGGGTCTGGCCCACTGGAGTCACGGTCAGATCCTCCACTTCCAGCCCCACGCCCAGCGTCAAGGCTCCCCTACTGGGATGGTGCACTCTCGACTCCAAAATCAGTCGCTGCCTCCCGGGGACTTCTCGTCCCTCCAGCCGCGTGGCCGTGCTGCCCCCGTGAACCAGATGGGCCCCCTCCCGGGGTTAGTTCAGATGGGCGGAGCAGCTCCCCATGCTTGTGCTGTGACCGAGTGTCCCGGCTGGGACACTGTTCTCCCCACTCCAATACCAATCGCTGCCTCCTGGGGACTTCTCCTATCAGCTGCGTCCCACGCAGCCCGCGCGACCCGGCTGGGCCCCTTCCTGGGGTTCGTTCAGGGGGATGGAGCAGCTCTCCGTGTTTATGCCGTACCTGCGTCCAGTCCAAATCCCGGCGAGACGGTTCCCCGGCTGGGACGCTGCTCTTCCTGCTCCAAGACCAGTCACTGCCTCCCGGGAACTTCTCCTATTGGCTGCGTCCCAGGCCGCGCGTGGAACCGGCTGGTCCCCTCCCGGGGTTAGTTCAGGGGGGTGGAGCAGCTCTCTGTGCTTGTGCCGTACCTGACTGGTACACTGGCTCCAGGCTCTGGAAACAATCGCTGCTTCCCCGTATTAGTTCATTCTCCGTCTCTAAATCTGTGTTTGTTGTTCAGGGTTCGTAGATTGTTATGTATGTGATCAATTCACTTGTTTTTCCGTGTCTTTGTTGTAAGAGGGATCCGAGGTAACGTCTGCCTAGTCCGCCATCTTGCCTCCGCCTCCTTTCTATTTCATTTTTGCTGACTTTCAATTTTCTTTGATTCATACTTTCTACATTCCACATTCCAATTATTAGTGGACGTTTACAGCTGATTCTTCTCATTTTGAATTGTGCCACGTCAGCAAATCAAGATCCTGAAAACTTGACTCCATTCACATTATTAAGACCAACTCTACTTTGAGGAGGCAGCTCTTATCCAGTCATATTTTGACTGCCTCCCAACCTGAGGGGCTCATCTTCCAGCACTATATCAGATGGTGTTCAATAAGGTTTTCACTGGCCAGTTTTTTCAGAAACAGACTGCCAGATCCCTCTTCCTAGTCTGTTTTTAGTCTGGAAGCTCCATTGAAACCTGTCCACCAAGGGTGATCCTGCTGGTATTTGAAACACTGGTGGCAAATCTGCCAGTATCACAACAACACTCAAGTCACCACGGTATGACAAACCAACAGAACATTTGGTAATATGCTAAAAGCAAAAAGAACTTTGATAGACTGAGGTAAATTATTTATTAATAAATAAATAGACTGAGGTAGATTATTTATTACTTTCAGCTTAATGATGATCTATATAACTCAGAGGCTGTTATTTAGTAAATGTAGAAATATGTTTTTGAGGTATTATTTTGCACAGAAGAGAGAACCAGTGGTTCAGGTTGTACATTTTGACAACTAGTAAATACAAGAGTGAGAGTAGGCCTTCAAGTATCTCCATACAGATACTTCAAGTACATTCTCAATATCAGAAGTGGAGATTCTTCAAGTATGTTCTCCACATCAGTAAAGCAGGACAAAATATGATTAAAAAAAATTTTTTTTTATATATATTTAATTTAGCATGTCACCTTAGCCTTCTAGACTTTTGCTTGAGGTTTAAGGAAATATGCTGTCCTAAATTTTTTTTTTTTTAAACTGTTACTAAGAATTTAAACATATTTATTTGATATTTCACATATTTATTAGATATAACAAAGTCAAATAACTGATGAAAAAAAGAATGTGTCCACTTGACTTAAAAAAACAAAGATGAGTGGTAGAATCCGTCTTAGACTATGTTATATCTAAGTCCTTAAATGTAGGTCTGGTCTCTCTTTGCTCTCAATTCATTTCTCTCTTGCTCATCTCTCTATTTCTACCATTGTTTCTCTTTCTTAATTCTATCTTTCTATCACTATTACTTTTTCTTAACTCTGCTTTCTTCTGTATTGGTTTCTCATGGGAGTCCTCTCTTCTCAATAGTGGGAAAGATGGCTACCCGCAGTTACATAGTTACCTTGTTCTTATCACATGTGGACCTAAACTAAAGATTGTTCTTCCTGTTAGCTCTGAAAACAAATTCAATTCCAATTACCGTGATTTGGGTAGTGACCCCATATTTAACTAAACCAATCATTCTGTCCAAGCAATGTAATACTTTCTCATTTGCTTACCCTTGCAACTGAGTTTATATGTCAAAATCCAAAACACAATTTTTCCATACTTAAAGTATCTCAACCAAACAAATCAGAATCATCCTATTTTGAACTTAAAAAAAAAAAAAAACTAAGTTCTGAAAGAAATGCAACTGATAGTTACTGCATCCAGATCAGCTATTAAATATGGAAAATCCTAAAGGTGGCCTGTGGATTAGTGTGTCGACAGTACCAAGTCAAGGGAAAGAGAATGCTACACTAATCGAGGGGTGCTATCCACTCTAGTTTCTTATAAGATGAATGAATTAAAAGCTCATTTCTTTTACAATAATCTTATGTTTTACCACATATTAAATACAATTTATAGATCCTTGCCACCAAAACCTTGATGTTTTTAAAAAACAGAAAATGAATCAGTATAATATGCAAATAAAACAAATATTAAATGGATTAAATTCACGGACCATGGGATACATATGCCTCAGTTGTATTTTCCACCCCTGGAGGTTTATTGGCAGGCATTTGAGCAACTTTAGTATATTCTGGCATCGTGGTGGATACTGGTGAAACTGCCCAAAAAATCAAGGAAGTTGGTCTGCACCACACTTGAGTGTTGAGAGCCATTCAGATGAGGGGATGTTTCCCGGAGGACTGATTGTGTGAAATGTTTGTGTCTTTTGGCTCATGTACACTGAGATAAGTCTTGAATGTATGTTTACCATTTCCTTTGTGTTATTGGGAAGGTACGGTTACAGCATTCAGAAATAGTCAAATAAATGAGCTATTTTTGGGGTTAAAACAGTTCATGATGTACTTCCTGGGACATGGGACCAATATGTCCTGCCTGTAATTGGCACCCCATTTTTTTCAAATAATGAAAAGCTCCTAGCAAACAGTGATTCAGCTTCCATTCCATTAGTGAAAAAATATGGCATCACCAAAACAAAACAAAATCATCATGAAAGGGTTAAGGCATTTCTCATTTCTCAAAAAACATCCCTCTTGAGATGGATACATGACTAGGCAATAAAATGAGAATCAATTGACAGGCACTTGTCTCAGTGAAAAACCCTCCTTTCCCCCTTGGTTTCCATCTCCACCAACAAACACCCCTCCAGAAACTTCAGTTTGTGTCTACAAAAAAACTTGTTGCTTTTCATATCCTGCAAAAACACATTGTTTTTCATTTTTTGTTCAAAAGAGGAAGTGAGCCTGAATAAAGGAAAGAAAATAGAACAAAATAAGTTTTAATATTTATAAAAAAGTTAAAAATATAGATTACTTAGTTGTTTATTTTCTTAGCTTAATATATATAATTAGCAACAGCCTCACCCTTATGGTAATCATTTCTAACCACCAAAACCTGTTGCTGTCGAGCTGATTCAGTAAGACTCATAGTGACCCTATAGGACAGAATACAACTGCCCTGTAGGGTTTCCAAGGGGTGCCTGGTGGATTTGAACTGCTGATCCTTTGGTTAGCAGCTATAGCTCTTAACACCATGCCACCAGGGTTTCCATCATTCCTGAGTCTTCCCATGATCCCCCATAGGTGTTACTGCAGCCATGATATGTAAGAAATCTATTCTCTAACCTCTTATTCATAGCTCTCCATGAAGAAGCATCCATTGGACTGAAGGAGAGCCACTTCAATATGTTGATATTTTAATAAATACTATGCTTGGCCCAAGGAGCCCTGGTGGTGCAATGATTAAGTGCGCAGCTGCTAACAGAAAGGTCTGCATTTTGAACTCACCAGCTGCTCCGTGGGAGAAAAGAAGTTGCAATCTGCTCCCATGAAGATTACAGCCTAGGAAACCGTACAGGGAAATTCTACTCTGTCCTATAGGGTCGATATGAGTCAGAATTGACTGAAGGGCACAACAACAACAACATGTTTGTTCCCTAAACTTCTGATCTAAGAATTCTTTGGGCAGGGTAAGCTTCTTCCAGTTGCCATCAAGTTGATGCCAACCCAAGGTGACGTCACATGTCAGAGCAGAATTGTGTTCCACAGGGCTTTCAATGGCTAGTTTTTGGAAAGTGTATTGCTGGCCTGTCTTTCAAGGTACCTGTGGGTGGACTCAAACCTCCAGCCCTTTAGTTACCAGCTGAGTCTACTAACTATTTGTACCACTCAGAGACTCCAAGTGTAAGCTTTACACATACCTAATTTTAATCCATTTTCTAATTCCTTTTTGTAAGGTTATAAAAATAATATATTAATTTTATAAATAGTGAAGAATAAAAAAATGCTCAAGCACAAAAGAAAGATTAATCTGTAATTCTTTTCCCCTGAATGGTGTCTTTTCTGTTTTCATGTCTTGTTGCTATGGCTAGAAAGGCATGTCTCAAGATGTATGTCAATATCATATTTATTATTATTATAAAATTGATATATTTTTAAGATATAAAATTTTAGGCTATAATATCAGTTTTCCCCTCAAAATATACCTATGCATACTCCTGTCACAATACTTCTTGTACTTAACTGTTAATATGTTTTGATTCTTCAATTTTTTAAAATACATACTAGTACGCTGCCTATTTAAACCATTACAAAAAACATTCTTTTCAAGCTTCTGGCAAGCATTTTTTGGTCATAACCTAGGCTAAATTGACTCTTCAGAAAGACCAATAAAGTTCAGTAAAAAGGTTATGAGCTATGAAGGCAGAAACCTGGAGCCGGGTTCTCTTGGGTATCTCTTACTGTATAGCCATGAGCAAGCTAATTAAACACTCTGAGCCTCATTTTTCTTCATCTGTAAAATGGAGTTTATACTACTTACTCTTATCATTGCCTGGAGAATTAATTGCAATAATATATGTAAAGCACCTGTCATATAATTATGAACACATATTAGTTTCCTCTTGCTTTTAAAAGAATTTTGAACTACAACTTTAAGAAAAATTGAATACAACTCATGAATTTAAGAAATTGTTAGTGAACGAATGTTTTTTGGGGGGTATGTATTTTCAATATTTTCCTTTACACATATACAAGGAAAGTACTCGAAACAGCAAGCTTGCTTTTTGACAATGGACATTTTGGTTTGTTTTACTTCTGATAATTTTTAACCACAGTAATGACCTCTGAAGCATAGGACATTTCCTTGGGAATTAATTGCTGTGCTGGGGTTAATGGCCCATGGCAATGAACTTTCTGAGACAGACATTAATCTGCCTTGATTATTATTGCTTAATTACTAACTAAAGTCTCCTCCTTGGTGAATAAGTTAGTACCTCACCTCAACCTCTCCCAGTTTAAAATGTCTCTTCATGGTTATTCCGGGCATATAAGAAACTGGAGTTAAAAAAAAAAAAAGAAAGTAAGATAACCTCAAGCATGAAACCTGTCAAAACTTCTCTCTCTCTTTTTTAATCAAAATTATATTGATACTATTTGTTTTTAAGGAAAAACAAAAACAAACAAACAAACAACCCAAACCCATTGCTGCTGAGTCATTTCTGACTCATAGGTGACCCTACAGGACAGAGTAGAACTGCCCCACAGGGTTTCCAAGGCTGTAAGTCTTTATAGGAGCAGACTGCCACATCTTTCTTCCTCAGAATGGCGGTGGGTTCAGTTTGCTGACCTTTTGGTTAGTAGCCCAGCACTTTAACCGTTGCGCCACCAGGGTTCCTTTGTTTTTAAGGAAGAAGTAATTTTAACACAATATTCACCATCCTTTCAAAGCTTATTTTTTCTAACAACTTAATGCTTATTATGGAAAGTTTTGTAAACACACAAATATAAAACAAGAAAAATTATTCTCTTTCATCACCCAAAGCAAACTACTAATGCATTTTTGATATCATCTTCGTATTGTTTCTATGATATGTTTCGTTTTGTAGTTGTATATGAATTTAACCCCGAAGACATTAAGAGTTAGTTTCACATATACAGTCATGTCTCTAGTACCTTTAAATAATTTTATCTCACCTGGAAGGATTCTACCTGAGGGCAACGTTGCCATATCTGGAGGCCTCTGGTGAAAGGAGGGAAAATGCAGGTTGACCAGAAGTTCAGAAAATAAGAAAGCATGTATCAAAGCAAAAAATGTCTAAAGTATATTTGACATTTTAGATCATCACTCACAGTAAGTGCTCTTCATTCATATATTCTCTCCGTTACATTTCTGCATTTGGTGGCATTTGGAACATTAACCTTCAAAGATAGCAGTTTCCTTATTCTTTCTCCTTTCCTAGATAGGATTAATTTTAATCAGATGGTAATTAAAATGGTACTGCATAACCAACTCACATTTCTGCAAGTAATTAAAGCTTCTAGATTCATGCAGTTTTCCCCTCCCAGCTTGGTTAGAAGCAGTGGCAGATAATTTGTATTTTTCCTTGCAGCACAATTCTTGTTGCAATAATGGCTCAAGTTCTAATAAATCTTTTGCAAATGACTGTCTTGGCTTTGGGATATAAGACAGAGAACAACCACTATTCATTTGTTCTTTTCCTTCAAAACCAAAAAAAAATTAAAGGATGCATAATTCCCAATTGTATGCTATTGATTCTAAAAACAATAATTTGTCATTGTGTTATTCTGAAATAGTGGGGATCTGTGTCTTAAAAATCAGGTAGTTTGCAAAAACCTTACAGCAGATACTACTAGCATGTTTATTACTCCCATTCTTGTTCCTTCTTCTTTTGTGGTAACCAAGCATGATATAGACGATTTTCCAAAAAGATTCCTCCATGAGGGAAGAGAAAAAAAAAAAGTGGAAAATCTGTATATATCTCTCTCTCGTTGCTCATTTACAAAATTCCCATATTGTAAAAGCAGACCACTCAGGTACAGTGAAGTAAATACCCCCTTTTGGAAACTTGGCCCACGATCACTACTTTTAAGATGAATTCTTGAGCAATGTCTATGTGCACACACTGGCTAACAAGGGAATATCAATAAATGGAGCTCGTGTACATGAAATAATTAAGCAAGGATTTCCTTTCATATGATGCTCCATGTTTCTCACAGCTGCTGGTATATCAGATGGCTTCCAACCTGGAGCTGCTTGAATGTTGCTGGCAGCCCCAAGCTTGGAGCATAGTCTTTGCGTCCCTTTCCAACTGCATGACCAGCAAAGAGAAGCCCACCCAAATCTCACGTCGTGGGAAGGGGTTGCCTCTTAGCCATTGCCAGAATTTCTGGTGAGCCGCTCACTCTGCATCTGGTGGTTATGAAATCTCATTTCATTACACTACTAATTTACAGGGAATGAAATTATAAACAAGGTGATTACCGAGTGTAATTTATGGTCCATGTAATTATATAGCTGTCAAGGTGGTGCTGGCAGCTGAATGGTGCAGAAGAGGGTTACACTTTTGCCTGGTCTACTGAGTTTGTTAATTGTCCACGTTTGAAAATATTTTTTTGCAGTGCAAAATCAGCAACCTTCAGTTTGGAGAGCCCAGCTAGAGCTGGTTATAATTACCTGCCTGACTGCAAATGTTGCCGATTGGCTTTCAACACCTTCAGGTGATGGAAAATTATTCCGCGCCCCCCCCCCAACCTTCTGGTCAATGGAGAAGAACGCTTGCACCTTCCTGGGTGGGGACTTAATGAAAGAGTAACAAGTAATAAAATGCAGAGCCACAAGGATTATACCTCTCTTTCTACACCTAGCTACTTATTATACACACTCAGACATGCATAAATAAAGTTAACAGTACTAGAAAGATAACTTGGTTTTGTCATAATGAAAAATAAACAGAAACAAATTCTACCTTTGCTCTTTCTCATTAAATTAGACCTTTGAGTGTGGCTTTGTAGAATGTATCCCAGTCCTTAATGGCTTGTGAGGGAGACTGTGTCTATGAACAATCAAAAGCAGGTGAAACACTCCAGAATACCTTAAATCTGTAGCCAAAACAGACAGGTGAAAAACAAAGCCCAGGGTGGTCCATTAAGCCAAGGGTTTTGTTTACACAGCTATAACCTGGTTTGATGCCCTGCTTCCTCCACTTCATCCCCTTACCAATCAACTAGCTGTTTTGCCATTTTCGTTTTGTAGATATTGCCTGGAAAGCAGTTGTGTGCCCTCGAGTTGATTCCAACTCATACGGACCCTATAGGGCAGAGTAGAATCACCCCATAGGGTTTCCTAAGCTGTAATCTTTCAAGGATCAGATCCTCAGGTCTTTTATCCCTCTGAGTGGCTGGTGAGTTAGAACCACTGACCTTTATTTTTGGTTAGCAGCCAAGGGAGCAGCTTAACCATTGCACCACCAGGCATTTTTAAAATATTTGAGTCGCTTCTGTAGAGTGTTGCATGAAGTGATTAAACCCAGCACATATATTCACATAGGGTCATCTGAAAGTTTTTAATACACACCTGAAGGTATGCAAACAATATTGCCTACATAAACAGATCGGAACCCTCTGTAACTTTGAATTCCTTTATTTCCCTCTGCCGTTGCGCATGCAGTTGATGGTAAGCAGAATTTCCACACCCTTTTCTTACTGCCATTTCTAGGATCGGATCTATCCAGACCTCTGCATGTCCTAGAGATCATTAATAACGACTGCAGTATATTACTCACTATGTGTCTTAGAACCGGAGAGTGAAAGTTTCAATTTCTGAGATTTAGATTTAACATAAATGTAAACCTCAATGATAGGTGATAGTCTTTTTTTTTTTTTTTTTAACTTTTAATGTTAAAAAAACAAAAACAAAACTATAAGTGGTATCATGCATTTGAACCCACCAGCAGCTCCATGGGAGAAAGATGTAGCAGCCTTCTTTCCTAAAGGTTTCAGCCTTGGAACCCTTATGGGGCAATTCTACTCTGTCCTAGGGTCCTTAGAAGTCAGAATGGATTGGGTGGCAAAGGACTTGGTTGTTTTGGTTTTACTTCTAAGATACAAATTAAAACTATTTTAAAACATTGGGTTCCTACTATGTGCAAGCTAACGCAAACTAATGGGCAATTTCCTAGTAGGCTATTATCATAATATAGGAACTTTCGACAGAAAGTTAATCATCAGGAAATAATACTGTTAGAAGGGTCATTAAGAAGGGCTGGGTGCAGGAAACTTTGTCTTGAAACTAGTATTACTGATAACCAGTATAAGGTTTTTTGGAGAGCAATTTGTCAGTTGTTATCAAGGTCATATGTTCACACTCCTTGGATTTAAGTTAAGGAAGTAAGTGGAGATGTACAATCAGAAAGTTGCTCATATGCAACATTTGTTACTAGTAGTAAAAGATTAGAAGAAAAGTTAAAATCCATTTCATGGAAGACTGTTTTAGTAAATTATGATAAATAAGATATAAGTTGGAGTGAAATGAGCTAAGCATTGAACCTATGCTATAATGGTTTCTTAAAATCGAATATACTCATGAAAAAAGAAAAATAACTAGAAAGGCGTAAAATAAAAATTTGTTAGGTTGCATAGCTTTACTTTAAAAAGCACCACTTTCACAGAGTTGTTTGTGTAATGCATATTACAGAATGTTTTAAGATAAAGCAAATGTTTTTCCTCTGATTCCCTTTTGTAACTCTGGGGTTCTTCTAGTCCTAAAGACCCTGTTTGGCTGATCACAGGACCCCATTTTCCTGGGAAGCACCAGACCCCTGCTTCAGGTGACAAGCTTTATAATGGCCAGAATGTCCCACAAAAAAACCCATTTGCTTGACTGAAATCTGCTGTCAGCTTGGATGTACTCAGGCAAAGATTTAGAAAATGTCTGCATTTCCTGAAGTCCTTGCTTTGTCACTGGTGGTACAGCCAACGGGGCAGAGTTTTTTAGGGAAACACACTTATTGTCACATTGCCAGGATTGTTTGGTGAAGAGGACACTCAAAACCAGCATCTCCTCTAAGTTAACAAAAATTCACACTGGGGAACGCTATCTAAAGATTTTCTCTTGTCTTTGTGATCTAGGGTTATTGGAAATTCAGCTTCTAGTTTGAAGGGCTCTAATGCAAACTGATTTTCAGCCAGTGTGAGTCTCTGTACCAGTGGGAAGCTAAAGCAAATGGAAGTTAACTTTCAAGAGAAAAATATCAAATCATGATAGCACATAATTTACTTTGTTCTTAACTGCCGGGTAAGTGTATGGAGTCACATTTTATAATCAGTCAATGATAATGTATCATTTTTCAAGACAAAATTAATACCAATTCTCTAACTACCACTGTCCAACCATGCAAATCTCTAAGGAGTGTGAGCTAACCTCTATCCAGGAGAAGTCTTTAATTGATTTTGCATTGTTTAATTTAGTCTAAACACATGCACTCTTATTGGTTACTTACTGAATAAAAATCACCACATATTTTCTTAATTCTGCATTGTTCTTCATATTTATGAACTTCATTGGGCATGAGGAAGTTATATCCTCTCCCAGCTCAGAAACAAGTTTATTTCTCTACCCCTCCGCCTTCTTTTCTTCCCTATAAATCTACCACCCCCACCAGTTGCCTCTCATTGATTCCAGTCAATGGCGATTCCATGTGTGTCACAGTAGAACTATACCCCACAGGGTTCGGTGGTGTAGTGGCTAAGAGTTTGGCTGCTAACCAAAGGGTCGGCAGTTCGAATCCACCAGGCACTCCTTGAAAACCCTAAGGAGCAGTTCTACTCTGTCCTTTAGGGTCTCTATGAGTTGGAATCGACTCTGCAGCAATGGGTTTGGTTTTTACAGTTGGTTTTCAGTGGCTGATATTTTGGTAGTAGATCACCATATCCTTCTTCTGAGGCACCTCTAGGTGGACTCAAACCTCCAACCTTTCAGTTAGTAGCAGAGCGCTTTCGCAGCTTGCACCACCCATGAACACACACACATATTTCTCCATTTTTGTCAAAATGTCAAATGCAGTTGTATGTTAGTAATGTCCATCAGAGATTTAATCTCCATTGGCTTTCCAAAACTACGGGTCGGATTGTCTTGGGAGAAAAGTTACTCACTTCCTGTGCAGTAAACAGCAAAACACAAAGCAAATTGTATTCAAATTAGCTCACTTTTCCCGTTAAAATAGAAAAGAATTGAGAGCAAAAGTAACTGAAGTCATGTCACCAGGCCTTTCATATCAAAAACAAAATCCTCCTCTGCATACAGTATCTGAGATCTTTTTTCTGCTTTAAGAGTTCCTATGAAGAAAGAGTTCTTTTAATTTCCTTGATGTTCTGGGTACAAAGGTGTATTTACAGGGAGCAATTAAAGATTTTGTTTTCACCTGTACCCTAGACTTGGGATAAATCTTAGCTTTTGAGGACAATTGTCACTCTTGTCTTCTCTTTCCAAAGCGTGGTTGGTTGTTCATGGTCATCTTACTTGTTAGAGACTGTCCCTGCACCGGCCCGTCTTTGTTTGTGAGGGGTGGTGTTTTAAAATATGCTCCCATATCCTAGGTGCAAAAAGGCCATTTGCCTCTTACCTGACATTTCTTCTCTATGTGGTTGCTATAAACTTTTTGATTGCTTTCTTTCCCATTTCTGGAGTGGGGGAGAGGGTTGGAAAATCCTATTGATCTGAAAAGGAACACTGCTGGCACAGTGATTAAAGTGTTTGGCTGCTAACAAAATGGTCAGCAGTTTCAAACACACCAGCTACTCTGTGCTAGAAAGATGTGGCAGTTTGCTTCAGTAAAGATTTACAGCCTTGGAAACCCTATGGGAACAGTTCCACTCTGTCCTACAGGGTTGCTATGAGTCAGAATTGACTCGAGGGTGGTGGGTTTGGTTTGGGTTGGTTGCTCTGAATATGCAACACATTTTAATTTGAGCAGTTTCTGACACAATACTCTTGCAAAAAAAAAAAAAAAAAATTAACGTCCCAGCTGCTAAGAAAAGGGTACTTAAACCTAGACATGATTTTCATAGCACTCTAAACTGGATGCATGCAATCCAACAACCAAGTAAGCTGTGAAATACCTGATTTTGGCAAAGCAGCCACCCAAAGGAGAAGCCATTCATCAGGAACACTGCTCAACAGGAAGTCGGCTTTGCCCAGGCTTTTCTGACACGTGTTGATATTTTAAATCTTCCTTTACATCAAGCTAACTGGCAGCGATGCGTTCATGTGTCGGATGTCATGGGGAGGAATAAGACCATTTATCACCTTATTTCAAAGAAATGCATGACTGCTGTAATTTTTATATTCTTTGTTTATTTTCCCTTTTATTTTTTAAAAAATGTTTGCTTCCCCTTGTGTTTATCTCATTAACACAATGTTGAATTATTTCCATCTGGCAAGCTGGGGAAATTGCTTAGAATAATGGAGACAAAGCCAAAAACTAACATGATAAGTTATTTATTAGTTCTGGCCCTCTGGTTCCTTTACCCTAGTGGGGATTGTAGAGATAGTTATTAATTTCTTATTTGTAATTCTCTCATTTAAAAGAAGAGCAAATGCAGTTATTTCTACACAGAAAAGAAACTCTGGTATGCAGTCAAATAGACTCTATGATACCCATGCTGAGGCCCAAGTCTGCAAACTGGTTATGGTGGGTGAGGGTATGCTTTGAAAGAAGAACACAAAGAGTGGAGGTTTTATAACTGGGCATCATTACTGGTATATCAGTCTATGGAAATATTGCTCACGAAAGGAAGAGTCACAATTTAGAAGCTGAAAGAATAGCACCAATGACCAGGAGCTATATGTAATCTGGCAGGTTTAAAACAGAAGAAAGGGGATAATGGCACAAAGAAAAAAGTAAAAGAATGAATGAAGTGACCAATAAGCAGGAGCAATATGACTAAGAAATTAGTTTCTCCAGTTTTGTTGTCCTTTAGGGGAATTCTGATGTGACATGACAGGCTGAGGGTGTCAGGATTTCCCAAGCGCAAATAAAATGGTGATGAATAGTTCCTTTAATGGAGTGTATTAACCACACACTTTTTCATTAATCACTACCAAGGAAATAAATGGAACACAGCATACAGTAATGAAATATACTTGTCCCCAAAGTATGCATACCATGTAGCATATACTGTGGTACACATGAAATGGTTAAACAATCAGTCTTCCTGCATTGCACTGCCAGAAGGATAAGTGGCATGCCTTCCTGTCACTTCTGTCAGGAGAAATGGTGAAAGACTTCCAAATGGGAAAGAAAGATTACTGGATGTTGTGTCTAACATACCATTCTGGGTTATCTGCACCTATCAAAGGCTTTGAGCTCTTTCATAGCTCATGAATTGTAGAAAGCTGAAAGTACTGCAAATGATCTTTGTCCAGAGGAATGCAAATGAATTTTTTCTGGTTAGGGTGCAATTGATTGTTGTCCTATAATTATTGGCTAGCTTTGCATCTATTTGTACTTTCATTATAACAGTCATGGTCCTTGTGTGTATGTGTGTGTGTGAGTGTTTGTGAATTCTCCTTTGAACCAACTGTAATATCTTACTGTGATACTCTCAGTAACAAGTTAAATGAAACCTTTGGCATGTGTTTATTTTATATTTGTCTATAGACCATAACATTACCCATTTAGCAGTTAAATGAAAAAATCTACTTTCAGATAGCCCTTCTTTTCAACAGAGAAGGTTGACATAACCAGAGAGCTGAGGTTAGGGAACAGGGCTGCTGTATGGAGAAAGTAAACAAGATGTGTTCTTGAAATAATAAGCAAAGCTGTCAGGTAAAACTTTATATAAATGAAATTGATGAAGCCAGTACCCACAGCTCACTTTGAATAATTGGTGAAGGAGATATTGAAATAAGGGCTCTGATGAAAGGAAGTGATCCATCCAATCTGGATGGAGTAAAATATGAATCATGTGGAAAATACACACAATGTGTAGAAGTATCCAAAGTATAAACCAGACTTGTCAAGATGGATAATATTTCTTTAGCTATGCTTACTATAGTTTCCAACTAATTAGTAAGGAAATATTTTTTCCATTATAATCTAGTGTTTCATTTTTAATTTTATATCTACTTATATATTTTTTTTATACCTATGTTTATTTGTACATAAATTCCACAATAGCAATTCCATTATTCTCAATACATTCTCCATTTGTCAAAAAATCCTAAATTAAATAATTCTTCCATGGGTTACAATAGCTACTTGAATAAAGAAGACATCATCTGCTTTTAAAAAATATGTATTATTGTGTCCCACATGGATAAAGCCTAATAAGCAGAAGTTCTTATAAAAATCTATCTTAGCAAGACTTGTGTCTCTCCAGGTGTGCTTCATATTACATAAGAATTTGGGATACCATTTAAAAAAAGGAAGTTAAATGATTGGATTCTGTAAAATTATAATATTACTCTGATATTTTTGTGTTTTTAAGCTACAGTTCTATTTGACATGGTCAATTATGTTTCAACATATAATTTCACAATGTCAATTCATATTCCAGTATACTGTATCCCATCCTATCCTGTGGCTAATGGATTGTCTCCAGACTTATGAATATGAATAGGCAATGCCATATTCAGTAAAAATTGGGGCAAAGATGAAAAACTTATTTTTTCCAGTATTTTCTGCCTGTTTCTTGTTATTAACCAATAGTCACCCCCTCCATTACTGCAACACATCATCTCATTTCTAAATACACACTTCTGTACCTTCACTAGTGACCTTTATGTCAACTGACCTGTCTTCCTCCTTCCCCTCAGCATTTGAAATTCTCATTAGAAAGATCCAATTTAAGTCATTCCTTCAATAATTTATTCCTTCAGAATGTACAAATGAGTGCTGATACATTGTTGGGTATTTTGTTTGAATGTCCTGTTATTACTCTGGCTCCCCACTCCATTAAATCCTGACAGTGGAACTTATATCTTTTATCTCATCGGTATAAATAAGGTGATAAACTCATAGTAGATGTTAAAGAGGATTTACAATAGAGTATGAAAACTCTCAAACGTCATGAAGTTCAAACTCCTTATTTCACTGATGAGGAAAGCTAAGTTCAAGAAGTGAAGGAACTTGCCTAGTGTTATCCAGGACAGATATGACAGAGCCAACAGGCAACTCGGGGCTTTGGACTTCAAGTGATGTCCCTTCTCCAATACCAGACTGCCTCTTAACTTTTGCTTAAGAGTTAAATGAAAGAATTTTGATTGAGAGACTGGATAATCTGACTGTTGTGAAAAACACAGTGTAACAGCATTGCTCTTTCAAATAGCTTTATATTGGTTATCTCTTGTTGTGTAATACATTTCCATGAAAGTTAGTGGCTTTAAACAATAAACAGTTTCTGTAGGTTGGAATCTGAGCATATCTTAGCTGAGTTCCTCTGGCTCAACGTCTCTCAAGAGGTCTCATGTGTAGGCTCAACTGGCAAGAAGTATGCTTCTAAGCTCACTCACAGGGTTGCCTGTAGGCCTCAGTCCTCACCCTGTTGGCCTCTTCACAGAACTGCCTCACAACAAGGTGTCAGGTTTTTCCTAGAGAGAGCCACACAAGAGAGAGGAGAGACTGAGCACCTAAGGCAGAAGTCATTGTCTCTTTATAGGCTGATCTTGGAAGAGATTTCTTAACATGCTTCTGTATTTATTCTATTAGTTAGAAGCTGGTCAATAACTTCAGTTCACACTTCAGAGGAGAGATTTACACAAGGCCGTACATACCAGGAGGTAGGTATCATTGGGGACCACCTGTAAGGCTACCTACCTTGCCCTATTCATAAGAATGGAGTATTTTAAGCACAGTTATTATTAAACAATTGACATTGTATTCCCCTAATCCTTAGTTGCTCAGATGCTGTAGAGATGATGTCATTAATCAACTCAGTGGTAAACTACCAACTGTACAAGTATATCTTTGTGAGTACAGATTTACATTGCAGATAACTTGTTTAAAGATTGAGGTTAAACAATTTGCCATCAAGCCAGAAAGATGAAAATGAGCTTTTCAGATTAAGAGGAGAAAGAACCAAAATAAAAATTGTTACAGTAGAGCTTCTGTCTACAAGAGAAAAAGGATATTCTCTAGATGAAGCTGAAAAATGTCTAGTTTGTTAAACATTAAATTTACATTATAGGGAGAAAACATTGGTTCATTAGCCTATGGAAGTGCTTTTGAGAAAGTTCAGCTAATACGATTAATTTAATGGCAGCTCAGGATACAATAAATGGTTGAAAGTCCATGAATTATCCATGGGAAGATAGGGATGAAGGGTACACAGCAAGGCAGGGTGGTGCAGTACAGACACTAGGCATCTCATATTCAGTGGAATAAAATACATCCTGGAGGGCTTCGTAGCCTGCGAAAGAACTTATATGAGCTTAAATATTCTTTCAAATGTTATCCATGCTTTCATTTTTAAGAGTATGTGCTTTATTGTTCACAATAGCAAAAAGGTGGAAAAACCTAGATGCCCATCAACAGATGAATGGATAAACAAACTGTTTACATACATATTACATACAATATACATACATATTAAAAAAAAAAAGAACAATGATGAATCTGTGAAGCATCTCATGACATGGAGGAATCTGGAGGGCATTATGCTGAGTGAAATAAGTCAATCACAAAAGGACAAATATTGTATGAGACCATTATTGTAAAAATCATGGAAAGGTTTACATACAAAAAGAAATAATCTTTGATGGTTACGAGGGAGGGAAGGGGTGGGGATGGAAAAACACTTAATAGATAAATGGTAACTTTGGTGAAGGGTAAGACAGTACACAATACTGGGGAAGCCAGTACAACCTATACAAGGCAAGGTCATGGTAGCTCCATAGACACATCCAAACTCCCAGAGGGACTGAATTGCTAGGCTGAGGGTGTGGGGACCATGGTCTCGGGAACTTCTAACTCAATTGGCATAACAGTTCATAATGAAAATATTCTACATTCTACTTTGGTGAGTAGCATCTGGGGTTTTAAAAGGCTGTGAGCGGCATCTAGGATACTGCCCTGGTCTCACCCCTTCAGGTGCAAGGGAGAATGAAATAAACTAAAGATACAAGGGAGAGATTAGTCCAAAGGACTAATGGACCACATCTACCATGGCCTCCACCAGACTGAGTCCAGTACAACTAGATGGTGCCTGGCTACCACCACTGACTGCTCTAACAAGGATCACAATACGGCATCCTGGACAGAGCTGGAGAAAAATGTAGAACAAAATTCTAACTCAAAAAGAAAGACAGGATTTTCTGGCCTGACAGAGACTGGAGAAACCCTGAGAGTATGGCCCCTGGAATCCCTTTCAGCTCAGTAATGAGGTCACTCATGAGGTTCACCCTTCGGCCAAAGATCCAACAGACCAATGGAATAAAACAGGACTAAAGAGGCGCACCAGCCCTGGGACAGGGACGAAGGCAGGTGGGCACAGGAAATCTGGTAATAGGGAACCTAGGGTTGAGAAGGGAGAGTGTTGACATGTTGCGGGGTTGTTAACCGGTGTCATAGAACAAGGTGTGTACTAACTGTTTGATGAGAAACTAGTTTGTTCTGTAAACCTTCATCTAAAGTACAATTAAAAAAAAAAAAAGATTATGTGCTTTAGAGCCAGAATGCCATGATTCAAATAGGAGTTCTATCTCAAACTAGCTCTGTGACTTTGGTCTAGTTACTTTATTTGTTCACAATTCAACTGCCTCAGCTATAGCAGCAGGATAATAATAGCACCTGCCTCCCATTTTATTGTGCAAATTAAATGTGATCATATATGTGAAATACCTAGAATGTGCCTGCCATATAAGTGCTCAGAAATATATTATTTTCTATGGATAGACCTGTAGTTATACCAAGAATCCAATATTTTAATGAAATGCTCAAGGTATTATTCCCATTGCTCCTTATCTACAAAAAAGAAACTATGTAGTATACAGATAATACACATGGAAATTTTTATTGATAATAAAGGTGCTAGGTGATTTATAAGTATTATGGCTATTTCTTCAGAAAACAGTAATAGTTAACATTTGCTTTTCATTTTCTTTGGGCCGTGATACTTTTTATATGTCTTATTTTATTGGCATAAAATACATCTGGTAAATCAAATTATTGTCACACTATACAAATCTGGAAACTGAGGCTTCCGGAGATAAGTTAACATGCTTGAGATCGTACACCTTCTATCCAGAGGCACAAAATACGGCATAGAATACACAGCATAGGAGAACTGTCATCTGATACCTGCGTGATGCA
The DNA here is from genome assembly GCF_024166365.1 of Elephas maximus indicus. NCBI lineage: Eukaryota > Metazoa > Chordata > Mammalia > Proboscidea > Elephantidae > Elephas > Elephas maximus. The sequence goes on along the minus strand of NC_064837.1, from coordinate 40,690,628 downwards.
TGGTCTGAATATTAAATAGAGCAGAAAAGTTGCTTGCGGGTATTTGCATAGATACGCTGTGAGAGAGGTCGTTGGAACTCTGAAGTTATCGCTGAAGGCTCTGTGCTTTGTTAAATTACTCAAAGAATGAGCCTTCATATATTTCAAACAGAGACAGAAGCCTCTGCAATTAGTAAAAGGACACTTATAAAAAAAGTCACCATGCAGATGGCATCAGTCACAAACAATGTGTGGGGCAGAAAAGAAGACTGCTGAAGGGAAGACAAAATTCTGAGCAAAACCAGACCCGAGACATTTCCCTCAGTCATTTGGTCTCAAAAGCATTTGATAAAGAGGGATTAAATTCACAGTGTATGTCATTTATAATTTGTTAGTGGCTGTCATTTGTCATGTAATGTGAGTATGTCTACTTATGTTTAGAAAAAGTAGTTTGTATGTACGTATAATTTATTTCACAGTCATTTCACCTAATTGTCTTTTGTTATTAAAAAAATAAAAAATATTTTGTTATTAAGTTGCCTTAAAGAGAATTTTTCAAGACTCCTTAAAAATATTTTGTTGTTCTGGAAGTAATTATCAATCATTATCCTGTGCCCAGAATGAGAAGACCAAATTGTGGTGCCAAGGCATCTGTACAAGAAATAAACAGGAATATTTTTTAGGAAGGCAATTCTTTGTCTCCATGGTAGGTCTACTCAATTAATAAATATCATTATTTTTATGGAGTATTTTACCTACCCAATAAAAATAATAATTTTTATTAATCACTCACCCATTCTGAAGTGTTCTAAATCACTGCCTTATAGAATAACACTGAAGTAAAACTTACTGCCCTCTGGGTATGCCAAATATTAAAAAGTGTTTTCCATGAGCATGATTAGGTACACTTATTTGCAAATACATGAGCTTATCTCTTTAGCAGTGGAGTTTACTACTACTAGGTCTCCTACCTGTGAACGTGGGCTTGCGTCAGTTCCTGGGCCCAATACAACAGAGACAAAAGGTATTTTCATAGCATCCTCTTGTAATTTCTGCCTCATTTTTCACCATCAAGTAGGTCTTGCCACTAATGTATTCAGACACTGGGTTTCTACCCCATTCTTTGGTGACAACCAAAACCAAGCTCCAATATTCAGTGTTTAGTTCTTGGAGAACAGTGTAATTGTTTAAATTGAACTACTTTTTAGCCCTGACTCTCCTCAATATTAGACCGGTTTATATGTCAGGCTATTATAACCTGCTTTGTTCCTTGGATCTGGGCAGTTTTCTTGTCTACTACTTAACCCAGGATCCACAACTTCTGGGAGGGTGGTATGTCTTTATGATTCCCATCCAGGCTGCCTAAGCTGAGGCCTTGGCTCAGAGCATTCTCTGATAAGGAGGCTGGGAATTCTGTCTGTCTGTCTCTCTCTTCCAGTCCCCTCTGCTCGTCACGAAAAGCTTCCCCCCGTTCTGAACCTATAGTAACTTTCTCCGTCTGTAAGACTACCGAACCCAAAAAACCAAACCCAATGCCGTCGAGTCGATTCCAACTCACAGAGACCCTATAGGACAGAGTAGAACTGCCCCATAGAGTTTCCAAGGAGCGCCTGGAGGATTTGAACTGTGACCCTTTGGTTAACAGCCGTAGCACTTAACCACTGCGCCACCAGGCTTTCCGTATGACTACCTATGACTACTTAATTGTATAAAGTGATTGCTCTTGTAACTAATAGGGGAAGAAATATTCTTTCTGGTCATGCACCCGTGGTCACAGCACTGCCATGTTGTTTGAATTTGAACAAAGCTTGGCAACAGGATGGTCAGGCCAGGTACAGCCGAACAAAGGCCCCTTCCTCTTATTCCCTTCCCCTATTCCCATGCACTCTGAGGTATAAAACCCCAAGACCCTCATGCCTCACAGACTTTCACCTGCAATCTAAGCTTGGAGCTTTAAAGGTGCAGAAAAGTTTTTCTGTGTCAACTTGCCCCGGGGACATCGGTCTGAAGGAGGCCTACCCCATGATGAACCTACCCCATTCATCTGCTTCCTAAGGATTCAGTAAGTAAAACCTTGTAAAACACCGCTGGGTAATGTCAGTTAATTACTGAGAGCTATAGTCCTCTACAAGCCCTTTTTTCATCATGGTTCATCACACCAACACATCTTCCAACTCCACACACACACACACCTCTATAAGAAGCAGTGTCTTATTCTGAACTCCAGTCTGTGGTCCATGAGTGGGACAGCCTCTACATACTTCCTAAGAGAATAATCCTCTCCTCTGGACTGGATCCAGCCCTTGTGACCTCTGAGCAGTATTTTGCCATCTGTCTTATTCCCTAATAGTCACCGGCTCCAAATGTGCCCTGTATGATTGAATATGTCAATTAAAACCATTTCCAAAATTAGCATTGACATATTTTCGCCCTATCTCACACTAGGCAGGAATGAACGCCCTTCTGGAGCTAACTGTAGCAGCCAATTCTCAGAACCCCTGCACGGCCTTAGTGATCCTAATTTATGTGGTGCTACCATGATAATCACCTTCTGTGATGGTTAAGGTTGTGTGTCAACTTGGCTGGGCCATGATTCTCAGTGGTTTGGCAGTTATGATGTAGTTTGGCAGTTGTGTAATGATGTGATCACCTCCATGATGAGATATGATATAATGTGACCAGTTCCATTATGAGCTCTGCTGTGAGTAGCCAATCAGTTGAAAAGGTGTTTCCTTGGAGGTGTGGGCTGCAACCAATATAGGTAGACTTTCTAGCAAGACTCATTGGATTTGCTTGCTTTAGATCCTGCAGCTAGCTCCTGTTCATCTGACCTCCAGTCTTGGGACTTGAGCTAGCAGCTTACCTGCCGTCTTGCCTGCCAATTTTAAAATTCATTGGTCTTTGCAGCCTGCAAGCCAGAGCCCTGCTGTCTGACCTGCCAATCTTGGGTTTGCCATCTCCTGTGGCTACTTGAATCAGGAGAAGCCTCCAGCCTGATCCTTGGACTTGGTATGTTCCAGCCTCTACAACCTTGTGAGTCATTTACTTAATATAAGTCTCTCTCTCTATATATATTTCTACACTTTACTGGTTTTGCTTCTCTAGAGAACCCAGCCTAAAACACATTCTAATTTATCTTTTATGTTAACCCAGATTCACAAGTATCCCACTTACTAAAAGACAGCTGTTTCTGTACTCATCTTAATTTTTGGATTTCTTTCCTAAAACTCATGAAAGCAAGAACAAAAATCTTTAATGGAGAAGTAGAGGAAAAGTTTGAAAATGGGTAAATGATTTTTTTTGTGTGTGTGCCTAATTAACATCGCTGTTGACAAAATAGTTGAATCAGGATTGTAAAGAATAACAGCATTTCAGTATGAAATTTGGATCCAATTATCAAGTTCTCATCTTGGAGTTGATTTTAGTTTAGAAAAGCAATTAGAAGATGATGTTCAAAAATATCTGTAACAAAGTCTTCTTACAGATTTATGGAACACTTGTATCTTGTAACGTGATAGTGGAAGACAAGTTTACAGTTTTCAAATACACTTATTTGTAACTGATAATAAATTATCTACCAGCCTTAATTTTCCCCAATTACCTCTCCTACAGCAAATAGGCAACTTGAGGTGTTTTGAACTTGTGCAAAACTAGGCTACTTTTAGGTTTTCAGGATTCTTTGTTTCATAGACCTTGGAGGAGTTTTGGAGGTCTCTGACTTTACAAAATGTACTAGATCTTCATTCATGTGCGTTATTTATTTGTCCATGGCACATTGTACCAAACCAAAAACAATTGCTATACATGCGTATATTATTAGGGTCCAGGCCTGACACAAATAGCACACTGACACTCCATAATTGAGGAGAGTTTAATAAAGAGATTATTTGCAATGGTGTTCATTGGAGTTGGGGAAACTAACAAGGTACAGTACAATGCCACAGGGCTATCAACTGTGGGTCACCCTAATGGGACCAGGGATTGTTACTGAATCCATCAGGCAGTAGCAAAATGGAGTAGGCAGTAGCACAGGAGCTGTGGCCTTTTTAGAGGGACACAGACACTCTGCAACAACTCAGCAGGAGGGGCACTGGTGATGTAACTATTTTAATTCAATTGCTTTGTATCTCCCGTCTCCTGCTAGTGCCTTCCACTGGCTGATCCCAGTCAGAAGCCAAAGGACAAGGAAATCTACTGGTACACTCCATAAAGATCTGCCTCCCAGGAAAAGAGCAGGATGGAGAAGGGTGGGATATGGATCTTGCGGGGCAAAGGGACTATATCCTTTAATCGCGATATGATTAAACATACAGTGTTCACCTAATTATACTGTATCTTATGTCTCTTATGATTTGTCTGTCTGCCTCTGCCACCAGACTATAAAATGTTCAAAAACAAGGAATGAACCTTATTTTATTCAGGTATCCACAGGGCTTTGCATTATGTCCAACACATGTTGTTGGGTGTTGTTGACATGTGTTATTGTTGGGTAGTTGAGTTGATTCCAACTCATAGTAACCCTATGTAACAGAACAGAACTGTTCCATACAATTTTCTTGGCTGAATCCATTAGACAATGGCTTCTTTATGGAAGCAGATTGCCAGGGTCTTTCTCCTACAGACCACTGGGTGGGTTTGAACCACTAACATTTCAGCTAGCTGTCAAGTGCTTAACCATTGCACCAACACATAATCGGCAGTAAATATATGTTCGCTGATGAAAAAATGGAGACAAGTTTGCTTTTTATTTTTAAAAGTGATGTGGGAGTTATGATTCTAACTCAGCATAAGGTCACTGTCAGAATACTGCTATCCTCTCTTCCTTTGGGAAACCCTGGTGGCATAGTGGTTAAGAGCTAAGGCTGCTAACCAAAAGATCGGCAGTCCCAATTCACCAGACGCTCCTTGGAAATTCTATGAGGCAGTTCTACTCTGTCCTATATGGTCGCTATGAGTTGGAATCGACTCCATGGCAACAGATTTGGTTATTTTGGTTTTCTCTTCCTTCTAGAGTGTTCAGAAAAATACTCTATTCCAGGTGAAAAGATAAATCATATTTCCTGAATTTATGGGAGGGACCATTTGAAGAAAATTACATTGTTTCATATAGTAGTTTAGTAAAATGATTGACTCAAAATGTAATATACTTGGCCGGTAAATTATATTCATATAATATTGAACATAGGATTATTTTAGACTTATTGGTTCAGAGCTATTATCTTTTGATAATGCGATTTCCACTCCCACTACCTGAATACCAAAAGTCCCTCATATATTATTTTGGGGAAAATTACCAAGACAATTCCTGGCTTATAAAGTACTGTAATTACAATTCAATGTTCTTATTGATTGTTTGTGACTTTCTGTCTTCAATTATTTATTCAATACACTCATATTTCTTATGAATTAAAAAAGGCTAAGACTTTTATTTAAGGTGTATTTGGTTTATCTGTTCTATAAAACATCTTCATTTTTTCATATGATATAGAAAACTTCAGCTGAAATCTGATATTAAAATTTAAAACAAGAAAGAAAGCAAGAAATCTATTTTCCACCACTAGTTTGACTTTCTTACTTGGCAAATAAACAAGGAATAAAAACCCAAAAAGAAAAACAAAAACCATATGGTTCTCTGCCACTAAACAAAAAAACCAAACCAAACCCAGTGCCGTCGAGTCGATTCCACCAAACCCAGTGCTGTCGTGTCGATTCCGACTCATAGAGACGCTATAGGACAGAGTAGAACTGCCTGCCCCACAGAGTTTCCAGGGAGTGCCTGGCGGATTCGAACTGCCGACCCTTTGGATAGCAGCCATAGCACTTAACCCCTACGCCACCACGGTTTCTGCCACTAAACAAGGGACTTAGAAATCTTAGTTAATAACCCAGAGTTTAAAACTCTAATCATATGATCTCGGCAAATTACCCATCCTCTCTAAGCCCCAGGCTTTTTGTTTATTAATTGAAATATTACTAACTAGGGGGGATGACTGATTATAAGAACTGAAAGATGTAGTAAACTGTTTCATGCTTAGTAAGCTCTCAAAACAGTTTGATTTTTTCCCAGTTTAATGTAAAAGAAGTTTCATGGATTGTGAGTTTCTGAGTAAGAACATCTTACTTAAAGACCAGTGGGAAAATAAATGGTTCCTTGCTATGTATGAGCTCTGAGAGTTGTCCCCTCTGCTAGTTTCAGGTGGTTCTTTCTGCAGTGTTGGGTACTTTCCTCATATGCACACACTGACTGGCCTTCTTCAGCTGGAAGATTTGAGGGGGGTAGGTATCTAAATCTTTCCTGTGTTGCTCTCCCTTCTCAGTACTTTTCCTTGAAAACTCTGTCTTAGCTTCACCAGGCTTCCAGCTCCATTTTATTAACTGAATGAGGTGTTGCTGGTAGACAAGGAGAGTGAATAACCAGCAAGAATCTTGCCTTTTTCCCTCCTTCCACTTTCCAGTCTCACTCTTGTACCCCATACTGACAAAACTTAACTGGGAGCCAGCTAGTAAAGCAGGAACGTGTTTTGCAGAGACCCAGATCCAGCTGTGAGTTAATAGGTTAATAGCCAGCACAGGTCTAAAGCAGAGTGAGCGTAAGGGGAGCTGTATGACATAGATGCCATTGGGGACAATGGCAAAGACTACAGATCTTACGCTAAGGGTAATAGGAAGATACACAAAGTTTTTAAGTATAATCTATTCGATTTGCATATAAGAATATATATTACACAGGTTGCTACCTGGAGAATAGATTGAAAAGTGTTAAGAGAGAGAGCAGGAAGTCCAATTTAGAGGCAATTGTAATAGTCCAGGTGGAAGATAAGAGTGGTGTAAACCTGAGTGTTAGTACTAGAGATAGAAATGGGTAGATTGAGACTTTATCACAGAACATGCTGTCGAGTTAGAATGGGAGAGGAAAGGAAGCAGATGAAACAAAAATGCCCCCCAGGTTTTTAATTTAGCAATTAGTTGAATAGAAGTGACCCTTGATTAGATAGAGGAGGTTAGTGAGGGAGTTCTATTTCGGATATGTTCATTTTGAAATGCCTGTTATACATTAAAGGGAAGACATTGATTAAGCAGTTGAGTCGATGAGTCTAGAGGCAGAGGGAGACATCTAGCTACGGATAAAAATTTTGGTGGCCTGGACATTTACAGGCAATCCCTGGTGGTGCAGTGGTTAAAGCTCTTGGCTGCTAACCAAGAGGTTGGAGGTTCGAACCCATCAGCCACTCTGTGAGAGAAAGATGTGACAGTCTGCTTCCATAAATATTTACAGCCTTGGAAGTCTTATAGGGCAGTTCTACTCTGTCCTATAGGGTCGTTATGAATCAGAATCAACTTGACAGCAGTGGATTTGGTTTTTTAGGGGGGACATTTAGGTGATATTTAAAGGCATAATAATTGATGAGCCGTAAGTAAGATCATAGACAGAAAGGAAAGAGAGTAGAAAAAGGTGTAGGGCAAAGCCGTTGAGATTCATAAGCTAGGATACCAACAAAACCTAGCAAAGGAGTGAGTACAAAGAAGTGGCCAGTGTGGTAAAAAGAAAGAGAAAAAAAAAAAAATTGAGATAACAAGATTGTTTAAAGAAGGATTGAGTGAGTGAATCGTGTTAAAACTTGAAAAATATGAAGAAAATAATATGAGCAGAGGGTTTGGTAAGATGGAGATTTCTGATAACCTTGACATCAGTTTGGCTACGTGGTGGCAACTAAAATCAGATTGGAGTAGTGGAAGAGAACTGATGGTGAGGCATTTATGGACTAGTTTCTCAGGAAGTTTTTCAGTGACGATGATCCAAGAAAAATTCCATAGCTAGAAGGAAACATCAGCCCAAGGAAGGGTTTAATGTTTCCTTTTAAAGGCAGGAGATACATGTTTATGTACTCGTGGGAGCACATTCTGCAGAGAGGAAAAAGTTGAGAATGCAGAAAAGAAGGGATGATTCGCCAAGAAAGGTCTTTGAAGGATTCCAGGTGGGAAGAATCCAGAGAACACATGGAAGTGTGTTTTTTTTATTAAGGGAGGTGACATTTTCTCCACTGCTACCCACTGCTACGGAAGGAAATCAGAGAGTATTAGAACAAAGCAGGTCAGTTCGTAGCTCTGATAGCAGAAAGAGGACGGAATTATCTTCCTAGATCGCTTTCATTTTCTCAAAGAATATTAGGCAAATGATCACTGGAGGTAAGGAGTAGAGAAGGGATCTGGGAATTTGGGAAGAAAGCAGATGTAAAATAGTAATCTGAAAAAGTGAGAGAGTAAATATAATCTAGAAGAACCAGTAAGATTGCAAGTAGGAGGGTTGCTGGGTCTATGATGGACCCATATGAGATATGTGCTATCAATTTAGAGGGAAATCAGCAAAGAGAATTGTATCAGTCTCCAGTTAGATTCAGCTGCTTGGGTGCAAAATCCAACTCCTAATTCCCTGTGCAGCAAACTTTCACAACATCCTTGTGTCCACTGTCTCAGTGAATAACTCCAGCATTCAACCAGTTGTTCAGGCTGAAAACTTAGGAATCAGCTCTTTACCTTATCTCCTCCACGTCTCAATCCTTTAGCAATTCCTGTAGGCTTTACTGTAAAAATGTACCCCAAATCTGAGCACAGTTTTCCACCTGCACCTGTCCCACTCTCACCTGAAAACCTATTTGCTTTTCCAGCTTCCGTTGCTCTGCCACGGAGCAGCCAGAGTAATATTTTCATTTACGTAAAGATCAGATGATATCATTCCTTACACAAAAGTTCTTCGAAGTCTTCCATTACACTTAGAATACATTTTGAATGTCTTACCTTGGTTTTAATGCCATGTACTACCTACATTCTGTCTGCGCCTCAGAACCCAGCTCCTCTCAGCCCTTCCTGCTCACTTGGTCCCAGCCACACTGGATCTCATGAGTTTAACACCGCAATCTCAGTCCAGCCTCCTGACCTTTATGTTCCTGTTCCATCTCCCTGGACTGCACAGAGCCAGAAATCTCTTGTCTTGCTCACGTCATTCAAATTTCTGCTCCAATGATACCTCCCAAAAGGCCTTGTCTGATCCATTTATATAAAACATTCTCTTCCTCCATTCTCTCTCCCCTTGACCTACTTTTATTTTCTTTATAGTGCTTATTACTATTTGAAATTTCTTTATTTATGTACTTTCTTTTAAAGATCTATGTCCCTCCAAAGAATATAACACTCTTAAATTAAGAGATTTTTCCACCATTCTAATCTTAGTGCCTCAACGGTTACCAATATGTAAGACACACTAAGACAATTCTTTACATGGATTTGTTCACGGACATGCTCTGTTTGTCCTATGGTACAGCATATAGCCCATGACAGAGCTAGAATCCAATCAAAGTTCTCCTCGTTTCCTTTAATTATATCCCATAGGCAAATTATCACAATGTGTAATGGTGTATTTCTCTCTGTGGTTTTTGTAAGATTCACAAGGGCAAGAAACCTGTCTATTTTGATCACAGGTGGTGCCTCCTTAGTTTTCACAATTCCAGCAATGTAGTATATGCTTAATAAATATTTATCAAATACATGAATAAATAAATCCAAGACTGTGTATATGAAAAATTAATATTTCTCATTTTTGTAGGGAAACAAGGAAACTGAATTAGAATGGATTTTCTGAAACACGCTTATGGGGGCCCTGCCTCTGGAAAGCTAGCTATGAAAATACTGCCCTCTCATGGTCCATTTCGGACTAAATTGAAGAGGCACACTGTATCCGTTCCTTCATTATGTAAATTTGATCCTAAAGAGATCTGTTCTCAAAGACAACTAAGTCACCCAAAATAACCACTAGGGGCTTTTAAGACTGTTGGATGAAAATCCCATTGCCATACAAGCAGTAATAAGGCTGTACAGGCCAGGGCAATTGTAAGTAAGCCCACTCTGTGTATTTTTGAGCCTGCATGATTTTTAAAATGCTTTCAGGATTAAAAATCAAAGGGACCTTGACCCTGAAGGTTCAATATTAAAGATGGTCAGAATAATGCAATAAATCCCTAGGTACCTGGCTATCAGCATAAGCCTCTGCTTGTTTGTTTTTCACAATCCACATCAGTGTAACTGGAAAGAATCAAATAATCAATTTTACAAAGGTAACTTTTAAAGAACGTGAGTATCTGAACGCTTGGGGAGAGGGGAGGAGAAAAATAAAAAAACAAACAAGCAAACAAAAAAAACCCAACACGAAGCTTTTGTAGACTTGAGTACTGTACTCCTTTCCTAGGGAAAGTGGTGCTTTAGTTCCTGTCCTTCATTTTTCCTTCCAATAATGTGACCTGCATTCATGGTGCACTCAGAAGGGAAGGATGAGAGGAAACAAGAGTGGAATGAGGCAATTTAGTAATTCAATCATTTGTGTTTATACAGCATCTTTCTAAGTAACCAAGCACTTGCCTAATACAGATCATTCCCTTGAAAAAGTCAGTTTTCTTTGACATCACTGGTCTTTTCCTCTGTACTCCTCTTTCCCAGTGGAATATTCTACCCTTTCATGCATTCAGGAGTCCTAACTGAAAGGTTGGAGGTTCCAGTCTTCCCAGAAGTACCTTGGAAGAAAGGCCTGGCAATCTATTTCCAAAAAAAAAATCAGCCTTTGGAAACCCTTCAGGGCACAGTGCTACACTGACACACATGGGGTTACCATGAGTTGAAATCGGCTGGACAGAAGCTGGTTGGTTTTATGCGTTCACCTCTCCGACAATCCCTCTCTCCTCCCCTCATCACAAATCTAAGGACGGATTAGATAATTGTAGAATTTCTGAGTGAGAAGGGATGCTTCAGGATCAAAAAAAAAAAAAAAAATCTAGTGCCGTCGAGTCGATTCCGACTCATAGCGACCCTATAGGACAGAGCAGAACTACACCATAGAGTTTCCAAAGAGCGCCTGATAGATTCGAACTGCCGCCCCTTTGGTTAGCAGCCATAGCACTTAACCACTACGTCACCAGGGTTTCGCTTCAGGGTCAGCTGGTCTAAAAATTTGTCTAAGGCTTGACTCCCTTTTCATTCATCAATAAAAGCCAGGTCTCTGTGTAACTCACTGAAAATATAGATTTTATGAGTTTCAGCCTAGATGATCTGATGGTAGGAAAGGCAGAGTCTTCGAAGGTGGGGTGAAGGGGCGCATTTTTAACAAGCACTCCAGGTGACAGATACTTCTCCACTCTCTCCATTCTATTTATTTGCTTTAATATTCTCAAAGTTACATAATATTTTAAACACTCAAAAAATTATTGCGTCATTTTACACAGTATCCAGGCTTAGCATAAGTCAATTGTTTTCAACATATATGCCTCAGATAAACAATAAATAAAATATTACAAGTACATTTTACACCTCATGCCTATTTCGTGACACTCCTTTTCTCCACAGAGCTGACTTCTACCCTAAAGTCCTTGTGCATTTTATAATTGAATGTTCCTTTTTTGTGCAAATTTCACTGAAATGTAACATCATACATAAAAATTCAGAAGTCGTGAGTGTAGAGCTCAATGAATCTCACAAAGTAGCCAGCACCCAGACTGAGAAACAGAAGATTACCAACACCTCCATGTGTGCCCCTCTATGTTCCTTGTTCACACCTCTGTACACACTACAGAGCCCTGATGGCGCAGTGGTTAAGATCTTGGCTGCTAACCAAAACGTTGGCAGTTCGAATCCACCAGCCGCTCCTTGGAAACCTTATAAGGCAGTTCTAGTCTGTCCTATAGGGCCGCTGTGAGTTGGAATCGACTCGACAGCAATGGGTTTGCTTTGGTACACACTACACACCAACCACAGAATTAAGCACTGTCTTGATTTCTATGTTCAAAGATTATTTTGCCTATTTTTGAGCATTTAAATGGAATGACATGTTATGCCCTTCTTGATTTGCACCTTATTTTACCATTATGTTTGTGAGATGCAAATCAGTGTTTTCCTGTGTAGTCCATCAGTACTCATTACTGTTTATTATTCCTACACAGGAATATACCCGAACTTACTGTCCATTCGAAGTTTGACAGACATACGGTTTGTTTTCAGTTTCAGGCTATTCCCAGGGAGGTGATAAGAACACTGTACACTATTTTTGATGAGCCAATGTATTACTTTCTATTGAATATGTATCTAGCAATGGTATTACTGGGTCAAGAATACCTATATCCTCAGTTTCAGTAGAAACTGCTAGTTGGGGCAAAATATAAGGGGGTATCAAAAATCTCAAAGTAACATAAAAACATTCTAATGCACTATTTTAAAACAAGTCAATATGAATGCACAAACTCCATGATCAACTCAATATCAAATCTAAAATAAAGAAGTTATTGTTTGTTTTACAAGCCTACATTGTTGTGCAATGGGAACAGCTGTTTCCAGTCAACCCGTGATTCCAGGCTAGGCTGCCACACGGTTCCTGCAGGGCAGGTGTAAGTGGGTCGACCGTGGGATACAGATTGGACTAGGTAGAACTTTATGCATAACAACTTTATTTTTTCTGTTCTAGAGCTTTTATTAACTTTTTTGAATTGTTTAAAAATGTGGCAGGATAATTTGATAAATGCATGTAGAGGCGTACAGTTCTTTTTTAACCTCTGGCTCCAATATGGTTATGCACACAGTACTGCTGTCCATAAGTTCTGCAAAATTATTGTTCAAATTGACCAGAAGTGTTCCAGGTGGTTCACAGCCTCACCAACATCTGATATTGTCAATTTTTTTGGCTGTTTTTTTTTTTTTTAATTCTGGTAGATGCGAACTGGCATTTCCATGATGTCTAATGAGGTTGAGCAATTTTTCATATTTTCCTGAGTTTATGGTTAGACAAGGAAATGCCTGTCCAGATCCTTCTTCTAGTTTTCTGTTTAGCTGTTTGTCTTTTCCCCATTGTTTTGGAGTTCTTTATGAATCCTGGATATGAATGTTTATATGGATAGATGTACTGAAAATATTCTCTCTCCTGTGTGGCTTTCTTCATTTTACTTTTTTCTTTTGATGAACAGAAGTTTTTAGTTGATTTTTAAAAAATATTTTACAAAACTGCTCAATGTACCTATTGATTCTAAGAGTTTTTCTGTAGACCGTTTTTTGAATTTTCTACATACAAAATTATGTGGTTAGCAATACCCATGCTTCAAAATCACGTGGTCAGCAATATTAATGCTTTCTGACCTAAAGTCTCCTTTGACTGTTTTTAGTATTGTCATACCTGTATCCTTTGGGTTAATGTTTGAAAACCAGTGTGTGTGTACATGTGTTTAATTTGTGTGCAATTTTTAATACCCTTTTAATCTTTCTGTGTTTTTAAATTAAAGGTATTTCTCTCATAAACATCACTTGGTGGAGGCTGAGTTGTTTAAATCCAGTGTGGCAACCTTTGTCTTTCATCTCTTCGGTCTATTTACATTTCGTTTATCCACTGATATATTTGGTTTAATATCTGTATCCCTACTATTCATTTCTATTTTACCCATCTCTTTATCTCTGTTTTCTTTTTTTGGGGGGGGGGTCTTTTTAAAAAGATTAATTCACGTATTTTTTTGTTTTTCATTTTTCTCTATTTTTTTTGTTACTTACGTACGCTGCTATCATTGCTTTAATGGTTACCTTAGAGATTATAGCATGCGTACTTTACTTGTTTAAGGTATTTTATACATCAGTTTTTGTATCACTTTCCAGGCAAAGCACTACCTTTGAATACTTTCATTTCATTTCACCTTCCCTCTACATATATTTTCTGTTTTTGTTTTTTTTTTTCCGTACGTTTTAATACCACATATATTCCAAACCCCACAAATCCTTGTGGTATTGTTTTGTACAACCAATATTCATTTACAACACCCAGAAATTCACTCTATTTGCCATTTAGTTCTTTCTGTATTTCCACCTGAAGGAATTGCTTTACCGCTTTTTTATTCCAAATATTGCTGGAGAAGAAGCTCCCCCTCCACCCCGCCCCCATTTCTTGCCTGAATAGATCTTTATCTTTATTTTGAATGATGATTTCACTGGACACAGAGCGATATGAGGGAAGATATTTTCTTTAAGCCCTTTAAAGACATTATTTCTTGTCTTCAGATATCCACAGTTTCTGATCAAAAGTTATATCCTAGTCATACTTCGTTTCCTAAAGGCGATGCGCCTTTTCCTTTGTATGCCTCAAGAGTTACTCTTTGTCTTTCATTTTTAGTAGTTTTACTATGACGTACATAAGGTTTTTGTTTTGCTTTGCTTATTATTTGCTTTTGTTTATAGTTTGTTTATTCTTTCTATCTATCTTGCTTGGGACTTCATAAATCTTTTTCATTTGGAAACTTGATGTATTTTATCAATTTTCAAAACTTCTCTGCCGTGATCTCTTTGAACTCTACTTCTACTCTGTTCAACCTTTTGTTAAATCCACGTATTAAGTTCTTAATTTAATTTACTCTATTTTTCAATTTTAGAATTTACATTTAATCCTTTTTACATATCTTAGTTTTCTGATAAAATTTCCCATCTTGCAATCTATGTTCTTGTACCTATTTATCAAAGTATTTCCAACATATTTCTGAACTCTAATATCTGAGGGTGTCTTTGGATTTTATTTATTTTTCCTGCATTTTTCTCTTGATTGTGTTTCTTAGTGTACTTGCTAGTTTTTGACTGAATGCCAGACATTGTGTTTTTCAATTTGTAGAAGTTTTACGTGATGTTAATTTTTTCCCCCAGAGAATGCTTACCCTATCCTCTGGTGGGTAGCTAGAATGGGGGCAGATCATTTTAATCCAGATGAGACCTGAGATGATTTATGATTGAGCTGCAATAGCTGTGAGGCTTAGTCTAATTCTAGTTTGCTTCCTTTCCTGAAGTATAGCCCTCCTAGTGCTCCAAGTGATAAAGTTTGGCTATTTAGTCCCAAGTCCTTTTTTATGGAAGGGTCTTAAACTATCTCTTCTGTTTATTTCCCAGTATTGTAAGACTTACAAAAGGTCCACTCTGCTTCACAGCAGTATTCTGTTTGGTTCTTAAAAAAAAAGAAAATTTTTTTTTTTTTTGGTTCTTGGCTTTTCACAATTTTGCATTTAACATTTGTCCAGAGATTCAAAAGGAAACAAGTGTTTGGTGGTCTCACTTTACATCACTTTATATATCATTTTTAATTTGGGAACTGGTTCCCTAAAATATTGCCACTTTCAGTCCCTCCAAGATTTTTATTTTCATTTTAACCGGCTTTTTTGGTTATTTTCAGCAGAATCATTTATTGATCTTATCTCAAGCTTTGTCATCACAGCTGGAGGTGAGCTTTTCCCCCCAGGTGATAATTATGATCTCTAAAGCTTTTTTTTTTTTTTTTAAAGCTTAAAACCTATTGTGATGCAGAAATAGTTTTGGATTCAATATAAACAACCACATTTCAGGGATGGGAATGAGTTTCAGTCAAGTATAGAACATAAAATCAAATGCTCTGGAGTTACAAGACATGACTGAAATCTCTGCTCTAAAATTGACTGTGACTCTTGGACCAATTATTTGACTTCTGTGAGTCTCATCTTTCACCTGTGCCCTGGAGATAGAAGCATTATCAATTTAATATTGTTGCGGTGAGGATTAAACAGCATAATGCCCATAAATTGCTTAACAAATAATAGGTGGTGGTTGTTGTTAGGTGCCATTGAGTCGGTTCTGCCTCATAGCCATCCTATGTACGACGGAAGGAAACACTGCCTGGTCCTGTGCCATCCTCAGAATGGTTGTTATGTTCCAGCGCATTGTTGCAGCCGCTGTGTCAGTCCATTTCGTTGAGGGTCTTCCTCTTTTTCACTGATCCTCTACCAACATGGTGTCCTTCTCCAGGGACTGGTCCCTCCTGATAACATGTCCAAAGTATGTGACACCAAGTCTTGTTATCCTTGCTTCTAAGGAGCATTCTGGTGTACTTCTTCCAAAACAGATTTGTTCTTTCTTCTGGAAGTCCATGGTATAGTCAATATTCTTTACCAACACCATCATTCAAATGCATCAATTCTTTTTCCAAAAAAACCCGTTGCCATTGAGTCCACTATGACTCATAGCAACCCTATAGGACATAGTAGATCTGCCCTATAGAGTTTTCAAGGAGCGCCTGGTAGATTCAAACTGCTGATCCTTTTGGTTAGCAGCTGTAGCACTTAACCACGACTCCACCAGGGTTTCCCAATTCTTCAGTCTTTCTTATCCATTATTGTCCAGCTTTCACATGCATGTAAGGCAATTGAAAATGCCATGGTCAGGCACACCTTAGTCCTTAAAGTGACATCTTTGCTTTTTAACATTGTAAAAAGTCTTTTGTGGCAGATTTGCCCAATGCAGTGTGTCATTTAATTTCTTGACTGCTGCTTCCATGGGTGTTGATTGTGGATCCAAGTAAAATGAAATCCTTGACGACTTCAATCTTTTCTCTATTTATTATGATGTTGACTATTGGTCTAGTTGGAGAATTTTGTTTTCTTTATATTAAAGTGTAATCCATATATATAAAACACACATGTATATTGTATTTCAGATTTTGTCATTGAATATGGAAGAAAATGTTTAGCTTTTGATGACTCAAATATAAATGAGCAGATGGAGGAGAAGTTTATTCAGGCAACACAACTTGCCCAAGAGATCTGATATCATGCCAGGGATGCAGAATTTTTTCAGCCATCACAAAACTAACCCTGAAGAGACAGTAATCTCACAACCAGGCATTTACTCATTTCAGGAAGTCTACTGCTCTGAAAACTGTGCATATCCCAAATCAAACTATCTTCCTCATTCTTTGAAACTGTTTATTTTCTTGTCTTTAAGAACCTGAGTAGTAACTTTTAACCCCATCACCAAGCTATAAAGTTTACAGTAATCCATTATCCTCCCCATCTAATCAGTCTCCAATCCTGGTAAATATATTTTACCTTAGAACTCTGTCTGCATACCCACCTACTTTGGTATCTTCACTGCCTTACCTTGGACTATCATCATGTTTTACATTTACGTAAAACATAATCCCAATCATTTCAGTCCTTACCCAAAACCATTCTATTGTTCCCCACCACATATACTATATTGGTTCTCACATGCCCTGTGTGGGTCAGTGAATTACTTAATATGGCCTTTCTCACTATGATCTTGTGACTCCCACAAAACGATTGGGTGGAACAATGCAAATATGGTGTTTGTGTCCCACCCAAGGGATTGGACAGCCTGCTATTAATGTAAATAAGGTACACAGAACACTTGCAGGGGTGGATTCATGAAAACAAGGTGTATGGAGCCCTAATGAAAGGATTGGTCAGTTTTGCCGGCCCTCTAGGTTTAAAAGGAGTCAATACCAGAAGCAGAAAGGGGTGGGGTCTCACCACCACCAAGAAGAACAGCCAGGAGAGAAGTTTGTCCTTTGGACCCAGGGTCCCTGAGCTGAGAAACTCCTAGACCCAAGAGACAAAGAGAATTGTAACACTGAAGATAGTAAGAGATGGCATGGCAGCTGTAAGAAGTGGTGCAAGCATGGAATAGTCCACTGCCAGAGAAATGGTGGCAGAAAACCAGGAGACCAACAGGAGATGATGCAGTGGGCTTCACGGCCTGTGGAGCAAGGTGGCTACAGTGAGCGTGCTCGCCCAAGGAGTGAGAAAGCTGAGTGCCTTTGGGCAGAAGGCTTGCTGGCTGAGTGGAGAGCCTCCAGGCTCTTGTTGATGAAGATAAAAAGCTGTAACATTTGCCTGAGCAGGGCAGAGATTGGGCCCAGGGGCCTACGGGCCCAGGGGCTGAGGGAGAGGCCTGCCTGTTGGCATGGCCAAGAAGAAGCTGTTCTGATCAAAGAACTATATCCTGAGTTGTACCTATTACTTCCCCAATAAACCCCATAGCTGTGAGTATGGTCTGTGAGTTCTGTGGCGCCACTGCAATGAATTCTCAAACCCAGCAAAGAAGTAGAGAGTGCTGTGGAAGGGATAACTGGTGTCAGAATTGATAAAACGGTTGGAGAGAGAAGGTGTATCTGACCTCTACCTCATAGGAATCAGCCTTGGGATGCTGATCTTGATTCTTTCTCTTCCCCTTTGTGAAGTTAGAAATGGCCTGATGACACCATGCCACTTTTACACCATGTATCAGAATTATCTGGAGTCCTTGTCACAGTTATATTCTTAAGCCCAGCCCAGTGGAGTGACCAACTCATTTTGGTTTTAGCACTGAAGTTCCCACATTTCCAGAAACCACTTAGCCCCAGGAAAACCAGGATGCCCCTAGGTACACTAAACTAGATTTTATGATGATAGAAATGACTCTTATTCACAAAATAAGATGGAGAACCACTGGCTAGGAGAATATAATCCAAATTTTTCTATGATATATCACTGGGACAAAATTTTATTCCAATTTATTTTTCTAGCATTATCTCACACAGAAATGTGACCTCCTCCTGTGTTATTTATTGTTTAATCCATTATGCCAAAAGATAGTGATATGTCAATACTTTTTGAATAAATATGTGAATATAATGTATTTTCACGCATATAATAACCCTTTGTATGTTTGCCAACCGTGCCCTCCTCCCTGCAAGGTATTTTTGTAAACTTGCTATGTTAATTTTTTTTTTTTACAGTAACTTGTAAAAAAAGTCATAGTGGTACTTAGGAAAATATCTCATGGGGAGAGGACGTGTTTGGCAAATAAACACAGAAGGCATGCATTATTTGCATAAAAATATGGTAGAATCTGCTTTGACCTTCCTACATGGGTTATTATGTTTTTTCTTTTCATGCTTCCCAAACTGAATTGATTGTGAGGGTGAATCCAATGCAATATTAAATAACTTCATTTTTCTTGTCTTCATGTCCACTAACCACTTTGTTAATCTATGAATTACAATGGGTATCTGTGCACAAAAAATGAACCCTGTCTTTGGCTTTACACAGACCCTGTCTAAGTTCTATTTGAGGCTCTGTGGGATGAACCCATACATAGATACTGTGGCTATCATGCTAGTGACCACATGTAAGTTAGTCTATGTTGCTTAACATAGAAGTTAAGCAATTAAATATGGTTTCTTACTTATTATGGCAGCAATGATCAACTTATAACAAATGATCACGCTACCTCATTCTTTCCATTTGAGCATGGAAGTATTGAAGAAATCCAAAAGATTCTCTATCTTTTGGCCAAACACCATGAAACATGTGTATGTATAATAAATCGCAGATTCAATACTTCTTTTCATGCATCATCTGGTTTAACATCCCAACAGGTAAGATTTGGATGGATCATATTTTTAGGACATGGCTAAAAATATGTTAAATCCCCTGGTGAGTACTTAGTGGACATTTACTTTAAGATTTTTCTCATAAGACATGTGCTTATAAGCTATGTGTTCATCTTGTAAAAATAATTTGAACATTTAGGAACCAAAGGCAGTGATTAATCAAAACCTAATTTTATCAATGTCTTCATATTATTTTAGGTAGTAGGCATTTACATATAACACGTAAGTGCCTCCGTGTACAGTGGCTTTTAATAATATGATTGAATAAATTCTGAATGGCTTACCAACGTAGAAATAGCTGAAACTGAGATTTGGGGACTCACATCAACGAAGCTGAATAATTACACATTCTTTTTTTTTTTCTTTTTCTTTTTCCATTATTTTGGGGGCATTATAGTAGTTCCTGGAAACCCTGGTGGTGTAGTGATTAAGTGCTATGGCTGCTAACCAAAGGGTCAGTGGTTCGAATCCACCAGGCACTCCTTGGAAACTTTATGGGGCAGTTCTACTCTGTCCTGTAGGGTTGCTATGAGTCGAAATTGACTCAACGGCACTGGGTTTGGTTTTGGTTTTATAGTAGCTCCTGGGTGGTGCAAATGGTTAAGCTTGCCTACTAGTTGAAAGGTTGGCAGTTCGAACTCACCCAGAGGTAACTCGGAAGACAGGCCTGATATTCTGCTTTGGAAAGGCCACAGCCTTGAAAGCCCTATGGAACAGTTCTATTCTGCACATGTGGGATCACCATGAGTTATAACTGACTCGATGGCAACAGTGGTGATTTTATCATGAGTCCTGTTGTGAGACATAACGGAAAAGAGGTACTCCTAAACACATAAAAACTATGTTTATTCAGGATAACAATAAGAGGAAGTAAAACTCATCTTTGGCTCTGTTTCTTCATCATTACAGCCCTGTTTCCTCCCCAAAACTAGCATGACCATGTACTGTAACATCCAAACAAGAACACATTTGAGAACAAGAGCTACTCAATAAATGAAATGAATATATACATATTATATACGTATATATATAATACAAAAAAAAAAAACCCATTGCTGCAGAGTCAATTGTGACTCATAGCCACTCTCTCTTTCTCTCTCTCTATATATTTGTTTAAATCAAACTAATATTATAATATTGATGAACTTTTAAAATGGCTCTTTTGAGGAAGTATTTTCAAAAATAAAATTTTCCTACAAATTACGTAATTCAATATGCTAAATACTATGTTGATCATCTAAATTACATATTCTTATACATTAAAGAATTGACGCTTTTGAATTTTGGTGCAGGCGAAGAATGTTGAAAATACCATGGACTGCCAAAAGAACAAACAAATCTGTCTTGGGAGAAGTACAACCAAAATGCTTCTTAGAGGCAAGAATGGCAAGACTACATCTTACATTCTTTGGACATGTTATCAGGAGAGATCAGTCCCTGGAGAAGGACATCATGCTTGGTAAGGTAGAGGGTCAATGAAAAGAGGAAGACCCTCAATGAGATGGACTGACACAGTGGCTGCAACAATGGGCTCGAGCATAAAAAGAATTGTGAGGATGGCACAGGGCTGGGCAGTGTTTCCTTCTGTTATACATAGGTGATTATGAGTTGGAATCAACTTGACCATACCTAACAACAACAACAACATAAAGATTCTATTGACCATCTAAATATTAAAATAACATAAGCTGGATAGTTATCTTGGTATATATTAACATACTTCAATTGGTTTCTCAGCTATAAAACCAAAAATCCAAACCCATTGCAGTGGAGTTGATTCTGACCCATAGTGACCCTATAGGACAGAATAGAACTGCCCTATAGGGTTGCTATCAGTTGGAATTAACTTGATGGTAATGGGTTTGTTTTTTGTTTTTTTGGTTTTTTATAGGATTTTCAAGGCTTTTTTTAATCTTTATGGAAGGAGACTACCCCATCTTTCTCCTGCAGAGCAACTTGCGGGTTCAAACTGCCAAACTTTACCCTTAACGGTCAAGCAGTTTAACCACTGTGCCCTGGTAGTGGTTAAAGTGCTTGACTTTAAATACATACGTACATTTAAACAAGCATGGGCTTATAATTTGTGTTTTAATTGGAAGACTGTCTCAGCTTGTTTGGCTTTAATTAATCAATTATGCATGCAGTACAACCAATTCCAAGTTTGCATTTATTAAATACAAACTTTTTTTTTTTGGTCAAACTGCATCCATATGATCACAGCAAAAACCAAGATCAAAGACTTTATCTTTAATATTGGAATTTTTAATGGAATTTACAAGAGCATTCACAGTAGTGTCTCCTGCTCCAGCTTCAATGAAATATTTCAAAGATTTATTTCGGATGAAAAATTGAATTGGATAAAAAAAATTGAACTATCATTGAAATTAACTAATCAACGATGCAAAGCAACTCTACCAAAATTGGTATTATCTAACTGTTCAAGAAAAATAAAAAAAAAGTACAATTTAGAAGAACAGTTTCTTGATCTACCTGCAAGGTCATGGGTCAGCAGGTGACATATAAACACATCTTTAGTAACTGCTCATGTTGTAGCATTGTCTTCTGAAACAGCCTTCTTTTAGTAACTAGCTTCTTTAGCAGATTTGGTTCTTCTGCTTTTCCTTTCTTCTGCTTCCATGTCCTATCAGTGATGCCCCTATGAAAGTGACAATATTTTCCATAGAAGATGGCAAATATTAACTACTATTTTGTGCGTATTGCAAATTCGTCATTATAAACTCTAGTAGAAATAGAAAATGAGTACTTATTTTTTCATTTAAAAATGGACTTTAATTTTCTAGCTCATTCTGCTGGGTTTATTACAAAATCAAAAGTTATTAGAAACCAAAATATGAAAAACATTGTAGATTTGTATCAGTCAGAGATGCTAAAACCACCACAGCAAGAATGTTCACTATCTTCAACGTAATTTATAGCTGTCCTTCTCAGCCTCCCTTTCCTGTATATATTTTCTATGCACTTGACTCATGCTTTCTCATGTTTTAACTATCTCTCATGAATGATGATCTGGTGACCTCATGCACTGCAGACCACTAAGGCACAGGCCTGAGAACGATGTTGGATGGTAACGAAGTGGCTGGTAGGGGCAGTCACGTCAGACACCTTTCCCTAAGACACCTAAGACAGGAATGGGTTAGTTGTTCCTTGCCACATGTTTCTGTGCACATCTTGTTTTATCACCGGGTGCTTTGCAGACTGTCCTTGAAAGGAAGATGTGAGTTATTCTGTGTTTCGTAAAGATTATTGCTGATCATCTTTCAGATTTAACTACACGGTAAAGTAAAAATTAATTTCATTGCACATATACCTCACATGGTGATAGAAGATATCCTGGCAGGAGCTGAACCTTCAAAGTGAATGTTTGCCAATTACACCTCAGCTATTTTAAATGTAATTATTAATAATAATGTTTAGTGAAAAATGAAACATCTAGGACGAATTTCTATACAGAATTTGAGACAACAGTACAGACTGGGACATATAGTCACCAGACTCAACCCACTACCACATCACTTCATTCTCATTTAAGAAGTAGTTCCCATAAGCCCCAATGAATCGTAATGACTTCTCCTTCTACTTCGCGCACTGATTCTCTAGTCTCAATGCTATGTCCTCCTGGGCACAGGTCCTCAGCTTCTTGTATTGGCCTCATTTCTCTTGGTAGCAGTTTCTGCTGCTGTCATTCCATCCTGATGGCACCTTTGTCAACGCTGCTGTAAGCAATCTTCTCTAGTTTCCAAGTTTAAATGAGGAGTGCATACCTTCTTCCCAATTATGTTAAACTTTATCATTGGACTGGCAAGGATGGAAGCCTCAGACCCTCAGTTTCCTACAGGGCTTTATTTTGGCGCGTTCATTCAGTTCATTATGTTCCTCCGATCTTTAATGATCTGCCAATAATTCCCTGGAGGCATAAATCAGGAGATCACTTCAGTGGTTCTGTTTCCATATTTTTAACCTGAATCTCCATGTACTTTCTTTGGGATGGTACCTTCTTTTATATGAACACTGCCTTGTGATTTAAGAGTTGGACAATGTTTCCTGATTTCTTAATTCATAATTCTGGGGAATAGCCATTGCCCAGCACATCCAGTCCTGGAATCACTACTGAGAAAAACTGATCACTTGTGCGAATCCAGATTCAGGGAGCCAGACAGACATACCTTAACATGACTAAATCTAAGCAGGTTACCTGGCTTGACATAAAATAATCAACACAGAAATAATGAGATATAATAAATATATAAGATAAAATATATATCATAATATATAAAATATAATAAATGTATTTCACATTTCATTTGCGATGAGATATAAAGGAAGAAGTGATTAACTCTTCTGAGTGAGTCAAAGAAAGTTATATAGAGAAGATGACATTTGAGATAATCATGACAGATGAACCAGGGTCTCTCAAGCTGCAGAGGTAGGCAGGACGTTTTTAAGTGTGAAGAAATCACTTGTTTCAAGAAATTGAGATATGACAGATCATGGCATATTTGGGAATTAACAGGGTTTCTGGCAGGAGGTGATGTTGTTAGATGCCATCACGTTGGTTCTGACTCGTAGTGAAACAGTATACAACAGAAGGAAAAACTGCCCAGTCCTGTACCATCCTTATAATTGCTGCTATGTTTGAGCCCATTGTTATAGCTACTGTATCAATCCATCTCATTGTGAGTCTTCCTCTTTTTCATTGATGCTCTACTTTGTCAAGCATGATGTACTTCTCCAGGAATTGGTCCCTTCTGATAACATGTCCAAAGTACATGAGTCTCACCATCCTCACTTCTAAGGAGCATCCTGGCTGTACTCCTTCCAAGACAGATTATTCACTCTTTTGGCAGCCCATGGTATATTCAATGTTCTTCACCAACGCCACAATTCAAATGCATCAATTCTTCTTCAGTCTTCCTTATTCATTGTCTGGCTGATTGAGAATACCATGGTGTCTTAGTCATTTAGTGCTGTATAGTATAACAGAAATACCACAAGTGGATGGCTTTAACAAAGAGAAGTTGATTCTCTCACAGTCCAGTAAGCTAGAAGTCCAAATTCAGGGCACTGACTCCAGGGGAAGGCTTGCTTTCTCTGCTGGCTCTGGAGGAAGGTCCTTGTCATCAGTCTTCCCTTGGTCTGGGAGCATCTCAGCACAAGAACCTCAGGTCCAAAGGATGCGCTCTGCTCCCAGCACTGCTTTTTCAGTGGTATGAGGTCCCCAACTCTCTGCTTGCTTCCCTTCCATTTTATCTCTTAAGAGATAAAAAGTGGTACAGGCTACACCCCAGAGAAACTCCCTTTACATTGGATCAGGGATGTGACCTGGTAAGGGTGTTATGATCCCACCCTAATACTCTTTAACATAAAATTACAGTCATAAAATGGAGGACAACCATAGAATACTGGGAATCATGACCTAACCAAGTTGATACACACATTTTTAGGGAGACATAATTCAATCCATGACACATGGCTTGGGTCAGACACACCATAGTCCTCAAAATGTAGTCTTTGTTTTTAACACTTTAAAGAGTTCTTTTGCAGCAGATTTGCCCAATGCAATATGTTGTTTGAATTCTTCAGTGCTGCTTCCATGGGTGTTGATTGTGAATGCAAGTAAAATGAAACCTTTGACAACGTCAATCTTTTTTCCATTTTTATGATGTTGCTTACTGGTCCAGTTGTGAGGATTTTTGTTTTCTTTATGTTGAGGTGCAATCCACACTGAAGGCAGTGGTCTTTGATCTTCATCAGTAAGTGCTTCAAGTCCTCTTCATTTTCTGCAAACAAGGTTGTTTCATCTGCATATTGCAGGTTGTTAACGGGTCTTCCTCCACTTC
The DNA here is from genome assembly GCF_024166365.1 of Elephas maximus indicus. Taxonomy (NCBI): domain Eukaryota; kingdom Metazoa; phylum Chordata; class Mammalia; order Proboscidea; family Elephantidae; genus Elephas; species Elephas maximus. Next base: position 40,665,536 of record NC_064837.1, on the reverse strand, counting down.
TGATGCCATGATCTTCATATAGTCCAGCTCTTTGTATTATTTGTTCAGCATATAAATTGAATAAGTATGGTGAAAGGATACAACCCTGATGCACACCATTGCTGATTTTCAAACCATGCTGTATCCTCTTGTTTTGTTTGAGTGACTGCCTCTTGTTCTATTTACAGGTTCCTCATGAGCACAATAAAGTGTTCTGGAATTCCCATTCTTTGAAATGTTATCTATAATTTGTTATAATCCACACAGTCAAATGTCTTTGCACAGTCAATAAAACACAGGTGAATACTTTTCTGATATTCTTTGCTTTCAGGAAAGATCCATGTGACATCAGCAATGATATCCCCCATTCCACATCCTCTTCTGAATCTGGTTTGAACTTCTGGCAGTTTCTTCTCAGTATATTGCAACAAACATTTTTGAATTACTTTCTGCAAAATTTTACTTGCTTGTGATATTAATTATATTGTTCCATGATTCCTTCATTCTGTTGAATCACCTTCTTTGGAATGGGCACAGGCATGGATCTCTTTCAGTTCGGTTGGCCAGGTAGCTGTCTTCAGAATTTCTTGGCATAGACAAGTGAGTGCTTCCAGCATAGCATCAGCTTGTTGAAACAGGAGGTGATAGGGGTTAAAATATTGCAAAATAATTTGTTTACCACACTAAAAAAAAAAAAAAAAAACAAAAAACTGGACTTTGTTTGTAGTATGTTCAATAGAGAGTGGGATGATATAATTACATTTCTATAAGGCAATAACTCTTGCAGCACTTCACTGAACAGCTAGAAAAGAGAATAAGTCAGAGTTATGTAATTTAACCAGGAAGCTACTAAAATAGTCTACAAAAATTGGTCTATGTTATAAATGTGGATTTATAGGCCCCCCGGGCCTGGTCATATGTATTTTTAACATGAAAAATAGTCTTATAGTTAACTGGCATGATTCTAGGAAGTTAGGCAGGAAAGTCAGAGAACTACATAAAGATCCTATCAGCATTCTGGACAGAAGGCCACAGTCTCAATCACTTCTTTGTTGGTTTAAAAGACAGTAAAATGAGTCAGGCCCTAATGTGAGGAAAGGTTGCCAAGATCACTTTTGGGTAGGGAAAAATGGAACTACTAGGTTGACTCCTACAAGAAATCAGGTACTTAAATGGTCCTTGACATGAAACACCAAACAACAGGGGGTGCTCTGACAGCCCTTTGAGAAAAGCTCTGGGAAGTAAACAAATATGAGATGTAACATTTTTGATGCGGAATTCACTTAGCAGAGTACCAAAGGGATGGGGGATACGCTCTCCCTTGCACCTTAAAGAGCCAATGTACTAAGAAAAGGGCTCAAAGAACAAGTAGAAAACTAGAAAATCTTTGTGGGGAAAAATAATAGCACCTTGAAAAATTCTTGGATATTAAGAAAGTTAATGATAGCATACAGAAAGAAGAGGCTCTTCTTACGACAGGTAAGATGGGAATGGGCAGTTGGCCCATTTGATTGTAACATTTAACAGAGATGTAACCCTATTTTGCCCCCAAAGGAGAAGTTAATAACGATCAGTAAGAGCTTAAGTATATTGTTTAATATGTACCAGGAACTGTTCTAAGTGTTTAATAAGCATTATCTAATTCAATTTTCATGAAAACATGGTGAATAAATACTTGTATTATCTTTATTTTACTCTGAAATGAATAGAGGTCTTCACGGGTTGATTTGTGTCACTGAAAATAGATACGCAAGTCCTAAGCATCCAGTACCTATGGATGTGCCCTTATTTGGAAAATGCCTTTTGTAGATGTAATTAGTTAACATGAGACCATACTAAAGTAGGTAGGTCCTGACCCAATATGACTGGTATTCTCATAAAGAGAGAAGAGACATAGTCAGAGAGACTCAAAGGGAAGATAAAAAAAAGACCCATTGCCGTCGAGTTGATTCCGACTCATAGCGACCCTATAGGACAGAGTAGAACTGCCCCATAGAGTATACAAGGCGCACCTGGTGGATTTGAACTGCTGACCTTTATGGTTAGCAGCCATAGCACTTAACCACTGTGCCACCAGGGTTTTCCAGGGGGAAGATAGCCATGTGCAAATGAAGTCAGAGATTGAAGTTCTGCTGCCATAAGTCAAGTAATGCCAAGGCCTGCTGGCCACCACTGGAGGCTAGAGAAGGCATGGAACGGAGTCTCCCTCAGACTGCTCAGAAGGAACCAACAATGCTGACAATTTGATTTCAGACTTCCAGCCTCCAGAACTGTGAGAGAATAAATTTCTGTTTTATAAAGCACCCAGTTTGTGATATTTTGTTACAGCAGCCCAAGAAAACTAATGCGGATAATAAGACAGGTTACCTACCTTAACCAAGTTTTTAGTAGGCGGTTAGAATTTTTTTTTTAATTTTTTAACTCAATCATACCCAGACTATTAACCATTATGCTATTGTCTCCTCTATGCTGATGATCTGGGTTTAATCTTCAAACCTAGTCAAGAACGTTAAAGTAATGATGTAGTCAGCTGATAAGACGTGCCTTCCAGGGAATATAGAAGCAAACCTCAAATGCCTGTATCTTAATTCCAAAACATATGGAGCTTTACTAGTATCTTTCTGTTGTTGGTTTACAGTTTAATTCCACTGTGGCTACAGAACTCTATTATATGATGTCAGGCCTTTGGAATTTGTTGAACCTTCCTTTATGACTCAGCACATGGAAAATTTTTAGAAATACTTTTTTTGTGCTTGAACGACTGCTTCAATTACAATTGTCAATTGTGTGTATACGTCAATTAAACATTTAATTGTGTAGATCAAATCTTCTATAAACATGTTTGTCTGTTTTATCTCTCATCCAGATCATATTGGATTTGTGTGATTTTCCTTTCATTTCTGTCAATTTTTGCTTTATATACATTGAGGCTACGTTACTATTAGAAACTTATAACTGTTAGATATTCTTGGTGAGTTCAAATTTTAACATAATGAAATGTTATTTTTTTCTCATGGTAAAGCTTTTTTGTCTTGAGTCTACTTTATCTGATATTAATTAGCTACATGGGCTTTCTTTTTTATGTTGTTCATGTGATATATCTTTCCTTCATCCTTTTACTTTTTATACATAGCATATTGTTGTTGTTGTATCTAGTTACCATTTGTGTCTTTCAACTGGAGTATTTGGTCAGATTACATGTACTACCATTACTAACTCTTGCTTAAAACTACCATCTTACCATTTGCTTTCAATTTGTTCCATGTGTTCTTGTTTATATTTCTCTCCTTCTTTTGCTTAGGTTTAGTATTTTTAAATATTTCTTTATTCCCCACTTGGCTTGTTAGTTATACATAATTTTACCACAGAACCTAGAGATTACAAAACACAGTTTTGACAGGCCTTTAGAACACATACTGCAATTTTCCTTTCTCCACCTTTTGTGAGGTTATTATTGTTGTTTAATCTATCAATACTCACTTAAAAACAAGCTTCCATTCAAAACAATTATCGTATTCAAAATAATGATTATATATTGATTTTTTTTTTTTTTAACTTCTACTCCCTGATTCTGTTTGTCATATGTATAATAGGCAAGAGTGAAAGACTATTTTCCCAGAACAAATAATTGACATGCGCAGGGCAAAGGGCCTGAGGGTGAGAAGGGAAAATTGTTGGTTTTCTGTATCAGACAGAAAGTTAAAGCACATGCATAAGATGGATCTATTTGGTGCCTACTATGCACAAAATGGAAACCCTGGTGGCATAGCGGTTAAGAGCTATGGCTGCTAACCAAAAGGTCAGCAGTTCACATCCACCAGGCGTTCCTTGGAAACTCTGTGGAGCAGTTCTACTCTGTCGTATAGGGTCGCTGAGAGTTGGAATCCACTCAACAGCGATGGGTTTTTTTTTTTCGGTGCACAAAATACTGTGCTGGATTTTGAATATCAAGAGACATGTTCTCTGACTTTTAGAAAATTACATTCTAACAGGGAAAAAGACACAAATGAAGTAGTCACACATATAACCCGATTGCAACTCTTATGAGAGCTATCAGCAAAAAGAAGTGATGGAGAGCGGTGGATGTGGTTGTGTAGATGGAACTACTTTAGGGATATCACAAGAGGCCTCTTTGACTAGATGACATTTAGGCCTTACCTCAAGGATAAAACAAAGCTACCCCTGCAAATAGTCAGGCAAAGTGTTGTCCATTCGAGAGAAAAAAGAGGTGATTTCTCTGACTTGTGGGTAGATGAATAGATAGATTAACTAATTAATCAATTAAATAGTTCAAAGAGTACTGGTCTTGCCTTATTTTTCTCTCCCTGTTTACAATGCTGGTAGGCTACAGTCAATCTAGTTTTATAAGATTCACATATTGGGCTATTTATATTTACAATTTTCCAAAGTTGCTACTAACCTCTTTTATTCTTAATAAAACGACACAATAATTAGTTCTCTGCAGCTCGTCTTCCAGAACACATTGACAACATCTACAATGAAAATTCTTTTCCATAAAGCTACTTAGAGCCCCTTCTCACTTCCTTTTTTTCATTTTTGAGTCTATTATCTTTTTGTAATAAGTAATTTCCTCCCAGGTACAGGTGACTCACTTTATCTGAATCAAAGTGATTTCAACTTTCAATCTGGATTTTGCTGATGTGCCTGCTTTCAAATATTGAGCAATTCACTTTTTGGCAGAGGAGCTTGTTTAGCACCAAGTAATTTAGAAAGCTAGAAGGAACTCCAGTTGGGAGTCAGGAAAAGCAGAATCAGGTGCCAAGTGTCCTTTTTCCATCAAATGATAAATCTGGTAAATGGAAGTGAATTTAACAGATCTCTACTAGCAGAAACAAATGCAATTCAAAGGACCCAGATCAAAAGCTTCTCCAGGGCTGAGGGCATAGCACTTTTTTTTTTTTTTAATATTTCCAGTCCACAGTTCAGTGCCTGGCTCATAGGAGGTATCCAGTTAGGGTGTGTTGTTAAACTCAGATGGCATGTGCCTCAGTGAGGTTTCTTTTTTGCCTCCAAGTATTTTTTTCTGCCTCCAAGTATTAATCAGATTATCTATACCTCAGCTGACTGCCATGCCCCGCCCCCCACCATTTTCTCTAGAATTTGCTATATCTCTTTAAACTCTCCCATCAGTAGTATTTCTGGCTTAATTGACAGCAATTGGATTCTACAAGAGATGCATAAAGTTGGAAAATGACTAACTCCCAATACATATTCATCAGTGCGATTTTATTTAAAAGCAAATGAATAGCATCGGATCATTATGCTTTCTAGAATCACAGAATTAAATTACAAATTCTGATTTAAATTTCTATGACAAGACAGAAAAAAAAAGGGAGTGCGGTTTGATCTTTTTTTTTTTTTAAATCTATGAGCTTGCCCATCACAGTGGTGTTTGTATTGCAATAGAAAGGCTATAGGTAAATCATATTTTTAAGTGGCTCTTAACAATTTAATGAAATGGTCTTATTTAATGGTGACGAAATCCAGTCATGACAGATGAACAACACTGTATTTTAGGGAGACTAATATATTCCATAACTACAACATAGGACAGAACTGACTAAGTGTCCTTTGGAGCAAAACTATACTGAGGCATGTGGCGTATAGCAAATTGCTCACATAACAGTAACACAGGCTGTTCCAAAAGACAAAAAACTTGTTTTAAAATTTCCAACATCTTGGGTTATGAGTACTACATTTAGAGGAAGCTTTACCCTGGACTTTGGGGCTTTCTAGGCTAGGGTTCAGAACTGTGCCTCAAAACACGTGGGACAGTTTTAAAGTACACTTAAGAAGTTAAGCACATATTATGTAATGGGGTTTTCATCCATGAGAGTTTTAAAATGCCCTACACCTTGCCAAGTTGTGCAGGACATTTCTTAGCAAAAAGTGTGAAGGTGCAGGCTGCAGTTATTTTTGTCCCTGGAATATGCCATGTTCTTTCCTGAGGCGGCGGTTTTATACATTTTGGACTTACTACAGGGAATATCAAACTCTCTCCTTCCAGAATACACGGACCCTTCCAATGCCTTGAAGATCTACCTTCATGTCAGGCTTTGCCTTGAGCTTTCTCACTCAGAAAATGAGCAGTCTATTCATTTAAGACAGTGAAAATATCACCTATGGCAGATGTTGAATGGTGCCTTGGACCAATTTTGCAGTCTTCCATAGTTACTATAAAATATAGTACTAAAGAAAAAGAATGGGCTTTGTGGTATAAACGGTTAATGTGCTTGGCTGCTAACTGAAAGATGGAGGTTTGAGTCTACCCAAAGTTACCTTGGAAGAAAGTCCTGGCAACCTACTTCCAAAAAATCAGTCATTGAAAACCTTATGGAGCACAAGTCTACTCTGACACACATGGGGTCACCGTGAGTCAAAATAGACTCTATGGCACAAAATGGATAATACCATTATTATATCAGAATATAAATACCCTATTATATATGTGTATGTATATATATGGAAACCCTGGTGACTTACTGGTTAAGGGCCTTGGCTGCTAACCAAAAGGTCGGTAGTTCAAATCTACCAGGTGCTCCTTGGAAACTCTATGGGGCAGTTCTACTCTGTCCTGTAGGGTCACTATGAGTTGGAATCGACTTGACGGTGATGGGTTTGCTTTATACATATATATATATATATTTTATATATTTTTACACACATATATATATCACACACACATGTGTGTGTGATTGTGTGTATATATGTGTGTGTATGTTACAGTATTATACTACAATGCTAATCTCCTTACTTCACAGATGAAGCAGTATAGTTAAGTAACTTGCCAATATCACAAGCGATGTGTTTTGTAGAGTTTGGACTCAAAACTAAGCAATTAACTGACATGGCACTCTATCACGTTTGAACTGTGCACACGCAGTCTGTGAGTTTTTCTAGAGGGTTTTTTTTTTTTTCTCTCTGATATGCATATCCTCTAATTTGAATAACCAAGTAAATGAGCAGAGGATATTTCCAGTTTAATAAAGTCAAAGAATATTTTATAAGAAAAAAACATATGAAGCAGAAATTGGTGTGGTTGGAGTTAAAAACTGAAAGACCGAACTGACAGGCAAATTAACACAAATGTGTGAGACAGATTAGTTGGAAGAATGTCGGAGGTTAAGATGAACTGGAGACCCTGTGCCTTCATGGCATTGGTTCTGTAGAAATGTGAGCATACCATCACCAACTTCTCACCAAGAGCCTAAAACTCATATATTTCTGTGAAAATATTGTGATTTAGAAAAGAAAAAAAAAGAAAACTATTTCAGAATGGTTCAAAACACTGTGAAGGCTAAATAAAGCAGTTATACAGATTGAATTTGGCCAAAGGGCCACTGGTGTGGGATCTCCATAAAATATATGGTGAAATGATAGGCTCCAAAGTGGTGTAGTTCTGATACACAGTTGTATTCTTAAAGAACTGAATAGTTTGAATGACATCTGCCCATTATTAAGTTCTTCCAAGTTAAGGAGCTGCATCCCCTAAAGAAATTCCACTTGGAGACTCAGCCGTCATTCAGATGGTAAGTAGCTTGTAGTCAAGCTAGGTACTGAGAAAAAGAGCTTTAGCTGCACTGGACTATTCACACTGGTTTATTCTTGCAAGTTCACATGTGATGCACTGGACTAGAGCCCTGGGCATTTACATGGCATACATACCACACTCCACCTCTATAAGAAAAAATTACCACCAATCTCTGGCACTCTATTTTGTCTTGGTTTCTTTATTTTTTTATACTGGAACTCTACAATAAACATCTCTCTATTTGGTTGGAATCCTGGTAGAATTTGTAATCCTTGTCTGGTCTTTCATCTATTGTATCTCTAGTTGGTTTCTGGAATGCTAATTAATTCTAAACAGACCTTCCTGGAAAAAAATGAAACAAAAAAAAAAAGACACTGTCCCCTAACTCACAGACATTGATCCTGTCTGGGGACATTTGCAGTTGAATCCCAAACACCAGGATTTTCCATCCCAGTGCTGACAATAGCAGACTGACTCAGGTTGACACATCTAGAAACTGCTCACTATGGTGTGGTTACTACTATCACGCTTTTTTTTTTTTTTTGGTATAATCTTGTCTATACCATCTCCTGAAAGGCAGACTTTTTATGGGTTGTAGTTGTTTTTTACAGGTAGGGACCATGAAAATATTAAACAATGTCATATAAACAGCACAAAATTTAGATGGAAAAATAAGTGACTTTCCTTGATAAGCACTCTGCCTCTATTTTATCATTTATCATTATTTTCATAATTTGCTCAGTAAGAAGTTAAAATACAGAGATTGCATTTAGACTGGTGGGCAGCTTTCCTACTTCCAATGGCAATCACTCCTATACTCCTTTCCTGAAGCTTAAAATTCATGCATGTTTTGCAACCAAAGCCAGGAGATTTATAGCATTACCAAAAGAAGGTAGTGGAATCACACTGATTAAAGCTTGGAATAAAAATTAAAGAAACTGAACCTCTAAGTAGGTTCTCTAGAACTAGGTCTTATCATATCCTGTTATCTAATTACCATGATGTAATGAACCTCATTTGCTTCAAAAGACATCAGAGAAAATTTAAAGGATTCGCTAATATATACATGGACTTCCATTTCCCATGGGGAAATGAAATGCTCATAGGCCAAGATGTGAAACATTCTAACCATGGTACATAACGTCAATTTTCTTACCAGGACAATCAGCAACAAAGCTAGAACGATGAATTGAATTCAATTTATTTTCATGTGTCATCTTTTTATACCAGATACCTCCAAATATGAAGGACAAAATAATAAGATAACATTTCTTCAGTTCTTTGAAGTGAAATTTCCAACCTGTGTGTCCCAATGGATTGATCTGTGACTTCTCTAAGAAGGTAACAAGACATATAAAGTTTATCTTGCTCTTTTTTCTTCCATTTCCCTATTTTTTTTTTTTTTGGCTTTTCATTCCCAGTTGCACAGGACATGTTTTAAGGAAGGCAAGGCAATGCAAAAAGAGGAAGATGGTGATAACATGCGGAAAGTGATTGCAGATCTTTTAGTTACAACTAGAGATTAAAAGGAAACCCTGGTTGCATAGTGGTTAAGAGCTACAGCTGTTAATCAAGTGGTTGGCAGCTCGAATCCATCAGATGCTCTTTTGAAACTCTGTGGGCTAGCTCTACTCCATCCTATAGGGTCACTATGAGCCAGAATCGGCTTGATGGCAGTTGATTTGTTTTGGATTGTAGGGACTAAATACCAAGGATTCAAGTTCTGCACTTATTTCATGGAAAGCTGACAGTGGCGTCAGTTGAAAACCAGTGCTTTGTGGGCAACTGGATAGATCTCTATGGAAAGCTAGTAAAGTTATTTCCTAGTTTTTAAAGTACTGTCAGATCAAAGGGGTAATGTAAGTGCTTTTACCTCTTTTTAATGTCTAAGTTCAGAATACAACGACACTCTGGTATCCTTCAAAGTGAAATAAAGAATTTCTGGTATTATCCTGGTGAGGTCAGTGTAGTTACTGATAGCCCATTGTGGGGAATTTTGCATTACTCCTGAGTGCACTGATAAATGATAAACTCTGTAGTCCATCAGTTGGAAGTGTGAAGGTCTCTTTCTAACCATTTAGCTGGTAACTGACTGACAATTTTCAGTATCAATCCCTGAACACCGCCATTCTTTAAGGATGAGGGGAAAGATCTCAAACTATTTCTATCTTAGCAACCACATTAAAGCACAATTAATGCTAGCTATTACTTATTCTGAAGATAAAAATAATTTTTCAAGGGCATAGTAAACCCATGTTTTTATCAACACGTCTTGTGATTAAACATTAGACATGGGTCATTTTAGCATTTATGTCCCTTGTAAATATTTCTTTCACCTTGGGTCTAATTCCAATGTTGTATAGTGCTTTTCCTTGAATTCAGGTAGCTTGAAATTGTGCAGGGATTGTCGCCACCGACAGGGGAAGGTAAAAATGGAGAATTGGTCACTTTCGTGCCTAAAGACATCACCTGGCTAAGAGCCATAGCAATTTCTTCCTCAAGACTCCCTCAGAGATTATGCTAAACAGGTAGCTAAATGTTTGCCATTTATTCCATATATCTTTTTTAAAAAAGTTCTTGTTTAATACTGAACTCAAGTCTCATACTTAAAATTCCTCCTCTTAATGAATGCTTCAGCACTAACTATTGAAAAGTAATTTATTTTTACGAAACTCTGAGGATCAAATCTCAGAAGCCATTATTTATATGATGAACCCGTGACTTTCCAAATTGCCCTGAAGTACTCTGCAGGAGTGCTCTTTTTGTCTTTTTATTAGCTTTTTGTTGCATGACATGTTTCTATTTATCATGAAAAAACAACCTACAAAGCAAAAAATAAAAATAAAAAATGGAGAATTCTATCAAATATCTCTGGGCATATCCATGACCTGCTTTAAAAATTACACAGTAATATCTGAGATGAAGTTATTAATTAATGAGCATTTCATAATAAGATATTAAAATAAAGGCATTTATTTGACTGTTAAAAATAGTTTTAGAACTTATATTATGAATATACTTTTTTCCTTCAATTTATTAAGACAGTTGCAGATTTTTAAAGTTCCTGCAGTTGACGCTAATATGTGTCTATTTGTCATAAATATAGAGAAAGATTGACACATTTTACCTACATTATCAATTCTACTGGTAGGAATGGACTCTTCTTAGCTTTGAGCCTCAAATATACTTCACATGTAACTCTCAGAAAATTTTTAAATATTTGCATCTATCACAATTTTCAGGGTAAATTACACAGAAAGGAGATTACCCAGAAAACTCCACTCATAATTGACATACTTCTCATTTTTAGTAATTAGCTGCCTTTAAAGATGGACTTACATGTGTGGAAATATAATGACCAGATTGTCTAAACCAATTAGATGGAGATTCTACCTGACATGTGGTCTTACAATAGGTCATCACAGTTGAAACTGGATCCACATGAGATATCTCGGGTTTATGATGACAAAGTATACAAAGTCATATTATTATGAGACTTCAATGAGAACTACACAGAAATAGTTTATTTTTCTGTTTTGAGGCATAACCCAGTCTTAAGTAAACTATTCATTTCTACCATATGAACTTCATTTTTCAACTAACCTTGTACATTTGCTTTCAAGCTTGACGTATTTGTCAGGGGTATGAAGAGAGGATAATCCTAAAACTGGACTCTTGATTTTTTTTTTTTTTTTTAACCTTTATAGGGATTGGTTAAATTGACCTATTTTGGGGCATCACTATTTCCCACTATTTCCAAAATAAGATACAAGATCTATATGAAGATTTTATTTACCTGCTTAAAAAAACACAATATTATTCTGGTAGTTTTTAAAGTTAAAAGCATCCTTAAATGTCACTCATTTTATTTGGGGGATTAAACTTAATCACTTGAAGTGAGTATCAAAAAGTTGAATCGCCTGTACAGTTCTGAGTTCAGTTTCAGCCCAGGTCCACTCTCTCCATCTTAGTTCCCCCACCCAACCCCCAAAACCAAAACCAGAACAACCAAACCTATTGCTATCAAGTCGATTCTCATAGCAACCCTATAAAACAGAGTAGAACTGCCCCATAGAGCTTCCAAGGAGTGCCTGGTGGATTCAAACTGCTGACCTTTTGGTTGGCAGCCCTAGCTCTTAACCACTATGCCAATCCCAAAACATATGAAAAAAGTCGTTTCTGTAATCTAACCACAGGTGACAGCAGATATCTTTTAAAATCAGGCAATATTGTTATAAGACTCCATTACAAGGTTGATTCAGCTAAAACTGTCCATCTGATAGTAGCTATACACAGGCAGAACATACACACACACATACACACACACACAAAGAGACTCTAAATGCTTCTGAGTAATGGGAGTGAAATTAAGATAGTTACATTAAAGCTCCATGGAAATATAATTATAATAATGAAATCTCATAAATAAGAAAAGGAATGTTTGCTTCCTCAGACTTACCACCTGGGGGTGACAATTCATTTGCGTCCAGAATAATTAATGTGTTGAATTAAATTTTCCACAAATGAGAAAATGTCCAAGGGTGCACATCAACTACGTTATATAAATACATAAAGAACCAACATCTATTTAGGAAATAACTGAAAGGTAATTATTTTCATTGTGTGACATTTTTTGGTTTTGTTTGTATTTGTTTTGCTTTGACAATTTCAAACACGCCATCTAATAATTTTCTTCTTTTCTTTTCTTTCAAACATCTGCATTTTGTGCTCTTCTATGGCACATCTTCCTACCTATCCTGCCTTTACATTTTCAAAACGATTCTTTAGCTTTAGCAAAAGTGTTATTTTCTCTCTGTATACTCTGCTCATTTTCTCACTAACTCACATGCGTTTTTCTAATCTGACTTGAAACTGTTTTATTGTCTGATCAATTGGAGTACTGATAGTAGAGAGAGAAACCAGATATTTTATTTCCAGCTACACAGTTCTGCCTAGAGGCACTGTAGGGCCCCATCACAGAAATCCTAGGAAAAGTCATATTTATATTGTTTCATAATAGTCCATATCTTTCAGACGTATGAATCGTATGATCATTTTAATAGATTTTTTGAACTGCTATTTCCTTCAGTGACCTTCTAGAATGTGTACAGAAGGAAAAAAAAAAAAGTTACCACTGAGTGGACTCGGACTCATGGCAACCCCATGTATGATCCACAGGGTTTTCAATGGCTCATTTTTGGGAAGTAGATCACCAAGCTTTTCTTCCAAGGCACCTCTGGGTGGCCTGAAACCTCCAACCTTCTGGGTAGCAGTTGAGCAAGTTAACTGTTTGCACCATCCAGGGACTTCCAAGAGAAACAATTCAAAACTATTTAGAAACTTTCCTGTACATAACTGGATACTGTTTTCTAGGGTCTTTGAGGTAGGAAGTTAGGGCAATTGGATCCACATTTACCAGATGTTTTACAAACACAATGTCATTTAAAACATTTATAAATACATTACTAAGGCAGACAAAACATCTGAAGAGATTAAATTCTAGTGGTCCCTTTGGCACTTCTTTTTGGCAGATAAGAAAATCATTTCTGCTTCTAATAACTGCCCGGTAATGTTTAGCTCTCTTAATTCCATTACCTGCAGGTGCAAGCAAAATATAATAGGCAGTAGTCCTCTTCTTACCAATATCATCATGCCCTTTTCTCCTTACATATTCTTCTCACTCTACTTTTTAAATCCCTTCATTTTAGACCAAATTTTTTACCTCTGATATTAAGCTGTAGCATAGAAGAGACATTTATTCACATTGCAGACCTTCTATTTCAACATCACCTCTTTTGTGAAAGCATCATTTAATACTTACTGCCTTCCTTCAGTTATGCAAATATGTAATACCCCACCTCACCCCTGTCCCTCTTCATGTGTGACCTACCACAGGTGATGGCACACCTGTGTAGAGAATCAGAAATGATGTCCTTGTCTTTTTAACTCCCGTCCCCAGTCTAGCATGATACTTGGCTGATGTCCTATAAGAAAAAGATTTCACGATTAAAGACTTTAAAGAAATTTCTTCTGTTTACATCATCCTTTTCAAACTCTTTAAATTATTCCCGATGCTACCTACCTTCCATTCCTCCCAACTGCAATGGAGCAACAATTACCTCATGGATCCTCAGGTTTTTTGACCCTATTGATGTCTCTGCTTTTATCCCACAAAAGCCAATTTCCATCAAGGCTACACTGGAACTCAAGAAGCTCTATTTCGCTTTAAATCACGTATTTGATAATTCTTCCTTCTTGCCAGAATTTTATTACATGAATCCGCATCACAATTTCTCTTGTCCAATCAATGCAATGTGTAACTTGCTGATAGAATTTTGGATTATAGAAGTCAAAACGCAAGCAACTCTTTATGAGTATGGTAGACTTGTCCTCATAAAGGACCTCAAGGTCTCTGAGTTGTATATGGTTTTTCTCATCTTATGATTCTCTTATCCTTTTAAACTTCTTGCAACCCTGTTGTGCTAGTCCTTTACACCTCCAAAAGCTGTGGTTTCCCCTACTCCCTACCAGTTCTTCAATGACAATACTCACCCCAGTTCTATATCACTCCATTCCCAATTATTTGACTTTTCTTATATTTAAGGGTAGTGTAGGAGGGGTGGAGAAATTAATTGCTATACCGGGTAGGTATGACTAATTCATTTTATTTCTTTTTAAGAGAGCCTAATCCAGCTCACCAATGTATCCATCCGCATTTACCTGAAAAGAAATCTTCTAAACTATTTTTTTTTTTCTTAAGGTTAGAATTCATCATCTAACCTTAGTTTAAATGTTAGTTTAAAGGTTAGAATATCTGATGCAGTGGAAAATCCTTGCTTCTGCTTTTTTTTCCTCTGTGAGGTGCACTCTGTGTTGCTTGTTTGTGAACATAGCACAGTTTCCTCATTTGTGGGTAGCACAATTCTGTGCTATTGGGAATCTGCTATGTTTCTGAAATGGATCTAATAAGGCCTCTACAGAATGCATACACTCATCTGTGATGTACTGTGCAATGAAGGTTTTCTGTAAATGTAAAATGGCTCTCCATGCTCTCTTAGCATGGAAACTGTGTATAATACAAAGAGAAATGAATGATCCTGGTAAATAAAGGTTTCTAAGGCAAAGTGTTGCTACAAATCCCCAATTAAAGAATGTTTTTCTTCCTTCCAGGCATTGAAACCCTAGATAAGATAACAATTATTTATTCTCTAAATAATTCTTTCTTTGATTATTGTAAGGGCCCTCCTTTGTGAAGCGTTATAGATGGTGATCATGATACTGTGAGTTATGGGTATGGGGACTCATATCAGTAAATGCCTCACTGTTACAGCCTAAAACAAAATATCAAAAGCACAAATGGCTGCAAATTAAACTTGCTTCAGATTTCCATATTGGAATCAACAATCAATATCCATGGAAGCAGCAGTCAAGAAATCAAATGATGTATTACTTTGGGCAAATCTGCTGCAAGGGCATCTTTAAATTTTAAAAAGCAAAGAGGTCATTTTAATGACTTAGGTGCAACTGACCCAAGCCATGGTCTTTTCAATTGCCTCATCTGCATGCAAAAGCGGGACAGTGAAAAAGGAAGACAGGAGAAGAATTGATGGTTTTGAATCAATTGTAGTGTTGGTGAAGAAAATTAAACATACTTCGAACTGCCAGAACAGCAAATCAGTCTTAGAGGAGATACCACAAGAATGCTCCTTAGAAGCTGGAATGACGAGACTTCATTTTGTTTACTTTGGACATGTCATCAGGAAAGACCAATCACTAGAAAAGGACATTATGTTTGGTAAAGCAGAGGGTCTTTAAAAATACGGGGAACCCTGATGAGATGGATTGACTCAATATCTGTAACAAAGGATTAAAAAATACCAATGACCATGAAGATGGTACAGGACAGGGCAAAGTTTCGTTTTGTTATACATAAGGACACCTGTAGTCCAAGCAAACTCCACAACTAACAACAACAACAAAAAAATCCAACTATTGTATATTCCTTTAAATACTTCTTTCTTCCCCAAATACAACACCTTTGTTAGCTCCACATGTTTAACACAGAGCTCCCTCCTCCTTGGAATATCTTTAGCTTTCTACTTTGTTATCCAATTCATATTTAGTCTCCTTTTCAGAAAACTTCTAAAATAATCATCGTCTATTTTTGGCTGCTTAATTTATCTAGTTAGACCCCAGTGGATCAGCTCCATTTATCTAGTACTCATTGTTCACCCTGGAATGGCTGAAGAACTGATTGAATTAGAAGCATTACTGAGGTGGTAGTAATTTCATTATCTTTTCTGAAATGTACAATAAAGAAAATTCCAGTAGCAATTTCTCTTAAAAAGTTCTACTACTTGCACAAACCCCCAAAAAGAGCATATACAGCCAGTATTATACAGCTAAGGGAGGGTCGTAATCAGGGCTCCCAGTTAAAATTCTTTGAGTCTTCAGCTTTGACTGAAATACATGTAAAGGAGAAGGCAGTGGGGATCAAGAGGATATTGGCCTAGTTTTAAATAATGAAAAAAGAAAGAGAAAGCTGAACCCTTTTTATCACTCCCAATCCAAGCTTGTGCATAAAGGTTATCTAAGAGTGTCCAATATTCCTTGTTAAGAGATGGAACTTATTCAAAAATGAATTTGGGGGAAAGCAATTGGTGATAGGAAATTGTGAATGAATGTCAAATCTTTACTAAAGTCCAGGAAGCCAGTCTTTAAATCGTGTATTTATAGAGTTTAAAGGCTGATCACTGAACAACTCAGTAAATACCTGATTTATAAATTGCCTCTTAGTTTGCTACATAACTTAAACCCATTCTACCTATTGTTTCTTCACATATGGGGTAGCCATAGCGTAAAGGAAGGACTTTACTAACAGGAACCAAAGACCTGTGATGTAGTCTAAACTCCAATTTTTCTAAGACATATAACTTAAGTAAAAAGCTTCCTCATATAAAAAAAAAAAAAAACTGGGATATTAATTTGTAACACTTAAGACTTTTGTGAGAATCAAATGATTAAGGAATTGCTTTTATAATCATAAGATATATTATAAATATATGTTACTACTACAGTCATGCATGGCTTAACATCTGCAATACATTCTGTGAAATAGGACGTTACATGATATCATCATTGTGCAAACACCGTACAGTCATGCTCCGCATAATGTCTGTTCAGGCAATGTCTGACCACATATATGTCCATGGTCCCATAAGGTTATACAGAACCAGGAGGAGGAGGAGGAAGTTGGAGTTCTGCTCCTCGCAGGAACAAGGGAAGGAGAAAGGATTCCAGGGAAGGAGGATAGAGGGAAGTTTCCACAATGTTCAAATCACATGAAGTCCTCTTTCCCGGAATGTATTATGGTATTGCAGATGGCAAGTGGTACATGACTGTGAGCCTTTCTCCTTCCCTGGCTCCTACATGAGGTAGGCTCCTCCTCCTCCTCCCTGTGCTGTATAATCTTATGGGACCGTGGACTTATATATGTGGTCAGATGTTGCCTGAGCAGATGTTAAGCAGTGTGTGGCTGTACTTTGCAAGATGCACTGATTTAGACTAACTACCTATCTTGTTATATTTAAAATAGGTTGTTTTCTCATTCCTATTACTCTGTAATCACGATTCCATCTCTCTTAGAACGTCATCTTGTATTCTCCTATATAATCCAAATGACATTATTGGCACTGATGAATTACTGTTAATTAAGACAGACAAGGTTCCAGTTCACATGGGTTTATATTTAAGGTTTCTTACTACCTTTCCCACATAAACAATTACATTCAAATTTATAATAAAATACCAGGCAGCTATTTTAGATCTACTTACTGAGTCTATATTTACATGTATGTAATTAGTATGTGGTACAATGGTTAAAAAAAAAAAATTTTTTTTAGCTATGTAAGAGAATTGAATTCATTTCTCCAGCCTCAGTTTACCCATCTGCAGATGATGAAATATTAATATACCATATTGGTTTGTTTAGAATTTAATACAATGTTTTATATAAAATAATCCAGAGTAGAGTTCATCATTGTTAATTGTTAGTTGCCTTTGAGTCAATCATAAAAAATTTAAAAATTTGAATTCTCCTCGCTATAAGTCAGAATTGACTTGATGGCACTGGGGTTTTTGGGTGTCTCTCTGTTAGGACTTTCAAAATAATAATATAGTAAGTGCTCAGAATTTTATATTGGCTTAATTTGAAAATCAAAAGTTGATTATATATGTGCGTGTATACATATACATACATATATATATATGTATATATGTATTTATATAAGAACCCTCATGGTGCAATGAATGATTTGGCTGCTAACCAAAAGGTCAGTTTGAACCCACCAGCCACTCCAGGGGTAGAAGAACTGGCCATCTGCTCCCGTAGAGATTACAGCTTAGGAAACCCTATGGGAGAGTTCTATTCTGTCATATATGACTGCTATTAGTTGGAATCAACTTGACAGCATACAAAAACGTATAGACACATACATATTGTTGTTGTTAGGTACTATTGAGTCAATTTTGACTCATAGCAACCCCATGTGACAGTAGAACTGCCTCATAGGGCTCTCTAGGCTATATCTTTACAGGAGCAGATCACCAGGTCTTTCTCCCATGTAGCCACTCAGTGGGTTCAAACCACCAACTTTTGGTCAGCAGCTGAGAGCTTAATCTTTGTGCAACCAGGGTGCTCTTTCTCTCTCTACATATATATATGTATGTGTGTGTGTATATATATATGTATGTATATGTGTCTATATACACGTTTAGTGATTCTCAAACTTTGGAATGTATAAATATAACGGATAACACAGAGTTTTGAGATCCCTGGGCCAGGTAGGATGGTTTTGGGGTGAGGCTCAGGGTTACATATTTTTAACAAGCAGTCCATGTGATTTTGTTACTGGTCATCTGAATATAATATTTGGAGAACTATTTCTAAAGAAGCTTTTCTAAATTAAATGTTACTACCAGAAATATAAAATAATAGCTAACATGCCTACAAGTTTTACAAAATAACATCTCTTATTTTTGCCCTATAGAGATAAAACACTAGGGTAAAGACAACTAATGATAGATTTCTTAACATAACAACAAAACAAGTTATTTCTCATATGCTAATAATAAACAACAATGACATAGTGTTTTCATTTCACAGTCATATTCTCTATTGAGTAGCATCACTATCAAAGAATAATTAATTTGATAGTAGATAATTTTGTGATCTATCATTCGAGTCTTCCAGGAAAATGGCACGTTTTAAAATGAATCAGCTTCAGGCAATAGTCTCTTTATTTTTATTTGTTGTTCTAGAATATATATTTTAATTCTGAACTAAATGAATATTATTCTCTCAAAAATTGAAACAAGGGAGGAATTAAAGGAGATTCCTTGCCCAAATTATTCATGGCTTCTTTCACCTAGGGTGCATTGTATTTTTTGTGTTGCTTTCCTTAGTTGGGAAATAGTAAGAGAGCTATACTTTCCACTGGTATATGCATCCCAGCACAAACATATTGATCACCCGCTGTATTCTAGGCATTGGAAATGTAGTCCCTGATTTCACGAAGTCTGCAATCTGAGTGTGATAGTTAAAGTTGTGTATCAACTTGACTGGACTATGATTCTCAGTAGTTTGCAGTTATATGATTATGTAGTTATCCTCCACTTTGTGGTATAATGCAATCACATCCATGCTGTGATCTGATGTGTTCAGCCAATCAGTTGTAAGGGGAGTTTCCTCAGAGGCGTGGCCTGCATCCAATATATATGGTAGTTCTGGCAAAGCTCGCTGACTTTTGCTCATTCTGGATCCTTCATTTGGCTTACCGTTATCTGACTTCTGGTCCTTGGGACTTGAGCCAGCAGCCTGGCATATTGCCTGCTGATCTTGGGATTCATCAGCTTCCACAGCCCATGAGCCAGCAACCTGCTTTCTGACTTGCTGGTCTTGGATTTGTCAGCCCCTGCAACTATGTGAGTCAGGAGAAGCCTCCAGCCTGACGCCTGCCTCATGGACATGGGACTTGCCAGCCTCTACAACTGCATGAGCCATTTCCTTGAGATAAATCTCTCTCTACATATATATATATGCTTCACTGGTTTTGCTTCTGTAGAGAATCCAGCCTAAGACGCTGGAGAAAGGCACAAACTGGAAACTAATAATTATCCCAAACCTGTTGCTGTCGAGTCGATTCCAACTCATAGCAACCCTATACAACAGAGTAGAACTGCCCCATAGAGTTTCCAAGGAGCTTCTGGTGGATTCTAACTGCCGACCCTTTGGTTAGCAGCCTTAACGCTTAACCATTACGCCACCAGGGTTTCCACTAATAGTTGTAAGCATCTATTAATACTTCATGAGAACCCATTTAGTTTTGTGGTCAAGTAACAGGGGAACATAATTAACCAGAAATATTAAAGAATGCAGAGTTATAAAGCAAGATGTAATATCTCCCCATTAACGCAAATATATATTTCAGCACTGCCTTTGTATGAGTTGTTGAGAGAAACAGATATGCAAAACCTGGTCTCTATTCTTAAGGAGTTCACTGTGAGGTGGTGAAAACCAACAATTGGAGCACAGTGTTATCAGTGTTACGATAGCGGCCCATACGTAAAACAAATGTATGTCTTGTTTTTAAAACCCATAAGTATTCTACTGTGCTTGAGCAGAAAACATAACACAGACTATTCTTTTGTGAATACTACACAAACAAAGACATTTGACCTCCCGTCTGTGACAAGAATATCAGTAGCAGAATATTTTTCTTAGTCATTGCCAGTACTATCCCTCTGTGCCAAGCTGCATTGCAGGTCATGCTGCTGCCCCCTCCTGCTGTCTGTCAGCATGCTTTGTGTGGCCTTTCATGCCCTGTTCCCCAGTGGTATGGGAAGCACTTCTCTCCCCCACCTTTGGCTTACTGGCCGTTGTATGAGCCCCAGAGGTGTGTGGTTCAGTGTATCTAATGACTACTTTTCTTTTTACTTAAGATTTATTTTCAAGTTTATTTGCATTTGAATTTCCAAGGACTCAAGGAGCATCCATGGGCACAAAACAATCTCAGAGACAGACTGAAAACTACTCATCTCCAAGAAACAGGCATTACTATAAGTCCAAGTTATCTGTTAAGCCTAGATTTACCTTCTTTATAGGAGAGATCTTATTCCTTGTCTCAAAGAGAATATTTTCTGACCCACCCCACCAGACCTCTAGACATGATCAAATACACCTGAATCCTAGGTATATAAGTTGAAGCTCAGGCTGAGGTTCCTACCCAGTGACCATTAATACACAAATACATTCACTCCCTCACTTTCCAACAAATTGGTCAAAATATCCAGTTCAAATCTTCATGATATGGGTTTTAGACCATTTCTACTCATTTTCTTCCCTCCAAGGAAAAGTGAGGTTATCAAACATAACCCTTTTCCTCCAAGGGTATTTTCAACTATTTGTTCTTTGTGTTTTTGTTTTGAGAAAAAAATGAATGAAAGCATAAATAAATTTATGTGGCATGGGGAAAACATATCTTAGTAAACAATGCAGCTTCAAAATGTGCAAAGTATGGGGGCAATTATATATCACTTGTAAAGATGGTGTCAGGAAGAAACTTCTCTCTGTTTCTTCCCTAAAATGTTACTTTTTTTGACTGAGATTTACCTTTTTTAAGGTGTAGAGGTTGGAATTTGAAGATTCTGAATTAAAAATAAGCAGCTGCTTTTGTCTGATTTTGTAATTTCCATTCAAGAACAAGTATTTCACTTCAGTATGCCATCTACCATAGCCCCATTGTACCACCTTGCATTTTATCATCTGACATTTACACTTATTATTTCACCCTTGCTTCCTGATCATACTTTGATGACCTGGAGTGATAGTGTCAGAAAAGACAATTTAGGATTGTCCATTCAAGAATACACCAGCTTTAAGCTATGGGAAGTTAATGAGACAGCGTGGTTGCTGGTTAATAAAAACTGTTGCAGTTGAGTTGATTCCGACTCATAATGACCATATAGAATAGAGTAGAACTGTCCCATAGGGTTTCCAAGGCTATAATCTTTACAGAAGTAGACTGCCACATCTTTCTCCAACAGAGCAACTGGTGGGTTTGAACTGCTGGCCTTTCTGTTAGTAGCCGCTTAACCACTGTTCTACCAGGGCCCCTTTGCTAGTTAATAGGGGTTCTCAAAACGTGGTCCCTGGATAAACACTATCACACAGATACTTGTTAGAAATGGGAACTTTCGATCCCCACCCCAGAGCTACTAAATCAGACACGCCAGGGGTGGGGCCCAGCTATCTGTGTTTTAAAAAGCCCTGCAGGCAATTTTAATGCATCCTAAAGTTTGGGCCCTGTGGCACAAACAGTTTAGTGCTTAGCTACTGACTTAAAAGCTGGCAGTTCTAATGAACCCAATGGCTCTACAGGAGAAAGAGCTGGTGATCTGCTTCTGTAAAGATTAAACCAAAAAAACCAAACCGGTTCCTGTTGAGTCAATTCCGACTCATAGTGACTGTACAGGACAGAGTAGAACTGCCCCGTAGAGTTTCCAAGGAGTGGCTGGTGGATTCAAATTGCCAACTTTTTGGTTAGTAGCCGAGAGCTTTAACCACTGTGCTGCCAGGGCTCCAAGAAAACCCTATAGGACAGATTTACTCTGTCACATGGGTTCATCATGAGTTGAAAACAATTCCAAGGCAACTACCAACAACAACAGTAAAAGTTAGAAACAACCAACGGGAATACAAGGATTGTCTCCTTCTCTCAGCTCCCTTCCCGCCTATTACATTATCCTCAGTGCCTCTCCTTTTTACTTAGTATCAGTCAAGTTTGTTTATTAGACTTCACACCTTATTTTACTTTCTTCGTCATTATGCCTCATTAACATTTTGTTATAATTAGTAAGAGATGGAGGATTAAATTGTGCAGTCAGCTCTCCTCTTGAGACCTTGTATTCAATCATGGCAGACTCTGCTGGGCCCCATTTCTCTTTGCTTATTGTGTGACTACCCTCCACTGCAGATGACTCCACCCTGTGCTTGGTATAGTTCTTATCTAAAAATAATAACTACCTGGCTTTGATCCAATTCCCTGTTTCTATCTTTTCCTACTTATATAACATGACAGAAATGTACATATACATTTTTATAGACAGATATATAATTAACTGGAGAAACAAAACATCACATTCTCCAAAATTTAAAAAATTCATAAGCAAATAAACAAAACCCACTATGATCATGTTGTATTTTTACAAAGCTGCTCAATACCACTTTAGAGTTTTGATTTTATTTTTATTCATTATTATACTTGCTCATTGACATTGTCATTGTCTTATAATTACCTCCACCTTTAACACGTATTTTAACTCATACTAACATTTTCCCCCTTCTTCTACTCCTTTCCCCAAAGATTGACAGCACAGCAGTCAATCTTTCCTGCTGAGCTGTTTGTGAAAATGAAGTCTATAATATTAAGCATGAACAAGCATTACAGTTTTCGAGGCAGGCAATTATGAACTGGCATATTTCTAAAAGCCTGTTGTTGTTATCGTTGTTTTTGTTGCTCGGCACTGTAAGACCCTAGTAATAAACAGTACTGGATATATCTTCTACAAATTAATTTATGTGTCAGGTTCTAAAGAGAAACTTCAATATCTTTTTTGTACAAAGTTTATGCATTTTTAAGCAAAAAGAGAGAAAATTTTTCTGCCCCAATCCTTTATCTTCAAAAGCAGATTCCGATTTCCCCAGTGCCCATGAATACACAAATACACTCACTCCCTTACCTGCCAGCAAACTGGTCAAACTATCCAGTCCAAGTCTTTAGGACATGGATTTTAGACCACAATTGCTCACAGAGCCCCAATGGTATGTGGTCCAGTATACCTAAAGACTACTTATCTTTTTACTAAAGATTTACTTTCAAGTTTATTTGCACCTGAATTCCCAAGGACTCAAGGAACAGCCATGACAACAATCTCAGAGACAATGTGTGTGAGCACCCTTCACTATATATCATTCCATCCTGTTCCTTGGTATAGTTTTTATCTAAAAATAATAACTATCTGGCTTTTATCCAATTCCCTGTTTCTATCTTTTCCTGCTTAATGTAAATAACAGCCCAACAATAACTATACCTGCTCTACCTTCTACCTCTATAGCCCCAAGTAATCAACTAAGAAAATATCAGTTAACCTTCTAGGATCTAAAACATTATACAGATGAAAAATACAACCACCACTGATACTGATGTTATTTTTTGAAAAATGTGTTTCTCTGACAACTCAATTTGCTCTTGAATGGCCACCATTTATACTCTCTGAAGTCTCCTGAAGCTCTGTAGTGTAAAGTGAGGTGGTGTGGGATCAGGAAACAAAAGATATGGCTTCCAGGCCCAGGACTGCTCATAACCGTGCTATTTAACATTTTTCTTCCCTTTTGGCAAGACAACACTCTGCCAGGTACTTTACATGTTATCTCAGGTCAGGTTTCTTAGAAGCAAAGTCTCAATTGGCAATTCCTTTGTATGTTTTATGGAGGGAATGCTTTCAGCAGAAACAAGTAAAGAAAGTGAGACGGGGAAGTGGAAGGACTCATACCCTGATCTGCAACAGAAAATGAACCTCAGATTCTGTCACTCCTTAAGGCAAAAGAGCAGGGCTTTAGTATTTGTATTCTCCCCTCTCTCTACTCCTCAGCCCAGGCATCACTGACCACCTTCCAGAGAGGTGGCTTTAACTACCCAAGGACAATTCTAACAGGTACAAGCCATTTGCCAAAGCACAGGAAGCATCTGGAATGGGTACACCAATATAACTGGTAAAAGGGATCCTAGGGAATCCAAGCTTGGCACCAATAGCAGCTGTCTACACTATAAAAATTTTCATTTTACTTGGATCCACAATCAATACCTAGGGAAGCAGCAGTCAAGAAATCAAAAGATGCATTGCATTGGGCAAATCGGCTGCAAGTGATCTCTTTTAAAATGTTAAAAAGCAAAGATGTAATTACTCTGAACGTAAATGGACTAAATGCACCAATAAAGAGACAGAGAGTCACGGACGGGATAAAGAAACACGATCCATCTATATGCTGCCTACAAGAGACACACCTTAGACTTAGAGACACAAACAAACTAAAACTCAAAGGATGGAAAAAAATATATCAAGCAAACAATAAGCAAAAAAGAAGAGGGGTAGCAATATTAATTTCTGACAAAATAGACTTTAGACTTAAATCCGCCACAAAGGATAAAGAAGGACACTATATAATGATAAAAGGGACAATTGATCAGGAAGACATGACCATATTAAATATTTACACACCCAATGACAGGACTGCAAGACACATAAATCAAATTTTAACAGAATTGAAAAGTGAGATAGACACCTCCACATTTATAGTAGGAGACTTCAACACAGCACTTTCGGAGAAGGACAGGACATCCAGTAAGAAGCTCAAGAGAGACACGGAAGACCTACTTACAACAATCAACCAACTTGACCTCATTGACTTATACAGAACTCTCCACCCAGCTGCTGCAAAATATACTTTTTTTTCTAGTGCACATGGAACATTCTCTAGAATAGACCACATATTAGGTCATAAAACAAATCTGTGCAGAGTCCAAAACATCGAAATATTACAAAGCATCTTCTCAGACCACAAGGCAATGAAACTAGAAATCAATAACAGAAAAACTAGGGAAAAGAAATCAAATACTCGGAAAATGAACAATACCCTCCTGAAAAAAGACTGGGTTATAGAAGACATCAAGGAGGGAATAAGGAAATTCTTAGAAAGCAACAAGAATGAAAATACTTCCTATCAAAACCTCTGGGACACAGCAAAAGCAGTGCTCAGAGGCCAATTTATATTGATAAATGCACACATACAAAAAGAAGAAAGAGCCAAAATCAGAGAACTGTCCCGACAACTTGAACAAATAGAAAGTGAGCAACAAAAGAATCCATCAGGCATCAGAAGAAAACAAATAATAAAAATTAGAGCTGAACTAAATGAATTAGAGAACAGAAAAACAATTGAAAGAATTAACAAAGCCAAAAGCTGGTTCTTTGAAAAAATTAACAAAATTGATAAACCTTTGGCTAGACTGACTAAAGAAAAACAGGAAAGGAAACAAATAACCCAAATAAGAAACGAGAAGGACCACATCACAACAGAACCAAATGAAATTAAAAGAATCATTTCAGATTACTACAAAAAATTGTACTCTAACAAATTTGAAAACCTAGAAGAAATGGATAAATTCTTGGAAAAACACTACCTACCTAAACTAACACATTCAGAAGTAGAACAACTAAATAGACCCATAACAAAAAAAGAGATTGAAATGGTAATTAAAAAACTTCCAACAAAAAAAAGTCCTGGCCCGGACGGCTTCACTGCAGAGTTCTACCAAACCTTCAGAGAAGAGTTAATACCACTACTACTGAAAGTATTTCAAAGCATAGAAAAAGATGGAATACTACCCAACTCATTCTATGAAGCTACCATCTCCCTGATACCAAAACCAGGTAAAGACATTACAAAAAAAGAAAATTATAGACCTATATCCCTCATGAACATAGATGCAAAAATCCTCAACAAAATTCTAGCCAATAGAATCCAACAACTCATCAAAAATATAATTCACCCTGATCAAGTGGGATTTATACCAGGTATGCAAGGCTGGTTTAATATCAGAAAAACCATTAATGTAATCCATCACATAAATAAATCAAAAGATAAAAACCACATGATCTCATCAATAGATGCAGAAAAGGCATTTGACAAAGTTCAACACCATTTATGATAAAAACTCTTACCAAAATAGGAATTGAAGGAAAATTCCTCAACATAATAAAGGGCATCAGCAAAGCCAACAGCCAATATCACTCTAAATGGAGAGAACCTGAAAGCATTTCCCTTGAGAACGGGAACCAGACAAGGATGCCCTTTATCACCACTCTTATTCAACATCGTACTTGAAGTCCTAGCCAGGGCAATTAGGCTAGACAAAGAAATAAAGGGTATCCAGATTGGTAAGGAGGAAGTAAAGCTATCACTATTTGCAGATGACATGATCGTATACATGGAAAACCCTAAGGAATCCTCCAGAAAACTACTGAAACTAATAGAAGAGTTTGGCAGAGTCTCAGGTTATAAAATAAACATACAAAAATCACTTGGATTCCTCTACATCAACAAAAAGAACACCGAAGAGGAAATAACCAAATCAATGCCATTCACAGTAGCCCCAAAGAAGATAAAATACTTAGGAATAAATCTTACCAAGGATGTAAAAGACCTATACAAAGAAAACTACAAAGCTCTACTACAAGAAATTCAAAAGGACATACTTTAGTGGAAAAACATACCATGCTCATGGATAGGAAGACTTAACATAGTAAAAATGTCTATTCTACCAAAAGCCATCTATACGTATAATGCACTTCCGATCCAAATTCCAATGTCATATTTTAAGGGGATAGAGAAACAAATCACCAATTTCATATGGAAGGGAAAGAACCCCTGGATAAGCAAAGCATTACTGAAAAAGAAGAAGAAAGTGGGAGGCCTCACTCTACCTGATTTCAGAACCTATTACACAGCTACAGTAGTCAAAACAGCCTGGTACTGGTACAACAACAGGCACATAGACCAATGGAACAGAATTGAGAACCCAGATATAAATCCATCCATGTATGAGCAGCTGATATTTGACAAAGGACCAGTGTCAGTTAATTGGGGGAAAGATAGTCTTTTTAACAAATGGTGTTGGCATAACTGGATATCCATTTGCAAAAGAATGAAACAGGACCCATACCTCACACCATGCACAAAAACTAACTCCAAGTGGATCAAAGACCTAAACTTAAAGACTAAAACGATAAAGATCATGGAAGAAAAAATAGGATCTATCCTAGGAGCCCTAATACAGGGCATAAACAGAATACAAAACATTACCAAAAATGATGAAGAGAAACCAGATAACTGGGAGCTCCTAAAAATCAAACACCTATGCTCATCTAAAGACTTCACCAAAACAGTAAAAAGACCACCTACAGACTGGGAAAGAATTTTCAGCTATGACATCTCCGACCAGCGCCTGATCTCTAAAATCTACATGATTCTGTCAAAACTCAACCACAAAAAGACAAACAACCCAATCAAGAAGTGGGCAAAGGATATGAACACACATTTCACTAAAGAAGATATTCAGGCAGCCAACAGATACATGAGAAAATGCTCCCGATCATTAGCCATTAGAGAAATGCAAATTAAAACTACGATGAGATTCCATCTCACACCAGCTAGACTGGCATTAATCCAAAAAACACAAAATAATAAATGTTGGAGAGGCTGCGGAGAGATTGAAACTCTCATACACTGCTGGTGGGATTGTAAAATGGTACAACCACTTTGGAAATCCATCTGGCGCTATCTTAAACAGTTAGAAATAGAACTACCATACAACCCAGAAATCCCACTCCTCAGAATATACCCTAGAGATACAAGAGCCTTCACACAAACAGATATATGCACACCCATGTTTATTGCAGCTCTGTTTACAATAGCAAAAACCTGGAAGCAACCAAGGTGTCCGTCAGTGGATGAATGGGTAAATAAATTGTGGTATATTCACACAATGGAATACTACGCATCGATAAAGAATAGTGACGAATCTCTGAAACATTTCATAACATGGGGGAATCTGGAAGGCATTATGCTGAGCGAAATGAGTCAGAGGCAAAAGGACAAATATTGTATAAGACCACTATTATAAGATCTCGAGAAATAGAAAAAACTGAGAAGAACACATACTTTTGCGGTTACGAAGGGGAGAGGGAGGGAGGGAGGGAGAGGGTTTTTTATTGATCAATCAGTAGATAAGAACTGCTTTGGGTGAAGGGAAAGACAACACTCAATACAAGGAAGGTCAGCCCAATTTGTCTGGACTAAAAGCAAAGAGGTTTCCGGGATAAAATGAATGCTTCAAAGGTCAGCGGAGCAGGGGCTGGGGTCTAGGGAACATGGTTTGAGGGGACTTCTAAGTCAATTGGCAAAACAATTGTATTATGAAAACATTCTGCATCCCACTTTGAAATGTGGCATCTGGGGTCCTAAATGCTAACAAGTGGCCATCTAAGATACATCAATTGGTCTCAACCCACCTGGAGCAAAGGAAAATGAAGAACACCAAGGTCACACGACAACTAAGAACCCAAGAGACAGAAAGGGCCACGTGAACCAGAGACCTACATCATCCTGAGACCAGAACAACTAGTTGGTGCCCGGCCACAATCGATGACTGCCCTGTCAGGGAGCACAACAGAGAACTCCTGAGGGAGCAGGTGATCAGTGAGATACAGACCCCAAATTCTCATAAAAAGACCATACTTAATGGTCTGACTTCGACTAGAGGAATCCTGGCAGCAATGCTCCCCAGACCTTCTGTTGGCACAGGACAGGAACCATCCCCGAAGACAACTCATCAGACATGAAAGGGACTGGGTAGCAGGGGGGGAGAGAGATGCTGATGAAGAGTGAGCTAATTAAATCAGGTGGACACTGGAGAGTGTGTTGGCAACTCTTGACTGGAGGGGGGATGGGAAGATAGAGAGAGAGGGAAGCTGGCAAAATTGGCACGAAACGAGAGACTGAAAGGGCTGACTCAATAGGGGGAGAGCAAGTGGGAGATGGGAGTAAGATGTATGTAAACTTACATGTGACAGACTGATTGGAATGGTAAATGTTCACTTGAAGTTTAATAAAAGTTAATTAAAAAAAAAAAGCAAAGATGTCACTTTGAGGACTAAGGCGCCCCTGACCTAAGCCATGGTGCTTTCAATTGCCTCATATGCATGCGAAAGCTGGACAACGAAGAAGGAAGAGCAAAGAATTGACACCTTTGATTTGTGATGTTGGCAAAGAATATTGAATATACTATGGACTGCCAAAAGAACAAACAAATCTGTCTTAGAAGAAGTGCACCCAGAGTACTCCTTAGAAGCAAGGATGGTGAGACTACATTTCACATACTTTGGACAAGTTGTCAGGAGGGATCAGTCCCTGGAGAAGGACATCATGCTTGGTAAGGTAGAGGGTCAGTGAAATAAAGGAAGCTCCTCAATGAGATGGGTTGACACAGTGGCTGCAACAATGGGCTCGAGCATAGCAATGATTGTGAGAATGGTGCATGACCGGGTAGCGTTTCGTTCTGTTGTGCATAGGGTTGCTTTGAGTCAGAACTGACTCGATGGCACTTAATAACAACAGCAACAACATACTACCAATACAACCTCATTTCATTAGTAACATACTGTTAATACCTCAGCCACTATGAAGAAGAGAAATTAAGGTCTTATGGAGCACAGTTCTATTCTGACACACGTGGGGTTGCCATGAGTTAGAATCCATGGACAGTAACTTTTTTTCCCCCTCCTCTTGACGTAATGCCTCTTAGTGTTATGATTCTAAAGTTCTCCTTTTTTCTAATATCAGTCTTCGGAGGCCGTGGCTGAAGTTGGAGGAGTCCCTCTATAGTCCTATGTTCTGCTTACCCCTCCCAGAGACTATTTTTGTCACCAGAAACATACACACCTTAGTGTAATTCGTGTCAAAGGAGAAATGACCTGCAATTACAGAGATTTGGCTTGTAAGCAGCTCTTGATTCCTATTTGCAGTTCTCCTTTCATTAAAGCTTAAACAAGATGCCTTGGAAAGCAGTCTGAGAACAAATAACCAAGGCGCGCTTTAAGAATCACTTAAACCAGTGATCCTAAATTACAGCTGCTGTTTGGAATCCTGGAACATATTTTGACTTGCTAAATAAGGACCTTCAGAGAAAGTGTTCATGAATTTTCATTTTGCAAAGTTAACATTAGTAAGTCACAGCAAGTAACCCCTAATTGATGCTCACCAACAATTCCAAGTTGAGTGAGCAGCTCCTTCTACCAAAAACTCTCTCACTTCTTGCGGCCTGCTGTTTCACAGCTCCATAATCAGCCCGCTTCACATCAGATTTCTGTTTCCGTTTGAGATGTACACTCTCAGCCACTATAATACAATTCTATACCAATTCACAGCATAACGTAATGATTAAGAACAGTAGGTCTGCAGTAAGGCCAAATGTGTTCATATATTTATTCTGTCATATATGATTGTGTGACACTGGACAAGTTACTCACCCTCTGTGAGAATACAATTCCTTGTTTTTAAATTAGGGCAAATCATAGTACCTACCTCATATGAGGGTTGTAAAACATGAAACAATTTTGGGAAAGTATAGAGAACACTGCCTGGTATTTGGAAATCAATTACAAATAGAAAGTCTTATTAGTAATTCTAGTATGAATGAATATAAATAAGAAAGTATTAAGACAGAGTTTATGGAAAATTAATGGGCATTGGCTGCCAGGCCATGCACAATGTGCAATCCTTTAACCTTGGAACTTACCGCCTCATCCTTATATATGAGAGCCATAGGGGCAGAAGGGTAAATGCTAAGAATTAGAATATGCTATAATTTATATTCTATATCTAGAAAAGAAGGAACCAGGTGAGGAAACTCTTAAGAAGGAAAATTTGTAGACCTACAATAGAAAATGCAAACTAAACTCCCAGAAAAGCATTACGTAATCACTAGAGTGATGGTTAAGATTGTATGTCAGCTTGGGTGGGCCATGATTCTCAGTGTCTATATGTGCTCACTCCCATGACTGAATCTACTGTGAGTAGCCAATCAGTTGAAAGGAATTTTCCTTGGAAGTGTGGCCTGCATCCAAATATAAGCAGATGTTCTTGCTTTTTTGCTCACTCTGGATCCTGTGGCTGATTCCTGTTCATCTGACCTCTGGTTCTTGGGACTTGAGCTTATCCTTCAATTTTGAGATTCATTGATCTTCACAGCCTGTGAGCAGGAACCCTGCTCTCTGACTTGCCAATCTTGGGTTTGCCAGCCCCAGTGGCTATGTGAATCAAAAGAAGCCTCTATCCTGATCCATGGACTTGGGGCATTCCAGCCTCTATAATCACGTGAGCCATTTCCTTGATATAAATCTCTCTCTATATATATATTTATACGCTTTCCTTGTTTTGCTTCTCTAGAGAACCCAGCCTATTACAACTAGTATATTCATTATATAAGTTGGGCATTCCCAGGTGTTCACTTAAAAAAAGCCCAGAACTAGAAAACATTTAAATTAGAAAGTGATTACTCACACTGGAAGAGAATACTTGGCTTTGCAAAAGAATTCAGTACAAAGTTCTTTAGTTATCAACTTCTTCGAATTTTTAATGGTTTGTAAAGGGGCCAAGAAACCACAAAGATAAACTACTGGCAGTTATTGCCAATTAAACATTATCAGAAATAAAACTGAAGGTTTTCCAAAATTATAATCTAGTAGGAGAATTCAGTTGAACAAACATAGGGGTCAAATATTATGAAAAAGAAAGTGACAAATAAGCTATATTCATGATGTATTTATACTGTTTCTCAAAATTCCCACCAACAGAGTGTGAAAGCCAGGGACAAAGGATTGGATAGAGTTAATTTATTTGAGAGAGAGCGAAGGAACAGTGACTCAGGCAAGAAGGGAAAGCCAATAAAAAAAAGTAACATCAACTTGCACACTACCCTGGGAGCTGGTAATTGATCTTCTAAGACCTTCAGAAGGTCCTTAGGAAATGCATTTTAGAATTGTCCATCTAAAAAAAAGGAAAAAGGAAGGTAATTATGCTGTAGTTTCTACTCCCCATGAGAAAGAGCGGTCCAATGGGTGTAAATTTCCCCACATTTCTGGTTTGCACTTGCTTGTGTAGTAAGTAAGTTTCCAATGGAAGACCAGTGAGTTAAACGTGGCATCAGGAGAACCTGGGGCATAAAGACCAGTGCAGGATCAGGTAGAGCAATGCCAGGTCTCATCTGTTGTAAAGACACAGAATCACTGGCTGTATCAGTGGCTGGAGTCAGAACTGGGGCAGAAAGGATTTCAAGGGATGGAAAAGAAGTGTGCAATTCACAGCCCTTTTAAAAAAAAAAATTTTTTTTTTATTTCATTTAAGTTATCAAATTTGTGGCATACAGTTGTTCATAGTATTCCTTTTATTATCATATTAGTATTAGTAGTGATGAACTATCTTTCCTTTCTGATCTTGGTAATTTGCATCTTTTTTTTTTTTTCTTTTTCCTTGTTAGTCAAGCTAGAGATTCATCGGAAACCCTGGTGGCATAGTGGTTAAGTGCTATGGCTGCTAACCAAAGGATCAGCAGTTTGAATCCACCAGGTGCTCCTTGGAAACCCTACGGGGCAGTTCTACTCTGTCCTATAGGGTCACTATGAGTCGGAATGGGCTCAACGGCACTGGGTTAGGGTTTTTGGTTTTAGAGATTTACCAATTTTATTGATAGTTCCAAAAACCAGCTTCTGGATTTATTGATTTTCTTTATTGTGTCCTGTTTCAGATTCATTAATTCCTGCTCTAATTTTTAATTTTTTCCTTCTGTTTGCTATAGACTTAAATTTTTAGTCCTTTAGGTGGTAGTACCCAAAAACCCCAATTTTTAGATTCTCCTAATTTTCTAATTAATTAATTCTGCAAAATTTCCTTATGAGATTTGTGCATTACAAAAATTTTGATCAGTTTTTTTTTTTATTTAGCTCAAAAAAAATTAAAATTTCTCTTGAGTTTCTTTGATCCATGTGTTACTGTGTGTTGTTTAATCTACAAATATTTTGGCATTTTCCAACTCTTTCTATCTCAGTTGTAATGTAATTTGAGAACATAATTTGTATGATACCTAGTATTTCAAACTTGTGTTTTTTTTGCCCTGAATGTGATGTACATTGGTGAATATTCCATAGGAGCCTGAGAAGAATGTGTATTTTATTGTTGGGTAGTGTATGCTGTAAATGTCAATTAGATCAAGTTAATTAATGGTATTGTTGACATCAACTGTATCTGCCAATTTTCTGCCTTCTTGATCTATCAGTTAATAAAAGAGGGATGTTGAAGTCTCCAACTGTAATCGTAGATTTGTCTATTTCTCCTTGCAGTTCTGTCAGTTTTGCCTCATATATTTTAATGCTTCCTTATTAGGTACATACGTCTTTATGATTGCTATGCTTTCACGGAGAACTGCCCCTTTATATTTTTGTAATGTTATCTTTATTCCTGATAATTTTCCTTGTTCTGAATTATGCTTTGTCTGAAGTTAATGTAGCTATTTCAGTTTTCTTTTGATTAGTATTGTATATAAAGGTCATCTTTCTCCACCCCCTTACTTTTAAGATACCTGAGTCTTTACATTTAAAATAGGTTTTTTGTAGACAATATACATATGGATCTTGTTTTTTATGCGTTTTAGAGAGTTTATGTACATATATATAAAAATTCCCTATCATCATTAAGAAAATGATACACAATCAAGACAAAACTAGGCAAGAGACTTGAGCAAGCCCCTCACAAAAGGAGCTACCAAACTGACCAATAAGCAATAAAAATTATTCAACTTCTGAGAAGATTGTATATTCAAGCCACATTAAGAAACCATTACTCATTCTCTGGAATGCCTAAAATTAAAACTAGAATTTGGATCATCTGCAGCCTTCATATTCTGCAGGTGGGAATGCAAATTATTTCAAATTGGTAAATTGATAACTTAGGAAACTGTTTGGAATTATCTAACAGAGTTGAACAAACTCATGCCCTGTTACTAAGTAATTTCTTACCAACAGAAATGCATGTATATGTGGAAAATGAGACATGAAGAAGAATGTTTTCCTAGCAGTATTAAAAAAAAAAACTCAAATGTCCATCAGCAGAATAAAAGAAAAAAAAATGAAGTCTGGACTCCTGATACAATGGTACAATACAGCTATGAAAATGGGAGAACAAGATGGATGAATCTCACAAACATAATCTTGCATGAAAGAAGCCAAACAAAAAAGAATACACATTGTATGATTCCATTTAAATTTATTCCAGAAAACCCTGGTAGAATGATATTGTTGAGAGAAGTACGTTTATGTTTTAAAACATTAATGAAAAGTAAATAATTGATTCATATAAAAGTTAGGATAATAGTTACATTTGGTAGGAAGGAGTACGTAGCGATGGGGCAAGGGCATTAATGGGCCTTCTAGGTTATTGTTATTCTATTTTTTTGATGTGCACTTAGTTACACGGTCTTCACAGTGTGGTGATCCCCTAAGTTTTGTATGTTGTGCACATTCTGTATATCTTCTTTTTTTATTGTACTTTAGATGAAGGTTTACAGAACAAACTCATTTCTCATCAAACAGTACACATATTGTTCTATGACACTGGTTAACAACCTGGCACATCCAATCTTTGGCTGAAGGGTGAACTTCAGGAGTGACTGCAGCTGAAAAGGTGGCCGGGGACCATGCTGTCAGGGTTTCTCCAGCCTCTGTCAGGCCAGCAAGCCTGGTCTTTCTTTTTGAGTAAGAATTTTGTTCCACATTTTCCTCCAGCTCTGTCCAGGACCCCTGTTGTGATCCCTGTCAGAGCAGTCACTGGTGTTAGACCGTCACCTTCTATCTTTACTGGACTCAGTCTGGCAGAGGCCATGGTTGCTGTGGTCTATTAGTTCTTTGGACTAATGTTTCCCTTGCATCTTTAGTTTTCTTCATTCTTCCTTGCTCCCAAAGGGGTGAGACCAGTGGAGTATCCTAGATGGCTGCTCACAGGCTTTTAAGACCCCAGATGCTACTCACCAAAGCAGAATGTAGAACATCTTCCTTACAAACTATGTTATGCCAATTGAGCTAGATATTCTCCAAGAACATGGTCCTCACAGTTCTCAGCCCAGCAATTCAGTCCCTCAGAGAGTTTGGATGTGTCTATGGAGCTACCGTGACCTTGCCTTGTAGAGGTTGTGCTGGCTTCCCTAGTATTGTGTTCTGTCTTACCCTTCACCAAAGTTTCCACTTAACTATTGTCTATTAAGTGTTTTTCCATCCCCACCCCTCCCCTCTTGTAACCATCAAGATTGTTTCTTTTTGTATGTAAACCTTTTCATGTGTTTTTACAGTAGTGGTCTTGTACAATATTTGTCCTCTGTATATCTTCTAATAAAAATATTTAAAAATAAAACATGGCAATGATAAATTCAAAATTCAGAATAGCAGTCCCCTCAGAGTGGAGATAGGCTATGGGAAAAGGGGGATGCAAATAGGTAGATGCTTCAAAATCTGTAGAAATGCTGCTTAAATTATCTTATGTATATAAAATATTAAAATAAAAGAAAAATAAATTTTAAAAAATTTAAATTTTGTTTGGTTGCAAGCTTAGACCTAACCAATAACTTCTAAGTTTTGTAAGATTATCTGTTTTATCTCCTGCATTTAGTTAAATCAGGTTGTTTTAAATTTCCATTTTCTCAATGAGGCAATGACACTGCAAAAAGGGTATATAATTTTCCCAACACCAAGGTACATGATGATGATGATGATGATGGTGATGATGATGATAGCTAACATTACTGAACACTTAGTCATTCCAGGCATTACCCTTAGTTTATAGAGATGGAAACTGAGACACAAAAAAGTAATGATTCCATGAGATACAACAAGTCAGTGGTAAATACTTGAAACCAGTAAGTTCAGCACCAGTGCCCAAGCTCCTAACCACTATGCAAACGGAGGTGCGTGTGAGTGTGTGTGTGTGTGTGTCTCATATGAATATTACTTCCTTCTAAGAGTACCTGGGAGCCATGGTAGCACAGTGGTTAAGAGCTCAGCTACTAACGAAAAAGTCACCAGTTCAAATCCACCAGCTGTTCTTTGGAAACCCTATGCAGTTCTACTCTGTCCTATAGGATCACTATGAGTCAGAATGGACTTGACGGCAATGCGTTTTTGGGAAAACTACCTGACCTTACTCTGGGAGAACTGATTTGTAACATTAGTTCTTTGTAGCTGAGAGATTCTCTGGGAGTCACTTGTATTTTCTGGGATTTAGCTTCCCATTTAAAAAAAAAAAAAAAAGATGGTCATGGCTCTACCTTACTGTGACCATCTCAAAGGATTATTTTAAAGACCAAAGCAGATAATGTATGCATTAGGATTTATGCAGTATAAAAAATTAGAAATATAAGTTAGTGCTGTGATAACACTTATTATTTCTTAATGCAAAATTGTATTTGATTTATATACTTATGGAATATATATACATCAGAAAGAAATACACTCACGATACTAATCAACCATACTTTACAGACAGCCTCCCATTGGATTGAGATATAATCCTTATACCAATGTGACTTATAAGCAATGTATTTGTTAAGAAATAAAAGTAGTAATAATCATATGTCCTGATTTTCTTTACTATATATTTCGCTTTCAAGAGATTTTAGCACTTTATGAACACTATTGCGATGGTTTTCAGTCCAGTAGATTGTGCCTTCAGAATTAAGTTCAGAATTAGAATTTTTTCTTGATAATATACAAGTTGTATTGTGATGAATTCTAAGAAAAACTGAATTAAAGTCTGCCAATTTATTCTCAGGCTATATGAAGTGTGTCATTCTTTTTCCCAAGCAGAGTTGATTTTATTCAATATAGCCTATCTCAGTGCTTTTAAAATCCAGGGGGAAATTACATTTTAAATTACTTAAGGGAAAAAAGCAACATTGCTTGACATCAAGGATTAACTACTCCTACATCAGTTAATTTATTTAAAAAATGTGAAGTATCTTTCTGTATGCTGATTCTGGCGTTTGACTTCATGGCTCAAATGTGACAAGTATATTTTGTGAATATTATGCAAATGATGACCCAGAATTAATAAGCTGAGAATATTTATGAAGCAAATGTAAAATTATTAAATAATTAATTTCTCCAATAATTTAGAAATTTTTATATGTTAAATATGACATTCTGGGAAAGGCAAGCTATTTGCTAGAGTAATGCTAAGTAATAAAAGACATTCATTTAAATATCAATTTAAAAAAGTGAATATTGAGTCCCCTTTTTTTTTTTTCTATGTGTGTGGGGCACAGTGAGGAACACAGAAATACAAGACAGGGTTTCTTTCCTCCAGTGGTTCACAGCCCGGCTTGTAAAACAAACATATTCATAAATAAAGCCCGAGCAAAGCAGGCCATGCCATGGGTCATAACAGAGTTTAGAACAAAATGTTCTGAGGACCTGAAAAGTAGACAGCTTAATTCTGGGTGAGGTGATCAAGAAAGCACCATTCATCCAAACTCATACCATCTGTTTATTCTGCCTGAACATGCACATGAGTCAAAATACTAACAGTGTTTTGTGTCCACAAAGCTGTGGTCTATTTGTAAAATTATCTGGTTTCTCACCTTGATCAGAAAAGAATGAATCTGTGTGTTCATGTGTATACAAAGGAGCCTAAACTAGAGACTGTAGGTATCTTCTAATTCTACTATTCTTTGCAAATTAAATGCTGATACACATTATTGAATATGATATTTACCCGTGTGGACACACTTTGAAAAATTAAATTACTCTTTTCTGAATCACAATGAAAAAAAAAAAAAAAGCCTGTAATTTTAGATTAAGATAATCCTAATATCTACTAAGCATGTTGAGGGGACACTGGTGGCACAGCTATTAAGAGCTTGGCTGCTAACCAAAAGGTCCACAATTTGAATCCACCAGCCACTTCTTGAATCCACCAATCCTATGGGCAGTTCTACTCTGTCCTATGGGGTTGCTATGAGTCAGAATCAACTTGTTGGCAACAGATTTGGTTTCTTTTGTTGTTGTTATGTATGATAAGAATAATCACATATGTTTGGAAAAATACTTAGTAGATGTAGAT
Organism: Elephas maximus indicus; assembly: GCF_024166365.1. NCBI lineage: Eukaryota > Metazoa > Chordata > Mammalia > Proboscidea > Elephantidae > Elephas > Elephas maximus. Next base: position 40,627,167 of record NC_064837.1, on the reverse strand, counting down.
ATAATGTGATGCTCATTACTTGACTGAGGTAATTGAAGAGGGGTTAATATATATGTGATACCTGATGTGATTTTTATTCTTTTGTAGTCACTGGTACTAAAAATAATAATTCAAACAAGTATTCCTATGGTGTTTTACAGAGGTACCCACTAAATAAAGTTCATTTTAATAAATGACTTGCCTTAGGCCAACCAGATAATAAATGTCAAAGTCAGGATCAAGAATTCATCCTTTTGACTCCAACAGCCATGTTATTTTCACATCCCTATGCTACTGCTTCATTTGTATTCATGAAGAAAGCCTGAAATTGAACTCAATCATACATTAGTTTCTAGTTAACTGATATAGATCTTTTACAAAATATTCCTATCTCCCTTGCCATCACAACCACCAAGTAACAAGTACTTAACAAGTGTCCATTATGCATCAGTCCACCTGGGGAAAAAAATTAGAAAACCTCTTCTATCTAGAGCTCAAGTCTCCATAAAACTCAAGGGAAGCAAGAGGAGAGGGGGAAGAGAGGTTATAAAAGTTAGAAGATAGGGAAAAAAAAAAGTGAATTAAAACCCTTAAAAAATCTAACTCACTTATCTCTTCTTTAGATTTCAAATAAAGGTAATGGTTCATGTTTTAAACTTATAGCATTTGTATCAACAAATTACAACAGGAGAAAAGAAACCATCAAGTTTATTCCAACTCGTAGAGACCCTATAGGACAGAGTGGAACTGCCCCATACGGTTTCCAAGGAGCACCTGGTGGATTCGAACCACCAATCTTTTGGTTAACAGCCATAATTCTTAACCACTACGTCACCAGGGTTTCCCACAAAGGGATACTGGGATAGAAATATGGGCAAGTAGCTGATAACAATGCCAAGTGACAGCTAACACTGTTCTGCTGAGACTGTTTCTTCTTCAATAAAAGAAATTTCAAAAAAAGCAGGAAATAGTTTTTTCAAAAAGTATAGTAACTATAGTCCGTTTTGATTATTACATCATAGTACAATTGCATATGTATGTGATTCATGGCAATACATATTGAATAAAATGGTGCAAAACTAAGTAGGAATTCTGAAGAAAGTATTCCTAACATTCTTGAAAATATTGCTTAGTTATTTTCAAATGTAAAATATGCCTGGAAGAAAAACATTTTACATAGCTATGGAGAGATTGATTACTGATTGATTACTTTTGCGTGGCCTTTCTAGCCACGGTCTTGTAACTCCTTACCCAGTGACTGGGTGGAACTGTGTGATAGGGTAATTCAAGGGGATTCATCAGTTTTGCCCTAAAATAGAGCCAATTCCAGAGCACGGGAGAAGAGCCTACCACCACCAAGGAAAGACCAGCAGAAGAGATCCAACAGCAGAGACATGGCAGCAGGATACTATGCCGTGGGCTTCCCAGCCCATGGAGACAGAAAGCTGAGTGCCTCTGGGCAGAGACTGAGGGCCAGGAAGAGGCATGACTCCAAGCACAGCCAGGGACAGGCTGTCTTGATGAAAGAACTGTATCCTAAGTGTTCCTGAGCCTGAATTATAACTGTTACTTCCCTTATAATAAACCCCAAAATCGTGAATATGGTCTTTGAGTTCTGTGTGGCCATTGAAATGAATTATCAAACCCAGTAGAGAAGTAGAGTACTGTGTAAGGGACAGCTGGTGTCAGAATAGTAAAGATGGCAGAGAGAGAAGGCTTGTCTGGCCTCCACCTCATGGGAGTCAGCCTTGTGCTATTGATCTTGGTCCTCCTTCCCCCTTGTGGGAGTTGGAGGATGTCAAACACTGCCCCTGAGCCTATTTTTTATAATAGTGTATAAACTCTGTGGGGCAGTTCTACTCTGTCTTACAGGGTTGCTGTAAGTCAGAATAAACCTGAAGTCAATGGGTTTGGTTTGGTTTTATATTTTGCACAGTGATTTTTTTCTTTTGAAGCAGTTTTATAAATTCATTTAAAATAATGTGACATTCTAACAGATATAGTCTGGGAAGGGAAAAACTGTAACATTACAGTTAGGAAATTAGCAGACATTGCCCTAACCAAGTGATAAAGGTTAGCGAGGTTAACATCGCCAGTAATCATGCTAACATCAAATACCCAATGACATGTTGCAATGAGAAAGCTACATTACTTCTGTGTTGTTATTCCTAAAATTGATAAACCCAGGTAAATTATCAGAAAACATCTGATAAATCCAAACTGAAGGACATTCTACAAAGTGCTTGACCAAGTGTCTTCAGAAGTGTAACAGATGTAAAGAGCAAGGAAAGCCTGAGAAACTGTCACAGATTGGAAGAGACTCAGGAATCATTACAACTAAATGTAACATGGGGTTGGATCATGGAACAAAAAATGAACAGTAGTGGAAAAGCTTGTAAAATCCAAATAAAGCCCTTAATTTGGTCAATAGTGCTATACCAATGTTACTTTCTTAGTTTCCATAATTGTACCTTGGTTATATAAGATGTTAATATTAGAAGTTGTGTGAAAAGTATACAGAGGCTGTCTGTACTATCTTTATAACTCTTCTGTAAATCTAAAATTATTTCAAAACAAAATATTGAAATATTCTCAAATAAAAAGATGTGGCATGGAGGAAAACATTGGGATATTGGGCTAAGTAGGCAATGGAGTGAACACCGGAAAGGTACATACAGAAGGAGAAAAACTGATGAAAAAACTTGATCGAGATTTATAAAATTGCTCTTTAAAAGATATAGTTAATAAAATAAAAAGTATTCCATAGACTTGGGAAAACTTCATAAAACATAAGGCTTAGATCTAAAACATATAAAGCACTCAAATTAAAAAATGCACAAAAATATTTATATATGCACTTCTGAAAAGTTGATATGCAAATTACCAACAAGCACACATAAAGATGGTCATCAGAGAAATGTAAATTAAAATCACATGACATACCACTGCCCATCCACCAGAACAGCTAAAGTTTAAAAGACTGATTATACCAAGTATTGGCCGGGATGTGGAGAAGCTGGAACTCGGATGTATTCCCAGCAGGAGTGCAAAATGGCACAATCACTTTGGAAAATAGCATGTCTGTTCTTTATGAAGTGAAATACACATTTTTCATATGACCTGACAATTATCAATCAATAGAACTGAAAACATATGTCCACATGTATGTCCACACGTATGCAAATATCCATCAGAACATTGCTCATGGTAGGCCCAAACTGGAAATCACATAAATGTCCTTCAAATGATGAATGAGTAAAATAATTGTGGTTTACCTATACAATGTGACGCTACTCAGTGATAAAAGTAAATGAAATATTAATACACATGATAACATGGCCAAAAAAACAAAAACAAAAACAGACCCGTTGCCAAGGAGTCGATTCTGACTCACAGCAACCCTATAGAACAGAGTAGAATTGCCCCATAGAGCTTCCAAGGAGCACCTGGTAGATTTGAACTGCTGTCCTTCTGGTTAGCAGATGTAGCTCTTAACTACTACGCCACCAGGCCTAATAACATGGAAGAACCTCAAAATTATTATGCCACTTAAAAGAAGGGTTCATTTACATGAAATTCAAAAAATGCAATACTGTAGTGACAGAAAGCAAATCAGTGGTTGCCAAGGGCCAGAGGTAGAGAAGGGGCTTTTAGATCTTGATTGTGTTAGTATTTATACAATTACCAAAACTCATCAAACCACACACTTCTAATTGACAGATTTTATTGTACTTAAACAAAAACCTTAGTAACTCAAAAAATGGGAAAGATAAAGTAAAACCCCTCTCCCCACAAAAACAAACAAACTGATGCAACATAAGCTATCAAATACGAAGGGGAATCTAAGGCAACAAAGAACTTAATGATAAAAATATTTCTATTTCCTTAAATAAGATATCTGAAGGTAGGTGATTTCAGAATTGCCTTAGCAATTCCATCGTGGAAGGGTCCATATCTTTCAACCTCAGAATAGCCGTGGACCTCAGGTGTCACATTTTCATAAAGTTCTATAAAAAGGAGGAAGCTTGGGGAAAAGACTGTATTTGTTTCCTGTGATGACATAACGAATGACCACAGTTTTAATGGCTTAAACAACATGAAGTTTATTATTTTACCCTTCTGTAGGTCAGAAGTCTGCCATGGGTCTCACTGGGATAAAAACAAGGTGTGAGCAGGGCTATGTTCCTTCTGGAGGGTCTTGGAAAGAATGCTATTTCCTCACCCTTCCCAGCTTTTAGAGGCTACCAGCTTTCCTTGGCTTATGGCCCCTTCCTCCATATTCAAAACCATCAACAGCATGTTGAGTCCTTCTCATTTCACATCTCTAAGACCATTCTTCTGTCATTGCCTCTCTCTGACCACAGGTGAGAAAGGCTCTTTAAATATAAGGACTTGTGGGAATAGATTGTGTTCACTGGCATAAACCAGAAAATTCTCCCCATCTCAAGGTCAGTACCTCTAATTACATTTGCGTAGTCCCTTTTGCTACTTAAAGTAACATATTGAAAGGTTCTGAGGATAAAGGCATGGACATCTTTGAGGGACCACTGTTGGGAGGTTGCAAATTGGTGAGAGAGCTCTCTTCAACTGCCTCTATCCTTCCATCAGAAAGGAGATACATTTCCTAAAATCCTCAGGCACACTTTCATTTATAGCTCATTAACCAGAACTGAGTAACCTGGTACTCAAAGTGCATGTAAGATGGGGAAAGCAATTATCTAGCTTTTCTGTCATCTGTAGTGGGAGGCAGGCAAGATACCTGTTAGGTAGCCCACCAGCAGGATCTGTCACATGCTGCTTCTCTACATTTTTTCCCAGAAGAGAGTCACAGAAAAACGTGTTGGACAATATTTAAGTAGCCAAACTCTACTTCATACCTGTACCATTGGAAAGATGTGCCAATGTCTCAGGAAATAAAACATCTATAAATTTCCCTTGAAGCAAATACCTTCAAGACGCACTCCTGCCAACCAAAAGATGGATGGTGACAGCTAAGAGCGAATAAGATTGAGACTTTTCTGTGAGTAAACACTTTTCTAAGGACTTAAGTTATTTAATCCTCACCTTCATTCTATATGGTAGATACTATGACAATCCTCCTTTGTAGGTAAGAAAACAAAGCCACAGAAATATTAAATAATTTCTTCAAGGTCACACAGCTATTGTATGGTAAGGACATAAACTCAGCAATTCCAGCTCCAGAACTCATACTCTTCAATACAAATTCTAGTATTTTCAAAAAGGTTTGTAATACCTATGAGGTTATAAAATGAAAACTTCTCGTAGTTGGTTGGGTATATCTTGCCTGGCCCTCAGAAGTGAGCTCTGAGCTGAAGATATAGATTTCAAAGCACAGAATACTGTGTGGATGTGGGTGTGTCAGGGAGGTTGGTGGCAAGATTTTGGAAGGAACATAATAAGCCAGGGGTGGAGAAATGGAAGTAAGATATTGGAGGTCACCAAGAATCAAGAGAGGGCCAGGGCAAATGGAGAGTCATAAGCAAGGTAGGCCCAGAAGTAAATAGAGTAAAAAAAGTTGTATCAGATGGCGTAGCAAGGCCAGAGGCCAACGAAAAACCCGTCATCATCTAAGAAACAAGGCTGAAAAATGAGAAAAGGAAGATGCAAGAACATGGCTTAATGCTAGATTTATGTAGTGCTTTATTTTTTTTTTAAGTATTGACAATTCTGATTCCCTTCCATTTTGTTCTCATCTAAATGAATATGCAGTGTGAAATGCCTCTCCTTGTTGTTTATTCTAGGAGCTTGTATCAGCTCCTCACAGCAGGAGCTTGACGTTCCCAGGCAGAGATGATTGAAAATGTTTATCTCTGCTGTCTGGGTGGCACAAAAGATTAACGCACTTGGTTGCTAACAGAAAGGTTGGAGGTTCAAGTCTACCCAGAGTCTACTTGGAAGAAAATGCTGGCAGTCTACTTCTGAAAAATTAGCCATTGAAAAACCTGTGGAGCACAGCTCTGCTCTGACCCACGTGGGTCACCAGGGCTTGGAATTGATGGCAACTGAGCCTGGCACTGCCAAATAGTGGCTAAACATGAGCAGGTGTGACATATATCTTTCACCATAATAGAGAATCAGCTAGATTCAAAAACATACCAACCTATATAACTTTCTTTTAAAGAAAACCCTGGAGCTTCTTCAAGTTTTTATCGCTATTGCCGTTTTAGATGAATCTTAATTTCATGTAATGGTCAGAAACGTCTTTTTTGTTCATGCAACAATATGACACGGTCATCTTTCCATATCAATATATATAACTCTGTTCCTTCTTAATGGAATCAGTATTATAACTCTTGCCAAAAATCCTGCAATAAAGTCCCTTTCATATTCAAACTCAGGCATTAAGAACAGTGAGAACCATTCAGTTCTCAATGGGCTTGCATTTGGAATATTTTAGAAGCTCTCTGGATTTCTCTGCCATGTTTTATTAACACTGACTCCCAGCATTATACTAGAATAGATTTTATTTTCTCTTTGTGTCAATTACATTGATTGACAGTCTGCAATGAGTTTCCCAGTAACACCTACGGGATGCTTAGGTTTCCTACTTTACTATTTATTCTTCAAAATATTGAGAACCTGTCACTAAAAAGTCGCTTTTCTTTCTTTTCTGCTGATGAAGACAGTTTTACTCTTAACCTCACATAAAATTTTCTGAATACAATAAGGCTTTAGATTATGCCAACAGCCTGACATCATGGATTTTTAAAGAGTTTTTTTTTTTTTCCTTGTTAATAATCTTGTGGGAAATAAACTTATTCATTACTTCAATCATGGTTCTCCTCTATGTCTTTATGAACACAAATGAAATTTTTTGTCCCCAAAGGTATAAGTTTTAAGTGATTAATTATGGCATTGCACCAAAAGTAAAGGCTTTGAGCTCAGACTGGGTTCCCTGGACTTAGAATTAAGCATAAATTAGTTGATCTGTACTAATCTATAGGGACTAACCCTGGGGATGAATGGCGTGGAGTAGTACACCAAGGATTTACTTTGAAAATTATATGAGATTTTACACTATAAAATCTTCCCTTGTGGCCTGAGTGTTCCAAGGAGATATTGGACAGACAGCTGCTGTCTATTCGACTCTGACTCATGGCGGCCTTCTGTGCAACAGGACTGCATCATCCTCTTGATTGCCGATATGATCGAGTCCATTGTTGTGGCTATTGTGCCAATGCATCTCAGTGAGGGTCTTCCTTGTCCTTGTGGGCCCTCTATTTCACCAAGTATAGTGTCCTCCTCTAGGGACTGATCCACAGCAAGCAAGCAATTTTAGACAAAATTCTGTTGTCACCATAGGGTTTTCACTGACTAATTTTCAGAAGTAGATTGCCAGGCCTTTCTTCCTAGTCTTCTCACTTTGGAAGCCCCAATGAAACCTGTCCACCATGGGAGACCCTGCTGGTATTTGAAATACTGGTGGCATTTTTGATGTCTTGGATGACATCAAAGACATCATACATGAAAAAACAAAAGGTCATTGAAAAGTTAGGAAAGAAAAAGACGAAAATAGATGTCAGAAGAGACTCTGAAGCTTGCTCTTAAATGCAGGGTAGCTAAAGCGAATGGAAGAAATGATGAAGTAAAAGAGGTTAACAGAAGATTTCAAAGAGTGGCTCAAGAAGACAAAGCAAAGTCTTATAATGAAATGTGCAAAGCCCTGGAGTTAGAAAACCAAAAGGGAAGAACACACTTGGCATCTCTCAAGCAGAGAGAACTGAAGAAAAAATTCAAGCCTCAAGTTGCAATATTACCAAATTCTAAGGCAAGATATCAAATGAAATTGTTATTAGGTGCCGTCAAGTCGATTCTAACTCATAGTGACCCTATGCACAAGAGAATGAAACACTGCCTGCACCATCCTTACAATCATTGCTATGTTTGAGCTCATTGTTGCAGTCACTGTGTCAATCCACCTCATCAAGGGTCTTCCTCTTTTCTGCTGACTCTACTTTGCCAAGTATGATGTCCTTCTGCAAGGAGAGAGTCCCCCTGACAACAAGTCCAAAGTGTGTAAGACGCAGTCTCTCCATCCTTGCTTCTAATGAGCATTCTGGTTGTACTTCCTCCAAGACAGATTTGTTCACTCTTTTGGCAGTTCATTTTGGCAGTCAGTATTCTTCGCCAACACCACAACTCCAAGGCGTTAATTCTTTTTCAGTCTTCCTTATTCACTGTCCAGCTTTCACATGCATGTGACTCGACTGAAAATACCATAGTTTGGGTCAGGCACACCTTAGTCTTCAAGGTAATGTCCCCGCTTTTCAACACTTTAAAGAGGTCCTTTGCAGCAGAGTTGCCCAATGCAATGAGTCGTTTGATTTCTTGACGGTTGCTTCCATGGTCTTTGATTGTGGATCCAGGTAAAATGAAATACTTGGCCACTTCCATCCTTTCTCCGTTTATCATGGTGCTGCTCATTGGTCCAGTTGTGAGGATTTTTGTTTTATGTTGAGGTGCAAGCCATAGTGAGGGCTGTGGTCTTTGATCTTCATTAGTAAGTGCTTCAAGTCCTCTTCACTTTCGGCAAGCAAGGTTGTATCATCTGCATAATGCAGGTTGTTAATGAGGTAGCATATGTTCAAGAGGTAGCATAAGATCAGGAACTGATGATACTGAAGGAAGAAGTCCAAGCTGTTCTGAAGGCATTGGTGAAAAACAAAGGTCCAGGAATTGGACTATCAATTGAGATGTTTCAACAAACTGATGCAGCACTGGAAGTGCTCACTCGTCTATGCCAAGAAATATGGAAGACAGCTTCCTGGGCAACTGACTGGAAAAGGGATCCATATTTATGCCTATTCCCAAGAAAGGTGATCCAACTGAATGCAGAAATTATAGAACAATATCATTAATATCACATGCAAGCAAAATTTTGCTGAAGATCTTTCAAAAATGGCTGCAGCAGTATTGAATGAAGTAGGAAGCATTAAAAGAAGATGGAAGGAATACACAGAGTCACTGTACCAAACAGAATTGGTCGATGTTCATACATTTTGGAAGGAAGAATATGATTAAGAACTGAAGGAACAAGCCCAAGCTGTGCTGAAAGCAGTGCCAAAAAATAAGGCTCAGGACTTGACAGAATACCCATTAAGATGTTTCAACAAATGGATGCAATTCTAGAAGCACTCATTGGTCTATTTTAAGAAATTTGGAAGACAGCTACCTGGCCAACCAACTGGAAGAGAGCCATATTTGTGCCCATTCCAAAGAAAGGCGATCCATCAGAATGTAGAAATTATCAAACAATGTCATTAATATCACACACAAGTAAAATTTTGCTGAAGGTCATACAAAAACAGTTGCAGCAGTACCATGACAGGGAACTGCCAGAATATAAGCCATATTCAGAAAAGGATGTGGAACAAGGGCTATCATTGCTGATATCAAATGGATCTTGGCTGAAAGCAGAGAATACCAGAAATATGTTTACTTCTGTTTTATTGACTCTGCAAAGGCTTTCAACTATGTGGATCATAGCAAATTATCAATAACATTGTGAAGAATGGGAATTCCAGAATACTTAATTTTGCTCATGAGGAACCTGTACATTTACCAAGAGGCAGTTGTTCAAACAGAACAAAGGGATACTATGAAGTTTAAAATCAGAAAAGGTGTGTCAGGGTTGTATCCTCTCAATATACTTATTCAATCTGTAGGCTAAGGAAATAATCGGAGAACCTGGACTATATGAAAAAGAATGTGGCATCAGGATGGGAGGAAGACTGATTAACGACGTGCACTATGCAGATGCCTTGCTTGCTGAAAGTGAAGAGCATATGAAGCACTTACTGATAGAGATCAATGACTACGGCCTTCAGTATGGATTACACTTCAACACCTCAATATAAAGAAAACAAAAATCCTCACAACTGGAGCAATAAGCAACATCATGATAAATGTAGTAAACATTGAAGTTGTCATGGATCCACAGTCTATGCCCATGGGAGGAGCAGTCTAAAAATCAAATAACATATCGCATTGGGAAGATCTTGGCAAAAGACCTCTTTAGGACTCTAAGGACTAAGGTGCACCTGACCCAAGCCATGATACTTTCAATCACCTCACATGCATGCAAAAGTTGGACAAAGAATAAAGAAAACTGAAGAAGGATTGATGAATTTGAGTTACAGTATTGGAGAAGAGTATTGAATATACCATGGACTGCCAGAAGAACAAGGAAATCTGTCTTGGAAGTACAGCCAGAATTTTCCTTAGAAGAGAGGATGGTGTGACTTCATTTTAAGTACTTTGGACATGTTATCAGGAGGGACCAGTCCCTGGAGAAGGACATCATGCTTGGTAGAGGGTCAGTGAAAAAAAGGAAGACCCTCAAAAAGATAGATTGACATGGTGGCTGCAACAATGGGCTCAAGTATAACAGGGATGGTAAGGATGGTGCAGGACTGCGCAGTGTTTCATTCTGTTGTTCATGGGGTCGCTATCAGTGGGAACCAACTTGAGGACACCTAACAACAATAACAAGGACAAGCTGGTGCTCAACCAATACTGTTTCCTTTTCTATAGTAGTTTGCTTATGGTACACCGTGTAACTCTTAAGCCAGACTGCCAAATTTAAATCTTTAGATTTAATCTTCAGGCTTATGGTAAGGGTTAAATGAGATAGTTACATAATGAATTGGATTCAGTGCTTAGCAGGAAGTAATATTCAACAAATAACTTTCTTTCCTTTGCTCTTCTTTAAAAATTATCTCTTTTGGTACAAACAAAGTGCTTAAGTTCGAAAGATGAAATTGGATACTTTCTAAATTTCCTAAAAACTTGGAAAGATGATTTTTACTTCCTTTCTGATGACTTTGCCAAACACAAAATCTGATATCTCTACAACTTATGAAATCTGAAAGAACATATATGTACTGTCAATTTTGTCTTTTCTTGTACTAATTCTTTCCAATAAATATGTTCCACTGCCAGCTACCTTTCCCTCCCCCACTGCTTTATGCTCTGAACTTCTCCACAACAAGAGCCCTGCATTGTATTTATTGGGTATTGAGTCACTTTAGTGCCTTGCATATTGTATGTTTCCCATAAATATGTTGATTTGTTGACTCATCTGTAGGAAGGACCTCAGTTAAATAATTGGTGATCAAAGGGGGATGAATATTAAAACATATATTTATCTTACTACTTTTAAAGATCTTTTTAAAATTTAGTTAAATTAATTCATATTTAAGATCATTTAGTAAGCATAAAGAAGCTTCCTCCTGTAGTCAATATAATGTATAAGTCCCCCTGACGCTATGAACAACTATTCATGCAGCATGAAGACAGGTCGACCTGCTGGAAAGGGCAGCTAGCTCATTTTTCTTTCTTGCCTAGTCTAATTCTACTTTGGGCTCAGAAAATGAGGAATGGTCTTTTACAAAGAATAGAGCACTCTATGTTACCTTGAGTTCTACTATTGAAAATTCCAAAGTTTTTTTTTTTAAAAAGGAGAAAAATAAGTTGAAAGAAAAAATGTTTATCTTCTTTTCACACTCCTGAAACTTGCTTTATAAATGTTACGCTGGTCCTGAGCATAAAGTATTAAGTTTCCATAATGCAATACCTAAAGATTAGAGTTTAACATTATTTTCAGAATAATATTTAAGAATTCTGGATCTATGTTTTCTGATCAGAATATAATTATCTCTGCATATCTTCCAAGAGTTTCTTTATCCTGCAAATAGCCTGTTTTGGCCATATATACCTGTCTTCAGATTGAGGTAAGAATAAAACGAGACGGGCATATAACGTGTCTCGGCCAACCGTTTGGCAAGTAGCATTATTCAAAAAAAATCTCTGTCCTTATTCCTCAAAAGTGTTCCCCTGCTCTGTTCTCCTAAATGTCCTTCCTCAACCTTATAAAAGCAGTGCTCAAGTCCTGTCATGTTATAATCTACTTTTATATGTATCCACTTGAAAACCCACTGCCTTCGAGTCGATTCCAACTCATAGTGACCCTAGAGAGACTGAATATATAAAAGGGCAATGGCCAGACCAGCAGCAACCAGTCCAGGAAACCAAACCACCATCTCTGCTGCCATTGCCCCAGAACAGTCAGGACTTGGTCAAAAACTACACCAGCTTCCCTAATTTTTGCCTCTACTTCCAACTTAGGACCAACCAGAGAAAGCCAAACACCTTCCCAAACCAATCACTTTTGATGCCTTGCCTCAAGTAAGCCTGCCTCCATCTTCCCCATGACACCAGCTCCAATCAGAGAAAACCTAAAACTTTCCCTTTTTTCCACGATAAAGCTATCGCACTTTCCTTTCTGTCTTTGAGTCTCTACCAATAAAACGGTGGTGGCCGACTCTTTTCCTAGAGCATACTCCGAACAAATAGCCTCTGTTTGTTCTCGTTGGGGTGGTCTTCATTTATTTCCACACACTTTTTTTCTTATTGTGGTAGATATATACGTAACAAACTATTTGACATCTTAACAATCTTCATATGTACACTTTAGTGACATTAATTATGTTTATCATGCTGTTCTTCGAGCACTTTTTAAGTTTAACTTTGTCATACTTCAACTTTGAAATCTCCAGTAACCGCCTTAAGATTCTCATTCTCCCTGCCATTTTTAACTCTCACAACATGCTACTCTCAAACAACCTTCTACATTGTTAACAGTTTGATAATTCTAGAATTTAATTTGATTATGTTAGTCCTAGTGGTGCCGGTGGAGTAGTGGTTAAGAGCTATGGCTGCTAACCGAAAGGGTGGCAGTTCAAATCCACCAGCCACTCCTTGGAAACTCTATGGGGCAGTTCTACTCTGTCCTATAGGGTCTCTATGACTCAGAATCGGCTCGAAGGCAACAGGTTTGGCTTTTTGGTTTATGCCGGTTCCTACTCAGAAGTGTTCCAATATTTCCCATTTCTTGAAAGCCAAATCTAAAATGTTTCATATGACCACAGGACTCTCTCCACGATTTAGTGTCATCTAGTCTCCTTTTTCAGCACTGGGTTGGATTAGTCTTCTTTTTCAACATTTCCCCTTATGCACGAAATTCAGCAATATTAAACTACTCAAAAATTCCATGTTTATGCCAAGACAAGTCAGCACCTTGATTCCCTTTTACTTGTTGAGCATTTTGCTTCAAATGACTTCTCTTGATTTCCCACCAAAGACACTAACTCATTCTTTCACTCGTAGTTTCAATGTTATTGCCTTTGGTAAGCTTTCTGATTTCCCCAAAGACAATCAAGACCCCTTCTACGGTGTTTTAGTTTCTTATGGCTTCTGTAACAAAGCTAACGAAGTGCTACAACTGGATGTGGCTTTAAAGAACAAAAATGTATCGTCTCAATGTTCTAGTAGCTGTTTCTCCCCTTTTGTAAGACACCACTCAGATTGAATTAGGACCTACCCTACTCCAGCACAACCTTATGTTAACTGATAACATCTTCAAAGATCCTATTTCCAAACAAGGTTCCTTTCAGAGATACCAAGCATTAGGACTTCACCATATCTTTTTGGGGAACACAATTCAATCCAGAACACCAGACAATGTTGGAGTGGCTATTTGGACACTTGCTTCTTTCCTGAATTTCAAAATAATTAAGGGAGAGCTGGGAAACGCTGGTGGCGTAGCCGTTAAGAGCTACATCTGCTAATCTAGTGCAGTTCGAATCCACCAGGCGCTCCTTGGAAACCCTACGGGGCAGTTCTACTCTGTCCTATAGGATCACTATGAGTGGGAATTGACTCAACCGCAATAGGTTTTTTTTTTTTTTTTAAAGGGAGAGCTACTTATTCTTTTTACGTTTGTATTCTCAGAGTGTGGTACTTGATACCAGTACCAGTCGCTACCGAGTTGATTCTGACTTATGGCAACCCCATAAACTGAACTACATAGGCTTTTCAATGGCTGTGACCTTTCAGAAGTAGGTCACCAAGCCTTTCTTCCAAGGATTCGAATCGCCAATCTTTCAGTTAGTAGCTGAGCAATTAACCGTTTGTGCCACCCAGACCAGAGACTCCTGGGGCACTTGATAGGTGCTCTGAAAATATTACTTGAAGTAATGCAGATACTAATGGATATTCAGACTTGTCCAATAATAGAGTTAACTGCTCCTTTCTTTTGGTTATTTCCAAAGTATCTTAGGATTCTTTTTTATATGGAGAACCCTACCATAAACTGTTCCTATTTAAGCACACAAAAATGAAAAGGGGAAGAAAAAAACCTCACACATTATCTAAATTTGCTATACATTTTGTCACAACCAAAATTGCTAGAATTCTGATATGCTACTTTTAAGTACCATGAAAAGAAAAGGGAAGGTGAATCACATGTTTTTATCTCTTGGCATATAACTTTCTCAAACTCCCAGAATAACGTAAGGAGAGTTGCTTGTTTGTTTTTTTAAAATGAACCTGGCTATAATCTTTTGGGAAGATTTTTCATCATATTGTAGATTTATTCCAAAATGATTTTCACAAGGGAATGCTGTGTACTTTATTATGCTGAATTTAAAAGCAGTTAACATGATATGACAAAGTACTCCAAAACTGTTTGAACACAAGCGTCATAAAAATTTGCAAACTGAATGCTGAATCTTTAGAGATATGGATGAACCATTTCTTCAAATTTCCAGAAGTCTCTGTTCCCTTAATAAAAAGGCAAAATGTGCAGATAATAAAAAAAAAAAGTTATGTGCGTATGTTTGCTATTTAAAAACACATATTGGCTTTTCACTCAAATAAGATAATGTTAAAAAGAAGTTGGGCCAGATAGAAGGCTGACTTGCTGAATTGGAAATAGCCATGAAATATCCAGGCAGATCCATCTGGCAGGCATAGGGATATTTTAGTCTTACACTTGAGAAAAAGGTCTCAGAGAAAAACTTAGATATGGTTTTGTTCAGGCAGGGGGAGGGTAGTTGAAACCTTGGATGTGGTTGCCCAAAGGTAGTGTGCAGAGGAGAGGAGTGATGGGCCAACTTAGGCAGCTTCAACATTTGAGTGTGGGCAGAGCCAGACAAACACATAAAAGCAATAGATAAGATATAAGGGTTCATGTTGCTTCTACTAGGAGCCCTGATACAAAGCCTGACACATGAGATACTTAATATGTGTACTGTTATGTGTATTAAATATATAATAAGTATACAATTTAGTATTAACCAAAATAGTATTAGATTAACAACTAATACATTCAGCATTCATCAAACAATTAGTGTTTATTAGTCTTCTTCTCATTTGTTCTCTCAATGTATTTATTTCCTAGGGCTATTATAATAAACTACCATTAACTGGGTAGCTTAAAACAATAAAAATTTATTTGCTCACAATTCTGGAGGCTAGAAATCCAAAACCAATGTCCTGGCAGGGCATGCTTTCTCTGAAGGCTCTAGGGAAGGAATCTTTTCTCTTCTAGTTCCTGTGTTCCCAGGTGTTCCTTGGCTTGTGGCAGCATAAATCCAGCTTCTTTCCCATCTTAACTTGGCCATCTTGCCTCTGTATATGATGGCTATATGCCTCTTCTGATAAGGAGACTGGTTGTATTGCATTAAGATTCACCCTACTAAAGTTTGATCTCAAGTTAACTAATTACATCTAGTAATACAGATGCTATTGACATGTACCAGGGGTTAGGACTTAAGACCTGAGTGTATCTTTTTGGGCAACACATATCAACCCGTAATAGTCAACAAACATTTGAGTAGTGAACAAGCCAGACAAGATCTTTGACTTATGAACATTACATTAAAGAGGGCTATATTTTTTTTTTATATGGACAATACACATGGAAAGAAGGAAATGAGTGGATTTCAGATAATGATAAGTGCCATAAAGATTTAAAAAAAAAAAAAAACAACCTTATAACTCATCAGAGAAGAGAAAGCCTGGAGTGGGAGGCAGTGAGAGTTTGATCAGCTGGTTTTGGTAGGGTGGTCAAAGCAGCCTCTTTGAAGTGAGATTTGCATTACAAGGAGCATGCCTTGTGCACATTTGAGGGATGTATTCCAGGCAAAGGCAATAGTTAATTTTAAAAAAGTCTGTTGAAAGATGAATTTAGCAATTTCAAGGACTAGAAAAAACAAACAAAAACAAAATCCATTGCATTCAAGTCAATTCTGATTCATACTGACCCTATAGGACAGAGTAGAACTGCCCCATAGGGTTTCTAAGGAGTGGATGGTGGATTCCAACTGCCAACCTTGTGTTAGCAATCTGAGTTCTTGACCACTGTACCACCGGGGCTCCAAAGAAGGCTGATACGGCTGGAGTCTAAAAGAGGTAACGAGCAGTCATATTTTACAGGGCCTCATAAACCTTGGCAAATGTTTGGATTTTATTTTAATTTTAATGGGAGCGTTAGACAGAGGAATGGAAAGATTTGCTTGTTATTCATTATATTTACTTATTTATCTATTTATTTATTATTTTCTGATCAAACTGCCTGAAGCTAGGTTTAGAATGGAATGTAGGGAAGATGAGCACCTCCCAGAGACTCCTTATCCAGGAGCCATGCTATCCAGAGTAGCAATGATAGAGTGGAAAATGTAATAAACAGTTATATTTGCAACCTACTTGGCTAAAATGTTGAGGAAACAAAAATGATAGAAGGCAGCCATATACTTGAAACATTTATATACCAGCCAAACATTTATAGACCAGAAAAATAAATAATGCGATACCTGTTGTAATTGAAGGAATATAACAAAATATTCTAAAGAACTCATGTTTGTTTGCTAGACGATTTAGCGTCCATAGCCCAGTTTGGCCAGTAGTAGAAATGTGATCTCATAGTTAACTAATTTTGTTTCAATGGAACTTTCTTATATTACAAAAATAAGATTAAATATGTTTAAGATGCCAGTTCTTCCCAAATTGATCTATAGATTCAATGTAACCCCAATCAAAATCACAGCAAGCTATTTTTGTAGGTATTAACAAAATAATTCTCAAATGTATATAAAGGCAAAAACTCTAGAATAGAAGAAGAAGAACAAAGTTAGAGGGCTCACATTGTCCAATTTCAAGGCTTACTATAAAGCTACAGTAACCAAGACAGTACGATACTGGTGAAAGAATAGACTCATAGCTCAGTGGAACTCAAACCCACTATGAAGGGAATGTGTCAAAGCAACAAAGGAGCCAGCTGAAAGAGGTCCGATGACCAAAGCTGGACAATGTGAACACAAAATAAATAAAGTAGTATTGGATTATAACCCAAAGAATAAAATATCCTAGCATCAACACTGATATAAATCATTTAATAAAGAAATAAAAGATAAAATAGATAAATCCTTCATATAGAAAAATTCTAAAAATTTATGTAGATACTCTTCTGTCAAGGAAGTGGAACATAGTTCCCTACCCCTTAAGTGTGGGCTGCACATAGTGACTTCCTATTAATGAGTACAATATGTACAGGGGAAATGAGTAACTTTACAGTGAAGATGCCTGACAAACACTACCTAAGCCAAGTGTTCAAAGTCAACATTAACAGTGATATGTCGTATTGGTAGTATATACCCTTGATATAATTTGATGCAGTGGTACTTTACCTCTGTGATCTCCCTCCACAAAAGACATAACCCTGATCCAATTATGAGAAAAACTTCAGACAAATCTCAATTGAAGGACATTCTGTGAAATACCTGACCAGTACTCTTCCCGTCAAGGTCATCAAAAACAAGAGAAGTCTGAGAAACTGTCACAGCATTAAGGAGACGTGGTGACTAAATACAAGTCTCCTATATCTATAGCTATTTTTCCAGAGAGTGTAAGTTTAGCTGATTGGCAGTAAATACAAAGGAAAATAGAGTAGCTTTCAAATCGATGTTAAGAGACTCAAGTTTCATGTCCATAGTCAGTATAACCCTTCCTCCCATTTTGGAAGGCTAAAACTGCTCCTTATCGGCACGTGTACAAGCACACGTGTGTGTACACTCACACATATACATAGAGTTTTTCATAACCTCTACCCTCCCCAGAGCAAAGGAATATTTTAGTAATAATTAGTTTGTTATTTACTAATGTGTAATCTTTACGGCATCCCTTCAGCTATCTAAACATAAATTTCAACATCCAACAAGTAAATTTACATTTGTGGCTATCTCTATGAGAAAATTGGGAAAATTACTAAAGCTATTGTATGCAGTGCTCTTTGGCTATTTTTTCTTAAAGTCTAAGAGCAATGACTCATTTTAAATTTGGGTTTAATATATTTTGGTGGCCACTTTGAACCAAGGCTTTGAACCGGTTTGTTTGGGTTCGAACCCCTGCTGAGAACCAGCAACAGTTCTAACAAGTTCCCAGGTGAAGCTAATGCTGCTGGTTAGGGACAAATTCTGAGAACCACTAGTAGAATGGCGGTTATGCAAATTTTTATTTGTAGGGATTACCTGGGGATCCTGATAAACCATAGATTCTAATTCAGTATATTTGGAGTGGAAATGCAAACTCACAGCAGGAGGTTTGCACCAGAATGAGCCAGTTTGAAGCCCTGCTTGATTCAGAATTTCTTAGTCTCCAAATTCACTAGCATTTTTGATGGTTATATTTTTTTCAAAATATCTCATTCATTGGACATAGCAGTTTTGACTCTTATTGGGGTATGAAAGAATGCTGTAATAATGTCTCCTGAAAGTATGTTGTTCCTATTGACTGGTGCTATTTTCTGAGCACTAAAAAGATCCCATATGTCAGTTAGCTTAAGGTCTTCAAAAACATAAGCAGTGGTTTCCTCACAAGCTACCTGTGCTGTTGAAAAGACAGTGTACGCAACCAAGCAAGTGCTATTTATTATGGATGACTTTAAACACCACCAATTTGCTTCACCAGCATTTTTTTTTCCTCATTGAAGTTACATGTTGTAATACGAAGATCATCATATTGACTCCTTCTGTGAATAACATGGAACTCAGTAGAAACCATTTCAAGATTTACAATGCATTTTAAAGCATTTTGCCCTCTGATTAGGTTTGCTTGTATTCACTTTCTGATTATTCCAGATGTCCTTAGCCTTTTCTGTTTAGCAATTTTCTGGGAAGGTTTGCCGAATGCATCTTGACAGTGTTCAGATAGGAACTTGCAGCAGTTACAAATTACCTGCAATAAGTTCATTTTCACCATCTTGTAATTCTATGCTACATAAAGAATGAACACTATTCATATAATAGTAGAAACACTCTAAGGGGTTTCTGTCAAGGAGAATTGGGTTATTATTTGTTGGAATGAACACGTCATTAGGAAGTACAATACATAAATCTAAACCAAGGAAAAATTCAATGCTAATTTCATCTTCAAAACTTCCATCAATTTAAGATATTTTTATAAATTTAAAGCCAAGAATGAGCTAACCTGCTCTTGAGAATCCACTGTAATGGTGAAAGATGTTAACATGATATTTCATAAAATGTGTATATTGAGCTTTAAAAGTTGATGTGAGGATACATAATATTTAAATAATTTGACCAGGTGGTAACCTCATGGCCATTCTCTTCCGCTTTCTATTGGATATCACCAAAAAACAAAACAAAACAAACAAAAAACCAAACTCATTGCTATTGAGTCAATTCCAACTCAGCGACCCGATAGTACAGAGTACAATTGCCCCATAGGGTTTCCAAGGAGCAGGTGGCTGGTGGATTTGAACTGCTGACTTTTTGGTTAGCAGCCGAGCTCTTAACCTTTGCACCGCCAGGGCTCCATTGCATAGTACAAACAGTGATAAACAATCAGTTTAAAGCAGAAAAAAGTTTCTTGTAAAATTTGCTGTTTTTTTTTTTTTACTTTTAAGTGGATAAATAATTATTTAAGTTTAAAAGGTATTGTGTTCTCACTGGGATTAGAACATAAATTCAAAAATATATTTAGATGCTGGCATAAAAATAAACAAAAATCCCTTTGGCTGTCTGACAAACATATTAATTCTTTTTATACTTAAGACCTCTCCCAACCACCCCCGCCAAAAAAATTCCCACTTTATATAACACAACTTCTCTTTTACAACTGAATATGTTCTCACGCTATCCCCAAGGGGGAGACAAATGAAATTTTCCTAAATGACTGCATGCAGTCCAGGTTCAGAATTTCTAGATCACGCATATTCCTATCTAAATTCTCTTTCTTATATTCTTCAAATCATAGAGCAATTGTATATTTAATTATAAAATTAACCATCAAAATAGGTAAAATATTGAAGGTGAGGGAGTGAATACAAAGCGAATTCTTTAAAATACGTAAATATATACTTGACATATTCTATCAACTTCATTATTAAAAGTGTGTTTTAATTGGGCATTCTCAGGAAAACATTCTCACAGACAAAGCATCAGTGGAACCCAGAGCCAGGGCAGAGTCTTACTCAGGCCTCTCTCCTTCCTGTGAAGGGATAACACTAAAATCTCCAGCTGAAAGTTCTGCGCTCTGAACAGATTCCTCTTCTACATTGTTCTACAGGACTGCCCATAGAGGAGCTATAACACCACAGCAGCAAAATTCAGCTGGTGCCAGCGTAATGTGTGGAGTCATACAGAACAAACTAAGAGTGAATTTTTATTCTTCAGTCAAACAGTCCTAAGGTAGTCTGTATGGGGCCATAAGAGTGGGCTGAGAGAGGGCCAGCAGCTTAGTAGAAGTCGGCACAGTGGGAATGTAATTTGCTCGTGAGACTTTCTTATGCTTTTAAGAGATTACTGGGCTCAATCTAATACACATTTCATCCCATTGATGAAGAAGTGCTGTTGGACAACCTGCATCTAATGGCTGACTGAATTGATTTACATCTAACTCAGGCTGGGCTACTTGGAAAAATGGTCAGTTGATGCCCCATAAAAAATGGGTT
Organism: Elephas maximus indicus; assembly: GCF_024166365.1. Lineage (NCBI taxonomy): Eukaryota > Metazoa > Chordata > Mammalia > Proboscidea > Elephantidae > Elephas > Elephas maximus. The sequence goes on along the minus strand of NC_064837.1, from coordinate 40,606,355 downwards.
AATACTCCAAAATGGCCCCTAGGTAGCCAAAAGCTGTTTGCAAAAAGATAACTCCATAGTTGCTTCTTAAAGAGAGCCTCTAGGTAGCTTCAAAACACTAGGGACCTCAATTCAGTTCTCCCAATTTGGCTAACCATCAATTAACATCTCAGTCTGCCATAGATGTTCTGAGTGAAATTGACACTCTCTCAGCCAAGTGTCTTTGGGCAATACATGAACTGTGGAACCATATATGACAACTCCTTTATCATAATTCAAGTCTCAGAGATATGGAAAATTTAACTAGTCAATAAATTTATCTACCGCAGCATGATGTTATATTTTAGGAGCTGGATTACAGGAAGTAGTAAATGTCCTGAATCTTTTAGGTCATTAGTAGAAGAGGTACAGTTTGGATAAGCTGAAGCGCTGTCCCTGGTGCTGACCTCCACAGCAAGGTGGCTACTTTGGACGTGACACAGAAAATGTGCTAGAGCAGCCCTTCCCCCCGACATGTGACATAAATTCCTTCCAAAATCACCCAGGAGGCCATATTATTCGTAGGTGGGGGCACAAGTTTATAACATCTTGTTCATTCCCTCAGATGGAATAGCCTTATGTATCCCCAATCCTTGTTTCATTTGTCCATGTGACAGGCTACTGTATTCTTGTGGGATTTATCTCTCAATCTTGGAATACATTCATGCTACCAAAGCATCTAGGACATTTGCTACTTCCTGTAATCCAGTTTCTAAAATATAACATCATGCTGTGGTAGATAATTTTATTGACTAGTTAAATTTTCCATATCTCTGAGACTTGAATTATGATAAAGGTTCCACAGTGTGTGTATTGCCCAAAGACACTTGGCTGAGAGAGTGTCAATTTCAGTTACAATCTGCACTCAGCTTGCCCAGCTCTAGACCCTGGCATGGGCTGCATCAGCCTGGTGGAAGATGCATAAAAATGAACCTTTTATTTGCTCTCTCCACTTGCAAAGGGCAGCTTTTTCTAACTCTTCTTCCCAAGAAGCAGTATGTGTGTGTGTGTGTGTATGTGTGTGTGTGTGTCTTCACATATAGGAGGCATCTTTTTGTATAACAGAAAAAAAAATGTGCCTTAAAGGCTGGTGGAAACCCAGCATAGAGGTCAGTAATCCTGAAGCAAGTAACGCTGTTTTATTGCTGGGCCTGCAGGGTGAAAGCAATCTTTTTGTGCTATTTTATCTTACTGGAATGGAGAAAAATATTTGTCAGGTCAATAGCTGCTTGCCAACTAAATTGATTTATTCCTATAATAAGACCATATCTAGGAGACAGCTGAATTAGGATGATTACATGATTAAACTTAAGATATTCCCGTTTTTTCCAAGACATCTATCTTTTGCTTCAGTCAAGATGGAGTCTCCAATGGGACCATGATAAGAATCCCCATTCTTATATCTTTCAAGTTTTGATGATATCTGGTAACTGTGATTCAGCCAGAATACAGTTTTATTTTTGCTTTTAATTGTCCTTTTTACCTGTAATAGTCCTTACTTGGTATATCAGTGATCTATTGGGGTCTTTCTGCCAATCCCTAAGGAAACATGTTCATATTATACATTCAGTTCTACCCATCCTATCATGAGACCTCCCTTTGTCATCTGATCCCAGGAGCTTTGAGCTTGACTGCAGGGCCTGTGATGTTCTGGTTTCCCAAGAACTGGTATTATGCAAGGGGTAGTGTCCAATAATATTTCCTTCCTCAGACATAGTTACCCAATTGAGTTGTTGTAGGTCCCTTTGGGGAAGACTAAGAGGAAAAGTCAAAATGCCAGATTGTCAAGTTTTTGTAGTGTCCTTCCTCAAAAGTTGTTCTTTTGGATTTTTCCTCTTTTGAAGGCTTCTGTGTTTGTGATCTGACTCAAGCCCTGGAAGAAGGAAAGTTACCATGACCCATTTTTAATGACTTATTAGGTTTTCTTTTCTCTAAACATGGAAACTTCTTATTTATAAAATACAAGATTGACCTTAGTGGGCTACCCATTTATTTTAGTCCTGGAAACCACATTATTAATTAACCACCATGAAATATCACTCTCATTACTACATTGGCCCTGCCACTTGTTGCAGCAATGTTCAACTTTACTTGGCTTCTGGTACTTTGGAATCTTCCCATGTTTTGGCAGATACTCAAACCAAAAAAAAAAGAAAATTAACCCAGTGTGATGGACTCATACTGACCCTATAGGACAGAGTAGAACTGCCCCATAGAGTTTCCAGGGAGTGCCTGGAGGATTTGAACTGCCGACCCTTTGGTTAGCAGCCATAGCACTTAATCACTATGCCACCAGGGTTTCCTGGCAGATAGTATCAGATGTTTATTCAGTATCAACCCACTTAAACATGGATTACAGGATCACAAAACTATTTGGAGTGGCAATGTGCCAATGAAAAAGAAATATATTAGTTTATGCTGATCATGACAATCTATTCTTCCCTTATCCAACCTCCTTTGCAGCTAGAAGTTTTATATGGCCTTGTGTCTGTCAAATTAGATATAGAGGGAAGCCTGTTTGGGGTGCTTCTGGAAATGCTTTTGCTGTCTAGATAAAAAGGCTAAAATGACTGTCCCTGTGCCCCCTTCTTCCTGCCTTGAAAGCATATGTGAGGGTCAACTAGAACAGCCATCTTGTGACCATGAGGGGGGAAGAAATAAAATAATCACAGAAATACTGTCCCTGGCACTTTTGAAGCAGTACCAGCAACTTCCTATCTCTAGACTTTCTTCTTAATAAAAAAAAACAAAAACTAACCCCTCTCTAAATCACTGTAGAAAGTCCGTCTCTTACAGACGAAAGGATTCCTGATGTAGGTAGGTAGGTAGAGGAGGGGTGGTTGGTGTGTAGGGGAGGGGTGATTGGCAGGTAGGGGAAGGGTGACTGGTGGGCAGCGGAGGGGTGACTGGTGGGCAGGGGAGGAAGGGAGGGAGGGAGGGAAGGAGGGAGGGATGGATCCCTTTTAAAATCCCTGGGAGCATTCTAGCCAATGGAGTACAACAATAAGCACTTTCCAAAGAAGGAAGTATGGGTCACTTAGGATAAATCGGTGCCAATATTTCTAGTTACTGAATTATTTATATTTCTTCCTGTTCATTTTATAAAGTAATTTCTAGCATCTTAAGTTCATATTATCCAGGCTAAGAATAAGTCCAGGTTTAGCCAAAGCACATAGAATCACTCAAGAATAGCTTCTTGAGTTACCAAGTCCAGAAGCTATGGTAAATTTACCTATTGCCACATGTTCATGTGTTCACTCATATACTTTCTTTTTTGGCTAGCATCAGCAGAATCCATAAAGACATATATTTCTTAGGTGTTTGTCAATATGTATTATTGAAGTTACTTTTACACTGAGATCAGGTCAAAACCAGTGAAAATCAATCAGACAAAATGTGATATACTCTCTGATAGTCACATTTTCTTCATTGTAAAGGAAGAATTCAAGAAAGGAGTCAGAAAGGATGAGTTACACATTTTATGTATAAACTCTCCCAAATCTTTCACTAACGTCTGAACCATGTTTGTATGGGATAAAATTTAGCATGCAAATTAAAAAAAAAAAAGGCTTAACTGAGATATGAGCCACTACCCAAATGATGAAGCTTATAGTTTAGATCCAAGCAAATTGAATTACGTGCTAAAACTAAAGAAATTAACACTCTTTGTAGGAATATAACACAATCCACAACATAATATCTACAACGTCTCAGATATAATCCAAAATTTGTCAACATACGAATGACAAGGTAATTGAGGAAGTGAGGCTGTGGAGCAGTGAAAATAGGATGAGATTACATATGCCAGTGGATAGACTACCCTTGGTAAGGGTGCAACGTTGAACTTCCCTTGAGGGAAGTTTGGAAAAAGAATTTGACAAAAAAAGAGATGATTGTATAGCATTTTAACAAATATCTTCATTTTTTTTTCTGACTACAAATGCAATTCAGTACACTTTAAAAAAATTGAACACTATAGAAAATTTTTAAAAAGGAGAATGAATTTATCCCCATGGACAGTTGCTGGTAAAATGTTGGCATCGAGTCTGCATTTTGCCAGGTATACATTAGCAGACATAATTTATTAATATTTAATGCAAATAGGATCATAATATATGTACTGTTCTTTGCTTTCTTTACTTTGATTTGTCAGTTAGGTATAGATCTCTCTTTTTAATAGCTCTATGTTAAGCTCTATTACATAGATATTCCAATTTTTATCCTGTCAACTTCATAAAATGAACATTTATTTCTAAATTTTTTGTTATTATAAGGATGTCCTAATTAACATGTTTGTCTATGAGTGTTTCCTGCTTATATTATTATTTCTATAAGGAGCCCTGGTGGTGCAATGGTTAAGTGCTCAGCTGTTAACTAAAACATTGGCAGTTTGAACCCACACAGCAGCTCTGCAGGAGAAAAACCTGGCAATCTGCTTCCATAAAGATTATAGCCTAGAAAACACTATGGAGGCAGTTCTACTGCCACATGGGGTCACTACAAGTTGAAAAAAGTTGACTCAATGGCATCTAACAATAACATAGAATAAATTCTAGCACTGGAATTCATTATAATTTAAGACTGAAGAGGAAAAGTTGAGGGACTACACATCAAAAAGCCCTAATACAATCCATTAAGAAGCAAGAAAATCCATCAGCTGCATGTAAGAGATCAGGGCTACAGTCAGAGCTTGAAGAGGATGGAAAAGCTCTGGAACAACTAATACAATATGACACTAATCTTACAGCATACATTTTTAAATATCGTAACACTATTTTTATCCATTTACCTCTAAATCCTTACATAGCTTCTGCATGTTCCATCTTCCATAGCTAACCATAAAGTGCATTTTTCATCGTTGTAAAAACATGGTGGCTGACAGCATAGCTAATCTTGCCATCATCTCACTGGTCTCTTCTTTTGTCTGGATGCCATGTTAAGTTACTAAAGACAGCCTTTTCAAAAGAAGAATAGGATACCACAAATTCGAAAGTGTCTGCTTGTTTTAACATTGACTTGAGTGGGAAAAATACACATTTATTCTAAAGTATGCAGTTGTTATATTGCGAAAATGGACCAAAGTTGCAAAGGAAATTCTGGGTATTTTTCCAATGTTCTCAAGTCAACTTAAGTGACTGAGTCACATAACCACCCTGATCCAGTCTACCGACCGATCTTGCCAATCTCTGTAGAATAGTCTTCCAACACTGAAATTGCTTTCACAGTAAAAAAAAAAAAAAAAAAAAAAAATTTGCTAAATGTTTGAATTTAGTCTAACAGCTAGATAGTCTGGCTAACTATTTACTTTGAGCATGTATTCAACGAACGTGTTTTGAGAATGTCTTATGTACCAGGACTGAGCTATGTACTTAGAATACAAGGGTGGGCTAGACATAGCTTCTGGTTCCACGAAACTTGCAGCCTAGTGAGGGAAACAGACAAGCAGTAGAACTATTATTATCATAGGGAAAGTCAGGGTGACTTTTATTTGAACTGAAAGTTAAAATAAATCACATGAAATGAAAAGTATGAACAAAGTAAAATTAAACATTGATCACTGGTAGAACTGAAAGTTATTCAGAAGAACCCTGAGAGAATTTGAAGGTGAGGTGAGAGATGCAGTATAAAAATTAAAATATTATGACAAAAAAGACTACAGAATGTGACTTATCCCTTCATGTAGATAATGTATAAGAATCTGACTTGATATTTGGAGAAAATAATTCCCACAAATTTTAAACAAAATATCTTGAAATTTGAGTGCAAAAAAAAATAATTATCAAAAACTTTCAGTTGATAAAAATTAGTATGAGCATTTTTACAAACATTTGGCGTCAACCGGGAAATACATCAATATAATTTGCTTTTCTTTCACAATTCCACAGTGTCAAAACAAAGACAATTACCAAAAAAAATCCACTTGGTTGGTTGTTTTTGTTTTTTGGTTTGGTTTTTGTTTTTACTGTCTTTGTTCATAGAACTTCCTTGCTATTTTCAAAGAACACAGGTGACAAAATACAAAACTAATTAGGTGCAGTTCATTGCCATTTCCAAACCAATAGTAAAGTTACCAATAAAATTGAATTTAGCATAAAGAATTTGTTGATTCCTGCTTGTAAACCTAAGTAGTAAATTTTTCCTGTTTATACCTTTTGTATGTGCCAGGAGGAGGGGTAAGGAAAATCTGATGAACCAGAAGACTCCGCAGCTGCATATTTTAAATTTGCAGAGACCGCTAATGCTTGAAGATTGTATACACAGAAGCAACGCCTTCTAGCACACTATGTAATAATGATAATCTGCTTTACTGCTGCATTTTCCACCATAATGCAATCACATTTAGACCACTATTTAATCATGTTTATCTATCTACTGCTAAACCGGGCATGATGTTGTCAGCCCTGCAGTCTTATGGCTGGATTGGAGCTTGCTCATGAAACATGGGAATTGCAAAAGAGGTTGCAAGCAATCTTTTCTATGAATTAAACAGGTACTTAGATCATCTGTACTCTTCATCTCCATTGATCAGGTGCAAAAATGGCAAAGGGAGAATCGTTTTAAATTCTGTTGTGCATTGTAGAATCATATCCTACAAGCAACGTGAAAGGCTTAAAAAGATGTGGAATGGTATAATACACAGCAAAATTAGAAACTTAACTCTTTGATGGGTGCACTTACCCTACTAAAATTGTTTTCACTAGTTGCTCATCCAAATGTTTTCATTAGAAAAAGGAATATATGTGTTCAACACATGTATGTAGCTGACCAAACATTTACTGAGCGATTACTATGTGGAAAACACCATGCTAGGCACGGGAGATACGAAAATACACAGCCTCTTGGGGAGATTGAAATTCGGTCTGTGTGGTCTGCACCTTACTTGATTTCTTCATAACATTTTACAAGTTTTATTTATGTATTAATTTATTTACTGGTTCATACTCTCCCTTCAAAGTTCTATTTTGTTAAACAAAGCATATCTAACACTTAGTAGAACTAGGTGCTCAAAACTATATGGGGAGGGAGGGAGGGGGCGAGGGAGGGAGGAAGGAAGGGAGGGAGGAAGGAAAGAAGGAAGGAAGGGAGGAAGGGAGGGGGGAGGGAGGGAGGGGGGAGGGAGGGAGGGGGAGGGGGGGAGGGAGGGAGGGGGGATGGAGGGAGGGAGGGAGGGGGGAGGGAGGGAGGGGGGAGGGAGGGGGGAGGGGGGACGGAGGGGGGAGGGAGGAAGGGGGGGAGGGAGGGAGGAAGGGAGGAAGGGAGGAAGGGAGGAAGGGGGGGAGGGAGGGAGGAAGGGAGGAAGGGAGGAAGGGAGGAAGGGAGGAAGGGAGGAAGGAAGGGAGGAAGGAAGGAAGGAAGGAAGGAAGGAAGGAAGGAAGGAAGGAAGGAAGGAAGGAAGGAAGGAAGGAAGGAAGGAAGGAAGGAAGGAAGGAAGGAAGGAAGGAAGGAAGGAAGGAAGGAAGGAAGGAAGGAAGGAAGATGAAAAAGAGGGAATATTTTCTATAATTTTTATCATTTCCCTCCTTTATTTTCTGCTTCTTTCTTTCGGCTGTACGCTCCAAGAGACTTTCTTAACAATATCTAGAAATTTTATTGAGCTTGTTTGTGCTATCATATTTTTTAATCTTGAGCTCTTTTTTTCTTTTCTGCATGTTTCTCTTAATAACATCCTGTACTTGTTTTGTGGATAAAATGTCTTCTCTTGTCTCTCTGAGGGCTTAAACGAGAGATAATTTTGTTCTACATGTGCATCGTTTAAAGTAATATAAGGCTTATTAAAAAGAGCAATCTCCTACACACGACTTTTGTTCTCACATCTCTAAAATGACTACTTAAGATGCTTTTAGCTGTTTCTTTTTGTACTTACCTATGTTTTATGTATCTCTAAATTATATGTTTATAGTAACTGCGTTTTATTCTGTTTTAGAAGTCACCTACTGACTTTCTACATAGGATTACAATGATTTATCTTTCTTTATCTATATTCTCTGCCCCCTTACTAGACACACACACATACATACACACACTTCCAGTAACTCCCAACCCAACATACTTATAACATGATTTTGGTTATCTCAATATATTATATAAATCACCTTTACAATCTTTCCAAAATACCACGTATACCAATAATTTCATCTTCTTGTAGAGACATGTTTCCTAAACGTTTATGAGCCATTCCATTCTGGAGATGTTATTTTCCAGAATTGCAGCACAGTTACTATCTTGGGGTCTGCCTTCACAACCATCCTGAAGATTCTATTCCTCTTGTGAAAGCCCTAAAACTCAGAGTACGATCTGTTTCTCCTCCATTATTTGAAAATTAAGGACAAGCCCATGAAAAAGGCAGGTATTGACCTCAAATGAAACAGTCTAACCAGGTCAACTTTAAATGACGTCCATTGTGTTTAAGCCTTACCCAAGCACTCAGAGTGTGCCATCAGCTTTTTAGTAGCCCACATGTCCCTAGAAACCTGAGGAAATATTCTAACATGAAAGAAAAAGAGCAAAACAATCAACAAACAAGCTTAGTAGAAACAGAGGTTAGGGAGCGGTGACCATTTCAGAATAATTCCTAAAACTGGAAAATCAAGACATAACAATTTAAACATCAGGAGTCAATTAGTTTTTGAGAGGCTTTAAGCATATGATATTTGAGATGCCCTCTTTAAGAAAAATAATCCAGAACTTCGAGTTCAAAATTAGGTACAAAAGTGAATATTTACTTGGAATAAGAAGAGGTCTAGGAAGGGTCTCATAAAAGTAATCAGACCAGAAGTTTCATTAGCTTTAGAGTAAACCAGCATCTGATGAACACATTACCCAGAGATATGGAAATAAATACCAAAATAAACTTCTGGAGTCAAAAGCGTTTGCTTTTTTTAAATAGAGAACAGGGACGTTTGCTTTTCTTTTAGAGCATTAAATAAGTGTTTACCTTTTTTGCATGGTGTGTGTATTCAATTTTGATATAAAAATAAAGATAAAATCACCCCTCAAGAAAATACCAGAAAATACAGTTGTGTACACTGTAATAATGATATAACACAACTGACAAAGGTAGGTACATCGAGGGGAAGTATATGGAGAAACACTGAGTACGTGCTGAATAAGAAAATTAGCTTAAACATTCACAATGGAAACCCTGGTGTTGTCGTGGTTAAGTGCTACACCTGCTAACCAAAATGTCAGGAGTTCAAATCCACCAGGGACTCCTTGAAAACACTATGGGGCAGTTCTACTCTGTCCTATAGGATTACTATGAGTCAAAATTGACTGGACTGCAATGGGTTAATGGGTCAAACATTCACAATGGAACCCTGGTCTTTTTGTTTTGGCTTTAAGTTTAATCTTTATTAAGTGATAGTGTTTTAAAACCCTTATCTAGGATTGTTGCTCTTAGGTGCCCTCGAGTCAGTTCCAACTCATAGCGACCCTGTGCACAACAGATTGAAACACTGCCTGGTCCTATGCCATCCTTACAATCCTTGTAATGCTTGATCTCATTGTTGCAGCCACTGTGTCAATCCACCTTGTTGAGGGTCTTCCTCTTTTCCTCTGACCCTGTACTTTGCCAGGCATGATGTCCTTCTCCAGGGACTGATCCCTCCTGACAACATGTCCAAAGTATGTAAGACGCAGTCTCTCCGTCCTTGTTTCTAAGGAGCATTCTGGTTGTACTTCTTCCAAGACAGGTTTGTTCATTCTTTTGGCAGTCAATGGTATATTCAATATTCTTCGCCAACACCACAATTCAAAGGCGTCAATTCTTCTTCGATCTTCCTTATTCATTGTCCAGCTTTCATACGCATATGATGCTATTGAAAATACCATGGCTCGGGTCAGGTGCACCTTAGTCTTCAAGGTGACACTTTTGCTTTTCAACACTTCAAAGAGTTCCATTGCAGCAGAATTGCCCAATGCAACGCGCCCTTTTATTTCTTGACAGCTGCTCCCATGGGTGTTGATTATGGATCCAAGTAAAATGAAATCCTTGACAACGTCAATCTTTTCTCCATTTATCATGATGTTGCTCATTGGTCCAGTTGTGAAGACTTTTAACGTTGAGGGGCAATCCATACTGAAGTCTGTGGTCTTTGATCTTCATTAGTAAGTGCTTCAAATCCTTTTCACTTTCAGCAAGCAAGATTGTGTCATCTGCATAACGCAGGTTGTTAATGAGTCTTCCTCCAATCCTGATGCCCCATTCTTCTTCGTATAGTCCAGCTTCTCGGATTATTTGCTCAGCATACAGATTGAATAGGTATGATGAAAGTATACTACCCTGATGTACACCTTTCCTGACTTTAAACCAATCAGTAGCTCCTCGTTCTGTCCAAACAACTGCCTCTTGATCTAAGGTTCCTCAGGAGCACAATTAAGTGTTCTGGAATTCCCATCCTTTGCAATGTTATCTGTAATTTGTTTTTATCCACACAGTCAAATGCCCTTGCATAGTCAATAAAACACAGGTAAACATCCTTCTGGTATTCTCTGCTTTCAGCCAGGGTCCATCTGACTTCAGCAATGATATCCCTGGTTCCATGTCCTCTTCTGAAACTGGCCTGAATTTCTGGCAGTTCCCTGTCGATATACTGCTGCAGCTGTTTTTGAATGATCTTCATCAAAATTTTGGTTGTGTGTGATATTAATGATATTGTTCTATAATTTCCACAGTCAGTTGGAGCACCTCTCTTGGGAATAGGTATAAATATCGATCTCTTCCAGTCAGTTGGCCAGGAAGCTGTCTTCCATATTTCTTGGCATAGACGAGTGAGCACCTCCAGTGCTGCATCTGTTTGTTGAAACATCTCAGTTGATATTCCACCAATTCCTGGAGCCTTGTTTTTCACCAATGTCTTCAGAGCAGCTTGGGCTTCTTGCTTCAGTACCATCGGTTCCTGATCATATGATACCTCTTGAAATGGTTGAACATCGACTAATTCTTTTTGGTATAATGACTCTGTGTATTCCTTCCATCTTCTTTTGATGCTTCCTGCGTTGTTTAATATTTTCCCCACGGAATTCTTCACTATTGCAACTCGAGGCTTGAATTTTTTCTTCAGTTCTTTCAGCTTGAGAAACACCAAGCATGTTCTTCCCTTTTGGTTTTCTATCTTTAGCTCTTTGCAAGTGTCATTATAATACTTTGTCTTCTCAAGCCGCCCTTTGAAATTTTCTGTTCAGTTCTTTTACTTCATTGTTTCTTCCTTTTCCTTTAACTGCTCGACGTTTGTGAGCAAGTTTCAGAGTCTCCTCTGACATCCATCCTGGTCTTATCTTTTTTTCCTGCCTTCTCAATGACCTCTTGCTTTCTTCATGTATGGCATCCTTGTCATTCCACAACTTATCTGCTCTTTGTTCACTAGTGTTCAATGCATCAAATCTATTCTTGACATGGTCTCTAAATTCAGGTGGGATATACTCAAGGTCATATTTTGGCTCTCGTGGACTTGCTCTGAATTTCTTCAGTTTCAGCCTGAACTTGCATATGAGCAATTGATGGTCTGTTCCACAGTCAGCACCTGGCCTTGTTCTGAATGATGATATTGAGCTTTATCGTGTCTTTTTCCACAAATGTAGTCAATTTGATTCCTGTGTGTTCCATCTGGTGAGGTCCATGTGTATAGTCACCATTTATGTTGGTGAAAGAAGGTATTTGCAATGAAGAAGACGTTGGTCTTGCGAAATTCTATCATTCAATCTCTGGCACTGTTTCTATCACCAAGGGCATATTTTCCAACTACCAATCCTTCTTCTTTGTTTCTAATTTTTGCATTCCAATCACCAGTAATTATCAATGCATCCTGATTTGCATGTTCGATCAATTTCAGACTGCAGCAGCTGATAAAAATCTTCTATTTCTTCATCTTTGGCCTTTGTGGCTGGTGCACAAATTTGAATAATAGCCATATTAACTGGTCTTCCTTGTAGGGGTGTGGATATCCTATCACCGACAGCATTGTACTTCAGGATAGACCTTGAAATGTCCTTTTTGACAATGAATGCAACACCATTCTTCTTCAAGTTGTTGTTCCCAGCATAGACTGCATGATTGTCCGATGCAAAATGGCCAATGCCAGTCCATTTCAGCTCACTAATGCCTAGGATATTGATGTTTATGCTTTCCATTTCATTTATAACTATTTCCAATTTTCCTAGATTCATACTTCATACATTCCAGGTTCCGATTCTTAATGGATGTTTGCAGCTGTTTATTCTCTGAGTCGTGCCACATCAGCAAATGAAGGTCCTGAAAGCTTTACTCCATCCACGTCATTATGGTCAACTCTACTTTGAGGAGGCAGCTCTTCCCCAGTGGTCTTTAGAGTGCCTTCTAACTTGGGGGGGTCATCTTCCAGTGCTATATCAGACAATGTGCCACTGCTATTCAAAAAGTTTTCACTGGCTAATGCTTTTCAGAAGTAGACTGCCAGGTCCTTCTTCTTAGTCTGTCTTAGTCTGGAAGTCCAGCTGAAATCTGTCCTCCATGGGTGATCCTGCTGGTATCTTAATACTGGTGGCACACCTTCCAGCATCACAGCAACACGCAAGCTCCCACAGTATGACAAACTGACAGACACATGGGGCATCTAGGATTGGTATAGTTTAAATTAGAGTCCCACCCAAGCATCTGACAGCAGAGCATGCCCATATGAAAACCATTACAATGTATTTCTCTTGCTGTTCTTGTAAAAGTAGCAAGGGTAACTTTTCAAGGAAAGAGAGGCTAAAATGCAAACACTTAATTTCATTGATTGTATACCATTTGTGGATAAATAAAAATATCTTTGAGTAAGCTATTCCATTAAAGACTTGATGGTTTGTTTTTAACCTATAAATATACAACTTAAAATAGTTATTTGTTGCCAGACTGATTAAAAATTAAACAATTTCGTGTACCTAGAATGTTATATATATGTAATCTTGTGAGTCTCAAATTTAACAAGTTTGTAATAATTTTAAAGAGACAAACATAGGCTCTACTTTTAGTAACTCAGTAATCATTTTTATAAGTTAGTATTAGTTTTATTGGCATAAATACATGCTCTAATGTTCAAAATAAAATCAAGAAATATTTTCTGTTACATATTTTTAGCTACACTTCAAAAAGTCAGTTTCAAAAAAATTAGAGTATGGTTTGCCAGTTATTATGATAGTAATATCTTACCATTTAATATGGTGTATTTTTACCAATTATTTTCATATTAAAACAAGAACAACATTTGTGCTTTATTCTCTACATGTTGAGTTATATACTGTTGTTACTGCTGAGGTTAGCCTATGTCCCCTGGGTCCTCTTCGTGACAAAGGTGAATGGTTAATGGCCATTTCTCATTTCCACTGGCTCTGCCTTTTCCCCTTCTTATAATAGAGACTGCTGAACTTTTCTAAACTTGACATATACCCTGTATCTGAAAACTCACTCAAATTCTCATTTTGATCTTACTTCAAACATTAAATCCATGATCAATTTCACAGTTAAAGAGTTTACAACTCAGGTGCCATGATCTGGTTATAACCATGGTGTCTTGTGCCGCTCTCCAAGTCCCATTTGTTAACAATTATACCTGGAAACTCATGCCTTAGAATTAACCACTAGATGCCTAAGTTTTTCCCCAAGTTTTTCTGAATTGTTTGAGTCTAAAGGACAGGTATCAATTTCTGTCTTAGTTACCTTTTCTAGGGCACTAGGTAAGTGGGCTGATCTCCATGAAGATTCACCAAAAGAGGATCTTCTGACAGTCTAGACATTTAATTATTGCTTGCTCCATACTACCTTGTCTGTACTCTACTCCCCTGGTAAGAACACAACTACTTTTTATGTTGGCCTTTCACCATGACTGGCAATTCATATGTCTTTTGAGTAGGGACTTACATCCCCAACTCTACGTCCATGTTCATACCATGTGATTGAGTCAATTCTTCTTTGCATCTGTCTGGCTTCATCAGGCTCATCAATTGGGTACTAACCTTCCTTTAATACCCAGCTGTCAAAGTTGCTATGAGGAATACCTCTTACCTGAATGATAACATAGTTTTTTTTTTAAAAAAGAACAAACTGCAACTAAAAAATAACTGAAAATCTGGATGATTCTTTTGAAATTAAATTTTAGTATTTTATTGCAATCATTGAACAAAGCAATGATATATACGTTTTTTAGTTTTAAACACTAGAAATGAAAACTGTGCTCTAATTACTCCTACTTTGTTGGGACCCAACATCGGAAAGTATCATTGAATCTTAGAACTCAGAGGGACCTTAATTATCATGTAATTCTGTACATGTATGTTCCAGATTATGTAATTGAAAACTGAGCAGTTAAAGAGAGTTGCCCAACATCATTCAGTTAAATGACAGCAAGGGTAGGACTAAATTCTAAGCCCTCTCATTCATGGCTTAGTTTCTCTTCCCCATATGTTATCTGTGAAATAAATATTGAAGTTTGAAAGAGAATGCTGGCATGAAAGTGTACCTTCCAGAGAGCCTCACAGCATAAATCTATGTTGTTAAATTTACCAAGGGCAAAATCTGATTCTCAGAATTGTAGATCTAAAATTTAAACTTTATTAGAATTACCCCCAAGAACCAATTCTATGTGGTAGAGCCATAATAACAGTTGATATCAGATAGAAGAAGCCCTGATAGTGCAGCATTTAAGAGCTCAAGCTGCTAACCAAAAGATTAGCAGTTGAAATCCATCAGTTGCTCCTTAGAAATCCTATGGGGCAGTTCTGCTCTGTCCTATAGGGTCATTATAATTTAGAATCAACTCAGTGGCAACTGGTTTGGTTTATCAGAGGGCAAGGAATGCCAATTTTTTCATTTACAATGGAAATATTATATTTCAGTAAGAAGGATAAGGTGCCATTTATCTAGAGTCTCGAACTATTTGAGTAAAATTTTAACAAATTAAAAAAATAATGTAACAAGTGAGTTTTGATAAAATAGATATAGTTGCTGTTTGTTTTCCTTGTAAAAGATTTTATCATTTAAGATGTAATTCCTGTTTGCAATCTGAAAACAGGTCATTTAACTCTACAAGCAGAAAGAAAAATTCTGGATAGTTCATCATTGTTAATTTATGCCTTAATACTATCTATCTACTTCCCCCCCCCACACACACACGTATACATGCTATGAGAATACTGTTATCATAGGAAATTCTCTTTGCTGGACTCAAACAAAAAAAAAAAAAAAAAGGAAATCGTTACCGTATCAGCAGGTCATCTCTGATTTTCAAAGACCCTCTTAAAAACAGTATGATTACTCATTTTTCATGCAAAAGGCAGTGTGCACAAATGCCAAGTCTTACTATGTGTCAAGTCTGGTAAAGATTACAGTCAAAGCTTTTGAAATAGGGATGCTGCTTTTTTATAATTTTTTTTTTTTACTTGCCAATTATAATGAATAACAAAAGCCTCAGCAATACAGAAAGGGTTCTCTCAAAGACAAGTTCAAAATTACAGATAAGAACACAATTGTATTATTGTCATCACTTCAATTTTTGTCTTAATCCCCGTGATTATAAATAAGTATTAAGCAAGACTGCATTTCTTCCTTGGTAATGAGGAACTCTGCAGAGAAAAAAGAAAGTAGTTTGTCTGGTTAATTGATAATGATTTAGCTGGCTCTCTTTCCTAAGTCTTAATAGGGGATGCTACAGAATGCTGAAGCTGTTTTCTACTTATGCACACCACAGCAGCAGATGTGTCAAGCCATTAAGAGTGGAAACATAGCAACAGTATGACATGCTTCCCGGTTTGCCCCCAGAGCCAGCAAGGAGAGCTAACACTATCTGAGGAAAACTGCCCATTAGTCCAAACTTCACCTAATACTTTGGGGAAGAGCTCAAAATTGCTTTTATGTAATAGACTTTAGAAATGACAAATTTTTCTTGAATCCAAACTGAGGTGCTTGTTTAATAAATGTCCCCAATATTATTGTTAAAAAGGGCATATTCTCTTATATTAGTGATCTCACAGTAAGAAATCTGGCAGTTTCACATATCCTAGCTCATCTAAGGGTCTGTATGTTCCTTCTGGGATGTTTTATCTAAAATCGGGATATGTCGTCAAGAAATTAACAGTAATGCCATGATGGCAGCCCCTGGCTCACTCCCTATCCTCATTTCTTGACTACATTCACACAGCTGCTAGTGTGTGTGTGTTTTAAATGCATATTTGACCAAATCACTTACTTTTGTGCCCCCTCTCCCTTGTAACTTCCCATTACCTATAGAAGATTTCAGATACCTTAGGCTTGCACACAGATATCATAAACTGGCCCTTACCTGTCAATCAAAAATTTAACATCCATCTGAGCTTCTCTATTATCTCTTTCCACAGATGTAGTCATTTGATTCCTGCATATCTTATCTGGTGGGGTCCACATGTACAGTCAGTGTTTACATTGTTGAAAAAAGTATTTGCAATGAAGAAGCCTTTGGTTTTGCAAACTTCTGTCGTGCAATCTCCAGCATTGCTTCTACCTCCAATGCCGTATTTTTCAACTACTAAACCTTGTTTGTTTCCAACTTTTGCATTCCAATCACCAGTGATTATCAATGTATCTTGATTGCATGTTTCATCAATTTCAGACCGCAGAAGGTAAAAATCTTCAATTTCTTCATCTTTGGTATTAGTGTTTGGTTCAGAAGTTTGAATAATAGTCATATAAACTGGTCTTCCTTGAAGCCGTATGGACATTATCCTGTCACTGACAGTGTTGTACTTAAAGATAGATCTTGAAATGTTCTTCTTGACAATGAATGGGATGCCATTCCTCTTCAATCTTTCATTCCCAGCATTGTAGACTGTATGATTTGCTGATTCAAAATGGCCAATACCAGTCCATTTTAGCTCACTCACTCCTAAGATATCGATCTTTTTGCATTCCATTTCATTTTTCATGACTTCCAATTTTCTTAGATTCATACTTTGTACATTTTGCATTCCAATTATTAATGGATGTTTGCAGCTGTTTCTTCTCATTTTGAGTCATGTCACATCAGGAAATATAGGTCCAGAAAACTTTACTCCATCTATGTTATTAATGTCACATCTACTTTGAGGAGGCAGCTCTTTTCCAGTCTTATTTGAGTGCCTTCCAACCTTGGAAATGTAAAGGACAAAATGGTCATTTGCCTAGAGGACAGACTGGGACTCGAGGGGTGGGAAGGATCATTGGGGAAGATTCTGAGGGCCTTTTGGAGGAGTTATGTGTTTCAAGAAATTTTGGAAATGTGTTTTAATCAAATTCAGAGGCACTATTCATCTGTCAGTTTTTTGTACTGTGGTGGCTTGCATGTTGCTGTGATGCTGGGAGATACGTCACTGATATTTCAAATACCAGCAAGGTCACCTATGTTGGATAGTTTTCAGTGGAGTTTCCAAATTAAGACAGACTAGGAAGAAGGACCTAGCCATCTACTTATGAAAAAATTGACCATTGAAAACCTTATGAATAACAGCAGAACACCGTCTGATCTAATGCTGAAAGATGAGCCTCCCAGGCTGGAAGACACTCAAAACCATAGGTAGATAGGTATTCCAAGAGGTGCAGGTGGGTGTAAGGGACACATTCACCTGCAGATATAGGTTTGGTGGTGGAAATTTCTAAATATATGACTGTAAGTGTAAAGGTCATTTTGAGTACCTCAATTTAAAAAAAAAAAAAAGTTGCCACTGAGTAGATTTTGCCTCCTGGCCACCCCACGTGTGTCAGAGCAGAACTCCACTCCATACAATTTTTAATAGCTAATTTTTCAGGAGTAGATTACCAGACTTTTCTTCTGAGGCACCTCTGAGTGGACTCAAACCTTCAACCTTTTGGTTAGCAACCAAGCACATTAATACTTTGCTCCACCCAGGGACTTCATTTTGTCTAAAGATGTCATTTATAGCAGCCTCATTTTCTCCCTCTCTTTTTGTAGAAACTAAAAATGATAACTTGTTTTTCCCAACCCCACTATATCTGGAGGACAATAAAACGTAAATTCAATAGATAGCATGCAGTGGGATCTGCACACAAGAAATAAGACCAAAAAATGGGATGCTGTGGCAAGTTTGTTACTGGTTTTGTCCTTCTCTGAATGGAAGTCTATAAAACAATAAATATGCTGCCAAGTCCAGCATTGCTTAAGCTTGTCTTTCATAATTCCCCACAGTGTACTTAGAGGAAAAGAGTTTAATTCCTATTGAACTTCTATCCAAATTTAGTAAAATGACAATATAAATCTTTCTCTGTCTCTCTGCTCATCTTCTACCTGCCACATCATCACTCTTTTTCTTCCTGGTGTAAAAAGTTGAGCTTTATATTTTCAAGAGGGTTGGAAACTGTTACTTGTGCTACAATTATTAAAAAATAAATAAGTAAAATTCAATGAATTCATTTCAACAAAGCAGGAATATCTGAGATTCTGAGATGGGCAAGAACATTTCAACTTGAAATCAAGTCAAATGCCAAATAATTCTACATAGTTCCTTGAAGAAAGAAACTTTCGCTTACTCACTTTTTTCTAATGCTGAACACAGTATATAGCTACATCCATCAAGTCATTTCATTAAGTGAATAAATAAAGAAAAATTACTTTAGTAAGAAGAACATGCCTCACTTCAAAGAATATGTTATCCTCATCAATTTCCAGCAAAAAGAAGAAAAGTGTGTGTATATATATATATATACACACACACGTATATATACATATACATATATATATGACAGTAGAACTGCCCCAGAGGGTTTCCTTGTCTGTAATCTTTGTGGGAGCAGATCACTAGGTGTTTTCTCCCATGGAGCCATGGTGGGTTCGAACCACTGACCTTTCACCTAGCAGCCGAGGGCTTAACCATTGTACCACCAGGGCTCCTTCATGACATCTATAATGAAGATAAATGTAATTATATGGTTGCCAGTTTTCTACATTTTGTATGAAGTAGTTCAATATTAACTCAATATCTTTGAAAGCTAATGATGCACATAATAATTCCTACAATATAGAATTATTCTTCTAATACCAAAACTCAATAGAGACATGGCAAGAAGCAAGAAGGGAAAGGAGGGGGCAGTAGGAGGGGAAGAAGAAGGAGAACAGATTAAGAACAAGAACTGTTATGATACAATATTCCTAATCAATGTAAAAAAAAATCTTAACAAAATATTAGCAAATAAATTCCAAAAATGTATGTAAACGTTACCAAGTGGGGTTGATTCCAGTGATACAAAGTTGCATTAGCATCCTAAATTCAATTAATTCAACATATTAGCAGAATAAAGGAGAAAAATATGATTATCTCAACAAAGATGCAGAAGACATCTTTGAAACAATTTAACAGCTGTCAATTAAAAGAGTCTCAGCAAGGAAGGAATAGTAAGGAACTTCCTCAATTTTATAAAAAGGCAGTTACTAAAGTCCTCTAGCTAATATCATAACTAGAATTGGGAACAAGGCAAAGATATCCAATCTCAACACTTCTACTCAAAATCTTACTGAAGGTCTTATCCAGTGTAATATGGGAGAAAAACAAGAAAAAGAAAAGGCATGAAGTTAGGAAAGAAGTAAAACTGTCTCTACTTCCAAATGACTTGATCATTTTTATAAAAAATTCGAAGGAATCTACACCAATAACTACCAGAAACAATAGGCGAATTTACTAAGTCTAGAGTATAGAAGGAAACCCTGGTGGTGGTGTAGTGTGGTTAAGACCTACGGCTGCTAACCAAAAGGTCTGCAGTTTGAATCCACCAGCTGCTCCTTAGAAGCTGTATGGGGCATTCTACTCTGTCCTATAGGGTCGCTATGAGTCGGAATCAACTCAATGGCAATGGGTTTGGTTTTTTGGTTTAGAGCATAGAAGGTAAATAGAAAAATAAAATGTGTTTTGATATATTAGCAGAAACAATTAGAAAACAAAATAAAATGAAATAATTGCATTCACAATATGATTTAAAAATAAATTAAAATATTTGAATTAATTTTAACAAAAGGCAGGGAAGGCTTCTACAATAAAAATTTTGCTGAAGAAAAAAAATGAAGAAGACCTAAATAAATGGACATGTATGCCATGTTTACTCATTAAAGACTCAATATTGCTAGTATATCCCCCAAGTTGATATATAGATTCAGTGCAATCTCTGCCATAAAATTTGCTGTTTATTTCAAGAAAATTGATGAGCCTCTCCTATAATTTATATGGAAGGTCAAAGGACCTAGGATCCCCAAAATAATATTAAAAAGAAAGAATAAAGTTGGAGAACTTATACTACCTGGTATGGAGGCTTACTCTAATGCTACCACAACTATGAGAGCATAATGCTCATGTAGGATTGAAAAATGGTCAACGAAACAGAATATAGATTCCACACATTAATCCACAGTTATACAGTCTATAAAGCTGCCAGAGAGATCCAAAGGAGGGGAAAAATCTAACAAATGGTGCAGGAACAACTGGATATCCATTCAGAGGTGAATAAAAGTCTGTGCTCGCCCTCCCATCAAACACAAAAACAAACTCAAGATTGATTAAAGACTTATATGTAAAATCTAAAACCATGACTATTTTAGAAAACAAATAAATGGAAAAATATCTTCTTGATTTGAGGCAGTCAACATCAAAATCATAAACTTGTGTTTATTAAAACATATCATTAAGAAAATAGGGTAAGCCACAATTTGAAAAAAAAATCACAAAAGATATATTTGACAAAGGCATGGTATCCAAGTTATATAACCCCTCCCTCATCTCTATAATGCAAAGACGACACTCAAAAAAAAAAAAAAGTCAAAATAGTTGAGCTAGAATTTCACAAAAGAAGATATATTTAAGGACAATAAGCATGGGAAAAAGAACACAACAGGAAAACCCAAATTCAAACCACAGTGAACTACCGGTATACCCGCTCAGATGGTTTAAACAAAAGCAATTAAAATATAAAAATACTGAAAATACCAACTATTGGTGCCAAGGTAAAGCAACTGAAACTTTCATGTAATGCTCTCGGGAATATAAAATGATACAGCTATTTTGTAAAAGTTTCTCACAGCTTCTTAGAGAAACAAACTATACCTACCCTGTGGCTTAGGAATTCCATTTCTAGGTACTTAACCATGATTGTTAATAATATATCTTAACAAAAATAGTCCTAGCAACTATATTCATAATTGCTAAAACTTGAAACAGCCCAGGTGCCCAGCAATAGGAGAATGGATTAATTTACTAATAATTTCCATAATGCTGTCTTTTGGTAAGTAGACATTTATAACTTTCATGAAGTCTAATTATTAATTTTGTTCAAGTTTTATGGCTATTACCTTTTGGTCTGTCTTAGACATCTAGTGTTGCTATAACAGAAATACCACAAGTGGATGGTTTTAACAAAGAGAATTTATTTACTCAAAGTAAAGTAGGCTAAAAGTCCAAATTCAGGGTGTCAGCTCCAGGGGACAGCTTTCTCTCTCTGTCGGCTCTGGAGGGCAATCCTTGTCCTTGTAGTCGAGGAGCTTTTCAGGTTCAGGGACCCCAGGTCCAAAGGATGTGCTGTGCTCCTGGTGCTACTTTCTTGGTGGTATGAAGTCCCCAACTCTCTGCTTGCTTCTCTTTCCTTTTATCTCTTGAGAGATAAAATGTAGTGCAGGCCCCACACCAGGGAAACTCCCTTTACATTGGATCAGGGAGGTGACCTAAGTAAGGCAGGTGTTACAATCCCACCCTAATCCTAACATAAAATTAAAATCACAAAATGGAGGACAACCACAGAATACTGGGAATCATGGCCTAACCAAGTTGACACACGTAATTTTTGAGGGCCATAAGTCAACCCATGACAGGGTCGTATCAAAGAAATGCTGCTTGCCTCCAACACCTACCTAAGTCACAAGTTTACCGTAATCAAACTCTACTAAACAATAAAAAGGAAGAACTACTAATACTCAAAAACATGGATGGGTCTCAAAATGTTATGCAAAGTAAATGAAGCCTTACAAAAAGAGAACATACTGTGTAATTCCACTTATAAAAACAATAACAAGAAAATCTAATCCCTGGTGGAAACAAATATTAGAAAAAAAATGCATTTACAGTGAGGATAAAGATGGGGATTGACTGGGAAGGGAAATGGGGAAAATTTAAAGGATGATGGGAATATTTCCTATCTTGGAAAGGATTTGGTGTAAACATTTGTCAAAATTAATGCAACAGTCACCTAAGATTTTTTAAGTATACTTTTCATTGTAGGTACATTTTATCTCAAAGGACCAAAAGAGAATCATAAACAATATTGAACTCTGGTTGATGATGTGAATGTTGAAATGTTTAGAGGCAAGTATACTCATATCTCCAACTTATTTGACATGTATCAAAAAAATATACTGATATAGGGATTGTCATTGTTGTTAGTTGCTGTCCAGTTGATTCCAATTAACGGAGACCAGAGGATGGATATGTTGATAGATATGAGATAAAACAAGTGTGTAATGGATATACTCACGGTGAAAGTTTTAACTTTTTTTCTGTGCTTAAAATATTTTATAAATAACATTTTATAAAAAAATTAAGGGTGTTTATACATCATTAGCTACACAATGGAAATATGATCAATTTGCACATGACTTGACTACATAATGTGTTTTTTTAAATTATAATCTGTCTTTGCTTTCAATGCAATAATTAACCAAAGTTCTAAAATATCATAAGGTGAAACAAAATAATATGTGTGAAGTTAACTATATACAAAATACTATTCGTAAGTATCAAGAACTCATTGATGTCATTTGAGTTTGGGTTCAGCCGTATTCCACTGCTTGCATCACATTAAACTTGCCTTTTCAAGCCTTTGCCTGTGCTTTCTCCCTTGCTAGAAACATATTTACCTTCTTAAAAGTATTTTTTTTTCATTCAAACCATAATTAATTGTCGCCTTGACTTTGCAAACTTCCCAGTGTCATCACTTTGACTTAGAGTTCTTTCCTATGAATTTCCAATGCATCCTCTTTAGAAACTTAGCATGGTACCCACCATACTTACAGTTGGTAGCATACTTGCCTGCCTCTCCCTATTGTCTATTGACAACACTTGTTATTATTGTTGTCACTTGTCATTGAGCAGGTTTTGACTGATGGTGACCCAATGTGTGCAGAGTAGAACTGCTCCAAAGGGTTCTCAAGGGTGTGATCTTTTGGAAACATACAAGGCCTATCTTCTGAAGAGCCTCTGGGTAGGTTTGAACCACCCACATTTTGACAACTGTGGAACAGACATTATCTTCACCCTAATGCATATTAAAGGATTTATAAATAAATAATTGAAGAATAAATGAAGGAAGGAGGAACGGAGGGAGGAAGGAAGGGAGGGAGGAAGGCAGGGAGGGAGGGAGGGAGAGAACGTTTAGTCCTGAGGATAAACGCACAAGGAGAACATGTGCACCACCAAAAATCAATATAACAGTTTCAGAGGACTTTGGTTTAGAGTGGTATTTACATAAACAGAGACAGGTTACCCTAAATAAAAGAATACCTTAAAAATATTTACTATCCTGAGAACAAGGTTAAGGGTTTCTTGTGAGAGTTTTTTCTTCTCCCTGCCTCATACATCTGTCTCCTTATATTTCACATGCATCTTAAAAGGGACAAAATAAGTGAAATACATAAATACATGTAATGCTCTATAAACTAACAAGATGCCAGCCATATCATGTTATCTAAATTCTCAACCTGGGAAATTCTATTGACTCCCAGAAATTTAGCTGTCTTAGCTTTACAAAATGAGTATTTTGACAACCCAGAAATCCCACTCCTCGGAATATACCCTAGAGATACAAGAGCCTTCACACAAACAGATATATGCACACCCATGTTTATTGCAGCTCTGTTTACAATAGCAAAAAGTTGGAAGCAACCAAGGTGTCCATCAACGGATGAATGGGTAAATAAATTGTGGTATATTCACACAATGGAATACTACGCATTGATAAAGAACAGTGACGAATCTGTGAAACATTTCATAACATGGAGGAACCTGGAAGGCATTATGCTGAGCGAAATGAGTCAGAGGCAAAAGGACAAATATTGTATAAGACCACTATTATAAGATCTTGAGAAATAGTAAACCTGAGAAGAACACATACTTTTGTGGTTACGAGGGGGGGAGGGACGGAGGGTGGGAGAGGGTTTTTTATTGATTAATCAGTAGATAAGAACTGCTTTAGGTGAACGGAAAGACAACACTCAATACATGGAAGGTCAGCTCAATTGGACTGGACCAAAAGCAAAGAAGTTTCCGGGATAAAATGAATGCTTCAAAGGTCAGCGGAGCAAGGGCAGGGGTCTGGGGAACATGGTTTGAGGGGACTTCTAAGTCAATTGGCAAAATAATTCTATTATGAAATCATTCTGCATCCCACTTTGAAATGTGGCGTCTGGGGTCCTAAATGCTAACAAGCGGCCATCTAAGATGCATCAATTGGTCTCAACCCACCTGGAGCAAAGGAAAATGAAGAACACCAGGGCCACACGACAACTGGGAGCCCAGGAGACAGGAAGGGCCCCATGAACCAGAGACCTACATCATCCTGAGACCAGAAGAACTAGTTGGTGCCCGGCCACAATAGATGACTGCCCTGACGGGGAGCGCGGCGGGGGACCCCTGAGGGAGCGGGAGATCGGTGGGATGCATACCCCAAATTCTCATAAAAAGACCAAACTTGGTGGTCTGGCTGGGACTGGGGGGGTCCCCGCGGCCGTGGTCCCCGGACCTTCTGTTGGCACAGGACAGGAACCATCCCCGAAGAAACTCATCAGACATGAAAGGGACTGGTCAGCGGGTGGGAGAGAGACGCTGATGAAGAGTGAGCTAATTATATCGGGTGGACACTTGGGATTGTGTTGGCGGCTCTTGTCTGGAGGGGGGGATGGGAGGATAGAGAGAGAGGGAAACCGGCAGGATTGTCACGAAGGGAGAGACTGGAAGGGCTGACTCAAGAGGGGGGGAGCGGGTGGGAGTAGGGAATGAGGTGTATGTAGACTTGTATGTGACAGACTGATTGGATTTGTGGGCGTTCACTTGAAGCTTAGTGAAAGTTAATAAAAAAAAAAAATGAGTATTTTGCCTAAAAGCCATCATTCATGGATCATTATCAGAGCTGACTCATTAAATCCTCCAGTGAAGGGGTGTTTACACTTAGATAACTAAAAAAGGTAGTTTGGGTGGTTGTGCAGTAAGTATTTAGCTGCAGGGGCCTAAAATCACCAATGTTTATAGACTTGGGGATTCGATGCCACTTCTGGCTTGCGTGTTAGTGCTAGCCTTTTGCAGTATAAGCTGAATTCTTAACTAATATATTTTTTTCCTAAGTTGAAGGTAGCTTTTAGACTATACTAAATCTAACAATTTTTCCTGGACAGATTGAGAAATGTTGGTGTGTTTTACTTCTAATATTAACTCAAAATCTTTCTTGAAATTTAACAAGATTTAATAGCTCTATAGCCTAATTTATACAGCTGATGGAAGCTTCAAAGGCTCCTTTAGTGTTCCCTGGGTGCTACAAACAGCTAACCAGCTGGGCTGCTAAGCAAAAAGTTGGGTGTTTGAGTCCACCCAGAGGTGCCTCTGAAAAAAGCCTGGGGATCTACTTCTGAAAAATCAAGGATGGAAAACCCTATGGAGTACAGTTTTACTCTGGCACACATGGAGTGTCGAGTCGATTCCATTAGTCAGAGTCAATTCAATGGCAACAGGTATTGGTTCTCTTGGCAGCAGAAGGCTTCCTGATTTGCTATGTAGACCACCCTCCGCAAGGTAAATAGCATCTGGCAGGGATTTCCAACCAAACTATTGTCTCCTGGCAAAGATCTTTTCGTTTGTTTTTCTACCCAAATTGGAGGTTTTCTCTCCTTATCTTTAATCAATTTTGTGATAAAGTCAAACTATGCTTTTTTAAAAACTTTTTTTAGAAATTAAAAAAAAATTTTCTCTATCCCTTTAGAAATGAAAGAAGAGAAGGGGAGAATGATAATTCTTACCCATCTGTAATTGGCCTTTCTGAGAATCAAGCAAAACTATAGCTGACTATAATACTTCACTCTTGTGTGGTTGGTTGGTCACATAAATTACAGTCATTTTTATTATGGGCCTTGAACAAGCAGAATTCATATTTATTAGATATATTTAATTCAGTGTCTCATGCAGGGCCTGTGTACAAGTATCTGTAACTCATAGTCACACAGTATTAAAACCACAAGTCACCTGAATAGACAAAGTACATAGCATAGAGAATTCTGAATGAATTACTATGGATTCTCTTTGGAAACCCTCCAGGATGTTTTCTTTCTATTAGAGATAAGATTTTAACTAGCTTAGTTCCCTCAATCCAGCAAGTGGTTTGTGATCTCTCTTTTTTTCCCCTTAATGTCTCTTCCATAATTAAATAGCCATGTAGTTAAGATTTATTGAAGCTAAGCTTACTTCCATTTGGCAAGAACCCAAGTCTTAATAATATAACATGTTCAAACACCTTTAGTACCAGGATATACCAAATACTCTCAGAAAAATTGGCATTTCCCCCGAAGATGAACTCTGAATCTATTATTTATTATTGCTTTAAATAAACACCACATGTACCCTTAAGAAAATAAGATTCTCCATCAATTCCAAGATATAATGTGGCCCAACAGATGAGGGAGCTTCCATAATCACAGGATACCATACTGGCACATCATAAAATCTTGCCAGGCCTTAACTAGCAAGAATTGTGAAACTATGGCTAACCATTCCCCTTAAGAAATATCTGTTGCTTCTTGCAGTTTGAAATCACATTAGAACAAACTCTAAAGAATTTATAGTGATTTCTGAAATCCATTTCTTGTTCTTCTTCAGTAAGCAACTGGTGACAACGCTTCACTTTAATGACCTAAGTATATACAACCTAGAATATTTTTTCAACCAACGTACACAGCAGGAAAAAATAACGAATGCAATACTGAATTGTTGGTAATTTTCAATAAACCGTTACTAAGAAAAGTTCTATGAGTAATTACAGGCTATACATAAATTTAGAGAAAAGCAGGGTATGTGAAGCCCAAAGATATTTTTAGATTCAAGTGGCTTTTCCTTATCTGTAATCATGAGTCGTAACCTCATACCAAAAATCAAACCCACTGTCGGCGAGCTGAATCCGACTTACAGCGACCCTGTAGGACAGAGTAGAACTGCCCCATAGGGTTTCCAAGGAGTGGCTGATGGATTCAAACTGTTGACCTTTTGATTAAAAACCAAATACTTAACCACTACACCACCAGGGCTCCAGCCAACATAGCATGCCTGGGAGGTCAGTGGCGCCTGCACTCGCAAATAAATATTGAGTTAATTAAGTTATTCTTTCATGCTGCAGAAATTCCTGTGCATGTATACCAGTACGTATGAAAGTATGTATATATATATCCATACATACTCATTGTAGATTATGGATACAGTCATTCTCAATAAGTGGTTTCAATATCTTTCCTAAAAAAATTATTTTTAGGTATGTGTAACCCCATTTGCACATATACAAGTGCATACACACACACACAAGCATATACACGTATCCTGGCCTTGGTTGGGTAGTACTTGTATATGTACTAAAAAATGAAATTTCTAGCACCCTATGTAGGTAAACCTAGATAAGCACCACATCTTGCAAAAATATATCTGGGTATGCCACACATAAAGCACAGTAAATAAATATAACAGCTCTGGGGATAGACTTAAGTGCTCCAATCCACCTTGCAACATTTGTGATTTGTGGAAATGAGTTTTTTTCTCTAATTCTTGGTATTATGGTCTGTATAATGGGAATAGTAATATACCAACATCGTAGCATAGTTATCAGGATTAAAAGAAATTTCAATGCATGTATTTATAGTTAGTATAACACATATATTTATAAATAATTAGTACAACGCAAAATAATTAGTATAATATCTGGAAGAAAATAAGAGCTCAGTAAATCTTCAATAAAATCATTGTTGTGATAACTATTATGTTATTTTTGTTAATTGCCATTGAGTCAGTTTCAACTCATGGCAACCCCACATGTGCAGCGTAGAACTGCTCCATAG
The DNA here is from genome assembly GCF_024166365.1 of Elephas maximus indicus. Taxonomy (NCBI): domain Eukaryota; kingdom Metazoa; phylum Chordata; class Mammalia; order Proboscidea; family Elephantidae; genus Elephas; species Elephas maximus. The sequence goes on along the minus strand of NC_064837.1, from coordinate 40,578,246 downwards.
AGTTTTCAAGGTTGTGACCATTTGGAAGCAGATTGCCAGGCCTATCTTTCAAGGCACCTCTGGGTAGGTTTGAACTGCCAGCCTTTCAGATAGTAGCCTAGTGCCTAACCATTTGCACAACTGATAAGACCCATTATATTATTAAAGTATTAAAATATACTTCCCTACTCCAAAAAAAAAAAAAAAAAAAATTTTTTTTTTTTTTTTCCCAGGGGGAAAATTTCACTGTTAGGCTGAAATTTCACCTTTAAAAATATTTTTTTATTTTATTCATTCATTTATTTATTTTTTCTTAGAAGACTTATTGAGCCCTCTTCATTTTCCTGCCTTGTGCTAGCACTGGGGATACAATGGTTGTCTAAACAGACATAGTCATTGCCCTGTGGCGCTTGCAAAGTCGTAGATTAAAAGACACCACGACTATAAAAGGAAAAGATTCAGGGTGCTAAAAAAGTATTTAAAAGGAAGATCCAAACTAATCTTAGAGCTGCCACATAAAATACGGACCATCATATTATAGGCTTTATCCAACCTTCAGATCTTTGTTGAGGTTTGTCTTAGACTGGGTTCTTGAGAGAAGCAAAACCAGTAAAGTGTATAAATATACATATCCCAACCCAATATACGTATAGAGAGATTTATATCAAGGAAATGGCAGACAGGATTATAGAGACTGGAAGGTTCCAAGCCCATAAATGAGGATAGAGGTTTCTCCTGATTCATGTTTGCCACAGGGGCTGGCAAACCCAAGATCGGCATGTCAGAGAGCAGGGCTCTTGCTCATAGGCTGTGAAGATCTGTGAGTCCCAAGATTAGCAAATAAGCTGATAGTTCAAGTCCCAAGAACTAGAGGTCAGATGAACAGGAGGCGGCTGCAGGATCCAGAGCAGGCAAAAACTAGAACACCCATTTATATTCAGATATAGGACACACACCCAAGGAAACTGCCTTTCAACTGACTGGCTACTCACAGCAGATCTCATCATGGGGATGATCACATATAAACAATGATAATCATGGCCCAGCCAAGGTGACACACAATCTTAACCATCTCAAGGTTATTTTCTTTTTATTAAACATTCCTTGTTGAATCAAGCCCAATTAATGCTCTGTCCTTACGACCCACAACCAAATGCTTCTTCCGTCCATTTGGCAGGCCCTTTGTGACAGTACATTGTTTTCTTACATTGGTCTTGACATTTACGTAATGTGAGGCTTGCAGGGGACCCAGCAATGTGGCTATATTAGAGCCAGCCACTAGTGGTTGTATTTGCAGAAAAGACCATTAGATCTCCTGTGAATACTTAACAAAAAAGAAATAAAATAAAAGGAACACATTAGAACTAAAATTCCTCATTATAAGATTCTTGAATCAGGTGGATTTTGTGGGTATGGGAGGTGGGGTGATAAATATACTATTCAGTTTTTGGAGACGGTTCTCCCAATTTGGTAAGAAGTTAAGATACAGTGATTCAATCCAAATACAGTGGTTGCTGGACTACTGTTACTTAGCAGAAGTGACACTAGAAGCGAAGAAATTCTGTGAAAATTAAAAATCAAGTCACAAAGAATTTTAAAAAATTACAGTACGACCAGAAATTTTGAAGAACACACTCTCCCTCAGAGACCTGACAAAGGAGTTGCAGCATCTGTGATACTGAGCCTCTTCTGAATCAGCAAGAGAAACACTGAGGGAAATCAGGACAAATGTACCATTACAGTGACTATATCAATAATGATAACAATGTCACAGGGTATTGTTAAACCAGCAGCACAATGACACAGATGGTGGCTCTTGGTCAGTCCACAGCTTTGGGAATCACATCAGAGACACCATACAGAGGGCCAAAGATAGTGGTCTAGACTAGGAACAGATACCCAGGATGTTAATTGACATCAGGAACCATGTGACCCACTGAGGGATGAGGCAAGGAAAGGGTTGAATTTGGGAAGCAGGAGTTTCTTCAGTATTACATTTGTTGTGGCTCAGAGGTAGGTCCTTCTATTATATTCAACCTCTTAATTTAACCTCCCTAGTGTCAAATGGAAATTAAAAAGACATATTTATACATTTTTTTCTTCTGAGCCAGACTACAAGATTTTTATGAGGGGAGGGAGGATATATGGGTTATATGTTACGTGTCTTAATGAAAACTTCCTAATTTTATACATTGATTATTTTCCAAAGAGCCTATCTATTACCTGTGTTTTCCCCTTTAATCAGATAGTGTACTTAGTATGTCTTACACATAATAAATAATAAATGTTAGTTCATTAGTATTAACCTAGGTGAGAAACATTTTGCATTTATATTCACATATAGTAATGTTCATATATGGCTGTGTTAAATAAAGCCATCTAGATGCAACTAATAATGAGAGGTAAGTAAGCCATTTTTCATTAGCCAAATCTATGGAAACAAGAATAAATCTGTCATTAGAAACCTGGAACAGAGTCATCCTACTGGGTTTAAATGGGGCCAAGAAGGTTTCCTGTGAAGTGATTAAATCTATCATGTTTAACTGTGTTCATTCTTTTTAGTTTTGTAGAAAAGAGAACTAGAATATAATCATTGATCCCAATTTGATGTGATGAGTTGAAGGGGAACAGGTTTTGTAAGGCGGAGCATGGTCACCCTCTTGCTTTCTGCTAGTTCACTGCCATTTTCTAAGTCATTCTTATGTAATTCTTGTTGAGGCAGCCTTATGTATGTCTAGAGACATCCGTGGCATGTAACCACTATTCTTCATCACCACTATAAAACCTCTGCCACTCCCACTGCAGGGCATGGAGATCTGTTCCATTGTGTTGCCATCCAGGACCTGCCTTATTGTAAGTCTCCCTAATAAACTCATTTGCTGCCACCCTGGAGTTGCCTGCCTCTTCCTTTGGTCTCTCAGCACCCTCCATCTTTGGAGGCAAGTTTCATGTTACTGGTCCCTGCAGGACATGAGTCAAACATCACATTCCAATAAGTATCTAATTGTGAATGTGCAATGATATGATATAGAATCTCATCTCTGAACAAATGTTGATCAGTGAAATAAAGATAACTAAATTAGTATGTTTGGTTAAGTGCTATGGCTGCTAACCAAAAGGTCGGCAGTTCAAATCCACCAGGTGCTCCTTGGAAACTCTATGGGGAAGTTCTACTCTGTCGTATAGGGTCACTATGAGTCGGAACGGACCTGACAGTAATGGGTTTGTTTTTTTGGTTTTAGCACATATGTAAGGAGCCTGGGTAGTGCAAGCAGGTTGCAATCAGTAGCTAACCTAAAGATCGGTGGTTTAAACCACCCAGCAGCTCCAGAGAAGAAAGGCCTGGCAATCTGCTTCCATAAAGATTATAGCAATTCCACTCTGTTACTCATGGGGTTGCCATGAGTTTAAGGCTGACTCAAAAGCAGCTAACAACGACAATGGCAGCAGCATATATGCCAATTTAAAATGTTATTTTTTACATGCTGTTAATAGAATTGAGCTTTCAACAACACAAACACAGTCATGCAATTTTGCTTAAAACACCCTGATTGTGCTTCACCGCATACAAGATAAAATCTAGACTATATCATGAGGCATGTAAGTCATTATCTATCCGATTAACTTCAGTACTTACTACTATTTCTTTTCTGTGTTCTAAAACCTGGGCTGCTTAAAATGTCTTCAAGCTTTATGAGAATCTGATAGAACATATGGACCTATTCCCCAGTGGGCACCTACTTATCCAGACATAGCTCTAATATTATATTCACAATGAAGCCTTAACCAATTCCCACAGGTAGAATTCACACTCCTGACATAATACACACATTGTATGACATGAAAACGTAATTGGAATCAGAGTAGTTTATATGACTCAGTTCTCAGAGTCAAAGATCTTGTCTTATTTATCTTTAAATTATATGTTCTTAGCTTATAATTCAGTACCTAATAGTCACTTGGAAACCCTAATGGCATAGTGGTTAAGTGCTACGGCTGCTAACCAAAGGGTCGGCAGTTCAAATCTGCCAGGCGCTCCTTGGAAACTCTATGGGGCAGTTCTATTCTGTCCTATAGGGTCGCTATGAGTCGGAATAGACTCGACGGCACTGGGTTTTTTTTTTTTTTTGGTTTAATAGTCACTTAAAAACTATTTGCTAAAGAAAGAATGACCCCTGTTGGCTTTACTTCAATTATTTTAGAACAGTACATTCAAAAAGAAATGCAAATGAATGAAGATAATAGATGAACACTCATTGTCCACAGAGCTATGACATTAAAAAACGAAACAGTTATTTTATACAATAAGCAAAACATCATGACTATATCATACATTTTGATATATATATCACATCACTTCTTTCTTGATTTGTCCAAACGTAAAAATGTAAACAGAAAGGATTGATAGTATTTTAATCACACCTCTTCCTTGGTGGCATTTGGCATTTGGGAAAATCATGACCACTGGTGTCAGTAGGCACAGATTTTTGGGTATAGTTTCTTGTGTGTGATCTCAAGTAAGTCCTTTAATTGATTTGAACTTTAGTGTCAAAAAAAAAAGCAAAATCAAAAACTCACTGCCAAAGAGACAATTCTGATTCATAGCAACACCACAGGACAGAGTAGAACTGCCCCACAGGGTTTCCAAGGAGCACATGGTGGATTCAAACTGCTGACCCTTTAGTTAGCAGCCATAGGTCTCAACCACTGCACCATCAGGGTTTCTTCTAGTCATATATAATATAGAGATGTTGATGATACTCCACTATATACCTCAGTGAATTATTTTGATGACCAAAAGGAGCCATGTAAAACAACTTTGAACTTAAATCACATTACAAACAAAAACTACTGTTTAGATGCAGTGATTGTGAGATAATATATACACTCTTCTAAAGAAAGGTTACTATGATGAAGGAAAATAATAGTTTGACCCAATTAGAAAGAAAAATTTAGAATGTGTTAAAAGAGAAAAAGAAATGGGTCACATTAAATTTTAAGATGCTTAAGTTAAAAAATGAAGAGAACACAAATCCTCAGTGTCCTATATGTGAATGAATACAGCTAATGTTTTGAAAGATTACCACAGAGCAAAATTTGTGTGGGAATGTGTTGATTCTAAAAAATTAAGTTCAGAGCATTCCAAATGCCCTTGAAAATGAAGGTGAAGTCACTGGGGAAGAGGGGGGAAGTAGTTATTGTTTTCTCTATTTTTAAAATTACCTGTCGGAATCCACAGTGAATATGATAAGCTAAAAAAAAGCAACAGGTAAGCAAATTTTGGAAATCAGGGATTGATTTCTGTATATTCAATATATGCTAACATAGTTTGAGCTACTTACTACTGCATTTAAATTAGTGTTTACGAGCGTAGTATAGTATAAACACAATGACCTTAAACAATGATGTACTATTATCCCCATTTTTGTGGATGAGGAAATGGATGCTCAGCTAATTTAAGTCACTTATTACTGAAACACAACTGGGAAGTAGAAGGCGTGGTATGTCTGACTCTGGCAATTGCACTCATTCTGCTCTGTTCACTCCACCTCAAAAACTTCATCCTATTGGAGTATCAGCCATTGCTCTCAAACCTATTTACTCTCTTCTCATGTAAGAAAACCATCTGGCCTTTATTAACGGAAACTAGTAAAAAAGGAAGGAGCCCTGGTGGCACAGTGGTTAAGTGCATGGATGCTAACCGAGAGATTGGCAGTTCAAACCCAACTGCTCCATGGAAAAAAAATGTGGCAGTCTGCTTCCATGAAGATTACAGCCTTGGAAACCCTATGCAGCACTTCTACCATGTCCTGTAGGGTTGCTGTGAGTTGGAATCGACTCAATGGCAGTGGGTTAATGAGAAAGGAGTGGGGAGAGGAAGGAAAAGCAAGATTTTTTTCAGAGTGTCAGGGTTACTAGATACTCAAAAAGGGGGAAGGGTCAGAAACCAGCAGCAGTGATTAGGAAGGGTTTGCAGCTGGCTTATAAAAAGGTCAAGAGTCCATCTTGATACCTGGAGGCATGAACAGTGAGGGGAATGTTTCAGTGACCTGCAGGGGATTTGTTATACTTGTCTTCTTGCCTGAGGAACTCACCAATTACGTGAAAATGCCAACTGGTCTCCTTACCTGAATTTTAGGAAAACCTCTCAAGAAGAAAAAAATATCCACAGACAGTATGCAAAAGTCATAGAAGATGAAAATATAGGAAGAATTTTTTTTTTTCCCTGAGGAGGCAAAAGCAAATCATTCCCAGTTTCAAGAGTGGACAACTAAAAAAAAATAAAAAATATGTGACAGAGAAGAGTGAAATGAAAAGAAGAAATTATCTATTGCTACAGCTGCTAACCCAAGGGTCGGCAGTTCAAATCTGCCAGACACTCCTTGGAAACTCTACAGGGCAGTTCTACTCTGTCCTATAGGGTCTCTATGAGTCAGAATCGACTCGATGGCACTGGGTTTTGGGGATAGGAACAATACAGAAATTTTGTAGTTGAAAATGTTATCTGAGTTAATAAATTATAAATTTAAAAAATCAAGATAAAAAGCAGTATATATGATAATATAAGCCATAAACACACATACATGCACATACACTTTGTATTATAAGTACATAGACATAATCCATATGTATATATGTACACGTATATACACACACACATGTTAGAAGAGCCATTTTTCCATCTTAGCAAAGTTGTGTTTTCATGATTTTCTACAAAGAAAATGAAATACTTAGTTATAAGATAAGTGTGCACCTTGGTTTAGTTATCTGGTGTTGCTATAACTGAAATACCATAAATGGGTGGCTTTTAGGAACAAGAATTTATTGACTCAGTTTTGGAGGCTAAGAGTCCTAATTCAGAACATCAGCAGGGCTATGCCCTGTTCATTTTAGAAGAGGCTCACCTTGTCTCTTGTGTCTGAATCTTTGCATCTGTTTTCCCTTTTTATAAGATAGCACTCATAAGAGATTAGGTTTATGATCCAGCCTACTGTATGGCCTCACAGACATAATAAAAGAAACTCTATTTTCAAACAGGGCCTTAGTCACAGGTACAGGGATTAAGACTTCAACATACCTTTGTTGGGGACTCAAATTAATCCATATCATACCTTTTCCCGGAGAAGTTTCCACAGCTTTCTGCAACATACTGGAAATTTACAAGAATTGTGATTTTTTAAAGAGATGTGTTTCAGGCCTTAGGAAGATACCTTTAACGATATATAGGAACCCTCTTTGGAAAGAGAGAGGGAATTATATACAATATTGCTTATATTGAGACCTAACCTAACTGGGGAGTGTGTGTTTGTTCTGGAATATGATTCTATAAAATAGACTTTGCCAAATGTGATAACTTCCTTTTTCTCCCCTGCATATTTTACCTAGTACACATATATAGCAGACATTTTTCTTTTCTTTTTTTCTCCTTGGCGGTCCAGCTGCCAAAACCATCTCCATATTCGAAGAATCCCGCCATTATAAGCCTTTGTGGGCTGAATAGCCTACCTTTACCCCTGACTTGGCCAACTAGGGCATGGACAGGAGACTCAGGTTTGGCCAATCAGTACTATCCATCCTATCTATTGGTTTTGGTTGCAGATAGCAGCCACAACATATTGAATTTCCAGGTCCGGCAGCAGAAAAGCACAACTATAGTCAAGCATCGAAAGGAAGCGGGCAAATGCTTCAGTCCACAGCTTGGCAGGGGTAGCACTAGTGCCCTAACTCTACCACTTTTGTGGCATGATTTTGGCTGTGATTCTGGCTGATACCTGGTCTCTCTTGTTCTGCCCATTTGAGAAGCTTGGTTCTGAAGTCTTTCAATTCTGTAATTGACCCACTATCATTTTAATAAAGTCACTATATTAATTAGCCAAAGTTGGTTTCTATTGCTTGCAGTTAAAAAATCTTGATAGATAAAAAAAAAAAAAAAAATAGATACAGGGTGTGAAACAATGATTACAGGCAGTGGGGGTGGAGGGGAGGAATTCCTGGAATGTGTCCTTTATCATTTTGAAGTTTGGGATTAAAATTTAAAGATCTTGGAGCACAGGTGGTATTTTATGTCTTTTTCCATTTGAACATTGTGACTTTGGGAAAGAAGGAAATTGAATGTAAACAGGCTGAGCACACAGATGGTGTTGAAAACTGAATTTGATTTGCTGGACCACAGTTTATGATAGCGTAACAGCAGTTTTTGGCAAAGAAATGGTACACACCTCACCAGAGCTGGTAGAGATCTTTGCATATCATTGCTCAAAAATGTAAAGGCTGTAAAGTTAATAGCAAAGAAGAAATCACCCTAATCAAACAACATATTATTATCTATAAAAGACCATAGATGTTCATTCATAGAATATGCATTTAGTGCTATTTCAGTATCAGGCAGTATATTGCAGGGAATAGAAAAAAGTGAGCAATTCCTACTCTCTATGAATGTCTCTTTTATACTCATTTAGCTACTGTTTATCCCTCTATCATAATATTTTTGATCATTTCTTTGAAACCCATTCATTTCTGAATTCCTTGAGGACATAGGACTTATCTTCTATTTTTTTTATGGTCATAGCACATAATGCACGATTCTAATACTTAATTGACTTTCAAAAAAAGACCAGTTAATATGACTATTATTCAAATCTACATACAAACCACTAAGTCCAAAGATGAGGAAATTGGAGATTTTTACCAACTTCTGCAATCTGAAATTGATCAAACATGCAATCAAGATGCATTGATAATTATTGGTTATTGGAATGAGAAAGTTGGGAACAGAGAAGGATCTGTAGTCAGAAAATATGGTCTTGGTCACAGAAATAACGCTGGAGTTTGCATTGTAGAATTTTACAAGACCAGTGACTTATTCGTTGCAAATACCTTTTTCAACAACATAAACCTGTTACCACTGAGTCAATTCTGACTCATAGCAACCCTATTGGACAGAGTAGAACTGCCCCATAGGGTTTCCAAGGAGTGGTTGATGGATTCAAACTATTGACCTTTTGATTGGGAGCTGAGTCACCAGGGCTCCATAAATGGTGACTATACATGTGGACCTCACCTGATGGAAAACACAGGAATCAAATCAACTACAACCGTGGAAAGACACAATGGAAAAGCTCAATATCATCAGTCAGAATAAGGCCAGGGGCTGACTGAGGAACAGACCATCAATTGTTCATATGCAAGTTTAAACTGAAGCTGAAGAAAATTAAAACAAGTCCATAGGAACCAAAATACAACCTTAAAATATCCCACATGAATTTGGAGACCCTCTCAAGAATAGGTTTGACTTATTACTGACTGAAGCCCAGATGAGTTATGGGATGACATCAAAGACATAATAAATGAAGAAAGCAAAGGGTTATTAAAAAGAATGAAAAGACCAAAATGGATGTCAGAAGAGACTCTGAAACTTGTTCTTGAATGTAGCTAAAACAAATGGAAGAAATGATGAAGAAAAGATTTCATAGGGCAGTTTGAGAAGACAAAGTATTATAATTAAATATGCAGAGACCTGGAGTTAAAAAACCAAAAGGGAAGGACATGCCCCACATTTCTCAAGCTGAAAGAAGTGAAGAAAAAATTCAAGCCTCAAGTTGCAATTTTGAAGGATTCTTTGGGTAAAATATTGAAAGATACAGGAAGCATCCAAGGAATAAGGAAGGAATATACAGAGTCACTGAACCACAAAGAATTGGTTGACATTCAACTATTTTAGGAGGTGGCATATGAGCAAGAAGTGAAGGTACTGAACGAAGAAGTACAAGCTGCATTGCTGGCACTGGCAAAAAACAAGGTCCCAGGAAATGACAGAATACCACTTAGGGTGTTTCAACAGATGGAGGCATTGCTAGAGATCCTCACTCATCTATGCCAATGAATTTGGAAGACAGCTCCCTGGCCATCCTACTGGAAGAGATCCATACTTGTGCCCATTCCAAAGAAAAGTGATCCAACAGAATGTGGAAATTATAGAACAATAACATTAATATCACACAGAAATAAAATTTTGCTGAAGACCACTCAAAATTTGTTGCAGCAGTACATCCACAGGGAACTGCCAGAAATTCAAGCTGGATTCAGAAGGGTGCATGGAATGAAGGATATCATTGCTGATGTCAGATGGATCATAGTTGAAAGCAGAAAATAGCAGAAAGAGGCTTAAGTGTGTTTTATTGATTGTGCAAAGCCATTTGACTGTGTGGATCATAACAAATCATGTATAACATTGTGAATAATTGGGATTCTAGAATATTTGTGGTCATGCAGAATCTGTACACAGAGCAAGAGGCAGCCATTTGGGCAGAACGAGTGGATGCTGTGTGGCTTAAAGGCAGGAAAATGTGTACCAGGGTTGTATCCTTTCACCATACTTACAGCCTCAATCTGTAGGCTGATCAAATAATATGAGAAGCTGGGCTATAAGTAGAAGAATATTGGTGAAAGGATCGGTGGAAGACTCATTGGTGGAAGACTCATTAACAGCCTGCATTATGCAGATGATACAACCTTGCTTGCTGAAAGTGAAGAGGACTTGAAGCACTTACTGATGAAGTTCAAAGACTTCAGCCTTCAGTATGGATTACAACTCAACATAAAACATAATCCTCACAACTGGACCAAAAAGCAACATCACAAAAGACAGAAGTTGTCAACTATTTCATTTTACTTGGATCCACAATCAACGGCTATGGAAGCAGCAGTCAAGAAATCAAATGAAGTATTGCAACAGCCAAGTCTGCTGCAAAAGACCCCTTTAAAGTATTAAGAAGAAAAGCAGTTCCCTTTGAGGACTAAGGTGGACCTGGCCAAGGCCGTGATATTTCCAATCACTTCATATACATGTAAAACCTGGACAATGAATAAGGAAATCTGAAGTAGAATCGATGCCTTTGAATTATGGTACTGGGGAAGAACATTGACTGTATCATGGACTTTCAGAAGAACAAACAAATCTGTCTTGGAATAAGTACATCCAGAGTGCTCCTCGAAAGTGAGGATGGTGAGACGTCATGTCATGTACTTTGGACATGGTATCAGGAGGGACCATTCTCTGGAGGAGGAAATCATGCTTGCTAAGGTACAGGGTCAGCAAAAATGAAGAAGACCCTCAATGAGATAGATTGACACAGTGGCTGCAACAATGGGCTCAAACTTAGCAAAGATTGTGAGGATGGCATAGGATCGGGCAGTGTTTTGTTCTGTTGTGCATAGGGTCACTATGAGTCAGAAGCAACTCAATGGCACTGTCAACAACACTACCCCCTAAGTTTGGTATCTCATATTTTGAGTTTCTATTGTCACTTTGATACCCTAGAGATATATCTTGAAAGAGCTCAGTGTTCAAGGCAGACATTCTCTACTAGTTAAGCTAAACTATTGTTTGGTTTTAAGAAGACTAAAAGGGGGATTTTTTCATTGAAGATTTAAAGATTAAATCATGGCAATAGTTCCAGGAATTCAACCAGCCTCCACGGCTCCAGGAATCCGGAGTCCATGAGAACTTGAAATTCTGTTCTGTAACAATAGTCAAGTGATTATGGAGGGGCTGGAATAGATCTAGTTTAAAAGCAGGTTGGTTGTGGTGGTGTTGCGTGCTGTCAAGTCAATTTTGACTCAGAGTGACGCCACCTGACAGAGTAAAACTGTCCCATAGGGTTTTCTTGGCTGTAATCTTTACGGAAGGAGATTGTCAGGTCTTTCTCCCACAGAGTTGCTGGGTGGGTTTGAACTGCCTACTTTTCAGTTAGCAGGCGAGTGGTTAACCACTGTGCCAGCAGGACTCCTTACTTAAAAGTAGATAATAGGACAAAATAAATAAAGAAATAAAATGTGAGGATAACATTGACAGCACATTCAATGCAGGGCAACGGTGTGACAGGACTCCGTAAATGTCAGTTCTGTGCTGGGCTCCTCTAACGGGATGCCCAGAGGAAGGGAGCCAGCCATTCCCATTGTACTACACTGGTCTGGCTGTGCTCAGAAGCCTGCGTTCTCAGCTGATCTGAATACGAAGGTCACAGGAAATGGATAACTAGTTCAGAAAAGGGTGACCTTCATGGTGAAGTGTCTGAAAGCTGTAATGTGTACTTTAAAGTCCTAAGGGAAGGTAGTCTGGAAACAGCATGAGCAGAGTGTGATTAGCTCAAGATCTGCCATGAAGAAATTAGTTACTGACTGTAGTATCCAATCACCTTTCCAGACTAGGCTTGAAGCAGATTTCAGGAGCCAAGGTACCAAATCAGGGGTTCAAAGAGTAAAGGAGAGGAAAGCAAGGAGCAAAGGATAAAATGGACAAATGAATGGATAGCCTGAAACATGGGTTATTGCCAGTCTTTTTCCTGGACTCTGTGCTTTAAAGACACAAGTGACAATTAAAGGGAGAGGGTAAATGGTTACATAGAACTAGGACAAGTAGGCTAAAGTCCCTATTATAAATGCATTGTGAAAGCTTTTGTCTTTCCTGCAATCTTTTAATAACCAAAAACCCATTGCTTTCGAGTTGATTCTGAGTGGTAGTGACCCTGTAAGGACAGAGTAGAACTGCCCCATAGGGTTTGCAGGGAGCCACCTGGTAGACTCGAACTGCCGACATTTTGGTTAGCAGCCGTAGCTCTTAACCACTTGGCCACCAGGGTTTCCTCTTTTAATATAAAAAAAAAAAAAATAGTGCCCACTAATTCCTTGAAATGATTGGAATACAAAAATGACACTGATCCAGAAGACCCAATCTACTTCATTGCACTTGAACTCTTCCAGTAGCAGGTGCATAATGTCAGGAAGGTCATAGAAGAAAATCCTAGTTTTGATAAAAGTTTCCATAATATATCCAACTCAAAGTATCTCCGTGCTTACTCAATTTACAAAAGTTACAGATTTTTTTCAATTAACATAAACTGCAAACAAAATATACTGAGACCTTTGGTAATGTTACGAAAAGGATTATTTAAGTAAAACAATTTTGTATATTTATCTTGTGTACAGCAGAAAGTTGTTTTTTTTTTTCTTAACTTTTTAAAGAATTATTTCTCCTATTTCAGGAAGCAAGATAGCACAGATCCTGAGTAAAACTGCCTGAATTAAATTCTTCGTTCCAATATTTTCTGGCTCTATGATCTTTTAAAAAGTTCGTTAACCTGTCTCTGACTCAGTCTGTTTATCTACAAAATCAAGATAATAATAGTACCCAGAATTGAATAAGATAATAACATTTATAAAAATATCTGGTAGTGGTCACCACAAGAATGTCGGTGGAAGTTATTGCTTTTAATAGTAATGCTATTTACATGTATGAGAAGTATATTCAGTGTAGCCCAAGTATATTACAATAAAATATTCTCTCCATATACAGCTTGTTTTGATCTTGTATGTTTTCATGTTTTTTCTAATTTAGGGAATATATTTTTTGCAGAAACCCTGGCGGTGTAGCGGTTAAGAGCCACAGCTGCTAACCAAAAGGTTGGCAGTTTGAATCCACCAGATGCCCCTTGGAAACTCTATGGGGCAGTTCTAACTCCGTCCTATAGGATTGCTATGAGCTGGAATTGACTCCACAGCGATGGGTTTGATCTGGTTTTGGGGTTATTTAGGTTTTACTAGTTTGACTTTTTATCTTCCAAATTAATTCTATTAGTTATCTGGTCAGATTTAGAGATGTTATTTGTGAACAGGATTTAATTAAACTAGTGTAGAAAATAGCAAGTCCACTGATTTATTCATCATTTTTTAGTCAGTTCTCTATAGGGTCGCTGTAAGTTGGAATTAACTCGATGGCGTAGGGTTTAGTTTTTTTGATAATAGTTCCATGTGTATAGACATATTCTCAAAGTCTTCTTCATTTAAAAACATTTTATATTAAAAAGTTTAATGAGGTAAAACATACCTACAGGAAAGTGTAAACAAGTCATGAGTGTACAGCTGAATGAATTTTCACAAAGTGAACACGCACATGTGACCTTCATGCATATCAAGAAATTGAATATCCCCAATATCCCAGAGGAAACCCTGGTGGCATAGTGGTTAAGTGCTACGGCTGCTAACCAAAGGGTCGGCAGTTCGAATCTGCCAGGCACTCCTTGGAAACTCTATGGGGCAGTTCTACTCTGTCCTAGAGGGTCGCTATGAGTCGGAATCGACTCGATGGCACTGGGTTTGGTTTTGGGTTTGGTAATGTCCCAGAAGCCCTGTGGATACCCCCTTCTCTGTCACTACCTTCCCAAAGGTAGCAATTATTTTAATTTACAACACAATAGATTAGTTTGCTTGGTTTTGAGCTTTATAAAGGCAAAAAAAAAAAAAAAGATGAAACTATTTCACATGAATTCTTTTGTGACTGGTTCACTCAACATTATTTGTGATATTCATCCATATCAGTGCATCTGAGGATACTTCATGCATTCCAAATTCTGTACAGTATTTCATTGTGTGCATTTGCTACAATTTATTTATCTATCCTACTGTTGATGGAAATTCCGATTGTTTTCAATTTGGGCTATTATTAGTAAATGCTGCTATGATTATTCTTATACATGCCTGTTTGTTGTTGTTGCTAGGTGCCATTGAGTTGATTCTGACTCACAGCAGCCCTATGTACAACAGAACGAAACACCGCCCAATCCTGCACCATCCTCACAACCTTCGCCATGTTTGAGCCCATTGTGCAGCCACTGTGTCAATCCAACTCACTGAGGGTCTTCCTCTTTTTCACTGACCCTCTAATTTATCAAGAATGATGTCCTTGTCCAGGGATTGGTCCCTCCTAATAACATGTCCAAAGTATGTGAGACTAAGTCTTGCCATTCCTGCCTATAAGGAGCATTCTGGCTATACTTCTTCCAAGAAAGATTTCTTTGCTCTTCTGGCAGTCCATGGTATATTCAGTATTCTTTGCCAATACCATAATTCAAAGACATCAATTCTTTGGTCGTCTTTATTCATTGCCCAGCTTTCACATGCATGAGACCTGCTAGTGAACATATGTTTTCTATTGAGAATATTCCCAGTAATAAAATTGCTAGGTTATAACATATACACATATTCAGCCTTTGTAGATATTGTCAAACAGTTTTCTAAAATGGCTATGCAATTAACTCTCCCACCAACAACGTATGAGTTCCAAGCTCGATGTCGATGAGATAGAGATATAAATTCTTCTCACAAACAAGATGGGATGCCAACATTTGAAACAATGATACGATCTTCTACACCTTGGCCATCACTTTTGAAAAGCTAGGCATGTTAAAGTCACATGTGCATTAAATGGTTTTTTTCTAAGATGTCTTGCTTTCTATGAATATAAAACTCTCACCTCTGAACTTGACACATAGTTCATATTCAGTTGTTCATGATGGTATGTGTTAATATGTATTATTCTTGGACTTGGGAGTCTTCAAATTTTTAGACATTTTTTATGAAACTTATTAAGTCCATATTATTTATTTTGCTATTTTATTAAAAATAAAATAGTAAAAAATAATAAAAGATTTTGCAGGAATTTATTGTGTTTCTATTGGGACTCTGGGACTACAGTAGACACTGAGGATAACCAAAAAAAACCCACTGCTCTCGAGTCCATTCCGACTCATAATGACCCTATAGGGCAGAGTAGAACTGCATCATAGAGTTTCCAAGGAGCACCTGGCAGATTCGAACTGCTGACCTCTTGGTTAGCAGCCATAGCACTTAACCACTATGCCACCAGGGTTTCCCACTGGGGATAAGGAGATTAAAAAAACAAGAATTCCAAGTCTAGTGAAGGGAACAGTTGATTAAGTAGACAATTATAATTACAATATCTACAGTTAAGGTCATGGTCATGTACACTGAGTGCTCTGGGAGAATCTATACAGATCTGAGATAAAAGAGGGTAAGCACAGGAAGGAAACAGGGGACCTCTGAGCTGAATTTAAAGACTGAAGATTTTTAGCTAATTGTATATCAGTCTCATCTTCCTACTGACATACACTTGCTTTTTGGTTTTTAATGTTCTTTCTCTGAAGTTCTGCAAATTCTAACAGTAGTCAAGTTATGCTTGTTATTGAATGGAAAATTGCAACAGAAGGATGTACAAAGGCAAAACAGCAATAACAAAATTCTTCACCTACCACCATATCCCACAGCTCTTCATTTCCCAACTCCGTTCAGTGTTAAAAACCTAGCCAGAATCTTCCCACAACTTTCCTGTGTTCACACATTGCATGTTAATTCGAAGCCTGTAATGCATGTAGGTCCTGAAATGCCACAGTTTGAATATGTGTGTGCGTGTCTTTTAAGAAGTTTTAAATTTTTGTTTGCTTGTTTTTATTGAAAAATGAATCATGCTATATACATCACTTAGCAATTTGATTTTACATCACATGTAAAATTATATTTTAATATTATGTTACATTTCAAATATATAAGCCCATATACAGGAAGTATACATAAGGTACAAAAAATAACAGTGTTGTAACAACTGCTAATAGCTTCAGAGATCTTACACACTCTTCTCCAATTGTTTCTCCTACCTCTTATCTCCACCAAAAGCCATGCCCCTCCATCTATTTTGAATTTTGGACTTCTTTTTTAAAATTAAATTAACATGACAATATATCATATACACCTCTAATCAGAAGATATTGGTTTTCTCTCTTTTTATTTTTATAGGTGTATAAGTATTCACATATGCATTATATACAAAAACAACATATTATGCGTGCTCTCTATCTATTGCAGGATTTTCTTCTTCACAATTCATTCTTCTCTTCTACCTGCTTTCACTTCACCCTCCTCCTGATCCCAGACATTGCCCATATTGAAAATCTGGTGTCCATTCTTGCATTGTTTCATATTTTGCTGCCAGTTCATTTAACCACATACAAATAGGGTTGAAGTTTCATATTTATAAATATTCAGTTATTTACAAAAATGGAAATATATACAATTATCTAAGTAACTACACATATTTATTTTTAAACTGAGTATTATAGACCATTCTCTGCATTGCTATATTGGTTATTCAATAATAACTAATGAAAATTGATCTAGGCCAACTGATACAGCTCTTTTTTTCACCATACACCATTTCATATTGTTGGTATGCATAGGAGATTCAGGTATTCTATCAGTAATCATTCACTTTGCTCATAGTTGCTTATTGCCTCTATGAACATTGGTATGATAAACATCATGTCCATAAACCTTCTAACTGAGACCTTTCTCTCTTCGGGATGGATTCCCAGGAGTATGATAACTGAAGTTAAAGACGTGTTTAATTTTAGTAAGAGTTGTTCCACATTTTTCTAAAAATGGTGTAAGCATTTGTATGACCATAAGATCCTTATAAGTACCTTTTTTTTTTTTCCCCATATCTGTACCAGCAAGAGTTCTCTTACCACCTACCTCCTTCTTTAATTTTTCTACTCTGATGAGTAAGAGTGATATTTCATTGTCACTTTAATTTGCAATTCTCCCATCATTACTGAATGTGACATGCATATTTTGATGCTGATAAACATCTAGCTTTGTTCTTTGGTCAATTGTTTATTTCTATTCTTCTGTCACTTTTCTTTTAGATCTTTCATCTATTTCTTGAAAATTTGTAAGAGTCATTTTTTGTGATATAGATATTATCTCCTCTTCTGTCATTTGTTTTGCAATTTCTTCCCCAATAATATTATTTTTCTATTCATGTTGTGTTATTACAAAGAACACACAACAATACCAGATAACTAACAAGAGTATTTATGAAACTACTACAGGCTTGGCTTCATCTGCAACCCGAACTAGCTATCTCAAACACAAGAAAACAAAACAATTTCCAAAAGCATTTGCCATCTTTGTGGTTTTATCATCTCTCCACGAGGTGGGGGAGGGGTGGTCTTTTGTGCCTGAGAAGGTGAAAGATCTGTAGACTAAGCTTCCTGGCCAGGTTACAAAGGAGATTTAGTCTTTGCCATTGCTACACAGTTCCCAAAGAGCACCCTCTGCTCCTATAAGCAAGGCAATGTGCCCTTGGGCAATATAGTACATAACCACCACAGCCGGAAGTAAAACACATATAGTTCAGTGTGCAGATGAAACCATGATTATTGCATTACTTGACCACTTGAGGTTCTAGCTCCTAGAAAGTCAAACTTCAGGATCAATTGCTCCCTCTGAAAGCATTCAAATGAACTTCCCAAGCTAAGTAAAAGTGGATATCTCCTACTTGCAATTAATCTATTTGGGGTTTACCCAGATAACATCTTTGGGCATTTGGGGGAACTAAGTAGCCTCTAGCAAAAGGGAATATAATTAACATCAGAACACTAGGTGAGCAATATTTAATTACACTCTATCAAAACAAGATTACAATTATATGCCACATTCCTAGAAAGGTCGGAAATTCTAAACTCTGGTAGTAAGTGCCGGGCACTCTGCATTTCATAAACCTCTTAAGCCATTTAAGGATGGGCTACCCAGAACCAGCTTAGCCTTTAACAGAACTGGGGCAGCCAAGATGAAGTTTGACCATAAAAAAATGTTTAACTAAAATATACTACGTGAAGATGGGGCATCACCTAAGCAAAAAGGCGTTTAACTTAAGGGAGTAGAATAAGCTTGGTTTAACATGCAAACTTCATTAGCAATATTTTTAGAAAGTGGGCCCCAACTTTCTCTGGGTCAAATGTTTGATTCAGGCTAAACTTTTGACATTTAATTTTCCAAAATGCGTTCAGTGTTGCCAACATCCCTTATTTGACAAAGCTTTATTTTACGAGAATATAATCAACAACCGGGGAGGGAAATTTAGAAATAAACTGAGTGCTTATCAGATCGAGACACTTGACATTACATACAGTTTTGCTTTGTCAGACGGGGTCAATATGACTCGATGGCACCCAACAACAACAAACCTTGTTTAAGCCACCCAGCAACCCTGCAAAGGAATTAATTCCACTATTTTATAGAAGAAAACTTGTGCCTCTCTGAGGTTGTGTAATTTTCCCAAAGTCCCATAGTTAGTAAATGTTACAGCCATGATTCCAGACCAGAGTTTCATGATTTTGGAAGCTATGACTTATTAAATAACCATATATACTTAGTGGTTAAGTGCTACGGCTGCTAACCAAAGGGTCGGCAGTTCGAATCTGCCAGGCGCTCCTTGGAAACTCTATGGGGCAGTTCTACTCTGTCCTATAGGGTTGCTATGAGTCAAAATTGACTTGACAGCACTGAGTTTGGTTTTGGTTTTGCCCCGCCCCCTCAACACATACACACACAATCAGAAAGCAGCCTGTGATAAATTTCTACTTAATCTGTACTTTCTAAAGTATTAGAATTTAAAGAAGATAAAGATTAGTGTGAATTTGGGGAGAAAGTGAGAAAAAAAATCAAGGAAATCTCAAGGTAATAGAAAGATTTGAATAGGGCATTGAAAAAAAGAGTTGAAATTGGATAAGCAGAGAAAGGAAAAGGCTCTTTAACATGGGGACAATATTCCACAGAAATCAAACACTACTCAGTGATATTGTTCCATCTCCATCATAAAAAAAATCAGGCTTTTAGTTTTCTAAATTTTAAAAGCCTAGGAACTGTTTGACTTTAAGCAATTATAGTCAGATTAGAGACCTTCTTAGGTCTTTAAACAATGACCAAAGTCAGCTTGACCCACACTCTCATAAAATAATCATAGATAATGCATTTCATTAAGATGGGGAATAGGTAATCATTCCTGTAGATAAGGAACAGCAATGGAGTAACAAAGTATCCATTGTAAATATTCAGGAAAGATGAGTAGAACAATCACAATTCCTCATATTAACTAGAAGCTTGGAACACACATAGCACCTCGAACTCTATAATCGAAGGGAAAGCAGATGAGAAAAATATTTATTAGAAATCTCACATTCCAACTATCCCATTTGATAGCGAGTGCTGGTTAAATATTTCCCTGCAAGTTGAGAAGCATGAATAAATCACTGGTAACCACCAGCCTAGAAATGGAAAGGAAAGGACCTCTTAAGCATCTTGCTTTATAGTCTGTCCTTTTATTTGAGGAAACTGAAACTGAGACAGGTGCAGTGACTTGGCCTGAGTTACAGCACTTAACTGGTAGAACCCAGCTCAGGTGCTAGTCCTACTGTTTTGAATTTATCTTGATACCGGATGAATGGTTAGCTGCAGATCCCTTTGCAAGAATTTGGTAGATTGAGAACAATAATATTACGTATTTTCCATTTTTTTAATTTTTTTATTTTTTTTAACTTCCTTGCTTCTCTTGGAATCCTCTCTGGGGTCCTTCTCCAAGTATCTGTAATATCCTCTGGTGCTGGACTACTGCATCACCTGCCAAGTGAATACAACTTTCTCTCCTACTCCTTGAGATTGAATGGTCATGATCACTTTTGTTCATGAATCCAGGTGGCTTCCAGGTATCAGTTCCCAGTCTTAAAATGAGTCAATAAAGTCTTTGAAAAAGAGGTTGGTAATATATATAAAGAACACCTTTTTTAAGTTCATATTCTTTTTTGGCTTATCATTTTCACCTGTTGAAATACACCTATTAAATAAATAAACCAAATAGCTGATGAAGATTTCAGCACAAAAATGTTTTAATTACAGAATTATTTGTAATGATGGAAATATGACAACAATCTAGATGTTTAATGGTATTGAAATAGTTAAGCAAATTTAAAAATATTCATAAAATATGTGCCTACTAAAAAGGTCTTTGTAAATAGCTTTAATGATATTGAAAGATACTTATGATATAATCATTAGTTGAAAAACATATTAAGTCACATAGAAATGCCAAATATTTCTTTTCATTGAAAATGAAATAAAGTTATATACAGAGGGGAAAAACTGGCAAAGGGCATACTAACACTTTTGTAAGTTTTTGGTTTGGAATAATTTTAGATTTACAGAAAAGTTGTGAAGATTGTAAAGGGAGTCCCATATATCCCTCACCCAGTTTCCCTGAAGCTTGACATCTTACATCACCAGGGTACATTTGTCAAAGCAAAGTAATAAACATTGGTACAATACTATTAATTAAATTACAGAATACATTTGAATTTCATCAGTTTTTCCACTGATGTCCAGGATCCCATGACAGATTTTCAGTCTTTTCTTGTTTTTCAGGTCCTTGAGAGTTTTAAAAAATGATGGTCAGGACTTTTGTTAAATCTTTCTCAATTTGAATTTTTCCAGTGTTTCCTCGTGGTTAGCCTGAGTTTACAGGTTCTTGGGAAGAATATCATAGAGGTGGAGTGCCCTTCTCGTCCTATACCAGTGGGTGCCTGATAGCAACATAACTTACCACTAAAGATATTCACCTTTATCACCTGACTAAGGTAGTGTATGACAGGCTTCTCCACTGTTAAGATTACTAGTTTCCCCCTTTCCACAATCTATTCATTTTAAACAAGTAAATAAGCAAAACCCACACCCAAAGGGCGGGAAATTAGGGCTCAACCACTGGACAGGGATGTGACTAGTTATATTTCTTAGAATTTTTCAGTAAGATCTACTCCCAATCATTTACTTTTACTCACTCTTTAATATTAGTTTATTCACTTTTTTTGTTGTTGTTGTATTTTTATGGACTGATATTTATTTCATTCTTTGGGTTATATTCCAATACTATCCTTACTTTTTTTGTTGTTCAAATCAGACTAAGTACATTAAGGCTGAATTGTGTCATTATCACTGAACTTTTTTTTTTTTTTAGTTACACTGTTTAGAATTTGTCAACTTTTAAAATAATGAGCAGGTATCGATTTTTCTTGTTGTTGTTGTTAGGTGCTGTCGAGTCAGTTCCTACTCATAGCAACCCTATGCACGACAGAACAAAACGCTGCCTGGTCCTGAGCCATCCTTACACTCGTTGTTATGCTTGAGCTCATTGTTGCAGCCACTGTGTCAATATACCTCCTTGAGGGTCTTCCTCTTTTCTGCTGGCCCTGTACTTTGCCAAGCATGATGTCCTTCTCCAGGGACTGATCCCTCTTGACACCATGTCCAAAGTATGTAAGACACAGTCTTGCCATCCTTGCTTCTAAGGAGCATTCTGGTTGTACTTCTTCTAAAACAGATTTGTTTGTTCTTTTGGCAGTCCATGGTATATTCAATATTCTTCACCAACACCACAATTCAAAGGCATCAATCCTTCTTCATTCTTACTTATTCACTGTCCAGCTTCCACATGCATATGATGTGATTGAAAATACCATGGCTTGGATCAGGCGCACCTTAGTCTTCAGGGTGACATCTTTGCTCTTTGACACTTTGAAGAGGTCCTTTGTAGCAGATTTACCCAATGCAATGTGTCTTTTGATTTCTTGACTGCCGCTTCCATGGGTGTTGATTGTGGATCCAAGCAAACTGAAATCCTTGACAACTTCAATCTTTTCTCCATTTATCGTGATGTTGCTCATTGGTCCAGTTGTGAGGATTTTTGTTTTCTTTACGTTGAGGTGCAATCCATACTGAAGGCTGTGGTCTTTGATCTTCATTAGTAAGTGCTTCAAGTCCTCTTCACCTTCAGCAAGCAAGGTTGTGTCATCTGCATAACGCAGGTTGTCAGTGAGTCTTCCTCCAATCCTGATGCCCCATTCTTCTTCATATAGTCCAGCTTCTCGGATTATTTCTTCAGCGTACAGATTGAATAGGTACCATGAAAGAATACAACCCTGACGCACACCTTTCCTGACTTTAAACCAATCAGTATCCCCTTGTTCTGTCCGAACAACTGCCTCTTGATCTATGTAAAGATTCCTCATGAGCACAATTAAGTATTCTGGAATTCCCATTCTTCAGAATGTTATCCATAATTTGTTATGATCCACACAATCGAATGCATTTGCATAGTCAATAAAACACAGGTAAACATCCTTCTGGTATTCTCTGCTTTCAGCCAGGATCCATTAATAATGGATTTTGCAGCTGTTTCTTCTCATTTTGAGTTGTGTCACATCAGCGAATGAAGGTCCCAAAAGCTTTACTCCATCCACGTCATTAAGGTTGACTCTACTTTGAGGAGGCAACTTTTCTCCAGTCTTCTTTTGAGTGCCTTCCAACCTGGGGGGCTCAACTTCCAGCACTATATCAGACAATGGTCCACTGCTATTCATAAGGTTTTCACTGGCTAATGCTTTTCAGAAATAGACTGCCAGGTCCTTCTTCTTAGTCTGTCTTAGTCTGGAAGCTCAGCTGAAACCTGTCCTCCATGGGTGACCCTGCTGGTATCTGAATACAAGTGGCATAGCTTCCAGCATTACATCAACACGTAAGCCCCACAGTACAACAAACTGACAGATAAGTGGAGGATTGATTTTTACAACCATAATATATATATATATCAACATCTATGCTAACTCTGCAAGGGCAGCCTGGTGATCAGATTGATCTTACTGGTCAGCAAGCAGTATTTTTCCCAGAGTTGCATGAAAGTGTATGGTCATATGGTACTGACAGAAACCCTGGTGGCATAGTGGTTAAGTTCTACAGCTGCTAACCAAGAGGTCGGCAGTTCAGATCCGCCAGACACTCCTTGGAAACTCTATGGAGCATCTCTACTCTGTCCTATAAGGTTGCTATGAGTCAGGATCGACTTGACGGCAGTGGATGGTGGTGGTGATAATGCTGACATATTGATTTTGGGTGATTCTCACTCATATTGCACAGAGGGTGAATTGAGGACTACAAATGGTCCATAGCTGACCTATGAGCTTAAACCACATGTGTGAACTCATGCATTACTTCTTGCTCATTTATGTTCTGACATGGTCCTGCCTGGGTCTGCAGCTGCCAAGGGCAGCAGGTGTGGGACAGTTGTCTTTACTCTGTATGTCTGTAAGCCCTGAAACCCAGCTCTGGGCTAGTGTCTAGCAGTTCATGTACCTCCTTCAAGGGATTTCCAGTCCATTGCCCTGCAAGGAAAGAGTCCCTTCTGACTGATATCTTCTCTTGTCTTTGATCAATATGGTGACTTTTTTTTCCCAGGTTGATCTTGTTTCATAATGGGAGGAGAGAGAGACATTCCTTGCATGAATAGGACCACTTTTCTCGCTCTTCCTTCAGATTCCTCCCCTACCTTCCCTACAAGTGTTGGTGTGTGGAAGATAGCAATGCTGTCAACATTGTAAAAGATCATTCCAGGAATGCATGATTATGGCCTAAAGAGTATAACAAAAGACATGGTTTTCAATTTTTGCTATAAAATTCTAATGGTAAATGAATTTTCTTTCACATTTCCCTGTATACTCTGGGTAAGACTTGCACTTGTGGTCACCATCATCAAGGCACAGTAACAACTTTGAGGAAGTCATCGGAAGCCAGTAGTCACTGGTGACAAGGTGGATGATGTAGCGTTATTAGTAATGACGTTGTTGTTGTCATCATCGAGTTGGCTTTGATTCATGGTGACCCCATGAACAAAATAATTAAATATTGGCCAGTCTTGTGCCATCTTCATCATTGTTGGTATGCTCAAGTCCATTGTTGCAGCCACTATATATTTTGAGTGTCTTCCAGGCTAGGGGGCTCATCTTCCAGGACTTTATCAGACAACATTCTGTTGTGATCCATAGAGTTTTCATTGGCTAATTTTCAGAAGTACATTGCCAGACCTTTCTTCCTAGCTAGTCTTAGTCTGGAAGCTCAGCTGAAACTTCTCCACCACGAGTGACCCTAATGGTATTTGAAATTTCAGTGGCGTAGTTTCCAACATCATAGCAACATGCAAGCCACAACAGTGCCACAAACTGACAGAAGGGTAGTGGTAACATAATAATATAACCAGAATTAAATAGATGTTATTTGATATTAGGAACTGAAGAGGCAGGAAGATCTACATTGTTTCAATACAAGCAGATTCCAAAGAGCCATAACGTTGTGGGCATTAACAGCGTTACTACCTCCCTTATGGTGGGAGATCAGAAATTAGCCAGGAATTGTGCACTTGACCATAAAGAAAATGAGCAGCCAGCTGCTGGACTAGAGCTGGGAAAGATGGTGCTTGGACACTATGAAGATTCATCACTTGTACTGGCTGAGAGTAAACAGATTAATACCTGCCTCTTCTCTACCCATTTTGCTTACTCTTCATGAATAAATCACTATAACTCACATCGCTCATTTTACATTGCATTGGTTAATCAAATTGTTTATGTAGTCCGGGGCACCACAAAAAAATTTTTACTGGGTGCCCCTTACACTCTAGAGGTAGCCCTATCTTATGCCAATTCCCAACCCTAGGCACACATTAAAAAACAGCAATTTTTTAAGGCAGTACTTTAATATCGAAATCCTGGTAGTGTAGTGATTAGGTGCTATGGGTGCTAACCAAAAGGTCAGCAGTTCAAATCCACCATGCGCTCTTTGGAAACTCTACGGGGGCAGTTCTACTCTGTCTTATAGGATCACTATAAGTTGGACTCGACGGCAACTCTTTTTTTTTTCTTTAGTACAGTTATTACATTTCTCTCTAACTCTGTGCTTGCCACTAACTTCCGAAATAATGGTCAGAAGCAAGAGAAGGAGAGGGAAAGTTGTCTGCTCTGTTTAGGTCTCACCATTTGCTCCCCAACTGAGCTGACAGGGGATGATCACTTATTTTTCCATTAAAAAAGGCCTCAGGGTTTGTTGAGGTTTGACACCTTGTATTTCACTGAAGAATAGAAGAAAAGCAATATCCTTATTACAGAAACCTCTACTGCATTGCGATGTGGGGAATTATGGGAAGGTGAACCCACTCCATGCTTTAACCAGCTGTTGTCCTTTGACCAAATCCTGGCACAGCTGTACGTAGAATGCTACTACTCCAGGTATAATCCTGAAACCCTAAGTCTGTACCTGGCTCATGCAACTCAAGTATAGTTACATAAAGACTATGATAGATGAAGTAGACAAAAAATTTATAAATTACAGAAGAGAAAAAATACAAAAAAAACATTTACCCTCAGTAGTAGCCAAAACATCATAGTCTAGAATGCTGTGTTTTGCCTATTGCTTTGGCAAAGTTAATTTTTTTTTTCAGTATTAAGCCTTGGCAAGCACGTGCAGAAGTGGCCTCTGATTCACTGTAGTTATGAATGTAAATAACTACAACTTTTTGGAGGAGTAATTTGGGTATAGTTATCAGAAGTTGTAAAATCTACATATATTTTGTCCCAGCAATTCCACGTCTAAGTAGTTGTGCTCAAAGTTATATTGAAGAAGTTTATTGCAGAGTTACTACAATTAAATCAAATCAAAAGTAGAAACAATCTACATGCCAGAATAAGAGATTATTTATAAATTATATGTTCAAACTATGTAATTTTCTGCAGACATTAAAAATAATGTAAAAGTATCTAAAACACAAGGATTGTAATATATCATTAAATGAAAACAGTACATTACAATATAAAACTCCATTATTAAAATATATGTGCCATATATATGTATACATGCACAAAAAAAATTAGCAAAACATTAACTGTGGTTTTCTCTGAACGATGACATTATGAGTTATTATTTGTTATAAGTGATTATTTTCCTTGTGGGCTTTTTATTTTCATTTTCCAAGCATTCCACAATGAAAATACAATGCTTTTATAACCGAAACAAAACCGCGTGGTATAATTTTTTAATTTGTTAATCTCTCACTCACATTTCTAGGCACATACATTGTTTTCTAACAGCACTGTCTTACATTTATACACTCTACTAATACATCAGTTTTACTAAATGGATCATATAACCTGACACTAATAATGCCGGTAAATTTGCATTAGTCCTTAAACTAGCCCAACCCAGATTTGGCTGACGCTGCATGCGCAGAAGGGCCAGCTGTGACCACTAATTGACCTCAACAGAGGATGCAGCAGGCAAAATGTATTGGAAAGAAAATCAACACCCAGACCCTATCCTGAAGCAATAGGTTCAACAAGAACCACGTCACCTCCTGTTTCCTCGCCGCCTTCTAGAATTTTCCCTGCCCAGTATGCCTGCACAGCCACCATCTTGCTGCCCAAATCACATATAAGTCCTGCTTCCCCATAGCTTGGAGAGTCAGATCTGAGGAACTTCCTCCTGGCTCCTTGCTCTCAGCATTGAAATAAAGTTACTTTCTCTTTCTCAAAGACCAGTGTTTAGATCATTGGCAAGTCTGGACATGCAGGACAAGAACCCACCTTCCTGGGCTCAGTAACAATCACATTGATTTTTTGGAAGATTCTGAAATCAGAGGAACTAAGTGATAGGTAACTGCTTTCACAGAGTACACTTTTTAAATTAGTAGGACGCACAAATCCTAAAGTCCACAGCTGAATGAACTTATATATATACATGACTCAAGTCAAAGTATAGAACGTTTCCATCACAAGATCAAGACACAGAACATAGCTAACACCTCAGAAAGTTTCCTCTTACACCTTCCCAGTCAATAGCCACCCTTAGCCATTAATACGTGGTCTTCTTCTTTTTTTTTTTTTTGTAAACATCATAGTAATAGTAACATCTACCATTCAGTCAGCCCTTGTGCTAAATCCTTTAAATACAGTATCATTTAATCAGGCTAATTATAATGTAATTATAAAAGTAAACCATGGTAGTATAGTGGTTAAGAGCTATAGCTGCTAACCAAAAGGTTAGCAGTTTGAATCCACCAGACACTCCTTGGAAACCCTATGGGGCAGTTCTACTCTGTCCTATAGGGTCACTATGAGTCGGAATCAACTCATCAGCAGTGGTTTTTCTTTTTCTTCATTATAATGTGCCAATAAGGAAATGTTGTTGTTAGGTAACTGAAGTGATTCCAACTCATAGCTACCCCATGCGACAGAACAGAATTGCCCCGTAGGGTTTTCTAGGCTGTAATATTTACAGGAGCGGATTGCCAAGTCTTTCACAGAGCTGCTAGGTGGGTTCAAACCACTGACCTTTTGGTTAGCAGCCAAGTGTTTAACTGTTACACCACCAGGGCTTCTTAATGAAGAAATGGAGGATTATAAATATTAATAAACTAGTCTAAAGTCACACAATTTGTTAGCGGCAAATAGGAAAAAAAGAGTTTGATCTGGCTGCAAATTTGAGAACTTTTTCCACATTACATGGACTTTCATTAATTTGAACAATGGCGTTTCAAAATAAAACCGAACATTATAAAGGTAATAACCACATGCTTGAAAAGTGGCTTGAAATCAAACCCGGCTGAGATATCAAATAATGTGAAGCTGGAAGGAATAAGCACTAACTAGCCAACCAACCCGCTGTCATCGAGTCAATTCCGACTCATAGCAACCCTATAGGACAGAGTAGAACTGCCCCGTAGAGTTTCCAAGGAGCGCCTGGTGGATTTGAACTGCCGTCATTTTGGTTAGTAGCTGTAGCTTTTAACCACTACACTAGGGTTTCTGAGAAATTTTTTTTTTTTTTGGAGATAAGCTCTGGAGACCTCTACATACCTGGGGATGGATAACTTTGTGCCCTGCACCCTCAGAGATGAGTTTGAAGAGGTTTTAGAATTTAAGTTGCTATAGTACATAATATTGTTCAAAGAGCCCAGTCCTCAAAGGGAAGATTATATGTCCTTCAGGATTTTAGGACAACTCTCTAGCTTTTAGAAATTTTTATTAAAAATGAAATAAACAGACATACCAAAAACGGGAAACATACATCTATGTGGAACCTTCACCCTGCATACTAACCCATTTGTAAAACGAGAATTCATCCTAGCTCTTAGAGGAAACTGAACAGAGATTAAATTAATGGAAGGATTTTTAATCTGAAACTAAATTAAAATTCATTTTATCAACTGTGTATGTACAAGTCCTCAGTTCATTACTCTTCCGACAGTTTCATTACTCTATGGAGCTGGGTAGAAATTTGCATTTCCCCAGGCTCTGACTCTTTAAGTGACTAACCAGGAGTGGGGCTGCTCCCAGACTCACAGCATTAACGGACCACACACCAACTAGGAGCAGAAAAAAAAAAAAAAAAAGGAGCAGAAGGAAGCTGTATTTACAATGCATGTAAATTAAGTATACTATCAGCGGGCTTTTCACTTTAGCTAAAGCCTTTCCATGGGAAAATGCACTCAGGAGACCTTCTCTCTACCCTTTGCAGTAGCAAAAAAAGGGCCACTCACCCTCAATTTGGCCTCAGAGATAAATTAGAAAGGCTTCTTTTATCAGGTGGGAAAAGAAAGGGTGCTTCCCCACATCAGGGAAGCACTATTAAAGATGCAGAGCTCTTTCTTCTGGCTATATTACTCATATTTATTTCCTGTGGGTTTAGAGAAGCAAGAACTAGAAATGAATGGCATTCTTGACTGCTCACGAGGGACTCGCCTTGAGCCAAACTCCTGTTTTTACTTGACACAGTACCTAACTCTCCAGACGTTGCATTTGTGAGCCTGCCATCAGAAATCTAAGTTGTGGCAGACCAGAAACAAGGAGACAGGGAAGCCATACAGGTAGGGAGGAAGAAGAGATCAAGATCAAATAGATAGCAGAGGCCCCAGGGACAGGATAATTCCAGAGGAGGGACATCAGGAAAAGAGGATAGACGATAAAGACCATTTTGCTTTCTTTGAGCTACTGTCAGCCTCTGATCTAGAGAAAAGGACACAGCAGCACCAGAGCTAGACAGCCAGCACACTTTTCTGAACAGGACATTCATTGCCACTCTGAATAAAATACTGTCCAAAACGGAAAAAATTCATCCGTATTTCAGCTTGGTCATCTACAGAATAAGCATTCTAAAGCTTTGACCTTCGTTAGCACCAAGGGATTGGGCATGCAAATCAGCACAGGCCCACAGGCCGTTGGCTGAATCACACTCTTACCAAGTACAATGCTAAGGGACTAGAAAAATGTCCAAAGACCTACTTTTTTCTTAAGCCATGTCATGGAGAGCTTTATGCAGAAAACTTGTATGTAATTTCTATGCTCCAGGCAAATCTTGGATCTTATAGGACTTTGCCCAAACTCTCAATTTCCTTCCCACTCTATTCCCAGCCTTAAGAGTCATTAACCCACCCTCTCTTGCACATACCTTCTTCTCTACTACTTATATCATTGAACATTCTTCATTTAACAAATCTCGAAGGATTTTGTTTAAAGCATTTTGGATCAGAGAAGGTGCTATGAACCTTCTCCCAAGCATTCTATAGCTTACTCACTTAGCCTAGCCCTTCTGTAATACTAGAACAGTAGCTGTTAATCCTGAGTGCACCTTAGAACCACCCAGAAAGTTTTTAAAAACGTTTAGCCATATTTAGACATATACCAGGTCAACTGAATATCTAAGATGAGGCCCCGATGTTATATTTTAAAAACTCCTTAGGTGATATTCATATCCATCAGGGTTAGGAGCCCTGTACTAAAAGTTCAGGAGCTTTGGTGACACGAATGGTTAGGCGCTCGGCTGCTAACCAAAACGTTGCCAGTTTTAATCCACCCAATGACTCTTGGGGGAAAACCTGGCAATCTGCTTCCATGAAGATTACAGCCTAGAAAATCCTATGGAGAATTTCTACTCTGTCACATGGGGTCACTGAGTCGGAATTGATGAGGGAACCTAACAACAACTAAGAGTTTAATGGTTACGTCAGAGAAAAATCAACAAAGAACATCTGACGTTTCAAAATTCCAATAGATGTTCTCTGTTATCCAGTGTTACTATTGCAAACCAAAATGTGGACATTTTGAACTGTTTCATATGGCAAGCTAAGCAGATTATAATCGAGGAACTCAATGCCAGGGCTCTAATCCCTGAATCACTCTGTGAGATTACAAACCATATTTTATCTCCTCGAAGATTCCCACCCCAAAAAAAATTTGGAGGATGAAACGTCAAAACAGAAATAATCAAACTTTGCAGCAGGAAATCTGATAGGGAACATCCAGCATGAGAAGAAAATATCAGGCAGCATTCATTAAGCTCCCCAAAGCCTTGAGAAACTGTGATGTGAGGGCTAGAAAAATGTCAATTACAACGCATAGATGTATTTTAACTGAAAAAAAAAATAGTACTGTATCAGTATGATGTGTGGAATCAGATCTTCTGATGCTAGTCGTAAGGATGTATTTGGAAGCCTACAAAGACCTCCAAATGCTCGTGAGCAGGCATTTGCCTCATGAAGCTTTTTACTTCCTACACTTGAGTCTCATTGAGGGTCCAAGGACCCACTTATGACAAACAGCACCATTATCTGTGGGAAGGAAAAAGAGATCCAAGCCAGCTCCTTTACATTACAAACAAAGAAACATATGTGTGTTTGATTTTCATTTTTAAAAACCAAACACTAGATTGGTAAATTGCTTTCCCCAGACCTCTCACTGACAGAGAAAGTTAGGGATAGAATAAATGAAATTTAATGATCACCTACCTCAACTGGACCACCAACATTTCTGTGCAATCTTTTTCTGTTTCTTGTCCTCTTAGTGGCTCAGTCTCTACAATGACTGTATCAAAACCTTTTGCAGGCTCTTCAAACATATAATGCCCAAAATTGCACCTCTTACCTCGTACCTTCTGGTTATTCATAATGCCTCTTTCCTTTTAATTTTGGCTTGCAGATGGCTCGTCATGGCGACTGAGATCCTTCCTAAATCAGATCATCACTTAAATCTGCTGCCAATTAGTTCAGTCTCCTCGTGCACTCTCTCTCTTGCTCTCTCTCTCTCTCAAGACACGTAGTTGCTTCAGGTAATATTTTTTGATACCAAACTCATCTAAAGTCAGACTTCTGTTTCTTAAGCAGAAGCTGCAGCTACAACAATTCTCTGTAAAAGATGTTTAAGGTGTTGGTGAGAGTGAATAGCCTTTTCTGCCTTCTGGGCTAACCTGTTACATTAATCATTTCTCTCTCCTTGGCCCTTCCAAAGTGATTTTGATGTTCAGCAGGAATAATAATTGTACTGAGAGTTTAATGTCACTATTGTGTGCTGTCTAGTTGATTCCAATTCCTGGCGCTCCTATAGGACAGAGTAGAACTGTCCCATAGGGTTTCCTGGGCCGAAATATTTACTGGAGCACATTGCCAGGTCTTTTCTCCCATGGTGTCACTGGGTGGGTTTGAACCAGGGCTTTGAACCAGCTCATTCTGGTTCAAGCCTCTGCTGAGAACTTTCATTTTCACCCCAGATATTCTGTGTAAGAATCACCTGGGGATCTTGCTAAAATGTAGATTCTGATTCAGTATATCCGGTGTGGAAATGCAAATTCTCCATAGGGGTTGGAA
Organism: Elephas maximus indicus; assembly: GCF_024166365.1. Classification (NCBI taxonomy): domain Eukaryota; kingdom Metazoa; phylum Chordata; class Mammalia; order Proboscidea; family Elephantidae; genus Elephas; species Elephas maximus. The sequence continues at coordinate 40,546,070 of NC_064837.1, read as the reverse complement.
CTGAAATGAACTGGTTCAAAGCCCTGGTTTGAACCGCAGACTTTCAGTTAGTAACCAAGTGCTTAACCATCACATCACCAGAGCTCTTACCTGGACTAGCAATGTTCCGTCTATGCTGGATTCCCTGTTTCCAGCATCACCACCGATGGCAACACTGTAGGAATACTGAACTATCTTATATAACAACCTAAGCAAGTTAAATGGTTCAATAATTACTGTTCCACATTTATATCATACAGCAATAGTCTAAATGTATTTGAATTAAATGCTGTTTTTCTTTTTACAATGAGAGAGAGAGAAGGATTTTCCCTACATTAAAAAAAAAGATAGCACATGATAAATAGGCATAAATATGGATCTCTTCCAATCAGTTGGCCAGGAAACTGTCTTCCATATTTCTTGGCATAGATGAGTGAGCACTTCCAGTGCTGCATCTGTTTGTTGAAACATCTCAATTGATATTCCATCAATTCCTGGAGCCTTGTTTTTCACCAATGCCTTCAGAGCAGCTTGGACTTCTTCCTTCAGTACCATCGGTTCCTAATCATATGCTACCTCTTGAAATGGTTGAATATCGACGAATTCTTTTTGGTATAATGACTCTGTGTATTCCTTCCATCTTCTTTTGATGCTTCCTGCACCATTTAATATTTTCCCCATGGAATCCTTCACTATTGCAACTCGAAGCTTGAATTTTTTCTTCAGTTCTTTCAGCTTGAGAAACACCAAGCGTGTTCTTCCCTTTTGGTTTTCTACCTCCAGCGCTTTGCACATGTCATTATAATACTTAATTTTGTTTTCTTGAGAGGCCCTTTGAAATCTTCTGTTTAGTTCTTTTACTTCATGAATTCTTCCTTTTGCTTTGGCTGCCCGACGCTCAAAAGCAAGTTTCAGAGTCACCCCTGACATCCACTTTGGTATTTTCTTTCTTTCCCGTCTTGACCTCTTGCTTTCTTCATGGATGATGTCCTTGATGTCATTCCACAATTCGTCTGGTCTTTGGTCACTAGTGTTCAGTGTGTCAAATCTATTCTTCAGATGGTCTCTAAATTCAGGTGGGATATACTCAAGGTCATATTTTGTCTCTCGTGGACTTGCTCTGATTTTCTTCATTTTCAGCTTGAACTTGCATATGAGCAATTGATGGTCTGTTCCACAGTCGGCCCCTGGCCTTGTTCCATCGTCTCTTTCCACAGATATAGTCAATTTGATTTCTGTGTGTTGCATCTGGTGAGGTCCATGTGTATAGTCACCATTTATGTTGGTGAAAGAAGGTATTTGCAATGAAGAAGACGTTGGTCTTGCAAAATTCTATCATTCGATCTCCAGCATTGTTTCTATCATCAAGGCCATGTTTTCCAACTACTGATCCTTCTTCTTTGTTTCCAACTTTCACATTCCAATCACCAGCAATTATCTATGCATCTTGATTGCATGTTTGATCAATTTCAGACTGCAGCAGCTGATAAAAATCTTCTATTTCTTCATCTTTGTCCCTAGTGGTTGGTGTGTAAATTTGAATAATAGTCATATTAACTGGTCTTCCTTGTAGGCATATGGATATTATCCTATCACTGACAGCGTTGTACTTCAGGATAGATCTTGAAATGTTCTTTTTGACAAAGAATGGAACACCATTCCTTTTCAAGTTGTCATTCCCAGTATAGTAGACTATATGATTGTCCAATTCAAAATGGCCAATACCCGTCCATTTCAGCTCACTAATGCCTAGGATATCGATGTTTATGCGTTTCATTTCATTTTTGATGATTTCCAATTTTCCTAGGTTCATACTTCGTACATTCCAGGTTCCGATTATTAATGGACATTTGCAGCTGTTTCTTCTTGTTTTGAGTCATGCCACATCAGCAAATGAAGGTCCCGAAAGCTTTACTCCATCCACGTGATTAAGGTTGACTCTACTTTGAGGAGGCAGCTCTTCTCCAGTCATCTTTTGAGTGCCTTCCAACCTGGGGGGCTCATCTTCCAGCACTATATCAGATAATGTTCTGCTGCTATTCATAAGGTTTTCACTGGCTAATGCTTTTCAGAAGTAGACTGCTGGGTCCTTCTTCCTAGTCTGTCTTAGTCTGGAAGCTCAGCTGAAACCTGTCCTCCACAGGTGACCCTGCTGGTATGTGAATACCGGTGGCATAGCTTCCAGCATCACAGCAACACACAAGCAAGGATGGCGAGACTGCATCTTACATACTTTGGACATGTTGTCAGGAGGGATCAGTCCCTGGAGAAGGACATCATGCTTGTCAGAGTACAGGGTTAGCGGAAAAGAGGAAGACCCTCAAAAAGGTGGATTGACACAGTGGCTGCAACAATGAGCTCAAGCATAACAATGATTATAAGGATGGCTCAGGACCAGGCAGTGTTTCGTTCTGTTGTACATACGGTCACTATGAGTCGCAACTGACTTGACGGCACCTAACAACAACAACAACAACAACAAAGATAGCACACACCCAAAAGCAGGTCTTTGGTATATGCATATTGGGTGGGAATGAGCATGAATCTGGTAATTACTTTAAACTTACTCAGCAGGTACAGATGGCAAACTTGAATTTATTTCTTAAAGGACAAAGGTGAGCAAATCAAAATGGAAACTTCATTTATTCCCCTGGGAAGCCACCATTCTTGGTTAATATTATAAAATTGACCTTTATTTGTATTACAGTTATACAAACACACATATCATTTAAAATCCAAATAATGTTACCAGGCCCATATGTAAAAAAAAAACAGTCCAAGCATATGCCCTCCCACTGCTTAGACCTATTTCTCCTAAGCAACCCATAGCATATTTCAAAATAGCATACTTATAATGCTATTTGTATTAAGTCATTTTAGATTTTATTCACAGTGGATATATATTTATCTCTCTGATTGGCCCAAACCTGTTTATTTCCTTGTCTGCAACTTCCTAATATGGTTCAAATTAATGGATTTTTTTTATTTTTTAGTTTCATTGTCAGTGATAGCATTATTCTTGTTAGGTAAATATTGTTGGCTGTTGTACCAAGTAATATATTATGATAATGTGTCCTTATCTGTACAACATTTTGCCTTTCCTTGGTTTTGTATTTGCTTCATTTTTTGTCTTGTTCTGTAGGTAAAGATCAGTATTTTCTTAAACAGGTCTTCTAAAAACTTATTAGTATTACTTTCTTATTTTCCAGATATTCAAATACAGTTTGAATTATTTATTCTCCATATATTCAAATGCATGAGAAAGCTTCTCATTTCTCTGTTTACATACATATATTTTTATTCCCTAAGCTCCTGGGTTTCTTTGTACAGGCGTGGTCTGTTCTCCCGCTTTAATCTAAATGGCCTGTTCTAGGTTGGTGTCGGGGAAAAGCCCCAGCAAGGAAAAGACCCTCACTGTGCATCCTGGCAGATAATCTGAAGAACTGACACATAGCCCTTTCCAGATTCATACGTTCAGAGAAACTTACTGACACGGGCAAGCAGTTGCTGTCCGGTGGCCGCCAGATGGAGTATTTTCCGCAACCACCTAGCAAGGGACCTAAGCTTATATACCATTCCAGTTCAGACCAAGGCTCATTGTTTTCTCCCACGTTCTTGGGCAGTCGGTGTTCCCAGGGACTTCACGTCCTGGCCCAGATGTTTCCCTTTTTGTTGCTAAGGCATTCCTCGGCCTTGGCCCCTGGCCCAGTCATGCCACTCCCGGCCTTGGACCTTAGCCGGAGTCCATCCCGAATTCATTCCCAGCATGCTTCCGGAAAGAGAAAAGCTGATTCCATTAAGGAGGGGATGCATATAGCTGAATAGCATTACCGTACAGTTGGCTAAGGAAGCCTGGTGGCACAAAGGTTAAACACCCAGATGTTAACAGAAAAGTTGGAAGTTTAGACCTACCCAAAGGCTCTGCAGGAGGAAGACCTGGTAATCTGCTTGCACGAAGATTACAGACGAGAAAACCCTATGGACTGTTCTACTCTGTCACATAGGGTCATTATGAGTAAGAATCAGCTTGATGGCACCCAACAACAGGTCTTGGCTACCCAGCTGCCTACTATGCAGGGGTGGGTTAACCAGTTAGCAAGGCACACAGGGGCTTAATGGTGTTTACTCACTAATCTGTAGTGTACAAACTCACCTGAAAACTATTTTTTTACTGTTGTGCCAAGTAATATATTCTGTTAATGCTTTCTTTCCTGTATAACTTCTCGTTAATAAATGTCAATGTCACATCAGTTAGACTGGAAAACCCAAATTCCAAAGGCAGTTGAATCAGAGTGCTGGAGCAGACATACTACTTTGTTACCTGTACAACTTTAGTATTTGCAGCTCTTTCAGTATGGAATTGTCATATTGTCGTTATTTCTTCAGATGTCTTAGAAAGTTGTCTCTTTAAGGACGGGAAGGGAACTGGTTTTCATTTTTCTTTATAACTCAGCAAATACCAAAACCACCAAAAATACCAAACCCAAACCCGCCGCCGTCGAGTCGATTCCGACTCATAGATGACCAAAACAACAGATGCCTGTAATTCAGTTGAACAAACTTTTGCAAAGCCTACAATTGCTGCTCATTTTATCTTTTGTGACAATATCAACTTTCATAGAGTTAAAGTTCTTAGAGTAAGATTTACCTGAAGGTAAAGTAATTTGTTTCAGTTTTCTTATCTGTAAAAAGGATATGACAATATTGTATACTCCCTAGAATTGTAGAATTAAAAAGGCATCATATGTATAGCACTTAGCACACTTTTGGACACACATAAAGCTTAGTGACTGTTAATTGCTGTCATTATTATCTTCCCCTTTATCATCATCACTTTGACTATGTGAGACATAGGAATAATGCATTTTTGTGGATTGGACTAGATTAAGATCAAATCCTATCTACATGAAACCAAAACCAAACCAAACTTGCTGCCATCGAGTCGACTCCAACTCATAGAGGTTCTACAGGACAGAGTGGAATGGTCCCATACAGCTTCCAGGGCTGTAACCTTGGTGGAAGCGGACTGCCACATCTTTCTTCTGCAGAGTGGCTGGTGGGTTTAAACCACCATCCTTCCAGTTAGCAGCCAGGTGCTTTAACCATTGTACCACCAGGGCTCTTTGTACAAAGAAAATGTAATTATGTGATAAATGTGTTAAAATGTCACTGTTTAAAGTATTGTGCTACATCTGAAGAATGTAGTACGTGGTAAAAATTTTAATGTGAAAAATACAAATCAGTATTTGAAAATTCTGAATGAATATCCCTTAAAACGTTAAGATATTCAAAAGTCCAGGTATGATGCTCAACTGTAAGGAAATTTATCTGATACATAAAGCGTATTAAGCTTTACTTTTTGAAAGAAACCTTTGGCTGTTATCTCAGTCTAAGTTACCTCTTCATTCCCCTATGAACATACAGCATTTTATTTTGAGTTTGTTAAAATGGCTATCATGGTCTGCTTTATATTAAAAGCCTTTATTTATTAGCTTGTCTGTGCCCCCTACTAGATCCAAAACTTTTTGTGGAAAGAGTCAATATCCCATATATCTTTATATTCCTACTGGCAACTAGAAACGGCATTTTGCCTTTGGTAGCAACTTGATAAATGTTTGTTAAAATTAAAATTCCATGTATGCAGCATAGTGATATGAAACTTTACAGAAAAGCTGATTTGCCTGAGATGATACAAGATTCCTCAAGCCAGAATTCTTTGCCATTTGATATTCTCGAACTTGCCAAGTATATGACTTTTGCATACAAAGATATATTGCCAAACACAATGCTGTGTGTTTGAAACCGAGTTTTCAGTAGTGTTTATAGATTTGTATTGATCAGTCTAAATTCAGTTTGTGGTGCCTTAATGACCAGCAACACACGTTTTTAGCATTGGCCCCGCTAAGGTCATGGAGCCCAGCAAAACGAACTGACTCATAACTGGATAAAACCCAGGCTTCACCCCATTAATAATGTGATCCACTAGTGATAGACACGGCCATAACCTTAAGTACTTCTGCAGAAGCATCAGACCTGCTTTATCCTAGAGTCAGGTGGTTTGTTTGTTGGCTTTATTGTTTTAAGTTAAACTCATATGCAAGAAACAAATCAATGCTTTAAAGCATGAACAAGATAGTATGCAAAGAAAATACACGTGAGAAAAGAAGTGTGTATGTGTATTTAAGTATTTTTCTGTTATCCTCTCATTGAAATGTATTGTACAATTTGGGAGGCCAGGATAAATACCAAGAAATTGAATTCAATATAGAAAACTTGGAATACCGAGGCATTCACACACACATACACACACACACATTAAATATTGGCTTCTGCTCTCCCTTAGGAACAGGGCAATTTAAATAGACCTGGGGAAGGCAGCCTTTGCTTCCACAAGAATGATTTTATGTATCAGTTTGTTAACTTTGAAATATGCCCATGGAACCCTCAGCCCAAGATATAAAATCTATAGACTCGGGTAAGACCTTCGCTTGAGATCTGTTTATAGTTTTTCCATATGAGCTTCTGTCACTCCACTAAGGTTCCATCAGCCATAAATTTTCAGTTTGGAAATTCCTCTTGATTTCTGAACATGAAACCACTGCAAGCTACGGGCAGTCTGGTATTTCTTTTTCAATTTCCTCCAGACCAAGGAATGTGTCGTACCACTTAGACTATGGCCATGTATTAGCAATCTACAGTTTCTGCCTTTGACTGCTGACAGCTCAGCAAGGGGAAATGTTTTGAAAGCTGTGGGAATTCAGTCATCAACTATGTTCTCAAGGGCTCTCTTCCCAGGTATTGGGCCTGATTAAAGGAAATGTTACTTTTGAAAGTGTGCACTGCTATTGAGCAAAAGCAAAAACAAAAAAACAAAAAATCCAGCATACAGTTATTATCAGTGTTCCAACTCAGCTGTCCTGCATTTCCCTATTTGTTCACATTTGTTTTCTTTCATTGTGAAGTGTGAGATTGTGTGTGTGTGTGTGTGTGTGTTTGTATTGTGTGTATTGAGGGGTTTTGATGTTGGCAGTTACCAGGCCAAATAAAAAAATTCAGATAAAATTAAATCACTCATTTCCAGGGCCAGATTATCCAATAAGCAAGGTAAACATGGCCTTACTTGTGCCAGGATCTTTGATGAGGTGAAAAAAATGTGAAATTGTTCACTACAGATTAAAGATTCTGCTTCTAGGTATGGCTGGCATATGTCTCTCTTCCAACCCCATAGCACCTTCCTAGAGAATCAAAGCCTCTTTTCAAATTTACAATCCCTAACAGAGATGGATGGAGTACTCAATAAGCAAGGTAAGCACGGCCTTACATGTGAGTATTTACTAACCTGTAGTAAAGAGTTTCACTTTTTTCACAGGTGAAATTGTTCACTATAGATTAGCAAGTAGACACAAGTAAAGCCATGCTTACCTTGATTATTGGGTAGCCCACCCCTGCTCATTTCCTTCCTATGTAGTCAAAAGTCACCAAAAATAGGTCAGGATACTTCTACTCACATAAACAGTTAAGAGGCCAAATTTAGCAATGTCTATTGAGACAGGAAGTAATGAGCTATTAGAGTTACAGGAACACAAATCATGTTCCAGGATCCACAGTTTAGATGTCTGGAAGTCAGAAAGATTAACACCAACAACCTAAGGTTAACCAAAACCAAAAACCAAACCCAGTGGCGTCAAGTCAATTCCAGCTCATAGCGACCCTACAGGACAGAGTAGGACTGCCCCATAGAGTTTTCAAGGAGCACCTGGCGGATTTGAACTGCCAACCCTTTGGTTAGCAGTCCCAGCACAGGTTAGAGACTTTTAATTTCTGTTTTATATTCCATTCTGAATAGGACAACCATAGTTCTACAAGTAGTAAAATAGTCATGCTAAAGTCTGTGTCAAAAGTGGCATTAATTAATAATCCATAATTTGAGTCCTTCCTCTGCCAAAAAATACATGATAATTTTATGTAAAATATAAAAACAGAAAAATGAAAGATAAAGCCACTCTCACATGCATTTTGAGGAAATGGGGCAGAAAATAAGGAAGTAGAATGTGCTCAACCTGTGAGGCTGCTTGGCCTCAAATCTGCAGGTGGATGCAGGTTTTTGTCTTGTTTTTTTAAATTATATGAGGATAATTAGTGCCCTCACAGGGAAGGAGGCAGGAGCCAAACTGGTATCCTGAAATCATGGATGTATTAGAGCTCCCAACTGGTAAAAGAAGGCTAAAATGTAAATGCAAATGACACTTGTTAGCAGATGTGATGGTTTATGTAAAGCTGTATTCCAAGAGCCAAGAGGAAGAAGACATAGCCTCAGAGCCTTACCAGCCAGAGCCTGTGTTAAGCTACATGATGGCTTACTGACGGAATGTACAATATTCGTATTGTCCCCACAGGTCAGGACTCCTGAACCGTCCTTGCAATAGCAGATGCTGTTATTGCAACCTTGAGGATTAGGTAAAGGCTCCTGTATAACCAACAGAAAGAGAAATATGACTATAAAGAGACCCTGGTACGGAGAATAAGAGAGAGAAGGGAAATTGAGTCAAGGTAACCCTGAAAATTCAACAGCAAAAACATGAACAACCCAATTAAAAAATGGGCAAAGGACATAAACAAACTCTTCATCAGAGAGGACATTTAAATGGCCAACAAACACATGAGAAGATTATCACAATCATTAGCCATCAGAGAGATGCAAATTAAAACTACAATGAGTTACCATCTCACCCCTGCAAAAATGGCATTGATCAAAAAAAGAAAACAGCAAATGCTGGTGATGCTGCAGGGAGTTTGGGACCTTGCTCCATTGCTGGGTTGATTCAACCACTATGGAAAACCACATGGCACTTCCTCAAAAAGCTAGAAATAGAAATACTCTATGATCCAGCAATCCCACTCCTAGGTATACACCCTAGGGAACTAAAACTACTGACAAGAACAGATGTGTGCATACCTATGTTCATTGCAGCATTATTCACAATAGCAAAAAGATGGAAACAACATAACTGCCCATCAACAGATAAATGGATAAACAAAGTGTAATATAGACACACAGTGAAATATTATACAGCCATAAAGAATAATGATGAGTTCTCAAAATATACTACAGTGTGGATGAATCTGGAAGACATTATGCTGAGTGAAATAAGTCAATCACAAAAGGACAAATATCGTATGATATCACTATTATAAAAAGACAAAAATAGGTATACATGCAGAAAGCAACATTTTTTGGTGGTTAACAGGGATGGGAAGGAGAGAGAGGGGAATCACTTTCTAGATAGTAAACACTTGTTAGTTTTGGTGATGGGTAAGGCAATACCGAATAAGGGTGAAGTCAGCACAACTTGACCAAGGTAAAAGAAGACACTACGAAGTATACAAGAATAAAGGGACAATGCTGGTAAAAGCCACAACATATACGATTTTGCAACAACACTAATAACAACCAAAAATATGTGTGTGATTACATAGGTAGGTATGGAGAGATAGACTTTACCTGATAGCGTACTTCCACATCTTCAAGACTTCATCCTGAGAAGACCAGATGGTAGGTGGTCATCCACTCACCTCAATCCGCTCATATTACGTCACATAACTCCAAAACTTGGAATTCACTTTTTTTTTTTTTGAAAGTATAGACCCTTCCGTGTTTAAAATTTTCACTACGAACATTTAAAAAACTGGGCACCACAGGTGAACTGGTCCATAATCCTAAAACTGTAGTATTATGGCTGAAATGCAATCATCTATTATAAGGTTTGTCTCAGCCAGTGAAGCAGTTCATGAAAGAAGAGCAGAAGTTATTTGCTGGAAAAGGAAAAGAGATTGTCATTCTTTAGATATCTCTCTTTATGATGATAATTCTTGACAGAATAGCCATTTTATCAGTAAATGAATTCCTAAAGGAAAAAAGGATATTGAATCTCTCTTTCTACATTATTCTGTTGTTCATAGAATTCTCATGCAATGAATGAAATCTGAATTAAAAAATAATAAACTGTGCAGGAGATATCTCACCAGGGCCATTTAATTTCTTTTTGCTATCACTCTATTTTTCTGTCTAAAACTCCAGAGTGAAAGCAAAATACAGCATAATTGCCAGGAACACTAAAAAAATTTTCCCTTTTGTGCCACTACACTAGAACGTGGTTTAGACGTAAACATAACTTACATTGCAAAATATTAACTTCAGGATGCACCACTGACTAGTTCTCTGGGAACCCTTCCAGGAGAGATACAGTTCCAGATTACACTCCAACACTTCATTCTTGATGTCCCAGTTGCGATAACCCACAACTCTACACCTCCACAGCCGAGGAAACACACATGTCATAATGTGTCCCAAGCAGACCTGCCCTTGATGATTGGCATGGATGAGGCTCATCCACAACATAGATATGCTAAACAAATTCCGCTTGGGTTTTCTGATGCGTTCTGGTTTTTCATTTGCAGTTGATTTTGCCTCCTCTGTCAGTCTTTGTCCTCTCTGTTCCCACTGTTGTTCTTATTGAGTTCTGTTGAGTCAGTTATGACTTGTAACGACTTTATAGGGCAGAGTAGAACTGTCCCATAGGGTTTCTTAGACTGAAATCTTTACGGGAGCAGATCACCTGTTTTTTTCTCACACAGAGTGGCTGGTGGGTTCGAACTGTTGACCTTTCTATTAGCAGCCAAGCTCTTCACCATTGGGCCACCAGGGCTCCTTCCATTCCCACTGAAACTGTCTAAATACAGGCCTTCATTTTTTCCAGCCTAGATGCTCACCAGAGCCTCCCAATTGCTCTTCTCACCTCTACTTTCTCCATGCTCCAATATTTCCTTTGTATTATAAACAGAAGTATTTCTAATATACAAATATGCTCGTATCACTGCCTTAAAATTTAATTAAATATATAAAGTAAAATGTGAGAAAAAAAACCCAAAACAGAATAAAGTTGAAACTCCTTGAGATGTGTAAAAAGACTTTCATGATCTAATGCTCCAATGGGCCTCTGCACTGTATGTATTCTTTTTCTTAGCCAGAGTGATTTACTAACTTTTTTCTGAAAGCATCGGTCTCTTTTACATTTCTGTGTCTTTGACCATTTCGTTAGTATAGCCGAGGATCCTTTTTTTTGTTATTGTTAGTTGCTGTATAGTTGATTTTAACTCCTGGCAACTGTATATGTGTAAAGTAGAACTGCTCCAAAAGATTTTCAAGGCTGTAAACTTTTGGAAGCAGAGCACCAGGGCTGTCTTCTGAGGTGCCTCTGGGTGGGTTCAAACCACCAACCTTTTAGCTAGTGGTCATGTTTAACCTTTTGCTCCACCTAGGGATCCCTCAGTTACTTAAAAGTTACTACAACGTCTTTACCAAAAAAAAAAAAAAAACCCAGTGCCGTCAAGTCGATTCTGACTCATAGCGACCCTACAGGACAGAGCAGAACTGCCCCATAGAGTTTCCAAGGAGCGCCTGGCAGATTCAAACTGCTGTCCCTTTGGTTAGCAGCCATAGCACTTAACCACTACACCACCAGGGTTTCCACAACTTCTTTAGGCAGCTTAAATTTCACCTTTTTGTGAATGTACTTGGCCTCTCACAGAATTAAGCACCTTGTATTTTGTTATTCCACAGCTCCATGTACGTTCCTGTTTTGCAACATTTATCCCATTATTAAACATTAAATACATTAGCTGATTGGAAATTCTGGACCTAGGCACAAGGAGGAAATATGATTATCAGAACTGGGAAACTGATACAGTAAAAATACAATTAAAATTAAATTTGAGAGTGTTCCTAAACCCAGAACGTGGAGATTAAGTTGCTTATATTTCTCCTCCTGCTTTAGATGGGTGTTGGTCATGAGGATCTGGCAGAAGATAGTCTACACAAATGAGTCCATGAGTGGGGAAGAGGATTTAGAAGCTCCGAACCAAGAAGGAATCTCATGTAGATCTGCATGTGTGATAATACATGAAATGTGACATTAAATGAGTGATCTTTCGATTTAACCTCTGTCAGTTACAACCCTCATGACCTCAGACAATATACTTATTCTCCCTGAGCCTCATTTGTACAACTATATCAAGCTAATAATAGTTCCAGTTTTTAACGTTTAACAGACAGCATATACTAAGAGTTAAGCACAAAGTTGATCCCTTTAATTGCAAGTGGTTGGAAAATGGTGGCTATCAGTATGCATTTTTTCTTCTATGAATTCAAGAGCAAGGCCAATTAAAACATGACCCAGACAGTCTGTAGTGCTCTTTAAATTCCCTGACATATTATTGGTATCATTGGCACTAGACTGGTAGACCATAAAAATGTCTATTCTGCCATCCAGATCTCAAGGGGTACTTCCCCAGCAGTGCTCACTTACTTTAAGAAATAATAGAAATGTCAGTCCTAGAAACTGACATGGTACACATTATTTATGGCACTTGAGACAGTGGGAGACTTTTTACTTCTCACAATTGTTCGGTCCCACATTTCACCCTAAAATATGCATAAGAAATTACATTAGAAGAACATTCTGAAATAAGATTAAAACCATTGCCATAAATGTTACTTCGAAAATAGAACATCAGCCGGCATTCACTCACTGAGGAAATGGTGAATAAAATATCATTTATTACCTTGGAAGTATTTCGGTAGACTATTGCCTATAAACTATGTTTACATCACACAAGGAAACTTATTGCTGTTTACTCTGTGATACTAGTTTTCTTTAGAATACAAAATGTAAGTAGCAAACCTCTAGCCATGTGCTTATTGGCATCACCTGTGTCCATTTAAATTTGTAATGTATGTGGCTTCTTTTTCCAACACTTCAATGTTAATTATAATAAATGTTATGAGCTATTGGGAGAACACCTAAAATGCAAGGCTTTATGCTAGACATTTTGGTTTATGTTTTTGTTTTTCACGTCCCAGCTTATTGAACACTTACCATACCCTAAGAGGTTGTCATATTTTGATAAAGAGAGACACACTGACAGACATTGCTGAAGGTGCCATAGCTACTGAATGGAGAGCCAGGATCTGAATTTAGATCTGCTAACTCTAGAACCTAGGCTCTTAATCATTACAATGTAATCCCTCAAAGTGTTCTATTAAGTATCTCTAATGACCTCCTTTTTCCCGTATCTGATGCTTATCCTCAATCCTCATTCTCTTTGAATTTAGTGGCAAACAGCTCTGTAGAAAATTATCTCTTACCACCTCTCTCCAAATTCATCCTACTTTGTCTCCAAGCCATCACATTTTTTTGTGTCTATCTGTTTCTTCTAGAAGCGCTGGTGGTGCAGTGGTTAAAGCGCTTGGCTGCTAACCAAAAGGTTGGCAGTTCGAACCCACCAGCTGATGTTCAGGAGAAAGATGTGGTGATAGTCTGTTTTTGTAAAGATTACAGCCTTGGAAACCCTGGGGGGCAGTTCTACTCTGTCATATAGGGTCACTATGAGTCGGAATCAACTCGGTGGGAGTGGGTATCCACTTCTCCCACATCGCTTTCTTCTCTTCCCCTTTCTTCTACTATACAAGGGCCTCCCCCAGGCTATGTTCTTGAATTTTACTTTAATGTTTATTCTCTCTTTCTTACCGGGATGCCTTTTGAAAAACCTCAACTCCGTGCTGGTTACCTTTTCCTAACTAAAATTCTATTTAAATCTATACTTTTCAATGGGCATGTTCATTTTGAGTCTTATCATCACTTCATAATAAAAAAGAACTAATTGAATGCCCTTTCTGGATCTATGTGTATCACTTCTTTTACTTTTCACATCTATTTATTTTTTCACTGTAGGAACTAGGATAAATAACCCAATCTTCATATGTCTCTGTATTCCCCAAACAAATAAGTAATTTAGATGATCTCTACAGTTGCTACAGGCGATAGAATTTGTTGTTTCCTTGTTCATAGCCTTGGAATTTTGAAGTCAGTCTTAGTTAAGAGTTCATCTCTTTGACTAATAGAAATCATAGTTCCCATGAAATAAATGTCTGGTAAAATGATCGGCATTTGGTGATCTATACCTTGAACCATCCTACAACACCTACTTGGAAATTGCTCTGTTTTCTGAAATGTCTCCATTTTCGAAAAGTCAGTTTTGCATTCCTGTCTTCACCAATGTTCAATCCAGTTACTTGCTAGGTTCAGACTACAAGTCAACTTCTTGGTCACTTATCTTGTATTTCATCTTCATTGCAGTATTTAATCTACAGCCCCTAAGATGTTTCAAATTTATGCTCTGCCGTACATACCTCCAACCTGGGGCCAATATATTCTTAGTGATTTCTTCTTCTTTATTTTCCATATCACTACATAATCCATTTATTTTTAGTTCTTTTTTTTTTTTTTTTTTTTTACAGATACCTACTCTGATCCTCAACCCTCTCTGAATCATTCTGAGTTTTGGTTTTAAATAAGTTTTCCAATGAATGTATCAATTTCATAATGTCACTTTCCTTCATAATCACGTAACTCCCTAAGTCCACACGTTTAGCAGACGTGTAATCTCAAAGTCCTCTACCATAAGCTATCCAAATGTATTTCTTTCTACTCCCAAAATCATAGCCAAATATGCTGAGTCAAGTCTGTTCCCTCAGTGTTCCCTAAGAAAGTATAAAGAACTCCATGGTGGCACCCTGATGCAGCAATCGGGCCCCTAATCAAGAAAGGACTTGTCCCAGTTGCCTGAAGTGATATCCTAAGACAATCTTCAGCTGTCAGTCCATTCAGGGGTTACTTCAGCTGCAGACCTGCCTCCCCAATATCACAACCTTGCTTCAGGGGCCCCGTACCAATGATTAATTGTGAAGGAAGTATAGAGTAGCAGCCATGTTTGTTTTTACATCTTTATGGTCAATCCCTACTCTCGCCTCAAGACCCAGGCAACTACTGATCATCCTTCTTCTTTTTAGGTATGTTTCTCTGGAAATTTATTACAAATGGAATCATACAATATAAGGTCTTCTATGCCTGACTTCTTTCATACAATATTTTTTTAATTTATAGATACATTAGCATACCTGAGCAGTTGCTTCCTTGTTATTGCCTAATAGTATTTCATTGTACAGGTATAATACATTTTGTTTTTCCTCATTCACAAGTTCATGAACATTTGGATTGCTTCTAGTTTTTTTAGCTAGTATGAATAATGCCTCCATGAACATTCACGTACAAGTCTTTTTTGTGGGAATATGTTTTCATTTGTTTTGGATAGGGGCTTAGCAATGGAATTTCAGAGTCATATGGTAAATTTATGTTTGAGTTAAAAACAACAACAAAATATACAACTGGCAAATTGATTTCCAAAGTGGCTGTCCCATTAAATATTCCCACAGCAATGTAACAGTTTCAGTTCCTCTACATCTTTGCCAACATTTTAAATTATCTTTCTTTTGATTATAGCCATTCTAGTGAGTATGAAGTGGTATCTCATTGTGATTTTAATTTCCATTTGCCTAATGACTAAAGATGTTGAGTATCTTTACATTTTATCAGTCATTTGAATATCTTCCTTCCACCACGTGTCCGTCAATTTGTCTTACTGTCGGGGCTAGTGTGTTACTGTGATGCTGGAAGCTATGCCACTAGTATTTCAAATACCAGCAGGGTCACCCATAGTGGACAGGTTTCAATGGAGCTTTCAAATTAAGACAGACTAGGAAGAAGGACCTGGCAGTCTACTTCTGAAAAAAATTGGTTACTGAAAATGCTATGGATAGCAGTGGAACATTGTCTCATATAACGCTGGAAGATGAGCCCCTCGAGTTGGAAGGCACTCAAAATACAACTGTGGAAGAGCTGCCTCCTCAAAGTATAGTAGACCTTAATGATGTGGATGGAGTAAAGCTTTCAGGACCTTGATTTGTGGTGTGGCATGACTCGAAATGAGAAGAAACAGCTGCAAATATCCGTTAATAATCAGAATGTGGAACATACGAAGTATGAATCTAGGAAAACTGGAAGCTGTCAAAAATGACATGGAATTCATAAACATTGATATCCTAGGCATTAGTGAGCTGAAATGGATTGGTATTGGCCATTTTGAATCAGACAATCATATGATCTACTATGCTGGGAAGTGACAAATAGAAGAGGAAAGGTATTGCATTCATCATCAAGAAAAAGCATTTCAAGATCTATCCTGAGGTGCAACGCTGTCAGTGATAGGATAGGATAATATCCATACGTCTACAAGGAAGACCACTTAATACAACTGTTACTGAAATTTACATAAAAAAAAATTTTTTTTATACCAACTGCTAATGCCAAAGACGAGAACATTGAAGACTTTTACCAACTTCTGCAGTCTGAAATTGATCAAACATACAATCAAGATACATTGATAATTACTGGTGATTGGAGTGTGAAAGTTGGATACAGGGAAGAAGGAATAGTGGCTGGAAAATATGGCCTTGGTGATGGAAATGATGACGGAAATTGCATGATAGAATTTTGCAAGACCAACAACTTATTCATTGCAAATACCTGCTTTCAACAACATAAATTGGGACTATACACATGAACCTCACCAAACGGAAATCACAGGAAGCAAATCAATTACATTTGTGGAAAGAGATGATGGAGAGTCAGAACAAGGCCAGAGGCTAGCTGTGGAACAAACCAACAATTGCTCATATGCAAGATTAAGTTGAAGCTAAAGAAAATTAAAACAAATCCATGAGAACCAGAATACCACCCTGAGTATACCCCACCTGAATTTAGAGACGATCTTAAGAATTCGCATCACGAATATATTTTTCTATATCTTCCTTTCGATGCCTTATCATTTTAGCTCCTATGACCCATTTAGGTACATGTTAAGTTTATGGGTATGATGTGGTAAGTGTCTACGTTTGTTTGTTTTTCCTTATGTATATCCAATTGTCTCTGCTTTATTTGTTGAAAAAAATTTTTTCTCATTAAATTATCTTGACAAATCTGTTAAAAATCAATTGACCATAAGTATAAATATTTACTTTGGGACTTTCTATTGTGTTTGATTGATTTATGTATCTTTCCTTATGCCAGTTCTATACTCTTTTGATTACTATAGCTTTATGTTAAATTTTGAAAACAGGTAGTGCAAGACCTCTTATTTTGTCCTCCTTCTTGTTTTCACTATTCTAGGTTCCTTGCAGTAGCATCCTAACTGATCTCTCTCCTTTCAGTTTCAACTGTCTTCCCGTTCTCCTCAGTGCAGCCCGAGAGAGAGCTCTAAAACACAGATCCTGTTATTATATTACCCTGATTTCTACCTTTTACCATTTCCAGTATAGTCCAAAATCCATCATACAGAGGACATGAAAAACTTTCCCTAGCCTGACTGGAGCCTAATATGCTCACCCTATCTCCCAATACTTCCCTACAATTCAACCATGGATTTATGTACATCTTGACTCTTTCTTATTTTAAAAATTCTCCAATGTCTCATCCTCTTTAAGCCTTTCCTGACCCAACCACATGGTTTTAAATATTTCCTTTTGGTTCACAGCTATATCTAGTATTTATCTGTATTGCAGCACACATCACATTATACTGCAATTAACCTCTACATACACTTTTCCTTCTACAGAGTGAGAGCATGGGCTGTGACATTTCCGTATCTTTACCCACAAATCTAGCAGAGCTCTTGGTCTATAATGGGTATTAGGTGAATGTTTACTGAATGACTGACTAAATAAATTAATAAATAAAGTTGAAAGTAACGTATGGATGACATTATAAACCAAACCAAACCAGTTTGTCGTCAAGTCAATTTCCATTCATAACGACTATACAGTGACTGTGGAAACACTTGTAGCATAGTGGTTAAGTGCTACGGCTGCTAACCAAAAGGTCAGCAGTTCAAATCCGCCAGGCACTCCTTGGAAAGTGTATGGGGCAGTTCTACGCTGTCCTATAGGGTCGCTGAGAGTTGGAATCGACTCGACAGCAGTGGGTTATATATTGACTCTGTAGGATAGAGTAGAATTGCCCCATAGGATTTCCAAGTCTGTAATCTTTACAAAAGTAGACTGCCACATCTTTCTTCCATGGAGTTGCTGGTAGGTTCGAACCACTGATCTTTTGGTTAGCAGCCGAGCACTTAACCACTGCACCACCAGGCTCCTATTGAAGACATTAGGGGTGAGGAGAAGGGAATATGTTGTTTCTGAGAATTGATGGTTAGCATTCAAGACAATAGGGAGCTCTGGTGGTTGACTAGTTAAAGTGCTCAACTACTAACCAAAAGGTTGAAGGTTCGAACCCACTAACCGCTCTGAGGGAGAAAGATGGCATTCTGCTTCTGTAAAGATTGTAGACTTGGAAACCCAATGGCCGGTTCTACTCTGTCCTATAGGGTGGCTATGAGTTGCAGTTGACTTGATGGCAATGGGTTATTCAAGACAATGCCATGAATCTTGAAACTTAATTATTACTAGAAAACTCATGGGGTAGTTTCAGGGTTGTTGTCTACTTTTCTGTCTGACGGGTAACTGGGTTTTCACAATGTACAGATTGTAGTAGAATTCTTCCTTTGACTGGGCTCCTGAATTTTTTCTGATAGAGCAGAATCAAACTATAGTTTAAATGTTTCAGGCAGCTCTTTAAACCATTACTGAAATTGCCATTAAGATTCAAATGCAGTACATGATATTTTAAAAGAGTGACAAAGACTATATTTCTCAATTACAGAAGTAGGGCTTATTGCATTGAGAAACAATTGAAACCATTGAAATTCTCTCCTCATCACTACTGGGTAGAAGAATTATTTTCACATCAGCTGCTTTATATTGGCTACATGTATAGAGCCAACACATTGAAGACCAAGTTTAATTTGCTCATCCTCAGGAGGAGCATAAAGGCTATGTATTGAGAGATTGAATTCAAAAGTACGCTCCAATCAAAAATAGTTTGGCTTTATCTTTTATGCATAAGTATAACACCATGATATATATTTAGCAAAGACTTGTTACTGTTTCTGTCATACCCAGGGATACAAAACACAGAAAATATTCACTCCAGTGATAGTGTCTTTCAATTCTTTCTGTAAGCTAGCGTATGTATGTTTTCATGAACAGATTGCAAGTTAAAAATCCTACATTCTGTCATTTTCAGTATCAAATGTCCCCAATGCCAAGCATATCATTATTCCATCATTATAAAATTATTGTTAAGGCTTTGTGTTACTTTTCTATTGCTACCATAACAAGTTACAACAAACATTGTGGCCTAAAACAACATCCATTTATTATCTCATAGTTCCATGGATCAGAAGTCCAAGTACAGTGTGACTCAGTTGGGTCCTCTGTTCAGGGCCTCACATGGCCTCAGTCAAGGTGGTGGCTGGGCCGGGCTCTTATCTGAAGACTCTAGAAAAGCTTCCACTTCCATCCTTATTCAGCTTGTTGGCAGAATTTAGTTCCTTGTGATTTTAGGACTGAGACCCTTTCTATCTTCAAGCCGAAAGTAACACATAAATCCTTCTCTTTCCTTGAGTTGCTGACTCCTTCTTCCTCTACTAGCCAGAGAAAGACCTTTGCTTTAAGGTTTCATGTGATTAGGTTAGTCCCACGTGGATAACCTAGGATACTTTTACTATTTTAAGGTCAGATGATTAGTAACATTAACTATATCCGCAAAGTCCCTTTTGCTATGTATTCATTTGAGCAATACCAGTGGTGAAAGTTATGGGGTCAAAACACTGCCCACCTGAAATGAATATAAGAAGATATCCTAGCACAAATCTCTTCTCCCATTTGGAAAAAAAAAAAAAAATTTATTGTTCCTTGGCCCATTTCTTTACTCTCCAACCTCCAGCAAGATATTTCTAATTTCATAGAGAACACAAAAGAAAATACTGGGATTGATTTAAAAAAAAAAAAAAAAAAAAACCCTTACATGTGCTAGTTAAGAATATCATCCACAGCCTCTGTAGAATCATTGAACTTTAGAAGTTACTGTTATTCCTACTTGTTTACAAATTCATGCAATACTTTCAGTTTAAATACGTTAAATCAAAGTCTTGCCTTTACACAGTTCCAAAAATATAGTGAGAACTCTAGGATTTTCTCTCTATCCAAATATATTTAAATATGTGCATATAACCCCTAAGTGAGCATTGCTCAAGTGAAAGTGAGATAACAAGAAGAACTTGATCGTAAGTCAAAATAGTAAATAATCCCCACACTTCTGTCAGTTTGTCAAGAATAGATTTGACTCATTAAACACTAATGACTGAAGACCAGGTGAGTTGTGGAATGACATCGAGGACATCATACATGAAGAAAGCAAGAGGTCATAAAAAAGACAGGAAAGAAAGAAAAGACTAAAATGGATGTCAGAAAGACTCTGAAACTTGCTGTTGAACATACCCACCCAGAACCCAGTGCTTGATTTAGCTACTCTATGTTCAATAGTTTTTTGCAAAAAACTATTGAACATAGAGTAGCTAAATCAAAAGGAATAAATGATGAAGTAAAAGAGCAGAATAGAAGATTTCAAAGGGCAGCTCGAGAAGACGAAGTAAAGTATTAAAATGAAATATGCAAAGATCTAGTGTTAGAAAACTAAAAGGGAAGAGCACACTAGGCATTTCTCAAGCTAAATAAACTGAAGAGAAAATTTAAGCCTCGAGTTGCATTATTGAAGGATTCTACAGGGAAAATATTAAATGACACAGGAAGCATCGAAAGAAGGTAGAAGGAACTCACAGAGTCACTCTACCAAAAATAATTTGTTCATGTTCAATCATTTCAGGAGGTACCATATGATCAAGAACTGATGCTATGGAAAGTTGAAGTCCAAGCTGCACTGAAGGCATTGGAGAAAACAAGACTCCAGGTATTGACGGAATAAAAATTGAGATGTTTCAGCAAATGGGTGCAGCACTGGAAGTGCTCACTCGTCTATGCCAAGAAATTTGGAACATAGCTACCTGGCCAACCAACTGGAACAGATCCCTAATTGTGCCCATTCCAAAGAAAAGTGATCCAGCAGAATGAAGAAATTATCAAACAATATCATTAATATTACACACAGGTAAAATTTTGCTGAAGATAACTCAAAAACAGTTACAGCAGTACATCAACAAGGAACTGCCAGAAATTTAAGTTGAATTAAGAAGGGGACATGGAACAAAGGATATGATTGCTGATGTCAGACGGATCTTGGCTGAAAGCAGAGAATACCAGAAAGATGTTTACCTGTGTTTCACTGGCATTCAACTATGTGGATAATAACAAATTATGGATAACATTGCAAAGAATGGGAATTCCAAGACACTTAACTGTGTTCATGAGGAAACTGAACATAGATCAAGAAGCAGTCATATCAGCAGAACAAGTGGATACTGCGTGGTTTAAAATCAGGAAAGGTATGCATCAGGGTTGTATCCTTTCACCACACTTATTCAGTCTGCATGCTGAGCAAATAATCAGAGAAGCTGGACTATATGAAGAAAAACATGGCATCAGGACTAGAGGAAGACTTATTAACAACTTGCGATATACAGATCACACAATATTGCTTGCTGGAAATGAAGAGGATTTGAAGCACTTATTTGTGAAGACAAAGACTACAGCCTTCACTATGAATTATTTTAACATAACCTGTTGCCATCAAGTCAATTCCGACTCTTAGTGACCCTACAGGACAGAGTAGAAGTGCCTCATAGGGATTCCAAGGAGCGGCTGGTGGATTTGAACTGCTGACCTTTTGGTTAGCAGCTGACCTTTTGGTTAGCAGCTGACCTCTGAACTGCTGCACTACCAGGGTTCCACATCTTAACAAAAAGAAAACAAAAATCCTCACAACTGGACCAATAAGCAACATCATGATAAACAGAGAAAAGACTGAAGTTGTCACGGATTTCATTTTACTTGGATCTACAATCAATGCCCATGAAAACAGCAGTCGAGAAATCAAACGGCACATTGCATTGGGCAAATCTGCTGCAAAGGACCTCTTCAAAGTGTTAAAAAGCAAAGATGTCACTTTAAGGACTAAGGTGCGCCTGCCCCAAGCTGTGGTGTTTTCAGTTGCCTCGTATGCATGCAAAAGCTGGACAATGAATAAGGAAGCCCAAAGAATTGATGCCTTTGAATTACGGTGCTGGCGAAGAATTTTCAATAAGCCATGGACTGCCAGAAGAATGAACAAATTTGTCTTGGAAGAAGTACAGCCAGAATCCTCCATAGAAGCAAGGATGTCAAGACTTCATCTCACGTACCCTGGACATGTTATCAGGAGGGATCAGTCCCTGGAGAAGGACATCATGCTTGGTAAAGTAGAGGATCAGCAAAAAAGAGGAAGACCCTCAAAGAAATGGACTGACAACAGTGGCTGCGACAATGGGCTCAAGCATAACAACAATTGTGAGAGTGGCACAGGACCAGGCAGTGTCTAGTCTGTTGTACACAGGTTGGCTATGAGTCCAAACTGACTCTATGGCACCTAACAACAACATAACATGGAGCCCTAGTGCCACAGTAATTAAGAGCTTGGTTGCTAACCAAAAGACCAGCAGTTCGAGTCCACCAGCCACTCCTTGGAAACCCTATAGAACAGTTCTACTTTGTCCTACAGGGTTGCTATGAATTGGAATCTGCTAGGGAACAACTAGTTTGGTTTTTGGTACAACTTGCGTTATAATAATACTATCGGTAATTTATATTGAACTTTAATATCTTAAAATTTCTTTCACATATTTCATCTCAAATGTTTAAACATATAAAATCTATAGAAATAGTATTTTTTTCCCTACAAGGTGATATTCTTCTTCATCCTATATATTTTCCATTGAATACATAATCACTGATCAATATAAAGATCAGATTAGTTGAAGTTTGTTTCTTCAGTTCCTGAAACTCAAAAGTGTTAATTTAGATTATTCAACATATGTAAATTATATGTCCAGCAGTCTTTAAGGCTGATGAATGTCTCTGATACCAAAACAGTTTTCATTATCTGTTACTATACTATTTCAAATAAGAAAGTTTAAATTTATGGAGTGGCAGACTTGGCATTCAAGCACTGAAGCCTAAAACTGTCTTATTCTAACACCATTCTGCTTTTAGTTTTTGAGCTTAAATTCCGATGGATCTGGCCATTAGGTGGTAACAAGAAAGTGAACTTACAGAGTAGACATCAGTAGGACTGAACACCATATTGTAATGGCATAAGGTTTAGCCTAAATAGGGTTTGACGAAATGGAACCACCAATTGGCGTTATACAAGAAATTTATCAGCCATGAAATAAGACGTAAGGTGATAGAATGAAAAGGAAAAGGACATAGAAATGTTTCTTGTTTTGTTTTGTTACATTTTGCTTCTAAGGATGGGGATCATCCTAGAATGTCGGGAGACAAAAAAACAATCGATAGCAAGAAATATAATTTCTAGAGAAGAGTTAATGATGGAGGAAAGTCAGAGAGGGAAAAAAATCAGAAGCTTAAGTTTTTTTGTTTTTTGGTTTTTTTTTTAGAAAGGTGAAAGGGGACTTGTCCCTAAAAGATAAGAAAATGAGGCCAAGAGGGTTTGCCATTTTGAAGCAGGAGAGTTAATTTGGTAGATTGAACTGGATATAAGCTCCCATTTCAGTGAGATTAAGGGGTAAAGTAAGAGGATTTATGGAGACTGTGTCTTTTATAGCTCAAGGAGCTGAGTAGTGGTGACAACTGCCATATAAAAGTAGAAGGAAATTGATTAGTGTAATAGTTTTGACTGCAGCTACTACCATTAGACTGAGTTCATATCCTGGCTCTACCACTTTACTTTTTTAAAGAAGTTTTATTGAGATATAATTTATATACTGTACAATCCACCATTTAAACAAGTTAAAGATTTTTAGTGTATTCACAGATAGGTGCCACAATTGCCACAGTATATTTTAGAACATTTTTATTGCTTAAAAAAAATATCCTTTAGCCATCATCCTCATATCTCCCCATCCTCCTCCCAGCCCTAAGCAACCACTAATCTACTTTCCTTCTCTATAGATTTTTGTATTATGGACTTTCATATAAATGGAATCATATAATATGTGGCTTCTCAGTGTAGTGTTTTCAAAATCATCAGTGTCATAGTATATACCAGGACTTCATTCCATTTTATTGCCAAATAATCTTCCACTGTATGGATATACAGCATTCGTTTGTACATTCATCAACTGAAGGACATGTAGGTTGTTTCCACTTTTGGGTTTTTATGAATGGTATCGCTATGAACATTTGTGCAAAAGTTTTTGTGTGGACATATGTTTCAACGCTCTTGGGTATATACCTAGGAATGGACTTGCTGGGCCATATGGTAACTGTATGTTTACCATTTTGAGGAACTATTAAAATACTTTCCAGAGTGATCTACCGTTTACTCTTTGACAAATTGTTATACTCTGAGATTCAAGCTCCTCAACTTAAACTGGACATATTATTTGGACCTATATGATAGTTTTTTTTTTTTTTTTATATGATAGAGTTTGGGGAAGGATGAGATGACAGAATGCATATAAAACACTTTGCACATTACTTGGCACATAAAAAGTTAGTAGGCGATTTATTATTATTTTTATGACATGGCCTGGTCCAAAACAACTTAAAAAAAAAAAAAAAGCAACAAAAGTAGAATATGCAACGACAACAAAAAAATTGCTTCTTTTCTTACTTCACACCCACCACATCCAAAAGGAATTATGCAAAATACAAGCTTAAATAGTATACACTTCTGGGTGCATACTGTACTTTTACAAAAATAATGTACACTTTCTATGTTTGTTTGTTACCTACTCCCTCCCCCTGCCAAGGTATTTTCATAAGCACCACTATGCCACTTTTTTTTTACATGTTGCTTTTGAATCTCTTAGCAAACAAACCACGGTTCTGTCCTCACCCTTTTCCCAAACACTCCCGGAAGGGTATGTAAGAGGGAGAGGATGATGCCTCAACCTTCATGACCAAGAGAAAAAGTTAAAAACAAAAGGAAAACAATAAGACACAGAACCTATTAAAGGCCTAAACTCAGATTAAAATTACAGTTTTTTATTTGTTTTCCTTGTACTTCTTTGATCTAAAGCATTCCTCTTAGAGTAGGAGCCTGAGTCATTTCAGAGCAAATACATTTGTCCAGAGTTAATTATGTTTTGACGGCTGGCATCTCCTTGATTGTGTTACTTTTTGCTTTAGCCCTTCAGCATCCCTCTATCACTTCAGGATTATATTCGAGCTCCTTAATTTAGCACAGAAAACCCTTTAACATCTTGCTGCTGTCTACCTCTTCCAGCTCCACCTGTGTATGGCACAGCTCAACTAAAAAGAATAACTTCCAGTTCCCCCCAGGTGCCAAGTCTTAGCACATACTGCCTTCTCTCCTAGGAATATCCTTTCTGGGGCCCAAATATCATCTTAATAGGATTAAACAACACATCATTTTGAAGAAAACAAACTCTTGTAGCACGTACTCTATTAATTCAGATTTATTTTCAGAGATGACCTTAGAAATAAATGATACATTAAGCACAGAAATATCTGCATAAGGATATGTAGTAGTGGTTGTAACAAGGGAGCCTGTTACCATTTCCAGACTTTTTTTTTTTAAAACTAGGTCTACTTAACCAAACTCTCAATCGATCTCTGGTCCTCCAGTGACCTGCTTAACTTTCCCCACCACTCCTCCACACATTGTCTCCTCTTTCCTTAAACACAGGCTTCACCGTGGTTGCTGCTGTACTTAAAACCCTTCCATTGGCTCCCAGTAGAAGCACGAACTGCTTCCTGTGGCTATTCCATTCTTCATGATCTCATTCCTATGTCAGCTTCCAGCCTTATCTTTTACCATGCCATGAACATTGAACTTTAGTTATATTGAGCTCAATCTGCTCTGTCATGATTTGATGCCTTTTTACATCTTTTATTTTATTTTTCTTTCTCCAATTTTCTCACACTGTGTTCTAAGCACTAGAGATTTGCGGTAAATAAAACTAAGTTCCTGCTCCTTTGGTATCTGCATTATATTGCTCCTAGTTACAATGTCCTTCCCCATTTGTGCATTGCACTGCTCTGTTATACCATTTACCACTTTTTGATACCGTGTACTGTTTTTCTTCTCCTCTAGATGGGAGTTTTCTGAGTATGGGGATTTTATGTTCTTTAAATCTGTACTTTCAGAATTCATTACAGAGCCTGGGATGTAACAAGCACACAATAAAGGTTTCTTAAAACATAGTAGATTAGGACTGAGGATCCTATGATTCCTGCCTCAATACTGACACAATTTAATTTGGGGCTAATGCTTGACTAGCATTACTAGCCACATGGAACCGTAGAATGAGGTTAACAAGGTGGCCCCAGGGGTCTCAGGAAGGGAGTCATATGGAGTTATAGTGTACCCCTCTGGCTAGGACATATGTGATATTCATGCCATGCCCACACTGTCACTTCATTTCTGCGAGCTCACAGAATAGAGGAGTTTGGATTAGATTATCTCTTGGGTTTCTTTCACTTCTAACATCCCTGTTGATAAAATGAAGTAAGAAAATGAACAAACATCCCTGCACTGTTTTAAAACGGTAAGTGTGACAGATATATGTGAAGAAGAAAAGCGTATATTTGGAGCACTTGTAGAAACACAGCAATGATCCGCTCATTTTTTATATAGGTTTGACGGAGATGTTCAAACACATCTCGTCATTATTGTTTAGTATTCACTGCCCATGAGGGGTTTGAACTCATGAATCTTGTGACTCTAGAGTTCAAAGCATTTCTTTCATTGGGACCTGTACTGAGATAAAAATGGAAATAGACCAATACAGTTAAGGAACTTCTGAGAAAGCAGTGCACTATTCACTATGCTCAGCATGAATTTACTCTAAAGAATTATTTTTTTCCTTGATGAAAGGATATTTGATACATATTGTTAAAGACTTCTTAACCTATTTGCTCTTTTTTTTCCTTTGTAATTAAAGAAAAAAACCCACTGCAGTGGAGTCAATTCTGACTCATAGTGACCCTACAGGGCAGAGTAGAGGTGCTTCATAGGGTTTCCAAGGAGTTCCTGGGAGGATTCAAACTGCCGACCTTTTGGTTACCAGCTATAGCACTTAACTAATACACTACCAGGGTTAAAGAACCCCCCACCCCACCCCAAACAAACAAACAAACAAAAACAGTTAATTTAAAGCCATAGGACTTTAGAGGGGCTAGGCTCTTGCGTCACTGTGGTTAAAAGCTCAGGATACTAAACAAAAGGTCAGCAGTTCAAATCCACTAGCCAGTCCTTGGAAACCCTTTGGGGTAGTTCTACTTTGTCCTATAGGGTTGCTATGAGTTGGAATCGACTCTATGGAAAGTTTTTGCTTTTAAGGATTTTAAAGAACACCTAATTAAACTCCCAGAGAACTATCCCATATACCACATCCTTTACAGCTGCCAGTTTGTGTAACTTAGAGGTTAGGGAGATCATAACCACATGACAGACAAGTTCAGTTTTTAACAATTCCAACTATCATAAAGGTTCCTTTTACGTGATGACACAACCTGCCTCCCTGGATCTCCCACTGATTGGTCCCAGGGTTGTCCACCCTTTATCAAAGTCTCCCCTTTGGAATTAAACAGAATGTATTCAATCCCCCTTTCAAAGGACGGTCTTCCAAATATTTGAAAACAGCAACCTGTCACTCCTTTTTCTTCAAGTTTCTCATTTGTTTCATCAAAAATCAACTTAAGTGCAAGAATGATTTTAGAGACCCTTCCCTGTGTTGGCTAACAACTTGGGTGGGGTGATACAACTCAGTAAAACCACTGTAATTTATACTCACAACTACTTATTTAAGATTATAGAAGCCATTACAATGCATGCTCTAAGGGAAGATCCTTAGGAGCTTGAGAGCTTTGCGTGTAGCTCCCTGATGTGGAACCAACCCATCTATCTGGGATGTACCAACTGTTTAGCAAGGTTAAACCACTTCACTTGGCAGAGTCATACTGACATCAGCTGAAATGGATACCCTAGCAACCTTTTCATTTTTAACTAGTTGAAACAATATAGAAGCTGAATATTAAATATAGTACATATTTTTACCTAGAGATGTTTATCCAAATAGATCATCATTGTAAGGGCATCCAAGATAGGCATAAGAAACTAAAATGCAGAACCAACAGAATTGAATATTTTGGGGAGATTTGGGGGAGAATATCCAAGAAGTTGTGCGAGTCAAAAGAAGTAAGCATAGGAGATAGATTGGAGTGGATGAATAACAAAGACAGTTGTTCATGCCTATGGTCTGCCTTTTGCCTATTTAGGTACCACAGCATGTGGCAAGGAAGATATTTTTAAAAGTTCTAGGGTTAAAAAAAAAAAAAAGGAATTATTCAATAGGGAGTAAATGCTATTTCCCATTATGGAACTCTATTATTTTCGGTTCAGTTGAATATGGTGATTTATGGAGGTGTCAAGGCCAGGTGGGTAACAGGTACATGGGCAAGAACACCAGAAAAGAAGGAAGCTGCTATTTACTGAGCACTTGCTATGTGTCGAGTGTGATGCTATCAAAGGTATAATATCAATTACTGTAAGTGTGCTCTGACTACTATGGTAAAATATAAACCTGGGGGTAGGGGGACACAGAGCTGATAATAAAGCACTGTGACCTGATATTTCTCTCTGAATGTTTAACCCATACAGGATTATGTCCATGTCTTAAATGTACTTTTCCTTTTTAGCACTTAGTACGATTAAACTCATTAAACACTTGTGTAATTTTTGCTTAATGCTAGTTCCCCCGATTAGACTATTAACTACATGATGGTAAAGATTGACTCTTCCTTGTTTTTTGCTGTTGAATTCCCAACATCTAGCACAGTGTCAAACCATGTTTAGGTATCTAATAAGGAGCTACTGAATAAAGGAATAATGTCATTAAGGCAGTTTTGCTAAATTTGCTGTGTCTTAATGACACCAGGAAATCTCATGAACTCATGCTATTTAATGTAAGTAGACTGAAGATACTGCTATTTCTACATGTAGCAGAATGTCCTGAGTCTCAAACTAAAATTCAAAAATGAGTTCCTGTGGATATCTTTTGAGTTTCTTTTCTCTTTTCTTTTACTCTTCTCTCCTCTCCTCTCCCCTCTCCTCGTCCTTCACTCTCCTTTCCCTCCCTCCTTCCCTACTCTCAGTCTTTCTTTTTAATAAGTTGATATGCATATGGATTGTTTTTTAGCAGAAAGAGAAGGGAGGAATGAGAATGTAAACCCTGAGAAGAGTGGTGGAGGGCAGGGCAGGAAAGTCACCATACAATGTGATGGCTTTGAAAGCAGATAAAACTGGATTTAAGTTGCTGCTCTCTCTCTGGACCTTACTTAACTTTTCCAAGTCTCAGGATCCTTATAAATGAAATGAACATAATTCCATCAACTTCATAGTGTTGCTTGAAGAATTAAACATAATGAAGCCTTATTCACGTTAGGTTCTTAGAATAGCACTAACATGCATTAAGTACCCAATAAGCCAAAAAAAAAAAAAAAAAAGTTAACCAGTTGCCAGCCAGTTGATTCTGACTCATGTCTGTCAGAGTTATTATTGTTACTGTTACTATATTCTTCATTATTAATGGAGAATGGCAACGTACTTCACAGTACCCCTCATCCACCTGGCCTCACTGACCTGAGAGTTTTAAATTCTGATGTGAGAAATACAGAGGCAGAAGCTGTTTTCTGGAATACTCTGTGTAATTACGGGATGCAAGCATACAACTCTGTGGCAGGGGAAAGTTTGGAGAGAAGGGCAATGGGTCCACTTCTGCATGAAACTCACCATTGCTCTGGATCTTTAAAGTCTTTAGCTGTAGCAGCCCCGCTTGGCAGGGGCACTAGTGTTCCCTTTGACAACATAGACAACAACATGGTACCTTGGAGAGGCTGAGTAGAAGAATGAGTGCAGAACAATTGTCTAGACAACATGAGAAACCACTCTCAGAACTTCTAAAACAGGTGGATTGGAGTACAGTTCAGGTGCTCATGGGTGGATGGAAAAGAAGTAGGGGTTGATGGTCTGCAGTCAAGCAGTGAGCTTCAATACTACGCACTAGAGGAATTAATGGTAACAAAATCTTGCTTATATGCCTTTCCCTCAAAGGCTGATTGCAAACAAATAATGTTGCCAACTAGAAGGGGATTGGTCCTCCCTGGACAGCAGAAAAGGAAATGTGAAGAAGCCAAGCCAATCACTATCTAGGAAAGAGAATACTTTGATTTATTGATGTTAATCATCTGGCTTCTAAGGTTTCTGCCTAGGAAACCCAGTGGGGAAGTTCTACACTATCCCATAGGGTCACTGCAAGTCAGAAATGACTCAACAGCACACAATGACAAACAAGTTTAACCTAGCACCTTTCTGTCTCCCACTACCACCAGGGTAAGTCCACATGGTTGGGAGGTGAATCTGTGTTAGACAGCATGCCGTTCTCATAATTATACCTCCCTTTATATTTTTATATATAGCTGCTGTTTCAAGATGACTCTGTAATGGACATGCTTGTTCTGCTTGGCTCTCTTCCAAGAAGCACCTCAATCATACCTGCAAAAAACTCCTAAATCAGCATCCTACCACTTCATCATGCTTTTACTGATATTTCTGGAAAGCAGGGAGAGACAGAGCTTAGGACCAAACTAAAACAATCTGCTTCGAAAAAATCCAGGATATTTTAACTCTTTTCTTCCTTTAAAACAAAATTAGCTTTATGACAGGCACATTTATTTTTCTTAACAACTCCCTGTTACTAATCTCTTCCCAAAGGCTTTGATAAACTTTATAACTTGTTTATTTTAACTATCGTTGTTTAAGAATTACATTTAATCTTTGAGCCAATTACTGAAAACTAACTCACAAGTGCTACTTCCGTCGGGCAATTATGGAAGTATGTTGAAGAGCCGGTGATGTACTAGACAAAGAAAAGGAATAATCCTTGCCTGCTGTCTTTCCTATAATTGCTGTTTGGCTCTTCTTGTCTCAGGTCAAGTTGCATGCAAATCATTACAGACCACTCGCCATCATTTATCTATAGTGATTAGTCAGAGAGCTCCAGCTCCAGCACATTCCAACTTGAAAGTCTTTGTTCTAAAGATCAGTGATACAGTTGAAGAGAGGTGGGAAGAAGAGGTTAGGAGGATGAACTAAAACTGGGATACTATTTGATGCAATTTCTCCACTTTGATGAAACAAGCCACAGTGAAGGTACAAAAGGTAAGCCAGTTGATAATACAAATATGAAAAAATGTTTTGTGTACAGAACAAGATGGACTATGCGGAAGACTTTGCTGTTACACAAAAAAAATGTGATGGCATTTGTCCAACCAAATTGTGACCTGTTTTAGAAGATCAAAGCAATCACTGTGCAGAAGATGAACTGTCAGATACCGGAGTAAGAAAACTAAATGAATATCAAGATGTCCACTCGTGAAATACTGGGTGGTAAAAAACCATCTTCTAAGTCCCTCCAAGCAATGATAATTATGTATAATTATATATGTTTCACATGGTCATCTTTCCTCTGTGTCTTTCAATCTCTATATCTTGTCCCCCCCCCCACGCTTTTTTTTTTCCATTGTGGTACATGTATAAGTAACAGAATATTTTCAATTTCTATAATCTTCACATGTATAGTTCAATGACATTAATTATATTCATCATGTTGTTCAATGATCACCATTAAACATTGCCAAATTTCTCCATCATCCTTAATAGTGACTGTATAATTTATTACTTAAACCAAGACACTATGAGAGTGGGAGAGGACACTATTAATAATTAGCTGGATAACAGGTATAGAATGTGATTGTTTCAAAAAACTTGGATGGATAGTTAACTCTACCTAAATATTCTTCAACCTCGTTGTGCAAAAACTTCTCTATATTTACTCATCTAAAAACATTTCCACCTGGCTCAGTCTCATTTTAAGTCTTTCCTAGGAGAAGATGACTATTAGATTTGGTTTTTCATATGATTTCAAGGGGTTCAGAGACCTCCAAAATCAGTGCACGAGATTTGCTCCCAATATAGACTTTAGGTTGAAAACTGTTGATCTAGAGAGCAGTTAGTTAACTTGTTTTACACTCTCTCAATGATGTTTTCTTTTTTTTTTCTATTGTCTTTAACAATGCTGGCATTAATTGCATTGCAAAGGTTTCAAATATAAATTTTGCAAATACTGTCTTACATGTTGATACTTTTAATCAGAAAGAGAGTTGATCTACTTGCATGAAAATTAAAGTCATGCAATTTTCACCCAGATTAGAGGAGGGGTGTCATGAAATATACCTGCAAAGAGAAATAAGACATCGTTAAAGTAATATCTAATCAAACTACGGGGGGGGGGGGAGTATATTGCCACAAAAGATTTCTGAAAGATCAGTTATGAAGATGATTTGACCTGGTTCCTGGTCAAATCTAGCCCTGGAGGTCATTTTCTATATCTTCTGAGTCCTCTGTGTTTGTCTCAAAAACAGGATTTAGCATGTTTCTCTTTCTTTGTCTCTCCCCCACAACACTTGAGCACGTTGAAGATATTAACTCTGTCTTTTATCATTGTCATTTCCACACCTAACAGTGTACCTAGAATATAGTAGATGCCCAACATCTACTATATGTTGATTGGTATATATTTGGGGTAAAGCCAAAAAACCAAACCCAGTGCCGTCAAGTCGATTCTGACTCATAGCGACCCTATAGGACAGAGTAGAACTGTCCCACAGAGTTTCCAAGGAGCGCCTGGTGGATTCAAACTGCCGACTCTTTGGTTAGCAGCCGTAGCACTTAACCACTACACCCCCAGGGTTTCCATATTTGGGGTAAAAAAAAAAAAAAAAGGAGTCAAATAGGCATCAAGATTAGGCCTTGATAAATGGAAAGAAGAGTTGTAAAATGAATAGAAATGAAAATGACAGAAGGCGTGAAGCATTGCTGTTTTATTCCATATGGGATTCAGATTATTGTAAACAGGCGGGGAAGACGAGAGACTAATATATTTATCTAATGGTATCCATAATGCTCTTTGTTGCATTCTGTTCTGTATTTTCTTCCTTTGGAATGTGTTTATTTCCCATTAGTACTTCATGAATTAACCATAACTGCCACCAATGTAATTAAAATATTGATTGCCAAAAGGAAGTAAAGATTCAGCATTAATTCATTCAGCAAAAACTTATTGAGTCCTATTATACGACATTCTTTGCAATAAGCTCCAGGAATATATATAATAGCAAGTAATTATCTTGGCTGAGCCAACTTAGGGGTAGAATTGAATTAAAAAATAGTGCAACAAGTCATTTTATGGCTCCAAACTCACCAAGGTATATTGCAAATTCTCCTCTATGACTCCCTCTGGTTCTAAGAAATAAGGACTCTCTGGAATGTTTCACAAGTGGTTCTCACATGGGGTTGTGGCTTCTATGACAGTGTGATTATGCCATGGTAGGCTCTCATTGGGGTTCCAGCAGTTCTGTCATTGCTCAGAGAATCTACAAATTCATAGCTGCAGCCAGTGAACCAAAGTTGTGCCCATGCCTATAACAGGGTTTCCCCTTGTAGCGAAAATATTGTTTGTTTGTTTTAATCTTCTCCAAAGACTTTAATACATCTTGCTTGACTCCATATGCTTTCCCTGCACCTGACTCATTCCCCATCTGTGCAATGATGAACCTGATTTATAATATTCACAATAAACCAGTTACCATTGAGTTGATCCTGACTCACGGCAACCCCTTCTGTGTGGGAATACAACTGTGCTCCATAGAGTTTTCAATGGCTGATTTTTCAGAAGTACATAACCTGGTCTTTCTTCCAAGGTGCCTCTGGGTGGACTTGAACCTTCAACCTTTCAGTTAACACCCGACCACATTAACCACTTGCACCACCTGTAGACTCCATATCCACAATAGCTAACATTATTGAGAACATATTATGTAACAGGCAATATGATATCTTTTCAATAATCCAATGAATTTGACATTGTTGTTAATCCTACTTTACCCACAAGAAGTTTAAGTCACTTTCCTAATATCAAATAGTCAAACTTCAAAGTCCACATTCTTAAACATTATGCTCTACAACTAGGAATCTGCTGTCAGCCACAAGTGCTCAGTCATTTTTTCTTATCATCAAGAACTTTGGTGCTTCTGCTAGTAGCATCCAGGTAAGCTAACCATGTCTGCCCCCCAGAAACATACAGAAATGGCCTTAATAGGTTGAATGCGCAGCATAAGTCCACATGTAGGGAGTAACCCTTGTAACACAGACAGAAACAAGACATGGATGCATAGCCCAGTGACTACAGAGTATCGGGTGATACAATAAAGGGCAAAGTACTATTCCAGAGCAAAGGCATCAAGGCCTGATGATGGTGCAGAGAAACTGTAATACAATGCAGATGAGGTAGGTGGGTGAGTTGCTGCAGGTATTGAGAGGTTGGGAGTGGTTTACTACCTAGAGATAAGGTTGAGACAAGATAGTCCAGTGTTCTGAATATCATGCTAGCATTTGAGCTTTATCATGTTACAACGACAAATTGCTAAAAGTTTATGTGATTCAAGGGGGCCAAGATGGCTGACTAGGCAGACGCTACCTCGGATCCCTCTTGCAACAAAGACTCAGAAAAACAAGTGAATCGATCACATACATGACAATTTACCAACCCTGACCATCAAACACAGATCTAAAGAGTTGACCTGAGTGACAGGTGAGCAAAAAGCTACGTCCTAAACCAGAGACCACTTCTGGAACCCGCGACCCACCCCACAGCCTTGAGCCCTGGCAGTTCCCTGGTGCCGAGTGGCGGGGCTGATTGTGGCTTGCTGAGGTGGGAGAGGCAGGGGACACAGCCCTAACCCTTAGCCCCCTGGGGTAACCTCCGTAGAGACTCAACTAGTGCAAGCAGGTTGCACACTGACGGTGCTAAAACGAGAGAAAAAACAACAACGGGGAAGCAGCGACTGTTTTTGGAGCCTGGAACCAGCATCCCAGTCAGGCAACCTAGGCGCTGGTCTTTGGACTGGGCACAGGGGAGCTGAGCATGGCATTCTGAGACGGCGCAAACACAGGATGCAGCCCTAGCACCCAGAAGTGACCTCAGGGGAAACACAGCCAGTGCACACAGGCAGCGCAGCGACGCGGCTGACAGGAGGAGAAATCACTGGGAGGCAGCGACTGGTCTTGGAGTCGGGAGTGAGGTGTCCCAGCCAGGGAACCTTGGCGCTGGGTTTGGATTGGGAGCGGAGGAACTAACCACGGCTTCCGAGACAGCGCAAGCACGGGACGTGGGCCTGACCCTCAGGGGCAATCTCTACCCAGCCAGCGCACATAGTTGACGCGCCCCTCGGGAATCTCAGATAAAACAGTCATCCCAAGCAAGATAAGTAACTTTGTCTGTATTCCAGGGTGCTACTCTCTCCTATCTATCTGATCCCTCCCTTCCCCTTCCCAGGTGGCTTCATTAACATTGGAATTTCCTGGGCCAGAGAGTGAAATGCTCTGCAGTTTTTTTTTCTTTGTTTGTTTGTTTCGTCTTTTCCTAATCCATTCTTCTGGCTTGAGAGAAGCAACTACAAAAAACCCAGGGAACAAGAATCCTTCCCTGACTTCTCAAAATTGGACTAAAAATACAGAACAAGCTCCAGCCAAGCCTGTGAGATCCACAGTCTTGGGCTTTCATCCCTACAGGGAACAAGGTGGCTATTATAATGCAAAGGCAATTCTGATAGGGATCTGATTGTAAATGTTTTACCAGACTACTGGAAAGAGAAGTTTCCCAGGTCTGATATCTCTACCTATTAAACAGAGCCCTCACTTACCCATAACGGGGAACTGAGGGCTGAAGCTCCACCCAAACCACCTAACCTCCTGCCATAGTTGTCTGAGGATAGTGACATCTACCAATCTGTAGAGGTGCATGCATCAGGTGCCTAAGGTACAGCTGCAGAGCCCACCCACCAAAGTGCTTTAGGAATAGAGACACACCTACCTCACTGGCACTTGGGGGAAGCCTGTCAGCGTCCTGCCTCCCTTGGAATGTGACCCCCTGCTGCTACTAGAATCTGGTGCACACAACTATCACCACTACTCCCCTAAGTGAATAGGTGACAGTCTACCCCAAATACTTGGTGACCCAAAATCAGATTCTACCCGAGAATAGTGAATGCACTCTTAGGCTTATATTTCTGGTACTGACCCAAACCAGCTGGTAAGAGGGCATAAGTGATTCAAAGCCTACAACAATCAAGACAGCGCAATCTAGTAGCCCATCTACGTACATTCAAAGAAAACAAAACAAGATAAATCTCAGTGAGCAAATATAAAATAAACCATTAAATATCTTATAGATGGCTCGGAGACAACAGGTGATATCAAATCACAAAAAGAAGCAGACCATGATTGCTTCTACAAGTCCCCAAATTAAAGAATCAAAATCTATCCCAAATGAAGATACAATCCTGGAATTACCAGATGCAGAATATAAAAAACTAATTTAGAGAATGCTTCAAGACATCGGAGATGACCTCAGAAATGAAATAAGGCAATCTACAGAAAAAGCCAAGGAACACACTGATAAAGCAGTTGAAGAAATCAAAAAGATTATTCAAGAACATAGTGGAAAAAATTAATAAGCTACAAGAATCCATAGAGAGACAGCATTCAGAAATCCAAAAGATTAACAGTAAAATTACAGACTTAGACAACTCAATAGGAGGTCAGAGGAGCAGAAGTGAGCAATTGGAATGCAGAGTGGGGGAGGTGGAGGATAAGGCAATTGACACCAATATAACTGAAAAAAAAAAATCAGATAAAAGAATTAAAAAAAAAATGAAGAAACCCTAAGAATCATGTGGGACTCTATCAAGAAGAATAATTTGTGTGTGATTGGTGTTCCAGAGCAAAGAGGAAAAACAGAAAATATAGAGGGGATAGTTGAAGATCTGTTGGCAGAAAACTTCCCTGACATCATGAAAGACAAAAGGATAGCTATCCAAGATGCTCATTGAACCCCATATAAGATTGATCCAAAAAGAAAATCACCAAGACATATTATCATCAAACTTGCCAAAACCAAAGATAAAGAGAAAATTTTAAAAGCAGCCAGGAATAAAAGAAAGGTCTCCTACAAAGGAGAAGCAATAAGAATAAGTTCAGACTACTCAGCAGAAACTATGCAGGCAAGAAGACAACGGGATGACATACGTAGAGCACTGAAGGAGAAAAACTGCCAGCCAAGGATCATTTATCCAGCAAAACTCTCTCTCAAATATGAAGGTGAAATTAAAACATTTACAGATAAACACAAGCTTAGAGAATTTGCAAAAACCAAACCAAAGCTACAAGAAATACTAAAGGAAATTGTCAGAAAATCAATAACGTCAGATAACAACACAATATAAGGTCACAGAACAGAACATCCTGATATCAACTCAAATAAGAAAATCACAAAAACAAAGTAAGATTAATTTTAAAAAGGAAAAAATGCTCAAAACAGGGAATCATTGAAGTCATTATGCAAAAGATCACAATAATCAAAAAGAGGGACAAAATACAGGAGGCATAGAACTGCCATATGGAGAGGAAAATAAGGCGATATAGGATGATCCAAGTTAGGTTTTTACTTACAAAAATAGGGGCAAATATTAAGTCAGCCACAAAGGGGTCTAACAATTCCATAACTCAAAATAAGAACCAGGAAAAACATAATGACTCAGCAAACATAAATTTGACTACTATGAAAATGAGGAACACACAATTTACACAGAAAAACATCTCAGCACAGAAAAGTAAGTGGAAAAATGAAATTGTCAACAACACACACAAAAAGGCATCAAAATGACAGCACTAAACACATTCTTATCTATAATTACACTGAATGTAAGTGGACTAAATGCACCAATAAAGAGACAGAGAGTCTCAGACTGGATAAAGAAACAAGATCTGTCTATTTGCTGCCTACAAGAGACACACCTTAGACTTAGAGACACAAACAAACTAAAACTCAAAGGATGGGAAAAAATATATCAAACAAACAACTATCAAAAAAGAGCAGGAGTGGCAATATTAATTTCTGACAAAATAGACTTCAAAGTTAAATCCACCACAAAGGATAAAGAAGGATACTACATAATGATTAAAGGGACAATTGACCATGAAGATATAACCATATTAAATATTTATACACCCAATGACAGGGCTGCAAGATACATAAAACAAACTTTAACAGAACTGAAAAGTGAGATAGACACCTCCACAATTATAGTAGGAGAACTCAACACACCACTTTCGGAGAAGGACAGGACTTCCAGTAAGAAGCTCAACAGAGACACTGAAGACCTAATTGCTACAATCAACCAACTTGACCTCAAAGACCTATACAGAACACTCCACCCAACAGCTGCAAAATATACTTTTTTTTTCTAGTGCACATGGAACATTCTCTAGAATAGACCACATATTAGGTCATAAAACAAACCTTTGCAGAATCCAAAACATCGAAATATTACAAAGCATCTTCGCAGACCATAAGGCCATACAAGTGGAAATCAATAGCAGAAAAATCAGGGAAAAGAAATCAAATACTTGGAAACTGAGCAATACCCTGCTCAAAAAAGACTGGGTTATAGAAGACATCAAGGAGGGAATAAAGAAATTCATAGAATGCAACGAGAATGAAAATACTTCCTATCAAAACCTCTGGGACACAGCAAAAGCAGTGCTCAGAGGTCAATTTGTATTGAAAAATACAAAAAGAAGAAAGAGCCAAAATCAGAGAAATGTCCCTACGACTTGAACACATAGAAAGTGAGCAACAAAAGAATCCATCAGGCACCAGAAGAAAACAAATAATAAAAATTAGAGCTGAGCTAAATGAAATAGAGATCAGAAAGACAATTGAAAGAATTAACAAAGTCAAAAGCTGGTTCTTTGAAAAAATTAACAAAATTGATAAACCATTGACCAGACTGACTA
This sequence comes from Elephas maximus indicus, assembly GCF_024166365.1. NCBI lineage: Eukaryota > Metazoa > Chordata > Mammalia > Proboscidea > Elephantidae > Elephas > Elephas maximus. Next base: position 40,507,125 of record NC_064837.1, on the reverse strand, counting down.
AAGAAATACAGGAAAGGAAACAAATAACCCGAATAAGAGACGAGATGGGCCATATCACAACAGACCCAACCGAAATTAAAAGAATCATATCAGATTATTACAAAAAATTGTACTCTCACAAATTTGCAAACCTAGAAGAAATGGATGAATTCCAAGAAAAACACTACGTACCTAAACTAACACAATCAGAAGTAGAACAACTAAATAGACCCATAGCAAAAAAAGAGATTGAAACGGTAATCAAAAAACTCCCAACAAAAAAAGCCCTGGCCCTGACGGCTTCATTGCAGAATTCTACCAAACTTTCAGAGAAGAGTTAACACCACTACTACTAAAGGTATTTCAAAGCATAGAAAATGATGGAATACTACCTAACTCATTCTATGAAGCCACCATATCCCTGATACCAAAACCAGGTAAAGACACCACAAGAAAAGAAAATTACAGACCTATATCCCTCATGAACATAGATGCAAAAATCCTCAACAAAATTCTAGCCAATAGAATTCAACAACATATCAAAAAAATAATCCACCATGACCAAGTGGGATTTATACCAGGTATGCAAGGTTGGTTTAATATTAGAAAAACCATTAATGTAGTCCACCATATAAATAAAACAAAAGACAAAAACCACATGATCTTATCAATTGATGCAGAAAAGGCATTCGACAGAGTCCAACACCCATTCATGATAAAAACTCTCAGCAAAATAGGAATTGAAGGAAAATTCCTCAGCATAATAAAGGGCATCTATACAAAGCCAACAGCCAACATCATTCTAAATGGAGAGAGCCTGAAAGCATTTCCCTTGAGAACAGGAACCAGACAAGGATGCCCTTTATCACCGCTCTTATTCAACATTGTGCTAGAAGTCCTAGCCAGAGCAATTAGGCGAGACAAAGAAATAAAGGGCATCCGGATTGGCAAGGAAGAAGTCAAATTATCTCTATTTGCAGATGACATGATCTTATACACAGAAAACCCTAAGGAATCCTCCAGAAAACTACTGAAACTAATAGAAGAGTTCGGCAGAGTCTCAGGTTAAAAGATAAACATACAAAAATCACTCGGATTCCTCTACATCAACAAAAAGAACATTGAAGAGGAAATCACCAAAACAATACCATTCACAGTAGCCCCCCAGAAGATAAAATGCTTAGGAATAAATCTTCCCAAAGATGTAAAAGACCTATACAAGGAAAACTACAAAGTACTAGTGCAAGAAACTAAAAGGGACCTACATAAGTGGAAAAACAGACCTTGCTCATGGATAGGAAGATTTAACATGGTAAAAATGTCTATTCTACCAAAAGCCATCTACACATACAATGCACTTCCAATCCAAATTCCAATGACATTTTTTAAAGTGATGGAGAAACAAATCACCAACTTCATATGGAAGGGAAAAAAGCCCCAGATGAGTAAAGCATTACTGAAAAAGAAGAAGAAAGTGGGAGGCCTCACTCTACCTGATTTTAGAACATATTATACAGCCACAGTAGTCAAAACAGCCTGGTATTGGTACAACAACAGGCACATAGACCAAGGGAACAGAATTGAGAACCCAGATAAAAATCCATCCACATATGAGCAGCTGATATTTGACAAAGGCCCAGTGTCAGTTAATTGGGGAGAAGATAGCCTTTTTAACAAATGGTGCTGGCATAACTGGATATCCATTTGGAAAAAAATGAAACAGGACCCATACCTCACACCATGCACGAAAACTAACTCCAAGTGGATCAAAGACCTACACATAAAGACTAAAACGATAAAGATCATGGAGAAAAAATAGGGACAACATTAGGAGTCCTAATACAAGGCATAAACAGAATACAAAACATTACCAAAAATGATGAAGAGAAACCCGATAACTGGGAGCTCCTAAAAATCAAACACCTATGCTCATCTAAAGACTTCACCAAAAGAGTAAAAAGACCACCTACAGATTGGGAAAAAATTTTCAGCTATAACATCTCTGACCAGCGCCTGATCTCTAAAATCTACATGATTCTGTTAAAACTCAACCACAAAAAGACAAACAACCCAATCAAAAAGTGGGCAAAGGATATGAACACGCACTTCACTAAAGAAGATATTCAGGCGGCTAACAAACAGATGAGAAAATGCTCTCAATCATTAGCCATTAGAGAAATGCAAATTAAAACTACGATGAGATTCCATCTCACTCCAACAAGGCTGGCATTAATCCAAAAAACACAAAATAATAAATGTTGCAGAGGCTGCAGAGAGATTGGAACTCTTATACACTGCTGGTGGGAATGTCAAATGGTACAACCACTTTGGAAATCTATCTGGCGTTATCTTAAACAGTTAGAAATAGAACTACCATACAACCCAGAAATCCCACTCCTCGGAATATACCCTAGAGAAATAAGAGCCTTTACATGAACAGATATATGCACACCCATGTTTATTGCAGCACTGTTTACAATAGCAAAAAGCTGGAAGCAACCAAGGTGTCCATCAACGGATGAATGGGTAAATAAATTCTGGTACATTCACACAATGTAATACTACACATTGATAAAGAACAGTGAGGAATCTGTGAAACATTTCATAACATGGAGGAACCTGGAAGGCATTATGCTGAGCGAAATTAGTCAGATGCAAAAGGACAAATACTGTATAAGACCACTATTATAAGTTCTTGAGAAATAGTATAAACTGAGAAGAACACATTCTTTTGTGGTTATGAGGGGGGAGGGAGGGAGGGTGGGAGAGGGTTATTTACTGATTACTTAGTAGATAAGAACTACTTTAGGTGAAGGGAAGGACAATACTCAATACAGGGAAGGTCAGCTCAACTGGACTGGACCAAAAGCAAAGAAGTTTCCGGGATAAACTGAATGCTTTGAAGGTCAGCGGAGCAAGGGCGGGGGTTTGGGGACTATGGCTTAAGGGGACTTCTAAGTCATTTGGCATAATAAACTCTATTATGAAAACATTCTGCATCCCACTTTGAAGTGTGGCGTCTGAGATCTTAAATGCTAACAACCGGCCATCTAAGATGAATCAATTGGTCTCAACCGATCTGGATCAAAGGAGAATGAAGAACACAACGGTCACAAGATAACTATGAGCCCAAGAGACAGAAAGGGCCACATGAACCAGAAACTTACATCATCCTGAGACCAGAAGAACTAGATGGTACCCGGACACAACCGATGACTGCCCTGACAGGGAGCACAACAGAGAACCCCTGAGGGAGCAGGAGATCAGTGGGATGCAGCCCCAAATTCTCATAAAAAGACCAGACTTAATGGTCTGACTGAGACTAGAGGAATCCCAGCGGTCATGGTCCCCAAACCTTCTGTTGGCCCAGGACAGGAACCATTCCCGAAGACTACTCATCAGACATGGAAGGGACTGGACAATGGGTTGGAAAGAGATGCTGACGAAGAGTGAGCTACTTGTATTAGGTGGACACTTGAGACTGTGTTAGCATCTCCTGTCTGCAGGGGAGATAGGAGGGTAGAGAGGTTAGAAACTGGCAAAACAGTCACGAAAGGAAAGACTGGAAGGAGGGAGCGGGCTCACTCATTAGGGGGAGAGTAAGTGGGAGTATGGAGTAAGGTGTATATAAGCTTATTTGTGACAGACTGACTTGATTTGTAAACTTTCACTTAAAGCACAATAAAAATTATTTAAAAAAAAATTTATGTGATTAGACTGATATTTTTAAAATAATTGAGAAAGACTCCTCTAATGGCAGTGTAGAGGACAGAGAAAAGCAGAATGCCTAGTAGGGTGGCTTCTGTAATTGCACAAAGAAGAGATGGTGAAAGCAGACCTACTGCAGTGATGGTGGGAAGTGATAGACACAAAATAATTAGATGGACATTTCTGGGGTAAACAAACCCCATTGCCATTGAGTCAATTTCAACTTATAGGGACCCTATAGGACAGGGTAGAGCTGCCTGACAGGGTTTCCAAGGAGTGGCTGGTGGATTTGAACTGCTGACCTTTCGATTAGCAGCTGTAGCTCTTAAATACTATGCCATCAGGACTCCATTTCTGGAGTAGATCTAGAAAATTTAGTGAACAATTGAATGTCAAGGACGAAAAGGAGGAAACTGTCAAAGATGCCTGGAATTCCTTATAATGATTCCTTACAATAATTTTTTACAGGAGATTCCTACAAACTCCTACATGATCTGGCTACAGAGACCTCCCTGACTGCTCTTCATATCCCTCTCACTTTGTATTCTTCTCATGTGTATATACATGTATTTCTTTAAAAATGTAAACTATGTGTTCTGTCATCAAAGTTTCACTGCTTCATATGAAATTCTTTAGAGTTAATGTAATTAAAAAACACTTTTATTCAATTTGGTTTGATAATCTTCAATAGTTTTAGGATTCATTTGCCAAGTTCAGGTAATATTTCAAATCTAATTTGTTATATCTAGAAATTCGTTGCCATAATGTATTACGTGATGTGGTTGCCCCGGTTTATTTCTCTTCATAGAGTCCACTATAGTAATCCCTTTAGGGCGTCTGTACTTTGCTTCCCCTCTTGGGTACTTTTACCGGTTGATATCTAATCGTTTTTCTAATGGCTAACGAGTTGATGTGTGTAATTGCTTCTTATTAGAAACCAGCGTTTCAGCATTTCAGAAGTGATGTGGTCGTTTCAGCTACTTCAGATTTATTTTAGATGCATCTGGATCTGTTATTAACTAATTTCCAAATTTAAAACATATCCACTACAATGTTTTATTTTTAGCAATTAACTGTAACTTTAATTAGGTTAAATTTAAATTTAAAATTGTTATTAAAACGCATATGTATATATATAAAAAATTCAAAAATTCATTGTATTATCACTAAGCAAAAATGTAAAGTCTTGTTAAGTCTGTTAACAGACACATTAAACCTTTGTAAACCAATTTTTGTAATTAGTTTATTTGGTAAATTTGGCAAATTAATCAACGGGCAAATTGACTACTTACAAAAATGGCTTTCTACAATTAATTTTCTCTGAATTCACCACTCAGCAAATTGGTTCATCTTCATACTTCATTTCTGTGAATGTTTGTAGCGGTAGCATCCCGTATCATAAAATGACGGAAAAATTTGTTCGGGATTAGATACATGTTTTGAACTGAAAAAATCAGTCTTTCTCAGAACTTTGATTAGTGGGACCAGAAAAAGAAGCCAATCAATCTCCCATTTGGGCCTTCAGATGGGTCAGCTACTGAGGAGAACCAGGTGAACTAAAGAAGACACGTGAACTCAAGAGGTGGAGAAAGTTAGTTTAAAGAAAAATAGGGGGTACAATTATTAAGATATAAGGTATAAAAGAACAGAAGTAATACAAGGAAGAAAAAAAAAATTCAGAAGGCAATTGAGTGTTGTTCCCAGTATTTTCTGTGACTTACCTGTATTTGCATTACTGAGATGTCTTGGGTCAGGGAGATACCCCAGTGTGCTTGCTTATGATAAATCATCCTTTTGGTTAAGCTGATTGGTTTTAGCTTTCTATCACTTTTAAACAAAAGGCGTGACATATATAGACCTTGGGAAAGTAACAAAATAATAGTGATACTAACGGTGGTAATGATGATGATATGACAATAATTAAAAAACGTCCTACAATTGTTTTACATTCTTGGATATTCTAAATTTTTTGTAGTATACTGTAGTATTTCTTTTAGCAACTCCTGTGTAGCAAGCAATAAGCTAGATATTTTGAGTCTATAAAAACCGTAAAACCAAACCTCTCATCCTTGAGTCAATTTTGACTCATAGCAACCCTAAAAGTCAGGGTAGAACTGCCTTATAGGGTCTCCAAGAAGCACCTGGTGGATTGGAACTGTAGACCTTTTGGTTAGTAGCCCAACACTTAACCACTACACCACCAGGGTTTCCTCTGAGTCTATATATATAAAGAGAGAGAGAGACGCTAACGAAAATATAATCTCTCCAAGATGGACAAGTAAACATCACATTGCTTAAACGTGATGACAAAAATACACAAACTTCTAATCCAGAAAGGGTTAAAAATTGTCCTACTTACTCCTTCGCAGCAATGTTTCTATTAAACAACCATTCTTGTACTGATATCAACTAGAATATTTGCTTTATAACTAGTGTCCCGTTTTTTATTAGATGCATAAAATCTGTCGGCAAATAATGTTCTTGATTTCAAGATGGGCACATAACTTAAGTTTCACATATTGATGGTAGTCAAGTTACATATTCTGCTTAAAATAAGAAGTGTGAATCCTTTCTAATCCATCTAGACAATTATAAATAATCTATGGCATGGTAGAGCTGCCTGGGTTTATATTCACAGCATTTTCTTTATGAAGTTATTGATATCATTCAGTCCGTGAGTTCCCATCAATGACATCCATATTAACTTCATTCTGTCTAGGAGAAATTAAAGGGCAAAGAGAACGTAGGTTCACAGTCAGCGGCAGGCACTTGAAGGCTGCTCCTTATCAAGTCCTTGGAAACACGGTTTGGAAGTGTGGTAAATATGAACCCATCCTTCCTTCTAAAGCCATTCATAAAACTACAGTTTCCACACTCCTTTTCTTTCACCAAGAAACTGAAGGATACCTGTCACATTGAGCAGGCTTGTGGAATTTTGGAATCTTAATTTTCACATGATTGTCTTAATACCAGTCTCAGGGTCACAAGATACTATTATCATCCTTAATAAACAGTCAGGTAAATACAAGTTACAATATTTCCTCCCTACAAACTGGAAAAGCTTTTTAAAAAGTGATAATGTCCAGTGTGGTCTGAGGTACAAGGAGACAGATACAGATACACTCATGTGGGAATGTAAGTCAACAGAACGTTTATACAGTGCAAATAGGCAATAAGTAGCAAGAACCTTAAAAAAAAAAAAAATTGATAAATTTTAGCCCATGAAATTCACAACTAGAAAATTATCCTTAGAGAATAATCGTTAATGTGGACAGATATTTACACACCCACATGTTCATTGCATAATTTGTAGGAACAAATTACTAACAGCTTAAATGTCAAACAGTAGAGAGGCAGTTCTTTTTTTGTTTTGTTTTTTTTTAAGGAATATACTGTGGGCAGTAAGTAAAATGTTTTTGAAGATTATTTCATGACATGCTTTTATTTGAGTTTGCTTGCAATTTATTTGGTAATTTGCTTACCATAGAATATTTGGTTATAAATGCAGAATGTCTATATACACATATATGGAAGCATGATCCTAATTTTGTTCACTCCATCTAGACAAATGCTGAGAAATGCCTCTGGGAGTCCAGGATAGCTATGGTTATTCCTGTGGCAGAGGTTGCCAATGTTGTTGTTGTGGTATGCCGTCGAGTCGATTCCAACTCACAGTGACCCTACAGGACAGAGTAGAACTGCCCCATAGGGTTTCCAAGGAACAGCTAGTAGATCTGAACTGCTGACCTTTGGTTAGCAGCCTAAGCTCTTAACCACTTTGCCACCAGGGCTCCATGAGGTTGCCAATATCTGAGTTTCCCTCTTCTTCTTCCTTTTATTCCCAGGTAGATTACATTTCTGAGCTTCCTTTGCAGTTAGGTGTGGCCTCTCATCTCTTAACATCCCCCTTATGCTGTCATGGCTAAGTATTTAAGAGTGCTGCTTTGTACGTTGAGATATGAGGTGATATTCTTTTACACCCTCATATCATCTGGATGGTCTTTTCCCTTGTCTTAGTTGGGGTTCTCTAGAGGAGCAAAACCAGTGAAACATATATAGATAGATTTACTTCAAGTAAATGGCTCAGGCAATTGTGAGCAAATGGCTTGTACAATTGCGGAGGCTAGCAAGTCCCAAATCTTTGGTCAGATAATAAGCTGATGACCTTCACCGGCTCACGTGGTTACAGGAGCTGATGAACCCAAAAGCTGCAGGTCAGGTAATTGGCTGGAGGCCTCTGCTGTCTAATGGGGTCATGGAGGGTTGAAAAATCAAAGTCCAGGCAACAGGCTGGAGGTCTCTGCTGGCTCACAGGGTTGCAGGGGGTTGGAGAATCCAAACTCCAAAGGTCAGGTGACAGGCTGGAGGCCCCTGCTGGCTTACATCCCAGGAATCGGGATCAGATACTGAAAAGATTGCAGGATCAGAAAGAGAGCAAGCTTTGCCAGAATATTTGTTTATATCATGGATGAAGGCCATATCCCAAAAGAAACTCCTCTTCCAACTGATTGGCTGCTCACATTAGATCACAAAATGTCTGCCAAACACAGAATTGTAGCCTAGCCAAGTTGACACATGACATTAATCATCACACCCCTTTTGTCCCTTTCTTGGAAATTTTGATTCTATTCCCTGTGGTTTCTCCTTAAAGTGTGGCTTTATCCAGGGTGGGAGCTTCAGGTGGTTAGTTTTAACAATTTTTGAGCCCCAATCACTCTTCTGACCTAATTACAGTCTCTTGCACGCAGCTACACCTAGGGACCTTAACTCTTTTGTGCCCAGTGATATGTATAGTGACCATGAACTTTCTCACCCGCTGGGGTTTATTTCGTGCTGCCACAGGGAGGGGCCTTTATGACTGTTTGAAACTGAAGAAATAGGCAAGTGCCTTGAATTACTAATTTTACAGGGTATTGTCTGAGGTGTCTGAGTTTTGGGTAAGAAAAATAGAAATTTTGAAAATTTTTGTTACACATAGCTACTAATAGACCCCTGTGAGGACTCTGGGGCATAATGAGTGGTATTTCATATGTAGCACTAAACACTTAGGGCAGGCTTGTGGAAGAGGGCAAGGAAAATAAAAATCCTCATACTACCTACCAAAAATTCAGATACACCCAATGATTCAGTATGCTTCCATTAATGAAAGCGCAAAAAATTCAAAGCAGAAAATAATTGGGTCACCAAAGTATTAAAAGCTCTTTTCCAGTTCGGATTGCCATTCTCAGATTGGACCAATATAATTTCCAGTGAGTACATATAGTCTATTTTAGGTTTTTCTGCATAACAGGTCATCAGAGGTCCCCTGCCTTCTCTTCATTTTCAAAAGCAGAGTCACTGCTACCATGCAGATCTCATTACCATCAGTAGGTTGCTTCTGTTCTCTCATATATTTTGTGGCTTGTAGTGGTTAACCCAATTTTTGTAGATGTTGTTTGTGGAGTTTGTGTTTTGCACTCCTGGTTGTTGTTTCAGTTTCATTTTCGGGGGGAGGGGGATGTGGAGAAATTTAAACAAACAAAATGTTGTCACAGCCACTATCATCAAAGATTCCTCTGAACAAAATATTTTGAGTCACTATAACAGAGAGGGCAATAAGTGGTGAAGATAGAAGTATGGAAGTAAACAACAACAGTAAGTAGAATTATGAGAAATAGCACTGAATACTAGAGTCAAAAAGACCTTGATACATCAGAATGCTGGAGTTCTAATTTAGATTAGTTCCTGATTTTTTACACAATCTTAGATGAGTAACCTGCCATCTTATTTTCATATTCCTCCTGTGTAAAATAGTTGATTTTTGATTCCCTTTGCCTTATATTTCTTACAGTTTTCCATAATCTAAAGATTATAGACAGAGGGACATATATTTCATATTATTTTTAAATTTCAGTAACCTAGCCCTACTGAAGGATTGGAGGAAGACTCATTAACAACCTGCATTATGCAGATGACACAACTGTGCTTGCTGAAAGTGAAGAGGACTTGAAGCACTTTCTAATGAAGATCAAAGACCACAGCCTTCAGTATGGATTGCACCTGAACATAAAAAAAACAAAAATCCTCACAACTGGACCAATGAGCAATATCATGATAAATGGAGAAAAGATTGAAGTTGTCAAGGATTTCATTTTACTTAGATCCACAATCAACAGCCATGGAAGCAGCAGTCAAGAAATCAAAAGACACATTGCGTTGGATAAATCTGCTGCAAAGGAACTCTTTAAAGTGTTGAAGAACAAAGATGTCACTTTGAAGACTAAGGTGCGCCTTACCCAAGCCTTGGTATTTTCAATCGCATCATATGCCTGTGAAAGCTGGACAATGAATAAGGACGACCAAAGAAGAATTGATGCCTTTGAATTGTGGTGTTGGTGAAAAATATTGAATATACCATGGACTGCCAAAAGAACGAACAAATCTGTCTTGGAGGAAGTACAACCAGCATGTTCCTTGGAAGCAAGGATGGCGAGAGTGCATCTTATATACTTTGGACATGTTGTCAGGAGGGATCAGTCCCTGGAGAAGAACATCATGCTTGGCAGAGTACAGGGTCAGTGGAAAAGAGGAAGACCCTCAATGAGGTGGACTGGTACAGTGGCTACAGCAATAAGCTCAAGCATAACAACGATTGTGAGGATGGCCCAGGACCAGGCAGTGTTTCGTTCTGTTGTGCATAGGGTCGCTATGAGTTGGAACCGACTTGATGGCACCTGACAACAACTACAGCCCTACTGAAAAACCTACAAAGCTTTTTCTTTCCAGAATAAAATCTAAATTTCTTACCATGATACCCAATATTGAGCATCAATAGCCTGGCTTTTTCATTGACTCTGCCCACTTCCAAACCCTCTCTTCTAATAACTCTGAGGTTACAATCCACAAATGTACATAAAGAATTTCTTTACTCTTCTGCTATGGTTTATATGATTCGTCAGTGTGGTTCAGACAAAAGGTCTTTTCCTCCAGCTGTGCCTACTAAAACTCTCTCTTTAATTAATTAGCTAACCCTAGGAAGGGTTCACAGGTATCCCTACCTCCTCAACAACAAAAAAGTGATTAGACCTTTTCTCATTCGCACTCTGCTTGAATTACAGCAGACTGAATAGGTTTTTGTTGCTTCATTACAGTTTAGGCAAAATAGTACAAAGGGGCACAAATGAACAAACCTTAGCTTGGGAGTCAGGCCAGGATTTGAACTGTGATTTTGCCATTTAACAATCATATAACTTTAACCAAATTATTTAAGTGCGCTGGATTTAACATGAAGACGATAATATTGAAGAGTTTGTTGTAAAGACTGAAGTAATCTTTATTCACCTTTCTCAAATTTAAGGCTAACATAACACCTTCAAATATAAGATTTGTGATGTATATGTACCCATATCAAGTATCTCTCAACCTCATATTGCCCATTTCAGGAATTACACAGATAGTCACCCAGTTGCTCAAGCCAAATGACTAGAAGGTCTTTATTAGATTCCTTCTGAGTCTCCACCCTCTGTCCCTTCCAATTCATTAGCAAGCACAGCTCCAAGTATACCCCCAGTGCCGTCGAGTCGATTCCAACTCATAGCGACCCTATAGGACAGAGTAGAACTGCCCCGTAGAGTTTCCAAGGAGCACCTGGTGGATTCGAACTGCTGACCTTTTGGTTAGCAGCCCTAGCACTTAACCACTACGCCACCAGGGTCCAAAATATATCTCCATCTCTACTCCTGACTAGGCAAAGACAATAGTTTTCTAAGTTTCCGTTTCACAACTGTCTATGCTCACACAGTATGCCAAAGTTATTTTAAATATGTAAACCATATCACATAACTCTCTTGCTTAAAATCGCATAATAACATTCCAATACACTCTGAGTAGACTTCAGACACTTGCCATATCCTACAATGCTCTACAGGACCTGTGCCTTATGCCCCTCTGAGCCTACCTACTACAACTCTTCCATTTGAATTCTGCTTTACCTACCATGGTCATACTGTCATTTAGCAAGCACTCCAAGACTATTTTTACCTTGGAGACTTTAAACTTCTATTTCTTTTGCCTAGAACACTCTTTTCCTCAAGGTCCAATATTGCAGCATTCTTCTTATCATTTAACAGATACTGGCCTGTAATCCTCCTGGAAGTCACGTGAAAGAGTTTTAACAGCATAGGCTTTCAGATTTGACAGGCTTAGTTCAAATTTTGGTTTCAGAATATAGTAAATGTGTGGACTTAGGCAGAGCTGCTAATTTATTTGCATCTCAGTATTCTGACCTGTAAAAAAAGGAATGCTGCTACTACTCTGCATTGTTTGCATGAGAACTGAATATAAAAATGTATACATCTTGACCTAAAACATATTAATTATGTCTATTCAAATAGTTAACAATAAAAAGTGTTTATCGTGCACTAAGCACTATTCTGAGTGTTTTACATATACGCCCACCCAGAGGTTAGAGGGGGGCATTTGTCCCCAGGTGCAAGTCCAAAGAGTTGTCAGATAAGGCTGGCTGGTGAATCACCCCCGCACCAATGAGGCCAGTGTGTAATGGGGGCACAAACTAAGAGGTTGCCCCTGTGTGCTTGTGAACCTCCCTATGCCTCTACACCCACTCCTCCCTGATCAACATGGTTAGATTCCAAAGACCAGGTCATTATGCAAAAATTGGCTTTATGCAAAAATGGAAGATGACCACAAAATGTAGGGTGACTGCATCATTATATAACTGCTAAACCACTGAGAATCATGGCCTAGACAAGCTGACTTATAAACTTAACCATCGCAGCCAGTGTTTACTCTTGCCTTGCACCTTGGCATTCATTACTGCCAGATGTATGTCATTAATGTGTAAAATAGTTGGATAGTAGACTTTTTTACTATTGTCATAAATGTGACATAAGTGAGAAGTTGTGGTATTAATTCATTTTTTCCAACCCCATGGGAGAGGTACTATTACTATCCTCATGTTATGCACGAGAAAACTGAGGCACAGAGAGATTAAGTTAACCGACCAAAGGTCACAAATGTTATAAACAACTTTGCTAGCATTTGAGTAAAAAGAGTTTGGCTCTCATATTTGTGCCTTATAAACTCTACTATGGTCTATTGCTTCTCAAATTATGGGGGTTCTCAATATATTTCTCTTGGATAATTTGGTTATAAAAATAATTGGGGAGGCAGGGCCAAGATGGCTGACCAGGTAGACGCTACCTTGGATCCCTCTTGCAACAAAGACTTGGAAAAACAAGTGAATCGATCACATACATGACAATCTACGAACCTGACCAACAAACACAGATTTAAAGAGTTGACCTGAGTGACAGAGACTGAGAACGAACAACCACGGGGAAGCAGCGACTGTTTTCGGAGCCCGGAGCTAGCATCCCAGTCAGGAATCCTTGGCGCTGGGCTTTGGACTGGGCACAGGGGAGCTGAGCATGGCAGCCTGAGATGGCACAAACAAGGGACACAGCCCTAGCCCCCAGAATTGACCTCAGGGGAAGCCCAGCCAGTGCACGCAGGCAGCACAGCAACACGGCTAACAGGAGTAGAAGTCACCGGGAGGCAGTGACTGGTTTTGGAGATGGGAGTGCAGCATCCCAGCTGGGGAACTTTGGCGCTGAGCTTTGGATTGGGAGCAGAGGAACTAACCGCGGCTTCTGAGACAGCCCAAGCACGGGACGTGGGCCTGACCCTCGGGGGCAATCTCTCCCCAGCCAGCACACACAGTCGACCCGCCCCTTGGGAATCTCAGATAAAACAGTCATCCCAAGCAAGATAAGTAACTTTGTCTATATTCTGGGGTGCTACTCTCTCCTATTTATCTGAACTCTCCCCTCCCCTTCCCAGGCAGCTTCATTAACATTGGAATTTCCTGAGCCAGACAGTGAACTGCTCTGCGGTTTTTCTTTTCCTTTTTTTTTTTTTGGTCTTTTCCTAACCCTTTCTCCTGGCCTGAGAGAAGCAACTACAAAAAACCCAGGGACCAAAAATCCTTCCCTAATTGGACTAAAAACAGAACCAGATCCAGCCAAGCATATGTGATCCACAGTCTTGGGCTTTCATCCCTACAGGGAACAAGGTGGCTATTATAATGCAAAGGCATTTCTGATTGATAGGGATCTAACTGCAATTGTTTTAGCGGATTTACTGGAAAGACAAGTTTCCCAGGTCTGATATCTCTGTGTATTCAACAGAGCCCTCACTGACCCACAACAGGGAACTGAGGGGTGAAGCTCTCCCCAGACCACCTAGCCTCCTGCCTTAGGGGTCTAAGGAGGGTGACACCTACCAATCTGTAGAGGTACTTGCATTGGGGACCTAAGGTACAGCTGCAGAGCCCACCCACCAAGGTGCTTTAGGAACAGAGACACACCTACCTCACTGACACTTGGGGGAAGCCTGTCAGCATCCTGTCCCCCCGGAGTGTGAGCACCAGCTGCTACTAGAATCTGGTGCACGCAACTATCACTACTACTTCTCTAGGTAGATAGGTGACAGTCTGCATCACACATTTGATGACCAAAAATCAGATTCTACTCAAGAATAGTGAATGGACTCAGGCTTATATATCTGATAACAGCCCAAACCAGCTGGTAATAGGACATAAGTGAGTCAAGGGCTACAACAATCAAGACAGCGCAATCTAGTAGCCCATCTACGTATATTGAAAGAAAACAAAACAAGATAAGATGCAGTGAGCAAATATAGAATAAATCACTACAATATCTTAGTGATGGCTCGGAGACAGCAGTCGATATCAAACCACATAAAGAAGCAGACCATGACTGCTTCTACAAATCCCCAAACTAAAGAATCAAAATCTTTCCCAAATGAAGATACAATCCTGGAATTGCCAGATACAGAATATAAAAAACTAATTTACAGAATGCTTCAAGACATCAGGGATGACCTCAGAAATGAAATAAGGCAATCTACAGAAAAAGTCAAGGATAAAGCCGTTGAAGAACTCAAAAAGATTATTCAAGAACATAGTGGAAAAATTAATAAGTTGCAAGAATCCATAGAGAGACAGCATTCAGAAATCCAAAAGATTAACAATAAAATTACAGAATTCGACAACACAATAGGAAGTCAGAGGAGCAGACTTGAGCCATTAGAATGCAGACTGGTAAATCTAGAGGACCAGGGAATTGACACCAATATAGCTGAAAAAAAATCAGATAAAAGAATTTTAAAAAATGAAGAAACCCTAAGAATCATGTGGGACTCTATCAAGAAGAATAACTTGAGTGTGATTTGAGTCCCAGAACAGGGAGGGATAACAGAAAACACAGAGAGAAGAGCTGAAGATCTGTTGGCAGAAAACTTCCCTGACATCATGAAAGATGAAAGGATAGCTATCCAAGATGCTCATCGAACCCCATTTAAGATTGATCCAAAAAGAAAATCACCAAGACATATTATCATCAAACTTGCCAAAACCAAACATAAAGAGAAAATTTTAAAAGCAGCCAGGGAGAAAACAAAGGTCTCCTACAAGGGAGAATAAATAAGAATAAGTTCAGACTTACTCAGCAGAAACCATGCAGGCAAGAAGGCAATGGGATGTCGTATACAGAGCACTGAAGGAGAAAAGCTGCCAGCCAAGGATCATTTATCCAGCAAAACTCTCTCTGAAATGTGAAGGCGAAATTAAAACATTTACAGATAAACACAAGCTTAGAGAATTTGCAAAAACCAAACCAAAGCTACAAGAAATACTAAAGGAAATTGGTCAGAAAACCAATAATATCAGATACCAGCACAACACAAGATCACAGAACAGAGCATCCTGATATCAACTCAAATAGGGAAATCACAAAAACAAATTAAGATTAATTTAAAAAAAAAAAAAAGCTCAAAACGGAATCATTGAAGTCAATATATAAAAGATCACAATAATCAAAAAGAGGGACTAAATACAGGTGGCATAGAACTGCCATATGGAGAGGGATACAAGGCGATATAGAACAATACAAGTTAGGTTTTTACTTAGAAAAATAGGGGTAAATATTAAGGTAACCACAAAGAGGTATAACAACTCCATAACTCAAAATAAAAACCAAGAAAAATGTAACGACTCAGCAAACATAAAGTCAAATACTACGAAAATGAGGAACACACAAGTTACAAGGAAAAACGTCTCAGCACAAAAAAGTAAGTGAAAAAAAGAAATTGTCAACAACACACAAAAAAAGGCATCAAAATGACAGCACTAAACACATAAAAAAAAAAAAACACATACTTATCGATAATTGCACTGAATGTAAATGGACTAAACACACAATAAAGATACAGAGAGTCTCAGACTGGATAAAGAAACACGGTCTGTCTATATGCTGCCTACAAGAGACACACCTTAGACTTAGAGACACAAACAAAGTAAAACTCAAAGGATGGGAAAAAATATATCAAGCAAACAATAAGCAAAAAAGAGTAGGAGCACCAATATTAATTTCTGACAAAATAGACTTTAAAGTTAAATCCATCACAAAGGGTAAAGAAGGACACTATGTAATGATAAAAGGGACAATTGACCAGGAAGATATAACCATATTAAATATTTATGCACCCAATGACAGGGCTAAAAGATACATAAAACAAATTTTAACAGAACTGAAAAGTGAGATAGACACCTCCACAATTATAGTAGGAGACTTCAACACACCACTTTCAGAGAAGGACAGGACATCCAGTAAGAAGCTCAATAGAGACACAGAAGACCTAATTACTACAATCAACCAACTTGACCTCATTGACTTATACAGAACTCTCCACCCAACTGCTGCAAAGTATACTTTTTTTTCTAGTACACATGGAACATTCTCTAGAATAGACCACATATTAGGTCATAAAACAAACCTTTGCAGAATCCAAAACATCGAAATATTACAAAGCATCTTCTCAGACCACAAGGCCATTAAAAGCGGAAATCAATAACAGAAAAATTAGGGAACAGAAATCAAATACTTGGAAAATGAAAAATACCCTGTTGAAAAAAAGACTGGGTTATAGAAGACATTAAGGAGGGAATAAAGAAATTCATAGAATGCAACGAGAATGAAAATACTTCCTATCAAAACCTCTGGGACACAGCAAAAGCAGTGCTCAGAGGCCAGTTTATATCGATAAATGCACACATACAAAAAGAAGAAAGAGCCAAAATCAGAGAACTGTCCCTACAACTTGAACAAATAGAAAGTGAGCAACAAAAGAATCCATCAAGGACCAGAAGAAAACAAATAATAAAAATTAGAGCTGAACTAAATGAATTAGAGAACAGAAAAACAATTGAAAGAATTAACAAAGCCAAAAGCTGGTTCTTTGAAAAAATTAACAAAATTGATAAGCCATTGGCCAGACCAACAAAAGAAATACAGGGAAGGAAACAAATAACCTGAATAAGAAACAAGAAGGGCCACATCACAACAGACCCAACTGAAATTAAAGAATCAGATCAGATTATTACGAAAAATTGTACTCTAACAAACTTGCAAACCTAGAATAAATGGATGAATTCCTGGAAAAACACTACCTACCTAAACTAACTCAATCAGAAGTAGAACAACTAAATAGACCCATAACAAAAAAAAGAGATTGAAACGGTAATCAAAAAAACTCCCAACAAAAAAAATCCCTGGCCTGGATGGCTTTACTGCAGAGTTCTACTAAACTTTCAGAGAAGAGTTAACACCACTACTACTAAAGGTATTTCAAAGCATAGAAAATGACGGAATACTGCCTAACTCATTCTATGAAGCCACCATATCTCTGATACCAAAACCAGGTAAAGACACCACAAAAAAAGAAAATTACAGACTTATATCCCTCATGAACATAGATGCAAAAATCCTCAACAAAATTCTAGCCAATAGAATTCAAAAACATATCCAAAAAAATAATCCACCATGACCAAGTGGGATTTATACCAGGTATGCAAGGCTGGTTTAATATTAGAAAAACCATTAATGTAATCCACCATGTAAATAAAACAAAAGACAAAAACCACATGATCTTATCAATTGATGCAGAAAAGGCATTTGACAAAGTCCAACACCCATTCGTGATAAAAACTCTCAGCAAAATAGGAATTGAAGGAAAATTCCTCAACATAATAAAGGGCATCTATACAAAGCCAACAGCCAACATCACTCTAAATGGAGAGAGCCTGAAAGCATTTCCCTTGACAATGGGAACCAACCAGACAAGGATGCCCTTTATCACCGCTCTTATTCAACATTATGCTAGAGGTCCTAGCCAGAGCAATTAGGCTAGATAAAGAAATAAAAGGCATCTGGATTGGCAAGGAGGAAGTAAAATTATCTCTACTTGCAGATGACATGATCTTATACACAGAAAACCCTAAGGAATTCTCCAGAAAACTACTGAAACTAATAGAAGAGTTTCGCAGAGTCTCAGGTTATAAGATAAACATACAAAAATCACTTGGATTCCTCTACATCAACAAAAAGAACATCGAAGAGGAAATCACCAAATCAATACCATTCACAGTAGCCCCCAAGAAGATAAAATACTTAGGAATAAATCTTACCAAAGATGTGAAAGACCTATACAAAGAAAACTACAAAGTACTACTACAAGACACTAAAAAGGACCTACTTAAGTGGAAAAAAATACCTTGCTCATGGATAGGAAGACTTAACCTAGTAAAAATGTCTATTCTACCAAAAGCCATCTATACATACAATGCACTTCCAATCCAAATTCCAATGTCATTTTTTAAGGTGATAGAGAAAGAAATCACCAACTTCATATGGAAGGGAAAGAAGCCTCAGATAAGTAAAGCATTACTGAAAAAGAAGAAGAAAGTGGGAGGCCTCACTCTACCTGATTTTAGAACATATTATACAGCCACAGTAGTCAAAACAGCCTGGTACTGGTACAACAACAGGCACATAGACCAATGGAACAAAATTGAGAACCCAGATTTAAACCCATTCATATATGAGCAGCTGATATTTGACAAAGGCCCAGTGTCAGTTAATTGGGGAAAAGATAGTCTTTTTAACAAATGGTGCTGGCATAACTGGATATCCATTTGCAAAAAAATGAAACAGGACCCATACCTCACACCATGCACAAAAACTAACTCCAAGTTGATCAAAGACCTACACATAAAGACTAAAACGATAAAGATCATGGAAGAAAAAATAGGGACAACATTAGGAGTCCTAATACAAGGCATAAACAGAATACAAAACATTACCAAAAATGACGAAGAGAAACCAGATAACTGGGAGCTCCTAAAAATCAAACACCTATGCTCATCTAAAGACTTCACCAAAAGGGTAAAAAGACCACCTACGGACTGGGAAAGAATTTTCAGCTATGACATCTCTGACCAGCGCCTGATCTCTAAAATCTACATGATTCTGTTAAAACTCAACCACAAAAAGACAAACAACCCAATCAAGAAGTGGGCAAAGGATATGAACACGCACTTCACTAAAGAAGATATTCAGGCAGCTAACAGATACATGAGAAAATGCTCTCGATCTTTAGCCATTAGAGAAATGCAAATTAAAACTATGATGAGATTCCATCTCACTCCAACAAGGCTGGCATTAATCCAAAAAACACAAAATAATAAATGTTGGAGAGGCTGCGGAGAGATTGGAACTCTCATACACTGCTGGTGGGATTGTAAAATGGTACAACCACTTTGGAAGTCTATCTGGCATTTTCTTAAAAAGTTAGAAATAGAACTACCATACAACCCAGAAATCCCACTCCTCGGAATATACCCTAGAGAAATAAGAGCCCTCACACAAACAGATATATGCACACCCATGTTTATTGCAGCACTGTTTACAATAGCAAAAAGCTGGAAGCAACCAAGGTGTCCATCAACGGATGAATGGGTAAATAAATTGTGGTATATTCACACAATGGAATACTACGCATCGATAAAGAACAGTGACGAATCTGTGAAACATTTCATAACATGGAGGAACCTGGAAGGCATTATGCTGAGCGAAATTAGTCAGAGGCAAAAGGACAAATATTGTATAAGACCACTATCATAAGATCTTGAGAAATAATTTAAACTGAGAAGAACACATTCTTTTGTGGTTATGAGGCGGGGAGGGAGGGAGGGTGGGAGAGGGTTATTTACTGATTAGTTAGTAGATAAGAACTACTTTAGGTGAAGGGAAGGACAATACTCAATACACGGAAGGTCAGCTCAAATGGACTGGGCCAAAAGCAAAGAAGTTTCTGGGATAAAATGAATGCTTCAAAGGTCAGCGGAGCAATGGCGGGGGTTTGGGGACTATGGCTTAAGGGGACTTCTAAGTCAATTAGCAAAATAATTCTATTACGAAAACATTCTGCATCCCACTTTGAAATGTGGTGTCTGGGGTCTTAAATGCTAACAAGCGGCCATCTAAGATGCATCAATTGGTCTCAACCCACCTGGATCAAAGGTGAATGAAGAAAACCAAGGTCACACAACAACTATGAGCCCAAGAGACAGAAAGGGCCACATGAACCAGAGACTTACCTCATCCTGAGACCAGAAGAACTAGATGGTGCCCAGCCACAACCGATGACTGCCCTGACAGAGAGCACAACAGAGAACCTCTGAGGGAGCAGGAGAACAGTGGGATGCAGACCCCAAATTCTCATAAAAAGACCATACTTAATGGTCTGACTGTGACTAGAGGAATCCCGGCGGTCATGGTCCCCAAACCTTCTGTTGGCACAGGACAGGAACCATTCCTGAAGGCAACTCATCAGACATGGAAGGGACTGGACAATGGGTAGGAGAGAGACGCTGATGAAGAGTGAGCTACTTGTATCAGGTGGACACTTGAGACTGTGTTGGCATCTCCTGTCTGGAGGGGAGATAGGAGGCTAGAGAGGGTTAAAAAACTGGCAAAATTGTCACGAAAGGAGAGAGTGGAAGGGCTGACTCATTAGGGGGAGAGTAAGTGGGAGTATGGAATAAGGTGTATATAAGCTTATATGTGACGGACTGACTTTATTTGTAAACGTTCACTTAAAGCTCAATAAAAATTATTAAAAAAAAAAAAAAAAAGAAGAAGAAGCAATAGTATTGAGACTTCGGCTCACATACTTTGGACATATTATCAGCAGTGACCACTCCCTGGAGGAAGACATCAATCTTGGTAAAGTAGACAGTGATCAAAAAAAAGGAAGACCCTCAACGAGACAGATTGACACAGTGGCTGCAACAATGGGCTCAACCATAATGACGATTTTGAGGATGGCACAGGACTAGGCAGTGTTTTGTTTTTGTTGTACATAGGGTCACTATGAGTCTGCACCAGCTCGATGGCACCTAACAACAACTAATAATCTTGCCTGGAGGTTAGGATTTGCAACACATAAAATGGAGGATAATTACATCAGGTCACAAAAATGGAGGACAACCATAAAAAATAAAAAAATAATTGGATGGTCTCTGATTAATTTTATGTATTTGATTTAAAATCTTACAATATCTGGTTTATTTTTTCCCATATTTTTCCCTACGGGTTATTCTCAATGAATGTTATTTTTAGAGGTTGCTACTTTTCTCAGAAAATACTGAAGCAGTGGTAGCATCATCAATGTATTCTTAACTTGGGCTTTTGGATGAACAGGCAGGTCCCAAGTGACCCTTTGTTCACCCACCTACTGGTCAAGACACATTCACGAGTTGAGATTTATAGAATTAAAATTAGATTTGGAACTACTACATAAGCAAAATATGTGGATGGTTCAACACATTTTAAAATTTTATACGACCTTATTTTACTATTTCGTCATATAAAAGAGTCTACAGATCTAGACATAATAATTTAAGAGGACTGGTTTTTTTCATTTTTCTTTCTTGTGTTTTTTTTTTTTTTCCTCCATCAAAAAAGTATTTCTAAGCTAAAGAGAATTCTAACTTTGGGGGATATGGACAATAGCGCATTGATCTCAACTTTACATCTTTATAAAAAACAAGAACAGCTTGCTTATTATTTGTTTGTGTGCTTTATAAAGATGGCCGGAGGATTCTCTTTGCCAGTTCATAGCTGCAGTAGATCTATGAGTGCAGATTGTAGGAGAAATAAATAAATAAATATGGTGAAATCTCTTGTGCTGGGAAACTTGAAGCTTATCCATAATAGGCTACTATGCTGCTTTCATTTCCCATCATTGTAGTTCAAATCAGCAATTGTATTTTGAACATCAACATCAGGGACTGAAAAACATTATGTAGTCACAGGGCATTTTGAAATACAGTAAGACATCATGCAACATTAATGTTTCCAGTCCCAGGTACTGTTCTAGGTCCCAAAGACCTTACATTCTAATAGGACAGAGAAATAACATACCTCTAATAAATACATAAATGGAATCATCACAGATATTGATATATGATCTGAAGAAAACAAAGGAAAGGAATAAGAAATAATGACTGTGTGGTTGGGAATGGCGTTATAAATACAATTTTCAATGTCTTACATAATTTGTAATTCATAAGCTTCACTGCATCTTCTCCTACCCACCCCATCTCTTCACTCTGCTCCAACCAAAGGTTCCTTTCTATTCCTCAAACACACCAGAAACTCTCCCAAATTAGAGTCGGTGCACTGATTGTCCCTTTTATCTGAAACTCTCTTCACTAAGGCTTTAAAATTCCCTTATCTCCTTCATATCAAATGTCAGCTTCTCAAAGAGCTTGATTCTCACCACTCTTTACATTTCAGTTACTTTTATCCTGCTTACCCTGATAAATTTTATTTCATTTTTTGATCACTTACCATTTTCTAAAATCCTATCTTATATACTTAGGTTATTGTGTTTATTGTATATTTTTATTATCTGCCTATGTGTGCTAGAATATAAGTTACACAAGGGCAAGGATCTTTGCTGATTTTATTCACTGACATATTCCAAACACCGTATATAAAACTATGCCTGGCTCAAAGCAGGCCCTCAATTAGCTAGAGGAGGTGTCTTAGGCTGGATTCTGTAGATAAGCAAAACCAGTAAAGCGTATAAATATCTACATATAAAGATTTATATCAAGGAAATGGCTCATGTGGTTGTAGAGGCTGGAATGTCCCAAGTCAGGCTGGAGGCTTCTCCTGATTCACATAGCTGCAGGGGCTGGCAAACTCAAGACTGGCAGGTCAGACAGCAGGGCTCTTGCTTACAGGCCACGAAGACTGACAAATTCCAAGATTGGCAGACAAGACACCAGGTAAGCTGCTACCTCAAGTCCCAAGAACCAGATGCCAGACAAATAGGAGCCAATTGCAAGATTTAGAGTGAACAAATGTCCTCCAGCCTTGCCAGAAAGCCCACTTATATTCGATGCAGGCCACACCCCAAGGAAAATCCTTTTCAATTGATTGGCTACTCACAACAGATCCCATCATAGAAATGATCACATTATATCAAATCTCATCATGGAAGTGATCACATCATCATACGACTGCCAAACTACATCATAGCTGCTAAACCACTGAGAATCATGGCCCAGCCAAGTTAACACACAACCTTAAAGATCACAGGAGGTAAAAAACAAAAAACTTGTATTAATCATAACAGAGAAGTGAGCTCTGAAAAAGAGGTGAATGGAACAGAGGACACACAACCAGGCGCTAAAGAATCATTAGTACTGGCATCAAGAAAAGAGATAGCTAGGACCAAGTTACGGTTTTGCTTAACATGAAATGGTGCCCTTTTGCAGAATGAAAGTTTCTGGAATTAATAATAATATGATGTTTGAAAACAGATAAGAAAATCGAATAACAGGTTCATAAAGGACCCACTGGCACACCAACATACAGTAAGGATTGCATGTGTCTGTTGAATATGAGGACAGGCAGAATGGTTTGAAAAGTATGAAACTTAGGCAAGCATTAATGAAATGGTCATGGCACAACTAGACAATTTATATCGGAGAGCAGAAGAGCTTAACCTGCGATACTGTAGAGTGTCTTTATAGTGGCTTCTAGAACCTGGACATTATTCTGCAAACAATTAATAGATAACTGCTCAGAGGAGTGGATTTATGTGATAAATCCATGCATTCATTCATTCACTCTTTCACTCATTTAAGATATACACTGAGTACCTGATATATTACTTAATACAGTTCTAGGTTCTATGGGTACAAAAATCAGTCCTATAATAACAGGGCTCTTATTTACTTGTGGAATTACAGGTATGTAGAAAAAAAATTTCAATGCAATATAGAATCATATAAGAGTGTCTATTAAAGTACAGACGAAAGAATATTTTGTTGGTGTTTGGAAGTTTATAATAGGTAGTGTTAACTGATCTGTGTATTAAAGCTTAAAACCCTACCTTAGTGGAAAATAGAAATTGTAGGTACAGAGAATAGAGTATGTAAATAAACAAGGTGTGAGAGTGCATGGCACATTCAAGAATAAGTAATCCACCTCCTTATGGCAAAATGCAGGCAGCATGATAGGAAACTATGGAAGACAAGGGTGGAAGATGTGGAAGATATAACTGACTATTAAGATCATTAGAGAGAATGTTCAGGAGTTTGGATTACAGTGATGTGTGGGAACCACTAGAAATTGTTTCAAGAGGAGTGAAACAGCTAGTCTTGCATTTTTTAAAGATATTCTGGCAGCAGTGAGAAGGATGTATAAAGCAAGATGAGACAAGAAGTCAGGCAACCTGGAAACAGGCTATTATATAGGTGAGAGACAATGAGGGACTCAGGTAGGGAACAGCAGTTAAAATGAAGGTGTGGAGGCGGTTTGCAAAGATTTAAGTATTGTTTAGATATGAAAGAGAAGGCGAGGGAGGACTTAGGTGTGACGTTGGCTTTGGGGACCAGGATGATGATGGCACCACTTTCAAAGAAGGGGAAAATAGTCGTTGTCTGAGGTGAGGAAAGGAAATAAGATTTAATCACTGTTAAGATCAATACACATAGGGGATGGCTGCCACTTTACAATAGGTTTATGGGTATTCTTTGGTGAGTTTTGAACTAGATAAAAATATAAGAAAACTTAAAAAAATTATGAAGATGATCCTTCATGTGATAAAAATGATTAAATAAAGGGTATGTAGACTAAAGGTTGTATGTGTGTATATGTGTGTGGGGGGTTGTTATTCTCGAGATTGTTGTAGCACTTCAGACATGAGGTTATGAGCTTCAAATAACTAAAAGGAAACAATAATGGCTTTTTGCAATAAAACACAGAGTATGCTGGAAAAGTAGTACAAAAAAATAGCTGTTTTAATAGCAAATTTCACCTGGCCATGACCTTTTAAGCAATAAGCTTTATTTATGTTTCTAAAGGATGTTTACTATATAAAATAAAAATTAATCAGTTGCCATATTTCTTCCTAAGAGGGATGAACTCTATTTTTAAATTTTGCATTGATACACATAAAGATAAAATAGTTGTTTACAATCCCTTAAATTATGCAGAATAAAGTACAAAATGAAAGAGACATGACCCATACCACTTACTGTTCTAATGTGCTATTTATAACAGACAAAATAATGAAGCTGAATGCTAGAAGTATTATTAGTATTATACCTCCCTTGAGAAAGAAAACAGAAATTAAAACAAAACCAATAAATATTTTGGGTAATTTATGCTTAGAAATATTATTGATTTACCATTCCTGTGACTGATATTGAATTTCCAATGTAATTGAAAGAACCCTTTTAGCTTAAAACAAAAAGGGAAACAAAACAAAAAATAAAAATGCAAGGATGAAAAACAGCAAATAGAAAAGAACATAAATGACAGTTTGCATCAGAAGACCTGGATTTGAAACCTGACTGCCTGGCTTTGCAGAACTTTTATCACTGAATTTTCTTACAGGTGGAAAGTAGGCCAGAGATTAACAGGCACAATACTGATTTCCAAAGTCAGGTTGTAAGGGGATAAAAACTCATAAAAACAAGTGTGATGAATGATTCTAATTATGACCCCAATTTTTCATACTTCCCTGTATTCAAGCCCTGGATAGTGCCCTCCCAACTGACTCAGGGATTATTCCCGTGACATAAATGATCCAGTGGGTTATTAGCAGATCAGACACAAGCAGAAGCTTGGAAAAGTACTTGAACAATGAGGCTTCCTCTCTTGTACCCTTGCCACCACCATGAAATCATGAATAGACTAGACTAAGAAAGGAATGAAAGAGAGATATATGGAGAAATATCAAGGCCATACTACACTAGCCCACAAAAAAAAAAAAAAAAAAAAAAATTTTTTTTTTTTTTTTTTCTAGCCCACAAGCTCAGGCAAAATCAGCAGAACCACCTTCAAGACTCCCAGTTGACTTCAGATGCATGGATAAACCCCACAGAGACCAAGGGGTCACCCACTACACATAGACATGTGATCAAAAATAATGTTTGCTTTCAGCCACCGAATTTATTGTTATATTTTATTTAATTTATTGTCATTGAGAATATGGGTAACAAAACATAAAGCGATTCAACAATTTCTACATGTACAACTCAGTGACATTGATCGCATTTTTTGAGTTCTGCAACCATTCTCACCCTCATTTCTGAGTTGTTCCTTCCCCATTAACATAAGTTCACAGCCCCCTAAGGTTTCTATCTCATCTTTCCAGTTGCTGTTGTCACACTGATCCCATATAGATAATTCTTAAAAGAGCACAATGCTCAGGGCAGGTTTTTTTCTAGTTAAGCTAAACTTTCTTTTTGGTTTTAAGAAGACTTCAAGGGATATTTTTGGTCTAAGGTTTAAAGGTTACCTCAGGGCAATAGACTCACAAGTTCATCCAGCCTCTCTGGATCCAGAAAGTCTAGAATCCATGATAATTTGAAATTTTGTTTGGTGTATTTCCCCTTTTGATCAGAATTCTTCTATAGAATCTTTGATCAAAATATTCATTAATGATAGCCAGGCATCATCCATTTTTCTGTTCTCATGGGTAAAGAAGGCAGTTGTTCATGGAGGCAATTAGCCACACTTTCCATTTCCTCCTCCTATTCCTGACTTCCTTTTTCCTCTGTTACACCAGGCGAATAGAGACCAATGAATTTTTTGAAAGTTTGTTACACAGCATGATTGTAGTAATAGATAATCGATACAGAAAGGAAAAGAGAATGTTATGGATAAAGAGAAAAGATGATTGTTCTGAGACAGAACCAAGGAGAAAACCCTGTCCATCTCCAACACTTGGTGCGTACAATGAAGTTCTGAGAACCAAGGACATTTAAGCCCTGCTCTTGCATAACTGCTCTGGAAAAGAAATAACTATCAGTATTTGTGAGCAAGTGTGATTTCTTATGTGTAGACTTGATATCTTAGAACCCTGACTTCCATGGAAACTCACAGACAACCTGACCGTAAGTAGTCACTCAATAAAAACTCTTACAAAGAAAAGTGAGGAAATGGAAGCTAAGTCACAGGTTCTCACGATCAACCACCAGAGTAGAGAAACCTGAGTATAGATAGCAGCGTGGAAAGATGGTCTTCAAATGTTCTGTTTATAAGTATGCTAATATATTTTGGAATGCTCTAATAAATAATCATCAGTATATTTCTAGTTCTTTTTTTTTTAAGCTACTGGACAGGAAATACAAGTTATAGACAATGAAACAACTAGATTGACAAAGTAATTCTCATCAACCACAATAGTAGAATAATATTTTCCAAGTGATTTAAAAAACTGTTAGGCTAGAGTTCTAAATGTAATTTAATTATCATTTAAGAGTGAAAGGAAAATAAATATATATTTATATGGAGAATAACTGACAGCATATAATGGAAATTATTGCTGAAATAAATTTTAAAAGAATTTTTTTGAAAGTGACAGTTTTTTTTTGTACTTTAGATGAAGGTTTACAGAGCAAACTAGTTTCTCATTAAACGATACACATATTGTTTTGTGACACTGGTTGCCAACCCCACGACATGTCAACCCTTTCCTCTTCTCAAACTTAGGTTCTCCATTACCAGCTTTCCTGTCCCCTTCTGCCATCTCGTCCTTGCTCCTGGGCTGGTGTGCCTATTTAGTCTCTTTGTGATTCCTGTCAGAGCTGTCAGTGGTGGTAGCCAGGTATCACCTAGTTGTGCTGGACTCAGTATGGTGGAGGCTGTGAGGGTTGTGGTCCATTAGACCTTTAGACTAATCTTTCCGATGTGTCTTCAGTTTTCTTCATTCTCCCTTGCTTCAGATGGGGTGACACCAGTGGAGTATCTTAGGTGGCCACTCACAAGCTTTTAAGACCCCAGACGCTACTCGCCAAAGTAGAATGTTGAATATTTTCTTTATAAACAATGTTATGCTAATTGAGCTAGATGTTCCTCGAGACCACGTCCCCATAGCCCTCAGCCCAGAAATTTGGTCCCTCAGGGAGTTTAGGTGTGTCTATGGAGCTTCCATGACCTAGCCTTCATCAAATTGTGCTGGCTTCCCCAGTATTGTGTACTGTCTTACCCTTCATCAAAGTTACTACTTATCTATTGTCTATTTAGTTTTTTTTCCCTCCATACTCCTCCCCTCCCTGGTAACCATCAAAGATTGTTTCTTTTTGTGTGTAAACTTTCTCACGAGTTCTTATAGTAGTGGTCTCATACGATATTTGTCCTTTTGTGATTGACTTATTCACTCAGCATAATGCCCTCCAGATTCATCCATATTGTGAGATGCTTTGTAGATTCATCATTGTTGTTTATTGTTGTGTAGTAATCCATTGTGCACAAACACCATAGCTTATCCATTCATTTGTTGATGGGCATCTAGGTTGTTTCCATATTTTTGCTATTGTGAATAACGCTGCAATGAACATGACTGTGCGTATGTCTTTTCGTATGATGGCTTTTATTTCTCTAGGATATACTCCTAGGAGTGGAATTGCTGGATCATATGGTATTTCTATTTCTCACTTATAAAAAATATCCTTAATGCAGAATATTGGAATGTAATGCCCAAGTAATCATTTTCACACGTTCTTTCTTTGATGCAAATAAATCAGTAAACACTTTTGTAATTCAGAATAGCAATTGCCCATAAGAAATAAAAACATAACCAACTTGGGGATATTGAGGAAGGGAAGGAGTAAAATGTCAGATAAAAAATAATGTAGATAGTGGAAAAAGAGTATAAGTGTTAAAGCTAAATTCTGTTTTTTTGTTTTGTTTTGTTTCATTTTTCAAGATTGTGGAATAACTATAGACTTCATTAAGACTAGTATTTGAATTAAAATTTAAGCATAACTCTTGAATATTAAAGAATTAGAATGAGTAATTTCTAAACCAGTAAATAAAAGAGAGAGGGAGTGGCAGAAAAGAAAAGCAAAGAAACCAAAGAAAAGTGTGGTAATTAGAAATCACAATATGAGATAATAGTAAAAATCCAAATATATCAGTAACTACTATACATATATGTGCATTAAAGCTAAAAACAAAAAAACTAACTGCCATTAAGTCAATTTTGTTGATTGTCCCATAAGGTTTTCAAGCCTGTCAATCTTTATGGAAGTAGACTACCACATCTTTCTCCCGCCAAGGGGCTAGTGGTTTCTAACTGCTGACCTTTCAGTTAGCAAATCAGATATAAAACATCAGCTGTAAGATATTTATGAATAAAATGGCTCAAAAAGTTTGACAAATAAATGAAAAAGATACACTGGGTAAATACTAACCAAAGATAGCCAGTGTACAGTATTAATATCAGTCTTATTATTAAGAATAAAGTATCCTTATTAGGAATAAAATGATAAAATGAACAGTTCACAGAAGGATATAATGGTTCAGACCCATGTTTGCCTAACAGACAGAACACATTTTTAAAAAGACAGAATAACAAGTAGATTTTGACCAATCTATAAGCAGAGACAGAGATTTTTAACATGACCCAGAAATTAATATAAATTTTAATAACCAATAATAAAGCTTGATTTTGTAAATATATAGAATTCTGTATGAACAGTTAGAGAATTATATGTTCTAGTCAACATGTATAGAAGTTATACCAAAATTAATCACATACTAACCCACTTAAATAAATTGGATGTTATCTTAGAAAGATAATTTGTCAAAACTGACTCAAGAAGAAATGAAATACCAGAAAAGACCCATAATCATTACAGAAGTGAATAGATACACGAGATTTTGCCCTCACTCCGCGCCCCCCCCCTCCACACATTTACACTTATCAGGCACCGATTGTTTTACAGGCAATTTTTACCAAAACTGATGAGTCTCATCTTATACAATTGTTCCAAGGGATAGAAATAGGAAAAAAGTTCACTAAGGTACTTTATATAGCTAATGTAACTTGATATAAAAAGAGGACTGAATGAATTAAAAAAAAAAAAGATTATAGACCCATCTTATGACTGAGATGTAAAATCTGTACATAAAATGTTACCTAGCTAAATCATGCAATGTCAATGTCACTGCCTGTTACAGTTTCCAAGGAGTGTCTGGTGGATTTGAACAGCTGACCTGTTGGTTAATAGCTATAGCACTTAACCACTACCCTACCAGAGTTTCCATAACTAAATCATGATAGTGTAAGACTTATTTCAGAATTACAGGAATGTATTTTTCTAGTTCCTAGCATCCTGGTCCCAATCTTCCAACACGAAAGAAATGTTATAAAGATGCATCTTAGTATTAGACCTTATTTTTTTATATGACCCTATCAACTGCTTCATGTGTAATCACATATTGGAAGGGTTTATCAATAGGGAGTGTTTTGAATGACTGCAACTTACTATACAATAGCTTTTCTAGGTATCTGTGTATTTATTCTCAAAACAATCTGTAAAATAAATAACATTAAAAAAATTGAGGCTCTGGGAAATTAATTGAAAATCAGAAGAATTATTTTAATGAGTTACTCCATGTCAATTACCCAAGCTTCTTAAGCAGTAGTATGACCGTGATAGTACTCGATTCAGGTTTGCTCTTTACACCTTTCCCTTTGACATACTCACCCATTCACATGTTGGGTGGTTTCAGTTTATGCAATGTCACTGCCTGTGACAGTTCCATGAATACACGTTAAGACTTATTTACTAAAGTGTGATTCTAGAGGTAGAATTTCAATAATAAGAACATTATACCTTCAATGTTATGAATATGCTAATTTTGCTATAAAAATCAAGCAAGGAAACCCAATTTTATGTTTAAAAATAAATGTGCAAAACAAATCTGTAGAAACACATAAATAAAAAATACAACTGGATAACTACTGGAATATTTTGCATAGTCAGGATACCTCCTGAGACTGAGGTTCATATTCTTATAAAACTCATCCTGTAAATTCTGGGACCATTAAGTGACTGCATGAAACTCAGGTTATGAGTTTTAAGCAGATGTACATTAATCTCTGCTCTGTACACTCCAATGTTACATTTCTGAATAATAAGTAACCTGAATATTGTGTCACCAAGAAAATTCCCTATGCTGACTTTTTGCTCTTCAAACTCTCTCTGAATGAGAAGAAAAATTAAGGCAATGTAATAACTCTAAGTTGTTATACATGGGATTGTATGTTTAAGAGATAAAATATTTGAAGAGATGTATGAAACCAAGGATGCACTTAAAAAAAAAAAAAAAAAACCAAACCCAGTGCCGTCGAGTCGATTCCGAC
This sequence comes from Elephas maximus indicus, assembly GCF_024166365.1. Classification (NCBI taxonomy): domain Eukaryota; kingdom Metazoa; phylum Chordata; class Mammalia; order Proboscidea; family Elephantidae; genus Elephas; species Elephas maximus. Next base: position 40,475,838 of record NC_064837.1, on the reverse strand, counting down.
TCATAGCGACCCTATAGGACAGAGTAGAACTGCCTCATAGAGTTTCCAAGGAGCACCTGGAGGATTCAAACTGCCGACCCCTTGGTTAGCAGCTGTAGCACTTAACCACTACACCACCAGGGTTTCCAACATTGTGGCAAACTACACACATATAGTGCTACGAAAAGTTATTTTATGGTTGTTCATGCTAACCTTAAAGGAGTTCTAGTGGCATAATGGTAAAGTTCTTGGCTGCTAAAAGAAAGGTTGATTGCTGAACCCACCCAGAGGCTCACCTGGTGATCTGCTCCTGTAAAGATAAAAACCAAAAAAAAAAAAAACCGTTGCCATTGAGTGAATTTCCGTTCATACCAACTGTATAGGTTGCCTCATATGGTTTCCAAGGAGCAGCTGGTGGATTCGAATTGCCAATATTTTGATTAGCAGTTGAACTCTTAACCACTGCACCACCAGGGCTCCCCTGTAAAGGTAACAGTGTTAAAAACCCTATGGGCCAGTTCTACTCTGTCACTTGGGGTGGCTATGAGGCAAATATCAACTCCAGGGCACTTAGCGACAACAACATGCTAGCTTTACAACGCATGGTTCTGATTCTGGATCTATGATAGGAATGTTCTTAGTACATTTACCACAGAGCTTATTAATTCATCAATCATACAGCTTTTAACTAATCTTCCTTTCTGAAACTAGGACTTACTCTTATTTTCTACACTCTGATTATATTTAGTCCTTCTCTCTTTTTATTCCTTCCTTTTTAAATCTTCCTGTGTTAGAGACTTTAGTGCTCAACAATATCCATGTGTTTTTTTCCATTTCCCAGACTATCTTGCTCTAAGATTGGATATGTATCTAGCTCTTGCAGGGATTATGGGTAGAAGTAATGTATCTCAGATCAGGGGTATCTGATATGTTATTTCCATGCTTTCTTCCCTAATCTACCAACTGAATTTCCTTAAAGCCAGAACCACAGGATGGAAACAGTCTTTTTCTTCAGTCACCAACTGGAGAAGAGTTGCCCAGAAAAGCTGCAAAACCTGCATAGGACTACAAAAAACAAAATCAAACCCATTGCCGTCAAGTTGATTCCAACTCAAAGCGACCCTGTAGGACAGAGTAGAATGGCGCCATAGTGTTTCCAAGGAGTGGCTGGTGGATTTGAACTGCCTACCCTTTGGTTAGCACCCTGAGCTCTTAACCACAGCACCACCAGTGAAGAATAAACATCGATTGCGTTAAAACACTGATAATTATTGGTTGTTTACTTGACTAAATTAACCATTTAAAAAATCTTCCTTTCTCCCTTCCTTCCTGCCACCTTTCAACTAATATTTATTGATCACTTACCCTGTATCATGCATTATGCCATACTTAGAGACACAGAGTTGAAAGACTCAATCTCTGCCTTCAAGCAACTCACAATAAGAGAGTAAAGGTAAAAAAAAAAAAAAGGTAAAGAGGTCAATTATTACAATGCATCTTGATGAAGGCAAGTAGGGCATTATGTCTAAGGGCACTGACACACAAAGGACTCTGAGGCAGGTTTCCTAGGAAAAGTGATGCTTGACCAGAGTGCTAAAGGGCAGGGAAGATTTACTCAGGATGAACTGGAGAAGAAAGGCATCCCAAAGGAAATAACAAGTATCCTCAGCATTTCAACTGAGATGCCACAGGGTTTTCTGCTACACTTTTCTCTTCAGTAATTCAGCAGTCATTCCAGATCCATCATTTTCCTAGCTCCCCACATCCAATGAATCATCTAGTTCTATTGTTCCCATCTTCTCAATGCCTGTTGGATCCACCCATGTATCTCCACTCGAACTTCTGAGAACAATTTTGCAATATCTCTCACCTCTGTCACTACAATAGCTTTGTTTTTTCTAATTCTATTTTATCATCCCATAATCCATTTTCCATACAGCAGCCAGAGTAGTCTTCCAAAAATTCAAATATAATCATCTCTCTTCTTTGGTTAAAACTTTTTGATGACTTCCCATTGCCCTCAGGAAAAATTCCAGACTCTTTATCATGATATATAAGGCTCTTCATGCTATGACCCCCAGCTTCCCTTAATAATATTATCTTAGAACGTGCCACCTCACCGTGTACAATCTGGTCATACTGATTATTTGTGCTTAACTGTAGAACAGCATTTATTATTACACCATAATTTTCTATAACTTCTTAATGTGACTTATTAAAATGCAAGCCCCGACAGCTTCAAAGTGAATGTGAAACAGGCCATGAAAGACCTTGCGAGCCACGTTAGAGAGCCTAGACATCCACAGACTTCAAAATAACCTCCAGAATTTGTTTCCAAGTCAGCATCAATCCCGTAAAAGTTAATGATTGTTAAAGACAGCTCTGCTAAATAGCATTCTTCTCGGGACTCTTGGTTCAGATCTCTTCATGTCATGTACTTAGAGTGTTGTTTTCCTAGATCCTGAAAGAAGAAAGAGTAAACTCGTGCTTATGTGTCCCCAACTCCTACCTAGCTTCTTACCTTCCTAAGAGAGGAGAAACTGCTAACAAATGAGTTGAGGTCTAAGATGTTGATGGGAACTTGTTGGCAAAAAGGCAGAATTGCTGTGGGCTCAAGAGAACTGTGCTCTCTTGGACTCTTCCTTGATTTCGCATCTTATCCATGGATGTACTTGAGTGAGTCTATTGACCAGGACCTGCTCTAAAGACCTTGTTGTCTTGAACCCCTTCCCGGTTTGATTTTCTTTCTACTATTAGAGGTTATTAGACCCAGGGGTCTAAAATTTCAATGTGTGATGACAGGATGGGAGAATAGTAAGAGAAAAATAGGAAGATGTACTTATTTTAAGTCCAAGATTAAAATTCTAACCATGTTTTAGAACAGTTCCAAATGTTCTTTAGAATTGCTCAGGTGTGCTGAAAACTGTTCTTTGTTTCTCATATCACTTCCCTTCCTTACTTACCATTCCTATAATAGTTCCAAGAGATTTAAATAAATAAATAAGAAAAAACTGTCCATGGAAGGCAGAAAAGGATTCCAGTTTTTATGGGTCCTTGATCATAATGTCATCAAAATACCAACAAAACCTCATCTGTTGCCTTGGCAAATTAGTGTAGTACTGGCATGCTGGTGGGCTGAGCAATGTGCACACAAGCACAAGTATTTGAGGACAAAGTAGCATGTGGGAAGAGTAAGTCCTTGTCCAGCTCTGGTAGTTGGTATCAGCATATTTGGGGCTGTAAGGAAGTGAGCCTCTGTTTCAGCAGAGAAGTAGGTGGTTAAATGGAACTTTAGGTTAGCATTAGAGTGGAGTAGGTTAGCCGAATCCCAGGGAATTTAGGCAATATTTTGCAGAGAATCACATAAAAATTCATATTTCTACTCTTTGGGGCTCTAAGAGAATTCCAGAAACATGTCCTTAGGGCTAAGAAATCACTGAACTTCTGCAACAGTTTTAAAGAATCACATGGAGCTCAAATAACCACTGGGTTGAAAAATGTCTCCCAATACAGTATAATTACCTAAATTATAAGTAATGAGAAAACAACCTAATTGATTTTTTATGCATGTCTTGGATACTGAATGATGGTTATACTGTACATAAATAGGTGATTGAGAGGACAGGCTTCACCTGTATATATAATCAGAAAATGCTCCAGAGAAGAGCTGAGGTAATGACAGAGACAATAAGGGTTTATTTTTAACTGTCATTTAAAATATGTCATTCAAAACGGGCCTAGAAAGAAACTGAATTATGAAATACAGATGCTATAAAGATCAGAAGATGACCAGAAGAATTCTAGAGGGTTCTGAGGAATGTGAATCAACTTTTATCCTGGAAGATAAACTTCAATTTACTTGGAAGGTAAATTGGTCCAGTATGGTAGTTAATAATCTTCCATATGGAAAAAAACTTGGAGAGAAGAAATTAAGGAAAAGGCCCTTGAGTGTAAGTCATTGTTTTTTGCATCTTAAACAAATATTTATTGACCTTTATTTTTATACTGCCTCTCATTTGAAAAATATGGCAATCCAACTGAATATTGTCTTTTTTTATTTTTAGGAAGAAAATTATATTTGGGTTGCAGAGCAAGGCCAGTTCACGAGACCAAATCAGAATCAGAATTCTCTAAACCCAGTGTACTTTTGAAGACATCATACTACCATTGAAGCTAGAAGGAGATTTTACCCCAACGTTCCTTAGAGAAGTAAGCGCAAGTACCAGGACATCCAGGAGTATCTAGGGAGAATTTATTCTGCAATGGCTTGTTATTCCTATACTGAGATTCGTAGTATCTGAACTTTGAAGAAATGGGTTGTGTTTTATTGGCTAATTGTTTTTTAACCTTTAGCAGTTCTACTCTGTCATACGTGGTCTCTATGAGTCGAGATTGACTCAATGGTACCTAACAACAACATCTTCTACAAAAACGCTCCATGAAAGCCTCAGTCTAGTATGAGAAACCAAGGAGAAGAATTTTTTGCCAACATTTGGGGCAGGATGTTAAGTAGCATATACTGCATATCAGAATTGACTTGATGGAAACTAACAGCAAAAGCAATAATATAGTCCTAGAGGTTGGAAGTTAATGCAGAGATTCAGAAAGGGTGATGGCATTCAGACGCCAAGTCAGAGTCATTTGATCCAATCTCTGCTCTTTGCCTGGAGATTCCCTTCTGGAACCCTCCCCCAAAGCTATACAGCAAAACCAAACACCAAGCCAGTTGCTATAGAGTTGACTCCGAGTCATGATCACATCATGTGTTGCAGAGTAGAACCGTACTTCATAGGGTTTTCAAGGCTGCAAACCTCAGAAATAGATCTCCAGGTCTTTTCTCTGAGGCACTTTTGGGTGGATTTGAGCTGTCAACCTTTCAGTTAGTAGGTAAGCACTTAACTGATTGCATCACCCAGAGACTCCAAAGCTGTAGAGGATGACCTTATTTTAAAAAGAAAGCCATCTCCACACAGGATTATTATGGGCTTTTCCAGTTCTAGCCTTCCGATTTGTCAGCTCTTCTCTACTCTTATCCATAATTTTCTGGCTGAAAATGAGAAGTCCTTTAAAATTACGACAAGTATTCCAGTCTCATCAAGTCAAAGTGGACAAAAGAGAATATATTGGACATGAGGAAGGAAGACAGGGATAAAATTTAAGAACTAGGATTGTAGTGAATTTGAAATGCAAAACAAACTTAGTCCCTTTAGCATTCAAATTAAATTATGCTTCTATTGTGACTTTTTCATGACTATAAAAAGTACTTTAATGGCCTTATTTAAGCATTTTGAGTAGAAGTAGGAATGATATTAACAAATTAAATATGAACTTTTGCTTAAAATGAATTCATTCTTTAAAATGATCCTTAGGTACTACTTTTTTTATTTATAAAGTGCTACAACCAAATAACTAAAAAGTGCACGGAATGGGTCTTCAATGTGCCTGTAAGCTAATAACATAAGCCCATAAATGACTTGTAATTGCTGAAGAGAGCCTGCAGAACACTGATCTATGTAACGATGGCACCAGATGATATCTGAGGATCATTAGTTTAATGTTTTTCTCATGCTTTCGCTTCCTATTAACCGTCACTTTGATAGCACTACAAGTCATGCTAACTGGCACTATTATTTAAATGTGTGAATTACAAAACAGTCACACTGAGCATCTTCAATAAATGTCTTTTATGGTTTTTATGCAATAGGTTGCAAAGGGCTGTTTCAGGTTTGATTGTCGCTAGGCATCTTACTCTGTTTTAATGTAGATGTATTAATTGAACCACCACAGGACTAATAAAACAATAGCAATAATAATAATAAATATAGCAGCTATAAAGAGCAATGAAAGCTTTCAGAATGAAACACAGAAATAAAAGTGTTGTATTTATAAAGCACAAAAAGCCACGTGGGGAAAGGGCTAGATACAACTTTAACTTGCATCCACTTGAATCACTGCAGTATTAAGTCTTCAGAAAATGATTATATGCCCATGAGTTGTATATATAATTCTAGTGTTATTTGGTATCCATTTTTATTAGAAAGTCATCTCATAAAAATTAAATTAAGCTCTCATTTTTGTTTTTTTTAATTTTTATTTGTTTGTTTCTCTTGGAAACCCCTGAGTGTAGTACATGACATAAGCTTTGGAATTACAAAGTCTTGTGTTCAAAACTGAGTACTGTCCCTAACAAACTATGACTTTGGAAAGTATCTTACCCTCATTGGCTTTTAAGTTTTCCTTCTTAAAATTGGAGCCCTATTCTTAATTTGAGAAGTAAAATTACAGTATGGGTGGTACTTTGCCTGACACATTGTTAATACCCATTGCCATCTAGTTGATTCCAACTCATAGTGGCCCTATACGGTTTCCAAGGAGCAGCTGGTGAATTCAAACTGCCGACCTTTTGGTTAGCAGCCATAGCTCTTACCCACTCTTAATCACTATGCCTCCAGGGCTCCACGTTGTTAATAGGCCATGTTATATACAAATTAATTCCTTTTATGTTTTATGGGCAAGGACCATGCATGCAGCCTGTTATAGGGTTTAACACAGCAATGCATATAAATGCATATCCAGCTGCTTCTTAAGACTGATCCTCATGTTACCAAATAATTGAATCAATGAAAGAAAATAAAAATAACTAGTTATTAAAATAGCAGAAGCTTTAAAAAAATCTTTAGTCTATAAAAGATTAGTGTAAATGGCCTCCATTTACTTAGATAAAATGATGTTGGTTTGTTGTTTAAATTCTGATGCTATCTCATAAAATGCAACAATTTTGCTTATCTGAATGAAGGTGTCTTGGATAAGGCAAACAGGAAGTATAAAGATATGCAATGATATGTAGAGATTCAGACTCAAAAGTTAACTGTAGCATTTTTTTAAAAAAGTCATTCACGTACCACCCATACTTTCCAATTTTGCATCTTCAAGTGTTTACAATAATTCTGTGCTCCTTTACGAGACAAGCTAGCCACAGGTATTTCCCTAACCAAATCTAGGGAGCATATTTTTATAAGCTCCTTCCAAAATGTATACAGGTCAGCAAATATTTCCAAAGCGTTCCCTCACTTATCTCCCCAGTATTTTTGCCTGGCCAAACTTTATTCACTTTTAAGACTCTACTCAAGAATTCTCTTCCCCAGGAGGCCTTTTTTTTTTTTTTTTCAGTGAACCTTCCCATCTAGATTCTGAGTCTCTGTGTTCACTACACCCATAACATCCTGTGCCTCCCTGTAGTAGACATTCCCCACAGTTGGCTGAAATGATTTCTTTGCTTGCATATCGTCAGCACCAGATTGCAATCCTTCTACAGCCTTTTTCTTTTTTACACTTTTTCACCCAGTTACCAGGGGTTATCTGACATGGTCAGGGTTCAACAAGCTTCTGTTAAATGAATGGAATGAATAACTTAAAGTAAAATGATATAGAATCCATTTCACTCTGATTCTAAGCAGGTGATCAGATGTTTCTCCACCTACTTCAATGTAATGATAACAATTAACATCAACAAAACATTTATGGTGTGCCAACATTGAGTTAAATAATTTATGAGCATCCTTTTGTTTAATCCTCACGATAACCCTATGCACTGATGAGACTAATATTTTCAGAGTCATTCTAGAGATGAAAAAAATTAAGGTTAGCAATGTTAAATAAGTTGTCCAAGACTAGACTATACGTCTTGTTTAGAAGTCGTTACCTTGACTCCAAAATTTACCCTTTTTCTATAATCCATGATGCCATCCTTCCTCTGATGAAGCTCCACAAACACTTTGTATATAATTTGGACCCACACATATTTCTAAAGCATGGAAGACACAAGGTTTTTCTTTTGTTATAATTCATATTTTCTTTAGATTCTCACTCCAATAAACACACACACATACACATACACACGAGAAACAAAGTGAGCCTTAGATAACATACTTCATCTGTTGTGCTTTTCATTTTTAGCTAAATAATAATCCAATTGAGGAAAATCAAATGCTTTGTTAATCTGATCTATAGTTAGTTGTTGGCCTAAATGTCATTCGGTGATTTCTAGTTTACAAAAAAATACAATGTACCACTGCCCTCACAATACACACTAGGGAAAGAAATGCTTTTATCTGGTTATTCCAAAGGTAGTTCAGGATCGTGCAATACTCACAATGACATTTTTCATCGTCATGTCATGGAGGGTGGAAGATAAAAGAATTTTTTGATTTGTTCAAATTCCAGTAATCTGCTAACTTTGCTTTTTAAAAATGCCCCAAACCTTGGGCTCTCTTTATTATTTAAACACACACACATCTTTACTATATTTCACAAATATATTATGTTTTAAGAGAAGGCATGTTCTCTTTGACATATTTCAGCCTTATTGAGAAACACTCACAGAGGAGAATGCACAGGTATTTGTCTTCAGTGCAATCATTCGTAATCTGTTTGGATAATTGAACTGTCAGCTTGGCCCCAGACAGAATCCCCTGGCCATTAGAACATTCGTTTGCTTTGTTGTAGTCAGTGTTTGGCTTTAATGTGCCTTGTTAGTACAAACAGCACTGCCTCAAAACTCCTATTAAGGGGAAAAAATGCTCAGTGCTATGCACGAGAGTAAACTTCCAAAGTAATCAAAGTAATGTATATGTAATTGGAATGATAAGTAATCAGTCACCAAACCCAGCACACCAGTTTTCTTTTACCAGAAATCTCCTGCCTGACTTTCTCAAATGTCCGCTGTCTTCGTTCAGCACAAATATTTTAAATTTCCCATGTGTAATATATTGATGTTGTATAACCTGATTTGTTTCAGAATCCAGTCAAAAATATTTATAGATAGATGGAAATATAATGCATTTGTGCAAATCTAAGAATTATTTATGTTTCCTTTTTTGGTAGATGTGTCTTAAAAAATAACAGCTGAATATATTCCACACAAATGCATATATTTCCTTTTGAGCCATCCTTCTTTATAGACGAGTCCTGGGTTCGATTTGACCATGGTTAAAACTGGCAAGCCAAGATGTCCAGAACTTTCAGGAACACAAGTAGCTAATGCTACCTCAGACTGACCAAGACCAGAGTCTCAGGTTCACTGCAGAAAGGCTTACTAGTTTGATTGACCTGTAAGCAACAGAAAATTAAACTGAAATTTAGTGTAAGAACGGCTTCCGTTCCACAGTTTTGGAAAAGAGGCTGCTCTTTGTCCAGCTTCCTTCCTACCTGGACACTTATTAAACTTCGTAATTCAAGTTCTGTCATTGGAAATTGCCAAAGTTGCAAAGACGAGGTTCGACTTCAACAGAAGAGTAAAGCAAAGATGATGAAATACAGCCTGCTTCTGTATTTATAACAATTATCTTCCTCTTTATGACCGTCTACAGGAAAATTAAGAGAGCTTCCTGTTTTTTGATTACACGTATTTTACTGCTCATTGCATTCTTCAGTAAACAGTAAAATGCAGTACCTAAAATGACTTGATTTTTCTGTCTACTTAACACTTATAGCTTATTAGAAAGCTGATGTATATCGCGACTCCAAAACAGCATTCCTAAGCCTCCCAGGAAACTATACATATGATATAAATTTTAGGTTGTCAGGAAGCCATCTTTTACATCCTTGCCATCGCATCTTCCATAGTTTATTGGGGGGTATTATAGCTATATATCCTCCAACCGGAAGCCCTGGTGGTGTGGTGGTTAAGAGCTACAGCTGCTAACCAAAAGGTTGGCAGTTCAAATCCACCAGGCAGTCCTTGGAAATCCTATGGGGGCAGTTCTACTCTGTCCTATAGGATCACTATGAGCCGGAATCGACTGGAGAGCAACGTTTTTTTTTGTATCCTCCAACCATAAGAGTTACAATTTGATAACTCTTAAAATTTAAACTGTTCTTGGATTTACACTGCTGTTGATGATTTTTCCACAATAGTAAGAGACAAGAATCTGAGCAGGTTTCGGAAAGTACAGTTTAGAAATGTGAACAGTCCTGAGCCTTCCTCATTTGGAGGCATAAGCACAAAACTTGATTTTGATTATTTTCCTTAAACAGCAGTAACAATTGTGAAACTGAAGGTATAATGCGAACCACACTCAGATCCTACCTAAAAACCTGGTCCTAGTTACAGAGCCCTGGTGGCACAGCGGTGAAGAGCTCAGCTGCTAACCAAAAGGTCAGCAGTTTGAATTCATCAGCGGCTCCTTGGAAACTCTCTGGGGCAGTTCTTCTGTCCTATGTGGTGGCTATGAGTGGAAATCGACTTGACGGCAATGGGCTAGTTTGTATCAGATAATAAATACTTACTCTGAATGATTAGGAGTTGAACATTTGGAAGAATTTAGTTAAGGGAAGAAATACTATTCCAAGAAGGGTTATATAACTCTGGCAGTATTCTCTGAAGTACTTATTTATTTATTGACTAATTCCAACAATATTTTCTGAGGGTCCTCCACGTACTAGGTAGTGAAGATCAAGTCTGGCGATGGTGGGAGCAGCAACGTATCAAGCTCAAATTGAGGACTGAGGAAAAGCTATTGAGCCTCAGATAAGGAGTAATTCTTGGGCACGGGAAAGAAGGAGTGCAAGCACATATGTAAAAAATGTGTATGAATGGCCACAGTTAGGGAAAATGGAGGAACGAAGATGATATGCAGAAGTGGTTACCCAAGAATAATTCCCGTTTCAAAGTCATGGTAAAGTCAATGCCAAAGAGTTGTTTTACAACATCCAACTAATATTTACTATAAAAACAGAAGCAAAATTAGAAGCAAGAGCCATACAATCGAGTAGGGTCTAAAGTTGAAGTTGCTTGCACACGCGAGGGTCAGAAGTCAGGAGTGGTGCTCATTAGCTTTATCCACAAGGCAGCAAAGTCAGGAAGAGCAGTATGGTGGAAACGAGCTTGCCCTAGGCTAGGCCTTTCTGCATATTTACTTTAGAAATATGCAGTCTCCCTTTTTTTTTTTTGTATAAAGGGAATTTATTTTTCCTCACTATAATGTGGTCTTTTGCTAAAATGTGCTAAATTCTAAAGCATACAGACTCTCGACACCTAGGGTAACCACTGTTTACAATTATATGTCTTCCTTCAGGTGCATACCGCTTTACATAGGTGGAACATGGCACATACAAAAATTTAGTGACTCTCTTCACTCAACATCAACAGTGTTTTCTTACATAATATAATTTTAGTCACTGCATAAGAAAAGTTCATTTTTCATACCGTAAAGTTATTTTCCTTTCTTTCAAATAATAATCTCTGTGAAAGACTTATGGACTGTGATTTTAATTCATCAATTCTCAGCCATTCAATTCACAGCAACTAAAAACATCAGGGTCAAAAACTTTTCACTTAAAAAATACAGTCCTTGGATAAAAGCAGGGAAAAAAGTTTTAAAAAAGTAAAAAGTAGCTATATTCTCAATTTTTAGCTCTGATTTGTTATCTTTGTTTCTCATGGCACATATATTTGCAATCGCCACTGTTCTGCCTAGAATAGCTCAAGAGTATGAGTCTTGTGGTCTCCTATCCCTTTTAGATCCTTGTCACCCAAATTCCAAGTCTATCCAGATATAAGCAGAGAATAAATCAAACATTTTTTTCAAAAAAAAAAAAAAGGAACTATTAAAAATATATGCATTGGTCAAGGCTGGCATTAATCCAAAAAACCCAAAATAATAAATGTTGGAGAGGCTGTGGAGAGATTTGGAACACTTATACACTGCTGGTGGGAATGTAAAATGGCACAACAACTTTGGAAATCGATTTCACGCTTCCTTAAAAAGCTAGAAATAGAACTACCATATGATTAAGAAATCCCACTCCTTGGAAAATATCCTAGAGAAATAAAAGCCTTTACACAAACAGATATATGCACACCCATGTTTATTGCAGCTCTGTTTACAATAGCAAAAAGATGGAAGCAACCAAGGTGCCCATCAATGGATGAATGGATAAATAAATTATGGTATATTCACACAATGGAATACTATGCATCGATAAAGAACAGTGAGGAATCTGTGAAACATTTCATAACATGGAGGAACCTGGAAGGCATTATGCTGAGTGAAATCAGTCAGTAGCAAAAGGACAAATATTGTATAAGACCACTATTATAAGAACTTGAGAAATAGTTTACACTGAGAAGAAAATATTCTTTTGTGGTTACGAGAAGGCGGAGGGAGGGAGGGTGGGAGAGGGGCATTCACTAATTAGATAGCAGATAAGAACTAATTTAGGTGAAGGGAAAGACAGCATACAATACAGGGGAGGTCAGCACAATTGGACTAAACCAAAAGCAAAGAAGTTTCCTGAATAAACTGAATGCCTCGAAGGCCAGTGTAGCAGGGGCAGGGGTCTGGGGACCATGGTTTCAGGGGACATCTAAGTCAATTGGCATAATAAAATCTATTAAGAAAACATTCTGCATCTCACTTTGAAGAGTGGAGTCTGGGGTTTTAAATGCTAGCAAGCAGCCATCTAAGATGCATCATTTGGTCTCAACCCACCTGGATCAAAGGAGAATGAAGAACACCAAGGACACAAGGTGACTGCAAGCCCAAGAGACAGAAAGGGCCACATGAACCAGAGACTACATCATCTTGAGACCAGAAGAACTAGATGGTAACCGGCTACTACCGATGACTGCTCTGACAGGGAACAAAACGGAGAACCCCTGAGGGAGCGGGAGAGCAGTGGGACGCAGGCCCCAAATTCTCATAAGACCAGACTTAATGGTCTGACTGAGACTGGAAGGACCCCGGTGGTCATGCCCCCCAGACCTTCTGTTGGCCCAGGACAAGAGCCATTCCCGAAGCCAACTCTTCAGACGTAGACTGGACTGGACAATGGGTTGGAGAGCAATGCTGGTGAGGAGTGAGCTTCTTGGATCAGGTGGACACTTGAGACTATGTTGGCATCTCCTGCCTGGAGGGGAGATGAGAGGGTGGAGAGGGTTAGAGGCTGGTGAAATGAACACAAAAAGAGAGAGTGGAGGGAGAAAGCGGGCTGCCTCATTAGGGGGAGAGTAACTGGGAGTGTGTAGCAAGGTGTATATGGTTTTTTGTGTGAGAGACTGACTTGATTTGTGAACTTTCACTTAAAGCACAATAAAAATTATAAAAAAAATATGCATTGGAGTATATGTGATCGTTAAGGAGCAATATGTTGAGTTATATATACAATCTGTATCTTCTATACACTAAAAAGCTTTATTACTCTGTTGTGATTGTTGTGTAAAGCGTAATTTTCTCATCAATAAACTTTGTTGCTAATGAGCTGTTAGCCATTCATTCCTACCTAACCCAATGCTGTGGAGTCTCTTCCAACTCATAGCGACTGTACAGGACAGAGTAGAACTGCTCCATAGAGTTTCTAAGGAGCAGCTGGTGGATTCAAACTGCCGACCTTCTGGTTAGCAGTCTGAGCTCTTAACCACTGAACCACCAGGGCTTCTAGCCAGGTTTGCTAAAAACTTGAGCCAATCTCCTAGGTACTACTTAAAGAATAATTACCCTGAACAGCATATTTTATCCCTTTCCTCTTAGATGGTTTATGCATAAAATCCAGTTGGTGTTAAATAAATACTTTCCTATGAACATCATTAATAATAATCTTGACACTAATACTAATATAATGCATTCAACTGACCTCTTTGGAAAATGCTGTTTTTACACTTTTAAGCAATACAAGTGTTAAAAAGATGATGGTCGGAACTACAAGATAGATAGAAACTCAGTCCAATTTTTCTGTAGGTCAGTAAGAACCTTAATGAACTTATCTTCTTGGCAACTCATGGGTTATCTGCCCAGATCCACCTTTGAGAAAAGTGATATTCCCCTGTGTTACTCAAGAGCCTAAGATGAGTTTTGGGTTCCCAAAACTTTCATTAAAATTTTATATAACCATTCTCTAGAGCATGAAACTTGCATAATACCTTATCATCAATGAATTATGCATGTCAGTTCTATACTCACCCTATTTTTATGTTCATTCTTGAAGCATATTTATAGTAGGGTTCCCATAAACTCATTATGCTATAAATATATTAAAAGAAGTATACAGTGTCTCTGACTGAAAATAACAAAGATATCTTAAGGGGGTTCAAATTTAAATGCATTAATATGTAACCAAAATTCCCCAACTGTGACTCACCATCAAAAGTGGAAGTCATTCAGAGACATGCACTGAAGATTTACTGAAATTTGTACCACATACAGCCTCCAGACGTTGTAAATTAAAGTTTGGGGCCTACGGGCTAAATACATAAAGTTTAGTTATTGAAAGTATCAAAGAGGAAAACAGTCCTTAACCTTCAGAGCCAGAATCGAGAAATACAAGGTAACAATTTACTGAAGAAAAAGCCCCTTTTGTGCCTGTACGTTGAAATGACACACCAAGTCTATAGAATGTTGTTGTGGTCCCCAATACCACCCTCAGGTTTGGTGATTTGCTAGGACTCACAGATTGTGACTCACTGTGATCCCATGAGTTGCAGACTACAACTGCACTCAATAGGGTTTTCAAGACTGTGGCCTTGCAGAAGCAGATCACCAGGACTTTCTTTCAAGGTGCCTCTGGGTGGGTTCAAACTGACAACTTCTCAGTTAGCGGTCAAGTGCTTAACCCATTTGTACCCAGGTAGTCCTGGACATGCTTAATTCCTCCAGCATCAAATAGTGACAACACCTGTGAAGTACTGTCTACCAGGGAAGCTCATTTGAAACTCAGTGCCCAAATTTTATACTGGGGGCAAGTCATATCGGTACTTTGTTGCCTCTTGGTGTAGTCATTAGGTTCTGTTGAGTCAGTTCCAACTCATACCTACCCAGTGTACAACAGAATGAAACACTGCCCGGTCTTGTGCCATCATCACTATCATTATTATGTTATGCTTGAGCCCATTGTTTTAGCCACTGTGTCAATCCATCTTGTTGAGGGTCTTCTTCTTTTTCACTGACCCTCTACTTTACCAAGCATTATGTCTTCTGCAGGGACTGGTCCCTCCTGATAACACATGTAATATATGTAACACAAAGTCTTGATATCCTTGTTTCTAAGGAGCACCCTGCCTAGTATGTACCAAAATCTAAGACTCCAGGAAGAAAACGTGTTTAGCATAAATCAAACTGTTTGTACAAACAGCTTGGGCACAATAAGCCACACATATCAGCTAGGTAATGATAGGATTATTTCTGGAAAACAAATTCCCGGACACCAACCAAGGGCCAACCTCGCAAGCAGGTCTTTCATGGTAAATCTTCTGCACAAATGCCATCTTAGAAAATAGCCTGTTTCAATTCATATGGATTTTTGTCAAATCACCTAAGATTGTTTTATCTTGATAATGTACAATGTGTGTTCAAATGGAGAGTTGGCAAGAAATGGCAGTACCAAATCCTTAAACAGGATGCTCACCCTGTAGGTACAATAGACATTAATATCGTCAAGAATATAAATCAAAAAAAAAAAAAATTGTTGAGTCAGTTCCTACTCATAGTGACCCTATAGGACAGAGTAGAACTGCCCCATAGGGCTTCCAAAGAGCAGCTGGTGGATTTGAACTGCTGGCCTTTTGGTTAGCAACCAAATGATTAACCACTGTGCTACCAGGGCCCCCAATAACACGAGCACATATTAATCATCTGCTCTTACCATGTCTGGAAACCTTGGTGGTGTAATGGTTAAGTGTTATGGCTGCTAACCAATAGGTTGGCAGTTCAAATCCACCAGGTGCTCCTTGGAAACTCTATGGGGCAGTTCTACTCTGTCCTAGAGGGTCACTAGGAGTCGGAACTGACTGGATGGCAATGAGCTTGGTTTTTGTTTTTGTTTTTTCTCATCATGTCTACTAATATCTTATTAACCAAATTCCGAAGTCAAGGAATGGGGAAGCACACTTCTTCCATCTTCTATGAAGGTGAGAAAAAGGAATGTTTGCTGAACAAGTCTTTAACCTACCACAACAATCTCTTGTTTTGAGCAATATTTTACAGCTATCACCTGTCTTGTCTAATTTAATTTTATGTATAAGTTAATTAAAGTTCTGGCTTTGTGCTTTAACCAGGATCACTCACTCATGGGTGGAATATTGGCAAGAGGCAGGAGAGGGAGATATGTCTTAGTTTTTGTTTTTTATTTAGGAGCTCCAAATTTAAACTTAGAGCTATATTTCTCAGCAAAGAATGAGGCTTATTTTGCCAAAAGGCCTATAAAATCTCACTGGACTTTGAGTTTATTGTTTCTAGGCAACTCCCAAGATTCTGTTTAAGGTTTCTCCCAATGAGTTACCTTGCTTGAGATGGAAGAACTTCCAAGTCTCTAGTCCGTGGACTTTTCTTCAAATTTACAACTGTCTTGCAGCCTCTGAGGGTTCAGCTGTGTAAAACTGTTTATAAGCCTGGGCCACTTAAACCAGCCCTGTCTGATGATCACTATTATTGTGTTCTTCCTGGGAGAAGTGTAGTCTGCTCCTCAGGTCAATGAATATATGTCCCACTGCACTTGAGAAGTCCTGTTGTTCTTACAAGGTTATACACAGACTGGTAATGAAAGAAAAACAGGGAGTGGAACGTCAATGGAGAGAGTCTTTGTATGATTTTTATTCAGTTCCTATCATCTAAGCTTGTAGATACCCATTATCTAAGCTTGTAGATACCCATTATACCCATTGCCATCAAGTCAATTCCATCTCATAGTGACCCTGTAGGATAGAGTAGAACTACACCATAGGGTTTCCTAGGCTATAATCTTTACAGAAGCAGACTGCCACATCTTTCTCCCCATAGAATGGCTAGTGGGTTCTAACTGCCGACCTTTTGGTTAGTAGCTAAGTGCTTAACCACTGTGCTACCAGAGCTTCTTAAACTTGTAGAAGCTCATAAACATGACTGGCCCCATTGGGTCATTATGAGTTGGAATGGACTAGATGGCAAAGGGTTTTATTTGGAGAGCTAATGAACATCTCAGGTAAACATTTCCTTAGGAAACACTTGGGAGACATTTCATTAGGAAATGCCTTTGGGATGCATAGATGTTCAATACTACCACTACCATTCCCACCTCCACTCGAATCTTCTGGCTGTTTCCTGGTAATTTCCATGAGTGTTTTACCTCTCAAACTAGATCATAAACTCTTTCATAAAAAAAACTCTATCTTGTATGTCTAATGTTACAGATTGAATTGTGTTCCCCCCAAAGATACATTGGAACCTTAAACCCCATGCTTGCAAATATGACCTTGTTTGGAAATAGGGTCTTTGAAGACATTATTAATGAAGTTAACATGAGGCAGCTTGGAGTAGGGGGGGTCCTAACCCAATCTGAGTGGTGTTCTATAAGAGGGAAGAGATCTAGAGACACAGTGGAAAGAGCAATCTGATAGAGTTACTCCATAGTTAAGGAGCCCTGGTGGCACAGTGGTTAAGAACTACGGCTATTAACCAAAAGGTTGGAAGTTTGAATCCACCAGTCACTCCTTGAAAACTCCATGGGGCAGCTCTACTCTGTCCTACAGCTTTGCCATGAGCCAGAATCAACTTGATTCCAATGACTTTGGTTTGGTTTTTGGAGTGGTTCAATGGCTAAGTGTTTGGCTGTTAACGAAAAGGTTGGTGGTTCAAACCCACCAAGTGGTCCTGTGGGAGAAAGACCTGGTGATCTGCTTCCCTAAAATTTTTTTGTTGTGTGCCATCAAGTCGATTCTGACATACAGTGATTATAAGACTAGAATGGCCTCATACGGTTTTCTAGGCTGTACTCTTATAAGGAGTCGTGGTGGTGCTATGGTTAACCAAAAGGTCAGCAGTTCGAACCCACCAGCCACTCTGTGGGAGAGAGATGTGGAAGTCAGCTTCCCTAAAGATTTACAGCCTTGGAAACCCTGTGGGGCAATTCTACTCTGTCCTATAGCGTCACTATGAGTTGGAATCAAAGAGCTTCATTTTTTATTTAATCTTTATGGGAGCAGATTGCTTGGTCTTTTCGCCCATGGAGCAGCTGATGGTTTTGACCCACTTTCAGAGCACTTTAACCTTTGTGCAACAAGGGCTCCTTTCCCTAAAGATTAAAGCATAGAAAATCCTAATGAGGTAGTTCTACTCTGTCACATGGGGTCACTCAACAGCATGTACCAACAGCACTCTGCAGTTGCAAGTCAGGGAATGGTTGGAGCTACTAGAAGCTGAGACAGACTAGAAGGGATCCTCCCCTAGAGACTCCAGGGAGAATATGATCCTGAATTTGGACTTCGAGCCTCCAGAACTGTGAGACAATAAATTTCTGTTCTTATGAACTACTTTATTTGTGGTATTTTGTCACCACAGCCCTAGGAATCTAATATACTCAGTGTATCATTTTCAGGCTCCTTTACAGTTTACACCCCTGCAGAGTGGTAGGACAGGGCAGAAGAACTACAACGACAATCACTGTCTGCAATTTAAATTACTTATTACTGGCATTAAATCATACTCCTCAGTCAGGGACATGTGTGCTCATAAAGCATTCACGAAATCCACGATTATTGTGTGCTAAAACCTGTACCAGAGATGCTAGCCCAGGATAGCCTCTGGAATCTTGCCTTTGGTTCTCACACCTTCCGTTTGCTTTCCTGATGTTTCACAGCTGATGCCTGCCTGTGTGCTGGATATTCTGCCTAGAGTTGCATTTTCAGTCTGCTGATGCTTTAAAACTCAGTTTCAGCATGACTTCCCCTAGAAAATTATCCTTGATCTCACAGTCTGGGTTAAAGCCCTAGCTGTGTTAACATCATATAAGGTGACTATTTCTACCCTAATACTGACCATGTTATTGTTGTGTGCCATCCAGTTGATTCCAACTCATAAGACACTGTATGACATAGCAGAACTGCCCCATAGGTTTTCCTAAGCTGTAATTTTCACAGGAAAAGGTGGCCAGGTTTTTTCTCCTGTGGAACAACTGGTGGCTTAAATTGCCAATCTTTCAGTGAGCAACCAAGTGTTTAACCATTGCACTACCAGGCCTCCTGATATTTACAATACAGTAGTCTAATTATTGTAGTCCCTGGATGGTTCATATGGTAAATGCGTTTGGCTGCTAACCCAAAGTTTGGAGGCTGGAGTCCACCCAGAGGCACCTCAGAAAAAGGCCTTGCAACCTACTTCCAAAAAGTCAGCCACTGAAAACCCTACGGAGAACAGTTCTACTCTGACATACACAGTATGACCATGAGTTTGGACCTACTCCACAGCAGCCGGCTGATGGTCTAATTACTGGCTAATGTACTTAAAAAAAAAAAAAAATGTACTTACCTCTGCTAAATTATAAACCTCTTAAGGGCAGTATCGCATCAACAAGGAACTGCCAGAAATTCAAGCAGGAATCAGGAGAGGCTGTGGAAAGAGAGATATCATTGCTGATGTCAGATGGATCTTAGCTGAAAGCAGAGAATACCAGAAGGATGTTGACCTGTGTTTTATTGACTATGAAAAGCCATTCAACTTTCGGTATCATAACAAACTTTGGATAACATTTCAAAAAAATGGGAATTCCAGAACACTTAATTATGCTCTTGAGGAACATGTACATAGACCAAGAGGCAGTCATTTGTACAAAACAAGGGAATACTGTGTGGTTTAAAATCAAGAAAGGTGTTAACTAGGATTGTATCCTTTCATCCATACTTATTCAGTCTGTATGCTGAGCAAATAAACCAAGAAGCTGGACTTTCTATGAAGAAGAACATGGTGGAAGACTTATTAGCAACCTGCGATATGCAGATGACACAACCTTGCTTGCTGAAAGCAAAGAGAATTTGAAGCACTTATTGATGAAGATCAAAGACTATAGCCTTCAGTGTGGATTACACCTCAACATAAACAAGACAAAAAGCCTCACAAGGGGACCAAGAAGTATCATCACAGTAAACCAAGAAAAGATTGAAATTGTCAAGGATTACATTTTACTTGGATCCACAATCAATACCCATGGAAGCTACAGACAAGAAATCAAAGGACATATTGCATTGGGCAAATTTGTTGCAAAAGAACTCTTTCAAGTGTTGAAAAGCAAAGACATCACTTTGAGGACTAAAGTGTGCCTGACCCAAGCCATGATACTTTCAATCACCTCATATGCATGCGAAAGCTGGGCAATGAAGAAGGAAGATCGAAAAAAATTGATGCCTTTGAATAATGGTATTGGTGAAGAATACTGAATATGCCATAAACTGCCAGAAGAACGAACAAGTCTGTCTGGGAGAAGTTCAGCCATAGAGCTTCTTAGAAGTGAAGATGATGAGACTTTGGACATGTTATCAGGAGGGATCGGTCCCTGGAGAAGGACATCATGCTTGGTAAGGCAGAGTAAGGACATCATAGCGACCCCACAGGGCAGAGTAGTTAGCAGCTGAACTCTTAACCACTGTGCTACCAAGGCTCCTAGCACATAAAAAAAAAAAAACATTGCCATCAAGTCAGTTCTGACTCATAGCACATAACAGGCCCTCGATATATGCTTATTGAGTAAATCCATGGACATTTAAAAATACACACAGTTATTTCCTCACTTGAGATTGTCACTGCCAGTAACATATTTGCCTACTAGGAATGCAGGCGACCTGTTTGCATTCCTGACTCTGAGTACCGGTGGGCATCTAAAAAGAAATGAAGAGTAACTAAAATAAATCTTCACGCTTTTTGAAACGTTATCCTTTAGTACAGCTGGATCTCATTAAATTCCTCAAAGGGTAATTCCATAAGTCTCAAAGGCAAATGCCAAAATAATTCTATAAATGTCTGAAATTGATGACCTTTGATATTAAAATGTCTGAGATTACAACAACTTTTTCTCTCTGTAGCCTTTTGGCTAGTTAAAATTTATCAACACACAAATAGGAGGTTGTCCCACTGATTCACAACACGTGACCAGCACTACCTAGTACAATGTGAAAAAAAGCAAAATGTCAGGTTGCACCAATACTTCAATGTGCACGCAAATTTCCTGGAGATGTTGTTAAATTCAGATACCTACTCAGTAGTTTTGGAACGGGAACCAAGATTCAGCATTCTAACAAAGCTTCCAGGATACTTGCACTTGAGTAGAAAGGGCAAGAGAATGGGTTTGGAGACAGACAGGAAGAATTAGGGAAACAATTCAAGAGATATTTAGAAGATAGAATTGCCACAAATTTGATTAATCAAATATATGAGATGCCTGTACATAAAACACATATAATATATGTTGTTCTGGATAACATTTCTGTTTATAATTAGAACAAAATGAGAATATATAAATACAAAACGTACGAGTAAAGATTGTGGCCATTATAAAAGTCATATATGCTTGTCATGAAAGGTTTGAACCACACAGCAGTGTACAAAGGAGCAAAAACAATTATCCATATTTTCATACTCCCAAAAGAGCCAGTGTTAATGGTCTGGTGTTTCCTTCTAGTTTTTTTTTTTTTTTCCGTATAGCAGAATCTTATAATCTACAAAACAGAAAATGAACTGAATAGTCTTAGATTCATGGGACTGTGGGAATAAACCAAATGTTTATATTGTATTATACATGTTAGATATTAAAAAAATGTTTTGCTTTCCTAAAATGTCTCCCTTGCCCTTGAAGGAGTCCATCCTGTGTGCTACAGTCATAGAAATAACGTGGTGCTTCAGATGTCAGTCTAGAGCCATTTGGGAAGCAATCCTCTGTCGTTCCCACTGGGCTTACACAGAAAACACGGTGCAGTTGTTTCAAAGTTAACGAGAGCACCACTGATCCGCTTAGGGATAGAGGCTCCAGAACAAATGTGCCTGCGGATTGAGCACACCTTGATGGAAAACACAGAATAAAATGACATTTCAATCACGTCTACATTTACATGGCTGCATGCCTGCCTAGTCCTCTTTATGACTTGGAATATAAACTACTTCCTTACATCTCAAAAGAATCCTTTTCTTTTTCTTCTTCTTTTATTTATTTTTTCTTTCTATTTTAGCTGCTGCAGTTATTGAGGGTGCTGAGATTGAGAACACAGGGGGAGCTGGATAAACTCCTGGCAACATTCACATCCTTATGTAGTGGAAATTGAACTTCACTTTTAGTTTAATCAAGAATCTGTTTCTCAAAATCCCCGGAAAATGAAACATAAAAATGAAAGAGGATGGAGAAAATCCACATACATAGTATTTCAGTGTTTACCTGAACTATCTCCCTGCCCAGCAGTTTTTAGTGCAGGGCAACAGTAGGGAGGAGGTATCTTCGTTTCCACCAGATACACGTATAATCTGCTCCCTCACCTCCTTCATGTCTTCTCGGGAAGTACATCATGGGACCACCCTATAAAAATGCAAATGCCCCCATTCCTCACCATTACCCCCCTTTGCTACTTTATTTATTCCTTAGTATTTATTCTCTTTCATTGTACTTTGCATACCTATTTATTTTTCCCCTTATCTGTCTTTCCTAGTAGAATGTAAACTCCAAGAGGGCAAGAATCTGTTATTTTCAATAGGTGCAATGTCTAGAATAGTACCTGGTGCATTGTGAATGCTTAAGAAATATTTGCTGAATGAATAAACTTTAATTTTCATTAATTGAAACATCAGTGAAGTATTAAATTTGCCATGAGATAATGATGTATATGGCTACACATTTGTATATTTTTCAGATTTTCTATGTAGACAATTATGTTGCCTACGACTAAAAACAATTGCATTTTTTCCTTTCAGTATGGATTCTTTTATTTCTTTTCTTGCTTTATTACACTGGCTAGATCTTTTAGTGCAATGCTAAATACAAGTGGTAGAAAGAAACATCCCCGATTTTTTCTGGATCTTAGGGGGAAATCATTCAGTCTTTTCGCCGTTAAGTATGGTGACAGCTATAGATTTTCTGTAGAAGAACTTCAATCAGTTTGAAGAAGACTCCTTCTATACTTGGTTGACTGAAAAAAAAAATTATCAGAAATGGATGATTGATTTTGGTAATGGTTTTATTGTGTGTCCATTGAGATTATTTCTTTCTTTCGGCTTGTGGCTTGTTATTATGGTAAGTTGAATTGATTCATTTTAAGTGCTAAAGCTAACTTTACCTTCCTGGGATAAAGCCCACTTTGTCATGACGCAATATCCATCTTGTATACTGTTAGATTAAATTTGCTAATTTTTTTAGACATTTTGCATCTATGTATTGACGTATCTGAAATTTAAATTTAATTGGGCATCCTGTATTGTTTTCCAAAAACCCTAGCCATGAGGCTACTTCTCAGTCACACAATTTTCTATACATTGTGGCTCATTTTCCCAAATAACATGTCTATGAGTCACCTTCTTTAGGACATTCTTCCCTTAGAATGCCCTCCTCTGGCATACCATGGAGTTAGGCCCACTCACACTGAGCTGTGCAAGTAATTACACATTTTGGTTTTGTCCCTTTTTCTGTGCTACCCCTTCGGAGATGTCTGTTCTCTTGAAGAAGTTACATTTTGATGTCTTCCTTCACCCAATTTTTTTTTTTCTAGACTTGCCTGCTTTTGATATATTTATTTTTACTACATTTGGCTATACTTCATGCTTAGTGTAGATTTTGTTTTCAATATTTCATATTATCATTTAAGATGAAATTTCTATTTCTGTTTCCCCCTTTTTTTGTTCTTTTTGTTTTCAGAACTGGCCAGAACATTTACTGTGCCGGTGTATACCCAGAGGTTGATATATTCTATTGGATAGCCTCATCAGTATCTACTTATTTTAATAATCTTTACTATTTCTGTTTTGGTTTCTTTCTATGTTCCTCTTTTTTCTGGGTTATGTTGTTAAAAAACATGTCCGTTGTTTTTCAGCATGCCACGTCTTAGAATTATTTATAAATTCTTCCATGCCCTGCTGACCCCCCCACCCAACGCTACTTTATATTACATATTACTTTCTGATTTTTTACCTTCATTGTTTTTCCCATGATTTCATGGGAAAAGATTTTTTGTTAGTATCTTTTAAAATTGAATACTTTATTTTATCATACCCTTTGTTGAAAATGGAAGTATTTAAAACTATTAATTATGTATAAGGAAGGATCTATGTTCTATAAATTTGGGTGTGCAGTGCTCTCATTGTTGTTTCCTTTCCAAAAGTTTCTTATCATGGGTTAAGTTTTTGTTTAACAAAATAATGATACAGTATAATTTCCCCCTTTGAAGGAATTAAATATTTTAAGCTAAAATATTTGTTATCGTATTATAGCTGGCCTATTTCTTAGTTTTTGAATTATGACCAGATAGGTTCATTCTGTTATACATAAGGTCACCATGAGTGAGAAATGACTTGACAGCACCTAACAACAATAACAATATGAACTATAATTTTTTTTTAAATTTACTGAACTCTTTGGTATGGAATTAGAAGAACAGCATGAAAAGAAAAAAAAAAAAACTATATATTTTTTCCCCATAATCATCTGTCCTTCTTTGGAAGATAATCTTTCTACAATTTTAGAGGTAGCAGTGCTCAAATTACTTCCTGGTCCACCTCCCCTGGCATATCTTATAGTTTAGTAGATATAGACACCTGAGCTAAAATTAACTAACTCAGGGGTGGTAGGGAATCAATAAGAGTGTCTGTCCTAGTAATTTACAGTAAGAACATGAAGCATCTATGCCAGTGAGCTACGGGTTCTGGGAATGACAGGTGAAATACAATAAGGTAGAATTTGGGGGTATCTGCATTAGGAATTGCTGAATAACTATTTAAAAACTTAATGTCTTTAAAGACAATATCCATATTTTAGGTTTCAACTTTTTTAGGGTCAGCAAATTAGGTTCTTCTGGTTTCAAATCCGTCTTTAAGTCAATCATGTGTCAGTTAGGCAGTTCTGAGTCTGGGGAATGACTGTCCATCGACTAGCTCACCATGGTTCTTCTCAATTTGTCTTATCTCTGTGTGTTCCTTACAACCCTCCAGCAACCTAGCCTGGAATATCTCCCGGAAAAGCTGAAGTAGAACTGCAAGCAAGTCCAAAAGCACAAGAAATTAAGCTAAAGCTTGCAGACTTTTGAGGACTAGGCTCAGAAGTTGTATTGTCAATTCTGCCATGTTTTATTAGCCAAAGCAAGTTAAAAGGTCAACGCAGAGTCAGAATGTAAATGGGGAATACATAGTTACAAGGCAAAGGGTGTAGATACCGAGAAGCCATCATTAGTGCTATACAGAAATCAGTTATCGCAGTCTTCCCTCTGGAACCAATCATTAATATCCTCACCTGCAAAATATACTCACTCTTTCCCAAGATCCTCCAAAATCTCATCTAATCACGGCTTCAGGCTAAAAACAGGACTTTATGGTCTACATTAGCTTTGAATGTGAATCTCCTTGATCTGGAAAACTATACACTAAAAAAAAGGCATTACTAAAAAAAAAAACTACCCTCCCCCAAATACCTAATATACAATAGTGACACAGAAAGAGACTGGAAGCCAGCAATAAGCATGCCCATTTGCAAAGAGGATGAATAGGAGGGACATAGCAGTCACTGGTCCATAAATAGCTATTCTCAAATCCTTCTGGGCAAATGTTGCCAGGTTCCGGCATTCTGGGGATGGAGAATGCTCCTTAATTAAACCTATCCTTCATTTTCACCTCCCTTTTTGTTCACTTCTCAAGTGGGCATTATAAAATATGTCCTTTGAGAAACTTTTCTCAGCCTGCTTCGTGACCGTGTGCAGTTACTTTTAGGCCCAAAGAGTTTTTACTAGTACAATCACCTTAGACACTTTGAAGGTTCCTTAAATAATAGATTGGATTCCACTCTGTGTTCCCAAAAGTGATGCACATAATTTATTTTGAGAAATAATCCTCTCCTCCTCTAGACATAATCAGTGTTATTTGGTAACTCCAGGCTGCTGTGGACAACATGCTGGAGTTTCAAGAACTCCTTTTCTGTCTGAGAAAGTCTACCAGAAACTGCCTTAATTCATTCAAAAGTCTTAAAAAGGATATTACAACTAAATTGATTTGATTTCCATGCTGACCCCGTTTCTTTCCGGCAACCTTGTTATTTTACCGGTTTAGAGTCTGGTCCATCAGAAACAGTGCTGTTGTGTGCCACTGAGTCAATTCCAATTCATAGCAACACTCTAGGACAGAGTAGAACTGCCCCATATTGTTTTCTGAGCTGTAAACTTTACTGGAGCAAATTGTCAGGTCTTCTCTCTCTTGGAGCCACTGGATAGGTTCTAACCACCGACCTTTTGGTTAGTAGCTGAGTACTTACCCATTGTGCCATCAGGGCTCCTTGGAAACAGAGCAAACAGAGACTAAAAGACTAAAAAGTTACAGGGCAGAGGTCAAGGATAAAAAGAGACCATTGTGTGTGGGTTATCAAAGGAAATAACTTGCCTCAGTATCCACAATGGAGCTTTTGCTAACTCTAAGAAGAAATCAGTCAGCATAAAAAAATGATTAAGAAGATGCACCACTGAGATAAATGACAGTAAAAGCGGTATGACCTAAGTATAATAAAGGATATAAGGTATACGGTTAGAAATTCTAGTTCCTGGTTTAAGTACTAATGGCTAATGTTATGCGTCAACTGGGCTAAGGTATGATTCTCAAAAGTTTTGGCAGACACTATGTAATCATCTTCCATTTTGTAATCTGATGTGAGCAACCAATCAGTTGGATGTAGCCTGCATCCAGTATATAAATGCATGTTTTGGCAAAGCTGTCTCTCCTTTCTCGGCCACGTCATCACCCAACCTCCAGTTCTTATGATGCAAGTCTGCAGAAGCCTCTAACCTGCTGCCTGACCTGCAGATTTTGGATTTTGCCATTCTCTGCAATTCTGTGAGCTAGCAGAGGCCTCTAGCCTACAGCTTAATGTGCAGATTTTGGTTTGTCAGCCCCTGAAGCCCCATGAGCCAGCAGAGGTGTTCGACCTGTCGTCTGACACCTGACCCACAGATTTGGGACTTGCCAGCCCCCACAATTGTGTTAGCTATTTCCTCACAATTGTGTAAGACATTTCCTTCAAGTAAATTTACATATATTTATATTTCATTGGTTTTGTTTCTCTAGAGAACCCGGATTAAGACAATTACCTAATGAATAGTCACTACACTATTTTTCCTTTGGTTCTAAAAGAAAACACTTATTCTTTTGATTACCCTCATTCTTTTCCATAAGCTAACTTTGGGTACCATCTTAACAAAAACATCATATACCCAAATCTTGGCAAAAGACATAAAAATACAATCTTCTCTTAGCTTAATATTAATCTTGTTATAAGTTTTCCTTTTTTTATTAATCTCTTTGAGCCTATAAATGGAAATATGCTAGTATGGAATCATGTTAACTCATCTAAAAATGTATTTATGTCATTATTACTAAGATAAAAATGTGTCCCCATTAAAGGAATGAAATACAAAAAAAGTTCAACAACAGTAGTTCCTGAGTGGTTATACTATTAATTATATTTTCTCCATACATATTTTTATTTTTTAATTTAGGGAA
This sequence comes from Elephas maximus indicus, assembly GCF_024166365.1. Classification (NCBI taxonomy): domain Eukaryota; kingdom Metazoa; phylum Chordata; class Mammalia; order Proboscidea; family Elephantidae; genus Elephas; species Elephas maximus. The sequence goes on along the minus strand of NC_064837.1, from coordinate 40,448,395 downwards.
ACCTACATATCCTTCATGTTCCATTTAATTAGTTTTGACAATTTTATATGCCCTCAAAATGACATACAAAACAAGACAAAGTAAATTTTTTAATGACTTTCTTCCCTTTCTCACTCTGCCACAAGCAATCATTTTCTGACTTAGAATACCATAAATTAGAGGCTATATAAATGGAATCATACAGTAGGTCTTGTGTGTGTGTGTGATGCATGTGTATGGGTGTGCACGTGGCTTCTTTCATTCAATATACTGATTTTATCCAAGTTGTTCTTTAATTTTTAATATCCATGACCATTATCTCTTCAAATATTCTGCTCAATTTTCATTTTCTTTTCCTTCTGGGACTCCAATTACACGTGTTAAACCATTTGGTCTTCTCTACAGATTTTGGAATGCCTTTTTATGATTTTCATTCTCTTTTTCTCTTTGGGCTTCTATTTGTTATTTCTGTTGTCTTCTCTTCAAATTCATTGATTCTTTTCTCTGCTGAATCTAGGCTACTGTTAAAGCCATTTAATAAATTCTCCATTTCAAATATTTTAATTTTCATTTGTAATATTTCCATTTCATTCTTTTAATTTCCATATCTGTACTAAAATTCCCCATCTACTTACATATATTGCTCACTTTTTCAAATAGACCTTTAGCGTTTTTGTAATACCTATTTTAAAGTACTTCAATGATAATTTTAACATCTGAGCCATCTCTGGTCTGCTTCTATGAAGTATATTCTCTCTTGACCATGGATCTCAATTTTTTTTTCTTCTTTGCATTTTTTTTTTTTTTTTGTAAATTTGTTCTTATATGCTAATAATTTGTGTAAAAACATTAGAAACAGGTAAATTATGTTTACCTTCAGGGAAAATTTGTTAGATTTGGGAGTTCATTCAATCTAATTTGTATTGCGCTAGGCCTTGGATTTGTGGCAGCTTTAGTTTAAATGAGTTCATTACTGGTTTCTAATGTTCAGTGATTGAGCTCAGGTCTTTGGATGGCCTATGAGGCTGAGAGTCTCAGCACTTGTAATAACCTGGAGATATCATTATGCTTTACAGATGAGCTTCTAGCTTTCCAAATTGTAGAATATCCCTCTATGTTTTCTAGCTAGACAGATCAATTTTTAGATCTCTACGGGAGTTGTCCCCCCCGCCCCAAAATTCTGCTCCAGACTTTCCACACCTAGGAAATTTCCTGGCCTGATGTACCCCTTCTGCCTTGTTTTCAGCTCTTAGCGGGTGAATTTCAATGTACCTTGTATTTATTTCTTCAGGTCTCTTGATCTGCCCACATCCTCAGAAGCAGGTTTTTTGTATTTGTAGGACAGCATATAATTTTAGTGGAGATCTCCCTTTTAACTCTCCTGTTATGTATCCCAGCTTTTGTTATACTATCTCAAAGCAGTTGGTGAAAACCATGGAAGTGTTGGTGAATGAGTGCATACTTGTTCTGTGTCTGAGATTATTTGAAGTTCTAACATGTCATGCAAATCAAGATGCAGCTGTTAAATATATTTGAAAGTTTCAGATTATTCCTCTTGGCCCTCATTACTGACAAATTCCTCCTGTCAGTATTCTGCCAATCGTAGTCCAGCTCCTCTCTCTTATAAAAAGCTTTCTATAGTTTAGATCACTTAATGTTCTTTGCATCTTCAACTTTCTAATGGGTTAAAAAATGTGATTTTGTAGCTTATTTGGCTTCATTTGGTTGTTAGGGTAAAAAAAGACAATCTTTTGTGGCTTTCTATATCATAATTGTAAGCTAAATATTATGCTATTGCCATTTTATTTATTTCCAAATGACCTTCCAAATTCCAAATTGGCATGCATTGTTTTAACAGTAATAATGAAAACACAGTAAAAATCATCACTCCCCCACCCCCCCAAAAACACTCCAAAAGGTATCTGAATGGTTCAAAATCTATAAAAATAAATGTTAAGCCTTGAAGGATAAGATTGTTCTTTCTTCGTTTTTTTTTTTTTTTTTTTTTTTTTTTAAGGCCGTTTACTTGATGAAAGTAAGCATGTTCAATTGTCTTGCATTTTGTTAGTTTCATAAATTTTGGATTTATAATAAAACCCTGGGCTTATCCACCTGCGTGATCGTAGAGGTTCTGAAAAAACAACAGTGAGTTACAATCACAACCGCTGAAAAAGAATTTTACCCTCCCCATATACATGGTTGTCTTAGAGAATCGACTGAGAATGCAAGTATTCAGTAATGCATGAAACATTATAATTCAAGCAATAAAATGGTCAGCATACTAAATACTGAGGGAGTCAATCAAAGCAAAGGAAAAGAAACAACAAAAACAAAGCAACAACAAAAACTTATACACTGCCTTTGTAATGTATCGCTAATATAGATTTACCAGTGTTCACTTGTATTCCAAGGAGTGGGATTGCTGGATCGTATGGTAGTTCTATTTCTAGCTTTCTAAGGAAGCGCCAAATTGATTTCCAAAGTTATTGTGCCATTTTACATTCCCACCAGCAGTGTGTAAGTGTTCCAATCTCTCCACAGCTCTCCACCTCATCCTTCTTGAAGAAATAACAGGCTGATACACTTTAGAAAAGTTGATATGATGCACAGGGAATTGAATGATTAATGCAGAATCAATACCACTACCAAAGAGTCTACCTGATTTATCTTGCAGTCAACATGGGGAAACCATTTGATGTTATGACTCAGCAGATGTCAAGATGTAAACCTCTAACAGAATGATTTCAAGTGAGGAATTAACTTGCTTACTCTGCAGAAACAGCCAAAAAAGAAAATACTGATAAGAGTTTGTCCAAGGCTGTGCCTTAAATGTGCCAAGTGAGTTTGCTCTCTCTCTCTCTCCTTTCCTCTCTCCAACCACTGTTAAGCAGAGCACAAATAATGCAGTCAGTAATAAACTGGATAGATCACTAGTGTCCCTTGGGAAATTATGTAAGTGTGAAATTGTTGACTGAGACCATTTCACTAAAATTTGCTTGGGGTGGGTCTAAGCTTCTAAGTTAGTGGTGAGAGAATTACAGAAGTTTAAAATTTATAACTGTACTGTTTTCTGTCTAAGAATAAGTCCCTTAGGACTTTGACTTTTGAGGCTCTTTACCCAGAAAGGGCTCTGATTCACCATTAAAATCTCACCTGATAACAATAGAATTTATTGAAAAGATCGAAGTGCATCAATAGATTAGCTAAGATAAATGCCAAGGAAGTTCTAATGTAACCAGTCTTAAAATACCAGTATGAATCTGTGAAACATTTCATAACATGGAGGAACCTGGAAGGCATTATGCTGAGTGAAATTGGTCAGATGCAAAAGGACAAATATTGTATAAGACCACTATTATAAGATCTTGAGAAATAGCATAAACTGAGAAGAACACATTCTTTTGTGGTTACGAGAGAGGGAAGGGAGGGAGGGTGGGAGAGGGTTATTTACTGATTAGATAGTAGATAAGAACTAATTTAGGCCAAGGGAAGGACAATATTCAATACAGGAAAGGTCAGCTCAGCTGGACTGGACCAAAAGCAAAGAAGTTTCCTGGATAAACTGAATGCTTCGAAGGTCAGCGGAGCAAGGGTGGGGTTTGGGGACTATGGCTTAAGAGGACTTCTAAGTCAATTGGCAAAATAAATTCTATTAAGAAAACATTCTGTATCCCACTCTGAAGTGTGGCATCTGGGGTCTTAAGTGCTAACAAGCGGCCATCTAAGATGCATCAATTGGTCTCAACCCACCTGGGTCAAAGGAGAATGAAGAACCAAGGTTACATGATAATTATGAGCTCAAGAGACAGAAGGGGCCACATGAGCTAGAGACTTACATCACCCCGGGACCAGAAGAACTAGATGGTGCCTGGCCACAACTGATGACTGCCCTGACAGGGAGCACAACAGAGAACTCCTGAGGGAGCAGGAGAACAGTGGGATGCAGACCCCAAATTCTCATAAAAAGACCAGACTTAATGGTCTGACTGAGACTAGAAGAATCCCAGCGGTCATGGTCCCCAAACCTTCTGTTGGCCCAGGACAGGAACCATTCCTGAAGACTACTCATCAGGCATGGAAGGGACTGGACAATGGGTTGGAGAGAGATGCTGATGAAGAGTGAGCTACTTGTATTAGGTGGACACTTGAGACTGTGTTGGCATCTCCTGTCTGGAGGGGAGATGGGAGGGTAGAGAGGGTTAGAAACTGGCAAAACAGTCATGAAAGGAGAGGCTGGAAGGAGGGAGCGGGCTGACTCATTAGGGGGAGAGGAAATGGGAGTATGTAGTAAGGTGTATATAAGTTTATATGTGACAGACTGACTTGATTTGTAAACTTTCTCTCAAAGCACAATAAAAATTATTTTTTTAAAAAAAATACCAGTATGACATGAATTGCCAAGGATTCTGAAAAACTAGTACGGCCTCTATTCAAAAACATTTCAAAAGTTTGACTCCATAGAAGCTGACCCTATCACAATAAAGATCGCATGTAACTTGTTTTATGTAAGCATTTGCATGCCACCCCATACAGACACACACATGCACAAACATACACATCCTGCTCTTTTCATGATCTCTACAAGCACAGTTCCTCCTCATCCTTCAAATCTCAATGTAAATACCACTTCCTCCAAGAAGCCTTTCTTGACCACATTAATCAAGAATAATTTCACACTGCCTAGTCTTAATCTCAGCAGCCTATTTGCTCCCTTCATGGAAAGAGAATCACCCTTTCCCTGTGCAGAGAAGAGGGGTGAGCGATGGTACAGGGGGACATTTCTATTTCAGAATGTGTTACTTAGGACATGCTTCTTTATTCCCCCTTCTGCCACAACTATAAGTTGACGAAGGCAGGATTTTGTGTGACGTTTTGGACTATTTAATTTTCAGCATCTAGCACACACAGAGGAGGGGCTTAATTACTATTTCTTGAATTAATGAATAAATTAAACAATACATCTTTCACGGAGCCTCCTATGCCTCTTTTCCATAGAATGGACTCTCTCTTCTATAAGCATGTTCTCTTCTCTAAGCGTTAATAAAATTACTGGACTCAGGTTGCAAGTAAAAAAAAAGCAACACAAATTAAGCTCTGTGGGAATATTATTAACTGACAGAATTAAACTACCAGGGGCTGATGTTCAGAAATGGCAGGATACAGTCTTTAGAAATGGTATCAGGATCCCAGAATCATTGTTTCTCTCTTTTCATCTTTCAGCTCTACTTCCCATTGGTTCAGCTTTACTTTCAGACAAATCATCTGTAGGTAGGAAATGTGATCTCCAGCAGATCCAGACCTACATTCTAAGAGTTTAGCAATAACAGAAAGAAACCATCTTCGCTTTAATCACAGTGAATTGATCCATGGACTCTAATCAGTGTTTTGAATTAATCCAAGAGGCTAGGGGAATGAGGGACATGGGTTGAACACATCTGCCAACACCCCCTTTGCCTGCCCCCAAACTTTTCTGGATAATTTTCTTACACATGAAAGAGGGTTATTTTATAGGAATAAGGAGGGAAGAACAGAAGGGACCGGGAAGAACAAAAGAATAGTTCATCTGATCCAGCACACATTTTACTTGTAACTCTTCTTAAACACTCGTTGCTTTATGCCCTTTATTACAGTGTCAGGCATACACTTCTGCTGCAGTAGACTGTTAGCTCCTTGCTTTTGCTTAGTGTGTCTGTATTATATAGAGTCCCTTCTCACAATAAATGTCTCATGAATGAATTCATGAATGAATGATTTTTTAAGTCTGTTTTATTTTTTTCTAAATTCTTCATCAGGCACTGAGCTGAGTTTTATACTTAGAATTAAAACGTAACTTTGTCTCAGGAGAAGCACTCTTGTACAGGGTGGGTATTTCTATGGTCTGTAACGATAATTTCAGACAAGGACGTTTCCTCCACACAGAATTCTATCGGAGAATTACATCCATGAAGATAGAATCAGGATAGAGAAACCACAGTGATGTAGTTTAATAATGTAAATTTTATAACAATAATACACCATCATCTGGAAGATAATTTACATACTCTTAGCCCTCTACTTGCTTTCTTTAAAGAATAAACCAACTTTGTTCTGGCCTCAGAGGAGATACAGACATTAACATATGAGCCAAACCTCAGAGGCACCACCAATCACTGTAGATTCTTTGACCTCCCCAATACACAGCAAGGCAATAAATAATCCTTTTGTGCAAATACTGATATATGCATGTGTATCAATTATATATTGAAAGGCACAGAAATACTAAAATCCTGAACAATCTTGAATGTATCTGAAATTCTGGCATCATTATAATTTATTGTAATTTGTTAAGGCCTTAGAATGAATCAAGCACTCAAGGTCCCACAGGAACTTTGTTAAAAAAAAGAGTAAGCAAATCAGTAATTCTCGAATAGTATGTTTGCTTTCTCTGTTAAATACTACAAAGGAATCAATATTTATAAACAGTTAAGTTACAGGTGGAAACCCTAGTGGTGTAGTGGTTAAGAGCTATGGCTGCTAACCAAAAGGTCAGCAGTTTGAATCCACCAGGCACTCCTTGGAAACCCTATGGGGCAGATGTACTCTGTCCTATAGGGTCCCTATGAGTCAGAATTGATGTGACAGCAATGGGTTGTAAGTTACAGGTTTCAGAACGGCACAGAAAACAAAGTTATAGGTTTCAGAACTGCATGGAGAACATATCCCCCCTACACACAATGATACTTGTGAGAGATAGTAAATGCAGTTTTGTGTAGAAATCAGGAACTATGAGTTTTCTTTTTTGTTTCTTACAAAACGATAATTTCAATGTCTGGGTCTGCTCTTTGAATTATTGTAACTTATACTTCAATTTAGGAGATTTTAAAAGGACTTTGTATTACAAATTGATTCTAAAATTCACAGGAAAATATAAACAGGTAGATAAAAGACAAGACTTAAAAAAATATATATTAAAAAAAATCCAGAAACAACTATGGAAAGGCTCAGGTCCTACCAGCTATCAAAATATACTTTAAAGATACACTTTTGTGGATATTTTGGTTACTTCTTCAGGCAGTTTTATTACTTTATCATTTTGTCATTTTTATCACTTCTCCTACCCCAAAGTGAGGTATCCACACGGTTTGGCTGTGATTGAATAGCCCCCAAGCCAATCAGCTTTGTGTTGTGGTATTAGAGTTGGTATTTTTGTGGTTAGTTTTGTAACAAGGCTTAGGAGCGAGCAGCTATTTGGCTACTGATAGGGAAGTGAGCCTATAGTAAGTTAACACAAAAAGAAGGCTAGAGTTAAGATAATTGCCGAGAAATGGGCCCAGCCCCCAATCAAATCATCCTCATGCATTACCTAGGTTATTGTTCCAATTGTTTTGAATTGGATTTTCTGTAATTTGCAACTAAATACATTGATGTATCTGATACATAATAGTGACATGTACAAATTGAAGCAATATGGTCTACCCAAAAAACCAAACCCATTGCTGTTGAGTCAGTTCTGACTCATAGCGACCCTATAGGACAGAGAACTGTCCCATAGGGTTTCCAAGGAGTAGCTGGTGGATTTAAACTGCTGACACTTTGGTTAGCATCTGAGTTCTTAACTGCTGTGCCACCAGGGCTTCACTACGGTCTAGGTATAAGAATTAAAAAAAAAAGATGAGTAGAACAGAATAGAGTCCAAAAACCAGCCCAAAAAGTCAGGAAGAAAATTTTAAAATATAAACAGATGTTAGAAGAAAACCACCTAAGAATGGTAAAACAAATAAACATAAAAAATAAATAAATAAGATAAAACAGAAATTCCAGAACAGGTATTCTACATCATACTAAACTATTTCATACTATCAATAAAGATAGAACACTTCCAAATTTATTCTGCAATAATAACATAATGTTCCTTTCAAAATGAGAGAATGACAGTAAAGAAAAATTAACTATGGAAGTAGATAACTGTTAGATTGTACATTAAAAGACTTAGGAATGCAGCAATAGTTAAATCAGTTTTGGTAGAAGCATGGACTAGAATACTATGCAGCAATGAAGAAGAGAAAATCTGTGTTCATATGAACTGGACAGGAAGAACGTCTATGAATTTTCAGTTAATATTTGGAAATATGGTATATAACACAACCCAATGTTTGTAAAAATAAATAAATACTTGAATGTGCATATTTGAAACTTTACAAGTATACACATCAAATTGTTAACGGCTAGTTCTGGTAATTTGGTCAGAAGAAGAGGGAAAATTAACTTTTTATTTATTACAAATTTTATTTCAACGTTCTAAGAGATCACACTACATTTATATTCTAATGTTTATTTTTAAATCACTATCTTTATGATACCCTTATTAATCATTTGTTTCAGATCTTCTAATTACTATTATAAATAGATACATGTAATTATTTTTTATATGTAATTATAATAAATATATTAAAGAAACCAAATACATGTTTATTTCAATCACATTTTTGACAGCATGCTTATGTTTCTAGTAGTAAATCAAGTCCCAAATCTTTGCGTTTGAGAAATGTCACCTACTAATTTCTGTATCAGCTAACTTGTCAATATGTATTCATTTTAGTCTATTGCAGTCCTTAACAACTGAGATTTTGATCCTGTAGCTAGAAGTCAAAATCGACTCCACAACAACTAACAACAACAAGCTATTATATCACTTAATTTTGAAAATTGTGATGCATTGTGTATTGACTTGTTCTATTTCGCCCTTGTATGAAAGCACCTGGCATATAATGAATGTCAACTTCAAAATACTGTAGGTTAACAACGTGAAACTGAGAGTTTTACTCATGGTATACATCTCATAACTCAATTAAATATTAAAATAAAATTTAATTATATGTACAAGCTAATATACGGGTAAGGTAAAGTTTCTAAATTTTTAATGAATATTGAAAAAAATTGTTATTCTTTCAGTAAATACAGAGCAATCTACCTGACATTCCTGCTTCACTTACATACTCATTTGAGGAAAATAAAAACCAATATAATTTTATCAGAGTTTAGCTGTAGTTAAAGTAGAGCAGATTTCTGTAATAACATCTATCATAGATTACTCTAATTATGTTAATTATATTCTCCAATTTTACTCATAAATCAATTTGAAAGTAGACTAGGAACAGAAGTTAGTTTTCACACAGCAATAAAAATTGGTTCACCCTTCTGTAGGCAATATTGCATATATATATATATTACGCTATTCTTTTTAATACAGGGATATGCTGTAGCTAACTTGTGCCTTGTTTGCTTCAGTCATCAAGTACACAAAACTGTCAAGAAACAAACGGTCTCCAGATGCCCAGAACAGGATGATCAATCCATCTATACCACAGTGTTTGAAGGCTCTGTTTCTGGAGTCACAGAGAATAGAGTTTTTTCATGAATCTATCCTATATTAGTTGCGTGACTGTGGGAGTATTACATAACCTCTCAACACCTCAGTTTTCTCATCAGGAAAATGGAGTTAATAATAGTATCTAGCACATAGTTTGCTGTGAAGATTAAGTGAGATGACGCATACAAAAGCATAGGTCATTTCCTGGCACATTGCGAATGGTTAATACTCATATTTTCCCATTCCATGCTCTTCTAACATTTTACTCCCCCCCTTGTACAAAACTAGTGTGTCAAAATTTCAGCAAAATGATCTTCAAAATAACGCAGGAAAGAAAGAAGAACAAGCAGAGGGAGAGGGAGTAGAAAAGGAAAGAAGGAAAAAGGAAGGAAGGAAGGAAGGCCAGCCAACAACTTTGAGCTCAAGGGGTAATTTTTGCCATCCCACTTAATTTATGAAGATACATTGACCTGATTTACAATTGTAACAAGCTAGAACTTGGAGGCCAGCAGTAATAAATCCACTTTGAATCATTATTTTATTCTACTCGCAACAAATCTGAGATGAACTGAATGGTCACTACTATCCTCAATTTACAATTACAATTTACAGATTCTGAGCTGTCATAATTAACCCAAGGCATGCTTTAGACGTAACGTTCCTCACAGAAGGTGACTTAAACTTCAATCCCTTGGTTACGTGTCCAGCCCTCTTATGCTGCTTCCTTCAATCTTCTATTAGTGTCAGTGTATTCAACAATTGGGTTTCTCTTAGAATTTGACTGAACGAAATTCAGTAATTGGTACAATGTCAAATCAATTTCTTTCTGTTACTGTAGCTTACATCTCTTAAGCATTTTAACACGTATTTAAGCAAGCCTAATATTCCCCCAGCTCACACTGGGAGAGAACCAAACTGCCATCTTCTCATATGAGAATTTTCCTCACTTCAGATGCCATAAAATCAGTTATTACCACATAAGGTGAGTTTTAACAGCAATAAGTGGGTGAAGAGTGAAATAAATTGAAGATTTAAAGATTAGGCATTCTAGGACTGCAAAGTCCCTATTTTCCCAAATCTGCGTTGTCCACATGACATGATAGACATTTCAGGGTCAAAGTAAAAGAGGAAAACACACTTGTAGAAATTAAACTTAAACCCAACACTGCCTATTGTTCTGTAGTAATTAGAGTAAATACGTTTAGAGAGCTCAGAGATGGGTAATAGCGAAACACAGCAGGCCTGTTTCCTGTCTCCGTGTAAGCCTTTCACAGAGATTTGCAGACTATTTTTTTTTTTTTATAACAAAAGAAAATCCTTTGAGATGTGGTTATGTTTTTATTGACATAGTGAACTACCCAGCATCCAAGATGTTCTGGCAGAGAATTGATCCCCCCTTAACACTTTTTTATAGAACCTTGTTTCTTTTCATTACAGTGACTTACAATAGCCCATCTTGAAAGGTAAATATGTACTAAGACACTTTCCCTCTAATAAAAAAAGACTTAAAATTTCCAGAAGCTATTTTCTTCCTTGTAAATTTCACTTGACACATGTTGGATGGCTGAATTCAACATGCACTTTTGTGCAACTGATTAAATGATCAGAGTTTTAAATGGCAATGATCAATGTTTAAAATAAAACAGATTAGGTCTACCCAAATTTGTAAACCTTCTTCACCCGTACATATGTGAACAGACAGTTGTACTTAATATCCATCTACTATTAATTCATTTCCTATATGCCCATGGGTTTAAAAATCTATCAGGCACAGTCACATGTATCTTTCTTTTCGTATATGCCATTATGTATTTGCAAGACTTCAATAGTGATGAAAAGATAGTTTCTTTATTTTGAAAGAACATGTCCAGACTACCAACCCTACTTCTTAAAAGCTTGAAATTAAAAGCTAAAGAATATGCTATGCACAGAAATAAACTTGCATACAGACCATATGCAAAGCCTGATCCATTCAACCATCTATTATAATTTGACAGATTTCCCACCCCCAAAGGAAAAAAAAAAAATTAGATTCATTGAAAAAAATTTGTCCTGATGACTCTGACTTTGGCTATGAACAAAACGTAACCCCAGCCAGCCATTTGGGAATCCGTTCTGCTATATTTCATCCTTCATCATGTCAGTTACATTTCCAAACCTGAATGCCTGACAAATGTCTTCAAAAAGGCTACACGATTTCTATTTATTTGGCTTTGCACAATTACACACAATACTTCAATCTCCCTAGTAATAGGCCTTATTCAAAACACGTTTTTTAAAAATCAGTTTGTTTTTGACTGATTTCTGTCACCAAAGGCAAGGGACACTGTCTGAAGGATCAGTTTCCACATTGAAGCCATAACATACCTCGTGTCTAACCCATCCAAAGAAATAGAAGCAGACTAATGCGGGGATCATCCCAACAAATACGCTCAAGGTCAAACACTACCCACCTCCAGTTTCACAAAGATCATCTTTAGACAAAGATGAAGGCTGGCCTGTGATTGTAGCCTTTTACTAGGCACCTTGGGGAATAGTCACATTTGTTATATACATACAGATTTAAAACTAGCAGATATGAGATATAAGGACAGTTTACTTTTAGACTATTAAGTAGTGTGAAAGACAGGAGATCCGTTCCTAAGTGTGTCTTAAAGTCGTATGTATAGGTGAGTTGGAAAAGGTCCATAATGTTCTTATTTTAGCCTCATTGTAATGCAAGAAAAAGGCTCAAATCCTTTTCAATGATTTAAAAGCTGCAAGTGTAGCAAGTGAGGTGATTGTGATGAAGAATTTGTTGTGAGTAGGGGTTGGCTCAATTATTTCAAAGTGACGGCAAATTTACATAACACTAAAGGGGAAGTAAGAGTTGTCTGTAAGGGAGATGTTCTAACCCCAGGGATTTCCTGTATACTGACTGACAGATGTACTTTCATAGGTTTTTCCATAATCCTGACCTCTTATGAATGTTGGTACTTGACCTCTTATGAATGTTGGTACTTCACACACACACACACACGCACACACAGCAAATTATGACACTTAACGTGCAGTTTTTGAAGTCTACTTTGAGTGTTCTTTGTCTCTTGTTCATAGTAGAGGATGAGGACATGACTATGGTGATGATGATGGCGACAAAAACAATAAAGGCAATGACAATAGTTACTTTTCCGTAGCTCATACTCACTCATCAACCAGTTATCTGCATACATTTTTGCTAATTATCCCAAACTCTGCAAGGTAGACATTAATATATTCATTTTACAGATGAGTTATCAAATTTCAGAGTAATGTTAGTCACATCTCAGGCAAACAAACTCCAAGGCCCAGGCTCTTTATACTTTATCACAATTCCTTCTATAACTTGAGAAGTATCACACTGCAGAGCAAAGGCTCTGAAAGACAGTGTATATTTAAAATGTAGAATAAGAATTCAACAAGCGCCCATGTGTGCCTAACATTGTGTTAACATGAGGGGAATATTGAAAAATTTTAAATATAGTCATACATTTTTGTGAATTATAAACAGATAATCTTGCTTTTGGAAATAATAGGCAACCCTGTAAGCAACACATTATGAAAATAAATCTGATATGAAGAAAGTAACAGGTTCTGTACAAAGATGGTTGTATGAGTGAATAAAGCTGGACTTTGTAGCATCACTTTTTACTGCTTTTCAATCCAGACTCCAAACACCCAATTAGCACCCAGAACCTGATGAAACTCTATTCACAATCATTCTTGCATCCGTCCTTTTTTTTTTTTTTCCGTTTCTTCTACCAGCTATTGACTCACATGCAGCAAGAAACAAGCAAGCAAGCAGACAACAATAAAAAACTCAAGTGGCTCCTACCTATGAACCAAATTAATTCCAAATTTATTATTCAAGAAATCACATCAACCAAAATATGGCTGATCTGCCTTTTCTAATTTTCTCTAAACCAGATGTCACCTGCTGACAAATGAGGGAATTAGGCCAACCTGTGGTTCTGTTTTATGAGTCCCTGTACTTTTAATTTGCAAATGATTTTTAATAAAGTTTTTGAACGAGTTCCCAGTATTTAAAAATTTATAAATTTCACAAAACATCTGAATATCTGTCTCTCTTTTGAAAAACTCGACGATGTAGCTGCACTGAATCCTCAGGTCAAGGGTCATATTCACATTCTTAATTTTATCATCATATAGTGTCTTAGTTCCTAGTGCTGCTATAATAGAAATAGCACAAGTGAATAGTTTTTAAAAAAAGGAAATTTATTTTCTCAAAGTATAGGAGACTAGAAGTCCAAATTTAGTATGCTGGCCCTAGGGGAAGGCTTTCTTTCCCTGTTGGCTCTGGGGTAAAGTCCTTGTCTCTTCAGCTTCTAGTTTCTGGTCCCTTGGAGATCTCCATGTGGCTTGGCATCTGTCTTCCCCCATATCTGCTTGCCTAACCTGCTCCTTGTATATTTTGTAAGACATTGACTCAGCATACACCCTATAGCAATTCTCCCTCATTAACATAACAAAGACAACCTATTCTCAAATGGGATTTTAACCACAGGCATGTTGTTGTTGTTGTTAGGTGCCCTCCAGTCGGGTTCGGACTCATAGCGACCCTATGCACAACAGAACGAAACACTGCCTGGCCCTGCGCCATCCTTACAGTCGTTGTTATGCCTGAGTTCATTGTTGCAGCCACTGTGTCAATCCACCTTGTTGAGGGTTTTCCTCTTTTCCGCTGACCCTGTACTCTGCCAAGCATGATGTCCTTCTCCAGGGACTGATCCCTCCTGACAACATGTCCAAAGTATGTAAGACGCAGTCTCGCCATCCTTGCCTCTAAGGAGCATTCTGGCGGCTCTTCTTCCAAGACAGATTTGTTCGTTCTTTTGGCAGTCCATGGTATATTCAATATTCTTCACCAACACCACAATTCAAAGGCGTCAACTCTTCTTCGGTCTTCCTTTTTCACTGTCCAGCTTTCACACGCATATGATGCGATTGAAAATACCATGGCTTGGGTCAGGCGCACCTTAGTCTCCTTTGCAGCAGATTTGCCCAATGCAATGCGTCTTTTGATTCCTTGACTGCTGCTTCCATGGCTATTGATTGTGGATCCAAGTAAAATGAAATCCTTGACAACTTCAATCTTTTCTCCATTTATCATGGTGTCGCTCATTGGTCCAGTTATGAGGATTTTTGTTTTCTTTATGTTGAGGTGTAATCCATACTGAAGGCTGTGGTCTGTGATCTTCGTTAGTAAGTGCTTCAAGTCCTCTTCACTTTCAGCAAGCAAGATTCTGTCATCTGCATAATGCAGGTTGTTAATGAGTCTTCCTCCAATCCTGATGCCCCATTCTTCTTCATACAGTCCAGCTTCTGGTATTATTTGCTCAGCATACAGATTAAATAGGTGTGGTGAAAGAATACAACCCTGACGCACACCTTTCCTGACTTTAAACAAATCAGTATCCCCTTGTTCTCTCCAAACAACTGCCTCTTCATCTATGTAAAGGTTCTTCATGAGCACAATTAAGTATTCTGGAATTCCCATTCTTCGCAGTGGTATCCATAGTTTGTTATGATCCACACAGTCAAATGCCTTTGCATAGTCAATAAAATACAGGTAAACATCCTTCTGGTATTCTCTGCTTTCAGCCAGGATCCATCTGACATCAGCAATTATATCCCCGGTTCCACGTCCTCTTCTGAAACCATCCTGAACTTCTGGCAGTTCCCTGTCGATATACTGCTGCAGCCGCTTTTGAATGATCTTCAGCAAAATTTTGCTTGTGTGTGATATTAATGATACTATTCTATAATTTCCATATTCTGTTGGATCACCTTTCTTGGGAATAGGCATAAATACGGATCTCTTCCAGTCAGTTGGCCAAGAAGCTGTCTTCCATATTTCTTGGCATAGACGAGTGAGCACCTCCAGTGCTGCATCTGTTTGTTGAAACATCTCAATTGATATTCCATCAATTCCTGGAGCCCTGTTTTTTTGCCGATGCCTTCAGAGCAGTTTGGACTTCTTCCTTCAGTACGATTGGTTCCTGATCATATGCCACCCCTTGAAATGGTTGAATATAGACTAATTGTTTTTGGTGTAATGACTCTGTGTATTCCTTCCATCTTCTTTTGATGTTTCCTGCATTGTTTAATATTTTTCCCATGGAATCCTTCACTATTGCAAATCGAGGATTGAATTTTTTCTTCAGTTCTTTCAGCTTGAGAAACACCGAGTGTGTCCTTCCTTTTGGTTTTCCATCTCCAGCTCTTTGCACGTGTCATTATAATACTTTACTTTGTCTTCTCGAGAGGCCCTTTGAAATCTTCTGTTCAGTTCTTTTACTTCAGTGAATTCTTCCTTTTGCTTTAGCTGCTCGACACTCAAGAGCAAGTTTCAGAGTCTCTTCTGATATCCATCTTGGTCTTTTCTTTCTTTCCTGTCTTTTCAGTGACCTTGAGCTTTCTTCATGGATGATGTCCTTGATGTCATTCCACAACTCGTCTGGTCTGCGGTCACTAGTGTTCAATGCATCAAATCTATTCTTGAGATGGTCTCTAAATTCAGGTGGGATATACTCAAGGTCATATTTACAGGTTAGGATTTACAACACTTAATTTTGAGGGATACAATTTAATCCATAACATATAGTAAAATGCAAAGTAAAATATCTTCTTTGCCAGACCCACTCATTTTAATCTGTGACCACTGCTTTCCATAGATGATTCCCTTCAGCCTCCCGTAGGCTTTTGCTCATACTGTCCATTCTTGTGTCTTACCTCCATGGCTTTAGACAACATATGAGCTTCAGTTTCTTGAGCTTTAAAATAGGACCAGTAAGTATGCCTGCCTCTTAAAATTCCTGTGCAGAGTAAGTGAAGCGTGTCTCAACTGCTGAATCACTGTTGGACGTGTAATATGTGCTGAGTAAACACTAATTTATTATATTATGATGAAGATCCTTATCTCTTCCATAGCCACCTACAAAAATCAACCAGCATGGGAATGCCCCATCATTATCATTCTAGGGAGCAATCTGGGGTAATAGTGGCTCTATAAGGGAGGAAACAAGACCCACTGAAATATCTTCTAGATACCCAAATATAAAATAAAAGCCCCAGATATAAAAGACAGGTTAGAGATAAAGGATGAAAGGACATGATGTCTTAACCTCTATGTTGATAGAGAATAAAAAATGGTGGATAAAAGCCAGGTCCAAGGAAGTGGAGCGAAGCCTATATACTGGGGCAGTTTGAGTTCCATATTACGGAGTTGTATAGTTCAGAAACTGGAGGAGACAGGTCACAATCTATAAGAGCTTAGCACCTGTTAGAGTCAGGTTCAACTTTCTTATAGACTATACTCTCAGAGGAAACCCTGGTGGCATAGTGATTAAGTGCTACAGCTGGTAACCAAAAGGTCAGCAGTTCAAATCCACCAGGCACTCCTTGGAAACTCTATGGGGCAGTTCTACTCTGTCCTATAGGGTCACTACAAGTCAGAATTGACTCAATGGCAACAGGTTTGGGTTTCTTTTTTTGTTATACTCTCAGAGCCATTCAGAAAAAAATCTTTCTAACCTTCTCACATTCTTCAACTGCTTGTTTTTATATGCAATTCCTTTCACAAGGAATAATAATAATAGCTAGCATTTTCTATGCAAAGCCCTTTACGTACATTAACTCTTATGTTCTTACAATCCTATGAGATTTACAAAGAAATAAAAGAAATTGTGTTGCAGTGAATAAAAATGTGGGCCTTGGAGTTTTAGGACTGGAACAAAGGTAAAAAGCAGTGATAGCTGATAGCCGATGAGGAACAAAATTCATGTTTAAGCTGCAATTGACAGGCTGTGATGTTTTATTTGACGTCGGGAAAGAGGTGGGGAGGGAGGGTAAGGACCTGAAGATGATTCTATGGTTTTGAGTTCTGATGTGTTGTTGGTTGTAGATGTCAATCTCTATGTGGGATAGAAGGAGCTGAGGAGGAAAAGGAGGGTCATGCAAATAGAATATAAATGAGATATGAACACATTGACTTTGAAGTGCTATGGGGCCATAAACTATGATCAGTAATGCTTTGGCTGGTTGATTTCAGGTACAAGGTACGGTAAGTTTCTCAGTATATATGTTGGTTTAAAGGTGCTACATCCTGATTCTAAGCACCACCAGACTCTGTAAACATAGTAATTGAGTAACTATGGGCAAGTTACATAATTTGAAAATGGTAATTATAATGCCTATTAATTGCTTTTTCTCTAAGAATTAATTGATACAGTGATGGTGCTAAATAAATGGCATTTCACCTGTGTGATTATTAACAAATCAAGAAAGGTACATTAGAACATAAATCAGCCCCTAACAGGTGCTAGAAACAGGCGTTGGAATTACAAGATGCATGCAAGTAAAGCCTTTACATATTTAATAGTGTGGGCTTATGACATCAATATTTAAAAACATTTCTAACATATTACTCACATTCTATTGTTTTCAGCCCTTGTTGTACATTAAAATTACTTGGAGATTTTTTTTTAAGCTCCCCCACCCCACCCAGTACTTTAACAAATTAAAATTCCAGAGAGGGTTTGAAATGTGCACTCAGAGTTAAGAATCATTGATACAGCCCAGATTAGCCTGGTTGGGATCAATTAAAAAAGAAAAAAAATTTAATGAAGTTGGCAATATTATTTTCTCTTTATTAGTTATAAGGCTTTGAATAATTTGTTTCCCAAGATTTGTAGCTAGTGATTTTCTGTTATTTCAGGCATCTTCCTTCTAGAGAACTGAAGTATCCTTAACAAAAAATAATGTTCAGTCTTGTGATGTTTTAATCTGACTTCCAATGCCAGGCCCACTTTTCCAATTTTAAAGAAATATAGATAGAACTTCATTTTTGTCTGATGTGGAATATTCTTAAAATGTACTCCCTTTCCACCTTTCCCAGTTGATAACTTTAAAAAAAAAAAAATGCAGATGCAGGCAAAGAACTTCCCAGAAAAACACTGATGGGAAAAATTAACCAGGAAACTGTTCCTCTCAGGACTTCAAACCAGTTCAAACCAGTTTGGTCATGGCCAATGAAGTGAAATCGGAACAGATCTGAATTTTTAAAATTTGGGTGAAGTGGAACAATAAATGGAACAGGAAAAATTATGGATTGAAGCCCTGGAATGGGAGAGTCGAAAGAGGTGTAATGAGGCCTTTTAGGAGCCTGACGTGGGAGATTGGATTGGATTATTGCCAGGACTGTGAACAATGACACACAATCATCACGGCACAGTCAGCTGCCATCTTCGAGCTGGGCACTGTTGTTTCTGACTACTGTGCTGGTCAAGGTTTGGTTGCTATGTGATGTGTATACTCCCTTTGTTTTCTAAGGCAGAGATTAAGTTTGTAGCAGGGTGTTGACCCATAATTTTTCCCATTTTGGTTATCCTTCCAGTTGACCCACATTTCAAAATTTGGGTCTGTTTCAGTTTTGCCTCATCAGCCATGAATGAACCAGGACGAACCTGTTCAAAGCCCTGGTTTCTTGACAAAGCAGATTGAACACTCCTTGAAATAGGAGACAAGAATTGTCCTGGCTTTTAATTGATTCCCAACCACTTTATGGCATCTATTCCATAAAATCTCATCCCACTCTACTGCATACATTTACAAAAAAAATTTATTATAATTTTTATGTCACCCTATAGAAAAAACTTTTTTTTATTTAGCCCTCACAAATTCCACAATTATGTATCTTCATATAATATTCATCAAGTGCCCTTTGCCCTACTCATGGAACATAAAACAGAGCTGAATTTACGTACATGATATATATATCCCACAATTACCACATGGCCATTTTGAAGAAGATTCTTAATGTTACCATGAATCACAATTTGAATATCTCACGTTATTACAGATTTTGCAAAGATCAGACATTTTTATTTTTTCTCTAAGGCTTCCCCAGGATCTTGGGTGATAAATATCCAGGCAAGCCAAGCTGGACTAGAATCAGTATTCAAGTAGTGATTCTTAATCATGGTTGTGCATTAGAATCTTCTCACCACCCTTCACCTACATGGGAACGCTTTTGAACTTACCATTGCTCGGGTCCCACCCCCAGAGACTGTGATTATACCTGGGGTGAGGCCAGGCAAAAATTGGTTTTACAAGATCTCCGAGTGATTCTAATGTGCAATGAGTTTTGAGAATCCTGGCAGTAAACTAAGACTTGTGATGGTAAGAAAGGAATGGAGGGCGGGGATATGAAGATTAGCTGGCATAGAGTCCAGGTACATAAGAACTGAAATATCAGGTGAGAAAATGGAGACCAGAATACTGAGAGCATAATCATGGGTTAAAGCAAGAGTCAGTAAAGTTTGAATAGCTAAGTAAGGTCTATGGGAGACCAGCAGAGACTGATAACAAATCGTCAAGAGGGTTAGAGAATGAAGTTCCTATATTCAAGCATGAAGAACCCCAGGAAGTTAATAGTCATTGAAAAATTATAGTGCATAATCATATTTCACAGGTGAAATGGAAAGACTTCCAAATAATGGAAAACTCTAGGGTTGAGGAGATAGGCAGATAGCTATTTTCAGTGAAATCTTTTATAAAAGAGAATGGTTTGAAGACAATCCAAGTCACAGATTATAATTCAGTCCTTTAGGTTTGGTAGGAGGTGTTATTTAGAGTAAAAGTGCATTGATTTGGTAGAATTTTGGTATAACGTGCATAGTGGAGCCCTGGTGGTGCAGTGGTTAAGAGCTCGGCTGTTAACTAAAAGGTCGGCAGTTCAAATTCACCAACCACTCCTTGGAAACCCTATGAGGTAGTTGAAATCCTGTGAGGTAGTTCTACTTTATGAGACCCTGGCAGTGCAATGGTTAAGTATTTGGCTACTAACTAAAAGGTCAGCAGTTCAGATCCACCAGCCACTCCTTGAAAACCCTATGGGGCAGTTTTACTCTGTCCTATAGGGTTGCTATGAGTCAGAATCAGCTCGACAGCAAAGGGTTTCCTGCTACATTGAATGCTAAAGGGCTGAAATCAAACAGTTCAAAACATCTGTATGAAGTTCATACCAGTACTAGTTGCTGTTGATTCCAATACAAGACAATCCCATGTGTGTCAGAGTAGGTTGTGCTTCATAGAGTTGTCAATGGCTATTTTTTTTTTTTTTAAATTGGAAGTAGATTGTCAGGCTTTTCTTCCAAGGACCCTCTGGGGGGACTCAAACATCAACCTCTCCGTTAGCAGCCAAGGGCATTAGCCATTTGCATCACCCAGGGACTCCATACGAAATGCATAATGCCTTAAAATAGTTGATTATGACACAGACAACTTGAATTACATTGGCTGTGCTATACATTCCTTTAACAATGTTAAGGATACCACTTCCAAAATATTTTCCCTCCTTTCATATGTAGTTGGTTCTTCATTTAAAATTGGGAAAATCACTGGGACTAAAGAAAATAAAAAGGATAAAATGACAGGAAGCCTCTAGACCATGAGGAAAAGCTTCCTACAAGCAAAGATGTGGTCTGGTGACCTGTAAGGTAAAACTCTCTGTATTAAGGATCAACACACCTATTTCTACTTCTTTTTGACTTAAATTGTATCGATACAGGATTTTGTTGTTTCTAGCTATAGCCATTGATGAATAACTTAAAAAATTTTGTTCAAATACTAGCTAATACTAGTTTAGCTATTTTGTTCTTCAGCTAACTGCTTGATTTTTTAAAACTGTACATATATATTTTGAGAGAGAGGCACTCAATAGAAATTTCAAAAATAGAGAAGAAAAAGATACTGAACATCATGCTACCAACTCAACATGAATATTTTGATATGCTTCCATCAAGTCTATTTTCTATGCTTTTGCAAATACTTGCAACCATGCTCTACAAACAACTTTACATCTTGTTTTTTCATATCTTTAGTTTCCATTTTAGTGTTTTCATAGTCAGCATTTTTTATCCCCTACTGTTGGGCATTTAGGTGAATTGTCTTCTAAAACATTGACTCCTCAAATATTTTCTGTTCTTTATGATCAAGAGTGTTACACAGACATATATGAACAACCACGGCAGTGAACATCACAGATACCGCTTGCTAATAATGTCTCAGGTGAAGCAGAGAGACATACAGAGCCTGAGAGTGAGAATGAGTGCACAAGGGCTAGAATTTAAGAACTTAAGGCACAGCTATTCACTGATAATTCTAGACACTCACAGAATTCTCTCTCCAAGCTATCTGAGACATTCCAAGGAGTGACAAATGTGAATCCACAAGTCAACCACACTGCTGCAAAAATCCATAGACACTAAAACTAATATGTCTGTTGCCACTGTCGATCACATTAGGGAAAACAGATCCAGATCTCTGCTTCCTGGCTGACTTGGGTTATATGGGAATTTACAGTCAGAAAAACAAGCTCTTGAAGTGCATAGTGTCATGTCAGCTAGACAATGTCTTTTGAAATAAGGGCGATAACCTCCCTACCTGTGTGTTAAGCACAATTATTGAAAGGGTCCCACAACCAGGTGGCTTGGATTCTAAAATGCTGAACTGTTTAGTAAAGCCATTCTTTTAAATTGCAAAAAAAATACCCCTAATTAGATCCATTTGGTTTCTATTGTAGCTACCTTTGTCTTCCATCCCTTTATCACCTTCACAAGCCTTGGTTTCCCTCTAGGATTCTCAAACCTGCTTTCCCTATACTTTTTCCTTAAAGAATATGGTGTGTTCGGCCTGGTGAGCAATGCCATTGAGAAGAAGAGTAAGAAGGAGGTAATGAGGATGACAGGAAAATAGAGGAGAATGAGGAGAAGAAAAAGCAGGAGAAGAAGGATGAGAAAGAAACATCCCTAGTCTATTGTTCTCACCTCTGAGTCCGAACATCTGTGCTACTGTTCATTCTGTGCTGAACAACTCTATAATAACCTCTGTTGACATGCATCGAGACAAAAATACTCTAATAGTTTAATCCTTCAAGTAAACATTTTGTGTACTTTTAATAAGACAGTTTGTATGTTGGTTCAGAGAAAGGGGTTGCCTACAATGGTAGAAAATCAGTCTAACTGAATTGCAATTATGTTTGTATCAATAAAGAATATATTAAAATTGAAGAAAAGGAAAGAACAGTAGAAGTTATTTTGCCTGCCTTAAGACTGTTTTGTTCGGCCTGCCCACACAATCTATGAATTTTATAGTACTGAGACAGAAGAATTATCTAGTGTCTTAACTTCTGTCTTGTTTTCTCTACTGAAGGAAGACCTTGCCTCCTGGGACACAAGCCCTTACAAATAAGACAGCCATATTTCAGAGTTTTGAATCCCTGGCTCCCTTTGTTAAAGATCTGTCTAATAACGTGTGACTTTCAGGGCTAAGGAGCCCTGGTGGTGCAGTGGTTAAAGGGCTCAACTGCTAACCAAAAGGCCAGCAGTTTGAATCCACCAGCCACTCCTTGGAAGCATTATGGGGCAGTTCTACTCTGTCCTATAGGGTTGCTATGAGTTACAATCATAGCCTGGTAACGGAAGGGAATGGTAGTTTGTAAATTTCTTCAACAGGTGGGGAACTACAAGTGGATTACTTATACTATTATAGATAGATGAAGCAGTGTCTGTGAACTACCTGAGAATGCTGGACATCATTGCTGTGGTCTTGAGGATGTCATTGGGAGTCACTGTAGCCAAGCCTAATACCTGAAGTGGAAAGTGATCCTGTGAGTAGTATCTCTGAGCCCACTAGGAACTGCTGGATTTCAATAGAAAGTGAAAACCATCTCTCGATATTAATGGTAGATGCAATGCCTACCATGGATAAGAATGGGCCTTCACCCCAGCTTTCTGGCTCACTATAAATCCATGTTTCTTAAATGAATTTAGAGAGAGGGAAGGTTTCCACAGAGAGGTTGACTTTCTTATTTACCCTGATGACTGGGGGCTCTGAGCCAGTTTCAGTTCTCTTTAGAAAAGTAATGGTAGGTGACATTTTTTCCCCTGGAGGGTTCTGAAGAAGATTCATATTCACTGCGTTTATTTCACATCTTGCATGTGGTATGAAGCCCAGAAAAGGACTGAAGAATCATAAAAATTTCATTTCTCAAAGAAAATATTAGAACATTGGCAATCCTTTCTATACCAATTTATGTAACCAAACATCACGCTAGGTTCCCAATCTCTCCGTAGTGAAAAGCAGCCGTCAGTTATTAAGGTGATAGTCTAGACCTGCAATAAGCACACATGCAGATTGCTTCTTTTCAATTCATTTAAAACTGATTTACATTCATTTGCAAAAAGTGTACACTAATGCTTTGGAATATTTTGCTATATTAAAGCTGTCAATCTTTTCATTGTTTTCTTTTCCAGGACATTATTGTATCTCCTCTTCTATATTTTTCTCTACTTTCTTTCTGCAATCCAAACAGTATCGGAAGCAAATAGTACTTAGAAGCATTTTATTTCTGAATTGCTCTTCTGATATTAGGAAATCTTGTTACACTCCACGTGCTTTAGACACCCCATCCTGGTTCATTAGAGACACTTTGGTAGGCTACTTTTTAGAGTGACATCTTCTCCACTGAGAACTGGTATAAGGAGATAGAAAATAATTTATGGTTTTTGTTATAAAGTTTCTGATTTTAGTTTTATTTACAATAAATGTTTGATATGATAGACTAGTAATACATTAAAATATCAGTTTGTCTTCAATAGGGAAAAGACAGAAAAATGGAGTTGTACAAGACTGCTGCATGATCTTCATGAATTTTTATTGAACTGAAGGAAATCAGCTATGTTATGGTATTTAACAATAATGATCAATATATAAGCCTATTTGATATACTGCATAAGCTCCAGACAGGAAAGGTATTAACCCAGCCTGTGTGATAGGATTCTATGTGCATCCTTATTGAATTTCTCACATTTTTGCTGGTTTAAAAAAGTCTAGTAAATATTACTACTGTCAAAGGAAAAAATACTGAGAGAAGAGCAAACAAAACTCTAGTGGTTGTCTTTATTGAAATAAGGATGCTTCATATTCTGAACACAGAGGTCTTTATTAAAAGCTTGAAAATATATTCTTTTGAGGTTTCAAGCTTAAATATAATTTTTTAAAAAATAGATATGTAGTTTTAGCCACATCTTTGGCTTTGCTTACTACATCAGATTTTCTCACATTAATTTGATTAAAAATTGTGTGCATAGCTTTTTTGGATTATTATTGGATTGTCTTTCTAGGATGTACTTAAAATGCCAAAATAATTTTACAGTAGAGGGTAACAGGTTTAATTTTACATAATGGGTGGGAAGATAATTTTGAATTTGTGAAGCTGTTTTTATCTTTGTTTAATACTAAAGGACAAACAAATCTGACATCTAACAGTGCTGTCATCAGTTAGAATTTCTTGAATTTCCACTAATAAATCAATAAAGATACTTTGTACTGGGTATTATTAATGCAGAAATGACTGTTTATAATTCTGTTTACTTCTTAATAGGGTAATTTTTTCATCTTTTTCCTAATAACCTTATTGGTCTCATTAATTTGTAATTGTTCTTTTTGCCCTAAAAAACAATTTTTAAAGGGAACATCAATCTTTTCTTCTCATAAAACTCACAATTTTGAAACTAGTGGAGGGAATTACATCCCATCAAATTGAAATATATATATATATATATGTTTACTATAGCTCAGCTGCAAACCAAAAGGCCAGCAGTTCAAATCTACCAGCCACTCATTGGAAACCCCATAGGATAGATCTACTCTGTTCTGCAGGGTCGATAAAAGTCAGAATTCACTCGATGAAAACAAGTTTGTGGGGTTTTTTTGGATTTTACTATAGGGACCACTGGGATAGGAAATAGCAACACAGCATAAACAATAGAGGTCTTAAAACAGCTCAGAAGCTTGCAGAAGAGAGGTTATGAATTTATGGTCATAGAATACAATAAATGCCATATTAGTGCGGTAAAGAATGTGTGCACTCATTTTTTTTTAACCTAGTGGTACAAAATGGAATGCTGCAAGAAAAAATGATGCTGTGATGGGTCAAAAACATGAGTAGAGTTTCCTTAGGAAGAAATTTGCAATAATGATAAGTCTAGAAGGAAGAGAAAAAATAAAAGAAATGGAAACCTGAGATCATGTACAATTCCGGAAATGCGAATTGATCAGAATAGGGAGTTATTTCTGCTCCCTAAAATGGGGAGGCAGTCGACTTGATTAGCAGGAAGAAATTATCAAAAAAACAAAAATGGCGCCCTTTATAGAGCTCGATATACTAAGGAGTTTGAGCATTAGTCTATTATTACATTTTCCTGTGGTGAATCACCAAATGTTTTTGGAAATAGCATATGCTTCTGAAACACAACTCTGACAGGAATGTAGGATTGGGAGGGTTTAAAAAATTTACCAGTTAGGAACAGTAGTTAGATTGATGTGCTAAAGACTCATATAGATTAAGGTGAAAAGTGGTATTTTCTAAAGCAAACACACCCTCAGATCTTACAGGCTTAATACAAAGTTCATTTCTTGCTCAGTCAAAGTCCAGTGCAGATAGGTCAAGAGGCATCCCTCCGCCTGGTGATTCAGGGACCTTGACTGCTTTCATTTTACAACTCCACCATTCTCTAGGGACTTGGTTCCCTCTTCTGTAGTCTCTTCTCAGCAATAGACAAGGTGAACAGAGAGTACATTAAGGAGAACAAGGGAGGATTTTATGGGCCAAAACCGAACCTGGCCAGATTCCATTTGTCAATCTCACCTGGCTACACATAACTGTAAGAGAGACTGGGAAATACTGTATCTACTAAGTGAACAGATTTCATAAGCTTTGGTTTACGCATACCATTTTCTGCCATAATCTTCCCTTATTGTCACTAAATAGCTATTTTACTTCTTTTCCCAACATATAGAACACACACATCTTGTTCCTAATGGAAAAAAAAACACAAAGTTCCGTCTTGTCACTTCATTGGGTTCAAAGCCTACAACCTCTAGCTGACTCACAATCCTTTTCCTATTCCTTGTGAATATGGTTCCTTGTGGTCCAATGACCTATGAACTAAAAAGTCAGTCTCCTTCTCAGAATCTTTCTACCATTGTATGTGAACTTTTTGTTTCAGCCTCCCATTTTATGTTATGGTTTGGGTATGCCAGGAAATGTGTAACATTTGGAGTGAGGGAGACCTGTGATTTATAGTGTTTGTCAATTACCACGGCATAAATATTCCCAGCATATCTGATTTCAAGCTACCAAAGTTACATCACTAAAGATGGAGGTGGGAAGAAATGTGCACAACTGACCCTCTGGAACCAGTATGAACAGGCTCCAGCACAACACTTATTAATATTTACAGTAGAGACTTAGCCAAACCAAAATCAAACCCTCTGCAATCAAGTCAATTTCAATTCATAGCACCTCCACAGGGTTTCCAAAGCTGTAAATCTTTACGGAAGCAGAATGCCACTTCTTCCTTCCACAGAACCGCTGGTGGTTTCGATCTGCCAATCTTTCGGTTAGTAGTCAACTGCTTTAACCACTGTGCCACCAGGGCTTCTTAGAGTCTTAGCAGAGAAAAAAAAAAAATTTTTTTTTCAGTTTTCTGGAATATACCCCAAGAACAGCATAATGAATGAGTGAATAAATACCATAAAGGAATCATGATATCCAGGCTGATCAATGTGGCAACCATTTTAAGACCAAAGTGAGTGGTTAGTCATGAATGTATCATTGACATGACCATGGAGACAGCAGAAAGGATGTGAAACAATACCTTATGTGACACACTAATTCTTTCAAATTGCATGGGTAAAATACCAATCAAAATCTTATAATTCAAATATATGTGATTTCTGCTTACGTTAAAACCACTACACTATAATAAAGTTACATCAGCTTCTTTATAACTTAAGACATTCTTATTGAATTAAATGCATTTGATAATCTACTCATCAAAGACATAAAGTCTCCTTACAACTTGGAGAAACCCAAAATTCTCTCCGATATAGGCAGCTTTCCCATCTACGTAGGGAGTGATAAGAAAAGGGGTGATTAAGGAGACCATATAGAGGGATGACATTTTTCGAGGAGAAAATATTTATTTGAAGAAAATCTTAGAAACATTCTTCCCTAAGACAGAGAAGTAAAATGTT
Source organism: Elephas maximus indicus (assembly GCF_024166365.1). Taxonomy (NCBI): domain Eukaryota; kingdom Metazoa; phylum Chordata; class Mammalia; order Proboscidea; family Elephantidae; genus Elephas; species Elephas maximus. Next base: position 40,420,926 of record NC_064837.1, on the reverse strand, counting down.
TATTAAGAAGGGATAAAACAGGATTTAAAACACACACACACACACACACACACTGGGATGGTCAGCACTGGGAAACAAAGACAAGAGATCAAGTAGATTTAAGACATAAGATGAGACATAGCATTTGGTAATCAGCAAACAATTGGTGATCATTGGAATAAAATGTTTATTAGGGCAGTGTTCCTAGAAATCAGATTATTTGGGGTTGGTAAAATAGGAGGTGATCAAATAGAAGTTGGGAGGGCAATCTGTTATTATTTTGAATAAGTTTGGTTTTCTTTCTGTCTAGAATAGGCTTCTATCGAGATTTAAAATTAGTTGTGAAAGTTTGGAACAGCCACTATCTGGATAAGGAAAGGCGACAAAAAAAGGGAAGCTCAGAAAAATTGCTGAGTTGCTTCAGGACTTAATCAAAGCTGCAATCATGAATTTATAATGGATATAAATACAGAGAGCATGAGGTTTTCTCCAGCAGCACTTCCCAGCCCAGGACAAAGAGATGGTGAGCTTGGTGACCAGCTGGGCAATGTCACGGAGGGGTCAGCAGGAGATGGTGAATGAGTGAACGTATGGAAAATATTCTGGTAAACTTCACTGAGATAATTAACTATGAAGTTGGTCCAAGTTGGCCAGAGAAGAAAATAAAGCGAGAAGATTCTATATTCTAATAGTCTAAGGAGACATCAAGTGATTAGAGGTTAGTGGTGAAGTTAAGAGCAGGTCTGGCCAAGTGGGAGAGCTGAAAGTATTGAAGATTGGCTAGATAAGGGGTAATTTCAGTGGTCAGAAATATGACTTATTAAGATGTATATTAAACTCAAAAAATTTATTTAAAAAGTTAAAGCCTATGCTTACCTAATACAGAGAAAAAATAGCATATCCTAGCTTTCATAACAATTGGATTTGGGGAACATAAATTTGATTAATCATATATTTTATTTTCATTGTAACTAAACTATTAAGCTGAAAAGCTATAAATCAACACCCTGAACATATTTGTTAGTGGCCGAGGAATGAATTAAAACTAACTCAAATGGACTTTATAAAAATTATCAAAGATTAAAACTCAGATTTAAACCTAGTTATTAGCTAATGCATGGCTCCTCAGAAAATGTAAAACCTTCTGTGTTTTAACTTCAGACAGGGCCCTAAGTATATAAGTCTTTACACACTGACATGCTTCAGATCTCAAGTCTTACAAAGTGTTAACTTTTGATTCACCTTGAATTCTACTGAGGAGTTAAAAAACTTAAAAAAAAAAAAAAAAAAGATACCAAAACTGAGCAAAGGGAAATAAATCAGCTAAATATTATGCAATCTTCAAATAACTAAATTATCTAAAGTAAAATAACAGGAATAAATAAGTTAATAAAAACAAACCTCTCCCAAAAAGTCATCTCTTATCTATCAAAGGTACCACTAAGCTTCTTTAAAAATGTGTATTATCTTTATCTGTGATTATAGTTGCATTTGTTCCTTAATATTTATAAAACCCTATGTATTTATTTATATCAATTTAAGACCCTTGAATCTATTACTCTTCTTTTTTATTACATTATTTGGCTTAAAATAATACTTAGTAGACACTCATTTATTTTTGAATGGTGATAAAGTAATGAGTACAGAACAAGTAAGAATGAAATCTTCCTCTTTTATTATTACTTATGTATATATGTGTTGTTGGTATTGTTAGCTCCCAACTCATGGCAATCCCATGCACAACAGAACACAACTCTGCCCGATCCAGCACAATCCCCATGACTGGTTGCAACTGGACCATTGTGATCTATAAGATATCCATTGGCTGATTTTCAGGAGTAGATCCTCAGGCCTTTCTACCTAGTCTGTCTTAGTCTGTAAGCTCAGCACACAAGCCTCCACAGAGGGCTGATGGCTGTACGTGAAATGCATTGGCAGAAAATCAAACCGAGGTCTTCTACATGATAGGTGAGAATTCTATCACCAAACCACCAATAACTCCATATGTATATTTAAAATCTGTATAGTGGTTAAAGTGATTGACTACTAACAGAAAGATTGCTGGTTCAAAACTACCAGCAGCACTGTGGGAGAAAGATGTCACAATCTGCTTTGGCAGAGATTTACAGCCTTGGAAACCCTATGGTGTTGCTGAGTCGAAATCGATGCTATAGCAGCGGGTTTTTTGTTTTGTTCTGTTTTCCTATATATATTGTACAACCCTGATGATAGAAACGACACTGGAGATTGCATGATAGAATTTTGCAAGACCAACACCTTCTTAATTGCAAATGCCTTTTTTTAACAACATAAATGGTGACTATACACAGGGACATCACCAGATGGAAAACACAAGAATCAAATAGACTATATCTGTGGAAAATGAAAATGGGAATATCATCAGTCAGAATAAGGTCAGGGGCTGACTGTGGAACAGGCCATCAGTTGTTCCTATGCAAGTTCAAGTTGAAACAGAAGAAAATTAGAGAAGGTCCACAAGAACCAAGATGCAAACTTGAGTATATCCTACCTGAATTTGGAGACCATCTCAAGAATAGATTTGATGCACTGAACACTAATGACCGGAAGGCCAGATGAATTGTGGAGTGACATCAAGGATATCACACATGAAGAAAGCAAGTGGTCATTAAAAGGACAGGAAAGAAAGAAAAGACCAAAATGGATGGTAGAAGAGACTCCAAAACTTGTTCTTGAATGTAGAGTAGCTAAAGTGAATGGAAAAAATGATGAAGTAAAAGACCTGAACAGAAGATTTCAAAGATCGGCTCAAGAAGACAAAGTGAATTATTGTAATGACATGTGCTAAGAGCTGGAGACAGAAAACAAAAAGGGAAGAACACATTCAACATTTCTCAAGCTGAAAGAACTGAAGAAAAAATTCAAACCTCAGGTTGCAATTTTGAAGGATTCTATGGGCAAAATGGAAACTCTGGTGGTGTAGTAGTTAAGTGTTACGGCTGCTAACTAAAAGGTCGGCAGTTCAAATCCACCAGGCATTCCTTGGAAACTTTATGGGGCAGTTCTACTCTGTCTTATAGGGTTGCTGTGAGTTGGAATCAACTCGACGGCAACGGGTTTGGTTTTTTTGTTTGTTTATGGGCAAAATATTGAATGGTGCAGCAAGTGTCAAAAGAAGATTAAAGGAATACACAGAGTCACTGTACCAAAAATAATTGGTAGATGTTCAGCCATTTCAAGAGGTAGCATATGATCAAGAGCTGATGGTACTGAAGGCAGTCCAAGCTAGTTTGAAGGCATTGGTAAAAGCAAGGCTCCAGGAGTTGACAAAATACCAGCTGAGATGCTTCAACAAACAATGCAGCTCTAAAAGCTCTCGCTCGTCTATGCCAAGAAATTTGGGAGACAGCAACGTGGCCACCCGACTGAAGACATTCCTATCTGTACTCATGCCAAAGAAAGAGATCTGACAGAATGCAGAAATTATCGAAAAATATCATTAATATCACATGCAAGTTCAAGATAATTCAAAAGTAGTTGCAGAAGTACATCAGCAGGGAACTGTCAGAAATTCAAACCAGATTCAGAAGAGGACAGAGAACGAGGAACATCACTGCTGCTGTCAGATGGATCTTGGCCGAAAGCAGAAAATACCAGAAAGATGCTTACCTATGTTTTCTTGACTATGTGAAGGCTTTTAACTTTGTAGATCATAACAAATTATGGATAATCTTGCAAGGAATGGAAGTTCCAGAACATATTAATTGTGCTCATGCAGAACTATCAGTTGATTATATGCAAGTTCAAGTTGAAGCTGAAGATAATTAGAGCAAGTCCACAAGATCCAAAATATGAACTTGAGTATACCCTACCTGAATTTGGAGACCATCTCAAGAATAGATTTGATGCACTGAACACTAATGACCAAAGACTAGATGAGTTGTGGGATGACATCAGGGACGTCATATATGAAGAAAGAAAAAGGTCATTGAAAAGACAGCAAAGAAAGAGAAGACCAAAATAGATGTCAAAAGAGTCTCTGAAACTTGCTCAAACAGAACAAGGGGATACTGTGTGGTTTAAAATCAGGAAAGATATGCATCAGAGTTATAACTGTTCACCATACTTATTCACTCTGTATGCTGAACAAATAATCTGAGAAACTGGACTATATGAAAAGAATATGGCATCAGGATTGGTGGAAGACTCATTAACAACCTGCAGTATATAGATGACACAATCTTGCTTGCTGAAAGTTAAGAGGACTTGAAGCACTTGCTAATGAAGATCAAAGACAACAGCCTTCAGTATGGATTATACCTCAACATAAAGAAACAAAAATCTTCACAACTGGACCAATAAGCAACATCATGATAAACAGAGAAAAGATTAAAGTTGTCAAGGATTTAATTTTACTTGAATCCACAATCGACACCTATGGTAGCAGCAGTCAAGAAATCAAACAACACATTGCATTGGGAAAATCTGCTGCAAAAGACCTCTTTAAAGTGTGAAAAAGCAATGGTATACTTTGAGGACTAAGGTACACCTGACTCAAGCCATGATATTTCTAATCACCTCATATGCATAGGAAAGCTGAACTATGAATGAGGAAGATCAAAGATGATTCCTTTATGGTGTTACTGAAGAATATCAAATATACCACAGACTACCAAAAGAACAAACAAATCTATCTTGGAAGAAGTACAGCCAGAATGCTCCTTAGAAGTGAGTGAGGATGGTGAAACTTTGTCTCACGTAGCTTGGACATGTTATCAGGAGGGACCAGTCCCTGGAGAAGGACTTCATCCTTGGTGAAGAGTCAACAAAAAAGAGGAAGACCCTCAATGAGATGGATTGACATAGCAGGTGCAACAACGGGCTCAAACATAGCAATGATTGTGAGAACGGCAGTGTTTCATTCTGTTGTACAAAGAGTCGCTATGAGTCGGAATTCACTTGACAGCACCTAACAACAATGGCACAACATATAAACATCAATAAAAAAAAAATTTTTTTTTTTATCAATACATTGTCTTATACACATTGTAGCAGCTCTTAAACAACATTTGTACAGCATTTATTTGCCTTTATGGTTTTTTAATGCATTTTAATTCTTTATCTTTAAAATCATGGAGGAAATCTGAAATTTTAATAATGTAATAATGGTGTAATCTGAAGCTATTGGCAGAACTATGTTCATTTAATTGCAGAATTAAAGCTTTTCTACATAGATGCTGGTTTCACAAACTCTTTCTAGTCTAAATACGGGCTTTAATCAATTGTCTTGTATTTTCAGATTCTAGCTTAATTTGCAAATATAGCAATCATGCTGACTGACAGCTAAAACCCATTAGTTATTTTTTTATGCAAGCATGTTGCAATGTTAATGATATTTACACTAGCCTTACATTTTAAACAAGAATTAATGTGTCTCTGTTACAATATATGCCACCGAACTAAAGACAGTTTTACAGAAAGGGAAATAATACTAAAATAGAGCATGAAATTACCACATTGAATAGCACAAAAAGGCAAATCAAAGGGTGGTACGATAATGTCATTTCTAAGATGAGGGTATTTCCTGATACTTTGTTTAAACTGTAGAAGCTGCATCTTTAGATAAGGAGTACACAAGAACTTTTTTTTCTAATTTTAAAAATGGAATTTTGTCTTTGTAGTTGAAACATGTGAATTAAAAACTACTTTGTAAAGAAAATTTAAAAGAAATTCCTGTGATACTCGTGGGAGATTTGTCTTAATTGTTCAGGCACCAGTATTGTAGAATAGGCTTCAAGGTTGCAGAGATCAACAAGAAATTTTGTAGGCACATAGCAAGCGCTGCTTGTAGATCTGCTTTTAGACTTGTGAGCTTAGAAGCTCATTTGAATGGCTGAAGAGAGCTGTCAAGCAGATTATTTAAACCCTGCAAATTACAAATGTAAGAGAAACTGAGGGATAGAGGGTACAATCTAGGGGGGCATTGATGCTTTTTGAGTTTGCAGGTTCAATTTGGTGGTTTAATATTCTGTGTCTAAGAAGCATTGGTCCAGAAAATCAGACTGATGATAAAATAATTGGTCACAAAAAATGATTGCTTTCTAACATGTATTTAGAATGCATAGCATTTTACAATAGAAAAAAAATGACCAAATCAAGTTGTTTCCATTAGGAATTAAAACTCATTTCCTTACAGCATCCACAACAGTAAACTCTCAATTTACTGAAGCCAGAATTTCTGGAAACCAAATTTTATGAGATTTCTCAGTACTCAGCTTTAGGATAGTCATGCAGATGAAAAGAAAAGAGAATTAGCTCAAAAGCAAGTTAGTGTTTAACTGTCTTTAGACATCCTTAACTCCATGATCAAATTCACATATGGCTGCTACACAATTAGAATGGCTACTCAGAATAAACACTCTCCCTTTTTCCTCATCTGGAAGGTAAGGAAATTGAAACCTTTCATACACATGTCATAAGACTGACATGAGAAAAAAGATGCAAAATCTCTGATATTTATGCACCTACTATGTGTAATGTAGTGTGTTAAATACTCTGAAGTTAAAAATGGACCAAAAAAAATCTTTTTTTCTCTAGAAACTTACAGATTAGACAAGTTTTTAAAAAAACAACAACAAATACATTAATGATTATAATTTAAGATAGCAAATGATAAGTGCCATAAGCTAATATCACATTTCTGAGATTAAAAAAAAAGTTACTTCCATTGAGGGTTAAGGGAGGTTTCATATGCCAGGTCTTATTCACCATGACCTGCAAACAAGCATTATTTAGACATGTGTTGATCAGAAGAAAGTATGCTGGGGAGAGTGAATAGTAAGAGCAAAGACAAAAACAGAAGTGAAATATTACATGGAAATGCATCACATGCATTTAAATGACTGGCTTGTTGAGCTGAAGAGATCAAGGGTCTAGTACCCCTTCTCACACTTGCTGGCTATGTAATCTTGGATAAATTACCTACCCTCTTCATCTACCAGATGGATAAGATAATAATAGTACACTTTTTAAGGTGTGTTTTGAAGACAATGAGAAAATGATGCATATAAAGTCCCTGGTACATATTATTGTTGTTGTTATTATTATTTTCAATATTATAATTTTTATCATAGTGTTCGGAAATGTTAAAGTCTAATCCATGTTTGAGTACTTTCCTTGATGTACTGTGGAATGATAGTATTTTTTTAAATCTTAATTGGTGTATGCTTTTTAATATGAAAGTTATAAAAATAACTAAGTATTGCATATTTAAACCCCAATACACAAAATTAGTAATAATAATTAAAAAGCCCCACTGCCATCAAGTCGATTCTGACTCATAGTGATCCTGTAGGAGAGAGTACAACTGCCCCATAGGGTTTCCAAGGTTGTAATCTTTATGAAAGCAGACCTCTACATCTTTCTGCCACAGAACAGCTTGTGGGTCCAAAGACCAACTCTTCAGTTAGGAGCCCTGAGCTTTATCAACTGCACCATCAGGGCTCCTTCATAATTAATAATAATTAATATGTATTGAGCCCTACATGCCAGGTAATGTATTCCTTGTATTCATTGACTTAATCTTTTCAACAACCTTATCAGGTAGGTACCAATATAGAGTAAGTTCCTGAGTTATAAGCATCTGACTTATGAACAACTTGTACATGCCATTTAATGTTATATAAATTTGCCCTCACTTTGCAACTATGGAACCAACTCTTACAACAAATTTTTCATCACAATCACCTTTCACTTGATGCCTGTACAACTTTTAAATCATTGAAGTCTTCTAGCCTTTTCTTGCACTTAAGGCTAGATAAGAAGAGTATGCATCTGTTATGACTTATTACAAATTCAACTTAAAGACACACTTAAGAATGAAACTCCTTCATAACTTGGGCACTGCCTGTACTCCCATTTTGCAGATGAGAATAAGAGAATGAGCTTGTGCTTCAGGCTCCACCAAAGAGTATGATAAATGACCCTAAGAATAGAGAATACAAAATTTAACTACCCTCACTACCTAAAAGGAAGACCCTAGGAAGAGACACCATTTAAAAGAACATTTTATAAGTTAATTTACTCAATGAATTCTTTAAATATCACTGTGTAGTTCTGTGCACAAAATAATGTTCTAGGCACTGTGGAGGATTCAATAATTAATTTTGCCTCAATGACCTTACAATCCAGTTAGGTGGCCATATATTTACATGTTTTACTGTACTGTGGATGTGTAAAAAAAAAAAAAAAATCATAATGGAAATATGAAGTGCTAAGGAAACAAAAAGAAGGAAGATGAATTCTGCTTGGCCTTAATCATGAAAAAATGCATGTAGGAAAGGTAACATTTGAGCTACAACTTGAAGGATAACTGAGACCTTGTAAATATGAAGAATATACTAAGCTGAGGGACAGAATGAGCAAAAGTACATAATAGTAATGAAATGGTGACTATGGAAATATGTAAAGATAGATGCAGCTGTAACTGTAATTAGAGAGATTGTGGAGAATCTGAGACAACTTGCTAGATCTGAGATTGTTTTACAGGCAATCAAGATCTAAAAAAAAAGACTTGTCTGCCTCTCAATACTTGTGACATAACTAATATAAATTTTCTTTCTATCAGAGAGTTGTAACTCTGGTGGAGGTATGAATGACGGAAAAAGAAAGGATTGTGAGAAACATTTCAGACACTATTTCACAAATCAAAAGAGAAATGAGAAACTGCTCTCAGGAAATGGCTTTGGGAATGAAAAATATATGATAGAGTCAACAGAGTCTGATGTTACAGCTAAATTTAGACAGTGATAGGGCATTGCCCTAGGAAACCCTATGGTTCTACCCTGTCATACAGAGTTGCTATGAGTCAGGACCGACTAGATGGTACACAACAACAACAGGGCATTGGAATCTACAGTGACAGTGAGAATTCCAAAACCATTTAACTGGGAGGATAAGGGTCAAACAAGGAAAACGGGAGATGTAGGTTGGATGGAGTTGGGTGAGGATAATAATTGCAGTGGTAATATTTCTTTTATTAAATATATCTGTACCTATATTATAAAGTATAGACATGCGATACCATCTATGTAAATTGGAAACATGAATGCAGCTGTGAATAAGCCAGATGGTCTTGAATAAAATAAGAATGATAATGGGTGGAGCGAGACAGCAAAGTGAGTGGATGCTCCCATTTACTCCCCCAGCAACTAACACACCAAACAACAAATAAAAACAAGCAAGGCTGAGATCTCAGAACTCCAGATGGCAGCTGAGGTGCTGGAGAGTCGGGATGAGTCCAGAAGCATGGGAGAGGAGGAGCAGAGACAGTACAAAAGCTGGGAGAACCTACCTGTTAGCATCAGGAGAATTTGTTCATTGCAGCCATTTGGGGACAGGGCTGGGCAACACTCCAAACAGGGAACACAGAGAGGCAGCTAATCTGAAGAAGCAGTAGCTCGATTTTTTTTAAGTAGCACAAACTGGCTATGGGAGTTTGTGGGTGGCACAATTGGGAAAGGGAGAAGGGAGACTGTGGCACTTTGAGAGAGTGCGGTTGGATCTCACTGAGGCCCAAGATGGACAGGCACTAGGACCAGGAGGAATTGCAAGGGCAGCATTGTGAGATGAATACTTCAGACTGACAGAAAACACAGTGGAAAATGGCTGTCTCCATAGTCGGACACCTAGGGAAAGCCTGTGCAGGGGCACCCATGAGGGAAAGACATAGACAGCCTCCCAACTTCACCACAGGACAGTTGATCCCTACCACTTATGTCGCTGTCTACAACCAGCTAACACCATCCCTCCCAAGTATGCATACTGAATTCCAGAGATCAAGCATCCAGGAATTCTGAATCAGCTCTGAAAAAAAAAACTAAGGATAAGAGTGCCGTCTAGTGGTTTTCAGGAGAAGATACCAAGTCCACTGCTGCTGGTTAGAATTTGAGTGATAGAGGCCCTGTGGGGTGGAGTGGAGCTGGCTTGTGGGGTTCCCAGGGATGTGAGTCTTTGTGAAGGCAAACTGCTGCATCTTTCTCCCATGAGGGGGCTGGTGGGTGCAGGCTCCAGCCTTTCAGTTGGAAGCCAGGTGCTTTGCCTTTGTGCTATCAGGACACCCAATCAGAAAATTTTCCTATAAAAACCAGAGTACAAAATTTAAGTTAAAAAGAAAGATAACAAAATAGCCCAAGTTCAACAAAAAATAGTAAAACACACAAAATCACAAGAAAAGAAGGACGAATCAAAAAGAAAACACGAAGAAGAGGAAATTCCTCTTATAGAAGCCAAACTAATGTAAAGAATTGATAGGTTTCAGACTATGGTGCTAAATACGTTTAAAGAAAGCAAAAAGCACACAGAAAACAAACAAGCAGAGATCAGGGAACAAATGGAGGAACAAAATAAGAGACTCAACAAGGAAAATAAAAACAAACCAAAAAAAGGGAACTACTGGAACTGAAGAAAAAGCAACTGAATTAGAAAAAGCACAAGAAACATTCAACAACAGAGTCAAACAGACAGATCATAGAATAAATGGACTAGAAGATAAAATAATTGAATTTGGCAAATTTCAAGAGAAATGAACAAAGAAAAGAGAACAAACCCAAATGGAAATACAGGATTCAATTAAGAAATATAACATTAGAATTATGGAATCCCAGAGCACCATGAAGGCAATAAAAGCAAAGAAACAATTTTCCAAGAGATAATCAGACAGAATTTCCCAGACCTGAACAGAGAACCAAGCCTGCAAATACAGGAAGCTACATAAACCCAAAACAGAAGAGACACAAAAAGATCAACTCAGTGACATACCCTAGTAAAATTCTTGAAAACAAAAGACAAGGAGAGAATTCTGAAAGCAGCTAGAAAAAAAAACACAATATAACATACCAGGGTCTTTCATAAGAATCAGTGTGGATTTCTCCCCCAAAACTCCAGAGGCCAGAAGATATGGAATAATATATATAAAATACCGAATGAAAACAATTGCCAACCAAGAATTATTTACCCAGCAAGGTTGTCATTCAGAATGAGGGGAAATCAAGACATTTCCAAATAAACAGAAGCTCTGTGAATATGCCTCTACCAGACCAGCTTTGCAAGTATTGCTCAAGGGAGTACTCCAAACAGAAAGGCAAGAACATTAAATAAATATGTGTATCTTTACAAAGGAAAAAGTAAATAAATAAAAAATAAGAGAGAAAGAGAGATCTCCAAAAAATGCAACAACATAGGCAAACATAAGGACCAAGTATATGATATTTTTAGGGAATAAGCTCAATAATTAAACCCTGCACACATTACAACATCAAGTTTGTAAGAAATAAGTACAAAGTAAACTTATCAAATATAGGTTTTATGTTGACATTAATGAAGACACACCAACACAAATGAGGAAGAGAGGAGCATATTGGGAATAGATTTATTATGTTAAGTTTGTATGATACTGTTATTCATGTTAAATATTCTTGCAATTGTAAGTTGTAAAATGTAATATATGCAATAACCACTAAGAAATCACCAAGAAAAAAACATTCAGAAGAAAAGTAGGATTAAAGCAAAAACTCATCATAGGAAAACAACAAAATACAAACAAAAACAGAAATATCAGGATAAAAAAACAAAGAAGATACAAAACACTCAGAAAACAAATAGCAAAATGAGTGATGTAGACACTTTGTTTTCAGTAATAACCTTAAACAGAAATAGTCTAAATGCCCATGCAAAAAGCAGAGATTGGAAGAATAGATAAAAAAATCACGATCTATACTTTTGCTGCCTACAAGAAACACACCATAGACATAAGGATATGAACAGACTGAAAATACAAGGATGGTGAAAAATATTCCACAGAACCACTAAACATAAAAAAGAGCAGGGGTGGCCATACTGATGTCAGATAAAATAGACTTTAAATCAAAATCTCATCACAAGAAAAGAGATTAACAAGGACATTACATAATAATGAAAGAGTCAATCCAGCAAGAAAACCAAAGAAACCAAACCCAGTGCCATCGAGTTGATTCCAACTCATAGTGACCCAACCCAGCAAGAAGACATAACAATTATATATGCACCTAACAGCAATATTTCAAAATACGTGAAACAAATACTGACTAATATGAAAGGAGAAATAGCAACTACACGATAACAGCAGGGGACTTCCACACAAGAGTTACAATTATCAACAGAACATCTAAAATTAAAAGCACTAAGGACATTGAGAATTTAAACAAAACCATAAACCAACTGGATGTAACAGACATATAAAGAACACTGTACTCAGCATCAGAACAATATACATTCTTCCCCAGCACTTGAGGATCATTTTCCTGAATAGACCAAATGCTAGGACACAAAACAAGTCTCAGTAACTTTAACAATATTAAAATCATATGAAGCATCTTCTCTGACCATAATGCTATGAAGCTATAAATCAACAACAGGAGAAATAAGGAAAACAATAAATATATACATGGAAACTAAATTAAGAAAAAATAATAATATACTACTAAAAAACTATTGGGTCATAGAAGAAATACATAGTGAAGTTTAAAAATTGAGAACTCAGAATTAAACCCAGCCATCTATGGACAACTGATTTTCAACAAATGGTCAAAATCCATGCAGTGGGACAGACACAGTCTCTTAAATAAATGATGCTGGCAAAACTGGATACACACCTGCAGAAAAATGAGACAGTACCCATGCCTCACACCATACATGAAAACTAACTTAAAATGGATTAAAGACCTAAATGTTAAACCTAAAACCATAAAATTGCTGGAAGAAAACATAGGGAGAAAATGATGAGATCTAATCTTTTGTAAAAATAGGATAATAAAACATAACAACAAATGCATGAACAGAAGAAGACAAAATAGATAAATAGGACCTCATAAAAATTAAAAAAAAAAACTTATGTTCATCAAAAGGCTTAAGGGAGTAAATAGACAACATACAGATTGGGGGAAAAAATCTTCGAAAACTACTTATTTGATAAGTGTCTAATCTCTGAAATCTATAGAAAACTGCAACAACTTAACATGAAAGAGACAAACAACCCCATCACAAACTGGGCAAAGGACAGAACCTTCACAAAAGTGGACATTCAAGCAGCCAACGAACATAAGAAAAGATGTTTCACCCTCATTAGCCATTAAAAAACCCAAACCAAACCCACTGCAGTCGAATAAATCCTGACTCATAGCAACCCTATAGGACAAAGTAGAACTGCCCACAGGGTTTCCAAACAGCTGGTAGATTCAAACTGCTGACCTTTTGATTAGCAGCCAAGTTCTTAACCATTACACTACTAGGGCTCCCATTAGCCATTACCAAAAACAAAACCCAAACCCAGTGCCATCGAGTCGATTCCAACTCATTAGCCAAGAGATGCAAATCAAAACTACAATGAGATACCACCTTACCTCGGCTAAAATAGCACTGAAACAAAACAAAACAGGTCACAAATGTTGGCAAGGATGTGGGAAAAGTAGAACACTTATCATTGCTGGTGGCACTGTAAGATGGTACAACCACTCTGGAAAATGGTATGGAACTTTTTCAAAAAACTAGAAATAAAACTATCCTATGACCCAGCAATCCCACTCCTAGGAATTTACCCTCTTGTTATTAGGTGCAATTGAGTCAGTTCCGACCTATAGCCACCCTATATACAACAAAATTAAACACTACCTGGCTATATTCACAATCATTTTTATGTCTGAGACATTGTTGCAGCCACTGTGTCAGCCCATCTCATTGAGGGTCTTCCTCTTTTTCACTGACCCTCTACTTTACCAAGCACGGTGTCCTTCTCTAGGGACTGGTCCCTCCTGATAACATGTCCTAAGTACCTGACACGAATTCTCGCCATAATCACTTCCAAGATGCACTCCGGCTATATTTCTTCCAAGAAAGTCTTGATGATTCTTCTGGCAACCCATGGTATATTCAATATTCTTTGCCAACAATGTAATATAAAGCCATCAATTCTTCTTCGGTTTTCCTCATTCATTGTCCAGCTTTTACATGCATATGAAGCAATTGAAAATAGCGTGGCTTGGGTCAGGCGCACCTTAGTCCTCAAAGTGAACATCTTTGCTGTCCAACACTTTAAAGACACCTTTTGTAGCAGATTTCTTGATTGCTGCTTCCATGGGCCTTGAATGTGGATTCAAGTAAAATGAAATCCTTGACAATTTCAATCTTTTCTCTGTTTATTATGATGTTGCTTATTGGTCCAGTTGTGGGGACTTTTGTTTTCTTTATGCTGGGGTTTAATCCACACTGAAGCTGTAGTCTTTGATCTTCATCAAGAAGTACTTTAAGTTCTCTTCACTTCTAGCAAGCAAGGTTGTGTCATCTGCATATCCCAGGTTGTTAATGAGTCTTCCTTTAATCCTGATGCCATGTTCTTCTTCATTTAGTTCAGCTTCTTGGATTATTTGCTCAGCATACAGGTTGAATAAGTATGGAGAAAGAATACAACCTTTCCTGATTTTAAACCACACATTATCCCCTTGTTCTGTTCGAATGACTATCTCTTGGTCTATGTACAAGTTCTGCATGAACACAATTAAATATTCTGGAATTTCCATTCTTTACAATGATATCCATAACTTGTTTTGATCCACACAGCCAAAAGCCTTTGCATAGTCAATAAAACACAGGTAAACAGCCTTCTGTTGTTCTCTGCTTTCAGCCAAGATCCATCTGACATTAGCAATGATATCTCTCATTCCACATCCTCTTCTGAATCTGATTTGAATTTCTGGCTCTTCCCTGCCGATGAACTTCTGCAACTGTTTTTGAATTATCTTCAGCAAAATTTTACTTGTGTGTGATATTAATGATATTGTTCAATACTTTCCACATCCTGTTGCATCACCTTTCTTTGGAATGGGCAGAAATTTAGATCTCTTCCAGTTGGTTGGCCAGGGAGCTGTCTTCCAAATTTCTTGGCATAGACAAATGAGCACCTCCAGTGCTGCATCCATTTGTTGAAACATCTCAGTTAGTATTCCATCAGTTCCTGGAAACTTGTTTTTTTTTTTTTTTTTTTTTTTACCAGTGCCTTCAGTTCAGTTCTGCTTGGACTTCTTCTTTCAATACCATTGGTTCTTGATCATATGTTACCTCTTGAAATGGTTGAACATTGACCAATTCTTTTTGGTATAGTGACTCTGTATATTTCTTCCATCTTCTTTTGATTCTTCTGCATCGTTCAATATTTTGCCCATAGAATCCTCTAACCCTTTTTTTTTTTTTTTAACCCTAGAGACATAATAATAATGACACAGACATATGCACACCTATGTTACCCAGCCCAAACCCAGCGCCCTTGAGTAGATTCCAACTCATAGTGATCCTATAGGATGGAGTAGAACTGCCCCATTGAGTTTCCAAGGAGCACCTGGCGGATTCGCTATGTTAATTGCTTCTTTATTCACAATAGCAAATAAATAGAAACAACCAAAATGCCCATCAACAGGTGAAACAAATTGTGGTACATACATACAATGCAATACTATGCAATCTTAAAGAACAAGGTTGAGTCTGCGAAACATAATATGGATGGACCTGAAGGGCATAATGCTATGTGAAATAAGTCAACTATACAAGGACAAATATTACATGATCCCTCTTTTATAAGTAGACAAGAATAGATACGTAAACACCAATGTTTATTAGTGGTTAACAGGGAAAGAAGAGGGGGAAGGGAAAGTATGCTTTAGATTATAGAGACTTGTTATTTATTTATTTTGGTGATTGGAAAAGTGGCACCGAATGTGGATGTAGTGAGCACGGCACAATCAAAATCAAAATGAGTGTTTGAGCACACTTGGTTGGGTAAAGGCATATTGGTATATGGGTAGGTACAAGTGTATGCATAGGTGAGAACAGGTAGAAGTATCTATCTGATCGTATTGCCGTAGAGTGAATTCTGGCTCATAGTGACCCTGAAGGACAGAACAGAACTTCCTCACAAGGTTTCCAAAGCTATAAATCTTTACAGATGCAAGTTGCCACATCTTTTCCAACTGAGCGGCTGATGCGTTTGAACTCCCAATCTTTCAGTTAGCAGCCAAGCATTTTAACCACTGCATCACCATGGTTCCTTAGAAGTACCTATTAAAAAAAAAAAAATTTTTTTTTTTTTTTTTTATATAGGTATGTGTAAATACAAATATGTGGGTGCAGGAACATATATGTATTGGAGACAAAAATACTAATACTCCACAGGTATAACCAAACACCTTTCAAGATTGGTTTTATGGGTTTGAAAGCATAGTTCCATAGCTTCATGGGAAAACCCAGTCAACTGGCATAACATTTCAAAAAAAATCATGATCTGTAACCAATTGACGTGAGTATTGGCTGAGGTTTTAAAAAGCTTGAGAGCAGCCATCTAAGACACAACTATTGGTCTCTACTCACCAGGAGAAAAACAGTCAGAAGGTAACCAAAATCTCAGAGAAATGAGTATATATGAGCCACAACCTTATCTATCCTGAGATCAGAAGTACTAGATGATACCTGGCTACCACTACTGACCATTCTGACTGGGGTCACAATAGTTGGTCTTAGATAGGTTGGAAGAAAATTGTGGAGCAGGACTCAAATTCTCATTAAAAAAAAAAAAAAAAGATCAGACAAACTGGAACAGTAGAGAACAGAGGACTCCCTGAGACTATCACCCTGAGATATTCTTTAAAACTAGAACAGAGCCTCTCCCCTGAGAGCACCTTTTAGCAGAATATCAGGGTGACACATGAAATAAAGGTTATGACGTGTAAGATGAAAACTATTAATATGAGACCAAAAGGTCAACAGTTACTCAAAATCAAAGATAAGAAGATAAGGGGGCAGGGAAACTATCAGAGTACTGGAAATGGAACAAATTGAACACAATTAAAGAGAACGTTGACACATTGTGATAAATGCAACTAAAGTCACTGAAAAATTTGTGTGGAAATTGTATAATTGGAGTCTAACTTGCTGTGTAAACTTTCACCAAAAACTCAATAAAATATTATTAGAAAAATAATACCAAGATCAAGGAAATCTGAACAGCATTAGTGGCTGTATAAAAACCAGGCTAAAAGAGTGCCCAACACTGTTTTGATTAGTGACAGATTAGCCAGAAGTCTCAATTGGACCCCATTTACTGGGAGATAAAACCTATCTGCTCCATTAATTATGAGATGACAAGGCACAGGCATTGAAAAGTAAACAGTAAACTAGCATGAGACATTGACTAACAAGGACTTGATGAAAACGGAGGGCAAAGAAGGGCACTGGATGAGGAGTTATAGGCAGGAAAGACCAGAGACTCTGTTTTATATAAAGTAGGCTCCTGAGAATATTTTTTAGTCTAGGCTGGTCTGCACCTGGTGATGGACTTCTTTGGAGAATAAGGGCATTTAAGATAAAATAAAATAAAAGCAGATCCTCCTTATTTCCAGGTGTTTGTTGCTAAGATATGGTTAGCTGCAAATGAGGAGACTAGAGAGGAGCCTGGCCAAAATTTATCATCAATTATATTAATGATATGCTAATGTCAGGTGGCTGGCCCAGTGCTTTGTACATCAGCGACATCATCTCATATATTCATTACAAAAAGCTTTGGAGAGGATCTGGGGCCAAGATGGCGGACTAGGTGGACGCTACCGCGGATCCCTCTTGCAACAAAGACTTGGAAAAACAAGGGAATCGATCACATACATAACAATCTACGAACTCTGAACAACAAGCACAGACTTACAGACGGAAAACGAACAAATACGGGCAGACAGCGACTGTTTTCAGAACTAGGAGCCAGCGCACCAGGCAGGTGACCTTCGGAGCTCGATCTGGGGCAGAGCCCAGGGGGGCAGACGGCACAGAAAGGGGGCCCACCCCTTCCCCCCCGAACCCATCCCGGGAGGAAGTCTAGCAGGTTGGCGCGGGCGGCGTAGGGGCGCAGCTGGAGGGAGAAGCACCCGGGAGGCAGTGACTGATCTGGGAGGGGGGAGAACAGCGTCCCAGCTGGGGCGCCGTCCCGCAGGGAGTTAGGCGAGAAGCCGACGGGGCGCGAGCGGGGGGGGTCAACTATATTTCCCTAAAGTGACCCCAGGGCGGGGCCCACACGTTCGTGCGGGAGGACGCACACCCAGTCCGCGCGTGTGGCGCGACACACCAGAGGGAGAAATCCCCGGAAGTGTCTGGTCTCAAAGCAGGGAAAGCAGCATCCCAGACGAGGAGCCATTCCGCTGGGATCTGGGTGCACGCGCGCACGGGCGGGGCATGAGCGCGGGGTCCATTTTTATTACCCTGAATTGGCCCAGGGGGCGGGACCACCTGGTCGTGCGAGTGACGCCCTCCCAGTTTGCGCGAGAGGTGTGGCACACCGGAAGGAGAAGTCCCCGGGAGGAAATGATTGGTCCTGAAGCGCAGAAAGTAGCGCCCCAGACGGGGTGCCGTCCTGCCGGGACTTGGGCGTGCGCACGAGCGGGGCGTGAGCGCGGAGTCCATTTTTATTGCCCTGAATTGACCCAGGGGGCGGGCCCACCTGGCCGTGCAGGTGACGCCAACCCAGTTCGAGCGAGAGGTGTGGCGCTCTGAAAGGAGAAGTCCCCGGGAGGAAGTGTCTGGTTCCAGAACGGGGAAAGCAGCGTCTCAACCCGGAAGTCATCCCGCTGGGATTTGGGCGTGCGCACAGGTGGGGCGTGACCACGGGACCCAATTATAATCGCCTGAATAGACCCTGGGGGCGGGCCCACCCGTTCGTGCGGGAAACGCCCACCCAGTGCCCACGAGCGGTGCCGCGCACCGGAGGAAGTCCCCAGGAGGAAGTGACTGGTTTCCGAGCAAGGAAAGCAGTGTCCTAGCCAGGGACCCGTCCAGCCTGGATTTTGGAGAACGGGGGCGGAGCGTGAACGTGGTGTTCAGCTCTATATTCTGTGGTGCTACACTCCTAGCTCTCAGATCCCTCCCCCACCCTCCCCAGGCGACCCCATTAACATCCGAATACCCGGAGCAAGAGAGAGAATTCAGATAGGGATCTGACTGCATTTTTTTTTAGCTGACTACTTGGAAAATCTAGTTTCCCAGTGATGGCTCGGAGACAGCAGTTCATATCAAACCACATAAAGAAACAGACCATGACAGCTTCTCCAACCCCCCAAACAAAAGAATCAAAATCTTTCCCAAATGAAGATACAATCCTGGAATTATCAGATACAGAATATAAAAAACTAATTTACAGAATGCTTAAAGATATCACAAATGAAATTAGGATAAATGCAGAAAAAGCCAAGGAACACACTGATAAAACTGTTGAAGAACTCAAAAAGATTATTCAAGAACATAGTGGAAAAATTAACAAGTTGCAAGAATCTATAGAGAGACAGCATGTAGAAATCCAAAAGATTAACAATAAAATTACAGAATTTGACAACGCAATAGAAAGTCAGAGGAGCAGACTCGAGCAATTAGAATGTAGACTGGGACTTCTGGAGGACCAGGGAAACAACACCAACATAGCTGAAAAAAAATCAGATAAAAGAATTAAAAAAAATGAAGAAACCCTAAGAATCATGTGGGACTCTATCAAGAAGGATAACTTGCGAGTGATTGGAGTCCCAGAACAGGGAGGGGGGACAGAAAACACAGAGAAAATAGTTGAAGAACTCCTGACACAAAACTTCCCTGACATCATGAAAGACGAAAGGATATCTATCCAAGATGCTCATCGAACCCCATTTAAGATTGATCCAAAAAGAAAAACACCAAGACATATCATCATCAAACTTGCCAAAACCAAAGACAAACAGAAAATTTTAAAAGCAGCCAGGGATAAAAGAAAGGTTTCCTTCAAGGGAGAATCAATAAGAATAAGTTCAGACTACTCAGCAGAAACCATGCAGGCAAGAAGGGAATGGGACGACGTATACAGAGCACTGAACGAGAAAAACTGCCAACCAAGGATCCTATATCCAGCAAAACTCTCTCTGAAATATGAAGGAGAAATTAAGATATTTACAGATAAACACAAGTTTAGAGAATTTGCAAAAACTAAACCAAGACTGCAAGAAATGCTAAAGGAGATTGTTTGGCCGGATGACCAATAATATCAGGTACCAGCACAATACAAGGTCACAAAACAGAACGTCCTGATATCAACGCAACTCAAACAGGGAAAGCACAAAAACAAACAAATTAAGACTAATTCTAAAAAATAAATAAATAAACAAAATAATACACACAACAGGAAATCATGGAAATCAATAGAAAAACGATCAAAATAATCAAAAAGAGGGACTAAATATAGGAGGCATTGAACTGCCAGATGGAGAGTGATACAAGGCGAAATAGAAGGATACAAGTTAGGTTTTTACTTAGAAAAATAGGGGTAAATAAAAAGGTAACCACAAAAAGGAATATCAATTCCATAACTCAAGAAAAACGTAACGACTCAATAAACACAAAGTTAAACATGAAAATGAGGATCTCACAAGCTACTAAGAAAAATGTCTCAGCACAAAAAAGCATGTGGAAAAATGAAATGGCCAACAACACACATGAAAAGGCATCAAAATGACAGCACTAAAAACTTACTTATCTGTAATTACGCTGAATGTAAATGGACTAAATGCACCAATAAAGAGACAGAGAGTCACGGACTGGATAAAAAAACACGATCCATCTATATGCTGCCTACAAGAGACACACCTTAGACTTAGAGATACAAACAAACTAAAACTCAAAGGATGGAAAAAAACATATCAAGCAAACAATAAGCAAAAAAGAAGAGGAGTAGCAATATTAATTTCTGACAAAATAGACTTTAGACTTAAATCCGCCACAAAGGATAAAGAAGGACACTATATAATGATAAAAGAGACAATTGATCAGGAAGACATAACCATATTAAATATTTATGCACCCAATGACAGGGCTGCAAGATACATAAATCAAATTTTAACAGAATTGAAAAGTGAGATAGACACCTCCACATATATAGTAGGAGACTTCAACACACCACTTTCGGAGAAGGACAGGACATCCAGTAAGAAGCTCAATAGAGACACGGAAGACCTACTTACAACAATCAACCAACTTGACCTCATTGACTTATACAGAACTCTCCACCCAACTGCTGCAAAGTATACTTTTTTTTCTAGCGCACATGGAACATTCTCTAGAATAGACCACATATTAGGGCATAAAACAAATCTTTTCAGAATCCAAAACATCGAAATATTACAAAGCATCTTCTCAGACCACAAGGCAATGAAGCTAGAAATCAATAACAGAAAAACTAGGGAAAAGAAATCAAATACTTGGAAAATGAACAATACCCTCCTGAAAAAAGACTGGGTTATAGAAGACATCAAGGAGGGAATAAGGAAATTCTTAGAAACCAACGAGAATGAAAATACTTCCTATCAAAACCTCTGGGACACAGCAAAAGCAGTGCTCAGAGGCCAATTTATATCGATAAATGCACACATACAAAAAGAAGAAAGAGCCAAAATCAGAGAACTGTCCCTACAACTTGAACAAATAGAAAGTGAGCAACAAAAGAATCCATCAGGCACCCGAAGAAAACAAATAATAAACGAATTAGAGAACAGAAAAACAATTGAAAGAATTAACAAAGCCAAAAGCTGGTTCTTTGAAAAAATTAACAAAATTGATAAACCATTGGCTAGACTGACTAAAGAAAAACAGGAAAGGAAACTAATAACCCGAATAAGAAACGAGAAGGACCACATCACAGCAGAACCAAATGAAATCAAAAGAATCATATCAGATTACTACATAAAATTGTACTCTAACAAATTTGAAAACCTAGAAGAAATGGATAAATTCTTAGAACAATACTAACACATTCAGAAGTAGAACAACTAAATAGACCCATAACAAAAAAAGAGATTGAAACGGTAATCAAAAAACTCCCAACAAAAAAAAGTCCTGGCCCAGATGGCTTCACTGCAGAGTTCTACCAAACCTTCAGAGAAGACTTAACACCATTACTATTGAAGGTATTTCAAAGTATAGAAAAAGACGGAATACTACCCAACTCATTCTATGAAGCTACCAGCTCCCTGATACCAAAACCAGGTAAAGACATTACAAAAAAAGAAAATTTTAGACCTATATCCCTCATGAACATAGATGCAAAAATCCTTAACAAAATTCTAGCCAATAGAATCCAACAACACATCAAAAAAATAATACACCCTGATCAAGTGGGATTTATACCAGGTATGCAAGGCTGGTTTAATATCAGAAAAACCATTAATGTAATCCATCACATAAATAAAACAAAAGATAAAAACCACATGATCTTATCAATAGATGCAGAAAAGGCATTTGACAAAGTTCAACACCCATTTATGATAAAAACTCTAACCAAAATAGGAATTGAAGGAAAATTCCTCAACATAATAAAGGGCATATATGCAAAGCCAACAGCCAATATCACTCTAAATGGAGAGAACCTGAAAGCATTTCCCTTGAGAACGGGAACCAGACAAGGATGCCCTTTATCACCGCCCTTATTCAACATCGTACTTGAAGTCCTAGCCAGGGCAATTAGGCTAGACAAAGAAATAAAGGGTATCCAGATTGGTAAGGAGGAAGTAAAGCTATCACTATTTGCAGATGACATGATCGTATACATGGAAAACCCTAAGGAATCCTCCAGAAAACTACTGAAACTAATAGAAGAGTTTGGAAGAGTCTCAGGATATAAAATAAACATACAAAAATCACTTGGATTCCTCTACATCAACAAAAAGAACACCTAAGAGGAAATAACCAAATCAATACCATTCACAGTAGCCCCCAAGAAGATAAAATACTTAGGAATAAATCTTACCAAGGATGTAAAAGACCTATACAAAGAAAACTATAAAACTCTGCTACAAGAAATTCAAAAGGACACACTTAAATGGAAAAACATACCCTGCTCATGGATAGGAAGACTTAACATAGTAAAAATGTCTATTCTACCAAAAGCCATTTATACATACAACGCACTTCCAATCCAAATACCAATGTCATACTTTAAGGGAATAGAGAAACAAATCATTAATTTCATATGGAAAGGAAAGAACCCCCGGATAAGCAAAACATTACTGAAAAAGAAGAAGAAAGTGGGAGGCCTCACCCTACCTGATTTCAGAACCTATTATATAGCTACAGTAGTCAAAACAGCCTGGTACTGGTACAACTACAGGCACATAGACCAATGGAACAGAATTGAGAATCCAGATATAAATCCATCCATGTATGAGCAGCTGATATTTGACAAAGGACCAGTGTCAGTCAATTGGGGAAATAATAGTCTTTTTAACAAATGGTGCTGGCATACCTGGATATCCATTTGCAAAAGAATGAAACAGGACCCATACTTCACACCATGCACAAAAACTAACTCCAAGTGGATCAAAGACCTAAACATAAAGACTAAAACGATAAAAATCATGGAAGAAAAAATAGGATCTACCCTAGGAGCCCTAATACAGGGCATAAACAGAATACAAAACATTACCAAAAATGATGAAGAGAAACCAGATAACTGGGAGCTCCTAAAAATCAAACACCTATGCTCATCTAAAGACTTCACCAAAAGAGTAAAAAGACCACCTACAGACTGGGAAAGAATATTCAGCTATGACATCTCAGACCAGTGCCTGATCTCTAAAATCTACATGACTCTGTCAAAACTCAACCACAAAAAGACAAACAACCCAATCAAGAAGTGGGCAAAGGATATGAACACACATTTCACTAAGGAAGATATTCAGGCAGCCAACAGATACATGAGAAAATGCTCTCGATCATTAGCCATTAGAGAAATGGAAATTAAAACTATGATGAGATTCCATCTGACACCAACTAGGCTGGCATTAATTCAAAAAACACAAAATAATAAATGTTGGAGAGGCTGCGGAGAGATTGGAACTCTCATACACTGCTGGTGGGATTGTAAAATGGTACAACCACTTTGGAAATCCATCTGGCGTTATCTTAAACAGTTAGAAATAGAACTACCGTACAACCCAGAAATCCCACTCCTCGGAATATACCCTAAAGATACAAGACCCTTCACACAAACAGATATATGCACACCCATGTTTATTGCAGCTCTGTTTACAATAGCAAAAAGCTGGAAGCAACCAAGATGTCCATCAACGGACGAATGGGTAAATAAATTGTGGTATATTCACACAATGGAATACTACGCATCGATAAAGAACAGTGACGAATCTCTGAAACATTTCATAACATGGAGGAATCTGGAAGGCATTATGCTGAGCGAAATGAGTCAGTTGCAAAAGGACAAATATTGTATAAGACCACTATTATAAGATCTTGAGAAATAGAAAAAACGGAAAAGAACACATACTTTTGTGGTTACAAAGGGGGGAGGGAGGGAGGGAGGGAGGGAGAGGGCTTTTTATTGATCAATCTGTAGATGGGAACTGCTTTGGGTGAAGGGAAAGACAACACTCAAAACAAGGAAGGTCAGCCTAATTGGACTGGATTAAAAGTAAAGAGGTTTCCGAGATAAAATGAAAGCTTCAAAGGTCAGCGAAGCAGGGGCTGGGGTCTGGGGAACTTGGTTTGAGGGGACTTCTAAGTCAATGGGCAAAACAATCTATTATGAAAACACTCTGCATCCCACTTTGAATTGTGGCACCTGGGGTCCTAAATGCCAACAAGCAGCCATCTAAAATACATTAATTGGTCTCAACCCACCTGGAGCAAAGGCAAAGGAAGAACACCAAGGTCACACGACAACTAAGAACCCAAGAGACAGAAAGGGGCACTTGAACCAGAGACCTACATTATCCTGAGACCAGAAGAACTAGTTGGTGCCCGGCCACAATCGATGTCTGCCCTGTCAGGGAGCACAACAGACAACTCCTGAGGGAGCAGGAGACCAATGGGATGCAGACCCCAAATTCTCATTAAAAGACCACACCTAATGGTATGATTGCGACTAGAGGAATCCCAGAGACAATGCTCCCCAGAACTTCTGATGGCACAGGACAGGAACCATCCCCGAAGACAAATCATCAGCCATGAAAAGGACTGGTCAGTGGGGGGGAGAGGGATACTGATGAAGAGTGAGCTAATTAAATCAGGTGGACACGGGAGAGTGTGTTGGCAACTCTTGACTGGAGGGGGGATGGGAAGATAGAGAGAGAGGGAAGATGGTAAAATTGGCACGAAACGAGAGACTGTAAGGGCTGACTCAATAGGGGGAGAGCAAGTGGGAGAAGGGAGTAAGATGTATGTAAACCTGCATGTGACAGACTGATTGGAATGGTAAATGTTCACTTGAAGCTTAATAAAAATTAAAAAAAAAAAAAAAAAATGGGCAATTGATTTTTGACATAAGTGCTGTGGCCGCCAATTCAATGGATAAAGGATAACTTTTCAACAAATGGTGCTGAACAATTTGATACCCATATGCAAAAATAAATAATAAACTTGGATCCATACCTTGCACTCTAAAAAAAAAAAAAGCTTTGGAGGTAGGTATAGATCCGTTTTCTGCAGATTGATTCCAGGGTACTAAGGGGAATCATGTGCCCATACTCAGTAGACACTCAGCCAGTATTGAGAAATTAAAGCCCAGAATTCAGAAAATAGGGAGTTAAAATAAAATTTCCAGACTGTGTAATTATCACCACAGAGCTTAGAGTTGAAGTCAGGATGTTAACAGAGGAAAGAATGTAGAGTAAGAAAACAGGTCTGGGTGAAGAGCCTTGAAGAATCTTTAATTCTTCTGAAGCTTTTCGGATACACTGTAGACAACAATTACATCTTTACCATAAAATGTAACTGGCCTATTGAGATGACTAGTTCTGAGTTTTTCATCCACCACTGACAAAAACTTGGCTTGTATAAACATTAACTAATTCTCCCGAACTTCTTGAGGAGAATCTGTGGCCATGCCAACGTCATCATTGTTCTTAGCAACCTGCTTGGTGGCACAAAGACTAGTTGAATGGTTTGGACATAGGAAGGGAGAGCAAGGGACTGAGGAACTGCCAGAGAAGCCAGGGGAGGCCTGGTAGTTTTTCCCATCCCGAAGCCAGAGGGAAAGACTATGTAAAGAAGCACGAAATTATAATTAGTTTTGAATATCACAGATGAATCAAGTAGACTGAGGACTAAAAGGAGATCTTCGGATTTGCCAACTAGGAAGTTATGGGTGACATTAAAGGAAACGACTTCGGTGGAGTTGTGGAAGACGAAGCTGAGAATGAAAAGGAAGTCATTTAGAAAATCATCAGGTACTATTTTTTAAATACGTTCCTAAGAAGACTGATTGTTATTTTTATTTTGCTAGGAATAGCAGGAATGTTGCTCATGTATATAGAGTTGCTTACGTCAAGACCAAGGGGAAAAAAAATCTCATCCACATTTAATGTCAGATCAAAATAGTTGGGTCAATATAAGGCAGTGGCCATCATTCTCTTTGACCAGGAAGAAAAGCCATAGGAATGCAATTATGGAGCCCCCACATCTTTACTTTCCTCCAAATACCTTCCCTTACCATCATTTAAGGAGCCATGGTGGTGCAACAGTTAAGTGCTTGGCTGCTAACCAAAAGGTTGGCAGTTTGAACCCATCCAGTGGCTCGGTGGGAGACAGACCTGGTGATCTGTTCCCATAGAGATTACAGCCTAGGTGGCAGTTTCTGTTCTGTCACACGGGGTCGCTATTAGTCGAAATCGACTCGAAGGCACACAACAGCAACAACCATCATTTAGCACACTCAAAGGGAATATTTACATCTATATTTTGTTCATGGGTGGTGATGAAGGGGGGAAGTTAGAAACAATAAAAATACAAAACCATAACTCTTCAGCAAATAAAGAAAAGAACACTTACCAGGAGCAAAAATAATTTTCTAAGTTCAGGAAAGGCTACAAAATTCTAATGTGTACAAAAGCTAGGTAGGCATTAACATCGCCACCATTATATCATTAAGTACAAGATGACTAGAGGACAGAATTCTGAGGTGAGCGGGCATATATTCCACTTGGCGGACTTTTCAGCTGAGCAAATGTTTCTCTTGGCTTGAGAACAGACCTTCATTTATTTTCATTGTGAGTCATTTTCCTGGAAGTCGCTGTTCCATATGTGGTGCTTCCCCTGCCTCCTGATCAAACCAGACAGCCAGGATCACTAAGTGTGTAAATGAGTTCAAAAAGCAAGTTTCTTTCCCAAGATATTTCCTTGTCAATTTTTCACTTTAGACTGTGAAATTGTCTTTCCATGGAGATCCCCAGGCAATAGTCAAGGAATTAATCTGGATTATCTTTCAGTATTGAATTCATTGCACACATAACTCTGTATTCCAGACCTCCCTGGAATCTGCTGGAAAAGCCTCATTCACCCTGAGATGTGAGATTTGTCTCTCCTCCCAAAGGCAGAACCTGGAAAGATGGTGACAGGGCCAGATTTCCCAATAAGCAAGGGACAAGTGAGTTTACTTATGTGTTCTTAAATAATCTGTAGTAGAACAATTTCAGCTGTTTTTCACCACATCAAAGATGTGCTGAAACCCATGTGAAATTGTTCACTACAGATTAGTTAAGTACACACAATTAAACATGTACTTACCTTGTTTGCAGTTTTGTCTGCCACTGAATGATAAAGAACTCTAGAGATAATGCAGAACAGAATTTAAAAATCTCTACAGGACCCTGGGAACCAGACACAGATATTTGCAAAAAAACGAAACAAAAAAAGTATTTTACTATTAAAAATATTCATAAAGTAAAATCTCAGGTCTAATGATGAGGTAAATCAAACAAAAAGCTGCCTAATCTATTGTACATTGGTTCTAGAATGTATTAGTGGTCATTGCTATTCCTTTTTTTTTTTTTTTTTGCAGGTATTAACAGTGTCTAAGAATTTCACAATGATCAATAGTTTGATTATAATTTTTTAAATATATTTTTAAAAAACAGCTTTACATAGGAAATTATAAACATAAGCAGATTGGTACAATTATGTAAAGCATTGACTCATTTGCATCCTGGAATGTTAGATCTCAAAGGAGCTTCAGAGACCATTTCTCATTCTTATTATTGAAAAGATTAAGAAAAGGCATTGTAAGGAATGAAACAACTTGCCCACTGTCAAATGCTCACATTACTTGAGGCAAGTTATGTATCTCTTACCGAAAGATTAACCTCAAACCTGGAAAGCTTAGAAAGCCAATTGAGTTCAAGCCTCGGTCATGCTGGAAGTAGGAGCTGCTGACCTGGGGAGTCCGCTGGACTGAATGATTTTGGATCACTTAAATACTTACAAGAGTGTCTGACACATAATTGGCTCCCAGTGCCTTGGGTGTAGTTGGAGCTGAATGAATGAATGACACTAAAAGCTGTTCAGAGGAACCATATGGATTATTGTCACATCCTGTGCCTTTTCAGGTTGGTCTCCTATATTACAGCAAACCGGTGGGGAAGGAGGTTAATTTGTAAACCAAAGATACTTGCTTTCTTTTAGCTGCTGCCTGGGAAAAAAATATGTTAGGTCCAAATGGAAAAAGGAAAAGAGATCACCAGTCATAAATAAAAGACTACTACCAAATTAGTAATTATGTCCGACAAATAAAGCTGCTGCCAAGTGTTACACTTTAGCCTCATTTGATCCATTTAGAAAAATTAAACAGGAAAAATTAGGGGCAGGATGAGAGAATATATTACCCTACAGGGCAATTTCTAGCTCAGAATCTACATCTAATTCTGTTTTTACAAACTCGCCAACATAAATTGTCTCTTTCAGCATATTGGGGGGTGAAAGCAATATTGGTAAATATTGCTAATATACCAATAAATTGGATTTGAGTTTGGAAAACTTATGTGTGCATATATAAAAAAAAAATATTTGCATGCATTCCCAGATGGAAGAGTCAACAGAGCATGGACCTTAGTTACGAGGATAACGATGCATACATTACACTGTGAAATACAATTTGTGTGTAAAACAACTCAACCGCTGACTATGAGAGTCACACAACCTAGGATGACGTGCCTTTAAAGTCAGCAGTAAACGTGAAGATGGGACCCCTGTTGTTTGCCAGTACAAGTTTCCACATGCCTGGTTTATTCCTACATATAGCTTCTTAAGAAATCCAAGGAATATTTTATTTACTGATTGTTAGTCACCTTTAAAAGAATAATAAACATACAAAATATTTATTGATCTCGTTTTAAACACCCTATGGACTGTGCCAGAGGAGCCCTGGTGGAGCAGAGTTAAGCACTTGACTGCTAACCGAGAAGTTGGCGTTTGGAACCCACCAGCTGCTCCTCTGGAGAAGGATGTGGCAGCCTGCTTCTGTAAAGATTCACAGCCTTGGAAACTGTATGGGGTGGTTCTACTCTGTCCTATAGGGTTGTCTGGAGTTGGAATCAATGCAGTGGCAAGGGGTTTGGTTTGGGGTTTTGTTTGCACTGTGCTACATGAAAGATAAAGGCAAAGAAAAAATGGCATAATTGTGAGGAGCCAGCGGACTGAGCCATGGTCTTGCTTCTGCTAGGTTTTAGCTCTGTGTCATAGGGCAATTTAATTTTTTTTTTTTTCACAGCAGTTAACTTTGGTTTCTTAATCTGTAGAATGAGTTTGGTAGTACTACTTAACCTCATAAATTTCTTGTGAGAATCTAACCAGATAATGTGCAGAACTCACCACAAACAAACAAAGGAACAAACCTGTTGCCATCGAGTTGATTCCAATTCGTAGAGTAAAACTGCCCCATAGGGTTTCCAAGGAGCAGTTGGTGGATTCGAATTGCTAACCTTTGGCATAGCAGCCATAGCTCTTAACCACTGTGCCACCAAAGCTCTGTCTAACAAATGCTAAGCTCTCAATAATTGTTATTGTTTCCATTCCCTTCCTAGAAGTTGACATTTTAAGATCTGAGGGCTTTCTGGAAATGGGCTTGCATTTTTAAATTATGTTATTAGGTATTTCCTTGTTATTCAACTGCACTAGCACTTAAAACATGATAGACAATACAGGTAGTTTAAGGTGAAGCTGATTGCCCAGAAGGCTGCATGTTACTGATTACATAAATAGGGAGCATGAACGGTGTATAGCAACAGCAGAGACAAGAGTTCATTTGAACCAGAGGCTCAGACTCTTCCTGGAAATATTTCCTGAGAGAGGATCTTGGGAAGGTGGATTTTGGTCCAATTTTAAAACCACAGGTTGAGCGAATGTTTTTTGTTCACTTGTTTTTCTTCCTTGAGTATAACCTAGAGTCTTTCATCTTCCTTTGTTGTTGGCCCAGGCCCCATTCATTCAAATCATATGCCTGCCTTCAGGTGAAAGAAAACTCTATGCAAAATAGGAAATAGCCATGTTATAAAAAAAATTCTGGAAAATTATTAGGCACAAACAGCACTGCTTCTGTACCTCCTTTATAGGATCAGTTATAAAAGAGAGAGAGACATAGTTCTATGCTTTTGACATTGACCCCATGAGCCCTGGAATGTCAAAGGCATTCATGTATTAGAGACAGTGGTACTTGGTGGGCAGGGATAGATGGCAATAGAAGGGGCAGTGGCAATGCCCAGTAGGAGTACTAAGAGCCTGGGCACATAGTAGCCCCTCAAAAAATATTTGCTCATTGGCTTCATGTTCCCCAATGAAGTGGCAGTAATACCTACCAAACCAGTGGTGCTCAGTGGGAGCGTTAAAACAGCTACTAGAAAGTCTGTGGTGCCCGGCGAAATGGCAATAGCTGGTAGCAGGGACAGAGTTTAGCAGAATCTACAAGATCTCCCTGCTGTTGGTCAGACTAGTTAAAACTCACTTGTGCAGACAGTGAGTGAGTAAATGGGGGACAGAGGGGACCTTGTAGGGAGCTGGTATCAATGGGCAGGTGAAGGCAAAATTCATCTGCCAGTGGCCCCACTTTAAGTCCAAAGTTGGGGAAGCCTGAAGAAATACAGGGTACAGTAATGTAGAACAGTTTCCATTCGATTATATGAACAACTAGATTAGATTGTCTTTTCCTGCAAATGCATCTCTTTGAGTTGCGAATGCTTTAAGGTCACTTATTACCCAGAAATGTGCTTTTTGCTAGAAAGATTATGCCAACTGTTCCATTTAAAAGGGGTTTGATCACTGAACACAGTGAAAAGTAATTTAGATGTTTCGACTCTAAAGAAATGTTTTGATAACAAAAATTGCCGAAGCAAGCCAGAATGAAATCATTTTGGAGTCTCAAAATTGAAAACATTTGAAAGAACCATAGTGAAAAACACTAATAACAAGCCTTCTAAGGCTGATGATAAACATATATGGAAAGTTATGATTAAGTCAATTTTGACTAAATAAGATACGTGAAGTACCTATCACAGGGCCTGAGCTCAATAGTCAATAAAACTGGTGAATAGCACTAGGAGTGTGATAAATATTAACGACGAATTGTATTTTTTTTTCTTTTGAAAATTATGTTTCTATGACTGAGTGATTGATGGTAAATACTAAGTCCGAGACAACAAAAAGCATTATGAAATGTGAGGGTAGTCTAAGTAGGTGCTTGGTAAGGTTATATGTAATGCAGATGGCACCTAGACAATTGCTACACCCAATGGATTAGTTCTGGTGAGTTCCAGGAGACCCAGGTACATTGGTAGGAAATACAGGTGGTGCATGCAGCAGTAACCATGAAACATATTAAAACTAACATTATTATTTTAGTGCTCTCATGCAGGGCTTTGAACTGGTTCATTCCAGTTCAACCCTCCACTGAGAATTTACATTAGCACCCCCTCCCCATGTATTGAATCAAAATCTACATTTTAACAAGATCTCCAGGTGATTCTTCTTCTTTTTTTTATTTTTTATTGTCCTTTAGATGAAAGTTTATAGGCTAATTAGTTTCTAATTCAAAAAATTATACACAAATTGTTTCATGAGATAGGATGCAATCCCCACAATGTGTCACCACTCTCTCCCTGGGCTCCCTCTCTCCGTCTATCCAGTTTTCCTGTCTTCCCTTCCTGCCTTCTCATCTTTGCTTTGGGGTAGGTGTTGCCCATTTGGTCTCATATACGTGATTGATCTAAGAAGCATGTTCTTCACATGTGTTATTGTTTGTTTTAGGGGCCTGTTTAATCTTTGGCTGAAAGGTGGATTTCAGGAGTGGCTTCAGTTCTGAGTTAGAAGGGTATCTGGGGGACATAGCTTGGGGGTTCCTCCAGTCTCTGTCAGGCCAGTAAATCTGGTCTTCTTTATGAATTTGAATTTTATTCTACATTTTTCTCTCACTCTGCCTGGGACCTTCTGTTGTGATACCTGTCAGAGCAGTCAGTAGCCAATCAACATCAAGTTCTTCTGGGCTCAGGCTGGTGGAGACTGTGGTTCATGTGGTCCATTAGTCCTTTGGACTAATAGTTTCCTTGTGTCTTTGGTTTTCTTCATTCTCCTTTGCTCTGGGTGGTATAGAACCAATAGGTGTATCTTAGATGGCTGCTCACAAGCTTTTAAGATGCCAGATGCTACTCACCAAAGTAGGATTTGGAACATTTTGTTTATTAACTATGTTTTGCCAATTGACCTAGGTGTTCCCCGAGATCATGGTCCCCGTCCCTCAGCCCCAGTAACTCAGTCCCTCAAAGTGTTTTGATGTGTCTAGGAAGCTTCTATAACTCTGCCCCTTTGTGCTCTATTACATGTATGTGAATATATATACTTTACAAATATTTATGTAAAAATATCCACAGCCTAACCTATGTATTTACATGGGTATACTCCTATATGCCCTCCTTCCCCTATTCACCGTACATTAGCTGCCTATGTAACTGCTTATAAGTTATTACATGTTTTTACTATTGTTGTAGGGTTGTATATCCTATAGAATTTACTGTAGTTGCCTTTTTTTTTTTTCCTTGTGTTCCTCTAAGTACCTTCCTGCCTTGGTCAAGTTGTGCTGACTTCCTGTATACTGTGTTTTGTTTTTCCCTTCACCAAAGTTAACACTTGTCTACTATCTGGTCAGTTGTCTACTATCTCAGTATATAAGAATCACCTGGAAATCTTGTTAAACTGTACGTTCTGATTTAGTATATCTGCGCTGGAAATGCAAATTCTCAGCAGGGGTTTGAACCGGAATGAACTGGTTCAAAGCCCTGCTTTCATAATCAGGGATAGGTTGATTTCTTTTGCATGTATTGACTCATTTAATTCTTAACCAAATTTATATCATTATAAAATCCACTGGCTCACAGAGGTTAGTCACGCGGTGGTGGAAGTTACAGCCACACTCTCCATCTCTACAGATCTTCCTTTAAGCACTACAGATGTTGCTTTTCAGTGTGGAAACAGTTTGTGTGTTAATGCACACAT
Organism: Elephas maximus indicus; assembly: GCF_024166365.1. NCBI lineage: Eukaryota > Metazoa > Chordata > Mammalia > Proboscidea > Elephantidae > Elephas > Elephas maximus. Next base: position 40,387,572 of record NC_064837.1, on the reverse strand, counting down.
GTAGTTGATGTCATGGAGGTCTTTCAAAAGATGAAAAACAGCGGCCCTGGTGGGTGCACAGAGCATGCTATGGGAGGAGAACTATAAGTGTACATAGAGAGATAAGTAGTCAGGTATTCATTTTCAAAAATATTTGGAAGAAAGTAATTGCTATTTACCTAAGTGTGTTTCTGTCCCTAGAGAAGGCTGACTGATAAGAACAAAGGAGGATCCCACTTTTGTAGGCATTTGGAGGTTCTTAGATAGGGCTTAATATGGGTGTGTAGGGCAGCCAAGATAGGGGCACAGATTACATAAATGATAAATAAAGTGCATGAATTACTGAACAGTCAGACCCAAATAAGTAGGATTTAATATGAGTTAATGAGTTAGAGTCCCTTAAGTTAATTCATTTATTTAATCTAGCAAAGAACCTATAATGTGATAGGTGCTCTCATACTAATGGTGGAGTATTTCTTAGCAATACTCAGGTTAGTTCTACTGAAGATCTCTCCTATGATAGGCGCAATACTATCTCCCTACTCCCCGGTGTGTCCATGTTCTAATCCCCAGATCCGTGACTATGTTACCTTACATGACAAAAGGGATTTTGCAGATTTGATTAAGTGACGGAACTTGAATTGGGAAGATGATCTTGGATAGTTTAGGTGGGCCCAATATACTCATGAGGGTCCTTACAAGAGGGAAGCAGGAATTTCAGAGTCAGAAAAGAAGATGTGGGGACAGAAGCAGAGGTTGGAGCAATGATAGGCCATGAGCCAAGGAATACAGTAGCCTCTAGAAGCTGGAAACGGCTAGAAATGATGCTCCGTTAAAAGCTCCAGAAGGAATGTAGCTCTCTGCTGACCTATTTTGAACTTCTGATCTCAAGGACTGTTGTAATAATGGTGCAGTGGCATCAGAGGTCCTCTAACTTCAGGGGGAAGGAGAATCAAAATCAACGTCATCCCAGGGCTGATTCCTATGAGGTGGAGGTCAGACATGTCTCCTCTCTCCAAACTTTTTACCAATTCTAACACCAGGCACCCCTCCCATGGCACTCTCTTCTCTGCTGGGTTCAATAAATTGTTGCAATCATCACACAGAACTCACAGACAATGCTCACAATTATGAGGTTTATTAGGGAAGTAACAGGTTACAATTCAGTATCAGGACTGACTCAGAATACAGTTCTTTGGTCAGGCAGCTTTTCAGCCGTGCCTATAGGCAGGCCTCTTCCTTGCCCCTGGGCCCCTCAGCCTGGCCTCTGCCCTGCTCCATCAAGTCTTACAAAACTCTTTAGCTTTGCTGATAAGTGCCCAGAGGTACCCCACTTCACCAGCAAGACTCCTGCCTAAAGGCTCTCAGCTCTCTCACTCTGTGATTTGGCACACCCACTGTAGCTGCCTCACTCCATGCACTGGGAAGCCTACTGCATTATTTTGTGCAGTCTACTGGTTCTGCTGCTGCTATTTCTCTGTCATTGTTTCTTGCTATTTCATGCCATTTCCAGTGTTACAGCTCTCTCTCTCTCTCCTGGATTAGGAGGTTCTCACCACAGGGGCCCTGGGTCCAAATGATACACTCTGCTCCCATCTCTTCTTCCTGATGGTAGTGAGGTCCCCTCTTGCTTCTAGGATTGGCTCCCTTTAAGCTTAGCAAGAGAGCAAAACTGACCAAGGCCCTCATCAGGGTTCCATATACCTTATTTGCATGGTCCCACCTTCACAAGTGTTCTATGCATCCTATTTGCATTGTTAACAAGCTGTCCAATCCCCTTGGTGGTCCACAAGCACCTTGTTTACATAGTCCCATCCAATCATTTGATGGGAGTTAGAAGACCATGGCAAGAAAGGCCACTTAAAGGGATCCATTGCACTGCAACTGTAAAATAATAAATGTGTGTCATTTTAGGCCACCAAGTTATGGTAATGTGTTACAGCAGCAACAAGATTGTTGATTGTTTGTCTTACACAAGAGTATGAGTGTCCCTCAAAGACTCAAGTGCCTTCCATCTTGTGACTCTACCCTCACCTAGGTCAAGGGAGCTTTCTTCATTTATTGTGTAAAATGGGGAAAGAGAATGGAAGACTACGTGTGGCAAAGGTTTATGGTCAAGACCTGGAAGTGGCGTATACCACTTCTGTGCATTTTCTATCAGAACTCAATCACAAGCTACAAGGGAAGCAAGGGAATCTTGGAAATGTAGTCTGTGTACCCACGTGTAAAAAGGAAATTGTATAGGCACTGTACGGCATAAAAAAAAAAAAAAAGTTGTTTTTTTTTTTTACAGCATACTGGAGACAAATAATACAGTTGCAGCTTTTAATGATCTTATAAGGTAACAGAAGATTAAAATTTGAGCTGAGTTGCAGTAAAGCGGAGTTAGGTTGATCATCATAATACAGGTGACATAGTGATGTGTTATTGTTGTTGTTAGGTGCTGTCGAGTTGGTTCCAACTCATAATGAAACACTGCCCAGTCCTGCACCATCCTCACAATCGTTGTTATGCTTCAGCCCATTGTTGCAGTCACTGTGTCAATCCATGTCATTGAGGGCCTTCTTCTTTTTCATTGACACTCTACTTAACCAAGGATGTTGTCCTTCTCCAGGGACTGATTCCTCCTGATAACATGTCCAAAGTATGTGAGACATAGTCTCGCCACCCTTGCTTCCAAGGAGCATTCTGACTGTACTTCCTCCGAAAACAGATTTGTTTGTTCTTTTGACAATCCATGGTATATGCAATATTCATTGCCAACACCATAATTCAAAGGTGTCAATTCTTCTTCTGTATTCCTTATCATTGTCCAGTTTCCCATGCATATGAGGCGACTGAAAACGCCATGGCTTGGGTCAGGTGCACCTTAGTCTTTAAAGTGACATCGTTGCTTTTTAACACTTTAAAGAGGGCTTTTGCAGCAGATTTGTTGAGTGAAGTAGAGTGGGGGAATTTATGAGCTACCAGCCATGCCTATAAATTTACTTACACTTTAAGGATTGTCGTTGTTGATGGGTCATTTAGGTGAATGCAAATTCCTTTACATTTCAAAATTTAAAACAAAAATACCAAGGAATCAATTGGATTGAGCTTAGTAGTCTGAGTAAGAAGTTTTCCATTCACATGCATCTCCTCTACCACACCGTAACCCAAGCTATCAGCATGTTTTGTCTGGGTTATCACAACAATGTCCTAACCAGTCTCCCCAAGCCCCTCTTGCCTACACTCAACAGTCTCTGCAATTTTGGTTAAAAAAAAAAAAAAATTCTTTTCAAAATTCAAATATGATTATTTTGTTTTCTTGATAAAGAGCTTTTAATGTCTTGCCTCTTCCATTTGGACAGTATGCCCAACTCTTACCATAGCCATAGGCCCTCTCTGAAGCAACCCTTAGTTATCCAGATATCTGATTTTTCAATAATCTGTCTTTCAAGTCTTTGAAAGTACCAAGCTCTCTCTCTCTCCTCAGGGTCTTCATACATGCTATTTTTCCTGCTCCTTAGAATACTACTCCTGCCACTTTGCACATAAATAAAAATAACAAACACTTATGTGGAGCTTACTAAGACACTGTTCTAAGTACTTCATATATATTAATCTCTATTAATACTCTATTAAACTCTATTAATCTTCTCAACAGCCCTATGGAGTACGTATCATTATTATTTACATTTTACAGATGAAGACACTGTGGCACAGAGGAGTTAAGTAACTATTCCAAGGTCACCAAACTAATAAGTAGCAAGAGAGGGATTCAGTCACCTGCTGTCTGCCTCCAGCGTCCACATGCTTAGCCAATATGCAGCCCTGCCTTCCCCTTTGAGTCCCAACTTGAATATTTTTCCACAAGAAAGTTTTCCAGTATACCCTGACTTTTATACAGCTATGTTTTCTCCCTTTTGTCATCATGATCAGACATGTCTATTGTTTTACTAAACCTTAAACTACATAAGGGTAGATATTACAACTGTATTGGTCTAGCACAGTGCCAAGTATATAGTAAAAGCCCCACTGTTTCTTGAAAAATTAGCTGCTCTTGAAGATTGAAGTTACATGGTCCACAGCCCAGAATATCAGGTAACACAAAGCAGCAGTAGCAGCAGGCAACAACACCGAAGAGGGCTTGGTTAAAGGGAGGAGACTATTCTGCATCCCTCCACTAACCCCACTGCCTTCGAGTTGATTCCTACTCATAGGATCCCTATCCACTGTAAATTGGAGGTGATGCTTTGGCTACAAATGAGTCACCAAAGACAAAAGGGATCCAAAGACTGATCATAACTCATTGCCATCGAGGCAATTCCAACTCATAGAGGCTCTGTAGGACAGAGTAGAACTGCCCCACAGGGTTTCCAAGGTTGTAAATCTTAATGGAAGCGGGCTGCCACATCTTTCTAGTGTGGAGCAGCTGGTGGGTTTGAAGTGGGGACTTTTCAGTTGGTAGCCAAGTACTCAACCACTGCGCCACATGGGCTCCTTCAAAGGGTGACACGTAGCCTGTATTCCTGATTGGGGCAAGGGCCAAGTTGCAGGCAGACTAAAATATTCTTAAAAGTGTGGTAAATAAAATGAGGCTGACAATTCACTAAAGCTACATGGAAAAATCAGAGGCCTCATTCCATGCAAGGTTTTCACTTAATTGAGCGAGGTTGATTCATATGATTTCTCATGCTGGTGGATACGCTCTTCTGTAGATGGTATGTGATGGACTCTCAAGGTCACAGATACAAGTAGATATCTGAGCTGAGATTTAAACATTTCCCTTCTCTGTATTCTCATGGTTATATATGCAAACAAAAGAGTTTCCTTGGAAAACAAATCAGAAATTCGTATCAGCTTTTATTTAGGTGCTATTTATATTAAGCATTGCTAACACAAATGCAGTTTTTCTTTTCTTTTGTTTTATCTTTTACCTGATTTCCAACCCTGTTTTGCTCTTGGATGCACGACCTTTCTATAAATCATGGGAGTGAGTCACCTCTATCCATTTTGAGAAAATAGAGTTCTGGTATACTCTGTATTCTGACTCACGACTTGAGGTTAAGTGGGAATAGCTTTTGAGTCTTTAATTCTCATCCCTTCTGCTATTGCATCATTTGGGGAGATTTCTCACAATGTACTTCTTAACTCTAAGCTTTTCCTTTTTTTTTTTTTTTTTTTGCTACAAAGTACTAGAGATTGCATGAGCTACTGACGTTCAAGCAGGCTTAAACAGGGTTAAGAAAAACCTGTTTCCAGCTTTGGATTATGTCTTCTTTCCCCTGCCCTTTCCTAATGGGCTACCACCGATCTTATTTTGTTGTTTTTATAATGAAAATGTCTTTATTGTTGTTTCTAAATATAGAAATCATAAGCAGTCTAAAAAGAAAAAATAACTATGCTGAGAAGTATATGGAAAGTGAAATTCGTATCAAGTATAACTTCACTAGATAACCATAGTTAATATTCTGATAAATAGAATGCAGACAGGCAGACGTCTCCTTCTCTTTTTCTGGCGTGGTAAATGCGTATGTATGCATATGCGTGTGCGTGGGTGTGTCTGCATGCATGTGTGTGTGCATGCTGTGTTAGATATCTTCTGTTTGCCTTACCATATCACTACTCTGCACCAATGGGATGCTCTCAATAGGCTTGCTTACCCTCTGTCTTCCAGATGGATTTGGCCAATAAGAGATCAGAAGGAGGGAAGGAAGAGGCAGGGGATTAGGATTTATTCCTCCAGGCCTCTCCCTGTGAGCATGTTTGAAGCACACTGTGTCACCTATAAATATTCTTTCTCAAGGAAGATCCCTTGTTATGGAACAAACTGTGTCCCTCTCAAAAATATATATTGAAGTCCTGGGCCCTCTAATTGTGGATAGAATCCTGTTTGGAAATAGGGTTTCTTTTGTTATGCTAATGAGATCATACCAGAGTAGGGTGGGTCCTAAGTCTAATCATTTCTGAGTTGTAAAAAGAGCAGAATAGACACAGAAGCACACAGGAGGAAGACAGGCATCAACGAACAATGAAAACATTAAAAAATGTCAAGGAATGCCAAGGAACACTAAGAAATGCCAAGGTTTGATGACAGTCACCTGTAACTACAAGAGAGGCTCATAGAAGGAACTCACATGACTGAGACCCTGATCTGGACTTTTAGCTTCAAAAACTGTGAGAAAGCAAAATTTCTGTTCTTTAAAGACTTGCAGTATTTCTGTTACAGCAGCACTAGGTAACTAAGAGGTCAGGACAATGTCTAATTGCTATAAAAGTTATGAATACTTGTAATTTTTTTACTTGCTGCATTCTGGTAACAAATATCTTGTATAGTAGCCCTGGCCTGCAGACCACACTCTCAGTTGCAGAGCACTGGGAAATACTGCTAAAGGGTACTTCATCATCTGCACTTACAAAGGACCACACATTATGAGTGAATTAAAATTATGTAAGTTAGAATTCTGCCTTTCTGGTGAAGTAAACCGAATATAAAATGGTCCTTCGAAGCTTTTGTGGGAATAAATTATTCCCTGAGGAATGTGCTTGGTAAGTAATAAACATGGAAAGTCGTTGTTTGTTCTCCACTAGGCAGAGAAAAACTAATTTCACAGTTTATTGTAGCTGAATGTTTGGCATTTGTTATCTTTATTCTTATTCTGTGTTGTGGTTATTTAATCTTTCCCTTGCAAAATTACTTTTTATTTAATGAGATATTTTGCTCAGTGCATTTGTAAATAAAGCAACCATAGTTAAATAACTCAGATTCTTATGGTTCCCATTTTACATCTGACATCCTTCTTGGCTGATCCACCAGTCTACGTGGCTTGATTCTCTTCCCAAAGTATCTTTCCAGGAATACTCCACAGAGTCTTTCCTATGGAAACTGTATTAAACTTTTAATAATTCAGCAATTTTGGCACCATCATACCTTCCCCAAAGTGCACTTATCTGGAGGACATTTTTCCATGAAGAACATCAGGAAACTACTCCAGTATCAGCATAAGTGGTACCAGAGAGATCTCTAGATATTCACAGAGATGCCTTTAACTAATTCGACAGACATTTTAATATTCATTCTCAAATAGTGTCTCTTCAACATGTTCTGATCTAAACAATGTGCATATATAGCAATGTGCCCCTACTTTAAAACAAAACAATTTATTTATTTTGTAAACAAAACAGTGTACATTTCTATCTTTTGTGAGTTTTTCTGTTGGTTATAGAGAGCAATAGAGAAGGGATTCTATAGCAGCATACCTTTATTGAGAGACCATCTAACCTTTTAAAAGATGTCCATGTAAATACTGTTAAAACATCTTTCTTGGTGATCACCAGAACCAATCATTTTTTTATCCATTGAGAAAATTATGAATTTGTAGGGTCAGGATGCAGTTAGTAGGCAATTATTTTACAAGAGGCAATAATCAAATATTTTCAATTTGCCCAAATCATCTGTGTTGAGAGGCTTGAAAAGGAATAATGAAAAGCTTCTCAAAACATCATCGACTTGGTTAAATAACGAACAAAACCATTAAAAGATAAATAAGGAAACATGTTCAAGACTAACCCTCATGTCCTACATAACAGAAGTGCTACGGTCTGTGTTCTATATGAAATATATTTCATGTTTATACTTGTGGCCCTAGACTTGGTGGCCTTAAATGGTTTGGAATGATGTCTCTTTGAGTGAGTCTGTGCAGCCAAGAAGAGTACTAAAAGCTATTTCCCTAAAAGCTAACTTTTAGGCTTGAATAGCCTTTTTACAATTTCAGGTGCATATTCAAACTTTTTTTTTTTTTTCACTATTAAGCAAGTATTTTTAAAAGCCTGTAGAATTTCCTGAAGGCAATATGCTGTGACACACAAACGCACATACACGCACTCATTAAAGCATTACCAATCTATGCATTCTGGCTTCTTCTATTTGTAAACCACAAATGACCTTGATAAAGCTTCAATGGTTTTTTTCAAGGTAGAATGTGAGGAAGTTTGGGTTGATATTTCCATTGCACATTGACCATTTTTTTCTGAGCACTGTGCTGACCACTTTACATTCATTAACCTATTTTATCCTTATAAAAACAATAGAAGGCAGTATAATAATCAAATTCTATAGATGAGAAAACTTGACATTCGGAAAGTAAATTAACTTGTCCTAGATCACACAGAAAGTTATATGGATGGGCCAGTGTTCAAACTGTACTACAAACTTTCTACTTTTCTTGGACCAGGGAGGAAGTAAGAGAAGTTGGAAAAATTGTACATGACACGATAGCTAGTTTCTTTCAAACAAAGTTTACAATGCTGTAGCCTACCAAACCCATTGCCATCGAGTTGATTCTGACTCATAGCAACCCTATAGGACAGAGTAGGACTGCCCCATAGGGTTTCCAAGGAGCAGCTGGTAGATGTGAATTGCCAACATTTTGGTTAGCAGCCAAGCTCTTAACCACTGCACCACCAGGGCTCCATGACCTACCAAACCCAGTAATTTCATGGGTTGCTAGATATTGCCCAGAGGATAGTAACTGCCACATTTTCTTTATTTATCATGGGGCATTTTTATGATGGTAACTTTTGCTTACTTAATAATAAATTGCCTTAATTTACCTTCTAATCTGAGAACTGAATAAGGTTACTTGAGGTCCCAGAGCACAGATCAGGAGTTAGAGACTTAAATGCCAAAAACCTTTGCTCCACCCAAGGCAATGAACACATACCTGAGTCAGTGATAAGATAATGATTGCTGTGTAATTACAGCTGTGTACTCAAAATTATTTATCGACCATCTAATCAGAAACCAACTATATGTCACAGGTTGGTTGTACTTCATGGCCTTCAGAGGAAGCCAGCTAATGCCACAATCTTTAAAACTACTCTTGTGACTGATTGCCGCAGCCCTTGATCTCCAAACACTTGGCCTTCCACATACACTTATGCTCTACCACATACTATGGATTACTCATTCTCATTTCTGTGCAGGAAAAAAAAAAAAAAAAGGCTATCTGTGCTCTTTTGCTCATATGTGTGCTTATATGCCTGAGTAATTAATCCTAGAATTTCGTTTAAGGGTCTGCTATGGAGGCCACCCCTAGCACCATTTGCTGTATTCATTATCTTAGCAGAAATCAGCATATTTAAGGTAGACAATTTTGAGTACAGGACCATTTGTAAAGCTGTAGAAAGGATGTAGGAAAGCCACAAGGTATAATGCAGTAACTCATGGAACATCATGTCCACTCCCAGGCTTGAAAGAACAAAGTCAAGGAGCAGTGAAAAGAATATGGAAAGGGAAGAGAGCTTGGTATAGAAGGCCTCGTAACAAATTCTGTGATCACTGGTTAAGGAATAAAATCAGCTCTTCCAAGATTTAAAGGGAGGGTAACAAAGGAAATAAATACCGTGGCCTCATCTCCTCTTTCCCCCCAATCTCCTGTTGACAATGCCAACAAGAAGTCAGAAGATAAGGGATCCCCTGGATGCCATCCATGTAAGTCAGCTACTCAGTGCACAGGGCAGGTTTGGGAGAGATGGAGAGTAGGTCTGGAGGGGCAAAGGGAAGACATAATGCACACTTTCTGGCAAGGTGCAGTTTTCTCATGGGTAGCAATGAAATCAAGACAGACTGTAGAGAAACATTGGCTCTCTCCCTGACAGATTTCCCCTAACCTAAACACACACACCTGGGTCCGAGAGAGACCCATTGACTCCGAATGATCCTGGCAAGACTGCCCCCCTGCATCAACATGCTGTCAACAAGTTTCAAGAGAGGCCCACTTGGACTCCATATGTCTAGTAATGCCCTCCCCACAGTCTCAAGCAATTCCCAGAGCACAGCTTCTAAATGTATTCCTCAGAGCTACTAGTAGCGATCCTGGTAAGCTCTCCAATTCACCCTTATTTTGACTTATTTGGGATCTCATCCTTGACTACAGAGGCATTTAAAAAAAAAAAAAAAAAAAAACCTGACTCATTTCAAATCTGTACTTGGAAATGTCATAGTTTCTAAGACTCAAAGGGGATTTACTATATTTTAAAAGATCAATTTCTTGGGGAAAGTATATTTATACTTAAAACTTAATCCCCTGACATACTACACAAAGACAAAAATCCTTTAGCATCCAGAAACTTTATTATTTCTGTCTTCCAAGGTGGATTCCTTAGTCAGAGTACTGTAAATGGCCTCAGTTCATCACCAGTAATTTTTAATCACAGATGTGTTAAGAAAATTCTTCTCTAACATTCAGACGCAGAGCCTACACCCGAGACCCTTGACAATTAACTGCCAATTGATGTGTTCTTTTTACCTTGGTGTCAGCTTTCTAGGACAGCCTCCTAGGCAGGCTGGGAGATTATGCAGAGTCTAGTTTGCACTCCATTAATAATAGCTTTAATTTGTTTGTGATCATCTTCTATTAATACGATTTACTGAGAGAATAGATTTTCCAAGAAAGTGTATTGATGAAATGAAGCTCTCCTGAGATTGCTCCCGCCTAGATAGCCCACTGTCACCAGAAGTCATCAGGTAGTGATTTGGAGGCTTGTTGAAAAGGCCTCATATATCAAGTAGAATTGGTGGAATCAAAAGAATCCTTTTTACTGCCTGTCACCCTGAGACTATAACAGTCACTGTGTTTGGAGGAGCCCTCGTCCTTGGCAATGTTAATCAGAGTTCCAAATATTGTTGAGAAAATCCTGTACACGTTATTTTGCTTTTACAGAGGCATAATGCAAATTAGTTTGAGGAATCGTGAGTTCCTGAAGTTTATTATAAATCATTTATTTTACACACAAGTTATTAATACAGGGGGAGATACATACTAAGATCACCATCCCGGGAATCCCAAAGAAGTCTTATAGATGTATTATTTTTAAAAATGTATGTCCCCCATCCCTTAAACCAATTTGTGAAGGACACTAATCAACTGATTTAATTGGCTACACTTTTTCATTCACCCTAAGAGTTGGAAATCAGTCAAGGGAAAAAATGGGCAACAGAACAAAAACAAAGTATAAAATAGGTGGTTTTGCTTGTTTTGAGAATTCACATCTCTTAAATTCACTTCAAGCTCTGTCAACGGCTGGACAAGATTAAGATAAAACAGGACTTATAAATTCAGGAAGGACCCCCAGGTGATAGATATGCAAATGAAATGACCATAGGAATGACACTATGGAATGTTGTTTAGAATCACATTGCATAATTTGCTATGTTTTGTACAAGAAATGGAGGAAAATAAGAATATATATTTGATTTTTCTCATATTTGTACAAAGAATCACTAAAAACATACACATATAACTAATTGTTAGTTGGGGCCATGGACTGGGTGGGCTACAGTAGAAAGGGATAAAGATTGGAGCAAGGACTTCTCAATATATAGATTTCACAGTGTTTTTTGTCTTTAACCACACAAATGTATCAAATTAAACTGAAAATATGAAAAAAACTATATCGCATTTCTAACACAAATAAGATTTTTTCAGTTGCTCATAGGAGAGGGTTAAATATTGGAATATCTGGTGCATTAGTGGTAAGAATATCTTTTTTTTCATGCACACAAAAGAGCAATATATAGAGGGAAAGAGAAGAAAACCTGAGGCAGCGGTTATGGGGCAAAAGTTGCTAACTTACTGGGAATGAGAATATCAATCCCTGTTGAATGGATGAGAGTTTGCAGTGGTTCACTGTGAATGAAGGGACGATCACACCCAGGCAGAGCAGACAAACCCTGTAAGAGTGGAAAACAGATATAATAACAAGTAAAGAGGGCAGGCTGGCAGAAAATATTCTTCAAACACAGCAGTTTCAATTTTTGAATTAATATGCCCCTTAGAGAATCTGGAAACCCTCATGGCGTAGTGGTTAAGAGCTGTGGCTACTAACCAAAAGGTCAGCAGTTTGACTCCACCAGGCACTCGTTGGAAACCATATGGGGCAGTTCTACTCTGTCCTATAGGGCTGCTATGCGTCAGAATCAATTTGACAACAAACGGTTTGGTTTTTTTGGTGGTTTTTAGAGTATCTGACGTAAAAGTTGAGACCTCTTCTCTGGGAGAAAAATGCGCATATACACATACAAAAGTTGTGATTGCAAATGAGAAGTTAACACTGAAGCCTGTGGACGTAGGGCACAGATCTCCATATTTTAATAGGTAAAAGTAGACACTTTAAGCTGGAGAGAACTTGGACCACAGCCTAGCTGTCACTGATGGCTAAGTGATCTTAGATAAATTACTCAATACCCCTGAGCCTCAGTTTCCTCATCTTCAAAAGGGCAGTTGCTACTCCTATGTGCCTAAACCCAAAAATCAAATCCACTGCCATATAGTCAATTCCAACTCACAGCAAACCTCTACCCAGAACCCAAGGGTAAAACTGCTTCCTAGACTTTCTAAGGCTGTAAATCTTTATGGACACAGGCTGCCACATCTATCTCCCTCTGAATGGCTGGTGGGTTCAAATCGCCAGCCTTTCAGTTAGCAGGCGAGCCGTTTAACCACTGAACAACCAGGACTCCAGTATGTGCCTACTATATACGAGAAACTAAAAAAAAAAAAAAAGTTAAATGTTATTATTTTTCCTACCATATGTTGGATGGCAGACACAAGATTAGGGATTCTAGGGCTGGGCAAAAAGACAGTTGGTCAGTTCTTATCAAGGTAAGCCATATGCCTTGCTTCAGCAACTTGTGAACAAACTGGGATTCCTTTTGCTATTCAAATGTAAATACTATGAGTCATTTGCTACCTGACATCAAGAATATCTTTGGTATCCCCCACCTCCCCCCAGATATTTTTATTCTCATAAAAATTTCAGGGCAATTAGGGAGCATTCTCATTCCAGTGGTGTAAGGTCTGGGTTTGCATGTTTCAAGGAGAGAAAACTATAGACATGGTGCTGTCAGGGAAAGAATCCCGTGTTTTAGGGCCTTGCTTCTATCGCAGTTTCACAGGGTGGTTGATGATCTTACAATCTAATAGGATGCTTGAGGTACATGCTGGCTTTGAGAGTCTGACAGTAGTTTCTAAGGGTGCAAAGAAAAATTAGAGATTGAAGTGAGAACATTTGCTGAGGTTGTGATATTTTGATTATCAATAAAATGCATGATGATATAATATTACCATTTCTGTGTTACTGGCAGCTTTAAGACATGGGGTGTGCCTCCAACGAACAGTGTGGTAAGCTGCCTTATACTTGAAGGGGACAAGAAGAAAAAACAAAAAAGGTGAAAAACAGATCCCCATGAAATAATGCAAAATTAATCAAAGAGGTGTCACCGTTCCCTGATCTAAATGCTCACAGAATTTATTTTCATATAAAGACAATGTCAATTCTAAAATGGCAAAGACATAGAGAAGCCCATTAAGCATTAGTGTATCAACAAACTATTAGATTTATTTAACCGATGGTGCATAATTCCATAAAGAGGAAATGAGAATATGTTGATAAAGTTAAGCCCAACAGAAGTCCAAACATTTGCTGTTTTTCATCCCATTGGGAATTGTACTCAGGTTCTTGCTTCAGTCTCATACCACCTCCCTGTTTGCTTTCAAAGACGAGCAAAGAGTGATTGAATGTAATGTTTAATGGCTTCAATCTTGAGGTCAATTGAATGGCTATGTCATTGAATTAAAGAACATACTGCCATTTTTTTTCTGTTCTAAATACTATTAGTCTTCCAAAAAAAAAAAAAAAGCTTGAGACTTAAATGACAAGTAACAAATTGATGACATCTACTCCAGACTAATTAGGTAAAAGCTTCATTCTATGTGGTTCTTGACCTTTAATAACCGTAATAATACTAGCATAATACCAATAACCTGCTACTAGGCATTTAAAGTGTCCATTTCACTGCTGCTGGATATAGCAATTAGAAAGAGAGGACCTAATTACAAGCTAGTGGTATTTCAGCAACATAAACCTTTCAAAACCATTCATCATCACCCTAGGACTGGATTAAGGCATGTGAGAGTCCTAAACACTGATAACCTGTGGTGGCCCCTCTTCTGCTTCCTCCCACATTTGAACGGCATATGTGAGTTATATAAATACATGTATATGTGTAGGTGTGTTTTAGCTATCCATGGGGTAACTTCCTTTTAAATGTGACTATATCGACGGTACTGGGTTGGGTATAATATTAGCGATTGAACACGAAAGTGGCGTATGCCATTTTAGTGGCATGAGACGAACTGAATTATAAAATTTTTAGCAGATGCGGGGTACTAAGATTTTTGCTATATACCACGTTTTCTACAAAAAGAATATTCCGCATATTCTACAACAAAGAAAATGAGTCAGTGAACTCAGTTGTTTGAACAATGAATGTAAAATTCTGATGCTTCTGTTTTGTTGATGCCCTAAGCATTATTGGGTAATCTGTCCCTGTCATCAACTCTTTTCCTTCCTGAGAATGGCTTATTCAGTATCCGTCAGCTTTCAAAAACTTAGTCATCTTCTAATTCACTTTATTTCAGTCAGCTCGGTATACCAATAATCACACTCAAAATTCTTTTCAGGACACAGTTCACCGATTTGCTATGTAGCTTTGCTTTCTCCCCTCAAATTGCTCTTTCAATAGAATGTCAGCCACTTTGGTGTTACTGGACTTAAATGGTGTCATGGGTTGAATTATGTCCCCCCAAAAATGTGTGTATCAATTTGGCTGGGCCGTGATTCTCAGTATTGTGTGGCTGTCCTCCATTTTGTGACTGTAATTTTATGTTAAAGAGGATTAGGATGGGATCATATCACCCTTACTGAGGTCGCATCCCTGATCCAATCTAAATGGAGTTTCCCCGGGGTGCAGCCTACACCACCTTTAATTTTACAAGAGATAAAAGGAAAGCGAAGCAAGCAGAGAGTTGGGGACCTCATACCACCAAGAAAGAAGCACCAAGAGCAGAGTGCGTCCCTTGGACCTGGAGTTTCTGCGTAGAGAAGTTCCTAGTCCGGGGGAAGATAGATGAGAAAGACCTTCCTCCAGAGCCGACAGACAGAGAAAGCCTTCCCCTCGAGCTAACGCCCTGAATTTGGACTTCCAGTCTACTAGACTGTGAGGAAATAAACTTCTCTTAGTTAAAGCTATCCACTTGTGGTATTTCTGTTACAGCAGCATTAGATGACTAAAACAGATAGGAATCTGATCTTTTCTCTAAGACACATCCTTTTCAGTCCAAATGTTTTTAGCCCAAACCATTTGTTTTTGTGGGATTTTTCCCCCAAAATTGCAGGATAGTGTGTCTATTCCCTCTTATTTCTGCATGCATATTGGCCAGTCCTATTATAGCTCCTCTCTTTCATATAATCCTGTGCCAAGTACAGCCAGTAGCAACTTACCCACACTAGTACGGTTATTTTTTCAATCTCTTTTCTGGTGCTATTAAATGAAATATCACATGTTCTTCTTTCCAGGCTATTAAAAGCACCATTTTATCAGATGTTTTGCTGCTGCATAACATGGATCAGCATCTTTTCACTAGGTCCGTGCTGTATATTTTAGGTTTTTTTGTTGTAGGACTCCACTTTTAGCACCAACTTCTTTTCTGATCATCTTAAGACTATGCTGAGATAAAAAAACCTGTTGCCATCGAGTTGATTCCACCTCGTAGTGGCTCTATAGGACGGAATAGAACTGTTCCATAGGGTTTCTAAGGAGCGGTTGGTGGATTTGAACTGCTCAACTTTTCAGTTAGCAGCTATAGCTTACCATAGTTCTTAACCACTACACCACCAAGGCTCCAAATTTCAGTGGCTGAACACATTAAAATTGTATTTCTTTATAATTCTCCACATTACTCCATGTTGAATCAGGTTGGTACAGGGCTCTTCCCCAAAGTCACCTGGTTATTCAGAGTAAACTAGGCCCTGCCATGTCACAGCTACAGCACCATCTGAAATGTTAGGCTTCTTTGGGGTTCTCACCAGAACACAAGACATAGGGAATTGACACTACTCTTCTGTGTTTCACTCCATAAACGGCACATGTTACTTCTGCTCATGGCCATTGGTCAGGTCTAGTCACTTGGCCCTAACCGAAGGGCTGAGTTACATTGGGGAATTCATATCTATTCACTGAGTAGTAACTATCTGCCACACTGTAGACAAAACACCTTGACCGATGACTTTGTAACACTTACAGGTCAGTTCCTTTATACCTTTCTAGCTCTCATTAGGTATAAAGACATTATTTATATCTATTTAGTTTCTTCAATATTTCACTAAAATTCTGACTTTTTAAAACTTTCTTATAAACCTCTTATACACAATAGAGATTTAATTTCTCATTGATGGGAGCCTAAACCTCATCACTCTGACCATGTTTTTTAAAATGTTTTGTTATCTATAGCTATATAATTAAAGAACTAATAAAATATAAAATATTAGACCTATGCAAAAGAAAATATGGGACAATACTTCCTAAGTCTTGAAACTTTGAAATGACAACAGCTGGAATAAATCATACTCTTTGAAATATGAACACAAAGAAATGCATGTAGAGATCAGTCACTGATGTTTCAATGTTAATAATAGATTACAATGTCTTTTTTAAAAGTTTTAAACTTTTGCCTGTCAACTGAAAACACTGACATAAAAAATTACAGATGCCACTACCTACACAATCCATGCATAATTAATAATTATGACATATATTAAAATCATGAATTTGTTGCAGATGAATACAAACGGGATTCACATACCGTTCTGAACCTGTGGAACAAATCTTATCCAGAAAATAAAAGGTATTCATGATAACACTGCCCAGAATTGGAAGATAACTTCGAATCTGTTGTTCAAGCTCAATATCTCAGGTATTAACATGGGAAGAACAGAATAAAAGTTTTAATATTCAGCAGGTTTGAAGAATGAAATGTTCAGAAAGGTCAAACGTTCTCGTTAATATGTCTACCGTGGGTTTAATGTGTGGAATACTAGTTTTTAATGAATTTAGATATGATAGAATTTATTTTAATATAAAATAATATTTGTTTGATGGTTCAATAGGCACTTAAGGATCTCACAGATTTCACACAATAAACTTTAATTACCATTATTCTGTAGATTTACACTAATGCTGGTTAACCAATTAACCAGTTAATAAAAGGTACCACTGATTTTGGAATAATGCAGGCCACAGATCTCATTTGATACTACCTCTTACTTGCTATGCATCCTTAAACAATTTATTCATTTGAGAAACGTTTTTTATCATTAAAATTAATATCTATTTCACAAGATTACCTGGAATAGTCTTTGATCAAATCAACGCTATGTGTAGATTAGAGTAACATTTAGATTGTTCATCTTTTGTTATTTCTTTCTTTTGTGCTGTTCTATTTAAGGTCTGCTTAACCTTTTTTTTTTTTTAACTTTTTTAGTTTAACTAACTTACCTGAAATATTTCCTTGGACCAAGAAGTGAGTAGTAAACCTAAACAGATCAAACTCAGTGAATCTCTTGCAAATCATGACATTTAACAACAACTGTGTTTTGGGTGGAAACTCTGGTGGCGTAGTGGTTAAGTGCTATGGCTGCTAACCAAGAGGTTGGTAGTTCAAATCCACCAGGCACTCTTTGGAAATGCTATGGGGCAGTTCTACCCTGTCACATAGGGTCACTATGAGTCAGAATTGATTCAATGGTAATGAATTTGTTTTTTTTTTTTTTTGGTGTTTTGGGTTACATCTGCATCCTCAGTACTCATCTAAATGCATTCCACACTTGAGGAAATGGGACAAATTTTTACTCTTAATATGTTCTGTTCTTTCTCACCTTCATATCTTTGCTGCTCAAGTACTTCCTTTCAACTGAATTTCTCCCTTTCTTGTCAGAGTCTTCTCCATATCATGAAGTTCTACTCATTTCCAAGGCCTATCTCAAACATTAGGTCCACTAATATCTAGTTCTGAGTTGCACTCATTGGATTGTGGAATGTATTCAGTGTTCCAGGTACAGTGTCAATGTATGAAATTGCCAGATGATCAAGATCCCTGCTGTAGGGAAACCTATGGTGTGGTGGACAACATACCGACAAAGAGAGAATTTCAATTTAAGGTGATGAGTTTAGTGGTAGTACAAAGTAGAACATGTTATCTGTTGCTTATTTGAGGTTGCTAATGTCCATTTTATGGCAAGAATCTTATTCAGCAGTAAAGTGCACTGGTAAGAGGAGCTCAGCTGACCTGCGTATTAATTCAAGATTTTCCGCATACTTGTGACATTGAGCCAAATACTTAAATACTTAACCCTCTTAGTATTTTTTTAATGGTAGAAATAATAACATTTTCAGCTTTGTCCTGGAGTCAACTAAAATAGCATATATAATAAAATATCTAGTTCAGAACCTGGCACATAGGCAACGATCAAATGGCAGCTATTTTTGTTTTTCTGTGTACTTCATCAATAATAAGACCATATGTTCTCTGAGCTAACCTATCTCAGATACATATCTAATCTAAGTCTTATATAGCACTTTGCCCAATGTACTTGTAACAGGTGACTTGTAGGCATTCAACTTGAATGAGTAAATAAATGATTATGCAAGGAGAAGAATGGATGGATATATAAGGGTAGGGTTTTGAAGATTGCTCAAAGCAGAAGTCTCCAACCAGGAGAGCTGTCAGCAGAAGGAACCAATGAGACAGATGCTAACAGCAGGTATATTATACAGATTTTGGAATTGAAATATGATGATGTAAAGGAAAACTCTGAAGCCACATCTTATTTTACTATTATGGTGAAAAAAAGTTGTTGTTTTTTTTTTTTAATTAAACCTCCCTCAAAATGAACACACACACAAACAACATCTTTATTTAAATCACAGACAGCCAAGGAGCTAACCAAGGTCACACAGTAAGTGACATTGTTATTCAAATGTGGTTCTGACTATTTTAAGAACCATCTCACCCCATTGCCTCTTCCTCTGAAACATTAAATTTTGTACTATCAAAAAAGGCAAAGTTTTTACTTCTTTAGAAAAATATATGTATTACCATTAAAGGCATTTAGAAAGGATGCTGATAAATACTGCTATTTCCTCTCTTCTGATGATCATTGAATATAAGGGAAATAACAACACAAGTAATTAATTCTTTCTCTTCCTTTCTTAATAATACTATTGAAATTAAAACAAAGGAAAATGCTTTTAGGAAATTTCTTGGCTTAAAATGTTTCACAGAACTCCAAGTAAGACTCACACATGGGGACCATTCAGCTCCTGCCCAAATTATTTCATTGTATCTTGGGGCCTTAGTGTATTAAAAAATGTTACAAGGAGGTAGAGATGTATCATAAAATCTATATTTTAAAGAAATTTCTAGCTCAGAGTAAATGAAGGGAAGTGGGAATCAATTACACTGGGTATGTAATTTCAATAAATGAAACACCAGAATGATTGAAGCTTATATATTCAGGATAGTAGAATGAGTCTGACAGTGGGTGACTGCATTTTAATACTATGAATACAGGAGGAGAAATTAAAAAAAAGAATAGGAGAGAGAGAGGAACAAAATAGAAGTTACACTAATGCTGTAAATATTTTGAAATATAGAACGGTGTACTGATGCCCAAAGGATGCTATGAATGAAAAAGCTGAGATTGCCTCTGATGGGAATATAAAGTCTGCCTGAATTTTCTGGGCTAAAGCTGAATCATCTTAGAAATGAAAATATTGGTAGGTACTTTACACGGAGACATATTTATATATTAAGATCCTGAACTGTAGCTTACTTGAATGTTGGCAATAATGTATTGCATTATCAAGCTAATGGGCCAGTTCACGGCAAAATTGAAAAGTAATTACCCCTAATTTATTGTATTTATTTATAATTTATACTTTCCAAAATTTACAAAAAAAAATCTTTGGCAGGATTTTACATAGAGACACACGTGAATACACACACACATACACGCATACACGTACACATATACACAGTTTTACTTATATGTGTGTTCATTTATATTTATGCATATGTTCTTAATGGTTAATGGTAAAAGCAGGATGCCTCTATTACATGGTGGCTTTGAGGATTAAATGATATTGTATATATAAAGTGCTGAGTAGAATGTATGATAATTGGCAATATGTCAGCAAGAAGAAAGTTAAGGAGGTAATTTAAATAATATCCAGGGCACTTAAAGAAGGTCATGATTGAGTTACATCAAATGTGGGAAGCCCAATTTATCCAGGGATTCGTGACAACTCAAAGCAAAGTAAAATTCTGAGGCATCACCTGGCTTTCATTGTGTAATAAAAGGGAGCACAGAAAGCATATCCTGGTATAAACTGCATAAAGGTACATCAATTTTATTGTTATATGAAGGAATTGGTGCAGGATAATATCATCAGTAGTATACTGCTAAAAACGCACTTGAAACACATATAGTTGGACATAAAATGTAGAGAGAAAAAAAATCAGCTATTGAATAATTTTACCCAGGGTCAAGGTGAGCCGAAGGAGTGGCAACAATACAGCACTGGAACTAAACAAAATAGTAACTAAACTGTCTTTGGAAATAATGGAAGTAGACTCCTTGATATATTTTGCTTGTTTAAAGTAGTCTTTTCTTATCAAAATTTTTTTAATCTTTTTTTTAAACAATTTTTATTGTGCTTTAAGTGTAAGTCTACAACTCAAGTCAGTCTCTCACACAAAAAACCATATACACACCCTGCTACACATTCCCAATCACTCTCCCCCTAATGAGACAGCCTGCTCTCTCCCTCCACTCTTTCCCCTCTTGTCCATTTCACCAGCTTCTAACCCCCTCTACCCTCTCATCCCCTCTCCAGGCAGGAGATGCCAACATAGTCTCAAGTGTCCACCTGATCCAAGAAGCTCACTCCTCACCAGCATTGCTCTCCAAACCATTGTCCAGTCCAATCCATGTCTGAAGAGTTGGCTTCGGTTCCTGTCGTGGGCCAACAGAAGGTCTGGGGGCCATGACCACCAGGGTCCTTCCAGTCTCAGTCAGACCATTAAGTCTGGTCTTATGAGAATTTGGGGTTTGCATCCCACTACTCTCCTGCTCCCTCTGGGGTTCTCTGTTGTGTTCCCTGTCATGGCAGTCATCGGTTGTAGCCAGGCACCATCTAGCTCTTCTGGTCTCAGGATGATGTAGTCTCTGGCTCATGTGGCCCTTTCTGTCTCTTGGGCTCGCAATCGCCTTGTGTCCTTGGTGTTCCCTATTTTCCTTTGATCCAGGTGGATTGAGACCAATTGATGCATCTCAGATGGCTGCTTGGTAGTGTTTAAGACCCCAGACGCCACTCTTCAAAGTGAGATGCAGAATGTTTTCTTAATAGATTTTATTATGCCAATTGACTTAGATGTCCCCTGAAACCATGGTCCCCAGGCCCCTGCCTCTGCTACACTGGCCTTCGAAGCATTCAGTTTCTTCAGGAAACTTCTTTGCTTTTGGTTTAGCCCAATTGTGCTGACCTTCCCTGTATTGTGTCCTGTCTTTCCCTTCACCTAAAGTAGTTCTTATCTACTAATTAGTGAATTCCCCTCTCCCATCCTCCCTCCCTCCCGTCTCTAGTAACCACAAAAGTATGTTTTCTTGTCAGTGTAAACTATTTCTCAAGTTCTTGTAATAGTTATCTTATACAATATTTGTCCTTTTGCAACTGACTAATTTCACTCAGCATTATGCCTTCCAGGTTCCTCCATGTTATGAAATGTTTCACAGATTCCTCACTGTTCTTTATCGATGCATAGTATTCCATTGTGCGAATATACCATAATTTATTTATCCATTCATCCATTGATGGGCATCTTGGTTGCTTCCATCCTTCTGCCATTGCAAACAGTGCTGCAATAAACATGGGTGTGCATATATCTGTTTGTGTAAAGGCTCTTATTTCTCTAGGATATATTCCAAGGAGTGGGATTGCTGGATCGTATGGTAGTTCTATTTCTAGCTTTTTAAGGAGGCACGAAATTGATTTCCAAAGTGGTTGTACCATTTGACATTCCCACCAGCAGTGTAGAGGTGTTTCAACCTCTCCACAGCCTCTCCAACATTTATTATTTTGTGTTTTTTGGATTAATGTCAGCCTTGTTGGAGTGAGATGAAATCTAATTGTAGTTTCGATCCGCATTTCTCTAATGGCTAATGATCGTGAACATTTCCTCCTTTATCTGTTAGGTACCTGAATGTCGTCTTTAGTGAAGTGTCTATTTATATCTTTTGCCCATTTTTAAATTGGGTTATTTGTCTTTTCACAGTTGAGTTTTTGCAGTGTCTTGCAGATTTTAGAGATTAGGCGCTGATCAGAAATGTCATAGCTAAAAACTTTTTCCCAGTCTGTAGGTAGTCTTTTTACTCTTTTGGTGAAGTCTTTGGATAAGCATAGGTGTTTGACTTTTAGGAGCTCCCAGTTATCTAGTTTTTCTTCTGCATTCTTTATAATGTTTTGTATACTGTTTATGCCATGTTATTAGGGCTCCTAATGTTGCCCCTATTTTTTCTTCCATGATCTTTATCGTTTTAGATTTTATATTTAGGTCTTTGATCCATTTTGAATTAGTTTTTGTACATGGAGTGAGGTATGGGTCTTGTTTCATTTTTTTGCAGATGGACATCCAGTTATGCCAGCACCATTTGTTAAAAAGACTGTCTTTTCCCCATTTAACTTTTCTGGGGCCTTTGTCAAATATCAACAGCTCATATGTGGATGGATTTATGTCTGGATTCTCAATTCTGTTCCATTGGTCCATGTACCTGTTGTTGTACCAGTACCAGGCTGTTTTGACTACTGTGGCAGTATAATAGGTTCTAAAACCAGGTAACGTGAGGCCTCCCACTTTGTCCTTTTTCAGTAACGCCTTATTTATCCGGGGCCTCTTTCCCTTCCATATGAAGTTGTTGGTTTGTTTCTCCATCTCATTAAAGAATGTCGTTGGGATTTGGATCAGAATTGCATTAAATGTATAGATTGCTTTTGGTAGAATAGACATTTTCACAATGTTAAGTCTTCCTGTCCACGAGCAAGGTGTGTTCTTCCACTCATGTAAGTCTCTTGGTTTCTTGAAGAAGTATACTACAGTTTTCTTTGTATAAGTCTTTTACATCTCTGGTAAGATTTATTCCTAAGTATTTTATCTTATTGGGGGCTACTGTGAATGGCATTGATTTGGTGATTTCCTCTTCGATGTTCTTTTTGTTGGTGTAGAGGAATCCAAGTGATTTTTGTATGTTTATCTTGTATCCCGATACTCTGCTGAACTTTTCTATTAGTTTCAGTAGTTTTCTGGAGGATTCCTTAGGGTTTTCTATGTATAAGATCATGTCATCTGCAAATAGAGATACTTTTACTTTTTCCTTGCCAATCTGGGTGCTCTTTATTTCTTTATCTAGCCTAATTGCTCTGGCTAGGACTTCCAGCACAATGTTGAGTAAGAGTGGTGATAGAGGGCATCCTTGTCTGGTTCCCGATCTCAGTGGGAAAGTTTTCGGGCTCTCTCCATTTAGGGTGATGTTGGCTGTTGGCTTTGTATAAATGCCCTTTATTTTGTTGAGGGATTTTCCTTCTATTCCCATTTTGCTGAGAGTTTTTACCATGAATGAGTGTTAATTTTTTTTTAATCTAAGGTTTTACTGTTGTCGTTAGTATCACGAAGTCGGTTCCATAGCGACCCCCCATACAACGGAAAGAAACACTGCCCTGTCCTTTACCATCCTCACAATTGCTACGCTTGAGCCCACTGTTGCCGCCACTGTGTTAATCCACTTCATTGAGAGTCTTTGTCTTTTCCTCTGACCCTCTACTTTATCAAGCATGATGTCCTTGTCCAGGGACAGGTCCCTCCTGATAACATCTCTAAAGTACATTAAAGAAAGTCTCGCCATCCTTGCTTCTGAGGAGTATTCTAGCTGTACTTCTTCTGAGACAGATTTGTTCACTCTTCTGGCAGTCCATGATATATTCAATATTCTTCACCAACACCATAATTCAAAGCCATCCATTCTTCTTCAGTCTTCCTCATTCATTGTCCAGCTTTCACCTGTGTATGAGGCAACTGAAAATACCATGGCTTGGGACAGGTCCACCTTAGTCCTCAAAATGACGTCTTTGCTTTTGAAAACTATAAGAAGTCTTTTGAAGCAGATTTGCCTAATGCAATGTCATTTGATTTTTTTTACTGCTGCTTTCATAAATGTTGACTGTGGATCCAAGTAAAATGAAATTCTTCACAACTTCAATATTTTCCCCATCTATCATGATGTTGATTATTGGTACAATTGCAAAACTCTTTGTTTTCTTAATGTTGAGGTACAATCCATACTGAAGGCTGTAATCTTTGATCTTCCTCAGTAGGTACTTCAAGTCCTCTTCACTTTCAGCAAGGAAGGTTGTGTCATCTGTGTATCACAGGTTGTTAATGAGTCTTCCTCCAATCCTGATAAATGTTTTTGTTCATATAGTCTAGCTTCTTAGGTTATTTGCTCAGGATACAGATTTAATAAGTATGGTGAAAGGATACAACCCTGAGACACACCTTTCACTATTTTAAACCACCCAGTCTCTCCCTGTTCTATTTGAACAACTGCCTCTTGTTCTATATGCAGGCTACCCATGAGCACAATAAAGTATTCTGAAATTCCCATTCTTCACAATGATATCCATAATTTGTTTTGATCCACATAATTGAATGCCTTTGCACAGTCAATAATACGTGGGTAAACATCTTTGTGATATTCTCTGCTTTCAGCCAAGAACCACCTGACATCAGCAATGATAACCCTTGTTTCATGTCCTCCTCTGAATCTGGCTTGATTTTCTGCATTTGACTGATCTTCAGCAAAATTTTACTTGTGTGTGATACTGATGATATTGTTCAATAATCAGGGCATTCTACTGGATCATCTTTCTCTGGAATGAGCACAAATATGGTTATCTTCCAGTCAGTTGGCCAGGAATCTGTCCTCCAAATTTCTTGGCATAGACGAGTGATCACCTCCAGCATTGGATCTGTTTGTTGAAACATCTCCATTGGTACTCTGTCCATTCCTGGAGACCTGTTGTCCGTCAGTGCTTTCAGTGCAGCTTGGACTTCTTCCTCCAGTATCATCAGGTTTTGATCAAATGCTACCTTCTGAAATGGTTGAACGTTGACCAATTCTTTCTGGTAACATGACTCTGTGTATTCTTCCGTCATCTTTTGATGCTTTCTGTGTCGTTCAATATTTTCCCCATAGAAGCCTTCATTATTGCAACTCAAGGCTTGATTTTTTTCTTCAGTTCTTTTAGCTTGAGAAATGATGAACATGTTTTTCATTTTTGATTTTCTAATGCCAGATCTTTGCACATTTCATTATAATACTTTATCTTCTCGAGCCACTTTTTGAAATCTTCTGTTCAGCTCTTTTACTTCTTCATTTCTTCCACCACTCATGGTGGACAGGTTTCAGTGGAGCTTCCAGGCTAAGACAGGCTTAGGAAGAAGGACCTGGAAATCTAATTCTGAAAGAAAAAAAAAAAAAATTGGCCATTGAAAACCTTATGAATAGCAGCAGAACATGGTTAGACATGGTGCCGGAAAATGAGCCCCTCAGGTTGGAATGCACTCAGAGATGACTGGGGAAGAGCTGTCTCCCCAAAGTAGAGTCAACCTTAATGATGTGGATGGAGTCAACCTTTCAGGACCTTCATTTGCTGATGTAGCACAACTCAAAATAAGAAGAAATAGCTGCAAACATCCATTAATCATGGGAACATGGAATTATGAAGTATGAATCTAGGAAAATTGGAAGCTGACAAAAATGAAATGGAACTCATAGAGATTGATATCTTAGGGATTAGTGAGGTGAAATGGACTGGTATTGGCCATTTTGAACTGGACAATCATATGGTACACTATGCAAGAAACGACAAATTGAAGAGGAATCGTGTGGCATTCATTGTCAAAAAGAACATTTCAAGATCTATTCTGAAATACAATGCTGTCCATGATAGGATAATTTCCATATGCCTACAAGGAAGACCAGTTAATACAACTCTTATTCGAATATATGCACCAACCACTAAAGCCAAAGATGAAGAAACTGAAAATTTTTACCAACTTTTGCAGTCTGAAATTGACCAGGCGAGTTGTGGAATGACATCAAGGACATCATACATGAAGAATGCAAAAGGTAATTAAAAAGACAGGAAAGAAAGAAAAGACCAAAATGGGTGTCAGAAGAGACTCTGAAACTTGCTCTTGAAAGTAGTGTAGCTAAAGTGAATGGAAGAAATTATGAAAAAGGGTTTTATTAAAAAAAAAATTCCATGGAAGTAGGCAAAAGAAGCACAACATCAAAGTTTGTAGAGTACACAGCATATGATATCCATAGAGAACAGCAAGGTGATTCTGCCACGAAAAATTCTGATTTTCTGCTAAGAAATCAAGAGTATTTTGACAACATGCTGTAATTTACAAAGGATTACAGGTGATAATTCCCTGGGATCAACAAAGCAGCTCCTAGAACAGGATGCCTATCTTCTTCTTCTTCTTTTTTTTTTCTTTCTCCAGTGCCTATGTGTTTTATAAAGATGCACGTATAAAATGATAATTAGACTCTATGATTTAGCCTTGATATATAATCTATGGATTTCATGTTCATTGGGTGTTTTCCTTGTTAATTAAATATCTGTCTTTAAACTTAAAGGGATCATAAAATGGCAGGAAGAAGGGTCGGGAAGGGAGCGGCAAATTGGTTTGATTTAGTACAGCAGATACTGCTGGGAGTATCTACCATAGAGATATTTGAGTGTAGTACCATGGCAGCAATAATTAAATTGAAGATTATCTGCAAACATATTCTTTGTATTGCTTTTACCCATTATTGGTAGAATTTTCCATCATAACACTTAATCATTCAAAATTACTCTATTCATTCAAATAAATATGTATTTAGTATCCTCTTTGTTGATCACTGTTCTACGGATTAGGGATATAACTGTGAGCGAAATAGAAAAAAAAATCTCTGTTCTCACGTGGCTTTCATTGTAAAAAAGAACGATAGGCAAGATAAATATGTAAAATGCATTGAAAAAATAATCTGATAAATACAGGAGAGAAGGGGAATACGAAGTATCAGAGAGTTAGGAAAGGCTCACTAACATTTGAGTAAGAACCTCAAGGAAGTGAGGAAACAAGCCATGTAGATGTTCAGGAGAAAAACATTAAAGAGAGAAGAAACAGCAAGTTCAAGGGCCTGACCACCCCACTGTATAGACAATTCCATGAGAGGTAGAAATGAATGTGACATTTTTCTGTCCTGTTGATATTCAATCCCTACTATTGTATTTGGCACATATTGTTAAATATATATTGTTTAACAATCAGCCAGTGAAAACCCCACGAATCACAATAGTCCAGTCTGCACCTGATCATGGGACTGGTGCAGGACTGGGCAACATTTTGTTTCATTGTGCGTGGGGTCACTATGAGTCAGGAGTTGACTTGATGGAAGCTAACAATAAGTACAAAACAAAAAACAAACAGTATATATGCATATATATAAACCCAAAAAAACCTATTCCCATTGAGTTGATTCTGACTCATGGTGACTCTATAGGACTGAGTAGAACTGCCACATAGAGTTTCCAAGGAGCACCCGGTAGATTCAAATTGCCGACCTTTTGGTTAGCAGCCATAACTCTTAACCACTCTGCCACCAGGGTTTCCGTGTGTGTGTGTGTGTATATATATATATCCTCCCACATGTCTGTCAGTTTGTCACACCGTGGGGGCTTGCATGTTGCTGTGATGCTGGAAGCTATGCCACCGGTATTCAGATACCAGCAGGGTCACCCATGGAGGACAGGTTTCAGCTAAGCTTCCAGACTAAGACACACTAGAAAGAAGGACCCAGCAGACTACTTCCGAAAAGCATTAGCAAGTGAAAACCTTATGAATAGCGGTGGAACACTGTCTGATATAGTGCTGGAAGATGAGCCCCCCAGCTTGGAAGACACTCAAAAGATGACTGGGCAAGAGAGTTGCCTCCTCAAAGTAGAGTTGACCTTAATGACGTGGATGGAGTAAAGCTTTTGGGACCTTCATTTGCTGATGTGGCACAACTCAAAATGAGAAGAAACAGCTGCAAACGTCCATTAATAATCGGAACCTTCAATGTACAAAGTATGAATCTAGGAAAATTGGAGATTGTCAAAAATGAAATGGAACGTATAAAGATCAATATCGTAGGTATTAGTGACCTGAAATGGACCGTTATTGACCATTTTGAATCAGACAGTCATATAGTCTACTATGCTAGGAATGACAACTTGAAGAGGAATGGTGTTGCATTCATCGTCATAAAGAACATTTCGAGATCTATCCTGAAGTACCATGCTGTCAGTAATAGGATAATACCCATACACCTACAAGGAAGACTAGTTAATACAACTATTATTCAAATTTACGCGCTAACCACTAAGGCCAAAGACGAAGAAATAGAAGACTTTAATCAGCTGCTGCAGTCTGAAATTGATCAAACATGTAATCAGGATGCATTGATAATTACTTGTGATCGGAATGTGAAAGCTGGAAACAAAGAAGAAGAATTGGCAGTTGGAAAATATAGCCTTGGTGATAGAAACAATGCCGGCGATTGAATGATAGAATTTTGCAAGACCAACAACTTCTTCATTGCAAATACCTTCTTTCACCAACATAAACAGTGACTATACACATGGACCTCACCAGATGGAACACAGAGGAATCAAATTGACTACATCTGTGGAAAAAGACGATGGAAAAGCTAAAATTCATCAGTCAGAACAAGGCCAGGGGCTGACTGTGGAACAGGCCATCAATTGCTCATATGCAAGTTCAAGCTGAAACTGAAGAAAATCAGAGCAAGTCCACAAGAGCCAAAATATGACCGTGACTATATCCCACCTGAATTTAGAGACCATCTCAAGAATAGACTTGACACATTGAACACTAGTGAACAAAGACCAGACAAGTTGTGTAATGATATCAAGGACATCATACATGAAGAAAGGAAGAGGTCATTGATAAGACAGGAAAGAAAGAAAAGACCAAGATGGATGTCAGAGGAGACTCTGAAACTTGCTCACGAACATCGAGCAGCTAAAGCAAAAGGAAGAAATGATGAAGTAAAAGAACTGAACAGAAGATTTCAAAGGGTGGCTCGAGAAGGCAATGTGAAGTATCACAATGAGATGTCCAAAAAGCTGGAGATAGAAAACCCAAAGAGAAGAACACACTTATTGTTTCTCAAGCTGAAAGAACTGAAGAAAAAATTCAAGGCTCGAGGTGCAGTAGCAAAGGATTCTAAGGGGGAAAATATTAAACGATGCAGGAAGCATCAAAAGAAGATGAAAGGAATACACAGAGTCATTATACCAAAAAAAATTAGTCAATGTTCAACCATTTCAACAGGTAGCATAT
The DNA here is from genome assembly GCF_024166365.1 of Elephas maximus indicus. Lineage (NCBI taxonomy): Eukaryota > Metazoa > Chordata > Mammalia > Proboscidea > Elephantidae > Elephas > Elephas maximus. The sequence continues at coordinate 40,358,197 of NC_064837.1, read as the reverse complement.
GATCAGGAACCAATGGCACTGAAGGAAGAAGTCCAAGCTGCTCTGAGGGCATTGGTGAAAAACAAGGCTCCAGGAACTGACGGAATATTTATTGAGATTTTTCAACAAATGGATGCAGCACTGGACATGCTCACTCGTCTATGCCCGGAAATATGGAAGACAGCTTCCTGGCCAACTGATTGGAAAACAAAACAAAAAAAAACCAAACCCAGTGTTGTTGAGTCGATTCTGACTCATAAAAAAAATTTTTTTTTCGTAGAGATCCATATTTATGCCTATTTCCAAGAAAGGTGATCCAACCAAATGCAGAAATTATAAAACAGTATCATTAATATCACATGCAAGCAAAATTTTGCTGAAGATCATTCAAAAATGGCTGCAGCAGTATATTGACAGAGAACTGCCAGAAATTCAGGCTGGTTTCAGAAGAGGACGTGGAACCAGGGATATCACTGCTGATGTCAGATGGATCCTGGCTGAAAGCAGAGAATACCAGAAAGATGTTTACCTGTGTTTTATTGACTATGCAAAGGCATTCGACTGTGTGGATCAGAACAAATTATGGATAACATTGTGAAGAATGAGAATTCCAGAACACTTAACTGTGCTCATAAAGAACCTGTACATAGATCAAGAGGCAGTTGTTTGGACAGAACAAGGGGATACTGGTTGGTTTAAAGTCAGGAAAGGTGTACGTCAGGGTTATATCCTTTCACCATACCTATTCAATCTGCATGCTGAGAAAATAATCTGAGAAGGCAGACTCTATGAAGAAGAATGGGGCATCAGGATTGGAGGAAGACTCATTAACAACCTGCATTATGCAGATGATACATCTTGCTTGCTGAAAGTGAAAAGGCTTGAAGCACTTACTAATGAAGATCAAAGACCACAGCCTTCAGTATGGATTGAGCCTCAACATAAAGAAAACAAAAATCCTCACAACTGGACCAATGAGCAACATCATGATAAACGGAGAAAAGATTGAAGTTGTCAAGGATTTCATTTTACTTGGATCCACAATCAACAGCTGTGGAAGAAGCAGCAGTTAAGAAATCAAAGGATGCATTGCATGGGGCAAATCTGCTGCAAAGGACCTCTTTAAAGTGTTGAAGAGCAAAGATGTCACCTTGAGGACTAAGTTGCACCTGATCTAAGCCATTGTATTTTCAATCACATCATATGCATGTGAAAGCTGGGCCAAAGAAGAATTGACGTCTTCGAATTGTGGTGTTGGCGAAGAATATTGAATATACCATGGACTGCCAAAAGAATGAACAAATCTGTCTTGGAAGAAGTACAACCAGAAGGCTCCTTAGAAGCAAGGATGGCAAGACCACATCTTACATACTTTGGACATGTTGTTAGGAGGGATCAGTCCCCGGAGAAGGACATCATGTTTGGCAAAGTACAGGGTCAGTGGAAAAGAGGAAGACCCTGAACGAGGTGGATTGACACAGTGGCTGCAACAATGAGCTCAAGCATTACAAGGATTGTAAGGATGGTGCAGGACGGGGCAGTGTTTCATTCTGTTGTGCATAGGGTTGCTATGAGTCGGAACCGACTCAAGGGCACCTAACAACAACAACATATGTTGAACAATATTGATCAATATATATACTGATGCTGAATAGATTCTTTCATTTTGTTAGCTCCTGTGACCCTAATAGATTATATCTCTTTCATTTTGTTAACTCCTGTTGCTCTAATACTCCCCAGCATGTTTTCTCCTTTTCAAAATGGGCAACCGAGAGCTTGACAGAACTAACGCCATGATGAACCTATAAGTTCTTCTCCTTCCTCTGCCTGCCTCCTCCTTCCCACACCTTTGTTAATGACTCTGTTTTGATCTAATGCTAATGACTTTTTTCTTTGTTTTGATCTGATGGAAATAACTTTGTTTTGTTCTGTCTGGGCACCTGTGACTTAAGACCCCCGCATGGAGATTAGAGCCCGGTGTCTGACGTGTATATCTTTAGCCTGATAAGATGTCTGGCATGTATCTCTTTAGTCGGATAAAAAGTCTCTCGTCAATCCCTTGTAATGAACAACTCCTCTGGCCATGTCATCTGCAGGCTACAAAGACACTTCTAACCCATATTGCTTTTTGGGACTCCATAGAGACAGTTCGCATTATTGTCTTGTTACCAGTGGTGTACATCTCCTAAGCAATATTTCTCACTCTTTCTGACTTGGAGTGCGTTTCATTGGCTCGACTGCTCCAGGACAAGGACCATAATCGGGCAACAGTCTTACTTGGATCTCAACTCAAATGTTACACACTTAGGAAGGCTTCATCAACCTCCCCCATTTCCCTCATGAACATTTATAACAATTAGAATTAAATTTGTTTATCAAACTTCAATAGGGGTTTTGTTTTGTACATCTTCATATTCCCAGTGACTAGTGCTTGGCACATAGTGGCTACTTAATAAATGTTTACTGAAAGAAGAAATGCATGATAACAATGCTCTCAGTCTCCTGGATATTTACATCTCCTAAATTATAAGTCAATGAACTTGTATCCAAATTTACACAGAAAACAGAAACCATTCAATGGGAATTCCTCATATTCATAATGTCTACATCTGCACCCATCCTCATTCTTGTAAAAATATGCTTACATCCACAGATGTTTTCAGTGTAGTGATTACATTGAAGATGAGTATAGTTTATTTGGCAATCTTGGTATACCAGATCTCACTTTTATACTATTTCTCTTACAATATCTCTCATATATTTATGTTCTCTCCCTCTTAACTCAATTAAGTTTTTAAATGTTCTCCTATATATCTATTTAAAAATCAAATAAAACCATCATTTTACTCAACCTACCTTCAGATTTCACTTTATTTATTTTCATCTGGAGTCTATTATCTCAAAAGAGTTTAAGGAGTTTAAAATGTGACCTCTTAAGTCTCTCACTTCCACTTCTCTACTCTGGCTACTATAGGAGTCAAATCAAAAAACCAAACCCATTGCTGTCGATTCTGGCTCATAGTGGCCCTGCAGGACAGAGTTGAACTGCCCCATAGGGTTTCCAAGGCTGTAAATCGTTATGAAAGCAGACTATCATGTCTTTCTCCCACGGAGCAGCTAGGTTCGAACTGCTGACCTTTCAGTTAGCAGACAAGCACTTAACCACTGTGCCACCAGGGTTTCTACCATATGAACAGATTGGTTTAAATTACCAATAACTTCTATTATGTTGAAATAAATAGATATATTTTAAATCTTCATCTTGCCTATTTTTATGCTGAAATCTTTTCTTGCTAAAAATGATGAAACTTTCTCTTACCCTGCATTCTGTAACATAACACACTTCTAGCTTTCCTCCTACCCCTCAGTCCATTTTTACTTTGATTTCTTTGCAGCTATTCAGCTTGACACTTACATGTCGGAATGTTTCAGGACTCTGTGAAAATTTTCTCTTCTTTATACTCTCTTCTAAAGAAATTTTACCTGCATCCATTTTTTAAATTAATACATGAATGACTCATAAGATTTTATTCTTTAGCCAAACTTCTGAGATCCATATTCAAATTGTCTATTAACATCTCTCCCTAGATGACTTAAAAGTACCTTAAAGTTAATAGGATACAATATCAACACACTAACATTCAGCTGTGTTTCTATATACCAGCAATAAACAATCTGAAAAGGAAATTAAGAAAACAATTCTATTTATAATTTCATCTAAAAGAATAAAATCCCTTGGGATAAATCTAGCCAAGAAGGTAAAATACTAAACTGAAAACTATAAAACATTGCTCAAAGAAATTAAAGGAGACCTAATTTAAAAAAGTAAAACAAGAAAAGTCAGATGGGAGAAAAGTAAATATAAACCAGTAAAATTTCCAGAAATGAAAGTTATACTAACTGGAGTTAAGAAACTCCATACATGATTCAAATAGCAGATTAGAAAGGGCCAAAAGAGAATCACTGAATTGGAAAATAGGTGTGAAGAAGTTACAAAGAATGTATCACCTAGGGAAAAAGAGATATAAACTATGAAAGAAGAGTTAAGAGGTCTAAAGGATAAATGATGCCTATTCAGAATTCCAGAATAAGGACAGAAAAAAAAAATGGGGAAGAATTAGTATTTTAAGAGATAATATCTGAGAATTTTCTGTAATTAAAGACTGACATGAATCCTCTGATTCATAAAGTAAATTTCAGCAAGGTCAATAAATCCACAGCTACTTATACCATAATAAAGCATAATGACAAAGGCAAATATAAGATCCCAAAAGCCATCAGAGAAAAAAAGACAGAGTACCTGCAAAAGAATAGAACTTAACTATCAGCTGACATTTTGGAAAGCCAAAAGACAGTGCAATAATACGCTCAAATTACTAAGAGACATTAGCTACTAGACCACAACTGTGTATATAACTAATGTATCATTCAAAATGTGTTGATATAAAGACATTTTGAGAAAAAAAAAAAAAAAAACTGAGAATTTTACCACTCACCGACATTTATAAATACATTTTAAAAGATTCTTTGAGGAAATAAACAAACAAACAAGCAAATGACACCAACAAGAAATGGTTGGCAAAGACATCAAGAAAATATTGGTAAATCCAAATAAATGCTAATGGTATAAACATTATAAGAATGTCTATTTCAGGACAGAGGCTGAAGGTAGGATGAAAACACTAACAGCAAAAATGCAAGGCAGAGGATGGAATGTCAGAGATAAAGCATTTTAAGGTTTTGCAATTGTGCTGGAAAATAATTTAATTATGCATATTACATTTTTAAGAGTGACACTAAAAAAAGAGAAATAAAGTGTATTAAGAAAACAGCTAATTCTAGAGGCGATAAGAAAAAAAAAACTACAGAAAAAGCAGGGTTAGGGAAACACAGAATATTGATGATAGTCGGCTCTAACTCATAGTGACACTATAGGACAGAGTAGAACTGCTCCCAGAGGGTTTCCAAGGCTGTAAATTTTTACGGAAGCAGAATGCCAGATCTCTATCCCACAGAACAGCTGGTGGATTAGAACCACTGACCTTTCAGTTAGCAGCTGATTACTTACCCACTGTACAAACTGGCCTCCTCCTAAACTTATATAAAAAAAAAAAAAATATTAGTAGGGAATAAATTTAAACAAAAGTTCTCTGTCTATAATGTAAAATGTACCCCAAACCATGTAGCTCCTAAGAACATAGACACAGAAATTTTGAAAATTAAAAAAAAAAGAAAAATGAAAAAGCAAACAGGCCCACCCAAAATGCGAGTAGTCCTCAATGACTCAAAAGTGTACCTTTGAATATTTTAAAGTAACCCTACTCTCAGCAAATTACTTTATACACCGATGCTTTCCTGCTTTATTCTGTTCACCATCTGAGATATATATAAACCAAACCCGTTGCTAAGTCAATCCCTACTCATAGCACCCTACAGGACAGAGTATAACTGCTCCATAGGGTTTCCAAGGAAGGGCTGGTGGATCTGAACTGCCAACCTCCTTTTGGTTAACAGCCATAGCTGGCCATAGCTCTTAACCACGGCGGCACCAGGTCTTATATATATATACACATATATACATATATACACACACACATATATACACACATACACATACACACATTTTTTTTCTTATTTGTATTTCTTATTGTATTTCACTCCATTAGAATGGAAACTCTAGGAGGCCACAAGTTTCTTTTTGTTTTTCCCAATGTATCCAACTTTTTTTTTAGCCTCTTGCACATTTATATATATATATATGTATATATATTATTGTGCTTTAGGAGAACATTTACAAATTAGTTTCTCATGAAATAGTTACTACACAAATTGTTTTTGTGACATTGGTTGCCAACCCTGAGATGTGTCAACACTCTCCCCTTTTCTGCCCTGGTTCCCTGTTTCCATTCATACAGTTTTCCTGTCCCTTCCTGCCTTCTTGTCTTTGCTTGTGGGCTGGTGTGCCCATTAGCCTCCTATGCATGAACTGAAGTAAGAAGCACATTGCTCATGTGTGTTATTGTTGGCCCTGTAGCCCTGTCTAATCTTTCGCTGAAGGGTGAACCTCAGGAGTGACATCAGTACTGAGTTAAAATGGTGTCCTGGGGCCATAGTCTCAAAGTTTCTCCAGTCAGACAAGCAAGCCTGGCTTTTTTTTTGTGGAGAGGAATTTGAATTTTGTTCTACATTTTTCTCCCACTCTGTCCTGGACCCTCTATTGCAATCTCTGCCAGAGCAGTCAGTGGTGGTACCCTGCACTATCCAGTTGTTCTAGGCTTAGGCTGGTGGAGGCTATTGTACTTGTGGTCCATTAGTCCTTTGGACTATCCTTCCCTCATGTCTTTGGTCTTCTTCATTCTTCTTTGTTCCATCCGGGGCCAGTAGACGTATCTTAGGTGGCTGCTTGCAGGTTTTTAAGATCCCAGACACTACGCACCACAGTGGGATGTAGAACAATTTCTTTATAGGCTATGTTATGCCAATTGAGCTAGATGTCCCGCAAGACCGTGGTCTCCAGCCCTCAGGCCAGTAGCTCAGTCTCTCAGGGAGTTTGGATTTGTCTGTGAAGCTTCTATAGCTTTGCCTTTGTTAAGAGGCCAGAAGTTTCTGTCTGGTTTATTTGTTGCTATATCTTTCACACCAAGAAAGATATCTGGCAGAAATTCATTATTCAATACCTTTGAATTAATATGATCGTTGGTATTCTGGTCACCTGGCCACCAGTAATAAATTGTTTCCTGGAGACAAAATGCTTATTATGCACTTATTTGTGCCCAACCTTTGCAGCCCAACAAACTTAGTGAGGTGTTACCTGTATTATTGAATAAAGGAATGATGGCAGAAAATGAGCGCAACTTGCCTTTAGTTTGTATATCCATAACCCTATTATTCTGTGCTTTTTTCTAAAAATATGGTTTAAAAGTCTTATTTAATGGCACATTTTTCTAAAAAGAAACGACATCTTAACATTACAAAAAGAGGAGGGCAGCGATGGTTTTGGTACCAGAAATCCATTATATATTGCCATAGCTATTGTAGCTTTATTTTCTTTTAATTTTAGCAAGTTCTACATTGCATGAGTGTTGTAATTTGAAGACATTATTATGACATTTGAAAAAATCTGAAACTCTAAGGTCTTTTAGGCAGCTCTGATAAAAACAAAACTTAGAAATAGAAATGAGTCTGATAAAATCTCTTCCGGATTCTAGATCCACTTTAGCATTTAATACACTGCCTTCTTCGAAGTCCTGCAGTGCTTAGTATCTCATTTATACACTTTGTATATTCAATTACTGTGCTAGAATATATTATGGAGATTAAAATACAAATGTAATCTATTTTAGGAACTATTCATAATCAGGAGCCCACATCTGCATAAATTAAAGATCAAAAATCTTGTCATACCTATTTTATGTATAAACTATCTTTTCTCAACAAAACTAAGTTCATTTAACACAATGAATAAATTATGTTTGATTTTGTCATTTTTTTTGACCTATAGATGAATGCGTATAAATATACATATCGAAGTAATAATTTAGTTATACATTTTTCTTACCCATTTCCTGGTTTATTATTTTTTCTCTTATTGGCAAAATGAAGACTATGATGTATGTTCAATCGCTCTTTGGGCCAACTGTCTCACTTGAACACTGTCAATGGAATATTAAAAACTATAACAGCATGAGCCCTACATCTGCTGTTTAGGCCTGACAAGTTTCCATTCTTCTTTTCATTAAGAAATAGCTGGTTTTCTTTTGTGGACCTACCCACCCTTACTCTCAGGTGTCATAGTTTGGGAAGGGTGAGCCCTATCCTCCAGCCCTTTGTGGCTGGCACATGAACTGGCCTTGCCAGTTAGAACACTGGCATTCCTGTAGTAGAATCAAGAGCTGTGATTGATTCAAAGGTGAACACATGATCCAAACCAAACCAATGAAAGCCATCCTCTAACTTTTGCTAGAAATATTGGGAAGGGGAAACTTGGTATCTGTATCCATTCATGCTACTAATCAAATAGATGTAGACTTTGTTGGTGACTATCTTTGGGAAAGTCTACCTGTGAATGAACAAAAATGAAAGCAGAGCAAGAAGATAGAGAAATACTGATATTTGTGAGTTCCCTTCTCACTCTGTTCCAACTACACAGGCCTCATTTCCATTCCTCTAACATTCAAAGCACGGTCCTACTCCAGGGCCTTTGCACTTGCTCATCCCTCTGCCTGTGAAGCTATTCCACCAAATATCCATACGGCTGTTCTCTCACTTCTAGCAGGTCTTTATTTAAACATAAACTTCTCAGTAAGGTCTTCTTGGCTGTTCTTGCTGTCATAAGCATGTCTCCCACACATTCCCTGCTATATTTTTCTCCACAACACTTATCATTATATAATAAACCATGCGTTTTCTTATTTGTCTTGCTTATGATCTGTCTCACCCAGCAGGTCTGTTTCACCCAGTAGAATTCAAGTTACTTCGGGGTAAGGATCGCTGTCTTTTTGTTGACTGCTGTAACCTAGCATCTATAAAGTAGTCAGCACATAATTATACTCATAACTGTTTGTTGAATGAATTAATTTCATAATTAGAACGTCTATATCCAGTTATGCCTGAAGTTCCTGGATTTCTCACTTAGCTGAGCCAAGAAGTTCTCCTTTATTCTCGAGCCAGTTGTCTTTATATAAGTGTTAATCAAAAAAGTTCCAGTAAACAGTTTCACAGGTATTTTTCTGTAAATTTAGGAATGGTATTTTACTTCTTTGATTGAAAACAATAAGGTGCTTGTGATATCAAACTCCTGCATTTTTTACTTCACAAAATACATGTGCCTTTAATATGACATATCAAGCACTGAAGTTATGTTTAAAAGCAAACAAGGATTATGCAATTGCAAACAAATGAGTGAGCTATGACTTATCCATAAGGATTTAGGAACCATAGAGTCATAGGTATAGAGAACTCAACATAGAATGGAAAAGGAAAGAGATATAAGATTAAGGGTAACCATGAGTATATAGTGGATGCTACTTAAGAAAGAAGATTTTTATCTCTTGATGTAGAAGACTTAGTGTATAAGGGTATGTAAGATGGGGGATGACTCCGTTGGTTAATATGTGTGCACACTTACACACATACATACATGCATATGGCAGAAACAATGAGCCCTTTGAATGACCACAAAAGTATGTCATTCTTCTCTCTTTTAGGAAAAATTCTGTTATTTCTGTAACATCACTGACTAAGCTGTTTACTTGAGTAGCATGACTTAAATTTATATACTCCTTGTGTTTATGGTTCCTAAAGCCTTAGGCAATTGCTGGAAAAACTTGTGCAGAACAATCTTGATTGCCTCAATGAAATTATACCACAAGCTGCTAAAGAGTTGGGGCTAATTCAATTCTAATTTCACTCAGTGAAGCTGTTTAACAGTTTTGAATAAGTCAACAAATGGTTGAATGAATTGATACAGAAATACATAATTTGTTTGCTCCTATAGTTTAATGCTACTTTTACAAAAAAATATAAAATCAATTAAAAATGAAATCAACGCTAATGACATTTCTGAGAGTAATGAATTTTGGTACCTTATTATTTTGTTCAGTAGTGTTGAGATTTCTTTCTGGTCATCTTTAAACTCATTTCTTTAAAATAAAATTCTTATTTACATTTTAACAAAATGTTTTTCAAAAGAAGCATTAATCTTTTAATGATAGTAGATTAGGAACAAAAATAGCATGTTTTTGGACAGTAAAGTACAGAACACTTGGAAAAGTAAAGGATTGTAATTTCAGCCGGCTCCATGGTGGTACAGTGGTTAAAGCACTCAGCTGTTAACCAAAAGGTCGGCTGTTCAAGCCCACTAGCTGCTCCGTGGGAGAAAGATGTGGCAGTTTGTTTCTGTAAAGATTTACAGCCTTGGAGACCCAATGGGGCAGTGTCCTATAGAGTCGCTGAGTCAGAATTGACTCGAAGGCAGTAGGTTTTTGGTTCATTATATGTCACACAATATTGGAGATGTATATTTTTATTCTCTTGGAAGAGTTTCTCTTGGTTTTAAAATTAGAACATAATAATTTTTACCAACTAGCTTTCCAAACTTCCAAATCTATTTGGTTCTCAAATAAAATCTGAAATATTGGTAGCTGATGCTCCTTTTTGGGATAAAATATTATCAGAACAAGCGTAAAGAAATGAAGTCTGCGATGTAAAGGGAATGAATTGGAAATCACTTAGGTTTTCTTGTTTGTTTTGTTTACATCTTTAATGGTGACCTATATATCAGATGTTAACATCCCAACAGGATATATTTTACAGGACCCCTATTTTGAAGATTTCCAAAGAATTTGCTTACTTTTGAGAATGAATTCTAAATAAAATGGCGACACGTGAACCAATACACAACACACCCACAAAGGTAACAGAATCTAGTTATAAGCTGAACATGCATACGAGTCACCTGAGATTCTCAGCAGACGTAGGTTCTGGCTTAGTAGGGCCGCAACAGCCTGAGATTCTGAATCTCTACCAAGCTCCCATAAAGCTGTTGCATAACATACTTTTCAAACGTTTTTTCCTATTCTCTTCCAACCTTCTGAAGTTTCACCGGACCTTCAGGACCTATCTTCCATGTTGTTGACTATTAACTTCTTTTATTTTTTTCTGACTTCTAGAAGAATTTCAGCAATATAGCTTTTCATTGAACCCTTCGCCCTTCTGAATTAATTTACATTTTCTTCCTGTTTTCTTCTTTTCTTTTTAATAATTTCCCAGCAATTGGAATAGTGTTGGTTTCATTTTTAATAGATTTTAAAATACAGTTTTTTTATAAATTTCTATTAGAGCCACAGAGCAAAAACATTAGTTACAGTTATTTATTTATTCATTTGTTAAATTTTTCTAATCTTCTATATACATTCATTCATTTGTTCATTCATTTATGCAGTCATTCACTGGATAGTTTCTAATCAACAGTGGATTCCACAGACAGAATAAACATTTAAACATGGGTCTCTTGGCTCGATACCGTTGTTTACACACCCTCTGCTTGCTGAAGCTAAAACTCCACAGTCTTCTGGTTGTTACAGGTGCTGACCCTCGATGTAGTTCTAATTCTCTAAATTTCTGATTGTTACAGTTTTCAACCAGGGGAAAAAACAAAAATGGGTCCATTTGATTGCTTTGACTGCCACTCTGAGGAGCAGTTCCATGGCTGTGACTTTCTCATGCATATTAACACCATACATAACACCAGAGAGAACCTTACTGTGAATAGCTACAGGAAGTAAGGTTCTATCAGAACTTGTTCCACCTTCCTATCCCACTGAGGGTTTGAGCAGGCTGCAGACTAGTGGTTCCTCCCTCAAACCTTTAAGTATTTCTCAAGAGTCTAACAGGTAGATGACACCCTTCTTGGTTTCTATTCCTCCAGCTTTGTGGGATACTTACTCGTCACGATGATGAAAATCTGGGAGTAGGGCTGGGAAGCCTGAGTGTATTTTGTCATCTGGACAAGAAGCCTTGTGCTGTCCTGTGCAAGAGACAACCAGAGTACTATGCATCCCATGAGGGTTTATTTGATTGGTGAGGACATGAGCTCTGGGAAAACAAAGTCTGAGATCCACAGAACATACTTAAAATGCCTCAAAGACTGCAAAAGTAATAAATAATAATTGATACAGCAAAAAAGAGTATTTTGAGTTGCTAGAATATCATCTCTTTGATTTTATGATGCAGCACACATTTTACGATAAATCCTAATTCACGAAGATGAGAGGAGTATAACTAAAATAAATATAATGAAAACAACAACAACAAAAACTCAAACCCATAGGGTTTCCAAGGAACGGCTGGTGGATTCGAACTGCCGACCTTTTGGTTAGCAGCTGTATCTTTTAACCACTGTGCCACCAGAGAATATAAAATGTTCTTAAACCAAACCCAAATAGTTGATTTAAAATAAACATTAAAAAATACCACAAAGGTATGAATAGCTATTTGAGTACATTAAATAACAGGGCCATTGCCTTATTATTTTCACTCATTAAATATACTCAAAATAAAAACAAAAACCTAGAATAGGAATCAAAACTTCTAGAGCATAGAATATTCTCTTTCAATAGCAGGAGTGTAAAATCCTAAACAGTTGGTTCATTTTTTGGCAATGACATCTGCTGTATGAATTATTTGGTTTCTTTTATGTGTTTGTATCTTCACTTTAAGAAATATAAATATGTGTTATGGGTAGGTGTTCAAATGCTTCAATAACTTTGTGTTTGCATGTGTTTGTATGGTTAAAATACTATTTATGCTTAAAGAGAAGAGCTATATTTCTATATTTAAATTTCGTTATTCTCAAGTCTGTTCTACTTTCTACTTCGTGCAAAAGAACTAGAGAAACACACCGAAAAACCTATAAGAAATATTCAAATTTTATTCAGTTTATATCTCCATCTCAAACACTGTTGAATTACCAAGTTTCTTCTTGATGTTCATTTTAAAGAGGGAGAAATGAAGAGGATTATTATTTATTGAGCTCCTAGTAGGGACCTTACATCCCACTGGATTCAATATATGCTTCTAAGAAAATACAAGAGATGACATATGCGTTAGCTTCCTAGGGCTCCGAAAACAAATTACCACAAACTATGTTAGAGCAAGAGAAATTTATTCTCTCATAGTTCTGGAGGCTGCAAGTCCGAATTCAGGGCCATGCCCTGTCTGAAGTCTCTAGGGAAGAGCCTTCCTTGTCTCCTCCAGCTCCTGGTAGCCCCAGGGGTCCTTGGTTTGTGGCAGCATAACTCCCTTCTCTGCCCCTATCACCACATGACATTCCTACCTTTGTGTCTCTTCTCTTTTTATAAGGACATCAGTCATCAAGAGGTTAGAGCACAACCTAATGACTTCATAATAACTAACTACATCTACAATATTATTTTCTCAAATAAGGTCACATTCATGAATACTGGGGGTTAGGACTTCCACATATCTTTATTTGAGACATAATTCAACCCATAACAATACATTATAAGCATTCAGATCGGTTTCATAACATTTTGTCAAAGGCCACAGAAATATTTAAAAGGATCTTATATATCCAGGTGACCTAGGTCAAGGATTGTCTAACTACAGCCTGGCACCAAATCCAGCTCACTTCCTGTTTTGTAAATTTTTATTAGAATATAGTCACACTCATTTTATTTTACATATAGTCTATGGTTACTTTTGAGCTATAACAGCAGAGTTAAGTAGTTGCAACAGAGACTGGATGGCCAATAAAGCCTACAATATTTACCATCTGGCCCTGTACAGAAAAAGTTTGCCAACCCCTGCTCTACACTAAAGGAGTCCAGAAGTATATATCTTCTACCACAAAGTGAGAGTTGTATAAGAAGGCTTACAGAGTTTTGGGAACTGATAATAAAGAATCACCCAGACAAATGTTGACTCAATTTACTGTTGTATAAAATATCTGCACATGGCAAATGGGATTACAGTGGATGACTTTAGCTGGATGTCTTCACACTATGTAATGTAAAGCCCTGTGGTTCTGCAGAGTTGTCTTAGGTTGATAACTGGGGTAAGACTATAGTAATGCCACTGTATGCAACTGTATACTATAGTATACACTGTATACGACTTTGTTTTTATCTGTCTTTATATTAGGTTGTACATGAAATATCATTTGGAAAAAGGGTTAGTTTGCTTAAAAAAAAGATTAGAAAAATCATTTCTTTAACTGATTAACTTTATCATTAATTCCATGCAATTTATATCCTATTACAGAATTGCAAGAACTGAATTTATAATTCCCATGTCCTTATTTTCCTTTATCCCTCTTCTGAGACTCCACAGATCATTTTCAAAGTAGGTAGCAATCTATGTATTGTCACACTGTAGCATTTTGATCAAAGATTTAAATCAGTACTTGTTTGTACAATGATTTGTGAGAATTTATGGAGTGAATAAAGTAGAAGCTGTCTTACATAATTGTAAACTCAGTTCTTGCAATTCTGTAACTAGATACATGGCAAATCTGATAAACTATTACAAAAATTTTTTTTTCACTTTATATATGGCCATAGCCAGGGAGGAAGACAGTGACATAGAGAGACAGAGAGATGCAGAGAGAGACTGATTCTAATGGAAGGAAGTGTGACTCATTTAAGCCAAGAAACTTGCCAGGGTGCTGTATGTGAAAAAAAACAAACAAACAAATCCCTACTGTTCACTTCTCTGCCACTTTTGTTCTGACACCAGCTGTGCACGCAGCACTTCTCCCACTGACTCTAACCACCCAAAGCTAGGTCAGATCTCAGAAGTTAAAGGCCAAGACAGCCTCAACGACAGGTGCAAGCTTGAGAATCCTCACAGCACTCATGATACCTTCACTTCTGACTATTAGACTATTGGCTACAAATTTGGGGGTTCCCTCTGCTCCCTGAGGATACCAGCCATAAGGGGCTCATCAGCCCCCTCACTTCTGTCCTGCTGACTCCCAGTACTGCCTTGGGTTTGCTTATTCACTAGAATAACTCCCAAAATTCACAGAAGGTGTTATACTTACGATTACAGTTTTATTACACCAAAAAGATACAAATGAAAACATGCGTGGGACAAGTCTGGGAGGATTCCATATGGGAAGCTTCCATGTCCCAAAAAGAGACAGGCTTCCTTCCCACATGCACTGATGTCTTTTACCAACCAGGAAGCCCATGGAGCTTCCATTTCCAGAGCCTTTATTGGGGCTTCATTATGTAGTCGTTATTGGTTCACTTGACCCACCTGCCCTGAGGTCAGTTGATATTATGAGATTGTCTTTCTGGCCTGGCACAAACACTCAGAATTGGTTTGAAGGCCTATAGATAACAAAGGCACCCCACTTGCTCAGGAAATTCCAAGAGTTTAGAGTTATCTCTCAGAAACCCAGGACAAAGACCAAATTACTCTAGGTGAAGTTAATGTAACTCCTCCCCAAGGTACTAAAGGGAGTTATTTTATGGGAAAAATGGTAGAATTTCTAATTTTATAATCTTGCTCTTATTTTACCCTTTCAACTTTTAAGAACTTGGATCTTTATTTTTCCTGTTACAAATTTTAGATAAGAATAGGCAAGGTATACATTTGGGGAAATAAATACAGATATATATATATACACATACACACTGTCTAAAGAATTATGGGTCCCAATCAAATAATTATGGATTTCAACCCTTTGGGATTATTCATAATCACAATAAATATAATTTTATCTTGTTTTAAGACTAACAACTTTGATACAAATTTGCAGCTTTTTATCGGCTTTTATATTCATCAAATACTAAGAATAAGCAATTCCAAAAGTCTCAAAGGACTGTTGTGTGAACTCATTGTTTCACGGATTCTCAGGAAATCAACCCTGTAAAAATTTCTCAAATTATACCCACACCATTTGTTTATCCTTTTATAATACATTTTCTATCTTCTGAATATAACATGTTTTATAAGCTAGAAAAGTCAAAATCCAGCTCTCTAGAGCATGTAGATGAGTATAAACAAAGGTCAAGGGAATGCCGTGGCAGGATCGCATAAAAGTCATTTACAAGGACAATATGGTCCCCAATTTTGCTATCTTTGACTCATGAAGTGACTTATGGCAGTACCACTTGTTTTTTGTCATATCATTATTGCTACATATCCTAGACTGTCCAAGGCCTTTGCAAGGTTCTAAACTCAGGGATTATAAATGATTCTGATTTTTCTTAGATTCTCATATCAAGCAGTGCTTATGTGCCTTCCCTATATAATCTTATATGCTAAGTCACTGGTTAGTAAATTTCTTCAGTAAATAGTCTGTAAATATTTACTAAAGATGCCACATATTTTAGGCTTTGTGGGCTACATGGTCTCTGTTGCCACTGCTCAGAGGGGCCATCGTAGCTCAAAATTAGCCATAAGCAAAACGTAAGCAAATGGCTTACGTTTTGCTTATAACTGTGCTTCAATAAATTTTATTTATAGATAATGACACTTTAACTTCATATTTTTTCCAAGTGCCACATAATAATATTCTTCTTTTGGTTTTTTTCAACCATTTAAAAATGTAGAGGTGGGGCCAAGAAGGTGGACTAGGTAGACGCTACCTCGGATCCCTCTTGCAACAAAGACTCAGAAAAACAAGTGAATAGATCACATACATAACACTCTACGAACCCTGAACAACAAACACAGATTTAGAGATGGAAAACAAACAAATATGGGGAAGCAGCGACTGTTTTCGGAGCCTGGAACCAGCATCCCAGTCAGCAGATTTTCTGGAAAAACAAGTTTCCCAGCGATGGCTCAGAGACAGCAGTCGATATCAAACCACTTAAAGAAGCAGACCATGACAGCTTCTACAACCCCCCAAACAAAAGAATCAAAATTTTTCCCAAATGAAGATACAATCCTGGAATTATCAGATACAGAATACAAAAAACTAATTTACAAAATGCTTCAAGACATCAGAAACAAAATAAGGCAAACTGCAGAAAAAGCCAAGGAACACACTGATAAAACAGTTGAAGAACTAAAAAAGATTATTCAAGAACATAGTGGAAAAATTAATAAGTTGCAAGAATCCATAGAGAGACAGCATGCAGAAATCCAAAAGATTAACAATAAAATTACAGAATTAGACAACGCAATAGGAAGTCAGAGGAGCAGACTCGAGCAATTAGAATGCACACTGGGAAATCTGGAGGACCAGGGAATTAACACCAACATAGCTGAAAAAAAATCAGATAAAAGAATTTAAAAAAATGAAGAAACCCTAAGAATCATGTGGGACTCTATCAAGAAGGATAACTTGCGAATGATTGGAGTCCCAGAACAGGGAGGGAGGACAGAAAACACAGAGAAAATAGTTGAAGATCTGCTGACAGAAAACTTCCCTGACATCATGAAAGACGAAAGGATATCTATCCAAGATGCTCATCGAACCCCATTTAAGATTGATCCAAAAAGAAAAACACCAAGACATATTATCATCAAACTTGCCAAAACTAAAGATGAAGAGAAAATTTTAAAAGCAGCCAGGGATAAAAGAAAGGTCTCCTTCAAGGGAGAATCAATAAGAATAAGTTCAGACTACTCAGCAGAAACCATGCAGGCAAGAAGGGAATGGGACGACATATACAGAACACTGAAGGAGAAAAACTGCCAGCCAAGGATCATATATCCAGCAAAACTCTCTCTGAAATATGAAGGTGAAATTAAGATATTTACAGATAAACACAAGTTTAGAGAATTTGCAAAAACCAAACCAAAGCTACAAGAAATACTAAAGGATATTGCTTGGTCAGAAAACCAATAATAATATCAGATACCAGCACAACACAAGGTCACAAAACAGAACATCCTGATATCAACTCAAATAGGGAAAACACAAAAACAAATTAAGATTAATTAAAAAAAAATGCTCATAACAGGGAATCACTGAAGTCAATATGTAAAAGATCACAATAATCAAAAAGAGGGACTAAATACAGGTGGCATAGAACTGCCATATGGAGAGGGATACAAGGCGATATAGGACAATACAAGTTAGGTTTTTACTTAGAAAAATAGGGGTAAATATTAAGGTAACCACAAAGAGGTATAACAACTCCATAACTCAAGAAAAAAGCCAAGAAAAACGTAACGACTCAACAAACATAAAGTCAAACACTACGAAAATGAGGATCTCATAATTTACTAAGAAAAACATCTCAGCACAAAAAAGTATGTGGAAAAATGAAATTGTTAACAATACACATAAAAAGGTATCAAAATGACAACACTAAACACTTATTTATCTATAATTACGCTGAATGTAAATGGACTAAATGCACTGATAAAGAAACAGAGAGTCTCGGACTGGATAAAGGAACACGATCCGTCTATATGCTGCCTACAAGAGACACACCTTAGACTTAGAGACACAAACAAACTAAAACTCAAAGGATGGAAAAAAACATATCAAGCAAACAATAAGCAAAAAGAAGAGGAGTAGCAATATTAATTTCTGACAAAATAGACTTTAGACTTAAATCCACCACAAAGGATAAAGAAGGATACTACATAATGATAAAAGGGACAATTGATCAGGAAGACATAACCATATTAAATATTTATGCACCCAATGACAGGGCTAAAAGATACATAAAACAAATTTTAACAGAACTGAAAAGTGAGATAGACACCTCCACAATTATACTAGGAGACTTCAACACACCACTTTCGGAGAAGGACAGGACATCCAGTAAGAAGCTCAACAGAGACACAGAAGACCTAATTACTACAATCAACCAACTTGACCTCATTGACTTATACAGAACTCTCCACCCAACTGCTGCAAAGTATACTTTTTTTTCTAGCGCACATGGAACATTCTCTAGAATAGACCACATATTAGGTCATAAAACAAACCTTTGCAGAGTCCAAAACATCGAAATATTACAAAGCATCTTCTCAGACCACAAGGCAATAAAACTAGAAATCAATAACAGAAAAACTAGGGAAAAGAAATCAAATACTTGGAAACTGAACAATACCCTCCTGAAAAAAGACTGGGTTATAGAAGACATCAAGGAGGGAATAAGGAAATTCATAGAAAGCAACGAGAATGAAAATACTTCCTATCAAAACCTCTGGGACACAGCAAAAGCAGTGCTCAGAGGCCAATTTATATCAATAAATGCACACATACAAAAAGAAGAAAGAGCCAAAATCAGAGAACTGTCCCTACAACTTGAACAAATAGAAACTGAGCAACAAAAGAATCCATCAGGCACCAGAAGAAAACAAATAATAAAAATTAGAGCTGAACTAAATGAATTAGAGAACAGAAAAACAATTGAAAGAATTAACAAAGCCAAAAGCTGGTTCTTTGAAAAAATTAACAAAATTGATAAACCATTGGCTAGACTGACTAAAGAAATACAGGAAAGGAAACAAACAACCCGAATAAGAAACAAGAAGGGCCACATCACAACAGACCCAACTGAAATTAAAAGAATCATATCAGATTATTATGAAAAATTGTATTCCAACAAATTTGCAAACCTAGAAGAAATGGATGAATTCCTGGAAAAACACTACCTACCTAAACTAACACATTCAGAAGTAGAACAACTAAATAGACCCATAACAAAAAAAGAGATTGAAACGGTAATCAAAAAACTCCCAACAAAAAAAAACCCTGGCCCAGACGGCTTCACTGCAGCGTTCTACCAAACTTTCAGAGAAGAGTTAACACCACTACTACTAAAGGTATTTCAAAGCATAGAAAATGACGGAATACTACCCAACTCATTCTATGAAGCCACCATCTCCCTGATACCAAAACCAGGTAAAAACATTACAAAAAAAGAAAATTACAGACCTATATCCCTCATGAACATAGATGCAAAAATCCTTAACAAAATTCTCGCCAATAGAAGTCAACAACATATCAAAAAAATAATTCACCACGATCAAGTGGGATTTATATCAGGTATGCAAGGCTGGTTTAATATCAGAAAAACCATTAATGTAATCCACCACATAAATAAAACAAAAGACAAAAACCACATGATCTTATCAATTGATACAGAAAAGACATTTGACAAAGTCCAACACCCTTTTATGATAAAAACTCTCAGCAAAATAGGAATTGAAGGAAAATTCCTCAACATAATAAAGGACATCTATGCAAAGTCAACAGCCAACATCACTCTAAATGGAGAGAACCTGAAAGCATTTCCCTTGAGAACGGGAACCAGACAAGGATGCCCTTTATCACCGCTCTTATTCAACATTGTGCTAGAAGTCCTAGCCAGGGCAATTAGGCTAGACAAAGAAATAAAGGGCATCCGGATTGGCAAGGAGGAAGTAAAATTACCTTTATTTGCAGATGACATGATCTTATACACAGAAAACCTTAAGAAATCCTCCAGAAAACTACTGAAACTAATACAAGAGTTTGGCAGAGTCTCAGGTTATAAAATAAACATACAAAAATCACTTGGATTCCTCTACATCAACAAAAAGAACATCGAAGAGGAAATCACCAAATCAATACCATTCACAGTAGCCCCCAAGAAGATAAAATACTTAGGAATAAATCTAACCAAGGATGTAAAAGACCTATACAAAGAAAACTACAAAGCTCTACTACAAGAAATTCAAAAGGACATACTTAAGTGGAAAAACATACCTTGCTCATGGATAGGAAGACTTAACATAGTGAAAACGTCTGTTCTACTAAAAGCCATCTATACATACAATGCACCTCCGATCCAAATTCCAAGGTCATTTTTTAAGGTGATAGAGAAACAAATCACCAACTTCATATGGAAGGGAAAGAAGCCTCGGATAAGCAAAGCATTACTGAAAAAGAAGAAGAATGTGGGAGGCCTCACTCTACCTGATTTCAGAACCTATTATACAGCCACAGTAGTCAAAACAGCCTGGTATTGGTACAACAACAGGCACATAGACCAATGGAACAGAATTGAGAACCCAGATATAAAGCCATCCACATATGAGCAGCTGATATTTGACAAAGGCCCAGTGTCAGTTAATTGGGGAAAAGATAGTCTTTTTAACAAATGGTGCTGGCATAACTGGATATCCCTTTGCAAAAAAATGAAACAGGACCCATACCTCACACCATGCACAAAAACTAACTCCAAGTGGATCAAAGACCTAAACTTAAAGACTAAAACGATAAAGATCATGGAAGAAAAAATAGGATCAACCCTAGGAGCCCTAATACAGGGCATAAACAGAATACAAAACATTACCAAAAATATTGAAGAGAAACCAGATAACTGGGAGCTCCTAAAAATCAAACACCTATGCTCATCTAAAGACTTCTCCAAAAGAGTAAAAAGACCACCTACAGACTGGGAAAGAATATTCAGCTATGACATCTCAGACCAGTGCCTGATCTCTAAAATCTACATGATTCTGTGAAAACTCAACCACAAAAAGACAAACAACCCAATCAAGAAGTGGGCAAAGGAGATGAACACACATTTCACTAAAGAAGATATTCAGGCAGCCAACAGATACATGAGAAAATGCTCCCGATCATTAGCCGTTAGAGAAATGCAAATTAAAACTACGATGAGATTCCATCTCACACCAGCTAGACTGGCATTAATCCAAAAAACACAAAATAATAAATGTTGGAGAGGCTGCAGAGAGATTGGAACTCTCATACACTGCTGGTGGGATTGTAAAATGGTACAACCACTTTGGAAATCCATCTGGCGTTATCTTAAACAGTTAGAAATAGAACTACCATACAACCCAGAAATCCCACTCCTCGGAATATACCCTAGAGATACAAGAGCCTTCACACAAACAGATATATGCACACCCATGTTTATTGCAGCTCTGTTTACAATAGCAAAAAGCTGGAAGCAACCAAGATGTCCGTCAACGGACGAATGGGTAAATAAATTGTGGTATATTCACACAATGGAATACTACGCATCGATAAAGAACAGTGACGAATCTCTGAAACATTTCATAACATGGAGGAAACTGGAAGGCATTATGCTGAGCGAAATGAGTCAGTTGCAAAAGGACAAATATTATATAAGATCAGTATTACAAGATCTTGAGAAATAGAAAAAACGGAGAAGAACACATACTTATGTGGTTACAAAGGGGGTAGGGAGGGAGGGAAGGAGGGAGAGGGCTTTTTATTGATCAATCTGTACATAAGAACTGCTTTGGGTGAAGGGAAAGACAACACTCAATACAAGGAAGGTCAGCCTAATTGGACTGGATTAAAAGCAAAGAGGTTTCCGGGATAAAATAAAAGCTTCAAAGGTCAGTGGAGCAGGGGCTGGGGTCTGCGGAACTTGGTTTGAGGGGACTTCTAAGTCAATGGGCAAAATAATTCTATTATGAAAACACTCTGCATCCCACTTTGAATTGTGGCACCTGGGGTCCTAAATGCCAACAAGCGGCCATCTAAGATACATCAATTGGTCTCAACCCACCTGGAGCAAAGGCAAAGGAAGAACACCAAGGTCACAGGACAACTAAGAACCCAAGAGACAGAAAGGGCCACATGAACCAGAGACCTACATTATCCTGAGACCAGAAGAACTAGTTGGTGCCCAGCCACAATCGATGTCTCCCCTGTCAGGGAGCACAACAGACAACTCCTGAGGGAGCAGGAGACCAATGGGATACAGACCCCAAATTCTCATGAAAAGACCATACCTAATGGTATGATTGCGACTAGAGGAATCCCAGAGACAATGCTCCCCAGAACTTCTGATGGCACAGGACAGGAACCATCCCCGAAGACAACTCATCAGGCATGGAAAGGACTGGTCAGTGGCGGGGAGAGAGATGCTGATGAAGAGTGAGCTAATTAAATCAGGTGGACACTGGAGAGTGTGTTGGCACCTCTTGACTGGAGGGGGGATGGGAAGATAGAGAGAGAGGGAAGATGGCAAAATTGGCACGAAACGAGAGACTGTAAGGGCTGACTCAATAGGGGGAGAGCAAGCGGGAGAAGGGAGTAAGATGTATGTAAACCTACATGTGACAGACTGATTAGAATGGTAAATGTTCACTTGAAGCTTAATAAAAATTAAAAAAAAAAAAAAAGAACTGGGCAAAGGATATGAACACGCACTTCACTAAAGAAGATATTCAGGCAGCTAACAGATACATGAGAAAATGCTCTCGATCATTAGCCATTAGAGAAATGTAAATTAAAACCACGATGAGATTCCTTCTCACTCCAACAAGGCTGGCATTAATCCAAAAAACACAAAATAATAAATGTTGGAGAGGCTGCAGAGAGATTGGAACTCTCACACACTGCTGGTGGGAATGTAAAATGGTACAACCAATTTGGAAATCTACCTGGCGTTATCTTAAACAGTTAGAAATAGAACTACCATACAACCCAGAAATCCCACTCCTCGTCAATATACCCTAGAGAAACAAGAGCCTTCACACAAACAGATATATGCACACCCATGTTTATTGCAGCTCTGTTTACAATAGCAAAAAGCTGGAAGCAACCAAGGTGTCCATCAACGGATGAATGGTTAAATAAATTGTGGTATATTCACACAATGGAATACTATGCATCGATAAAGAACAGTGACGAATCTGTGAAACATTTCATAACATGGAGGGACCTGGAAGGCATTATGCTGAGCGAAATCAGAGGCAAAAGGACAAATATTGTATAAGACCACTATTATAAGATCTTGAGAAATAGTATAAACTGAGAAGGACACATACTTTTGTGGTTACGAGGGGGGGGAGGGAGGGAGGGAGAGGGTTTTTTATTGATTAATTAGTAGATAAGAACTGCTTTAGGTGAAGGGAAGGACAACACTCAATACATGGAAGGTCAGCTCAATTGGACTGGACCAAAAGCAAAGAAGTTTCCAGGATAAAATGAATGCTTCAAAGGTCAGAGGAGCAAGGGCGGGGGTTTGGGAACCATGGCTTAAGGGGACTTCTAAGTCAATTGGCAAAATAATTCTATTATGAAAACATTCTTCATCCCACTTTGAAACGTGGCGTCTGGGGTCTTAAATGCTAACAAGCGGCCATCTAAGATGCATCAATTGGTCTCAGCCCACCTGGAGCAAAGGAGAATGAAGAACACCAAGGTCACACAACAACTATGAGCCCAAGAGACAGAAAGGGCCACATGAATCAGAGACCCACATCATTCCGGCCACAATCGATGACTGCCCTGACAGGGAGCACAATAGAGGGCCCCTGAGGGAGCAGGAGATCAATGGGATGCAGACCCCAAATTCTCATAAAAAGACCATACTTAATGGTCTGACTGAGACTAGAGGAATCCCGGCGGTCATGGTTCCCAAACCTTCTGTTGGCACAGGACAGGAACCATTCCCGAACACAACTCATCAGACATGAAAGGGACTGGACAGTGGGTAGGAGAGAGATGCTGATGAAGAATGAGCTAATTATATCAGGTGGACACTTGAGACTGTGTTGGCATCTCCTGTCTGGAGGGGGGATGGGAGGATAGAGAGAGTTGGAAGCTGGCAAAATTGTCACGAAAGGAGAGAGTGGAAGGGTTGACTCATTAGGGGGAGAGCAAGTGGGAGTATGGAGTAAGATGTATATAAACTTATATGTGACAAACTGACTTGATTTGTAAACTTTCACTTGAAGCTCAATAAAAGTTAATAAAAAAATGTAAAAACATATTTTGTTTGTGCGCCATACAAAAACAGGTGGCAGACTGGATTGAATCCATGATCTCTATCTTTATTTTCTGTGTATACTAATTTTCTCTCTCATTTGATGATAATATTTTCAGTAAGGAGCAGAATGTGCTTACCTTCAGGAGAACTGTCTGACTTCTGGAAGAGGGACTTAAAACTAAGTTCATGTACCACCCAAGAGAACTGTATTAACACATCCAACAAAATTGAAAATCAATTATTTGGTTTTTTCTTTTAGATTTAGACACAAATCATCAGAAAACAAAAATATCACATGTGAAAATTTCTAAAGACCTACTCTTTGCAAGGAAATTAAAATGAAAACATGATGTAGCCATCTTGCTTGGTCACAAATTGCACTGAAATTACTATAAGTATCACCTGGGAAAAGTGGGCTACCATCAGGCTAAACAATCCATTGTATCCATTTAAAAATAGGGGTGATCTTGTTACTACATATAAAATACACAAAGTCCATTGGCTAACACATTTTACATTTATGCACCCATTTTAAAAAATATTTATTGAATACTTACCATGTGACAGGCTTCCTGCTAAAAGCAGGAAACTGTGTTTGCCTTCCATATGTTTACTTTCTGGTGAAGGGACATTAAAAAAAAAAAACCACCCCCCCAAAAAAAAAAATTGACTAACTAAACAGAAAAAAATCATGAATGTTGTGAAGAAATTGAGTAACTGACAGAAAAAGATAATAACAAGGTGGGAGGACCTTTAGATAGCATGGTTGGTTGAATTCTCTCTGAGGACAGGACAACCAAGGTGAGATCTTACACTCACCTGCATAATAGAGTTTTTTTTTTTTTCTCCAATAATGAAAATACAATGTGACCATCAATATTAACAAGATGGATTATACCATTTAATTCTCACAAAAACTCTAGGACAAAACAAGATACTAAGGGCCAAAACCAAACCCAACCTGTTGCTATCGAGTCAATTCTGACTCATAGGTACCCCATAGGGGCCAAGGAGGTTAAAAAATTTCCACACAATAGTGACTGGTGTTCAAGTCATTATTTGAACCCAGGTGACTTGATTCAAAGCAGACATGCTTAAGGTAACAAATCCTTCTAATAGGATTGAATTAAGCATAATTTTTATTAGCTAGCAATGGCTTTCATTTGAGCTCTGGAACTTCTTATTCAACACAGCTGTCATTCCTGACACACTTCTAGCCTATGCAACACATTCCTACAATAAATAGGTTAACAAGTTCAATTGGCTTAGAGTCTAGTCTTAGGCTCAAATAACTCAGCATATAGGATAGAACCCACAGTGTGTGTGTTTTTGAAAAGTTTAACTTTTAAAGGGCAATCTTATATATCATATTTCTTTTTGTTTTTAAAGAGAAGCCACTCTATAATATTCACAGCATATCTTCCCACCTTTTATTTAAATCTTGTTACTCTTGCCAAGTAGAGCTGTAAATCTATTGTTCTCATTCATTTTCTGAGCTTACTATTGCATTCATTGCACACAGGGTTCTTAATATAGCTGCCAATACTGCATAGTAGTCATTGTCCTCACATTTACTACAAATAAATTTTAATGCTACCTCAAATATTGTTTTTATTATTTGTTTGTATATGTCATTGATTCTCCCTGCAGTGACAAAAGCTATGGATACTGGTTAACTCTCCCTAGGTTACTATTTGAAGTTGTAGGTTTATCTATTTTGTTACTCCCTAATTTGAATACACACTGATTTTAAATGAGTTCCCAGCTTCTTACCATTCTTCTGGCTTACCATACTTGCTGCTCAGTATAACAATATTGAATCCCTAACCAAACATTTTAACTTCACTATGTGAATATATTAAGCAATAGGCTTGGGAACGTATGTTTCTATTCAGATAGCAGGCAATGGAAAATCAGTGCAAACGCTAGGTTCTCCACTTGTAATTTATTTATACCACTCGCCTGATACTCAGTTGGAGCAAGCAGCAGCACTGCACATCCTGCAACATCTCAAGTTGGGCTAGAGGCTGAGCAGCAGGAAAGTAATGCATAATTCTGGGGCATGCTAGGTTACAGTGCAATCTCTTTCCAAGGCAAACTCCAGCCCTTTGGTACTCTGAAAGCCAGAGTGCACGAGAGACTCATGAGAGACAGATTATTGAATAAGCAAGGTACTCACTGGCTTCATTGTGCTTTCTTTCTAATCTGCAGCACACAATTTCACATGGGTTTCACCACGAGTGAAATTGTGCGCTACAGATTAGTAAGCAAACACAATTAAGCCCTTGCGTACCTTGCTTTCTGTAAGGCCTGAGTACTATGCTTCCTGGTTTTTCGCCCCTGGGGTTTATCATAACCTGCTTCCTGCTAGGCTGTTTCCAATGAAGTTTGTGTGGAAGAATTTTAGCACTGAAAACATTACATCCGAGTAGGAGTTGGCAGGAGCTCAGGTGGCACAGTGATTAGAGCTATGGCTGCTAACCAAAGGGTTGGTGGTTCAAAGCTACCAACTGCTCCTTGGAAACCCAATTGGCTGTTCTACTGTGTCCTATAAGCTTGCTATG
Source organism: Elephas maximus indicus (assembly GCF_024166365.1). Taxonomy (NCBI): domain Eukaryota; kingdom Metazoa; phylum Chordata; class Mammalia; order Proboscidea; family Elephantidae; genus Elephas; species Elephas maximus. The sequence goes on along the minus strand of NC_064837.1, from coordinate 40,331,451 downwards.
AGTCTGAATTGACTTGAGGGCAATGTGTTCAGTTTTAAGAGTTGGCATAAAGTAGCTTTGCCGAGGTCTCTCCCTGGAGGCAACAACGAATGGACTATGTTTATTTATTTGTAATTATTATTTTTTCTAATGTCAGTTGTTGACATCAGGTTAAAAAATAAAAGTTATTTTTTCCCAAGATTACTTAACATAATACTCTGAAAATGTGATGCTATTAGTATTCTCCTTCTCTGACAGCTCACAGCATTTGCTTGAAAGATTTTGTGAAATTTGAGTTGTTATATTTTAAGGGTATTTAAAGGAAATACACTTTGCAGATAGCATGGATAAGTTTTCTATAGTTTTAAAAATCCATAATTGATAGCCATGCCATCTGACTTGGACAAAATATCCGATGTCTACGAAAAGTAGTGATTTGCGCATATATACATGCCATCTTCATTAAAAAAAAGTCTTTCATGAGCTCTAGCAAATGAACCAGGCAGCACTGGGCCCTGAGGGCTTATGGGAGAGGAGAAGGGGCACTAAGCGGAGATAAAGCCAGTAGTCTATGAGCTGGTCAACAAATTGGCAATAACATCGGTCCAAACACATACAAATAGTGGGCCCCCAATCACCTCTACTACTCAGACAAGAGTGGGAGTGGGAGTGGGAGTGCTTTCCTTTCATTTCTATCCCTCCTTCCAATCTTCCTTTTGAGAGTTTTTTTTTTTCCCCCACACGCAAGGCTTATTTAAAGATTTTTATTTTAGCAGATTATAATTGCATAACAAATATTTAAGGGAGCAGGGAAGCAGCCCTAGACGTAGCTCTGGATACAAGCCAAGAAAATCATCAGTAATTCCTTACTGTTCCCTATAAACCAAACCAAACCCAGTGCCGTCGAGTCGATTCCGACTCATAGAGACCCTATAGGACAGAGTAGAACTGTCCCACAGAATTTCTAAGGAGCGCCTAGCAGATTCGAACTGCTGACCTTTTGGTTAGCAGCCGTAGCACTTAACCACTATGCCACCAGGGTTTCCTACTATTCCCTATAGGAAGAGAATATGTGACGATTTAACACTTTGACTTACTGTTATCACTTTTTGCCCATTTTTGCTGGATAACTGTCTTTAGCAGCAAAAACACTTGATATTTTACGATCCCAGTCAACATCTTCATGAATTCACTGGGGAAAAATATAAAATATTTTGTGAATGTAAAAATGAGATTTTCCAGCCTGTTAATATAATCTTACTGTAGGGTCAACTCCAGGATTCTTCACATTGCTTCATGATTGTTCTGTAAGTTCACAGGGTAGGCCTCAAAGGGGTTTTGTAAGCTGGTCAGTTCTGGTATAGGCACTGGTGTCTGCCTCTTCTCTCCTTTCCTGTTTGCTGTAATGTTAGTTCCTGTCACTTCTGTCAGGGTCCCCCAGTGATTACACCTAAAAACCAAGTACTGATACTTTCATTTCAAAATGACACAGAGATTGTAACATCCAACCAACAAGTTGCCACTCAGTTGACTCCCACTGATGGTGATCCCATGTATGCCAGAATAGACTGCGTTCCACAGGATTTTCGATGGCTACATCTTGGAAAGTAGATCACTAGGTCTTTTCTTCCGAGGCACCTCTGTGTGAACTCAAACTTCCAAACTTTCAGTTCACCACTCAGGAACGCCACAGAGATTATGGCCCCTTGTTATTTACTCATTTCATGTATTGTAGCTTCTTATACTCAGATTCTGATTTAGCGCTTGACTACTAGCCGAAAGGTTGGCAGTTTGAACCCACGCAGAGGTGCCTCGGAAAAGACAGGCTTAATGATATGCTTCTGAAAGGTCACAGCCTTTTAAAGCCCAGGAAGTAGTTCTACTCTGCACACATGGGGTTCCCATGAATCAGAATGCACTTGACAGCAACTAACAACAATATACCCCATTTCAAACTTTGATGACACTCTACCAAGACTTCTCAAATGCATTGTTCTTAGTACACCTGCACAATCTTAAAAATTATTGAGGATCCCAAAGGGCCTATGTTTATGCAGTTTATATCTAGTTGGTCTTTACCACATTAGAAATTTAAAACTGAAAAATTAAACATTTAATTACTAATTGATTTAAAAATGATAATGTCATTGCTACATGTTAAAACATGTTTTATGAAAAATAACTATACTTCTCCAGAAAAAATACACATATACAAAAACACCATTTTATACCACCCTCTTTTCTGGTCCTTTGTACTCATGCGCTCACACAGACAGATACTTACACTCATTTACACACATCTTCATTCTGTCTGGAAATTCTGCCCTTTCCGATAAATTAGAATGTACTGAGAAATTCTTCCAAGACTTTCTTCTTCTCAGGCAAAGCACACACATTGCTTTTAACACTTGTGAATGATGCTTGGATCTGAAAGGAATAAAAGCAAGTACAGTGCCTCTATGCCTCTAGGCTCACAAGTCTCTCATGTTGGTTTAAGTTCTCAAACAGAATTGAAGTTCTTTACCACTCCCCTTTGTAGCTCCCTTGCAGAACTCCTTTGCCAATTGGTCATTTGTCAGAACACTTCACTGCTGGGCCTTTTCCTCCAGAATAGTAAGAATTCACTACAAAAGGCACTTTTTTTTTTTTTCCTACCAGAACTTGTCTGTTCTATTCAACACTTTTTCTTCCATGACTAATATCGTACCAAAAGCATAGTAAGCACTCAATAAGCTGATTGAAGTAGATAAAATGTGATGCTTCATTGTGAAAGAAAACTATTGTCCTTTGAATCAATTCAAGGACACCATAGATAGGGATGGTCCTTAAGAAAGATGAGAAATACACAAAAAAATAAAATACGTCTGCTTAAAATGCCAATTGCATTGGTTAAATGAGTCAAGAGAGAATGTTGTATTAAAATAGTCACAGTTGAACTTAATTCCCCTTCTGAATGATACTGAGTCTCCCGTAACAATAACAGTGGCATATAATGGTCATAGAATTGTTTTTTTTAAATAAATGCATCACTAAAGAAGGGTTTGTTAAGCAATACAAAATTGAATATCAAATCCTTTTTTTTTAACTTTCATTAAAATATTTGAAATGGCTATTTAAGCAAATGTCCCTCTTATCAATCTGTGAACAAAATGAATCTCTGAACAAATTTTTTTTAGAAATTAATATTGAGCCCTTACATAGAAGTCATAGATTATAATTAAAGCACTCCATGGTTGTATGATTTTTGTTAAAACCATTGGTTCAATAGATTAAAGTCCAAATGAAAAGCATTGAATTGGTTATAACTAAGTAGAACACAACCCACTGAAAAGCCTATCACATTAAACTTTCTTTACAGTGTTTCCAGAAGATCTGAAGTCATTGCTCATATTCCGTTAGCAGTGTCAGAAGAAGGAGATTTTGCAAACCAATGAGGCAAAGATTGAGAGCACCTCAGTTTTCAAGTTGACTGACCCAATTTAGGTAGGATAAAAGGCCTCGCAGTCCATCTAACCTGTTGTTGAGTCGATTCCTACTTGTGGCGACCCACTGTGTTACAGAGTAGAACTGCTCCATAGAGTCTTCTTGGCTGTAATCTTGATGGAAGCAGATCGCCAGACCTTCCTTACACAACACCACTGGATGGGTTGAACTGCCAACCTTTAGGTTAGTAGGGGAGCACAAACCATTTGAGCCACCCAGGGGCCTGTAGCCCCACCAGTTATTGCAAAACCAAATAAATTTTAAAATAGTATAGAGAGTTGTTATCATTATCTTGATAGTATTTTGCAGTAGATTAAATAAAATGAGTTCAAAGGCAATCCATCAACAATGAAATGTCTCTACAAATAAATTTTCCAGTGACTATACATCATCTTTTTTAACCGTAGGTACATGAATGATTCACACTCTCATTGCAAAAAATACCTATATTATTGGTATAAATATGCCACCATGAAAACACCCACAACAGCTTAATTTGATAACGATGAAGAAAAATCAGTAATATTTAATCAACATCAAGGACAACACAAACTCAAAACAACTCTGATGATGAACAGGTAGTAAAAAATCCTACAGAAAAATGTCAAAATCCCAATTATCTGTAGGAACCGTTCAACACTATCTAGCATTTGTAGAGGCCAAATTTCTTAGTAGAATAGAGAATTTGAATTTTCATGTAACTTTAATAACACCCTGAATTTAATTTATGAGTACCAAATTGTATTGTCTTAATAACTCACTTAGTAGCTTATTTATAAGTAGTTCTTGATTGTCATTAAAAATAAGAGGCTATGAAATTACATATATTTTATCTGTGAAGAACTGTACATATTATTTTCTATAAATCTGAGGCCTCAAATCAATTGAAGGACCATGCTTCAAAGGCCATGCATAGTACACATTTATATAAGACCAGACTGGCCTTAGATATAGGTTCATGGAATTCCCAAATGTCTGGAGATAATAATCTAACTTTCTAATACTGAAAGGCCTTCTTGATTTATCATCTCTAAACCCACAAACTCTAGATCGGTTCCTATCATTATCATGCCACATCTTTCTTCAGTCTACTACTAAAAATTCCTTTTAAACTGGAAACTTTACCTAAATCATATAACTCTTAAGTCATTTATTAATCATTAATTTGGAAACTTGATTACTTTATTAGCTACAAAGAAAGCTACAGTGGAGTGAAAGCTAACTTGAAGTAGATTTGGGTTTGAACGCGCTTTAACAATTTTGTAGCCTTAAGAACAGTTATTTGGCTCTTCTGTGGCTCTCCTCGATTTGTTTCCTTACAGGAACAACTGGGATTATGCACTCACATCAAATGTTGTTGTTTTTATGGCTGTTTTTCACAATTAGACAAGATACACAACTGGTCCAGAAAACACCAGTCTCTTTTTCTGTGTCTCCTCTTTCACTTAAGTTTGAGGGAACTAAGCATATAAAAGGAAGTTTTGAAGGGAGGGTAGTATAATGTATGAAGAATGGTATCTTACTACAGTGGAAATGAAGAATCTTTATGTGGGCATTTACAGTGGCATTAAGTTATTAAGTGTCTTTGGAGAGGCAAATAAAGGAATCGGAAAATAAAGGAAAAAGTACCAAACAAGTGAAATGGAAAAAATACTGCTTGAAAACCCAGATGGCAGAATAGGTTAATGTTTATGGGGACTGATGAAACCCCTGTGAGCGACAGCACACCTTGAGTTCTCTTCTCCCTGATTGTTCTCTCACGATGTTGTAAAAGTTTAAGATTAACCTGTGTTTCTCTCTAAAGAGGAAAAGCGAGTGATAGGATCTGGGAACCCAGGAGTCAGGAGATGGTGATATCAGAAGATCAAGCCTCAATGACACCAGGAGGGACTCTAAGAATACCCTGAAGAGGTCATCACATCTAGCATGCCATTTGCAAGAGGACCTCAAAGTGGAATTAAAAAGTCTCCGAAATTCCTCAAACGCACCCTTTCTTTCCCTATAAAACCCTGCAGCTGGCCCTTTTGGGACAGGCAGAAGTTGGAAGGGACCTATCCCCTCTGTCTCTTGCATACCGGCATTCAATAAGGCCCTCTTGCTGCTTACCTCCTTCCCGTCTCAGTATTTGCTTTGCCGCAAGCGGCTGAATCCGTGATTTGCCTTAACACAAGTACCAAAGAGAATTTGTTCTACTGTAAATCTTTTAAGAGTACTGGCTAGGAATAACTTTTAAACTGTCACACATGAATGAGAGTCCCTATGACTTTTTTTCTTCTTCTTTTAAGGAAGTAAAATAAACATATGGAAAATTAATAGAAATCTATGTAACCAGCGCCCAGATTAGGAAATACAGTATTACCAGTGTGTGATGTTAGGGGACTCTGGAGGCTGAAGCTACCGAAGACGCCTAATTAATCAGCACTCCGCCAGATATCAGGCCACTCCAGGTCACCTCCCCACCATGCCACCCATTTCCCCTAAGTTGTTTTTCAGATCCTCCGGAGAGCCCAGATCTACCGGGCTGAGTAGCCTGACATGTGCAGAGCAGACCACCATGACTGACAAACGACCCTGTCCTGCCACGCCTGCTCAGTGACACAAGAGAATTTACGTCAAGGAACCAAAAGACTCATGCCCAGGAACCAAAATTACCGGAAATGCATCATCAACAATAGTCGGGCCCATTTCAAAAGCGCTTGGTCTGTCGGGCACTTCCAGGTTGAGTCTTAGTCCCGTCTCATAATAAATAATCCGTAGAAACTAGGAATAGGTAAAACCTGAGATCCTGCTTACTGTTGCCCTCCACCCCTAAATGAGTATATATTAGTATAAATTGTACATTGCTCCCGCAGATTGGGGAACTCAGTCTGAGGTCGATATTTCCGAGTTCCCACTTGCTAGCCTGCGAAATAAACGCTTTCTTCCTCTCAAAACCAGTATCTGCGAGTTTGGCTTCTTGCATGCTGGGCACGGACCCGTTGGTCTGGTTTCAGTGAGATGCTTTCCTTATGCCTCCTTTCGCCCCAGTGTTATGTGTGTTTTAAGACTTTATATCCACTCTGTATATAGGTCAGTTAGGTCAAGTTTGTTAATTGTGTTGTTCAGACATTATGTCTCTTTACGAATGTTTTGTTTGCTTGTTGTATCCGTTATGGAGAAAATGTGTTAATCTTTTCCTTAAAGGTGGTGGATTTCTATATTTTTCCTTTTTGTTATATCAGTATTTGACTTATATCATTTGAAGCTATATTTTTGGATGTATGAAGGTTAGCATGATATCTTGATGTTAGACCGATGACCTTATAGAATGTCCTTATTCATCTCTAGTAATGCTTCTGATCACCTCTCTTTCATTTCTTGTTTGGATAGTCTTTTTTCCACTCTTTAATTTTCAATGTTTCCCTTCTGTGCTCCCTGCTTCCTAGCCCCAGTGTATACATTCAGTATATAATTAGAAAATTGTTCCTACTACCTTCTTATCTACTTCCCTGTCATAATTACAGGTCGATATTCTATAAAGTTTTCGAGATTTTACTTTACACTTGAGTTCTAACTTCTTCGTGCAGTCTACCTGGCTTACCTCCTTCTGAATTCCTCTGAGTTGCCATGGCATTTTACCCATACCTCTCTGAAAGGGTTTATACTTGCTACAAAAACACATTTTTTATGGTTTTTTTTTTTTTTTTTGCTACCTGGCATTAATTCCCCATCTTATTTTATGTTAGACTTTAAAATCGTATTATAATGTTAAATAAAAAATTATAAAAATATTAAATCTGTTTAAAAATAAGTTGCACTATATATGTTAGTCATAAAACTTTCAGAGGACAACAAAGAAATAAAAATGCCATATGCAATTCTACCACAAGAGAAAAGCCTGTCCATTATAAACATTCTGCAATAAATACTCTTGTCTTACGCTTGAATTTTGTGCAAAAATCATATTGTTTTCTTTGGACAGATTCAGACAGAGGGGATGACTGAATTGCAAGAGAACTTTTTGAAGATCTTTGAAATATTTTGCAAATTGACTTCAGAAAATATTTTTATCAATTTATCCCTATGCAATCAATGAGAAACCAACATCAGTTATTATAGTTTTTAACACCTCTTGACTAATTGAAGAGCAAAACTTGATAGCTCATTAATTTGAATTTGTTTACTCAATTCAGTTGCAAAAATTTTCTTTCGTTTATTCAGGAAATATTTACAGATTGCCTACTATGTCTCTGCCACTGTGCTCAAGATTCATAGGTAACGTAACAGTCATGGTCCCTGTACTACGGAAACTTATAATCTAGGATAGCAAAAGAAAACAGTAATAGAAAAAAAAAAGGTTTTGTAATTACAAATAATAATAACTGCTGCACAGTGTTAGAAAGGTATATGGAATAGTGACTTAACCTAGTCAGGGGGTGAGTACGATTTTCCATGAAGAAGGTACGTTTCTTCTTGTTAATTGGTTATTTAAATTTATTCTTTGGTGAACTAGCTTTTCATTTCCTTTGCCTATTTTTCAACTTGGGTGTTTGTCTTTTTCTAATTAACTACATTAAAGAAAATTTAAAGGCAAAATAAATCCAGCATAATACCCCTATCCAAAGGTAAAGACTGATTTCTTTATTATGAATTGTTTTCTGTTCAATGCACATACGTGAATTTTGTAAGTATTTGTTTAATGCAGTGGTACGATTTTAGACCCTGCTCTTTATTTTAATAGTAGTAATCTCTACTAAGTTAATTTGTTTGTTGACTTCTCTACTGTTTCTCGTTTGTACCTTTCTAACCAGAATGTTTAAGTACAGGGATATATGGATTTGTCTATCTTGGTCTATATATCTCTAGTGCTTGGCACAAGCTATTAATAAAATATGCATTGAATAATAAAGCATAAATATTTTCAGTGTACGTAATTCTAATACTTAACTTTTTTGATGATTGTGTGACATCACATAGGTATACAACTAACTACTATAAATTGCCTGTTATTTCCACAGTGCATATGATTTTTTTTTCATTTTCTCTTTCCGAATTATCTACTCAGTGTGAGAAAAATGACTCAAAGGGAATTGCCATATTTTGCAGGCAGTTTAGCATGGCAGTTAAGCTTGCACACTTCAGAGACAAATTGCTTTGATTCAATTCCAGGCTCCATCACTTACCAGCCAAGTGACCCTGTGCCGGCACTTCCTCATCTAAGAAATGCAGACCATATACCTTATAGAGTCATTGGGAGAATTAAATGAATTACTTTATACTGTGCTTAGAACAATACCTGATACATAATTAAAAAATGTAAATTAAACTCATTGCCATTAAGTCGATTCCAGCTCATAGTGACCCTGTAGGACAGAGTAGAACTGCCTCATAGGGTTTCCAAGGTTGTAATCTTTATGGAAGCAGACTGCCACATCTTTCTTCCCTGAGTGTCTGGTGGGTTCAAACTGCTGACCTTTCAGTTAGCAGCTGAGTGCTTAACCACTGCACTTAACCACTGTGCCACTAGAACTCCTTACCTGATGCACATAGTAAGCACTATCTATCTAGGTGTTTGCTGTTTTTGATGTTATTTATTATTTTATTGTATATAAGTAAGTAGTTTTTTTTTTCTATTTTTTTATTGTGCTTTAAGTGAAAGTTGCAATCAAGTCAGTGTCTCATACAAAAACTTATACACACATTGTTATGTGACCCTACTTGGTCTCCCTACAATGTGACAGCATACTCCTTTTCTTCACCCTGTATTTCCTGTGTCCATTCAACCAGCTCCTGTCCCCCTCTGCCTTCTTATCTTTGGTCCAGACAGGAGCTGCCCACATAGTGTCATATGTCTACTTGAGCTAAGAATCACATTCCTCACCAGCATCATTTTTTGTCTTGTTGTGCAGTCTAATCTTTGTGTGAAGAGTTGGCTTCAGGAATGGTTTTAGTTTTGAGCTAACGGAGAGTCCGGGACCATGACCTCTGAGGTCCCTCCAGCCTCAGTCAGACAATTAACTCTGGTATTTTTACTAGAATTTGAGATCTGCATCCCAATGTTCTCCTGCTCCATCAGGGATTCTCTGTTGTGTACTCTGTAAGGGCAGTCATTGGTGGTAGTTGGGCACCATCTAGTTTTTCTGGTCTCACGCTGGTGGAGTCTCTGGCTTACATGGACTTTTCTATCTCTTGGGCTCATGTTTTCCTTGTGTCTTAGGTGTTCTTCATTCTTCTTTGCTCCAGGTGGGTTGAGACCAATTGATGCATCTTAGATGGCCACTTGCTAGCTTTTAAGACCCCAGACAACACTCACCAAAGTGGGATGCAGAACATTTTCTTAATACACTTTGTTATGCCAATTGACCTAGATGTCCCTTGAGACCATGGTCCCTAGAACCTTGCCCCTGCTACTCTGTCCCTCAGAGTGTTTGGTTGTGTTCAGGAAACTTCTTAGCTTTTGGTTTAATCCAGTTGTGCTGACTTCTCCTGTATTGTGTGTTGTCCTTCCTAAAATAATTCACCTAAAATAACTTTTGTCTACTATAAGTGAGTAGCTTTTAAAGCAAAATTATTATAGCTGTCAAGCACCAGGCTACCCCTTAAAAAAAGGGGGGGATTAAACAGACTTGGTTCTGAGTAGATTGTATTAAAATAATTAAGCAGGATGCTAACTCAAAAACAAAAAACCCAAGATGTAAAGCCAATATTGAACCATGTGAAAGAAATGCCATATCACAGTTTTGAAGTGATGATTTTGTAACTTTTGGGGTGATGAGTTAGAGCCAAGGAATGGATTAATATTACAAAAATAAATCCATGGTGGGGGGTTGAATGGGGTGTAAGGCAAGACAACAGAACCACATACAACCTCAATTGGACAGGCTTTAAGAACAGTGCCCTCTTCTCTTATAACATCTCCATGTAATTCTTATGAGTGTATAGCTATATTTATGCTTTGACACATGACTATGCTATCTGCTTTTCAAACAAATGTTCTAATTTGACTTGGAGATTCAGGAATTAATCTATATCTGATGTATTTTTAATACTCCACTGCTTTTCACTTTGGTATTCATTAAGAACTTGGCTCTGTTGCCAGATACTGTGCATTAGCAGTGTGGCTTGGATAAAATAATTCATCCCTTCAAGTCTTGAAAACAAGTATCATTTGAAAAATGGGGATACTAAAAGTACTATCTTCACAGGATTGCTATGGAGTATCAGTAAGAAAATCCATGCAGTTCTTAGCAGACTGCTTGAAAAAGACAATGCCAGCAATTATTATCTTTTATTATGTGAGACAAAATGTAATGAAGATATTAAAATGCATTGGCTCTAGAGTTAAACTGCCCCAGTTCAAATCCAGCTCAATATTGATATGATGCAAAATTACACAAAGATGCTTAAGGAAGATTATATTGCTGGTCACTCACTTCCATTTCTCTCCCTGGAGTGGGTAGGTAAACTTATTCGTTCCCTCTCCATTAGGTTATTGTTGTTGTTAAGTGCCATTAAGTTGGTTCTGACTCATAGCTACCCCATGTACAAAAGAAGAAAACACTGCCAGGTTCTGCACCATACTCACAATCATTGCTATGTTTGAGCTCACTGTTGTAGCCACTATGTCAATCCATCTTGTTGAGGGTCTTCCTCTTTTTCGCTGACCCTTCTCCAGGAATTGGTCCCTTCTGATAACATGTCCGAAGTATATGAGATGAAGTCTCGCCATCCTCACCTCTAAGGAGCATTCAGGCTGTACCTCCAAGACAGATATGTTTGTTCTTCTGGCAGTCCATGGTATACTCAACATTCTTCGCCAACACCAAAATTCAAAGGCATCAATTTTCTTCCATCTTTCTTATTTACTGTCCAGCTTTCACATGCATATGCGGTGATTGAAAATACCATTGTTTAAGTCAGAGACACCTTAGTCCTCAAAGTGATATATTTGCTTTTTAACACTTTAAAAAGGCAGTAGAATTGCCTAATGCAATAAGTTGTTTGATTTCTTGACTGCTGCTTACATGGGCGTTGAGTGTGGATCAAAGTAAAATGAAATCTTTGACAATTTCAATATTTTCTCCATTTACTACGATGTTGCTTATTGGTCCAGTTGTGAGGATTTTTGTTTTCTATATGTGGAGGTGTAATCCATATTGAAGGCTATAGACTTTGATTTTCATGAGTAAGTGCTTCAAGTCCTCTTTGCTGTCAGCAAGCAAAGTTATGTCATCTGCATATTGCAGATTGTGAATGAGTCCTCCAATTCTATTGCCTCATTCTCCTTCCTATAATCCAGCTCCTCGGATTATTTGCTCAGCATACAGATTGGATAAGTACAGTGAAAGGATACAACACTGACACACACCTTTCCTGATTTTAAGACACACAGTATCCCCTTACTTTGTTTGAATGACTGCTTCTTGGTCTACGTACAGGTTTCGCAGGAGCACAATTGTTTTGGAATACTTATTCTCGTCAATGTTGTCTATAATTTGATATGATCCACACAGTCGAATGCCTTTGCATAGTCAATAAAACACAGGCAAACATCTTTCTAGTATTCTCTGCTTTCAACCAAGATTCATCTGACATCAACAGTGATATGCCTCATTCTACACCCTCTTCTGAATCTGGCTTGAATTTCTGTCAGTTCCTCATTGATGTATTGCTGCAACCATTTTTTAATTATCTCCAGCAGAATTTTACTTGCGTGTGACCTTAATGATATTGTTGGATAATTTCTGCAATTGGTTGGGTGACTTTTCTTTGGAATAAGCCCAAATATGTATCTCTTCTAGTCAGTTGGCCAGGTAGCTGTCTTCTAAATTTCTTGGCATAGAGGAGTGAACACTTCCAGATCTGCATCCATTTGTTGAAACATCTAAATTGGTATTCTGTCAAATCCTGAAGTCTTGTTTTTGTCCGATGCCTTCAGAGCAGCTTGGACTTCTTTGGTCAGTATCATTCGTTCTTGATTATATGCTACATCCTGAAAATGTTGAACATCGACCAATTATTTTTGGTATACTCTGTATATTCCTTCAATCTTCTTTAGATGCTTCCTGCTTCATTCAATATTTTGCCCATAGAATCCTTTAACATAGCAACTAGAGGCTTGAATTTTTTCTTTAGTACTTTCAGCTTGAGAAATGACATGTGCTCTTCCCTTTGGTTTTCTAACTCCAGGTCCTTTTGCACATTTAATTATAATACTGTGTCTACTCGAGCCACCATTTGAAATTTTCTGTTCAGCTCTTTTGTTTCATCATTTCTTCCTTTCACTTTAGCTACTCTACATTTAAGAGCAAGTTTCAGAGTCTCTTCTGACATCCATTTTGGTCTTTTCTTTCTTTCCTGCCTTTTTAAAGACCTTTTGCTTTATTCATATACGATGTCCTTGACGCCACTGATAAGTTGTCTGGTCTTCAGACATTAGTGTTCAATGTGTGAAATCCGTACTTGAGATGGTCTCTAAATTCAGGTGGGATATAATCAAGGTCATACTTTGACTCTTGTGGACGTGTTTTAATTTTGTATGAGCAACTGATGGTCTGTTTCACAGTAAGCCCCTGGCCTTTTTCTGACTGATGATATTGAGTTTCTCCATTGTCTCTTTCCACAGATGTAGTTGATTTAATTCCTGTGTAACCCATCTGGTGAAGTGGTGTATAGGATCCATTTATGTTGCTGAAAAAATTTATTTGCAATGCAGAAGTCATTGTTCATGAAAAATTCTTTCACGCACTCTCCTGCATTGTTTCCATCACCAAGGCCATGTTTTCCAACTACTGCTCTTTTGTGCCTGTTTCCAGCTTTCAAATTCCAATCACCAGTAATTATAAATGCATCTTGGTTGTGTTTTTGATCAATTTCAGACTGCAGAAATTGGTAAAAATCTTCAATTTCTTCATCTTTGGCATTAGTTGTTGGTGCATAAATTTGAACAATAGTTGTATTAACCGGTCTTCCTTGTAGACATATGGATATTATCCTATCACTGACGGCATTGTACTTCAGGATAGATCTTGCAATGTTCTTTTTGACAACGGATGCTACGCCATTCCTCTTCAATTTGTCATTCCCAGCACAGTAGACCACTTGATTTTCGATTCAAAATGACTAATGCCGGCCCATGTCAGCCCAGGATATCATTCTTTATGTGTTCCATTTCATTTTTGACAACTTCCAATTTTCCTAGATTCGTACTTTGTACATTCCACATTCTGATCATTAATGGATTTTTGCAGTTTTTTTGTTCTCAGTCTGAGTAGTGCCACATTAGCAAATGAAGGTCCCTAGAGCTTGAGTCTATCCACATCATTAAGGTCGACTCTATTTTGAGAAGGCATCTCTTCTCCAGTCGTATTTTGGTGCTTTCCAAATTGAGGGGCTTATCTGCCAGCGCTGTATCAGACAATGCTCTGATGCTATTCATTAGGTTTACATCATCCAATTTTTTCTGAAATGGACTGCCAGCTCCTTCTTCTTAGTCTGTCTTAGTCTGGAAGCTCCAGTGAAACCTGTTCACCGTGGGTGGCCTTGCTGGTATTTGAAACACCAACGGCATAGCTTTCTGCATCACAGAAACATGCAAGTCACTACAGTAAGACAAAATGAAAGATGAGTAGTGGCCATTGAAGTTAGATTTGGTCGATCAGTTTAGCTAATAAAATATGAGTCATGTGGGTCACTTCAAGGCAAAATCATTATTAGCTCTCATGTGTTTTCCAGCATTATTTTGTTCTGTCTCACCTAGGTGGTGTATCCTCTGTCATCCTGGATTGTGCAATGAAGATGATGCAGAACTGAGGAAAAGTTGCATGAGTGAGAAATAAGCTTCTGTTGCCTTTGTTTACCTGTCCCGAATGATTCAACACTTTAGGATCCAGAGCCTCCGTTTACTCATCCAAGAGATAAAAATAATAATCCGCCCATCAGGTGTTTTGGTGTCAAGCAATTGAAACATTATTTCCTGTCTTAATTAACCATTCTGTTCTTGAAACATTTTCTTCACAGGACTACCACGGAACTACCCTACTACTATCAATTCTGATCTTCCAAAGTCAAGATCATTATTCTACAGCAGCTACAGTGACATGATTAATATATATATATATATATATATATATATATATATATATATATATATATATATATATATTTTTGACTCTTGGACAGATTGCTTGTGAGGCTCAACCAAAAGGACATAAAGAACTAGCTTTATTTCTCACCTCTGCATCTTATTCATAAGTGATCTTGTGCAAGGTGGGTTTCTTTTTTTTTTAATCTTGTTGGACTTTTGTTTCCTTATCTGTAAAATAAAAGCTAATAATAATCATGTAGTTATTGCAAGTTATTGAAAAATTATGTATGGAGAAATGACAGATATAATTCCTGGCAGATAGTAGTCACTCAAGAAACAATATTTCACTTCCTATTCCACAATACTGATACCTGCTCTTTAGGTGTGCACTTTAAAGCAGACCCTAGAGCCCAATAAAAGGATGTTTTACTCAGAAAGTGTGTTTCAGCAAACCTTCAGATTTTCAGGACCCTCAAGAGCCCAGATTTCTCAACTAAAGCTAGGCCACATAAATTCATCTTAGATTAGAAATAAAGATGCCATGGCTGCCAGAAAAGTCAGATTCCACTGTTTTATACAAACAGATTCCTTGGTAGTTTGAACTTAGTTGTCAATTTTCATGTTGGTTTTTGTCACAAACATTTCAAGAATTACTGAGGTTTATGTGCTTTGATAGGAGTCCTGGTGGCACAGGGGTTAGATGCTAGGCTACTAACCAAAAGGTCTGCAGTTCGAACCCACCAGCTGCTCTGTGAAGGAAAGACGTAGCAGTCTATTTTTTAAGATCACAGCCTTGGAAACCCTAAGGGACCCTCTGTCCTATAGGGTAGCTATGAGTCAGAATCTACTCAATGGCAATGGGTTTGGCATGTGCTTTCATATGGGAAACTTCCCTGTTTTTATTAAACACATTTTTACAATCTAATATTTGGTTGCTATTTAGCTAGCATAATCATCTTTTTGAAATGTACGCATGCAGAATGGATATTACTTTGCAATAGGGTCTCATCTTTAGTCTCAATACTACCTTATAGATGTAATGGGTTTTGCAAATTTGCCAATAGTGGTTGGCGTCATGACAATCATTAAACACTATACTCTGGAATTGCTATTGGATTTTGCAGTGCCCAGCTTCTGCAGCTGTCTTGCTTTATTGCCTCTAGAAGATTTTAAATTAGTGGTAAAAGTTATTGAACTACTGTACAATCTATAACCCTGGATCATAAAAGCCCTAACTGAAACATTGTGGGCTCTGCAGTCAGGGTTTCTGCCCAGTTGCATTAGCTTACATAAGGTGAAAAACCCAGTCCCAGATCTTAGTTTCTTTTGCAATAGAGAACTTGTCCTTACTGGAAAGGATGCTATGTACAGTTGCTCATGTCATACAGTGTTAGATTTATCTATCCACATTTATTAATTTGTTAAACATCGAGGCCTCCTATGTGCAAGTCAATAGGCGTGCTAGAAATGTCAATTACAGGAATAGTTCTGACACTACATTTATCAGTCCTGCTTGGGTGTGTCAAGGAGAGCCCTAGAGAATGTCAAATCCTTGATCCAGTGATAGAGTAAGGAATTTTCAAATACATGAAGGGGGAAGATTTTCCAGGGAGAGAAATCCATGTGTAAAAATAAGCAGTTGAAAAAAAGTATGCTGCATTTTGGGAGCTGTGAATAGGTCAGTATGATTAGAGTATAGATTGCATCTTTGCAAGAAAATAACTAGAACCAAAGATGATATCAGCAAAAAGACAAATTAGAGAGTGCTTTGTCCTGACATAGCAGGGGAAAAGTGGGGTGCAGAACTCAAATGCTAGTCAAAAGACCAGACTTAATGGTCAGACTGAGACTGGAGGAACCCCAGAAGACATGGCCTCCAGACTCTCTGTTAACCCAGAAGTAAAACCATTTCTGAAGCGAACATTTCAAACAAAGCTTAGACTGGACTATAAGACACAAAATGATACTCATGAAGAGTGTGCTTCTTAGTTCAAGTAGATACATGAGACTAAGTGGGCAGCTCCTGTCTAGAGGTGAGTTGAGAAGGCAGAAAGGGACAGGAGCTGGCTGAATGGACATGGGTAATCTGGAGTGGAAAAGAGGAGTGTGCTGTCACATTACAGAGAGAGAAACTAGGGTCACATAACAATGTATATATAAATTTTTGTATGAGGAGCTAACTTGAGCTGTAAACTTTCACTTAAAGCACAATAAAAAAAGAGTATAGCAAAAAAAAATACAGTAAGGTTTCAATAAACAGTGGCAATTAATAGTAAAAAAAAAAAAAAAAGGGAGAGAGAGAGTGCCTTGTATAAACTGATGAGAAATTTAGATTTTTATGGTTTATGTAACATGGTGCTATTGAAAGGTTTAACATCTTTTGAGTTTTGAAAATATGACTCTGTAATATTGTGAAGATATACTGGAGGGAGAAGAATGGGCAGATAGAAAATTAGTTCAACAGTACATAAGGAAGTTGACGACTGGACCATGCTTAGAGTAGTAGAGAAGAAGACAAGGGAAAAGAACATACATATGGTGTTAGAGATACATAATTAAGGCTTGGTCTACTTTGAAAAAGGAAGAGGCAAGAGTAATTGACTTTTGGACTGAATGACATAATGTTTAAAGGGATATTAATGTGGACATACATTACAGAAGAAGTACAGTCTTTGCAGGATTTGTTTACTTTTTCTTCTTTCTGTGGTAGATTGCAAAGATAATCACTAATGATTCCCTCCATCCATTAAAGTATCTACTGCTTCTCCAATCAAGAAATAGAGTCTATTTACTCCACGCTTGAATCTGGGCTGGACACATGGTTTGCTTAAAGTTATAGGATGTGACAGAAATGATGCTGTGCTTATGAGGTCCAGCAGCTCTTGCTATCTTAAAGCTCTGAGCCATGATATGAACTAGTCTTCCTATTTTACTAGAGAGAGAGGATATAGAGAGAAACTTAAAGATATGAGCCTACAGAAAGAGATAAAGACCAGCCAGCTCCCATCCATTCCGGCCACCCCAACAAAGCAGAAGACTAATGAGTGAAACCATCTTGGATATCCATGTTCCAGGCAAATATCCTCAGTTAACATCACACGGAAAACAAATGAACTGCCGTCAGTGAGCTTCACCCAAACTGTAGAATCATAAGCAAATAAATAGTTGTGTTTTACATACTCAGTTTTGGGATGAAATATTTGTATGCAGCAATTGATAACTGATACTGTTTCATCCCTTCTTTCTGTCTTAGGGAAAACACTAGACTGATGCTCCACTAGAAATTAAAACAAGAGTTTTACCTGAAGGAAAAAAGACAATTAAAATCAATCCACAAAATGGAAAGGCACTCAAACAAGAGGCTACAGTGTGTGCTCTAGCTTGCAGGGAGAGCAGTGAGTTATTTATCAGGCACATCAACAAAGGCAAAAAGGTTTCATATTAAGGGGGTAGGGTACAGAGGAATGAAGGAAAATTTATAAGGGATTGTCAGTCTACAAACTTTCTTAACATTAATTTGTAGCCTAACATCAATCTCTTAATTTCTTGATACAAATTGACTAAAGCAATATTTCTAAAGCAAACCATGTAAATATTCCTGATGTGGGTGTTTAGTGATTGATTGTAGGCCAGGTTAATCCTAGTTGGAGTCCTTGAAACGTGAAACTCAACATTTGATTGGGAAGGAGTTTAGTTCAGTTCTAACTTGAAGCCTCTTTAAATGTAAACATTGCTGATCTGGCTAAGAGGGAGTGAGCTAAGGCCTAGGGATTTACTGAGAGTAATTGAGCTACCAAGATTATTTAAATAAGCTAAGGCCCAGGTCTCTATACTCTGTGTATCACAAGCAATCAAAACTTTCACAGGAAGCCAACTTTTGTAGAAGGCAGAGACAAGCTTCAAACCTAGTAGCAACTTAATTTAAAACAGAATTTCAATTTAGGTCTGGGATTAACCTCTTCATTCATGCCAAGCAGATCCATTTTTGAGGTTTGCTTATTCACATCCTTACTTACTTCCTTACTTTTTTCCTTTCTTTTATTGCTTCCATCTTCCTTTCTTGAGGAGGGAAGACAATAGAGGAGTAAAGAGAGGAAAATATTGTGGTAACTGAATTATTTAGACCATGACTTATATAAGGGGGCCAAAAATGCCTATTCTCTCTCCTAGAACAAATTTCTGTGCTGTGAATTTCCTCCTATGAGCTCTAAAATCAACTATAAAAATAACATAAAATAGTATCCATATAAGAATCTCACAAGCAGCAAGTCTTTAACCTTCAGGAAAAAACTGTATTGCAAATGTGAATTGTCATGAAAAATGTGAAGAAATCACAATATATGAATGATAATTGGATCAATTTTTACAAAAAGAAAGCTACCATTAGCTATCCTTGGGGGAGAAGGGGCTACAGATTTTAAGGCCAATGGAAAGGATTAAGGACAAAAACTAGAAAGTTTAAATTTGGTCTTGCATATGCTATTTTCCATTATTAAATGCCTTTAAGTGTCCTTTATTTCAACTACAGGAGCCCTGCGACACAGTGGTTAAGTGCTCTACTGCTAACCAAAAAGTCAGTGGTTTGAACCCATATGCCACTCCATGGGAGAAAGATGTAGCAATCTGCTTCCATAAAGATTTACAGCCTTGGAAGCCCTATGTGGAAACCCTATAGGGCAGTTCTACTCTGTCCTATAGGGTCGCTATGAGTCGGATTTGGTTTTGTTTTGGTATTATAACTATACAAATGCAAACTGTGGGACTGACTTGGTCCCATAGGAGGGTGACTGGTAAATGATCTTTAACATCTTTAAAATCATATATGAAGAGTTTAGATTTAAATATTAATAATTCTGCTTTTAAAACTAATAAGGTTTACCTAATGAATATCTTAGGGCTAATTTATTTTTCCAATATTTTATTTATTTTATTTTTAATATTCTACCCTCTATATTCATGGTGATTCCATGTGTGCAGAGTAGAACTGCTTCATAGGGATTTCTCCACTCTACAGCAACTAACAATAACAACAACCCTCTGTAGTAGCAAAATAGCTTTAGCAAGAGGGTCGTCTTTTGTAAATGTAATTCCAATTCATAAAATGTTACTTAATGTGCTTTAGGAAACCCTGGTGGTGTAGAGGTTAAGTGCTATGGCTGCTAACCAAGAGGTTGGCACTTCGGATCCACCAGGCGCTCCTTGGAAACTCTATGGGGCAGTTCTACTCTGTCCTATAGGGTCACTATGAGTTGGAATGGACCTGACGGCAGTGGGTGGTGGGTTAATGTGCTTTAAAGAACACACATTTGACAGAACAGCTGTTTTTCATTATGGGGGAATAAGGCAAGAGGTTATCAGAATCTACCTGGGGAGATTTCCTAAATTTACTTCCTATAACCACCAGTAGCAGAAAACCAAAAAAAAAAAAAAAAAAAAAACCCCTACTGCTGCTGGGTTGATTCCAACTCATAGCAACCCTGTAGGACTGCCCTGTAGGGTTATGATTTATTGTTTCAATAAACATGTATTAAGTCTTTATATGTCAGAATATTTTTAGTACAGGATAAAAAGCATAAATGATACAAGAATGTCACTATTCTTAGGAAGCTTAAATTTTAGGGAGGAGGAAGAGGGGCAGAGTCAGAAATAAAACAAACAACCAAATAAATAATTATAAAAATCATCAAGCAATTAAAGATTATATGATGGTAAGTGACTGGGTCATTAGATGGTGGGAAAATATCTCAGAGAAGGTGGCATTTTAGCCAAGTTCTGAATGATAAAATGTTAGACATTCAAAGATCAGGATAAGAACATTCCAAGTAGTGCAAAGATTCTAAAGACCTTTAAGAGAATAAGAAACCTGTTAAAGCAATAAAAAGAAGGCCATGGAAGCTGGAGTATCATCAGGGAGAGAGAGATTGGCACTAGAAAAAGTTGGAAAATTATGCAGAGACCAGATCATGCAGGGGTTTGAAATGAGAGGAAAAGGACTTTGTCTTTCTTTCAAGTGTGATGAGGAAGGGAGTAAAATGACTTAATGAGTTTCCCTTCAATAATAACACTTCTATACTAATGCTCCTTTCTTTTTCCTAAATAACAAAACCAAGAACTGCTTTTAGGCAAATATTTAATACCTTTTCTTGTGAGTATTATCCTTCCCAACCAGAATAATGTCAGCCCAGATGTCTAGCATCTGTAGAATATTATTTACATTTTTTCAGGCTTCATAAATTGAAGGAGGGGAGGGGGTATTTAATTATACTCTCTTTTGTATTTGAATAGAAATATGAATGGATTTATGTTTTAAAATTCTGTTTAGCATTTTTCAATTTCAAAGCAATTTGCTTGCAGCTATTTTCCACACACATACACACTGAAAGTAATGAATATTCAATATTTCAGATAAACCAAAGAGTTAATTCTTTTTCCTCTTTTCCTTTAGAGTGTTTTTTTTTATCCTACCTTCTTCTGGAAAAAAAAGATAAGCTATTCTGGCCCTCTGACACAAAGGATTATGTACCTTTTCTTTCTCAATTTTCATTGATTTCATATAATTACCTCTGTAATAACTGGAGGTATTTGTCATTTGATCTTATTATAGTTAAATGCCAATTTGATATTACTTTTTATGCCCCATGGGCATCACAAGTCACATTTATACATAATATATATCCGGAATATTAGAATTCTTCTTAGAAAGCCTCTGAAATATTTACCAAGCCTATTTTTTAGCTCCCCATTCTCGGGATTGTTTCTTATAATTTGGTTAGGAAATTACTACAACTTCATCTTTTTTGGAAAAAGATGTTTTAATCATCTTTTCATTACCTGTATCTTTTTCTTACCTAGATATAGTAGCATTAAAAAGATCTACTGATAGCTTGGCTGTGTGTGATAAAAATAAAAATGGATCAGAGGAGGGGCCAATATGGCAGAGTAGTCAGATACTTCCTGTGGTCCGTCTTACAACAAAGACTCAAAAAAAAAACAAGTGAATTGATTATATATGAGAATCTAGGAGCCCAGAACATCAAAGACAAAGTTGAGGGATTGGACTGAGCTGCAGGGGGAGGGAGAGACAGTCCAGAAGCAACGAGGATTTCCCAGAACTGACCTGGCCAGCACCCTGCAGGCTACATTGGCTGGCACACATGGGCTGAGGCAAGCAGTAGCATGCAGGATATGTTTTTCACATTGGGAGAAACCAAGCAGCAGAGAGTTTGTACAAGCTTCTGGAACTAGGGGGAAGTAGCCCTGAATCTTTGAAAGTTAAGTACAAGCATCTAACTTACTAAGCAGACTCAAAATAACCCTTCCCCTTCTGGGAAGTACTTCTCTCCTCTTCACCCACTCCCTCCCCACTCTGCTCCAGTCCTGGTCTAGCTTCAGTGATTGCTGTGCCTCCTGGGCCGAAAGTGGTACACTCCCCAAGCCATTCTCCCAGCTTTGGAGAAGGAACAAATTAACAAACAGGAAAAAAAAAAATCTGTCAGTTTCCCTTAGCCAGGACCTCAGGGCAGGGACAGCAAGTTTTCCTAGGCACAGGAATATGGAGTACATGGACTCGAATGCCTTTCACCCATGCCTAGACATGTGAGGGCCCATTTCAACAGCATAGGTCCTCATTAGCACGGTACAACAGGATATATACCTGAAACCTATTTTCAACTGAAACAGCTAAAGGGGGGTGGCAGATTTGTGACATTTGACACTGCCCTGCCTGTTAAGAGGGTCCTTACCTACCCATGTCAGGGGCCTGAGGACTGGTGGCTCCACCTATTCCACCTAGGCACCCATGACAGGGATCCAAGAATAAATGGTGCCTTCCAGTCCTTACAGCCAACAGCATTGGGTGCCCAAAATCCAGCTGCAAAATCCACCCACTTAAGTGCTGTAGAGAACAGAGACACACCTTCCACACAGATACTCAGGGATAGCTGTCAGCCCCCTACCTTGCTCAGTACATAACCCCCACTGCAGTCAGATATCTGTGCCTGCTCCAATCACCCCTTCATAGCCCTGCCCATCTAAGATTGTAGGTAAGACCCCGTATCACACACTCCGTGACTGATAACGTGGATACCTGAGGTGAATCCACAAGAGAAGTAAATGGACTCCTGGACTCACATACCTAGTAACAGCTCTAACCACCTGGTGACAGGACATGAGAGCTTCAGAGATGTCAATAATCAAAGCAGCTCACATGATCAGCCTATTTGGGCACATTAAAACAAAACAAAACAAGAAGATAGGACACAGTAAGCAAACATAAAATAAATATAACAACTTATTGATGGCTTGGAGACAATAGTCAATATCAAATCACATAAAGAGGTAGACTATGATGGTTTCAGCAAGTGACCAAAATGAAAAACCAGGAAACCACCCAGAGGAATAGAAAGCCTTGGAATTACTGGAGGTAGAATTCAAAAGATTAATATACAGAGCTCTTCAAGAGATCAGGAAGGAGACCAGGCAAAATGCAGACCAAGTCAAGGAACACACAGACAAAGCAATAGAGGAACTTAAGAAGGTTATACAAGAGCAAAATGACAAATATAACAGGCTGAAAAAATCGTTAGAGAGAAAGCAAATAGAAATCCAAAAGATTAACAATAAAATTTCAGAATTAGACAACTCAATATGAAGTCATAGGAGCAAAATTGAGGCAATGGAAGTCAGAATGAGTGAGATTAAAGATAAAGCATTGACACCAATTTATTTGAAGAAAATCAGATAAAAGAATTTTTAAAAATGAAGAAGCTCAAAAAATTATGTGAAACTCTATCAGGAGGAATAGCCTATGAGTGATTGGAGTACCAGAGTGGTGGGTGGGGAGGCAGGGATAACAGAATATACAGAGAGAATTATTAAAAATTTGTGGGCAGAAAAATTCCCTGATAAGATGATATATAGAAGCTCATTGAACCCTGCACAGGGTAGCTCCCAAAAGAAAGTCACCAAGGTATAGTACAATCAAACTTGACAAAACCAAAGATAAAGAGGATTTTAAGACTGGCTAAGGATAAACGGGTGGGTTTATGGATAAACAAAAAGTCACCTACAAAGGAGAGTCAATAAGATTAAGATTGAGCTACTCAGCAGAAACCAAACAAGAAGGCAATGGGATGACATATATAAGGCCTAGAAGGAAAAAAAATTGCTAGCCAAGAATTATATATCCAGTAAAACTGTCTCTCAAATAAGATGGTGAAATTGGGGCATTTCCAGATAAACAGAAGTTAAGGGAATTTGTAAAAAACAAACAAAAATTACAAGAAATACTAAAGGCAGTCCTCTGGTAAAATAATCAATAACATCAGAGAATAATCTGAGACTAGAACACAAGACAGAACAACCAGATATCAACCCAGATAGGGAAGTCACAAAAATAAGTCAAAGCTAAAACACTGAAAATAGGGAGGAGAGACATCAATATGTAAAAGATGACAACATTAAGCAAAAAAGAGAACTTAAACAGTGTAGTCATAGACCTTTCATATGGAGAGGAAGTCAAGGTGATAACAAGAAATAAAAGATTGGTTTAAACATAGAAAAATAGGGGTAAATTTTAAGGTAACCACAAAAGAAATAATAATCTAACACATCGAATTAAAAAAGAAGAAAAACATAAACACTCAGCAAATATAAAATCAACAACAATGAAAAGGATGAAAACAAAATACATAAGGAAAAATGACTCAGCACAGAAAATTAAGTGGGACAAAGTAACTGTCAAAGCACACACACACAAATATATCAAAATGACAGCACTAAACTCATTAAAAAAAAAAACTACCTATCAATAATTACACTGAACGTAAATGGACTAAATGCACAAATAAGGAGACAGTGAGAGTGGCAGAATGCATAAAAAATATGATCCATCTATATGCTGCCTACAAGAGACACATCTTAGACTCAAAGAGAAAAACAAACTAAAACTCAAAGAGTGGGAAAAAAATATACCAAGAAGACAACAATCAAAAAAGAGCAGGAATGGCAATATTAATCTCTGACATAATAGACTTTAAAGCAAAATTCACCACAAAGGATAAGGAAGGGCACTATATAACGATTAAAGAGTCAATACACCAGGAGGACATAATCTAATAAATATATATGCACACAATGACAAGACTTCAAAAATCCACAGAATTGAAAAGGCAGATAAACAGTTCCACAATAACAGTAGGAGACTTCAACACACCAGTTTCAATGACGGACAGAACATCCAGAAAGAAGCTCAATAAAGACACGGAAGATCTAAATGCCACAATCAACCAACTTCATCTCATAGACATATACAGAACACTCCATCCAACAGCAGCCAAATATACATTCTTTTCCAACATACATGGAACTTTCTTCAGAAAAGACCAAATATTAGGTCAGAAAACAAGCCTTAGCAGAATCCAAAACATTGAAATATTACAAAGCATCTTTTCTGATCATAAAGACTTGAAAATAGAAAGCAGTAACAGAAAAAGCAAGAAAAAAAAAATCAAATGCAGGGAAGCTAAACAACGCCTTACTGAAAAGTTACTGGATTACAGAAGAAATCAAGTATGGAAAAAAGAAGTTCACAGAATCAAATGAAAATGAAAACACATCCTACCAGGAACTTTGGGATACAGCAAAAGCAGTGCTCAGAGGTCAATTTATAGCCGTAAAGGCACACATCTAAAAAGAAGAAAGGGCCAAAATCAAAACATTAACCCTAAAACTCAAACAAATAGAAAGATAGCAGCAAAAGAAGCCCACGGGCATCAAAAGAAAGGAGATAACAAAAATTAGAGCAGAAATAAATGAAATATAGAATAGAAAAATAATTGAAAGAGGTAACAAGATCAACAAAATCGATAAACCATTGGCCAATCTGACAAAAGAAAAACAGGAGAGGAAGCAAATACTTGAATAAGAAATGAGGAGCAATATCACAACAGACTCAACTGAAATTAAAAGAATCATATCAGATTACTAGAAAAACTGTACTCCAACAAACTTAAAAACCAAGAGGAAACGGACACATTTCTAGAAACACACTACCTACCTAAAAACACAAACTGAGGTAGAAAAACTAAATAAACCTATAGCAAAAGAAGAGATTGTAAAGGTAATTAAAAAAACCTCCTCCCTCCCAAAAAGAGCCCTGGCCCTGGCAGCTTCACTGAAGAATTCTACCAAACTTTCAGAGAATAGTTAACACCACTTCTACTAAAAGTATTTCAGAGCATAGAAGAGGATGGAATACTCCCAAACTTATTCTATGAACCCAGCATAATCCTGATACTAAAATCAGGTAAAGACACCAAAAAATAGAAAATTACAGACCAATATCCTTCATGAACATAGACGCAAATATCCTCAAAGAAATTCTAGCCAATAGAATTCAACAACATATCAAAAAAAAAAAAAAAGAATCATTCACCATGACCAAGCAGGATTCATACCAGGCATGTAGGGATGGTTCAGCATTATAAAAACCGTCAGTGTAATCCATCACATAAATAAAACAAAAGATAAGAACCATAAGATCTTATCAATTGATGAGGAAAAGGCATTTGACAAAGTCCAACACCCATTCATGATAAAAACTCTCAGCAAAATAGGAACAGAAGGAAAATTCTATAATCAAGGGCATTTGTGCAAAGCCAACAGCCAACATCATTCTAAATGGAGAGTATCTGAAAGCATTCCCCTTGAGAATGGGAACCAGACAAGGATGCCCTTTATCACCACTCTTATTCAACATTGTGCTGGAGTTCCTTGCCAGAGCAATAAGGCAAGAAGAAGAAATAAAGGGCATCCAAATTGGTAAGAAAGAAGTAAAAGCATTCCTGTTTGCGGATGATGTGATCTTATACACAGAATTCACAAGAAAACTACTGGAACTGATAGAAGATTTCAGCAAAGCATCAAGCTAAACACACAAAAATCAGTTAGATTCCCCTAAACCAACAAAAAGAATTTCAAAAAAGAAATCACCAAATCAATACCAATTACAATACCCACCAAGAATATAAAATATTTAGGAATAAATCTAACCAGAGATGTAAAAGACCTATACAAAGAAAACTATAAGACACTACTGCAAGAAACCAAAAGAGACCTACATAAGTGGGAAAACATACCATCCTCATGAATAGAAAGACTTAACATTGTGAAAATGTTAATTCTACCCAAAGCAATCTACAGATGTAATGCAATCCCAATCCAAATTCCAATGACATTTTTTAATGAGATGGAGAAACAAATCACCAACTTCATATGGAAAGAGAAGTTAACAAACCTACTCATCAAAATAAAGAAAAAAAGCCTAAAGTCTCAGTAAAAACAAAATCTACAAAATCAAAAGAAATGAAAAAAAATCAACAAACAAAAGGAATTCAGCACAGGAATGTAAGAGGAACAAAGAAAATGTCAGCATCACAAAAAAGGCACTACAAAATGACAGCAATAAACCCACATCTATCAATAACTAACAGTGAATGTAAATGCCCTAAATGCCCCCATAAAGAGACAAAGAGTGATGGAATGGATAAAAAAACAGGATCCATCAATATGCTGTCTCCAAAGTACATACCGTAGAAACAAAGACACAAATTTATTAAAAATCAAAGGATGGAAAAAATACGTCAAGCAAACAGCTACCAAAAAAGAGCAGGAGTGGCAATACCAATCTTAGATAAAATAGACTTTAAAACAAAATCCACCACAAAAGACAAAGAAGGGCACTATGTAATGATTAAAGGGACAATCCATCATGAAGACATGATAAGTATCTACATACCCAAAGACAGGGCTCCAAAATACATAAAAATAAACTCTAACAACACTGAAAAGAGAAATTGACAGTTCCACAAAAATGGTAGAAGACTTCAACACACCACTCTCAGTAAAGGATAGAACATCTAGAAAGAAACTCAGCAAAGATATAGAAGATCCAAAGGACACAATCAAACAATTGAAATCATAGAAATACATAGACTACTCTACCCAACAGTTGCAAAGTACTCATTCGTTTTCAATGTACATGAAACATTCTCCAGAATAGACCACATCTTAGGCCACAAGGCAATCCTCAACAAAATCCAAAAGACTGACATAATACAAAGTATCCTCTCTGACCACAAGACCATCAAAGTAGATATTAATGACAGGAGGAACAAGGAAAAAAAAATCAATTAAATGGAAACTGAATAGCAACCCACTTGAAAACCATTGGGTATTAGAAGAAATCAAAGATGGAATAAAAAAATTCCTAGAATCAAAGAAAAATGAAAACACATCATAACAAAACCTTTGGGACACAGCAAAGGCAGTGCTCAGAGGTCAATTTATAGCAATAGATGCATACATCAAAAAACAAGAAAGGGACAAAAATCAAAACATTAGCTACACAACTCAAACAAATAGAAAGAGAACAGCAAAAGAAGCCCACAGCCACCAGAAGAAAGGAAATAATAAAGATCAGGGCAAAATAATTGAGATAGAGAATAGAAAAACAATAGAAAGAATTCACAAAACCAAAAGTTGGTTCTTCCATTCCTGAAGACAACTCATCAGACATGGAAGGGACTGGACAATGGGTTGGAGAGAGATGCTGATGAAGAGTGAGCTACTTGTATCACGTGGACACTTGAAATTGTGTTGGTGTCTCCTGTCTGGAGGGGAGATGGGAGGGTAGAGAGGGCTAGAAACCGGCAAAATGGTCACGAAAGGAAACTGGAAGGAGGGAGCGGGCTGACTCATTATGGGGGAGAGTAAATGGGAGTATGTAGTAAGGTGCCTATAGGCTTATGTGTGACTGACTGACTTGATTTGTAAACTTTCACTTAAAGCGCAATAAAAATTATTAAAAAAAAAAAGTTGGTTCTTTGAAAGGATCAACAAAATCAACAAACCACTGGTCAAACTCATGAAAGGATAACACAAGAGGACACAAATAACCCAAATAAGAAATGAAATGGGGGACATTACAACAGACTCACCAGAAATAAAAAGGATCATAACAGAGTATTATGAAAAACTATACCCCAACAAATTTGAAAATCTAGAGGAAATGGACAAATTTCTAGAAACACACTACCTACCCAAACTAACACAAAATGATGTTGAAAATCTGAACAGACTCATAACAAGTGAAGAGATGGAAAAGGTAAGAAAAAAAAAAAAACCTCCCAACAAAAAAAAAAAACCCTGGCCCAGATGGTGTCACTGGAGAATTCCACCAAAAATTCAGAGAAGAACTTATACCAGTACTACTCAAACTATTTCAGAACATAGAAAAGGAAGGGATGCTTCCAAATTCCTTCTACGAAGCCAGCATAAACCTGGTACCAAAACCAGGCAAAGACATCACAAAAAAAGAAAATTACAGACAAATATCTCTCATGAACATAGATACAAAAATTCTCAATAAAATTCTAGCTGATAGAATTTAGCATCATATAAAAAAAAATAGTACACCATGAACAAGTAGGATTCATACCAGGTATGCAAGGGCAGTTCAACATTAGAAAAACAATCAATGGAATCCACCACATAAAAAAAAGAAAATAATCACATGATCATCTCAATCACTACAGAAAAGGCATTCGACAAAGTCCAACATCGATTCATGATAAAAATTCTCAATAAAATAGGTATAGAAGGGAAATTTCTCAATATAATAAAGGGAATCTATACAAAACCAAAGCCGACATCATTCTTAATGAAGAGGCTGAAAACACTCCCCTTGAGAACAGGAACAAGACAAGAATGCCCTTTATCACCACTCCTATTTAACATTGTGCTGGAAGTCCTAGTTAGAGCCACAAGTCAAGGAAAAGGGATAAAGGGCATCCAAATTTGTAATGAAGAAGTAAAACTGTCCCTTTTTGCAGATGATATGATGCTATACATAGAAAACCCAAAGGCTCTATAAGAAAACTATTGGAACTAATAGAAAGATTCAGGAGAGTAGTAGGATACAAGATAAACATACAAAAATCATTTGGATCCCTGTAAACCAATAAAGAGAATGATAAAAAGAAAATCAGGAAAACAATACAATTTATAATAGCCCCTAAAAAAATAAAATAGGAAAAATCTAACCAGGGATGTAAAAGACCTGTATGAAGAAAACTAAAAAACACTACTGCAAGAAACCAAAAGAGATCTATGTAAATGGAAAAACATGCCATGCTTATGAATAGGTAGACTCAACATTGTGAAAATGACAATTCTATGCAAAGCAATTTACAAATACAATGTAACCCCCATCCAAATACCAACAACATTCTTAAAGAGATGGAAAAACTAATCGTTAACTTTATATGGAAAAGGAAGAAGCACTGGATAAGTAAAGCACTACTGAAGAAGAACAAAGTATGAAGACTCTCCCTACCTGACCTCAGAACTTACTATATAGCTATGGTAATCAAAACAGCCTGGTACTGGTACAACAGCAAATACACTGACCAATGTCAAACTCATCCACCTGTAGTGTAAATATATCCACTTATGGTCACCTGCTCTTTGGCAAGGGCCCAAAGTCCATCAAATGGGAAAAGAACAGTCTTTTTAACAAATGGTGCTGGCAAAACTGGATGCCCATCTGCAAAAAATGAAATGGCTCAAACTTCACACTATATACAAAAACTAACACAAAATGGATCAAGGACATATACATAAAACCAAAAACTATAAATGGCATAGAAGAAAAAAATAGAATTAACACTTGAGGTCCTAATACACAGCATTAACTAGACAGAAACCATAACTAACAACACACAGAGTCCAGAAGATAAGCTAGATAACTGAGATCTTCTAAAAATTAAACACTTATGCTCATCTAAATACTTCATCAAAAGAGTAAAAAGAGAACCTACAGATTGGGAAAAATTTTTGTCTATTACAAATTTGACAAAGATCTAATCTCTAAAATCTACAGGAAAATTCAACACCTCTACAACAAAAAGACAAATAATCCTATTAAAACATAGGCAAAAGAAATGAACAGACATTTCACCAAAAAAAGACATTCAATTGGCCAATAGACACATGAGGAAATGCTTGTGATCACTAGCCATGAGAGAAATGCAAATTGAAACCACAATGAGCTACCATCTCACCCCAGCATTACTGGCACAAATCAATAAAACAGGAAATAACAAATATTGGAGAGGCTGCGGGGAGATTGAAACTCTTATCTCTTATGTACTGCTGGTGGAAATGCAAAATGGTAAAACCATTTTGGAAAATGGTATGGGGCTTCCTTAGAAAACCAGAAATAAAAATACTATATGATCCAACAATCCCACTCCGAGGAATATATCCTAGAGAAATAAGAGCCATCACATGAATAGACATGATCACTCATGTTCATTGCATTATTGTTCACAATAGCAAAAAAGATGGAAACAACCTAGATGTCCATCAACAGATGAATGGATAAACAAACTATGCTACATGCAGAATGTAGTGCTAAACCAAAAAAAAAAAAAAAAAACCCAAACCTGTTGCCGTCGAGTCGGTTCCAACTCATAGTGACCTATAGAACAGAGTAGAACCACCCCACAGAGTTTCCAAGGAGCATCTGGTGGATTTGAACTGCTGACCTTTTGGTTAGCACCTGTAGCAATTAACCATTATGCCACCAGAGTTTCCATCAACAGAGTACTATGCAATGATAAAGAACAATGATGAATCTGTGAAGCATCTCATAACATGGATGAATTTGGAGGGCATTATGCTGAGTGAAAAAATCACAAAACGGCAAATATTGTATGGGACCACTACTGTAAAAACTCATAAAGTGTTTACACACAAAAAGAAACAATCTTTGATGGTTACAAGGGAGGGGAGGGGTGGGGATGGAAAAACACTAAATAGACAATAGATAAGGTAAGACAGTACGCAATACTGGGGAAGCCAGTGCAACTTGTACAAGGCAAGGTCATGGAAGCTCCATAGACACTTCCAAATTTCCTGAGGGACAGGATTACTGGGCTGAAGGCTGTGGGCCCCATGGTCTTGGGGAACATCTAGCTCAATTGGCATAACACTGTTTATTAAAAAAATGTTATACATTTTACTTTGGTGAATAGCATCTGGGATCTTAAAAGCCTGTGAGCAGCCACCTAAGATATTCTAAGATATTCTTACCCTTTTGTGAGCAAGGGAGAATGAAGAGACCTAAAGACACAAGGGAAAGATTAGTCCAAACTACTAATGGACCACAACTACCACAGCCTCCACTAGACTGAGCCCAGTACAACTAGATGGTGCCCGGCTGCCACCACTGACTGCCCTGACAGGGATCAGTATAGACAGTCCCAGGCAGAGCTGGAGAAAAATGTAGAACAAAATTGTAACTCACAAAAAGACCAGACTTACTTGCCTGAAAGAGACTGGAGAAACCTGAGAGTATGGCCCCCAGAAACCCTTTTAACTGAGTAATGAAGCCACTCCTGAGGTTAACCCTTCATTTAAAGATTAGACAGGTCCATAAAACAAAATGAGACTAAAGGGGCACACCAACCCAGGGGCAAGGGCTAGAAGGCAGGAGGGGACAGGAAAGCTGGTAATAGGAAATCCAAGGCCAAGAAGAGAGAGTGTTAACATGTCATGGGGTTGTTAACCAATGTCATAAAACAACATGTGTACTAATTGTTTAATGAGAAGTTAGTTTGTTCTGTAACACTTCATCTAAAGTACAATTAAAGATAAAATAAGAATCCAAGTGGTCAAGAATACTAAATTTCAGTAGGATATGGAAAAAAAAAAAAAAACACCAAGTATTCACAAACTCTTCCAAAATATAGAAGAGGTTGGAACACCTCTGAGCTTATAATATGTGGCCAATTTTTATCCTGATATCAAAATTAGACAATGACATCACAATAAAAGAGCTACAGAACAATATTGCTTATGAACATTGATGCAAGTTCCTTAATAAAAGACTACTGACTCAAATCCAGAAATATATTAAAAATTATAAATCAAGACGGAAAGATATTTATCCTGGGGGTGCATAGCTGGCTTAGCATCAGGAAAGCAATTAATGTAATACACTATATCAAGAGAATAAAGAACAAAAAACACACAATAATCTCAATAAAAAATAGACACAGAAAAATCACTAGAAAAAATGGAATGCTCTCGCATTACAAAGGTAGTCAACAAACTAAGAAGGAGAAATTCCTCAAGCTGATAAAGGCCATCTATGAAAAACTCATAGCTAACTTCACACTTAAAGATGAAAGACAGAATGATTTTCCTGTAATATCAGGAACAAGACAATAATTTCCACTCTTATCTCTTCTATTCAACATTATACTGGAGGTTCTAGCCAGAGAAACTAGGCAAGAGAAAGAAATAAAAACCATTCAGATCGGAAGAGAAAAATTTAAACTACCTCTATATAAAAAACATGAAAACAAAAATTCTTGTATATACAAAATCACAAATGATTTAAGCAATATTACAAGATATAAGATCTATATACAAATATCAATTATATTTCTACATACTTGCAATGAGCAATTTGAAATGTAACTAGGAAAACAATTCATTCACAGTAACATCAAAAAGAATAAAATACTTAGGACTACATTTAAAGAAAAAAGTACAAAACTTATACTCAGAAAACAACAAATCGCTGTTGAAACATTTTTTTTAAAGACCTAAATAAATGTAAAAATATCCCATGTCCATATATCAGAAGACCTAATATCTTTAAAAAATCTTTAAATATCTTTAAGATGGCAATATTTCCATCTTTGATGTTCAGCTTTAATGCAATTTAAATAAATATTCCAGCTGGCTTCTCTGACAAGCTGATCCTAAATGTCATGGAAATTCCTAGAATCAGAATATCCAAAACAAACTTGTAAAAAAACAAAGTTTGAAGACCCATACTCCCCAATTTAAAAAAAAAAACAAGAAGAAGCTACAGTAATCCAGGCAGTGTAGTACTGGCATAAAGGTGTATATATATATAATATATATATTATATGTATACATTTATGTAGACATAAAGAAATAAACCCCTACATTTGTATCTAATTTTGACAAAGATGTCAACACAATAGGAAAAGAACAGTCTTTCCAACAAATGGTGGAACAACTAGATAAACTAAATATCCACATGTAAAAAAGTGCATTTGGACCCTGTCATGGATTGAATTGTGTCCCCCCGAAAATATGCATGAACTTGGTTAGGCCATGATTCCCAGTATTGTGTGGTTGTCCCCCATTTTGTGATTGTAATTTTACATTATGAGGATTAGGGTAGGATTGTAACACCACCCTTACTCAGGTCACCTCCCCGATCCAACGTAAAGGGATTTTCCCTGGAGTGTGGCCTGTACCACCTTTTATCTCTCAAGAGATATAAAGGAAAGGGAAGCAAGCAGAGACCTGGGGACCTCATACCACCAAGAAAACAGTACCAGAAGCAGAGTGCATTCTTTGGACACAGGGTCCCTGCACCTGAGAAGCTCCTTGACCAAGGGAAGATTGAGGGCAAGGACTTTCCTCCAGAGCTGACAGAAAAAAGAAAACCTTTCCCTGGAGCTGATGCCCTGAATTCAAACTTGTAATCTACTAAAAAAAAAAAAAGATTTTTTTTTTTTTTACTAGACTGTGATAAAATAAATTTCTTTTTGTAAATGCCAACCACTTGTGGTATTTCTGTTACAATGGCACTATATAACTAAGACAGACCCCTACCTCACTCCATATACAAAAATTAACTGAAAATTAATCATGGACCTAAATGTAGGAGCTAAAACTATAAAATTCAAAGAAGAAAACAGACCTGAATCTTTGTGACACTGAGTTTGGCAATGGTCTATCAGGTATGACACCAAAAGCACAAGCAACAAAAGAAAAATTGGACTTCATCAAAATTAAAATAATTAAAACAAAACACTTACACACAAACATACCTGTACACCAATGTTCATTGCAGAACTATTCACAATCACCCAAAGATGGAAACAACCTAAATGTCTAACAACAAATGAATGGATAGATGAAATGTCTCACACACATTCAATGGAATATTCCTCGACAATAAAGAGAGGTGAAGTCCTGGTACATGTTACAACATGGATGAACTTTGAAAACATAGTGCTGAGTGAAATAAGTCAGTCACAAAAGAACAAATATTATATGATTGCACTTTTATGAAATATCTAGAATAGTCAAGTGTATACAGACCTAAAGTTATTGGTAGTTACCACGGGCAGGTAGAAGGAAGGAGGGAAGGGAACTCATTGCTTAGGAGACACTAAGCATCTGTAAAGGGTGAAGGAAAAATTTGGAAACAGATAACGGTGATAGTGGGAAAACATGATGAACACAATTAATGCCACTAAACTGTACATGTGAAAAACATAGAAATACAAACATAAAGGGTAAAAAAGATCTCTCTGGCTATCTTTTTATAAGAAAATAAAGTTTGACTACTGCCTCACATCACAAAACACAATAAATTCCAGATATAATAAAGATTGAACTACAATTATTAGGAGAAGATGACATAAGGATATGTTTATAGAACCTTGTGGAGTAACAGGTTTCTATTAAACAAGACAATATACCCAGAAGCTACAAAGGAAAAAAAAAAAAAAGACCTATTTCAATAAATAAAAGTGCCTATGTTGAAAAAGACTCCATAAAAAACTGACAAGTGGTAGAGTGTAAGTGTGATGGTTACAGTTATATGCCAACTTGGTTAGGCCATGATTCTCAGTGGTTTGAGCAGGTATTATGTAATCATCCTCCATTTTGTGATCTGATGTGAGCAGCCAATCAGCTGAAAGGGGAGTTTCCTTGGTGGTGTGGCCTGCATCCAATATTCATGATTCTTCTGGCAAAGCTCGCTCTCTCCGGATCCTGCATCCAATTCATCATCCTCTGACCTAAGGTTCTTGGGATGTGAGCCAGCAACATGCGACCTGACCTGCAGGTTTTGTGATTTGCCAGCTCCCACAGCCCCGTGAGCCAGCAGCCTCCCTCGTGACCTGCTGATTTTGGGTTTGTCAGACCCTGCAACCACATGAGTCAGGAAAAGCTTTCAGCCTGACCCACAGATTTGGGACTTGCCAGTCTCCGGAACTGCATGAACCATTTCCTTGAAATAAACCTCTTGATTATATTTATAAAGGAGCTCTGATGGTATAACAGTGAAGTGCTCTGCTGCTAACCAAAATGCCTGTGGTTCGAACCCCCCAGGTGCCCTGTGGAAGAAAGATGTGCGAATCTGCTTTCATAAAGATTACAGCCTTGGAAACCCTTGGGGCAGTTCTACCCTGTCCTGTAGAGTTACTACGAGTCGAAATGGACTCAATGGCAATGGGTCTGGATTTTTTATATATGTATTTATACATACACTTCGTTAATTTTGCTCCTCCAGAGAACCCAGCCTAAGACAATTGATATTGAGAGTGGCACTAGAAAAACATGGTAAGAATGAGTTTTCTAAATTGGTTCTCAAGTCTGGCTAGTGTTAAAGGCACTGATGACTGCCTCCAGTAGTAAAGAGGGCACTACTAACACATGGTGTGAGGTGCCAATATAAAACCAAACCAAACCCATTGCCATTGAGTGCTTAATCACTGTGCCACCAGGGCTCTGAGGTGGCAATAAGAATATGCAAAATATCACTACCAGGTTCTGGATGATTGCATATTTGATGCATTTCTACAATTTTGTCAGACCGAGAAGTATAAGGAAACTGGTTGGTTGGTCTTATTTTCGCTAGATTTAGTGCTGAAAGAAAGGAATGAGCTAAAGTCTTCAGAGCCACAGCTCAGCTGCTCCGTAAAAGACCTTAAAGTTGCCACTTGTTCCCTGAAAGAAAGCCCCTTGTTTTAAAAATCATATATACATACATATATATATATTTGTGCTTTAGGTGAAAGTTTACATAGAAAATCAGATTCCCTTTTCAAAATTTTTATACAAATTGTTCTATGATATTGGTTAGAATTTTTATAATGTGTCAGCCTTCTCAATATTTCCTTTCTATTTATTCTGTTTCCATTAATCTAGCTTCCCTTCCCCTCCTTGCTTCTCATCTTTGCTTTTGGGTAAATGTTGACCATTTGGTCTCATATAGTTAATTACTTAAGGAAGCACATTACTCATGGGTGATACTGTTTATTGTATAAGACAATCTATTATTTAGCTGAAAGATGATCTGCAGAAGTAGCTTCAATTCCAAGTTCAAAGGTGTCTTTGGGTGATAGTCTCCAGGGTTCTGCTCGTCTGTATTGGTCCAGTAGGTTTGGGCTTTTTTAGGAATTTTGAGTTTTGTTCTACACTTCTCTTACATTCCATTTGGTGCCTTCTATTGTGTCCCTGGTAAGAATGGGTCATTAGTGGTAGCTGGGCATCACATAATTCTTCTGGTCTCAGCTTAGAAAAGGCTGTGGTTCATGCGGGCTTTTAGTCATGTGGACTGGTTTCTTTTTGAGCCTTTGATTTCCTTCATTCTCTTTTGCTCCAGAAGAATAGAGACCACATAATAATAAATGGAGAAAATACTGAAATTGTCAAGGACTTAAGTTTATTTGGACCCACAATCAACACCCATGCGAGCAGTACTAAAGAAACCGAATGATGTATTTCAGTGGGAAAATCTGCTGCAAAAGATTTCTTTAAAATGTGAAGAAACAAAGGTGTCACTTTGAGGACTAAGGTGCATCAGACCCAGGCCATAGTGTTTTCAATTGCCTCATATGTATGAGAAAGCTGGACAATGAATAAGGAAGACCAAAGAAGAATTGATGCCTTTGAATTATGGTGTTGGCAAATAATATAGACTACACCATGGGCTGCCAAAAGAACCAACAAATCTGTCTCAGAAGAAGCACAGCCAGAATGTTCCTTAGAAGTTTTGATAGTGAGACTTGGTCTCACATACTCTGGACATGTTATCAGGAAGGATCAGTCCCTGGAGAAGGACATCATGGAGAGTAAAGTAGAGGGTCATGAAAAAAGAGGAAGACCTTCAATGAGATGGATTGACACAGTGCCTGAAACAATGGACTCAAGCATAACAACGATTGTGAGGCTGGCACAGACCCAGGCAGTGTTTGGTTCTGTTGTACACAGGGTCGCTACGAGCCAGAATAGACTCAAGAGCACCTAACAACAACAACAATGGCCAATGGTCATGAGCATCTTTTCGTGTATTTGTTGGCTGCCTAAATGTCCTCTTTGGTGAAGAAGTATCTGTTTATGATTTTTACTTTTTTTTTATTGGATCGCTTGTCTTTTTTTATTGAGTTGTTGACATTTTCTATGTATTTTAGAGATTAGACACTTAACAGGTATATCATTGCCAAAGTTTTTTCCCAGTCTGTAGGTTCTCTTTTTACTCTCTTGATAAAGTCTTTTGATAAACATAAGTTTTTAGTTTTTAGGAGGTCCTACTTATTTATCTTCTGTGGTTCCTGCATTTTTAGTTTTGTTTGATAGGCTATTTATGCAAAAAATTAGGTCCCTTAGTTTTGATTCTGTTATCTTCCAGGAAATTTATAGTTTAACTTTAACATTTAGGTCTTTGATCCATTTTGAGTTAGTTTTTGTGCATGGCGTAAGGTATGGGCCCTGATTCATTTTTCTGCATATGGATATCCAGTTTTTCTGGAACCATTTGTTGAAGAGACTGTTTCTTCCCCATTGAATGAACTTTGATACTTTGTTGAAGATTAGTTGTCCATAGATGGATGTATTTATTTCTTGGTTCTCAATTCTATTCCATTGGTCTATGTGTTTGTCATTGAACGAGTACCAGGCTGTTTTGATTACCATATCTGTATAGTAAGTTTTGAGATGGGGAAGTGTGAAACCTCCAACTTTCTTCTTCTTTAACATTGCTTTAGCTATTTGGGGCTTCCTTCCTTCCCATACCCTGGGAGACATTCTACTTTGTCCTATAGGGTTGCTATGAGTTGGAATTAACAGCAATGAGTCTGGTTTGGTTTTCCTGGTCTTTCCATATAAAGTTGGAGATTTGAATTAAAGAATGTTGTTGGATTTTGGGTCATGATTTCATTAAGAATGCCAGTCGGCCACTTTGGACTCCCCGTGCCTCTGGGTCAATGAACAAAAAGAGAAGTTATCATATTGGCTAGTTTGATTACCAAGGGGATATTAGGTTGATATTACATAATGGAGGTAAAGAAGAGTATGTCTGGAATGCAGAAGTTCCCTTAGGGTGTCTATTAGGACTACCATACCCTATGATTAAAGTCAATGGAAAATTACAGTAACCCAATTCCAGCATAATTACTAATGGCCCAGACCCTCCAGGAATGAAAGTTTGGGTCACCCCACCAGGCAAAGAACCATGACCAGTTGAAGTGCTTGCTGAGGGCAAAGAGAATACGGAATGGGTGGTGAAAGAATGTAGTTCTAAATACCAGCTACAGCCACGTGACCAGTTGCAGAAATGAGGACTGTAATTGTTATGAGTATTTCTTCTGTGTTTTGTTATACATGTGTGTGTTTATATACATACATATACAGACATATCTTTGTTTTTTTCCCTCTCTATTTTTTTATTCCATTACTTATTATAAAATATAAGATGTAAATGGTGCTAGTGTGTTTTCAGTTGTACACGTTAGTTGTATCATGTTAAGCACAAGTATGACTTTATAATTATCTTTATTTAGAACTTATATATAGTTTAAGGAGATGTTTACAAGTGCCAGGTTGAGAAAGGGTGGATGTTCTAGTCATCTAGCACTGCTATAACAGAAATACCACAAGTGAATGACTTTAACAAACAGAAATTTATTATCTCAAGTCTAGGAGGCTAGAAGTCCAAATTCAGGGTGCCAGCTCCAGCGGAAGGCTTTCTTTCTGGGGAAAATCCTTGTCATCAATCTTCCCCGGTTGAGGAGCTTCTCAGCTCAGGAGCCCTGGGTCCAAAGGACACTTTTTTCTTGGTGGTAGGAGATCCCCATCTCTCTCTGCTCGCTTCTCTCTTTTATGTCTCAAAAGAGATTGACTTAAGATACAACCTAATCTTATAGATTGAGTCCTGCCTCATTAACGTAACTGCCTCTAATCCTGCCTCATTAACTTCATAGAGGTAGGATTTACAACACATAGGAAAATCACACCAGATCACAAAATGGTAGACAATCACACAATACTGTGAATCATGGCCTAGCCAAGTTGGCACACATTTTGCGGGTACACAATTGAATTCATAACAGTGGACTGTGACGGTTAAGGTTATGTGTCAACTTGGCTAGGCCATGATTCTCAGAGGTTTGGCAGATACTATGTAATCATACTCTATTTTGTTATCTGATGAGAGCAGCCAATCTGTTGAAAGAGGACTTTTCTTGGGGGTATGGCCTGCATCCAATATAGATAGATGTTTTGGCAAAACTCGATCTCTCTCAATCCTGTATCTGACTCAACGTTCTCTGACCTCTGATTCTTGGGATGTGAGCCAGCAACCTGCCACCTGACCTGCTGATTTTGGGTTCATCAACCACTGCAACCCCATGAGTCAGGAGAACCCTTCAGTCTCATGACTGACCCACAGATTTGGGATAATCGGCCTCCACAACTGCATGAGACGTTTCCATGAAATAAATCTCTCTATGTATATTTACATATACACTTCACTGGTTTTGCTTCTCTAGAGAACCCAGCCCAAGAAATTAAGCAAACATTTGCAATATATAGCAGAAAAAAATACACTTGACATACAGAGTTCCAGTAAAATAACCCTGATTAATTAAAAGAAAAATATAAGCTATATATTAAAAATGGGCCAAAATATATGGCATAATTATAATCATACAGCTGAACCCTGGAACCCTGGTGGCACAGTGGTTAAGAGCTTCACTGCTAACCAAAAGGTCAGCAGTTCGAATCCACCAGCTGCTCCTTGGAAACCCTATGGGGCAGTTCTGCTCTGTACTATTGGGTGACTATGAGTCGGAATCAACTCAACGGCACATAACGACAACAACAACAACAACAGCTGAACGGAACGCATCCATTCAAATCTACCAAAATATTTTTAATGGTTTAGTTCTTGAAATGAGATTTAATCTAATACATTTAGAGATTGTTTAATTTCACAATCTTTGTTGTTTTAAAATTTTTGCTCGTTTTCATATACCTTCCAATTCCAGACACCTTGTGCAGTGTCTGAAACACACAATGCATCAATATAAATGTACTTAATAAAAACAAATGATTTTATACCTCCAATGGGAGATTCAGGGATTAGAAATCTTGCATTGACATACTATTATTGGAACACATCCCAGTTGAAGGGAAGTAACCCTTACTGAGCACATCTTATATATTAGACGTTGTGTTAGGAGATTATGGATGAAATGTCTTTTTCATCTTCATAAGTTTATGAAGGTGATAGTATTGTCTCTGTCTTAAAGTCAAGCAAACAGAGGCTAAAAGAGATTAAGTAACTTGCACAAGATCATAAAGCTATCAAGTGCCAAGGCCTGGAATTAAATTTCTGCCTTACACTTATATGCCTTTGATTTCATCACATGATATTTAGTAATAGAACAAAATTCAACCTCAGGATTAGCAACGATTAAGCTGTATTTGCCACTTGAGTTTGAGGTTAGCACAACTTACCAATTGCCTGTTTATTAACAAATCAGGCATAACTCATCTGGGCTGAGTCAGAGGCTTCAGTGAATCTGCTGTGGTCACAAATTAATGAACTTCCTAATCCCCTTAGGAAAGGATGCAAGATAAATTCCCAGTTGGTGTAGAGGCTAGGGATGCACTGTGACCCATGAGAGTGGAATTAGATGAGGATGAGGAGCCAGGACATGGAAGAGGAAAGGCTTAGAGATAAAAAAATTTACTGGAGGATGGTGGGGAGGAGGTGTTGGTGTGTTATGGTTTTGAGTTAATGAGAGATTTTTCAGGTCACCACCATCAATGAAATATTACCATTTAGAGTATAAACAGGAAGGAAACTTGCTTGACAAAAATGCTATCAAGTGAATTAATGAAAAAAATTCATTAAGGTCCAGAAAATACATGACAAACAGATCTTAACTGTCTCCAAGTCTATCTCTGATGCTTTCTACATAAACTTGTACTTAAAACATGGGTTGCCCTATAAAAAGACCCTGTTAAACCTTCACAGTGTGTCTATCCTTGGGGGTGTGGCTTGAGGATATGGAGAAGTTTATAATAAAACATTGGTTTGTTGTTGTGATATGGATATTATGGGTATAGGCCCACCCTTAAGTGATCATCAATGGTGCTCTGCGTTTCTGGACCCGTTTCCTTTTACAAAAAAAAAGGAAAGAAACATCATTTTTTAATATATTCTAAGGTTCACTCCCATAATATCACTCTAATTTCATTTAGCTTAATCACAAACCACATACACTAGAGAAAAATAAAATGTTCCCCCAAATTATGGGGGTTGAGGTATAGACTAAA
Source organism: Elephas maximus indicus (assembly GCF_024166365.1). Lineage (NCBI taxonomy): Eukaryota > Metazoa > Chordata > Mammalia > Proboscidea > Elephantidae > Elephas > Elephas maximus. The sequence continues at coordinate 40,289,459 of NC_064837.1, read as the reverse complement.
TCCAAGAGAGAGTCAATAGGGGAGCAGGAGTTTGAATGATGCAAGACATTCAATAATCAGAGGCATTCAGGGATTCTGAAAGATCGCTTTTTCTTTTTTTTACACCTTGCTCTATCAAATAACAACTCTCGTTATATTCTGTAGTAAATATTCTTTACTGTAACTTCCCCTTATATTCACCTAAAGATTTTTTTTTTCAAAACACACAAAGACTCTGCTCCTGAAGATCCTAATTTATAATGACATTTTCTTTCATTGTTATTCGCTCTTAAACTTAAATAAAAAACCTGATGTCCATCATTAGTTAAGACTTTCTAAAGGAGTTTGGGTTAGGCATGAGTGTTGTAATTTTTGAAATGGAATTGACCTGGTGGGTGCATTTAAGATAAGTAGCCTGTTTTAAGGGGGATCCCACAGGAAAGAGTTCTTTAACATTTTGCATAGCCTTAAGTGAAAAAAGAGAAATGTTAGCATCCCACCAAACAATGACACTTATTAGATGGGGATTCTTTGGTTTAAAGCAATAATTTTAATTAGCACAATGTCATGCAAATATTGGTTTGTATGAATGAATTCCTCATTTGCAATACGGAAGTACTAATAATCTCCAGCATGTGAAAGCTGAATGATGAATAAGGAAGATCAAAGAAGAAATGACACCTTTAAATTGTGGAGTTAGCAAAGAATACTGAATACACCATGGAAGAAGTACAAACGGAATGCTCCTTAGAAGTGACGATGGAGGGACTTCAACCCACATACTTTGAACATGTTGTCAGGAGAGACCAGTCCCTGGAGAAGGATATAATGCTTGGTAAAGTAGAGGGTCAGTGAAAAAGAGGAAGACTCTTAACGAGATGGACTGACACGGTGACTGTAACAATGGGCTCAAACATAACAATTGTCAGGATGGCACAGGACTCGGCAGTGTTTCATTCTTTTGTACATAGGGTTGCTATGAGTCGGAACCGACCTGATGGCACCTAACAACAACAATATCTCTAGTTATCCTTATCTCAAATGATATCATTAAGTAGTAACTCAAAATAGAGAAAAAATAGAAAAAGTCAATTGTGTCATTAGCCTCAATATATTTATTAGATTTTAAAAATATTTTGGTACAGAATCTCCAAGCCCCCCTCCACTTTGTCATTTGTCTATTGGTATGTCAGGTTTAACAAAGATATTAGGCAGAATAAAATGAAACTGTTTTTCTAAGAATCACTGAAACATTGAAAAAGAAACCTTGATCTACTATTTAAAATATAGAATACCTTTAAGATAACAGACATAAGTAAAAAAATAAGCAAGGAAAATATTTCAGGAAATGTGGCAGTAGTTTAACTAACGTTAAAGCATGATATCAAGCAGATCATACACTTTTGATTAAAACTTAAATGTTATTGAAGATAATTATGAATCTGACATCAAAATTTATTGAAAAAGATAATTATGAAGCTGACACCAAAACATAAAACATACGTATGATGTAATGTTAAGTAAAAAATCCAAAAGTAAACATACGAGCATTCCATTTGTGACTGTGCCAAAATAGTTTTTCTTATAGAAAAGGTCTGAAAGGAAACTGACCATATATATATATATATATATATATATATATATATATATATATATATATATATATATACCAAACCAAACTCACTGCTGTTGAGTCAATTCCAACTCATAGCAACCCTATAAGACAGAGTAGAACTGCCCCATAGAGTTTCCAAGGAGCACCTGGTGGATTCAAACTGCTGACCTTTTCATTAACAGCATTAGTACTTAACCACTATGCCACCAGGGTTTTTATATATATATATATAACAATGGTTATGTTAGGGTCCTGGTATCATGGGTGATCCCTCCGTCACCATTTCCAAACTTCTCTTTTTTGTTATATATTTATAAGTTTGATAAGATTGGGATAGACCAACATGGGAAGGAGGTAAGGTGCCAGGCAGTGCATCCACTATCTGAAATAAAGAGCAATGGTAAGAGGATGTGGGAAGAATAGAATGAGTACATTTCTTAGAACCTTATAGAGCTGTCAAACTGGTCAGAAATCATTTGCTAAAATGTAGTGTGAGCTTTTTCCTGGTTTCTTTTTTATTGTTTCTATCACCTGCAGATTTGGCATAACAAAATTATGGTGATTCACTGCTATGCTGCAGAGAGCTTTTTAATGTATATGGAAAAATCTTAATAATGTTTGGAGCTTGGGGGGTCTGTGAGGAATCATGGGAAATTGCTTCTGAGACCACACTGAAATGTGAGCCTCATTTAGAGAATCCAGGGGAAGGGAATACTATGGATAAAAGCAACTGAAACACAGTATTTGTAATGACAGGTCATCATAGAAGTTAAAAAAGTCATTTAGCTCTTCCAGGTGTGATGCATTTACTCAATTCTGGGGGCCTGTTAATAAGCAAAGCACATACTGTATTATGCTTCTTGATGCTTTCATTATTTGTCTAGGGGGCTGAGTAGAAATATTCTCTTGAAAGTGTGTTAAACACTTATAAAAATAAACCAAGTTAAGTCTTAACTCTGCCAGGTGAAGCTCAGTATTAATATGTAACAGGAGATGAAATACAGAGAGATATTTATGCCTTTACTGGAGGGACAGAAAACCAACTCTTTATCCTGTCGTGGCCTATTGCATCAGTGCAAAATGAGGTCCCAATGGCCCACCTCTAGGTGGATGTCTTTTTAGATTGAATTCCAGAGTAGACTGGTCTCTATTGGGCAAGTTAATACAATAACCATTGGGGGCGCAAATGCCGGCAGAGAAAGAATTTAGCTTAATTTTCTTTTAGATATCTCTCAGTTGCATATCCCACATGTCTCCAGCATTTTGGCCCAGAGTGAAATCTGGTGACCTATAAACTGCAAGATAGAGAGAGCAAAAAATTTAGTTGAAGTGTACAGGATTTCATAATTTTCAATCAAAACTGGTGTTAGGCTGCCAATACCAAAGGGTTTTGTCTTTCTGTTTGTTGGAAATATAACAGTGAGTCTTTCAGAGGCTAATTTTACAAATACGCAAATGGAAAAGGAAAATAAATGACTTGTTCATGTTAACATGTCTGATTATGGTAGAAGGAGGAGTAGAGAGCTTCTAGTATTTTTTTTCCCCTTCCAATTAATTAGACTTCGGAAATGACTTGTATAAATTAAAAAAAGGATATTTATGAGGCGGTTGCTAAACCACATTCCTGCCCTCACAAATAGGAGCAGGCTATATCGGGGCTTCAGATCAAAACTGTTTGACTGGGATTAACCACTTCCTTAACCTTTACATTGTTTTAACTTCAGGGAAATTCTGCAGATGAGGGTCACAAATAAGTCCCAGGAAAATAAGCACCAGAATACCAAACACATGCAGACAGGTTGGAAAACACATGCCAAGGAACCAAAAAATTCATGCCAAGGAATGAAAAGTCACCAAACTTAAGTCAGCTGCAATAGCTGAGCCCATTTCAGAAGCAAAGGGTCCGTCAGTCACTTCTTGCCCTTTCCTAGCCCCGCCCCACAATGAATAACCAGCAAGGATCATGAATGAGTTTAACTTCCTGATTCTGCTTACTGTAATGACTCCATAAAAGCTGGCCTCAGCCCAGTTTCAGGGAGCTGGTGACTTGAGTCCTGGCCAACTAAATAAACGTTTTCACTTTGCCTTAATAGGCTTGTCTGTTTTCTATTCAGACAGGCTGCGCTGGGCAGGAACCTAGACCTGTCCCGATCTTAGTCCAGTTGGGTCAGTTATATTTCTGTGGAACTTATGTTGATGTTAGGTGCTATGAAGTTGATTTAGACTCATAGCAACCCCAAGTGACAGAGTAGAATTGCCCTATAGGATTTTCTAGGCTTTATTCTTTATGGAAGCGGATCTCCAGGTAGCTCCTCAGGTCTCCTTGGTCAACAGCCAAGCACTTAACCTTTGCATTTTCTTTGAGGGGCTTAGGGGCAGAAATTGTCATGAACCAGTAACTGGCTTTATGACAAAAGCAGGGAAGATCTTTCACTTCTCTGCATGGGCAACAATGGACCTTAAAACTACAATTGGTCATATTTATTATGTTAAGACATGAAAAGGAGAAAAAGTAACCTCTCTGTATCTACAGGTGGCTTTTATTTCCCACAGAGTTTAAAACAAAATACAGCAGGATAAGAATCAGGAGGATTTCATGAGTTTTCGTGAAGAGACAAAAAAGTTGGAGAAAATCTTTAATACTGGCAAATGGAAGATACACTTGAAGGGAAAACTAACTGAACATATTCATGGTATGTTCAGAGCTATCACTTATGCTTGAGAAACAGACAAAAGAGTCACCACAGACTCTTTCCTAAAAACATTGTTTACATGAAATATTCTGGCCAAATACAACCAGGAAAATACCAGGAATCAATCTGACAACTGTTAGAAGTTAAAAAGAAAACATGGTCTTCCCATATATAGGCTCTCCCTAACAATTATATTTGCATTCAATGACTTCCTCTTTGCAATGGACATTCAACAAGAATTTGCCAAGCATCACCTGTGTGTTGGGTTAAGCACCATAAACAGTATGAATGAAGAACACACAGTTTTAATCTTTATCTTATATGTTACCTGTGAATATTTGTAAATAATATGTAAAAAGGAGAAGAGTAACAGATATTGAGGAATAAAACATTTACTTGTGGGAAGAATTGAAGCATAAAATACTGTAGGAACAATATGAAAACAAAGCTGACTGAGAAAGGAAAGCCAAAGAATAAAAAGAAAGCTTGTGAATTCAGTCTTTCAATTATAAAGCCCACTGCAGCTGCAATACATTCTAAGAGTAATGCTGCCATCCATAGCCCTATTTAAGGGGCAGTGATAACGATGACGGCCTCAACATCATTTCTTCAGGTGAGTTTTTCACCTGAGCTAAGAGAAGTTACTCCAAAAGGTAGCCAACAAAATATGATGTGCGTGAGTGGAAAGAAGATGAGCTGAGACAACCAGATTCTCTCTCTGGAATTATATTGGACAAAGGAGAGAATAGTAAGAAATCAGCAGCAGAAGCTAAAAATTCTAGAGAGAAGACAGGTGATAGAAAGGGGCCATGAATAGTCTTAACAAGTCAAAGCAAAGAGTAAACAGATACTATGAGTGGGATATGGATAAGAAGAGTAGAAGAAAAAATGAGTCAGTAGAACATAAGAAAAAAATGGAATAAACAAGCAGAAGATATCAGAAATGCCATAAGAAAGAATTACCATGGTTAGGAAAGCAGCCACTCCCTACTGCTTTGTTGAGGCATGTGGTTTTCCAGTATCTAATTTAGTTTGGGTCCATATGCATCCTTACAACCAAAAAACCAAACCAAACTCATTGCCATCGAGTCAATTCAGACTCATAGTGACACCATAGAACAAAGTAGAACTGCCCCACAGGGTTTCCAAGGAGCAGCTGGTAGATTCAAATTCTTGACTTTTTGGTTAGCAGCTGAGCTCTTAACCACTTCACCACCAGGGCTTCTTCTTTACAACAGATAAGATAATAAATGACTACCCTTGAGAAATACACAGTACACAACAATATCAAAAACAAAACAAAACAAAACCAGAATACTGAGCAATGCTTCCCTGCTTGGTCTAGGAAATAGTGAAACATACATTTTGAAATGCTGATTTATTCAGCAAAATTATATTTTGGGGAAGGACAAGAGTCCAAATGATGGATTAGGCATTGGTGTTTAAGGGAGGTTAAAATAAATATATTCCACTTTTAGTTTGTGCCAGGGGAAAAAAATCTTTTAAAATACTGTATTGATTTTAAAGTAAGCTTAATGTATTTTAACCGAGCTTAGAGACTTGGGGGGGAATGTAATTAATGATGGATTTTTTAATAATGTTTTCATAAAACATTAAAATGGGTCTTAGTTCCACTCATCTTTCACAATGACAATACTCCTTGCTAGATTACTTTTAAAATAAACTTGAAGTATTTTAATCCTGTATGAATGTTTCAGACATGAATTGTAATATATTTTAGTAAAATATATAAATGATGACATCTCTGTAAGCAACACGATACACATAAAGGTACTGCTGAGCTCACTGGCCATTATAGAACTTAGGTTATCAAGTATCTTACACACTTTTAAAGCATTCTCGTTTATACTATGCCAAGCACTCTTAAATCTCTTCAGCCTTGGTAAAATTAGACTGTCTCGCACACTGTGAGAATTTGTAATTAGAGTTTATTTAGAAAACATATTAAGTGTTTTTAGAGAGCTTTTGTGCAAGCACTAATGAATATACTGTATTTAATCATCAAACACATCAAATAGAAAAGACTAATGTTCTAAAGTAAGCAACTTTCAATAATGAAGATGTGCTCATAATTACCGTGCTGTCATATAAGAAGCACACTTAATCCATGCCATTTATAGTAAATTAATTTTTTTAATTCCTTACTAGACACATAGTTGGATGATAATCAGCTGTTAAAACAAACTTCTAACAGATGACCTTTGTGAAAACTATATGGCTTATAATGACAGAAGAATGGCACTGAAAAGAAAAAAGATATTATCTGCTTATGTGAAAAACCTCCTACAAAGCATTGATTGCTAAATACCTGGAAGGTCTACCTCTGGTCTTTGCAAGATCATTGTGAATCTATGCAAGAACTGATATCCAGATATGGAACAGTTTGGCCAGATAATAGGAGAAGGAAGTAGCTAAATTTAGGTAATGTATGAGGTCAGGTTGCGCATGAGGATGGTATAAATTCGTGGGGCGTGGGTCAGAGGAAAGGGACTGCCTAGAATAACTGAAAGGAAGCAAGACTCCGTTTGGGTTATCACTTCTTCTTCTAGGGAATCATGGGCAAAAGGGCAAGATTCTTCATAAGCAAAAGAGTAAGTAATACACACATTTCTCTGACCTACTGGATTAAAGAAAGATTCATGGAAAGATAATCCAGTACTCTTAATAATTACTGGAAAAAAAGGTGTTACTACGAATGAGGCATTTTTTCCTTTGACCCTTGTGGATCTGTCTGAATATAAAGAAAGGTGTTTATTAATGCTAGACTCAGGGCCCAAATTACCATCCCAGAATAGGAAGTCTAACATGGGGCTCTTTAAGTAATTTGTGGCCCCAGGAGCTCTAATGGTTGGTCATGAAGAGCCTCATATCAGACAACTTATATTCATTTCCAAGTTGTTTATTTTTTCTGGGTTTGACCTAGGATTGAGGCCTATGTAATCATAATGACATCACCTTTATTTTAGCAGCACCAAATTTTCAGGGGCCTTAGAAACTACAAAAGGGGCCTTAGATACTACATGATCTATACTTCTTACTTTAGACAGTGTTAAGGCTCAAGAGTTAATCCCTTGGCTGCTAACCAAAAGGTTGGCAGTTGGAACCCATCAAGGTCTCCATAGGAGAACGGACCTGCGTTGTGCTTCTGTAACATTGCAGCCCAGGAAACTGTATAGGGCGGTTGCATGCTGTCATATAGTGTTACTAGGAGCCAGAATTGCCTCAACAGCACACAACAACTCTAAAGCCTAGGCATGATACTACGCTGAGAACTAAAAACCAAGGTTTTCTCAATCCAAGGACACCTCCTCATTTTTATGTATCTTCTCAGGAAATGGGAGCAATAAAAGACCTTAAAAAGCTCAGAGGTGAGTATTAGACTCCATCTTGTACACACTCCAGCTCTTAGATCTTGTTAAGAGAGGGAATGAGATTCATTTAAGTGATGGCTTAAAAAACTAAAAACATAATAGAAAACAGGTACCAATGTAGAGCCCCTCTAAAGTAAAAAAAATGTAGAATTACAGAGGCAATTTTGAAAAGGCAGTCTTGCCTGATTAAAGCAAAACCTTTTATTAGAATGCCAATTTAAAAGAAGCTCGTATTTCAAAGAAATTGCTAAGATGGGCTTAGAAACATTTGCTCAACACCTGCCTTAATTGTTTGCAAGGTAGCAAATGACATCCCCACAAAGAAGTGGAATTCCTAGGATAGAAGAGCTTTAGAACCTAAGGGCACTGTAGAAACTAGCCCAGTCCTCACATTTTATACATGAGGACGCTAAATTCCTGAGAAGTAAAACCAGTTGTCCTGAGTCACATAGGAATAAACCTGAATCCATTCCCTGGTGTCATGCTAAGCCACACACTCTCATCAAGGTACTTCTCTTGGGGGAGGATATAGATATATATATAGAGAGAGAGAAGGAAAAGGAAGACGAAGAAGAAGAAGGAGAAGAAAAAGAGAAGGGGAAGGAACAAGAGGAGTGGAAAAGGGAAGAGAAGGGAAGTAGAAAGAGGAAAAAGAAGTAAAGACAGTGTAATGTAGGAACAAAGAAGCAGGATCAGGACAAGAAATACGATAAACTTCAAGGATCTGAAAAACACTAAAGATCAAGAAAAGCATATTGAGGAAACTATAGCAAAAAATATGTATATCATAGAAGTAGGCATAGAAATGATATGGATTATTGAGTCTGTAGTCAGTTATAACCAGTGGCCATCAAGTTGATTCTGACTCAACAGCGTCCCTATAGGACAGTGTAGAACTGCGCACAAGGTTTCCAAGGCTGTAATCTTTACGGAAGCAGCATGCCACATGTTCTCTCAAGGACCAACCTTTTGGTTAGCAGCTGAGCTCTTAACTACTGCACTACCAGGGCTCCTTGTAGTCAACTACAGGTAGGACTCAGGAAATCGGAGTCCTCAAATTCACCTCATCAGTGCTGCTAACCTAGAAACAAAAATATGCTAAATAAAAGAGTTCATCTATTATTTTAAGCTCCAAGAAAACAACTTGAAAAGATCTCTACATAATATATGCTTACCGTAAATATTTATGTTTAAAGAAATCCTCTCTTTCAATAAGAAACTGAAAATCCTCTCAAACATTCAGAATAGGCAATAGGTATAATCTTTTCTTGATTTGTAAAAATGAAGCTTTTTTACTTAGGCCAAAATCTTTCTGTATTAAATTTAAAGGACACAGATTTCTACAAAAATCTTGAGAATACATTGTTTTAATTTTTATCTGTGAGACCTGTGGCGAATCCTCAGGTTTTCAATTTTAAAAGAACAGTAAACATGTATCATTCAACTCAACTTTGAGGTCCTAACTTCAGTGTTACAAATGCTACTATAATGGGTTCAGAAAGACCTCTTTCCAGTCTTCAGCCTCTGAGGTATTATCATTTACAGGCACATAAAATATAACATGGATTTAAACTCTATTATTTCAGCATCTTTGATCAATTGGTGAGGACAGGACAAGCTTTTACACACACACATACACACACGTGTGCACACACACACACAAACACAGAGAGAGGAGACACACACACACACATACTTCACACTTCACATTTCTATCTTAAAAGTATTATCCTAAGCAAATAATAGGGTAAACCAAATTATGTACAGAATGATCAATTTCCTTACATACTTTCTTAAAATTTAGCAATTTTAGTATATAAATTATTTGTATGCAAAAAAAAAAAAAAATTCCACTTCAAAATCTATCATATCTAAGGCAAAATCTCATCTCATTAATTTTTGGGTGGTTCGAGTTACTACGTGGCCTGAAAAAATTACTTTTTACAAATAATTTCCTATTAAAAATTTCATTTCCTCAGTTGGTATGGATTTGTTAGATTTTCTTACAGTTACAAATTGCTTCTTATTTTTCTTAAGATGAAAAAAATGTAAAAATATTCTAGAGCTTTCAACTCATTTATTGTTAAAATGATTAACTTATTATTATTTTCTTCTTCCTGGCTATTCTGGACCTGGAACAACAAAACCTTTTCTACAAAGTCATGTTAGAAACATTCTGTGATTGTGTTATTTTAAAAAATAACCAGTATGATTTCTGTGTGGTTTAGACATTCTTACTTGATATTTTTTTTATCTATATTCTAAAAGCTGATATACTGTGTGTCATAATTAAAAGCCTCGGAAACTCTATGGGGCAGTTCTACTCTGTCCTATAGGGTCGCTAAGAGTTGGAATCGACATGATGGCAATGGGTTTGGTTTTTTGGGTTTTAATATTGGTGGGAGACTGATGAAAATTATCCAGATATCACATTATTTACCTGTTTCCTCAAAATGGATTTAATGATAGAGTTAAAGATTGTGAAGTGCTCATGAAGAAAATACAGTCACTGATTTAAGACTATCTCAGAGTTCAATAGGCCTAAATTTTCTAAAAACCTGGATATTTTACTGAATTTAAGTATTTTTAGTGTGTTAGTTTGTTTTATTAGTGAACAGGTCTTTAGCTGTAGTCACAGTCAGAAGTGTGGTATACTTCACAGAGCCAGAAGAACAAATTTAGCCTTGATCAAATATTTCAGCACCCAAGAGTAGTTATTTTCCTTGAAGGTAGAATTAGACAAAAGAATGATAGAGTACCAACATATCAAGCTATTATCAGATGCTATGATTTATATGCTCTACATTGTGTTCTCTGTAGGAAATAATACACATGGTTTCAGATTTAGCAGAAGGACTTTAAAAGAAAGATCAAATCTATGAAGTATATATCGCCGTGAAATTTTATACCAGCAAATCCATGAGCAGCGAACTAAGGAAAAGGCAGTCTATATTTTATATGTTATTTAATTTAACTCCTCTTGTCACCCTTTAACACATAATTCCATCCATAAAGTCTAATTTTCTTCTGTTTCAATCATTCTAAAGCAATAAAGAACAAAAAGTTACAACTGTTTCTATTGCCTTAAGAATAAAAATCAATTTTCCTTTGTCAAAAGTAACGTAAAACTAATTAATTGAAATACAGTTTTTTAAAAAGTCAGCTTCAGTAAACGGAATTTAAAAAAGAATTTCTTTGCTCTTTGATAGCTGCAATGCCAACTCAAACATCTTTAAAACAAGTTCAAGAACGTAAGCAAAGACCTTGCAACTTCTTGAGGAGCTGGAAAAAGGATGAAACCTAAAGAGTCAGGTATTGACTATGTATGCTAAAGACAAATGGGCTCTCTGAAACAGTAAATAAATGTTTAAAAATATTCCACTTAAGACAGTATGGGAGAAGAAACACTCTTAAGGGCTATTCCACTTCAAATGTGGGTTTAGACCTCGTGTGAAACAGTTTTATTACACATTATGGATAGCAGAAAGTAAGGAAAATTACAAACCCTCCTTCCCAAATTGGGGTGTGAGTGTTAATATCTGAGTTGGGAGCAGTAAAGACACGTGAAATTAGGTTATTATTATCATTTTTTTTTTTTGGGTATCCTGGACCTGGAACAACAAAACACTTTCTACAAAGTCATTTTAGAAACATTCTGTAGCCATGTGGTTTTAAAAAGTGATCGGTATGATTTCTTTCTGATTGAGACATTCTGACTTGATATTTTTAATCTATATTCTAAAAACAGATGTAATATGTGTCATTATCAAAAATGTTTTTTCTGAGGAAAAATGTTTATATAATGCAGGCTGTGATCTAGAGACTAAGTTGTAAGCCACTGGTGAAATGAGAGAGCCCTTCATAAAACTCTGCCCCCCTCCCCACCCTCACTAAACCTGGGACACTTAAAAGGGACTAAAATGGTCGATTTCATTAGCTCTCTGATTTAGATTTCTAGGGTTGCTACAACAAAATATCACTAATTGGGTGGTCTGTAAGAAGAGATACTTATTGTCTCCTATTTCTGGAGACTAGTAGTCTGAATTCAGGGTATTGGCAGATTCTACCAAAATTTCCAAGAACAAATTATTTTAATTTATGCATATTTTATCTAATAGAAAAAGAGATAAAGTGCCCCAACTCATACTAAACCAGATAAAAACAGTAAGAATAAAGAAAATCACAGATCACACATGAACATGGATATAAAGATTCTTTTTTTTTAAACAAGGTGAGGACAAACTGAATGTAGTAGTGTGCGTGTTTGTGTGTGTACACATCACGAGTGAGTCGTATTTATCCCAGGAATACAAGGAGAGTTTAAACTTAGAAAAATCTACCAATATATTTAATTCTTATTAGTAGCTTAAAGGATATATTGTACATTAGCTTAAAGCTATGCTGGAATAGATGCAGAAACTTCTTCTGATAAAATACTAAACTCACTGATGCTTAAAAACAAAAACTTATCTGAGTTTAACAAGGAACTCCTTAACTTGATAAGAGTATCTATGAAATATATAGGAATTACTAATCATAATGATAAAACGTTGATAGCATTTTCTTTAAAATCAGGAAAAATGAAAAGATGTCTACCATCATCACTTTTATTATACAATAGGAAAAAATAAAATTAGAGAAGAAGCAAAGCTGTTAATTTCCATGGATGATGTAATGATTTACACTAAAAACCCTAAAGTATCTATAGGTAAATTGTTAAGAATATGAATTGATTTAGCAAGGTGTCTGACTATAACATCAATATTTTAAACCAATTGCATTTCTATATATCAGGAGTTCCTGGTGGCACAAATAGTTAAGCAATCATTATCCAAAAGCTTGGTGGTTCGAACACACCCAGAGGTGGCTCAGAAGACAGGACTGGCGATCTGCCTCCGAAAAGTCACAGTCTCAGAAACCCCACGGAGCAGTTCCGCTCTGCACATACAGGGCTGCCATTTGCCGGAATTGGCACAACGGCAACTAACAATAACAATAAACGTGATGGACAGGCTCTAGGAGGATCCTCCATGATCGTTGCCTCCTGGTACTCATACCCTTGTAAAATCCTCTCCCTTTGAGTGTGGGACAAATCTGTGACTTGCTTTAAACAACAGAAATTGTCAAAGGTAATGGGATGTCATTGCCATGATCCTGTTATGTTACATGGCAAAGGTGATGATGCATCACACCCGTGACTATGTAACACTATCAAGACTCCCTCTTTGCTGGTCAACTGACACTAAAGATACATCTCAATGGTTTGATGATGTAATTGTCAGGTGTCAAGTAACTGCAGACGTCCCCTAGGACCTGAGAGCCATCTCCAGCCACCAATCAGCAAGAAGTAGCCCCTCAGTCCTACAACCACAACAAGGAAATGAATGCTGCCAAAAACCTGAGTGAGAATGGAATTGGGTTCTTCATCAGTTGAATCTCCAGAGGAGAACACAGCCAAACTCATGCTTTGATTGCAGTCTTCTGAGAAGAGGACCCTGCTAAGCCAAACATGGACCCCTGACCCACAGTAACTGTGAGATAATAGATTAAGCTGTTAAATTTGTGTAATTTGTTATGCCACGTAGAAAACTAATACCACTAGTTGTATATAGAGCTTTAAAATTTTCATTTACATAAACAAAAAAATTATAACAAACCTAAGATTAAATATAACCATACATGAGACCGATATAGAAAAAATTATAAAACATTATTCAAACACTTTAAAGAAAGCCATATCATGTTCATTGCTAATACAGCTCAATCAGAAAGATGTCAATTCTTCCCCATTTATCTATGGATTCTATGCAATTTTACTAAAATGCTAACATGATTTTTTGAGCGATTTGACCAATGAATTCTAAAATACTTGTAAAAGAGCATAGACTCAAGAACAGCCAAAACATTTCTGAAGAATAAGCTAGAGATATTTTTAAGCACATACCAATATTGCTTATTATAAAGTTATTATAATAAAGAAAGTATGGTAATGGCATTCTGATATGAAAATTATCCAACAGAAAAGAATAGAAAGACCATAAACAGACCTATGGATAACAAAAACAATAAAATAAAGATTGCACTGTGATAGCAGGGTTAAGGAAGAAGTATTTAATAAATAGTGCTAAAATATCGGTTAAATATGTGCAGGAAAAATATCACAAATGATGAATTCCTCATGGATAAATCACTTATATGTGAAATGCAAAAGTTTAGGAAAATACCTTTATAAACTCAGAGTATTGAATGATTTATTAAAAAAAAAAGCACTAACCATAAGATAAAATAGTGACAAATTCAACTACACTAAGATGAAGAACTTCTGCTCATTTAATGATCCATTCAACAAACGTCTACTGAGTGCCTCGTATCAGACACAACCCAGCCCTCATGTAGCCTATGTTCTAAAAGAGGAAGCAGAAAATAAAGAAAGAGGGAGACAGAGAGACAGGAAGAAAAAAAGAGAAACAGAGAGAAAAGAAATGGCATGTTTATACATACATACATACACATATGCACAGGTAAATGAAATTGTTTTGAATGTTTTTACTCTTTTCAATAAGTTTGGCAAAGCTAATCACAAGCAGCGCCTTTTAGTTTTAGGCTATCTGCTACCAATATTGGTATTCTTGACTTCATGTTTTCAAGGTGTTGATCTTTGTAACATCAGTCTCATACAACCTATTCTTTGGCATCTACCCCTTCTCCAGTAATACTGAATCAGGCAGGTCAGATGCATCAAAGAGCCTTTTGTATTGCAAAACACCACTTTCTCTTCAAAGAAGTAGAAACTTTCCTTAAGAAAAAATCCTAATTAAAGAATGAATGATTTCTAGCTAATCAGCTGTGAACACTAAATGGATGCAGATAAAACAAGTCAATATAGTAGATGCAAGTTGAAAAGAGAAATTGGTAAATTCTAAAATACACTGTCACGGGCAATACCTTGGGAGGGGTAATTTAAGTGAACTGTCAGGAGTTAAGGTACCTAAGGTAGAGCCTTTGCCTCTGAGGCGCTCACAGACTATTGTGTACAGATAAAAAGCTAAATTTCAACATAATGAAAGGTTTGACATTGCTCATGTAAAATAATGCAGGCCTTGAAGGATTCAGAAAAACAATATGAGATTTTTGTACGCTGGCTCTGTAAATTCATGCTCTGAGAAAAATGCTCTGATCTAAGCACACGACAAAGACAGAAAAATAAAATACGAAGGAAGTAGATCACATCTAAAATAAGACAGGGGTTTCTGCAAGCAGAACTGGAGCAGGAAAAAAAAAAAAAAAACAGCTGTAAAAACCAAGGACAGCTGGGCTCCAAGTCTGAAATCAGAGAGAGGTGACTGGGAGTTTGACTTCTGTGGGGTAAAAAGGGAATAAAAAGTAGCTCTATAAGAGGCTCACTATACCAACTCAGGTATTGAGGTATGATTTCTCCACTCATGAAATAATGATAGAGAAACCCACTGCTTCTCTGTCCCTGGGCTAGTGCTTATGCCAGGCTCTATACCTAGGACGAAAAGTAAACACAACCTCTGTATGAGAAATGGTACCAACTATCCAATAACTTGGTGACTAAATTGACAATATCTCCAAATTCTCCAGAGTGGAGGCATTCTCAGTCCAATGAAAGGTCTGTTTCTGAACCAGAGACTGTGGAGGCTAATTTAAGATAATGGAGAGAACTCAAGAAAATCAACAATAACAACAAATAAAACACTATACAGGAAAGAAAATAAAAGTCAGCTGTAAGAAATCAATGAGAAAAAAAAGTTCAATTCAAAATGAGACTGAAAATCAAAATTCTAAAACATATAGAAATAAGTAATACCAACAGTCAACAACCAGAAGATTATTTTAGTCCACATAAAATTAAAATGATAAAATAAAATGACAAAGTATGCAGAGAACATTAAAAAGATAAACAAATAATCAATAAAATAGAACAAGAATTTATAAAGAAAACAATAGAAAGAATAAAAGAAGAGGTAGATAAGAAAGAAAACATATCACAAGGTTTAGAAATTAAAATATTTAGACATTGAAAAATGTGAAGCAATTGTTAGAATTAATGCTGCCACCTTGAGAGAGTATCTATACTAGACTAGACCTCTCACCATAAAAATAATAATAGATTACTTAAAAAAAATGTAATAGGAACCACAGAAATTTGATTTCTGAGAAAAGAAAAATAAACATGTATACCTCATGATTGCTGTGGTTTTCTGCCCACAGCATTGGGAGGAGTTACCTAAGCAGAACAGAGGAGACAGAATACCTAAGCGCAGTCTGAGAAGACTGAGGTGGCTACAGTGTATGGTGAAGAGTAAAGGTGGATAGGGAGCTATACAGAGAAAGGGCCTCAGATATCTGCACGTAGGTCACCTGGAGACTTGGGCTAAATACTAAGCTGCATATGTTGAAGTTCACACTCCATGAGGCTAGACGAAGTGCCCTATAGGAAAAAGAACAGCTACTAGGAAGCTACTAGGTGAACAACTGCAAGAGCTAACGTACAGCTGAGACATTTCAATTCTGACTAGCTGGAGTGAAGAGCCTCATCGAATACCCATGATATTCAGTAGGGACCACTGAAAGGTGTTACGCTAGAAGAATGGCTAATCTAGATTTCTCAAAGAAGTGTGAAACAAGTCTCGAAAGCATCAAAATGGTCCACAAGTAGCTTAACCACTTGCTACAAAAAAGTTCAACATTCTTTTAAGAAAAAAAGAAAAAAATCCAAACATACTACAGCAAAGAGGCAAGAAGCATAAACAAGAAAAAGAAAACAATTCAACTGGAATATGGGCAAATGATATTCTACAGGCAAACCCCAAGAAAACCATAAGGTAAAGAAAAATAATATGAAAAAACCCCCCTAAACTTTGCTTATAATTAGAGAAACACAAATTACAATAACAAGATGCCACTTCATATCCATTAGATTAGGTAATTTGTTTCAAGTGACAATATTGACAATAGTGAGTATATGAAGACACTGGCAATGAGTGTGTAAATTGGTACATGCACTTTGGAAAACAATTTGGCAAAGTCTCATAAATTTGAAGATGTGTATGCATTATTATGTAACATTTCCATTTGGAAATATAAACCCTAGAGAGATTTTTCATACAAGGACACAAGGAGACATGTATACAAATGTGAATTGCATCATTGTAATAATGAAAGTAATCGAAATAACTTACCTATCTGCTACAGAGCAATGGATAAATAAGATGTTGCTTAGCTATATATAATAATAATAATAAACCCAATGCCTTTGAGTTGATTCTGAATCAGAGACCCTATATATATATTATAATACTATACAGCAACTAAAATAATTGAACTAGAGTTTTCTTTATCAACATGAGTAATCTCAATAAAACAATGTTGCCCAAGAGAAATTTCAGAATAATATATATATTTTTATAAAGTATAAGTCTTCAAAACAATTCATTGATTGTAGATATACTGTGTGAAGTATAAAAACATTTGTGTAAATGATACATTCTCAAAATGACACACATAAATTCAGAGGTCTAGTCACTTCTGAGGAGAAAAGAGAGTAAAAGGAGTCATGGCTGAGTATATGGGATTGGATCTGCATTATACTTTTTAATTAAAAAGATGTGAGGCAAAATTAGAAGTAGAGAAAAAGGAATGGTGGGTATGATGATTCTTATTTTATGACTATATAAACTTTTCATATGTTTGAAATATTTTTAATAAAGCAATAGGATAATTTTAGGTGCAAATCTTATGGGATGAGCCAAGAGTAAACAAAGTAAGAGAAGAAATTTAAGCATCTTCAGGCTTAACTCCATACCTTTACAGACAAAAACTGTAGCCACGATGTTTAATAGCTTGACTGAATTCATAAATTTAGTTAAAATCAGAGGTAAAACTAGAACAGGATTTTCTTACCTGACAGTTGTATATTCTTTCCACCATATCATGATACTAGACAGAATTACATGAATTTAGACAGAATTACACTTAAACCATTTGGCCAGGTTCTGAAAAGGGGAAGTGAAATCACATACCTGCTTGCAGAGTTGTTTTTTTTTTTTTTTAATCTTAAGGTTCACAATAAAATTGGTGGCTACTTCTCCATGTATTGTCAGATTGTGGCATAATAACTTGGAGATAACATGATGTAAAGAAACCCTGGTGGTGTAGTGGTTAAGTGCTATGGCTGCTAACCAAAGGGTCGGCAGTTTGAATCCGCCAGGCGCTCCTTGGAAACTCTATGGGGCAGTTCTACTCTGTCCTACAGGGTTGCTATGAGTCGGAATCGACTCAACGGTACTGGGTTGTTTTTTTTTTTTTAATATGATGTAAATGCCATGTGTGAAAACTGAAAAGAAACACCCTTCGCAGCCTTTTAATGTTTGCAAAATAGCATACATATTCAACAATGGAAAGATCATTCGCATCTAATTTTGATGGATGCGTTCTCCCAAATTCATCACATATTTTTTTTGGCACTAGATAATTTACTTAATTGATATTTGCATGATTGCCTATGCATTAAAATGGCAAAGTGTGATCTAATCTACATATCACTGTACAAGAAATAAAGCCATCCTCTTCTTGCCACCCCTTGCCCCAGTTTATCTGATCAAAGGACGATAGAAATATGCATGCATAATTGATGGAAAGGTAACCTCAGTTTATGCTACCTTAAAATACATCACTTTTATGACCTTACTGCAGGGAACCACCTCTCCAATGTTCCCTTCTCTTGACTTTTCCACCTGATCGAAAAGGCATTATCAGCGCTTTTAGAGCACCCATTTATCAGTAGCCACATAACTCACGTATCTGCTCATTATATGGAATCTAAGTTAGGACTGTAACCTGACTTTAAACCCTGCAGAATCGCTTGTTGTGTCTGAACAACTGCCTCTTGACCTATGTACAGTTTTTTCTCATGAGCAAATTAAGTGTCCTGGAATTCCCATTCTTTGCAATGTTACCCATAATTTGTTATGATCCACACAGTTGAGTGTCTTAAAAGAATATTGAACTTTCTTGTAGCAAGTGGTTAAGCTACTTGTGGGTCATTTTGATGCTTTTGAGACTTGTTTTACGTGGAAGCAGCAGTCAAGAAATCAAAAGATGCATTGCGTTGGGCAAATCTGCTACAAAAGGCTCTGATGTGTTGAAAAGCAAAGATGTCACCTTAAAGACTAAGGTGCCCCTGAACCAAGCCATGGTGTTTTCAATCGCCTCATATGCACGTGAAAGCTGGACAATGAATAAGGAAGACCAAAGAAGAATTGACGCCTTTGAATTGTGGTGTTGGTGAAGAATATCAACTGTACCATGGACTGCCAAAAGAATAAACAAATCTGTCTTGGAAGAAGTAAAACCAGAACGCTCCTTAGAGGCAAGGATGATGAGACTGCGTCTTACATACTTTGGACGTGTTGTCAGGAAGAACCATTCCCTGGAGAAGGACATCATGCTTGGTAAAGTACAGGGTTAGCAGAAAAGAAGAAGACTCTCAGTAAGATGGATCGACAGAGTGGCTACAACAATGGGCTCAAACATAACAATGATTGTGAATATGGTGCAAGATTGGGCAGTGTTTCATTCTGTCATTCATAGGGTCACTATGAGTCGGAACTGACTTGATGGCACCTAACAACAACAACTATATGATATATGGTATTTCTATTCTCTCTATTTGATCTCAAATGATATTATAGCAAATGATATAAAATACTGTCCTATAAAGAGGTAACCAAAAATATGAAGCCAAAATACAGAAAGTAGTGTATTATAGATATGTGTCAGGCAGTTAATTAATAAAAATACTTTTTTTTCAGATTTTGTGATATTCGTGGTATATGTTGGCTACTTGAAATGTGTAATTTTAACGGATTTGTTTCCTCATTCGAAATAAGTGTCTATTTTTGCACTAAATTAAAAGCCACTACTATGTATTCTATTTTTGTATAAGGTTCCAGTCCCCAAACCCGGATCAGAGGGGTGAAATCTCTATCCATGGTTTTATATTTCCACAGGAAGATTATTCTATTAGAGCAGTGATTCTCAACCAAGGGTGATTTTGCCACCTAGGGGACGCCTGGCAATGTCCAGAGACATTTTTGGTTGTCACAAATTGGGCGTGGAGGGTATGCTACTGCATCTAATGGGTAGAGGCCAGGGATGTTGCCTCTAAAATCCGGTAATGGACAGTACAGCTCCCCCTGACAAAGAAGATCCCGGCCCCAAATGTTAAAAGTGTTGAGGTTGAGAAACCCTGCTTTGCAGTGAATAATTATACCAAGGCAAATTTGGCCAAGCATGACCTGAAGATCCTAACGCCATCAGCAGATGAAATAAATGAATGTCTGTCAGTAGTAGTGTTTTTCTTTTAAAGATTATGATGGAATTTTCTGAAGAGAAATTCTGAGTCATAGTAATACGAAGGAAGTAAATATCTTAAAAGAAGACACTCATCCTGGCAAACATACTCCAGCATGTTTTTGTAATCCTGTCACGTTATTTCATAAGCATAACTAATCTAATTAGCCTTGGAATATGTTTTTATTTTTAAATTTGATTATGATTGTGCCTGACAGTCTTGGAACCTATTTCAAGTAAACAGCTTGCCCTGCTAGTATCTAAACCATGAGTGTTGGCAAGCTGTCTAGTTTTCCCATAGCTCTGTTCTCGCTTAACTCCTCCCAGAATCTTTCTTCTTGCTGAAAGCATACTGCTCTCTCAGCCCGACATAAGGGTTCTTCTCTCTCCAGCATTCCCTAAAGCTAGAGAAGTGGTGAAATAGTTGGATTTCACAGATCTTTTCTTCATGCAAATGGGAGAGCGAGCTAAAACACCAACAAAGCTGAAGTTAAACAGAAAAAGTGTTTGTAATACTAGGAATACTATCAAAGGGTTTTGATATTTAGCATTTCCACAAATGCATCAATGTAATCATCCTGAAAGATATCAGAATTTGTGGAATTCTTTATACTTTTTTGGCTAGTGATGGGTGTTTTACTTTAAACAACATATTTGAGGTTGTTGTTGAGAAATAGGACCACATCTTTTTAGGGCTTAATGATTATAAAGTTCTTCAAAGTGTCCTGATACAATTAAGTAGATTCAAAGATTTTAAAATTGCTGTTTCAGACATTATTTCAAAGGTGGGTACAAGCACTTATCACTGAACATCCCTTTAGTGGAGGAAACTAAACAAAGATTTCTTTAAAGGGAACAACACAGTATTCATTTTTCAGAGAATCACAGAGAAATTGGGATTTCTCTTGGTGTGTACTCTAGTGTATTTCTATTTTTTTCTAAATAGAACTAGTATCTCTCAAATTGTTCTTTAAATATCAAATAAATGAACAGATTACACATAATTATGCGTGTGCCTGTGCGTGTGTGTGTGTGTGCGCTCGCGTATGATCTTAGCCTAAACATTTACTGACAGTGTTTTACATTCGCTTGCTAAGGAGGTAGGCAAGGTTGGGAATTCTCAGGAGATCATTTGAATTACTTCTGCTCTAGAATCAAATCAGTGAATTTTCCTAAATCCTGAGAATTAATTTTTCATCCAAATTTAAACAGTCTCTTGTGGTTTGATTATTACTAAACAATCTGACAGGCAGCTTATTTATAAATCTGCAATGATGCCTCACTATATATAATATCACTCTATTTTGGGCCTGTGTTAATTTTTCCTGTTCCACTAATCCTTAAACCAAGAAACCAGACCCGGTGCCGTTGAGTCGATTCCGACTCACAGCACCCCAATAGTTAGAGTAGAACTGCCCTATAGAATTTCCCAGGAGCACCTGGAGGATTTGAGCTGCCAACCCTTTGGTTAGCAGCCATAGCACTTAACCACTATTCCACCAGGGTTTCCAATTTAATCCCTAGATACCTGCAAATCTAATTTAATGTAATTTAAATAAATAGTCCACTTCTTAGCTTTTATTTCTGCCTTCTTCCTGTCAGACAGTAAATCCATTTATCTTTCCATCAACCCAGATACTACTGTTTTTCAAAGCCCAGAGTTGCTAACTGGTCTAAACCCAATTTGATTACATATTACCCTTTGATTCTTTCTTAAAAAAAAAATGGTAGACATAAAAAAATTGGGTGTCCTAATGAAAGCAAGTTTTGTAACAACCCTGTCACAAACTGATTTATTTTAAAAATATTATTATCAGTTAAATGCCAAACAGTCAATATTACCTTTCTTTAAATTCAATATGATTCCAACCCACCATTTTTAGGTTATTGAACTACATTGAAAGATTGACTCAAGTCAGATGCAACAATAGTAAAGAGACAAGATCATGTAGGTCCTTACAGTCAGAATCAGGTAACCATAACCTCCCACCACATGGCTGGACACAGGGCCATTTAGGAACCAAGTCTTAGATGCTAACCCTAAGACTTCCAGCCTCTCTAGATTTATATGCCCCTTTCATACAAGAACAGAATTTGTCATTTTTTTCCTTTTAGCCCACCCATATGTGTGGACTACCACTGATACTACCAAGGAGAGCCCACTTTTTACATCCATTTGCTAATTAATAGACCTTTAATTTAACTAAAGGAAACAATTCCTAATGTTCTTATGATAATTACAAAACCACTGGCTTTGATTAAAGATGATTATAATAGAAGCTTTTAACTTTGCTGCCTCTGGAGTGTAGACTTCCTGATTAGGAGTGCTGTTGACCACCCCTGGGGTAGGAATTCTGATTACAGTGCCCAGCCCCACTAGAGTTTGAATTCAACTAACTAGTCTACTGGGTGGGTTTTTAGTCTATTAACTTATACATATCATGGCACTGTCTATGCTAAACTATGTTAAAATAGATTACATCTGTCCAATTGTTGAGGGTATTCAGTTTAAGACGTGAAACTGGATCTATGAATTTAACTCATTTTCCTTTGGATTTCAAAACAAAATAAACAAATGGATGGTTCTAAATTATAGATTTCTGAAAAACACAGGACATGTGAGATCCCTAGGGAGAGAGACTAGTCAATTTGTTAGTCATTACCTTAATTAATCTGTTAGTCATATAGATGTACGAACACACGTATGTGTGTGTATGTATGTACACATGTATGTATATATATGAACTAAACATCTCTTGTTCAGAGACAGGGAACAAGAGGTGAGTGTGGGCTCTTGAGCAACACAATGAGAAACAAATCACTGTCAGTCATACTGACTTCAGAATGAAAATGCTAATTGGAGACCATGAGATAGCTGGAGAGAGGTTTCAGCTCAACTTAATCCCATTGCTGTCAAGTTGATTCTGACTCACACCGACATTGCTAGGAAAGATTGTACTTGGTCATGATGTATAATCTCTGCCTTTAGCTTGTACTCAAGTTGTTTCGTTTTAATTATTTTTTTAATAATCATTTTTTTAAGGATCGTTCATTGAGATTCATAAATGAGTTTGGCATATGCTTTTTTGTTCTTATACAGTCTATGTCTATTTTTTATATCAAAAATACTTGCTTTGTCTAATAAATTATGCAGTGTCCTCTTTTTATATTCTCTGGATTATTTTATGTAAAATTGATATTGTCTATTTCTTGAATGTTTGGAAGTACATACCCAAAAACCCTCAAGGCAAGATGGTTATATTTGTATATTTTTTATTGGTAGGTTTTAACCACTGATTCAACTCTGTAATGGCAAAACTTCTCAGATTTTCTCTTCTTTGTTGGATCAGTTATCAGTTATGTATTTATAAGAAAATATACACATTTCATTTAAATTTTTAGAATTATTAGAACGAATGCTCTGTAGCCTTATTCCCTTTTTCTATCCTAATATTGAGACAAGCAAGAGATCAGACTGGCTATAATTAAACAAACTTGGATTCAGTATTCTTGGAATCTAAACCTAAGTGCAGACCACCATATAACTTTTACTGCTAGTACCTGAGAACTACTCGTGATTAACAAACTAGGTTCTCAGACAAGGTAAGGGGCTACATTCCAAGGTCCTGTGTGCTTGACCAGCTATAAATTACTGATAACCCTCCTGAGTTGTTTTGCAAGTCCCCCACTAGGTGCAGAGCATGCGCAGTAAAAATCAAGGTAACCTATGAATGACCTTCCACATGCGATAATCGGAAACAAATATCCCTTTCTGGGACTCGAACCAGGATCCAGGGACATCACGCATGCGCAACGTCCCAGAATAAGCCCTGTTTGACAACCCAGCAGTCTTTGTGACAGACTCCATCTTAGTTCCGGCAACCTCTGAGAGGAAATCCATCTTGAATTCCAACTGCATGTGCATTTGATTGTCATAATCCCTCCCCTTCTCCTGGAAACCTCCACCCATCTAATGAAGGAAGAAAACTTTTTATAAGCCCTAGGGAATCCTTTAGCTGATGAGAGACTGGAGGCTAGCGTAGGTGGAAACCCCTCTCCATCTCTCCGTCGCGAGCCTCTTTACTTTCTTTCTGTCCCTAATAAACCTTTGTTCGTGTGGGACCTCTGAGCCTCTCTTAGACATTCTTGGTCAGATGAAGGTAAGAACCTAAGCAGGGCTTAGTCCCGAGCTGGGGAGCCCTGCCCTGTAACAATATGACTTATTCACGCTTCTTTGTTATTTCCTTATCAATCTTAACAGATACTTGACTACTTCATGAGACTATTCAAAAACCATGTGCTGGTTTACTTGGTCATTCAAATGGTTTCTTTTTTCTATTTTATAAATATCTGATATTAGCTCCAATATTTGTCTTAAACTTTGTACTTGATTGTTTTCTAATTTCCTCATCTAAACAGTTAATTCATTTTCAGTGTACAGTTCTACTTAAGAGGTTCTGGCTGTATAAAAAAAAAAAAATAGGAGAGCCTTAATTCCTAGACCCAAACCCTCATATTATTGATACTGACACCAGCCACTCACTCACCAACACATGTGCGCACACAGCAAATGCAGAGTCAGCTCATGTTTGCATTTAAGGCAATTTTCATAATGTATGTAATTATGTTATATAAATTTATGTAACATTTTTAGGCATTTGTACAGAGACTATTTCCAGGCTATCTAGTAGAATATGGCTAGTACTGAAAGGGTCCATTCATTCCTTAATTCCCTTCAATGTAGTTTCCACCATAGTGAAATCCAGTGTGTTGGCAATATTAATTGAAATTGCTATGTCATTAAATCTAATAGGATCTCTTGTTCTTTCACATGACCTGTCAATTGCATTAAAAGGCCATGATCTTCTTTCTTCTTTTTGAAACACTCCTTTCTTCACTTTCATGAAAATACACTCCTCTGATTGTCTTCCACTTCACTGGCGTCACATTCTCAGTTTATTTTGCAAACACCTTTATTTCTCTACATTTTACCCAAGTTGGTATCATTTTTTTTCACATTTTAATGCCATTCAAATGAAGATGACTATCAAATTTACATCTTCAATAAATTTCTATTCTCTGAGCCCTAAATTCATATTCCCTACTACCTTTTTTTTTTTTACTACCTACCTGTCTTAGTTATCCAGTGCTGCTATGACAGAAATACCACAAGTGGGTGGCTTTAACAAACAGAAATTTATATTCTTATAATTAGGAGGCTAAAAGTTCTAATTCAGGGTGGTAGCTCTAGGGGAAGGCTTTCTCTTCCTGTTGGCTCTAGAAGAAGCTCATTGCCTCTTTTTGAGCTTCTGTTCTTCAGAGATCTTCAGATGGCTTGGCATCTATCTTCCCCCATCTCTGTTTTTTTTTGCTGCTTGCTTAATCTGCTCTTTTATATCTCAAGAGATTGACTTAAGACATACCCTACACCAATACTGCTTCACTAACATGACAGGAAAACCATTCCCAAATGGAATTATAACCACAGGTATAGGGGTTAGGATTTACAATATATTTCGTGGGTGACAATTCAATCTATAACATCACTAGACACCACCTTCTTTGACGTCCAAATTTCCTCTCTCTAGAATCTGTTCTCACTACTCAGTTCAGACTTTGTCTTTATGGTAAGTGGTCACCATTAACCTATGCTGTTCAGCCAGACACCTGGGGCTCCTATTGGCTTTTTTTTTTTTGTTTTTTCCCCTCAACTTCCCTTTCAAGTTATCAGTAAATCTTATCTTTCTACCCCCAAAATATGTCCCACAAATATGTCCCACAAATATGTCCCATCTATTTGTTTCCATCTCCACTGTCTCTGAGTTTTAAGTCACCATTGAGTAGGCTTTTGTGATTTTGAGGCAAAGTTTCCAGAACACTGTTACGTGGGTTACCTATAAAAGTAGCATTGTGTATAGATACGCATGCATGAAAAACATTATATGGAAAGTTTTTATCTTTGGGGTTTAGGGTTATAGGTGATTTTTATTTCCTTTGTATTGAAAAATATATACAATAATTATAATCAGGAAAACAGGGGATTAAAACAAATGCAAAACTTTTATTTAAACCAGATATCCTAGGGATGATCATTCCTCTTGATAAACTATCTCACATACCACAGCTCATTTGGTTTAATGACTAATCACGTATTCCAAATGAGAAAAAAGGCGTTTAAATTATCACATGTGAACTGAGATTGATAAAGGTCTAATCACAACTTTTGATATTTGGGTTTAGTAGTATGGACAGAAGTCCCTGAGCACCCTAAATGGTTAATCCACTTGGCTGCTAACCAAACGGTTGGTGGGTCCAGTCCATACAGAGGTGTCTCAGAAGAAAAGCTTGGCGATCTACTTCCAAAACACCAGCCATTGAAAACCCTGTGGAGCATATTTCTACTCTGACGCACAAGGGGTCGCCATTAAGTTGGACTGGACAGCAACTGGTACTTATACTGATGGGTAGTACAGATAGAAAGGAATTACCTTTGAAAATGAGGAGTGTTTCATATGTGTGATTGGCTACATGCATGTGGTAGAGCGTCAAGAGAGTCATGAAATTTGTTACAAGGTCAAATATGTTTTTCATGCTACTCTGTGCTTCAATTATGTTTACTGGGAATGTATTATCTATCTCATAGTAGACTTACCATATTTATTTTATGTTGTTGCATATTAGCTTTCAAAGACCAATGTTGATTCTTTTTATTGCCTATAATAGTTTTTTAATGGAAAACATTAGTTTGAATTATGAGCAATCTAGTATATATTTTGGAATACATTTCTCTAAATGACTGCTAATACTTCTGTGAAAGAAATTCACTTCAGATACTAAAATATACAGACAGTTAAGTTAGAATTGAGTGACATTACAGGTAATTGATACGTTTATTAAATACCAGGAAGCCTGGATAATAGGTACATTATCGATAGAATAATTCATTTAAAGAGGTGAGCCTGTGGGATGGAATGGAACACACACAGGCTTTGACAAAAGGCAGATATGTGTTTGAATCCTACCACTTATTATCTGTGTGACCTTGATCAGGTTACTTTGCTTCTATGATCATATCTACAAAATTTTGGAAAATAATTCTTAGTTCGTACGGTAGTAGTGAGAATCAGAGTGTACATAAAATGTCTGCCTGATAGTAAGTTACACCTTCCCGACAACTGTCACATTATTAACTTAAATGATCTAATACATGCAACTCTGCTGCTCCCAGACCACCTACCACACTGCTAGATGAGCATACCAATTGGTTAGTCAGTTTTCATCGGCTGTAGTGGTCCTCGCCTTTCCTGGTGACTTTATGACTCCTGAGATGAAGATTGTGTTGGATACTTGAGAAAGGGAAAGCAGAGAATTACATACATAAACACATTCAGCTCAGTGTAACCAGGAGGATGCTCATGTGAACCCGGAAGACTTCCTCCAAACCAGTCACCAATATACAGGGTTATATAACCTTGCCTCTGCGCATAGAAAATCATACCAAGCCACGCCCTCTAGAGCACTCTGATTTGGCATTGCCAGCCAGCCCTCTCTCATACCTGCCGTCTCTCCCCGAAATAGAAGCTTCAGTCTCTTTTTATGTTCCAAGGCATCATCTATTCTTTCATTGGCACTACAAATATTTTTTCTTCACAACCCTTAATATTCTCATTTTCTTATTTATACTTGCCAACATAATCTTTCTTCTAAGGACTTGAGATCCCAGCAAGCTGTGTCTAGTCAAAATGACACTGCCATTTCTTCTACCCTTTATCAAAACCTAAGTATCCTTGTGATTTTAGAGCAAACATATTCTCCAAACAAATGACAAGCTTCTCCAGCCCTTATTGTCAAAAAGACAATTTACTAACAGTGGTAACTACAGTGATTCTAATCACCCAGCAGGTAGTAAAGTGTTGCTTTTAGTCTAATGTGCTAGAGGGGGGAAAGCTATATGCAAGTCTATTAGCAAAGCGTGTAAACATTGGGCTAAAATATGCTGCTCAATGAGCAGAGAATAATGCAGTAATAAGTAAAGTGAATAGATTTTCGCTATCTTGGGCTGCCCGGTTGATGTAAAGGGCACATTGCAGCTAGTTCAGAGAACATTATCAATTCGTACTACAGCTTCAGCCACTGTGTGAATCCTCAGGTACACGAGCAAACCTGCACAGAAAACCTGCATTAGAGACATGTGAATCTGAAGCAAAATCTGAAATAATTTTTGATCAGGGAAATATTCAGTATAGTTATTTTAAGATACTTCATATTATGTGAGAATGTAAAATGTTCCATTTCACTGTAAAATAATTCAATCTAATCAATAATACACACAGATTTCTCATTTGCTGGTAAAATCTTAAGCATAATGGGAACCTTTTAAAACTGGAGGTGGAAGAGGCATTTAAATGTCATTTTGGTTATTCCTCCGCTACAGAATTGACTTCATTCAATTCACGTAGATCATTATCAATTCTATTCCTACAAAATGGGAATAAAAAAAATCACATCAAGTATATTCTGATGTCCACAACGCCAATATTTTTTGTTTGTTTGTTTAAAATACTGTTGAAATGCTAGAATATTTCTTTGAGTTTTTCTTTGGCAGTTCAAATTAAATTACAACAAGTATGATTACAATAAAATTCCAGTGCAAAAATATATTTTCCAAGCATAAACTTATGACTGGCAAATAACAACAATATGGGCTATATTAATATTGTCCCCAAGCAAAGCAGAAACAATTCTTGGAGTTCTCTGGGAACTCTAAAAACTACTGTCCAGAGATAATCATGAAAAAAAAAAAAAGTTGTCGTTGAGTCATTTCCGACTCATAGAGACCCTATAGGACAGAGTAGAACTGCCCTATAGGGTTTCCAAGCACAGACTGATGGATCCGAACTGCTGAACTTTTGGTTAGCAGCTGAGTTCTTGACCACTGAGCCACCAGGGCTCCAAATGTATTACACACTCTCCAGAATTTTTCTATGCTATATTTAAAAAAAAAAAAAAAACTACTTTTTTTTTCAAAAAAAAAAAAAATTAGTTTTTTTATATTTAAGAAAAAAATTTCTTGCATTTTATAGGATATATATGGCCGTATCTATTACTTAAATTGGTTGACTGCAGTGGTTCTAAATTGAATACACATCCTATTCACCTAGAAAACCTATTAAAAGTATAGCTCCCTTAGCCTTAGACCTGCCGCCCACTCATTCTCACACATCACGGAGATTTTGATTGCACAGGAGAGGTTGGGGCCTAGGAATATGACCTTAAAAATGAAATCTCAGATGGTTGGGGCCAAGTAGAGTGCGCAATTGAAAAGACAGGTGTACAATTTTCTTTTTTTGTTCTATCCTTATGAAGATAATGCATCAAGGTTACCCTAAGCTTGTACTAGTTTGTTAAAAGCTTCATCTTTTTCAGGGTTCTAAAAGAATTTCAACGACAACAACCATCTGTTTGATACAATTTTCTGGTAAAACTATTTTTACTTGGTGAGTTTTTTGGAGGATGAATTATTTACTAACTTCTCAATTCCTTCTATAGTTATGGTTATATACAAGGTTTCCACTTTTTGAGTCAATTTTCATAGGCAATGTTTTCCTTGAAAACTGACTACTGTATTGGACAGATGGAATTTTTGTGTGGGGGGGGTGGAGGAGAGATTATATTCAATTAGAATAATTCTGTCTTTTATCTTTATAGGTCTTCTCCTTCCTTTTTGTTTATTCGTTTCTAATTCTACTTGCTTCAGTTTAATGCTTATTCTCAATTTGGTATTTCTTTTTATAGATTAATATCACTTAACCCTGGACATGACAAAGCTCAGTTTTGATCCAGGTTTCTTTTATGTCGTTCAATATTTTTTAATTTTCTCCTTTGACATCATTTTGCTAAACTTATTTCTAGTGTCCTGTAGATTTTATTGTTGATGTAAGTGGAATATTTTTTTGTGTTTTATTTTCAATTGTTTGATTTTGTAATAGTGTAAGAATTTTTATTTTTATCCTGATTTTATAGCTAGCAACCTTGCTTGTCTGTTGATAGCTTTGGATGTTCTATGTAGATAACCATAACTTCTACATATAAAAGTTATTTTACCTCACCTTTCCAATTTTTATTTTTGTTATTTCATATTTTCTTATTTATTTATTTATTTTTTAACCCTGGCTAGGTCCTCTGGTAAAATGGTAAATAGAAGTTATGAAGACCAGTAGCTTTGTCGTGTTGTGATTTTAATGGCAAACTTCTAAAGTCTCACCATTAACATGGTATTTGCTCTAGTATTTTTTACAAAAATAAGATCGCCTATTTCTCTGAAATAGTTTTTTGGAAATAAGGACTGTCCATTCTGTGAAGGGTTGATTTAAACTGCTTGTGATATCAGCTGAGGTTTTCAGGACATGAAATTTCTACTTCAATATATTCTCTCTCTTTATTGTCAACTTTTATGACGTTTCCTGAAGTATTGAGTACATCTCTTTTAACGATCATGGAGCTAGATTTTTACTTTAGTAGGATAGCTGCTTAATGAATACACAAGAGTTCTAATCACATGTATTTACCATTACCTCTACTATTTTATTTTGTTTACCAGCCTTTCTTTGGCTCCATTTTCCTTGCCTTCTGTTGATTGATTGATTTTTTTTTTTTTTATTGTTATTCCTTTTCTTTTTTGCTGATAAATTGAAAGCAATATATATGGTTTCTCTCCTTTTTTGGAAGTTATCTTTGAAATTTTAATGTGCATACTTCACTATATGTTTTTCTAGAAATGTTGAAAGGGTTCAGCATTCCTCTCTTTCAACCACACAAAGAGTGTTAATATACTTTATTTCTCATTGGCTATTTCCCAATCAGGTATTCTTTTTTAAGGAGTATTCTCCTTTTTAAACATAAAAATAAACTAAAAATATTTTGATAGTCAATAATCAATTCAATTTCCCAACATAGTTTACCAATTTTTAGAGCCTTTCATTGTTTTTTGTAACTATTCCTTCCCATAATGAGACAGGGAAGAGATCGGGCTGGCTATAGTCAAATGGCCTCTGACTCAGTATTCTTGGAATCTAAACCTAAGTGCAGACCACCATATAACTTTTACTGCTGGCACTTGAAGACTACTTGCGATTAACAAACTAGGTGCTTAGACAAGATAAGTGGCCATATTTCTTACCCCTACGTGCTTGACCAGCTATAAATTACTGATAACCCTCCCGAGTTGTTTTTCAAGTCCCCCACCAGGTGCAGAGCATGAGCAGTGAAAATCAAGGTAACCTATGAATGACCTTCCACATGAGATAATCAGAAACCAAGATCCCTTTCCGGGACTTGAACCAGGATCCAGAGACATCACGCATGTGCAACATCCCAGAATAAGTCCTGTTCTACACCCCAACAGCCTTTGCGACAGACTCCCTGTTAGTTCTGACAACCTCTGCAAGGAAATCCATCTTGAATTCCAGCTGCATGTGCATTTGATTTTCATAATCCCTCCCCTTCTCCTGGAAATCTCCACCCATCTAATGAATGAAGAAAACCTTTTACAAGCCCTAGGAAATCCTTTAGCTGATGAGAGACTGGAGGCTAGCGTAGGTGGAAACCCCTCTCCATCTCTCCCTCGAGAGCCTTTTTACCTTCTTTCTGTTCCTAATAAACCTTTGTTCGTGTGGAACCTCTGAGCCTCTCCTGGTCATTTTTGGTCAAAAGGAGGTAAGAACCCAGGCAGGGCTTAGTCCCAAGCTGCAAAGCCCTGCCCTGTAACGACAATGCATAATTTTCCTCTTTTTGAGTAAGTCCTTTTATAAATCTTTCAGTCAGTTTCATTGAGTGATGTTATTTGCCTAGTCTTTGTATGAAGACAACAGAAAAGCCTTTATTTTATATTTCCTTATGAATTATAGTTGGGTCTAATAAAAAAATCTAAATTTAAATATATAAAAAAATTCACAACTTTGAATTTACTACTCAATTATTTCCTGTTACCCAAGATAAATTAGCCACAAAGGTACCCATTATTCTTTTGTAGGTAATCTCCTTTTCTTCACTGGCAGTTTTTAAGCATCTTAAAAAGGATTTTTTTAAGGATCACTATGATATGTTCACGTATAGATGTTTTTCAGCAGAGCTTCCAGACCCAGACAGACTTGGAAGAAGTGTTTAGTGATCTGCTTCCAAACATCAGCCAATGAAAACCCTATGAATCACAACAGTTTTCCATTGGAAGAGCTTTATATGTCTTAAACATGACAACAATTATAGAAACTAGAAATAGCTTTGAAATTACCATTTTATTTTAAATAACTCAGTATAGAGGGTGTGGAAAAGTTACTATCTACTACATATCAAAAGTAATATGCTATGATGTAATTATTTTAAAGTAGATAAGTGAAGATAACATCCTTCCACCTAAAACTGAACAAATTAGTCATGACAACATAGTTTCAATGTTAATTCCATTTAATCCTGATATGTTGATGGCTAGATGCCAAGATGCTAATATTGATTTTTTTAAACTATAATAATCACCTTTCTGGGCAACTAGGGCAAACTAAGTAGCTCCATGGGTTTCCACACAGAATACTGATTACCAATACATGTATCTTCACAGTTGGGTAAATTTATGGGATTTTCCCCCAATTAAATATGAGAAGATAATATATTTCAAAGTCTTTGACTAAAACGTTGCTTACAGATTCTAAATAATAAAAAATACATACGGTTTAATATAAAAAGACATGGCTTTGCATTAGGATTCTTTGAAACTTCAAAGACACAGGATATTTCTTCAAAAAACACATGATTTAGGCTTTAAAAATTCTTTTTAATCCTCCCCATAGTTCTGCTGATCAATAGGTATAAATTTAGCACAGTGAATAAAAAGTCAGCAGTTAAAAAGAAACGTGGATTAAAAATATTGACGGTCTCCAGAAGACGTTGGGTCCATACGTTCAACTAGATAGAAAATTAGTGAAAGTTTAGAGTCAACAGATAAATAAAATATTTTGCAGCTCAATGATTTTTTTTTAAGGCACTCTTGATAACAGTTTTTCCAAGCACTTCTATTTTGTTTTCACTTTCCAAAATTGTTAGTAAAATTTTAATGAATTCTCTTGGAATTCTCTTGTTTGCTGCCTGTGAATTAATGTATTAGGATGTTAAAGAATTTTCTTATTTCTTGAGGTATGCACACATTATTTCATTCGTTCAACAATAACATTATACATTGAGTGCTGAAAATCCAACTGCATTTCATTAGGTATGTATGGAAAGGGTTATAAAGACCGATGAGACATGATCTGTTACTTCAAGTAACCAAATTATATTATTTTTAATTTGTTACAGATAAATTACTATATTTAAATAATTCTAAGATTCCATCAACTGTAAAATGGATCTCTATTTTAGGATATTAAAATGGAAAAGGTATGTACCTTATAACTGATGAAATATGGCATAATATTAATAATTTGTAGACTGAAGTGTCTGAAACCAAAACTCACCTAATAGTTTTTTTGTCTTGCTTATATCATTTAACATTATACTATACATTTTTCATAGTCCATTAAATAGTCTTTGAAAATAAAAATTTTAATGACTGTATGCTAATCTATTATATGGGTCCATCATAGTTTATTAATGAAGTCTCTGGTTACTGTTTTTATTTTTTCTGTATACTAAATATTGACTTTTTGAACATCGTGCTAATTACTAAATATTTCCTTAGGATACACACCAATTATTGTTCTTTACTCTGTGATCAATAATTATAATAATATCATAAAACCTGATACTCTTATCTGACACTCAGATATTTTTACTCTAAAACATTTTTGGTTGTAAAAATACTTTTGTGATTTTCTTCCTTTAAAAAGAGTACTTGGATGAGGCATTTTCCAAACCTGCCATGTCTGAGAAATAATTTATATCTACAGACTGCTTGGGTCACAGTTGTTTTGCCTCTGTAAATGTTATTCCACTATCTTCTGACATTTTAGTGTCATTGAGACTTCTGAGGTCAGCCTTGTTTTTATTCCTTTCATTCATTCAACAAGCATTTATTGAACGTTCACAAGTGTGAGGTGCTGGCAAACAGAACAGCAACCAAGATGGCAGGGTTACCACCTTTATGGATCTTTTTGTCCCATATAGCCTACCTTTTTTATGGACCCACATTTTTTTCAACCAACGTATTTGGAGAAATGGTGTTATCTTTTAAATCCTTACGTTTTATGTTAAGTTCTATGATAGCAAATATATTTCATCCAATCTTCCAAAATCTGATGGATTGATAATGGCTGCCTCTAGGACTGTGTTGAAGAAGAATATGACATTGAGTTCATTGGGAAAGATTTCTATGAGCTCTGTGGGTTAGAGTCATAGTGATATCTCTCATGATTACTGAGTATTTCCCAAGAAAAAGTAAGAAAAGTCCTCCTCAATATTTTTCCTGGACCATACTGATCCACTTCGATTTGCAGGCTCTTTTTTCTTCAAGTTAGATCTCCTATTATTTCTTCATTATTGATTCTTTACCATTGCTCATTCTTTTCTCTGGAAACACAGATTATTATGCATAAAAGTTCTCTATTTTACTTTGTTTTGCTTTTTCTCTACCCTCTACTTATGAGTTTTGGGAAAATATTTCAAAGTTATCTTGTATATTAAATGATCTTATTTTTTCTCATTTTAGTCATCTGCTAAAGTGGCTTTTTATTCTGTTTGTCTGTTAATCAAATACTTTGTGTATCAGTCAGTATGGCTCAATTTCAGCAATTTTAGTAAAGTTTTAAAAAGGCATTATTTACACAGGTGTACACTGGGTATAAGGAAAGCACAAGGGAGAGTGGATTGCTCTGGTGCTACTAGTAGCAGAGCACTGCAGCCACCTATAGACCTGAAGTGAAGGGGCAGTTGCCAAAACCTGGAGACAGACACATCTGTGTAGGGTAGGCCTCCTGGTATTCACTAATAATGGTTAAGACTAGTAGAAAGCCCATAGAAACTCTACTGGAAGACATTAACTACCTCACCTTACTTTTCTCCAGCCTCCTCATCTGCTACCAGTGCTTCCTATTTGCCAAATCCAACTAGAAGCCACAGAACAAGTCAGCCTATTAATGTAGTATATAAAGGTCAGCCTCCTGGGGCATGAAACAGAGTGAAGTGTACATGAAGGGAAAGGACAACTAAGGAGACTACACAAAGATGTTAGTATAAATATCTTTTACAACAATAAATATAATCCCCTGTGTATTACCAAGGAGTCACTGGTGGTGCAGTTAAGTGCTTGACTACTAATGGAAAGGTTGGTGGTTCAAATCGACCCGAAAACAACTTGGGAAAAGGGCCTGGTGATGTAATTCCAAATATTAGCCATAGAAACTTTATAGGTCACAATAGAATTTTGTTCCACATAGTGCTGGGTTGGAAGGTGCTATACAATAGCCACAGCAATGGACTCAAACATCTCAATGAAAATGGCACAGGGGACCCAGCAACTTTTTGTTCTGTTATATATAACTTCACCATGAGTTGGAGTCAACTTGACACAACTAACAACAAAAATAATTCATTCGAGGTTTCTTTCATAGTCTCTTCAGAGACCCTTTCCCCATCACTATACCAAAAAAAAAAAAAAAAACCAAACCCAGTGCCGTCAAGTCAATTCTGACTCATAGCAACCCTATAGGACAGAGTAGAACTACCCCATAGAGTTTCCCAGGAGCACCTAGCGAATTCGAACTGCCGACCCTTTGGTTAGCAGCCGTAGCACTTAACCACTATGCCACCAGGGTTTCCCCCATCACTATAGACGTCTACTTTTTATTATTTCTTTGATGTGGGTTAATGCATCTCCATTCTGGTTGGGAGTTCTTCTGTCCGTACCCAAAAACCCAGTGCCGTCGAGTCGATTCTGACTCATAGCGACCCTGTAAGACAGAGTAGAACTGCCCCGTAGAGTTTCCAAGGAGCGCTTGGTGGATATGAACTGCTGACCCTTTGGTTAGCAGCAGTAGCATTTAACCACTACACTACCAGCCTGCAGGAATTTAGCACTACTTCTAGTTTATCTCTGTTCATTTTGCTTTGTGCTTCCAGGTGATCTTTTTAGGTAGGATTCCAATTTTTCAATTCAATGGAAACATGAAAGAATGTGTTGGGCATTTAAGTATATTTATGCAGCTGAGTGTGAACATGCAAAGAATATGTAATTCATTATCCTATCATGGAGTCCAGGGTAATATACTGAGTTCATATTGAAGTATGAACTTCACATGGACAAAGTTGTATAAACTCTTTATGCTGACTGAGTAATCAAAGTGTATCAGATTCAGAATTTCCTTTTTCAACAGTTTATACAAATATTCAGACTTTCCCAGAGCCTTTAACATGCTTAACATACTAAAATATATAATGACTTTCCAAAGGAAGGCTATAGCATCCATATTCTTACCAGCAACTGAACTTCTTTACCTTGAAAATACCATCAAGGAGGAACACAGAAATGTTGGTCTGTTTAAATGTTACCGAACATAAGATTTCAGATTCGTAATATGCTTCCCAACAATAGAAGTGTTTTCTGTAAAAACACTTTGTGATTTTGTATTAATATCAAGAGGTATCCAAATTCAAGTATCTTTTAGGCTGAAAGTCGCCTGCCATGCTATCACTCACTGCTCAAACTCTCTTTGCTTTCAGTGTTGTTTTCTCTTTCAATACAATTGTTTCCAAGCTGAGAGTAGCTGGAGTTAAGTCATCTTTTTGGGGGGACGGGGGGACCTAATATTTGCTAGCTTTTTATGTTAATTATTTGTATATGGTATAAAACATTTTATCATATTTCTGCTAATCGTATAGTCATTCTTTTTTTTCTTCAGTGAAAGATCATATCAACTCCAAAATATTTCTTGAGAATGTTCCTTGGAACTTTACTGTTAAGTAATCATAAGGCAAGCATAAGATTTACTTCCAGAAAATACTTTTACCATTTTTCTAACCCACAATATTTCCTCATTGATGCAACTGAAGGACCTGGGTATTATTCAAAGGGTAAGATGCTATTATAGAAAAAATGCCTAGAGAAAATAGACCAATCATTCAGGTACTTTCAGGACTTTCAATCTTGTGATAAATTAAAGATATACATTCAATAGTATTTGTGCCTGGAATTCTGTTTAAAGTTGCACACTATAAAAAGCATGCAAAATATATCAGTGTAATTTTGAAAATTGTAAGGTACTGTCTTTCAAGAGATTGGCGAATTTGTAGGCCTTTGATCAAAACTCATCCGAAATTCAAGCACCAGTTCTTGAAATAACTATACTTCACAGTCCATCAAGAACCAGGGCAAGTAAAATGGAAGTGGGTGCAGGTTGGATACAAAAGAGATTGAGGGTTTTTTTTTTTTTTTTAAAATACAGAAAATATTTTATTGCTACTGACAAAACAAGAACCTCTTATATCAACAGTGAGCGGAGATTATTTTTTGAAAGGTTAGAAAACCAGTTGGGAAAAGTCAGCTTCTATAAACTAATTTTATGGAAAAGAAGTTATTTTTTCAGAAAGGCCAGGTGAACTCATGCATTTCTCTAAGCTTCACGAAAATCAGGTGAATGTTTAAGAAACAATTTACAACTCAATTGCTGGGGTTAGTATCCTTTCAGCCCAATAGCCTGGACTATCTTATCCACAGGTGTTTTTGTTTATAATGACTGTGAATCTCTAAGTGTAGGTTAAAAACATTCAGTATGGTTTGAGGATGTAGACAAATGACTAGTTAAAAATTAAATTAAAAAAAAAAGGTTCTAGAGATATGTGCTAATGATTTGTTTTCTAGGAAAAGTTCCCCAACACATTCATTCCCTGAAAGGTTTTTGATAGCTAACATAGTGCAATACATTTACTTTGTCTCATCGTACACTGGTTGTTTTAGACAACTAAGATAAAATTAAATTGATTGGGAAAATGATGCTTTAATGGGAAATCTTAAAGAATACTTACCTATGAGCTTTCTCAATGGTAGCATATTTTTTTTCTCTCTTTGGTGAAAAAAAAAAAAAAAGGAGGTGGTTAATTTTTCAAAGAAATTGTTCTATTTCTTATACATTTATTAGTTTATTAAGGTGTGATGTAGATGTGAGATTTCAGGCATCCCTGTATCTTTCTGCTTTACAGGGTCTTAACTAACACTCACACCCCAATATTTATGAGGATTCCCCTTAGCATATATCTTCTGATCACCTCTTGCTCTAATTTCCTCCTTCTGTTGAATTCTACATCTCATTCTCATCTGACCTTTGTGCAATTTCCTTGTCTCCACCCTGCATCAGCACAAACATAGATGCATCGAAACTGTTCTGTTTGAAATCGGTTGATATGACTCCTAACGTAAACTAAACCCATTGCCATGGAGTTGATTCTGATTCATAGCAACCCTATAGGACAGAGTAGAATAGCCCCATAGGGTTTCCAAGGAGAGTGCCTAGTGGAATCGATATGACTCCTAAATCTCTCTAAATCTATAATAACTCCCTCTCCCTTTCTCTCTTTTTTGGCAATTTATTTGTTGAATAAATGAGACTTTTTGTTGGAAGAGTTTCCAAAAGTTAGGGTTGTGGCAAATGAATCCCTGTTGTGCGTTTGCTTATATGTTCCTTGGCTCTCTGTGTGTCCTGAAAATTGATAGTCGAATCTAGAAGATTGATCAGATTCAAGCCTTTTATTTTTGCAGACTACTTCATAAATGGTGCGCTCTTCCATCAGGAGGCATATCATGCCTGGTTGTCTCTGTTTGTGTAATATCAGCAACTATTGATGATGAAAGCCTAGATCTATCGATTCACTGGGAGTTGTAAAATGGGAATGTTTAAATTCTACCATTCTATTTCCATAAAGAAAAACTTGTCCTGTACTATTTTCTTACCAGTGGTGTCATTCCAGTGTGACCAGGAAAGGGAGAACAAATGTTTGTTTTTTCATCTTTATTTTCCAATTATAAAAATAGTGAGTTTTTTCCACTAGCTTCTTCCAATAATAAACAATGTTGTATGTGTAACATTCTGAGCAGGCATTAAACATATTTAACATTTTTGAATCCATGAAGTTATTATTCTTACAAATACTCTAAACGTCCCATCTTTACTCCATTGACATCTCTTCAGATTGGCTCTGGAGTCCTTACTATCACATATGATAAGGGTCTCCATGTTAGTTTTGTATATTTCCAGCCTTATAACTGGAATCAACCATTTATCAATGTACTTTATTGCTTTTTAGTGGGAAATGGTATCTCAAGACACACAATCTACGTACTAGGAGTACTCATTACTTGACCAGGCTGTTCATTGTTTCTAAATCATTGGTTAGAATTAGGATTTTTGAAGATAAAATACCTCATTTGTTTATACTGATGCCTCCAATTCAAATCCAAGGTTACAGATTTTTTAAATAAGTTCTTCTTTCTCGTTGTGTTGTTGTTAGGTACCATTGAGTCATCTTCTATCTTACATCTATATTTTCTTTCTCCCACTCCACGAACCTCAGTTCTCAACAGCGGCAAATAGATTTTTTATTCATTTCTACTTATTTACAGCAATAACACACTGCTTTAATAGCAGAGACTTGGTAGATGTTTTACTATCAGGAAGGCATTTTTCCCAGGGTTTTTCTGACTATTCTTGCTTGATGGCTTTTCCAAAAGAAGTGGTCTAGTTTCCAGAAAAAAAAAAAAAAATTGGGGCGGTAATATTAGAATTGCATTAAGTTTACAAATTACCTTAAGGAAATTTGAGAGCTTTATGATTTCGAGTCTTTCAACCTAAGTACGTGGTATATCCTGTATATAGAATTTTTCACTCATAGTCTTCCCTTCTCAGTACAGGCAGTCCCTGGATTATGAAAGTTTCATTCCTACATCTGTCTTTAAGTCAGATCTGTATGAAAGTCAGAACAGTTAGGTATAGTTTGTATCTAATATCGGTTAGTCAAATGTTTGTTTTAGTAGATAATATATAGTATACCTCTCTATGCCTAAAAAAAAAATTAAAGAAACACGTGCTCATATTCTAGAAATTACCTAACTTTTTTAGAGTTAGAATGGGAACCCTGATGCCAACATTTTTTTTCTCTTTGTTTTAAGGTTATTTGTTTCTTTATTTCTGCTTGAAAGCTTTAGTTTTTTTTTTTTTTTTTTGCTTTAAAGTAAAAGACCTCACCAGCATATGGTTTGGTGTACTTAGTCTATTTTAAGTATAATACCTGCTATTCAGAAGCCCCAGTGGTGCAGTGTTTAAAGAGCTCGCCTGCTAACTGAAAGGTCAGAGGTTTGAACCCACCAGCTGCTCCACCTGAGAAAGATGTGGCCGTCTGCTTCGGTAAAGATTTACAGCTTGGAAACCCCATGGGGCAGTTCTGCTCTCTCCTACAGGGCCGCTGGTCTCTAGGAGTCAGAATAGACTGAAGGGCAGTGGGTTTGGTTTGGTTTTGACTTGCTATTCATTGAATCCTTTTCTTCCTATTCTTCTCAGGCAAAACTAAATTATATGTATCTAAGAACAACATATTAGAACAGAATAAAAGCCAAAAAAAAACCCAAACCCAGTGCCGTCCAGGCGATTCCGACTCATAGTGACCCTATAGGACAGAGGAGAACCGCCCCATAGAGTTTCCAAGGAGCGCCTGGCAGATTCGACCCTATGGTTGATTCACAGCGGTAGCACTCAACCACTACGCCCCCGGAGTTTCCTTGGAATAGAATAGAACAGGATAATATCTGATAGAACCTACATCCATTCTCAATACTGCACAGACATAAACCCCGTCTAGAAATCATTAAGATGTCTTAGCAAATCTTGTTTTGTCTTTGCACATAAAGCAAAGCTTGAGTTCATCAACTACTTTTCCTTTATTGCATCTCTTCTAGCCTGCTCCCTTAATTCTGGAATCCCTTTTATACATATACTGAATTGCTTGGCTCTGTCTGCTTATTTCTTCCTTCATCTTCCCTTTTCTTTTGAATGTGAGAAAAAAGTCTTGATCTGTTTTTTTAATTCATTAATTTTGCTTTTTTAAGTAAACAATCTGTTTCTTACTCTTCTATATTTTATAACCAAAAAAAATATTTTATACTCAGTAGTAATTATTCTTATTTAAGATTGTTCATAGTTTTTTTTTTAATCTTATTGCATGTGTGACTTGTTTTCTTTTTATACTTTTAATTTTTCCCTTTAGTAGTATATGTCTATTTCAGATGGAAACATTTGCTCTGAATATTTTTTTTTTATTTACTGAAATATTTAACAAATCCTTGTTCCTTTTCTGATTGCTTTTTCAGAAGGTGATCTATTTGGTACTAAGATGAGTTCAACAAATAATTTACAATTACCTGTTCATATTATTCAATTCTGTACAAAAGTCCACATTTTCAGAATTTTGCCAGTTTAGAAGATCCACTTACTTGAAAGAAGTACAAAGTATGCTTTGAACAGATGAAGTCATGCAGTAAAAATTTTCACTCTCAAGGCAAAGGATTTCTCTTCTCTGCTTTTATTGTTCTTTGGTTTGTGTGGCTAGATTAATTGGGATATAACCCCACTTTTCCTAGTTGTCATAACTACTATCATTTGAAACCTCTGCGGCTTCCCTTTACTAAAAATACCCTCCAGCCCATGTGGGCTAGGTATGACCATAGCATCTGATATCTAAAGAGGTATGTCTGTGTGTGTGGAGGAGGAGTTGGCGGCTTATGGGAGATCAATTATATTTCCCATGAGAAATATCAATTTGCTGAGAAAAGTTAATAATGACTATTTATTCAATGAATATACTTTATTTATCTTAAAGTTACCATTAGCTTCAAGAAGAAAGATGCTTTCAGGTTATGAAAATATGTCAACTTTATAGTGACTGATAGGAGCCCAGGTGGCGCAGTGGGTGAGTGCTTGGCTGTTAACTGAAAGGTTGACAGTTCGAAGCCACCAGCCGCTCTGTGGGAGAAAGATGTGGCAGTCTGTTTCTGTAAAGATTACAGCCTTGGAAACCATATGGGGCAGTTCCACTCTGTCCTATAGGGTTGTTATGAGTCAAGATCAACTTGACAGCAACAGGGTTTATAGAGTGCTCTTTCATTCTTGAATGATTGCAGGCTATTGTGCTGGGGCAAAAAAAAAAAAAAAAAGACATAAAAGAATAAAGTATAGTTCTTATCCTCAAGGATTTTAGAGCCTATTTGAGAAACTGAAGGGGAAAAGTGTGAAATATAATGTATTATGATATTTGCTATGATGAAGGGAAGTTCAGAACAGAGTACACTCAGGTTTCATGTTTATGTGTTAGTGGTAGAGGACAGGTAAGGTATGTGTGGGACATCAACAAAATCTTAGGACAGAGTACAGTATGGAAAGACACTGAGGAAAATACAGACGGTACGGAACTCAGGTACAGCTCAAAAACTTTCTAGTTATGTAATCCTGGTTAAACTAGCAAGGCTCCCTGAATCACTTTTGCTTATGTTTTAAACTGGGATGACAATAATTAACATTCATAACTTTCCAAGGATATTGTGAGAAACATAATCGTTGATGTGAAAATAACTAATACATCTTATGCACAGCCATCATCTCTCTGTCAGTGGAAGCTTGTGTGTTGTTATGATGCTGCACAACTTTCATCAGAGCTTTCAGACTAAGATGGACTAGGAAGAAAAGCCTGGTGTTCCACTTCTGAAATCAGCCAATTAAAATCCTATGGATCACAAATGTCCGATTCATAATCAATCATGCGAATGTCACCACGAATTGGGAGCCAGCTAGATGGCAGCTAACAATAACAATATAAATGTCATACTGTTACTTATAATGTCATGTTTCTTTTGATGTCATGGCATGAAATGTGTTTGTAAAACGAAATATAGAAAACATGAAGAAAAACTTGGAAATCAAATATAACAAGGATATGTTATATCTCAATAAAGGCTAATCATTTAGTTAAGACCTGTGTATATATGGGGTATGATTTTCACAATATAGTCAAATTATCTTTTTTGGTAGTAGATAGGGTGATACTTATTACTCTACCCCATATACTTCTTTAGAGGGATCAATACTGCTATAGCAGTCTCCAGGGGGAAAGAGGACTGGAAGGGGACTATTACTCTTTCTCCTCTCTATTCCACTAAGGAATAACTCTAAAAAACTGACACAAAGTGATTGACAAACTGAGAGGATGACCCAGTGCTTTCTGTGTTTCTTCATAATTTGTCCTTTTTTTATGGCTTCCCTCCTGATGCCGCCGATCTCTACAATGGTCTTAGAATGGTAAGAATACATGGACTTAGATTGCATTGGGTTCTGAGTATCAGAAACATAATTTTTCCTTTTCATCAGCACATCCATAAAATTTACACAACTTAAGCAGCATACCAGCTTACAGTAGTTACTTCAGGCAAAATTGCTGTGGGAACAAATGACATCAGTAATCAGTGGTTGACAGCAACAAGCATTTCTTTCTCACACTACATAAACAATGACTGTACTTGCCTCTGCTCAATTCAGCTCTGTGTGTATTTTCATTCTGAGACCAGGCTGAGTAGCCACTATCTGTGACATGCCATTCTTAAGACTGGAAAAGAGCCTAAACCAACCACACAAGCACATTTAAAACTTCCAATTGGTCTTAGAAAACAGCACACCCTCTTATATCCCATTGACCCCATCATATCCAGAGGCCAGGCCCAAAGTCAAGGAAGCCAAGGTGCCTATCCTGCCCATAGGATGCATGCACAGTCACATGACTATGGCAGCAACCTTTATTTCTATTACAGGGAGGGAGTGCATAGATGAGAAAAAAAATTCAATTTAACACAACTGTATGAGCACCATTTTTATAAGCATAAGCAGGATAAGAGTTGGGAATAGAAGGATTTGGAACTTAATTTTTACAGATTCCAATTTATTAAAAAATGGGTTTTTTATTTGAGATTTTAATTTTTCCCTGGGAATTTAATAGTAGTAGAATACTTCCATATTATTCAAAGTAGAGGCAGTTTCCATAGTATTGATAAGGTATTACTTGGTGGACTTTAAGCTATCATCTGTATTCACTGGACAACTTTATTTCGGAAGTGAGAATTCCAGTAGAGGTAAATTTCTTAACCTAGAATGCAACAGGAATTGGAGCCAATTTTACTAATGATCTGTTACAATGCATGCCAGCATCTTCAGATGAGATACTACTTCCTGGTCTCAGAAAGAGAATCCATACATCTACTTTTGCTTTTGGGGAGGGGGGGAACTTGAATGAAAATAGAAGGTTGATCTTGGCTTAGTTATTAACTTCAAGCCCGATGAGTTAAGAGAACCAGAAATGAAGAACACTGAGGATGGGATGGAAGGAGCATTTATTTGCATACCCCATGACATTTTTACACGGGAATGGGGATTTCTGTTCCATTCCACTGGGAAATGTTGAATGCACTATGGGCTGCCAAAAGAACAAATAAATCATTCTAGAAGGAATACA
The DNA here is from genome assembly GCF_024166365.1 of Elephas maximus indicus. Taxonomy (NCBI): domain Eukaryota; kingdom Metazoa; phylum Chordata; class Mammalia; order Proboscidea; family Elephantidae; genus Elephas; species Elephas maximus. The sequence continues at coordinate 40,244,880 of NC_064837.1, read as the reverse complement.
ACCACATGTTCTTTAGAAGTGAGGATGGGAAGACTTCAACTCACTTATTTTGGGCACATTTATCAGGAAAGACCCATCACTAGAAAAGGGCAATATGTTTGGTAGAGGCCCAGCAAAAATGAGGGAAATACTCAATGAGATGGGCTGATGTGATAGCAAGAGCAATGAACTCAAACATACCAAAGATCAAGATGATGGCATGGAATAGGCAACATTTTGTTCTGTTAGACATAAAGTTGCCATAAGTTGTATTGGCAAGCTGTGAGGCAGGCTATGAAACCTATGCAGTGGGCTGGTGAAAATGCACAGAAATTGGTCTACAGATCAGAGGTCTGTTGGATGCCTGTCCTCCAAGGTCTAGAGCAGTTCATCCCAGTATAAATATAATGCCAATCCCATGTGCAATTCTAAAGCTCATAGTAGCCATATTAATCAAGTGAAATTAATTTTAATATTATATTTTATTCAGTGCATCCAAACTATTATCATTTCAATACGTGATCAATATAAAAACGACTAATGAGATATTTTGCTTTTTTTTTTCATACTATATCTTCAAACTTCTGGTTGTATTTTATACTTAATGGTACATCTCAGTTTGGATGAACCACAATGCAAGTGCTCACTAGACACATGTGGCTAACAGCTACCTATTGGACAGTGCAGGTCTAGAGTTGTGTTTTTGTTCCATTTTCATTGGAATTTGGAAGAGGTTGTAATTTTGTGGAAAGCTTTCTTAACCAAAGCAGTCCTGAGCCGCATATTACAAAATAGCACACCAAAAAAACTATATTAGGTTATTTGTAAAAGGGGGGGAAGTTTGCTTATACTCTACCTTGATCTTCTGTACCTGATTCTCTGTACCTATTCTCACTTCGTTCAGCACACCCATTATTAAAATGAGAGGCCTGACTTATTTTTTACCTGATGGGAGTCACTCCATCTTATCCGGCCAGTACATCCATGGTTTCCTGCAAGGTCAGGCCAACATGACTTTTGAGCTCAGGCTTTTAAAATTATAATAGTTGATAAAGAGACAAGTGAACTACTCATGGGCAAAGCTTGCAGCATTTTTTTAAGGGCATAGAATCTCTTATCACAATTTAACAAAAAAAAATTCAGCTAGTATTTCAACTAAGTAGAAATATAAGATAGTTATACTTCTATTACTTACATTTCTAAAATCAAATGATTGCTTATTAATTCACATTGCAGCTAAAGTGCAAAGCTCAGTTAAAGGTGGCATATACGCATAGTGCAATAAAAGAGGGACATTTTAAATTCCAATAACAACGTTTACGTACCATCAACTTTAATTTGATATATTTGATATTGTTCAATAAAGATAATTACTTTTCAGTTGTAACGGAATGTCTTAGTGTGTGACCATTCGCAGTAATAGCGACCTTTATCTGACTGCCAATAAAATAGCAAAAAAAAAAAAAATCCAATTAATATAGTTCTGAGGTGTCATAATAATAATTACCATATCAAAGGGATACCTCACTTGATTAAGTTATTATATAAAAAGTTTAGCAGCAATTTTCAGCTATTCTATCAGCTATCAAATGTAGATAAAGAAATGAAAGGTGCTTTGGACATGCATACAAGTTTTTGTCCTCTTTAATGTGTCGTCTAAGTCTATAAAACACCGAACTCATTGTCTGATACCAATATAAAAGACCCCATTATAACATCATGAAACCCAGCATGTATAAGCAAACCAACCAAACCCCTTGCCTTCAAGTCGATTCTGACTCACAGTGACCCTATAAGACAGAGTAGAACTGCCCCATAGTGTTTCCAAGGAGCAGCTGGTGAATTCAAACTGCCGACTCCTTGGTTAGCAGCTAAGCTCCTAACCTCTGTGCCACCAGGGCGCTGCATATATATGCAGTCACTTAGAATTCTGATTTCTATTATTGATCACAGATTAAAATAGACATATGTTGTTATTCTTTTGCTCTTTTCTACCGTTAATCAATTCTAGAAATATTTGAATAAGATATGAAAGGGAGTAGGAAATACTGGTTAAGAATACAGACTCTGGAACCAGATTGCTGTTGTTGCGTGCTAGGTGCCCGCAAGTCAGTTCCAACTCATAGTGATCCTGTGTACAACAGAAAGAAATGCCGGCCGGCCCTGCGCAATCCTCACAATCGTTGTTATGCTTGAGCCCATTGTTGCAGCCAATGTGTCAATCTATCTTGTTGAGGGTGTTCCTGTTTTTTACTGATCTTCTACTTTACCAAGCAAAATGTCCTTTTCCAGGGAATGATCCTTCCTGATAACATGTCCAAGATAAGTGAGATGAAGTTTTGACATCCTTGCTTCTAAGGAGCATTCTGGCTGTACTTCTTTCAAGGCAGATTTGTTCATTCTTTTGGCAGTCCATGGTATATTCAATATTCTTTGCCAACATCATAATTTAAAGGCATCAATTCTTCTTTGGTCTTTCTTATTTATTGTCTAGCTTTCACATGCATATGAGGCAATTGAAAATACTGTGGCTCGGGTCAGGCTACCTGGAGCCAGGCTACCTGGGTTCAAATCCTGGTTATGTCACTTACTAAATCTGTAAACTTGCACAAGCTATTAAAACTCTGTATCTTGACTTTCTTATCTGTAAAAGGGAGGAAATAATATTAATTACTCCACAAAGTTGGGTGGAAATAAAAAAAAAAAAAAAAATTAATTAGTGGATGTAAAATAACTCAGAACAGTTCTTGGCACATAGTAAGTACTCAATAAATCTTTTGTAATGATGTTGTTATCAACATTATTATTATTAATGCCACTATCTGTAAATCTGCACTCATGGTATTTGGATCACCCTTAAATTAAGAAATCAGGATAGCTGCATTCCAGGGTTTTTTTTTTTTTTTTTTTTTTGAGATCTCAGTCTTCCTTCTCAAACATAAATTTCCATCTTTCAGTTTCTATAAAAAAAACTCACTGTGAAAAGAAAAGTTCCTATTCAAAGAAGAGAAGCTAACTATTCATTCTGTGGTATACAGGAGAAGCTCAGTAAATAACACCTGTTTTGTTGTTATTTTACTATTACTTTATACAACTATTTAGTTAGCCTAAGCTCTAACCATTGAAGATATTAGAAATTAGAAAGTTATACACCAGTAGTCAGTTTAATTACCTCAAATGGAATGCCTTGTCTTATCATGATCAACAGAAATAAAGATTATTAATTCATTCACTCTACAAACAGTAGCAGTATTTATTTAGTACCTATAATAAGTCAGACACTGATTATTGCTGGAGTTAAAAGCAAGGCCTCTGTTCTCCAGGAGCTTACTATCATATATACAATGGTCTCCAGAACAAGGCTGGCACACATGTATGTAAGAAATCTATTAAGATGTTTGACAAAAATATTCTCATCTTCTATTTATACTTTTATCTCTTCTCTTTAATGTCTATTTTGTTCGTGTTTTATCATACGCAAATACATTTAGAGAGCGGTATATGAGCATATTTTAGAAATAAAAAAGTATTCTTGTATTTGAAGAATGTACTAAGAAACATGACACTGTGAGGGGCACATGATGGAATTGTTTAGGGATCATGGATATAAACAAGTCCAATAAAACATAAAACATGATTATGGAAATCTGTAAAGTAGGAAGAAATAGGGAAGCAGACAATTCTCCTAAACCTGGAAGTTTACAGAAAGCTACAATCTGGGAATGACTTTGCGATTCTTGAAAAATGAATGAGTGATTGTCTGGCTACTGGGTGAAAGGATGAGCGAGATGAATAAGGCCTCCAGATATTGAAGGTGAAGGCTACCACATGAAAAAGGCATGGGATTATAAATAATAATGGTTGTATGACTGACGTGAAGAGAAAGCAGGGACTGGGTCCTATGTGCAGAAAACAGGAGCTTGCTCATAAAGAACTCTGCATGTCATTCCTGGAAGTCAGGATTTTGTTCTATGGGCAGTTGAGAAAAATTTGCAGGATTTTAAATAGGTGGTCGTAACTGAATTTTAGAAGGACAAAAATGATATCAAGATTTAACATTTATCTAGAGTTTACTGTGAGTTGGTCATTGTGCTATACATTTCATATGCATTATATAATTTAACTCTCATGACACTCCTATGAGGTGGAGACTATAACTACTGTATACAGGTGAGTAAAGAATAAAAAAGATGGCTGACTTACTCAAGATAGAATGGATAAACAGTAGTTCCAGGACTCAAATAGCGATCTGTTGGACTCAAACATACACCTCCTCCTTGTGATGGTAGGGTTGAGTATGTGTAAGACTCAATACTGTAAATATGCAGTTGAAGACACACTGAGAAGGTATAGAATCCAGAACATTCTGCTGAGCCAGTAGTTGGTATTAAGACCAGGAGTTGAAATCAGCTCAGCAAATATTTAAGAAGCCCATCCTGTATGGGCAGGTAGAATCCAAAGCGGTCAGTTCTTATACTGGCAGCATAATTATTAGAGATATTGTCCATTATGACATTCAATATTCACTTTATATAAAAAATCAATAGTTTCATTTACATGAAAATGTCTGCATTTCATGATAAGCAGATGAGATTCATTTTATGAGAGCATTAGAATTATATCATTTAATAAGTTTACCCTTATGTCTTAGGTTTCAGGAAGCTGAGTGAAAATTAATGCTCAGTTACATTATTCATATTAGCCTAACTTTTCTAATTTCTTAATTTTTCTCCTCCTTTGTATTTTAAAATATACCCTTAATGATCATTTTGGCTATGCATGTTTTACTGAAAGTCACACCAACTTTTGGAAAGAAACATGCAAATACACTATATGACATAAAATGACTATTGAATAAATGGTATTCTGAAAATTATAAAAATGCATAGCTTTCTCTTTTGAATGACATAGTTTATTATTTTTTTTTATGAAAAGAAGGGGAAAAAATGGAAAAAGCTAAAATGCTTTCTAATAACACTCAGTGTTTCAAATTCCAGACAAAATCCATCACCAAGGCCTCTTAGTAAACTTACCTCCTTCACATCCTGACCTCTATATTTTTTACTGGAAGATTAATAATAGGTATCTTAGCAACCATACCTGGACTCAAGGTACATAGGAAACTCGTGGCACTGTTCAAGGTCAAAATGCCCTAAGCTTGGATTGAATGCTAATAAAGTATATGCCACGTTGCTTCTAAAACATATTAATACATTTGGATAGAAGAAGAGAGAGAAAAAAATTAAATAAAAGGAAAAAGGAAAGAGGAAGGAGAAAAGGAGAGAAGAAAGAAATGCTTAAAGAATAGGCAAATAACAACTGTACAATTGTGATAAAACAGAATGACCTAGTTTAAGCAAATAAGAAATTAGATATCTGTCTAATACTACTGTAGAGTAGGCAGACACTTCGACTTGCTATCATAGCTATATGGAGTCCTGGTAGCACAGCGGTTAAGCACTCATTTGCTAACTGAGATGTTGGCAGTTTGAACCCACCAGGGGCACTCTGAGGGAGAAAGATCTGGCAGTCTGCTTTTGTAAAGATTACAGCCTTAGAAACCCTATGGGGCAGTTCTACTCTGTCCTATGAATTGCTATAGGGTTGCTCTGGGTCAGAATCGACTTGACGGCAATGGGTTTGGTTTTGGTTTTTATTTAACACTGGGAAGAAATCAGCACATAATGAATGATTCTGGAAGGTAAAATAAAGGTGGTGCTTCATTGAACTTAATTAAGCAAGCCTTATTAATGTCTTCACACATACTGGTGACGGTACCTACATAGCATATCATGGATGAAAAGCTAGAAAGTGCATGGGAACGTAGACTTTCCTGTTGTGGTTAGGTATTAACAGTCCAAATTACCATACTAGCAATGTTATAAAAATTAAGTTAGAGCAAAGGGATTAGAATATATGGATATATGTTATCCTTACTATCCTAAATTGGAGAACAACTCTAAGGGGAGATTTAAGTTTTCAGTAGATATAACAAATTCAGAATCTTCAGCATTCCTAGCCTTGCAACAAGACAGAGAATGCGGATGGTGGGATTTCCCCAAGGTTAAGAGTCAAGCCAGGAAGTCCAGAAAACACTAAAGAGGTGAGGTATTTATTCTAAAGAACATTGCTGAGTTGGAGAAGGTGTGCATTTAATTTGTCTGAGGAATCTTAAAGCAGGTTAAAATTAACAACCTGAACTGAATCATTTTGACTCAGAGAAAAAAATTTTTTACATATAGTAGTAGCTTGCTGTATCTTTGTATCTGATTTAGATCCGACTAAAACTTTTATGGAACCTATTCATTTTTACTCACAATTTTGATCATTTTATTCACATTCTTGGAGCCGTAAAATGAAATGCCTTAAAATACCTAAAATCACTATGTTTTAATAATTTTTAGAATGGAGCTTATGAAAATATTAGACATTTAAGGTTGAGCTGCTGGCTCATATGGGACATGGGACATGAAGAAATGCTTCGGGCCACTATGGCCATGTTCCAGCACTTGGTCTTTAGTCAGGTGCACTCTGTCACAAAGAGGTTCCATTTTTACTTTCTAGCATGATTGCAGGGGTTGAAAAGCAGAGTATAAGGCTGAAAACAAGAACACACCAGCACTGCTGGGAAAAGAATAAAAAATGTAAGATCTCCACTGCCCCTCCCCCCTCCGTGAAGACAAGAAGTAGAATAATACATACATTTTTTTTTTTTCCCAGTAGAGTGGGATCTTAGAAGTCATTCAGTTGTTACGTTCCTTAGTTTGTAATAAAGACAAGTAATTGGACTCAAGCTTAAAAAATGGTGAACTGGGACAAAAACCCTTCTCTTCTGATTCCAAGTCAAGTACGATCATTTTTATCCCTTATGCCATTCAGTTAAAGTGCATAGAAATAAACTAATAATATAAAACAGCAAATTAACATAAAGACTCAGAAAATTAAGAGGAGGGAGAGAGGCCTTTGATGATCAAAGAAATTTTGCAGGGGACAGACTTCTGGTAGATCTTGAAGAATGGATTTCAGATGAGAACAGCACTGGTAGAGGGAGAAGCTTGGGTCTTAGGACATTTCTACTCTATGTGGTAGAGGGCCAAAAACAAACAAACAAACTCATTGCCATCAAGTCTTTTCCAACTCATAGCAACTCTATAGGACAGAGTAGAACGGTCTCATAGGGTTTCCAAGGAGCAGCTGGTGGATTTGAACTGCTGACCTTTTGGTTCGCAGCCTAACACTTCACCACTGTGCATGTCTGTTCATTCCTCCCCTGCAGCAAAGATTTTAGTATCTTCTCAACCAGGTATTTCTATTAATCCCTTATTTTTTTAAAACAAGAATTAATAGCCAACACACTTTCTCATAGATTATGTCTTTTGATTAACACAATTACCTTGTGAGAGACTATTCATATTTTATTGATGAGAAAATTGAGGCTCAAAAAGTTTTACCTGATTTCCCCAGTCACCTAGCTATTTAGCCACAATGAACTTGGATGCAGTCCTATAACTCCAAGGCCTCTGTTTTTCTATCACACTACAAAAAAAAAATTTTAGCCACAACGAACTTGAATGCAGTCCTATAACTCCAAGGCCTCTGTTTTTCTATCACACTACAGATAGGGTTTTATCCAGTCTGACTCTGAGACAGTTTTTGGCCAAAGGAATATAGGAGAAGAAAGCACAGGGGCGTTTTGGAAAGGCTGCCACCCCTCTTCAACAATGAAGTGATGGTAACTGTTAATCTGGATTTAACTGTAAGGAATCCCTGCTCAAATGTCTCTTAAATCTGGTTTCCTCATGGCTACTTACATGCCCTCGAGCTTTGTTTGTTGGCAGAAAGCTCAAAGATTAACGTTGCTGGGATAACTCCAGTGTCCCACATGCATTATATGGCTCTTATTGGCATCATCTAACTATAGTCAAGGGTAAGGAAAGGGTATGACAGGATTTTACTAAGTTAAAAAAAAAAAGTTTACTGATAATGATATAGTAACTACATGTGAACAAAACCCACAAGTAACTGTTCTCATTTTTCAGTAGAAACTGAGCCACGTAAATTTTTGTGTATTACCTCCTTACCTGGGACCAAGTTGAGTTTACCAATGATTTTGTAATCCAAGACACAAACCAGTCACATCATTAAAAAAACAAAACAAACAAACAAAAAACAAAACAAAACTTGGCCAAACAGTTAAAATATAGTTAGTCAAGTAGGTGATATTTTACGGTATATTATATAAAGTTATTAATAATATATTAACCAATTTGACTGCAATGATTGGTGGATTTTTGTATTATATAAATCTAACCTCAACTTTAATTTAACCACTGTGGCAGGTGTGCAAGCACACCCTTCAGATTCCCCTTCAAGAAAAGATAGCACTCACTTTGCAGATCGGGGGACAGCAGTTAGCTGACAGTCTCCAGCTGTTAGGTTTTCCAGGTCTGCCTCAGCTTTCAAGCCAAGATCACACTACTCTTATGGTCTCTGGTCAGTGATAGGTGGTGGTAGCCAAAGACATGCTCTTTTGGGGGCATCCCTGAGCTAATGACTAAAAAACATGGTGCCACAAGCCCTCCATATTTCCTCCCAGTGCAGGACTCTTATATCTGGCATAGTGTATACCAGAGCTTCTTGTGGGCTGGCAGAGACCTTGTCAGATCTGGGTTGGGTCTGACAGGTCCCTCTGCCCAAGACTGCATTCTCCCTCTTTCTTTCAAAGATGTTATTCCCCAATAGTGGTATACTGTAATAACTTTTTAAATTCAGATTATAGATGAATGAAAATTTTTATCAGAATAAAGGCTGAGAAATTTAAGTTACAATGTCACATCCTTTGGAATATCTGACACCAACAAGAGTGCTTACTCAAGTTCCTGGGTATTCAAGCTACACTTTGTTCATCCTCTATTACAATGTATGTCACATTGTATTGGAATCACTTGAAATGGTTCCTCTCTCTAAATACATCAGATAGTGCTCATTTTTTGTCACTGATACCTCTGTTGGATGTGCAAGTTTCCTCTACATACAATACACATTTAGAAAGGGACAGTATTCCTCGGGGAAACTCGTCGTTTTAGAACAGGAATTGAATTGCAAGAGATTAGGGGATTAAAGACAGAAAAAGAGTCTAAGAATTGTAATGGCTCCCTCTCTGCTGGATGGTCCATCCCTTATTTTACCCTCATAAGGAGATGCTAATAACTAAAATACCTGCTGGCTTTATACTCAAATTCTAGCATAGAAATTCACATAAAATGTCATATTCAGTGATATTTAGTACTTCTGTGGAGAGTTTAAATTAGAAACCTTTCTTGAACTCTACATTTCAAAAACCTTTGCCTTGAAAGGGATGAGAATATAAAAAAGAGAATTTCCAGTAATTCTAGAAATTGTGCACCCACATTTATAAGGAGTTCTTGGCAGAGTCACAAATAACCTAAGATTTGGTAACAAATAAATCAGTTACCATTGGCTATGGTTTGGTTCCTCAAAGCCTCTGTAGTGATTGATAGCTTCCCTTGGTCATGATTTTGAGCTATTGTAATATAGACCATACATGGAAATAGCTTTAGCAAACAAGTAAGATAAACTCATTATATAATCCCAAATCTCTAGATATAAATGATAAGAACAAAATGTATAGCCATTTTTTTTTTTTTTTTGAGTGAGAGTATTTCACTGTTTAAATCACATTTTAACTGAAATATTTAATAGGACGCCTTCCTTGGGTCCATACACCATAAAAATTGAAAGCTGTAAAATTCAAATGTATTTGTGGAGATTCAAAATAGTATCACCTACTGGGAGACAATAATGATAAAGCAAAATAAAAATCAGAATTCAAACATGTATGTTTAGAAATAAGAGGACTATAAACATGATGCAAATAAAATAATATTGTTTCCTGTCCAGGCTATTATTCCACTGTTTAACCTCAACATGTTCATGAATTCAGCACTATAAGTGAAAGATGGGAGGCAGGAAGTGTGAACCATAGTTTTCAATCTAGGAATCAAGAGTATGCTGGTGGCTACCCAAGAGGTCACCTGTTCATGGCAAGCATCCAGGTATAGAATCCAGACGTGAAAAGATCATCAAGATCAAGTGAACACAAATACAGGCTCAATCTGTAGACTAAAACCAGACAGCAAAGCTGAGTGGAGTCAGAGCCCACAAACAGTATTGAAAAAATAAAGGAGCATCCAGAGTAGTCAAACAAAGAGATGACTGAGGGCCCAGAGTAGAAATCTAAGTATGAGGAACAGATAGTTAGAAATGGGCTGAAGCTGAAGAGAGTAGCTATAAAGGAGCAAGAGGAGGGAGAAGGAGCCAAATGAACTTCTGGGGCATGAAGACCATATTGTTAGAGTTTTCTTTTGACACAAATATTTTTATCCCTAGATCTTAAGTTAATGGAACTTAAGCAATGCTTAATATTAAGGAAAATTATGTACATTACTGAAGGATTCCTGGTGGCCCAGTGGTCAAGCACTTGGTTGCCAGCGGTTTGAACCCACCTCCGCATGGGAAAGATGTGGCAATCTGCTTCAGTAGAGATTACAGGCTTGGAAACCCTATGGAACAGTTCTACTCTGCCATGTAGGGTCACGGTGAGTCAGAACTGACTCGAAGGCAATAGGCTTATGTTTATTAGTAGTTACATTTATCAAATATCCATGTTCTTTTACAATGAGTAATTAGTTAATGCTAATGTATTTTTTGCATTTCTTTCAAAGTTAAAAAAATATGTACCTTAGGATACACCCACACTGTATGTATTCACTTACGTACATGTTAGTATATGCACAATATAGAGGACCTCATTCAAAGGCAAAGTCACCGCCATTTTAGAACTCTATTTTTTGTCTTTGTCTTTATCAGAAGGTAACTTAATCTAAATTTTTGGAGGCTATAATATTTTAATTTTGATGAGAAACATATCTGAAAATTGATTGTTTAGGAAGGTTTCCTTTTGAAGGTATGTTCTTGTATCTACTGATTAGTAGACTACAATAAAAAAACAAAAATATACATATGTGTTCTAGGAGAAAAAAGAGCATACTAAAATTATCAACAGAATCCTGTTTGAAGATATTAAAAACAAAACAAAAGACTCCCACGTAGTGTTATTTGTGTTGCTTTTCTATAGGTACTTGGGTTGGCTGATTAAACTGCTGAGCAGGGAGATGCTAGGAGACCTCGAAGGGAATTTCCACTCTGTCATTCTCTTTTTATGACTTTGGACCAATTGCTTTATCTTTCTGTATCTTTTTTCCCCCTCCCCATTTGTAAATCAACATTACACTTTCCATCTTTTTCCTTTGGGATTTTAGGAGTAATAAAGCATTGGCATCTATGAACTGATTTTTATTTTTACCCTGTATAAATACCTTATAAAAGCAATGCAGTAGATATTAGATACTTGGGATATCTGATATTATAGTGTATTGTATGTATTATATCCATAATATACAGCTCACCAAAATTGAACTATATGGAGTCTCTAATATTTAATCCCATATAAAGATGTACTTTTCTTTATACCTCTATTTTTTTAAGGGTAAATAAACTAACTTCAAATTATTATTGAAAATAATTGTATGAAATTCAAGATTAGAAATTCATTTTGTATTAATTCTCTGACAAAAACAAACTAGAATAATCGAATATAAATCTTCTGAAGGTAATAATGCCTAAAAATGAGAAGTTATTCAAGTTTCTAGCTTTTTTTTTCCCCCCAGATGTTTTTATTTCCCCCTAATATCCCATTTGCTGTGTTTATATTGACAAATAGAACTTTGGATAATTATGGTAATCAACCAGTGACTTAGTAACTAAGTCATTAATGACAGTTATAATTATATTTCTATTATCAACCTTACATTCTTCAGGTCTTTGGAATTTAGGGCTTTATAGTTGATCACTTTTGTTGCTACCTGTCAGGAAGACCTAATGTATGTAAATATAACAAGTTCATTACATCTCTTTGCATGGGCTAGTTAATCAACCCCTCCCTGTGTGCTCCAAATGTTCTTTGCCTATGGCTATGTCACAGCTCTTACTTTGGATTATTCAACATGAAAGACCAATCATGAGAGAAAGACATCATAGTTGGAAACCTCAGTGAGACGATTGATGTTATAGCTGCGACAATGAATTCAAACAGAACAACAAATGATCAGCACTGGGCAAAGTTTCCTTCTGTTATACATAAGGTCCCCAGGAGTCAGAGCCAGCTCCAAAACAACTAAGAGCAACAACAACGCCTCTTATCCCATTGTTTTAAAATTATCTTCCCTACTTCTATCTTCAAATAGACTGAATTCTAAGCATATTTGTCTTTGGGTTCCCCGAGCCTAAAAAATGTACCTGTATTGTTTTTTGCTCACTTAATCTTTGTTAAATAAAAGAATAAACACTTTAAAGAACAAAAGTTAACATTTATGAATATTACCCTTCACAGGCAAACTATCAATTGAGTAATTGTTTGAGGTGTGATTTTTTTGTTTTTTTTCACAAGTTGTATTTTTGGGTGTCATACACACACAAAAGTCAGCAGTTTGAACCCACCAGCTGTTTGTGGGAGAAAGATGTGGCAGCCTGTTCTGGTAAACATGACAGCCTTGAAATTCAATGGGGCAGTTTTACTCTGTCCTGTAGGGTCTCCATGACTCAGAATCTACTCGACAGCAATTGGTTTGGATTTCTATACAAATGACTTCAAAAAATGGGGGGTGGAATACACAAAGATTCAAGTTCTAGTCTCACTACGCACTACCAGTTTGATCTTGGGAAAGAAATTTAAACTGTTTAGGGCTCAGTTTCCTCGTTTGTTAAAACGAGGATGAGCAGAGTTAAAGGCTCATGGTATATAAAACACAGAGCACAATGTTGGCAAATAACAAGCAATCCCTAAGAGAGAGCTATTATTATTGGACCTTAGTTTGCCCTACCCCTGATTTAGATGATGAAAATTCAGAAATAAGGTAATGTTTTATTTCCCATCAACTAAAATTACATATTATAACATAGAATGCACTTCGCTAAAAAAATTGTGCATTATTTCCTCAAATTCTCATAGTTTTACTTATTGAATGAGATCATTGTTTTAATATTTTGCATTTCTCTTTTGGAAACATTTATTCTGGGTCCTGAAGAGCAGTTTGCCATAGAAATGGATTTTTTTTTTTTTTTTAAGAATCTTTTAGAAAATATTTATGATGGTACATCTTAGAAATAATTAAAATAGCAATGGTGCTCAGATTTTTTTTTTTTTTTCCTTTTAAGGATAATTTTAAAAATCCTTGAAAAATGTGAAAGCCAAGACAATTCTTCAATGGGGAAACTTTGCTTTCCAGGAAAAAAATGTTATTAGTATGATGAGTAGAAGCCTTTTAAGTTACTTATCTGGCAATACCCACTAAAATGAAAATTAAACCATCCTTTTTACTCAGAAACCCAATTTTCTGGAATATTTTCATAAAATTAAAATGACTAAAATGTATGGATATATGTACAATAATATTTATTGCAGCATATCTGTGGTGCAGTGAATTACTTTCTATGGCACTTCTAGCCACCTGATTTCCATAAAATGACTGGGTGGGACTATGCAAATAAGGTATTTGTGGTCCACCAAGGGGATTGGACAGCCTGCTAATAATACAAATACATTGCCTGGAAACCTTGAAGGGGTGGGACTATGCAAAAAGGTGCATAGAATTCTTGTAGGGGGTTGGTCAGTTTTGTCACTCCACTAGGCTTAAAAGGAGCCAGTCTCAGAAGTGGAGGGGGGACCTCACCACCATCAAGAAGAAGAGCCAGGAACGGAGCACATCCTTGGACCTGGGGTTTCTGCACTGAGAACCTTCTAGACCCAGGAGACAGAGGAAGCTGTAAGACTTTAGGTGGCAGCAGCGCAAGATGGCAGGAACCAGGAAACTGGTGCAAAACAGTGTAGTGGGCTTCCTGGTCCACGTATGAGACAACTATATTGGGCTTCCCGGCCCATGAAGTAAGAGAGCTGACAGCCTTCAGGCAGGAAGCTTCCTCGTAGAGTGCCTCTGGGTACTTATTGGCAAAGCTAAGAGCTTTGTAACACTTGCCTGAGCAGGGGCAGAAGCCAGGCCTGAGGGTGGAGAGGGGAGGTGAGGCAGAGGAGCAAGGGCCCAGGCCTAAAGTGAGTGGCTAGTGGCAGCAGCCAAGAAATAGCTGTCCTGACGGAAAAACTGTATCCTGAATTATAACCTGTTACTTCCCTAATAAACCCCATAATCATGAGAATGGCCCATGAGCTCTGTGTGGCCACCGTAACAAATTATCGAACCCAGCAGAGAAATAGAGAATGCCATGGGAGGGACAGCTCATGTCAGAATTGGTAAAAAGGGTTGGAGAATGGAGGTATGTCTGACCTCCACCTCAGAGTAATCAGGTTTGGGCTGTTGCTGATCTTTATTCTCCTTTCTCCTCCTGAAGTTAGAAGAGGTCCGATGCCACACCGCCATTTTTTACAACATCTGTGGTGGAGATCAACTGAATAACAATGGTTGAACAAATTGTAGCCATAGTCCTGCAATAGTATATTACACAGCCGTTGAAAAGAATCAGAGCCAACCTCATGGATAAATGTTTAAATGGGGAAAGCAAGATACTTAAAAGCATAAAGAATATGACCCAATTTTTCTAAAAAAATCAATGAAAGCTCTTCCGCTACAAATGACTTGAATATAAACTGCAAACATATTAACATCTTTTAAAATCAACTAATTTTTTAAACAACTAACAACATCCTTTCCATAGCTAATTAGAACATGTGTGATATGGTCCTTCATATCTACTGTATTTTTATGCAAATAATGTGCACTTTCTACATTTGTTTGCCAACTGCTTCCTCCCCCCACCAGGAATTTTCATATGCATCGCTACATTCATTTTTCACATGTTGCTGTAAAAAAAGTTTAGCTTAGTGTCCTTACAAAAATACTTCAAGGGTGGTGAGAGTGGCTGGCAAACAAATGTAGAAGGCGTGCATTATATAATACAATATGCATATATATACATGTGTACATTAAGAAACAGGTGAAAGGAGAAACATCAAAATGTTGGTAGTGATTATCTCAGCATGATGGGATTTCAGGTGACTTTTGCTGTCACGCTTATATTTTACATATTACTTGGAAATATTGGGATAAATATTCATAATATATGATCAGAATATGAAATATAAAGTTAATTTATTATTTTTGAAAAAAAATCTGTAGTAAAAAAATCTATTAAATTTTATTTAACACGCTATTGCCCACCTTATCTGGCCGCAGCAGCTTCTTTATAACAGAACACCTTGAATTTTTTCTTGAAACTACAGTTCCTTAGAAAAGTAACATAGGACATACTGTTCTCATAAGCCTATGGAAAAGGAACGATTAAACACCTCCATGAGAATGGTGTTGGTAGACAGTGCACACAGATGAGTGTGGTTCTGTCCCATGTTATTGTGGAATGCACTAGGCTTTTCTTTCTCTATGAATCAAGAGGACATTGAAGAAATTGCTAAAGGAGAGGAAAGTTGTATACAAAGAATAGAGTGGTACAGTTGACTGAAACAGAAAGGTGAATGTCTAATCAACCCATGAAATCACGTTCAAGCTCACCAGTAGTCAAACAAATGCAGATTAGAATAAAATACTTTTGCTCGTCTTGAAATCGGCAGACTTTTAAAGGATACCAGCTGTGCTGGTGCAGAGACTAGCACTAAAGCCCACTGCTGGTGAGAGTGTAAACTGGTTCACGCCTACAGGAAAACAATTTGTATTACAATGTTTACATGCCTAGAAGTTGTAGTTCTGCTTCTAGGAATATATCACAAGAAAATAAATAAAAACATACACAAAATATTAAGCTATAGAAACGTTCTCTGATACTTTTTAATGCTGAACATTGAAAACAACATTAAACATGCTAAACATTGAAAACAACGTTAAAGGGAATGATAAATAATTAATAATTCCTCTGAAATCAAAAACAATAGACACTTAAATGGTATGGAGAAATGCTGACACACAGTATGTTCTCAAAAAAGTTTATACCCACATATTAAAAATAGTTAATGAAGAAAGAAGAAAGTGTACTAAAGGTAGTAATTGCTACGTCATCACTCTGTATTGTAGGACCTTACGTGATTTTTATTCCACACATGGTTTGGCTTTTAAATTATTCCCGTCTATTGAATTACGGACTAAGGCAGTTAAGGACTATGGCAAGAAAAAAGCTATAAAAGCAGCAAGGAATATTTTTATTATTTCTAACATATTTCCACTATTAAAAAGAATTAATTGTCTATCAAACCAAAACACCAAATCTCCTGCCATCAAGTCAATTTCAACTCACAGCGACCTTATAGGACAGAGTGGAACTGCCCCATAGGGTTTCCAAGGAGTGCCTGGTAGATTCGAACTGCCGACCTTTTGGTTAGCAGCAGAACTCTTAACCACTACGCCACCAGGGTTTCCTAATTGTCTATAGCCAAGTGTAAAATCTGTTTGCTCCTCGTGCAGAATATTCACCTAAAAAGCAGACAATTGCCACTGATCAAGAAGAAACTGGCCTGCGTTTTAGATTAATTTTCAAATAATAGTTGTATTGTGGGCGGCGACTGGATAAAATTATTTATTCATTTTTAATAGAATAATCCGGACTGTGTCAGGAGACGGGGTGTACTTTGACCACATACGCTACTCAGCATTCCAAGGAGTCAAAGAGCTAACCAGAGGGGAAAAAATCCACATTTGGGTAGGAAAGACAGTAAAGTCCTCCGGAAGTTAAAAATAATTAAAACGGACAATCCACATTTCTCCCTTAAAAAACAAATTCTGCTGATAACTAGTAAGAAACCATCTAAAAGCCTGGACACCAGGAGATAAATGTTCTAAAACCTCAGCCTCCCATGTTTATATACAACTGAACCCCCTCAGCAAGTCAACTGAGCAGAATTCTTACTGTGGATAAAACCCAGGGATAGTGGTAATTGGGGGGATATTCCAAGGTGCGGTCTCTAAGCCTACATTAATTTTAAGAATGCCACCTTTGGTTTTTTTATGAACCAAAGCATCTGCTGAAGCTAGCACCACCTCAAGAGAAATTTAAACCGATGTGGCAAGTCAGTATCATTTAGCCCTGCGTAGAGCACCATTAATCACTTACCTGGAATAGGTGCCTTCTCATTAGAAGCCTTCCTACTGACTCGTTACATTCCTTTTATTCACTTTGCCAAAGGCACTAATACTGACAAATATCAGAAATCCAGGGTCCTTAAATAAAGCCTGAAAGGTATAATATGAAAAGAAGCACTATCATTCGAAGTAATCAGGTATTTGGCTTTATTCAGTCATTTAACAAACAATTGCTGAGCATCTATTATGTACTAAGACGGTGGTAAGTGCTGTGTACATAGCAGTAAGCACGAATGACAAGGCTTCTATATGATAAATGTCAAACTAATGAAAATACCAAAGGGCTTGTTGTTATTGTTGTTGATGTTGTGTGCCAAGGCGATTCCAACTCATACCAACCCTACATGACAGAGTAAAACTGCCCCAGAGGGTTTTCTAGGCTGTAATCTTTTTTTTTTAATCTTTACTGGAGCAGATGACCAGGTCTTTTCTCCTGCGGAGTGGCTGGTGGGCTGGGCTTTTGGGTAGCAGCCCAGTGCTTAACAATTACTCCACCTGGGCTCCTTACCAAACGGCTATGGCAGTAAGTATTGGGGACAAAGATTGAGCCAAAGAATTCTCGAAGGAAGTGACATTAAAATTAAGACAAAATATAGGGGAAAAAATGCTTTATCCTGAGCAGATAAAGGAACGGGAATTGGTAAAGAATCCACTAGAGGAAGCCAGTGAGATAGCTTCAGGGCTATAGGAGCGGTGGAGGAAGGCCCCTAAAATATCCTGTTAATGACAAGGACTCTCACAGGCTATCAATCCTGTGGTTATGTCATAAACTAAAAAAGAACTTTAAGAGCTGAAGAGCAAAGGAAAAAATAAAGCATAGATAGTTAAGACCATTAAAATTAAGAAAAATTGAGAACAAAACAATTAAGAGCTAAAAAACATAATACAATATCCTTAATTAAGTAATTTTAATAATCAAAACTAGATAAAGTATCACCTTAAAAGAGTTAAATTATGTTTTTATATAAGAATTGGAAGACAACGACAAATGAGATAAATGGTAAAACCAACGAGAGGGAAAATGGCAGATTTAAAATGAGCAAAAATTTTAGAATATAAAATGTTCTAAACTTAACCTCTTTTTAAGAATATTTTTGGAAGGTAGAAAAACAGAGATAAAAATACAAAAGTAAAAATAATGACCGCAGAGTATAAGACGAGCCTATGATGATAAAAGAGACACATGGTAGGAATCGGAGTAAAAATGGCAACATCTCGGAGGAGAGAGAAAAGCCACTCATTCTGGCAGGCCAGTGAAATTTTGTTTAATAAAAGTCTTAATTACATAGATATATGGATATTGGGTAGCGTCCCCTGAATGTGTTTTCCTTGTAGTTGGTGAGAGTTTGGGGGCAGTGAGTTACACACAGCCTTCTTTTTCTCTTCCCTTAGGTGAGCAACAGAACAACCTGTACCTTGAACATAACTTTTAATACCTGTCAGCAAGGTTAAGGCTCCTGGTAGAAAAACGCCTAGGAGTGTCAGCAGAACCTAGTAAATTCACAGCCCGCTGGCCTAGGGCATGCTCCACTGTCTACTTTTTATTTTGTAAGGGGGAAATATATTTAAATTCAAAGCATTGTGTTCTCTGTTTCAAATAAACAACATGCCTCTTCCTGAAGGAACCATTTCTCTTTTCTAATGACATTTCTGTATTTGTTAATATATCATTATGATTAGTTTCATCATCCTATACTTATTTCAACCTCTTGCTGGGATATAAAAATCTCCTATTCTTACAAGAACTGCTGCTTTGACCGGACAGGATCACAAATACCGGTTTCACTTTTCCCCGTGTTTCAGTCTTAATAAAATTTTCAAATTCCCTCTATTCAAGAAGATGTTTCTTAAAATCCATCATTATTTCATGGTCTCTGCTGATTTGGAATGATCAAGTTAATACCCAGCCTGTTCGTCCTTGAATTACAGTCAGAAGTGCAATATGGCTCCTAAGCATCACATACGCTTTGAAATTGGGATTGAATGGCTAGGGGAGGAGTATTACGTACATCATATGTGCACAGCATAGCAGAATGAAACTATGATTAAGAGAGGCAGAACCCATACAGAGTCTCAGAGGCATTTGCCTGGGGTAGAAGAAGAGTCCATCTGGGCAGTCTTTTCAAATTACAGTCTGCAGAATGCTTGAGTCATCTGGGTGTTCAGTTAGAAAAAAAAAAAAATGAACTTAAAAAAAAAACCCAGACTTTAACAACCTCATTTTCTTGATTTTATACTTCAGCACAAAGTTCTACATCAGACATGGAAGAGGTAATTAAAGTCAAGATGTTCAGGAAATTAACTTCAATAGCATCAGAAGGAAAGACATCAGGCTCTAGGGTAAGTCATGTTTAGTACAACGTGCTTAATATGATTTTGAGGAAAGAATTGAAAAATTGAGAATAATAGATACAGTGTCCTGTTCTGCATCATTTTGGCATTGCTAATGCCCTTACTTGAAATTACAAAGTTCCTTTACCTGCATATTAATAGTCCATCACTCAGTTCCAGGCACGTATGCCCTAGATGAGACTGAGGTCTTAACTGAGTCATATAGGTCATCCACATTTATAATGATATATTGCCCTCCTTCTAAAGCAAATATCTGGACGACTTTCATTTGTTTGTTTTTCAAAAAATGCTTTTGAGTTCCTATTAAGAGCTAGGCTGTGGAGATGAACATCCTGCTTTAATCTTGACCCCCACCAATCAAATATCTAAATTCTAAATAAAAAAAATATATATTATTATTTTTTATCATAACAGCCCACAGCTTAAATTTTTGCAGTGTTTTCCTGGCCTTCAGTGCAAAGTCCAACCACGTTCACATACCCCACAAGGCCTTTGAAGGTACAGCTGCCACCCAGCTTTCTACCCTCATCTTCCTCTAATTTTCTCTTCAGGCTCTCACACCACCAAATGTCTTCCTTATTCCCCTGAACACCCATGCTCTTTCACTTCCCCATCCTTTTGCATAAGCTTTTTTACCTTCCAGGGTCATTGCCTCTTCTTTCCTTCCCTGACCGACCTTGTGATCTCTCAAGTTTTGGCTCCTAGGAGAACTGAACCTACCCCAGGTGGACCAGATGCTATTCCCCAGTGTGCTTTTGTATACATCTCTATCATGGCACTTCGCAAATTGTATTTCACTCAAGTTTCTAATTGTCAAATATTCATTTTCCTATCATCACCACTTAGCAGTAACTTAGCCACCCAATCAACCCATGTGTGTCAGAGTAGAACTGTGCTCCATAGGGCTTTCAGTGGCTGATTTTTCCGAAGTAAATTGCCAGGCCATTATTCCTAGGTACCACTGCATAGACTCAAACTTCAACCTTGTGGTTAGCAGCAATCAGGTTAACTGTTTTCAGCATGCAGGCACTCTGCTAGCTTTAGTACAATTCAATTATAAGTTCCACGATGGTAACCACTTTGTTGTGTCTACTTCTCCATTCTCAGGGCCTGGGAATGTATAGCCAGCAACTCATAGTAGACACTTGATGAAAGTGTGAATGAGTATAAATTCATTCTATCTCTTGTTGTTTTGTTTTAATGTCCTTATTCTTATCTGTACATACAGAATCTATGCCATGGGACCTGTCTTGCATAAGTATGTGTGTTAGTTTCCTGTGGCTGGTGTAACACATTACCACAAATTCAGTGGCTTAAAACAAAAGAAATTTGTTCTTTTACTGTTCTGGAGGACAGAAATCTGAAATTCAAGTGTCAGCAGGGCCATGTTTTCTTTAGAGGTTTGAAGGGAGAATCTGTTCTTTGCCTCTTCCAGCTTCTCATGGTTGCCAATGTTCCTTGACTTGGGGCTTCATCGCTCCAATCTTCGCTTCCGTCTTCACATCACCTTGTCTTCTGTGTGCGTGTCTTCTTCTCTTCTGTTCTTGCAATATCCCCTTCTGTCTCTCTCTTAAAAGCACATGTGATTGCATTTAGGCCCATCCGATATCCAGAATAATCTTCCCATCTCAAGTTCCTTAATTTAATCACATGGTTTGCCAATGCAAAATAATATTCACAAGTTGTGGGAATCAGAGCCTGATATATTTGGGGGACATTTTTTCAGCCTACCATAGCTTGTATTTTTAAAGGACTAAGATCAAGCCTCTAATTAAAGAGTTCCATACAATTTAAAAAAAAAAAAATACAATTGGATCATTAATTAACACTTTTGATGGCAATCCACACAATTAAAGTCATATTTTACAACTTTAGCCTACAAGTGAGAAGTTTTTTGATTTTGTCTTTTAATTTCTAAACTGTAACTTGCCTTCTCCTTTCCTAACAAAATATCCTACTTAGGAATAAGAGTGAATAGAACATTTCAAAGGGACTTCTAACCCAATGTTGCTTTCTTTATGCTTCTAATATACACTTAAGCACAAGATTTAAACCATGGTTTTGTAATTATTTTACTTATCACAAAAGAGTTGTAATGCATGGTGATAGACGGAAATGTTATGCCTAACTTCTGGGTTATGTCACCAAGGATTTGGCCTTCCTTTTACCCTGAGGAGGAATGATTAAAGTATAAAGATGATGATTCAGGTAAAGAAACTGAGGCACTCTGTATGGCTAAGATTTTGGCTGTGTAATGTTCAAGTAGTTGGCTCATGGAGTTATGTGAGGAATTAATGCATATGTGCAGACAAGGGAAAAACAAACATGCCAAGAGTTTGGATTTGGGGAGTGAAAAGCAGAACATACTTCCAAGGCTTGGAGTAACTGTGGGACTTTGGCAAAGACAATGTTTAGAGAGGTAGGTGGCCAGGAGCAGGCACAGAGTGAGAAAAACCAAATTCCCTGGTGCTCCAGTGTCCGTAAAAAACCTGGAGTGATTCCCAGATATGAGCATCCAGGTACTAGGACTCTTCCGGGTCTGTGATGAAATGTAAATGGTCCATAGAATGATGAGAAAAATGACAAAGTGGTAAATGAGGTCTTCAAAAAGCTAACTGTATCTACATTAAAGTAAGTCTGTTAGTTTGAGATAAATCCTTCCTAATATTTTGGTATAGTCCCTGGATGATGAAAAGTTAATGAACTCAGCTGCTGACTGAAAGGTTGGAGATTTGAGTCCACCCAGAGGTACCTTGAAAGAAAGGCCTGGATATCTACTTCAGAAAAATCAGTTATTGAAAACCCTATGAAGCACAGTTCCACTCTGATACACATGGGGCCACCATGAGCTGGGGTCAACTCAATAAAAACTAAAAAAAAAAATTTTGGGGGGTGGTAATTTTTTTTTTTTAATGATATAATAGTGATAGTACTCACCATTGGGCAAAAAATAGGAAGTTAATATAGCTTCTAGCAGTGTTTAAGTGCACGGGAATCGAAGTCAAACTTGTCCCACCATTGTTTTGGGCACTGTCAGGTATGGCCCCTTAACATCCATCCCCCCTTTCTAAGGACACTGAGTTTTCTTTTGACAAGTATGTCTCCTTGCCCCCGTATGGTCTTGGCAGGATGGCAACTCCAGATACCTACTTCCAACTCTGAGAGCCTTTGGCACCAGGGCTGTCCTCTCCCCACCCAAACACAACTATGAAGCAGAAGCATCAATTGGAAACTTCTGTCCAAGACTGAATTTTGCCCCTGACTGGATGCCTGCTGCAGTGACTCCTGCTCCCTGTTTCCCTGAAAGTCCTCTCATCCATTCTCTGAGCCCCACTCATTCTTCTAATTCTTCTATGATATAAACTCTCATTTAATTTAGCCAGAGTTATTTTTGTTTATTTAATTGCTGGCATACTCCAAAGTAGCTGATAAATTTACTAAATAGCTGTGAAATCTTGAGGAAATTATCTAATTTCTGGAGATGATAGTAGTACCTATCTCAGAGAGCTGTTGGGAAAATTAAACGAGTTATTACAGGTAAAGTGCTTAGCATATAGGTAGCTATTTCTTTATCATTACTGTTGTTACCTCTCTGCAGAGTGTACAATCACAAGCCACCAAAGACACTCCAGAAGCGTGGGTGTCAGCCCTGTGGTTATCTGGCTTTCTTATAAAAGCTAATGGAGTGAAAGGATAAAAGCTTAGGGCTTCCCCTCAGACATCCAAAAATTATCTTTAAAATCGATTTCCAAGCATAAAACATGACCTTTCTTTAGAAATAAATGGAATTAATTTGTAGTACCTGCTTCTAAGCCTTGCTTTCTAATGCAGACTCTTGCTCACCAATTATCTTCCATGGTTTCACTTTTTTTTCCCAAAATTCCCACAGCATTCATTCTAATAATCCAGGGCATTGCATGGTGTGGTTTTAGTGGGCTATCTCAACAGCGAGTTACCGGTCACTAAGTACCTTCTCAAACTGCACACAGATTAGAGAAGAACATCTTATATGTCCTGAATCTAGCAAACAACCCAGCCAGGACCCAGAGAAAGCAGAGTAAATGATGGGTGACTCGATGTATGATAAAGTGTGTTAATAACCTGATAATACTTTGCCCCAAGGTAGTAAATTAACAAGCAAAACCAAATGAATATGAACCTAACATAAAAAAGTAACAAAATGCTTTTTCATTCACTTGATAAAATTTTTGGCCTTTAATTTCATGGTCCTTTTTCATATGGTGTTTGACTCCAGTAGACAATTTGAATATGTGGATGGACTTCCTTCTGGTAGAAGTAATTAGGGTGTTTGAGATAGTGAGCCAAATGGAAGAGCACATGCTGATTAAAGGCTTCTGCTTTGCTTTATGGAGCCCTGCTGGGACACCTGTTAAGAGCTTGGCTGCTTAACCAAAAGGTCAGCAGTTCAAATCCACCAGCTGCTCCTTGGAAACCCTATGGAGGCAGTTCTACTCTGTCCTTATAGGGTCACTATGAATCGAAGTTTATTTGATGGCAATGCATTTGGTTTTTTTATTTTTATTATTATTTTTGCTTTGCTTTATACAGTTGACCATAAATCTCTCCTCTGGTATAAACTATACCTAGCTGGGAATGTTCCTTATAGGGACCAGGAAGAGCATTTGCTGTGCAGGGTTTTTTACTGCATAGCACCGCTGAACCAGGCCTACCTAATACTTTCACAGATCTTCTACAGGAGTGGAAGTCACTTGGGCATTCACAGTGCTCAAATGTTACACTAGTTGGTGGAATAAGATTGCAGAAGGTAGGTGTTTTGCCCTACAGCCTGAGCACAATGCCTGTAAATACACAGAGACATAGTACTGGATTACTACTTTACCTTGCAAAATGTCCTCCGATTTTCCCTGACAAGAGACCTTTATAATACACACAGAGTTCAATAGCTTATATTCACAAACAATCTGTTTGGCTGTTACAGCTCAGAATCAAGCCCTGTTTGCTGTATGTTCTCTTGAAAACTGACAAATTTTGAAACAAGAGGAAAGGAAGATGGCCACATTAAAATAAAATAAAAAGATATAGAAATAGAAAGAAAAAGCCTGTATTAAAGACTACCTTGTCATGTTTTCATCACTGAGTTTTTGGCTTCATGTCTGTATAGACGTCACTTAAGAACACAAGGGAAAATAGGCCTGGCTGTTGCCCCAGGTATCAACTTCAGCTGGCACAGCCTTTTCTTCAGGTCTAAGCAGATGCGGGGATGCATCGTCTTGGCAGCAACACCCCAGGTTGGACAGTTTAGGGACAGCCTTCACCTTTCTGCTGGAATATTCTTAGGGAATGCCAACTTCTGCAGTATGTTAAACATACAGTTGTCACTTATTTATCTGAGGTCTTCCCAGCAAAGGAAACAAGGTAGATAATATCCAGATTCTAATATCATGGTAAGAATATTAACAGTGACCAGTGAGACAGAGACACAAGACACAATAGATCGTATGTGAAAATGCACTTTATAGCGTGGCTGACACATACCCATGGCTCCATAAATGTTAGTTAAAATAATGATAATGGATATTGGTATTATATTAAAGACAATGTCTCTTGTAGTTTCTCATTCCTCTCACTTGGCTCCCACCTTTAAGCTTGGCACCATGAGAGTGTCTGAATTAAATCCTGTCCTTTGCCAGGTATACATTTAAAATTTAGTTCAATATTCCAGAGCTCAATATTGCAAGTATAAACTCATCACTTTCTTGCTACCCCTTTTCTTGACCCCCATTTGGCCCACTCCCAAACTCCTCTGCTTCTCTCCCTTTCTTAGCCTCCTTTTCAGCAGAGCAGAGGTCTTGCTCTGAGCCTGCAGCTCATTTTTCCCAGGACAATATTCTCTCCTGATTGTTCTAACCTTCTAATCACTCTTCAGTCACCATTTCAAATAGCCTTTTCACTTAAATTTTACTTATCCCTTTTTTTTTTTTCTCTTACATTCAATCTGATGTCCACACAGCTAGCAATTTCAATTACCTCTTCTGTGGTAATAAATTCCACATCTACATCTCTAATCCAAAGCTCTCAATTGAATTCCAGATCTGTATAAACAACTGGCCAATAGAATCCAGTGTTCTCCCCAAAGTACCAACCACAGACTCTTCCAACCCGTCATGCTCAAAAGTAGAATCAGCATTTTCTCCACCTACACGTATTCCCTCTCCAGTATTTTCTATTTGTCATCAAAGGGAGGAGCCAGGGAGTCCTCACAGATTCCTTCCTCACTCCTCACTTCCAGGGAGTCACCTAGTCCTTTGATCACCTCCAAACATCTCTCCAATGCATGGTTTCCTGTTCCTTACATTCCCTGTTAGTTTTGCTTATTCACATGCATATCTTTCTCAAAGGAATTATCACAAAGTCTTTGGTATCCTTCTGTTTATTACCCTCAACATTTTAACAGGCATATATTAACAGCTGGATCTGCTCAATAATTTGCGGGGCCCAGTTCAAAATGGAAATACAGGCCCCTTGTTCAAAAATGGGCAAAGATCTCCGTTAAAAGTATTAGATACATAAAATTATCCTTCTGCAGTCTCTCTCTCTGGACATTTCGTGGTGTTTTTTGTTTGTTTGTTTTTGTTTTTAAATTTGTGGTTTAATGTCACACTCCTGCCAGAACAGGGATACTCACTGGGTAAGTGCAAACTCTCACATGTGCGTGAAGGCAGGGGAGCCCCATGATTCTGCATCCTGCAAGTGCTTGGCCCGCCAGTGGCTGGGTTCCCCCTCTCAGTAGCCACCAGACTAGGGTACCATGCCCCAGTTGTCAATCTCCCCTTCTCATGAGCCTGGCCCCCAAGTTATGCCAGGCTGACAGACTGACAAGCCCCAAAGGATCGCAACCCCCACACTGGGATGTTCTTGGTATCTGGATGAAGGGTAGGTGAAATACTTGTCCCTTATTGAGTTACGTTACTGAATGATCCAGGGTCCAAGATAAATCATTCCTAGTGGATTCCGAACTAAGGCGCACCTAACCCAAGCCATGGTATTTTCAATTGCCTCGTATGCTTGCGAAAGCTGGAGAATAAGGAAGACCAGAGAATTGATGCATTTGAACTATGGTGTTGGCAAAGCATATTGAATATTCCATGGACTGCCAGAAGAATGAACAAATCTGTCTTGGAAGAAGTACAGCTAGAATGCTCCTTAGAAATGAAGATGGTGAGGCTTTCTTTGAACATGTTGTCAGGAGGGACCAATCCCTGGAGAAGGACATTATGCTTAGTAAGGGAGATGTTTAGCAGAAAGGAGGAAGACCTTCAGTGAGATGGATTGAGCTGCAACAATGGGCTCAAACGTAGCAACCATTGTGAAGAAGGTGCAGGACCAGGCAATATTTCACTCTGCTGTACATAAGATCACTATGAGTTAGAACTGACTCGGTGGCATCTAACATAACGGTGGCTTCTAAATTTTCCCTGTATGTAAAGTATAATACAGTGGTTAATTATATAAACTTTGTAGTAACCTAGCTCTTACTCTACCATTTACCAGCTTTATGACCTAGGGCAAATTTCTTAACCTCACTGAGCCTCCAAATCCTCCTCCAAAAAATGAGGATAATAGTAACAACTTTATAGCAATTTTTGTGAAGACTAAGTGCAACTATCATGTAAATTGCTTATCTAATATTAGCTCAAAGTGATATAAAATATCCTATTTACTGCTTTCTTAAATCCTAAATCATCTCTTATTACTATTTCCACTATTGATTTATTTTGTTAGCATTTTCTTTTTATGATTTTGTCCATCTCTTTGTTTTTAATTTTTTGTATCATTTTCTTTATAGTGTGTCTTGTAAAAATAGTGTGTGAATTTTTTAACCCATTGGGAAGTTTAGTGAGGGAGTGTAATTTAATTACATTTTGTTTGGATTAAAAAAACACCAAATCCATTGCCATCGAGTCAATTCTGACTCATAGTGACCCTATAGGACAGAGTAGAACTGCCCCATAGGGTGTCCAAGGTGCCCCTGGTGGCTTTGAACTGCCGACCTTTTGGTTAGCAGACTTAGCTCTTAACCACTACACCACCAGGATTTTCTCTTTTAGATTAGTGATATGTTAATGATGGTCATACATGTTTGCTATTACTTTTTCCTATTTCAGTGTTTTGCTGGATTAACTCTTGATTAACTCTTTTTTTTACTACTTAGTGGTTTGAAAAGTATACATTCTTTGCCATTCTGTTGGTTTACTTTAAAATTAAAAAAAAAAAAATCTACTAATAGATACGTTTTTCTATTTAATCCTAAACCTAAAATGAAATAAAACTCTTGGCCTGCATTCACTTCCTGTCTCCACCTTTTCCTTCTGTGTTTCTTTGAGTAATACTATTTATTCCCTGTAGGTTTTTTCTTTTTAAGTTTAATTTTTGTTATCTTGGAGTGCATCCTACATTTTTTTCCCCCAGGTAAATTTTATGAATCTTTACATGTCTGAAAACTGCATTTATTTCCCTCTCTACATTTGAATGCTACTGTATTGAAATATCACCCTTACTTCCTTTCCCCTCCTATCTTTGCAGACACTGCTTTACTGTTTTCTACCATTTTATGTTGCAGGTAAGAAATATAAGGCTACCTGAATCTCCTTCTGTTGTAGGTAAACTGATTTTGTTTTCTTTTATTTTTTTCTTTTTGGAGACATTAAAGTTTTTTTTTTTTCATTATAATTGAGGTTCAAAAATTTCACCAGAAAAAGTTTAGATGTGAATCCTTGTTTTACTTTTCTTCCTCAGCCCCTATCAGAAATTTTTAACCTGAAGACTCAACTGTTTAACAAGATACCAGGGTATCAGGCATTAATAGAGTGTGTTGAGACAGTAAGAGTTCTCTAAAAATGGTAGTAGGGGTCTAGTCAGTTATAATTAAAACCTGCTCAGTCCCTTCCCACTCCTCCATGCCTTAACAAATCCTTTTTAATCACTCTTCATGCTTCTAAAAGTGGCAATATTCTATCTAATACAAGCATATTACATTATTAAGCAAATGAGAGCATTATTATTTATAGCTCTTAATTCCCATTGAGTCCTTTCCATTGGAGGTAAGTTGAGACTCCTCTGCCTCAACACCCTCTTTCTGTAGTAGACATCTCTCCAGTGCTGAGCTGGCCAGGGAACACCCAGTGGCACTTGACTCACCTTAATTAATTTGACACAGTTTATGAAACACCCACGTTATAGGAGCACTTAGGTTGGGCAAGGACTTTGTGTAAATGAATGTGTTAAATTCTAATGGCAATGAAGGAGTAAAGGCCAGTTTAAGACCCTGCCATGAAGACCTTATGAAGCATTTTCTTCTTTTTCCCTTCAGATGCTAAATCATTGCCTGATCTGATTGTTTTCCTCAAACTTTATTTTTCCACTTGTTTATACTCTCACTGATCTGATTTTCATTATATGAACACATCTATCCACTTCTATTTCTTATTTGTGTGTGTGTGTTTACTGCTCCTTCGCAGATTTCTGACTGCCTGAGTCATTGGCTCTGGCTGCATAAATTGATGAGCTGAAGCTGCAGATATGGAGCTGTCCTAGCCTCACTCTCAGGGTTATAAATGGGGCTGTTGGGTTGGAGGACACTGCATTAATGGGCATTATGGATAGTCCTGTTCTATTTCAAAACTGTGCTGTCTTAGTTATCTAGTGCGGCCATAACAGAAATACCATAAATGAGTGGCTTTAGCCAACAGAAATTTATTTTCTCACAGTTTAGGAGGCTAGAAGTCCAAATTCAGGGTGCCAGCTCTAGGGGAAGGCTTTTTCTCTCTGTCATCTCTGGAAGAAAGTCCTGGTCTTTTTGAGCTTCTGCTCCTGGGAAATCTTCATGTGACTTGGCATCTCTCTCTTTCCCCATCTCTGCTTGCTTCCTTGCTTGTTTAATCTCTTTTATATCTCAAAAGTGGTTGACTCAAGATAAACCATAAAATAATCCTGTCTCATCACATACCAAAGACAACCCATTCCCAAATGAGATTATGATGTTGTTATTAGGTGCTGTCGAGTCAGTTCAGACTCATAGCGACCCTATGCACTACAGATTGAAACATTGCCCTGTCCTGCGACATCCTCACAATTGTTGTTATGCTTGAGCCCATTGTTGCAGCCACTGTGTCAATCCATCTCATTGAGAGCCTTCCTCTTTTTCGCTGATCCTCTACTTTACCAGGCATGATGTCCTTCTCCAGGGACGGATCCCTCCTGACAACATATCCAAAGTATGTGAGACTTCTAAGAAGCATTCTGGTTATACTTCTTCCACAACAGATTTGTTTGTTCTTTTGGCAGCCCATTCTGCATTCAATATTCTTCACCAACACCACAATTCAAAGGTGCCAATTCTTCTCTGGTCTTCCATATTCATTGTCCAGCTTTTGCATACATATGAGGCAATTGAAAACAACATTGCTTGGGTCAGGACCACCTTAGTCCTCAAGGTGAGATCTTTGCTTTTTAACGCTTAAAAGAGATCTCTTGTAGCCAATTTGCCCAATGAAATACCTCTTTTGATGGGTGTTGATTGTGGATCCAAGTAAAATGAAATCCTTGACAACTTCCATCTCTTCTACGTTTATTGTGATGTTGCTTATCGGTTCAGTTGTGGGGATTTTTATTTTCTTTATGTTGAGGCATAATCCATATTGAAAGCTGTGATCTTTGATCTTCATCAGTAAATACTTTAAGTCCTCTTCACTTTCAGCAAGCAAGGTCGTGTCATCTGCATAATGCAGGTTGATAATGAGTCTTCCTCCAATGCCCTGTTCTTCTTTATACAGTCCGGCTTCTCAGACTATTTGCTCCGCATACAGATTGGGTAGGTATCGTGGTGAAAGGATACAACACTGACGCATACCTTTCCTGACTTTAAACCATGCAGTATCCCCTTGCTCTGTTCGAACGACTGCCTCTTGCTCTATGTACATATTCCTCATGAGCACAATTAAGTGTTCCAGAATTCCCATTCTCTGCAATGTTACCCACGGTTTGTTATGATCCACACAGCCTAGCACGATAAACCACAGGTAAATATCTTTCTGGTATTCTCTGTTTTCAGCCAGGATTCATCTGACACCAGCAATGACATCCCTGCTTCCACATCCTCTTCTAAATCTGGCTTGAACTTCTGGCAGTTCCCAGTCAATATCGTGCTACAGCTGCTTTTGAATGATCTGCAGCAAAATTTTGCTTCCATGTCATATTAATGATATTGTTTGATAATTTCCACATTTGGTTGGATCACCTTTCTTGGGAATAGGCATAAATATGGATCTGTTCCAGTCAGTTGGCGAGGTATCTTTCTTCCAAATTTCTTCGCATAGACAAGTGAGCACTTCCAGTGCTGCACCCATTTTTTGAAACATCTCAATTGGTATTCTGTCAATTCCTGGAGCCTTGTTTTCTGCCAGTGCCTTCAGTGCAGCTTGAACTTCTTCCTTCAGTATTTTTAGTTCCCGATCTTATGTTACCTCCTGAAATGGTTGAACATCAACCAATTCTTTTTGATATAGTGACTCTGTGTATTCCTTCCGTCTTCTTTTGATGCTTCCTGTGTCATTTAATATTTTTGCTGTAGAATCCTTCATCATTGCAACTCAAGGCTTGAGTTTTTTCTTCAGTTCTTTCAGCTTGATAAATGCTTAGTGGGTCTTTCCTTTTGGTTTTCTATCTCCAGCTCTTTGCACATGTCATCATAATACTTTGTCTTCTCAAGCAGCCCTTTGAAATCTTCTGTTCAGCTCTTTTACTTCATCATTTTTTTTTTTTTGCTTTAGCTACTTGACTTTCAAGAGCAAGTTTCAGAGTCTCTTCTGGTATCCATTTAAGTCTTTTCTTTTTCTCCTGTCTTTTTAAAGACCTCTTGCTTTCTTCATGTATGATGTCCTTCTTGTCATTCCACAACTCATCTGGTCTTCAGTCATTAGTGTTCAATGCATCAAATTTATTCTTGAGATGGTCTCATGTATATTCAAGGTTGTACTTTGATTCTCGTGGACTTGTTCTAATTTTCTTCAATTTCAATTTGAACTTGCATACGAGTAATTGATGGTCTTATCCACAGTCGGTCACTGGCCTTGTTCTGACTGATGATATTGAGCTTTTCCATCATCTCTTTCCACAGATACAGTCAAACCGATTCCTGTGTATTCTGTCTGGTGAGGGCCATGTGTACAGTCAAAGTTTATGTTGGTGAGAAAAGGTATTTGAAATGAAGAAGTCATTGGTCTTGCAAAATGCAGTCATGGGATCTCCAGCATCATTTCTATCACCAAAGCCATATTTTACAACTACTAATCCTTCTTCTTTGTTTCCAACTTTTGCATTCTAATCACCAGTAATTGTCAGTGCATCCTGATTGCATGTTCGGTCAGTTTCAGACCACAGAAGTTGGTGAAAATCTTCAATTTCTTCATCTTTGGCCTTAGTGGATGGGGTGTAAATTAGAATAATGAAATTATAACTACAGGCATTAAAATCAAAACCAAACCCATTGCCATTGAGTCAATTTCGACTCATAGCGACACTTTAGGACAGAGTAGAACTGCCTTATAGCCGATCCAAGGAGTGGCTGGTGGGTTAGAACTGCCGATCTTTTGATCAACCACTGCACTGTCAGGACTCCACCACAGGTATAGAGGTTAGGATTTACAACACATTTGCGGGGGGGGGAGGGGGAGCATAATTTAATCCATAACATGTGCTTTCAAACCAACTGCTTGTATCTGAGATGGGGGATCATAGAAGGCTGTAGTAGAGGGACAGAAGTTATCTCTTTTTCAGTTAAAAAATATATTTAATATAATCCCTAAAGTGACTAGATGTGTTAGTAATTAAAGAGGGTAAAGGGATGCTGATGAAGAAAAATGAAACTTTTTTTTTTTGTCCACATATTCTTTTAAGACTCCAAGCCTCATTTTACTTTATGTAATAAAAAAATAAAAACACCTCTCCTGTTATTTTTCAGTCTTGATCATATTATTATTATTATTTTAACCAAGGGATTAGAAGGATAATGCACTGAATAATAAGGTTAAAGTGCATTTTAAAGTTAAAGGGAAGAAGGGGAAAGCTCTAGTAATGGAGAAAAGGGTAGAAATGGCAGAGATGAGGTGGGTGGTTGGTGTTAGAGGCAGCCATAGAAGGGAGTAATAGGCTCTGAAGAGGCTTTGGTGGCTCAGTGGTAGAATACTCGCCTTCCATGTGGAAGACTTTGGTTCAATTTCCGGCCAAGGCACTTCAAGCATAGCCACTACCAGCCTGTCAATGATGGGTTGAGTGTTGCCGTGACACTCAGCAGATTTCAGCAGAGTTTTCAAAAAAGCCTGGCAATCTAGTTCTGAAAATCAGCTGGTTAAAACCCTATGGATCACAATGATCCAGTATTCAGCCGATCATGGAGATAGCATAGGCCTGGGCAACATTCCATTCCTTTGTGCATGGGGTCGCTATGAGTCTAGGGCCAACTAGATAGTCGCCAATAGTAACACAGTGCCAAGCCCTTTGTAAATGATGGGTAAACATCTGCTTCTTTTTTCATTCCACCTTTTCCTTTAGATCATCTCCCATCAGGCCTGCTTGCCATCGGTTTCCTTTTAAAAATATACCTTTCATACAGGTTTACCCCCTCTCCAATTGAGTGTCTATAGGTAGGACCTCACCTTTGTATCTTCTGTCTGAAATTCTCTCAGTTTTCCCCTGAATGCTGAAATAGCTGACTAAATTGCAGTGTAAGTTAAGTCTTGTAAACCAGCCCAGCATCCATTAGTTCAATGCCTATGATGTGGAGAAAAGAATATTGAAACATTTTTATCCTGACAATTTCTAAGGCACCACTGCTAAGACTAAAATAATTTAAGAAAGCAGATCATTTGAAGCTAATGGCATTCAGTCATGTTTTCAATTTAGAGACCATCTACAGCGTGTCAGTTACAACTCACACTTCAGAGAGGGTAACCAATCAACCTGATTTCATATCATTTCATGGAGGGGAAAAAAATGACTAAGAAGCTGTATGTAATTTTTTTATTCTCACTGTTTAAGTCAAGATGCAAATAGAAGATCAAAGACCAAAATCTAACCTAATCCGTGAAGTTCCTCCTGGCCAAAGAACTGGAGGACTATTTTAAAATCCTTACCCGAGGAACAATAAAATCTCATGGTTGAGCTTTTTAAGCAACAAAACCTTAAATGTTAAGAACGGTGGGGTGCAGTCAGGTCCCCAAAGGGCTTACACGAATTCTCTAAATTGGTCTCATTTCTAATTTCTTCCTGGAGCCTTGGGAGTGGAGTGTGATTAACTATGAAGTAACAAAGACGCTTTCTACAAAGCATATGTGCCCAGGCCCAACTCAGGTCCTTACCACGGATTTAAGGTCATCAAAACACTCAGGAACATTACCGCGGTAACACAATGCTGAACAAACAGATAACTGGAACAATCTGAGTTAATTAAATGTTCCTTTTCCCTGCCTCATGAATACAAGTGTAATATGTAGAAAAGCCTTCTGTGCTTGGACTTGGGCTAAGTCCTTTCTGCAGATCTGAACTGTTTAACTTATAAATGATTTTCTAAGGCAAAATCAACTGATGTCAGCACAGAAAGAGCAGCTATAGATTGCTTCTGTAAGTTGCTGGGGGTTGCATTGTCAGTTTACATCCACCCAGGTCACTATAGTCCAGCCACAACACCATGAGCAAGTGACCTAAGTGTGAGTGAGATCCCATTGACTCTTTTTTGGGACTTTCAGCTTCCGATTCAAAATGCTACTGCCCAACTCCCGCCTAACTCCCTTTAACAGCTCACATGTGTTCTCACTGACAGGTCCACGGGTAACTTCATCCTGACATATACTGGAATCACAACGATACCCAGCAGATGCTCCATAAGCAGTATTTATGGAGGCCATATATCTCCACAGTGATCATGTAATGCAATGTGTAGCAGAGCCACAATTAAGAAGTCTATAACAGGTGTACTGTTTTATGAAGTGGCATCTGGGTCCTGAGCAGCCAAAGTATAAGCCTGCAGTGTTTAGATTTCACTTTTTAAAACATGAGATTATTCACCAAAACAAGGTAACCCAAGAACAGGTATCTATTCTTTAGAGGTTTTTCTTGCTTTGTCCAGTTTCTCTCTCTCTCTCTCGTTACTGACTTGCTTTCCTGCTCTATTTTCTTGTTTCATAGTATTTTTCTAAACCCTGTGTCTACTTTATGTCAAGTAGTTAATGCTGACAGCAAGAACTACTAATTTTACAGAAAACATTATGCTCAGAGCAATGAGGGATACAGATACAGATATAGCATAATTCTTGTTTTCAAGGAGTTTACCCTACTGCAAAATGCAAGATATGTTCACAAGACATGTACACAGTAAAATAATGATGGTAGGTAATATATGGAGCCCTGGTGGTACAGTGGTTAAGAGCTCAACAGCTAACCAGAAGGTCAGCAGTTCAAACCCACCAGCCACTCTTTCAAAACCCTATGGGGCAGTTGTACTCTGTTCTATGAGGTCACTATGAGATGGAATTAACTCGATGGAAAAAATTTTTTTTCTTGGCTGCTGGGGAGGTTAGGTAAAATATACCAAGGGATGCTCTGGGAGTTTGGAGAGAAGAGAGTCTACTCGCTCCCTCATATAGAGACATTCACATAGAAAAAAAGATGACATTTGAATTGGGAATTGAAGATGGGTCACGTTCTGCAGGCAAAAAGAGTACGTAATAATTCAAGACAGATGGAACGGCATAGATAAGGAAGAAAGGTGAGTGGAGGGGTCATGGAATGGAATTAATTCATCAATAAGACTAGGGTTGGTAACGTGATTAGTGACAAAACCAAATCAAATAAAACCAGGGAAAATCAGCAGACGATAAATGATTTGGGTTATAGGATGATGAATGTCCTAAATATATTAATTTTTTAGAGCAGGGATGGAAATTCAGAACCAGAATAGTGGATAAAGATTGGAATCAGAGATGCAAATCGTTGATATTCAGAGCTAAGAAAAAATGGTTTGAGAGTCTAGGAAGCCAGGACTTTTTAGCTTCATCAAGTTACAGCATTTTAGAAACAAGTAGGTGTAGAACTTGTAAAGACTGGTAAGAAGAGGAAGAAGTCAGGACCTTGAAAACACACACCCTTTGTAAGGGGGAGCGGAAGGAGGAGAGGAAAGTTGTAATTCTGCATAATTAGTGCAGAATTATGAAAGTGAAGGGAAAAGAAGGGGGTCATTATGTCATATGCCGGAGAGGGTCAAAAAGGATGAGGACTTAGGAAGCACCTGAATGTATAATTAGGTGGGGAGTGGAACATAGTAGTTAACTGTACATATCTGAGGTTTGTATCCTTCTTCCACCACTTATTTGCTGTGTTGCCTCAAGCAAGTCATTTAGCCTCTCTTGGCTTCCATTACCTTATCCATAAAACAGAGTTGATGTGAGTAGTAAATATTTAAAATATTATAACAAAACTGGCAACTAGCCAACAGTATAAACATGTCCTTCATCTCCTTCCTCTTTCTGCTGTTTCTGCAAACTCTCTTCCTTGTAACCATTTGCATAAGGTACAAGGCTGATCTGAGTGGTGATCTCAGGCCCTGAATCCACATATTCTTTCAGTTCAAGAACACTCAGCAGTGATCAATTCTGCTTCCTTTTTTTCCTTTTTTCCCTCTCACTGTTTCCAAAACAATGAACCTAATTAATTGGCTTAAACCCTAGTTAGGTTCCCACCCCAAGGCCAATCTTCCATGGCCAGGGACCAGAGTCAGGTGGTACTTAACCCTGCCCCTTGGAGGTACACAACGTGTCTAAAATTGGGGTGTGGACAGGGTGGGCATGATTGCCAGTTCTGGTGCAGAGGGACTGGATGAAGGCTGGAGAGTCATGTGAATTCTGGGCTCAGACTGCCACCTTCTGTTTATATCCTACTAGTGCACAGGGTGGGGATATAAAGCCCCTGGTTGTCCACAAATTGTAGTTTACAGCTCTAGTCAAATGCCAGCTTCTTTCACCAAAACAAAGATGGAAACAGTAGTAGGTGACGTCACTGCTGATACACAGTCTCTCCTCCGAAGTTTCTGCCATCAGCCATTCCTGTGAGATTGCTGGACTCTCCAGCCAAAGCATTGTCTCTAAATTGAGGCAGAACTGCGCCCCAAGATAGGCTTCACTTATTTTCTGCGTGACTTTGGCTAAATTCCTGAGTATCTACGGTTCAGTTTCTTTCTGTGTAGAACTGTTGTTGTTCTTAGGTGACTTAGAGTCGATTCCTACTCACAGTGACCTCATGTGACAGAGTAGAACTGCCCCATATGTTTTCCCAGGCAGTGATATTTACAGAAGGTGCCCTCATGGCTCAGTGGTTTAAAAAATGGTTTAGCAGCTGAGAAATCAGCGGTTCACACCCACCAGCGGCCCCATAGGAGAAAGAGGGGGCAATCTGCTTCCGTAAAGATAGATTACAGTCTTGGGAGCCCTATGGGGCATTTCTACTCTTCGTGTGAGTCAGAATCTACTCAATGGCAATGTATTTTTTATTTTTAATTGTGATTTAGGTGAAAGTTCACAGAAAATTAGTTTCTCACTAAACAGTTAATACATGCATTGTTCTGTGACATTGGTTGCCATGGGTTTTTTTTGTTGTTGTTGTTTAATCTTTACAGAAGCAGATTGCCAGGTCTTTCTCCTGTAGAAGCGCTGGATGGGTTCAAACTGCCAACTTCTTGGTTAGCAGCCAAGCACTTAACCATTGCACCACTAAGTATCCTTTGTCTAAGTTTCTGAATATCTGTGGCTCAGTTTCTTTCTATGTACAATGTTGTTGTTGTTAGATGCCATCAAGTCAGCTCTGACTCATAGTGACACTATGTACCACAGAATGAAACACTGCCCAGTCCTGCGCCATGCTCACAATCTTTGTTATGCTTGAGCCCATTGTTGCAGCCACTGTGTCAATCCATCTTGTTGAGGGTCTTCCCCTTTTGCTGACCCTGTACTCTGCCAAGCATGATGTCCTTCTCCAGGGACTGATCCCTCCTGACAACAAGTCCAAAGTATGTAAGACACAGTCTTGCATTCTTACTTCTAAGGAGTATTCTGGTTGCACTTCTTCCAAGACAGATTTGTTCATTCTTTTGACAGTCCATGGTATATTCAATATTTTTGCCAATACCACAATTCAAACATTTCAATTCTTCTTCTGTCTTCCTTATTCATTGTCCAGCTTTCTCATGCAAATGATGCGACTGAAAATACCTTGGCTTGGGTCAGGCACACCTTAGTCTTCAAGGTGACATCTTTGCTTTTCAAACATTTTAAAGAGGTCCTTTTTTGCAGCAGATTTGCGCAGCGTAATGCGTCTTTTGATTTCTTGACTGCTGCTTCCATGGCTGTTGATTGTGGATCCTAAGTAAAATGAAATCCTTGACAACATCAAT
Source organism: Elephas maximus indicus (assembly GCF_024166365.1). Classification (NCBI taxonomy): domain Eukaryota; kingdom Metazoa; phylum Chordata; class Mammalia; order Proboscidea; family Elephantidae; genus Elephas; species Elephas maximus. Next base: position 40,206,834 of record NC_064837.1, on the reverse strand, counting down.
CTTTTCTCCATTTATCATGATGTTGCTCATTGGTCCAGTTGTGATGATTTTTGTTTTCTTTATATTGAAGTGTAATCCATACTGAAGGCTGTGGTCTTTGATGTTCATCAGTAAGCACTTCAAGTCCTCTCCACTTTCAGCAAGCAAGGTTGTGTCATCTGCATAATGCAGGTTGTTAATGAGTCTTCCTCCAATCCTGATCCCCTGTTCTTCATATAGACCAGTTTCTAGGATTATTTGCTCAGTATACAGGTTGAATAGGTATGTTGAATGGATACAACCCTGGCACACAACTTTCTTTACTTTGAACCACACAGTATTCACTTGTCCTGTCCAAACAACCACCTCTTAATCTAGGTACAGGTTCCTCATGAGCACAATTAAATGTTCTGGAATTCTCATTCTTCACAATATTATCCAAAATTTGTTATGATCCACACAGTCAAATGACTTTGCATAGTCAATAAAACACAGGTAAGCATCCCTCTGGTATTCTCTGCTTTCAGCCAGGATCCATCTGACACCAGCAATGATACCCCTGGTTCCATGTCCTCTTCTGAATCTGGCCTGCATTTCTGGCAGTTCCCTGTCGATACACAGCTGCAGCCAGTTTTGAATGATCTTCAGCAAAATTTTGCTTGTGTGTGATATTAAACATATTGTTCAATAATTTCCACATTCGGTTGGATCACCTTTCTTGGGAATAGGCATAAATATGGATTACTTCCAGTTGGTTGGCCAAGTAGCTGTCTTCCAAATGTCTTGGCAAAGACAAGTGAGCACTTTCAGCTCTGCATCCGTTTGTTGAACCATCTCAGTTGGTATTCCATCAATTCCTGGAGCCGTGTTTTTTGCCATTGCCTTCATGCAGCTTGGACTTATTCCTTCAGTACCATGGGTCCCTGATCATATGCTACCTCTTGAAATGGTTGAACATCGACCAGTTCTTTTTGGTATAATGACTCTGTGTATTCCTTCCATCTTCTTTTGATGCTTCCTGTGTCATTTAATATTTTCCCTGTAGAATCTTTACCATTGCAACTCAAGGCTTGAATCTTTTCTTCAGTTCTTTCAGCTTGAGAAATGCCGAGCATGTTCTTCCCTTTTGATTTTCTATCTCCAGCTCTTTGCACTTGTCGTTATAATACGTTACTTTGTCTTCCTAAGCCGCCCTTTGAGATCTCCTGTTCAGTTCTTTTACTTCATCTTTTCTTCCTTTTGCTTTGGCTGTTCGACGTTTAAGAACAAGTTCCAGAGTCTCTTCTGACGTACATTTAGTTTTTTTCCTTTTTTCCTGTCTTTTTAATGACCTCTTGCTTTCTTCATGTATGATATCCTTGATGTCTTTCCACAGCTCACTTGGTCTTCAGTCATTAGTGTTCAATGGATCAAATATATTATTGAGATGGTCTCTAAATTCAAGTGGGATATACTCAAGGTCATTCTTTGGCTCTCATGGGCTTGTTCTATTTTCTTCAGTTTCAACTTGAACTTGCTTATGAGCAATTGATGGTCTGTTCCACACTCAGCTCCTGGCCTTGTTCTGACTGATGATATTGAACTTTTCCAACATCTCTTTCCACAGATGTAGTTGATCTGATTCCTGCATATTCCATTTGGTGAAGTCCATGTGTATAGTTGCTGCTTATGTTCATGAAAAAAAGTGTATGCAATGAAGAAGTCATTGGTCTTGCAAAATTCAATCATGTGATCTCTGGCATTGTTTCTATCACCAAGGCCATATTTTCCAACTACTGTTCCTTCTTCTTTGTTTCCAACTTTTGCATTCCAATCACCAGTAATTATCAGTGCATCCTGATTGCATGTTTGATCAATTTCAGACTGAAGAAGCTGATAAAAATCTTGAATTTCTTCATCTTTGGCCTCAGTGGTTGGTGCATAAATTTGAATAATGGTTTTAGTAACTTGTCTTCCTTGTAGATGTATGGATATTATCCTGTCACTGACAAGGCTGCACTTCAGGATATATCTTGAAGTGTTCTTTTTGACAATGAATGCAACCCCATTCCTCTTCAAGTTGTCATTCCCAGCATAGTAGGCCATATGATTTTCCAATTCAAAATGGCCAATACCATTCCATTTCAGCTCACTAATGCTTAGGATATTGGTGTTTATGTGTTCCAGTTCACAGTTTCCAAGAAAATGAACTTAATTGACTTAACCCTAGTTAGGTTCCTGCCCCAAGGAACTGCATAGAAGAGGGACATATTAATGATCTCACAAATTTGTTAGTTTACCTCAGTTTCCCATGCTCAATAAATGGTATATCCTCTTCTGTAGTGATCGCAGGAAACAGCTGCTATGAGACAGTAAAACAGAAGAAACAATGCTCGAATTAAAGTCATAAGACTTTTTTTTTCCTCTGTATTTTCTTGGCTGTATGATCATTGGCCTTCAATTTTCTCTTTGAACCTTGAAGTTCTCATATAAAAACAAGTATTTTTTTTAATTGCTTTGAGCATTACCGTTTAAAAGGTCACCTGAGTTAAGATGCAGGAAAATATACATTAGAAAATAGTAAATGCAAGATATCATTAAAACCTTAATTTAACCTTAGTTCTTGAATAGCTGGGGTTTTAACCACATAGATTTCATCTTTAGAATATCATTAAAGTAGGTACTGGGACAAAATATATTCAGCTTAATCTCCTAAATAGAGGTTCTCTATGCTACGGGCTAAATATGATGGATGAATGGGCTTGGTTTGGTCTATATGCTGTTTAAAAAATAATGTTAAAAATGTTTTATGACATATTTAAAATGGGAGATTTCATATAAAAACCCACACTTGAATCTTCTTTTAAAGGAATATCCTATCACACAGAATAGCATTTAAACATAGCAACAATTTGCCATAGCTGGTTAGTGGTTAAATAATTGTTCTTACATGAGGAATACAGACTCTACCTTTGACAAGGAAAGAATCTGGACCTGGTATGTTCTAATGGACCTTAACTACCACAGCCTCCACCAGACGGAGTCCAGAACAACTAGATGGTGCCCCACTAACACCACCGACTGCTCTGACAGGGACCACAATAGAGGGTCCCAGGCAGAGCTGGAAATAAATGTAGAACAAAATTCTAACTGACAAAAAAAAAAAAAAGACCAGACTTACTGGCCTGACAGAGACTGGAGAAACCCCGAGAGTATGGCCTGCAGACACCCTTTGAACTCAGTACTGAAGTCACTCCTGAGGTTCACCTTTCAACCAAAGATTAGACAGGCCAGTAAAACAAAACGAGACTAAATGGGCATGCCAGCCCATGGGCAAGGATGAGAAGGCAGGAGGGGACAGGAAAAGCTGGTAATGGGGAGCCCAAGGTTGAGAAGGGGAGAGTGTTAGCATGTGGGGTGGGCAACCAGTGTCACAAAACAATATCTGTACTCACTGTTTAGTGAGAAACTATTTTACTCTGTAAACCTTCATCTAAAATACAACAAAAAAATTTTTTTTAAATAAAAAAAATATTTTTTAAAAGCATACACACACACACAAAAACATGGTATGCACAAAGGTGGAAAAGTAGACCATGACTGTTCAGAAACAATTCCAATTACTGCAGTGAAATAAACCTTGCTGTCTTTCTGTTAACCAGAAAATTAATTAACTTGAACATGCCGTTCTCTGCAAATGGTGATTAATCTAGATTTTTCTGTATTTGACATGCATTTTTCTTTTTACTAAACCAGTGGTTGTTTTACTGAAAGACCTATGAATGGAATTCTTAGAGTCTATAACCTCTCTCGTAGTCGATTTAACATTTCTTGTGTTTTTGCCTTTATCTGGAGAAAGTATCCACATCCTTACTAAGATACCTAAATAGATTGCTGACACCAAAAGGTAAGGATCACTGGACAAGGTCTCTTACTTAGAATGTCTAAGCCTGCACTGAACTTCAATAATTAGGGGAGGAAGAATCTCAGTCAATCCTGACTTTGAACTTCAGTGGGTTGAGTGCAAGGACATCACAGAAAAAGAAATCTGTGCATGTTGGTATATTTGTGTGTCCCTGTGAGTATGTGTTCATGTATGTGTGTGAGTTGTATATTCTTGTGATTTCTGAGAGTGTAATGGAAACATGGGAGAAATCTAGAAATAGGGTTTGTGTCCAATGATATCCTGTCAGATGCTGCACATGCCCACTGGGAAATAATTCTCCCTGGGTCTCTCATCTTTTATCATGTCTTTTGAGCAGAAGCACTAATTTTCTTTTATTCTGAATTGTCTTTGTAAGGATGTTTATAAAGCAGACAGCCGACAGAAATAGTGTCTCTCTTTTTAAAGCAGAGAGCAGATTCACTTATCGTCCAGTATAATAAAGATAATGTCTCTCTTCAGAAGAAAGTTTACCCCACCTTAGGGTGCAAGTAGATCCTCCACACTTTTTAACAGCACTCAGCCCCATCCCAGTCTTCTAGAGCTTTTTAGCTCATCACCTCACCTTCTTCTTACTCCTCTACTTCTCTGGGGTCAGTATTTCCACCAATATTGACATAATCCACTATCTGGGGCCAATCTTTCCGCTGAGAGCCAAATTACATTTCAAATCTTCCAGCTTATTCAAGTCTCTAGCCTATTAGGGCTTTATTGACATCTCAGAATTTTAATATTTCAGTTGAGAATAGGAAAAGAAAGGGGGAAAAATTTATCTAAAGATTGAGGAGCCCCGGTGGCACGGTGGTTAAGCTCCTCTCTGCTAACTGAAAGGTCTGGGATTTGAAACCACCAGCACTCCACAGGAGAAAGTTGTAGCACTCTGCTTCCAAAAAGGTTACAGCTTTGGAAATCTCACGGGGGCAGTTCTACTTTGTCATACAGGGTCACTATGAGCTGGAATCAACTTGATGGTGATAGGCTTTTATCCAAAGATTGACTCTTGGTTAAGAGTAGAACAGAGAACCCCTGAGGGAGCAGGAGATCAGTGGGATGCAGACCCCAAATTCTCATAAAAAGACCAGACTTAATGGTCTGACTGAGACTAGAGGAATCCCAGTGGTCATGGTCCCCAAACCTTCTGTTGGCCCAGGACAGGAACCATTCCCGAAGACAACTCATCAGACATGGAAGGGACTGGACAATGGGTTGGAGAGAGATGCTGATGAAGAGTGAGCTACTTGTATCAGGTGGACACGTGAGACTGTGTTGGCATCACCTGTCTGGAGGGGAGATGGGAGGGTAGAGAGGGTTAGAAACTGGCAAAATGGTCACGAAAGGAGAGACTGGAAGGGCTGACTCATTGGGGGGAGATTAAGTGGGAGTATGGAGTAAGGTGTATATAAGCTTACATGTGACAGACTGACTTGATGTGTAAACGTTCACTTAAAGCTCAATAAAAATTATTAAAAAAAAAAAGAGTAGAACAGAAACTCATAGAACAGTGGATTGTGGGCACCTCCATTAAGATGTGTGTGGGGGCCAAGGGGCTGGCAGATCTGTTCAGCATGGCAGAAGTGGGTGACAAAGTACCTTCTCAAGCTCTCTGAAGTTCTTACTTGAAGCAAAATGGTATGAATCTGCCATACAAAGTGGGAGAGTCTTATTGATTTTTTGCCACTGCAATGCACCTTACTCTTCTGAAATGCTTGAGTGACTTAAACTTGGGACACTAAGTGGCTGGTTGCTGAATGCTCACTTTAATATAGCTACTCTTCACTTCTATTAAGGCACAGGGGATGTGGAAGTGAGCAGAAGCAAAAATGGAAATAGGGAATGTATTTGCATTAGGAGGTTGTATTAAGTTGCTTCATGCTTACTTTGGTTATAAGAAGACTTGCTAAGATGGCGGAGAATATGACACTTGTAAAAAATGAATTTAAGATTAAACAGGTTTTAGGTGTAGGTTGAAGCTAAAGAATAAAACTCCTGTTGGTGTTTTAAATATACATTATAATATACTATTTTTACGTATATGTCTCTGTGTAAAGAAATTTGAAAGTATATCTATTCTAGACAAGGAGATACTCTCAACAAATATCTTGTTTCTCATTTTTCCCTTTAGATTTCTGACCTGTTTCTCTTCTTATTTAATCTTCATGGGAAGATTTTCCCTTTGGGAGGTTTACAGATGGTGACCCAGGAATATCAAGAATATCAGGATGCTTAATCAGGAGCCTGATTTCCAAACCCATGGACAGAGAAATACCACCTAGACTCACAATTCTCTCCAGCCATCCTTTGAGAGGTATGATATCCCATTGCTCAATTTTGCAACATCACTTATGTTTTATTTATTTCGTTGCCAAGTTAAAATGAATTAAAATTTAATTTTATGTTGAAAATTGTTTTGGAAATTCAACACATCTTGAAGTCACTGGAGATGCTCTAGGGGCCAGAAGGCTGGGGGTAGAAAAGAGGCTGGGAGAAGGTAAATTCAAAAAACAGAGATGCAAGGCTTGGTGCTAAACTCAGGACTGCTTTCCTGGGCATAGTAATTCCTTCCTGGGGTGGACAAAAACAGTACTCTGGCACATCAAATAGATACTCTTCTCAGACCCCATGGGAATAATAAAAGTAGCGCCTGCAAAGTTAATACATGTGGAATCAGATATACGGGCTACTCTATTTGCCATCCTTTGTTCAAGAAAAAAAAAATCACATAAGAACAAAATACCAGATCACAGTCTCTTTTATTACAACCTGTGTTTCTTTCACCTACCCTGGAGCATCCAGATGAGTGCTTCACCAGAAGTAAGGTTGGTGCTATCTAATAATTTAACAAACAGATGAGTCTATATCTATTAGACAACACCACAACACATTTCTTCATTAATTTAAACACATTTTATTAAGAAACTATCACATGCCAGACATGCTGTTAGGTGCTGGGAATACACCGATAAATAAAGCAGACAAGGTCCCCACCTTTATGAGTCTTGCAGGCTATTGTTCAAGGTGCGCACAGGTTTTGGCAGCAAGGAAGAGTGGAAGCAGGGTGAAAGTTTAATTGCACAGCTAGACCTGAACCAGAACAGGAAAGAGTGAGTCTAGTAGCAGGAAGAGGAGAGGAAATTTGTAAGGTACAGTAGAAAATTTCAGTTCTCAACCCTATTCAGTTTTCTTCTCTTTCTGGACACAGGGGAAGATCTTGTTTTCAATAGTGTTGCAGTTAGGTGGATCAATGTGCTTAGTTTGGGCCAATGGGCTGTAGGGAGAAATGATGTATGTTACGTCTAAACCGAAACATAGAATAGCCAGGGCATGGCCCTACAGCATCTCTCCCCTAACTCAGCGATCTAAGAGGACTCTAAGAGATAGGGTCAGGGGGTTGAAGTGGCCTGGATTGTTGATCGGCCACGTGGAACAGTTTCCAGGGCAGTTGCCTTGATTTGCTGTGGACTCTGTGTGAACAAGAAATAGATCTTGGGGAAGAAAGCACCAATGAAAATGAAGAATGAGCAGAATAACTTAGCATCCTTTAACCTGATACGAAAAGGCTAGTGGACAAATAACGCAGGGGTATCTGCAGTCATGGAAAAGCTAAGGATGGGAAGGAAGAGAGAGTCTAGGAATAATTTTGGATTCTTGAAGTCAGTAACTGAAAGTATAGAAATTCCTGTTGCTTTACAGAAAAGCCTATCCAATCCCATTTCAATTTGTTTGCCAAATGAGAAATAGATTGGAAAGTGACTTACCGTATGCCTGTTCTTAAGACTTTAAACAAAGAAATATTCTGTCAGGTCAAAAGAAGCATATAGACTAAGTCCAGTATGGATGGTTTTCATTAGATCTAAAAGCGTTACCATTTTATCATATTAGCGGTTTTGATATTCTTATGAAATGTACAAGTACTATTCTTCATGTTGTCTGGTTGAGTGTATGTGTGATACAAAACTCAGTTAATTTTACTCAGTTCCACCTGGGAAATTCCGTGTTAATTTATCAACTCTATAATAAAACGAGTTTTATGTAGAAAGACTCCAATTTCTGAGTTATGGAGGAAAAGAAATAATCATCTTTTGTTTTGCTCCAAAGCCTGGAAACAAATTTTTTAAAAATTCAAAATGTGCAAGACATAAAAAGATCAGTAACATACTTTACAAAAATTAGTTTTTGCCTCAGTAGTAGAAAAAGTAGCTTACATGTATAACGGTCATTTAGCCACCATTACTGTTTAGTTCTCTTGGCACTGAAAATTCATTCTTTTATTCATTCATTCATTCGATAAATATATATTGACTGAGTATTATATGCCAGGCAATGTTGAAAGATGAGAATTTATCTGTGTCCAAGATAGGCACATTTATGTTCTCCTAAAGCATACGTCTAGTGTGTGTGGTGGGGGAGGACGGCAAAGAGATAAAACAAAATAATGCATTAAAAAGAAAGTAGCAGGTAGTGATAAGCACTATAAAGAAAATAAAATAGAGAAGGATAGCTAGTATCTAGGGGTTTCTTAAGAAGGCCTTTCCAAGGAGATCCTTTTTAATTACAGAACTTAACGGCAAGGAAAGGTCCTCTTGTAAAGATTTGGGGCAGCTCATTTGCAGGCAGAGAGAGACATAAATACAAAAATCCTAAGGCAGGGAGAAGCTCTGCACAGTCAGGGAACAAAAAGAAGATTGGTATAGCTCCAGCATGGTGAGCAGAGGAGAGAAGGGCAGGGCACAAGGTAGGAGGGTCCTCCTTATACAACACCTCATAGTACAAGGTAAAGTTTGACTTTTACTCTTTGTGCAGTGAGAAGCCATTGGAAGATTTTAAGCAGGGGATTGACTTAATTGGAATTTATTTTATTTTTCACTTACTCTTAACTCTGCATAGAGTGAATGAAAAATATTAAGAGTGGAAGTCTGGAGACCAATTAAGGACATTATTGGTAGTCCAGGAGACATGTTATGCTGGCTTGGCACGAAGTGCTAGGGATGGGAATGAAGAGAAATCACATATTTTAGAAATATTTTGGAAGTAGAATGACAAGACTTGAAAATAAATTGGAACTGTGAGTTTAGGGAGGACTCAAGGGTAATTCATAGGTTATTGGATTAAGCAACCGAGTAAATAGCATTTATCCATTTACTGATATGGAGACGAGTGGGAGGAGAAAGTTTTGGTTGAGGAGGTACTGGAGATGGGGTGATGAGCAAGAACTTGGTTTCAGCCATCTTAAATTTGAAATTCCAATTAGAGGAAATATGACAAATTAGAAATGACCATTGTGAAATTAAGAGTCAGAAGAGGGAGACCAAAAAATATTTGAAAAACCATAAGCTAAATATTTGAAATGAGTGTATCTTAAGTGAGAGTGTATGTAGAGATGAAGAAACAATCCTGCCCTGAGCTCTATGACCCATTTATATTTAAAGGCCAAGCAGAAGAGGATAAAGTACTAAAGAAGATAGAGAAAGTATAGTAGTGAGGATAGAGAAAACCCAGGTGAATAAGTATTTTGAAAGCCAAGAAAAAAAAAAAAAAAACAGTGTTTCAGGTAGAAGGCAGTGAGTGGGTAATTGTATCAAACGCTATTAAGGGGTCAGGTAGGAAGAAGACAGAAAAATGACTACTGAATTCGGCATCATGGAGTTCATTAGTGACCTTGACAAGAGCGATATCAAAGGATTATAGACACAGAAAACCAAACTGAATGCATTGTGAAAGAATGAGGGTGGGGTAAAAAAGTGGAGGCAGTGACTATAAATGATTTCTCTAGGAAAAGTTGAAGCAGAATGGTAAGTAGTATCATAGCTATAGAAGGTTAATATGAGGTCAAGGGAAGTTTTTATTTATTTATTTTTTCAGTAGAAATTTTTAAGACATGTTTTTATGATTGTGGGAGTAATGGAGGAGAAAGAAAGACATTAATATTCAAGAGAAGGAATACATAATTATAGGTGAGAAATCCCTGAGAAGAGAGGAGAGATTAGAATTCAGAACCTAAATAGACTTATGATAGGAGCAGGGTGCTCAATCCATTAAAACAGGAAATAAGCCAGACAGTAAGGGCATAGATGCAGGTGTATCGCTGCATTCGAGGAGGGAAGGTATAAAAGTTCCTGTCCAACTATGTCTATTTTCTCAAAGAAGTATGAGGTAAGGCCAGCGGCCTAAAGTGAAGGAAAAAAAAGGGCATTTGAGGTTTGTGATATGAGGCAATTGTTGGTAGCAGTCCGTTAGTGCATGGATGGCCAACATACTAGAGATGTGGTTTGAGTTTTGAGATCGCGGTCAAAATTTTAAAGCGAAACCACTAAACAGAGTTTGTTTTCCTCTAGCAGTGACCAACTATTTAGATGTACAGAACAGAGTAGAGGGGTGACTGGGTTTAACTCACTGTCAAGTGAAAACATTGGAGAAAGAAAGAAGAAAACTAAGGTATTAAAGGCCTCTGGGTGGATTTGAACAACCAACCTTTCAGTTAGCATCTGAGTGTGTTAGCCATTTGTACCACTCAGGGAATTTATGATTATTGTTTATTGTCATTAGCTGCCATCCAGTCGGCCCAGACTCATGGTGAGCTTATTAACACTTTTCAAGTGGAAAAACACTATTTAAACAATGAGACATGTGACTTTGTTTTTCAGAGTATCCTTTGGGGGAAAGAGAAAGCTTTGGAAGATGGCCTCATGCATGCTTTATTTAGAAATCCTTCATTCTGGAAGTTGGGTTTTTACTCTGTGGCTACCTATAAAACATGGGGTCTCCCTACCCACTAGAGTTTGTACCAAAAAGCTTTTGCTATTTGGCAGTAAAGAGGAGCAGCCAGCAGGGTCAGCTTTTAAACTAGAAATGGAAAGTCTGCTTTCCAGAGGCTAGGTTCACAGAAGAAAGCTGTCACCATATAAACACAGGGTATCCTAAGTCTCCTTGATAATTCAGGGTTGTTTGCCACATTTCAGTAGTTGATTTCCTCTTTTTTTTTGGAATACAAACAACTTAAGACCAACAATTTGCACTTACTAAGAACTTAGGATACACTAGACAGTGTATAATATACTTTATCTGCAGTATCTCATTGAATTCTGATAACCCTAATTAGCACTATCATCTCCATGTTAGATACATGGAACCTTAAGCGTTGAGAGGAAAAGTATGATAGATTCTTAAAATTGCCTACCCAGTATCCATTCTCCCTTTCTTTCTTATAATCAGAACGTCGATTTATTAAAGAAGGCAATACACATACATAAATTCACTTTCCCTGATTTCCTTGCAGGCAGAAGTGACCATGTATCCCAGTTCTATCCACTGAGATGCAAGCAGAAGTTACTTAGTGGGGTTTCTGGGAAAACTTTGGAAAATTTTTTCCAGGAACATGGACACAATGCCTGGAGGTTTACCAGCTATCTTGTAGTCATTAAAATAAATAAATAAAAACAGCTACATGATATGGATGGAGGAAAAATAAAACAGAAGAAGCTTGGGTTCTTGATAACTATGCTCACAGCCTTATACAATCGTACACAAATCAGCTATCTGGTAAGAGGGAAAACCAGGATTAGAACTCAGGACTGTCTCACTCAAAAGCCTACATTCATAATGGAAATACTGAACCACCTCCTCAGTTTAGGGTATTATGATGTTACTTGCTTCCTTACTCCATTTCGACCAGTTCAACATAACTTAACTGCAGTCCTGTTATTTTAAGACAATTTTTAGAAACTCTCATTATTTCACAGCATGGATTTGACTTGAAATTTCACTTATCTTAAAAACATAGAATGATTTGTGTATACAATTCCTGATTAAGATGGTGAGATATTATTAAGTAGAGAGATGGAATTTTTTTTAAGCTTTCGAAGAAACTGATTGCTGGTGTCTTTTTCTTTTTAGAGAATGAGCAGTTCTGAGCTTCCAATCTCTTCTGTGTTATTAATATGATGTCAGGGGAAAAAGAAGTAATTGGAAATACTGGTAATGATAGCATTTCTCCCAACCTATATAGATCTTTTTTTATATAGATCCTATAAGCTGAGAAGGGTATCCAGTTTCAAACTCATTACTATAATGCCAAAACTACTGAATAGAAACAGGCATGAGAGGGTCATTCATTGATAGTCATGAAAAACAGGTAGGCCCTCTCCACTAATAGGATAAAGACTCCACTGCAGGTCTGTCGACTGCTCATGTACAAAGGACAGATGACAGCAGTGTAACCAAGCAGTTATTGTACAGGCAGCTAAAATGGGAAGAATGGGAGTGAGAGGGGCAAAATGAATGCATGGGCCAAGTTCAAACTCATACATAGCAAATCCTCATCAGAATGATAGCAATAATTACATTTTCAGGAGAAATAAAATGACAGCCAGAAAAAAAAAAAATCCAACTATATCCTATTCTTTCATAGGAAAAAAACAAATAATAAAAAGAGGAGTTAATAACCTAAATTCGGTGTCGTACTCAACTTTTTTTAAAAGAGTTTTCTTTGTATTAAGTAGTACATGCAGAGGGTTTAAAATTCAAAAGGTACTAAAGTGTGTACAATAAAAAGCTTCTCTCCCACCTTGTCCACCAGCCACCTGGAGGCAATAGGTGCTACCATTGTCCCGTGTATCCTTTCAGAAATACATCCTGTACATTCAAGCATGGAAGCACCGTGTCCCTCCATCCCTACTTTTTCAAAGGAAGCGTACTATAGACCGCCCTTTGCACTCTGGTTTTATTATTTAAATACATGTCATGGAGATTGTTCCATATTAGTATACGAAGTGTTTGCTAATGTTTGTATTACTGTTTTTACAAATTGCAAAATGTAGTATACATAGAGAAGGCTCTTTAACACATAAATGTATAGCTTAAAGAAAAACAACACAGGCATCCACCATCCAGGTTAAGAAAAAGGATATTTACCAGGGCTTTAGAAGTCCCTTGGGTGCTGTTCTCCAGTAGCATCTGCATCCCTTCCAGACATACATACATGTGAAAAAAAGCTGCCTTTGAGTCGATTCTGACTCGTCGTGACCCTATAGGAGAGAGTGAATGAAATTACATGTTTTCAGCGTAAGGATTAAAAAAAACAGTTGACACCAAGTCGACTTTGACTCCTGGTGACCTCGAGTGTAACAGAGTATAACTGTGCTCTGTAGGGTTCTCAACGGCTGAGTTCTCAGAAGTAGATCACCAGGCCTTTCTTCCTAGGTGTTTCTGGTTAAACTCGAACATCCAACCTGTCAGTTAGCAGCTGAGCACTTAACTGTTTACACTACCCCGCTACTCACTGTAAGTATTAAAAAAAAAAAAAATAGGACAAGCTAAACGGCATCATTCTGTTAGAATTTCTGGAAGAACCCATTTGGCTTCACCTGGGCCCTGTGTACACCTCTAGTCACACATGGCCTAGGTGAAGTACTACATAATACAGTAGTAGAGACCCCCCAAACACACACACTCTCTTTTTTTCCTAGAAGATTGGAAATGATAAGGCGAGGACTCATTTTGATTGGAAAACTTCATTATCCAAAATGTCAATAAACAGTGAGAAACTCTCTTTATGATCAGAAATCTAGAATAATACTACTATTAATAATAATAATATTTTATTACTTTTATTAATAATTATCATTAATAATATTGATATTAGTAATATTAAAGTCAAAAAGAGTTTACAGATGGGACGATCAACAATGTCAAAGAACACAAAGGAAAAACATTTGACTGTTTATTTTCGAATGTACATTTTCAGTAGTGTGAAGGGGTCCTGGATTAAAATAGAGTATGTAAATAATAAACTAGAGGGAGAGAGCATTTATCAAACAGAGGTCACAAGCTGACACTCTGCATATTTTACTTGGCAGTGAAAGGAAGGGGAAAAAGAGCTGCGAACCATATGTAAAATATTTCTTGTTCTCAGTGTCCCAAACATAATACACTGATGGATTTTTAATGTGCTTAAAAATCAACATTAAACATCTTAAAGACTTCTCATATTACAGGAAAACTGCATGATAACACCGCCTCCTGTGTAGGAGGGTTTGGTGAAATGCAGACCCAGTTTATGCCCACCGTTTAAACAGACTACCAAAAGGGTGTTACGCATGAAATTATACCAGGGAAAACCTGGTCAATTAAGCAACTAGGTTTCTTGAGTACCTTCAAATGAGTTAGTTTCTTTCTTATGCTTAAGGTTAACTCAGAGTTAAAATGAGATTTAAGATTGCTGTTAGGGTTAAAAGTGGCACAGACCAAACGATTTACGTTATAATGTACAACTGAAAGCATTAAGGCTCTCTGATTGTAAACCTCTGAAATGGATCTCTGGCTTAGTCAAGCCAAAGCATACTTGTTATAAGGATAATGGGGTGATTCACAGAATTTAAGGGAAGCTACCCTAGCTTCTGGAAGTGCAGAATCAGGGCACCTTTGAGAAACGGAGCAACTGAAGCTCAGGTCCTTCTTTCCAGCATGCTGCCTGAAAGTAAGCAGGCTCCAACAGCCTTGCATCTCCCTATGACTCCACTTGAGACTTTTAATTCCTGTCAAAGAAAAACTAATCAGCTAAGTCTGGATCAGGTGGAACTTTCTATGTGAGGATTGATGTTTTACTGCTAGAAGACACAATCATGGCAACTCAGAATAATTATGACATTATTTGAGCTTACTATTTGAGATTGAATCTCTTTGATTTTTTTGTTTCTCTCAAGTGTCTTTGAGTACTATGTCTGACTAAGCTTTGTACGTCACCTGTGCCAAAGTTTGTGATGTTGCTAGGTGCCATCAAGACGGTTCCGACTCAAAGAAACCCTATGTATAACAGAACAAAACACTGCCTGGTCCTCTGCCATCCTCAAAATGCTTGCTATATTTGAGTCGGTTCCTCACCAACACCTTGATTCAAAGGCATCAATTCTTCACCCTTCCTTATTCACCGTCCAGCTTTCACACACGTATGAGGTGGTTGAAAACACCATGGCTTGGGTCAGGTGCACCTTATTCCTCAAGGTGACATCTTTGCTTTAAAGAGGTCTTGCAGCAGATTTGTCCAATGCAACACGTCCTTTGACTTCTTGACTGCTGCTTCCATGGACATTGATTGTGGATCCAAGTAAAATTAAATCCTTAACAACTTCAACATTTTCTTCATTTATTGTGATGTTGCTTACTGGTCCAGTGTGAGAACTTTTGTTTTCTTTATGTTGAGGTACAATCCATACTGAAGGCCGTGGTCTTCTCTTTAGCTTCAACTTGAACATGCATCTGAGCAATTGATGATCTATTCCTTAGTTGCCCCCTGGCCTTGCTCTGACTGATGATATTGAGCTTCTCCATGGTCTCTCTCCACAGATGTGGCTGATTTGGTTCCTGTGCATTCCATCCAGTAAGGCCCACGTGTATAGTCAGCATTTATGCTGTTGAAAAAAGGCATTTCCAGTGAATAAGTTGTTGGTCTTGCCAAATTCTATCATGGGATCTCTGGCATCGTTTCTATAACCAAGGCCATATTTTCCAACTAGTAATCCTTCTTCTTTTTCCAACTTTTGCATCCCAATCACCAGTAATTATCAATGCATCTTGATTGCATGTTTGATCAATTTCAGACTCAGAAGTTGGTAAAACTCTTCAATGTATTCATTTTTGGCATTAGTGGTCAGTGTGTAAACTTGAATAAGAGTTGTATTAACTGGTCTTCCTTGCAGACATATGGATCCTATCCTATCACTGACAGCACTATATTTCAGGGTAGATCTTGAAACGTTCTTTTTGACAAAGAATGTGATGCCATTCCTCTTCAATTTGTCATTCCCTGCATAGTAGACCATATGATTGTCTGATTCCAAATGGCCATTACCAGTCTCTTTCAACTCACTAATGCCTAGGATATCAATCTTCAAGCATTCAATTTCACTTTTGACAACTTCCAAAAATGTGATGGAGCCTCAAAAATAAACTATTGATAATTAACATTTAATGAGAACTTGATATGGCCCAATCTCTGTTCTAAATTACTTACTCATGTATGACCTTATATGAGATAAACCAAAAAAAAAAAAAAAAAAAAACCGAACTCGTTGCCATCGAGTCAATTCTGACTCATATCAACCCTATAGGACAGAGTAGAACTGCCCCATAGAGTTTCCAAGGAGCACCTGGTGAATCTGATCTGCCGACTTTTTGGTTAGCAGCCATAGCTCTTAACCACTATGCTACCAGGATTTCCTTATATGAGATAGTTTTCGTTATTAACTCCATTTTATAGACAAGTTAAATAACTAAGGCATGTTGTTTATAAACCAAAAACACCCACCACCGTCAAGTTGATTTTGACTCATCATGACTCTAGAGTACAGAGCAGAAGTGCACCATAGGGCTTCCAAGGCTGTAATCTTTATGAAAACAGACTGCCACATCTTTCTCCTGAGGAGCTGCTGGTGTGTTCAAACTGTCTACCTTTTGATTAGCAGTCAATCTTTTTAACCACTGTGCCATTAGGAATCCTATGAAGTACATAGATATCTCAATTTCACACAGTTGTCATGTAGTAGAAACAGGATTTTTCTTTTAAATAATTTTTATTGTGCTTTAAGTGAAAGTTTACAAATCAAGTCAGTCTCTCACACAAAAACCCACATACACCTTGCTACACACTCCCAATTATCTCCCCATAATGAGACAGCTGGCTCTCTCCCTCCACTCTCTCTTTTCATGTCATTTTGCCAGCTTCTAACTCCCTCCACCCTCTCATCTCCCCTCCTGGCAGGAGATGCCAACATAGTCTCAAGTGTCTACCTGATCCAAGAAGCTCACTCCTCACCAGCATCCCTCTCCAATCCACTGTCCAGCCCAATCCATGTCTGAAGAGTTGGCTTCGGGAATGGTTCCTGTCCTGGGCTAACAGAAGGTCTGGGGGCCATGACCACCGGGGTCCTTCTAGTCTCAATCAGACCATTAAGTCTGGTCTTATGAGAATTTGGGGTCTGCATCCCACTGCTCTCCTGATCCCTCAGGGGTTCTCTCTTGTGTTCCCTGTCAGGGCAGTCATTGGTTGTAGACGGGCACCATCTAGTTCTTCTGGTCTCAGGATGATGTAGTCACTGGTTCCTGTGGACCTTTCTGTCTCTCGGGCTAGTAATCACCTTGTGTCCTTGGTGTTCTTCATTCTTCTATGATCCAGGTGGGTTGAGACCAATTGATGCATCTTAGATGGCTGCTTGCTAGCATTTAAGAACCCAGATGCCACTCTTCAAAGTGGGATGTAGAACGTTTTCTTAATAGATTTTATTATGCCAATTGACTTAGATGTCCCCTGAAACCATGGTCCCCAGACCCCTGCCCCTGCTACGCTGACCTTCAAAGCATTCAGTTTCTTCAGGAAACTTCTTTGCTTTTAGTTTAGTCCAATTGTGCTGACCACCCCTGTATTGTGTGCTGTCTTTCCCTTCACCTAAAGTAGTTCTTATATACTATCTAATTAGTGAGTAGAAACAGGATTTTGACTAAGCTCTTAATTGAAGGGCTGTGCTCTTAAATATTGTACCACACCTGCTTCAGTAAATGCTTGTTAAACAACCTCTTGTTTGAGAGAGAGAGAAAAAATAATTTGGCACTCTTTTTTTAAAGTCTAATATTGTTTATTTGAAATTGGCAAAAAATAAAAAATAATTCCACATCTAAATAAGAATGATCATTAGATCCTGTTTCTTGAGATGCATTTCTGTGACCCTGGATGAAATGTCTGTCCTTCTCCATCTCTGTACCAAATCACACTCCTTTTGTCCACTCAAGGACATGTTTCCAGCAATGGTCCCTATCTCTGCCCCATCATCACTTTTTTCTTTCTATCCTTTATCGTTTTCATCAATATGCTAATACAGATAACTCATCTCTTGACTGTATTTCCTCCCATAGCTACCACTTACCCCACTGCTTCTATTTACAGAAAAAACTCCTAGAAAGAGGACCTTATACCCCGTACCTCAAAGTATTCCTCTTCCATTATTTCTTAAACCCTCTCTAATCAGGTTTTCCCTTCCATCTCTCTTCTGAACCTGCCCTTGTCAAGTTCATTAATGGCATCTTCAATGGTAAGTCAATGGTCAAGTTCCAGTCATCATTCCTAGGCACTGCTGATCACTGCTTCGTCCTCAAAACACTTTCTTCTCTTGGCTCCAATGACCCCACATTCTTCTTGTTTTCCTCCTACCCTACAGGCTGTTCTTTCTCAGTCTCTTTGCTGATTTCTCCTCATCTTCCCAGGCTCCTAGTGATGGAATGTCTGGAAGTTCAGGCTTTGGGCTTTAGTCACCTTTATTTACAAACATTTTTGTGATGATTTAAATCCATCTTAAGACTTGAATGTCATCTCCATGTTGATGACTCCATGCTGATGATTTTTACCTACAACCCAAACCTCTCCCCAAAAGTTTCTACTTGCCCTCTCTTCTTGGATGTCTAACCAGATACTTTTTACATTCATAACATCCAAAAGTCAAGTCATGACCAAATACCAAATTTTTATTTCTAGTTGTGTACAACAAAACCTTTGATTCACTCTTGACTCTGGTGATAGACTAGTCTGAATGGCCCTGGAGGCTCATTTTCTTCCAGCTTTTGGTAGTTCAGGAGACAGGGCTTAGTTGGATTGAACCAGTCCATGAAGAGATAAGGCCTTTGGCTGATGTTCTCATTCCCACCAGGCAAGACTGTTCGCAGGGCCCTTCATGTATAGACCTTGGCCCTTGGTATGCATAATCCCTAGCATTGTTCCTGGTTAGGAAATTTCTTGTACATGTCTTGTTACTTAGAGAAACTGAGTTCCCCAGCCTTTCTTAGGTTTCCTATAAATATGTAACATGGTGTGGGGTAAAGGTTCCTTCTCTTTTTCAGAACTCTCTGTTTCACATCCAACCTGTTGGCTAAGGCAGGCCCTTTCTACTGGAACCTTGG
Organism: Elephas maximus indicus; assembly: GCF_024166365.1. NCBI lineage: Eukaryota > Metazoa > Chordata > Mammalia > Proboscidea > Elephantidae > Elephas > Elephas maximus. Next base: position 40,187,996 of record NC_064837.1, on the reverse strand, counting down.
TACGTACAGAACATCTATGCTTGGCCCATGCTGTGGAATAATGAGAGTTCAGGGTACTGCAGGTTCTTTGCTAATTTTCTGCTTGTAAGATCACCTTCCATAAATCCTATGTTACATCTGCACCATGTGGCATTAGTGGTGTCAGTGACACCCTTGGATGACAGAATCCTTCCTTTCTCTCACACTCCCTACCAATCTGTCAGCAAATCTTATGAGCTCTGCCTTCAACATATATTCAGACCATGACCACTTCTCATTGCCTACACTACTACCATCTGATCTAAGATGCTATCATTTCTCAACTGCATAACTGAGGTATGCTCCTAAATGGTTTCTCTGCATTCACTCTTTCCCCTATACAGTCTATTTACATTATAACAGCTACTGGGACACTTTTGAAATGAATGTGAAATCATGATACCCCTCTGCTCAAAACTATCCAGTGGCTCCCTAACATCCTCAGAGCAAAAGCCAGACAGACAATGGTCCACAAGGCCTGAACTGATTCTCATTCCCCCCACCTCTCAGAACACATTCTTTCTTATGTGACCTTTTGATCACTCTTTGCCGTACCACCAGTCTTCGTGTAGGTTGCAAAGCAGGAGCCTGGCTGGTGTGTTCCTCTCTCAGGGCCACAACTGGATAGTTACATCTGCATAGACAACACTTGCTCCAGATATCCCTATGTCTATGTCCCTCAGCTTCTTTTAACCTTTACTCACACACCGTCTTCTTAGAAGGGTATTTCTGTCCAACCTATTTAAAATCGTAGCCCTTAAGCCCAGAACCTCTGTCATATACCCCTGTTTCATTTCTCTTTTTAAAAAACCCCACCCATTACTGTCGAGTCGATTCTGACTCATAGGGACCCTATAGGACAGAGTAGAACTGCCCCATAGGGTTTTCAAGCAGCACTTGGTGGATTTGAACTGCCAACATTTTGGTTAGTAGCCATAGCTCTTAACCGTGGCACCACCAGGCTTTCCATTTCTCTCCTTAGCATTTATATATTTTTTAAAATCTTCTGTCTCCCCCAATTAGAATATAAGTTTCATGAAACCAGAAACCAGAAACCAAACCCAGTGCCATCGCGTCGATTCCAACTCATAGTGATCCCGTAGGATCCCGTAGAACTGCCCCATACAGTTTCCAAGGACAGCCTTGCGGACTTGAACTGCCAACCCTTTGGTTAGAAGCAGTAGCACTTAACCACTGTGCCACCAGGGTTTCCCAAATCTTCATGAGGATGAGTATTTATTACATATATATATGTATAGCACTGGGTTTGGGTTATATATATGTGTGTGTGTGTACATGTATATATGTATATATAATTGGCTGATTAATCTCAAGAGTCTCAGATAGTACATGACACATTGTCTGCATCCAGTAAATACTTGTTGAAAATTTAATTTATCAATGTGTGAATTAGCTGGTTTCTGAATATGTCCTAGCTGTGCAAAAATCTGCTCATTTTCAATTAAAAACATGTTATTGAGAAAAAGCCTAAGTTTGCTTAGAAATACCATGGCATTAATAAATAGAAAATGTACTCCACAGCAGCAGTAGGTCATACAGAATATAAGATTAAACCAGCTGTCTATGGAATTCTGGAAGAGTAAACAGAAATTCTACAAGAGTAAATACAAATTCAGTTCATTATTTTCTAACCTTGGCTAAAACTTTTCCCTCCAAATGGACAAGTTGTGCTGAAAAAATGACCTGTTTGCAGACAGCAAATGCTGTTGCTGAGGGGCTGAACCAGGCGTGGGAATCCTGAATCAGGCCTCTGAAATCACCTCTCAACTTGCAAAGGAGGGAAAGGGCTGCTGGAACAGACGCAGCGCAGGGTTGTGCCAAGGCGAGTGCAGAAGCGCTCTCTCTGCCGAATCTTGCTCCTGCCTTATGCTTCTTGGAAGCAGAATGTGGTTGTTAATATATTAGAAAGACTGGGGACTACAAAGAGGAGGAGGAAGAGCTGGGACACTGCTCAGCAAATACTTTAGAGTGCCCCAGGGAGTGAGGGAAGTGCCTGGAGTAAGTGAGACTGTTTACCAAACAAAGCTTATAGCATCACATTTCGTATTTTGCCTGCCTCTGTCTGTGTGAGGCATGTAGAAATGCCTTTGACTATGGCATTCCCTTGCTCTGCTGGGTTTAATTAAACTTGCTTTGTGCTTCGAAAATCTGCAAACTCTTTGCAGTTGAGGGGAGAAAACCAGGGGTTATTCACATGGGTAGATTTTTCCCTTTAACTCACCAGATGAAATGCTTTGTTGTCTGCACTGACGCTGGTGGTTGCAGCGTGGTGCCAGAATCCATTAACAGAGCCTGCTCAACATGCCTGTGAAATGGAATTGCCGCCTAACTCTAGTGCACCTGATTGATGGCCTCAGAGGGGAAGGTCACTAGATTTTGGCCCTTATCAGAGATCTGTCATACTGTACAACGGCCCCACAGCAATGAATGGGAAACGATGCATGCCCTTATTGGAGCAAAGGAAGCAGTGGTGCTGGGGTTTCCTGAACTTCCCAGGGTACCATACTCCATTTCCTGTGTGAATGGCTAGTGAGTATTGGCGGCTTGACCCAATAACAGATTACCTTTCACTTGTTACAAAGAAATAACATTATCTACCGAATTGTCAGCATGAAAAATTAATCTTTGCTGACACTAAATCAAAGCAAAAAACCCGTCGCCCATCAAGTCAATTCTGACTCATAGTGACCCACAGGACAGAGCAGAACTGCCCCATAGGGTTTCCAAGGAGTGCCTGGTGGATTCGAACTGCTGACCTTTTGGTTAGCAGCCAAACTCTTAACCACTACACCACCAGGGTTTCCTTGGTGGCACTAGGATGTCATATTTCAGTTGAGAGATAAGAGAAATCAAGGAATGAAAAGGAAATGCTTCCTTGCAGAGACCAGGGAATGATTTCACCTCATTTAAAGGAAAACACAAAGCTGAAAAAAAAAAAAGTGATTGAAGAACATAACAAAATTGATTCTTGAGCAGAAGCCTGAAACTCTGGAAGCCTCAAACTTCTTAAAGTCCAAAAATGACCTCATGCCATGTGCTCTTAGTTTAAAGTCACAGAAACTACAAATTGCTCTCCTGTGGCAGGTCAGCCTGGCCCATGGCCACAGAAGAGTACAGCTTACATAATGGATTTCCAAAGCTTCCAGAAAACATGAGTTGCTGTCGAGATGATTTCAACTCGTGGAGACCCCACTTGTGTCAGAGTAGAGCTGTGCTCCATAGGGTTTTCAATGGCTAATTTTTTGGGAAGTAGATTTCCAGGTCTTTCTTGTGAGGGGCCTTTGAGTGGACTTGAACCTCTTTCAGTTAGCAGCCGAGTATATTAGCCATTTGTGTCACCCCAGGACTCCCTCCAGAAAGCACACCTATCACTTAATTACTCCCCTTGCCCACTGACTGCTACTTGAATTCCATCAACGATGTGAATTTCTTCTCTTGCTCATTATAGCTCCTCCCTGATCCTGTCTCCTGTTTCTGTAATGTCCCAAGTGCCTTCATGACTTTGCACGCGCTACTTCTGGTACAAAGTTTCCCAAGCTAGTCTTCTTTGGTGGATTTGGAGATTTCAAATGAGCCCCATTCTATATCACCTGACACTGCTATTGCAGATAATTAGTAATGAGTCAAACAGCCTTGGGATAGTTCCTACACTTGATTTCCTAATATCTCATATTATTTGTATTGGAGATTCATAAAGTGATACCTAGAAGCTGCCGGACTTTGGTTTCAAGTCCCAACATTTCAGCGTGAGGTACTAACGTACCCTACCTGTTCATTGATCTTCCTGCTACTTAACATGCTTGCTTCCTTACATCTAGACTCCAATTCCTGGTACGTATTCCTGATTTTGGGCATAAAGGAAAAAAAATTATCACCCTTTACCTCTCCTTGAAGCTACAGAAAGAGACGGGGATGCAACTTCGAGGTGGATGAAAAGGGCCTCTATCCAAGGTGGACTCAGTCACGCACCCATGAGAAGTGAATGCAAACTACGACACAAGATATATTTCAAGGGGTTTTAATCCCAAGCACTCACCCATGTCTTAAACACCCTATTCTTAATGCCCTCCTTTGCCTAATGAACATTTACATCAACTCAAGTCACAGCCTAAGCATTAGCTCTTCAAAATGGTATTCACTGACCACTGTGTCAAGAATAGAAACTTCATATTGCAAATTTCATAGCATCTTGATTTTTTTTTCCTTTCATGATCCTTGTTTCAATTTCCACTGTGGATTTTCTATACCTTACATGAGAAAGAAGCTGCCTGTTTTGTTTATTGCAGTATCTCTGTATCTATCATAGTAGCTTGCCCATGATGAACAAATATTGTTGGTTGAATGAGTAGATAGACTAAAATACAATTGTCTCTTAGAAGGGGAATACCCATATATTCAAAGCAATATTAGCACCTTTACTAAGAGTAGGTTATCACAGGAAGACAGCACTGTGGTAGATAAAGACCGTGAAGACAATGGCTAGTGTTACACCTTACTTATACCATATCTTCAAGAAAGTTACTTAACCTCAACGTCTACTTACTTATCAGACTTGTTATAAAAATGACATCAAGCAATGCATGAGGAAGTACTACATTGTACCACATCAGTTACTATGATGATGCTTCCTATGACTGTCGTTGTTAGAACCAGTAGGTTCTGACTCATAAGTATCCTATGTACAACAGAATGAAACAATGCCCAGTCTTGCACCATCCTCACAATTGATGCTATGTTTGAGCCCCTTGTTGCAGCGACTGTGTCAATCCATCTCATTGAGGGTCTTCCTCTTTTTCACTGACCCCTCTACTTTACCAAGAATGATGTCTTTCTCCCGGGACTGGTCCCTCCTAATAACCTGTCCAAAGTACCTAACACAAAGTCTCACCATACTTACTTCTAAGAAGCACTCTGGCTATATTTCTTCCAAGACAAACTTGTTCGTTCTTCTGGCAATCCATGGTATATTCAATATTCTTCACCAACAACATAATTCAAAGGCACCCATTCTTCTTCAGTCTTCCTTATTCATTGTCCAGCTTTTGCATACATATGAGGCCACTGAAAATATCATGGCTTGGGTCAGGTGCACCTTTGCACGCAAATTGACATCTTTGCTTTTCAATGCTTGAAAGAGGCCTTTTGCAGCAGATTTGCCCAGTCAATATGTTGTTTGATTTCCTGACATCTGCTTCCATAGGCGTTGATTTTGAATCCAAATAAAATGAAATCCTTGACAACGTCAATTTTTCTTCACTTATCATGTTTTTGTTGGTCTAGTTGTGAGGATTTTTGTTTTTGTTGAGGTATAATCCACACTGAAGGCTGTAGTCTTTGATCTTCACCAGTACTTCAAGTCCTCTTCACTTTCTGCAAGCAAGGTTGTGTCATCTGCATAACGCAGGTCGTTAATGAGTCTTCCACCAATCCTGATGCCACATTATTCTTCATATAGTCCCCTGATGCCACATTTTTCTTGATATAGCCCAGCTTCTTGGATTATTTGCTCAGCATACAGATTGAATAAGTATGGTAAAAGGATACAAGCCTGATGCACATCTTTCTTGATTTTAAACCATGCAGTGTCTCTTAGCTCTGTTTGAATGCCTGCCTCTTGATCTATGTACAGGTTCCTTATGAGCACAATTAAGTGTTCAGGAATTCCCATTCTTTGTAATATTATCCATATTTTATTACAATTCACATGGTCAAATGCCTTCCCATAGTCAATAAGACACAAGTAAACATTTTTCTGTTATTCTTTGCTTTCATCTGAGATCCATCTAACATCAGCAATAATATCCCTTCTTCCATGTTCTCTTCTGAATCTGTGTTAAACTTCTGGCAGTGCCCTGTCAATGTACTGCCGCAACTGCTTTTGAATGATCTTCAGCAAAATTTTACTTGCCTGTGAAATTAATGATATTGTTTGATAATTTCCACATTCGGTTGGATCACCTTTCTTTGAAATGGGCAGAAATATAGATATCTTTTTTTTTTTTTCCAGTCTGTTAGCCAGGTAGCTGTCTTCCAAATTTCATGACATAGACAAGTGAGCACACCCAGAGCTGCATCCGTTTGCTGAAACATCTTAATTGGTATTCCAGCAATTCCTGGATCCTTGTTTTTCTCCAATGACTTCAGTGCAGCTTAGACTTTGCCCTTCAATATCATCAGTTCTTGATCATATGCTACCTCCTGAAATGGTTGAATGTCAACCAGTTCTTTTTGGTACAGTGACTCTCTATATTCCTTCCATCTGTTTTTGAGGCTTTCTGCATCTTTCAGTAGTTTGCCCATAGAATTCTTCAATATTGCAGCTTGAGGCTTGACTTTTTTCAGCTTGAGAAATGCAGAGCGTGTTCTTCCTTTTTTGTTTTCTAACTCCAGGTCTTTGCACATTTCATTACAATATTTTACTTTGTCTTCTTTAGCTGCCCTTTGAGTCTTCTGTTCAACTCATTTACTTCATCATTTCTTCCATCCACTTTAGCTACTCTACATTCCAGAGTAAGTTTCAGAGTCTCCTTGGACGTCCATTTCAGTCTTTTCTTTCTTTCCTGTTTTTTAATGACCTTATTCTTTCTTCATGTATGATGCCCTTGATGTTATCCCACAACTCGTCTGGCCTTTGGTCATTAGTGTTCAATGCATCAAATCTGTTCTTGAGATGGTCTCCAAATTCAGGTGGGAAATACTCAAGTTTGTATTTTGGCTTTCTTTGACTTATTTTATTTTTCATTAGCTTCAACTTGAACTCACATATGAGCAATTGATGGTCTTTTTTGCAGTTGGCCCCTGGCCTTGTTTGGACAGATGATATTGAGCTTTTCCATTATGTCTTTCTATAGATGTAGTCAATTTTATTCCTGTGTTTTCCAGGAAAATCCACGGGTAGAGTCACTGCTTGTGTTGCTGAGAAAAGGTATTGGCAATGAATAAGTCATTGGCCTCGCAAAGTTTTATCATTTGATCTCTGGAGTCATTTCTATCGCCAATGCCATATTTTCCAACTACAGATCCTTCTTTGTGTCCACCTTTCACATTCTAATCACCAGTAATTGCCAATGCATCCTGATTGCATCTTTAATCAATTTCAGACTGCAGAAGTTGGTAAAAATCTTCAATTTCCTTAATTTTTGGCATTAGTGGTTGGTGCATAAATCTGAATAATAGTCATATTAACTGGTCTTCATTGTAGGCATATGGATATTATCCTGTCACCCACAGCACTGCAATTCAGGACAGATCTTGAACTCTTCTTTTTGGCAATGAACATGACACTATTCCTCTTCAATTTGTCATTCCAGGCATGGTAGACCATATGATTGTCTGATTCAAAATGGCCAATACCCATGCATTTCAGCTCACCAATGCCTAGGATATCAATCTTTATGTATTACATTTCATTTTTGATGAGTTCAAATTTTCCTAGATTCACACTTTGTACATTCTATGTTTTGATTATTAATGGATGTTTGCCACTGTTTCTTCTCACTTTGAGTCATGCCACATCACCAAATGAAGGTCCTAAAATCTTTAATCCATCCACATCATTAATGTCAACTCTACTTTGAGGAGGCAGCTCTTCCCTAGTCATATTTTGAGTGCCTTCCAACCTAAGGGGCTCATCTTCCGACACTATATAAGACAATGCTCTGCTGCTATTCATAAGGTTTTCACTGGCTATTTTTTCAGAAGTGTACTGCTGTGTCCTTCTTCCTGGTCTGTCTTAGTCTGGAAGTTCTTCTGAAACCTGTCCACCGTAGGTGACCCTGCTGGTATGTGAAATACTGGTGACAAAGCTTCCAGTATCACAGCAACACATAAGCTACCACAGTGCAGCAAACTGACAGACTCCTGGTGGTTCCTCGGATTACAGGCCCTTAAATCCCAAAAGTATTGGAGTCTGAATGAATAGCTCTAAACCTCAGTCACAGGTATCAACAACCCATATGGGTCTACAAAGTCAGAGTGAGTTTGCAAAACCACAGTATTCTTTTTTTCTATTAGTCTGAATTCAATATATAAGAGGCTCTCCTTAAGGTGAGGAGCTAAGTGTACTTAGGCTGATAGAGGAATACGTCACTGAAGACGTTTAACCTGAAGCCATGATGGAAAGAGTTTTGAAGGTGAGAAGACATTGAAAGATGGGCCATAAAACCTTGAAAACATGAAAAGAAAGGAAAGTTTGACTCCCAACTTAGATATGTGATAAAGAAGCAGAAAGCAACAATCCATCAGAAAGGCAGTCAGAAGGCAATCACGTTTTAAAGCATTTCTGCTGTGCTGCAGGGAAGTTTTCTGAAGTCCAGGTCTCAGGGTGTCAACCAGGTGATTGTTAAAATGATAGGTACCCTGACCTGGGAGACACCAAGCTAACCTAGTCTTCATTCACAATGGTCCAAAATTGGCATATTAACTCCCCAAATATGGGCCATCGCCAAACCAAATATTAGGATGAAGGACTAAGAAGGATGAGAAATGCTTTCTAACATTTTTCCCTCACATTTTATCAAATTAAACACCCAATTCCCGTTTAGCTTAGGCTGGTTTTCTGATTATAGGTACCCTGTCAAATTCATTGTCCTTAAAACAGGATTTGAAATTGTATAGTTTAAGGTCAGATTTTACTGGGTAAATTTGCATTAAATCTTTGGACAATAACTGCATTATTCAACTGACTTACTTTGGTTCATAGGTATTTGGTGAACTGACTAAACTGAGGAATCCCTGGCGGAGTGGGGACGGGGGGTGGGGAGACACTAGGCAATCTTTTACCATTCAAGAAAGATTGCCGGAGGAATATATAATAAAAATAAACAACAAAAACCCAAAAAATAGTTTAGTTTCCAGGTATGTTGGTATTCTAGGGCTGCAATAACAAAATACCACAAAGTGGGTGGCATTAAAGAACAAATTTATTGTCTCACAGTTCTGGAGGCTAGGAATCTGAATTGAGGGTGTTGGCAAGGCTATAGTCTCTTGTAAATCTCTAGAACATACTTTCTTGCCTCCCTCATCTTCTGTTAGCCCCAGAATTTGTAGATGCATCTTCAAATGGCTGTCTTTTCTCTCTATGTCTGTCTCTGTGTCTCTTCTCCTGTTTTATAAAGACACCACCCAGATGGGATTAGGACCCACCCTATTCCTGTATAACCTCGTGTTAACTGACCCTATTCTTCAAACAGGATGGCATTCACATGTATTGGTATTGGAGGTTAGGACTTCAACACATTTTGAGGGGTGTGTAATCGAATCCATAACATTGGGCTAAATTCAGTATGGATTTAGAAAAGTCCTGAACCAGCAGTATGTTGACACCAAAGAGACTCATAATATAAAGGCAAACCTCAAGGTTTCTTTTAAGGATTGCTAGCACAGATCTAAAACAAACCAATATGGATGGAGAGGACGTTACAGCAGTCTTCTCGACCAATGGCTACCAAGATCTTGACTTTTCCCAGGTTGCTGTCATGAAATTTGTCTTGTTCTAGCAATTAAAAGAGATTCATATCTGCATAGTAGAAACTTGTGCGATGACTCCAAGGCAGCTCCTCAAAATAGCTAACTCTATTTTGTTTTGTTTTCCTCAGTAGAAGAATTCGATGCCAACATTCAAATTCCTTATTCAAACAGTGAGTGTATCTGAAAGACACAGTTCTTTCTGTATTGCCTGACTTTGTTTTGTTTTGTTTTCAAAACAAGCAAAAACATCTGTTTAGTACAGAAAAGAATAACTCTGAAGAAACTTAAGCTTTTAGGGGGTTGGTGACATTTATTAAGCACTTACTAGGCTAAATCAAACGATATATTGCATTGGGCAAATCTGCTGCAAAAGACCTCTTTCAAGAGTTTAAAACCAAAGATGTCACTTTAGGACTAAGGTCCCCCTGACCCAAGCCATGGTATTTTCAATTGCCTCATATGCATGGGAAAGCTGGACAATGAAAAAAGAAGACCAAAGAAGTGATGCATTTGAACGATGGTGTTGACAAAGAATATTGAGTAGATTATGGACTGCCAAGAGAATGAACAAATCTGTCTTGAAAGAAGTATAGTCAGAATGCGCCTTAGAAGAGAAAATGGTGAGAACATGGCTTATAAACTTTGGACATGTTATCAGGAGGGACTAGTCCCTGGAGAAGGACAACAGGCCTGGTAAAGTAGAGGGTTGGTGAAAAAGAGAAGACCCTCAACAGTGGCTGCAACAATGGGCTCAAACATAGCAATAATTGTAAGGATGGTGCAGGACCAGTCAAGGCTTCCTTCTCTTGTGCATGAAGTTGCTATAAGTGGAAAACAATTAGATGGCACCTAACGACAACGTGCTAAATCCATCCCTGGGTGGAACAAATGGTTAAGTGTTTGGCTAGTAACCAAAAGGTTGGTAGTTCGAACCCATCTAGAGGCACCTCAAAAGAAAGCCCTGACAATTTGCTTCTGAGAAGTCACAGCCTTGAAAACTATGGAGTACAGTTCTACTCTGCACATGTAAGGTCACCATGAGTTGGAATCTACTCGAGGGCAATTTTTTTTTCTTTTTTGGTATGCTAGATCCAGGATGCTAAAGGGAATCTGAAACTCTCAGGTGTTTTATTGGAGAAACAAAAATTATAATCTTGGTTTTAAAAGATCTTAAAGATGCTGTTAAAATAATCACTTTGTTTTTTTATGATGATCTTAAGGAGCCCTGGTGGTGCAGTGGTTAAAGTGCTTGGCAGCTAACCGAAAGCTCAGCAGTTCGAACCCACCAGTGGCTCTGTGAAGGAAAGATGGGAAGTCTGCTTCTGTAAAGATGTACAGCCTTGGAAACCCTATGGGACAGTTCCACTGTGTCCTATAGGGTCACTTCGAGTTGGAATCCACTAGACAGCAATGCGTTTGGTTTTTTGATTTGGTATCTGCGATACAGAATGTGAGTGCTTGTGTGTTGTGTGTATGTGTGTGTGGTGGGGGTGGAGAGTTTATGTTTGTTTTAGGTCTGCTAAATTTGGGAGTTCCTCTTCACTCTGTAATAAATTAAATTTTATAAATTATCACAGTGAGATGGAAATTTCAGGATACCAAGAGATAAAAATACTCAGAGTTTCACAAACCCTTTATTTTGTCTCAAATGCATAGAACGAAAAAGAGGTAAGTATTATCAACTCTACTTTCAGGTCTCTTTCTATAGGTAGGAATCATTTCATTGTCCCTGGACCCTAAATTTTGTACTCACTCCTTGATGATTTGACACAAATGACAGAGCTGGTGCCCATAGTTTATAATTAAATCACTGTTAGCCTAGACTGGACTTGGTCCCACCAAGATGGTGGCAAGGAATAGAAGGAGGCTATCTAGTGATCGGAGTAGATGGCCTTTGGTAAATTTAATCACACCCCTGCCTACGGTGAGTTCCATTACAACTTATGATTGCTTTATTTTGCATTCAAATGACAAGTTTATGTTTAACCTATTTAGTGAGACATAAATACAAAAAAAAAAAAAAGAGCAAGGAAGCAGAATTCCTAAACAAAGCCTTGGGGATTTGCAGATGTGCGTCTATCTCCTTTAGTGCAGTTATGCAAATGATTTACAGGAAAGTGCACAGAAAACGTGTCTGGCATATCTTGCTTTAGAGCAGTGATAGTAATCTATAACCCTCTCATATTTGTCCACAAGAAAGAAACATCATTATGTGCCTGTTTGGGGCGGGGAGGGTGGTTTCATTTGGGAAGTCTGAGGATTCTCATCACGCATGTGTGTGTGTGTGTGTGTGTGTGTGTGTTTATAGAAATGTTTCCAGTGTTATCTCTGAGATGGGGGTCAAGGGACTCACAGCGGTTTTGGTTGGGGGGGAGAATTTGCATTTGCTTTTTTTTTTGATAAAATTTTTATTTTGAAATAAAGCCACATATACAGAATGGTTGCAAAGATAGATAGTACCAAAAACCAAAACCAAACCCGCTGCCATGGAGTTGATTCTGACTCACAGTGACCCTACAGGACAGAGTAGAACTGCCCCATAGGGTTTCCAAGGAGTGCCTGGGGGATTCCAACTGCTGACCTTTTGGTTAGCAGCCGTAGGTCTTAACCATTATGCCACCAGGGTTTCCATTCATAGTAGAGAGTTCCCATATACTCCTCGTGCAATTTCCCACATTGTAAACATCCTACATCGCCACGGTATGCTTATTACAACTAAGAAACCATCATCGGTACCTTACTGGAAACTAAACTCCAGGCTTTACCCAGATCTCACTAGTTTATTCACTAATACCTTTTACAGTGAGACCAAATTGTTACTTTATACCTTTTTTGTAATGATTGGAATTGATAACCTTCTGCAACATTCTTTGCAATTCATAAAACTGTTTAAAAAATTCCAACATACATGTGTAATTTACAATTACTTCGATTAGAGATTTGTCCAACACTTGCTTATCCAAACCAAAAACCAAACCCACTGCTGTTGAGTCAATTGCAACTCATAGCGACCCTAGAGGACAGAGTAGAACTGCCCCATAGAGTTTTGAAGAAGCACCTGGTAGATTCCAACTGCTGACCTTATGGTTAGCAGACATAGCTTTTAACCACTGCGCCACAGGGGTTTCCTACTTGCTTTTCAGGAACCTAAAATACGACTAAGATGCTCTGAGGAATGGAGAAGAGACAGGTGAAAAGGGGAATATAGCCCTTTCCCTTAATTTACTTCTAGTGTTTATTTTTAAAATTATGTACATTTTCACAAACAAAAATTTTAATTAGAATTATCAGTAATTTAATTATAAAAAAATACAGGGATTATTAAAAATGTAGTTATAAAATGAAAAGAGCTATTCATAATTTTAAACATATTCCAGGCATGATTCAAGGTATTTTACATGCTTTATATATGCATTATCTCACTTAAGACCCCCAATAACCACATACAAACAAATGGCTATTATACTCACCTATCTATAAAAACCTAAGGAACCAAAGAGTTAGATGACTGTATAAATTAAGACAGTAACAACTGGAGCTAGGATTTGGACCTCTTTATGATTCTAAAGGGTGTGTTTCCTTCCACTCTGCCATGCAGTTTCTGTCAACAAGTTAAACTTGACCATTCTAAGGACAAACAAGTTGACTTTGCTATTTCTGAACTCAAGCTAACTGACAGGGCAGGTAAATCAAGGCAGGAAGGCAGGCAGTGGACAGTAAAATTTAAAAAAGGAGATTGACCAAAAGGAGAATGCAGTGCACATTAATTTTGCACATTTTGCATAATCTTTAATGGCCATTTTAAATCACCATGTGCTCAAGACGTTAGGAATATAAAGTACACTCAACTTCAGTACTCCTTAATGTGCTTGTAGCTCATAACTGGGACTGCGTTCCACTCTGATTTGTTCCTGTTTTCATTAAATCTTGGGCTTTTAAAAAATTTTATTTCTTCATCCTGTAGATTCACTCATAAAATACATTGAGGAATCATATCTTCTCTTGAGGTCTTTTTTTTTTTTTTTTCTTCCAGGTACTGTATATTCCAAAGTGATGGCCCAGAGGTGAAATAGAGATTAAGTAGTGGAAGATGCATTGAGAAGGAGGCTGCAGCTCTGGTTAAAAGAATAAAGCAGAGTGAGATTTGAAGAGGAAATCGGCTCTTTGCTTAAAGTATCTTCCTCTTTTAATATGGGTGAGAGTTGGCACTTTTTACTGGAGATGTGTTTTCATGAAACTTTATATTTATTCACAGGGTTTATAGCTTGGACAGTAAGAATACAGCTAGAAAATCTGACAGTTTACTGAAATTCAGAGTTTTCTAAAAGTTTGGCTTTTTATCTGGATGGAGTACATACCCAAGACTTGGTTAAGTACTTACTTAGCTTAGGTTACTTACTTTATCTAAGGCTATGGGAAGCGTTAGAACAGTTAGATTAAGACAGTATCATGGATTGAATTATGTCTCCCCAAAAATGTGTATATTAACTTGGTTAGGTCATGATTCCCAGTATCCTGTGTTTGTCCTCCATTTTGTGATTGTAAATTTTATGTTGAGAGGATTAGGGTGGGATTGTAACACCACCCTTACTCAGATCCAGTGTAAAAGGGGTTTCCCTGGGGTGTGGCCTGTACCACCTTTTATCTTCCAAGAGATAAAAGGAAAGGGAAGCAAGCAAAAAGTTGGGGACCTCATACCACCAAGAAAGCAGCGCCAGGATCGGAGCACGTCCTTTGGACCCGGGGTCCCTGCACTTGAGAAGCTCCCCAACCATGGAAAGACTGAAGGCAAGGACCTTCCTCCAGAGCTGACAGAGAGAAAGCCTTCCCCTGGAGCTGACACCCTGAATTTGGACTTGTAACCTACCAGACTATGAGAGAATAAATTTCTCTTTGTTGAGAATTTGTGGTATTTCTGTTATAGCAGCACTAGATGACTAAGACAGACAGCATAAAAGCCTTAAACAAAACTGTGCTTAGTTTACAAAAAAGGAGAGTGGAAACCCCAAAAAATCAAATGCCAGAGCTTGAGAGTAGTATAAAACTAGTTACAGATCTCACTACTATACATTCTCAGTTCTTGAGGAAAAGCTTCCCAAAGAAAGATACAATATAACTCAATGTGTAAATGAACATATAAATATAGCTAAGATGAATAAAATTCCTATCTCCTCCATTAGAGTTTAAGCTGCTTGGAGGCAGGAATATTCCTCCTTTTTTCATATACCATCCAGTTTACAACGAGCACTTCAAACAGGGCCCTCCCCGGTAAACCTATTCGTTGTTCACAACAAAAGTGAACAAAAGGTGCATTCATTTGTATCATGATTCTAGGAGAAAGATCCAAGGGTCTGAATTTAGAACACTCTGATCTGCCAGCTGTCACTTCCTAGCTAGTATGTGACTTCCGAAATGTAAATTACAATACAGAGTTGTGATGACATAAGAAAAAGTATTTTTAAAAGTATAGGCCAATATATAATGTTTTGTGGTGAATAGTCTCAGACATTGTTAAATAAATTAGCTGACCTTGATTATATTATTCCTACAAAGATGTTTTTCTGGGTTTACTAAGGTTGTGGAAACTATGACAAAAATTGTGTAACAGGTGTTGTAGGGGAAAAACATTACAAAGTTTAGTAAAGCAAAAACAAAGTTTTATTCGGCGTATATTAAAAAAGACAAAAGTTAAGAAGTAGACAAGCCTGCCTGAGTCCAAGGAAATATTACAGTAAGCAAGAATGGGAAAACGGACAAGCATGTTACCACAGTCATGTCTGCCCCAGTCCAAGGAAGGTTACAGAGTAGACAAAAGTGGGAAAACGGACAAACATGCTGCCACAGCCATGTCTGCCAAGTCCAAGGAAGGTTACAGAGTCATCAGTATATATTAACATTACAAATGGGCAAAACCATTGAAAGCTTCACCTTTTTACAGATTGACTAGAAACTGTCATCTAACCTTTTGAATTGTCTTTCTAACAATCACTGGTACAGGTTTCAGGAACAATAGTCAGTAGGGTCTTCACTGGTCCAACAAATTTCTATTCACTAAATGTTAATAGAAAAAGGTAAGAGTGGATCCTGAAGCCAGCTCGTCAGACGTGGATTGGACTGGACAGTGGGTTGGAGAGAGATGCTGATGAGGAGCGAGCTACTTGCACCAGGTGGACACTTGAGACTGTGTTGGCATCTCCTGTCTGGAGGGGAGATGGGAGGGTAGAGGGGGTTAGAAACTGGCAAAAGGGTCACGGAAGGAGAGACTGGAAGAAGGGAGCAGGCTGAGAGTAAATGGGAGTATGTAGTAAGGTGTATATAAATTTATATGTGAGAGACTGACTTGATTTGTAAACTTTCACTTAAAGCACAATAAAAATTATTAAAAAAAAGAAGATAAGAGTGGAAAGTCTTTTGTGTTCTGGCTTATGTGAAAGTTTCTCTAAAAGATATTTTCCAAGATTATTCTATTGTCTTTATCTGTCAGGGCCCAGTTGATGTGTGTGTCCTTGTGAGTCCAGCTCCAGCTGGGTCACATTCTCTATATTCAAGGACAAGGAATAGTAACTCCAATATTATTTCCTAAATCAGTGGTAAACCAGAATATACCACTTGCCATTTATGAAATATTATTCTGGATTCCAAAGAGACACATTTCAAGAGAAAGACATAACACAGAGTTTATTTACTAGTAAGAAGGCCACCCTATCATTAATATATCATATTTAATCTGGTTTTCAGATTAAGTGGGATGTTGTTCTTGTTGTATGCCATCAAGTTGATTCCAACTCATAGCGACCTACACCTAGAGTAGAACTGCCTTATAGGGTTTCCTAGGTTGAAATATTTATGGGAGCAGATTGCCAGGTCTTTTCTCCCGCAGGTCCTCTGATGGGTTCTAATCCCTAACCTTTCGGTTCACAGCTAAGCACTTTAACCATTGCACTACCAAGAGTCCTTATTAATTGGGATGATGATGCCTCAATTGCCATTCTTCTAAGTTAAGCTTTAGAACGAGGTGATTCATCCTGGAAAACTTCAAATGGTGCAGAATGATAGCTGGCATTTCATTTTATTTTATTATATAAAGTATTTAATCTGTCCCCAGCTTTTGCAGTGCAATTGGCCACTGACTTAGGCTGTCTAAGGATTTGATGGCTAGTAACTCATAAGCTCACAGAAGAAACAGGTAAGGGCGTGAGGAAGCATGAAAGAAAAGGGAATAAATCAAGTAAAGTTGCTAGCTATCTCTGTGGAACTTCAAGCCTCAGCCTGATCCCTCAGGGAGTTTTGAAATGTAAATTACGCCTCAGCCTGTGCTTCCTGGAGGCAGGGGAACACCAGTTAGTCCTTGACATCTGGTGGTAGTGCTGGGGGATGGGAGTGGGAGGGTGTGACTCAGTGGGTGGCAACATGGCTCAGCAAAGGAATTCTAGAGACTGAATATAGAACTAGAAAGCCAAAAAGAACCAAAGCAACTTTTCTTCTTCTGTCTCATTTCCCCACAGTGTCTCTTGTCTCTTCTCTCCGAAGGAGCCCTCCCTCAGCTGCTTGTCAGCATATATGGACCTCCAAGTGGCTAGTCAAGCTTTTCCCCTTCAAGGAAAACTGCTCACAGGCAACAGCTTTTAAGTCTCTTAGCTCAAGGCCGGGAAAGAGGGAAACTGATTGGCTCAGGTAGCGATCTCTGTTCCCAGGAGCTGTAGAGGAGCAAAGTAGGGGTATAGGGGAGGACAGGGGCAGTGTAACAGGGCTAAAAACCCATCCGTTCACCTCCAGCTTGGTCATGGCAGCACTCCGAAAATCAGTGTGGGCTGGGCAAAAACAAAGAAAAACCAAACCTGTCGTGGTCCAGTCGATTTCAACTCACAGTGACTCTATATGTCAAGGTAGATCTGCCCCATAGAGTTTCCAAGGAGCGGCTGGTAGATTCAAACTGCTGACCTTTTGGTCAGCAGCCTTAGCTCTTAACCACTACACCAGGAAGGTCTCCAGTGGGCTGGGCAGGTACCTCAAAAACATGTCTGCGATACAACATATCATAGGATTCCCCAACACACGTACAAGAGTGAGTTGTTGTGTGCCATCAAATTGATTCTGACTTATAGACTCAGAGTAGAATTGCCCCATATGGCTTCCTAGGCTGTAATCTTGGTTTTCTTTTTTTTTTTTTTAATCTTGGGTGCCATTTAAATATTTTGCATTTAAATGTATTTACCCTGCAGGCTTGGTGGAGAACAAAAGCAGATTATGAGGTCTGTCAACTAATATCTTAATTATTCTCAATTGCATGTAATGTCAATAAAAACTGGAAATGCAGATATGCATAAACTAGCATCCTTGTTGCCTAAACAGTAGGATTGCTCTTAAGTGACTGAGTTTTATAGCTAATAGCACTGTAAATTGGTAAAAAAAAAAAAAGACCCTCTTAAAAAGCAATTTCATAAAAAGCATAAGAGCTATAAAAATGTTCATGTCCATTGACCCAGTAATTCTGCTTAAGAGAAACTATCATAAAGAGTTCAGAATATGGGGAAAAGCTTTATGTACTACATGTTTATTACAGAGGTAGTTACAGAGAAAAATAAAAATAATCTAAATATATTTCAAAAAGGGAATGATTTAATTAATCAGTAAAATTTTTTTTCAGTCATTTTTTCATTAAAATTATGGTTGCAAAGGGTAAGAAACCTCCTAGAAAAATGTTGATGTGCTTTTAATACTGAAAGGGAACTCTGACAACAAAGGTAAAAATGCATAGGGAAACAAAGAACCCCCCAAACCAAAAACATACCCTAAAACGTTAATCATGATTGAATCAGAGTAGTAAAATTTTATTTTTTTCTTTATTTTATGAATTGTTTCCACTGTGTATATTATTTTTTATAAAAGAAAACTACCTTACTAAAATTGCTAAGCTATCATCCCCACCTTCTTTATTGAGTGTTGTTTGTATACTCTAGAGCTGTTTCTTACTCTTCTTCAGTAGGCTACCAGCTCTCTTGAAACCTATTACTTTTTGAAAAGATTTTCTAAGTTAAAGACTGTATCTCTAAGTACTTGGAAACTACTGAGAGGAAAATAGAAAAGTCAGCCTAAGTAACTACTCTGGGGAAACTTAGGAAGGGCCTGGAGAAGTGGCCCAGTTGGAAAAAAAAAAATTACTACAGGCGAAGGAGAACTGTAAGTCTTCAGAAGTGTCTGAAACTGTCAAGTTTAAAACAGCAACCACATAGGAGGATCTACAGTAGTCAGTGTGTGTCTTATGAAGTATCTAGGAAAGCTACACAAGAGATAAAAAAAAAAAAGCAAATGCAAAAGTGACCATGAGCAATGTATATTTTCTTTTCCCAGTAACCTTGAGTTTAATTCTCCTGCCTGTTTATAAGACTCTGGGGCATTGTAAAACCTCAGAGAAGTGAAAGAATTTACATCCTCCATGCCCTGCTGGTGCAGTGGTTAAGAGCTCAGCTGCTAACCAAAAGGTCAGCAGTTCGAATCCATCAGCTGCTCTTTGGAAGCCCTAAAGGGAAGTTCTACTGTGTTGTATAGGGTCAATATGAGTTGAAATCAACTCAATGGCAACATTTTTTTTTTTTTTTTTTTTTTTTAATGCTCGGAATGGTGGTTTTCTTCTGAAGCTGTTCTGTGGGCAGAGCTATGTTTCCACAGTACTAAAAACCCTTTGCCATCAAGTTGATTCCGACGCACAGCAATCCTATAGGAGAGGGTAGAGCTGCCCTCACACAGTTTTCATGCTTATAATCTTTATAGAAACCCGGGTGGCGTAGTGATTAAGAGCTATGGCTGCTAACCAAAAGGTTGGCAGCTCGAATCCACCAGGTACTCCTTGGAAACCATATGGGGTAGTTCTACGCTGTCCTGTAGGGTGTCTATGAGTCGGAATCTACTCATTGGCAATGGGTTTTTTTTTAATCTTTATGGAAGCAGATTGCCAATCTTTCTTTCACAGAGCAGCTGGTGGATTCAAACCGCAGACCTTTCAGCTAGCAGCAGTGTTTAACCATGGCTCCACGAGGGCTCCTTGCATAATATGAAAGGTGAATTAAACTATAATGACATCATCATGGGTTGAAAACTGTAAGGCAACAATTTCCAAATTATGTTGTACAGAACACTAGTTCCACAAGATATCCCTTTAAGGAAAATAAATTGAGGGTGAAATGTATCCGCTATATATATTGCATACATGTCCTCTTAAACAAACAATATACTCCTAAGGAGCACTACAATAAACACAACTTTTTTTTAATCATTTCCCAAATTTTACTGCCCACCGGGCATTTTCTCCCTTCATGCAATAACTACTGTCATTGCATAAAAGTTGCTGTTGTTGTCGTTAGGTGCCTTTGAGTTGGATCCGACTCATAGTAACCTTATGTACAATAGAATATTCCACTGCCCTGTCCTGTGCCATCCTCATAACCTTTGTTATGTTTGAGCTCATCATTGTATCCACTGTGTCCGTTCATCTTGTTGAGGGTCTTCCTCTTTTTCACTGACCCTCTACTTTACCAATCCTGATGTTCTTTTCTAGGGAACGCTCCCTCCTGATAACATGTCCAAAGTAGGTTAGACTAAGTCTCACCATCCTCTCTTCTAAGGAGCATTTTGGCTGTACTTCTTCCAAGACAGATTTCTTTCTTCTTCTGGAGTCCAAAGTGTATTCAAAAATTTTCCCCAACGCCGTAATTCAAAGGCATCGATTCTTTTTTGGTCTTCCTTACTCATTGTCCAGCTTTCACATGCATATGAGGCAATTGAAAACACCACAGCTTGGGCTGCCACAACTTAGCCCTCAAAGTGATATCTTTGCTTTTAACACTTTAAAGAGGTCCTTTGCAGCAGATCTGCCCAGTGCAATGCATTGTTTGATTTCTTGACTGCTACTTCCATGGCTCTTGATTGTGGATTCAAGTAAAATGAAATCCTTGACAACTTCAATCTTTTTTCCGTTTATCATGACGTTGCTTATTGGTCTACTTGTGTGGATTTTTGTTTTCTTTATGTTGAGGTGGAATCCATACTGAGGGCTGTAGTCTTTGATCTTCAGAGTAAGTGCTTCAAGTCCTCTTCACTTTCAGCAAGCAAAGTTGTGTTATCTAAATATCACAGGTTGTTAATGTCTTCCTCCTATCCTGATGCTGTGTTCTTCTTCATGTAGTCCAGATTCTCGGATTACTTGCCTAGCATACAGATTGAATAAGTATGGTGAAAGGATACAACTCTGATGCACACCTTTCCTGATTTTAAACCACACAGTATCTCCTTGTTCTGTTCAAATGGCTGTCTCTTGGTCTACATCCAGGTTCCTCATGAGCACAATTAAGTATTCTGGGAATTCCCATTTTTCACAATATTATTCATAATTTGTTATGATCCACATAGTCAAATGCCTTTACATAGTCAATAAAACACAAGTAAACTTCTTTCTGGAATTCTCTGCCTTCATTCAGGATCCATCTGACATCAGCAATGACACCCCTCATCCCATGTCCTATTTTGTATCTTGCTTGACTTCCTAGTAGTTTCCTGTCAATGTAATGCTGCAACCATTTTTGAATTACCTTCGGCAAAATTTTACTTGTGTGTGATATTAATGATATTATTTGATAATTTCTGCATTCAGTTGGCTCACCTTTCTTTGGAATTCACAAAAATACAGATCTCCTCCAGTCAATTAGCCAGGTAGCTGTCTTGCAAATTTCTTGACATAGAGTAGTGAGTGCGTCCAGTGCTGCATCCTTTTGTTGTAGCATTTCAACTGGTATTTCATCAATTCCTGGAGCCTTGTTTTTTTGGCAATGTCTTCACTACAGCTTGACTTCTTCCTTCGGTACCAACAGCTCTTGATCCTATGCTACCTTCTGAAATATTTGAATGTCAACCAATTCCTTTTGGTACACTGACTCTGTGTATTCCTTCCGTCTTCTTTTGATGCTTCCTGTGTCGTTCAATATTTTGCTCATAGAATCCTTTAATACTGTGATTCGTGGCTTAAATTTTTTCTTCAGTTCTTTCAGCTTGAGAAATGCTGAGGGTGTTCTTCCCTTTTGGTTTTCTAACTACAGGTCTTTGCACAAGCCATTATAATGTTTTACTTTGTCTTCTCAAGGTGCCCTCTGAAATCTTCTGCTCAGCTCTTTTACTTTATCATTTCTTCCTTTCACTTTAGCCACTCGACATTCAAGAGCAAGTTTCAGAGTCTCTTCTGACATCCATTTTGGTCTTTTCCTTCCTTTCTGTCTTTTTAATGACCTTTTGTTTTCTTCATGTATGATGTCTATGATGTCATCCCCAACTTGTCTGGTCTTTGGTCATCCTTGAGATGGTTTCTAAACCTATCCTTGAGATGGTTTCTAAATCTATCCTTGCGATGGTTTCTAAATTCTGGCGGATATACTCAAGGTAGTACTTTGGCTCTTGTGAACTTGTTTTAATTTTCTTCAGCTTCGACTTTAACTTGCATATGAACAATTGATGGTCTGTTCCAAGTCAGCTCCTGGCCTTGTTCTGACTGACGATGTTGTGCTTTTCCATCGTCTCTTTTCACAGATGTAGTTGATTTGATTTTTGTGTATAAAAGAAAGGTGAAAACAATTCCGAGAATGAAGGTGAAATCAGGTCTCAGGATAAGGATCCACCAGCTGCACCTTGAAAATGCTATGTGGCAGTTCTACTCTGTCCTATAGGGTTGCTATGAATTGGAATCAACTCAATGGCTAGGGATTTTATTTTATTATTATGTTAAAGATGTCTTAGTGTATTTGGAAATATTTCTTTAATTTTTTTTTTATGTATAGAAAGGTATACTATATACTAAAACAAACATTTTACTAACTGAAGTTAGATACCAACCATACCTGACTGTTCCAACTTAAGTACAAATTCAACTTAAAGATGGATTTAGGAATGAAACTCTTTAATAATCCAGGGAGTGCCTGTATATAAATACAAAATTCTTTCTTCCATGCAAGAATGGTTCAGAATGCTGTCTATAATTGAAAAATATCAAAGAATAATACTATGGATATATTATTTAGCATATATATATATGTATATAAATAGCAAAACAACAACTAAAAGAGAAGAAAATGGTTGCTGAGGAGAGGGCGGGAATTAGGGAATGAGATGGGTGGGGCCAGAAGTGCAATTTTTTTTTTTTAATCTATAATTGGAAATTTTAAACTCTGTATATGGATTGGAAACCCTGGTAGTGTAGTGGTTAAGTGCTACGACTGCTAACCAAAGGGTCAGCAGTTTGAATCCACCAAGAGCTCCTAGGAAACTCTATGGGGCAGTTCTACTCTGTCCTATAGGGTCGCTATGAGTTGGAATAGACTCGACGGCACTGGATTTGTTTTTTTTTTGGTTTGGTATATGGATTAATTTAATACAGGAATTATTATTATTATTTTAATTTATGAACAAATACAAATAATGTGTAAAAATATCTCTTTATCTATTAGAAACATTCAAAAATCATCCAAACAGAAATCTTGTTATATAAGACTTGGTAATATGGGAGATTCTGTATATTTTTTTCTATAAATGGAAGTAAACACAAGTAACTAAGATACAAATCTAAAATAACAGCCTAGTAATAACCAAATGAAGTCTCTGGGTGGTGCAAGCAGTTAAGAGCTCAACAACTAACCAAAAGGTTGGTGGTTTGAATCCACCCAGAGGCATCTAAGAATACAGGCCTGGCAATTTGCATCTGAAAGGCCACAATCTTGAAAACTCCATGGAGCGGTTGTACTCTGCACACATGGGTGAGTCAGAATCAACTCCAGAGAAACTAACAACAACAATACCAAAACTGATTGGCAAGGAATGCTGAAGACTTGGTTGGATAAACCCAAGTCCAGCATATTAACCTCATAGACGCTCTGCATGAACACATGGCAAGTGTGTGAGATTTCTTTATTCATTTTATGTTTATCCAGAAGAAATCTCAATATTTTGCAGGGCTCAGAAGATCACTGGAATGCCAGTTATTATTTCACTGTTACTTGGTGGAAATACTGGCCAATCAATAAATCTA
This sequence comes from Elephas maximus indicus, assembly GCF_024166365.1. Lineage (NCBI taxonomy): Eukaryota > Metazoa > Chordata > Mammalia > Proboscidea > Elephantidae > Elephas > Elephas maximus. The sequence goes on along the minus strand of NC_064837.1, from coordinate 40,164,424 downwards.
ATATAGAAAACGATAATTTTTTTGTTATTTCTAATGACAAGAAACATTTTACTAGCGTAATTTTCAGAGTTTTCTTATATCTGCATATAGATGTTGGTAAGTTTCGATAAAATTGTATGCATTAAACCCTAAGATAGAAGAAAACACTGTACATCATAAAGAATTGATTATGTGTATACAAATATTTATAAGAAATTGTTGATCTCTTTAAAATAGCTAATAAGATATTTGAATTTGCATTTAAAAAAGATATTCTGACTGAAATACATAACAACAAAGTACTAAATAGATCAGAGGGTACAGATTTCTTCTACTGTCATTCAAGCTATTGAACCTGAGTGTACCAAGGGATCCTTAAAGAGTAAATCAAATTTCAGCTTTTTTACATTTGCAAACCATTTCTGAAATTTTATAAACCTGATGTTAAAATACGTTTATATAGTTTTATAATTTAAAAATATCAAAACATTTATTCATAATAAAAACATGGGATCAATACTTTGGCAATTTTTAAAGTCTCAGATATTTTGCATTTTCTGGTGAACAAGCGACGTTGTTAAATTTAGTAAATGGTATTTCAGCTGCGTATGGGCACCGGGGGGATTCACAACCAACTTTACCACTTTGTTGCAAGGAATAGAGATATACTCCGGTCAGGAAAGCAAGAAAGGTGGGAAAAATTCTGAAGAAGCATGTAGCCAGTGCTCATGGAAAACTGAAATATTATCCAGGACCCAGGCTAATTTTAGATTCCTGGTTATATAATAGTCCCTAATAACACCTAAAAAAATAAATAAATAAATAAAAATAAAAAAAATAAAAAATTTTTTTTTTTTTTTTTTAGTTTAATAACACCATCCCATAAAGAAAACAAAAATCCTCACCCCTGGACCAATAAGCAACATCATGATAAATGGAGAAAAGATTGAAGCTGTCAAAGATTTCATTTTACTTGGATCCACAGTCAATAGCCATGGAAGCCGCAGTCAAGAAACCAAACGATGCATTGCATTGGGTAAATCTGCTGCGAAGGATCTCTTTTAAGTGTTGAAGAACAAAGACATCACCGTGAAGACTAAGGTGCACCTGACCGAAGCCATGGTATTTTCAATTGCATCATATGCATGTGAAAGCTGGACAACGAATAAGGAAGACCGAAGAAAAATTGATGCCTTTGAATTGTGGTGTTGTCAAAGAATATTGACTATACCATGGACTGCCAGAAGAATACATACTTTGGACATGTTGTCAGGAGGAATCAGTCCCTGGAAAAGTACATCATGCTTGGCAAAGTCCAGGGTCAGTGGAAAAGAGGAAGACCCTCAAGAAGGTGGATTGACACAGGGCTGCAACAATGAGCTCAAGCATAACGATTGTGGTGATGGTGCAGGACCGGGCAGTGTTTTTTTCTGTTGTGCGTGGGGTTACTATGAGTCAGAGCCAACTCAACAGCACCTAACAACAACAACAACAGCAGCATCCAGTGATCCACCATTAAAATAACTCAGATATTTTCCATGACTTACTCTATGTTGTAGCCATTGGAGACTAACTGAATTATTTCGATTTGTTAAGCCAATTGTCATGCAGAAATAGAGCAATTATATGTTATTAGTCAGACCCTGTGAAGTCCCTGGGTGGCACCAATGGTTAAGTGCTTGATGGCTAACTAAAGGTTGGTGGTTCGAACCCACCCAGAGGTGTCTCAGAAGAAAGGACTGGCAATCTGCTTCAGAAAGGTCATGGCCATGAAAATCCCATGTATTGCAGTTCTACAATTATACACATGGAGTTGCCATAAGTCAGACCCTACAAGGAAGCCATTACAGGCAGTCATTGAGTTAGGCTCTTGAATGTATATAGTCAGTAGTAGACAAGGTAACAGATTAAGAGAATTATACAAAGCATAAAAGAATTTTAATTCTATTATGGTAACCTAACAGGCAAGGAAGGGAGCAAGCAATATGTCTGGCAGTGTGGATTTCTCAAAGAGGAGCATTTAATGGGAAGGTATCTTTCTTGCCCTGCCCAGTACAAAATTCTACATCCTTCAAAGCTCAGTTGAAATGCAAATACTTCCAAGTATCTTTCTTTGACCCCTTGTCAGAATCAATCGTTCAGCCCTTAGTGTGCCCACCATGTTTTTGTTTTTGTCTCTATTCATCAGAGTTGTTTGTTATGATTTATTATTTATATTGTGGATACTTGGGGATTGTGGTAAGGTGCCCCAAAGCAAAGATCTGTGGAAGCCCTGAGAGAATTTCTCAGGCCATCACCAAATTGTCACCATTTACTTCCAGAATATCTTTTAACTGTCTTTTTTTTCTTCCTACCCACTGTGAGCGTTTTAATCCAAGTTACCATTCTGTCTTGTTACAGTGAGTCTCCTACGTACTCTATTTCCCTCTGAAATTCATTCTCCCACCCTTATACCAGAGTGATCACATCAACATGCAAATCTGATCATGTTACTGCCTTTCTTAGAACCTTTCAGTTGCTCCCCCCCCAAAAAAGAAAAACCACTACGCCACCAGGGTTTCCTCAGTTGCTCAGAGACACACTTTAATATCTCATTTAGGACTCTGTAGAGACAGTCTTTAGTTCTCCGGCCTCATCTCCTCCTACAGTCTTGCTCACATTAGACTAGCCACACTAATCTCCATCTAATCACTCATTCTCTCGTGTTTCCTCCTGCAGTGGGGACTTTGAACATGCTGTTCTTTCCTAGAATGCTGTTCCCTTTCTATTTCACTAAGTAAAGGCCTCTCATTCTTAAGGTACCAGCTCCATCATTACTTCTTCTGGAGACCTGCTAATTACAGTATGTAAGGATGGGGGTCTCTATGACTGCAAACACTCCGGGAATGATAGACTAATTCATGAATTTAATAATTGATAAAGCAAACTTGGCCCATCTACATAACTTCTCGTAATATTATCTTACCCATCTATAAAACTGGAATAATATCTAATTCACAGAATTGCTTTGAAAGTTAAAAATGACCACTGCCTAACATAGTTTCTGCCATATGACATGACTCAATAGATACATTATTACTTTTTTAATGATTACACTAGTCCTGACAACTTTATCGAGGAGAAAAAAAGGTAATCAAAATGTTGTTGCCACCGCATTCATTGAGATAGAAGTTATATTACTGTTTAATATCCTGCTTCACCGCCTTACACCACATTCCAGAGCAGTTAGAACAGCGTCATAGCACTGGGGACTCAGGACCCTTCCATCTGTGATCTTTAGGGTGTTCCTTTGTACAGTCAAGGACAACTGGCTACCTGAGCCGTAATCCCATCCATATGAAGACTTCACTTTTACGGTCATGATTCAGAAGTTGCACGTGTCACTTCCACTAAGGTTTCACTGGCCAGAAATTTGAGCTAGTCACATGGCCATGCTTAGCAGCAAAGAAAGGTAGAATAAAAAGTAAATTATTTACCTGGGCAAGCATGTGCCAGGATGAAGTTTTTATTACTATAGAAAAAACAAACAAACAAACTGCCATATATTACTATAGAATGAATACTGAAGTACTGAGAGACAGATCGCAGTTTTCTGCATCCCTTCTGAATTCTACGTGTTTAACCTAAAATAATTCCCTACAAGGATGTAAAAAAAAAAAAGTTGGAGTGGAGAGTTTAAGAAACAACAGTGGTGCAAAAGGAATTTTACTATTATTAAAATTTCTGTACTAACATACTGCAATTTTTGCAAATGAAACATCAGAATCATATTAGGCTGGTGAATAAAAGAATTCCACAGGGCTCAGGATCTCCAATACCATTCATTTCGCCAGCACCTGAGATCCAGAGGTAGTGATGACAGCACAAGGCACATAGTTAACTAATGGCATGACCGGGACAGGAGTTCAAGCTGTCTGACTCTTTTGTGCGTTCCATTTTGCCTGAACAAAATATTAAAGAACATTACCTTTTTCCCTAAAAGTAAGACTCGCAATTCAATGACTAAAGGAAACAAATGTGGTACAAGCAGTGGTTACGCATTTGTCAAGGATCCTGGGTGGCTTAAGCAATTTGTGATGGGTTGCTAGTCCAAAGGTAGGCAGTTCGAGCCCACCCAACAGCTCCATCGAAGAAAGACCTGGTGATTTGCTTCCATAAAGATTATAGCCAAGAAAACCCTATGTGGATACTTCCATTCTGTCATATGTGGGGTAGCCATTAGTACGGCTTGACCTTGACAGCAGGTAACAACAACGACATGCCTTTGTCATCACCATCCTCATCACTATCATCAAACAGTAAACATTAGTATGTGCCTACTATGAGCCATGTTCTGTTCTAGGCACTATGAATACAGTAGTGATCAAAAACAGACCCAAATCCTTGCATTTCTGGAGCTTACATTCCAACAAGGAAATGTGTAATTTCCAATAAGAAATGTGTCATGGTAAATGACATAATAAGCGGTATTGAGAAAATAAAGCAGCGAAAAGGATGGGGCTGCTGAGGGAGAGGGTTACAATTTTAAGTAAGGTGGTCTTGAAGGCCTCACTGAGAAGAAGATATTTGAGTAAACACCGGGAGGAAGTAAAGGCACTCTGTGCAGGGATGCAGGGGAAGAGCATTCTGGGAGAGCAAATGCAAATGATCTGGCCTGGGAGTGTGCCTGGCCTTATGGAGGAACAGCAGGGAGGCTTTTTGGCCAGAGCACAGGGATTGAGAGGAGAATGAAAGGAGATGATGTCAGAGACATAATGGTGGCGGAGGAAGAGGCAGAACATAGAGACATACTGGTGGCGGAGGAAGAGGCAGAATATAAATGGCCTGGTAGGCTACTTCCAGGACTTTGGCTTTTACTCAGGGTGAGATGGGGTATCCATAGAGGTTTTTTTTGAGTAGAGGAGTGACATGATTTGATTTTATCTTAAGAGATTAATAATACTGAAATTAATAGAGCAATTTATCAAGCACTCTGCTCTAGACTGAGTCCTTGGGTGGTGCAAACGGTCAACATGCTCAGTTGCTAACTGAAAGATCGGTGGTTTGAGTTCACCCAGAGGTGCCTCAGAATAAAGACCTGGCAATCTACATCTCAACAAACCAGTCATTGAAACCCTATGGAGCACAGTTCTACTCCGCAACACATGGGGTCACCGTGAGTCAGAAACAACTCAACAGCAACTGATTTATTTTTTTGTTTGGTTTGGTTTGAGTCTGTTCTGGACACTATAAAAAGTGCTTTTTATACACCACATCATTTAATTCTCATAGCACTTCAAATTAGTTATTTTTATGGCTATCTTTACAAATGAAGAAACTGAGCCTCAAAAAGGCTGAATAAATTTCCCAGCTTAGTAAACAGTACCCTCCGATCCTAGGTATATCTGCCTCAAATCTTTACTGTTATCCATACCATTATATTTCTGTCAGTACTGTGACAGCTCACTTGAAAGGTTTATATGTTCTTATCTCAATATAAAATTGTTTCCCATTATATTCTGTCCACTGATACCATAAATACATGTGATAAAGAGGTATTCTACAGTGTTATTACAAAGAATAGTGTTACTTATGATAGTAATTATTACTTATTAGCATTTAATGAAAACAAGCTCTGTGCCACTGCACTCGTAATCTAAACACCTCATCATAAATAATAAACCCCTGCAATTGGAGCAGAGCTTCTGAAGGTATTTCCTTTTTAATCCCAGTAATGAGGCATTTAAATTTATAACTCATTTCCATAGTTACATGAGCTTTTCTCAAGTGTTTTTTCCTCCTTTTCTTCCAAGTCTCACCTCTTTCTTGAACCTTTCCTCCACAGAAGCTGACTTTTCTAATTTTCATCTTTCCCCACTCACATGGCCCCCAACATAAGAATCAAGAACAGTCATCAGGAATATTCTAAATGTCGCCACTCTCTGTCCTGTCATTACCTCTCTCCTAGGTGGGGACATTGGTGGTTCAGTGGTAGAATTCTTGTCTTCCATGCATAAGACCCAGGTTCAATTCCCAGTCAATGCCCACCCTAATGCACAGCCACCACCCATCTCTCAGTGGAGGTTTGCATGTTGCTATGATACTGAACAAGTTTCATCAGAGTTTCCAGACTAAGACAGACCGGGAAGAAAGGCCTAGTGATCTACCTCTGAAAATCAGTCAGCGAAAACCCTATAGATCACATGGTCCCATAAACAATCATGGAAAGGCACAGAACCAGGCAGCATTCAGTTCTGTTGTACACAGGATCACCATAAGTCTGGCGTGACTCATGGCAGCTAACAACCACCACAGGTACAGACCTACCACTAACTTTTGTTGGGCACAGAATAGTACAAATGCAGGCCCACATACCTAAAGTTTATTTAAAAGATATAAAATCAGGCTAACAAGTAAAAATATGTTCTCTATGCCTACCTTGACAGTTGTAAACACCTCTTTATTTGTAGAGTGCTTAAAAATTACTTTTTGAGCCCTTCTTTTGTATTTCTATATTTCAATCATTAATTGCAACATGCACTTAATTTCAATGCTAAGTAACTGATAAAAAACAAAATGGAGTTATATTCAAAGTATACAAAATTTAATATATTTTATTAGGTATTTAACCCAAAAGACTTGAAAGCAGAGACTCAAAAAGAGACTTGTACAACAATGTTCACTGCACCACTATGCACAATAGCCAAAAGGTAGAAACGACCTAAATATTCATCAACAGATGAATGGATAAACAAAATGTGGTACATACATACAATGGAATACTATTCAGCCAATAGGAGAAACGAAGTCTTGATTCATGCATTATGGAGGCATTATGCTGAGTGAAATAAACCGATCACAAAAGGACAAATATTGTAATTATCTCACTTACATAAAATAATAAGAAAAGGCAAATATATACAGAGACCAAAGTTTATTAATGGTTACTAGGGGCAGGAAGGAGGGGAAAAGGGGGGGTTAAAAATCACATTGATTAACTCTTTTCGAAAATATAACTAAATTTTATTTAATGTTTTCACAAAACTAAAACTATTCATAATTCTATCCCTCAATGTCCATCTGATTACCAACAAATACTCTGTATCACATGTTACATGCTATGTCAAGTCCTACAGATATACAAATTTAAGGGTAATTTGAAGTGTTTAATATTGCAAAATATGCCTCGTCCACCATGTACAACTGTTGCTGATACCACATTATGGCCTATGTATTTCTGGAGCCATGAATCAGAGCATGAAGAAAAGCATGAAAGGAGATACTCAGTACTACAAGAAAACAATACTTCATTTTGCAAGAATGTAAAGCAAGAGAGATTTTAATTTAAAATGTCGAATACTGATTGTAATTGACTTTTTTTTCTTTTAGAATTTAACAATTCTAATTTTTTCTTTAGAAATTAAGGCAAGGCAGCTATAAAATGACAAGGAAAGTCAACACAAATATTTTATTTTGTTTTATTTTATTTGTGTTACCCAAAAATTTGTTTTCCACTCAACCTTTCAAACAAACAAACAAAAAACATGTACTATGCAAAAAGAAGTAAGCTTGTACCGTGTGGGCCCATTTTATATGGCCCAACAACTGTCTAGAGAGGACTACAGACAGGTTTACGTGGGATTCATTCATTCATTTATTCCATGGCATGCAGTGGGCTTGGTGCTGCAGATATAGATTTAACTGAGACCTAACACTTGCTAGCAGGCAGCTAACAAATCAAGCAAAATCAGAAGGTTGTTAGCGGAAGCCAATGTGGTTAAATGTGGTCCTAGCAAATAATATCACTTGCATTACAAAGAAAAAAAATTCAATTTTAAAAAGTCTACTCTGAGTTAACTAACTCAGAGACAACTTCAGTATCATGTAACACAGTTAAGGTCAAAATAAAATTTTGTCGAAAGGTTTAAATACAGCAATGATACCAGCACCTCCACAGATGGTTATTTTAGAACCTGTACAATATTTCTCACACACGCATCTTTTTCAGCAGCCATACGTTTATTCTAATTGTGGAAATTCTTTTAAAAAAGTTTGAAATTACAGGTTTGAGCTGTTCACCTCTGTGACAGGTTATTGTTGTAGGTACTTAAAAGCTACAGAGGCGTGCTCTCCTAAGAATTTAAAACTAAGATTACACTGTTAAGCAGCAGGCTGTGAATGAGGGTAAAAAAATGCAAAGATATTTTTAAAAGACAAAAGGACTCACAGGCTCCCCAAAAATATGATGGACCATGTTAATTTTTTAAAAATGCATCCATCAGAAGATGAAGCTAGTTTGTCTCAAAGGAAGCAACAGAGAAAGATGTCAGTACCCACCAAAAAGCCTTCCAGAACAGTCTTAGTCCTTTAATGACTACTAGTAGATACCATTCACATTTTCCACACTTCCTGGGCCATGGTACCGACATGGTTCACTCTAAATCAAACTAATAACAATTTTATGTGCAGCAAGTACAATGTTTATTTAGTATTTCACGTATATTTTTGGAAAGTTGAGTAAGATAGTTATTGTTCAAGTGTAAGCAGGAAGGGTAATGGACTTCTTAGGCCATGGTATATATTTGTACCACGTTCTTGATGTACTTCATAGAACATGATACCGATATGGCCCGCTTGCAATTGACACCCCATTTTTTCCAATAATAAAAGAAAACTACCAACAGTGATTCAGCATCCATTCCTTATGTGAAAAAAACATGGCATCACCAGGAAAATAAAAAATAACAACAATGATTCAACCATGAAAGCATTAGCCAGCAAATTTTACAGACTATCCTTTTGGTAAGCCGTATGCATTAAGCTATTAAACAGTCAGTTTATCAAATTTTCTTTAGGTGCAGAGCCCTGGTGGCACAGTGGTTAAGAGCTTGGCCACTAACCAAAAGGTCGGTAAAGCAGCATTCCAATCATAATTTAGTTTTACACATGGGTTTGCCCACAGTGAGAGAATATGTGGATCATATCAACCAAAATGATTCTGACCCTCTTGCCAGTTATCTCCTATTATAAATCAGTACGTTTCCATTCTGGCTGTATAGATCAGTTTTATGAGCTTGGTTAACATGAGTCTTTGCTTGAAAAATAGGCACATCTTTGTGAGAACGTGAAGGCAGTTTTCTGAGCCAAAAAGATTAAGAGAGACATGGCAAACTTACCAAGCTGCGTGGGACACACCTAAGTAGGTAACAAACCACTCAGTGTTTTTAGCAGTGTCCATCTTTGTACTTTCTTGAACTGTCAGGGTAGAATGGCCAATAGTTCTTTTATTAATCCACATTTATAGTGTTCTATTCTGTCTTGTCTAATGTGAAAGCCAAGTTAAATGCTGTTCTGCTTGCTAGCTGCTTCTCTAAAACAGGAAGTACATCTAAGCTCAAAGAGATGCTTTTAAAATTTGTCACTTAAATGTTAATGGAGAGCTACAATATGGATGAACCTTGAAAACACTATGCTAAGTAAAAGAAGCCAGACACAAAAGGCTGCATATTGTATGATTCCATTTGTATGAAATGTCCAGAACATGCAAATTCACAGAGGCAGGAAGTAGATTAGTGATTGCCAGGGTCAGGTAGAATGGGTGAATGGGGAGTGACTGCTAAAGGGTATGGGGATTTTTCGGGGGCGATGAAAATATTGTGGAATTATATATTGGTGATGGTTTCACATCTTTGTGAATAAATTAAAAAATACAGAATTGTACACTTTAAAAGGGTAAATTTTATGGCATGTGGATTATATCTCAACAAAAAAAGTTAAAAAGAGTCATGATAGGGTGGTTGGATTTCAAGTGATTTTACTTAAAAAAAAAATTATTTGTGTCTCTGTCTATTTGTCTATCTGCCTACTTATGTACTGACCTACCTACCCTATCTATCTATCCATCCATTTATCTACCTACTTACTTACCTACCCACCTACCAATCTATTCATTCAATGAACAAAAATTAATGACAAATCTGCTTTCATTAGCAGTGATGGGGGTGGGGAATCATAGATAAAATCACGCCATTTAAAAATTCCAAATGTAGACATCTGTCTAATACTATACATGGCCTAGAAAAGCAATAAATAAATAAATAAATAAACTTCATTTCAATTTTCTTCAGCTGTTGTTCTTAACCACACACTAAATGAATAATTTAATGAATAATTCTTTTATAAGGATCAGCACAAAGCTGGTTCCTATGAGGTAGAGTTTAAACATGTCCCAAATGTCCAACTTCTCCAAACTGCTCTCTGACTTCATCACCTCTAACATCAGCTACTCCTCCTCCATTCAGTACTCTACCTCCCATCTTTGGGGTCCTTAATTTCACTGCAAGCTCTCACAGAGCTCACAAACCATGTCTCCAGGAAATGGCTCAAGTGCTTACGGAGGCTGGCAAGTTCCAAATCTGTGGGTCAGGTATCATGCTAGAGGCTTCTTTCCACCCACATGGCTGCAGGGGCTGACGAACCCAAACCGGCAGGTCAGACCACAGGCTGCTGGCTCAAGCTCCAAGAACCAGAGGCCAGATGACCACAAACGGGATGCAGAATCCAGAGAGCAAAAGAGAGAGAGAATTTCCCCAGAGGATTCGTATGTATTTGAAGCAGACCTCCTCAAGGAAACTCCCTTGACTTGACAGGGTGGTGATTTGAGTCATGCCCTTTAGTAAGGGTAGTGACTGGGATAAGCGGGTGACTTGAGTCATGCTATCTAGTAAGGTGGTGACTCAAAATACATCCCTAATCCTGCCTCATTAACACAACCACAAGCATAGAGGCTAGGATTCGCAACACATCACAAGATGGAGGATAATTACATCAGATCACAAAATGGAGGACAACCATACAATACCGGGAATCATGGCCTAGCCAAGTTGACACATAACCCTCACCATCATAGGTTCCATACACCTTATTTGCATAGTCCCACTCAATCACTGTGTGTGAGTCATAAAGTCTATGAGTAGAAGGGTCATATTAAGTAATTCATTGCCCTGTACACACTAAGTACAGAGTTGTATAAATCACTGGAATGATATATGCTGATACTTACGTAGGATTATTAAAATTTAAGGATTATGAAGTCATCCATTATTTCAATAAATAGTTCTTGAGCATCTACTATGTGACAAGAACCGTGTGAGGTATAGATATAAAAATTTATGTGATCAACTTCCAGGCTCTTCCCCAAAATACCCCTGTAACAAGGGACACAGATAAGTAATTAGATTGGAAGACTGATTGAACTGACCCATCATGGTATTTCATACAGTTTTCCATTCATAATACAAATTCTAAGGAAAATGCAACATTTCTTTTTCTTTTCTTCCCAACATTCCCAGTTTATATAGTCACTAGAAGTAGATGTGGAAAAGAAATCCTTTGGTGAATATTAACCCATTTACAACGGGAGAAAAAAATCTTTAAGGACGAGTTATCATGTTCTGTGGTGTTAATCACAGGAACCCGGATACCAGTAATGCTCAGGAGTTAATTAACTACTTTCTGAACATCACGCATCTCGTCTCACACAGTTGGCAGATGCCATCAAAGCGATAACCTGTATCAGTGATTCTTATCCATTTGGGGGACTGTAGAATCTCTTAGAAAATCTGACTACTATATCTCCCTCTTCTAACAAAAATATATTGGCACATATAATTTTAAAACTGCATAAATTTCAAGGATTTGGTGTTTCTCTTAAAAACCATCCAGGTATCCCTAAGTTATCATAAGAACCTAGGTTAAGAACACCTCACTTACATAGGAAGAGCACTTTACTTATGCAGATAAATACACTTTTAGTTAATTCCTCCATATAAAATGCTTAGAACAGAGTTGGGATCACAATAAATATTCAAAAAGGATTAGATCACGGGTTTTTTGGTATTAGTTTAATACTCACATTGAGAATCTCAGGGACTAGGCACACTCTCAAATGCTAAATGGATAATAGGTAACATTTTCTGCATGTTTATTATAGGTGAGACATGTCTAATTTAATACTTCTATGAGTCAAAAATGACTTGACAGCACAATAGCAACAATTATTTGATACAATAGAAATTTTAATGATCATTGCTTTGTGGATGAAGAAGCCGAATGTATAGAAGTGATCTCACCCAAGGCCAAGTCAACAGTAAAGTGGTAGAGCTTATACTCAAACCTAGTGCTTCTGATTCCAGGGCCCACCCTTTCATTCACTGTGGTACACCACTGTTGGCTGATTTCACTCAGCCTATTAAAAACCTGTCTGGGATGGTTTACTTACATCACCAGTGCAAACATATATATCTTTTATTTAATGTTTTTTGTTGTTGTTGTTGCTGAGAATATACACAGCAAAATATACACCAATTCAAAAGTTTCTACATACACAAATGAGTGGCATTGATTACATTCTTTGCATTGTGTAACTATTCTCTCTCTCCTTTTGTGAGTTGTTCCTCCCCCATCAACATAAACTCACTGCCCCCTATGTTTCCTATCTAATCTTTCGAGATGCTGTTGTCAATTTATTCCATATAGATAGATCTAGAAAGAGCACAATGCTCAATAATCAAGTATTGCAATTGTTATCAGTAAGTGGTACACCTGTAAAAGAATGAATTGGCAAAAGTTGTATGACAGATATTCTAATGACGATGACCAAAAAAAAAAAAAGAGTACTTGCTGAGGCTGCTTATGGACAGCCAAAAACCTCACGGGACTTGGTTCCTTGATTTGAAAGTTTAGGCTCATGGTTTCATGGAACATCCCAATTAATTGTCCTAATAACGTGCTTAGTGCTTCTGTTCTACCTCCTAGTTTGTTGCTTAGTGCCTGGGGTCTTAAAAGCTTGCAAGCAGCTATCCAAAGCATGATAATTGGTCTCTATTCACCTGGAACAACAGAGGAGGAAGGAGAGTTAGGAATAGGAGGAAGATATGGACTGTGTGGCTAATTGCCTCCATGAACAACTGCCACCTTTGTCATGAGACCGGAAGAGCTGGATGGTGCCTGGAAACCATTACTAAACATTTTGATCAAAGATTCTGTAGAAGAATCCTGATCAAAAGGGGGAAAATTCAGAACAGAAATTCAAAATTTCATGGGCTCCAGGCTTTCTGGAGCTTTGAAGGTTGGATGAACCCCTGAAACTATTACCCTGAGATAATCTTTAAAAACTTAAAGCAAAAATATCTCCTTAAACCTACTGCCATCAAGTTGGAATGGGGAAAATATCTCCTTAGGTCTTCTTAAAATCAAACAATCGTTTCACTTAACTAATAAAGAATTTTTAGCTAAAAATCAACTCAGATCAAAGCTTACACTAGAGAGAGGCAAACTCCCTACCTGAGGGAGATGTCATAAATTTGCATGGACAGCGTGCCCTAAGTCCACCTTTTCATAAAGTCAAAGAATATATAAATTATCATGAATTTCATTTGTCGAATGCAGTCTCCCCAACTCACCTCACTAGAACAGGCAGAATATGTCAATTCCTATAATTTTGATATTAAAAAATACAGGGCAAATTTAAAAGGTCATACAGTTTGCAAATGGAATAAGGCTTTGCACTGTGCTTTAGCCTTATTACAGCATAAGTCAAGGGTGCTATAGTCTAAAATATTCTTAGTCAAATCTCATAGTTGGGCTCATAGGTTTAAAATCCAGAGAGATGAGTAGCGCCCTTGGTTTTCTTAAGAGTGGCAGGTTTTTAAAACTCATCTAAGAAATTCTAGGTAAGATGTATCTGTATTATATCAGCCACACACACACACACACAAGCTTTCTTAGTTGAAAAAGTAGCTGAGGCTTAAATATTCAGATATAGGAAAGAGAGAGACCTGTTCACATCTGAATCTTCAGGAAGGCATAAAGGCTCATGGAGGCTTCATATCTAATTCAACTGTGTTTCTTACCCAGTGGTGGAACTAAAGTGTCAGTGAGAAGATAACCTGGCATATCCATCATAATCACTTAGCTCTCCAGAGATCTGAAAAGCTGGGATTTTCCATTTTAGAGGGTTGGGCAAGGAAGAGAAGCAAGCTTTCTATGTTAGGTAGAATTCTATCTTTTGGGATTTTCAGTAGTTTCAGTAGTTCCTCCCCCCTTATTATAAAGCAAACAACATCAATGGAACCCCTCTTTTTGCTATTCACCCTACTCCCCAGAAAACATTTAAAATCCCACCTTCTCAACTAGAAATTGTTATCATTTTCCCATATTCCATCAGTCATTACATTCTTAACAGTCACTGGAACAATGCTTTTTTAAAAAAAGCTAGCTGGAGTTCAAAAGGATCAAGGAGGTTAAAATGTGTTGAGAATTCTAGAGAAATACTTCCATGTGGAGGGGAATTTAGGGTCTGGTGGGGAGAAGTCATGAGAAGAAAAATAATAAAATATCCCACTGCAGTCCTTACTGTCAAGCACATTTTTAAAATAATATTTTATTGTGTTTTCGGTGAAAGTTTACAGAGTAAATTAGGTTCCCATTGGACAATTTCTATACAATTAGTTCAGTGACATTAGTTACAGTTTTCACAATGAGTCAACATTCCCTTTCATTGTATTCTGTTTGTTAGTTTCTGATAATATAGTTTCCCTGATCCCTTATCTTCTCATCTTTGCTTTAGAATAATTGTTGGCCTTTTAGTCTCATATAGATTTTTTTTTTTTTTAATAGACCACCATACTCATAGGTAATAGCCTTTATTTTGTGTACTGCTCTGTCATTTCTCTAAAAGGTAGTCTCAGTGGATAGACTTGGTTCAAGGTTTAAAGAGCATCTCAGGGAAATAATCTCAGGGAGTCTTCTGGTCTCAATCGATCCGGGAAGTCTGGACTTTTTAAGAATTTGAGTTCTGCTCTGCATTTTATTCCCATTGTATTAGGGTTCATCTATTACGGCCCTGATCAGAACAGTTAGTAGTAGTAGCTGGGCACCATCTAGATCTTCTGGTCTCAAGGTAGATGAGACTGTGTGGCTCACGTAAACTATTAGCCCTGCAGATTAGTTTCTTTTCTGAGATTTTGGTTGTCTTCTCTCTTTTTTTCTCCTGATGAGCAGAGACGAATAGTTGTATCTTACATGGCTGCTCACAAGCTTTTAAGACCCCAGATGCTACTCATCTCACTAGGATGCGGAACATGAACTTTGTGAACTATATTATGCTAATTGACTGAGTTGTCCCATGAAACTAAGGTCCTAAGCCTTCAAACCCAGAAAAGCAATTTCTTGAGGTGTTTGGTTATGTCTGAGAGGTATCTGTAATTGTGCCCTCTATGAATGTGTACTCCTGCACACACATATCTTTATTTATGTGTATATATAATTATTTCTCTTTGTATACACCTGTACACACATATGTATACACCTGTACTTACTCATACTCTTGTATACCTATACACATACCTGTGTGACCATACGCTCAAAGTTTTTTTTTTTTTTGGCCGCTATTGGTGTTGAAGCACATTTAATTAGTTGTAGGAAAGAGTCTGCTACCAGGAGGGAGGTAAGCAGACAATATGCCTCAGAGCATCAAATTACATGGCATCTTCCAGCTTGCCCTATTATTTAATGGGCAAAGTCCAAAGTGGACTGTGGAGTGGAGAGGGACTGCTGTAGCCTCTTCTCTGATGAACTATTCTGGGGTAGTGTAAAAATGCCATGGGGACAGTGTCTGACCTCCTCCACCCCCACAAGGGGGAAGGAGAACCAAGATCAACAGCACAAGGCTGATTGCCATGAGGTGGAGGCTGGAAAAGCCTCTTCTCTCTGCTATCATTACCAATTCTGACACCAACTAATACTCCCACAGCACTCTCTACTTCTCTGTCAGGTTTCATAATTCATTGCAATGGCCACGCAGAGCTCACAGACCATACTCATGCTTATGGGGTTATTAGAGAAGTAACAGGTTACAATTCAGGCTTAGGAACTCTTAAGGATACAGTTTTGCCATTAAGACAGCCTCTTCCCAACCATGCTCGCAGGCACACCTCTCCCTGGCCCTTGGCCTCTGCCCAAAGGCATTCAGCTTTCCCTTTCCATAGGCTGGGAAGCCCACCACGCCATCACCTACTGCCAGGTCTCTGCTGCCGGGTCTCTCCTGCCACCACTTCTCACTGTCTTCAAGGTTACAGCTCTCTCTATCTCTCTTTCTTGATCTCCTGCTTCCAGGAGCCTCTAAGTGCAGGGATCCTGGGACCAAAGGATGCACTCACTCTCTGCTCCTGGCTGTTCATCCTGGTGGTGGTAGGATCCTCCTTTCTGCTCTGGAATTGGCTCTCTTTTAAGGCAAATGTGACCAATTCCCTTGGTGGGCCATAATTACCTCATCACACAGTCCCACCCAATTACCTGGATGGGAGTTACAAGATCATGGCTAGAGAGGCCACACACAAAAGTAATTAATCACACTACATGTAGCTTAATTGGTGTAGAAGTAAGTGGGTAGTTTGAATCCAGAACAGCCTTAGAAGCAAGGTCTGGTAATTGACTTTCAAAAAGTCAGCCATTGAAGACTCTGTGGAGCACAGCTCTGCTCTGACGCACAGGAGGTCGCCATGAGGTGGCGTCAACTTGATGTCAACTAGTAACTGGTAGAGTTAGGTGAGTGCGCCTAAAGGACTATTCTAGTTACCAGTACTCTCAAAAGAGCAAAGCCAAAAGTATAAGAAGGAGTTTGTAGATAAGGAACTGGATGCTTTCGAGTGGCAGAGAAGCAAACAGAGACTTACCATGGACTTCTTCCACATCCCAGCACAGCTTCCCGACCAGTGCGCCATAGCCCTCCGGTGTGCCGCAGGTGTGTCACGAAGACACAGATCCCCTCAGCCCGGGAGGCAGCTGGATGACATTTACCTTGGCAGGCCCAGAAAGGTGATCATTTTCTATGAATTCCATGATATGAAATAGATTGGAAAGCACTGTCCTATAGCACACAGTACTTACCTCTATCACAGCACTAGGCAGCTGCCATTAATCAAGGATGCAGTGAGTTACACAAAATTAGCATACACTAATTTTAATTCATTTAGTTTTCATAGCAACTTGGAAAGTATTACCCCCATTTCATATATGATGAACTGGGGGCACACAAATCTAAAGAAGCATGCCGAAGGCCATATAGTGGGTACAAAACAGAGCAGGGATTTAAACTCAGCTCATCTGACTCCAAAGTCTATGATCTTCCTACACCTTTCATAGGCTTAGCTCTAACAAACTGCTTCTAAGAACCCTGCCTAAAGATTTTGATTTACTTTCCTGTTTTTCCCCTAGACTCAGAGCTTCTTCAGAACAGGGAGTGTGTCATCTTTCTGTTTGACTCCTTAGGGCCTGGCACATCGTTCCATGTTTCTTAAATGCTGACAACTGCAATGTGCAGCCTCCAACATTCAAAGAGCAAAGTACCTGCTATGGACAAAGCCAAAGAGATATTTCCCCACCATGAAGGTTGTAGGAATCAAAGGCCACTTTCCTTCTTTTTTCCGCATTTGTCCTCTCATCTAAGCCAGTAAAAGTGCATATGACAAGTTGTGTGGTAGAATTATTTCACTCTGAATTCTTCTGAACAAGCACCCCTTTCCAGGTAGTGCTTCATTCTACATAAACACTAAGCAGAAGACAGTCATTCCTCTCACACATCCTGAATTTCAATGAGGGGCACTGCCCTGCGATGTGAAACCTTTGGTTCCCCAAACAAAGGGACAATCCGAGAATACACAGCTTCTGAGAGACTCCCATCACAGCAAAGCAAAGAGTCCAGGTAAGAACTATTCCAAAGGCAGCACCTTATTGCAGCCAGGTGATAAGCATATGGAATGATTCTAGGTCTTATCTTTCTCTCTCTCTCAGAATTAGAATTAAGAAGTAAGGTGGTTGTCAAGGGGATGCTCATTAACACATGTAACTGCTTTGAAAAATAATGTCTGATATTGTCAGTCAGAAAATAACTCTGATTCGGTTGATCTGTTGGCCAATGAAACCCGGCTTTTTTTCTCTGGGTTATATGGTGAATATTTTCTGTAAACTAAATGAGAGAAATCTGCAGTTGAAAGCTTTGATGAAAATGTATTTAATGGATATAAACAGTATGCTGGGAATTAAACATATGACAGTTTTTAAACAAACAAACCAAAAATAGATGTTAACTTAAAAAAGTGTGAAGGGGCAAACAGTTATTTTTAAAATTATTTTAAGAGGTAGACAAGCACAGCAATTTGTAGACAACTCTCTTAGACCAACTCTAAAACTCTGTGTTTAGTCCTGAGAACAAAAATTTGAAAGTAATGCTGACAGTTGTTTTTTTAGAATACAGTGGCCCTGTCATTCTGGGAATGGTTAAAACAGATGTTTTCTTTTGAGGAATATTTAGCCTCCAAAAGAGCTAATATGGAGCATCCAATAGCCGACCGTGATTATTGTAAAGACTGTTTTGGGTGAAATGAAAGTAATCTCTTCCAAATTTTCTAGAAGATAGAATTAGAACAAGTGGGTTAATTGCTTTTAAGAAGGTAAATTTCAGCTTCATACAAGATCCTCGTTGCTTTTTAATCATTTCTGACTCATAGTGACCCCATGTTTATTAGAACTGTGGACTACAGAGTTTTCAATGGCTTTCAGAAGCACCTCTGGGTGGACTTAAACCTCCAATCTTTCAGTTAGCAACTGAGTGGGTTAATCATTTGCACCACTCAGGCAGTCCTTCATAGAAGAAAGAACTCCCAAAACCTTAGAGCTGTCCAAAAATGTAACAGCTTTCCTACACTGAACGTATTCAAGTATGGACGGGATGGACACTTGGTGGAGTGGTGTGGTTGTCGTTGCTAGTTGCTGTCAAGTTGGTTCCGACTCATAGCGACCCTACAGAACAGAGTAGAGCTGCCCCATAGGGTTTCCAAGGAGAAGCTGGTGAATTCAAACTGCCAACCTTTTGGTTAGCAGCCAAGCTCTTAACCACTACGCCACCAGAGCTCCAAGTTCTTAACTTGGCCTAAAAAGGAAAAATGAACCAAGTTTCTTTTGATAGTTTAAAGAGACACTGTCAGATTTTCTAACTTTTCTAATGATTCAGTAGTGATGAATCAGTGACATCGGGTTTCTTTATTACATGGCAATGCCTACAGGCAAGTGAATTTGATATGGGTGAGGTCCTGGTAGATGCTCCAAAGAACTCGGCAGTGGAACTTGGGATTCAATTACTCTTGCACTGCAGAGAAACCTCACAATAGCAAAGTACCAGGCAGCATAATTTCACAACTCTTTTTTTTCTGCCATCAAAGAGATTTTCCAAGTTCAGTTCTCTCTTATTTGGGGCACGTGTGCTATTTATTCCACATGCTTAAAAAAAAATTCACAGCCAACATCTTCATAAGAGGCTCCTTGGCTGCCACCTTGCAAAATGTTGCCACATCTGGTCCCTGTTTTTCCCTTCAGTTTCAGATTCTGTTTCTAACTCCTTTGCTGTTTTATTCTATCAGATGTTATTTCCACCTTATATATACATTATAAAAGTGATGAAGGGAAAAGGAAAAGGATAAGAAAAAAGAGAAAGATATAAACAAAAATAAAATGAAAGTTAGCTTCCACTTTTTTTAGAGGGCTCTTTATAGTAAAAAACCTATGTCATAATTCTGTGTCCCTAAATGATAATTTAACTTCATTACTTTTCTAAAAATAAAGAGTAACCTATTTTCTATGTTTCCAGTAATAAGTAAATCCCATATTTCCCATCTGTTATAAACTGACTGGTGTAATCTGATGCATATCAGTTGGTATTTAAGGGTCACAGAAATAAATATGAGAGCAAATAAGTCCATTTATTCAATAAACAGATATTTGAGTCTCCACTAACCAGACTTTATCTACTAGACATAAGGAAGTGACTCCAGTCCCTGACATCATG
This sequence comes from Elephas maximus indicus, assembly GCF_024166365.1. Classification (NCBI taxonomy): domain Eukaryota; kingdom Metazoa; phylum Chordata; class Mammalia; order Proboscidea; family Elephantidae; genus Elephas; species Elephas maximus. Next base: position 40,144,563 of record NC_064837.1, on the reverse strand, counting down.
GGATTCACCTTCTAGTGGGTACCCATTCCCATGGCCATCGAGTCGATTCCAACTTATAGCAACCCTATAGGACCGAATGTGGAAATCATAGAACAATATCATTAATATCACACGCAAGCAAAATTTTGCTGAAGATCATTCAAAAACGGATGATGCCGTATATCAACAGAGAACTGCCAGAAATTCAGACCAGTTTCAGAAGAGGATGTGGAGCCAGGGATATCATTGCTGATGTCAGATGGATCCTGGCTGAAAGCAGAGAATACCAGAAGGATGTTTACCTGTGTTTTATTGACTATGCAAAGGCATTCGACTGTGTGGATCATAACAAATTTTGGATAACAATGTGAAGAATGGGAATTCCAGAACACCTAATTGTGCTCATGAGGAAACTTTACATATATCAAGAGGCAGTTGTTACAGCCAGAACAAGGGGATACTAACTGGTTTAAAGTCAGGAAAGGTGTGCGTCAGGGTTGTATTCTTTCACCATACCTAGTCAATCTGTATGCCCAGCAAATAATATGAGAAGCTGGACTATATGAAGAAGAATGGGGCATCAGGATTAGAAAAAGACTCATTAACAACCTGCTTTATGCAGATGACACAACCTTGCTTGCTGAAAGTGAAGAGGACTTGAAGCACTTACTAATGAAGATCAAAGATCACAGCCTTCAGTATGGATTGCACCTCAACATAAAGAAACAAAAATCCTCACAACTGGACCAATGAGTAACATCATGATAAAAGGAGAAAAGACTGAAGTTGTCAAGGATTTCATTTTACTTGGATCCACAATCAACAGCCATGGAAGCAGCAGTCAAGAAATCAAAAGACGCGTTACATTGGGTAAATATTCTGCAAAGGACCTCTTTAAAGTGTTGAAGACCAAAGATGTCACCTTGAAGACTAAGGTGTGCCTGACCCAAGCCATGGTATTTTCAATCACATCATATGCATGTGAAAGCTGGACAAAGAATAAGGAAGACCAAAGATAATTGACCTGTTTGAATTGTGTTGTTGGTAAAGAATATTGAATATGCCAGGGACTGCCAAAAGAACAAACAAATCTGTGTTAGAAGAAGTACAACCAGAATGCTCCTTAGAAACAAGGACAGTGAGACTACGCCTTACATATTTTGGACATGTTGTCAGGAGGGATCAGTCCCTGGAGAAGGACATCATGCTTGGCAGAGTACAGGGTCAGCGGAAAAGAGGGAGACCCTCAAGGAGGTGGATTGACACAGTGGCTGCAACAATGAGCTCGAACATAACAACGATTGTGAGGATGGCTCAGGACTGGGCAGCATTTGTTCTGTTGTGCATAGGGTCGCTATGAGTTGGAACCGACTCAACGGCACCTAACAACAAGAACATAGGGCAGGGTAGAACTGCCCCATAGGGTTTCCAAGGAACAGCGGGTGGATTCAAACTGCTGACCTTTTGGTTAAGAGCCAAGCTCTTAACCATTATGCCACCAGGTCTATATAGTAGGTGATTAATGACAGTTGCTTCCCATTTTTCTTCCCTTTACTTTCTTCCTTGCCACCATAAAAGAGAGATATGGCGGTATAAGTAGAATTGAAGGCAGGGCAATTTGATTAGGCTTCGTACTATTTCTCTCCTCATCTTAAGCACAGTGTTGAGACCGTGAAGTATACAGAAGACATGAGAGCATGGTATACACCATGAAATACTTAAGTACTTTTTGACAGTTTTTATCAACTCAATTTAAAGGTTTTGTTTTGTTTTGTTGCTATTTACAACTCAGAAGTGTTTCAACTCCAACTGAATGGACTTAATCCTTATAAGCGCATATTTATTGGCATTACAAGTGTTATGGATTGAATTATGTCCCCCAAAAATGTGTGTCAACTTGGGTAGGGCATGATTCCCAGAATTGTGTGATTGTCCACCATTTTGTGATCTAACGAGATTTTCTTATTTGTTGTAAATCCTACCTCTATGATGTTAATGAGGTGGGATTAGTAGCAATTATGTTAATGAAGCAAAACTCAATCTATAAAATTAAGTAGTGTCTTAAGTCAATTTCTTTTGAAATACAAAAGAGAGAAGAGAGCAAAGAGACAGGGGGACTCCATACCACCAAGAAAGCAGTGCCGGGAGCATAGTACATCCTTTGGCCCTAGGGTCTCTGTTCTGAGAAGCTCCTTGACCACAGAGGATTGATGACAAGGACCTTCCCCGAGAGCCAACAAGAGGTGAAGCCTTCCCCTGGAGCTGGCACCCTGAATTCGGACTTCTGGCCTCCTGGACTATGAGAGAATGAATTTCTTTTTGTTGAGGTCATCCACTTATAGTCTTTCTGTTATAGTGGCACTAGATAGCTAAGGCACTAAGGGTCCAATAGAAGTTCTGGTCCCTAGGAAAGGTAGGGAGCCACCTGTTAGACTTTGATTATTAGGTCTACTTCTCTAACAAGGCATATAATGGATACGATATTCCCAAAGGTAACTTGGTCCAAGGTCAAGCCACCTTTCAGTGGGCAGCATGAATTTAATGACTGGTCAGTGTAGGGGTACAAAGGCCTGACTCCTTTGATGGAAAATATGGCAAGTTTGAAGAATCATCCTAGTTGGGGTTGGCTGAAAGCTTATTGTGACTGCATTTCACTCCAACTTCTCCACTGCATGACCCAGCTTCTTTCCTTTCCCCCACAGGTGTTGATGCAATAAACTTCCTGTTCACTAATCACCATGTCAGAGACTGTTTTCCTAGGAAGCCTGCCTGCAACAACGAGTTACATCTTTACTGTCCCACCCACTGGCATCAAGTGCCTTGCTTCGGATCCACAATTTGGCGTCAGTTCTGTAACTCAAAATCACATGCAGATAATGGAATACTCTACGGCAATCAGAATGAACAAAGAATGGTTACGTATAACATGTAAGAATCTTACCAATTGTTGGGGATTGAACTGTGTCTCCCTGTGATGGTTAAGGAAACCCTGGTGGTGTAGTGGTTAAGTGCTATGGCTGCTAACCAAAGGGTCAGTAGTTCAAATCCACCAAGCCCTGCTTGGAAACTCTATGTGGCAGTTCTGCTCTGTCCTATAGAGTTGCTATAAGTTGGAATTGACTCAATGGCAATGGGTTTTTTGGGTGATGGTTAAAGTTGTGTGCCAACCTGACTGAGCCATGATTCTCAGTGGTTTGCGAGTCATATGACATTGCGATCACTTCCATGATAAGATTTGATATAATGTGATCACCTCCATGATGGGATCTGCTGTGAGTAGCCAATCAGCTGAAGGGAGTTTCCTTGGACATGTGGCCTGCATCAAATGTAAGTGCACATTCTGGTCTGGCAAGGCTTCTGGGATTTTGCTCACTCTGGATCCTGCAGCTGACTCCTGTTTTTCTGATCTCTGGTTCTTGGGACTTCAGCTAGCAGCTTACCTGTGGTCTTGCCTGCCAATCTTGGGATTCATCAATCTTCGCAGTCTGTGAGCAAGAGCCTTGCTCTCTGACCTGCTGATCTTGGGTTTACCAGCCACTGTGGCTGGGACATTCCAGCCTCTGCAACAGCATGAACCATTTCCTTCATATAAATCTCTGTATATATATATTTATATATTTATACACTTTGCTGGTTTTGTTTCTCCAGAGAACCCAGCTTAAGATATTTTGGTACTGAGAGTGGGACCTAGAGAAACAAAATTTGTAAGGATGTGTTTTCTAAATTGGTCCTCAAGTCCTGTTAGTCTTAAAGATGTTGATGACTCTGTTTCTGGTAATAAAGAGGGCACTGCTAATCCATGACATGAGGTGGCAATACAAATACACAAAATATCACCACTAATAGAACAGATATTGGTGAAAAGTGAGGCTCTGGGTGATTGCATGTGTGATACCTTTCTACGATTTTGTCATAATGAAAAGTATAAGGAAGCCGGTTGGTTGGTCCTACTTTTGCTAGACAAACTGGTAAAAGAAAGAGATGAACTCAGGTCTTCAGAGTCAAAGCTTACATGCTACATAAATTACCTCAAAGTTTCCACTTGCGCCTTGAAAGAAAGCCTTATTTCTTATAGTAACAGAGCTCATATTGCTGAGAACCAAACCCAGATTATTACTGTAAGAGTGGCTGAATTACAACACCAACTGCCAACCTTGAGAGGTGCTGAAGTTAAAGTGAGGGCATCGATTGGGAAGAAATGGAATCCTGAAACTTGGGGTCGGGACAAGAAGGTATTAGGAAGAGATATGTGGACAGATATTTCTGAATGGACCAAAGAAGTGAAGATATTTGTGCCTCATGTGAATTTTCACCAAACTGTGACCTCAGCAGAGGAGGATTTTAACAATCAAGTGGATAGGATGACACGTTCTGTGGAAACCATCCTCTCTCCCTAGCTACTCCCATCATTGCTCAGTGGGCTCATGAACAGAGTAGCCATGGTGGCAAGGATGAAGGTTATACGTGGGCTCAGCAATGTGGACTTGCACTCACCAAGGCAGACTTGGCTACAGACACTGCTGAGTGCCCAATCTGCCAGCAACAGAGACCAACACTGAGTCCCTGATATGGCACCATCCATCAAGGTGATCAGTCAGTTATCTGGTGGCAATTAGATCACACTGGGCCACTTCCATCATGGAAAAGGCAGAGTTTTATTCCTACTGGAATACACACTTACTGTGGATATGGATTTGCCTTCCCTCCTTGCAATGCTTCTGCCAAAACTACCATCAGTGGACTTACAGAATGCCTTATCCGCAGTCATGGTATCCCACGCAGCTTTGCTTTAGATCAAAGGACTTGCCTCACAGCAAATGAGGTGCAGCAATGGGCCCATACTCATGGAACTCACTAGTCTTACCATGTTTCCCATCATCCTGAAACAGCTGGTTTGATAGAATGATGGACTGGCCTTCTAAGACACAATTACAGCACCAGCTAGGTAGCAATACCTTGTAGGGTTGGAGCAGTGTTCTCCAGGAGGCTGTATTTGCTCTAAACCAGCATCCAATATATGGTGTTATTTCTCCCACAGCCAGGATTCATGGGTCCAAGTATCAAGGGATGGAAATGGGAGTGGCATCACTCACTATTACCCCTAGTGACCCACTTGCAAGATTTTTGCTCCCCGTCCCTGTGACCTTATGCTCCGCAGGTCTAGAGGTCTTAGTTCCAAAGGGAGGAATGCTCCCACCTGGAGACACATCACTGATTCCGCTGAATTGGAAGCTAAGAATGCCACCTGGCCAATTTGGGCTCTGGATAAACAGGCAAATAATGGAGTTATCATACTGGCTGATGTGACTGATTCCAATTACTAAGAGGAAATAAGATTGATATTATACAATGGAGGTAAAGAAGAGTATGTCTGGAATGCAAGAGATTCCTTAGGGTGTCTCTTAGTACTACCATGCCCTGTGATTAAAACCAATGGAAAACTACAGCAACCCAATTCTGACATGACTACTAATGGCCCAGACCCTTCAGGAATGAAGGTTTGAGTCACTCCATCAGGCAAAGAATCACTACCAGCTGAGGTGCTTGCTGAGGGCAAAAAGAATACAGAATGGGTGGTGGAAGAAAGTAGTTCTAAATACCAGTTACAACCATGTGACCAGTTGCAGAAACAAAGACTGTAATTGTTCTGAGTATTGTTGCTTTGTACGCATGCATCAAATATTTTTGTTTTCTTCACTTGTAAAATATAAGATGTAAACATAGCTAGTGCATTTTCAGTTGTATGTGTGTTCGTTGTATCATGTTAGGTGCAAGTATGACTTTAAAATTGTCTTTATTCAGAGATTATGTACGGTTTAAGGAGATATGTACAGAGGTGCCAAGTTGACAAGTGGTGGACCGTGATGGTTAAGGTTGCATGTCAACTTGGCTGGGCCATGATTCTCAGTGGTTTGGCAGTCATATGATCTTGTGATCACTTTCATGATGAGATTTGATATAATGTGATCGCCTCCATGACGGAATCTGCTGTGCGTAGCCAATCAGTTGAAAGGGAGTTTCCTCGGGCATGTGACTTACATCAAATATAAGTGGACGTTCTGGCAAAGCTCGTGTGTTTTTCCTCGAGCTGGATCCTGCAATTGGCTCCTGTTTGTCTGACCTCTGGTTCTTGGGACTTGAGCTAGCAGCTTACTTGTGGTCTTGCCTGCCGATCTTGGGATTTATCGATCTTTGCATTCTGTGAACAAGAGCCCTGCTCCCTGACCTGCTGATCTTGGGTTTACCAGCCACTGTGGCTATGTGAATCAGGGGAAGCCTCTACCCTGATCCAAGGACTTGGGACATTCCAGCCTCTGCAACCGCGTGAGCCATTTCCTTGATATAAATCTCTCTATATATATATTTATACACTTTGCTCCTTTTGCTTCTCTAGAGAACCCAGCCTAAGACACCCCTTTTTTGTTTGGCCTTTCTAGTCATGGTCTTATAACTCCCACCCAGGTGATTGTGTGATAGGATAACTGTGGCCTACCGAGGAGGTTGGTCAGTTTTGCCTTAAAAGGGAGCCAATTCCAGAGGAGAGAGAGCCCACCACCAACAAGGAAGGAGAGACTCGCAGCAGAGACCAGCAGCAGAGACCTACAGAAGATGGTGCAGTGGGCTTCCCAGCCCACGGAGCAAGAGAGCTGAGTGCTTTCGGGCACAGACCGGGTGCCAGGGGAAGTCTATACCTGACTCATGAATTTGGGACTTATCAGCCTTCACAATTGCGTGAGCCATTTCCTTTATATGGTTCATGAGTTCTGTGAGACATTGCAGTGAATTAAGGTACCCCAAGGCAGGAGGGGGAGTACTGAGGGGAGAGGGAGTAGTTGATATTAGAGATGGTGGAGTGGAACAGCAGCTTGGAAAAGTTAGACATTTGGGAGATCTTTAACCTCTGCCTCATAGGAATCAGCTTTGTACTGATTCTTATAAATTATTTGTTTAACCCCCCAAAATATATGTTGGAATATTAACCCCTATACCTGTGGATATAATCCCATTTGAGAACAGAGTTTTCTTTGCTACTGAGGCCATATCAGTGTAGGGTGTGTCTTAAACGTGATCATTTTTTAAAATAATATTTAGTTTTTGGTGAAAGTTCACACAGTAAGTTAGGTTCCCGTTTGAAAATTTCAAGAAAAATTGATTAGTGACATTATTTACATTTATTACAATGTGTCAACATTCTCCTTGTGTTCTGTTTGTTTCCTTTTCAATACTCTAGTTTCCCTGTCCCCTTATCTTCTCATCTTTGCTTTTGAATAATCGTTGACCTTTTGGTCTCATACTGATGATTTTTAAGTTGGGTACCGATATTACAGGTAATATCCTGTATTTTGTGTGCCACTCTGCAATTTTACTGAAAGGTGACCTCAGGGGATAGGCTCAGTACCAGGCTTAACGAGTGTCTCATGGTGATAGTCTCAGGGGTCTTCTGTTCTCTACTGTTTCAGCATGACCAGTTACTGCAGTCAAAATGGTCAGTGGTGCTAGCTGGGCATCATCTAGTACTTCTGGTTTCAGGGTAAGTGAGGTTGTGGCTCCTGTAGACTTGTTTTCTCTCTGAGATTTTGGTTATCTTCTTACTGTTTTACTCCTGGTGAGTAGATACCCATAGTTGTGTCTTAGGTGGCCATTCCCAAGCTTTTAAGACCCCAGACCGCACTCACTTCACTGGTATGCAGATCATGATTTCTGTGAACTACATTATGCCAATTGAGTTGTCCCATGAGACTATGGTCCTAAGCCTTCAAACTCAGAAAACAAATCTTCTCAGGTGTTTGGTTATGTTTGAGGAATATCTGGATTTGTGTCTTCAATGTATACATGTGCCTACACCCACATATCTGTATTTACATGTACCTATACTTTTATCTGTTTATACTTTTAACAGATACTTTTTATTTGTTCTCATCTATGTACACACCTGTACCTACCCATATACCAATTTGCCTGTAACCACCCATATGTGCTGAAACACTCATTTTTACTTTGGTTGTTCTGTGTTCACTACATCCACATCTGGTGCCGCTTTTCCCATCACCAAAAATAACAAGTCTTTATGATCTAAAGCATACTTTCGCCTCCCCACCTCCTTTCCCTGGTAACCACAAATGAATATTGGTCTCTCTATATTTATCTATTCTTATCTTCTTATAAAATAGGGATCATACGGTATTTAGCTATATATGCTTGACTTATTACAATTAGCATTAGATCCTCCAGGTCCATCCATGCTATGTTTGACAGACTCACTGTTATTCTTTTTGATAACAGTGGCTATTTAGTATGTTTTGTATTGGGAAGTGCGAGGCCTCCTGCTTGGTTCTTTTTCTTCAATAGTGCTTTGGCTGTGTGGAGTTTCTTTCCTTTCCATATGAAGTTGGTCATTAGCTTTTCCATTTCAGTAAAGAATGCTTTTGGGGTTTGTCTTGGGATTTCATCGTACCTAGATTGCTTTAGATTGTGTAGTATTCCATAGTATACGTACAACTCTTTGCTTATCCATTCATCCATTGATGGGCACTTTGTTTCAATTTATATCATATTGTGAATAAAGCAGCAATGAATGTAGGTACGTATTTGCCTGTACTTACCATTTTTAGGTTTCTAGGGTATATACCATGGGGCCCTGGTGGTGCTGTGTTTAAGCATTTGGCTGCTAATGGAAAGGTCTGCAGTTCAAATCCACCAGTTGCTCCTTGGAAACCCCTATGGGGCAGTTCTACTCTGTCTTATAGGGTCACTATGAGTAGGAATCGACTCAACGGCAGTGGTTCTTGTTTTTTGTTTTTTGGTTAGGGTATATATCTAGGAGCGGGATTGCTGGATCATAGAGTAGTTTGATTTCTAGTTTTTTGAGAACGTACCATACCATTTTCCATAGTGGTCGTACAATTTTACAGTCCCATCAGCAATGGATAAGGGCTCCAATCTCCCCACATCCTCACCGATGTTTGTTACCTGTTTTTGTTTTTTGTGTCAATGCCGTTTTAAACAGGTAAGATGGTATCTCATTGTAGTTTTTATTCGCATCTCTCTAATGGCTAATGACTGTGAACATCTTTTCATACGTTTGTTGGCTGCTTGGATGTTCTCCTTGGTAAAAGTTCTGTTCACGTCCTTTGCCCATTTTGTGATTGGGTTGTTTGTCTTTTTGTTGTTTAGTTGCAGTTTTCTATAGATTTTAAAGATTAGACCCTTATGCGTAAGTCATTTCTGAAGATTTTTTTTCCCAGTCTGTAGGTTGTCTATTTGCTCTTTTAATAAAGTCTTTGATGAGCATATATTTCTAATTTTTATGAGGCACTATCTATCTATTTTGTCTTCTATTCCTGCATTAGTTGTTGTGTTTGTTATCCTGTTTTTACAAAAGCTTAGGTCCCATATTTTTCTGTTTTCTTCCAGGAATTATATGGTTTTAGGTTTAAAATTTAGGTCTTTGGTCATTGTGAGTTACTTTTTGTGTATGGTCCTGTTTCATTTTTCTGCAGGGGGATAACCAGTTTTGCCAGCATAATTTGTTAAAAAGACTGTTTCTGTCCCACTGAAAAGACTTTGACCCTTTGTCGAAAATCAGTTGTTCATAAAAAAAATTGTTTAATTCTGAGTTTTCAATTCCATTCTACTAGTCTATATGTCTATCATTGAACCAATAGCAGGCCGTTCTGATAACAGTGGCTATATAGTATGTTTTGGTATTGGGGAGTGCGAGTCCTTCCTGCTTGGTTCTTTTTCTTCAATATTGCTTCGGCTGTGTGGGGTTTCTTTCCTTTCCATATGAAGTAGGTCATTAGCTTTTCCAGTTCAGTAAAGAATGTTTTGGGGGTTTTTATTGGGATTTCATTGTACCTAGATCGCTTTAGGTAGAATTGACATTTTCACTATATTAAATCGTCCAATTCTTGAGCACTGGATATCTTTCCATTTTTGTAGGTCTTTTTTTTTTTAGTCTCTTGTAGCAGTGTTTTATAATTTTCACTGTATAAGTCATTTATGTCCCTGGTTAGATTAATTCCTAGGTATTTTATCCATTTGGGGGCTATTATAAATGGTATTGTTTCCTTGATTTCTTTTTTGGAATAGTCTTTTTAGTGTAGAAGAACCCAACTGATTTTTGTACGTTGATCTTGTCCCCTGCAACATCAGTAAATTCTTCTATTAGTTCCAGTAGTTTTCATGTGGAATCTTTAGTGTCTTCTATGTATAGGAACATGTCATCTGCAAATAGAGATAGTTGTATTTCTTCCTTTGTGATTTGGATACCTTTTTTTATTCCTCTTTCTTGTCTTATTGCTCTGGTTAGGACTTCCAGTATAATGCTGTTGAATAACAGTGGTGATAATAGGCATCTTTGTCTTGATCCCATTCTCAGAGGGAAGGCTCTCAACCTTTCTCTGTTGAGCATAATATTGGTTGTTGGTTTTGCATACGTGCCTTTAACACATTGAGAAATTTCCCTTCTAGCTCTATTTTCTGAGAGTTTTTATTAGCAAAGTGTTCAATTTTTTTGAATGCCTTTTATGCATCAATTGACATGATCATATGGTTCTTTTCCTTTGTTTTATTTATGTGGTGGATTACTTTGATTTTCTAATATTGAACCACCCTTGTAATCCTGGTATGACTCCCACTTGATCGTGTTGTATGGTTTTTTGATATGTTGCTAAAGTCTGTTGGCTAAAATTTTGTTGAAAATTTTTGCATCTATGTTCATAAGGAATATTGGTCTGTAATTTTTTTGTGTGTGTGTGTTGTCTTTGCTTGGTTTAGGTATCTGGGTTATGCTGGCTTCATAGAAAGGGTCTGGTACTGTTATTTCCTCTTCTATGTTTTTGAAGAGATTGAGTATGACAGTGTCAACTCTTTTTTGAATGTTTGGTAGAATTCTCCAGTGTAGCCATTTGGTCCTTGTCTTTGTTTTGTTGGCAGCTTTTTATGACATCTTCAATCTTTTCTTTTGTAATGGGTCTATTTAAATTTTCTACCTGTGTTAGTTTGGGTAGGTAATGTGTTTCTAGGAATTTGTCCATTTCATCTAGGCTTTCAAGTTTGGTGTTGTACAATTTTTCATAGTAACCAGTCATGATCTTTATCTCTGTTGGAGCCATTATAATGTCACTAATTTCACTTCTTAATTTGATTATTTGCCTCTTTGGATTTTTTTTTCTTTTGTCAGTATAGCCAGTGGTTTGTCTATTTTATTGATCCTTTCAAAGAACCAACATCTAGTTTTATTTTTTCTTTCTATTTTTTTCCCCCTATTTCATTTATTTGTGCCCTGATCTTTATTATTCCCTTTTTTTCTAATAGCTTTTGACTTCTTTTGTTCTTTCTTTTTTATTTGTTCAAGGTATTGGTTTAAGTCAATGTTTTTTGATCTTCTTTTTTAAGGGAGGCATTTATTGCTATAAATTTCCCTCTGAGCACTGCTTTTGCTGCATCCCGAAAGTTTTGATATGCTGTGTTTTCATTTTTGTCTGATTCTAGAAATTTTTTTATTTCATTTTTGATTTCTTCTATAACTTTATAGGGTTTTAGTAGTGTATTATTTATTTCCATGAATTTTCCCCTCATTTTTCCTGTTGTTGATTTCTAGCTTATACCATTATGGTCAGAGAAGATGCTTTCTATGATTTCAATCTTTTTAAATTTGTTTGACTTGTTTTGGGTCCTAGCTTATAGTCTATTCTGGAAAATGATACATGTGCTTTAAAGAAGAATGTATACTGTTCTGATGCTGTTGGAGTGTTCTATATATGTCCCTTAGGTCCATTTGGCTTATGGTTTTATCTAAGTTCTCAATGTCTTTAATGACCTTCTTTTTAGATGTTTTATCTATAGTTGAAAGTGGTGTGCTGAAGTCCCCTACTGCTATTGTGGAGTTGTCTATTTCTCCTTTCATATTAGTCAGTATTTGTTTCATGTATTTTGGTGCATTTTGTTAGGTACATATATGTTTATAATTGTTAAATCTTTCTGCTGGATTGACCCTTTTGTTATTATGTAACCTTTCTTTTTTTATAACTTGCAATATATTTTGATTTGATGTCTATCTTATCTGATATCAGTATGGCTGCCCCTGCTCTTTTTGTTTACTGGTTGCATAGAATATTTTTCTCTATCCTTTTATTTTCTGTTTGTGTCCTGATGTCTGAGATGTGTTTCTTGTAGACAGCAAAAGGATGGATCAAGGGTTTTAATCCATTCTGACACTCTCTGCCTTTTGCACGAAGTGTTTAGGCCACTTACATTTAAGGTTATTACTAAAAACTAAGAGTCTAACTCACTCATTTTGCTATTTGTTTTTTGAGTGTTTTGTATCTGCTTTGCTTTTTTATTCTGATTTATCTGTTTTTGTTTGTATTTGGCTGCTTTCTTGTGAAGAGTTTTTTTGCTGTCTTCTTTTCTTCTGAATGTTTCTTATTGGTGATTTCTTAGTGCTTAGCACATATGTTATATTAACTTAAAATTGCAGCAACAGTTAACATACAACCTTCACATAATAAATCTATTCCTGGTGTGTTCCTGCCTTCTCCATTTCTGTTGGTGTGTCTCCACTAACATCAATATACTATATATATTTGATAAGTTTATACTTATTTCTTACAAACATGATGTTGCATAGTTTGTGGGATTTAATTATTGAGTTTATTCCCTGAAAATATCATACATTTGGTTTTTATGATTGCCCATGTTGTGTTTTTTGGAGATCTCTCTGTTTATTTCCCCCCCCATGTACAGATATGAGAATTTAATTAATGCTCTTGCCTTATCATTTGTAATACTTCCTTGAGTAATATTTACAAAGCTGATCTGGTAGTGGCAATTGCTCAGAGCTTCTGTTTGTTTTGGAATGTCTTTATTTCCCCCTCATTTTTGAATAACAACTTTGCTGGTAAAGAATTCTTCATTAACAATTGTTTTTATTCAGTATTTTGTATATGTCACTCCATTGTCTCCTGGCCTTTAGAGTTTCTGGGGAGAAATCTACACTGATTCTTATGAAAGCCCCTTGGTGTGTTATATTGTGTTTTTCTCTTGCTGATTTCAGAATTCTTCCCTTCTCTTTGGTTCACAGGAATTTTATTAGGATGTGGCACAGAGCTGATCTTTTTTGTGTTTTGCTGATTGGGATTCATGTAGCTTCCTGCATTTGCTGGCTTGGTTCACTGTTCAGATCTGGGAAATTCTCTCTGATTATCTCTTGGAAAATTGTTTCTATGCCTTTGTTGTTATGGTGCCCTGAGATTCTAATAATTCTAATGTCAGATTTCTTAATTGAATCCCATGTTTCCTTTTGGTTTTGTTCACTTTTCTTTGTTCTTGTCTCTTATTTCTCTTGAGATGTGGTAAGTTCAGTTATTTTGTCTTCTAGTTCATTTATTCTATCTTTTGATTGCTCAACTCTATTGTTGAGTATTTCTCTTGCTTTTTCTACTTCAGTTGTTTTATTCTTCATTTCCAGTAGTTCTCCCTTTTTTTTTCTTACATTTTCAATTTTCTTGTTAGGTCTCTCATTTTGTTCCTCCATGTTTTTCCTGAATTCTGCTAGTTTGTTTTCTGTATGCTTTTTGCTTTCTTTAAAACATATTTAGCATCATAGTCTGAATATTATCAATTCTTTGGAGTAGTCTGGCTTCCATAGGGAAAATTTCCTCTTCTTCATGTTTTGCTTTTGCTGGTGCTTCTTCTCTTGTGATTTTGTGTGTTTTAATATTTTTTGTTGAACTTGGGCCACTTTGGGGTTTTGTTATGTTGCTGCTGTTTCACTTTAAATTTTGTGTTCTGATTTGTGTAGGAAAATTTTCTTATTGCTTGCTCTGATGGTGCAGTGGCCAAGCGTCCTGCTGCCAACTGAAAGTCCATGGCCCACAGCAACCAGCCATTGTGCAAGAGAAAGATATGGCAGTGCATCTCCACAAAGAGTCACAGCTCTGGGAATCCCATGGGGCAGCTCCACTCCACCCCATAGGGTTGCTATGAGTCAGAATCAACCCAGTGGCAGTGGGCTTGGCATCTTCCCCTGAGAACTACTAGAGGGCACTCTTATCTTTAGTTTTTTTTTTTTTTTTTCTTTTTTCCAGTGTTGATTCAGTTGTAGATGCTTTATATCTGGAATTCAATAAGCCTGCATGTGAAGGAAGGGGTTTACATGGCAGCAGACTCTGATGTAAGCAGTGGGGCTTGACTCTCCTGAGACAAAGTGGAGGCTGTCTACGTCTTTTCCTTATGGGTTCCCCCTCACAGCCTCTCTCACAGTATCCCACTGTGGGTAGGGAGCTAGCTGTTTCCCTCTGTGTTGCTGTCAATCCAAAGTATTCCCCTCATCCTGCTGCCCTTTCAGTTCCTCCTGGTCCTAGTGCCCATCTGTCTTAGTTATCTAGTGCTGCCGTAACAGAAATACCACAGTGGATGGCTTTAAGAAAGATAAATTTATTTTCTCATAGTCTAGGAAGCTAGAAGTCTGAATTCAGGGTGCTGTCTCGAGGGGGGAATTTTTCTCTCTCCATTGGCTCTGAAGGAAGGTCTTGCCATCAATCTTCCCCTGGTATAGGAGTTTTTCAGCACAGGGACCCGCTCCAAAAGATGAACTCTGCTTCTGGCACTGCTTTCTTGGTAGTAACTGGTCCCCTTGTCCCTCTGCTCAATTCCCTCTTTTAGATCTCAAAAGAGATTGACTTAAGACACAATCTAATCTTGTAGATTGAGCCATGCCTCATTAACAGAATTGCCTCTAATCCTGCCTCATTAACACCATGGGGGTAGGATTTACAACAATAGAGAAACCACATCAGATGACAAAATGGTGGATAGTCACACAATATCAAGAATCATGGCCTAGCCAAGTTGGTACACATTTTGGGGGGACACAATTCAGTCCATGACACCATCCATGTAAGGCTTCCACAAGATTCAACAAAACTCTCTCACAGTGTCACAGCCTCCCTTCACTCCCCCCGCCCCCCCGCAACTGCACAGCCCATGGCCAATCTGCACCATCTTAAAAACTCGGGCTATGGCTTCCTCAGATTAGCCCCTGTCTGTTCCCAGTTTGGAGTATTTTCCAGCCCCGTCTCAAAATGGCTGTGGTGAGCAATTGGTTGTGATGTTAGTGGGTAGGTTCTCTCAGCTTCTGTGCCATTCCTGCTCCTCTTCTCCTGTGCTTCTGGGCTCATCCCAACACTCCAATACAGTTCTGAGATCTCAGACTGGGCTTGTTTTTATTCATTGTTCCATGGGTTAGTTGCTGGTAGAGTAAGTGGGAGTGCCCACTCACTTCACCGTCTTGCTCTGTCTACAATCCAATCACTTTTCAGATCTAAAAAGAGCAGATGAGGTACAGAAGCAAGAAAACACAGATGGGGAAGATAGATGCCATACCCTATGAAGATCACTAAGGAATCGAGGAACAGAAGCTGAAAAGACACAAGGACCTATCCCCCAGAGCAGACAAAGAAAGAAAGCCTTCCCCTAGTGCTGCTGCCCTGAATTCGGATATGTAGCCTCCTAAACTGTGAGAAAATAAATTTCTGTTCCTTAAAGCCATCTACTTGTGGTGTTTCTGGTGTCACAGCACTAGATAACTAAGACGCCAAACTACTATTGAGACAAAGAAACTGGGCACAAAAAAGTACATATGTATAAGGTAAAGAAAAAAGTACATCTTTACATGCAGTTCAAAAACAAGAAAACTAATGTGAAGCATCATATTTCAGGATAGTGATTACACTTAGAGAGGTACGTAATGATTGGAAAGAACATGAGAGGGTCGTAGGGTATTAATAATGTTCTGTTTCTTGATCTGGATACTGGCTACACAAATGTGTTCAGTTTTTGAATATTCATCTAACTGTGCACTTAGAATTTGTACACTTTTCAGTAGGTGTATTATATTCCAATAAAAATTTATTTAGAAAAAAAAAAGAATGTGTATGTGATAATGCAGGCTTTAGGGAATAAACAAACTCTGAAATTTAAGGATATACAGGCATTTTTAAAAGCTCAGAATCAGAATATCCCTGCTGCTTATTATAAGCCAGGCAATCATCATTTCAACCAAAAACAACAGGCAAGCTTTCAGTGCTAGATGGTTTTTTACATGCAAGAATCATTTAAATATATTTCCTACAAAAAGATTTCCTCCTTCTTTATGATGACAAATTATCACGGCCTGGCAGGTGATCCCTGCTGAAATATTTAGAAGGCACTTAAGATAGAGAAAAAAAAAACAACAAATACCATTTGAAATCCATTTAAAGAAAATTTTTCTCTGAAGAGCAGAAAAGCAAAGAGTGCAATTGATGGCAATTTATGACCTGACAAAATCAATTAGCTTGTTATTGGATCAGCTTGCTTTTAGAATGAATGAACTTTCGGATAATAACAGACTCAGTTAACTCCTTTCTATCTATTTGTTATGGCAAGTAGAAGTCATGTAACATTGTAGCTCTGTAAGAATGAAAGTTGTACATAAATGCTGTCTTCCTTAAGTCTCTTCTTGGAAAAGGAAAATGACTCACTATAAATTAGCTTAAGCAAAACTAGAAATTTATCAAAAGTATGCTGGCATATCCAAGAGAATAAAAAAATAATACTGGTGAATGATCAGGCCTTTTTTTATTTTTTCACTTAGGAAAGACAGGAACCAGGAGCTGAAACTAAGGCTTCTTCAATTATTCTTTCTCTCTCTCTCTCTCTTTTTTTTTTTCTAGAGAAGTCACTATAAACTAGACCAGTGGATACTCAAGATTGAAGGAATGAACAAGTAAATATGATCTATGACATCTCAAAGTCGTTTAAAATGTAGAACTTTAAACTCACATATTCCAGTATAAATAAAGAGATATATAAAGCCCATTATGATCTCTCTATACACCCTAAAATATTTTTTTAAAAAACTTTATTAGGTAATGAGCATGAGTTACAGTGATGTCTTTGCTTCCCTGGATTTATTCCCATGCTTGGATTCATATTAAATGGTATTTTCTTTGAGGTATAGTTAGTAACTAGAAATACAAAGGTAAAGTCCTTCCACTTGATGGGATGAATTATGACACATGGCTAGTGGTTTGGGAAATTTTTCCAGCCCACCAAACATTTGCAGTGATACTTTCAAAAATATAAATCAGATAATATCATTCCTTTCCCCACATCATTCACACTAAAAGCCAAGGCCTTGTAATGGTCTAGGAAGTCAACCCTTCTCCACCAGGGTTCCCTGAATAAATTGAGCCCTGATTTTCTGAGGCAGCCATTGTATGTTACGAATTTACTTCTTTTTTATGCATCTAGAATGGTACTAACTTTGTCCCATCCTAGGAATAATTGAAAAGATAATCACTAAAATCAATTTAAGTATGGCATAATTCTTTTACAGAGTTGAAAAAACCTGCCAGACTCTACATACATACTCTTTTTTACCTGTCCTAACTAAACCCTAAACCCTGGTGGTGTAGTGGTTAAGTGCTACGGTTGCTAACCAAAGGGTCGGCAGTTCAAATCCGCCAGGTGCTCCTTGGAAACTCTATGGTGCAGTTCTACTCTGTCCTATAGGGTTGCTATGAGTCGGAATCAACTGGGGGGCACTGGGTTTGGTTTTTTTTGGCTTAACTCATCATCGGAAACTTTGGTAGCATAGTCGTTAATTACTATGGCTGCTAACCAAGAGGTCAGCAGTTTGAATCCACTAGGCACTCCATGGAAGCTGTGGGGCAGTTCTAGTCTGTCCTGTAGGGTCGCAATGAGTTGGAATTGGCTCGATGGCAGTGGGTTTGGGTTTTTTTTTTGGGGGGGGTAACTCATCATCATTTATTTCTTTCCTTCTTGATACCCTGGTGAAGGGATTTCTTGAGATTCCACAAACAAGGCAGGCATAGTATCACCTCAGGACCTTTCCACTTGCTGTCCTCTCTAGCTAAAAAGCTCTCCCCTAGGTGTCTGCATAGCTTGTTCCTTCCCCTCTTGCAGGTATTTAATGTGTATTCTCAGCAAGGCACACTCTACTGCCCCTAGTCCTCTCCTTCTACACATACACACTGAGGCTCCTTTCCTGTTCTATTTTTCTTAATGTCATATATCATAATATATTCTACTTTTTTTCCCCTTTGGTATCATCTCTCTTTTCTTCTACATTAGAACCAAAGCTTCATGAAATCAGGGTTTTAGTAAACTACTTACACTGTTGTGTCTTCTAAAACAGTGACTATCATATAGTAAGTTTTCAATAACTCTACATTTAACAAGTAAATTAAGTCTTAATGATTATATTTTCTTTGATATGCTGAAATAGGAAAAAATTAATGTTATCTAGAAAACTGGATAATGAGTAAGAAGACCAAAGAAGAATTGATGTATTTGAATTAAGGTGTTGGTGAAGAATATTGACTATACTCTGGACTGCCAGAAGAACAAATAAGTCTGTCCTGGAAGAAGTACAGCCAGAGTGCTCCTTGGAAGAGAGGATGAGGAGACTGTGTCTCAAGTACTTTGGACATCTTATCAGGAGGGATCAGTCCCTGGAGAAGAGCATCATGCTTGGTAAGGTAGAGGTTCAATGAAAAAGAGAAAGACACTCAACAAGATGGATTGACACAGTAGCTGCCATGATGGGCTCAAATATGGCAACGATTATGAAGACGGTGCAGGACTGAGCATTGTTTTGCTCTGTTGTACGTAGGGTCACTATGAGTAGGAACTGACTCAATGGCACTTAACAACAATAACATCTAGAACTTGTGCCAAACATTACAGATAAAGTTTAGAACTTCAGGTTCTCAACTACTAGTGATAAAATAAGAATGATTCTGCCTCTAGAGAAAGATGGAACACACGATTCTTCATGGGCCCTTCTAACCTATGAATTTTCTACAAAGTCACATGAAATTCTGCCGTATAAATCCCTATTAGTCATGTGCAGCATCTAGCATCCCTTTACCAAGACTACTAGCCTTTCTTGGCTCATTGAATTCCTTTGAGGCCAAGATTAGTCCATCTTCTCAGGTCCATCTGCCCAGTCAACTCTTGAAGCTAGTTGTATATTCCCAGGGGAGATTGCTGAAAATGGTGCAAAGAATGCCACTTTCAACAGACCTGGGCAAGAAAAAAAAGCTAATATCTTCTCTATTATCAGATCCACAAACTAACTTAAAATTGTTTTCTATTCTTATGGTAGCCACTCTTCAAAGTTGAACCCCAATGTATCGTCATATCCATGACCTTGCTGAAGTCCCCTGCAATGCTGAATCTGTGCATAAAATGTAGCAAAAATATTGCTGTGCCTAATCTTTAAGAAAGACTGGCAGCTTTTACCTTTGTACTTTTGGAAGCCCTCAGTTGCCATGTTGGAAGTCCATTTATCTTACTGGAGAAAAACACATCAATAGATTGTGTAGAGGAAGTGACACTGGGTCTAGACAGAGAGAGACAAAGCTAGCCACTGCAGTGTCCCAGCTAAGCCTAGACTTCTGGCTGTTGATCAATGTACCAGCCATGTGAGTGAACCATCTTGGATATTCTAGCCCAGTCATGCCCACAGATAATTGCAGCCCCAGTAAATATCATGTGGAGAGGAGAACCACCCACTTGAGCTCAATCAACCTACAGAATGATGAGGAATAACAGATGATAAAATGGCTATTGTGTTAAACCACTAAGTTTTGTGGTGGTTTGTTATGCATCAACAGACATTAAAACTCCTAAAACTATTACAACCTCATATCCCCAAATGGGGTGAGGGCAGCAAGGTACAGGGCCCTTTTTAAGGGACATAGAGAATTTTGAGATCTCTGTCGCTCCTCTCTCTAACTCATTTTCTGCATCTCAGCTTAGCGGAAGTGGAGGTAGCTGAAGAGAGAGAGCAGGAATAGTTACCTCATCAAGAACTCTTCCCAAACATTCTGTCTTTCCTTAAACTGAAGATTCTAAATTATAAAACATCAACTCTTTCTCCTCTAACTATGTGTCTGCTCCTTTCTCTCGTCATGGAGAAGCGCTGGCCTCATATATTGTATCTCAGATGGAGATGGATAAAGTTTTAAAGAAGTCCTGGTGGTGCAATGGTCAGCAGTTCAAATTCACCAGCTGCTCCGAGAGAGAAAAGTCCTAGAGATCTGCTCCTGTTTTTTTTTACAGCCTAGGAAGTACTATGGGGCAGTTCTACACTGTCACTTAGGGTCACTGTAAGTCATAATCCACTGGTCAGTACACAACAACAAAGTTTCAGAAGTTTGTGTGTGACAGGAAAACATCATTAACCCTTTACTGCCTGTCATGTACTGAATTATGACCCCCGCCAAAAAATATGTGTATTAACTCGGTTTGGCCATGATTCCCAGTATTCTATGGTTATCCTCCATTTTGTAATTGTAATTTTATGTCGAGAGGATTAGGGTGGGATTGTAACACCGCCCTTACCCAGGTCACCTCCATGATCCAATGTGAAGGGAGTTTGCTGAGGTGTGGTCTCTACCACCTTTTATCTCTCAAGAGATAAAAAAAGAAAGGGAAGCCAGCAGAGAGCCGGGGGCTTCATACCACCAAGAAAGCTGTGCCAGGAGCAGAGAGCACCCTTTGGACCTGAGGTTCCTGCGCTGAAATGCTCCTAGACCAAGGGAAGACTGATGCATCACAAGGACCTTCCTCCAGAGCTGATAAAGAAAGCCTTCCCCTGGAGCTGATGCCGTGAATTTGAACTTGCAGCTTACTAGACTGTAAGAAAATAAATTTCTCTTTGTTAAGGCCATACACTTGTGGTATTTCTGTTATAACAGCACTACATGACTAAGACATTGCCACATCTCTTTAGACTAGGCAAATGTCAAACCAAATCCTCCTGGACTGACAAAATATTCTGATATAGAAGGCTGTCCCCAGTTTTTACACACTGGAAATATTTGGATCATTATATCAAAGATCCATTGGATTAAATTACCAATACAGACAGTTTGAATCCTTAAGGTAAAAATAAAGTACAAAAACCAACCTTAAAAGAAGAATTTGTCTTGATGTTTTAATAAAACAACTGAAAGATTTCAGGATTAGAAGCTTCGCTCAGTAAGATTTCTAAGCCAACATCATTAAAGCTGAGCCCTAGTGAGCAATCAGTAAGTTGCAAGTAGAATTCTTGGATTTGTGTTTGCTTTCCTTTATTTCATTTCTATTCTATAGTCTCAGAAATACTCTTCCAGTTGATTTTAGCTTAAAGAAAATAAATATATTAATCTAATCCACTCACATTCAAAACAAATGCACAAAACCCTTTATAAAAAGATGTGTTGAATGATTCAATAAGCAGATTATTATTACAATGAACTAAATAAATGGATGTAGCATATCTCTAATACCCTCGTGTAAAGCCTGTTTTAATTCTATAATCCCAACTGGATGCAATATACTTAAATAAGCACTATTAGCTTGTATTTTTTTTTCTATTCTGTTTAGAAACATAATAACAGTTGAGAGACATTTATTAAGAAAACATCAACTCTATTTGCACATTCTTAAAGCGAATATTAAAAAAACAGAATTTTAATTTTCATGTGTATAATTTGTTAATAGAATGGAATACAATTAGGTACTTTCAGATCTTTCAGTGTTAATTAAAAAGCCAATAACTTGAATGGCTATAAAGAGAGAATTAGTGGGGCTAATGCTCAAGGCAGCTAATCCTTTATTTGTCATTTACTGAAGATCACTTAAATGGGATGGCATCTTTATGTTGGTGAGCCCCTACCAATGAAGTTTCATAAATTGTAAGGTGCCTAAATCTTAGGTGGTAGATCTGTGAACTATTTGCCAATCCAATGCATCCCACTCTGGGGTTTTCCCAACAGCTAGCAACCACTGCCATTGACTTGGGCTATTAAGGAATTTTATCGTCAGTGATTTCCCTGTCTCCCTAAACCTTAGTAGTGCTTTCTACGCTTTCAAGAAAACAAGAACAGCTCCACTTGAAAAACAAAAGTGAAAGGTTCTAGCTCTTTGGTTAAGAAATTTATCAATATTGGGTTTAATTATAAATAGCATTTTAAGAGTAGATACTTGAACATTAAAGGGAATAATATCAGCACTTGGTAGAAACACATCAAATAGTGTTTGATTCTTTTTATAATGATAAATATAGATGAGCACATAATACAAAAAACAATGCAAAAAAATTATTGGTCACCATTCCCGGATACTAGGGAGCCACTTCATTATTCTTAAAACTAGCAAATAAAGGTAAAGAATAAAAAAAAAAGAGATCTACCTGGCCTTTTATTTACCAATCACATCTCAAAGGTAACTACTCAGGTACTCCTTCTGAGGTAATACATGAATAAAGAATGATAGATTATCACCACTTTCCAGAACCTAATAAAATAAATAATCTAGGTGATAATCATTAATGGCTGCAAAAACCATTCAGTTAGAGAACAGAGCAATCTGATAACACTTCAAACCATTGATCAATATTAACTTCTATACCATTAAGCTTTTGCTGCAATAATGTTGCTCAACAAATAACCCCAAAATTCACTAGTATACAACAACAAACGTTTATTTCTTGGTTGTGAAACAGTGAGGCCCATGGGCCAGCTGATGCTAAACTGAGTTGAGCTTCAAACTGTAGATTGGTTTCAGGCCAATTTCTTATGTTTTTGCAATCTATAACTTAAGATGAAAGAAAAAGCTGCTATTTAAAACAGATGATTATCATGGCAGAAAATGGGAGGCTAGAGTCTAACCTAGACCATGCAAACACATTTAAAACATTGGCACAGATGTGGTGTGCATTGCATCCATGAACATTCCATAGGCTCATAAATCAAGCCAAATGGCCAAGCCCAACACCAAAGGAATAGAGAGGTAAGCTCCTTTCCTAAGAGGTGGGGAGAAGAAAGCATGAGAAGGGGAGACAGGTTGTTTGTTGAAACATAAAACAATCTAATACAGCATTACAAAAACAGACAACCAGACATGATATGCTTCCTGATGTGATAAAATAAGAAGTATGCAACCCAAGATATGAAGTATTCTAATCAAGCCTCCATATCAAATTATCAAATCATAGGAAATAAAGGGGGCAGAGGAAGATGCTAAACAACATCATGAGGAAGCAATTGAGAAAATTTAGAACGTAGAAAACACTACAGAACAAAGAATTAAAAGAAGGGAAATACACGTACTAAAAGACATCAAGAAAAACTCAGAGAAATTCAATTTATGGACCTTGGTTCGATCATAATTGGAACAAATCAAGTCTAAAGAAACATTTTTTAAATAAGTGGGGAGATTTGAACAATAATTGCCTATTGTGGTGTTGCCTTCATCGTCAAAAAGAACATTTCAAGATCTATCCTGAAGTAGAGCGCTGTCAGAGGTAGAATAATATCCACACACCTATAAGGAAGACTAGTTAATAAAACTATTATTCAAATTTACACACCAACCGCTAAGGCCAAAGATGAAGAATTTAAGATTTTTATCAGCTGCTGCAGTCTGAAATTGATCGAACATGCAATCAAGATGCATTGATAATTACTGGCGATTGGAACATGCAAGTTGGTTACAAAGAAGAAGGATTGGTAGTTGGAAAATACGGTCTTGGTGATACAAACAATGCCAGAGATTGAATGATAGAATTTTGCAAGACCAACAGCTTATGCATTACAAATACCTTCTTTCACCAACATAAATGGCTACTATACACATGGATGTTGCCACATGGAACATACGTGAATCAAATTGACTACTTCTATGGAAAGAGATGATAGAAAAGCTCAATATCATCAGTCCAAGGCCGGGGCAGACTGTGGAACAGACCTTCAATTGCTCATACGCAAGTTCAAACTGAAACTGAAGAAAATCAGCGCAAATCCACAAAAGCCAAAATATGACCTTGAGTATATCCCACCTGAATTTAGAGACCGTCTCAAGAACAGATTTAACGCATTGAACACTAGCTACTGAAGATCAGAAGAGTTGGTGACCGAAGACCAGACAAGTTATGGGATGACATCAAGGACATCATACACGAAGAAAGTGAGAGGTCATTGAAAAGACAGGAAAGAAAGAAAAGACCGAGATGGATGTCAGAGGAGACTCTGAAACTTGCTCATGAATGTTGAGCAGCTAAAGCAAAAGGAAGGAATGATGAAGTAAAAGAACTGAACAGAAGATTTCAAAGGGCATCTTGAGAAGACAAAGTATTATAACGACATGTGCAAAGAACTGGAGATAGTACGCCAAAAGGTAAGAACACACTTGGCATTTCTCAAGCTGAAAGAACTGAAGAAAAAATTCAAGACTTGAGTTGCAATAGTGAAGGATTCTATGGGGAAAATATTAAATGACACAGGAAGCATCAAAAGAAGATGGAAGGATTACACAGTCATTATACCAAAAAGAATTAATCGATATTCAACCATTTCAAGAGGTAGCATATGATCAGGAACCGATGGTATTGAAGGAAGAAGTCCAAGCTGCTCGGAAGGCATTGGCGAAAACCAAGGCTCCAGAAATTGGTGGAATATCAATTGAGATCTTTCAACAAATGGATGCAGCGCTGGAGGTGCTCAATCATCTATGCCAAGAATTACGGAAGATAGCTTCCTGGCCAACTGACTGGAAGAGATCCATATATATGCCTATTCCCAAGAAATCAATCCAACCGAATGTGGAAATTATAGAACAATATCATTAATATCACACATAAGCAAAATTTTGCTGAAGATCATTCAAAAACAGCTGCAGCTATATATCAACAGAGAACTGCCAGAAATTCAGGCTGGTTTCAGATGAGGACATGGAACCATTGCTGATGTCAGATGGATCCTGGCTGAAAGCAGAGAATACCAGAAGGATGTTTACCTGTGTTTTATTAACTACGCAAAGGTACTCGACTCTGTGGATCAGAACAAATTATGGATAACATTGCGAAGAATAGGGATTCCAGAACACTTAACTGTGCTCATGAGGAACCTGTACATAGATCAAGAGGCAGTTGTTCAGACAGAACAAGGGGATGCTGATTGGTTTAAAGTCAGGAAATGTGTACATCAGGGTTGTATCCTTTCACCATACCTATTCAATCTGTATGCTGAGCAAATAATCCAAGAAGCTGGACTATATGAAGAAGAATGGAGCATCAGGTTTGGAGGAAGACTCATTAACAACCTGCTTTATGCAGATAACACAGCCTTGACTGCTGAAAGTGAAGAGGACCTGACGCACTTACTAATGAAGATCAAAGACCACAGCCTTCAGTGTGGATTACACCTCAACATAAAGAAAACAAAAATCCTCCCAACTGGACCAATGAGCAACATCATGATAAATGGAGAAAAGATTGAAGTTGTCAAGGATTTTACTTGGATCCACAATCAACAGCCATGGCAGCAGCAGTCAAGAAATCAAAAGACGCATTGCATTGGACAAATCTGCTGCAAAAGGACCTCTTTAAAATGTTGAAAAGCAGAGATGTCACCTTAAAGACTAAGATGCGCCTGACCCAAGCCATGCTGTTTTCTGTCGCATCATATGCATGTGAAAGCTGGACAATGAATAAGGAAGACCAAAGAAGAATTGACACCTTTGAATTGTGGCATTGGTGAAGAATATTGAATATACCATGGACAAACAAATCTGTCTTGGAAGAAGTACAACCAGAACGCTCCTTAGAAGCAAGGATGGTGAGACTGCGTCTTAAATATCTTGGACATGTTGTCAGGAGGGATCAGTCCCTGGAGAAGGACATCATGCTTGGCAAAGTACAGGGTCAGCAGAAAAGGGGAAGACCCTCAATGAGGTGGACTGACACAGTGGCTGCAACAATGAGCTCAAGCATAACAACGACCGTAAGGATGGTGTAGGACCAGGCAGTGTTTCATTCTCTTGTGCATAGGGTCACTAAGAGTCGGAACCAACTCGAAGGCACCTAACAACAACGTAAATATATACTGAAATGCTTAAGAATGAAATGAAATAAGGTATAAATTCATTGCTGTCAATTCCAACTCATGTGACCCTATAGGACAAAGTAGAATTGCCCCACAGGGTTTCCAAGGCTGTAATCTTTACAGAAGCAAACTTTCATATCTTTCTCCCACAGAGCGGCTAGTGGGTTCAAACCAACAAACTTTCAGTTAGCAACCGAGCACTTAACCACTACATCACCAGGGCTCCAAAATAAGATCTGCTTCAAAATAATCTAAAAGTAGGTAGGGGGAGTAAAGAGGATCATAAGTTAAATAAGAATTTGTGTAGGAGATGAGTACATAGGGCTGCATTATCTTATTATCTCTATTCTTTGAGTCCTTTTAATTGTTACAAAATAAAAAGGAAGAAAGAAAAGAGAGGGGAAGGAAAGAAGGAAGGAAGCAATAGAGGGAATGAAGTAAGGAAAGAAAGAAGGGAGGGAGAGAGGGAGGGAGGAAGGGAGGAAGGGAGGGAGGAAGGGAGGAAGGGAGGGAGGGAGGGAGGGAGGGAGGAAGGGAGGGAGGGAGGGAGGGAGGGAGGGAGGGAGGGAGGGAGGGAGGGAGGGAGGAAGGAAGGAAGGAAGGAAGGAAGGAAGGAAGGAAGGAAGGAAGGAAGGAAGGAAGGAAGGAAGGAAGGAAGGAAGGAAGGAAGGAAGGAAGGAAGGAAGGAAGGAAGGAAGGAAGGAAGGAAGGAAGGAAGGAAGGAAGGAAGGAAGGAAGGAAGGAAGGAAGGAAGGAAGGAAGGAAGGAAGGGTTAAATTCTTTTCACCTGACAGAAATCAATGTGGTTAAGACATGGATATTCTCTCAGAGGCTGTTTTGTTGTAGCCCTTTGCTTCAGCCTCACTCCCTATTCCCTGTACAAAAGTTGTTTTCAACCCATCGTGGTAACAACACAGTGGCAAAAACTAATGTCTCTCAGTGCCCATTTCAAAGATTACACTGTATGAAGTAGAAAGCTTTTTTTCTAAGAAACAAGCAATAAAGTCTAAGAACTTCTTCCCCCTAAAATTGC
The DNA here is from genome assembly GCF_024166365.1 of Elephas maximus indicus. Taxonomy (NCBI): domain Eukaryota; kingdom Metazoa; phylum Chordata; class Mammalia; order Proboscidea; family Elephantidae; genus Elephas; species Elephas maximus. Next base: position 40,117,605 of record NC_064837.1, on the reverse strand, counting down.
AAGATGGGTCCCCAAAACAGTTGTGTTTAGACTCTCCCCCAAACTGCCTCTTAACACAATACCAATCTATGTGAGCAGGCAGGTGTTTCATTTAGTTTAGGCTTGATGTTCCTTGGGATAGGAAATTTAATCCTTTGGCAACCACAAGCCATCTTGTTTCACATACCCAGGGAAACAGAGCCACTGACCAGTTATATTCATGTTTCCATACGTGAATAAGAATGTGCTTTATTTTGTTGGGAAAATACCAATTTTACTTGAAATTATAATCAAATGGCAACATATTTTTAGGAGCCACAAAGCAAATGGGATTTCAAGAGAAATGGCATTTTAAAAAAGAACAATTCATGAATAGGGAACTCACATTATAGTCCCCACAAGAAAATGGGCAATGGGTACTCCTGTGTGACATTTCAACCCACAGTGATTTACCTGAAGGAAATCATTAATTCTTCCAGGCATTTTAAAATAATAACATGATGAAGAATAAAAAAACACTCAGAGGAAATATTGGTTGCAAGAGCCTGCCTAAATTGTTTAATGTTTGTCAAACTTGAATAGCATTTGAAGGATGCATCGGTAGTAATAGATTTCCACTTCTATTTCCGCATGGGCAATGCTTTGTAGCCATTACAAGCTGTAGTTTATTACCTTGCATTATGTATGAGATTTTTTTTTTTTTTCCTGTAAGCAGGTACACAAACACAAAGGGGAAAATACAAGAGAGCAATTTTTTTTATTGCTCAACGTACAGCAGTTAAGGATAATTTGGAAATTTTTCAAGTAGCTCATTTTGGGAAATTCTTAGATCTACTCAGGAGTGATTATTTTCTGCAGTGCTACTAAATAATTTGGTTGTAGCTAAGACCGGCATTAATTCCCAAGAGAGTTATATCTAGTTGTAGAATAGAGGCAAAAAGTCACAAAAGGGACACTACATTTGGAATAAAAAAAGTCTTCAAGCCATGTTTCTAACACTAATTAGTTGTGTGACTTTGGTCATATCATTTAACATCGTTGAGCCTCATTTTTCTCATCTGAGGAAAAGATTAACACAGCTTGACTTATGCAATTATAGTGATGATTACTTGAGCCTAGGTCAGTGGTTACTACAAAATAGGTACCTAACAATTTTGGTTTAATCCAAGTTATTAAACCAGAGCTAAAAAATAAAAATAACCTGAACTAAACCAGTTGCCATCAAGTCAATTCTGAATCATAGCAACCATATTGGACACAGTAGAACTACCCCATAGGGTTTCTAAGGCTGTAATCTTTATGGAAGCCGACTGCCAGACCTTTCCCCCGCAGAGTGGCTGGTGGGTTTGAACCGCCAATCTTTTGGTTAGCAGCCAAGTGCTTAACCACTGCACCACCAGGGCTCCTTTTGATATAAATGATGTTTATATATTGAAAAGCACTATTCAAATATAAAACAAAAAAAGAGCAGGATTTTTTTGTTTTGTAAAATTTGTTTTCAGATATCTTGATGTTTTGCCAAAGACCATTGTTTGAAGTTTTTGGTTTGTTTTTTTATTACTGAAAAGATTGTGTGTCAAAGCTCAAACTACTTTGCCTTTTTACCTTGATACAGGATCAGCCAGTTCATGGGATCATATCAAACAGGAGCTTGAACCACTGGGTGTAAGAAACAAAGAACTGTTATTCGTGACAATATGGGATAGTTTCAAAACTGTGGTGTGTTTTGACAATGCTGTAGATAAATTGCAAGAAGTGAAGGGAAATTCTTATGTATAATATCTAGCTGCCATGAAGTAAGCAACCAGTCTCTTACACGAAGTGTCAGAGAAGCTGTGCATTACTTTCTTTCTGTACAACTTTGATCATAGTCACGTGACTCATAGTTTACGTGCAAATGAGTGTAATTGGAGGGAACGTGTATGTTCTTTGTGGTTTTGGCACATGGTTGCCATTTTTAATCCAGAACACTCTCATATCTGGCCAATTTTTCTCCACACTTCAGAGACTCAATGTTAGAATTTTCAGGCCTAGAGAGAAGGTTTTGTTTACAAATTCAGAAAGGAGAAAGATCAAAATCCAGGCAAGAACACTAGAGGTCCGGCAACCTCAACTCCACATGGACTCACACTTCAAACCTCAGAATGAGAGCTGGCTGCACTCTGGGAAAAGGTTAATTTTCTCTCAGATGAGTGACACAGCTCCCCACTTAGAGAACACATGTCCAATATTGATGCACGTACTCTGGCGGCAGTTTTTTGCTCAGAGGCTCCAGTATACGCTCTGTGAGAATATACATAGAAACACATTTACCACAAGCAAAGACACACTAAAAATCACAGGATCCATCAAGGGTACATGAGGATGAAGATCAAGCGGAAAATGCTGCTGGGTCAGATTCTGTTTTGGAATTACTTAAACTAAACTAAAACAACACAAGTCCTCCCTGTAGATTGTTTTTCATTTCTATAAATTAAAAATGCCAGTTGTTGACAGTTTCAAACTGTTCAAGACCCCAATATAAGGTCATCCTGTTGCAGTATTCTAATCATCTTGGGATATACTGCATTCTACTTTCTTCCATTCTTTTGCATGTCAGAAGCTTCTTTCACTCCAACATTTAGGCTATAACTGGAGACAGTATGGTATGGTAAAAAAACACAGGTGGATTTTAGCATTGTGTATAAAATATTTATATATATTTATATATATACACACATATATATGTGTAGAGAGAGGATATATATATATATATATATATATATATATATATATATCCCAAACCCAGTGCCGTTGAGTACATTCTGACTCATAGTGACCCTGTAGGACAGAGTAGAGCTGCCCCATAGAGTTTCCAAAGAGCGCCTGGCAAATTTGAACTGCCGACCTTTTGGTTAGCAGCCATAGCACTTAACCACTATGCCGCCAAGGTTTCTGTTTTTTTATCTCTACATATATACATACATATATATCTATATCTATACATATACATATATATGTAGAGAGAGAGCATTAGCATACACATATGCCTAGAGAGACAAAGGAAGAGAAAGATACTTGAGAACTTAGCACAGGGTCTCAATAAATAGTATGTACCATTATTAGTTCTAATATGCACTGATTCACTCATAAATGGTTTTTGAGTAACATCTATATGTTAAAAATGGAATAGTAAACAATGCAGCCACCACATTCAAGTAGCTTGTCACACAGAAGACATGTTGTTGTTGTTAGGTGCCATCGAATCTGTTCGACTCGTAGCGATTCTATGCACAACAGAACGAAACACTGCCTGGTCCTGAGCCATTCTTACAATCGTTGTTATGCTTGAGCTCGTTGTTGCAACCACTGTGTCAATCCACCTCGTTGAGGGTCTTCCTCTTTTCCGCTGACCTTGTACTTTGCCAAGCATGATGTCCTTCTCCAGGGACTGATCCCTCCTGACAACATGTCCAAAGTATGTAAGACAGAGTCTCCCCATTCTTCCTTCTAAGGAGCATTCTGGTTGTACTGTTTCTAAGACAGGTTTGTTCGTTCTTTTCGCAGTCCATGGAATATTCAATATTCCTCGCCAACACCACAATTCAAAGGCGTCAATTCTTCTTTGGTCTTCTTTATTCATTGTCCAGCTTTCACATGCATATGATGCAATTGAAAATACCATGGTTTGGGTCAGGCCCACCTTAGTCTTCAAGGTGACATCTTTGCTTTTCAACACTTTAAAGAGGTCCTTTGCAGCAGATTTACCCAATGCAATGCATCTTTTGATTTCTTGACTGCTGCTTCCATGGGTGTTGATTGTGGATCCAAGTAAAGTGAAATTCTTGACAACTTCAGTCTTTTCTCCTTTTATCATGATGTTGCTCACTGGTCCAGTTGTGAGGAATTTGCAAGTGGCAAATTTAGAATGGTGGATTTTATAATGGAGGCAAACAACTGAAGTACACTGGGAGGTTTATCTCATACAATCTTAGTAGAAAAGGCTTTTGATGACTGCAGTGCATGGAAGTGGTTGGATTGCAAACAAACCTGGAGAAAGAGGGACCAGTTGTAAACCCTGTTGTAGTAATCTACTTAAGAGGTAATGGTGTCCCACACAAAGATGATGACAGCAATGATGGATACAAGAGGTTCAAGAAGAATCAAGAAAATAAAATTGACAGAACTTAGTGAATTATTAAATGTACAGAGCAGGAGCTAGGCTTGGAGCTTGAGTAACTGAGTATACGGTATACCATTCAGTGAGAAAGAGAAACAGGAGAAGTACATTTCAAAAGTAAAATTACGTGAGATGTAAAGTTCTTGGTACATCAGAGGCATACAATACAATGATTTTTTTTTTTTCTCTCTGTCTTTTTTTTTTTTTTTTCTTCCTGAAGCTCCGATCATATATATCCTGGTTCTAGTTTCACCAGTCAGCATGGTATCAAATACAAATTTGAATGACAATTGTCTTTATCTTCCCAGCTGAGAAAATTCCCTTATCATAGGGGACTTTTAACCTAATCCCTAAAGTAAAGATCTGATTATTGCCTTTTATATGAATAAATGTTTCCCACATGAGGGCAAATATCCATGGTATTTTAAATAGCCACATGAATTTTCATACATTTCATATGAACACCTTTTTCTGGTATAATGCCTGTCATGTACAAGATTATAACATTCATAGTGTACCTAGTGTGGTGCCTGGCATACTGAATGAATGGTAGCTTTTCAGTTCTGTTGGCCAGACAGGTTCTCAAAACCCAACTATTTCAGTCTTAACACCAGAAAAATCTGATTGACTGGCTATTTGTCTGAAGAATATTCAAAAACAGAATCAAGTGAAGGATAATATGAATTATTAGGTCTCTTTCAAGCTTAAAATTCTGTGTTTTTTCTATGAGAAATATCAAGAATCATGCAGCCATCTGGACATGCAACATCACAAAATCTTTTTCACAAGTGAATCTGAAAAACAGAAAACTATAAAGACACTCTATAGATAAAACTTATAGATATCTATTGACAAAGCACAAGTCCTAGGTCATATAAAGCAGGAAGATTCAAGACTCTACTCAACAAGTTCACCTTTTCATCAGTCCCAAACCTCTTCTATTACTATCTTCTCTTGCAGATGTGGGTTATTAAATTGTATCACATAGGTCCTGCCCTAAGTGTGTGACATACATTAACATACTCTGTCCTCACCACAATAATTCTGATATCACTTACTACCCATATTTTACATATTAAAACAAACAGTCAAAATTTAGATAATAACGTCAAAAGTTCATACTTGAGAACTATGATTATGCATTTTTTTATTGTGTTTTGTGATATATTCAAAAGAATCCTAAACTTATGGTAAATATTTATGCTCTTATACCAATTCAAGGAATTTTTAGAATTTATAAAGCCTTTCTTTGAGTTCCAGCTTTCTCATTAGTAATATGTGACAAATAAATATCTACCCTGTTTACTTCACAAAGTTGCTAGGGATCTAAAATGACATGGAATGTGTAAGCGTTCTGTCAACAGTAAAGAAATATTTACACGTGTATGGAACCATTATAGTGTTATTAGCTCACAGATTTAAGTTAAAACTGAACTATCTTCTGACTCAATAGGATCACTGTGTGATTAAGAATTAGTAGCAGTACCATCTAGCTCAATTGGTATTACACAGTTCATAAAGAAAATGTTTTACATTCTACCTTGGTGAGTAGCATCTGAGGTCTTAAAAGCTTGTGGGTGGCCATCTAAGTAAGACACTCTACTAGTCTCATACTGTCTGGAGCAAGGGAGAATGAAGAAAACCAAAGACAAAAGGGAAAGATTTGTCCAAAAAACTAATGGACCACAACTACCACAGCTTCCACCACTTCCACCAGACTGAGTCCAGCACATCTAGATGGTGCCTGGCTACCACCACTGATTGCTTTGACAGGGATCACAATACAGGGTCCTATAGAGAGTTGGAGAACAATGTAGAACAAAATTCTAACTGACAAAAAAAGACCAGACTTACTAGTCTGACAGAGACTACAGAAACACTAAGAGTATGGCCCCTAAGACACCCTTATAACTCAGTAATAAAGTCGCTCCTGAGGTTTACCTTTCAGCTAAAGATGAGACAGGCCCTAAAACAAAACAAGACTAAATGTGCATACCAGCCCAGGGCAAGGACGAACAGGCAAGAGGGGACAAGCATGCTGGTAATGGGGAACCCAAACTCAAGAAGTGGGGGGTGTCGATGTGTCATGGGGTTCACAACCAACGTCATAAAACAATATGGGTGTTGTTTAATGAGAAACTAATTTGCTCTGGGAACCTCCAACTAAAGTACAATAAAAAAAAGAATTAGTAGCAGTAATGTTAAACATAAGTTTTTCCCTAGTCAGATTTTAGAAAATATTCTTACATATAAAACTTAAAAAAATGATTTTTCTCATTAAAGCATCAAATAGATAATATAGCACTTTCAATTTTGGTAAATCACAACAGATTTTTTTTTATTGGTTTAGCTAAATTTATCCATTTAATAATGGGACTAGAAATTATAATTCAAAATAAAACGATAAAACTAAGAATGTTTTCTCCCAAACTATTTGAGAAAGCTTTTTTTATTTAGTTATACATAACATTATGTCCAATAGCTAATGAGATGGCTCATCTCAAAGGTCCCATTTACAATATAGAAATATACTAGGATATCTTTCTGCTATACAGGTTTCACTTTCAAATATCCCCTCTCTCAAAAGATAAATTTTCAATAAAAAGAAAATTGGAATTTGCTGAAATATTTAAAGAATCATGTATTATGTTTCTCTAATAGTATTTTGGCCATATAGCATGCTACCTATAGGTGAATAAAATAAGGCTCTGGGCTTAAATTGATTTCACATAGTCACACAAATTCATACTCAGAATACTCAATCAAATCTGGCTGAAAACAATATTTTATACAGCTTTTGTTCAGGTTAGAAATAAAAACAATAATCAAATCTAACACATCCACATTGGAGAAAAAAAGTGTACTGAGGGACCTAAACCAGAGTAAGGACAAAATTCTTTATCTATTTATTCCAGGGCTTTATTTACTATACCGTAAATTCATTCTCCAAGTATCCTTTAAACTTGTGCCTGTGGATAGACATCTATGGAAAGAAGTATCCATTAAACACATGCATTTTCTCAAACAACCTTTTGTCATCCTTTCCCTATCATAATTCAGCAATGAATTTTTATTATTTACCAGATAAGCCAACATGCATTCTCAAGAATCTTTTACATTGTGGAAATAATTATACCACCTTTGGAATGATACTTAAAAGTTTGCAGATTAGAAACATTTTTTACTTAAAAGTCAGAAGGAATTGGGAGCTTTGGTCCAACTCATTTATTTTGCAGATGAGGTAACGGAATCTCAGAAAAGTGAAGTTTCATGCTTGTTTTAGTTATCTAGTGCTGCTATAACAGAACTACCACAAGTGGATGGCTTTAACAAAGGGAAATTTCCTCACAGTGAAGTAGGCTAAAAGTCTAAATTCAGGGCATCAGCTCCAGGGGAAGACTTTCTCTCTCTGTTGGCTCTAGAGAAAGGTCCTTCTCATTCAAACTTCCCCTGGACTAGGAGCAGGAATCCCGGGTCCAAAGGACACACTCTTCTCCCACCACTGCTTTCTTGGTAGTATGAGGTCCCCCTGCCTCTCTGCTCGTTTCTCTCTTTTATGTCTCAAAAGGAACTGGCTCAAGACACAATCCAATGCCGTAGATTGAGTCCTGCCTCATCAACACAACTGTCGCCCATTCCCCATCATTAACATCATGGATGCAGGATTTAGAACACATAGGTAAATCACATCAGATGACAAAATGGTGGACAATCACACAATACCAGGAATCATGGCTCAATCAAATTCATACACACATTTTTGGGGGACACAATTCAATCCATGACAGTGGTCAAGGTCAAATAAGAAGCAATGCCTGAACCGACAAACCTAGTCTTCCTTACTTGAGTCTAGTGCTCCTTATAGTGAAGCACTATGGCTTAATGGCCTTCTCATTGATAATAGCTAGAAAAAACCTGGGTATGTTCAATGAACTCCAGTGTTGCTGGAGAATAATGTTATAAGTAAGGAGGTTGAGGGGTAACACTAGATGACAAGAGAAAGACTGGCAAAGGGCAAATTATGTGGGGCCTTGGGTGCCATAGAGAAAAGATTGGGTCTCTAAACAGTGAAATAGAAAACTATTGAAGACTTCTAAGCAGGGTTATAAGACAATCTGAATTACATTTTTAAAGTTCATTCCAGCTAAAATACCCATGTTTGCTGTGGTTTGACAATAATTTCTTCACCATCTACACATTTTTTCTTTTTAACAAGCAACTACGAAGTGTTGATTTTAGCACACTTCCTTACCCAAAGTTTTCTATATCAGGAATTTCCCTTATTTACTAAACCAAATATAAACTCACTAATAATAAATTGTTCTATCTGTAGGCTTCCCAGTAATTCCTGAATCTTAGCAGCTTGTACAATGCTAGCTAGATACATGTACCAAAAATATAAGCTACCCAAGAGGTTATTTTCATTTAGTCAACCAATTGTTTAACTGAAATATTTTCCCCCTGGAATATACTAGTTAGCTTGGCATCATTTCTTGTTCTTAGGATTTTAGACTTGCTTGATAGTTCTAGGTAAGAATACAAAAAAAAAAAAAAAAAAATTATGGGAAAATAGTAAACCTATGTTACTTTGAGAGGCAGATACCAGGCTCCAACAATGATAAATAGCACTTATAATATCACCTACAGAGATCACACTGAGACATATTATAGAGCTGAGGGTTTTCATCCTGGGTATCACTTTCATCTATACACTTAGCTAATAGGCAAGAAGAACCAACAAGCATGGTCACTCTGAAATATCATATATATATATCTGATGCTATTCAACAGTTCCTTTTAACAAATGTTTATTAAATGTCTACTATAGTCAAGGTGCTATTCTAAAGCACTGCAAGAGATACAAAAATAAGTGGTATGAATTAAAAAATGGGCAAAGGATATGAACAGGCACTTCACTAAAGAAGATATTCGGGTAGCTAACAAATACATGAAGAAATGCTCACGATCATTAGCCATTAGAGAAATGCAAACCAAAACTACAATGAGATTCCATCTCACCCCAAGAAGGCTGGCATTAACCCAAAAAACACAAAATTATAACTGTTGGAGAGGTTGTGGAGAGACTGGAAAGCTTATACATTGCTGGTGGGAATGTAAAATGGTACAACCACTTTGGAAATCGATTTGGTGCTTCCTTAAAAAGCTGGAAATAGAACCACCATACGATCCAGCAATCCCACTCCTTGGAATATATCCTAGAGAAATAAGACCCTTTACATGAACAGATATATACACACCCATGTTCATTGCAGCATTGTTTACAATAGCAAAAAGATGGAAACAACCAAGGTGCCCATCAACAGATGAATGGATAAATAAATTATGGTATATTCACACAATGGAATACTACACATCGATAAAGGGCAGTGAGGAATATGTGAAACACTTCATAACATGGAGGAATCTGGAAGACATTATGCTGAGTGAAATTAGTCAGTTGCAAAAGGACAAATATTGCATGAGACCATTATTATAAGAACTCGAAAAATAGCTTAAACAGAGAAGAAAATATTTTTTGATTGTTATAAGAGTGGGAGGGAGGGAGGGAGAGGGTTTTTCACTAATTAGATAGTAGATAAGAATTATTTTAGGCAAAGGGAAAGACAACACACAGTACAGGAGAGGTCAGCACAACTGGATTAAGCCAAAAGCAAAGAAATTTCCCGAATGAACTGAATGCCTCAAAGGCCAGCATAGCAGGGGCAGGGGTTTCGGGGGTTTCGGGACCATGGTTTCAGGGGACATCTAAGTCAATTGGCATAATAAAACCCATTAAGAAAACATTCTGCATCCCACTTTGGAGAGCAGTGTCTGGGGTCTTAAAAGCTAGCAAGTGGCCATCTAAGATGCATCAATTGGTCTCAACCCACCTGGAACAAAGGAGAATGAAGAACACCAAAGACACAAGGTAATTATGAGCCCAAGAGACAGAAAGGGCCACATAAACCAGAGACTATATCAGTCTGAGACCAGAAGAACTAGGTGGTGCCCGGCTACAACCAATGTCTTCCCTGACAGGGAACACAAGAGAGAACCCCTGAGGGAGCAGGACAGCAGTGGGATGCAGACCTCAAATTCTCCTAAAAAGACCAGACTTAATGGTCTGACAGAGACTAGAAGGATCCTGGCGGTCATGGTTCCCAGACCTTCTGTTAGCTCAAGACAGGAACCATTCCCAAAGCCAACTCTTCAGACAGGGACTAGAATGGACAATGGGATAGAAAATGATACTGGTGAAGAGTGAGCTTCTTGGATCAAGTAGACACATGAGACTATGTGGGCAGCTCCTGTCTGGAGGGGAGATGAGAGGGCAGAGGGGGTCAGAAGCTGGCAGAATGGACATGAAAATAGAGAGTAGAAGGAGTGTGCCATCTCATTACAGGGAGAACAACTGGGAGTATATAGCAAGGTGTCTATAAGTTTTTGTATGAGAGACTGACTTGGTTTGTAAACTTTCACTTAAAGCACAATAAAAAAAAAATGAATAAGTGGTATGTCTACAAGCTTACAAATCCCCTTAAATGACAAGAAGCCTTGCTCTCATGCAGTTTTACTTCATCTTTTTAAAGCATATGACCAAAAAGATAGGTTTTGCCATAAACCTTTTGCAGAAACCTAAAAGTAGCTTTTCCAATAAAACCGCTTTATGCTCCATTTATTGAAATAGTAGTATCTGCAAACATTCAAAATACAAAAAAAAAAAAAATTTCAATAGCCATAGGTATATCAAATGATCATTCAACATTTTACTGAGAATCATAAAATCTCTGAGTAGGAGGAGACCTAGAGAGCATCCAGCCCAGTGCTTTCTGGCTTCACAGCAGCTTCAGAAGCACCTGGGGTGCTTTTTAGTAATACAGGTTCCTGTGCTCTGGCCCCTCTAACTTGATTCAGTAGGTCTGGGGTGGAGTCAGGCAATTTGTACTGATTAAAAGTTTCCCAGATGATTCTGGTATGCAGCCAGGTTTGAGAATACAAATCTAGCTGACCCCCACCTCCCAATCTGATACATAAATATGGTGTGCACTCTCCCTCTCGACATAAAGTCATCAGCTAGTCTCTGCTTTAATACGCACAGTGATAGGACCTCGACTCTTAGAGAGATAAGTCATTAGAAAATTATCTAACGGTGTGTTCCATGCATGTATCTGTGTGGTTATTGGCAATGTCTGTCTCCAAAATATGCGGCTATATGCTCAGGATAGAGCCTGGGACTGTTTTCTTCCGTATTACATACTGTATTAGTGTGAGTTCTCCAGAGAAGGCTATATGTCAAATCTCCTACATATAGAAAGGGAAGGGAGGATAGATCACTGTCTTTAAGGATCTGACTTATACAATTGTGGAGTCTGCTATGTCCAAATTACATAGGTCAGGGGGCAGGCTGAAAATTTCAGCCAGATGTCTATATTACAGTCTTGAGGCAGAGCAGAATTACTTCTTGGGAAACCTTAGTTTTTGCTCCTAAGGCCTTCCAGGATGAGGCCTGTCCACATCACCGAGAGTAATCCTTATTTAAAATCACCTGATTGTAAATGTTAATTATATCTACAAAATACTTTCACAGCAACATCTAGACCGAGTGTTGACCAAAAAACTGGGCACCATAGCCTAGCTAATGTGACTCCTAAAATTAACCATCACACATACCTAGCTCTTAACACAGACCTTGACACTTAGGAGATAATCGGAAAGGCTTGCTGAACACATATTTGATTGAATGAAGCTCTTCACTGGTTTGACCTGAAGTCTCTTTCTGAAACATCCACCTATTGTACTAGATTTTATAGTTTCAGGAAACTTAATAAGCTCATATGCTAGATACTGTAAATACAAACATGAAGAAGGTATCCTCCTCCCTTCTCTCAAGGCCCTTAATTTTTTACCAGGAGAGAATGATGCAAATGCTTTTAATTCAAAGTGGTAAGTGCAATGTCAAAAACAAGTATGGAATAAGGACAGAATTGGGAGGAAGGAAACTTAAACCTAGTTGTGATTGAGATAGAGGATATTGAGCAAGAGATATCAAGGAATACTTTCCCTTGCATGAAGCAAGCCTAAGTTTAGTCTTGGCGGTTTAGCACCTGAATTCTTGAATGTCCACACACCTTGAATCAAATAGAACAAAATGTGCTTATCTTCCATATGGTAGCCTTTCAATTATAAATATATGTGGAAAGGTCTGTCTCTCGAACCTTCTCTAGGACAAACATCCAATTCATTCAATAGTTTCTCACAAGTAAGTATTATGCTTTCCTTATTATTATTTTTTGTTCCATAGCAAATTAATTTAAATATCCTCAGTTGAATAATTTAAAGAAGGTTCTCTGGAGGCAAAGAATGTAGCACAAGTTAAAAGAGCTGTAGCTGAACTACACAGGCACATACTTTGGTTATGAGTAGCACGATTATTGTAAGTGAAGTGTGACTTACAGAGCAAACAGCATTGATGGGTGGAATATAAAAACCTAGGCCTCTCCACCCAGCTTACTGAATAGAAATGAAAGCTACAAGGTGACCAACATAAATGGATTTAAAGTGAGACATTGACAATTGTCAAGGGTTAACTTTACCATCTTGGCTGACGTTACTGACCAACTTCCACAATAAACAGATATATAGGTATCCTGAATTAAACATCACCATTTTTAGTAAGCTCAAGAAAGAAGGTTTTGAGTTGATGTCATTGTCATAGAAACAATTTCTGCCTAAATCAGCGAGAGGACTGGAGCAGTGTGGATCAGTTTAGTGCGTGGCCAAAGTGGTGAAAAGTCAGAAGCCAAAGATCCTAGCTGTAATGTTAAATACTATTCTCATTTTGAAGTTAATTTTTTCCCCTTGTTTTCTTAGGCATAAATGTAGTAAGGTACCTCTCTGCTCCCCAAAACAAACAAAATAAATAAAAATCAACAACAACAACGAAAACTTTTTAATTGAAAATTCTGAATTCCATTTATTCAGAGATATTTGGGGAAACCTAGTGAACTCCTCTAAAGAATGAAATCAACCTCAGATTGCATCCACACACTGGAGAAGTACAAACCCCCAAGATGATCAAACAAACTGACATCTGGCTTGCTAGATGTCCATTAAAACAATGCTAGAAAGGAGCTTATTTGGTGCATTTCTTCTGGGAGATTTGTATTTAAAATGAGACTAGAAATCACATTCTCTGCTGTAAAGTAACTCTGACAAGCCCTAAACTGGGAATATGCCTGTAATTAATAAATGAAATTTACTAAGCTCATTTCCTGTGCTTACTTCCACCCACACAACTCTTTCCTAAGCATCTACACTTGGTACTTGTTAGACTTCTGGTGTGTTTGAAGGACTTTACTTTCCTCGGTATGGCTCAACTTCAGACCAAGTGTAGACAGTGATAAAGCTTGAAAATGAAAGACTAGACGGAGACAAGATAAAAATGCACATCATATGACTTCGTAGGGAATTTTTACCATATCAGTTAATATGATGGAGAGTTGTTGAGGCATTTGATAATTAGAACAAAAATTGTTTTAACAGTTATAAAAAGACAACTGTTTAAAGCCTTTTCTCCCCTCCTCTTACCGGCACTCAGGATCTCCATGGAGTGAGGGAACACTGCTTACTTATCCAGTATTCCTTCCCCCACCTTCTTTCAAAATTTGCTTCACTAAATTTACTGGAGAGAGGAACTTTCCATTTAAAAAGTCAATTTATTACAAGAATTTATTTCCATAACGTCTCTTGGTCCTAGGAAGGGATGTAAGAAAACTGTGTTGCCTCATGCCGCCTTGGAGCTGTCGGTGCCATTTTGACCAAACTCACCGCCCAAAAGACAACGTGGAATTGGTGGGGTGTGGGGGAGGGGGGGAGAGTTGAACATAGGATGTGACCCTAACCCTCACCTTGGCTCCTCTGGCAGTAAATGCATATTTTTTCCCCAAGCAAATCATCCTACAACAAAATTTTGCAATATTTCCGCAGTGTTATTTTGCCTCTTACAGGCTTAGCTGCTTTTTTTTCTCCTTAACAACTTCTGAAGGACACATGTATATTTTGGGGTAGGGAAGGGGTCTGAGGTGAATTACCACTTTCCACCAAACGCCTCTCCTATCTCTCCAAATTATGGATAATGAGACCAGAAATGTAATTACTAAAGGAGTTGGCAACAGTAATTACTGAGCTAATCTCAAAAATGGTAGTGACTGCAATGCACTGGAACTCACTTTGTAGCTGTCAGAGCCACTTGGAATGCGTTAAGTATCTTGTGTTTGCAAACCCAGCAGCTGCACCAAACGGAGACCCGTATTAGCCAATTACCACAACGACCTGCTACGTACGACTCATTGTGATTGTGTAATGAGAAATCCCATTAAACTTGAATAGCTTTAAGTTGTGACTGTTAAACACATTTTGAACGGGGTGGGAAAGAAGGAAAGATGGCAGGTTTGAGAGAGCTAATCAGAGATCGTATTGAATTTTGAAGCCCGTGTTTTGCAAACACCTCTACTTTTACTAGCTGTCGCTTATCACTGGGGGCTTGAAGTTTAAGGTAAGATTTACCGGTTTTCAAACTAAAGCATCCAAGCTTTGAGATTGCAGGTCAAGACTGCAGGGGAGAATGGATATTTCCAAAGCTTAGGAAAGCGATCAACCCACTGCCGTCGAGGCGATTACGAGTCATAGCGACACTGTAGGACAGAACATAACTGCTTCACAGAGTTTCCAAGGAGTGCCAGGCGGATTCGAACTGCCGACCTTTGGCTTAGCAGCCGTAGCACTTAACTACTACGCCACCAGAGTTTCCTAGAATGTCCGTGGAAAACATAAAGTTCAACCCCACAATTCCCATGTCTTTTCTGTTCCCTGCACCTTCTCACTAGGGTCTGGAAAGTGTCCCACCTCCTTCCCCACTAGCTCTGCCCTTAAGTGGCAGAGAACAAACTCTAGTTTCTAGCTGTTTTTGCCCCTCCCACCACCACGCTGTCAATGCCCCAAAAGTGATTTCTTCCCCCTACCCTTCACCTGTGGAGCCCCGGTGGTGCAGTGGTTAAGAGCTTGGCTGCCATCCAAAAGGTTGGCATTTCAAATCCAGCCGCTCCTTGGAAACTACTATGCAGCAATTCTACTCTGCCCTATAGGTTCGCTACGAGTAGGAACTGACCCTATGGCAATGGTTTTTCTTTTTTTGTTTTACCCTTCACCTAGAGAGAGGCCCTTGGCTCTGCAGCCCCTTCTCCCCACCCCTTTGTGACGCACGGTCTGATCCTTGCGTGCGGCACTGCTGAAAAGGCAGCCAGAAACCGTAAGCACACTCATTGCTCCCAGAGCTTCAGGCTGGCTTGAACTCAGGTCCTGCCGCTCCAACACTAAGGGCCCCTGGCAGTGCCACTGGCCTCCCTGAGTCCTGATACCTCCATCACTTGCCATGGCCAGCCAGTTCTGCCTCCCGCTTGCCCCGTGCCTCTCGTCCCTGAAACCCTGGAAGCCACACTTCGGAGATGTCCAAGTGGGCATCTGCGTGGCGATAAAGCGCAGTGACGGGAGGATCCACCTGGCTGTGGTCACGGAGATCAACAGAGAAAACGCTTGGGTCACGGTCGAGTGGGTCGAGAAGGAAGTCAAAAAAGGCAAGAAGATTGATCTAGAGACCATATTCCTCCTGAATCCAGCACTGGCCTCAGCTAAACACCCCACGGTACCTAAGCCATTGTCCCCTTTGTCCCTAGCGTCCCCTTCTGCCATCGGAGACCAGCGTACGGCTACCCGATGGATGGCGATAATCCCCCAGAAAAATGAGTCGCCTTCAGGGGACAGCCTGGCCATGCGGGTCCCCAGCAACCCTTGCTTGGTGAAACGGAAAAAGTCAACTTGTGTGCGAGAAATCGAGAAACTGCAGAGGCAGCGGGAGGAGCGCAGGCGGCAGCAGTTGGAGATCCGAGCCCAGCGTGCTCACGATGTCAACTCAGGAAACCCCAACTCCGAGGTCATGCGCATGATCGAGGAGTACCGCCGGCACCTGGACGGCAGCAGGGTGTCTGGCCTGGAGCCCCTGGAAGCCCACCGGATCTGCGTCTGCGTGAGGAAACGGCCTCTCAACCAGCAAGAAACCATCATGAAGGACCTGGATATCATCACTATCCCCTCGAACAACGTAGTCATGGTACACGAGTCCAAGCAGAAGGTGGACCTCACCCGCTACCTGGAAAACCAGACCTTCTGCTTTGACCATGCCTTCGACGACACCGCCTCCAACGAGTTGGTGTACCAGTTCACTGCTCAGCCGCTGGTGGAGTCTATCTTCCGCAAGGGCATGGCCACCTGCTTTGCCTATGGGCAGACGGGCAGCGGGAAAACGCACACCATGGGTGGGGCCTTTTCAGGCAGGGACCAAGATTGCTCTAACGGCATCTATGCTTTGGTAGCCCAGGATGTCTTCCTCCTGCTCAAGAACTCCGCTTATGAGAAACTCGACCTCAAAGTCTATGGGACATTTTTTGAGATTTATGGGGGCAAAGTGTATGACTTACTGAACTGGAAGAAGAAGCTGCAAGTCCTTGAAGATGGCAACCAGCAAGTGCAGGTAGTAGGGCTGTGGGAACAGGAGGTGTGTTGTGTAGAGGATGTTCTAAACCTCGTGGAACTGGGGAACAGCTGCCGGACTTCTGGACAGACTTCTGTCAATGCCCACTCTTCCAGGAGCCACGCGGTGTTCCAAGTCATCTTGAAGGCACAAGGGGAACTGCACGGCAAGTTTTCCCTCATTGATTTAGCTGGGAACGAAAGGGGAGCAGATACTGTCAAGGGCAACCGGAAGAGGCAGCTGGAAGGGGCAGAGATTAACAAGAGTCTCCTGGCTCTCAAGGAATGCATCCGGGCTTTGGGTCAGAATAAGCCTCATACTCCGTTTAGAGCCAGCAAACTCACACAAGTGCTCCGGGACTCCTTTATAGGCCAAAACTCCTCCACTTGTATGATTGCTACTATCTCTCCAGGGATGGCCTCTTGTGAAAACACCCTTAACACTTTAAGATATGCAAACAGAGTAAAAGAATTAACTCTCAATGTCAGGCCCCACCATCGTAGCCTCTATCTGGTTGGACCCGAGGAACCAAAAATGTTGGAAAAGCACATTAGTAATTCAGAAATGTCCCTTCAGAGGGATGAATTTATTAAAATACCTTGTATACCAAGTGGTATACAGAGTGGGGAGGAAAAGATTGAAGGAGAAATTGAAACATTATCCACTCCATCAATGGAGAATGCTATGACTTCGTGGAAGGAATCCAATCAATGGCCCACAAAGGTGAAAGAGACCATGGATGCAGTAAACTATGACGTTGATTTTTGCATTGCTCAGTTATTAGTCATTTTGGATCAGAAAATTGGTGTTCTGACTGAGGTTCAAAAGAAACTGAGATTATTACAGTCTGACTTCCAAAAGAAGAGCAAGGTAGAGTGAAGCCAAGAGTGAGAGAGCAGGTTTGAAATGACGGATACAGTGCTGTAGTTCCTACCTCTTCTAGACAGGAAAATTGTCTGAATTATCTGGATGTAAAGATCCTCCTGGAAACCTTAAACCATCTTAAAATATGCTTGTCACAAACATGCTCTTCCTTCTTTGTGTTTCTGTAGTACATTGTCATTCTGTAGGACAGTGGTTCTCAATGGGTGCCAATTTTGCTTCTCAGGGGATATTTGGCAGTGTCTGGAGACACTGTCAGTTGTCACGACTGGGGTGGGGGGTGATATTGGCATCTAGTGGGTAGTGGCCAGAGATGCCGCTAAACATCTTGAATGCACAGGACAGACCCTACAACAAAGTATTATCTGGCTTAAATTCCATAGTGTTCAAGGTTGAGAAACTCTGCTGTAGGAGAATTCAGCTGTGATGAAACCAGATACCCAGAATTTGGTGGCTAAGAAAGCAAAATACTTTGGATTAAAGGGACTAGGGGTGGGACCACACCAAGGGGTACACCAAAAATCCAAAACCAAACCCACTGCCATTGAGTCAATTCTGACTCATAGCAACCATATAGGACAGAGTGGAACTGCCCCAGAGGGTTTTTTCAAGGCTAGTATAGGTTTTATAGATCTTTATAGAAGCAGACTGACACATCTTTTTCCCATAGAGCCACTGGTAGGTTCTAACCACCAACTGTTGGTTAGAAGCCAAGCACTTGACTGCTGTACCACCAGGGATCCTAAGGGGTACACAATGGCATAAATTTAATGATACCTACTCACGCGTCTGTCTCTGTTACGCTGATGTATAGATATAGATGTTTTCTGCCCTCTAGTCGTAGCGGGTAGGCGGCAGGAGTGGGGGTTATTCAGAAACTGTGTAAGACCCTAGAATTGAGGTGATTTTTTTTCTTAACTTTGAGTTGAAATTGCAAAGTACTGCACTCCCTGAGAATGATTAAATAATGAATGTGTGTGTGCTTTGCATAAGCAAGGGCTTTACTGACTATGGCATCTTTTAGCTATTTTCTCTCTTTCCCAAATTTTGTGCTTACACGATTCACATAAAAAGTGTTCCTGCATCAAAATTAGAGCAGGGAATAAGTCAGCAAAGTAGTAGAAAAGCTCAGGCCTAAAGTGAGGCACATCCCAAAAAGGCCTCAAAGGGAATGTGGAAAATTTCAAAGCCTTAGATCAGTTGGATAAGGACAACATTTTCCAGGCTTGGGGATCACAAGCTCCATCCTTTTTGCCAAAAAGAGAGGGAAAAAAATAAAACAAACCTGATACACATATCCAAATAATAAATAATCTCACACACATCTACCTTCAGGAAACATAATTATGAAAAGGCTATGAGAAAAAAAGGTTTTAATTTCAAGCCTGGCAGTTCCAAAGTCTTCTTTAAAGAATTAAAATGGATGCCCCCCCCCAACACCCTTTCAGCTCAGTAATAAGGTCACTGCTGAGGTCCACCCTTCAGCCAAAGATTGAACAGGCCCATGGAACAAAACAAGGCTAAAGGAGCACACCAGCCCTGGGGCGGGGACTGGGAGACAGGAGGGGAGAGGAAAGCTGGTAATAGGGAACCCAGGGTTGAGAAGGGAGAGTGTTGACATGTTATTGGGTTGTTAACCAATATCATATAACAGTGTGTGTACTATTTGATGAGAAACTAGTTTCTTCTGTAAACTTCCATCTAAAATACAATAAAAAAAGAAAGAATTAAAATGGAATGAGTTGCAAAGAAAGTACATGGCATTTTGGAAAAATTTAGAGATACAGAAAATAAGTAGTCTCCAGATTCCCCTACTATCTTTAGCAAACACGGCCCATTCTTTTCAAATTTTTGTGTCTAAATAAAGGCCTTATTCGCATGAAGGATAACCAACACATAACTTTGTCATAGAGTTGTAATATCTAGTAAAAGCTATCAGTGTAAAATAATCACAATCATCATAAACATCTGGTCTTTGGTTATTAGCCAATATTATAGCCTCTAAATATTTTCCCCTCTGCTTTTTGATCTCTGCAGGTGAAGTTATATTATTATTTTAAAAAACAAAGTTTAGGAATCTGTCCTCCTTTAGCCCAAGAAGGTCTTTTCTTCAATATGAATACTTTTGTCTTGGTTATGTTTGTATGCAATGATAAAGTATGGAATTAAAAGTCTGGCCTCATGATCAGGGCCACAGTAGATGGACCCCAATAGAATGGGAGAAAAATGTGGAACAGAACTTCAAATTCCTAAAACAAAACAAAATAAGCAAACCAGGCTTAACTGGACCAGTTGAGACTGGAAGACTCCCCAAGACTACTGCTCTGAGATACTCTTTAAAACTTGAACCAAAATTAGCCCCCAGCGTCACCTTTTGGATAAATAATGGATTGGCTCACAGTACTGTGAGTACTGTTCTCCTTTAAAGTACATCTATATGAGACCAAATGGTCAACGATTACTTTAAAAAACAAAGATAAGAATGTAAGGGGGCAGAGAAACCAGATTAATGGAAACAGAATAACCAGAACGGAAATTTCAAGAATGTTCACACGTTGTGAAGAATATAACCAATGTCACTGAGCAATTTGTGTAGAAATTGTTGAATGGGAGCCTTCACCAATTGTTGTGTAAACCTTCACCAAAAACACAATAAAGTATAATTAAAAAAAAAAAAAAAGTCTGGCCTGAGTTTCAGCCCCAGCTCTCTTATATAGCTATCTATAACTTTAGGCTAGTAATTTAGCCCCTTGAGCTGTGTCCTTCTCTATGAACCAGGGCAATTACGGCATCTACTACAGAAGATTGGAAGGTGGTTTTATTTCCTCCCTCCCTCTCTTCCAACTATTATGCCAATTACCATGTGCTTAATTTGTTCTTGTTGTTCTCATTGTTCTTGTTCTACCACTGCCTGATATCACCATTTCCTCCTCATTACTCCCCACCCCAGCCATGCATGGAAATTTGGGTAACCTACTAGGAGTTACAACGTCCTAATATCACCAGTTTTTTGTATTTTTTTTTTTAACAAACTGATTTTAAAGTATAACATACAGTTAAGTACATACATCTTAACTATACAGCTCCATGAATGCTTACAAGGTAGCTACGCCTATGTAACCACCACCCAGAGCAAGATACAGACTATGATCAGTGCTCTAACACCTGCCTCATTTCAATCATTATTCTTCCCCATCAAAGGTAAAGATTATTCTGATGAAAATCACCAGAGATAAATTTGCCTTTATATATTTTTTTTTTCATATGAAAGGAAGCACATACTAGATACTCTTGTTTTATTAACTGTGATCTATCTTTTTACCTTGCTCTATAGCATTCTTCTGCATACTGGTTTTTATTTCATTTTTCTTCTTTTTTTGTTTAATTTCCATTTTTTTCCCCCAACTTATCGAGCTCGATGTTTAGATCATGGATTGCCCAACCTTTTCTTTTCCCGAAGATATGCTTTTAAGATTATAAATTTTCCTCTAAGCACTATTTAAATTCATCTGCATTATAATATTATAGTTTTATCACTCAAAATATTGAATACACGGATATTCAAAGTAAAGTTTTTCCAATTTTCATTTATTTTACCAATGAATTATTAAAAGAATTGCTATATTCCTGTGTTTTTTAGGTCATGTTGGTTAATCATGTTGTTCAAATCTTTTATAACACTTATTGATTTTTATCAGTTAGCAAGATTATGGTATGATTATGGGCTTATCTATTTCTCCTTTAGTTCTGATAGTTTTCAGTTTATATATTTTGAGATTTTGTTACTAGTTGTATATAAATTTAGGCTTATATCTACCTACTGAATTAACAGTTTTATCATATGCAATTTCTCTTTTTCCCTTGCAATTTTTCTTGTAATAAATTCTGTATTGTCTAATATTAGTATAGTGACGTTAGCTTTCTTTCAGCTCATATTTATGTGGTGTATATTTGACCAAAATTTTATTTTTAATCTGTTATTTGTAGTTAAGGTTCATTTTTTTGGTAAGAAATATACAATTGGTCCTAGTTAACTTTGTTTTTTTCTAATTTAGCATCATGCTCTTTGTCTTTTAATTAGAGTGTTTATTCTATTTACATTTAATGATATAGTTAGGTTTATCATTATGACTATACTGTTTGTTCCCCATTCATTCAATCTGTGTTTCATTGCTTTTTTCCCCCTTTACTCTATTTCTTTCCTTTGTATTAAGCAAATTAGTTTTATTAGTGTTGTTCATTACTTCCTCAAATTGCTTGCCAGTTACATATTCTTAAAATCTTCATTCATGGTGGGCCTAGAATTTATAACACGCATCCTTATTATTCTTATTAATTTTCATTTTCATTTTCATTTCCACCTCTCACCTTTTATGCTTTTTGTCTTGGTTACTTAGTGCTGCTGTAGCACAAATACCACAAGTGGGTGGCTTTAAAGAACAGATATTTATTTTCTCACAGTTCTGGAGGCTAAAAGTTCTAATTAGAGTCTCAGCCAAGTCAGTTCCTTCCTTGTGGATAGCCCTGGGGATTCCTTGGTTCCCTGACATTCCTTGGCTTGTAAACAATCCTCACATGGCATCTATCTTCCCCCTGCACTTGTGTGTCTGTTTCTATTCTGGTCTTTTTATAACACAGAAGTGATTAGGTTTAGGATCCACCTTATACTGGTATGAGCTCTTAAAGAAGAAAACTCTGTTTCTAAACAGAGTCATGCTCACAGGTAGCAGGATCAGGAATTCAACACATTTTTTTTCTTTTTTTTTGGAGGGGAGGAGGGAACACAATTCAATCCATAACATTTTTGTTGTCATTTAGTTGTACCTGTATTTCCATGTCCTTAATACATTATTATTATTGTTTTAAAAATGAGTATTCTTTTAAATTATTCATGTTGATTTGTTCTGCTGTTCTCTGTTATTGCATTATCATGCTTCCCTCTGGGATCATTTTACTTGTTCCAAAATAATGCAAATACATAAGTGCACATAAATATTTTCACTGCTGTTAATATTTTTCCTGAGAACATACATGGTACTTGAAATGATTTAAAAATTCATAGCATAAAATCTCATAAAAACATCAAAAAATAAAATATTATGCAAATGAAAAAATCAGAAAATGAATTAATTGGGATCTAATAAAAGATAATCGTTGACAGCTTATACAGATGCCCTGAAGTTAAAAAAAAAAAAAAAAGATTGTAAAGCAAATTAGCATTTTAACAAGATTGTAAGGAAAATGTCAGAGTTCTTAAAGTAGGAAAATAAACAGTTTCAGTCCTTGGAAACACCCACTTGCACACAAAAACTTGACATGCCAACTACAAGCTATGCTTATCTATTAATTAAAGTAGCTTTTCTCTGTCCTTGTAGTGGACAAAATTATTATCTGAATTACTGCATGAACTTGCAATTAATAAAACTGCTTTTAAAATACTGAACTTAAGGTTTCATAATCTCAATTTTTCCTTTCCACAATTAATCTATATTAGTAAGGTTTTACATTATTATTTTATTATTTTTTATTCAGGAAAACTATTTTAGGAATCTATGTAATAAAACAAGATGAGAGCACTAAATAAAGATGTATGTGGATATTAAATGAATGAACAAATGATTTGTTCTTTGAAATTTGATTAAAGAGGTGAAATATCATTCTAATAATAGGAATACAGTTTCTAATATGTGCTAATTTTAAAATATGCCAAAATTGTCTGTTATAGAAGTTTAGAATATTATCTTTAAAGCAAACCTAACATTTATAAAGTATTTGTACAATTCTTTTTATTCTCTGAAAGAGTAACTGCTGATAGAAAATCTTAACATGTTTCTGAAATGTGACATTTTTCTGTTCAGGGCATTACCATTTTAATCTTAAGTAAAGGTAATCTTAGAAAAGAAAAAGAAAACAAGGACAAAGTTTTAATGGCTTAAACAAAAGGCTGAGCCAAATCAATCACTGAGGATAAAAATAGGGCAGGCCCAGGCAGCCTTCTGTACCTGTGTGTTTAAGGTCATCCTAAACATGAATGAAGCTGTCTACCAGTCAAAGCTTGAATACAAGGGCTTGAAAATTAATGGAAAACTGAATGGAATGTTCAGGAGGGGAAAAAAGCGGAGAATATCATACAAGAAACAAATACAAAGGCTTCTAGCATATAAGAATTGAAAATAAAAATCACGACATGGTACCAGTTAACTCATATACCACGCTCAGGCTCATGTTTTTCATGAGGTCTGTGAAGACAAGAAAGGGAAGACTACATTGGATCACACTAGAGGATCTGAACTATGTATTTTACACTATTTGGATGAACACTGGTCTAACTGTTGAGATTGCAACAAAACAAGTGAGAAAGAACGCCAGACCTAGAGTCAGATATTTTGGGTTTGAGTTAAGGCTTTGCCACCTAGTAGCTATGTGACTTTGGAAAATCATTTGACCTTCTGTATTCCTCATTCATTTATCTTTTTTTTTTTTAATACTTGAAACATCAACCTGACAATCATTTTGGAGAATCAACCTAAGAAGTTTAAATAAAATAATACTTTTTTGATAATTATTAATGTACTAGGTGTTAAAGATAGAAACATGGATCTAGCATTGGTCCTTCCCTTAAACCTGTTAAAGACCCACTGCTGTTGATTCTGACTCATAGCGATCCTACAGGACAGAGGAGAATTGCCCCATAGGGTTTCCAAGGAGCAGACGGTAGTTTCAAACCTTTTGGTTAGCAGTCAAATGCTTAACCACTGCACTGCCAGGTCCTGCCCTTAAGGGGCTTATAATTTAGATGAGAAGACAAAGCCATGCACAACTGAGAAAAAAAAAAAAATTTAACGTGCTATTCTGGCATATAAAATGCTATGGGAATACAGAATATGACAGAGTTACTTTAGCTAAAAGGACAGGGGAAGACTTCCCAAAATGACCCATTCCTAAGTCTAGAATAATGGAGGAAGAACCTAACAGACCTAGAACAAAAAGCATTAGAAGCAGTGAGTTGACGCATCAATTCACAGTTGAAAACAACCCTACACAGGTCGTCTTCCCAACAAGAACTAAAAGCCCAAGGGATGGGACGGTGTTATTCTCATTGACCCCTGTGTGTGCAGCACCTAGAATGGTATCTGGCATATAGAAGAAAATAAATAGTTGCTGAATGGTGAATTGTACATGCCAAAAAAAGAAAAATAAAACAAAACAAAAAAGTTGCTGTCAAGTTGATTCCAACTCATAGCAACCGTATAAAACCAAAAACCAAACCCATTGCCGTCAAGTTGATCCCAACTCATAGTGACTCTATCGGACAGAGTAGAACTGGCCCCATAGAGTTTCCAAGGAGCACCTGATGGATTCGAACTGCTGAATAGCAACCCTGTAGACATCTTATATATTTAAAAGACAAGATGGTGGAAAAATTTGTCAGTGAAAAGGGCTAAGAAGGTGAGGTCAGACAAATAGAAGAAAAACCAGGGGGAAGAGAAGTACAGAAAGCAAGCAGGATAAAATTTAAAGAAAGAGTAGTTTACTGTGAAATAAAATAAAAGCAGTAATCTAGTAGAATAAAGACTTAAGCACAGTCAGTGTATTTGACAATCTGAAGGTCGTTAATGATTTTTGAGAGAGAAGCTTGACTAAATATTGGCCCAGAAGTCAGATTGTAATGGGTTGAAGAGTCAGAGAGCAACCTGGATAATGTGTGTGAAAGGGTTTTGTAAATCTTAAACCACTTTACACATACATTTGGGATAGAGAGGTTGTTAGATTTAGGGCCTGGCTGTTCTCATTACCAGACATTCTGAAATCATCTACTTTTTGGAATCAGGTGTTCAAAACTTATGACTTCAGCGGAGTATGTTACAGTCGCTAGAGAACTCAAAGAAAGAGATGTGAAATTTCCTTAACAGTCTTCTAGCACCCTAACAACCAGACCTTCCTCCATAACATACCCCGGATGTAAAGGAATACACTGTCTTTAAACAACCTCCAAACACGTCCCACTGTTTCTCTAAAGTCATATTCCTGCTTCCAGCAGCTTAGCAATTTGATCTCAGCTTCTCAAAAAATTCTTATTTGTTTAGGCAAAATTGATATACATTTGAATATGGCCTTGACTTCAGCCATGAGGTCTGGAATACAGTCCATCCCTTGGAACTGGCCTCAACTGCACTACTTGTAATGCCTCTTTTTTTTCTTGGCTCCCCTATCACCGATTTCCGTTTTGTAGAGATTCCCTGTCAATCAAGTCAGCTTACTAGACATTACATGGACTTAAAACGTAATTAATTAGTTATAAGGTTTCTTTTCCTGACCTGGGCCCGTAGTGCTCAAATAACCTCTTTGAAACTCTCCTTGTAATGACACCTAACTGTCAAAACATTAAAAAAGGCATCAAATGAGCTATTTTAGATGGGTTATATTTAAAATAATTCAGAAAGTAATGGCTTGAGTATATTAAATGTTTTTAGAGAAAAACATTAGCATATATTAATATTTAAAAGATACTGCCACTGTTTGAGATTTTTCTACCAGAACCATTATAACTTATCTGTTCAGCACAAGGATTGCTTATGAAGAAAAAAAAATTCAAATGAAATAACTTCAATTATTTCTATTGGCAAAACAGTGACATCTATTGTTCAATGTTATATAAAATGAAATTTCAAAATCTAGAGAAATGCCATATTTTTCATGTGATTAGTTCCAGAATAATGATAGCCATCTTAAAGTTGCTTCAAGAAGACTAATAGGTAATATTCAGCAATTCATTTTTTATATAAAATCAAATCCAGCTGATTATTTAGGACTGTGAACAATTAAGCATTATTCAAAGGGCCCAGGATTTATTTAGGTGATAAAAATAGACAGGGAGACATAAGACACTAAAAATATGGAATAAAATCCTTAAGGATGACTACACTTCTCTATAGGTGTGTTTTTCTTTTCACAAATCATTCAAACATATACTGTTGAAATCTGTGAAAGCCCAACACCAAATTCTTACCTCAAGGCAAGGTTCTGTTCCCATCTTGCCTCTGTTGTTAACTAGGTCTACGAATTTAGACAAGTTGTCTACTATCTTGGCCAAAGTTAATCATCTATAAAAGCATGGGGTTTGACCTGAAGGTGACTAATTTCCTTCTAGCTCTTATTTTTCCATAAGATGCCATTTCACAACCATTGTTGTTATTGTTGTTTTGGGGTGCCATTGAGTTAATTCTGACTCCTAGTGACCCCATGTAACAGAGTAGAACTGCCCCATAGGATTTTCTCAGCTGTAATCTTTATGGGAGGATATTGCCAGGTCTTTGTTCCACAGAGTTACTGAGTGGGTTTGAATTGTAAACCTTTTGATTTGCAGCTGAGTGCTTAACAATTGCACCACCATGGCTCCTTTTCACAAACATTATACTAATCAAACATTAAAAAAAAATTGACAATACCATGTATTAATAAAGGTATTGAGAAAGTGGAACTCTCAACTACCGCTGGTAGCAGTGTGAATTGGTACTCTCAGCGTTAGAAAGGGATTTGGCATACCCAATCATGTGGCATTTCCGTTTAGATAAACACTCTTGGGAGAGTCTTCACACATGTGCACAAGGAGACAGGGTCAAGAGCTGAATCATTGCAACATTAAAAACTCTGAAATAAATTAAATATCTACTACAGAAGAATGGATAAATAATACGTGGTATATTTATCTACTAATATACTATACAGCAACAAAAATGATTGGAGTAGACTCTATCCACATGGGTAAATTTCAGTCAAACAATATTAAGCAAAAGAAGCAAATTCCAGAATTGTGTTTACCAAGTGATCTTCTAGATCATGTAAAAGAACTTAGTAGCATTCTATTAATTGATCAATAGAATCATCCAGCAAACTGGATGTCATATGTAGAAAAGTATAAAATATTCATGGGAATAATAAACACCACATTCAGGATAATGGTTTTCTCTGGATGGAAAGGGAAAAGAACGTAATCAGGGCTGGGTACACGGGACTTGAACTGCATCTGAAATGTTACCTTATTAAAAAAAGGAAGTAAATCTGGAGCCAAATAAGAAAAAAAAGTAGTTGCTAGGAGTAGTGGGTACATTGACTCTCATTATATGATGAGATTATACTGTTCTGCATGGCTGAAAGATCTCATAATTTTGTTATGAATAATATTAAAATCTAGGTCTAAATCTTATGTAAAAGTGGTTTCCTCCTTTATCAGTGAGTCTCTATCTAAAGAGAACCAAAAGAGACAATTGAGTTGATTTAGGAGGGGAGAGGTTTAATTTGATGAGAAAACATCAATTTGCTAGATACAATTTTCTTTTATTGAAATGACTGGCCAATTCAATAAAAGTGATTATATTTATGGTCCTGTGTGAAGACAACATTACATTAATATTAAGCTCATTTATCATCAACCAGCTACCAAAATAAGAACCTCAGAATATGGCCTTTTAAACATGACACTGTAAGTATTTCCCAGTGTGTGATATGGTAGATAATGTTCTAAAACACTAGAGACCAAACTTTAATGTGACTTCGAAGGGCTTCTGAGAGTGGTTCGATCCAGATTTCGAGATGCTCTGTTTGCTGGAAGCTCTGGGGCTGCTAATGGAGAAGGGAAAATCAAATGCCGTCCATTGCTCCCTGGAGTCTTGGCCTCTGAAAGTAGTATTTTTTCTACCATAAAAATATTGTACTTTTAAATAAGTTTCTGAAATTTAAAAAAAAAAAAAACTGTCAAACTCACAATATTTTTTTGGAAAAAATCAGGCATTGAAAATGTAAGACTTAAGTGCAATTTGGGACAACAACAGTAACAAACTTTTGTTTAGTCTAATAGATCTCTTAAAACTCTATCCTTTAAATTAGAATAAAAGCAACCCATGCTTTTATTCTAGGCTTTGACACCTCTCATCCCCCTTTTTTAATCACTACCACGTGCAGCCAATACATCATGGCATCCTCCTGTCTCTTCCTCTTACCTGTCTCTCAAACTTATCCATTCCTGTTGCCAGTTTTTTTGATAGACCTAAGGCCATCTCTTATGTTCTTGCTGTTGCTAGGTGCCGTTGAGTCAGTTCTGACTCATAGCAACCCCATGTACTACAAAACGAAACACTGCCTAGTCCTAGGCCATCCTCACAATCATTGTTATGCTTAAGCCCAATTTTGCAACCACTGTGTCAATCCATCTCATTGAGGGTCTTCATCTTTTTTGCTGACCCTCTACTTTACCAAGCATGATGTCCTTCTCCAGAGACAGATTCCTCCTGATAACACATCCAAAGTATGTAAGATGCAGTCTCACTATCCTTGCTTCTAAGGAGCATTTTGGTTGTACTTCTCCCAAGACAGATTTGTTCGTTCTTTTGGCCATCCATGGTATATTCAATATTCTTCACCAACACCACAATTCAAAGGTATCAATTCTTCTTTGGTCTCCCTTATTCATTGTCCACCTTTGGCACTCATATGATGAAACTGAAAATACCATAGCTTGGGTCAGGGGCACCTTAGTCTTCAAGGTGACATCTTTGCTTTTCAACACTTTCAAGAGGTCTTTTGCAGCAGATTTGCCCAACGCAATGCATCTTTTGATTTCTTAGCTGCTGCTTCCATGGGTGTTGATTGTGGATCCCAGTAAAAGGAAATCCTTGACAACTTCAATCTTTCCTCCATTTATCATGGTGTTGCTTACTGGTCCAGTTGTGAGGATTTTGGTTTCCTTTATGTTGAGGTATAATCCATACTGAAGGCTGTGGTCTTTGATCTTCACCAGTACGTGCTTCAAGTCCCCTTTATTTTCAGCAAGCAAGGGTATGTCATCTGCATAACACAGGTTGCTAATGTGTCTTCCTCCAATCCTGATGCCCCGTTCTTCTTCATACAGTCCAGTTTCTCGAATTATTTGCTCAGTAAAGAGATTGAATAGGTATGGTGAAGGGATACAACCTTGACACACACGTTTCCTGACTTTAAACCATGAAGAATCCCCTTGTTCTGTTTGAACAGCTGCCTCTTGATCTAGGTACAGGTAGGTTCCTCATGAACACAATTAAGTGTTCTGGAATTCCCATTCTTTAAAACATTATCCATAATTTGTTATGATTCACACACTCCAATGCCTTTGCATGGTCAATAAAACACAGGTAAACATCTTTCTGGTGTTCTCTGCTTTCAGCCAGGATCCATCTGACATCAGCAGTGATATCCCTGGTTCCACATCCTCTTCTGAATCTGGCCGGAACTTCTGGCAGTTCTCTGTTGATATACTGCTGCAGCTGCTTTCAAATGATCTTCAGCAAAATTTTACCTGCATGTGATATTAATGATATTGTTCTATAATTTCCGTATTCGGTTGGATCACGTTTCTTGCAAATAGGCATAAATATGGATCTTTTATAGTGGGTTGTCCAGGTAGCTGTCTTCCAAATTTCTTGACATAGATGAGTGAGCACTTCCACCGCTGCATTCATTTGTTGAAACATCTCAATTGATATTCCGTCAATTCCTGGAGCCCTGTTTTTTGCCAATGCCTTCAGTGCATCTTGAACGTCTTCCTTCAGTATCATTGGTCCCTTATCATATGCTACCTCTGGAAATAGTTGAACATCAACTAATTCTTTTTGGTATAGTGACTCTGTGTATTCCTTCCATCTTCTTTGGATGCTTCCTGCGTCATTTAATATTTTCCCCATGGAATCCTCCACTATTGCAAATCAAGGCTTGAATTGTTTCATCAGTTCTTTCAACTTGAGAAATGCAGAGTGTGTTCTTCCCTTTTGATTTTCCCTCTCCAAGTCTTTGCACATCTCATCGTAATACTTTGTCTTCTCGAGCCGCCCTTTGAAATATTTTGTTCAACTCTTTTACTTCATCATTTTTTCCTTTTGCTTTAGCTACAATGTTCAGCAGCAAGTTTCAGAGTCTCTTCTGACACGCATTTTGGTCTTTTCTTTCTCTCATGACTTTTTATTGATCTCTTGCTTTCTTCATGTATGATGTCCTTAACTTGTCTGGTCTTCAGTCATTGGTGTCAAACGTGTCAAACCTATTCTTGAGATGGTCTCTAAATTCAGGTGGGATATAGTCAAGGTCATACTTTGTCTCTCAGGGACTTGTTCTAATTTTCTTCAAATTCAACTTGAATTTGCATAGGAGCAATTGACGATCTGTTCCATAGTCAGCCCCTGGCCTTGTTCTGACTGATGATTTTGAGCTTTGCCATTGTCTCTTTCCACAGATATAGTCAAATTGATTCCTGTGTATTCCTTCTGGTGAGTTCCACGTGTATAGTCACCGTTTGCTTATGTTGGTGAAAAAAGGTATTTGCAATGAAGAAGTCGTTGGTCTTACAAAATTCTATCATGTGATCTCCAGTATTGTTTCTATCGCCAAGGCCATATTTTCTGACTACTGATCCTTCTTCATTTCCAGCTTTCGCATTCCAATTTCCGTTAATTATCAATGCATGCTGATTGCATGTTCGATCAATTTCAGACTGCAGAAGCTGGTAAAAATCTTCAATTTCTTCATCTTTGGCCTTAGTGGTTGGTGTGTAAATTTGAATAATAGTTATATTAACTGGTCTTCCTTGTAGGTGTATGGATATTATCCTATCACTGACAATGCTGTACTTCAGAATAGGTCCTGAAATGTTGTTTTTGACAATGAATGCTACACCATTCCTCTTCAAGTTTTCATTCCCAGCATAGTAGACCATATGATCGTCCAATTCAAAATGCCCAATACCAATCCATTTTAGCTCACCAATGCCTAGGATATCGATGCTTATGCTTTCCATTTCATTTTTTTCCTAGGTTCATAGTTCGCACATTCCAGTTTCTAATTATTAATGGCTGTTTGCAGCTGTTTCTTCTCATCTTGAGTCATGCCACATCAGCCAAGGAAGGTCCTGAAAGCTTGACTCCAACCACATCATTAAGGTCAACTCTACTTTGAGGAGGCAGTTCTTTCCAGTCATCTTTTCAGTGTCTTCTAACCTCGGCGGCTCATTTTCTGGCACTATATGAGACAATGTTCCATTGCTGTTCATAAGGTTTTCACTGGTAATTCTTTTCAGAAGTATATTGCCAGGTCCTTCTTCCTGGTCTGTCTTAGTTTGGAAGCTCAGCTGAAACCTTTTCGTCATGGTTAACCCTGTTGTATCTGTATACCTTTGGCATAGCTTCCAGCATCACAGCAACACACTAGCCACCACAGTACAACAAACTGACAAACACTCATGGTTGACTGCATAAGTCTTCTGTTTCTCCTCCCTCCTTTCTTGCCCATCCCACACCTGCCATTCTTTCTTTCTCTTTGCAAATAGTGTGATCTCTTTAAAATGCACCTGTATCCTACAGCTGTCTTGTTTAAAATTCCTTCAAAGAACCCTATTTCCCCTATTACTTTTAAGACAAAGACAAACTCCTTAATCTGATTTACAAAACTTTGACAAAACTGATTTACAAGTTGGCCCCTACTTACCTCTCCGGTCTAATTTACTTCTCATAACCAACTCATGCCTCCTTTACACAATACTGTGAGCAATTGACTTTATTTTCTAAAACAATTCTCTCTTCCTCTCTCTCTCACACACACACACTACACACATACACACTTCATTTGGACTTTCCCGTGATCCTTCCCTCTGGAGTATTCTACCTAAAATCTTCATATGGATGACTTCTGCACATTCTCCCAAGAGCCTTCTCTGACTTTCCAAATCTGAATTAGTTATCCCCATACATGTTCTCACAGCATTATGTGCATCAAAGCACCTATTACCTATTTATAAGCTTATCTTTATATAGGTTATGTTTCATCCCAGAACTAGACAGGTCCTACAGTCCAAGGGAACAGGAGCCATGCCTTTAAATATTTGATGAGTTTTAGTACGTATTTGTCTTTTTATGAATATATGTGTAAAAAAAAAGATATACATATTTTTCCTGCATGAAGTCTCTAATTTAAAGTAAAAAATATACAAGTATGATATAAAATTCTCATAGCTAAGACAAATAATACTGACAAGAACAGAAGCTACTAAATTTTTAAAACAAAAACATGTTTCAGGTTATGGTACATTTCAGACTGAACGTAAATGTGATAGTTCCTGCTATAAATTTTCATATTTTGATTCTGCATCCATGCAGTCATCTAGATGGATTCCAAATCATTTTATACATTATCCTTCTCACAAACACTTGTAAAGATTTATATGTTTTTCTTCCAAAAAGATAATTACAGTTGTTTTTATAAGTAGCCACATCAAAGTTTAAGACTAAAATAGTAAAAAAGTAAAATTTTTGGTATAAGTCAATTGCTTTCTGAAGGAAAAGAAAAAAAGATGTTAAACTTGGTGGCCACAGTATTTCGTCACAGGATTTTCTCCACATAGAAAATAGAGAAAGGGAAGCTTATTAAAATAATATTTTAAACTGAAATTATGTTCCTAAAACAAGTAACTAATTCAATGAATTAGAAAAAAAATTTTTAGTATCAATACAAAATGTTTTTCAACTGAGTGCTTTATATTTTAAATGTTTGGTTTTGAGTCATTAAGCACATGTCGACAGACCATCATAGCAATCAAATTAACAAAACAGCTGCAAATGTTGGTTTTAGGCTGAATGTATCTCTTTTCAGCTCATTTAAATTCACACTTATTGAACTGAAAGTTTGGTTCTCAAATTCTGCCAGTAGAAGTAGACTCTAATTTTGAGGATATCTGAATATTGCAATGATACAAAGTGATTGCTGCAGGACAAAAACAAGATCATTATAAGAAGACAACACTGGGAATGTAAAATACATGATTGAAATTGTAGCAAAAAGAACATGCCATTTAATTCCTCATTGGTGTGTCACAGGGTCAAACAGAACTGGTAACAGAAGCAATGTAGCTATCATCAAAATACCACTTCTTGACTTCTACTGGGTTCATGACTTTCTAATTATGCGAAAGACATGAATAGATTGTTTTTATGAAAATTTTAAATAAGTTAATCCTTTCACTGAATTTTAGATATGGGGAAAGGTTTGTAATTTTGCCTCGAAGACTTTACAAAAATATTTAAGGAAAGCATTTTATAATAATAATGTTTTGAAATTCCATTTCTATATGATTGTCATACATCACATTTCATCTCACATGAGTACTAGGAGATTTGTAAGTCAATTTTTTAGTTGGGGGTTCCCCAGATTGGACTCTCAGATGATGATTTGTGTGCAAAAGATAGAGTAAGGAAGAGCTCCCAAGGGAACAGATCAAAGAAGGGGAAGAAGACAAGCAAGGGTGCAATATTAGAAAAAGGGTAAGGATAACTTTAATCTCATCAGTAGGGGGAATTCTGGAGTGTAAGTAATGCCTCAGAGTTCTACAGACCTGAGATAAGCAATTTGAGATTTTGTATCCCTGGGTTTTCAGGCATCGCCTAGACATCTTCATGGGGAATGTGATTTTGCAGGTAACGCTGGCTCTTCCTACTTGCAGAAAAAATAGATTCTAGTAGCCCAAAGGTAGTCCTTTGGTGGTTGTTAACAGAAGCACACAGAAGCTGGGGGGGGAGGAAGGATGCACAAAAATAGGAAAAATGTAATTCAAGGGGTTTTGTTACCTTATTTTTGAAGATAAGAAAACTGAGATTCAAAAAGGAAATGTGATTTATATACAACCACACAAAGGTAAAGGGATAAAACTAAGATTATGTAAGACACTGGCTAGAAGTCCTGTTGCTCTTGCTGGTTTTTTTGGTTTTTGTTTTTCCTTCCCCGTTACTTCATACTACTTGATAACTTGATTTATTTTCATAATTAAAATAAAGCCTTATAGTAAAATATGACCTGATATTTTACAGCACTCTACACAATTCCGATTACTTTGTACTTTTTATTCACCTTTCTATACATGGTTTTCTATCCAATTAAGCCATAGGTCACAAATGAAAGGTTCTCAGAGGTAAAGTACATCAAGAAACCAGGTCAGATGAGAGCAAAAGTTAAGAATGGTGTCCCCCTGGGGAGAGCTGCCTGTCTAAAGGAGGCAGACACTTCACAGCTTCAATGGCTGTTGCCAAGAAATAAAGATCCAGTATTGCTAGATCTTCCATTTTTTCTAAGGTCTGACAGGAATCAGGATGTTTCATGTAAATTTTTCCAATTTTTAAATAATGACAATCTTGTTTTTAAACATTGGGAGCTAACTTCATGCAAGTCACACAAAACTCTAGCTCCTGCTGCAGATGAGCTGCTATTTTATTCTTTGGTGAAAAGGAGCAGGGGTGGAGCAGCTTAAAGTGTGTGCCTCATCTGAAGTCATTCAAATGAAAAGCATAGTAAAACCACTTTGCTGGCCAAACCAAAATATACAGCAAGCCGGGTTTAGTTTGTGGGTCTTGAGTTTGGGATTCCTGAATTGAATTAAGCTAATGCTTCCATGAACTGTAAATCTGATTCCATTCAATCACAAGAAATAAGTCCTTTTGACACTTGAATTTTTTTTGGTTTTGAGGTTTGGAATGAGCCACAAATAAAAGAGAAGGAAGATCTCAAAATCTACTAGCATTGTTCTAAGTTCTGTATCCCTTTAATAACATTGTTTTATAACACTACTTTGATTGTTCTGGAATAAAATTCATACATACAATTGCATGCCAACACACGTAAGTTCCGATAAAATCAATATAAAGGCTAACTACACTATAAATGAGAAAGAATGGAAAACCAATTTACAATTGAATAACATGCAATTCTTTATCTAAATGCTTGGGTATGACCGAAGTAGAAGATTTAATTAAGTAGTCTGATGCTTGCACTTGTATCTATAGAATGGCCATTCACATACCAGCTACAAATGAAGACCAGTAAACATGATCTGAATTTCAAAAATGAATTATTCCCAGTGAAAGATTTTCCAAAATGACAAAAAATCCTTGATACAAAGTTCTAAACCTATAAATAAAATGTATTCTTCCCTTGACTTATACTACTGTTGGGGGCTTGTAAAATTCAATGTACATAAAAAACGAGCAAAATTATCATGGTTTGATATGTAAAAATTAGTTAGGTTCTGGGTTCAGGTAAGCACTAACAAGTTTTTCATCTATACAAATGATCACTGAGACATTTGGAAGTTATGCAGAATATGAGAAAACTCTTCCTTTTACCAACTGTCTCGTGCATTGCAAGGATTCTAGCATCCCTGGTCTGTACCTACTAAATATTAGCGGAGCTTCCCAATTATTTTGACAACCAAAAGAGACTCCCAGAGAGTTCCAAACTGCTTCCCTGCTGAGAACCAGTGATCTAAATATCAGGAAGACAGAGCTAGGAGATTAAACTAACAGAAAATGTTGAGTGAATCACATGAAACAGATCTCACTTCTTTCCAAGGACAACTATCATGGAACTTGGGAGAGAGTGCGGTTTTGAAATCAGCATCACCCAAGCCTGACCAGCCCCAAGCAAAGGGCAAAATAATCTGTTAACAGTTAAATGTTCTGTCAATCACCTCAGACTGACAGTGCAGTAAATTTTAAAACAGTCTTTGTAGTTGTGGCCATCACGTTTGTTGGTTGTAATAAAAAGGTCAAGAGGATCCTTTTTCTCGTTCAAATGCTTTGAGTCATAGCTCTGTCACGTGCTATTTTCTTTGATCCAGAGATTGCCAGATAACTTCTTTAGCTGAGGCTGGGATGATTTCATGGTATGGATGGATTTTAGAGAAAAGAGTCTTTGATTTTAAGGTTTTTGAAGAGATTAGCCAGTGATAAGCACATTATCAATTTATATGTGAATATATGCGTCAAAATCGACCCCGACGGCAATGAGTTTGGGCTTTTTGGGGTTTTTTCCAGCAAATTTGGGCTTTTTGGGGTTTTTTCCAGCAAATTCTGACACATTAAATGGTATTTTTAAGGTAAAAATCATTTTTCTATCCAAGAATTTTGAGCAAATCACACACAAAAAAGTGTATTTTTAAAATGCAACATCAGGATAGAGTCTGGAAAATGTAAAGGAAATGTAAATAATTCTTAATAGAATTATTTCAATCAGGTCACTGCAAGTTCAAGCAAACACTGAAAAAGAAAAGAAATAACTTTTAATGTCTTACTAAATGCTATGGGGAAAATATGGATGTATTCTCAAATCAGATTGCTAGTTACAATAGACAAACAAACATCACAACAAAAGTATTAATAGTCATGGGGTGGGGGGGATGTTAACTGTTGTGGGAACAAAAGCTAATAATCACAGAACACAAAAGACATGAATTTGACCAAATGAATTATGTTGTTATTTGAAATGAGACCAGAATCTTTAAATTAGGAGATTATTGGGGAAATACAGAGAATGAAGAGTTTGATTTTGATAAACCAAAAACATCTTCTGAAGTCTGCTTGAAATCAAACAATAAGTGGAAAAAACAATAGCTTAGCTTAATTAGGAAAGAATATCTGCCTTGAGCATTGTGCTGTTTTAAGATCTATCTATATGGAACCAAACTGACAACAGCAACTCAAAAGATTATATAGGAAACTTATGGGCCAGGGAGCTTATGTTAATGGTGGAGAGACAACTCAGAAAAGGAGGGTGAGAATGGTTGTACAACTTGAATGTAATCAACGTCACTGAATTGTACATGTAGAAATTGTTGAACTGATGTGTGTTCTGCTGTGCATATTCTCCACAACACAATAAAAATAAAATAAATTACAAAAAATAGTTTGATTTTGGAACAAAAATTTTAGTACATGAGAAATGTATTAGTTTTAGAGAAACAATATCCAATTGTTTTTCCATAAATCCAGTACATAGGCATTCCACTTGTTTCTCATTCTTTCTCAGATCTAGTAACCAAAATACATTGCTTTGACAAAAGGTTTTTCTGGATGGTTCTTTAAAATCAAATGAGAAGCTGAAAGGTCAAGATTTTAACGCTTACTCAACTCCAGATACAAACAGGCTTGGGCAGGTCACTTCTGATTACCAAAATGAAGTTAATTATTTCAGCCATCTTTATCTCACAAGGTTTCATATGTTTTCATTAAAAATTGCATAAGAAAAGCACCCATAACCCTATTCCCTTTAATTCATTAGGAAAAAAAAAAAAATTCATTAGAAGAGTGTTTATTTCATTAAAAAAAAATTATTTAAAAAGATTTCTTGAACAAGATTTACATAAAATGTTAAAGAATAACCCTTACTTGTATAAAAATCTTATTTTTTCTAGCAATGTATATATTGACTTAATCACTGAACAGACTAAACTCATCTAATGCAACAGGTAGTTTGCTAACCACTAGAAAACCTACTCAAGCCCCTGAGATAGCTTTTAAGTTATTAAGTAAACACTACGTAGATTTTATATACACATAAATGGATAAAGCAGAGGAGTATTTGTTAACTACCATGAGAAATCTATATACAGAGGCAGGAGGGAACAGTTCTGAAGTGGATTATAGGTTCTTGACAACCTAGACTTGAAGATGGACAGAGAGATGTTGGTGGGGGTGGGTAGAGGAGGTTATTACATGGTAGAAGATATTTCCAGCAGAGAAAATAGCCTTAGGAAAGGTAATATTTTGGGCAAATAGTAAGAATTTACATATTTCCTGGAAGATAGAATATGTAGAGGGAAATACTGTGGGATAATGAGGGAAATACTGTGGGATAATACCGAAAAGGTGAAGTGTGAAGAATTTCTGTAGCAGCAATACAGAACCTCTGAATATTTAAAAGTGTGGGAGAGAGATGAACAGAGCTTGGACTTCAAATACTACTCTAAAAAAAAGTAGATAGGATTGTTAAGGGACATGGCAATCACAATAGGGGGAAGATAGGCATTTTAGTAATATAGTGGAAAAATGCAAAGAATTTTGTGACACATGTATTTTACAGCCCCTTTATGGAGGGTTACATCAGGGAAATATGGCAGAACACAAGAGCAGGATTTAAATTTCAAACACTCACTGTGAGCTTTAAAGTTTATAAATCCCCAAAGCCAGATGCCTTCCTCAACATACAAAATAAGAAAACTTCTCCCATAATTCTTTCTCCAAAATCTCCAGAAATCGCCTTGGCTCCTTCAGCAGCAGAAAGCATCCATCTATGTGCTTCATGCCGAAGCTATGTGATTTTTGCATTTGTTTATCCAATTTTCCATGAGCTTAATCTGAATAACTATCTAATTTATTCTCTGAGGATAGAGTAAAACAGCTTGTCTCTTTTCAGAAAATATGTGGACTGAATTATTTATTTCTAACTTCTTAAGAAGCTTATAAAATGCAGGATGAAAGGTCAGGATTAATTAAGAAAAACGGTGTGAATTCCAACAGAAGAAATGTATGTTAATTGGCAGAAAACTTCTATAGCCATTACCCTATTGATAGGCAGCAAAACTCGAACAGACTGAAAAAAAAATATGCCTTCATTTTAACAAGTTGTGTGTTGTGATAATGTTGATTTTAATGTTGAACTGCATGCAATTTGTGAATAATATTATTTCTCAAGAATGGCTCTCTCTGACAGTTGTTTCCTTTCATTACCAAAGCAATGGAAAGCCACTCAAAATGTTGGCAATGAACCAATAAGGCAGACAGGCTGGGTTGTAAGGAGAGTCCAGGATTAGGAAGTTGTAGCCATACCTCATAACTCCCATGTTCTCTAAATAATGTGATTTTAATGATCACACCTTTTATGCTAAGAGAATTCAGCACGACTTTCCATCCATTGAGAAGTAGGCGGTTGCGCTGACTGTGGCTCGTTGGGTTAACGCATGGCAAAGGCTGAGTGCTGATCTGGGAATCAGAAAACATGGGCTCTGCCTCTTGATTCGAGTCTTTATTTTCTCTTCTCTATCTACACTTGTACAGAGGACATTTTGACTCAGATGTATTACATTACTGCCTCAAACAACGTATTCCAAATGAACCTCATAATCTTCTCTTCTAAGGTGAATTTTCTCTGTACTTTCCCTATCATTTATTTCAGTTGAGTAAATATTTATTGCCAAGTATCATCCCAAAGCTGGAGCAATAAAGATAAATATGCAGGTGAATTGTCCTTAGAGATCTTATTACTGAATAGAAGAAGCCAAACCAAAACCAAATCCATTGCCATCCAGCGGATTCCTTCTCGTAGCAACCCTATAGGACAGAGTAGAATTGCCCCATAGCATTTCCAAGGAACGCCTGGCAGATTCAAACTGCTGATCCTTTGGTTAGCAGCCAAAGCACTTAACCACTACACCACCAGGGTTCCTGAATAGGATATGGACATGCAAATAAACAATACAATACAGTTTAACAGGTTACATGATATGATAAAATATATAAGGTGGGTTTCTATGAGTTGGCATCAACTCAATGGCAATGGGTTGGGCTATGGGTTTGACTCTTCCATTCCTTTAACTCTTATGTCTAATATGTCACCTAAATTCTGAAATTCTCCCTTCAAGTGTCAGTTTCCTTTCATTAGAAGGAATGTAAGAGCAAGGATGGTGCTTGAACATAATAGGTACTCAATAAATATTTCATGAATGAACTTGTTGAATGCCTGGAATAGTGCTTAGAACATTGTAGATGCTCACTAATTATTTGTCATATTAATACAAGGTCATTCTTTTTCAGTAAATAAACTAAAAGTCTATTCTTTCCTTATGTTCCTACATCTACTGCTCAGCTTTAGAACCTCAGGCCTGGACCACCCTATGCCTGTCTCTCCCTGTTTCTATGAACCCTATATACTGACCGAAGAGTATTCCTTATAAAGTAGTTCTCATCTAAAATAAGACGGCAGACAATTCTGCAATGGCTCCCAATTACTTATTGAATCAGGCCCAAGGTCCTAATCATTGACACTAAAAATCCTTACCACCTTAATTCCAGCCAACTTTTCCCCTACACAGTCCAATCCTGGTAAAATTTAGCTATCTAACACATCTTACATTCTGCCATCTCCAGATATGAGCCCTGATGGCACAATTGTTAAATGTTCGGCTGCTAACTGAAAGGATCGTGGTTGGAACCCACCAGCCACTCCTTGGAAGAAAGATGTGGCAGTCTGCTTCCATAAAGTTTGCTGTCTTGGAAACCCTTTGGGGCAGTTCTACTCTGTCCTATAGGGTCTCTTTGAGTCAAAATTGTCTCGATGGCAAAGAGTTTGGTTTGAGATATTTTTGGTGATATCTGTCTGGAATGTTCCCTTCTTAAATCTCATATTTTCAGGAATCCTCTTGAAAGTATGGGTTAAGTAACACCTTCTTTATGGATGACTTTCCTAATGACCCAAAAAGAAGTGACTTTACCAACCCAAAATTTAAGAGAGACTTCAAAAAAAATTAAAAAAAAATCACAATAATGGTAGTTATTTATACAAACCCTTTGCTGTCAAGTGGATTCCGACTCATAGCAACCCTACAGGACAGAGTAGAACTGTCCCATGGGGTTTCCAAGGAGCAGCTGGTCGATTCGAACTGCTGGCCTTTTGGTTAGCAGCCAAGCTCTTAACCACTGCAACACGAGAGCTCCAGTTATGATATATCATCCTGTAATTAATTCATACTTTTTCCCTATACTACGGTTTACATTTTTTGAAGGCACGGATCAAGTGTTAAGCAGCTAGTACAATGCCCAGCCCAAAATAGGTATATTTACTATTTACAAAGAAATAGACACATTGTAACATACAATAAGTATGCCCCTTGAGAAACTGCTGAGTCTTAGATGTAACGATTTTTAACTTACATGTTTATGTGTTTGATATCTCTCCCTCACACACACACACACCCTGAGTAGGAAACCAAAACCATTTGATAAATACAAATAAGAAATCTTCCTATTTATCTAACTTTTTCAGGTTTTTGAGACTTTCTAAACAAAAACTATTAGAATCAGCTCGACAGCTATGTTTTTTTTTTTTTGGAAGTTGGAATTATTTTAAAAAACTTCTAGAAGGGACACATTTATAACTTCATATTGTAAAACGTTTTTTTTTCTATCTGATTCAAGTGGATGTATACCATTTTCCTCCGATGTTTCAAAAGTTCAAAATTTTTTCTTTTCCTCATGGGCCCAACCCTCATTATGGATGATAAGCATCCTATCTCTTTTATTGATTGCATGATAACCAATTCAATTTACTAGGCTTCCACCAAATATGTCATACCGTCCCTTGAGGCATTGTGCCTTCCATTCATTGAGATTGCTGACCATATTCAACATATTTCAGAGAACCGTGAGGGTCCTTGAAACTATGGCATTACGAAGAATAGTTAAAATACCTAACCTGTAGTGACGGGAGAACAGAAATCTGTAAAGATTAAATTTATTGTATAAAATCCAAGAGCATTAAGTTTTAAAATCTGCATGCAATAAACCAGGATATTTCTACAGCCTGTGGCTTAACCTTTTAAACAAATATATTTTTTCAGAGTTTTTAAATTACTTCCTTTTAAAAGTCACAACCTAATGTGAACATAACAACATTTCAAATTTATTCACAGCAATTTCCTCACAAAGATCAATTCCATATTTTTCTTATTTTGAACGTACCCCAATAATCTAGCCCTACATTACCTGATTTATTTTCTTTTTGCCTCCATTCTTCAATAAAATTACTTCCCTGTAGCAATACCTCATAACTCATAACTGACTTATTTAGGTCAGTTGTTTCAATGTACACTAAATTGATTAATGAAATCATTGATTGGTTTAGGTATTTGTTTAAACATTATTTTTGCAAGGCATTCTACTAAGTACTGTGAGAAATATAACACAGGAATACTGCCCTCAAGGACACTGTTGACTACTAGAAGAGATAAGAAATACCAAAGTGCTTTATGAAAGGTATAAATAAATCATTAGGACTTTTGTTGACAGTTAAAGCCTTACTTCTGCTCTCACACAATTTCTATAGGAATTACAGAAAATATATTGGGACAAATAAATAAATGCACAGCCACATGTGAAAACAGAAAGAAGGGAGGTACATGAGAAATCCTACAAAGATATTTAAAGATTTAGAAAGCTGCAAATGGACAGGGCAGCTGTAAAGAGCACTGCAAATAATTAAGTAAGGCAGCTGGATATAAGATTGACATAGAAAATAGCTTTCCTAGATAACAGCAGTAATCAGTGAAAAACATAATAACGTAATAAAAAGAAATATCACATTCACCAAAGCATCACAACAATTACAAATGATAAAATACTAAGAAATGGAGAAGAAATTTATGGAAGAAAACTCTGTAAAGCTCTACTGAAGGGCACACTAGAAGGCTCATATATAGAGAGAAATTTTACCATGTTTGTGAATGGAAAAAATCATTATTACAAAGATGCCTTCTCTACCAAATGAAACAGTAAATATGTGGGATTTCTATCAAAAGCAACACAATTTTCATGGAATGAGACAAGCTTATTCTAAAATTTATGTGGAAGAGTCGGGGTGCAAGAATGGCCAAAACACTTTTGTAGCAAAAGGACAAAGAGAGGAGACTTTTCTCCCACTCCTACTGATCAACATATGCTTTCCAAGTTGTAATAATTTAAATAGCAATGATACTGGTTCAGATATAGACACTTAGATCAGTGGTACAGAAAAAAAGGGTTTATTTAGAACAGACCTGTAAATACATGGGAATTTAGGATTTGACAAATCTGACATTTTAAATCGGAGAGGAAAAGACAACTTAATAAATCGTGTTGGGACAAGTGACTAATAATACATGGAAAAATTAAGTTAGATCCACAGGTAACACTTTTCATAAAAATAAACACTGGATAAATAAAAAGGTTAAATAAAAAATAAGCTATTAAAATAAGATCTTGAAGAATACACTCATAAACTTTAGAGCAGGGAGGGATTTATTCAATAAGCACTAAAACATAGAAGGTATCAGTTTTAAATGTATACTACATGAACATTTATAATACCATAAACTACACGTAGCAATCTGAGAAAAAATATTTATAATCATTAAATACTATTTCACTATAACGGGTTAGTATACAAAAATATAAAGAACACCTACACACCAATTAGAACTTGACCTATAACCAGCTTGAACAGACAATTCACTGAAGAGGTCAATCAACAAATGAAAGTGAGTGCAACCTCATTAGTCATCTGGGAAATACAAATTAAACCAATGATATAATTTTCCTTTTAATTTATCACATGACAAATATGTAGAAATTTCATATTAGCAAGTGTTGATGATGGTATGGATAAATATTTTCTCTCATCACTTCCTGATGAAAATGTAATTTTTTTCCTGCTACTTTGCAAGGGAATTTAGAAATACCTTATTAATTTTTTTCTGACTCAGGTGATAGGTCCCAGGTCCTAGTTTCACGTATTCATATCCACTCTGCAGAAGCATCATGCATATGAACAAGGAAGAGTGTACAAGAATGCACCTTATTGTATTGCTTCAAATAGAAAAAAAATTACAGTAGATATCATTAAATATTTAGATGTTAACTAGATATTATTAGATATTAGGTTTAGATGATTAGACATTTAATCTAAAATAGTAGGATAGACTAAATATACTATAATCGACTTGATGGCCATGGGTTATTACGGATTATAATCAAACTGTGAAATAGGATGACCCAGTTAACAAGAATGTCACTCTGTATGAACCAGTGTTAGGCTATCTCCAAAAAAGAAGCAGAATAATATGTACAGTTGGATCAGTTACATACAGCACACACATGTGTATGCACAAAAACCATACAGTAAATTTTCATTGCTGATACAGACACACACAGATATGTTTGTATGTGTATGCTTGTACATAAAACCCAAAAAACCCGTTGCTGTCGAGTTGATTCTAATTCATAGAGACCCTATAGAACAGAGTAGAACTGCCCCATAAGGTTTCCAAGGCTGTAATCTTTATGGAAGTAGACTGCCACATCTTTCTTTTGTGAATCAGCTGGTGGGCTCAGATGAACTTTCTGTTAGCAGCCAAGTGCTTAACCACCACACCACCAGGGCTCCTTATGCTTGTACATAAATGCATAGGAAAATTTCAAAAATAACACACATTAACTTGAGA
This sequence comes from Elephas maximus indicus, assembly GCF_024166365.1. Lineage (NCBI taxonomy): Eukaryota > Metazoa > Chordata > Mammalia > Proboscidea > Elephantidae > Elephas > Elephas maximus. Next base: position 40,072,908 of record NC_064837.1, on the reverse strand, counting down.
AGATGGAGGGGACCAGATTAGAAACAGTTGTCAAAGGGATTAAGCTTTATATATACATTTTCATTTTTATAAGAATATATTTACGTTTTGTATAATTTAAATGCATTTATTCAACAAATATTTACTGAGCATTTACTGTGTGTCATGACACAATTTTAGCTGTTTGTAAAACATAAGTGAACAAACCAAAGCTCCCCGCCCTCGTGGAAGTTACGTTCTGGCAAGGGCTGACAGATGATAAAATCTAAGTGATGTATATAAGTGCTCCTTGGAAGGCACGATGGCGAGACTTTGTCTCATGTAGTTTTTACACATTATCAGGAAGGACCAATCTCTGGGGAAGGACATCATGATTGGCAGAGGGTCAGTGAAAAAGAGGAAAACACTCAAGGAGATGGAGTGGCACGGTGGCTGCAACAGTGGGCTCAAACATAGCAACAACTGTGAGGGTGATATAGGACCAGGCGGTGTTTCCTTATGTTATATATAGGGTCGCTGTGAGTTGGAACCAAATTTGTGGCACCTTTTAACAACAACAACAAATTTATATAGTGTATTAGCTATCATATAGTGCATTTGCTATAAAAAAAAGCAAAGTAGAATTGGATAAGGGGAAGTGGTAAAAAAAAAAGTGCCAATTAATTTCTAATAATCTAAAAAAACTAGGAAGTTCAATAGAATTTGAAGCAGAGTGAGATTATTTCTTTCCTATAGTTTTAGAAAACGGTCCAGAAGATAACTTTTGAAAATAAATTGGATTTGCACATAAGGAGATACAGATAGTCTAGACAAATGAAAATGCATGAGCAAAAGAGAAAGCCAGGCAACCTTTATATTATCTGTGTCCTTGCTTAGCTATTAAAAACCAAAAAAAGCAAACCCAGTGCCATTGAGTCGATTCTGACTCATGGAGACCCTATAGGACAGAGTAGAAGTGCCCCATAGAGTTTCCAAGGAGCGCCTGGCGGATTCGAACTGCCGACCCTTTGGTTAGCAGCTGTAGCACTTAACCACTGTACCACCAGGGTTTCCTGCTTAGCTATTAAACAATGTAAATTGCTTACTTTCTTCATCTGGATTTTTACTGTTATTTCTTCAATATTCTATGCCAGCTATTCTCTCTCAGCTTCAAATGCAGCCTTCTATACTTAGTTATTCCCCAAATCACATTCCTCCTCTGTCTGCTGGTCCCATTTCAGTCAGACTCTGCAGGAAAGAGGCGCTAGAGAGAGACTTTAAAGCTGGAAGGAACAAATGGGATCGACTCTATCCTTTTTTCTTCCAGATCCTGTCAGCATTAACTCAGCCTTTTTTTTTTTTTTCCACTGTAGCAGCAACAGTTCTTTGCAAAAGCAGCAGTTCAGAACATGTTACAGCTTTCCCAAATCTTGCAGAACTGGCCTCATGGTGCTCCCCTCAGATCCACCTGCTCTAGTCCAGGAGCCTCCTGCTCAGATTTCTGGGCCCCACATCCCTGGAGCCCTCCTTTAGCTCAGAGACTTTATCACTAGTTGTGCCTTCTCCTCAAGGGTCTGAGTGTCACTCCTCGGGACCCCTGTTCCTCCAAGCTGCGAAGTTGTAACAATTCCAGCCACTTTCCTTTGCTCTCTCATCCTCAGGAGTGGTGACTGCTTCTCGACATTGCTACCACTGTGATTCTTTGGTTAGTTGCCATGGAGTCCTCTTTTGATCCTGTCTGTTACCCAGTTAACAACTTCTTTGTTGTTGTTAGATGCTGTCAAGGCGATTTCGACTCATAGCAAGTCCATATAACTGAGTAGAACTGTCCCATAGGGTTTTCTTGGCTGTAATCTTTACAGAAGTAGATCACCAGGTCTTCTTCTTGCTAAGCCTCTGCGTGGGTTCAGATTCCCAACCTTTCAGTTAGCAGCCTAGCACTTAACTGTTTGTGCCACCAGGGCTCCTTGTTGACAACTTCATACCTGTTCAAATAACTGATGTGGCTTCTGTCTCCCAACAGGGTCTGACTAATATACAGCTATTTGTGATCCAATTTTCTCCTTGGATTCTTTCCTAAAAACCATAATTTCTAACAGGGCCCAGAGAATATTTACATGATTCATTTTGGCAATTCATATATTCACCTATTCAACACCCACTGAGTGCCTATTATATGTCAGGCTTTGTGTTAAGTGCTGAAGATACAAACACGAGTGAGACACACCTCTCATCGCCAAGAATCTCACCACACAATAGAAAGACAAGATTGCAAACATGTAATTGTAGTTACAGCATGGAAAGTGTTGTGATAAAATCGTACAGAGATAGCACACACTTAGGGAGTGGCAAGTATTCAAGTGGCTGAAGAGTAGCAATCCTATCTAGTATAAGGAATACACAGGCATTTAGCAGACAGCTGGTCTACTAGATGTGGATACAGTGTGAAGGTAGGGTGAATCCTAGGCAGAGGGACAGCAGTACAAACTCAAAGAGACACAAAATTGCCTGGCACAATCTAGCTTTGACACATGAGATTGGTTTACCAGAGTCAACAGCGAGGACAGGAGAGAAAAAGGAGATATAAGGAGGTATACCAGATCACAGAGGACCTTGTTAACATGCCAAAAAGTTTGAACTTTATCCTTTAGGTCAGACACATTAAAAAATTAACTCATTGCTATCATTTAAACATTGGAAGAGTTGGCACAAATTTCTGGCTTCTTTGAAATATCAGATCATCTGACAAAGCTGTGCCCAAATTCTGCACTATGACAACTGGCTGGAGCTCAGTACTTACTGTCCTCTTTAGATGGAGCCCATGCCTTCCAGGTGGCTAAAGTCAGCTTGCTGCTCTTTGCATTAAATAATTTTCCTGGTTTCCCTCTGAGGTGTTTTCAAACCTGCTTTAGTAAATAGGGGAACTTGAAGCAAGGGAATCCCACAATTAAAATTGTGGTTTAGAAAAATCACTGGAAGAAATGCAGAAGAAGGTATAGGATACGAATATGTCAGAAGAGGGGGTGGTGATGCCTTCAGAGGAAAATGCAGAGAGCCTTTACAAAGATAGCAGCAATGGGGGTAGAAATAAATGTGATGAATTTGATGAAAGGTGGGGGGGAGGGAAGTAGAATCCACAAGATTTAAGAATGGGCCATACACAGGGGATGAGAAAGGCTAAATACATCTACCAATTCCACCATTCTGGCTTTGATGTCTAGTTGTAAGATGCCAAGAAAATGACATCAGGAATAATGAAGTAAAGGGATGTACGGGCAAATTTAGATTTGGCATGTGTTAAATTTAAAGTGCTCATAGAAGAACCCCTGAGAGTGTGGCCCCTAGACACCCTTTCAGCTCAGTAATGAAGTCACTCCTGAGGGTCACCCTTCAGCCAAAGATTGGATGGGCCCCTAAAACAAAATGAGACTAAAGGGGCACACCAGCTCAGGGGCAAGGACTAAAATGCAGGAAGGGACAGGAAAGCTGATAATAGGGAACCCAAGGTTGAGAAGGGAGAGTGTTGACATGTCATGGGTTTGTTAACCAATGTCATAAAACAGTATGTGTACTGTTTAAAGAGAAACTAGTTTGTTCTGTAAACCTTTATCTAAAGTACAATAAAAAAAAAAAAAACCCTACGGAGCATAGTTCTACTCTAACACACATGGGGTGACTATAAGTTGTAATGAATTAGAAAAAAATAAAATAAAGTGTCCATAGGAATTCTAGGTGTGATATCCAGTAAGCAGTTGAATAGAAAACTGGTAGGAGACAGTCAAGAGACTTGGATTTCTGAGTCATCAACTTATGGCTAGCATTATAAAGCATTACCTAGGAAGAAAACTGATCATTTCTGTTGTAGTGGACTCTAATGAAAGGTGTCTATCTCTTTCCAAAAGAATGTGAAGTAGTTGAGATAGGATGTTAAATAAAAAAGGATGTTATAGGGAGGGCAGGGAGAACTACAAAATAAAGTAACGGATAGACCAAGGGGCCCTATAAAGGAAACTATGCCCAAGTAAATTGCAAACAATCTGTTACTGGTATATAATTTTCCTGATGAAAAGGAATTGAATACCCTAAAAACCTCTCTTCCATGGTTTTAAAGAACATGAAATATGGTTTCTTAATAAACATGAGAGGACTGTGAAATCACATCATTTACCAGAAAAAAAAATGACTTTATTTAAAAAGCTCTGTATTTCCAAATTTATATTAACAGGTTTAATGATCCCACTAAATGCGGTAATTATATCGTATCACCCAGCATTTTGTTATTTACCCAGCATTTTGTTATTTACCAGCAGAATGTTCAGGCTGTTGACCACAGTTGGCTTGTCTATGATTATTACTTTGATCAGATATATTGCGCTATGTTTATTTTCTAAAATAATCTAAGAATTGAAATTTTGGGCTGTGCTAATTCTTCCATCACTACACCATATAGACTATTTACGAACCAGCTGGTAGAATTTTAGAGCCCAAAGGAGCCGTAGAGGGTACAGGGAACCCAAACAGCTCAAATGTACAGTTTACACAATGGGACAGTGGCAGAAATAGAATTAGAAAATGTATCTCCTGTATCCAAGTAGATGGTTACATAGTTAATAGAAATCACATTCTACTCACTGTTGAAAGTCATAGGTATATAATTGCTAGACTCTTTGAATTTATGACGCACAAATTCTCTGATTGTTATCATTTATGTCATCTGCTAAACAAGTTTTCCTTTATGGTACTCTGACAATAACCTCTGATGAAGATTCAATTGTACATACATATATCTCACTTCTAAGGCCACAAGTAGTTCACATTTCTCATTCTCTTGCTTGATATCTCAATGTTTTTTTTTAGGCAAATGTCCAGAAATAAGGAAATAAATGCATTTCTTCCAATAAGAATTAACCAGATACCCAACAGTCTTTAAAGAGTGTCGATAGGTATAATTAATGGATAAAAATGAACATTTAATAGACATAAGTCTGTAAAGAGATCATTTATAATTATTTTCCAAAATTAGTCCCTTAGGATCCCCCATACAAATGTCAAATAATAGTCTTGCTGTCGCTTGTAACTTTGTTGGCTATATATCAAGCCAAATTACCCTAACCCATTTTTAAGGGTGAAAATACTAAGATATTAAAGCAATTTAATAAAACAGGATAAACTTTTGAAGACACCAGTAAACCCAGCATATTTAGACATTGAATTTATAGTGCGAGGTCTGAACAATGCCAGATGGGCTGGACTACATGAATACCCAGATGGTTTCTACGCATCAAGATAAAGAAAAAGATTTCAAGTTTTAAATTCTCGTGGAAAGTTTAACGAAGCCTCAATTGTTAATTTAACTGCTATCCATGTGCAAAGCCAAGCTTTCTACTTACTTGAAATATCAAGCATCTTTATACGTATTTTTTTTTTTATTATAAAGACCTTTTTAGGTAGTGACTTTGAACAAAACCACCATCATTATCAACAAAGACGGGTAGTTTTGAAGAATGTAAATAATAAGTATATTACTGATTACTATCCCTTACATAAGATTACTGTCCTTTTTAGGGCTTGGACTTAAAAGGGCTCTTACCACATGGTATGCTAGGGCTTAAGACCCAGGGATCAACTGGGTCAGGGAATCCTGCTTGGAATGGCTGGAGGAGCAGAAAGAGCAAAGTGAGTAAGTCTCATCCAAAGTTTTAGTTACCTAGAAAGTATCATTTGACTCAATGATTCTGTATAACAAGCAGACCCAAAACTCAGTGGCTTAGAATGATTATCATATGTTTATCTCATAAGTCAGAGGGTTGACTGAGTTATTTTGCTAAACTGAATTTAGATGCTCTCAGCTAGGCTCACTCATGATTTTGAGTCAGCTGGCAGGTCAGGTCTAGGCTGGATGGTCTCTGATGGCCTACGGCTGGGGTGACTTGTCTCTCTTGCACGTGGTCCCTCATATCTCTTCAGCCTATAAGTCTAGACATGTTCAAGTTGTAGGCTCAGGGGTCCAAGTGAAAGAGGGATCAATAGAGAGGAAGCGCACAAGAGATTTTAAGGCCTAAACTGAGAGCTGTCACACCATCAATGCTGCTACCTTCTGTGGACCATAGCAAGGCAAAAGACCAACCTGGATTCAAAGAGATGGAAAACAGACTCTACCTCTTGTTGGGGAGCTGTTAAGCCACATCGTGAAGGGTGTGAATTTAGGGAGGCCATTAATTTTTGTCATCAGTGCATTAAATCTATACTGTTAGAGAAGACTGAGAAATATTAAATTATAAAAATTGAAAAGAGGAAACAAAGTCAAATATCAAGAGCTGGGCAGAAATGCAATAAAGGCAGAGCTTTTTAACATAAAATAAAGAGAGTTCTGGATAATCAGTAACAGTTTACATACCCATGGCTTACACATATTGGCACTGGCTCATGGTGAAAGCAGGTCATTCTTAAAGATAGAAGCTTCAGGCAAATAACTAATCATAAAATGCTTGTTTGTTCCAGGATTTCTAGTGGTTATCAGCGGAGGGTGAAGGAGTAGGGGGTGACTCCACACATCCCCCCCCCACCAGTGTCTCCAGACACAAAGTCTGGATGCACAACTTGGGCTGGGGTGCTACTGGCATCTAGTGAGCAGAAGCCAGGGATGACATCCTACAACCCTCAAGACAGACTCCACAACAAAGAATTATCCAACCTAAAATGTCAGTTGTGCTGAGGTTGAGAAACACTGTGCTAGGCTCATTTGCTCTCACCATGGAGGAATTTATTTTTACTGCAGAGTGAGTCAGACTTTTTGGTATGGATTTAAAGACATATACATATTCATACTGGTACTTTGTAAGTTGAGTTCAACTAACACAACAATTTAATATAATAGTGGTAAATCTAGAAGGAGATGGATAAGAAAGATCTCTGAGGAGCAAACTGTGATCCACTCCATGAACTTTGCTGTGTAGAACCTCTATGAAGCACTCTCAAACCTCCAGTTAAGCAATTTAGAAAGTAAGGTAAGCAGTCTGAATGCAGTAAGATAAACCAGCAGCTGCAAGGGAATAGGTGGTTGAAGAAATGCTATAAAAGCATGGTAGCCTAAGGTATTTTGGTTTAAGGACCAAAAAAAAAGTAATGCTTGTTCAACAGGCCCTGAAGATATTCTTATATCACAGACAGTACACTAGAGTAGGAAGAGCATCACGTAAACTATGCAAGTTTTTCATATAGATGATTTATCTCCCTTCGAGTGTCATTTTGGAAATCTAGCCATTTGCTTGAAGTGATTCTCAAAAGTTTTAAGCTCTTCTGTGTCTTTTTTGAGGAAATTTAGAGAACCTAATTTAACTTCCCTCTCACTATATAAAGATTACAATCTCTGAATATATATGTATGTGTATATATATATATACATGCATGCATATATACATATATAGTACATATATGACAAGGTTATTCTTTACATTATTTTATTCTCAAATAATTATACTAACATTGAAGTACAGACTTACATACATAGTGTTTAAAATTTTATAAAACACACATTCAGAGTTTGATCTGTTTATGAATTTACATGAACGTGGTTAAATGTTTAATTAATGAGTTTTAATGCCTTCTGACAGCATAATGATGAAGGAGACATATGAGAAGGTGTCCAAGGTTGAATTACCCAACAATCACCACTGCTACCTTACATATGATACTCTGTAACTTCATTTTTTAAAGATTGACCCTTGCTTTTCACTGGTAGCTTGTAACTAGCATATAAAAAGGAGACATTAAACATGAGTCCACATAATGTCAATTAGTCTTTAGGGGGCAATAAATGATAAAATTCAACACCTTTAGCTAGTAATTTCTTTTTTTTTTTTTCCTTTTTTGATTTTTATTCTGGTTTACGTGAAAGTTTACAAACCAAGTCAGTCTCTCATACAAAACTTATCTACACCTTGTTATATACTCCTGGTGGCATAGTGGTTAAGTGCTACGGCTGCTAACCAAGAGGTCAGCAGTTCAAATCTGCCAGGCGAACCTTGGAAACTCTATGGGGCAGTTCTACTCTGTCCTATAGGGTCGCTCTGAGTCAGAATCGACTCAACGGCAGTGGGTATATACTCCTAGTTGCTCTCCCTCTAATGAGATGACACACTCCTTCCCTCCACTCTCTATTTTCGTGTCCATTCGGCCAGCTTCTGACCCCCTCAGCCCCCTCATCTCCCCTCCAGGAGCCACCTGCATGGTCTCATGTGTCTACTTGGTCCAAGAAGCTCGCTCTTCACCGGTATCGTCTTCTATCCCATTGTCCAATGCAATCCCTGTCTGAAGAGTTGGCTTTGGGAATGGTTCCTCTCTTGGGCTAACAGAACATCTGGGGACCATGACCTCTAGGGTCCTTCTAGTCTCTGTGAGACCATTAAGTCTGGTCTTTTTAACTAGTAATTTCTTAATGCCAATACTAGTTTTACTCAAATTATCCAAATTTGTTCATAGAGGTTCCTTCCAACTGTCTTAAGAATATTTTAAATAATAATTTTGTCAGATTCTCTCTTATTCTTCTCTATATCCTCCTTTAATAAGAAGGAGGGATCAGATTAGTTAATTATTCAGGAAATACAGAGTAAACATGTTTGAGCTTAGTGGTGATCCCTGCACACTTAAGTACCTGGCAAAGAAAAAAAAAATCACAACTTATTCTTAATTAAAAATTGATAAAATATACAGAAGAGGCCAAAAAAAAAAAAAAAATGAGGCAGCCAAAGCTCTCACAGGGGGCCCTAAACTCATATACAGGTGTATAGACAAAGGCATAAGTGTTTGCACAGAGTTTCCACTGATCAGGACTTCGGGAGATCTCCTGTGATTAGCAGACTCCCCGTGCTGTCGCCCGCCAAGAATTCCAGCTCAGGTGTCAGGCTCTAATGATGAAGCTGTTCATTAGCTAGCAGGTGGCTAAGCTAATTGATTTGGGAGGCAGTGTGATCTAGTCACAGTAGAAAATCAGGCTTTGGAGTCAGACAGCTGATCTTCAGTAAACAGCCTAAAACACTGAATTAGCCGTAGTTTATTTTATATCTTTGAACCTCAGTTTCACCAACTCCAAACATTAGTTGAAGAATCACTCCTCAAAGTTATTGTAGGTGAAAGTTTCCTCAAGAGTTGGTTTCCCTTTTCCTTTTTTCTACTTGGTGATACTGTTAAAAGGCTTGTTGAAGTAAACTCTCTGCTCCTAACTGTGAAGCAAAGTCGGTAGTCGGGACACAAACTAGTAGCCCATCATTTGTCTCCATTAGTCTGGCTAGAAAGATAGCCTAACCATTGGGCTCGAACTCAGAAAGAACTGTATTTGAGTGCAGAGCTCCTCTAGCTGAGTTCTTGGGTAGATCTCCTGACAAGGATAAACACAGGTCAGGCACCTAAAACCCAGATGGGAAAACCTTGCATGATGACTTCAGGCATTTTCAGGATTTGGGAGTCCTGAAGGCACAAGTAATCACCATTCAGATCAATGTCGATAGTTCAAGAACTGTGCTCTGGAGCTACTAGGGTAAATAATACATAAGCCCTGTCTTCAAAGAGTTCAAAGATTCATAGGGAGACAGACACATAAACTGATAAACTCAGGTCATGCAGATTCTGGTGGATCACCAAGAAGGGCAAGGACCAGCCGTTAGTATTAAGGAAAGTCTTCAGTAGGAAAAAATACTTGGAATATGCTAAAGAGCTCATCAGCCAGAGCAAAGCAGAAAGCATGACAGGAAAGCGTACAACCTGAGCAAAGGCCTGCTTTATGTATATATTCTGACTGTAAATTATTCCAAAGAAAATCACAAAATAAATTCTGGCCTATTAACAGATTTCTCATTGCTGCCTGGGAATTATTTTGTTTCCTTAGTCTGTTCTCTTTCTTTTTCTCTTCCCCCCCCCACCCCATTCTTTTTCTAGAAATCTTGCTCACCACTCCTCTCTTCCCTCAATTAGTCCCTCTTCCTCTTTAGGCTCAGGTTAATTGGCCAAAGGGGCTTTACTTGTGGAACACGTCCTACCCAGCCAATTATAAGCTGTGTACTTTTGTAACAGCCTTTATCATCCTCATCAATACTTCCCATGGTCTATAATAATTGCTTCCTCGCTTATCTTGTCACCCTCTAGCTGTTTAAGTTCCATGAGGGCAGATCCTCTCTCTTGTTTACCCTTGTATCTTTCGTACTTATACACAGGGGGCAGTCATAAATATACTGAATAAACTAATGAACAAGTGAATGTATATAAAATTGCACAAATATATGTGTAGAATTATGTGACTTTCCACACACATATTCACACACGTTGACAATGAATTTCTTATTCCTTTTCATTTTTAGTACCACCAGTGTTTCTGGCATGTACTTGATGTACTGAGTAGGAAGCTAATGTAGGCACAAAGGGGAAGATGCAAACCAGAGGCAATTACTGGAATTTCCTACTAGGTAGGTTCTTGGTTACAGGGACAAGTCAAATGTCCAATTATTAAAATGGTGTAAGATTCCTGCTGTACTCCTCTCATGTTAAAATTGGGGCTTTGTAAATCTCCTAATTGAGCTCTTCATTGATGGTGGGGATGAAGTTACAGGTGCAGATTAAAGGACCTAACTGCATCAATTAAAGTGATGGATTCAGCAGTAGGGACTTGAGCACTTGTGATGTCTTTTTTTCCCTTCTTTCAGCACACTGGAGTTCCTGGATGGTGCAAACAGTTAATACGCCTGACTGCTAACTGAACGGTTGGAGGTTCGAGCTCACTCAGAGGTGCCTTGGAAGAAAGGGCTAGTGATCTATTTGCAAAAATCAGCCATTGAAAACCCTATAGAGCACAGTTTGAAGCACATGGGTCACCACGAGTCTAAATCCACTTGAGGACAATTAGTTACTGATTTTTAGAATCATGCCTCAATTAGCTGAAACTATATTCACCGGAATGTTGATTAAATCCTTATTTCCTATTCTCCATTTCATTGTTTTTATTTTGTCAGAAGAGGTAGGTCAAGTTCCAAGGAAGTCCATTACTTGAAGCATCTGGGGGAAAGCAGCCACTTTATTTGTAATACCATACAAAAGAGTATCTTGCTTAAAGTTTTCCTTCCTCTGGAGACTGACAGACCAAGCAACCACCAGTTCCCTCATAACCAGCAAGTATCATATCCCATACAGTCTCCACGAGGATGAACAAAGACAAGTAACAGTGATAAAATTTGGCAATAAGGGTGGGTGAGGGGACCCAGATGAAGGATAATGCACAGACCATCTGGCAGATAGGGGGAAGGGATTGTTGGGAATCTTCCCGTACTCTGATGGCTATAAACATTATTTTCTCAACACATCCTAGAGCTCACCACTTTACTTGCTGGCAATGACTGTTGCCAGTTGATAAGCAACACACCCTCTGAACAGCTGTGAGGAATTTTCCTGTTGGCCTTGAATATGTAATTAGTATTGGATGACAGGATTACCCAGAAGCAGGGCCCGCTATGCATCTCCCCCAGATGCTCTAATCTAGGGCTTCAAACCAGTTCGAACCAGTTCAGCCAAGGCCTATGAAGCAAAACCGGAGCAGACGTGAATTTTTACTATCCGGGAGCTCCAGAATGGAAACAGGAACAGAAAAAATTATGGGTTTAACCCCTGGAACGGGGGACTTCGGAAGAGGCATTGTAAGCCCATTCAGAATCCTGATGCGTGAGATTAGATTATTGGCAGGGCTGTGGAGAGTGACACACATTCAAAGCAGCACAGTAGGCTGCCATCTTTGAGTGGAGTACTGCTGTTTCTGGCTTTGCTCAAAATTCAACAGGCGAGAGATTTGGTTGCTATGCGAGACATATGCTGCCCTTGTTTTCTAAGGGAGATTAGGTTTCTAGCAGGGCTTTGATTTGTAATTTTTCCCGTTCCAAGTATGGTTCTGATTCACACAAATTTTTAAAATTTGAGTCTGTTCTGGTTTTGCTTCCTCAGCCTTGACTGAACTGGGAAGAACTGGTTCAAAGCCCTGCTATAGTCTATTAAATGAAATGGGTGTAGGTCCTAAAGCGTGGCAAATTTGTCCAGGTAATATGCTCCATGCACTTCATGAATTGTACAGTGCAGAGGGGAAATATCCCCCTTGCCTAAAACTCTGGAAAAGGATCCTTGGTGACACAGTGGTTAAAACACTCAGCTTCCAACTGAAAAGTCAGTGGTTCAAACCCACAGATGCTCAATGGGAGAAAGATGTGACAGTCTGCTTCTATAAGCATTTACAGCCTATGGGGCAATTCTGCTCAGTCCTTACAGGGTTGCTATGAGTAGGAATTGACTCAATGCCAATGGGTTTGGTTTTGATGGAAATATTCTGGAAGCCCTTCAGCTCAGAGATGATCTTTATTCTCTGTGTAAGGCTCTCCAGAGGGTATGAAAACTTCTGTTCTGAGTAGTCTTGAGTAGCAGCCAGAGAACTGGTGAGCCTGTGAAACAGGCCTTTGCAAGTGAAGGAAGAGGTCCGAGCAAGAAGCAGGTACTATTTCTACGTGGAGTAAGTTGGTTTCTGCATTTTATAATACATGACAGGAATTCACTATAAGAGAAGCAGCATGACAGTGGCCAAAAGACTAAAACTTATAGCAACTAGTCTGGAATTTTAACCTACTATATTCTGACTAGGTGATCTTGGGCAGCAAATTTCAACTCTATCAGTCCTAGTTGCCCTATTTGTCAAGTTTTGATGATAATATCATGTTTTAAATAGTGTTTTGGGCCAGCTGGAGAGATTTACATTGAATCCTCTACTTAAGAGACAGTAATTCAGACACAGAGCCCTGGTGGTGCAGTGGTTAAAGCACTGAGATGCTAACTGAAAGATTGGCTGTTCGAACCCCCCCGCCTCTGTAGGAGAAAGATGTGCCAGTTTGCTCCCATAAAGATTACAGCCTTGGAAACCCCATGGGGCAGTTCTATGCTTTTCTGTGGGGTCACTATGAGTCAGAATCAACTTGGTGGCAACAGGTTTGGTTTTTGGTAATCCAGATGTAAACATCCTTTGGATAACAAAAATAATATTAGTAATAATAAAAATAGTAGACGTATTAAGCTCTTATTGTTAACAGGCATTAGAAGTACCTAGGAGTCCCTAGGTGATGCAAAGGGTTAAGTGCTCAGCTGAAAGGTTGGCAGTTTGAACCCACCCAGAGGTATCTCAAAAGATAGGCCTGGCAATCTGTTCCAAATGTCACAGCCTTGAAAACCCTATGGAAAAGTTCTACTTGGCACTCATGGGGTCACCATAAGTCAGAACTGACTGGACAGCAACTACCAACAACAAACAGCTCTTGGAAACAAAAGGCTGGCGATCTACTTTGAAAAATCAGCCAGTGAAAACCCTGCGGACCACAACTGTCCCATCTCATTGTGCATAAGCTCGCCGTGAGCTGGGGACCAACTCAACAACAGCTAACAAAATCACAACTTTTTAAAATAATACAACTTATAAATAATATACAGTCCAAAGCGCAAAATAAATACAGGAATTCCTTCTTGAAATGTATCACTGCCCACATGCCACCACCATGCCTGAAGATAAGCTCTGATATGCATTCGGTTGGGCAATGCCAAATGACACTGTGAACATTTTTGCATTGTAGGAATGGTATAAATGAAAAACTTGCAAGTGTGAGCAATAGTAATCTGTCCCCAAATTACCTTTCTTTATTTCATGTGATGACTAGACAGACCTTTTGTGAAGCTCTTTCCTGCTTTGTGATCCAGCTGTTTCGCTCAAGGTTGATGCAATATTCAGGTCAGATATGCATCAAACGCTCTATTTTGTAGTTTTCATGTTTTATTTATGGCTATTGTTTAAGATGCTATTTTTCCTATCTTACTGCTGAATCCCTGCCAGGATGACTCTTTAAAATAACAAAACAGTCTGAACAATAGCAATTGTAGTTACAATATTTCCCTCTGTAAAACTGACACTGCTGACAGGAAGTGAGAATTTGGGGTTGGCCTGAAGGCTTAAGGTAAATAAAAATCTAAAAAAAAAAAAGGACTCAGTTTTTTATTACTAAGCTCTGCCTGCGATAGAATTCTTTGTCACTTCAGCCCCCACAGGAACAAGCTGACACAGGTGCCAACCTGTGCCAGAATATTCAATTAACTAAGTATGAAGGTGACCCTTTGTTGTCCAGTGGGTGCCAAGCTGAAAATTAAAAAAAAAGAGTCCATTATTTTGCCAGGTGAACGTGTTAGATAACCTTGTCTGCCAACAAGTCCTTTTTGGATTTTATAATTGTTGACTTGTTTTGGACTGTAGCTTCCAAATACAACGGTGCTAATATCTGTCTGAGGCTTCAGAGTGCACAAAAGCAATTTTCTGCATCTTGTTTTGCAAAACAATGCGCAGCACTTTAAGGAAATTAACGGTAACATCTCTGTTTTACAGACAATGAAACTGAGATTTAATTTAACTGAGGAATTTACTATAGGTTACTAAGTAGCTGATGGGATGAATATTCAAACTACAGCCTTCTGTTGTTGTTAGGTGCCTTCAAGTCAGCTCCAACTCATAGTGAACATATGCACAACAGAATGAAACACTGCCCGGTCCTGCACCATCCTTACAATCGTTGTTATGCTTGAGCTCATCGTTGCAGCCACTGTGTCAATCCACCTCATTGAGGGTCTTCCTCTTTTCCACTGACCCTGTACTCTGCCAAGCATGATGTCCTTCTCCAGGGACTCATCCCTCCTGACAACATGTCCAAAGTATGTAAGACGCAGTCTCACCATCCTTGCTTCTAAGGAGCATTCTGGTTGTGCTTCTTCTAAGACAGATTTATTCGTTCTTTTGGCAGTCCATGGTATACTCAATATTCTTCACCAACACCACAATTCAAAGGCGTCAACTCTTCTTCGATCTTCCTTATTCATTGTCCAGCTTTCACATGCATATGATGTCATTGAAAATACCATGGCTTGGATCAGGCACACCTTAGTCTTCAGGGTGACATCTTTGCTCTTCAAAACTTTAAACAGGTCCTTTGCGGCAGATTTACCCAACGCAATGCGTCTTTTGATGTCTTGACTGCTGCTTCCATGGCTGTTGATTGTGGATCCAAGTAAAATGAAATCCTTGACAACTTCAGTCTTTTCTCTGTTTATCATGATGTTGTTCATTGGTCCAGTTGTGAGGATTTTTGTTTTCTTTATGTTGAGGTGCAATCCAAACTGAAGGCTGTGGTCTTTGATCTTCATTAGTAAGTGCTTCAAGTCCTCTTCACTTTCAGCAAGCAAGGTTGTGTCATCTGCATAGCACAGGTTGTTAATGAGTCTTCCTCCAATCCTGATGCCCCGTTCTTCTTCATATAGTCCAGCTTCTCGTATTATTTGTTCAGCATACAGATTGAATAGGTACGGTGAAAGAATACAACCCTGACCCACCCTTTCCTGACTTTAAACCAATCAGTATCCCCTTGTTCTGTACAAACAACTGCCTGTTTATCTATGTAAGGAAGGGTTCCTCATGAGCACAATTAAGTGTTCTAGAATTCCCATTCTTCACAATGTTATCCATAATTTGTTATGATCCACACAGTCGAATGCTTTTGCACAGTCAATAAAACACAGGTAAACATCCTTCTGGTATTCTCTGCCTTCAGCCAGGATCCATCTGACATCAGCAATGATATCCCTGGTTCCACGTCCTCTTCTGAACCCGGCCTGAATTTCTGGCAGTTCCCTGTCAATATACTGCTTCAGCCATTTTGAATGATCTTCAGCAAAATTTTGCATGTGTGTGATATTAATGATATTGTTCTATAATTTCCACATTCAGTTGGGTCACCTTTCTTGGAAATAGGCATAAATATGGATCTCTTCCAATCAGTTGTCCAGGAAGCTGTCTTCCATATTTCTTGGCATGGATGAGTGAGCACCTCCAGCACTGCATCTGTTTGTTGAAACATCTCAACTGATATTCCACCAATTCCTGGACCCTTGTTTTTCGCCAATGCCTTCAGAGCATCTTGGACTTCTTCCTTCAGTACCATCGGTTCCTGATCATATGCCACCTCTTGAAATGGTTGAACATCGACTAATTCTTCTTGGTATAATGACTCTGTATATTCCTTCCATCTCCTTTTGATGCTTCCTGTGTTGTTTAATATTTTCCCCATGGAATCCTTCGCTATTGCAACTCGAAGCTTGAATTTTTTCTTCAGTTCTTTCAGCTTGAGAAACACCGAGTGTGTTCTTCCCTTTTGGTTTTCCATCTCCAGCTCTTTGCACATGTCATTATAATACTTCAGTTTGTCTTCTCGAGAACCCCTTTGAAATCTTCTGTTCAGTTCTTTTACTTCAATTCTTCCTTTTGCCTTAGCTGCTTGACATTTGAGGGCAAGTTTCAGAGTCTCCTCTGACATCCATCTTAGCTTCCAGACTAAGACAGACTAGGAGGAAGGACCCGGCAGTCTACTTCTGAAAAGCATTAGCCAATGAAAACCTTATGAATAGCAGCAGAACATTGTCTGATATAGTGCTGGAAGATGACCCCCCCAGGTTGGAAGGCACTCAAAAGATGAGTGAGAAGAGCTGCCTCCTTAAAGTAGAGTCGACCTTAATGGCGTGGATGGAGTAAAGCTTTCAGCACCTGCATTTACTGATGTGGCATGACTCAAAATGAGAAGAAACAGCTGCAAACATCCATTAATAATCAGAACCTGGGATGTATGAAGTACGAATCTAGGAAAATTGGAAATAGTCAAAAATGAAATGGAACGCATAAACGTCAATATCCTAGACATCAGTGAGCTCAAATGGACTGGTATTGGCCATTTTGAATTGGACAATCATGCAATCTACTATGCTGGGAATGACAGCTTGAAGAGGAATGGTGTTGCATTCATCGTCAAAAAGAACATTTTAAGATATATCCTGAAGTACAACCCTGTCAGTGATAGGATAATATCCATACAAGGAAGACCAGCCAATATGACTATTAATCAAATTTGCTCATCAACCACTAGAGCCAAAGATGATGAAATAGAAGATTTTTATCAGCTGCTGCAGTCTGAAATTCATTGAACATGCAATCAAGATGCATGGATAATTACTGGTGATTGGAATGCAAAAGTTGGAAACAAAGAAGAAGGATCAGTAGTTGGAAAATATAGCCTTGGTGATAGAAAAAATGCCAGAGATGGAATGATAGAATTTTGCAAGACCAAGGACTTCTTCATTGCAAATACCTTCTTTCACCAACATAAACGGCAACTATACACATGGACCTCACCAGATGGAACACACAGAAATCAAATCGACTACATCTCTGGTAAGAGACGATGGAAAAGCTCAATATCATCAGTCAGAACAAGGCCAGGGCTGACTGTGGAACAGACCATCAATTGCTCATATGCCAGTTCAAGCTGAAACTAAAGAAAATCTGAGCAAGTCTACGAGAGCCAAAATATGACCTTGAGTATATCCCACCTGAATTTAGAGACCATCTGAAGAAAAGATTTGACGCATTGAACACTAGTGACCGAAGACCAGACGAGTTGTGGAATGACGTCAAGGACATCATACACGTAGAAAGCAAGGGGTCATTGAAAAGACAGGAAAGGAAGAAAACACAGCCTTCTAGCTCTTTAGTTTATGCAACTTTTAATGATATTATATTGCTACATAGATTACTATTTGTCAATTCTTGTAATTCACTTCATTTTAAAGTGGATATGAATGAAAATCAATAAATGACATAGTTTTCTTCAATACCTGGAAATTCAGATCCTTATCCTTTTAGAGAAGGATAGAGAAAAATAAGCTAAGTGAAAGTTTAAACCACCTTAAATTTTATAAACTCCAGAACTGTTTTGTAACTTTTAAAAATTATGAGTTTACTATATTTTTATGCTCATCTATTATAGATGTGTTTCTGCAAAAAAGAAAAAAACACTCTCAAAGACACTCAATAATATGTCATTTTGTTAGGGAAATTGACCTAAGAAAATATTGTGATGGCGTAGTGTTTAAAAGCTTGGCAGCTAACCGAAGTTCTGCAGTTCAGACCCGCCAGCTACTCTGTAAGAGAAAGATGTGGCAGTCTGCTTCCGTGGAGATTAAAGCCTTTGAAACCCTTCCAGGCAGTTGTACTCTGTCCTATAGGGTCACTATGAATTGGAATTGGCAAAACAAACGGTAAAGGTTTTGTGTTTTTTTTTTTAACGTGGGAATGGAAAACAGACTACTAATTTATATGTTTTGTAAATTTAATTATATCAAGTTTCCTTCAAGGCTATATGATTTTTTTTTTTTCCCAAGCTGGGAAGAGACATGTTGGAATATGACTGGCCTAAAATTGGAACACACATTTTTGCTTATTGGCATCCTGCTCTGTTTGAGCCATGCTGAAAGGTCATCAAAGAGATAATGATTGGTTCATGGTAAAGCTGAGGGCTGTGCTGGTCTAATGTCAATTTGAAGAGGTGAGACACTGTATATGGATGAGAACATTTTCTTCTTTATACGTATGTTTTTAATTCTCATATCTAATACAAAAACCTATTGTTTTTATACCCACCTAATTCCAGAGTCCTTTCCTATCCAGTCTAGGTCACAGGACAGGACAGGACAGGACATATAATCCCTCAATATTTGATAACCTCACTACTCTCTTCCAGCTGTTCACTCTGTCACCACTATGCCCTACCATCACTCCAACCCTCACCACCCTCTTTTCACCTCCCTTATCACTGAGAAAAGACTGAGTTTTTCAGTCAGGTCTCTCTCAGCTCATGTCTCCTACCACAAACTCACTAGCCTTTCCAGCTCTTCTTTCTTCCTAAACCAAACCAATTCCTAGCTCCTTGGAATAGGCTAAATCTATTTCTCTCTTTTGAACTATGAACATGACCCTATCCAGGCTCCTCCAAGAGCCTACCCTATCAACTGTACTCTTTCATTAATTTTAATTGTTTCACCCCTCTGTATTTTTTAACCAAAGAAAATATAGACCTCTTCCATATTAAATCAACTTATCTCCATCTCAGTCTTATATATCTGCTCTCAGTAACCACCCGACCCTACAGCCAATGTACGAAGTCTCCATGTGCAGTCTTTATTTTCTCATCATCCATTGATTCTTCAGCCCAAGTATCACTTCCAACTTCCTAGCTCCTCATCATCTGTGACGATTCATAGGGAGGGTCTTTAGTGATTTCATATTTGATAAAAACCATTAGATACATTTTCCTTTTAAAAAATAACATTTATTGATTTTTTCTGATGAGAAAACAAATCAATATATGCTACTTACAGAATGTTTTAAGTACACGTAAAATATGTTTATTCTTTCTCATGTTCAAGAGTTGCCTTTAACTTCCCTCATTTTTAATTAGAATTGCTAAAGCTGCCCTATGGCATTTTTCAAAGATTCAGTTTATTTATTGTACATAATGAGTATTTCATATTGTTTTAGAGAATAATAGTTTCTTTTTAACAGTTCCTCTTACTTTAACTAGAGTTGTGTTTTGTTTGTATTTTAAAGATCTGAAGCTGAATGCTCATTTATGTTACACTGAAAGTACTAAGAGTATGGATTTATCACGAGGAGACCTATATGGCATCCATATTTTGGTAAGCACAATCCTAATATTTAAAATTTTCTAAACATACTGAAATTATGTTTCTTACTTGGGTTCAGTTATTACTTATAAGATTAGTTTTCCTCTCCTTTGTTAGTAGTTTTAGTGTTAACCTGTTTGTTTCATAAAGTACTTTAAATTCTTTTTTTAATTTATCATATTCTGATCAGACAAAGTGGACAAGACAGTATCTTTCTTTTCTAGAGCAATTTTTTTCTCTTAAAAGTATTATATAATGAAATTTACAGTTATTATATAAAAGTTAATGGAAATGTGTATTTTCTATTTGTAGGAGACAATGTTTAATGTCAATCTTTCATTTCACCTTTAATTTATATTATTTAAATCCTTTATAGCCTTTTTAAGTTTTAATGTGCTTTAGTTATCATGGAATGATAAATAAACCCATCCACTGCCATCGAGTCTATTCCAACTCATAGCGACCCTATAGGACAGAGTGTATTAAATAGTACTGTAACAATTGCGTTTCTGTCGAAATTCCAGCAGGGGCTAAACACATATGTTAATGCTATACCACTTGATGTCTAATTAAACTTTGATTATAGATTATGTTTATAGCAGCATAAAATATGTTGAGTTGCAATTGGCTTGATCTGATGTCAATTTTACCAACCCTTTTGTTTCTGTCTCTTAATATATTTAAGCATTATTTTTACTTTTAGTTTCTCTGATCCTATTTTATTGGTTTTGTCATTTTTGGGGATCCAGTGGTAAATTGGCAACATCTTGTGTTGCTCAAAGTAATCACTGGAAATTTTATTTATTTTCTATTGTCTCTCTGGAACATATATTATCTAGGGCAATGGATATCTCCACCCTAGACACCAGTGATGTTTGAACCACACTAATGCACTGATAAACTGAATTATTCTCCAACATAAATATGGAAACTTTATAATACAAATAGAGATTTTTGGCTTCTGTTAGAAAATCAGAAGGTTTGGGAAATTGGGCCCACTTTACTTGTAAACAATGCTGATTCAGAGCTACCTCCTTTAAATGGGATATGTGTTTGCATGCTGACGTTGCACATCTGTTACCTATCTGGTTTCTATATTCTTCAATTTTGGTTTAGACACTTGGTTAAGACACTGCTACTGCAAAATCAGAATCGCTCAGTTCAGTTGGTCTTTCTGTCTCTGACTATATATGGATAGTTAGATATTGATAGATAGACAGCAGACAGACAGACAGATAGGTGTTGTTAAGTGCTGTTGAGTCAGTTTTGACTCATAGTCACCCTATGTACAAAGAACAAAACACTGCCAGGTCCCATGCCATCCTCACAATCTTTGCTATGTTTGAGCCCATTGTTGCAGCTACTGTGTCAATCCATCTTGTACATGGTCTTCCTCTTTTTCACTGACCCTTTAGTTTACCAGTCAGGAATAACATGTCCCAAGTACATGAGATGAAGTCTCCCCATCCTTGCTTCTAAGGAGCATTCTAGCTGTACTTCTTCCAAAACAGATTTGTTTGTTCTTCCGGCAGTCCATGGTGTATTCAATATTCTTTGCCAACACCATATTTCAAGGCATCAATTCTTCTCTGGTCTTCCTTATTCATTGTTCAGGTTTCACATGCATTTGAGGCAACTGAATATATACTATGGCTGGGGTCAGGTGCACCTTAGTCCTCAAAGCAACGTCTTTGCTTTTCAACACTTTAAAGAGGACTTTTGCAGCAGATTTTCCTGATACAATACATCCTTTGCTTTCTTGACCACTGCTTCCATGGGCATTGATTGTAGATCCAAGTAAAACGAAAACCTTGACAACTTCAGTCCTTTCCATGTTTATCAAGATGTTCCTTATTGATCCAATTGGGAGGATTTTTGTTTTCTTTATGTTGATGTATAATCCATACCGAAGGCTCCAGTCTTTGGTCTTCATCAGTAAGTACTTCAAGTCCTTTTGGCTTTCAGCAAGGAAGTTTGTGTCATCTGCAATCACAGGCTGTTAATGGGTCTTCCTCCAATCCTGATGTAACATCCTTCTTCATATAATCCAGTTGTTGGATTATTTTCTCAGCATGCAGACTGAATAAGTATAGTGAAACAATACAATACCTCTCCCTGACCTCTCAACAAAACCTTTTTGAACTTTAAACTTGACTCTTAAGTTTAAGAGAGGCATTTGCCCCAACTCACTTGTAAAACTTGACTTCCTTTCCTGGCTTTTGCTTCTGAGTTGGTGAAATACCAATTTAGGTAGGGAGAATGGATCTTGTCTTTGTGGATGAAGAAAAAAGCATTATTGTCATTCAATAAAGCATTCTACTTTCTATTGAAATTCCCAAATAGTAATCAAATGACTCAAAAGAAAACCTGCATTGCAAGGGGATACTTAAACCATGCAGTATGCCTTTGTTCTGTTGGAGCAACTGTATCTTATTCTATGTACAGGTTCCTCTGAGCACAATTAAGTATTCTGGAATTCCCATTCTTTGCAATGTTATTCATAATTGGCTATGATCTACACACCCAAATACCTTTGCACAGTTAATACAACACAGGTAAACACCTTTCTGGTATTATCCGTTTTCAGCCAAGATCCATCTGACATCAGCCATGATATCCCTTCTTCCATGTCCTCTTCGGAACGTGGCTTGAACTTCCGGCAGTTCACCATCAATGTACTGCTGCAACATTTTCTGAACTGTCTTCAGCAAAATTTAACTTGGATGTGATGTTATTTGATAATTTCCGCATTCTGTTGAATCACCTTTCTTTGGAATGGGCACAAATATGGATCTCTTCCAGCCAGTTGGTCAGGTAGCTGTGTTCCAAATTTCTTTGCATAACTGAGTGCATGCTTCCAGCATTGCATCAGTTTGTTGAAACATCTCAACTGGTATTCCTTCAATTCCAAGAGCCTTGTTTTTTTGTCAATGCCATGGACTGCCAGAAGAATAAACAAATCTGCCTTGGAAGATGTACAACCAGAATTCCTCCTTAGAAGAGAGGATGATAGATAGATACATTTCTTTTTCATGTAATTTTATGGCACAGGGACACAGAAACCAAAGGACAGCCTCCTCCCTGCCCTTGAATCAGAGAACATAATTCTGCTTACTGGCTCCTCTGATGCTGACTTTACTAAATACCTGAAGCATGATCTTGGCTTACTTATATACAGTTCTCTAACATTTTGGATTCCCTGGGTTTTTAACTGTTTGTATTATTGGTTTCTCCAAATTAGCACTGAAAACTTGAGTTTCGGTCTCTGTTCATCAACCTACCTCTCGCTCACCTCTCAATAAAACCTTTTGGAACTTTAAACTTGACTCTTAAGTTTAAGTTTAAAAGAGGCATTTGCCCTAACTCACCTGTAAAACTTGACTTCCTTTCCTGGCTTTTGCTTCTGAGTTGGTGAAATAACCAGCTTAGGTAGGGAGAGTGGATCTTGTCTTTGTGTGTGAAGAAAAAAGCAGTGCTGTCATTCAATAAAGCATTCTACTTTCTACTGAAGTTCCCAAATAGTAATCAAACGACTCAAAAGAAAACCTATAACAAAACAATTAAGTGGTATCTTAGGCTGGGTTACCTGGGAAAGCAAAACTAGTAAAGCATATAAATATCCACTGCACCATCAGGGCTCCAAATATCTCTATAGAGAGATTTATATCAAGGAAATGGCTCACTGGGTCGTAGAGGTTGGAACTTCCCAAATCTGTGGGTCAGGCAGGAGGCTTCTCTTGATTCATGTAGCCACAGGGGCTGGCAAACCCAAGATGGGCAGGTCAGACAGCAGGGCTTTTGGTCACAGGCTGTGAAGACTGACGAATCCCAAGATCACCAGGCAAGACGGCGTGTAAGCTGCTGGCTCAAGTCCAGAGAACAGGAGGTCAGACAAATAAGAACTAGCTGCAGAATCCAGAGTAAGCAAAAAGCCCACAAGGCTTGCCAGACAGTCCACTTATATTTGATACAGGTGCCACTCCCAAGGGAACTTCCTTTCAACTGATTAGCTACTTGAAGCAGATCCCATTATGAAGGCGATCACATTATATCAAACAAATCTCATCATGGAAGTGATCACCTCATCATACAACTGCCAAACTACATCATAACTGCCAAACCACTGAGAATCATGGCCCAGCCAAGTTGACACACAACCTTAATGATCACACCTGGAAAGTGAAAATATTCTCTCTCATGCATTTAGAGGAAATTCTCAGAAAAGAATCATCACAATATCAAGAAGCCTGAAAATTTCAGGCCCAGGATATTTAAATCAGGGCTTTGAACTGGTTCATCCTGGTTCTAACCTCTGCAAAGATTTGCATTTCTAACAATTCCTAGGTGATCCTAATGCTACTGGTTAGGAACCAGTTCTGAGAATCACAAGTGGTTCTCAAAATTTACTATACATAAGAATCTCCTGGGGATCTTGTTAAAATGTAGATTCCAATTTATATTTGGGGTGGAAAAGCAAATTCTCAGCAGGGGTTTGAACTGAAATGAACCAGTTGAAAGCCCTGGGTTAAATGATGTAATGGGAATTCAAGCAGAGCTTCTAGATAAGGTGTTATTTCCTGCAACTCCATCACAGATTCTCACTTATTTTGTGTGGCTTATTTTATAAGGCTGTCAAGCAGGAATCTTCTCTTCCACTGCACTGTTCCATATATCTTACTACTTATCCATATCTTCATCTCTTTTCCACCTAGTCATCCTTCAACCATTTCTTTATCTTTCTAGAATGACATATATTTCAATTTTTTTATTTTCATTGTTTAACTTAGGCTAGACTTAGAACTGCCACTTTTTTTTTTTTTTAAAGACTTAAGGCACCATTAGAAATAGCACCACTTGCATTTTCTCATCGCCACTATGTTCTTCTCCCCCAAGCTCTTTTCATTTTGACGTGGCAAACTATTTTGAAATAAAATGTATATATTTCTCTCTAAAGATAATCATTTAAACAAGTTCCATAAGAATTTATGACCCAAAGGGATGGCATGTTTGAACATAAGCATGTAGACATTTAATAATAATTTATTTATACCTACCCAAAAAAACCAAACCCGTTGCTGTAGAGGCAATTCCAACTCATAGCGATCCTACAGGACAGAGTAGAACTGCCCCATAGGGCTTCTAAGGAGGGCCTGGTGGATTCAAACTGTAAACCTTTTGGTTGGCAGCTGTAGCTCTTAACCACTACGCCACCAGGGTTTCCTATTTATGCTTACACATGTTATAAATATATGAGACACAGGTGTTTGTATAAATTATCATTTTCTATGTATCCAATTTATTGAAAGATTTGGTATTTTGATTTTGGATGTTCATGGTGCATTTTGAACATGTTTCACTTGATCCTTTTCTTTGTTGCTACTTCCCACTTGTCCTTCTCTGTCTCTCACTACCTGATTTTATTGTTACTGCCTGTGAACAACCTGGAGGGGCACTCTAGCTGTAGGAAGATTAGCAGTTTCTAAACAGCATTAAGCAGAAGTAGTAATGACATATTAGCCCCTAACTGGTACGTTTCCCAGGAGAATTAAAGATCATAGAAAAATGCAGAAGAATATTAAGAAACATGGGCAACCTTTGAGTACAAGTACTTGCTGATGTGGACTGCTCATGGGTTTCCATGCTTCTTTGCCTATTAAGGAAACCCTGGTGGCGTAGTGGTTAAGTGCTACGGCTGCTAACCAAAGGGTCAGCAGTTCGAATCTGCCAGGCGCTCCTTGGAAACTCTATGGGGCAGTTCTACTCTGTCCTATAGGGTTGCTATGAGTCAGAATCAACTCGATGGCACTGGGTTTGGTTTGGTTTGGTTTGGTTTGGTTTGGTTTGGTTTGCCTATTAAACCAGGGGCATGTTAGTTACTTAGTGAATGACGTTTTGCTTAGTCAGTTAGTGCTCCAAAAAGTAATGAGCTTTCATACGAATGTAAGAAAGTGAACTATCTTGTTATGTAGGGCATTTTTATTTTAGACATTTTTGACAGCTGGTGCTAGAGCTTACAGGCAGTGAAAAGATAACCAGTGCCATGGATATTTGTTGGCTTTTAACCAGTTCACATCCATGTCCCCTTTCTAATGATACTTGGATTCCCTTTTGCAAAATTATCTACCAAATACCGTATATGATCTTGGTGGGTAACAGATCCGGGTAGCACCTGTACTCCCTTGATGAAAGATTCTTCTTCTTACTGCCTGGCACACACTAGAAACAAACACCTGACCTAAGGCTGGCTAAGTATTGCTTTTTTCTAGGATGCTGAATCATGAACAAATGCTGTAGAAAGAAAGAGTTGGCTAGAGCTCATTCATTCAAGTAATAATGCCCTCAACTGAGGGTTCTTTTTAAAGGACTGTTGTTTCTGCATTCTAACCCTTTGAACTGAATTCCGAGTCTGCCATCTTTCCACTGTAAGGCACAAAAAAAAAAAAAAAGTTTCCATCTAGTCGATTCCAACTAGTAGTGACCCTTTAAGGACAGAGTAGAACTGCCTCATAGAGTTTCCAAGGAGCACCTGGTGGATTCAAACTGATAACCTTTTGGTTAGCAGCCATAGCACTTAATCACTATGCCACCAGGATTTCCACTGTAAAGCACGGCCTCTCATAAATAAGCACATTATACAAATTAATGTGGTGGCATGGAGATTAAAAGTATCAGCACTACAGTCAGACTTTATCAGTTCAGCCTTGATTTGGCAACTTACCGAATGTCAGTGGGCATGTTCTTTGGTTCCTTTAGTTTTCCACTTTTTCCCCTATAAAATTAGTTTAGTAATGTTGTCCACCCCATGGGGTTATGTGCGTAAAGCACTTGGAATAAAGGCAGAGATAGTGTATATTCTCAAGACTTTATTATGGTATCTATTATCTCAAAACCACCACCTAAATTTTTATTTTAGCCTCTTGTCATCACATACATATCAAATATATATGCTTGTCTCAATAAATTACTCCTCGAAGTCCTTTACCATCCTGCTTACTATCATTTGACAAATATACCTAATACACCCAAATCGGTTCTCATTTCAAAAAAAAAAAGAGTTAAAATTTTTGAGTTCCATATTCGGTGGGCAAGATACCACCACTAACTTGTAGAACATGCACACTGAACATTATTCTGCCAAAGTAGCGCTGTAGTCAAGTCGAATGTAATTTAGATTCCTTCAGGCAATATCTCAAAGAATTTCAGGTGTCGGATCAAAGGAGATTGAAGAACACCAAGGACACAAGGTGATTACGAGCCCAAGAAACGGAAAGGGCCACATGAACCAGCAACTATATCATCCTGAGACCAGAAGAACTAAATGGTGCCTGGCTATGACCGATGACTGCCCTGACAGGAACACGACAGAGAACCCCTGAGGGATCAGGAGAGCAGTGGGATGCAGACCCCAAATTCTCATAAGACCAGACTTAATGGTCTGACTGAGACTGGAAGGACCCCAGTGCTCATGGCCCCTAGACCTTCTGTTGCCCCAGGACAGGAACCATTCCCAAAGCCAACTCTTCAGACATGGATTGGACCGGACAGTGGGTTGGAGAGGGACGCTGGTGAGGAGTGAGCTTCTTGGATCAGGTGGACACTTGAGACTATGTTGGCATCTCTTGCCTGGAGGGGAGATGAGAGGGTGGAGGGGGTTAGAAGCTGGCGAAATGGACACGAAAAGAGAGAGTGGAGGGAGAGGGCAGGCTGTCTCATTAGGGGGAGAGTAATTGGGAGTGTGTAGCAAGGTATATACGGGTTTTTGTGTGAGAGACTGACTTGATTTGTAAACTTTCACTTAAAGCACAACAAAAATTATTTAAAAAAAAAAAGAATTTCAGGTGTCATAATTGCAGGTCCACACTGCCAGGCAGTCTTCCTTATAGTAACTCACATAATAAACTACAAAGAAACATCGTAGATACTCTCTATTGTTGTCGCATCCCAAAATCACAGGTTGTTGTGGGCAGGGTGCTGTTGCAAGGTGGTTGACTGAGTTGAAAAGCATTGGGCTAAGAATTAGGCCACAGATACAGAAAGCCACTGAAACCTTCTGAGACTTTTCTACCTATTGGGTCTCCCTATATTCAAGGTTGACTCTCATTGCTCAAGGGCAAGGTAAAGGGAGAAAAATTGCAGTGATCTGAAAATTCGTATCAACTCTTTAGTAGTCATAGTACTTGAAAGAGAGACTCTAGCCATTCCCATTGTTTTTATCTTATTTATTACACTTTAGGTTGAAAAAAAAAAAAAGGCTGTATATCCTGAAATGGTCTGGGAGAGCAAAGAGAAAAGTTCTAGAATGATAACTAGTTGGAAGCAATTTAAGTAGCTGGAAAGTTCAGGTATCTGTCAGCAAATAACACTAATAGCATGCTATTCACTCAGAGTCTATTTGGAAGATTAATGGTACTGGATGGGATATTTTATATCTTTACACTGTTTACCAGCATGAGATCAGTCAGGATGAAAATGGTTTTGAAAGTATAGAAATTCCGTTGTGTATGTTACTGAGAATGTATATATTTTTCAAGGCATTTCTGTAACATTGGCAAGGTTATGACACATTTTACTATTTTAGCAGGATTTCAATGCTAAAAACTATTGAAGTGGCCCTAACAATAAAATGCATGGTTCAGAAGAAGAGAGGACTCAAGGTACTCTATTAGTCAAGACAGAAGTAAAGCAAGTTGGAAATGCCCTGTTTTTGGTCTGAAATGGAGACCATGGGTCTCGTAGTCATTTTGATTTACTTAGAACATACTTTTACATAGCAGAGGCAAGTTAGGGAATAAAATATTCAAAAATAATGATACCACGTTTTAGTGGCTAAAATAAACATAAGGCTTAATTCAAATAATTTTCATGCCATAAATGAAAAAAATATTGCCAATTTTCATATTTGATGCCAAAAAATCATTAGACTGATTCTTTTCATTCAATATTCTTAATTCCCATTTCTAAAAAGTATTTTAAATTTTTTTAATATAAGTTTAGAGCTAAGCCTACTTTGTAATCAATTTATCAGCAAAGATGTTTAGATTATTTTCTAAAAATTAATATTTAATAGTTCCATTAATACAAATGGTATTTCCAATAGGTCTTTTAATTACATTGTTTCAATAAAAAATAAATGTAATAATCTTGAAGTAATTCTAAAATTTTATAAATATATTTTATGAGATAATTATTATAAGTACCTACCCAAAACCCACTGCTGTGGAGTTGCTCCTAACTCACAGTGACCCTATAGAAAAGAGTAGAACTGCCCCATAGGGTTCCCAAGGCTGTAAATCTTTACAGAAGGAGACTGCCACATCTTTCTCCCACGGGGCGGCTGGTGGGTTCAAACTGCCAACATTTTTTGGTTCTCAGCTGAGTGCTTTAACCACTGCACCACCAGGAGTTATTATAAGTACAGGATTAGGGAACACAGGATAAAGGACATGCTACTAAAAAATGGCATTTTAACAAATCTTCAATTACTCCCAGAAAGATCCCTGAACTAAAGTTGACATATTCAGAAGCAGTTCTGTAACACATAGAAATCTCTTAATGAAGATTCTTCAAGAATATAAAGACGCTCAGGGTGAAAGGCTGAAATATGTGCATTCATTATCTTTTTTTATGATTAAATTTTATGATTAGGTTGGTGCATCTCTAACAGGACTGTGCTCTGCATTTCCTTCTTTCCTGGACTTTTCCTACATTTAATTATTTTCGGCTTCAATCCATCTGAAACTCTGTCACCAAAATGTTCTTTTCTGAACATTTTTAAGTACTTTTCCCCCATCCTCACAACCATCCATACTACATACGGCTTTACCACATCACTCTACTGGACAGGGTGTGTTTATTGAGCAGGGGTTAGGATTGAGAATACCTATGTGGCTGGTGAAATATGTGGAAAATTACCCCTGCATCTGCATCTAGCTGTGGAGAAGCAGGGGCCAAGGAGAAGAAAAGCATAGGCCAGGCAATATTGGCATGTCCAAGCTGTTAAGCATGCGCGTGTGTGTGTGTGTGTGTGTGTGCGCGCTGTGGAAGATGAGTTCAAATAGGTAAGTAGGCACTGAGGAGCTTTGAAAGTATTTTGTTGTCGTCTTTTTTTAAATTTTTTTGGCACATTCCATAAATATTTATGGGGTGATTATAATGTACTAGGCTCTAAGGCCTTTGGGGTAGAAAGTATACACTGTAGGGTCCAAAGGTGTCAACGAGGGGAAAAGGCAAGTAAACAAACAAGTATACCATCTGGAAGTACTACCTGTGGGGTAAGTACAGGGGGCTACAGGAACACATAAGTGAGGCACTTAATACATTGCCTGATGCAAGAAGAGTCTTTCCAGAGTACGTGATACCTAACCTGATACCCAAAGTTTAAGTAAAAATGAGTCAGTGGGAAGAGAGGGTGTGAGTGGGGGCAGCGGTGTGGGAAGGGCTTTCTGAGAAGGAACAAAATACGTCAATGCCTAGGCAGCTGAGTTTATAGAATGTATTTTGGAAGATACATGTGTAGCTCAGTTGGGTTGGAAAGCAGGATGCTGGAGGGCTGAGAATGTGAAACACTTTGTCTCCATTGAGATTAATTTAGGGTCTTGGATAAGGCAACAGGTGGAGATATTCTAGGAAAAGATTGGGGAAGAAAGTGAAAGCAGAGGTTGAGGAATCAAAGACAATACTGAGAAAGAAAGAAAGAAAAAATCTCCATATTGTCTCCCAGTTGCTCCAAAAATCTCTGTTCCCTACAAGGGACTGCAATACTTAAGGTTGGTTCTTTGGTTACAAGCAACAGAGACCAACTCTGGCTAACTTAAGTAAAAAAGTTAATTTATTGGAAAGATATTGATGACCTATAGAAAAAAAAAAAAATTGGAAGGATAGAAAATTAACCTTGGAAAGAGCAGGAAATAAGCACATGTTATATTCAATCTGGGTTCGGTTTCAATTTTGATTCAACGAAAGTATCACTACTAGCCACCTGCTATATGTCAGACACGGTACAAGGCCAGGGACTGGGAAAGAAAACTGCATAAAATAGTTATATGCTTGCCTTTACTAACCTCAGAGTCAGCAGGGCTAGGGATGGGGGGGCACATGAAACAATCATCAAAAAATAATTATGTAACTGTAATATATGGTAAGTGCTATGCAGCGTGCTATGAGAAGGAAATAACACAATATTAAATAGATTATCAAGAAAGACAGAGTCGACGAGATGACATTCAAATTTAGATGTGAAGAATGAGTAGCTATCCAGGTAAAAATATATGTGAATTCCCTGAGGTGCAAAAGAGTTGGGGGCACTCGCCTCACCCTAGTGAACACTTATCTTTTGCGGGGGTGTCTAGCATTCAGGAGATACTGTATCACGTATGTCTTGATGGAAAATAAAGCCCAACTCTCATTAGAGCTAAAAATATCCACATAATGGCCAATAGGTAGATGGACATACAAACTCATTCAACATGCGTTCTAGTGTGCTCACACATTGTCTTCCTCTATTTCAGAAGCTTCGTTGTTGTTGTCAGTTGCAGTTGAGTTGATTCTGACTGGTGGAAACCCCATGTAGGCAGAGTAGAACTGCTCCATAGGGTTTTCATGGCTGTGATCTTTCTAAAGCAGAATGCCAGGCCTGTCTTCTGAGGAAACTGTAAGTGGGTTCAAACTGCCAACATTTCAGCTACTAGTTGAGTGCTTAACTGTATGAAAAACCATATTCCCAATACTTCCTTGCAACTAGTGGGCAGGTTCCAATATACCTAGATTCTACCAGTTTATACATTCACATAAGACTTGGATGCATATGATGCAAAGGCTCGTCGAGGAGTGATCAGATGTTTTCATAAGCCTGACAATAGAGCCACACACATACAAACACATTTTGGGAGTAGCTGAAGTAGAATGCCTGGTTTCAAGTCCTGGGGGAGACATGCTAAGTAGCAATCTATGATAATGTGCTTCACTGGAATAATACCACAATGAAATAAGATACTGATTTTTTTTCTGGCCATGTGTCATTCATACCTCGTTCTTTTGGCCCTCCTAGTATGTCTCACATACTTTGGACATGTTATCAGGAGGGATCAGTCCCTGGAGAAAGGCATCATGCTTGGTAAAGCAGAGGGTCAGTGAAAAAGAGGAAGACCCTTGACGAGATTGGTTGACACTGTGGCTGCAACAATGGGCTCAAGCATAATAATAACAGTGAGGATTGTGTACAGGACCAGGGCAGTGTTTCATTCTGTTGTACATAGGGTGGCTATGAGTTGGAATGGACTCGATGGCACCTAACTACAACAAGATATTTTGAGGACTACCTAATAGTATTTAATGATTTCCTTTCTGCTTAATCAAGTTAAAGGGTGTTCTATTGTTTGTAACAAAGAGCTTGGCCCATACCCAGGATTTTTCCAGAATCCAAAAAATAAATAAATATATATATATATTTTTTTCCAGACATACAAACTACATTCAGCAATCAGATGCATCTTTCTTGGGCTTTGAATCAGGGGTGAGTGACACAAAGAGCAAAGGGGACAGTGAAGCATCTTTATTCTGGAGGAAATGTCAGTGGAAATAATATCCAATTTGCCAGAGCAGCAGTGGCAGATAACAGAGGCAGCATCTG
Organism: Elephas maximus indicus; assembly: GCF_024166365.1. Lineage (NCBI taxonomy): Eukaryota > Metazoa > Chordata > Mammalia > Proboscidea > Elephantidae > Elephas > Elephas maximus. Next base: position 40,040,705 of record NC_064837.1, on the reverse strand, counting down.
GATGCCAGCAGGGAATGTTTTGACTTCTGATGTTGAGTGTCAGCACACTCTCAGGACCAGTTCTGGACTGTACTACTCTCCCTGTGATTCTGTGAGCTACTCACATACCTTCAATAACTTCCCTTACTGATAAATTCAGTTAGAATAAATTTATGCTGCTTTTGCCAGAAATTTCTGTCTGATACACCCGTCACATGGAGATAGCCAAAGGGGGAAGAGGGAGAGATTGTCATGAGTACATTTTTTAAAAAATCCTGGATCCATCTTGGCCTATGTTCCATGTATGTGAGCTAATACACTCTTTTTTTTTTTTTTTTAATGTAAGTTATGTGAGTTGGTTTCATATCATTGCAACACAGAGTCTAGCTTAAGGCACATAGTGGCAATGAAGAATGCAATCAATGAATCTGAAATACATTAGGGGTATTGCCACTAGGATTTGGCAATGGAGTAGTAGAGATGAGCATGCAGAACACAACCTCTTCATGGGTGTATTTAAGAAATTATATCACATTAGTATTTCATCTTTTTTTTTTTTTTTGAGAGCCTTGGAGTGGAAAGAAGAACCTATCTCACCTCTTCTTAAAGAGAGTATTTTTGGTCCATTTTTTACCATTTGAATATTCCCTTGGAGTCTATCCTTCTCATCCAAGTTACTTACCAAGGCATTTACTTAAAAGCAACAAATACAGTACACCCCTCTTCTTGCAATACCAAAAACCCAAAACCCATTGCCGTCGAGGTGATTCTGACTCATAGCGATGCTATAGGACAGAGTAGAACTGCCCCATAGAGTTTCCAAGGAGCGCCTGGCAGATCCGAACTGCCGAACTCTTGGTTAGCAGCCATAGCACTTAACCACTATGCCACCAGGGTTTCCTACTTGCAGTAAGCCCTGGTTAATTAAATATCCCAAAAGCCCTAATATTAAGAAACACAGCAAAGTTCCTTGTTAGTGTAAAATCCTAACTGAGGCTGGATAGGATAATTTTTTCATTAATTTCAAGATTCCAAAAAAAATAAGTAAAAAAAGAAAGAAAATCTTGCTATTTCTGCAATCAAGATGCATATTAAAATCAATGACATGTATGATAGGGAGCATTCTAAGGTAACCCCCAAAATTCCTGCTCCCTGGTGTACATGCTCTATGTTATCCCCTTTCCTTGAGTATGGGTGGCATATGTGAATATGATGGAATAATCACTCCATTAACTACATCACATTATGTGGAAAAGGGCGATTGGATAGTCACTCCTGTTACTTTACGTTATGTTACATTATATAAGACTTCCTGGTAGCAAACTAGTTGATTCTCCTGCTGGTCTTGAAGAAGTAAACTGCCATGTTGTAAAAGGGCATATGAAGTGGTCCATACAGCAAAGACTTCATGGTGGTCTTTAGGAGCTGGGTAGTTCCTGAATGACAGCTAAAAACAGAAAATGGGGAATTCTGTCCTACGGTTGCAAAGAACTGATTTCTGCCAACAATCTATGAATTGGAAGAGGATCCCGTGCCTCAGATGAGATCATAACCCTGGACATTGATTTCAGCCCTGTGAGACCCTGAGCAGAAGATCCAGATAACCCATGCCTAGACTCCTGACCCATGGAAACTGTGAGATAATAAATATGAGCTGTTTTAAGGCCTCCAGGTTGTGATGATTTGTTATGTAGCAATTTAAAAATAAAACATTGTGTCACTGTTTAATTGGCAGAGTGTTTTTTCTCTTTACATAAATTATTGGTGGATCTTAGAATTGATAGCATCATACGCTCAAGAAATATAGCATTATAATGACTTAAATCTTCCTAGTTTTGTATTTTCCCCCTCAAATTACGTTCAGTTTTTTGAATGTAGGAATGAATAAATCAAGTCACTGGGTTCATCCAGAGTTGAAGTAGAACAGAAGGAAGAATTTAAAAAGTTGAGAGGATTTGCAAGTTATTATTTATAATAGTGGCCGTGTTATCTAAACTAAGTATAGAAATAGTGGGAAAAAAAGAGAATGTACTATATTGTACTGTAATGGATAGTATTAATAGCTACGATATTTTAGATAAATTACCTCCATCTTAAGTTCTTTCTTATCTATAAAATGGAGCTAGTTTTATTACCTTACAGGGTTATAGTGACAGCTACATAAAATAACATGAACAGAACGTATTACAATGTTCAACATATGATAAGTAACTATATTTTGTATCAAAATCTACTTAAGACAATCTCTAAACTCTTTATCTAGAAGTGATTTCAATGAGAATGTTTTCTTCATCCTTTCACTGACTGATTGTCTTGCATTTTTCTAGGTTCATGAACCAAAAGTGAAAATAATTTTTACTTCTCTTTTATGGACAAGAATAGAATAACCTTTTAACTAAATACATAAACTGAAAAATGTTTAGCTGTACTTATTCAAGACCAAGACACATTTGCAAATCCTACCAAAAACCTCTTATTCCAGCATGTTTGCAAACATTTATGAAATTTGAAATATTTTAAAAAATAATTTTTAAGATGTTGAAATACTTCGCTTGAGCAACTGAACAAACCTTTATGAAGTTAAGTCTTTACATTCTCTACACGCTCAGGCTACATTTGCAATGGCATTTCAACACTAGAATCTTGAAATCTTTCTTTCCTGAAGTGTTAGAGGTCATTCTTTCTCCGTACTTCGTTCATTTTATATTTCAATCACACATCTTATAAGCACTGTAGAGAAATCTTAGTAAAAGCTCATGGTATATTTTGTACTGACAGGGTAAATCAACTGAAACAATGGTGCATAGATGCTTGTATGAATATGCCTGGCTGAAAACTCAGAATCATTTCCAGTTGAAGATCAGAATAAAATACAGATACATCACTGCTAATGTTAATAAGAGTTAATATGAACATTGTTTATGTACAGAAATTTGCATTCACAAATACACACACACATTTGTTTGCATAGCTTTTTGAAGTTTACAAGAGGTCCCACATATATTACCTCATTTAATCCTATTGGTTTATTAGAAATCCAGTGGAGTCTGACTACCATCACAGTTGTTTTTTTTTTTTAATCTCTAAATGCAGTTTACTTAATTTATAGTAATATAATTATGTAGAGATTTCAAAATCTTTATACTGAAAAGGCAGCAAATTCAATTATTTTTTTAAATGAACACTTGGCTTGTAACAGGAGAATCCTTTATAAGAAGGATAACATTAAATGTATTTAATTATCTATATGGCTTGAATAGACTCCAGTCACAATTAGAATAGACTCCAGCAAATAATAAAACCATATAACTTATTTGCCATACATGATTAAGTAGAAACATAAAATTTTTACTGGAAGATAAAAATTTAGCTTAATTTTACCTCATTAAGTACAGTTAATAACTTAGGACTAAAGAGGAATTTTTTTTTTAATTGTTCAGCCTGAATATAAGTAAAAATAATTTTAGTAATGGAAAAATTGATGTTTTTCTAATTCTTTTCAGTGTTTATGAAGTTCCTGTGAAAATAATTATATTGCTTGGTTTTTGAACAGGCAAGACTTTTTACTTGGGAAATGAATATCTAGATGAATAAAAACAGAAACACTCATGCTGTCATCTGTGCCAACTAAGATCTCAACACTAGACTTAATGTCAAGGAAATATATTGCCCTATATTTTATGTATACAAGTCAAAAAGCCCTAATGAATCTTCTTCCACAAAAATGAGAAGACAGTTGATGCCTCCACGGGAAAACCAATGTATTCAAAGAATCTCATTATCCAAGGTGGAGATGTTCAACACTCTGATGTTGAGAGTAAGTTGTAAGTGTAACATGTTCACTGTAAGACCAAATGTGAATCTATGGTGGACTCACGCCACCTTAAATTAAAAGGTCCATATTTGGGACATCTTGGTTTTAGAGAAATGTGTCTTTTTAACACTCATCCATGGTGTAGTGTAATTATCAAAACTTTCTTTCCCCTTTAACCAAAAAAAACAAAACTTTTATTGTAATGAAACATTCCTATATCCTAATCTCATTTAAATTGCAAATATTTTCTTTATTATGTAAAAAAAGACCATTGACTGAACCAATTACCCCCAGGTGCTTTTAATTTGGAACCCATTAGGAAATATGCCAGAGTTTACAGACTTCTAATACTTCAGAGTCCTGCCTGAAGGCAATCCCCAAAACGAGACCAACCCAGTGTAGTGTAGACCTAAGTGAAGCATTAATTTTCAAGAGATCTTTACTGGGCGCTGTATGAAAGATCTTTACTGGGCACTGTATGAGTGCCAACCACTGTGTTAGACACTGAGACACAAAAATGCATGTACATGGTTTCAATAACCAAGTGCCTCAGAGTCTAATTACAAAAATCAACAGGAAAAGACAATATTGCCTAATCTGCACCACAAGATATAAAGATGGAACAAAGAAAAACATGATCAGTCCTGCTGGGGCGTATTTAGAATATTTCAGAATGGGAAGACTTCATAGGGAAAGAGCTTAAATTGAGCTAGAATTTCAAGGAGAATTATGAGACAAGAACCAAATCAAAGGGAATTCTAAGGTAAAGGAATTTTATGTAATGAGATATGAAAAGAGAAAAAAGAGTCTGTTTGGGGAGCTGTAAATATTTACTTTTCCTTGGTATGTCGAGTACAGGGGAGAGAACAGTGGGAGACGAATTTTGAAAGTTAAGCAGGGGCCAGATCATGGAGAACCTCGAATGCCACAAGAAAAAAGTTGAGATTCTCTTCCAATTTCATTGAAGGGTTTTATTGAAGGATAGTATAAAACCAGATTTGTACTTTATAAATACCTTCAAGGAAGTGTTATGGAGAAGCAGAGGGGGAAAAAAAAAAAGGACAGTGTAAGGTGGTAGACTTAAGATCCTGTTTCAAGTGCTGAATTCACATGTATAGGCAGGAAGATTCTCTAACACATACACCAAATCTTGGTGTTTACTTACTGCTGTACACTCCAAAGAGGAGGAGGTGATCTTTAAAAGCCTAATAATCTGCTGATGCCCCTATAAACTGGAATCCACCTCTATTTGACCTGAAAGGTCTTCTTGATTTTTTTAAAGAGTCCTTTTAATTAAAAATAATAAATCACCTCTTGCTTAAGTGACACTTTCATAAAAAGGAAAAACCTAACCTACAGTATGTAGAGAAAAGGTTATATAGTTAGGCATTTCAAGGAGGCAGGAAGCTGATAGACTATTACCATATTCTAGTAAGAAGTATCAAAATGCAAACCACAGCAGAGGGATATAGAAGGTGAACTGGTATGAGAGGTGTTTAGGAGAGCTGGGCTACTGATCAGATATAGGGATGAGAAAAAAGTACCAATCCAGTGATGACTCTCATGTTTCTTACTTGGGTGGTGGATTTTACAGTAGCTGTTTACAAAGAATAAATATCTAGGTTATAGTCCAGAAATTTTCAGGTTGGAGTGATATTTAAACAAAATCAACAAACATTTGGTTTACTGTTTAATTCCGAATCAGATATTTGTCATCATGAAAATATATTTTGTACTAGAAATTAGAAATCTAGCAATTTTTGCAGTGATAAAATTGGACTATGTAATTTACAGACCATGGTAACATGTCATCTAGCTATGCAGTCAGAATAATGGTTTCAGCTGATGTCACTTTATAATACAGAATATTGCATAAATAGTTATAATTAGGCGCTTAGTTCTATTGCTCATGGCATAGAATCAGAAGTACAACGTCTCAATACATATAATCAATACTACTACGCGTAATCAGGTAAATTAAGATTGTAGGTAAACACAGGACTAAAATAAGGGAAGTTAACTACATATATTTTAATGTAATTAAACAGCACTTTATAGGAATTTATAAAATATTTGAACAAATGATCCATTGTTTCCAAAATTAACTAATCTTATCTTTAAGACATTTATTCATTCAACCTATAGTTACCGAGAACCTGCTAAGAGACAGACACTGTGCTAGTAAGTGCTGGAGATACGTACCGTGGACAGGAAACCTTGTATCTGTAGTTTAGAGGAGACAAACATCCAAAAATCATAAAAACCTATCATTATAAACTGTGATAACTCCTACGAAGAATGGTGTGACTGGCGAATAATGGCACCCAACGATGTCCATGTCCTAATCCCTGGAACCTGTGAATATATTACCTTACACGGCAAAAGGGGTTCTTCAGGTACAATTAAGTTAAAGATCTTGAGATGGTAGGATTGTCCTGGATTATATGATGGGTTCTTATAAGAGGGATGCAGAAGGGTGAGTGTCAGAGAAGTAGATGTAATGATGGAAGCAGAGTATCAGAGTCAGAAGGAGGTTTGAAGATGCTACACTGCTGGCTTTGAAGGTGGAGGAGGGGACCATGAGGCAATGAATGCAGGCAGTCATTAGAAGCGGAAAAGCCAAGAAAACAGATTCTCCTCAAGAGCCTCCAGAGGCACCATGGGTCTACTGATAATTTGATTTCAACCTGGGGTGTGAGGAATTACTTAGTATGGCCTTTCTCACCATGGTCTTGTAACTCCCACTCAGGTGATTGGGTGGGGCTGTGCAAATAAGATAATTGTAGCCCACCAAGGGGACTGGTCAGTTTTACCTTAAAAAAAAAAAAAAAAAGAAAGCCAATTACAGAGCACAGAGAAGAGCCCACTACCACCAGGGAAGGAAGGACTAGCAGGAAAGACTGGCAGGAGAGACTCACAGGAGATAGCACAGTGGGATTCCCGGGCCACAGAGTGAGAAAGTGAGAACCTGTGGGCAGAGACTGAGGATGAGGGAGAAGCCTATGCCTGACCCACAAATTTGGGACTTGCCAGCTTCTACAACCACGTGAGCCATTTCCTTTATACAGTTCATGAGTTCTGTGAGATGTTGTATCAAATGAGGACACCCATAGATGGGAAGGAGATTGCTAATGGGAGAGGGAGTAGTTGATGTTAGAGATGATGGAGTGGTACAGCAGCTTGGAAAAGCTGGACTTTTGGGGCATCTTCAGCCTCCACCTCATAGGAACCAGCTTTGTGCTGATCCTTATAAAATATTCATTTACAGTCCAGTGAAATATATTTTGAACTTCTGACTTCCAGAACCATAAGATAATAAATTTGTATTGTTTTAAGCCACTAAGTTTGTAGTAAGGTGTTACAGTAGCAAAAGAAAACTAATACAAAAGATTCAGGGAACTACCCAGAGAATGCACAATAACAGGATCTGCTCTAGAATTTCCCATTTTAAACATGATTTTGACATTCTAGCATGATCATGCTAATCTCCTTAAGGTGCTTCTAATGTTGTTTTTGCTGTTAGGATAAAGTGCAAAATCCATGATCCCACCTACAAAGCCCTGAAAAATCTATCCCTTGTGCATTTCCAACTTCATAGGCTACAGCTTTGCCCTTTGACCACTCCAGCCACTGATCGATTAAGTCAGTTGATTAAAGGAGCCATAGTCCATAGTCTACTGCAAGGGCTATAGACAAGAAGTCTGAGATGTTTCCTCCCTGTCACCCCTGCCCTTCATTCAGTTCATCCCTACTTATCCTTCAAATATGGGTTCAAATATGACTCCTTTAGTTTTGTCAATTATAGGTAAATAAATAAATAGTATGGGGAATTTAAGTTCATTTATATATTGAGTAAGAACATCAATTTACTTCATTTTCTACTGTCCTACACAATATTTCATTAAGGTTGACTCTACTTTGAGGAGGCAGCTGTTTCCCAGTCATATTTTGAGTGCCTTCCGACCTTAGGGGCTGGTCTCCTGGGACTATACGAGGCAATGTTTGTTCCAGTACTATTCATAAGGTTTTCATTTTTTTTTTTTTTTAATATTTTCAGAAGTAGACTGCCAGGTCATTTTTCCCAGTCTGTCTTAATCTGGAAGCTCCGCCGAAACTTGTCTACCATTGATAACCCTTCTAGAATTTGAAATACCAGTGGCATAGCTTCCAGCATCACAAAAACATGCAAGCTACCACAGTACGACAAACTGACAGACAAGTAGTGGATGGATTGTTAATCACTGGTAACTGGAATGTGAAAGTTGGAAAAGGGAAGAAGGGAATATGGCCTTGGTGATAGAAAAAACACCAGCGATTGTACTGATGACTTATTCATTGTAAATAGGTTTTTTCAACAACATAAATGGTGGCTACATACATGGACCTCGCCTGAAGGAATACACAAGAATCAAATAGACTACATCTGTAGAAGGAGATGAGGGATAAGCTCAATATCATTAATCAGATCAAGGCCAGGGGCCAGCTATGGAACAGACCATCAACTGCTCATATGTAATTTCAAGTTAAAGCTGAAGAAAATTAAAACAAGTCCATGAGAGTCAAGTTACCATCTGGAGTATATCTCACCTGAACTTAGAGACCATCTCAAGAATAGATTAGATGCATTGACCACTAATGACAGAAGACTAGATGAGTTGTGGGATGACACCATGGACATCATACATGAAAGTAAATAGACAGGAAAGAAAGAAAAGACCAAAATGAGTGTCAGAAGAGACTCTGAAACTTGCTCTTGAACATAGAGTAGCTAAAGTAAATGGAAGAAATGATGAAGGAAAAGAGCTCAACAGAAGATTTCAAAGGACTGTTCAAGAAGACAAAGTAAAGTATTATAATGAAATGTGCAAAGATCTGGAGTTAGAAAACTGAAAGAAGAGAACACGTTCAGTATTTCTCAAGCTGAAAGAACTGTGGAAAAAAATCAAGTCTTGAGCTGCAATACTGAAGGATTCTATGGGTAAAATATTGAATAACATAGGAAGCATCAAAAGAAGGTGGAAGGAATACCCAGAGTCACTGTACAAAAAAGAATTGGTCAACTTTCAACCATTTAAGGAGGTAGCATATAATCAAGAATCATTGGCATTGAAGTAAGAAGTCCAAACTGCATTGAAAGCATTGGGGAAAAGCAAGGCTTCAGGAATTGATGTAATATCAATTGAGATGTTTTAACAAACAGATGTAGCACTGAAGGCTCTCACTCATCTATGCTAGGAAATTTGGAAGGCAGCTATTGGGCCAAAAGATCCATATTTTTGCCCATTCCAAAGAATGGTGATCCAACAGAATGCAGAAATTATCTAACAATATCATTAATACCATACACAAGTAAATTTTGCTGAAGATTATTGAAAAGTTGCAGTAGTACATCGACAGGGAACTGCCAGAAATTCAAGTCAGATTCAAAAGAGGATGTGAACAAGGGATATGATCGCTGATGTCAGATGGATCTTGGCTGAAAGCGGAGAATACCAGAAAGATGTTTACCTGTGTTTTATTGACCGTGCAAAGCCATTCAGCTGTATGGATCATAAAAAAAATATGAAAACACTGCAAAGAATAAGAATTCTAGAACACCTAATTGAAAAGACTGCAGCCTTCAGTATGGATTGCACCTCAACATAAAGAAAACACAAGTCCCCACAACTGGACCAATGAGCAACATCATAATAAACACAGAAATGTTTGACGTTGTCAAGTATTTCATTTTACTTGGATCCACAATCAATGCTCATCAAAGCAGTAGTCAAGAAATCATAACAAAGTATTGCATTGGGAAAATCTGCTGCAAAAGACCTCTTTAAAGTGTTAAAAAGCAAAGAAGTTATTTTGAGAACTAAGGTCTGCCTCACCCAAGCCATAGTATTTTCAACCATCTCATATGCATATGAAAACTGGACTACAAATAAGGACGACCAAAGAAGAATTGATACCTTTGAATTACGGTGTTGGTGAAGAATATTGAATATACCGTGGACTGCCAGAAGAACAAACAAATCTGTCTTGGAAGATGTACAGCCAGAATGATCCTTAGAATTGAAGATGGTGAGACTTCGTCTCAAGTACTTTGGACATGTTATCAGAAGGGACCAGTCCCCGGAGAAGGAATCATGCTTGATAAGTAGAGGGTCAGTGAAAAAGAGGAAGGCCCTCAACAAGACGGATTGACACAGTGGCTACAACGATGAGCTCAAGCATAGCAATTGCGAGGATGGCGCAAAACCAGACAGTGTTTCATTCTGTTGTACCGAGGGTCACTATGAGTTAGAACTGACTTGACGGCCCCTAACACCAGCAACAACACAGTATGTCCAGCTTTCACTAAATGGCAAAATACAGCCAAGAGACAAAGCAATCATTACAACAGGGCTCACATATGTCAGATGCTGAAACTACTAATTTGCAATTATTTTGATTAAAATGTTAAAAATTCTAATCAGAAAGTTGGAAACATAGAAGATCAGATGAATTATTTCAGCAGAGAGATAGAAACTACAAATAAAGACAATACCACTAAAAACTCCAGTACAGAATAATTTTGACAGGCTCATAGTAGATTTGATACAGCCAAGGAAAGAATCATGGAGTTTGAAAATAGGTCAACAGAAATTTTCAAAACATAAACACACACATAAAAAGAATGGATGAAAACCCAACAACAATATAGAGCAGCTGAGAGTGTGGAATGATATTAAATTGTGTATTACATATAATTGTCATTTTGAAGAGAAGAGGGGTAGAATGAATCAGAATAATTTTAAGAAATAACAGCTAACATCTTTCCAAAGTAAAGGCCCCTAGTGGCATAATGGTTAAGCACTCGGCTGCTAACCCAAAGGTCAAAACTTTGAATCTATCAGCCGCTCCGCAGGAAAAAAAGACTTGGTGATCTGCTCCCATAAAAGTTAGTTACGCACAGCCTAGGAAACTCTATGGGGCAGTTATACTTTGTCATGCAGGATTACTATGAGGCAGAACCGACTCAGCAACATACAACAACAATAAGAAATACAACGTCACAGAAGTCATCAAGCAAAAGAATTACCACTAAAGTCCCTCCAAAAACAAACAGAAAAACCCACATCCGTAGGTGTAAAACACTTGAACTGCGTAACGAAAACACAAAGAGAAAATCTTGAAGGAAGCCAGAGGAAAAAAGACACATTTATGAGCAACAAAGACAACAATTACAGCAGATTTCGCTTCAGAAAACATGAAAGCTGAAAGACCAAGGAGTAACATCTTTAAAGTGCCAAAAGAAAATCCAGTCAACCAGAAAGTCCATGCCCAGTGAAAATAGCTTTTTAAAATTACAGAGAATTACTCTCAGACAAGGAAGTATGAAGAGATTCATTGCCAGGACTTCTCTCCAGGAAATATTAAAGGAAGCTCTTTGAGCAGAAGGAATATAGTCCCAGATAGAAATTTATATCCAAAGAAATGAAGAGCAAAGTATACTTCATTGCCTTTACAAACTTGCCTATCTAGTATCAACCAATTTCATCCCTTTGAAAACCTACCCTAAACCACCTGGGCCTAGATCCCAAGAATTCTATACTGTGTCTTTCACTTTATGATTTTTACTTGATTCTTAGAGCTTCCATCTCTCTGCTGAAAACAGCTCCCCCTCAAGATTCCTTTTTGAGACACTTCTGAAACTCTGTCAAAATGGCTTTTCTCCTATTGCAGTAGGTCTAATAAACTTAGCTTTGCTTGGTCAAGAGGTTTTATGATGATCTTCTGATTTGAAAATCAAAAGTCAATGAGTAACCATTTAAAACTTTTTGCATAAAACACAGCAGAATATGATTATGACTTTAGGTAACACAGTTTCTTGAATAACGCACAGTAAGCACAGACCATCAAGAAAAAAATCAATAAATTTGACTCTGCTTATATTAAAGATTTCTGTATGAATAAAAGGAGCCCTGGTGGCACAGTGGTTGAAACCTACAGCTGCTAACCAAACGGTCAGCAGTTTGAATTCACCAGCTACTCCTTGGAAACACTATGGGGCACTTCTACTCTGTCCTATAGGGTCAGTATGAGTCAGAATAAACTCAACAGCAATGGGTTTGGGTATGAACAGAAAGACATCACAAACATTGTGTAAAGACAAGTCTTGGACTACTAAAGTTACTTGCAACGCATATGGCTAACAAGGAATTATGTACAGAATATGTAAAAATTCTCCCACAAATCAGCAAAAAAAAATAAAAATAAGACCGAAACCAACCAAACCCACTGCCATCAAGTCATTTCCTACACAGAGCGATCCTATAGGACAGAGTCAACTGCCCACAGGGTTTCAAAGGCTGTAATCTTTACAGAAGCTGACTGCCACGCCTTTCTCCTATGGAGCTGCTGGTGGGTTTAAACCACTGACCTTTTGATTAGCAGCTGAGCATTTAACCACTGTGCCACCAGGGCTCCTTGTCAATAAGATAAATGGGGTGTAAATATAACAGAATAGTCAGAAAGGAGAAAGCCCAAATGGAAAATAAATGTATGAAAATATGCAATCAAGGAAATGTAAATGAATTCAAAAGTGATAGCTTAGGTCAGGGCTATTTGCTTTGCAAAATAAGTAAGCATCCTGGTTTATACATTTCTAGTATGAATGTATGTGAAGGGTTCAAGCACACTGGCAAATAATTTGATCATTCCTGGTGAATCCAAGATGTGCATACCACTCACCCAAAGAATCTTTCAGTTTTACTCCATATGAACTCACTCATGCCTAAGAAAGCACATACAATCACGCCCATCACTACATCGTTTGTAAGGGTGAAAATGTGAAAACAATGAAATGCAACCTCGGTTGAGGAAACCAAAAACAAACCATTGCCATAAAGTTGATTCTGACTCATAGCAACCCTATGTGTTACAAAGTAGAACTGCTCCATAGGGTTTTCTTTTCCGAGGTGCCAAAGGGTGGATTAGAAGGGTCAACATTTGAGTTAGTAGTCAAGTGCAAACCACTTGCGCCACCCAGGGACCTTTGAGAAGGCCTAAATAAAGTATCATAATGACAAAATGGAATTCTGTCAAACAGTGGATAGTAATAATGCAGATTTGATATACAAAAATTCTTATGAAAACATATTGCATTTCAAAAATTATATGCAATGTAATATATTTATACAAAAGAAACTATTGTAGGTAGATTGAATTATCTAAAATTGCTTTTTTTCATTGTCAGTCAAATATAATAATAATAAAAAACCCACTGCCGTCGAGTTGATTCCAACTCATAGCGAACCCATAGGACAGAGTAGAACTGCCCCACGGAGCTTCTAAGGAGCGCCTGGAGGATTCGAACTGCCGACCCCTCGGTTAGCAGCCGTAGTACTTAACCACTACGCCACCAGGGTTTCCAAAAGCAATAAAGCATGCCTGAAAAGAAGCACACTAATCTCAAAATAGAGGTTTTCCATTGGGAAGAAGGTAGACGAGAATGAATACTATTTACACATTATTAAAAACAAACAACCAAAGACACAAAACAAATACACTGCGTGTGAGAGATCTGTACCTAATATAGTAAAATGTTATAGCCTGTTTTATGTCTTGGCAGTTCATATTTGTCTATTTTCTGTATTTTTTTAATGTTTGAAATATATCATATGTTGGTTTTTCCATTGGAAAAGAAAGACAAGCCAAACTCTTCATGAATATCTCCCCCATCATTTTCTAGCCTCTTTCTCCTTGAAAGGATATTTGTCTTTAAGAGATCTTCAAAGTTCTTCATAACAGCCCTTGATAATAACAACTGACACTCATATGCCAGGAAAGTGTCTGTAAGAAGTACAAAGAAAAATGGCTTAAAAAAATAGAAAAGAACTTTTTCTTCCAAAATTATATACTCTTTCGCTGCAGGTGTTTGGGAATCGCTCAGTAAATATTTTAGCCTTCCAAAAATCCTAGAAATATTTAACCTTCTGCTTATGAAAGGGAATTGCTCTTTGGCATGATCGATCCGAAAAGCAATAGATGCAAATGGGAAGCTCAGGGAAAGTACACTAAGGACAGGAAAGTAATCACTAACTCAGTATCATAGCACAGGGACACGCAGCATGGGAAGATCAGGGTTGATGCTTCTCCTAACTACTCTTTTACTTATTTATTTATTTATTGGTGTGAATCAGCTCAAGTGTCACAGGACAAAGACTGGAGGGAAAGGTCATGGTAAATGCTCCTCCTGTTATTATTATTATTTTTTTTTTTTAAGTGAATCAGCTGAAGAGTTACAGGACAAGTTACGTTATTGGTCATGGTGATAGTATCTGGAATTTAACTGCGTTGATAACAGGAGTTAAAGATCTGGGTTTCCCTGAAGGTGCAATCCTGAGGACATTTTACCCTCAATGAGGCTGGAAAGATGAGGCCATGCAAGGGAAGTACTCATTCTTGAGAGCAATCCCAGTGCCCTCCTCATTTATTTCTTAGGCTACTCAAGTGTCGGTGAGTTTTCTAGCTAATCTTAACTCAAACCTGGGCCAGCTTCTCTTTTTTTCCTCTGGCCAATTGCTGACAAGGTAAATCAGGGGCAAAGGCTGTTCTTCTGATTTGAGAAAGTCTGAAGAAGATGGCTCCAACCACTGGGAAAATGTTTTTGCTCCGACTCTTCATTTTTATCTCTGTGTGACACATTACCTCAAAGCGGGTGACTTAAAAGAAGAGAAGTGTATTCTCTCGCAGTCTTGGAGGCTAGATGTCCAAATTCAGAGTGTCTGAGGCCCATGGTCTGTCTGAAGCCTCTAGGGAAAGATTCTTCATTGTCTCTTCCAGCTTCTGTTAGTTCCTGTATTCCTTGGCTTGTGGCAGCATAACTCCAGTCTCCGCCTACGTGTTCACACTGCCACCTTTCCTGTATGCAGCTCTCTGTCTCTATTCCTCTTCTTAAAAGAACATCAGTCAAAAACAGATTAGGTGCCACCCTAATGACCTCATCTTAACTAATTACATCTTCAAGGACCCCATTTCCAAATAAGGTCACATTCACAGGTGCTGGGTTAGGATTTCCAAATATCTTTTGTGGGGATGGAAACCTTGGTGGCGTAGTGGTTAAGTGCTATGGCTGTAACCAAAGGGTTGGCAGTTCGAATCTGCCAGGCACTCCTTGGAAACTCTACAGGGCAGTTCTACTCTGTCCTGTAGGTTGCTATGAGTCGGAATCGACTCGACGGTACTGGGTTTGGTTTGTGGGGACACAATTTAACCCATAAAAATAACCTTGCTTTTATATTTCCCTCTGTCTGTCTCACTCGCTACCATTTCCATAACATCAGACACCAAACTATTCTCTTTTAAGACTATCACCTGATTCTTCCTGGTGGAATTAGTGTAAGAGATGGCTACTTGGTACCAAGACTGGTCTGTATCTGTGGGTAAGCCAAAGAAATTTCTCCATGATGGATCAGAAAGTGAAGGTGGTATAATTTGCATCATACTTTCACTGGTGAAACAAACCTTCATCAAACACTGAACTTGGTCTTTAATTAATAGCCATGATAATTTTAGAATCTATATTTCAGACAAAGCAATGAATTAGGGAAAGAAGATTCAGCATCATTATAGTCCCCTTCTTTTTCTTTCTATTTAATATTTTAGTAGAACAGATATTTTGGCTTGTCATTCAATGTATGAATCTTTGTGTTATATAGACCAGGTTCTCCAAAATTTTAAACTGCTACCCATAGTAAGAAACATATTTTATATTACATTAATATACATGCATGTATATGAAAAACATGTTTATGAAATAATACCTTTATATGTGTTCTACACTCCGGTATTTATATTCTAACCTGTTCTTTTTTCAATTAAAAAAAAAATGCTGGTGTTGTCTCATCATCTCATTAATTTCATGACCTACGATCAGGTTATAAACTGTAGTTTGAAAAATATTGGTTAGCCCACATATAATATAAAAGTATCTTTATACACATATATATACACACATATATACATATATGTATTTGTTGTTGTTAGTTGCCATTAGGTCAGTTCCGACTCATGATGATCACACCTGTGCAGAGTATAACTGCTCCATAGGGTTTTCAAGGCTGTGACCTTCTGGAAACAGATTACCAGGTCTGTCTGCTAAGGCACCTCTGGGTAGATTCGAACTGCCAGGCTTTCAGTTAGTAGTCAAGAGTTTAACAATTTGAGCCACCGAGAGTATCTCTCTCTCACGTAGATAAGTTACACCCATTTGGACGGCCATTCAGAACAACACTTTTCTTATATTAGTTTTGATTTAACTCAGAACTTTATGCCAACAATGGAATAATTAGTTAAGAATGAATGAACCCACATGAAAATGAGGTATTCTAAAATTGATACACATATAAATACATACCAAAACCAAACCTGTTACTGTTGAGTCAATTCCGACTCCTAGTGACACTATAGCAAAGTGTAGAGTTGCCCCACAGGGTTTCCAAGGAGCGGCTGGTGGATTTGAACAGCTGACCTCTTTGATTAGCATCCAAGCTCTTAACAACTATGCCACCTAAAAAAAAAAAAAAAAACCAGAGCTCCATAAATGCATAAACACATACTAGACTTACAAAAAAAAAAAAAAGACTTAACAGCCACCTATAAATAAGATGCTCTTTCAATTCTTCCTCAATGAACTGGTGAAAATCCTTAGTTAAGGTATGATAAAAAATAATCTGTCTGCATAGCAGAGCCTTAATAAATCTTGAGTCTCTGCTGGTCATTTTGGGTCCCAGACTTACGAATACCTGGAGAAGATGCCATCAGCTAAGATGAGGCACTGAGATGTTTGTTTTCATTGAATTATATTGTTTCTGCCTAAATGATAGCAATTTTTGCTAAATTCTCAGGTTAACTTGAGATTTTAACAGTATCTGTAATAAATTCAGAAAACAAGGTACTTCTGCCTTTTTTACATTTCATTACATTTTTCCCCTACTTTACTACATAGATGCAGCTAAAGCTAATGGCTGTTTTGGCTTATGACGGCAACTAGTGTCAGTTAATACTGGATATCACCAGTGACAAATACGCAGCAAAAACTGAAAGGAGTTTCATGATTGGGAAGAGGCATGTTAGAAAGTCTACCCGGCTGTGACTGAATCCATACATCATATTCCTGCAATCAAGAACTTTTCACTTAAATGTAATAAAATGCCTTTTGTTTAAATTAGCATTGCTGTAATTAATACTTTTGTTTATAAAAATCCACAAAGAAGAAAATTAAAGCCACATGGTTTGAAGAAGAGGGAATAGGTCAAATTCTAAGACCAGAATCTAATTCCTTAGCGGCCTACAGGAGTTCAGAGTAGATGCCCACGCTTTTGAATATAGACATCTTCATGGGCCATGGAAGGAATGCTTGAGTGACATTAGGAAAATCATAATTTAGAAAGATTACTCTGACAGCAGTCATTATATCCAAGGTCAAGAACAAGCAGAGAAACAGGTTTTATCACTTTTTAGCTCTATGTTCAATGACCTTCCAAACAAAGTGAGTGTAGGAAAATTGAGGGCAATGCAGGATACCTTAGGAACATATAAAAAGGTCTAAGTCGTAAGCTGTGAACAGAGCTGGATAAGAAGTACTCAGTTTCGTTGAGAATCGTCTACTTGGCTGAGCTACTCAGAGTTAAAGGCTCAGGGGCAGAGGAGACACTGCTGCTGATGTTTTGAAACTCACTCAGACAGAAGAGCAAGCAGGCTTCTTCACTTTATTCTGCTTTATCTAATAAACAGTTCTTTACGAAAATATGGATATTAAGTATTATTAGCATAAACATTTAAGTGAAATACAATAACAGAGGAAGAGTTGGAAATATAATTATCTAGTTATATCTATATATATATAGTTATATCTAGTTATAGCTAGATTCTATACTCTTGCTCAAAACTGCAATAAGCTAGACACACATTTGATTGCCGAGCTGTTTAAAGATTTTATATAACACAACTTTTCTCTCTAATACTTGAAGTTTTTTTTTTTTTTTTTTTTTAGTATGACCATTGAAAGACACTGTGGGTTCTACAAATAGATTCCTCTGAAAATATCTAAATAAATCAACAGACCTGGAGTGTTTGCAATGGAATGTTTTCAAAGTTGGAACATTTAAGTTTGGTGGGTTTATTTCCTGGGGATCCAAGGTTCTAAACAATGTGTGGCAGAATTGGGAGCACATCCCAATTTCCCTTACCTTTCTTTCTTGCAATGCCTTTCAGAAAAGAACATTGCACCCAAAGGACACCCTTGCAGCGTCTTCCCAAGCTGAAGCGAAGACAGGCAAAAAATTCTCCAGTCTCTTAAAATGTCTCTTTCCTATTGATTTCCTCAGCAGCATCTTTCAACAGGTAAGTTATTATACATTCTGGCTAAAGGAGCTAGCATTGTCTTAACCCATTGCAATCAAGTCAATTCCGACTCATAGCTACCCTATAGGACAGAGTAGAACTGCTCCACAGGGTTTCCAAGGAGCGGCTGGTGGATTCTAACTGCCGACATTTTGGTTAACAGCCAAGTTCTTAACCACTACACCACCAGGGCTCTGGCATTGTCTTAACACCTATCAATAAAAAAGCTCACTTGGGAAACTTAAGTTTTCTTTACAACTAAAGACATGTTCAATTTTATTAATTCATCCAGCACACTTCCATTGTGCTCCCACCACTAATTCAACAAGTATAGTTGTTTACTCCCTATGTACATTCCTTGCGCTAAAAACCGAAAGTCAAACCCCTTGCTGATTCTGACTCACAGAGACCTTGCAGGACAAGATGGAACTGCCCCACAGGGTTTCCAAGGAGTGGCTGATGGATTCATACTGTCGACCTTTTGGTTAGCAGCCAAGTTCTTAACCACTATGCTACCCTGTAATAATCGCTAGTAGAACCCAGAGGGCTGGAGAGGCCTGATGACTGATGGCAATATCACCCCAGCTGAGATGTTCCATGATGTAGATTCAATTGCAACATCAGATGACCTACTTTTGCAGTCCACTCAAGCAGGCTGTGCTTAAAGCCAAAGAGAATGGCAGAATCTGGCTCAGGAATTACGTGTTGGATTCAAAAGGGCTTAGCAACTCTACACTGCTGTGGCTAGATTTTCATTTAAAGATTTAGACCATCTGTCCACTTATTTCTCAATGAGGAGTTCACTTCATGGAAACAACCTCTTATTTTACTTATACCCTACCTGCTAAAATAACACATATATCAAAGCAAGTGCAGGAGAATCTTTAGAAATGTACAAAACATAAGCACATGGTTTAATAATGGCACCTAGGAAATATTTTGACAACTGGCTTAAAAGTGATTCTCATATAGGAATAATAAGGAAGTTTATATATATATTTTGAAAATAGGCAGAGTAAAATCTTCTCATAGATTGAAATAAAGGGGCCAAGGTGGAGGTCAAACAACGCATTTGAGTCGTAGGCAGATATGTTTGGAGTATCAGCTGTTGATGAGTGACTGACAAGCAGAGAGAGAGAGAGATAAATATGTATGTGAAGGATTTCAATTATTCATGTTCCCTAGGAGGCAGTTCAGTTTTAACCTCTTGGCATCTCATTTACTGTCTGTTACTCTTGGAGGTAGTCTAGCAGACCTAAGGAAGAGAGTGTATTTTTCAGGAGAACCCCTTTGTGACAGAGTGCTGGGAAAGGACAGTTCCAGGGAGGGCAGGAAAGGCTGAAAAGCCCATGTTGCTTTGAATGAAGAATATTCAAGTGCATTTAAATCACTTATCTAAATTTATTATGATAAAATCATGAATTATGTTCTCTCCACATTTGCAATTAGATGGTACAACAGATGGTGAAGATTTTCAAAAACATTAGCATTCTGGTTAAGACAAGTTTAATAAATTTGTCACTGAGTGTTTCTGGGCTATAGGAAAATGTTTACATGCCAAATAAGATAGGTAGTTAGGTTTGCAGAAAGATATTGGCTGAGAGAGAAGGGTTTTCACATTTCCAGGATGGAATTCTGAATCCTGATTTGCCAAGATTTTTATTATTGTAAGAACTCTAGACACTTTCAAAATCATTTCACTGAAGCCTACACATTATGTCAAGACTAGATCTGCCAGAAAAGATGTCTATGGGAAAAACTGCAAAACATCTGTCTTTGAATAATCCTTTAACTCCGTAGTATCAGGTTACATGGGGTTTAGCTTCTCTTTGAAATACAAGCAACGGAAACCGATTTAAATCAGAACCAGCCCCAGTCTAAGCTTTCAAAGCTTTTCCAGGCCACACAAAATGTACACCTTAGCAATTCATTAATTTATTCCTTCAAATAAAAAAAAAATAGTTTTTTCAATATTTCCTATCCCAATAGAATTTTAGTAAATATTATGTTCTTTGCACAATGGAAGTCTATTCCCTAAGCATTGTACTCAAGTGGTAAGAATCCAGAACTCTCTTTAGAATGACTTATGTGTCAGTAAATTTACTTCCTGAAGCAGCCTTGACTGGGTTTTTCTCATTTGTTGTGTCAAACACAATCACCAGTTCATAATAAACGTATTTTTTAATGTAAACAAAAAAATACCAAATCCTTTGCCATGAAGTCGATTCCAACTCATAGCAACCCTATAGGACAGAGTAGAACTGCCCCATAGAGTTTCCAAGGACTGCCTGGTGGATTCGAACTGCCAACCTCTTGGTTATCAGCCACAGCACCTAACCACTATGCCACCAGGGTTTCCCATTTTTTAATATAGTCACTATCATTTCATTAACCAAAACAAACACAATTTTAAGGAAATGTTCAATAGGTCTTACTTATAAGAGTGGCTTCAATGGTGTACAACAAATACTAAAAGATTCTATAACAACCATTTTATAAAATCATATATCAAATCATGGCTACATGCTGTGTTTTAAAAGGAATTTAAGGACACGGGTAAAAATTTTAACCTCCTTGCTTCCTAATTTAAATGTTTTCTTCCACTTAGGATAATGAAACTACCACTTATTTGACACTCACTACCCAACAATACTGTTAGGGAATATTGAACATCCATGATCTGATTTGCCTCACCTCAGCCTTAGGATAAATTTACACCAATGGCTATCAAGTCAACTCTAAATCATAGCGACCCCATGTATGCCAGAGTAGACCTGTGCTCCATATGAAGCACCTCTGGATGGGCTTGAACCGCCAAACTTTTGGTTAGCAGCCGAGCT
This sequence comes from Elephas maximus indicus, assembly GCF_024166365.1. NCBI lineage: Eukaryota > Metazoa > Chordata > Mammalia > Proboscidea > Elephantidae > Elephas > Elephas maximus. Next base: position 40,019,699 of record NC_064837.1, on the reverse strand, counting down.
CATTTACTATTTACACCACCCAGGAACTCAGTGAATGGGTTAGGTAATGCCAAAAGTCACCCAAACAGCAAAGAATAGGGATAGTATTCTCATTCGGCTCTGTCTGACTTCAAAGTCTTGCTTTAAACATCTCTGCGCTACTTTGCCAGCAATCTTACGCATGCCACCTTTCCCCCTTATGGGTGGGCGGGCACTTCATATTCAGCAATTTCAATTCAATAATCGTATCAACAAAACTGCAGCTCTTGTTAAATTGCTGGACTGTGTTCTGATTTTTTCCAGTTTTGAATATTAATATTCTACTTGTCTCAACCCCAGCATTCTGGCTGAGACAAAAGTTTGAAGTTATGTTTTCCCCAGCACTTATCGTCAGATCAGGATTGGCACCACCGCACCACTGGCACTCGTTTTCTGGTCTCTGATGTTCCTGCTAATAGATTTTCCATCTGTTATCCTGTCATTTTACTGGTCTATAACTGTATTACTCTGTGTAGCATGATACCACATCAATGAAGACAGGGTCTCCAGCCACACTCTAACAGGGTAATTTAGTTGGAAAGGTGCCACATTCAATATCTGATATGTTCTGTGTTTACTTCAGCAATGAACTAAAAATGATATGGTTTCTAATGTAAGACTACATAAACCACAAGACCCAAAGTAATTGATTGTTTTTTAATGTTAAAAATATTTTAAGTATGATTTTGTAATACTGTTAATTCAGTTCTATAGAGAAGACCATAGAAAGAACAAAGAACACAAAGAAAAATACGGAAGATCTATCTTGACAGGTAAATTGAAGATATAAATTTTTAAAAAAGAGAGGAAAAAAGAAAAGAAAAAAACTAAATGTGTACAGTAAAAGTCTGGTGATATTTTCAGAAAAAGTTTTTATCAGAAGTTAGATGAGAGGCAGATCTATCTTGAGAGCATGAAATAAGAAAAAATAGGTAATCCCTTTGAAATGTGGTACCAGTAACACATCAATATTTAATTCATTTTTGCTTTTAAAAGACAAAAATAAATTGTATACATTACTAAATATAAAAACACAATTGCAAATGAATAATATGTAGAAGAAGACTTAGAATTTGACTATGTAAAAATCTCTGCTGTATAATTAAATATTCAAAAAGCTAGGAAATGAAAAATGTTATTGTTGTTAGGTGCCATCAATCCTATATACAACAGAACAAAACACTGTCCAGTCCTGCACCATCCTCAAAATCATTGCTATGCTTGAGCTCATTGTTGCAGCCAACTCCTCGATCCATCTCATTGAGGGTTGTCTTAGTTATCTAGTGCTGCTGTAACAGAAATACCACAAAGGAACAGCTTTAATAAAGAGAAATTTATTTCTTCACAGTAAAGTAGCTAAAAGTCCAAAGTCGGGATGTCAGCTCCAGGGGAAGGCTTTCTCTGTTGGCCCTGTCATCAATCTTCCCCCAGATTAGGAGCTTCTCTGTGCAGGGACCCCAGGTCCAAAAGATGTGCTCTGCTCCTGGCACTGCTTTCTCGGTGGTATGAGGTCCTCCTCTCTGCTAGCTTCCCTTTCCTTTTACCTCTGGAGAGATAAAAGGTGGTGTAGGCTACACCCCAGGGAAACTCCCTTTACATCGGATCAGGGATGTGACTTTGTAAGGGTGTTACAATCCCACCCGAATCCTCTTTAACATAAAATGACAATCACAAAATAGAGGACAGCCACAGAATACTGGGAATCATGGCCTAACCAAGTTGATACACATATTTTGGGGGGATATAATCCAATCCATGACAAGGGTCTTCCTCTTTTTCACTGACCCTCTACCTTACCAAGCATGATGTCCTTCTCTAGGGACTGGCTTCTCCTGATAACGTGTCCAGAATTCATGAGATGAAGTCTTGCCATCCTCACTTCTAAGGAGCACTATGGCTGTACTTCTTCTGGCAGTCCATGGTATATATTCAACATTCTTTGCTAACACCATAATTCAAAGGCATCAATTCTTCTTCAGTCTTCCTCATTCATTGTATAGCTTTTGCATGGATATGAGGCAATTGAAAATACCATGATCTGGGTCAGGTGCACCTTAGTCCTCAAAGTGACATCTTTGTTTTTCAATACTTTAAAGAGGTGTTTTGCAGCAGATTTGCCCAATGCAATAAGTCTTTCGGTTTCTCTACTGCTGCTTCCATGGGCATTGATTGTGGGTCAAAATAAAATGAAATCCTTGAAAACTTCAATAGTTTCTCCACTTATCATGATGTTGCTTATTGGTCCAGTTATGAGGATTTTTGTTTTCTTTATGTTGAGGAGTAATCCCTACTGAAGGTTGTAGTCTTTGATCTCCATCAGTAAGTGCTTCAAGTCCTCTTCACTTTCAGCAAGCAAGGTTGTGTCATCTGCATAATGCAGGTTGTTAATGAGTCTTCCTCCAATCCTGATGCTCAGTTCTTTTTCATACGGTCCAGCTTCTCGTATTATTTGTTCAGCATACAGATTGAATAGGTACGGTGAAAGAATACAACCCTGATTCACACTTTTCCTGACTTTAAACCAATCAGCATCCCCTTGTTCTGTCTGAACAACTGCCTCCTGATCTATGTAAAAGTTCCTCATGAGCACAGTTAAGTGTTCTGGAATTCCAATTCTTTGCAATGTTATCCATAGTTTGTTATGATCCACACAAATGCCCTTGCATAGTCAATAAAACACAGGTAAACATCCTTTTGGTATTCTCTGCTCTCAGCCAGGATCCATCTGACATCAGCAATGATATCCCTGGTTCCACGTCCTCTTCTGAAGGACTGAATTCTGCCTGAATTTCTGGCAGTTCTCTGTCAATATACTGCTGCAGATGTTTTTGAATGATCTTCAGCAAAATTTTGCTTGCATGTGATATTAATGATATTGTTCTATAATTTCCACATTCGGTTGGATCACCTTTCTGGGGAATAGGCATAAATATGGATCTCTTCCAGTCAGTTGGCCAGGAAGCTATCTTCCATATTTCTTGGCATAGACGAGTGAGCACCTCCGGCACTGCGTCTGTTTTTGAAACATCTCAATTGATATTCCATCAATTCCTGGAGCCTTGTTTTTCACCAATGTCTTCAGAGCAGCTTGGACTTCTTCCTTCAGTACCATCTGTTCCTGACCATATGCCACCTCTTGAAATGGTTGAACATCATCGACTAATTCTTTTTGGTATAAAGGCTCCATGCATTCTTTCCATCTTCTTTTGATGCTTCCTGCATCGTTTAATATTTTCCCCATAGAATCCTTCACTATTGCAACTCACGGCTTGAAATTTTTCTTCAGTTCTTTCAACTTGAGAAACTCCAAACGTGTTCTTCCCTTTTGGTTTTCCATCTCCAGTTATTTGCATGTGTCATTATAATACTTTACTTTGTCTTCTTGAGATACCCTTTGAAATCTTCTGTTCAGTTCTTTTACTTTATCAGTTCCTTTTGCTTTAGCTGCTCGGTGGTCATGAGCAAGTTTTAGAGTCTCCTCTGACATCCATCTTGGTCTTTTCTTTCTTTCCTTTCTTTTCAATGACCTCTTGCTTTCTTCATGTGTGATGTCCTTGATGTCATTCCACAACTTGTCTGGTCTTCAGTTACTAGTGTTCAATGCATCAAATCTTTTCTTCAGATGGTCTCTAAATTCAGGTGGGATACACTGAAAGTCATATTTTGGCTCTTGTGGACTTGCTCTGATTTTCTTCAGTTTCAGTTTGAAGTTGCATATGAGCAGTTGATGGACTGTTCCACAGTCAACCCCAAGCCTTGTTCTGACTGATAATATTGAGCTTTTCCATCATCTCTTTCCACAGATGTAGTCAATTTGATTTCTGTGTTCCATCTGGTGAGGTCCATGTGTATAGTCACCATTTATGTTGGTGGAAGAAGGTATTTGCAATGAAGAAGTCACTGGTCTTGCAAAATTCTATCATTTGATCTCTGCATTGTTTCTATCATCAAGGCCCTATTTTCCAACTACTGATCCTTCTTCTTTGTTTCCAACTTTGGCATTCCAATCACCAGTAATTATCACTGCATCTTGATTGCATGTTTGATCAATTTCAGACTGCAACAGCTGATAAAGATCTTCAATTTCTTCATCTTTGGCCCTAGTGGTTGGTGTGTAAATTTGAATAATAGTCATATTAACTGGTCTTCCTTCTAAGGTGTATGGATATTATCCTATCACTGACAGCATTGTACTTCAGGATAGATCTTGAAACATTCTTTTTGACAATGAATGCAACACCAATCCTCTTCAAGTCGCCATTCCCTGCATAGTAGACTACATTGTTCAATTCAAAATGGCCAATACCAGTCCATTTTAGCTCACTAATGCCTAGGATATCAACGTTTATGCATTCCATTTCATTTTTGACAATTTCCAATTTTCCTAGATTCATACTTCGTACCTTCCAGGTTCTGATTATTAATGGATGTTTGTAGCTGTTTCTTCTCATTTTGAGTTGTGCCACGTCAGCAAACAAAGGTCCAGAAAGTTTTACCACATCCACGTCATTAAGGTCGACTCTACTTTGAGGAGGCGGTTCTTCCCCACTCATCTTTTGAGTGGCTTCCAACCTGGGGGGCTTATCTTCCAGCACTACATCAGACAATGTTCCACTGCTATTCATAAGGTTTTCACTGGCTAATGCTTTTCAGAAGTAGACTGCCGGGTTCTTCTTCCTAGTCGGTCTTAGTCTGGAAGTTCAGCTGAAACCTGTCCTCCATGGGTGATCCTGCTGGCATCTGTACAGGTGGCATAGCTTCCAGCATCACAGTAACACACAAGCCCCCACAGTACGACAAACTGACAGACACGTGGGGGCCAGTGTTTAAAAATAAAAAATATTTCTAAGTTTTTTACTGCAATTATACAGCCTTGATATATAATATTACATACAATATAAAATAAAATTATAATCCCATATATTTTACAAATACAGATGATAAAATATTTGCATCTCAAATTGCAGAGAACCAAAATCCAGCAAAATAATCTCAAAAATATATTAAAACAATAAAGCACCATGACGAAATGAAATTAATTCTAAGAATATAAGTATGGTTGGATATCTGAAAGCAATACATTGTATCAATACAGCAATGGTAAAAATTATTATCTCCCAAAGTCTGTAAGAGTATTATGTAAACTTAATGTAAGTACTTCCAATGATAACTCTTAGAATGAGAAAAACAAAGGTGTTTTCATAACCTAAGAAGCATATCTATCTCAAGACAGCCAATATTTAAAGAGGAAAATAATATCAACCTTCTCATTTTTTGTTTCGTTTTGGAAAATACAGTTCTTTTGCATAAAAAGGGTGTTTATGTTAACACGCAATGGGCTTATTCATTAAAATGAATTATTATTATTCTTATTTCCCAGCTTAATTTTTATTATGCTAAGTATTGATAGATGCAACCTACATTTAAGAGTATAAATGGGTCCTGTGTGGGACCAAAATGTTAGAGAGTTGCTCATATATACTCATGTAATCAACTCCTAATCACGATATTGAATTTTACTATTACCCCAGAAGTTTCCCTTGTGCCCTGCCCTACCCCCACCAAGATAACTACTCTTCTGACTTCTGTTACAGTGGTTTAGGCTTGCTTGTTCTTGAACTTCTTTTAAGTGGAATGGTACGGTATGCACTCCTTTTGTGTCTGGATTCCTTCCCTGACCATAATGAGATTCATCCATATTGTTGCATATCAGTAGCCCATTCCTTTTTATTGTCAGGTAGTATTTTATTATATGAATATGCCATAACTTGTTTACCCGTTCTCCTACTAATGGACATCTGGGTTCTTTTTGGTTTCAGTGTAATATGAACAGCATCGTGATAAACATTTTTCCCAAAATTTTTCTATGAACATGTGCACTGATTTCTCTTGGATATATGCCTGGGAGTGGAATTGTTGGGTCATAGGAGATATGTCTATTTAACTTTATAAGAAAGCACTAAACAGTTTTCCAAAGTGGTTTACCATTTTACAGCAGCAATATGTGAGAGTTCCATTTGCTTCACACCCTTACCAGCACTCTGGTGGTTTCATAACAATATCTCATTTTGTCTTTAATTTGCATTTCCCAAATAAATAATGATGTTGAGCATTTTTCTGGTACTTATTGGCCATTTGGGCATCTTTTTTTGAAGTGTCTGTTCTAGAGTCTTGGCCATTTTTTTTCAGGGGTGCTTGTCTTTTTCTTATTGATTTGCAGAAGTTGAAAACATTAAGCACACCATTTTAAACATAATGTGGTATGTGAGTTTCAAAAATGGCCACAACTTTTTTTATTTTTCCTGTGATATAATTTTGCAGTGCTCTCCCACTCTGGGCAGGGCTGTCTGCAACCCCACCCTCACCCCCTGCCCTTTGCCCTGGATTTAGATAATTTGCTTTGTTCAATGGGATGTTAGCAAGAATGACATATCTAGAGCATTCAAAACATGCCTGTGAGTTTCCACTTTCTCTCTTGGTTCTTTGCTTTCTTCTTGAGAACATGTCTGGGTAACCCTTTCAAGGATGAAGTTCAAGGAGCAGAGCTAAGGCATCTTAATCATCCCTGCCAGCGACAACCCTGAACAACTGAAGACCAACCCCGGATATGTCAGAAAACATAGGCAAAATTAACAAAAGCTCCTCACCAACCTGCAGCTAACTGCCAATGCATGAATAAACTTAGGTTAGAAAAACTGCACAGGCAATCTTAAACTCTCAGCTAGGTAAATAATTTGTTTTTTAAGCCCCTGGGTTTTCTTATGGAGAACTATTGCTTCAAGAGAGAACTGACACACATGGGCAAAGGAATACATAAAAGCTATGTACACAAATAATGCAAAAGATATTTAAATTCATCAGATTGTCAATAATGTTAAAGTTGGACCACATGCAAGGTGGCCAGTAGGAGTGAATATAATAGTGGCACTGTAACTTGTCATATCCTCCCTAGAGAGCAAGTGGGCAGATCTATCAAAACTTAAAATATGTATTCCATTTGACACAGCAATTCCAATTCTAGGAGCCTGAATTAAAGATATACTCACATATATGTACAAAGACATGTACAAAACAGTATTCATTACCAAAAAAAAAAAGTTTTTAATAAAACCAAATGACAACAACATAAATACTATTCAATAACAGAATAAAATAATTTATAGTATATCTATAATACGGAATACTGTAAATCTGTTACGAATAATGAACATGCTTTATAATCAGTGATAGAGGATGACACCTAAGACTGTTGTTTAGTAAAAATCAAGCCAAGGAAAAAGGTACATAACATAACATAATTTACTTAAATGAGTATATGTGTGAGCACACATGTGTATAAATACTCAGAAAGAAAGACTTAATATATACATCAGCGTGTTACCTTTGATTATGACTCTGGGAAAGGAAAGGAAATGGAGGATAAAACTATTATAATTTTCTCATGGCTTAGCTATTTCTTGAGCCTTCTTCAAAAAGATTGTATTCATTCAGTATTTTGTAATTAGTACATTCATGAATAAAAAGAATTATCCATAAAATTGAAATTTAAGAAGATGCAAGAAACTAATATATGAATATTTAATAGATCTTTGACTGTGGTCAGCTATTCAAAGGGGGGGCATAAAAATTTGATAAATCTGGATATATAAAAATTAAACATATCTCTATGTAACAAAACACCAAAAGCAAATTAAAAGTTAATCAACAGCAAACAAAAATTAAAAAGCATTGCCACAGGCATGGAGCTAAGATCTTCTATACATAAAAAGATCTTACAAAACATGGGGAAAAGATTCAAAAATTATTAAAGATGGTAAAAGGGCACAGGATATTCTCAAAAGGAGAAAAGTGAACAGACAATAAGCATAAAAAGTAAAAATACTTCAACCTGGATAACAATCAATAAAATGTGCATTAAAACATTAGCAAGATCATATGTTTCACCTTTTAAATTGAAAAATAATAAATAAGGATTTAATTAAAAGATAATACTCTTAATGGGGCTCTAGGGAAATAGACCCTCCCAGTTACTGTTGGTGAGAGTGTAAATTTGTAAGCATTTCCAGAGAACAATTTAGCAATGATTCAGAAAATAAAAAAGAAACATGCAGGGACATTCATAGTGGTGGTGGTTGTTGTTAGGTGCTGTCGAGTCCATTCCCAACTCATAGCAACCCTGTGTACAACAGAATGAAACACTGCCCAGTCCTGTGCCATCCTCATAATCGTTGCTATGCTTGAACCCATTGTTACACCACTGTGTCAATCCATCTCCTTGAGGGTCTTCCTCTTTTTGGATGACCCTCTACTTTAGCAATCATGACGTCCTTCTCCAGGGACTGATCCCTCCTAAGAACACGGCCAAAGTGTATGAGATGTGTTCTCGCATCCTTGCTTCTAAGAAGCATTTTGTCTGTACTTCTTCCAAGACAGGTTTGTTCTTTCTTTTGGCAGTCCATGGTATATTCGACATTCTTTGCTAATTCAAAGACATAAATTCTTTTTTGGCCTTCCTTATTAGTTGTCCAGCTTTTACATGCATATGAGGTGACTAAAAACACCATGGGTTGGGTCAGGCACACCTTAGTTTTCAAGGTGACATCTTTGCATTTTAACACTTTAAAGAGGTCTTTTGCAGCAGATTTGCCCAATGCAATATGTCCTTTGATTTCTTGACTGGTGCTTTCATGGGTGTTGATTGTGGATTCAAGTAAAATGAAATCCATGAACTCTTCAATCTTTTCCCTGTTTATCATGATGTTACTTATTGGTCCAGTTGTGAGGATTTTTGTTTTCTTTATGTTGAGTTGTAATCCATACTGAAGATCTTTAATGGTAAGTGCTTCAAGGGCTCTTCACTTTCAGCAAGCAAGGTCATGTCATCTGCATAATGCAGGTTGTTAATGAGACTTCTTCCAATCCTGATGCCCTGTTCTTCTTCATATAGTTCTCAAGTTATTTGCTCAGCATACAGATTGAATTAGCATGGTGAAGGGATACGACCGTGACGTACACCCTTCCTGACTTTAAACCATGTAGTATCCCCTTGGTCTGTTTGAATGACTGCCTCTTGATCTATACATAGGTTCCTCAAGAGCACAACTAAGCATTCTGGAATCCCTCTTCTTCACAATGTTATCCTTAATTTGTTATGGTCCACACAGTTAAATGCCTCTGCATAGTCAATAAAACACAGGTAAACCTCTTTCTGGTATTTTCTGCTTTCAGACAGGATCCATCTGACATCAGCAATGATATCCTTGGTTCTACGTCCTCTTCTAAATCCAGCTTGAGTTTCTGGCAGTTCCCTGTCAATGCACTGCTACAGCCACTTTTGAATGATCTTCAGCAAAATTTTACTTATGTGTGATATTAACGATACTGTTCAATAATTTCCACATTCGGCTGGATCACCTTTCTTTGAAATAAGCATAAATATGAATTTCTTCTAGTTGGTTGACCAGGTAGCTGCCTTCCAAATTTCTTGGCACAGATGAGCAAGAACTTCCAATGCTACATCCGTTTGCTGAAACATCTCAATTGGATTCCATCAACTCCTGGAGTCTTGTTTTTCACCATCAATTTTAGCGCAGCTTGGACCTCTTCCTTCAGTACCGTCAGTTCCTGATCATATGCTACCTCCCAAAATGGTTGGCAATGGTAACCTCTGCATATTAGTATTAGGGATAACCTATTTTTTTTAATTTGTACTTAAATATGTTTTTAAAAAGTAGCAATAGGTTGAGTGTCCCAAAGTAGAGGTGCATTTAAGCAGACGGTCCCGCATCTGCTCCATGGACTGTGCTGAAACTCTGGGGTCATGGACAGGAGTTTCTGCTTATTGGCTGGGTGCTTATATAATGAGACTGAATGGTAGAGGCAAGACATCAAATTGAGGCCAGAATACAATTTCAAGTAACAACTCAATATTAGAAAGAGGATTGGAGGAAAAAACTAGACTCATCAGTTACTGTCTTTGAGTGGTAGAAATGCTGAGTACAATTTTATTCTTCCTACCTTTTGCACATTTGAAATTTAGCAAAATGAGTGTATATTATATGTATAATGAAAAATATCTGTTCATATAACTGAGATTGGGTCTTTGGAGAAAGACCCAATTCAATAATCTCTAGAATATCTTCTGTCTTATGGTTCTATGTCAATCTATTTTCAACGTCTCAAATAATAGAAATTACATTATTCTGTCTGCAAAGGTTTCCAGTTTTTTTTTTAAGATGCTAATATCAAGGAAGTATTCCTGTTCTTCATCCTACATTTTTTTTAATTATTATCACCTTTGAAAGGTAATTTCAAAAGCTCAAAGTCAACCTCTCTATATGTGGTAAAGGTTCGCACTTCTTAAATAACTGTAATCTTAATACTTTTTCTGATTTTTTTAAAGGACCCTCATATCAGTTGATTCACTCCTCTTTCTCTCCTATGCTGCCTACAGAAATCCTACTTTAATTATGCCACTGTTGAAACTTCAAAAGAAATCCTCAGCACAATGGACTTATTCTTTTCAGTTTAATTTTACTCGTTACAAGCTTTCTTTACTTACTGGGTACAGAAACCAAAATAGAGTTGAGTTTTATTGAAACTTGTCCTACAGCAAAGTTTCCGTCCTTGTCTTTGAATCAAATCTAGTATGATCGAGGTCATTCACTCTCTTTTTAGATAAAAATAAACCCAAGAAAAAGATAAAAATAGCCACATTCAATTTTTCTCCTGATTTTTACTCTTATTCTTCTAGCAAAGGTATTTCAATGAAAGGCGCTGAGTTTCTTGTTCACATTTAGTTTACAATACTGTTCTAAAATATCTGAAACTGGAGGAAACAAACATGGTAGCTTAAACAGAAATCAGCATGGACAGATAATTCAATCACACACCCACTGTTAAAAATTAATAAAATACATACAACCTTAAAAGACTCAGTCTTATTAAGGACAATACGACATCTGGGCTTTGGACCACTGAATATTTTTAGAACTTTTTTGCTTAGTACTTTTGATTTAATCCATTAACTGTCCTGCAAAGAATTCACTAGCTCCCATTACACTTTAAATAAAATTCAAACTCCTGGCCATATCCTCCCAAGCCATGACCTGGTTCATGCTTACCTTTCTAACTTCATCTGATGCCACAATACACCCCAACCACAATGGCTGCTTTTTAGTTTAGAATACACAAGTCCTTCTTACCTCCAGGTCTTTGAATCCCAATTCCCTTTGCCTCAAATGTTATTCTTTCACTTCATGTAGCTGATTCCTTTTCTCCTTTTAAGGATGAGAATGGCTTACTTTAATAGATTACCATTCATTATTTATTTTTTTTAAATCTCTGTCCCCAGCTTGTTTTTTTCTAAGCACTAATCACAAATTGTAATTAAGTATTTATGTATCAGGCTTCTTTAAGGCTAGCAGTCTATCTCTCTCTCTAGATGCTAAGAAACAAGAGGGGAGGGGTACTGATAATACATCAGTGAGCACCTAACAGAAAGTTAACATACTTCACAGTCAGTAAACATTTAGTAAGTAAATGACCAAGTATAAATAAATAATTTACACTAATGAGGGCACATCTCAAGGGCTCTTCTATAATGAACCGTAGGTTAAAGAGATTTATTGTTGTTGCCAGGTACCGTCAGGTCGATTTCGACTCATAGGACCCCATGTGATAGCATAGAACTGCCCCATAGGGTTTTCTAGGTTGGAATCTTTTTCTTTTTTTAATTTATTTATTGTGCTTTATTATTTATTTATTTATCAAGTCAGTCTCTCATACAAAAAGCCATACACACCCCACCGTGCACTAGGCTGCTAGGCTGTAATCTTTATGGGAGCAAATCGCTGGGTGTTTCTCCCATGCAGATGCTGAGTGGGTTTAAACCTCCAACCTTCGGTTTGCCGTAGACCGCTTAATCCTTGTGCCACCAGCATTCCTTAAAGGTTTTATAGCAAAACTTTTTTAATATGCCCTGTTGGTTAGTGTGTCCATGTGTGTGTAAATATATATATGTGGTAACCGTATATGTAAATATATACATGTAGTATATATATGCATATATAATAATTAATTATATAATAATAATTAATGGATCCTGAAGCAATATATAACAGTCTTAGAAGAAATACAACCAGAATGCTCCTTAGAAGCAAGGATGGCAAGACTTCAGCTTGCTTACTTTGGGCATGTCATCAAGAAAGACAAATTGCTATAAAAAGACATCATATTTGGTAATGTAGAGGGTCAGAAAAAAATGAGGAAAACCCTCAATGAGATGGATTGTCACAATAACTGCAAACATACCAATGATCATGAGAATGGTACAGGACTGGGCAACATTTTGTTTTGTTATACATAAGGTTGTCATGACTTAAATCAACTCAATGGCAACTAACAACCAAAACAAAGCAATATATAATCATTAGTCAAGGCAGAAAGGTCACAGGGACACAGAACATCAAGGTTGAAAAGGGTTTGAAATGTCCCTTGTCTAACCTATTTGCTCTTTTAGAGCTTAGTAGAACATAGCTCTGGAAAACTAACAGGGAACCTCCAAACAGCAGTCCTAAAAAATAAATACAGAAAAGACAGACCAGAGGTTGCCTCCTAGAAAGATGTCAAAGGTCAAAGGTGAGATTAAAAGTAAAAAACTGAACTGAAAATTCAAGAGAATCCTAAAATTCTCTGCTTGATCTAGCCCAGGACTACCACTCTATCCATAACTTCTTGCTCTCCCATTCACTCATTCCAAGCCATTTACACTAGTATTCTTTCAGTCACTTTGGGGGATCAAGCTCTTTCTGTCTCAAGCACTTTGGTCATGCAGTTTTCTCTGCCTGGAACAATTTTCCTTTTATTTAGCCAGGTGACAACCATACTTATAAACCTCACGTTAAAACATATGTCCTGGGCCTTGTGAAATAAATCAAGTTCCCTTGTTTTATTCTGTTGTGGCACTCATAATCTTAGCTAGAACCTATGGTAATTTTTAACTATGTAATGTTTTTGCTTCTGTCTCTCTACTTGACTTAAGCTCCCATAGGGCACATATTTTCAACTATTCTCTTTTCTATCTTCAGTGTCTTTCTCAAAACTTGGTACATAGTAGGTGTTCAAGAGATATTTATAAAATAAATGGATAATTCAGTGTAATCTTGTTTAATTAAAGGGAATGAGAAGGAAACCCTTTTTGATCCTTTAAAATAACTTTTGAAAAACTACTTCAAATAAAAATAGAGTGACTTGGCTGTTTAATTTCCTCTGAAAGATTCAGGTAAGTTTCTTTGAAATGAACACCTCTAGAAGGGATAATCCAATAAACTTTTCAGCCAGAGGAGCAAATGAGATAAATCTTGAGGCTAAAATCTATGCATGGTTTCAAAGACTTAGATATTTAGAAGTAGAATATTTCATCTTAGTTGTATCAGACACGTGAAGAGTTTGTAAATTGCATCTTCCTCATAAATTAAGTTATTCCTCTTAAATCTATAAAGTAAATACATTTGGAATTGGATCTTATTAGGTCAATAAACAGATAATACCTAGCTTTCTCCATGTTTTAGAATAATCATAGGAATAACCAAAAATATTAACAGGCCCTGGTGGCCTAGTGGTTAAGAGCTATGGCTGCTAACTATAAGTTCAAATCCACCAGCTGCTCCTTGGAAACCCCATGGGGCAGTTCTACTCTGCCCTATAAGGTTGCTATGAGTTGGAACTGACTCAACAGTAATGTTTTTTTTTTTTTTTTAATGTATGGATTCTGGAATCTCGAGGTGTGAATAACAACATCTTGTTACAAGAAGCAGGGTATGTATGATCATTCTTGCCAGGTACACAATAGAAGGTCCTGGATAGAATGGGAGAAAATGTAGAACAAAACTCAAATTCCTAAAAAAGGTCAGACCTACTGGACTGATAGAGATGAGAGGAACTCCCTAAGATACCCTTAAACTAGGGATTGAAGCTATTTCTGCAGGTCGCCTTTCATTCAAATAATAGATTGAAGTATAAAATAAACAATATCACCTGTGAATAATGTGCTCCCTTAAACAATTAACTATATGAGACCAAACAGTTGACATCTACCCAAAAGCAAAGATGAGAAGGCATGGGGTTGGGGGAGGGGGGGCGGCGGGTAGGTAGACCAATGGAAACAGAACAAATTGAATGGAAATAATGAGAATGCTGACACACTGTAAAAAATATAACCAATGGCATGGAACAACTTGTATAAAAATTGTTAAAGGAGAGCCTAATTTATTTACCACATAAACTTTTACCTAAAACACAGTAAAATATTATTCAGAAAAAGAAAAAAAAAATCCAATAAAAAAAAAATTACAGGAAGCAATGATGATGAAATGCTAATAATTGTTCTGTTAGGTGACATTTATATGGGAGTTGATTACACTATTCTCTTTATATTGTTTGAAATTGTTGATAATAAAAAATTAAAAACATGAGGAGGAAAATATACCATTAGTCATCAAAAGAGAAAAAGAAGAAGCAGGGCATTCATTAAGCTCTTTCAGACAATCTTTGGGGGGCATATTAAAATTCAAGTGTTCCTATGCATATAGATAGCCTTCAACATGAAGAGTTGCAGAAGTAACTGGTGAGTGCCTTTCTGAAGTAAGAATTTATCAATCAAAACATCCAAATGAAAATTAACATCAAAGAAAACAAGACCAAGTGGTTACGTTGAGCCAAGTTTCTTTACAATAAACTCAAGAGAAGGATATTTTAATAAAAGATAGAGATCTCAAGCTATGGAAACCCTGGTGGCATAGTCGTTAAGAGCTACAGCTGCTCCTTGGAAACTCTATGTGGCAGTTCTACTCTGCCCCATAGGGTCACAAAGAGTTGGCATCAACTCGATGGCAATGGGTTTTGGTTTGGGGATCTCAAGCTATAATCTCAGAATTCCAACGATGTATTATTTGTGTCGATGCATTTTATCTATAAATAGTTTGCTGTCGTTCTTTTCTTCTGTTTGATTTTCTTTTATTTTTGCACTGTTATACCTGTTGCTGTAGAGCCAATTCGAGCTCATGGTGACTCCACGTGTTACAGAGTAGAACTGCTACATGTGAATAGCATGGTTGTAATCTTTACAGAAGCAGATTGCCAGGCTTTTCTTTGGTGGAGCCACCAGGCTAGGTTTGAACCACCAACATTTAGGTTCGTAGTCAACCAGAAACCATTTGGGCCACTCAAAAACCTTTTTTACACTGCAGGGTGTTTCAATATCTTTGTAAAACAATAGAAAAGAGATTTATTTAATAGTACAACTACTATGAATTTTGGTGATTTCCATTTTATTTTTAAAATTTTTAAAATGATCATATAATTGATTTTTCCTTTTGATGTATATTTTATGATTTAAATACATGTATAGACATGTGCAACCACCACGACAATCAAGGCAGGAAACGGTTTCATCACCTCCCAAAACTCCCTAAAACCTGGCCCCTGGCATCCACTGCTTCCCTATAGTTTTGTCTTTTCAAGAATGTCATATAAATGGAAGCATTTACTATTTAACCTGGAGCCTGGCTTCTTTCACTCAGCATAACGCCTTTGATATTCACCCAAGTTGTCCTGTGTATCAGTAATGCATTCTTTTTTATTGCTGAATAGTATTCCATTTTACAAAAGTGCTTCAGTTTATTTTCTCATTCTGCCATTGAAGAACATTTGGATTTTTTCCAGGTTTGAGCAATTAAGAATAGAACTCTTTTAAACATGCAGATAGGGTATTTTTGTGTGCATGTAAGTTTTCATTTTTCTAAGGTAAATGCCTAGGAGTGGGTTGCTAGGTCATATGGTAGGTGTATGTTTTAGCCTTAGAAACTGTCTGTTATGGATTCAATTGTGTCCCCCAAAAATATGTGTTATAAAGCCTAACCTCTATGCCTGTGGTTATAATCTCATTTAGGAATAGATTTTCTTTGTTATGTTAACGAGACAGGATTGTATCTTGAGTCAATCTGTTTTGAGATAAGAAAAGAATTAAACAAGTGAGCTAGCAAAGATAGGGAAAGAGAGATGCCAAACCACATGAAGATCACCCAGGAGCAGAGGCTTAAAGGGACAGGGACCTTCCTCCAGAACGACAGAGAGAGAAAGACTTCCCCTAGAGCCAGCACATTGACTTTGAACTTCTAGCCTTCTAAACTGTGAGAAAAGAAATTTCTGTTTGTTAAAGCCACCCTCTTGTGGTATTTCTGTTACAGCAGCACAAGATAACTAAGACACTGTCCAATCATTTTCTAGAGTGGTTGTGCCATTTTGCATTCTAGCAATGTCTGAGAGTTCTAATTCCTTGGCTTCCTTACCAGCACCTGTCAGTATTTGTAAATTAAGCCATTCTAATGACACCGTGAGTCCCAAGCCTATTCCTCCAGTCCTCTTTGGGGCGGGAAAGAAGAGTATTCATGCAAGTGTCTAAAAATTTGTAAGTGGCTATGGAGTGCTACAAGCCACATATATCTTCAGGGCAACCATGTCTGCATTCAAAAGAGCCTTCTACCCTAGGGTCATCATTTCTTTTAAGTTGTCATATGATTTCATACTCTTTTTCTTTTAGTCCACAAACTTGATGATCAGTTTCTTCCCTTTACAAATGTCCTCCATTAGAGATTACTAAATTCTATTGAACCCTCCAGGTGGTCTAGAGATAATTTAAATAATGATATATTGCTGAAGTAAGCCACAAATAAAAACCATTCTGCTAGAAATATAAACACATATACATAGAATAAACAAATAAACAAGATGCATGCTTATATGTACGTACACACACACATATTTGCATACTTACGTTCACGTTAAATGCATAATGCACATATATACATATACATACGTGTGTGTTGCTGTTAGATATCATTGAGTCAATTTTGACTCATAGTGATCCCAAGTGACAGAGTAGAACTGTCCCAAAGGGCTTTTTTTTTTTCACTGTAATTTTTATGGAAGCAGATTGCCACGTCTTCTTCCTGTAGAGCTGCTAGGTGGATTCAAGCCACCAACCTTTTGTTCATCAGTCTAGCCCTTAACCACTGCACTTCCAGAACTTCATAGATATATAACATGAGTCTACATAATTATATCAACTCCTCTTAAAACCTAAAGGCCATTAAGAATACTTAATATTGATATACATTTCAGTTGAAGCTCAAGAATAGTCAGAGCCTTTTTTTTTTTTTGAATGAACAAAGAAAGCAAATAATATTGACTCTGTACCCATACCCCAGGACTGTGTTAAAGACTCAGAAGATAACAGGTATAAAGGCTCTTGAAACCCTTAGAGAAAATTTTGTACAAATAACTTTTTGTATTAGCATACCCCATATGTATGCTAATAACAAAATTTCTCTGGAGATATCTTCTTGCTGAGGGTACTATATTTTAAAGGTGATATCAAGTTATGTTTATCCTGTGATGAAAAAAAAAAAAGCAGACTGTGTATTGAGAGAAATAACATGCAAGCTCCAAAATAAGAAAAAGTCACAAAAGGAAAAATGATGCATTATTTCAATAACATTTGCATTCTTATTGCACATTTCATCATTAAGATCAATAAAATGTTCCAACTACAATAAATAAAAGAATTATTCAACCTCCTGTCTTAACACTTATCTCAGGAATAGAAGACAATAAGTATATTAACACCCAGCAACACAGTTCAATGACTTAGGATAGAAAATAAAAATCTCTAGAACGATTAGGGACTTTTCTCATGTCAATCGGAATCTGAATCAAGTAAGAAGGCTGGCCCCCAAATAACCAAAATCCACATACTAGATTTATGCAGCTAGAGTGTGCATCTATCTGGTTTTTAACTTAAGAAAACAAAATCTATGCAATTAAATTGCTCATTGTTTCTTGTCTTTTTCTTTTAATTTTCTCTATAGAGGGATCATATATATAATGCCTCAAAATTATCCAGATGACAACAAAAAAGGTAAAAGGAGAGAATTGAAATATTTTCCATTGCTATCCTAAGTTTTTTTAGGGGTGAATGTGGGGAGCAATGGGATTTTTCCATAAGATACTGTAGTCCATGGAGAATGTGAGTCTTAACACAGTCTATCTATTGCAAAGCTTTCCATCTTCAGTGAAATAACAACCTCTGTCAGGCATGTTGTTGCTAGGTTACTATTAAATAGAATTACTATAGTGTAATATCCATAAAGGAAGAGTCTAGAGATAAGTAAGAAAATAATTATAATAACTTTGTCATGTTTATGAAACTTGATGCATTAATATATATCCAGGGGCATTATTCTAGGGAAAAGGAAGAAATGTAGATTTATTTTCCATTTTGAATACTTTTAGTGATTCATTGAATGTCTCTCATATATCCCAAACACCTGGAAAGCACTTCAATTAAAGTGAATATTTAATCCACAGCTCTACGTTCCTGGATTTTCATAATCAATATTAGAGTTCGTTAGAACAGATGCTGACATTTGAAAAAGGAAAGGTATAAACGTTTGATTTGGAGAGGATCTTGAGTTATATTTGTTCTAAGCTCCAACTATCTCAAATAAGTGCAAAGTATCTCAGTTCAGGGATCATGTGATTCATCATTGAAGCATTCCATCACATATCACTTCTACAAATGGCTTGGTGTAGTTATTCCTTTTACTTACTCTAGTTATACAAACCAGTAATCATTTGTGCATTATAATCACTAGAACAGTTTATTAAACATGAGATGACCAACAGAAACTTAGTATGGGGCCTGGAATCCTACGTTTTAAAAGCTCAACTTGTGAGTGTGATAAGTACTCCATAGTAGTGGCCCGCCTGTCTGTAGAGCATCAAATAGCATGTTCAACCTTCAGGTTTTTAAATGAGAACATTGAGGAGCATATACCTTTATAGTTCTACATTTATTTCATTAATTTTAGCAGAATATCAGTATCTTAATATAAACTTGGCACTCAAAAGGAACAAAACTTCTACCTTTCAGCAGGTACCACCAATTTTTCTTATCCACACTCTAGAAATTATATTGCTTTGTAGAAAATAAAGGGATAGAATGAGCAATTAAGTCCATCTGTCATTTTTAAAAATAAAGCTAGAACCAAAAATTACACTTCTAAAGTGTGAGTTCTGGATTTGGACTTTTTTGCAAGTGAAGGGTAAAAAATAAAACTTGCAAAGAAATGGAAAATAGAATTTTTTCCACTGACAAGTTTATGAAAGTGACTGTGAAATGTGCAAAATCACCATTGACATTCAGGCAATCCCTGAAAAATATGCTTGAGTAGGATGGAGGATCAAATATGAGATGAGCTAGGTGAATTATGCATGACCAAAAATAAATAAATAATCCAAAAGGGTACAGAGTGTACTGATTTTTTTTTTGTTTTGTTTTTAATTCTCTTTTCCTAGGTTGATGATTGAGAGACCAGAGACAAATGTTTTCAATTATTTTTTGTCTTTTCACAGAAAAGAAAAAAAGGGGAGGGGTATTTTTCAGTCCCTCATCATTGACACGCAGGTTGACAGTAGTTATTTATATTTTTCATTTTAAGAAAATTCAGAAAGGTGAGGAGCCATTAAGATTTTCAACAACTGGAAGAAAAATCATTTTGAATTCAAAGTTTACCATCTTTCAAACTTTTTACTACCGAGCTCAAACTCAGCAAGCTAAAGATGAAGCTTTTCCTCTAATTCTTAGATGGGACTAAGCAACCTGCCAGCTTCCCTCTCCACTGTCAGCCTCAGGCAGACCAGCTGCCTGTCTCTGGACAAGGCCTGCCTTGGCTTGCTGTCTCTCCGGTCTCAGGCCAGCAACTGATTCCTCCATCCCCTCAGGCAAAGGCTTCAAAGTGTATAGCTGATCTTACAGCCTTCCCTCCTGGTTCTTGCAGGATTTCAGGTGTTTCCCAAAATCAGCAGGGGAAGCTTAATGTAAATCAGTGAGTAGGGAACTTGTGATCAGTAACCATTCCTAACATGGAGTCACACCTTTGTTTCAACGTTTATCATCAGCATTGAATTTTCAAAAATATGTAAATGCCTACATAAATCTGGAAGGATAATGTACCCATAATAGTAGCTATCTCTAGGAAAGGAAGTGGGATTGAGGCTTGGTTAAACTAATTTTCACTTGTTCTATAGTATTTTAATTTTGTATAATTCTTTGTAACTTCAAATTCATAATGACTTTATTTTATATTAATGAATTAATACAAAAATAATTCATTAACATTTAATTAATTAATGTCATACTGTGGGGGCTTGTGTGTTGTTGTGATGCTGGAAGTTATGCCACTGGTGTTTAAATACTAGCAGGGTCACCCATGGCAAACAGGTTTCAGTTGAGTTTTCAGACTAAGACAGACTAGGAAGAAGGACCTGGTGGTCTGCTCCTGAAAAGAGTTAGTCAGTGAAAACCTTATGAATAGCAAATGAACATTACCTGATACAGTGCCAGAAGGTGAGTCCCTCAGGTGTGAAGGCACTCCAAAGATGACTGGGGAAGAGCTGCCTCCTCAAAGTAGGGTTGACCTTAATGATGTAGTGTGACTTGAAATGAGAAGAAACAGCTGCAAACTGCAAATTATTAAAATTAGAATGTGGACTGTATGAAGTATGAGTCCAGGAAAATTGGAAATCATCAAAAATGTAATGCAATGGATAAACATCAATATCGTAGGTATTAATGAGCTGAAATGGATGGGTATTGGCCATTTTTGGGCAATCATATGGCCTACTATGCTGGGAATGACAATCTGAAGAGGAATGGCCTTGCATTCCTCATCAAAAAGAACATTTCAAGATCTTCCCTGAAGTATAACACTGTCAGTGATAAGATAATATCCATACACCTACAAGAAAGACCAGTTAGTATCACTACTATTAAAATTTACTCACCAACCACTAAGGCCAAAGATGAAGAAATTAAAGATTTTAGGAATTTCTGCAGTCTGAAATTGATCAAACATGCAATCAGGATGCATTGATAATTACTGGTGATTGAAATGCAGAAGTTGAAAACAAAGAAGAATCAGTAGTTGGAAAGTATGGCCTTCGTGACAGAAATGGTGCTGGAGATCCCATGATAGAATTTTGCAAGACCAAGGACATCTTCATTGCAAATACCCTTTTTTTCAACAACATAATGGTGATTATACACGTGGACCTTACCAGATGGAATACACAGGGATCAAATCAACTATATCTATGGAAAGAGATGATGTAAAAGCTCAATATCATCAGCCAGAACAAGGCCAGGGGTCGACCGTGGGGCAAACCATCAATTGCTCATATGCAAGTTCAAGTTGAAGCTAAATTAGAAAAAGTCCATGAGAGCCAAAGTAAACCTTGAGTATATTCCACCTGAATTTAGAGACCACCTCAAGAATAGATTTGATTTGTTGAACGCTAATGACCAAAAACTGGACGAATTGTGGAATGACATCAAGGACATCATACATGAAGAAAGCCAAAGGTCATTTAAAAAGACAGGAAAGAAAGAAAAGACCAAAACGGATGTCAGAAGAGACTCTTAAACTTGCTCTTGAACTTAGAGTAGCTAAGGCAAAAGGAAGAAATAATGAAGTAAAAGAGCTGAACAGAAGATTTCAAAGGGCAGCTCCAAAGACCAAGTAAAGTATTATAATGACATGTACAAAGACCTGGAGGTAGAAAACCAAAATGTAAGAGAACATTTAGAATTTCTCAAGCTGAAAGAAGTGAAGAAAAAAATCAAGACTCAAGTTGCAATATTGAAGGATTCAATGGGGAAAATATTAAATGACGCAGGAGGCATCAAAAGAAGATGTAGGGAATACACAGAGTCACTGTAACAAAAAGAATTGGTTGATGTTCAACCACTTCAGGAGGTAGCATATGATCAGGAACTGATGGTAATGAAGGAAGAGGCCCAAGCTTCACTGAAGGCATTGACGAAAAACAAGGCTTCATGAGTTGGCAGAAGACCAACTGAGATATTTCAACAAATGGATGCGGCAGTGGAAGTGCTCACTCATCTATGCCAAGAAATTTGGCCAACTGGCATGAAGAGATCTATATTCATGCTTATTCCAAAAAAAGGTGATCCAACCAAATGCAAAAATTATTGAACAATATCATTAATATCATATGCCAATAAAACTTTGCTGAAGATCACTCAAAAGCAGCTGCAGCAGTATATCAACAGGGAACTGCCAGAAATTCAAGCTGGATTCAGAAGACGACGTGGAACCAGGGATGTCATCGCTGACGTCAGAGGGATCCTGGCTGAAAGCAGAGAACACCAGAAGGACGTTTTCCTGTGTTTTATGGACTATGTAAAGGCATGTGAGTGTGTGGACCACAAACAATTAGGGGTAACCTTGAGAAGAATGGGAACTCCAGAACACTTAATTGTGCGCATGAGGAACCTATACATAGATCAAGAGGCCGTCATTCAAACAGAACAACGGGATACTGTGTGGTTTAAAGTCAGGAAAGATGTGCGTCAGGGTTGTATCCTTTCACCCTACTTATGAAATCTGTATGCCGTGCAAATAATCCAAGAAGCTGGACTATATAAACAAGAACAGGGCATCAGGATTGGGGGAAGACTATTTAACAACCTGCAATATGCAAATGACACAACCTTGTTGCTGAAAGTGAAGTGGACTTGAAGCACTTATAGATGAAGATCAGACTACAACCTTCAGTATGGATTACACCTCAGCATAAATAAAACCAAAATCCTCACACGTGGACCAATAAGCAACATCACGGTAAATGGAGAAAAGATTAAAGTTGTCAAGAATGTCATTTTACTTGGAACCACAATCAACACCCATGGAACCAGCAGTCAAGAAATTAAAGAACGCAACCTCAGCCCGGGGAGAAGCCAACTAGGTGCTATAGACAGAAGCACCACATGGTCCCTCTACAGTAAAAACCTGAAAAACCAAGAAAAACAGAGACAAACGTCAATCCTGGAACCGTAAGCATCAAACGAAGGGATAAAGAACTCGACCAAGTACCAGATGGAATAAGAAACTGATAGAGGACAGAGAGGGAGGAAATAAATAGAACAGAGGTCCCCTCTCAGCTAACCTGGCATGGATTCACCATCTTGGACTCCTCAGCCACCAAGAACGGCAGACAAGGAGTTCAGGAAGGCAGCTTCACCAAGCTCCCAGCAAGAGACAGTACACCTGACCCAAGCATGGTATTTTCATATGCATGAGAAAGCTGGACGAAGAATAAGGAAGACCAAAAAAGAATTTATGCTTTTGAATTGTGGTGTTGGTGAAAAATATTGAATATACCATGGACTGCCAAAAGAATGAACAAATCAGTCTTGGAAGAAGTACAACCAGAATGCTTCTTAGAAGCAAGGATGGCGAGACTATGTCTCACATACTTTGGACTTGTTATCAGGAGGGATCAGTCCTTGGAGAAGGCATCATGCTTGGTAAAGCGGAGAGTTTGAGAAAAAGAGGAAGACCCTCAACAAGATGGATTGACACCGTGGCACAACAATGGGCTCAAGCACAACAATTGTGAGGATGGCGCGGGACTGGGCAGCATTTCACTCTGTTGTACACAGGGTCGCTATGAGTCGGAACTGACTTTTGCTCTAGGCAATATACTGTAAAATGACTCCAATGCTTGAAAACTTGCCCATGCAGAGGTGATCTCCTCTCATTGGAAATGTAAATATACCCAAATATATTGTGATTTGTTCTACTCAGAAATATATTTATTCTGCTGCCTACTGACCCATAGAACTGGATACTGAATTATTGATTTTATAACTTTGCCTATCAACTGAGAGAAAGGGTAAGAATATGCCGTGTGACCCTCTCCATATCTATGGCCAAGGTATACATCACCGAGCTTGTACATAACTTGCAAAAGGCTTCTGAAAAATGTGCTCCAAGTAGCCACAATTAATCTATAAGAGCTGGCCCATATTACCAGTACCAGTTGATTCTGACTCACGGCAACCCCACGTGTGTCAGACTAGAAATAAGCTCCACAGGAATTTCAGTGGCTGGTTTTTCAGAAGTAAATCCCCAGACCTTTCTTCCAAATTGCCTCTGAGTGAACTTGAACCTCCAATCTTTCAGTGAGCAACTGAACAGGTTAACCATTTGCACCACCCAGGAACCCCTGGCTCGTACTAAAACCCAGACCAAACCCATTGCCATGGAGTCAATTTCGACTCATAGCCTGTACTTATACCCTCTAAAGTCTTCTCTAGCAGTTATGTTGCCTGAATGAAGCAGATACTACATCTTCTGGCTGAATCTTTATAACGTTAGGTGTGCATATGAAAAACTCAGGGAGTTTTTCATTACATACATACCTAAGTTCTACTCTGTCTTATAGGGTTGCTATGTGTTGAAATTGACTTGATAGCACACAACAACCACAGGAAAGTTTGATTATGTAGAAATAAGATAGGACCTTAACATGCACATGTTATAAATAACTTATTCTTATGTGTTGGTTAAGAATCATGTTGTAATGTAATCGTTATTATAAATATTGATGGTAGTGTAAGCCTATTGCATACGCGGGTTTTGCTGTGTATATTTTCACCAAAAATAAAATTAAATATTAAAAAAAAAAAAAGATTTCCTCAGAAGTCCTTAAGTGGTGCTAACGGTTAACACACTCCACTGCTAACCAAAAGGTTGGAGGTTCCAATCCACCCAGAAGCACTTGGAAAGAAATGCCTGGCAACCTACTTCTGAAAAATCAGCCACTGGAAATCCAACGGAGCACAGCTCTACTCTGACACACATGGGATTACTGTGAGACAGAATCAGCTCCATGGAAACCGGTATACAATTCTTCAGCTTTCAAAGTGGACTAAGGCCCATTCTTATTGTTAGTCTTTGCCCTATTTCTTTTGCCATTATACCCTTAGACTGCTCACAGACAAACCCACACTTTGCTGCTTCCGCCTTCTCACCAGGTGTTCCCAACCAAATACAGGACCCCGCCAATTTCAGCAGAGGCAAAACATATGTTCACAGTCCCTGTGCCCTCTCCTTTCCCATCTGTTAAGGCTTAGATAATAGTCACGCATGCCTACACTTGGAATATGGATGCTTGAGGAAGATTTCTAAGTTTACATATTAACCATCCTAACCACTTTTTTTTTTTTTTTTCTACTGCACAAAACTAGGCCTGTGGCGGTTGGCCCTTCTTTAAATGCCATAGTTCAGTGAGCACTTTTGTCTTGGCATCTGGGTCTCTTTTCTTGTGAGCCCTATTCTAATGCCTAGTACCTGAAGACTCTCAAACTGACAATCCCCAGTTTTGAATATAGCATTCTGTGCTGATAATACAGGAATCATTTCACACACGTGAGTTAGGAATGACTTGTGAAGAAATTAACTCAGTTCAACAACGTTTACTTTATAATGTGCCTAGTGTGTGTGAGACTGACAGGTTACACAGAAGAATAGATGTAGTGAATGGCTTTGATGAGCATAGAAATATGAGGAAGAGACAGACATATAAACAGTTAATATAAATACAATGTGGTAAGTTGAAAGAGAAGTCTGTGTGGTGTGTGATTGAAGTAGAGCACATCCTAAACTCAATTTTGATGCTCAAGGTAGGTTTCATGGAGACATATATATTTATTCATGAAGAATAAGAGTTAGCCAAATAAAGAAAATTGGGAAGGGTTTACCCAGCTAAAAAACAGCATCAACTATAATGCAGAAGAATCTACAAGCAATTTGATATTGTTGTTGTTAGATGCCATTGAGTTGGCCCTGGACTCATTGCAACTCCATGTACAACGGAACGAAATGTTGCCCAGTCCTACATCATCCTCACAACCGTTGCTGTGTTTGAGCTCACTGTTGCAACCACTTTTCAATGTATTGTAGCTACAATTCAATATTATTAAAGCATAATATGTGAAGCGTATGCAGAATGACTGGGAGCATAGTTGGAGAATAACAATGTGTCTTGGAAGGCGTTTATGCTCGTGTTAAAGCATCTGGACTTATTCTGTGAGTAAAGGGAGAACCCTTGAAGCGATCTGAGCAGAGCAGTGATTTTCCTGCACAAATTCTGCTTATTTTTACATATGTCTTGGAATGATTTGTTTGGGTAAACTTTTTTTTCTAATTTGCCATTTACATTTGCACATCAAGAGATTTTTTTATGGAAAAGTGCATGTAAATTATGAGGCCAGTGCTGTCAATGCAACTACTCTGAAAACATTTTGCAAATACTGCTGTAGAATATTTTAAGGCATATACATTCACACTGAAATCCAAATTCCTAAATGTTAGCCTATTTCTGAGTGATTCCTTCACTGGCAAACACATAGTTCATTTACTGAGGTTTACATTTTACAGACACCAGCTTAACAAGGCACTTGAGGCTTTAGTTTACATTTCTCTACAAAATATTGTTAGAATCTGGCAAATCTGTTCCTGATGCTTCCATTGCTCTACCTAATTATTTTTTGAGTACTCATTTAAGTGTTTTGATTCATTTTCTTTAACACAGTCTCTGGTTTCAACGTGTTTTGAGGTCTCTTCACACATTTGTGATATTTCTCCAAACTAGATTCTAAAATGTGCCAGTTGCCTACCTTTTATGAAGTGGTGTGGTATTTTCTGGTCTTCTGCATTTAGAGGTTGACTGGTAGCATCGTCAGGATCCTCTGGGCTGAATTAGTTGGAAAGGAAGGATAAAAGCCTCTCCTGGTTCTTCCTCCCCTAGACTATTTCCATATTCTGTTTTATCTCTGCCAGTCTCCTCTTTTACTTATTTTTGACTAGTGAAAAAAAGAACGATTCAAATTCTTCCATTCATTCCATTTCCACAAAACAAATTGTGCACTTGTTCCCGTTTCCACTTGAGGCTATCTCAGCAGAGAAGGAAGATATTTCGCAGCTGGATGGAAAAGGCTCTTAGATGCATAGGCTCGTTAACAATCAGGGAAATGCATACCAAAGGTCAAAGAAATGTGGATACTCACCAACTAGGTTGGCAATACTAAAAAATCTGTGACCACTGAAAAACGAGTCACCAACTTTATAGAAAAAGGAAAGAGGCCCCAGATAAGCAAAGCATTATTGAAGAAAAAGAAAAAAGTAGGAGATGTCACACTATCTCAGAACCTACTATACAGCCACGGTTTTCAAAACCGCCTGGCACTGGTACAATGACAGACACGTAGACCAATGGAACAGAATCAAGAACCTAGAGATAAATCCATCCACCTTGGTCAGCTGATCTTTGACAAAGGACCAAAGTACATTAAGTGGGGAAAAGATAGCATTTTTAACAAAAGGTACTAACGAAACTGAATGTCCACCTATAAAAAAAGAAACAGCACCCATACCTCATACCATACACAAAAACTAACTCAAAATGGATCAAAGACCTAAATACAAAACCTAAACTGGTAAAGATCATGGGAGAAAAAATAGGGACAACACTAGGGGTCCTAATACATGGCATAGAGTACAAACCGTAGCTAACAATGAACAAACACCAGAAGAAAAACTAGATAACTGGCAGTTTCTAAAAATTAAATGCCTATGCTAATCAAAAGACTTCACCGAAAGAGTAAAAAGAGAACCTACAGACTGGGGAAAAAAAATTGGCTACAATATACCTGACAAGGGTCTAATCTCTAAAATCTATAGAGTATTTCAATACTTCAATAACAAAAAGGTAAGCAACCCAATTAAAAAAATGGGCAAAGGATATTAACAGATACTTCACCAAACAAAACATTCAAGCAGCTAACAAACACACGAGGAAATGCTCGAGGTCATTAGCTATTAAAAAAAAAAAAGGACCAAACCCAGTGCCGTCGAGTCGATTCTGACTCATAGCAACCCTATAGGACAGAGTTGAACTTCCCCATAGATTTCCAAGGAGTGCCTGGCGGATTTGAACTGCCAACCCTTTGGTTAGCAGCCGTAGCACTTAACCACTACGCCACCAGGGTTTCCATTAGCTATTAGAGAAATGCAAATCAAAACTACAATGAGATATCCTCTCGCCCCAACATTACTGGCACGAATCAAAAAAACAGAAAATAACAAATGTTGGAGAGGTTGTGGGGAGATTCAAATTCTTATGCACTGCTAGTGGGAATGTAAAATGGTGTAACCACCGTGGAAAATGATATGGCACCTCCATAAAAAGCTAGAAATAGAAATACCATATGATCCAGCGATCTGACTCCTAGGAATATAACCTAGTGGAATAAAAGCCATCACATGAATAGTGATATGCTCACCCACGTTCACTGCAGCATTATTCACAATAGCAAAAAGATGGAAACAACCTGTGTCCATCAACAGATGAAGGAGTAAACAAATTATGGTACATACACACAATAGAATACTATGTAATGATAAAGAACAATGATGAATCCATGAAATACTTCACAATATGGATGAATCTGGAGGGCATTATGCAGAACGAAATAAGTTAGTCACAAAAGGACAAATATATGAAACCACTATCATAAACACCCAAGAAAAGGTTTACAGATAGAAAGAACAATCTTTGATGGTTATGAGGAAGGGGAGGGCTAGGGAGGGGAAATCACTAACTAGATAGTAAAAGTGATAACTTTTTTGAAAGGAAAGACAACACATTATATAAGGGAAATCAGCACAACTTCACCAAGGCAAAGCCATAGAAGTTTCCTAGACACATCCAAACACCTTGAGGTACCGAGTTACTAGGGCTGAGGCCTGGGGACCATGGTCTCAGAAGACATTAGGTCAACTGGCATAACATAGTTCATAAAGAAAATGTTCTAGTCTTATTTTGGCAAGTAGCGTCTGGGGTCCTAAAAGCTTGTGAGCGGCCTTCTAAAATGTATCTGTTGGTGTCATCATGCTCGAAGCTAAGGAGAATGAGGAAAACCAAAGACACAAGGAAATTATCAGTCCAAAGGACTAATAGACCACATGAATCACAGCCTCCTCCAACCTAAGCTCGGAAGAATTAGATAGTACCCAGCTACCACCACGGATTGCTCTGGCACGGATCACAGTAGAGGGTTTGGGACAGAGCGGGAGAAAAAAGTAGGACAAAATTCAAATTCACACACACCAGAAAAAGAGCAGACTTACCGGTCTGATAGAGACTGGACAAACCCCTGAAACTATGACCCCTGGACACTCTGCTAACTGAGAACTGAAGCCATTCCTGAAGTCCACCATTCAGCCAAAGATTAGACAGGCTTATAAAACAAACAATAGCATATGTGAGGAAAGTGCTTCTTAGTTCAATTGAGTATATGAGACCAAATGGGCAACACCTGCCTAAAAGCAAAGACAAGAAGGCAGGAAGGGACAGGAAACCTGGATGGATGAACACAGGGCATAAAGGGAAAGTGGGAGAATGCTGACACATTTCGGGGATTGCAACCAAAGTCACAGAACAATTTGTGTATAAATTTTTGAATGAGAAACTAATTTGTGCTGTAAACTTTCTCCTAAAACACAATAAAAATTTTGTTAAAAAGTCTGGCATTATTAAGTGTTGGATAAAATACAGAAGAAAAGGAGTTTGGGATATTCTAATTTTGGGGGGGGAGAAGTACAACCAGAATGCTCCTTAGAAGCAAGGATGGCGAGACCATGTCTTACATACTCTGGAAATGTCCGGAGGGATCAGTCCCTGGAGAAGGACATCATGCTTGGTAAATTACAGGGTGGGCAGAAAAGAGGAAGACCCTCAACAAGATGGATGGACATGGTGGCTGCAACAATGGGCACAGCAACAATTGTAAGGATGGAGCAGGACAGGGCAGTGTTTCATTCTGTGGTTTATGCGGTCACTATGAGCCGGAACCCACTCAACAGGACCTAACAACAACAATTTTTTTAACAAACAAACAAAAAAAAAAATGAAGACACATACCCTGGGGTGCAGCAGTTCCCTTCCTAGGCTATTCCTGAGAGATGCTCTTGCAAAATGGCACCAAGAGATCCATACAAATATGTTCACAGAAGGGTTGCTTTAATGAGCCAAATTTGGATACCCTAAATTGCCATCACCATTAGACCTGACAAAAAGAAAAACTGGCACATATCCAAACAATGGGCTACTACACAGCAATGAATATGAATGGACCATAACTATATGCATCAGCGTCGATACGTTTCACAGAGTATTAAATGAAAGACTAATCACGAAATGGTATACACCAAATGACTTCAGTTACATAAAACTTTAAAAGTAGAAAAGTTAAACTTTTTTTGTAGGGATGTACTCATAGGCAATGAAATTGTAATAAATAAATACATAAAGCTCTGACATGATTGTCACACAAGTCCATTGATGGTCTCTTCTGCAGAGGGAGGAGACTGTGAACGCAGTCTGGAAATAGTCTATTTCTTAAGATAGGTTAGAGTCATTTCCAGTTAGCCTCTATGCCTCACAATTATTTTTTTAATTGTCTGCATGTTACAAAAACTCTCCTTTATGCAAAGAATTTCTCAAATACCCGGTTTTTTTTAAAAAGATAAAGCTAAGAATGTTTCATAGTAGAGATTTTATTTACATGCCTCAGAAAAGTAAATCCGAAATTGTGGAGAAGAGAAGGAAGAGTATCAAAATTTAGGCTGAGGCAGTTATAAAATATGGGGTGACGGATCAGAAGCACTGTGGGAATGAAAGTCCCTAAGCAGATTAATACGCGTATGCTTGTGGTGAGTACCCATTGCCATCGAGTCGATTCTGACTCAGAGTGACCCTATAGGACAGGGTAGAACTGCCCCACAGGGTTTCCAAGGTGCACCTGGTGGATTTGAACTATGGACATTTTGGTTAGCAGCCATAGTACTGATTGACTACACCACCAGGCTTTCCTTGCAGCGAATAGGGGAAGACATTACGTACATGTAAACAAAGCTTTCTGGAGATAATCGTGAGTAAGCTGAAGCAAAAGGCTAAAATCAACAAAATCAGATATTACTGGAAAAATACCAACCTGTTGTAGGAGGGCCTAAAATAGTGTCTGTGTTGAAGCAACACTTATTAATAGAATGTGGAAGATGTGGTGGACGTGGGACCATAAGGCCTCCAATGTATCAATAATTAATTAATAATGTTACATCAATGTTTATTACATAAGGCGGAGATGGTTAGGTAATATGGTGGGGAGGAGGGGAGCTAAGTAAATATACTAATGAGTGTACAGCCCTTCCTTGAGAAAAAAACTATAAAAAGCCAATAGAGGAAAGTAAAGTGTTCTCAGACCATTAAAGTTTAGACAGGCAAAGTGGATAATGTATTTTGTTCCAGTATAAACCAAAATTTCTAGGTTCCCATGGTGGTAAAAGGGTCAGGGTCAAAAGCAATACTGGAGTCAAAAATTTTAAAAGCTTTCTGGGGTCAGAAAAAAGGGCAGTCGTGGGAAATGCAATTACATAACTGAAGAGGGCCTACATTCCATAAACCCAAAAACCAAGCCCGTTGACGTCAAGTTGATTCCGACTCACGGTGATCGCAGGCACATCAGGATAGTATCGTGCTCCATATGGTTTTCGACTGCTGATTCTCAGTAGATCACCAGGCCTGTCTTCTGAGGCACCTCTGAGTATACTCAAACCCCCAGCCTTTTGGTTAGCAGCTGAGTGAGTTAACCATTTGCACCACCCAGGGACTCCCTACATCCATCTCAAATTCAACTTTAGAAAATGAGCAATAGTGGTATGTCTCCTGAATTTATCCTTCTGGCCACCAGACTGCAACACAGGTTAGCCTTGGATGAGCCAAACAGAATGACCCAAAGTCATACAACCAAGAAGTAGTATAACAGACATGTAAATCTTGGTCTCCTGACAAGATTCAATACTCTTTCAATTATCCAAACACTTTACTCCTGTCTTGGTATCAAACTGTCAACTGAGAGTGGTAGGAAGTTGGAGCAGATAAAGTGATTTCCTTTGTCTATTTATCTATAGACTTTACATTTTAAAAGTACTATCAATGCATTTCAAAGACACATAGACCTAAATTAAAGTGCAGGTGTAGATTTTAAAATCTCACAAAATAAATGAGGTCATTGTATTTAGCACATTCTTGATGCTTTAATGAAGCATATTAACAAAAATTATGTTCCAGAGTCACTACACTGAGCTATTAGTCTCTGTTACACTAGAGCATCACTGGATCTGAAGGAAGACACTCCTAATAAAATCATGTCATGGTAATATTATCAATAATTACATAATTATAGTGACATTAATAATGATATGAGAGACTTCATTTGAAAATATCACTACATGGTCGAACGTGTTGGGTGTAAATAAAAAGTGATCATTTGTAGCTCATGGCCAATTCTCTGCTTAATTATTCATACTGTAGTTTACAGTAAAAATCTCAATATCGAGACCCATAATTTACTTGACAAGAGGAAAGCTATACTTCCCTTAATTATCTTCACTGAAACTACCCATTCCAGCCTATTCAAATTTCCCGTCTTCTCAACATTCTGATGATACAGTGAAAACATTAAAGTACTCTAAACAGGGGCAGATTAACCAGTAAGGAAGGCTCACACAGGCTTACATTAAGCAAGGTATGCACAAGTTTACTTGTGCTTACTTACTAATCTGTAGCGCACAACTGCACTGTTTAATTGTGCATTACAGACTAGTAAGGAAGCCTGTGATGTAGTGAAAAACGGGTGAAATTGTGCAGCACAGATTAGCAAGTAAGGGCAAGTAAACCCGTGTGTACCTTGCTTATTGGTAATCCATCACCTGAAACTGTAGATGGCAGGCAGAATTAGGGAAATTAAAGTTGAAAAGAGTCCCAACTGTTAAGTACCTGATCCTTTATTACTACTCTTGATCAATCAACTCAAACACCTGGTTTTAATACTAAGGATATTTTCAACTAAAAGCTAAGGTAAAAGAAGCATTTCTGGCTCTCCCACATACCAGCTGAAGGATTTTTCAACTAAATTCTCTGGAGCTTACTTGCATGACCTATAAATTGGAAAGTTACTAATGGGAGAAAAAGAACATAGGGAAAGGCTGAAGGAAATTACCTGGAGAAAATTGGCTGGCTGCATAGATAAATAAGTTCACCTTACCTAAGATCAGGCCCTCAGTTGATCAATCTTTCCAAAGCTGGTAAGGGGTGATGATTTGTGCTATCAAAGCTTACAAGAACCTGGTATCTTGAAGACAGTTCATGGCAACTCTCTATTATGGAAGTACAAGATAACCGACACAGAGTTCCCAACAACAGTGTTGTTGTTGTTAGGTGCCATTGAGTCAGTTCCAACTCATAGCAACCCTACAAGACAAAGTAGAATTGCTCCATAGGTTTCCCAAGGAGCAGCTGATGGATTCAAACCGCTAACATTTTGGTTAGCAGCCAAGCTCTTAACCACTGCACCACCAGGGCTCCAACAACAGTGAGGACAGCACTATCCATATTATTTAAATGAAGAATTACACTATATATTGAGCAAATCTTGCTCTGGGTTTCTTCATTTTATCAATTCCAAATATTATCCAGAAGTCTATTTGTTGTTGTTGCTAGGGGCCATCAAGTCGGTTCCAACTCATAGCATCCCCATGTACAAAAGAATGAAACACTGTCTGGTGTTGCGCCATCCTCACAATCCTTATTATGCTTGAACCCACTGTTGCAGCCACTGTGTCAATTCATCTTGCTGTGCTCCATGAAAGTTAGTAGAGTCTAGAGTCATATGAATTGCCATATCCATCAGAGTACTGCTACAATATAGATGGCACACTTAAATTTAATAGCTAGACATACTGTTTAGAAAGGATTAATTAAGTTCCAGGAGCTAGTAAAATCAGCAACGAGTATAGATACCATTAAGCCCAAAGATGTAAAGGGAATGAGTGGCTACCAGAGTCCAGATTTAGAAATGGCCGTGTACAGAGGGTTGCTTGATAAGAGCCATTACCTTTGGTTAAGAGACACAGCTAGATTGAGTGAGTCCAAGGAGACTGATCTGGGTGTATCTCAAGCTCCTTTTCTCTATTTCCCGCTTCTCAACTGGCCAAATCCAATCAAATACCAAAGTTCAGGGTGACCTATTGATATATTCTACAGAGATTAGGCTTCCAGGGTACAAAGCAGGGTGAAAACAGTAGATTTGGAGGGCGTACAATATGATGTCCAGCACAATTGCCCATCTATATGCAGGGAAGATATAATGTACTATTTTGAGTATCCCTATTCTCTTTATGGAAACCCTGGTGGCACAGTGGTTAAGAGCTACTGCTGCTAACCAAAAGGTCAGCAGTTCAAATCCACCAGGAGCTCCCTGGAAACCCTATGGGGCAGTTCTACTCTGTCCTATCGGGTCACTATGAGTCGGAAACAACTCGACGGCAATGGGTTTGGTTTTTGGCTTTGATAGTCTCATCATAAATTGAGAAAACTTGGTGGAGAAAAAAATATTTATCTCATAAGAAAAACCTCTATTACTTATTACATTGACATGGTAGATATAAATTTTCTAACACTTTTCAATAATGATTAAAGCAAAATCTGAGTCATATAGTTAAAAAATGTGTCTGCACATGATACTCAAAGTAGCACTGAAGTACCTACAGAGTATTTGACACATAATATGCACATAGTCAATGTTTGCTGAAGCAATGTCACTGTTTAGTAACCTAATTGGGTTTTAAAGGCCATACCCAAGATATTAGGAAGAATAGGAGCAGCTCCAGTCCTCTCTGATTTCACTAATGAATTAATAATAGATATATTACAATGGTCCTCATCCCTAGCTGCACTTCAGAACCCCTGTGGAAGCTTTTAAAACATGTGGGTATTTAATCTCCATCCCAACCACACCTACTCAATCAGAAACACCAGTGGTAAAGCCTGGAATAGACACAAATAGAGTCTCAGAGGTAACGGTCAAGCAAAAACCAGGGTGAAGAGGCCCTGATTTTTCATGAACCTCTTGATAACAAATACAGAACTCATCTGAATGTTTGAATATAGAGTGAGGAAAGTAGAAATTCAAGGTGACTTTGATGATACATGATCTCCTTCAGGGTAGACATCTATGCCTGTTTCGTTCACTGATACATTCCAAATGCCTACAAGAGTGCCTGGGAGACTAGTAGGTATCTCAATAATAATCTGTTGAATAAATCAATGATTTCATTCCAAAATGAGACAATGTACCTAAAACATGTAGGATCATCAAATTATAGTACAACGATTTTTATCTTTTATTTTATTTTTTATTTCTCAAAGAGGTTAAGAAATTTTCCCAGGATGTTACAATTAACTGATTACACATCTGATTTTATTAGCAAAATATCTAGGCCTTTCCTCTCAGCAGTTCACAGTCTAGTCCTACATCCAGACACTAGGCAGAGACAGAAATAATCACATAAATTACCACTGATTCTCACAGGTGTAATGTCATTTGAGAAGATAGCCCTTCACAGTAAATGGAATGGATATTGCTGTCCGTATCTGAGTAATGTGCTTACTAGTCCAAATTTGTGCATAATCCACAGAAGTACCCCTTGTCTATTTACCATATTGCATATTCTTAGGTCTGCCAAAGCATACAAATGTGCAAGAATGGCCAGGTCATCTAGCTATTGATGCCTTGCTTGAAAAAGCCCTTTGCATGAGAGTTTACAGACCTTTGGGGTCCAGTTCAGATGTCCTTTTTCCCATCTTCTTTCCATTTGCCTAGTGTTTAGCAAAAGCTAGTTTTCTATCCCTCCTTCTCTAGCCCTCTTCCTACCTGTTGAAGAGGTAAAAACAATTTAGAGTCTCCAGTGCTGGTCATTACTCAACTCTCTGAGTCCCTAACACACACTGGAAGTTGACATTTATTGAGTGCCAACTATATTTCAGACATTAAATATCCTAAAACAGTGTTTATGAAAATATGTTCTATCACTATTTTGATAGACTTTAATTTGTGCTCAGAGATCGATGGATTCACTGGTCCACATTTTATACAACTTCATTTATATAAAATTTCCAGAATAGATAAACCTATAGAGACAGAAAGTAGATTAGTGATTGCCTAGGTCTAAGGCAGGAGTCCCTGGCTGGCACAAATGATTAAGTGCTCAACTACTAGCCAAAGGTTGGCAGTTCAAACCCACGCAGAGGCCTGGTGACCTATTTCTGAAAGGTCCCAGGCTTGACAATCTGCACACATGGGATTGCCATGAGTCAGAGTCAACTCAACTGGATGGCAACTAACAACCACAAGTCTAAAGCAAGATGAGGGGAATGGAAAGTGACAGCTAAAAGGTGCAGGATTTCTTCTTGGGGTAATGAAAATGTTCTACAATTGACTGAGGTTACGGTTATAATTTTGTGAATATACTAAAAACCAGTGACATGTACACATTAAATTGGTGAATTGTATTATTATGGGTTGAATTGTGTCACCCTAAAATATGAGCTTTAAATCCTAACCTCTATGCCTGTGGTTTTAATTCCATTTGAGAATTGGTTGTCTTTGGTATGTTAATGAGGCAGGATTAGTATAGGGTGTGTCTTGAGTCAATCTCTTACAAAATATAAAAGGAACAGATCGAGGAAGCAGAGATGAGGTAAGACAGGTGCCAAGACACACAGAAATCTCCAAGGAACCAGGAAGCAGAAACAGAAGAGGCAAGGACCTTCCTTCAGAGCCAACAGAGACAGAAAGCCTTCCACTAGAGCCAGCACCTTGAATTTGGACTTCTAGAATCCTAACTTTGGGGACTAAGGTGTGCCTGACCCAAACCATGGTATTTTTAGTTACCTCATATGAATGCAAAAGCTGGTGTGAAAAACGGCTTGAGGGAGGTGTCTGACCTTCTCCAATCCCACAAGGGGGAAGGAGGACCAAGATCAACAGTGCAAGGCTGACTCCTATGAGGTGGAGGCCAGAAAAGCCCCCTCTCTCCACCATTTTTACTTATTCTAACACCAACTGTCCCTTACACAACACTCTCTACTTCTCTGCTGGTTTGATTATTCATTGCAATGGCCACACAGAATGCACAGACCACCCTCACGACTATGGGGTTTATTAGGGAAATAACAGATTACAGTTCAGGCTCAGGAACACTCAGGAAACAGTTCTTCCATCAGGATAGCCTCTTCCCAGCTGTGCTCGCAGGCATGCCTCCCCCTGGCCCTCAGTCTCTGCCCGAAAGCACTCAGCTTTCTCTCTCTGTGGGCCAGGAAGCCCAACATGCCATCTCCTGCCGCTGGGTCTCTCCTGCTGGTCTCTCCTTCCTTGGTGATGGGCTTCTTCTCCCTGCTCTGGAATTTGCTCTCTTTTAAGGCAAAACTGACCAATACCCTTGTTAGGCCACAATTACCCTATCATACAATCGCCTGGGTGGGAGTTACAAGCCCATGGTTAGGAAGGCCACACACAAAACTAATTAATCTACTGCAGCTGGACAATGAATAAGGAAGATCAAAGAATTGATGCATTTGAATTAGGGTGTTGGAGAAGAATATTGAACATATCATGGACTGCCAGAAGAACTCATAAATCTGTCTTAGAAGAAGTACAACCAGTGTGCTCCTCAGAAGTGAGGGTGGCAAGACTTTGTCGCATGTAGTTTTTACATATTATCAGGAGGGACCAGACCCTGGAGGAAGACATCATGTTCGGTAAAGTGTAGGGTTAGCAAAAAAGAGAAAGACTCTCAATTAGATGGACTGACACAGTGCCTTCAACAATGGGCTCAAACATAGCAGCGATTGTGAGGATGGAGCAGGATCAGGCAGCGTTTCGTTCTGTTTTATACAGGGTCACTATGAGTTAGAACCAACTGGATGGCACCTAACACATAACAACAGTCTCCTAACAGTGAGAAAATAAATGTCTATTTGCTAAAGCCATTCATTTGTGGTATTTCTGTTATAGCAGCACTAGATAACTAAGACAGTATTATGCGTGAATTATATCTCAACATGGCTGTTAAAAAAAAAAAATACCCGGAAAATAAGCTTGGAAGCACACATTACTAAAATTATCGGTTAATAAAAGTTCTGAGAAATCCTACAGTGAAATATAAATCAGTTCAAGTATAGCTAAATTTATTTGTGCATGGGTGGAAATTTTTGTGTGTATTTTGTCTGTTGACATGCCGTATTTTTACACAAATAAAGCATGCCTCCTATGTTTGCCGACTGCTCCCTTCCCTGCAAGGTATTTTCACAAGTGCCATCATACCAATTTTTTTACATGTTGCTGTGAAAAAAAAAAAAAAAAAGCATAGAGCACTGACGAAAATACCTCACAGCAGGAGGGAGCAGTTGGCAAACAAACTTAGAAAGTGCATTTTATTTGCGTAAAACTATGGTGTTCATTCAAATCTCTAACAGTTTTCGCCTAATGTCTTCCTAAGCACCAACTTGGGAGGTATACACATTTGACAAGAAGTCATTTGCTTTTTGCAACAGTTCTTCATGGAAGTAATTATTCCTATTTTAACACATGTAATTTTTTAATAATAATTGAGACCCAGAGTGATTAATACATTTGCCCAGGATATCACAGATAGTGACAAGTAAAGATAGGCTGTGAACTCAAGTCTCCATATATATGATGGAACACTCAGCATACATTTAAAAGATGACAAAATTCTACATTCATTGATATATAGAGAGCGACAATAAATGTTAAGAGAGAAGCACAATTATATTGCTTATGTAGTATATATTTTGTTAAATGGATATATTTATATATGTATATGCTTACTTGTGTGCGTGCGTGTGCGTGTGTGCAAGGATATACATGCTAAACAGTGGTAGTGTTACAGACTGATTAAAATTTTGTTTTCAATTTTAAAACATTCTAATTTCTTAAGCAAAGCACGTTCATTAGTTGTAAACAAAAACTGAGGATAAAACATTTTTCTCTTCCTACCTCCAACCCTTTCTCCTATTCTCTGTAAGGACAAAAATGTCTTGTAAAACATTTTATGTGACAGAGATGTAGCTGACAGTTCCAAACGTCCATGTTTAAGAATACGAAAATTTTGAGTTTGAAATCAAATAGCTCAGATTGACCCTGGTTTTGATATTTTTTGGTTTTAACTTTAAAATTCTGCTTCTACTTCCACAGATATAATGAAATCTAGAATATTTACTTTCTTTTTATAGGTGATAAGTTGTTGCAATATAAAAAACACAAATTAGTCAGAAAGGCCAAAGATAAATGAGTCAAGCCTCTTCATTTTTGAGACAAGAAAAAGAGAAATGTACAGAGATTAAGTAATTTGTCCAAGTTAACACAATCTGTTGGAGAGGGTGAAGGTTAGTCTTTACCTCTCTCAACTTCCAACCCAGCCGTCTTTCTTCTAAATGACATTACGTCCCCAAGAAAACCTGATTTGCTGCATGTTCCCACACTAATTAAAAGCACTCAAACTTCCTCTTTGCGTGGACAAAACTCATCAGAGGGTACACAGCAAGTATATCAAGACCAACGCTTTCAGACCTACAAAACTAGTGCTTTTAGTTGTCCCTGTATCCCAGTAAACAACAGAACAAATGCCTTCAATGTTGGCTTTGTGGTAGAACATGCAATGCTAATGGCCCCTTGTGCTGGCTAAGGAGGGATGCCGTTCCAGTCCTGGCTTCTGGCTGATATGCTTTGGATCTGGTTACATAAAACTCCCTGCTGTAAAAGTTGCTGATCCCATGGAATTTTCCTCCATGTAGTTCTGCAACTGGTTTTGTCCTCCATCAAGGGAAAGCAGGGGGTTCAGGAAAGTTGAAGAGTCCTGATGCCTAGGAGTTCAGAGATTTTACTTTTCACATTGTATCAGTCAGGGTTCAATCAAAGAAGCAGAACCAGTAAGATGATAGATGATAGATGCTATAGATAGAGAGATAGATAGATAGATGATAGACAGACAGATAGATAGATGGACAGACAGACAGACAGACAGATAGATGGACAGATGGATGATAGACAGACAGGCAGATAGATAAGCAGATAGATTAAACACACACAAAAACAAACAAAAACAGCCCTCTGGTGTCCAGGAAGTGACCTGACATTCATAGCTAAGTCTCAGTGTTGTTACAAACCGAAAGGC
Organism: Elephas maximus indicus; assembly: GCF_024166365.1. Taxonomy (NCBI): domain Eukaryota; kingdom Metazoa; phylum Chordata; class Mammalia; order Proboscidea; family Elephantidae; genus Elephas; species Elephas maximus. The sequence goes on along the minus strand of NC_064837.1, from coordinate 39,979,596 downwards.
TGCTTACAGGTAAATCACAGTGTTCTCCTCTTGGATATAAACAATTTCACAGAACACCTACTTCAAATAAGGTCTAAAATACACATAAAAGCAAACATACCCCTCTCTTGCTAAATAAGCAACTACTATTCCTTTACCGGTTATAGTATTAGCCTGGCTTTCATCCGCCTTCCCTGTGGGTAAGATTTATTAAGATACCCAATCATAAGATTGACCCCACTTTCTGATGACACCCAATCTAGAGTGAATCTCTGCTTCCTTAGCCCCTCCTCAAAATTACTCAACTAAAACCCAAATCCTTAGTAGGTTTTTCTAACACCCTCTTACTGACATGCCCCACATTTCCTCTGGTATATCTTCTCCTCACTGCAGTGAGTAACAAACCCAGCTGGTTCAGTGACAGGTGTTTCTGTGATCTTTGGCTGAAGGGTACTGATGATTATATACAAAGGGAATATGTGTATTTGTTACAATGATTTGATCTTACATAATTGTGGGAGCTGATTAAACAGCCTCTGTAAGGCTGTTGTCTGCTGGTCTGATGCTGGAAGTAGAAGTCCAGGACAAAGAGTGGGGAAGGCTATAAAGTGGGTGAGAGCAAGAGCAAGCTGGAGCTGGAGACATCAATATAAACTAATGTTTAGTTTAATATAGATACAGATGGCTACATATAGAATATAGATACGTGCTGGCTAGTATGCATACATATCTCCTTGCCCTGTCGGCTGAGAATGTCTAACTGCAACACTCCAGTAGCAGTGATCATTAGGAGAAAGCTGAAGAAATCTTAATAAAGAGTTTCTGGGTGATACAAATGGTTAACTCGCTTGGCTGCTAACCACAAGTCTGGAGGTTCAAGTCTACCCAAGGGAACCTTGGAAGAAAGGCCTAGAGATCTACTTCCAAAAGGTCACAGTCATTGAAAACCTTAGGAAGCACACTTCTACTCTGGCACATGAGTCAGAATCAACTACCTTAGCTCATAATAATGTAACAATATCAGTTAATTAATTGTAACCAATGTACTATACTAACGTAAGGTGTTAACAATAGAGAAATTAGACTGGGACATAGAGTAATCTACTGTCTTCGAAATAATTTTGTAAATCTAAAACTGTCCTAAAATAATGTGTTCATTAGAAAAGAACAAGTTGGAACCCACAAGCATGAGCTGGAGCCCACAAGCATGGACTGAGTCTTGTTGCAGTTCTTTTTGCCCCTGACCTTGGTGATGTGGGTATCCTGCAGAAGGCAGGGCCTCACCATGAAGACAAAGACACACACCTGGCCCAGAAGTCAGAAAAGCTGAAGGAGGATCCCAGGGGAGTGGAGCAGTTGCGGGCCCTGCCACAGGTCCATGCTACCAAAATGAACCAACCAAAAACTGATGACATATGTGAGCTACAATATGGCTGTTGTTTCATTAAACCAAACCAAAATTCAAACCCAGTTCCATCAAGTCAATTCTGACTCATAGCGACCCTATAGGACAGGGTGGAACTGCCCCATAGGGTTTCCAAGAAGCGACTGGTAGATTTGAACTGCCAACATTTTCATTAGCAGCTGAACACTTAACCACTGCACCACCAGGGCTCCACTGCCCTCCTAATCTCACACAAGCAAACACATATGAAGAAGGGAATTCTGGAAAATATGGTTCAGTACAGCCAAGATGACACATTAGAAAGCCACCACACATCCATACATAGACATGAAGCTTACTCAACAGGGCAGCAAAATCACATTACAAACTAAAAATACCCTCAAGAAAGACAGAGCAGACTTAGATGCATATTAGCGCATTTATTATAAATGTTCCTTATTTCTTTGGAACAGATTTTGATAGAGGACAGCAGAGAAAACATAAATTTAATAGAACCCCTGCAAGGGGGTAGGAGTAAAGCAGAAAAAGGAACCAGCAAAAAAAAGAAAATTCTTCTCCTATGTATTAAAGTGTTTATTTTAACCTAATAAATATTGATTTCTTATTTGTTAGGACTCTCCATTATGTTTTAATGGTTAACATAAAATTTCATGGTCACTTCATTATTTTCCAAAAGCAATGTACCACTAGAAACTCATCCATTTTATTCAGTCAAAACAAGTATTAAATTTTAATTTTAGATCTTGACTTAAAAATTCAACAGCTGGTCTAGTGTCACTTCTTTGTTGCTGTCATGGATTGAATTGTGTCCCCCCAAAATATCTGACAACTTGGCTAGGGCATGATTCCCAGTATTGTATGATTGTCTACCATTTTGTCATCTGATGTGATTTCCCTGTGTGTTGTAAATCCTATCACAATGATGTAAAGAGATGGATTAGTGGCAGTTATATTGATGAGATCTACAAGATTAGATGGTGTCTTAAGCCAGTCTCTTTTGTGATATAAAAGAGAGAAGCGAGCAGAGAGACATGGGAACCTCATACCACCAAGAAAGAAGCACCAGAAGCAAAGCACGTCCTATGGAACCAGGGTTCCTGTGTGGAGAAGCTCCTAGGCCAGGGGAAGATTGATGAGAAGGACCTTTCTTCAGAGCCAACCCTGTTGTACCCTGTCCTATAGGGTCACTGTGGGTCAGAATCGACCCCATAGTAATGGGTTTGGTTTTGGGGCACTATGAATGCAAATATGCATATGAGCATGGCTGCCCTGTTAGGTGGGAGGTGTGTCCTTGTCTGCACTCCTTCGAGAAAAATGCAATGCACTGTCTATGCACCAAGTGTAATATGAGGAGGGCAGCTTTCCCCCATGATGCCTGCCAGGCAAAGCCTTGTAATTGCCAATAGTATGGCCTAAAAGAGCACACTTCAAATTTGGGCCTGGAGCCACATTTCTCAGTCTGTTGCTGCTGTTGTGTGCTGTTGAGTTGATTCTCATAGCAGCCCTATAGGACATGGTAGAACTGCCCCTTAGGGTTCCTAGACTGTAATCTTTACAGGAATAGACTGCCAGGTCTTTTCTCCTGTGGAGCTACTGGCGGGCTGGAACTGCTGACCTTCTAGTTAACAGCTGAGTGCTTAACCATTTTGCCACCAAGGATCCTTCCTCATTATGTAGGGTCTAATATATATATATATTATGAATGAATAATTTAATAATAAAGATGAATTTGCAAATAAAAATTTAAGCTTGTAGTAGCAGCGTGGTTTAATGGAAAGATCATGAGATTTGGAGTCAAGCAATTCTATCACTTAGGCCTTGGATAAGTCATTTAACCCATAAAATGAAAATACATATAATCTGTATGTTGATGATTCACAGTTTTATACTCCTAGCCTCAACTATTTCTCTGAACTTCATTTCTGGATCATTGGTTGTTAATGTTTTTGAAACCATTATCATCATCATCATCATGACCGTTATTATTGCTTCCCAAGAAAACATCTTTCAAGGATAGTAATTAATCTTGATCCTTGATCTCTTTACCTAAATGACTCAAAATCACATTTGGCTGCTTCTTGAAGTCAAGGTTATCCTTCAAGTTTAAAAATCAGCCGTAGGAAAAAAAAAAATTTTTTTTTTTTTTTAATTGCTTCCATTCAGGGCTTTGAACTGGTTGTTCCCAGTTCAGTCGTGGCTGAGGAAGTGATATTGGAACTAATCCAAATTTTTGGAAGTTGGGTGAACTGGAACAGTAGCTGGAATGGGAAAAATTACAAGTCAAAGCCCTGTTAGAAACATAATCTCACTCTAAGAAAACAAGGGCAGCATATGTGTTGCACAGCAACCAAATCTCTTGCCCATCAGATCTTGTGCAGAGTCAGAGCAGTACTACCCTACTCAAAGGTGACAGCCGATGTACCACTTTGAATGTGTATCCTTTTCCACAGTTCTGACAACAATCCAGTCTCACACATCAGGCTCCTGAAAGGGCTCACTATGCCTCTTCCAAGTCTCCAATTCCAGGGATTTGACTCACAATTTGTCCTGTTCTGGTTACTGTTCAAATTGTAAAAACTTGGGTCTGTTCTGCTTTTGCTTCAATGTCCATGATTGAACTGATTTGAACCAGTTTGAAACTCTGCTTAAAACCCTGGAGGGACCTTCAAAATGCAATATCAAAATTATCCTGAGTTGAGATGGGGGATTATTCTAGATTATCTGTTGGGCTCAATGCAATTGCCAAAAAAAAAAAAAAAAAAAAATGCCTTCTAGTCAATTCCAACTCATAATGACACTATAGGACAAAGTAGAACTGCCCCATGGGGTTTCCAAGCAGCATATGGTGGATTCCAACTGCCAACCTTTTGGTTAGCAGCCAAGATCTTGATCATTGTGTCATCAGGGCTCACAACGGTCCTTAAAAGTGAAAGAAGTAGGAAGAAGAAGAGAGTCAGAGAGAAAAATATGACAACAAAAGAATAACAAGAGACAGATGTAAAGTTGCTGGCTTTGAAGATGGAGGAAGGGGCCATGAACCAAGGAATGCGGAAAGCCTCTAAGTACTGGAAAAGGCAAGGAAGTGGATTCTCCCCTAGAGCCTCCAGAAGGAGCACAACTCTGCTGACACTTTGATTTTAGGGCATGTTGTACTTCTGACCTACAGAACTGCAAGGTAATAAATTTGTATTAAGTTAGCAAGTTTGTGCCGATTTGTTACAGCAGCAAAAGAAAACTAATACAGTCCTTATGAAGGAAATAACCACATGATGTGAGCTGTTCCATGTGCTTTAGACTTGCTTCTTAGGAACTCTATTTGGGTGGATGATAAGCTGTTTCCGAGCAGGGACAACGGCTTATGTTTCTATATCCCCCACAACATTTTACTTAGAAGAGTTCTAGGCACACACTGAGCCTTCTAAGTTTGATTAATTGGCCTTTTGGGTGAATGAGTGAAATGGGTTAAGATAAATAACCCCAGTGACAGTTTCTGTAAGCTCTAGAAGCATCACTTGGTTTTGTCTATGCAACTGTCCAGGGGAGTTAAAAAAAAAAAAAAATTACCCTGACTTTTAGAAACAACAATTACAAAACACTACTTGTCTGGGTAAACACTCGATTGTACACATTCCATTTTTTTTTTTTAATTTAAATCAGCTCTATTACCGTTGTCATTCTTTATGCAACAGATGACATAATATATGTTGACTCAAATTTGAATAATACCATGAACAACCAGCAATAATTAAGGCTTGAATTTAGGTTATGTCTTTGCTTTCTTTATTGGAAATTTTTCAAAGATAGGAGCAAGTAGAAGTTTTTGTTGTTATTGCTACTCGTTTCTTTGTGTGTGTGTGTGTTTATTAAATATGTGTCTAGGCTTCAGAACTTGCAAGAAATTTGACAGCAACTTATCCAATTGTCTAATGTTAAGCTTAGAAAAGAAGTTCTCTTTGTGTGGCTACCATCAATTTGCTTAAAATCAGGACAAGATTTTGTGTCTCCATGGTCTTGGGGTACAATTCCAACCCTTGTGAGATGTTGGGAAATTTCAATTACTGTAATTAGAAGAAAGCTATAAAACCTTATCAATTGTTGGCACTCTATTATAACTGGCTGTTTATTGTCTCTGTTTCATAAAATGTAATTTTAATATTTATCATTTTGTTAACGTTACACATGAGGTGAGTCCAGTAAATACCCTTGATTTAGAGGAGTTTGTGAATATGAATATTCAACATATTCATAGATGCCAAGAATTAGGCATGAACAGTTTTGGGAGGCCATCTGATTTTCACATCTCCTTCTAGTAGAATCTATCAGGGGATTCCCTAAGGAGCTCTAGAACTTGAACCAATCGGTCATCCTGGGGTCCCATGGATGGCCCCAGTCCAGGCGAGTAGGCTGACAAACAGACTGCTTTTCCTGGACAGCTTGGCATTTCTTTTGTGTGACTGCATGAGGTTAAGCCACCTGAATGGTGGTGATATGCTGATTTTGAATGACTCTCTAATGCAGGATGAAGCCAGGGCGTTGATCTGTTGATGCTTCACTACTAACTTTTGGTTATTTCTATTTGTGTGGGCTCGTGAATCAGTTCTCACCAATCTATGTTTTAACCATGGCGCTCCTTCTAGTCTATAACACCCGAGGGTGATTGGGGTGGCAGAAAGTGCACCCCAGTCTCTGGCACCAAGAGTGGTTACTTCGCCCTTTCACAAACTCCATGCCACATGTGAGGCAGACATCTGTTGTGACCATTCCTATCTCTTCTGAGGACTTTTGAGACCATTGCTTTGCAGTGCCAAACCCTCTCTTGCCTCCATCTGTTATGGTGGCATCATGCTCCCATAAAAAATAAAAAGGTTGGTCTTAAACTGTGCTAGGCGAGGTACAGATATTCCTTGCACAAGATGGGACTGAGCTCTTGCTCCTCCCACAAAGCCCTCGTCTATCTTCCTCATTCGTAGTGGGTGTGAAAGGCAGAGGTGCCTTCAACACTGAAAGATATCACAGTCTAGAAATGCAGTGATTATGGTCTAAAGAGTACAAGAGAAGACATGGCTGGAGAATATGTTGCTCTAAGTTTACGTTACAAAATTCCAAATGGTAAATTTAAGGAAACCCTGGTGGCGTAGTGGTTAAGTGCTATGTCTGCTAACCAAGAGGTCAGCAGTTCAAATCCGCCAGGCACTCCTTGGAAACTCTATGGGGCAGTTCTACTCTGTCCTATAGGGTCGCTAGGAGTCAGAATCGACTCAGTGGTGCTGGGTTTGGTTTTTTGGTTTTGGTAAATTTAACATGACCAGGAAATGAACCATCATTTATATTTTCCTGCATACCCTGGGTAAGATTCGCATTTGTGATCATTATCAGTGAAGCACAGTAATGACCTTTGAGAAAGTCACTGGAAGCCAGTGAACACTGGCTACAGGCAGGATGATGCAACATCATAAGTAATGATGTAACCAGCGTTAAATAAGCCACATTAGGGAATTAAAGCAAGAGTCAGCCATTGTGAGCAATAACAGTGTTGCTACTTTTTCCTCCCAGTCCGAGATATAAAATTATCTCCTGGACCTAAACAGGAAAAGATGGGGGGCCTGAACACTGTGAAGAACCTGCATGTGCACTGATTATGCAATAAACAAATATGTAAGAACCTCTTCTCTACCCATGTTTTACATCTTCATCGAATCATGACTGTCACATCAGCCCATGAATTTTGTAATGTTTTTTTTTTTTTAATTTTTTTTATCTCGACAAGGGCCGACAAAGTATATTTGCTTAGGTTCTGCTGACCCTAGAAGTGTCCCTGTTTATATTAATGACAAATTATAATCATGATGTACACATGGTTATACATGATATACACAAGTGTGTCTCCTGCTTTAATATAAATATTAACTTCAGGATGCAGAGATTTCATAGCACTTTTAACGATTATTTCATATAATTCCAGGAAGTGGATGTACCACAATTTATGTATTAATTCCTCTAATATCGGACACTACTTGGTAGTGAATTTATTCTGTTTGACCTCTTAGTTTTCCCTCATTGATTTGATTTTGCCTTTAAAATTGTGGAGTTTTTTTACTTTTTTCCCTATTGTATTCTTATTTTCCCTTGTATTTTTTTCCCTCTGTTAATGACTTCATTATGTGTAATCACTATTTTGTTTCAGCCTTTGCTTTTAGTGTGTATACTTACTATGTACACTTCTTTTCACATCATATTTTGATTGGCCAATCTCCCTGGCACCCAGAGAGGAAGTAATTCTTCTGCCCTATTAGGCACCCATTTTACCTTTTCTTTTTTCCTGGTTTTAATAGCAAACATACAGGCTTTAACTCTGCCAAATGTTTAAACTTTTCAGAAATTAATTGGGGTTGTTACTAGAATATGATCAGACCAAAAAATTCAAACCCACTGCCGTTGAATCAATTCTACACATAGTTACCCTATGGGACAGAGTAGAACTGTCCCATAGGGTTTCCAAGGCTGTAGATATTCACAGGAACAGACTGCCACATCTTTCTCCTGTGGAGCAGATGATGGGTTCGAACCACCAACCTTTATAATTTCTTGCCCTTAAACATCCAAGAAAGCCCTTCTACCTTTTGGCTACAGAAAATTATTATTTATTTTAGAAGTCATAATCAGATACCACCTCTTCCATGAGGTCTTCCTTATTCCACTCTCAGAAGAATTATTCCCTCAGTTGTCTATGCTGCCTGTACTTCATAAAGACTTTATTATTATTATTATTGTTATTGTTATGACATGCCTCTGTCTCACTCTGTAGACAGAGCTTCCTGAGTGTAGAATGCTGGTCTTGGCTGGTGGTTGTGTCTCTAACTCTTAGCATACATAAAAAAAAAAGTCAATAGTATTTTCTAACCGCTCAGTGAATGCCTCTCTTCAACTGTTTCTCAAAAGAAAAACATGTTTCAAATCTATTTTTCCTACTGGATGCTTACTTTTCTATCTTATTTAACATTTTCCTTTTAATTATAAGATATTTTAATCGTACACATTGTTTTCTCAATAATGCCACAGTCATTCATGTATCTACTCCTGAGACTAAACATACTTTAATAGTTTGCCCTAACTGCTTTTCACAAAGGTCAGCAGTTCAAATTCACCAGCCACTCTTTGGAAACACTATGGGGCAGTTCTACACTGTCCTATAGGGTTGTTGTGAGTTGGAATTGGCTCAATGGCAACTTGTTTGGTTTTTTTTGGTTTCGGTATATATCTATAAGCAAAACATATTCCTGCATTGTGTGTTTAAAATATCTAATAAATTAAATCAAATAGAAAAAAAGTGGTAATTTTTACATACTGCCTTCCATTTTTAAACCTACATTTCAGTATGCGCAAAGAAAAAATTCTTTATTCTTATAATTTTATTAGCTATATCCAAGCTTCTGACATCCTAAATAATTTTTTGTTTACTTACTACCCTAAATTGGTTTTCTCAGTTTCAGATGAAAGCTTTTGAACAGCATCCTTCTTGTGTGGAGAGAGGTGCCATGGTTGAAACATATTTCCCATAATACTGCCTAAAATCTAACCCCTACTCTATACCTCCCTCCTCACCCCGATCTTGTATTTTTTCATCATGGACATTATGTGCTATAAACAAACCCATTCTTAAATGTCTTTCTTCATTTGACTAATATGAAAGATTGAAACCCAATTCTTTTGCTTGAAATCATTACCCAGATGCCATCAAGTCAACTTGGACTAGAAGCTACTCCACGTGTGTCAGAGTAGAACTTTATTCCGTAGGGTCTTAAATGGCTGATTTTTCTTTGTGGATCACTAAGCTTTTCTTCTGAGATGCCTCTGGGTGGACTCCAGTCACCAACCTTTTGGTAAGCAGCCACTGAATGCATTAACCAATACTCCACCCCGGGACTCCATGAAATTGTTACTCTTTCTCAAATAATGTTTGTTTCTTACGTGAATGCTCCTCCTGATCCATTTTTTCTCCATGCCCCTTAAGCTAAAGCCCTAGCCTTCTACAGCCTTGTAAACTATGCCATCAATTTCTAATTGAAGTTACGCTTAGCCCAGTTTGTGAGATTTTAATTAGTCCTTCAAGCCTTCCTTCAAGCAAATAGTCTCACTTGAAGCTTTACTTCACTCATGTTTGTAAGATTTTAATTAGTCCTCTAAGGCTGCTGCTTTTGAACTTTCTTTTTGACTCCCCAACTTCCGCTGCCATTTTTCTTAGATTCTAAGTTACCCTCTATTGTAAGATGCACTGTTGATTAACAACTTTATTTTTTTGAGTAGAAGAGTTGACAGCACTGAAGTAAAGGTACGTATTTCCTTTTATCAAAAAAAAAAAAAAAAAGAGCTGCCAGAAGAATATACTTATCCATATAATTACCTAGCACTTTCTGTTTTAATATCATGGCCAAAATTTGAGTCAAAAATCTTTTCCTCAAAGAGACCGTTCAGAAGTGGAGAGGAGTTACTGGACCTGAATTGCGGGGAGCCCTCAGGCACCATTCCTGGGGCAGCAGTGGTGGCGGTGGTGGGCTGGTACTAACGTTTGGCCGCAGTTTCCTCAGGGAGAGGAAGCCAGCAGCACAGCCTACTTACACCTCCGGAACCTGAGAAGAACGGTGCTCTCGACAAGGCTAAGTACATGCGTACATTTTACCGTGCTCCCCCCACCCCCAAGTCGGCTTCAGTGGCTGAATCCCTTGGCCTGAGATAGACCCTGGTGAGCACCTAGAACCATCCTCCCGGCCTTGGGGAAGGACAAAATTTGCAACTGGGGGGAAAAGATAATTTGCTAGCTCCATTAACTGGAGGAGCTCAGGACAGAAGTGGCTCCCATCCAGGCATAAACCATCCATGGACCTTGAGCACCTTTCCCTTCTGCATGGAACTGTGTGGGCCTATTTTGGGAGAATAGGCCCTCGTTGGCAGACTCCAACCATTTCAGCTGTGCAGGGGAGAGGTGGGTGTTTGATATGTTACATTGCTTTGCTTATTAAACAGGGTCCTCACCTACCCACATCAGGGACCTAAAGACTGGTAGCTTCACTCAGGTCACCAAGCCACCTGCGACAGGGGTCCAAAGACAACTGGTACCTCCCAGTCCTTACAACCAAAAACTTTGGGTGCCCATGGTCCATCTGCAGAGCCCACCCACCTGCACGCTCTAGGAAACAGGGATGCATTTTCCTTGGAGGCACTCAGGGGTTGGTTCTCAGCCCCCTGCCTTGTTCGGACCATGACCCCCTGCTGCAATCAGATACGGGTATATATGCCAATCACCCCTGCCCCTCTAAGACTGTAGGACAGAGCCTGTACCACACACTTGATGATCAGCTACCTGGAAACCTGAGCTGAATTCATACAAGAAAACTGAGTGGACTCCTAGACTGATATACCTGATAACTGTTCTAGCCAGCTGGGGACAGGACATCAGAGCTCCAAAGGCAAAAATAATCAAGCTAGCTTACTCAAGCAACCCATAGAGGTATACCAAAACAAAACGAAGCAAGAAGCTACGACACAGTAAGCAAGCATGAACTAATACAATAACTTATAGATGGCTCAGAGACAACAGTCAATATCAAATCACATAAAGAAACAGACCATGATCACCTTGACAGGCTCCCAAAACAAAGAATCCATGGATCTTCTAGATGAAGGTACATTCCTGGAATTACCAGATGCAGAATACAAAAGTTTAATATACAGAACCCTTTAAGACATCAGGAAGGAAATGAGGCAATACATAGAATGAGCCAAGGAACACACAGATAAAGCAATTGAAGAAATTAGAAAGATTATTCAGGAACATAATTAAAAGTTTAATAAGCTGGAAAAATCCATAGAGAGACAGCAATCAGAAATTCAAAAGAGTAACAACAAAATTACAGAAGTAGACAACTCAACAGAAAGTCAGAGGAGCAGAATTGATCAAGTAGAAGCTAGAATTTCTGAACTCAAAGTTAAATCACTTGGCACTAATATATTTGAAGAAAAATCAGATAAAATAGTTTTAAAAATGAAGAAACCTTAAGAATCATGTGGGACTCTATCAAGAGAAATAACCTACAAGTGACTGGAGTACTAGAACAGGGAGGGATAACAGAAAATACAGTGAAAATTGTTGAAGATTTGTTGGAAGAAAACTTCCCTGATATTGTGAAAGATGAGAAGATATCTATCCAAGATGGTCACTGAACTCCACATAAAGTAGATCTTAAAAGAAAGTCACCAAGACATATTATAATCAAACTTGCTAAAACCAAAGATAAAGAGAGAATTATAAGAGCAGCGAGGGATAAATGAAGAGTCACCTACAAAGGAGAGCCAATAAGAATAAACTCAGACTACTTGGCAGAAACCATGCAGGCAAGAAGGCAATGGGATGACATATTTAAAAAATTGAAGGAAAAAAATTGCCTGCCAAGGATCATGTATCCAGCAAAACTGTCTCTTAAATATGAAGGTGAAATTAAGACATTTCCAAATAAACACAAGTTCAGGGAATTCATAAAAACCAAACCAAAACTATAAGAAATACTAAAGGGAGTTCTTTGGTTAGAAAATCAATAATATCAGGTATCAACCCAAGACTAGAACACTGGGCAGAGCAAACAGAAGTCAACCAAGACAGGAAAATAAAAAAAAAACAAAGCAAAATTATATATATATATATATATATATATATATATATATAAGCTCAAAACAGGGTAACAGAGATGTTATTATGCAAAAGAAGACAACATTAAAACAATAAAGAGGGACTAAGAAATGCAATCATATGCCTTCCATATGGAGAGGAAGATATGACGCTACAAAGAAATAAAACTTAGTTTTAAATTTAGAAAAATAGGGGTAAATAATAAGGTAACCACAAAGGAGACAAACTATCCTACTCATCAAAATAAAATACAAGGGAAAAATACAGACTCAGCAGAAACAAAATCAACAACAACAAACATGAGGAAAGGACAATGTATAAAGAAAACCTACTCAGCACATAAAATTAAGTGGGAAAAAGAAACTGTCAACAACACACAAAAAAATACATCAAAATGATAGCAGTAAATTCATACCTATCTATAATTACCCTGAATGTAAATGGACTAAATGCACCAATAAAGAGACAGAGAGTGGCAGAATGGATTAAAAAACAAGATCCGTCTATATGCTGCCTACAAGAGACACACCTTAGAGAAACAAACAAACAAAAACTCAAAGGATGGAAAAAAATATATCAAGCAAACAACAATCAAAAAAGAGCAGGAGTGGCAATATTAATTTCTGACAAAATAGACTTTAAAGTTAACAAAATTGATAAACCACTGGCCAAACTGACAAAAAAGAAAAACAGGAGAGGAAGCAAATAACCCAAATGAGAAATGAGATGGGCGATATTACAACAGACCCAAATGAAATTAAAAGAATCATATCAGATTACTATGAAAAACTGTACTGTAAAAAATTTGAAAACCTAGAAGAAATGGAGGAATTCCTAGAAAAACACTACCTACCTAAACTAACACAAACAGAGGTAGAAGAACTAAATAGACCCATAACAAAAGAAGAGATTGAAAAGGTAATCAAAAACTCCCCCCCCAAAAAAGCCCTGGTCCAGAAAGCTTCACTGCAGAGTTCTACCAAACTTTCAGAGAAGAGTTAACGCCACTACTGCTAAAGGTATTTCAGAGCATAGGAAAGGACGGAATACTACCAAACTCGTTCTATGAAGCCACCATATCCCTGATACCAAAACCAGGTAAAGACAACACAAGAAAAGAAAATTATAGACCTATATCCCTCATGAATGTAGATGCAAAAATCCTCAACAAAATTCTAGCCAATAGAATTCAACAACATATCAAAAAATAATTCACCATGACCAAGTAGGATTCATAAAAAATTTTTTTTTTTTTATGCAGGGATGGTTCAACATTAGAAAAACTCTTAATGTAAGTCACCACATAAATAAAACAAAAGACAAGAATCACATGATTTTATCGATTGTTGCAGAAAAGGGATTTGACAAAGTTCAACACTCATTCATGACAAAAACTCTCAGCAAAATAGGAATAGAAGGAAAATTCCTCAACATAATAAAGGCATTTATACAAAGCCAACAGCCAACATCACCCTAAATAGAGAGAGCCTGAAAGCATTCCCACTGAGATGGGGAGCCAGACAAGGATGCCCTTTATCACTGCTCTTATTCAACATTGTGTTGGAGGTCCTAGACAGAGCAATTAGGCTAGATAAAGAAATAAAGAGCATCCAGAATGGCAAGGAAGAAGTCAAAGTATCTCTATTTGCAGATGACATGATTTTATACACAGAAAACCCTAAGGAATCCTCCAGAAAACTACTGAAACTAATAGAAGAGTTCAGCAGAGTACTGGGATACAAGATAAACATACAAAAATCAGTTGGATTCCTCTACACCAATGAAAAGAACATCGAAGAGGAAATCACCAAATCAATGCCATTAACAGTAGCCCCCAAGAAGATAAAATACTTAGGAATAAATCTCACCAGAGATGTAAAAGACTTATACAAAGAAAACTACAGTACACTTCTGCAAGAAACCAAAAGAGACTTTCATAAGTGGAAAAACATACCTTGCTCATGGATAAGGAAGACTTAACATTATCGAAATGTCTATTCTACCAAAAGCGATCTATACATTTAATGCAATTCCTATCCAAATCCCAAAGACATTCTTTAAGGAGATGGAGAAACAAATCACCAACTTCATATGGATGGGAAAGAGGCCCTGGATAAATAAGGCATTACTGAAAAAGAAGAACAAAGTGGAAGGCCTTATGTTACCTGATTTTAGAACCTATTATACCGCCACAGTAGTCAAAACAGCCTGGTGCTGGTACAACAACAGACACATGGACCAATGGAACAGAATTGAGAATCCAGACATAAATCCATCCACATATGAGCAGTTGATATTTGACAAAGGTCCCAAAACAGTTAGATGGGGAAAAGACAGTCTTTTTAGCAAATGGTGCTGGCATAACTGGATATCCATCTGCAAAAAAATGAAACAAGACCCATACCTCACTCCATGCACAAAACCTAACTCTAAATGGATCAAAGACCTAAATATAAAATCTAAAAACAATAAAGATCATGGAAGACAAAATAGGGACAACGCCAGGAGCCCTAATACATGGCATAAACAGTATACCCCAGTGCCGTCGAGTCGTATACAAAACATTATAAAGAATGTAGAAGAAAAACTAGATAACTGGGAGCTCCTAAAAATCAAACACCTATGCTCATCCAAAGACTTCACCAAAAGAGTAAAAAGACTACCTACAGACTGGGAAAAAGTTTTTAGCTATGACATTTCTGATCAGCACCTGATATCTAAAATCTACATGATACTGCAAAAACTCAACTGCAAAAAGATAAATAACCCAATTAAAAAATGGGCAAAAGATATGAATAGACACTTCACTAAAGAAGACATTCAGGTAGCTAACAGACACATGAGGAAATGTTCATGATCATTAGCCATTAGAAAAATGCAGATCAAAATTATAATGAGATTTCATCTCACTCCAACAAGGCTGGCATTAATCCAAAAAACCCAAAATAATAAATGTTGTAGAGGCTACGGAGAGATTGGAATACTTATACACTGCTGGTGGGAATGTCAAATGGTACAACCACTTTGGAAATCGATTTGGCACTTCCTTAAAAAGCTAGAAATAGAACTACCATACGATCCAGCAATCCCACTCCTTGGAATATATCCTAGAGAAATAAGAGCCTTTACACTAACAGATATATGCATACCCATGTTTATTGCAGCACTGTTTACAACAGCAGAAAGATGGAAGCAACCAAGGTGCCCATCGAGGATGAATGGATAAATAAATTATGGTATATTCACACAGTGGAATACTACGCATCGATAAAGAACAGCGAGGAATCTGTGAAACATTTCATAACATGGAGGAACCTGGCAGGCATTATGCTGAGTGAAATTAGTCAGTTGCAAAAGGACAAATATTGTATAACTATTATAAGAACTTGAGAAATAGTTTACACTGAGAAGAAAACATTCTTTTGTGGTTATGAGAGGGGGGATGGAGGGGGAGTGGGAGAGGGAAATTCACTAATTAGATAGTAGATAGGAACTACTTTAGGTAAAGGGAAAGACAGCACACAATACAGGGGAGGTCAGCACAATTGGACTAAACCAAAAGCAAAGAAGTTTCCTGAATAAACTGAATGCTTCAAAGGCCAGTGTAGCAGGGGCAGGGGTCTGGAGACCATGGTTTCAGGGGACATCTAAGTCAATTGGCATAATAAAATCTATTAAGAAAACATTCTGTATCCCACTTTGAAGAGTGGTGTCTGGAGTCTTAAATGCTAGCAAGCAGCCATCTAAGATGAATCAATTGGTCAACACACCTGGATCAAAGGAGAATGAAGAACACCAAGGACACAAGGCGATTGCGAGCCCAACAGACAGAAAGGGCCAAATGAACCGGAGACTACATCATCCTGAGACCAGAAGAACTAGATGGTGCCCAGCTACTACCGATGACTACCCTGACAGGGAACACAGCAGAGAACCCCTGAGGGAGCAGGAGAGTAGTGGGATGCAGACCCCAAATTCTCATAAGACCAGACTTAATGGTCTGACTGAGACTGGAAGGACCCTGGTGGTCATGGCCCCCAGACCTTCTGTTGGCCCAGGACAGGAACCTTTCCCAAAGCCAACTCCTCAGACATGGATTGGACTGGACAATGGGTTGGAGAGGGATGCTGGTGAGGAGTGATCTTCTTGAATCAGGTGGACACTTAAGACTATGTTGGCATCTCCTGCCTGGAGGGGAGATGAGAGAGTGGAGGGGGTTAGAAGCTGGAGAAATAACATGAAAAGAGAGAGTGGAGGGAGAGAGAGGGCTGTCTCATTAGAGGGAGAGTAATTGGAAGTGTGTAGCAAGGTGTATATAAGTTTTTGTGTGAGAGACTGACTTGATTTGTAAACTTGCACTTAAAGCACAATAAAAATTATAAGAAAAAAAAAAAAAAAACTCCTCAGCCAGAGTCCAAAGAGTCTTCTCATTCTCTTCTAGTCACTGGCAGTTAGGGATAATACCACAGTAACAAGTTGTTATTCATAACCTGCGGGTGTGTCAATTTGGAAACTTCCTTCCTCTGGTCGTCCTCCACATATGTTCTATTCACATCTGATTTTGGTATGAGCATAATAACATACAGCAAAAAATTTTGGAAACTTTACTTCTTTTTCTAGTCTCTGGAATTTTTCATCATAAAAACTAACAGTTCCTTGTAGGCTTGGTAGAAATTCATCTATAAAGCTACCTACATACGGTGATATTTAGAGGTTGTGATGGTTAAGACTGGGTGTCAACTTGGCTGGGCCATGATTCAGTGTTCTGGCAGTTGTATAATGTTGCAATCATTTCCCTGTGGAGATCTGATATGTGATCAACCCCATGATGGGAGTCAGTGCCAGCAGGGGCAGGGCCTATGGCAGCTCACCGTTGCCCTCAGCCTTCACCTCCCCATCCTCCTGCATCATTTTCTGTCAAAACCAAGAGGCTCGCTGAGAGTGAAGATCTCACGAGGCTGGCTCCTGTTTCTCTGACCTCTGGTTCTTGGGACTTGAGCTAGCAGCTTACGTCAATCTTCATAACCTATGAGCAACAGCCCTGCTCTCTGGCCTCCTGATCTTGGGTTCACCAGCCCCTGTGGCTTCCTGGATCAAGAGAAGCCTCTTTCCTGACCCATGGACTTAGGACGTTACAACCTCTACAACTTCATGAGCCATTTCCTTGATATAAATCTCTCTCTCTCTCTCTCTCTCTATATATATGTATACTGTTTACTGGTTTTGCTTCTCTAGAGAACCCAGCCTAAGACAGAGATAGTACTTTCCCATTTTATTTTCTGGCTATTGATTTAGTCAAATACTGTTGAGTAATTTTGTTTATCTATGGTTTCTTTAAATTGATCATTTAATTTAGATGTCTAAATTTATTAGTGTAAGAGTGTTATTTTATAAGCCCATAGCCAAACAAGCATTTGGTTTTATTTTTCAAGTTTCTTTTGGTTTTCTTGCCTATAATATTTATTTTTCTTTATGAATTCCTTACTTCTAGTCTCTGTTCATATTCCCCTATTATCTATGTTATTTTATTGCATACTTAGTTTACTTATTTACAATTTGTCTTGTTTGGGATATAGTAAGGGGAATGGGAGGCCTTTTTCACATACCTCCCCCCCACCAAGTTATCCAGATTGGGACTGCTGAATGTCAAGGCTAAATCAAGACTGCCGTTCATTTGTGGAAATAACAAGAATAGATATGAAAAAAAGCTAACACCCATTCATGGAAATAATAAGAACACATATTTAAAAGCTTTACTGTTCTGACTAGATCCAATTAGTGCATAAAAGAAATCAAAGATGTCACAGTACAGTAATGAGGACCCACAGACTCTTAAGCCAGTGAATAGGTTCCCACCTAATAAACAAATATTTCTTTTTCTCAGTACAGGTATAGACTGTATGTTCCCTGCAAAAATTCTTGCACATTAAATTAGAGCCCATCCTCACGTCTCTAGCCACCTCCAAACTGGGCGTGATTGGAGATGACAAGCATCACGGATCACCCTGCAAAGCCTGAAGCAGTTCTCTAGGCTACAAGACTTGGGCTGAGCCCCTAGGCTGCCATAAGGAGGGAGGTGCCCAGAAAGATAGCCGCTTTTCTTATAGGAGTAAATCCATCCTGATGGAGAGACATAGAGTTTGTCAAAGAAAGAGGTAAACAAAAGAGTGCCTAGGACTTCGCACTCAGGGGGTGGGTTAGGAGTGGAGCTTACCAACAGGATTCCACCTCCAGTTTCCAAAGGCTTCTCTTTCGAGGCTCAAGGGAAAAAAAAAATCTAGTTATATATTTTTCTCTACTTAGATATTACCTGCAGAAACTGCTGTGTTTGTTAACATAGGCATCTTGGAGTTTAATAAAAGTTTTCTAAAGGCAATGATACTGGTACAGAGTCTTGAAAAACTAGTAAATTTTATCAAGATGAGTGAGAAAGTAAATATTTTTGAAAGAGGAAAGGGCAAGAAGAAAAGATCGTACAAAGAAGAAAAAGGCAAGGACAAGGACACTCTGAATTCAAAGTCAACTGAGAGAAAGATTTGCAAGCCAGGAAGATGGAGACAAATATCAGCTTTATTACTGAAGGAGGCTACCCTGGAGAAAGTGGCACAGATGCGGGGGCAGGATGGACTTTCTAATATTTTCCTGTAACAGGCAACTTCTGACATGGTTCCTAGTGACGCCGGTGTATCTTGGTGTACTCCTGTGTTTATGACCTTGTGTGATTCTCCGCCCGCCCCCCCCCCCCCGCCTTGAGTGTGGCTGGATCTAATAATTTGCTTGCATGAAAAGAATATAGCAAGAAGTGTAAGATGTCACTTCCAAGACTGGGTTATAAAAAAATTCTCACTTCCATCTTGCTTGTACTCTCTTTCTAGATCTTCTCAGCTTGCTTATGATGATGATACAAGCTGCCATACTGAGAGCTGTCAGGTAGAGAAGTCCACATGGAAAGGACCTGAGGGTGACCTTGGGCCAATAGGCATCAAGAAACGGAGACCCTCAATCTAACAAAACTGTAAGGCAATACGTGTCGTTGCTTTAATCAACTAGGTTTGGGATAATTTGCTATGCCACTATAGACGACTCGAGAGGCATAGCCTTGCCCCCCAAAACAAAGTATATGTATGATTATAGGTCCCTAGGTTTTTTTTTTTTAGGTGGTAGAGATGGTTTGTGTGCAACTGTGAACCTAAAGGTTGGCGGTTTGAACCCCCCTCCCCACCAGCAGTACTGCAGAAGAAAAGTCCTGGCACTTTGCTTTTGTTAAGATTACAACTAAGAAAACTCTATGGAGCAGTTCTACTCTGTAACACTTAGGGTTGTCATGAGCCGGAATTGACTCTATGGCAACTAAGAACAAGAACAACAACATGTATGATTGGAGAACACTTACTGCCAAGGAGAGACAGGGCCTGTCAGAAAAACAAAACCAGAAGATACCTGAACCAAACATTCATGCTTCTTTTTTTTCCAATTTGGCCAATTGCATAAATCTTTTCACTTCCTCAAAGGGTGTTATATAAGTAGCAGCACTGCCCAAAGCAACCAATATCGTTTAGAAAACAAGTTAGCTAAGATCTGAGAGCTCACCTTTTTCCCTTCTGAAGGGCCAGCATTCAAGTTTAACTTCCCATGGACTGGTACCATCCTTCTCTTGCCAGGAGAGTGTATCATCCCACAGGCCTCAAGTTCCAGGTATGGGACAGGTGGCTTTCCCAGACAATATTGTCAATAGTGAGCTATTACGAATCCAGACTGTGCAGTGCAAGTAACCTGTATGTGTCTCCACGGATAAGGACATTTTCTCATGCTTATCCTGTAAGAATGGACACCTGTGGTGATATAGGTCAGGTAGCAGGGTCCCTTTACTGGAATAGAACCCATTCTGGGTTTAGTAGATGTTCTGACAGACATGTTTTTCTTTGAGAAAATGGAGGAATGAGTGTATTTCCGTCTTCTTGTCCCTGGCTTTTTAGTTCCCTTTTCCCAATATAGTATATTCTGGAATTCACACTGTGTTGTTATAGAATTCATTTCAACCACTTGTATGGTCTCCCTAGTAAGACAGAGAGGAGTGGATGAGTGAGAGACTGAGGATACACCACGAGTGTTCCTTCTGTATTTTTTCTTCCCTTGCTAGTGGAAATGTGGGAGGGGGAGGGTAAGTGTCCCTCAGTCACACCCCCCACACACACGTGTGTGTGGGGGGGTGCATGTCTACATGCATGCACACGCATGCATGCACACACACAAACCAATGAAAGGCAGAGAACTATGAAAAGATAGGACAGGTTGGAGAACTACAAATAGGTCGACATGGCAAGATAAAAAAGTTTAAGGGCATGGTGGTGGTGGACTGCCAGGGCCACCTTGCTGCACAACTCCATGTTGTCCAACCCAGTAGGAGCAGCGCCCCCTGGAGTTGCACAAAGCAGTGACCCTCACAGAGCCCCTGGATGGCACCAGTCTCTCACATCCTTCTCTCTCTGGACCTTTCTTATTTTAGGGATGACAATTTTTTAGTGTTTTTTTTTAGTTTTATAAGCACAAGCAAAAAAAAAAACAAAACATTAAATCAGTCCAAAACCTGCCACCAAGACACTGCCTTGCTTCTTACCTTCCTGTTGTATTTGTGAGGCTGTTCAAAATAAATACTGGGATGATTCATCGTAGCCTCTGGAAGTTGTCTGACAGCACTCTATTCCGGTGTCTGACTGAAGCTACTTATATCTTGTGTCACTTTCTGCAGTGACTCAGTTCCTAGCAAAGATTAATGTAGTTAGAGCATTTTCCAGAAATAGTAAATCACCCCCGAAACTGATTGCGACTCTGGAGCTGCCTTGCCTGTGAGTTATTCATGTAGCTCGCCAGTGTTGCTCTCATAAACAGATATTGTTTGATCCGTTGCTAATCATTCCTACTGAAGTTAGAGTAGGCTCAGGGCTGGGGAAATACTGAGCTTTCCTTCAAAGGAGCAGTAAGTTTGCAAGACGTACAAAATGTTAAGCTACTCCCTGCACCAGACCTTTCTTATGTTGATGGACACTGAATAAATATTCAAGAAGAGCTTGTGTTCAAAGCCGCCATATATCAAAGCTCATTGGAGCAGGTCACTTTGATAATCAACTGACAGAATTATTTTATTTTCGTAAGTCTCTCTTACCATACTGGCTGTGTTTAGCAATGATATTTTTCTCTGTCAAAATAAATGACAGTCACATGATTAAATACCATAAAGAGATTTGCCAAGAAGACTTATCTTTCATTGACTCCTTTTCTCAGAAGGTAATACTGCCAAGAAAATTTAATTTACAAAATCAATTCTTTGCTGTTTGTTTGTTAATCATTAAACAGTGTTTCTGGGCAGTGACAGTGCACCAGACCAGACGTTCTTTAAGCACAGGGACCCCAGAAAATTGTCTAACGTGTGGCTGGGACTCAAAAGCCTTATTGAACAGTATATTTCAAGAGTATAGCAGGACCACACGTCTTTCTTGGGCTTTTCAGCTATGGTTATTTAGATGTGGGAAATTTTACCTGGTCTCTGGTGGTACAGTGGTTAAAGCAATCGGCTGCTAAAAGAAAGATCAGTGGTTCAAACCCACCAGCCACTCCATAGGAGAAAAATGCAGAAGTCTGCTTCCATAAAAATTTAAAGCCTTGGAAACTCTACGGAGCAGTTCTATTGTGTTGGAATCGACTCAGTGGCAGTGAGTTTGATTTGGTTTTGGAAACAGATAAAGAAGTCATTTCATTTGAAGCCCTTATTGCTTTCAATCCTGGACCAAGAAATTTTGAATTCCAGCTTTTTTTATTAGATTCAGGGCTTCCAAGAAAATTTATATTTTAAGGGCTCCACCAACCTCTGAAATCAAATTGAGAGAAATCCTCGGAAGTAGCAACCTAAAAATTGCCTGTGTATCAGACACCCTTTCCTGCTTGGCTTTGCACAGTCAAAATTCTAATTAATCATTCCTAGTCAGACGAAATGTCTGTAGCATCTCCTTCCTTCACTTAATGCCTAAAGAGACTTGGTGGCTAATTTTGCAGTGGCATAACTAGACAGGTGAAGGAAAAAAGATGTGCCTTGGGTGAACCACAAGGCAGAGGAGCTCAGAGAGATATTTAACTCTATTCTGTTACTCTGCTAATATGTCCTTTCATTCAGAGTTGCTGGAGCCAGGCCCATCAGCCACTATGGCTTAAATCAGTTATCTCTAAGTTTGCTGCCATTACTAACATTCAAATTTCTCCCAAAAGTAGGTCCTTTTTCTTCTTTTCTCCATAGTTGCAGAGATTGAATTTTGTATCCCATTCATCTTCCCTGTCAAGTGGGGAATAGAGCAAAGGTGGACAAGGCTGGGACATGTCACATTGTGGCTACAGAGGGGCACAGAGGAGTGTACCTCTTCCTCTTAGTTACAAAAGTCTCAATTTAGGTCCAAGTAGCATTGGAATGGAGCCCTGGTAGCGAAGTGGTTAAGAGCTCTGCTGCTAACCAAATGGTCGGGAATACAAATCCACCAGCCGCTCCTTGGAAACACTATGGGGCAATTCTACTCTGGCCTATAGGATCGCTATGAGTTAGAATAGACTTGATGGCAAAGGATAGCATTAGAATAGTCCAAGTTCAACTGGGAAAGCCTGATGTAGTATATTCAGTAATTGTGCTGGCTGAGGAACCCAATTAAGTATTAGCCCATATATGCTTTTTTCACCATTGATTCTCAGTTGAAAAATATCTACCTTACTTGCTTTCACACATAACATGGTTATTATGGTTCATTGTGCATTTAGCTGTGGAGAGACACCAGGGCTAAGGGAGCCAGTATATCCACAAGCTTGCAAATGCTTTCATTCAAACCAAGCTCCACCACTTACTGCCAGCTGTGTGATGATGCTGGACACCTTAACAAACCTCTCTGTCTCCTCATCTGTAAAATAAAGATACTAATTCCTGCCTCTTAAGACCTTGTGAAGATTAAACAAGACAATATATGGAAATAGTGTGGCTTTAAATGTGTAAATTCTTTTCCATTCTCTTTTTATGACAAATATTCGGAAACACCTGAAGAATGAATAGGAGCTGTGCATGCTATAGAAACAATCAATTAATCAGACATTTCTGTGAAACACAAGTTCAGCATGACTTTCTAAGTAGGCTTTGTGAAACCAGAGTATCTCCAGGGCCCAGGCAGATGGTCATATTCTGAGGGGAAAAAAAAAAAAAAAGCTTTTTTTTTATTTTTCAGAAAATCCTATTTGGTTGGTTCCTTCATTATGATTTGGCAAAATGCCATTCACAACAGATAGATATGAATACCAACCAGAGAGAATGTGCTTGTACCCCAAGTCTTGGCATATGGCACCAGATTCCCTCACCAGGCTGTCAAAACAGCTGCTGTGCAGTTTCCCCACCTGTGGTTAAAAAGCTCTGCCAAGAGCGTCGCCCTGTAGAGAAGAACCTGCAGTCAGATGGCTCTCCTGGGTTGAAAACCACGCCTAACCTCCGGAGAACTAGGAGCCCTTCCTCCCACCCTTTTTCAAATCTTTAAAATTCCTGGGAATGAAGGAATATTTAGCTGTTCGAGCACACCTATGCTTTTATTAATGTGGAAAAAATGATAGCGAGGCTTGATAGAAAGGATTGGGTAGATTCCTATTAAGTCTTAACTGAACAATTTATTTGTAGTTAAACAAAGCTATTTAACACCTTTTGAGTATTAATTTCCTCTTCTTCAAGAGGAAATAAGTAATACTTCGCACGAATGCAGTGATGATTGGAAATCAGATGAAAATGATAGTCTGGCTAGCGGTGCTGGTGGCAGAGGCGGTAGTAGTAGCAGTGTTGTGTGGCCTCAAGTTGAAGTCCAACTCATAGTGACCCTATAGGACAGAGTAGAACTGCCCACAGGCTTTCTAAAGCTGTAATCTTTATGGAAGCAGACTGCCACATCTTTTTCCCACAGAGCCACTGGTGGATTCGAACCCCCAACCTTTTGATTAGTGGTGATCATTCAACTACTGAACCACCATGGCTCCTTTAAGTAGTAGTAACAGTCAGTTATAAATGACAATACTGTCACAATAACAATATTACTATCATAATAGTAAATAAAAAAAATTTTTTTTTATTGACTATTAAACAGCAAGCGTGTTTCTAAGTGCTTTACAAGTGTTAGTCATTTAATCCTTACAGCCACCTGACAAACATATGTTTTGTAAAATAGTTAAGGAAACCAAAACCCAAACCAAGGCAGAATGAATTTAAATAACTTGCCCAAGGGGTGAAACAGGGACTAGAACCCAGGCAAACTGGCTGCAGAGCCGTTACTAAAGGTATTGAGGAAACGGTAACTATTTTTATGGGAGGAGAAAAAAAAAAAAGATTCACAGTTAAATTGAGTATGTTAATGAAATCTCTGTTGGTGAAAAGCAAACGACAGCTATAGCCTCTGTGAATGATTTCTGTCTGGCACTTCTTGCTTAGGTAGGAAGATTTTGCTGAGAGAAGGATAATTCAAAGTCACTCCTTTTAATGACAACCCAGAAATAATGTTAAACAAAAGTCAAAATCATTACAGGCATACTACAAAGAAGCAGTATAATTTAAGCAATTGGGCAGATCGTGAAAGTATTGTTTTTATATTTTAATTGCTGACAGAAAAAATTTAATTAATGCATTTTATATCCTTATATTTTACAGTTTATATTAATCCGAATCTGTATTTTTACGTGGTTTAACATAGAGCGCATTAAACACAGCCTGTCCTGATGAAATTGATTTTATTAAATCTGGCAAATATTAACTACTTGCTGAAAGCAGATTGAACTCACAGGTGCATTTGCAGCCTCTTTTGCCAGGTAGATGGCTTTTTATTTTCTGTCAAGGACCATAGGCCTAAGGATAGGAATGTCTGCTGAAGGCTACAACAAGGTTAAAAAGTAGATTAAGTTTGATTCATTTCTAAATCTGCAGAAATACAAAGTGTTCAGTGTGCTTGATTTGAAAATTTAGGATATACAACACAATCCTTTATTCTATAAACTTCATAGGTTCTAAAATTTATACTTTGGTTCAATGTAAAGGCCCACATGCGAAAAGGGATGTCAGAAAACTGGAGACAGATTGAGATAGAAACACATACAATTAGGTAAGGGGAGGTTAACAAATAACGAAAAGGTGACAGACACAAGAGAAGAAAAGATGGGCAAGAAAAGAACAGAGGTCTCAGTCTCTCTGAATTTTGTTCTGTCTTCTTCATATCTGTTTAAGTTCTCCCCACTAACCAATGTTGAGAGAGTACTTCCTGGTAGAAATTTGGGGCAATAGAAGGGTCCACCTTATTTGTTTCCCCAGTGATCTCTGTGAGTTTAGGAACTGACAGTCTCATTGAGAATACTAGTCTAAGAGAATGAAGCTTACAACAAGGGAGAAGCAGAGATAAAGAATAAAGACCATGTCTTGACAGCATTTAAGCCCACAGTTCCTGGGTCCCTGTCTTTGGTTATGTGTGTATATGTAATAATGGATCTCCATTTTTGCCTAAGCCAATAATAAGCTCTTCTTCATTTCAACAACAATAAAAAAAAGTCCTGGCTAATATAAAAATTGTTACTTGAATAAAGGAATATTTCAGTGATGCATCCATCCTGAGAAACTTGTGCTACACGATGGCAAAGACATAATTAAAACTATCAGCTATTATTTCAAGGATTCAGGTATTAGCTCATTATGGCTGAAGCTTTAGAGGATTTGGTAGAAAAACGTCAGATACTGGAGTCTGTTGTCTTCTTCTGGGGTTGAAATGGAGAGACAACACTACTGAATGCATACAGGGAAGAGCGGGGCAGCCATTTCACTTGCTTTTCAGGCTGTAGCCAATGATCTCAGACCACCCAACATCAGCGAATCACGTGCCTATTAAATTGTGTGAGACAAATTCTCTTCTACATTCTAAATGGATGTGCTGCTTAGAAAGGTAGATGCTGAGAGAGCGAGAGGAATTGGAAAATCCTAATCTCAGCTGACACCTACCAAGCATCTCCTGCCAACCAGAGGTAATAATGCCTCACTCTAGACTACCGTGATAGACTTGGATGAAGCCAATTAACAGATTAGCTCTGTCTCAGGATCCAGACCAGTTCAGAAGCAAAAGCTGAGGCCGAGAGAGAATCTCTTATGCCAAGACCCTAAGGACACAGGCTTGGTCCCCTGACCTGTTGCTAAAATAAAGAATAAATGCAAAAGATACAAAGATCATGACTAGACAAGATTTTGTAACTTATCATCAACCAATGAAAACCCCCACAATGAGATCACTTCTCTTAATAAGTTGGATTTGAGAGGTTTGGATTTCCAGAAAACCTCAAACCTGGCAAAAATACACCTGTGATTGGCCTCCCCTCACCCAAGTCAATCTCCAGAGTTTTCTATGCCCCTCAAAGGAACTGGGCTGCTAAATCCACATAGTACGCTCAGGAATTGTGTTATCTGTGAGCCACTAACCACTGTGGCTATTTACATTTAAATTTATTAAAATTGAAAACACACACACACACACACACATACACACACATCCTCAGTCATACTAGGAGCCCTGGTGGTGCAAAGGTTAAGAGTTTGGCTGCTAACCCAAAGGTCTGCAGTTCAAATCTACCAACTGCTCCTTGGAAATATGGGATAGTTCTACTCTGTCCTGCAGGGTTGCTGAGTCAGAATCGACTCCATAGCGATGAGTTAGGTTTTGTTTGTTTTTTCAGTCATACTAACCCCACATTTCAAGAGCTGGCTAGCCCCATGTAGCAAGTGGCTACTACATAGGCTAATTCCAAATAACGTTTCTGTAGCATAAAGTACTGTTAGACAATACAGCTCTAATAAATGCATAACGGGGCACCCAAACAGGGGGGAAAAAAAGGAGATGACACACAAACTTTCCTGCCCAGAAAGCAGAATTTGCGATAGCCACATTGGCTCAGTAAGGTGCTTCGGTGATGGGAAAGTATATCATCAGGGGTCCCATCATCTGAGACCTTCTATTCCCATCTTTTGCAACATTATCCTAGTCCAGTGGAATATGGTATATGTTCTGGAGTGGTGACCACTACAAGCTACTTCCCTTTTCCTTCTTTGATAAATGAGAGTTCTAATTTTAACTTCATTTATAAAATTTTCTCTCCACCATTAAATATGTGCGAGGTAATGCAAAGTCAAGAGGCAAAGAATATTGACTTATAATTTTAATACAGGAAGGGCAACTAGAGTTTAATCTACCATAGAGGAATATAGGGAGATAAAGCGGGTAAGGAAACTTAAGCCCTGGTGCCTGTCTATATGACCAATACACAGAAAAGAGACCTCTACACTCTCCATCAATTGCAAGACTACAGTCACGTAGAGGTTTCTGGTAAGCATTGAGCTAGCACTATGAGTGGACCCGGGCACCAGAGAAAGGAAATTTAAATAGAAACAGTATCCAGAGGAGACTGATAGCAATTCTAACAAACACACACACACACACACACACACACACACACAAAGAAGCATAAGCAATATATACTTATTTATTTATGATTTAAAAATTCAGTTGATGAAACCACAAAAGAGAATATTCACTACAGTTAGTGGTGTTAAGTGGCCTAGAAAACAAAGTACAGTAGAAGGAACAGCTCAAACGACACACCGTAAATGCAATGTAATGGGAATTAAAAGGAGAATATCAGATACTTGCATGTATTTAAAGAAAGCCTAAAGTACAAAAAATTATGGTATTGCAGAAGATTAAAAAGGAATATAG
Organism: Elephas maximus indicus; assembly: GCF_024166365.1. Lineage (NCBI taxonomy): Eukaryota > Metazoa > Chordata > Mammalia > Proboscidea > Elephantidae > Elephas > Elephas maximus. The sequence goes on along the minus strand of NC_064837.1, from coordinate 39,951,731 downwards.
GGGAAAGAAAACTGTTAAACAAACAGAAGGAAAATTTCTCCAAGTTGATGAAATATATGAATTTATAGATTTAAAGGATACACCAAATTCTAAGCAGGCTTGATGAAAATAAAACCCACCAAAGACATGCCTGGATAAAATTTCTGAGCTCCATGGATCATGAAAAATTCTAATAGTCTCCAGAGGAAAAGTATAAGATATCTACAAAGAAAAAAATAATCAGTTCTGGTACCAAACTTCTATATATATGTATATATAAACTTTTTTCGAGTACATCACTTAGTCATTCTTTCACAAATGGTCTGTGAATGGTCATGTTTTGGGATTCTTCCTACGTCCAAGAATGTTTTTACTTTGGAGTTTCACTTTAGTTTACTTTGAGTGCTTTCATAATTCAACTGACTTCTGTTTTTCACTGATTCCCTCCTATTTATTCTCTCTGTTCCCTTTTGATATTCTATTACATGGTATTTAGTTCTATATTCCACCTCTCCACCTTCCTTTCTCTTCTTTAACCTCCCCTTTTTTTCCTAACCTTTCATGCCATTCTAACTTACTAACTCAGTCTTCACTTGAATTCAGTTCATCTATTAAGTTTTTTACTTTTGTGATCATATATAGTTTTAAATCCAAGAACACCTATTGACTTATTTTATAGTAGCCTGTTCTAATTTTTCGAGTGTGATATTCTCCTAAATATATGAGAATTTTATTGTATTTGTTTTTTTAATTATCTTTGTTTCTCATTATCTTTTGTTTCCATTAGTCCTGGTGGTGTAGTGGTTAAGAGTTTGGCTACTAACCAAAAGGATGGGAGTTCGAATCCACCAGCTGCTCCTTGGGAACCCTATGGAGCAGCTCTACTCTGTCGTATAGGGTTGCTATTAGAAGGAATCAGGTCAACAGCAACAGGTTTGGTTTTCTGGTTTATAATTAGAGAAATGCAAATTAAAATAATATAAGGTACCATTTCTCATCTAACAAACTGGCTTTTTTTTTTTTTAACATATGACAACACATTCTTTGGTCCAGGGTATGGGGAAACAGGCATCCTCATACATTGCTGTTGGGAATGCAAATATACAACACTAGGAAGTCTGGAAATGAAGCTACCTCTGTCCTTATTTTCTGATCCAGCAATCTCAGTTCTAGGAATCTACCTTCAAGATACATATCAAAGAATATGAAAATACATATGCACAAGGTTATTTATTACCACATTGTTTGCAAATGCAAAATATTGAATACAATCTAAATGTCTGTACATAGGATAGTGGTTGAATGCATTATGATACATCCTCCCATACAATGAGTATTTTGCAACTGTAAAAAAGAATAAGGAATATGTCTATGAACTCTATGATATCGGGTGATTTCCAGAACATACTGTTCAGTGAGAAAGCAAAGCACAAAGGGATATTTATAGCATGCCACCTTTGATGTAGGAGCCCTGGTGGCTCAGTGGTTAAAGTGCTTGGCTACTAACCTAAAAGTCAGCAGTTTGAACCCACCAGCAGCTACGCGGGAGAAAGATGTGGCAGCCTGCTTCTGTAAAGACTCACAGCCTTGAAATTCCTAAGGGAAAGTTCTACTCTGTCGTATAGGGTCGCTATGAGTTGGAATCGACACGACGGCAGTGAGTTTGGTTTCGATGACCTTTCATGTAAGAAAGAAGAGGACATTAGAAGATACTCATATCTGCTTACTTGTGAAAAATAAATACAGGAAGGATAAATTGGAACTAAAGAGATTATCTACCTACAGGGGTAGGTAGAAAAAAGGAAAGAGAGTAGAGAATAGGATCAAGGTAGCAGGGATGAAGAAGCAGTGAAACTTCTCTGAATACATCTCTTTGTACAGTTCTGAATCTTAGAACATACCTAAAAAAAAATAAAAATAAACAACCAAACTAATGATAATGTGGAGGGCACAACTACCCCTCCCTAAATTAAATACAAAATCAGGCTTTTCGTCAATAAAGGACAAATGAATAAGTAAATGCTAAAGAAATATTTGGTCCTACCAAATGATTTAATAAGATTAAAGAATGAAATAAACACAGAAGAGTTAAAAAATCGTTTAGAAGTTTATTTCTGAAGGCTGAACACCATACAAAATTGTAATAAAATGTGTACATGTTTTTGTTACTCTTGAGGAAATATACAAATAAAGAAAAAAAAGATTGATTCTTACTAAAGAGGAAAAATGGGATGATCTATACAACAGAGAGAAAAAGGAGGTTTGTAGAGTAAAGAAAAGTGTGGAAGCAAAGAAACAATGCCATATTGGAATTCAAAATGACACTTTTAAGCAAAAAGTTTTGAGTTGACTCTGAAGAAAATAAAATGAGATGTCAATGGTTAATTTGGGTACACTACAAGACTATGGAGAAAATTAACAAAGAGATAAAAACTTTGAAAGCTTCCAAGGAAAGGAAATGGAGAGGCAAACAATGGATAATTGATGTACTTCATGGAAGGAATAGCACCATGGAACGAAATCGTTATTTGAGATACAAATTAAAAAAAATCTGTTTGAAGACCTAAATCTACATATCAGAACACTCACAGTATAAGAGGAAAAATTGACTAATACCACCTAAACAGGTCAAAGTACTTCAACTACAGTCACGTGTCAGGCTTAGAAGCCTGAAAGGAGTTACCTCAAATCCTATTTTGATTCAACACTATTGCTCAATCACACTCAATCTTCTGCTAGATAAATGCTTAAATTGTGAAGAGCTGATAGTACTCAACAATCACTGTGATGTGACATGCTACTTCTTTGATTAGAGGGGTCAGTAGGAGAAACACTTTACACTCCCAACCATTAGACAAAAGTGGTAGTTTTTCTGAGAATATCTTATTTCCCCTTTCCTTTTGAATTATTCCACTCTCATGTTGAAGGAATTTTCTTACCAAATTTTGAATTCAATTATTTGGCTGCTTTGAATTTAGACATAAACCAAAGTCAATATGTTTATATGGCTTTTCTGAGACTTTTATTGCTCACCTCTAAAGAAAAAAAAATAGCTCAGTGAGTTTTATATTTCACAAGAACTTAATCTTTAATTCAAATGATTGCTTTTGAATTTTTGAGCAATGTTGTAAACAAAAAAGTTACAGTAAAGGATGCTACCGTGTAGACTAGGTAACCTAAAAAAAAACCTATTCGAGGTTTATTAAACAAAAACCAACTTATGCTAGGGTTGTAAGGTTTTGACAACCGTATATTCCAAAGCTGGACTGGGGTCTTGCTTTTCATATAAGCCAAATTCCAGGAGGAGTGTTTAAAAAAAAGAAAAAAAGTTTAATTAATTTAGAAAAATACTACACCAGGATTCAATGTCTCATCCTATCAGAGAGGCACGCCTTTGATATGATACTAATGTGAATCAAAAAAAAAAAGTAAAGGACTGACAGATGCTAATCGATCACATCAAACTTCAAGGTCCAAGTATCTTTGCTTTAAAGTCAATTGAATCTAAACTAGGAATCCAATACTACGTTTCACTTAAAAGTTGATTACATTAAAATGATGATGAGCTTAATGAGTTACTAAGTTAAAATATCAACAAATCAGTTATGGCAAATTTAACTTTTGTAGAGCCATACTACAGGACACAAATAGTAATTCTCGACCCAGACATGGTTTCTCATAAGCTTTTTTATGTTGTCAAGTAGATCTTGTGCATTTCTCATGTGATTTAGAAATTGCTCCTTAAATGGTCTCCATGACTCCAACCTCCTTCCTACTATCCTTTACATTTTATGATCAGTAGAACACACTTAGGAAATGTCTGGTGAGCTAATGTTTGTTGTTGTTGTTGAATTTTTAAGGAATATTTGGGAAACTTTATTGTTACCTTGTAGCAGAGAGATTAATTTTACAGATAAAAGACCAAATGCTTTAGAGTTTACATTTATCTTTACCTAGATATGCTAGAAATTAAGTCCCAGATTGATTACCTTTCTTAGACAAATAAGTGAGAATTTCAAAGTTGGGTATCCCATTTTGATTTGGCTGGGTTTTTCTCAAGATCTGTGGCATTGATGCTGACATGTCCAGGATTTCAATCTTTAAATGCAGCATTATTATGGGAACTACCACAGCATAATGAAATTATTTCTCCTTCTGAAGAGGTAATAAAATATAGCAAGATTTGTGTGCCCACTTCCTAAAGGCAAATCACATTGAAGGAAGAGAAAATGAAAAATGTCTTACCCCAAACCTCTTTGTTTGGACTTTTTACTGCCTTGTTTTCCAAGTTTGTGTTTTGAGAACAGATAGGAACTTGATCCATAATGTACTGAATCAGATAAGACTTGTGTAGCTGCATATCACTTTTGAACTTATTGGAACTAAATTAGGAGAGCTATGGTTTGATGTATATTTGTGTTATAAAAATTGCCCTAAGCAGGTAATCAATGGGTGACACCACCTAGTTCTCATCACAAACCCTGAAACACTGGCTTGTTTGCCATAAAAAGCCTGACTATGTGCTCTGAGCACAGACTTTCTATATCTATATTGCAGCACAAAAGATACTTACAAATATAAGGCTCAGAACCATTCAGATATTTCAGAGAAATTCAATCTTACAGAAAGAACTGGAAATACTGGAGAAAAATGCAAAACAAAATTCTAACTCAGAAGGAAAGATCAGACTTTCTGGGCTTACAGACTGGAGAAACACTGAGAGTATGACCCCCAGCCACCCTTTCAGCTCAGTAATGAGGTCACTCCTGAGGTTTACCTCCAGCTGAAGATTGAACAGGCCCATGGGAAAAAAGCAAGACTAAAGAGGCACATGAGCCCTGGGGCAGGGAATGGAAGGCAGGAGGGAACAGGAAAGGTGGTAATAGGGAACCCAGGATTGAGAAGGGAGAATGTTGACATGTTGTTGGATTGTTAACAAATGTCATAGAACAATCTGGGTACTAACTGTTTGATGAGAAACTAGTTTGCTGTGTAAATCTTCATCTAAAGTACAACAAAAAACCTTCCTTGTAAAAAAAAAAAATGCAGGAGATATGGATTGTCTAGCTCAGCATTTCTCAAAGTGTATTCCACAGTCTCTTGTAATACTCTCTGAAAAAAATATTCTGTGGTTAATACATTTGATCAGCTCTGCAAATTATATTTTTTTCTGTTAGAGACTGATACAATTGCAGGCATACCAAAAGATGATATTGTCATTAGGACAATTTGGTCTTTGTCAGTGTCTTTTTTTTTTTTTTTTCCTTAAAATGAGGAGCTTGGGCAAGACCATGTTCCTTGGGCTATTAAGAGGTGTACACACACACACACTTACAAATGTGGTCAGTTAAATTTGAGAAATGCCAACTGAAATGTTCTATAACATTTACTAAGTGTCAAGCATAATTATCTTAGACATATTAGCTCATTTAAATTCTTACAAAAATATTCTTTCAAGTAGGTATTATTGTAATCCTCATTGAAGGACACTGACTCAAAAAAGTTAAGTAACTAGCTGAAGTTCACAAAACGCTTAAGAAGCTAAGCTGGGCTTCAACCTCAAGCTAGTTTCTAGAGTTCACGATCTTTTAAACCATCATGCTCTGAGAGGAAAGACAGCATGATGCATTCCACTTTTTAACTAGCTGCCTTGGCACGGAAACACCTTATTGTTCATAAGTTTTCTCATCTTCTATAGGCCTTTATGAATTTCATCTTCCCTTAAATTTAAAACCCTCACGTTTTTCACCTATGGGCAGAATTTTGAAGTATCAGCAAGCGCTAAGACTCTACCCTGAAACTGCCATGATAAAGTGGTAACGTTGTTCAGTAATCAAGAAAAAATGCTGTGTGTATAAAACTTGCAAAAAAAAAATTTCAAGTCTTTAATTATAAATACATTTGGAGGAAAAAGAAATCTAAGCTTTCTCCCTGAAGAAATTAAAACATAAAAAAATAAAAGAGCCATTTAAGTCACAGTTTTTTTTTTTTTTTTTGATGTGCCCTCAAAGCCTAGCTGCTTTCTTTCTTTTCTGATACTGTAACAGCTACTAGTGTACCTGAGAATCAGTCTTCAAATAAAAACACAGCTTTGAATGGAGACAAAAGAAGTTGTTGCCCTGGCAACGAGAATGACATAAAGTCCCCACACAGCACTTCCATCTCCAGTAATTCCCTTCCAGTTCTGTAAGTTTGCATTTAGATAGCATGGAGAATGGAGCTCTGCCCTTGGACTCTTTGAATAAGAGAATTCATTGGAATTCTCTTTGGATTAGACAGCTTCAGGTGGGAACCTAGTGGCATACCTTAGATACCTATTGTGAAGGTGGAAAAATGTAGATTTCCACAAATAAATTTCATGAGGCCATATGGCCAGCCTAGGTAAACATCTGTTTCTTGAATTTCGTTAATAGGAACTGAGTTTGGGGAAGCCTCACATTTTAGACTTTAAAAGAATGAAAGCTGTGAAATAGGAAAACCTGCCATATGCTTTCTACTTCAAAGCACCTCCTTTAAACTTCAGCTCTCAAACCTGCTTATTTAGGGAAGAAGATGGCACAAAAAATTAATTACTTAAAAATAAAAATCACTTTCAATAGAAGGAAAATGAAGGAGTTAGTGCAAATTCCCTTTCCTTTCGCTATTCAAGACCTTGCATTATGACTTAAATTTGAAGAAGTTGAAATTTTGAAATTCAACCATGTTGTAGGTGACTTCCTCCGGCAGTCAATCATATGCCAGTGGCTAGAATCCATTCATTCATTGATTTATTCATTCATAAAATTAAAATGGACTGTGTACTCCTGTTGTGTTTGCTGAATTAGAGATTCAAAGTAATACAGTACTTGGCCACTGCCCTTGAGGAGTTTAGAATCTAGGGTAGGAAACTGGTAAGACATAAACATGAACGTTAAAAATCCAAGCGTATAATTACCCTTATAAGTAGCCGTCTATGAATGCTTCTAGTTTTGTTGTGTGTGTGTTAAATATATATGTAACAAAACATTTTGCCATTTCAACATTTTTCGCATGTATAGTTCTATGACATTAATGGGCCTGTTAAAATCACAGAACTGTACATTAACAACATTCAAGATGTACCTGCCATAAATCTGGGAAATCATTCTCTTTTGCCTACTACATCAATGCCATCATTTCAAATGGGCATAGCAAACAACATGCCTAATAATTCCTCCCTTTCATCTTCTTTATCCTTCAGTTCTAGGTTCTTCACCATATTTTCATTAAATCAACAAGTTTTGTGTCCCTTCTATGTGCCAGACACTATGCTAGGTTCTGGGAATAAAAAAAAGACATGGAATTTATAATCTACTGAGCCAGGCAGACATTAAAAAAATCAAAACATCAAAAATAATTATACAATAGACAAATAGTTTACTCAACACTGTTGCAGAGCATACTTTCAAAAACTAAATGTGGTAAGAGCAACTCCTTGCTCAAAGACATCCTCTGGCTCTACCACTGCCTATAAGGTGAGATCACTTCCCATTACGTTCCCTGCAAACTTGTTGCTCCTTCCCTACTGAACTGCTGGTGTATAAAAAATGAATCTTCCTTCCTTTCTTCCTTCTTTCCTTCCTTCCTTTCTTACTATAATTGTGTTTTTTGGACAACTCGTTCACTCTCTCTGGAATGCTCTATCACAATTATTTAACTGACAATCTCTTATTCTTCTTTCACCTTCATAACAAATTTTAGTTGCCCCTAAAACAGCTCCTTAATTCTCCGGCAAACTTAGGAACTCTTTTTTTCTTTATAGTCACATTTACTGAGCACATCCCTACACTCTAGTCTTTTCCACCAAGTATTAAAATTGTTCCCATCACTCAGCTGTCAGTCTGTCCTATGGTGGTGGCTTGTGTGTTACTGTAACCCTGGAAGCTATGCCACCAGTATTTCAAATACCAGCAGGGTCACCCATGGTGGTCAGGTTCCCCGGCAAATCTTCCAGACTAACACAGACTAGGAAGAAGTACCTTATGGTCTACTTCTAAAAAAAAAAAAAAAAAAATTGGCCATTGAAAACCTTTTTTATAGCAATGTAACACTGTCTGTTATAGTGCCAGAATAGAGCATTCTAGATAGAGGGAATTAGGTGTCCAAAACCAACAAAAATAAAAAGGATGGCCTTGAGTATATCCCACCCGAATTTAGAGACCATCTCAAGAATAGATTTGATGCACTGAACAGTAATGAGTGAAGACCAGACAAGTTGTGGGATGATATCAAGGACATCATTCATGAAGAAAGCAAAAGGTCACTAAAAAGACAGGAAACAAAGGATAGACCAAAATGGATAAGAGACCCTGAATCTTGCTCTTGAATGTAGAGTAGCTACAACAAGTGGAAGAAATGATGAACTAAAAGAGCTGAACAAAAGATTTCAAGAGGAGGCTCAGAAGACAAAGTATTATAATAAAATGTCCAAAGACCTGTAGTTAGAAAATCAAAAGGGATGAACATGCTCAGCATTTTTCAAGCTGAAAGAAATGAAGAAAAAATTCAAGCCTCAAGTTGCAATTCTGAAGGATTCTATGGGCAAAATACTGAAGAATATATCAAAAGTAGATGGAAGAAATAAATAGAGTCACTGTACCAAAAATATTTGATCGACATTCAATCATTTCAGGAGGTAGCATAAGATCAAGAACTTGATGGCATTAAAGCAAGAAGTCCAAGCTTCACTGAAGGCATTGGTGGAAAACAAGGCTCCAGGAATTGGTGGAATACCAATTGAGATGTGTCAACAAATAGATGCAATGCTAGAAGAGTTTGCTCATCTATTACAAGAAATTTGGGAGACAGATACCTGGCCAACTGGCTGGAAGAGATCCATATTTGTGATTCAACAGAATGTGGAAATGATCAAACAATATCATTAATATCACACGCAAGTAAAATTTTACCAAAGACAACTCAAAAATGGTTGCAGCAGTTCATCGACAGGGAACAGCCAGAAATTTAAGCTGGATCCAGAAGATGATATGGAATGAGGGATATCATTGTTGATGTCAAAGGAATCTTGGCTAGAAGCAGAGAATACCAGAAAGATGTTTACCTGTGTTTTATTTACTATGCAAAGGCATTCAACTGTGTGGATCATAACAAATTATGGATAACATTGCTAAGAATGAGAATCCCAGAACACTTAATTATGCCCATGAGCAAGCTGTACATAGACCAAGATGCAGTCATTCGAACAGAACAAGGAGATAACGCATGGTTTAAAATCGGGATAGGTATTTGTCAGGGTTATTTTGCCATAGGTATTCAATCCGTATGCTGAGCAAATAATCCAAGAAGCTGGACTATATGAAGAAGAGCAAAGCATCAGGATTGGAAGTTGACATGTTAGCAACACACGATATGCAGATGACACAACCTTGCTTGCTGAAAGCAAAGTGGACTTGAGGCACTTACTGATGAATATAAAGACTACAGCCTTCAGTATGAATTGCTATTGTTAGGTACCATCAAGTCAGTTCTGACTCCCAGTGACCCTATGTACAACAGAATGAAACACTGCCCAGTCCTCTGTAGGATGGATTATGCCTCTACATAAAGAAAACAAAAATCCTCACAGCTGGACCAATAAGCAATGTCATGAGAAATGGAGAAAAGACTGAAGTTGTTAAGGATTTCATTTTACTTGGAACCACGATCAATGCCCATGGAAGCAGCAGTCAAGAAATCAGAGGATGCACCGGATTGGGCCAATCTGCTGCAAAAGACCTCTTCAACATGTTAAAAAGCAAAGATGTCACTTTGAGGACTAAGGTGAGTCTGATTCAAGCCATGGTATTTTCAGTCACTTCATATGCATGCAAAATCAGGACAGAGAATAAGGAAGATGGAGGAAGAATTGATGTCTTTGAATTATGGTGTTGGAGAAGAACATTGAATATACCACGCACTGCCAGAAGAATGAAAAAATCCGTCTTGGAAGACGTATAGCCAGAATGCTCCTTAGAAGCAAGGATGGCCAGACTTCATCTCATGTACTTTGGACATGTTATTAGGAGGGACCAGTCCCTGGAGAAGGACATCATGCTTGGTAGAGAGTCAACAAAAAAGAGGAAGAACCTCGATGAGATGGACTGACACAGTGGCTGCAACAATGGGTTCAAACATAGCAATGATTGGGAGGATAGCACAGGACTGGACAGTGTTTCATTCTGTTGTACATAAGGTTGTTATGAGTCTGAACCGACTCAGTGGCACCTAAGAACAATAATATCAAAATTGTTTACAACTTCAGTTCACTCTTAAACTGTGAGCTCTCTAAGCACAATGAACAAAGTTTTTCACCCCTAGCACTTAGCAGCGTCCTTAAGCACACATGTAATTAGTACTTTGTGGCTGAATGAATGTGTGAATCAAAAGTTCCATCAGAATTCAAAGTGAGCAAGGGTTTGAACTCTAGAGAAGGAGGTTATGATCTGTCACAAAGTTGTTAATAGGTGGTTGTGTTTGTATCATAATATTCTTTTGGTAGTTTTAGCAAAAATATTTGCAAATTTATAGTAACAAATCCTCATTCTCTGAATTGTCCCTTTTTAATCTACCTCACATCCTATTTCTACAAATTAAGCTTGGCCTATAGGTCTTTTTTTTTTTTTTTTATAGGTCAGGGGAGAAAGAAATTCTTCTCCCTTCCAAGGCAATCAGGCAGTCTTTTTCTTTAAATGAAAGCTGTTTTATGACATTATTTGTTAGCATTAATTAAGTTCAGAAATAAAATAAGTTAATTAATATTTGTATTCACTTTTTTTTTTTTTATTCACATAGCATGGAAACCCTGGTGGCCTAGTGGTTAAGTGCTACGGCTGCTAACTAAGAGGTTGGCAGTTCCAATCCCCCAGGCACTCCTTGAAAACTCTGTGGGGCAGTTCTACTCCGTCCTGTAGGGTCGATATGAGTCAGAATTGACTCGATGGCAATGGGCTTGGGTTTTTGGTTTATTCACATAGCATACTTATTATTGAGTTAATAAAACCCACCCACTGCCGTCGAGTCGATTCTGATTCATAGCGACCCTATAGGACAGAGTAGAACTGCTCCATAGTTTCCAAGGAGCGCCTGGCAGATTCGAACTGCCAACCTCTTATTTAGCAGCCGTAGCACTTAATCACTACTCCACCAGAGTTTCCATTGAGTTAGTAGTAGGGTTAATCTAGTTTTCATGGAAATTATAAGGTTTTGCTGCACTGTAGGCCAAGAATTGCTTGAAAAAGAAACATTGGATTCATAAGGGTTCTGGAAAAAGAAGGGAAAGAAAACCTCACTGTAAATTATGTCAGTCACTTCCAGTTCAGAATGTGAGAGACACTGTTAGGAATAGGTAATATTGATGGAAATGTGCAGGAAGTGTGAGTTAGGGAAGAAGTTGAACGTGTAGGACCAGTAGACCTGAAAGATAGTACTCAAATGCATTTAGCCTTTGCCATGAAATAACCAGTAAAAACTGGCCCTAAAAGTCTAAAAACTCTCCGCTCTACTCCAAAACCTTTGTCAAATGCCAAAAAAGGGAGTTTTCCACATTTCTACTACAATTAGGGAATCAGATACGACTAACTCAAGAGAAAACCTCACTTTTCCTTTCTCATTGGTAACTGTCTCCCCTACCCACATTCAGTCAGCCCTTTCTCCAGTTAGAGGCTGCAGTGAAAGAAGGCATATTAATGACAGTTGCTTCCATCTGAGCAAACCGCACATTCACTTTGGGCAGTGGCTCACACAAGGAAGAGCACTTTATGGCTATGGGCCCCAATACTAGACACCAGCCACAACAGCGTGCTTTGACCACCTTTCACGTTAGGTGCCCTTTCCTTGCTCCCACATACTCCTGGAGCCCCCTATTGTCTCAGAATTTGCTGAGTGTTTTGTGTCTGTCTTTCCACCTTAAGCTTATTTAGAGTAGGAACCGTACCTTCATATTTATAAAACTAGCACTTTACCCAACACTTCATCCATTAGTTGATTTTTAGTAAGTGTATGTTGAACTAAACTGAACTAAATCCAGGTTAGCAAAACGTTTACACTCTTGGAAAGTGTGTAGCCAGAGTGAGAATGACATTAAATAATCTCTTATCCTTTTACTACACAATATGAAAATGCCTTTCTTCGATTTCTAGAATATGTATGACATTAGAGATGTTCTTGTCTATTTGTGTTCTTCTATTTGTTATTTTTTCTTCTTTCTAGCTAAGACTTATTGATCGCCAGTTTTCTCACATCACATGTGATGTTGTATCTTTCTTCCTTATCAAACACACTCACTACATACTCAGGATGATTACCAATGAATTGGTTGATTTTGTGGCTTTAAATATTCTAGGAAGTTTCCCTTAAGCCACGTGGAGGATTTTCCATCTCTAATACTTGTATTGCTAAGTGATATAAAGAGGAAGCCATAGCTATAGACAGCCCTTGTCCCTCACCACAGGCAATCAACCACATTGCAAATGCCTACATTTACAGAGGCAAGACATGTGCAGAAGGAAGCAGTGGACACCAGCTTCCACAGAGGGGAAACAAACTTCAAGGTCATCTAAACAGCAGAACGCTTTCATGGTTTACCATCCGCAAGTAATTTAAAGGTTGGTGTATTGAACCTACCCAGTGGTGCCGTGGAAAAAAGGCCTGGTGGTCTGCATATGTGAGGATTACTACCAAGAAAAATCCTATGAAACGGTCTTATTCTGTAACACATGGAGTTACCATGAGCTGGGATTGTCGTGACAGTGACACGTTTGGTTTTTGTTTTTTCATAAGTAAAGGATAGCATACTTCTATTGAAATTTCCTGTCACTTTATTTTGTCCTGTTAATTATTTTAGTGTGCTATAAACTCAGTCACCTAATTGGATAGGTTTAATTCAGAGAAAATGAAACAAATACATAAAACAGCACGAATTTGAAGTTATTCACGCTAAAAAATCAGTGTTTGGAGACCTCAAATAGCTTGAAAACATATGATTAGCATTCAGAATAATTCCACAGTGTACTGATGTGTGCTTTGAAGGGACTGAATGAAGCACTCTCTTTAGATTTGGGCTTTAAAAAAAGACAGCACACTCACGTGTATTTATTTTCTGGTTTGTTACAACATTATGGAAACTGTTTTGCTGTCACAATCTTTTTCTGAGAAAGAAATGACCCTGCCCCCAAAAGAAATGCTGTCAATAGAGAAGAAAACTAATGGAAAGCCTGGAGCCTCTTGCCTCCCCAACATTTTAGTTTTATTTCTATCCAGAGCAGCACTCGTTTTAACAAATTGGGGGTCTGGAATAATTCTATCAGGTAATGAGATCCATTTCCATGAAGCTCCCCTAATCAATCAATCTTTTTAATTTAAAGTTGTATCGTATGACATTAAAGGCACCTCCTTCATATTCTATTGCACCTATCTGGTGAGACAAGGCTTAAGTTGAACAATCAAGATGGAGATGGAAGTAAGTCAAATACAAAAAATAGAGAGACAAGGGTCTGGATCCTAAGAGAGTGCAGACAGGAATCCAAAGATCAATTCATATGATAAAAGCAGGATTATGAATCTGGACAGAACAACAAAACAGGGCTAGTCTGTTCCACAGGGGGCAAATGTGGTATAACTGAAATATGCAGGCAAGCTTTGAGTTAAAGCTGAGAGCAGCTGCCAAAAGATTTGGTATGGAAGCTGTGATTGGAACACAATGAATGTAACTGTTGGGCAGTCTCAGTTTCCCCTGAGCAGAACAAATACTGAAGAAAGCATGTGTTCAATTGGAAAACTTTCCTGCACTCGTGTGCATGTCTGCCCATGCCTCCCAAGTCAGAAACCAGCCATCAGTATACCAGTTCACAGATCTTCATAACACAGCAGTGATACTCAAGGGTTCCTTGGGTATTTCTAAAACTTCCATTTGATTCACCACTTTTTCCACTCTGATACCAGAATTTCACCATTGCAAATCATTTCTGTCCAGGCAAACACAAATTAATCTCTTATTCTCCCTGTGAGAGAAAGATTGCCTATACTGACCATTTTTCCTTTGAACCTAACCTTCCATTGTCTCCAAGCCAACAAAAGGCTTTCTGACTCTGCTATGCAAATAAATAACACTGAAAATAGTTGATCAGGAAAAGTTATTGTGGTTTATTAAAGGGTACTCTTTCACTTCTCTTTCAGGGTAATTATATTGACCTTTCCTAAAGAAGTTAGCTGTCAGCAATTTAACCAAATATTTTAATAGTGGTGAGTCTGGAATAGAATATTTCTTCTGCAGGCTTCCTAGTTTTGGAGGCCTGGGGCTATTCCAGATACCTCTGACTATCTCAAATGTGCAATGCCCAAGGAAGCAGATTGAAATCATAGTCAAGTCCCACAGCATACACGGTTTCCTTTAATTTAAAAAGAGGATTCTGGCAAAGGTATAAATGGTTTTCTATGACACCAGGGTGAAATCTGCATATGACCAGCCCAGTAAATTCTAACACATGATGACATTTTCACTAAGTATTTGAAAGTTTGCCTTCTAGTTAATAGTGGGACATTGGTAACATAAAAAGTATTTTGTTAAAAATACTGTAAGAGTCACAGAAATGACAAATCATGATACATTTTTAAGGTGTTGAGATAAGCAGAAATAAAGTATTTTGCTTCAAAAAAAAATTTGCTGGGCGTAGATTAACTGCATGAGAAGATGGAACTGGCTAGAAGTTCCACCCAAAGTTGTTGAACCAGTTTTATAGAAACTTTAAATGTTCAAGTTTCTCTCCCACCTTTTCTCTCTCTCTCTTTTTTTTTTTTTCAATCTGATTTTGACAAGAATGGGAAGATGGAATACGAAACTCTTCAGAGGAAAAATATTACTTTTTCAAATTGTGCCTTGGCCAATGAATTTGAAAACTTCTGGAAACCTGTGAAATAGTTGGGTTGGCCTTGCAGGTAGATTACAAAATATCTATCAGTGGACAAATCACTTCCATAATATGACCAGTTTCAAAACCAAATTGAGGCTGATACAGCCAATACTGATATCCAAGAAGCATTGAAAGTCATTACTAGAGTTTGGATTTACCCTTCTCTCCTTCCTTCATTCATCAAATATGTCATTTCTACATACTTTAAAAAACGACAAAAAAAATGTGGATTTATGTGTGGAGATGAATATGCTTAAAATACCAACAAATACAAGTTGGATCATTGTGATATAAATCAATACAGCAGTTGCATTTCAGTAAATCAAACAGACCTATTTGCCTTGATGTGTTGTATTAATGGATACCATGGTCATATGCAGTTCTTCTTGGTCATAACACATTACATGCCCATTTCATTTTAATTTAAAATATTTTAAATGGTTCTACAGCAGACATTTTAACAACTTACCTTCTAAGACTTATAACAGTTAAAAATTAAATAAAAGCAAAATATTTATTTACAAAAAGCAAATCAGCTTTAAGTCTAAACTACAACATTACAATTAACATGGGAAATTTTTACCTTTGTAAATGAAACTTTCCGCATTGTAAAATGGGGTAGTAGTAGCCAACTATAACCTAATAATGTCAGAACTCATCGAATTTCAGGGGGGATAATGAGAATTACATCAGCATGAAGCTGATTCCTAAGAGGTAGAAGTCAGACATACCTCCGCTCTCCAAATTTTTTACCAATTCTGACACCAGCCATTCTGCCCACAGCACTCTCTACATCTCTGCTGGGTTCAATAATTTGTTGCAACCACCACACAGAACTCACAGACAATACTCAGGATTACGTGGTTTATTGGAGATGTAAAGGCTACAACTCGGGATCAGGATTAACTTGAAGTAACACAAACAACTCAGCAGACAGGAAACAGTTCCTCAATCAGGGCAGCTTCTGAACAAAACAGCTCTCAGTTTCTTCTTGGCTGTGCCATAGGCAGACAGGCCTCACTCTAGGCCTTTGCCCTGCTTAGGCAAGTGTTAAAGCTTTTAATTCTTCAGATAAGTGCACAGAGGCACCCTACCCCACCAAAAAGCCACCTGCCCAAAAGTGCTTATCTTTCTTGCTCCATGGGTCAGCAAGCCCACTGCAGCCACCTCGCTTCTTGGGCTGGGAAGCCCACCACAGCCATATCTCATTAGTCTCTTGGTTCTTGCTGTTCATGCGGTCTTACGCCATCTCGTAGTCTTTCACCATCTCATGATGTTTCCAGTGTTATAGCGCTCTTTGTCTCCAGGATCTAGGAGATTCTCAGTGCAGGGACCCTAGGTCCAAAGGATATGCTCCACTCCGTTCTTCTTGATGGTAATGAGGTCTCCCCAACCTCTGTGGAATTGACTCTTTCAAGCCTAGCAGGATGGTAAAATTGACCAATCCCCTCAGTAGACCACAGCCACCTAGTTTGTATAGTAATTGACTAATTCCTGCAAAGGTTTTAGACACTGTCCAATCGCTTTGCCAGATTGTGGACTAACAAATCATCTTGGCAGAGCTACAAACCCAGGGACAGAAAGGCCATGTATAATGAGAAACCCATTGTTCTGCACATTGCCAATTATCTAACCTGTTACTCGACATGACACTCTTGGTCACAACGAAAATGCAGAGCAAAAGTCTCGGTCATGAGAAAACCTCAAAAACTTTGCAAAATACCTTATTTTTATGCAAATAACGTGCACCTTCTATATTTCTTTGCCAATCACTCCCTCCCCCTCCCCTGAGGTGTTTTCATAAGTGTACTATGCTAATTTTTTACAGTGATGTGTAAAAAAAAATTGTCATAGCAGTGCTTCTGAAAATACCTCAGGGCGTGCATTATTTGTATAAAAATATGGTACATAAAATGTAATTTTTCCATTAGCATAATCAGTCCACAAATGTAGGATATGAGTTGTGTTCAACATTTGACAGTTTTTTATTCATTTTACTTCACAGTGACATGTCACTTCTAGCCAAACTTTCATAGATGCACATCTCTGGTTGCAATGGAGACTTATTCAGAAACTTCCAAATATGGTTTTTCAGATCTAAAAAACTTAAAATGCCTTGCAAAAAGAAGAGCTATCACAAAATATGAACTGTTAAAAATTCCTCTCATTTGTTTTCTGCATATTTGTTTTTAGTATTAGCAATGAAGAATGGGTATTAGATGATCCAAAAAAAAAAAAAATCATGCTATTTTCTTCAGATAATAAGGTAGTAAAAGAAATAAGTTTAGCAGGATTCCTACTGCCACTACAAACCTTGAAATAATTCAAAAACTTAAAAATTACTATTTAGTCTTTATCATTCTAACGAAAATATATCAAAATGAAAAATTGGGATAGATGGTCTGTGTTGTGGTTTGAGTCGTGTCCCCCCACCCCCCATTATGTGTTGTAAATCCTAACCCCTATACCTGTGGTGATAATCTCATTTGGGAATGGGTTTTCTTCGTTATGTTAATGAGACAGTATTAGTGTAGGGTGTATTTAAATTAATCTCTTTTGAGATATAAATGAGATTAAGCAAGCAAGAGAGCAAAAAGAGATAGGGGAAGAGAAATGCCAAGCCACATGAAGATCCCTCAGGAGCAAAAGCTCAAAAGAGACAAAGACCTTCCTCTAGAGCCAACAGACAGAAGCCTTTCTCTAAAGCCAATACCCTGAATTCGGACTTCTAGCCTCCTAAACTGTGAGAAAATAAATTTCTGTTTGTTAAAGCCACCTATCTGTGGTATTTCTGTTATATAGCAGTACTAGATAATCAAGATAGGCTGATGATGGAACAGAAGCAGAGAGTCTGAGATATATACAAGGACTGGTTATTTTGATCAATTGCTAGTCTTTGCAGTTAAAAACAAAATATGTAAACGCATACTTACCTCCCTTCTTGTCTCTTCTATTTCGATATGTTCTCTCTCTCCTAATCTAAATATCCAGATCCTTTTATTATTTATAGTCCACCAAGTATCCAAACTCAGGTCTTTCCACCCAAAGCAGAGTATCTTAGTGGTTTTCAAACTTGAACTTCCATTTGAATCACCTGGGACTTGTTAAAAGACAAACTGCTGGACTCATCCCAGAGTTTCTGGATCAAGAATTTGCATATGTAGTAGCTTTCCAGGTGTTGATGAAGTTGCTGGTTAAGAATCATACTTTGAGAACCATTGCTCTATACTTGCTTTGATTATTCTGGGTTTAGGAGGAAGACCTGATTGCAAATATTCTGTCCAAATTGCCCTTCAAGATGACTGTTTCTTATTATATTCTGTAGTACATTGAAGGATGTTATAAAATAAGGATGATTGTTGTTAGGAGCCATCAAGTCACTTCTGAATCATAGTGACCCTATGTACAACAGAATGAAACACTGCCCAGTCTTGCACTATCCTCACAATCATTGTTATCTTTGAGCCCATTGTTGCAGCCACTTGGTCAATCCACTTCTTTGAGGGTCTTCCTCTTTTTTGCTGACCCTGTACCTTACCAAGCATGTTGTCCTTCTTCAGGGACTGGTCCCTTCTGAGAACATGTCCTAAGTATGTGAGACAGTCTCACCATCCTCATTTCCTAGAGGCACACTCTGGCTGTATTTCTTCCAAGACAGACTTGTTTGTTCTTCTGGCGGTCCATGGTATATTCAGTTATCTGCCAATACCATAATTCAAAGGCATCAATTCTTCTTTGGTTTTCCTTATGCATTGTCCGGATTTTGTATACAGTTGAGGCAACTGAAAATACCATGGCTTAGATCAGGCACACCTTAGTCCTCAAAGTGACATCTTTACTTTTTAACACTTAAGGAGGCCTTTTGCAGCAGATTTGTCCAATGCAATATATCATTTGATTTCTTGACTGCTGCCACCAGGGGCATCGATTGTGCATCCAAGTAACATGAAATCCTTGACAACTTCAATCTTTTCTCCATTTATCATGATGTTGCTTATTGGCCCAGCTGTGAGAATTTTTGCTTTCTTTATGTGGAGGTGTAATTCATGCTGAAGGTTGTAGTCTTTGTTGTCGCAAGATTGTGTCACCGCATGCTGCAGGTTGTTAATGAGTCTTTCTCCAATCCCAATGCCACGTTCTTCTTCATCTTCATATAATCCAGCTTCTTGGATTATTTCCTCAGCATACAGATTGAAATAGATATTTTGAAAGGATACAACTTTGATGCAAACCGTTTCTGATTTTAAACTGCACAGTATCCCCTTGTTCTGTTTGAATGACTGCCTCTTGAGCTATGTGCAGGTTCATCATGAGCACAGTTAAGTGTTCTGGAATTCTCATGCTTCCCAATGTTATCCATAATTTGTTATAATCTACACAGTCGAATGCCTTTGCATAGTCAATAAAACATGGGTAAACATCTTTCCGGCATTCTCTGCTTTCAGCCAAGATCCATCTGTCATTAGTAATGATATCCCTTGTTCCATGTCCTCTTTTGAATCTGGCTTGAATTTCCGTCTGTTCCCTGTCGATGTATTGCTCTAAGTTTTTTGCATCATCTTCAGCAAAATTTTACTTGCTTCTGAGATTAATGGTATTATTAAATAATTTCTGCATTCCATTGGATCACCTGTCTTTGGAATGGGCACAAATATGAATCTCTTCTACCTCGTTGACCAGGTAGCTGTCTTCCAAATATCTCGGCATAGACAAGTGAGTGCTTCCAGTGCTGCATTGTTTGTTGAAACATCTTAATTGGTATTCCATCAATTCCTGGGGCCTTGTGTTTCTCCAGTGTCTTCAGGGAAGCTTGGACTTCTGCCTTTAATACCATTGGTTCTTGATCATATGCTAGCTACCTCCTGAAATGGCTGAACACCAAGCAATTCTTTTCGGTACAATGACTCTGGGTATTCCTTCCATCTTCTTTTGATGCTTCCAGCATCGTTCAATATTTTGCCCATGGAATCCTTCACCACTGCACCTCGAGGCTTGAATTTTTTCTTCAGTTCTTTTTTCTAGAGAAATGCCAAACGTGCTCTTCCCTTTCAGTTTTCTAACTCCAGGTCTTTGCATATGTCACTATAATATTTTATTTTGTCTTCTCAAGCTACCCTTTGAAATCTTATGTTCAGCTCTTTTACTTCATCATTTCTTCTGTTCATTTTAGCTTCTTTATGTTCAAGAGCAAGTTTCAGAGTCTCTTCTGACATCGATTTTGGTCTTCTCTCTCTTTCCTATCTTTTTAATGACCTTTTGCTTTCCTCATGTATGATGTCCTTGATGTCATCCCACAACTTGTCTGGTCTTCAGCCATTAGTGTTCAATGCCTCAAATCTATTCTTGAGCATTTTTAAATTCAGGTGGAATATACTCAAGTTCATATTTTGGGTATGGTACCATGGGCTTGTTTTAACTTTCTTCTCCTTCAACTTAAACTTGCGTATGAGCAATTGATAGTCTGTTCCCTCAGTCAGGCCCTGGCCTTGTTCTGAGTAATGATATTGAGCTTTTCCATTGTCTCTTTCCACAGGTGTAGCCGATTTGATTCCTGTGTTTTCCATCTGTGAGATTCATGTGTATAGTTGCCATTTATGTTGTTGAAAAGGTATTTGCAGTGAATAATTCTTTGGTCTTGCAAAATTCTATCATGTGATATTCATCATCATTTCTGTCAACAAGGCTATATTTTTCAACTACCAATCTTTCTTCTGTTTCCAATTTTTACATTCCGAGAACCAGTAATTACCAATGGATCTTGATTGCATGTTTGATCAATTTCAGACTACAGAAGTTGATAAAGATCTTCAATATCTTCATTTTTGGCATTAGTGACTGTTGGTAAATAGTTGTATTAACTGGTCTTCCTTGCAGGCATATGGATATTATCCTATCACTGACAGAGTTATACTTCAGGAACGATCTTGAAATGTTCTTTTTGACTATGACTAAGACACCATTCCTTCACAATTTGCCATTTCCATCATAATAGACCATATGATTGTCTGATCCAAAATGGCCAGTGCCAGCCCATTTCAGCTCACTGATACCTAGGATACTGATCTTTATGCCACCCGTTTGGTTTTTGATGACTTCCAATTCACCTAGATTCACACATTGCATGTTCCACATTCTCATTATTAATGGATGTTTGCATCTGTTTCTTCTCATCTTGAGTTGTGCTCATCCACAAATGAAGGTCACTAAAGCTTTACTCCATCCATGTCATTAAGGTCGACTCCACTTTGAGAAGGCAGCTCTTCCTCGGTTATATTTTGAGTACCTTCTGACCTGAGGGACTTATCTTCCAGCACTGCATCAGAAAATGTTGCATTGCTATTCATACAGTTCTCACTTACCAATTTTTTTTAGAAGTAGACAGCCAATTCCTTCTTCCTGGTCTGTTTTAATCTGAATACTGCAACAAATTTACTTTCCTTCTCATTCCTTTTGTCTTATTTTCAGGGCAACTAATATTGCTCCCTCCAAGAAAAAAATCATATAAAAGAACATCTGTTTCCCAACCTTCCCTTCTCTGACCATTTTCTGATTGGAGTGACTGTCACATAGGTATTTGTCTGCTAAAGATGTCTACCTTAATGGGACTTCTTTTGATAGATTATGAGAACTTGGGTACAATTTAACATTTCTGGTCCTCATTTTTATTTATTGTACTTTTCTGTGAGCAGATTTATTTGCAGAAAAAAGCTGGGGCACCTCAAGTGTCTCAAGGTTGTATTTGGCAGGGTCTTCCCCCCTACCTTCCTGCTTATTTGAGTAGCATTAAACCTATTAACAAATGACTTTCCATAGCAATTTTTTATCAGCTGACAAGGATAAAAGGATAGCAGACTCCTCCCTTTGTACCCAAAACTGTTGACTACAGCTAAGATGCACCTAAGACGGAGATATTCTTTTCTCTGAGTCAGTTGCCTAAGGACATGATTATGGAAAAATGTGCTCCTCAGTTATATGTGTGATTTATTCTCAGCCCCACACAATTATCCTTGAAATAGCAAGTGGAATTAGGGGAACACTGAATTAGAATGAAAGATCATGGAAACAAGTTGCTTGGTCTAACGATTTCCACTTCACTGTAGCAGAATCTTATTTTAGGGAACCAAAAATATGAACTTGTCATTTCCAACCTACCAAATGCATTTATAATACAACAAGGGTATGTCATAAAAAATTAAAGCATGCATTTTCTTCCCAAATTTGTTAAAATCATGGGGTTGATAATAGTGATCCTTTTTGTAGAACACATCTCTAGAGGAATGCATAATATATTCCTTAAGTAAGTGCAAAATTTAAACAATCTGAACCAAATGTACTTCTCATATATTTGAATTCACAAAAAGTTATATATGAGAGGACAGGTAAATACTATCCCTGTTCATTTGGAGTTGGTATTTGGGAATGCTAAGTCATTATGCCCATTTAAGAACTTTCATTCAGGTGGAAAGGAATTTGAACTAGAAGAATAAGGACTAAGTTCTTTTTCTAGGTTTCTCACTGATCATCTTTATGATAATAAAAAACAATAATTATTTTAATATAATAGTTGTGTAAAATCTAATTCGTAAGTAATATTTTTCTATATGGAGCCTTCATGGTGCAGTGGTTAAGAACTCACCTGCTATCTGAAAGGTCGGCAGTTCAAATCCACCAGCCACTCGTTGGAAAACCTATGGGGCAGTTCTACTGTGTCCCTTAGGGTTGACTCCATGGCAATGGGTTTATTTTTCTGTATGATACATGGGGCAAGCCAATTAACATGTCTGGGCTTTAGTTTCTTTATCTGATAAAAGGACTTGGACTGGATGAACTAGGTGATTTCTCAGATTAACTTTGGTTAAACTCCCATTCTTTGATACTAATCCTCAACTTCATCTTTCTCTGATCTCTCTTGGGGTACTGAAATTGAATGATCTAAACTAGAATAATAGAAAATTAATGAATTTGCTTATTGAGTGATAATATCAATAGCTCCCAAGTGTTAAATGCCTACTGTGTAATTTGAGACATTATATCTAATCTTCATGGCGTGGCAGTTGTAATTATATGCATTTTACAGATGAAAAACTGGAAGCTCAAATAGTTTATTAATTTTCCCAATGTCACACAAATAATAAGAGGAAAAGCGAGCATTAATATCCAGCTACATCCTCTACCTCTCAGCCCATTTTTTTGCTTGTTTGTTTCCGCATTCTTCCATTTTTCATTCCAGGCCCACACATTTATACAATATACTCTATTTGCTTATGAATTTTTTATTCTCATTCTTGCACCAAACATTTACTTTACACCAACTGCTCTTCCTTAGACTTTAAAATCACCAGATTTATAAACTGTCATCAGAAATGCAATTTCTATTTGGCACCTGTTGTTGTTAGTTGCTGTCAAATAGATTCCAAGTCATGGTGGCCCCACGTGTGCCAGCGTAAAACTGCTCCTTAGGGTTTCCAAGGCTGTGATTTTTTGGAAGCAGATCGCCAGTCCTGTCTCCTAGACTTAAAAAGAACTAGTCAGGAAACTGAACATTGTTGAATAATCTCTGTTCCTCAACTGCTCCCCAGTTACATAATAGACAGAAATACTCAATAATTAGGACTTAACGAAATACTCAAGAAGTAACGTGACGTATATGAAAATATTTAAATTTTATTCAGATAGAAATAAACTCATTACTTCATGCTAATAGAGAAGAAAACTTTTAATTTCAAAAGGGGATGGTTTTATACATTGTTTAATATAATAATTATGCCATACTTGCATGTGCTTTAGAGTTTATAAAGCCATTGAAACTGCAGATAGCATTATGATCTGTTAACTGTGAGAAAACAAAGCTAGTAATAACAGAGAAAGAATAATTGAAGTCAACTTCAAATTATCTGAGAAAATTGGTTCTATATGAGTTGGAATCCACTTGACGGCAATGGGTTTTGGTTTTGATGATGTTCTTGTGCTTTTTAACATAAATTCTATAGGAAAAAATTATTGAGTTTATATTTCCAAATACCAAATCATAATTTATTTTATTTGATTGCTTTATGTTTTCTTTCTTTCCAGATTGATGCCACGTATTAAAGCAAGATAGTACAGAACCTAACTTATCTGTATAGATCATTGCATTTGTACTCTTACGGACATTTGGACCATTGTAAATACTGGGGTTAACACAAATGCAAAATATCTGAACATAACTCCAATTTATTATTAAGAATGTGATGATTCTCCATTTAACCATACAGGAGTTAATTGGTAGAGGGAAAACACAGTATGCTGATCCTTCCATATAAAGTGGGTATGGTGCTCCTCATTATAAAAAAGGGGTCATAAGTTAAAGATGAGGCAAAGGGAGTCTAATGGCACAAAGTGAGAACCCATTTGAGCCTCCTTCATCAAAAAGATTTAATCATATATAAATGATAAAGTATCCACACAAATATCTTTAATGTCTGGGAACAATTTACCTCCCTGCTAAGAAGCAACATATAAGAAGAAATAGCTCTTTTTTCTGCTTCAGCTATTGGAAGATTTTCTGCTTAGAACTATGATCCTGGGAAGACGTCCTTGGGGACAAAAGCCGACTCTAAATACGATGGAGCAAAAAGAGGGAAAGAACCTGACGGATGACATCATTCAGCTGCCAAATTAACTGACTCTAGAGCCATCTACCTCTGGACTTCTTGATATGGAAATTGTAAGTTTGTCAGCATTGAAGCCATTTTTAGTCAGTTTTTCTGAACTTGCAATAAAAAGCATAACTATGGATCCTGTATATCTTAGAAAAATAATAAAAACTTATTTTATCACAAACCTAAGTTTGCATAAACTGAAATCTCTACCTGCTAGGATTACTTTGCTCTATTTCAGATATCTGTATCACTAGGAGTTGTTATGGTTCATGTTCTTCAAAAGTCTACAATACAAACGCCTGCTAAAATTACTTTGGTCCAGGAAGGTTTTTCTTTCTGTTCTCTCACCTCTGGCTCCAGTTCTTGCAATGACAGAGGCAGGCATGGCTTTTAGGAAGAAAGAGACAAATTTTAGGATCAGTATTACCTCAAAATATCTTCTAAACTTACTACATTATTATTGTCATTATTCTGGAAACCCTGGTGGTGTAGTGGTTAAGAGCTACGGTTGCTAACCAAAAGGTCAGCAGTTCGAATCGATCAGGCACTCCTTGGAAACCTGTATGGGGCAGGTTGTACTCTGTCCTATAGGGTCGCTATAAGCCGGAATTGACTTGACAGCAACGGCTTTTTTATTATTATTATTATTGTTATTATTATGAGGTAAAGAAGGAGGAGGAGGGAAAGAACTAAGAAGAAAGCAGGTAAGAAAGAAAAGGACTAAGAAGAGGAAAAGAAGGGGAGGAGGAAGAGCAGGAGGAGGAAAACAAAAGGAAAAAGCAGCAAAAAGAGGAGCCCACTATTAAATATTCCACCAGAACTTCATTTTAACCATTTCACTGTCAAAGTTATTGAGTGGAATAAAAAGGAGGCAGAAGTCTTGGCCCTGGCAAGAAGCTTCCAAACATTTCTCTTTAACACAGCAAAAAACGGTTTGCTCTTTACAGTCTGTCTGACTAATGTTTGAAAAGTAATTGGGCCATCTATCAGTCTGAACTGGGTGAAATTATACTTTTTTTTTAATCTAAGTTTATGGATAATGGCAGAATGCTTATTAAAGTTCCTTATTTATGGAAAAACATTTCTAAAAATCCAAACAGCAGCAAATCAGCTGAATTAATACTTTATATCTCTTTAATATTTTAATATTTAGCATTGAAACGTCAATAAACACGATTAGGTTAATTATTTTGTCTCCTGCTGTGGCAGACTAATTCACTAATTCATTATAAATACGGATCTAACAGCATTTGTAAATCTCGGTTATTATTTATCCTTTAAAACTAAGATGTAAAATCATCTGAGTATGTGGGAAATAAAATGAGAGAAATATGATTATGACAAAATATTTTCAACTTGGGAGAAAGTGTTACCTTTTTGATGATGATCAATAGAATAATAACAAGGAGAAAATAAACATTCGCAAATTATATCGGCTGATTAAAACTATAATAACTCTATGGGATTATGTCTCTTACTGTTGGTAAAGATGATTTCAAACTCCTTAAAGGCAGAAAATATATCATATTTAACTCTTAATCTCCCACATTACCTAACACTATGAACGACAAAGCATAGGCTCAAGTATTTATGCGTTTAATTAGTTCTACAATTCAGCAAGTATTTATGAGTTCACTTAGTTTTATAAAAATTAAGATTATCAATTTTCTTATAAGAACCTTGAGAAGATGAGATATCACTTAAGATGCAAATGTAACTCACAGGCATATTTAAGATCAAATACACAGCTTAAACAGTTAAGAGTTGGGCTACTAATTGAAAGATTGGTGGTTCTAACCCACCCAGAGGTACCTCAGAAGAAAGACCTGGAGATCTGCTTCCAAAAGGTCACAGCCATGAAAACCCTACGGAGCACAGATCTACTCTGACACACATGGGGTCACCAATAGTCGGAACTGAGTTGATAGCAACTGGTTTTTCAGACATGATCTACGACTCTTTTAGAAGTTCTCCAAATAGTTGCTTTATTCGTTCATTACGTGAAAGCCTTTCAAATTAATGTTTAAATTCAGATTGAGCTAAACTTAAAATACTTGGATCATAATGAATTATGCTGTTTTGTCTAGAATTCTCTTTCATGTTTCAGATTAAATGTTATTTCTTTATCAAGTCTTCTCTGACTTCTCAAACTAAGCTAGGTCCTTTTATTAAATACTCTCAGTATCAGATACTTATCTTGAATAAGCACAAATCCCAGTTTTACTTGGGTAATTATTCATGTAATTTATTTTTCTCCGTAGAATGTAAGCGTGCTGAGATCTTGGATCGTGTCTCCTCTTTATGGCTCTAAACCCAGTGACAAGCACAGAGTCTGATAGTTTGTAGAAGCTCAGTAAGTATTTTTTGAATGAATGAATATTCAAGAGAAACAAGTTATTCTTATGTAAGGCAGCAAGGAGCTATGCATTTTCACATATTTTGTAAATTATTCAATGCCAATGAAAATGTTCAAAATACAACTTAAAAAAAAAAACAGAACCCAATGTATAGTATAATCTCATTTTTGTAAAAAAATATATACAAACATAAAATGGTAAAGCAACTCAAGGTGTTATTTCTGCATTATAATGTTCTACTTTCTATCTTGAAATTACTTATACATTCTTTGTGCTTTAATGTTTTTATTTATTAGGTATTATGTGTATAATACTTTCAAAAGTTGGCATATGCAACATTTATGGAGGAAAAGAAGCAGACCGGAGAAAACTGTTTTCAATTATTTTATGTATACTTTTACCTCCCTAGTTCCAAATAACATGCTAATACTGCCATTTCATTATTTTCAGTTTTAGATATTTCTATTGCCTTCCTACTGTGTGTGGAAACAATATAAAATAAGCCCTTCTTTCAGAAAGAACAGTATGACGTCAGGAATGTAACTCTTTGTTTAAGAGGCAAATCAGCTTTCGTTTTGGGCTTAGAATATTTATGACTTTGTGACCTAAACAAATACTCATTAAACAGGTTTAAGAAAAGCATGAAATAAGTTGAGGCCCTCAAATAATGTTAAATTTGACTCTTCTCTCTTCCATGGAGTAAGTGGCAGATTTCTGGTATGTTTTCCTCACACTGGTTATATACTGTTTATAAAAGGATTGTCAAATTCTTTTACAATTTGTCATTACCTTTCTGAAATGTAAATCTAAGTTTACATGGAGGCAAAGTTATTGAAACATGCTTTAGAAAACTGAGTGGTCATATAAAATGGCTAGGGTAGAAAACAAAAAAAGGAGACAGCGATAATTTACAAATTACACTTACAGTTAGTCAACTACATGTAAAATGAATCCAAATTGAGCTCACTGTTTTTTTTTGTGTGTATTTTTTGTTTTGTTTTCTCCTTTTGCATTTTAAATTACTTCTTTCATATCCTCTACAAAATATTTTCATTAAAATCACTTGGTGTCGAGGGCGGAGCCAAGATGGCGGACTAGGCAGACGCTACCTCGGATCCCTCTTACAACAAAGACACGGAAAAACAAGTGAATCGATCACATACATAACAATCTACGAACCCTGAACAACAAACACAGATTTAGAGACGGAGAACGAACTAATACGGGGAAGCAGCGATTGTTTCCAGAGTCTGAAGCCAGCATACCAGTCAGGTACGGCACAAGCACAGAGAGCTGCTCCACCCCCCTGAACTAACCCCGGGAGGGAGACCAGCCGGTTCCGCGGGCGGCGTGGGACATAGCTGGTAGGAGAAGTCCCCGGGAGGCAGTGACTGGTCTTGGAGCAGAAAGAGCAGCATCCGAGCCGGGGAACCGTCCTGCAGGGATTTGGACTGGACGTAGGTATGGCAAAAACACAGAGAGTTGCTCCACCCCCCTGAACTAACCCTGGGAAGGGGACCAGCTGGGTCACGCGGGCGGCGTGGGATGCAGCCGGTGGGAGAAGTCCCCGGGAGGCAGCGACTGGTATTGGAGCGGGAAGAACAGCGTCCCAGCCGGGACACTCGGTCACGGCACAAGCATGGGGAGCTGCTCCACCCATCTGAACTAACCCTGGGAGGAGGCCCAACTGGTTCTCGGAGGAGGCAAGCCATGCGGCTGGAGGGACGAGAAGTCCCCGGGAGGCAGCGACTGATTTTGGAGTCGAGAGTGCACCGTCCCAGTAGGGGAGCCTTGACGCTGGGCGTGGGGCTGGAAGCGGAGGATCTGACCGTGACTCCAGTGGGCCAGACCCCCCGGGGGCAATCTCCACACAGCCAGCACACATAGGCGACGCGCCCCGCGGGAATCTCAGATATAATAGTCATTCCAAGCAAGACAAGCAACTCTGGCTATATTCTGAGGTGCTACTCTCCTATCTCTCTGTTCCCTCCCCCACCCTCCCCAGGCGGCTTCATTAACATCTGAATAGCCTGAGCCAGAGGGAGAACTCTGATAGGGATCTGACTGCATTTTTTTTTTTAGCAGATTTTCAGGAAAAACTAGTTTCCCCGTGATGGCTTGGACACAACAATCCATATCAAACCACTTAAAGAAGCAGACCATGACAGCTTCTCCAACCCCCCAAACAAAAGTATCAAAATCTTTCCCAAATGAAGATACAATCTTGGAATTATCAGATACAGAATATAAAAAACTAATTTACAGAATGCTTAATGATATCACAAATGAAATTAGGATAACTGCAGAAAAAGCCAAGGAACACACTGATAAAACTGTTGAAGAACTCAAAAAGATTATGCAAGAACATACTGGAAAAATTAATAAGTTGCAAGAATCCATAGAGAGACAACATGTAGAAATCCAAAAGATTAACAATAAAATAACAGAATTAGACAACGCACTAGGAAGTCAGAGGAGCAGACTCGAGCAATTAGAATGCAGACTGGGACATCTGGAGGACCAGGGAATCAACACCAGCATAGCTGAAAAAAAATCAGATAAAAGAATTAAAAAAAAATGAAGAAACCCTAAGAATTATGTGGGACTCTATCAAGAAGGATAACCTGCGGGTGATTGGAGTCCCAGAACAGGGAGGGAGGACAGAAAACACAGAGAAAATAGTTGAAGAACTCCGGACAGAAAACTTCCCTGACATCATGAAAGATGAAAGGATATCTATCCAAGATGCTCATCGAACCCCATTTAAGATTGATACAAAAAGAAAAACACTGAGACATATTATCATCAAACTCACCAAAACCAAAGATAAACAGAAAATTTTAAAAGTAGCCAGGGAGAAAAGAAAGGTTTCCTTCAAGGGAGAATCAATAAGAATATGTTCTGACTACTCAGCAGAAACCATGCAGGCAAGAAGGGAATGGGACGACATATACAGAACACTGAAGGAGAAAAACTGCCAGCCAAGGATCATCTATCCAGCAAAACTCTCTCTGAAATATGAAGGCGAAACTAAGATATTTACAGATAAACACAAGTTTAGAGAATTTGCAAAAACCAAACCAAAGCTACAAGAAATACTAAAGGATATTGTTTGGTCAGAGAACCAATAATATCAGATATCAGCACAACACAAGGCCACAAAACAGAACGTCCTGATATCAACTCAAATAGGGAAATCACAAAAACAAACAAATTAAGATTAATTAAAAAAAAAAAATACACATAACAGGGAATCATGGAAGTCAATAGGTAAAAGATCACAATAATCAAGAAGAGGGACTAAATATAGGCGGCATTGAACTGCCATATGGAGAGTGATACAAGGCGATATAGAACAATACAAGTTAGGTTTTTACTTAGAAAAATAGGGGTAAATAATAAGGTAACCACAAAAAGGTATAACAACTCTATAACTCAAGATAAAAACCAAGAAAAACGTAACGACTCAACTAACATAAAGTCAAGCACTATGAAAATGAGGATCTCACAATTTACTAAGAAAAACGCCTCAGCACAAAAAAGTATGTGGAAAAATGAAATTGTCAACAATACACATAAAAAGGCATCAAAATGACAGCACTAAAAACTTATTTATCTATAATTACCCTGAATGTAAATGGACTAAATTCACCAATAAAGAGACAGAGAGTCACAGACTGGATAAAGAAACACGATCCATCTATATGCTGCCTACAAGAGACACACCTTAGACTTAGAGACACAAAACTCAAAGGATGAAAAATTATATCAAGCAAACAATAAGCAAAAAAGAAGAGGAGTAGCAATATTAATTTCTGACAAAATAGACTTTAGATTTAAATCCACTACAAAGGATAAAGAAGGACACTATATAATGATAAAAGGGACAATTGATCAGGAAGACATAACCATATTAAATATTTATGCACCCAATGACAGGGCTGCAAGATACATAAATCAAATTTTAACAGAATTGAAAAGTGAGATAGATACCTCCACAATTATAGTAGGAGACTTCAACACACCACTTTCGGAGAAGGACAGGACATCCAGTAAGAAGCTCAACAGAGACACGGAAGATCTAATTACAACAGTCAACCAACTTGACCTCATTGACTTATACAGAACTCTCCACCCAACTGCTGCAAAATATACTTTTTTTTCTAGCGCACATGGAACATTCTCTAGAATAGACCACATATTAGGTCATAAAACAAACCTTTGCAGAATCCAAAACATCGAAATATTACAAAGCATCTTCTCAGACCACAAGGCAATAAAACTAGAGATCAATAACAGAAAAACTAGGGAAAAGAAATCAAATACTTGGAAAATGAACAATACCCTCCTGAAAAAAAGACTGGGTTATAGAAGACATCAAGGAGGGAATAAGGAAATTCATAGAAAGCAACGAGAATGAAAATACTTCCTATCAAAACCTCTGGGACACAGCAAAAGCAGTGCTCAGAGGCCAATTTATATCAATAAATGCACACATACAAAAAGAAGAAAGAGCCAAAATCAGAGAACTGTCCCTACAACTTGAACAAATAGAAAGTGAGCAACAAAAGAATCCATCAGGCACCAGAAGGAAACAAATAATAAAAATTAGAGCTGAACTAAATGAATTAGAGAACAGAAAAACAATTGAAAGAATTAGCAAAGCCAAAAGCTGGTTCTTTGAAAAAATTAACAAAATTGATAAACCATTGGCTAGACTGACTAAAGAAATACAGGAAAGGAAACAAATAACCCGAATAAGAAATGAGAAGGACCACATCACAACAGAACCAAATGAAATTAAAAGAATCATTTCAGATTGTTATGAAAAATTGTACTCTAACAAATTTGCAAACCTAGAAGAAATGGATGAATTCCTGGAAAAACACTACCTACCTAAACTAACACATTCAGAAGTAGAACAACTAAATAGACCCATAACAAAAAAAGAGATTGAAACGGTAATCAAAAAACTCCCAACAAAAAAAAAGCCCTGGCCCGGACGGCTTCACCGCAGAGTTCTACCAAACTTTCAGAGAAGAGTTAACACCACTACTACTAAAGATATTCCAAAGCATAGAAAATGACGGAATACTACCCAACTCATTCTATGAAGCCACCATCTCCCTGATACCAAAACCAGGTAAAGACATTACAAAAAAAGAAAATTATAGACCTATATCCCTCATGAACATTGATGCAAAAATCCTCAACAAAATTCTAGCCAATAGAATCCAACAACACATCAAAAAAATAATTCACCAGGATCAAGTGGGACTTATACCAGGTATGCAAGGCTGGTTTAATATCAGAAAAACCATTAATGTAATCCATCACATAAATAAAACAAAAGACAAAAACCACATGATCTTATCAATTGATGCAGAAAAGGCATTTGACAAAGTCCAACACCCATTCATGATAAAAACTCTTACTAAAATAGGAATTGAAGGAAAATTCCTCAACATAATAAAGGGCATCTATGCAAAGCCAACAGCCAATATCACTCTAAATGGAGAGAACCTGAAAGCATTTCCCTTGAGAACGGGAACCAGACAAGGATGCCCTTTATCACCACTCTTATTCAACATCGTGTTGGAAGTCTTAGCCAGGGCAATTAGGCTAGACAAAGAAATAAAAGGTATCCGGATTGGCAAGGAAGAAGTAAAGTTATCACTATTTGCAGATGACATGATTATATACACAGAAAACCCTAAGGAATCCTCCAGAAAACTACTGAAACTAATAGAAGAGTCTCAGGTTATAAAATAAACATACAAAAATCACTTGGATTCCTCTACATCAACAAAAAGAACACCGATGAGGAAATAACCAAATCAATACCATTCACAGTAGCCCCCAAGAAGATAAGATACTTAGGAATAAATCTTACCAAGGATGTAAAAGACCTATACAAAGAAAACTACAAAGCTCTACTACAAGAAATTCAAAAGGACATACTTAAGTGGAAAAACATACCCTGCTCATGGATAGGAAGACTTAACATAGTAAAAATGTCTATTCTACCAAAAGCCATCTATACATTTAACGCACTTCCGATCCAAATTCCAATGTCATATTTTAAGGGGATAGAGAAACAAATCACCAATTTCATATGGAAGGGAAAGAAGCCCCGGATAAGCAAAGCACTACTGAAAAAGAAGAAGAAAGTGGGAGGCCTCACCTTACCTGACTTCAGAACCTATTATACAGCCACAGTAGTCAAAACAGCCTGGTATTGGTACAACAACAGACACATAGACCAATGGAACAGAATTGAGAACCCAGACATAGATCCATCCACGTATGAGCAGCTGGTATTTGACAAAGGACCAGTGTCAATTAACTGGGGAAAAGATAGCCTTTTTAACAAATGGTGCTGGCATAACTGGATATCCATTTGCAAAAAAATGAAACAGGACCCATACCTCACACCATGCACAAAAACTAACTCCAAGTGGACCAAAGACCTAAACATAAAGACTAAAACGATAAAGATCATGGAAGAAAAAATTGGGACAACCCTAGGAGCCCTAATACAAGGTATAAACAGAATACAAAACATTACCAAAAATGATGAAGAGAAACCAGATAACTGGGAGCTCCTAAAAATCAAACACCTATGCTCATCTAGAGACTTCTCCAAAAGAGTAAAAAGACCACCTACAGACTGGGAAAGAATTTTCAGCTATGACATCTCCGACCAGCGCCTGATCTCTAAAATCTACATGATTCTGTCAAAACTCAACCACAAAAAGACAACCCAATCAAGAAGTGGGCAAAGGATATGAACACACATTTCACTAAAGAAGATATTCAGGCAGCCAACAGATACATGAGAAAATGCTCTCGATCATTAGCCATTAGAGAAATGCAAATTCAAACTACGATGAGATTCCATCTCACACCAGCAAGGCTGGCATTAATCCAAAAAACACAAAATAATAAATGTTGGAGAGGCTGCGGAGAGATTGGGACTCTCATACACTGCTGGTGGGATTGTAAAATGGTACAACCACTTTGGAAATCTATCTGGCATTATCTTAAAGAGTTAGAAATAGAACTACCATACAACCCAGAAATCCCACTCCTCGGAATATACCCTAGAGATACAAGAGCCTTCATACAAACAGATATATGCACACCCATGTTTATTGCAGCTCCGTTTACAATAGCAAAAAGCTGGAAGCAACCAAGGTGTCCATCAACGGATGAATGGGTAAATAAATTGTGATATATTCACACAATGGAATACTACGCATCGATAAAGAACAGTGACGAATCTCTGAAACATTTCATAACATGGAGGAACCTGGAAGGCATTATGCTGAGTGAAATTAGTCAGAGGCAAAAGGACAAATATTGTATAAGACCACTATTATAAGATCTTGAGAAATAGTAAACCTGAGAAGAACACATACTTTTGTGGTTACGAGGGGGGGAGGGAGGGAGGGTGGGAGAGGGTTTTTTATTGATTAATCAGTAGATAAGAACTGCTTTAGGTGAACGGAAAGACAACACTCAATACATGGAAGGTCAGCTCAATTGGACTGGACCAAAAGCAAAGAAGTTTCCGGGATAAAATGAATGCTTCAAAGGTCAGCGGAGCAAGTGCAGGGGTCTGGGGAACATGGTTTGAGGGGACTTCTAAGTCAATTGGCAAAATAATTCTATTATGAAATCATTCTGCATCCCACTTTGAAATGTGACATCTGGGGTCTTAAATGCTAACAAGCGGCCATCTAAGATGCATCAGTTGGTCTCAACCCACCTGGATCAAAGGAAAATGAAGAACACCAAGGCCACACGACAACTAAGAGCCCAAGAGACAGAAAGGACCACATGAACCAGAGACCTACATCATCCTGAGACCAGAAGAACTAGTTGGTGCCCGGCCACAATCAATGACTGCCCTGACAGGGAGCACAGCAGAGGACCCCTGAGGGAGCAGGAGATCAGTGGGATACAGACCCCAAATTCTCATAAAAAGACCAAACTTAATGGTCTGACTGAGACTGGAGGAATCCCGGCGGCCATGCTCCCCAGACCTTCAGTTGACACAGGACAGGAACCATCCCCGAAGACAACTCATCAGAAATGAAAGGGACTGGTCAGCGGGTGGGAGAGAGACGCTGATGAAGAGTGAGCTAATTATATCAGGTGGACACTTGAGATTGTGTTGGCAACTCTTGTCTGGAGGGGGGATGGGAGGATAGAGAGAGAGGGAAGCCGGCAAAATTGTCACGAAAGGAGAGACTGAAAGGGCTGACTCAAGAGGGGGAGAGCAAGTGGGAGTAGGGAGTGAGATGTATGTAAACTTATATGTGACAGACTGATTGGATTGTAAACGTTCACTTGAAGCTTAATAAAAGTTATTAAAAAAAAAAAATCACTTGGTGTCAACTTTGGCGAAGGGAAGGACAACACACAAAATAGGGAAAGTCAGCACAATGGGCCAAAGCAAAAGCACAGAAGTTTCCTAGACACATCCAAACAGTTTGAGGGACTGAGGAGCTGGGGCTGGAGGCTGGGAACTATAGTCTTGGGGGATATCTAGGTCAACTGACATAACGTAGTTCATAAAGAAAATGTTCTACTTCCCACGTTGGTGAGTAGCATCTGAGGTCTCAAAAGCTTGCAAGCGGCCATCTAAGACACATCTATTGATCCCATCCCATCTGGAGGAAAGAAGAATGAAGAAAACCAAAGACACAAGGAAAATATTAGCTCAAAGGACTAAAGGACCACATGAACCACAGACTCCAGCAGGCTGAGACCAGAAGAATTAGATGGTGCCCAGCAACCACCACCACCAAGTCTGACAAGGATCACAACAGAGAATCCCAGAAAGAATGGGAAAAAATTGTAGAACAGAATTCAAATTCTTGAAAAAAGACCAGGCTTACTGGTCTGACCAAGACTGGAAGAACATACACACTTTGCTAACTCAGAAATGAAACTATTACCGAAGTCCACTTTTCAGACAAAGATTAGACAGGCCTATGAAACAAAAAAATAACACATGTGAGGAACATGCTTCTTAGTTCAATCAAACATATGAGACCAAATGGGCAACTCCTGTCCAAAAGCAGACAAGAAGGCAGGAAGGGACAGGAACTGGATGAATGGACACAGGGAACCTGGAGTGGAAAGGGGGATCATGCTGTCACATTGTGGGAATTGTAACCAATGTCACAAGACAATACATGTATAAATTTTACAATAAGAAACTAACTTGAACTGAGAAATTTCACCTAAAGCACAATAAAATTTTAAAAAGAATTTTTTTCTATACCCTGTTAGACCTGGACACTATTGTTTTTTATAGCTTAGCTATTCAACAGCACATGCCGAATAAAACACCACTAATACTGGATATCATTCAGCTGACCTGACTATGGGTTTGTAAGTGACTTCACATTTTAACCCATATTTTCACCTGTATCATCTCATTTGATACTTGTAGTATCTGTTTTGCTTTCCTGTCTAACAGCTTTTATCCTTCTCCTCTTTCTTGGTAACAGAACTCCAATTTGTCTCAATATGTTCACGGAAGGTGGCCCCTCCCCAGACCCACTAAGTGAAGGATGATGACTAGTCTAAGCCAATTATGGCTTTCCCCTCCTTTCCAGTGGGTGTGCTAGGTATGAGCGTATGCTTCAAACTTGCCCGTTGGAGATATGGCAAATATCTCGGAGATGTCGATATAATAAACATTGTTCCTCCTTGGTAAAAATAACTAAGACAAAACCATTTTTTTCCTTTGGCTGTGGTCATATAAAAACACAATGATTGGTGCTTTGGCAGCCATCCTGAGATCATGAAGGAAAGACTAAGACACTTGCAAGAAACTAATCAATATAGCTTCCATACCTGCAGTCCAATGAATTACTTAATATGGTCCTTCTAGCCATACACACAGTGATTCAGTGGGACTGTGCAAATAAGGTATATGGGGCCTGTGATGGTTGGGGTTATGTGTCAACTTGGCTAGGCCATGATTCCCAGTATTGTATGGTTGCCTTCCATTTTTGTGTTGTGGATCCTGACCTCTACATGTTGATGAGGCAGGATTGGTGTAAGGTGTCTTGTGTTGCAGCCTTGCAAGAGGGCATGACTCAAGCCCCACCCTTACTAAAGGTACCCTCTTCCCTGGGGTGTGGTCTGCATCTAAGATATATGTATATATCCTGGCGAGGCTCTCTCTCCACATCTGGACCCTGTGTTCTGTTAGTGATCAGTTGACTTCCCCAAAGCCTGCTGTCTGACCTACAGATCCTGGGATTCACCAGCCTCCACAGCCCCTTGAGCCAGAGGCCTATATCGTGTGACCTGGTTCACCAGCTTCTGCAGCCTCGAAAGCCAGCAGCCTGTGGTCTGAACTGCTGGTTTGGGTTCCTCAGCTCCTGTACCCATGTGGGTGGGGAGAAGTTGGCGTCTGACCTACGAATTTGGGACTTGCCAGCCTCCACAACCACACAAACTATTTCCTGAGTTCTGCGAGACTTTGCAGTGAATTAGGGAACCCAAAGATAGGAGGGAGAGTGCTGAGGAGAGAGGGAGTAGTTGATGTTAGAGATGATGGAGTGGTACAGCAGCTTGCAAAAGTTGGACAATTAGGATATCTTTAACCTCCTTCTCTTAGGAACAGACCAAAGGTTACATGAAATAATGTGTCTATAGTTTTAAAGCCATTGACAGTTGGGTATTCTATTACTAGAAGCTCAAAATATCCTGCTGATACACTGAACACTCTCACGAAACTTACAAGAATAGAGTCCTGACCTGAAATGACATTGCTCAGTCCTCTTAATTTGAACTGGAGCTAGTCAACATGATTTGAATACTCTGGACTGAAAACAGGAGACATAAAAGCAGGGGCAGATCAACCAGTAAACAAGGTATGCACAGGTTTACAGCAAACAAGGTACACAAGGGCATAATTGTGTTTACTTACTAATCTCTAGTGCACAATTTCACATGGGTTTCAAAACAAGTAAAACTGTGTGCTACAGATTAGTAAATACGTGCAAGTAAGCCCATGGTACCTTGATTATTGGGTAATCTGTCCCTGCAAGAAGTTTTCCTTATGTATTGTAGCCTTGGTTACTTGATCATCATTTAAAGGTCAATACTGTGTTCATTCAGTGTTATAATAAAGGGAAGAAGAAACAAGATAGTTTTGCTAAAGGTATTTTTTCTAAAAATAGATACTTCTACTGGTATTTTTAAAACTGGGATATAAAACGCCCTTGCTGGGTTTGGGGACCATGGTTTAAGGGGACTTCTAAGTCAATTGGCAAAATAATTCTATTATGAAATCATTCTGCATCCCACTTTGAAATGTGGCATCTGGGGTCTTAAATGCTAACAAGCGGCCATCTATGAGGCATCAATTGGTCTCAACCCACCTGGAGCAAAGGAGAACGAAGAACACCAAGGTCACACGACAACTAAGAGCCCAAGAGACAGAAAGGGCCACATGAATCAGAGACCTACATCATCCTGAGACCAGAAGAACTAGTTGGTGCCCGGCCACAGTCGATGACTGCCCTGACAGGGAGCACAACAGAGAACCCCTGAGGGAGCAGGAGATCAGTGGGATGCAGACCCCAAATTCACATAAAAAGACCATACTTAATGGTCTGACTGAGACTAGAGGAATCCCGCTGGTCATGGTCCCCGAACCTTCTGTTGGCACAGGACAGGAACCATCCCCGAAGACAACTCATCAGACATGAAAGAAACTGGACAGTGGGTAGGTGAGAGATGCTGATGAAAAGTGAGCTAATTATATCAAGTGGTCACTTGAGACTGTGTTGGCATCACCTGTCTGGAGGGGGGATGGGAGGATAGAGAGAGTTGGAAGCTGGCAAAATTGTCACGAAAGGAGAGACTGGAAGGGCTGACTCATTAGGGGGAGAGCAAGTGGGAGTACGGAGTAGGGTGTATATAAACTTATATGTGACAGACTGACTTGATTTGTAAACGTTCACTTGAAGCTCAATAAAAGTTAATAAAAAAAAAAGCTCTTGCTGTAGCTCACACCTGACAACCATTAAGATGTCAGATGTCAATTGTTATGCAGCAGTATTTATCATAGTTTAACTTAATTAGCTGTTTTTACTTTATTAAACTTCATATCATGTCCAAATTTTGAGGAAGTTTTGTTGCTATGAAGAGGCGTTGAATCTTTCAGCAGACTCTCTGAACTGCTGAGTGTTGTGGGTGGAGAATAGTGAAAGAAAAAGTGAAGGGTGCACAGCTCTGAACTGCCTGAACCAAGGCACTCCACTCCATGTGCCAGTCACGCAGTGGAAATGTCTGAAGATGTTTTTAAATGCCCTACAGGTTCAGTGCAACATTTGGAAAATGAGACTTTTTAAGGAGACCCAATCTTATTCCTCTATACATCCTTTCAACAATAGTTTTCTTCTTTGAACATTCTGTCAAGTAAATAAGTGTTTGTT
Source organism: Elephas maximus indicus (assembly GCF_024166365.1). Taxonomy (NCBI): domain Eukaryota; kingdom Metazoa; phylum Chordata; class Mammalia; order Proboscidea; family Elephantidae; genus Elephas; species Elephas maximus. Next base: position 39,912,360 of record NC_064837.1, on the reverse strand, counting down.
ATTGTGATTCAAAAGCCTGCATTTTTATAAGACACGGTCTGTCACTAAAAATCATGTCATCACACTAACCTATACCCAATAAGACACTCAACAGGATGTGGTATTTTGATTTCTGCTCTGAAAAAGTTTTGCTTCCCGGAAGTGTTCTTTATAGAATGACGCCAACATAAGAATCCTAACATACATCAGCTTCTCGCTGAAAACCATTTTCATAAAGAACGAAGCCTCACCAAATGGGTGGATTGGTAACCCTATAAATGATACCAATAATAAAAAAAAGATACCAATAGCCGTGTCATTTTACCTACCAGGAAAATAAAAGATCCATTCAAAGATATAACTTGATAAGTCTTATCCACATTTACAGATTTCCTCCTGAGTATCCTTTTTTATCTAGGGAGGGATAAGGTCCCTTTCCTTGGAGAGCCCATGACCTGATGGGGAAGATGTAGTTCCTACCTCTATAGAACCCTCAGTCTGCCAGTGATCGATCATAGGACACACACTGAGAGCACAGGTTTATGGACAGAATCATTATATAAGGGCTAAAATAAGTCCTTACCGGTCCAGCTGAAGATCTACGACATTCTTGAAAATTTTCTCTTTGCTTTTCTTCACATTTTCCCCTCCCTGACTTACGCATTTGTTCGTTAAGGAAACGTGTATGGCTCATTTACTAAGCACGTATGGATATGGTACTGTCTCCAGCACTGTATCAGCACAACAATGAACAAGATCTTTCAAGAACAAGACCTTCCAAGGCCCTCACTCCTAGAGCTGATAACGTAACAGGATGACAGTCAATAGATAACTAATCTCAGATGCGATAAGTATTTTGAAAGGAGTAAGGCTATTACAAGAGCATTTTGCTGTGTGCAATTGAGAAGGCTTCCTGGAGGAAGTAAACCAAGCAGAATGCAGAAAGAAGAGGCAGAGATTCCTAGAGCACTTACACATGTTGGTGATGTTTTATAAATGTCCCCACTATTTAGCATCATCAAGTATCAATCTCCTTAACTATAGTGTAGTTGCATGGAGTTAGAAGACATGAGTTGCAAAGAGAGCAGCGAACTTGGAATCAAAAGACCAAAGTTCAAGTTCACGTGACATGTAACAAAGCTGCTAAATATACATACATATGTATATATATACGTATATATGTAAGTATATATGTACGTATATATGTACGTATATATGTACGTATATATATACATATATATATTTAAGTGCGTTTTAGGTGAAAGTTTACAGCACAAAGTAGTTTCTTATTCAAGATTTATACACAAGTTGTTTTGTGACATTGGTTGCAATCCCTGCATTGTGTCAGCACTCTCCTCCTCCCACTTTCCACCCTGGGTTCCCTGTGTCCATTCATCCAGTTTTTCTGTCCCTTCCTGCCCTCTAGCATTTGATTTTGGGCAGGCATGGCCTAGTTGGTTTCATATACTTGATTGATCTAAGAAGCTCATTTCTCATTTGTGTTATTATTTGTTTTATAGGCCTAATCTTTGGCTGAAAGGTGAACCTTGGGAGTGGGTTCAATTCTGAGTTAGTATGGTATCCAGGGGCCATAATCTAGGGGGTTACTCCAGTCTCTGTCAGACCAGTAAGACCAGCCTTTTTGTGTGTGTGTGTGTGAATTTGCATTTTGTTCTATATTTTTTCCCCCTCTACTGGGACCCTCTATTGTGATCCCTGACAAAGCTGACAGTGGTCATAGCTGGGCATTGTCTAGTTCTTCTGGGATCAGGCTGGTGGAGGCTGTGGTTCATGTGGTCTGTTAGTCCTTTGAACTAATATTTTCCTTGTGGCTTTTGTTTTCTACATTCTCCTTCATTTTGGATGGGATAGAACCAATAGATGTATCTTAGATGGCCACTCACAAGCTTTTAAGACCCCAGACGCTACTCACCAAAGTAGGATGTAGAACATTTTCTTTATGAACTATGTTATGCCAATTGACCTAGATGTCCCCTGAGACCCTGATCCCCAGCCCCCAACCCCTTACCCTAGCAACTTGGTCCCTCGAGTTGTTTGGATGTATCTAGGAAGCTTCTATGACTTTGCCTTGGTCAAGTTGTGCTGACTTTCCCTGTATTGAAAACTGCTAAATATTTCTGATTCTCAATTTTTTCAATTGTATAAGGAACATAAAAATTTCCTACCTAAAAGGAGTATAAAAATTTCCTACCTTATTATGTTGTCAGAAGCCTTAGCTGAAATCACGTAAAAGTCTCTTACAAACTGGTGTGTGCTTTATACATGGAAGTTTTATCCTGCCCCGCCCTCTGCAGCTAAGAGGGAGTTGAGAGAAGTGTGGAATGTGGGCTCTGGAATCAGAATGAACCTTAATAAGCTTCATAATCTCTCTGTGCCTCAGTTTCACCAACTGTCAACTAAGGGTGATAATATAACTTCTTAAGGTTGTGGGAAATTAAAGGAATTAATGGAGTACATAGAACAGTCGTTGACAGATAATTAGCACTGGTGAAAAAAATAGCTATCATTATTACTATATATTGTAGGTTCACATACTTAATAAGATCTCACCTCTGCTTAAAGGCCTCTGGTGGCTTCCTAGTGTCTTCGGTGACCCCCTGTATCACTGAGTTCTCCTCACATCACCATCTTCTCTGACTGTTCTCAGCCCTCCAATACCTTTTTGTTTTTATATAAATCACCACCATATCTATATGTTAAATACCAAATCCATTATGGGTATTCCAGGACACTCTACTGTTACAACCACATAGACTTACTAAGATGTGTTCCTCAGTATTTCTATTTCACAAAATAATTCTGCAATTGGCTTCTAAAACGAGAGCACCTTCTACCAAGCTCTCCGCTTAACATTGACTACAGAATGTAGTCCTGTCCAGTAACAGTAAGAACATGATAAAACGTTGTCAAGTTGAATTAATAAGATAGGTACTAAAACTGGAATCTTGAATCTTTCCCAATGCAATTTAAAAAAATATTTTTAGTTCAGACATGCACAGACTATTTGGAATGGATGCTCTTTTGTTCCAATATATGATAGAAGACTCAGCTACCCGAGTCAATCCATCTAGTCAGTGGATTTGTGATTTTGCTTATAAATTGGATAGACAAGGTGAGATAATTAAAAATAGTCAACCATATTTTTCTAAGATTCACCCATAGATCACTTGGTATGTGAATTATTTCGTCTCTGAGTATCTAGATGCTTAATTTTGACCCTTTCGGTTAATGAAATATAAATACTCATGTGATCTAATTAATAAAGCTCTTTCTCTTATGAATACAGATATTTCTCTAAATCATATATCAATGTGTTTGTAGGCAAGCATTCATAATATTTAAAGTTTTAAGCAGTATTTTCTATTCTTAGTGTGAGAACATGAAATATTTTAGACACTGTGCATTTGATATTAAATATGTTGGAATAACAGTTGCTTGATTTTTGTTTAAATTAATTCATAAGAATTTTATCAGTACAGTCCAAGTACCCTGGCAGCATTGAGACACAACATCTTCTATATCCAGTTCAGAATAATTAGGAACTGAACACTTTCATGTGGCTCTGATTTTGTCAACAACACATCACTAGAGGCTCTTAAAAGTTGCAATAACACAAGGCATGTGAAAAGCAAAAGTATATAAGTGCCTCAACTTAAAATGATAACAAGTACAACAGTTTGCTGAAGTAGCTATAAATCAAATGTACTATAGCTATAGGGAAAAATAAATAAGTCATTTGGATGGCATCCTATAATGGTGCCTCCTTACAGAAGATGAGCACCCAAATGAGGAGGCATCCGTGTTGTCTTCAGGGAATGGTTTGCCTCTGTGCAGAAAAGATGATATTGAGTTGTTTTTGGAAAACTGCTGAAGTTCAGCTTCATCTGCCCAAAGCAGGGCAATTACACCTGGGACACAATCAAAATCAGTTAAACGTAATAAGAAACCTGAAATCACAGAGAAAAAATGATATTCAGGACCACAGAATTGAAAAAAATGTGTTTTCCAACTTTGTGTTCATTATCTTTAACTGACTAAAGATTTTACACTCATTTAAAAAAAAAAATGTAAGTATAACCCTAGGTTAGAGTCACGTCACTAGCTAGCACTTCTTTAGAGACAGGCTGAGGTGCGGGGTGGGAGATGTGAGGTGAAAAATTATTCTAACACTTTCAGGCCCTCATCCATAGTTTAAACATACATTTTCTGCATGTTCTTCAAGTAAATAGTTTCAAATCAAATGATGCGTTACATTGGGTAAATCTGCTGCAAAAGATCTCTTTAAAGTGCTAAAAAGCAAAGATGACACTTTGAGAACTAAGGTGCACCTGGCCCAACCCATGGTATCTTCAGTCACTTCATATGCATGTGAAAGCTGGACAATGAATAAAGAAGACTGAAGGAAAATTGATGCCTTTGAACTAATTTTTGGTGTTGATGAAGAATACTGAATATAGCATGGACTACAAGAAGAGCAAGTAAATCTGTCTTGGAAGAAGTACAGCCAGTATGCTCCTTAGAAACCAGGATGGCCAGGCTTCATCTCACATGCTTTGGACATGTTATCAGGAGTGACCAGTCCCTAGAGAAAGATATCATGCTTTGTAAAGTAGAGGGTCAGCAAAAGAGAGGAAGACCCTCAAAGAGATAGATTGACACAGTGGCTCCAACGATGGGCTCAAGCATAGCAGAGATTGTGAGGATGGCTCAGGTCTGGGCAGTGTTTTTCTCTGTTGTACATAGTGTCACCATGAGTCAGAACTGACTGAATGGCACCTAACAACAACACTAGTTTGGGCTTGTTCATATGGTGACCTAAGGATTCCCAACAACAAGAGAGGACACGACCAAATCGGCAAGCAACATTAAAGCTTCTGCTTATATCAAATTTGTTAATGTCCTGTTGGCCAAAGCAAGTCTAGGTTGAAAGTATAAAGAAGTATATTCTACATATTGATGTGAGGAGCTACAAAATGTTCTAGCCATTTCTTCTTCTTCTTCTTCTTCTTTTTTGTCCTTTTCACTCTACTACACTTTGTTGCAAGGGAGACAACTCTGCTGTCAGGATATTGTTTTCTTGATAAAACTTTTTAACTCATGATTGATTGAAGATCAAGTTTAAATTCTTAACATTCACTTAATATGTTCTTTCCCAGTCTAGCTTCATTCTACCTTATTCTCCACCACTCCACAGTATGTATTAAAACTTTAGCAAAAGAGTTCTCTAAATTGCCCTTTAAAGGTTCTTCTGCCAGTGAGGTTTGCTCATTCTTCAAGGCTTAGGATAAGCCCTACTTTATGCTTAGGCTTTACTTATTGGTATGAAGAATGACTTTGCTGTCTCCTGTTCAAATTGCTTCTACCCAAATTGCTGTCAGAGGAGTTGACTGCTATTGATTATTCTAGACCTGAACAGTACCTATTCACTTCAGACATATGTTTGTTCTTAATCTTAAACTCAAAAACAAAACAAACAAGCAAAAAACATTGCCATCAAGACAATCCCGATTCACAGAGACCCTATAGGATAGAGTAGAACTGCCCCATAGGGTTCCAAGGAGTGGCTGGTAGATTTGAACTGCCAACCTTTTTGTTAGCAGCCCAACGCTTAACCACTGCACCACGAGGGCTCCATCTTAAACTCACTGGTTCTTATTTAACTACTTCTTGAATGCATATTTTGTCTCCCTAACTAGAAAGCAAGCCATGTCTTGTACACTTTACCCCTCAGTAGGTGGCCCTTAAGTGCACATCAAATTAATGTATTCTTCCACCAAAAAACTTTCATATGATTATTTGTAATTTTATTCATCACAAGATATTCATGAATTTCTTGTTGATCTCAAAATAATTGATCACTTCTCATAATATTTTGATATTCAACTAAGCAGCGTAAGATAATCAGGACAAGAGAATAGGGTTTGGGATTAGGCAGCTTAAAAGAGTACAGAATGAAGAATGGCAAGACATGGGTGTCAGCCAGATGTTGATGGATAAGGAACCAGTATCCATAAGACACTTTGAATAAACATTCTTAGTAGAAGTGACATTTTTTTTTTCTTTGCAAAACCTTTGCTTCCCTCATTTGAGGCATCTGCTGAGAATCGAAGACAGAGCAGATGCTGTATATCCACCGAAGCAGATGCAGAGTGTCTGAAGCAAAACAAAAGGTCAAGCAGTAACCCTCCACAAAGAATTAGGAACTTCTCCCATGTGGATATTAATTTTTTCTCACTTTTTATTACATACTGGCATAAAGATATTTACAAGATGCCAGAAATCCTGACTAAAAAGAAAATTATTCCATTTTCTCTATACTTTATATAAAGACATGTAACTTTGCATATAACAAAGCCCATTGCTGTTGAGTCGATTCTGACTCATAGGGATCCTACAGGACAAAGTAGAGCTGCCCCATAGAGTTTCCAAAGAGCACCTGGTGGATTCGAATTGCCAACCTTTTGGTTAGGAGTTGTAGCACTTAACCACTACGCCACCAGGGTTTCCAACTTTACATATAGAGATATACAAATGTATATGTATATAAACCAAAAAAAGGAAAAGAAAACCACAAACCCATTGCCTTTGAGATGATTCTGACTCATAGCAACCCTACAGGACAGAGTAGAACTGCCCCACAATGTTTTCAAGGAGCACCTGGTGGATTCAAACTGCTGACCTTTTGGCTAGCAGCCATGGCACTTAACCACTATGCCACCAGGGTTTCCAGATGTATGTAAAGGTATGCAGATATATAACCAAGACTACGGATGTTTGGAAAGATTTGAATCCTTGGAAAATTGCTTTGCCTTTCATCAGCATATTTGGCAGTAAGTGGATACAGCACTTATATTTACTTTCCTTTCTGTTGATGAAGACATGATCTTTCTCTCCATTTGAGTAAAGAATCCGGAGCTGGCAAACACGTGATCTACACTCCTAATCTAGGATCCTCCACATAATTAGCTATGTGACCCCTCTAAGCCTTTATTGCCTAATCTATAAAACAAGGTCATTAGTACCCACCCTTGCTGCTTTATAGAATAATGAGAACCAAATCAAATAAAATACATGAAAATGCTTTATACATAAAAAAAAAACAAAGGGAAATGCATTATTATTATAGGAGCACAGCAAAATGTCTAAGTGATGTTTTTTTTCCTACCCAAATTTCTCATTCTTGACCTAGACCAGAATCTTTCAATGATTGGCTATGTAACCTTCAGCAAGTCATTCACCTCTCTTGATCACATTTTTCTCATTATTTAAATGAGGGAGCTTTACTGGATGATATTAAAGACCTTTCTAACTTTTTAAAATTCTGCGATAACATAATGTAAGTTAAAAAAAAATTCCTATGGCATGGTGTTTGCAAAATTAAAACTAGGAAGAAATGCAAGCTTCCTCTCCTCTCTGTCACGGCCATTTGCAAGATTTTATGAAATTTCTTACTAAGATTCAGTTTGAAGGTATTTACCATGGAATAGAATGAAGTTTAAATTCCGTTAAGTCAATTTTTCTTAGTTCAGAATGTCCCCTACTTGAAATTCTGCAATGGCTTCTTATTGCAATTAGATTAAAATGAAACTCCTTTCAGCAATATAAAAGCATTTTATTATTTGGCTCCTGTCTATGTATAGGTTTTAAAATGGCCCCAAATTCTTCCATACATTTCCCACTGACAAGCAGGGTCTATGTCCCCTCTTCTTGAATCTGCATGACTTCTTCAACTAATAAAATCTGGGTGAAGTGATGCTATGTGACCTTAAAGATGTGGCCATCAAAGTCTGCAAGGCTTCTGCCTAGATCTTTTGGAATGCTTATTCTCTAGACACCCCCTCTTGGGACCTTCCTTCTCAAAAATCATCCTCCATGTTGTGAAAATCCCAAGCCACATGGGGAGACCACATACATGTGCTTTGCTCAACGGTCCCAGCAGGACTCAGCCTTCAAGTCTTCCCAGTCCAGGTGCCAGGCATGAGAGTGAAGACTCCTCCAGAAGACTCCAGCCCCTAGCTGTTTGGGTCACCTCCAGCTGTTCAAGTCTTCCAAGATGAGGCCCAGTAAGGAGGCGCAGAGATGTTCTCTGACCTGCTGTGCCTGACCAAATCTTCAGCCACAGAATCCACAAACTTAGCAAAATAATTGTTGTTTTACTCCACTGACGTTGTTGTGATTTATGCTGCAATAAATAACCAGAACAGCCTACCTTTCTGACCTTGTTTATTATGCTCCAGTACCCTGGCATCTTTTGGCTCATTGAGTGCAAAAGGATTTTCCTACATGAGGAATTTTATACTTGCTGGGCCCCTTGCCCAGAACGTTCTTTTCTGTATATTCCCTCCATCTGTGTTTTGGCTGCTTGTAGTCATCTTTGGTTCAGCTCAAATGGCTTCTCCTAAGACAATTTTGCCCTAATAATCCTGTCCAAAGTAACCCCCCTATACTCCATCACCAGAGTTTTTCACTGTCTAAAATAATCTTACTTATCCTTCTGTGGGTTTATCGGTGTTAATCCTACAGTATTCTTCATGTGAGCAGGAAATTTTTTCCATCCTGTTCATAGCTATATGCACCACACCTAAAAAGCATTTAGTAGATAATGAAATGTAATGTGTATAAAAAATACCTTTCATATGAGCTTAAACTGTGTATTCCTGGGCCTAGCCCTGAAATGCTATTTTGAAAGTCAGTAATAGGACTTGTCACTCTGAATTTTAACATGTAATCCAGGTTATTCCAAAGCAAGTGTACTATGGCTATTGTCTTAAGGACAGAACTTATCTTTATACGTGTAATCCTTTCATAATAAAACAATAGTATAAAAAGTATACTGTAGCCTAAAAAATAACTATAGAATGGATTCTTAATAGAAATAGTAATACTTATTATGTCAATTCAGATAAATTATCATGGGAAAATGTGACTAATAAAGAAATTTCCACTGTCCTAGGGTTGCTATGGATTCATTCAAGCTTTTACATTTATTTTCTGGCACAGTTACAATTAATAATATGGCAATAAATAGAGATTCCTCCCTTTATCTCAATAACCCTCTTTTCCCTCTACTGAAAACTTGTTTTTCCTTAAAAATACCTCTCAAATTGCTTAGAACCCCCTTATATTTACTGCTACTCCTCTATATTTGGCATATATATACATATACAATCCATTGTCGTCTAGTCGATTCTAACTCATAGTGACTATGGATACATAGTCACTATGAGTCACACACACACAAAGAGAGCAAGAGCAGATAGTATAGAAAGTTCCCTTGTATCTTCCATATATATATATATATATGCATACACACACAATTTTTGCTATTATTAGCATCTTGCATTAATGTGGTGTATTTGTTACAACTAATGAACCAGTACTGATACAGTATTATTAGCTACCATAGCAGCCCTGGTGGCAGATGGTTAAGCATTTGGTTGCTAACCAAAAAGTTGGTCGTTCGAATCCACCAGCTGCTCCTCGGAAACCCTATGGAGTAGTTCTACTCTGTCCTACAGGGTCACTATGAGTCAGAATCAACCCGATGGCAGTGAGTTAATGAGTTACAGTTTATGTGAAGATTCATTCTTTGTTTTATACAACTCTATGGGTTTTGACCAATAAATAAGGCCGTGTGTCGCCATTACAGTATTACACACAGTAATTTCACTGTCCTAAAAATCCACTTGGCACCACTTACTTATCCTTCCCTCCCTACCCCAGAGTCCCTGGCAACCACTGATCTTTTTACTCTCTCTATAGTTTTGCCTTTTCCAGAAGGTCATAGAGTTGAAATTATATAGAATGTAGCCTTTTCAGACTGGCCGCTTTCACTTAGACCAGGCTTTGAGTCCCAGGTTTGCTACCTACTACCTTGTTATGTGAGCTCTCGCAGGTCAATCAATGCCTTGAAACCTCTATTTTTATCTGAAAAATTTATGGTGTTATTTATTCTGTTTCACCTCTTTCTGCGAATATTAAATAGAGTTTGCATCTCCTTGTAAACTGTAAAGTACTCAACATGTAAAATATTTTCAATAGATTTACAAGCATAAAATCTTAAATTAATCATTCTTAACACCATAATCTCCCAGGCGGGGGGCGGGGGAATGAATCAATTATAATCATGGACGCTCAATAGGTAGAAAAGATCTTAGAGGTAATCCAATCTAACCCTTTAATTTCACAGATGAGTAAACCTTGATCATAATAGGTTAAATGGGTTACCTAAGTTTTAAGGTCACACACCAATTATGTACTTGAACTGAAAGTAGATTTCAACATGTCTGAATGACTATCGTTAATGAAGACTTGTTATATTATAAAGGGATAAATCTTGAAAATTAGAGTTAAATTTTTTTTTTAACTCTCTAGTCCCTTTACAACTTTAAAAGCAAATTAACTTTTCAAAAAATATTCACTCCAAATAAGAGATCTAATTTCATGTTTTTATTAATCTGACCATGGGCATGCTTGAACTTCTACTGCAGTCCTTTCTGATAGAGTGGATATTTTACCATGGTTAGAAGTTACCATTCAGGAATATATTGTTAAAAAGTATTACAATCTTATTTATCTATTATAAACTCAGGGTGTTAGAAGAGCCTAAACCTATAAAATTAAAAATCACTACCCCCTCATCTACTTCTACACTTCTAGTTTTGTCCTTTTAAATTATGACTTAGATCTATATTGAAAACAAATATTACATAGAAGAAAAAGACTTTCAGTTAGTTCATATATTCTCATAAAAAATATGTTCTATTTGTACACATAGACTCATAGAATTTCAGAGCTTAAAAAATATATTAGTAATGTCTCACCCATCTCTGTCATTTAAAAGATTTTGGATAAAGAATCCCAGAGTTTATACACTGACTTTCCTAAATGTTTACAGACAGTTTCTAATTAGCTCAGATTACAATTAGTGTCTTTCAACTCTATTTAGTCATGAACACCCTAGTATGAACGTGATTATAATAGAGGTTCAGTGTCGGAAGAGAACTTAAGTGTTTTCACTAGTCTGTAAATCCAATGTTTGAAATTAATTTGATGAAGAATATGGAGGAAGGAAGAGAGTATAAAAACCCTGGGTGAAAGTGGCTGAGGGAAAAAGAGTGAATAGTATCTTTGGAGATGCAAAAAACCAAACTCATTGCTGTTGGGTCGATTCTGACTCATTATAGTGACCTATAGGACAGAGTAGAACTGCCCCGTAGAGGTTCCAAGGAGCAGCTGGTGGGTTCAAACTGCCACCCTTCGGATTAGCAGGAAGCTCTTAACCACTGCACCACCAGAGCTCCTTTGGAGATGCTGAGGGGTCAAAATAGAAAAGTGGGGGCAAACAGCAGACAGAGGCAGTAAAGTATTGGAGAAATACTTTATTAGTGTAGGGGGAAAGAAAAAACAACAGCTTTTTAAAACAAAGTGTGGCCATTTCTCTCTGCTGTGGGAATAACAGCATTATTCTCCAGGGTAGGTGGCACCATATTAAGGTGCACCGATTGATGATTTGCAGTGGGTTAGATTTCACAAATGATTTGGGAGATTTGAGAATGGCTGCTAGGAAGAGGAAGAGAAGATTACAAAGGGAGAAAGAAGCTCAGCAACATGTAGAAACCAAAGCACTTTATCACTAGAGTAGAATGTGGTGAGGTTAAAGATGAGAGAGTAAATAGAAGATCCGTAAGAGGAGAGACTTGAAAGAGAACAAGGATTTAGCAGAGCCAAAAAAAAAAAAATCAGAACATGAGTTATCAAGGCAAGAAGTCTTTTATTCTTCCCCAGAGTTATTTGGAGTGATGCTTGGTGTGATGGTAAAGGTTGTGTGTCAACTTGGCTGGGCCATGATTCTCAGTGGTTTGGCAGTTTATGTAATAAGGTAGCTTGACAGTTATGTAATGATGTAGTTTGGCAGTTATGTAATGGTATGATTTGGCAGTTATGTAATGATGTAGTCATCTTTTATGATGTGATCTGATGTGATCAGCCAATCAGTTCTAAGGGTAGTTTCCTTGGGGGAGTGGCCTGCATTCGATATAGATACGGATGTTCTGGCAAAGCTCCCTTGCTTGCTCTGGATCCTGTATCTGGCTTGCCATTATCTGACTTCTTGTTCTTGGAACTTGAGCAAATGGCCTGCTGTACTGCCTGCTGATCTTGGGATTCATTGGCCTCCACAACGTGTGAGCCAGCAGCCTGCCATCTTACCTGTCAATTTTGGGTTCATAAGCCTCCAGAACCCATGAGGCAGTGACGTGCTGTCTAACCTGCTGATATTGGGTGTTCAGCCATTGCATACACTTGAGTCAGGAGAAGCCTCCAGCCTGATGCCTGATTCATGGACTTGAGCCTTGCTAGCCTCTACAGCTTCATGACCAATTTCTTTGAGATAAATCTCTCTCTCTCCCTTTCTCTTTATCCATTGTTGTCGTTAGGTGCTGTCGAGTCGGTTCCAGTTCATAGCGACCCTATGTACAACAGAACGCAACACTGCCCAGTCCTGCACCATCCTCACAATCGTTGTTATGCTTAAGCCTACTGTTGCAGCCACTGTGCCAATTCATCTCGTTGAGGGTCTTCCTCTTTTTCACTGACCTTCTATTTTATACATATGCACTTCACTGGTTTTACTTGTCTAGAGAACCCAACATAAGACACTGGGCTTCTGACATAGGTGAGATTTGGGTTCAAACCACTTCTACTACATCTTAAAAGACAATGTGACTCTCATACTTAGAGGCCATCAAGATACCTGCCACAGGTTGTACTTGTCTAATATTTTTTCTTAGGCCAGTCTAAGGGATTACTTTTCTGTTCAACAATAAGATGCTACACTTGAGATTATGAGTGGGTGTTCATTTCTCTGAACGCTACCAAGTGTTTATGACTCAGTTCTTTCAATCTCAAAAGGTAAGAGACTTGGTATGCAACATGGTCTAGTCAAAGAACAACTGGATGGAAGTCTGGAGAGCTCAGGTTAAGACCCATCCTTTACAGATCAGGTAAGTGACCTGAGACAAGTCATACAGCTTCTCTGATACTTACTGTTCTCTATTTTAAAGTGAGGAAATAGGACCAGATCAGTGGTTTTCGAAGTTTTTTTTTTGAAGTTACAGGGACTGTATTACGTGCTTTAAAAATTTTTTTTTTTTATATTTTATGGAAATAAGTAGGCAAAGTTTAGAAGGTAAGATTTGGATTTACACACTCAATTGTTATGGTTCAGAGGATAAAAAACAAAGACAGTAAACATTTGAGTTAGGAGGAAAGAAATTTTTTTTTTTTAAATCTTACATAGTTTAGGAAAAAGTGATAAAATGATTCTGTATTTTCAATACATTAAAGTCCTTTGTTTTGTTTAAAACATGCAATTCAGAGTGGCAAGCACAAGCTTCTGGGTTTCCTAACAATGGGGCTTTATGTCACTGGCTCAAAAATAAGGCAGAGAGTTAGGCATAACCTCTAGTTTATTTTCCCAGTTTATTTTCTGTCTCCTTCTGACTACTTTTCATTGCATGCCTCATTTACAATTGGTGGTGCTGATTGTAAAAGTCACATAATCTTACCCCACATTCACCCATCATTAAAAAACAGAATTTAAATTAATCTGTTCTTTTTGATTTGGGGGTGTTGGTCAGGACTATAGATGTAGGTTAGGGTGCAACACGGTTCTAGAAAAGGTTGAACTGGGTTATCACTCATTACGACACAATTCTTACCTTTAATTAAAATGTGATTAGACCAAAAATAAAATTGTGTGAAGTCTCTTTGAACATAAGATACATTTTCACTCAGGAAACCCATTTTTATTTTTTAAATTTACAATTTTGACCCAACTCAGAAATCTATTTTGTCTATTTTACATGGGTGTAGAATAATGAATGCATGTTATACTTGGCATCCAAAGGCCCAGCTTCTAATTCGGTATATACAGTGTACACATGTGTTAACTTTGGACAAATTTTGAAACATTTCTAAAACCTCATCTTTCTCCTTTGTAAGGTTCTACTGTGATTCCTGCATAATAAGAGTGTTGTGTGGATCAAATAAATGATTCATTGGACAAGTAGTCATCACACTACTTGTATGGACTAAACACTGTTCTAGGCACTGGGGACATGGCATGGAGTAGACAGATGTGGTTGCCTCCCTTTTGGAGTTCACATAGTCAATAAACAATCATACATGCCTGGTGGAGGTAAGTTCTACAGAGGAAATGTAACAGGTTAAAGGGGATGGAGAGTAATGGAAGTAAGGGAGGTCATTTACTAAGGGTGGTTGGAAATGGCCTCTCCCATAAAGAGACAAATGAACAGTCAGGTCTATTTTTGTTACAAATAGCCGAAACCCTGTTAAAACTGGTCTAAGCCCTATTCCCACCTCCAGATAGGTGTATTGACTCTATTCCTGAAAAGTCTAGCGACAACTCTTGCATCAGACATCATTGTATCCAGTAGTTCAATCCATGTTATCAGGATTCTCCCATTCTTTTTCCCCATTGTTAGGCTCTACTTTCCTCTGCTTTGACCACATTCTCAGGTAGGTTTTCTTATTTTTATTTTTAAACCCTGGCAAATATGATTCCCAGCCTTTTAAAGCTTACATGTCCTTAAAAAAAAAAAAAGTCCTTAGAACTAGTTTATTCAGAAGTAACCTTTATTCCGCCCCCCCACCATCGTTCCAGGAAAAGTCTCAATGAGGACTTCAACTATCCTACTTTGAATCATTGAATTAATCACTGTGGCCGTCAGAGTAATGATTATTTTTAAATTAAAATAGCCACTTACATAAATAATTCTAAGAAATCTGACTAATATTTCCTCCCCCTTGGATCAACTGCTCTGTTTGCTCATGTTGTATCTACTCTTTCATGTTGTTTTTTCTCAGTTCTGTGGTGAGTCTGAACTTCTCTGATCATATTTATAAATAAGTACCAGGTTGATTACTGTGCACATGTGTTGTTTTGTCAGTTGTGATGCAGTTTTTGCAAAAACCCTCCTTAAATAGGAGGAGTAGCCATGAACTCTTTGTAAGTGACCTAGACATATTCAGACAGGCAACTCTTCTTTTAGGATGCACTGGTGGAAAATAGATAGGCAGCATTGGGTTCATCTTTATTGTTAGTTTAGGGAAGTCTTTGATTTAGGGTAAAATATTTAACTTCTGAGCAAAACGCCTTTTCTAGTCTTTGTCCTTTGTCAAATTCTGGCATGTATATTGGTATTTATGCTGCTTTTTTTTCAGCTTTTAAACTCCAGAGAGATATTTTCTTGTTTAGGAAACTCTCACTATTTTAGTCCGGGGGCAGATTCCACATCCTGTATCCTTAGGGAGCAGTAGGGCATGGTTGGCTGGCTGTTCAGCAGGTAGTCCTTAAACTATGCAGGCTAAGTGTTTTGTCCCCCACTTTATGTCGTGTGTGTGTGTGTGTGTGTGTGTCACTACAGCTTTTCAGAGAAGAAGGCACAGAGTGGGGGCTTGTAAACAGATCATCCTACTGTTTTAGAAGCTGGCCATTGTCTATGGAAAGTAGTCCATAATGGGGATTCTGCCAGTGCTTGACAGGCGTTAACTCTTTGGCCACTGCCTTGGCTGCCTTTCTCCAGACCAAATGTACCCTGGATCCCTGTAAAAAGTAAGTACTTCATCACTGGGGACCTTGGCACTTATTCTAAAACATAAGGAGTATACAGGTGTTTGTGCAAGAAGGAAACAAGTGTTGTGACTGAGTTACCTACATTGCCCCATGATGATTGCAAGCCTCATTACCTAAGATTGGAGTAGGAGAAAGCCATATATCCCTTGGAAATTCACCAGACCTTAAGAGGTATCTCATGAGGACATACTTTCATTTCCTAGCTCCTCCTCAATCTGCCTTAGTTCCTCCAACCCTTCCTTTACATTTGCCTTCTAGTTTCCTTTAACTTTTCACCTAGGATCTTTTTGATTCTTGAAAATTCTACAGTCCAGGTATTTCTCTGAATATCAGTAACTTTTCCCCCTCACACAGTCCTGCTGTTCTAAAGGAAGTAAGTTGTTGGTTGTAATAGATCATAGTGATTCCTTTTTTGCACGATTTCATTCATGAAGGCTTGTGCTCTCAGACACATCACACACACACATACATACACACAAGTAGGGAGAAGAAAACTCAGCTCCTAGTGCCACCAAAATTTATGATTCCTGACTTCCCATGAAAGCTTAATTTGTCACAATACTCTTGGGTTTCTCTAGTTATATTTCTTCAGAAAGACAATTTCAAATATTCTCTATTCTAACACCTGACTCCCTCACTCACCCCTACCACACTCAGCTGATGACCATTCTCTGAATAGAAATCATCAGCTAAAAAGTCTCTCAATTTCCTTTCACCGAATTTACTAACATCAGCACTCATCCTGTCTATCTCTCCTCTGACGATGAAATGTGTCCTTTCTCCTTCCCAAGATCACTCCACCAATGATTTGTACTGTGGATTGCTTTCTTGATCTCTCTGTCTCTTCCTCAAAGATTCCCTCTCTACTGGCTTCTTTTCATTAGCATCTATATATATTTAAGTCTCTCTTCCCACAAGTCTCTATTGACCTCATGTCCCCTCTGGCTCTATGTCTCTTATCTCTCTCAGAGAGAGGCTCTAGAACCAGACTGTCTGAGTTTATATCCAGATCTGTAATTTACTAGTTACAAGTTGTGTAACCTTAAACAACTCATTTAACCTAACTACAGTTTCCTCTTCTATAATACTTACCTCATAGGTTAGACTAAGTACGAATACATATAAAACATTTGCAAGTATGCTTAAAATAAAAGTGTTTAATAAATATTGGACGTTTAGTCATCACTATTTAAGTCAAATTATTTAAGTCAAACATCCTGAAAAGTACTAATACGAGTTGTCTTCACTTTCTTACTTCCCTGTTACTACTCAACACTCAGCAGTCTAGTGGCTGTGCCAAATGTTTCGGGTGAAATGTTCTTGCCAAGACATTGTCAAATCCAACAGTTATTTCTCAGTCTTTACCTTACCTTACTTGACTATCAGCAGTATTTTACATTGCTGACCATTTTATACTTCTTGTAACATTATATGCTTTTGATTTAAGTGAAATCACACTGTTTTCCTCTACCCTTTGGCTCTTCTTTCTTATTATATATTTCAAGTTTCTTTTTTCTTTTCCTTTTTTCCCATAAATTTTAAGTGTTCTTAAATGTTTTAAATGCCAGCATTCCCCCAGGGTTCCTTGTACACCCTCTTTTCACTCTACATATTCTCTCTGATCTCATTACCCCCATGCCTTCAATACACTTACTGATCAGTCACAAATCTCTATCTCCAGTGTAAGCCTATCTCCTGAGTACCAGATCAATTTGGCTACTAAAATCTCCATAGAAATCTTAGGTTCAACACACTTAAAATTCAACGCATCGGTTCTTGCTTCGCTAAGCTTCTAGTCCTCAGAAGTTCCTTGCCTCAACATTAAATAGCACCACCAGGGGAGGCAGAGCCAACATGGCACTCTAGACAGCCTCACCATGCTGTTCCTCTGCAGCAAAAACCTGAAAAACTAAATAAAACAGATTTAAACGTCAATCCTGGAACCCTAAGCATCAAATGAAGGGGTAAAGAACTAGATCAAAGACTGAATGGAAGAAACTGACAGAAAACAGAATGAGGAGCGATACAGAGTGGAGTTCCCCTGCCAGCTACCGTCGTACAGCATCACCACCTCGGATAACAGCCAACAACAACCCCAGACAGGGAGTACAGGAAGGCAACTCCATGGAGGTTCCAACAGTAGACAAAACCCAAGCCAAACCCCTTGCCGTTGAGTCGATTCCAACTCATAGAGACCCTATAGGACAGAGTTGAACTGTCCCACAGAGTTTCCAAGGAGCGCCTGGTAGATTTGAACTGCTGACCTTTTGGTTAGCAGCTGTAGCACTTAATCACTATGCCACCAGGGTTAGCACACAGTAACCAGAGAAACATGCTTTTCCATTCTTTGCCTTCTGATGAGTAGCAGCAAGAACCCTCCAGCCCAGTAGCCCCCACTGTCTGGGTCCACATTATGACACGCCCAGGCCCTCCCCGCCCCCTACTGCTGCATAGCTTTTTCTCCCCCTCTTTCTTCCTTTTATTTCTCCCTCCTACTTAGCTCCGTACACAACTTCTGCCCCTTCTTGCAGGCCCCCACTGCACCACCACAGCCAGAGTCACTGTCCCACTGCCACCCAGTCTGCCCCACTCCATTCTGCTGGCTCCTACCATGCCATCAATTTTGTTTTCTTCTTTCCCTTTCTCCCTTTCTTGCTCCCTCCCACCTAGCCCCATACACCACCTCCTCCCCCCATTCCACCAAATGCCCACCACGCTGCCACAGCTAGAGTACCAGTGGCTCATCATCACCTGATGACTCCTGCCCTGCCATCATTTTTTTTAATTTTCTTTTCTTCTTTCTTTTCTCTTTCTTTTCTGCGTTTTCTTTCTCCCTCCCACCTAGCCCCACACATAACCTCCCCTCCCTTCCCACCTGTCCCCAGTCCAGCTCATCCTCACTTGCTTACATTGCTTTCTCTCAAACACAATTGTGAAATTACAACATTACCAGATAAACAGAAACTAAGGGAATTTGTAAACAAAACAAGCTGAACTTATAAGAAATAATAAAGGGAGTCCTTCTGTTAGAGAACTAGCAACATCTGATAACAACAGGAGTTTAGAACACAGGAAAGTATCAGCCAGATACCAACCTAGTAAAGAACTCTCAATAGTAAAACAAAGCTAAAAGATATAAAACACGGAAACAGAGACATCAATTTATAAATGACAACATCAAAACAATAAAAGGGGGAATAAATGGTGTAGGTATAGAACTTTCAAAAGGAGAGGAAGTCAAGGTGATATCAAGTATTAAAAGACTGGTTCAAGCTTAGATAGACAAGGATAAAGTTCAAAGTAACTACAAAGATAGTTAACAAATCCACTCATCAAAATAAAAAAGAAGAAACACATATAGATTTAGTAAACACAAAATCTATAGTAACAAAAGAAAAGAAAATCCACAAACAAAATGAACTCAGCACAGGAAAGTTAGAGAAACAAAGAAAACATCAGCACCACAAAAAAAGCACAGTATGACAGCAATAAACTCATCTCTATAGATAATCACACTGAATGCTAATGGCTAAAATTCACCTGTAAAAAGACAGACAGTGGCACAATGGATTAAAAAATTGACCCATCAATATGCTGTTTACAAGAGACACACCTTAGACACAAAGACATATTAAAAATCAAAGGATGGAAAAATATATATCAAGCAAATAGTAACCAAAAAAAAAGCAGGAGTGGCAATATTAATCTCAGACAGAATAGACTATAAGGCAAAATCAATCATAAAAGACAAGGAAGGACATTATATAATCAAAAGCACAATCCACCAAGAAGAAATAATCCTAATAAATATCTACACACTCAATGATAGGGCTCCAAAATACACAAACTTTAATACCACTAAAAAGAGAAATAGACAGCTCCACAATCATAGTAGCAGACTTCAATACACCACTTGGTAAAGGACAGATCATCTAGAAAGAAACTCAACAAAAGATACAGAAGATCTAAAGGCCACAATCAACTAACTTGACCTCACAGGCATATATAGAACACTCTACTCAACAACAGCACAGTATATATTCTTTTCCAACGCACATGGATCATTCTCCAGAATAGACCATATTTTTGGCTACAAAGCAACCCTGAATAAAATCCAAAACATCAAAATAATACAAAGCATTGTCTCCGATCACAATGCCATAAATAGAAATCAATAACAGGAAGATCAAGGGAAAAAAAATCAAATACATGGAAACTGAATAAAGCTTTGCTTAAAAACAACTGGCTAAAGGAAGAAATAAAAGGATGAGTTAAAAAATTCCTAGAAGCAAATGTGAATGAAAAAAAATCATACCAAAACCTCTGAGACACAGAAAAAAAAAAAACAGTGCTCATGGGGCAATTTATAGAAATAAATGCATGCATCAAAAAAGAAGAGTGGGCCAAAATCAGAATGTTAGCCCTATACCTCGAACAAATAGAAGGAGAGCAGCAAAAGAAGCCCACAGGCACCAGAAAAAAGGAAAAAAATAAAGATTAGAGCAGAAAAAGATGAAACAGAGAACAGAAAAACAATAGAATCAACAGGTCCAAAAGTTGGTTCTTTGAAAAGATCAGCAAAATCGACAAGCCATTGGCCAAACTGACAAAAGAAAAACAGGACAGGAAGCAAATAACCCAAATAAGCAACGTAGTCGGGAACATTACAGCAGAACCAACTGAAATAAAAAAGATCATGAAAAATTGTACTCCAACAAATTTGAGAAGGTAGAGGAAATGGACAAATTTCCAGAAACATACTACCTACCTAAACTAACACAAACTGAAGTAGAAAATCTGAACAGACCCATTAGGAGAGGAGACTGAAGAGGTAATAAAAAACCTCCCAATCAAAACGAAACAAAAAGTCCTTCCATGGACGGCTTCACTGGAGAATTCTACCAAGCATTCAAGAAGAGCTCACACTAGTACTACTCAAACTATTTCATAGCATAGAAAAAGAAGGAACGCTTCCAAATTCATTCTATGAAACCAGAATAACCCTGAAACCAAAGTCAGGCAAAGACACCACAAAAAAAGAAAATTACAGACCAATATCTCTCATGAATATAGATGAAAAAATTCTCCATAAAATTCTAGCTGATAAAATTCAGTATCATATCAAAAAAATAATATGCTACAACCAAGTAGGATTCATACCAGGTATGCAAGAGTGGTTCAACATTAGAAAATCAATCAACATAATCCACCACATAAATAGAACAAAAGAAAAGACTCACATGATCGTCTCAATCAAGGCAGAAAAGGCATTTGATAAAGTCCAACACTCATTCCTGATAAAAACTCTCAACAAAATAGGTATAGAAGGGAAATTCTACGACATAATCAAGGGAATCTATACAAAACAAACAAAATCATTCTCAACTAAGAGAGGCTGAAAACTTTCCCCTGTGAAAGGGAACAAGAGAAAGGTCCTCTTTATCACAACTTCTATTTAACATTGTGCTGGAAGTCCTAGCTAGAGTAATAAGGCATCCAAATTGAAAAGGAAGAAGTAAAACTATCCCTATTCACTGATGATATCATACTACATGTAGAGATTCCACACGAAAACTACTGGAACTAATAGATTCAACAGAGTACCAGGATACAAGATTAACATACAAAAATCAACAGGATTCTTCTACACCAAAGAAGAGAGCTTCAAGAAGAAAAGCACCAAATCAATACCATTTACAATAGCCCCAAGAAGATAAAATAAAAAAAACCCAGTGCCGTCGAAGAAGATAAAATACTTAGTAATAAATCTAACCAGGGACGTAAAAAACCTATACAAAGAAAACTATAAAACACTATTGCAAGAAACCAAAAGAGACCTACACAAATGAAAAAATGTACAATGTTCACAGATAGGAAGATTCAATGTTATAAAAATGTTATTTCTACCCAAAGCAATATAGATTAGATATAATGCAATCCCAATCCAAATATGAGCACATTCTTTAACGGAATGGAAAAACTAATCACCAACTTTATATGGAAAGGAAAGAGGCCCTGAATAAGCAAAGCATTATGGAACAAAAAAAAAGAACAAAGTAGGAGGTGTCACACTACCTGATCTCAGAAACTGCTATACCGCCACAGTAATCAAAACAGTCTGGTACTGGTACAACAACAAACACATAGACCAATGGAATGTAATCGAGAACCCAGATGTAAATCCATGTACCTATGATCAGCTTATCTTTGAGAAAGGGCCAAAGTCCATTAAGTGAGGAAAAGACAGTCTTTTCAACAAATGGTGCTGGCAAAACTAGATATCCACCTGTAAAAAATGAAACGGGATCCATACCTCACACTATAAACAAAAACTAACCCAAAATAGATCAAAGACCTAAATATTAAACCTAAAACAATAAAGACCAAAGAAGAAAAAAATAGGGACAGCATTAACCAAAAACAAAACCAAACCCACTGCTGTCGAGTCGATTCTGACTAATAGCAACCCTACAGGACAGAGTAGAACAGCCCCATAGGGTTGCCAAGGAGCACCTGGTGGATGTGAGCTGCCAACCTTTTGGTAAGCAGTCAAGATCTTAACCACTGTGCCATCAGGTACAACACTAGGGGCCCTAATAGGATCCTTAATACATATCATAAATGGAATAAAAAGATGGAATTCAAACTATAAATAACAGTGCACAAACATCAGAAAATAAACTAGGTAACTGAGAGCTCCTAAAAATTAAACACTATGCTTATCAAAGACTTCACCAAAAGAGTCAAAAGAGAACCCACAGACTTGGAAAAAATTTTTGGCCACGACATATCTGACAGGGTCTAATCTCACAAACAATCCTGTAAAAAATGGGCAAAGGATTTGAACAGACACTTCACCAAAGAATATGTCATGGTTTGAATTGTGTCCTCCCAAAATATGTATCAACTTGGCTAGGCCATGATTCCCATTATTGTGTGGTTGTCCTCCATTTTGTGATCTGATGTAATTTTCCTGTGTGTTGTAAATTCTAAAATCTACCTGTGGTTAATGGGGCAAGATTAGGTTATGCTAAAGAGAAATTTAAAAGAGAATTAGGGTGGGAGGCAACACCCTTACTCAGGTCACAGCTGTAACCCAATGCAAAGGGAGTTTCCCTGGGGTGTGACCTGTATCACCTTTTATCTAATAAGAGATAAAAAGAGATAGAAGTGAGCAGAGAGATAGGGACCTCAAGCCACCAAGAAGCACTGGGAGTGGAGTATATCCTTTGGAACCAGGGTCCCTGTGCTGAGAAGTTCCTAAATCAGGGGAAGGCTGTTGACAAGGGCCTTCTCCCAGAACCGACAGACACAGAAAGCCTTCCCCTGGAGCTGGTGCCCTGAATTCAGACTTCTAGCCTCCTAGACTGTGAGAGAATAAGCTTCTCTTTGTTAAAGCCATCCACTTGTGGTATTTCTGTTATAGCAGCACCAGGTAACTACTGCAGAAGACATTCAGGTGGCTAACAGACATATGAGAAAATGCTCATGATCATTAGATTAGAGAAATGCAAATCAAAATTACAATTAGATACCATCTCATCCCAGCACTAGAGGCACTAATCAAAAAAGCAGAAAATAAATACTGCAGAGGTTGCAGGGAGGTTAGAACCCATATGCACTGCTAGTGGGAATGTAAAATGACATAATCACTGTAGAAAACAATACAACACCTTCTTAAAAAGCTAGAAATAGAAATATCATATGATCTAGCAATCCCACTTCTAGGAATATATCCTGGAGAAATAAGAGCTCTCACACGAATAGACATATGCACAACCATGTTCATTTCAGCATTACTCACAACAGTAAAAAGATGGAAACAACCCAAGTGCCCACCAACAAATAAATGGATAAACAAATTATGGTACATACACTCAATGGAATACTACACAATGATAAAGAACAATGGTGAATCCATGAAACATCTCACAACATGGATGACTCTGGAGGGCATTATGCTGAGTGAGATAAATCAATCACAAAAAGACAAACTGTATCAGACCGCTACTATAAAAACTCAAGGAAATGTTTACACACAGGAAGACACAAATCTTCGATGGTTATAAGGGAGGGGAGAGGAAGGGTGGAGAGGGAAAATCACTATATAGATAGTAGACAAGCGGTAACTTTGGTGCAGAGAAAGACCAATATAGTGGAAATCAGCACAACTTGACAAAGGCAAGGTCATACAAGCTTCCTAGATACATCCAAACACCTTGAGGGACCAAGTTACCAGGGCTGAGGGCTGGGGTCCCTGGTCTCAGGGGACATTTAGTTCAATTGGCATAACATAGTTCATAAAGAAGATGTTCTATATCCTACTTTGGTGAGTAGTGCCTAGGGTCTTAAAGGCTTGTGAGCAGCCATTTAAGATACATCTCCTGGTCCCATCCTGTCCAGAGCAAAGGAGAATGAAGAAAACCAAAGACACAAGGAAAATATTAGTTCAAAAGACTACATGAACCAGAGCCTCCACCAACCTGAGTCTAGAAGAACTAGATGGCACCTGGCAACCACCACAGACTGCTCTGATAGGGGTCACAATAGAGGGTCCTGGACAGAGAGGGAGAAAATGTAGAACAAAAATCAAATTCACAAACACACACAAAAAAGGACCAGACTTACTGGTCTGACAGAGACTGGAGGAAATCCAGACACTACAGCCCCCAGATACCCTGCTAACTCAGAACTGAAGCTACTCCTGAAGTCTACCTTTTAGCCAAAGATTAGACAGGCCTATAAAACAAACAACAACACATGTCAGGAACATGCTTCTCAGTTCAGTAAAGTGTATAAGACCAAAAGGGGAACACATCCCCAAAAGCAAAGATGAGAAGGCAGGTTGGGGCAGGAAAATTGGACGAATAGACACAGGGGACCCTGGGGAGGAAAGGGAAAAGAGGAAGGTGCTGACATAATGCATGGATTGCAATCAATATCACAAAACTTTTTGTGTATAAATTTTTGAATGAGAAACTAAGTTGTGCTGTAAACTTTCACCTAAAGCACAATAAAATAAATAAATAAATGGCACTATCGTTGTTGTTGTTGTTGTGTACCATGGAGTCGATTCTGACTCATAGTGACCCCATGTGACAGAGTAGAAATGCTCCATTGGATTTTTATGGATGTAATCTTTATGGAAACAGATCACTAGGTCTTTCTCTCATGGAGTCATGAGTGGGTTTGAACTGCCAACCTTTTGGTTAGCAGCTGACTGCTTCCTTAACTGTTATAGCAGCACCGCCAATAGGGCCCTACAATGAACAACTCCAGGAGCCACTATTCATTTTGGGGTAGGCAAGGGAGGGCAATTTACCTAAGATGCAAATGAAAAGTGTCCTCTGTATTTATACAACATGGCCATCAATTTACCTAAGTTAAAATATTCTATTTTATCCTTGATTCTTCTCCCATCATATCTAGTCATTCTCTGTCAACTCTAGTTCCTAAATCCCTCACTAGCCCACAGTCTCCAGTGTAACCCCCCTGGTCCTGAAAACCATCGTCTTCCTGATTCTTTTAATACAGAGCCCACATTTCTTCACACAACTTTTAGAACCTTCAGGTACTGTCCACGCTAACTACCCTGATTTCCACGGTAGATATTTTCCATCAGTGCTCCACAATCCAGTCGTTCTGAACGTTCACCAATCGTGTTACTCTTCCTCTTGCCTCTAGACCTCTCATTGGATTATTTTATCTCTTCTATTTTCCAGACAGGCTTAGCTTCGGTCTCCTCAGGGGTCTACACAAGAATTTGAATACAAGTAGTTTATTTGGAAGTTATTTGGTAGGAGAGTGGATAAGTAAGACAGAAAAAAAGGAAGGCAATACAGGTTATATAAATGAGCAGGATACCATTATGGGCAAAGGGCGTTCAATTGCACTAGGACACTTAGGGATATGATGCAAACACGTCTTAGAATAATTCCATACAAGAAGAAACCGGGGCGTCCATCTTCCATCTCCTATTCGCCTTGACTGAGAGCATTTCCTGAGGGGTTAATTCCCCATCTTAACCATGGTCAGGCTGAGCAAGCTAGAGAAAGCCCTCAGGCAGAGCATCATAGGTGCTCAGAGTATGAGGCCATCTGCACACACTGGGGATTTACATGGGAAGCCAAAATGATTACTGTTAAGCTTTTCATATCCCTATCCTGTGGCCCCTTTCAACTCCTTGTTTTACTTATCTTGCCATTTGTCAAAATTTAGTGGGAAAAACTACAGTTAAACAATAAATTCCAACAAACCATATGTCTACTTCAACATTGTATCTCTAAAACTGGCACAAAGTAGGTATTGCCTACACTTTTTGATTGAACTCCCTTTTGTTGTGTAGGTAATTTTAATTTGGTAGCAGTAATTATAATTATATCCCTGTGATATAATTACTTGGTTCCAGGTGTTACACTCTTTTATTCATTGTTTTCTGCCTCAGTCAGGTAGCTTGATGGGTTTTTCGAAATGAATTTCTAGTAAGGTGCAAGTCATTGGCTGGGATATCAAAAGGTAATTGTTAAACCATGATTTTCTTAAACATGTAACTTACATCTTGCTTGCTCTTAATCATTAACCCATGCTGAAGTGCTGTTTCAAAGGCTCCCTTTGAATGCTCACATTGGAGAAATGTCAGAAGACAAACATTTGCTCCATAAAATACATGGAAATGTCATTTTTAATATGTTCCAAATGCTTGACACCCATATTGTTTGGGTATGATCATACTGTCTGGTGAGACTTCCTCTCCAGAGATAACTAATTGGAATGAGATAGTTGTAAGAGCGAGCTCTGGGTGAAATAATCAGACATTTCCAACCTGAATAAATGGCTTCTCTGTCAGATGTTATAGAGCTGAACCGTTATATGTGGTTTCTAGGTTTATGTGTCCCAAATGGAGTTTAGTATTGTTTTTTTCCCTTCACAGCTTCCATTTTTTGAAAGCAAAAGTCATTACTACCCTTACCCATTCCAAATAATTGTCCACCATTACTAAAAGGAAAAAGTCCAATGTCTCTATTCTAAAGGACATTAATGCCATTTCTTTCGTTTTTCCTTTTCTATACTTTGCTGGTAACATTCTGGATGATATTTTTCAAGCTCCAATTATATGCCAGTCACTGCATTTGGTAGTTCATAAATAACATTGTCTTTTGGAAACCCTGGTGGCTTAATGGTTAAGAGCTATGTTGCTAACCAAAATGTCAGCAGTTCAAATCCCCTAGGTGCTCCTTAGAAACTCTATGGGGCAATTCTACTCTGTCCTAGAGGGTTGCTATGAGTCAGAATCGACTTGAAGACAATGGGTTTTGTTTTTTTGTTTAGCCCTTAGGGCAAATGAGATAATTATCCATGTGAGAACTGAGAGACTGAATAATATATAGAAAGCCTGTTGAGGTATAGCTAGTATTTGGCTCCAAGTTTAAATCAAAGCCAGCACACTCATTCCATATACCTGGCTAGCTCCTCCCAGATCCCTTTGAGGGTCAACTCTACCTCAGACTTGAACAAATAGCACCTCACTATAGTATTGTAAATTCCCTACTATGGTTATTTGACAGCTCCAAGATTAAGCACTTTTCCTAAAGTCACAGAGCCAGTAACTGATGGAATCCTGATTCAAATAATACACTTACTTGACTCCAAAACCTACTCTCTTTCCACTGTGCTGTACACTCTCTTTACCTGGAAAAATTCTCCTTGTTTTCTTCACCAATCAATACTTGACTTATCTTCCAAATTCCAGCTCAAATACTACTTCTCTCATCTCCTTCCTCTGAATGCTAATAGAGCTTAACAAACTTATGACTCAAGAGTATTGCCTTGTACTGTGATGACAGGTAATAAAATACAAACAGTAGACTGTCAACAGGATATAGAATGTTTCCACATACATTACCTCATTTAATCCTCAAATCTATCCTTATTTTCCCATTCTTACGGAACAGACTGAAGTGATTCATTCAGAAATTGCTCATTTTCTGAGTCATC
This sequence comes from Elephas maximus indicus, assembly GCF_024166365.1. Lineage (NCBI taxonomy): Eukaryota > Metazoa > Chordata > Mammalia > Proboscidea > Elephantidae > Elephas > Elephas maximus. The sequence continues at coordinate 39,884,708 of NC_064837.1, read as the reverse complement.
AAGTTTTGAATTGAACCCTATGAGTCGGAATCGACTCGACGGCACTGGGTTTGGTTTTTTTTTAAGAGCATATCTTTTTTTGCATTGACAAAAATTTCAAATTAGATGATATAATACTAAGTCTGAATTAACATTTTCCAATGGAAAATCTATACATGCCAGACTTTGACACACATTTTATTGAAGAATTCTTAAAACAACTCCAGGAGGTTATTCATTTGCTAACAATCTCAATTTTTTTCTATAATGCTCTGATTTATCCAATAAACCTTTATTAAACACCCACCATATATTCAATATGATACTGTCAAAGGGTAAAACTGCTTTAAAAATTCATATTGACTTCTCATTGTCTTTTTGATTAGGGTAAAAAATTCCTAATATGCTCTGGTTCCTTAAACTACATTGCAACTTGCCCCAAGCCTCATAGCTACAATGACTTTGTTACAATTCTTAAATTCTGTATTGTAGTAAACAGTTATACCAAAAAGAAAAAAAAAAAAAAAAACCTGTTGAGTTGATTCCAACTCATAGCAACCCTATAGGACAGAAAAGATATTGTCTTTCACCCTTAGGGCAAATGAGATAATTATCCATGTAGAAACCGACAGATTGAATAATATATAGAAAGTCTGTTGAAGTGTAGCTAGTATTTGGTTCCAAGTTTAAATCAAAGCCAGCATACTCATTCTGTACACCTGGCTAGCTCCTCCCAGATCCCTTTGAGGGTCAACTCTACCTCAGACTTGAACAAATAGCATCTCACTATAGTAAATCTTTATGGAAGCAGACTGCCACATCTTTCTGCTGTGGAGTAGCTGGTGGGTTTGAACCATCAACCTTTGGGTTAGCAGCCAAGAGCGTAACCACTGGACGACCAGGGTTCCTTAGTAAACATTTACGTGGTGTTTATTACGTGATAGACACTATTCTTAGTGCTTTGCAATGTTAACTCATTTAAGCATAATAATAGGCACTATTAAAGGTAACTTTAGATACTATTAAACCCAATTTACAGAGGAAAAGAATAAAGCACAGAAATTAAATAACCCACATAAGGTCATACATGCAATAAGTGGCACAGGCGAAGTTCTCTGTTGCTGCGTATGCTCTTCCCTCCGTTGAAATTTCTCTTCCCTCTGCAAGTAACATACTTTATTCTTCAGGTTGCAGGTGAAATCTCCCTTCTCAGGGAAGTTTGTCTCAACTTAGATCAGGTTCTTTTTTTATACATGCTCATAAACCATGCTTTGTCTTTTCCCAATAGATGATACAATTCATGAGGACTGCATATGTCCACCTCCATATCCCCAGCATGGTATTTGCCACATAGTAGGCACCCAAATATTTGCCGAATAACTGAAGAATGATGGAAGAAATGCGTCAGGAACCATGTTGAGCACTAGCAGGTATTATCCCTGCCCTCAAGGAGCTCTGAGCCTGGTGACAAAGACAGGCAAGTAAGGGCATGATTACAATGAGGTACAGCACCTCTCATGATTAGACAGGGTGCTGAGCAGCACGGAAGACAAAGCATCCTGTCTGACAATCTGAAAGGCCTTCCAGGAACATATAGGGGATAAGCAGGAGTCCCTAAGGCAAAAAAAGAGTGGCAGGAAGTTTCCTGGCTAGAATGAGCCATCCAGGAGGAAGAGACATGTAAGCAGAGAGTGAGTTGTGAAATACAGTTGATGATGGCTGAACTGGAGATCACTTGGAGAGAAATGATGGGGAATACAGCTCACAAAGAAAGCTGAGGTCAGTATTATGAAAGGTTTTATAGTCTGCGTGAAGGATTTGGAAAGTTATTGTATAGGATGAAAGAAACCAGAGGTAGTTTAACAATTTAAAAAGCATTTTTAACCTGCTTTTGGAAGCACAATTGAACCACTAAATGCTCATTTATTCCCCCTTTAAACTGAATCCTTGTAGTAATAATGCAATTTCCAAAGGGTACTCTACATAGCCCAAGTTGATATGAGTCTTGGGACAATGGGCCAACAAAGACAGAACAATAATTGAAATGTTTCCTGACATCACAGTGATGTGCAACAAATCCATGCAATTTGCTTACATGCCAGGCTGCGCTGTGAGGCTGCCGTAGGACCACCCAAGTACTGGGTGCACTGTACTCTCTTGCCCTTAAGTTTTCATTTCATAGAGTCTTCCTAGTGATATGTCCAAGATCAACTGGAAGTCTTAATCACGGGTGCTTGTATATATTTACTGTGTTGAACACATCAACATTTTGAGAAGTGTATTTTTTTTTCCAACAGAACAAGATTAGGCACAAATCATTTTTAAAGTAAAAGGGCATGAGAATAGTTCATGAAGAAGACTAGTCTTCATAGATAAAACAGTATAAAATAGTATAAACCTACTTAAATAGATTCTGTTGTGTGGCTAACATGGAAATTGAACTACCAACAAAAAGTAGATTTCATAAGACTCAGAATCATCTCTGACTTCTTTCTTATACTAGTCCTTTCCCATCCTCACGCTCATCACGCTTTCCCTAACATCTCCCTAACATCATCATCCTGAGAACTCTTTAAGACTCAGTTTCAAGGTACCTTTCGCATGAACTCTTCCCAAATCTCTCCAGTTATTAATGTGTTTCTCCTTCCTCGGAGCACCTATGACACTTTCTCAGTGCATGCACACAGCTCTTAATACTAATTTCTACTATAATTATTATTGAACTCACCTTTTCTCTCTAAGGATGTAAGGCCACAGAAACAATTTCTTTTATGTATATTTATGCCCCAGAGTGTCTAGATAAAACATTTTTTTCTGCAATGAAACAGAGATGAAGAAAGTTCTGGGAGGGAAGATTAACAAATACTGGCCTATTTATTTTGATAAAATACAATGTCATGGGAGATATGACATAAATGCAGCTTTGTTTTTAAGTAATAATGTTCATAGCTTAGCTTCTCCCTATGGTTAATTATCCAAAAAGATCATCCATCTTAAGACACTTCCTTTATGAGAAAAGGTAGATATAGTTTCTGATATTAATTATTGAAAATGCAAGATTCTTGAAACCCTACTATCTATCTAGGTCAATTAGCAGCAGCCGCATTTACTAGTTCATTCTACAAACATTCATTGACCCCCTACTATGTGGAGCCCCTGCATGGTGCAAATGGTTAAACACTTGACTACTAGCTAAAAGGCTGGCAGCTCAAACCCGCCCAGCGGTGCCTCAGAAGACGAGCCTGTCACCCTGCTTCTGAAAGGTCCCAGCCTTTAAAATCTTATGGAACTGTTCTACTTTGCACACATGGGGTCACCATGAATCAGAATCAACTTGACGGCAATTAACAACAGCTATGTTATGTGTTAGGCAATGTGCTTGATATTTGGAGTATATCACTTAACAAAACAGACGAAGATCCTTGTACACAAAGATTTTAGTGTGGAGATGCAGAAAGAAAACAAATGTGATACAAAAAATAAATATTGTTAGAATGGAATAAGTTCTGTGAAAAAAAAAAAGGAAGAAAATTGTAGCCAGGTTAGGGGCCATTTTTAGCGACTTTTACATTTACTTGTAGTTAAGTGGGACAGCTTTGCAGAATTTTGAGCACAGGAGTGACATGATTTTACTTGAAGTTTTAAATAAAATAGGTCACTCTGGGTGATAAGTAGAAAACAGGTTGTAGGTAGGCAAAGGTAAAGTAGGGGTCCAGTTAGGGGCTGTTGTAGGAAAACTGTCCAGGAGAGAGTTTAGCTTAAATGATAATAAAAATTAAGGTAACGTGTAGTGTTATAATCTGTTAATGAGCTGACCTTAAAATAGAGAAATTATCCTGAATTATCAGAGTAGGGTCAATGTAATCACAGGGCCTTTAGTGGAAAAGGGAAGCAGAAGAAGTAGTCAGTCATGATGAAGTGTGAGAAGTACTCAACATGCCATTGCTGACTTTCAAGTAGAGGAAGGGGCTACAAGGGAATTTATGTGGGTGGCCTATAGAAGGTGGAAAAGGGAAAGAAAACAGACTATCCCCTAGAGACTCCAGAAAGGAGTGCCGTTGCTGATACGTTGATTTTAGCCCAAGGAGGCCTGGGCCAAGGAGGCCTGGGCTAAATTTCTAATGGATAGAACCATAAGACAATAAATATGTGATGCATATGTTGTTAAGTTTGTGGTTATTTGCTTCAGCAACAATAGGAAACTAATACACAGTGATTCAGAAATTCAAAATGGAGATAATGATCAAGAAGATTGTGAATTCCGACACTTCCTGAAAATGGTCTGTGAAATAAATATGATTTCAGCTTAAAGAGAAAATAGAAACAGTGACTGGTAAATCCTTAGAAGGGAACACAGATCTCCTGTTCTTGGACTAGATTATCAAAATCTTGGGAATATACAAATTAATTTATTCATTATATGAAAGTTTACTCCGCCAAAACAGAAGTAATCTAGAACTGTCTTAATATATTCCAAGGTCTTTTTTTTTCTTCCTCTTTTTCCACCTAAGTTATCATCCATGTGCAGTACTAAGCACATTTAGATAAAGCATTCCAAGAGAAGTAGAAGAAATTGATCAAACATAGACATTTACAGCTATGTGAGTGCTGAAAGAATAGAAATAAGGAAAGTGTAGGTTTCAAACTCCTCCTTTCCAGAAATTGGCACTCTACTTTCTGGAAATATCAGCTTTCCCAGCATCTCAAGGGATTCACCACAGGCTGCATAACCTATTTTTGTCTCAGAGTGTTGGTTCCAGATGCCAAAGGAAATGCTTGATTAATTATGGTTTCTTTGGGTGCGTTAAGTATCTTCCCATAGACCCGACTCCACTGTGGATCCCTTCTCACTGCCTAAATCTGCTATAAAGTCAACCCCCTCAATAGGATATTGCTCACTCCAGGTGGGCATCCATGGGACTGGGAATATGGCATGTAGGGTAGACCTCTCTCTTTTTTGCAACCCAGATATTTTATTCCCCACAACACCATCATACACATCTGTGCCAGGATATCATATTTCCCTATGGAGTAGTAAGAAAAGATATATTTAAAACTGTTTAATATGTCCTCTCCACAGTTACAAGGAAATACACAAGAAAATTTGTTTATGAGAATCCACTTATGAAGACCTCCCAGTTTTTAATCTTATTGTCCTTATTTCTGGAAGGGCATCACAATTTTTCCTTTTAATGGCTGATGCTTCTGAAGTAGATCACTAGACCTTTCTTCTGAGCTCCTCTGGGTGGACTCGAATTGTCAGCCTTTCAGTTAGCAGCCAAGCACTTAACTGCTTGCACCACTCAACAACTCTTGTTCACAATAGGAATTATAATTTATACTAATATCCAGAGAACTCTCAGTGTCTTTCCAATCACCAACAAGCACACATCACCTTGCCTGATGCTCCTTGTAAATCTTCTGAATTTTAGGCTGGGCTCTAAAACCTATTAGGTGTCAGAATGTGTATCCATTGATGTTTAAATAAACATTGAGCAGATATCTGGAAATTACCATCTTTTTACATAAATAACACACACCTTCAACGTTTGTTTGCCAATTTTGCCCTCCCCCTACAAGGTATTTTTGCAAGCGCACTATGCCAATTTTTTTTTTACGCGTTGCTGAAAGAAAAATATAGTATAGTGTGCTTACAAAAATACCTCACATAACTCACAGGAGGAGAACACAGTTGGCTAACGAATGTAGACGGCACACATTATTTGTGTAAAAGTGCAGTAATGTTTTTCTCTCCTTAGGCCATATCAATTCCTAGTCAAGAACCCCATTTTTCCCTGACTTTAGGGGAAGGTTAAAGGAGTCCTTGGATGGTGCAAACAGCTAATGCACTTGGCTAAGTAAAAAGATGGTTTGAATCCACCCAAAGGCACCTCAGAAGAAAGGCTGTCAATCTACTTCTGGAAAACAAAATCAGCCATTGAAAACCCTATGGAGCACAGTTCTACTCGGACACACACATGGGGCTGCCGTGAATCGGACTTGACTTGAGAGCAACTGGTTGATTATGTGTGAATATACAATATATAATCTCTCAAATTCTGTAAGTTAATATTCTATCAAATGGAAATAGAATGTTCCCAAACTTTTCCTGTTGAGCTGTTTCCTTATTTTCTGAAATCGTGACAAAAATTGTCCTTATAATAGCTTAACAACCTGACCGTTATAGGAAGGAGGGTGTAATGAGCAAGAAACGCAACAAGAGACTTGAGAGGCTGCTTCCAACTGCGTTTCCTTCTTATTGGAAATTACCACGAGCCACAGGGAAAAGTGGATCCATTTAAGGCTGCCCTTCTTTCCCTTTTTCTGGGCTATGTGAGCTGTGATTGCAATCTGCTTGGGCATCAACACTATATGTGAGAGCTAACTTCTTCTTGCTGGGTGCCTTGGAGTCGATTCCAACTCATAGCAACCTCATGCGACAGAGTAGAACTGCCCCATATGGTTTTTTTGGCTGTAATCTTTACAGAAGCAGATTGCCAGGTCTTTCTCCCACAGAGTCACTAGGTGGGTTCAAACCGTCAGCTTTTTGGTTAGCAGCCAAGTGCTTAACCATTGTGCCTTAACCAGTGTCCCTTCTTGAGTGCTAACTAAACTTATCACCTAGTATAAACACTCATAAGATATGCTAAAGTTGACAGCTTTAATGTAATCAAGTCCATGAAGTAGCTACCCTGTAGGGTGGTAGTTTTGAGTACAGAACATCTGGAGCTACACTTTAATTGGTGGTTGTAATAGTTGCACAGCTGTTTGTAACAGATCTGACTATGATAATCACGGCTGCAATGAAGCTTATAAGGGAAGCAACACTAGAGAGGCCAATTCCTGAGTATCAACAGTTGTTGACTTGGAAAATCACATTGTAGATTTTCTTTGTTAGCATCTCATAACTGAAAATCAAAAGCATAAAAAAGAATAAAGCTAATAAAAAGGTCCACATCATCAATACGTATGCATATTTGAACTCAGAAACATCAACAGATCACTTCCTGAAAGGTACAACCAAACCACTCAAAATGAAGACCTATCACTTCACAGCAAGAAACTCTCGCTGTGAAATTTGCTTCTTTTTAAAAAAAAAAAATTCTATCCATCAGAATGTCCCTAAAGAACTGACTGTGATATATGATAAAGAAAAAAGTAATAATTTTCATAGAAAAGACTGGAACCTCCATGCTCTAGACTAAACAGAGAACAACTGTTTCTTTTCTCACATGCGTAATGGATTCTGTGTGTTTTAAAAGTATTGAGAAAGCACTGGACCTGGAGATAAGAGAAATGAGAATTCTACTCTGCCACTACCAACATAGAGAACCTGGGCAAGTTACTTTGTAAAGCTCAGTTTCCTCATCAACAAAATGAAGGGATTGAACTCAATTTTTTCTGGTCTCTTGCATCTCTCATATCTTTTACACAGACCTGACTTTTACAGTTCTACTCCTCCAGGTGGCACAGAAAGTTAAGCACTTGACTATCAGCCAAAAGCTTGGTGGTTCAAACTCACCCAGAGGCACTTCAGAAGACAGGCCTGGAGATTCGCTTCGGAGAGGTCACAGCCTTGAAAACCCTATGGAGTTTTACTCTGCACACATGGGGTCACCAAGAGTCCAGCTGACACAACAACTAACAACAGCTCCTCTGGAATTTCTGATTTAAAAAATAGAAGACCCAAAATTCAGGAAACCAGGGATCTACAAGAGGAGAATAGTGAAGAGAAGTTCTAGAATAATGGCTGTGCAGCAGGGTATAGAAAACACCTAGTTCAGATTGGGACAGGCAACAGGAGGTCTCTAAGAAGGACTCTTCAAGCAAACTAAATTGATGCTTTTAAATTCTAGAAATTCTCCTTCCTTCCTCTCCATTTATTCCTATCCAAACACTTTCTACTTTTTAGAGAACAAATAAAATATCTAAGCCATAAAGTCTTTTTGGTTTTACCCTTCCCCCTGGCTCTGTTGGTGCAGCAGTTAAGTGATACGGCTGCTAACCAAAAGGTTTGGCCGTTCAAATCCACCAGCCATTCCTTGGAAACTCTATGGGGCAGTTCTACTCTCTCCTCTAGGGTCACTATGGGCTGGGATCTACTTGATAGCAAAAGGTTTTGTTTTCAGTCCTGCTGAGCACTTTCGATAGCGTTGATGTGGCATGCTGACACTTGCAAAGTCCTTTTCATGTTATGTTACTCCATTTATTCTTCATTTTGACCATTCATTTGTATGTTAATGCCACAAGTTTATTGAGTTTCTGCCTTGATCAGAACTCGTGATAAGGTATCAACAAGATAGACAGGTCTATTGCTCTCATAGAGCTTCATGTTTTCTGGGGGAGACAAACAAGCAAACACAGAAGGCATGCGATAAAGGTATTTGCTCTGTCTATGCTTGTAAATGAGGTGAAAAAAGGCAAATCATAATTTCAGTCTATATGCTGGAATTTTTTCTCTGCAAATCCCACTATTTCTGTAATGAACATATTTTAACTTAAAAAAGATAAAGAATAAAAAATTCAGCCATGAGAACAGCATGATTTATTAATCTTGTAAGATTATGTAGCTAGTCTTTGTTTTCCTCCCTTTTGCTCTTCCCATCCCCATTCACACCTTCTAGCAACACATTGAATCAAGCAAGAGTGAAGCTGCCTCGCTGCCTCTGCTCTGATCTACAGAAATGGGTCTGGGGCAGGTACAATACAATAGTTCCAAGGCTTATTCACGGACTGAGTCTCCTAGATGTAATTTTACTTCCATCCCTCCGTGATGGTGCCCTGAGCTCTAACTCTACAGTTCTGGTTTCCTCACAACACAGCTGTGGCTTAGCAGTAGTTCTTAGCACATTTTTATTGTAATGCTCAGCTATCCTAAAAGGAAATATGTCTGGTTCCTTGAGCTGGGACTCAAAGCCAAGTCTCCTCACTACAAAACCTATGTTGGTTCTATTCTTCTGTGCAACCTTATTTTATCTCTCACCAAACCCATTGGATTCTCAACCTTTAAGGGCAGCGAATAGATCTTCATTCGTCTTTGTATACCCATAGCAAAGAACACTGTGTCCTGCATATACAGGTGCTCAATAAAAGTTTGATGAAATGAAATACTCACAGCAGTCTTTGTGTGAGAGTATTCTCTCTGCAATTAAAACTCAAAGCTCGTCTTTCTACTCCACTGTCACTTAAATATATTTCACATTTTTCTTGAAAACCACTCATATCATTTCTAGGTAGACTAAAGCTTCTAAAAGTCATGCTCCCTATGCCAGAGCCACAAGAGAAATAAGTCAGAAAGCAAGAAAATTGCTTTTAAAATTTCTTTGGTTCTCTAAGGATTATATGAGGCTGAGGCATAAATTATTTATCAAAAGGAACCCAAGTGGGCATTTGCTTTTCTATAACAGCTGAGACACAACTCTACACCAGTTATGCAAGATTGCCCAGGAATCTGAAACCATTGGAACGGAGCTCTTCCCATGTTAAGTAAGCATAAGCCATGGAGATACGCCTAAGACTTGATAAATAAGAAAACAGGTTACAGGGTAAAAATCTAAAATCCGATGAGGTAATACTGAAAAAAAAATTAAAAGCAATATTTATTTTAGATAATTAGACAAGGGGAAATAACAGCTTTCCTCATCCTCTTAGTGTGAAAGCCAGTATGTCTATGTACCAAAAATAAAGATGCATAATAAATACTTTTCTCTCCAGCTAAGCACACATTTGTTCAACAATTATTGCTACTATAGAAAATGTGTTAGGTATTAAAATATTAAATATATTGCTAAATGTAAGACTGTGTATGGCTTAGAGGAAAAGCCATATAGAGAAACCCTACAATGAAAAGGATATTCTATTAGGTACCAAAAGTAAAATAATTACCTGAATCTGAGTTAATCTTTAATTTTCTGTTTTTAGAAATGGTTGATACTTTGACAGTTTTATTGATGCATAATTGACATACAAAAACTACACATATTTAAAGCATACAATTGGATAACTGATACATGTGTACACTCATGAAACCAACACCACAATCAAGATAATAAACATAGCAACCATCCCCAAAAGTTTCCTCATGTTCCTTATAATTCCTCCCCAGGGTCCCCCCCAGGCCTTTCTCCTTAGGCAACCACTGATTTGTATACTATCATTGTAGACTAGCTTACATTTTAAATAATCTTATATAAATGGCACCAAAGAGTAAGTATACCCTTGTCTGCCTTTTTTCACTTAACATAATTATTTTGAGACAGATGTATGTTGTGTGTATCAGTAAGTCATTCTTTTTCATTGCTGAATATGATTCCATTCTATGGATATATCACAACTTGTTTTTCTATTAAACTCTTGTCTTAGTTATCCAGTGCTGCTATAACAGAAACACCACAAGTGGATGGCTATAACAAATTTATTTTCCCATAGTCTTTTTTTTTTTTTTTTTAGGAGGCTAGAAGTCCAAATTCAGAGAGCTGGCTCCAGGGGAAGACTTTCTCTCTCTGTCAGCTCTGGGGGAAGGTTCTTCTCATCAATCTTCTTCTGTTCTAGGGATTTCTCAGCACAAGGAACCCAAGTCCAAAGGATGTACTCAGCTCCCAGCGCTTCTTTCTTGATGGTATGAGGTCCCTCTCCTCTGCTCGACTCTCTTTTATATCTCAAAAGAGATGATTGACTCAAAATACAACCTAATCTTGAAGATTGAGTCCTGTCTTATTAACATAACTGCCTCTAACCGTTAGTATTTACAACACATAGGATAACCACGTTAGATCACAAAATGGTAGCCAACCCCACAAAACTGAGAATCACGGCCTCGCCAAGTTGACACATATTTTGGGGGGACGCTATTCAATCCATAACACCTGTTGATGGATATTTGTGTAGTTTTCAAGACTGGAATATTAAAAATAATGACACTAGTGTACAATTCTTTGTACAGACGTATGCTTTCGTTTTTCTTGGGTATTTACCTAGGAGGAGAATGTCTGGGTCTGATGGTAGGTGTATGTTTCATTTTTTTAAAAAGTGCCAAACTGGTTTCAGAAGTGGCCCCACCAGCTGTATATGAGAATTCTAGCTGCTTGGCATTTTTGGCATCTTGACCAACTCTTGGTATAGTCAATCTATTTAATTTTAGCCATTCTAGTGAGCACGATGTGATATCTCATTACGGCTTTATTTTACATTCCCTAGTGATTTTTTTTTTTTAGTGATTAAGGATGTTGACTGTCTTTATAGGTGCTTATTTTCCAGCCATGTACCTTCTTTGGTGAAGTTTCTGTTTAAATATTTTGCCTTTTTTCTTTTTTTTGGTTGAGCTGTCTTCTTATTATTTAGTTCTAAGTGTTCTTTATATATTTGGGAATGCAAGTCATTTGTCAGATACATGTTTTGCAAATATTTTCTCTCAGTCTGTGTGTTGCCTTTATATTTTATTCATGGTATTTTTTAATCAAGTAGCTTTTAATTTTTCCAAAGTAAAATTTGTTTTTTTATTCATTTTTAAGAAATCTTTGACAATCTCATGATTTTCTCCTACAAGTTTTATAGTGTTAGCTCATTTTGAGTAAGTATATAATTACTGTATATTCTGCATGTGAATATCCAATGGCTCCAGCACCATTGGTTGACAATATTGTCCTTTCCTCAATAGACTGCCTTGACACCTTTGTTGAAAGTCCATTTACCTTATAGGTGCAGATTTACTTCTGCAATTTACTTTTTTCTGTTCTTTTAATCAATTTTTCTATCTTCGTGTCGGTATTGCACTGTCTTGATTATTGTAGCTTTATGAAAGTCATCCAACTTTGTCCTTTTGATTTTGTTGTTTTAAGTTTTTTACCTAGTCCATGTCCTTTGCATTTTCATACAACTTTTTGAATAAGCACGTCAATTTCCACAAAAATGTCTGCAGCCATTTTCATTAGAATTGTGTTGAATATATAGATCAATTTGAGGGAGAACAGAAAACTTAACCTAATCTTTTCCTCTACTTAGTTCTTTAATTTTTTCCACAGAATTTTAGTTCTTTAGTTTTGTAGCTTTAAGTGTGTGGATTTTACACATCTTTTAACAAATGTATCTGTAAGCACTTACTATTGTGATACTAGTTTAAACATTGTTTTTTTAATTCCTGGTCATTCACTGCTAGCGTATAGAAACGGTAGCTTTTTGTGGATTCTGTAAGGCTTTGCACATATACAATCATGACATTTTTTAATACAAATGAATTTTACTTCATCCTTTCTAATCTGGACGCTTTTCATTTTTTTCTTGCCTTTCCCTGGGTATAAGCCACAGTACAAGGTTGAACAGAAGTGATGAGAGTGGGCATCCTTGCTTTATTTCTTATCTTAGGGGTAAAACATTCAGTGTTTCACCATTGAGTATGATGTTAGCTGTAGGGTTTTCTCTTTGTCAGGTTGAAGAAATTCCCATCTGCTCCAATTTCATTTCTACTGCTCATTTTGGGTTTAATTTGCTTTTCATTTTCAAGTTTCTTAATATGGGAATTGAGTTCATTGATTTGAGACCTTTCTTTTTTTCTAAGACAGATGTTTAGTGTTACAAATTTCTCTTTATATATTCTTTATCTGTATCCCACAAATTTTGATATGTTTTCTTTTCTTTTTTATTCATTTCAGAATACTCTTTGATTCCTTTGACCTATGGGTTATTTAGAAATGTACTATTTAGTTTCCAGATATTTGGGCACTTTTCCAATATCTTTTGGCTATCGATTTTCTGGTCAGAGAACATGTCAACATTTCATGCTTCAAGCCATGGTTATCAAGGTAACTTCTTTAGTAAATAGATAGGCGATGCAACTTGCTTTAAAAGGTAATGTAAACATAGCAAGCACTGTGATTCACAAGTCTGGTACATACATAGAAGTGTTCATTAGAGGGTGAAATCAGAAGCAATGGACAGAATGTACAAGGGGATAGATTTGTGTTCAGTAGAATGACTATATTAAAAAAAGTACTTTTGGAGATGTTTTACATGAGATTCAAACATGAAATAGGGTGAGATCTTTAAGCTTAACCCTGAAATTTTTATTTTTACGTATTTTATTTTATATTAGAATTATCCTCAGTAATTGGAATATTATTCCTAGAAAAGGAAACCGTGGTGGTATAGTGGTTAAGAGTTTGGCTGCTAAGCAAAAGGTCGGCAGTTTGAGTTCACCAGGTGCTCCTTGGAAACTCTATGGGGCAGTTCTACTCTGTCTAGGGTCACTATGAGTTAGAATTGACTTGATAGCAACGGGTTTGGGTTTTTTTTTTTTATTCCTATAAGAAGCTTAAATATCACATTTTTCAAAAATTACAAGTTGGTGTGTGAGTGGCAAAAATAAATAAATAAGGACAGAGGATTTCAATCACTTTTCATTCCTTTCTACCTTACCAGAGGGCAGGATGAATCAATTTCCAACATTTTGCAATAAGCAGAAACTATCTCAGGATTATTCTTCTGAAATTTAATGTGAAAAGCTAAAAAACATTTTTTTTTCACCCTGACAGCTTTTCTTGTAACTAGAAAAACTTCCAGAAATGCATCTGATAACAATTGTGTCTTGACTGTCTTGATCACCCTTCACTTTTCAGAAGGCATCATGCTTTTATCAATGACATTTTCTTCTCATAATTGTAATTGTCAGTCAACATCTACCTTTGTTAACTGTCTGAAATTGTAGATAAGGGAAAAGATCTCACAAAGTAAGAGGATCCTTCTAAATGAATAATATTATAACCTGTGAGATTAGTCATAAAACAAAACCTTTAGACTCTGAAGTATAAACTAGATACACAGAAGAAACATATTAAACATTTGTATCCAAATATCCCGGCTGATCATTTCACATTTAGGGCTTTTTAAACATAAAAATTGTTACTTACTTAAAGGTTGTCAAATAGGAAAAGATGGCAAAACTGCATTCTTAAAACCTTTGCAGAATAAAATCAGAATTTTTAAATAGTCTAATTGAGCAAATTTTCAGGCAAATGCAGAAATCCCCTTATGCTGAAAGAATTTTTAAAATGAGAAAAGATGAGTGTGTATAATTCAACTACACTCCTGTGAAAGAACAAATGTAAAATCCTGGCATTGACAGGTCATTAAATTAAAGGCAAATTTGATGGTTAATTATCCAGAAACAGAAACCTAAATCTGAAACATGACTATAACCCTCCTATGGAAAAGTCTCTGATATTAAACACTTGGCAAAGTGGACAGGCTTGCAATGCAATAAAATCCTTTGTATTAAGTTCACCATGTTACTCCTGATGGAGATATAGGCATCATTAGATTTTGGTGTGTATTTCTGTTATCGTGCATTATATAGAGAGCTACGCATTTATTTCACAGAATTCAATTCATTGGTTGTAATTTTAACTCAGGGTGCTACTTCAAAAATTATCTAGTGATTTAGTAACTTCCCATGAGCAATTAAATTGTGGAGAGTTTGATTTTTACCATGAATTGTATTGACTTAAAGAGGGCATTATCTTTTTATGCGGTTTCCTTTTGTACGGGTGTGGGAAACACCTGGTATCACTACATTAGTTTGCTCACTCCCATACACTTGCAATTATTACTTCTACATCTCTTGAAAGATTCTGAGGAAAGCAGTGCCAACCAAAGTTTATAAAAATAAACACGAGACAGAATTTATAAAAGTTCAGTGATAGCTTTGAAAAGTTATGTGCACGTACACTCTAAAAATAATATCCATTAAACATTTTAATGATAGACATGAACTGTTTCTCCAACCTGGAACACTTCCTCTAAACCTGTAATTATCATTTTTTTCTTTCTTCCTGTTATGTGCACACAGTACATTCAGTACATACCATCATCAACTTCTTATTCTCCGTTATCACTCATAGCTTCTAACTTACTCTCAATTTTAGTAAGGGATCACAGGCACAGCGCCTACGATTGTTGTTATTGTTATTAGGTGTTGTTGAGCTAGTTCTGACTCATAGAGACGCTATGTACAACAGAATGAAACACTGCCTGGTCCTGTGCCATCCTCACAATTGTTATGCTTGAGCCCATTGTTGCAGCCACTGTGTCAATCCATCTCGTTGAGGGTCTTCCTCTTTTTCGCAGACCCTCTACCAAGCACCTAAGCTAGTTCTGCTAATATAAAATTTTCTAAAAGGTAATAGCATGCCTCTTATAAAAATATAAAATGAATACATGTTAAAAAAATACTATTTAACTCATCAATTAGTGAAGAAAATTTGGTTTAATGAGAATTTAAGGAATTAGCTATTTATAGAAAATTCAATAAAAGAAGTTAGGGTAAGATTGCAAGATTAGATACAAAACTAGTTAATGTCTAATAGACTAGTAAGTGGGGATTTTTGGTGTTATATATTCACTGGACAGAAATTATTTGCATCGCTGCCAGATAGAAATTTAGAGATTTTTCTCTGCCCCTTCAGAGCTGTGAAACAGCCTAGTCGACAGAAAGCTAATCAAAAAGGTAAACCCAAAACTGCACAGAAAGAGCACTCAATTATCTCTTTTGTCATTGCCAAGTTTTCATAATTCTTGATAGGGCCTTGAACATATCTGACATTTCTTAAATATGTGTGCAACTGGATGAATGAAGACCAGGTGGCTCTAATACCATATTGTTGGGATATCACTGGTTAAAAACTGTTCTGATTAAAGGCCATAGGATTGCTGTCAAGCAGGCCCCACTAGACAAATAGCAGGATCAAGAAGTCAAGAAAAGCAGAACAGATGTGTAATAGCCTTCTGAACAAAGCTGGGGAAATAGTCTTGGGTAAAATATAAATATCATTGCCCTTGTGATATCCTGAAAACTTCAAAGAGATGAAGGCATTTTGTAGGCCTTTGCGATTAGAACGTCCTGTTTGCACATATCCTGGCGAGACGGTTCCTACACGTGGACCGTCCTACAGATTTGTCTTCTTTTTTGAGTGATGCGTCGTGAGAACGATTTGATCAAAAGTTCACATTTGAGAAGAGGTGGCCTCAATTTATTTTCTGTCAGAATCATTTATCTTTTCTCCTTATAATATTTGAATTTTGAAGCTTGAGCCCTGAAGCCCAATGTATCTTCCCCACTTTTAAAGGGAAACCAAACATTATCTTTTTTTTTTTTAAAGTGTCATTTAAAATAATAAAATTGACTAATGCTGTGCATATTGTTTAAATCCTGCTTTGTTCCCTTAAACATAAAGTGTGAACATTTTCCCTATTATAAATAATAATATGTCCCCTCTTATACTCAAATCTTTGTCAGTTTCCATTGTATTTTAGGTCAAAATTATACAAGTATTTTTGAACTTTAATAACACTTTTATAAGTTAAATTTACATATGTATACTGTGTAATTTATGAATTAAACAGTCTATGTGATCTTGAAAAATTTGAAATGGGTCACAAATTTTCTTTCAGAAAAAAAAATATCATTTACTCTCCCACCAACAACGTACAAGAAGGCTAGATTTTCCACACTCCCACTAATCCTGTGGCCAATTTGGAAGTTGAAAAGAGGTACATAATTTCTGGTACTAATTTTCATGTATTTGATTACTAGGATACAACACTGCCCTGTGATTATCGATTGTGATACTATTTTGGGCACTAGAAATTTCTCATTTGCCATCCAAATCTCCACCTTCCCCTCCCTGCTCTTTGCCTTGGGATGCTGATCTTTCTAGAATTCATCAACAGGTAACATCTTTCTCTGCATCTGGCAGCATTTAGCTAATGGGAGGCAGGAGATGGGATGGTGTAAGAAATATTAAACCATTTATTCCCCAGATCTCCTTCTGCTTACCTTGTGTTGGATGTATACATTTAAGTAGTACAGGCTATAGACGTACCTTCTGAATCTCTTTTATGGAAACAGTGCTCCCATCCCCAGCTAATTTGAATATTGATAGCTAAAAGCCACCACTTTGTCTACAGAATTGTCTTCAGCCAAATGGGAGTCACCTGCGAGGGCAGCCAACAGCCAATGACTGACTTACAAATAGAAACCAAACCCGTTGCCGTCATGTCAATTCCGACTCACAGCAACCCTGTAGAACAGAGTAGAACTGCCCCATGGGGTTTCCAAGGAGCGGCGGTTGGATTCAAACTGCCAACCTTTTGGTTAGCAGCCATAGCTCTTAACCATTATACCACTAGGGCTCGAACTGACTTACTGGAGATCCAAAAGTCCCCCTTCTTCCCTGAGGGAGGAATCAACTCTGTGGGGCAATTAGTACTGCAGAGCTCCACCATGGGATCAGACTGAAGATTCTCTCCATTTCTTCTAAGCAACACACAGTTGCTTGGTTTTTATTTTGTTTGTTTGTTTCCTTTCTTGCTGTATCTTGCTTTTCTTAGTTGCCTTCTCCTACAAGAATCTCTCAATAAATCGGTTTCACAAGAATCCTGTATCAGACTCTGCTTCTAAAGAACTTGAACTAATACAGTTGGCACAAGGACTGATCTTAGGAAGCACACTCTAAAAATGAAGTTGGGTCTCTCATAATGAGAAAACCATCATTGGCGGGAGATGAAGTATTGATGGCCCTGGCATGCTATAATTTTGTGATTTTTAAGACTTCACCTCTGGTTAAGTAAGAGTACATATAGGTGGAAGGGAATATATGAGCTGGTGCAATCCCTCTATCATTTGAGGGTATAAGAGAAAGAGTGTAAAGACTGTAGCACTGAGTGGGTATTACTAAGTACCATCGATTTATTTAAAACATAAATGAGAAGCTCAGATCTAGGAATCAGTAATGTAAAGAAATGTGTGAGACTCAGGGGTCTTCTTTGGCTTTGTTATAGAGATTCCCCCAACCTCTGCAGCTAGAGTACAGACAGAGCTGAAGACTAGGTACAGGGCTTCGTTGTGAAATCAGAGAACCTTGGGTTAGGCTGAATTCTCAGCCTAGGTAAATCTATACCAAAGTCAAGACCCTGACAGGGAAGTCTAGGGACATTGAGACTGAGATGGGGACATACAGTAGATGAACTCAACAAACTTGAATCCTCTGATTACCCTGACACTTCTGGGTCTGCAGAAGTGGCCCACTATCCCCTCCCCTTCTACTTAAAGACTGTGCAGAAGCCTGAAATGAGACAGGTGCCACATAGCACATTTGCCCTCCTCAGAGTTTGCCCCCACCTCCCCTCCTGGCTACCAGACTCATAAGTAGAATCAGAAAAAGAGTGACTGTAACCACAGGAGCTTCACCTGGTTAGTATACCTTTAGGAACCAGGAGATTATATCTGACAGTGTATCCTGAATGCTGGATCAAAGGGTCAAAATATACAATTGTATAAGTAAGAGTGTATTAATATTGGGACAGTACTGTGACACAGGACTTAATACCCCAGCAAGAGCATCAGGAGAGGATTCTAATAAATACTGAAATTACTCTTGGGAACTTGGAAAAGTAGATGCCAGGACTGCCATAACAGACTGCAGAAAAATCTCAGGAGGCAGAGAAAGTAGGCCTATTGGAATAAACCTACTGTACTATATAAGACCAAACGAACAAACAAAAAAACCCCACCAGCTAACCATACTTCTCGGGAGGGTGCAGAGCACACCCCATTCACAAAGGTGATAAGACATATACTGAAGCAACGGGCACTCGCAACATCGAAAGGCTCAGGGTGGCTGTCCTCTGTAGGCCAGAACTAACAGCAGGAGATGCTGCTACAACTTGGCTCTCCAGCAAAAACAGGCATAATAGGATGCTGGAATAGCAGGGGCCATGTGGCAGCACTTAACCCTCAGAAGCCAAGGTGAGCATAATTTTACAATGGCAAGCTCAGATGGAATGGTGGCTGGAAGGCCTAACCCACAGGAATCTTTGGAGATGGTTAATAGAACATGGTGTTCTTAGTAGCATGATAGATAATCAACCAATAAGGGTGTTGTTTAAAATACAGGAGCAAAATAAATCATATAGAATAGTTGAGTAGAAGGCTGAGGTCAGCTGCCAGTAGAAAGTATATTCCCCTGCCCAGTTCCCAAATCTGAGAATTTCTCAGATCTAGAGCCAACCAACTGAAAATGTGGCTGGGTCTCGAGGAGGAAAAACCTTATGTAACCATGGCAAGGGTATGCTGTGTAGCGATTCCCCCAAAAGGAACTATGGTCTTTTTCTCAGGTAGTCATACACTGGAAAAAGGGAATATCAAGACCTTTTGAGTGCTGTTAGATACGAGTTTGAGTTGATGCTGCTAGAGTTAGAGTAGGGATCTGTAGATATCAGGTAAGATAACGAATTAAGTACTGGCCCATGACTCATTGGTAGAAAGTTCACATTGGTTTCTTAACATGTATATTCTTGTATAGTTCTGACTTTTAGAGTTGGCTAAGGTATGATAGTACTGGAGAAGGAGAAGGAGGAAGAGGAGAAGGTGGAGAGAGTGAGGGAATATGCAAAATGGAAAACAAACAGAAACAAATGAGCTATATTTCAAATTAATAATAGCTACACTGAAGGAGGAAGGTAGGAGAAAAACCCAAGTCCCTTTTGCATATAGTAATGGACCAGACCTCACCTGCCTCCTGATACCGCACAACAAGAAAGATACAGCATCTCTTCTGGGTGTTTCTGCCAGAAGTCCATAATAAGCTAAAACCAATCACAATAAAACATTAGATAATCCGACTGAAGAACACTGTGCCAAATAACTGGCTTACAGCTTCAAAAAGATCAAGGTCGTAAAAGACAAAGAAAAAAATGTTAAACTGTTGAGTTAAAGGAAGCCACAGACACATGACAACTAAATATCAAGTATATTTTCTTGGATAAGAAAAAAAAATTATTTGATAGGACACTAATGGGGCAATTGGTGAGATTTAAATAGGGTCTGTGGTGATAGCATTGCCAGTGTTAATTTCTTGATTTTGATTTTGTACTGTGGTCAGGGTAAATGCATTGACCTATTTAGAGGTAAAGGAGCATCACGTACACGAGAAAGAGAAGAAGAAAGAAATTGTGGTGAAATACTTGGCATTCTGGGTGAATGGTATATGAGAGTTCTTTGTACTAATTTTGTAACTTTTCTGTAAGTCTGAAATCATTTCATAACAAAAACTTAAAATTATAAGCAAAAGTTGTAATACTGCAAATAATCATATATATTTTTAATAATACTGTGTTTTCTGTGAAAATTTACACAGCAAATTAGATTCCCATTTGATGATTTCTACACAAATTGTTTGGCAACATTAGTTACATTTTTCACAATGTGTCAATATACTCTTTATTTGCCTTCTGGTTGTTCCATTTCCAGTACTCTTGCTTCCTTGTTCCCTTATCCTCTCATCTTTGCTTTAGAGTAATTGTTGACCTTTTGGTCTCATATAGATGATTTTTTAATGGAGCACCATACTCACAGATAATAAATATCCTTTATTTCCTGTGCCACTCTGTTATTTAGCTAAAAGATAACCTCAGGGAACAGTTTTGGCTGAAGATTTAAAGAGTACCTCAGGGCTATAGCCTCAGGAAGTCCTACAGTCTCAACTGGTCCAGTAAGACTGGGCTTTTTAAGAATTTGAGTCTGTTATTCATTTTTCTCCCATTATGTCAGGGTCCATCTATTGTGGCTCTGATCAGAATGGTCAGTAATGGTAGCCAGGTACCATCTAGTTCTTCTGGTCTCAGGGAAGATGCAGCCATGGCTTGTGTAGTCTATTAGCTCAGTAGACTACTTTCTTCTCTGAGATTTTGGTTTCTTCTTTCTCTTTTGCTCCTAACAAATAAGTATATTTTTAATTTGCAGTAGCATTTACACTTTAGTGAGTATTTTGTTTTTCAGTGCTGGACTATTTAAAGGGCTAATGTTATCTGATAATGCCATAATCTTATCTCAAACTTCTTTCAATTTCTCTATGTATTAAAATGACTTAACATCTTAAGGGGAAAAAAATGTAGAAAACTAATGTTATAATTTATTTGCATTGTTGGCCCTCATTCTTTAATTATGCCTGGTATAGTACACATAGACCAATAAAGACAAACCATAGATAACCCTTCCCCACCCCTCCCGTGGTTTTCCGGGCAATCTCTATGATCCAATCTACTCTTTCTGATCCAATGCTACTTTTAGATTCTGGATCTTACCTCCAATTTTCACTCAGGGTTCCTTTACTGCTCCTTGGATTTAGTAGCATTATATTCATTTTTTCACTCAACAAATACTTATTGACCATATAACCCACCAAAAAAAAAAAAATGTTGCTGTCAAGTTGATTCCAACTCATGGTAACCTATGTGTTATAGAGTAGGACTGAGCTCCATAGTGTTTTCTTAGTTGTAATCTTTACAGAAGCAGATTGCTAGGCCTTTCTTCTACCGTATCAGTGGGTGGGTTCGAACTGCCTTACGACTAGTAAGTAGTTGAGAGTAAACCATTTGTGCCACCCTCACTGACCACATAAGCCAAACCAAACAGGTTGCTGTCAAGTGGATTCTGATTCCTAGCAACCCTACAGGACAGTAGAACCGCCCCATAGAGTTTCCAAGGAGCAGCTGGTGGATTCAAACTGCTGACCTTTTGATTAGTAGCCAAACACTTAACCACTAGGCTACCAGGGCTTTCTTGACCACATAGTAGCTGCCAAACACTAGAAAAACAGAATTTTAAAAATGTTGGCATAGTTTTGTATAGTCTTCAAATCGCCCTAAATAAAAAAAAAAAAAATCGCCCTATACGTGACCTTAATTTACCTCTAGTCACTTCTGATTCTTTCTAATTTGACCTAGGATAGTCTGACCTAATTAACTCTTTAGAGTCCAACTCCATCCAACAGGTCCACCTCTACAAAAAGTCATCATCAGTCCAGTAATCTACAAAAAGAAGATCTGGACAGAATAAGGATGGGTGAATATGTCAAAGGAAATTTTCATCTTCATACCAATCTGTCTGACACAGTACTTTAACAGACCTAAGAAATCAGAGAAAGTAAGTTTGTATATATGAATGTTATGTCAAACTATGTTAGCAAAAAATTATTTCATGCTATAAGCTACACAACAGAAATAGATTTAAGAATGTAAAATCAAAGAGATGTAACATACTAAGGAAATATAAAACAGTACAAAATATTTCTTTTCAGCTTCATAATATTGGAAACTCCACATTGGTCATGTCCCCAAGTTTCTTTTGGGCAATTAGGGGAAAATGTAAGTAATTTCAGGTTGAGGGCATGCGGTGAGCAAGAAGCAATGATTTTATTTGCCTTATTGAGGTCAGTTATGCTCTCCCCAGGATAGTTTTAACTTATCTCTCTGCCTAACAGACGAATATTGATCCCAAACACTAGAGCTTTTTTTTTCATATTGTATATTTAGTCCATCAGTTTGCCTTATTCCAAAATAGATTATTACATCTTCCTTAGACTGAAGTGTAACAAGGTCTTGAAGATGAATTAAAAACAGTAAAACAAAAATCAAGTTTAAAATTATATAATACTCAGAGCTGAATAATAGATTGTGTATTAACTCACCTAAGTATACTTGATTGAATTAAGAAACATGTTCCTTACATGTGTTATTGTTTGTTTTATAGGACTGTCTAATCTTTGACTGAAATGTGGACTTCAGGAATGGCTTCAGTTCTGAGTTAGCAGGGTGTCCAGGGGCCATAGTCTAGGGGGTTCCTGCAGTCTCTGTCAGACCAGTAAGTCTGGTCTTTTTTTGTCAATTTGAATTTTGTTCTACATTTTTCTCCCCCTGAAGGGCACAATCTT
Source organism: Elephas maximus indicus (assembly GCF_024166365.1). NCBI lineage: Eukaryota > Metazoa > Chordata > Mammalia > Proboscidea > Elephantidae > Elephas > Elephas maximus. Next base: position 39,861,969 of record NC_064837.1, on the reverse strand, counting down.
TGTCTTCTGGGCTCAGGCTGTGGTTCATGTGGTCCATTAGTCCTTTGGACTGATATTTTTTGTGTGTCTTTTGTTTTCTTCATTCTCCTTTAAGGCACAGTAATTCCCTTCCCCCTTAAGAATCATAAACTGGAAACTTTAGAGTTAATGCTAAAACAGTGACGATAAACTTTAATATAACCAGCAAGGCCTCATCATTTCTGTAGCATTGCAATACCTCCTTATACATTATACGAAACATCCCTGGACACCGCTAACCCTTATAAGACTCTGTGAAATTGACAGAGTATCAAATCAATGAAAATTATCTACCCCTCCCCCAGACTGACAGCAAATGATGTTCCCTGGATTGTTGAGTAAATTACTTCTTTGGCTTTTCTGATGAAAAAGGAAATGTAGTCTAAATCCAAGGAAATTGGCATTTTTCTGGCATTTGAGGATTTTACCATGCTGACTTTGACAAATTCACATAACCCTGCCTTTCAGGCAGGATTACTAAAGCAAACAATTTGTGTTCAACCCCCTGGCGTTGAATTCAAATGGTTGGTGTGGAGACAACCTCTAGCAATGAATTCACATATTATTCTCAAGTGGCCATGAAATCAAATAAGGTCACAAGGTTTATGAGATTTGTCTCAAACGTCTCATCCTTTCTTTCTTAAAGACCGATGCTCTTGTCAAGCTTTCTTTGAATTCCGAGGGACTTAAATTTCTGTGGCCATTTTTTATTTTGACTTTCTGATTTTGCAAAATTCTTGATCTCTTAACCTTAGGGTACCTCAGGGCTCAGTCATTGGATTTCCTTTCTTCTCTATTTACACCTCCTTGGGATCTTATAAAATTACAAGGCTTTAAGTAAAATCCGCATGCTGGTACTCCCAAATTTTTATCTCTAGTGTATTTCTCTCCCTGACCTGCAGGATCATTTATCCAATGCCTAATTGGCATTTTTCACGTGAATACCTAATATTTACCTGAAAGTTAACGTATCTAAGATTCTTCTCATGAACTGAAACCTCAAAGCTCCTCCGCTCTCATTCTTCCACATGTCATTTAATGATAGTTCAAACCTTGTACTTTTTCAGAACACAAATGTGAAAGTGATCTTAAGTCCTTTATTTCTCATAACCCTCATCTTATTCATCAGGAACACATGCAGCATCTCACTTAAAAATATATTTAAGACAAACACCCCAGTCATATTTGTTGCAGACAAGAGTCATAAATGATGCTAAAAGTAGTGGGGAAAAAAAAAATGAGAAACAAAATATCTGCGGAGTCTCAAAGTATCTCCCCCAAGATGCTTGTCAATTACAAGTGGAATTGACAAAGTTACCTTACACAGAAGAAATGTAATAACGTGAACAAAGCTCATGTTACTCATCGTGGGACATACTGACACCATGTGCCTCCTGATAGGATGCACTGGGAAGGACATAATATCATTGCTGTTATATTCTTGCCAAAAATGCATAACCTGAATTTATCCGAGGAAAAATTGAACAAACCAAAATTGAGAGAAATTCTACAAAACAACTAGCTTGTCAAATGCATCAAGCTCATGAAAAATGGTGAAAGACTGAGGACCTGCTCTAAAGTGGAGGAAATTCTGAGGATGGCACAGGACCAGGCAACATTTCATTCTGTTATACATAAGGTCACTATGAGTCAAAGTAACTCAATGGCACCTAGGAATAAAAAAGGAGACATGACAACTAAATGCAATATGAAATCCTGGATTGGACCCTTGTACCCTCCAGAGTTAATCCTCAACACAGCAGACAAAGGCATCCTATTAAATCATAATGAAGATTATGTCACTTTTCTGTTCAAAACCCTCTGATAGCTCCCCATTTCATTCAGAGTAAAAACCCAAGGCCTTACAATGGCCCAGGAAGCCCTATATAACCTGGACCAACTACTGCTCTGAATTCATCTCATCCGTTCCACTCCAACCACACTGCTGCCTTGCTGCTCATTCAGCACAACCTATCTCAAAAACTTGGCACTTCCTGTTCTCCTTGTTTGAAATGCTCACCCCCAGTGATCATATTCCTTCCCCCACATTCCTTCCAAGTTTCTGATCAAGTGTTACCTTCCCTAAGATGCCTGCTCTGACCATCTCATTTTGAATTACATCCCTCTTCTTACCCCATCTCCAATTCTCCATACTCTGGTTTATTTTTATCCATAGCATATTTATTTTCCATATTTCCCCAGCACAATACAAATTCCTCTTGAGGGCAGGGACTTTTGTCTATTTTATTCACCACTCTGTCTTCAGGACCTAGAAAAACACTTGACAAACTTGACTTGAATAAATATGTGCTGCAGAAAAAATGTAAATGTTTTGTGTCCTATGTGAATCATCTCTGTATCAACCACACGGCAATTGCCCTGAAGCTTATTCTCTTAAAGTATCATTTAATCAAAAGTGGATGTGTATAGTAGATTTTACTAGAAGTTTGGTCAATAGAGAGGAATTAAGCTGCCACCCAGAAAAGGTAACATCCCTGCCCTGACAAGATCTCCTTCACCCTGGCCCAAAGTATTTCCCTTAGTTACCTTTCTTCACAGGCTCCAGCCCTTTGCCATGCAGTTTAATCCCTCCCATCCCTACCACTCTACCTTCCATCTCCTCTGTTCCACTCTGTTGCTGCTCTCCCAATGCCAGTATTCCTGCGAATTTCTTATGCAGAGTGTTCAACTATCTCTTTGAGTGCTGTCTTCTTCCAGACTATGTTTTAAGTGCTATATAGTTTCTACATCTACAAAGGCTGGTCAGGGTAGGTTTGCAACCAGAGACAGCTCTCTAAGACTAATTCTGGTGCAAGGTGTTTAAAATAAGACTTGTTTTGCTGGACAAGTTAAAATTAGTGGTACAAGGAATTATAGGGATCCTTTTGATAATGAATTTCTCTGGAGCAACAAACCATAGATATCACTATAACAGGTTCATAATCCAAGTGAGTCAAGTTGTCAAAATTTTCTTAGAAGACGGTATCTCTCAAATACTGTTCTTATGGTGCAGGTCTTGAGAAGAAACTAGTGTGTAATATAAGATATATCATCTTTGGGAGAAAGGTACTTGCTTTTAAAAGAAGATACCAATTTACATAAGTAATCACAATTTTTTATTTTTTTAATTGAAGTCAAACAAGTCTATAATAAGAAGTATCCCTTAGATTGGAATTTTTTTTCAATTTTTTGTAATTTTTTCCTTTCACAACCTAGCATGGCATTTATTATAATTCTACCTGAGCCATAGCTCAATTCACTGTTTGAAGTATAGAAGTTTTTCTATAGACATAACAGACACTTGAGATTAAAAATCAATAATTATGGAACTTTCCACAGCATGCACTGTATTATCTGGACCATGATGTGTGACTCTTCAGGAAGACCAAATCTTTGGATATACACCAAAGGAGTATTAAAAAAAAAAAGTCTTTAAAGTTGTATCCAGCATTGATAACAATAATACACAGCCCCAGGGACCCCAGATTTAAATTAAGAATACTGCTTTTATTACACTAGGAAATATATTTTCTTGCTCAAGCTGAGACTTCCAGCATGAACAATGTTACTGTTAGGCACGCATTAAAAAGAAACTAGGATATTTCATTGTGTAAAAACACCAAAATGGGGAGCACACTATAATCATACTGCATTTCCTAATGGCACCACAGAGAAATGGACAAAGAACAAAAAATAAATGTAGATAAAACCTTTAGATATGCCACAGAGCTATCAGGTATAAAAGGAATTTATTTCAAAAAAAATTTTCAAAACAATCAAAATTGCCTTAGGAAGATGACACCACAAACCATTTTATGTTCCATAGAAAGAGTACTGCAGAATTTAATAAAGGCATTCAGAAACTCTCTGGAAGCAAAGCAAAGTAGAAGTTAAACTGCTAAGTGACGAGATGATTAGCTAGAGAATTCTGTTTAACGGAGAATGTTGGCTAAGCTGTGAATTGGTCAGGTATTTGCTAGAAAACATAAGCTTTTCAATATAAGCTCCTCTCTGAGATGATATTTCCAACTCACTCATGAAAGAGCTGATCTTAGGAGAGCAAGATGTCCACTTTCTTCCATCTGTGAAAGACCTTATGTGCATATTTCTAATCTTATTTGTTTCATAGCTTTAAAAATTATTTCAGAAAAGACAATGTCATGGCCTACCATGGTTATAAATCATCTGAATATAGAGTCACTTCCACCTTCTATTTGGGGAGGTTTCCTTTGAAGAGCTCCCAAGTCCTCCTGAGCGCTGTGTCATGCATAGATATCTAATTTGGCATGGAAGGCTCTGCTAACAGATTCTTGTTGGCTAGCCCCTAACCCACATTTGTAATCTACTTTGTTCTCCCAAAATGCGCCTTTTACTATAATGAAAGGAGCATATACAGGAACTGAAGTCAGGCAAACCAACAAGAATCCTACTCCACAACTTTTGAGCAAAGTTTGATAAGTATATTCACTTCATTAATAACCTCCACCACTTTCTCCACTGTAAAAAAAAAAAAAAAAAAAAAAAGATAAAATCTCATGTACTACATCTGGTTGTAATGAGAATTAAATGATATTAATTTATATACAAAGGGCTTGGCACAAACATTCAGTAAATTTTAGTTCCCTTTCTTTTCCTTGTCTTTAAAAATATGCAAGGTGTGAAAATTAAGCATGATCCAATCACACTGCTGAAATAAATTTCTTTGTAGTAAAGCTTACATGATTGGTTTAACTTTCTATCAGAAAATATACCTCAAATTAAAAATGATTAACTGCTGAAAAAGAAATCAACCTTCTTTGAATCTTGTACCATTTAGAATGAAAAACATTACAATTTGTTTCCAAAACATGTGACATATGGAAGTGTTCCTCCTTTTATGATGTTTACATTTTGTGCATAGGCAGGACAACCAATGTCCTTAAATTTGGCAAAGGGCCACATCTCCCTAGTAGCTCAAAGAGTCTTAGTGAGGATACTAGTTTAAGATGCCTCCTTTTATAAATACTCGTCAAAATCAGAAAATAACTTTAGGGAAAAAAATGAAATGTGTTGCTTCTTCATGAGCCTATGTTGTTGTTGCTAGGTGCCATCAAGTCAGTTCCAACTCAGAGTAACCCCATGCACAACACAATGAAACACTGCCTGGTCCTGTGCCATTCTCACAATTGTTGCTATGCTTGAGCCCATCGTGGCAGCCACTGTGTCAATCCATCCCATTCAGGGTCTTCCTCTTTTTCACTGACCCTCTATTTTACCAAGCACGATGTCCTTTTCCAGGAACTGATCCCTCCCAATAACATGTCCAAAGTATGTGAGATGTAGTCTTGCCATTCTTGCTTCTAAGGAGCATTCTGGTTGTACTTTTTCCAAGACAGATTTGTTCATTCTTTAGGTAGTTCATGGTATGTTCGATATTTTTCACCAACAACACAATTCAAAGATCAATTCTTCTTTAGTCTTCTTTATTCATTGTCCAGCTTTCTCATGCATGCAAGGTGATTGAAAACACCATGGTTTGGATCAGGTGCACCTTAGTCCTATGAAAAAAAAAAATTTTTTTTATGAGCCATCCCTAATTCACTTTAAATACAGCAGTTTGTTTCTGAGGATAAGTGAGTAGTGGGTCAGAGCTTGCTTTGTTGCGGTTATTGTGAAAGGAGAGTATTCCACAGAAACCCTATTTATAGAAGAAGTAGCTAGAGGGGAATGGATTAGCAGCATCAATGCTTTAATGTATCCTCCGGTCACACAGGCAAGTAAATAGGAAACATTAGTGCCACTTCACTTGTGTGGGAGAATCTTTGTCTGTGATAACATGATCAATACATAGTTCAGTTTCACATCAGTTCAAATAAATATTCCAACACCTACTATAAACCAGCATTATTCTAGCCATTTTGTATGTAGCAGTAATCAGCCACATCCCTTGCCCTTGAGGAGCTCATAGTCTAGTTTATGAAAGCCATAAATAGGATTGACAAAAATTGTTTCAATTCCAGACACAAGAGCTCATAGCTGGTCCCATATTTAAAAGAAGCTTAATAATTTTTTATTATTATTATTCCAAAAATATATTTAAATAACACTATAAACCAACCAGACCTAACAGACATATACAGGACACTATACTCAAAAATAGTACGATATGCATTCTTCTCCAGTGCACATGGGTAATTACCCAGGATAGACCACATGTTAGGTTATAAAACAAGTCTGGTAAATTTTAAAAGACTAAGATCATACGAAGTATCTTTTTTGACCACAATGGAATGAAACTAGAAATCAATACCAAAAGGAAAACTGAAAATTTCACAAATATGTGAAAATTAAACAATACATTATCAAATATCAATAAGTCAAAGAAGAAACCAGAAGGAAAATTAGAGGATACTTCAAGATAAATGAAAATGAAAGCACAAAGCACCAAAGCTTATTAGCTGCAGCAAAGGAAGCACTCAGAGAAAAATATGTAGTGGCACATGCCTACCTTAAAAATAAAGGAAAATCTCAAATCAATCATCTAACAGTACAATCTGAGGAACTAGAAAAAAAGAGCAAACTGAGCCAAAGTTACCAGAAGGAAGGAAATAATAAAGATTAGACCAGAGATAAATGAAGTAGAGAATTGAAAAACAAGGAAAACAAAGTCAGTTCTTTGAAAGCATTAATAAAATCAACAAACTTTTTGTTAGACTGACAAGGAAAAAAAGAGAGAAGATACAAATAACTGAAATCAGAAATGAAAATGGGGAACTTATTCCTGACCTTATCAAAAAAAAAGGGGTGAGTGGGAAAATTAAAAGAGAATACCATATTTTTACACAAATAACGTACACTCCTTCTACGTTTGCCAACCATGTCCTCCCCCTGCAAGGTATTTTCATAAGCTTTACTATGCAAATTTTTTACAGCCATAGGTCAAAAAAAATTGACATAGCAGCACTTACAAAAATACCTCCCACAGGAGGGTATGGTTGCAAACAAACATAGAAGGTGTGCACATTATTTGTATAAAAATACTGTACTATAAACAATCATACACCAACAAATTAAATAATCTAGATGAAATGGACAAACTCCTAGAAACATACAAACTACTTAAATTGACTCAAGGAGAAATAGAAAATTTCAATGGGCCCACAAGAAGTGAAGATATTGAACCAGTAATCAAACCCCTCTCCCCAACAAAAATCTAGAATCAGGTGGCTTCATTCGTGAATTCTAACACATATTTAAAAAAGAATTAACTAATTGATCGAGATCTCACATTCTCTAGGGCTCATGAGTCCTTTTAATAGAACCACAGCAGTCTTTTAGTCTTTAATAGCATCTTTGCTTTAAGATCATTACAAAATAATCCGGTTTCCTCTTGTATATTTTAGATGAAGGTTTACAGGACAAACTAGTTTCTCATTAAACAGTACATATATTATTTTATGACATTGGTTAACAACCTCATGACATGTCAACACTCTTCAACCTTAGGTTCCGTATTACCAGTTTTCCTGTCCCCTCCTGCCTTCCAGTCCTTGCCCCTGGGCTGTTGTGCCTCTCTAGTCTCATTTGGTTTTATGGGCCTGTCTAATCTTTCGATGAAGGGTGCGCCTGAGGAGTGACTTCATTACTGAGCTAAAAGGGTGTCCAGGGGCCATACTCTCAGGGTTTCTCCAGTCTCTGTCAGGCCAGTAAGTCTGTCTTTTTTTGTGAGTTAGGATTTTGTTCTACATTTTTCTCCAGCTCTGTCTGGGGCCCTCTATTGTGATCCCTGTCAGAGCAGTCAATGATGTTAGGTAGGCATCGTCTGGTTTTACTGGACTCAGTCTGGTGGAAACCATGGTAGATGTGGCCTATTAGTCCTTTGGACTAATCTTTCCCGTATCTTTAGTTTTCTTCATTTTTCCTTGCTTTTGAAGAAGTGAGACCAGTGGAGTATCTTAGACGGCCACTCACAGGGTTTTAAGACCTCAGACACTACTCACCAAAGTAGAATATAGAACATTTTCTTCATAAACTGTATTATGTCAGTTGAGCTAGATGTTCCCTGAGACCATGGTCCCCACAGCCCTCAGCCCAGCAATTCGGTCCCTCAGGGAGTTTGGATGTGTCTATAGTCCTATTTTGCTTTTATAAACAATCCTTTACAATGCTTTAATTTCCTAATGTAATTTTAGCTGTAAATACTACAATCATTAATAATAACAACTGTGAACACTTACCAAGCATTTACCTTGTAATATTTTTTAAACTTTACAACAACCCCCTGCAAAGGAATTATTATTTTCCATTTATAGTTCAGAGAGGTTGGGTAATTTACACAAGGTCACAGAGTTATTAAGTGCAAAATGATGCCTTGGTCACAGGTATGACACCAAAACCCACAGAGTTAACCTATTATTAACGGTAATGCTATGGCATATGTTTAATATAATTTCCCTTCTGTTAAAATTATCAACTGATAATTATCAAACAAGCCAACCCTATTAACCAGAACACTAGTCACAGTCAGGTTACATACAGTAAGTAGTGCATAAATGATTAGGCCCTCTGGTCTATTATTTCACACGTGCTGTCTGGCGCAGTGGTTAAAGTGGTCGACTGTTAATGGAAAGGTCAGTGGTTCGAAACCACCAGTGGGCGGCTCTGTGGGAGAAAGATGTGGCAGTCTCCTTCTGTATAGATTTACAGCCTTGGGAACCCTGTGGGGTTGCTCTGAGTTGGAATCGACTGCATGGCAGTGGGTTTGGCTTGGTTTAGATAGAATTATACGGATTATGGTTAGGTGCTGTGCTACGAACCGACGGGTAGGCAGTTCAAACCCATTCAGTGGCTGCGAGTCAGAAAAGACCTGGCGATCTGCTGCCATAAAGATTACAGCCTAGAAAACCCTACAGGGCAGTTGACTCTGTCACAAAAGGTCGCTATGAGTTGGAATCAGCTTGATGGCACCTAACGGCATCTAATTTTATGTGCCTGTGTGTAACAGGCATACCAGGCCTGGGGAAAGTCAATGAAATTAGTTTGTGGGATCATATGAGTTGTTTGATTGTAGGCTCCTGGGTAACACTAGAAACCCCCCTGGTAATCTGATAAGCTCCTGAGAAGAAATTTTGACATGCTTTCCAGGCTATGGCTTTGAAAGGCAATTAGTGTGTTTATAAACTATATTTTTATATCTTTTGTTAAAAGCATAGTTTGAATTTTGTATTACTAGACCTTGTTCATCAGACCATAACAAATGATATTCAGGTATCTTCCTTTTCATTGGCTTCAGGGAAAACACGACAATCCCCTCAAGCAGATCAGAAAGTCTCTAAAAGGGAAATTTTCAGCTCCTAAGGCAGCAAGAGATCTAGCCATAGGTCTCCCACAGCCTCCAGAGCCTGGGGACCACAAAAGGATTTCCCTGCCATTGAGGGAACAAGTTACCAGTGGTGGCTTGCTTAGAGCACCTGCCTCCAGCACTCCTTTTGAACAAATCCCATGTGTCGGTTTAGGAAATCTAGGGTGGTAATCATAAAGTTGGTGTGTGTCCAACTGTTGACTACATTTTTATGCCATAAATAACACTGTTGTATGAGAGGCTTTTGAAGTAGAGAAAATGCATTTTCTGCAGTGTTTTAGTACTAAAATAAAAGAGAATATATTTTTTAGTTTAGCCATATAAGCTGTGATTAAAATCTTTAGTCTTTAAAAATGTCAATTATTTGCTCTGGAATCTGTCTCACGATTGTTCCATTGTAGAAAAACAAATTCCGTTATAGAAAAACAAGGTAATCAAGATTTTTGTTGTTGATTAAACCACGTTTCTCTCCGAGGTGGCAAAAACAACGAGTGATACCATCAGCACCCAAGATAATTGAGCAAAACCCAGACCCATCCAGTGACCGAAACCAGGATGGCATAAAGGGCCTGCAAGGTGTCAACAATAAGTCACTTCATCATTATGTCCCCCTCAAAGAAGAATCAACATTCCTGGGAATTTCTAAACCCTGACCCTCTCCCCATAAAACCCTTTTGTAGCCCTCTTGGGGCAGACAGAATCTGAGGGAAACTTTGCCCCCTCTGTCTCTCGTACACGGTGTTCAATAAAGCCCTCTGGCTGCTTGCCTCCTCCTGTCTCACTATTGGCTTGGGGCAGGCGGCTCGAATCCACAATTTGCCATAACACTTTTGGGATAAAAGGATATAAAATTGGGATATATAAAAATAGGACTTCCTGCCATAGATTTAAGCAACTGTGCATTTAAAACAATATGCTTTTATTATGAAGAAAAAGGTCTACTCTTATGTTCATGTAGAATTCCACTAAGGAGGTAAAGAAAATACACTGCTGGGTCAATGGCGTTCAGTTGTTGTTTTAAAGAAATGAGTATGTGCCTGTGTGTGTTTCTCTCTCTCTCTCTCTCTCTCTGTGTTGAGTATGAGAAAGGAAGGGATAGTTTTAAAAGGAACATTCAAATGCCTAATATTATCAGCCAGAATTGGTGGCTTAGATATCCAACCACACTTACTCATTATAACAACCATTTAAGACAGCTATTAGAATTCCCTCTTTACGTACAATAATAGCAGTCTTAACAAATGACAAAATGTGCTATACTCTTAGCATCCAGTATCTCATTTAAGCCTCACAGCAACCCTATAAGGAAGGCACTATTATGATACCCATTTCACAGATGAAAAATTGAGGCTCAGAAAGATTAAGTTAGCTGGTCAAAGTGACACAACTCGTGAAGGGTGAAGCTGAGATTTGGTTACACCATCTTGACTTTTTCATCCCATGATCCCATACACTACTTGGCCTTCATGCAGATGAGAGTACAAGGTTCAGGATAAGTCATTTGCCTTCTTAATTGAGAAGACTCAATTCCAGATAATTCTGAATCCAAAGCCAGCTCTCTTTTCGCTATAGCATGCAATTACATAGCTATCACAGAATAAGCCGATAAAATAACTACATATATCAGTCATTTACGGCTTAATCTGTAACACCCGTAGATTAATATAGCAGCAAGTGATGACATAAACCCTAAAGAAAGGTAAACCAATTAAAGATCCAGTTTTGACGGCATTAAGCAGAGGGCACTTTCAGCACGAAAGGAGTTTTGACTCAAAAGAGAAGAGCTAAGTGGAAAGAAAGGAGAGGACACTCAAGGTTACTTCTTTTCACATTCAAGAGCATTAGAGCAGCTGCCCTAAAATGGAGAGGTGGGAGCTATTTCAGGTATTACGGTAATACTTCTGCATAGAATATCCAGTGGATCTGGAAGAAGTAGAAGATTATCTGAGAGAAGTTTTCATTGTATTTGAATTAAGCAATACCCCAGGTATAGCTTTACCTTATTTCACTTAAAACTATCCTAAATTCCAGAACTCTTTAAGACAAAAGGTTTCAGGCTGGTATAATACATGTATGCAATGTACTCTTCTAAGAAGTAATGGTTGTGCTCTTCCTAATGTCTCTGAGAAAAATAAGATCTATACAAGGATAAATGGAAGTGAATTCACTCTGAGCAAGACTTTACATTTCACCTGAACATGGAAATGTTAAATTTAGTAATGTACTTTCTTCATGGATGTCAGAGTTATACTCATTACAATTAGGAACCATAGGACAGACAGAGAATGTTCAGACAAAAGACACTATTTGGACCTATGTGCCTTGGATATACCTTATGTTTCTACACATTTCTGGCTAACTTCAGGGTCAGCCACACTTTCTCCAGTTTATGGCCCATCTTTGGCTAAGAAATCTATCCTCATGCCCCATAGCTCTGACACTGGCCCTGTATCTCCCTAGATCTACCCAGATTGCCCATTTGTCAAGGTTTAAGTTTCCAGCCCTCCCATCCCAGCGAGACAGAGCCCCACAGTGTTGCATTAAAAATCTTGTTTTCTTTGTTCGGCCTCCTCCCCACAGTTTTGCATTAAAACTTCTATTTTCTTTGCTTGGTTTCCTCCCCCACAGTGTTGGATTAAAATTTCTGTCTCCTCTGCTGGGCTTCCTGCTCCCCAGGTTTGTGTCTGAATCCTGCTTTTGCTTGGAGGTTATATGCAAACTCCATTGCCCCTGCATAGTATGATTAAGAATCTTGCTGTTGTAACTTGTATGAACTCCCTACCTGTAAACCTTTAAAAACTAACTTGTCTTCTAGCCTTTGGAGAGCAGTCTTAGCAGCAGCAGCTCCAACTGACTCCTTTTTCCTTGTACAACACAATAAAGGTGGCTTTCCTGTTCTCCCACCTCAGTCTCTCATTTATTGGCCAATACGAGTCATGCCGAGCAAGAACCTGGAGTTTCCATCCAGTAACACCAAACTGCAATTCCCTATATATAGCTTCTCCAGGGACATTAGGCTTCCATTCCTGTCCCTCCCTCATCTTGGTTCGTCATACTTCCAATTGTATTAAGAGGTTACCAGATGCTCTTCCCAGACAAGAGGAAGCAAGGGACTGTAACTGTATTGGCTGATGATATAGGAAATCCTGAGCTGGGCTTGAGAGCAGAGAATCATATGGTAATAAGCAGAAGGCAACAGAAAAAAAAGGAGTTTTCGTAAGTTGCAGTAATACCTTGATTTGAAGTCATCATACCAAATGACCTAGTAAGAGAGGGACAATCTAGATACAAGGCCATGCCATGGAAATCAGAACAGTAGATTAAAACAAGAGCATATCCATTCATTCATCCATGTAGTCATTCATTCCACTACCATGTGCCACATACTACTCAAGAATCTCCAAGAATCTACACCTTAATCCCTGGAGCCTGTGACTATAAGGAGATATCATTCCTGTGAATATTTTACATGGCATAGTTGACCTCTTAAGATAGGGAGATTATCTGGGTGGCTCCAATTTAATCACATGAGTTCCTTTAAAAGCAAAGACAGTTTTATGGCCGGTAGCACAAAAGGAAATCAGAAAGATTTGATGCACCATTGATTTTTTTGAAGATGGAAGGGGCCACATGAAAAGGAACATGGATAGCCTAGAGTAGCTGAGAGCAGACCTCAGCTAAGGACCAGCAAGAAAATTGGGACTTCACACCTACAACAACAAGGAACCATATTCAACCTACAGTCTGAATGAACTTAAAGCAGATTCTTCCTTGAGCCTCCAGGTATGAGTCCAGTCACCCAACACCTTGATTTTATCCTTGTGAGATCCTAAGTACAGAGCCCAGTGAAGCCATGTTAAACTTCTAACCCACAGAACTGCGAGCTAATAAAACTGTGTTGCTTTAAGCTACTACATTTATGGTAATTTGTTACACAGCAATAGAAAACTAATGAGTAGGGATACAACTATGAAACAAATAGTTGAGGTTGTTGCTCGCATGAGCCATGATTTCAAGAAGGAGCAGAGAGAAAATTAGGAAACAAATAAATTAGATAAATGTAGAGTAATGTTACTTAAAAAATTAAAAGGGTAATGTGGTTGAGGATGAGGGCAGCTACAGAAAGCTGCATTAGATGGAGTGGCCAGAAAAGGACTCTCTGGGAAATGATTTACAGCTAAAAGAGAAATATCAGAGAGCCAGCTAAGCAAAGATCTGGGGGAAGGTCTTTCCAGGCAGATGGGGCAGCTGATGCAAAGACACTGAGGTGGGAACAAGCATCAGGTATTCACGGAAAAGAAGCAGCAGCCTAGAGTATCTGGAGTATAATAAGCAAAAGGAAAAGCAGTGTCACTAGAGGCTGGATCTTGTGGTACCTTGTAATCACTCTGAGCTAGATCATGTTGCTCCCTTACCTAGAGTTGCTTTATATCTTCCCATTGACATATGATAAAAAAAAAAAAAAGATACATTTTATGGCAAAATGATTCAAATAAAGGATAGAAAGTAGAACCTAAAGAAATTCTTGATCTAAAGAAAAATACTGTCATCTTTTTGGGCTGTGATAGCTGTGGCTTTTTAGTGGCTTCTCACAGCCGTGGTTCAGGTACAGAAGATGTTATGTAAAGCTTCTTACAGCCTGAGTACCAGAGGGAATTTTTTTTTTTTTAATGTAGAAGCATTTTGTAAATAAAATGCTATACAAGTGGAAGATATTAACATGCAGAACTGCCAACTTTCTTGTGTCTTGTGGTTTTTTTTTTTTTTTTTTATCTTTCCCTGTTGATAGCATTTATTGTTCACTCTATAATGAAAATCTGTCACAATATGACAAGCTGTATAGGGCAGCTCAGAAAAAATATTAGAATGCTGATGGTCATAGTGCAAGCTTTCTTTCTAACTTGTATGTCATTCTCTGCATCTCTGTTATGAATAGAATTGGAAAATTCAGGACTGCAGTTCTTTTTTTTTTTCGAATGCTAACTGGTTATTCTTTAAAAAGACCTTGTCAAATTACTCTCTCAAGCTTCAAATTGAATTCTCAATATTGAATTCATGAAGTTAAGTTCTGCTTCTCCTGTTTCTCTTTAAGAGATTTAGCCTTGTCAACCTTTCCATTAAAGTGGCAGCCCAAGGGTCAGAAGTGGAAGAGGGAGCCTTCACAGCAGGAAGGCTTAATAATAAACAGAGAAAAAGTATGACCCTTTCAATGCCAGGAAAAGTAGAAGGATAATTATCTCATGAAGTCCATCAGTGTACATAATCAATGCAGATGATTCTAAACAAAACATCCTCTCTGTCTTTATGGTAGGAATTTTTGCAGGGATTACCTGCTCCAGTTTATTACAGTTGGCCTATGTAAGCCAAATCTCAACACTAAACACCAAAATGTTTTAAACATCTTGATATTTGAACAAAATTGGACAGATGTTCCATAAGACTTCTAGGATACCAATAATTTGTTTGAATCTTCAACTGAAGTTTACCGTAGTTATGTTTGCTTTTCTTTCTCCACATTTTTTTAATAATCTATGATTGATTTGGCAGTTTTATATATGATATCTTCAGCTACTCCAAATTTACTTAGAGATAAACATGGAAATTTTTATAAACAGATGACATAATATAACAAAAAAAACCCAAACTCACAGCCATCGAGTTGATTTCGACTAAACATTTTTAAATTTTACATAAATCCCTCGTGCATAATACTGCAAAGCAGATATAAGGAAAATAAACACTTCCTAAAATATAGTTGATAATAAATTCTAACAAATGAAAATACTCCTTAGGATTTGTTTTAGAATATCCTCTACTCATTTACCATGCTTCGATCTACCCTTCCAGGCTTTGCTGGTATACACAGGTGAATTCTAATGTGCATTATACATTTAATGAGTAAATTTTGTTCATAAACACAAAGAGAGAAGGAAATATCATGATGGCTAGTGCTTGGGTGTCTTAGGCTGGGTTCTCTAGAGAAGCAAAAGCAGTAAAGCATATAAATATATATATATAGAGAGAGAGAGATTTATATCAAGGAAATGGCGCACATGGTTGTAGAGGATGGAATGTCCCAAGTCCGTGGGTCAGGATGGAGGCTTCTCCTGATTCACCTAGTCACAGGGACTGGCGAGCCCATGATCAGCAGGTCAGAGCGTAGGGCTCTTGCTTACAGGCTATGAATATCAACAAATCCCAAGATCAACAAGCAAGACTGCAGGTAAGCTGCTAGCTCAGGTCCCAAGAACTGGAGGTCAGATGAACAGAAATCAGCTGCAGGACCCAGAACAAGCAAAAGACCACAAGCTTTGCCATAATATCCACTTATATTCAATGCAGGCCACAAGCCCAAGGAAACTCCCTTTCATCATGGAGGTGATCACATGATATCAAATCTCATCATAAAGTGATCACAACATCACATGACTATCAAACCACCGAGAACCATAGTCCAGCCAAGTTGACACACAAACTTAACCATCATATTGGGTAACCAAGGAAAAAGTTTCAGCTCATTGTATATGCCTAGGGTAAAGAATAGTCAAAAGAATATTGAACTGCATAAAATCATTTATTTTAAAGAAAACACTTCTCAGTTGTTCATGGTGTGTTAGTCATTCATAATCTAGTATTGCCTAAGGTCATTGTACTTGAATTTGTTTGGGGGTTAACTAAGATGTTCACGTGAATTTTATTTCTTTGTAGACACAAATTCCTCATGAATAGTTTAAAACTCTCATTTATGAGAACATTTTCCAAAGTCCAAAAGAAATTTTTAACTTGGGAAAAAACCTCTTTAGGTAATTCATTCTTGATTTTTCTTGCCAACTTAGTCAATGAATTCCCTGATCAATGAATCAACAGCACTGCTGGTTAATCCCTTAACATTATTCTCTATTTCTAAGTTCTTAGTGCCTCTTCCCTGATTTCAGAACTACTTATCAAAACAAACAGCTAATCTTGTTTCACTGCTCTCAACATCCTTCTTAATTGTCTTGTGATATTTAAAGTTGAAGATAATTCACATCAAAATATGCTTCTCTTTAATGCTTTCCATTTCCTCAAATCCTGTGCCTACAATGAAACCTGAAATCTAATTTAAAACAAAGTTCTAAATAAGAGCTGTATAGTATCCCTGTCAATAGTGTCACTTTGAAGATTTATGACATGCTACTGCCTAGCTTTTTTTCAACAGAAATGAAAAGAGTAACATCAGAAAGAGGGAACTCTAGCTCAAAGTCAGTTGGGAATTTGTAAGGAATTACCTGCTTGCTTTAAATGAGTCCGTGCACTGCAGTCTTGACAAACTGCTTTTCAGAATGATGAAGGAACTCAACGGTAGAATTTCATGGCCAATTTCAGTATTCCTTGAGAGATGATGTAAAGGGGAATCATGTTCTATGACCAAAGATAGGTACATATTTCCATTTCCAAAAGAACAGGTACTGTATATTTATATTGTTAGTAAATTCTAGAAAAAAAAAAATTCTAGAAGGGATTATTAAAGTGATGGTCAATGAACACGTAGGATAAAAAGTGAGGCTTACTGAGAATCAACATACCTTTCCTTGGGGGAAATGATTCCAAGGTAACATAATGTCCTTTTTTCTGATATGTTCTTAATGGTACTTATCAGCAAAATACTGCCAACATTATCCTATGATACCCTTACAAATAAAGTAATAAATATTAATTGAGTAATAGTACTATGAGGAAGATTACTCAAGTTGTAATTAATGCCTAGCTGCACTGGGTATCATACTACAGAAAGTGTCTACTATAGCACTGCAGTTTTCCCTCTTTTTGTACTACTTGGAAACCCCGGTGCTAATCAAGAGGTAGGGAGTTCAAATCCACCAGGCGCTCCTTGGAAACTCTATGGAGCAGTTCTACTCTGTCCTATAGGGTTGCTATGAGTTGGAATTGACTCGACGGCAGTGGGTTTGGTTTTTTTTTTTGTTTGTTTGTTTTGTACTACTTAGTTATTGATTGGATGAGAAAAAATGAACTTTGAATCGTATATCAGCTGGAAAGATTTGTTACAGTGATATTCTTGAATGGCTAAAATACCTCTATAAAAATCAACAAGGTAACCATTAAAAATATACAGTGAAACTTGTGAGAGCCAGAATTCAGCAGGACTGTCTTGTTTCCCTGGGTCTTGTGAGTTTTCTGCCTTTGACAGAGTGCAGTCTTACCACTTTTCTATCATTTGTTTTAGTGGAAAATATTTGAGTTTCCTTCTCTGACAAGTTTCCACTTTATATAGGTTCTGGCTTTCATAGGTTTCATGTATAAATATAATCTGAGAAACACATAGTAGGTTATGGAAAATGTGGTTGGGTAGAACAGTCTATGAAAAAAGATCTAGGGGATTTGGTTCATTTACAGATTTTAATCATTCATTCATTCATGTATTATTTATTAAAGAAAGAAAGCGTAATTCTGCAAAACAAGAAATGACAAAGGGGAAGTTAAAAAATTGTAAATGAATGTAGCATTCACTTGATTGGATTTTGGATCACATGGTTCACTATTGTAAAAACTTGTTCATTCCTGCTCCAACCAATTAATTAAGTTAACAAGGCCAAATCTATATATACAATAGAAATAAATTTTAATGATTTTTTTTTTTTAAAAAAAGAGTAAGCCAGCGGAAAGATGATTACGGCATAGATTAGGATGGTACCAGTGGAAACATGGAGAAGTGGATGGATTCAGGATATAATCTGGAGGTGAAAGAGAATGAATGAGAAATTGGATATGGGAATACAGAGAAGAGTGAAGTATGACTCTTAGGTATACGAATTAAAGAACAGGCTAAATTGTTGGGGAATTTACTGAATTTACTGAAATTGGGGGAGCCTGGAGGATGGTTAAGTTAAATTTCTTACCCATTAGGTATTCCAGCATAGATTTTCAACAGATTACTCAATATTTGTGTATTCCGAACAAATGAAGATTATTAGAGAGGTCAGATCTAGAGAAACAAATTTTTGAGATGTCAACAAAGAGATGATACTTAATGCCATGGAGAATAAATTAAACTACTAATGAGAAGCTACAGAAGTAAAAAAAATGGAGGAAACAGGACTGAGATCTGTGGCATTCTGATATTTTGAGGTCAAGCAAGGCCATACGGGAAAGCAAGACTGTCTGAAAAGGAACATAAAAATTAATAAAGACAGGAGGGCAAGGGAAGGATGAAATGGTGATTGTCCAGATCAAATATCACTGAGAATTACAGTAAGGTGAGGTCAGAAAAGTGACCGTAAAACTCCTTCTTCTGACCAACCCTCCCATTAATAACTACAAGTGATGGGTAAAATATTAAAATCAAAAACATATTCTTAAGCGCATCAATGAACCAGAAGAATAGTGAGGAACTGCCTAGCCAAAATCCAGAATAAAATTAAAACTCAGACAGTTGAGAGTGGCATTTAGGGACACTGATACCTTAAGAAAATTGTTTGATCCCAAAGAGGTGTCTGAGAGATAAGTTTAAATTATGACAATTTCAAGTCTTGACAACATCTTGACATGTAAATGAATGCTTATAAGAGGAGTTTGAACTGGATCTCAAATATTTCTTCCAAGTCTACATTATGTAATTATATTTATCTACGTTTGTAAATATGTATATTTTGTCCATTTTACCATTCTCAAATTGGAACGACTCTTTAGAGCTCAAACTCTTGGGGCTATTAGATCTTACTTAAATAAAACAAAAATATCTCTATGCAACATCTAGCTCTACTCTCTTTCATTGTCTTTCAAGACTCTCAGTTCTAGAAACCATTTTACACTAGCTACTAACAGCCTCATTCTTTTAAAATCCTGCAAGTGACTAGTCATAGAAAAGAAGTTATAGTATTACGAACACCCTGTTTTCAGAGTGTGTTGACACCAGTTGTTTTCAGTGACACTGAGTTATTCTCTGTAAGTAATCTGGTTATAAGTAAATAAACACGCCAAGTTTCATACGTCACTATTTCTAAGTAGGATCCTAACACCTACAAAACTGTTCTATTCACTGTCAATTTGTACATGTTTTACAATGTCAGAGATTCTACAAGTTAGTAACAGCTGCAAGGATTCTACCATCAAAATAATAATTATTTATATATTCTGTCACAAATATATTTGCAAAAAAGGTGAATTTCACCAAATTTTTGCCATGAAAGAAAAACAAAATGATGTGTTGTTGCAAAACTCTCTTTTGGATTCAGAAGGGCTGCAATAGCTCTTTCATGGATTTTTTTTTTTTCGTTAATGACAGGAACCCCGAGGCAAATTATCAGCACTGTGCTCTGATAAAGAAGACCTAGCGGCGCAGTGGTTAAACCACTCAGCTGCTAACTGAAAGGTTAGTGGTTTGAACCCACAGACCACTCTGCAGGAGAAAGATGTGGCAGTCTGCTTTCATAAAGATTACAGCCTTGAAACCCTATGGGGCAGTTCTACTCTGCCCTATAGGGTTGCAGTGAGTCGGAATGTTCTCAACGACAATGGGTTTGGTAAGGTTTGGTGCTCTCATATGAGCAAAAGGTGTAATTAAAGCACACCTTGGATATAACCAAAAAAGTACATTTTGTCCCTTTGTTCCTTGCCTCCTAATTAGGCTCCAATTTGGACTTGTGTTCTTTCATCAGTTATACCTGTGCTATATAAAAAATGAATACCATATTTACATACCAACAATTTAGTCTAAGCCAGCCACCCTAGATTCTGATCAAAATTAAAGCAACCAGGCATGATTTAGGCAAACAACACTGAGTTATTAAAAAACAAAAAGCAGAGCTTTATAATAAAATTGAGCCAGTATATCCTTAATTTCAATAAGGTAGCAATTTAATAGAATAAGGAAATATGTTTTCTACTTTCTTTGTTCAATAAACTTTTCATTCCTCCCTGGTTAGGAATTATCAATCCCTCGTCAGCTACAAGATTGATTTTCAATTCTTAGTGTGGCACTGAAGGCCCTTCACGGCTTGGCCTCTGATTACAAACTCTTAGCCTTGGCTTCATCACTGGTTCCTGAATGCAGCCTCTATCTTCAGAGCCCTGTGCCTGTATAGCTATCGCTCCAGCAAAATATTTAACAATATATGCTATGTGCCATATACTACATCGTATGCTGGAAATACAAAAACAAATGAGCCAGAATTCTTCCTTTAAGGAGGTAAACAGATATGAGAAGAGATAGATAACAGTATGAAACGCACCATACGGCATGAAAAAAATGCTACAATAGTGTTATAGAGAAAGTGTAATGGAACTCTGGATCACTTTACATACTGTCTACTTGGAGTAATTTGTTTGGCATTCCACTTGTGGAATTGACTTTCTTTTTTTATAGTGGCAGAACATATACAAAATAATTTGAGATTTTACCAAATGTAAGTATTCAATTCAATGACATTAATTACACTCACTATGTTATGCCACTATCACCACTATCTATTTCCAAAAGTTTTTCATGTCCTATTAATGTCAATATTGTGCATGGGAAAACTGAGGCTCACCAAGGTCAAGTTAACATCAAATTACATAGTTATGGATTTTGCCATGAATTTTTTTATGACTTCCAAACCCATGTTCTTACTATACTATGTTACAGTAAAGGTTTTCTAACTCCTAAGACATTGCTGGAAACCCTGGTGGCGTAGTGGTTAAGTGCTACGGCTGTGAACCAAAGGGTTGGCAGTCCAAATCCACCAGACACTCCTTGGAAACTCTGCTGGGCAGTTCTACTCTGTCCTATAGGGCCGCTATGAGTCGGAATCTACTGGACGGCACAGGGTTTGGTTTGGGTTTTTTTTTTTTTAACACATTGTTTGCCTCAAAGTAAGCACTAAATAGGAGTCCCTGGGTGGTGCAAATTGTTAAGTGCTTGACAACTAGCGAAAAGGCTGGCATTTCAAACCCACCCAGAGGAATGTCAGAAGATAGGCCTGGCGATCTGCTTCTGAAAGGTGACAGCCTTGAAATCCCTATAGAGCAGCTCTACTCTGTCCTATAGGGTTGTCATGAGTTGAAATCGACTCAAAGGCAATGGTTTTTTTTTCTTTTTTTTTAAGTTCCCTAAGTCGCATGCTGACAATTCACCACATCAGTTTAGGCCTAACAGCTTTTACACATTTTGTTTTTCCTTTGTAGACTAGCTGTGAGGGGCATACAGTAGGAGATATATCCCCATTTATGGAGAGACAAAATATGATGCAGCAGACTGAAGACGTTAGCCAAAGTAGTAAACAAATATCAGAGCTTAGATTCAAATTTAGGTTTTCTAACTCTAATCCAAAATTCAATTTAAAACTACTCTGCCTCAAGATAAGTAAAAAAGAGTATTATCACAACTAGAAATACAAAGGTGCAGCAACCAGTCTTTTTGGTTTTCCCTCATGTACCAGAAAGCAGGAAAGAGAAACATTTTTATCCATAGCATTCGGTATAAGAGAAATGTGCTGCTGTTAAGAGCGGTAAAAATATATATTATTCACATCCACATAGCATTAGTTTCATGCATAAGAAGCAGCTTTTGTCAAGTAAGGACTAACGGCTCAGGGATGTTTCCTGGAAAAGTATCAAACCTTCTGAAAACACAGTATTACTCTGAATTAACAATATAATCCTTCTGTTTGAAAGAAGACTAAATCTAAGAAGCTTGTGACACTTGAAGAAAAAAGTACACATTAGGATTAACCGAGTGAGGCACAGCTTAATCAGTGTAATTGAAAACAGTGTCTGACTCTCTTCCAGGTGAGTTATCTAAGACCGGAGACAAAATACTATGAAAAGAAGCAAAGGGGAATGAAGAACACCAGAGACGCAAGGAAATTATGAGCCCAAGAGACAGAAAGGGCCACAGAAATCAGAGCCTACATAGCCTGGGACCAGAAGAACTAGACGGTGCCCAGCTACAACCGATAACTGCCCTGACAAGGAACACAACAGAGAATCCCTGATGGAGCAGGAGAACAGTGGGATGAAGACCTCAAATTCTGGTAAAAAGACCAGACTTAATGGTCTGACTGAGACTAGAAGGACCCCAGAGGCCATAGTCCCTGGACCTTCTGTTAGCCGAAGACTGGAACCATTCTCCAAGCCAACTCTTCAGACAAGGACTGGACTGGACTATAAGACAGAAAATGGTGAGGAGTGAGCTTTTTGGCTCAAGTAGACACGTGAGACTATGTGGGCAGCTCCTGCCTGGAGGCGAGATGAGAAGGCACAGGGGATCAGGAGCTGGCTGAATGGACACAGGGAATACAGAGTGGAGAGGAAGAGTATGCTATCTCATTGGGGGAGAACAACTAGGAGTACATAGCAAGGTACACATAAATTTTTATATGAGAGGCTGACTTGTTTTGTAAACGTTCACTTAAAGCACAACAACAATACTATGAAGAAGGTTCTCAATGGAGTCAAAGGATTTAGTATGGATAGTCTGTGAATGGAGCCCTGGTGGCACAGTAGTTAAGAGCTTGGCTGCTAAACAAAAGGTCCACAGTTTGAATCTACCAGCCACTCCTTAGAAACCCTGTGAGGGCAGTTCTACTCTATCCTGTGGGGTCACTATAAGTTGGAATGGACTCAATGGCAATGGGTTTTGAGTCTGTGAATACAAGACCTATCTTTCTATTTTCTCGTTATAATTGATCATGTACTAACATGTACATTCAAATACTCTTTCACGTAAGAAATATGTATATATAAGACTCAATTAAACTATCACAGATAAAGAAACACGATTGATAAATTATTGATAAGCATTAAAGATGCATGCAGGGTACATGAAATCATTATACTATTCTCTCTACTTTTGCTTCTGATGGAAATATTTCATAATAAAATGTTAAAAAAGAAAAGAAAATGTTCTGTGTCAGCCCCTAAGACCATTTGCTTTAATTTTCCAATGATAAACTTATTATTTAAAGGTATTTTAAAAAGTGAAAAAGTTAAAGAGGAAAAGGATAGAAATGAAAACACTTCAGTCGTCAGAAAGGTGACGGAGGAAACTCTCTTCAGACACATGAATGTCAAATGGGGGAAAAAGTGGCTGACTTACATGTTTATGGGTTTCTTTACGAAGGAACTGCTGCTTTGAATAAAATGTATGGGACAAGATCTTCTACCAAGGTTGTATAATGCTGCAGTGGCATAGCTCATGCCTAAGCTGTTTCAACAAAGAATGTTATCCTTACTAAGACACGTTAGCAAATCAAAAGTGGGCATTCTAGAAACTTGCCAGTCTGAGAAATTGTGTTAATTTCTTTGTCCTTAAAGCTACTGTTTATTTTCTTAAATGTCCCTTTAACTGCTATTGACTGTTGAGAGAAAAAAACAAAAAACAAGCTCTTAGATTGAAAACAAAGGAATCGACCCAGTGTTTATCTCCGGATTTGCTGATTTCTGTTTGGCAGTGACCTAATAAAGAATCATAGACAACTAGCTGTGTGACTCGAAGTGAGTCTCTTCAACTCTCTTTATCTTATTTTTCTCCATCAGTAAATGGAATTAACAATGCCTGGCTCTGCATATTTCAAAACTAGTTGGAATAACGATAAATTGCAGGAAAAATAGGATTGTGGTGAGGATTAAATAATTGCTTAGGAGAATAATAACTGTACTTTTGAGCATCTAACATCACCCAAGCATTTTACAGAAATTGTCTCTGATCTTTCAAACAGTCTTCCAGGTTGGTATTTATAAGCTCATCCATTTCACACGTGAAAAATCAAGTTCAGTAGGTTACCCCAGGTAATACAGCTAATACTTGTCAGACCTGAGACGAACTCCTTGTCTGTGTTCCCCTGGCTCTTCCCACCCAACCGTGTTATCTTTCATGAAAAAATGAGGATATTATCAAAGTACAAGTAAAAAAAAAAAAGTACAAGTACAGACTATTATCTCCAAATTTCTTTGTTAAAGGATTTGAGGCAGAGACAGAAAATTACTCATCAGAGGTAATATAGAAAGAAAAACACGCAGAGTCTCCAATCCTGATTTCCTCACTCTTTTTTCCTCTTAATGATTCGTAACTATGTAAAGTATTGAAATAATTTTTTTGCTCCTTGAATAAACAACCAGGAGAGGAATAATCCCCAGGCAATTTATTATCCCTATTTATGCAACATGTAATGTCATTTGAGTCCCCCCAAACAATCCTAAAGCTAGCTATTTAGTTGTAATTTTGTTGACTTGTTAGCAGACTTCTTTGTATGTATGGCTTGCTTCTTAAGAGAAGAGGCTGTATCCACCCTGAAACCACGTGGCAAACTGGCACTGGGGCTGCAGTTCATTAGAAACTGAGAGGCAAGGGAACTCAAAAACGTAAAATTCTGCATTTGAATTTTTATTACTGATGCTGACAATCTTTTAAACACAAAGTCATAAATCAGTAGGCAGTGCTAGGGAGCCACCTGCTGGAAAAACTGGCTGGATTATGCTACCAGGTTTCTACAAAGTGTAAGTTCACTTAATATTAATTCAATGATGGACTCCTCAAATTCAGGATTCTATGCACTAAACACATGTCTTTTCACAAAAACTTTAAAACTAGATTTGGCAATGACAAAGACATCATTATGACAAAGGACAGCAGAAGCCTGAAGTAGGAAAAGAAGTGTTGAACGAACATTAACACCTGATTGAAAAGTGAAAATGCGAGTTAACAGAGAAGTCCCAGTGACATTAATCAGATTTTTAAAATGAGGTTAGCTATTGCTTCAAGGCCGCTTTATCTGTAATTTGTCAAGGATGTCCAACCTAACAATTATTTTACTCAGATACTATACTTAAACGGCAATTTATTCAAATGATAATATTTTCATTAATACTAAAATGTATTTTTTAAAACCTGCTGGCATTATATGCATCACATAAAATCTAATTTGGGATCAGTGATGCAGGGTTTTTTTCCTAAAATTCTTGCCTACAATCAACTTCTGTTAAAACTGATTATGATCCTGACTGCTGATAAATCACAGGTTTTAGCCAAAAGATGATTAATATAGACTTTTTCCCCCCAGATTGCATTGTTCAAAAGCCTGGGCTAAATATAGTTACCCACTTTCCTGGCGGTGCTATAGTGTATATATAGCGAACATGAAAGGCATGCTCTTTGAGGACACTTTTATGCTGCCTAAGGGCCACCAGGAAACCCTGGTGGCGTAGTGGTTAAATGCTACAGCTGCTAACCAAAAGGCCAGCAGTTCAAATCCACCAGGCGCTCCTTGGAAACTCTATGGGGCAGTTCTACTCTGTCCTATAGGGTCTCTATGAGTTGGAATTGACTCAACGGCAACAGGTTTGGTTTTGGTTTGGAAGGGTCACCATTCTAAATATGCTTTCTATTATAGCATAGAAACTCAATAAAAATGGTAAGAGAGATTGAGCTGAACATGTACTATCTGCAGAACATAGCCTGGTGTTATATTTCTTGTTGAATCCTGGTATTAGTTTGTTTTCTTCTCGCTTTCTTCATCTCTTCAGAGTAGCATGCCTAAAAATCCATTAATTGAGGGTTCTAGTT
Organism: Elephas maximus indicus; assembly: GCF_024166365.1. Lineage (NCBI taxonomy): Eukaryota > Metazoa > Chordata > Mammalia > Proboscidea > Elephantidae > Elephas > Elephas maximus. The sequence goes on along the minus strand of NC_064837.1, from coordinate 39,836,071 downwards.
CATCAAGCTATTATCTTCTTTATAAACAAGCATTTTCATGATGGCAGGAGCCTTAGGCAATGTGAGTGTTCAAGGATAGTTCTATATAGCTATAACTCCTCAGTTGAGCTGATACTATTTGATAAGTCCTTTACCAATTTCAAGGAGCCCTGGTAGTAAGGTAGGTAAAGCTCTCAACTGCTAACCAAAAGGTCAGCCATTGGAACCCACCAGCTAGTCCTTGGGAGAAAGACATGGCAGTCTGCTTCCGTAAAGATTTACAGCCTTGGAAGCTCTATGGGGCAGATCTACTCTGTTCTAGGGTTGCTATGAGCAGGAATCAACTTGACGGCAGTGGGTTTGGTTTGTTTTTACCAGTTGCACTTGGTTTATTTTGGAGAACTTCATTTGACTCATGGTGGTAAGCCCTCACCTTTTAATGCCCTGTAGCATATACAAAACCATCTGCCTTAGCCTATTTGATACCCAACACCAACTCTGAAAGACTGTGATTTTTATTATCGTCAGAAGAGTCAAATGAAGTTCAGAGGAATTAAGTAAATTCTCAGGCCACCTCCTAGTGAATACCTAACGCGACACTCAAGTTCCTGACAAGATCATGCTGAACCCCACTGGAATATCCTAATTCTTAAAAGAGCAAAACATTTTCGTGTGTGTTCATATTCACTCATACCCTTATGCTCATCGTATTATATTTTAACAACCTGTTTTATTTCTCCCCAAAGTCCCCATACCAAGGGCCATAAACTTCTTTATTTTTTATATCTTCTGCTACTGGCATAATATGATATTCATATTAGATGGTAAATTAGCATTTGTGGAATGAATGTTTATAGATGGGGATTCCATTATACTTAAATGAACTAACTGAAATCTTATATTTAGCTTCTTTTACATTGCATGGAAATGTAGTAATTAAAATGAGAAGAGAACAGGAAATAACATTTGTTGTTGTCTTACTACTGTAATTTTATGCAAATAATGTGCGCGTTATACTGTTTTTGCCAACCATGAAACCCCCCATCCCGGGCTATTTTCATAAGCTTGCTATGCTGAGCGCTATATGTGTAGGCACATTATTTGAAAAAAATATGGTAATATGTCAAGTTCTGTGAGGGTATTTGTCTAATTTAATCTTTAGTTCAAGCCTTATGGATCAAGCCTACAAGGTATACATTATACCAACATTGGAGAGAAACAGAAGAACAAAGAGGTTAAACAACTCCCTCAAATTCGTCCAAAGCACGCTAAGTTGTCTGACAAGCTTTTTCTCATCTCCTTTGACGATCTTATCTATTTTATAGTCTCAACTCTCAATCACCATTACGTAAGTGACTGTCGAGTTTACATTTATCCCTCTTCAATAGCTCATACCCCTAAACTGCATTTGCAACTGTCTTGGATGTTCTGAAGAAACGGTTCTGAAGTAACAATTAGAATTAATATCTATTTTTTTTTTAAGTGTCAGCCAGAGCTCTGATGGCACATTGGTTAAGCATTTGGCTGCTAACCAAAAGGTCAGCAGTTCGAATCCACCAGCTGCTCCTTGGAAATCCTATGGGGCAGTTCCACCCTGTCCTGTAGGGTCGCTATGACTCGGAATCGACTTGATGGCACTGGGGTTTTTTGGAAGTGTCAACCACTGTAATAAAATCAAAACAAACAACCAAAACAATTGCCATTGAGTGAACTCCAGCTCATGGGACTCCATGTTTTTCAGAGTAGAACTGCCCTCCATAAGGTTTCTTGGCAGTGACCTTTCAAAAGCAGATCGCCAGTTCTTTCTTCCAATGTGTCTCTGGGTGGGTTCAATCGGCCATCCTTCCAGTTAGTAGCCAGCACTTAACCATCTGTGCCACAAAGAGATCCCGGCAGTGAACTAGGTACCTGAATACCTGGATATCCAGAGAACAGAACAGCATTTTTTGCCTTCAGAGGCTCTCTGGCTAAGAGAACAGCCAGGCAGTACATACTGTTATAAAATCCATGAAAAAACAGGACACAGTGACAGAAATAGGAGGGAGGGGTAGTCTACTTAGACAGCGTAGTTAGGAGAGTCCCTAAAGAGTCGAAAATTATGCTGAACCCTGAAAGATGCATAAGAATCAACCCTGCAAAGAGTGAGGATAAAAGTGTTTCAAACAGAAGGAAGAACTCATTCGAAGGCTCCAGGCAGGAAAAACTACAATAGTTTTGAAGAACTGAAAGTTACCTGTCTGCCTGAACACAATTGGAAGCTCTTAACGATTTTAAGTAGGCCATTACAATGGTCTGTTTTATGATTTAAAAAATATCCTAACCACTATGTGAGGAGATCAGAACCAGGCAAGAATGGAAGTAGTAAGAATCATTAGAAGGCTATTTCAGGAGTCCAGGTGTGAGAGAGCTGTGCTTAGGGCTGGAAGTAGAGAGTAGGGAGTAGGAATTGACTCAAAAGCAATGAATTTTGAGGGACTGAATATATGAATGGACAATGGCCAGATCATATATGACAATAGAACTCTGACTTAAAACCACTGCAGCAACCACTCCAGGAATCCAAACTACAACCTCTGCAACAGTTGATCCAGAACAGTCAGAACTTGGTAACTGACTGCCAGCCTCTCCAATTTTTTGCTCCCACTTCCAACTCAGGATGTAACCAGAGAAAGCCGAATATGATTCCCCAAACCAATCACATAGGATGGCCCATTTCTAGTTAGCCCACCTCTAATCACAGCATATGTGAGGCCTTCCCTTTTTCCCACTATAAAGCTTCCACACTACCCTGCCTGCCTTTGAGTTTCTGCCAAACACAAGTGATGGTGGCTGACCCCCCTGCAATAGCAAGTTCTGAGTAAATAGTCTTTGTTTGTTCTCATTTAGGTCATCTTCACTTGTTTTACTTCCTCCATACTTTACCTTCCTATTTAGACGGATAAAGCATTGGAAGCAAAGCTTTAGCAAGACCAGTCTGGAAGATGGAGGCCACCACAGCCTTCCATCTGCTACTCAAACCAAATCATGTAACTAGCTTGAGTCTGTTATAAATCAAAGCACGGCTTCAAACTGGTTCTTTCCAGTTTGACTGCCTGATGAGAATTTGCATTTTCTACCCCAGATATACTGAATCAGGATCTACAGCTTAATAGGATCCTCAGGTGATACTTACAGGTCCCCAGGTGATTCTTATGTATACATAAGAACACGTAAGAATTGCCTGGGGATTTTGTTAAAATGTAGATTCTGATTCAGTGTATATATCTAGGGTGGAAATGGAAATTCTTAGCACGGGGTCAAACAAGAATGAACTGGTTCAAAACCCCGAATCAAAGTCAAAGACCAGCACTAGCTTCAAAATGTGGGCCTGGCTTCAAAATGTGGGCCTTAATAACATAGTTATAAAGAAAATATTCTATATCCTACTTTGGTGAGTAGCATCTGGGGCCTTAAAAGCTTGTGAGTGTCCATCTAAGATACACCTACTGGTCCCACCCTGTCTGGAGCGATGGAAAATGAAAAAAATCAAAAACTGAAGGGAAGGATTAGTCCAAAGGACTAATGGACCACAACTACCACAGCCTCCACCAGGCTGAGTCCAGAACAACTAGATGGTACCCGCTACCATCACTGACCACTCTGACAAGAATCACAATAAAGTGTCTTGGACAGAGAGGGAGAAAAATGTAGAACAAAATTCAAACTCATAAAAAAAGACCAGATTTACTGTTCTAAAAGAGATTAGAGAAAGCCTGAGATTTTGGTCTCTGGACACCCTTTTAACTCAGTACTGAAGTCACTCCTGAGGTTCACACTTCAGCCAAAGATTAAACAGGCCTATAAAACAAACAGTAACACAGGTAGTTCAACCACGTATATGAGACTAAATGGGCAACTAGCCCAAAAGCAAAGATGAGAAGGCAGGAAGGGACAGGAGAACAGGACGAATGGAAATGGGGAAGGGGAGAATGTGACAGACACATCATGTGGTTGGCAACCAATGTCACAAAACAATATGCGTATTAGCTGTTTAATAAGAAACTAATTTGTTCTGTAAACTTTCGCCTAAAAAGCACACGCACCAAAAAAAAAAAAATTAAAAATGTGGGCCTTAGGGACAGAACAAGGGATGAAAAGATTTGCTGTTGCTTTACCACAGGAAGATACAGTTTAAGAACAGTGTTTTACAACTGCATGGACTCTCCTTGGTTTCAGCGTATTTACTTCCTTGTCAACCTCTGCAAGTTTAGATCTCAGATTTCCCCAAGGACACTCAATCTCATACGTGACCTTGCTCAGATTGTTCACTTCCTACACTTTGATATAATATCTGAATATGACCCAAGCCCAACTTTGCCTCATGCCATGGACAAGGCTTAATACTTCTCTAACATCCTTGTGTTACTAATCTGAGATGAAGCTTTGATATTGAACTCACCTCAGTATGACTGGTCTTTTTGATCCTGCCATATTCTGAGGACAATGACAAAAAATATCAGGCACTGGGCTATCAAACCAGAGCAGGAATATACATCTTGGACCACAGAATCAGTTTTGGAGAGATCACCAAACAGCAGAGTTCCAATGGCCAGGAAAACACACAAAAAAGCTGCTCTGTATCCATAAAAGTAGAATGAGCTGCTGGTCCATCTAGGTCTTTTGCTTTCCCAGTTTCATACATTGAACATCCTCATGCAGCAATTCAATGGCCCAGCAGGGAAAAGGAATTGTAACTGAAGAAAATTAGAAGTAACTGTCAAAGGTATGTGTAATGAGCTAGCCAAATGTGAAACAAAAGTCAAGGTTCTATTTGTGAGGCCATAGAGAAAAGATATCAAAAATTCTGGTTGGCAGCAACATATTTCACAGCGAGACCACCACTACAGCCATGTTTTGATGCATGCTTACCACACTCCACCAATCATTTTAATCATGCACAGCCACACGTGAATATGTAAAATATGTTTCAGTTGCTAAGTTCAGTAGCAGAATCAGCCTGAGAAAAGGAAAAATGTCAGCCAAAGGGTTAGTTTAGCTAAGGGCCAACAAGCCTTAGCAGCTGGACCCTGAAAGTTTTCTGGGTAGAGTTATCTTAAAACAAATGGCCAGCCCAGAAAATCAGTATCCTCATTTTCCCCAATCTTTACTTATTTAGACATATGCTATATCAAACAGTGTGTGTTGAGAAAGGTTGGGGAGCTCAGGAGTGCACTGAGGGAGGAGAGGTTAAGCTCTTTAACCTTGAACGTTTAAAAACCATCAATATAATACCAAAATATAGATATAATACTTAAAGGGATATTTTCTAAATAATATTTACTCTGTTGATATGCAGCTTCTAAACCTAGCCAGAGGCAATTATAATAAATAAGAAAAGTATTCTATCACCTTTAGGAGCTGTAAGTCTGAGGGCATATAGTACAAACTATGAAGAGTAAATAATACAAATTCATATGCCCCTGCCTGCGGAGGGATTGGAAGTCTTAGAAAGGAGAAGATGTTACAATTTGTGCGTTGATGTATAAGCCAGGACTTATAATCATTTATCCAAAGTGAACTAGTATTTGAGGAGGCTTGAAGCTGTACCAAGGAAAAACAGGGATGTTGCAGAGTGTATACAAAAGTTTTATCAATTAAGTCAGATACACTTGGTCTATGCTAAGGATGAGTAGACTACTTCCGTTGGTGGGTAGGATGTGATTAAACCAGTATGAGAGACCTTCATTTGCACCCATTCTCTCCACTGCTGCTCTTGACAAATGTCTAAAATTTTACATTCTAGATTAAGTCGTTTCTGCCTTCAGGAGGACACTTTCAAATAGGCACACATTGACTGCCCGTGAGCTGGAAATACAATTTTGGGGCATGATCCTTAAAAGATAAATAAAAATTTCAGAAAATAAAACTAAAAAGCTTGATGACAAAATATGCAAATAAGCTTTAAAAATAATGAAAATCTGAAATAATAAACATGTCTAGCAATAGGAGAATTCATTTAAAAATAATTTATATTCATATGATGAACTCTAATGAGACCATTAAAATATTTTTTAACAATTGTAATCATAAGGTAAAGTGCTCTCCATGAAATCTTAAATGAAAAACCAACATTCAGAACTAACGTACAGGGTGTTCACAATATATAAAATATATGTTTTTATACCCTACTCTCTACAGTAAAAAACTGAAAGGAATGACATAAAAGTAATTATCCTGATGAGGAGGGGTTACAGGTAACTTTCTTTCTCATGCTTTTTATGTATTTTCCAATTTTTATAACGAGCATATATTGCTTTCATTATTTTAAGAGAATAACAATTATAATTAAATAAATATAGGAAGAAATATCCAGGCACTCCAGGGAGCGATAATACCTCTAGCTATTACTACTTAACACATTAGAGAAGATTATGACAATTAGCTGAGCACAAGGATGGTAAGGATCATGTATAGAAAATGAAGAGGATATATGGAAGATTCAATTCAATTAAAAAAATAAGCCATGAGTCGGAATCGATTCTACGGCACCTAACAACAGCAACAAACAATAATAATAATAATCATCCCTTACAAGTTCACAGTGCTTTGCCTTTTACCAAGAGCTTTCATGTACTTCATTTCACGAGGATTCTTTCAAATTCTTAATGCATAGCCACACCCACACACAGACACAAAAAGTTGTCATTAGTCATATTAAATGCCTAAGAAGACACATCTGCTCTGCTGTTCCAAAAATGGGCTTTCGGAAAGCAGGAAAATAGTCCTAGGTTTTTGTGCATACAATTTTGGAAAGGAGCCTCAGTGAAAGACAACAAATGATGACATACTATTCTTGTCCACTCTGCTCTCTTTGCCTGCTACATATCCTCTTGGTTCTCTGTTAGAGATCAAGCCTGCCTGCTTAGAATGTCAACCAGTGTCACCATGGCCTCAGCTAACCCCTTCCTTGCCTTGCTTTCCAAAGTTCTCCCCATAGCTGAATTCACTGCCTTTACCTTGCCTTCCCTTGATTGAAAGGGCAGGACATTACATGCTTGAATTCGCCAATGAATAAGACTCTGATCCATATTGAATGAGCACCTTCTCATTCTACAGACACCATAAAACTGTGACAAACAGGTCCAAGAAGTCAGTGGCAAAGTACACAGCTTTATGTATGACTCCACCACCTGGGAACCAGCTTCTGATTTCCTCTTCTTGGCTGCTTGCTGGTCTTGGACCAAGGACAGCTGTGCATCAAATACTCCAGAGACAGCAAGACCTTCAGGGGGAGCCTGATGAACTAGCAAGCTCTAGGCTGGGATTTGTTTACTTGATGTGAATCTTAATACTGCTCAGCAATTCCTTTTAGCTAATAATTATGCATCTCCTTTGTTTAAATAACAGATGACAGGAGTAATTTTGCTTTTAGAAAAAAAAGCATGAAGAAGAAAAGGGATCAAATGTGTTCTGAAGGGGAGGACTCAATCACAAGGTAAGAGAGCAGCTAGGAGAATGATAGCAGAGTAGCTTATGTTTCCAAACAACACTCCTTGTAGGAAACATCTATGAATAAATGAATGTTAGAACAGGCGACACAATAATCACATACATTAAGATCTCAAGGCCAAGAGAGATTAAATACCTGGCCCTAAATCACACAAAATGAAGAGATATAACCAGTACTGGAATGTTGGTCATTTATAGCAAATTCTGAGCTCACTGAAGGCATCTCCACTCAGTAAAATGGTCATACTTCACTGATTAAATTCCTGCTGTGGACAAGGCCCTCTGTGATGGTATATGAAAGTTATGTTAGGGGGATTGAATATAAAGGGGCAAACAGACAGAGCTCTTTTCCGTATTTCATAAAGTTGAGAGTACAGACACGATGACATGAAACCTAACAGACATTACTATTAGGGTAAAACAAAATGCAAACAGTATGCAAACATGCTCTATAAAATGTAATAAAAATAAAAAATGTTTTTTTTTTTTGCATTATATAAATTTGAACTATTACGATTCTAAGTGCTACATTACAACATGCTGCGTAATACATTTTTTTTTTTTAATGCTATCTTGACCCAGTTTTGAAACACTGACTAGAGGCTGGTCAGTTCCATTTCTTAAGTGCAAATATGCCCTAACCCTTTCCTTATTTGGCTCTCACACTCAGGGGCCACTATTCACACGCCCTAATCACCCTGAGGCCAAGTGCCAAACATCTAGGGATAGATCCTATACCCTGGAGCCAATAAATTATTCACATTAGCTAACCCCGAGGAAGGCCAGGAAACCTAGCTAAACCAACTTTCTTACCATACTTAAGCCACCTCCTACAACTCCAGTTTGCCATCACCCTGCCTTCAGGTGCCCCTGTGTGGCAGCCTTCTCTCCTTTAGAGCTGTAAGTAACAATGAATCTGTTTCATCTATCCAAGTGTCTGTGTGTCCTACCATCCCAAGAGCCTATAACTCTACCTGATATAATTAGGAAAGATGCCATAACAAATGGGCCTAGACCACAAATGGAACTTCAGCCTTCTCACATCACCATTTCTTCCCTCTGCAGTTTAGATTTTGTGGATTATCACTTCAACCCCTCTGCTACCATTATCCTCAGCACACCACATCCTTCCATGACACTGGCCTAATGAAACCTTACGTCTGAGTTATTCATAGCTACTGCCTGTTCTCTGACTTCCAGGTTTGTAAGCCTGGGTCGTGAAAGTCAAATGCCCTGGCAGATTGGTGCCACTATGAGGTCATGGTCTCCAAACTGAATTAGTCTCTTGGTGTTCCCCGGCAAGACTTTTGACTCTTATTCATCACTCGCTACTCTTTTTGGCAACTATTTCCAAACCTGTGTATTCTTCTCAAATCTCCTACCTCACTACCTCTTCATTCACGCTCAGCTGATCATCCAGTATATACATTTACTTCACAAGTAAAAATGAACCTGTAATATTCCCTCGACTTCCTGTCACCTTAAACTTAATCCTCACTTGGACCCCTCAGTCCTCCTTCTCTTCAGTATCATTTAAAAAGCTGTCCTTACTCTTTCTTAAAAAAAAAATCACTTCCTTTCTGTGATGACTCCCCTTCTCCCATCCCCACCTTCTCAGAGATCTCACTCTTTTTTTTTCATAACAGCTTTATTAAAATATAATTCACATGCTATACCATTAACTTACTTAAAGTGTACGATTCAATGGTATTTAGCATATTCACTGACTTGTACAACCATCACCACCATCAATTTTAGAACATTTTCCTCACTCCCCCCAAAAATCATATCCATTAGTAATCACTTCCCCTTATCCCCAAACTACCCGCCCTACCACCCGCAGTCCTGAGAAACCACTAATCTAGTTCCTGTTCTCTGTAGACTTGCCTATTCTTTACATTTCATGTAAATGGAATAATATAATATGTGGAGACCTCACTCTATTTCTTTTCCTTTTACCCCTCTAGATTTTTAATATCTCCTCCTTTATTTGTTCTTTCCCATCTGCATACAACGGGTTCAACTCTTGTGCGTCTTTAAAACCAAACAAAACAAAACATAATTATGCATTAGCATCCCATCCCCACTTCTACCCCCAGCCCCAGCTACTGTTTCCTCCCCAGCCAAGCTTTTTAAAAGAGTTTATTTCTGGATCTACACACTCTCACTTCCCACTCACTTCTCAAACTTTTTCTAACTGTTCCCTGCCAAGATCACTGACAACCTCCTTCTTGCTAAATTCAATGAATTGCTAACGTCTACAAAAAATTTTTTTTTTTTTTACTCATAGAGTCACTATAGGGTCACTATGAGTTGGAATCTACTCTATGGCAACAGGTTTGGCTCTTTTTTTTTTTTTGGTTTACTCATTCTTCAGCTCTCAGATTATACATCACTTCCTGTAAGAAGTCTACCTTAGCCCCTTACATCTTCAATAGAATTGCTCCACTTCAGCACTATTGACATGGTGGGATGGATAATTCTTGATTTGGGGCACTGTCCTGTGCACTGGAGGATATTAAGCAGCATCCCTAGCCTCTACCAACTAGGTGCGTGTAGCATCTACCACCCACCAGTTGTGATATCAAAAATGTCTCCATACATTGCCAAATGTTCTCTGGGAGGCAAAATTGCCCCCTAGTTGAGAACTAGTGATCTGGAAAATTAGCTTTTTCTTTATGTGCTCATGCCATCCTTGACCTCTCCGTTCATGGCACTTACTGTAATTGTTTAGGGGCTCCCCTGTAGCCCAAACTGGGCCAGGATTCATGGATTAGGAGCAATAGCTATCTGGTTGATTCCTAGGTCCGTAGCACCTGGCATAGTATCTGGCACATAGTAGTTAATCAACAGGTATTTGTTGAAATGAATAAATAAATGAATACATTGACTGTTTATCTTGTAGGGTCTGAATAGGTGATGGAACCCTCCCAAGGAACTTTTTATGATGGTTTTGTTTTTTTGTTGTGATTACTGTATTTTTATGCAAATAATGTACACCTTCACCTTCTACCTTTGTTTGCCAACCATTCCCACCCTTCTGAGGTATTTTCATAAGAACCACTATGTAATTTTTTTCCTACATGTTGCTGTAAAAAAAAATTACCATAGTGCATTTACGAAAATACCTGGGGGTAAGGGGGGAGGGCACAGTTGGCAAACAAACATAGAAGGTGAACCCAACATAGAAGCTGAAGGCTCATGTTATTTGCTTAAAAATATGGTACACCTTGTTAAGGATTTTGTTAAGGACCATAGCTAAAAATCTTGGCATCCAAATCAAAATATACAGTAGAGAGTAGACAGAAAAGTAGTAAAAGCTCGATCTACATGCAAGCTGGTTACTCTTCACTGCCTTCTCGGTTCAGCTTTCCAATCACAGGCACCTTTGTGTTAAAGCTTTATGTTACTGGCTTCAAAATACCCCAGCAACTTAATCTGGTTGGTCCCATTTCTAGATTCTGTCAATCATCTGAGAATTCTCTGGTGTTCCAAGTTCACTTTGATATTGTTTCTGCATTTCCCAGAGGGAAACAGTTCATAGTTACAGTCACTAGAATCATAAACTCTTGTAAGTGGCTAATTGAACCACATTTTTACAGATGAGGAAATTAATCCTCAGGGATATAAAGTGACATGCTAAGGGTATAATAATAATCTTTAAAGAATTAAGCTGAAATAAATGTTTCATGGTTCTTCAATAAGTAATCATGTCTAAATTTATCTCACTTATTAACCATCTACTATGTGCCAGACACTCTTCCCTCACATGCATGCATCTTATTTAATCTTCAAGATAACCTTACAATTTTCTTAACAATTTTTTAAAAATGTAGCCAAAGAAAAATGCGAAGCACAGAACCAGTTCTGACTTCAAAGCCCAAACCCATCTATTCCTCTAGGCTGCTTCTGCCACTTTTAAGCATCTTTTTCAGTCCCACCATCTAGCACAATTTGAAGTATAGAGTAGGAACTCCATTTCCAGTAAATGATTTAATATTATTCCAAATGAAATCTTATATTTTCATTATGGAATTAAAAGCGTTTAATGGTAAACTGATAAACATAAAAGGCAGCAGTGGAACTGAAAAAGAAAATAGAAAAGAGAGAAGCAAATTCACGAGAGAATACAGTGATACCCTGGACAATTCTGAGATGAAGGCTGATATATCAATATCAGTTTATCCTGGCCATGTGCTTCATGGTTTTAAATATGTTGGGCTACATTTCCCATGCAGGATTTTGGTATAATATGTATTTATTGAGTCAAACATGTCCATTTCCCAGATTAGTTTATGAAATAATATGCTATATTTGGTTTTGAATACCCATCCAGGAAACTCTAGAGTGTAATCTTAGTGGACAGGCCAGTATGCTGGCTATTAACTCCCCACTTTAAACCATATTGGTTTAAAATTATTTTTATTACCAAAAACAACAGCAGCAGCAACAAACCCAGTACATGTCAGCAATAATCCAGCATATACAGCCCCAAACTACAAAATAACTTCAATGCCACTTTATGTCTTTGGTTGGAAGAAAATTACAGGAATCACTGTTTGCAGGAATCACAACTACATGGCTGTTCACATATTGCCAAAAAAATAAACAAAGCTTGTTTTTGTTGCCTCCCTTGTCCCCTGGTCAGGCCCCCTACCCTGCTTGGTTGGCTGTTATGCTAATGGCTACTGTTCCCTGAACTGGTCTCTTCTTTCAGTTGACTGTAAGTAGCAACAACCTTCTCTCTGTGCTGTAAGGAAAAACAAGGGAACTTTGAGAGTTATTTTTCTGATCGTATCAGGGACGCCATCTCATGTAGCAGAACAGAAGAAAAACAAGTCAAATGGAATTGTCTTCCCCTTGGAAGTCCTCTACCTATTTTACAGCTTAACCACCTCTTCAAAGCCAGCAACCCACTCTCATCCAAGCTTAATTCTACCTTTGGCAATAGAGGCATGATTAGTATTCATTCATATTCAATACATTTAACAACTGGTAGGCGCAGGGACTGACCAATCAGGGAGCTACTGACCATAAACATCTGGTACAACCATACCTGCATTACCTGTTGACTATCAGTCCTACATGTAAAGTGAATGGAGCCACACTAACCTGATCTCTTTTCCATGTAATGAGGTATCGATTCCCCAAGTAAGTACTCCAGATTTCTCAGACAAATCACTTCAACACTCTCAGAACTGACTTGTGTAATGTCTTTGAATAATAATGAAGTCAACCCAGATTCTAAAACGTAAACACCCTCCATCCTTATCTTCTGTCACAGATGAAGTGGTGCCTTCAGTTTTTGAAAGATGTAACTTCAGAGTCTTCCTTCTCTTCACTCAGAGTGACACACAGGAGGTCATCTCCAGGTAATCGAAGTTACAAATGCATAACACTGGGCACCAGTCCTGACGCATAAAGGGAACCAATTACGTGCTCTAGTAGGTAGATAGACCCCCTGAGAGTAGAGGCTTATTTCACTTGCCAAATCCATCGGAGAGGAGCTGAAGAGAAAGACGACCTTTCCATTTGCCTACAAAGGCACGTAAGCATAAAGCCAAGTGGACTTGCCTGTTTATTTTTGCTTTGTGTGGTTTGGATTGCCTCAATTGCCTGAAACATTGTTTTCAGAGTCAATCACCTAGAAATTCACCTAAGGCTTCCAGTCATTTTCACATTTGAAAGGAACATTTCATAAATCAACTCAACCATCATTTGGCTTCTAAAAGAGAGTGGAGGTAGAGTCCAGTATTGTAAACTTTGAAATATCTACTGCATGTACACAGTGTAACAGGCACTTAACTCTTTTGATCAATTGAATTTTATATAGAGGTATTATGGTATCATGCTTGAAAGAATGGATTTTGAAGTCAGAGATACATGGAGTCAATTCCTGGCTCTTCCAATTACTGAATTGTGACCTTGAACAACATACCCTCTCAAAGCCTCAGTTTCTTCCATTGTTAAGTGGGGATTATTAAAAACACCTACTGCATGGTGTTGTTGTGAGGTTCAACAAGATGTGTGTGGTGCTGAGAATAGTTAGCTGATATAAGCACTCAAAAATGGTAGCCGATATTATTATCTATGACTCTCATAGTAAAGCCATGAGGCTAGCTATTATTAAAAAAAAAAAAAAATTTGACCCATTTTATTGATGAAGAAACAAAGATCCAGACAGATTATATAATTTCTAAAGACTGTGTGTATACCACTGAAGAAATAACATGGCCACTATTCTGGTGTGGTTTGCAAACTATCTCTAGATGGGTTTCCCAAAAAGGAGCCAAAACATGTTTTGTATAAAACAGTTTATGCACCTATCCCTCATACCCACACACAAGGCAACAACTTGAAGGACAATATGCATATGGATGTATAAGTTCTATAATGCGTGTTTATAAGAATCACATTACTTCGTGGATAGACTTCCTATTGTTTGTGTTCTCTTGCCCACTCTTCTAGAGCTGCCTGATTTTTTTTTTTTCAGAATCAACTGCCAAGATGTTCTGAAAACAAGATGTTTCTTAGCAACAGTTTGTTTATATAGATAAAAACATAACCTTTACTGCCACCTACTAGAGAAGAGAGATCCTCAGCATTTCAATGACATATACTTACTGGAGCTCTTGGTTTTTAGTTTCCATACAGTTCTGTGTGTTTTTCTTTCAGGAAGGAGTGTCCTTCACTGTAACAATAGTTCTTATTCTGAGCCATAACTAATTGGATAGCATGTCCTTCTGGGTCCCCACTACTTTGTATGTGTACTTGTGCATATGCACACAAACTCACGAGGACATACACTTTCATGTGTTTTAAAGGAAACGCATGTAAGGTGGGTGTTCTGATTTTTTTTTCCCCCTGCTGGTTTGCCAGCAATTCTTCCCATTCTACCTCTATGACATGTATCCTGTCAAAGTAATCATTTCTGTAACTTTGATTATTTAGAGGATTTGCTCCCTCCATAAAGAAAATTCACTGAACTCAGACAGCTGTTTAGAAAAAGCTGACAAAAAGGTCGGTAAGTCTTGAGAATAACTGGCCTTTCCCATTTCTCCATTATGGAAGTGTCAGCTGTGGATGACCAAACCCTTCAGATTGGTCTCTGACCCAAATGAATTTACTTGCAAATGAGGATTTGTGCTAGGGGACGGGATAGGCTCAGAAAAAATGGCAGTCAATGTGATCACGGGTGGACTCCAGGAGGTTCAGGGCATTTATTTTCATAAAATTCCCCTTAGACTTCCCAGTCATCACTGCTCCTCTTTTCTCATTATTATTAGGAAGTAAGCAGAACCTCAGATAGAAGGCTAAGCACCTACCTGGGATGCTCTAAGTGACTGACATCACTGAGACTCAAACACTCAGGCTATGCTACTCAACATGAGATTATGACTGGACTACTTTTTGTTTTGTTTTGTAATTACAGTTTTTGAGAGAATTATAGATTCACATGAAGTTGTAAAAAATAATACAGAGGGATTCCATGTACACTTTACCTAGTTTTGCCCAATGGCAACATCATGAAAAACTAAAGTCCAGTATCACAATCAGGATATTGGTATTGATGCAGTCATGATATAGAACATTTCCATCACCACAAGAACCACTCATTTCCCATTTATAATTACATACTTCATTCCTGCCTCTACCCCCAACTTAGTCCCTAAAAGCCACAGATCTGTTCTCCATTTACGATTTTGTCATTTCAAGTATGTTATATAAATGGAATCATGTTATATAACCATTGGGATTGATTTTTTTTCCACACAATAAAATTCTCTGGAGATTCATCTAAGTTGTTGCATGTATCAATAGTTTGCTTCTTTTTATTGCTAAGTAGTATTATGTGGTATGGATTTATCACAGCTCGTTTACCATTCACACTTAGAAGGACGTCTGTGTTGTTTCCTGTTCTGGAGATTACAAATAAGCTGCTATGAATATTTGTGTATGAGTTTTTGTGTGAAGACATATTTTTGTTTTTCTGAGATAAAGGTGCATGTGTGCAACTGCTGGGCCATACGGTAGCTGCATGTTTAGCTTGCTAAGAAACTGACAAACTGTTTTCCAGAGTTGCTGTACCATTTTACAATCTCTCTAGCATGTATGAGTGATCCAGCTTCTCTGTATCTTTGGCAGCATTTGGTGTTCTCACTATTCTTTATTTCAGCCATTCTGAAAGGTGTGTAGCAATATCTCATTGTAGTTTCAGTTTGTATTTTCCTAATGATGGATGATGTTGAACATCTTTTCATGTACTTTTTTGCCCTCTGTAGATCTTTTTTGAAATGTCTCAAGTCTTTTACCTATTTTCTAATGAGATTGCTTGTGTTTTTACTGTTGCATTTTGACAGTTCTTTATATACTCTACATACTATTCCTTTGTCAGATACGGAGTTTATAAATATATTCTCCCAGACTACAGCTTGTCTTTTACCCTCTTAACTGGGTCATTTGCAAAGCAATTTGTTGTTGTTTATGAAGTCCAATTTATATTTTTCCTTTATGCGTCATGTTTTTGATGTTAAGTCTAAGATCTAGCCCATATCACAAAGATTTTCTCCTATTTTTTATAAGGTTGTTTTACGTCTTACTTTTAAGTCCAGATCTACTTTGAGTTTGTTGTTGTTGTTCATTTTGTATGTTTTGTTTTGCTAAGGTATGAGGCTTAGGTTGAGGTTGAGTTTTGTTTTGTTTGTTTGTTGCATATGGATGTCCTATTGCTCCAGCATCATTTGCTGAAAAAGTTGCCATTCCTCCACTGCATTGTTTTAGTACCTTTGCCAAAAGTCAGTTGAGCATTTTTGTGTGGATCTGTTTCTGGGTTTTCTGTTCT
Organism: Elephas maximus indicus; assembly: GCF_024166365.1. Taxonomy (NCBI): domain Eukaryota; kingdom Metazoa; phylum Chordata; class Mammalia; order Proboscidea; family Elephantidae; genus Elephas; species Elephas maximus. The sequence continues at coordinate 39,819,762 of NC_064837.1, read as the reverse complement.
GCTCCATTGATCTATGTGTCTTTCCCTCCACCAACACTGTAAAAAAAAAAAAAACTTTTGCCGTAGAGTCAATTCCAACTAATAGCGACCCTATAGGACAGAGTAGAACTGTCCCATAGAGTTTCCAGGGAGCACCTGGTGGATTTGAACTGCTGACCTTTTGGTTAGCAGCAGTAGCACTTAACCACTACGCCACCAGGATTTCCCCACCAACACTACATTGCCTTTATTACTATAAAAACCCAGTGCATTTATTACTATTGCTATACAATAATTCTTTAAAGGGGGTAGAGTGATTCCTCCCACTTTATTCTTCTTTTTCAAAATTATTTTAGCTATTCTAGTTCCTTAGTATTTCTGTATAAATTTTAGGACAATAGTGTCTATATCTAAAAAAAAAAAAAAAAAAAAAAAAGCTTGAATTTCTATAGAAATAGTTTTTAACCTGTATATAAACACCAGAAGAATTGACGTCTTTAACTATATTAAGTCTCCATTCCATAAATATGGCTTGCCTCTCCATTTATTTACATCTTCAACTTCTTTCATCAACATTTTGTAGTTGAAGCACACAGGTTTCATTAGATTTATACCTGGCATTCTTTTTAAAAAACAGAATGGAATAAAAATTGTTACTCATTCCTTGAGGATGCATGACTTTAATCATTATTGTCCCTATGCTTCCATAAACTCAGTGTTTCTTACCTGAGCTTTTTGTTAAAAATCTAAAAAAATCATCTGTTTACTGTTTAGAAACATCTTCAGAGAAGAACATGTCAAAAGTTGCCAAGATCACTGAAGCAATCAGGGAAACCAAAGGCTGAAAATTAACCAGGTTGGACAAGTTTCATCCCTTTCTGTTATATCTCATCAGAGGGTGCCTTCTAGCAGTATTAGTAATGTGCAAAATGTTGTGACAATATGTAGTATTCTGAGACCAACACTTATATGCAAAGTCAGATCTCAGTATTTTTCAAAGCTCTTGACTATGTCACCTTGTGCTAGCACAGCATTCTGATGGAAAGTCAGGGTTTGGATGCAGAGCTTTCGACACCAAAAGTGTACATGACAGTGAAGAATGAGAATCCAGACATCAGGGTTGCTATTGGAATTAATTTGCAGCTCCCAGTGTGAGCTATCAATACGTGATGGCCTTGCAGCAGCACAAATATTTCATTCAGTCTGAACAATGCATAGTTAACGTGGTTTGTTTCCAGATGAAAGCTGCATGTTACAGATCGTGGCTTTTCTCTGGTTAATTGCAGAATTTTGCTGTAGGTTCCAAGGTGCAATATTTCCCTGGCGCATCTGAGTCCTTGGACAAAGGGAAGGATGCATTCCAAATATTGAAATATCTTGAGGATAGATTCTGGTTTGTTGTACACAGTCTAAAACCTGTGACACCTGTGGCAAGATACTTCCACCTTCTAGCTCTCAAGTTTCCCAGCCTGAGAGATCAAAGGTATATTGAGTAAACTTAATCATTGAAACCCATCAGGGAAATTTTAAAGGGCTATAGAAAGGACCAGAGGATTGGGATTAGGCTCCTTTGAGTTAAGTTCCTCCACCTCATGTGACCAACTTGTCCCAATTTGCCTGGGACTTGCCCAGTTGTAACAAGGAGAGTCCCATATCCTGGGAAAGTCCTAGTTTTAAAACTGAAAATTTTGTCAGTCTGGGACAAACCAACTTTCCTTCTTAATACCTGTAGGATTTTAAATGAAGTCTGTTACTTGTCTCAGGGTCATAGGGTTGCTATGAGTCGGAATTGACTCGACGGCACTAGGTTTTTTATTACTTGTCTAATTCCTCATCTGTGGGGAGGAGAGAGGCACCGCTCTGCCCCTTCACAGTAACATTGAAAGAGAAAGTCTGATACTTACTGTAAGCAGAATGCATGGTAAACAGTAGAACACTGTACAAATACATGGGTTTGGTACCATCATAACTCACAGCCGCCCCATGCTAACAATGTATCTGTCCCATGCTGTACTCAATCAGACACTCTGGCAAAGAAATAGTCATAAAATGATGAAAAGCTTTGCCCAATTGCTCATCTCTTCCCATCCGGAACAATATTTTCAGCCATACTCCAGAGATCCTGTTAGCTAAGCACGAAGTATCATCTACCCCCTAATTAGAGCTAAATGCTATTTATCCTCTAATCCCCTAATTCTATTCACCTGCCATCACTTTATGGCTCTCTGGCAACTAGCACAGTTCAAGTGTACAAGCAAAGGGGGTGGATGTAGATAATTGTATGTTTATGTTCAAGAAGAACATAATAAAATATTTATAAATCCAGTTCCCCTTTCCAGGAGCAATACACCATCCTATGTAAAAGGCGATGGGCTGTTGCAGATTGCCTTCTGCATTCTAATGACAGCATTTAGGAAAGTAATGACAGAGCTTTTGGTAGAGGTTCTGTGCTGAGTTTCTGGAATGTAGATAGTTGATTTGTAACATACCAACAGATTTAAGCAAATTCATGAGGCTTCAAAGTTAATATCTGAAAGATTGTCAAGTGCCAGGTCTTTTGTTTCACTCTGTTAGTAAATTTAACAGATGGTTTGCAAACACGTTTGAGATCTGAAGGCTGACTGATTGTGTCAGCCTGATAGAAAAAGAATACAGCCATTTACCACATCGGAATGGGAGGAAAGGAAAGCTTCAAAATTAAACCTTAAAAGAGAGGCACTTTCTCACCGGAGCTGACTAACAAGAGAGAACATTGAGTTTAAAAGGTCTGTTACCTTGTCACTAACTTTTGGGTTTTTCTTTGATTTGATGCCAATATGGAATATTGGAATAAGGATCTGTCACCTCCCCAAAACTAAATAAAAACCATATGCATCTCTTTGATGCAATATAGAAATCGCCATCAGTGAGAGAGGTCTGTTGCCATGGGGATGACTATGCTCTCACAAAATGCAGTCATGCAACTTCTTCTCTGTGAATCTAGCTAAATGGGAGACAAAATTCTGCCTCTTTTCTTCAGTCTGAAATGAGAACACTGTTAACCTGGCAGAAAGGGAATGTTAATAGCTGGCCTTCTCTATCTGTCTGACTTCCACCTCTACCCTTCCCACCTCTGTGTTGAAGCATAATGTAGGTCAGCCAGGACCAAGGACAGCTGCTATCACGGAAAATGCATGTGATGACATATTTAGCTTTATGCTTGCACCAGTTTGAAGAAGAGCCAGGGCAAGACAATTTCCCCGATTCAAGGCTATGAAATGACAGAGGCAATGGCAGGCTTGTCAGGAGCTTCCAACTGGGAAGGTGCACAAAACTCAAGTCACTCCATAAAGACCACTGGTAAATGATCATTTGACATTGTATGACTTCTAAATGGGGTTGTCTGCAGAATTATGGAGTAGAACTTGCAGTCAACTGTATTCTATCCCTTTTATCTTCACCCAACAAGTTTAATTGAAGACCTTCCCTGTGCGAAGCCCTGTGCTGGCTATGGAAGATATAATTAAACAGAACTGATAATGTGTCTGCTATCATGGAGCTTACATTCAGCAGGGGAAACACATCAGGAAGGTCTCTCTGAGGTGGCCACATTTGAGCTGAGACTCAGTAACCACTACGAGGAGTGCCATTTTCTAAATGTTCCTATAGTCCTGTCACATTTCAGTTTCACCTTTTCTCTACAGTGAGTATTCCCAGTTGGAGAAACTGAGATGCAGAGTGGTTTCAATGTGTTCAGCTATTCAATGCAAGAGAAGCAAGGGGAGAGCTAATGGAAAGAGTCAAAAAGATGTAGGTTCAAATCTCAGCTCACTCACTAGCTGTGTAATTATTTAACCTACCTGAGCTGAGTCCCTTCAGCGGCACAAGTGCTTGACTGATGTTCCCCTACCCCCCTCCCCGTACATTACTGTGTATTTCATACAAATAAAGTCTCCAATATGACTACAAAATAGCCATCAAAAGCAGGCAATTAAAGTTGATATATTGACATCTCATCCTCAGACCCCCAAATGCCCCAATACCGTCCTTTATAACAACAGGATAAGGCTCAAAATCACCCGTTCCCTTTAGTTGTCATGTGATGTTAGTATCCTTCCGTTTGGAATGGTTCCTCAGTCTTTCCTTAACTTGCATGTCCTCAGTACTCTCAACAGTACAGGCCAGTTATTTTGTAGTATATTCCTTGATTTGGGTTCATCTGTTTTTGTAAGATTTATTGAGACACTCTTTTTCAAGCTGCTCAGACTCTGACATAACACACTTGGCCACCCTCTCCCCCGTATGTTCACTTGCCTCATTCTGTCTGGATTCAGATGTCATACTCAGCCACCCCTCCTTGGGGATGCCTTCCTCATCCTCTTTGCATTCTGACCCCTAACATCAGATTGCTCCTTTCAGGGGACAACCTCATTGGGTTCTGAAATTCGTGTCAGGCAGCCAACCTGTAAAGATGCCTCTCTTGTCCCACCTTGGGCTCCAATAACCTGTCCTAGGCCACTATGGCTCCTCCCCACCTAACATGGATACCTACCTTATTCTGTTCCACCCATTGCCTTTAGGGTGCAATTATTTAATAATAAAAGGGAAAGGAAGAAGAGGAATTTGATTGATATTTTGAATATGGTCCCCGAATGTTCCAGTCAGTGTATTTCAAGTAACTTAATACAAAGTTATCTTCATGTTATTGACAAATATAACTGATTATTATGGGACATGCTGTCCAGAAGCCTGTGAGATTGGAAGTTGCCACCACACTCTGCCTCTACTTAGAAGGAAGGCTGTGTTAAACACTTCTGCGTGGGTCCAAGGAGCCCTGGTGGCTCAGTGGTTAAGAGCTCATCTGCTAACCAAAAGGTCAGCAGCTTGAATCCACTAGCCACTCCTTGGAAACCTTAGGCGGCAATTCTACTGCGTCCTATAGGGTCACTATGAGTCAGAATTGACTCGATGGCAATGGGTTTTGGTTGCATGGGTCCAAAGCTATCCACCTGGGATATGTAAGCTGCTTGGCAGAAAATGATGTTGAAGTTCTCCCAGCTAAACATAAGCTGCCTATTGCTTTTCCCACACACATCCCCCCAATTTTGCACATGACCCCAAAACCCTCTTCTTTCACAGGTAACTTTATGCTTTTATTTTCAGGTTATCTCTCACTGTGTTCATTTGCCTAATTTCATCATTTCCATCATCTCATCTCGATATATATACAATGCAACTTGTTTGCTGATACATGTAAACATGGTACTTACATTTTACTGTATTTTTACGCAAATAAAGTGCGCCTTCTGCATTTGGTTGCCAGATGCACTCTCCCCTCCCTGCCTGTGAGGCACCCTCACAAGTGCCACCAGGTCAATCCTCTATATTGTCAAATGTTTTCGTGTGTATATTTTCAACACAATTAAAAAAAAAATACATATTAGAGTCTGAATCCTTGCTTCTTAAAGGTAGTTCCTCTCCTAAAGCAGTGTTAGTGTCTTTGTTCTAATTCAGATCAAATTATAGATTTTATGGATATTTTTAAAGATATGTACCACCAGATATAAGTTCATACATGTGTTTATGTGTTTATTTTAGGACTTTCAATCCAAGAAGTTTTTAAGATATTATTTGTTCATATCCCATAGGTGAAAGAAGTCCTGAAGTGTGTTAACTTTTTTCTCCTTTTTATTTTCCATTCACACATTTTTATTAGAAGTGCTTTCTTATCCAAGTCAGCTAATTAGCTAAAAAAGGACAGAACAAAGCTGTATCAACACCAATACGTTGCTTAGACACCCTCATTTCAAAAGCACACTTCTCAAGTTTATTGTATACATATATTTTGCTGTTGTTGATTTAAATGTTGTGAAAGACCAAATCACAAGAAGCTTTAAGAGGCGAGAGTTCCCAATCAGTTGGGCTTCAGCGTAAGTGATCTTGTTTCATTCATCCTGTTCAGTGTTGTTTTCAGCTTGGGAGAAAGCACCCGGAGTGGGGGATGTAGTGAAGATGTGGCTGGTGACATTGACAACACAGCCATGTCTTGGGGAACCTGATCTAATGCTGTCATTTATTCATTGTGTGAGGTGTGACAAGTTGCTTCACCTCGCGGTCCCTCTTTTCCTAATTGGCACATGGGGGGAAGCAGAGTAAATAATCTCTGTTGTATTTTGGAGGTTGCTATATTAGTCAATATTTCTTTAAGTAACATTCACGTCCATAGAGCCAAATGTGATTCCCAGATGTCATCTAATCTAGCTAATTTCCAATGGGATATATTCAAAGACTATGACATTTATTTTACCATAGTCTAAATGATCTCTGTTAAAAGATACTCAAAAATCTTCTACAAAACCAGTTCAAATGACAACCCCTCTCATTAAAGCATTTTCATATCTAATTCAAATTTCTTGTATTTGTAATTCATGATTATTTTCTAATATTGATGAACTAACTACATAAAATATTAATTTTGACATGGAGAAAATGATAAACCATAGAAAGACAAAGGGAAAGCTGAGATGAAATATTTGGAACTTATATCAGAGGTGAAGGGTCTTTTGTTAACATATGAAAAGCTCTTACAAGTCAGTAAGAAAAGAGCAGTAGCCCAATATTTAAATAGAGTCTCTGAATACAAAGTTAACAGAAAGGAAAAAAAAATGTTCTGAAACATATAGAGATGTTCAGTCTTAGTCTTAATGATGGAAGTCAAAAGCATATTGAGATACTATTTTTCACCTTTGAGAATGGCAAAAATAAAGGTAACATACAGGAGTGGGGAGGGCTTGGAAACAAACATTTTTTTAATTGTATGGTTTGGGGGTCATAACTGTTACAACTCCTGTGAGGGGCAATTTGGCACATACCCTTTGACTTGGAAATTCCATGTCTAGAGATCGTATCAATATACTTGCATGTGTGTAGAATGATATATCTCTAAGTTACTAACTGTAACGCGTTTTATAACAACAAGATTCAAGATATCTTAAGTGTCTTTCAGTATAGAGCTGGTTTTAAAGAGAATGATAAAACTCATCGGATCTTGCTATATCTTCAAGGTATATTTTAATAGAATAAAGCAAGGCACGGAAAAATATTTATAATATGCTACTAAAGCCTGGACTTATAAGGATGACTAAATACACATATTTGTTTCTATTTATAAAGACTATTTCTGGAACAACGCACAAGTTACAGCAACACTCTTGCCTCTTGGGAGGGGAACTGAATGACTCAGGGAACAAGAGTGTGAGAGATATTTGTCATCTTCCACATCCTTGTACTTTTTGAATTTTATGCCATGGGCAAGTATTATTTACTCAAGGTAAAATAATATAAAAATAAAATTTAAAATCCCTCATATCAGTCTACTTGAATTCTTTTTTTCCCTCATTTGTTTATTCAATATTAATTCAACAAAGCTAAAAGTATGAAGTACGAAAGATAAAGAGAGAAGTGTTAAGTAAAGCACCATCGCTACTTTAGTAGGAAGGGATGAGGTACTTACGATTTTAATACAAGCCAGAACTATGTAAGTGCTGTAACGAAGGTCTAATTTAAAGCTACAGACGTTCAGTGAAGAGAAAATCACGTCAGGGGACAAGCGAAGGCTCATTCTAGAGATGACATTTGAACTTGTCTTGAGGAAGACAGAAATTCGAGGGTGGATAGAAAAGAGAAGGCATTTCAGATAGAGGAAAAAGCATAGAGCCTTATCTGCATGAAGACAGACGTGAGACTTTTTTGTGTCAATGAAGGCGACACTTCACTATTGGGATCACCTGCATTAGTGGTTAAAGCGGAATTTTGTCAGCTGAGGGTTTTGTCTATTTGCTATAACCTACTTTGAAGATTCTTTTCCTAATGAATTGACAAATTTTGTTATTATTATCATTTCTCTATTAACTTTATTTGTTGCCTGTTCATATTACCATAGAGTGAAATTTTAGAATTATATCAAATAGCTTGCATGTGTGATTGGCAGGTTGTACTCTGCACGAGGGTGCCTTGACAAGGGGTGAATCCGAGACATGCAAACAAGGTTGTATCCACTTAAAATAGGTAGCTTTTTCTTTTTCAATCTGTCCAGTGTGCCAGATGGCCCAGTGATTGCTTTATAACGAAACCAAGTTTTCATAACATGAAACTCTTTATTAATAAATTTGCCACTTTAATTGGTCCCCCAGTTCTACTCAAATATTCCACTCTTCACTCTCGTGTGTATAACCACCAATTCATTCCATGTCTCCCTGGAAAAGTCCCTTGAAGGCTGCCAGATGTTGCATCCACAATATCAAACAATAAAAATAGCCAAGTTAAACTGCGTATGTTTCAAAATACAAGATTTCATAAAAGCAATGAAGAGTGATATTGGAGAACTGCTGGAAGTAACTGCAAATTTTCTAATAAATAAGGATCTGAAAAGATAATGACTAAAAGAGAAACTCAACAAAATTTTGAAAGATAGACACTTCAAAAAGGAATGAAATTGAAAAATAATAGAGACGACTTTGAGAAAACAATTATTGCATTGTGTACGACTGTCTTGCATTGTAAATGAATTTCTTGAAAAAGTCAAATTTTAGTTGAGAGGTATTGCACTGTACTATAGTATATTTTTGAATGCCAAGATGTAAATAGTTTGGTTCAGTCTAATAGTGACTGCATAATTGCAACTGAAATATATTTTAGTTAAATACTGTTTCAAACACGTTTACTTTTAAAAATATTTAGTTGTATTCTCCAAAATCTCCCCTGCATAATTTTTATCTTTTTGTTGTTATGAAATTGTGTTTGACGTTTAAAGAAGATCAAGTTTAAATGGTCTTTTTCATGACACTTTTTTTACTAATAGATTTTGTAGGAAAGATTGTTATTTATGCAGTAAAGTAGGAAAATAAATTACACTGTGCACTGTGCAATGTAATTACACAATTACAGTGTAAGGAGATACATAAAGTAACAATTAATTTTGGAAAGGGAAAAGAAATCCCATAAATTCTACGAGATATATTTCTGTTGGATGTATAATTTTCTATATAACATAAATGAATGGCAATTTTTCATTGTAATTAAAATCTTAATATTCAAATCCAGCAATCCACTTCTAAAAATGTATCTTAAAAAAATAATGATGCAAGCGGGAAAACACACATCACATCATCATTTATAACAGAAATAGGAGTAACCTTCACGTTCAGCAATGGAGGTTTTTTTAAGTAAATTATGGTATATCCATACAATGGAACACCATGTAGCTGTTATATAAGTTGAGGCAGATATACATTTACAACAACAATAGTTACTCAGGAGTCATTCTTAATGAAATAAAATCTATAGAAGTGCACATTCTAAGAGCTCATTTGGGTTTCAACAATCAAAAACTTACACCTGAGTATTCCAGAAGCACCTTTTCCAGAGTTAGCATGTCACTCGGAGCCCAAAGTGCAACAGAGCTGACTTCATAGCCCTGTCCATTTTAAGTATATAGAAGAATCTGCCCACAAAACTGTTTACCCATTCTTGAGGCCGCCACCTAACTCTTCAGCCTCATTTGCTTTCATTGTTTGTCCTTATTTTTTTTTGTTTCCAAGCTCTGAACTGCTTATGGTTTTGTAAATATGTGCTGTAATTTAGTTCTCTGTGAACTGGCATATGCTCACTCACTGCTCTTCGCCCAACCTCACCTGTCTAGAAAATCTCACCTACTAAAACCTTTCTCATCTAGCAGCTCCTTTAAGATCAGTTTTCAAGATCCCCTAACATGCCATCCTACCCACTTCCAATGATTTGATTATTCCCTTCAAACGTGTGTTCCTTTTGCGCCATTAAAACTTTTTTTATTGTGCTTTAAGTGAAAGTTTACAAATCAAGTCAGTCTCTCATACAAATATTTATATACACCTTGTTATGTACTCCTAACAGCTCTTCCCTTAATGAGACAGAACACTCCTTCCCCCAAGTCTCTATTTTTGTGTCCATTCGGCCAGCTTCTGACCCCCTCTGCTCGCTCATCTCCCCTCTAGACAGGAGATGCCAACATAGTCTCCTGTGTCTACTTGATCCAAGAAACTTGTTCTTCACCAGTTATCATTTTCTATCCCATAGCCCAGTCCAATCCCTGTCTGAAGAGTTGGCTTTGGGAATGGCTCCTGTCTTGGGCTAACAGAAGGTCTGGGACCATGACCTCTGGGGTCCTTCCAGTCTCAGTCAGACCATTAAGTCTGGTCTCTTTACGAAAATGTGGGGTCTGCATCCCACTGCTCTTCTGCTCCCTCAGGGGTTCTCAGTCATGTTCCCTGTCAGGGCAGTCATCAGTTGTAGCGAGGCACCATCTAGTTCTTCTGATCTCAAGCCAATGTAGTCTCTGGTTTATGTGGCCCTTTCTGTTTTTGGGCTCATAACTACCTTGTGTCTTTGGTGTTCTTCATTCTCCTTTGCTCCAGGTGGGTTGAGACCAATTGACACATCTTAGATGGCCGCTTGTTAGTGTTTAAGACCCCAGACGCCACTCGCCAAAGTGGGCTGCAGAATGTTTTCTTAATAGATTTTATTATGCTAATCGACTTAGATGACCCCTGAAATCTTGGTCCCCACACCCCCAACCCTGCTAGGCTGGCCATGGAAGCATTCAGTTTATTTAGGAAACTTCTTTGCTTTTTTCTTATTCCCATTGTGCTGACCTCTCCTGTATTGTCTGTTGTCTTTCCCTTTACCTAAAGTAGTTCTTATCTGCTATCTAATTAGTGAAAACCCCTCTCCCACTCTCCCTCCCTCCCCTCTCCTGTAACCATCAAAGAATATATTCTTCTCTGTTTAAACTATTTCTCGAGTTCTTATAATAGGGGTTTTTGGATACAATATTTGTCCTTTTGCAACTGACTAATTTCACTCAGCATAATGCCTTGCAGGTTCCTCCATGTTATGAGCTGTTTCATGGATTCATCATTGCTCTTCATCGATGCGTAGTATTCCATTGTGTGAATACACCATAATTTATCCATTCATCTGCTAATGGGTACCTTGTTTGCTTCCATCTTTTTTGCTATTGTAAACAGTGCTGAAAAGAACATGGGTGTGCATTTTTCTGTTCGTGTAAAGGCTCTTATTTCTCTAGGATATATTCCAAGGAGTGGGATTGCTGGATCATATGGTAGTTCTACTTGAAGCTTTTAAGGAAGCACCAAATTGATTTCCAAAGTGGTTGCACCATTTTACATTCCCACCAGCAGTGTGTAAATGTTCCAGTCTCTCCACAACCTCTCCAACATTTATTATTTTGTGTTTTTTGGATTAATGCCAGCCTTGTTGGAGGGAGATGAAATCTCATTGTAGTTTTGATTTGCATTTCTCTTATGGCTAATGACCATGAGCATTTCCTCATGTATCTGTGAGCTACCTGAATGTCTTCTTCAGTGAAGTGCCTCTTCATATCTTTCACCTATTTTTTAATTGGGTTATGTGTCTTTTTGTAGTTGAGTTATTGCAGTTGTTGTTGTTGTTAGGTGCCGTTGAGTCGGTTCCGACTCATAGCGACCCTATGCACAACAGAACGAAACACTGCCTGGTCCTGCGCCATCCTCACAATCCTTGTTATGCTTGAGCTCATTGTTGCAGCCACTGTGTCAATCCACCTTGTTGAGGGTCTTCCTCTTTTCCTCTGACTCTGTACTCTGCCAAGCATGATGCCCTCCTCCAGGAACTCATCACTCCTGACAACATGTCCAAAGTGTGTAAGTCGCAGTCTCGCCATCCTTGCCTCTAAGGAGTATTCTGGCCGCACTTCCTCCAAGATAGATCTGTTCGTTCTTTTGGCAGTCCACGGTATATTCAATATTCTTCGCCAACACCACAATTCAAAGACGTCAACTCTTCCTTATTTATTGTCCAGCTTTCACATACATATGATGCGATTGAAAATACCATGGCTTGGGTCAGGCACACCTTAGTCTTCAGGGTGACATCTTTGCTCTTCAACACTTTGAAGAGGTCCTTTGCAGCAGATTTGCCCAATGCAATGCATCTTTTGATTTCTTGACTGCTGCTTCCGTGGCTGTTGATTGTGGATCCAATAAAATGAAATCCTTGACAACTTCAATTTTTTTCTCCGTTTATCATGATGTTGTTCATTGGTCCAGCTATGAGGATTTTTGTTTTCTTTATGTTGAGGTGTAATCCATACTGAAGGCTGTGGTCTTTGATCTTCATTAGTAAGTGCTTCAGGTCCTCTTCACTTTCAGCAAGCAAGGTTGTATCATCTGCATAACGCAGGTTGTTAATGAGTATCACTCCAATCCCGCTGCCCCGTTCTTCTTCCTATAGTCCAGTTTCTCGGATTATTTGTTCAGCATACAGATTAAATAGGTATGGTGAGAGAATACAACCCTGACCCACACCTTTCCTGACTTTAAAACAATCCGTATCCCCTTGCTCTGTCTGAACAACTGCCTCTTGATCCATGTAAAGGCTCCTCATGAGCACAATTAAGTGTTCTGGAATTCCCATTCTTCTCAGTGTTATCCATAGTTTGGTATGATCCACACAGTCGAATGCTTTTGCATAGTCGATAAAACACAGGTAAACATCCTTCTGCTATTCTCTGCTTTCAGCCAGGATCCATCTGACATCAGCAATGATATCCCTGGTTCCACATCCTCTTCTGAAACCAGCCTGAATTTCTGGTAGTTCCCTGTTGATATACTACTGCAGCCGTTTTTGAATGATCTTCAGCAAAATTTTGCTTGTGTGTGATAGTAACGATATTGTTCTATAATTTCCACATTCGGTTGGGTCACCCTTCTTGGGAACAGGCATAAATATGGATCTCTTCCAGTCAGTTGGCCAGGAAACTGTCTTCCATATTTCTTGGCATAGACAAGTGAGCTCCTCCAGCGTTGCATCTGTTTGTTGAAACATCTCAATTGATATTCCATCAATTCCTGGAGGCTTGTTTTTCGCCAATGCCTTCAGAGCAGCTTGGACTTCTTCCTTCAGTACCATCGGTTCCTGATCACATGCCACCTCTCAAAATGGTTGAATATCAACTAATTCTTTTTGGTATAATGACTCTGTATTCCTTCCATCTTTTTTTGGTGCTTCCTGCATCATTTAATATTTTCCCCATGGAACCCTTCGCTATTGCAACTCGAGGCTTGCATTTTTCTTCAGTTCTTTCAGCTTGAGAAACGCCGAGTGTGTTCTTCCCTTTTGGTTTTCCATCTCCAGCTCTTTTCACATGTCATTATAATACTTTACTTCGTCTTCTCGAGAGGCCCTTTGAAATCTTCTGTTCAGTTCTTTTGCCTCATCAATTCTTCTTTTTGCTTTAGCTGCTCGACACTCAAGAGCAAGTTTCAGAGACTCCTCTGACATCCATCTTGGTCTTTTCTTTCTTTCCTGTCTTTTCAGTGACTTTCTTCATGGATTATGTCCTTGATGTCATTCCACAACTCGTCTGGTCTTCGGTCACTAGTGTTCAATGCGTCAAATCCATTCTTGAGATGGTCTCTGAATTCAGGTGGGATATACTCAAGGTCATATTTTGGCTCTTGTTATTGCAGTCGCAGGTAGATTTTAGAGATCAGGTGCTGATTGGAAATGTAATAGCTAAAAACTTTTTCCCAGTCTGTAGGTAATCTTTTTACTCCGTTGGTGAAGTCTTTGGATGAGCACAGGTGTTTGATTTTCAGGACCTCCCAGTTATCTAGTTTCTCTTCTGCATTTTTAGTAGTGTTTTGTATACTGTTTATGCCATGTATTAGGGCTCCTAATGTTGTCTTTATTTTTTCTTCCATGATCTTTATCGTTTTAGATTTTTTATTTAGGTCTTTGATCCATTGTGAGTTCCTTTTAGTACATGATGTGAGGTATAGGTCTTGTTTCATTGTTTTGCAGATGGATATCCAGTTATGCCAGCACCATTTAACTGATTTTGGACCTTTGTCAAATATCAACTGCTCATATGTGGATGGATTTATGTCTGGATTCTCAATTCTGTTCCACTGGTCCATGTATCTGTTGTTGTACCAGTACCAGGCTGTTTTGACTAGTGTGGCAGTATAATAGGCTCTAAAATCAGGTAGAGTGAGGCCACCCACTTTGTTCTTCTTTTTCAGTAATGCTTTACTTATCCCGGGCCTCTTTCTCTTCCCTATGAAGTTGGTGATTTGTTTCTCTATCTCATTAAAAAATATCATTGGAATTTGGTAGAACAGACATTTTTACAATGTTAAGTCTTCCTATCCATGAGCAAGGTATGTTTTTCCACTTACGTAGGTCCCTTTTGGTTTCTTGCAGTAGCGTATTATAGTTTTCTTTGTATAAGTCTTTTATATCTCTGGTAAGATTTATTCCTAAGTATTTTATCTTCTTGGGAGCTACTGTAAATGGTATTGATTTGGTGATTTCCTCTTTGATGTTCTTTTTGTTGATGTAGAGGAATCCAACTGATTTTTGTATGTTTATCTTGTATCCTGATACTCTGCTGAACTCTTCTATTAGTTTCAGAAGTTTTCTTGAGGATTCCTTAGGGTTTTCTGTGTATAAGATCATGTCATCTGCACATAGAGATACTTTTACTTCTTCCTTACCAATCTGGATGCCCTTTATTTCTTTATCTAGCCTAATTGCTCTGGCTAGGACCTCCAGCACAATGTTGAATAAAAGCGGTGATGAAGGGTATCCGTGTCTGGTTCCTGATCTCAAGAGGAACGCTTTCAGAATCTCTCCATTTAGGAAGATGTTGGCCATTGGCTTTGTATAAATGCCCTTTATTATGTTGAGGACTTTTCCTTCTATTCCTATTTTGCTGAGAGTTTTTATCATGAATGCGTGTTGGACTTTGTCAAATGCCTTTTCTGCATCAATTGATAAAATCATGTGGTTCTTCTCTTTTGTTTTATGTATATGATGGATTACATTAATTGTTTTCTAATGTTCAACCATCCCTACATACCTGGTATGAATCCCACTTGGTCACGGTGAATCATATTTTTGATATGTTGTTGAATTCTATTGGCTAGAATTTTGTTGAAGATTTTTGCATCTAAGTTCATGAGGGGTCTAGGTCTGTAATTTTCTTTTTTTGTGGAGTCTTTACCTGGTTTTGGGATAAGGGATATGCTGGCTTCATAGAATGAATTTGGGAGTATTCCATCCTTTTCTATGCTCTGAAATACCTTTAGTAGTAGTGATGTTAACTCTTCTCTGAAAGTTTCGTAGAACTCTGCGGTAAAGCCATCAGGGCCAGGGATTTTTTTTTGTTGGGAGTTTTTTGATTACCTTTTCAATCTCTTCTTTTGTTATGGGTTTATTTAGTTGTTCTACCTATGTGTTAGTTTAGGTAGGTAATGTGTTTCTAGGAATTCATTCATTTCTTCTGGGTTTTCAAATTTGTTAGAGTACAATTTTTTATAGTAATCTGATATGATTCTTTTAATTTCTGTTTGGTCTGTTATAAAATGGCCCATCTCATTTCTTATTTGGGCTATTTGATTCCCGTTTTTCTTTTGTCAGTTTGGCCAATGGTTTATCAATTTTGGTAATTATTTCAAAGAACCAATTTTTGTCTTTTTAACTTTTTCAGTTGTTTTTTCTGTTTTCTATTTCATTCAATTCTATTCTAATTTTTATTATTTGCTGTCTTCTGGTGCCTGAGGATTCCTTTTGTTGCTCTCTATTTGTTCAAGCTGTAATTCCTTGATTTTGACCATTTCTTCTTTTTGTATGTGTGCATTTACTGATATAAATTGACCTCTGAGCACTGCTTTCACTGTGTCCCAAAGGTTCTGATAGGAAATGATTTCATTCTCATTGGATTCTATGAATTTCTTTATTCCATCCTTAATGCCTTCTATAACCCAGTCTTTTCTGAGCTGAGTATTGTTCAGTTTCTGAATGTTTGATTTTTCCCTGCTTTTTCTGTTATTGATTTCTACTTTCATGGCCTTATGGTCAGAGAAGATGCTTTGCAATATTTCAATGTTTTGGATTCTGCTAAGGCTTGCTTTGTGACCTAATATGTGGTTTATTCTAGAGAATATTCCATGTGCACTAGAAAAGAAAGTATACTTGACTGCTGTCGGGTCGAGTGTTCTGTATATGTCTGTGAGGTCAAGTTGGTTGACTGTGGCATTTAGAGCTCTGTCTTTATTGAGCTTCTTACTGGATGTCCTGTCCTTCACTGAAAGTGGTGCATTGAAGTCTCCCACTATAATTGTGGAGCTATCTCACTTTTCAGTGCTGTTAGAGTTTGTTTTATGTATCTTGCAGCCCTGTCATTGGGTGCATAAATATTTAACATGGTTATATCCTCCTGGTATATTGCTCCTCTAGTCAATATATAGTGTTCTTTCTTGTCCTTTGTGGTGGATTTAACTTTAAAGTCTATTTTGTCAGAAATACTACCACTCCTGCTCTGTTTTGATTGTTGTTTGCTTGATATATTTTTTTCCATCCCTTGAGTTTTAGTTTGTTTTTGTCTCTAAGTCTAGATGGCATATAGACAGATCATGTTTTATTTTTATCCATTCGGCCACTCTCTGTCTCTTTATTCGTGCATTTCATACATTTACACTCAGCGTAATTATAGGTAGGTATTTTTTATTATGAGTTTAGTGCTGTCATTTTGATGTCTTTTTTTGTGTGTTGTTGGCAGTTTCTTTTTCCCACTTAATTTCTTGTGCTGAGAAGTTTATCTTTATATATTGTCTTTTCCTCTTATTCTTTGCTTTTGATTTTGTTTCTGCTGAGTCTCTATTTTTTTTCTTGTATTTTATTTTGATGAGTAGAATAGTAAGTTTCCTTTGTGGTTATCTTAACATTTACCCCTATTTTTCTAAGTTTAAACCTAGTTTTTATTTCTTTATATTGCCTTGTCTTCCTCTGCATTCGAAAGATCTATGACTACATTTCTTAGTCCTTCTTATGGTTTTAATGTTGTGTTCTTTTACATAATAACATTGCTGTTTCCCTGTTTTGAGCATTTTTTTATCTTGATTTATTTTTGTGATTTCCCTATCTGGGTTAGCCTCTGATTGCTCTGTCCAGTGTTCTAGTCTTGGGCTGATACCTGATATTATTGATCTCCTAACCAAAGAACTCCGTTTAGTATTTCTTGTAGTTTGGGTTTGGTTTTTATGAATTCCCAAAAACTCTGTTTATCTGGAAATGTCCCAATTTCACCTTCATATTTGAGAGACAGTTTTGCTGGTTATATGATTCTTGGCTGGCAATTTTTTTTCCTTTAATTCTTTATACAAGTCGTCCCATTGCCTTCTTGCCTGCGTGGTTTCTGCCGAGTACTCTGAGCTTATTTTTATTGACTCTCCTTTGCATGTGAGTTTTCATTTATCCCTAGGTGCTCTTCAAATCCTCTCTTTATCTTTGATTTTGGCAAGTTTGATTACAATATGTCTTGGTGACTTTCTTTTAACATCTACCTTATGTGGAGTTCGATAAGTATCTTGGATAGATATCTTCACATCTTTCATGGTATCAGGGAAGTTTTCTGCCAACAAATTTTCAACAATTCTCTCTGTGTCTTCTGTTGTTCTTTCCTGTTCTGGTACTTCAATCACTTGTAGGTTATTTTTCTTGATAGAGTCGCACATGATTCTTAAGGTTTCTTCATTTTTTTTTAATTCTTTTATCTGATTTTTCTTCAAATATATTGGTCCCAAGTTCTTTATCTTCAATCTCACCAATTCTGCCTTCCACTTGCTCAATTCTGCTCCTCTGACTTTCTATTGAGTTGTCTAATTCTGTAATTTCATTGTTAATCTTCTGAATTTCTGATTGCTGTCTATGGATTCTTGCAGCTTATTAAATTTTTCATTATGTTCTTGAATAACCTTTTTAATTTCTTCAGCTACTTTATCTGTGTGTTCCTTGGCTTGTTTTGTGTATTGGCAGATTTCCTTCCTAATCTGGTTCCTGATGTCTTGAAGAGTTCTGTATATTAATCTTTTGAATTCTGCACCTGGTAATTCCAGGAAGTCACCTTCATCCAGAAGATTCATTAATTACATGTTTCAAGAGCTTGTTGATGCAATCCTGGTCTGTTTCTTTACATGACATGAAATTGACTGTTGTCTCCGAGTCATCTATAAGTTATTGAATTAGTTTATTTTATGTTTGCCTACTGTATCCTGGCTTATTGCTTTTTTTTTTTTTTATATGCCCAAATGAGTTGCTTGAGTGAGCTAACCTGATTATTTTTGCCTTGAAGCTCTGACATCCTGTCACCAGATGTCTAGAGTTGTTATCAGGTATATCAGTCTAGGAGTCCATTCACTTTTCTTATATGAATTCAGCTCAGGTGTCCAGGAAGCTGATCATCAGGTGTGTCGTACAGGCTCTGTCCTACAGTCTTAGAGGGGCGGGGGGACTGGTGTAGGTACTGGTATCTGGTTGCAGCAGGGGGTCATGCTCTGAACAAGGCAGGGGGCTGAGAACTGTCCCCCAAGTGTCTGTGAGGAAAGCGTATCCCTGTTCTGTAGAGAGTACAGGTGGGTGGGTTCTGCAGACTGTCCTTTGGCACCCAATGCTTTTGGTTGTAAGGACTGGGATGTACCAGTTATCCTTGGGCCCCTGTCATGGGTGGCTGGGTGACTTGAGTGGAGCCACCAGTCCTTATGCTCCTGATGTGGGTAGGTGAAGGCCCTGTTTAACAGGCAAAGCAGTGTCAAATATCAAACACCCACCTCTTCACTGCATAGATGAAACAGTTGCAGTCTGCCAACAAGGGCCTATTCTCCTGAAATAGGCCCACACAGGACCATGCAGGGGGGAAAGGTATTCAAAGTCCACAGACTATTTATGCCTGGACAGGAGCCACTTCTGTCCTGAGCCTCCCCTGGTTAGTGGAGTGGGAAAATTATCTTTTCCCCCAATTGTGAATTTATTCCTACTCCAGGGCTGGGAGGATGGCTCAGCATGCTTAATAGGGCCTATCTCAGGCCCAGGAAAATCAACAGCCACTGAGGCCAGCTTGGGGGTTGGGGGCATGTTAAAATATATGCAAGTACTTAGCTTTTGCTGAGAGTGCCATTCTTCTCTGGTCCCGGAGGTGTGAGTAGGCTGTGTGGCTGGCTGCTTCCCCCTGAGGAAACTGCAGCTGAACATTAGTACTAGCCTGCCACAGCCACTCCTGGAAATGTTGCCCAAGGGATCCTGGTGATTCAGGTCCAGCAACTCCTCTCTATTTCTGAACCATCTCTCTCTCTCCCCCTGACACTCAGTCCATTCTCCAACTTTGCCTTTGATGTTCAGGACTCTTAGCTTGTCAAAAATATAATTGTTTCACTTGTTTTTTTGGGTCTTTGTTGTAAGAGGGATCACAGGAAGCATCTGGCTATTCTGCCATCTTCGCCCTGCCCCATTAAAATTTTTATTATTGGAAAGTAATTGTTCTAGTTATTGTTTCCACTTGAAGGTGAGTTGAGCTTCTTGAGGGTGGAGTATTTGACTTTAATTATTCATGTATCAACAGAGACTTGTGTACTGCATATTAGGCACTAAATGGATAAATGCTCCCAGAAGAAAAAGATACCGTTAAAAATTAAAAGTATAAATGATTGATTTGACTTTCCTTTATAGATGAAGCCTCAGAAGTGAAATCTGTGGGTAATTCATACTGAGATAGAACCAATCTCAATATTAGACTCTTTCTCCACTGAAATGTAAAGGATTCATCACACAATAATTACCTTAATTAAACTCTCTATTTGCATTTTCAGCAGATGTGTTTTCAATCTACTTTTTAGACTTTTTTGTTTTTGTTTTTGACAAGCTAAATGGCCTCATCAACTTTCTCTTGCTTTATAATGGCAAATAGCAATGGAGAAAAAAATATGCCTGGGAAAAGAGGTAAATAAGCACGTGGCAAGCTCTTTGAAAGATTCATCTGCTCAAAGAAAAGCCTCAGATACCACGAGGGGGGTAACATGTATCTTCTTTTCTTCACGTACCAACCAATGCTTTAGGAAGCCCCAAGGGAGAACCTTAATTCCCACTATTGTACTGTAAGGCAGTTGCCTTAATTTTTTCTCTCTTTTCTCCATCCCTCTTCTCCTATTTACTCTGCCAAAAATGGTATTCCAATTCTATGTGTGCCTATTGAAGCTCTAATCACTGTATTTGATTCCATTGTAATGTACCTTCTCTGTCAAGTTCTCCAAGACCAGTTCTGCTTGTAACAATCTCGCTCTCCTCTGGCTTCCTATACCATTTTTTTTTCTTGGGGTCAAGCATATAGTATTTACCCTTACTTATACTGGAGTTGGAACCCTGGTGGCGTAGTGGTTAAGAGTTTGGCTGCTAACCAAAAGATCAGCAGTTCAAATCCACCTGGCGCTCCTTGGAAACCCTATGGGGCAGTTCTACTCTGTATTATAGGGTCACTATGAGTTGGAAGTGACCCTACGGCAACAGGTTTGGTTTTGGTATACTGGAGTTATAGAAGCCCTGGTGGTGTGGTGATTAAAGCACTGGGATGCTAACCAGAAGGTCGGCAGTTCAAACCCACAAACCACTCTAAGGGAGAAAGATGTGCAGGGACAGATTACCCAATAAGTAAGGTACACACAGGCTTACTTGTGCTTACTTACTAATCTGTACTGCACAATTTCACAGGGGATGTGGTGGAAAAGAGGTGAAATTGTGCAGTACAGATTAGTAAGTAAGCACAAGTAAGCCTGTGTGTACCTTGCTGAATGTAAACCTGTGCATACCTTGCTTACTGTTTAATCTGCCTCTGTATGGCAGTATACTTCTGTAAAGATTATAGCCTTGGAAACCCTACAGGGCAGTTTTATTCTGTCCTACAGGGCTGCTATGAGTCAGAATTGATTCACAGCATTTTTTTTTTTTTTATACTGAAGTTATTATTGTACCTCTCTCATGTCTCTTAGTAATCTGTAAACTCCAGAGAGGCAAGGACATCTTTTCCTTATTTATCCCTCTGAGTATCTAGAAGATTCATTTACATAACGTGTGCTCACCAAACAGGATGAAGAACCTGGAAGAGAAAAATATTGTAGAAAAAGATTAAAATATTGAATCTATTTATTGAGAAAAAAGAATTTTTTTTGAATTATTACAATACAGATGATACATGGCTGATTGTTTTGAAATTATAATTTTCATAACTTGAGCCCTTGGTTATTGACCCCATACTTTTAAAAAAACACCTCTGTAATATTAGATATACGAGATCAGCTAGACAGAGGTAGTTAGTGACCCTGAGCACCAAACAAAGGCCATTAAGATCAAAGAGACAACAGCAACTTGAAAGATTAGATAGGCAGCAGTGAGTTTATGTTAATGGAGGAGGAACAAATCAGAAAAGGAGGGTGAGAATGTTTGTAAACTCGAAGACTGTTATCAGTGTCAATGAATTGTACATGTAGAAATGGTTGAATCGGTGTATTTTTGCTATGTACATTCTCAACCACAACAAAGTGAAATTTTTAAAAAAGAGATTAAAAATACAACATTAATTAAATAGGTAATAATTTAAAATGCACAGTAAAGAGGAATAATATATCTACTAATTTGAGTAGCAGCCATTTTAAATGATTTTTAACAAATAAAAAAATCCATCATTTAGAATTAAAAAAAAAATTTTTTAAAACTTCTAAGTCAAATTTGAGATATAAATTGAGACCACAGAAATCCAGAAAATACTGTTAATAAAAGTATATCCATTGATCAAGCAGACTTTTCCCAGAGGAAAAGGCATTGCTTAAATATTTACATTACTAAATAATAAAAACCCAAAACAAATTATTTAAGTGTTTAACTCAAGAAGTTAGGAAAAGATCAATAATAATAAAGTTTACGAAGTTTGTAGTAATGTTAAAAATGCTTACCAAAAAAAAAAAAACCACTGCCATCTAATTGATTCCGATGCATAGTGACCCTATAGGACAGAGTAGAGCTGCCCCACAGAGTTTCCAAGGAGCACCTGGCAGATTCAAACTGCCGACCTTTTGGTTAGCAGCCATAGCACTTAACCACTACGCCACTGGAGTTTCCATAAAAAAAAAAAAAAAATGCTTATATGTTAGTAAATTACATTTATTATATTATTAAAATTTAGAAAACTATTCATGGATGTAAGTCTGAAAAAAAAAAAAGTATTATAATAGCAACAACATCAAAAAAGAACAAACCAAAATCAAACCTGTTGCCATCAAGTTGATTCTGACTCATAGAGACCCTATAGGACAGAGTAGAACTACCCCATGAGGTTTCCAAGGAGCGGCTGGTGGATTTGAACTGCCATTCTTTTTGGTTAACAGTGAACTCTTAACCAGTGTGCCAAACCCACTGCTGTCAAGTCAATTCTGACTCATAGTGACCCTACACAACAGAGTACAACTGCCAGCTTTTTGGTTAGCTGCCAAGCTCTTAACTGCTGTTCCACCAGGGCTCCAAAAAGAAGAAGACCAGCAAAAATGTACTACCTGGGAGGCGGGGCCAAGATGGCGGACTAGGTGGACGCCACCGCAGATCCCTCTTGCAACAAAGACTCGGAAAAACAAGTGAATCAATCACATACATAACAATCTACGAACTCTGAACAACAAACACAGATTTAGAGATGGAGAACGAACAAATACGGGGAGGCAGCGATTGTTTTCAGAGCCTGGAGCCAGCGTACCAGTCAGTGGATTTTCTGGAAAAACTAGTTTCCCAGTGATGGCTCGGAGACAGCAGTCCATATCAAACCACATAAAGAAGCAGACCATGACAGCTTCTCCAACCCCCCAAACAAAAGAATCAAAATCTTTCCCAAACGAAGATACAATCCTGGAATTATCAGATACAAAATATAAAAAACTAATTTACAGAATGCTTCAAGACATCACAAATGAAATAAGGCAAACTGCAGGAAAAGCCAAGGAACACATTGATAAAACTGTTGAAGAACTCAAAAAGATTATTCAAGAACATAGTGGAAAAATTAATAAGTTGCAAGAATCCATAGAGAGACAGCATGTAGAAATCCAAAAGATTAACAATAAAATTACAGAATTAGACAACGCACTAGGAAGTCAGAGGAGCAGACTCGAGCAATTAGAATGCAGACTGGGACATCTGGAGGACCAGGGAATCAACATCAACATAGCTGAAAAAAAATCAGATAAAAGAATTAAAAAAAATGAAGAAACCCTAGGAATCATGTGGGACTCTATCAAGAAGGATAACTTGCGAGTGATTGGAGTCCCAGAACAGGGAGGGGGGACAGAAAACACAGAGAAAATAGTTGAAGAACTCCTGACACAAAACTTCCCTGACATCATGAAAGACGAAAGGATATCTATCCAAGATGCTCATCGAACCCCATTTAAGATTGCTCCAAAAAGAAAAACACCAAGACATATTATCATCAAACTCGCCAAAACCAAGATAAACAGAAAATTTTAAAAGCAGCCAGGGAGAAAAGAAAGGTTTCCTTCAAGGGACAATCAATAAGAATAAGTTCAGACTACTCAGCAGAAACCATGCAGGCAAGAAGGGAATGGGACGACATATACAGAACACTGAAGGAGAAAAACTGCCAGCCAAGGATCATCTATCCAGCAAAACTCTCTCTGAAATATGAAGGCGAAACTAAGATATTTACAGATAAACACAAGTTTAGAGAATTTGCAAAAACCAAACCAAAGCTACAAGAAATACTAAAGGATATTGTTTGGTCAGAGAACCAAAAATATCAGATATCAGCACAACACAAGGTCACAAAACAGAACGTCCTGATATCAACTCAAATAGGGAAATCACAAAAACAAATTAAGATTAATTAAAAAAAAAAATACACGTAACAGGGAATCATGGAAGTCAATAGGTAAAAGATCACAATAATCAAAAAGAGGGACTAAATACAGGAGGCATTGAACTGCCAGATGGAGAGTGATACAAGGCGATATAGAACGATACAAGTTAGGTTTTTACTTAGAAAAATAGGGGTAAATAATAAGGTAACCACAAAAAGGAATATCAACTCCATAACTCAGGATAAAAGCCAAGAAAAATGTAATGACTCAACTAACATAAAGTCAAACACTATGAAAATGAGGATCTCACAATTTACTAAGAAAAACGTCTCAGCACAGAAAAGTATGTGGAAAAATGAAATAGCCAACAACACACATGAAAAGGCATCAAAATGACAGCACTAAAAACTTATTTATCTATAATTACCCTGAATGTAAATGGACTAAATGCACCAATAAAGAGACAGAGAGTCACGGACTGGATAAAGAAACATGATCCATCTATATGCTGCCTACAAGAGACACACCTTAGACTTAGAGACAAAAACAAACTAAAACTCAAAGGATGGAAAAAATATATATCAAGCAAACAATAAGCAAAAAAGAAGAGGAGTAGCAATATTAATTTCTGACAAAATAGACTTTAGACTTAAATCCACCACAAAGGATAAAGAAGGACACTATATAATGATAAAAGGGACAATTGATCAGGAAGACATAACCATATTAAATATTTATGCACCCAATGACAGGACTACAAGATACATAAATCAAATTTTAACAGAACTAAAAAGTGAGATAGACACCTCCACAATTATAGTAGGAGACTTCAACACACCACTTTCGGAGAAGGACAGGACATCCAGTAAGAAGCTCAACAGAGACACGGAAGACCTACTTACAACAATCAACCAACTTGACCTCATTGACTTATACAGAACTCTCCACCCAACTGCTCCAAAGTATACTTTTTTTTCTAGCGCACATGGAACATTCTCTAGAATAGACCACATATTAGGTCATAAAACAAACCTTTGCAGAGTCCAAAACACTGAAATATTACAAAGCATCTTCTCAGACCACAAGGCAATGAAACTAGAAATCAATAACAGAAAAACTAGGGAAAAGAAATCAAATACTTGGAAACTGAACAATAAAAAAAATACCCTCCTGAAAAAAGACTGGGTTATAGAAGACATCAAGGAGGGAATAAAGAAATTCATAGAATGCAACGAGAATGAAAATACTTCCTATCAAAACCTCTGGGACACAGCAAAAGCAGTGCTCAGAGGCCAATTTATATCGATAAATGCACACATACAAAAAGAAGAAAGAGCCCAAATCAGAGAACTGTCCCAACAACTTGAACACATAGAAAGTGAGCAACAAAAGAACCCATCAGGCACCAGAAGAAAACAAATAATAAAAATTAGAGCTGAACTAAATGAATTAGAAAAAAAGAACAGAAAAACAATCGAAAGAATTAACAAAGCCAAAAGCTGGTTCTTTGAAAAAATTAACAAAATTGATAAACCATTGGCTAGACTGACTAAAGAAATACAGGAAAGGAAACAAATAACCCGAATAAGAAACGAGAAGGGCCACATCACAACAGACCCAACTGAAATTAAAAGAATCATATCAGATTATTACGAAAAATTGTACTCTAACAAATTTGCAAACCTAGAAGAAATGGATGAATTACTGGAAAAACACTACCTACCTAAACTAACACATTCAGAAGTAGAACAACTAAATAGACCCATAACAAAAAAAGAGATTGAAACGGTAATCAAAAAATTTCCAACAAAAAAAAGCCCTGGCCCAGACGGCTTCATTGCAGAGTTCTACCAAACCTTCAGAGAAGACTTAACACCACTACTACTGAAGGTATTTCAAAGCATAGAAAATGACGGAATACTACCCAACTCATTCTATGAAGCTACCATCTCCCTGATACCAAAACCAGGTAAAGATATTACAAAAAAGGAAAATTATAGACCTATATCCCTCATGAACATAGATACAAAAATCCTCAACAAAATTCTAGCCAATAGAATCCAGCCACACATCAAAAAAATAATTCACCCTAATCAAGTGGGATTTATACCAGGTATGCAAGGCTGGTTTAATATCAGAAAAACCATTAATGTAATCCATCACATAAATAAAACAAAAGATAAAAACCACATGATCTTATCAATTGATGCAGAAAAGGCATTTGACAAAGTTCAACACCCATTTATGATAAAAACCCTTACCAAAATAGGAATTGAAGGAAAATTCCTCAACATAATAAAGGGCATCTATGCAAAGCCAACAGCCAATATCACTCTAAATGGAGAGAACCTGAAAGCATTTCCCTTGAGAACGGGGACCAGACAAGGATGCCCTTTATCACCGCTCTTATTCAACATCATACTTGAAGTCCTAGCCAGGGCAATTAGGCTAGACAAAGAAATAAAGGGTATCCGGATTGGCAAGGAGGAAGTAAAGTTATCACTATTTGCAGATGACATGATCTTATACACAGAAAACCCAAAGGAATCCTCCAGAAAACTACTGAAACTAATAGAAGAGTTTGGCAGAGTCTCAGGTTATAAAATAAACATACAAAAATCACTTGGATTCCTCTACATCAACAAAAAGAACACCGAAGAGGAAATAACCAAATCAATACCATTCACAGTAGCCCCCAAGAAGATAAAATACTTAGGAATAAATCTTATCAAGGATGTAAAAGACCTATACAAAGAAAACTACAAAGCTCTACTACAAGAAATTCAAAAGGACATACTTAAGTGGAAAAACATACCTTGCTCATGGATAGGAAGACTTAACATAGTAAAAATGTCTATTCTACCAAAAGCCATCTATACATATAACGCACTTCTGATCCAAATTCCAATGTCATATTTTAAGGGGATAGAGAAACAAATCACCAATTTCATGTGGAAGGGAAAGAAGCCCCGGATAAGCAAAGCACTACTGAAAAAGAAGAAGAAAGTGGGAGGCCTCACTCTACCTGATTTCAGAACCTACTATACAGCCACAGTAGTCAAAACAGCCTGGTACTGGTACAACAACAGGCACATAGACCAATGGAATAGAATTGAGAACCCAGATATAAATCCATCCACATATGAGCAGCTGATATTTGACAAAGGCCAGTGTCAGTGAATTGGGGAAAAGATAGTCTTTTTAACAAATGGTGCTGGCATAACTGGATATCCATTTGCAAAAGAATGAAACACGACCCATACCTCACACCATGCACAAAAACTAACTCCAAGTGGATCAAAGACCTAAACATAAAGACTAAAACGATAAAGATCATGGAAGAAAAAATTGGGACAACCCTAGGAGCCCTAATACAAGGCATAAACAGAATACAAAACATTACCAAAAATGATGAAGAGAAACCAGATAACTGGGAGCTCCTAAAAATCAAACACCTATGCTCATCTAAAGACTTCACCAAAAGAGTAAAAAGACCACCTACAGATTGGGAAAGAATTTTCAGCTATGACATCTCCGACCAGCGCCTGATCTCTAAAATCTACATGATTCTGTCAAAACTCAACCACAAAAGACAAACAACCCAATCAAGAAGTGGGCAAAGGAGATGAACACACATTTCACTAAAGAAGATATTCAGGCAGCCAACAGATACATGAGAAAATGCTCCCGATCATTAGCCATTAGAGAAATGCAAATTAAAACTACGATGAGATTCCATCTCACACCAACTAGGCTGGCATTAATCCAAAAAATACAAAAGAATAGATGTTGGAGAGGCTGCGGAGAGATTGGAACTCTTATACACTGCTGGTGGGAACGTAAAATGGTACAACCACTTTGGAAATCTATCTGGCATTATCGTAAACAGTTAGAAATAGAACTACCATACAACCCAGAAATCCCACTCCTAGGAATATACCCTAGAGATACAAGAGCCTTCACACAAACAGATATATGCACACCCATGTTTATGGCAGCTCTGTTTACAACAGCAAAAAGCTGGAAGCAACCAAGGTGTCCGTCAATGGATGAATGGTTAAATAAATTGTGGTATATTCACACAATGGAATACTACGCATCGATAAAGAACAGTGACGAATCTCTGAAACATTTCATAACATGGAGGAACCTGGAAGGCATTATGCTGAGCGAAATTAGTCAGAGGCAAAAGGACAAATATTGTATAAGACCACTATTATAAGATCTTGAGAAATAGTAAAAACTGAGAAGAACACATACTTTTGTGGTTACGAAGGGCGGAGGGAGGGAGGGAGGGACAGGGTTTTTATTGATTAAGCAGTAGATAAGAACTGCTTTGGGTGAAGGGAAAGACAACACTCAATACATGGAAGGTCAGCTCAATTGGACTGGACCAAAAGCAAAGAAGTTTCCGGGATAAAATAAATACTTCCAAGGTCAGCGGAGCAGGGGCGGGGGTCTGGGGAACATGGTTTGAGGGGACTTCTAAGACAATTGGTAAAATAATTCTATTATGAAAACATTCTGAATCCCACTTTGAAATGTGGTGTCTGGGGTCCTAAATGCTAACAAGCGGCCATCTAAGATGCATCAATTGGTCTCAACCCACCTGGATCAAAGGAAAATGAAGAACACCAAAGTCACACGACAACTAAGAGCCCAAGAGACAGAAAGGGCCACATGAACCAGAGACCTACATCATCCTGAGACCAGAAGAACTAGTTGGTGCCCGGCCACAATCGATGACTGCCCTGTCAGGGAGCACAACAGACAACTCCTGAGGGAACAGGAGATCAGTGGGATGAAGACCCCAAATTCTCATAAAAAGACCATACTTAAGGGTCTGACTGGGACTGGAGCAATCCCGGCGGCAATGCTCCCCAGACCTTCTGTTGGCACAGGACAGGAACCATCCCCGAAGACAACTCATCAGACATGAAAGGGACTGGTCAGCAGGGGGGAGAGAGATGCTGATGAAGAGTGAGCTAATTAAATCAGGTGGACACTTGAGAGTGTGTTGGCAACTCTTGTCTGGAGGGGGGATGGGAAGATAGAGGGAGAGGGAAGCTGGCAAAATTGTCACGAAACGAGAGACTGAAAGGGCTGACTCAATAGGGGGAGAGCAAGTGGGAGAAGGGAGTAAGATGTATGTAAACTTACGTGTGACAGACTGATTGGATTTGTAAATGTTCACTTGAAGCTTAATAAAAATTAATTAAAAAAAAAATGTACTACCTGTACAGGTATCAGAGCAGTGGCCAATCAGTAGCAGTGTCACATCTCACAGCTGAGATAGGTAACCATTTACAGTGTGGTAGGCACTCTGTTAAATTAATCTTAGGAGCCTCACAGCAATGATCAGAGTTAAATGCTATTATTCTTCCAGTTTTACAAATGAGAACACTTAAGGGTGAAAGAGGCTAAGTGACTTGTACAAGTTACATAATGAATGATGGAATCAGGAAGCAATCCAGACTAGTCTAACTGCAGAGATACTGTAATGCCTCAACACACAGGAAACTTAGAGACATACAAACTATAAACCACCTCCTGTTGTTGTTTGAAGGAAAAAAAAGTACATTATACCTATAATTCTAAAACAGAAGTTATATGCAAGCTCCATTCTAAAAAATATTTTCAAAAAAGAAAACTATCTGGAAGCTCAACAGAAGCTCTTGATTTCATAGTACCTCCCTCTCCTGGCCCTTCCCCACATTCTAGCACCTTTTTTCCTTCCTGCAATGTTGACTGGAATATTGGTAACTATGAGCATATTAACATCTGCTTTGTAGCCATTTTTATCTCCAGTAATGCAGTCTAAGATTGCATCGGATCATTAGAGCTAATCCTACTGTTGCTTACACTGGGTTTGTAGCTGTAACATTTAGAAATGCTGTCTGCTGCAAGTGACAGAAAACCTGACACAGAGGCTTACATAAATAGGAAAATAAATCTCAATTACCTGAAGTTTGTCAGCAGGCAGATCCTGTTCTTATTTCCATGGCATGGCCATCTTTCAGCCAATACCTCTGTGGTTTCCTTGGCCATTTCCTCCTCCATGTTACTTCCTAACACTCAGATGGCTGCCCTAGCTGCAGATGCTACATCCATGTGAAAAGTAGGAAGACAGAGGAAGGAGGGAGAGCTTTGCCAACTGCATCTTATTATTTATACTAGGAAAGCAAATCAATCTTTCCAGAAGATCTTTCTTCTTGTCATATAGGCCAAAGGTGAGCGACATAGCCACCTTTCACTAAAAGAGAGGGAACAAAGGAGAGGGGTTCCAAATGGCTTTTGGGTAGTCCTGCTATATAAGCATAAGGTGGAGAGTTGCTTGGCAGGGGTGTTGAGATGCGTCATTTCCCAAATCACTTCCTTGTCACTTCCTTAGGGACACCTTCCCTGACATCCCAGGCCATGGTAGGTTCCCCTGTCATCTGTTCTAACAGCACCTTGGACTGCTTTCTGTAGCCCTAATCACGGATTATAATTTATACTTACTATTTTTTTTTTTTTTTTTAAGAAGGAATGTCTTAAAAATAGTGCTTTGGGAAGACTACTAAAACATGGTCATGTGTTAAGAAGTCTGGACTTTTTACAGGTTTTTGTGCATGTCTAGGTATCCATGGGTGTCACAAAGGGTTAAGTGCTCCACTACTAACCCAAAGGTTGACCGGTTCAAACTTACCCAGAGACCCTATGGAAGAAGGGTCTGGCAACCTGCTTCTGAAAGGTCACAGCCCTGAAAACCCTGCGGAGTGTTCTACTCTGCCACGCATAGGGTCACCATGAGTCAGAACTGACTCAAAGGCAACTGGATTTTTTGTTTGTTTGTTTATGCATGTTTAATATGCCCTAAAATATAGTTTACTTTATATGACTTAGTGTACTTGGGAAATGTTTTGATATTTGACCATTCCAACTGGATGGTAATTTGTTCAGAAAATAAGTTACGTAAACAGTTTTTTCAGAATTATTTCCAAAAGTGAACTATAATTTCCTTCTTATTAGCCAGTTTCTACTTAAAGAATGAACTATACCTCAAGGACAATTGCAAATTCCGGTAAGTATAACCTCTGCTAACATATTAATTTAGGACAACTTCCCCTTAAATCGTTTTCCCCTGACATCAGGTGAGTTGATCACAAGAGACTTAATTAAGTCTACATCCTTTATAAATCTGTAATCACTTCCCATCAGACATTCCATTAAAGAGCTGATATTTGTTCGGCAAATCATTGGATTCTTCCAGAGCAGTTTGCCGAATGGTCACATGAACTAATTAGTGTTTATTACAACCTACATATCTTCCAAGAGAAGCTTTAAGCAGACAAGGCAGCATATTTTAACTAAGAGCAATATGTAACTACTTAGAAGACAGAAAATAAATTTGAAAACATACGTATTCTTTTAAAGCTGCCTATTTGTTTCTCAAACCAATAAACAATATTTCCTCAAACAACCATGCATGGCCGCTCTGATAAAGACAGATGTGCCATGATCAATATATTTTAATTAAATTGAGAGCATTCATCAATGTGAAGATGCACATTTATAGGACCAGGCTGATTGCATCAGCTCAATCGTTGCAATTGTTTTAGGGGGGTCGTTTTTAGGGTGCATGGCATAATTGTCCAATTAAAGACAAACTTTCTACTTTCAAATTGTAATGAGAAAAAACACACACACACACACACAACTGGGAAAAAAGGTAAATAAGCATGTGGCAAATACTTTAAAGACTCACCTGACCTAAGGACAAAGGACAGACTGAGAACATATGGGTGAAACAAAGCCAAGCTTTAACGCTACTTCCTATGTCCCCAAGCTACCACCTCCAGGTCAGTTTGTTGTACTGTGGTGGTTAGTGTGTTGCTATGATCCTGGAAGCTATTCCGCTGGTATCCTAAGGACAAGCAGGGTCACCCATGGAGGACAGATTTCGGTGGAGCTTCCAAACAAAGACAGGCTAGGGAGAAAGGTCTGGCGATATACTTCTGAAAATTGGCTAATGAAAACACTATATAGATCACAACAGAATTTTGGCCAATATATTGCTGGAAGATGAACCCAAACATACCAACAGTCAGGGAAATGGCACAAGACCCGGCAATATTTTGTTCTGTTGTACATGAGGTTGCCATGAGCTGGAGCTGACTCAACAGTAACTAACGACAACAATGTCCTCCCAAGACTTAGTGAAGAAGAAAGGGATAAAAGATAGGATAAAGAGGTACCATTTTCACCACACATGGAATAAGATACATGCCACACAGTCTTTTAACGCAACAGCTTGTAGATTCCCAGAGAAGCTGGGTCCTTCCTTTTGTTGTTGAGGGAGGATCTGAATTTCAGCCATCAGGTTGTAGCACACCTGCTATGCATCAAGCATTGAGAGGTTCGCCTATTTGCAAAGCCTGCCCCAAAGAACCACAAGTGCTTGTTTTTAAGGACTCACCTGGTACACTCAAGCCTCCCAGGCATAAATAACCTGCTAACCTGCTGTGTAACATGTTATATTTTCCTCTCTCTTGCTTAGTTATTGTTTATTTTATTTTTCTCACATCTACAAAGTAATATCCCTGAGAGCAGGGGCTAGGCCTCTCTCAATTACCACATGAACCCCAAAACCTAGAACATTGCTTGGTAGAGAGCAGGTGTGTGAATGAATAACAGTAGAGTGCCTAAAACAATGACCAGTACAGAGCAGGCATTCAGTAAGTCAAATTTCCCCATAAATCATGAACAAAATTACCAGGAGCAAAACCACAAAGAAATCTTTTTCTTAGCATTTTCTAGCCTGCTTAGAAAATGCTATTGTAGACTTTCTCTTCTCTCCTGAATATTTTAACTAAGGAGTTTCCATCTGCACTGCCTGATAGAACATATTTTTGAGCTAAAGCATATTAAAAAAAAAAGGCATTGAAGATCAAGAGACACTAGCCTGGCAGACTTGGAAACATAATGAGGAGGATATAAAGTCCTATGAGTTCTACCCAAGCTATTTGATAATTCCTCAGGGCAAACAAGCATATTTGTTTTTGCCCAGATTACTAGACCATGATCCAGAAAGTTGATTCAAACATTTTGGGATAGATAAACCACAAGCAACACTGCTTGAAACCAAACTGAGGAAAGACTAATAGGAATTTTCCACCCTCCCCTCACCTTCCTGCTTCAGAACCATTGTGCCAGATGTGAAAACACTTCTTTTTCATACCTGAGCCAACTTGACAGTCTAAAAAACTGCCTCGTTTTCTGATTTTAAGTTTTGGAAATCCCCCTAGAAATAGCAAACACCATATGTTAAGAATCACTTCATCAAACAAGGAAAGGGTATTCCTTTCATTTAACTTCAGAAGCCCTGATGTCTGTTGCCAAAACAAATTTAGAAGTTGCTTTGACATTCTTCAGTTTTCCCTTAATTTACAGAACTATGAGGGGAAACTCATGTGCTCAGATATCTTCATTTGATTGTAATTCAGCTCAAGGAAGTCTTCCATATGTCTTTACTTTAGTCATGGCTTAAAAAGAACAATAGGTTAGAGGCATTGAATATAATGGTCCCACTAGTAAACAGAAACACCTGGAAAACAGGAACTGACCTTGTCCATGAGTGCCTAATTGCCTCTCTAGCATAGTAAATAATGTTAGCCTCTAGCAAAGACCTGTATGAAGGATACCTCACTGCATATTCACATAGAAACCCATCATCTCTCACGCCAGGTCAGCTCTAGTAACTTCTGAGGCTCCTATAGATATTATTCAGCAAATCAAAAACAGAGGCTTGAACAGGTAGATGTAGAACCAGGTATCCAAATACCAGCAGGGCTGGATTACCCAATGATCAAGGTACCCGCGGTCTTACTTGTGCTTACTTACTAATCTGTAGTGAACAATTTCACCTGTTTTTTACCACGTCAAAAAAAAAAAAAAGTCAAAGATGTGGTGAAACCCGTGTGAAATTGTTCGTGAAAATTGTTCACTACAGATTAGAAAGTAAACACAAGTCTGTGCATACCTTGCTTAATGTAAGCCAGTGTGTACCTTGCTTTCTGTAAGCTGGTTTGTACCATGCTTACTGGTTAATCCACCTCTGAATACCAGGAATAGGAAGGTTTTATGGGGAAAAAGCCCCTGTCTATGAGTTCAACTAGCTCAGTTTGTGATATTAGATAAATTACCTCTGATCTCTGGCCTTCTATTTCGTTACATATAAAATAAGTGAGGGGAAATTCAGCTGATGTGGTCCTAGTTACCATCCCTTATTTTTTCAATTGGAGCAGGTTAACTCTTCTCTATTTTAATTTCTAGGGGCTTGGCCCAAGTCAGAGTCCCATAGGTATCAAAATCCCACAGTATGTCTACAATGAAGAGAATTTCAAGTAGAAATTTTCAAAAGAGGTATAGGCAACCAGGGCCTAGCGACAGTGACCAGGAGTTTGCCACCTGTAGTTAGTTCTGAAGGGACACAAGAGGAAACAGTGTTATCTCTATAGGAGGTAACTGAGAGCTGGGGCTTGGGAGGAGGAAGCACCCAACCAAGCTGTAGGGGAACACATGTTACAAGAAATCCAGGGTGAATGCAGGGGTGAAGCTAAAGTAGAAATACAGAAAAGGGGCCCACCTCTCTCCTCCTGGTCATCCAGCCTCTCAGTAGTGTCTCCCATTGTCCAAATCCAACCAGAAGCAGAGAGCAAGGAAACCTGAGTGCTACATTTCATAGGGGTCAGAGCTTTTGGGGATAAAACAAGGCAAAGAAGGGTGGAAAGTGGATGGGATAGGTTAAATGGTGAATAACCTCATCAGCAGAGGTGCCAAACAAGGTTTAGTTTTAAGAAGGGATCTACTGGGAAAAAGAAAAAGCTTAAAAATCTCTGACAAATTATTTCTAAGAACTGTTCATTCTAACAGTCAGTGAGTTTTGAAACACCGCATGTGAACATATTTCTTTTTCTTAAATTTCAGTTTTCTCTATCTTGAAAGAAATTGCCTCTATAAAGTTCAACAAATCTAATAAATCTCAATGCAACTCTTCCATTATAGCCACGTGGAAGAAGCGAGCATTTTCACAACACTGCAAAGAACTTGAGTTTATACAACTTCTCAAGCAGACCTGACAACAAATATATGATCCAAGTATTATTATGTCCATCTTACATGGAAGTAAACTGAGGCTTAGTGAAATTTCATGGCTAATAAACAACTAAGGTGACATCTAAATCATGCCTATCTGACACTAGAGCTGATCTTGCCACTCTTTCCTCGTATCTTAATTGTACCTATTATCCAGGAATTAAGGTATCACTGCCCTGTTCCTTCTACTAACCCCACCCTCAAACTAGAAAGCTATTTAAATTGAAATTCTGCTGAAAAACAACAGAGAAATATGTTGTTGCCTTCTGCAGAAGTTCCATTTTTACTATCAGTTAATTGCTTCAAGACCATCCCCAGTCATATTCGGGATAGGAAAACTAAAATATTAATGACAACCACCCAACAACAGTCTATTAATACGCTCAAGTAATCATCATATTTTCTTATTATTAAAAACAAAATGTGTTACATCCATGACGGAATAACAAAAAACAAACTCATCATCACACTTTAAACAATTAGAAAGCTGGAAAAAATACATGAAACAAAATTTTCAGATTCTTGGAAAAGGGAAACAAGCTAAGTGAGCCCTATTCCTCTGCTCTCTACCTGGAGGCACATTCCAGAATAAAATGCGGGGAGTGGAATCCCTAGCAGGACACAGTAGGCTCACTTTCTTTAGGAGGCAGAAGGACGAGACAGTGGGAAGTTGCAAGGCAGAGTTCTAGAGAGAAAGGCTTCACACAGGAAAAAAAGAAAGAGTCCCAAAAATCTCCATTGTGATTTCTTTGCCTGTTTGCTAAATAATAAGCTATGAATGCACAGAGTGAAACTGCTTGAGGCTGAGCAAAGAACAGCTGGGGATTATAAACTGACCAATTTCCAAAGCATACACAGAGCAAGGAGACAGTTTAGCTCTGACCAGCCAGAGAGGATCATACTCATTTAATTCTCAGAAATTCTTTTAATACTCAGGATATTCAGGTGACACTGCAGACATATCACACCATGGTAGAAGAGTTAGCATTTCTAGACAAAACCAAGTGTAGACTTCCCCTAACAAAGCTTAAAATGGGTCTTGAATGGATCAACCTGATCTGCAAGTAATTTAATTGCCTACTAGAACAAAATCCAACACGCTTAAGAGAAAGTTGGTCCAGACACCTCATTGCTGATGACAGATGGATCTTGGCTGAAAGCAGAGAATACCAGAAAGATGTTCACCTGTGTTTTATTGACTATACAAAGGCACCTGACTGTGTGGATCATAACAAATTATGGATAACACTGCAAAGAATGAGAATTCCAGAACACCTAATTGTGCTCATGTGAAACCTGTACATAGACCAAGAGGCAGTCGTCGGAACAGAACAAAGGGATACTGTGTGGTTTAAAATCAGGAAAGGTGTGTGTCAGTGTTGTATTCCTTCACCACACTTATTCAGTCTGTATGCTGAGCGAATAATCTGAGAAGCTGGACTATATGAAGAGGAATGGGGCATCAGGATTGGAGGAAGACTCATTAACAACCTGCATTATGCAGATGACACAACCTTGCTTGCTGAAAGTGAAGAGGACTTGAAGCACTTACTGATGAAGATCAAAGACTACAGCCTTCAGTAGGAATTACGCCTCAACATGAAGAAAACAAAAGTCCTCACAACTGGACCAATAAGGAACAGCATGATAAACAGAGAAAAGACTGAAGTTGTCAAGGATTTCATTTTACTTGGAGCCACAACCAACACCCATGGAAGCAGCAGTCAAGAAAGTAAATGATGCATTGCATTGGGCAAATCTGCTGCAAAAAACCTCTTTCAAGTGTTAAAAAGCAAAAATGTCACCTTGAAGACTAAGGTGCATCTGACCCAAGGCATAGTGTTTTCAGTCACCTCATATGCATGCAAAAGCTGGACAATGAATAAGGAAGACCGAAGATTTGGCACTTCTGAATTACGGTGTTGGCAAAGAATGCTGAATATACCATGGACTGCCAAAAGAACAAAGAAATCCTTCTTGGAAGAAATACAGCCAGAATGCTTCTTAGAAGTAAGGATGGCAAGACTACGTCTCACATAGTTTGGACATGTAATCAGGAGGGATCAGTCCCTGAAGAAGGATGTGCTTGGTAAAGTAGAGGGTTATTGAAAAAGAGGAAGACCCTCAATGAGATAGATTGGCATAGTGGCTGCAACAATGGGCTCAAGCATAACAATAATTGTGAAGTTGGTGCAGGACTGGGCCGTGTTTCATTCTGTTGTACATAGCGTTGCTATGAGTCAGAACCGACTCAACAGCACCTAACAAAAACAAAAAGGAAAAGAAGCTAGACATAAATGAGTGCATACTTTGTTTCCATTTATTTGTAAGTCTAGAAAATGAAATCACTTCTAAAGTGACAGAAAGTAATTCGACAGTTCCCTGGGACCACGATGGGCATGGCTGATTGACCGCAATGGGGGATAAGAAAATTTTCTAGTGTAAAGGAAATATTCTATATCTTGATTGTTGTGATGGTCATGGGGCACATGCACTTTTCAAAACCCATCTGACCATAAAATGGCTGTCTTTTATTGTATATAAATTACACCACAATAAAGTTGGTGTAAAATAGTGGTTTTTGTGTGTGTTTAATAAAAATTTACTAAGATTTCCATGCACAGTACTGTTAATAGTACTGTCAACAATGCTGTTAAAAGGTGCTAGAATAAAGCAGTCTGTTTTCTCCAAGGGTTCACAGTCTAGGCGGGCATAATGATAAGCACATAATTATGTCAAACCCAAAGCAGTGAATGTTGGGTGTCATGCACCCTTCTAAGTGTTCTCCTGCTACTTCACCTCTTAAAATATTATCTTTATTTGTGACTTCTCACTTACACAAATATCTGACATAAGACACGTTCAAATCTTTTGCTCAGAGTAAATGCACCACTACTGAAAAGTATTGTTAAAGGACATAAAATAAATAGCTTGGTAAAATACATGTGAAAGCTGGAAATCCCTGGGCCACCACATTGCAGATTTTTTTAATTTCCTTTACCTTGGTTGTGGTGGCTGGAAAGTTGGGCCATCTTTCTAACCCACTAGGTCTTGGTGAGATTCTTCACTGGTAGTTTCCTTAGCACCCACAGTGGACTCTGCTACCCTGGTGTCTTCTCAGTCTGGCATTATTCTGAGTAGTGTCCTTTGTTCCCTGGATACTATGCAACAAGCTCCTCATTATCACAGAGTCTGAAAGTTGGGGAACTCAAAAAAATTGAAGGAACATCCACTTTACGCAGGAATATTTTCTCCCTCCAAGCAATATTTTATTTTTCTCCTTCTTCTTTTTCCTTCCTTTCCTCCCTTCCTTCCCTTCCTTCTTTCTTTCTTTTATGAAGAAGAGGATGTTCAGAAGAGAGTCACTTGTGTCTTGAAAGACTCTTCCTCATCCAGCAGTCCACAGCTCCCCTTCGGCATATTCTGTGTTGTAACACCAACATCTATTGACCATTAGCAGTACCTTGGCTAAACTGTGTGTTCTCTGACTCGTGCCTAATTAAAAGTATGTTGCAAAGGGAAAATGTTCAATGTGTGAAAAAATGCATTATCAATTTTTTCTTTGGTTTTTTCTTTTTAAAAAAATTATTATGGTACAAACATATAATACATTTCCAGTCCATTCCACATTTCTCTGCCCACCCCCCCCCCCACACTTTTTAATTTTGATGCATTGGGGATGCTATAGTTAATAACAACTTCCTTAATACAATGATTTCAGATATTTTAAGCAGTAGGAGAAAATCTTAGTAGAGAGAAATGGCCAACAAAAAAGCATTTACCCTATAATCTTGAGTTTCTCTTTCCCTTGAGATCTTTCTATTTTACTCTCCTGCTACCATTGCATAATTGCCCCAGGGTTTACTTGAATCCCTTTAATGCTTTGATTGAACCCGAACCAAATCTCTTTTCTTGATTCCTCTCAGTACAGCTAATACAGGCTGTAGCTGTCTAAAGGACTTTTCTAAACACAAAGGGATAACAACAATGAAATAAACAATGAACCTGAGAGCTCTAAAAAACTTGGTTTACAAATTATATCTTGTCTTAGCTAGATCCAAAAACCAAACCCATTGCCATCAAGCCGATTCCGACTCATCGTGACCCTATAATATCCAGGAAAGAGAGTCTTACTAGGTCCTCTCTTGTCTAGTTGTTTCCCAACTTGATTAGTTACTTTTAACTCACCACTAAGAAGATACTCTTCAACATTTTGACCCCTCTTCAAACAAGAACCAAAATACAGGCTAAGAGCTCTCTTCTATCCATCTAGTACTTTCACTTCTGATTTCTAGTCAAGGGTCTTTGTGAAACGGATACAAGGAATGATGTCACCTTTGAGATGGTTCCTCTCTTTTAGATAACAGACATATGATCTTATTCCCCGTATAGGCCTTACAGTTTTCCAATACCTTAATTCAGCTTCATATTTGTGTGAGAAACATTCTATCTATACATAAAATGGTGGCCCATTCCTTACAAAGGCTCACAAAAAGGGGCTGCCTCTGTGTCCAGAAAGCTAGTTTAGGACTATTTCCTTGAGAGGAAGTTGAGGCTCCAATCCTGGTATTTTTCTTTTCCCTTGAAAATGCTTTGAAAACTCTCTCTCCCCATTTTTGGAGGAACTGAGTTTTTAATCTATTCTCTGTTCCTGCCTTTATGATTTCAACGGAAGAGCTTCAAGAATTTTAGATAATTCCAGGTCAAATGGCATAGGCTTAAATTTTATAAAACAAAGGAAACAAAAAGAGGCGTCAAGCAGAAGGTCACCTGAATCTACCTTCTGGCATTTTGTTATCACTGCTGTCAGTCACTAAGCCTAAGCACATCTCTGGGTACTGAAGATGTAGGAAGGCAAGTAATGGGCTTTTTAGTAAAGCAGAATCTTTAAATCCCTAACAGCAAACCTCTAAATTCCTGACAGCAGCTGCACCATGGTCTTCTAAGCATTTCTTTGGGTTATCTGGTGTCTCATGACTTTTACAGAAAAATACTAAGGGGATGATGGGGGGTGCAATTCACCAGTGAAAAGCAAGTGAATATGGGGCCAGGGTAGGTTATGGGATGGGAATTTAAATCCACCTTTCAATTTCGTTAGGGTGTTTCTTAGGTGTGTCTTCCACTACGAATAAGACATTAAAGGGTGATTTTTTTATGTATATTTATGACTCTCATACTAATATAAAATTAATCAGTGTCAAGCATTTTATTTAACTCATTAATTAATGAAGGAACCAGGATGGTGTTAAAATGGGCTCAAAGGAGAATTCAAAGTACCATACAGACATACGCCTATGTATGCAGAAATGAATTTACAAATAGAAGTATAATGGATACGGTCAATTGCATTCCAACAGACACAATTCATACTCATTTCTATGGACCAGAGTCATTTGCAATATATTCAAATCATCCCAAATACACTTTTATCCACCCTTTTAAAAAAGAGAATATTCATTTGGAATTAATCTTCAAGAATAAGATACGTTAGTATCTTTAAAAGATTGTTGAAATTTCCCTCCAAACATTTATCATTTAATGACAACAACGTTTAAAAAGGAAAGAAAAGTGACAGGACGGGAGGTGGGAGATTAAATGAACAAAATGAGGAAAGGCCAAAAGGTCTTTTTGGGACTCAAGGCTTTTACTGATAAACTAATGAGGTCTTTAGCCTTCAAAACATTCAAAGCTCCAAAAAGAAATTAATTTTTTAAAGCCCTTCTGCTCTAGATAACAACTTGAAAAACGCCACTTTAATATTTTTTGCATTGCATGTTTTTATCATACGTAATGGATGCTATACTTAATACAGCGTGACATTTCAAGTGATTAAGGGCCTGGTGGGGGCATTAAAAATGCACGACCTTATTTGCATTTACACTAATGATTTTATAATGGGAGTTTTATTATATTAATTATGACCACTGGGAGTCAAAGAAAGCAAAAGAAATCCAAGAAATTCCACTCTTTGATAAAATAGCTGTTACCAGATTTGTTGACATAGGTGGTTATTTGCACGAAGGGAAACAAAAGCCTTTACAACTATTAATCGTGGCGAACTTCATGTGCTTTGCAGTAATTGTTGTTGTTGTGTGCTGTCAAGTTGATTCTGACTCACAGAAACCGTTTAGGACAAAATAGAACTGTCCCATTGGGTTTAAGAAGCTGTAATCGTTATGGGAGCAGATCACCAGGTCTTTTCTCCTTCGGAGCAGTGAGGGGGTTTGAACCGCCCACCTTTCAGTTAGCGGCTGAGAACTCTAATCATTGTCCCATCAGGGCTT
This sequence comes from Elephas maximus indicus, assembly GCF_024166365.1. Taxonomy (NCBI): domain Eukaryota; kingdom Metazoa; phylum Chordata; class Mammalia; order Proboscidea; family Elephantidae; genus Elephas; species Elephas maximus. The sequence continues at coordinate 39,778,598 of NC_064837.1, read as the reverse complement.
CTTTTATAGTAATTACTAAATTAGTTAATCCATTTTTGCTGGCTTTTAAGAGCCCTGGTGGCACAGCGGTTAAGCAGTGGGCTTCTAACCGAAAAGTCAACAGTTTGAACCCATCAGCCACTTCTTTAGGAGAAAGATGTGACAGTCCGTTTCTGTAAAGATTTACAGTTGGAAGCCCTACAGGACAGTTCTGCTCTGTCCTGTAGGGTTGCTATGAGTCAGAATCAACTTGACGGTAATGGGTTTTTGGTTTGTTGGCTTTTAGGTATTTCTTTTTTTTCCCCCCCTTCACAGCATGAGAAACAAACTAAATCTTCATGTAGCTAGTTTCAGCATTTGGGTTGGTTGGCATACAAGGTCAAGCTGATCTGCTCCACAACCCTTTATCCACTCACTCCCCGAACCCAGTCTAACAGCAAAACTCAGTTCATGGCTAATTTCTGTGTTACTAATTTGCAGAGTGTTTTGGATGGTATATAGTTTTAATATGACAAATTGCCTTTTGGAAGCAAAAATTCCTAGGACCTCCCTCCCTTTGGAGGTGAGGAGGCAACCCAAAATATCTACGGCTGTTGGGAGCCCACAGCTACTGACTCACTGAGGGCAATTAAAGAGATTCTGCCTAATTTTAAAATATTTTGTCTCTGACAGGCACAATCATTTCTTTGCGCTTGTGTATAAAGCTTTTACTAGGGACAAGAACTTCTGAGTATGCCAAACAAAGTATTTTGAGGAAGAAACTTTCATACATGCCCTGAAGCCAACTAAGTGCAGGGAGGAGAGATAGTCTGTTAGTAGTGACAGCAGGAGGGAGTCGAGTCAATGCTCGGGGATAATTATGGATTGTGTTGTTCTTTAAAAGCAATAGAGACAAGGAAATGGTCTAATTTGCCATGCCTGTTTGCTACTCCAGCAATATACTGCTTGTAATAAGATTTCACACTTTAATTCATCTGAGAACCTTGCGGTGTTTTACAAGCACTAATTACTGAGAATCTCACCATGCTTAACTAAGACAAGCAGAGACCATAGCACAGATCCTATTTTAGGTTGGTAAATAGAATGGAGAAAATTCACCATTCTGAAGAACACTGAGAGAAAATTAGGACTAAAAACAGCCAGCTAATGTCATAAAAAATCATAGGCTTCTCTTTCTAGGTCATTACAATCATAAAACTATGAAATTTATCCTAGGAATAATAAATCATGTTTTCCTAATACATTTTTATTTGTTTAAATATACATACATATATACACACATATATGTATATATAACCCATAGGGTTTCCAAGGAAACATATATATATATTATGTATATACCCGGTAAACCCAATGCTGTTGTGTTGATTCCGACTCATAGGGACAGAAGACAGAGTAGAACTGCCCATGTATACATATACATACATACATATATATATACATACATATCCATCCATCCATACACACATACATACACACACATACACATATACATATTTGTATTATGTATGTGTGTATACATATACATATACATACATACATACATACATACATACATACATACATATATACATATATATATGGGGCCAAAGATTGAGTGAGGCAGAAGGGATATAAGAATCTATTTGGGGCAACAGCCAAACAAACCACCCATCACTTGCCATTGAGTTGACTCTGACTCATGGTGACCCCATGTGTGTCAGTATAGACCTGTGTTCTAAAGGGTTTTCAACAGCTATGATCTTTTGGAAGTAGTTTACCAAGTCTTTCTTCCAAGGTACCTATGAGTAGACTTGAACCTCTAACCTTTAGTTAACAGCCAAGCACATCAACTGTTTTGTACCTCCCGGGGACTCCAGCATGCAGACAGACTGCTATAATACTTCGTTATGAGTACTGTGATGAAGGTACTTACAAAGGCCAACAACAGCAGGAAGCAGAGGGTATCTAAATCTACTCAGTAAAGTTAGAATTGTGATAGGAAGAATGAGTACAGGAGTGAGGGAATGGGTTTTCGGGCAGAAAGAACCTTTGCAAAGGCATGGAGACACTGTTTGGAACCAGCAAGTGATTTGGTATGATTACAAGATAAACAAGGAAGAGTGCAAATTAGATGGATTGCAATATGCAGAAGAAGAATGGGTAGAGTTAAAGAGGAGAGTATTGGGAATAAAAAAGAATATCTTGTTCGTAAAGCATAACTCATGTTCATTTAAGCAACACCGGAATTAAGATCACTTGGTACTCCAAAATTATATCAGACATGTGCTTTCACAAAACCCATGTTGTAACAGTAATTTCTCAACATTAGATTAATTAATATAGCAGCTGCCTTGCTTTTTAGCTTCTAATCTTGTTAGAAAACCATGAATTGGAGCCTTTTTTTTTCCAAGCTTGCTTCTCCAAAGGCATTAGAAGCAGGTTTCCATTATAAATTGGTTTCCTTGCTTTATTGAAGGTAAATAGTTCTAGCTTTAATAGAGATATAGTATATATATCCTGTCATTTTTCATTGAGAGCTTTGTAAAAGTAGGGCTTTTAAGTAAAATGTATTTTTTTTCTTTTATACTTCCACTAAAGTTAAAAACATGCAGATGAAAAATGCATTTATCCACCTCCCTTGACCTACGAAATATTCAAAATCAGTTTAAACTTCAAAATCTTAGAAAGCTGTTGACAAAGAGAATGAAGAAGAGTTTTGCCAACCAAAATGGCATTACTGTCACTGTTAACTTGCTTTAAATTGCCATAGAAAAGGGAGTCTTATCCCACGTCAGCATTTCTCATTGGCTTAAAACCAACCAGTGAGTATTATATTTTATGGGATCAGACATGAAGTATGTGACTAAATATCAATCTTGCAAACTACTACACTTAACAGCCAGAACACACACCTAGGAGACTACAGCAATAAAGTAAACTTATTGCTCAGTTAAAACTACTTAAGCTTAAGTTTGAGAAATGATGTCACCTAGTCCCACTTACAAAGATCTCAGACTCTCTGGACTTAATTGTTCATTGGGAGGTCAGCAACCTACTGAATAAAGAGAAAGCTAATGTAATATGAGACTTTCACATTTGGTTTGTCTGGTATTGCCTAGAAGGAATGAAATTTGTTTGAAACCAATAGAGGAAAGTCTGTAGAAAGGATTCATATGGGGGAGCTTGGGATGTGGATCGTTCATTTACCTATTCAAATAAATATTTATTGTTCTTCTATTATAAGCAATGTACTGTGTTACGCAGTAAACCCAGTGCCGTCGTGTACTGACAAAAAATAACAACTGGAAGACTCTTTATGTTTGGCCATGTACTATTTTCAAGACATAATCATGTTAATAAATAAGACCAATTCAGTGAGGTAAGCATTACACAACGTATTTAGGAAACACTAAAGAAGGAATAGATAACTCTATGAGGCTAAGAAAAGCTTCACATTTGCACACTTGCACTAGGACTCAATTCTTGACTTCGCCGTGATAGAATTCCTTAACTTTGACCTTGGCCATGTCATTTCCTTCGAGCAGTGGAATATGTTAGTGGATATAAGGGTAGCAGATGCTTGAAAAGTGATTACAGATGTGAGCTAACCCTTGTACTCCAGAAGAATATACCCTTGAGAGCTGTTGTTGCTTCAGCTGGGGACCCAGAACAAATCAGCAGCCTAGAGCCAAGCCCAGGTTGCCTAGAGCCTAAGCAGAGCCAATAAGCTAAGACCAGTCTGGGTCACTCACACTACAGTCAAACTGCAGATCCACGAATTTAAGAATAAATCCTTGTTGCAAACCAGATTTTTAGATTGTATTTTGTGCAGCAAAGCTGACTAACAAAGTATTTAAGCTGGATTTTAAAAAATGGGTAAGAATTTCGCAGGAGGATAAGAAGGAAAGATATTCCAGGTAGACGGAACAGCATGTAAAAAGGAATGAAGCCATAAAATTACATGGTATGTTTATCAAGTATCAAGTAGTTAAACGTTGCTAATATGTAGGGTATGTGAAGTGACTGGCTTAAAATTAGACTGGAAAGGTTGGTTAGAATTATATTGTTAATGAGTTTGGAGTTTAACCCATAAGTAATGAATAGATATTTTTAAGGCATGAAATGTTAAAATTAAATTTATATATATACACACATATGTATATATATATATTCATATATATATAAATTAATATTCATAGTTCTTCAAAAAAAGAAGTAACTTAGGCAATTGTATCAATTATTCAAGTGATAATCTGTGACATTCTTACCCTAGCCAATGACAGTATGAATGGAAAACAGAAAAAGAATATGGCTACAGTGACTGATTGGAAGATGGCTTTAAAGGAGAGGATTCAAGGACAAGTGCAATTTGAGAAATTGGATATAACAATACCAGTTACCCTAAGAAGGAGAAACATCCCAGAAAAAAAGACAATGAGCTTAACTTAAAAATGCTACATTTGGGGCAACCAAAGGAGGTTTTTCAATTGTCAATTAGAATTATGAGTCTGGAGTTCATAGAGTAGTTGGAATCAGAGCTGTACATGAGGAAATCATTAATGTGATTGTTAACTATAGATGTAAGTATGCAGTGTATTATGGTAGAATGATCCCAACCATTGAAATCTTGTCTGTTACTTGTGAATTATATGATTTAAGGGCAATAACATTTCTGAGCCCTGGTTCCTTCATCTTTAAATACAGTAATAATGATTCCTACTGCTTAAAGGGGGCCCTGGTGATGCAATGTTTAAGAGCTCTGGATGCTAACCAAAAGATCAGCAGTTTGAATCTACTGGCTGCTCCTTGGAAACCCTGTGTGGGACTGCTTACAGATACAGTGATTAAATAAAACTACACACACATACACACACATATATAGAGAGAGAAAGAGAGAGAGAGAGAAGTGGGGGTACCCATAAGTGGAGGTGCTGCTCTAACAAATACCAAAAATGTAGAAGTGGCTTTGGAACTGAGTAATGGGTAGAGGCTGGAAGAGTTTTAAGGTGCCTACTATAGGGTTGCTATGAGTCAGAATCGACCTGATGGCAACGAGTTTTGTTGTTGTTGTTGTTTTGTTTTTTTATAGTAAAAGCTTAGGTTTCCTTGAAGAGATCATTGGTAGAATCATGGATGTCAAAGGCAATTCTGGTGAGGGCTCAGAAGGAAGTGAGGAGAACTATAGAGAAAGCATCATTTTAAAGAATATATATGGCATCATCAACAGAATGTAGCTAGAAATGTGGACATAAAACATGCTTCTGGTGAGGCTTTAAAATGATGGACATGTGATCAGGCAATAGAGGAAGGGTGATGGTTTTTATGCAGTGGCAAAGAACTTGTCTGGATTATACTCAAATGTTTGGTAGAAGGTAGGACTTGTAAGTGATGAACTTGGATATCTGTCTGAGGAAATTTCTAAGTTAGACCTTAAAGGGGCCACATGGTTTCTCCTTTTTGCTTGTAGTAAAATGTGAGAAGAAAGTGATGAACTTAAACTGTGCAAAATGAAAACAAAATTTAAAGATTTAGAAAATTCTGTTGTACAAACTAAGGACACGGGTCCTAGAATTTTCACCAAGGATGTGGCTACACAATCTTTTGTTAAAGAGACTAAGCCTATGACCGATAGATATAACCAGCTACCACAGCAGAAAACCCATCAGCTTAGTCTGAAGGGGAGAGAGAAAAAAGGAAAGGAGGTAATGCAGTCTGCCTCTTGGAATTCTACAGAGAGGAAACAGGCCAAAGGAGCTGTATCTGTTGTCTTAAAAAAAAAAAAAAGAACTATCCCTGGAGCAGCTTGTAGATCAGTGGAACTGTTGGAAGGAGCAGAGAAAACAGAGCTGCCTTGGTCTCAATGAGTGGGGCCGCAGCCTCTGGAATCTCAAAGGGTGGGACCACATTCTCTGTGGTGGCAAACGGTAGAGCCACCACCTCCTAGGTTTCAAACAGTCAGATCTTCACCATCTCCGTTCAAGAGTGTGGGGTTGCCATTCAGTTTGGTCAAGAGGATGGGCTGCTACCCAAAGCTGAGGAGGCAGAGCTGCCATGCTGAACAGGAAGGAGAATGAGGCCTGCCAAGGCTGAAGGGGTAGGGTTACCATTCAGATGGAAACAGAGGGAACAGAGTTGCCATCCCAGTGGGCTTGGAAGGTGAAGCTGAAGCCCAGGACTGAGGGGCCTCCACCCAGAATCTAGAGAGTGTGGCCAACAACCGGAGTCTGTAGGGCAGGGCCATTGCCTTACAGAGAGAGTGTTTGCTGGAATTCAAAAGAGAGAGAGAGAACGACAAGAAGGAAGGAAAACTGAACGTGATCCAGAGTTTTACGGAGACCAAGAAAGATAGCTCCTAAAAACAGATCACTGGGTTTGTAAATTAGGAGATCACTGGAGTCTTAACGAAAGGCATTTTGTGACTGTTCAATAAATCCTGATTGTTAGAAATTATATAGAAATTCGAAGGATGGCAGGAGCTTTAGAATACTTAGGTAATAGTTGTAAGTGATTTCACAGTTTAATTTAAAAAGCCTGCTGTTGGTGGAAATGGTATCGTGTTTTAATTTTTTTTTAATGAGAGAAAAAATAACAATCCAGGACTATGAATATTTAGCTTGTCCTATTAGCCATTCCATTTAGTATCCATGAGACTTGGCTAAGTCATTTTACTCACCTTAGGCCCAGTTTTGTTTTACAAAATCCAAGTAATAAAAGAACACCCTACAAATTTACAGAATTACTGTGAGAGCAAACAAAATATGTAAGGGATTAAAATACCTCATAAATATCTGGTTACCAAATTGGGGGAGGGGGAGGTTATTAATAATAAGCCAAAGAATGCATATGGAATAATGGACTTTCTCTTGTTTTCTAATTTCACTTTTTTTTCCTGAAAAGACCTATTACCATGGTCCTATTTGTTATTCCTCTCATTACAGGAGCCACACAATAAGCCGTAAAAGGCACAAGAATTGTTCTAAGTGTGGTCTTAAACTCTATTTTATTGATCTGCAACAAGCCAAACACAGAATGTGAGAATAAACATTTAGAGAGCTGTATAGCAAGTTGATGTTTCACAATATTTTTATTATATTTTACATAAATACAGGACTGAAACTGATTGGAAATAAGAAAAAGAAACTAGTCCAATTTTACAGACAGTTGGCACGACACAGATGTAAGCTTTTAAGTTCCTTTATTACACTCATCACACTCCAAATCCATAAAGCAGCTTCTGTGTCCTTGATTTCAGATCCTGAGTAGGACAATGTTATATAGTCTGAGACTAAAACTTGAGTCCACAGGGAGATTTTTAAATGGTGTTGCTTCCCAAAGAGAAAGTATGTTCTGTGAAACCCAAGTCCAGGGAGAACTTTCATTTAAAGAAAAAAAAAAAAAAATTGACTGTTAAGTCTGGTAAGCACAATATTCTCAGAAATTCACAATGTTCTTTAGATGATAAAGTCTTTGAACGTTGCTACTGTCAAGAAGTCTCTGTGCCGTCAAGTTTATTTTGTTCATCAGCATTTCTCAATTTATTTGATCATAGTTACATACCTCCTATAAGGCATGTTTTGTGAAACGCTGTTTTGTAAGTTTTCCATACCCAAACTGGTGCTTTTCCTTAATTTTAATGAAGAGTATCATCACCCCATGACCTTTCTAACTGCTCCTAAGAATCTCTTCATTTATTCATCTGTTCATTGATTTAAAAATATTTATTAAGTGCCTAAAGTGTGCCCAGAATTGTTTCAGAACAGGGTATAAAATAAGCAAATAAAAGTAATTTCTCCTCTTGTGCAGCATAAAATAAGTACAGAAAATCAACTTTGGTTAAATATTCATGCAAATATAAAATGAAAATAATGCTATACAGTGAAAGTATAAAATGAGAATGTGTAAAATAACTAGTGATACTTTTTTTTGAGGTCTACTAACTACCTACAAGTGGAAAAGACATTAGCAGTCACTCTGAAATTCAAAATCCAAAGTTATTTATTCTATCTTCTCTATGTGGAAATAAATTCAGTCAGGTCACGTAGAAAATACACAGATATATAGGCACAGTCCCAGCCCTCCATAGCTCATGACTTACTAGGAAATGAAGCAGGTGAATTTCTCTTCCAACTGCAATGTTTTCATTTCTGAATAGCCCCATTTTAGGGAAATTCATGGCTATGAAATATAAGATAAATGTGGACATGAGTCATTCATGAAAAGCCTCATAACTATTTTTGTATTATCTAAAGTTCAAAAAATAATAAAGCTTATTTAAAATTGTTATAATCTTCTGTTGACATCATTCGTCCTACTCTCTTGGCAACGGCACTCCTCAAATATTTAAGGGGATGTATGAAGAGTCTCTGGCTGGTCCAAATGGTTAATGGACTCGGCTGCTAACTGAAAGGTTGGTGGTTCAAGTCCTCTCAGAGGCGTCTCAAAAAATCAGCTACTGTAAAGCTTACGGAGTGCAGTTTTACTCTGACACACATGCGGTTGCCACTGATGGCAACTCATTTGGTAGTGAGTTGAGAGAGCTCTGGGCTGAGCAAGGAAAAAGATAATATCACGGTGTAGTTATTTCCTGGTGTGATATACTGAGAGTAGCATGCAGGGGGGGTGGTCCCTGACTGCAGGAGATCTTCCAGAGGCAAGTGGTGCAGGGAACCATCAGCAAGGGAAAGAGCCAGAAATGCCCAGGGAAGAGGAGATAGGGTGGGACAGTTTAAGTGTTCCTGTTAAATATCCTTCTGCAGCAAGGTAGGGAGTCTCTCGGTCAGAGAGCTCCAACAAACAACAGCATCCTATGGACCTTATAACTAGGGTTTTATCTTATCTATAGCTAGTAGACGTTGGGTGCAATTTTGCAGGGTATGTAAAGCAGGCAGGCTCTAAGTGACCAAAAATCTGCTTCTTTGGGCTATTTTTTAAAACAATTGAATACATAGAAATTTTAGTTTGGCATCAATAGGCTCTTTTGGGCTACTGGATCTCAGCTTGCTATGAGGAAGTAAACAACCTGAGACCAATACACAGAGGCCATTTTTGATGCATTTATATAAGAGGAGCCCATTCAGTTTTACACTAATTATTTGTCACAGTACGTGGTAAGCAATATTACAGCATAATATTTTATGAGCACCAACTTGCGATACACATATCACAAAGATGAAATGAAATATTTCATGAAACTTGGCATAAATATGACTGGATAATCAATAACTGCTAAAGAAATAATTAGAAACCAGGAGACTGCCAAAGTCCATCTCACCTGACTGATGTTGTCTTCCGAAATATCACCAACACAACCTGTTGATAAAATAAAGCTGAGTTTATTCTTATTGAAATAAGGAAAAACACCACCGTTACAGAAGTTTGGTAGTGTCTGGGAAGGGAGAAGCAAGGCAGGAATTTGATGAGAACTGGAAGCTTGGTTTAAGGTAGATCTTTCAATGAGAGGACTTGATTAGGATTGGGTAAGGATCACAATTAAATGGCCCAGGCTTTGTGGCAACAGCAAAATAAGGATTTGAGGAGAAGGGTTCAAAGGATTGTGGGGCACAAACTGCTGATGCTTTCCATGGAAGAGTCAGTGGATTTTTCAGGAGGATCCTGTAACAAACAATCAGGACATTTGCCTGGTTAAGAAAATTCTGAAAAATAAAAACCAAACCCACTGCTGTTGAGCTGATTTCACCTCATAGCAACCTTTAGGACAGAGCAGAACTTCCCCATAGTGTTTCCAAGGCTGTAAATCTTTACAGAAACAGGCTGTCACATCTTTCTCCCACAGAGTGGCTGGTGGTTTCGAACTGCTGACCTTTTGGTTAGCAGTCGAGAGCTTTAAACATTGCACCACCAGGGCTTCTTCAGAAAAATTAAGTCATCCTAATAAAGAGAGTGGAATAACAAAGTCATGTTAATATGGACAGTAAGGGTCTATGGGTAATAGGTAGTTTCAATACTTGGTGATCAGGTTGAGTATGGAGATGGTTTTTTTCCCACACTTCTTGAGGCAATCAGAGAGAACACAGTGACCGCTAAATGATAATAATGAAAAATGCATTCAAATTCTGAGTGGCTCTGATACCTGTATTTCTTGTCTCAAATTAACACAGGTTTGAAAAATCTACAAAAAGCACAATTAGTACGTACTAAAATATCACATTGGAATTTTTTTTCCTTTGGGAAAGTGCTACTATGCAACTAGGCTAATTAAAAGAAAATTATATAAATGGTAAGATATTAATATAGCAATAATAATATAAATATAATAAAGGTACCATTATGGATTGAATTGTGTCCCCCAGAAAGTTATGTTGAAGAGGAAGGAGAGTCAGGAATAGGAGGAGGATATGGAATGCATGGCTAATTGCCTCCATGAACAATTGCCTCCTTTGCCATGAGACCGGAAGAACTGGTTGGTGCCCATCACTATTACTGAACACTTTGATTAAAGATTCTATAGACAAATCCTGATCAAAAGAGGAAAACTGCAGAACAGAATTTCAAATTCTAACTAGAATCCAGAGTTTCTGGAGCTATCAAAGCTGGATAAGCCCCTGAAACTATTGTCCTGAGGTAATCTTTTAAACTTTAAACCTTAAACTCAAAGTATACCCTGAAGTCTTCTTTGAAAACAACAACAAAAAAAAATAGCTTACTTTAATTAGCAAGGTATATCCACTTTGAGCATTGTCCTCTTTTAAAGAATTATCTATGCGAGATCAGATTGACAACCGCAATTTGAAAGGTTGAATGTAAAGCTTAGGGGACAGTCAGTTTAGGATAACAGCGGTGGAGTCATGTGGAAAGGGTAGCAAAAATGGTAGCACATCTTAAAGAATTAACCAATGTCACTGAATTGTACACGTAGAAATGGTATACCTTTGGCTGTGTATACTTGTATCAGATAATAATAATAATAGTAATTAAATTTAAAAAATTAAGTTATGTGGAAGTTTTAGCCCTTGTATCTGTGAACATGACCCTGTCTTGAAAAATAGGGGTTTTCTTTTTTTGTATTAATGAGGTCATACCAGAGTAGGATGGGTCCAAAACCTAATTCACTTTGAATGGCATCTAGAAGAACAGTAGAATAGACACAGACACACACATGGGGAAATGACATGTGACGACAGAGGCGGGTATATCTACAAGCCAGGAACACCACTAGATGCTGAAAGAGGCAAAGAAGGACCTTCCCGTAGAGCTGATGCCCTGAATCTGGACTTCTAGTCTACTGAACTGTGAAAAAATAAAGGTCTGTTCTTCAAAGTCACCCATTTGAGGTGGTTTGTTACGGCAGAACTAGCAAACGAACACAGTTATACTCTGAGTGCTCCAAAACCAAAGCAAAATGAGTTCTTTCTGGCTGAGAGAAATGGGAGAAGCCTCACAGAAGAGGTGAGAGTTTTCTGCTAAGAGGCTCAATCTCGGTAGTGCAAGGACCTCAGCGAGGTAGTCATGGGAGAGCACCCGGCTGCTGTAAGTTCACCACGGGCTTTGGGAAGCACTTGAACCGCGTATGATCCAGCTGCCCATTTCTGGCCAAGGCTGCAAAGGCTTCAAAGCAATTTCTCCTCTTGAAAGAAAAAGATAAAACCAAAACGTTTAGATTCTGTGACTAAATAATCAAATCACACCTCTCAGTACATTTTACCTTCTTTCTGTTTGTGTGTGAGCATGTGAGTACACACACACAAATACATGATGTACACCTGGTTTTAAATGGTCAGATATATAAGTCAAAGGGCCTACTCGTGATTTTTTTCCAAAGCACAACCCCAGAGTTGAGTATGTAACTACTTTTCCCCTTGTTTATCCACACTGTTGAATGGTTTTCTTATTGCAATGGCTGCTGTTGAGGCCATAACCCTGTTCATACAGCAAGAGCTAAGTGACTTTTACCTTTTAATTCTGCATCAGGGACCTGAAGTCATAGAGAAGAAGGGGAGGCAGCATCTGACAGTTCTGACTTTTTTCAGGCCCCAACTGTGCAAGGAATCATGATGAAGGACCATCTGGCTTTTATCAGCATTTGCACTGGGATTGACCTTAATTTAGTGCCACTCAGTATTCCCCCAAAACCTGTGCTTGCCCTGCAAACACAGCAAAACTCAGAGAAATCACTGCCAACCACAGGAAACATGGCATCTAAGACACCCTCTGCAGTCTCTTAAGGAGGCAAGAGACGTGGCTACTGTCATAGAAAATATGCTGGAGATTTATGGGGACTATGATTGTGGTTCAGAGAGCCTGTTCCAGCAGACATAAATCTTGGTAAAAGAGTCAGTCAAGCCATATAAAGATGCCACTAGGAAAACCACAACTGCGAAGGGCTGTACTTATTAGCATTACGAAATCAAGGAATGCAATAAATCTCGTTTACATATAGATACACCCATCTTGTTCTAAGTCATCTTCATATTTAGCAATATTGTTATATCACCAATCAAAAGAGAGCAGAGGATAGTTACTAGAGGAAAATAAGCCAGTGATTAAAGCAGAAATACTGTAATAATTTCTTACATTTACACAGTGCTGTCTAGTTTACAACGTGGTTTCATACTCATTATCCTAGTTTGAAGGTCACTACAAACTTGTGAGATAAGTATGCAGGTATTTTCCAACTTCTTTATGGATGAGAAAACCAAGGCTCATAAAGTTAAAGGGGAAAAAAAATTGTCTAATGTCTCTCAGCTTGTTAAACAACAAAACTAGGACTCAAAGCATGTCTTCTGACTCCTGGTCCAAACCTCTTGACACTAGTTGAAAGACTTTCAGAACAATCACAATTCTGATTTGTGAGCTCTCAGAGTCAGTTAGAGTCAGGCTGTGTCTAACCAGGATACAGAACCATCCGTCTTGTTTTGGGGCTTTTTTTTTTTTTTTTTACACAAAAATATTGTTATAGGATCAATGAAATCCAGGAAGGGCTTCTATCGGGTGGGAGCAAGTGAAATCCTAATAACCTTTACATGCACGTAATGCATCACAGTTGTAAAATCTTCCACAACCAAAATTAAAATTATCGATTTTAACTCAGAAACCCTGGTGGCGTAGTGGTTAAGTGCTATGGCTGCTAACCAAAGGGTCAGCAGTTCGAATCCGCCACGCGTTCCTTGGAAGTTCTATGGGGCAGTTCTATGCTGTCCTATAGAGTCGCTATGAGTCGGAATCGACTCGACAGCACTGGGTTTCTGGGATGCTTACTCAGGGGCAAGATTTGTGTCAAAATAGCTTAAATAGTAAGTCACAGGATTTGACTTACATAAATTCTTATGTATCACTTAACAAGCTCCAGTTTCACAATTATCCAACTGAAGAAACTTATGCCCCCAGCAGTGAAGGACTTACCAAAAATAGCTCCTTCAGTTAATTAACTGAGATGAAAACCCTGTTATCCTAACTCCCAGGTCAGGCATCACATGTCATGACTATTCATACTGTGCTGCCTCAGTGTTGGAGAAGGATCACTATCTTCGTCCTGGCCCCAAATTCCCAGCCTCAACCAACACATGCAAACCTAACACACACAAACACACACAACTTAGTGTTCTGTATCTACCCAGACATCAACTGTAATCACCCTGTTCTTTGTAACTGGAAGAAAATTGTTCTGGATGCATAGTCTACGAGACATACTCTCTGGAATGTCCAATGCATTCCCCAACATTTCTACACCTTGCCAGGGGCTTAGTTTTCATAGCTTGATTTTCTGTTCTCTCTCAACTACTGATTTCAGTTGGAATCAACTCTACAGCAACAGGTTTGGTTTTTGGTATCACCTCCAGCAGCCATTCTCTTCCATCTGCTCTGCACCAACCCAGATAGAACACCTCATTCTTTTTTCCTTAATTTCGCAAAAATACACTTATGCAAAACACCAGTGAGCAGCACACTGTAAGGAAGGCATTGTGTGATTGGAAAGGTTTATGTATCAGAAAAGCAAATTACTTAAAATACTAGCAATACCTGTTTAATCACCCCCCACCAGGGAATTTCTCAGCGGCCACTTAATTGGTCATTTTTCTCTTGGACCCCCACTTCCCCTCCCCACAGCTCAATTTCATAACAAAGCTGCAGAACAATTTTTCTTTGCATCTATTATTCTATCTAATTTTGCATATCCAAGGACTCTCTAATGTGTTTGGTCAAAATAAAGGTTACCTAATCTGGGTTTCCCTTTTGGGAAACTATCCATCCTTCCTCCCACAAAAGTCTCTCTGAGTGGGAGGTCACTATGATAAAGTGCAGTGCTCACCCTAGATCACCACTTCAGAAAGTAGAAATGACTACATTTCATTCAGGTTTTAAATCTCTCTTTTTATAATTCTGGTCTGTTGTTGTTAGGTGCTTTCGAGTCGGTTCTGACACATAGCGACCCTATGCACAACTGAGGGAAATATCGCCCGGTCCTGCACCATCCTTACGATTGTTGTTATGCTTGAGCCCATTGTTGCAGCCACTGTGTCAATCCATTTCCTATTGAGGGTCTTCCTCTTTTCCATTGACCCTGTACTTTACCAAGCATGATGTCCTTCTCGAGGGACTGATCTCTCCTGACAAGATGTCCAAACTATGTAACATGCAGTCTCACCATCCTTGCTTTGAAGGAGCATTCTGGTTGTACTTCTTCCAAAACAGGTTTGTTCGTTCTTTTGGCAGTCCATGGTACATTCAATATTCTTTGCCAACACCACAATTCAAAGGCATCAATTCTTCTTAGGTCATCCTTATTCGTTGTCCAGCTTTCATATGCATATGATGCAATTGAAAATACCATGGCTTGGGTCAGGTGCACCTCAGTCTTCAAGGTGACATCTTTCTTTTCAACACTATAGAGAGTTCCTCTGCAGCAGATTTGCCCAGTGCAATGCATCTTTTGATTTCTTGACTGCTGCTTCCGTGGGTGTTAATTGTGGATCCAAGTAAAAGGAAATCCTTGACAACTTCAATCTTTTCTCCATTTATCGTGATGTGGCTTATTGGTCCATTTCTGAGGATTTTTGCTTTCTTTATGTTGAAGTGCAATCTGTACTGAAGTCTGTGGTCTTTGATCTTCATCAGTGTTTCAAGTCCTCTTCACTTTCAGGAAGCAAGGATGTGTCATCTGCATAACATAGGTTGTTAATGAGTATTCCTCCAATCCTCCTGATGCCCTGTTCTTCTTCATATAGTCCAGTTTATCAGATTATTTGCTGAGCATACAGGTTGAATAGGTATGGTGAAAAGATACAACCCTAACACACACCTTTCCTGACTTTAAACCACTCAGTATCCCCTTGTTCTGTCTGAACAACTGCCTCTTGGTCTATGTAAAGCTTCCTCATGAGCACAATTAAGTGTTCTGGAATTCCCATTCTTTGCAATGTTCTCCATAATTTGTTATGATCCACACAGCCAAATGCCTTTGCATAGTCAATAAAACACAGGTAAACATCCTTCTGGTATTCTCTGCTTTCAGCCAGTATCCTGCTGACATTAGCAATGATATCCCTGGTTCCACATCCTCTTATGAATCTGGCCTGAATTTCTGGCAGTTCCCTGTGGATATATTGTTGCAGCCACTTTTGAATGATCTTCAGCAAAATTTTGCTTGCATGTGATATTGATAATTTTTTGATAATTTCCACATTCATTGGGATCACCTTTCTTGGGAATAGGCATAAATATGGATCTCTTCCAGTCGGCTGGCCACCAGGTAGCTGTCTTCCATATTTCTTGGCACAGACAAGTGAGCACTTCCAGAGCTGCATCCATTTGTTGAAACATCTCAATTGATATTCCATCAATTCCTGGAGACTTGTTTTTCATCAATGCCTTCAGAGCAGCTTGGACTTTTTCCATCAGTATCATTGGTTTCTGATCAAGTGTTACCTTTTGAAATGGTTGAACATTGACTAATTCTTTTTGGTGTAATGACTCTGTGTATTCCTTCCATCTTCTTTTGATGCTTCTTGCATTGTTTAATATTTTTACCATAAAATCCTTCACTATTGCAACTCAAGACTTGAATTTTTTCTTCAGTTCTTTCAGCTTGAGAAACGCCAGGCACGTTCTTTCCTTTTGGTTTTCCATCTCCAGCTCTTTGCACATGTCGTTATAATACTTTGTCTTCTCAAGACGCCCTTTGAAATCTTCTGTTCAGTTCTTTTACTTCATCACTTCTTTCTTTTGCTCTAGTTGCTCGGCATTCATGAGCAAGTTTCAGAGTCTCCTCGACAAACATCTTGGTCTTTTCTTTCTTTCCTGTCTTTTCAGTGACCTCTTGCGTTCTTCAATATGATGACCTTCCACAACTTGTCTGGTCTTCAGTCATTAGTGTTCGATGAGTCGTATCTATTCTTGAGATGGTCTTTAAATTCAGGCGGGATATACTCAAGGTCATATTTTGGCTCCCATGGACTTGCTCTGGTTTTCTTCAGTTTCAGCTTAAACTTGCATGTGAGCAACTGATGGTCTGTTCCACAGTCAGCCTCTGGCCTTGTTCTAACTGATGATATCAAGCTTTTCCATTGTCTCTTTCCACAGATGTAGTCGACTTGATTCCTGTGTATTTTATCTGGCGACGTCCATGTGTATAGTTGCCGTTTATGTTGATGAAAAAAGGCATTTGCAGTGAAGAAGTCACTGGCCTTGCAAAATTCTATCATTTGATCTCCAGCATAGTTTTTTTCACCAAGGCCATATTTTCCAACTACCAATCCTTCTTCTTTGTTTCCAACTTTCACATTCCAATCACCAGTAGTTATCAATGCATCTTGATTGCATGTTCAGTCAATTTCAGACTGCAGAAGCTGATAAAAATCTTCTATTTCTTCATCTTTGGTCTTAGTGGTTGGTGCATATATTTGAATAACACTTGTATTAACTGGTCTTCCTTGTAGGTGTATGGATATTATCCTATCACTGACAGCGTTGTACTTCAGGAAAGATCTTGAAATGTTCTTTTTGATGATGAATGCAACACCATTCCTCTTCGAGTTGTCATTCCCAGCATAGTAGACTATATGATTGTCCGATTCAGAATGGGCAAACCAGTCCATTTCAGCTCACTAATGCCTAGGATATCGATGTTTATGCGTTCCATTTCATTTTTGACAATTTCCAATTTTCCTAGATTCATACTTCGTACATTCCAGGCTCCAATTATTAATAGATGTTCGCAGCTGTTTTTTCTCATTTTGAGTCTTGCCACATCAGCAAATGAAGGTCCCGAACACGTCATTAAGGTCAACTCTACTTTGAAGAGGCAGCTCTTCCCCAGTCATTTTTTGAGTGCCTTCCAACCTGAGGAGCTCATCTTCCGGCAGCGTATCAGACAGTGTTCTGCTGTTATTCATAAGTTTTTCACTGGCTAATTCTTTTCAGAAGTAGACTGCTGGCCTAGGAGGTAAATAATTTCCCTTGTGAATAGCAGTTGGCTATCAAAATTTGTTGACACTCTGTTAGTATAAATACCAACCAGGAGTCTCTAAAAAACCAGTTGCAGTTTGAACAAACCATTTTTAAACAGAAGATCACTCACAATGCTCAGAAGATAGCATTTTTCCATGATTTAATTAAGAGAGAAGTTTCTATCCTTTTATGTTCTCAAACCAACGTATGTATATCCTAGGTCTTGCATTTCCATCCTTTAGTCACCTAAACTGTCTTAGGCAAATCTCACCATTGTTCTCTGTCTTGGGCCTGGGTAACCAAAAAAAAACCTAAACATGTTGCCGTCAAATCAATTCTGACTCATACCAACCCTATAGGACAGAGCAGAACTGCCCCATATGTTTTTCAAGGATCAGCCTTTAGTTATAGCTGTTCAGGTTAAGTATTCAAAGGGCAATTTTATAGTAAGAAAAGGGGACATTTCTATTAAATTTTATTAAGATTTCTTTGTTATAACAAGCAAGAGTAGTTATAAATAATTAAACAATAAAACAAGTCCAGGCATGTGTGATTTGAAGTCTTTAATGCATGCCTCAGGCATGCGATAAGTCGTAATGATAGAATCAAATTGACTTTATTCAAGAAGGCTGCATTAATAACCTAGTAATTCATACCCTGTTGTCTATTTATTGCTATAATAACAAACATTTTTACAAGTTCAAAGATCTTCTTTGTCCTCGTGCACCTCCAAAAAAATCCAAAATGCTGATTAAGAACAGATGTCCTTTCCCCAATGACAGCATTTAATATTAATTGGAAAATCCTGAAGGTCCCCTGGCTTTAAATGTCACATTTTAGGTTACAAAGCAAGAAGTGAACATAGCAATTTTTCTCACTTTCTATCTTGTTAGATTGTTCCTGTGACACAGTTAAACAGACCATGAAATGGACTCTTCCAAAATTAAATTTCAATAGATTGAAATCTATAGGAATTTTCACATATTTACTATTCCTATCTCATAAATAGGACACCCTGAAACAGTTCATTGAAAAAAAAAAAGTCACAGATTAATGCCTTAAATAGAGAAAATCTGACTTTATTAAAGTTTCCAAATGGCTCTCTCTTGAATGCAGGCTTGTTATCGGAATTTGTCTCAGAGCTCTACAGTTGTCAAAATACCATAATTTTCATGGTAGCTGGCAAGCAACAAACAGAAAGGTTAGGCCTGGTTAATATTTATGTTACAGTGACACATCCTAAAGAAAGCTAATTAAATGCTAGAATCCTGGCTTTGTGAGAACCAGGGATACTAAGTTTGCAACTTCAGGAGATACCACTCATATTGTATTCTATTTGAACGTTGTCCCCAGACCCAACTACTCAGGCATCTCCAGGAAGAAACTGATATGATTATGACTATTTCAGCTCAAAACCCTAGCACTGAGGGGCAGCTGATTTGTTACATGAATTTTATTCCTTTTTGGTTGTCTCTGAGGTCTTGAAAGATGTCACTATTTTTATGTCTTTTTTATTTAGCACATAGCAGAGAATAGCAAATCTTGGAATATATGCCAAAAGATACATCAACCGTTTTCTATTTTAAGCCTTCTCCTTTCCCCATTCCAAAGAGAATTGCTGCAGTCTGCAAGAGTTATCAACTGGACCATGTTCCCCTTCCTTCTCATGCTACATCTTGCTTTATGACTTTGGTGGTTCTATACCAAATCCAAATCAAACTCAGTCAGTTCTGACTCATAGCAACCCTATAGGACAGAGTATAGCTGCCGCATAGGGTTTCCAAAGCTGTAATCTTTACTGAGGCAAGTTGCCACATCTTCATCCCCAGGATTGGCTGGTGGGTTTAAACCACTGACCTCTCAGTTAGCAGCTGAACCTTTTAACCACTGCACTACCAGGGCTCGGTGGTTCTGTAGCTCTAATAATTAGACACGCCTGATTAGCTCCAAATTTAGTCTGACCCAGTTTATCTCTTCAGCATCAGTTCCTACCACTTCCCAAGCACAGGAAGCTCTAAGCATAATGGCTGCTCCACGTTTCTCAAAAAGGTCATGCGTGTTGATGCTTTTGTGCCTTCATTTGCAATGTTTCCAGGGCTTGTAAGAGCATTCTAAAATTTTTCTCTTGGGAAAATTATATCGGTCCTTCTAGTTCCCCCCCCCCCGCCCCCAGTGAAACACTTACTTGCCTTGTCAAATGGGTTTTATTCATCCAACAAATATTTATAAGGTACCTACTGGAGGCACAATGGTAAAAAGAACACATCCCCTAACCACAAGATTATAATCTCTAATTAAAACCTGGTTAATATTATGCAACATGAAGTCTTCTTTATCTTTCTGTTTTCCCAGGTCTCACTCAATACAATTTAAATGATGTCTTGGACACCAAGATGTTCTATAACGATCTTCATCTAGATTTGACTTCACTGTAATTTTATGTGCTTGAATGTTTGTGTATGAGTGCATTTGGATCTGAGTCTTTGTCTATGTGTTAATTAAAGCATCCTCTCTCATTATCTGATAGGCATGAATAGAACTGATGTATCAAAAAATTTGACATTAAAAACGAGGACAGTAGAACGTAGCTTCACGTGATAACAAAGCATCATGACAAACTTTTATGAAAGAATGTTTTGTTCTGCCTCATGGCTCCAGATATGCTATGTTACTTCCTATTAACTTTTTCCTAGACAGAGGCTAGTAGGGTACTCCTGAAATCAAAACATGGCAGAACTCATTAAAGCTTGAATGACAGACTATTATTAAACCACAAAATAGATGTTCACTAACCCTGAAATGCATGTGCAACACTCCATATGTAGAAGCTGGTGGACGAACTCTTAGTTTTATATTCTCAGGAATTTATTAAAAATATATACTTTTTTTTTTTTTGATGTTGAAAAGATTAGACCAGGGAGAGAAGAGGAAAGGGAATAGCATTTATTAAGCACGTGAAACTTAATAAACTTAGACATCAGCTTCTAGTTCACAAAAAGGGCAGAGAAGGGCAGGAAATGGATCTGAGGGCAAAGAGAGAGTAATCAGCAGAGACTTATAAATCAGCTCCAACACATTCAATCTACCATCTATAATTTCATGCACCTTTCTCCACCCCAGTCACTATAACATCCTACATTCTATTTGGAACAGCTAGAGCCTTCAACAAAAGAGGTAGGAGCAGTGCTTGTTACATTTGCCTTCCAAGGTTTTATCTTTTCTTTCTGTCCTTTAGACTTTCCACTCCATGATAAAAACAACTTCAACTAATTTTATAATCTCAAACTATTCTAAATTTCTGTTTCCCCACTGCAATATTTTATGTCCTTGAGTTCTCCCATCATACACCACATATACATCAAAAATGTTGAAGTCATGTAGATTTTTATATAAGGTAAAAGAAATATGTACTTTCTACCCTCTGCTATCCTTAGAGTAACAAGTTCAGAGCCAACAAGGGAGGCTTTCAGACACTTTCTTTAAGATAAAAAAAAAAAAAAAAGTAGTATGTGGAAGAAATTATCCTGTACCATAAAGGATTTTAAATAGATGTCAGAAGGTGACAGCATCTATCAAGACTTGAATCAAATTAACTCCTTGTGTAGATTACAGTTTAGGGTTTAGGAAAAAAAATGAAAGGAAAATAATTCAGAAGCTCTTACCCTTCAGTGCAGTTCCATCCAATTTGTTTGACTTTTAGGCCTTTTTTGAATTACAACTAGTCACCTATAATATTAATAGTTATGCATTAATTGATTCTCACTCACAACATAAGAGGTACATATTATCATCATCATCTTATAGGCCAGGAAACTAGTTCTAAGGAGATCATAGGCAGAGAGCAAATGACAAAACCAAGATTCAATTCCTGGTTTATACTTTTTCCACATCACAACACACTAGGCCAAGAGACACAGATTTACTCAGGTGAGAGTTATTTTCTTCATTTTTCACTTCACGCATTTGTTACATGCAAATAATACATAAACATCCTTGCACCATATCCAAGAGTAATTATTTTTGTGTTTCTTAATAATCGAAGGAATAGGGCAGAGAACTGGAACCATGAAACCTGAAGGCCTAAACCTCGAGATTCTTGTTAAGATGAGACATTTAATAGGATTATCAGACATTTAATAGTATTATCAGACATTTAATAGGATTATCTGACATTTAATAGGATCTGGAAACACTTGCCAGTAGCAGTGCACTGTGAAAGAAAAGAGGAGAATGCTTAAGAGAAATATAATTTTCTTATCATCACCTACAATGAGATTCAATGAAGTGGTTCTGAAACGCACACTGGCAGATAATTATCTCAGAGCAGAGACATCACCACTTCAGGAGAGATAGAATAAAATAATCAGGGTCAGGATGTTACCAGAAAATAATTAAAGTTTTTTTGACCATTAGGTCATGGTACCTCTTGGTGATTATAACTCATATCATATCTGTAATATCTTGACAGCAGGTTCAAAAGAAAATGGTTCTATAACCTTTAGCTGTCCTTTTCTACTCAGATGACTTGAACGAGCCAAGAGGTTTCATACTTTTCTAGAAAAAGCATTTCATGGAGGCTTCCATTCTTATTCAAGAATAAAACAATCAATAAATATCTACCACATGGAAATCGTGATGCTAACAAATATCATCAGAAACCTTTGGTCAATCTCTTCTTTCCACACATTTTATCCTCTTAGGGCAGCTTTCTTCATACTCTTAGATATCCAATGGACTCATTTCTACCTTCTCCCTCTGCTTTTCGATTGCTAAGGCTAATTTTCAGGTGATTTGAAACTCAGTCAAGCTAATTTATACCTGATTGATTCTATTCAGTTATCTATTAATGTGTAACAAATTACCACAAACTTAGTGGCTTAAAACAACACACATTTACTATCTCACAGCTTCTATGCATCAGGATTCCAGGTATGGCTTAACTTGGTACTCCGCTTAGGGCCTAACAAGACTTTAATCAGTGTGTTGGCCAGGCTGCATTCTCCTTGGAGACAAATCTACTTCCAAGCTCGCTCAGGTTGTTGGTAGAATTCATTTCCTTGTTGCTGTAAGACTGATAGCTTCATTTTTTTTTTTTTTTTTTGCCTGCTGTTGGTCAGAGGCCTCCCAAGCTTCTAGAGTCTGCCCACAGTTCCTTGTCTTATAGACTTCTCCAACATAGCCATTTGCATTACAACATGGATGATTATAACATGGCCAGTTATAACAAGATCACTTACAAGACAGAAAGGACAGTCTCTGGAATGAATTTGCTAGCAAGAAGGAGTCTTATATAGGCAGGTAATTACAGGAGTGATAGCTTATCATTCTTGCCATATTCTATTGGCTTGGTGTTTCTCAGGCTGAAAGAACTGAAGAGAAAACTCAAGCCTCAAGTTGAAATAGTGAAGGATTCTCTGGGGAAAATATTAAATGACGCAGGAAGCATCAAAAGAAGATGGAAGGAAAGCACAGAGTCATTATACCAAAAAGAATTAGTCAATGTTCAACCATTTCAAGAGGTAGTGTATGAACAGGAAATGATGGTACTGAAGGAAGAAGTCCAAGCTGTTCTGAAGGCATTGGAGAAAAACAAACCTCCAGGAATCGACAGAATATCAATTGAGATGTTTCAACAAACAGATGCAGGGCTGGAGGTGCTCACTCGTCTATGCCAAGAAATATGAGAGACAGCTTCCTGGCCAACTGACTGGAAGAGATCCATATTTATGCCTATTCCCAATAAAGGTGCTCCAACTGAATGTGGAAATTATAGAACAATATCATTAATATCACACGCAAGCAAAATTTTGCTGAAGATCATTCAAAAACATCTGCAGCAGTATATTGACAAGGAACTGCCAGAAATTCAGGCTGGGTTCAGAAGGGGACATGGAACCAGGTGTATCATTGCTGATGTCAGATGGATCCTGGCTGAAAGCAGAGAATACCAGAAGGATGTTTACCTGTGTTTTATTGACTATGCAAAAGCATTTGACTGTGTGGATCATACCAAACTATGGATAACACTGAGAAGAATGGCAACTCCAGAACACTTAATTGTGCTCATGAGGAACCTTTACATAGACCAAGAGGCAGTTGTTCAGACAGAACAATGGGATACTGATTGGTTTAAAGTCAGAAAAGGTGTGAGTCAGGGTTGTATTCTTTCACCATACCTATTTAATCTGTATGCTGAACAAATAATCTGAGAAGCTAGACTATATGAAGAAGAATGGGACATCAGGGTTGGAGGAAGACTCATTAACAATCTGCATCATGCAGATGACACAACCTTTCTTGCTGTAAGTGAAGAAGACTTGAAACATTTACTGATGAAAATCAAAGACCACAGCCTTCAGTATGGATTACACCTCAACATAAAACAAAAATCCTCACAGCTGGACCAATAAGCCACATCATGATAAACAGAAAAGATTGAAGTTGCCAAGGATTTCATTTTACTTGGATCCACAATTAACACCCATGGAAGCAGCAGTCAAGAAATGAAAAGATACATTGCATTGGGAAAATCTGCTGCAAAGGACCTCTTTAAAGTGTTGAAAAGCAAAGATGTCACCTTGAAGACTAAGGTGCACCTGACCCCAGCCATGGTATTTTCAATTGCATCATATGCATGGGAAAGCTGGACAATGAATAAGGAAGACGGAAAAAGAACTGATGCCTTTGAATTGTGGTATTAGCAAAGAATATTGAATACACTATGGACTGTCAAAAGAAGGAACAAATCTGTCTTGGAAGTACAACCAGAATGCTCCTTCAAAGCAAGGATGGCGAGACTACGTCTTATATACATACTCTGGGCATGTTGTCAGGAGAGATCATTCCCTGGGGAAGGACATCATGCTTGGTAAAGTATAGGGTGAGGGGAAAAGAGAAAGACCCTCAATGAGATGGACTGACACAGTGGCTGCAACAATGGGCTTGGGCGTAGCAAACAGTGAAAGGATGGTGCAGGACCAGGCAGTGTTTTGCTCTGTGGTACATAGGGTCGCTATGAGTCAGAACCAACTTGAAGGCACCTAACAACATCAGAGTTGGTGAGAAGCAAATCAAAGGTCCTGCCTACACTCAAGGAAAGGAGATTTCATAAAGGCATGAACAATAGGAGGAAGAGATCATAGATGGCCACCTTAGAGTCTCTCCGCAACAATGATCATGTCTTTAAGTAATACCTTTTCTAAGCATATGTGCTTTTGAACATAAATCAATGGATTAAAATTACTAACAACATAGCCCAAGTAGTTAATTATGGTAATAGACAATGAGCAGGAGGAACGTTTGAGGAAGAGAGGCTAGCAACACACCTGCCTGTTGTCCCTGAAAATTTATAGCTTTCTGTTGATAGTATAAGCCTGTACAGCATGCTAGTAGGTTTATTCTCACCCATATTATACTCTCATGTATTTAGACTAACAGGCAATGCGATCTTGAGCAAATTATTTAAACTTTCTGATCCTAAGTTTATTTACCTATAAAATTAGTAATAATCATACCTTACTGGCAGTTTTGCTATCCAGAGTAAATGACCTTAGTGATGAAAAAGATTTGGTATATAGATTTGCTCCATGCTTTTTGTACTTAGCTACTTATGCCTACAAATGAAGGTCCCAAGCAGCTAAGACAAAAGAAGGAAATTATGTACTTCAACATAGGTTTTTAAAAAGTTTCTTTTTTTTATGACTCTTCCATAATTCAGTGAAAGCAACTCTCAAAAATATATTTAAAAATTTTTTGAAATATATAAACATGTTTAGCAAAAATCCAACCATCAGAGATAAGGATCCCCTTTGCTTATCACCTCCAGTTCTGGTTCTGATCTGAGTGGTAACAATTTTGATTCATTTTGTGTACATTATTCCAGAACTTTTGCTATGCAATTATAACCGGTTTTACGAATAGTCTTGTCTTATATATTTCTTATCTTTTATGTAAGTGGTATTATACTGTATATAATGCTCTTTAACTTTTTTTTTTTTCACTCAGCATATTTCTTGGAGCTACGTTCATATTTAGTATAAAAATAGTATACATAGAGAAAAATTATTCTTCTTAATTGCTGCATAATATGTCCAAGTCCACCATTGCCCTACTGGTGAACATTAAGATTCTTCTTTTCGTTTTAGCTGTTGTAAACAAAGCTGTAACAAATTTTCTTGAACATGCCTCAATATGCAAATATAAAAAGGTTTTTCTAGAGTAAAATCAAAGAAAAGTCACTTCAAAATAAACTAGACATTTTTACTTTTAACACATACTCAGCAGTGAAATATTTGCAATAGTTAAATAAGGTAACATATATAAAAGTATCCAGTGCAGCCCTTACATATACTAAAGTGCTCAATAAATGTTAGGTATTATTACTACAGGGATCTAAAAATGAGTGATTTTCAAGTGCTTTGACTTGATGGAAGGACAGAGTTTCAGAGAATAGCTAGAGCAGTTGGAGAAGTTTCAATAGCGTAAAATGTGGTGGGAGTGTAACTAAGAATGGAAAACTCAAATGAACAACATGAGGAAGACAAGCTCCATACTTCACAATTTTGCATAAGGACAACACAGAGTGTACTTAGAACTCACATACACTGATACGATCAATGTATCTGCCACAGGGACAAATCACCATTTACACTCAAATTCAAGGCAATTATTCTAGCCCAAAAGATCCCTCATTAGAAAGTTTCTTATGAACTAAAATATTTTCATAAATTTTATACTTGTTGGATGGTAACAGACCTAAAATTTAATTTTAATTAATAAATGTGACCACATAGATTGAACCTGACTAAAAATATGACATACCAACCCTTGCACATGCCCCAAGCAAAATGTACTAGTACAGTAAGTTTAACACTAAGTGATAAAATTAAATGACTGGTCACAGGATTTCTCTTTTAAGATATTCAAGCTATTCAACTCCCTGAGCCAGTTTAAGAGGAATTTAGTTGGATTTCTATTGAGTACCCAACTAAAGACAGGAATAGGGGCTGAAAAACAAGTTCTTAGCTAATGTTCTTAGGAATATAGAATCAATAGCATTAAACATTGCACAAGAATTTGAAAAAAAATCTGTTCCATATATTTTATATCATGTCATGATTTTTGGTTTTGTTTTATTAATCAGTTTTTATTTAAAATCCATATAAGCAAATGGAAAACAAATTCAAAAAGAACAAAAGTAATTATAGTGCAAATTAAATCTTGCCCCCACCTCAAAACTGCCTCTCTAGAGGTAACTTGTGTTGCCAGTTCCGTCTGTACCCTTCCAGAAATATTCTGTTTATACAAACATATATATTTTTGCATACATATTTTCCACAAATATGGGAAAATGAAGCAAACATTAATTATCATTTTGAATTCAATGCTGTTCCATATCAGTATACATATCTATCTATTCATAATTACTGTACAGTGTTCCATTCTGCAAAGATATCATTCTTTATTTAATCAATCCCATAATAACAGACATTTAAGCTGCTACCTGTCTTCTGTTATGATGCTGCACTGAACTTTTCAGTACATGTACTTTTGCTCAAATGCATCAACATCTCTGAAGATTATTTAGATCATTAGAAGTAAAGTTGCTTGGGTCAAAGGACATGTGTCTTTTCAATTTTGATAAATATTGCCAAATTGCAGTGAAAGGTTGGGAATTTATAGGCCCCCACATATTTCACTAAAGTTTTTCTCTCCAAAACCCTCTCCAAGTTGTAATTTGTTAAGTGATTTTTCTTATCTGTCAATGTGATAGATAAAAAATGGATTGCATTTATTTAATTCATAGTCAGGTTGGTTCTATTTTTACTGGCCTTTTTCTTTGTGGGGGCGGTATATTGCTAGTTTGTGTTCTTTGCCCATTGCTCTATTGGGCGACGTTCTTTTTCTCACTGATTATGTAAATTTTCATATATTAAAGGAAGTATATTTTTGCAGTTGGTTGAAAGTATTTTTCCCCTGTTGGTTATTAGTCTTTTAAATTTCTTTATGCTGTATTTTTTTTCTGCTGTTCAAAATCTTAAAAAAACTATAAATAGATAAGCATATCAATATTTTTGCTTTTGAGGTTTATTTTTTTTCTGAGAAGGGTCTTCCCACACCAAAAGTATTAAAAAAAATGTATTTTTCTAGAAAATCATTAATTGCATAAAGGTTTTCAACTAATTTGCACATATTAGAGCAAACCATCATCATACAATCTATGGTTAAATTCTTATTTCTACTTTTCATTCTATGTTTCTGTGCTTTCTCTTCTTTTTTTCTTGGTTAAAATAACTGGTCATTTATCAATTGCATTTTTTTCCCCAAAAGAACTATCTCGTGGGCTTATTAATCTCCTCTTGGGAGACTTCCAGTAAATACGGCACCATAGACAGAAGCACCATGCTGTCCCTCCACAGCAAAGACCCGAAAAACTAAGTAAAACAGAGACAAACATCATTCCTGGAACCCGAAGTGTCAAACAAAGAGATAAAGAACCTCAGCCAAACACAGAATGGAATAAGAAACTGACAGAGGACAGAGAGTGAAGAGAGATAAGTGCAGAAGTTCCTTATCAGCTAATGCAGCAGAAATTCACCATCTTGGACTCCAGTTGGAAATTGGCTGACAGGGAACACAGGAAAGCAGCTTCGCAGAGCTACCACTAGGAGACAGAACAGCCGGTAACCAGTGATACACGCTTTCCCACCCCCCATCTTCTTCTCACTGCTGTACCTTAGAGCATGATGTATGGTGTCTGTGCCTCTTGGATTCACCGCATCCACATCTCAAATTGGCAGACAGGGAGTACAGGAAAGCAGCTTCACAAAGTTCCCAGCAGGAGACAGAGCACTCAGTAACTAGCAATATATGCTTTCCTAATCCCCACCCTTCTTCCCCACCCTCTTTGGCTTCTTCTGCTTCCCGCCAGGTGCAGTGTCTTGCTTCCGCCCCAGGCCACTTAGGTTCACCTTGCCACCCTGGCTGGGTCCCTGAGCTGCTGCTTCTGTCTCTTTTGGTTTCTTCCGTGCCTCCTACCACCTCCCCCTCCTTTCTCTCAGTCACCTGGCTCTATGTGCCATCTTTGCTTCTTCTTGAAAGCCTGTGGAGCCCCATTCAACTGGGGAAACATTCACCAGCCCACAACACCGTGCTGGTGGGATCCCTGGGGCTTTTATTTTTTTCTGCTTGTTTTGTTTTGTTTTCTCTTTTTGCAATTGGGAGCCGTTTCTAGCCAGGCTGCATTGCACAGCTTAGGAGCCACTTCCCTAATATGGGCAGCCCCATAGGCAGAATCCCTGGGGGCACCTTTTTTTCTTTCTTTCTTTTTCTTCTCTCTTTTTCCCGTTCTGTCTTTTCACTTCTCAGTTCTCATCTACCTATACTTACCTTCTTTTCCTGTTTCCTGAATACCTGGTGCTATGTGACATCCACACCCCCTCTAGCCAGGCTATACTGTGCAGCTTGGGAGACTTCCCCGGTCTTTGAGGCTGCACCAGTGGAACCCCTGGGGGCTTTTCTTTTCTTCATTTTTTTTTTTTCCAAATTTTTATCTAGTTATTTTTTTCTTTTTTTCATTTTTGCTTTTCTCCATTTCTTGGTTTCTCATCTCTTCACTCCAATGGCAAGCTCCCTTTGCACACTTTTTTTTTTTTCCTTTGTTTGTTGTTGGCTCCTGTTTTGCTCTCCCCTTTCCCATACCCATATTGGCTCCTTACATCACAACCTCCCTCCATCCTGCCTACCTTCACCATGCACTGAACATCACACCTCCGAGCAACACAGGCACAGCCTACCAGAACCCCCCCTGGCACTGATTCCTGGCCTGCCCTGTCAGCCCTAGTACAGGCTACAAACAACCCATCCCAGCCCTTCCCCTTCAGCTGGACCTGCCATGCTGCACCATAGCTGAGTGACTGGCCCCACCCATTGGACAAGGAGGTGAAAAGTATCCTGACTATAGTTGAGCAAACAACAAAGAATGCACAGCCTGCCTGCTCAAACATAACCAAATAAAAGAAAAAAACAGTATGAAACAAACAAATCTACAATCAAGAAATGAAGATAACAACTACTGAATTACTGAATTTCTGAAGACAGCAGACAATATCAAAACATATTAAAAAAAAAAAAAAGGACAAGATAGTTCCAGTAGGCATCAAAAATAAAATACCAGATGAGTTTCCAGTAGAATAAAAGGCACTAGAACTACCTGACAGGAATTCAAATCTCTAATATTCAGAGTTATCCAAGAGTTAAAGCAAAAAGCAGACAAAAAAGAGGAAAAAATAGACAATTTATAGAAAAGGCAGACAAATTCATGGAAAATACAGACAAAAAAATGGAAGAATTCAAGAAAATAATACATGAAAAAAATGCCAAAATAAATACACAACCAGAAGTCATACAAAAACAACAATTAGAAATCCGAAAGGTACATCAGAAGATTTTAGAAATGGACAGTGTCACAGAAGGGCTGAGGAGCAGGTTTGAAATGATGGAAGACAGGATCAGTGAAACTGAAGAGACACACTTGGCTACAACTCTATTTGAGGAAAAATCAGAAAAAAAGAATGAAGAAAAATGAAGAAACCCTGAGAATTATTTGGGATAAAATCAAAAACAAAAAATTTACTAGTGACTGGAGTTCCAGGACAGGGAGAGAAAACAGAAAACACAGACAGGATCACTGAAGAATTGCTGACAGAAAACTTCCCTAATATCATGAATGATGAAAAGCTAACCATCCCAGAAGCTCAATGAACCCCATATAGGGTAGGCCCCAAAAGAAAAACACTAAGGCATATCATAATCACGCTCGCTAAAATCAAAGACAAGGAAAAAATTCTGAGAGCAGCTGGAGAAAAACAAAGTGACATACAGAGGAGAAACAATAAGACTAAACTCTGATTATCTGGCAGAAACCATGCAGGCAAGAAGGCAATGGGATAACACATATAAAACCTTGAAAGAAAAAAATCATCAACCACAAATGATATACCCTGCAAAACTTTCATTCACATATGATGGTGAAATTAGGACATTTCCAGATAAACAGAAATTAAGGAAACATGTGAAAACCAAACCAAACTTACAGGAATTATTAAAGGGATTCCTTCTGTCTGAGAACAAACAACATCAGGCCAAGGCCTGAATCTAAGACACAAGATTGTACCAGCCAGATACTAACATAGGAAATGAACATTCAAGGACTATCCAAAACCAAAAGAACTGCAACAGGGAGCCAGAGAAGTTAATCTGTAAATGGCAACAATGTCAGAACAATAAAAGAGGGAATAAATGATGTAGGTATAGAACTTTCTACTGGAGAGGAAGGCAAGGTGATACCAAGTAATAATAGACTGGCTCAAACCTAGGAAGATAAGGGTAAATTTCAAGGTAACCACAAAGAAATTTAACAAACCTACTCATCAAAATGAAGAAGAAAAACAAAGTCTCAACAAAAACAAAATCTACGAAAACAAAAGAAACACAAAAGGAACTCAGCACAGGAGAGTAACAGGAACAAAGAAAATGTTAGCACCACAAAAAAAAAAAAAAAAAAAAGCACTACAAAATGACAGCAATAAACTCACACTTATCAATAATTACACTGAATGTAAATGGCCTAAATGCACCCATAAAGAGACACAGAGTGACACAATGGGTTAAAAAATAGGATCCATCAATATGCTGTCTACAGGAGATACAACTTAAAAACAAACATAAATTTATTAAAAGTCAAAGGATGGAAAAAATATATATCAAGCAAATAACTACCAAAAAAGAGCAGGAGTGGTAAATACTAATCTCAGATAAAACAGACTTTAAAACAAAATCCGCCATAAAAGACAAAGAAAGGCACAATATAATGATTAAAGGGACGATCCATCCTGAAGACTTAATCATAATAAACATCTACACACCCAATGACAGAGCTCCAAAATACAGAAAACAATTCCCTTCTTACGTGCCTCTAAAAATTATCTGCAGTTTCCCACTGATCTTCTTACCTGTGAAAATAAAATAACATTAAAACAAACAAACAGACAAAAAACCCTACTCTCTTTCTCCTTTGTCTTTTACTAGTTTCGGCTTTTATCTTTAAAAAACTTGCTTCTATTTCCTTTGGATATCTCTTGTTCTTCTTTTTTCTGACGATTTTATAAATTTTACACGTTTCAGTTTTTATCTTTACTTTCTTCCCTTTCCTTAGGTTTCCTTTGTTATCTCTTTTCCTCCTGAATTCCTGATATAAACTCTTTGTTAATGTATTTTCAGTCTTTTACTTTCCAAATGATAGGGTTTTTGTTTCATTTATTTTTAGGTACTAATTTCTTCTCCATTTATATTACGATATAACAAAAATAAATTGATTTCTAAAAAATATTTAACGTATTTTTTCTTTTAAAAAAATATATGCAAGTGACTTAACCAATCATAGTGGTTATATTCATATAAAAATAAGAACAGAGAAAATCCATGAGAGAAAAATGGGATTTGCTAAACTCTTCTGTTATATTGATTCTATCACAACATATCGTATTTATAACAGAATAACTGACAGAAAAATTAAAGCTGAAATATTCTCTGGTCTTTAACTATGGTCCCAGGCATTTAAGAAATGATCACATAAAAATTTTAAAACAAATTTAATTGTAGCATAATGAAAAAATATTTATAATCCAAGATGACTGTAACTATTTCTTTCTAAAAGTTGAATGAAAAGTCAGAATTTCGTAGTCTCTATCAGCTCTTTTGTACTACTGAAGGGAGAGACTCAGAATCCATAAAAGTTCTGTTTGCCAAGCATATAGTCTTTGCCTATGCAAACTTGGTTCTGGAACTTTACAATGAGTTGAAAGCTAAGTTTCTCTGGAAGGGTGTTGAGAAAGCCCCTGACTAGAAAGGATGGAAAACCTAGAAAAACAAAAATCATATGAATGACATTGTGGGACACGGTGGGGTGGAACAAAACAGCAGAAAGCTGAAGCCCACAAATTAAGGTATGATAAAAAATTCTGATTGGTGAGGAGCCTTAAGAGTTTTATGGAAATGTACAGCAATCAATTTTAATGTATTCGACTTCCTTTAATGTGATTTCACGGAAATCTTTAGTGATGCCTGATAAACACACAAATATCTTGTGTGCAGTTTAGGGGGAGGAGGGGATAAAAAAAAAAATTCTTCAACAAATGGGTGCAACGCTGGAAATGTTTGCTCAGTTATGTCAAGATACATCTGGCCACCCAACTAGAAGAGGTCGATATTCGTGCCCAGTCCAAAGGAGGTAATCCAAAGGAATGCGGAAATTATTGAACAATATCATTAATACCACACGCAAGCAAAATTTTGCTGAAGATCATTCAAAAACAGTTGTGGCAGACCATCGACAGGGAACTGCCAGAAATTCAAGCAGGATTCAGAAGAGGACATGGAATGAGGGCTATCACTGCTGATGACAGATGAATCTTGGCTGAAAGCAGATAAAGATGTTTACCTGTGTTTTTTTGACTATGCAAAGGCGTTGAACTGTGTGGATCATAACAAATTATGGATAACACTGCTAAGAATGGAAATTCCAAAACACCTAATTGTTCTCCTCTGGAATTAGTACATAGATCCAGAGGCAGTTGTTCAAACAGAATAAGGAGATACCACGTCATTTAAAATTGGAAGAGTTGTGCATCGGGTTTGTATTTTTTCACCACACTTATTTAATCTGTATGTTGATCTAATGATCCTACAAGCTGCACTACATGAGGAAAAACTCGGCTTAAGGGTTAGCAGAAGTCTCATTAACGATCCTAGATATGCAGATGACACAACCTTACAGGAAGCAAGGAAGACTTAAAGCACTCACTGATCTACAGTCTGAAGTATGGATTACATCTCAACATAAAGAAAACAAAAATTCTCACAACTGGACCAATTAGCAGCATCATGATAAATGGAGGAAATACTGAAGTTGTCAAGGATTTAATTTTACATGGATTTGCAATCAATGCCTATGGAAGCAGCAGTCAAGAAATCAAAAGACATGTTGCACTGGGCAAATCTGCTGCAAAAATCTCTTTAAAATCCTAAAAAGCAGGGACAGATTACCCAATAAGCAAGGTACACAAAGTGAAATTGTGCACTACAGATTAGTACCTAAATAAATAAATAAATAACCAAACCCAGTGCCGTCGATTCCAACTCATAGCTACTGTATAGTACAGAGTAAAACTGCCCCATAGAGTTTCCAAGGAGCGCCTGGTGGATTTGAACTGCCGACCCTTTGGTTAGCAGCTGTAGCACTTAACTACTATGTCACCAGGGTTTCCTACAGATTAGTAAGTAAGCGCAATTAAGCCTGTGGTACCTTGCTAATTTTTAGCTGGTGCATAACATGCTTACTTGTTAATCCATACCTATTTAAAAGCAAAGATGTCACGACACAAAAAAATTTTCAATCGCCTCGTATGCATGTGAAAGCTGGAAATGTAAAAGGAAGACTGAAGAAGAATTGATGCACTTGAATTATGGTGTTGGCAAAGAATATTGAATACACCATGGACTGCTAGGAGAACGAACAAATCTGTCTTGGAGAAAGTACAGCCAGAATGCTCCTTAGAATTGTATCTTGTGTACTTTGGACACGTCATCAGTAGAGATCAATCCCTGGAGAAGGACATCATGCTTGGTAAAGTAGAGGGTCAGGGAAAAAGAGGAGGACCCTCTGCCAGATGGGCTGACATAGTGACTCCAACAACGAGCTCAAATATACCTACTATTGTGAGGATGGTGAAGGATCAGGCAACATTTCCTTCTGTCATACACAGGGTTTTTATGAGTCAGAACCAACTCAATGGCACCTAACAACAACAACCTTTGAGTTAAGGAGCCCTGGTAGCGAAATGGTTAAGCACTCGGCTGCTAACTGAAAGGTTGGAGGTTAGAACCCACCAGCAGCTCTATGGAGAGAAAAGACCTGGTAATCTGGTCCCATTAAGATTATAGCCTAGGAAACCCTATTGGGCAGTTCTATTCTGTCATACCGGGTCACTATGAGTTAGAACCAACTGGATGGCACACAACAAACTCTTCAGTTAATGGGTGGCTGTGGGAGAACATCCCAGTGGGAGGTAAGATGCAAAGAAGCTGAAACTCAGAACTGAAGTCCACATGAGAACTTAAGCACCCAGGAATTTGCAAACATTTAGGCAAGAAAATTTGAGTTCACACAGGATGTAGGATAGAGGACTTAAGCCAAATATACATCAGTACCACACTACACATAGATCTGCTACCACTAGAGGGCCCAGTTTCAAATTGGCATGAAGACCTAGACTACTTATTTGAAATTTTTAAGCAGAAATCTTCAGAGCTCCATGCTTTTCATGTCATATTCATATATTTTTGACAGAAAGTGTGCAGGCTCATAGAAGACTGTATCACATACAACATAGTTTTAGGTATTTTTATGTATTGATTTTCTGAATTCTGAAGGCAAACTAAAAATAGCCTATAAAATGCATGCTTTGTAATAAATATTACCAACTGTTCCTCTGAAAAAAATAAAGTACTATGATTAGAGGAGGAGTAAATTGATACAATTGGGGAGCTATATGATATGGAAAGATTAGCAATGAATTAATTGATGACAAATGAATTCTTAAAATAATTGGACTAGCATTGCCAATTTCAGAAAACTCACAAAGCACACACGTCTGATTCATCCAAAATCCTAGTGAAATGATAAAATAAATTAAAAATAGGTATCAATCTAGAGCAGCTCCAAAAAGCCAGAAAGCCTTTCATTAGAAGATCAAGATTTAAAGAAATTCTGGATGACAAAAGGAGATACATTAAGGCTTGCAATAAAGCTTAACAGGGAGGGCAGCCTGAAAATCTCAGTAGTAAGAAGAGGCACTCATAAAGTAAGTTTTTCCTGGAATAGCCATGGACTAACTTCAAATCCCAGCCAGCCAGGGTTGAAAAAAGCAGTGAGCTAGGGGCAGGTACTAGTGTCATTAATTAAAGACCACAGAAACAGCCGTATGAGGCCTTTTTCTGAGAGTAGCTGCCCTCAGGTTAAATCTCAAACAGTCTCCTCTATTTAAAGACAGAAAAGACCCAGCATGAGTTTTGGTTCTAGAGAGAAAAAGAGAGCAGTGTCTCAAATAACTTTTCAACTGGGCTCAGAAGACAAATGCTATGTGGATCTCCCAGGTTCTGTTTTCCCCCAGCCCCTCTCTGCAAGACTACACAAGACAGAGTCTTAAAATCAGGGCTTCAAACTGGTTCATTCTGGCTCACACCCCTGCTGAGAATTTGCATTTCTAACAAGGTACCAGGCATACTAACAGATGCTTTTTAGGGAGTGGGGATGAAGTCTGAGAACCACTAGTAGAGCAACAGTTCTTAAAATTTATCATACATAAGAATCGTCTGAGGACTCTTGTCAAAATGTAGATTCTGATTCAGTCTAATCCCTAGACGATTCTTATGTATAATAGATTTTGAGAACCACTGCTCTACTAATGGTTCTCAGAATTGATCCCTACTCCCTAAGCAGCAGCATTAGCATCAGCCAGTACCCTGTTACAAACTCAGTGTTTCAGTAGGGATGTGAACCAGGAGGAACTGGTCGAAGCCCTGCTTAAAATCAGAATCTGTATTCACTACTAGCAGAATACAAATTGTTTTCATGTTGATGACATGAACTATTGATCAAACTAGTCTTTTCGTTATAAATACGAAAATCTATGCAATAATCACTAAATAGCAATACAAACCAATCAGAACTGAGCACTGAACAAAACAGTTGTTGCCGGAATAAGAAGAAATGCTTAAATTTATTATAACTAGTACCCTCTGGGAGCCCTGGTGGTGCAAGGACTAAGAGCTCTGCTGCTAACCAAAAGGTCGGCAGTTCGAATCTACCAGCCACTCCTTGGAAACCCTATGGGGCAGTTCTACTCTGTCCTATAGGGTCGCTATGAGTTGGAACTGACTCCATTGCATGTAACAACAACAACAACACTATCCTCTGAGAGATTCAGAAGGATTTCATATTCATGAAAGATTAACTGGTCACTATGAAAAAAGCAATCAGAATTGTTTGCTGTTAAAATCGTCTAGATGAGTACGGAACGTGTGCCTCTAAGATGGCTCCCAATGATCTCTATCTCCTAATATTCAACGCCTTTGTGTAATTCTCTACCTTTGAGTGTAGACTGGACCTAGTGACTCACTTCTAACAAATAGAACATAGCAAAAGTGATGGATGTCACTTCCAGGTTTAGGATTCAAAAAGGTTTTGGCTTCTATCTTGTATTCCCTCTTTTGCTCTCTCCTTTGCTCATTCTGATGGAAACCAGCTGCCATGTTGTGAGCTGCCCTATGGAGATACCCACGTAACAAAGAACTGAGGGAGTCCTCTGGCCAAAAGTTAGTGAGGAACTGAGACCCTCTGTCCCACACAGCCCTTGAAGAATTGAGTCTTGCCAACAACCACATGAGTGAGCTTGGAAGTGGATTCTCCCTCAATCCAGTTTCAGGCAAGATTTTAGCACTGGCCAACATCATCACCGCAGTCTTCTGAGAGGCCTTGAGGCAAAGAAGCCCAGCTAAGTCATGCCTGGATTCAAGACACACAGAAACACACACTAAATATTTTGGAGTAACTTGTTATGGAGCAATATACAAGTCATATGGGTGGGTTGAGGGGGTGGCAGTGTAGTTGGGAACTTGATTGAAGCTCAGATAGTAGAATGACTCCTGCTGAAAAGGAAATTAATGAACCAGAAAGTCAAGACAAGGAATTTTCTCAAAATACAAGGAAAAACGAAACAAGACGGGAATTATGTATTTCAATTCTATATAGTTGTTGTTAGTTGCCATTGAATCAGCTCCGACTCATAGCAAGTGATCTTATGTATAACAGAACGAAACATTGCCCAGTCCTGTGCCATCCTCACAATCATTGGTATGTTTTGAGCCCATTGTTGTAGCCACTCTGCCAGCCCATCTAATTTAGGGTGTGGCCATGAAAGTAACGACTTTAAAGATAGGGTAATGGACAAGATAATCAGAGAAGAGGAGATGAAGTAACTAAGAGGCATCAGTACTGCAAAGGTCATCTATGTATATATTGAAATCAATGAGAACTAACATAGGCAAACTTCTGGGGAGGAGGAGATAAAACACAGAGCAGAGGAGATGACATAGGGTAGGTAAATTACATCAATAAGGGGGCATAATCTAAAGGGGTTGAATTTTTAAGCTGAAGTTTTTTAGGGAAAAGGTAGAGAGAAGACTCTGAAAATAGCAAACAGGAACAAGGATGACACTCATCAGATATTCAGGCTCAGTGGTATGAGCAATAATGTATAGGAGGACAAAATTACCACTTATATGAGGGCTTTAGGGAAACCAGCATCCCAGAGAGGATCCAGGTTTCGATTAGAGGGAAAAGGAAAGGGAACAATCAAGAAAAAAGATTGAAAACTTAGAGAATTTCATTGGTAATGAACTTTGATTTGCACGGGCCGTAGTGGAAAAATTTCAGGAGTTGAGGGTGAGTGGAAGTTGGGGGAGAAAGGAGATGTGTAGATTATATACGATTTAGAGTTAGGAGATGAGATGTCTGAGGTTGTGCTGGCTGATATAAAATGACAATAAAGGAATAAAAGGAAAAGTAAGATTATTTCTGGAATTCTCAAGGAAGATTGTGGTGGTGAGGCTGAAAGTACAGGGAGAGGGAGATGGTCACATCTGGGGCTCTCATATGACCTTGTCAACAGTGGGTTGAAGGTCTGAGAGTGTGTAGTGTTAGTTCCAGTATCTGGTTTGAGATTAACAAACCTACTTGGAGCTCAGCACTCCTGCTTAACCAAGCTGATGAAAGTGAATTCTCCTGGGGGAAGCCAAGTGTTACTCTTACCTCCAATCAATGGAGAGTGGCAGGAGAAGGAAGACATGAGTCCTATTCCCACGTTGTGGACTCTCTCTTAACCAGGTACAGTAAGAGGATCATTAAGTCTGAGTGCCCAGAGCCCCTGCCTGAGCTCTGTTTAAGGAGTTGGGGAGTTCTAATGGCTGGGAGCAGCCTGACCTCCAGCAAGGAAGCTGAGGAGAGAAGAACAAATATCCCCTCCCTGCCTGGTATTTAGAATTTGGTCAAGTGACTTACGTGCAACTGTTCACTCTTACCACTGATTTTGAATACTGCAGTAGCGATCCGAAGTCTCAGGGTCAAACAATTCAATCACAAAATCACAAGTATGGTACTGAATTATCAGGGTAGTCAGTTTTAGAAGGAGGAAATGAAAGCCCAGTGGTAACTGTTCCTGCAGCAGTGTCCTAGGCAGACTTTTGGAATTTGACTGTGCTTGCCCTTCCTTGGCTCCTACTTAAGCCATATTCACCAAACTTTCATTAGTTATGAGCACTACCCACAAAGCCTTCAAAATCCCTGCTTTACTTGAATAAACCAAAATAAGGCCTGATATCTACAGCCAAGAATACAGCTAGTACCCTTGGATATGAACAAGATCTACCTGACTTCCAGTCTTGTGTTTTTTTTATTAAACAAGCTCACTCTGGTCCTTTCTACAAGGAAAGATGCTATGTGTTCTTATTTTTAGAAGCCTTAGGGCTTTCCCATGGCTGCCACTGACATGATACTGAAACTAACACTGACAGATACTGGAACTAACACTACACCCTCTCAGACCTTCATCCCACTGTTGACAAGGTCATATGAGAGCCCCAGACATGACCGTCTCCCCCTCCCTGTATTTTCAGCCTCACCACCACAACCTTCCTTGAGAATTCCAGAAATAATCTTACTTTTCCCTTTATTCCTTTATTGTCATTTTATATCAGCCAGCACAACCTCTGACATCTCATCTCCTAACTCTAAATCGCATGTGATCTACGCATCTCCTTTCTCCCCCAACTTCCACTCACCCTCAACTCCTGACATTCTCTTCTATCCCAAGCACCTATTATACCCATTCCTATTCAATGGCTATTTCTTAAAAGTAGTAATTCTTGTCTATAAAAAACAGTGTTCAGCAAAATATTTCCCATATTATACTTGTTATTCAGTACCCCTAACAAACAAGCTGCTGGTTCTTACACATGAGAAGCAGGGCTTAGTTATTCTCTTTTTCTCCACTCAGTTGTTTTCTTAAATCAATTGCCTTAAAGAAAAGAAATTTTAGCCTTTAGTCACATTGTTTTGTTACCACACATTGAGTTGACATAAAGCCAAAAGAGGAAATGGAAAGTCTTTGGCACAAAATAGGGTTTTCCAAAACACGTAAATTATTTGGACCAACATTTTGATTCACCTGTGACATTTCTGACTTCAGATTAAATCATCGAATGATTCAACAAAACTTGAATTCTTGAGGTTTTTCAATTGGTTACCACAATCTGTTATCCCAAATTAAATTTCTAAAGGAGTATGTCTTTGGATATTATCTACTTCATAGCTGACAGGGACACTATCTAATTAGCTATTTATATGCAAAGCGGAGGAAGGCATAATTAGAGACATGGATTATGCAAAGGCAATCACACTGACAGAGGGCAGAAGAAACTGCGAACATATTGAATCAAATCTGTATATACGTTTTTACAGTTTATCATGTTTCATTTGTATTGTATTACATTTATGCATCATTTAACATGTTATAAATGAAGTAATTATCATAATCCATTTATTGAGAAACTAAATATAAATCTTATAACATAAACTATTTATTGAGCTACAAGTATAATAAGCTTCTGCAGATGAAAAGGAATAAAGTTATACATCTGGAAGACGCCTTTATTAGCTCCAGCCTCTAGTACTTTTCTCTAGAGATATAGGGAAAAAATAGGAACATATTTAGAGTTGTATCACCGAGAACATAGTCAGAGTACTTATCAAAAAAGAAAAGAAAACTGGCTTATAGACCTGTTCTAGTTAACTGCATCTGTATAATAAGCAACTATAATTTTTTTTGGAGTAGAAAAAACCAACATTTTATGTTTGCAATTTTGTGGGTCAGGAATTTGAGAAGGGCACAGAGATAAATGCTCACCTCTTCTCCAAGGTGACTGAGACCTCAGCTGGGGTGACTTGAATGGCTGGAGGTGGCTGGGAGAGTTTGATGAAGCCCGTATGTCTGTGGTTTCAGTTCTGGCTGTCAGCTGAGTTCCCTGGTCCTTCTCCATGTTGCACCTGCTGGAGATGGAATGTCCAAGCTGGCTTCTTTACTCTCACGCTTTGCAATGAGGCCAGGATGATTGGAAAACCTGGGACTGGCTAAGCATCTCTCTTTTTCTCCAGGTAACCTTACCACATGGCTAATTTAGGGCTTCCTCACAGCATGATAATCTTAGGTAGTAGGATTTCTTACATAGTGACTTGCCTCTCCCAGAGTGAACATTTCCAAGAAACAGAATAAGGGAGCTCCCAGTCTTTAAGGCCTAGACTAGGAGACCAGCACAGCAAAGTTCTACCATATTTTATTGATCAAAATATGACCGGGTTCAAGTATAAGGGATATAGGCCACGTCTATCAATGGGAGGGGTATCAAAGAATGTGTAGCCATCTTCAACCTCCTATATAACTTTATATCCACCATGATGATTTACCAGAACCTGGAATATATTATCAGAATTCTGTGACATGACTTCATATGGGCTCTCATTTACATGGAAGTCCCCCACCTCCCACAAAGAGTCAGAAATGCAGTTCCAAGCAATAGAATGTTTTGGCAGATTTTTTTTTTTTTTTTGAGAAAGAGATTTATTTGATCTCCACCAAATTCATGACTGAATGCTCATTTTAACACAGTGAACTGAGCTCTGAGGTACTTAATCTTACATTCCTTCCAAAATCCAATTCAAATGATGGTAAAGAAGTTCAAAAGGGAATATATTCATAAAAGTGCACAGAAAGGAAGAAGGATCCTTAGAGATAAGTTGATGCAATTCTGAATGATGGGAGGTGTATGGCATCATGTTGATGGACAAATAGACCATAAAGAGAATCAGTACAGAGGATGCAAATGAAATGTTGCAGGTGGAGCCTGCAGAAGGGCTCCAGGCTCACAGAAGAAAGTCAAAGAAAACAGGAGAAAGGGAGCGGAGACTGAAGAGTGCACTCCTTCATTTCTGCATGCATAGGTGCATTGTTTGTCCCAGAATGAACTAAACAACTGCTCTCTAAAGAAGTTGACTGATCTGTCTGCCCCTGGCTCCTGGGAGATAACTTCTAATCCCTTGGAATATCCTGCCTGATAAGAGGGTCTGAGGCCCTAGGGACACACCAGATAATTTATGCTAACAATCTGATTTATGGTAGGGACCTTGGGCTACCCAATATCAATTCCAGCTCTGGAGGGACTGGAGACTAAGGTCAGACACACAGGCGGTCAGTCATGTCTGCATGGCCAACCCCCTCCAAAAACTCTGAACACCAAGGCTTCATTGAGCTTACCTGTTTGGCAATACTCCATGTATATTGTCACACGTCATTTCTGGAAGAAATTAGCACTGTCTACATGACTCCACTCTGAGAGGACAACTGCAAACGCAGTGCTTGGTCTCTCCTGGATCCTGCCCTATGTGCCTTTTCCTAGTTGATTTTAATCTGCATCCTTTTGCTGTAATAAGCCATAATCATAAATGTAACAGTTTTACTGGTTCTGTGACTCCTTCTAGAGAATGACTGAATCGGAGGGTGCTTTTGGAGACCTTCTGAATTCAGTTCCTATTGAGTAGGTTGGTCCCCAGAGTAGGGCTCTCCTCATTTTTACATTTTGGTAGATACTCAGACTATTTGTCTTCTCCCTATCTAAATATTTTTGAATAAAATTAATCCTGACAGAGTTCATAATATCTCCCACTCAGGGAAGAATCTATGATTCATAAATCAAAAAACAAAAGAACTAAGAAATATCTCAGAATTATGCAAATAACTTCCAAAAAAACCGAAGCAGAAATGGTCAGAAATAATTATCTCTGTGGAATGGAATGAGAGTCATGGAGATTTTTTTTTAGTCCAGGTTTGCTGTGAGTCGAAATTGACTCGATGGCAGTGGGTTTGGTTTGGGTTTATATCTTTAAAATATTATCTCTATGAGCATAGATTCTCTAATATTTCGTAGAGCACATGGCCATTCAAAATAGACTACACTTTCCAGTTTCCCTTACATTTAGATGTGGTCATGTGCTGAGGGTCTGGTCAAGAGGGTATGCGTTGGAATGTGAGGCTGCTTTCAGGAATCATCATTAAGAGATACTGAGTATATACCTTTTGTCCCTTTTCATTACATATACTCCTCTTTCTTTTGGTCTGGGTCATGGATGCCACCTTGGAACGTAAGAATGAAAGCCAGATGCTGGAGAAAGCAGAGCTAGACAGTAACCTGTGTCTCTGAGAACTTACTGGAGCAGAACTGGTTTATGAACCCTTGACTTTATAACTCCAAGATTTTACATCAAAGAGAGATAAATTCTATCTTTTGTTTACGCCAAAGTTATTTCAGGTTTTCTGCACATGGCATCAAACTTAATCCTAACACATATATATTTCTTTTATTAGAAACAAACTCAGGCTCTTTCGTCCATTTTTCTTCCTTCCTATTTTTTTAATCTTTACCCTCCCTCTTTTCCTTTTCTTTTTAATAACTGTATTTTTAACATCAATTCCTTGATGATTGAAATATCTGATGAAGGGAATAGCTGTTTTGATTCAATACTTCCATCATACTGAAAGAGCATCTAGTTTATCTTCCTAAGCATCCTTGTAGTAAAGGGGGGAGAATATGTTGCCTTCTAGATTATCATCAGTGCATGTTATGAACTGTGTCCCCAAAAAATGTGTGTCAACTTGGCTTGGCCAGGGTTCCTAGTATTGTGTGATTGTCTACCTTTTTGTCATCTGATGTGACTTTTCCTATCTTTTGTAAATCCTACCTGCATGATATTAATGAGGTAGGATTAGAGGCAATTACATTAATGAGGCAGGACTCAATCTACAAGATTAGGTTATATCTTGAGTCAATCTCTTTTGAGATACAAAAGAGAGAAGCGAACAGAGAGACAGGGTGATCTCATACCACCAAGAAAGCAACACTGGGAGCAGAGCATGTCCTTTGGGACCTCAGGGTTTCTGTGCTGAGAGGCTCCTAGACCAGGGGAAGATTGATGACAAGGACTCCCCCAGAACCAAGAGAGAGAGAAAAAGCCTTCCTCTAGAGCTGGCACCCTGAATTTAGACTTCTAGCCTCCTAAACTCTGAGAGAATAAATTTCTCTTTGTTAAAGCCATCTGCTTGCGGTATTTCTGTTATAGCAGCACTAGGTAACTAAGACAGCGTACTGAAACACAAATATTCTGGCACCTTTGAGAAAAGAAGGGCTGCAAAATGTTATTACTGTCAGTAAATCCCTTAAGTTATTAGTTCAATGAAAATGGAATTTCAGACAACCATTCAACGTTAATGATGCTTTCCTTTTAGTGTTACAGATGTGCATAAGAATTTCTATTACTTCCCAGGTTGACATAATTATTATTATATTTGCTTCCTTGATATCGTTAGGTAAAGGTATAATATAAATAGTGTTTTTACAGAATCAAATGGAATGCGAAGAGAATTTTTGACAACATAATAGAGAAAATGGCCAGATGTTTGTTATGCATATTTCTAATGTTATGGCCTTGCTTGAGGCAAATATTACCCCACAAAAAAGTACATAATCTTCACATTAACCAAGACAACAAAATGCTTTAATTTTCCCCATTCCCTAAAAAAAAAAAAAAAAAAAATTCCCTATCTCTGGCTTTGTCTCCTCGCATGGTGAAATTATTTCATCCAACTTTATTTCTTCAATTCCCAGCACAAATAAAATGTCTGTAAGCCAAGTGGGTAACCATTGCCATGCTGATTAAACATTACGGATTAACTGTACAATAAGTCATTTAAATTGCTGGTGCACAGATGGGCAACATTTATTTAATTGTTTAATAACCTGCACTCTAAAGGGAACCGGCTAATGTACCTACGATTGAAAAACAACAGTGCTGTTTCAGGGAAACCTGAATTGACTTACCTTTTATGGACTTCAGGCATCATTTGCGTAAACTTGTAAG
Source organism: Elephas maximus indicus (assembly GCF_024166365.1). Taxonomy (NCBI): domain Eukaryota; kingdom Metazoa; phylum Chordata; class Mammalia; order Proboscidea; family Elephantidae; genus Elephas; species Elephas maximus. Next base: position 39,734,092 of record NC_064837.1, on the reverse strand, counting down.
GCTCCACTTTAGCGCTTGCTCATCAGCCATCCTGAGCATGATCGGGCAAAGCAATACAACCCTCTGTCGTGCTGGGGCTCAGCAAAAGAACTAATCTAGGCAGTATAAGTTTCAAAATGTCTTGCTTGCTTTTTGTTTTGATCCTTTTAAAGTTGTTTTCTATTTGGATTTGTTTGCCAGTCAAATAACCTCAAAGGAAGCTATTACGCATCATACCGTGACCAAAGTGCTTTAAGAAATATATGATATTGAAGATGTATTTATTATAACATGTGTAAATTTTCAGCCCTAGGCTTCTATTCAAATTCCACTCAAGTAAGAACTTGAATGAAGGTCCTTTACCTTTTCCATGTGACAAAGAACAACTGTCATTTAAAACCCATCTCAAAGACAACTGAAGTTTAAATTCAACACATATTTCTTAAGCATATATCAGGTGCTATGATTTGCCAAATAGCTGCTTCTTAGGGAAAACAAAATATAACAAATATATATAAAATAAATAAATAGGCAGTATAAAGGAGTGACTATCCACACAGGTTTTTGGAGCCAGCTTGCCTGGGTTCAAATCTTCCCTCTGGCACCTACTATTTAATGTTGACAGTTACTTACACTCTTCATTTAAAGTGAGAATAACAGTAATAGTACTTATGTCTTCCGGTTGTGGTAAGGATTAAGTAAATTAATATATGTAAATGCTTAGAATAATGTCTGCAATGTGGTCAGCACCATGATTTCTGTTCAGGGTTTTAATAGCTGCAGTGAACAAGGTATCTCAAGAGTACAGGAGAAAGAATGTTAATTTTGCAAATTTTCAGCTTAAACAGAAAAATCATCTCAAAATTTTTATTTGTCAGGAATCTGGGCATGGCTTAACCCTATGAGTCTGGACCAAAGTGTCTCAAGATATTGAGGTCAAGCTTTTGGCTGGGGCACTGTGGTCTCAGCTGATGATGCAACTTGGTGAGGTAGAGTGAGAGGTGATCCACTTCCAAGCTCATTGATGTGGTTGTTGGCAGGCATCAGTCCTTCACCACTTAGGCCTCTCCACAGAACTGCTTCATGACATACTAGCCGGCTTCCTCCAGAATGAGCAATCCAAAAGAGAACATCAAGAGAGGCTGCCCAAATGGAAGCCACAGTCCTTTTATAATCTACTTTTAGAAGTGGTATCTCATCACTTTTGCTTTAGAAACAAGTCAATAAGTCCTACTTCCCATATCAAGGGAAGGAAACTACACAATAGTGTGAATAACAGGAATTGTGGATAACTGGAGGCCATTTTAGAGGCTGCCTACTACACAGAGGAAAGGGAAGAGGACTTTCAACATGGTATCCCCAGTGCCTTACATATAAAAAACAAAAAAAAGAGGTGCTAATTAACTATTTAAAAAATAAAGGCATAAAATAAGATACTGCCTTATAGTCTAGCTTTCTGAGAGTAGTTTGGTTGGGGGGAATGTATTGCAACTTATTTCATGTATTTTTTAACCAAAAGGATGGAGGTTCAAATCTACCCAGTGGCTCCATGGGGGAAAAAACCTGCAATCTGGCATTCTACTGCATCATAGGGTCACTGTGAGGCAAAACTGACTGGATGGCACCTAACAACAAGAAGCTAACTTCCTATACTTATATTTTAAAAATTACATCAGGTTCCATGATTTGGGGTGTTTTTTTTTTTTACCCAAAGAAGGAGTGGCAATACAGAAAATGGATCCTGCTCCCTTTGTAAGTAAACTTTTAAGTTAGAATGTTCAAATATGAAAATATAAAAATAATATTAGTATAACTGAGTTTTTTTAATTTTTATTTGTTTCAATATTACAATGCATATTCTGGCTTAAAATATTAAAAATGCAGATGAAATTAAATTTCCCTTTGAACACCACTACCAATTCTCCCCTCCCAGGAGCAAAGCACTCTTATAAGTTAGACCATTTTCTGGGCATTTACAGACATATATGTATCTATAGACAAGTCGAATTTTATGTTGTGTGAAGTGTGCATGGATTTAGGTAAATGATATATATTATACATGCTGCTCTGCAACTTGCCATTTTAATTTAACATGCCATGGAAATCTTTTGTTGCCGAAATGAATTTATGTTAAGACCTACAAGTTTCCTTCTAGATTTAAATTTGGTGATGCATACAAAGTGTTTAAGATACAGCAAAGTCATTTCATAAACAGTCAATAAATTTATATTAGCTAGTTTTTTTTTTTTAGTTTTACTGTTATAAAAGGGAGAGTATAATTTTAAAGGAGAACCCTGGTAGCACAATGGGTCTCCTTAAAAATTCCGTTAGCACTCGGCTGCTAACGAAAAGGTCAGTGGTTTGGACCTACCAGTGGCTCCGTGGAAGAAAAGACCTGGCAAATTGCCCTATGGGGCAGTTCTACTCTGTCATACAGGGTCCTTATGAGTCTGGATCAGCTCGGTGGCACACAGCAACAACAGTACCAGGGAATTCCTTTGTGGTGATGACACAGTTCTTCATTTTGATTGTAGTGGAGGTTATACAAATCTATACATGTGATAATATTGTGGAATGATACACACACACACAAAAAAAAAAGAGTGAATGTTACAACTGGTCAACTCCAAATAAGGTCCTTAGTTTAGTTAGTAGCATTGTAATAATGTCAATTTCTTGGTTTTGATAATATATAATGGTTGTGTAAAATGTTATCATTGGGTAAAGCTGTGGGAAGAGTGGGTGGAACTTTCTGTTCTATTCTTGCTACTTCTTGTTAATCTATAATTATTTCAAAATAAAAAGTTAAAAAATAAAAAATTTAATCATTCCAGTCACAGACTGCTTAACACTGCCGATAGGAAAGGAGATGGGGCAAACACAACAGGATGTATGAGTAGGTTTAGGGGATCAAAAAGCAGAGCAGAATTCTTCTTTGCTTTTCAGGAAGAACTTCACAAAATGGAAAGCCTCTTAGGTTTTGTTTGATACGCCATGAAGAATAGAATAAAGATGTCTGCGTGGCTTTTTAGGCAGACTAACTTACTACTGTCAGCCATGCACTCGAAAGTGGCACAAGACTAGCTAAGGATCCTGATCTGTAAAGACCTAATTGTAACATATGGGGCAGACACCACAGTGACCAACATATGTGATGGCCGAAGGCCAAGGGTCGGTGTGGATGATGATGATAAGGGACCAGTACCAATATTCATACTTTGACATTCCGTAAGCCCCACAAGACTTTGAACTCAACCTCTAAGACCAGAACTCTGAAATGATTGAGACCACTCTAAATCAACTGACATTAAGTTTCTAATGTTGAGTCAAATGGTGGCTTGAACCAGAAATCAGAGAAACAAGAATAGTCACATTTCTTCGACACCCGAGCTTATGGTCTCAGATTTGTACCACTATATGAATGAATCAAGATGTTCTCTATACTTCTTTTATTCCCTTTATTGACTTTCTCTATAAAATCAAAAGTAATAAATGGGTAGATGAAGAAATTAGAGAGTCAGGATATTTCAGGTTGGGATCAACTATGGAAAGAGTCTGTTGTATTCAATTATCCTTGCTTTGGCTTACTTCAAATCGTGTGGAAAACTATAGCTGTAATCAAAAAATCCACTTCAAGCAGGCACTTATAAAAACGCACAGAAGAGGCTCAACCTGTTCTTTCCAAATCTCCATGTCTGAATTTCAGCCTCTGAACATATTTCACAGATGTTGGGTAAATTGGGATAATTTTTTAGACCTTAGACACCCTTTCTTTGTCAAAAGAATTCTTTATAAATAAGTACCCTTTGACTAACAGGAGAATGTGCTTTTCAGAAGAGAGAGAATTCCATGTAGTAGTATTAAGCAAAGTACAACCAGAGAAGTAAGTCTTTTTCCAAGATTTTTTCTCTTCTTAATTCTATATAAGGAACAGCACCATTAAAGTCTTTTTACCATCTTTTCTCTGGAACAGAAGGCAAACGTTCTGGCAGAAAATAGTTGCCCACCTCTGTGATGCCACAACCCAAAATGTGTAATTCTACTAGCATTAGTGAGGGCTCAAGGGCAGGAAAAAGTATCCCCTGTATGAGTCGGAATCGACTCGACAGCAACAAGTTTGGTTTGTTTGGTATCATTAAGGAAAGATATCTGTTATGGGACACAACGCACATTCCTCGGTAAGACTCCCACTTCAGCAGCAAAAAGGCAGCCACCAGCAGACATAGTGAGAAGGTTTATACTTCCTGCCACATTGTTACCTTCAGGGGCTTGCTTGATCCCTTCCCATAAAGGAATTAGTCTCTAGAGAAGTCCTTGAGGGTTAAAAGCTTTTCTTTCAATCACCGTGGTCCAATTCCAGATTACATTTATTTAAATCTGCATTTGTAATTGAAATTGTGGCTTTAAAATGGTAGTGGGGATTTATTTAAATGTATTTCCAAAAAAGACAAAATGCCCTTGTAACATAATTAGCATAATATGGTCTAGAACTCTAAATCAGGGAGTGAAAGAAAGAAAGGCTAAAATTAAGGGTGAGTCCTGGGCGAGAAAGAAGAAATTGGAGATTTTTGGCAAGTGCCAAGATCAACTGGATTCTTAAACAGCATCAATTGCTTCAACAACAACAACAACAATACACACACACAAATGAGATTTGAGCTTAACTAAGTCTTCCTAAAGATCAGTCTTCAGTGGTGAATTTCCCAATCAAGCACTTTATGTAATCTTTGACTCTCGGCTATGGATTAACATTAATGTATGTTTTAAGAGTAAAATAATGGCCTCCATGGAATAAAATCTTCCCGTAAATGATTGTTGGATTCCAATCATATTTCACACAGAAGTTCACACTACCTATTCTTCTCTTCAGCTGGGCTTGATCTGATTTTTTAAAGTGAATTTGTTATAATTTATAATAAAAAAATATATATATAAATTACTGAGTAACTGAGACCCATTAGGTTCATTCTTGAATCTCATCCTGAACAAACATATTCCTGAGTTCTGCGTATGGTCTCACTAAAATAAAGGAGCTGTTTTCTTTCAACATGCCTTAGCTCCTATTAAATATTTTCTTTTAAAAGAAGGAAAATATCAATGCTGTAAAATGAATTCCTGTGGTTATTAATTGGGGACTCACAGTATTAATATCACTTCTTTTTTTTACACAATCAAGGGTATCTCATTTGTAAAGCTTCAGCTTCTTTTCTACCTTTTAACCACCAAACAATCAAACTGTGAAGGTGTTACCGGAGAATAGCCTCGGTTCTTGTCTTCAGTGTCGGAAAGAATTCAAACACTGAGACAAATAGTGCCAAGCAAGCAGAGGTTTATTAGCCAGCAGAGTGTTAGTAGCAAAAGTACACTTGACTAGGGAGCTTCCAGTGGGCGCCTCAGATATAGAGAGAGTCTGAGAGCCCCAATAGTTGTTTTCCTAGGGTTTTTATACCCTTTTTCTCTTATCTCTCCCTGTTAACATTTAACAGCCAAGTCAGGTACCCCTATAGAGATTATTTCCTTGGTTTAACGTTTAATTACCAAGTTAGGGATCTTATCAAGTTACAGACCTTTTCAGGTTAGGGACCCCTATAGGGACCATTTCCTTGGCTTAACGTTTAACTACGTAGGGACCATCTTATCAAGGAATGTCACCACTCCCTCTCTCTTCCTCTGTAGGGAGTATCTTACTGAGGAATGTCACTGCCTTCTGTCTCTTCTTCCTGTCGAGTGCAAGCTCTCGGCCTGCCCCTTACAAAGGTAACCAGATTTTTTTTATTATCTAGCCTGTGGCAGCTTCTGAACTAATTACTTCACACATGTTAGTACATTTAATGTTCTCATCAAGCCTGGGTTTTGTATATATATATCATTCTTCTACTCCGCTACTTATTATTCACCCATCCCATGCTCACACCCTGGAATATGATACAACCTGAAATTGTCCTACTTTGGAAATCACAAACTCAGACACTCTCCTCCCCGATCATACTTACCTTTTCTATCCACTTACATACTCAAGTAAACCCACCAAAATTTTTCTTTGACTTCATGTAGGTAGACAATAAATTAACCACTCTATTTTCTCTCTAGTGCAGTAGTTTTCAAATTGGGGTGATTTTGCAACCAGAAAACATTTGGCAATATCGGAATACATTTTTGGTTGTCACCACTGGGAATATACCACTGACATCTAGTGGGAAGAGGCCAGGGATCCTGCTAAATATGCTTCGAAGGACAGGTTCCACAACAAAAAATTACCCAACCTCAATCATCATAGTGCCCAGGTTGAGAAAACCTGCATTTAGTCCTCTACTGCCTTTACTTTCTTCCCATCACTAGATCAGTCTTTTGTAAATATCCTCAATTCTTTTGATTATATCTCCTTCTTTCACCACTCTTTGGAAAAATCCCAATCTTGCGTTGGCTAAAAAGACCACCAGAAACACCTGTTGATTGACCAAAGTTGAGTTTATTAGATTATTGAAGTAAATAAGAATACCACCTTAACAAGGTTTTATTAGTATCTCAGAAGGAGAGATGAGTAAAATATATTTATGAGGTTTTAGGTTTGGGATGGATAATTTTAAGGCAGGCAAGGAACTGGTTAGACATGACAGAATTTATGACATGCTGACTTGGAGTTGGTGGATGCAGTGAGAGGAAGAATTTCCAGTGAGTTCTGATGAGCAAGCTGCTAGTCTTAATAACTAATTCATTTTAGTTGGTTCACAGTCTTATCTCCCAAGAGCAAGTATTTCTCAGAAAAAAGACCTAAGTTATTTTTGCCTGGCCCTGGTATTGTTTAGCATAAACCAAAACCAAACTAAACTCACTGCCATCGAGTAAATTTCGACTCATAGTGACCCTATAAGACAGAGTAGAACTGCCCCATGGGTTTCCAAGACTGTATCTTCACGGAAGCTGACTGCCATATCTTTCTCCCTCGGAGCTTATGGCGGATTTGAAGCACAGACCTTTTGGTTAGCAGCCAAGCACTTAAACACTATACCACCAGGATTCCTTTGTTTAATATAGGCAACAGAAAGTATGCTTTATCACATAATTGATTAACACAGAAACAGGAAAGCATGTTTTAATTCTTACTGGACTGAATTCAGCTGCTAGACTTCTCTATGCTACAATTAAGCAGCTCAGTATTGAGGAAAAAACTATACAACTGGGCACTCAGTATCACTATAAATTCATAATTGTCGATTCCAATAGCTACAAAAGAGCTCCCAGCAATTTTACTGTTTCCTCAGTAAGCTTGTACTCCCTTCGTTACTAATTTCATTTCTTCTCTAGCCACCAAAAACCTGTCAGCTGGTAAACTTGCCTTGACCTTCACAGAGAAAATACAACCTATCAAGAACTGCCGCCATCTTCTCACCCTCGTGTCTCATATCTCATCTGATATCACTCTACTCCTAGCCCTGCTTTTCTATTTTCATTTCCTGAAACATAGTTTCCCCTTTTTATGGATAAGATCTTCCAACATGCTGTTGGCTCTGTCTGGAAAAGTAACTCCTCTCCAATTTTTATCTGACTTAAACATCCATGCCTCAGCTTAAATATCATTGCCCCAAAATTCCTTCCCTCACCTCTCAGTGTATGTTAGTGTCTTATCTCAAGTGTGTGCTCTCATAATATCATGTACTTTGTCTTTTTCATTAGAATTACCAGAATTTTATTTGTATAATTATGTGCTTAATATGAGGGACCATATCTGCTCTGTTTAAGTACGTTGTCTATAGTGTCAGGTATAGTAGACGTTCGATAAACATTTAATAAATGACTGGTTGAATGGGTGAATAAACTAAATTTGTTCAGAGAGGCTAAATAAATTGTTCATAGTAGAAAACCTGCCAGTTACCAGAACCAGGAGTCAACTCACAGTTTAACTCCTAGAATCATGTTATTCCCATTACAAAAAGAGAGTTATTATTTTTTCTTTTTTTCTTCTTGTTGTATTTCTGCCTACCTATCAACCTTCACATATGTGTTTTATTGATTTTCCAGATCTATTTGAGACTTGGAATATAGGGTTTTGCCTCGTCTAGTTTCATACAGTTCTGAATGTGGTTCGAACACATACATCAGTTTTTCATTCTATTTTAAAAATTTTATCTTTCAGCTACCAAGTCTTCTTTAGCTTTGAATTATACGAACCTTTAAAGGTCATAACTGCTTTTTGATCTAATAGAACACTATGTTATGAGTTGTGGCAGCCATGGGATGTGCTACTTAGATCTCCTTTCAAGAAAGAGCTTGTCATTCAGCAGCAAAGAATGTAGTCAGCTGACAGCCTTCAGCTCTTAGCAGCTTCAGAAAGCACCTCAGCTTTAGAGCCAAGCCTGTGTGCTCTTCCCAGGCAGTCCTCAACCAATGACTTAGCACCGTTTTTGTCCAAATGGGAATCCTCTAACAGGTAGTCTTCAATCCAGAATGCTTCAGTGGATTGGTCAACACGTTGTCAGGACTGCATTTGAGGCTGAGGCTCTTCCTGCAGAATCTTACTTCTTTTCTCCTTTCCTTTCACAGGTTTCAGGTCTTATGATCGTAAGGCTTTTCCTGCTCAGTAAACTTCTTATACTCCTAACGTCATCCCGATATCTGCTTCCTGGAGGACTCAGGTGTCATACTACTGCAGGACTAAATTTCTATACCATTGGGTAAATCGTTTTAGCCCAATTCACTTAGTGTTCATTGAGCACCTACTATGTATAAATGGAGTGGGTCTAACATGTTTTGATGGATTACCACGTACAGAGCATATTATATTATGCTCAGTGAATACTTAAAATAACCTATGAGATATACATTAGTCTCATTTTACAGATAAGGAGCCTGAGACTTAAGTAGGTTAGGAATTTTGCCCAGTTTTACCTAGGAATTCAGTAGCAGAGCTAGGAATGAAACACAAACCAGTCTGACTCAAAATCCTATTAGGCACACAATTTCCCAGGGCAAATGCTCCTTGCTATGCATGATAGAAGAATTGCAAGATACCCCCTGCCCTCAAGCATTTCTGAGACTTCTTCTAATTCTAAAAGGTTATTATTCTGTGAGATATGAATTAAATGCTCTATACTTGTGGGGTTGCCATGAGTTGAAATTGGCTTGACAGAAAATAACAACAACAACAATTATTGTGGGGAAGACCCAGAGAGCTGTAGAAAACTCCATGTTAAACGGAATGCCCATTGCTCTATTGCTCTTACCATTAGAGTTGGCCATACAATATCCCAGATTTCAAAATGAATGTCAAATGTAATTTGCCTGAGGAAGTCTGAAGCTCAAAGTCTATCACAGATCACCAAGTTAGATATGACAGCAGCCTGATGAAGCAACCTTATAAGCAGAGGCCTAACTAAGGTATAGCGGTAAGGCGTGTGCCCTGGGCACCACTTGAAGCCAGGTGCCAATGAGCAGTTTCTATTGGCCTTTGCAGCTTCCATCGCCAGCTGTGAGAGATCATTCAACAAATTAATACTAATTGCCCTAGGTGCTATTTTCCATAGATAGGCCCCTACAAGGGGGATAGAGGAGTGGATGAAAAATCAGTTTAATACATCCTTGCCTCACACGCCCCCCGTGCCCTAAACAATTCAACACTCATTTGGAAGGACTGTTGTTTATTTGTTTGTTTTGTCCTTGTAAATTAAATGTCAAAGAAAATATATCAACCCTGATAGTGAAAAAGCCTCAATATACAGATTTCTCCCACCATGAAAGCCCTTTACTGTCTCTTTGCCTTTCCAAATTTTAACTTTCAAGGTTCAGCTCAAATCTTACCTTCAAGAGAAGGCGCCTTCCACTGTCTAGGCTTCATTGATCTTTCTTTTTCTGAATCTGAAACTACTTATATTTTGACAGTATGTTCATTGTCAATATAAACATTTTATTCTTTCATTCTTTTATTTGACACACATTTATTGACTGCCTACTTTTATTATTGCAAAACTTTAGGAAGCCCTGTGGGAGACACACAGACAAAGGGCCCTGGCTGTGGAACTTGAAATTCAGTTGAGGAGGCTACATACAAGTAACCTAGGGAAGCATGGGCTAAAGAGCTTGGGTTTTGGTTCAGACTTGCCAGTAACTAGCTGAATAAACTTAGACTGTCTTTTTGTCTAACATTTCCTGACCTATAAAATGTACAGAATGATAAAAGAGAAAGCACTTTGATTGCCACAAGGGTCAAATGAAATAACATATACAATATTCTCTTAAATGGTAAATTTCTGTGCATTTATTAATTTACCATTTAAAAGAATATATGGTATTCTTTTAAATGGTAAATTAATAAATTATAGAATATATGATATTCTTTTAAATGGTAAATTAATAAATTATACAATATATGATATTCTTTCAAATGTTGTTGTTGTTAGGCGCCATTGAGTCGATTCCAACTCATAGCGACCCTATGCACAACAGAATGAAACACTACCTGGTCCAGCTCCATCCTTGCAATCATTGTTACCCTTGAGCTCATTGTTGCAGCCACTGTGTCAGCCCACCTCACTGAGGGTCTTCCTCTTTTCCGCTGACCCTGTACTTTGCCAACCATGATATCCTTCTCCAGGGACTGATCCCTCCTGACAACATGTCCAAAGTATGTAAGACGCAGTCTCACCATCCTTGCTTCTAAGGAGCATTCTGGTTGTACTTGTTCCAAGATAGATTTGTTCATTCTTCTGGCAGTCCATGGTATATTCAACATTCTTTGCCAACACAACACAAAGGCATCAGCTCTTCTTCGGCCTTCCTTATGCATTGTCCAGCTTCCACAAGCATATGATCCAATTGAAAATACCATGGCTTGGGTCAAGTGTGCCTTAGTCTTCAAGGTGACATCTTTGCTTTTCGACACTTTAAAGAGGTCCTTTGCAGCAGATTTGCCCAATGTAATGTGTCATTTGATTTCTTGACTGCTGCTTCCATGGCTGTTGATTGTGGATCCAAGTAAAATGAAATCCTTGATAACTTCAATCTTTTCTCCATTTATCATAAGGTTGCTCATTGGTCCAGTTGTGACGATTTTTGTTTTCTTTATTTTGAAGAGCAATCCTTACTGAAGGCTGTGGTCTTTGATCTTCATTAGTAAGTGCTTCAAATCCTTTTCACTTTTCAGCAAGCGAGGGTGTGTCATCTGCATAACACAGGTTGTTAATGAGTCTTCCTCTAATCCTGATGCCCCGTTCTTCTTTCTATAGTCCAGTTTATTGGATTAATTGCTCAGCATACGGATTGAATAGGTATGGTGAAAGGATACAACCCTGATGCACACCTTTCCTGACTTTAAACCACTCAGTATCCCTTTGCTCTGTCTGAACAACTGCCTCTTGATCTATGTAATGGTTCCTCATGAGTACAATTAAGTGTTCTGGAATTCCCCTTCTTCACAATGTTATCCATAATTTGTTGTGATCCACAGAGCTGAATGCCTTTGCATAATTAATAAAATACAGGTAAACATCCTTCTGGTATTCTTTGCTTTCAGCCAGAATCTACCTGACATCAGCAATGATATCCCTGGTTCCACGTCCTCTTTTGAATCTGGCCTGAATTCCTGTTGATATACTGCTGCAGCCGTTTTTTAATGATCTTTCAGCAAAATTTTGCTTGCATGTGATATTAATGATGTTGTTCCATAATTTCCACATTTGGTTGGATCATCTTTCTTGGGAAAATGCATAAATATGGATCTCTTCCAGTCAGTTGGCCAGGAAGCTGTCTTCCATATTTCTTGACATAGACGACTGAGCACCTGCAGTGCTGCATCCATTTACTGAAACATCTCAATTGAAATTCCGTCAATTCCTGGAGCCTTGTTTTTCACCAATGCCTTCTGTGCAGCTTGGACTTCTTCCTTCAGTACCATCAGTTCCTGATCATATGTCACTTCTTGAAATGGTTGGACACTGATTAATTCTTTTTGGTTCAATGACTCTGATTTCCTTCCATCTTCTTTTGATACTTCCTGCATTTTTTAATATTTTCCCCATAGAATCCTTCGCTATTGCAACTCGAGGTTTGAATTTCTTCTTCAGTTCTTTCAGCTTGAGAAACGCAGAGTGTGTTCTTCCCTTTTGGTTTTCCATCTCCAGCTCTTTTCACATGTCATTATAATACTTTACTTTGTCTTCTCAAGAGGCCCTTTGAAATCTTCTGTTCAGTTCTTTTACTTCATCAATTCTTCCTTTTGCTTTAGCTGCTCGACACTCAAGAGCAAGCTTCAGAGTCTCCTCTGACATTCATCTTGGTCTTTTCTTTCTTTCCTGTCTTTTCAGTGACCTCTTGCTTTCTTCATGGATGATATCCTTGATGTCATTCCACAACTCAACTGGTCTTGGGTCACTAGTGTTCAATGCATCAAATCTATTCTTCAGATGGTCTCTAAATTCAGGTGGGATGTACTCAAGGTCATATTTTGGCTCTCGTGGACTTGCTCTGATTTTCTTCAGTTTCAGCTTGAACTTGCATATGAGCAATTGATGGTCTGTTCCACAGTCGGCCCCTGACCTTGTTCTGACTGATGATATTGAGCTTTTCCATTGTCTCTTTCCAGAGATGTAGTCGATTTGATTTCTGTGTGTTCCATCTGGTGAGGTCCATGTGTATAGTTGCCGTTTATGTTCGTGAAAGAAGGTATTTGCAAAGAAGAAGTCATTGGTCTTACAAAATTCTATCATTCGGTCTCTGGCATTGTTTCTATCACCAAGGCCATATTTTCCAACTACTGATCCTTCTTTGTTTCCTACTTTTCAATGGTAAAATAAATTATTATAAAGCAAAGGAAAATAAGTGACACAATTGAGATACAAGTAAATTGATGTGTGAGTACAGCTTAGCTGCTAAGTATGAGTAGAATCTTGGTGTTTGGGGAGGGGAAAGTAGTCAATGAAGAGTGCGAAAGTACTCAAGCAAATGCAAGGCAACCAACATGAGATTATGTGGTCAGTTAAAGAAAGTATAAGTGATTTGATGAGTCTGAAGTATTTTATGCTGGGATGGTTGTACTAAGAAATGAGATTTAAAAGGTAGAAAAGGACCCTTCATTAGAGCCTGCATTGGCATGCTAAAGAATGTGAACTTTCTTCTGTAAGGATGTTCTTATAATAGATATGTGTTTGTTTACGTCACTGTTCTCTGTTTAAGCTTTGTCCAGTTAGCATGCTTCCCCTATGTCATGTGATTCTAGTGGGGTTTTCCACCATGAGACCTCACCTGCTAACCCCAAGGTGGTCATGCAACTCAAGCTAGGTCCGTATCACCTGGCCTAGACATTTACATCTTAAATAGAGCCTTACAAGAACTGATGCTGACTGGAGCTGAGTAATTCAAAGGCAGAGTTCTAGAAAAGTCCTGATTCTCAGATCCCTTGTACTTGACTACTAATCTAAAGGTTGGCAGCTCAAACCTACCCAGCAATGACATGGAAAAAAGGCCTGGTGATCTGCTTCCATAAAGGTTAGAGCCAAGAAAGCCCTGTGGAGCAGTTCTATTCTATAACACATGGGGTAGCCATGAGACAGAGTTGACTTAACAGCAATGGGTTTGGTTTTGGGGGGTTTATAGCTGCCCTTACTCTTTCCCTCCCTAAGGGTCTGATCTTTCAACTTTTCTTTCGGCACATTGTTATAGTTAATTCTATTGCTGGCCACCATACATCTCTGATACAGCAATGAAAAACTTCGAGAAATGATTAATATGACCTGAGTTGTGCATATACTGTGTAGAATGAATTGTAGAAGTGCAAGACCAGTAAACATCTTAACATATGAGGGAAAAATTGAATTAAAAAATTATTAGAGTAATGATGAGAATCTACGATCTATTCCAACACGTTCTTTCTAAGTTAACGTTCCTGAAGTACATCTCTGTCCATGACCATACCTGCTTAAAATTATCCCAAAATCTCCATGTTACTGGGTGGAAGCCCCAGGTTCTTCCTCGGCATAAGTCGTATTCGCCAATAAATGCGAGACTGAGGTGGGAGAACAGAAAAGACATCTTTATTTCACTGCGAAAGGAAAAGGAGTCAGTTGGAGCTGCTGCCACCAAGGCTGCTCACCAAGGGCGAGGAGAAAAGTTACTTTTAAGTGGTTTACAAGTAGGGAGTTCATACAAGTTATATCAGCAATGCTGTTAATCATACCACACGGGCGCAATGGGGTTTACATATAACTTCCAAGCAAAAGCAGAATTTAAATGCAGAGCTGGGGTGGTGGGGAGCAAGCCCAGCAAAGAAAACAGGATTTTTAATGCAACACCTGAGGGCTCTGTCTCATCTACACTAACTATAAAAAAAAAAAAGAAAAGAAATCCAGATTTTTCTGGTAAAGTATACAATTTCCTCTGTTATCTGGCCATCGTTTTCATTTCTAACAGTACATCATTATTCCTTTATAGCGATCCTAATTTTTTTTTTTTTTTTTCCCTGAAACTGCTCATTATTATCTAGTCATGCCCCATATCCTTGGAAACCCTATGGGGCAGTTTAACTCTGTCCTATAGGGTCACTATGAGTCAGAATGGACTCTATGGAAATGGGTTTGGTTTATGCCCCATATTTCCTACCTCCATGCCTTATTGAACTTCCAGAGTCCTGGCCTTAGATTTATAAAAGAGAATATGATTCTGGAAAAAACAGTCAAGGGAGAAAGCTTAATTTTTCCTCAGGCAATAGAATATAAACATTTCGCCCTAATAGTCTGCCCATTTGTGTCTTTCTGAATGGCATCCACATATTTATTAGCAAGCCAGACACCTTGGAGGAACAGTGACATTATTATGTTAATGTCTTAGAAGGTAAAACAGTTGACTTTGTTCTGTTCTGAAGGTGTTGCCCTTTTTATTTTAATGGCATGCTTTCTCTACCGTACCAGGTGGATTACCTCTGTAAATCTTATTAACGGTGATGGGAGTTGCGCTGCTAATCTGCCATGAAGCTCGGGAATGGCTCCCTTAGCATCCCCCTGTACTTCTCTAGTCAGCTTTGAGTGTAAGCCAGAGGGATGTCACCTGGTTAGTTGCGTAGCAAAGTTCTGAGAAAACATGGGCAAAAGGCAACTACTGGCCAGGCTGCTGGTTGATGGCCTTTATTGAGCAGCCACTGTGTGCAGAGCTTGGAGGACTGCCAGCAATTGAAATGAAAGTTTGTCCCATGACTTTGGGGGAGTTTGCAGCTTAAATGAAGTTTTAGAACATCTGTATATGAAAAGAAAATGAGTTAAAAACTAAGAAAGAGCAGGTTGCCAGCAAGTATAAGCTATTAAGCAGCAACGCTGAGGCAGAAGAGGGGAACTAGCAAAGTGTCATTTTCTCCACCCATCCTTTCCCTGACTAAGGCCATTCCTTGTCCCCATCGCTAGTGGAAGTAGCCTTCTAATGTGTACCAGCAGCACCCTGTACTACCACTATCTCTTATCACTTGTCACCCTAAGCTCTAATTAATCGTCACTTGGCTGTCTTCTTCACTAGGCTTTAAGCTCCAAACTGGTTTCTAGGTTGTAACCCACCCCCGGAACAGTATCTGACACAGAGTAGGAGCTCAATCATTAAACGCTGAATAACAGAATAGATGTTGTTTGTTGTGTCAATCATATTCATTGTGAAAGTCAAGGGATTAAATTGTGGCATATGGCTTAAGGATGCATCCTCTTAGGATAATATCAACATTTTATCTTTGGAAAATTTTCTGCAATGTTTGGCCTCTGAAATTTCATTTCAGAAGAAAAAGGAAGCAATCTTTCTTTTTTTTTCTTAGGCCATTAATACAATGGTATCAAATCTGCAAATTAAACCTACGTAATTATTAAAATCATACCTTCCGAACATCATTCTTTCAACATTTAGACATCTCTATTTAAACTGCTGAAATGCTTAATTTTGAGAGAATGTATAGTACTAAAGGAGCTTACAGAGATTTTTAATAGCTAAAAAGTAAAGAGTTGTAATGTGGCATTTTTGTGCATGATTTTTTAACAAAAATTCAAGAAACATCCCTGAAAATAAATAATGAAAAAGTGTATAAAGTCTTAATGGCTTTGCTAATGATTCTGATTCCCAAAAGGATAGGAGTATATATGTGTGTGTGTGCGTGCACGCACACACATGCGTGTGCCTGTGCGTAATGCACATTTGTATGTGTGCATGTGTTCTTGATCTCACCATCAGTAGCTTTGGAATAATAAAAGAACTGCAAGGTCTATGAAATTTTCATCTATTTAGAAGTGCATAGACTGCAGTACTTTTTAGTGCAATAATTGAATATACATATTTACTGAGCACTTACTCTATACAGAGCACTGAAAATGCAATAGGGTTCCTGTTCTCTAGAAAACTAGGGTGTAGTGAGGAAGAGATACACTACATACATAAGTAATTTCAATACTACATACGATGTGCCAAGTGCAATGTTGGTGCCGAGGAATCATAAAAAAAGAAATATTTTGGTTTTTTGCCTAGTGTGTATGCGTGTGTGTGTTTATGTCTGCACAAAGGTGGGGTGGAAAAATGTTACAAACTGAATCTTGAAAGAAAGTAGAATTTGGTGAACCCCTGAAGGTAGGCAGAGAGTCATCTCTAGCATCACAAAGACATGTACCACGGCCTTGACCTGTATACAACAAACTGAAAGATCTTTGTAATTATGAGAGGGTAGCCTGCAGGAGGGACAGAGACAGAAAGTGAAAAACTGGAGAAGCAGACAGCAGCTGTATCATGGAGAGGGCCACATGCCAAGCTAACAAGACTACACTTTCTGCAGTTGGTCAAAGGGTCCAAGCGGTTAGTTAATGGTGCAGGGTGACAAGAGGCTGTAGAGGACATTTTTGTAGTTTCAAAAAAGCCTTTATACACCTTCCCTCTGCTCCGCCGTGTGTCCCTCAATAACATTAATGGCTATCATAGATTTTGTGCTCAGTTTTTATGGGCTAGATACAACTTTAAGCACTTTACATGTATTAACTTCGGAAATTCTCAGAACAAACCAAAGAGGTAGATACAAGTACTACTATTATGCCTATTTTATACGTGAGAAAATAATGTCACCGTTGGCTCCTTCAAGAGCAGTTGTGGAAACAGAGATCAGGGCACAAATGTTTATTAGGGATCTACAACTGTGAAAGGAAGGAGGAGAAGGAAGCAGGCATCAAAGACAAAAAGCACCAGACAGTTAAGATCATTTTATTCAGGCTATTTCAATAGCGAGAACGTTCATTAATGAGAAACAGTTCAAAGAAGAGGGAGAAAACCTGGTTTTATAAAACAAAGGAACCATCGAGAAAGGATGGCGTTGGGGCTTATCCCAGAGTGTGGCAGAGTGTAATGTATTTTGCAGTTAGCCATTTCCCAGCACACAAAAAGGTTGGGGGGATTCTGAAAAACAAAAGAATGGGGATATTTCTTAACTGTTACTCTTTCCCATGAGCACAAGGCTCAGATAGAGTTTAACATTGCCAGCACCCTCCTTTTATTCAAGATGAATAAATAGCATTCATCGCTGAACAGCTTGGAGGCCATAATTAACCTTTTGAGTGGTACAGAGCCTGGTCTAAGCAATACACTTTCCAGGACTCTTGGGACACCAATGTGAGATGTCTGTTCTTAATTGTCCTCGTCAACAATAGTCCAGACAGTGGATTATCCAGAGAGAATTCTGGCCCACGCATCTTCTGCTGTGGTGGTGAATCCTTCAAAGTTTATATCAAGCCATAGGGCTTCTTCGGCACCTTCAGAAAGGGCCAGGTGCAAGGCAATTGAGAGTCCCCATAGGGTCGCTACTGCAACAAGTTATAGGGATATGGGCAGCCAGATTGTAGTTTTCAGTAATGCAAGGTCAGATAGGAGGATGAATAATTGGAATAGACAGGAGGATGAATAATTGGAATAGTTTGGAGAATTATAGCCAGATAGCAAAGAAAACTGAAAGAATTGGGGAAATTTGGTAATGATTGACAATTTGGGCAAGGTAACAAGATTTACCAGGTAGGTACCAAAACTTTTATTCTTTGCATGGGGGGAGGTTGGGAGGGGCTGAGGGGAGAAAGTTAGTTAAATCCCTACCAGACAAGACAGTTTTCATATCATTCAGTTATCTGAAATTTACAAAGAAGTGAAAATAGCTCAAAGACAATGAATAGGGCTTAAAATCTTATAGCCTGGATGGTTGTGCAGTGGGGAATGTCAAGAGAGGGCCACATATTGCTTTGGGGGAAGGGCTTCTGTAGTATACTTCAGTGAGGGTGAGAATAGGGGTAGACAAGGCTAACTCTTAAGAGGTGGGTACTACTGCAGATTCAGAAGGTTCAAAGGAGTCTAGAGAGTCAAAATCTTCCAGAGTATCAGATATTTCCATTCTGGGTGTAACGATTTCAGGTTTTTCCAGCTAGAAGCCAGACCTGCCTTGGTTGGGTGTTTAGCCATCTTCGAAGTATAGTTACTTGTCCCTGGGTGGTGCAAATATCTAATGACCTCAGGTAGTAACTGAAAAGTTGGAGGTTCAAGACCACCCACAGGTACCCTGGAAGAAAGGCCTGGTGATCTACTTCCCAAAAAATCAGCCATTGAAAACCCAGTGGAGCACAGTTCTACTGATGACCCAAGGGATTGTTGGAACTGACTGGAAGGCAAGTGTTTTCTTCTTGTTTGTCTTTTTTTTTTTTTTAAACTATCAAATCCTGGGTTTGAGCCTTGGCTTTTGCTGCCCTCAGGCTATAGCAAATTAGAGTTTCTTTGTATGCAACCAAAGAGGCCCTCTAGCTTGCATGACTGGCTTTCGATGACCTTGGAAGCCCTATAGAGCAGTTCTACTCTGTCCTATAGGGTCTCTGTGAGTTGGAATTGACTCGAAGGCAGTGGGTTTGGTTTGGTTTTGGTAACTTATCCTTGGAAGGAGCCCTGGTGGCACAAAGGTTAAGTGCTCAGCTGCTAACTGAAAGGTTAGTGGTTTGAACTCACCAGATGCTCCATGAGAGAAAAATGTGGCAGTCTGCTTCTGTAAAAGATTACAGCCTCAGAAAAGCTATAACCTCAACCCATTGATGTCCAGTCGATTCCAATTCACAGCAACCCTACAGGACAGAGTAGAACTGTCCCAGTGGGTTTCCAAGGAGCGGCTGGTGAATTGAACTGCCAACCTTTTGGCTAGCAGCCTGAGCTTTTCACCACTGCCCCACCAGGCAGTTCTACTCTGTCCTACAGTGTCATATGAGTCAGAACCAACTCCACAACAATGGGTTTGTCCTTAATAGTTTATTATCTTTCTGTGAACAAAGGTTCTTAATGTGTGTTTGTGGGCCAGACGAATGAGCAGCCCTTGGGGTCTTTTTAGAAATGCAAATTATTGAGCTCCCCCCACCCATAACTTAATCAGCAACTCTGGTGTTGGGACCCAGAAGTCTGTTTTAACAAGCCCTTCTTGTGATTCTGATGGACACAAGTTTGAGAAACAGTGTGATAGTACATAAGGTTGTTGTTGGTTGACCTGGACTCAATTCTAACTTATGGTGACCCCATGTCACTGTCTTCCTACAGCTACCGAATAGCTATAACCAAAAATGATGAAACCCATTGCTGTTGAGTCGATTCCGGCTCATCGTGACACTATGTAGGTGACGCCAAACCATTGGACAATTTTAATGAGGTTAGACGAATAGGTTTGATTTTAGCTACAGTTTCTGTTAAGTATTGACAGATATCAACGTCTTGAGATTCTTTCCATTCCTAAGATTTATTGATCCGCATGTTCCCCATCTGTGAAAAGGCCTCTGACATCTGTGGGATCCCCTCACTTTGATTACTGTTGTTAGCAGAACAGCTTCCTTTTTGAATTATGCCTTAAAAAAAAAAAAATTCTGAATTTCATCTTCATGTGTTGTTGTGTAGTTAGCCCCCTGACTCATGGTGACCCATGCACAACAGAAGGAAATGCTGCCCAGTCCTGCATCATCCACATGATTGCTTGTGTATCAAACCATTCGGGGCTCCAAACCAGTTTATTCTAGTTGAAACTCCTGCTGAGAATTTGTATTTCTACCTGAGGATTTTGTTAAAACCTAAATGCCGATTCAGTATATCTGGGGTGGAAATGTAGGGGTTCAAACCAGAACAAATCAGTTTGAAACCCTGGAACGGTTGTGATTCATAGGTTTTCACTGGCCGATTTTTGGAAGTAGATCACCAGGCCTTTTTTCCTACTCTATTTTAGTCTGCAAGCTCCACTGAAATCTCTTCAGCATCATAGCAACAAGCAAGCCCCCACTGACGGATGGTAGCTGTGCATACGGTGCATTGCCTGAGAACTGAACAGGGTCTTCCACATGGAAGGCAAGAATTCTATCGCTGAGCCACCACCGCCCTGTACTGTAACTATTGGAGTCTCTATAAGAAACAGAAGTATAGAGGACAAGTGAGTGATCTGTGAAAGAACAAGTCTGTTAAAGGCAGGATAATTTTTGCAAGGGAAGTGATGGAGAAGTTGAATTAAAAGATGATACAGCTATTCTTACTCCTTTCTAACAGTTCAGTCCAAAAGCCTATTAGGTGACGATGAGCATGGTAGGTATCCCTTCCAGGGTGGGGGAGCCATGGTGGCCCACTGTGAGTTGTCAGAGCCCAAGCAAGGCAAGGAGGGCATGTATAGGGGTGACAAGGTGGCCGAACACCACATAGAGGAACCTTAGTTGGGTGAAGAGGGCTTCTGCAAAGGGGGCAAGCCTAGTGAAAGATTTTAGGACCTGAGAAAAAGGGAGAAATCATCCACACAAGGGGACAGTACAACTTAGGTGGATTCAGGAAGACCAGGTGGAGTGAGAAGGGGCTCCGTGTAGAGCAGCAGCATGACCCAGAGTTGGGGATTAGAGCGTGGGCAAAGCGATTAGGCCTGGATGTTGAAGTCAGGGTAGGGTAAGGAAAATATCTGGCCAGGCAAGGGGATACTCGTAATAACAGTGAAGTCATGTGTAGGCATCCCCTGCTGTAGCCTCCCTCTACTTCACAGCTCCTCAGTCTCTCTCCTGCACTCATTGGTTGAGCTTGCAAAGACTGAGAGAGCATTAAGTGTTCAGTGTAAACATTAACAATTATCTACATAGCATTTACATTGCATTTGGTATTATAAGTAATCTAGAGATCATTTAAAGTATACCAGAGGATGTCCGGAAACACTAGTGGCATCGTGGTTAAGTATTATGGCTGCTAACCAAGAGGTCGGCAGTTCAAATCTGCCAGGGCCTCATTGGAAACTCTATGGGGCAGTTCTACTGTGTCCTAAAGGGTTGCTGTGAGTCAGAATCGACTCGATGGCGGTGGGTTTTTTTGATTTGGGAGGATGTCCATAGGTTATATGCAAATACTACACCATTTTATGTAAGGGACTTCAGCATCCATGAATTTTGGTATCTGTATGTGGAGGGGTGTCCTGGAATCAGTCTCCCGCAGATACAGAGGGACTACTCCATGCCCATTGAATAAAATGGAAATCCATGAGTCATTTTGATATAAATTAATAAAAGAGCAAATTGAAAGTATGATGATGAATGGGATAATTATAGTCTCAAAAAATCTTCCCCCAGGTGGTGTGACAACATTGTAAATATACTAAATGCCACTAAAATTTTCACTTTAAAATGGTTAATTTTACATTATGTGAATTTCACTTCAATTAAAAAAAAGTTAGGGGGGAAAAATTCCTCCCCACAAAATACTAATTACAAAGCTAAAAAAAAAAAGAAGAGTAACATTACAGAGGAGAAGCCTGGCAGACATCACTTTAATCAAATGATCTAAGTTAACATGATCAGAAATGGGACAGAGAGAAATCATACTCCACCTATAGGATGCAATGAGAAGAGCACAGCTTAGCATCACTTCTATGATAATTCTGCCAAAGGTGCGTAACCTAAGTACAATTATAAGTAAACACTGGAAAAATGCAATTTGAGGAATAATCTACAAAATGAGTCACTATACTCTTCAAAAATGTCAAGGACATGAAAGTCAAGGAAGGTCTAAGAAATTATGCCAGAGTGACGGAGAATGAAGAGACAAGACAACTGATGGAAATTTGCGAATCCAAATTGAATCCTTTTTCTATAAAGGAAGTTATTGGGATGAACTGTCCAAATCTGAATACGATCCAAAGATTGAATCTAACGTATCATTGTAAATTTTCTGAGTTTATAGTCAAATTAAGAAGCCCTCGTGGAGCAATGATTAAGTGCTCTGATGCTAACCAAAAGGTTGGTGGTTCAAACCCTCCAGTTACTCTGCGGGAGAAAGATGTGACAGTCTGCTTCATAAAGATTACAGCCTTGGAAACTCTGTATGGCAGTTCTACTCTGTCCTTCCTATAGGGTTGGTACAAGTTGGAATCAACTAGATGGCAACAGGTAATACTAATCTAAGGAGCCATGGTGGCACAAGGGTTAAGTACTCCACTGTTAAACAAAAGATTGGTGGTTTCAACCCACCAGCTGCTCCGTGGGAGAAAGATGTGGCAGTCTGTTTCCGTAAAGATTACAGCCTTGGAAACCCTCGGGGACAGTTCTACTCTGTCCTATTTGGTCACAGAGTCGGAAGTGACTTGACGGCAATAGGCATGGTAAGATTGTTAGTGTGTAGAACAATGTACTTGTTTTATGAAATATACATTAAAGTATTCAGGGATAAATATAAATAGTGGGGCCTAATGTAAAAAATGCTTCAGGAAAAAAAAGTTTTTTTGTACTTGCAACATTTCTGTAAGTTTGAGACTGATTCACAAAAGAAGGAAAGATTTTTCATGTAGACAAGAGGGGAAAAATTTTCTAAGCAAATTACATGCAAAGAGAAATGGAAAATGTCAGCTCAAGTTGGTAACAATTATTGTTTTTCTATCCAAAGGCCCTCAAATCTTTACACATAAAATACAGGCAAACTTATAAATAATTATAGAAATATTAAAGCCTTTGAATTTCAAAATCACTCAAAGAATGTGTTTCAGAAGAGAAAACAATGGTTGATACCATGTATAATCACAAACACGTGAAAACTAATGAGATACTCCCATTCAATTTTAACTATTGATAGGTTCAATAACTCATAGTTCACATGCTACATCATCGTTTTAGTTATCTAGTGTGGCTGTTACAGAGAAGCCACAAGCGGGTGACTTGAACAAACAACAATTCATTTTCCTCACAGTTCACGTGGCTAGAAGTCTGAATTCAGGGCACAGGGTTTAGGGAAAGGCTTTCTCTGTCTGCTCTAAGGGAAAATCCTGTCTCTTTCAGCTTTACTTCCTTGGATCCTTGGTGATCTCCACATGACATCATCCTTTCCCCACTGTGCTTCCTTCTGTGCCTGATATACTCTTTTATCTCCAAAAGTGATTGGTTTGAGACATACCCTACCCTACATAGCTTCATTACTTTAACAATGAAATCCCTACTCACCAATTGGGATTACGCCCACAGGTTTAAGGGTGAGGATTTACAACAAATCATTTTGGGAAGGACACAATTCAATCTGGAACAATCATATTCACCATAGCTGCCGAAGTTACAACATTTTAGAAGATAACATTCCCAGTTGAAGTGTTTAATATAAGTAGTGTGTGACGTAAACACCCCCTGAAGTGGAACTGCAACAAAGAAGACACAAGTTAAGACTATTAATATGAGCTGGCAATCATATTAGACCGATAATAAAGAAATCCAATGTTTTTTATGTATGAGAGAACATTCACTAATCAGAATCTAAGAAAATAATCTAATTTAACAAAATTCCCAGAAACTCTGCTGTAATAGAACAGCTCTTTGCAGTGTGCTTTTAAAAAGCAAAACTAATCTAATACCATAAATTAGTCAGGAAATTCTTAGCTTTAACAGCTTGGGAATTAAAGTCAAGAAGATTCTGCAAGTAAGAAGTTCCCACTGATTATTTGAAGTTATTTTTATATATTCAGGGGTTGGCAGACTTTTTATGTAAATGACGAGACAGCAAGTATTTTAGGTTCTGTGAGCCATACGATCTCTTAACAGCTCAACGCTGCCATTGTAGCCCTAGAGCAGCCATAGGTAATATGTAAACAAATGGGCATGGCTGTGTTCCAACAAAATTTTATTTACAAAAACAGTGATCCTAATCCTAGGTATATACCCAAAAGAATTGGAAGCAGAAATGCACACAGAATCCTGTCCACCAACATTTGTTGCAGCACTACTCACAATAGGCCAAAGATGGAAACAATCTAAATGTTTATTAAAAAATAAACGGATAAACAGAATTTGGTACATGCCTACAACAGAATATTATTCAGCCATAAAGAGAAATGAAGGACTGGCAAATAGTACGACATGAATGAACCTTGAAAACATCACACTGAGTGAAATAAGTCAGTCAAAAAAGGACAGCTATTACATGATCCCACTTATATGAAAGATCTAGAACAGGCAAATGTCCAGAGACCTAAGGTTATCAGTGGTTCCTAGAAAGGTGGAGGGAGGGGGAAAAGGGGACTCACTGCTTAGGACCCACTGAGCTTCTCTTAAGATGGGAAATGTCAGAAGCAAATAATGGTCATACAACATGATGAACACAATTAATGTTACTAAACTGTGCGTGGGAAGAATACTGAAATGGCAAATGTTTTGTTATATGCATAGTTACTGCACACATTCAAACAGGCAACTGTCTGAGCCCTGTGTTAGTTCATCAATGGAAAGACCAATGGCCTTTACGCAAACAGATGCAGATTCCAGGCCTAGCTCTAACACTCTCAGCAGAGTGGCCTGGGACAAGTTGCTTCTCCTCTCCCACCAAATCTCGGCCTCATAGAATCAATGAAAAATGTGTACAAAGTGACCTGGTACAGACGAGCCACTCAATAAATGGGATTTTCCTTCCTTCCTACATATTATCAAAGAGAATATGTAAATTAAGTAAGTGAATTTGGCTGAAACATTCTGAGCTACTTTCAAAATGGGTCAAAAAGTCTCCAGGGAAAATTTGGAGAATATATTGTCTAAATAAATTCCACGGAGAAAGATACCCTATAAAAGTGCCAGAGTTTTAATTTTTAAAATGAGCAACCTAATATCTTGAGCATAGTTCTGTGGATTTAAAAGAACAGGCTGCATTCTTATCACCAGCAGGGGACTATCTAATTGGGAGTCCATCACCTGCAATAGAAAACACAGCTGGAACCCAGTCAGCACGCAGTGAACAAGAACAGGGTGTGTAAGAGGGATGGGGAGGAATAAGACAATATGTGTCTGGGGAAAGAGATGCAAAAAAATAAAGAGGCATAGCTCCAAAGGAACTCTCAGTGTCAAATCTCACAACATAGTTTATAAATCAGAGCTTCCCAAAGGTATGTTGTGATTTGCTCAAAAGCCTCCATCTCCATCTCCTCTCCCCAACAGCCATGAGGTTTCAGCAAACTCAGAATCAATCTTCATCAGAAGATGGCATGCTGGCCCATGTCTTCCTCCCCAAATTAGGCATTACATCCACCAGAAAAGTTTCCGCACCCCCTAAAGCTGGAAAAAGTTTCCCTCCTACATGCTCTCCAGCACCCAGGCTTATCCATACAGCAAGACAGCGTGGGCTTTTTATTTCTCTGTCTCCTCCATTTCTCTGTAACCTCCTGAGGAGAAACACTGTATGCACTGTTGTTAGAGTTACGGTCGCAGTGCCCAGTTTACATGAGCCCCTCAAAGAATGCTTGGTGAATATTTGTTGAATGAAGGTTGAATGGATGAATGTGGATTAAAGTGGAGCTCCTTTTTTGTCTTGTAAGATTTTCTATCCTTCATTCCTTGGTAATAAGCAACCTGTCCCCTTTCCAAACTGAATCTCTCTCCCATTTTCTTGATCTGTAAAATACTTATCTCACTTCTTGCTGAGGTCTAAATTGTCTGATACATGAAGAACCTATCATAGAGCTGGCATTTTGTGTTCATTCACTGTATATTAGTTCTTTCCTCCCATCATGTCAGTACACTACTAACCTCAATCATTTCTTAAGGAAACATTTGCAAGCAGTTATTTTTGCTCTTGGAATCTTCTTCCTAAATCATTGCAACAGTATGGTAGGGATTTTGATACAAACTAACTTCAGATATTGCAAGCTATTGTTTTTTAGTTTGCATTGAAGTTGAAAGATCCATTTTCTTCTGTGCATTCTAGACCAAGCCCAAATTAACTTTGCTTCACCTGAAATTTCGCTCTAAAAGCAATTTATGCCTTTGAAGTACATTGTTTTTTAATCAGCCGACACAAAACATTATTGTTCCTAATTCACATCAGAGTTCACATATAACAAGTAAAATCCATGCAATTACTCACATATGGACTTCTGACAGGCAGTAGAGCCCAGAGCACAATTTTTGGCACCAGCCTTTTGTTGTTCAATTCCCGATCTATCACCTTAGTCTGCATATCTGTAAAGTGGTGAGAATAATAGTACTCGGATCATAGGGTTGCTGTAAGAATTAAATCAGTGATTTTTAAGTGATTTGTAAGTTCATAAATGATAATTACATATAAATCACTTGCAACAATGTCAAACACGTAGTAGCCACCATATTTGTGTTAGCTGTTCGACGGCACTGGCTTTGGCTATTGTTTTAGTCATTATGTGAATCACTAAGATTAATCAGATGTCTCTGAAATGTGGATTTATAATGACAAAAACACATTAGTAGAGCACTTTTCCATTGTGAAGCACTTTAATACTGCAAAATTCCACCAGGAAGATTTCATTGAATCCTTACCATTCTGTAAGGGGGTCTACCCTCCCTATACTGCATACAGAGAAACTGGGGTGAGAAACCCTGGTGGCGTAGTGGTTAAGTGCTAAGGCTGCTAAAGGTCAGCAGTTTGAATCAGGTGCTCTCTGGGAACTCTATGGAGCAGTTTTACTCTGTCCTATTGGAAACCCTGGTGACACAGTGGTTAAGAGCAAGGGCTACTAACCAAGAGGTTGGCAGTTCAAATCCACCAGGCACTCCTTGGAATCTCTATGAGGTGGTTCTACTTTGTCCTACAGGGTCTCTATGAGTCATAATCGACTTGACAGCAAAATGGCGGGGGAGGGGGGAATAGGGTGGCTATGAGTCGGAATAAACTTGACTGCAGTGGGTTTGGTTTTTCTTTTGTTTGGGTTGAGAGGAATTAAATTACTTTCCAAGGACACATACTAGGTACATGTCAGAAACAGGCAAAGAAGTCAAATCACGTGACTCCAGGTTCAGTTTTTACCCATCACATCACAGCTAAGGCAAACACAGGTATTCATAAATGTGTAGACAACAGGTGGAATACAAACCTAAGTTACAATCTAACCATGGTGGGATAATTCACAACCTTTTTGGTGTTAACTGGATATAGTCTTCTGCTTCTTGCCTCCAGCAAGTTGACTTCTGTCTGCATAGCACTGCAGAACACACTCTACTCAACAGCTCAATTGACAGAGATCACAATCTTACCATGTGTACAACATTGGAGAAAATTAATTTTAATATTGATCAAAATGTGGTGGCACACCTGTGAGGGATTTGTGGCACTCTGGTTAAGAAGCAGTTAATAATATCAAAGTGGCTGAGTTGACATTTTGATCCCAGGTTTTCTGACTCCAACACTGATGTTTGTTCACTCATTTGCTATTTTTGTTATACCACGTTACTTCTCTGAGAAGAGAAAATGCTTAAACAAGAGGATGACAGACATTTGTAAAGATGTACAGGTTTATAGATTTCGTATGGACTTAGGACCCTCTATCAGTGTATATAGCTTCATCTCCTATGGCTTTCTTTTCATTTCATATAAATTGAACAGCAGGTGGTGTTTTCTCTGACAGGAATTGGTCATTTGCCATAAAATAAAGGTGTGTTGATGGTCACAGACTTCAAGAACACACTTTTATCCATTGTTTATTTACAGATTGCTCTGCATCTTTCCACATTTTTGTTTTAGATTTTTTTTTCCCTTCTTTCAGGTGTGCTAAATGCTGTTGTGGCATTCAGGTCAGTTGTTAACTGGCAATCATTTGTATTTGAGCTACCACTTAAATCCAAGCCAGCATCATCAGGCAGACTGATAACATCAACATACGGCTATTAAGCTCCATTATGTGGTGACGGTCTGTTGCTAATTGACAAACACAGATAAATCCTGTATTAGAAAGCCAGATCCAACCTCCTGAGAGTCTGAATTAACCGATGAATTTTGATGCAGTATTCAAATCACCTCCTATGAATTAACCCACTGGGGATTAAAAAAAAAAAAAAAAGGTACAAATCTTGGACCAAAGGATCTCTTCCACGTGGTCATTGTTTTTCTTTTTAAAATTTATGCATTTCAATTTTCTTCTTTAGTTGCAACCTTACTCTTCTTGTTCTCTCAGTCAGTAAGTTATTCTCATGCAATATCTCCTACTGATGTGACTTCAACTACCCCTATTATTGTTGTATGCCATGAAGTTGATCCCGACTCTTAGAGAACCTATATGACAGAGTAGAACTGCCTTATAGCATTTCCTGGGCTGTGATCCCTGGTGGCATAGTGGTTAAGTGCTATGGCTGCTAACCAAAGGGTTGGCAGTTTGAATCCAACAGGCGCTCCTTGGAAACTCTATGCGGCAGTTCTACTCTGTCCTGTAGGGTCACTATGAGTCGGAATCGACTCAATGGCACTGGGTTTGGTTTTTTTTTCTTTTGGATCTTTACAAGGGAGAGCCCTGGTGGCACAGCAGTTAAGTGCCCAGCTGCTAACCGAGAAGAAGGAGGTTTGAACCCACCAGCTGCTGTGCAGGAGAAAGATGTGGCAGTCTGCTTCCAAAAATACTCATAGCCTTGGAAACCCTATGGAGCAGTTGTACTCCAACCAATAGAGTTTGGTTTGGTTTTAGAATCTTTACAGGAGCAGACTGCCAGCTCTATTCTCCTGGAGCATAGGGGGTGGCAAGTCTGAACCGCTGACATTTCAGTTAGCATCCGAATGCTTAATCACTGCACTACCGGGGCTGTTCTCAACTACCTCTCTATGTGCCCAAAATTTTTATCTCTAGCCTTGACTTTTCTTCTATGATGCCAGCTGATATATGCCATTGAATCTCTCTACCTGGGGAACCCACAGGTACCTCAGGGTTAAAAACAGAATCACTTTCTTTTGACCATCCAAATCTGCTTTTCTTCTCCATTTTCCTCCTAAAAGACATTTCAGAGCCATTCTTCGTTCTTTACCGTATCCTAAGCCCCAGATCAAACTAGAAACTGCCAAGCCTATCCCTTAAGTGTCATTCAAATCTGTCTGCTTCTCTATCTCCATTGCTAATGCCTTCATTCAACCCCCCCCCCCCCCCTTTTTTTCTCTCTTCTTCCTGGAGTCATCTAGTAGCTGTCTCATTTATCTTCCCACATCCTGTCCCTTCCTTTATCAAATCATTCCTCACACTGACTTTCTAAAATACAGATCTGATAATGTCATTTCTCTGTTCCCAAATAGCCTTTCTCCCCTTCCTTGCCCAGTGAATGTCTTCTCATCTGTCAAGACCTAAGTCAACTGTTACATTTTCTGTGCATTCGCTCTTGACTTCTTCAGGCAGATTTAGTCTCTCTTGTCTGAATTCTAATAGTCCTCTTAAAAATGTCTGTTATAGCACTTGTCACTGCCTTGAAGTGACCAGGGTAAAACTGAATAATACAGACTAGAGGAAATGCACCACTCTGGCATTATTTGGAGATTTTCTTCTCAGGACACCAGGGTCAGACCACAACTCTGTGGTCCCTTGCTGGGTACTGAAATTGTCATTGGTAATCTCCAATAGAATGAAAGCCCATGAAAACACAGAGTTAGTCTATACTGATGGTTAAGATCTTTTTTGCAACCTTATACTGATTTTTTTTTTTTTTTTACTGATGGTATTAAAGGAAAAAGTCCAACCTACACTGAAGGCAATGGCAAAAAACAAGGCTCCGGGAATTGATGTTTCAATAAACAAATAAAAAATAATGCTGGAAGTACTTACTTGTCTATGCCAAGAAATTTGAAAGACAGCTACCTGGCCAATTGACTGAAAGATATCCATATTTGTGCCCATTCCAAAGAAAGGTTACCCAACAGAATGCAGAAACTATTCAACAATAGCATTAATATCACATATAACTAAAACTTTGCTGTGGTTACAGCAGTACATGACAGGGAACTGCCAGAAATTCCAACCAGACTCAGAAGAGGACATAGAATGCGGGTATCATTGCTGGTGTCAGATGGATCTTGGCTGAAAGCAAATATTAGAAAGATGTTTACCTGTGTTTTATTGACTATGCAAAGGCATTCGGCTGTGTGGATCATAACAAATTATGGATAACATTGCAAAGAATGGGAATTCCAGAACACTTGTGGACAGAACCTGCACATATACCAAGAGGTAGTCGTTCAAACAGAACAAGGGGATACCGCGTGGTTTCAAGTCAGGAAATGTGTGTGTCAGGGTTGTATCTTTCACTATGCTTATTCAATCTGTATGCTGAGTAAATAATCCAAGAAGCTAGACTATATGAAGAAGAACACATTAACAACCTGTGATATGCAGATGACACAACCTTGTTTGCTGAAAGTGAAGAGGACTTGAAGCACTTACTGGTAAAGATCAAAGACTGTATGGGTTACTCAAAAATCCTCACAACTGGACGAATAAGCAACATCATGGTAAATGGAGAAAATACTGAAGTTGTTAAGGGTTTTATTTTACTTGGATCTGCAATCAACGCCCATTGGAGCAGCAGTCAAGAAATCAAATGGCATATTGCATTGGGCAAATCTGCTGCAAGAGGCCTCTCTAAAGTGTTAAAAAGCAAAGACAACACTTTGAGGGCTAAGGTGCACTTCACCCAAGCCATGGTATTTTCGATTGCCACATATGCATGTGAAAGCTGGACAATGAATAAGGAAGACCGAAGAAGAAGTGACACTGACACCTTTGAATAATGGTGTTGGCCAAGAATATTAAACACACCATGGACAGCTAGAATCTGTCCTGTAAGAAGTACAGCCAAAATGCTCCTTAGAAGGGAAGATGGTGAGACTTTGACTTACATACTTTGGGAATATTATTAGGAGGGACCAGTCCCTGGAGAAGGACCTTCTGCTTGGTAAAGTAAGGGAGCCAGCAAAAAAGAGGAGAACCCGGAATGAGATGGATTGACACAGTGACTGCAGCAATGGGCTCAAACATAACAATTGCGAGGATGGTGCAGAACCAGGCAGTATTTTGTTCTGTTGTACACAGGATCACTATGAGTTGGAACTGACTTGATGGCACCTAACAACAACAACGTACCAAGAGTCACAAACTTCTAGCTTAAAGTACACTCTTTGTGTGTTTGTGTGTGTGTGTGCTGTGCTGTGTTGATTCTGAAACCTTGTAATGTCCTCTCCCAGAATTGCTTAAACTGTTTTTTTCCTTGATAAACACCCACATAGTATACTTTTTGAACTTACTCACTTTTATGTCATTTACTTCTCAGAATTTGAACTAATCTCTGTCTCACCTCCACCTCACATTCTTATTTCTTGTCCCATTTTTTTCTCTTAAGAAACGTAAGTACTTGTGTCATATAAAACCAAGAGAGGGGCAGAACACCTTTCATTCTAACCCTCTGGCTAGCAGTAAATAATGGCTTTTTATTTGCTTTTCTACTTCAGTAGTTTTTATTTGGAGCCCTGGTGGCACAGTGGTTAAGAGCTCAGCTGCTAACCAAAAGGTCAGCAGTTCCAGTCCACCAGCGGCTGCTTGGAAACCCTATGGGGCAGTTCTACTTTGTCCTATAGGGTCGATATGAGTCAAAATTAGCTTGACAGCAATGGGTTTTGTTTAGGCCGTGTAAACGTTAAGCGCCCCATTACTAGCCAAAAAGGTGGTGGTTCAAACCTACCCAGAGGAGCCTTGGAAGACAGACCTGGCAATCTGCTTCTGAAAGGTCACATCTTTGGTGCAGAGTAGAACTGCAGTTCTACTCTGCACCAAAGGTTGTGACCTGTGGGGTCACCATGGGTTGGAATTGACTTCATAGCAACTTTTATGGATCGAATTGTGTCTCCCTCCCTCCCCGCCCAAAACATGTGTGGTAAACCCTAAGGCCTATACATGGGGTTATAATCCATTTTGGGAGTGAGTTTTCTTTGTCATGTTGATGAGTCAGTCACTTTTTTTTAAATAATTTTTATTGTGCTTTAAGTGAAAGTTTACAAATCAAGTCAGTCTGTCACATATAAGCTTATATACACCTTACTTCATACTCCCACTTACTCTCCCCCTAATGAGTCAGCCCGCTCCCTCCTTCCAGTCTTTCCTTTAGTGACCCTTTTGCCAGTTTCTAACCCTCTCTACCCTCCCATCTCCCCTCCAGACAGGAGATGCCAACACAGTCTCAAGTGTCCAACTGATACAAGTAGCTCACTCCTCATCAGCATCTCTCTCCAACCCATTGTTCAGTCCCTTCCATGTCTGATGAGCTGTCTTCGGGAATGGTTCCTGTCCTGGGTCAACAGAATGTTTGGGGACCATGACCACCGGGATTCCTCTAGTCTCAGTCAGACCATTAAGTCTAGTCTTTTTATGAGAATTTGCGGTCTGCATCCCACTGTTCCCCTGCTCCCTCAAGGGTTCTCTATTGTGCTCCCTGTCAGGGCAGACATCGGTTGTGGCCAGGCACCATCTACTTCTTCTGGTCTCAGGATGATGTAAGTCTGTGGTTCATGTGGCCCTTTCTGTCTCTTGGGCTCATAGTTATAGTGTGACCTTGGTGTTCTTCATTGTCCTTTGATCCAGGTGGGTTGAGACCAATTGATGCATCTTAGATGGCCACTTGTAAGCATTTAAGACCTCAGACACCACACTTCAAAGTGGGATGCAGAATGTTTTCATAATAGAATTATTTTGCCAATTGACTTAGAAGTCCCCTTTAGCCATAGTCCCCAAACCCCCGCCCTTTCTCCGCTGACCTTAGAAGCATTCAGTTTATCCCAGAAAATTCTTTGCTTTTGGTCCAGTCCGGTTGAGCTGACCTCCCCTATATTGAGTATTCTCCTTCCCTTCACCTAAAGTAGTACTTATCTACTAACTAATCAGTAAATAACCCTCTCCCACCCTCCCTCCCCGCCTCGTAACCACTAGAGAATGT
The DNA here is from genome assembly GCF_024166365.1 of Elephas maximus indicus. Taxonomy (NCBI): domain Eukaryota; kingdom Metazoa; phylum Chordata; class Mammalia; order Proboscidea; family Elephantidae; genus Elephas; species Elephas maximus. The sequence goes on along the minus strand of NC_064837.1, from coordinate 39,700,934 downwards.
GTTCTTCTCAGTTTATACTATTTCTCAAGATCTTATAATAGTGGTCTTATACAATATTTGTCCTTTTGCATCTGACTAATTTCACTCAGCATAATACCTTCCAGGTTCCTCCATGTTATGAAATGTTTCACAGATTCGTCACTGTTCTTTATCGATGCATAGTATTCCATTGTGTGAATATACCACAATTTATTTAACCATTCATCAGTTGATGGACACCTTGGTTGCTTGCAGCTTTTTGCTATTCTAAACAGTGCTGCAATAAACATGGGTGTGCATATATCTGTTTGTGTGAAGGCTCTTGCATCTCTAGGGTATATTCCGAGGAGTGGGATTTCTGGGTTGTATGGTAGTTCTATTTCTAACTTTTTAAGGAAATGCCAGATAGATTTCCAAAGTGGTTGTACCATTTTACATTCCCACCAGCAGTGTATAAGAGTTCCAATCTCTCTGCAGCCTCTCCAACATTTATTATTTTGTGCTTTTTGGATTAATGCCAGCCTTGTTGGAGTGAGATGGAATCTCATCGTAGTTTTAATTTGCATTTCTCTAATGGCTAATGATCAAGAGCATTTTCTCATGTATCTGTTAGCCGCCTGAATACCTTCTTTAGTGAAGTGCGTGTTCATATCCTTTGCCCACTTTTTGATTGGGTTGTTTGTCTTTTTGTGGTTGAGTTTTAACAGAATCATACAGATTTTAGAGATCAGGCGCTGGTCGGAGATGTCATAGCTGAAATTTTTTCCCAATCTGTAGGTGGTCCTTTTACTCTTTTGGTGAAGTCCTTAGATGAGCATAGGTGTTTGATTTTTAGGAGCTCCCAGTTATCTGGTTTCTCTTCGTCATTTTTGGTAATGTTTTGTATTCTGTTTATGCCTTATATTAGGGCTCCTAATGCTGTCCCTATTTTTTCTTTCATGATCTTTATCGTTTTAGTTTAATGCTGTCCCTATTTTTTCTTTCATGATCTTTATCGTTTTAGTCTTTATGCTTAGGTCTTTGATCCACTTGGAGTTAGTTTTTGTGCATGGTGTGAGGTATGGGTCCTGTTTCATTTTTTTGCAAATGGATATCCAGGTATGCCAGCACCATTTGTTAAAAAGACTATCTTTTCCCCAATTAACTGACATTGGGCCTTTGTCAAATATCAGCTGCTCATATGTGGATGGATTTATAACTGGGTTCTCAATTCTGTTCCATTGGTCTATGTGTTTGTTGTTGTACCAGTACCAGGCTGTTCTGACTACTGTGGCTGTATAATAGGTTCTGAAATCAGGTAGAGTGAGGCCTCCCACTTTCTTCTTCTTTTTCAGTAATGCTTTACTTTTCCGGGGCTTCTTTCTCTTCCATATGAAGTTGGTGATTCACTTCTCCATCACATTACAAAATGTCCTTGGAATTTGGATCGGAACTGCATTGTATATATAGATGGCTTTTGGTAGAATAGACATTTTTACTATGTTAAGTCTTCCTATCCATGAACAAGGTATGTTTTTCTACTTATGTAGGTCCTTTTTAGTTTCTTGCACTAGCACCTTGTAGTTTTCTTTGTATAGCTCTTTTACATCTTTGGTAAGATTTGTTCCTAAGTATTTTATCTTCCTGGGGACTACTGTGAATGATATTGATTTGGTGATTTCCTCTTCAATGTTCTTTTTGTTGATGTAGAGGAATCCAAGTGATTTTTGTATGTTTATTTTATAACCTGAGACTCTGCCAAACTCTTCTATTAGTTTCAGTAGTTTTCTGAAGGATTCCTTAGGGTTTTCTGTGTATAAGATCATGTCATCTGCAAATAGAGATAATTTTACTTCTTCCTTGCCAATCCGGATGCCCTTTATTTCTTTGTCTAACCTAATTGCTCTGGCTAGGACCTCTAGCACAATGTTGAATAAGAGTGGTGATAAAGGGCATCCTTGTCTGGTTCCTGTTCTCAAGGGAAATGCTTTCAGGCTCTCTCCATTTAGAGTGATGTTGGCTTTGGCTTTGTATAGATGCCCTTTATTATGTTGAGGAATTTTCCTTCAATTCCTATTTTGCTGAGAGTTTTTATCATGAATGGGTGTTGGACTTTGTCAAATGCCTTTTCTGCATCAATTGAGAAGATCATGTGGTTTTTGTCTTTTGTTTTATTTATATGGTGGATTACATTAATGGTTTTTCTAATATTAAACCAACCTTGCATACCTGGTATAAATCCCACTTGGTCATGGTGGATTATTTTTTTGATATGTTGTTGAATTCTATTGGCTAGAATTTTGTTGAGGATTTTTGCATCTATGTTCATGAGGGATATAGGTCTGTGATTTTCTTTTTTTGTGGTGTCTTTACCTGGTTTTGGTATCAGGGATATGGTGGCTTCATAGAATGAGTTAGGTAGTATTTCATCATTTTCTATGCTTTGAAATACCTTTAATATAATGGTGTTAACTCTTCTCTGAAAGTTTGGTAGAAAGCCAACCACTTTTGAGATACAGACCAAGCCACCTTTCAGACATAACAGAAGCCACAGAGAAGCAAGCAGAGATAGATGAAGATAGATGCCATGCCACATGACAATCATAAAGGAGCCAAGGAACAGAAGCTGAAAGAGACAAGGATTTCTCCTCAGAGCAGAGAGGGAAGGAGCCTTCCTCTAGAGACAATGCTCTGAATTTGGAATTCTGGCATCCTAAACTGTGAGAAAATACATTTCTGTTTGTTAAAGCCACCACAGGGATGCATTAGCCAGTAAGCACGGTATGCACAGGTTTACAGTAAGCAAGGTAAACCAAAACCAAACCAAACCCACTGGTGTCGATTCGATTCTGACCCATAGCAACCCTATAGAACAGAGTAGAACTGCCCCATAGAGTTTCCAAGGAGCGCCTGGCGGATTTGAACTGCTGAACTCTTGGTTAGCAGCTGTAGCACTTAACCACATCACCACCAGGGTTTCCAAGCAAGGTAAGCACAGGCTTCATTGCATTTATTTTAATCTGTAGTACACAATTTCACAGAGTTTTTGTGGTGAAAGCCATGTGAAATTCTGCACTACAGTGCACTACTGATTAAAATACACACAATTAAGCTCGTATGTATATTGCTTACTGGGTATTTCCTCCCTGAACCCACTTGTGGTATTTCTGTTATAACAGCTCTAGATAACTACGACAGCCAAGTAAAAAGTCTTTATTTGAGAATGCTTTGACATCTGTGTAATTTAGTATCTGGTACACCTCAGTGGTGCAAACGGTTAAGGACTCAGCTACTAAAAAAAAAGGTTGGTAATTTGAACCTGCCCAGCAGCTCTGCAGGAGAAAGACCTAGTGATCTACTTCTGTAAAGATTACAGCCAAAAGAACACTACAGGGTACCTCTACTCTGTCACATGGGATTGCTCTAAGTTGAAAATGACTCGATGGCACCTAACAGCAACAGGAATATGTTGTTGTCGTTGTTAGGTGCCGTTGAGTCGGTTCTGACTCATAGCGACCCTATGCACAACAGAACGAAACACTGCCCGGTCCTGCGCCATCCTTAAAATCGTTGTTATGCTTCAGCTCATTGTTGCAGCCACTGTGTCAAACCACCTCATTGAGGGTCTTCCTCTTTTCCTCTGACCCTGTACTCTGCCAAGCATGATGACCTTCTCCAGGGCCTGATCCCTTCTGACAACGTGTCCAAAGTACGTAAGACGCAGTCTTGCCATCCTTGCCTCTAAGGAGCATTCTGGTTGCACTCTTCCAAGACGGATCTGTTCGTTCTTTTGGCAGTCCATAGTATATTCAATATTCTTCGCCAACACCACAATTCAAAGGCGTCAACTCTTCTTCAGTCTTCCTTATTCATTGTCCAGCTTTCACATGCATATGATGTGATTGAAAATACCATGGCTTGGGTCAGGCGCACCTTAGTCTTCAAGGTGACATCTTTGCTCTTCAACACTTTGAAGAGGTCCTTTGCAGCAGATTTACCCAATGCAATGCGCCTTTTGATTTCTTGACTGCTGCTTCCATGGCTGTTGATTGTGGATCCAAGTAAAATGAAATCCTTGACAACTTCAATCTTTTCTCCGTTTATCATGATGTTGTTCATTGGTCCAGTTGTGAGGATTTTTGTTTTCTTTATGTTGAGGTGTAATCCATACTGAAGGCTGTGGTCTTTGATCTTCATTAGTAAGTGCTTCAAGTCCTCTTCCCTTTCAGTAAGCAAGGTTGTGTCATCTGCATAATGCAGGTTGTTAATAAGTCTTCCTCCAATCCTGATGCCTTGTTCTTCTTCATATAGTCTAGGTTCTTGGATTATTTGTTCAACATATAGATTAAATAGGTATGGTGAAAAAATACAACCCTGACTCAAACCTTTCCTGACTTTAAATCAATCGGTATCCCCTTGTTCTGTCAGAACAACTGCCTCTTGATCTATGTAAAGGTTCCTCATGAGCACAATTAAGTGTTCCGGAATTCCCATTCTTCGCAGTATTATCCATAGTTTGTTATGATCCACACAGTCAAATGCCTTTGCATAGTCAATAAAACACAGGTAAACATCCTTCTCCTATTCTCTACTTTCAGCCAGAACCTGTCAAACATCAGCAATGATATCCCTGGTTCCACATCCTCTTCTGAATCCAGCCTGAATTTCTGGCAGTTCCCTGTCGATACATTGCTACAGCCGTTTTTGAATGATCTTCAGCAGAATTTTGCTTGCATGTGATATTAATGATATTGTTCTATAATTTCCACATTCAGTTGGAGCACCTTTCTTGGGAATAGGCATAAATATGAATCTTTTCCAGTCAGTTGGCCAGGAAGCTGTCTTCCATATTTCTTGGCATAGACGAGTGAGCACCTCCAGCGTTGCATCTGTTTCTTGAAACATCTTAATTGATATTCCATCAATTCCTGGAGCCCTGTTTTTCACCAATGCCTTCAGAGCAGCTTGGACTTCTTCCTTCAGTACCATTGGTTCCTGACCATACGCCACCTCTTGAAATGGTTGATTATCAACTAATTCTTTTTGGTATAATGACTCTGTGTATTCCTTCCTTCTTCTTTTGATGCTTCCTGCGTCATTTAATATTTTCCCCATGGAATCCTTCACTATTGCAACTCGAGGTTTGAATTTTTTCTTCAGCTCTTTCAGCTTGAGAAACGCCAAGCATGTTCTTCCCTTTAGGTTTTCCATCTCCAGCTCTTTGCACATGTCATTATAATACTTTACTTTGTCTTCTCAAGAGGCCCTTTGAAATCTTCTGTTCAGTTCTTTTACTTCATCAATTCTTCCTTTTGCTTTAGCTGCTCGACACTCAAGAGCAAGTTTCAGAGTCTCCCCTGACATCTGCCTTGGTCTTTTCTTTCTTTCCTGTCTTTTCAGTGACCTCTTGTTTTCTTCATGGATGATGTCCTTGATGTCATTCCACAACTCATCTGGTCTTGGGTCACTAGTGTTCAATGCGTCAAATCTATTCTTGAGGTGTTCTCTAAATTCAGGGGGATATACTCAAGGTCATATTTTGGCTCTCATGGACTTGCTCTGATTTTCTTCAGTTTCATCTTGAACTGGCATATGAGCAATTGATGGTCTGTTCCACAGTTGGCCCCTGGCCTTGTTCTGACTGATAATATTGAGCTTTCCCAACGTCTCTTTCCAGAGATGTAGTCAATTTGATTTCTGTGAGTTCCATCTGGCAAGGTCCATGTGTATAGTTGCCGTTTATGTTGGTGAAAGAAGGTATTTGCAATGAAGAAGTCAGCAGTCTTGCAAAATTCTGTCATTTGATCTCTGGCATTGTTTCTATCACCAAGGCCATATTTTCCATCTACTTGTCCTTCTTCTTTGTTTCCAACTTTTGCATTCCACTCACCAGTAATTATCAATGCATCTTGATTGCATGTTTGATCAATTTCAGACTGCAGCAGCTGATAAAAATCTGCTATTTCTTCATCTTTGGCCCTAGTGGTTGGTGCGTAAATTTGAATAATAGTCGTATTAACTAGTCTTCCTTGTACGCATATGGATATTATCCTATCACTGACAGCTTTGTACTTCAGGATAGATCTTGAAACGTTCTTTTTGATGATGAATGCGACACCATTCCTCTTCGAGTTGTCATTCCCAGCATAGTAGACTATACGATTGCCCGATTCAAAATGGCCAATACTAGTCCACTTCAGCTCACTAATGCCTAGGATATCGATGTTTATGTGTTCCATTTCATTTTTGACGATTTCCAATTTTCCTAGATTCATACTTCGTACATTCCATGTTCTGATTATTAATGGATGTTTGCAGCTGTTTCTTCCCATTTTGAGTCATGCCACATCAGCAAATGAAGGTCCCAAAAGCTTTACTCCATCCACGTCATTAAGGTCTACTCTACTTTCAGGAGGCAGCTCTTCCCCAGTCATCTTTTGAGTGCCTTCCAACCTGGGTGGCTCATCCTTCAGCACTATATCAGACAATGTTCCACCGCTATTCATAAGGTTTTCACTGGCTAATGCTTTTCAGAAGTAGACTGCCGGGTCCTTCTTCCTAGTCTGCCTTAGTCTGGGAGCTCAGCTGAAACCTGTCCTCCATGGGTGACCCTGCTGTTATCTGAATACCGGTGGCATAGCTCCCAGCATCACAAGCCCCCACAGTATGACAAACTGACAGACACATGGGGGAGCAATATGTTAGTAAGCCAAAAATCCAAACCTGTTGTCGTCAAGTCGATGGATTTTGATTTCTGGCAACTCTGTATACAGAGAGTAGAACTGCACTCTATAGTTTCCAAGGTTGTGACCTATCAGAAAGCAGATCTCCAAAACTCACTTCGGAGGTGCCTCTGAGTAGGTTCGAACTGCCAACATTTGGGTTAGCAGTCAAATGGCTAACTAAAAAACTAAAAAACTAGTAGGTGTTAAATATATGTTTTTTGAATGCATATATTTAGTAGGTGTTAAATATATGTTTTTTGAATGCATATATTATCCTTGGAAAAAGTTAATCTTGGGTCAAGAATTGAAGGTATAGATGAATAGGCTTAGATGTGAGTTCAGAAAGGTTTTCTTACTTCTTTGAGCCAAGGTTCAACACGGGCTGAACTCTGGGTCAGAAAGTATCCTAGAGCAGATCAAGTAGAGGTAGTTAAGCCTTACAGAAACATATCAGAAAAACAGCAAACAAGCCTTGAAAAGGTTCTAGGATGGCTCCAGACTATTTTAGTGTTGTGCTGCCCTCCCACTATCCCTGAATATTTGGTAAAATATTGTGAATAGTTACTGCGTAGTCTCAGTGACATGTGGAAAAGTAGGAATAGAGAGAGAGAGAGAGAGAGCGCACACTGGTGTTGCAGTGCTTAAGAGCTATGGCTGCTTACCAAAAGGATGTCAGTTTGAATCCACCAGCTGCTCCTTGAAAACCCTATAGGACAGTTTTACTTTGTCCTATAGGGTAACCATGAGTCAGAAACGACTCGATGACAACAGGTTTCCATATATATACATATATATATATATATATACCGAAATCCTGGTGGGGTAGTGGTTAAGAGCTATGGCTACTAACCAAAAGGTTGGCAGTTCAAATCCACCAACAGCTCCTTGGGAACTCTACACGGAAGTCTACTCTGTCCTACAGGTTTGCTATGAGTCGGAATCGACTTGACGGCAATGGGTTTGTTTTTTTTTTGTTTGTTAGTTATACATATATATATATACCCATATATATATATTCTTTATGTTGATTGATCTGCTTGTTCCATAAGTTACTGAGAAAGAAGCAGCAAAATCTCCAACTATGATTGTGGATTTGCCTATTTCTTCTTTTGATTCTCTCAATTTTTCTTTACGTATTTTGAAACCATATTATAAGGTACCTGTAAATTTAAGATTGTTATATCCTCCAGTCGTAGAACTGTTTTGTAATTTTGAAATATCCATCTTTATCTGTCATAACACTACTTGTTTAAGATATAGCTTGTCCGATATTATTGTAGCCACAACAGTGTTCCTTGACTTAGTGTTTACATAGGGTTTCCAAGGCTGTTCCTTTACAGAACCAAACAGCCACATCTTTCTCCCACAGAGTGGGAGACTTTTCAGTTAGCAGCTGAGCACTTAATCACTGCACCATCAGGGCTCCTTTTATATTGTATATCTTTTTTCATCCTTTTATTTCAATGTATCTGTCTTTTTACATCAAGTGTGTTTCATGTAAACAGCATATGTTGTTGTCGTTGTTACTGGGTATCATTGAGTCAATTCTGACTCATAACAACCCCATATGACAGAGTAGAACAGCCCCTATAGGGTTTTCTTAGCTGTAACCTTTAGGGAAGTAGACTGCCAGGTCTTTATCCTGTGGAGTGGGTTCAAACTGCCAACCATTTGGTTAGCAGCCAAGCGGTTAACCATTGAGCCACCAGGGCTCCTTAAACAGCATATAGTTGGGTCTTTTAAAAAACTTAACCTGAGAAGAGATTTTCTGTTCATTTAACCAACAGACATATGAAAAGATTGTGCAACATTATTAGTTATTATGAAAATGGGTTGTCTTATTCATTTAGTGCTACCATAACAGAAATACCACGAGTGGATGGCTTTAACAAAGACAAATGTATTTGCTCACAGTCTAGTAGTTTATAGGTCCAAATTCAAGGTGTCGGCTCCAGGGGAAGGCTTTCTCTCTCTGTCAGCCTTCTCATCAGTGCTCCCCTGGATGAGGAGCTTCTTCACACAGGGATCCCGGGTCTAAAGAACATGCTCTGCTCCTGGTGTCTTTTTTGGTGGTATGAGGTCCCCAACTCTCTGCTTGCTTCCCTTTCCTTTTATCTCTTGAGAGATAAAAGGTGGTGCAGGCCACACCCCAGGGAAACTCCCTTTACCTTGGATCAGGGAGGACCTGAGCCAGGGTGGTATTATAATCCCACCCTAATCCTCTCAACATAAAATTACAATCACAAAAGAGAAGACAACCATAAAATACTGGGAATCATGAGCTAACCAAGTTAATATACACATTTATGGGGGGATGTAATTCAATCCATGACATGCATTTTAAAATAATAATGAGACACCTACCTCTACAAATTCAGCAGAATGGCTAAAATGTAAAAGGTGGACAACAGCAAGTTTTACAAGAATATGGAGTAACTGGAACTCTCATACATTGGTGGGAGTGAAAATTAGTAAGCCACTTTGAAAAACAATTTAGTGATATCTTCTAAAGCTAAAGATATGCTGCCCTAAGACATAGAAATTCTACTCCTAGGTATATATATAAAAGATATGGGAGTATATATCCATCAAAAGGCATGCACAATGTACAACCAAACACCTCATAGGATTTGGCTCCTTGGTTTGGAGGTTTAGGATCATGGTTTCATGGGACATCCCAGTTAATTGGTGTAATAACATGCTGAGTGCTTCTGTTCCATCTTCCAGTTGGTTGCATAGTGCCTGGGTTCTAACAGCTTCCAAGCAGCCATCCAAGGCACAACAATTTTTCTCTATTTGTTGACGAAGAAGAAGAGTCATGAATAGAAGGAAGAAATGGAATATGTGGCTAGTTGCTTCCATGAACAACTGCCTCCTTTGCCATGAGTCCAGAAGAACTGAATGGTGCCTGGCTACCATTACTGAACATTTTGATCAAAGATTCTATAGAAGAATCTTCATTAAAACAGGGAAAATGCAGAAAGAATTTAAATTCTCATGGAATCCCAACCTTCTGGAGCCATGGACCTGGTATGAACCTCAGAAACCACTTCCCTGAGATAATCTTTAAACCTTAAAACAAAAAATATCCCCTGAAGTCTTCTTAAAACCAAAAAACAATACTAAAAAAAGACAAACCCACTGCCGTCGAGTCGATTCCGACTCACAGCAACTCTATAGGACAGAGTCGAACTGCCCCATAGAGTTTCCAAGGAGCACCTGGTGGATTTGAACTACTGACCCTTTGGTTAGCAGCTGTAGCACTTAACCACTACACCACCAGGATTTCCATAGTTTAGCTTAACTAGTAAAAAACCTCTGCCTTGAGCATTGTGCCCTTTGACAACAGCAACTTGAAAGATTAGATAGAAAACTGAGGGAAGCAGTGAGTTTATATTAATAGGGAGGATACAACTTGGAAAAGAAGGGTAAGAATGGTTATACAACTTGAAGAACATAATCAGTGTCACTGAACTGTACATGTAGAAACCACTGAAAGGGGGTATGTTCTGCTGTGTACATTCTCCACAACAACAAAAAAATAAAATAAATTATATTAAGAAAAATATGCTTAAGAGTATTCATAACAGCTTTATTAATCCCAGGCAAAAACTGAAAACAAACTAAATGTCCATCAATAGGAAGATGGATAAATTTTGGTATATTTATGCAATGATATACCATACCACAATAGAAAAGAACTCCTGATTCATGAAAAAACAAGAATGTATCTTGCTTGCATGATGTTGAGTAAAAGAAGCCAGGCATAAAATACATATACCGTCTGACTCAATTTATATGAAGTTCGATAAGAGGCAAAATTAACCTCAGGTTATAGATGTCAGAACATTGGTTACTTCTCAGGGAGGCTGAATGGGAATGAGGTTGACTGGCGTGAAAAAACCGTCTGGTGTGCTGGAAATGTTCTATATCTTGATCTAGGTCGTGCTATGTGGGTATATACAAATGTAAAATGTCATCACTCTGTACACTTAGTATTTGCATACTTTACTATACTACAGGTAAGTTATACTCAAAGAAAAGAAATACATATATAAAGGAAAGAATGTCAAGTTATACATATTTGAAAAAATTCCAAAATAAATGTATATGCAATTGATTTACTGAGATGGATTGACACAGTGGCTGCAACAATGGGCTGAAACATTAGCGATGATTGTGAGGATGGCACATAGCTGGGCGGTGTTTCTCTCTGTTGTTACACAGGGTTGGTATGAGTCAGAACTGACTCAATGGCACCGAACAAGTTTTGGATCTTATGTTGACTTTCTGTAATACAATGCTGGTTGAAATGAGGCACTCCCCTGTAGGACTGAGCAGCAGAACATACATGTTCTGGTGGTTGTTTCCAAGTTTTGCAACAGTGAACTTGACACTTGGTCTCTATGGAGGTCTGACTGAAGACATGGCAAGGAGGAATGAGGGAAACATTAAAGTGCAAGCTCCGGGTTTGCTGCCCTTTCGCCTCCAGAGAGGATTTGCCCAGAGGAACGACTTATCAGGAATAGTGATTTTTATTTATACCCTTACCTTGAATGTCAGGTATGGCTGTCAATTTCAGTATGACTGATTAATAATAACATTTTTCAAAGCATTTTGACCCCACAATAGTGTAGCAGTTATACCTATGCTGGTGAAATGTACCAATATTTTCTGTTTCAAGTACAATGCTATTTTATTCCTTTGGATAAACCAGCTGAAATTTCTTTAAAAAAAAAACTCAGCTAAATACATATCACCCTGTGAAATACCACCTCTGCTAGAGAGTGGACAGTTGGAACCTCAGGGATGGTTAAGCAGATGAGGCGTGAGAACAGAGGCTGCTGTCTTAATGTTTTTGTGACTGATTCTGAGCTCAATGGAGTCATTAGGCTGGATATTCTGTTTGCCTCACTTTGATGTGGTAGTGGATAATTTTGAGAATGAATATAGGCAAAAATCCTCCTTGCTAGCATAAGAGCAGTTTAGTGTCCTTTCAAGAGCACCAGCTCTGGACCAGACTGCTCAGGTTCAAATCCAGAGTTCAAGAGTTTCTTGCTATGAGTCCATAGCCAAGTTACCTCATCTTCCTGAGCCTCAGTTTTCTCATTTATGAAAGAGAGAAAAAATAGTACATTCTACAGAGACTTGTGAAAATTCAAATAGTGTATGTGAGAGCACCAGACAAAAAATAGGAACTAGGGAACCACTTGCTCATCAATTTGTTTACACTGATTATCCCAACCAAGACTAATGAAAGATGCAGGGTCCAGCTGGACCTGGGAGGTTGATTTATGGAAATGATTAAATGAGATAATCCGTATAACTTGCTTAGAGTAGTACTTGGCATAATTAATAAATATGAGTTCTCCTCAAGTTTATTTTTGGTACTTTGAAAAAAATCTTCATATTTGGAATCTAGACATATATCAGTTCCTATATAGATTCAGAACAGACATTGATTTATTTTTAATCTCTTTATTATTCATTGATGACAAAGAACTAGAGAGGGGTTTTGAAAATCCCTTGTCAAAAGGAGATGAGGAAGAAGTAGCCCTTTCCCAGCTTTCATTTCCCTCACGTGGGTTCCCTTTAAAAACCTTTCCTCTACGTGATCAGACTACATGATTCCCCATTTCCCATATGACTGAATGGGTGAAGATTAGAACTCCCTACGCCTCCATATTATTCCCTATTCCACTTAATTGATTCTTTCTCAATTAGGCTTCAAGATCCTTCGATGGATTATAAATTAGTCCTCTGGAGTCAAAGGAAACTCCCTTGTTGCCTAAGCCCAGGTGTTCGAGTTTCTCAGGTAACCAGGAATTAATCTTTTCATTATCTCTCTGCAGAAGGAGATGGTTTTTTAGAGATTTACAAATAAATTTAGAATCTTCTCAGAAATTTATTTTGCATTTTCTTAAAACCACAGTCACTGAATAAAAAAATCTTCAAGGACCACGCTTCATTTTATGTCTAGTGGCAAATATTACTTGATTATACTGGCAGTTAGGAATGGTTCATCTCTAATTTAACTTCTTTTTGCAAAATGACTTGTAGCCCCCTATCTGTTTGATGCCAAAAAGCCTAGTGACAGGTGAACACCTCAACTGGCCATCTGGATATTTGCTAAGTGCCAATCATATGAAAATGTACAAAGAGCTGAATGCTGAAAAAAATTTCACTTTTCTTCCAATTTTTATATCTTTTCTCTTTATTTTCTCCCTTCCATTCTTCTGATTTTTCCTTCTGATGCATTTATGGTAACAGGCATTGGGTTTACTGAATTTTTTTTTTTTCCAGGATGACAGCATTCCCTGCTCTTCCACCAGAGTTTAAGCCTCTTTTCTCTATATGACTTAAAGTTAGTTGAGAATCTAAGCAATTAATAAACTGTAATATATTTCCTTACAGATAATGAATGCTGACCTTCAGTCGGAGCTCTTCCTTTAAGTTTGGGGGTAAACCCAGCTGTCCTATGTGTACAGAGGTCTGGACACTCAGTAAATTTTCCAAATTAAAGACATCTTTGGTACTTTTGATCTTAACTGAAGAGGGAAATGATATCATGTTTGGCCCTTTTGGTTACCTTGAGCTTAGGTTCTTCATCATCACATCTTGCTGTCTGTATAAACTTCGGAAACTTTTTTGAACTTCAGGGGCCTCTTTTTCATCACCGATAAAACCGTAATAATCTATGAGGTTTATGTGTAGGCCAAAAGAGATACCATAATGTGAGAAAGTGCCTTGGAAACTCTCTACGGATTTACAATTGTAAGAGATGAGTACATGTATTTATTATGTGAAGAGGGACAGCATCAGGAGCTGAAGAGGCTTAAAATGTGTAAGGAACTCAATGACAGGGCTCACTTCATTGTATTATTCTGTGTTCCATATATTGGCTGAAAGGAGGTGCACCTCATAAACGTTTGTTAAATAAGGAGAAATGAAAAAGCCTATGATAAAAAAGAATCTTTAAATTTCAGCTCTTATCATTATATTCTAATAGATTCAAACTCTCGTACAAAGCTCTTCTTGTCAATCTGTTAAAAATCAATCAGTATTTATTAAGGTCTTACTATGCATCAGGCACTTCAGGCACTTGGATGGTACCATGAGAAACTTAAAGAAATAATTCAGAAATCAAAAAGAGAGCGCATTCTGAGTTAGGGCAGCTGAATTAAGCCTGTGTGTTTAACTCTCCTCTGTTACTTTCACTGGCACCTCCCGCTAATAAGTAAACCTTATCAGTAGCATGAACCAGAAACTGTCAGAAACCTGCAAATTTTAGTGCAAATAACACAGAATTGAAATGAAAGGTTTCCAGTCTCCAAGTCACTGGGAACAAACAGACAACCAATCCAGTGATTGTGTGAAAGGGACTCTTGCCAGAAGCCAGTGATGCGACCAAAATCGGGGCAACAGAGGCTGGAGGTGAGGCTGAAATGCCTTCCTCCCTCCCACAGAAAGATATTCAAACCATAGACCCTGTTCAAATTGAGATCAGGAACACTGCTTACAGATAAAATATATAACTGCCCAACTGAAATGAGAAATAGAGGCAGGGAGTAACCTATTGGGTGTTGAAGAATGCCAAGTCAGTGAGTAAATGACTGCCTTGAGAATTTCCCCTAGAATTCAGAGGCTAATGATAAAGACCTACATAATGATCAACAATAAAAAATACATACAGAATACGTCCAGGATATATATGTCATATACATGTCATATATATATTGAAAGAAAAAAATAGAAAACAGTGCAGTAGAGATAGAAAAGAAGCCATAATAAAAATTTTAAAATAAATAAAAACAAGAATTTACATCATTAGAGGTAAGAAAGGGTATTTGAGCATGATGAGGAAACTATTTCAGTTATACTCATTATAATTATATAACATCATGTACATATTAAAATATGTACGTATTATACATAAATTTCTATATGTATTGAGAAGTTCTATTTTCAAGGAAAGTGCTATGTTACAAAAATGACTTAAAAAGGTAAACAAATCCAAATAGATCAACAATGTAACATAAATTGAGAAATAAACAGCTTACCCAGATGAGGTTCAGAAGGTGTCCATCAAGCTTTCAAAGAAAATATCTCCTATAATGTTGAAACGATATCAGAACACTGAAGAAATATACCTAATTTATTCAATGAGGAGAGCAAAACCAAAATCTGAAAAGACAACTCGGAAAATAACATTACAGACCAACCTAAGGCACAGGTTCAAAATCCTTAACATGACATTGGCATATTTAGAAGAATATATATAATTTGAAAGAACACACACACACATACATATATACATACTTTTGTATATATTTAAAAGAATAAACTGTCACAGTTTTATTTGTGTCTCCCCCAAAATACGTGTACCAACTTGGCTAGTCCATGATTCCCAGTATTGAATGATTATTCATCATTTTGTCATCTGATATGATTTTCCTATGTGTTATAATTTCTATGTTGTTAATGAGGCAGTTGTGTTAATGGGGCAGGATTCTCAATCTATAATATTAGGTTGCATTTTGAGCCAATCTCTTTGGAGATACAAAAGAGGGAAGTGAACAGAGAGACATGGGAAACTCATACCACCAAGAAAGCAGACCCAGGAACCTACATCCTTTGGACCCAGGGTCCCTGTGCTGAAAAGTTCCTAGACCAGGGGAAGACTGATGACAAGGACCTCCCTCCAGAGCTGACAGAGAGAGAAAGCCTTCCCCTGGAGCTGACACGGTAAATTTGGACTTTTAGCCTCCTAGACTGTGAGAGAATAAATTTCTCTTTGTTAAAACCATCCACTTTTGGTATTTCTGTTACAGCAGCACTAGATATATAAGACAGAATTTGGTACCGAGAGTGTGATGCTGCTCTAACATATACCAAGATGTGGAAGGGGTTTTGAAACGGTGAGTGAGAAGAGGCTGGAAGAGTTTTAATGTTGCTTTGAAGATACTGTTGGTGGAATGGTGGACATCAAAGACAATTCTGGTGAGGACTCAGAAGGAAGCGAGGGGAGTTGATTCGCAGATGGTGAAAAGCAGCAGCAGAGAAATGGCAGCAGCACTAGGTAACCAAGACACACAGCTAGCCTACTTCTTGCCTAACAGATTTGTGTGTCATTTTCTCACATTAAAAAAAAAAAAACTATTTTGATTTTGACTAATATTTTATTAAAATGATAGACTGACCTCTTAATAACATTTACCTTAAGTACTTTTAACTTTCCTGATGTTAAAATATTATCTTCTTTTAGTACTACTTATTTTTTTTTTTTAAATAACCTGGGTCTCCTTTAGATAAACTAACCTGTCTTAAAGTGTGATTTAATGTGAAACATGAAAAATTAAATATTGTGACAAAAATATCAAAGCAAAAGTAATCTCGGAAGAAAAATATATATTTTATTTTGCAAAAATATGCATTTTTACTTTAATCACTTGATATTAATGTGACCACCAAGCCTGTTTGCTTCCAACAGACATTTTCACACCAGGAAAGATGGGAAATTGAACACTAAAAGGGTCACTTTCAATATCAAACCTGCTTCTGTCAAAATAGACTAGGATATGTCAAGGTAGAAAACATCCCCAACATCTCTGTGGCTTCCAATGGCACAGGTTCCTTTCTCACTCGTGCTGTAGGTCCACTGTGGCTTGGTTGAGACTCTACTTGGTGCTGTCTTCACTCTGCACTACAGGTTGATGGAGCATCAGTATCTGGACCATGGTTGGTGACCAAGGGTTGGGAAACAGCTCTGGAGGGTCTCACATCAGCATTAAATGCTCAGCCTACAAATGGCAGGCCTCCTTTGCATGCACAACTCATCAATTAAAACTACCCCAACAGTCCCATGCACCCAAAAGGGAACCAGTAAGTGCAATCCTATTATGTACCACGGAGAGAAGAACCAGAAATATTTGGTATCAACGCTAATGAATACCACTGTGCACACTGTACTAATTTGCTTTCAAAGGCAAAAGTACAAGAAAAAAATACATCTTTGCAAAAGTATGGTGATGAAAATAGATGACAGCTATGTCCTCTTCTCTTATGATAGAGAGATATTTTGTCCCCAAAATCTCCAAAGTGATATTCTATATATTCTTTTTGACAGCTACTTCAAATCTAAATTTTAAAATCCTTCTTGAAATCTGGCAGTGACTCAACATTAGTAAGAAAAGCCTTCCGCATAACCTTCTAAATGACATTTTCAGGAGGGACATCAAGAAAATATTGCCGGAATTTATCCTGCAGAGATTGGATTTGGATATTTTCCTTGAAATCATTTTTAAGATCCTTGTCATTGTGAGCTTCATTAAGACAAGAAAATGATGAGGCATTTTAAGAGACAATTTGCTGAATCCATAGCTAGATTCTGGCTCTAAATGTTACAGGTAAATCATAAAGAGAAATAACGTTGGTGTTTCAGATTCAATGTATTCAAAGCTTCAATATATCAGCAAATATTCCAAGCTTTGCTGAAAGTTAGAACTTGGTTTTTTGATAGTTTGAAACACTTAGTCTTACGCCTGGCTTTAGAATAGCAGGAAAAGGTGTGCTTCAGCTTTTAAATCCAACCAGCATATCTTTCGCTACTGAGAAACCTCAATATGGAACAGAATAACTTCATGATAGCACTCACATCTTGATAAAATAGGACAAATATCTACCAAAACCAAAAACCAGTTGCTGTCGGTCCGATTCCAACTCATTGTGAGCCTATATAGTAGAGAGTAGAACAGCTCCGTAGGGTTTCCAAGGCTATAATCTTTAATTAAGGAAGCTCACTGCCACATTTTTCTTCCATGGACTTGTTGGTGAGTTTGAACCAGCAGGCTTTCCGTTAGTCGCTGCATGCTTCACCCATTGTGTCACCACACAAATATCTACTGTATAGACAATGGTTTTGCTTAACTGACTCTCTTATAATATGGTTGATGCCCATGTATAGCTTGTTGGGCTGTTTTGAAAGCTACTGCTTAGAAATACATGAGGCAAGAAATTCTCCTGCCTACCCCTGCCCAGTGAACTTTTTTGCTTTATTTTTACTAAAAACGATGGTTGTGAGCTTAGCATTGCTGCATTACTACAAAATGTGTATTACAATATCACTTTCCTAAGTTCGACTCAGTTTTTAGGGGGTTTGATACAATCTCAGATGAAACACCAGTTTTTCCTAAAATTTTGTAGGCACGTTTATTAAAGTATAATTTATATATAGCAACATGCACTCTTTTTAGTGTATAGTTCATTGAGCTTCGACCAACTCTTATTGTTGTATAACTATCACCATGATCCAAATATAAAACTATTGCCATCGCCTCCCAAAATTTCCCCTGGCTCCTTTGTAGTCAACCCCTCACTCCATCCCCACTACCTGTCAACCATAGGATTGTTTTGTGTTCCTATAGTTCTGCTTTTTCAAGAATGTCATGTAAATTGAATCACATACGTTAAGTTGCCTTTTGAGTATGATTTCTTTCACTTACTATAATGCATTTAATATCCATCCATGCTGGTGCATGAATCAATACTTTTTTCATTCCAATTTCTCAGCAGTGTTCTTTTGTAAGGATGTACCAGTTTGTTTACCCATTTACTTGCTGAAGAGCATTTGAGTTGTTCCCGGTTTGGGGTAATTATAAAAGTGCTATACACACTTGCCTAAAGGTTTTTGCATGAACATATGGCTTCATGTCTCTTGGGTACATACCTAGGAGTGGGATTGATGGGTTATACGGTAAGTGTATATTTAACTTTATAAGAAAGTGCCAAACAGTTTTCCAAAGTGGTTGTAGCATTTTACATTCCTGTGTGCAATGTATGAGCATTCCAATTGCCCCACATCCTTGCCAGAACTCGGTGTTGCAGTTCTCATCATGGTTTTAATTTTCATTTCCCTTAAGAGTAATAATATTGGTCATCTTTCCATGTGCGTTTTGATATTCATACATATTCCTTGTCTGTTCAAATCTTTTGCTCTTTTTTAAATCAGGTTTTTTGTTTCCTATCATTGAGTTTTGAAAGTAGTTTATATATTCTAGAAACAAATCCTTATCAGATGTGTTTTGCAAATATTTTTTTCTCAGTTTGCAGTTTGTCTTTTTATTCTCAAAGCAATGTCTTTCAAAGAGCTGATATTTATCATTTTGATGAGGATAATTTCATTAATTTGTCTTTTAGGGATCATGCTTCTGGTCTCATAGCTAAGAAATCTCTACCTAACCCAAGGTCACAAAGAGTTGGAGTTAGAAAACCAAAAGGGAAGAACATGGCCAGCATTTCTCAAGATGAAAGAACTGAAGAAAAAATCTGAGCCTTGAGTTACAATACTGAAGGATTCTATAGGCAAAAAACTGAACAACCCAGGAAGCGCCAAAACATGGAAGGAATACATAGAGTCACAGAACCAAAAAGAAGTGGTCAACATTGAACCATTTCAGGAGGTAGCATATGACCAAGAATCCATGAAGGAAGAAACTCAAGCTTTACTGAATGCATTGGTGACAAACAAGGCTCCAGGAATTGACGGAATACCAGTTGTTTCAACAAATGGATGCAATATCGGAAACACTCACTCTTCTATGCCAAGAAATTTGGAAGACAGCCACTTGGTCAACCTACTAGAAGAAATTCATACTTGTGTCCATTCCAAAGAAAGCTGATCCAATGGTATGCAGAAATTATTGAACAACATCATTAATATCACACATAAGTAAAATTATGCTGAAGATAATTGTAAAATGGTAAGAAATTCAAACCAGATTCAGAAGAGGGCTTGGAACAAGGATATCGTTTTTGATGTCAGACAGATCTTGGCTAAAAGCACAGAATACCAGAACGATATTTACATATGGTTTATTGACTATGCAGAGGCATTCGGCTATGTGGATCATATCAAATTATGGATAACATTGTGAAGAATGAAAATTCCAGAACACTTAAATGTGCTCATGAGGGAACAGTACATAGAATAAGAGGCAGTTGTTCAGACAAAACAAGAGGATACTACATGTTTTAAAATTAGGAAAGGCATGTGTCAGGGTTTATCTTTCACCATACTTACTCAATTTGTATGCCGAGCAAATAATCTAAGAAGCTGGACTATAAGAAGAAAAACATGGCATCAGGACTGGAGGAGTACTCATTAACAACCTGTAATAAGCAGATGACACAACCTTGCTTGCTTAAAGCAAAGAGGACTTGAAGTACTTACCGATAAAGATCAAAAACTACAGACTTCAGTAGGAGTTACACCTCAACACATACCCCCCCAAAAAAATCCTCACAACTGGACCAATAAGCAACATTATGACAAACAGAAAAGATTGAAGTTGTCAAGAATTTCATTTTACTTGGCTCCACAATCAATGCCCATGGAAGCAGCAGTCAAGAAATCAAGAGACTTTTTGTGTTGGACAAATCTGCTGCAAAAGAGCTCTTTAAAGTGTTAAAAAGCAAAGATGTCACTTTGAGGACTAAGGCGAACTTGACCCATGCCCATGGTATTTTCAATTGCCTCATATGCATGTAAAAGCTGGACAATGAATAAGGAAGACCAAAGAAGAATTGATGCCTTTGAATTACGGTATTGGTGAAGAATATTGAATATAACATGGGCTGCCAGGTTATTTTTGCCAGAAGAATGAACAAATCTGACTTGGAAGAATGCTTTTAGAAGCAAGGATGGCCAGACTTCATCTGAAGTACTTAGGACACATTATCAGGAAGGACTAGTCCCTGGAGACGGACGTCATGCCTCATAAAATAGAGAGTCAGCGAAAAAGAGGAAGACCCTCAACGAGATGGATTGACACAGGGGTTGCAACAATGGATTCAAACATAGTAATGATTGTGAAGATAGCAGAGGGCCAGGCAATGTATAGTTCTGTTGCACACAGTCCCTGTGAGTGGGCACTGACTTCACAGCATCTAACAACAACAACAAGACTTATATT
This sequence comes from Elephas maximus indicus, assembly GCF_024166365.1. Taxonomy (NCBI): domain Eukaryota; kingdom Metazoa; phylum Chordata; class Mammalia; order Proboscidea; family Elephantidae; genus Elephas; species Elephas maximus. Next base: position 39,680,281 of record NC_064837.1, on the reverse strand, counting down.
TGGGTCTATGATTCATTTTGAGTTTTTTGTTGTTGTTTTATAGATAATAGGAGGTATATTTCTAGGTTCATTTTTCCCCCATCTGGATGTCCAATTGTCCAAGGAACATTTGTTGAAAGACTATATCCTTCCTCCCTTGAGCACCTTTATCAACAATTGACAAATTTCTTTGTGTCTATTTCTGAACTCTCTATCCTGCTCCTTTATTTATGTGCCTGTGCTTTTGCTAATGCTAAGTATCTTGTTTAATGTAGCTTTATAGTAATGTATTTTTATGCAAATGACATGTGCCTTGTACATTTGTTTGCCAAACATGCTCTCCCCCTTTCAATGTATTTTTGTAAGCACAGTATGCTAATTTTCTATAACAACATGTAAAAAATATTGGCATAGTGGTGCTTACAAAAATACCTTGCACATGGACTAATGGACCACAACTACCAGAGCCTTCACCACACTGAGTTCAGTAGCCTGACTACCACCTCTGACTGCTCTGACAGGGATCACAATAGAAGGTCTCAGACAGAACTAGAGAAAAATATAGAACAAAATTCTAACTCACAAAAAAAAAAAAAAAAGACAGACTTACTGTTCTGACAGAGACTGGAGAAACCCTGAGAGTGTGGCCCTTGGGCTCCCTTTTAACTCAGTACTGAAGTCACTCCTGAGGTTCGCCCTTTAGCCAAAGATTAGACAGGTCCATAAAACAAAACAAGACTAAATGGGCACACCAGCCAGGGGCAAGGACAAGAAGGCAAGAGAGGACAGGAAAGCTGGTATTGGGGAAGCCAAGGTCAAGAATGGAAAAGTGCTGACATGTTGTGGGGATGGTAACCAATGTCACAAAACAATACATGTATTAATTGTTTAATGAGAAACTAATTTGCTTTGTAAACCCTTATCTAAAATACTATTTTAAAAAATACCTTGGGTAAAAATACGGTAAGTCTTGAAATGAGATAAGGTGAGCCCTCAAGCTTTGTTCACATTTTTCAAAATTACTTTGGCTCTTCTTGTTCATTTTCCTTTCTCCTTTCCATGTGTATTTTAGAATCAGGTGCTGCTTTCTACCAAAATTTATAAAACAAAGAAACAAACAAAAACTGCTAGAATTCTGAATGGTATAGCATTGACTTTATAGATAAATTTGGGAAAGAACTGACATCGTAACAATAATAAGTCTTCTAATCCATGAACAGTATTTTTCTCCATTTGATTTTTTTCCTGTTATTTTGTAGTTTCAACTTACAGATTCCATATTTTATGTTAGATTTAAAAATAAGTATTATTTGTTGTTGCTGCTATCTTAAATGGTAGTTTAATTTTTTTTTTAATTCCTATTAGTCATCGCAGTATTTTAAAAACAACTGATCGTATACAAGCAAGTCATTTGAATATACAGAAAGTTTTATTTCTTGTTTTGTAAACTGTGCCTTGTATATCTTTTCTTGCCAATTACACTGGCTCCTTTCATTGGTTAATATGATGAATCACATTAACTGATTTTTCTTTTACTTTGCACTCCTGATACAAACCCCATGTGTGTACCACCTTGTATCCATTCTGGGAGCTGGTAGCTGGTTTGTCTCTTATTTCAGTTCTCAATGTCTTTGATATGCTGGTTAGAATTTGACCCACGCATGTGCAGCCTGGGGTGAGCCCAAGGGTTCATAAACAATATTATGGGGTCACATTCCTGAGTTTCTCCCTCTCTGTGATCTCCTCAGTACTCTCCATTTCCCCAGGGATCCTTTTTCAATACACGGTCAGAAAGTCTGGGCTTTAGTTACCCTACTCGGCCTCCCACCTCCGCAACTGTAGCTGTGTCTGTGAACAAGCAGCAAGAAACTTAAAAAGAAAAGTATTAAACTTACCTTCAGTTCAAAGATAGTTAGAATTCTGATATTCTTCCCCAGTAAAACTGCTACTGTTTGCTTTTCAGGGTCACCAGATAGCTGCCCCATGCATCTGTCCATGTTCTACATCTGATTCATTGGTAGAGACAGAATGGACTGTGTACACTCAATCTAACTCATAAGCAACACTTGTATTTTGTTTTTAAATAAGATAAATGTATTTTTTCAGAAAGAAAGTATATATGCAAGATATGTAATAGAAATGGCAGCATAAATTATATTGAACAAACACGGAAAGCATTTCAGGTAACATGAATCTGACACTGCTCGGTCTGAGTTCTTTCTCACTCTATCTTCTGAGTAAGCCCAACAGCTATGATTACTCAGAGAGAGATATGCTCTTTGCAACTTGCATTATAAAAGGAGAGCTTTTTCATTTTCAGATATAAAATTATGTTACAATGTTGAAACATTCTCTTTCAAATCACACATGTCCCTTCCTAGTCCCAATAATCTGCTATCCCCTTTCTATTCTGTCCTCCAATTCAGAATTGCTGTCCAAAAGCATACTGACTGTGTGAGCTTGTAGACAGCCTCAAAGTATGTTAGTTGAGCATTTGGCACTTGTGGACCAGGTACTGGACAGATAAAGCCAAACTGAAAATTCAGTTGGGTTTCAAAGAATTTGCTGTGTGGGTAATCTGCATAAAAACAGTAGAGATTTATCTGTAAATAAACATATCAGTGTGTATTGAAGGCTTTGGGTACACAAAATTGTCATTATACAGTAAAAAATTCTCCAAGATGGCTACTCTTTCACATTTAAGGAATGGTCAAACCTGTTGCCCTCAAGTTGATTTCAACTCATAGAGATCCTATAGGACAGAGTAGAACTGCCCCACAGGGTTTCCAAGGAGCAGCTGGTGGATTCGAACTGCCAACCTTTTAGTTTGCAGGTAAGCTCTTAACCACTGCATCACCAGGGCCTAAAAAAAAAAAAAAAAAAAAACAGGGCTTACAATGGAAAATAAAATTATTTCTAAGAATTTATCTCTTCCAAGAATTCCATCTTCTACTCCTGTTTCTGTTTGATGAAATACTTCTCATTCTTTAGAGTTCTGGTTGAACGTTACCTTCTCATTGAAGCCTTCATTGATACACCAACCAAAGTCACCTTTTATCTCTTCTGTGTTGCCAAAGCACTTCGCTTTTTTTTTTTAGTTACATTTTTCATGCTGCCTTGTAGCTTATTCTGTATAATTTTGCCTTCCAGATAGGTTTTTAGCTTCTTTAGAGCAGGAATCAGGACCATTGTTTTTTGTTGTTGTTTTGTTTTTCCTTTTTTCACCCACAGTGCCTTGTTCAGTTGCTGGTAGGATTCAGGCGTGTGTGTGTGTGTGTCTGTATGTGTGCACGTGTGTGTGTATTCCAAAGGTGAATCTGAAGCACAACAACTTTAGAGTTTATACGAGACAAATGGAAACCCTGGTGGCGTAGTAGTTCAGAGCTATAGCTGCTAACCAAAAGGTTAGCAGTTCAAATCCACCAGATGCTCCTTGGAAACCCTATGGGGCAGTTCTACTCTGTCCTTTAGGGTCACTATGAGTCGAAATCGACTCAACGGCAACAGGTATGAGATAAATCATTTCAAAAAATAAAAAGTACACTTTTTATGATAACCGAAAACTTTGACAAAACAAACCAGGTATAGATTCAGCATAATACAGTAATCAAGGTATGATGAGACACCATTATCATTGATTCTTATTTCCTTTTTTTTCATTATTTTTATTACTATCAAATACTTTTTATCAACACCAACATGCCCTACTTAGTAGCTGTGATTTTTCTGGACTAGCTGTGATTTTTCTGGACTTTCTGGATAAGATGAAAAAAGGATGCCAGTCTGACTCAGTAAAAATTTAATGAGAGTTTATTAACCTCATGATGCCTGGAAAATAGAGTTTTCGTCAAGTTTATATGGTTAAAAAAAAATTCTTCATTGTACACTGTTTTCAGTCCTTTCCCAGCTCTACTAGCTTCTAATCTGATGACACAGAATCCCATGTCAGGGAGAAGGGGCATGTCCCAAAGGGATAGAGTATGAGCATCCCTAACAACCAGCACCCCTAAATAGAGACATGTCTACTCTAAAGTAATCAAGGATAAAGGGTTTGAAACTTATTTATTTGATAGTTTGAAATAAACTCATTTAGAAATAAAGAGCCATTAGTGATTTCTGAGCAAAAAGAAGAAAATTAATACTTATTTTCTGCTAAATGCCCGTTTTCAGATGCTTCCAGAACCTACCTCTTTTGTAACACTCTTCTGTAACCTACTCCACTTTTCTCACCTTCAGGTCAAAAGTCCTCTGGCCCCCTCTTTATCTCTTTGGTTCATCCGAAGTTTCAAAGGAACCGAAGCCCCACAGTTTTATTTTCTTCTGTGGCCACTGGTTGCACTCCTCAAGTGAGAATCAATCATTTCATATGTTGACTTCCTAACTAATCAGAGAAAATTATACCAAATGAGTTAAGACAATACTTCCCCAAAGTGTGACCCAGACCACTGTCATCCTAACTTCTTGGGTATTTGAAATAAAGATTTCTAAGTGTTACCTTAGTCACGCTAATGTAAATTCCATGAAATTAAAATCCAGGGATCAATATTTTAATAAGCACTAAGGCAAATCTTGGATACTCTAAAGTAGAGAATAACTGATTTGGAGGTTTGTACAAGAACAACTTTTAAGGGAATGGTCTCCTGTGGGTTGTCTAAGGGGTCTCTTACTAAGCAACCACTGAAGAATGGGATATTCAGACCCATGGCCAACATTCATGCCATCTGCCTGTAGGACTGCAGTGTTTTAAGCAACCAAATTGCAGTTAATTGCAAGCAAGTTTTGTATTATTACAGCAAAGCTACAAATTTTGCTCTTCTCTCTCCTCCTAGATACCAGTGCAAAGAAAGAACAAAAATTAAACCTATACAATTAGGTTTCATTTCCAGTTCCCCTGTGCTTCTTTTGCGTCTCCGTCCTCTTGAAGCAAAAGCATAAAGAGAGATGAACAGACAGCTATATGCATCATGTTCTGTGAACTGTGATACAGCAATTTTGGATCCTCAAGTTTTAATTTTTGTTAGATCTCTGAAGCCACCAGTAAGAATTAGATGAGCATTAGCTACTGCTCAATTCCCTTGCTGGCAGATTATAATGAAAGGAGTTCTCAAGCCAAATTCTGCCACATGTGCATGCCCTTTTTTTTAAGTAGAAGTAATTCAGAAGTAGAAAATTAGCTAAACATTTATCCAAATCAGGTGACCAATAGCTCCTCAAAGCAATATTCTGCCAGGGCTATTTAGGGAACAAACCTATGTAGCATCAACCCAAGCTACCAAGTGTGCTAGATTTTTATGCTGTGTTCATAACGAATATGTCTTGAATACAACTAATTTCACCAATAAGAACACCTTTGCTAGTATCCATGATGGTAATTAGCAAATCTTCTAATATCGATAGGGATAAAGACAGTTCAACAGTTGAAGTAGCCAAATCTATCCTTGAAGATTAGATGTCAGCTGACTATCCTGGGTGTGGGAATTTCTGATTTGGGCAACTGACTACCTCTAGAGTGTGGCTTCAACTAATATGAGCCTAATATCACACCTTCTGTGACACTGAAAAGGTGAACCCATTTTTTCTCAAACAAAAGAAAGTATCTCAATTTTACTTTAATCAGAGTACCAGTGGTTACGTGTTGACATTCTTGGGTACAATCTGCAGGATCTGAAGGAATATTATCTTCTGCATTCCTAAGAAGTGGAGAAACCAGCTACTCTGGTACCAACAAGGGCCCCTTGTACCTAGAACCAGCTCCTCGAATTCTCCTGATTCACTGGAGATAAGCACCTCAGAGTGAAGCCTCTGCTTACTGAGATTCACTATCTACCTTTTCTCTATACCTTCATTTTCTGTTCATCTCCTGAGCCTCTCACTGGGTTCATTATCAAATTAAGTTTGGTGGGGCTGACATTTCATGGCCATTTTATTTTACTGAACTCCCTTTTCTTTCTGGTGCACTGTAAGGTTTTCACATGCATTTAGATCTTTAATAGTTGCAAATTTCTCAGCAAGATGGGGAATGCCACATCCAAGACTGAAGCAGGACTCCCTAAGGGAACTCCTGCAGCTTATGTGACTAAGCATTATGGCTCTGCTTCAATCTTGTGTTTAAGATGCTGGCATGCACTTATGGAGGGAAATTTAAAAGACCAATGGCCATTGTGGGGGTCATTTGATTTAAATAAATTAAACTTTCTGCAGAGTAAATTAGAGGCCAAGGGCTTATGAATAAAACTAAAGCAATGGAGGCATTTTGTAATTGGTACTTGAAAACTTCCAGAAGAAATAAAAATGATAAATTTGCCTCCTTGCAGGCAAATTGTGATCATGATGAAAAGGAGGGAATAGATAATAGTAGAACAGTTAGGATGCCTGTAAATATAAAAAAAAAAAAATATAGCACCTGTAAATTGAAGTATGAATCTAGGAAAATTGGAAGTCATAAAAATGAAACAGAACTCATAAAGATTGATATCTTAGGCATTACTGAGGTGAAATGGACCAGTACTGGCCATTTTGAATCACATAATCATATGGTCTACTATGCTGGGAATGACTACTTGAAGAAGAATGCCATTGCATTCATGGTCAAAAAGAACATTTCAAGATCTATCCTGAATTACAACGCTGTCAGTGACAGAACAATGTCCATATGCCTACAAGGAATATCAATTAATATAACTATCATTCAAATTGTCACACCAACCACTAATGCCAAAGATGAAGAAATTGAAGAATTTTACCAACTTCTGCAGTCTGAAATTGATCAAACATGGAAGCAAGATGCATTGATAATTACAAAAAAAAAACACTGCATTGATAATTGCTGGTGATTAAAATGTAAAAGCTGAAAACAAAGAATAAGGAGCTGTAGTTGGAAAATTTAGCCTTGGTGATAGGAAAGACGCCGGAGATTACATGACACAATTTTTCAAGGCCAATGACCAATTCATTGGAAATATCTTTTTTCAACAGCATAAATGGCAACTATATGTGTGGACCTCACCTAATGGAATACACAAGAATCAAACCAGCTATATATGTGGAAAGAGATGATGGTCAAGCTCAATATCATCAATCAGAACAAGGCCAGAGGCCAGCTGCAGAACAGACCACCAACTGCTCACATGCAAGTTCAAGGTGAAGCTGAAGAAAATTAAAACAAGTCCACAGGACCCAAGTACAAACTTGAGTATATCCCACCTGAATTTAGAGACCATCTCAAGAATAGATTTGACACACTGAACACTAATGTCTGAAGATCAGATGAGTTATAACTACACTGCAACCAACTGCCCCGTCACATACATTATTATTACCACACTGTAACCAATCTAAGAAAGATATGTCCTTTTAAGCCAATCGCCTTACGAGTTCCCATTACAGGAAGTCCTGCCTTATGAGTTTCTGCCATAGGAAGTCCTACCTTACAAGTTCCCTCCACAGGAAATCTCTCCTTATAATGATCTACTACCAATCAAGAAATGTCTTTCTAAAAGTCTACAAATACCAGTCAAGTAATGTACTTCATGTTCTCTGTTCCCCCTTATAAAATGTCACTGCAGTATCACCATTTTAGATTGCTGGACTTCATTGCATAAAATTCTATCTATTCCCTGCTCAAGTTGTTTCTTTATTTTCAATAAATCTCTCAATTTTACTTTAATTGTAGTACAGGTAGTTACTCTTTGACAGAACCAATGAAATAGTGTACTTCATGAAAAGTATTTTTGTAGGTGTTAGAACGTTATAAAAAATATGGCACATTTTCTTAGAAGTTCTGTAAGGAAGAAAAAGCTACATAAATAACACTGCTAGGAAATATAAACATAAGGTAGTAAGAGGCAACAGAGAGCCTCAGATGTTGCACTTAGAAAAAGGAAAAGATCACCCACAATCATCATTTTCTGCCTAGCTACCCCAGATTCATGAGAACATAACCATTCAGCTGAAACTCTGGAGGGGAAATGGCGTGCTCTGTGTTCTGGCTGTGGAGAGGATGGACATTTTATAAATAACTGCACTCAAGAGGAAAAACAGCAACAACAACACTACGACCCTCATCTTGGAGAATTACAGGGGGATAGTAGATGTTTGAGAAGGGAACACTACTTACATCGCTATATGAAAGCTAAACAATAAAAAAAGACAGAAGAATTGATGCATTTGAATTATGGTGTTGGTGTAGAATACTGAATATACTGTGGATTGCCAGGGGAATGCATGAATCAGTCTTAGAAGAAATACAACTATAATGCTACTTAAATGCAGAAATGGCAAGACTTTGGCTCACTTACTTTAGACATATCATCAGGAAACACTAATTCCTAGAAAAAGACATCATGTTTGGTAAAGTAGAGGGTCTGTGAAAATGAGGGAAACCCTCAGTTAGGTGGAATGACACAATAACCACAGCAATTGACTTAAACATACCAACAATCATGAGAATGGCATAGGACTGGGCAATGTTTCATTCTGTTACACATAAGGTCGCCATGAGTTGGAGCCAACTGGAGGGCAACAAACAACAATAACAAGCAAAAGGGCTCAGTAGACCCATCTTCGTCTTTGCCTTTCAGAGATGCTTGAGGGAGGGGGTGAAACTGGCTGAGTACCCACACAAAATATTTATTCTAGTAGATGGTAGTCAGAAACAATAAGGAAGTTTCTGGCTGTACCAAGGAAAGAAAGTGACTAATAATTCTACCACCTTACTCTTACTAATTCTAGAGCTGCTGTGTGAAAACTCATGCTAGCTGCACAGTTCCCAAGATCCTCAGGATACAGAAGTCTTGGTCCATCAGGGCAGTGAGAAGGGGCTGAAGAGAGTTTCTCTGGAAGGTGGACACAATTCTTTCTTTGTCCAAGCAACAGTACAGTGACAGGAAGAAATCAACATCATAAGGAGAATTTAAGGCCAGTGACAGACACCTCATCCCTTAGGAGACAGAGGGAGTAAGAAGGGTTGATCCTTGAATCAGATAAAGATAGGGGACCACAGGTAAATAGTGTATTTTGTAATTTTGTAATCCTCCTCCATCCTCCACCCCTTAATGTATATATATATATATCTTCTGAGACAGGTGTGATATTCTTTGTTGTTGAGAATTCACTATGCAGAAAGATTCACCTTTGAAGGGAAAGTGATTCGATAATGGAAAGAAACCTGATACTAAGATGCAAGAGGAACAGGAAATGCTACTTAGTTCAATAAAGGGAAAGGAATTCAAAGGTTCTCATGAAAAATCCAAGAGGGAGAAAAGAGCCATCGAGACTGGGCTCTGTGGAAGAAGAATCATCAAAAAACTCCTTATCACACACCTTGGTGGCAACATGCCGAAGAGGGCCCTAGGGAGAATATTAATATCTAAAGAGGGAATGATTATGATGAGATGTACGTTCTTGCAAAACAGTCAATATCCACATTGCTTATGGAATAATGATTCACGAATAGATAAGCAAATCAAATGGGATAGGTTAGAGAACCTGGAAGGAAGGAAGGTAGGAAAGTAAAAGGAAGGAAGGGAGGGAGGAAGTGAGGGGGAGAGGAGGAAGGAAGGAGAAAAGTATTTTTCATGGCTCGCTAGTGCTTTCATGTAAGTGAATTCCTTAGAGTAACTTAACCATGACTTAATTCAGTGTCCCAGTCATTACATGTCAGACACAGATCCCTGGGAATCAAACCACCTAGAATGCGAAGACCCTGACACCTTAACTACCTGAAGAAAGGTGACTGCTTTCCTGCTTTGGGTTCTTGGATCACCTTGTTGAGTGTCTGTTACACGAACATTTTGTAGTTCTCCTTGTGTTAGTATCAGTCGAAATAGGGAATGCAATGGCTGGCACAGTTATATTGTTATAATTTACTATTTCCTTGCATTTTTCTAGGATTACTTTGTTCTTCCACTGTAATTGATGGCTGTGATGTGATTTACAGCACAAATTTGTTTTTAGCATCATTGTGTATTCTGGTCCTTTTGCTTTAATGGATTTTTTTTTTTAGTTTGTATGACTATGGGCATCTAACAGACTGAACCACGTTGGTGAGTGGCTTGGCAACTGCACCCTCCTTTGCATACCTTACTGCCTCTGTAGTCGATTTTTTAGTCAAAAGAAAGATGCCAAACTCCCCCAAGTCCTGAACAACGTGGAGATCTAATTACCTAATACCTTAAAATATGTATTATGTTTGGGGAGAAAAAAAGAAGAAGAGAAAACTTCCAAGAGAGTTCTAAGGGAAACAAATCCAAATTGCATTTATTAAGCAATCCACTCAGTCCCAGCAGGAGGCTTCCTCCTACGGAGCTGCAGAAACATTTGACGGACATGGTTAGCAGCGCTGCAGAATACACAGGCCTTCAAAGGAAGCTCTGACCTGCTTTGTCTCTGCTGGTCCTAGTCGCCGGGGCTTTCCCAGTCGGGTGAGTCAGTTATGGCAGCGTTTTGAGTGCCCGGTCTACTCACGGGAGGTGCAAAGCAGAATCCTAACAAAGAAGCTTCTGATCTCCTGCCAACAATTAAAGGCAATATTACAAGCATTTCACCAGGAATCGGGGGAGGCATTCTGTTCTTCATTATTTCAGTCTTTGCCTCCACTAGATAAATGAATTTATTTAAGAATGGAGAGCGATATAGCATTTCAAAATATCTAACAGGAACACCATCTAAAAGTAGCAGATAGTGAATTCTAAAAATACCCTGGAGGGATCTCACAGGGAGCTACTTATTAACAAGAAACTCAGGGAACATTTTCTGCCATAAGCTAATGAGGCTGAGCACCAGGAATCTAGCCCCAAATCAGGAAGATCTAATATTCACTTTGTCCCACTATAAGCCAAAGCCACATATGGGCTTCCAGTCTCACCAGATTAAGAAGCTAAAGGTGGAGAAGAGCGGTCCATGACTCAACCTAGTGATAAGAGTAAACTAAAACAGCTTGGTCTTCAAGAAGACGGCAGAAAGGCCATAGAAACTTAAAACAGGAGCTTCCTGCATTCTGCTTAGATCTTGTTGCATTGTCTTATTTGAAGAGAATATTTGACCTCATTCATTCACTCATGCATTCATTTTGTGAAGCTATAATATTCAAATATTCAGGGAATTTGTAGTATCTCTGATCTTGCTCTTCAGGCTTCATCCTCTAGTTAGTAGATATGACCTTTAATTAAATGTTTAATTAAGTTTAATGTTTCAAAAATGATTTAAAACATATTCTGAACTATTTCAACAATTCTTTTAGGTAGCACTCAAACTCTACTTTGGATGATACTACTCAGTCCCTATGCTTCTCTTCCAAAAATGTTATCTATTTGTATGTGTGGGAGGATTTTGTTGATCCATGCATTAATTTCCTAGGATTGTCACAGCAATTACTACAAACTGGGTGGCTTAAGACAATGGAAATTTACTCTCTTACAGTTCTGGAGGCTAGAAGTCTGAAATCAAGGTGTCAGCAGGACCAAGCTCTGTCTGAAGGCTCTAGGGGAGGATTCTTCTTTGCCTCTTCCTAGCTTCTAGTAGCTACTGGCAATCCTTGGCATCCATTGTCTTGTAGACACATCACTCCAATCTCTGCCTCCATTATCACATAGCATTCTCCCTAAGTGTCATTGTATCTCCTCTCTTTTTACAAGGATACCAGTCATACTGGACTAGGATCCACCTTATCCAATAAGACCATATCTTAACTTGATTACATTTGCAAAGACCCAGTTTCCAAATAAGGCCACGACATTCACAATTATTGGTGGTTAGGAGGAAACCCTGGTGGCATAGTGGTTAAGAGCTACAGCTACTAACCAAAAGGTCCACAGTTCAAAACCACCAGGTGCTCCTTGGAAACTGTATGGGGTAGCTCTACTCTGTCCTATAGGGTCACTATGAATCAGAATCGCCTAGTTTTTTTTTTTTTTTTTCTAGTGGTTAGGACTTCAACATATCTTTTGTGAGGACACAATTTAACCCATAGTAGCCCACTTTTGGAAACCCTGGTGGTGTAGTGGTTAAGTGCTAAGGCTGCTAACCAAAGGGTCAGCAGTTCGAATCCACCAGGCACTCCTTAGAAACTCTATGGGGCAGGTCTATTCTGTCCTATAGGGTCGCTATGAGTTGGAATCAACTCGAAGGCACTGGGTTTGGGTTTTTTGTTTTTTTTTTTGGTTTAGCTCACTTTGGTGACATTTGACGAAGAGACTTCCTGACTTAGACTGCTGGTTGGATGTGTGCTAATATCCTCTTATTTCTGAGGCACTCTCCCTTGTTCACCTGTGCTGATATCCTTTTGTGTCTGACTTATTTCACTGAGCATAAGTTTGCAGGATTCATCCATGTTGTGACATGTTTCAAAACTTTATTTCTCTTTGTGGTTGAACAATGCTTCATTGTATTTATATAATACATTTTGATTATCCATTCGTCTGTTGATGGAGCCTTGGGTTGTTTTCACCTTTTGGCTATTGGGCGTAATGCTGCAATAAACATTTGTTTACAGGTGTCTGCTTGAGCCCCTATTTGCAATGTTCTTTACATTATCAAGAATTTCAAATAGGCTACCATTTAAAAATCATGATAGAGAGCTATAGCTATTGACAAGGAAAAATGTCCATAATTTATCTCTAAAGGAAATGACATATTACAAATCATTAAGATAACAATTGTATAGGGGTATATCTATGTGTACTTCTGTGTGTGTACATGAGTATACAGAAAAAAATCTGCGTAGGATAGACACCATAAAGATTGTCATACTTGCACAGGCGAGTTAAAATTGTGAAGTTTGCCCTTTAGTGGAAAAATAAAAACATGCTTTTAAGAATGCCTTAACCAGTTTTCAAAGAAAAAGCACATTAGTTTTTGCTTTTGCCCTATCTTACGGTTCACAAAGGAGAAAATGTATTATATCCATAAACTCATCTAATAGACACATGTCCATATTGGAACCATAGTAAATGCAAATCTACAAATAGAAATGGGAAAATATTCCATTCACTATAACACTGAAAACTATAAAACACATAGAAATAAATGTGAAAAGAAAAAAAACAAGAACTATATGAGAAAAACAATAAAATCTTACTGTAAAATATAAAATAAAATCTGAACAAATGGAAACATACCATGCTCTTTAAGGGAGGATTTACTATCATAAAACACCTATTCTCTCTAAATTAATATAAAATTTAATGCAGTTCCAATTGGAATACTAACAGGGACTTAAGGCAAACTTTGTAAACGGATCTTAAAGTTCATATGGAAGAAAAAAATGTGCCAGAACAGAAATTAATTAATTAATTAAATTGTGAAAACTGAGAAGAGGTACTTGCCTTAACAATTAACATATATCCCCTTAAACTGATCGATATATCGTACCACTGGCATAAAAATAGATACATGGTTAGATGAGATGGGATGCAGAAGAAATGCTATTGTTGTTAAGTTCCATCAGGTCGGTTCCGACTCATACTGACTCCATGTACAACAGAACAAAACACTGCCAGGTCCTGCACCATCCTCACAATCATTGTTATGCTTGAGACCACTGTTGCAGCCGCTGTGTCAATCCATCTCAAAGGTTCTCCTTTTTATCACTGACCCTCTACTTTACTAAGCCTGACCTCCATCTCCAGGGACTGGTCCCTTCTGATAACATATCCAAAGTACATGAGACAAAGTCTTGCCATTCTTACTTCTAAGGAGCATTCTGGCTGTACTTCTTTCAAGACAAATTTGTTTATTCTTCTGACAGTCCATATACAATATTCTTCATTAACACCGTAATTCAAAGGCGTGAATTCTTCTTTAGTCTTCCTTATTCATTGTCCAGCTTTCACATCCATATGAGGCCATTGAAAATGCCATGGCTTGGGCCAGACATACCTTAGTCCTCAAAGTGACACCTTTGCTTTTTAATACTTTAAAGAGGTCTTTTGCAGAAGATTTGCCCAAAGCAAAAAGTCCTTTGATTTCTTGACCACTGTTTCCATGAGTATTGATTGAAGAGCCAAATAAAATGAAATCCTTGACAACTTCAATATTTTCTCCATTTATCACGATGTTACTTATTGGTTCAGTTGTGAGGACTTTTGTTTTCTTTACATTGAGGTACAATCCATACTGAAGACTGTAGTCTTCGATCTTCATCAGTAACAACATAAGCACTTCAAATTCTCTCCACTTTCAGCAAGCAAGGTTGTATCATCTGCATATCATAGGTTGTTAACAAGTCTTCCTCCAACACTGATGCGGTGTTCTTCTTCACATAGTCCAGCTTCTCAGATTATTTGCTCAACATACAGGTTGAATAAGTATGGCAAAAGGATACAATCCTGACACACCTTTCCTGACTTGAAACCGCACAATAACCCCTTGTTCTGTTCTAAGGACTGCATCTTGGTCTATGTACAGGTTTCTCATGAGCACAATCAAGTGTTCTGGAATTCCCATTCTTCACAGTGTTATCCACAATTGGTTATGGTCCACACAGTCAAATTCCTTTACACAGTCAATAAAACACAAGTAAGCATCTTTCTGGTATTCTCTGCTTTCAGCCAAGATCCATCTGATATCAGCAATGATATCCCTCGTTCCACGTCCTCTTCTGAATCTGGCCTGAACTTTTGGCAGCTTCCTATTAATATATTCCCACCACTGCTTTTGAATGATCTTCACCAAAATTTTACTTGTGTGTGATACTAATGATATTGTTCGATAATTTCCTTATTCTCTTGGATCACCTTTCTTGGGAATGGGCACAAATGTGGAACTCTTCTACTCAGTTGGCCAAGTGGCTGTCTTCCAATTTTCTTGATAGACAAATGAGCACCTTCAGAGCTGCATCCATTTGTTGAAACATCTCAACTGGTATTCTGTCAAATCCTAGAGCTTTGTTTTTCGCCATTCCCTTCAATGTATCTTGAGCTCCTTTCTTCAGTACCATCGGTTCTTCATCATATGCTACCTCCTGAAATGGTTGAACATTAACCAATTCTTTTTGGTACCGTGACTCTGTGTATTCCTTCCATCTGCTTTTGATGTTTCCTGTGTTGTTCAATATTTTTCCCTGCAGAATCCTTCAGTATTGCAACTCAATGCTTGCATTTTTTCCTTCAGTTCTTTCAATTTGATAAATGCCAAGGGTTTTCTTCCCCTTTGGTTTTCTATCTCCAGATCTTCGCACATTTCATTATAATACTGTGGTTTGGCTTCTCAAGCTGCCCTTTGAAATCTCCTGTTCAGCTCTTTTACTTCATCATTCTTTTTTCCAGACAGATTTGTTTGTTCTTCTGGCAGTCCATAGTATATTCGATATTCTTTGCCAACACCATAATTCAAAGGCTTTGATTCTTCTTTAGTCTTCTTTATTCATTGTCCAGCTTTCGCATGCATGCACTTGTGGAATCTTTGGCTGAAGGGTGAACTTCGGGAATGACTTCAGTTCTGAGTTAAAAGGGTGTCTGGAGGCCAAAATCTTGGGGTTCTCCAGTCTCTGTCAGACAAGTAAGTCTGATTTTTTTTTTGGATATTTGAATTTTGTTCTACACTTTTCTCTCACTCTGTCCAGGGCCCTCTGTTGTGATCCCTGTCAGAGTGGTCAGTGGTGGTAGCTAGGCACCAGCTAGTCATTCTGCACTCAGGTTACTTGTGGTCCATTAGTTTTTTGGACTAATATTTCCCATGTGTCTTTGGATTTCTTCTTTCTCTTTTACTCTGGATGGCATGGGACCAGTAGGTGTATCTTAGACGGCTACTAGCAATCTTTTAAGACCCCAGATGCTACTTGCCTAAGTTGGATGAAGAACATTTTATTTATAAACTATGTTATGCCAATTGACCTAGATGTCCCCTGAGACCATAGTCCCCAGCCCTCAGCCCAGTAACTCGGTCCCTCAGGGTGTTTCGATGTAATTTCTATGAGTTTGCCTTGGTCACATTGTGATGAATTCCCCTATAATATGTACTATCTTTCCATTCACCAAAGTTACTGCTTATTTACTATCTAGTTGGTGATTTTCCCTTCCCCAACCTTCCCCTGCCTCATAACCAACAAAGATGGCTTCTTTCTGTGTGTAAACCTTTTCTTGACTTTTTTTTACAATAGTGGTCTCATACAGTATTTGTTCTTTTGTGGTTGACTTATTTCACTCAGCATAATGCCCTCTAGATTCATCCATATTGTGAGGTATTTTGCAGATTCATCATTGTTCCTTATGGTTGCATAGTATTCCATTGTGTGTATTTACCATAATTTGTTTATCTAGTCATCTGTTGATGGGCTCTTAGGTTATTTCCATCCTTTTGCTATTGTAGATAACGCTGCAATGAACATGGGTGTGCATATGTCTATTCATGTGACGGCTCTTATTTCTCTAGGATATATTCCTAGGAGTGGGATTGCTGGACCTTACGGTATTTCTAGCTTTTTAATAAGGAAGCACAATATCATTTTCCAAAATGGTTGTACCATTTTACATTCCCACCAGCAGTGCATAAGAGTTCCAGTCTCCTCACAGCCTCTCCAACATTTGTTATTTTTTGTTGTTGTTGTTGTTCCTGCTAGTAATGTCAGGGTGAGATGGTACCTCATGTAGTCATGATTTGCATTTCTCTAATGACTAGTGATTGAAAGCATTCCCTCATGTATCTGTTAGCTGCCTGAATATCTTCTTTGGTGACGTGTCTGTTCATATACTTTGCCCATTTTTAATTGGATCATTTGTCTTTTTATTGTTATGGTGTTACAATATCTTACAGATTTTAGAGATTAGAGCCTTGTCAGATAAGTTGTAGCTAAATTTTTTTTCCCAGTCTATAGGTTCTCTTCCTACTCTTTTGCCAAAGTCTTTTGGTGAGCATAAGTGTTTAATTTTAGGAGATCTCATTTATCTAGTTTATCTTCTGGTGTTTGTGCATTGTTAGTTATGGTTTGTATCCTATTTGTGCCATATATTGGGACCCCTAATGTTGTCCCTATTTTTTCTTCTACGATCTTCATAGTTTTAGGTTTTATATCCAGGTCTTTAATTTTTTTGCATTAGTTTTTGTATATAGTGTGAGTATGTCCTGTTTCACTTTTTTACTGTTGGGCACACAGTTTTGCCAGTGACATTTGATAAAAAGGCTCTTCTCTCCGTTTAATCAACTTTAGCCCTTTGTCAGATCAGCTGACCATAGGTGGATGGATTTATATGTGGATTCTTAATTCTGTTTCGTTGTTCTTTGTGTCTATTGTTGTACCAGTACCAAGCTGTTTTGACTACTGTGGCTGTATAGCAGGTTCTGAGATCAGGTTGTGTGAGGCCTCCTACTTTGTTCTTCTTCAATAATGCTTTACTTATCAGAGTCTCTTTCCTTTCCATAAGTTGGTGATAAGTTTTTCCATCTCAATAAAGAATGCGATTGGTATCTGGATCAGAACTGCATTGTATCTGTAGGTCGTCTTGGATAAGAATGACATTTTTACAATGTTGAGTCTTCCTATCCATGAGCATGATATGTTCTTCCATTTATGTAGGTCTCTTTTGGTTTCTTTGTATAGGTCTTTTATGTCTCTGGTTGGATTTATTCCTAAATATTTTATTAAGTGTTATTATAAATGGGATTGTTTTCCTGATTTCCTTTTCGTAATGCCAACTTATTTTTGTATGTTGATCTTGTATCCTGCTACTCTCCTGAATCTATTAGTTCCAATAGTTTTCTTATGGAAACTTTAGGGTTCTCTATGTATAGTGTCATATTATCTGCAAATAGGGATAGTTTTACTTCTTTTCCAGTTTGGATGCCCTTTATTTCTTTTTCTTCCTTATTGCTCTAGCTAGAACTTTCAGCACAAGGTTAAATAAGAGTGGTCATAAGAGGCAAACTTGTCTTGTTCCCATTCTCAGGTGGAATGCTTTCAGCCTCTCTCCATTGAGAATGATGTTGGCTCTTGGTTTTATATAGATGCCTTTTATTATGATGAGGAATTGAATCATCTGTTTCTATTTTATTGAGAGTTTTTACTCAGGAATGGGTATTGGACTTTATCAAATGGCTTTTCTCCATTGTTTGAGATGATCACGTGACTCTTTTCTTTTTTTGTATTTATGTTGTGGATTATATTGATTGATTTTATAATGTTGAAATCCTTGAATATCTGGTATGAATCTCACTTGGTCCTGGTGTATTATCTTTGAGATATGATGCTGAATCCTATTGGCTAGAATTTTGTCAAGAATTTTTGCATCAATATTCATAAGATGGAGCCCTGGCGGCACGGCAGTTAAGAGCTCAGCTGTTAAGCAAGAGGTCGGCAGTTCAAATTCACCAGCCACTCCTTGGAAACCCTATGGGGCAGTCCTACTCTGTCCTATCAGGTCACTTTGAGTTGAAATTGACTTGACGGCAATGGGTTTGGTTTGGTTTGATTTTATTCCTGAGAGATACTTGTCTGTAATTTTGTGTGTGTGTGTGTGTTCCTTTGCCTGTCTTTGGTATCAGGATTATGCTGGCTTCATAGAATGAATTCAGAAGTATTTCTTCCTTTCTTTTTCTATACTGAAATCGGTTGGTGAAGTTCTTTTTTTTTTTTTTTCTCTTCACAATGCAAAACTCTTAAATATTGACAAGAAAAAGGCAAATAACTAGACAGGAAAAAAATAGGCAAGGGATATGTTCAAACAAATCTCTTAAAAGCAAATTACAAGGTCAGGAAATACATGCTCAAGCTCACTGGTAGCTAGGGAAACTCAAGTTAAAGGAACACTAACGTTGCGGACTGAACTGTGTCCTCCCAAAACATGTGTCAACTTTGTTAGGCCATGATTTCCAGTATTGTGTGACTTAACTCCAAAGGAAGAAATGATGAAGTAAAATTTGTACAGGATCTCATATTTGAAAGAAAAGAATAACTTTCATATGCATATATGTATATTCTGCATTTGTTTATATGAATATTAATACACATTTATAAGGACAATTATTAAGTTGTTATCATAGGTTTTCTAAGGGTGGGGTGGAGTAGGCATGAGGGAAGAGTCATGAAAGAAAGAGAAACAGGGAGAGAGAGAGAAGACAAGCAAAAAGAAGAAAAGAGGATGGTAAATTCTGTTGACTGATTTTCCATGAGTTTCTACATGACGGCAACTAGAAAGATTCAGAAAGAATTGTCTTAGAGTGTTTTCATAAACCACCAAATAGGATTCTGCACAATGCTATACGGAGAAACGGTCTTGGGAATCAAAAATCCCAGGCATTATGTATGGTCTCAAATACAAACTGTAGGACCCTGGAAAGTTACTTAACATCTCAGATTTTCACTTTCTACACCTTTGAAGGATATAATAATCAATCACAACCAATAGGGTTGTGAAGATGTTAAAGTAAAGCATGTAATATGCCTAGTAGAGTGTGGGCACATACTAGGGTCTAAAAAAACGTTAATCCTCTCCTTTCCATTTCAATCAAATTTTGCCTCTTGATAGTCAGTGGCACCTACTCAGAATCAATTCATAAGAATGGAGAAAGGCTGATGATCCAAGTTAGTTTACAAAATTAATTTTTTTTTTTTTTTTACTAA
This sequence comes from Elephas maximus indicus, assembly GCF_024166365.1. Lineage (NCBI taxonomy): Eukaryota > Metazoa > Chordata > Mammalia > Proboscidea > Elephantidae > Elephas > Elephas maximus. The sequence goes on along the minus strand of NC_064837.1, from coordinate 39,660,750 downwards.
TAATCGAAAGGCTTTGTTAGACACCAAAGAGTACACAACAATCCCCAGGACTGACTAACTCAGGTCTATTAATATACTCCCTATTCCTAGGAGTGGCTTTTTAAAGGCCCTCACAAACACTAGTTACCTGCCAGAGCAAACATTGTTTCATTATTTGGTTGGATGCAGATGGTTGGTGTTCATATTTTTTCACAGTTCTTGCCACCAGACTTACAGACAATAAACAAAGTTGTTTGGGGGGAAAAAAAAAAGGAGCATGGAAATGCTGAACAAGTTAGGCAGAAATGAACTTTACCTGGGAAATACACACCTTCTGCTACTCTTTCTACATTCTGCAGTGTGTTGTATCTCATTGAATATAGTAATATTTCAGGAGCTGGCATGCATATATATATATTATTAGAAGAGTTGGAAAGCAGATGAGAGACAACAGGCTTAATGTGGATCTATATTCATCCTCGTAATATGAAGGATGCTAGAATTAAAGATGCCAGGCATCCCTTGCAGTCCCTGTGTGGTGCAAATGGTTAATGTGCTCAGCTGGTAACCAAAAAGTTGGTAGTTCAAGTCCACCCAGTGGTGCCTTGGAAGAAAAGCCTTGTGATCTACTTCTGAAAAATCAGCCACTAAAAGCCTTATGGAGCACAGTTCTGTTCTGACACACATGGGGTTGCTATGAGTTAGAAATGACTCTATGGACACTTGTTTATTTAGCCACCCGTTAGGTCATGTAAGAGAACCATGAGTTTGCATAGCTTTCTAATTATCTTTATTGAAAATGCCATCTTTCTAAAATATTTCACAGTCTAACAGGAGAAAATATAATCCAGAAATTAGAAAACAAAAAGAAAAGAAATATAGTAAATGCAATGACAGAATATGTAGGATGATATGAGAACACACAGACTGGGAATTTAAAGCAGACTGATGACTTCTGTAAATTTGGCAGACTGGTGGCACGGTGCTTAAGAGCTCAGCTGCTAACCAAAAGGTTAGCAGTTTGAATCCACCAGTCACTCTTTGGAAACTCTATGGGGCAGTTCTACTCTGTTCTACAGGGTTGCTATGAGTTGAAATCAACTCAACAGTAACAGGTCATATATTCTAGAACAAACTGCTACAAACACTCAGAAATTTTGGAAACATCCTTTTAAATGCAAAGCTAAACTTACACAAAATTAAGGGAAATACATTTGAAATATAAGCGGCACCAGCAAAGCCATGGGCTGCCCTGGGAATATCTGTTACTTCTTAGAAGTTTAAGGTTTTAATGACCTCATGTTAGAATAGAAAACAAGGCTCTTATTAAGACAGGAGTTGGAAATAGGACCCATAAACCTGAAGTTGTTTCCACAAAGGAAAAACTTAACTTCTATATATACTAAGTTAAAGGGTGGACTAGAGAAAAAATAAAACCTGTTTACTGACAAAGGAGGTCTTATGGATTACACTGTATCTCCCAAAAATGTGTGTCAACTTTGCTAGGCCATAATTCCCAGTATTGTGTGATTGTCCACCGTTCTGCCATCTGATGTGATTTTCCTATGTATTGTCAATCCTACAGGATTAGAGGCAGTTATGTTAACAAGGCAGGACTCAGTCTACAAGATTAGATTGTATCTTAAGTCCATTTCTTTTGAGATACAAAAAAGAAATGCAAGAATAGAGACGGGTGGACCTCATGCTACCAAGAAAGAGCTGGGAGCAAACACATCCTTTGGACTTCGGGTCCCTGCCTTGAGAAGCTCCTAGACCAGTGGAAGATTGATGACAAGGTCCTTTCCCTGGAATCAACACAGAGAGAAAGATTTCCCTTAGAGCCGGCACCCTGAATTTGGACTTCTAGCCTCCTAAACAGTGAGAGAATAAATTTCTGTTTGTCAAAGCCATTAACCTGTGGTATTTCTGTAATAGCAGCACTAGAAAACTAAGAGAGGAGATAACAATGAAATATGCCAACGTTAGACTTCAGCTCAGGTGAGGAGAGAAACCATCTCTTTGAGAATTCACAATCATGATCTTTTTGTCACGTGGGTTTGGGGTTTACATTTATACTACCTGAGTGGTCCAGGAAAGTCCAAAGTGAGAAATTCATTTCAAGTGCTTTCACGTTGATAGCAGCTCAGAGCTACTGGTAAAGTAAATGACAATTCTCTCTGGGTTAATACACACTCACTCTAAGGATTGCTAGGTATTAACCCGTTGCCATCGAGTTGATTCCAACTCATAGCAACCCTATAATGACTGAGTAGAACTCCCCCATATGGTTTTCGAGGAGCAGCTGGTGGATTCAAACTGCCAACTTTTTGGTTAGCAGCCAATTTAAGATCAACCAAATGGCAAACACAAGAATCAATTACCCTGTACACAGGAAACAAGTTAAAAATTGAGAATTAGCAAGAAAAAAAAAAAACACAAAAATTGAGACCTCTAGAAATACGATAGTACAATTATCAGATACAGAGTATTAAGTGAGCGTATTTCATATTGATAAAAATAAAATGATATAAAACATGAACAAAGTACACAAGAATATAAAAAATGGGAGGCAGAGCCAACATGGTGCCTGTTATGGATTGAATTGTGTTCCCCCAAAATGTGGTCAAATCGGCTAGGCCATGATTCACAGTATTGTGTGATAGTCCACCATTTTGTCATCTGATGTGATTTTCCTATGTGTTGTAAATCCTACCTATATGATGTTAATGAGGCAGGATTAGAGGCAGTTGTGTGAAGGAGGCAGGGCTCAATCTATATGATTGGATTGTATTTTGAGTCAATCTCTTTAGAGCTATAAAAGAGAGAAGCAAGCAGAGACAGGGACCTCCTACCACAAAGAAAGCAAAGCCAGGAGCATAATGTGTCCTTTGGACCCAGGATCCCTCTGCTGAGAAGCTCCTAAGATCAGGGGAAGATTGATGACAAGGACCTTCTCCCAGAGCCGACAGAGAGACAAAGCCTTCCGCTGGAGGTGGCACCCTGAATTTGGACTTCCAGCCTCCTAAACTGTGAGACAATAAATTTCTGTTTGTTATAGCCATCCACTTATGGTATGTCTGTTACAGCAGCACTAGACAACTAAGATAGAATTTGGTACCAGGAGTGAGATGCTGCTAGACAAACACCCAAAATGTGGAAGCAGCTTTGAATCTGTGAAGGAGTAGAGGCTGGGAGAATTTTAAAGTGCCTAACAGTAAAAGCCTGGATTGCCTTGAAGAAAATGTTGGTGGAATTATGGAGGTCAAAGACAACACTGGTGAGAATTCAGAAGGAATTGAGGAAAGCTGTTATGCTGAAGATGGTGCAGGCAGCGAGAAGCAGCAGTAGAGAAACGGCAGGAACCGAACAAGGAGACCAGTGTGAGACAGCACTGGAGCTAACCTATGGAGTGGCAGAGCTGAGTGCCTTTGTGCAGGACGCTTCCTGGCAGAGTGGGGTGCCTCCAGGAACTTGTTAGCGAAGCTAGGCTTGCTGACCCACAGAAGCAAGAGAGCTGAGTACCTTCTGGTTGAAGTTTACTGGCAGCGTGGGGTGCTTCCAGGAACTTATCAGTGAAGCTACAGAGCTTTGGAACGCTTGCCCCAGCAGGACAAATGTGGTCAGAGAGCCCCGAGAGGCCAAGGAACAAGGAATCAGAAGTGGAAGAGACAAAGAACACAGGAAGCAGAGCTGCCTCAGTCTCAAAGGGTAGGGGCATGACCTCAGGGGTCTCTAAGGGTAGAGCCATGGCCTCTGGGGTTTCAAAGAGTGGGGCCACAGCCTCCTAGGTTCCAAAAGTCAGATCTTCACCAAACTGGTTCCAGAGTGTGAGGCTCTCTTTCAAGAGTGCTAGTGAGATGAGGCCAGATCTGCTACCCAAAGTTGAGTGCCTAGGGGTGCCAAGACGAAGGAACAGAAGAATGGGGCCTGCTAGAGCTGAGGGGTAGGGTCACCACACGAATGCACTAGGAGAATAGGGCCACCCAAATGTGAGGGAGCAGTGTTGCCATTCCGTGGGCCTGGAAAGTGAAGCTAAAGCCCAGTGCCAAGGAGCCTCCACCAAGAATCCGGGGTGTGTGGCCAATGCCCAGAGTCTGAAGGACAGGATTGTTGCCTAAATGGTCTCAGAGAACAGAGGATTATTTTTAAGCCTTGAGAGCTAATGTAATGTGTTCCGCTAACTTGCTTGGTGCCTGTTATCCCTTCTTTCCCTTCAATTTCACTCATTTGTAATGGAAATGTATAGCTTGTGCCTGTTCCACCATTGTACTTCGGAAGGAGATGACTTGTATTCTAGATTGATTCACAGGTGAAGAGGAATTTTTGCATTTTGGACTTGGAGTTGATTTAATACTTTGCTATGATATGATGGGGTGTTTTACATGTGGCAAGAACATGAATTTGGGGGCCAAAGGGTGGAAAGTTATGAACCTCCCAAAATGTGTCAACTTGGCTAGGACATGATTCCGAGTGGTTTGAATGTCCACCATTTTGTCATCTGATGTGATTTGCCTATGTGTTGTAAATCCTACCTCTATGATGTTAATGCGCTGGGATTATCAGCAGTTTTGTTAATAAGGCAGGACTCAATCTACAAGATTGGGTTGTATCTTGAGTCGATCTCTTTTAAGATATAAAAGAAGAAGTGAGTAGAGAGACAGGGGACCTACTACCACCAAGACAGCAAAGCCAGGAGCATAGCGCGTCCCTTAGACCCGGGGTCCGTGAGCTGAGAAGCTCCTAGGCCAAGGGAAAATAGATGACAAGGACCTTCCCCCAGAGCTGACAGAGAGACAAAGCCTTCCCCTGGAGATGGCACCATGAATTTGGACTTCTAGCCTCCTAAACCATGAAAGAATAAATTTCTCTTTGTTAAAGCCATCTACTAGTAGTATTTATGTTATAGCAGCACTAGATAACTAAGATAGCACCCTAGACAGATGTACCATGCTGTCCCTCTGTAGCAAAGACCTGAAAAACTAAGTGAAACAGATACAAATGTCAATTCTGGCACCCTATACATCAAATGATAGTATAAAGAACTAGATCAAATACCGAATGGAAGAAGAAACTGATGGAAAACAGAGAACGAGGAGAAATATGGAGTGAAGGTCTCCTACTAACACAGCACAGCATCGCCATCTTGAAGCAAGGTCAGCAATGACCTCAGACAGAGAGTATGGAAAGGCAACTTCATGCAGCTCCCAACAGGAGACAGTTGCTACTGTTATATGCCATCAAGTTGGTTCTGACTCATAGTAACCCTACATACAACAGAATAAAACACACTGTCTGGTCCTGGGCCATCCTTACAATTTGTTAGGCTAGAGTCCATTGTCGCAGCCACTGTGTCAATCCATTTCATTGAGGGTCTTCCTCTTTTTTGCTGACCCTCTACTTTACCAAGCATCTTGTCCTTCTCCAGGGACTGATCTCTCCCGATAACATGTCCAAAATATGTGAGACATAGTCTCACCATCCTTCTTTCTAAAGAGCATTCTGGTTGCACTTCTTTGAAGACACATTTCTTCATTCTTTTGGCAGTCGGTCCCTGGTATATTCAATATTCTTCACCAAAACAACAGTTCAAAAGCATCAGTTCTTCTTCAGTTTTCTTTATTCATCATCCAGCTTTTGCACACATATGAGGCGATTGAAAACACTGTGGCTTGGGTCATGAGCACCTTAGTCTTCAAGTTGACATCTTTGCTTTTCAACACTCTAAAGAGGTCTTTTGCAGCAGATTTGCCCAATGCAATGAGTCCTTTGATTTCTCAACTGCTGCTTCCATGGATGTTGATTGTGGATCCAAGTAAAATGAAATCCTCAACAAATTCAATCTTTTCTCGGTTTATCACGATGTTGTTTACAGGTCCAGTTGTGAGGATTTTTGTTTTCTTTATGTTGAGGTATAATCCATACTGAAGGCTGTGGTATTTGATCTTCATCAGTAAGTGCTTCAAGTCCTCTTCACTTTCAGCAAGCAAGGTTATGTCATCTGCATAATGTAGGTTGCTAATGAGTCTTCCTCCAATCCTGATGCCAGTCTTTTTCATATAGTCCAGCTTGTTGAATTACGTGCTCAGCATACAGATTGAATAAGTATGGTAAAAGGATACAATCCTGATGCACGCCTTTCCTGCCTTTAAGCCACTCAGTATTCCCTTGTTCTGTTTGAACCACTGCCTCTTGATCTATGTAAAAGTTCCTCATGAACACAATTAAGTGCTCTGGAATTCCCATTCTTTGCAATGTTAACCATAATGTGTGATGATCCACATAGTTGAATGCCTTCACATAGTCAATGAAAACACAGGTAAATAACTCTTTTTTTGTTGTTGTTCTCTACTTTCAGCCAGGATTCATCTGACATCAGCAACGATAACCCTGTTCCATGTCCTCTTCTGAATCCGTCTCGAATTTCTGGCAGTTCCCTATCGATATAATGCTGTAGCCACTTTTGAATGATTTTCAGCAAAATTTTACTTGTGTGTGATAATGATATTGTTCAGTAATTTCTGCTTTCAGTTGGAAGACATTTCATTTTTTGCAATAGGCATGAATATGGATCTCTTCCAGTTGGTTGGCTGTCTTTTAAATTTCTTGGCATAGACAAGTGAGCACGTCCAGCACTGCATCCATTTGCTGAAATATCTCAGTCGATATTCCATCAATTCATGGAGCCTTGTTTTTCACCAATGCCTTCAGTGCAGCTTGGACTTCTTCCTTCATTACCATTGGTTCCTGATCATATGCTACCTCCTGAACTGGGTGAATGTCAACCAATTATTTTTGGTACAGTGACTCTGTGTATTCTTTCCATCTTCTTTTGATGCTTCCTGCATCATTTAATATTTCCCCTGTAGAAACCTTCAATTTCGCAACTTGAGGCTTGAAATTTTTTCTCAGTTCTTTCAGCTTGAGAAATGCGGGGTGTGTTCTTCTCTTTTGATTTTCTACCTCCAGGTCTTTGCACATGTCATTATAATACTTTTTTCTTCTTGAGCCACCCTTTGAAATCTTCTGTTCAGCTCTTTTACTTCATCATTTCTTCCTTTTGTTTTAGCTACTCAACGTTCAAAAGCAAGTTTCAGAGTCTCTTCTGACATTCATTTTGGCCTTTTCCTTCTTTCTTGTCTTTTTAATGACCATTTGCTTTCTTCACATATGATGTCCTTGATGTCATTCCACAACTCATCTGGTCTTTGGTCATTAGTGTTCAATGCATCAAATCTATTCTTGAGATGGTCTCTAAATTCAGGTGGGATATACTCAAGTTTGTACTTTGGCTCTTGTGGACTTGTTTTAATTTTCTTCAGCTTCAACTTGAACTTGCATATGAGTAATTGATGGTCTGTTCCGCAGTTGGCCCCTGGCCTTGTTCTGACTGATGATATTGAGCTTTTCCATTGTCTCTTTTCACTGATGTAGTCAATTTGATTCCTGTGTATTCCACCCAGTGAGGTCCATATATATCAAACCCACTGCTGTTGAGTCCATTCCGACTCATAGCGACCCTATTGGACAGAACAGAACTGCCCGATAGAGTTTCCAAGAAGCACCAGGAGGATTCAAACTGCCGACCTCTTGATTAGCAGTCGTAGCACTTAACCACTACACCACCAGGGTTTCTGTCCGTATATATAGTTGCTGTTTATTTTGTTGAAAAATGTATTTGCAATGAAGAACCCATTAGTCTTTCAAAATTCTATCATGTGATCTCCCTCATCATTTCTATCACCGAGGCCATATTTTCCAACTACCGATCCTTCTTTGTTTCCAACCTTCAAATTCCAATCACCAGTAATTATCAATGCATCCTGATTGCATGTTTGATCAATTGCAGACTGCAGAAGTTGGTAAAAATCAATTTCTTCGTCTTTGGCCTTAGTGGTTGGTGCGTAAATTTCAGTAACAGTTGTATTAACTGGCCTTCCTTATAGGCATATGGGTGTTATCCTATCACTAACAGTGTTGTATTTCAGTATAGATTTTGAAATATTCTTTTTGACGATGAACGCAGTGCCATTCCTCTTCAAGTTGTCCTTCCCAGCATAGTAGACCATATGATAGTCTGATTAAAAAAGGCCAGTATCAGTCCATTTCAGCTCACTAATGCCTAGAATATCAATATTTATGTGCTCCATCTCATTTTTTGATGATTTCCAATTTTTCTGAATTCATACTTAGTACATTCCAAATTCCAAATATTAGTGGATATCTCCAGCTATTTCTTCTCCTTTTGAGCCATGCCACATCAGCAAATGAAGGTCCTTAAAGTTTTACTCCATCCATGTCATTAAGGTCAGCTCTACTTTGAGGAGGCACCTTTTTTTTTTTAGTAGTATTTTGGGTGCCTTCCAATCTGAGGGGTTCATCTTCCAGCTCCGTATCAATGTTCCACTGCTATTTATACAGTTTTCACTGGCTAATTTCTTTCAGAAGTAGACCATCAGGGCCTTCTTTCTAGTCTGTCTTAGTCTGGAAGCTCAGCTGAAATCTGCCCACCATGGGTTACCCTGCTGGCATTCGAATACCAGTGGCATAACTTCCAGCATCACAGCAACACACAAACTCCCACAGTATGACAAACTGACAGATTAGTGGGGGTCATGACAGATAGATGCATAGTTATAAGGTTCTGGCTCTTTCAGCTCAATGTAGGACAACTTTGGTGAGTCATTTCAGCTAGGGGCTCAGTTGAACCTACCAGTTTACACAGAAGCTTGACTTCTCCTACTGCCCAATCCTGCTTCCTTCCCTCTCCCTTCCATAGTTGTTGATACAAAGGATACTCCCTAATAAATATCATGCACTCTAAACTTTGTCACTCAGTATGGTCCCTTGACAACTCAACCTGTACCATCCATAATGCAAAGGTAGTTAAAATATCAGAAAATCCATTAATATGACTTACCACATTGACAGAATAGTTGAGAAAAATATTGTATTATCCCATTAAATGGGAATAAATTGTTTGATAAAATTCAACATACATTTATGATAAAAGCTCATAGCAAACTTCGAATAGAGGCAAGAGTCTTTAACTTTTTAAATACTTTAGGATCTTCAGTGATAGTCCATGATTCATTCTTGATATTGGTCAGCTGTCTCTTCATTCTCTATCTCTATTTCCCTCCCTTCCTCTCTTATCTAAGTCTCTCCCTTTTTTCTTTATCGGTCTAGGTTTATTAATTTATTGATCTCTAAAAGAATAAGCATTTGTTTTCATTGATTTTTCACAACAAATAATTTGTTTCACTAATTTCTTCTCTTATAATTACTTTTTCATTCTCTTCCTTACTTTTGGTTACGTGTTATCCTTTCCCCCTAGTTTCATAAAGTGGAAATCCAAATCATTATTTTTTTATTTTTAATTAAACTTTTTGAGATAAACGTAGATTCACAAGCAGTTGCAAGAAACAATACAAAGATTCCATGTACCTTTGCCCAGTTTCTCCAAAGTGTAACATCTTGCAAAACTACATTACACTACCACAACCAGGCTATTGACATTGATACAGTAAAGATATGGAATGTTCCATCACCATAAGGATCCTTCACGTTGCTCTTTTGTAGCCACTACTACCCTCCTGCTCTTTTCTCCTCCTTAATCCTCAGCAATCACTAATTTTGTACTGCATTTCTATAATTTTTTCATTTAAAGACTGTCATATAGTATATGGAATCATAAAGTATATAGGCTTTTGGGACTGTATTATTTTGCTCAGGCCAATTCTCTGGAGATTCTTCCAGGTCGCTGCATGTATCCATAGTTTGCTTCTTCCAGCTGCTAAGTAGACATCAATGGTACGGATATATAGTTTAATTACCCACTCATTGAACTATGTCAGGTTGTTTACAGTTTATGGGTATTATAAGTAAAGCTGCTATGAACGTTAATGCACCGGTTTTTGTGTAAACATAACTCTTCATTTCTCTGAGATAAATGCCCAGGAATACAATTGCTTCATTGTAAGGTAGTTACAAGTGTCACTTTTTTAAAGACACTGCTGAACTATTTTCCAGAGTGGTTGCACCATTTTGAATTCTTACCAACAGTGCATGAATGATCCCATTTCTTCACATCTTTGTCAGAATTTGGTGTTGACTTTTTTTTTTTAGCCATTCTGATAGGTCTATAGTAATAACAGAGATCATTGTGGCTCTAATTTGCATTACCTAATTTTTTAATTAATTAAGGTTTAATTTTTTAATTAATTAAGGTAATTTGCATTACTTTTTTTTTTTTTTTGGTTTATGGTTAGTGGAAACGCTATAGGGCAGTTCTACTCTGTCCTGTAGGGTTGCTATGAGTTGGAATCAACTTGACAGCAATGGGTTTTGCTTATTTATTTGTTTTTTTAATGGCTAGTGATGTTGAACGTATTTTCATATGCTTATTTGACTTCTATAAATCTTTTTCAGTGAAATGTCTCTTCAGTGAATTTGCATATTCTCTAATTGGAAGGTTTGGTTTTTTACAGATGAATTGAGAGCTCCTTATATATTCTGGATATGAGCGCTTTGTTAGATATGTGGTTTGCAAATATTTTCTCCCAGTCTGTAGCTTGACTTTTCATTCTCTTTACAGAGTCACTCCAGAGACAATGTTTTTAATTTTGAGGAAGTGCAATTTATCTTTTTTTCTTTTTTGGATAATGCTTTTGGTGCCAAGTCTAAAACTGTTTGATCAGCCCTAGGCCTTGAATATTTTCTCCTACGTTTTTTCTTTTTTACAAAAGTTTTATACTTTTATGTTTTACTTTGAAGTTCATGATTCATTTGGGAGTTGATTTTTTTTAATAAGGTGTGACGTTTATTTTGAAGTCTATTTTTTGCCTACAGAAAAGGCTATCTTTATTGCATTAAATTACCTTTGCACCTTTATAAAAAATCAGGCATATTTGTATGGGTCTATTTCTGTGTTCTTTGTCTTATACCTTTGATCTATGTGTCCATTCCTCCACCAATATCATAGAGTCTTGGTTACTTTAGCTATTTAATAAGTCTTGAAATTAGGTACACTGATTCTTCCCACTTTATTTTCCTTTTTCTAAAATTGTTTTACATAGTTCCACTTTCTATATCAATTTTAGAAGAATCTTGTCTATATCTACATACACATACAAAGAAACTTCCTATGATTTTGATAGGAATTATGTTAAACCTATATATAAATTTGTAAGTAATGAGCATCTTTACTATGTTGAGTCTTCCAATCCATGATATGGTATGTTTTCACATTTACTTAATTCTTGTTTGAATTCTTTTATCAGCATTATGTCATTTTCAGGATATAAGCCCTGCACATGTTTTGTTAGGTATATTGTTAGTTGTTAGGTGATGTTGAGTTGGTTCTGACCCATAGCAACCCCATGCACCACAGAACTAAACACTTTAGATATACACCTAAGTATTTTTCTTTGAGACTGTAAAGAGCATTATATTTTTAATTTCATTATCCATGTACTAATTGCTAGTATACAGAAATACAATTGATTTTTGTACATTAATCTTATATCCTGGGACCTTACTGAACTCATTTATTAGCTCTAGGATTTGTGTGTGTGTGTGTGTGTGTGTGTGAATTCCTTGAGATTTTCTACATAGACAACTATGTCATCTGCAAACAGGGACAGATTTCGTTCTTTCTTCCCTATTAGTATGCCTGTGTTTCTGTCTTAGGCTGGGTTCTCTAGAGAAGCAAAATCAGCAAAGCGTATAAATATATATACAGAGAGAGATTCATATCAAGAAAACATCTCGTGCAATTGTAGAGGCTGGACCATCCCAAGTCCATGGATCAGGACAGAGGCTTCTCCTGATTCAAGTAGCTGCAAGGGCTGGTGAACCCAAGATTAGCAGGTCGAAGAACAGGACTCTTGCTCACAGGCTGTGAAAACTGATAAATCTCAAGATTGGTAGGTAAGTTACTAGCTCAAGTCCCAAGAACCAGTGGTCAAATGAACAGGAAGCAGCTGCAGGATCCAAAGAGGGCAAAAGCCAGAACGTCCACTTATATTCAGATGCAGGCTACACACCCAAGGAAATTCCCTTTCAACTGGTTGGCTACTCACAGCAGATCCCATCATGGGGGTGATCACATATAAACACTGAGAATCATGGCCTAGCCAAGTTGACACACAATATTAACCATCACAATTTTCATTTACTGCCTTATTGCCTGTTTATCCTGGAGTATAAAACCTCAGAAGGTATAAATTTTTTCTTCCCTCCCCACTCACACACTAAGAGTTTCCCATTTCCATTTTATTCTTTTTGCTATGAATTCCCATTCTACTCATGTTCCAAAATGTTAAGTGGTATTAAAGGTTTATTAAGTGATTAAATAAATAAGTGCATGCATATGAGACAGTCCTTTGATGAGATAAGCCATTCCATTCTTCTTTTCCCAGTCTTACAATTTGAAGAAGGTTCTTAGAAAATTTCCATAATGTATGGAACTGCATTATTAAGTTGGCGTAGAGCTTCAAAGAGAAGTAGTTCAATATGGAAAGCACTGAGTTGGAAGGTTGCATCACAACTATGCCTCTGACTAAGTGAATAACCTAGGAGATTCAATTCTATGAAGTCTTATTTCCTCAGCTACAAAGTAGACATAAAATTCTGTCCAGTCTTATAGATTATGAATGTTTCAAAATTCCACTGATTGTAAAGTACCAGACAAGCCATAGTATAGTAAGTATAATAACATGATTATCAAATACTCAACATTAGGTACTTGGAATGTGATAAAGGATGAAATCCAATTTCTAATTTTTTTTTCACTATCAATGACCAATTATTAAATTTCTAGAATTCAGTCTTTATAAACCAGGGGCAGAATATCACACGGTTTTTTGAGATCATAATGATAAAAGTAAAAGACAAAATTTATTAATTTTAAATATCCTTGAGTTACTATACGACATATCACAAGCTCCCAGTGATCACTGATCCTTAATTTTCTTGCCTTCTGAATTTAGAAAACAATACATTCAGGAAGAAGTCTAAGGTCCTTGCATGAAAATTGCTAGAATGCTCAAACAGGGCTTAGAATTAAACTCTGATTTAAGAAGAATGAATCTGAGTAGGTAGTCCAACACAAATTAGGTCATAAAAAGGAAACAGCTGCAGGAAACTTGAAGTTGCTTGTTAAACTAGAGAAAACCATTTATTGAAATCTAATGTATGGATGTATGCCTGCAGGGTTCATTCCTGATTTTAATTGGAGGATTACTTTAAAATTGTTTCTATTTCTCAACACACCATATACTAGGAAACAAAATGAAAGAAACATTTTTCTATTGCACAAGAAGTGAGAGAACCTCTCTAACACTGAGTTCTAAAATACTTCTAATGAGTATATGAATAAAGCATCCACCTACCTCTCTCACTCTTTCTCCCTCTTTCCCTCTCTCCACCTCTCAGAATTATCTTAGGAAATAATGAATAAAGCAAATCTTCTCAAACCAAAAGGGTGACGAAACACTGTCATCTTTAATGTTAGTTTCTTAACAAACTCATGTAATACATATATTAACCAATTAATAAAATGAGTATGGGATTGTTATTCAGGAGTATTAGTATCTAGTCCCAGCTCTGGCATTAAGTTTCGGTGTGAACTTGGGCTTATTATTTATATATTCACAACTTGGTCATATTATCTAGAAAAAGGAAAATTTAGACTTGATTAACACTAACCAATACTGTACTCTGTGGGAGATAAACCTCACAAGACCAATCCAATGTGATATGCCATAAAAGAGTTGATCATTCTCAACTAAAATGGTAATTACTCTGCTAACCCACAATGCTTGTGAGCAAGTTATAGCCTCTGAAAAGTCCTGTAGTTTGAGCAAAACAAAACACATTTTGTTTAGCTTTTTTAAAAACAAATATTTTTCAAAGTGAATATCAAAGCTCTGAAGAACTTATGTTTCAAGGAACAAAATTAAGGTCTAGATAATTCGTAAGTTCCCATTTAGTTCTAAAATCTAATACTGCATGCATTTAATGATACGTCTATTCTCTTTGACTATAAAAATAAATTTCTCTTTATATGCAATTCTGAGTTCAATAATGGCTTTGCAATTTTCTCCCCTCGATTTGTTAACTCTTCTTATTCTAGATTTTTTGTGTATTCTTTTTGTCTTTTAAACATATTCTTGAATCTTAAATCTACTCTTACATTCTGAGGAATTCTAGTGGGCATTGAATGTGGAATCAGCACAGATAGTTAAAGCTCTCTGATAGGCCATAAGTATTCAAGGTTTTCTAAAAATGACAGTTACTTGCCTGATCATTACTTGTATCTTAGGTCATGGAGGATTCCAGAGAAGTTTAGAAAAGAATCCATGTTTTAAAAAAAGAATCCTAAGGACCATTATAATAAAGTTTTATGCGTAATCCTTTGATGGTTTCCTGAGAAATTTACAAAAGAATGGTTGAAAGGGAGGGAAGAAGGGAGAAATTGAAAGGAAGCTGTGTATGTGCACCTATCTCCAAAGGTTCCTTATTTCACTAGCTATGTAAACAAAATTTATATGCTCCTATTTATCTTACTCTTTGAAGATCCCTGAGAATTTTAGCCTTGTGAAATCCTCAGGCAGCAATTCTGCTTCAAACTTATCAGCCATTGTGGCAGGATGGGAGAAAGTATATAATCAAGAAAATTTCCTTTGCCTGGTGAAAATGAGTAAAAGAGCCAAATGGTGGATATTAGTTGGTAAATTTCTCTTATTTTTGGAATACACGTGACATAGTTACTCTAAGTTGCATAATTCTATTTTTGCAAATTAGCAAAATAGATGAACTAAGTCTCAAACTTGAATTGGGTTTTCCTATAAATAATACAATTACATTATCCTACTACAGACCAGAAGATATTAATGTAGTGTTCTTTAAAGAAGGTAATAAATCAAGGTCACCAACACAAATGAAATAAACTTCATATGATTATTAACTCAAGAAATGAAATTAAAATCTATTTTAAACTGGGATGCAGCCAACATGGTGGACCAGAAGCACCATGCCATCACTCTATAGCAAAGACCCGAGAAACTAAGTAAAACAGATACCAACATCAATCCTGGAACCCTAAGCATAAAATGAAGGTATAAAGAACTCGATCAAGCACCAGATGGAATAAGAAACTGACAAAGAACAGAGAATGAGGACAGCTAAGGAGTGGAGGTCCTCTACTAGCTAATGCAGCATGGATTCCCCATCTTGGACCTCAGCCACCAAGAATGGCAGACAGGGTGTATGGGAAGACAACTTCACGGCTCCCAACAGGACACAGAACAACCAGTAACCAGGGATACATGCTTTCCCACCCCCAACCCTTCTTCCCTATACGCAACCTATGCCACTTTCCAATGTGCCAGGGTCACTCGGCCAGAGACACACCAATTCACTGCCACCGAGGTCCACCCTGGCCCCACATGCCAGCTCGTTCAATGCTATTTTGTTGTTGTTATTTTTTTGTTTGTTTATTTCTTCTCTTTCCCTTCCTTCCTTTCCTTTCTCCCACCCAGCTACCTTTGTGTGACATCCCCGCCCCCTCTTGGCAGAAGCATATGGTCTCCCCAGGTCTGCACCATCCCACCAACAGGCTCCCTTGGCACCAGTTTTTTGTTTGTATTTGCTTTTTTTTCCTTCTATTTTTAATTGCTGTTTCTTTTCTCTCTCTTCTTTCTTTTCCTTTCTCCCACTCGCCTAGCCCCATGTGCCACCTCCCCCCAGTTCTCGATGGACTGAGCTGTACCGCTCAGCTAGGGACTCTCTGGCACATGGGCTCCCGGGGTCTGCACAGCCCCCACAAGCTGGCTCTCTCAGTGCTGTATTTTTTTTTATTTTTCTTTATCTTTCCTCTTTCCCTTTCCCTCCCATCTAGGCCCTGCACTGCCTCCACCACCTTCTGAAAGGCTGTGCCACACCACCCAAAGAGAGAGACATCAGCTCACCACCACCCCAATTCTGCCCCATCCCCAACACCTAGCTTCCCAGCACTGTATTTATTTACTCATTTTTGTTGTTGTTTTTTTAAAAAAAAATTTTTGTTTGTTTGTTTCTTCTCTCTCTCTCTTCCTTCCTTTCCTTTCTTCAGCCCACCTAGCCCCATATGCCCCCCACGGCTCTTCTTGACAATCCAAACTGCACTGCTCGGCTAGACAGCCACTGGGACACTGCCTCAGTGGGTCTGCCTTGGCCCCACTTGCTGAATCCTACCTTTCCATCATTTTATATACTTTTTTCCTTCATTTTTTCTTTTTTGCTTCTGTTTCTCACTTCTTTCTTTTCTTTCTCTCGCCCACTTAGCTCCACACATCACACCCTCTCCCTTCCCTCCTGCCTATCTGCACCACACACCAAGTGCCTCACTCTCTAGCAGCACCAGTGAGGACCACCAGACTCCCCCCTGCACTGCCCCCCAACCTTACCCTGTCAGCCCCAGTACATGCCACAAATGACACATCCCCATTCCTCTCCCCCCGGAATGGTCCAGCTGCACCACAGTTGAGTGACTGGCCCTGTCCACCTAGACCAGGTGGTGAGGATTGTGGCCACAGATGAGCAAGCAACAAAGCACGCCCAGCCCGCCTGCTCAGACATAAGCACGTGAAACAAAAAAAAACAGGACAAAACAAAGATAAATCTACAATCAATAAATAAAGAAAATAATTCCTGAGTGTCCCGAGACAGCAGACAACATCCTACAAACCTTCATCTAAAACACAATAAAAAAATAAATAAAAAAAACAAAGAAATATTTTTTAAACTTTTCCAATTATTGAAGTATTATATTAGAACCCTGGGTGGTGTAGTTAAGTGCTCAACTACTAGCTGAAACGTTGGCAGTTTGAACCCACCCAGAGGTGCCTTGAAAGAAAGGCCTGGCAATGTGCTTTCAAAAGGTCACAGCCATGAAAATCCTATGGAGCAAATCTACTCTATGCATATGGGATCACCATGAGTCAGAATTGACTCAATGGAAACTAACGACAACAATATGACAGTGATGTTGAGTATACCTGCTTATATATCATTATACCTGGGTGATGCAAATGATTAACACACTCAGCTGGTAACCAAAAGTTTGGCAGTTTGAGTTCACCCAGGGGTGCCTCAAAAGAAAGGTCTGAAAATCTACTTTCAAAAAAAATCAGTCATTGAAAACTCCATGGTGCACAGTTCCGCTCTGACAGACATGGCACCCCCATGAGTCAGAATCAACTCAAGGGCAACTGGTTAACCAGTTTATGTACATTTAAGACTATGTGTCAAAGGCTACGTAAACAAAATAACTATAATAACTTTTACTACCACTTACTTCTGAACAGCTAATGAAGGTATAAGAGAATATCAAATTACTTTTGTTTTTTTTTTCCTCCTACGTAGAATATTTTTTCTGCTAAAAGTTATTCAAGTTTTTACCCTAAGTAAAAGCTCCAAGCTATAACTACAGGTGTCACTATAGATTCAATTCTCAACTGAGCTCCAAATATGCATTTAAGAAATGCAAATATTTGTTAATTTTATACTGGATACTATTGCCTAAGATTATAGTAGGTCACTGCAGATAAAATAAATAGAAGTATAAATGATACCATACTTAACAAATGTGTTCATTTTCTTCTAGGACCACATCTTTGTCCATTTTATATCTTTAGTCCTATCATGCACACAAAATAACACACACTATTGGGAACAACAATAATTAATAACACAGTGTGCCAAATGTTAGAGAACTGACCTTCTCTTTTGACAATTAGAATGTATTTGCTAAAACAACCAGGAAAGATAAAAGCTATTTTCTCTAAATCCTTTTGTTTATAATCCGTTATTCGTTCTAAATCCAATTTTATTCAATCTATTACTCTACTCTGAGGAAAAAGCTGATTAATAATGTTATGCTACATAAGATAGGGTATGCATATTCATAAGCCCTCATGAATTATTTGTGAAATTGAAACGAGTAAAACTTTATCTTATAGGAAAGCAATTAAAAGTACTTGACTCTCAAGATGATAAATCAAAACAGAAAATTTAGTCCCCTGAGCACAGACAATTTGAAACACTGCAATGAGAAGTAACACACAGCACTAGATTAGACTTTCCAGAATAAAAGTAACATTTTAAACATTAAAGTTGCCATCTTAGATCATAAAACATTCTAGGCTCCAAAAGTATAGCACATTTAAAAAGCTCAGATGACGGTGGTTTAAGGCACTTTTGGACAGCATATTACCTTCTGACACACCTGCTTTCTCACAACCTAAAAGGTTTTATGTTTTTATTAAAGTGCCTCTGTAACACTAAGAACCAAGAAGATTCCTGAGGCTAGACTAATTTACATTTATTCAAACTGCATGGTAGGAATTAACAAATAATACAGATCACAATTTCTTTCCATTCCATGCTCTATCTTGGCTTAATAATCAAGTGATATATAAAGTTGTCAAAAAAAACAGTGAATTTGAAAAGAAAAGGAATATATAATTTAAGTGAACAAACTGAAAAAACATTGGACATACAATATTCTGCATGGAGAAAACTCAAAGCTGTAGCCTAGGGTTAATAATTTATATGTAGTTTAGCAAATGGCATTCTAATGACTTCCAAACCTGGCAATGTATTTTTTTTTTTTTTCTATTTTGGAGAATGTACTGAGCTAGTGAATGTAACTGAGTTACTGGAAAAAAGTAACTTGTATGGGAGTGGATACTTCTATCGGCAAAACCCTTCAAGTATTCTTACTGTCCTGTTGCCGATTACATTTGAGTGACATTGCTCTGTAGTGTTTATTAAAAAAAAAAAAAAAAATTTTTTTTATTGCCACCGTTTAATATTTTGTTTTTAAATATTCTCAAGTCTTCTTTCCACACAGTTTTGTTCAGATCTCCGTCCCAAATGTGAAGTACTTCCAAGGTGTAAACATTGTCTAGTTATTTTCTATTGCTTCCTGTATATTTCCCAATACAGACATACCCTGGAGATACTGCAGGTTCACTTCCAGAACACCGCAATAAAGTGAATATCACAATAAAGGGAGTCACACAAATTTTTTGGTTTCCTACTGAATATAAAAGTTAATCAACTTGATGACAACAGATATAGTCTATTAAGTGTGCAATAACTTTATGCCTAAAAAAATGCACATACCTTAATTAAAAAATTAATTATTGCTAAAGAATGCTAGCCAGCATCTGAGCCTTCAGCGAGTCATAATCTTTTTGCTGGTGGAGGGTCTTGCCTCGATGTTGACAGCTGCTGACTGATCAGGATGGTGGTTGCTGAGGGCTGGGGTGGCCATGGCAATTTCTTAAAATAAGAAACAATGAAGTTTGTCAATCTATTGACTCTTCCTTTCACTGAAGATTTCTCTGTAGCATGTGATGCTTTTTGATAGCAGTTACCCACAGTAGAACTTCTTTCAAAACTGGAGTCAATCCTCTCAAACCCAGCCACTGCTTTATCAACTAAGTTTATGTAATAGTCTAAATCCTTTGTTGTCATTTCAACAATGTTCACAGCATCTTCACCAGGAGTAGATACCGTCTCAAGAAACCACTTTCTTTCCCCATCCATAAGAAGCAATTCCTCATCCATTAAAGTTTTATCATGATATTGCAGAAATTCAGTCACATCTTCAGGCTCCATTTCTAATTCTAGTGCTCTTGCTGTTTTCACCACATCTGCAGTTACTTCCTCCACTGAAGTCCTGAAACCCTCAAAGTCATCCATGAGGGTTGGAATCAACTTCTTCCAAACTACTGTTAATGCTGATATTTTGACCTCCTCCAATGAATCATGAATGGCTTTAATGCCATCTAGAATGGTAAATCCTTTCCAGAAGGTTTTCAATTTACTTTGTCCAGATCCATCTGAGGAATCACTATGGCAGCTATAGCCTTATGAAATGTATTTTTTAAATAATAAGACTTGAAAGTCAAAATTACTCCTTGATCCATGAGTTGCAGAAAGGATGTTGTATTAGCAAGCATGAGGACAGCATTAATCTCCTTGTATATCTCCATTACAGCATTATCATTGTCAACAAACATTAATATTTTGAAAGGAATGTTTTATCCTTAGCAGTATGTTTCAACAGTGGGCTTAAAATATTCAGTAAACCATGTTGTAAACAGATCCGCTATCATCCAGGCTTTGTTGTTCCATTTATGGAGCACAGACAGAGTAGATTTAGCATAATTCTTGAGGGCTTGTAGGATTTTTGGAATGGTAAATGAGCACTGGCTTCAACTTAAAGTCACTAGCTGTACTGGGGAGAAAGTGCCCTTAACTAAAGAGTCAGCCTGTCCTCTGAAGCTCTGAAGCCAGGCATTGTCTTTTCCTCTCTAGCTATGCAAGTCCTAGATGGGATCTTCTTCCGATAGAAGGCTGCTTTGTCTGCATTGAAAATTTGCTGTTTAGTGTAGCCACCTTCATCAGTTATCTCGGCTAGAGTCATCTGGGTAACTTGCTGCAGCTTGTACAGGAGCACTTATTGCTTCTCCCTGCATTTTTATGTTATGGAGACAGCTTCTTTACTTAAACCTCATGAACCAACTTTTGCTAGCTTCAAACGTTTCTTCTGCAACTTCCTCACCTCTCTCAGCCTTCACAGAATTGAAGGGAATTAAGGCCTTGCTCTGGATTAGGCTTTGGCTTAAGGGAATATTGTGGCTGGTTTCATCTTCTATCCAGACCACTAAAACTTTCTCCATATCAGCAATAAGGCTGTTTTCCTTTCTTATCATCTGTGTGTTCACTGGAGTAGCACTTTTAATTTACTTCAAGAACTTTTCCTTTGCATTCACAACTTGGCTGAGTGTTTGCCCCAAGAGGCCTAGCTTTTGGCCTAACTTGGCTTTTGGCTTGCCTTCCTCACTAAGCTTAATCATTTCTAGCTTTTGATTTAAAGTGAGAGAAGCGTGGCTCTCCCTTTCACTTGAACACTTGGAAGCCATTGTAGGGTTATTTATTGGCCTGATTTCAATATTGTTGTGTCTCAGGGAATAGGGAGGCCCAAGGAAAGGGAGAGAAATGGTGGACAGCTGGTCACTGGAGCAGTCAGAACACCCACAAGATTTATCAATTAAGTTCACCATCCTACATGGGTGCAGTTTGTGGCACCTCCAAACAATTACAATAGTAACATCAGAGACCACTGATCACAGATCACCATAACAAATATAATATTAATGAAAAAGTTTAAAATATTCTGAGAATTGCCAAAATGTGACACAGAGACAAGTGAGTTCATGACATTGGAAAAATGGCACCAATAGACATGTTTGACACAGGGTTACCACAAACCTTCTGTTTGTAAAAAACACAATATTTGCAAAGGACTATAAAGGGAGGTGCAATAAAATGAGGTACGTCTGTGCCTGTACATCCTCCCCTCTCAAATTAAAAAAAAGAACAAAGAAAAGAAGAAAAAGAAAAGCCTGTGTTGTCCAGGTATCTTCATATAATAAAAACTTACTTTTACTGGTTTTCTCAAGCAAGGCTTCATTAAGACTTCACCAAATGTCTGTATTTTGTATGATCACTATAGTCTAAGGTTGTTTGCTTTACTTAGGATTTTTTCATTTTCATTTCATAAAAAAGAACAATATATGAGTAATCAACTGAAATTACCCAAACTCACACATACCTTGGTATATTAAGGGTTGGAATAAAAAAAATAAATTTTTTTTGGGGGGGGGATTGGAGGTAGCCCCTTATTTATGTTCACAATCATAGCATAAATACCATTTTTACTTTAATTAATTACTGGGTCTTAGAGAATCTGAGTCACTAAATTCTCAGAACCTTGGCTTCATCATCTATTAAGTGATGTGTTAAGGCTTAAAAGAGAATGCACACAAAGCAATTTGTACTGTAGCGTGCTATGAAATAGGAGGTATCATTATCATGAGACAGAATGCGTAATTACTAAATGACATTTGGGATATTGGAGCCATTTTATCCCAGCATTAGATGCCGCAGCTGTCTATGCTGTTCATTCGTAGCAATTCATAGCTAGATAATGACAGAACATTAGATTCACAATGGGAACATATCTTTGAGGAGGGATGTGGCATCCAAGAAAGCTTTTAAGGTCTATCTGACTCTGGAGCATTTTTGTGCCACAAAATATCTCCAACCACCCAAGACTATGTGGATCCCATTCTTTTTCCATTTTAATCCCACCTTAATGCATGACTTTAAATCAGAACCCTGTATTTGACTTCTGTCAACTTCATCAATGGCCAAGTTGCTCAATTTTGAATGTGCCTAAGAATCACTTGGAGAACTTGTTAAAGCATGGAGATTCTGATTCAGTGGGTCTAAGGTATAGTCCCAGATTCTGCATTTCTGACAAGCTCCCAGGGAATGATGCTACTCTGTAGACCATAAGTTCAGTAGCACAGGTCAAAGGCAGTGGTTGTCAACCCCCGTATGCATACTGGAATCACCCGGAGTGTTTAGAGCACAATCATTTTCTGAGCTCTCCAAACATTGTGATTTAAGTGGTCTGGGTCAAACACTGGCACTTTTTTAAAGCTCCCTATGTCAAAAGAAGCCCTGGTTGCACAGTGGTTAAAGCACTTGTCTACTAACTGATAAGTTGGTAGTTCGAACCCACTAGCCGCTCCATGGGAGAAAGATGTGGCATTCTGTTTCCATAAAGACTTCAGCCTCGGAAACCCTATGGGGCAGTTCTACTCTGTCCTATAGGATCACTATGAGTTGAATTGACTAGATTGATGGCAATGAGTTTTTTGGGGATGTGTAGTCATTTTTGAGAATCATTGCTCTATGGGAAGTTGTCCATGTCACTAGACCTGGTAATTGAATTCATATCTGTCTTGTGTTCTTTCTATTTTAAAAGAATAATATTTTCACATATTAATCTATGATATTGTTCTCTGTACTTTTCTTTCCTCCCACTCATGGAGAGAATGTTCTGGGTTCATCACCTCATTGACAGGGAATGATTCTGAATTACAAGAGTATTTATTTGAAGAGAGCAGAGCCAATACGCTCCTGGCTTTGGGCATGGAATTTCCACCTATCTGGAGGGCCTAGGCTACCTTTCCACAAGTCAGACTCATTTGGAGAAGAAAGTTTTGTAACCCATTAATAAAGTATAAATTACTTGAGACTGCTGGAGGAGAATAAACGTTTCTTCCAAGTTGATAAGATATTCTTTCCAGGACAGAGCATTTTTTATTGATCTTATGATTAATGCATTTGGTCTGCTGTAGCTATTCAAACATCATTTCATTCTATTTATTTCCCTGAGGCCATTCACTGACTACTCTTTTAGTCCGTTATTGGAACAACACATTATGTGAGAGTACACACTAATACAAGCATACGGTACATCTTATTGTACTTTCAGCCTTACGCTATGTCTGGTATCTAACCTTGCTAATATTAATGTTAGATATAGCCTTAATTTTCCTCCAAAGCATTTGATATTATTTGAAAAAATGCAAAGTTAGATTTACTGTTATAAATACTTGTAAATGGAATAATTCAAGAAAGAATAATCATTTAAGAGCTAGTCAACCATTGTGCTGTAAGACTATGTAGGAGAACTTTTCAGGGGATGGACACACAAAGAGATTTTGGCTGTTTCCACCCACAAGGAGTTTACAATTTAGTGGTTTGGGCATTACCGTCATTCAGGGGAATTTGTGGAGGGTTTGCAAGAAGGAAAGAGAGCAAATTCAGGAAGATTAGTATGGCTATGTTTAGAATTATTTGGAGGGAAGAGAGGCTGAAAGCAGAGGAGTTTGGGGATGACATAAAAGGGGTTTTCACAAGATGACTTTTTGTCATCTCTTCACCGTGGCAGAGTGACCCTATGTACAAAGAGGATCTATCCAAGGAATATAAAGATCATTGACTGTTAAAATTGTATTTTATATTAACATCATATTAACAGTTGAAAGTAAAAGAAAATTTGATTATCTAAGTAAATACAGAAAAATCATTTAATAAATACTGCTAACTGGGAATAGGAAAAAAGAAAGAAAGCTTACTTTTTTCATCTAATAAAATATTTCTGTGCAGAATAAGATGACAGCAAATATAAACTAAATGGTGAAACTTTGAAGTACTTTCATTTATTCAGGAATAAGACAAATATATCAGCCATTACTGCTAGTATTCATTATTGTACTAAAAGTTTTAGACAATACAATAAGAACAAAAAGGTACATGGAGATGATGGAAAGAAAGACATACAACTCTCTCTCCTTATTTTCAAATGATAAGGTTGTCTACAAAATAAATTTACCGATTTCAACTTTCCAGACACACAAGATTGAGCGGGGTGACCCTAATACATCTCGTCATGTACCCTATATATATGCCACCATAACATTAACACTGAGTGTTAAAATTCCATTTATTTGAATGTCTGTCTCGTCTATAAAACTGAATATGCTTGAAGGCAGAATCAGGGTTCTATTTATTCTTTCCTTTTCATTCTTTTCTTTCCAGATCATATTGTAGTTACTGGTTAGTTACTGAGAATACTAGTATATATTCATGAACACATAAAAAAAAAAAAAAAGAACTTCTAAATCAATGGGCAAAACAATTCTATTATGAAAACACTCTGCATCCTACTTTGAATTGTGGCACCTGGGGTCCTAAATGCCAACAAGCAGCCATCTAAAATACATTAATTGGTCTCAACCCACCGGGAGCAAAGGCAAAGGAAGAACACCAAGGTCACACGACAACTAAGAACCCAAGAGACAGAAAGGGCCACATGAACCAGAGACCTACAATATCCTGAGACCAGAAGAACTAGTTGGTGCCCGGCCACAATCGATGTCTGCCCTGTCAGGGAACACAACAGACAACTCCTGAGGGAGCAGGAGACCAATGGGATGCAGACCCCAAATTCTCATTAAAAGACCACACCTAATGGTATGATTGCGACTAGAGGAATCCCAGAGACAATGCTCCCCAGAACTTCTGATGGCACAGGACAGGAACCATCCCCGAAGACAAATCATCAGGCATGAAAAGGACTGGTCAGTGGGGGGGAGAGAGATACTGATGAAGAGTGAGCTAATTAAATCAGGTGGACACAGGAGAGTGTGTTGGCAACTCTTGACTGGAGGGGGGATGGGAAGATAGAGAGGGAAGAAGGTAAAATTGGCACGAAACGAGAGACTATAAGGGCTGACTCAATAGGGGGAGAGCAAGTGGGAGAAGGGAGTAAGATGTATGTAAACCTACATGTGACAGACTGATTGGAATGGTAAATGTTCACTTGAAGCTCAATAAAAATTTAAAAAAAAAAAAAAAAGAAAGGAAAGCTAATTAATTCTCCTATCCCTGTATCTACCCAAAAAAAAAAAAAAAAAATTTTTTTTTTTTTTTGTAGATCTACACGTACAATCAATTCTTGCATCCCATAAAAAGTGGTTTCATTTACTTTGCTGGTGAAGGACTACTGCATTTTTATGCAAATAGCACGCCCCTTCTATGTTTGTTGGTGAACAGCACCCTCCCCCCAGGGGCTATTTTTATAAGTGCTGCTATGCCAATTTTGCTTTTTTAAAAAAAAAAAAAATTAGCACAGCACGCTTATACCTTGGAGCAGGGGGAGGGAGCAGCTGGCAAACAAACATAGAAGGCATGTTATTTGTGTAAAATCATGGTAGATGATTTAAAAGTGTTTTACTAAAAATTTGAGAAACAGAAAATCCCTATCACATACATATGCATTTCAGAGAATAAAGGAAGAGGGGATACCACTCAATCTTTTTAATGAAACAAATAGAATCTTGAAAGTATAACTGATCAAAAGCAGTGCAAGAAAAGTATAGACTAATTATAATTATGAAATGTGTAGTTGAAAATTTTGTTTGCAATATTAGTGAATTAAATTTAGGCAGGCATTAACAAAACAAAAAAAAGGAAAAGAAGGAAAAATTACAGTGGCATATTATAGGGTGCATGAGGACATGTATTAGGGTCATCTCTCTCAACCTTGTATGTCTGGAAAGTTGAAATTGTTAACCGGATAATTCCTTAAAGAGAGTTATATAAATTAAAAAATAAACCCACTTGATTGTTACTCATTTAATGACTGTTTGAGCTGCTAGAATTCAAGTTCCAAGAAGAACCTGTTCCTGTCTTTTTTAGCACTTTAAATCTCAAAACTGTATAATATCTGTTATTTCATAGGCGCTCAAGAAATAAGTTTTAAATTAAAATCTGATTTAAATTAATTTAAGGAGATCTTCAGAACACCAAATACATTCAGTTAAAAATATTTAGCAAATTGTTTAGAGATTTGCAAATATCAGAGTATTTAATGCCATGAATTGACACTATACAGGTGGTGATCTGCTTTTTCAGTTTTCATAAAAATAGGAAGTTAGATACTAGAAATGATCTAATCAAATCTTCCCTACCATGTGTCTTCTCCATTTAATAAGCAAAACAAATTGTATGAGGATGACCTGATGCCAGCTCTAATCACCGCTAGCCATCACATCTGTGGTTAAACAATATTTCCATGAATGACTACTACTACCTTTCTATGTTATAAAGGTCTTTTACACACACACGCACACACACACACACAACCTGCCCTTTAATAACCTCCAACGCAATTCTTAAGATCCATTTGTAGGAGAATATAAATGAGAAAACCAAGACCTAGAGTTGTCCCAAATCACAGAGCTAGTTATGTTGTTTGAATTGGGAATAACGTAGGATTCCCTAGATGTCAGATTTTCACCTGTTCATATTAAAATTTTTTTTTTTTCTTTATAACACAGCATCTGGAGCCCAGGTGGTAGTGATTAAGAGCTTGCTTGCTAACCAAAAGGTGGGCAGTTCGAATCCACCAACTGCTCCTCAGAAACCCTATGGGGCAGTCCTACTCTGTCCTATAGAGTCGCTATGAGTCGGAATCAATTCAATGGCAACAGGTTTATAGTCAAAATATGGCCAAAATACTACATCATATAGGCATCTCACTTAAACTTATTTCAATTAAACAACATACACTCAATTAAAAAGGGAAGAGAAACAAAGAAAAATAACAATTTGAAGTGTGGGCAATTCTCCGCACTAGATCATTCATAAATACATATCCTGAAAAACAAACATGATGGGAAATGTAAGTGTTCTTTCCTTTTTTTTTCTTAGTGTGTTAGTTTCCTTGTACTCTCATAGTCTAAGCATCTTGCTGCATTGAATTGTATTCAAATATTTACATATTTTTTTATACAACATGGTTCCCAGCCAAATGCATCATCCGAAGTCCAACCAAAAAACCGCAGACCTTTTTTCCCAATGCTGGAGGAAAATCCGGCTGTGCTGGGAATATTTTGAGGTGGACTATTGAATTCCACTGCTGTGCCTCCTAAGGGGTATTTACAGTTTTACGTCTAATTTTTCTTTTTAAGGGATGACCGTAGAACCTAATAGTGACTTTCGAGCCAAATTTCTATGTAGATTCAGCACCAGGAAAGGTAAAATAAAACACAGGCAATTTCTCTTGAATGGATGAAAGCCTGTGTACAACTATTACTAAGGATACTTGCAGCTACTAAACAAAGGAATAAAAATACCTCTATCAATGGAAGGGGAGACCTGGGTGGTATAAATGGTTACCACACTAGGCTGCTAACCAAAAGGTTAGAGTCCATCCAAAGATGCCTCAGAAGAAGAGTCTGGTAATTGACTCCAAAATATCAGCCACCGGAAACCCTACTGAGCAAAGTTCTGTCTTGACAAACATGGGGTTGCCATGAGTTGGAGCTGACTAGATGACAACTGGTAATAAATGGGAGGGGATAGCTTAAATGCCCACCACCTGTCAGATTGTTGTACTGGGGTGCCTTGCATGTTGCTGTGATGCTGGAAGCTCAAACACCAGCAGGGTCACTCATGGTGGACAGGTTTCAGCAGAGACAAAGACAGGCTAGGACGAAAGGCCTGGTGATCTACTTCCAAAAATCAGTCAGTGAGAACCTTACGGATCAGGACAGAATATTGTACAACGTGATGTTGGAAGATAAGGCCCCTTGGTTGGAAGGCACTACATAACAGCTGCAACAATGGACTCTACCATACCGATGATTACGGAGAGGACACAGTGCTGGGCAATGTTTTGTTCTGTTAGACATAAGGTTACCATGAGTCAGAGTAACAACAACAGCTTAAATAAGCTCATTCATATTTTTTTTACGTCTGAGTTCTTATAGTGCTATGAAAACCTGAGTAAAAAGATGAATGTCAATTATCCAGGAGGGCTTAACTATACTCAATGTAGTTAATTAGGCATAAGTTATAATTTATTCAGGCCACGGAAATGGATAGTCTGGAAGCTGCAAAGATCACGGGCCCAGAGACAGTCTCAGGTGAAAATGATGAATTGTGTTTTCCATTTGTATTTTCAAGCCCTGGTGGCGTGGGAGTTAACAGCTTGGCTGCTAACCAAAAGGCAGGCAGTTCGAATTCACCAGCCGCTCCTTGGAAACCCTGTGGGGCAGTTCTAGTCTGTCCTATGGGTCACTCTAAGTCAGAATTGAATCTACAGCAATGGGTTTTGGTTTTTGTATTTTCACTCATTCTCATGATCCCTAGCTGGTAGTTGTCAACTTCTAGTACATACCAGAATCAACTGGAAGGCTTGTTAAAGCACAGATTACTAGGCTCCACCCCCAAGTTTATGATTCAGAAGGTCTGGTATGGAGATGAGTTCCCAGGTGATGCTGGGAATTTCTATAACAAGCCTCGGGAGATGTCTGAGGACCACACGAAGAGAACCACTAGCTTAGAGAAAGGATTCAAGATTTCTTTGGATCCAGGCAAGCTTCGTTTCCTCAAATGAATGATTAAGGTGTTTGTTTCTGTGATGCGGGAGGTGGAAAACTAAGGAGGAATTTGGCATAATTTAACAACTATCTTGTGGTAGGAATTTTTAGAGTAAATTGAAGCTTCAAATTATTCTGGTTCACGGTAGAACCAATCTCCTTCAACGCCCACAGCAAAATGATAATATATGCCCCAGCCATCAACTGCTGACACTTCTTTTCTGCAGCAGCTTTTAATTAACAGTATAAAGATGATGTTATCATTCAGCGATTTTTGACGCATTTGCTTTCCCCATGGTCAAATGCATAGAGCAAAACCTTTCCTTTTGACAGTTTCACATTTTGGCTCAGCAATTTCTGACATTTGTTTTGCGTTTGGAAGCTGAGATATAACCTCTTTCCTGTGGCGTGTCAGTTTTTCTGAGTTATCCTTGCCACAACGTACTTCTAGGTTTTGATGAAACGCTCACTCTGCGAATCAGTTATCTTCCTTCTTGCTTATTTTTCTCAGAATAGAAATGTCTCTTTATAAACAACAACAACAACAAAATAAACCATCAGAATTTATTACAATCTGAAAAGGTCAGCGAGGAAACTGAAGAAAATTTCGAGACTCAACACGCCATTAAGGTATCTCCAGGGAAACATGTTATGAATTCCTTTAGTAGGAAATCTTGGGGTCAAATCACAACCGGCCCATCATCTGTTTTTCTCATCCTGAAGGTTGTGGAAACACAGAAGTCCACACAGAAAGTACGAGGGCTGTGTTTCTTTGATAAAGTAATAACAAAAGGAAAAAAAATATCATCTGGCTGGTATGATTGCTTGAAATCTCATTAAAGGTTAAACAGATAAAGCATTTCAAATGAATTAATAAAAAGCTCTAGTCACTAACTTAGGAAACTTTACTCTGAAATTTGTACTGATAAATTGATTCAAAGAAGACAATTTTAAGCAAATTTATCTGATGTCTGTAGCTGTAGTCTAAATACTACTCTTGCTGGCCCATTTCTCTGAATGCCATGTCTAACGCGAAGTAATCAGTTGATAAATATTTGTGAAGTAGATGAAGCAAACAGCACCATTAAAAAGTCTCTGGATATTGGTGAATATCAGAAAAATTTAGTTTGATAAGTTATAAACATCTAACTGGAACCAAATTTCATCAAAATAGCCCCTCTGGGATGCTTCAGACTAAGCCTGCTGAGAAATTTGGGATGGAAATGAACATATATATTTATCCAATTAAGAAAGTTGACAATTTATTTAGAAAGAAAGAACTAGCTCCATAAAGGAAAAAGCAGCCGCACAGACCCTTAGCTAGACCCCTAAGCTAGGCATGTGTGCTTACTACCTTTTCATTCAATGCAGTCGTTACCATCACTGTGTCAAGGGCAGGCAAAGAATCCTGAATATTTCTAGTGCACAACAGCCACTTCCTAAATGAGGACACACTCTAATATCTTCTCACTATATTACTATCAAACTATTTGAGGGAAAGTAGCCTGTTTCCATAAATTAAAATTAATGCTGGGAGTCTCAGCTGCCCAAATGTGGATTGCACCTCATTCGTTTGTCTATGCATGGTGCCTCATTCCCGCCTTCTCCTGGGTCTGACACTAGTGTCTAGAAACACTATAAACCAACCTCTGATGAAGAATGAGAAGTCATTTAGCAGCATGGGTTCCAAGAGGGGACTTTCAACCAATTTTCCTGTTTATAGTGCCCTCTACATCTGAGTCATCCGAAGTACCTGGTATCTCTACGTCTTAATTTTTTCCCTAGGGTGCTATAGTGTGGGTTCACTACAACACTACATTTTTATCCTTTTTCTCTTAAATCATTTATAAGTCCTCTATATATTACCTAGGAGCCCTGAGTGGTACAAACGGTTAAGTTCTGGGCTACTAACCAAAAGATTAGTGATTCAAACCCACCCAGAGGTGCCTTGGAAGAAAACCCTGGCAATCTGCTTCTAAAACTCACAACCTTGAAAACCCCATAGATTGCAGTTCTACTCTGATTTATTTCACTGGGCTTAATGTTTCTAAGATTCATCCATGTTGGAACTAACACAAACTGCCATCATAGGCTAGCCCTTTCACTACTCACTATTCAAAACAAGAACACCACCTTGGCAACTGGCATTTGTGATTTTAGAAATATCATTGTTATTCACTGTCTTCCATAAAATAAGGAGCCCCGGTGGCCCAGTGGTTGAGAACTCAGCTGCTAACCAAAAAGGTCTGCAGTTCTAATTCACTAACCGCGCCTTGGAAACTCTATGGAGCAGTTCACTTTGTCCTATAGGGTCGCTGTGGGTCGGAATTGACTCGACAGCAACAGGTTTACGGTTTTCCATAAAATAAAAATGTATTTTGCATCTCAGTAGGTAGCAGTGAGCTAATTATAAACTTTAGCAAATGGAAGTTCATTAGGGTGTTTGTGGCCTCGAGTAAAAGAATGCTCAAATAAAGTGGATTTATAAACGGTATGGGTTCAATTAAGGGACTCATCAATATTGGTTGTCATGACTCCATGTCAGCTTCTCTTGGCCTTGAGCCACAAGATGACTGCTGTATTCAAATATTAACTACGTGGGACAACATCCAAAAGCAGAGAGGGAGGGGCAGCAGTTTCTTCTCTACTAACATTCTACTTAAGGGGTAATAAATATTTCTTAGAAATCCCCTATAAATTGCTTCTCAGTCTCATTAACCAGCATTGGATCACATGCCTGTGCTCGAGTTTCAAGGAAGATTGGGTAGCCAAGTATCTAGTATGGTTAGCCTTCATAGTGGTATGGAGGCTCTGTTGACCAAGGAAGAAAGATAGCTGGCTACCAGGTAAGTATCCAACAGCGTTTGCCAATAGGAAGAGGAAAGAATGTGGTTTCTTCTTGTATGGGCTTTGAGCCCTGTTTGGGGAACAACACATTGTGCATTTTACTTTTATTTTACATTGTATCCATGCTTCTCTTGGTTCCATTAGGTTTTAAAAGGCATATTTTGTTTAACTTACATAAATAAGAACCTTAAATGATAATTTTTAATGAGGTTTTGGTTGGTTTTCAACTCCATCATAGTATAAACGAGGAAGGGGAGGAAAGTTGAAATTTAAATTACTCCTAATATCAAATCAACAAGTTGCTTAAAATGTAGGGATAAGCCAATATATGACTGTGACAGAGATTGACGTAGTTCCAAAAGGTCTAACGAATCCTATGCAAGATTTCTAAATCTTCATACACATATATATGTATTTAGAAACGTATGCGTGTGTGTATATATATATACATATATATCTTAATGTAGAGTATAGAGTCGCTATGAGTCAGAATCGACTCGATGGCAGTGAATTGTTTTTTATTTTTTTTTAATCCTAAAGCTTTTGGCAGATCATTAAAGTGTCCATAAATCCTAAAATTTCAGAACCAGTAGTAAAAATGATTCTAATAATTCAAAGAATTTGTATGTGTTGTTTTAAGAAAAATCCCTCATTTACATTTTAAGAGAGAACATTGATGGGATATCTGATATTTAGAGACATAGTTTCACAAAATAATTTTTACAGTTAACCCTTATAATATTTACTGCTTATCCATATTGATGGACAACTGAGAGACTATCAACTTTCTTTACGCATGAATTCAAAAAGTCAATTGACAGTGAAAACCAGAGGGTGTTCCCAAAGCGAAATGTAAGTGGGAACCACAACTTTTATTTCTTCGTGCTTCTTTTTTTAGCTGTTCAATAAGAAATTATTGAGTTCTTGCAGTGTGCCATTGCTTTACCTCAATCGTTTCATGAAACTTTGCAGACAAACACAAAGCTCTGGTGAGATTTGCCCAAGGTCATACAGGTAATAACTACGGGAGATTCAAAGCCAGGACACGATACTAAGTCCAAGATTCTTTTTTACTCTATCACAATTGACTTTCTTCACAAGGTCTATTTAGAGTGCAATCTATACGGCCAAAATGGAGGAGCGGGGGGAGGTATTCTAATGTAGGTACCCTACATTTATAAAAAAAAAAAAAAATTTGGTATAAATACACAATTTACAGAATTTAGGTTGAATGTTCAATAATAAACACGTTCATTGACAACATTGCATTTCAGTCAAAACTTCTTGTATTATATATGTTTGGTAATATATTCCTTGAAGATTATGCACGTAATTTCAGAAAATATGGTCAGTTCTCTTTAATTTATGATTCTAGTTGTGATCATATGTCACATAATATCTATACAGAATAACAAAAATATTAAAATTATATTTTGATCTGTAAGACTGAAATTAGTGGTCAATCCCTTTAAATTTCTATTTTAATCATTGTGACTTACAACTTTAATTAAATGTAATTGTTTTCGTCCATGTTGTGCTATGGATAATTGAAATCTGCATTTAAATGTTAATTGCTAGAAACATCAGAGAAAATCTTTTATAATTCAATTTTATTCTGCCTTAATTTGATGAAATCCAGGATGTTTACTTGTTTTGTTATAAAGTATGATAGAAGATAATGAATATGAGAAGGTGAAATGACTATAAATTTCTACAATAGCCTCCAAACAATTTTGCATAGTGATTCCAAAAGAGTCAAATATACTGTTTTCATGTTAGTTTCAACAAATGGAGCTTGAAATTCAGACACTTGCAGTCAAGCTGCAAAATTGTTTTTCATTCAGAAGAGGAAATGATTACTTTCTGGTCTTTTCATTAGTTATCAGCAAGTTGCTACAATTAGATTAGGAATGGATGAAGACCTTATTTTCCAATTTCATTCTGTGTTACATTATCTATGCAGTGCAGTGCATAGTGGGTATTTAATAGAAGTTTAGGGAAAAAAGGTTAAATAGATTTATAATTTTGATGGGCTCAGTGAGAAACAGTGCCACAGTTGCCTGGTCAGATTCAAAGTCAATTTATGGGTATTACAATGCAAACTGTGTTCAGTTTCTGTAAGAGATACTGCTAGACCTTCCTTAATGAGGTGCTGGCCTCGTCTTTCACAGGTGCCTCCAGAATGCCTAAGAAGAATGTTGTTCCTAGAATATCAACAGATCTAAGCATCTCATATTGAGCCAAGCGGTTAAGAGCTCGGCTGTTAACCAAAAGGTCCTCAGTTCGAATCCACCAGCCACTCCTTGAAAACTCTACTGGGGCAGTTCTACTCTGTCCTATAGTGCCGCTATGAGTCACAATTGACTTGACAGCAATGTGTTTGGTTTTTTTGGTTTAAGCATCTCATGTTGAGTCAAGTGGTTCTTTCAGCATCGGTAAAGAGAACATACTCATTTAATATTGGAAGGCAGCGTCAAAGAAACCGGAGTTCAAGTATTTAGTAAAGGCTAGTCAGCATTATTAATTATAATTATTACCACATTGGACTCTATGTGGTATATTGATTGTATTAATGACCCCTTCACCCTTTGCTGTATCCACACTCTTTGCCATGTGATTTCATAGCTTCTACTACACACACCACACCACGAAAAAGTGAAATGGGCTTTCCAGGCCCTTGATTCTGAATTCAACCATGTGACTGGCTTTAACAAAGAGATGTTAGCAGGTAAGATACAAACTGAAGCTTAATTTTAAGAAGTGCTTGCATAGTTCCACTTGTGTTCTTGCATCTTTGTCACTATCGCAAGAACAAGCCCAGGATAGGCTGCTTAAGGATGAGAAATACATAGGCCAATGGCCCCTGTTGCCCCCACCAACATCTAGCCAAATGTCAGAGATGTGCACGGCCAGATGAGACCAGAAGAACTGTCCAGCCAAGCTCAGCCTCAATCACCAGCCTACAGACTTATAAGCTAAATAAAATTTATTAAGTCATTAATAAGTCAATAATAAGTCACTTTAAATCATTAATTTTTTGGATGGCTTTTTATACATTATTTTGTGGCAGTATATACCTTATATCCTATAATAAGCAACATTTCATACTAGAAGAAAATAATGGGGGATTATGAGAACCATATTCTTAGTGACTTGTCGGTGGGCATAGTAGGAGGTGGAGAAAAAGAAAAAAAAATAGAGGAATCTTCTTGTTCTAAATGGTAAAACCAAAACAAAACAAAACCTATTGCCATCGAGTCAGTTCCGACTCATAGCAACCCTAAAGGACAGAGTAGAACTGCCCCATGGGTTGCCAAGGAGCACCTGGTAGATTCGAACTGCTGATCTTTTGGTTAGCAGCCATAGCTCTTCCATATTTATTCCTCTGTGCATGGAATAAGAATGACCTTACTGGACCTTATCTGCATTGTAGGAAAGCATAGTCATTAGTAGCTGTCCATACTAAGACTGGATGAGCCAGGACAGAGTCAGGGCCAAGGTGAAGGCCAAGAGCTGACAGAAGTAAAAGAAAGAGGCATTACCTCCAACAGTCACAATAACCCTGCAGGAAGATTTTATTATTTCCTATTAAACATGGAAATTAGGTCAGTTTAATAGCTTAGTCATTAAATTTTTCAGCTGGCATCAAACTCAGGTTGACCTGATTAGATGCTTTGTGATACCACACTATGTGGGTAAACTGTCCAAATCTAGTCTATGATGTGTTAAGGAAGGCTTGCTCAGGGTCTAATAACTGGGTAGCATAACAGGTATATAAATCTGAGTGAAACATGTAAGTTAAAAATGCATCATACAAATCCAAGACCAATGCCAGCAGGAATTAAGAAAATGTTAACTATGGAAGTAGAAATGTGTTCGTGGACAAGGGCTTACTGCTGCAAAGTTTCATCTGAAGTCCTGGGATTTTATACCTATCAGTATTGTCATTTTGCAATTGGTGGTACCTTCAAAGGCCCACACCAACATTTGCAGGGCCTAAGAGAGTGCATACAGAACCCTTATACCTAGGGTTGCTAGATAAAATATAGAATGCCAAGTTAAATTTGAATTTTAGATAAAATAAGAATAATATTTTAGAATATATAATCCCAAATATTGCATGGGGTAATATTTATACTAAAATATTATTCATAGTTCATCTGAAATTCAAATTTATCTGGGCATCCCATGTTTGTTTGCTAAATCTGGCAACCCTACTGAAAAGCCATATGTATAAATATCTGAAAGTTATCAATCATGCCAGGAAACTATTAAAGAAAATATGTTCCATCTTCCCAACTTGATAATATGTCTTCATTGTGACCTGAAAAGCCAGATTTGAAATTAGAACTTTCAGATTCCTCAGAGTTCCACAGCTTAGCATGCAAAAAAGGCAAGAGCTGTTCCCCACTTCTCTTCCACTCCCTGCTCTATTTTATACTTTGAGATGCTTTGTATACATGTTTGAGGAAGCCCCAGCATGTATGTTTGACCTCTGTCTACCTCCCTGAAAACAGCCACTCATAGGCCATTTCTTTGCCTAGAACTGCATACACCATGGCATAGTCCACCAACAGGAGGACAGGCCCAGGGAGGAGACACACTTAGGGCCTACAAGTGAGCAGGGGATACAGGAGTCTAAGTCTCCAGAGACTGGTCTAAAAGGAAGATGTAAGCTCAGATGGGTGCATCCCTTTGGCCCCAGCTTCCTTGAACAAGGGTAGAGTACGGCTGGAGAGTGCCAGAGAAGCACCCCTAAGATGATCAGCCCAAGACAGGGATCCCCTTAGCCCAGGTATTTCTGAAGTATGATGCTTCTGAGGCAAGCACTGAATACAACATGAATTTTCCATGCCTTGAGACTTCTGGAAAAAAGGATTTTGGGAGTGGAGAACTGATTTAGTTTTAAACTGAGCTCTTTCTGTATTCATTTTACGGTTACTGTTTGTTATGTATTGAATTGTGCTCCCCCAACCCCACATATGTGTTGAATTCGTGGCTCTTGTACCTGCAGATATGAACTTGTTTGTATGTAATTTTCTTTTGTTATGTTAATTAGGTCGCAACAGTGTAGGGTGGATCCTAAACCTAATTATGTCTGAGTTATAAAAAAAATCAGAATAGACGTGGAGATACGCACGCAAGGGAAGACAAATGCTAAGTGAGGATCCTCCGTAAACTTAGCAACACTAAGGAACCGAGGAATGCCTGGGGCTACAGCAAGGAAGGAATTGACATGGTGAAGAGCCTGATTTGGACTTTTAGCCTCCAGAATTATGAGAAAATAAATTTCTGTTCTTTAAAGGCGCCTACTTGTGGGATTTCTGTTACAGCAGCACTAGATGGAAGGAATAGACAGAGTCATTACACCAAAAAGAATTAGTCAATGTTCAACCATTTCAAGAGGTAGCATATGATCTGGAACCAATGGTACTGAAGGAAGAAGTCCAAGCTGCTCTCAAAGCATTGGTGAACATCAAGGCTCTAGGAATTGACGGAATATCAATTGAGATGTTTCAACAAATGGATGCAGCACTGGAGGTGATCACTTGTCTATGCCAAGAAATATGGAAGACAGCTCCCTGGCCAAATGATTGGAAGATATCCATATTTATGCCTATTCCCAAGAAAGGTGATCCAACTGAATGGGGAAATTATAGAGCAATATCATTAACATCACATGCAAGCAAAATTTTGCTGAAGATCATTCAAAAACGGCGGTCACAGTATATCTACAGGGAACTGCCAGAAATTCAGGCTGGTTTCAGAAGAGGACATGGAACCAGGAATATCATTGCTAATGTTAGATGGATCCTGGCTGAAAGCAGAGAATAGCAGAAGGATGTTTACCTGTGTTTTATTGACTATGCAAAGGCATTCAACTGTGTGGATAATAACAAATTATGGATAACATTGCAAAGAGTGGGAATTCCTGAACACTTAATTGTGCTCATGAGAAACCTATACATAGATCAAGTGGCAGTTGTTTGGACAGAACAAGGGGATACTGATTGGTTTAAAGTCAGGAAAGGTATGTGCCAGGGTTGTATCCTTTCACCATACCTATTCAATCTGTATGCCCAGCAAATAATCTGAGAAGCTGGACTATATGAAGAACATGGCATCAGGATTGGAGGAAGACTCATCAACAACCCGAGTTATGCAGATGACACAACCTTGGTTGCTGAAAGTGAAGAGGACTTGAAGCACTAACTAATGAAGATCAAAGACTACAGCCTTCAGTATGGATTATACCTCAACATAAAGAAAACAAAAATCCTCCCAACTGGACCAATGAGCAACATCATGATAAATGGAGAAAAGATAGAAGTTGTCAAGGATTTCATTTTACTTGGATCCACAATCAACAGCCATGGAAGCAGAAACCAAGAAATCAAAAGACACATTGCATTGGGTAAATCTGCTGCAAAGGACCTTTTTAAAGTATTGAAAAGCAAAGATGTCACCTTGAAGACTAAGGTGTGCCTGACTCAAGCCATGGTATTTTCAATGACATCATATGCATGTGAAAGCTGGACAATGAATAAGGAAGACCGAAGAATTGACGCCTTTGAATTGTGGTGTTGACGAAGAATGTTAAATATACCATGGGCTGCCAAAAGAACAAACAAACCTGTCTTGGAAGAAGTACAACCAGAATGCTCCTTAGAAGGAAGGATGGTGAGACTGCGTCTTATATACTTTGGACTTTCTGGCAGGAGGTATCAGTCCCCAGAGAAGGACATCATGCTTGGTAAAGTACAGGGTCAGCGGAAAAGAGGAAGACCCTCAATGAGGTGGGTTGACACAGTGGCTGCAACAATGAGCTCAAGCATAACAACGATTGCAAGGATGGCGCAGGACCGGGCAGTGTTTCATTCTGTTGTGCATAGGGTCACTATGAGTCGGAACCAACTCGACAGCACCTAATAACAACAACAAGGTAACTGAGACATAATGCCCAAAAGTACTCTCTTCTTCTCCTCACCATATTCTATAAAATAAGTGATCAGTTAAAATTTTTTTTTTTTTTTTTTATGGCTGGGAGAATGTGTGAAGGTAGAATTCAACACAAAACGTGGTAGCCTATGTTTTCCAGCCCCTCACCCATGAATGACACTTACAATTCACTCATAAACATCATAACACACCTGAAACTTGGGAAATACCCCTTCCCTCATCTTTGCTGGTGGCCCATCCCCAAATGCTTTACATGCATGACTTTTTTTTCCCCAAAATTATGTTGCCCTTTTTCTTTTTAATAATTATAAAACAGTATATGATTCCCATAAAAAATAAGAAAATAATGGAAAACATTGATAAAAGAGGACAACATAAATTCCTATCCTCTGAGATAGCAACTCTTAATATTTGCATAAAAATCCTTAAACTTTCTCTGTGTCTACAGATAAAGACAGACAGACAGGTAGATAGGAATATATACGGTGTTTTTCCCCCAACAAAAATACACTTATATATGCTGCTTGGTAACCTATTCATTTTACTTAATATATTGTGTACTTTTTTCATTGTCGATAAATGCACATTTACACCCTTGTTTTTAATGGCTGCAGTCAACAATATTTATTGAGCTCCTACTAAATGAAAGACATGCTGTATTTCACTGCATGTATATGCCATTATAGATTTAACCAATTCTCTATAGTCAGGCATTTTATGTTGTTTATAATTATTCACTAGTATAATCAAGCCTGCAACAAACATCCCTGTAAGCCTACAACTCAAATGATGGAAGCAGAGGCCTTCAGACACATAAGAACCAACATCCTTGAAAATTTTCTGATTGTACAAGGGCAAATTGCATGCCCATTTCCAATTTGATGCATATCATTGGATACTCAGTCAATAGTCTGTGACGAGACTAGTCAATCAGTGAAGCATGCAGACTTCTCCTTTTCATTCTTCCTGACACCTGTTTCTGCCCCTAGTGTATTGATAGGTACAATTATACTTCCATGAGAAGGCAAGTGAGTAAGAATGAGAAAAAGTCAATAAAACCAGTCTCAGAGGGTTGTATCATGCCAGCATTTAGGTATATATACTCTTTCATTCACCAAAAATTTAGTAAATGCCATGAATGTGCCAAGCCCTATTCTGGGTGTGGAATACAATGAAAATAGACTCACTGCTTCAAAATACATCACAATGAGACCAGAGACATTTTGCTTAGAACTTCCAATAATTCTCTACCCCAACAATTACAGTATACGGAGAATTCCGATTTCTTCACACTGTAACACCAGGTATGAATCCTTGCCATTTAAACTCAATAACAGTATTCTTATAAATAGTACTCTTATAAAATGCTACTGTAACTAGTGGGTGTAGGTTAACTTAAAATTTGGGATAAAACAAGAAATCATAAAAATAACACGATTCTTGTCTTCATTATCTAGTGGTGCTATAACAGAAATACCACAAGTGGATGACTTTAACAAACAGAAATTTATTCTCTCACAGTTTAGGAGGCTAGAAGTCTGAATTCAGGGTGCCAGCTTCTGGGAAAGGCTTTCTCTCTCTGTCGGTTCTGGAGGAAGGTCCTTGTCATTGAAGGCCTGGTTTAGGAGATTATCAGCACAGAGACCTGGGTCCAAAGGATGTGCTCCGCTACTAGCACTTCTTTCTCAGTGGTATGAGGTCCTGTTCCTTTTTTGCTCAATTCTCTCCTTTATATCCCCAAAAAAGATTGACTCAAGATACAACCTAATCCTATAGATTCTGTTCTGCCTCATTAACATAACTGCCTCTAATCCTGACTCATTAACAACATAGAGGCTAGGATTTACACATGGGATAATTATATCAGATTACAAAATGGAAGACAACCACACAATACTGGGAATCACGGCCTAGCCAAGTTTACACATATTTTTAGAGGGCACAATTCAATCCATATTTCCCCAAAATTTAAACTGATTTAAAATATGTTAAAAAAAAAAAAGTTAGCGTACATTTATTTCCAAAATTTTGATCCCAAAGCCTTTTCTATTATGGCCTCGGGTGTTGTCATTAGGTGCCATCGAGTTGGTTCCAACTCACTGCAACCCCACATAAAACAGAACGAAACATTGCCTGGTCCTGCACCATCCTCAAGATCGATGATATAATTGAGCCCATTGGTGTAGCCACTGTGTCAATCCATCTCGTTAAGCGTCTTCCTCCTTTTCACTAACCCTCTGCTTTACCAAGCATGATGTCCTTCTCCAGGGACTGGTCCCTTCTGATAACATGTTAAAAGTACGTAAGACAAAGTTTTGCCATTCTTTAAGGAGCATTCTGGCTGTATTTCTTCCAAGACAGATTGGTTCATTCTTCTGGCAGTTCACAGATATTCAATATTCTTCACCAACACCCTAATTCAAAGGCATCAATTCTCCTTTGATCTTTTTTATTCATTGTCCAGCTTTTGCATGTATGATATATGTTTAAAAATGCCATGGCTTGGGTCAGGTGTACCTTAGTCCTCAAGGTGACATCTTTGCTTTTTAACACATTAGAGAGGTCTTTTGCAGTAGATTTGTCCAAAGCAATATGTTGTTTGATTTCTTGACTGCTACTTCCATGGGTGTTGATTGTGGATCCAAATAAAATGAAGTCCTTGATAACTTCAATATTTTCTGTTTTTAATGGTATTGCTTATTGGTCCAGTTGTGAAGATTTTTGTTTTCTTTATGTTGAGGTGTAATCCATAACGGAGGCTGTGGTCTTTGATCTTCATCAGCAAGTGCTTCAAGTCCTCTTCACTTTCAGCAAGCAAGGTTTTGTCATCTGCATACAGTTGCTTGTTAATGAGTCTCCCCTACAATCCTGATGCCACATTCTTCTTCATATAGTTAAGGTTCTCAGGTTATTTGTTCAGCATACAGCTTGAATAAGTACGGTGAAAGGAAACAATCCTGACACACACCTTTCCTGATTTTAAAACCATGCAGTATTCTCTTGTTCTTTTTGAACAACTGCCTCTTGGTCTATGTACAGGTTCCCCCTAAGCACAGTCAAGTGTTCTAGAATTCCCATTCTTCTCAATGTTATCCATAATTTTTTTTTTTTATGATCCATACAGTCGAATACCTTTGCATAGTCAATAAAACACAGATAAACATCTTTCTGGTATTCTCTGCTAATGATCAGAATGCAAAAGTTGGAAACAAAGAAGAAGGATCAGTAGTTAGAAAACATAGCCTTGGTAAAATAGAAATGATGCCAGAGATCACATGGGAGAATTTTACAAGGCCAATGACCTATTCATTGGAAATACCCCTTTTTTTCAACAAAATAAATGTCAATTATACATGTGGACCTCACAGGAATCAAATCAACTACATCTCTGGAAAGGGACGATGGAGAAAATCGGTATCATCAGTCAGAACAAGACCAGGGGCCAACTGCAGAACAGACCATCAGTTGCTCACATGCAAGTTCAAGTTAAAGATTAAAAAAATTAAAACAAATCCATAAGAGCCAAAGTACAACCTTGCGTATATCCCACCTGAATTTAGAGACCACTTCAAGAACAGATTTGACATATTGAACACTAATTACTGCAGACCAGATGAATTGTGGGATGACACCAAAGACATTATACATGAAGAAAGCAAAAGGTCATTAAAAAGACAGGAAAGAAATAAAACACCAAAATGGATTTCAGAAGAGACTCTGATACTTGCTCTTGAACGTAGAGTAGCTAAAGTGAAAGGAAGAAATGATCAAGTGAAAGAGCTGAACAGAAGATTTCAAAGGGTGGCTCAAGAAGACAAAATATTATAATGAAATGTGCAAAGACCTGGAGTTAGAAAACCAAATGGGAAGAATATGCTTGCTATTTCTCAAGCTGAAAGAACTGAGGAAAAAATTCAAGCCTCAAGTTACAACACTGAAGGATTCTATGAGCAAAATACTGAACGACACAAGAAACATCAAAAGATAATGGAAGGAATTCACAGAGTCACTGTACCAAAAAGAATTGGTCAACGTTCAACCATTTCATAAGGTATCATATGACCAAGAACCAATGGAATTGAAGGAGTCCAAGCTGCACTAAAGGCATTGGCGAAAAACAAGCCTCCAGGAATTGACAGACTACCAACTGAAATGTTTCAACAAATGGATGCAACGCTGGAAGCGCTCATTCATCTGTACCAAGAAATTTGAAGACAGCTACCTGGCCAACCAACTGGAAAAGATCCGTATTTGTGCCTATTCCAAAAAAAAGCTGATCCAACAGAATGTGGAAATCATATGTCTATTATGGGCATGCGACTGTTAAGGCACAATTTCTCAGATAAATACAAAGACATTTCAAAGCAGTAGCTCTAAATAATGTTCAGTTCAAGTATTCATTAAGGACAAGGGTTATCTTATTTGGAAAAAGGACTGTCTAGATACAATTTCTAGACAAAGTATAAGAGAGAAATGTCTAATTAAAGAGTATAAGGCTAGTCACAAAGCTTGTTAGAAGCTGGATTAGTCAGCTTTTTCTTAATAATGATGTGGAACATACAACTCCAAAACTCAGTGGCTTCTACAATACCTATTTAATTCTCACACATCCCAGTTCTATGGGTTCTGCAACTTAGTATCAACTTGCCCAGGTTAGTTGGGCTTATTTCCAGATTCCAGGCTGCTGGTCAGAGTCAGCTTTCCTCCATGTGTCCCTCACTGTGGATTCAGGCTGAAGGAATAGCTTCAGTATAGGGTATGCGCCTTTCGTGGTGGTGGTCAGAGGATCAGGAGGATTTGCAGGAACCAGCTAAGCCTTTGCTAAGAATTGGCACATTGTCACTTCCGCCTATTCTCCATTATCCAAAACAAATCAACTGGGCAAGCCCTATGTCATATTCTTTTCTATGGGGGCGGGGGGAGTCAGTAGATAATTGCTGAACTTAACACAATCAGCTATACTTACTTTCAGCTAACGTCAAAGATGGGTCATTAATTAGATATACTACAAATTGGTACAAACATCAAACAACAAGGTACTGCTTTAAACGGGCTAAACAAATTGTTGATGTTATTATAAATGCTAGATGACATTTTAGCTTACATTAAGATTGAAAACTTTATTTATTTATTTGAAGGAACACTGATTGGATTTTCTTGCATGCTGCAATCGTGTGCCATTGAGTGGAATTCGACTCATAGCGATCCCATGTGACAGAGTAGAAACTGTCCCATAAAGTTTTCTCGGCTGTAGTCTTTACAGAAGCAGATCAAGAGGTCTTTCACCACTGGAGCCGTTGGTGGGTTCAAACAGCCGACATTTTGGTTAGCAGCTGAGTGCTTAACTGTTGAGCCACCAGGGCTCCCTTTTCTTGCACAAACTGCTGCTATAAGCTATTTTCTCTGATTTTCGTTTTCTATTTCATTCAGGTGGGGAAAAAACCTAAAGTACTCCGAATGCACAGTCCTTCTAGATTCTTATCGTTTCCCTTTCTTTTACAGTTATCTCATCCATACCTAATCCAATTGCAATCATTTTTTTTTAGCAACTCATTTTTAGTGCGTCTTTCTGGAGCCTTCAACTGGCTTTCATACAAATAACACATTTTTTCTTTAGTTGTGTGTGATCAGTTTTGTGATTATAAAGACAAGTATTACTGGAACAAAATGGTTTGAGAACAAACACAATTGATTCATAATAAGTATGGTCTCAACTGATAAGAGCAGAAGTGCACTGCCACTGTCCATAGTGTTCAGTTGTCCTTCCCATTAATTAATCATGCGTTTTACAATGGAAATGGAGGGGATTAATCAGGTGGGTTAATTAAATGCAGAATGTCTACTGTTGATGTGATTTCCATTTCTTTGGTTACAAATGGAGTCAAGTATCTTTATAGATGTATTAGCCATAATT
This sequence comes from Elephas maximus indicus, assembly GCF_024166365.1. NCBI lineage: Eukaryota > Metazoa > Chordata > Mammalia > Proboscidea > Elephantidae > Elephas > Elephas maximus. The sequence goes on along the minus strand of NC_064837.1, from coordinate 39,616,188 downwards.
GACCCAATCGCACTGTTTTTTTTTTTTTTTTCTTATTAGCCATATGTATTTTTCTGAAGAAATTTATTGGTTTGTTTTATAAATATAAAATGATACCTCCTCTAATGTAATAATTTACAGTGACATTACTTATGAAGCTAATGTAATAAATTTAATGAACTTCAAAGGCAAGATATTTATTGGAAAGATAACATTCATAATTCAATCATCATCAACATACTATTTGCAAAATGTAATGTTTTATACCTAAATATACACTCAAATTGAGTTGTATTATCATGTGGTAAGTGATTCGTGCATAAAATTTAGAGCTAATAAAGTTTTTGTGCACATAAATTCTTGCTCATTTCAATTAACATTGATGTATTTATGCATTTGATAAAGAGCACTACTCAACGGGGAAATTTCTTAAAGAAATCTCCACTCCCTCTGTTGCTTGGCTCTCCCTCCATCTGAATAAGTTATACTTTCTCTTTTCTCTAAGATCAATTGTTGGGATCAAGGCTTCTTTCATCTAGCTGGTGCTAAGTCAAAATTCGAAGTCAAGACAAGGTTGGGAGATCTGTTTGTACCATGAGTCCACGCCCATAGCTATTCTGAAAAACAGTATCTATTCTTCCCCAAAGAGGGAGGGGAGTGGCAGATACTGAACTCTCCACCAAGTTAGCACTCCATCTGACTTTTCTTAACGATAGGTAGCAAAACTGAGCAACCAATGCAACATAAATTTCTCTAGGGTACGAACTGGGAAAGACGAGCTATAACATCGCGGTATTTATGATGATGAGATCTGATAGGATCAGGTCAACCTGAATACATTTCTATTTCACCTCTCATAGATTATTTTGCTCAACTGCATTACTGAGAGCAGAGACACTACCAGCCATTGTATTTAAAATAGGTCAAACAAGGTTCAGGTTCAGAGAAAAAATAAAAGATCTGCAGTTTCCAGATGGGTTACAAATCCTTACACAGAGTAGAAAAGGTGGCTAATAACAGACCTAATTGAGAAATACAATTTTTGTTGCTGGAGAACTTGGATGGCAGACTGACTGTTTTTTCTTCTTTGTATTTATCACAGGCAATTGAACCTGGTGAAGGAAAGGAAATTAAAGAAGGGAGAAAAAAACTGATTCTAAGAAATGCTTAAGAAGCAATTTCTTACCCATGAAGTAATTAATTAATGAGTGAAATGGGTTTCTACATTACCTCTTGAGGCAGAGTTATTGTAATGAGAAGTCCTCTTGGGGGGAAAAAATGTATTAAAAGTAATCTGCGCCACTGGTCAAACAGTGGCTGATTTTGAAATTATGGAGATATGGCCCTTTACAGGCAAGGGGGCTGCTTACTCAATGAGGTATTAAACAAGGCCATTGCTTCATTTCAAGGAATACTACCATTCAAGGAGAGAATAGAGGACATCATGAGGTTTTAGAATTGCTTTGCAGGAACCCTTCCTTTATGTTTTTGCTTTAATTATAATGTACTACACGTGTGGTGTATTTTTAAAGAATAAACTAGATAAAAGTTTTCTAGTGCTGCTGTAACAGAAATACCACAAGTGGTGACTTTAAAGAAGAGAAATTCATTTTCTCACAGTTCTAGAGGCTAAAAGTCCAAATTGGAGTCTTGACCATGTCGATTCCTTCCTCGTAGGTAATCACTGCCGTTGCTTGGTTCCTTTGTTTGTAGGGGACACTCACATCATCTGTCTTCCCCCTTGTGTGCATGTCTCTGTGTCTAATATGCTCTTTTTATAACTCAGAAGTTATTACATCCAAGGTATAGGAATCAGGATTCCGACACATATTTTGGGGAGACATAATTTAATCCGTAACAGAAACTTAACAAGTAAAGGGTGAGAGGGACTCACCAGACATGCCCATGCTCCATGCCCACCTCATGTACTGCCAAGGGATGACCACTCTTCTTTTTAAACAAAAAGCCTTCTATTTTTAAGGAAGTCACATAGGTTAGCACTGTCAAGACATATTCCTCTGCCTCCTTCAGTGTATGTGAACTTCCTACACAGACCATTAGGATTGCTTCAGGTATGCCAGCCGTCAGCCTAGGGAATCTCTTGACCCAGGCTAAAGACCAATGCTTTAGTAACAGTATCTAAAACAGAGAGGCTTTTCATTTCATTGTGCTCTGTGGAAACTTAATGATCTGTGACTTCATTATTACTGCATTGAAATAAAAATCAAATCAGTGCCCAGTGTTGCCTAGCAGTTAAGAAATTTCAAGAGAAAATCCTTTACCAAAAAATAAAAATTGCTTTTCTTTCTCTTGATCTTCCTCAGTTTGCGTTAATTCCATCTGCCTTGACTGTCTGATTGGCATCTACTTATATCCCAGGATAAATCTCTTCATGTCTAGGATATTTTCAGTTTTTCTGTCAACTATCCTATCTTCATAGAGTCAGTTCAGTATTCTGTGACAACATTAGGCTGTAGGTAAGTTACTTGTCTCCCTCTTCTATTGTTCACACTGTTTCATCCAAACTCTAGGACACTGCTTCTCAATTGAGTCTTTAGACCCTTGAAGGTCCAAGATATTTTACGAAAATCTATACAAGAATCGTGTGTCCACTTTGATGATTATCTTTTAAATATTAAATAAAAGCATAGTCTTGATTGTCTAGATGACAAATTTACAAGTACGGGTCCACGATTAATGTGTCCACGCTTTCATCTATGCCCATGATCAGCCTAGGCGCAGGTTTTAATTTGACCTTGACTAAACTGGCAAGCATCTAGCTGTTAAGAAGGCATAACCTAGTGTCAGAATGGCAATAACCAGCCAACATCCATCCTTGTCCTCATATTGACTTTTTAACCATTATAAACACCAAGTGTTTTACAAGAATGCAAGTATACTTAATTATTAAAAGACATTTTTAGAGACTGATTTACCATAATGAAAATGACATTAGGAAACAATGCAATGGAATATGATGTGCGCTCTAATGGATAGACAAGAGGCTTCTTACCTAACTGGGAAGGAAGGCAACAGCCAGCTAGACTACTGGGGTTTAGGCTTGAAGAGCCATTAGGAGTTAACACATGTGGCAGAGTGTTGGGGTGAAGTCTGCAAAGAAAACAGCCATGCAAAGGTGTGAAAGTAGGAAACTATAACATTTGTGTAATAGCTTACATTTTATAAATAACTTAGATGATTTTATTTGGTACAATATCCAACAACCATCTGATGTACGTAAGGAGTTTTGTTTTGTTTTATCCCTTTTACGTGTGAGGAACGTGCTGCTCAGAGAAGTGACTTGCTTTGGGTCATGCAGCTGTTAACTGGCAGGGCTGGGACCTGAAGCCATGAGATGGCTGTTTGAACATTTTTACTAAACTACATTTTCTACTCCAATACTTCAGATGGCTTAAAGGGCATTCTATGTTTCCCTAGTTTATCTCTGTCCTGGTTACCATCCAACCATGTAATAGACACTATTAGGTAAGCAATTATACAAACCCAGATGCTTTGTAAATTAAAAACCTGTTGAAAAGTTAATGATGAGTGAAATCCCAAAGACCAGTATATATCTAGTGTCTGTTCCAGAAACTTTAGAGGGACTGAGCTGACCAACACAGATGCACTGAGTCCTGTTTCCAGAATAAACTCAGACCCTCTCCCATTTTTCCTGTTCTGAATTACTTGGTGACTTCACCACTCGATCTCTGTGCTTGATCTTTATTTTCTCCTCCAATGCCTCTGATTTAGGAGATTTATTGTAGACCTACCTGCCAACTTGAACTTGATGACCTCTCTTGGATTCTGGTACTGACCCTCTGACCTCTTACGCAGTGACTGCTGCTCTGGCCCTGGAAAACTGAAAGGCTAAGTGCATTCCCTGCTAGGTGTGAGTGATCGCAGATGTCACTCAGAGATCGGATACAGACTAATAACTAGAGGGACCTAAGGGATGTGTAAACCATTGAATTCCCTTTTGGGAGATGCAAATATCTGCTTGACTGGTTGGTTTTGGGTCTTGCTTAAAAGATTTCTCCTCCCATTCTTATCATTCTAGGTGTCACCCGTTTTAGCAGATATCTTACAAGTCAGCCTGAGTTCTCATTGTACATCCACCTTGAGGCTATACTCACATTTGGTAAACCACCCCTCAAAAAAGAAAAGTTAAAACAAACAAATGTTTCACTTACAAAGTTAGTATTACAGGTATTCTGTAAAACCTATGGAAAGAAATGGATGACAAATAGTGAAGCAATATTTAAAATTTCATATTAAATATTCTTTCCTCAAGTTTCTCTCAAGCTGCCAGAATCTCTTCAATTTTTTTCTTTCCCTTTTCCCTTTTCCGCACAGCCTCTCAAATCTCGTCTATTGGTCAGAATAATTCTGCTCTAAAACTACCTGTTTTATAAAGATGTTCAGCCACACATCTATTCTTATGCAATCATGATCCTGGGGACGTCAAGCTTCTTGGTGATTCCCTTCAAACTAAATTATTAATTTACAGAACAAGTCTATTGGGGTGTGTAGAGTGACAAGAATGGGAGCAGTAGTAGGGCTGAAGAATAACGCCCCACATTCTTGTATCAGTATAGAGAACAAAACTAATGCTGCATTCTCAGATTTTCTGACTGCCTTTTGACGATATATAAACAATCCTCTTGATGTTTCATTAACTCATACTAAGATTTACTACAAGAACATTCAGATTTAATAATAACAAATCGCCCATTGCCTAGCTAACACACTAGAATAACGACGGAAATAAAGTCATCTGACAGTAGCATGTAAAGCTGAAAAGCTCAAACCCATGATATCTTTGAGCGTGATAGCCTCAGAATAGTCATTACTGCTAAACACCAAGTATTTCTGGCTTTCCTCCTTCTGGACATAGTAGGCTTGCACTTTTCCACCCCCTTTCTCTGTGACTTGCTTTGACCAACGCAACCTGGGTGAAAATTAGCCTTCACTCTGGGCAGAAATTTTAAGAGCCATCATGAATTCACGTCATTTCTCTCTAACTAACTGCCACAATGATGAAGGAAGATGCGTCCAAATGAAGCCCCTTTGAAAGTATCATCCCTGATTATCTACAATGAAAGTATCATCCCTGATTATCTACAATGAGAAGTACACCCCCATCAACTCACGCTAGACATATAATTTAGAATTTTAATGACATTTTGTGGGTTTCAGGCACTGTGATGTGGGAGTTGCTTATTGCCTCAATATAACCAAGCCTTTCTTGAGTTATTCACCTATTTTTTTAAATAATTTTTATTGTGCTTTAAGTGAAAGTTTACAAATCAAGTCAGTCTCTCACATATAAACTTATATACACCTTACTACATACTCCCATTTACTCTCCCCCTAATGAGTTAGCCCGCTCCCTCCTTCCAGTCTCTCCTTTCGTGACTGTTTTGCTAGCTTCTAACCCTCTCTACCCCCCCATCTCCCCTCCAGACAGGAGATGCCAACACAGTCTCAAGTGTCCACCTGATACAAGTAGCTCACTCTTCATCGGCATCTCTCTCCAACCCATTGTCCAGTCCCTTCCATGTCTGATGAGTTGTCTTTGGGAATGGATCCTGTCCTGGGCCAACAGAAGGTTTGGGGACCATGACCGTTGGGATTCTTCTAGTCTCAGTCTGACCATTAAGTCTACACTTTTTATGAGAATTTGGGATCTGCATCCCACTGTTCTCCTGCTCCATCAGGGGTTCTCTATTATGCTCCCTGTCAGGGCAGTCATGGGTTGTGGCCAGGCAGCAACTAGTTCTTCTGGTCTCAGGATGATGTAAGTCTCTGGTTCATGTGGCCCTTTCTGTCTCTTGGGTTCATAATTATCTTGTGACCTTGGTGTTCTTCATTCTCCTTTGCTCCAGGTGGGTTGAGACCAATTGATGCATCTTAGATGGCTGCTTGTTAGCATTTAAGACCCCAGATGCCACACTTCAAGGTGGGATGCAGAATGTTTTCTTAATAGAATTTATTTTGCCAATTGACTTAGAAGTCCCCTGAAGCCATAGTCCCCAAACCCCCGCCCTTGCTCCACTGACCTTCAAAGCATTCAGTTTATCCAGGAAACTTCTTTGCTTTTGGTCCAGTCCAGTTGAGCTGACCTTCCCTGTATTAAGTATTGTCCTTCTCTTCACCTAAAGTAGTTTTTATCTACTATGTAATCAGTAAATAACCCTCTCCCACCCTCCCTCCCTCCCCCTATCCTAACCAAAAAAGCATGTGTTCTTCTCCGTTTAAACTATTCCTCAAGATCTTATAATAGTGGTCTTATACAATATATGTCCTTTTGCATCTGACTAATTTCACTCAGCATAATGCCTTCCAGGTTCCTCCATGTTATGAAATGTTTCACAGATTCATCACTGTTCTTTATCGATGCGTAGTATTCCATTGTGTGAATATACCATAATTTATTTATCCATTCATTCATTGATGGACACCTTGGTTACTTCCAGCTTTTTGCTATTGTAAACAGTGCTGCAATAAACATGGGTGTGCATATATCTGTTCGTGTAAAGGCTCTTATTTCTCTAGGGTATATTCCAAGGAGAGGGATTTCTGGGTTGTATGGTAGTTCTATTTCTAACTTTTTAAGGAAATGCCAGATAGATTTCCAAAGTGGTTGTACCATTTTACATTCCCACCAGCAGTGTATAAGAGTTCCAATCTCTCTGCAGCCTCTCCAAAATTTATTATTTTGTGTTTTTTAAATTAATGCCAGCCTTGTTGGTGTGAGATGGAATCTCATCGTAGTTTTAATTTGCATTTCTCTAATGGCTAAGGATCGAGAGCATTTTCTCATGTATCTCTTAGCTGCCTGAACATCTTCTTTAGTGAAGTGTGTGTTCATATCCTTTGCCCACTTCTTGATAGGGTTGTTTGTCTTTTCGTGGTTGACTTTTAACAGAATCATATAGATTTTAGAGATCAGGCGCTGCTCGGAGATGTCGTAGCTGAAAATTCTTTCCCAGTCTGTAGGTGGTCTTTTTACTCGTTTGGTGAAATCTTTAGATGAGCATAGGTGTTTGATTTTTAGGAGCTCCCAGTTATCAGGTTTCTCTTCGTTATTTTTGGTAATGTTTTGTATTCTGTTTATACCTTGTATTAGGGCTCCTAAGGTTGTCCCTATTTTTTCTTCCATGATCTTTATCGTTTTAGTCTTTATGTTTAGGTCTTTGATCCACTTGGAGTTAGTTTTTGTGCATGGTATGAGGTATGGGTCCTGTTTCATTTTTTTGCAAATGGATATCCAGTTACGCCAGCACCATTTGTAAAAAGACTATCTTTTCCCCAATTAACTGACACTGGGCCTTTGTCAAATATCAGCTGCTCATACGTGGATGGATTTATATCTGGGTTCTCAATTCTGTTCCATTGGTCTATGTGCCTGTTTTGTACCAGTACCAGGCTGTTTTGACTACTGTAGCTGTGTAATAGGTTCTGAAATCAGGTAGAGTGAAGCCTCCCACTTTCTTCTTCTTTTTCAGTAATGCTTTGCTTTTCCAAGGCTTCTTTCCCTTCCATATGAAGTTGGTGATTTGTTTCTCTATCACCTTAGAAAATGACATTGGAATTTGGATGGGAAGTGCATTGTATATATAATGGCTTTTGGTAGAACAGACATTTTTACTATCTTAAGTCTTCCTATCCATGAGCAAGGTATTCCACTTAAGTATGTCCTTTTGAATTTCTTTTTTTTTTTTTTAAATTTTTATTAAGCTTCAAGTGAACATTTACCATTCCAATCAGTCTGTCACATGTAGGTTTACATACATCTTACTCCCTTCTCCCACTTGCTCTCCCTCTATTGAGTCAGCCCTTTCAGTCTCTCGTTTCGTGCCAATTTTGCCATCTTCCCTCTCTCTCTATCCTCCCATCCCCCCTCCAGTCAACAGTTGCCAACACACTCTCCAGTGTCCACCTGATTTAATTAGCTCACTCTTCATCAGTGTCTCTCTCCCCCCCACTGACCAGTCCTTTTCATGCCTGATGATTTGTCTTCGGGGATGGTTCCTGTCCTGTGCCATCAGAAGTTCTGGGGAGCATTGTCTCTGGGATTCCTCTAGTCGCAATCATACCATTAGGTGTGGTCTTTTAATGAGAATTTGGGGTCTGCATCCCATTGGTCTCCTGCTCCCTCAGGAGTTGTCTGTTGTGTTCCCTGACAGGGCAGACATCGATTGTGGCTGGGCACCAACTAGTTCTTCTGGTCTCAGGATAATGTAGGTCTCTGGTTCAAGTGGCCCTTTCTGTCTCTTGGGTTCTTAGTTGTCGTGTGACCTTAGTGTTCTTCCTTTGCCTTTGCTCCCGGTGGGTTGAGACCAATTAATGTATTTTAGATGGCCGCTTGTTGGCATTTAGGACCCCAGGCGCCACAATTCAAAGTGGGATGCAGAGTGTTTTCATAATAGAATTGTTTTGCGCATTGACTTAGAAGTCCCCTCAAACCAAGTTCCCCAGACCCCAGCCCCTGCTTCGCTGACCTTTGAAGCTTTCATTTTATCTCGGAAACCTCTTTACTTTTAATCCAGTCCAATTAGGCTGACCTTCCTTGTTTTGAGTGTTGTCTTTCCCTTCACCCAAAGCAGTTCCCATCTACAGATTGATCAATAAAAAGCCCTCTCCCTCCCTCCCTCCCTCCCCCCTTTGTAACCACATAAGTATGTGTTCTTCTCCATTTTTTCTATTTCTCAAGATCTTATAATAGTGGTCTTATACAATATTTGTCCTTTTGCAACTGACTCATTTCGCTCAGCATAATGCCTTCCAGATTCCTCCATGTTATGAAATGTTTCACAGATTCGTCACTGTTCTTTATCGATGCGTAGTATTCCATTGTGTGAATATACCACAATTTATTTAACCATTCGTCCGTTGATGGACATCTTGGTTTCTTCCAGCTTTTTGCTATTGTAAACAGAGCTGCAATAAACATGGGTGTGCATATATCTGTTTGTGTGAAGGGTCTTGTATCTTTAGGGTATATTCCGAGGAGTGGGATTTCTGGGTTGTATGGTAGTTCTATTTCTAACTGTTTAAGATAACGCCAGATGGATTTCCAAAGTGGTTGTACCATTTTACAATCCCACCAGCAGTGTATGAGAGTTCCAATCTCTCCGCAGCCTCTCCAACATTTATTATTTTGTGTTTTTTGAATTAATGCCAGCCTAGTTGGTGTCAGATGGAATCTCATCATAGTTTTAATTTGCATTTCTCTAATGGCTAATGATCGAGAGCATTTTCTCATGTATCTGTTGGCTGCCTGAATATCTTCCTTAGTGAAATGTGTGTTCATATCCTTTGCCCACTTCTTGATTGGGTTGTTTGTCTTTTTGTGGTTGAGTTTTGACAGAGTCATGTAGATTTTAGAGATCAGGCGCTGGTCTGAGATGTCATAGCTGAATATTCTTTCCCAGTCTGTAGGTGGTCTTTTTACTCTTTTGGTGAAGTCTTTAGATGAGCATAGGTGTTTGATTTTTAGGAGCTCCCAGTTATCTGGTTTCTCTTCATCATTTTTGGTAATGTTTTGTATTCTGTTTATGCCCTGTATTAGGGCTCCTAGGGTAGATCCTATTTTTTCTTCCATGATTTTTATCGTTTTAGTCTTTATGTTTAGGTCTTTGATCCACTTGGAGTTAGTTTTTGTGCATGGTGTGAGGTATGGGTCCTGTTTCATTCTTTTGCAAATGGATATCCAGGTATGCCAGCACCATATGTTAAAAAGACTATTATTTCCCCAATTGACTGACACTGGTCCTTTGTCAAATATCAGCTGCTCATACATGGATGGATTTATATCTGGATTCTCAATTCTGTTCCATTGGTCTATGTGCCTGTTGTTGTACCAGTACCAGGCTGTTTTGACTACTGTAGCTATATAATAGGTTCTGAAATCAGGTAGAGTGAGGCCTCCCACTTTCTTCTTCTTTTTCAGTAATGTTTTGCTTATCCGGGGGTTCTTTCCTTTCCATATGAAATTAGTGATTTGTTTCTCTATTCCCTTAAAGTATGACATTGGTATTTGGATTGGAAGTGCGTTGTATGTATAAATGGCTTTTGGTAGAATAGACATTTTTACTATGTTAAGTCTTCCTATCCATGAGCAGGGTATGTTTTTCCACTTAAGTGTGTCCTTTTGAATTTCTTGTAGCAGAGTTTTATAGTTTTCTTTGTATAGGTCTTTTACATCCTTGGTAAGATTTATTCCTAAGTATTTTATCTTCTTGGGGGCTACTGTGAATGGTATTGATTTGGTTATTTCCTCTTCGGTGTTCTTTTTGTTGATGTAGAGGAATCCAAGTGATTTTTGTACGTTTATTTTATATCCTGAGACTCTTCCAAACTCTTCTATTAGTTTCAGTAGTTTTCTGGAGGATTCGTTAGGGTTTTCCATGTATACGATCATGTCATCTGCAAATAGTGATAGCTTTACTTCCTCCTTACCAATCTGGATACCCTTTATTTCTTTGTCTAGCCTAATTGCCCTGGCTAGGACTTCAAGTACGATGTTGAATAAGAGCGGTGATAAAGGGCATCCTTGTCTGGTTCCCGTTCTCAAGGGAAATGCTTTCAGGTTCTCTCCATTTAGAGTGATATTGGCCGTTGGCTTTGCATAGATGCCCTTTATTATGTTGAGGAATTTTCCTTCAATTCCTATTTTGGTTAGAGTTTTTATCATAAATGGGTGTTGAACTTTGTCAAATGCCTTTTCTGCATCTATTGATAAGATCATGTGGTTTTTATCTTTTGTTTTATTTATGTGATGGATTACATTAATGGTTTTTCTGATATTAAACCAGCCTTGCATACCCGGTATAAATCCCACTTGATCAGGGTGTATTATTTTTTTGATGTGTTGTTGGATTCTATTGGCTAGAATTTTGTTAAGGATTTTTGCATCTATGTTCATGAGGGATATAGGTCTAAAATTTTCTTTTTTTGTAATGTCTTTACCTGGTTTTGGTATCAGGGAGATGGTAGCTTCATAGAATGAGTTGGGTAGTATTCCGTCTTTTTCTATACTTTGAAATACCTTCAATAGTAATGGTGTTAAGTCTTCTCTGAAGGTTTGGTAGAACTCTGCAGTGAAGCCATCTGGGCCAGGACTTTTTTTTGTTGGGAGGTTTTTGATTACCGTTTCAATCTCTTTTTTTGTTATGGGTCTATTTAGTTGTTCTACTTCTGAATGTGTTAGTTTAGGTAAGTAGTATTGTTCCAAGAATTTATCCATTTCTTCTAGGTTTTCAAATTTGTTAGAGTACAATTTTATGTAGTAATCTGATATGATTCTTTTGATTTCATTTGGTTCTGTTGTGATGTGGTCCTTCTCGTTTCTTATTCGGGTTATTAGTTTCCTTTCCTGTTTTTCTTTAGTCAGTCTAGCCAATGGTTTATCAATTTTGTTAATTTTTTCAAAGAACCAGCTTTTGGCTTTGTTAATTCTTTCAATTGTTTTTCTGTTCTCTAATTCATTTAGTTCAGCTCTAATTTTTATTATTTGTTTTCTTTGGGTGCCTGATGGATTCTTTTGTTGCTCAGTTTCTATTTGTTCAAGTTGTAGGGACAGTTCTCTGATTTTGGCTCTTTCTTCTTTTTGTATGTGTGCATTTATCAATATAAGTTGGCCTCTGAGCACTGCTTTTGCTGTGTCCCAGAGGTTTTGATAGGAAGTATTTTCATTCTCGTTGCTTTCTAAGAATTTCCTTATTCCCTCCTTGATGTCTTCTATAACCCAGTCTTTTTTAGGAGGGTATTGTTCATTTTCCAAGTATTTGATTTCTTTTCCCTAGTTTTTCTGTTATTGATTTCTAGCTTCATTGCCTTGTGGTCTGAGAAGATGCTTTGTAATATTTCGATGTTTTGGATTCTGGAAAGATTTGTTTTATGCCCTAATATGTGGTCTATTCTAGAGAATGTTCCATGTGCGCTAGAAAAAAAAGTATATTTTGCAGCAGTTGGGTGGAGAGTTCTGTATAAGTCAATGAGGTCAAGTTGGTTGATTGTTGTAAGTAGGTCTTCCGTGTCTCTATTGAGCTTCTTACTGGATGTCCTGTCCTTCTCCGAAAGTGGTGTGTTGAAGTCTCCTACTATATATGTGGAGGTGTCTATCTCACTTTTCAATTCTGTTAAAATTTGATTTATGTATCTTGCAGCCCTGTCATTAGGTGTGTAAATATTTAATATGGTTATGTCTTCCTGATCAATTGTCCCTTTTATCATTATATAGTGTCCTTCTTTATCCTTTGTGGCGGATTTAAGTCTAAACTCTATTTTGTCAGAAATTAATATTGCTACTCCTCTTCTTTTTTGCTTATTGTTTGCTTGATATATTTTTTTCCATCCTTTGAGTTTTAGTTTGTTTGTGTCTCTAAGTCTAAGGTGTGTCTCTTGTAGGCAGCATATAGATGGATCGTGTTTTTTTATCCAGTCCGTGACTCTCTGTCTCTTTATTGGTGCATTTAGTCCATTTACATTCAGCGTAATTATAGATAAGTAAGTTTTTAGTGCTGTCATTTTGATGCCTTTTCATGTGTGTTGTTGGCCATTTCATTTTTCCACATGCTTTTTTGTGCTGAGATGTTTTTCTTAGTAGCTTGTGAGATCCTCATTTTCATAATGTTTAACTTTGTGTTTATTGAGTCGTTACGTTTTTCTTGGCTTTTTTCTTGAGTTATGGGATTGATATTCCTTTTTGTGGTTACCTTTTTATTTACCCCTATTTTTCTAAGTAAAACCCTAACTTGTATCCTTCTATTTCGCCTTGTATCACTCTCCATCTGGCAGTTCAATGCCTCCTATATTTAGTGCCTCTTTTTGATTATTTTGATCGTTTATCTATTGATTTCCATGATTTCCTGTTGTGTGTATGATTTTGTTTATTTATTTATTTTTTAGAATTAGTCTTAATTTGTTTGTTTTTGTGCTTTCCCTGTTTGAGTTGCGTTGATATCAGGACGTTCTGTTTTGTGACCTTGTATTGTGCTGGTACCTGATATTATTGGTCATCCGGCCAAACAATCTCCTTTAGCATTTCTTGCAGTCTTGGTTTAGTTTTTGCAAATTCTCTAAACTTATATTTATCTGTAAATATCTTAATTTCTCCTTCATATTTCAGAGAGAGTTTTGCTGGATATATGATCCTTGGTTGGCAGTTTTTCTCGTTCAGTGCTCTGTATATGTCGTCCCATTCCCTTTTTGCCTGCATGGTTTCTGCTGAGTAGTCTGAAGTTATTCTTATTGATTCTCCCTTGAAGGAAACCTTTCTTTTCTCCCTGGCTGCTTTTAAAATTTTCTCTTTATCTTTGGTTTTGGCAAGTTTGATGATGATATGTCTTGGTGTTTTTCTTTTTGGATCAATCTTAAATGGGGTTCGATGAGCATCTTGGATAGATATCCTTTCGTCTTTCATGATGTCAGGGAAGTTTTGTGTCAGGAGTTCTTCAACTATTTTCTCTGTGTTTTCTGTCCCCCCTCCCTGTTCTGGGACTCCAATCACTCACAAGTTATCCTTCTTGATAGAGTCCCACGTGATTCTTAGGGTTTCTTCATTTTTTTTAATTCTTTTATCTGATTTTTTTTCAGCTATGTTGGTGTTGTTTCCCTGGTCCTCCAGAAGTCCCAGTCTACATTCTAATTGCTCGAGTCTGCTCCTCTGACTTTCTATTGCGTTGTCAAATTCTGTAATTTTATTGTTAATCTTTTGGATTTCTACATGCTGTCTCTCTATGGATTCTTGCAACTTGTTAATTTTTCCACTATGTTCTTGAATAATCTTTTTGAGTTCTTCAACAGTTTTATCAGTGTGTTCCTTGGCTTTTTCTGCATTTATCCGAATTTCATTTGTGATATCTTTAAGCATTCTGTAAATTAGTTTTTTATATTCTGTATCTGATAATTCCAGGATTGTATCTTCATTTGGGAAAGATTTTGATTCTTTTGTTTGGGGGGTTGGAGAAGCTGTCATGGTCTGTTTCTTTATGTGGTTTGATATGGACTGCTGTCTCCGAGCCATCACTGGGAAACTAGATTTTCCAAGTAGTCGGCTAAAAAAAAATGCAGTCAGATCCCTATCTGAATTCTCTCTCTGGCTCCGGGTATTCGGATGTTAACGGGGTCGCCTGGGGAGGGTGGGGGAGGGATCTGAGAGCTAGGAGTGTAGCACCACAGAATATAGAGCTGAACACCACGTTCACGCTCCGCCCCAGTTCGCCAAAATCCGGGCTGGACGAGTCCCTGGCTAGGACACTGCTTTCCTTGCTCGGAAACCAGTCACTTCCTCCTGGGGACTTCCTCCGGTGCGCGGCACCGCTCGTGGGCACTGGGTGGGCATTTCCCACACGAATGGGTGGGCCCACCCCCAGGGTCTATTCAGGCGATTATAATTGGGTCCCGCGGTCACGCCCCGCCCGTGCGCGCGCCCAAATCCCAGCGGGAAGACTTCCGGGTTGAGACGCTGCTTTCCCCGTTCCGGAACCAGTCACTTCCTCCCGGGGACTTCTCCTTCCGGAGCGCCACACCTCTCGCGCGAACTGGGTTGGCGTCACCTGCACGGCCAGGTGGGCCCGCCCCCTGGGTCAATTCAGGGTAATAAAAATGGACCCCGCGCTCATGCCCCGCTCGTGCGCGCGCCCAAGTCCCAGCAGGATGGCACCCTGTCTGGGACGCTACTTTCCGCGCTTCGGGACCAATCACTTCCTCCCGGGGACTTCTCCTTCCGGTGTGCCACACCTCTCGCACAAACTGGGAGGGCGTCACTCGCAGGACCAGGTGGGCCCGCCACCTCGGTCAATTCAGGGTAATGAAAATGGACCCCGCGCTCATGCCCCGCCCGCGCGCGCACACGCGCGCGCCCAGATCCCAGCGGAATGGCTCCCCGTCTGGGATGCTGCTTTCCCTGCTTTGAGATCAGACACTTCCAGGGATTTCTCCCTCTGGTGTGGTGCGCCACACGCGTGGACTGGGTGTGCGTTCTCCCGCACGAACGTGTGGGCCCCACCCTGGGGTCACTTTAGGGAAATATAGTTGACCCCCCCCGCTCGCGCCCCGTCGGCTTCTCGCCTAACTCCCGGCGGGACGGCACCCCAGCTGGGACGCTGTTCTCCCCCCTCCCAGATCAGTCACTGCCTTCCGGGTGCTTCTCCCTCTGGCTGCGCCCCTACTCCGCCCGCGCCAACCTGCTAAACTTCCTCCCGGGATGGGTTCGGGGGGGAAGGGGTGGGCCCCCTTTCTGTGCCGTCTGCCCCCCTGGACTCTGCCCCAGATCGGGCTCCGAAGGTCACCTGCCTGGTGCGCTGGCTCCTAGTTCTGAAAACAGTCGCTGTCTGCCCGTATTTGTTCGTTTTCCGTCTCTAAGTCTGTGCTTGTTGTTCAGAGTTCGTAGATTGTTATGTACGTGATCGATTCCCTTGTTTTTCCGAGTCTTTGTTGCAAGAGGGATCCGCGGTAGCGTCCACCTAGTCCGCCATCTTGGCCCCGGCTCAGAATGGGCTTTAAGGAAGAACTCTTTTGAATTTCTTGTAGTAGAGCTTTGTAGTTTTCTTTGTATAGGTCTTTTACATCCTTGGTAAGATTTATTCCTAAGTATTTTATCTTCTTGGGGACTACTGTGAGTGGTATTGATTTGGTGATTTCCTCTTCGATGCTCTTTTTGTTGATGTAGAGGAATCCAAGTGATTTTTGTATGTTTGACTTATAACCTGAGACTCTGCCAAACTCTTCTATTAGTTTCAGTAGTTTTCTGGAGGATTCCTTAGGGTTTTCTGTGTATAAGATCATGTCATCTGCAAATAGAGATAATTTTACTTCCTCTTTGCCAATCCAGATGCCCTTTATTTCTTTGTCTAGCCTAATTGCTCTGGTTAGGACTTCTAGCACAATGTTGAATAAGAGTGGTGATAAAGGGCATCCTTGTCTGGTTCCCATTCTCAAGGGAAATGCTTTCAGGTTCTCTCCATTTAGAGTGATGTTGGCTGTTGGCTTTGCATAGATGCCCTTTATTATGTTGAGGAATTTTCCTTCAATTCCTATTTTGGTGAGAGTTTTTATCATAAATGGGTGTTGGACTTTGTCAAATGCCTTTTCTGCATCAATTGATAAGATCATGTGGTTTTTGTCTTTTGTTTTATTAATATGGTGGATTACATTAATGGTTTTTCTAATATTAAACCAGCCTTGCATACCTGGTATAAATTCCACTTGGTCGTGGTGAATTATTTTTTTGATATGTTGTTGAATTCTATTGGCTAGAATTTTGTTGAGGATTTTTGCATCAATGTTCATGAGGGATATAGGTCTGTAAGTTTCTTTTTTTTGTAATGTCTTTACCTGGTTTTGGTATCAGGGAGATGGTGGCTTCATAGAACGAGTTGGGTGGTATTCCTTCATTTTCTATGCTTTGAAGTACCTTTAGCAGTAGTGGTGTAAACTCTTCTCTGAAAGTTTGGTAGAACTCTGCAGTGAAGCTGTCCGGGCCAGGGCTTTTTTTTGTTGGGAGTTTTTTGATTACCGTTTCAATCTCTTTTTTTGTTATGGGTCTATTTAGTTGTTCTACTTCTGAATGTGTTAGTTTAGGTAGGTAGTGTTTTTCCAGGAATTCATCCATTTCTTCTAGGTTTGCAAATTTGTTAGAGTACAATTTTTCATAATAATCTGATATGATTCTTTTAATTTCAGTTGGGTCTGTTGTGATGTGGCCCTTCTCGTTTCTTATTCGGGTTATTTGTTTCCTTTCCTGTATTTCTTTAGTCAGTCTAGCCAATGGTTTATCAATTTTGTGAATTTTTTCAAAGAACCACCTTTTAGCTTTGTTAATTCTTTCAATTGTTTTTCTGTTCATTTTTTTTTTTAATTCATTTAGTTCAGCTCTAATTTTTATTATTTGTTTTCTTCTGGTGCCTGATGGATTCTTTTGTTGCTCACTTTCTATTTGTTCAAGTTGTCGGGACAGTTCTCTGATTTTGGCTCTTTCTTCTTTTTGTATGTGTGCATTTATCGATATAAATTGGCCTCTGAGCACTGCTTTTGCTGTGTCCCAGAGGTTTTGATAGGAAGTATTTTCATTCTCGTTGCTTTCTAAGAATTTCCTTATTCCCTCCTTGATGTCTTCTATAACCCAGTCTTTTTTGAGGAGGGTATTGTTCAGTTTCCAAGTTATTTGATTTCTTTTCCCTGATTTTTCTGTTATTGATTTCCACTTTTATGGCCTTGTGGTCTGAGAAGATGCTTTGTAATATTTCGATGTTTTGGACTCTGCAAAGGTTTGTTTTATGACCTAATATGTGGTCTATTCTAGAGAATGTTCCATGTGCGCTAGAAAAAAAAGTATACTTTGCAGCCGTTGGGTGGAGAGTTCTGTACAAGTCAATGAGGTCAAGTTGGTTGATTGTTGTAACTAGGTCTTCTGTGTCTCTATTGAGCTTCTTACTGGATGTCCTGTCCTTCTCCGAAAGTGGTGCGTTGAAGTCTTCTACTATAATTGTGGAGGTGTGTATCTCACTTTTCAGTTCTCTTAAAATTTGATTTATGTATCTTGCAGCCCTGTCATTGGGTGCATAAATATTTAATATGGTTATGTCTTCCTGATCAATTGTCCCTTTTATCATTATGTAGTGTCCTTCTTTATCCTTTGTGGTGGATTTAAGCCTAAAGTCTATTTTGTCAGAAATTAATATTGCTACTCCTCTTCTTTTTTGCTTATTGTTTGCTTGATATATTTTTTTTCCATCCTTTGAGTTTTAGTTTGTTTGTGTCTCTAAGTCTAAGGTGTGTCTCTTGTAGGCAGCATATAGACGGATCGTGTTTCTTTATCCAGTCCGAGACTCTCTGTTTCTTTATTGGTGCATTTAGTCCATTTACATTCAGCATAATTATAGATAAATAAGTGTTTAGTGTTTTCATTTTGATGCCTTTTTATGTGTGTTGTTGACAATTTCATTTTTCCACTTACTTTTTTGTGCTGAGACGTTTTTCTTTGTAAATTGTGAGATCCTCATTTTCATAGTATTTGACTTTATGTTTGTTGAGTCGTTACGTTTTTCTTGGCTTTCATTTTGAGTTATGGAGTTGTTATACCTCTTTGTGGTTACCTTAATATTTACCCCTATTTTTCTAAGTAAAAACCTAACTTGTATTGTCCTATATCACCTTGTATCCCTCTCCATATGGCAGTTCTATGCCACGTGTATTTAGTCCCTCTTTTTGATTATTGTGATCTTTTACGTATTGACTTCAATGATTCCCTGTTATGGGCTTCTTTTTTTTTTTAATTAATCTTAATTTGTTTTTGTGATCTCCCTATTTGAGTTGATATCAGGATGTTCTGTTTTGTGACCTTGTGTTGTGCTGGTATCTGATATTATTGGTTTTCTGACCAAACAATTTCCTTTAGTATTTCTTGTAGCTTTGGTTTGGTTTTTGCAAATTCTCTAAGCTTGTGTTTATCTTTAAATATCTTAATTTTGCCTTCATATGTCAGAGAGAGTTTTGCTGGATATATGATCCTTGGCTGGCAGTTTTTCTCCTTCAGTGTTCTGTATATGTCATCCCATTGCCTTGTTGCCTGCATTGTTTCTGCTGAGTAGTCTGAACTTATTGATTCTCCCTTGAAGGAGACCTTTCTTTTATCCCTGGCTGCTTTTAAAATTTTCTCTTTATCTTTGGTTTTGGCAAGTTTGATGATGATATGTCTTGGTGTTTTTCTTTTTGGATCAATCTTAAATGGGGCTCGATGAGCATCTTGGATAGATATCCTTTCGTCTTTCATGATGTCAGGGAAGTTTTCTGTCAGCAGATCTTCAACTATTTTCTCTGTGTTTTCTGTCCTCCCTCCCTGGTCTGGGACTCCAATCACTCGCAAGTTATCCTTCTTGATAGAGTCCCACGTGATTCTTAGGGTTTCTTCATTTTTTTTAATTTTTTTATCTGATTTTTTTCAGCTATATTGGTGTTAATTCCCTGGTCCTCCAGATTTCCCACTCTGCATTCTAATTGCTCGAGTCTGCTCCTCTGACTTCCTATTGCGTTGTCTAATTCTGTAATTTTATTGTTAATCTTTTGGATTTCTGCATGCTGTCTCTCTATGGATTCTTGCAACTTATTAATTTTTCCACTATGTTCTTGAATAATCTTTTTGAGTTCTTCAACAGTTTTATCAGTGTGTTCCTTGGCTTTTTCTGCGGTTTGCCGATTTCATTTCTGAGGTCATCCCTGATGTCTTGAAGCATTCTGTAAATTAGTTTTTTTATATTCTGTATCTGATAATTCCAGGATTGTATCTTCATTTGGGAAAGATTTTGATTCTTTTGTCTGGGGGGTTGTAGAAGCTGTCATGGTCTGCTTCTTTACGTGGTTTGATATCGACTGCTGTCTCCGAGCCATCACTAAGATATAAAAAAATATAGTAGTGGTTTATTCTGTAATTGCTCACTGAATCTTATCTTGTTTTATTTTCTTTCAATATACGTGGATGGGCTACTAGATTGTGCTGTCTTGTTTATTGTAGCCCTTGACTTACTTATAACCTATTACCAGCTGATTTGGGCTGTTGCCAGATATATATGCCTGAGTCTATTCACTATTCTTGAGTAGAATCTGATTTTGGGTCCTCAAGTGTGTGCTGCACCCTAACACCTATCCACCTCAAGAAGTAGTGGTGATAGCTGTGTGCACCAGATTCTATTAGCAGCTGGGTTTCACACTCCGGGGGGGCAGGATGCTGACAGGCTTCCCCCAAGTGTCAGTGAGGTAGGTGTGTCTCTATTCCTATAGCACCTTGGTGGGAGGGCACTGCAGATGTACCTTAGGTCTCCAATGTAAGTACCTCTACTGATTAGTAGGTGTCATCCTCCTTAGACCCCTAAGGCAAGAGGCTAGGTGGTCTCAGGGGAGCTTCAGCCCTCAGTTCCCTGTTGTGGGTCAGTTAGGACTCTGTTGAATAAGCAGAGATATCAGACCTGGGAAGCTTGTTTTTCCAGTAAATCCGCTAAAAAAAATGCAGTCAGATCCCTATCAGAACTGCCTTTGGATTATAACCACCACCTTGTTCCCTGTAAGGATGAAAGCCTGAGATTTGGATCATGTATGCTTGGCTGGAGCTGGTTCTGTGTTTTTAGTCCAATTAGGGAAAGATTTTTGGTATCTGGGTTTTTTGTGGTTGCTTCTCTCAGGCCGGAAGAATGGGTTAGGAAAAGACCCCAAAAAAAAGGGAAAAGCAAAGCCGCCGCGGAGCCGGAGCCATTCTCCTTCTGGCTCAGGAAATTCCAATGTTAATGAAGCTGCCTGCGAAGGGGGGGGATTCAGAAAAACAGGAGAGTAGCACCCCGGAACATAGCCAAAGTTGCTTATCTTGCTTGGGATGACTATTTTATCTGTCGCCTATGTGTGCTAGCTGTGTGGAGATTGCCCCCGAGGGTCTGGCCCACTAAAACCACGGTCAGATCCTCTGCTGCCAGTCCAAAGCCCAGCGTCAAGGTTCCCCTGCTGGGACGCTGCACTCCCGGCTCCAAAACCAGTCACTGCCTCCTGGAGACTTCTCGTCCCGCCAGCCGTGTCGCCGCGCCACCTCCGCGGACCATCTGGGCCCCCTCCCGGGGTTAGTTTAGGGGAGTAGAGCTTCGCCCCGTGTTTGTGCCGTGAGTAGATGCCGTGTTCAGCTCCCCTGCACCCAGTCCAAAGCCTGGCGCCAAGGTTCCCCAGCTGGGACACTGCACTCCCGGCTCCAAAACCAGTCACTGCCTCCCGGGGACTTCTCCCACCAGCCGCGTCACTACGCTGCCCTCGCGGACCAGCTGGGCCCCCTCCCGGGGTCAGTTCAGGGGGGTAGGACTGCACCCCTTGTTTGCGCCGTCACAAGATTTTGTGTTCAGCTCTCCTGGGTCCAGTCCTAAGCCCAGCACCAAGGTTACCTGACTGGGACGCTGGCTCCAGGCTCCAAAAACAGTCGCTGCTTCCCCATATTTGTTCGTTCTCCGTCTCTGTCATTCAGCTCAACTCTTTAAATCTGTGTTTGTTGTTCAGGGTTCGTAGATTGTTATGTATATGATCAATTCACTTGTTTTTCCGAGTCTTTGTTGCAAGAGGGATCCGAGGTAGCGTCTACCTAGTCAGCCATCTTGGCCCCGCCTCCACATTTTTTTCTTTTTAAAATTAATCTTAATTTGTTTTTGTGATTTCCCTATTTGAGTTGATATCAGGATATTCTGTTCTGTGACCTTGTGTTGTGTTGGTATCTGATATTATTGATTTTCTGACCAAACAATTTCCTTTAGTAATTCTTGTAGCTTTGGTTTGGTTTTTGCAAATTCTCTAAGTTGTGTTTATCTGTAAATGTTTTAATTTCACCTTCATATTTGAGAGAGAGTTTTGCTGGATATATGATCCTTGGCTGGCAGTTTTTCTCCTTCAGTGCTCTATATACGTCATCCCATTGCCTTCTTGACTGCATGGTTTCTGCTGAGTAGTCTGAACTTATTGATTCTCATTGGTAGGAGACTATTCTTTTATCCCTGGCTGCTTTTAAAATTTTCTCTTTATCTTTGGTTTTGGCAAGTTTGATGATAATATGCCTTGGTGATATTCTTTTTGGATCAATCTTATATGGAGTTCAATAAGCATCTTGGATAGATATCCTTTCATCTTTCATGATGCCACTGAAGTTTTCTGCCAACAGATCTTCAACTATTCTCTCTGTGTTTTCTGTTATCCCTCCCTGTTCTGGAACTCCAATCACACGCAAGTTGTTCTTCTTGATAGAGCCCCACATGATTCTTAGGGTTTCTTTCTTTTTTTTTTTTTTTTTATTCTTTTATCTGATTTTTCTTCAACTATATTGGTATCAATTGCCTTACCCTCCACCTCCCCCACTCTGCATTCCAATTGCTCGAGTCTTCTCCTCTGACTTCCTATTGAGTTGTCTAATTCTGACATTTTACTGTTAATCTTTTGGATTTCTGAATGCTGCCTCTCTAAGGATTCTTGCAGCTTATTAATTTTTCCACTATGTTCTTGAATAATCTTTTTGATTTCTTCAACTGCTTTATCAGTGTGTTCCTTGGCTTTTTCTGTAGATTGCCTTATTTCATTTCTGAGGTCATCCCTGATGTCTTGAAGCATTCTGTAAATTAGTTTTTTTATATTCTGCATCTGGCAATTCCAGGATTGTACCTTCATTTGAGAAAGATTTTGATTCTTTAATTTGGGGAGTTGTAGAAGCAATCATGGTCTGCTTCTTTATGTGGTTTGATATCAACTGCTGTCTCCAAGCCATGTATAAGACATTGTAGTGATTTATTTTATATTTGCTCACTGAGTTTTATCTTGTTTTGTTTTCTTTCAATATACACAGACGGGCTACTAGATTGTGCTGTCTTGATTGTTGTAGCCTTTGAATCACTTATGTCCTATCACCAGCTGGTTTGGGCTGTTACCAGATATATAAGCCTAAGCATCTGTTCACTATTCTTGAATAGAATCAGCTTAGGTGTTCTGATTTTGGGTCACCAAGTGTGTGGTGTAGACTGTCACCTATTAACTTGGAGGAGTAGTGGTTATAGTTTTGTGCACCAGATTCTAGTAACAGCAGGTGGTCACACTCCAGGTGGGGCAGGATGCTGACAGCCTTCCCCCACCTGCCAGTGAGGTAGGTGTGTCTCTATTCCTAAAGCACTTTGGTGGGTGGGTTCTGTAGCTGTACCTTAGGCACCCAATGCATGTACCTCTAAAGACTGGTAGGTGTCAGTATCCTCAGACCTCTTTGGCAGGTGGCTAGGTGGTTTGGGTGGAGCTTCAGCCCTCAGTTCCCCACTGTGGATCAGTGAGGGCTCTGTTTAATAGGTAGAGATATCAGACCTAGAAAACTTTTTCTTTCCAGACATTTACAGTCAGATCTCTATCAGAACTTCCTTTGCATTATAATAGCCACCTTGTTCCCTGCAGGGATGAAAGCCAAAGACTGTGGATCTCATATGCTTGTCTGGAGCTGGTTCTGTATTTTTATTATGATTTAGGGAAGTCAGGGAAGTATTTTTTGTCCCTGGGTTTTTAGTAGCTGCTTCTTTCAGCCCAGGAGAATGGGTTAGGAAAAAAAAAAAAAAAAAACACAGAGCAAACAAACTGCAGAGCACTTCATTCCCTGCCCAGGAAATTCCAATGTTAATGAAGCCACATGGGGCAGGGAGGGGAGGGATCAGATAGATAGGAGAGCATAGCACCCAGCAATATAGACAAAGTTACTTATCTTGCTTGGTGATGACAGTTTTATCTGAGATTCACACCGGGGGGGGGGGGGGCGGTGGGCGTGTAGCTTGTGTGCGCTGGCTGGGTCAAGATTGCCCCTGAGGGTCAGACCCACGTCCCGTGCTTTTGCTGTCTCAGCAGCCATGGTCAGCTCCTCTGCTCCCAATCCAAAGCCCAGCACCAAGGTTCCCTGGCTGGGACACCGCACTCCAGGTTCCAAAACCAGTTGCTGCCTCCCAGTGACTTCTCCTGTCAGCCGTGTTGTTGTGCTGCCTGCCTGCACTGGCTGGGCTTCCCCTGAGGTCAGTTCAGGGGGCTAGGGCTGCATCCCGTGTTTGTGCCATCTCAGGAAGCCGTGCTCAGCTCCCCTGCTCCCAGACCAAAGCCCGGCGCCAAGGTTTTCTGACTGGGACACTGGGTCCAGGCTCCAAAAACAGTTGCTCCTTCCCCATGGTTGCTCGTTCTCTCGTTAACCACGTCAGTGTGCAGCCTGCTTGCGTTGCCTGGGTCTCTACCGAGGTTATCCCAGGGGGTTAGGGGTTAGGGCTGTGTCCCGTGTCTGCCCCGCCTGAGCAAGCAGCAATCAGGCCCACCTCTCGGCACCAGGGAACTGCGAGGGCTCAAGGCTGTGGAGCGGGTCGCCGGTTCCAGAGGCGGTCACTGCTTCAGAGTGTAGCTTTTCACTCCCCTGTCACTCAGGTCAATTCTTTAGATCTGTGTTTGATGGTCAGGGTTCATAGATTGTCATGTATGTGATCGATTCACTTGTTTTTCCGAGTCTTTGTTGCAAGAGGGGTCCGAGGTAGCTTCTACCTAGTCAGCCATCTTGGCCCTGCCTCCAAGTTATTCACCTTTTGATTTCTGCAACTTTCCCTTTCTCATACAAGTTTTTGCATACACTATGGTGAAGCAGTCGACTCAACATAGTATGGTGAAATTGGTGGTCTGTTTCATAGTCTTCCCTTGGCCTTGTTCTGACTGATGATATTCAGCCTCTTCGTTGTCTGTTTTCACAGATGTAGTCGATTTGATTCCTGTGCATTCTGTCTGGAGAGATCCATGTGTATAGTCGTAGTTTATGTTGTTGAAAAAAGGTATTTGCAGTGAATAGGTCACTGATCTTGCAAAAATTCTATCATGTAATTCCTGAAGTAATTTCTATCACCAAGGCCATATTTTCCAACTACTGACCCTTCTTTGTTTCCAAGTTTCATATTCCAATCTCTGGTAATTAGCAATGCATCTTGATTGCATGTTTGATCCACTTCACGCTGCAGAAGTTGGTAAAAATCTTCAATTTTTTTCATTTTGGCATTAGTGGTTGGTGTGTAAATTTGAATAATATTCATATTAACTGGCCTTTTCCTTGTAGGTGCATGGATATTATCCTATAACCGATAGCATTGTATTTCAGGATAGATCTTGAGTTGTTATTCTTGACAATGAATGCAATGCCATCCCTCTTCAATTTGTCACTCCTGGCATAGTAAGCGATATGTCTGATTCAAAATGGCCAACGCCAGTCCATTTCAGCTCACTAATACCTAGGACAGAGCCCTGATGGCACAGTGGTTAAGGGCTTGGCTGCTAACCAAAAGGTCAGCAGTTTGAATCCACCAGGTGCTCCTTGGAAACCCTACAGGGCAGTTCTACTCCATTCTATAGGGTTGCTATGAGTCAGAATCTCTGGATGGCACCTAACAACAACAATACCTAGGATATCTATTTTCAACTGTTCCATTTAATTTTTGAAAACTTCCAATTTTCATTCCATGTTCTGATTATTCATGGATATTTGTAGTTGTTTCTTCTCATTTTGAGTCATGCCACATCAGTAAATGAAGGTCCCAAAAGCTTTACTCCATCCATGTCATTAAGGTCAACTCTACTTTGAGGAGGCAGCTCTTCCCCATTCGTATTTTGAGTGACTTCCAACCTTAGGGCACTATATCAGATAATGTGTCGCTATTCATAAGATTTTCCTGGCCAATTTTTTCAGAAGTAGACCACCAGGTCCATCTTCCCAGCCTGTCGTAGTCTGGAAGCTCTGCTGAAACCTATCCACCATGGGTGACCCTGCTGGTATTTGAAATACCTATGGCATTGCTTCCAGCAACACAGCAACACACACGTCACCACAGTATGACAAACAGACAAGTGGTTGAATAAAGGCATAAACAAGTAAAATAACAGCATGTCAGGTGGTGTTGAGCATTAGGGAGAACAAAGAGCAAGACCCAGGAGTCTGGAAGAAGGGAATACACAGGAAGGGTTAGTGTTTTTCAAAGATGGTCAGAGAAGGCCTCCATCCTCCCTTATGAAGTTACATGTGAGCCAAGACCCAAAGGAAGGGAGCAGGAGCCACTGGTCTATCTGGGGAAAGCCTGTTACAGGCAGGGAGGACAGAAAGTACAAATAAGAGTGCCCAAAATATGCTAATACATATTTTCCTATGTACCGAAGCTTTTTGAAATATTAGGCAGAGGATATATACATATAAAACTTAGCACACCCAGATCACTCTTACAGCAATTTACATTCCTATCAGTAATATACAAGAATGTCCCTTTCACTACAAATTGATGAGTGCTGGATACAACCAATCTTTTTAACTTTTGCCAAAGTGATGCTTCAATTTTCATTTCTCTGACTACCAGTGATGTTAGGAGACTTTTCATGTTTTGGTCATTGACAGATTCTCAGTTTGAGGCCTTTAAAACATTTGCATTAACATTGTTATTGCCAAATCCTAGCTCTCTGTCACAGCGTAGAAAAGTGCCACCCATGTGGTGATGTTGGGTTCATGGCAGGACCTTTCCCAGAGCAGGGGAAGCCCGTTCCTAAGACACCCGGACAGAAAAGGGGTCAAATAGAAAAACAACAAAAAGATATATTAAAAATAATAATCTCTTCTGCAACCCTCTGGTATCACACCAATACCTCAAGGCAACCAATGTTAATTTGCAATTTGGTGTATATCCTCTTCATCCTGACAAGCTATCAAGTCAGGAGATAGGGCTTCCTGCCTGCTGGGATGAATTGGTTCTAGATATGAGTGAGGCAACCTCCCAATGGATAGACCGCGCATACTACTAAATGCTTAATTAGGGCTAGGGATGGGGCGGGGCATGATACCCTCTAGCTCTGATAGCATATGATCTGGTACTATACTTTCCTTGGAGCCCCTGGGTGGCGCAAATTATTAATACACTAAGCTGCTAACCAAAAGGTTGAAAGTTTGAGTCTACCCAGAGGCACTTCGGAAGAAAAGCCTTGCAGTCTACTTCAGAAAAATCAGCCATTGAAAACCCTGCAGAGCACAGTTCTACTCTACACATGTGGGGTCGCCATGAGTCGGAATGGACTGGAGGACAACTGATTTAACAAATGTAATCACCTCACTCCTTTTCTGAATTTTTTGTTTCTGATTCAGTGGTGACTTGGCCAGCTTTGAGTCAGTGGATCTGAGCTATGATTCCTAAGGGTTACAGTGAACTTTCTCATGCTGAGTGGGCAGATGATGCTTGTCATCTCATTATGGCTCCAAAACTTTATACTTCTATGGCCTTGGGCATGTTATTTTTCTCTCTGTTCTTTGATTTTTTATTTCTAAAACGGACAAAACACTACCACTGCTTCTTAGGCTTCTTGTTAGGATTATACGAAATAATCTTTGTGAAGCAATTAGCACAGTGCCTGGCACATAGTAAGTACTCAACAAAAGTTAGCTATTATTATGTTGGCTATGAGTTGGCATCGACTCAATAGCAGTGGGTACTTTTTTTAATATAATTTTTATTGTGCTTTAAGTGAAAGTTTACAAATCAAGTCAGTCTGTCACACAAAAACCCGTATACACCTTGCTACACACTCCCAATTACTATCCCCCTAATGAGACAGCCTGCTCTCTCCCTCCACTCTCTCTTTTCATGTCCATTTCGCCAGCTTCTAACCCCCTCCACCCTCTCATCTCCCCTCCAGGCAGGAGATGCCAACATAGGTCTCAAGTGTCCACCTGATCCAAGAAGCTCACTCCTCACCAGCATCTCTCTCCAACCCATTGTCCAGTCCAATCCATGTGTGAAGAGTTGGCTTCGGGAATGGTTCCTGTCCTGGGGCAACAGAAGGTCTGGGGACCATGACCACTGGGGTCCATCCAGTCTCAGTCAGACCATTAAGTCTGGTCTTTTTATGAGAATTTGGGGTCTGCATCCCACTGCTCTCCTGCTCCCTCAGGGGTTCTCTGTTGTGCTCCCTGTCAGGGCAATCATCGGTTCTACCCGGGCACCATCTAGTTCTTCTGGTCTCAGAATGATGTAGTCTCTGGTTCATGTGGCCCTTTCTGTCTCTTGGGCTCGTAATCACCTTGTGTCCTTGGTGTTCTTCATTCTCCTTTGGTCCAGGTGGGTTGAGATCAATTGATGCATCTTAGATGGCAGCTTGCTATCATTTAAGACCCCAGATGCCACTCTTCAAAGTGGGATGCAGAATGTTTTCTTAACAGATTTTGTTATGCCAATTGACTTAGATGTCCCCTGAAACCATGGTCCCCAGACAATGGGTACTTTTTTTAATTGTTGTTTTTTTATATACACTGTTGCAATGTCAGAAACTTTTGTGGTATAGTGGTTAAGAGCTATGGCTACTATCCAAAAGGTCAGCAGTGTAAATTCCCCAGGTGCTCCTCAGAAACCCTATGGGGCAGTTCTACCCTGTCCTATAGGGTTCTTATGAGTGGAAATCAACTCAACGGCAGTGGGTTTGGTTTTTCGGTTTAGTTGCAATGTCTGTAAAGGTGAGTTCTTAAGCCTGGAATTACAGTCCCGTCTGTGAACTGAGCTACACTGAGAGGACTTAATTTTGCTCATCAGGTTGTTGATTGATGCTTGTTTGCTAACCCTGGAAATGCTGGCAAAGGCGGGAAGGAGGGCTGGCAGAGTAGCTGCACTAATTACTGAAGGTGCAAATTCAACATGTAGCACTCTTGCAAGACATAATGAGCCTTTGCTGAGGTGAACAGGAGGTTTGTTACATACATTAGAATTAGATGCTGTAATTGCTTAGCATCCCAAAGGTGAACGATTCCTTGAGAATTGGAAGAAAACAATCCACCCACCTCTACTTGACGATAAAAGAGTCTCCTTCAAATAGAACTCAATTGGCAGATAAGCAGGCAACCAGGACATAAGGGTAATTTGGTCAACACAACAGGTGATTAGATATGCTGCTATCTGTTCCCAAACACCACAGGGAGAGATGGAAGGCTGTGAGGAGGAAACAATGTCCTTCATGAAGGGGAACCTGCAGCATTTCTTCACCAATTAATGAGGGAATTGGCAATGGATCTTTATGCTTCTGTTTGTTTAAAACACAGGAGTTGAACCAGCCAATCCAAAAGTAACCACGATAAGAATAAGAATAATTTTTGGTCCTTTCCTTTAAGGAGTATTATTCATTGTCCTGGACATGTCCAAATAAATTACAGTCCGAGTGCTTAGAATCTAAGACAAATCTGATGACGTTGAGAGAATAAATATATTTAATAATTTAGCAATTATGTTATTTAACAAACTGTTCAACAGTGCCACCTATAGGCAAACACACACCTCTTTCATGGCATGATGGGAAGTACGTAAGGGGAGACTCACCACTATGTGGAAGCCTGCTAATCTGGTAAGGGCTTAGCAGTCACACTGAAGTTATAACCCTAGATTTTCATTAGCTCTATGGAGTTGGGCAGGTTTATCAATAATTTCTGAGTTATTCAATAATTGTTTTTACACCTCCAGTGACAAGAAACCCATTTTAACTGAAACAAGCTATCCCATCTTTGGACACTAGAATACCAGGAAGTTTGATTTTAAAAGGTCCTCTTGAAATAATTTTACTCATTAAAATTCATAAAAAGTTCAGCTTCTCCCTCTTGGTGATTTCAAAACAATGCTTATCCTTATCCATATAGTTATTAAAATATTGGAAGATAAATACCGGGGTCCTTTGTAATCTTCCTTTCTCCAGGTTACATATTATTGGTTGTCCTGAGGGTTATTCTATACAGAATAAAATAGTTATCACTAACATCACTGTCAACCTCATGCTTACAAGCATTTTTGCACTTTTATGGGGTACATTTATTACTCCTTTTGTGGACTTGTTAAACAGGCTGAGGTAAGTGGCTTATTTCAGATCGCATAGTTATAGCTATCTTTTAAAGAAAATGAGACTGTGACCTTAAGCATTGTGGTAGTGTTTTTGAAATTTGATGAAATCAATGTCTTCCCAAATTCATAAACTCATACACCCAAAGTTAGCGTACAGGATTAAGCACCTCTTAAATCCCGTCTCTGGAATCCCTGGGTAGTACAAATGGTTAATACCCTGGCTGCTAACCAAAAGGTTGAAGGTTCACGTGCACCCAGAGGTGCTTCAGAAAAAATGCCTGGAGATCTACTTCTTAAAAATAAGCCATTGAAAACCTTATGGAGCATAGTTCTATTCTGACATGCCTGGGGTTACCATGAGTTGGAATTAACTCAACAGCAATTGTTTTTTTGTTTGTTTTGTTTTGTTTGGATTCCATCTCTGGTCTCAGGTCTTGCCCCTAACACAGCAATCCTACCTGGACCTCCAGTTCAAAACTATTTTGTTAAAAAATTAAAATAGATGGGGTCCAAATTCTATTCTATCCTGCTTCCCCCAGTGCCATTCTCCATCCTTCCTCAGCAAACATGATAAGATTTCACAAACTCCAGTAGAAGAAACAAATCTCTTGGTTTTCGTTGGCCTAGAATATATTGCTGCTGTGTGTTTTCACACCAGCATGTAGAATCTATTGCTAAAAAGCCAGAAAGCTATTCTGTAATTTTCAGTCTGTACAGTTCTTTGGTCTGGGATACTGTGGAGATTTCAAATCTAGCTATAGCTGTGTGGTAAGCAACCCCCCCACCCCCACCCCAGGGCCTCGCTTCCAGAAAAAGCCAGCACCCTCCACAAAAGAAAGAAGAAAACACTCTTCTCTGGTAAGAAGATAGAAAGCTTAGGGTCAAGAAGGCAGCAGACATGTGGATCTAAGGTTTTCAAAGGGGAGAAGGAAAGATTGCCTTGTGAGCTATAATTTTCAGCTCTGCGAAGGCACCACAAGCCACACATCATCACTACGCAGCTATTGTATTTCAGACATTGATTTTTGTGATGAGGTACAGGCAAGGCAAACACTGAATTTTCATTAGCTCCTTGGGAAAAGTGAGCATCCTCCTTAGAGCAAACTGTCCAGAATAAATAAAAAAAAAAATGCCATATATTAAGGGATAATTTATAAAAGCCAGCTCAAAGAAACTTAAACAAACAGCGGCAATAGCAAGAAAGCATTTCTGGGTGAGTCACTGATTTGAACTAAATCATATCCATGTTACGGAGCTTCCTGTTCAAGGCATTCCTCTTTTTTTTTTTTTTAATATTTATTTATTGTGTTTTAAGTGAAAGTTTACAATACAAGTCAGTCTCTCATACAAAAATTTATACACGCCTTGCTATGTAACCCTAGCTGCTCTCCGCCTCATGAGACAGCACACTCCTGCTCTCTACCCTGTATTCCCCAAGTCCATTCAACCAGGCTCTGTCCCCCTCTGCCTTGTCATCTCATCTACAGGCAGGAGCTGCCCACATAGTCTCATGTGCCTACTTGAGCCAAGAAGTTCACTCCTCACCAGTATCATTTTCTGTCTTATAACTAGTGTCTTATAGTCTAGTCCAATCCCTGTTAGAAGAGTTGGCTTCGGGAATGGTTCCAGTCTTGGACTAACAGAGGCTCCAGAGACCATGACCTCTGGGGTCCCTCTAGTTCTCAGTCAGACCATTAAGTCTGGTCTTTTTACTAGAATTTGAGGTCTGCATCCCAATGTTCTTCTGCTTCATTGGGGATTCTCTGTTGTGTTCCCTATCAGGGCAGTCATCGGTGGTAGTCAGGCACCATCTAGTTCTTCAGTCTCAGGCTGATGGAGTCTCTGGTTTATGTGGCCCTTTCTGTTTCTCAAGTTCATATTTACCTTGTGTCTTTGGTGTTCTTCGTTCTCCTTTGCTCCAGGTGAGTTGAGGCCAATTGATGTATCTTAGGTGGCCATTTGCTAGCGTTTAAGACCCCAGATGTCAAGGCATTCCTGTTCTCTTTACTTTAAACTTTAATGGAAAAAGTGTCTGTTGTATTCTTATTCCTTTTGTATATACTTTATATAAAAGAGCACCAGGCAAAGCTGAAGGGTTGAGAGGTAATTCAGGATTGACAATACCTATGAGGAAGATAGATGAATACATTAGAAATCAAAGACTTAATCATTGGTTTTTCACCAATGCCTTCAGTGCAGCTTGGACTTCTTCCTTCAACACGATCAGCTCTTAATCATATGCTACTTTCTGAAATGTCTGTCAATCAATTCTTTTTTGTACAGTGACTCTGTGTAGTCCTTGCATCTTCTGTTGATGTTTGCTGTGTTGTTCAATATTTTGCCCATAGAATCCTTGAATATTGCAACTTCAGGCTTGAATATTTTTTCTTCAGTTTTTTCAGCTTGAGAATTGCCAAGCATGTTCTTCTGTTTTGGTTTTCTAACTCCAGGTCTTTGCATATTTCATTATAAGTCTTTA
This sequence comes from Elephas maximus indicus, assembly GCF_024166365.1. NCBI lineage: Eukaryota > Metazoa > Chordata > Mammalia > Proboscidea > Elephantidae > Elephas > Elephas maximus. Next base: position 39,584,316 of record NC_064837.1, on the reverse strand, counting down.
CTTTGTCTTCTCGAGTCACCCTTTGAAATTTTCTGTTCATCTCTTTCATGTCATCATTTCTTTTTTTCACTTTAGCTTCTCTAGTTTCAAGACCAAGTTTCAGATCTCTTTCGACATCTATTTTGGTTTTTTCTTTCTTTCTTGTCTTTTTAATGACCTTTTGCTTTTTTCATGTGTGATGGCCTTGATGGCATCCTACAACTCGTCTGGTCCTTAATCAGTAGTGTTCAATGAGTCAAATCTATTCTAGAGATGGTCTCTAAATTCAGTTGAGACATACTCAAGGTCATACTTTGGCTCTTGTGGACTTATTTTAATTGTCTTCAGCTTCAAATTGAACTTGCGTATGAGTAATTGGTGGTCTGTCCCATCTTGGCCCCTGGCCTTGCTCTAACTGATAATGTTGAGCTTCTCCAATGTTTCTTTGCATAGATATCGTCGATTTGATCCCTGTGTATTACATCCAGTGAGGTCCATGTGTATAGTTGCTGTTTAGTCTGCTGAAAAAAAGTATTTCCAAAGAATAGGTCATTGGCCTTGCAAAATTCTATCATTTGATCTCTGGCATTGTTTCTATCACTAAGGCCATACTTTCCAACTACTGGTCCTTCTTCTTTGTTTCCAACTTTTGCATTCCAATCACCAGTAATTATCAATGCACCTTGATTGCACATTTGATCAATTTCAGACTGTAGCAGCTGATAAAAATCTTCTATTTCTTCATCTTTGGCCCTAGTGGTTGGTGTGTAAATTTGAATAATAGTCATATTAACTGGTCTTCCTTGTAGGGGTATGGTTATCATGCTATCACTGTTGTACTTCAGGATAGATCTTGAAATGTTCTTTCTGAAAATGAATATGAATGCGTTCCTCTTCAATTTGTCATTCCCAGCCTAGTAGGACATATGATTATCTGAAGCAAAATGACTAATACCAGTCCATTTCAGCTCACTAATGCCTAGGGTATCTATCTTCTAGCACTTCATTTCATTTTTGAAAACCTCCAGTTTTCCTAGATTCATACTTCATACATTCCATATGGCAATTATTAATGGGTATTTGCAGCTGTTTATTCTCATTTTAAGTTGTGCCACAGCAGAAAATGAAGGTCCTGAAAGCTCTACTCTACCCATGCCATTAAGCTTGACTGTACTTTGAGGGGGCAGCTCTTCTCCAGTCATATTTTCAATCCCTTCCAATTTGAGGGGCCCATCTTCTGGCTGTATATCAGATAAGGTTCTGGTCCTATTCATAAGGTTTTCACTGGCCAATTTTTTTAGAATTAGATCACCAGGTCCTTCTTCCTAGTTTGTCTTAGTCTGGAAGCTCCGTGGAAATCTGTCAACCATGGGTCACCCTGCTGGTATTTGAAATATCACTGGCATAGCTTCCAGAATCACAGCAAAATGCAAGCCACCACAGTTCAACAAACTGACAATTTCAACAAATGGATACAATGCTGGAAGCATTCGCTCATCTACGTCAAGAAATTTGAAGACAGCTACCTTGCCAACTGACTGGACGAGATCCATATCTGTGCCCATTTCAAAGAAAGGTGATCTAACAGAATGCAGAAATTACTAAACAATATCATTAGTATCACACAAGTTAAATTTTGCTGAAGATACTTTATAAATGGTTGCAGCAGTGCACCACAGTGAACTGCCAGAAATTCAAGCTGTATTCAGAAGAGGATGTGGAATGAAGGATATCATTGTTGATATCAGAAGGATCTTAGCTCAAAGCAGAGAATACCAGAAAGATGTTTGCCTATGTTTTACTGGCTACACAAAGGCCTTTGACTGTGTGGATCATAACAAATTATGGATAACATTGCTAAGAATGGGAATTCCAGAGCACTTAACTGTGCTTATGGAGAACCTGTACATATACCATGAGGCAGTCATTCAAACAGAACAAGGGGGTGCAGTGTGGTTTAAAATCAGGGAAGGTGTGCATCAGGGTTGTATCCTTTGACCACACTTACTCAATCTGTGTGCTGAGCATATATCCAAGAAGCCAGACTATATGAAGAAGAACATGGATACAGGATTGGAGTAAGACTCATTAACAACCTGCAGTATGCAAACAACACAACCATGCTTGCTGAGAGTGATAAGGAGTTCAAGCACTTACTGATGAAGGTTAAAAAAAACTACAGCCTCCACTAAGGATTACACCTTGACCTAAAGAAAACAGAATTCCTCACAACTGCACCAATGAGCAACATCATGAAAAACAGAGAAAATATTGGCCTTCTCAAGAGTTTCATTTTATTTGAATCCACAATCAATGCCCAAGGAAGCAGCAGTCACGAAATCAAATGATGTACTGCATTGGGCAAATCTGCTGCAAAAGACCTCTTTAAAGTGTTAAAAAGCAAAAATGTCCCTTTGAGGGCTAAAGTTCACCTAACCCAAGCCATAGTATTTTCAGTAGCCTCATATGCGTGTGAAAGCTGGACGGTGATTAAAGAAGACCAAAGAAAGATTAACACATTTGAATTATGGTGTTGGTAAAGAACACTGAATATACCATGGGCTTCCAGAAAAATGAACAAATATATCTTTGAAATAGTACAGCCAGGATGCTCCTTAGAAGCAAGGATGGCCTCACGTACTTTGGACGTTATGAGGAGGGACTTGTCCCTGGAGAAGAACATCACATTTGGTAAAGTAGAGGATCAGTGGAAAAAAAGAAAGACCCTCAACAAGATGGACTGACACAGTGGCTGCAACAACGGGCTCAAACAGGATTGTGAGGATGGGACAGGGCCAGGCAATGTTTTGTTCTGTTGTACAGAGGGGTTGCTATGAATCAAAACCGACTCAAGGGCACCTAACAAAAACAACCATCACTGGCACCATGATTATGTGCTCAAGTGCCTCAGTAAGCATTAGAAAGTATGTCGAGTGGCATAACACCATCTCTTGTGGCATTTATCAAATCCTACTTGGTGCCATGATCACTTGTGTACTTCATTTATTCTCCTTATAAAACTATATGCTTCTTGAGATCAGACAGAGACTCTCTTACTCACTAACCAAACCACCTAGTGCCGTCGAGTCCTACCCTATGGGACAGAGTAGAACTGCCCCATAGAGTTTCCAAGGAGCACCTGGTGGGTTCAGACTGCCAACCCTTTGGTTAACAGCCATAGCATTTAACCACTACAAGCATCTATAATAGGGACACTAACATATACTGAGTGCCGAAATATGTACTTACTTCCACTTTGAAGAATTTATCATGCATGAATAATTATATAAAGATATCTGTACAAAGATGTTCCTTGAAATCTTTCATCAAGAGATAGAGTCTACTTATCTACTACCTTTCAGTATGGGCTAGCCTTTGAACACACTTTGGCCAAGAGAATATAACAGAAGTTATGTTGTGCCAGTTCTGAAACTAGGCATAAAGGTCTTGCCTGCTTCTACCTTCTCTCTAGAAAACCTACTTAACCACATGTGAAGAAGCCTGGGCTGGTCTGCTGAATACTGAGATTCACATGGCTCAGTTGTCTCAGTTATTACAGCTGACTGGCAGCCAACTCCCAGAAGTGATTCCAAACCCAGATCCGAAGATTCATCCAGCTGAGCCCAGCCCAAAGAGTCGACTAGCCTAAGCACGAGAATCATGAACTAAATAAATACTTAGTGTTTTAAGCCGTAAAGTTTGGGGTGCTTTTTACATGGAAAAAGCTAACCAGTAATTCTGTATGTTTTTCACATGGCAAAATAAAAATTTTGCTAGTAATACTTAATGGCCCCCTTTCAATTTATTTTTCATGTCCTCCCTATTAAGTTATACCCCCAAATGCAAACATGGAATTAGCTGTATAGCTTTTTTTTTTTTTTTAATTTGCCCTGGAGAAACAAAGGAAAAGTGCTTCTGTACAGTGTAAATTTTACATAAACCCTTAACCTGATAATTTTAATTTTCCTCCAAAATGGAGGTTTTGTTAATAGGCCAAAATAAGACAAAGCTTTATAGAAAGACATTACATTATGAGACTTGTTAAAATCCAGCAAACTGGATGATTCTGCAAATCCTAATACATTCTAGTTCAAATGTAAAGTTACAGTGAGCAGGTAAAATGCCACATAGATCCTGCTTTCAGTATTTCATATGACTGAAGCAATAAAAATGAAATCAGACTCAAAGTGTTATTCATAGTTCCTAGGATATTAATTCTGTAAGATACTGAAAAACCACAAATATTATCCTGGGTATTTTGGTACATAAACTCTCAGGATTTTATGTTTTTGGACAGATTCTGCTATAGATATGAAAAAGACTTGTAACTCAATACTGGGTGATTTCAAGAAGGTATATTTGATACAAATTATAAACATTTAGAAGGTTGAAAAGCAAAAAAAAAAAAAAAAAACATTTTCTAAATGTCTGAACAAGCTGATAGAAGCCAAATCAGAAAATTTCCTGCTCTGCCAAACTTGTGTTCTCTGAAACTGTTTCTGTACTCCTATAGACATTTCATTTGACTTATCATCCTCTAAATCTATATTGGCTAACAGGTGTATTTTCTTATCCTAGCCTAAACTTCTCCTTGGAATGCAATAGCATAGGTCAGCCATTAGGATCTTTGATGTACAACTGTATTTTAGGATGATACTTTTCTAAACACTGCTTTTATTTAAATCTTTATTGATTTAAGTGTGCGGTTTGATTAGTTTTTCTAAATGGATGCAACTGAAGCAGACAGCCTCATAGCCCAACCCTTCTAAGAGACACCTGCTCTGGTTTATCCTTCTACACTGAACAGAATAAGCTGCACATTCTCCTGCAATTGTCCTTGACAAGATAACTATAGAACAGCCATAGAGGTCTTCAACCAGTTTTAGCAGGTTTTCTATACCATATTAATACTTCAAGTGACCTATCAGCTTATTAAGTGAAAAATACATACAAGCACCCTGTTTCTGGGTGGATATTTAACATACTAATAAAGGAAAATCAACCTCTTCCTCCATCCTGGAGAATTGAACCCTTGTCTAGAGAAAATGCGTAGCCATCCCCAAGCCCGAAGCACCTACGTGAAGGTCAATCCTCTATATTCATGGTGAATTTGCATTTTTTTGTCTGTTCCCTGTAAAAGCCCACCTCCCCAAGCTGCCTGTGAGCACTCTTGGAGGCAATAGCCCTGATTGCTCCTTTCCTTGCTCAGTGAAATAAAGGTGCCTTTCTTCTACCTTCACCTCTTATTTATTGGCTATAATAAGTCACGCCGAGCAGAACCTGTGGTTTCTACCCAGCAACACAACCACTTAAATACCACTACTATCAAGATATAAAATGTCTGTCATCTCAAAAAGTTCTTCATGTCCCTTTGAGGTCATCCCTACCCTTGGTCCCAGGCAAATACTGTTCTGCTTCCTGTCACTGTCACTATAAATTAGTTTTTTTCCTTCCTGAATTTCACATTAAAATTATACAGTGTATACTCTTTCGTTCTGGCTTCTTTCACAAAGTATAATATTTTGTTCCCCCGTATGTAATGTGTAATTTTTCTAGCTGCATTCAAGATTATCTTTTTTTTTTTTAGAAATATAGTTATAATTTGCCTAGGCAGAGTTTTGTTTGCATTTATTCTGCTTGGAACTTTATAACTTTTCAAATCTATAAATTTATGTCTTTGCCAAATTTTGGAATTTTGGGTGATTATTTCTTCAAATATTTTTCTCTCTTCTTCCTGCAACTCAAATGCCATATATTTTTAAACAAATTTTATTTCTTTGAGCCTCTGTTCATTTTTTTCAATATTTTTTCTTCCAATTTTCAGATTGAATAATCTTTCCTGTTCTATCATCAAATTCACTGACCTTTTCCTTTATCATCTCCATTTTGCTGTCAAGCCCATTCAGTGAATTTATTTCTGGTATTGTATTCTCTAGTTCTAAATTTCCATTTTTAATATTTTCTATTTCTCAACTGAAACATTTTACTTTTTCACTCATTATAAGCATATTTTCCTTTATGCTTTTGAGTATCATTATAATACCTCCTTTAAAATTTTTGACTTGCTGGTCTTCTCTCCTGAGAATGATTCACGTTTTCCTGTTTCTCACGTTGAGAAATTTTCGATTGTATTCTGGCATATAAATTTAATGTTGTAGAGACTCTGGGTTCTCATATGTTGCCCCTTCTGAGCCATTTATTTGTTTCGGCAGGTGATTACCCTGGTTAACCTGAAACTGAAAGCTCTGTCTCCTGAGTAACAGTTTAGATCTCAATTCAGTCCTTTTAGCTTTGTTAGTGCTACTTGCAGTTTGCTACACAAAGGCACAGTTTGGGGGTCCTCTAGATAATTAGAAAGAGCTTATACACTGCATTTAGGACCTTCTATCTAAAACTCTCTTCCCAGGATTCCTGCCCTATTTTCCTGTAGCCATAGTTGCCTAGAACTCTGTCCTCTGTTTCTGTAAGCCAAAACAACAGCACATTTTCTTGCAATGTTTTACTATCCCACATGGTACAGACTGGAGCCTACCTTCAGACTAGCAACAACGGAAGTGGGAAATTCACACAGTGCATTCCCTCCAATGTCAACTTGCCTCTAAAATCAGCCTACTTTTTATCAATCTCCAGTGCCTTCAGGTAGTTGTTCTTTATGTTTTGTCCAAATTTTATATTTGTTATCTGAGGGAGAGTCCATGTGACCGGAGGTTCCTGAGCTCTCATTGGAGGTAGAATCCACATATATTTTTTCATAATCAAGTTATAATAGCTTGAGATGTCACTGGCATATCTGATGAAAACTAGTTTACCTTAATATATCTTGTAGCTATAATAAACCAGCTGCTGCTAGTCCGTTCTGACTCACAGCACCCTATGTGTGTCAGAGTAGAACTATGCTGCATAGGGTTTTCAGTGGCTGATTTTTTGAAAATAATTACCAGGTCTTTCTTCTGAGGCATCTCTGGGTGGACTCAAACCACCAACATTTTAGTTAGCAGCTGACAGTGTTAGCCATTTGAACCACCCAGGGACTCTTTTTGGCTATAATAAGAAGTCTTAAAAGTGGTACCTTAAGCATAACTACAAACCAGTCTGTCATCCACCATTGCCATGCACTTTCCACCCTATTCTTCACTGTGTATGCTCACAAAGTCTCTTGGTGAAGCCTCACCACTGCCACTGCCTATCATGTCGCCCTAACAGACAGGAAGATGACCTTTCCCTCTTTTTACTTGAAATCCAAAGCAGCTCCATTTGGGTCTAGCATCTCACAAAGGATATCATTAAATCAGTTTTTCCAGCTTCCAGCCATCATCTCTTTGCCCAGACTTTTACCAAATCTTCCATGCAAAACTTAAGTCTTCACTCCAATAATAAAAATAAAAATAAATCTATTACTTACAGAGTTCTTTGCTGCAACGTAGGGCCTACTTCATATTGTTAGAGACTGCTATTTAAGAATGTGATCTCTGAAACCAGATTGCTTAGGTTAATACTACTACTTTGTGTAAGTTGCTTAACCTCTTTGTGCTTCAGTTTCCCACCTGGAAAACAGAGGGTAGATATGAGGGGAGAAGGTATCAGGGATGACTGACTTTATAGTGTTGTAATGGGGGTTAAATGAGTTAATATACTCAATGAATTTAGAATTGTGCCAAGGACACAGTGGTCACTCAATAGCTGTTCACTACTAGTGTTATTATTATCTTGAAATAATTCTTAGATAGATTTTAGATTTTTTTTAATTATAAATAAGAAAACTGAGACTATAAAAGCTTGAATTACTTGCCCAGGTTCACATAGCTTTGAAGAAACAAAATCAGAATTTTGACTCAGGTATTGTGGCTCCAGAGTCCATGTATTTGCTATTCTACTGTTTTAAACTCAGTCCAAGTAGCTCTTTGGAGGATGAATGTCATGCTGGTCCCTGGGTTCTTCCATGCCCCCAAAGTTTCCATGTTATTGACTGATATAAGCAGACACTGGGAAAAGGAGGAAGGAGATTTTATCTGGCTCCAGTTCAACAAACCAAAATTTTCTGGTAACATATGATTAACTGTACAAAAAAAAATCCACAGTATCTTTTAAAGATCTAAGGTTTGTTCTAAATCTTCAACCTTTTTTGTTTTTTTTTAATTTGAATCACAGAAAAGCTTTTGTTGCTGAATCACACAAAAAAGTAAATAAATACTGGCTAGGCAAGTTTGATTTTGGAATTTAATATTATATTGTTTTCATAATGGCATTGCTCAAGTATTGAACTCTACTTATAAATATTTGATTACTATAGTTTAGAAATATATCTCTATATGGTTACATGTCACATATAAAAAACAAGGGAATATCAAATGTATATATAACTTCAGAGGTAAAAACAGAAATACATTTTACTCTGAAAATGTATCACTTTTATTAAAAGATTTAAATTACTATGTTATGAATATTATAGAATAATAACAGTATGTAATAGGAAAGGCCATAGAAGGTTTCTACTTTCACCACCCATCAAAATTTGCATAAGAATTTTTTCTGTAAGATAAAAATACGAGGCATATAATCATCCAACCATTATTTTGGATTAATCTATTGTTAGAAAGCTTTGATTTTTGTAAAATTATTTCTACTCTGTAACTGTCACTCTTCAGCCTTAGATGTAGCCTCAGGAAAACACGAAAATGAAGATACCCTATCATGTCACGGCTATTTAAATGTTTCAAAATAATTATCCTTCCTACTCTTTTTTTTTTTTTTTTTTTTTTTACTCAAATCTTCTGGGACTAAAAACCCTGCATGTAAAATCGTTTTTAAAGCTCTCTCACATATGAATGCATGATCACCTATATCCATCTTAAAGGGGTAATTAGAATTTAAAACGATGTGACCAGAAAAGTACAGAACTCACTGGATCTATCACCTTCCTTGATCTGGAAACTCCACTTGGTTTAATGCAGTTTCTGATTTTTTTTTTTTTTAATCTTGTACCACTAATCGTGCTGGCTCACAGAATATCATTAAAGATCCCTCATTAGTTTAAATATTATTTAAAGATTGCATCAGTCTATAAAAATATACTTCTTTATAGGAGAAAGTCTACTGTAGAAAGCAATGTACACATATTTTACAGCTTTTTTACACATATACTCACTCATACGCAAGTCACAGGAACTTATGCTACAATAAAGACTGAATAACATCTATTTTTTTTTTTTTTTTTAGTCTGAGTTTACAGAAACCCTGGTGGGGTAGTGGGTAAGAGCTACGCCTGCTAACCAAAAGGTTGGCAGTTCAAACCCACCAGCTGCTCCTTAGAAACCCTATGGGACAGTTCTATTCTGTCCTATAGGGTCACTATGAGTCAAAATCAACTCCATGGTAACAGGAACAGGAGTTTCCTAACTAAATGCAGTTTTCTAGGTTGCAGTCTTTGAAGTACCCTCCCTCTACCCTCCTCAGACACATATACACATCCCAGCACATGATCACATAGGCTAGCTCTGTGATTTTTCTCTTTTTTCTACATCCTTTATCTGACAAGACCTCCCGTCTTCTTTCCCCCATCTGCATTCCACCTGTTCCTCTGGTCATGCTTATCATGTCCCACCCCTTTTGAGAATTCTTTTGGTGAAGCCTCATAACAAACCCAAACAGTCTTTTTTTTTTTTTAATCTGGGGGCACTAGTTACCTGGAACAAGTGAGAGAGGTGCTTCTTAGAAGTACTGCAAATAAAGGTGTTCCATATCCTTGCTACCCCTCCCTCTGCCTTTCAGAGAGGGAAGGGGAAGTAGTTAAAAAGACCATTCCATGGTGAATGCAAGTGAGTGAGCAATCTTGATTGTCCCACCGCTGTAACTGATGCTGTATCAGCAACACCAAGCATACTGCCTGTCACATCACAGCCAGACAGCTCAGGAATACAGACCTGAGAGGAAATGGGTGAAATGGGTGTTAGTCAACTACACCTTGTGATTATATTTCCCACCTTGAACTGCAGGGAAGGACTTGGACTAGGGCAGTTTGGGAGCAATTCAACTAGCAAGGTTACAGTCACTGAACAATCAGTGCATTTTATTATCTTGCACCCCAACTGGATGTGCAGGCCAGGAGTGGCCAGAGGAAAGACCTGCACAAACTATTTCTCATGTCCTGGAATTCACCATTGTGGGAAAAACTCTGAATGCTTTACAACTCAGGATGTTTGCACAGAGGATGGGAGTGTCAAGGATGTCAGGAAGATTCTTTTCTAACTTATGAAACAGGAACTGAACTTATGCACAGTCCTGAAAGCACAAGGACAGTGGCTGAACAGCACAAGGAAAAGGATTTGGGTTCAATACAAGAAGGGACTTTGTAAAATATAACAGCTGTACAACTGAGATGTTCATCACGGAAATTGAACAAGAGTATAGCTGGGCTAGGGAGATGACCCATAAGGCTCCTTCTATTTTTGAGATTCTTTAAGTTGTGATTCTATAAAATTTCTTGCTGGAGAGAAAAATTTAGCGGTGCTTCACTGTTGGCTGAAGTGTGATTTGGATGGCCGACATTAGGGTTACCTTAAGCAAGTATTTAAGATGCAGATTTTTGGCTCACTCCAAGGGCTGCTAACTCAGGCCTTCTTGGGGAAGAACCTTGGAAGCAGCATTTAAACATGCGCCCTAGGCAATTCTAATGCCCATTAAAGTTTGAGAACTTTCCGTTTAGCCCTTACCAATTGCACCATCAGGAGCCCTGTGCTGGTTCTAGCAGACCATTAACTACCCTTAGTTACTGATGTCACTCCTCTGTGCCTCGTGCTCTTCAGCCTTTTATACTTCAAACGCTTATGCTTAAGAGGAAAAGAAAATACATACAGAAATCTCAGTGTTCCCTAGGTAAGGCAGTTTCTCTTGGATGCCATTCGTTTTCCTCTGCCTTCCATAAATATAACAAAATATGGGAACAATGGTGCCACATAGAAAATAATACTTTTCACTGAAATGTCATATTATGTAAGCATCCCAAATGCTATTAATATCCGGGGCTATCTTATGAAATATTCACGCTGTCTACAACACTGAAAAGCAAGTGCACAGAAACATCAAAGACCCTTCACAGTAATATCCAAGCGAAAAGACACTTAGTAGTTTAACTCTCTCTGTTTTAACAAGGAGCCTGAGGATGCCTATAACAAACAACAGAACATGTTCTCAAGTCAAAATTTTTAACTTCTGGAAGCTTCTCTCTGAGACTCTACTACTTCTCTTTCCAGCTCTTGAATCAAGAGTTCCTGTGTTGAGTCCTAGCTACCCAGAAAAAAGGAGTCATGTATGTTCAGACCCCCATCCCCATTCTTAGGAATGCAGCCATCCAGAAAGGGCACAATCAACCTTTGCTTCAGGTTTTTAAGAAATTTCCTAGTGGCCTTGCTTCTCTTTCCCTCAGAGCCAGCAGGTAAGGAAGTTAATGCCTTCGATGGTCCCTGAAACAAAAAACCAAACCTGTTGCCTTTGAGTTGATTCTGACTCATAGCAACCCTATAGGACAGAGTAGAACTGTCCCATAGGGTTTTTAAGGAACAGTTGGTGGATTCAAACTGCCAACCTTTTGGTTAGCAGCCAAACTCTTAACCACTGCATCACCGGGGCTCCCTAATGCCTGCCTAATAATGTTATCTAATACCTCTCCCTTTGACTTACAGGAAAGGTAGTCAAATGCTGCCTTTTTGGGAGCATTTACATCTTAAAACGAAATTCTTGGGTGCTCATTCATATAAAAGGCTGATTTTTTAACAATGAGCTTTCTGCCACCATGACAAACCTGTGAAACCTCAAATCGCACCAAGTCAAGGAACACAAACTCTGTACTCATATCAAGTCCATTCTCGAGGTTAAGGCATGTAACTACAATGCTAGAGAGAAGCAATGTAACCGTAGAATAAGCAGTAAAATGAACGTCAGGAAGAACAGACTTTAGTTTCAACTCTGCCATGAGTTTACTGAGTGACCCGGACAAATCTCTTTCTGCACAATGAACCCAACCCAAGACAGTAGAATTAGGCGCCTGTATATGGAGTTTGCTTCACCTTTTTAAGTTCATCTTCCTATAATTAAGGTTTTTTTCCTTATGTATACAATATAAGTGAAAAGAAAAATGTCTTCCATCCTAAATATGACCTCCACAGGGGTAAAGGCGGTACTGTCACTACCGTCACAATTGTATTTTTTTTTGTTTTAACATGGGCACTCAACTGCCCATCAGCATTGTTTTCAGCACTGAATAATGGCGAGGATTGTGGTATAGGCTGAAGCTGCCATTATGCCACTTTCTAGGTACAGGATTCGAGAGAAAGGCTTGAACGCTATAAGCTTTTGCCTCCTCATCTATAAAATGAAGACAATAATAATAATAATAATGCGAACTCACAGCTGTCATGAGGAGTAACTGAGATACAGCTTGTAAAATGCGGAGCTCAGTGCCTGGTACTTAGCTATTTTTAAGTTTTCATTCCATGTTAGCTATTACATCTGATTGACCAATGATAGCTTCATTATGTAGCAATAGCTGGTGACTTTGTGATCAGAAAACTTTTGTTAAGATCTCTGCCTTGAAATATACAAAAGTTGTTCTATTCTCTGCAAACTGATGATAAATTGAATGCCAAAACAATTTTTAAAGAATGAAACAAAACCAGTTAAAGCGATCCTAAATTTTACGTAGAGAAATAAGTATTTGAGAATAAAAGAAAAATTTTAAAAAGAAGAACAAAAGGAGGGACTAAACCTATCAGATATTAAAGCATAGTATAAAGAGTAGTGTATGTAGCTTGGTACTGGCACATCACTCGCCAACTCCGTGGGACAGAATTGTTGCTGTTAGTTGCCGTTGACTCAGCTGATTCACGGCAGCCCTACATGTAAGTGGACAAAATGTTGTCTAGCTTCATAATTGTTGGTATGTCTGAGCCATTGTTGCAAGTATTGTGTAGTGTCTTTCAACTTAGGGGGCTCATCATCTACCACTGTATCAGGCAATTATTCTTTTGGATCCGTAAGGTTTTCATTGGCTAATTTGCACAAGGAGATCACCAGGATTTTCTTCCTAGCCTGTTTTGGGAAGCTCTGCTGAAACCTGTCTACCATGGGTAACCCTGCTGGTATTTGAAATATTGGTGGCAAAAACTTCTAGCATCACAGCATCATGCAAGCCACAACAGTACGACAAACTGACAAATGGCAGAACACAGTGGAGAGCTATATATTCAAATGTGTTCTCAGATTTAGCTTATGATGAAGGTAGTATTTCAGATCAGTGAAGAAATATATTGGATACTCAGTGAATTATGTTAGCACAAGTTGCTAACTACTTGGAAAAGAGAATAAAGTCAGACACTACTCCCCACCCTCAAACCAGATAAATCCCAGATGGATCAAAGGCATTCATATTTTGAAAAAATTAAGCCATAAAAAGCCTAATAACAAACATGAAGAAAAACATACCTGAGAATCTCAGAGTTGAAGGGTCTTTCTAAAGCAAACACAAAACTCAGAGTTATAAAAGAAAATATCCATTATGTAAAGAAAAGACTGACTACATAAATATTAAAGTTTTCTTCAAGGAAAAAATTCCAAAGAAAATGGCAAACTAGGGGAAATTATGCAGGATAGGTGACAGACAGAAGACTAATATCCTTAAGTATATAAGGAATTTTTATAAGTCAAAAACAAATAACTACAGGATAGAAAAAGGCATGATAGGTAGTTTACAGAAAAGGAAATACAAATGGCTTTTAGAAATTTGAAAAGATATTCAAATTTACTTTAAATATACATCTAAACATTAATATAGTACCATTTTAATCTATAAAACGGTCAAAATAAAAATTTTGGTAATAGATTTTGTTGTCCAAGTTATGGGTAAATAGCCATTCTCTTACTGTTGAAGGGAATATAAATTAGCACACCCTCTTTCCAATGTAATTTGACAATAAGTATCCACACTTAATATTCACATAGTCTTTGATGCAGTAACTCCTCTCCTAGAAATTTATCTTGCAGATACGCCTGACATGGGTAAGATTTATCTTTACAGCAAGAGATTAAAAGGAGTCTAAATGTGCATCTTTAGGGTTAATTAAATACAGTACAGTCATACATTGCAGCCAATAAAAATGACAGAGCTATAGACACAGATATAGATATATGTATAAGTATAAAAAAATTTTTTTTTAAAATAATTTCTGTTTCAGTCAGTGTCCAGTCAGAAAAACATAAACCACTCTAGATATCTCAACCAGAGAAGGTTTAGGTGACATTGAAGGAGCTGAAGGAAGGAGGTGTTTCCCCGAGATCAGGAAGCTGCTAGGTGTTGGAAGGGCTAGAGGACAAAAGGGGTAAGGCAGTGGTACCCAACGACCAGGCAGCGGCTACTGCCTTGGGCAGGAACCCATGCACCTTCACTTGCCACTGAGCTGCTGGAGGTGCCACCAGTACAACTGAGCAGATGTCCCTGTTGCCATTGCAACATGTCCTTCTGGAGTTGCCATGGAAACTATGGCCACTGCCACCCTCGCTGCCACTTAATACTGTCTGAGCCCACAGAAACCTCCAGCCATCTACTGTAGCCTGACATTGCCACTAGTGCAATTATAGGAAGAAAAATGCCTTCTCGCTCCCTCCAGCCTTCTAGTCTACTGCAATGTCTCCCTTTTGGAGACTGTAACTAGAAACCAGCTGGGAAGGGAATGTGTGGATTGTAGTTTTCAGGCTTCTGGTCCCATGAGATATAGAGAGGCCCAGATAGAGCACCAAATGCCTACAGACATATTTAAAAATGCAGTTTTCAAGATATAGTGTTGAATGGAAAGATCAAGGTACAGATCAGCATATATAGTAGGATTCTATTTTTTTTAAAGTGGGGGTGGGACAAGAGTTTATGCTTCTGTAGGGAGAAAACAAAACCTGAGATTCTCATAACAGGGATTGCTTCCAAATGGGAACTGAGGAACTGGAGGTCAGAAGTGAAAGAGACTTCCTTTTCCCTCGCTGTATACTTATTTTATTATACTTATATTCACTGTATACCCTTTGGTATAGCTTGAAACTTTTTTTTTACCATGAGCATAAATTGCTTAAAAAGAGAACTTTACATCCAAAAAAAGCAAAGTTTTCCATAATAAATAATAAAATACACTCTCTCCCTACAGCTTTTTTTTCTTCTTTACCTCTTTTTTCAAACAAATTCTTGGTATAAGGCCCATTAAAATATGCACCACTGCATTTCTGAATTTTCAAATATGTCATCTTACTTACTCTTTGCAATAGAATTATGTCTTACCATGGGAAGTGGACATAGCATAAGGTCCTATGAAGGAGACACTATGTGTGAAGGGTCCAGTACCATGCCTAGCATATAATTAGGAATCAGTTAGTGGTTATTTCATTTTTTAGATTTAGAAAGCAAGAGCCAGAGAAGTTAAAGAACTTGCCTCAAAGCACTCAGCCAGCACTTTGGAGAGCTGGAATATGAACCCAGGTCTTCTTATTCCAAAGCCCCTACAATTCCCAGTTTATTAAGCTACCTCTTCTAGTCCATCTAAATCATTCCACTCACCTGGGATTTGTTTTTTAATGTCAAATAGCACCTGAAATAAGAGAGCCATTGGTTACAGATTAAAAATGTTGGGGTTGTAAGAAAATTTTTACCCTAGAAATATTTGATATTTGTATGGCCTTGCATGGCTAAATAATAGTCATAATTAATAATACAAACACTGGTGCAATGTTAACAGTAAAAGTAACCCCCCCCCCCACCAACTGAGTCCCAGTTATGTACTGAGCATGGTACTGAATACTTCACACATATTGTCTCCTTTAAGCAGGATATTACAGCATGTCCAATTCCCATGGTAAGACGATATATTTCAATAAGGCAGCCTTGCATCCCTGAAATTGAATTTATAGAAAGAAAAACTAATGCCATTGCAAAATCAGTCATGAAATTCTAGTCTCCAGATTCTCGTGCTTTTTGGCAATGGGATTAAGAGGCTTTCTTTATTCATCTGGAACAGAGAAAGCTAACTGAAGCCAAACCAAGCTCATTGCCATCGTGTCAATTTCGACTCATAGTGACCCTATAGGACAGAGTAGAACTGCCCCCATAGTGTTTCCTAGGAGCAATTTGTGGATTTGAACTGCTGACCTTTTGATTAGCAGCCAAATGCTTAACCACTGTGCAACCAGGGCCTTGAGAGAGCTAAAAAAACCAAACCAAACCCAGTGCCATCAAGTCAATTCTGACTCATAGCAACCCTATAGGACAGAGCAGAACTGCCCCATAGAGTTTCCAAGGAGCGCCTGGTGAATTCGAACTGCCAACCCCTTTGGTTAGCAGCCATAACACTTAACCACTACACCACCAGGGTTTCCGAGAGAGCTAAAAAAAAGCTGCTCTTAAATCCACAAAAATAACATCAAACAGGAAGCCCACACCCATTGTGAATCAAGACCAGTATCTCATTAGAGAGCACTCCGATATGTAAAATAGAGAATAAAAGCCTGGACAAATGAGAGCACAAAGGAAAGAAAGAGTGTTCGTGGTGTACAAATGAGACAATAGGCAGGAGCGGTGGCAGCTTTTTCCTAAAATTTTTATAGAGAAGTCCATTTTGCACTTGTGAATTATGAAATAAATCCTCAAAGAGGTTTGGATAAAAGACAACTCTTTCATTAAATGTTTTGAGTAAAGAAAAAACACTCCAATCAAAACAATTTTCAAAGGCAAGATAGAAACCCTAAGGCTTAGATAGTAGGTTGGCATTACCTGAAAGATCTCAGCCAGGGAAAATTCAGACAGATTCTTAAAAAGAGAGCCTATCAGAGAACTTTCTTGAAGCTAGCTTGAGAATCAAGCCCAGGAATTATTTTCCATAGATAAACTACTGAAGGAAACAGAGTCTGTGGATAAAGGACGCATGCTTTAGATCAACCTGACACCTGAAACAGCTGGTTCTCTAGTTATATTTCACAGGTAAGCAATATGTTTTTATTCAGCTATCTTAGAAAACTGAAGTCGAGAAATTTACTCTTCAAGCTCAGTACTGCAAAACAGCAACAATGGTAATAACCATATTTTCTGAAGTTAAAAACCTGTCTAGCATTTCTGAAAGTGCCTGGGTCTCCACAGTTCATCTCATGTCGGGTTCATCACGAGGGATACTTCAAGCTGACAAGGCAACCATCTTTTCTTTCCAAGCAATTCTCAAGAAAACAGAACCAAATGCCTTTGATTTTAAATCAGAGAAAGCCTCTCTTCCACACTAAAACCATTCAATACTAGTAAGTATTTACTGAGAGCCTACTATGTGCAAGATTTTGTGCTAGGTAAAACAAATACAAAAAACAGTTCTTGTGCTCAAGAAAATATGAATCTAAAATAAAGGGAAAGGCAGGTACTGAATTAATCTTCATTCAAGGCAGAATACGAGACACCACAGGAGAGATACAGGTAACACAGAGGATCAGAAAAGGGAGGGGGGCATCAGATTGCATGATGGGAGCAAACAGAGAAAGATTTACAAAGTAACTTTGTAAAATGGATCCTAAGGAATTGACAGGGCTTCTACAGATGGAGATGACAAAAAGCCCATTTCCAGAAATAAAAAAAGAAAGAAAGAAAGAACAAAACAGTGGGAGAAATATGGTGATGCAAATGTGTAGTTTCAGTTTGAGGAAATATAGTCTAGCTTGGCAGAAGTTAAACACGATGATATGATTTTGTGAGTTTTTAAAACTTAACTACACTAAGTCATAAAACCTGAAAGTCAGGAAAGAAAAGATGGACAGATTTAACTACAAAAACATAAAAAAAAATCTAAATGTTCTGTGGTGCTGAAAGAAACAATAAACAAAGGTAAAAGACAAATGCCAGAAAAATAAAGGTTTATGATAACAACATGTAACCAGAAACTATGTCACAGAGCAAACATGCAAAAAGTTCCACAGCATAGAAATATTATAGGAAGTATCAGCTGATCAGACTGTAATAAAATCAGAAATTGATCCCAAGTGTAAGGAATAAAATCAACTAGTTATAAATTTAAAAACATCCTCCTAAATAACTCCAGAGATAAAGATGCAATTAAAGCTGTGATTTCAAAATCGTTATAAAACAACAACAATGGGAAATACATATTAAATTGCAAGGCATGATCCAAAGATACTTCCAAATAATTTATAATGTTACGTGCTTTCATTGCCAATAAAGAATTTTATTACCAATGAAGCAAAGATATCACTTTGAGGACTAAGGCGTGCCTGACCCAAGCCATGGTATTTTCAATCTATCACCTGATACCCATGCAAAAGCTGGACAATGAATAAGGGAGACTGAAGAAGAATTGATGTCTTTGAATTATGGCGCTGGCAAAGAATACTGAATATACCATGGACTGCCAGAAGAACAAACATACCTGTTTTGGAAGAAGTACAGCCAGAATGTACCTTGGAAGCTCAGATGGTGAGACTTTACCTCATGTACTTTGGACATGTTATGAGGAGGCACCAGTCCCTGGAGAAGGACATTCTGTAGAGGGTCAGGGAAAAAGAGGAAGACCCTCAACAAGATGGATTGACACAGTGGCTGCAAGAATGGGCTCAAGCATAACAACTGTGAGGATGGCGCAGGACCAGGCGGTGTTTCATTCTGTTGTACACAGGGTCACTATGAGTTGGAACCAGCTGGATGGCACCCAACAACAAAGAATTATAAATTTATACATATATTCTACAACAGAAGTTTTAAAAAAAAGAGTATCAAAACAAACCTTAGAAAGAAGAACACATGGGTTAGTAAATTTGCACGTTGTAATGAACATATTAAAAAGAAGAAAGTAGACTTGATAGACCAAAATTGGTTCTTAAGAAAACATAAAATAGATAAAACACTAACTGGTCAACTTCTGGCAAACAAGAATAAAATCAATATTAAAAAAGCCTAAAATTATTAATATGTCTGGTCTCCTCAAATACATTTAAACTTATTGCAATTCTAATCTGTATTTGAAATCTAAAAATCTTGGGCACTTTAAAAAAAAAAAAGTTCTTAAGTCCTTGTATAGTAACAAGCGTGCTAGAGAATTAAAAAAATCCAAAAAATAAGATTTATAAAGGACACCCTGCATTTCAGACATCAGTATAAACTATAATGCAATAATACTTTAAACAGACTGGAATTAACAATGAATACATAACCAGTTGAGTGGAAATGAACTGAAAAGTTAGAAATAAAATAAAAAATTACCCATATGTTTAGAGAAAAATAGCAGTAGTATTTCAAAGAAGAGAGAAAATAATGGAAAATACAGGAAAAAAAAATCTATATAAGCTTGGAGAAAAAGGCCTCTATAGCATTAACAGAGCAAAAGCCATAAAAAATATATATGAATTTTATACAGACACAAATCTTCTGAATAAAAATACATAATGAGTTAAATGACAAGATTTAAAAAATATTTTTCATGCAACAATTTGGTAAAGAGAAAAAAGTATTGTAGGATATTAGTAAAGTTTCCAGAATTCACCTTATGCTGCTGATACAAACGTAACTGGTTCAATTCTTTCTAGAGAGCAATTAGATGAACAGAACTAAAGATCTGAAGAGCAGTTTAGCTTACAGTTGAGTATTTGAAGATTTGTGTATTTTTCTATGTGCAAGTGTTAATACATTCATAATTGTATGTTTGGTGTATCAGAGTTTGGTCAAAAAAAGAAATTGGATAAGAAGGGACTTAAGAAAGGGGATTAGTGTTCATGGATCCACCGAAAGGGCTAAAGGGTTACAGGTCAGAGAGCACAGCTTCTGGCCTTAAAGAAATAAAGGGTTACGTCCTGGTGGTGTAGTGCTTAAGTGCTATGGCTGCTAACTAAAAGGTTGACAGTTTGAATCCACCAGCTGCTCCCTGGAAATTCTATGGGGCAGTTCTACTCTGTCCTATAGGGTCACCGTGAGTTGGAATCGAATTGACGGCAATGGGTTTTTTTTTTGTTGTTGTTTTTAAGGCAGTTAAGTTACAGAAGAATGCCCAGGAATGGATGCAAACCTCACACCCGCCATGTGTTACATGTTGGTCTACGGCTTCAATAAGAGGATAATAGCTTCTCTCCTGTCCCTCAAACCTTGCTTGAGTGCCCCTTATTGGAAGATTCTAAACCAGAACCAAATTGGAAAGGGAAGCAGGTAAGAAGTAGAGGAGGTGCTGATGATGCTGAAGTGGTACTGTTAGTCTGTGTTTTCTATGTGTTTTAGAGACAGTAATTCATTCAGCATTCGACAAATATTTAGAGAGCACTTAACACATGTCAGGCATCGTGGGGTTACAGTAGTCATTACAGAGCATCGGGTGTACTAGGGAAACAAACAACAAGATAAATGTAACATATAGTATGCTAGATGGCTATCAGTGCTAGGGAGAAAAGTAAAGCAGGGAAGGTGGTGTCAAAGGGTCACAACTTTAGATGGTATGGTAGGGAAGGCTTCATTGACAAAGGCACTTGTGAGTAAAAACCTAATAGAGGGAGGAAGAAAATCACCAGGATACCCAGTGAAAATATTCTTGGCAGAGGGAACAGCAAGTGACTAGGTCCTGGTGTGTTCATGGAACAGCAAAGAGGTCAATGTCCTGGAGCAGAGGAGGAAGAGAGAGCCACAGGAAAAGGGGTTTTAGAGAGATAATGTAGTGTCAAATGAAAACCCAAAAAACCCAAACCCATTGTCATCGAGTCGATTCCAACTCATAGCGATCCTATAGGACAGAGTACACTTGCCCCACAGGGTTTCCAAGGAGCAGTGGTGGATTCAAGCTGCTGACCTTTTGGTTAGCAGCCTGAGCTCTTAACCACTGCACCACCAGGGCTCCTGGGTCAAATGAAGTAGGGCCTTAAAGGCCATTGGAAGAGCTTTGGATTTCACTGTGAAAGAAATGGCAGCCATTGGAAGGTTTTGAGCAAAGGAGAATCATAATTAGACTGATGCTGTAAAAGGATCACTCTAACTGCTAGGTTTAAAATAAATTAAAGGGACGAGATCAAAAGCAGAGGGGCCATTTATGACCTATTTTAATAATACACTCAATTCTCATTATTCTCAAATTCTACATTAATAATGCACCTACTTGCTAAAATTTATTTGTAACCCCCAAATCAATACTCATGGCACTTTTGTGGTCACTCATGGGCATGCACAGAGCAGCGAAAACATAAGTCTCCCAGCATGCACATTCCCAGCTGAGGCTGAACAAGGCCACACTCTGCCTTTTTGTTTCAGCTCTCACACTGCAAACAAGTGTTGTTTTCATAGTCTATTTAGTGCCACATTTTCCACATTTTTAGCTATTTGTTAGTGATTTTTCTGTTTAAAATGTCCCCAAAGCATAGTGCTGAAGTGCTGTTCAGTGTTCCTAAATACAAGATGACTGTGATGTGTCCTACAGAAAAAATGTGTGTGTTAGATAAGCTTCATTGAGGCATGAGTAATAGTGCTGCTGGCCATGAATTCAATGTTCATGAATCAACAATATATATCAATTAAGGTGTTTTTAAAAAGAAACACACATAAAACAAGGTTCTGTGTTGACTGGTTGATGAAAATGTTGTGGCCAGAGGCTCTCAGGAACCTAAACCTGTATTTCCTCTAGTAGTGATGGTGCAGTATTTGCTAATTCAGTGTTTGTGGTGACACTATAGAACATTATTACCACAAATAATGAGAATTC
Source organism: Elephas maximus indicus (assembly GCF_024166365.1). NCBI lineage: Eukaryota > Metazoa > Chordata > Mammalia > Proboscidea > Elephantidae > Elephas > Elephas maximus. The sequence continues at coordinate 39,562,591 of NC_064837.1, read as the reverse complement.
ACTATACATCTGAGTAACACCGGAGGGGGTGAGAAATGGTAAGAGTCTGGATTTTTTTTTTTTAAGTGGTGGTCAGGACTGTTTTTTTTTTTTTTTTTTTAATGTGCTTTAGGTGAAAGTTACAGCTCAAGTTAATTTCGCATACAAAAATTTATACACATACTGTTTTGAGACACCATTTGCAATCCCCACAGTGTGACAGCACATACCCCGGGGTTCCCTATGTCCATTCAACCAGTTCCTGTCCCTTTCTGCCTTCTCATCCTGCCTCCAGACAGGAGCTGCCCATTTGGTCTCATGTATCTGACTGAACTAGGAAGCACATTCCTCACGTGTATTTTTTGTTTTATAGCCCTGTGTAATCTTTGTCTAAAGAGCGGGCTTTGGGAATGGTTTTAGCTCTGGGTTAACAGATCATCTGGGTGCCATAGTTGCGGGGATTCTTTCAGTCTCTGTCAGACCATTAAGTCTGGTCTTTTTATGTGAATTTGAGTTCTGTTCTTCACTTTTCTCCCACTCCATCTAGGACCCTCTGTTGTGTTCCCTGTCGGGGCGGTCATTTTTTTTTTTCTGGGGGCCCATCTAGTTCTTCTGGTCTCAGGCTGGTGGAGTCTCTGGTTTATGTGGACCTTTAGTCTCTTGGGCTAATATTTTCCTCATGTCTTTGGCATTCCTCATTCTCCTTTGCTCCCGGTGGGTTGGCATCTTAAATGGTCGCTCGCAAGCTTGTAAGGCCCCAGATACCACTCACCAAAGTGGGATGCAGAACATTTTCTTAATAACTTTGTTAGGCCAATTGACCTAGATGTCCCCAGAAACTATGGTTCCCAGGCCCCAGCCCCAGCTACTCTGTCCCTCAAAATTTTGGATGTTCAGGAAACTTCTTAGCTTTTGCTTTGGTCCAGTTGTGCTGGCAACCAGTACGATTTTAAGTTTTAGGCCTGACCAACTGGAAAAATAGAGCTGCTATTTACAAAGACAGGAGATAGCCAGAGGAGTGGCCTTGTGAAGGAAGATCTGGAGTTCAGTTTTAGACATGTTAAATTTCAGATGCCAGTCAGACACCCAACAGAAATGTTGAATAGCAATTATAGTTCAATAGAGAAGTCTGTGCTAAAAATAAAATCTTATGAGTCATCAATGTATTGATTTAAAGATTTATTCTTTTAAATTTTCTACAAGTAGCATATTTACTGATTTTGCTTACATTTCTACAACTGCACAAACATTAATTTATTTAGCAATCCTTGCAACACTGTGATACTAAAGATACCCAACATAAACTATCTCAACTTAGAAAGTTTCCTTTGTCCCTGGAGCCTTATCATAGTATGTTATATGCCCGTCTTCACTGTAAGCACTGGGGAGCATTTAAGACCCTTCTTAGGGATTGACCAAAAAAAAAACATCGCTGTTGAGTTGATTCTAACTCATAGCAACCCTATAGGACAAAGTAGAACTGCCCCACAGAGTTTCCAAGAAGCGCCTGGTGGATTCGAACTGCTGACCTTTTGGTTAGTAGCTGTACCACTTAACCACTACACCACTTTGGGATTGAGAGGATGGAAATCTTGTTGATGTGTTGATGGAAGGTGTTAAAGCTTTGAATCTTTTCCTTCTCCTCTCCCCCACATCCCCCCTCTTCCTTCTAAAAGTCTCTTGTCTTATCTTTTTAGATTCAAGGTCTTCCTGTGTTGTGCCCACATGAAGAGAGAACTCCCTACCCTAAAGCTAAAAGGGGGCCCGAAGGGAGGCAGTAAGTGGATAGCTTGGTCCTAATATATAGCCATTTTTCTGTTTCTTGCCTTTGAGATAGTTTTCCTCCTATTTTCTATATAAAGCGGGGGAACAGAGGGTGTGGCCTTAAGTAAACATTCAGGGAAGCCAATATGCCAGTTTTTGCTTTAGGCCACTTTTGAGTGTGTCTTATCATTTTTTTTTTTTCTTATCATAGGCAAAAGTTTTTTTTTTTTTTTTTTTTAAAGATCTCACACATCATCTAGCCCAGGCCATTGTGTGTAGAGGTTCCAAAAATGGGCTTAGGATATGAGTCAAAGCTAATAACCAAGAAAGGAGGAAATGTATGAATGAAAGAATGAGATCACTGTCTCAAGTTGCAAAAGTAGAAAAAATGCATAAGTCTGCAAGAAGGCAAGAAGCAGTGAGTGACCCACTGTATTTTCATGAAATCTCAAGTGGAAAGGCACAATTACTATTAGAATTAGCCAAATTACACATTTAGGCCTGAGGCCTGTGAGCTCATGCTAATTTGAACAGCTGTTCAAAAGAAGTTTGGTGTTATTTGTTTGACAGATGGAGAAAATGGTACTCACTAATAGCCTAAGTTGCTTTGACACAAACTGATTTCCCTATTGTTACTTACTTCCAATATCAATTGCAAATACCTTTGACAATTTGAACCTATTCTTCAGTGCTAACGTCCTAAGGAAGAACTTTTCAAAATACAAGATCTTCATTTGAAAGAATATTACCATTATTGTAACTAATTTCCCCTTATTCTCTTCCAGACAAAAATTGAGAAATGGGAACTCTAGGTCATACATATATTCTTATTCTTTGAAGGAGATTGTTAGTCACCTTTGTTTCTGATTGTCATTATTTGCAGCTGATCTCCCCTACCTTTGGAAATAAAGGGGATGATTGCATTTTATTCACAAGAAGGGATTCGTACCACTCATAACGTTTGGAGAAATAGCTGTTTCTCTTTATTACGGCATGTACTTTCTTTCATTGCACAGAAGTCAGCTGTGAGATGCTACTTGATGTTGGATTGAATGAAACAAACTCAGTGGTTGTTACTATTTGGAAATAATTTTTCCCTAATTATTTCTACAGAAGAAAGTAAAACTCTCTTAAAATAATTCCTCATCAGGGCAAAGAAGATAGTAGACACAATTCAAACGAAGGCCATTCTGTCTAAAATCTAGATAAAAAGTACAAGAATTAATAACACAATAATCGAAAAACACTTTCCATTTCTATAGTACTTTTTGGTGCAAGCTTATAAACAGAGGTTTGGGGAGTAAATCTCTTTCAGCCTCTTTCAAAATTCAAAAGATTAGGATATTCAGGGTCCTCGGTCATCTCAGACAACCTTTGCTAATACTTAACTTTATTCAGTAAACAGGATTCACAGATAGATATCTGTTGTTGCAATATTCTGGTAAATGGAATTTGGAGATAAGAGTATTTTGTTGCTATTGTAGCTTTTAAGAAACTGTGAATTTGACTTCTTTGTTTAGCTAAACATTATTATGTCTGTACTGAACTCAATGCCTTTCCATTTCACTTTCATCAGTCCATTTGTGTCTGGTCTGTGAAGCCATGCTCTTGCAATTCTTGCATGATCTTCCCTCATTTTCTCTCTATATAATATTGAGATATTTAAAGTCATATATTGTATATCCACTAAAATTCATGATGTTACATCTTTCTAGGGAGGTGGGGCCAAGATGGCAGAATAGTCAGATGCTTCTGGAGATCCCTCTTACAACAAAGACCCAAGAAAACAAGTGAATCTATTATATATATGACAAAGTAGGAACCTTGAGCATCAAAGGCAAAGTTAAGAAATTGGATTGTGTGATGGGGGAGGGAGAGACGGTACAGAAGCAGCGAGGAGTTGCCGAGCCCACAGCAGTGCCTCAGCCCCTATTCTTTGGTGTGACTGCAGCAGGGCTGAAGATAGTTTTCAGGGACACGGCCGCTTCAGCAAAAGAAGGCTAGCAAAGTGCTGCACCCCTGACCCTGTGGCATGTCTGCAATGGGGCTGGCCATGGCATTTAGGACATGGCAGCTTCAGCAAAAGAAGATAAGCATGGGACGCAGCCCTAACCCCCTGTGGTGATCTCAGTGGGGACCCAGCCAGCGCACACAGAATACACATGCCTCTGGAATCTGAGATAAAACAGTGTTCTTGGCACAAGATAAGTGATTTTGTCTAATTTATTGTGTGAATCTAATAGCTCCTCATATTAAAAGAACTCTCTTCTATCTAGCTGATCCCTCCTCCCTCTACCCCAGCCAGCTTCATTAACAGTTCATTTCCTTGGGCCTGAGATAGGTCCTGCTGTGCTCTCTGAACCATTCTCCTGGTCTTGGAGAAGGAATAAAATAACAAACAGGGGAAAAATACTCTGCCAACTCCCCTAATCTGGAAACTCAGAGCAGAAGTGGCTCCAATCCAGGCACAAGCAATCCACAGACTTTGTCTATCACCCCTGCATAGATACAGATGGCTCCACTACACCAGATAGGATCTGGCTGTTATATTGCAAAGGTGAATCTGTTTGAGGCCTGACTATAACTGTTTCACCTGTGCGGTGGATAGGCAGGTTTTAAACATTTGATACCACTCTGCCTATTAAACAGGGCCTTCACCTACCCACAGCAGGGACCTGAGAACTGGAGGCTCCAACCACACCACCAGGGGTTGTCCACCCCCTGACTTCCTCAGAGTGTGACCCCCTACTGCTACCAGAAACCTGTGCATACACCAAACACCACTGCTCCTCTAAGATAGTAGGTGAGAACCTACACCACACACTAGATGACTATCAGGACACCTGAGCTGAATCTATATAAGAACAGTGAACGGACTCCTACGCTCATATACCCAACAGCTTTAGCCATCTGGTAATAAGACATTAGTACTTCAAAGGCTCCAGTTATCAAGTTAGCTCACTTTAGCAGCCTATTTAGGTATATCAAAATGAAACAAAGCAAGAAACTAGGACACAGTGAGCAAACATAAAATAAATTAATACAATAACTTATAAATGGCTCGGAGACAACAGTCGATATAAAATCACATAAAGAAGCAGACCATGATTGTTTCAACAAGCTCCCAAAACAAAGAATTGAGGACTCTTCCAGATGAAGATTTATTCTTGGAATTACCAGATGTATAATATGAAAGATTAATATACAGAACACTTCAAGACATCAGAAATGACATCAAGAACAAGATCAGGCAAAAAGCAGAACAAGCCAAGGAACACACAGATAAAGAAATTGAAGAAATTAAAAAGATTATTCAAGAACATAATGAAAAATTTAATGAGCTGCAAGAATCCATAGAAAGACAGTAATCAGAAATTCAGAAGATTAACAATAAAATTACAGAATTAGACAAATTAATAGAAAGTCAGAGGAGCAGAATTGAGGAAGTGGAAGGCAGAGTTAGTGAGACTGAAAATAAAACACTTGGCACCAATATATTCAAAGAAAAATCAGATAAAAGAATTAAAAAAATGAAGAAACACTAAGAATCATGTAGGACTCTATCAAGAAGAATAACTTGTGAGTGATTGGGATACAAGAACAGGGAGGGATAACAGGAAATACAGAGGGAATTGCTGAAGATGTGTTGGCAGAAAACTTCCCCGACATTGTGAAGGATAAAAGGCTATCCAAGATGCTCATTGAACCCCATACAAGGTAGATCACAAAAGAAAGTCACCAAGTCATCTCATAATCAAACTTGCCAAAGCCAAAGATAAAGAGAAAATTTTAAGAGCAGTCAGGGATAAGCGAAAATAATCAATAAGAATAACTTCAGACTACCGGCAGAAACCATGCAGGCAAGAAGGCAATGTGAGGACATATATAAACCATTGAAGGAGAAAAATTGCCAGCCAAGAATCGAATCATGTATCCAGAAAAACTGTCTCTCAAATATGAAGGCGAAATTAAGACCTGTTCAGATAAACAGAAGCTTAGGAAATTTGTAAAAACCAAACTGAAACTACAAGAAATACTAAAGGGCATTCTCTGGTTAGAAAATGAATAATATCAGATATCAACCCAACACTAGAACACAGGACAGAACAAACAGGTACCAGCCCAGATAGGGAAATCACAAAAATAAAAAAAGATTTAAAAAAAAAAATGCTCAAAACAGGGAATCAGTGATGTCATTATGTAAAAGATGACGACATTAAATCAATAAAGAGGGACTAAATAAAGGAGGAATAGATCTTCCATAAGGAGAGGAAATCAAGGCAATATAGGGAGAAACAAGTTAGGTTTAAACTTAGAAAAATAGGCGTAAATATTAAGGTAACCACAAAGAAGACTAACAATCCTACTGGTAAACAAGAAAAACATAAAGGTTCATCAAAAACAGTATCAACAACAATGAAAAAGAGGTATACACAATTTACAAAGAAAAACCATTCAGTACAAAAAAATAAGTGGATTTTTTTGTCAACAACACACAAAAAAGGCATCAAAATGACAGCACCAAACTCATACCTATTAATCATGCTGAATGTAAATGGGCTAAATGCACCAATAAGGAGACAGAGAGTTGCAGAATTGAAAAAAAAAAAAAAAGATCTGTCTATATGCTGCCTACAAGAGACACACCTTAGACTTAAAGACACAAACAAACTAAAACTCAAAGGATGGAAAAAAATGTATCAAGCAAACAACAATAAAAAAAAAAAAAAAAACAGCAGGAGTGGCTATACTAATTTCTGACAAAACAGGCTTCAAACTTAAATCTCTCCCAAAGGTTAAGGAAGGACACTATATAATGATTAAAGGGACAATATACCAGAAGGCTATTACCATACTAAATACTTATGCACCTAACAAAAGGGCTTCAAAATACATAAAACAAACTCTAACAGCATTGAAAAGTGAGATTGATAGCTCCACAATAATAGTAGGAGACTTCAACACACCACTTTCAATTAAGGATAAAACATACAGAAAAAAGCTCAACAAAGACACGGAAGAGTTGAATGCCACAATCAACCAATTTGACCTCGTAGACATATACAGAACACTCCACCCAACAGCATCCAAGTATACTTTCTTTTCCAACCCACATGGAATTTTCTCTAGCATAGATCACATATTAGGTCATAAAGCAAGCCTTAGCAGAATCTAAAACATTGAAATACTACAAAGCATCTTCTCAGACCATAAAGCCATAAAACTAGACGTCAACAGAAAAATCGGGGAAAAGAAATCAAACACATGGAAACTGAACAGTGCTTTGCTCAAAAATGATTGGATTACAGAAAAAAATAAGGAGAGAATAAAGAAATTCATAGACTCCAATGAGAATGAAAACACTTCCTATAAGAACCATTGGGACACAGGAAAAGCAGTGCTCAGAGGTCAATTTATATCAATAAATGCACACATACAAAAAGAAGAAAGGGCCAAAATCAAAGAATTATCCCTGCAACTTGAACAAATAGAAAGAGAGCAACAGAAGAAACCCTCAGGCACCAGAAGATTGTTGTTGTTGTTAGGTGCTGTCCAATCGTTTCCGACTCATAGCAACCCTATGCACAACAGAACGAAACACTGCCCAGTCCTGAGCCATCCTTACAATCGTTGTTATCCTAGAGCTCATTGTTGCAGCCACTGTGTCAATCCACCTTGTTGAGGGTCTTCCTTTTTTCTGCTGACCCTGTACTCTGCCAAGCATGATGTCCTTCTCCAGGGACTGATCCTTCCTGACAACATGTCGAAAGTATGTAAAACGCAGTCTCGCCATCCTTGCCTCTAAGGAGCATTCTGGTTGTACTTCCTCTAAGACATATTTGTTTGTTCTTTTGGCAGTCCATGGTATAGTCAATATTCCTCACAAACACCACAATTCAAAGGCATTAATTCTTCTTTGGTTTTCCTTAGTCATTGTCCAGCTTTCACATGTATATGATGTGATTGAAAATACCATGGCTTGGGTCAGGTGCACCTTAGTCTTCAAGGTGACATCTTTGCTTTTCAGTACTTTAAAGAGCTCCTTTGCAGCAGATTTACCCAATGCAATGCATAGTTTGATTTCTTGACTGCTGCTTCCATGGCTGTTGATTGTGGATCCAAGTAAAATGAAATCCTTGACAACTTTAATCTTTTCTCCATTTATCATGATGTGGCTCATTGGTCCAGTTCTGAGGATTTTGGTTTTCTTTATGTTGAGGTGCAATCCATACTGAAGGCTGTGGTCTTTGATCTTCATTAGTAAGTGCTTCAAGTCCTCTTCAGTTTCAGCAAGCAAGGTTGTGTCATCTGCATAACACAGGTTGTTAATGAGTCTTCCTCCAATCCTGATGCGCTGTTCTTCTTCACACAGTCCATCTTCTTGTATTATTTGCTCAGCATACAGATTGAATAGGTACGGTGAAAGAATACAACCCTGACACACACCTTTCCTGACTTTAAACCAATCAGTATCGCCTTGTTCTGTCCGAACAAACGCCTCTTGGTCTATGTAAAGATTCCTCATGAGCACAATTAAGTGTTCTGGAATTCCCACTCTTTGCAATGTTATCCATAGTTTGTTATGATCCACACAGTCGAATGCCTTTGCATAGTCAATAAAACACAGGTAAACATCCTTCTGGTATTCTCTGCTTTCAGCCAGGATCCATCTGACATCAGCAATGATATTCCTAGTTCCACGTCCTCTTCTGAAACTGGCCTGAATTTCTGGCATTTCTCTGTTGATATACTGCTACAGCCATTTTTGAGTGACCTTCAGCAAAATTTTGCTTGCATGTGATTAATGATATTGTTCTATAATTTCCACATTCAGTTGGATCACCTTTCTTGGGAATAGGCATAAATATGGATCTCTTCCAATCAGTTGGCCAGGAAGCTGTCTTCCATATTTCTTGGCAGAGACAAGTGAGCAGCTCCAGCACTGCATCTGTTTGTTGAAACATCTCAATCGATATTCCATCAATTCCTGGAGCCTTGTTTTTTGCTAATGCCTTCAGAGCAGCTTGGACTTCTTCCTTCAGTACCATCAGTTTCTGATCATATGCCACCTCTTGAAATGGTTGAACATTGACTAATTCTTTTTAGTATAATGATTCTGTGTATTCCTTCCATCTTCTTTTGATGATTCCTGTGTCGTTTAATATTTTCCCCATGGAATCCTTCACCATTGCAACTCGAGGCTTGAATTTTTTCTTCAGCTCTTTCTGCTTGAGAAACGCCGAGTGCGTTCTTCCCTTTTGGTTTTCCGTCTCCAGCTCATTGTGCGTGTCATTATAATACTTTACTTTGTCTTCTCGAGACACCCTTTGAAATCTTCTGTTCAGTTCTTTTATTTCATCAATTCTTCCTTTTGCTTTATGTGCTCGACGTTCGAGAGCAAGTTTCAGAGTCTCCTCTGACATCCATCTTGCTCTTTTCTTTCTTTTTTGTCTTTTCAATGACCTCTTGCTTTCTTCATGTATGATGTCCTTGATGAAGATAGCAAATCATAAAAATTAGAGCAGAATTAAATGAAATAAAAACAGAAAAACAATTGAAAAAGTTAACAAGACCAAAAGCTGATTCTTTGAAAAGACTGACAAAATCAATAAACCATTGGCCAGACTGACAAAAGAAAAACAGAAGAGGAAGCAAATAACCCAAATAAGAAATGAGTTGGATGATATCACAACAGACCTAACTGAAATGAAAAGAATCATAACAAAGCACTATGAAAAGTTGTACTCTAACAAACTTGAAAACCTAGAGGAAATGGGCAAATTTCTAGAAACACACTACCTACCTAAACTAACACAAACAGAGGCAGAACAACTAAATAAACCCCTAACAAAAGAAGAGATTGAAAAAGTAATTTAAAAACTTCCAACAAAGAAAAGCCCTGGCCCTGACGGCTTCACTGGAAAATTCTACCAAACTTTCAAAGAGTTAACACCACTACTACTAAAGGTATTTCAAAGTATAGAAAGGAATGGAATACTCCCAAACTCATTCTATGACACCTGCATAACCAGGAAAAGACTCCACAACAAAAGAAAATTACAGATCTATATCCTTCATGAACTTAGACACAAAAATCCTCAACAAAATTTTAGCCAATAGAATTCAACAATATATCAAAAAAATAATTCACCACGACCAAGTGGGATTCGTACCAGGTATGCAGGGATGGTTCAACATCAGAAAAACAATCAAAGTAATCCATCACATAAATAAAACAAAAGACAAAATGACATAATCTTATCAATTGATGCAGAAAAGGCATTTGACAAAGTTCAACAACCATGCATGATAAAAACTCTCAGTAAAATAGAATAGAAGGAAAATTCCTCAACATTTTTAAGGGCATTTATACAAAGCCAACAGCTGACATCATCCTAAATGGAGAGAGACTGAAAGCATTCCTCTTGAGAACGGGAACCAGAGAAGGATCCCCTTTATCACCACTCTTATTCAACACTGTGCTGAAGGTCCTAGCTAGATCTATTAGGCTAGATAAAGAAATAAAAGGCATCCAAACTGGCAAAGAAGAAGTAAAAGTGTCTCTGTTTGCAGATGACATGATCTTATACGCAGAAAATCCTAAGGAATCCTCAAGAAAACTACGGAAACTAATTGAAAATTAGCAGAGTATCAGGATACAAGATAAACATACAAAAATCAGTTGGATTCCTCTACACTAACAAAGAGAGTGTTGAAGAGGAAATCACCAAATCAATACCATTTACAATAGCCCCTAAGAAGATAAAATACTTAGGAATAAATTTAACCAGAGATGTGAAAGACCTATACAAAGGAAACTATAAGATACTACTGCAGGAAACCAAAAGAGACCTACGTAAGTGGAAAAACATACCTTGCTTGTGGATAGGCAGACTCAATATTGTAAAAAATCTATTTTGCCCAAAGTGATCTATAGATACAATGCTACCTCAATCCAAACACCAGTGACATTTTTTAATGAGATGGGCAAACAAATCACCAACTTCATATGGAAGGGAAAGAGGCCCCAGATAAGTAAAACATTATTGAAAAAGAAGAACAAAGTGGAAGGCCTCACACGACTGGATCTTAGAACATATTATACCACCAAAGTAGTCAAAACAGCTTGGGACTGGTACAACAATGGACACACAGACCAATGGAATAGAAATGAGAATCCAGGCATAAATCCATCCACATATGAGCAGCTGATATTTGACAAAGACCCAAAGTCTGTTAAGTGGGGAAAAGACAGTCTCTTTAACAAATGGTGCTGGCATAATTGGATATTCCTCTGCCAAAAAAAAATGAACCAAGACCCATACCTCACACCATGCACAAAAACCAACTCAAAATGGGTCAAAGACCTAAATATAAAATCTAAAACAATAAAGATCATGGAAGAATAATAGGGACAACACTAGGAGCCCTAACACACGGCATAAACAAATACAAAACATTACTAGAAATGCACAAACACCAGAAGAGAAATTAGATAACTGGGAGCACCTAAAAGTCAAACACCTACGCTCATCCAAATACATCACCAAAAGAGAAAAAAAGGTTACCTACAGATTGGGAAAAACTTTTTAGCTATGACATTTCCAATCACCGGCTGATATCTAAAACCTACATGTTACTGCAAAAGCTCAACTACAAAAAGACAACCCAATTAAAGAATGGGCAAAGGATATGAACAGACACTTTCCTAAAGAAGACATTCAGGTAGCTAACAGATGCACAAGGAAATGTTCATGATCATTAGCCATTTAGACAAATGAAAATCAAAACTACAATGAGATTCCATCTCACTCCAACAAGGCTGCCATTAATCCAAAAAACACAAAATAATAAATGTTGGAAAGGTTGTGGAGAGACTGGAACACTTATACACTGCTGGTGGGAATGTAAAATGGTACAACCACTTTGGGAATTGATTTGGCGCTTCCTTAAAAAGCTAGAAATAGAACTACCATATGACCCAGCAATCCCACTCCTTGAAATATATCCTAGAGAAATAAGAGCCTTTAAACGAACAGATACATGCACACCCATGTTCATTGCAGCACTGTTTACAATAGCAAAAACATGGAAGCAACCAAGATGCCCATCAAGGGATGAATGGATAAATAAATTATGGTATGTTCACACAATGGAATACTACGTATTGATAAAGAACAATGAATATGTGAAACATTTCATAACATGGAAGAATCTAGAAGGCATTATGTTCACTGAAATTAGCTGCAAAATGACAAATATTGTATGAGATCACTAATATAAGAACTCAAAAAATAGTTTAAAAAGACAAGAAAATATTCTTTGATGGTTATGAGATGAGGGAGGGAGAGGAGAATTCACTAATTAGATAGTAGACAAGAACCAATTTAGGTGAATGGGAAGACAACACACAATACAGGAGAAGTCAGCACAACTGGACTAAACCAAAAGCAAAGAAGTTTCCTGAATAAACTGAATGCTTCAAAGGCCAGTGTAGTCGGGGGGTGGGGGGGGGGAGGTTGAGGACCATGGTTTCAGGGGCTATCTAGGTGAATTGGCATAATAAAATATATTAAGAAAACATTCTGCATCCCATTTTTGGAGAGTGGCATCTGGTGTCTTAAACGCTACCAAGTAGCCATCTAAGATGCATCACTGGATCTCAACCCACCTGGACAAAGGAGAATAAACACCAAAGACACAAGATAATTATAAGCCCAAGAGATAGAAAGAGCTACATAAACCAGAGACTACATTAGCCTAAGGCCAGAAGAACTAGATGGTGCCCAGCTACAACAGATGACTGCCATTAAGGGAACACAACAGAGAATCCTGGAGGAGCAGGAAAGCAGTGGGATGCAGACCTCAAATTCTTGTAAAAAGACTAGATTTAATGGTCTGACTGAGACTAGAAGGGCCGTGGAGGTCATAGTTCCCAGACCTTCTGTTAGCCCAAGACAGGAACCATTCCCAAAGCCAACTCTTCAGACAGGGATTGGACTGGACTATAAGATAGAAAATGATACTGGTGAGGAGTGAGCCTCTTGGATCAAGTAGACACATGAGACTATGTGTGCAGCTCCTGTCTGGAGGGTAGATGCAAAGGCCAAGGGGGACAGAAGCTGTGTGAATGGACACGGAAATACAGGGTGGAGAGAAGGAGTGTGCTGTCTCATCAGGGGGAGAGCAACAAGAGTATATAGCATGCTGTATATAAGTGTTCATATGAAAGAATGACTTGATTTGTAAACTTTCTCTTAAAGCACAACAAAAATTAAAAAAATCTTCCTGTATTTTAATATTTGTATTGCTTTCCAGACCCAAGTCTGATTATCATGCTTAAGGAAAAGAAAAATAACAATTATGACTATCCACTCAGTGCCAAATATCTTTGCATACACCCATTAAACTTCAAGTTACTTCACAGAAGGTACTGTGTCTCAGTAATCTTCCCATCCCTAGTGCATGTCTTAGGGGTTAATATGTTACCATTGCCCAATAAATATTTGTAAATTAATGAGTTTTCCCATGTATTCTTCAGAAGAGTTCTGCAAGATATTTCATGCTCATTTTTACTGAAGAAGCTTGTGCTCAAAAAATTTGAAGCTATTTGCCCAGGATCAGTGGAATGAGGCTTGAAAGTCACGTCAATTTAATGAATCATATCTCACTAAAATGGAGTGCCCTAATTATTTTATCATCTTAGAATTTATTTCAATGAAAAATAAAACACGTGAGTGAGACCATAGCTAGCTAGATATCCATAGATGGATAGATTTACACAAAATAAAAAATGTTATAATCAGAATTTTTTATAATTTGAATTACTGACCTAAGTTTTATGTTTTTCTTTATGTTAGGGTTTACCATATAGGGGTCGCTTAGTCAGTTACCTAGTGCTGCTATAACAGAAATACCACAAGTGGATGGCTTCAACAAACAGATGTTTATTCTCTCACAGTCTAGTAGCCTAGAAGTCCAAATTCAGGGCATCAGCTCCAGGGGAAGGATTTCTCTCTCTGTCGGCTCTGGAGGAAGGTCCTTGTCATCAATCTTCCCCTGGACCAGGAGCTTCTCAGCATAGGAATACGGGGTCCAAAGGACATGCTATTTTCTTGGCTCTACATTTTTTTTTTTTTTTTTTGATGGTATGAGGTCCCCCATCTCTCTGCTTGCTTCTCTCTTTTATATCTCAAAAAAAGATTGATTTAAGAGACAAACTAACCTTGTAGGGAAACTCTGCTGGGGTAGTGGTTAAGAGTTCAGCTGCTAACTAAAAGGTCAGTAATTCAAATCCACCAGGCGCTTCTTGGAAACCATATGGAGCAGTTCTACTCTGTCCTGTAGGGTCACTATGAGTCAGAATGACTCCAAGGCAATTTTTTTTTTTTAATTGAGTCCTACCTCATTAACATAACTGCCTCTAATCCTGCCTCATTAACATCACAGAGGTAGGATTTATAACACATAGGAAAATCACATCAGATGACAAAATGGTGCACAAATAACACAATACTGGGAATCATGGCCTAGCAATGTTGACAGATATTTCGGGGCTGGGAATAACCCCATGGAGGGGTTATCCCACACAGTTTAAAAACCTCCTTTAAAAATGATCATATGTTTCCAGTATTAGGGTTGGCTAGTATCTGATCCTACCTTCCTGAAGAAAATAATTAAAAATGTTGAATTATATTTTTTAAAGCTCTTTTTAAAATCACAATAGGACTGACAATAAAAAATAATTTATCATATCAAAATTACCACACCAAAATGTGTGTGAAACTGAAAACTGAGAGAATTCATAAGGCACGTTTGCCCTAAAGACATCTGTCGAATCTGACGAACATGGTCATCACTTTCAGTCTCTCATAGAGAACGAGTCAGAAGACAAAATTCAAGTCTAAAAAAGGAACATTCCCCTATAAAAATGGGATGCCAAAGGTCTACACCCCCAGTGTAAGAATGAATCTACCAAAAGTGCTTTGCTGCCTTGCAGACGACATGATCCTTGAAAAATTATGATCACAAGTCAAGCCTCAGGGAAATTTCCAGACACACTCATTTTCCTCAGGTAGCCCAAAATGTTAAGCCATCAACATGTAGAGAGAGCTCTCTAGACTGATGTTGCAGACATTTGGCTAAAACAAAACCAAACCTTTCTGGAAGAATGCACCTTAAACCAAGGTTTCAAGAGATTCCCACAGACAGATAATTTTCCAAAGGAAACGAGCCCTTCAGATTAAAAATTCACTGATCACGCAGAAAACAGAGCACCCTGCTCAAAAATAAAAACCCTGAAAAAGAAAGTGTACACAGAATTTAGATATTAGAATGGACAGATATGGACTATTAAATAGCCTTGTTTGCTAAGCAAATTAAAAGCATGCTTGAAAAAGCTGCAGGAAATAGCAAACTACAAATAATTACCAAGCAGATTTGAAAAAGAATCAAATAGGAGTTCCAGAATTGAAAGATAATTATCTGATAACTAGGCTTCCAGCTATGATGAAGTACCTTGTGATAGAACAATGCTCATATTAAGAATGAATAGAAAAATCCAGATAAAATATGAACATCTGTTTAAAAGCTCCAGAGAGCTGCTAATGTTATCAGAATGAGAGAGGACAAGATTCCAGAAGTGGCAACTTTTTCACTGGAGATATTTACTGGTTATAGATGGGGAGCAGGAGCAGAAAGTTGGGAGGAAGGGCAGGCACATGCTAGGAGAGCACCTAGGCAAAATGTGAGATTTTAAGAGTTAATATCTCCTTGAGTGAGAGAAACAGAACTGTGTCTAACACAAGGTCAGCTTTTCTCTCAAGAAATTTATAGAATTCTTAACCTCCACAAAACAAGTAGACCAAGAAATCACCCTGGTTTGGATTTTCCTCAGAAGCAGACCCGAGACAAGGATTTGTGAAGCGATCTCAGGAAACACTGGCAGAGTAGGGAAGCAGAAAGACAAAAAGTGGGGCCAATAAAGAATGATGCATTGTCAAGCAATTCACCAATATGGGCAACTGAAGCTTAATCCAACTGGTTAACTCTGGGATATGGTACAAAACATGCACCTCAGAGTTACCTCATATCTTAGGTACCTAGTGCTGCTATGACAGAAATACCACAAGTGGATGGCTTTAAGAAACAGAAATTTATTCTCTCACAGCCCAGGAGGCTAGAAGTCTGAATTCAGGGTGCTAGCTGCAGGAGAAGGCTTCCTCTCTTTGTTGGCTCTGGGAGAAGGTCCTTGTCATCAATTTTCCCCTGGTCTAGGAGCTTCTCAGGCACAGGGACCTCAAGTTCAAAGGATGTGCTCTGCTCCCAGTGCTTTCTTGGTGGTATGAGGTCCCTATGTCCCTCTCCTCATTTCTCTCTTTTATATCTCAAAAGAGATTGGCTCAAGACACAATCCAACCTTGTAGAGTGAGTTCTGCCTCATTAACATTTCTTCTGCTAATCCCATCTCATCAACATCATGGAGATAGGATTTACAACATATAGGAAAACCACATCAGATGGCAAAATGATGGACAGTCACACAATACTGGGGATTACGGCCTACCCAAGTTGACAAATATTTTTAGGGGGCACAATTCAATCCATGACACCCCACCCAAGGCATGAGGGATCAGGAATGTGTAGGTACAAATTCTTGTGAGTCATTAGCTGACAGATGCTTCCATGGAACACTAATTGCATGGCATTTCTGGCTTGTCACGTGCGTTGATAAAGCAGACTCTGTTGGCCAGAAAGAGCCCACACAAGTACTAGCATTTGGAGACTGAATTAGTGTGCAGTGAAATGGTCAGGGCTGGTGGGGACGTCCATGAGCAGGATACCACAGCTTTTGCTGAAGATAATGTCTTATACTGCCCAGACCCATGTACGTCCCATGAGAGGTTCACACTCTCCTGTGACTGATTAAGGTGGTAGCTCATTACAATGTCTGATAACGAAACTTTGCAATTGGAAAATTAGTAGGACAAGCTGTTGTTGTGGTTGGTCCTGAACAGCTGTTGATATTCATTGCCTTTCTCCTCTCCCACCCATTTTAGGTTCCCCTCATCCTTGTCCAGCTTATATACTGGTCTAGGTTACTTATCCAATGAGGTAATCCAGATTTTCATTCCTAATGAGTCTAAGTCTCTGCTTACTGTGCACTTGTCCGGTTATGCTTACTTCAATTTCCTGTTCATGGTTATCAATGGGCAATGAAGCATCAAGAGGAATTCAAGTAAATCCCCTAAATTCCAGATACACTCTTTCCTGCAATTACTATGCAGTGTACTATCCCTTCCTTATAATCAGGTTTTTTACTCCTGCCAATATAACAATTCCTTTGTTTGACACCAAGTCTGCTGGACTAAAGGGTCCCAAATGAGCAGGTGGCAGGGGGAGCATTACACGTCTAGTGAAGCCCTTACTATGGCCCCTGATACAAGTGCCACTTTAGGAGCCATGACCTCTATTCCAGTGGACCTATCATAGTAAGCAGAGGACAAAGCACAAATTATTCCATTGGGTCCCTGAGACTGACAGTGAGAGAGGTCACTCTCACTTCTACCCTTTGAGATCTATATACATACTGTACCTCTCAGGGCACAGAGGCACATAATGTTGTTGACAAAAAGTAAACATCACATCTTTAAGCACAGTACTCCACACCCACAAGGTGTCACCCCAAAGCTGGCACATAGCTGTGCATTTAAAAGGACTTTCCAATGTTGTTATCAGGCTGGAACTTCAGGGTGTTATCGTGTACAGCAGGACTAGTAGACCCCATAGCCATATGCTCACATCTGTACCTTCTTTCCACCACTCACCTGCCAGTTTGTTATACTGTGGTGGCTTGCATATTGCTGTGGTGCTGGAAGCTATGCCAGCGATATTTCAAACATCAGCCTGATCATTCATGTTGGACAGGTTTCAAAGGAGCTTCTTGACTAAGAAAGACTAGGCGGAAGGGCCTGGAAGTCTACATCTAAAAAAAAAAAATTGGACAGAGACAACATTATGAATAGCAGCATAACATTGTCTGATATAGTGCCAGAAGATGAGCTCCTCAGATTGGAAGACACTCAAAATAAGACTGGGGAAGAGCTGCCACATCAAAGCAGAGTTGATCTTAATGCCGTGGATGGAGTAAACCTTTCAGGACCTTCATTTGCTGATTTGTCAGGACTCAAAATGAGAAGAAACAGCAGTTGCAAACATCCATTAATAGTCAGAATGTGGAATATATGAAGTACAAATCAAGGAAAATTAGAAGTTGCCAAAATGAGATGGAATGCATAAAGATTGATAACCTAGACGTTAATAAGCTGAAATCGACTGGTACTGACCATTTTGAAATGGACAATCATATGGTCTACTATGACAAACTGAAGTGGAATGGCATCACATTCACCATTAAAAAAAAAATTCAAGATTTATCCTGAAGTACAACATTTTCAATGATACGATAATACCCATACACCTAAAAGAAAGACGAGTTAATAAGACTAGTATTCAAATTTATGCACCAACTGCTAAGGCCAAAGATGAAGAAACTGAAGATTTTTACCAACTTCTGCAGTCTGAAATTGATCAAACATGCAATCAAGATGCATTGATAATTACTGGTGATTGCAATGTGAAAGTTGGAAATGAAGAAGGATTAGTAGTTGGAAAATGTGGCCTTGATGAGAGAAACATCAGAGATCACAAGACAGAGTTTTGCAAGACCAACAACGTATTTATTGGAAATATCATTTTTCAACAACATAGTTACTGTACACAGAGACCTCACCAGATGGAATATACAGAGTCAAACTGACTACCTCTGTGGAAAGAGATGATAGAGAAGCTCAATATCATCAGTCAGAGCAAGGCCAAGGGCTGACTGCAAAACAGACCATCAATTTACTCATATAGAAGTTCATATAGAACCTGAAGAGAATTAAAACAAGTCCATGAGAGCCAAAGTACGATCCTAAATATATCCCATCTGAATTTAGAGATATCTTAATAGATTTGATACACTGAACACTAATGACCGAAGACCAGATGAGCTGTGAGATGACATCAAGGACCTCATACATAAAGAAACCAATAGGTCATTAAAAAGACAGGAAAGAAAGAACCAAATGGATGCCAGAGACTCTGAAACATGTCCTGCAACAAAGAGTAGCTAAAGCAAACGAAGAAAAGATGAAGTAAAAGAGCTGAACAGAAGATTTCAAAGGGCAGCTCGAGAAAACAAAATAAAGTATCATAATGCAATGTACAAAGACCTGGAGTTAGAAAACTAAAAGTGAAGAACATGCTCAGCATTTCTCAAGCTGAAAGAACTGAAGAGAAAATTTAAGCCTCAAGTTGCAATATTGAAGGACTCTATGGGCAAAATACTGAACGACACAGGAAGCAACAAAAGAAGATGAAAGGAATACACGGAGTCATTATACCAAAAAGAACTGGTCGACATTCAACCATTTCAGGAGGAAGCATATGATCAAGAACTGATGGTATTGAAGGAAGAAGTCCAAGCTGCACTGAAAAAAAAAAAAAGGTGTTGATAAAAAACAAGACTCCATGAATTGACGGAGTATCAATTAAGGTGTTTCAACAAAGGGATGCAGTGCTGGAAGCGCTTGCTCATCTATGCTAAGAAATTTGGAAGACAGTTACCTGGCCAACTGACTGGAAGAAATCCAAATTTATGCCCATTCTAAAGAAAAGTGATGCAACAGAATGCAGAAATTATCAAACCATATCATTAAAATCACATGCAAGTAAAATTTTGCTGAAAATAATTAAAAAATAGTTACAGAAGTACCTTCACAGGGAACTGCCAGAAATTCAAGCTGGATCCAGAATAGGATGTGGAATGAGGGATATCACTGCTGATGTCAGATGGATCTTGGCTGAAGGCACAGAATACCAGAAAGATGTTTACCTGTGTTTTATGACTATGCAAAGGTATTGGACTGTGTTGATGATAACACATTATGGATAACATTGTGAACACTTGATTGTGTTCATGTGGAACCTGTACACAGACCAAGAGGCAGTCGTTCAGATAGAACAAGGGGATACTGATTGGTTTAAAATCAGGAAAGGTGTGTGTCAGGGTTATATCCTTTCGTCATAGTTACTCAATCTGTATGCTGAGCAAATAATATGAGAAGCTGGACTATATGAAGAAGAACTGGGCATCAGGATTGGAGGAAGACTCATTAACATCCTGTGATACGCAGGTGACACAACTTTGCTTGCTGAAAGTGAAGAGGACTTGAAGCACCTACTGATGAAGATCAAAGACTACACTCTTCAGTATGGATTACACCTCAACATAAAGAAAATAAAAATCCTCACACCTTGACCTATAAGGAGCATCATGATAAAAGGAGAAAAGTTGTCAAGGATCTCATTATACTTGGATACACAATCAATGCCCATGGAAGCAGTAGTCAAGAAGTCAAATGGCATATCACGTTGGGCAAATCTGCTGCAAAAGACCTCTTTAAAGTGTTACAAAGCAAAGATGTCAGTTTTAGAACTAAGTTGTGCCTGACCAAAGTCATGCTATTTTCAATCACCTCATACGCATGCAAGGACTGAACAATGAATAAGGAAGATTGAAGAAGAACTGATGGCCTTTGAACGATAGTATTGGCCAAGAACACTGACTATACCATGGACTGCCAGAAGATGAAAATATCTGTCTTGGAAGAAGTAAGCCAGAATGCTCCTTAGAAGTGAGGATAGCGACTCTTTATCTCACATATTTTGGACATATTATCAGCAGTGTCCAGTCCCTGGAGAAGAATATTATGCTTGAGGAAGACCCTTAAAGAGAGAATTGAAACAGTGGCTGCAACAATGGGCTCTAACACAGCAATAATTGTGAGGAGGTACAGAACCAGGCACCTCCTATTTGTTCTGTTGTACGTAGGGTACTGTGAGTCAGAACTGACTTGAAGGCACTTAACAAGAACAACAACAATATCTTCTTTGATGCGGACTGGGTCAATTTTCCATGGAAATATTGTGTGATATCCCACATCAATGAAACAGATATTCTCTGAGCCCTCAAATAGTGGTTTGAAGCACTTCAGAAAGGAATGGAAAACCCATCCCCAGAACATGCATCAAATTTCAGTAAAGATGAACTGGTGTCACTTCCAGGTTAGAAGTGGTTCAATATAATCAACTTTCTACCGAGTTAAGAGTCTATCAACTAAATCAACATTGGTGAAAGGGAGCACATACTGTTGGGTCCATGCATAGCCTCTGGCCCTAAAAACACCTATGCCATTTATGGGCCCACCATGCAATAACTCTGGGCAACTAGCCTATCTACCTGCTTGTTCAGTGCCAAGTCCATGGGACACCTTCTCTGGTAGGCATTTATGTGAGATACAAAGAGTTACAGAATCCTTGTTGTTCCAGACACATATGATTCAGAACCTATACATGCTTTTTACCCTGACATCTCTTATCTCTGATCTTTTAATCATGCTCCTCCTAGGCCTCTGTTCAGCCAGCCAAGCCACTTACCACTGCGAAGGAGTCCATGCATACGCTCACTTCTGTCTACTTTTCCTTCCACACTGAGTTGGTGCCCCAGTATATTTCTCGAAGCTCTGTCCACTGGGAGGATTTTCCTCATCACTGTCTTTCAGCCTGTAGTGCCGTGGCAGTACATTTTCAACTCATACTGACATCTAAGCTGATAAATCTGTGAACCAAGCCTGAGGTCTGCCCTTCTTTGCCAAAATCAACCAATCTAAGAGAGTAGAATATGGCTGAAGAGAACAGGAGAAATAAAAGGGGAAAAAATCTATAAAAATAATGACTGAAAATTTACAAATTTGGTGAAAAATAGAAGCCTATAAATCCAAGAAGTTCAGTGAACTCAAAGCAGGATAAACATAAATAATACCACATCTAGGCACATGATAGCCAAGCCAAGCCCAGTGCCATCGAGTTGATTCCAACTCATAACGACCCTATAGGACAGAGTAGAACTGCCCCACAGAGTTTCCAAGGAGCGCCTGGCAGATTTGAACTGCTGACCCTTTGGTTAGCAGCCGTAGCACTTAGCCACTATGCCACCAGGGTTTCCCTAGGCACATAATAAAACTGCTTAAAATGAAAGATTAAGGCAAAAATCTTAAAAGAAGCTACAGCAGGATGGAGAGGAACAGACAAATGTAATGTACAGCAGAACAATGGCCATAGTGATGTCTAGCTTCTTATAAGAAATAATGGAGGCCAGAAAGCATTAAAAAGATACCTTTTAAGTGCATACAAGAATGTTGTGGTGGATTAAAGATGGCCAGGTATTTGTCATCATTTCCTCCAGAGAGAGATGAAGTTTATTTCAGTTGTCCTTGAATCTTTGCTGGACCTGTGCATGCTTAATCAACAAAATATGGCTGAAGTGATGCTATGCCATTTCCGGGCCTAACCTTTAAGAGGACTGGCAATTTCTGCTTTCTCTTTGCTGGGATATTTGTTCCCCATCAGAACCCAGCTGCCATGCTGTGAGATGCCCAGCTCGGAGAGTAGTCATGTGTAAGTGCTCCAGTCAACAGTCCTCGCTGAACTCCCAGCCAAGAGCCAGCATCATGGCCAGCTATGTGAGTGAGTTATCTCAGACTTTTTAATCCATTTTAGCTCTCAGATTAGTGCAGCCCTGGCTGGCTTCACAGGGAACAGAACTTTCCAGATGAGCCCAGTCAACCCACAAAATCATGAGATATAATAAAAGAGAGTTTTTAAGTCATTTGGGGGTTGCTTGTTATGCAGAAATAATCAAAACAACCACCAATTTAGAATTCTATATCCAGTAAAAGTGGCCTTCAAAAGTGAGAGTGAAATACAGACTTTTTTAAGAAAACAAAGCTGCCATGAGTCGGAATCAACTTGATGGCAACAAGACCAACATTATAAGAATAAAAGAAAGTCATCAGGCTCAGATGCAATACCACCAGATGAAAACTCTGATCTATAGGAAGAAACGAAGATCTCAGGAAATTGTACATAAAAATACTATGTTGAGCAAAAGAAACCTATAAGAATTGGAGGTTGTCTGGAGGGAGCAAGAAGAAAATTTCTGGGACAATGGAAATGTTATAATATCTTGTTTGGTGTGTTGGTTACACGAGTAAATAACATTTCTTAAAACTTATTAAATTGCACAATTAATATTTTTACATTTCACTTTGAATATATTTTAGCTCAATTTAAAATATTAAAAATGAAATTGAATGTCTACCTCATGTCTAAAAACTAATTTCAGGTAAGTTAAGTAAGATCTAGATGTGAATGACAAAACTTTAGAGGTTTAAAAAAAATACTTTCGCTCTTTCGCCTCGGCCGCTGCCATACCATCCAGACTGAGGAAGACCTGGAAACTTAGGGGCCACGTGAGCCACGGCCACGGCAGCATCGGCAAGCACCGGAAGCACCCAGGAGGCAGGGGTAATGCTGGTGGCATCCATCACCACAGAATCAACTTCGACAAATATCATCCAGGTTACTTTGGGAAGGTTGGTATGAGACATTACCACTTGAAGAGGAACCAGAGCTTCTGTCCAACTGTCAACCTCGATAAGTTGTGGACCTTAGTCAGTGGGCAGACAAGGGTAAATACTGCCAAAAATAAGACTGGAGCTGCTCCCATCATTGATGTGGTGCGATTGGGCTACTACAATGTTCTGGGGAAGGGAAAGCTCCCAAAACAACCTGTCATCGTGAAGGCCAAATTCTTCAGCAAAAGAGCTGAGGAGAAGATTAAGGGTGTTGTGGGTGCCTGTGTCCTGGTGGCTTGAAGCTACATGCAGGTTAATTAAATGTTAAATGCTTTTCCCTTAAAAAAAAAAAATACTTTCACGACCTCTTAATCAAGGCACAAAAAGCAGTAACCAAGAAAAAAGATAATAAATTTGTCTTCTTTACATTAATGACTTCTAGCCAGGATACTATAAAGGGAAGAATATCTAGTATCTATGAAGAACTGGAACTGACCTATAGGGTCACTATGAGTTGGAATCAACTCGACAGCAACGGGTTTGGCTTTTTTTTTTTTTTTTTTTTAATGAAGAACTACTAATAAATCAATATTAAAAAAAACAACAAACCAATATTAAAATGTGCAAACTACCAGGACAGGGAACTTCACAAATAAGGGAATCCAGAGGATTATAAATAAAAAGATGTTCATCTGTATTAATAATCAGGAAAATAATTACAAAATAAACCACATTTACCAGTACAAACTCACCAGACTAGCAAAAAGAAAAAAAAAAAATCTGAAAAAATTGATCATTGGCAAGGAGGTAGAGTAAAAGGAGCTGACTCATAAATTGACATAACCACTGTGGAGCTATTTGTAATTATCTAATAAAGTTGACAGTGTGCATATGTTATAACCATGCATTTCTATTCTTAGGCATATGTTTCAGTGAAAATATTCATAAGGATACACATAAAAGAATATCCATAGCATCACTATTCACGATGTCCATCAGAAGTAAAAAATAAAAAAAAAATTATTTTAATGGATAAATAAATGATGGGCTATTCATACTATAGAATATTATACAACAACAAAAGAAATTGTATAAATGCAGCTACACCTATCTGTATGAATGAATCTGGCAATGCTGAGTGAAAGAAGAAGGAATAAAAAATACATGAATTTTCCATTTATATAAAGTTCAATAACAGTCAAATTAGACTATATTATTTAGGCATGTTTATGTAGATGATGAAAAACAAGGAAATGGTTGTAACAAAAGCCAGAACAGTGATTACCTCTGCAGGCAGGGAAGGCAGTATGTCCTGGACACAGGGAGGTCTTCTCAGATTTTCAATAGTGTATCTGTGTTTTAGGCATACTTCTGTATATATTGCAAAATGAAAAAAAAAAAAAATTGATTGTGACCTTGACCACTGTTTCAGAGCAAGTACCTATGTTTTACTTCAAAATCCATTAGGGGTTGGTGAACATTTCCACATTAGTATTAGAGCAAAACTGTGTTTCAAACAGGAAAGAAATCTGGAGACCATCTTAGTCATCATAATACAACTAAGAAAACTGGATCCAGAGATTTTAAATCACTTGCCCAGTGACTGGACTAGACTCCTACTGATTGGGACAATGAGATTAATCATTCTTTTGACATAAACCACAAGAAAGTCTCCAACATCAGTTGTCAATTCTTGCCCACACTAATAATGTTCGTTTGCACTTGGAATGGAACATTTTGCATCCCTTGCCCTAGGTGCTTGTTCATGACACAGATCATTGGATGTAGCATGTTAACCACCCAAACAAATGCCATACATTTGCAGTTTCCTAGGTAACCAAATCATTTTCACCCAAACAGAATCTGATTAGAAAAGAAAAGAAAAGAAAAGAAAAAAATTGCTCAGCATTTCAACCTAATTCGAATGAGCAAATATTCATGTAATCCATTATCTTCAGCACATTAAAGAGGCATGATTTCTTTCTCCACAGTTTGGTTTCAGTACTTCTCAAACATTGTTTTTGAACTATTGGCATCAGAACCAGTCAGGGAACATGGTAAAAACATAGGTCCCTAAACTGGAGCCCAGGCAGAGTATAAGAGAATCTTAGGGGATAAAACTCAGAAATCCCCATTTTAAATAAGTTGGCTGATTTTTATGCCCAACAAAGTTTTAAAGTTCTGTTCAAGTTCATTTTCTGGAGACTCATGATTTATCTTCTTAATCTTATACATTTTATTATTTAATGCCTTCTGGCGACGCAGTCCTCCCGGAGAGGGGTGGATGCTTCCTCACTCGGCTCCCCGCCGCCCCCTGGCTGCTGGCCGCGAGGGCTGCACTCCCTGGGCCGCGGAGGTGGATCGGGGTGACCGGGAAGATGCAAACCGCACCCCCAAGTCATAAGGAAACAGCCCCGCGTGGGCCTCAGGGGCGATGCCCGCTGCCCACCCCCAGCTCTTATCCAGCCTCATGGCCCAGCTGCAGCGATGCGCAGGGCACCCCTCAGGCACCCTTAGTGCCTTTCTTTGGAGATGAAGGTTGTCCCAGGAGGGCCCCTCCACCCTGGCTGCCAGGTCAGGCTCGAGACTGCCCCCCAGCCTGGGGTGCTGCTAGAAACCCACGGGGCGGAGGGTGGGGGGGTAGGGGGGTGGGCTGCTCTTGGGTCTGGCTCTGAAAGCGGCCCCTCCTGGGGGGTCTCCAATTCCAGGGTGCCTGGGAAAGGAGGGTGGGAGGAGAAGCCGCTGTGATGGTTCTTGGCAGCAGAACTGGGCGGGGGGGCGGGTGTGCCCTGCTATGAGCATACAGGGGTACAGGGGTGTGGGAGCAGTTGCAGAAGTGTGCGTGGGACTGGGGAGCTGAAGGGGGCTTTGTGACAAAGTAGCATGAATTCCTTGAGAGGTTATGTTTAATTTATTATATTCTATTACTTATTACTTAAGCAATCAAACAAACAAAAACAAAAGTTGATTTCATGCAACCTTGCAATCAAGTTTCCCCCTTTTAAATTGCTGGTGCTGTAGTCTTATAGTGGCATAACTCGTTACAGGTGCAAAGAAGATTAACTCTTTCATGGATGATTTTTTTTGTTTTTTATTCCTTGGAATTTTTTGGTGATGTCATACTTTTTTCACTAACAGGATGGATGTGGAATCATTCTGTGTTGGCAGTTTTGTTTTGTTTTGTTTGAAAAAACGAGGTGCCAATTGCAAGCAGGACTTATCAGTCCTATGTTCCATGAAGCCCATCACACGCTTGGGACAAATTGTTCCCATGGTGCGTCATACTTCCTGGTTACACCTGAGCCATAAAATATCTCTCTCTACTTTGCAAAAATATACACAAAATACTACATAAACATTGCACTTACTGCACATAATTGTTATTAGTTTGAGAGTGGCTCATATTGGTACCACGCTCCGTGAAGCATACCACACACACAGGACATGGCCCAGGAAGTGAATCACAAACTGTTTTCACCCCAAAAATAACTCATGTACTTTAATACTTATTAATGCCAGTAACCATACCTTCCCAGTAACACAAAGGAAATAGTAAACATACTTGCAACCCTTATATCGCTGTACAGAAGCCAAAATATACAAAAATTTCACACAATCATTTCTCTGGGAAGCATGTCCTCATACAAATGGCTGTCAACACTCAAATGTACCACAGATGAACTTCCTAGTTTCTTAGGCAGTTGCACCAGTATTTGCCATGATGCCAGATGATACTAAAGTGGCTCAAATGCCTGCCAATAAACACCCAGGCGCAGAAGATGTAACACAGTCATATATATCCCATGATCCATGAAAGGGTTAGACATCGGTTAATCCAACGTCATCATTTCACAGGTGAGAAAATTGAAGCACAGAGGAGGAAGTTGCTTGCTAAGGCCACAAAAAGATTTAGTGTCTAGGCCAGTGCCAGAATTCAGTTGTCTTGGTGTAGTTCTTAAGAGCTTGGCTACTAACCAGAAGGGTTGGCAGCTCAAATCCACCAGCCCCTCCTTGCCCTACAGGGTAGTTCTGCTCTGTCCTGTAGGGTCACTGTGAGTGGGAATTGACTCGATCTCAATGAGTATGGCCTCAAGACACTGATTTTCTTTATAACATAGACATTTATTTAAAACCTAGAACATGCATCCATGAAAATAGTTTCTGTGGGAACAATAAGTATGATTTTAAAGGTACTTAAATGTTAGGCATCGATTTTTTCACGTGACATTTTCAGTATAAAATTGTATATTATTCCACTTGATTTATGTATGCTGTTGTTGTTGTTAGGTGCTGTTGAGTTGGTTCCGACTCATAGCAACCCCATGGCACAACAGAACGAAACACTGCCCGGTCTTGTACCATCCTTACAACCGTTGTTATGCTTGAGCTCATTGTTGCAGTCACTGTGTCAATCCACCTTGTTGAGGGTCTTCCTCTTTTCTGCTGACCCTGTACTCTTTCAAGCATGATGTCCTTCTCCAGGGATTGATCCCTTCTGATAACATGTCCAAAGTATATAAGACACAGTCTCACCATCCTTGCTTCTAAGGAGCATTCTGGTTGTACTTCTTCTAAGACAGTTTTGTTCATTCTTTTGGCAGCCCATGGTATATTCAATATTCTTCACCAACACCACAACTCAAAGGTGTCAATTCTTCTTCGGTCTTCCTTACGCATTGTCCAGCTTTCACATGCATATGATGCGATTGAAAATACCATGGCTTGGGTCAGGCACACCTTAGTCTTCAAGGTGACATCTTTGCTCTTCAACACTTTAAAGAGGTCCTTTGCAGCAGATTTACCCAATGCAATGTATCTTTTGATTTCTTGACTGCTGCATCCATGGCTGTTGATTGTAGATCCAAGTAAAACGAAATCCTTGACAAATTCAATCTTTTCTCCATTTATCATGATGTTGCTCATTAGTCCAGTTGTGCAGATTTTTGTTTCCTTTATGTTGAGGTGTAATCCATACTGAAGGCTGTGTTGTCTTTGATCTTCATTAGTAAATGCTTCAAGTCCTTCTCACTTTCAGCAAGCAAGATTGTATCATCTCTGTAACACAGGTTGTTAATGAGTCTTCCTCCGATCCTGATACCCAGTTCTTCTTCATATAGTCCAGCTTCTCATATTATTTGCTCAGCATACAGATTGAATAGGTATGGTGAAAGAATAGAACCCTGACGCACACTTTTCCTGACTTTAAGCCAATCAGCATCAGCTTGTTCTGTCCGAACAACTACCTCTTGATTCATGTAAAGGTCCCTCATGAGCACAATTAAGTGTTCTGGAATTCCCATTCTTCCCAAAGTTATCCATAATTTTTTATGAGCCACACAGTCGAATGCCTTTGCATAATCAATAAAACACAGGTAAATATCCTTCTGGTATTCTCTGCTTTCAGCCAGGATCCATCTATCATCAGCAATGATACCCCTGGTTCCACGTCCTCTTCTGAAACTGGCCTGAATTTCTGGCAGTTCCCTGTCAATATACTGCTGCAGCCATTTTTGAATGATCTTCAGCAAAATTTTGCTTGTGTGGGATATTAATGATATTGTTCTACAATTTCCACATTTGGTTGGATCACCTTTCTTGGGAATAGGCATAAAATATGGATTTCTTCCAATCAGTTGGCCAGGAAGCTGTCTTCCATATTTCTTGGCATAGACGAGTGAGCACCTCCAGCACTGCATTTGTTCGTTGAAACATCTCAATTGATATTCCATCAATTCCTGGAGCCTTGTTTTTTGCCAATGCCTTCAGAGCAGCTTGGACTCCTTCCTTCGGTACCATTGGTTCCTGATCATATGCTACCTCTTGAAATGGTTAAACATCGACTAATTCTTTTTGGTGTAATGACTCTGTGTATTCCTTCCATCTTCTTTTGATTCTTCCTGTGTCGTTTAATACTTTCTCCCAAAGAATCCTTCAGTATTGCAATTCGAGGCTTGAATTTTTTCTTCAGTTCTTTCAGCTTGAGAAATGCCAAGTGTGTTCTTCCCTTTCAGCTTTCTATCTCCCATTCTTTGCACATGTCATTATAATACTTTACTTTGTCATCTTGAGCCGCCCTTTGAAATCTTTTTTTCAGTTCTTTTACTTCCTTCAATTCTGCCTT
This sequence comes from Elephas maximus indicus, assembly GCF_024166365.1. Taxonomy (NCBI): domain Eukaryota; kingdom Metazoa; phylum Chordata; class Mammalia; order Proboscidea; family Elephantidae; genus Elephas; species Elephas maximus. Next base: position 39,533,206 of record NC_064837.1, on the reverse strand, counting down.
TTGCTTTAGCTGCTCGACGTTTGAGAGCAAGTTTCAGAGTCTCCTCTGACATCTATCTTGGTCTTTTCTTTCTTTTCTGTCTTTTCAATGGCCTCTTGCTTTCTTCATGTATGGTGTCCTCGATGTCATTCCACAACTTGTCTGGTCTTCGGTCACTAGTGTTCATGCATCAAATCTATTCTTCAGATGGTTTCTAAATTCAGATGGGATGTACTAAAGGTCATATTTTGGCTCTCGTGGACTTGCTCTGATTTTCTTCAGTTTCAGCTTGAACATGCATATGAGCAGTTAATGGTCTGTTCCACAGTCGGCCCCTAGCCTGGTTCTGACTGATGATATTGAGCTTTTTCATTGTCTCTTTCCACAGATGTAGTCAATTTGATTTCTGTGTTCCATCTGGCAAGGTCCATGTGTATAGTCGCTATTTATGTTGGTGAAGGAAGGTATCTGCAATGAAGGAGTTGTTGGGTTTTTTTTTTTTTTAATAATTTTTATTGTGCTTTAAGTGAAAGTTTACAAATCGAGTCAGTCTCTCACACAAAAGCCCATATACACCTTGCTACACACTCCCAATTACTATCCCCCTAATCAGACAGCCTGATCTCTCCATCCACTCTCTCTTTTCATGTCCATTTCACCAGCTTCTAACCCCTACACCCTCTTATCTCCCCTCCAGGCAGGAGATGCCAACATAGTCTCAAGTGTCCACCTGATCCAAGAAGCACACTCCTCACCAGCATCCCTCTCCAACCCATTGTCCAGTCCAATCCATGTCTGATGAGTTGGCTTCAGGGATGATTCCTGCCCTGGGCCAACAGAAGGACTGGGGGCCATGACCACCAGGGTCCTTCTAGTCTCAGTCAGACCATTAACTCTGATCTTTTTATGAGAATTTGGGGTCTGCATCCCACTGGTCTCCTGCTCCCTCAGGGGTTCTCTGTAGTGTTCCCTGTCAGGGCTGTCATTGGTTGTAGCCAGGCACCATCTAGTTCTTCTAGTCTCAGGATGATGTAGTCGCTGGTTCGTGTGGCCCTTCCTGTCTCTTGGGTTTGTAATCAAGAAGTCGTTGGTTTTTGCAAAATTCTGTCATTCAATCACTGGCATTGTTTCTGTCACCAAGGTCATATTTTCCAGCTACTGATCCTTCTTCTTTGTTTCCAACTTTCACATTCCAATCATCAGTAATCATCAATGCATCTTGATTGCATGTTCGATCAATTTCAGACTGCAGCAGCTGATAAAAATCTTTTATTTCTTCATCTTTGGCACTAGTGGTTGATATGTAAATTTGAATAATAGTCATATTAACTGGTTTTCCTTGTAGGCATATGGATATTATCCTATCACTGACAGCATTGTACTTCAGGATAGATCTTGAAACATTCTTTTTGATGATGAATGCAACATCATTCCTCTTCAAGCTGACATTCCCAGCATAGTAGACTATATGATTGTCTGATTCAAAATGGCCAATACCAGCCCATTTCAGCTCACTAACACCTACCTAGGATATTGATGTTTGTGCGTTCCATTTCATTTTTGATGATTTCCAATTTTCCTAGATTCGTTCTTCATACATTCCAGATTCCAATTATTAATGGATGTTTGCAGCTGTTTCTTCTCATTTTGAGTCATGCCACATTAGCAAATGAAGGCTCCGAAAGCTTTACTCCCTCCACGTCATTAAGGTTGACTCTACTTTGAGGAGGCACCTCTTCCCCAGTCATCTTTTGAGTGCCCTCAAACCTGGGGGGCTCATCTTCCAGCAATATATCAGACAATGTTCCACTGCTATTCGTAAGGTTTTCACTGGCTAATGCTTTTCAGAAGTAAACTGCCGGGTCCTTCTTCCTAGTCTGTCTTAGTCTGGAAGCTCAGCTGAAACCTGTCCTCCATGGGTAACCCTGCTGGTATCTGAATACTGGTGGCATAGCTTCCAGCATCACAGCAACATGCAAGCCCCCACAGTATGACAAACTGACAGACATGTGGGGGTGATGTATGATAATACATTGTATTTTCACTGTTTTTTTTTTATACCTCAACTCATTCCAAAAAAGAAGTTGAGGCAGTTTACAGGAAAAAAAAAAAAGAAAGAAAATTATGTAGAATAACGAGATTAAAAAAAAAAATAGATGAGACAATTATGGTTTATTTTTCACTTGCTAAATCATTGGAAAAGATTTAGAGTCTACCTAATCTATCTCCAGGCTTTCACCTTTAATGTATTCTTTAATCAAGATACTCTGGGTATAGAAAGGAGGAAGGGAAACAGTGTGGTAATAAAAAGTGGATTTAGCTTTCATTTTTCTCTCAAAGACAGAGAGAAAGAAAAAAGAAAATGTCTGCATATATAATTTCTTCTCAATACAGTCAGTTGGGCTTCTGAACTTACCACTTAGATACTGCTCTCGTCAAGGACACTAATAACTTCAAAGACATCAAATCCAACAGGCAGGTCTCTCTTACCCTACTTAATTTCTTTGTTGCAGTCGACATATTTGACAACTCCCTCACTCTTCAAATACATTCTTCTCTGGGTTTCCATTGTAACACCCCTTCCAACAATGTTGGCCACAATTGCTCCTCCCTCTCTGCTTGGCCTGGTCCCTGTATCTCTATCTACATATTCTTTCCAGGAGACTTCTGCCTATTTTAAATACCATATAAACACTAATGACTCTCAGACCCCAGTCTTTACCTTGTTCTGGAACTCCAGGGGACAAGTCCACCTACTCACCCTATAAGTATTGCAAACATGACCCAAATGGAACTCTTAATTTCCTTCTCCAAACATCCTGTTGTTGTTGTGTGCCGTCAAGTCGATTTCAACTCATAGAGGCCTTATAGGACAGGGCAGAACTGCTCTGTAGGGTTTTCTAGATTGTAATCTTTACAGAGGCAGACTACCAGGTCTTTTCTTCTGCAGAGCAGCTGGTGGATTCAAACTGCCAACCTCTGTTTAGCAGTCAAGCATTTTAACCAGTACACCACCAGGGCTCCCTCCAGACATGCTGATTACACTATTTCCTCTCTGAGTAAATGGAACCACCCTTCACATCCAGCCCATAAAAAAGTTCTGTCAACACCCAAACATATTTCAAATCTGTTCACTTTTCTATAAACCACTATCATCACTTGCCTGGATCGTTCCATAGCCTCCTAACTCATCTGCCCCAGATCACAATTACTCATTCTACACATAGCAGGTTGAGTAATCATGTTTAGTGATAAATCATATTATGTTACTCCCTTACCTCAAAGCCTCCAGTGGCTTCTAACTTTATGTAAAATAAAAACCAAACCCCTTACCATACTGTGACTGATCCCTGCCCAGCTCTTTTGACCTTTGTTGTGCCAGTCTGCCATTGTCCACTACACTCCAGCCTCCCAGGCCTCTTTTCTCTATTTTGGGCACACCAGGCTTGCTAACTTCCATGCCCTTTGCCAGTGCTGTCCCCTTCATTTGCAATGCTTTTTTGGTGTATCTTCACATGGTTCAATTTCCACCTAGATTTTAGCTTAATGTGTTAGCTCTGCAGAGAGGCCTTCCTTGACCACCCAAACTCCAGTAATTTCCCAGTCACTCTCTGCCATGTAACTACTTGAGTTCTCTTCACAGCACTTAACACCCTGATACTTTCCCTTTGTCTTTGAATGTTTGTTATATATCTGCTTTCCAACTACTCAAATGCACATTCCATGAGAGCAGAGAAATTGTGGATCTTTTCCATAGAAATATCTTAGAAACCCAGAATAGTAACCTGACAGAAATCACAAGCTCAATAAAGAAAAATAAATTTGATACAAAGACTGGGAGCATAGACGGCATGAGGCTAACAATGGTTAATTTGGAAATACAGGTATTATATTAATCCTTTTTACTTTCCAGTATTATTAGAGTTTCAAAATGGATGGGCAGATGATAGATAGACAGACAGATAGATAGATATACAGATATAGAGGTATAATTTAAGGAATCATTTTCAGGAAGCTTCTCATCTTAAAAAAAAAAAAAAAAATTTTTTTTTTTTTTCTCGTCTTATTGCCAGAACTTGTCAATATAAAGCAGAATGTAAGTCCACGGAGAGAAAGAACGGCATTCCAGTGTTAGTGAAGCTGTATGAAGTCTGAGATTGAGGACTACAGTGTCTAACTAAGGAGAGGTGATGTACTTCCTAGAGCTCTCTCACAGTGAGGGAGGCAGTGTTATCCTGTTTTCCAAGTTCTGCATAAAATTGTGTAATGCATAGAGTTCATGGTAGCGTGATTAGGTTCAACATGGAAGACGTTCTGTCAGGAGAAGCAACCTAGCCCAATGGACAGGTGCTGTCTTCAGGTCAAGGGACCTGGCCTCTTCCACCAACTTGTTAGGAAGCATTCAGAAAGGCACTCTAACTTTCTGTGTGGGGTGTGTGTGTGTGTGTATATATGTTTAGTCTCCTCAAGTAAAAAATAAAATAAATGAGGCAGTTAAATTAAAAAGATCCTTTTTATAAATGATTCCAGCTTCAGTTTTTATTGCCCTAATGTTTCTAGAATTTCATTTAAGAATATCTGATATTTCAGCCAACATTTTCAAACCCCTTAAGTTGTATCAACATGGAAACTCCTTTGGAATCCAGATGTTTGCTATTCAATATGTGATCCATAGACTAGCAGCATCAGCATCCTCTGGGAGATTTTTAACTTGAAAAGACCTCCTGAATCAGAGTCTACATTTTAATAAGGTCCCTATAATAATCATATGCACATTGAAATGTATAAAGAGTTATACTATTACACCTCACACAGGTTTCTGCGTGAGCTGACTTCACTAGTCACACCTGCTTAGCAAACACCTGGAGACTTTTAGGGCAATAATATTTAAATTTTACCACATTTTATAAGTCGCTTTTTATATACATTATTTTGCTAAAGCAACGCAACAGTCCAGCTGAGCAGTTCTTACTCTTGCCAATTTACAGATGAGAAAACCGATGCTCCATTCCAATGGCATGACCCAAGTCATACAGCTAATAACTAACAGTGTGTGCATCTGGGGAGTGCAAGTCTTAACCAATGTTAGGATGGGAGAGGTCTAGCAACAGTTCCTCTCTTCCCCAGCCCGTAAGTTTATACCATGTCAGAGAGACCTTCTGTGGCTGCTGCTCAACATATAATTTAAAAATTCCCACAGGTACCGAAAAATAAATCACATTCTCCAAGTCATTCTGAGTTGAGCTAAAAATCCAATTATTACCTCACTGGCTGACATCGTAAATCTCTACCAATTCCCAGCAACTAAGAGATAACCTTAAAAGCACCAACTCCACTTATAACCTTATGACCTTCTTGTTCTGAAATTTCTCAGTACATCCTCTCAAAGCTGTGCCATGGGATGAGGATGTCAAGCAGATAGACCTGGATTCATTTCTTACTAGATATTGTGACACCATGAGCAAATTATTTAACCTCCTTGAGCCGCAGATTCCACTTCTGTAAGATTGTTTACCCATCTATAATGGTTGCCATCTGAATTAAAGGAGATACTGAATGCACAGCACTTAATGCAAGGATTGGCTCCTAACAAGTAGACCATAATAGCAGTTACTATCATCCTCCCTAAGAAAGTTTTTTCATCTGTCAAATTGAGGGGATTACACTTCATAATCTCCGAAGTTCTTTCATCTCTGACATTGGAGAAATTTAACTCATGTTTAAATTTCATGCTTTACTCCTTAATCCAGACCTCAGAGCTCGCCTTCATTAAAAAAAAAAAAAAAGTAGATTTGTAAGATTGAAATACGAGACTGTTTCCTGACTGAATGAGCTTTCCAAGAACACTTGGGAGACACAGACTGGGAGAAGTTATTATATTTTGATTTGAATCCTATGAATTCAATAAGATAGCTTTGCAAAAAAGAACAGAAGATGTCCTTTAAATTATAGGAGTTTTAAAACTACTTTTTATAAATCAGAAGAATGAATATCAATAGGCACTGGCCTTACCCTGAAAGATCACATTAGTTAGAAAAAGGCTAGCGTAGAATGGCATGTATTACATTCAGGAGGAACAGACCTCTCAGAGTTCGTGGCAGCCAAATTAAGGGAGGTGTTTCTTAGGAGAGGTTCACACGTTTTGCAAAGGGTTAACACACTGTGTTGCTAACTGAAAGATTAGAGGTTAGACTCCATACAAACGTAGCTCAGAAGAAAGACCAGTGATCTACTTCTGAAAAAAATCAGCCATTGAAAACCTTACGGAGCACAGCTCTACCTTGACACACATGGGGTAGACATGAGTCAACATCAACTCAACAGCAAGTGTTATTTTTCTGGTTTTTCAACTGGACTCATCATGTGCTAACCCTATAACACAAAGGCAGTCATTTACTTACCTTCTCACTTAGGTATTTGCCTACCCTCGAAGACATATTAATATTTTATTTTAAAAAGAAAAAACTAAAAAGGGAAAATAAATCTACAACATGTCTGCTTAGCATCCTACACTCCATCCTTGCAACAGCAATGAGGGTGTACCCCTTCACCCCCACCTTCACGGAGCCCAACTCCCTGTAAAAACACTTCTGTACGGGGCCCTTAAAGATCTCAGCATTCTCTTTTTTGAATTACTGTTATTGTTATTATTGTGACCCAACTGACTCTAAAGGATGAATCTAAACAGAACATAGAATATTTCTTATTTCCGATCTGAAAATAGAATTTTGGATCCTTACCTTTAAATGTCTAATGCGTTGTTTGAAAGAAAAAAAAATTAAACAAAACGGGAAATAAGAGCCAGAATAAGTGATTTCATTTCCTTGTTGGATATTTGACCACCTTTCTCCAGGAAGATGCTGTGTACCCTATTTTCTGTTGTCTAGTTGGTTTTTTGAAAAAGTTCAAAAATGTGATAAATAAAAATAAGAACTCAAAAAATAATGTTCTTTCATTTTCATATCATGTTGAGGATGTCCTGCTTCTGCATACAGCTGAACAAGATGCCACTGTAACTTTACCACCACATTGACTTAAAAAAAAAACCACCATTAACTCTTCCTGACCTAACTCTAACTACAATGTGTGTAAAATGTACTAGAAAGAGGTTTCAAGGTCATCTCAGCTTTGCCATCCGATCATTCACTCAAGTATCATTTATTGAATGTCACTCTTTGTTAGAGTTTAAGCTGGAACTGGAAATGGAATGAACGAATGACTGAATAAATAAATATCCCTTTCCTGGTTTCCAGAAGCTTAAACTTAAGCAGGAGAGAGAAACATTATGAAACAAGTCAAAACATTGTATAAGTAAAAACACACAAAGTACTTTGCAAATATTGGAAAATAATTGTATCTTGGGGTTGAGGGGAAGAGTCAAGAAAACTTTCATATAAGAAATGTATTTAATCTAGACCTTAAATCAAGCCCTGTTGGTCTATGATTGACTGCAGTCATGAGGTCTTTTAACCCTTATTTATTCATCAATGCAATCAATTCAATGAATGTTTTTTGGGGACTTGCTTACAAGCTGTCAAAGGAGTCAGTAATTTTATCTCAAAGTGGGAGTAGTCAGAAGATATTTATATGTTCACAATAAGTGGTCAATTCAGAATACAGCTCCAAAAAATTCTTATTTTAAAATCTCAAACTTCTAACCATATATTACCATGAGTTTAGCTCAGAATGTGGCTAAGAGTTATGCCTGCCAACCAACAGGTCAGTAATTTGAATCCACCAGCTGCTCCTACTCTGTCCTATAGGGGTCACTATGAGTCGGAATCGACTTGACAGCAACAGGACTCTTTTTTTTTTTTTTTTTAATAGCTCAGAATAGTTACCCTATCAAAGTCTTTCTCAGATTATGGTCTGCAGACTCTAGGAGTTCCCTAAATCCTTTTTAGGGGTTCCATAAAGTCAAAATTATTTTCATAATAATATTAAGATGTTAGTTGCCATTTTCATTGTGTTGCTAATTACACCGATGCGGCAAAAGCAATGGCGGGTAAAACCGCTGGGGCCCTCACATGAATCAAGGCAAGGGGATCAAACTGTACGAGACGTTACTGTGTGCTTCACTGCCACGTATTCTCGGTAAGGGGGGAAATCCAGTTTTATTGAAGAATGTCCTTGGTGAAGCAGTATACTTTCATTTACTAATTGAAAATATTTACTTCTAATATTTAAATATTTATTTCACTTATTTTATTTATATTAATATCTTATTTATACATTTTTATTACTTTTATTAAATTTCAGCCTTGGAGTACATGTAATTTTAATTTTCTGTGTGTCAAAATAGGAAGTACACATAAAGCATTTCTAATATATTCTAGTGTACAATAATGCTCTCAAGGAATAGGATTTGTGAGATTAAGTAGGTTGGGAACTGAACTACCCACCATTTTTACTTGAAAGAGTGGCTTGGTATATGATAATTCAGACTTGGATACTTGGCAGATATTTCCTCAAAAATAAATGAAGTGAATCTGTCACTTCAAGGGGAACAAACTGCCTTTTTTTGTTGCCAGTGATAAAATTTGAGCTTTCAATGAAACTGAGAATTTAGGAAAACTGTAGCTGCGACCACGAGCTTGAGGGTATCCCAACAGTTGAATGGCGGTATTTACTGATGTGATTTTTTTTCTTTTTTACATTGGTGTAACAACATATCTCAATATTTGGAAGATTTGCATACTTCAGCAAATCAAAATTTTTCAGATGACCAATGCATGATGTTACAAAATCATGTATGAGCTTAAGATCCATTCGAAGTGCAAGACAGATCAATGGACTTCAATGTAACAATATAAGTTCATTTATATGGTTTCAGATTCCACATAACAACTAACCTTTAAGAAACTACTGCTTGTCAAGTTTGATTGAGGGATCAAAGGAGATTATTCAGAATTATCTGAAAAAGCTATTAAAATATTCCTCCCATTTCCAGCTACGTATCTGTGAGGTCAGATTTTCTCCATAAACTTCAAGGAAAACAACACACAATAGTGTAACCAATTTAGCGTAGTTGCAGATGCGATACTTCAGGTGTTTTCTGTTAAGTCAGACATTAAAAAGATTTGAAAAAGCTTAAAACAATAACACTCTTCTAACTAAAACATTTGGAAAATATAGTTATTTTCATAAAATATGTTATTTTAAAATGTAATAGATTATTATTTTATATTAACTATTAAATATTTTTAAACATATCCATTTTAACTCTAATAGGAAATGTTGATAGGTATGACTGTTGTAAACTAAAACCCTTCGGAGTCCTCAACAAATTTTAGGAGCGTAAGGGAATCCTAAGGCTGAAAAGTTTGAGGACTGCTGCTCCCTCAGATACAAAACTCTACTATAGTGTTAAATTAATTAAATGAATATGTTATTGGTGCAAGAACATTCAAGTGCGTCAATGAAGAGACTAGAGTACAGAATAAATAGATTCATATATATGATAATTAAATACTATGATAAAGTTTGCATTTGAAACTAGAAATTGTACCAGGCAGGGTGCTGACAGGAAATAGGTGGCACTGCAAAATGAAGTAATTGGATAAATTTTAATAGGGCTTATGTTCAAGGGTATGGGCAGGGTTAAGGAGAATTAAGAGGAATAGACAATCACCGCTGTGCCAGAAATAGTGAGACTCTTTACCTAGATCTGAAGAGTCAAAGGCATCAGGAGATTGCTCAGCTTGTTCAGCTTCTCCTTCTGTCTTTCACAGCTTTCTAGATTCCCAGTCTCTCAGGCCACTGCTTTAGAATAGACAAACATGTCAAGGAAAAAGCAATGCCAAATGTCAGGCTCACCTCATTAGGTTTTCCTTTTCTCCAGGATCTTGTTTCTTCAAGTCCTTATCACCATGGTAGCTCGCCAATGATTTTTTTTTAATATTTCGCCCAGTTTTTCTGCTTATTTTTAGGAGCAGGATTGGTCTGATGTGAGCTACTCTTCCATAGCTGGAAGTAGAAATTCTAACATTTACTTTTTTATTGATGGTTTAGGTTGTATATAAATTTGTAGATTGAATATAACTTCCCAACAGTGTTTCGAAGATATTGGTGTTGATTTCAACTCAGATTCCTCTTTTATATGTGTTGCTATTGCTTTCATTTGTTTTCCTTTCTGGAAAGGATATACATACAGGTCCCCAGTTTTCTGAAATTTCAAGTTGAGGAGCCTTGGAGAGACCTTTTTGCACCCTTTGTTCTGATCACTGAAAATGTCATTTGAATCCAGAGATTCATGTCTTTCAAATTTAGATTAAAAAAAAATTCTTTCTAATTTCCTCCATGCCATTTTTACTGTTTTTTCTTTTTGAAATCCTCTTACCAGATAGGGGTTCATTTGGACTGATCTTGTACTTTTTATTTCCTCTCATATTTTATATCTTTTTGTCATTTCATCTTAATTTCTGGGATATTTCTTTAACTATCTTCTAAGATCTATATACCTTTTCATTTTTAGCATCATATTTTAAATTTTCATGGTCTCTTCCTTGTTCTCTCAAAGTTACTTTTTATAGCATTTTTTATTGCTTCATGGAAGCAAATCCTTCTTTAATCTTTTTCAGGCTAAGAATAATTTTTTTTTTTTTTTTTGTAATTCTAGTATTATCTCCTTGCGTAATATCTAATTGTTTTCAGGTTCTGTTGTTGCTGTTCATTTTGGTATCAGTCTTTCACATTCAAGACTTTCTCCAGATATCTAAAAGTGTCTGGTCTCTGGCTGCCTGCTTACACTGAGTAATCTGGCAAGAAAACCATCTTTGGGAGCTCTGTGAGCGTGGCTGGGACTAGTTAACTATGAGTTTCACTGTAGGGTGCTTTTTAGGTGTTTTTCTCTGGAGACGGTAAAATTCCTCAAGGGAAAACCCTTCCAATTCCCTTTTTGCAGATGTAATCTTGGCTTCCAGTGTCCTGAGAATTCCTTATATCCAGTATACTATGCTCATCCACAATTGTGCCTGGATTGCCCAGATCCAGAGAATCACTGTTTCAAATTCTTCAGAGTAAATGTCCAGTTCTCTGCTAGAATGGGTGAGGCCCAACATTTGGGAAAGAATCTTGAGAGTTCACTATTTCTTGAATAATCTTTCAGTTAAAACTGATGATAACGCCTCATTTTCACCACCATTTTCAGAAGGGCCTGGTGTCATTTCTGATATGAAGTTTTGCAAAGCAAATTAACTTGTTTCTGTCTGCTTTCCTGCATGCTGATTCACCTTTTATAGACAACAGCCAATGGCTCTGCTTGCAGTTTCTCCAAGATCAATCCTTTCTGGCTCAACTATGCAGAACTTTTTAACTGCATGTAGTATTTTTTACAATTCCCTCCACTTGGAACTCCAGTATTTTCTGTCCCTGCGTTCTATTACTCAAAGTTCTATGGTACAAGAGCTGCAGTGAGACTTTAAAGCAATTCTAAGACAATTTCAAATCTGTCTAGGAGTGCTATGCAGGGAACGTTTACATACTAAATTATACAATTCCTACAAGAATTATAGTCCCTGGGTACTATAAACAATTAATACATTTAGCAGCTAACCAAAAAGTTGGAAGTTCTGAGTCCACCCAGAGACACCTCAGAAGAAAGGCCTGGCCATCTACCTCTGAAAAATCAGTCACTGAAAACCCTATGGAGCATAGTTTTACTCTGACACAGATGGGGTCACTATAAGTTAGAATCTACTCGATGGCAACTGGTTTTTGGTTTTAGAAGAACTATCCAAATAACTCAAATTCTCTTTGCAATTGTGTTGCCTCTGATCTCTCTCTTTAGACCTGACCAACTTTAACTGATTGAATACCTACTTTTAAAATGAAAATATTTACTGAGTACTTGTCAAATGTTGGACACTCTATATTCATAAGTATATCCCATTTACTCTTTCTGATTCTGTGAGATAGATATGAAAAGTTATTTAGCATAAAGAGGAGGGGCTCTGAGCCAGACTGTCTGGGTCAGAAGCCTGGTTATATTACTTACTAGCTGTGTGGCTTTGGGCAAGTCACTCATTCTTGAGGAGCTGCAGAAAATAATGGCAAAATTTTTGCAAGTATTAAATGGGTTAATACATGTAAAATATTTAGAACAGTGATCACACATAACAAGCACCACATAACTAGAGTTTCTGGGTGGTATAAACAGTTAACTCACTTAGCTGCTAACCAAAAGGTTGGAGGTTCCAGTCCATCTAGAAGTACTCTGGAAGAAAGCCCTGGCAATCAATCTACTTCTGAAAAATCAGCCACTGAAAACCCTACAGAGCCAAGCTCTACTCTGACATATATGGGGCTGGCATGGGTTGAAGTCAATCCCACAGTAACTGGTTACTGGTTTAAATGTTAACTACTATTATTTTCCTCATTTTACAAATGAGGAGATAGGCTATCCAACCGATAGCAACCCTATGTATAGTAGAATGAAACACTGCCCAGTCCTGTGCCATGCCCACATTTTTATTTAAATGGGTGTCTATTTTTGGACCCCTATCTTATTTCTAATTTTTGATGTCCTGAATAATGCTTCAATCAATAACTCTAAATCATGCATCATAACATCGCTTTTTCCCATAGGATAAAAAATCATAAGATAAAGCCCAAAAGTATGCCTATATTTAAGACTTTGCTGTGCATTGTCAAAATATCCCATTTCATCTCCTACCAGGAATACATAAAGGTGCCCATTTATTTAAACTCTTACCATTATTGGGTAATAGTCATTTGCTATACTAGAAACACCCCCTGCCACCTGCCAATTTTAATACTACGTTTGTTGAGAAAACAATTTCAATTTTTAAATGGTTCTTTCTTTGCTAGTATTTGGTAGGAATTAAATAATGTCAAAATCTCTATTTAGAAAATTTTCGTAAACAACATTCCAAACTGTTGGCCCTGTTTCCCAGTTGTCTATGCAACTTTTGGCTGAGTTTCCCATATCTAGCATATTGTGAATAAAGGGCACTAGAATGGTGGGTACCACGTGTCATCTGGGTATTTCTAGTCTTCCCACTCTCTCTCATGTGACATGGTTATAAAACCCTTATTAAACTGGGTCCCTCCCCTCTGAATATTGTTGATTGGAAGTGAAATTTAAGTTACTCTAGATACATCTTGCCACCATTCATTTATCAGTTTGTCGTACTGTGGTGGTTTGCATGTTACTGTGATGCTGGAAGCTAGGCCACTGGTATTTCAAATATCAGCAGGATGACCCATCGTAGACAAGTTTCAGTTGAGCTTCCAGACTAAGACAGACTAAGAAGGACCTGGCGGTCTACTTCCAAAAAAATTGGCCAGTGAAAACCTTATGAATAACAGCAGAACACTGTCTGATATAGTGCTGGAAGATGAGCCTCTCAGGTTGGAAGACACTCAAAACACGACCGGGGAAGAACTGCCTCCTCAAAATAGAGTCGACCTTAATGACGTGGATGGAGTAAAGCTTTTGGGACCTTCACTGACTGATGTGGCATGACTCAAAATTAGAAGAAACAGTTACAAACATCTATTAATAATCAGAATATGGAATGTATGAAGTATGAATTGAAGAAAATTGGAAATCATCAAAAATGAAATGGAACTCATAAAGATAGCTCTCCTAGGCATCAGCAAGCCAAAATGGACTTAAATTGGCCATTTTGAATCAGATAATCATATGGCCTACTTTGCCAGGAATGACAATCGAAGAGGTATGGTATAGCACGCAACATCAAAAAGAACATTTCGAGATCTATCCTAAAGAACAATCCAGTCGGTGGTAGGATAATATCCATACACCTACAAGGAAGACCAGTTAACATGACTATTTTTCAAATTTACACATCAACCACTAATGCCAAAGATGAAGAAACTAAAGATTTTTACACAACTTCTGTAGTCTAAAATTGATCAAACATGCAATCAAGATGTATTGACAATTATTGGTGATTGAAATGTAAAAGTTGGAAGCAAAGAAGAAGGATTGGTAGTTGGTAAATAGAGCCTTCATGATAGAAACAATGCCAGAGATTGAGTGACGGAATTTTTCAAGACCAACGGTTTATTCATTGTAAATACTTTTTTTCAACAACATAAATGTCGACTACATACATGGACCTCATCAGATGGAATGCAAGTAGTCAAATAGACTATATCTGTGGAGAAAATCAATATCATCAGTCAGAACAAGGCCAGGGCCAACTGCAGAAGAAACCATCAGTTATTTACATGCAACTCCAAGTTAAAGGTGAAGAAAATTAAAACAAGTCCAAGAGAGCCAAAATACAACCTTGAATACATCCCACCTGAATTTAGAGATCGTCTCAAGAATAGATTTGACGCATTGAGCACTAATTACCAAAAACCAGACAAGTTGTGGGATGACATCAAGGACAGCACACATGAAGAAAGCAAAGGTCATTAAAAAGACAGGAAAGAAAGAAAAGAACAAAATGGATGTCAGAAGAGATTCTGAAACATGTTATCAAACATGTTCCATTAGCTAAAGCGAATGGAAGAAATGATGAAGTAAAAGAGCTGAACAGAAGATTTCTAAGGGCAGCTAGAGAAGACAAAGTAATATATTAAAGTGAAATGTGCAAAGATCTGGAGTTAGAAAGCCAAAAGTGAAGAGCCAAAAAAAAAAAAGAACATACCCAAAATTTCTCAAGCTAAAAGAACTGAAGAAAATATTCAAGGCTCAAGTTGCAATACTGAAGGATTCTATGGACAAAATATTGAATGACACAGGAAGCATCAAAGGTAAAATGAAAGGAATACACAGAGTCACTGTATCAAAAAGAATTGGTCAACGTTCAACCAACTCAGGAGGTAGCATAAGACAAAGAACCAATGGCAATGAAAGGAGCCCAAGCTGCACTGAAGGCATTGGTGAAAAACAAGCCTCCAGGAACTGGAAGAATACCAATTGAGATGTTTCAACAAACGGCTGCAATATTGGAAGAATTCACTGTCTAGGCCAAGAAATTGGGAAGACAGCTACCTGTACAACCGACAGAAGAGATCCATATTTGTGGCCACTTCAAAGAAAGGTTATCCAAGAGAACGCATAAGTTTTTTAACAATATCATCAATATCACACCCAAGTAAAATTTTGCTGAAGGTAATTCCAAAGCAGTTACAGCAGTACATCAACAGGGAATGGCCAGAAATTCAAGCTGAATTCAGTAAAGGACGTGGACTGAGGGGTATCACTAGTGATGTCAGATGGATCTTGGCTGAAAGAAGAGAGTACCAGAAAGGTGTTTGCCTATGTTTTATTGACTACGCAAAAGGTGTTCAACTGTGTGGATCATAACAAATTGTGGATAACTTTGAGAAGAATGGGAATTCCAGAACACTTGATTGTGCTCATGAGGAACCTGTACGTGGACCAAGAGGTGTTCTTTCGAAAAGAACGAGGGGAAAAAAAAACAGGAAAGTTGTGCATCAGGGTTGTGCCTTTCACCATACTTATTTAATCTGCATGTTGAGCAAATAATCTGAGAAGCTGCACTAGACGAAAAGAATGAGGCATTAGGTTTGGAGAAAGATTCATTAACAACCTGCAATATGCAGATGACACAACCTTGCCTGCTGAAGGTGAAGAGGACTTGAAGTACTTACTGATGACAGTCAAAGACTACAGTCTTCAGTATGGATTACACCTCTACATAAATAAAATAAAAATCCTCAGACCTGAACCAATAAGCAACATCATGATAAACAGAGAAAATACTGAAGTTGCTAAGGATTTCATTTTACTTGGATCCACAATCAATGCCCATGGAAGCCCAAAAACCAAAACAACAAACCTGTTGCCATCAAGTCAATGCCAACTCATAGCAAACCTACAGTACCGGGTAGAACTGCCCCAAAGAGTTTCCAAGGAGCACCTGGTGGATTCAAACTGCCAATCTTTTGGTTAGCAGCCACAGCACTTAACCACTATGCCACCAGGGTTTCCATGGAAGCAGCAGCCAAGAAATCAAATGGCCTATTGGGCTGGGCAAATCTGCTGCAAAAGACCTCTTTAAAGTGTTAAAAAGGAAAGATTACCTTGAGGACTAGGGGTGCACCTGACTCAAGCCATGGTATTTTCAATTGCCTCATATGCATGTGAAAGTTGGTCAATGAATAAGGAAGACCAAAGAACTGAAGCATTCGAATTACAGTGTTCGCAAAGAATATTGAATATAGTATGGGCTGCCAGAAGAACAAACAAGTCTGTTTTTGAAGTACATCCAGTAACCTCTTTAGAAGTGAGGATAGAGAGACTTCATCCCATGTCCCATGTACTTTGGGCATGTTATGAGGAGGAACCAGTCCCTGTAGAAGGACATCATGCTCAGTAGAGGGTCAGCAAAAAAGAGGAGGAACCTCAACGAGACGAATTGACACAGTGGGTGCAATGATGGGCCCAAACACGGCAACGATTGTGAGGATGGCTTAGGGCCAGGCAGTGTTTTGTTCTGTTGTACATACGGTTGCTACAAGTTGGAACCACCGCAACAGCACCTAACAACAACAGTAGATATATCCTCAAGGCAAATATTATTGCTTGGGGGTATCTAAACTTTTTTTTTTTTTCCCAAATAATATGCTTTGAACTATTCTGTTTCAGTCATGAAACAGCCGTGGCTACAAATATTGTTTATCAACCTCCATAGAGTTTATATTCCTGCGTGGGTTTGGGAGGTGGTTGGGAGGGAGGAAAAATGGGAAGATAGAAGAATAGGCAAATAGACTGACTTGGGGATTCTCTGTTGAATAGATGTTTGGATACAGCTGTGCAAAACAAAAAGGATATTAAGATGTAATGATAATTTTTTTCATGCCTACTACTTAAAAGTTCCTTAAATCTATTTTTTTAGCAACTAAAAACAAATATAAAATTGACTAGTTTTAGACCTAGGACAGGAGTAAGGTATAGACACATAAAGGCTGAATTATCATTTTTTAAGTCCATACTGCTGGGTTACTGAGTGAAAAAAGTTTTTGTGGTGACAGCTATGACTTTAATCTCTGCTGCATATAGAAATAGAATAAAGTTGTCCAATTTTATTAGACAGAGACAGAGCAGTGTGCTGGAATTGACTCTCCAAACAAAAGGAAAAAGCTCTGATTTGTAGCATTTCCCAATATCTATGGTGTAAATGATCCCACCATGGTCAATTTCAAGTTACTAACATGATGATACTGAATGCAGAGCTGTACAATCGACTCCCAAGAGCTGGTGCAAGCTGGCTCTAGCATGCAACTGTGGAATCTTCAAAACAAGTGGCAATTTATTATATTGCCATAGGAATCTGTAACCACAGCTGCCAACATCACTACACACAATTAAACCTAATGTGTGCTGTCATATATAGAAAAATGCATAACAAGGGCTGAGAGATACTTCGTACTTACTCTGTCCCTCAGCTTATGTGGCCAATGCTACCATTTGATCTACATCTAAAAAGTTTCCTCCTTGATGGGTGGGAAATAAATGAAGATGACCTTCTTGAGGCTGAGGAAAATAAATTATTAACCCCAGGGCCACTGAAAATAAATAGGAAGGCTTTGTTCAAGATAAAGAAAATGAATTAAACATAAAAGATGCTATTTCAGGGACAAAGATTTATCATTTTTAAAGCTGGTTGAGGGCTAGACTAATATTGCAAAGATCCAGAGAGTAGCTCTACACTTCTTCCCTGAAAAACTCATTACAAACCAAGCTACAGCCATCCTCTGAATTGCAAAAAGCCCTGACAATAGCCCCGCAGTTTGTCCCTCTAGCTATTCTTCAAGAAAAAATTTTCCTCCCTCTTTGTGGGAGATTATACCCTGTTCTGTTTCTTGCCTAATATGCTTTACATGTAAGCAGTAAATTGTCCTATTGCAGTTCAGAGTCGACTTGTAAAAAAGCAGACTCAAAGTCATCTTGCCACCTTTCCCAACAGTCTCCTCTGGAAGTGTTCAGGAGTGTTGAGTGACCCACTCCCTGGTTACATAAGGCTTACAATTATGTCAGTGGCTGATTTGTGTCTCAAAGGGCTTAAGTTTTAGTTATTACTTGATATGGCAATTGTTTTGTGGTATCCATAAAAACAATGAAATAGCTAATTCTGAGAGAAAGAAAGAAAAAGCACATGTGAATTTAAAAAGGAGCACCTTAATGTGTATTAAAACTTTCTCAATTATTCTCTAGTAATTAATAGCATCAGAACAAATTTCAACATTCAAACTTAGAAACACAAAATTATGATACATTGACTGGCATAAAATAAAAGTTAGCATTTTTGAATTCCAGTGCTTTAATTTTGGCGTGTGACCTTGGACAACACATTTCATATATGTAGGGTCTAGTTTCCACATCTTGGGAATTTATAGATAAAGTCTACTGAGAGCTTCCTATGTGTCAAGCTCTGTTCTACAGGCACGACATGAATCTCATTATTGAAGTATATGAGGAACTTGAAAGCAGCATTTCACTGGGCCAATGGCGGCTTACTGAGATTACGTGTGCCATCGGTGGCCATGGTAGACAGGAGTTTTCTTCTTCTCAGCACGGTTTCCAATATTCTTTGTTTTGTATTGCCTGTGCGTGTACATCCCCAGCTCTCACCACAGATGTACGGAATCAGAATGTCTAAGGATGGGGTCTAGTAACCGACCTTTCATCAGTAGCTCCCAGATGCTTCTTATGCATACCCAAGTTTGAGAAACAGTTGTTTGGCACTTAGCTGCCTGCAGACCTCAGTGGCTTTGCAAGGTCCGAACTCTCATCAGCACCACGTACTCGCCCGCAGATACAGCTGTATCTTTCTACAATGTCTACACTGCCTTGTCTCAAAGGCAACAAGCCTGTTCTATAGCTACTGTTCAACATTTTCCTCATCTCCCAATATCTTTTGTAAGCTAGCAATGATTTTCCACAGAGCTTCTTAGATCAAGGATGTCACACGTACTGTCTTAGGAAGGGAAATAGCTTGCACAAATGGATGCTTGATACATCTTTGATTCTTTGTTATCAGAAATGACTACTGCTGGCTTAGAAAACTAGTATGTAACAGAAAAAGGACCAGGATGGAAGTCAAAACCATGAGTTTAAATCATGGTTTGCCCCCTTTGTAGCAGTGAGACTTTGGGCAGGTTATTAACTTTTTTAGCTCCCCACTTTCCTCAACTGTAAAATGAAAAAAAAAAAAAATGACATCTAGCTTAGAGGGTTGTTGCGAGCATTAAATATACTACTACATGTTAAAGAACCTGAAAAATAGGAGGCACTCAGTGAAAATTTGTTGAATTTGTTCCTTGACTTTAATTGTTTTGGGCACAAATCATTCAAATCATGGAAAATGCAGATTCCAATGGGAACGCTGAAGAAAATGGTAAATTTGCAGATTTTATGAGACTTACAAAGTAAAATATGATTACGACCATAGAGGCTGATACTTACTTTTGCTTGCAATAAAAAAGTTCTACATTCTCAAGGAGTTTGAATTTGAGCTCATCCAAAGATATGCACATGATTTACTTCCCAATAACATTCTTTCATATGCATCCCTATTGTGCTGGCTATGCTCTAAACACTGAGTTCATGAATTAGAAACAGATTTTGGTTTTCTGAATTGTCTGCTAATATTGATTTTGATTATATGTACATAATTGATTTATAAGTATTATAAAATATCACATAAAATAAAAGCAAAAAAAAAATTGGAGACAGTTTTGCCCTTTGCTCCCAAACTAAAAAGGATTTATAAAGGGAAAAATGAAATCCTTTGCTTTCCAATTTCTGTTGCGGAAAGTAATTTAATTCCAAAGCATGCATTGAGAACCTAGTATGTATGTGACAGGAATTATACTAGTTGCTTGGGCAGTTGTTCTCATCTTTGTTTGCACATCAGAATCAACTGCGTAGTATTTTTAAAACAGAAGATGCCTGGGGCCTACCTCAGGGAATCAGATCTGACTGGTCTGGAGTGGGAGCAAGACGCTGGTATATGTTACATACTCTCTGGTGTACAGGTAGGGTTCTGAACTACTATGCTAGAGATAGAGGAGTGAATACAATCAAATTGGTTCCCTCAAGGAGCTGGTCATCTAAAAAGATAGACAAACAGAGGCACAAATATATCACAATACTAAGGAGTATGTTACAATAACGTAACATGATACAGAGCAGATATATCAGTCATCATTACCAGACGGCTCTTTTTAATTTCAAGGGAGCAAGACATATATGATATCTTGAACCGTTAAATTAGCTGAAGACTTTTAAAGAATTACATTGTTCCTGTAGTGTGTCCTCATGAGGAGAAGTGATCTATGTTTTGAGGAATGTGTCCTACTAGTTCTCTGAATAGCAAACACTGCCTGGGAAGGCTGAAGTTCTCTGGATTCACTCAAGGGGCAGGAAGAAAGAATAGTCAAATGGGTTATTTTAACTGATTTTGATTGAGTCAGCCCCTCTAATTATAAGATTATGAAGAATATCAGACTTTTTTTGAAGAGAATTTTCTTTATCAAGATTAATACATGTTTCAAAACATGTCAGGAATAGTTATTGTCTGAATTCTAAGTTATGAAAGGAAACTTAGGTTTAGGGGAAAAAAAAAACTTTGAGAGTTGAATTTAAACTACCCCACTTCAAAAACACATTGAATTAAACACAAGGATGGCAACTGTCTGCAAGGACTTTCAACCCAAATCTTCTCAAGTTGTTGGTTTTGCTACAAAAAGAGAATCTGTGTTTGTGTAAGACACATGTTTCCGTCTTTTATTTTCTTGGTTGCTTAGTCTCAGAACGCACCTGGGTGATTCCATGCTCTTCATTGTATTTCCTCTCTAGCTATAAATATGTGAGTAGACTCATACTCCCTCTGTTTCTTGAAGGAAGAATATATATCCACAATTGGCTGCAACAGAGTCCAAATCCATGACTATCGAGTACTATATTTATAAATACAGCTTACTACTTTCAAAATCATCATTTTTAAAATGATTTCAATATATTATCATTTTATATAGAGTATATGCTTAGTAAAGTATAATTTATCAGAAGGTCACATTACTGAAACAACCTCATCTATCTGGAGTTTGACTGAGAACCAAATACCAGGCACTCACACACAAGCACATACATATTATCATACACAACTACAACAAATGTCAAAAGCTCATACATTTAACTCCATATAATTTGCAATAGAGAACACTGAGCTCTTCATTCAGAACTCAATTATTCTTTGTGTCCCACAACCAATAGTAGATTATGAGGGGTTGAAGCTGTCAGTGCAAGATAAACTGTCATCAGCAAGTGATGCTAACACTTTATGTATGGGTAAGTGATGAAACAGGTGCTTAAATTCAGACACAATAACATTAAAAGTGCAGTAGTTGGGGCCATTTCACCAGGGTGTCCTGGCACTTCAGAAGTACCTGAGGGATAGACTCAGTTATTAGTATCCAGTGAATAAATTATATTCAGTAAGGTAGGGAGCCACCACACATCTGTCAGTTTGTCATACTGTGGTGGCGTGCATGTTGCTGTGATGTTGAAAACTATGTCACGGGTATTTCCAATACCAGCAGGATTACCCATGGTGGACTGGTTTCAGTAGAGCTTCCAGACTAATAGTAGGAAGAAGGACCTGGACGTCTACTTCTGAAAAAATTGGCCAGTGAAAATATTATGAATAGCAGTGGAACACTGCCTGATATAGTGCCAGAAGATGAGCCCCTCAGGTTGGAAGGCACTCAAAATACGATTGGGAGGAGCTGTCTCTTCAAAGAGAGTCAACCTTAAAGACAAGGATGGATTAAAGCTTTCAGGACCTTCATTTGCTGACGTGGCATGACTCAAAAGGAGAAGAAACAGCTGCAAACATCCATTAATAATCAGAACCTGGAATATATGAAGTATGAATTTAGGAAAATTGAAAGTCATCAAAAATGAAATGGAATGCATAAAGATAGATATTCTAGGCATTAGTGAGCTGAAATGGACTGGTATTGGACATTCTGAATCAGACGTATGGTCTACTACACCAGGAATGATAAATTGAAGAGAAATGGTGTTGCATTTGTCATCAAAAAGAGCATTTCAAGATATATGCTGAAGTACAATGCTGTCAGTAATAGAATAATATCCATGTGCCTACAAGGAGGATCAGTTAATATCACTATTATTCAAACTTATGCACCAACCACTAATGCCAAAGATGAGGAAATTGAAGATTTTTACCAACTTCTGCAGTCTGAAATTGATCAAACAGGCAATCAAGATACATTGATAACTATTGCTGATTGGACTGCAAAAGTTGGAAGCAAAGAAGAAGGATTGGTAGTTGGAAAATATGGCCTGGTGACAGAAATGATGTTGGAGATCTCACAAGAGAATTTTGCAAGACCAAAGACTTATTCATTGCAAATACTTTTTTCAACAACATAAAAGGCAACTGTATACACGGACCTCATCGGAAACAAAACAAAGGAATCAAATCAACTACATCTCTCGAAAGAGATGATGGAAAAGCTTAATATCATCAATCGGAACAAGGTCAGCGGCTGACAGTGGTACAGGCCATCAATTGCTCATATGAAAATTCAAGTTGAGGTTGAAGAAAATTAAAACAAGTCCACAAGAGCCAAAGCACAACCTTGAATATATCTCACCTGAATTTAAAGACCATCTCAAGAATAGATTTGAAGCACTGAACACTAATGACAAAGGGCCAGACAAGTTGTGGGATGACATCAAGGATGTCATACATGAAGAACACAAAAGGTCATTAAAAAGATAGGAAAGAGAGAAAAGAACAAAATGGATATCAGAAGAGACCCTGAAACTTGCTCTCGAATGTAGAATAGGTAAAGTGAATGGAAGAAATGATGAAGTGAAAGAGCTGAACAGAAGATTTCAAAGGGCAGCTTGAGAAGACAAAGTATTGTAATGAAATGTGCAAAGACCTTGAGATAGGAAACCAAAAAGGAAGAACACCTTTGGCGTTTCTCAAGCTGAAAGAACTGAAGAAAAAACTCAAGCTTCCAGTTGCAATTTTGAAGGATTCCATGGGCAAAATATAAATTACGCAGGAAGCATCAAAAGAATATGGAGGAGTACACAGAGTCATTGTACTGAAAAGAACTGGTCAACTTTCAACCAGTTCGGGAGGTAGCATGTGATCAAGAACCAATGATAACAAAGGAAGAAGTCTAAGCTGCACTGAAGGCACTGGTGAAAAACAAGGCTCCAGGAACTGATGGAATACCAGTTGATTTTTGCAACAGATGCAGCACTGGAGGTGCTCACTCATCTATGACAAGAAATTTGGAAGAGAGCTACCTGGCCAACCAAATGGAAGAGATATATTTCTGCCCATTCCCAAGAAAGGTGATCCAACAGAATGCTGAAATTATGGAACAATATCATCAATGTCACACGCAAGTAAAATTTTGCTAAAGATAATTGAAAAACAGTTGCAACAATACACTGACGAGGACGTGCCAGAAATTCAAGCCAAGTTCTGGAACAAGGGATGTCACTGCTGGTGTCAGAGGGATCATGTCTGGAAGCTGAGAATACCAGAAAGATGTTTACTTGTGTTTTGTTGACTACGCAAAGGCATTTGACTGTGTGGATCATAACAAATTATGGATAACATTGCAAAAAACTGGAAATCCAGAACACTTAATTGAGCTCATGAGGAACCTGTACATAGACCAAGAGGCAATCATTCAAAAAGAACAAGGGGATACTCCATAGTTTAAAAATCAGGGAAAGGTGTGCATCAGGGTTGTATCTCTTCACCATATTTATTGAATCTCTATGTTGAGAAAGTAATCTGAGAAGCTGGAATATATGAAGAAGAAGGCAGCATCAGGATTGGATGAAGATTCATTAACAACCTATGATATGCAGATGACACAACCTTGCTTGCTGAAAGTGAAGAGGACATAAATCACTTACTGGTGAATATCAAAGACCACAGTCTTCTGTATGGATTACATCTCAACATAAAGAAAACAAAAATCCTCACAACTGGACCAATAAGCAACATCATGAGAAAAGGAAAAAAATATTGAAGTTGTCAACGATTTCATTTTACTTAGATCTATAATCAACACCCATGGAAGCATCAGTCAAGAAATAAAATGATGTATTGCATTGGGCAAATCTGCTGCAAAAAGCCTCTTTAAAGTGCTGAAAAGCAAAGATGTCACTTTGAGGACTAAGGTGCACCTGACCTAAGTCATGATATTTTCAATCGCTTCATATGCATGTGAAAGCTGAACAATGAATAAGGAAGACCAAAGAAGAATTGATGCCTCCGAATTATGGTGTTGAATCAGAATATTGACTAGACCATGGACTGCCGGAAGAAGAAGTTTGTCTTCGAAGAAGTACAACCAGAGTGCTCCTTGGAAGCTAGGATGGCGAGACTTCATCTCATATATTTTGCACATGTTTCAGGAGGGATCATCCCCTGGAAAAGGACATCATGCTTGATAAGGTAGAGGGTCAGCAAAAAAAGTGGAAGACCCTTAATGAAATGCATTGACACAGTGGCTGCCACAATGGGCTCAAACCTAGCAACAATGGTGAGGAGAGTACAGGACCAGACAGTGTTTCCTTCTGTTGTATGTAGGGTCGCAATGAGTCAGAACAGACTTGAAGGCACCTAACAACTAACAACAACAAGGCAGGGAGGTATATTATACTTGGAAACATAAAATTCTTCAAATTTTTGAAAAGTAATTTCAGTGCCTGAAAAGCTAAGCTTGATCATCTGGAACTTCAACTCACATAAAACTTTTTTCTTTTTTGAGAAATCAAGTACAAACCACATATGCCATTGTGTTCATCTTTTGCTCTATATGTATGGTACTTAATCCCTAGGATTCATGAAGTGTATAGTGTGATAACCTGGCTCTAACGCTACGAAACCTAAGCCCGTTGTTGTCGAGTTGATTTGGACTTATAGTGACCCTATAGGACAGAGTGAAATTGCCCCAATAGAGTTTCCAAGCCTGTAAATCTTTACAGAAGCAGACTGGCAGATCTTTCTCCAGCGGAGTGGCTGGTGGGTTCAAACCACTTACCTTTTGGTTAGCACTGCCAGGGCTCCTATCTGATATGCTATAACCCAGCCCCATTGCCATCGAGTCAATTCTGACTCATAATGACCCTACCAGACAGAGTAAAACTGCTCCATATAGTTTCCAAGGAGTGCCTGGGGGATTTGAACTGTTGACCTCTTGATTAGCAGCCCTAGCGTTTAATTAACCACTACGTCACCAGGGTTTCTGATACACTATAACAGTTCTTAAAAACATGTATGAGGTAATTCAACAAGACAGGAATACTTCTTTGATGTAGGTTATTTAAATTCCCCTGAAAAGATAAGCAGGGCTCAGGTCTGCTAAATGGGCCTAACACTTTTATATAAGTATTCCAACCTAGAGGCTTAAAAATTACATAAATACAAGCAACTTCTGGAAAGTCTCCAGATTTGTTTATTCCTCTATCAACCAGATCTGTAATCTCTCCTCTGCAAAAGGGTGAGCAACTCTTTGAAAAACGGGTCAGGGAAATTAGTTAGTAAGGGTGTGAATGAAGACTTCAATCATGCATAGTCAGAAACCGTATTTGAGGACCATGTATTTCCATGTGACCTAATTTAGGTGGCCTAAAAAGCTGCAGTAGTTATGCTATTATAAAAGCCTTAAAGGGTTTGTAAACTTTCTGATTTAGCTGGAGATCAGTAAAATTAATCAGACTTTTCCTTGCAATTAGGTGTTGATAAGAGACTGTTATTTGTTCCATTTTTTTAAAAAACATCATTAGAATTTCATATGCACTATTTGCTTCCTGCATGCTTCTTCAAAATAAAATTTTTCTGCTGGTTAGAAATAACATATTTATATGAAACAAAAAAAGGAAGAAAACCTTTAATCACTATAATCACACCACTCAGAATCGATACCTTTTAACGTGGCAGTGTAAGTTAGCTCAGATCATATCGCATACATAATTTTAAATCCTAGTTCTTTTTTTCACTGAAAATACATGACATAATATTTGCCCATGTTACAATAGACTTTCTGTTAACAACATTCTAAATGCTATATTCTATCCCATCTAATGTCCAATTTATTGATATTTACATTGTTTTCAAATGGGCTACAAATTTCATAGCTCCTATGAGAGACACAGGGTTAAGTGAAGTATTAAGAAGAGCCTCTTAAGTGATGTGAAAGCATTAGCTGATCAATCAATATGCATGTGTTGAACATCTTTGATCTGTCTCACGCTAAACTAGGATCTGTAAAGAATAATGTAGTTCAGAATAGAAGAATGGGATATGAGTGAAAATAAGCAGCCAAGACTGTGGGTCTAACTTAAGGGCACCAAATTGCTGAGTCCCGTTTCCCCCATCTTTAAATAAGAATTAATTAAAATAATCCACGTAACCTCTTATTAAAGTTCCTCGTGTTTGCTGCTGTTGTTAAGCGTTGTTGAGTCAATGTCGGCCCATAGGGGCCCCATGTGACACAGCAAAACTGCCTCATAGGATTTTTCTAGGCTATAATCTTTATAGGAGCATATCACCAGGTCTTCCTCCTGAAGAGCCACTGGTGGATTCGAACTACCAACTTTTCAGTTAGCTGCTGAGCTCTTAATCATTGTGCCGGCAGGGCTCCTTCTAAGGCCCCTTACTCATAGAAAATGCCCAGTAACTGCTAATACTATTTTGACAGTTGCTTGCTGTGTGAATTTGGCTAATCACTGAGATCCACAGAGTACAGGTTTCCCCAGAGCTCCTTAGGGACCACGGAGAACATGGAAGAAGTCCTAGGAAAGGAGGCAAGTGAAAACTCAGTATCTTACACGAAGACAACGCATGAACAATTTGTTAACATACTGCACAGAGGGGATACATATTGAGTCAGTTCTTGACTGTCTTTGGGGGAGAAAAAGGTTGAAAGAACATGATATTGCCAGGGATCAATATGGTCATGGCATGGGAAAACTGATGAGTGGCTGGATATCTGACTGGAAAGGCACAATTTGTCTAGGAGACCTGAGCTGTCCTGCTGAGCAAGACCATAGCTCGCCAGCCAAAAAAAAAAAAAAAAACCCATTGCCATCTACTCGATTCCAATTCATAGTGATCCTATAGGACAGAGTAGAACTGCTCCATATGGTTTCCAAGGAGCAGATGGTAGATTCGAACTGCTGACCTTTTGGTTAGCAGCCAAGCTCTTAACCACTACGCCACCAGCCAAAGGGCCCAAATTAGGCTTGCATGATTATTCTATCCCATGCTAGAGATAGTAACCCCCAAATTGCTACTATTCTGCTACTAAGCACTTAAAAAAAAAAAAAAAAAAACTTGACCCCCTAAATTTCAAGGACTTAGTATCAACCCCTAACCCAGTGCCATCGAGTCGATTCCAACTCATAGTGACACTATAGGACAGAGTAGAACTGCCCCATAGAGTTTCCAAGAAGCACCTGGCGGATTTGAACTGCCGACCCTTTGGTTCGCAGCCATAGCACTTAACCACTACGCCACCAGGGTTTCCCTAAAAAAAAAAAAAAATCCCTATAGCCCTCCAATTCCTCCTTTTAGTTAGGAAAGAAATTGTACCTGCAAAAGATGATTTATCAGAGGGTATTTTTTTTTTTTTTAAAGGAAGTACATTCTATTTTCCTTCTATATATCCTATGAATTCCAAATAAATACGATTTTATTGATAACACAGAGAAAAAAATTATCCTGGAAACATATCTACTTCCTAACTACAAGCGATGGTGCCACCCTTTCTTGTAGTTATGCATCTTAAGTATCACACAATGCAAGAAAATCCCTTCAGGTATGAGCTAAGGTCTAAGGTCAAAAGTATTATATAGGTGCTGAATCAGGTAGGCCTTGATCGACACAGTCAATGCATTTATCCACTCATCCATGTGTTTAACATTCAAATATTTATTCAACATCCAGTAGGAACTGTGGGGAACACAAACTTACACCCTTTTAGTTAAAAACAACAATTCAGACATCATGTATACAGGTAGTTCCTGATTTTTGATGTATGTTATATACTACACACAATCTTGCAGCGTGTAATTTGCAGATGTTATCAGTAGCAGATGTTCAAAGATCAGATTTATAAAGATACTGATAATATAAGGCAGTAACAATGAAAACTAAAAAAAGAAAAAAGAGCGGTTCTACTTGCGTCAGAAAATGACAGAGTTGTCAGAACGAAACCCTGTTGTTAGCTGGGGACTACCTGTACTTTTACAGGATTAAAGTCAGCTGTAACTGACTGTTTGGATTTATCAACTATCTCATCCTTCCTTTCATTTATTCATCCATTTATTCAATAAACATCAATGAGTGAGTACTCTGTGCCAGACAGCGCAAAGTGTCAGGTCTACACAGATGAGCAAAGCCTATTCCTTGCCTGGAGGACACAGAAAACCAATGGTAGAGGTGTTTTAAAAAAAAAAAACACACACAGAAGAGAAACTCTAACTCAGATGAAGATCTTTTCTTCCTAACAAGAAAAGAAAATACTATAGCATCCAATCTCTGCTACCCGTTACTGAATGATGCGAACAGTTTGTTCTGCGAGTGATTTATGACAATCACAGGAAATTGTAACAGAGCTTCTTTTCATGTTTTTTCCCAAAAGTATTACCTGTATTGTTTGAAATATACGCCATCACATTCAAAACATGTCTATCACAGGCTAACTGCAAAGTGAATAAAACTGTTTTGTTGGGCTTAGCACTCTCCAAAGCTCTAGGAGTTTATTATCAAAATAAAAACTCATTGTTCAGGGAGAGGTGAATAGCAAGAACATCAAGAGACCTGAAGAAGATTATTCATCTGCAGTCCTATTTGGCAGGATGTCAAATCCGTGAGCTTTTCAGTGCCCTGAAATGCTGAAATCACAATGTTTGGTCTGATCAATTTTTGCCTTCTTGGCCTCTTCTTGCCAGCCGGGCCAATTTACCCTGCTGGGCCTGCCTCCAGCCTTCCCTTGCATTTTTAATGAGGATATTGCCTCCTTCCCTCTTGCCTCTGCATTTCTTTGCTATGCTTGAGTGGATTCAAGATGTGTAGAAGTAATGGAATTAGGCTGTCAGCACAGTTCTGCATAATACGTTTTTAGTCTGCTTTTGTTGGAGGGATTCATCTTTCTTAAATCTCAGTGCTCTTCAGCACCATGGAACAGAATAACATTAGCGTGCACTTGTCATTTTATCACTAGTTAGACATTCCCTTCTTTCGCAGGAGAAAACTCAGAGCAATAGCACTCATTAGCTACTTACATTAAAGGCTTGACAAAAGCCAGGCTGGAGTGTGAAAACTCATTTACACCTCCTGGAAGGGGATCATCAGCCAGCTGAATGGCTAGAGGAAGTGCAAGTCCAGGGCTGCAAAGGACAAGAAGAACCCAGAGTTGGAAGTCTCACAGCTTTTAGTGCCAACGATGTTGAGCACTTAAGGATTCTGATCCCAGAATCAGCATTAGTTCTCTGACGAGACTGAAGTGATACAGTCCTG
Organism: Elephas maximus indicus; assembly: GCF_024166365.1. Classification (NCBI taxonomy): domain Eukaryota; kingdom Metazoa; phylum Chordata; class Mammalia; order Proboscidea; family Elephantidae; genus Elephas; species Elephas maximus. Next base: position 39,503,666 of record NC_064837.1, on the reverse strand, counting down.
GAATTACTTTGGGGATTTCTCGTCACTTTAAGAAGGTCGAGGTGAAGAGCATCCTGTTGGTTAGAAAATGCTGAGCATGGTGATTAGCAAGCCCTTCTTAAATTTGGCATGCTTTGCTTCAAGGGTCCTCCATGGTGTGTGGGTGATTTTTTTTTTTCTCTGCAATATTTCTTTTTTTCATAGGAAGGGGAGTTGGAGGATAACGAGGTTATGTTGTTTTCTTGATAGAAATAAGAGATGTGCAATTCAGGACAAAAAACAACACACAAAATTCCAGAGTGAGTGTCATAAAAACCTATTTAGTCCAACTCACTTGGTTGTGGTGACGAAGCCAGTTACATGAACTTTATGCACAAACAATGCTGGTTTTTCCTCCCTCTGCCATCAACTATAATCTAGCTAATCACCTTTCCTGTTCCTCTATGATTTCTCAGTCAGGACCCATAGATCCCAGTCATTTTTAATTATTAAAACTGTCTAGTGCTATCTAGTCAAAAGCTTCTCTCTTCACATTCAGGCTTGACCTGTGGTTCAAGGACCCCACACGGTTATTCTGGCTACTCGGTTGTTATTAGGAGGGTGGAGGGAATAGAGTAAAAGATCAAACTTATTTTCCCCTAACCAGGTCTGTGATTATAACCCTGTTTATCATTGCTGTTTTTCTGGCTGCAGGCCTCCTTAGCTGTGGCTCTGGCTCAACCTCTTTTACTTCAACTCAGCTCCTGCCACCAAGGTCACCTCCAACATCTCTTGCTAGTTGGAGTCTCTTGACCAATGGAGCAGCTGGCTTCATGAGCGGGTCTCCACTACGGGAGTTGAAGCCCTGCTGCCCAACATTTGCCTGATCTCAAGAAACTCACACATTCTTACCATCCATGCAGTAAGTATACAGGATACTCCACCATTGTCCTTCTCCCCTCTCCTCACATTGTTCTAATTCTCATCTCCCCTTCTACCAATGGGCAGAGGGCAGAGGTGCAAGTCTACTCTCTATTCTGTGTCCATCCAGGCCATGTGATGCCGGTTTTCCCTTCTTTCAAGTGCCCGAATCTCTATAAATCACTCTCTCCTAAATTTCTCACATCACTTGGCTTTCAAGGGAGGACCAATGCACCCACTCATTAGGTCCCTATCACACATACCTCACATTCCCACTCTTCTGTCTTATAGGACTTGAAGGCAGGAGAGGAGAACAGGTTCACTTGGTTCTTAACAAAGCCTGAGTGGCATGTGTGACCGAGCTTTTATGGCCACTTCTCAGCTCTCTCCTCAAAAGCTTGGGTATTTAATGCCTCTTCATCCCAAGTGTTGGACCCTGGTTACCACTCAGAAGAGTCTCGCTTAACATCTATTTCATTAAGCTAACAATGCTATAGAAGAGGTGGTCTTGCCATCCTTCCTGACAAGTTAAAGAATACATCCCTCCTACTGATTCAGCAATAATTCAGCTCAAATCTTGACCTGATGGATGGAGTAGCTGAGTAAGTGGAGGTACTGAAGGCAATAGAAGGACACCTTAAGGAGCCTTTCAGAAGAACCAACTCCATCCCCCGAACCTAGCAAGAATCTGCTTCTGACGCCATTTCTCAGAAATCACAACAATCCGTGTGTGAAGGAAAATGAGGGAGGGAGAGTTTGACAGGTCTGCATTTCTTTTGGTTGAATAATCACTGCTGTCCTGTTTAATTAGAGAAGAAAGGGAAAGGTTTGCTTTCAGGATGAAGGATGAAGAAAAGTTATCTAGCCTGAAAAATATGCTTTTTTCCCAGAGCTTTTAGGTTGTCATCACAGTCACCAACCTTACTTCTTACATTTTGATAAAAGAGAAGTTGAGAGTTGGGGATTGAGAACAATTTAATTCTTTAGCAAAATCTCTTCAAAGGAGTTCTGACAAGGGGCTGGTTTGGATTTGAGCTGAGACTAGTGACAGGTACACTGCAGATAAAGTGGAGGAATAGAGAATTCTGCAATCTGAGCCTTCAAATAAGAAGTATGAAGTTTGCTTATCTTAAAGAGAACAAAAACATATTGAACTAGTCTTGTGAAAAAAGATTCCAACCTTGTTTTTACACAATCAATCCCCTCCCCAGAGCTCAAAAGAATTATAAGATGAATTCAACTATTATTATTATTATTCCTTGTACCAAACAACTTTTTTATTTGCCCAGAGAAAACAGGCCTAGTTAAAGCACATGTGGCAAGTCACAGGACAGAAGAAAGTCCTATAGCTCAGGAACTATAATATTCTTTAAGTTTGTTTGAACTGTGGAGGTGATAAAACCAACAAAATTTAAATCTCTACATTAAAGCTCATAATATTACGTAAATTTTTTTTTTTTTTTTCAGTTTACAAAGTGCTTTCCCTCATATGACCTCATTTAGGCTTCAAAACAATCCTATGAAGCTGCTGTTAGCTATCTCCAATTTTATAGATGAAGAAGCAAACTCATGAAGTGAAAGGGGCCTGCAGAATTTTGTGTGCCCAGCAAATGGAGGAGTTGGCTCTTGAAACCAGGTATTATGAATCTATTTCTCCACATCACATTTTTATCCTTTATCAGCTCGGTGAACTGTCCAATATGCTTCCTACCTACACGGTTTTATTTTGTAATAGCCCAATACCCAATACTGAGAGCCCATTTAAGTCAGGGCACTCCCTTTACTATCCCCTCAACGATGGCCAACATAGTATTAAAATAAAAACCAAACCCATTGCTGTGAAGTCAATTCTGACGTAGCAATTGTACTGGACAGAGCAGAACTGCCCCATAGGGTTTCCAAGGAATAGCCGGTAGATTCAAACTGCCCGCCTTTTTGGTTAGCAGCTGAACTTTTAACCACTGCACCACCAGGGCTCCAGTGTAGTATTAGGTACTAAATAAATGCTTGTATGATAAATGTGTGAATGTATATGCCATTTATTGAGAACACTTTTCATGGGCTTTACTAGGTGTTCCTATAGACACAATTTCATGTGATCTTTCAAACACCGCTATAAGATATCATCCCCATTTTATAAGTGAGGAAACCAAGGCCCAGAAAAATAAGAGAACTTCCCCAGTTCACCCAAATAGAATGTATAATTGGATTTGCATGCTATATTTATTCCCATACCTCTACTCATGCTATTCTCTCTACCTCTCCCCTCACCCAGTCATTCAGTCTGCACTATCCAGTACAATAATTACTAGTGATGTGGGACTACTGAGCACTTGAAACGTGGCTAGTCCAAACTGAGATATATTGTTATGTGTAAAATACATAACAGATTTCAATGAACTAATATAAAAAAGAATTTAAAACATATCATTAATAATTGTTTATGTTAATCATATGTTAAAACCATAACATTTTGGGTAGATTGAGTTAAGTGAAGTATATAATTAAACATAATTTCTCTTATTTCTCTTTACTTTTTGTAAAATGGCTACTAGAAATTTTTAAATTACATCTGTGGCTCACATTTGTGGCTCATGTTATATTTCTATTAGATATCACTAGTCTAAATATTCTCTATGATCTTCCAAGTATTAGCTTCTCAAATATTGAACCATATAGTCTTCTTCTGTGGAGGAGAAGTTAAGGAAAACAAAAAATTTTTTTCTTTAATCTCCTCCCTTTAATTTGATTCAATTTTTGTATTAATTCAAGTTCTTATTCTCAGAATTATATCCTTGTCCCTTCTCTGCCTCATAACAATAAGCACTATTTTTTAAGTACCTACTATTGTATTTGTCAGAACAGGCTAGAATATGCTACAGTAAACAATGGTCCCAAAATCTTTACAAGAACAGTTCTTCTTTCACTGGCAAACAGTCCACTGCAGGTACGCGTTTCTTCCTAAACGTTGGCTCAGTACTCCAGGTTGCTTTGGTCCTTCAGCACCTCCCTTTCCTCATCACTACTGGAGAGAAAGAATAAGGAAAATTAAATACTTCTACCCAAAACATCAGTAGTTGAAATCCACCAGGTGCTCCTTGGAAACTCTATGGGGCAGTTCTACTCTGTCCTGTAGGGTCTCTATGAGTTGGAATTGACTCAACGGCAACAAGTTTGGTTTGATTTTTTGGTTACTCATAAGTGACATGTGTCACTCGCACATTTCATTGGCCTCAGCTGCTCACACAAAGCTTCATGTCAAATGTAGAGGATACACAATTCTATTACATATCAAAAGCGGAAGATAATATTGGTAAATGAAACTAATGCCTACCATAACTCTTTGATGAGTATTACAGTAGATGGCTTTATGTTAAATATGTCTAATTCTCATAATAATCCTCTAAAATGGGTATCAATACCATTCAACTGAGGAAAAAAAGAGAGATTAAAGAACTTGCCCCAATTCATAGCAATTTGTAGCTGAGTCAGGTTTTGGCCAAAACCCAGATCTTCCTGGTCTCAAAACTTGCAAATTCTTAAACTCTTCCTTCGCTCTCTAAGAGAATCATTCACTCCCTCCATGGGTCTCTCTTACCACTAGGTTCAAACGTATAATCTTTTACATTTTATTCTTCATAATTAATTGTCTGTGTGGCTGACTCCCCAGCTCTAATCTGAGCTCCTAAAAGGAAATGATTATCTTTTTACCCTTTGTGCTTAAAAAAGTACGCAGCGCAGAGCTGTGGCTTAGGAAACGTATTTTTAATTGAATGACTGCACTGACCCATTTTCCGTGGAAAATCTAAGGAAGCACTCAAATGTGTAAAGGTTACTCTATAAAAAAAAAAAAAATATATAGACCTCATATAATTTACAGTTGTCGCTGCACGAAAGGACATTTTTAAAGGACAACCAGAATGGGAGAAGTTTTTTTTGCAGTCATCATGTTCTAGTCGAGGAATAAAGGCAACTGAAATAGAAGCTATCCAGAAGGAATCAGGCATTGTGATTCTAAGAGCTGGCCTCATCAAATTAGTCAAAGCCAGGGGTCCACAAGCAACCACCTGGGAGGTCAAATCCAGTCACTGTCATTTGTTTCCATATTTTCTACCTGCTGCTTCATACTATACCCACCCAGAATGCTATACCAGAGAAGAGTAATTGCAACAGAGATCCTGTGGCCTACAAACCTGGAAATAACTACTGTCTGGTGTTCTAGGGTAAAATTACCACAAAGCTTGGTAAACCAAAAAGTAAGGTTTTATTTGGCATATGTTCAATGAGACAAAAGTGGGAAATGGGCAAATATGCTGCCAGAGCCATGTCTGTCCAAGTCCAAGGAACCTTATAGAAAAATAGAGTGATCAGTATATATTAACATTACAAATGGGCAAAACCACTGAAAGTTTCACCTTTTCACAGACTGACTAAAAACTGCTAAATCACGGTGATTCTACATTTTAAATTGCCTTTTTTAATAATCATTAGTACAGGTTTCAGTAAATCTTATTATTCACTAAATGCTAATAGAAAAAGAGTAGAAAGTATGTGGGTCTTTTGTGCTGTTCATGATTTGTTTATGTGAAAGGGTCCCTAAAAGATGTTTTCCAAGATTGTCCTAGCTATTGTGGTTGTACCTCAGGGCCCAGAAGATGTGTCCTTGTGAGTCCAGCTCCAGCTGGGTCACATTCTTTATGCTCAAGGACAGGGAATAATGGCTCTGATATTATCTCCTGTATCCCTGTCCTGTACATTAACCACAAAACCAGAACCAAACCCATCGCTGTCAAGTGGATTCCGACTCATAGCGATCCTACAGGACAGAGTAAAACTGTCCCGTAGGGCTTCCGGGGCTATAATCTTTAGGGAAGCTGACTGCCCCGTTGTTTTCCCACTTACATTAATCCAGTACTAGTTAAACCAGCAGTCTTTGCTTAAGAGCCCATCAAGGAAAGCAGCTATTCAAAGCAACACTTAATCTAATCCAAGAACTTTGTTAAAGATTCAGGTTGTTAATGTTCTCCAGCCCCAAATCAACAGCCACTCAACTGAAGTCTAAGAAAGTTGGGCTTATTGGCTCATGGCAACAAGGGAGACGGCATACCATTGGGCACTGTACAGTGTCTCAGAAAGAGGGTGTTAGGAGGGACTTGTAGCATTTGTGCTTATCTTAGGTGATTGTGAGGAGGGCTTAAGGCAGTATAAGTTTTGATCTGGGTTGGCTGCTGCCAGTAAGTGGGAAAAAAATCTGTCATTCAGTATCTTGATATTTATCTAAAAGGCAAAAGGAATGGAGCAAGGCTAAAGAAGTAGGTCAAGAAACAGCAGTCACTCATATTAACTGGGAGAGCAGGATGTCTGACCATTGTTGTGGTGTGGACAGTGTTTCTATTTGTGTGTGCCTGAGACATGATTATGGAGTGGTGTTGCTTTGTCTTGCCCCATCACGGTCACAGAGTTACCTAGTCTGATATTGGGTCTGTGAAACTATTCAGGTTCAACAGAAGAACAATCTGAGCCAAGCTGTTAGCTAGTGGGCCAACTCAGCTGACACCATTCAGGGACTGATTTTTCTTTCTCAGAATCTCACCTCTCTCTAGAGGCCTTTGGTGACCATTCTCTACTTCCTTAATCCCTCGCCTTCCTCTGCAGGCTGATGGGTCACTTGGTTCAGCAAACTGAATAAATTTAGAGCAATATCCCAACACAGACTCAACAAAATGGACTCAACAAAAAGCAATCCCATCTCTTAAACTGGGGAGGGTTTTAGCGCCTTAGAAAGAGGAGAAGCTTTGCAGGCAGGCAGATCTCAGTTTAAATCTCAGGTCTACCATTTTCAAATATGTGATTTCTGAAAATTACAGAATCACTGAGTCTTACTTTCTAATATATAAAACAAAGTTGTTATAAGGATTACATAAAATAATGTTTGTATAAACACTGAGTCTAATGTCTATCACATAATAAAGGTTCAATAGTTATTATTAATAATTTTAATTAACATTACCAAGTGGCAACAGATATGATACCATTAATTTGTAGAGAACAAGTTTACCTTTTTATGTGGTAGGCTGTCCAATGACCTGGGAAAAATATTGCAAAATAGCATAAAATAAAATATTGGCAAACTTGACTTTTAAATACTTTTATTAGTGATTTAGGAGCCCTGGTGGCACAGTGGTTAAGTGTTTGGCTGCTAACCAAAAAGTTAGTGGTTCAAACCCACCAGCCACTCCAAGGGAGAAAATGTGGCAGGATGCTTCCTAAAAGATTTACAGCCTGGGAAACTCCATGGGGGCAGTTCTACTCTGTCCTGTAGTGTCACTATGAGTTGGAATTGACTTGATGGCAATGGGTTATTAGTGATTTATATTTTCTTTCTATGTGTTGAGTATTCAAGTTCCTTGGCTGTTTTTAACAGGTCGTTGACTTTTTTTTCTACATTAACCTGTTGCCATCAAGTTGATTCCGACTCATAGCAACCCTATAGGACAGAGTAAAACTGTCTCATAGGGTTTCCAAGGAGCAGCCAGTGGATTCAAACTGCTGACCTTTTGGTTAGCAGCCTAGCTCTTAATCACTGCGCCACCAGGGCTCCCGTTTCCATTATCAAGTCCAAAGTAAATAATTGGAAAGAGGACCGTATTCCTCCCTTTCTTTCACCTAAGTCTCTGTGGTGACATATTGACAAAGAGGAGGTTAACATCTGATTATTTGACTCCTAGTGGTTAAGATCCCAGCTGCTAAGCAAAAGGTCAGCAATCTGAATCCACCAGGTGCTCCTTGGAAACCCTACGGGGCAGTTTTAATGTTTCCTATAGGGTCGCACTATGAGTCGGAATCGCCTCGACAGCAATGAGTTTGTTTTTTGTTTGTTTTATAGTTTATTATAGTTTATTAAGTGCCCTGTTGAAATATGTAAAAAAAAAAAGAAGTAAAATTTTTTTTTTTTTCTTAGACCAAGAGGAGCTAATTTTGACTGTAAGTTACAGACATCAGGTAGGTGATGCCAACAAAATGGGAGTACTATGGTCCATCTGGTTTTCACTGAATGTTCTTAGAGCTGAAAAGATGTTACGAGCCATTAACATGTATTTAGTTGACCACACATACATACATAATTACGGCCCTAATTAGCTGGTTCAGTTTTGATATGGGTGGCTCACGAGGCACCAGACGGAAAAGACCAGCTCTTGCCTGACTTCAAAATGAGTTCACATTAGAATACTGGCAGCAGGGCAGATATATCTCAGTTACACATTGCAGTAATATCAGAAGAATGTGGCATGAATTCCATATGGTGAGTAGGTCAAGGAGTTCTGGGTATTAGAGCATAGGAAAACCTGGAGGACTGGAACCACCCTACCAGAATCCTGCTACTTTATTTACCATGTGCTTAATAACGGAGAACTGTTTAAAAAAAAAAAAAAAAAAAAATTACATGTGTGTTTTCCTTAATGATCACCTTGGAATACAGTTAATATATGTTTAACATAATGAATCCTGGCCAAGAATTATATAAATAAAATCTAAAATAAGTATAAACATATACTCAAACAAGTACCAGAGAGGTTAGGAATATACTGATTCACACTTTTTAGTGACTTAGAATTTGGAGCGAAAACTAACATAGCTTTAGGAATTTGAAATTTCTATGGTATTAAATCAGAAGGCAAATATTTTCATTTCTAAAAACATGTACATAGCACTTATGTGTTGAAATCTAGAGTACAAGGTTAAAAGAAGCAAACATCCTCGTGTAAGACTCTTAGAGTTGATGGCAGAGACATAACTAAACAGACAAAAATTGTGTGACAAGAACTAGACCAGATTAGGAAGGCTTGTCAGAGAATGTAGCTGTAGCCGATGACGCTGATGTTCCACCAAGATATGCCTTCTCAGCTGGAGCACCCAAACCTTGGCTGCCATAATTGTTGACTGACGACAGTTGATAGCTTCTCCCTTCTCTGGAGAATTACCTTGTCTAATGGGGAGCTGGGGGGTCCCTGGGTGGCACAAATAGTTAACACACTTGGCTGCTAATAAAAAGGTTAGCAGCTTGAGTCCACCCAGAGGTACCTCAGAAGAAAGGCCTGGTGATCTAAAAAAAAAAAAAATTTTTTTTTTTTTTATCTACTTCTGAAAAATCAGCCTTCAAAAACACTATGAGGCAGAGTTCTGTTCTGACACGCATGGGGTTGCCAGGAGTCAGAATCAACTCTACCATAACTGGTAAGGGCAAGCTGCATCCCGGACACTCTGTATATCCCATATTCCACCAGACTTGGCCAATAACAGACTGGTACTAGGATGCCAAAGACTGCCCCACATGCCTCAAGGTGGAACTAATTCTGGGGTACAATTTATGCCCCAGGGTTTCTCCAAGGAATCAGACCTAAACTAGACTCCAGCTCATACCTCATTCTGCTTAGCTTTTTTTGCCCCTGACCTTTCCTGAAGCTCCCTTTCTCCTGTGAACTCTTCCTTAATAATTTCTTTAAACGAAAATACTTACCTCAGGTGCTGTTTCTCGGGGATCCCACCTAAATAATTGTGTTTTTTGTGGTCCAAGACACCAAGCAAAACCTTAAGGTACATATACCTTTTCAACTTCATAATAAAAACAGTCACAATGATGAAAACATTTTTTTTTTTTTTTGTCATCAACATTTTCCCCTTCATCCCATATTAAGGTAAAAACGCGTAGACCACAGTGCAATTACCAGTTATTCACTTCGTCAATGAGACACTGGGTTCTTTCTTTCCCCACGGTGTCACACTATAGGCAGTCTGCTTAGTTCTTTGTACTTCATTTGCCCTTTGGGTCCAGATATCTAAATTCAATCTCGAATAGATGATGTCTTTTTTATGTTCTGAAGATCAAGACTACTCTTATCAAAAAGACTTTCTTCTAATCCAGGAGCTCTTAATTTTTATGACACTAAATAATTGAAGAACATCACCAAATTGTAGTTTTGGTGTAGTCTGCAGCCCTAAATATCTGATCAGAGTTCTGTTGATACTCGCAGGGGCTACTCTGAGCAGCATGGGAAAATAGTTGCTGTTTGTCTTTTTATTTCCACTTCCCCCAGCTATCTGTCCCCCTTTAAAAGGAATAAAGGAAACTTTAACAATCATCTAACCTAATCGCCCCATCAAATTCTTGAAGTCCCAGTTAAACACCTTGACCTGGTCATCCAAAGTTATGCATGAATATTCCAGGGCCATGAAACTCACACAAAGCAATCCTTTTCATCCTAAAATTATAGAATATTTAAAAATAGGGCATGTTAGAAACTGACAAATCCGGACTCTTCATTTCATTTGATGAGGAAGTTGAAGGTCAGAGAAAGGAAATTACTCAAGTCCTTGGGTGGTACAAATTGTTAATGCACTTGGCTGCTAACTGAAAGGATGGAGGTTCAAATCTATCGAGAGGTGCCTCAGAAGAAAGGTCTGGCAATTTACTTCAGAAAAATCAGCCACTGAAAACCCTATGGAGCATAGTTATACTCTGACACACATGGGGTAGCAACTGGTAACTGGTATAGATTATACTTATGATTTTTCCATATGATGCCACCAGATTATCTTTCCCTTGATTTCCAGCTTTCTTTCCTTCTAATGGAAACCCTGGTGGTGTAGTGGTTAAGTGCTATGGCTAACCAAAGGATTGGCAGTTCAAATCCACCAGGCTCCTTGGCAACTCTATAGGGGCAGTTCTACTCTGTCCTATAGGGTCGCTATGAGTCAGAATCAACTCGACAGCACTGGGTTTGGTTTGGTTTTTGGTTTCCTTCTAAAAAGTTGGCAAACTCAATGCAGCAGATGGCAAGTTAGAAGCTTGGTAGTAAAATTCATTAATGCTTGGAATTTCCTTGACTCTACATTATGAACTTTGGTTGTGAAGATTAAAAAGATGTCAAATTTATTAGGTGTTCTGTCCTGTTGTGAAGCTGAGCCTCTGTTTGACTGTGGAAGTTTTAATTAAGCATTAACTTGCCTCACCTGATGCATCACCAGGCAGCCAGACAAGTGATCTCAGAGCTTAAACTCCAATTTGTATCTGGATGTTACCTGTCAAAAAAATCTAGTCCAGGTTGTAAATCTTACAAAGCAGCAAATAGAACCTTTATGTTCACACATTTCTCCTGTAATGTTTCTATGATTACCAAGAAAATTAGTGCTTAACACTTTTTAATGTGATGCACAGTGCTTGCAATGCATTTATTCATTCATTCAATAAACACTGCTGAGTACTCATTAGGTACCAAGCAGTAAACTAAGTCCTGGGATTCAGGAATAAAAGTGTTCCCAATTTAGTGAGAGAATTGACAAATAGTTACTATACCCAGTGGACTGAATTGTGGATTCATGGATTGAATCACGGATTGAATTGTGTCCCTCAAAAATGTGTGTCACAACTGGACTAAAGCAAAAGCTAAGAAGTTTCCTGAATACAACTAAACACTTTGAGGGACAGAGTAACTGGGGCGGGGGTCTGGAGACCATGGTTTCAGGGGACATCTATGTCAATTGGCATAACAAAGTTTATTAAGAAAATGTTCTGCATTCCACTGTGGTGAGTGGCGTCTGGGGTCTCAAAAGCTTGCGAGCAGCCATCTAATTAATACATCAATTGGCCCCAAACCACTGGAAACAAATGAGAATGAAGAACACTAAAGACACAGGAAAATATTAGCCAAGAGACAAAAGGGGCACAAAAACCAAAGACTCCATCAGCCTGAGACCAGAAGAACTAGATGGTGCAAAGCTACCATCAAAGACTGCCCTGACATGGAGCACAACAGACAGTCCCTGACAGAGTAAGAGAAAAGTGCGGAGCAGAACTAAAATTCATGTAAAAAGGCTGGTCTTAACGGTCTGACTGAGACTGATGGTACTCCTGAAGCCATGGCCTCCACCCAGTCTGTTAACCCAGAGCTAAAGCCATTCCCAAAGCCCACTCTTCAGACAAAGATTAGACTGGACTATAAAACATAAAATAATACTTGTGAAGAGTATGCTTCTTAGTTCGATCAGATACACGAGACTAAATGGGCAGCTCCTGTCCGGAGGCAGGATGAGAAGGCAGGAAAGGACAGGAACTGATTGAATGAACACAAGAAACCTGCGGTGGAAAGGGGGAGCATGCTGTCACATTATAGGATTGCAACTAATGTCATATAACAATGTGTGTGTAAATTTTTGTATGAGAAATTAACTTGAGCTGTAAACTTTCACCTGAAGCGCACACACACACGCACACACAAAGGGTCAATTTGGCTAGGCTATGATTCCCAGTATTGTGTGGTTGTCTTCCATTTTGTGATCTGATATATTTATCCTATGTGTTGCAAATCCTAACCTCTATGATGTTTATGAGTCAGAATCCACTCAAGGGCAACAGGTTTGGTTTTTTGGATTTATGATGTCAACAGGCAGGATTAAAGGCAGTTATGTTAATAAGGCAGGACTCAATCTACAGGATTAGGTTGTATCTTGAGTCAATCTCTTTTGAGATATAAAGGAGAGAAGCAAGGAGAGAGGAGAAGAACCCCCTTCCCCCGAGAATGAAGAACCTGGAGGGGAGCACGTCCTTTGGACCCAGGGTTCCTGTGCTGAGAACCTCCTAGACCAGGGAAGATTGATGACAAGGACCTTCCCTCAGAGCCAAGAAAGAGAGAGAGAAAGCCTTCCCCTGGAGCTGATGCCCTGAATTGGACTTCTAGCCTCCTAGACTGTGAGAGAATAAATTTCTGTTTGTTAAAGCCATCCACTTGTGGTATTTCTGTTATAGCAGCACTAGATAACTTAGACATATGGTGTGCACGTACACTTTTTATTGAACCATGTACAGAAGTTCCACACACTCCTACCTCAAGATGATACTTGGCAATGAATGGGTGGCAGGTTCAAAAAATGAATAATTGTAATGACAATGTCCTTAGTATAAAGGAGAAAATCATTAAAGCTGCCCAAAGGGGTTTTAAAGATGAGAGGGACACTTGAACCTAGTCTCAAAGAATAAAACAGGGATATATCACTTGTAACTTGAAGGATCAAGCCCTCCAGGCATGGGAATGTCATGCAAAAAGGTTTGGAGTTGTAAATCAGCAAGTCAAGTTCAAGATCTATAGATAGTTCTGTTTAGCTGAAAGGTGAGGTATAGGTATCAATGATAAGAGGTTAAAAAGTATAGGTAAGAAGAAAACAAACCAGGGACCTACCTCCCATTTTGGGAGGAGATAAGTTAGTAAGAACTTATCTCCCATGTTGAAAAATGTTGATTTTCTGTTTTAAGCAACAAGGAAGCCAGTGAAGGGTTTTAAGCAAAAAGGTGATGCAGTCATATTATATATATACATAAATGTATTGTATATAGTGTATATGTACATGTGAAATATATGTGTGTATATGTTTATTATAAGCATCCTCATAATAATTACTTTTTAGAGTATTCTGGAAGAAAGTGAATTTTTCAATAGGTGGTGTTCAAACAATTGGTTAGCCGAGTAGGAAAAAGAATGAAAATTGGCTTCTCATATCTTAAAAAAAAAAAAATCCAGTAGATTAAAAATCTACGTATGAAAAGCCAACCTTTAAAATATTCAAAGAGGATCTAAGAGGGCACATTTAAGACTTTAGGGAAGGGTATAATTTTTTTTTTTTTTTAATTTTTATTGCGCTTGAAGTGGAAGTTTACAAATCAAGTCAGTCTCTCACACAAAAACCTATATACACCTTGCTACATAATCCCAATCGCTCTCCCCCTAATGAGACAGCCCGCTGCCTCCAGGAGAGGTATAATTTTTTATTTAAGACATGAAAAAAGACTGTTTTATTTGACTACCTTAAAATTTCAAACTTTTGTTCCAACAAAAACACTAAAAATAAAGTTAAAAGACAAGGCAGAGCTTGTGAGTGGATATCTGCAATATATGTGACTGACAAAGGGTTGGTATCCAGAATTACAAAGATTATAAATGTAACCAAGGTATTTACTGCCATTTGGTTACAACATACTAAAAAATGACTATTTTACTCAAAAAAAAAAGTCTAAATAATATACCTTTAGTTTACAAAACATTTTCGACATATATTATCATTTAAATATCCTCCAATAACCGTGATTTTTTTTTTTTCCAATAACCGTGATAGGCAGGCACTATTAGTATTCCCATTGTACAGTCGAGAAACCTGAGACTTAAAGAAGCATAATAACTTGGCCAATATTCCCACAGCTAAGAGTTGTTGGCATCAGGACTTGGACTCAGAGCCACCAACTTGAATGCTTTTCTGCCTCTCAAACATGAACAGTTCAAAAAGCTTCATAGCAGTCACATGTGTGCTAAATTGACTCGCTGACTTTAAAAATGTATTTACATGGTCCTTAGTAGCAGTCATTTTCTTCAAACATAAAACCTTCATCTTAGCCATCATTTTCTGCAATCCATATTCTCAATACTTGTGCTGGCAGAAACATCAATATTAATTTCCGCTCTAAAGTTGGTGCTGGGTAGCAGCCTTTCTTTCATGCTCATTTGCTATAGCTTTTTGACTTTGAAGTTGACATAATTACCAAATATTCAGTTCCTCTTTTGCTAGATTCTGTCACTCCTAGAAATCTAAAACTATAGGTAATATTGCCTCATTTCAGAATACAGTGAAGAAAGAGCTGGGAGGAAAAGTAAGTCCAAATAATGTTTGCGTCACCCTTGGACACTAACAGGTGAGGTTTTCACTATGAATATACTGATACTTTGTAGACTCTTGGTGGTTTTCACTCCTGGGGAGAAGGCTATTTGGATATTCAAGTACAAGCACATTTTGTCAAGGTTCCAATTTGACATCGCTCAGAAAAAAAGACAGATTATTTAACTAAAGTAACTTTCTTGGAGCAGAGCCAATAGATGAAAAGCCAAGAAATGGAAACCTTCCCATTAGCACAAAACTGCAGGATGACTTTGCTTTATCAAAAGACTGCCTTTTGAAAAGGTTACATTAGAATATCTCGAAATCTCAAGCCTCATCTGTACACACTCCACTGGCTTTTGCTGTTGTTGTTATTGTTTTTTGTTTGTTTTAATGCTTGCATTTGCCATAACAGTTTGGGCAGATCTAATATTCTAAGAACTTTGCTTTACGCTCCCTCTCTGCCAGGCCATGGCCATCAGCTCTCTACCTCCAATCCACATCTCTCTGCCACATAAACCGAGCCAACAGGCAGCAACCTTCATGAATTTTATAGGGAAGAAGCCTAATCTCAATTTGAGAAAAGTTTGCATTGTGGAATACATCTTTAAACACAGTTGTATTACTTCATTTGC
Source organism: Elephas maximus indicus (assembly GCF_024166365.1). NCBI lineage: Eukaryota > Metazoa > Chordata > Mammalia > Proboscidea > Elephantidae > Elephas > Elephas maximus. The sequence continues at coordinate 39,488,454 of NC_064837.1, read as the reverse complement.
TTGCCTAATCTACTGATATTTTTCTGTACATTTACCTGCAAATCAAAGACTGAAGTGGGACAAGAATACATTTTGAGATTCTAATCGACCATTCTCTTCCCTTCCATGACAAAAAAAAAAAAAATTTTTTTTTTTTTTTTTCCATGACAGCTCTGTGTAAATAGCTTTAAGCTGAAGAGGATCTATAGATTTTGATTTGCAAAACAGAGCTAGCTTGTCTAATAGATATTAAAACCTAATTAACACCTGATTGATGTAGCTTTCTCAGTGACTTTTCTTCGGAGACCATAGGAGGAACTTCCAAGTTCCCCAACAAAGGGAGTTTATAACCAGAAAGTGAGGGAAAAAACCCACTCTTCTTTCTCCCTAATGTCCTGTACTGTTACTAGGATGCAGAAAGCAGGGGCCACAACATGAACAAGGCATTGAGGTGGAAGTAACAGACTAGCCCCAATGGAATAGAGGGTCCATCGGGGGATTCATATGGAATAAAGGTGGGTGAGATAATTAAGAATGAGACAGTGAGGAAAATCGAGTGCTGGAACATGGGAGCCTGTAATATGCAGAAAGAGAGCCACTGAAGGTAGTTTTTATTTTACTTGTAATGAGGTAATGATTGAAACTGTCAGAAACTAACAACAAAAGAGATGAGCGCTTGACTACTAGCCAGAGGTTGGTGGTTTGAACCCACCCAGAGGGCCTTGGAAAATGAAACATCACAGGCTTGAAAACCCTAGGAATAGTTCTATTCGGCACACTTGGGGTCACCAGGAGTCGAAGAGATTGGATGCCAACTAACAACAACAACATTGTTATTATTATTTGCTGTTTTAATTAAGAGAAAATTGGTGGTTATATAGTCAGGGAGAAGAAGATGATGCAGAAATATGATTTTGCAAAAATGATGGATTTGATTTTACATATGGTGATATTGTGATTATATTGGCAATGCATCTATTTTCGATTCTCTACCAAACAAGGGAGAAGTCCCTTTTCTCATATTCTAGACAAAATTAACATCCTTCTAATTGTATTGCAAAAAAAATTTCAGTAGAAATCTTTTTAAGTTGACCTGCCTTTTTGTTCCCTATCAAATACAATGCAAATGTATAGCATTCCCTATTAAGGACAATGTAGAGATTGTATTTTGCATTGCTTTGTGTTCCCTGGCTGACGTTGAAAACGCCTACAGTCCAGGCCTTCCTGGATCCCAAGCTAGCTGATTAACAAAGGGATATCTCTGCAGCCTACATCTAAGACTCTGCACGAATTTCCAGGCTATCGACCAGAAAGCTTGTCAGGACCCTGTTTATAATCCTTCCAGGGGCAAAAAAAAAAAAAAAAAAAACATTTTACCTAAGCTTAGTCCCACTAGACCCTAGACAAGCCAACATATGAACAGCAAGGACTCTAAAGAAAATAATTTCAAGAAGGAAATTTATAAGTTTTATCTACTTCCTCCTGCAGTTCAAACATGCAAACATCATATAACAAACAAGCTGCAGCAATCTTTTTAACAACTTGTTTAGGAACCAAACCAAAAACCAAACTCATTGCTATCAAGTCACCTGCAACATATGGTGACTCCGTGTGTTACAATGTAGAACTGCTCCAAAGGGTTTTTCTGGCTGTAATCATTTACCAAAGCAAATTGCCAGGTCTTTCTTCCATTGTGCCACTGGGTGGGTCCAAATCCTAGCTAACGGTGTGCACCACCCAAGGATCTTTGTTTAGGAACAGTGGACACAGTAGGTATAAAATCAGTATCCACCATTCTCATAAAGAAAAGGGGGAAAAAGTGTCATATGGCTGGTATTAGGCACTGATGAAAAGACTTTAACAAAAAAGTCCTCCATAACAACATCAGTGGAAAGTTCCAAGCAGCAAATAGAAAACAACATAGTCTACATTATAGGTTACTAATGTAAGTCAGTGTAGTGGGTTTGAGGTCTTGGTATTTCCAAGGACAAGAATAAAAGAGGATCAAGACCAGCAGCAAAAGACAGACACTTGAAGAATACTTAACTAAGCCTCATAAGGAAGAACAGCGCTAACAAAGGAGATGTTGAAACGATAAAAGAATAACAGCATCATGTTGTGTCATAAAAGGTTAAGATGGCGAAAATTTCAAGGACCCAACAAAAAGGTCCAGAAAAATAAGAGGTTAATGAATGTGTAAATAAGAAGGTTAGAAAATAGCCTTCTTGAGAAGAGTTTCAGTAGAATAGTGGGAATTGGGACTACTTTTAAGAAGGCTAAGGAGAAAAGTGGCAGAGAAGAAATTAATACAGCAAAAAATGTGCCTCTTGTTCAAGAATGGCAATGCAACCAAGGAAATTTCCGGGAAATTTCCAGCGCAAATTAAAGAGAGATGTACCTAGACTCATAAATACACATGCATTTCCTACCAAGCCATTTTCACACATAGCAAAATATTGATTTCATCACAGCTGTTCTCAGAATTTTCAAGAGCGAGTTAGTGAAATGTGAACTGATGATTTTTGAAACTTAGAGTTTGACTTTTACAATCCCAAAGATTTATTGTTTTTATTTAGGCAAATCTCAAATGATGCTACAATATAATGTTTCATAGAATAATAGAGTAATAATAATATTTCTGTTTGGTTATAATGATTGGAATAAGTTTGAGTCCCTTTTAAACTGTCAAGTTTCAAGATTGGTATTTTTGATAATGTTTGATAATTGCTTTGGGTCCTAAATTTTCTCTTAGAAAAATGGTACATACCATAAATTGAAGTTTCACAAATCTAATTAATCATAATTTGTATGTAACAGAAAAGATTGCTATTTAAAATTCTATTTTTTTCTAGCTACATCAAGTTAACCTTAGTTTTAAACAAGTCTGTATTTCCTTATGCATATTTAGAAACAACCAGCTACTGCTATATATCAAATATTTACAAATGCAACTCGAGTAGTCCTTAAACAACTGGTTTTCCATGGTATTCCTGCAACAACTGGTTGCTCTCAAGACGTTAGGGTAATAGTTTTTTTCTTATATTATATATATTTTTAGAAGAAAGCAGGCCTGTGAGAAATTTACTGAAGACTTTCCTGATAGTGTGTTAGTTTTACATTGCAGTCCTCTTCTCAGAATCCATAGGCACCTGCAGGAAGCCAGACCAGGATGGGCTCATTCATAACATTGCCTGCAAATGCAAACGCAACTGGGGACATTTATACACATCAGGGGTTGTAAGCTACAGGCCTTGGGCCCGTTTTTGTAAATAAAGTCTAACTGGAACACGTCTACACTCATCTGCTGGCATGTTGTCTCTGGCCGTTTTTGTGCTCTAAGGGGAGAGGTGAGTCAATAACCCATATGGTCCTCAAAGTCAGAAATATTTACTGTATATACTACCTGATCCCTGGCTTGAACAAGCAGGCCAGGTATAAACAGCAGAGTGCCAGGGTCTGTGGTAAAATAATAAGCATGAGCTACAGCTGAAGCACCTAATGACTGTTACCATGTAGAAAAGCAGGCCCAGCTTTACCAGGTTCAATATTTTAAAAGGTCCAAAGTTCAGATTTTATAAGAAATCTTCAGGTGTTTTTTTCTTTTTTTTTTTTTTTTAATTTTAGCTACCAATCTAGTTTTAAAAACGAGTGAGTTAACACTACAGTCCAAGCAAAATTCATCTACGGCCTGCGTCTAACAGTTAGCAACCTCCGAAATAGGCCTTAACAGCTGTGTGGCATTCAGGAAGTTACTGATTTTCTCTGTGACTCAGTCGCTTATTTGCAAGCTGTTGTTTGCCTCCAAAAATACCAGGGCTTCAAACCAGTCCATTCTAGTTCAAACCCCTGCTGAGGGTTTGCTTCTCCATCCCAGAAAGACAAAATCAGAATTGACATTTTAACATGATCTCCAGGCGATCCTGATGTATGAGAAATTTTGAGAACCACTGCTCTACTGATGGTTCTCAGACGTGATCTCTAACCAGCACATTAGCATGGTCTGGGTACTTGTTGGAAATGCAAATTATCAGCAGGGTTTGGAACTGGAATGGACTGATCTGAAGCCCTGAAAAAATACCAACAAAATTAAACCTGCTGGTTAATCAAAGCTGGATTTTTTGCTTATCCTCAGTGGAGAAAGTAGTTTCTTAGTTCTGTCTAGGGTGGAAGGGCAAAAGCAAGATATTTGTAAGATTTGGGTGTCTGACTTAAAGTCTTTCAGTATGGGAGCCTGATTAGGATTGAGCAAATTTGTGCCATAGTTTAGGAATGGTGGACACAGTGAGAAAAGGCTTTCGAAGCAAGTTTTGAACAGTAAACACTTGTTTGATGAGTCTAGTTGAACAATCTATTGTCCCGCCCACATATTCTGATGAAGGCTGGTTGAGTGGTCTATTAGTGGGTAAATGGGTTTGTAAAGAGTTCCTGAAATAAATGATGAAGTTATTTGCAACCTCCTCTTCTTAAACAAGATTGTCCTAGGATTTTAAAGTCATGTTAGCACAGGCTGTTAGCTCTGTGGTTGCAGATGGTTTCTGTGCTCACACCACCTTGTGGTTTCTCTTTGGCCTGAATTGAAGGACTCTTGATTAAATATGGGAATGTGCACAGTCCAAGTTCTTACTGCTATAAGGGATGTCATGATTCTGCATGAAGTTTCAGGGGACAGCCATTTCAACTTCTAGTAAGGGTCAAGCTTTCTTGTACTCATTTGTTGGGTCATTTGATGAGACAGTGTGCACAGGACAACGACTGTGCAACGCCCACATTTAAGGCTCTAGAGATCACACAGCTGAATGTGGCACACAAATATTACAGAAGGATTATGATCAGAGTTTGTAAGCCAGTTCCAAGAGAACAGATCCCAACCCCAATCTGAAGGACCCTCAGATACAGAAAAATAGTCATTAGTCCTACTGCATAATTTGTGATCTCTTTTCTGCTTGTTTCTTGGAAGTTTTCCTAATGTTAAAGACTCCAGAGAATTCTGAAGAGATTTAAGCATAACATTCTTCCCTTAAAACAGCACATGGTTCCCTCAAAAGAGACCAAATAATATTGGAAGATAATCTAAAATAGCACCTGTCCAATTTCAGGAACCTCTCTGGGGAGTTCCGTAGTTGTGGTGGTGGCGTCTTGCTTCCCTGCCATTCTCCAAACCATGACACATAGGATCCCTCTACTTTCTAGGTCTCCCATAAAGCATGAAGTGAAGAGCCTTGAGGAGAGAAGAAAGCAATCCAGAATCCCCCTTGAGTGGTTGGTATTTCAGTCCTCAAATCAAGGCCCAGTATTTTTTTTTTTTTTTAATTAAGAATCTAATGATCTCTTCTTTAGCAATGGGAAACTGATGGATCAAAATGAAGCTTGGGTGATATCAGGGACTATCCTGAAGGCAGGCATTCAGCTTACTAAGGTGATAATTCTGTTTCTAGTTTTCAAGTACTAGCCAGTTGGCTTCTGTCCTGCAAATCCAATGCCAGTCATCCAGTGCCAACTAGTCATACATTCGCAGCCAAAATACACATATGGGGCTGTCAAATTATTTTGTATGAAATGTGTGGTAGATGGATCATCAGGTAAATCTAAGACCAAAGAATTTAGAGTTGAATTTAACCAGTGCTTTTACGTGTGATGTCTGTGGAAGTTTGTTGTTGTTAGTTGTTGTCTGGTTGGCTTTGATTTATGGCGACCTTATGTATCACTAGAAACCCTGGTGGCGTAGTGGTTAAGTGCTACGATTGCTAACCAAAGGTCGGCAGTTCAAATCTACCAGGTGCTCCTTGGAAACTCCATGGGGCAGTTCCGTTCTGTCCTATAGGGTCGCTATGAGTCAGAATCAACTCAACCGCAATAGGTTTAGGTTTGGTTTATACATGACAGAATGAAATGCTGGCTGCTCCTGTGCAATCTTCATGATCTTTGATACGTCTGAGTGCATCGTTTTAGCTACTGTGTCAACCCATATCATTGAGAATTTCCATCGTTTTCACTGACCCTCTACGGTTACAGATTGAATTGAGTCCCCCCAAAATATGTATTGTAAATCCTAACCTCTGTTGCCTTGGTATGCTCACCTGGGTATGCTCTCCATAAGCTGAGTAATAATTGAAGCAATCATCAACTTTTCCTTCTAAAATCCTTTGAAGTTATACTTCCCTCCAAACAATATCAGACACATGTGCAACCCAGTATTCTTAGTATTTTCAAATTAAAATAATATTTACTAAATACCTAAATTATGCGAGGCACTGTCAAGACAGTTAAAATGAGTGTATTTGCCTACTACCAAAAAAGCCAAACCCGTTGCCAGTGAGTCGATTCCAGCTCATAGTGACCCTACAGGGCAGAGCAGAACTGCCCGATAGGGTTTCTGAGGCTGTAAATCTTTATGAAATAGACTGCCATATCCAGGGAGGCCATAATCTTGAATAAAACATTCATTCTGTTCAATTTAATGAGTAGTTCTTATTACTAACCTTCCACAACAGTTGAACAGCTCTTGACACCCTTGACCGCTCTCATCTTAAAAAACACGTTTTTTTAAATAAAATCCATTGCTTTTATTATAAAAATAATGTTATTACACAAAAATGCAAATAGTACGGGAAAATAAAGGATAAAAAATAAGTTCCTATATACTACTTCATTTTCATTCCTGGTAGACAGTTTTGGGAATGACTATATCCATATATTCTATAAATAAGCAAATGCGTGTGCGTATGTATATTTATGTGCACACACAAGAGAATGGGTTTAGACTTTCCTCAAATGTGATACTTCTAGAAACGTGTTTGTTTACTTGATACATATTTCTAACTTTCTTCCAAATTTGTAAATAAAAAAAAAATCTTATTCTTTTTTCATTTAATATTGTGTTTTAGGTGAATGTTTACACAGCAAATTAGATTCCCCTTCAAAAATTCACACACAAATTGTTCTGTGACATTGGTTACTACCCCTGCAATGTGCCAGAATTCTCACCATTTCTACCCAGCCTGCCCATTTCCATCCATCAAGTTTCCTTGCCCCTCATTGCCTTCTTATCTTTGCTTTTGGATACACATTGACCATTTTGTCTCATATAATTGATTGTTTAAAGGAGTACATTCCTCACAGGTGTTACTGTTTATATTTTAGGCCAATCTATTATTTGGCTGAAAGATCACCTCCAGGAGTGGCTTCAGGTACAGGTTAAAATGGTATCTCAGGGCGATAGTCTCAGGGGTTCCTCTAGTCTCTATCAGTTCAGTAAGTCTGGTCTTTCTTATAAATTTGAGTTTTGTTCTACATTTTTCGCCATTCTAACCAGGACCTTCTGTTGTATCCCTGGTCAGAATGGTCAATGATGGTAGCAGGGCACCATCTAGTTTTTCTAGTTTCAGGCTAGAAGAAGCTGTGGTTAGTGTAGCCTATTAGTCCTATGTACCAATTTCTTCCTTGAGTCTTTGTTTTCCTTCAGTATCCTTTGCTCCAGATGGAAAGAAACCTAAAGTTGTACATTATATGGCCACTTGCAAGCTTTTAAGACCCCAGATGCTACTCACCAAACTAGGATATAGAACATTATGTTTATGAAATTAAGTTATGCAAATTGACTTAGTGGTACCACAAGAATATGGTTCTGAGTCTTCAAACCCAGTAAATCAATCCCAAGAGGTGCTTGGATATGTCTATTTGTTAAAGCCATCTACTCATGGTATTTCTGTTATACCAGCACTAGATAACTAAGATAGAACTTGGTCCAGTTGTGGTCGATTTGATTCTTTGTATATTCCATCTGTTAAGATCCACATGTATAGTCACCATTTATGTTGTTGAAAAAAGGTATTTGCAATGAATAGGTCATTGGTCTTGCAAAATCCTATCATGTGATTTCTGGCATCATTTCTATCACCACGGCCTTATTTTCCAAATATTGATCCTTCTTCTTTATTTCCAACTTCTGCATTCCAACCACCATAAATTATCAATGCATCTTGATTGCATGTTTAATCAATTTCAAAATGCAGAAGCTAGTTAAAATCTTCAGTTTCTTCATCTTTGGCATTAGTGGCTGGTGTGCAAATTTCAATAATATTAATATTAATTGGTCTTCTTTTCTTCCTATCACTGATAGCCTTGTACTTCAGAATATTGAAATCTTCTTTTAGACAGTGAATGTGACACCATTCCTCTTCAATTTGTCATTGCCAGGATAGTACACCATATGATTGTCCTATTCAAAATGTCCAATACCAGTCCATTTTAGCTCACTACTGGCTAGAATATCGATCTTCAAAGTGTTCCATTTTAGTTGTCCACAGATAGATGGATTTACTTCTGGATTCTCAGTTCTGTTCCATTGGTCTATGTGCCTGCCATTGTTCCACTACCAAGCTGTTTTGATTACTGTGGCTATTTAGTTTGAGTTCTGAGATCAGGAAGTGTGAGGCCTTCAATTTTGTTGTTCTTCAACATTGCTTTAGCTATTTGGGACCTCTTTCCTTTCCATATAAAGTTGGAGATTAGTCTTTCCATTCCATTAAAGATTGTTGTTGGAATGTGGATCAGGATTGTATTGTATTTATAGATAGCTTTGGGTAGTATTGACATTTTTACAATGTTAAGTTTTCCAATACATAAACATGGAATTTTTTTTCCATTCTATGTAGATTTCCTTTTAGTTTCTTATAGTAGTGTTTTCGTAGTTCCTTGTATAAGTCTTTAGTGTCCCTGGTTAGATTTATTCCTAGATATTTTATCCTTTTGCGGGGGGCTTTCGTGAATGGTATTGTTTTCTTGATTTCCTTTTCAGAGTTCTCCTTGTTAGTGTAGAGGAATCCAGGGGATTTTTGTATGCTGACCTTGTACCCTGCCACTTTGTTGAACTCTTATATTAGTTCCAGTAACTTTCTTGTGGAATCTCCAGAATTTTCTACAATAGGATCATGTCATGTGTAAACAGGGATAGTTTTACTTCTTCCTTATCAATATGGATAGCCTTTATTTCCCTTTCTTGCCTTACTGCTCTGGCTAGGACGTTCAGTACAATATTTAATAAGAGTGGTGATAATGGGCACCCTTGTCTCATTTCTATTCTCAAGGGAAATGCTTTGAATCTCTCTCCCTTGAGAATACTCTATTTTTATGCAAATAGTGCATGCCTTCTATGTTTGTTTGCCAACTGCTCCCTCCCACTGTGAGTTATTCTCCCAAGCAAGCTATGCTAATTTTTTTTTTTTTTTACAGCAACATGAAAAAAAAAAAAAAAGGTAGCTCTTAATACAAAAATACCTTGCAGGAGGAGGAAGCAGTTGGCAAACAAACTTAGAAGGTTGCATTATTTGCATAAAAATATGGTAATGTTGACTGTTGATTTTGTATATATGCCCTTAATTATGTTGAGGAATTTACCTTCTATTCCTATTTTGCTAGAGTTTTTTTTATCAGGAAAGGGTGTTGAACTTTATCAAGTGCCTTTTATGCATGGATTGAGATGATCACATTGATTTTCTAATGTTACCTTATTCTTTTACCAGACTACCGGGGTAGTGCAAACAGTTAATGCATTTGGCTGCTAACTGAAAAGTTAGAGGTTCAATTCTACCCAAAGGATCCTCAGAAGAAAGGCCCGGAGATTTAATTCTGAAAACTCAGCTATTGAAAAATCAGCCATTGAAAACCCCACGGAGCACAGTTTTACTCTGATACACGTAGGGCCACTGTGAGTCAAAATCAACTCCAAGATAACTATTTTTGTTTTTAATGGTATTCTTTTACCACACCTGTATAATAAATACCCCATGAATGAATGTGCTATGATTCACTGGTTACTGTTTATATATTCAGTAGGACCACAGCATAGGGTAAACATTTAGTTATTTTTCCAGTGAAGCACTGAGCCATCGTTGCCACCTTGGCAGGAAGTATCGTATCTCCCTCTTTAAACTTCCCCTTCATAGAGTCTGGTTGGAGCTGAGTTGCCATATTCCTTTCCTAGGGCTTCTGTGACAAAATACCACAAACCAAGTGGCTCACAGGCTGCTAACCAAAAGGTTGGAAATTTGAATACAGCATCCGCTCCTTGGAAACCCTACCAGGCAGTTCTACCCTGTCCTATAGGGTTGCTATGAGTCAGAATCCACTCAACAGCAATGGGTTTAGTTTTTTGTTTTTTTAGTTTTAGAGAAAGAAAAGGCTCAAAGCCTTTTCAGTGACTTAAAAGCTGCACATGCAGCATGTGGAGGCGATCATGATGAAGAATTTGCTGCAAGTAGGGGTTGGTTCGGTCATTTCAAAGTGAGGGCAAATTTACATAACATTAAAGTGCAAGGTGAAGTTATCCATAAGTTGAATAGTCGTAATCTGGGGACTTACTGTATTTCCACTCTGCTTTTTTTCTTGATTTATTTTGTTGTTGTTGTTGAGAATATACACAGCAAAGCATACACCAATTCAACAGTTTCTACATGTGTAATTCAGTGACATTTATTACATTCTTTAAGTTGTGTAACCATTCTCATCCTCCTTTTCTAAGTTGTTCCTCCCCCGTTAACATACAGCAACTCACTGTCCCCTAAAGTTCCTATCTAATCTTTCGAGTTGCCGTTGTCAATTTGATCCCATAAAGATAGTTCTTAAAAGAGCACAATGGTCAAGGCAGACATTTTTTATGAGTTAATCTAAATTACTCTGGTTTTAAGAAGACTTCAGGGGATGTTTTTGGTTTAAGGTTTAAGGATTATCTTGAGAGACCCCATTTTCTTCCTTTTTTTCTTTTTTCACTTCTTGGGAAATCTACATGCTTATAGTTCCCAAATTTTATCTCCAGACCAAAACTGTCACCCAAGCTTTGGACTCACATGCACCTGTCTCTTTGACATGGCACTTGGAGCTCCACAGGCATCTTAAACCTTATGTATCACTGTGAATCCTTTCTTTCCAAGCCCCCAAATCTGTTCCTTTCTCCTGTCTTCCTCATCTCAGTAACTGGCATACCTACCTGTCCACACCAGAAACCTATGTCACCCTGTTCTCCCCTTCCTCACTCCTTACCTCTGCTTAATCACCTAGTTTAATAGAGGCTGACTCTTAAACAGTTCAAAATCCTACCATTATTCTTTTCTCATGCAGTCCAAAGGACCTTTTAAATGCAAATCTTAGCATGTTCCTCCCCAGCTTGGAATTATTCTATGGCTTTTAATTAAGCTTTGGATAAAGTAACATGGCTCCCTGTTTCCTGCTCACCCCCTTTAGCCTGGTCTCATACACTTTCTCACTCCCTTTACTTTAGGCAGCTACATTGGGCTTCCTGTGCATCTAAAATGAGACACGTACTCTCCTGCCTCAAGGAATATTCTAGGAGTGTTCTCTTCCTTCCTCCCAGCCTTCCTCTTCTCATTCCTTCATGTTTTGGTGAAAGTATTAATTTTCAAGGAAGTCTCCCAAAGACAAAATTAGATCTTGGTGTATACACCTCCCAGATCCACACTTTTTGTGTCTTCCTCACACTCTGTACCTCATGAGGGCCAAGAGAAATCCTCTCCTGGACACCACTAAGTTCCCAGTACCCATCATACTTCCTGGGAGATAGTGAGCACTTAATAAATAGTTATTAACTACAGGAGAATGAGTGGAGATAACTGAGATGACTGCACAGATAATGATGCACACATTTCAAACGTGTGCGTGTTCTGGCTGACATGTTTTGGGTCTTACTATAAGAGATCGCTGCCCTTGACAGGTGATTCTTGATAGCTGTATAAAATTAATCAAACATATTTTTAAATAGACACCTTAGTGACAAATAGCCTTTTCAAAGAGAGAGAGTTACACTTCAAACTATTTTAATGATTGTGGAAATTAAACAGCAATATTTCCTCTCAGTTTTTATCTAAAAGTAAAAAAGAACTTAACTGAAATTTAGATGATGTATAAAAACAGCAAATTCTGCTGATTGGCTTTTTTTTTTAAATTCTTATTAAGTGAAGGAAATGAACAGAAATGTGAAGTGAGCTTATTAATAGAAATGTCAAAAATAACTTTCAACACATGCTGAAAATCCTTTTCTTTGCAACTGCTTGGGCTGGCTTTATACTGTGGTTTGACACTTTCCCCTGAAGCTTTCTCTATTTTGGATATAAAGAGAGTGGGATAGAATTAGATATTCTTTTTTAAAAAATAGACTATATATGAAGTTTTTCTCACTGGACATGTCTGTGGACTTAAAGGCTTAATTCTGCAGTAGTTTCTAAGCATCCCAGAATGCTAGGAAAATGAATTGAGGATGTCCATATAAAATAATATTACCAAATTCTAGTATTCATCTCAGCTTGAACTTACAGACATGCAAAGTTGCTAAATAATGAAAACTAAGTTTATTTTTAAAGCATAAGCATTTTAATACTTGTCAGTTTGGGAGTTCTAGGAAACGAAATTATCACTCCCACCTAGTCAAAAGTCCTTGCAGGTTGTAGCAATGGTTTTCAAATGGTGGTTCTCCAAAGTCCAAGAATTCTACAGACATGACTCAGCAGTCAGCACAGGCAACAGGAGAAATGAGCAACTGGACCATCACATTTCCTGCCCTTTTCTCAACTATAGTACCTACACTTTGAACTTGGATTATATATTTCAGGGTTACATATGAGGTTTTTGATAAATGATTTGGTTGTCAAATCACTGTTTTTTTAAATGAAAATGACTCATCTGTAGGAATAAACCCAAGTTTTTTAGCCACTCCACTATCTGGCTCCTTCCTACACCCTTCAGTCATTCTTTCCATGACCTTCCAACACTGGCCTTCTACTCCAAACAAAGAAGCCTCTCATTGTATCAGGAATTTGGTACGTACATTAGTACCTCTGATCTTCCATTCTATTCTTCCTGGGTGAAACGCATTGTCTACCAGCTTAACTACAACATGTATTTCCAACCTTGTTCTCTCCGAGAACCCTTGGTGAATTGCAACCCTTGGTGAATTCTCCATCTTCAAACCCTTGCTACTCATAGCATGGTCCTTGGACCAAGAGCCTCAGCATTACCTGGGAGCTTGTTAGAAATACAGAATCTCAGGCCTCACCACAGACCTGTTAATCAACTAAACAGAATCCGAATTGTGATAAAATCCCAAGTGATTCATATATACATTAAAATTTCACTACTGCTGCTCTAAAATACTATAGGCTTTGTATATAGGGTTGATATGAGTCAGAATTGACTCGACAGTAATTGGTTTTTTGGTTTTGTATGTACAGTACTAATTTGAAGCTTATCTAATTGATACCCAGTTTTTTCATTATTATTTTTTGTTTATTCAATGACTATTTGAATTCCTTTTATCTAGCTACTAGGTACACTGTCATAGGCACGCCCCCCTCCGTCTTATTCCCCCTCTCCGTCTTCTTCCCCCTCTCCTTCTGCCTGCCTCTTTCTCTTCTCCCCTTCTCTCCCCCCACCCCTTTCCCTTTCTTTAATTTTCATCTGTACCATAGGGTCCAGAGTTGCTTGAGCTGTTTTTGCCTATCACTAGTCACTTGGATTTCAACTCTACTGGATTAACACATGGAAACCCTGGTGTTGTAGTGGTTAAGTGCTAGGCCACTAACCAAGAGGTTGGAGGTTTGAATCTGCCAGGCGCTCCTTGGAAACTCTATGGGGCAGCTCTACTCTGTCCTATAGGGTCGCTATGAGTTGGAGTCGACTCGAAGGCACTGGTTTTGGGTTTTTTTTTTTTTTGGTTTGGATTAACACTTTAGAAGTAAATGGAGTAAATCTACATAATCGTGCTCTCTCTCTCTCCCTCTCCCTTTCTCCCTCTTCCTCATAAAAACAGATTTTGCCAGAATTTTTAGGGAGAATTTTGTAAATAAAGTTAATTAGCATTGTGTAATGGCCCCTTTTAATCCCACATAAATCTTAATCAAATATTTTTCTTAAAAACATATATGAAATTGGCATAAAAACAATTAAAAAAAAAAACAGGTAGTTTCATATCCAAAATAGGGCTCAGAGACCCCAGTTTTGGTTCTATCCATTTCCAAAGTTCCAAGGGAAAGAAATAATTCATTGTGATAGGAAAATTCTTAAGTGTCACTGGTAACCAGAAAAAAAAAAAAAAAATGTATTCTGTATCTGAAAACCAGGAGACTTCAGCAGGAAGTAATTCAGAACAGGACAAAGTGAGAACACCAACTGGCTGTCCTTCATGAAATGTGCCAAAGGATCCTGCCTACAGAAATAAAACAGGCAAAAATAATAAACAAATACATAAAACAAAGAAAAATAACACAGCATCCAAGGGGCCAGACCTCAGCTACCTGAATGGACAACCATGAACTATTCTCTTCTAAGAAAGAGGTGATAACAAATTATTGGACATATGAAAAGACTCAGGGTTTCAAGTGCAGACCCTTGCAAGTATTTAGAGCAAATGACATCCAGTAAAACAGAGATACTGGGGAAATGATATATTGCCTCATGCTTTAAGCATTGTCGGCTGTTGGCAAATGTTAGCCTGTCCCCCAATTTACAAACATGTCAAATTGTGGGTTTGACTGACTTACTTTGCCTAACATATTTTAAATAACATGAAACCAAAACATGTTGATTACATTTTTCAGTATTCCCAGAGGCAAAACAAAACTACCCTTATTTAGCTTAGGTCACTTTTAACCTTTCTATTTCAGATCACAGCAGGAAATTATAGCTTAGCTTTTCTATCTAGTTGGCATAAGGGAAATCATGAAGCCATTTCAATCTTATCTTCATCAATTATATTGGTAACCTCTATTAACTTTTTCCTTTTTCTCTAATCTATACTTGCTATTCTCCATTCTTCCTGCCCTTGGTAGAGGAGCCGCACAGCCCTCAGGTGCACTTCACCTGGGAGCAAATTAAAACGACTGCATACTAAAAGTGAAGGATGGCCAAGGACTCCCTTGTGGCTGGACTAAGGGTTGTGGTTAAGAAATCATTTTGCATTCTTTGTAGCCTGAGTTTCTGTATTGTCAGATATCCAAATTAATTGGTCTGTGCTTTAACATGGATAAGGATACGGCCGTCAGGAAAACAACACAAACATGTCTGAACTAGAGAAATTAATCTAATTCCTATGTCTCACCCAGGTGGTTTTTGACCCTCTAGTGCCATATAGCTTCTCCCTTTTCTTTCTTTCTTTCCTCCCTCCTTTCCTTCCTATCTCTGCATTGTCCAGATCCTTGCCACTCAAAGTGTGGTCTGAGTACAAGTAGCACTGGTATCACCTGAATCTTGTTAAAATGTGGGATCTGAGAATACACTCCAGAGTAATAAATCAGCATCTGCTTTTTAACAAGATCCATAGGTGATTCCTATGCACATTATAATCTAAGAAGTACTGGTCTATTGTAACTATGCCCAAAGTTAAAAGTGCACCCATTCTCAGTAATGTAACATTACCTGACGTTATGGCCTTAGCTGAAACAATTTGTATTAATATAGACTGTCAAACACAGGCAAGCAAGCAAGCAATAAACAAACAAATGACATTACATCTTCTAGTATGTTTCCCTTAGGGCCAATCACGTTCTGAATAATTCTGTTTTGCTGTTCACTCAGTTAAAATTAAATAACATCTAGAGCTCTATCTTACCTTGGAAGCATTGCCTGAGAGAGGAGCGTTGGGCTAGTTATAAAATGTATCATACCTATTCACACCAGCAAGTGATTATTGATTGCCTACTGTGTTCAAGACACTATCTGGGGCCCTGTGGGACTCCAACTGCTTATCAACTTCTTAGGGACAATGTGCCAAAGACTCACCAACACATGGACTCATTACTTTGCTAGACACCAGCTATGTCCACCTAATACCAACCACCTGATCTCAAACTAACATCTGAAGTAAAATTATAACTCTTTGGCCTGTATTTAAGAAAACATCTGGATGTTTGGAAACATTCCAGTACTGATTATCCAAAAAAAAAAAAAAAAAAAAAACCAAGACCAAAGAGTGATTGTATGCATCTAAGTGCTCCAATGCGAGGTGTTACTTAAAATCTAAGCAGCTATTCTGTTAGATATGTTCCAGCATTGCTTGAGTAAAATAATAAAATGTATTTTTGGGGGGCATTGGTCAACATCCTCCCAATATTGTTGCTCAGTAGTCTCCAAAATTGAGGAGCAAGAAATACAATAATTTTGTTAAAATAGAAATTTTTGTTTGGAAATCCCTCTGTTAAAATTTACTCATTCTTTAAAAAGATTTCTTAAACACAAGCTAGGTTCTTTCTTTGCCAATTACTAGTTGTGTAACTAAGGGAAGCTACCCCAGAAAGAAAAGCCTGCACCAACAGCTTATGTTCCCCTCTTTTATTGGGGCATGCACTATTTTAGGGGGAAAGCAGGAGTGAGAAACAAGAACAAAGCGGGAAGAAAAGTGGATACATACGAGAGGGCATCACCGAGCTGACTGCTAACTGGCATCAAGCAGAATGGATTCCTCAGTCTGGTGGGACCATCTTCCTAGTGCCCATAAGAAATTCTGCATCTCAGGATTGTCTTTTCAGCAGGAGGATAGGAGGGTTTAGCCACCTTTTTCCATCCTCCACAGGTCAAATGTTTGCCCCTTGCATCTTAACCTCCCCACACTTCCAAATCACACGTGTGTGGTGGGAGCAGGTCCCACAGCATCTCCTTACGCAGCAGCTATAGGGGAGAGACAAGGTGCTGTCAGGCTGAGCCTGCATAAGGTTAGTCACCTTAGCAGAATCTGGGCAAAGCCCACACAAAAAGTTGGTCCCTGTGGCTGCTCTATAGAGTGAATAGAAATTCTTTTACTTATCCACCCATTCATATTACAGGGCTTCTGCTTGGCCTTGGGATACAAAGATGAAGAGGTACAATTCCTGCCCTTAAAGAAATCGCATTATTATAGGCAAAGAGACATTAAAAAAAAAAATACTAATTCATCAAGTCCTGAAATTGGAAATACATGCAAGTAAAAGAAATCCCTAAGTCTTCTGCTGAGATCAAGCCAGGAATGAAAGAGAAAATATTCATTGAGCAGAGACTTAATTGAATGAGTAAAGGTCAACCAGGTATATAAAATTGGGGGTGGGGGGAGACATTGTAGGCTGAGTTTGTGAGAGAGATTAAGGCACGCACAGGGAAATATGAGAAGTCAGTAATGTTGAAGCTTCATATAGGATAGAGGGGGAATAGGAGATTAGGCCAGGCAGGTTCACAGAGGCCAGCTCATCACTGACATTTTATATCCTGAAAAGTAGGTGAGATTTATGCTAAAGGTAATGGGGAGCCATTTAAAGAAATAATTGAGCAGGAATAGAGTTGATAAAATGTACATATTGAATAAGATTACCTTTATTGAAGTGGAGGATGGACTAGAGAAGTGAAACCAGATGATAAGTAGATCAGAAAAAAAGACTAATAACATTCTCTACCATCTATTCTCCGTTTCATGTGACTGTTGAAAGGATTAAATGAGACCATGGCTGTGCATGTGAAAGGAAACCACAAAACATCATACAAATGTAATAGAGAATGAGAATGAGAGATGGTTGTAATGATACCTTGTGCATTTCAACTGGCCTTTACCCAAGGAGGGTTTTCACCCTATACCTGCTGGTCGTTAACCCGCAGAGGTTCTGATTCAATAGATCTCAGATTTTCAGTTGCCGTCTAGTTGATTCCAACTCATGGAGACCCCATATGTGTCACAGTAGAAATATACTCCATAGGGTTTGCAGTGGCCAATTTTTCAGAAGTAGATTGTCAGGTCTTTCTTCCGAGGGATGTTTGGGTGGACTCTAACCCCCATCCTTTCAGTTGGCAGCCATGTGTGTTAACAATTTGCACAGCCCACTGACTCCAGATCTGGGATAGGCCATGTATGTCTTGAAGAAGCTGCCCAATTGATTCTATAAACAAGGATCTATTTCTCTGAAGATCTGATATCTTTTACGAACCAGTGCAAACACAATTGTTGGGTTTTCCTCATGGGATTGAGTAGTGATTTGGTCAAGAGATCATCCAGAGTGCAGTAATCTACTACAAAATGAAGGATCTGAGAACAAGATCCTTGAAAATCCAGCATGTGTGGTCCCCGTAAGCCTTTTCATTCTCAGTTCAATGCTCAGCAAGAAAAGATGACAAAGGGTTGGCTTGCATAACATGCCTCCCTTTCCTCTGGGGGTCTGGTGGAAGTATTCTTCCCAACTTTTTAATCATTTGTAGTTTAAAATCTTTTGAGTCTGCTGAGAGATAATGTCATTTTCCTCAAACCAGATGGATTCTATTCCTGAGAGGCATTTATAATTTTTATTTTCTTCAAAGACCCCGAGGAATCAAGGAGACTGGCAGGATACAAGTAATTAGTGTTCACATTTCCACTCAGGTGCATTTGTACACCTGAGAAGAGTTACAGGCATGTTGTTCTGGAGAGCCAGATGGACTTCTACTTGATTTGATTTCACTGAATTTTTTTTTTTTTTTTTAAGTCAGGGACCACTTTTTGATTTTCCATGTTCCTCTGGCTAGGTTCCCACAGGCTTGGTGCCTGAACAAAAAGTATCAGTTTTTGAATGGCAACATGATAATTCAAACTTAAATAAAGTAAAATGTGGTGATGCATAGCATTTTTTTTTTTTAATTTAATTTAAAGGATGAGAGTTAGGGGAAATCTGAAAATCATCTATTTCAGAGTAAATACGCATAAATTTTTGGGTCAGCCTTTAAGAAAACAGGCATACTTAAAGGTCAGGTGGCACCTCTTATTAATTTTTATAACCTTGGTGCAAAGCACTGTGCCTGGTCCATGGCAAGAATTCAACTAATGTTTAATTAATTCACTTATTCAGTCCATCTGCAAATGGAGAGAATATCCAAATTACAGAGTTGTAGATAGTCTAAATGCAACGTCTGGCTATTTACACAACAATGGCAGCTATTAATATATGCATCAACATAAGCCCATTCATTTGTTCTTTTGAGCACCTGGTGCAGTTAAGCACTGAATTTTCTAGAAGATAATCTCCTTTACTGCCCATTCTCATGCTATTCCATATCCCTATGTAAAATGGATCTAGGTGAAATTCCAACCTGCTCCAAACTCACCAATTCAATCAGACACATGTTTAGTGAGTGCCAACTATGGGCTGGATATCTTCTGTTTGTCACTCCAGATCCATTCTTCAGCCTTTCCCACCCTGTACTGTTTCAGGAGGCTGGCAGGCATGTCTCTATCAATGACTCCCTAACCTCTCACCTGGCTCAGTTGGCCAGTGGGGAGCACTAACAGAAAAGTGAAGAGAGAGAAGAGAGTGAGGAGCAGGTATTCCCCCACCCCCCCATTCCCTCCCTGCAGGGTTGCTGCAGGCTGGTTTTTTCCCTCAGCTGAAGCACAACTTCTGTCAGGCAGCCCTCTAGATATTGTTCCCTAGAGTGTTTCTCCTCCTTCTTCTCCAGATTCCAGTAACCGCTCCCTCTCCTTACACGTTTCAGACTAGGCAGGTAACTCCAAGAGGATTCCCCAAGGTACTGCACTATTCCTTCGGATTTCCCAAACCGTTGTGAATAGTCCTTATATTCATATTCATATATTCAAAATACCCAATTTGAATATGCCTTCTTTGTCATTCCAGGACCCTTATTAATTCCATGTGCCTGCCAGAACACTGTAGTAAATATTTCAGGAATATACTAATAACTCTTATTTCTCCTCTTAATAATTTTACAGTTTAATAAGTGAAGAAGCTTAGTCTTCAGACTTAGAAAGAAGCAAAGGAAATAGCACTTTTAAAACACCTACAAAGAAGAGGAGATATATTGTGGCAAAAACACAGTGTTTCTATAAATGTGGAAAGAAGGCGTATGAGTTTCCTATTGCTGCTGTAACAAATTAACACAAGCTTCATGGTTTAAGGCAACACAAATGTATATTTTACAGTTCTGGATATCAGAAGTCTAAAATGGGTCTCACTGGGCTAAAATCAAAGTGTCAGCAGGGCTGCGGTCTTTCTGGAGGCTCTAGGGGAGAATCCATTTCCTTGCCTTTTCCAGCTTCTGAAGGTGATCTGTATTCCCTGGCTCATGGCCTCTCATCCATCTTCAAAGTCAAGAGTGTAACATCTTCAGATCTCTCTCTGACCCTGACTCTTCTGCAACCCTCTTCCCCATTTGTGGACCCAATGTGATTGCATTGTGCTCACTGGGATAATCCAGGAATATCTTCCTACTTTAAGGTCAGCTGATTAGCAACCTTAATTCCATCTGTCATGCACGGTAACATATACACAGGTTTCAAGGATTAAGATGTGGACATCTTTGAGAGAAGCATTATTCTGCCTACCACAAAGGCAGAAAGGCACACAAAGTAAATCTAATGAGATAAAATGGCTCCCAGATCAGTGAGACTTTGCTGATATTAATACCATATCTAAACAAACAAAAAATGAGAAGACAATCTGAAGAGGGGGTGTGGTCAACAATAAGCACAGAAAGCCAATGAAAGATCTAGACAAGATGTTGCAGTGCACTACCTGAGAAAAAAGGGATGCTCTGGCAACTCGAATCAAACAGCCTCATCATATGGTACATATAACCCACAAATGTCATCTAAGCATGATTATTTTATCCCAATCTTACAGAATAGAAAACCATAGCTCAGAGACATGAAGTCATATGCCCAAAGTAACAGCGTTAAGAAAAGTGACCCAGTTAAAAAAAAAAAAAAACCCGTGCCGTCGAGTCAATTTCGACTCATAGCGACCCTATAGGATAAAGTAGAACTGCCCCATAGAGTGACAGAGGTTAGAAAAAAATCTAGTTTTTTTGGCTCCGTGGTCTGTACTCTTTCCATTATGATAAACCAGAAGATGCAAATTTCACAAACGTGGGATAACATATGGTATACAAAACCCACTGCCATTGGGTTGATTATGACTCATAGCGACACTGTAGGACAGAGTAGAACTGCCCCATGGGGTTTCCAAAGTCCATAAATCTTTATGTAACCAGACTGCCATTAACTTTCTCCTGTGGAGCTGCTGGTGGGTTAGAACTGCTGATCTTTCAGTTAGGAGTCGAGCGCTTAACCATTGCATCACCGGGAGTCCTAACGTGGTATACCGCCATAAAAATTTCAAGTCCTTTATTTTAATAAGTTTTCATCAAATTAAGTAGATCTCTTGGGAAGGTAAGGATCACAGCAGGACCCTTAGCTAGGCAGCAGATTAATTTCAGAGCCACTGCAATTGGAACTCAGTAGAAAAATATCAGCTGGTGTAGATCTCTAAACAACACATTTTCTATAACCAAAGTAGCATCCACACCTCTGACAACCATGCCCATCTACAAAAGTCACTGAGTCAAGGCTGAGTAAGTTTCTAATAGAATGGTTCTGGAGCACTTATCTTTCTATTTTTTACTCACTTTTAAAGATCTCTGGTGGTGCAACAGTTAAGCGCTCAGCTGCTAATCAAAAGGTTGGCAGTTTGAACCTACCCAGTGGCTCCACAGGACAGAGACCTGGTCATCTGTATCCATAAAGACTACAGTCAAAAAAAACCCTATGGGGCAGCCCTACACTTTCACATGGGGTCATTTTCACAAGCAATCTCAATTAAACCAGAAAGATTGTCGGAGTAATCGGTAGTTGACATAGTCATCGTGCAGTAAAATAGGGAAAATACTAGCTCTAAAGTTCGACTATCTGATTCAAAGCTTGTTTAAAAAGCTGGAATGCTTCAGGGAAGAGTGAGTCCTGCATCTGCCAGAGAGTTTTGTCATTATGGCTGCTTGGTAACCATGTCCCAGGTATGACTTTCTGCCTAAAGCCAGGGACACAATAATCCTCACATTTTTATTTTCTATCAGTCAACTTAATTTTGACCTTAGCGCCCTCTCTCACTGGGATAGCAGGAAGCAATCTCAGACAAGCTTGGGGCACCCTGAGTTATGCCCAGTTCCAGGTCTAACCGAGTTCCAGGATCTGGAACTGCACTTGTAAGAAATGTGTTATTGGTCAGCCGCACACACAGCTATCTCCGTTCTGGGAGGCCCTCTGCTCCTGTCCACACGTTCCATTCGGGTCTGGAAGTCTCCTGTTCTTTCTGTGCCACTCTTGAGACACTGGATTTTTCTTTTCTCCTTCTTTGTTTTGGTAGACATTGCTTGCGATCCTGCCTATCTCCTGTCTCCCTAAGGCACTGCCTGAGGGCTACCCCCAGTCCCCACCATTTCATACACCTCTCTCTTCAACCTTTCCCCAGCCCATAAAAATCTCCTTCAAAGCTGCTATGCAAAAAATTGCATCTTCATTTCCTTGGAATTGCTCACCTTTTACACTTGAATCTCCATTTTGGTTAAAGAAGAAAAAAACGGTAAACTCTCTAATAATAATTCTAATTTATTCACTTCAAACTTATTGACTATAGCTTTAATTCATTCCAAGTTCGAATTTTTCTATCAAAGTTATTTCTCTCCTCCTGATGGCTTTCCCCTTCTCCTATTTTTTTCTCAAGATAGCTTTTAGAGGCTTATCTATGACCTGACATTGAGTGGGGAGGGGGTTCTCTCCCATGTGCTGTTCTGAGTTCTTGCTGGCTTATCTGAGATGTTTCACACCCTGTCCAGTCACTGGGCATCCAGTGTTGGTGTCCACTGAGGTGTGATTGGTCCCATCTGCTCATTTTTGGATGTCTAGTGCCAGCTGCTGAAATCCATGGTCCCTGCCAAAGCCTCCAAAGATAAATTTCCCAAATGTGGCCTCCCTGTGCCAATTCCAGGCCTCTACCATTCTACTGATTTTCCTGGCATTTCTATCACCCCTTGCGGACTTGGATGCTCTGCTGTTTTCCTCACATCTTCTAGAAAGTTCAGAGCTCTGGGGCTTCCCTCAGGTCCACACACCTAGGCACCTTCCTGAGCCACGAACCAGGTTACCAGAAAGGAAAACATTTCTGGAAGAATTTTTAAAATATTATTCCTATTCCAGTAATATCTGAAAATATTCTCTCCCACATACTTAACATATCTGAGCTTCTATATGATGAAAGGTTTGTAACCACCTATTCTGAAACCCCTTCCGTCTCTAATAATCTGTCTATTCATAAATTCTGTGCCCAGGCAGAATCTGGGAAAAAGTCTACTTCAACAAATGGGTAAGACAAGAACAGGCCCATAAAGATACACATAACAGGTGGAAGTTGAGAAAAACAGTTGCTGTTAGGGACAATGCGAAGTAACAAAGAGTACTTACTGGTAGAAAAATTGACAGTGAAGGCAACAGACAAAATATGAAAGGATAACATCTTAAACCCTATTAATACTGTTAGACCAAGTGGCAGGTTACAAAGTCAGGACTTCGGCATGGTAATTAAGACAGAAGCAAAGTATTCAGAACTGGGGCACATGCTCAGAGTAAGAGGGATGGTAGTAGTAACTAGATTCTGAATCCCAAAATGTTAGGAGTTTTAAAAGTGCGTTTTGGGAAAGGGACCTGTTCCCTTTAAGAGTTAGAAGCAGATTCAAAAATGCTGACAGACTGCAGAAATCAGTAAAGAAATTACTTGAAGGCCAATTCCTAATTAACTGCTAAACCAACTCCAGATATTAAAGAACAAGGAGCTGGAGGGCAGAGTAGAGTGAGGTGGAAGAAAGACAGTCTTAATGGAAAAATGTCATTCAGCCATGCTTCCTCTTTCATTTAAGATGTACAAAGGAGAGGAGCAGGGAGGGCTGGGAGCAAGGGACTTATCTTTCCACCTTTTAGCAAGATTCAGAGTGGAACAGAGACGAGTTTCTATTTAAAATAAGGAAGAATCGAGAAAGCAGAGGGAACCAAGAACCTTAGAAAACTGACCGACTTAGGAAATAAATTGGTACCATTTTCAGTAAGGCTAGGAAGCAGAATTTTTTTTTTTTTTTAGGATTTCTGGTTTATGTTTTCAAATCCCAAAGCTAATTAATACATTTCTAAAAAAAAAAAAAAAATCTCAAAAACAAAGCAAAAAGAGGATCTGCCCTCAAATTAAAATTCAAGCCTGACTTCCAGTTTCATGTCAGACACGTAAAGAGCTTGAAAGTCGTCATACTCTTCCTTCCAACAAGAAAAAGCTTGTTACAAACAGTATCAACGACTGTTCGTGGACTTGCAGCAAACTGAAGTCGCAGAGCAAACCACCATCCCACAATCTGGAGAGGCAGGGGACACAGAGTCACAGCTCAGATTCGGCTATCTGGAGGAGAAACTTACACACTGACTTTGATAGATTTCTGGAGGCTCCGTGCAGACCACTCTGAGAGTGAGAAACTTCTGGAGACTAGAGGCTTATGGGTGAGGACACATATTTTCATAGGTTTTACCTATAGGACCCTCACTAGGTTCTCACAATGAAAATCCTAGAAAAACTTCCCTCTTGACTCTGGAACAGGAAGAGTAAGCATTGAAAAATATGCTGTGATTCTTCTCCATAACAAAGGCCTACACTTCAGGCAAAAGACTGTCAAGAGCCTTATAGGAACAGAGAAAAAGGTATTTGCACAATTTAAGTCCTCTCTAGCCTTCTTGTCTCACCTAAAGAAAAAACTTAGGCAACTGAGGTCAGGGCTTCAAGGAAACAAGCTGGAAACACTGCAGCCAGGGGAGGGAGTAGGAGGCATAGGAGGCAGGAAGAAAAACAAAAAACAAAAAGCTGTACCTTGGGAAATACTTGCGAAGGTCATGGTCTTAAGACACAGACACAATAAAATACCGAAATTTAATGAGAATTTTACAGAAAAACCATGCTCACACAAATAACCACCACACAAACAGAGCTCCAGTAGAATAATAGTGGATTCCAGTATTACAAACTCTTAAGAAATAAATAATACAGGAAATGATGCAAATTCTCTACAATCTTTTTGCAAAAGAAAAGCAGAGAGAACACTTGCTAGCTCATGCTATGAACCATCATTACACTAATACTGAAACCAGATAAAGGCATCACAAGGAAAGAAAACTACAGATAAATATCTCTTGTGAATATAGACAAAATTCTCGACAAAATATTAGCAAAAAAAAAAAAAAAATCCATGATAAACCCAATAAAAAATTATTCACCAAACAGGATTTATTTTAGATATGCAAGGCTGGTTTAATATTTAAAAATCATATGACTACATCAATTGATTAAAAAAAGAATTTGAAAAAGGCATTTATGATGACAAAAAAAAATTCTCAGCAACTAGGAGTAGAAGGGAATTTCCTCAACTTGATAAAGAATAGGTACAAGATATCTACAAGCTAACATCATACTTAATGGCGAGAGACTGGATGTTTTCCTTCTAAGATCATGAGCAAGGCAAAGATGTCTTCTCTCACTACTGCTTTCAACACTGTACTGAAGCCTAGCTAGTGTAAAAACTAGAAAAAGAAATAAAAGGTATGAAAAATGGAATGGGAGAAATAAAACCCTACCCACAAATGACACAACTGTCTACAAAATAATCTACAAAAGAACTCTTAGGACTAGGAATCCTTTCCTGCTACTGTTGGTTGCCATCGAGTCAATCCCACGTGTGCAGAGTAGATCTCCTCCATAGGGTTTGCAAGACTGTGACCTTTCAGAAGTAAATTGCCAGGCCTGTCTTCCAAAGTGTCTATGGGTGGGTTCGAACTGCCAGTCTTTTGGCTAGTAGTTGAGTGCTTAAGCATTTGAAACACCTAGGCACCTAACTCTTTCCTACTAATGAACACTTGGAATTTGAAATGAAAATATATATATATATATATGCATACATATACACACACACACAATAGTTTCCCATTTAAAAAAAAAAATCCCTTGGTGTGAAGTCAATTCTGATTCACAGTGAGCCTATAGGATAGAATAGAACTGCCCCACAGGGTTTCCAAGGCTGTAAATCTTCATGGAAGCAGACTGCCACATCTTTCTCCCAAGGAGTGTCTGGTGGGTTCAAACCACCAACATTCTGGTTAGCAGCCCAGTACTTTACCCACTGTGCCACCAGGGCTCTTACAGTGTACCCGCCCCACCAAAAAATACTGTGCTAAAACTAGCAAAATATGTTCAGGATCTGTATGCAGAATACTACAAAAGACTGATGAAATAAATCATAGCCGATCAAAATAAATGGAGAGATAGTCCATGTTCATGGATGAGAAGACTCAATACTTTTAAGATGTCAGTTCTCCCAGAATAAACTATTGATTCCAGGTAATCACAGTCAAAATCCCAGCCAGCTATTTCATAGACATCAATAACTGATACTAAATTTTATATGGAAAGGCAGAAGATCTAGAATAGCCAACACAATACTGTAGAACAACAAAGTTTAAGGACTCACACTACCCCATTTTGAGAGTTACTGTAAAGTTACAGTTATTTAGACGGCATGGCATTGATGAAAGGACACATAGATCAATTTAATAGAATAAAGGGCCCATAAATAAACCTGGATTCAACTTTGTTCTCAATCACTCTGAGCGTAGGTTCCATTCCCAGCATTTGCTGTGCTTGCCCACTCTCAGGAATACCTTTGGCTACAGGAGGGCAAATCTCTGATTCTTTTCTAAAAGGGATGCTGAGACCTCTTACTAACTACAGGGTCCTTTTTGTACTTCAGTGACAAGGTTGTGAATTCCCAAAGGCTTGGCAAGCTGCCCCTGTCTCCTCCCTGAATTCCAATAAAGACAGGAGGAAAAAGACTAAATGACACAGGGCTCTCAGTGATGAGCCTGGGGCATCCTGACAAAGGCACAAAGAAAATTTAATAGAGAAAGAGTAATCTTTTAAACAAATGATGCTGGAAAGAATGGTAAACAGATCAGTGGTTGCCAGGGATCTGCAGTGGGGGAAGGGTTAAATAGCTGCAACGCGATTTGGTATGGTGGTGAAACTATTTGTACGATACGGTAATGGTGGATACATGACACTATGCACTTGCCAAATCCTATAGAATTGTATAGGTCAAAGAGTGAACCTTAATGTAAATATTTTAAAATCGATTAGAGGTAGGGGGATCCCAGGAGGGAATGCAGAATGTGACTAAAGAATCTAATTGTACTACAGATCCATGGAACAACTTTATTGAAGGCAGTGGGGAAAATGTGCTGACTTAAGTTACTTTGCAAATGAGTGGAGTCTGTAAGGAGCCCTGGTGGTACAATGGTTAAGCACTTGGCTACTTACCGAAAGGATGAAGGTTTAAATCTACAAGCTGCTTCATGGGAAAAAGATGTGGCATTCTGCTTCTGTAAAGATTACAGCCTTGGAAACCCTATGGGGCAGTTCTACTCTGCCCTAAAGGGTCGCTATGAGCTGGAATTGACTCAACGGCAACAGGTTTTAATGGAGTCTGTAAGACTAAGATCAAAAGGAACTGTAGATAAACACCGTATTCTAGTTGATAAAGTCGTTCCCACAGAGTTATGGGTTAACAATTCTGAAACCAATATACATGTATACTGAAACTGAATAATAAAGTAAATGGATGGCAAATAATGGAAGCCAGTTTCCTCACTATCAGAGTGGGGTTTACAAAGGAGCAAGGGGAGGACACTAGAACGATTGATGTGGTAACTGAAATGACTTTAAGGTTTCTAATTAAATATGATAAGAGAAAGCAAGGTTTAGATTTTAAAAAGTTCACCTTCCAATTTCAATTTCATTTGGCATTTACTTCTTTAAATCTTGCTGTTTTCTTTTTTTCCATATTGCTTACAATTAATAATTTGATATCTTAGGTTGTGGGTGTTTTCAAAATCTCAAAACACTTAAAAATTAAACTAAATTTTTCTATTTTCTAACAGTTAATAATCCAGCTAATCATAAAATATGATTTACTCTTTCCTACAAACTTGTTATTTTTGTTGGTTCACAATATGAAATAAAAGTATTATAAAATTTGTGAATACAGTGGTTAACAGCTTGGCCGCTAACCAAAAGGTTGTCAGTTCAAATCCACCAGCCGCTCCTTAGAAACTCTATGGGGCAGTTCTACTCTGTACTACAGGGTTGCTGTGAGTCAAGGGCAACAGGTGGCGTTTTTTTGTTTGTTTTTTTATCGTAGGCCATGCTTGGATTTTTAAATTCAATGCCTGGAAACTAAACCAAAAAAACCCAAACCCATTGCCATCGAGTCAATTCCAACTCATAGCAACCCTATAGGACAGAGTAGAACTGCCCCAAAGAGTTTCCAAGGAGCGCTTGGTAGATTGGGACCACCGACCTTTTGGCTAGCAGCCTTAGCACTTAACCACTCTTCCACCAGGGTTTCCCTTGGTAACTGGGAGGGGTATAATAAATATTGAATTAATCTATGCCTTCTTCAGATTGCTACATGTTTTACACATGGAGTGTTGGAAAGAGTGAATATATTTTGCATGTGTAGATAATTTCTGGCCAGAGGACAGATCATGGTACATTAATACATGTCCAGAAATTCTCTGACTCTCCCTTAAAAATGTGAAGCCTATGCTCCTCCCTTGAGTGTGGGTTGGACTTAGTTACTTGCTTTTAAAAAATTGGAGAAAAGTAGAAGTAACTGTGGAACTTTGGAAACTACTTCAGAAAAGGTACCGTAGCTTCCTGCTTGTCCTTTCTTGGATCTTTCACTCTAGGGAACCTACCTGCCATGTCATAAGAACCTACAAGCAGCCTATGGACAGGTCCACATGGTGAGAAACTGACACTCCTACCAATAGTCAGAGAAGAAATGAGATCTTCTGCCAACGGACGTATGAGTGAATCATCTTGGAAGTGAATTCTCCAGCCCATCAAACCTTCAGATGGTGACAGCAACAGACAACATCTAGACTATAATCTCCTGAGAGACCATAAACCATAACTACACAGCTAATCTGTTCCTAGATTCTTGACTCAGAATCTGTGAGATAATAAATATTTGTAGTTTTAAGCCACCAAGTTGTGGCATAATTTGTTATGTAGTGACAGGTAACAAATGTATCCTTTATGACTTTACATGTCCAAATGTATTAGAACAGGAAGACTTTAAGGATTTATTATATCGTTTTTACCAAATGGATCAGTCTTTACAAAGACTATTCCAAATTTTGTGCAAATGACAACAACTAAAGCAAGCCCAAGTTTTACTGCCCTGTGAACATTGAAACTTATTTGACTAGACCTTGAAAATAACCATCCCATACCACAAATAATCACTGTTTCTCCTAAAGCCAAGCAGAAAAAATTAATAACAAAATGACTAAATGTGCAGGCCAACAAAATATGATTTGAGGAACCGCTGGAGAATCTGGAAATCAGGGTTTCTAGTTTCTAGTGTTTGAAAGCACCTGTTTCTAGCATAAACTGTCCAGATGTAAGATGCTGTTATATTTTATTCTAGGACTAAAGAGATAATATCTGATCATTCTATGTCTATGAAGTCTTGGTTATGCTTCTGTCATTCAAAATCATACAAAGGAAACACATTTTATGTGTATCCACGCTCTGCTTAGACAGATGGAAGCACAGCAGGTAGGTAAATACTGACATTCTCTTCCAATGAATACCTTCAAAGGGAAGGTCAAAGATAAGCTAGTAAGTAATATGAATTCAGATTAAGCAGAACATCTGTTTAAATAGGATAATAGAGAAAATATTCATTGCTTTTTCAAATAGAATATTCTCTTCCAAGTTATCAATGAGCATCTGCTTAATTCTTTATTCCTTGCATTAGTTTTCTGATTAAAATTAATAGCTTGATAAAGTACAATTAGCCACAAGGAATAATTTGAGCTTTCTCTCTCTCTTTTTTTTTTATTAGAATTTGCTTATCTTGCAAGCATAAGGGAAGTTAATACAGCTATTAGAGATGGCCTACCCCAGTTTGAGAAGGAAAGCATCTTAAGAAAAGCCACCTTCGAACTATCAAGTTATCCCTGCAAATTTGCAAGAGCTAATTGGTACTTGCAGGGAAAAGTCATGATTTTAAATTATTGTTCCCTGTTAGACAAGAGGGGCCCTGGTGGCACAGTGGTTAAGAGCTCAGCTGCTAACCAAAAGGCCAGCAGTTCAAATCCACCAGCTGCTCCTTGGAAACCCTACAGGGCAGTTCTACTCTGTCCTATAGGTTCACTATGAGTTGGAATTGATGTGACTCAATGGTTTTAGTTTTTGTTTTTGTTTTTTTTTTTTGGTAGACAAGAGACGAGACTATTTCCTTAGCAGTAAACAAACCAGGTCAGTCTGATTTTATCTTTTTTTATGGCTCGCTTCTGCTTTTTTTTTTTTCAACAGTTGACACTATTAACTTTCTTCTTTAAAAATATTCACCTTTCCTGGCTTTTGTAACAGATGACAACCCTAGTTTTCTCACCTCTGTTATACTCCTTCTTTTCATTCACACACATCCCTCCTCTGTGTAAGCATTCCCACTTATCTAGTAGTTCTACAGGTTCTAATTGATCTGAGGTGTTGTCCAAGGCCAGAACCACTTTTTGATGTGTCTTGTAGTTTTTTTATTGTATTTTTGACATTGTGTATAGAAGGACAGTGGAGACAGAAATATAAGGGATATATGTGTTGGTATCAATTGAACTGTGTCCCCCAAAAATGTGTGTTAACATGGCTGGGCCATGATTCCTAGTATTGCATGGTTGTCTACCATTTTGTAATCTGATGTGATTTTCCTTTGTGTTCTAAATCCTGTTTCTATGATGTTAATGAGGTGAGATTAGCAGCAGTTATTCTAACGAGGCAGGACTCAATCTACAAGATTAAGATGTGTCTTAAGTCAATCTCTTTTGAGATATAAAAGAGAAATGGGAGCAGAGAGACAAGGGGACCTTGTTACCACCATCTTAGTCATCTAGTGCTGCCATAACAGAAATATCACAAGTGGATGGCTCTAACAAAGAGAAATTTATTATCTCACAGTCTAGTAGGTCACAAGTCCAAATTCAGGGTGTCAGCTCCAGGAGAAGGCTTTCTCTCTCTGTCGGCTCTGGAGCAACAATGCCCTTGTCCTCAATCTTCCCATGGTAGAGGAGCTTCTCAGGCACAGGGACCTCGTGTCCAAAGGATGCACTCTGCTCCTGGTGCTGCTTTCTTGGTGGTATGAGGTTCCCCAGCTCTGCTTGCTTCCCTTTCATCTCTTGAGAGATAAAAGGTGGAGCAGGACACATCCCAGGGAAACTCCCTTTACCTTGGATCAGGGAGGTGACCTGAGTGAGGGTGGTGTTACAATCCCATCCTAAGCCTCTCAAAATAAGATTAAAATCACAGACTGGAGGACAACCATACGATACCGGGAATCGTGGCCTAACCAAGTTGATATACACATTTATGGGGGGACAGAATTCAAGCCATGACAATCACCAAGCGAGAAGAGCCAGGAGCATGCATCCTTTGGACTTGGGTCCCTGCAGTGAAAAGCACCTAGACCACGGTAAGATTGATCACAAGGACCTTCCTCCTGAGCTGACAGAGAGAGAAAGCCTTCCCCTGGAGATGACAGTCTGAATTTGGACTTCTAACCTCTTAGACTGTGAGAGAATAAGCTTCTCTTTGTTGAAGCCATACACTCGTGGTATTTCTGTTATAGCAGCATAAGATAACTAAGACGTGTTTTCAGGAAGTGGAAGCCTTTTCCTCTGTATGAGGTTAGGGTGGGAGGCTGATACTTCACGTTACTCCAAGAGTTGAGTTTAAGTGGGGTTTGGATGAAATTTTAATTAGATTCAGTTCACCTCTGGTTAGCCCAAATTCCAACTTCCTGCTGCAACTGTCAGGGACTTACTGCCTTTGATTGCGACAGTATTTGAGATGCGAGTGCGGATGGGCCACATTCTCAGATAGTTTGGGTCTGAATTTGAATTCTACTACAAAAAAGTCTCGGGATCTAATAAACACTATAAAATTGCATAAGCCTGTGTAAAAATTATCTGCCTTCTAGCCTCTATTCTATTGCCACATTATTGACATGAGTTTTGGAGAAGGGGATCTAGTAAAGAATGGAATTTTCAGGCTGAGTAACTTACTTTTTAGTTCGGGAATTTTCTATATTTCAGCCCATTCTACCACGGTGTCCTTTACAGGCTCCAGTGGTTTTTTCTTATCCCTGAAAAATCTCTCATGTATGTCAGGCCCACTGTTCTACTTTCACATACCAAATCAGATATTTGTCCTCAGGTATGAAGCTCTCTGTGCATCTCTGAAGGACTTCTCCTTCTTTGGAATTCCATTCATCAGGGCTTCTTTGTTTTTCATGGCCCATAGAAAAGTATGATTTATATATATTTTTTTCCTTGTTCTTGTTGTTATCATGGGAGAAAAAATCTTTTGCAACTCAAAGCAGAAATCCACTCCTCCCAGAGATGTCGATTCATCCACCCAGGTTACAGGTGATCTGATGTACCATGGACCACGCTTTGACAAATCTGCTTTAGAGTCACCACAGTATTGCTCCTCTGCTTCCTCTAATTTGTCTTTATCCTAGTCTCTTTTCTTAGCTGCCTAATCCCATCTCTTCAATTCCTAGCCGGAATAATCTATTCATTCTAATCGTGTATTAAAAATTTTTTAATAGTTTTTTTTTTTTTACTAAACTAAGTTTGAATTCCCCAGTTTCACTACTCTGGCTTCAAGCTATATTTCTAACATAGTTCTTTACATATACCTTGCGTCCCAACCAGAAGCCCTGGTGGCATAGTGGTTAAGCGCTATGGCTGTTAACCACAAGGTTGGGAGTTCAAATCCACCAGGCACTCCTTGAAAACCCTATGGGGCAGTTCTTCTCTCTCCTATAGGGTTGCTATTAGTTGTAATCAACTCAATGGCAATGGGTTTGGTTTGTCTTTTGGTATGTTCCAACCAATCTGAGATAATATTTTATGGGTTCCCTGAACAGGTCTTCTGCTTTTCCATATCTACATGATTACATCTGCTCCAACTGGAAGCCGTTTTTCATTGCCCTCTCTACCTATCAAAATCCTATACATCCTTCAGTACCCATCTGAAATGCCATCATCACCTTGACATGCAGCATGATCCATGAAAGTGAACATCATACCTCTCTCCTTATTTTCCATAGAGCACCTTGCTTGTACCACTCTAAAGAGTTTGTTCCACTCTGTCTTAGGCTGGGTTCTCTAGAGAAGCAAAACCAGTGAAGAGTGGGCCAACTGTCAGGCTGGAGGCTTCTCCTGACTCATGCAGCTGCAGAGGTTGATGAACACAAGATTGGCAGGTCAGATGGCAGGCAACTGGCTCACAGCCTGCAAAGGCTGACAAATCCAAGATTAGCAGGTCAGATGGCAGTCTGCTGGTGCACAGGCTGTGGAGGACAACAAATCCAAGATTGGCAGCTAAGACAGCTCAAGTCCCAAGAACCAGAGGTCAGATGATGACGACGCGGATGCAAGATCTACAGTAAGCAAGCAAGCTTTGCCAGAATCTCCAAATATATATTGGATGCAAGCCACACCCTCGAGGAAAACTCCCCTTACAACTGATTGGCTGATCACATGAGATTGCATCATGGGATGACTACATCATTACATAACTGCCAAATTACATCATTACATAACTGCCAAACTACATCATTACACAACAGCCAAAGTCCTGAGAATCATGGCCCAGCCAAGCTGACACACAACCTTAACCATCACATACCATGTATTCTAGCATGATGTTTTTGTCTGTTTCTAAACAAGATTGTAAAGTTCTTGGGGAAAGAGGCTATGCTAATCCATGTCTATGTCCTACACTACCACATCCCCACTAGAAAGAAAAAATCACGTTGCTTATGTCTAGAATATTTTACACAAAGATTTCTTAAAATAGAATAATTTTTTTTCTGAAAATGTATTGGTCACTATGAGGGTTGTTTGTACCACCACCCTGCATTTCATAGACAAAATATATGAGGCTTCAGAAAGTTTAATGAGTTGAACCTCATTAAACTGAAACAAACCCAAATATAGCATATTAAAGTGCTACTTACTTCAGTGATTTCATGTTGGATAAGCCTGAGCAACATTTGAGTAAGGAAAAATATGTCCCACAAATTATGATTGTTTTGCTATGGAATGTTTAGATTCAACAGAGTGTTCCATTTTACTTTTACTCTGAATTAAATAGTCCTTACAGAGTCAATAAAGACAGACCTTTATTCATTTTTATGGATCTTCTGGGGTAAAAACACAAAGCTGATGAAGCATTGATGAGGCTAAGATGTTTCAGGACATGCATTATTGCCCAATTATGCATCTTTTATAGATTCTCATTCTAGGCCTTTGGACAGTTTTAAAAAATATTAATTCACTCATTAAAATTAATGCCAAATTTTAAGTCTGAACATATTGCATAATACTTTGACCTGGATAACAGCTGTTTCTTTGCAAACAGTCAGATGGTATTGTTAATACCACGAAACTGCATTTACATACCAGTATGTCTTTCCTCAAGGAATACCAGTGCTTCTGTGCTGGGTTCCCAAGAGAATCTAATGTGCAAAGAGGACTGAGGAAGCGGTGACTGGCTAGCCTTAAAACAAAAGAATGTATACTGTTCTCACCTTGTGACACAAGAATTCACACAGGCTCACTTCAGAACTAGAGAGCCTTATGAACAAATGTATACATGATTCACCTCCAGCTCTATTTTGTATTCGGTTTCAGCTGCTATAAAGCTCTTCTTCTATTTTGTAGAGCAGCCTGAAATTCATCAGAGACAACTGAAGCCAGCACTGGAAAAATTAACACCCCTCTGAGTATACCTGTTCCCCAGTCACCTCCAAAATCCACACAAACCCACTGCCATCGAGTCAATTCCCACTCATGGCAACTTTATAGGGCTTCCAAGGCTGTAAATCCTTTGAAAGGAGACTGCCATGTCTTTCTCCCACACAGTCACTGGAGCTTTCAAACCAATGATCTTTCAGATAGTAGTTGATCACTTTAACTGCTGCTCCACCAGTTTTCCCATGTCCCACCACACTGCTTCTCTAACAAGTAGAGTAGCATGTGAGTTAGGTGTTTACACGTGTATCTGAGGGCAGATGCTGCCCACTGGAATTAGGATGGCCATAGCATATCAGTGTGTATCTGCAATCTCAAAACTTAGGAGCAATTACTTAGATGGAACCACATCAGCCTCCTGGGGACTAAATAGACACTTCTTTAAAAGTAGGACTCTTTATGTAAGGAGAGCTTTTAAATACACATAAATACTTATAGTTAGTCTGGTAATTATGGATGGACACACAACTAACAGAAATTACATTTAGTTACATTAATCACCCCCCCAATTAAAAAACATTCTAAATACTGATTTTTGTGTGTGTTTTCAGGGAACTTTCAAGCATCCATTCCTTGACTTTCCAAATGTTATTCAGCATGGTGTAAAGAGAAGATCAATAGTCAAGGATTCACATAAACTAATCCAAAAACCCAGTCTGGGGCCTCTGCAACACTGAAAGATAAGGAGAAGGAGGAAGATAGAGGAGACTGGGATTGAGTGGCCAATGATACTGAGGAAAGCCAGAAAGTTCCATCCTCAGAATAGAGCAAATATGCTCTCAACTCACCTGGCGTAAAGGAGAATGAAGAACACCAAAGACACAAGGTAATTATGAGCCCAAGAGATGAAAGGGCCACATAAATCAGAGACTACATCAGCCTGAGACTACATCAGCATAAGAATTAGGTGGTGCCTAGCTACAGCCAATGACTGCCCTGACAGGGAACATAATAGAGAATCCCTGATAGAGCAGGTGAGCAGTGGGATGCAGACCTCAAATTCTTGTAAAAAGACCAGACTTAATGGTCTGAGACTGAAAGGACCCCAGAGGTCATGGTCCCCAGACCTTCTGTTGGCCCAAGGCTGGAACCATTCCCAAAGCCAGCTCTTCAGACAGTGATTGGACTGGACTATGGGACAGGAAATGATAGTGGTAAGGAGTGAGCTTCCTGGCTCAAGTAGACACATGAGACTATGTGTGCAGCTCCTGTCTGGAGGGGAGATGAGAAGGCACAGGGGGACAGAAGCTGGCTGAATGGACATAGGGAATACAGAGTGGAGAGGAGTGTGCTGTCTCGTTGAGGGGAGTACATAGGAGTACATAGCAAGGTATATATAAATTTTTGTATGAGAGACAGACTTGATTTGTAAACTTTCACTTGAAGCACAATAAAAAAAAATGGGTCAAAAAAAAAAAGCAAATAAAACGATTAAAGTCAAATATTGCCAAAAGGCCAACAACAATAAGAAACAAAAATTGGCCATTGGATATAACACTAAAGTCTTTGGTCACTTTGACATGAGCTATTTGAGTGGCACAGTGACAAGAAAAGTCTGATTGAAGTAGACAGAGAGGGCGGGGCCAAGATGGTAGAATAGTCAGGTGCTTCCTATGGTCCCTCTTACAACAAAGACCTGAATCAATTATATATGACAAGCTAGGAGCCCTGAATATCAAAGGCAAAGTTGAGGAATCGGACTGAGTGGCAAGGGGAGGGAGAGATGGTTCAGAAGCAGTGAGGAGTTGCCAGACCTGACCCTGGTGGGAACCAGCACCCAGCAGGCTGATTCTGCCGCTGCCTTGAGCACAGTGAGGCAAGCAGAGGCTTTCAGGACGTGTTTTCTCCATCAGGGGAGGCCAAACAGAGGAGAATTTGCTCAACCCTCCAGAACAAGCGAGAAGCACCCCAAAATCAGCAAACGATAACCACCTGTGTTTTACCTACTGCGATCCAAAAATACCCCTTCAGGAAAAACCTCGCACCCATTTACCTTCTCCCTTCCCATTCTGCACTGGGTCTCAGCTGGCTGCATGCCCTAGGTCAGGAGGAAGAATGACCCAGCACTTGCCCTGAGCCATTCTCACAGCCTTCGAGAGGGAAAAAATTAACAAATGGGGAAAAAATAATCTGCTGGCTCCCCTAAGCTGGGAACTCAGGGCAGAAATAGCTCCTTTGCCTAGGCACAGACATAAGTGGTCAATGGACTTTGAATGCCTTCCACTCCTGCACAGACCTGCGTGGGCCTATCTCAACAGCATAGGCCCTCATTAGCACAGTACAACAGGGTATATTCCTGAAGTCTAAGTTCAACTGTTCCAGCTACATGGTGGAGAGGCAAATTCATGTTGTTTGATACCACTCTACCTATTAAGCAAGGTCCTCACCAGCCTGAGGACTGGTGGCTCCACCTATAACTAGCCACCAGTGACAGAAGCCCAAGGATAAGTGGTTCCTCCCAGTCCTCACAGCCAACAGCGTTGGATGCCCATAGTCCAGATGTAAAACCCATCCACCTATGTCTCTAGGGAACAGGGACAAGGTTTCCTCACAGACACTCAGGGGCAGTTGTCAGCCCCCTGCCTTGCTCAATGTGTAACCTACTGCACCCAGATACCTGTGCCTACATCAATCACCCCTGCTCATCTAGGACTGTAGGTAAGAGCCTGCACCACACACTTGGTGACTATCTAGACACCTGAGCTGAATCCATACAAGGAAAGTGAACAGACTCCTGGGCTCACATACCTAGTAAACAGCTCCAACCACCTGGTGACAGGACGTTAGAGCTTCAAAGGTGTCAATAAACAAACTAGCTCACTCGAGCAGCCTACTTTAGCATATCAAAACAAAACAAAACAAGAAGCTAGGACACAGTAAGCAAACAAAATAAATAAATACAATAACTTATTGATGGCTCGGAGACAACAGTCGATATCAAATCACATAAAGAGGCAGACCATGATGGCTTCAGCAAACTCCCAAAACAAAGACTCAAGAAATCTTCTGGATGAAGAGAATTTCCTGGAATTATCAGAGGTAGAATACAAAAGATTAATATACAGAACTCTTCAAGAAATCGGGAAGGAAATCAGGCAAAATGCACAGACAAAGCATTAGAGGAACTTAAGCAGATTAAACAAGAGCATAATGACAAATTTAATAGGCTGCAAGAATCCATAAAGAGACAGCAAACTGAAATTCAGAAGATTAACAATAAAATTTCAGAATTAGACAATTCAATAGAAAGTCATAAGAACAGAATTGAGGCACTGGAAGTCAGAATTAGTGAGATTGAAGATAAAGCCCTTAACACCAACATATTTAAGGAAAAATCAGATAAAATAATTTAAAAAAATAAAATAAAAGAAACCCTAAGAATTACTTGGGACTCTATCAAGAGGAATAACCCACGAGCAATTGAAGTACCAGAACAGGGAGGAATAACAGAAAATACAGAGATTTGTTAACAGAAAACTTCCCTGATGTTGTGAAAGATGAGAAAATATCTACCCAAGATGTTCACTGAATCCCACACAAGGTAGATCCCAAAAGAAAGTCACCAAGACATATTATAATCAAACTTGGCAAAACCAAAGGTCAAGAGAGAATTTTAAGAGCAGCCAGGGATAAACGAAAAATCACCTACAAAGAATAGTCAATAAGATGAATCTCGGACTACTCAGCAGAAACCATGCAGGAAAGAAGGCAATGGGATGACATATATAAAGCCTTGAAGGAAAGAAATTGCCAGCCAAGAATTATAAATCCAGCAAAACTGTCTCTCAAATATGATGGCAAAATTAGGATATTTCCAGACAAACAGAAGTTTAGGGAATTTGCAAAAACCAAATCAAAATTACAAGAAATACTAAAGGGAGTCCTCTGGTTAGAAAATCAGTAACATCAGATACCAACCCAAGGCTAGAACACAAGACGAGCAACCAGATATCAACTCAGATAAGGAAATCACACACAAAAAAATCAAATCTAAAACACTCAAACCAGGGAAATGGAAATGTCATTATGTAAAAGATGACAACATTAAAACAAAAAAAAAGAGGGACTAAAAAATGTAGTCATAGGTCCTTTATATGGAGAGGAAGTCAAGGTGATACAAAGAAATAAAAGATTGGGTTAAACTTAGAAAAATAGGGGTAAATATTAAGGTAACTGCAAGGAAATTAACAATGAAGTAGAGAAAATACAGAAGATGAGGAATGAAAATGTTTTAAAAAGCAGTAGGGAAATGGGACAGAAGCTAATGGAATACACAGAGTTAATGGAGGATCTGGTCAAGAAAGGACATATGCCACCATGTTGTATGGTATATTAGTTACCTATTGTTACATGTCTAATTACCTCAAAACTTAGCAGTTTAATACGATGCATGTATTATCACAGTTCCTGTGGGTCAAGAATCTGGGAGCATAAGCTTAGCTGGGCAGTCTGAGTCATGAAGGTGCAGTCAAAATATGGTCTGGGATTGCAGTCGTCTGAGGTTTCATGGGAATGCAGGATCTGCCTGCAAGTTCCTCATCATATGGACCTCTCCATAGGGTGACATGACAGCTGACTTCCTCCAGAGCAAATAATGAGGGAGAAAGAATAAGAGTGACCAAGGCAGAAATCTCAGTGTCTTTTATAACCTAATTTTGGAAGTGACATATCATCACTTCTCCCATATTCTGTTGCTCACACAGACAAGCAAACCCTGGTGCAATGTGGGAGAAGGACTACAGAGGTTTGAATTCCAGGAAGGAGGGATCATTGGGTTCCATCTTGGAGACTGGCTACCACATTTAATTGCAGTAAATGTGTATGTGTGGCTGGGGGGCGGGAGGGGCGTGAAAATTCAAGAGAAGAGGGGACACGTACAGAATCAGTGGCATCCAGTGTGCAATAGAGGGATTGATCTTAGAAAGCAGCAGGCAGCAAACAGAAATGTTGCCATTATAACAGTGGAGAATAAAAAATATATGGTAGATGAGGCAGTTCCTCCTGACTGCTTTTATTATTATCAGTAACATAAGAAAGAAAGGTCATTGGCTAATAGTGAGGAGGGGGAAGAGAATTAAATTTGTAAACAGTAGAGATTTAAAATTAGGAAATAGGAAAGTTGAAGAGATAACTAGGAAAATGTAACCGAATTTGGTCTCAGTTTTGGGAAAGAAGAAATAATCTAGATGTATAAATTAGGTATAAGGAAGATACCTACCTCTCCCAAAAGCTGTGTGAAAAGCACGGCACGAAAGGAAAAAAAAAAAAAATAGCCATCAGATAAAAGGACTGCAGGGAAGCAAGATCCTTAGATGTGACAAGATTTCAGTTAGAGCAAGAGAATGAGGGAAGTACTCAGACCAGAAACTGAG
Source organism: Elephas maximus indicus (assembly GCF_024166365.1). Classification (NCBI taxonomy): domain Eukaryota; kingdom Metazoa; phylum Chordata; class Mammalia; order Proboscidea; family Elephantidae; genus Elephas; species Elephas maximus. Next base: position 39,448,356 of record NC_064837.1, on the reverse strand, counting down.
CTCTAGTGAATTTTTTCTGATGGATTCTAGGTGGCTTGGAGTGGGGTAGAGTAGAAGATTAGTTGAGGTTGGGGATGAATAGAGTTATAATTCAGACAGGAGTTATAGGCTGCTGAGGAGATGGAGGTTAACATGATGAGATTAATCCTGATGACTTTTTAAGGTGAAATAAAAAAAAAAAAAAAAAAAAAAAAAAACCTGTTGCCGCCCCATAGGGTTTCCAAGGAGCACCTGGTGGATTCGAACTGCCCACATTTTGATTAGCAGCCAAATTCTTACCACCACACCACCAGGGCTTCCAAGGTAAGACGGTTAAATTATAGCCCCCTTCTTGGAAATGGGCAGTTTATAGCAGTGAGGCAGGGCAGGCAGACAGTATTAGAGTGAGGGAGGAAAGAGTAAAGTGATGGTGCATCCTTACATCCTACTAAGTGTAGTATTGAGTCCCAGTAAAGGGTCATCAATGAACTCAATATTGCTGCATATATATCTGAAACTGGGCATAGCCATTTAATTTTAGATACAGACCAAATATGTATGTGTGTGTGTCTGTGTGTGTGTGTGTATAGTTGTTGTTCATTGAGAATTTCTTGATTTATTTTTGAAATATTATTTTATGAGGGAATTTTTCAATTTGGTAGTTTGTAGGGTAGTAAAACTCAGCAGAAACCAACTTGAAAGGTCTTTGGCTGAATCCAATGCTGGTCAAATTTCCTGTAAAGAAATAGAAAATGAGCAACAAAAAACCTTAATGCTCTTAAAGAATGGAAAGAGGATTAGCTTCCAGAATTAAAGTAGAATTTTCAAAACTCAGATAATGAATCCCTTGCATATTTGGCCTCTAAAGCATTTTGAAGTGAAATAGGAAGTTACTTAATTAAGATTAGACTAAGACTCTTCCTCATCCTCTTTTTTTATTTCCCTTCCTTTTCCTTCTTCTGTGTTCTCTTCACTGTCCTTTTCCCTTCCTGGACAATTCAGTCCAAAAGCCATTAGGTAAAACTTAAGGTAGTCACCAGGGAATGCAGGAGACCCATCTGTCAGAGCCAAAGAATAGCAAGAAGGGTATCCACATGAGGATGCAGCAACAATGGCCTGCCACAGGATGTTCGACCCCAGCGAGGAGAGGAAGAATCTACACAGACGGTAGCTGTGGAGGCAGTCGAGTGAGGCAGGGAAGGAATGGGTATCGTATAGCAATGACCAGAGACTAGGGAACTGATCAAAAAAGTGAATATATTAAAAATAATGGCAGCTAGGTTTCTTACTGTCAGAGAAAGAGGCTACAAACATAAGAGGAGAAAACTAGACTGCACTTTGTAGCATTGAATTTGAACTGGATATCAGTATAAACTCATGGTTTTCAATATGAGTTTTTTTTTTTTTATCAGTATAAACTCATGGTTTTCAATATAGATCACCCAGTGCCCTCGACTATCTATCAATATATATAAAAAATACAAATAAACAGAGATATAAATATGTATATGTGGGTATACATGATGACAGATAAGAGATAGATGATTAGATAGATAGGTAGGTAGGTAGATGATAGATAGATTATAGACAGATGGATAGACAGATAGATAGACAGATAGATAAATGATAGATGATTGATAGATGATAGATGATAGATGACAGATGATAGGTAGATAGGTAGATAGATAAGATAGATAGACAGACAGACAGACAGACAGACATGATAGATAGGCATGCAGGCAGACAGATGGACGTGGGTGTGAGTATTCTCTAACTCTGTTCACTGAGAGGGCCTGAGAGCAATAATACCCCACTTATCAATGAGAGTACTTAGCACCCAGATTATGGTTTCTAAATAATAATGCCATTCTCTAACTAAAGAAATCAGGACTCCTGGGAGAAATAACGGATGTCAGAGTTGGAACAGGGAGAGTACAAATGAACCTGAAATATCTTCTTGTGCTTGAAAATAAGGAAGGGCTCAAAGAACAATGTGGGCTTCTCAAACAGACACAGAAGTCAACTTGAAGGTGTCCCACTGGTCAAAAATTAGATAATTTGACCATCAAAATAAATAACAATAATGGATTATAATCCATTGTATAACAGGAATCTACACATTCATGCTGACAAAAATCAAATCAAAAAAATAAGATGAATGTTTGATGAGGAATGGATATTCCTAAAATATTGTCTCAAAGTACCTCCCACAAAATACATATTAATTACGAAGTGAAGAATTCTGGCAGACATGACCTTTTAATCAAGTGATCAAAGTTAATAACATGAGGAGTGGGATAAATTAAAACCACATGCCACTTGACAGATGCACTAAGAACACTACATCATGTTTGTGACATTCTACCAAAGGTGTATAACATGAATCTAACCAGGAGAAAACATCAGATAAATGGGAAAACATGCTATAAAACAACTGGCCCAGACTCAGGACCAGCTACATTATTTGCATGACTCAGGGCACAGTGAAAACAATGAAGGACATTGTTTGAAACTTATCAAAAAATTTTAAGAAGTGACAGCAGACCGTCAAATCAAGTGTGGGATCCTTCTAAAAGTGGACCTTTGTGGAACTACACAGGTCACACATCCATGATAAACGAAGGCTGAAATACTGCTCTGGGCTGAAGGTGAAAGAGTTACAGCAGCTGAATGCAATGCATTATTCTATATGGACCCTTTCTGCCAGAAGAGAAGTGGTCAAGACAAATGGTAAGTCTGGGAAAGGGTCTGAGAATTTTACAATAGTAATGTGCCAGTGTTAACTTCCAGATTTTTATGATTATGAAGCAGAATGTCCTTATTTGTAGGAAATACACACTGGAGTGTTTGGGGGTGATGGCAACTTACTCCCAGGTGGCTTGCTGAAAAAGCAAGTTCTTTCTTTGTACTGGCCTTCCAATTTTTCTGCAAATTTCAGATCGTTTCAAAAGGAAATTAGATTTTAGGGTAAAGTGCACTGTGAGACCATTTCCAGGTCTGACTTCCCACCTGGTCCACTTTCTTTTTTGAAACTTTAAATGGTACATAATAATAAAGTTAATGCAAACCCTTTTTTTAAAAAATTATCAAATGTCTTCACATATGAACCGCAGAGTTCTAGTTGTGAGGAAACATTATGCTCTTATTTCTGAGCTTCTTTGGTGTCTGCGTTCAAAAGTCTCTGCAATGGCACAGTGTTCTCTTAAAGTAAATGTTTTATTGCAGGGTTGCTACCCCACCCCCAAGAGAAGTTATTTAGTTCAAGCCAAGCCTTCTAGGTTCTCTGTAGCAAGTATAATTGGACTTACCAGGGAACCTACATAAAGAATCTGATAGAAAAAAAGGAAAATAGGATAACACCCTTGTTTGGGACACCAAAACTCCACCAGGTTTCTCTTTTCCTTTGGTTGTTAATTTCCAGACTCTAGAGCTAGCTTGGCTGCTGACCAAAAGGTAGCAGTTGGAATCTACCAGCCACCCCTTGGAAACCCTATGGGGCAGCTTTACTCTGTCCTAGAGGGTCACTATGAGTTGAAATTAACTGTACAGCAACGAGTTTAGATTTTGAGTTTATAAGTAAGAATAAGGAACCCTGGTGGAGCAGTGGTTAAAGTGCTCAGCTGTTGATGAAAAGGTCAGCAGTTTGAACCCACCAGCCACTCCAGGGGAAAAGGTGTGACAGTCTGCTCCCATAAAGATTTATAGCCTTGGAAGCCCTACGGATCCTTTTGGGTAACTATGAGTCAGATTTGACTCTATGGCAATGGGTCTGGTTTTGCTTGGTTATAAGCATGAATAAACTGGTAATAAAAGTGAAATTGGAGGACTTCTGATCCAGGCATGATTGTGTAGATGTATTTCTCCCTACTTCTGTAAAATACAATGATAAGCCCTAAAAATAAAGACAGAGGCAACCGAACAAGAACTCTGAAAGGTGATAAGAAGGTGAACTAGTTTGGGACCTCAGGACTGAAGCAACAACACAGCAGTAGAGCACCTTTATGACCACACTCTTCCCCCCCAAAACAAAAGAGAACAACTCATGCCCTGCATTTCCTCACCCCAACCTAGTAACAGAAAGTGACCCATGTAGGTCATTCATCTTCCTGGATTGAACAAGAGTCTCCCTGACAACACCAGGTGAGCCTTACACCACTAGTAAGGAGAATGGATTGGGAGCCCCACTGACAAGTGGCCAGAGGAAGTGCCCTCCTTCCCCAAGAGGCCTGAGACTCCCCTTCACCAACTAAAAACCAAAAACCAAACCCAGTGCCGTCGAGTCGATTCCGACTCATAGCAACCCTATAGGACACAGTAGAACTGCCCCACAGAGTTTCCAAGGGGTGCCTGGCAGATTTGAACTGCCGACCTTTTGGTTACCAGCCGTAGCACACTTAACCACTACGCCACCAGGGTTTCCACTTCACCAGCTAGAGATACTGAAATGGCTCAACAGCACTAGTAAGGGAACCCAACTACAACAAGCAGCCTGCCCTAGGAAGACTCTGATACCAAAGGCCTGAGATTCCCTTCCCCAACTGAGAGGCACCTCAGTGTTCCAGCCTGGGGAAGCCCTTTCTGCCCCAATACAATACCATCAGGGACTAGTGGGAACTCCAGTGAACCACATAAACGAAGCAGGCCAAAATAATACTGCAAAGGCTGTAAACACTAAACTGTAATTATAACCCCAGGCCACAAAAGTAGGCCAGGACCTACATACTAAACCCAAACAGGGTGTTGTTGTTAGGTGCCATCGAGTCGGTTTTGACTCATAGTGGCCCTAAATACAACAGAATGAAACACTGTCCAGTCCTGCGCCATCCTCTCAATCATTGTTATGCGTAGGCCCATTGTTGCAGCCACTGTGTCAATCCATCCTCCTCTTTTTCCCTGACCCTTTACTTTACTAAGCATGATGTCCTTCTCCAGGGACTGATCCCTCTTGACACATGCAAAGTATGTGACACATAGTCTCACCATCCTTGCTTCTAAAGGAGCGTCCTGGTTGTACTTCTTCCAAGACAGATTTGTTCGTTCTTTTGGCAGTCCATGGTATATTCAATATTCTTCACCAACACCACAATTCAAAGGCGTCAATTATTCTTCAGTCTTCTTTATTCATCGTCCAGCTTTCACATGGATAGGAGGCAATTGAAAACACTGTGGCTTGGGTCAGGTGCACCTTAGTCTTCAAGGTGACATTTTTGCTTTTCAACACTTTAAAGAGGTCCTTTGCAGCAGATTTACCCAATGCAATGAATTTTTTGATTTCTTGGCTGCTGCTTCCATGGCTGTTGATTGTGGATCCAAGTAAAATGAAATCCTTGATGACTTCAGTCTTTCCTCCATTCATCATGATGTTGTTTACCGGTCCAAGGGTAAGGATTTTTGTTTTCTTTATGTTGAGGCGTAATCCATACTGAAGGCTGTGATCTTTGATCTTCATTGGTAAGTGCTTTAAGTCCTCTTCACTTTCAGCAAGCAAGGTTGTGTCATCTGCATAACACAGGTTGTTAATGAGTCTTCCTCCAGTCCTAATGCCCTGTTCTTCATATAGTCCAGCTTCTCTGATAATTTGCTCAGCATGTAGATTGAATAGGTGTGGTGAAAGAACACAACCCTGACACACACCTTTCCTGACTTTAAACCACGCAGTATCCCCTTGTTCTGTTCGAATGACGGCCTCTTGATCTATGTTCAGGTTCCTCATGAGCACAATTAAATGTTCTGGAATTCTCATTCTTCCCAATATTATCCATAATTTGTTATGATCCACACAGTTGAATGCCTTTGCGTAGTCAATAAAACACAGGCAAACATCTTTCTGGTATTCTCTGCTTTCAGCCAGGATCCATCTGACATCAGCAATGATATTCCTTGTTGCACTTCCCCTCCTGAATCCGGTTTGAATTTCTGGCAGCTCACTGTTGATATACTGCTGGAGTCACTTTTCAATTATCTTCAGCAAAATTTTGCTTACATGTGATATTAATGCTATTGTTCGATAATTTCTGCATTTGGTGGGATCACCTTTCTTGGGAATAGGCATAAATATAGACCTCTTCCAGTCAGTTGGCCAGGTAGCAGTTGTCCAAATTTCTTGGCATAAACAAGTAAGCGCTTCCAGTGCTGCATTCATTTGTTGAAATACCTCAATTGGTATTCTGTCAATTCCTGGAGACTTGTTTTTTGCCAATGCCTTTTTTTTTCAGTGCACCTTGGACTTCTTCCTTCAGTACCATTGGTTCCTGCTCATATGGTACCTCCTGAAATGGTTGAACAGGGTGACTGCGTGCTAAAATAAAAAATTAAATAGGACCCAGAGTCTCCTATTATAACAGCCAAAAATGTCCAAGATATAATGGACAATAACCCACTATACCAAGAACAAAAAAAAAAAAAATCACAACTTGAATTAGAAGACAGTCAATTTATGTCAACACCAAGATGAACCAGATGATGGAATTATATGACAAGGATTTGAAGCAGCTATCAAAATTGCTTTAACAACAAATTACAAATTTTCTTGAAGCAAATAAAAAATTCTCAACAAAGAAGAGTTATGAAAAAGAACTAATTAGAAGTTACATAACAGAAAAATACAATAACAGAAATAAAAAACTTGGAGGACACACTCAATTTTGTTGTTATTTGCTGTCAATTGGTCTCCGGCTCATGGTGATCTTACGTGTATAACAGAAGAACATGTTTTCCAGTCCTGTGTCATCCTCACAACTGCCAGCATGTTCAAGTCCATCGTTGGGGACTAAATAATAGGCTGGAAACAACAGAGAATACAATTAGTGAAATTGGGGCAGATCAAAAAAAAAAGTTACCCAATTCAAACAAAAAAGAAAAAATAGACTGAAAAAAAAAAAAAAGATGTGTACAATCTGAGGAACCTGTGGAACAATAAAAAAAGATCTAGTATTTGGATCATCAGATTCCCTGAAACTAGGGGTAAAAGAATATTTGAAGAAATAATGATTTTGATACTTCTTCCCTGTACTTCCAGGAAAGAAGTGGTTTAAAAATAGTCTTGTCTCCTTAACTCCTGTAGAACTCCAAGAAGCAGAGAGAGAGAGAGAGAGAGAACTAGACTGGTTTCTGTTCCTGGTTCTACACTAACCCATAGTATGACCTCAGGCAAGTAACTTTATCTCTATGGCTTACGAAGCTTCCATTTCTCCATTTATAAAATGAGGGGGTGGGGGGCTAAGTAAGACAATCCCTTGGATCCTTTCTAGTCTTCTGAATCAACAGTATTTGTATTCTCATCTTTTTTTTTTTTTCTTCACTAGTTTTAAGAGCAAGAGGGTAGAAGGCCCTGAACTCTTCCTGTTCAGTCCTTGGCTTCTCTTTGGTTGTAGAATCAGAGCTGATAAAATTTTAGACCTCTAAGAGCTGGGCTGTTGATGAGCCTCAGTTTCTTCCCCACCCTCCTAACTCCCAAGTAAACACATTTCCATTTTCAATTACTGCTCAGGGCATGTCTTCTTCTATAATATTCTCTGCCAACTAGCCCATTTCAAATCCACACCTACAAACATCTTGACATTTATAATCAGCACTTAAGCCCCTCAAAATCCTTGACGTGGGAGGGCAAAAACTTGCCAGGTGACTACTGGAGAGCTTTGTACATATAATGTCAGAACTCTCACCCACATTCTACTTTCGGAAGAATACAGAAAATCACTTAACCTCTTTCTGCTCCATCCTACTAATTTAAACACTGAAGAACAGGATGACCTTCGGGAAGCATTTTGAGGTCCTTGGATAAATGAAACTACACTCAGCATTGAAAACTGTTATTATCACATTTGTGAAGCCCTTCCTCTGCTTGTCCATAAGGGAGCTTCTGCTGGCACTGAATTTCAGCATGTCTACAAGCTCCCAGTGTATTAAGTATTTCCTGTCATCTGTGCTTGACAGAGATTAGTTTTCAGACATTTTGTGAAAAGCATGCATAATACATACTGCTGAATACAATATTTATCACAAAACAGCTCGAGTGATTGAAAAGCATTACCCAACAGCATCCTCTATTGTGCGATTTTCCTTTCCATCAATGTACCCTAAGTAGGCAGTACCTCCCCAACCACTGACTTAAGTTTAGTTTGGGTCCAAAGCCGAGAGTCAGATCTGGCTCAGTTTGACAAGAGCATTACGGTGCTCTCTGAAGGTATTTATATAATATGGAATAAAGAGAAACTGAGGACAGGAAATAAGACATTTTATTCTTTATTTTTCCCATCCAAAAATATCTTACTGCCCATTTCATTTAAAAGTCAATAGCTTTCTTAAGGCCATGAGTTAGAATTAGAAGGAGAGATACACTGAGTTACAAGGAACATTAAGCAGCGCGTCATCTCCCTTGTTCTAATATACATGTTCCTGGGATAATAAGATTTTGAACAAATTACCCTCTTTATTTCATGACTGCCATGAATTCTGGCAGGGTTTACTATGACAGCTATTTTAACAGCACTGTTAACTCTAAAATCCGTCAAACCTGGTTTGTCTCCCTTCTACTAATGACATTCTTCCCAAGAGTCAAAGTAGGTTTTAGCAGAGGGGTGGGACAGCTGGAACCAAACCAGCTGCGGAAGCTGAAGGAACCACAGGGTTTTCGAAGGACTGAGTCCTTTCCCTGGAGAGTGTTTCACATCCATCTCTTCATTCTTCCATAGGAAAGACATTTTAGCCTTTTTCCTTGTTTTGTTCAACATACAAAAAGATGAGCATATATGAATCCCTTTCTCTACTTTGACTTAAAGTCATTGTTTTTCTCTTTGAATTTCTCTTAACAGCATTGTTCTTAGTGTGGACAATTTAATGTTTGTTCTGAATTGAATTGTGTCCCCACAGAATAAGTGCTGTACATCTTAACACCTATACCTGTGGTTATAAGCCCATCTGGGAATGGGACTTCTTTGTTATGTTAATAAGACAGTATTAGTGTAAGGCATGTTTTAAATCAATCTATTATGAAATAAAAAAAAAACAAAACAGATGAGCCAAGGAAGCTAGAAGTAGAAATAGAGGAAGATAGATACCAGGCCACATGAAGATCACCATGCGACTGAGGAACAGAAGCTGAAGAGAGATAAGAACCTTCCTTCAGAGCCAACAGAAAGAGACCGCCCTCCCCTAGAGGTGGCACCCTGAATTCGGAATTCCAAATTCCTTAACTGCGAAAAAAATAAACTTTTGTTTGTTAAAGCCACCCACTTGCGGTATGTCTGTTATAGCAGTACTAGATAACTAAGACAGTGTTCCTTTCCTATACTGCCCCTCTGCTAAGTCCAGCATGTGGGGGTAGCCGTATCATACTGGAGAAAGATAGCAATTCCCAAATGGTGATGATACCTTAAAATAGAGTGGAGAGGTACAGGCATGAGCCAGGTAACAACAGAAAAGCAGTATGGACAAATTCAGGAATGAATGCAAGACAAAAATTCGCTTTCCCAAAGCATTAGGACAAAGAGGCTCTAGAAAGAAAAGGATGTGGAGACTTGGAATATATATTTATATGTATTTCTTAAGTGTTTTGTAGCCTGCTTGTCCCCTCTACCCAATAATTACGAAAAAAACTACGGAAATATTTCTAAATTAAGTCACAAATGTTTACCTCATTTTATTTGACACCTGCATAATAGTTGTTGGAATACACCATAACTTTTATAATTGCCCGATCTGGGGCATTTTCACTACTGCAAACAACCTTATACATAGTGAGTTGTTTCTTTAGAATAAAGTGTGAACGATTGAAATAAAACTGATAGATCCAAGAGTGTGCACAAACTGCCCTCCAAATACACTGAACAGTTAAAACCCTTCCCCAAGTATATATGAGAGTGCTTACTTCTCAATATCCTTGTCAACACTGAACAATACTCATTTTTAATGTTTCCATACTAATAATTTTAAAACATTACATTTCATTGTTTTCTCAACTTATATCTCTTTGTCAATAAGTAAGAGTAAACAATTTTATTCCATGTTTGTTGTCCAATAACATTGTGTGTGTGTTTGTGTGTGTGTGTGTGTGTATGGGTATATGTGAGAAATACTTGTTCTTGCTGTTGTTGACTTTTCCATTAAGGTACTGTCTTAGTCATCTAGTGCTGCTATAACAGAAATGCAACAAGTGGATGGTTTCAACAAACAGAAGTTTATTCTCTCACAGTCCAGTAGGTTAGAAGTCCAGATTCAGGGTGTCTGCTCCAGAGGAAGGCTTTCTCCCTCTGTTGGCTCTGGAAGAAGGTCCTTGTGATGCGTCAGTCTTCCCTTGGTCTGGGAGCATCTCAGTGCAGGAACCTCAGGTCCAAATGATGAGCTCTGCTCCCGGCACTGCTCTCTTGGTGGTATGAGGTCCCGGTGTCTCTCTTCACTTCTCTCTTTTATATCTCAAAAGGGACTAGCTTAAGATACTATCTAATCTTGTAGATCTCCTCAATATAACTGCCACTAATCCATTTCATTACATCATAGCCACAGAATTTACAACACATAGGGAACTCACATCAGATGACAAAATGGCAGACAATCACACAATACCGGAAATCGTGACCTAGGCAAGTTGATAGATATTTTGGGGGGACACAATTCAAGCCATGATGGGTATTAATCTTCTTCTTAATGATTTCTTAATGATTTATAAATAAAATTTTATATATTAAGGGTAATAACCTTATTTATTATGCAAATATTTCCCTAGTTTATTTTTTTTTTGCTATGATGATTTTGCCATGGATGCTTTTTAAAAAAATATGTAGTAAAATTCTGCAATCTATTCTTTGAAGGTTTCTAATTTTGTTGACTGATTAGGAAAGGTCTTCTCCAAATAGGATTATAGGTAACCCTTGACCTTCGCATGCTCAACTTTCACACAAACTGGGGTTTCCTATATTACACTGCTACAATCTCTAAACCACCTTACTGATGATGAATTCAGACATTCATGCATTAGGTCATAAACATTTGTATTTAATTATTACATGTTGGCACTCCCTACAAGCCAAGGTCAGCTTCAACAGCATTGCTCTCTTTAACCTTGCAGCAGTGTTTGGGGGCAAATTAATTACTATTTATGCTCTGTTACCTTTACGAAGATTGGTTCTAAAGGCAACAGTTTTTCACTATGTTTGAACGGAACTTTCCTGTATTACTTAGGTCATGTAATGCTAGTTACTATTACAAACAAGCCCCCAGATATCAGTGTCTTGACACAATGAAAGTTTATTTCTCATTCACATCACAGAACAATACAATTCTCCTGGGTGGCTCTGCTTGAAGTGCTTACTCATTTTGTTGCTTGGCCATCTCAGAGTCCTTTGCTTGAAAGCATGTGAGTAGAAGAACGCATATGGAAGACTGCAACAGACAGTATATGGCCAGGCCTATAAAGCGGTCTATATCACTTCTTCCCAGATGCCATTGGCCAGAACATAGTCACAAGACTCCACTAGATGCAAAGGGATCTGAGTAATTTACACTACCTGTGCTCCCTAGGAAAGTCCCACATTCAGAGAAGTGGTAAGCACCTACCCAGTCTCTACCACATCTCCTGACTATATATACATCTATTGTTTGATTTTTATTCATTTGATTATCATATACATTCCATACATATATATTATTTATGAAAGAATAGAACTTATGAATAAAAATATTTACCTTCTCTTTTCTATTACTTTTATGGTTTTATTTTTATTACTACATATTTAATCTATTGTACTTGTTTTGATGTATGGATGTATATACACTATGAGACAGGTATCTATTTGAATTGGTTTGAAAAAATGAACTATTGAATAATCCTTTCTTTTATTCACTGAATTGAAATGCTTCATTTATCATTTATTAAATTTTTATAGATCTATTTTTTAATGCGGTAAAATGCTTACTATATGCCAGATACATTTATTAACACTTTACAAAGCTAAGCTAAATTATTTTCAAATAACCTGAGAGGTAGTACTGTGATTATTCCCATTACAAAGACCAAAAATCTACCCCCTATAAAAGTTAATAAATTGCCCAAAGTCATACAGTTAGTAAATGGCAAATCAAGATTTGAACCCAGACATCTGGCTCCAGGACAAGCTCTTAACTACTACGTTACACTGCTTCTCCAAATATGTGTCCTTTAACCGGACTCCTATCATTGTCACTTCAGAGGCATGATGGACTCTCCACCCAAAATTTTGTTCAGAAGTCAAAACTGATAATACCACACACATACCAAGAGGGCATGAAAAAAGGTTTGTTACTTATATAATGAGGCTTTCTGGGTATGCTCCCAAGCTGGTGCAAGAATGACTTGAGAGATAGGGGAAAGTTGGCTTCCTCTAAGGTTTTTATAGCAGTTAGGGGTTGGGGCTGAGATGAGGGCTCCCATAGATAGACAGTGTCTTGCATGGTTTGAAATTTCTGCTGGCACCGAAGGAGGAAACCTCTCAGAGCTTTTTTATCACCTTCCCAAGTTGTGGGATAGAAGGGAAAGAGAGAATGATGGGGCTTCAAAGCTGTCAGTCAAACAAAAATGGAATCAGACCCTTTATTACAACTCTGTATTTTTTTTTATTTTTCATTAGGTTAATAAATTATTCCCCAACCGGCACCACTACACTGTTTTAATTACTATGATTTTTTGAACACTTAACAGCTGATAGGGCAAATGCTCACTTAATTATCCTCATTTTTCAAACAATTCAAAAATTTCTTCACATGTTGAATACATTCATTTTTCCAGATGAATACAGCCAAATCTGTCAAAAAACCTTCACCAAAGAATCTGTATTAATTTGGAATAGCATAACATTTATATTAGTACAGGGGTATTTGACATTTTTAATATGGGTTCTCCTATCCAAAAACATGGTACTTTTCTTAATTTGTTCAACTCCTTTTTTAAGTACTTGTGGTAACAAGCCTCCAAAATGATGTCCAATGACCCTCACCTCCTTGTATTAATGCCCTTGTGCAGTCCTGTCCCACAATTAATCAGGGTTGTTCTGAGTGACCAATAGAATACAGCAGAGGTGACAATATGTGACTTGTCTTTTTCCTTGTTCTTTCTTAGATTACTCATTCTGGGAGAAGCCAGCCACCATGTTGTAAGGACACTCCAGCAGCCCTATGAAGAGGTCCACGTGGTGAAGAATTATGGCCTCCTACCAACAACCAACACTAACTTGCCAGGTAAGTAAGCCATCTTGAAATCAGACCCTTTAGTCCCAGTCAAACCTTTATATAACTGTGACCCTGGCCAATATCTTAACTGTAACCTTTTAAGACACCCCAAGCCAGAACCATCTAATTACACTTCTTCAAAATTCCTGACCCTCAGAAACTCTGTTAGATAATAAATAATTATTAAGGATGTAAGCTGCTAAGATTTGGGATAATTCTTTACACAACAACATTTATCTGATATAGTATTTTAGTTTTATAGTTTTTCATTAATGTCTTATACATGTCTTAATAAATTCATTCTTTCATATTTAATTTTATTTACAATACTGTAAAGAGATGTCATTTACACAAGTCACTGCAATATATACTTCGGAAACTTTACTGAAAATATTTTTGTGTTATAATGCACAATCCTGAAGACAAGTTAGGTAACCTGAGCCACCCAGTTGTCATCAGGATAAAACAGTGAAGACAGAAATCACTCTGTATTTCAGATTCTTAAGAATGTCCACCAGTTTTGTGGAAGTAAATGATAGAATAAATAAGCCCAATTCGAAATGAATGAACAAAGAACATTCATTGTAGCCTCTTTCTTAATTCCTAGCTCACTTTCTTCCTGCAACTGAGCGTCAAAAGCAGTTGCCAAAAAAGTTCAGGAGTGGAAGCATAGAAATACAAGCTTTCCTGGCATTTTACCCGGTATACATTTTTTTAACCCCCTCATAACAGATTTTTGATATCCTATGTTTATAATACATACTACCCATTTTTAGCATCAAGAGTTTCTGACATTACACCTGGATAGTGCTGGTATCTTGGTGACAAGGATATATTTTAGAACCATCTATTTGTGATTTTCGCAATATCTATAAGCTTTCCTTAAAAATCCCTGCTCAGATGGCCCTAGTCACAAAAGATAAGTCTAGAATACTCTCTGTCAGGTTCCAGCCAGGAGGCAAAAACCAAACTAGTATTTTGCAATAACAAAAATATTAGTATAAAGAACTATTTTCTAGTAAAAGGAGACTAAGTATTGAGTGGGATAAAGAGAACCCTAAGGAGTTCTAAAGAGTTAGGGCTGTGAGAGTTCTGAAGGAAGAAATAAACTTTGATAGGTCCTCCATCCCCCAAAGCTGAGATTCAGATCTGTTGGAGAGAGTGTGGCTGTGGCTCACTATATAGGGAAGTTTGCTAAGATCCCACAGGCTGGCAAGTAGAAAATGCCTGCTGGGGTGGCAGCAAAGGTCTCTGGGAAGCTACCCACTGGGGTGGTGGTGAGATTCACTGGGAAGCTGCCCACTGGCTGCACCAGAATCAGAAAGAAAAGCCCCTTTGTCCTTCAGCGTTCCTCCAGTGCTCTATATTGACAAGGGCTGACAGTGTTCCAGCTGGCAAAGGAGAATGTCCATAGAGCCCAGCTCCAGTACGACTAAGCAGAACAAAGAAAGGTGGATTTGGAGCTGAGACACAATCAACTAATGATTTTCATGCACTCTAAATCACAATGGAGTGCAGATGCAGAGTGTTAACACTTTGGTGACCCAATTATTTTGTGCTTTTTTTTTTTTTTTTAATATTTGAGTAGATTTTGTGTGTGTGTGTGTGCTTTAGATAAAGTTTTAGAGAGCAAATTAGTTTCTCATTAAACAATTAATATACGTATTGTGACACTGGTTGCCAACCCTGCGACATGTCAACACTCTCCCCTTCTCAACTCTAGGTTTCCAGTCATCCAGCTTTCCTGTTCCCTCCTGCCTTATTGTCCTTGCCCCTGGGCTGATATGCCCATTTAGTCTTGCATACATGGTTAAGCTACACGTATTATTGTTTGTTTTATGGGCCTGTCTAATCTTTGGCTGAAGGGTGAACCTCAGGAGCGATTTCAGTACTGAGTAAAAAAGGGTGTTGGGGGGGCCAAGTTATGGGGGTTTCTCCAGAGCTTTTAATTTTTTGCTGATACCATGTGTTTTCATTAACGGAGACATGCTAAATCATTGAGTGTATTTGAATTTTTGGTAGGTAGTATGGATTTTTTTCTTGTCCCTTCCCAAAAGCCTACCCTGAGTGTTTGGTAGTACAGATGAAGTACCACTAATTATACCCAAGAGTCCCCACCAGGTTTATTGGTACATATGTGTAACAAATAAAATTTTTCAAAATTTCTGTTTTTTCTACAAAAAATTCAGACAGCTCATACAATACTCTGTAAAAATAGCAAGTTTCAGTACACACTGTTTCTTCAATTTCAAACAGTCATAAAGGCCCCTGCCTTGCGGCAGCACACACCATCAGTAGTACAGCAGCTTCCCAATAAACCCCAGAGGCTGAAAAAGCTCGTGGTTGCTGTATGCGCCACCAGGCACAAAAAGGTTAAAGAGAAAAAAAAAAAGAAAACCTTCTGAAGGAACAAAAGAAATCATAGTTTCGCTGGAATCAGATTCTACCTTAAAACTGAGAGTTCAATATATCCACTGCTACCCAGCGGATTCCAACTCACAGAGACCCTACAGGACAGAGTAGAACTGCCCTATAGGATTTCCAAGGCTGTAAATCCTTAAGGAAGCAGACTGCCACATCTTTCTCCCCTGGAGAGGCTGGTGGGTTCGAACCATTGACCTTTCAGTCAGCAACCAAGTGTGTTAACCACTGTGACACTAGGGCTCCTGGGATTTCAATATAGCTCATCCTAATTCTCTATTATAAACAAATACTCCTTCATAAGCCTTTTTAACATTTATGTTTTCCTTTTATAGACAAAGAATCTAATAGGTCAAAGGAAGAGCACAAAATATTTCCTTTTCCAGCCTTCACAGTCACACTCTCCGACTGAGAGAGAAGCAGTGAAGGTCAGGGTTCCTGAGAGACCACAATTCTCTAAAACTAAAGGCCCTCATGAAATACCAAATTATTTTTACCACAATTTTTATTTTCCTTTCATCTCATTCCATTCTGCTAAATTAAATATATCAGCATGGATGCAATAAAAAGAGAAATGATGAAATTTCGACCCATGGGGCACAACCATGAACGCACCCACCCTCACTCAGCAGATGCTGACATGCAGGAAAAAGAACCCCAGCAGTTTCGGCTCTTACTTGCAGAAAGTACTCAAGGTATGTATTCTACCTGGAGGGTCTAAGTCTACTATCGGACTTGCTTTGGGGAACAAATTCTTGCTTCTTTCTTGCTTCTGTTTGAGTCTTCAGCATAACAAGCAATTTAATCAGCTCAGCTCCACTAGAAGTCTTCAGATATTTGCATATCAGCACTGCTTGTCTCCCTCTTTCCTTATTAAAATTGGCATCTAGCATGTCACAACACAGGACTGCAGAGCCAAGCACCTTGGGCCAATGACAGCACAAATACAATTGCTTGCTCAACAACCTAAGCTACGAACTACCAGCCTAACCACTCATCCTTTACATCTGCATTTTACCAGCTGTAAGAAAATTCACATTGGCTCCCAGCTTTTCGAAACAAATCTGGAGAAAGATGTATTTTGTTGTTAATAAAAATGCTTAAATAAAAAAGCTTCAACAAAAATATCTCGCTCACATAATAAAACACTGACAGGCCAGGGAAAAGGTGAGAACGTTTCAAATAATTGCAGCAGTGATGTGACGCCTGCAGAACTTACGTCACTATGTTCAAACACTGTGTTCAAATAGACAGTAAGAAATTGTGCATATCGATAAATTAGCCAGTAGGCTGACAGTACCACTAAGAGACTCAGGTCGCAATATATTTGCAAATCGAAACCCAATAATCAAAGAGGATTTAGTGATCACGCAGTGAGTGATCCCCCTCAGCAACTTGCTTCTAGATGAGTGAACTCAGAATTACTATTAAACTAAATTAAATTATTGACTTTAAAAATCTCATTTGTAAAGCATGGGAGAAACTGTTCTCTATTCATAAAATCCACTCTCCCACACGGCCTGTTGTGCATGGTATAGCCATGTGAGTAATTCTCACCAAAGGAATGTGGCAAGAAGTAATTTATACCACTAGTTTTTTTTCCAGGAGAAGGCTTTTAAAAACTGGGTGTGCTGCCTTCACACTTTCTTTCCCCTTCCATCAGCTGGATGCCTAAGATAACATGGCCACAGATCTGGAGAATGGAGAAACCACAATTTGGAAGAAGCCTGTGTCCCTGAGTCACCACATAGAGGGGAATTTTCCATTGAGCAAGCATACCCAAGTTGGTCTGTGCTATGAGGGAAAAATACATTTCTGTCATGTTTGAGCCATAACAGATTCTGGGGTCTCTAGGTTTCTCGCCTTCCATGTGGGAAATCTGAGTTCGATTCCCAACCAATGCACCTCACGCGCAGACACCGACTGTCTGGCAGTGGAGGCTTCCATGTTGCTATGATGCTGAAGAGGCTTCAGAGGGACTGCCAGACTAAAATGAACTAGGAAGAAAGGACTGGTCATATATTTCTGAAAATCTGCCAATGACAACCCCATGGATCACAACGGTTCAATCTGCAACCGATTATGAGGATGGTGCAGGACCAGGTAGCATTTTGTTCCATTGTGCCTGGAGTCACTATGATTCAGGGGCCAACTCAATGGCGGCTAACAAACACAATTATTATGTATCTCCTTAACCCAGACCCAGTGCCATCGAGTCGATTCCGACTCATAGGCGACCCTATAGGGCAGAGTAGAACTGCCCCATAGAGTTTCCAAGGAGCGCCTGGCAGATTTGAACTGCCGTCTTCTTGGTTAGCAGCCATAGCATTTAACCACTACACCACCAGGGTTTCCTTGTATCTCCTTACATGTTACAAAATAGAAGAACTATTCTGAGGCAAGCTATAAGAAGTTCGGAAATCTGCTCTTCTTATTCCTAAAAGCTATTTTATTCTAGACAAGTCATCTAATCTCTCTAGCCCTAATTTTGTCTGCTAAGAGTGTAGATATGTTAGACATACCCACAGAAAAACATCTTCAGGAAGATTTAAAATGCATTTATAAAGTATGGCCAAAAAGTTGTTATGTCAAAGAAAATAAATATTGCATGTTTTGAGGCAGTTTTAGGAGGTGACAGATGACAGAATCTTGATTACATTTGGGCTTTTGGCACATGCCAGCACTTTCCCATTGACATTTATTCAAAGTGACTAGTGACCTACAAAGCCACCAAAATATCTATCAAAGTAACTGAAACACCAGGCTCCAAACTATAAATACTTTATGCGAACATGAATGATGCTTTCAAAATTCAGTCCTCTCCGTAGTACTTAGCACTATGTTTAGTCCTCAGCACATAATTATGGAATCTAATCGGTCAATTAGGAAGGAATATTCATTTCTCTTAACTTAGTTTGGATTGGCTAAAATCATCAATACTTCCAAATATGCTCTGCACCGTTAATAGATACATTTGAGGTTCTCTTCTACATTTAACGTTATTTAACTTGGTTTTACAGGTAATTAGTTTATAGCTTTGCTAGTGGCAAATCCAACAGCCTTTCTCTAACTCATTTCCTCTTTTTTATTTTTGAACCTGCAGAACACTTTTTCCAAAATTATCTATTCCCTTGGTTGTATCAATTGCACATAATAGTGGCATGCCTCCTACCACTCCAGTTTATTTTTCTTTTTTGGTCACTGTACCCATTTTTCTTACAGGCCTTCCTATGAAGTTTTTTTTTTTTTTCCCCCTTCTCTCTCTTTCATGCTCTTCTATCTCGGAGCTGGTGATGCCCAAATTTTTGTCTTTAGTTATGCCAATTTTCCTGGGATCTCAAATGCCTATTATAAACTACTTAAAAAATATCGTTTGCTTTCCTCAACCTGGTAGCATAGTGGTTAAGTGCTACAGTTGTTAACCAAGAGGTTGGCAGTTCAAATCCACTAGGCACTCCTTGGAAATCCTATGGGGCAGTTCCACTCTGTCCTTCAGGGTCACTATGAGTTGGAATTGACTGGACAGCCATGGGTTTGGGTTTTGGGGTTTTTTTCCTCACTATGACTTAATTTCAACATGTCAACATCTTCTCTTCTTCCAACATGAATGTCTATCCCGCTATATACTTCTTTGAATTAGTCAGTGACATCTACATTCTGCCAGTTTCAAAGCCTTTGAATATTCATTGAATTAGCCTTCTTCTTCATTTTTCACATTCAATTTGTTGCCAAGTCTTTTCAGTGTTCACTAAAAAGTACCTATTGAATCCACCACTTTTTATTGCTATGATCAGCATCTCAGTCCAGCGCTCAATTTCAAGTGTGGACTTGATTACTGTATTCTAATAAAGTCTTCATGAGTTGGAATTGACTCAACAGCAAGGAGTTTGGGTTTGGTTTTTCAATTGGTTTCTCTAACTCCAAGCTTCTCTCATTCCAACCTATTATGTACTTTTCTGGCTGTACCTTGGAACCACCAGGGAGCTTTTAATAACACATGGATACAAGGATCCTCCCCAAGAAATGCAGATTTAATTGGTCTGAGGTGCAATCTGAGCACTAGGATCTTTAATTCTCCACATTGATTAAATATATAGTCAATATTGAGAACCACTGAGGTATACACTTGCCAGTCTACGTTTATTCTCAGGAACTGCGTCCTTTTTTGTGGATCTAGTATGTCAGAGCAATTCTTTCATTATAGTTTCTAACTGGCTATTGTTAGTATATAGAAAAAGCTACTAATTTCCACACATTAATTTGTAAGTGGACATCTTAGTGAATTTTTTCATCTCTATAAGATTTTTTTAAATGGTATCTTGGGCTTTCTAGGTATGTAAACATATCATCTGCATTAGTTTCCTATGGTTGCTGTACCACATTACCACAAATTTAGTGGATTAAAACAACACAAATATCTTAGAATTCTGGAGGTCAGAAGTTTAAAATGGGTCCACAGGACTTAGTTCTTTGCAGAGACTCTAAGGGAGAATCTGTTTCCCTGTCTTTACCAGCTATATGTAAATGCAGCTTACATTCTCTGACGTGTGACTCCTTCATCCATCTTCGAAGTTAGCAAAGTAGCATCTTCTCTCCTCTATGGCTTCTTCTTCCATTCTTACATCTTCTAACTCTAATTTTACTGCTTCTCTCTTACAAGAATGCTTGTAACCGCATTGGGTCCATCCAGGTAATCTAGGATTGTCTCTGAATCTCAAGAGCATTACCTTAATCACATCTGCAAAGTCCCTTTTGCCATACAAGGTAACATACAGCTTTCAGAAATTAGAATAAGGGTATCTTTGGAGGCCATTATTCAGCCTGCTATATCATTTTTTTTAATGTCATATTTGAACCAATATATCAAATATATTGCCATTTCAACATGTCATTACATAATTATTGAATTATTTATTTCATAAAAAATCTTCAAAATCCAAATGTATACATTATGCTTAAAGCATTTCTCAATTCTGACTAGCCGTGTTACCATGCTCAGTAGCCACGGGTGGCTCATGGCTATCATATTGGACAGTTAATCTTGTCATTGTCGTTTGTTATCAAGGAGTCGATTTTGACTCATGACGACCCCATGTGTGCAGAGTAGAACTGCTCTGTATGGTTTTCAAGACTGTGACCTTTTGAAAGCAGATCATTAGGCTTCTCTTCTGAGGCACCTCTGGGTGAGTTCAAACCACCAACCTTTCAACCAGTAGTGGGGCACTGAACCGTTTGTACCACCCAGGGACCTTAGTTCAATTTTAGAGGGTGATTATTTCTTCCTAATACCATATCTGCAGTTTTAGTAACTGCACTAGAGGACACTAGTTGAGATAATTTAGAAGTGATGAGTTTTCTAGGCCATTAGTTGACAAACTATGGTCTTTGGGCCAAATTCAGCCCATTGCCTGTTTTTATAAATAAAGTTTTATTGGAACACAGACATGGTCATTTTTTTGTGTACTGTCTATGGCTGCTTGCTCAACAACAGCAGAGTTGAGTAGTTTTGACAGTGACCATATGGCCCACAAAGCCTAAAACATTTACTATATGGCCCTTTATAGAAAACGTTTGCCAATCCCGTCTAATCTCCAAACTGAAATCTCAGAGATAAAACATACAAAAAATGCATTTTTTAAACAGCTTTATTGAGATATAATTCACCTATTTAAATTATACAATTCAGTGGTTTTTAGTATACTAACAGATATATGCAACCCTCACCACAGTCAATTTTAGAACTTTTTCATCATTTCAGAAAGAAACCCCATACCTTTAACTATTATCACCTTATTCCGTGACCCTCCCTCCAGGTTTGAGCAATCACTAATCTACTGTCTTGGTATGTCTCATGTCTTTTTGTTCATTACTGCTTTCTTTTGCCCTAAGTGAATATACACAACTTTTTTTTTTTTTTATATGTATGTATAGGTTATTATCTATTTCTGAATGTAGGTATTCCCTCCTGGTCTTACTATTTGCTAAAAAGTAGTTGGGGGCAGAGTTGAGCTTAGAATAACATCCTCTATTATGGGGAAATATCTTTCCTCAGTTTTCAGAATTCCTACCTTTGGAATTAAGAAGATTATGCAAACTCACAGGTCCTCTTTTTAATTTAGTGTTTATCTCTGCTCAGCTAAATCAGAAGAGGACTTAAAAAATCTGACTGATGCTTTTCCTCTTTCTTGTACTCTGCCTCACCCCAGGTCATGTCTGTTGGATCAGAAGCTGTCTCAGAAAAGGAAAAGATGTCAGGCATTTTTATAGTATGAAATTAAGTTCCAAAGGGTGTGTTTTCTGCTTCTCCCTAGGCCTGTGCATACTCAGGTCATCTTCATTCCTAGTAAGGGACTCTTTAAGACTTTTAGGACAAATTTAGTAACATTTAGGACATTTTTACCCTTGTTTATGTTTGAAGTAATAAGACTCTATGAGGGGGTAAAGAAAGACCGAAGAAGAATTGACACCTTTGAACTACGGTGTTGGCAAACGATATTGAATATACCATGGTCTGCCAAAAGAAGGAACAAATCTGCCTTGGAAGAAGTATAGCCGGAATGTTCCTTAGAAGCAAGGATGGAGAGACTTCATCTCACATATTTTGAACATCTTATCAGGAGGGATCAGTCCCTCGAGAACGACATCATGCTTTGTAAAGTACAAAGTCAGTGAAAAACAGGAAGACCCTCAACAATATGGACTGACACAGTAGCTGCAACAATGGGCTCAAGCATAACAAAGACCACGAGGATGGTGAAGGACCAGGCAGTATTTCGTTCTGTTGTGCATAGGCTCATTATGGGTTGGAACCAACTTGTGGCATCTAACAACAACATGAGGGGATGAATTAACACACTCCTTCCCAAGCACCAGGAGCCAGTTGCCACCAAGTCAAATCTGACTCATGGTGAGCCCATGTGTGTGTCAGAGCAGAACTGTGCTCCATAGGCCTGATAGTTAATGTGTCAACTTGGCTAAGCTATGATTCTCAGTGATTTGGTAGATAGTATAATAATCACCATCTGTTTTTGTGATCTAAGAAGCCAAGCAGTTGAAAGAGGAGTTTCCCTGGGGTTTGACCTGCCTCCAGTATATAAATGATGTTCTAGCAAAGATCGTTCTCTCTCTTGACCCTGCACTCTTCTAATCACCTGACCTCCAGTTCTTGGAATGTAGGCCTGCAGAAGTCTTCAGCTTGAAGCCTGACTTGCAGATTTTGGATTTGTTAGCTCTTGCAACCATGCGAGCTAGCACAAGCCTTAAGCATTCCATCTGACCCAAGGATTTAGGATTTGCCAGACCCCACAAATGCGTGAGCCATTTCCTTGAAGTAAATCTCTCTATGTATATATGTATATATACACTTCGGCGTTTCTCAAGCTGAAAGAACTGAAGAAAAAATTCAAGCCTCGAGTCGCAATAGTGAAGGATTCTATGGGGAAAATATTAAACGACGCAGGAAGCATCAAAAGAAGATGGAAGGAATACACAGAGTCATTATACCAAAAAGAATAAGTCAATGTTCAACCATTTCAACAGATGGCATATGATCAGGAACCGATGGTACTGAAGGAAGAAGTCCAAGCTGCTCTGAAGGCATTGGCGAAAAACAAGGCTCCAGGAATTGACGGAATATCAACTGAGATATTTCAACAAACAGATGCAGTGCTGGAGGTGCTCACTCATCTAAGCCAAGAAATATGGAAGACAGTTTCCTGACCAACTGCCTGGAAGAGATCCATATTTATGTCTATTCCCCAGAAAGGTGATCCAACTGAATGTGGAAATTATACAACAATATCATCAATATCACATGCAAGCAAAATTTTGCTGAAGATCATTTAAAAATGGCTGCAGTAGTATATTGACAGGGAACTGCCAGAAATTCAGGCCAGGTTCAGAAGAGGACATGGAACCAGGGATATCATTGCTGATGTCAGATGGATGGATCCTGGCTGAAAGCAGAGAACAACAGAAGGATGTTTACCTTGTTTTATTGACTATGCAAAGGCATTCGACTGTGTGGATCATAACAAATTATGGATAACGTTGAGAAGAATGGGAATTCCAGAACACTTAATTGTGCTCGTGAGGAACCTTTACATAGATCGAGAGGCAGTTGTTTGGACAGAACAAGGGGATACTGATTGGTTTAAAGTCAGAAAAGGTATGCGTCAGTGTTCTATTCTTTCACCATACCTAGTCAATCTGCATGCTGAGCAAATAATCCGAGAAGCTGGACTATATGAAGAAGAACGGGGCATCAGGATTGGAGGAAGACTCATTAACCACCTGTGTTATACAGATGACACAACCTTACTTGCTGAAAGTGAAGAGGACTTGAAGCATTTACTAATGAAGATCAAAGATGATAGCCTTCAGTATGGATCAGACCTCAACGTAAAGAAAGCTGGACAACGAATAAGGAAGACTGAAGAAGAATTGACATGTTTGAATTGTGGTGTTGGCGAATATATTGAATATACCATGGACTGCCAAAAGAACGAACAGATCTGTCTCGGAAGAAGTACAACCAGAATGCTCCTTAGAGGCAAGAATGGTGAAACTGCGTCTTACATACTTTAGACATGTTGTCAGGAGGGATCAGTGCCTGGAGAAGGACATCATGCTTGGCAGAGTACAGGGTCAGCGGAAAAGAGGGAGACCCTCAACGAGGTGGATTGACACAGTAGCTGCCAAGAATGAGCTCAAGCATAACAACGATTGTAAGGATGGCTCGGGACCTGGAGGTGTTTCTTTCTGTTGTGCATGGGGTTGCTATGAATCAGAATTGACTTGATGGCACCTAACAACAGCAACAACAAACACTTCACTGCTTTTGCCCCTCGAGAGAACCCAGACTAAGACAATAGGGTTTTCAATGACTGGTCTTTCAAGCATCACCATGGTTGCTCAAGAGGAATGGATTATAGGATAAACAAGAGTGTAGTATGGATATCACTGAAGATACTTCATGAACTTAGTCAAGAGATGATGGTAGCTTGGACTAAGTTTAGGACTGTGGAGTCGGAGCGAATTGAACAAGTTAAGGTATATTTTGGAGGTAGAACCAACAAGACACTGATAGATTGGGTATGGAAGGACAGAAAAAGACAAACAATGATTCCTAAGTTTTGCATCTTGAGCAACAGAAAAAATTAATAATGCGATTTTCTAAAAGAACATTAGGAGAAGAGCAGTTTGGGGAGGCATAAACCAATAATTATGGCATGGGTATTTTAAGTTTGAGATCTCTATTAGGTATGCAAATTAGAACATCCAATAGGGAGCTGGATATAGCTATCTGAAGTTCAGGGGATATGACAGGTCAAGGTTACATATATACTTGGGGGTCATCAGCAATGAATGTATTTCAAGCCATAGGCCTAGACGTGATCACCTAAGGAGAAAAAAGTACATAAAGAGAAGCAGACAGAGTAAGATGTCTGGGAAACTTCGATATTTAACAACCCCATAAATGAAGAGGAGCCTGCCAAGAAGACTGAAGTCTGCAAGTACAGCTCGAGGAAAATGTTTTAAGGAGAATGGAGAACTATATCCAATGTTGGTGAAAGGCCAGTAAGATTATATCAGAAAAATAGACATTGGACATTGAATTTTCCAAGATGTAAGTTGTTGGTGACCTTGATAAGAATAATATCACTGGAATCATCAGAAAAGTGACTAGAGGTTAAAATAAAAAAAGAGTAAGGACAGTAAGTACAGACAACTCTTTCAAGAATGTTTGCAGGGAATAGAGTCAGAAAATGAGGCATAGTGGGAGGGGATGTGTGGGATAAAGATGGTGACACAAACGTGTTCCTATGCTGTCTGGATTGATCCTATTAGAGAGGGGGTGCGTTAATGATGCAGGCGAAAAAGGAGCTAACTGAAAGACTGAAGTCTTCTAAGAGGCTAGAGGAGACTAGGGAAATCCAGAGTACAAATGGAGGAGTCAGACTTTTCTGAGAAAAAGAAGTTTAAGACTGAATTAAGTTTTAATTGTTTGTGACTGATAGACTGAGATACTACTCCAAGGCTGGACCACATGGATTTGGGCTTACATTTGAATCCTATATCATTTTTTAGCTGCTATGTCCATTGCTTGGCAAATGTCTTTCATAGTTGTTAGATTTGTACCTATTTCTTAGTTTTATTGTAAAGAGAGACAGTTTTTATTCTTTTAGGAATGCTGAAGACAGGTGAAGAGAAATATTGTCATTCATTCCTGTAATATTTTCACAGACGTTTTCTACTATTTAAAATAAAATCAATAGCACTATTAGTTTAATATTTTCCAAGATCCTCATCATCCAGGCATGGCTTATAGATTTTACATTTCTAAAAATTCTGTCACCCTCCCTCCCTATTTTTATAGCTTTCTCTCTCTATCTGAAAGACAGCACAGTTTAAATACTATTGGCTTGAAAGCGAAGTAGAGAATATTTCCCTCATCTCAGTGTTTTCTCTAAGGGTATCCTAGGAGGATGCTTAATTAGAAAACAATGATTTACGTGTTTAATTCTTTTAACTAGGTTCAAAACAATACAACTGTATTGGCATAATTTATTTTTGACCAACATTTCCAAACTCATTTTCCAATTTGTAGAACTGAGTTGAGATATTGACTAATTAATGAAATTAACTTATTATTTTCATAATGCTATTGCATAATCATCAATCATCCTTGAATATGAGTTAGGAGTTTTATGGTGGTTTGTTCACAGGCAGTGTAATATGCTACGTCGGGTGATGTAAAAAGCCCAGAGAACTGAGATCGTTTCTATGTATAAGCATCCTTCGTCAGATTGAAACAAACAAACATTACTCTGAAGATTGGACAAGGGTAATGACTCCATTTCTTCTTAGAGCTGTCCCTTAAAAGCCACAGGAAAGTTCAAACCTCTCTCATGTCACGTATTCAATTTTGACCTTGGAATATAAGAGAAACAGCACAAAATATAAAATTATGAAACCTGGGTTTATATTCTAGCTTTCTCCCTTAAACACCTGGGACCATGGGCAAATCATCAGTTCTGAACTGTTAGTTTTGTCCTCTCTAATCCTGGGATGAGAATATTTATTTTTGTGAGGATTAACTGAGGAAATGTTTATGAAAGCATTTTAAATAGCAAAGCAATATAAAAATATATTTTTGTTTTAGTAATTATTATCATCATCATCATTATTATTTGGACATGTCCCAGAGCTGGATCCCTCATTTATGATCATTAAAAATAATGCTTTATGAAATAGTGATTGTATGTACATATTTGAATGAATCTAGAAAATTAGCAACTTGATAAGTAAGCTAAAACCAGTTATTTTTATTTTTATTCTCCCCCACATGCACATTCTCATAAATGTGTGTTGAAATGTTTATTAAATGTTGTTATCAGCTCATTCCTGCATTTTCAAAATGCTTCCTATAAGCACAGCCCTCAGTTTTAAAGTAGCTCACACTTAACTGAGCTCTTACTTTGAGCTAGAAACTGTTCTGAGAATTTGAAATGAAATCTCATTTAATCATCCTAATAGCTCTGGTGGCATAGTGGTTAACAGCTTAGCTACTAACCAAAAGGTAAGCAGTTCAAATCCACCAGCTGCTCCTTGGAAACTCTATAAGGTGGTTCTACTTTGTCCTATAGGGTTGCTATGAGTTGGAACCAATTCGACAGCCCCTAACAATAATGACAATAATAACTCTATAAGGGAGGTACTGTGATGAGCTCTACTTTAAAAATACAATTTCCCTATGGTAGGCAATTTCAAATTCCTAAAAACGGTGCTTGCCTTAAAACACTGGAAAGACAAATGAATCAGCTTGTGGGTCCACCCCTGGGGAATGTGTTTGTCATGAAAAGGGATTTGTATTATACCATCTTCAGCATCAGTTACAGTTTATATTGGAAACTTGAATTTCCCTGCCGAGCATATTTTGTGACATTTTCACTAACCTCCTAATTGAGAAAAAGCTGAGCTATCAACTGTCAATTCTGATAATTTTAAAGCGAAAGGGTAATTTGTATCGACCTCATTCCAAAAAACTGTGCAATGTAGATATAAGGTTACACCAACATGGGCCTTGGAGAAGATTCTCCATGGAGACAGACCATTGTATCTTCCACAGGAACTAGGACAATGTGAAAAACATAGGCTCTCAGTAAATGCTTGCTGAATTGAACTGAAGCAAGATTGCTAAATTAGATAACAGGAGAAAAGTCAAAAGAGTGAACGAGAAGCAGGTTATTGGAGAAATAAAGAAAACAGAGGTAAATTGCCCTGGGCCTCAGCGGTATTAAGTGTAGACATGAGGTACACTCTGTGAATGTGTTTGATAGTGGATAGCTTCAGTTGTTTAATCACTTGCCAAGAGAACGATACTTGGAATAATTTTGAACATAAAGACTGTTCAATCACACCATTTTGTTCTTTGTTAAATGGGGAAGTCAGGTGAAAGTATTTTGACATTTTCAAATATTTGTCAAATGTAAAACATGAGTCCTTCATGGCATTTGTTCTCACATCTTGCTTAACAGTTCCTTCCTTGAAATAACAGGACTTATTTTATGTGGGGTGGAAACCCTGGTGGCATAGTGGTTAAGTGATACGGCTGCTAACCAAAGGGGTCAGCAGTTTGAATCTGCCAGGCACTCCTTGGAAACTCTATGGGGCAGTTCTACTCTGTCCTATAGGGTCACTATGAGTGGGAATCGACCCGATGGCACTGGGTTTGTTTTTTTTTGGTTTACATGCGGGGTGAGTGGAAAGATCATGGGATTTCAAGTCAGACCAACAGGTTCAAATGTTATCTCTGCTACTCTGACATTGAGCAAGTCATTTAACTTCTCTGATGGTTGTTCTCAAATTTGAAGATGCATAGAATCACTCGGTATGCTTGTTAAAATGTGGATTCCCAGGCCTCACTCACAGAGATTCTTGTTCAGTGATATAGTGTAAATCCCAGGAACCAGATTTTTAATAGGAATTCAAAGGTATTCTAAGGCAGATGATATAGGATTCTCACTTAAAGAGTGTCCTAAAAAAAAAAAAAACAGAGCAAACCTACTGCTGTTGAGTTGATTCTGACTCATAGTGACTCTATAGGACAGGGTAGAACTGCCCCATAGGTTTCTAAGACTGTGAATCTTTATGGAAGCAGACTGCCACATCTTTCTCCTAGAGGGCAGCTGGTGGGCTCCAATCACTGATCTTTCAATTAGCAGTCAAGTACTTGAACCAGTGTGCCAACCAGGGCTTCTCAAACAGTGCTGTATGAATTGATAATATCTTATCTGTAAGTAGGAAATGATAATACCTACTGGACCAGGTTATGGGGGAGGGGGGTGAGTTGTAGTAAATGAAATAACATATGTGAAGTCATATAGCTCAGTACTGGCATACTGGAAGTATTAAATAAATGTTGCCAATAGGAATACAAGGAAAATTCCTAAATATTATAAATGGCATTTATACAAGGCCAACAGCCAATATCATCCTAAAATGAGACAGACTGAAACCATTCCCACCGAGAACAGGAACCAGACAAGGGTGACCTTTATTACCATTCTTATTCAACATTGTGCTGGAGGCCCTAGCCAGAGCTATAAGGCTAGATAAAGAAATAATGGGCAACCAAATTGGAAAAGAAGAAGTAAAAGTATCTCTGTTTGCAGATGATGTGATCTTACACACAGAAAAACCTAAAGAATCCTTAAGAAAACTACTGAAACTAATAGAAGAGTTTAGCAGAGTATCAGGATACAAGATAAACATACATAAATCAGTTGGATTCCTCTACATCAACAAACAGAGCAAAGAAGAGGAAATCACCAAATCAACACCATTTACAGTAGCCCCTAAGGAGATAAAGTACTTAGGAATACCCAAAGGTGTAAAAGACCTATACAAAGAAAACTACAAGTCACTATTGCAAGAAACCAAAAGAGAAGTACATAAGTGGAAAAACATACCTTGTTCATGGATAGGAAGACTCAATATTGTAAAAATGTCTATTCAGCCCAGAGCTATCTATAGATACAACTCAATCCCTATCCAAATATCAGTAACATTTTTTAATGAGATGGAGAAACAGATCACCAACTTCATATAGAAGGGAAAGAAGCCCCAGATAAGTAAACCATTACTGAAAAAGAAGAACAAAGTGGGAGACCTCACACTACCTGATTTTAGAACATATTTATACAGCCACGGTAGTCAAAACAGCCTGATACTGGTACAACAACAGATACATAGACCAATCGAACAGAATTCAGAATCCAGACATAAATCCATCCATATATGAGCAACTGATATTTGACAAAGTCTGTTAAAAGGGGAAAAGACAGTTTCTTTAACAAATGATGCTGGTATAACTGGATATCCATCTGCAAAAAAATGAAACAAGACCCATACCTCACACCATGCACAAAAATGAACTCAAAATGGATCAAAGACCTAAATATAAAATCTAAAAATGATAAAGTTGATGGAAGAAAAAATAGGAACAACATTAGGAGCCCTAATACATGGCATAAACGGTATACAAAACATTACTAGAACTGCAAAAACAGCAAAAGAGAAATTAGACAACTGGAAGCTCCTAAAAGTCAAACACCTATGCTCATCCAAAGACTTGACCAAAAGAATAAAAGATTACCTACAGATTGGGAAGAGGTTTTTAACTATGACATCTCCAATCAGCAGCTGATCTCTAAAATATATATGTTACTGCAAAAACTCAACAACAAAAAGACAAATAACCCAATTAAAAAACAGGCACTTCACTAAAGAAGACATTCAGGTAGCTAACAATACATGAGGAAATGCTCAGGTTCACTAGCCATTAGAGAATTGCAAGTCAAAACTACAATGAGATTCCATCTCACTCCAACAAGGCTGGCATTAGCGCAAAAAATACAGAATAATAAATGCTTGGGCCGTTATGGAGAGACTGGGACACTTATATACTGCTGGTGGGAATGTCAAAAATGGTACAACCACTTTGGGAATCGATTTGGTGCATCCTTAAGAAGCTAGAAATAGAATTACCATACAACCCAGCAACCCCACTCCTTGGAATATAATCTAGAAAAGTAAGAGCCTTTACACAAACAGATATATGTACACTCATGTTCACTGTAGCACTGTTTACAACAGCAAAAAGATGGAAGCAACCAAGGTGCCCATCAACAGATGAATGGATAAATAAATTATGGTACATTCACACAATGGAATACTATGTATCGATAAAGAACAATAATGAGTCCACGAAACATTTTGTAATATGGAGGAACCTGGAAGGCATTATGCTGAGTGAAATTAGTCAGCTGCAAAAGGACAAATATTGTAGGAGACCACTATTAAAAGAACTCTTGAAATAATCTATACAGAGAAGAAAATATTCTTTGATCATTACAAAAGGGTGGAGGGAGAGAAGGGGGGGGACTCACAAATTAGATAGTAGACAAGCACTAATTTAGGTGAAGGGATGGACAACATACAATACAGGAGAGACCAGCACAACTGGACTATACCAAAAGCAAAGAAGTTTCCTGAATAAACTGAATACCTTGAAGTCCAGAGTAACAGGGGTAGGGGTTTAGGGACCATGGTTTCAGAGGACATCTAGGTCAACTGGCATAAAAAACTATAATGAAAACGTTCTACATCCTATTTTGGAGAGTGGCCTCTGGGGTCTTAAATGCTAGCAAGCGGCCACCTAAGATCCAACAATTCGTCTCAACCCACCTGGAGCAAAGGAGAATGAAGAACACCAAAGACAAAAGGTAAGTATGAGTCCAAGAGTTGGAATGGGCCACGTAAATCAAAGACTACATCAGCCTGATACCAGATCTAGATGGTGCCTAGCTACAACTGCTGACTGCCATGACAGGGAGCACAACAGAGAATCCCTGAAGGAGCAAGACAGCAGTGGGATGCAGACCCCAAATTCTAGTAAAAAGACCAGACTTAATGGTCTGAGACCAGAGGGACCCTGGAGGTCACGGTCCCCAGACCTTCTGTTAGCCCAAGACAGGAACTATTCTCGAAGACAACTCTTCAGACAGGGACTGGACTGGACTACAAGACAGAAAATGATGCTGGTGAGGAGTGGGCTTCTTGAATCAAGTAGGCACATGAGTCTATCCGCACAGCTCCTGTCTGGAGTGGAGACATGAAGGCTGAGGGGGACAGAAGCTAGCTGAATGGACACGGAAACACAGGGTGGAGAGAAGGAGTGTGCTCTCTCATCAGGGGGAGAGCAACTAGGAGTATATAGCAAGGTGTATATAAGGTTTTGTATGAGAGACTGACTTGATTTGTAAACTTTCACTTAAAGCACATTAAAATTTAATAAAAAATAAATGTTGCCAGGTGTCATTCAATAATTTCCTGAAGCTTACAAAACTCACAGAAAGTGCTATAGTTATTATTATAGACATATTATTATAGCAAAAGGGTATAAATCAGTATCATCATAAACCAAACCAAACCTGTTGCTGTCAAGTCAATTCCAACTCATAGTGACCCTATAGGACAGAGTAGAACTGCCCCATAGAGTTTCCAAGGAGCACCTGGCAGATTTGAACTGCCAACCTTTTGGTTAGCAGTCATAGCACTTAACCACTACGCCACCAGGGTTTCCAGTATCACCATAAAGAAGGGGCATATGGGCAAGGCCCTCCCTTTGCAGTCAGGAAGCTCTCAGAGACCCAGTATTCACACTTTTGTTCGCTTCATTATGCTTCAATGATTGAGGACTCATTGCATATGCATGATAGGTTAAATTATGCTTCGTGTTGTTAGTTGATATCAGGTGGTCTTTTTAAGTTGGCCCCCTCCACTCATCAGCACAAACCTCCAGGTATAATTTAGATAACAAAGGTACCTCAATAACTCAGAAAATCGCAAAGGTTTTGAGTTATCTTCTCGGGAAACAAAGGCAAAACTGCATTCCTTTAGATAAATTTCTTTTTGGAACATATTATTGTGCTTTAGGTGAAAGTTCACACGGAAAATTATTTTCCCGTTCAATAATTTATACCCAAATTGTTCTGTGACATTGGTTGCAATCCCTGCAATATGTCAGCACTCTCCACATTTCTACCCTGGGTTCCCTGTTTTCATTCATGCAGGTCTCCTGCCTTGCCCTACCTTTTCATCTATGTTTTTGGGTAAATGCTGTTCTTTTGATCTCATATAGTTGATTGCTTTAAGAAGCACATTCCTCAAGGCTGTTATTGTTATTATATAGGACAAACCATTAATTGGGTGGAAAAGAGTGGGTTCATTTCCAAGTTAGAAGGGAATCTTAGGAAAAGAGACTCTGGGATTCCTCTAGTCTCTATCAGTCTAGCTAAGTCTGGTCTTCTTCATGAATTTGAATTTTGTTCTACATTTTTCTCCCATTCTCACTGGGACTTTCCATTGTGTCCCTGTTCAGAGCGGTGGGTAGTGGTAGCCGAGCACCATCTAATTCTTCTGGTCAAGCTAGAGGAGGCTATGGTTTTTTCGTGTGGGCCATTAGTCCTCTGGACTAATTGCTTCCTTGAGTCTTTGGTTTTTCTTCACTCTCCTTTACTCTAGATGGGAAAAGACCAAATGTTGTATCTTACATGGCCTCTTGCAAGCTTTTAAGACCTCAAATGTTCCTCATAATTAGGATGTAGAACATTATCTTTATGAACTATGTTCCACCTATTGACCTAAGATGTCTCCCGAGACTATGGTCCTTAGCCTTCAAGCCTGGTAACTCAGTTCCACGAGGTGTCTGGATATGTCTAAGAAGTTTCCTTAACTGTTCACTGTTCTCCCTGTGTGCTACATTTCTATATATATATATATATATATATACGAAACCCTGGTGGCGTAGTGGTTAAGTGCTATGGCTGCTAACCAAAGGGTCGGTAGTTCCAATCTACCAGGTGCTCCTTGGAAACTCTATGGGGTAGTTCTACTCTATCCTATAGGGTCACTATGAGTTGGAATCAACTTGACGGCACTGGGTTTGGTTTGGTTTTTGGTTGTATATATAGATACATGTATATGAATATACATGCAGTGCAAATATGTATACACAAATATCCACATCTATATCTACATAAAATTAACCACACCTTTAATTAGTTCAGTCGAAGAGACTTCTCCCTGCTCTGAACTCTTTCAATTATTATTGCTGGAGACATCTATTTAGCACTTAACATATGCTATTTGGGAAATGCTATTTGCCATTAAAATAAATGCCTTATTGAGGACTGGATCCCATGTTATAAACCTCTTTGTAACCTGGTGCCCAGCAAAGATCCTCAAACATAATAATAATAAAAAAAACATAATAGTTGTGTGATAAATGTTTAGTGATGATACTTACAAAACAAATAAAATGTAAATAAAAATAATTTAAATAAATACGACTCTTGAAATAAATCTTGTTTAAAACTTTAATATTAAAAATATTTAAATAAAAAAACGGAAGTTTTTGATACCTAGGAATTCAACTCTTACATTAGCTGACCTTGGCACTAATTGCATATTGTTTTCGCTAATCATCTCCCTTCTGCCTATTATTTGAGACCCAGTTCAAGTTCCAACTTCTCTTTAAAAGCTTCTCTGATTACTCCAGGTTTCATTGGTTTCCTTCCCTTCTGATCTCCTGTAATCTCCTTAGAATATAACATATCATTTTGTAGTAGTAGAAGCAGTGTAATGGCAGAATTTTTCCTACTCTTACCCTTACTAAAAAATCATCAATTCACTTACCAGAAATCTAGATCATTCACAGTTGGTATGTCATAATTTAAGTGCCTCTCTCTCTAATGACTCTAGTCAAAATTTACTTTCATTTCCTCTAAATGCCCATAATACTTACACTGTGATACTTTTCACATTTTTCTTTATTAACGATTATCTAAGTACATACTTAGCTCTTATGCAATCAAAGGAAAAGTTAGGTAACAAGGTTGCAGGAGATGTAACACTGAGAACCTCAGCAACACGAGTTCTTGGACCTTCCCTCTGGTCTTCTACTATGGTTTTGAGTAAGCTACAAACTCCATTTATCTCCCTACCTCTCAATTCATATTCTCAAATCAGCTCTTCATACAAATAGTTAAGATTTCATCAATAGCATTAAGTTTAATGTTCTGCTGCTACATTTGGAAAAGAAGACATGCAAGAAGTAACTTCAAATTAAAATTGTAACTCAACTTCAAATTGTTCCTATTTTTACTTTTTCTCCAACTTTTTTTTTTTTTTTTTTGGAAAAATTTCAAACCTAATGAGAAGTCATAAAACTAATTCACCATTAGTTAGCATTTTTGCCAGACTTTCTACCCCTCTCCCATCTCTCTCAACTATGTGAACTATGTGTACCACGTAGCAAACTTCCTGACACTTTACCCCTAAATATCTCCCCCACTTAGTTGATCAATTAACTGGGGGAGCAAGTGTGGCACCAATAGAGCAATTGGGGTGGTAGCAGTATAGGCTGGAAGACTATTGTAGTCACTGAGTCAGAGTTGACTGGATAGTAATGGGCTATATTAGGAAGTAAATGTCTTGAGAGCAAGATCTACTTCTCACTCATCTACATTTCCCATTTTATCTAAAACATTTATTTCCACATAGGAAACAACAAAAAAAAACAACCAAACTCGTTCCTGTTGAGTCGATTCCTACTCACAGCAACCTTACAGGACAGAGTAGAATTTCCCCGCAGGGTTTCCAAGGAGTGGCTGGTGGATTTGAACTGCCAACCTTTGGTTAGCAGCCGAGTGCTTAACCGTTGGGTTGCCAGGGGTCCAATATACTAGGCACTCAAAATCCTCAGATGGGCAGATGGGCAGGAAGGAACTTCATGGTGTGGATGTTTTCTTAAGTTACAAACGGATTATAAATTCCTTAAAGGGCAAGGACCATATTTTTTATGGTTACACTCCTGCAGTTGTTAGATGCCATTGAGTTGGTTCCAATTCACATATAGCGACCCTACATACAACAGAACGAAACACTGCCAAGTCCTGAGTCATCCTCACAATTCTTATGCTTGAGCCCACTGTTGCTGCTACTGTGTCAATCCATCTCGTCGAGGGTCTTTCTTTTTTCCATGACCTTCTACTTAACTAAGCATGATGTTCTTCTCAAGTGACTGGTCCCTCCTGATAACACGTCCAAAGTAAATGAGATGATGAAGTCTTAACACCTTCACTTCCAAGGAGGACTCTGGCTGTATTTCTTCCAAAACAGACTTGTTTGTTCTGGCAGTCCATGGTACATTCAATATTCTTTGCCAACACCATAATCCAAAGGTATTAATTCTTCTTTGGTCTTCCTTATTCATTGTGCAGCTTTCCCATGCATATGAGGCAACTGAAAATACCATGGCTTGGGTGAGGTGCCCCTTAGCCCTCAAAGTGACATCTTTGTTTTTCAACACTTTAAAGAGGTCTTTTGCAGCAGGTTCGCCCAATGCAATACGTCATTTGATTTCATGACTGCTGCTTCCATGGGCGTTGATTATGGATCCAACTAAAATGGAATCCTTGACAACTTCAATCTTTTCTCCATTTATCATGATGTTGCTTATTGGTCCAGTTGTGAGGATTTTTGTTTTAGGTTGAGGTATAATCCATACCGAGGACTGTAGTCTTTGATCTTCATCAGTATGTGTTTCAAGGGCTCTTCACTTTTGGCAAACAAGGTTGTGTCATCTGCATATTGCAGGTTGTTAATGAGTCTTCCACCAATCCTGATGCCACATTCTTCTTTATATAGTTCAGCTTCTCAGATTATTTGCTCAGCGTACAGACTGAATAAGTATGGTAAAAGGATGCAATCCTGATGCACACCTTTCTTGACTGTAAACCACACAGTATCCCCTTGTTCTGTTCAAAAGATGGCCTCTTGGTATATGTACAGGTTTTGCATGAGCCCAGTTAAGCATTCTGGAATTCCCATTCTTCACAATTTTATCCATAATTTGTTATGATCCACACAGTTGAATGCCTTTGCATAGTCTATAAAACACAAGTAAACATCTTTTGGTATTCTCTGGTTTCAACCAGGATCCATCTGACATCAGCAATGGGCTGCTAATTGAAGGCATAAATCAGCTCTTCATATAAATAGTTAAGATTTCATCAATAGCATTAAGTCTAATGTTCTGCTGCTACACTTGGAAAATAAGACATTTAAGAAGTAACTTCAAATTAAAATTGTACCTCAACTTCAAATTGTTCCTATTTTTACTTTTTCTCCAGCTTTTTTTTTTTTTTGAAAAATTTCAAACCTACTGAGAAGTTGTAAAATTAATTTACCTTTAGTTAGCATTTTTGCCACATTTGCTGCCCCGTCCCACCTCTCTCACCTATGTGAACTATGCGTAGCACATAGCAAACGTCCTGACACTTTACCCTGAAATATCTCAGAATGTATCTATATTTCCCATAAACAAGGACATTTTCCTACATAACCGCAATGTCTTTACTCAATCAAGAAATTTAACATGGATTCAATGATATAATCAAATATACAATCCATATTCAAATTTCTCCCCGAAGTCCTTTATACCTTTTTTTTTTTTTTTTTAACACAATCCATAATCCAGTCAACGTACACAGATTGCACTGGCTTAATATATCTCTCTAAAAAAAAAAAAAAAATCTCTCTAGTCTCCCTTAAACCAGAAAAATTTCCTTTAATGTACAACTATCCTTCATGATATTGACATTTTAATAGTCTGTCAGTTGACTTTTAGACTGTCCCACATTCTGGATTTGTCTGATTGTTTCTTCATGATGAAATCCAGTTTAAACATTTTTGGCAAGAACACTGCATAGATGATGTCGTATAATTCTCCCTGAATCACAGAAGACACATA
Organism: Elephas maximus indicus; assembly: GCF_024166365.1. NCBI lineage: Eukaryota > Metazoa > Chordata > Mammalia > Proboscidea > Elephantidae > Elephas > Elephas maximus. The sequence goes on along the minus strand of NC_064837.1, from coordinate 39,410,876 downwards.
ATGTCAATTTGTCCTGTTAATAGGGGGCTGAACTTGACTACTTGATTACGGTGGTACCTGCCAGATCTTTTCTTTATAAAAATACCTTTTTTCCTGCCATTTAGTAGGATATTTTGAGACTGTGCAAATATTCCGTTCCTCAACAATCTTTCACCAAGGAGTTTTTACATCCATGAATGATCCTTGCCTGAATTAATTATTGTATTGGGTATTGGCGGTAGCAATATGGTTATATTATAATACTACCATCTCTTCCACACAGCTGGCATTCTTCTGTAAAGAAGAATATTTCAAATGCACACACACGTATTTTTGGTATCATTATGGACTTATGAATGCCTGTTTTACTCATTGTATTATAATCCATTACAATTATTTTTTATGCTCAAATTATACCAAATTCAGCCAGTGAAATACTCTCTTAGTTCACTTCCTGTGTCCACTTGACATGTTTGCAATAGTTTTTGAACACGTCCTTACTTTGAAGTGTCAAAAAAATCCCTAGACTCACCTTGTGCTTTCTCTGCCCCCAGTCTTGAAATTACTCATTTCTCAAAGGAGTCCTAGCTTCTTTTATTGAGTATTTAGGGGTTCACTATCCTTAATGAAGGCATTTAACTCAAACTTTTCAAGCTCAATTTTCAGTAGCAATTTGCTAGCGGGCCACTTCATTGTGTTCATATAACCTGAAGATGGTATTGATTTGAAACTCAAACACTGAACTGTTTTAAGAGGAGTGGTGGATGCCTCAGCTGTGCCTGGCCTGTGCTGCGAAAGGTTAGCAGGCAAATATAGGATGTAAAGTCAAATGTGTTTATTACCTGAAAAGATATTATGAGTAGTTTATATATCGACCTATGTGTTTCTGAAATTTATGCCTTAATATGCATTATATAGATACAGTGACATGCTGGCCTGTAACTTTTCTTTCCAGGAGCCCTGATGTTGCAGTAGTTAAGCACTCAACTGCTAACCGAAAGGTCAGCAATTTGAACCCACCAGCTACTCCACAGTACAAGGATGTGGCAATCTGCTTCCATAAAGATTACCGCCTTGGAAATCCTATGGGACAGTTCTACTCTGCCCTACAGGGTCGCTATAAGTTACAATCGACTCAACATCAACAGACTTTTTTTTTTTTTTTAAGTTTTCTTTCCCCTTAAATACCTCCGAATAGCCTTAGTCAAATTGTGTTCAGAATACCCTATCAGCTCAGTTTGAAAGCAGAGATGGGCCAACTTTTTCTGTAAAGACCAGATAATAAATATTTTAGACTTTGTGGGCCATTCAATCTCTGTTGCAACCCTCAAGTCTAAGGTTGTAACACAAAAGTGGCCATAGACCACATGTAAATGAATGGTTGTGGCTATGTTTCCAATAAAACTTTATTCGCAGAAAAAAGACATTGGGTCATAGTTTGCCAACTCCTGCCCCTCAACCAAACAAAAGTAATGACAACAATAATTACAGCAGCTATTCCTTCAGTATTATTATTACTACTATTTTTGCATTGTTGTTAGGTGCCATCAGGTCAGTTCCAATTCATAGCGACCCTATAGGACAGAGCAGAACTGCCCCATAGGGTTTCCAAGGAGCGGCTGGTGGATTTGAACTGTCTCAGTGGACAGTTCCATACAAGCTGAAAGCATCCCACCTCAATCATGTGCATCTCCCTGCTTTTGTGCCTGAAAGATTTCTCCAGCTTCATGGGAGCTCGCAGGGCCACTCAAAGTGCCTTGGATTCAACAATTGCAAGGGCAGCCTTCAACCAATCACCACTGGAATTGGTGGATAAATGATCCAGCTTCCCTGTCCTTCAATACCCATTTTTACAATTTATCACAGTCATACTTGTGGCATATTTTCTCCAGTTTGTTTATATTCCATTTTGATTATAAGTTTATTTATATGTGTGTTAAATATTTATGTGTTTTTATTGATTTGCACTGCTTTATTGGCTTTAGGCTGATAAAATCTTCTCCCAGGTAGTGATTTTGTATGTATTCTTTAACTTTAGAATCACTAAATCAAGTTTCAAAAAAAAAAAAACTACAGAAATGTTGATGAGAATCAAAGAAGATACATTTATTGGCATGTTATACTTCATCTTATTCAATTTTTTCATTGGTTAATTTAGGATGACTTTTCATAATCTTTTTTAAATGTCTCTCAGAAAGTTTATAGGTTTTTTTGATACGGAGGCCATGTATTTTGGGTTAAGATTATCCTTAGATTTGTACGTTCTTTACTGCAGTTATGACTTAAGGAGTTATTTTTCCATCCATTATATTCTGTAATTAGTCGAATTATTTGTAATTACCAACTTGTGTACATTTACCTTGTGTCTAGCTGAATATTCATACTAATATTTTTATTCTTATATAGGAGTGTATTTACTCAATTGTGTTCTGTTGAAATGCTATTAGCTATAAACAGAGACTGTGTAGGAACCAGCATGTTGAAAGTCACTGTTGTATGAACATAAATATTTTGAGGTGTAATTCTTAGCCCATTTACAGAGATATAATATTTTATGCTCCACATTTTTTTTTGGTTTAATTTCTACCTTCCTTTATTATCTTTAGTCTCTTCGAATTTTAATATGCTAGCTTTCTGTATTTTATGTATATTTATAAACAACCGTAAATAATTTCTGGAACAAGCAGGATATAATTCCTTTTATATATTATATAAACTCTAATGAATCACTTGAGGTTCAGTGTTTTATTTTCTAGGTATGCAAGAAATTAGAATTTAGACTCCTCCTTTCAATACAAATAAAATAATAAAATGTACTTCACTCATGTACAAAATATATCAAACAGTGGTAACATTTTTTCAGCAGTTTGTTGATATTCTCATTTTGTGTCTAATTTTCTGATGAGCATAGGTTTTAAATGTTTGTGTGTTTACACCAATTGACTTTCTCTGCTTTATTGGCTTCAGACTTATAAAGTCATTCCTTAGGAAACGATGATTTGACTCTGAGACTAAATTCTAGCTCTACAACTCACTGTGTGAACTTTGACGAGTTATTTAACCTCTTTGTGGCCCAGTTCCCTTAAAGATGCCATATTGTAATATGCCTGCTATAAAATAAAAAAAAAAAAAATCAAACCACTTGCAGTCATGTCGATTCCGACCCATAGTGACCCTATATACATACACATGATTGTTTAGGCTCCCTTTTATTTTATGGTTATTCTATTCCATGTTAAAAAATCACAGAAGCTGCCTGCTCCTATATAAAAAAAATAATTTTGGGGTGCCAAGATTATAAATATTCTCAGTGGGGAGAAGGACCCACAATATTTCATAAAAGGTAAGATGTACCATTTTTTTACATACCACTAACAAAGAAATAAAAAATATTATTAATCTATGGCATTCTCCTCAATTAAAAGATGTATTCCAACTCAGAGATATTAAAATTGGAGTAGGGGAGTGCATCTTAGAATCATTGAGGTGCAGTAACTTTTAAAAGGACTTTCCCACCTGCCAAGCACTGTGCTAGGTACCTTATGTATGTTATGCCATTAAATCTCTCAGGATTGGCATTATGATGTTCATTTCACAAATGAAGCAACTGAAGTTTTATAAGAGTAATTTAAGTGTTGTCATTGAGAAAACTACACTTTCAGAACTTATCAGATACAAGACACTCTGCAAGGTACTGAAGACACAGTGGTGAAAAAGAAGAGCAACATCCTTGTCCCCATGGATAGTCTACTGGAGAAGAAAGGTAAGTGTGATGGCTGTTACTAAAGGGTGCTATGGAGACCTGTAATGGAAGGAGGAAGATTTAACTCAGGCTAAGAGCTCAGGGAAGGTATCTTAGAAGAGGCGGTATTTGAGCTGAGACTCACAGAATAAGTAACTACCATCTAGGAGACTAATGAGAAAGAGTTCCCGGCACTGAAAACAATAAAAGGTAAAGTTAGTCCATGGATGCAAAGAAAAGCGGAGCTATGATTTAAACTCCAGTCTGACTGCCTCCGATCATGTGCATGTTCACTCACCATCTGTAGAAGCAATCATGTTCTTTACCTCTACACCTTCCTCTGCCCCTTGTTCAACATTCTCATACAGATTAAATCCATTCCCAATTATCGTCCAAGGCAAAAATCAAGGGGAAGGGTCTGGAAAAAAGGAAAATGGCAGTCTAAGAGCTAGATTAATCTCCTACTTCTTCCTCTCCCACCACTGCCTCTTCTGAGTCCTTGAGGTGCTGCTAAGCAATTCAAGGACTCCCAACATGCAGCACCCAAGGCAATCAGACCAACTTACTGGCCAAGAGATGACCCTGGAAAGGACACCTATCTGGTTTATTATCTACCGTAGTTCCACAGCACTCACAGGAGATGCGCTGATCCCCACACAAAGCTGGAAAAGAGGCAGCAATTTGAGAGGGCCCAAAAGTTGCAGAGAGAACACAGAACAGAGACTGGGGCTGCTCTCTGAGGAGTTATTCTTCCAGAAGAATGGGCCTTCACCTCCGACAGCAACAAGGAAGAAGGACATAGCAACGCATTCAAAACTAAGCCTGCACGTGAAACATCAGCCATGCCTTTAGAAAAATAATTTTGTGTTTGCATAATTAGAAGAGCAAGTGAATCAAAGGCCATATAGGCAGACACATTCACACATGCATCAGTGATACTTAATTTTTATACTAAAAAAAACTGAAATGTTGGCATTTGTAACTTAATAACATTTTAAATAAATGCCTTTCCCACTTCTTCCCTGTCCACCTTTCCCCCTTTCTATTGAATCTGCTGTTTCCTACACAGGTGCACTACAAAAGGGTGCCAAGCACAGGCCAACAGATGCTACAGAAGAAAAAATAAAAGTGAAAAAAGCTTACCAGTTCTCAACATCATAAAGATGTGTTAATTTTTTAAGGTCATAGGGTTATGTGCATCAGACCACAAGTATTTGTTTGAATTTATTTTTATACCACCTCTCAATGGTGGGTAAGTTTGTCGTTTGTGCCAAAAATAAAGGGAACATCAATGTATTTGAATAGTTGTATCCGTGGAGGTGATGAGAGGCATCTGTGGTAGCAGTGAACGTCGTGCACAATTGCAGCATGGTCAGTCATTCTTTGAGAAGACAAGTATCCTGATTGGTGGAGCTCATTAGTGATGGGGAGGCAGAAAAGAGAGAAAAGAGAAGACTGCTGGGCAGGCCCTACTGGGACTCAGGAGACCCTCAAGATGATACAGCTACAGGATTTGGGGTGACTTGTATTATCCATGTAAGACAAAAATAACTATGATTCACCTTCCTATGTCCATCTGATTCCTCGCTTAGTAATCTTTTGTGTTCGCCATTGTGCATTACACTGGCTGAAAACTTCATAGAGATACATTTCTTTAAAGCATCTTTTCAGTTGTTCTGACATGTTTATAATGTGAATCTGGTGATAGTCTCCATTCTCTCTGACCAGCTGTCCTGGGAGAGGAATGACCAATGGGCAGCATTCTCTGACTATTACAGGTGCTGGACAATTGGGTTCCCACCTTTTTTTTTTTTTCCCACTTGTACATGTTTCACTTTGAAATCCACATGGGACTTATTGCTTGCAGCCCCCCATACAGTTTCGTGCATGTGATTATCAGACTAGATAAAATAACCAGCTGCTATTGAGTCAACTTGAATCATGGTGACCCCCTGGGTGTCAGAGCAGAACTGTGCTCCACAGGATACTCAATGGCTGGTTTTTCAGAAGGAGACCACCAGGCCTTTCTTCTGAGGCACCTCTTGATAGAGTCGAATTTCCAACTTTTCAGTTAGCAGCTGAGTTCATTAACCATTTGTGCCACCTGGGGACTCCAGTTAAAATACACACCAGTTATTATTGTATAAGACCACTATTATAAGGTCTTGAGAAATAGTATAAACTGAGAAGAACACATACTTTTGTGCTTATGAGGGGGGGAGGGAGGGAGGGTGGGAGAGGGTTTTTTACTGATTAGTTATTGGATAAGAACTACTTTAGGTGAAGGGAAGGACAATACTCAATACATGGAAGGTCAGCTCAAATGGACTGGACCAAAAGCAAAGAAGTTTCTGGGATAAACTGAATGCTTCAAAGGTCAGCAGAGCAAGGGTGGGGATTTGGGGACCATGGTTTAAGGGGACTTCTAAGTCAATTGGCAAAATAATTCTATTATGAAAACATTCTGCATCCCACTTTGAAATGTGGCATCTGGGGTCTTAAATGCTAACAAGCAGCCATCTAAGATGCATCAATTGGTCTCAACCCACCTGGATCAAAGGAGAATGAAGAACACCAAGGTCACACGATAACTAAGAGCCCAAGAGACAGAAAGGGCCACATGAACCAGAGACCTACATCATCCTGAGACCAGAAGAACTAGTTGGTGCCCGGCCACAACCGATGACTGCCCTCACAGGGAGCACAACAGAGAACCCCTGAGGGAGCAGGAGATCAGTGGGATGCAGACCCCAAATTCTCATAAAAAGACCATACTTAATGGTCTGACTGAGACTAGAGGAATCCCGGGGGCCATGCTCCCCAGACCTTCTGTTGGCACAGGACAGGAACCATTCCCGAAGACAACTCATCAGACAGGAAAGGGACTGGACAGTGGGTAGGAGAGAGGTGCTAATGAAGAGTGAGCTATTTGTATCCGGTGGACATTTGAGACTGTGTTGGCATCTCCTGTCTGGAGGGGGGATGGGAGGATAGAGAGAGTTGGAAGCTGAGAAAATTGTCACAAAAGGAGAGACTGGAAGGGCTGACTCATTAGGGGGAGAGCAAGTGGGAGTACAGAGTAAGGTGTATATAAACTTATATGTGACAGTTTGACTTGATTTGTAAACGTTCACTTGAAGCTCAATAAAAGTTAATTAAAAAAATACACATCATTTATTTATTCTTGTGAGTTCAAAATACTAAGATACTTGTGGGGGGAAGAAAAAAAAAAAACCCAATAACTATATGACTATATTGTAACTAATGGTTACATGTTAAAACCTACCTGAGTTGAAACTCTAAAAATAATTACAGATGTATTTTAAGTATAAGTATACTCCCAGTAGCAGATTCAACCAACAGATCCAATTCTACTGCCACAGATGGCAATGTATTTCCCCCACATAAATGACTAATTGAATTTATACCAAATAGAATTCATTCCAAGCAACTGTGAAACAAATGCATTTTGATTCTTTTCATTAGTTCAACAGACTCTTTTCCTTGGTTGTGGAGGGAAATAGCTATTAATTTCTTTGGAGTGAAGGCTTTTTCCCCCTTTCTCATTCCTTCATAATAATTAAAGTTGCATAGAAACATCAGTGAAGTAGAGCTGTTTGATTTGAACACTCAGATAATGTGAAGAGGTCATGAAATTTTTTTTCCTAAAAATGTTTAAAAGTAGAATACCCATCTGATCTACATGGCATAGCTCATAATAACATTACCGTATTCTATTTTTATTCTACCAATATAATATAGCCCATAATAATAGGTGCGGTAACTGCCACAGTGTCTGATAACTAATACAAGCTTACTAAATGATTATGGATACAGAACTCTGAGTTCTAGAGACAGGGAACTGGATAAGGCAATCTGTGGAATATACTTCCATTCTTACAATTTTAAACTAGTGGTAGGGAAAGTAAATGGCCGTGTTCATGCAGACAAAAAAATCACAGAGTTAAAAATGGATTTATGACTTACTTTTTTTAGGTTACTAATTAGCTTCATCTGGTTTATCACAAATAACACATGTGATCCATTTTGGCTAGGTAAAATTTCTGACTGATAATTTCAATTTTCTTTTACATACATTTACAATCTCTGCATCCCTGAATTGTTTAAAGTTGACAGGAGCTCTCTACAAACTGATTCCTGGAACTCAATGGAAATGTTTTACTTTGCATTATGAAAAACAATGGGCATCATTCCAATGATTGCATTCATTATCGCAATACAGCATTGCTGGAAGGAAAAACATTAAGCAACTGCTTTGATCAAAACTGGTATTTGTTGCAGGGATCATTCAACAAACTCAACAATAGTTTCTTCTGATTTATTTGTTGCAGGCCTGCGGAGCATTACACGTCTCCTTCCGAGCGGGAGTTTTACTACGTTTTGGGCGCCGTCATTACTTGCAGTATGACAGTGCACCCTGCAGGATTTCACTGTTAAATGCAAGATGTGCTAATTATGCCTTTGAGAGAGAAAGATGGGAAAAGAATAAAATGAAGGAGAATGAAAGGCAGGAAGCAATGAGAAAGCAGAGACAGAGGAAAAGAAAATGCAATCAGAAAAGGATTTGCTAAGTATGGTAAATAAGCCCAGAATTGTTTTTCTATATTGCTTAACTAAGTTCACTAAGATACAAAATAGCTACTTTGAGAGAAAGGTGGGTAGGGGGAAGAGGTTCATTTGACTACAAAGTAGCCTGTGTTACATCGCTAGGGAACCCACCTTAGACAGCATACAGTGACACCCTATAACAAAATGACCAGTAATTTTTACTGTATTAGCTGAAAAGATAGGTATGGTCCAGTACAGGGACCTCAGATATGTTTCGCCCAGTCCGTTAACTTTCATAATAAGTGCTATGTGCCACGGACATGGGGAAGGGGAGTAACAGCACAGGTGCCTGCATTTACCAACCCTTGATATGGTAAAAAGAGAAATGCACTGGTGTCAGAGGACAAACTTAAACCAAACCCACCACTGTCGAGAAGTTTCCAATTTCTAGTGACCCTATAGGACAGAGTAGAATTGCCCCATAGGGTTTCCAAGGCTGTAAATCTTTATGGAAGCAGACCGTCACACCTTTCTCCTGCAAAGCAACTGGTAGTTTGAACTGCCAACCTTTTGGTTAGCAGATAAGTGCTTTAACAAAGGCACCACCAGGACTCCTTGGTGTCAGAGGACCAGTGTTCAAGCTCCAATCCTAGTACTTTACTGTTATAACTACATGTTCTGCAACACTAATCTTGCACTTAATAAACATCTTTTAGAATAAAAACTCACTTAATCCCCAGCCCTGAGTGGTGTCTGACTTTGAACGACCCAGTTGAGTTTACACAGCGTTTCCCATCATCACCATGTCTCATCCAATCCTGATACCAACACTGTGGAGGAGGTACAGAAGGCATGGCAGAGTGGAAAGGGAACACAGGAGGCAATCACGTAGATCTGAATTTTAACTCTGGCTTCTCTGCTTAGTTCTTTATCTTTAAAATGAGGATTTAATAGATCACTATAGTAATGACCCCCAATGAATTAAATAGTGCAATGCCCACTTCACAATGTGACACTGCCTCTTCTCTTATCAGAGCTGGCCTTGTGATTTACCTTGGGCAATAGAATGCAACAGAATAATATTTTTGAGTCTGGGGTAAAATTTATGCCTAGCAGCTTCTACCTCCACTCTCTCGGACTCCAAAGACCACCATGCTATGAAGGCCAGTCTATCTCAGTAGAGGTTGAGGGGCCACAGACAGGAGAACTGGAACCTCCAGGTGAGCCAGCAGATGACAGCAACCACATGAGTGATGCCATGTTAGGCCAGCAGATTGCCATCCAGATTGCTAATCCACCAAATTGTGAGAAATAATAAACTTGTTTTATACCACTTTTATAGTGTTTTCTTACACAGCAATAGATAACTGATACAAGGACGACACCTACCTGGTAGAATTGTAATGAGGACTGAATAAGATAATGTATTACGTAAAATGATGAAAACATGATGAGAGGCAGTGAAGTGTGAGTAGTAATTTATGTCAAATATTTACATATGTACGCTATCAGGTTTACCATAATTGACCATAATTGACTTTTTCAAGGTCACACAGCTTTAAATTGTGAGGCAATGTAGTATAGAGATTAAGTGCCAGAGCAAAACTCTGATGTCACACCACCTGCTCCACTGCTCATTGGTGTGGGACCTCTGGTAAGCTGCTTCTCTAGAAAATGGAGTAATAATCATACCTGCTGAATAGGGTTGCCGTGAGGAGTAATGGCAATAATGCATATATATCAATTAACACAGTGCCTGGGAAGTACTTAATAAAGTAGTATTTAAAGATTTTAGCCAAGGTTTCCATTTTTAAAAAATTAAAGAATAAGTTTTCAGCTCCTTCTTTAACACGTTTCCATTGAGTAGCGATTCCGTGAGCCCTGAGGCCAGTCTATGGTTTCAGTACAGTCAGTGGCATAGAAAAGACTAAGAGCACATGGCAGCTTGCAATTAAGAAACAAGCACCGCAAGGAAGTGAATCCAGGACATCATTTAGGACATCAGATACAGGGGCAGTGTCCAGGAGACAGGCAGGGCAGATGTTACTTTTAAAAGTCTAAGACTATGAATCAGAGGTTACAACTGAAACAGGTAAAAGGCAAAAGGTGAAGAAATGAGTTTAAGCTAAAAAAAAAAAAAAAAATGGAGATTATTACTCAATGTGTTCCCAAGAGTCCACCTGAAGTAGAAAAAAGGCTGCTGTTTTATGCCTTCTTTTCAAGCATAATTCTGGTTTGTGCTGCTAAGAGTCAGTCAATGCAGGAGTCCTATATTAGTCTAGGTTGTCCAAGAAATCAGATGCAAAGATAGGATCAAAATTTGCAAGAATTTTATTACGGAAATATCCATGTGGTAGAAAATTGGATGTAATACAATAAAGGCTAGGAGAGTCATCAGACCAGAATGCAAGTCTGACTCCACATGAGGGACAGAGGGAGTGAATATTGGATAGAAGTATCCTAGACTGTCATGTGGTCTAAGAAAGGTTTGATAAGGTCTTTGGAGAATCCTTGAGGCAAAGTTGTCCATTAGAGTAGTACCATGTCTTCCAGGAATGGGTTTGTCTTAGGATCTCTGCCAAGTTCAGTCATTGGCTGGGAGCAGTCCATGGGAAACATGGCCTCTGTATAAATGCAGCAACAGATTTTAGAATGCAGCAGCTGGGTGAGGTCATTGTTCAAATATGCTCCACAATTGGAAGCCTGCAAGGTGTATTCTCATGGCTGCCACGAGCCTACTAAAGTTGGGGTGAACAGGTGTTGGGTCCACCAGAAAGTCATTAATATTCTGCTAAAGTCACTAGTATGTTTCCATTGTAGATATAAGGATGATAAACAAGCAATAAAGCTAGTCACAGACCTGTTCTTAGTCTTTCTAAAGGAGAGGTGTCAGTGACTAGAAGTGGTTTGTCTCTGTTCTGAGATAATGGCTTTACTTCAAGTGACATCCCTTTTTGCATAATTGATAGACAAAGATCTGTCCAGGGTTGGTTGAGCAGAGTGTTAAAAAGGTACCAGTAAAATTCAAATAGATTCTCCAACATCTCTGCTAATAAGAATAACTGCTGCTCCACAGAGAGAGGTGAAAAGAGGCTGGGTGGATGTCTGAAATCAAAGAATCTTTATCATCATCTGCACTTCAAATAATGCTATTTCATTATGATATGTATGGGGATTTATATCTTTGAAAGCAGTCAGAGTTACAGAGTTCCCCAAATAAAATTATATTAGTATTTTAATATTGACACCAACATATTTACTATTTAATTCATCAAGCAAGTATACTCGTTCAACTCTCTCAATTTTTTTTTTTTAATTTTCCCCTTTCAGTCCAAGTGAGAAGTTTTACAACAGCCAGATCAAAGCTAGTAAAAATAAACGTGTTGGTTTCTAGAGCACTCTATCCAAATCTTTCTACTGAGTTGGACATTCATTCTTATAAGTATTAAGAATTTACTGTCTGTTCAGCCCTTTCTTTAGGTATAAGAGGGAATATAGATGACCAAACCAGAATCCGTCTCCTCAGGAAATTCCTATTAATATTGAAGCTCTTTGAGGCAGAGAAAATGCCTTACACCTCTAGAGTTGTCACATACTGTCGTACAGGTTGTTCACTGCCCAAAGGTACCCAGCCAAGAGAGTGAGTGGGAATCTGAAAATATCCATGCTCTGCCTATCAGGCTATGCAACAGCAACCTCACACCAAGCTCTGTCTTCCCAAAGAAAACCGTGCATTTTTTTCTAATTAGCACAAAGGTGCCATATGACACTTTGAAAATAGCTCTGAAGCTTCAGTGCATAGCATCTAGTAGATATTCAATGTAGAATGAGTGAAAGAATTATGAATCAGAAAACACAGTATATACTCCATTTGTCCAAATGCATGGTACAGAAAACACTTTCTCTTAGAGATCAGAATATGGAGACTGCCATAGGCTATAGCAGCCGTGGAAGTCTGTCTTTGTAAAAAGAATCAATTCTCAAATATACCCACGGATGATTCACAGTAGAGATAACTGAAAAGATCTGAGAAAATGATAATGTGGGCTCTGAAGGGAGGCTGGATGATTTCTGAGACTCAGCAAAATTATTTTCGTAGGACATTTTGTTCATACTCATATTCAAGCAAGTCTGCGTTACTTTAATATTTATTGACTGGTAGCCAGAAACGCAAGTCCTAAGTTAGGAAGATGAAGTCTATCTAGGAACAAACACTTCAAAAACCAATATTCCAAAAGGGTAAATCACTGGCTAATAATTGCATTAATAAAATGGGAAAGAAAAGTGTATTCTCAGAACTTGAGGAGCAGGCTGGCTGGCAAACTGGAACTACTGTCCTAAAGAGAAGCAGGCAGAGCAGAGACTGAATGGGTGGGTCTCACAGTAGGAGGGCTATAAGACAAGGACACATGAAGTGGGGAGTCAAAAATAGTAGATAAAGAAAAAACAAGACCCTCGTTCAGGGAAAACCTAATCAAGTATCTCTGAAATGAAACCAAATAACATATACCTTCTCCTCACTTATCAACTATCTCATTATCTGACATTTCACATTTACAGTAGTAAAAAATCTACCATTTGACTATTTTGTGCATTAACAACATACAGGAGGCAGTAATGAACACCACGGTACAAGGTGAGACTAACACTATCTTTGATGGTTAATGTTATATGTCAAATTGGCTGGTCCATGATTCTCAGCGGTTTGGCAGTTATGTAACAATGCATTTAGACAGTTATGTAATGATACAATTAGGCAGTTATGTAATAGTGTAATTTGGCAGTTATGTAATGATATAATCATCCTCCATTTTGTGATCTGATGTGGTCATCTCCATTTTCACATAACACCAATTTTGCATAATGACCTGGTCTTTAGAATCTAACCATGTCAATAAGTGAGGAGAAGGTGTATAAGTGACTAGTCATCCCATTATCATATTCAATGCTGTAAGTACAATCTAGAAGAAGGTTAAATGAAATAGATCATGAAAAACCTTGAAGGACACTCTAAGAAATCCTGCTTTTATTATGAATGAGATTGAAAGTCAACAAAGGAGTGATATAAACTGCTCTTAAAAATTTAAAGACTGCTATTTTTTGGAGTCCTTGTGGCATGGTTGTTAAGTGTTTGGCTGCTAACCTAAAGGTTGGCATTTTGAATCCACCAGTGGTTCATTGAAAGCCCTCTGGGGCAGTTCTAATCTGTCCTATAGGATCACTAAGAGTCAGAATCAACATGACAGCAACGGGTTTGGTTTGGTTTTTATAATATTTTACTCTAATGGGGCAAAGTAGAGACATGATTTCAAGGTTACTTCAATAACCCACGTGAGAGATAATGGTGACTTGGACCAGAGTAATGACAAGAGAAATGTAGAGAGAGGCCATACATAAATTAATATACTAGGCATAATGTCAATATAATATGCATGGATTAATAAAATAATATTTTCAAAAATGTATATGCAATTGTAGTTCTGGAGCCATATCTCTAGTCTTTCTCTATCATGTACTTTATTATTGTTGTAACAATATAGGTAACATTTGCCAATTCAACATTTTTCACATGTACAGTTCAGTGACACTGATTACATCAATCATGTTGTCTATCATCTCCTTCTAAATTCTCCCTTAAAACAGGACAGGATTATTATCTTTGTCTAAGAACTGTGCTTACTTGAACTCTTAAAAATGATAGTTTCAAGGCTTTTTGCCACACTTGAGAAAATAGGGAAACCCTGGTGGTATAGTGGTTAGGTGCTACAGCTGCTATCCAAAAGGTCAGCAGTTCAAATCCACCAGGCGCTCCTTGGAAACTCTATGGGGCAGTTCTACTTTGTCCTATAGGGTCGTTATGAGTCAGAATCAACTCCATGGCAATGGGTTTGGTTTTTTCTTTTTTGAGAAAGTAGACAATAAGAGATAGGTTCAGTGAGTACTTTCTTTTTATAATTTTGAAAGGCTAAGGTGAAAGAACAAATGGACTCTTTGCATTATAATCAATCACCCAAGCCAGGACACTTTTGAGAGTGTATGTGTGGGGTGGGGAGAGGGGCACTAAGAATTCATTAAAATTACATAATTTAAAAAATATTTTTATTGACTAACAAATTTACTTTATTATACTGTGGGATTCAAGAAGAATTCTTGATTTCAAAAAAAAAATTTTGTTAAAATTATAATATCAACCCTGAATTCACCCATGTAAATTAAAGCAAAAAATATATATATATTATTATATTAATTACTGTAAAGCTTTATTATATTGATTATTGATATTAAACTCAAAAAAAAAAGAAGAAATGTAAAAACAACGTAAGCTAAAACCAAACCAAATCCATGGCCTTTGAGTTAATTCCAACTCATAGCGACCCTATAGGACAGGGTAGAACTGCCCCATAGGGTTTCCAAGGCCATAATCTTTACAGAAGCAGACTGCCACACCTTTCTCCTCCAGAGTGGCTGGTGGGTTCAAACTGCCGACCCTTCAGCTAACAGCTGAGGACTTAACTACTATGCCACCAGAAAATCCTCAAAAATAACATAAATGGATTAATTATTTTGTATAAAAAAGCTCCTCAGAAATAACATAAATAGATTAATTATTTTGTATATAGATTACTTTAATCAGACTCTAAGTCATAAAAAAAAAGTTGTTTTTTTTTATGACATAGCTATCTCTAATGTCTTATCATTGGTATTTTTCTTTTATATATATACGTAATTTTATTTATTTTGTTGTTAAAAAATATACACAGCAAAACATACACCAATTTAAAAGTTTCTAGATGTACAATTCAGTGACATTGATTATATTCTTTGAGTTGTGTAACCATTCACACCCACCTTTTCTGAGTTGTTCCTCTCCCATTAACATAAACTCACTGCCCCCTAAGGTTCCTGTCTAATCTTTCGAGTTGCTGCCGTCGACTTGATCCCACAAAGATAGTTCTTAAAAGAGCAAAATGCTCAAGGCACACATTTTTTACTAGTTAAGCCAAACTATTGGCTTGGTTTTTAAAAAACTTCAGGGAATATTTTTGGCTTAAGGTTGAAAGATTATCTCAGGGAAATAGTATCAGGGGTTTATTCAACCTTCATGGCTCTAGTTTGTCTGGAGTATGCGAATTTGAAATTCTATTCTGCATTTTCTCATTTTTGATCAGGATTCTTTTATGGAATCTTTGATCCAAATGTTCAGTAATGGTAGCCGGGCACCATCTAGTTCTTCTGGTCTCATGGCAAAGGAGGCAGCTGTTCATGGAGGCAATCAGTCACACATTCAATATCCTCCTTCTATTCCTAATGCTCCTTCTTTCTCTGTTGTTCCAAGCCAATAAAGACCAATTGTTGCACCTTGGATGACCACTTGCAAGCCTTTAAGAACCCAGAGACTACACATCCAACTAGGAGGTATAACAGAGGCACTAAGCATGTTATTAGGCCAATCACCTGGGATGTCCCGTGAAGCCATGACCCTAAACCACCAAACCAAGAAACCAAAACCCATGAGGTTTCTGGGTGTACCTAATCAGCCCCAACAGCTACACTCTCTTTTTCTTTTTCATTGTTGTTGTTGTAAATATATCTATCACACAACTTTGACTGGCATTTTTCTTAAAGTCTTTTTAAAATATTTCTTATGATTTTTAATTTTTAAAATAAAATTGCATATAATCACCTTCGAAGATGCATTTTATATTTAATAGATTTTAAAAAGTTGACACCTACAATTGGCTCTTTTGTGTAGCAGTCAGAGGTATCTGTTAAGTTCAGAGAAAATTCTGGTAAATGGATACTATTCTCAATTCCACTTTTGTTTTTCTTATTGTATGTATAAATATTTCAGAACAAATACTTTTATTTCCGTATAGAGACTTATGATCAATAAATAATTTTAAAAGATGAAGATAATCAAATAAGTTGTCTCTATTTATGATTAGGAGCCCTTACAACTCGATGGTTAAGAGCTCGGCTGCTAACCAAAAGGTTGAGCGGTTCCAACCTATCAGCCTCTCCATGGGAGAAAGGTGGTAGTCTGCTTCCATAAAGATTATAGCCTTGGAAACCCTATGGAGCAGTTCTACTCTGTCCTACAGGTTCTCTACAAGTCAGAGTCAACTCAATAGCAGTGAGCTTTTTTTAAAAAAAATAATTATTTTGTACACTTTTCCAAATTAAATACTGCAACCTCACAGGCCTTTTCAATTTTCTGCTATCCTGAAAAATAGAAATTTTTCCAATTAAAAAAAAAAAATCATCAAAGTATTCTTACTACATATCAAGATATTCCAAAATGGAACTGCCAAATTTCTAAATTAAATCCTGTACTCCAGGGTTTCTCAAATTTTAACTTGGATACAAATCACCTGAGACTCTTACTAAACTGAATAACTCAATTCCATAGGTCTAGGATTGGAGAGATTTCTGCATTTCTCCAAGTTCCCAGGTGGCCTGGGACACACACTTTGAATAGTAAAGTTGTAATTTGCACTTTAACTGTTTTATTTTTGTTTCTCCTTTCCCTACTTTTTGAGAGATTAATTTGATTTGATTTTTTTCCTATTTGTAAACTCATTGTGTACTTCGAAAGCTGAAGTTTTTTTGGTATTCATGTGTTAAATACTCTGATTAAATGTTCTCTATAAATTTTAAGCAAAACGCGACCAAACAATTAAAGAACTTACTTAAAAAAAAATCAGTACTGGCAGATCATGAGCACCTGGGCTGCCACAGTAGACTACTGGGACATTCTCCCGGTAGGAAACACGCTGTCTAGCTGCAGTGCCTCTTGGACCTACCATAAGGTGCCTGGGCTCAGTGCAGTAGAAAATGCCCTGTGTGTTTGTGGTGGGGTGAAAGAGGAGCCCTGTGCCAAAAGGAAGCATTAGCCATTCAAAGTTTTAGCAACTGAAACCATAAATCACAAGGCATTAGATGCAGATATATATAGTGCAACTCCAGCAAAAAAAAAGTGGATGGGATATGTTGTTATGTTACTACCTACAAAGGTCAGCAATACCTTTGGGCTTGGCTAGATAAAAAACCGAACAAACTAGCTGAGAAAAGATTTTTTAAAAAATTCTATATTCGAAAGAAAATTCAAAATAGTATTTTTTTGGAATATTGAGGAGGACTTGCAACCTGTCGCAGGGGGCTGGATACCAGTGAAGGAAACAGGATATTTACATGGGAAACCAGTCCCTCATGCAACTGGACACATTCCTGGTGGGGTACCAGTAGAAAAAAAACAATAAACAATATTGTTGGCATTCCTCTGTAGTTAAATCTGAATTTAAAATCACTCTGGTAATGAAGCATCATCCCGACGATCCAGGACTTTTGGAAATTGGTGCAGTGCCACTATCAGATATGTTAGAACAAACACTGGAGCTTATAGGAACTAATATTAATGGAAACCCATATGGGTTAGGAAGTAAGAAGCATGCATTACATCTTCTTAAACCACAGGGAGCATTTCAAGTAAGAAATCTGCCTACAATGAGGCACAGTGATCTGTTGTCCTGGTTGAAGGGTGCAGAGACGGTAAAATGGAAGGAATAGTACGGCATTGCAATGATGGCTGTTTAATCAAGGTCCATCACCATCATCTTGGTTTACATTGGCCAATTCCAGATATTTACATGAATTCAAAACCAGTTATTATCAACAGGGACCTGAACAAATATGACTATGCCTTTGATTCTAAATGTTTATTTACTTATTTTTCAAAAATAGACAATCAGAAATTTGTAGGCTCAAAGAGATAACGTTCGATGTACAAATGGAAATAAAATTAAAAAAAGCTTTATTATTGCTTAAAAAATTCAATACCATTGTAAAACATTTACTTTGTTTTATAAAATACCTCATTAAAAATTTAGATATTTAAAAAAAACTGATGCAGGGTAACTAAGAAAAGTAAATAATTTTTTTTTAACATAAACTTTACCACAAAAAAAGTTGTATTTCAATTACTATATCTGGGTATATATATCAATATTTAATTTTTGACAGCTACAGCTCCATTTACACAGGTGGAACAGAATAGCTCATTTAGTTGGAATTATAAATTATATGTACACCACAACCAATTCCAAGTACCTTTATGCTTCATTGCCTCTCAATTTTGATATGAATATATTTACCACCACATTGTGATCCACTAAAATTTGTGTTCATATTTTCTCTATAAAACAAATATTCTATATTAAATATTAATACACTTAACTAAATTTATAATAGCATTCACAACACTGTCGGGCACTGCACCTTAAACAGAATGATTTTGATTCTATTAACTGGGATAAGAAAGAACTATTACTGAATTCATCTTAGCTCAGTTTCTATTGTAAACATTTTTCCACAATGAAAAAAACTGATATATAAATTTTTGCAAAATTCTTCTGCTAATGAAGCCATCATACTAACCGTCATTGCTTTACTTTTTGTATGTTTGCAGGAAAGGTTGGGATCAACAACAAAAGAAATCATTTTAGAACAGTCACTTGATCTAAATGAAAAGTCATGCTTCACCGAAAGAAATGTAAGTGTACCTTCTTGTAGCTGAATGTGTTAAATCATTATCAACAGGATAGACTTCTTAAAATAACCATCAACTTTTGAGGTAGATATTGATGCTTCTTTGGCATGTTTTTGACCGTTGGTTTGTATGCCATTGCTGATATTACAACAGCCCCCTTGGTGGAAATCAACTGACAACAAATATTTGATACAAGTTGCACATTCATTGACAAGTTCTTAAAAAATAAAAATTCATTATTTGATTTCTTATTAAATTACATGTTTGTTTGCTTCATTGATGATAGGAGTTTACTGCGATAATAAAAAAGCAAAACCAAAAAGTAAAATAAATTGTTGTAAAGTTACACCACAGAATAAATTACAAAATCAGTGTAGCCACAGCATTCCAGCTACTCTCTGTTTCCTGTATACATTTCACATCTATCTAGCCTATAATTTTGCATGTTTCCAATTGTCCCAAACTAGTGGCCTGGGGCTTTGTGTACAGAGCAGCTGAAGGCAGGATCACAACATGACTGACAGGTTCACCAAGTGTACAATACAGATAGCAGCTTTAAACAGTTCTTCCACCTCTGCCTGAAAAGAGAAGGTGTTAGCTTTCCCTACCTGTTCACGTAAAAGTGCACGTCATTTCACCAATAAGCACTGCTCATGTTGTCATTGAATGGAAGGAGTCACGGTGCATCCGGAAAGGGACAGAAACAAGAAACAGATCAGTGTGGTCCATTTTAAAGACTTAACCAAGTGTTAAGGTGAGAACTCTGTTCACTACCTACGCTTCTCACACTTGACATGGCAGAATCTGAAAGTAGAAATGAAATCAACCAAACACAAACTGGCTTATTTTAAAGCAAAAAAAAAAAAAAAAAAAAATTTTTTTTTTTTTTTTTATATTAACACTATCTTTAAGAAATGAAAAATCAAGGACAAAAGCTAAACTAAACTGGGTACCATGATTACAGCCATAAACCAGGACTTCCCTGGGCAAAACATGAGGTAGTCATTCTAATTATAATGTGAGCCAAGATCCCTGTGAAAAGAAACACAGTCTTTCAACTTATTAGTGATCAGGAAAAATGTTTCTCTTGTACCTTAAGGATTTAGATAGAAGACAATATCTTTGCTTACACAAGACAAATTTGGCCTGAGATATGTTTTGTTGGCCTACACAGAGTTGTTGCTGTTTTTAAATTTAAACTACTTGTAAAAAATTGTATTTGGAGATTTCACATAGAATCATAGCATCTCTTGGGGAAAAAAAGATCTGACAACTCCATGCATTTCTACATTCTCAAAATCAGCTATAGTGCCCCACGGCCATATTATCTACCAAACCTAAATGGCACCACTTAGCTTATATTCTGAGTGAACTTCATACAACAGAATTGTATGTATATAATACAAAGGTGATGACCCCTGGCATTGAGAATTTCCTGAGACCCTGACATCTATGGCCGACAACTTTAGGAGAAGGCGGCAGTCTACTTTGCCACAAATCCTAACTTGACCCAGTCACTTAACTCCATTACCTGGCTGTGTAAGCAACTGAGCTTGTGACTTCTGGATTAGACTATGCTGTTCCTAAAAATTAGTGTTTCTTTTTGAGAGGTAACTACTTTTCTTTGCCCAATTTTATAGTTACCAACTAGACAACCAAAACAATGAAGAGATGAATCTACAACTTACATTTGGTGGGCAATATTCAAAAGGCACTGGTCTTGGAGTACATATACCCATCCTGCACTGCTCGGTGAGTTTTTAGTAACAAAAACACCCACTGTCTATCACCCTCAGCTGCTTTATTCTGTGGGATCCAAAGAGGCAACAGCCATGGGTCCTGGCCTGCTGGAGACCCCAGAGCCTTTTTTCTAAACCAAGTATCTTGAATGTTGACACATGTGTCCCTTGTGGGTAGGACATAAAATAGATGGCTTGAAGCACAATAGATATTAGAAGAAGGTGTGCTCCAGGAAAGGATGTATCAGGATGTATGTGAGAACAGGGAGGCAGAGTCAGGAACAGAAAATATTCCAAAAAACTACCCTGCCACCATCAACAACCCTCACCCCTTAAAATTTGAACATCCTGGGTGATTTCCATTATGGGAACAGTTATCTTCCACACTGTTTTTTGTCCCCCCTCCCCCCCATATTGTAATTCCTTTTGGTTACTCCAAGCTTTTCATAAGGTTGATTATTCCCATATATTCAAATAAGCTTGCACAGTGGTGTTTTGGAATAAAGATTGGTGTGATCTGCTGGTGCCAGGAAGAGGGCCAAGCATACAATTGAAGGGGTTGTGCGTGGAAGATCTAAGTGGTATCCTGCTGCTTAATAAACTGAGGTGACATGGCAGAACACAAGGGTAAAGAGCAGAAATCCCATAGAGGACTCATAACTCCAAAGAACTTGACACTAACCTTTCATTGAATATAAGAGGCAATGTGGAGATAAAACATAGCAGAATCATGCTTTTTTAAAATTTGTTTGTTTGTTTCGTTTGGGTTGCAAGTATTTCCTTTTGAAAGAAAGAGCTGATTAAAAGCTGCTGGGTTTTTACCTTTTCCTTGCAGAGGTCCTGGAAAATAAAAAGTTACATCTTCCCAACACCTATATAGCCAATGAGTGACACTGTGTGCTAAAGTTCTGACACAATAAACATTATACTAGTCATTCACATTGCCAGTTTAAATGCACGCCCTTGTTTAAATGGCTAGAATGCATCTTGGCAGATAAAGTCTATTGAATAATGACAATACACAGCTTGTTTAAGCTGACAATGGATGTTCAGAAGGTGTCAAACAGGAGCAGAACATAGCCTTTATCCTGACCGAGGCTGCATAAAACTGAAGCGTGGTAAATTGGGCATGTCTGAAAAGGAGCTGTCAGGCTTAAAAGGTTTAATATTGAATCTCTCACTACAAAGCATAAACAGACTAATATATCTAGGCACTAGCACTTCTCTTGGCCTATAAAGTACTGCTAATAATACTTATAAAAGCTACTGAAGATGCCCTGTGAAGTAAAGAAGTGAAATTATTACACGATCAATTATTTCCTTCTTCATGTAATTCTATATAGAGTTTCCGCCCAGTTTTATTCCAAGAACGCAAATAAGTTTCCTTTTAACATTATCTTCTGCTTGGGGGTGGCTGTCTAGAGTACTGTGTTGAAAAGGAATCTGAGGCCATTTCTAAGCTAAAACTAAAGACTATCATAATCAAGACCAGCCAGGGAGGAATGGGTAGAAAATGTCACCACAAATACCAGATGCTGGCTGAACTGAACTTCTGGGTATGGCACAGACCTGTTGTATCTCTCTCTCTTTGGGGTCAAGTTCTGTGTAGTTCAAAAAGTTCCATAGATTTGTAGAGAAAGGTTTATTATTAAACTAAATTCATCTTCCTGTCTGATGACATTACTGCATGGGGAAAAAAATCATTCTAATGAGAACAAGGGTGATAACTCAATGTTCAATTTTAAGTGGAACCTGAGACTCTATCTTGAGTAAGGGAAAAATAAAAGCAGAATGAAGCATCAAGTCAAAGAATATGATAGGTAATGAACCTGAAGCAAACAATTAGCCATGGTGGTCAGGAAAAAAGCAATGGAATTTGGGGGTTCAGAATCTGGAGAGATTCTATGAGACAAAAATACAGAGGAAGGGAGCTCCTTATGGGTGCTGAAATTGAGGCTGTGAATGGAGAGAATGCTGTTCAAGGTGAAAGCCAGGTTAGACACTTCCAAATATTGATAGTGATTGATTACTGAATATGGATTTGACTAACAATTGCAGTGAGGTATCTGGTACCCAGTATGTATGCCAAAAAACACAAAACCTACTGCCGTCAGGTCAATTCCAACTCATAGCAACCCTATAGGACAGAGTAGGGTTTCCAAGGCTGTAAATCTTTAAGGAAGCAGACTGTCACATCTTTCTGCCTTGAAGTAGCTATTGGGTTTGAACAGCTGACCTTCTGGTTAGCAGCCTAGTGTTTTAATCACTGTGCCACCAGGACTCTTTGTATGTATGCCACACAATAATAATAAAGTATAGGTATGCCACATACACAAAATATTTAAGAAATCATATAATTTGGAAGTATATTAAGTAAAATAGCTTAACTAGTGAGAATTAAAAACTGCCAGTGACTTTTCTTTGTACAACTCCTTAAAACTTCAACAACAAATTCTCGAAGGCAAATCGGTTGGAAACCATTTGTGGCAGGCTAAATAATGGCCCTCCCAAGATGTCCACATCCTAATCCCCAGAACCTGTGAATATGTTAAGTTGCATGGCCAAAGGAACTTTGCAGATGTGATTAATTTAATGATACTGAATTAATCTGGGTGGGTCCAATGTAATCACAAGGGTCCCTATAAGAGGGAGGAAGGAGGATCAGAGTCAGAGAAGCTGATGTGACAATGAAGAACAGTGGGATATTTGAAGATGCTGAACTGCTGGCTTTGGAGATGAAAGAAACAGAATGCGGGCAACCTCTAGAAGCTAGAACAAGCAAAGAAAGAAATTCTTCCCTAGACCCTCCAGAGGAAGCATGGCCCTTCCAACACCTTGATTATAGCCAAAGGAAACCATCATCGGCCTCTACCTCAAGAATTGTGAAATAATAAATCCGTGTCATTTTGAGCCGCTAAATTTGTAGTGATTTTTTATAGCAGCAATAGGAAACTAATATATTAAGAAATTAAAAATGTTGTTATTGGTTCTATGGAAAGTGTTTTTCCAACAAAATAGAGAAAAGTCCTGAGTATAAACTTAAAATACCGAGTATTTGGCATGACTGCTCTCCGAACCTCCAAGTTTTCAGGGTATGTTACTAAAAATGTAGGAACTGGGAGAGAAAATTATCCTGCAATAGAGTTTTAAGGAATGCCAATACACACCATAGAAGACATGAGCAAAAGGTAGACTTGGAGGGCTGAGCACCAAGGCACGGGGAGATTGTCAGAATGAAAGCGCAGTAGATAGCAACTTTCAAAGCAGAGCCACTCATGATAAAGGGAAAGGTGATTATTGTGAATCTAATTTGAAAAATAATTTAAAGGGTGTTCCCAAAAATATTTTCCTCCAAGAATGATTTGTAACTAAATCTCTTTATATTTCTTATGCTCAATTAAAAAAAAAAATTAAACCTAGAGGCCATTTTTGTTCTTCTGGATTTTGAGCCCATTTAACTCACCTCACAGAGATAGAAATACAGTTTCACTTCATTCTGGCCAAGGAGTTTGAATGTCAGGTCTAACTTTTACATGAATGCAAATATTTTTAGGGGTTCAGTTAAAAAGTACAGTGAGTTGTAAATACTAGTCTCTTAAACAACTAAGCAAGCTGTGAACTGTGCCTCAAATATGATGGATTGACACTTATGAGCAGCTGATATTTGACAAAGGCCCAAAGTTCCATTAACTGGGGAAAAGACAGTCTCTTTAACAAATGGTGCTGGCATAACTGGATATCCATCTGCAAAAAAAATGAAACAAGACCCATACCTCACACCATACACAAAAACTAACTCAAAATGCATCAAAGACCTAAATATAAAATCTAAAACGATAAAGATCATCAAAGAAAAAATAGGGACAACGCTAGGAGCCCTAATATGTGGCATAAACAGAATACAAAACATTACTAACAATGCACAAACACCAGAAGAAAAACTAGACAACTAAAAAAAAAAAAAAAGACAACTAGGAGCTCCTAAAAATCAAACATTTATGCTCATCAAAAGAGTAAAAAGACAACCTATAGCCTGGGAAAAAAAAAAATTTTCACTATGACAAATCTGATCAGTATCTAATCTCTAAAATCTACAAGATACTGTAAAACCTCAACAACAAAAAGACAACCCAATTCAAAAAAGGACAAAGGATATGAATAGGCACTTCACCAAAGAAAACATTCAGGTGGCTAACAGACACATGAAGAAATGCTCACTATCATTAGCCATTAGAGAAATGCAAATCAGAACTACAATGAGATTCCATCGCACCCC
This sequence comes from Elephas maximus indicus, assembly GCF_024166365.1. NCBI lineage: Eukaryota > Metazoa > Chordata > Mammalia > Proboscidea > Elephantidae > Elephas > Elephas maximus. The sequence goes on along the minus strand of NC_064837.1, from coordinate 39,386,025 downwards.
AACAAGGCTAGCATTAATCTAAAAACACAAAATAATAAATGTTGGAGAGGTTGTGGAGAGACTGGAACACTTATACACCACCGGTGGGAATGTAAAATGGTATAACCACTTTGGAAATCAATTTGGCGCTTCCTTAAAAAGCTAGAAATATAACTACCATAAGATTCAGCAATCCCACTCATTGGAATATATCCTAGAGAAATAAGAGCCATCACACAAACTGATACATGCATACCCCTGCTCACAATAGCAAAAAGATAGAATCAACCTAGGTGCCCATCAACAGATGAATGGATAAACAAATTATGGTATATTCACACGATGGAATACTACATGATAAAGAACAATGATGAATCCGAGAAACATCTCATAACATGGATAAATCTGGAAGGCATTATGCTGAGTGAAATTAGTCACAAAAGGACAAATATTGTATGAGACCAGTACCATAAGAACTCAGGAAAACATTTAAACATAGAAGAAAACATCCTTTGATGGTTACGAGGGTGAGAAGGGAGGGAAAGGGGTATTCACTAACTAGATAGTAGACAACAATTATCTTAGGTGAAGGGAAGGACAACACACAATACAGGAGAAGTCAGTACGACTGGACTAAGCCAAAAGCTAAGAAGTTTCCTGAATACAATCAGACACTTCAAGAGACAGAGTAGCAGGGGCAGGGGTCTGGGGACCATGGTTTCAGGGGACATCTAAGTCAATTGGCATAACAAAGTTTATTAAAAAAACGTTCTGCACCCCACTTTGGTGAGTGGCATCTGGGGTCTTACAAGCTAGCGAGTGGCCATCTAAGATGTATCAATTGGTCCCAACCCACCTGGAACAAAGGAGAATAAAGAACACCAAAGACACAAGGCAAATATGAGCCCAAGAGACAGAGAGGGCCACATAAACCAGAGACTCCACCAGCCAGAGACCAGAACTAGATGGTGCCTGGCTACCACCAATAAGCAGGAAAAAAGTGGGGTGCAGAACTCAAATTCTAGTAAAAAGACCAGACTTATTGGTCTGACTGAGACTGGAAGGACCCTGGAAGACATGACCCCTGGACTCTGTTAGCCCAGAACTGAAACCACTCCCAAACCCAACTCTTCAAAGATTAGACTGGACTGTAAGACATAAAATGATACTTGTGAAGAGAGTGCTCCGTAACTCAAGTAGATAAAAACATGAGACTAAATGGGTACCTCCTGTCTGGAGGTGAGATGAGAAGGCAAAAAGGGACAGGAGATAGCTGAATGGATGCAGGAAATCTGGGGTGAAGAAGAGGAGTGTTCTGTCACGTTACAGGGACCGCAACTAAGGTCACATAACAATGTGTGTATAAATTTTTATATGAGAAACTAACTTGAACTGTAAATTTTCACTTAAAGCACAATAAGTAAATAAATAAATGATGGATTGAGCCTGGATCAAAGAAAAGGTATGGTTTTTCATGTGTGTAATAGAGGAGACTGGGTCAGGAGATACCTGAGTTGGGAAAGACTGAATTTCTTTTAATAGACTCTGTATGTTTTTCTAGTCATACTCATCTTGATTGAAGAGCCTGCATGGTTTTGGAAAGCATGCCACCTCTTTCTGCAATTAATTCTAGTCCTATGCCCCCCATTCAACCTAACACCATACACAGAGAGAGAGGGAACACGTGCATTCCTGCAATACCATGTGGCCATGGTGGCTATTTCCCTGCATACTCTCTCGGTTAATAGCTGACCTGCCAGCAGCCAGTTGATGACTGGTTACACAAACCAAGCTCAGCTCTCTGGATTGCAGTCACTATATAGCACTAAAATTTCCATGCTCTAATGATGTTTCAGACTGCCACATCTCTCTCCCATTATTTTGCCATGGGTAGTGATAAAAAAAAGTGATGGCACAGTGCTGCTGGATGAGGAAGGAAACAGATTACAACAGTGTGGCTAAAATGTCGGCAGTTTCATAGCCAATACCATGATTTGTACCAAAGCCACGCACCATTGGTGGTGCAATTATTTATACATATAATATTTTCCCTTGAACTGACTCACTGTTTTTACTTGCCCTCACCCCAAGCAAATAGCAACCATAATAGCATAGATTTAAGAGATGAGTAATATTTTTAATGTCCGTTAAAATATATCCATAACAGATGCAACACAAAAAAAATTTTGTCCACAAACAACTTAAAATCATCTTATGCACATTATAAATTACATTTTGGCAAATACTGGACTGACAGAGATCTCAGCTGTCAGCTGCTAGAATTTCAGACCCATGTTTGAGCTGGTTGAAAAGGCAGGAGGAGTAGGAGCTCTCACTGTAGACTCACCCTCCTAAATAGACCACCATTTCTCTTCATATTTCCACATCCTGTTACTGGCAGATACCATTCAAGTACTGGCAGCTGTTAGAAGTGAAAGAAACAGGAAGAAAAAAGAAAAGAAAACATGTATCTGACAACTGAAATGGAATCTGCTTGGTTTTCTGCTGTTCCTGTATTTGTGGGTTGAAAGGCTAATATCAAAATTTTGTGGTTTTAAAAACATCATAATCATAAGATCTTGAATCATGTTTGTCTTCACTCCATGCTTCTGCCTTTTTCTTTTAATCTCCTTAATGTACCATAATTATGTCTTCAGTGTGGGTCAATTATCTCTGAACTAGAAAACAAATTACCTTCATTACCTCTGATTATTCTTCCCTTTTCTTTGATCCTATTTTATGCAGCAACCCAAAATTTTGTTTTCATTCAGCCCTTCTCTTCCCTGGTTGCCTTGTTGGCACAGCTGAGATACAAAAGAAAATCATTCCCCTGTTGTTTCCAATATTATCATTTCCCTTCATCCCACTCTTCAAACATTTCTGGTACCTGCACATTACCAAAATATGTTCAAATGATCTTATTACCAACATAGCTCTTGGCTAACATTGCCTTTTAGTCACTGCACCCCTTTAATCTTTTTTCTTCCCCATCCTAACTACATTTACTAAATCCAAATTAGTATACAAAGGCCATTCAAACTGCATTAATATCTTTAAAAGCTACTATATCCTAGTGTCAATAATCCTGAGATTAATGGGCCCCAAGACTTATGCGACACAGAAAATTAACAAGGCTGTTTTGAGCAATGATCCATGAATTATGAAGGACCGCTCCACTGTGGTTACAAAAACTAATTAAATTAACATTTCTTTTGGTTGAAAAAAAAGTAAAAAAAAAGAAAGGGCGTAACAAAAATAAAGCTCAAGAACTAGAAATACGCAGGTCATCTAGATTAGATTCTTCCAGACAGGTGTCCAGAAGATTAAGAGGAAAGGTAAAGTGCTTACTCTTTCTTAGAGAAGATGAGGAGTAAGGAGGGATGAGGCAGCCGCAGTTATTTAGTCTTTTGGACCATCTTCCTGGTGACAAAGTATCAGGCATCATGATAATTTTCCTTGCCCCATATTGACAAGTGAGTTTCCCAGAAATCCTCATAGTGAATTGGAAGAACATTCTTCATGCTAGGGCATAGATTTCTGATATCCAAATCTGATGTTCAGTGGAAGTAGAAAATGGGATTTTACAACAGCAATCTCCTCTGACTCATGCTGTTTAGAGTCCTGTATGTAAATCACAACCTTAGAGACCCCTCTGTGTTTTATGAGGTGGTTTCTCTCTGCTGATTATTCTCTCCCATTCCTCATTGCCCTGGATCCAAAATGGGGGGGGGGGGGGCGAACAACTAAAAATGTAGCTCCCCAAGCCATGGCATTTTCAATTTCCTCATGTGCATGTGAAAACTGGACAATGAATAAGGAAGACCAAAGCAGAACTGATGTATTTGAATCATGGTATTAGTGAAGATTATTGAACATACCATTGACTGCCAGAAGAATGGACAAATCTGTCTGGAAGAAGTACAGACATAATACTTCTTAGAAGCAAGGATGGTGAGACTTCGTCTCATGTACTTTGGACATGTTATCAGGAGTGACTATGCCCTAGGGAAGGACATCATGCTTGCTAAAGTGGTAGGTCAGTGAAAAAGAGGAATACCCTCAACAAGACAGAATGACACAAATAACCTCAGTAAGAAATGAGATGGGTGATATCATAACAGACCCAACTGAAATTAAAAGAATCATAACAGAATACTATGAAAAATTGTACTCCAACAAATTTGAAAACCTAGAGGAAATGGACATATTTCTAGAAACACACTAGCTACCTAAGCTAACACAAACAAAGGTAGAACAGCTAAACAAACCATAAAAAAAGAGATTGAAAATTAAAATACTCCCAATAAAAATATAGCCCACTATGGCATGACCCAAGGTACGACCTTGAGTACATTCCACTTGAATTTAGAGACCGTCTCAAGAATAGATTTGACACAAAGAATGCTTATGACCAAAGACCAACAAGTTGTCAGATGTCCTCAAGGATATCTTACATAAAGAAAGCAAAAGGTTATTAAAAAGACAAGAAAGAAAGAAAAGACCAAAATGGATGTCAGAAGAGACTCTGAAAATTGCTCTTGAATATAGAGTAGCTACGGTGAATGGAAGAAATGAAGTAAAAGAGCTGAACATAAGATTTCAAAAGGTGGCTTGAGAAGACAAAGTATTTTAATGAAATGTGCAAAGACTTGAAGTTAGAAAACTAAAAAGGAAGAACGCCCTCAGCATTTCTCGTGATGAAAGAACTGGAGAGAAAATTCAAGCCTCACATTCCAATATTGAAGGATTCTGTGGGCAAAATATTGGACAACACAGAAAGCATCAAAACAAGATGGAAGGAATACAGAGTTACTGTTCCAAAAAGAACTGGTCATCATTCAATCATTTTAGGAGGTAGCATATGATCAAGAACTGATGGTATTGAAGGAAGAAGTCCAAGCTGCATTGAAGGCACTGGTGGAAAACAAGTCTCCAGGGATCGACAGAACACGAATTGAGATGTTTCAGCAAATGAACGCAGGGCTGGAAGTGCTTCCTCATCTATCCCAAGAAATTTGGAAGACAGCTATCTGGCCAATCGACTGGAAGAGAGCCATATTTGTGTCCATTCCAAAGAAAGGTGATCCAAAAGAATATGAAAATTATCAAACAATATCATTAATATCACACACAAGTAAAATTTTGCTGAAGATCTTTCAGAAGTGGCTGCAGTAGTACATTGACCGGGAACTGCCAGAAATTCAAGCTGGATTCAGAAGAGGACATGGAACGAGGGATGTCATTGCTGATATCAGATGGACCCTGGCTGAAAACACAGAATACCAGAAAGATGTTTACCTGTGTTTTACTAACTATGTGAAGACATTCGACAATGTAATCATAACAAATTATGCATAACATTGCGAAGAATGGGAATTCCAGAACACTTAACTGTGCTCTTGCAGAACCTGTATATAGAACAGGAGGCAGTTGTTTGAACAGAGCAAAGGGATACTGCAAGGTTTAAAATCAAGAAAGGTGTGCCTCAGGGTTGTATCCTTTCACCATACTTAGTCAATCTCTACACTGAGTGAATAATCTGAGAACCTGGACTATATGAAGAATATAGTTGCGATATACAGATGACACAACCTTGCTTGCTGAAAGTGAAGAGGACTCGAAATACTAATGAAGATTAAAGACTACAGCCTTCAGTATGGACTGCACCTCAACATAAAGAAAACAAAAATCCTCACAAATGGGCTAATAAGCAACATCATGATAAATGGAGAAAAGATTGAGGTTGTAAAAGATTTCATTTTACTTGGATCCACAACCAATGCCCATGGAAATAGTAATCAAGAAACCAAAGGATGCATTGCACTGGGCAAATCTGCTGCAAAAGACCTATTTCAAGTGTTAAAAACCAAAGATGTCACTTTGAGGACTAAGGCATGCTTGACCCAAGCCATGGTATTTTCAATCTTCTCATGTGCATGCGAAAGCTGGGCAATGAAGAAGGAAGACCAAAGTAGAATTGATGTATTTGAATCATGATTTTAGTGAAGAATACTGAATACCCATTGACTGCCAGAAGAATGGACAAACCTGTCTGGAAGAAGTACAGACATAATACTCCTTAGAAGCAAGGATGGTGAGACTTAATCTTATGTACTTTGGACGTGTTATCAGGAGGGACTAGTCCCTGGGGAAGGACATCATGCTTGCTAAAGTGGTAGGTCAGTGAAAAAGAGGAAGACCCTCAAGGAGATAGAATGACACAATAGCTGCAACGATGAACTCAAAAAACAGCAATGATTGTGAGGATGGCACAAGACCAGGCAGTGTTTTGTTCTGTCGTACTTCGGGTCGATGAGTCGGAACCACCCCCACAGCACCTAACAACAACCATGGCATCTACTCAGTAAATAAGTACAATCAGATGTGTTTTAGGCAGGCACTAAGGTAAAGAGAGCCCTCTAAGTTTTGTTCAATATAATCATTAAAAGTTTGGGGCAGGGAATGGGAAGACTCTGGGACTTGAACAAAACTGATGGACTTTATATTTTAGAAGAGTAGCATTATTTCCTAAAAGAACCCTTTTTAATTATTAAGGCCATGATGGTGGGAAGAGCACATGGTCAGAGATCGGGAGCCTGGTCCAGCTGAGTGATTCTGAGATCACATAAACACTCCACATCTGTTTTTACGTGTATAAAGTGAGTATGATGGTCCCTACTCCAGTTACATTACAGGAATTCTGTGAGGGTGCTCTGAAGTAATACATGTGAAAATGTTTAACATTAAAACATTGTATAAATGCAAAATACTGTTTTAAATAACACAATCTACTCTTTGCTCCTCTCTTTACGTGGTAGAGGTTCTAGGTGCACGTATCTCTTGGGTGTAATCATTCAAACCTTACAAGGGGCAGGACCAAGAGTTTTGTTTTTAGACATGTTATGTTTGAGACTCCTCTTAGTCAGCTGAGTGGAGATGTGGAGTAGAAAGTTTAATAAATGGATCTTGGATTCAGTCACATGATAGTGGAAGCCAGGTGGCCCAACCAACTCTTTTCTCATCCTAGGTGTTTAGTTACAGGAGTCTTGCACACACACAGTGGCAAAGCCAATAAAAACGGGCCTTGATATAAAGTAATATGCCCTGCTATGCCACTTCCAACCCCGATAGCATTAATACCCTTGGGTATAACACAAAGATCCCCCTCCTTTCTTCTTTAAAAGGTGGAGTGGATTTGGCAAAGAAAGAAGAGATTCATGGGGCTAATAGGAAAGCTACACGTTTCCTTTGGCGACGAGACCAAGCTTAGCAAATAACGGAAGGCACTATGAATACCGTGGTTCCATCGTGCCTGGCTCCAGCCTTGTGAAACGTTACGCGCATTTACAAATTGGGGTTAAGGGCCCAACCAATAGTTTGGAACAGCAGCTTTCTCTACCCCACAGAGAATACATGGCTTTGCTAGAAATATTTCCTAGCCCATGGAGCTAACTAGCTGAGAAGAAATGTATCAGGTCAATTGATACTGACTAAACACAGAAATTCTGCCAAATCAAAAACTTCAAAGCTCAATATATTAATGAGTTCCCAGAGTCTCTGGAGACCTCTTGCTGGTCAGAGAAAAGATTTATCAAGCACGTTCTCTTTAATTTAAAGTGAAAATTGATGCCGTCTGGACCTCAGGTGTAATCATATTAATTTATTGGGGAGTATATAGGGACTGTAGAAAGGAGGAATGATCTAACCATAGGTTTAAACGAGTTTGGGGTTCCTTTTTTTTGTCAGTCTGATTCATGAAGTATTTTTATTTTCAGACAATCAAAACTTATTTATGTAGGTTTGGGGCTTATTAATGTAGCTAAAAAGACACAGAGGTGGAATTACAGCCCTTTTCTGAAAAACAGTGAAATTGATATGCCAGAAATCTAATTTAAACATTAGCATTTGAGTCAAAGTTACCTTTAATAAGTAACAAGAGAGTGAATCACTTGGAACAGGATAGCTCAGAAGGCCACTTAGATGTGAGCGCTTCCTCCAAAAAATTCCTGGCTTCATTTTGTCAAAATCTACCGGGGCAGAAAATATCCTCATCTGATGGTTTGTTCAGTGATATAAATGAGTAAGTAGCATCCCTGAGCTCCCATCAGGCAAGGAATATTAGTAAACCATTCAAGAGTCCAGTTTTTGTGTCAAGTTGGACACCAAAGTTACATTGAAACGGCTCTGCTTCCTAATTCTTCCAGGACAGAGATGAATACAATTAGGAAAGGACTCAAAACCGTTGAGCATATGGGAAAGAGGAGAAAGTAATATGCCCTGCCCACAGTTCCTACTCTTCGTTCTAAGGGAGTTAGCACTGTGTACCGGTTAAAATAACAAACCAGGTGCTGTCTAGTCAGTTCCAACTCATGGTGACCCCGTGTATGTCAGCGTAAACTGTGCTCTATAGGGTTTTCGGTGGCTGATTTTTGGATGAAGATCATAAAACCTTTCTTACAAGGAGCCTCTGGGTGAACTCAAACCTTAGTTAGCAGCTGAGCACTTTAACTGTTTGCACTACCTGGGGAAAGAGAACATGTATGAATATCCATTCTGCAATTTACCTCCTCTGTGACCTCATGCAAGTCATTTAACCTCTCTAAACCTCATGCTTCCATATGCAAAGAAAGAATAAAAATAGTGCATGTATCGTAAGGTTATTGTGAGGACTAAATGTAAAGAAAACAACATATTGCCCAGCATAAAGTAAAGAGCAGTTATTATAATTATTCTCTGAATAATACCTGCAAGGCTGACAATGTCACACCTTTCCGTGTGGGCCAAATATCCTTTGGTTAAATCTTAGACCCAATCACCCCAAACAAGAGACTTTGATGAATGGCCAAATCTGCTGAAGAGTGTAATGAGAAGTTTCTTCTCCTATTAAAAAAATTGGGGTTTTTTGTTTGCTTCTTTTTTCTTTTTTGTGATTTGGTTGAAGATCCTGGCATGGAGAACTCAGTCATTACTGAAAACTGGAAATTTTGACAAACCTCACTGCCAAAGGCAGATCAAGTCCACATAGCATGAGGCCTAAAAGTAGGGCAATGAGAGAAGCAAGGCTGAGATAATATTCAAGCCTCAGACTTGTGGTAAGAAATACTGGAATGAATCAGAGTGTCAGTGAAAACTAAATGCTGAGTTTAGCCCCTTTTAGGAAGAAAATGTTTATTGGTGGTCATTCTTTTCCGCCACTGGGAAATCAAAGGCCAGTTATATCTGATTCAGGATCCCACTCAGACGGAAAGTTCTGCCAGAGTCTACTCACTGGTAATTTCTTATTCTGTCATCTACAATAAAATAATCTCAGTCTACAGAAAAAAAAAAAGTACTCCCCACTTCTTTCCCTTTGGAATATCTTGGCCAGTTCAGCCCTTGCCTTGTCCTGAGGTAGATCTACTTTAAAAGGCTGTCACTGACTTCCTGGAGTAACCATCCCTAAAGTTAAGGGGAAGTCTTTAATGCCTGTTAAAGAGAGCAGGGAAGTGAGAAGAGCATATGTGTGTGTATGTGTGTGTGTGTATGCGTGTGTGCGTATGTGTGCGCAATGATTGTTGAGGGGGACTCAAAGCTACCTCAAATCCTGGGGATGAGCCCGGGTGAGATGATTTCTCAACAGCCACCTGGTAATAAGAGGAAACCATTCATTCATTCATTTAACAAATATTTATTTTATTCCCAGCTCAGTCCTAAACACAAAGACTCTGCACTTATGAAACATAAACAATAGACAAACAATAGTATGTCATATTGTGATAATTGCTATGGAGAAATATGATGCAAAATGGAGGGCTAGAGAGTGCTGTGAGGTAGAATTTACTATTTATATTGAATGGTCTGGAAAGGTCTTCCAGAAGAGGTGGCTCAAAAGAAAAAAAAAAAAAAAAAAAGCAGAGACCTAGCGGAATCAAGGGAATGAGCCATCAGGATGGCTCATGGGAAAACAAGGTAAAAGAAACGAGAGAGGCAAGTGTACAGGATCTGAGTCTGGAGTGTGCTGGGTCCAATAAAAGGGAAGCCAGGAGACCACTGTGACTCAAAGTGAGTGAACAAGGGGTGGAGGAGTGAGACATTAAGTAATAGAGGTATCTAGTATCCAGATCAACTTAGGCCATTATAAGGATTTAGGGTTTTTCTCAGAATGAGAAGCCATTAACAGATTTTTAGCAGAGAAATAAAAAGCTCTGACATATATTTTAAAGGATCAGTCTGGGGGTGGCAGGGGAAATTAGAAGGTTATTGTAATAATCCAAGTGATCAATAATGCCATTTTAGATAAAATTGGCAGTAGAGAGGTCATGAGAAGTGAATGGAGTCTGGATGTAGTTTGAAGGCACCACTGATAGGACTTTCAAACTTATTAAATATGGGATATGAGATAAAGAGGAAACTTCAAGAATGGCTCCAAGGTTTTTGGCTTTGGCAACTGTTTAGAGCCATCAATCATTGAGATGCAGTGACTGAGGGAAAAACAGATTTAGGAGGTTATAATTTGGCCATATTAAGCTTGAGATGACAACTTTATACCTAAGGGAGACAGATATGTTGAGTAAGCCGTGGACATATGAGAATGATTTCAGGAGAGAGGTATGGGTTAGAGATCTAAATTTAGGAGTTGTCAGGGATCAGGTGGCATTTAAAATCCTGAAACTGATAGAAATAACCTAGGGAGTGAATACAGAACCAGAGGGGAAGAGATCTGAAGACTGGACTCCAGGAAGACGGGGAAGAACAAGGAGGGGAAATTGAGAAAGGGAGATAAGTAAAATAGAAGAACTAAAAGAGGGTGCTTTCTGAAAGCAGAGTGAAGAAAGCGTTTCAAGAAGGAGAGAATGATCAGCTCTTCCCAATGTTATTGACAGACCCATTATGATGAAGAGTGATAACTGAGATGATCAAGGACCATGGCAAGACTCCTTCAATGGAAGAGGAAACAAAACCCCAATAAGTGTGGGTTCAAGAAAGACTGGGAGAGAGGAAATAAAACAAAATATAGACAACTGTAAGGAATTTTGTTCTAAGAGGAGAAGACAGTGACAATGGGAACAATTTATGGGCTACTTTCGCTAGAAAGTACAAGTAATTCAGTATCCCCATTAGGCTCCAGAGCAAAAACCAAGTTGATAATACTTTAAAGAGCATATGCTCAATCCCACTAGGATGGTGGAAGAACAGAGATTAAGTAAGACACAGTACCAGCTCTCAGAAAGATCTCAATAAAGCACTAGAGATATCAATGAGGTCCAGGTCAGAAAAAAAAAAAAAAAAAAATACATTTAATACTCAAAACAATCCTATTGTGGAGTGTAGTATATCTTAGGCATCTGAACATTTAACAATGGGTATTGTTTTAATATTTTTAAGTCCCTCTGAAGATTCAAGATATATGATCATTTGCAATTATGCTGTGGAGCAAACTAGAATGTGTGTGCTGTAGAATGGTATGGGGAAAGGATCTCCAGTGTATTCAGCCCACAGCCAAGCATCTGACCTTACAAGGCTTCGTGATTATCATCTAACTGACATGTGAATAATAATATGTATCAAGAATCTCAGGTATGTCACTTAAGTTTTTCTTTCATCATTTACAGATAACATATTATTATATCCCCTGATACAGTAACTGGATATTGAATGGAACACATGCTAGTGTCTCTGAATTTTGGCTGAAGCCCTAATTCTGAAAACAATAAAACACATCCCCCAATTTGTTTTCTATCTCCATGACTAGGAAATTAATGATGAACTGTCTGCTTTAGGGGAGACGAGTGGTAACAGATGCCCTTCAACCTGAGAAGACAACGTATGTAACTCATAAATACATGAGAAAAAGAGAGACCCTATAAGACAAAGTAAAACTGCCCCATGTTTCTGAGGCTGAAATCTTTACAGAAGCAGACTCCCACACTTTTCTCCTGCAAAGTGGCTGATGGGTTCAAAGTAGCTGATGGGTTCAAACTGCCAACCTCTGGTTAATAGCTGAGCACTTTAACCACTGTGCCACCAGGCTTCATATATATGTGTATATATATGTGTGTATATAAATATAAATATATATTTATACATATATGTGTATGTATAAATATGTCATTGTTAGGTGCCGTCGAGTCAGTTCCGACCTATAGTGACCCTATGCACAACAGGATGAAACACTGCCCAGTCCTGAGCCATCCTCACAATCGTTGTTATGTTTGAGCCCATTGTTGCAGCCATTGCGTCAATCCACCTCGTTGAGGGTCTCCCTCTTTGCCGCTGACCCTGTACTCTGCCAAGCATGATGTCCTTCTCCAGGGACTGATTCCTCCCGACAACATGTCCAAAGTATGTAAGATGCAGTCTCGCCATCCTTGCTTCTAAGGAGCATTCTGGTTGTACTTCCTCTAAGACAGATTTGTTCGTTTTTTCGGCAGTCCACGGTATATTCAATATTCTTCACCAACGCCACAATTCAAAGGCGTCAACTCTTCTTCAGTGTTCCTTATTCACTGTCCAGTTTTCACACGCATATGATGCGATTGAAAATACCATGGCTTGGGTCAGGTGCACCTTAGTCTTCAAGGTGACATCTTTGCTCTTCAACACTTTAAAGAGGTCCTTTGCAGCAGATTTACCCAATGCAATGCGTCTTTTGATTTCTTGACTGCTGCTTCCATGGCTGTTGATTGTGGATCCAAGTAAAATGAAATCCTTGACAACTTCAATTTTTTCTCCATTTATCATGATGTTGCTCACTGGTCCAGTTGTGAGGATTTTTGTTTTCTTTATGTTGAGGTGCAATCCATACTGAAGGCTGTGGTCTTTGATCTTTGTTAGTAAGTGCTTCAAGTCCTCTTCACTTTCAGCAAGCAAGGTTGTGTCATCTGCATAATGCAGGTTATTAATGAGTCTTCTTCCTTCAATCCTGATGCCCCATTCTTCTTCGTATAGTCCAACTTCTTGGATTATTTTCTCAGCATACAGATTGAATAAGTAAAGTGAAAGAATACAGTCCTGACGCACACCTTTCCTGATTTTAAACCGGTCAGTATCCCCTTGTTCTGTCTGAACAACTGCATCTTGATCTATGTAAAGGTTCCTTATGAGCACAATTAAGTGTTCTGAAATTCCCATTCTTCTCAATGTTATCCATAATTTGTTACGATCCACACAGGTGAATGCCTTTGTAGAGTCAATAAAACACAGGTAAACATCTTTCTGATATTCTCTTAGCCAATGAAAACCTTATGAATAGCAGCGGAACATTGTCTGATATAGTGCTGGAAGATAAGCCCCTTAGGTTGGAAGGCACTCAAAAGATGACTGGAGAACAGCTGCCTCCTCAAAGTAGAGTCGATCTTAATGATGTGGATGGAGTAAAGCTTTCGGGATCTTCATTTGCTGATGTGGCACAACACAAAATGAGAAGAAACAGCTGCAAACATCCATTAATAATCAGAACCTGGAATGTACCAAGTATGAATCTAGAAAAATTGAAAATCGTCAAAAATGAAATGGAACACGTAAACATCGATATGCTAGGCGTTAGTGAGCTGAAATGGACTGGTATTGGCCATTTTGAATTGAACAATCATATAGTCTACTATGCTGGGAATGACAACTTGAAGAGGAATGCTGTTGCATTCATTGTCAAAAAGAACGTTTTAAGATCTGTCCTGAAGTACAACACTGTCAGTGATAGGGTAATATCCATATGCCTACAAGGAAGACCAGTTAATATGACTATTATTCAAATTTACGCACCAACCACTAGGGCCAAAGATGAAGAAATAGAAGATTTTTATCAGCTGCTGCAGTCTGAAATTGATCAAACATGCAATCAAGAGGCATTGATAATTACTGGCTATTGGAATGAGAAAGTCAGAAACAAAGAAGAAGGATCAGTAGTTGGAAAATATGGCCTTGGTGATAGAAATGATGCTGGAGATCAAATAATAGAATTTTGCAAGACCAACAACTTCTTCATTGCAAATACCTTCTTTCACCAACATAAACAGCAACTAAAAAAAAAAAAAATTTTTTTTTTTTTTTTATACACATGGACCTCACCAGATGGAACACACAGAAATCAAATTGACTACATCTGTGGGAAGAGACGATGGAAAAGCTCAATATCATCAGTCAGAACAAGGCCAGGGGCCGACTGTGGAACAGACCATCAATTCCTCATATTGAAACTGAAGAAAATCAGAGCAAGTCCATGAGAGCCAAAATATGACCTTGAGTATATAGAATGTATAAATATATATATATATAAATGGCTTGATCCCGTTGTCACTGTCTTCTCCTCCTAGAACAAATATTTATGTGTGTATAAATAAAAAAAATATATATATGCCAAAATACGCATAATCATATATATAAGCTACTAATTTTTGTTTTCAGAATGAGAACCACTTTGTTAGTGGCAAGACAACAGACTTTCATAATATATGCCCTTGAGTTATGCAAAGAAAATTAAACCTGAACACAGACTTCCAAGGCATGGCTTGTAAGAAAAGAAAAAGGGCCCAAGCACACAGAAAAAATAATGTAAGAATATAATAGAGGAAGCAAAGATGAATTGATATGGGCAAAAATAATTAAAGACACTGAAATAGCTTGATCTCTGGTGACTGTACACATTTTTTTTTAATCAGAGAATTGTTGTATATACGATTTTTAAAGAGAGGTATAAGATGCCATATAGCACTAAAAGAAAAAAGAACCAAAGGCAACAACTTCCCACCTCCCACCTCAGCTTTAGCTTCTGGTCTTTGTAAGACTAGAAATTCAAATGTTCTTGAATAAAATTGGTAAAAAGAATCTTCGAACAGTTATTTTTCTGTCTTGTTCCTTTCCCCCCTCCCAAACCCCAGCTTTAGGAAGAATGTCGGGTGGACAGTGCCTCCCCTCTGTCAAGCCAAGAAAAAGAGTTTAAAGATCAAGTTGATACCTGAAAAAGAAGTGAGGTTAATACTGTTTTAATGTTATTTAAGCACCCAAAATTCATACTTCTGCCTCATACTGCTATGGGTTTGGAGTGAAGTAAGTAAGAGAGATGTTGGAAGAATGTGGTATGTGTTCCCAGGAGCTTGAGGGCATCAATAAACACACAGTGAAGAGGAGAGAGATTAGAATTTGGGCAAGCCACTCTTCCACCATTTGGCAGGATAAGGATGCATGAGTGTCCTAAGATCTAATTAACCATGTTTACGTTGTCCTGATGGGCCTCTGCCAAAGAAGATGGCCTGCTGGAATATGGCAAGCAAGCAGTAAAAGGCTGCTGGGGACTCTGCTACATCCAGAAGTTCAATGAGAGCATCACAAGGTCAGCCACAGAGTGCATCCATATTAGAGATCTAGCTGTGCAGGAGGGATGTCTCCATCAGGGACCTTTGGAGAACACACTAATACATCTCACAGAAGAGTCAATATCTGGATGGCTGCCATGAGACAGTGTATCTACAACCATGAGGAAAACACAAACAACTAATCAAAAAGGCTTTCTCCTATCATCTAGAACCCCTTAATTGGATCTGACCTTGGAAGAATCAAAAGGATGAGTAGGATATGGGAAAGATCCAGAAGAACAGAAACAAAGCAACCCATGCCACTTTTCCTTCTTCAGTCCTAGCCTCCTAATACACTGCCTCCTTACAAGAGAGAAGGTATTGTGTGTCATGAAAGGTACAGACACAGGCTCTGAGAATTCAGAGGACAGATCACAAGCTCTGTTCTCTTGAGTACTTTTCTGTAATTTTAATAGAAGCACTGAAAAAGAAATGGTGAAGGAATATTACACTGTGTTCAACCTCCCATCTCCATTAGACTGAATGTAATCTAGTTAGAAAAGCAGACACTAACACACACTGACGCTCTGGAGGAAAGCTAAGTCGCTCCAAGCAGATCCATGCAAGTCTGGAGATTGATTTCAGATTACAAAGTCACTTATAATTTGCACCACACATCTAGTTCTATTGAGTCTCTCCAAAAGACCCTGGAGAAATGGGAAGTCAGTGACAACCACTATACAATATTTCTCAGGGGCCAACTACATTGTCCTTAACCACCATGGCAGCATCCATTATTCTACAAATCTGTCCACACGCAGATGGATTATTTTTCTTCAGATTGTTGATATGCAGTGAAATTAAGCAAACAGACTAGTTTATTTTCAGGGGACTTTGAGTTTCTAACTCTAGAGGACGTGTTTTCAATTTTCAGTTGATACTAATGGTGATGATTTTTCTTTTTATTAACTTTTATTGAGCTTCAAGTGAACATTTACAAATCAAGTCAGACTGTCACATATAAGTTTATATACACCTTACTCTGTACTCCCACTTGATCTCCCCCTAATGAGTCAGCCTTTCCAGTCTCTCCTTTCGTGACAATTTTGCCAGCTTCCAACTCACTCTATCCTCCCATTCCCCCTCCAGACAGGAGATGCCAACACGGTCTCAAGTGTCCACCTGATATAATTAGCTCACTCTTCATCAGAATCTCTCTCCTACCCACTGTCCAGTCCCTTTCACATCTGATGAGTTGTTTTCGGGAATGGTTCCTGTCCTGTGCCAACACAAGGTTTGGGGACCATGACCGCCGGGATTCCTCTAGTCTCAGTCAGACCACTAAGTATGGTCTTTTTATGAGAATTTGGGGTCTGCATCCCACTGATCTCCTGCTCCCTCAAGGGTTCTCTGTTGTGCTCCCTGTCAGGGCAGTCATTGATTGTGGCCGGGCATCAACTAGTTCTTCTGGTCTCAGGATGATGTAGGTCTCTGGTTCATGTGGCCCTTTCTGTCTCTTGGGCTCTTAGTTATCGTGTGACCTTGGTGTTCTTCATTCTCCTTTGATCCAGGTGGGTTGAGACCAATTAATGCATCTTAGATGGCTGCTTGTTAGCATTTAAGACCCCAGATGCCACATTTCAAAGTGGGATGCAGAATGTTTTCATAATAGAATTATTTTGCCAATTGACTTAGAAGTCCCCTTAAACCATGGTCCCCAAACCCCCGCCATTGCTCCGCTGACCTTTGAAGCCTTCAGTTTATCCCAGAAACTTCTTTGCTTTTGGTCCAGTCCAGTTGAGCTGACCTTCCATGTATTGAGTATTGTCCTTCCCTTCACCTAAAGCAGTTCTTATCTACCAATTAATCAGTAAAAAACCCTCTCCCACCCGCCCTCCCTCCCCTCCTCGTAACCACAAAAGAATGTGTTCTTCTCAGTTTATACTATTTCTCAAGATCTTATAATAGTGGTCTTATACAATATTTGTCCTTTTGCCTCTAATTTCGCTCAGCATAATGCCTTCCAGGTTCCTCCATGTTATGAAATGTTTCACAGATTTGTCACTGTTCTTTATCGATGCGTAGTATTCCATTGTGTGAATATACCACAATTTATTTAACCATTCATCCATTGATGGACACCTTGGTTGCTTCCAGCTTTTTGCTATTGTAAACAGAGCTGCAATAAACATGGGCGTGCATATATCTGTTTGTGTGAAGGCTCTTGTATCTCTAGGGTATATTCCGAGGAGTGGGATTTCTGGGTTGTATGGTAGTTCTATTTCTGTTTAAGATAACACCAGATAGATTTCTAAAGTGGTTGTACCAATTTACATTCCCACCAGCAGTGTATAAGAGTTCCAATCCCTCCACAGCCTCTCCAACATTTATTATTTTGTGTTTTTTGGATTAATGCCAGCCTTGTTGGAGTGAGATGGAATCTCATCGTGGTTTTAATTCGCATTTCTCTAATGGCTAATCATCGAGAGCATTTTCTCATGTATCTGTTAGCTGCCTGAATATCTTCTTTAGTGAAGTGTGTGTTCATATCCTTTGTCCACTTCTTGATTGGGTTGTTTGTCTTTTTGTGGTTGAGTTTTGACAGAATCACGTAGATTTTAGAGATCAGGCGCTGGTCGGAGATGTCATAGCTGAAAATTCTTTCCCAGACTGTAGGTGGTCTTTTTACTCTTTTGGTGAAGTCTTTAGATGAGCATAGGTGTTTGATTTTTAGGAGCTCCCAGTTATCTGGTTTCTCTTCGTCATTTTTGGTAATGTTTTGTATTCACTTTATGCCTTGTATTAGGGCTCCTAAGGGTGTTCCTATTTTTTCTTCCATGATCTTTATCGTTTTAGGCTTTATGTTTAGGTCTCTGATCCACTTGGAGTTAGTTTTTGTGCATGGTGTGAGGTATGGGTCCTGTTTCATTTTTTTGCAAATGGATATCCAGTTATGCCAGCACCATTTGTTAAAAAGACTATCTTTTCCCCAACTAACTGACACTGGGCCTTTGTCAAATATCAGCTGCTCATATGTGGATGGATTTATATCTGTGTTCTCAATTCTGTTCCACTGGTCTATGTGTCTGTTGTACTACTGTGGCTGTATAATAGGTTCTGAAATCAGGTAGAGTGAGGCCTCCCACTTTCTTCTTCTTTTTCAGTAATGCTTTGCTTATCCGAGGCTTCTTTCCCTTCCCTATGAAGTTGGTGATTTGTTTCTCTATCACCTTAAAAAATGACATTGGAATTTGGATCGGAAGTGCATTGTATGTATAGATGGCTTTTGGTAGAACAGACATTTTTACTATGTTAAGTCTTCCTTTCCATGAGCAAGGTATGTTTTTCCACTTAAGTATGTCCTTTTTAGTTTCTTGTAGTAGAGCTTTGTAGTTTTCTTTGTATAGGTCTTTTACATCCTTGGTGAGATTTATTCCTAAGTATTTTATCTTCTTGGGGGCTACTGTGAATGGTATTGATTTGGTTATTTCCTCTTTGATGTTCTTTTTGTTGATGTAGAGGAATCCAAGTGATTTTTGTATGTTTATCTTATAACCTGAGACTCTGCCAAACTCTTCTATTAGTTTCAGTAGTTTTCTGGAGGATTCCTTGGGGTTTTCTGTGTATAAGATCATGTCATCTGCAAATAGAGATAATTTTACTTCCTCTTTGCCAATCCGGATGCCCTTTATTTCTTTGTCAAGCCTAATTGCTCTGGCTAGGACTTCTAGCACAATGTTGAATAAGAGCGGTGATAAAGGGCATACTTGTCTGGTTCCCGTTCTCAAGGGAAATGCTTTCAGGCTCTCTCCATTTAGGGTGATGTTGGCTGTTGGCTTGGCATCGATGCCCTTTATTATGTTGAGGAATTTTCCTTCAATTCCTATTTTGGTGAGAGTTTTTATCATAAATCAGTGTTGGACTTTGTCAAATGCCTTTTCTGCATCAATTGATAAGATCATGTGGTTTTTGTCTTTTGTTTTATTTATATGGTAGATTACATTAATGGTTTTTCTAATATTAAACCAGCCTTGCATACCGGGTATAAATCCCACTTGATCATGGTGAATTATTTTTTTGATATGTTGTTGAATTCTATTGGCTAGAATTTTGTTGAGGATTTTTTCATCTATGTTCATGAGGGATATAGGTCTGTAATTTTCTTTTTTTGTGATGTCTTTACCTGGTTTTGTATCAGGGAGATGGTGGCTTCATAGAATGAGTTAGGTACTATTCGTCATTTTCTATGCTTTGAAATACCTTCAGTAGTAGTGGTGTTATCTCTTCTCTGAAAGTTTGGTAGAACTCTGCAGTGAAGCCATCCGGGCCAGGGCTTTTTTTTGTTGGGAGTTTTTTGATTACCATTTCAATCTCTTTTTTTGTTATGGGTCTATTTAGTTGTTCTACTTCTGATTGTGTTAGTTTAGGTAGGCAGTGTTTTTCCAGGAATTCATCCATTTCATCTAGGTTTTCAAATTTGTTAGAGTACAATTTTTCGTAATAATCTGATATGATTCTTTTAATTTCAGTTGGGTCTGTTGTGATGTGGCCCTTCTCATTTCTTATTCGGGTTATTTGTTTCCTTTCCTGTATTTCTTTAGTCAGTCTAGCCAATGGTTTATCAATTTTGTTATTTTTTTCAAAGAACCAGCTTTTGGCTTTGTTAATTCTTTCAATTGTTTTTCTGTTCTCTAATTCATTTTTTTTTTTTTTCATTTAGTTCAGCTCTAATTTTTATTATTTGTTTTCTTCTGGTGCCTGATGGGTTCTTTTGTTGCTCACTTTCTATTTGTTCAAGTTGTAGGGACAGTTCTCTGATTTTGGCTCTTTCTTCTTTTTGTATGTGTGCATTTATCGATATAAAGTGGCCTCTGAACACTGCTTTTGCCGTGTCCCAGAGGTTTTGATAGGAAGTATTTTCATTCTCGCTGCTTTCTATGAATTTCCTTATTCCCTTCTTGATATCTTCTATAACCCAGTCTTTTTTCAGGAGGGTATTGTTCAGTTTCTAAGTATTTTATTTCTTTCCCCTAGTTTTTCTGTTATTGATTTCTAGTTTTATTGCCTTGTGGTCTGAGAAGATGCTTTGTAATATTTCGATGTTTTGGATTCTGTAAAGGTTTGTGTTATGACCTAATATGTGGTCTATTCTAGAGAATGTTCCATGTGTGCAAGAAAAAAAAGTATACTTTGCAGCAGTTGGGTAGAGAGTTCTGTATAGGTCAATGAGGTCAAGTTGGTTGATTGTTGTAACTAGGTCTTCCGTGTCTCTGTTGAGCTTCTTACTGGATGTCCTGACCTTCTCTGAAAGTGGTGTGTTGAAGTCTCCTACTATAATTGTGGAGGTGTCTATCTCACTTTTCAGTTCTGTTAAAATTTGATTTATGTATCTTGCAGCCCTGTCATTGGGTGCATAAATATTTAATATGGTTATGTCTTCCTGATCAATTGTCCCTTTTATCATTATGTAGTGTCCTTCTTTATCCTTTGTGGTGGATTTAAGTTTAAAGTCTATTTTTTCAGAAATTAATATTGCTACTCCTCTTCTTTTTTGCTTATTGTTTGCTTGATATATTTTTTTCCATCCTTTGAGTTTTAGTTTCTTCCTGTCTCTAAGTCTAAGGTGTCTCTTGTAGGCAGCATATAGACGGATCGTGTTTCTTTATCCAGTCTGAGACTCTCTGTCTCTTTATTGGTGCATTTAGTCCATTTACATTCAGCGTAATTATAGATAAGTAAGTGTTTAATGTTGTCATTTTGATGCCTTTTTATGTGTGTTGTTGACAATTTCATTTTTCCACTTACTTTTTTGTGCTGAGATGTTTTTGTTTGTAAATTGTGAGATCCTCATTTTCATAGTATTTGACTTTATGATTGTTGAGTTGTTACGTTTTTCTTGGCTTTTATTTTGAGTTATGGAGTTGTTATACCTCTTTGTGGTTACCTTAATATTTACCCCTATTTTTCTAAGTAAAAACCTAACTTGTATTGTTCTATATCGCCTTGTATCCCTCTCCATATGGCAGTTCTATGCCACCTGTATTTAGTCCCTCTTTTTGATTATTGTGATCTTTTACATATTGACTTCAATGATTCCCTGTTTTGAGCATTTTTTTTTTTTAATTAATCTTGTTTTTGTGATTTCCCTATTTGAGTTGGTATCAGGATGTTCTGTTTTGTGACCTTGTGTTGTGCTGGTATCTGATATTATTGGTTTTCTGACCAATTTCCTTTAGTATTTCTTGTAGCTTTGGTTTGGTTTTTGCAAATTCTCTAAGCTTGTGTTTATCTGTAAATATCTTAATTTCGCCTTCATATGTCAGAGAGAGTTTTGCTGGATATATGATCCTTGGCTGGCAGTTTTTCTCCTTCAGTGCTCTGTATATGTCATCCCATTGCCTTCTTGCCTGCATGGTTTCTGCTGAGTAGTCTGAACTTATTCTTATTGATTCTCCCTTGAAGGAGACCTTTCTTTTATCCCTGGCTGCTTTTAAAATTTCTCTTTATCTTTGGTTTTGGCAAGTTTGATGATAATATGTCTTGGTGTTTTTCTTTTTGGATCAATCTTAAATGGGGTTCGATGAGCATCTTGGATAGATATCCTTTCGTCTTTCGTGATGTCAGGGAAGTTTTCTGTCAGCAGATCTTCAACTATTTTCTCTGTGTTTTCTGTCCTCCCTCCCTGTTCTGGGACTCCAATCACATGCAAGTTATCCTTCTTGATAGAGTCCCACATGATTCTTAGGGTTTCTTCATTTTTTTAAATTGTTTTATCTGATTTTTTTTCAGCTTTGTTGGTGTTAATTCCCTGGTCCTCCAGATGTCCCAGTCTGCATTCTAATTGCTCGAGTCTGCTCCTCTGACTTCCTATTGCGTTGTCTAATTCTGTAATTTTATTGTTAATCTTTTGGATTTCTGCATGCTGTCTCTCTATGGATTCTTGCAACTTATTAATTTTTCCACTATGTTCTTGAATAATCTTTTTGAGTTCTTCAACTGTTTTATCAGTGTGTTGCTTGGTTTTTTCTGCAGTTTGCCTTATTTCATTTCTGAGGTCATCCCTGATGTCTTGAAGCATTCCGTAAATTAGTTTTTTACATTCCTTATCTGATAATTCCAGGATTGTATCTTCATTTGGGAAAGATTTTGATTCTTTTGTTTGGGGGGTTGTAGAAGCTGTCATGGTCTGCTTCTTTATGTGGTTTGATATCGACTGCTGTCTCTGAGCCATCACTAAGATATAGTAGTGATTTAGTCTATATTTGCTCACTGAGTCTTATCTTGTTTTGTCTTCTTTCAATATACTTGGATGGGCCACTAGATTGTGCTCACTTGTTTGTTGTAGCCCTTCAGTTACTTATGACCTATTACCAGGTGGTTTGGGCTGTTGCCAGATATATATGCCTGAGTCTATTCACTATTCTCGAGTAGAATCTGATTTTGGGTCATCAAGTGTGTGCTGCACCCTAACACCTATCCACCTCAAGAAGTAGTGGCGATAGTTGTGTGCACCAGATTCTATTAGCAGCTGGGGTTCACACTCCAGGGGGGGCAGGATGCTGACAGGCTTCCCCCAAGTGTCAGTGAGACAGGTGTGTCTCTATTCCTATAGCACCTTGGTGGGAGGGCTCTGCAGCTGTACCTTAGGTCCCCAGTGCAAGTACCTCTACTGATTGGTAGGTGTCACCCTCCTTAGACCCCTAAGGCAAGAGGCTAGGTGGTCTGGGGGGAGCTTCAGCCCTCAGTTCCCTGTTGTGGGTCAATTAGGGCTCTGTTGAATAAGCAGAGATATCAGACCTGGGAAACTTGTTTTTCCAGTAAATCCACTAAAAAAAATGCAGTCAGATCCCTATCAGAATTGCCTTTGCATTATAACAGCCACCTTGTTCCCTGTAAGGATGAAAGCCGGAGATTTGGATCATATATGCTTGGCTGGAGCTGGTTCTGTGTTTTTAGTCCAATTAGGGAAGGATTTTTGGTCCCTGGGTTTTTTGTGGGTGTTTCTCTCAGGCCGGAAGAATGGGTTAGGAAAAGACCAAGGGAAAAAAAAGGGGGGGAAAAGCAAAGCCCCGGAGCCAGAGCCGTTCTCCCTCTGGCTTAGGAAATTCCAATGTTAATGAAGCCGCCTGGGAAGGGGAGGGGAGGGTTCAGAAAAATAGGAGAGAGTAGCACCCCGGAATATAGCCAAAGTTGCTTATCTTGCTTGGGATGACTATTTTATCTGAGATTCCTAAGGGCCGTGTCGCCTATGTGTGCTGGCTGTGTGGGGATTGTCCCCGAGGGTCTGGCCCGCTGAAGCTGCGGTCAGATCCTCTGCTGCCAGTCCAAAGCCCAGCATCAAGGTTCCCCTGCTGTGACGCTGCACTCCCGGCTCCAAAATCAGTTGCTGCCTCCCGGGGACTTCTTGTCCCACCAGCCGCATTGCCGCACCACCTCTGCAGACCGGCTGGGCCCCCTCCCGGGTTTAGTCCAGGGGAGTAGGGCTGCGCCTGTGTTTGCGCCATGACCGGATGCCGTGTTCAGCTCCCCTGTGCCCAGGCTAAAGCCCGGCGCCAAGTTTCCCCGGCTGGGACACTGCACTCCCAGCTCCAAAACCAGTCACTGCCACCCGGGGACTTCTCCTCCCACCAGCCGCGTTGCCACGCCGCCCGCGCGGACCGGCTAGGTCCCCTCCGGGGGTCAGTGCAGGGGGGTAGGGCTGCACCCTGTGTTTGTACCGTCACAAGATGTTGTGTTCAGCTCTCCTGCGCCCAGTTCTAAGCCCGGCGCCAAGGTTACCTGACTGGGACGCTGGCTCCAGGCTCCGAAAACAGTCGCTGCTTCCCCATAGTTGTTCATTCTCCATCTCTGTCACTCAGGTCAACTCTTTAAATCTGTGTTTGTTGTTCAGGGTTTGTAGATTGTCATGTATGTGATCGATTCACTTGTTTTTCCAAGTCTTTGTTGCAAGAGGGATCCGAGGTAGCGTCTACCTAGTCAGCCATCTTGGCCCCTCTCCCCCTAATGGTGATGATTTTTATATATCTGACATCAGATCAGATATTCATTTATTGCTTAAGTGTGTAGCATCCAGACTTTCATTCTTCAAGAATTTGGTAAGAGTTCACATTGTTCAGAAGTTCTGCCAGCTACTGGGAACTCTGTGAAGGATATAGTCCCTGTGTGCTTCAGTGGACCCCTAGCCTAATCGAAGCATCAAACACGTTATAGGTATTGTGCAGTATATAGAGTTAAGTGGTATATAGAGATACATAAAAAATACTCAACATTTATTAAGTACTTCTCTTGTATCCGTAAGGCAGAGACATCAAGTTGTTCACCAAAGATTTATGCTTCCCTTGTGTAGGGAAGAGTCATTACTGAGAATAACCTGCCCATACAGACACTACATTTCCCAGCCATGCTCAAATTTAAGTAGAACCAAGGGATCTAGCAAATGGAAAGTGGGAAGAGGTGATATATATCACTTCCAGGCTTGACCCATAAAAACTTTCTATGAAATCCTCCATTAAACTCACCATCTACAGTGCCCCACCACCATCTCCCAGGGCAAACTTGGAAGTTACAAGCTGAAGATGGCCTGGGCCCCTGAATTACTGTGGGGAACAGAGCCCATCCTCCCTCACCCCTAATGGAGTAAGAAAGTAAACTTTTATGTTGTAAACAACTGGGATTTGGGGGGTTAGCTGCTACAGCAGCTACTGTTGCCATTACTAATACAATCAAAACACTGGCTCTAAATGCTTGATATGATTAAATTCTTAAATCACCACAACAATCCAATGAAGCTGATACTGTAATTTACCTACATTGTACAAATGAGGAAACTGAGGCCCAGAAAGGAAATGGTGTTTAGTCAAGGTCACAGAGCTAGTCAGTAGTGGAGCCCAGGTCTTAACTCAGATAGTCTGAACCATATTACAGATACTTCTGGTATACTCCTGTGTGGTGCATCTATTGCAACCTGGAAGGTCTAGAGAAGGCAATGATCAATAACAAAGGAAGGAGACACTATAGTCCCTGAACTCCAAGAGGCTTCAATCTCAAGGCAAAGATGGCATAGATGTGCAAAACTATAAAGTATAAAAATCAAAAGCCTGAACAAAAAACAAAATCTCATCTGCATATTTGCTGACTGAACCTCCCCATGTGCTTAGAAAAGTCAATGATAATCCAATGATAAAAAGTTAAAGTAATAGTAAAGCACAATGACTTGGAAACAATTAGTTCAGGAGCAATTAAATGGTAGAAGATATACATGTTTTGAATTAATTGGAAATAAGTTCAAAAACAATACAATTTTTAATGAACTAAGAGTTTAAATGACATCAGGTGTTTTATAAATCCATTTTAAACTCCATTTTCTTCCAATAAAAGTATTTTAAACTAATTGAACCAATTTGAATATTAAAATATTTAGTTACATGTTCATTTTGTTTATAGAAGCATACCCACTTCATTCAAAAAATAAATGGAGGGAATTGAGGCAGTTTACAGAAAAATAAGCAATTGAACAGCATAAAAACTTTAATTAAATGAGATAATAAGTGTGAAAAGACAATGAAGGGAGAAATAGGAAGCCAAAGACAGGATTGATTCAAAAATCCATATTATAATGTCTAATACACTTGCCCAAAAGGAAGCACACATTTGGATCTAATATCGCAGGGCAAAAATGAAAATACGATTAATCACTAAATTCATGATGTTACTGAGGAGAACATTAGACTTGAGACAAGAAATTTACGCTAAATCCTCAGAAGAAGCTGTGTAATATAATGGACAAAGGCCTCAACAACATGCCACAAGACATAGAGTTGCAAGATTAACATGACTGTTTCCTGCATCCCTCAGAACCAACCTGTGATGTCATTCCAAAACCTAGCTCAATAAAGACATTTATATAAGGAGCCAAAGCTAAGCAGGTCCAGGGAACACAGTCCTCTAAAGATCTAAGGCTGAAAAGTAGCTATTCCTTTCTCATCTATTTGGTAGTTGTCAGAGCTCACTTAGCAAATGAGCCAGATCATCCTGAGAGTATTGACAGAAGCATGCAGTAACCGATTATTTACCATGAGTGGGAAAGGGGTGGTGGGGGGAGAAACGGGAATTACGACTCTCCCCAAAATAAATTAGGAGCTAAGGCGAGAAAAATAAGAATCAAAGTTGTGCTGAAAACAGAGAATTGATGTAAAAGTAAACACGTAATAGCTAATAGCAATTGTCACCATCTTATATTCTTATTTTTATACAAAGACTGAAGTATCAGGACATATATTTTCAGTTGTTACTACTGAAGAAAGAAGCCCTGGTGGCACGACAGTTAAGTGCTCAACTGCTAACCGAAAGGTTGGTAGATCGAGCCCACCAGTGGCTCTGTGGGAAAAACACCTGGCGATCCACTCCTGTAAGGATTACAGTCTAGAACACTGTATGGGGCAGTTCCGCTCTGTCGCATGGGATCACTATGAGTTGAAAACTGACTCGGCAGCACCTAATCACAACCATTGAAGAGAGTTTTCTGTTCCACTTCATTCCTTTTCTTGCAATTGGAGACTTACAAGGCAAGGGGTAGGGATTTAACGGTGGAGCTAAGTACTGTTAAAATAACCATCCTGCTGAGAAACAAAGATTCAGGAAATACTCTGTGGCAGGACAAATCATATGATTTAGTCCAAACCAATGTCACATTTGATTGGAACAGTAAGAATTTCCCACCTTAAGGTCCACCAGAGAGAAATGGTCCGTTTTGGATGGTGGTTAACCAACCCAACTTGCCTACGGAGTCTAAAGATGAGAGACAGAGATCAAGGTAGATGTACCTAAGGGATGTCATATTACATGAACAGAATGACTGAGCAGTAAAACAGCGATGATTTTGCATCCTCGCTTTGTGCAGATAATTGGCGTGACTCTTCCACACAAACTAAAGGGGCCAAACTAATACAGTGGTATTTGGAAGGCGGGTGTCTTGAAGTTTCTTATTCAGATGCAGTACTATGTGGTAAAATGGAGTAAACTCTGCATTTGGTGCCAGAAAACATGGGTTGTAGAACTAACATCATACTAGATTTGTAATATTGTCCAAATGTATATTCTGAATATTTTATCTACTTAATTAGGAAAACATCATCTCTATTTTTTATAAGGCTCAGAATCACGTAGATTTGATGTAACACTGTAAATTATTAAAGAATAAATGCCATGCACAAGCAAGAAATGGGATGCTGCGTTAAATGATAAAGCACACAGAGCCATATACTAGGATGACTGTTACTCTGAAAAAATAAAGATATATGTGGACAGCTAAAGAGATTGCTCAAAAGTGGCAACTGTGATAGAGTGATGGGGTTTTACACTGTATTTCCCAGCTTTATAAAAGTAACAAAAATTAAACTAAAATAATTTAGATGTAACTATTTTTTTATGCAGCCCACAGAAGCTTTCGTGGTACAACCGTCAAGTGCTCAGCTGCTAATTGAAAGGCCAGTGGTTTGAACTTACCAGCGGCTCTGTGAGAGAAAAGACCTGGCAATCTGCTTCCATACAGATTTACAGTTTAGGGAAACCCTATGGGGCGGTTCTGCTTTGTCCTATAGGGTCACTATAAGTCAGAATCAACTGGATGGCACACAACAACATTGGCCCCATACAGAGAATAAAATGATTAAATGTAGACATGTAAGATTTTTACTAGCATAAAGTAGGAAAAGACAGGTTAGTCAACAATTTCCAGAAGGGGTGCTGTTTTCAAGATGAGCTCAATCTGAAAATGCTTTACTATCATACCTACCTATTGCTTTAGCCCAGATCAGAAAGAAACAATTCAGAGAGAACTCAAAGCAAAAAGAGACTCGACAAATGCTGTTGGGCACTGACTCTGCATTAGGAATTCTTCTTTGGTCCAGAGTTATGTACAGCAGCAGATAAGCTGACACATAGGCTGTCCACCTGAGCTTCTAGGAGTTTTTGGCAGTATGAGCATGACAGAGGAAACCTCCTTAACTCCTTTATATAGAGAATTAAGACTGGCTACAATCGATGAAGATTCTCCGAGAAAAAAAAAACATTGAAAATTCTCCAGCTTTAGTGGTAAGATTCCTGATAATTTTTTGAAAAAATGATTTTAAAAAAGTTGCTACAGAATATGAAGAACACAGAAAGCAGAAAAAGGTCAATGGAAACGCAAAATGAGAATAGTCAAAAAAGATAACCAAAGAGAACCCAGAAGGAGACACTGCCCTCGGCTGTGTCCAGTTCCTTTGTAAGAAGGGAATAGACGTTATCCCAGAAGCAAACTTTAAATTACTTGTAGACTGTTGCTTAAAGAACTGGGCATAAATTAACTCTCCAGTAAACTGCATATATTTCCCATCCTACTCAGTAATTATTAGTTAAGTCTTTATTTAAAGAAATTTAATTCCTCATGAGAATTAATGAAGAAATAATAAAATTTCAAATATCAGAGGTTGAAAGGGGGACTTGGCAAATAAGCACTGTAAGTAATCTAAATCATCTTTTGAGAATATCATAAATATTGACTAAAATTGATAAACCAGGAAATGGATGTCTATCATACAAAACTGTACGATAACCAAGGAAAGAAACATTAACAACAGTCAGAAGGTATTTTCCCTTGTGTGTGGAAAAGGAAGGGGTGGCAGACTTATGTTGTCTGCTTTGATTTCTGAGAATTTTTATGTGGTAGAATATTAGATATTAGAAAAAATTATTGGGTATCAAAGTATTAGAAAGTAATAGTGAATAAAATGTTTTAAGTAAAACTTGAAATTTACAAACCAGTATTACAGTATTATGCTATTTTTGTTAAGTGTGTTTGTAAGTATATACACCATTTTGGTCTTTGTTTCTGTCTTTTTAATGACCTTTTTGCTTTCTTCATGTATGATGTCCTTAATATCATCCCACAACTGGTCTGGTCTTTGGTCATTAGTATCCAATGCACCAAAATCTATTCTTAAGATGGTCTCTAAATTCAAGAGAGATATATTCATTGGCTGTCATGAACTTGTTTTAATTTTCTTCAGCTTCAACTTGAACTTTCTCATGAGCAATTGATGGTCTATTCCGCAGTGGGCCCCTGACCTTGTTCTGACTGATGATATTAAGCTTCTCCATCGTCTCTTTTCAAGATGCGGTCAATTTGATCCCTGTACCTTCCATCCATCGAGGTCAACTGAAAAGTTTCAAAAAATGGATACACCTCTGGAAGCGCCCACTTGTCTACGCCAGAAAATGTGGAAGACAGTTACCTAGCCAACCAACTGGACAAGATTCATATACATGCCTATTCCAAAGAAAGGTGATCCAATGGAATGCAGAAAATATCAAACAATATCATTAACATCACATGCAAGTAAAATTATACAGAAGATAATTAAAAAAAGGGTTGCAGCAGTACATTGACAGGAAACTGCAAGAAATTAAAGTTGAATTTAGAAGAAGATGTAGACAAGGGATATCATTGCTGCTATCAGATGGATCTTGGCTGAAAGCAGAGAATACCAGAAAGACATTTACCTGTGTTTTATTGACTATGCAAAGACATTCAACTGTGTGGATCATAACAAATTATGGATAACATCGCAAAGAATGGGAGTTCCAGAACACTTAATTGTGCTCATGTGGAACTTGTACATAGACTAAAAGGCAGTTATTTGAACAGAACAAGGGGATACTGCATGGCGTAAAATCAGGAAACATGTGCGTCAAGGTTGTATCCTTTCACCATACTTTTTCAATCTATATGCTGAGCAAATAGTCTGAGAACCTGGACTATGTGAAGAAGTATGCAGCATCAGGATTGGAGGAAAACTCATTAACAACTTGCGTTATGCAGATGACACAACCTTGCTTGCTGAAAGTGAAGAGGACTTGAAGCACTTACTAATGAAATCAAAGACTACACCCTTCAGTATGGATTATACTTCAACACAAAGAAAACAAAAATTCTCACAACTAGACCAATAACCAACATCATGATAAGCAGAGAAAAGTTTGAAGTTGTCAAGGATTTCATTTTACTTGGATCCATAATCAATACCCATGGAAACAACAGTTAAGAAGTCAAACAACATATTGTGTTGGGCAAATGTGCTGCAAAAGATTTCTTCAAAGTGTTAAAAAGCAAAGATGTCACACTTTGAGGACAAAGGTGCACCTGACCTAAGCCATGGCATTTTCAGTTGCCTCATATGCACGCAAAAGCTGGACAATGAATAAGGAGGACCAAAGAAGAATTGATGTACTTGAATTATGGTGTTGGGAAGATTATTGAATGTACCATGGACTGTCAGAATAATGAACAAATCTGTCTTAGAAGAATTACAGCCAGAATGCTCCTTAGAAGCAAGGATGGCAAGACTTTGCCTCACATCCATTGGCCATATCATCAGGAGGGACCAGTCTCTGGAGGAGAACATCATAGTTGGTAGAGAGCCAGCAAAAAAGAGGAATACCCTCAACAAGATGGATTGACACAGTGGCTGCAACAATGAGCTCAAATATAGCAACAACTGTGAGGATGGCACAGAACTGGTCAGCATTTTGTTCTATTGTACACAGGGTCACTGTGGGTCAGAACCAAGTTGATGACATCTAGCAACAACATGTATGTACATTTACTACATTTACAAAAATAACTGAAATGCATATCAGATGCTAACAGTGATTATCTTTAGCTATTGGAATTAGAGGAACCAATACCTTTGGGGTTTTTTTAATGTAGTTTTTTTTTTCCTCCCGAATTTTATAAAGAATGCATATTGAAAGACATTTTACGTCTCCCAGCTTCAACATTCTAACAGTCAGAAGCATCGCCAAATCATAATATTTATTGGGCATGTACTATGTTCCAAGCACAAAGCCAGGGTTTGGGTTTAAATAGACAAGCTCTTTGCTCTCAAGAATCTCAGTCTAGTCTCAGATACAGATACAAATGACTATGATGTATTAAGAAAAGGGCTATAACAGAGGCAGGAGCGTATGAGGTAATATTTGACATTACCTTATTCGACTCGACGGCATTGGGTTTTTTTTTATATATATATAAATTTAGTAGATGATCTTTTAAACTAGAAAAAATCTTCAATCTATGTGCAGGCCAAGTCTTTTGGATAATTTCTATCTAAAAATTCTTAATTCACATGGGAGATCACTTGCACAAATGACAAAAGCATGAAATTGCTCACAAAATTATCTCTATGTTGTCCAGAAAAAGCATGCATCCTTGCTACTTGGTAATATTTCTATTAGAGAATATAAAAGCTAACCTCTCAGTGCCCAAAGTCAGAAAACTAAAGATGCATTTTGATGCTATCATTGTCAATCATTTGGCTAGAAAAAAAAAGGATGTTATGGTCATACTACGAAGTGTGACAGTGGGAAAACCTCTTTTTTGTTGAAGATGGTAGGTGGGAGAATGATCCCTCAACCTTGGATTGTTTAAAATAAAGAAAAACTACAAAAGA
This sequence comes from Elephas maximus indicus, assembly GCF_024166365.1. Taxonomy (NCBI): domain Eukaryota; kingdom Metazoa; phylum Chordata; class Mammalia; order Proboscidea; family Elephantidae; genus Elephas; species Elephas maximus. The sequence goes on along the minus strand of NC_064837.1, from coordinate 39,354,287 downwards.
AAAGCCCTTGGAATCCAAATATTTTATAACTGTTCAATATTTATGATGAATTGGACTGTCTCCCCCCCCCCCGAAAAAATGTGTTAAAATCCTAACCCCTGTACATGTAAATATGACCATATTGGAAATAGCGATTTTCTTTTGTTATGTTAATGAAGTCATAGTAGGATAGAGTGGGTCCTAAACCTAATCACTTCTGAGCTATAAAAAGAGCAGAATAGATGCAAAGACAAACACAAAGGAATGCCAAAGAATGGCAGCAGACACCATAAAATAGGAGAAAGGCTCGTAGAAGGAATTGACATAGCTAAGACCCTGATTCAGACTTTTACCCTCTAGAACTGTGAGAAAATAAATTTCTGTTCTTTAAAGCCACCCACTTGTGGTATTTCTGTTATGGCAGCATTAGGAAACTGAGACAATATTTTACTGAGTAAATATAAAAATATAAAAGGCAACTTTCTTAAAAGTTTGCCTAATGTCTGCCTCAGTGTTCTGAATCTCTCTATCATTTCCCTACATATAATTTTCCCTGACCTTGGCAGATTCCCTGAAACACTGCGTAATGTTTTTGTTTTTTGGCTCTATGTCTACATTGCCTTGTTATACAAAAAGAAAGTTGACCTGAGCCAGAATAAATCGCTGAAAACTTTGCAAACTAGGTGAATTCAAACCCAGAAATGAAATCTAAATTACTTGAGATCTCTAATCACTACATTCTATTCTAGAAAAAAGAAAACTTGATTGTGTTCCAGATCTTTGTATGTTTTTCATGGACGTGTCATTTATGGGAATTTTGGTGCATCAGTTTTTTCTTTATTTTAAATATATTTTATTAAAGTACTCATAGCCTATCTTATTTATTCATTCATTCAATACATATACTGATGAGTTTTATATATCGAGGACTGAGCTTGGCACTGAGGATATAATATTTAAAAAGATCAAGTTCTTGTCCTCTAAGAGCTAGCAATCTAAAAGAGGCATAAGCAATGACAGGACACAGGGAATTCTAATAATGTATAGTAATTCCTTATAGGTTAAATATAAGATATTTTTGGACATTAGAGACGAGTCCCTGGAGAAAGTAATGTCTCATTCAAAACCAGAAAGACAAGCCTTTTAAAAAGACCTTAAGGATAGAACTTTTAATAATATAGGGTAAATTTATTTACACGTATTTTTACTAATAGTGGAAACCCTGGTGGCGTAGTAGTTATGTGCTATGGTTGCTAACCAAAGGGTCAGCAGTTCAAATCTGCCAGGAGCTCCTTGGAAACTCTATGGGGCAGTTCTACTCTGTCCTATAGGGTCACTATCAGTCGGAATCGACTCGACGGCACTGGGTTTGGCTTTTGGTTACTAATAGTTTTATAATATAAGGGTTGCTTAGGCTAATATTCAGAATAGTTTTAATTCTCCGAGATCACATTGGTTGGACAATGTGGTGAGATCAACAGAGAAGTGAGGACCAGTTCAGAATTAACAACTGGTCCCAGAAAATAGCGAAAAATAAAATAATCCACATGCAGATAGTCAAGAATTCACCCTACGTACTTTTTCAAAGTTAATTCAGCTCAATAAAAAGTTAGAACCTTTAGTTCTAACAGACTCCACAAAAAACATATTAAAATTCAAAAACAATGATAAATAAAATTTTCTCTGTAAAGGTGACATCATCTGTTTGGAGAATTAAGCTCTCTCTGGTGCAGGTGCAAGTGGAGAAGATAAAGAAAGCTACTGAGAAAAAACAGGGACATACTAAGAAATGTCTTAAATTACTAAAAAGTAAATGTCTCTTCTCTCTCTCTCATCTCCTTTTTTCACTCTCTCCCACATGCATACACACACACACACAAATGCAAAAAGCCATAATCCAGCTTCCTCTTATTGAAGACAAAGCTATAAGCTAGTGCAGACAGAGCTGTTACTGTGGCAACAGCAACCTCACGTGCTTTGTTTGGACTCAACAAAGAATAGAAAATCCTTGAAATTTCTTCCTCATCGTCTTTATTGAAAACATCTCCTGAGTGCTGATGAGTCATGAATAGTACTGTTTGGTTGCTATAGGGTTACAGAATATGAAGAAAACAACTTGTTTTTGTCCTTGCAAGGTTATGATTTTAATAGGAATGTCAAGATCGGCAGAGAGGTAACCATGGACCTGATTTATATCAACATATTAAGTAAACAAATTCTCACAAAGAAGGAAATGAAGGTACATATATTAGGACATTTTAGACATAATCAGCAGATTTAAATAGATGTGAATACATGTACATAAATACAAACATAGGTATATGTCTGGATATAAATATTTACGTTTATTTTTTAGAAGATAGTATTTGGACCAATTGGCCTCCACATTCCCCTCAAGAAAAAAAAAAAAACATGAACAAAGTATGTCCTTAGTCCAGAATTTTAGACATAGAAGAGACCTTCCACAAATTTTAGCATTTTTTGTGAAATAGAGTGAAGTGAAAAAAAAAGTTTCAGAATAACACATATTTTGATTCTGTTTTCATAATAACATTATGTATGTGTACACTTGTTGGCTTAAGCTTGTACAAGCAAAAATGTACAGAATGATAAACACTAAATTTTTACATTGGCAAGGCAAAACGGGAATTTGCGAGAAACCACTATTAATTTTAATCTAAATAGTTCCATAACATTTAAAGTATTACATCAAGAGTGTATGATTTTTACAATTTCAATGACAGGTATTTAAATACATATGCATTTTTAATGCTGTCCTATGAATGTCTGATCCCCTTCTTCCTTATGGTTAATGAAAAAAGGAGCCAATTTAATCTGTAAAGTAGTAATTTTAAAAACTGGCCTTGGTGCTGTGCAAGGTTCCTTCCATATGATAGAAGGAGAGATGGTTGTCAGATGGAAGAAGGGAGTGTGACGGCTTTGGGGAGGAAGAGAAGTGGGCTGTGTAAAGGTTTCAAGGATGGATACAGATGAGTAAAACTGAAGGATAGTTTTCTAAGCAGAAGTAGAGTAGGCAGGGAGTTCTATTTTCATGTTCTTCATTCACAAGAAATAGTATCATCAGGAAAGAAAAAAATGCAAACAACCTTCACCCTTCAGAGAATAGCAGAAGGATCAAAGGATGCCATCTGCCTCATGCACTGTCACAGGAAATTGATTTCCTAAAGCGTTAGTTCAAATTTCTACTTCAAGCTATATACTTGAATATCAGAGGAAATTCTAGAATAACTGGTCAAGGTAACTATTCACAGTATAAGAGAAAGGCTGACTAAGTTAGGAACAGCAAGGGCAGAGTCAGTCTAAAGAGGAGACAACCCTTCTGGACATCCCATAGGCACTCAAAATACGATTGGCTGGCTGCAGCAAAGCCTAAGATGGGGAACATTTTGGAAACAGCAAGGTGGGGGGGGGGTGATACAAGGGCGGTTGCGCATTATTAAACACCTTGTAGTACACCAGGAACCCCAATACTCTAAATCTTATTGAATACTCTCAACAACCTTAGGAATATTATTACACCTCTGTTTTATAAATGAAAAGCTTTGAAAGGGAACTGACTTGTCCTTTTTGTGGTAAGTGGTAAAGCCAAAAATCAAACCCAGATCAGATACCAATCTATATGTTCTTTTTATTATACTGTCATCCAAAATTGCTTACTGTCACATAAGGATATTAGTGAACTGTATGTTTTAAATTCAACATATTTATTGCATGCCAATGATGTGATGAGAACAACCTCATTTGCTATGGGGAATCTGAAAGAAATATGTGAAGTGGAGGTTGACCTAAGGAAGCTTATTGTGTTTTAGGGTCTTATGATCATATAGGTAGCTGGCTTCTAGCAGTATAGCATAGTATAGGAGCCATACATTCAAATGCCTACAGGATCCAGCCAATTAATATAAATGAAATCAAGTGGGCCAGTAGGCAATGTTCAATTAATATTGATTATTAATGATTGTATTATTATGATTAATCATTATTAATATTAATGAGTAGGCCCAGTAGGGAGTATGAAGTGTAAATTAAAATATGGTAGTTAAAGACTGAAACCCATTACACAGGACCTGTTTAGAGAAGGGGTGATTATCCCCCCCACGGCTTCTCCATTTAACAAAGCAATTTGCCCTGTTTTAAATTCAGAAAGAATGAACAGTCCTTCGTAATGGGTTACAAAAACCTTAATCCCATAGTCCCATCCATTAAGGCATATTGTTGAAATTACTGACTCCATCTAATCAGAAACAGATAAATATTTTACTATTAGAGATATGGCAAAAATACTCTGTTCGGTGCCTATTTCAACAGTCTCCTAGTTGCAATTTGCCTTCCCTCCAAAAGGACACAATATACTACCTGGCTACCCATCAGGTACTTCAACAGACTTGCCATCTCACATAATTTTGAGACAACTTCTTAACTTTATTCAACTTTCTCTAGGAGCACAAGTATGCCATTACACTGCTGGCACGAACTCAACAAACGTTATTATGAATTGCCTATGTATATGAATGCAGTGTAGTGAAATGTATAGTATTTCCCAATTTATTCTCATTAAAACATCATTCTCTAAATGGTATGAACCAAAGAAACCAAACCAGTTCCCACTGAGTTGGTTCCAACTCTAACTAATCCTATTAGTTCTAACAATCAGGTGACATTGATCAAGCCCTAGTATCTATATTTAACAGCACTTGGTATGGTTTCATTAGTTTCAGACACTATGAAGATGACAAAAGGATTTGCTAAAAATAACCAAATTAGCAATCTGTATAAAAAAAAAAGTGTTTTTTAACAGAAATGTTATATATATATATATACACTGTACAGTACACAGAGTAGACAATGAATTCTGTTATATAGTTTCTACATCTTCCTATCACTAACCCAGTGCCATCGAGTCGATTCTGACTCATAGCAACCCTATACTAGAGGACCGATAATTTTTAACCAGTATGCTAACTAAAGGAAACCCTGGTGGTATAGCGGTTAAGAGCTATAGCAGCTAACCAAAGTTCTGCAGTTGGAATTCACCAGGCGCTCCTTGGAAACCCTATAGGGCAGTTCTACTCTGTCCTACAGGGTCACTATAAGTCAGAATCGATTCCATGGCAATGGGTTTGGTTTTTTGGTGCTAGCTAATGGACTAAAAAAAAAAAGCTTTGGTCAAATTTTCCTTGGTTCTAGGGAGATTCCTGTGGGTGTCTCAGTGCTTTGACTCATCTGCACTAGGGTATTCAATTTTTGTTTCAAGGTATTAAGTCTTCATTCTCAGCTCAAATGTTTTGTCAAAGTATAGCCTTTAAGGACTGTGTCTTAATCAAATGATGTCTAAAAGCAGCTTTGTTTCCTTCCGATATGTTCTGCAAAACGCTGGTTAGGCTTTATGCTGATCCCTGTTTCTACCACCTCAATACTGAGAATGGGAGTTTTTTCTAGGATAATTGTCCTCTGAAGGATCAGTGATTTCTGTATACTTAGGTCACAGTGATGAGGGATAGAAAGGTGGAGGGGTTTCTTTCTTTCCTTTTCTTTTCTTTTTTTGAGACATTTTGTGAGAAGAGTCACTTCTGCTTGAAATTAAACTGAGTATGGATTTCCTGTTTTATAGTAAGGAGTCCCTGAATGGTACAAATGGTTAACACATTCAGCTGCTAACCAAAATGTTGGAAGTTCTAGTCCACTCAGAGGCACCTCAGAAGAAATGTCTGGTGAGCTACTTCTGAAAAATCAGCCATGGAAAACCCTATGGAGCTCAGTTCTATCTGACATACTTGGGACGTCCATAAATTGGAGTCAGCTCAACAGCAACTTAGTTAAATAATCCCAGTTGGCCATAGTGGCGCTTCTTCTCCTCCTCATTTTGTAGTATACTGACACTTCATAAAACTTCCCCCAGACAACATTTAAAGATACAACTGCTAAATCATTTCATATCCAGTACCGTGTGGATTACACCCAATCCCGTGCTAGATAGACACTAAGAGGAACAGAAGTCCAAAATCATTTTGTCTTGAAGAAGCTCACAATCTGTTCACCCATTCCATAAGTTAATTCAAAATTATTTTTTATTGTGGTAAATATTGCCATTTCAACGTTCTTCACACATACAATTCAGTGACATTTGTTAAGCTTATCATGTCATTCAACCATAGCGTTTACCATGTGCTAAAGAAAATATGTGTAAACTGGGGAGACGGTCCACACAAATGAAAACTTTCTTTACCAGAAGCGTAAAACATATGACTGTAACACTAATATTAGCATCTTTATTATTAAATATTATCTTAAAGCAGCAAAAGTGTAGGTGCCAAGTGAGTGGTATAGATACTAAGGAATACAAGGGTTCAGATGTAAGAAACATCACACGAAACTAAGTGAGTCAGAAGAACTCCTTGTGAAGACTGGCATATAAAGAGGAGTTTAATTTGCTTAATTTCCCATCATAATAACTCTCTTGGCATCTGCCCCTTCATACCAAAATGTTGAAGTAAACTCCTACTGCCCTGAGGATTCATTGCACTATGTTTCTCCTTTTCTACCTCACCCCCAAAGAACCATAAGTCCTGATTGCCAGGAATGCTACTCGTAGAATTTTAGACCCGCAAGAGATCTTCTGAACAAGGAAGAGAGAAAAGATCCACTCTTCTGAATGAAGTCTGAACAGGGGCCCAGAGGCTGGTTCACTCAGCTTCTTCCTCATTGTCCTGCAGCAAAATTTATGACACTTCAAAGAAAACATAGCATCCATTTTTAAACCACTGATCTAGGAAAATTCATTAACCCAGCGTTTAACCAGTGTCTTAGTTATCTAGTGTTGCTATAACAGAAATACCACAAGCGGATGGCTTTAACAAAGGAAGTTTATTCTCTCACAGTCTAGTAGGCTAGAAGTCCAAATTCAGGGTGTCAGCTCCAGGGGAAGGCTTTCTCTCTATGTCTTCTCTTGAGGAAGGTCCTTGTGATGTATCAGTCTCCCCTTGGTCTGGCAGCATCTCAGCACAGGAACCTGTGGTCCAAACGACACACTCTGCTCCCTGCAGTGGTTTCTTGGTGGTATGAGGGCCCCATTCTCTGATAGTTTCCCTTTCCTTTTATCTCTTGAGAGATAAAAGGTGGTGCAGGACACACCCCAGGGAAACCCTCTTTACTGTTGGATCAGGGATGTGACCTGGTAAGGGTGTTACAAACCCACTCTAATCTTCTTTAACATAAAATTACAATTCCACCCTAATCCTCTCTAACATAAAATTACAATCACAAAATAGAAGACAACCACACAAAATATGGAGAATCATGGCCCAGGAAAATTGATACATACATTTTTGCGGGGACATAATTCAGTGCATGACAACCAGAGTGGTTAAATGGTCATCTGCCAGTGGTCAGACTTCTAAATAGTGGTGCCTTCCAGGCAAACTTCAGGGTTTTTGTTACCATTCTCCTTTCATCATCAAATAAGCATTAGCTCTAACCTACCCTCAGGACTGACTACATAATTTGTAACAATTTTTAAGAACTTCAAGAAGGGGGAAGCAGAGCATTAAATCAAGTTCGAGACCCTTCTGAACATGGAGACCCTGCATGACTACACATGTCGTAGACATGGCTTACCCTTCTTATTTTCATCCTAAAGATAAAGACAGGAAATGGGTAACTAGACAGGTAATCAATGTCAAACAAAAGTTACTACTTTCAATTTCAATCACTGTCTCCATATTTTCTATCTAGGAAATGTGAGTGGGACATTTAGGCAGCAAGTCTCTGGGGAGGAGCATAGATGATTTCAGAACACAGTCCCTGAGACCTGAATTTCATCCTCCAGCAAAAAAAAAAAAAAGGGCAACTGCTTATCAGTAATTCATATTCTGCCTGCTTTGCTCCTAATTAAGCTTTTCTGCCGTAGATGCTGTTCTTGATTCCTTTATGTGAACTCAAGTTAGAAGGCAAGGTAAAATATTATAGCGGCCAGGGGAGGTTAGCTTGATTTTTAGGTGAAACAGATGGGCAATCAAGGGATTTGAGAGTTCTCTCTCTCTCCATGCATTTTTTGAAGTTTTACTCCAAGTACAGTTAGTAAACTTAACTTCAGAGAATTAGTTGTATGCAGGTAAATAAGCTCTACCCTTTTACTAGCTCTCCTTACCCTTTCACCTTTACCCAAGCCTCAGAGCTGCCAATTCAGCAGAAAATTTCCAGTAGTTTCAACTTGCAGAAGCAGCTGGGCTGCTAAAGAAGAGCATCAGGGAAGGGGAACATTTATAATTTGCTTATTTTATTGTGTCTGGTGTTGGGCTGAGAATCTACAGTGCTATTATTTCTAAAAAGAGGGCAATAAACATGGACTGGTAGCAGCAGAGCTTCCAGACTAAGACAGACTAGTAAGAATGACCCGGAGCTCTACTTCTGGAAAAAACTGGCCAGTGAAAACCTAATGAATAGCATCAGAGCATCATCTGACATAGCACCGGAAGATGAGCCCCTAAGGTTGGAAAGCTCTCAAAATACGACTGGGAAGAAGAGCCTCCTCAAAGTAGAGTCCACATTAATGATGTGGATAGAGTAAAGCTTTCGGGACCTTCATTTGCTAATGTGGCACAACTCATAACGGGAAGAAACAGCTGTAAACATCCATTAATAATTGGAATGTGGAATGCCCAAAGTATGAATCTAGGAAAATTAAAAAAAAAAAGTCATCAAAAATGAAATGGAACATATAGATATTGATATCCTAGGCATCAGTGAGCTGAAATGGACTGGTATTGGCCATTTTGAATAGGATGATCATATGGTCTACTATGCTGGGAGTGACAAATTGAAGAGGAAAGGCATCCCATTCGTCACCAAAAAGAACATTTTGAGATCTATCCTGAAGTGCAACATTGTCAGTGATAGAATAATATCTATATGCCTACAAGGAAGACCAGTTAATACAAATATCATCCAAATTTATGCACCAACCTCTGATGTCAAAGATGAGGAAACTGAAGATTTTTACCAGCTTTTGCAGTCTGAAAATTGATTGAACATGCAATCAAGATGTATTGACTATTACTGGTGATTGGAACATGAAAGTTGGAAACAATGAAGGAGGATCGGTGGTTGGAAAATATGGCCTTGGTGATAGAAACAACACCAGAGATCATATGATAGAGTTTTGCAGGACCAATGACTTATCTATTGCAAATACGTTTTTTTCAACAATAGGTGACTGTACATGTGGATCTCACCAGGTGGAATACACAGGAATCAAATTGACTACACAAGTGATAAGAGACAATGGAGAAATCCAATTATCATCAGTCAGAACAAGGCCAGAGGCGGACTGAGGAACAGGCCATCAATTGCTCATACGGAAGTTCAAGCTGAAGACAAAGAAAATTAAAACAAGTCCACGAGAGCCAAAATACAACCTTGAGTATAACTAGCCTGAATTTTGAGACCATCTCAAGAATAAACTTGACGCATTGAACCAAATGACTGAAGACCAGATAAGTTTTGGGAAGACATCAAGGTCATTATACATGAAGAAAGCAAAACGTCGTTAAAAAGACAGGAAAGAAAGAAAAGACTAAAATGGATGTCAGAAGAGACTCTGAAACTTCCTCTTAAACGTAGAGTACTTAGAGCAAATGGAAGAAATGATGACGTAAAGGATCTGAACAGATTTCAAAGGGTGGCTTGAGAAGAATAAGTATAATGAAATGTACAAAGACCTAGAGTCAGAAAAGCAAAAGGGAAGAAAGTGTTCTGTATTTCTCAAGATGAGGGAACTGAAGAAAAAATTCAAGCCTCAAACTGCAATATTAAAGGATTCTGTGGGCAAAATATTGAATGATCCAGGAAGCATCAAAAGAAGATAGAAGGACTACAGAGTCACTGTACCAAAAAGAACTGGTCAATGTTCAACCATTAAAGGAGGTAGTGTATGATCAAGAACTGATGGTACTGAAGGAAGTAGTCCAAGCTGCGCCGAAGGCATTGTCGAAAAACAAGACTACAGGAATTGACAGACTATCAACTGAAAGGTTTCAACAAACTGATGCAATGCTGGAAGCGCTCACTCATCTACGCCAGGATATTCAGAAGGCAGCTACCTGGCCAACCGACTAAAAAAATCCATATTTGTGCCCATTCCAAAGAAAGGTGATCCAACAGAATATGGAAATTATCGAAAAATGTCATTAATATCACACACAAGTGAAATTTTGCTGAAGGTAATTCAAAAGCGGTTGCAGAAGTACATGGACAGGGAACCACCGGAAATTCATGCACAATTCAGAAGAGGATGTGGAACAAGGGATATCATTGCTGATGTCAGATGGATCTTGATTGAAAGCAGAGAATACCAGAAAGATGTTTACCTGTGTTTTATTCACTATGCAAAGGCATTCACCTGTGTGGATCATAACAAATTATGGATAACATTGCAAAGAATGGGAATTCCAGAACACTTGATAGTGCTCATGAGGTACCTGTACGTAGACCAAGAGGCAGTCATCCAAACAGAACAAGGGGATACTGTGTGGTTTAAAATCAGGGACGATGTGTGTCAGGGTTGTATCCTTTCACCATACTTTTTCAATCTGCATGCTGAGCAAATAATCTGAGAACCTGGGTTATATGAAGAATACTACAGCAAGAAGACTCATTAACAACCTGCAATATGCAGATGACACAACTTTGCTTGCTGAAAGTAAAGAGGAATTGAAGCACTTACTGATGAAGATGAAAGACTATAGCCTCCAGTATGAATTATACCTCAAAATAAAGAAAACAAAATTCGTCACAACTGGACCAATAAGTAACATCATGATAAACAGAGAAAAGATTGAAGTTGTCAAGGATTTCGTTTGACTTGATCCACAAGCAACACCCATGGAACCAGCAGTCAAATCAAATGACACATTGCATTGGGCCAGTCTCCTGCATTGGGCAAATCATTAAAGAGTTCAAAAGCAAAGACATCACTTTGAGGCCTAAAGTGTGCCTGACCCAAGTCATGGTATTTTCAATGGCCTCATATGTATGTGTAAGGTGGACAATGAATAAGGAAGACCGAAGAAGAACTGATGCATTTGAATCACGGTGTTTGCAAAGAATATTAAATATACCATGGCCTGCCAGAAGAACAAACAAATCTGTCTCGGAAGAAGTGCAGCAAGAATGCTCCTTAGAAGCATGGATGGCAAGACTTTGTCTCACATACTTTGGACACGTTATCAGGAGGGACAAGTCCCTGAAGAAGGACATCATGGTAAGTGAAGTAGATTGTCAGTGAAAGAGAGGAAGACTCTCAACAAGATGGACTGACACAGTGGCTGCAACGATGGGCTCCAGCATATCAACAATTTTGAGGATGGTACAGGACTGGGCATTGGTTTGTTGTGTTGTATGTAGGGTCGCTATGAGTCTGAACCAACTTGACAACACCTAACAACAACGAACATGGAAAAGAGCCTAATCTTTTCTATCCATCCCCTCACCAAAGAATCACTTGGATTTTTTTATTTTAAAAAGTGATTGGGAGAGATAAATCAATAAGCTGCGTTGGCCCACATAATCACCCAAAGGCCAGATTCATCTACTTAAGGAGCAGCATTTTCCAACAGTTAATTCATGGTCCTCCTATGGCTATTTCAATTATTTCTGACACCATTTGTCTAAAACATAAGTCTAAGTTTCCGTTAAAGAAAACTACCTATGCATTTTCTCACCCTGTAGTGGAGATTAGGAAACCCTGGTGGCATAGCGGATAAGTGCTACAGCTGCTACCCAAAGGGTCGGCAGTTTGGATCTGCCAGGTGCCCTTGGAAACTCTCTGGGGCAGTTCTACTCTGTCCTGTAGGGTTGCTATGAGTTGGAATCGACTCGACAGCACTGGGTTTGGTTTTGGTTTTTTATAGTGGAGATTATAATGCTCCAAGCAGTGAATAATCAAAATTGTTTCCATCAGGCTTTGGGGAATGACTTTTTATTTCTTTTTTATTTTTAGGGCAGACTAATAGTCCTAATTACATTGGCAGAAGGGAATGTACCTAAGAAAGCCTGAGTATACACTCACTCATGACAGAAGCTACAACATCCCAAAGCTTTCTGAGAAGGTTGTTATCAATTGGGAATTTTAAACGGCAGCTAACACATTTATAAATAATGCTGTTAGGTGCCATCAAGTCAATTTTGATTCATAGCAACCCCATGTGCCAGAGTAGAACTGTCCCATAGGGTTTTCTTGGCTGTAATCTTTACGGGAACAGATCACCAGGTCTTTCTCTCAGGGAGTTGCTGCGTGAGTTCAAACCACCAACCTTTGGGTTAGCACCTGAGTGCTTAACCATTGCACCGTCAGGGCTCTATTATAAATAACGGACTGTACAAAAATGCTTCTCATGTGCACAGAATTAAATCATAGCATATATATGTACTAACACTTTGAATCAAGTGTTCCCTTCCTGGATTCCATTTGTGGGGCTCAGAAGGTTTGTGAAATTCCTGAAACTGTGTGAAATGAGGTGGGCATATCAAGATATGCCTATTTAGGGGGATAGTGTAAATGGCTTTTAGCATACTTTCAAACAGATCTGTGACACAAAAAAGGAACCAGGGCCTTTCATAGGGTCACTCTTTTAAATGTCCAAAGCACTATGACACTCATTGTCTCAATCTCAACAACACTTTTAAATTTTTTCTGGCTAACAGACCTGAAATAGATTATCCTGATTTTCAATCCAGTGAATAGATACTTACCAGTGAAGATATAGAAAACATTTTACAACTATTCTGAAAAACTTAGACTATAAGGCTGGTGGTCTACTCAGACTTTGACTCATCAAACAAAACCCTGATGGAATAAAGCAAGAAAACATGTTGCCCCCTAGCCTCTCCTCCAATTCAGGGACCTGAGGTGGGTGCCAGCCAGAAACTAAACACCTACCCCTCTCCTGATAAAGCACTGATATTCAAAGAAGACATCTTTCCATGTCCAAATTGGGACTGAGAATTCTTGGTAGAAGTGAGGGAAAGAAGAGAACAAGAACTTGGGATTGAAAGGCAGTGACCTTCCAAATTACATTATATTCCCTTGAGTAAAATGTCAGAGCCATCAAGCAATGGGAAAACCCTGGTTGTTCTGATGGCGAAAGCCTGAGTACAATACTTTGTTTTTCTCTGAGTTCATTGTTGTTATTGTTGATGTTGTTTTTATGTCCGCCATTAGTTTCGAGTATCATGAACAGTCACCAGGGAATAAGATCCCAACCTAGTATAGCAATACCAAACCAAATAAAATCCCTGCTAGAAACTGGAAGTTGGACTGGGAACTATGTACATCAAACTGTCCTCAAACAATAAGTACAAACAGAGGATTCAACTGCTACTCATGGGAACAATGAGCAGAGGAAAGAAAATCCACCCACCCTGTCGCTTGATAAAATTAGGACAGCGCCTAACCCTTTCAAGAATATTTTTAAGTGCATAACTTATTGCAAACAGTATTAGAAAGACACAATAAATAACAGGCCTGCATGGCAGACGAAATATTTGTAACAAATGCTACCTCCACTGCTTACTGCCACTTACCTGAAAAGATCTAGCACATTTTCTTACTTGATGATTCCCCAACTGTGTTTCTCCCAAAATTATCAAAGCAGTGGGAGCCACTTGTCTCCCTGACTCTTTTTTCCCAGCCAATTTATATTAAGAATAAATTTTTCCATATATGGTACTTCTAATATATCTCACCATGGGGTATTTCCATTTCTATTTTTATCTAAGCTTAAAATAAAAAAAAAGAAAGAAACAGGAATATGGCTGGGATGTAAATACTTAAAGGATTTGTATTCATCTCATTGATCTTTACAGGTAATTTAATAAGAGCCAATTCTAATTCTTTGGGGGTCATGTGTATTAGCCCTTTTCTTGCTTCCCTCTGATTATGTCTTATCCAGAATCTTTCAGTTGAATCTACCAAAGAATCCCAACCACAGGGTCAATCCTAGCACTCACAGTAGGTGTAAGATGTAAAATAATCACACCTTATCTCCATGCGAAATCTCTGCATCCATGCCATCACCACCACTGCCACAGCCCCCTCCTACTACCATCTACTCCCCCAAACTATTCTTGGCCCCCACACCATAACCACTGCCTCCTCCACCAACTCTCTGACTACCTGATGACCTCTTACCTATAGCACCTTATGTCCCACTCTCCATACTTTAACCATCACTATCTTCCCCCTCCTACAAGGTCTGGTGTAGCTTAGAGAGAAGGCATGATCTCGGAATCAGGATCTGGAGGCTTTTCCCCACAAATTTCCTTCTCTGTGATGAGTTTCTTTCATTTCCAATAATCTTTGTAAACCTGGTCTCCCTCATCCTGTAACTTAAGGAGCCTAGTGCAGAACAGAAGCTCTTTCTGAACCCTACCCATGTGTCACCCCTTCTCCAGAAGAATCAACAAATCCAGATAAGTAACCTGCATAGATATCTGACTTTTACTTTTTTACCTTCACTCTTCAAAGGACTGTTAATGAATCTTCCAATATCCCTTCCCCAGATCCAGTCTCCATATCCCAAGTACATTTCTCAGCTTTTATCCTTGTCTGATTCATCTTCTTCTCCATTCTTACCACCTCTTTATGTCAAAACTCCATACACTATACCAAAGCTCTTCAGAATTGCTATTATGCATTGTGTACCTTCATTTCTGATTTTTATTTCTTAGATTCCATTGCCTTTGAGGGCCATTTTACTTTGAAATATGAATCTAGTTGCTGGCAACAAGCACTGATTTAACCGCATAAATACTAGAAGATCTCTCTTTTTGTGCTTAATTATTCTAAGTAATACAGCACCTAGACCAAAGTTGATGAGTATATTGAGCTTTTAGATTTCTTCTGGTGTACTGGAAATTTGAATTACAAATGGCTTCTGTAAAGGAAGTATTGCTGAAGTCTTTACAGTTCCTAGATTTTGAGGTAATATTCATGTGCCCTGTGTTCTTAAGAAGAAAGAGCATGAGCTATATTCTTAATGAGGAAGCTTCATTGTTTTCAAAGGTCTGTATAAAGGCAAGCTGATTGCTAAGGAGGGATACCATGCTGAGCTAGGTTCTCTAGCAAAGGGCTAGTTCAGATTAGAAGGCTAGTGAAAATGTTGACTTGAGCCTGGCTCAAGGTTGCTTCTACCTCAATTTGCTACCAAATACTCAAGTAATCAGTGTAAAATAATACATGAAATTAAAATGCAAGCAACAGAGGCAGCTTACCAATGCTCACTTTTTCCTCAGGGAGACCCTAAATCTTTGTGATCTAAGAGCCCATAAAGTTTGAAGAGCCCAGAGTCATGGGTTTATCAAAAGATTAAAGCAGCACTCAAGGGTCTACCAACTATCATATCAAGAAATTCCTTGCTATATCACAATTACTTACTCTCCTGTTCCATTCATTTCTGTGTCATCTGTTCTATCCCTTGAGTCATAATTAAGAAAATTATTTTGGCTTCCAAAGATCAATAGACTGTGTCTAGCTTCTTTGATAATAAGTAACATATAATCCAATTCTGATGAACTTTAAGAGAAAAGAATCATTTATTGGAAAGATCTTGGGTAGCTCACATAATCAATGGAAAGGCTAGAGAATTAGGATCTCAGGAGTTCTGGGTAGCAGGAAACTATACTAAAAAATCTTATTGGAATGCTCACACTAGAATGAAGAAGCTTCAAATATTCTTCCATGTTTTCATAGCACTAGTCAATGTTTAATATCCCAGGAGAGATACTCAATTGGCCCAGCTTGGATGATACACCACTCCTCAGACAGGGGAAGGAAGATCGCCTTGATTTACAGTGTCACCAGGGTGACACATAATCACAGAGAAGCCATTACCCAAAAACTAATTGGAATGCTGTTACAAAAAAGGAGACTGGAGTAGGTAATGAGGGCTAAATTGCCAAAGAAGCAATAAATGTCCATTATATAGCCAATATATTTATGTTACTTTCTTCCTCATTATTCTTTGTGCTCAAAGACTTCCTGAATGGTCACCAAGTCCATCACGAGGTATCACCCTGCCTACAAAGACAACTCACAGCATTCTTGTAACTGACCATTCAGGACATGAGGAAGTTTGCTAAAATAGCCATATTACTTGTTCTGCTCTCATGGACCATGACCCTGAAGCAAATCCAGTGGGTTACTGCTGTCTCTGAAAATAAATTTAATGCTTGTCAATTTTTACAAATGTTTTAGCTGAAGAGTTTGGAGACTCATTCTCCTCAGAAGGCTTTTCTACCTCATTAGAGAGTCTTCCAGGGAAAAAAGGTCTTTAACCTCAACTACAAATATCTCCTTCTAGATAGACTCATTCTCCCTAGGCAGTCTCTTGGAATTCAAGACAGCATTTTAAATTTGTTTTGAGAGTGTAAAGGAAAAGGAGAGAGAGAGAGAATGGACAAGAAGTAGTGAGGGATGGTATGCACATATTTTATCACTTGGGACACAGTTATCTCACCTGATCTACGATAACGAACACAGAGCAAAAGCACCAGCTGTTTTTTTCCCACATGGTATTCCATATAACCAGTGTGACCGACTCCTTTAAATGAAGTTAATGAATGAATGTGTTATATTTACCAGGTTGAGGGGATCTGCACTGGGGGATAACAGAGAGATGATGGCGTTTGGAGTAAATCAGACTTGAATTAAAATTCCCACTCCTCTATTAAGTAGTTGTAAAATCTAAAATAAAAGAATTTAACCCTTCTGAACCTTTTCTGATATCTATAAAATGAAATTTGTCTCTTTTCAATGAGGTGATGTATTTAAGTGACTTGTGGATAATAGATGCTTAATAATGACCATTCTCTTTGCTATCTCTAGTACAATTAGAAAAATAGAATCTGAAAAACACACAGAAGTCTACTCTTCTACATTTCTCCTCATTAAATAAGCATTTAGTGCATGAGTACAGTACAGATATTGTTGCAGAGGCAGGGATTGTAGCGATGGAATAAGATTAATAAAGTCTCTTCCTTCATGAAGTTTACATAGTAGGGAAAAGATAACAATGATCAAGTAAACAATACCTAAAATATAGAAAAACACGGTGAGTTCTCAGAAAAACATAACACAGGGTGAGCGCTGGCTTCTTTAAATAGGGTCAAGATGACTACTCTGAAGAGGTAGAACTTGAACGATAACCCGAATGATTAAAAAAAAAAATTTAAACTGACCTTGAATAGACATGGAGAAAAATCATCTAGGTAGAGAGAGCAGCAAGGGTGAAGCCCTTGAATTGGGTGTGAACTTAGTACGTTTGAAGAAAAAAGAGAAGGCTTGTGTGAGTGAAGTTTAGACAAAGTAGGACAGAGAAATAAGAGAAGGGATCAGGTAGAACTTGTATGACTGGGGTGTGAAGTTTAGATATTTTTCTAGTACAATGGAAAGTCATGGGAAAGTCTTAAGGAAGTAGTAATATCATTTTATTTCTGTTTCAAAAGAATCATTATGTCTGCATGTGGAGAATAATTCTTAAAGACAGTTATCTGCCATACTAAACACGTTTTCATTCTAATCACAGTCCTCTGGCTACCATCTAGGTTAGCCAGGGATTTTTCTAAAGAGAAACTGAACATAAAATCCTGAGCGTGGTCTAACTAGTTCCAAATACTGTGAAATGATTATCTCAGTTGCTCTCTACATTGTACTTTATCAATAAAATTTAAGGTCATCTTCATTTAAAAAGAAAAAACAACTGCATAGTCAAGATGAAATAACAATGACTGGATTGACTTTCCTGCTTGAAGCAATATTAATACTGGGCAAAATACACGAAACAATAGGTTTTAGATATTGCGTGTTAGGTAGCACAAGCAAATGATCCCTGAAAGAAGGGAAATAAATACATGAGATCTATGACTCGCCATGAGTTGGAATGAGCTCCCAGGCAACTAACAACAAAAACAACAAATGATTGCCCCAATTTACCACCTGGAGAAAGTTTCCAGATTTCTGAGTTGAGGAGTTGGATTTAGGAGTCCAAGGAGGTCAAGTCACAGAGTTCTCAGGGAAAAGTACCAAAGAGGAGAGGAGTGTTGTACAGAAAGAGAAGTCTGGAGATCTGTAGAGAGTTCTTCTCAAGTCTTCAGCTGAGTATGTATCAGCACATGCATGAAAGGAAACTAACCAAATCCAGGGAAAGGATCACTTAAAAGGATTATAGACAACAATCTCCAGACTTCACCTAGGGTCAGGGATAATTTGTGTTTCCACCAGTCAGAGTGGAAAATCTTGTAATGCATTGGACATTTGGTACTCAGAGGAATATTGGTCATTACTACAGAAAGATTAGCCCTAGACTAAAGGCTGCTCTGATTCTACCTTAAGAAGTTTAAAATGAAAACTAGAAAGGACAACAGTTTAAAATGAAAACTAGAAAGGAAACAGTTTCCAAGTAACTTAACTGTACCTGAGAATAAAACCAAAAGAAAAAAAACAAAAGGGAAATTAGAAAGTATAACGAACCGAATGAAAATAAAAACTAAACATCTAAATCAGATGGATGCAGCTAACACAGTGCTTTGACCGAAATTTATAGCACTCTGGTGGTGCAGTTGTTAAGCACTCAGCTGCTAACTGAAAGGTCGGCAGTTCAAACCCACCAGCCGCCAGCCATCCATGGGTGAAAGATGTGGCAGTCTACTTCTGTAAAAATTTACAGCCTTGGTAACCTTATGGGGCAGTTCTACTCTGTCCTATCGGGTCACTGTGCATCAGAATTGACTCAACAGCAGTGGATTAGGTTTTAACACTTGTATTAGATAATAAAAATCTCAAATCAATGACCTCAGCTTTAAGAAACTAAAAAAAAAAAAAAAATGAAACCCAAAATGAGCAGGAGGAAAATAACACCAGAGAAGAAATCAATGAAATATAGAACATAAAAGCTATAGTTACAATCAAAATCAAGAGCTCTCTCTCTTTGCATAGATCAATACAAATGTAAAACTTCTAGCCATACTTTGAGAAAAAAAAGAACAAACTACCAACAAGTTCAATGAGAAAGGGGATATATCCACAGATCCTACATATATTAAAAGGATAATCAAGGAGTATTATGAACCGGACTGGTAAACAACATTATGATAAATGAAGAAGAAAAACTTGGATTCACAATGTCCACGGGATTAGCAGTCAAGAAATCAAATGACATATTGCATGGGGGAAATCTGCTACGAAGGACCTCTTTAAAGTTTTAAAAAGCAAAGGTATCACTTTGATGACTAAGGTGTACCTGGATCCAAGCCACGGTCTTTTCAGTTGCATCATCTGCATCCAGATGCTGGACATTGATAAAGGCAGACAGAAGAATTGATGCATTCAAACTGTTGAAGAATTACTGAACGTACCATGGACTGCCAGAAGAATGAACAAATCTTTAAAAGTGGGGATGGTGAGACCTTGGCTTGCTTACTTTGGACATGTCCTCAGGAAAGACCAATCACCAGAAAAGGGCATCCTGTTTAGTTAAGTGGAGGTCAGTGAAAAGGAAGGAAACCCTCAAAGAGACAGACTGATACAATAGCAGCAACAACGGATTCCAACATACCAACAATCATGAAGATGGGAAATATTTCATTTTGTTATAAGTAAGGTCACTATGAGTTGGAGCTGACTCAACAACTAACAACATGAATTTTATGCCTACAAATTTGAAGTATTACATGAAATGGACAAATTTCTTAAAAGGCACAAATAACCAAAGCTCACATAACAATGATTAGATAACCTCTACCACCCTGTAAGTATTAAAGAAATTGAATTTGTAGCTTAAAAACGTTCCCACAAAAGGAATTCAAAGAACAGATGGTTTCACTGGTACATTCTACAAAATATTTAAGGCATAAACAATACCAATTCTGTACAAACTCTCCAGAAAATTGAATACATGGAATACTTCCTAATTTATTCTAGGAGGCCAGGATTATCCTGAAACCAAAATCAGACAAAAACATGAAAAGAGATATAAAACTCTTAACAAAATATTAGCAAATCAAATCCAACAGTATTTAAAAAGGGCTAAATGGGTCTATCTCAGAAATGACTCCATTTCCCTAGACAGAAGCTGCAGATAGTAACACTGATATTGCTGTCCTGCTTCCCCACAATGGTATGTTGAACACATCAGGTAGAGAAGATTGGATTTTAGAATCAAATGTACCCAATTTCAGGTCTCAGGCCGTTGTTCACTAGTTACGCGGTCTTGGGCTATTATGCCACACCTTTGACTCTCAGTATGTTCACCTATAAAACAATCTTCAAGGATCCTTCAGGATCAAATGAAATAATATGTGTAAAAGTGCCTAGCACAGGGGCTGGTACATAACAGAAGCTCTGTAAACCTTAGTGTATTTCATGTCTCAAAAAAAAAAGAAAGAAAAGATTTCTTGGCAAATAACCCTTATCGTCCCAGGTTTCTTAACAACCTCATAGAATTTGCTCTATGTCAATGCATGCTCTTAATTTCAGTCCCCACATCTGATGAGTGTTTCCTGAAACACAAACCAGGGACAAACTAGAAAAAAAAAACTAGAGGGCTTGTTAAAATACATGGAGTGGGTGATGCTCATAAAAACTAAAACTTGAGAGCTGCAAATACAGAATGAACCTGTATTGAGCTGATTCAATTACAGTCAAGATTCTAGTGTTCTAAGTGGGCAAAACCACTTCTTATGGAAGTCTACTATGAAAATGATTATTTTTCTTGGTTATGGTAAATATTACTAAGACATGGTTTACTTACAACTACATAAATTTTATTTTATCACACCATTGTTGAAAATAAACACGCATCTGTATTGTAGTCACATAATAAAATATAATGAAATAGTTATATGAATTAACTGGATCAACATATATCACTATAGATCACTCTCAAAACCATCGTTGAATAAAATAGATGGTTTCAGGACATTTAAGTATTTTTTTTAATGTAAAACAATACTGCATGTTGGTTAAGTTTTTGAAAGGTAGTGAAAATATAAACGCAATGACTAGCAGGATTCACACAAAATTTACAATAAAGATCGCCTCTGGGGAAGGAGAGTAAGACTAGGGAGGTATTTGGAGGCTTAAAAAATCAGAATTAAATGATAGATTTGTCAATTTAATATTCATTAATTTTCTATAGTGGAGGCACAGGTGTTCTAATTTTATTCTTCATGCTTTTCCCTATTCAATGTTTTTTCCAAGTAAAAAAGTTATTTGAAGTTTGATCTCTCAAAACATTATGAGAATAATAAAGGGTCCATAAAGCCAACTGGTGACAGAGATAATAAAGCAATATAAAACAGTAGAAGAAAAAATACGAGTCAGCTGTGACTTCTGTAATTACACTGATTGAATTTTGTGGTTATTTGGGGAAAGGTATTCCATTCCTTTGTGTAAAAGGGTTACAAAACAGCAGAGCTTGAGGTTTCAGGGGGCACCTTGCCTTTGATATACATGTATTTAAGAGGGCTTTTGAGGATAACTTTTCAAAACTCATTCCAAGTCCTAAAACTTTCAATAAAATTACACACAAGCAGAACCACCCTGAACTACTCACAGCAACTGTCCTATAACCTTTGAAGTAATTCCTGTTGTTGGTATCTATCACTTCATAAAACAATACACAGCAAATTGGAAAAGTCACTACACTGACCGTATTATGTACATGATTTACTTCTCACAATCATACTATGAGGCACGTGTGGGAACATTTTACAGATGAGGAAATGGATGCTCGTGAGATTAAGACCCTTAGCCAAAATGGGGCGAATACAAGCCTAAGACATCTCTGGATCCCCGGACTCATGGTTCGGCCCCATGTTTACAGCACAGAAAACTGTTCCTATTCTTTCTGCTGCTAACAAGGAAGATGCATGTGGTTAGACAAGAGCAAAAGAAATTAATGTGGAGATAGAAGGGCAGTTATTTGTGTCTGTAACAGTGGGAGTGAGGTTATCAAAAAGACGAAAGCAGATTGTGTGGCTAATAATGTAGTATCTTAAAGGATAGCCATAATTCTTAATTACTTCAGACAATTCAACGTGTCTGAGACAACTATAACATTGACTGGTATCCGAGCAGAAGGTGCCGCCTTAATTGATTTTGCCTTCTTAGCCTTAAGTCCCTCAGCCCTATAGCTCACCCGCAGCTGGGCTTCAGGCAACAGCTCATGGGGGCCCCTAACAGGCCCTGCAAAGCAGCTGCCATTTCAGCTCAGCTTTGGTAATAAGTCACATAACTAATGAGAGGCAGAGGGGTGATTTGAACTCCAATCTATCAACACTCCAAAGCCCACAGTCTTACCTGCACACCACACTGACTTTCTCATTTAAAAATTACCAAACACAAAAGAATCTTAATTAACATTCGGCTGTGGTGAGAAACTTTAAAAATAATCTTCAGGGATTAATCATAAGCCTACTCTCTTTTATCTTGTTTTCAGTTCTCTATGGGATACTTAGCACTCACAGGACTTCTAAGATGTTCGAAGGTAAGGGAGACAGCTCACCTCAGCGTCCCTAACCTTTGCACTTGCCTATGCATGACTGTCTGACATCACAGGAGGCAACAACCCTTTGGGTTGGACTTAACTGATGCTCATTTTCTAATAAAATCTTAGAAATGAAGACAGAGGGAAAACTGTTACCTGGGAGCTTGAGTAGCCAGCTATGTAAGGCTGCGTGATCCTATTAGCCCTTGAAGGTTCTTTGATAGAAAGAAAGGCATTAACTGGAATTGGAGTCCTTAAAGGATTACAGTCATGCTTCTTAAATCTGGGGTTCCAAAAACTACAAAGCAGCTTTCCCTCTGAGTCTGTCAATTAATATCTCCAGCCCAAAAGGGATTTGAAAAAAAGATTAAGCCACATGCTACTCGTTCATTTACACTTAACTCAGCAATATGTGGAAACCCTGGTGGTGTAGTGGTTAAGAGATATGGCTGCTAACCAAAAGGTCGGCTGTTCAAATCTACTAGGCACTCCTTGGAAACCCAATGGTGCAGTTCTACTCTGTCCTATAAGGTCACTATGAGTCAATAGCAATGGGTTTTGGCAGCAATATGATGTTTAGAGAGATATGGTGACAAAAAGAAATGCAGAGAAAACTTAAAGTATCTTTGTAATTCTACTAAAGGGTTTTTTTTTTTTTTTAGCCCTTTTGCTTCATAATAATAGAGAATAGTAGAGCTTATCTTCCCAAATGTAATTCAAGTCTAATCTCCCTTAACACTTTAAAATTAAGTTTAACAGCTTAAACTTAAATCCTAGAACAGCTGGGATTCAGTGAACTCTGTGCTCAATACACCCCTGGGAGGACTGGGAAACTCAGGCAGACTTCTGAATTGAGGATTCCAACAACTCCTCTACCCTTTAGAAAAGGAATCTACAGGATAAGGGCTTAAGGACAGAGCTGATGATACTGTGTTTACTGCTCACTGTCTCCAGGGTTTCCCCACCTACACTTCAGTTCATGGTGGAAGTTGTTTTGTGTTGTCTGATGTTTCCAGCTGTTAAGGGCTAACTTGTTGGGCAACAGTCAGCTCAGAGGGCAAACTTTTCAGTACGTTGCTTCCTGATGCCCTTACAAGTAGTGAGACTCACAAACATGATCCACACCATTTTTCTGTACCGCACGTCTCCCTCCTTCACATTCCAAATAGTTGATCAAGTTTCAGAAGGCTTCAGAGGAACTGTTGACAAAAAATGCTGCCTGCAAAATGTGAAGGGAAGAAACCTTATGTTTCATCATATTGCAAAATCTGGATTTTCTTCTTACAGGTTGCCAAGATATGAAGTTTTATGGAGGGGACACTATATGGGAAACATTTAGCCTTCAGGAAGGTCAAACTCAAGTTGACTGCTACCTTCCTGGAGGTTAACTGTGAAGGGGGCAGAGATGGCGTGGTACATGCCTTTTCTCTAAATTTATTTATGCCCTGTCTTTATAGACGAGAGGCTCTGAAATCGCCTCAAAAGCATATACAAAAGAGTGATGTTAAAAATGAATAGATGAAATTCTGGGAGATAGCAATGGTGGTGACCATATAATGTATGAATCTCCCTGAATCCCACAATTAAAACAGAGTGACTATAATAGCAAAACAAAAAATCTCACATAGAACATCCACAACAAACCTATGCAGCAATGATATAACCATGAGCCCCAAAATATAAACAGGGGAGGGAAAAGCACATGGGGCCAAAAGACCCTTGTGATATCAGCACCCATGAGGATGAAGCAGATGGAGGCAACTGGATATCATACACGCTTGAGAACAGGAGAGCCCTAAGATTGCCAACAGGTACTCGCTGGAGAAAACACTGCAAGTTAATGTAAGAACAGAACAGCAGCAAACCCTGGGAGGGGGTTTGAACACTTCCATTCTCATACGAGTACAAGGAATCTAAAACATGGACCCTGTGAACTCTCAAAGCTAACATATTAAAGCCCCCTTCCAAGGCAAGAGGAGAATCCCAGTGGAGAGGGAAGGGACAAAGGCAGGGCAGCACCACAGAATGGGAAGCTCTCAGAGGGTACAATGTTTTTCACTTTGAGAAAGAAGAAATCAAAGAAGGAGCTTTAGAGACCTGAATTAGAATGGCTATAGCAACCCAATCCTTCCTCCTACAAGCACAAAAAGCACAAAAGAGTATTAATAGGTGGTGGGTTTTACAACACCCTTATAAAAAAACAATGGAAATATTCAGGAAGACTCATCCATAAAAACAAATCAAAGCTGTAACCTACTCTTTCAAATCCAGCTAAAAGGCATTAAGAGTATGACAACAGACATGAAAGTATAACGTGAGAATTAGAGAAACTCAGAAAATAAGATGACAGAACGCAAAAAAACACAAATAAACTGTTTAAAACCATTTCAGAAATGAAGACTAAACTAGAAGGAAGGAATATAAGAGTGAATAAACACAAAAGATAATGGAAATTGGAAATTTTTTTAAATAAAAAGATAAAATTCAGGAAAAAGTGACAGATTCAGGAAAAAAAAAAAGCGAACACACCTGTGTTAGTCTATTATGTGTACTGAATATTTCCAATACCTCTGGGTTTAAATAATAATAATAATTTATCTTTCATGGTTTTTGAGAGTCAGAAACTCAGACAAGACATAAACGGGACAGATTATTTCTGCTCCATGTCTGGGGCCTATGCTAGAAGACTTAAAGGCTGAGGGATGGAACCATCTTGACTTGTTCACTCATATACTTGAAGGTTATTGACTGAGGGCCTAGCTGAGTCTGTTGACTGAAACACCCACACATGGCCACTCCAGGTGGCCTGTTGGGCTTTCTCACAACATGGTGGTATGGTTCCAAGTGCAAGCATCCCAAGAAAGAGGGGATCAGGAGAAAGCTATATTTATTTTTATGACCTAGATGACCTAGCCTTGGAAGTCATGTAGCCTTACTTCTTTTGTATCCATTGGTCAGGATAGTCACAAGGTCTAATCCATAGTCAAGGAGAGGGACAGAGAGCCCACCTCTTCGTGAAGTGTTTTAGTCATGTGAGAAGAACATACAGGGTGGAATAAATATGTAGATGTGGTCATCTCTGATCATCTTCAAATACAGTCTAACACAAAACCTCTAGTATGAGTCCTGAAGAAAATCCAAGCAATGAGAAAGAATATTAAAAACTTGAAGGAAAATCTTCCTTAAAAAAGTTGTGACATTATATTTTGGTAGAGTACACAATCTACTTAGGAAAATCAGCTCAGAAGGACCCAAACAGACATACTCTGTAAACCTACTAAACTGTTAAGAAAAAAGAAAAAAAATTTTTGGACACTGAGGCAAACCAACCAATTCA
Organism: Elephas maximus indicus; assembly: GCF_024166365.1. NCBI lineage: Eukaryota > Metazoa > Chordata > Mammalia > Proboscidea > Elephantidae > Elephas > Elephas maximus. The sequence goes on along the minus strand of NC_064837.1, from coordinate 39,328,412 downwards.
CTTTTAAAGAATATGAAATTAATTCACTTATAAGGAAAATAAAATTAAAGTGTCATCAGATTTTCCTCTCCAATGCATTATCCCAGATAACAATGAAGTTATACATTTAAGTTACTACCAAACCCAACAAAAACCAAACCCATTGCCATCAAGTAGATTCCACCTCATAGCTACCCTATAGGACAGAGTAGAACCGCCCCACAGGATTACTACAGAAAGGAAAATATGGGTCAAAATTTTTACACACAAATTTACTTTTAAGTGTAAACCCCACAGAAAAACTGCTATGAGCATGAAAGAATTTGGAAAATATCATTCCTATGTACCTTTCCTGAATAATCTACTAAAGAATAAGACAGTCTAAATTACTGAGGGACATGGGCATGAAGACTTGTGGGCTGGTAGACTTTCAGAAGACATAGTTTGTAAGGTACAGAAAATGGGTGTGAGCTTGTAAATCTATAATGGACTTAATCATGGTGTTGATCACTGATTTCAAAATTCAGCTTTTATGCTTCCAAACATGAAACGAAGATTGATGATTTGCTGTTGAACGTTGTGGCCTGAAAAGAATATAAAAGCCCAGCAATGACAACACATGTACTGCATTACAATTGTCAATGAGTTGTATTGTGCAATTAAAATCCTGATGATCAATGTTGATCTGATTTGTTAGACTTTTTAATCAAAACAAATAGTAGTTATCCTAAGGATTTCAAGTTTTGTAGGTCATAGTGTGACTTAATATGGTGTGGAGATCTTACTGTCAATAGACTCAAACTGACAAAAATATCTAATGTTACTAGAGGAAACCCTGGTGGTATAGTGGTTAAGTGCTATAGCTGCTAACCAAAGGGTCGGCAGTTCAAATCTGACAGGTACTCCTTGGAAACTCTATGGGGCAGTTCTACTCTGTCCTTTAGGGTCACTATGAGTCGGATTTGACTCAACGGCACTGGGTTTGTTTTTTTTTGGTAATGTTACTAGAAGACAGTGACACAGCAGCTTCTGTCTATTTTTTAACTGACTCTTAATAAAAACTTTGGGTTCACTAAGCTTAGTTGGAAGGTTCAAAGATATTCTCCGTTTCTTCAAATTATCCCAATATTTTCTTAAAAATGTGTAATTATGTTTAAGATATCCAGGAGACACATATTAACATCTTTTAAAGCAAAAAATTGAGATGGTTGAAACAAAATGCTCGATTTTCATTTTATAAGCAACAAGTTCAGTAATGATGTCCATTTAAGTGAATAAACTTTCTGAATTTTGGATTAAAGAAAAAAGAAACAGGTTTTGCACTGGCTGTTTCCTCTCTTGGACACTCTGTCCTCAGATATCCACCCAGCACATGTCCCTATCTCCTTCAAGTCTTTGCCCAGATGCCTCCTTCTTAGTGGAACCTTCTAGGACCACCCTATTTAAAACTGAATTCTCCATCCCTGTTACCTCCTTTTTGTTTCTGTAGTATCTCTCACTCTACCATAGGATATATTTTTCTGTTCTGTTCACTGCCATATCCCCTGTGCCTAGAAAAGTATCTAGTATATAGGAAGCACTCAATAAACCTATTTCAATGAAAGAAATAGATAATGAATTAGGGAAGGTCCTGGATGATCCTGTAACATCTTTGTGACCAAAGATAAAAAGTCATAATACAAGAGTTTTTCACTTGGGAAGTTCTAGAACCCTATACCAAAATCAGAGAGGATTCTCTTACCCTGGTTAGGTAAATAAGGAGACTGATATTACAAGATGTGGCATTACTCACCAAAGTCATACACTGTGCAAGTCGTTTGCTTACTATGAGCCAAAGTCTCCAGGTACCAAATTCAATGTCTTTGCCACTAGAGCAGATAACTCTCAGCAATATATTTGGTCAATGGAGCCCACAGGTGTTATAATGAATTTCTAAAATTTAGCTTCAGGTAAGTAGTGAAAATAAAATAACCTTGAGTAAAAGCAAAAAATAAAAAAAAAAACTCTAGGGGGCCAAGATGGCGGACTAGGTAGACGCTACCTCGGATCCCTCTTGTAACAAAGACTCAGAAAAACAAGTGAATCGATCAACTACATAACAATCTACGAACCCTGAACAACAAAAACGGATTTAGAGACAGAAAACGAACAAATACGGGCAAGCAGCAATTGTTTTCGGAGCCTGAAGCCAGCGTCCCAGTCAGGTAACCTTTGGCGCCCGATTTAGGGCAGAGCTCAGGGGAGCTGACGGCTCAAACAAGGGGCTCAGCTCTACCCCCCTGAACTCACTCCAGAAGGGGGCCCAGCTGGTTCCCGCGGGCGGCGTGACGACGCAGCCGGTGGGGAATCGTGCCGCCGGGATTTTGACTGGGCGCTGGCATGGCACAAGCACGGAGAGCTCCTCCACTCCCCTGAACTAACCCCGGGAGGGGGTCCAGCCGGTCTGCAGGAGCGGCGCGGCAACGCAGCTGGCGGGACGAGAAGTCCCTGGGAGGCAGCGACTGATTTTGAGCCGGGGGTAAAGCGTCCCAGCAGGGGAACCTTGACGCTAGGATTTGAACTGGCAGCGGGTGGCTTCAGAGGGCCAGACCCCCGGGGGCAATCTCCACACAGCCAGCACACATAGGCTACACGCCCCGTGGGAATCTCAGATATAACAGTCATTCCAAGCAAGACAAGCAACTCTGGCTATATTATGAGGTGCTACTCTCCCATCTCTCTGATCCCTCCCCCACCCTTCCCAGGTGGCTTCATTAACATTGGAATTGCCTGAGCCAGAGGGAGAACGGCTCCGGCTCCGCTGCAGCTTTGCTTCCCCCCTTTTTTTTTCTTTTGGTCTTTTCCTAACCCACTCTTTCGGCCTGAGAGAAGGAACAACAACAAAAAAAAAACCCAGGGACCAAAAATCCACCCCTAATTGGACTAAAAACACAGAACCAGCTACAGCCAAGCATATATGATCCAAATCTCAGACTTTCATCCTTACAGGGAACAAGGTGGCAGTTATAATCGAAAGGCAATTCTGATAGGGATCTGACTGCATTTTTTTTTTAGCAGATTTTCTGGAAAAACTAGTTTCCCAGTGATGGCTCGGAGACAGCAGTCCATATCAAACCACATAAAGAAGCAGACCATGACAGCTTCTACGACCCCCCAAACAAAAGAATCAAAATCTTTCCCAAATGAAGATACAATCCTGGAATTATCAGATACAGAATATAAAAAACTAATTTACAGAATGCTTCAAGACATCAGAAACGAAATAAGGCAAACTGCAGAAAAAACCAAGGAACACACTGATAAAACTGTTGAAGAACTCAAAAAGATTATTCAAGAACATAGCGGAAAAATTAATAAGTTGCAAGAATCCATAGAGAGCATGTAGAAATCCAAAAGATTAACAATAAAATTACAGAATTAGACAACGCAATAGGAAGTCAGAGGAGCAGACTCGAGCAATTAGAATGCAGACTGGGACATCTGGAGTACCAGGGAATTAACACCAGTATAGCTGAAAAAAAATCAGATAAAACAATTAAAAACAATGAAGAAACCCTAAGAATCATGTGGGACTCTATCAAGAAGGATAACTTGCACGTGATTGGAGTCCCAGAACAGGGAGGGAGGACAGAAAACACAGAGAAAATAGTTGAAGAACTCCTGACAGAAAACTTCCCTGACATCATGAAAGACGAAAGGATATCTATCCAAGATGCTCATCGAACCCCATTTAAGATTGATCCAAAAAGAAAAACACCAAGACATATTATCATCACACTCACCAAAACCAAAGATAAACAGAAAATTTTAAAAGCAGCCAGGGAGAAAAGAAAGGTTTCCTTCAAGGGAGAATCAATAAGAATAAGTTCAGAGAGTACTCAGCAGAAACCATGCAGGCAAGAAGGGAATGGGACGACATATACAGAGCACTGAAGGAGAAAAACTGCCAGCCAAGGATCATATATCCAGCAAAACTCTCTCTGAAATATGAAGGAGAAATTAAGATATTTACAGATAAACACAAGTTTAGAGAATTTGCAAAAACCAAACCAAAGCTACAAGAAATACTAAAGGATATTGTTTGGTCGGAAAACCAATAATATCAGATACCAGCACAACACAAGGTCACAAAACAGAATATCCTGATATCAACTCAAATAGGGAAATCACAAAAACAAACAAATTAAGACTAATTGAAAAAAAAATATACACATAACAAGGAATCATGGAAGTCAATAGGTAAAAGATCACAATAATCAAAAAGAGGGACTAAATACAGGAGGCATAGAACTGCCATATGGAGAGTGATACAAGGCGATACAGAACAATACAAGTCAGGTTTTTACTTAGAAAAATAGGGGTAAATAACAAGGTAACCACAAAGAGGTATAACAACTCCATAACTCAAAATAAAAGCCAAGAAAAACGTAACGACTCAACAAACATAAAGTCAAACACTACGAAAATGAGGATCTCACAATTTACTAAGAAAAACGTCTTAGCACAAAAAAGTATGTGGAAAAATGAAATTGTCAACAACACACATTAAAAGGCATCAAAATGACAACACTAAACATTTATCTACAATTACGCTGAATGTAAATGGACTAAGTGCACCAATAAAGAGACAGAGAGTCTCAGATTGGATAAAGAAACACGATCCGTCTATATGCTGCCTACAAGAGACACACTTTAGACTTAGAGACACAAACAAACTAAAACTCAAAGGATGGAAAAAAATATATCAAGCAAACAATAAGCAAAAAAGAAGAGGAGTAGCAATATTAATTTCTGACAAAATAGACTTTAGACTTAAATCCACCACAAAGGATAAAGAAGGACACTACATAATGATAAAAGGGACAATTGATCAGGAAGACATAACCATATTAAATATTTATGCACCCAATGACAGGGCTGCAAGATACATAAATCAAATTTTAACAAAACTGAAAAGTGAGATAGACACCTCCACAATTATAGTAGGAGACTTCAACACACCACTTTCGGAGAAGGACAGGACATCCAGTAAGAAGCTCAATAGAGACACGGAAAATCTAATTACAACAATCAACCAACTTGACCTCATTGACTTATACAGAACTCTCCACCCAACTGCTGCAAAATATACTTTCTTTTCTAGCGCACATGGAACATTCTCTAGAATAGGCCACATATTAGGTCATAAAACAAACCTTTGCAGAGTCCAAAACATCGAAATATTACAAAGCATCTTCTCAGACCACAAGGCAATAAAACTAGAGATCAATAACAGAAAAACTAGGGAAAAGAAATCAAATACTTGGAAAATGAACAATACCCTCCTGAAAAAAGACTGGGTTATAGAAGACATCAAGGAGGGAATAAGGAAATTCATAGAAAGCAACGAGAATGAAAATACTTCCTATCAAAACCTCTGGGACACAGCAAAAGCAGTGCTCAGAGGCCAATTTATATCGATAAATGCACACATAACAAAAAGAAGAAAGAGCCAAAATCAGAGAACTGTCCCTACAACTTGAACAAATAGAAAGTGAGCAACAAAAGAACCCATCAGGCACCAGAAGAAAACAAATAATAAAAATTAGAGCTGAACTAAATGAATTAGAGAACAGAAAAACAATTGAAAGAATTAACAAAGCCAAAAGCTGGTTCTTTGAAAAAATTAACAAAATTGATAAACCATTGGCTAGACTGACTAAAGAAATACAGGAAAGGAAACAAATAACCCGAATAAGAAACGAGAAGGACCACATCACAACAGAACCAAATGAAATTAAAAGAATCATTTCAGATTATTATGAAAAATTGTACTCTAATAACAAATTTGCAAACCTAGAAGAAATGGATGAATTCCTGGAAAAAACACTACCTACCTAAACTAACACATTCAGAAGTAGAACAACTAAATAGACCCGTAACAAAAAAAGAGATTGAAATGGTAATCAAAAAACTCCCAACAAAAAAAAGCCCTGGCCCGGATGGCTTCACTGCAGAGTTCTACCAAACATTCAGAGAAGAGTTAACACCACTAGTTCTGAAGGTATTCCAAAGCATAGAAAATGACGGAATACTACCCAACTCATTCTGTGAAGCCACCATCTCCTTGATACCAAAACCAGGTAAAGACATTACAAAAAAAGAAAATTATAGACCTATATCCCTCATGAACATAGATGCAAAAATTCTCAACAAAATTCTAGCCAATAGAATTCAACAACATATCAAAAAAATAATTCACCACGATCAAGTGGGATTTATACCAGGTATGCAAGGCTGGTTTAATATCAGAAAAACCATTAATGTAATCCATCACATAAATAAAACAAAAGACAAAAACCACATGATCTTATCAATAGATGCAGAAAAGGCATTTGACAAAGTCCAACACCCATTTATGATAAAAACTCTTACCAAAATAGGAATTGAAGGAAAATTCCTCAACATAATAAAGGGCATCTATGCAAAGCCAACAGCCAATATCACTCTAAATGGAGAGAACCTGAAAGCATTTCCCTTGAGAATGGGAACCAGACAAGGATGCCCTTTATCACCGCTCTTATTCAACATCGTGCTAGAAGTCCTAGCCAGGGCAATTAGGCTAGACAAAGAAATAAAAGGCATCCGGATTGGCAAGGAGGAAGTAAAATTATCTCTATTTGCAGATGACATGATCTTATACACAGAAAACCCTAAGGAATCCTCCAGAAAACTACTGAAACTAATAGAGGAGTTTCGCAGAGTCTCAGGTTATAAGATAAACATACAAAAATCACTTGGATTCCTCTACATCAACAAAAAGAACACCGAAGAGGAAATCACCAAATCAATACCATTCACAGTAGCCCCCAAGAAGATAAAATACTTAGGAATAAATCTTACCAAGGATGTAAAAGACCTATACAAAGAAAACTACAAAGCTCTACTACAAGAAATTCAAAAGGACATACTTAAGTGGAAAAACATACCTTGCTCATGGATAGGAAGACTTAACACAGTAAAAATGTCTATTCTACCAAAAGCCATCTATACATATAACGCACTTCCGATCCAAATTCCAATGTCATTTTTTAAGGGGATAGAGAAACAAATCACCAATTTCATATGGAAGGGAAAGAAGCCTCGGATAAGCAAAGCATTACTGAAAAAGAAGAAGAAAGTGGGAGGCCTCACTCTACCTGATTTCAGAACCTATTATACAGCCACAGTAGTCAAAACAGCCTGGTACTGGTACAACAGACACATAGACCAATGGAACAGAATTGAGAACCCAGATATAAGCCCATCCACGTATGAGCAGCTGATATTTGACAAAGGCCCAGTGTCAGTTAATTGGGGAAAAGATAGTCTTTTTAACAAATGGTGCTGGCATAACTGGATATCCATTTGCAAAAAAATGAAACAGGACCCATACCTCACACCATGCACAAAAACTAACTCCAAGTGGATCAAAGACCTAAACATAAAGACTAAAACGATAAAGACCATGGAAGAAAAAATAGGGACAACCCTAGGGGCCCTAATATAAGGCATAAACAGAATACAAAACATTACCAAAAATGACGAAGAGAAACCCGATAACTGGGAGCTCCTAAAAATCAAACACCTATGCTCATCTAAAGACTTCACCAAAAGAGTAAAAAGACCACCTACAGACTGGGAAAGAATTTTCAGCTATGACATCTCCGACCAGCGCCTGATCTCTAAAATCTACGTGATTCTGTCAAAACTCAACCACAAAAAGACAAACAACCCAATCAAGAAGTGGACAAAGGATATGAACACACACTTCACTAAAGAAGATATTCAGGCAGCTAACAGATACATGAGAAAATGCTCTCGATCATTAGCCATTAGAGAAATGCAAATTAAAACCACGATGAGATTCCATCTCACTCCAACAAGGCTGGCATTAATCCAAAAAACACAAAATAATAAATGTTGGAGAGGCTGTGGAGGGATTGGAACTCTTATACACTGCTGGTGGGAATGTAAAATGGTACAACCACTTTGGAAATCTATCTGGCGTTATCTTAAACAGTTAGAAATAGAACTACCACACACCCCTGAAATCCCACTCCTCGGAATATACCCTAGAGAAACAAGAGCCTTCACACAAACAGATATATGCACGCCCATGTTTATTGCAGCTCTGTTTACAATAGCAAAAAGCTGGAAGCAACCAAGGTGTCCATCAACGGATGAATGGATAAATAAATTATGGTATATTCACACAATGGAAGACTACGCATCGATAAAGAACAGTGACGAACCTGTGAAACATTTCATAACATGGAGGAACCTGGAAAGCATTATGCTGAGCGAAATTAGTCAGAGGCAAAAGGACAAATATTGTATAAGACCACTATTATAAGATCTTGAGAAATAGTAAAAACTGAGAAGAACACATACTTTTGTGGTTACGAGGCGGGGAGGGAGGGAGGGAGGGAGAGGGTTTTTTATTGATTAGTTAGTAGATAAGAACTGCTTTAGGTGAAGGGAAGGACAACACTCAATACATGGAAGGTCAGCTCAATTGGACTGGACCAAAAGCTAAGAAGTTTCCGGGAAAAAAGGAATGCTTCAAAGGTCAGCGGAGCGAGGGCGGGGGTTTGGGGACCATGGTTTAAGGGAACTTCTAAGTCAATTGGCAAAATAATACTATTATGAATATATTCTGCATCCCACTTTGAAATGTGGCGTCTGGGGTCTTAAATGCTAACAAGCGGCCATCTAAGATGCTTCAATTGGTCTCAACCCACCTGGATCAAAGGAGAATGAAGAACACCAAGGTCACACGACAACTAAGAGCCCAGGAGACAGAAAGGGCCACATGAACCAGAGACCTACATCATCCTGAGACCAGAAGAACTAGTTGGTGCCCGGCCACAACCGATGACTGCCCTCACAGGGAGCACAATAGAGAACCCCTGAGGGAGCAGGAGATTGGTGGGATGCAGACCCCAATTTCTCATAAAAAGACCAGACTTAATGGTCTGACTGAGACTAGAGGAATCCCGGCGGCCATGGTCCCCAAACCTGTTGGCACAGGACAGGAACCATCCCCGAAGACAACTCATCAGACATGGAAGGGACTGGACAGTGGGTGGGAGAGAGATGCTGATGAAGAGTGAGCTAATTATATCAGGTGGACACTTGAGACTGTGTTGGCATCTCCTGTCTGGAGGGGGGATGGGAGGATAGAGAGAGTGGGAAGCTGGCAAAATTGTCACGAAAGGAGAGACTGGAAGGGCTGACTCATTAGGGGGAGAGCAAGTGGGAGTACGGAGTAAGATGTATGTAAACTTATATGTGACAGACTGACTTGATTTGTAAACGATCACTTGAAGCTCAATAAAAGTTAATAAAAAAAATAAATAAATATTCTTAAAAACCTCAAAAAAAAAAAAAAAAACTTTAATATAATCCAGCTCATTTTCAGCTGGGGCAGTTAGCCTTCCAGAGGACATTTGGCCACATCTGGAGACATTTTTGGTTGTCACAATTGGGCAAGTACTACTCACATCTAGTAGGTTAAGACCTGGGATGCTCCTAAACATGTTACAACACCCAGGACAGCCTCTCCCAACAAAAAATTATCAGGCCGAAAATGTTAATATTGCAGTGGCTGAGAGACCCTAATAATCTACGACTTATCTAATCTATAGCACACCAGGCAAGACGAATGCGCCCTGATAAATGGTATAAGGGAAAGAACAATTCTTATCACATTACCTTAAATCATTTAGTTTATTTAGTTAAACGTTACTATTTAACCAATGTACTTTGCTTACATGTAAAGTCCTTTAATGGGCCTTTAATTACCATTCAATTCTTTTTCTTGTAATTAACTCATTAAATGACTTAGTAAGTAAAAACAATACTAAGCAAATGAGCTAATTTCTGTCTAATTATCAGTTACTAAAGATTACTACAAATGACTTACAAATGGCTAGCTTCTTTACTACTACTGGGAATTTCAATTGCTCACCTTCCATAATTGTGTACATAAACCGTACGATTGTTAGAGCTGAGGCAAGAAACTTCTATTTCTGCTTGGGGAAAAAAGTACATTAGCAAAAGGATCTTTTGGACTCATGAGCAATGTCTCCATCTCACAGCAGAGCCTAGAATGAGTAGCGGCATATTATTCTGAGTAGGCAAATGCCGACAGCAGAGCTAAGCAGGCATGAAGTTTCCTCCTTATCCAGCACTGAACACTGGCAGGAGACCTCTAACTTAGATCAAGAGTCAGACTCCAACAACCCCATGGAGTAAGTTTAATTATTATGCCTTTTTTTTTTTTTTTTTTTGGTGGAGAAATTGGGCACAGAGGGGTTCAGCCACTTGCCCAACGTCACACAGCAAGCAAGCAGGACAGCATGATTCAAATCAACAATCTGGCACCAGAGTCATTCTTTTCATCGCTAGGCAATGATGACTTCTGGAAGAGCGAATACAGTGTCAGTCATTGGAAGCCCTGGTGGTGTCGTGGTTAAATGCTATGACTGCTAACTAAAAAGCTGGCAATTCGAATCCACCAGGGGCTCCTTGGAAACTCTATGGGGCAGTTCTACTCTGTCCTATAGGGTTGCTATGAGTCGGAATCAACTCAACGGCAGTGGGTTTTGGTTTTTTTATTGCACATGAAGTAGGGTAGGTTTGTTTCATTTGTGGATTTACGTCAACTTGTGATACCAAGGAGTGGTCAGTCACATGGGAACCCCACACCCCCACCCACACCAGCCATCACGCCATGGGGCAGGCTATAAATCGTGTAGATACTTCAGAGTTAGATCTGGGTTTGGGTCTCTATTCTGCAGATTACTCTGTATGTGACTTTGGGCAAGATACTTAATCACACAGAGTCTCAGCTGCCTCATCTGTAAAGTGAACAATGCTTAAGAGATTGTCATGAGGATTAAACGAAGTCCTGTAAAATGTTGAGGCATGGACTTAGTACATAATAGGCATTTCCTTCCCCTTCTCTACTACAGCAAATAACAATCTGGAAAAATACTTCGTAAGTTTTTTTATTATCGTGTCAAAATTAAGAAGCGCATTATGCCCCCTAAAATTGAAGGCTAAGCAAGGATGGTTTCTCTTTACAGTTGCGTAGTAGTGTGAGGTACTAGTATTTGTAGTTAGGGGAGTAGCAAAAAATAACAGGTTGAAGCAAAATAAGGAGAAATGGCATTCTCTATGGAAGCTGATCTACCCCCACTTCCTACGGGCACCAAGAGCTCATAAAAACCATTTGCTCTTTCATCATTCAACATTTAGTGAGTCCTAAAAGGCACCAAGTCACTCACTAGAAATGAAGAACGTTATAAAATGAAAGAATATAGTTCATCATAAGAGACACTGGATTATTTTCCACTCCATAATGTATACTGAAGACAACAGGCCCCTCCCGGAACTTAGTATGAGCAATGCTGTACGACCCGTTATGATAGGGAGAGACACAAAATACTACAGAGCATAGGTGCACAGTGCTTTCTTCAGACTGTAGCACGAGAGCTTCCCGATGAAATGCTCTCTGAGATGACTTTTTGGTGGATGAGGAAATGCCCCCTGAGACTGAGAGACAAGATAATACCATGGTTATGTGTATGTGATCTGGAATCTCTGCTCTGACTCTTACCCTGTGAGCTCTGGCAAATTACATTAACTGCTCTATATTTCAGGTTCCTCATTTATAAAATGAGGATAAGAGTACCTATTTCATGATGTCACTTAGAGTACTGAATGCATTAATTAATGTAAAACCTTCAGAATTATATCAGGCTTTAATAATATCAGGCTCTGAATTTTAACGTTGAACCATCCCTGCATACCTGGTATGAATCTCACTTGGTCATGATGAATTATTTTTTTGATATGTTGTTGAATTCTCTTGGCTAGAATTTTGTTGAGGGTTTTTGCATCCATGTTCATGAGGGATATTAGTCTATAATTTTCTTTTCTTGTGGTGTCTTTACCTGGCTTTGTTATCAGGGTTATGCTGGCTTCATACAATGAGTTTGGGAGTGTTTCTTCCTTTTCCATGCTCTGAAATACCTTTAGTAGTAGGGGTATTAATTCTTCTCTGAAAAAGCTTGGTAGAATTCTCCAATGAAGCTGTCTGGGCCAGAGTTTTGTTTTTTGTTTTTTTCCTTGAGAGTTTATTACCTCTTCAATCTCTTCTTTTGTTACAGGTTTATTTAGTTTTTCAAACTTTTGTTAGTTTTGGTAGGCAGTATGTTGCCAAAATTTGTCCATTTCTTCTAGGTTTTCAAATTTGTTGGAGTAGTTTTTCACAGTATTCTGTTATGATCTTTTTATTTCAGTTGGTCTGCTGTGATATCACCCATCTCATTTCTTATTCGGGTCATTTACTTCCACTCCTGTTTTTCTTCTGTCGGTTTGCCAGTGGTTTGTCAATTTTGTTGATCTTTTCAAAGAACCAACTTTTGGTCTTGTTGACTCTTTACATTGTTTTCCTATTCTCTATTTCATTTATTTCTGCCCTAATCTTTATTATTTACTTTCTTCTGGTGCCCGTAGGCTTCTTTTGTTCATGTTATAGGGTCAATGTTTTGGTATATTTTTTTCCAACCTTTGAGTTTGTTTGTTTGTCTTTGAGTCTGAAGCGTTCTCTTGTAGGCAACCTATAGATGGATCATCCTTTTTTATCCATTCTGCCACTCTGTGTCTCTTTATCGGTACATTTAGTCCATTTACATTAAGTGTAATTATTGATAGGCATGAGTTTAGTGCTGTCATTTTGATTTTTTTTTTTGTGATGTTAACAATTTTTTTATTCTATTTTTCTGTGCTGAGTCATTTTTATGTATTTTCCTTATTGTTTACTTTGTGTTTTCTGAGTCTTTGTGTTTTTCTTTTTTATTTTGACAGGTAGGTTTGTTAGCTTCCTTTGTGGTTACTTTAAAATTTACCTATATCTAAATTTAAACTGATCTTTTATTTCTTGATATTGCCTTAACTTCTTCTCCATATGGAAATTCTATGACTACACTATTTATTCCCTCTTTTATGTTGTGACTTTGTTATCATTTACATATTGATGTCTCTGGTTCCCTATTTTCAGCCTTGTAGCTTTGACTTGTTTTTGTGACTTCCCCATCTGGGCTGATAACTGGTTGCTCTCTCCTGTGTTCTAGTCTTGGGTTGTTATCTGATATTGTTGGTTAACTAACCAGAGGACTCCCTTTAATACTTCTTACAATTTGTTTGGTTTTTACAAATTCCCTTAGCTTCTATTTTTTCTGAAAATGACCTAATTTTGCCATCATATTTGAGAGATAGTTTGCTGGATATATAATTTGTGGCTGGCAATTTTTCTCCCTCAAGGATTTATATATGTCATCCCATAGCCTCCTTGCCTGCATAATTTCTGTTGAGTAGTAAGAGCTTAATCTTATTGGCTTTCCTTTGCAGGTGGCTTTTCATTTATCTCTAGCTGCCCTCAAGATTGTATTGTTGTCTTTAGTTTTGGCCAGTGTGATATGTCTTGGTGATTTTCTTTTGGGATCCACCCTGTGTGGGGTACATTAAGCTTCTTGGATAGATATCTTCTCATTTTTCATAACATCATGTAAGTTTTCTGCCAGTAAACCTTCAACAATGTCTATGTTTACTGTTATCCCTCCCCCCCATCCCATTTGGGTCTGATTACTGGTAGTTTTTCCTCTTCATAGTGTCCCACATAATCCTTAGGCTTTCTTCAGATTTTTTTGAATTCCTTTTTCTGATTTTTCCTCAGATAAATTGGTGTCAAGGGATTTATCTTCAATCTCACTAATTTTTGCTTCCATTGCCTTAATTCTGTTCCTATGACCTTGTATTGAGTTGTCTAATTCTGAAACTTTATTGTTAATCTTTTGGATTTCTAGTTACTGTCTCTCCATGGTCTCTAGCAGCCTGTTAAATTTGTCATTTTGTTCTTATTTTGTTTTCCTGAATTCCTCTATTGCTTTCTCTGTGTGTTCCTTGCTTGGTCTGTGTTTTGCCTGATTTCCTGTGTATATTAGTCTTTTGAATTCTAACTCAGGTAATTCCGGGAGCTTATCTTCCTCCAGAAGGTTTCCTGGCTCTTTATTTTGGTCACTTGCTGGAGCCATCTTGACCTGATTCCTTACGGGATCTGATATTGACTGTTGTCTCCGAGCCATAAGCAAGTTATTATATATTTATATTGTATGTTTGTTTACTGTGTCTTAGCTTTTTGTTTTGTTTTGCTATGCCCAAGTAGGCTGGGCATGTGAGCAACTTTGGTTATTGGCATCTTTGAAGCTCTCACGTCCAGTCTCCACGTGGTTAGAGCAGCTACCAGGAGTTTGAGCCCAGAAGCCTGTCCGCTTTTCTTGTGGGGGCGAGGCACAGGTGTCCAGGTCATCAGTCATCGTATGTGTGGTGCAGAGTCTCACCTACAGTCTTAGGCAGGGCTGTGTAGGGGTGTTCAGAGCAGGCACAGGTATCTGACTGCAGTAGTGGGCCATGTGCAGAGCAAGGCAGGAGGCTGATGGCTGTCCCTGGGTGCCTGGCTGGAGGGCATGTCCCTTTTCCCTAGAGCATATAGTGGGTAGGGTATTGCAGCCAGTCCTTGGGCAGCTGGTGCTGTTGGCTGAAGGGACTGGGAGACACCACTTATTCTCAGACCCCTGTCATTGGTGGCTAGATGGAGTGGGTGGTTCCACCAGCCCTCAGACCCCTGATGTGGGTGGGTGAGGTCCCTGCTTAAATGGCCAGGGCAGTGTCACATGTCATGAATCTGCAGCTCCCCCTTGGCTGCTGCAGTTGAAAATGGGCTTCAGGCATATGCCCTGTTGTTTTATGCTAATGAGGCCATCAGTGTTGACTCGGCCCATGGAGGTCTAGGTAGGAGCGAAGGGTGCTGCAAGTCTGTGGACCCCTTATGCCAGTGGCTGAATGAAAGTGCAGGTCCTCTCAACCTGCCCTGAGTTCCTGGCTTAGGGGACATGGTGTTTTTTTAAAGCCACCAGACTGGTGTGGGTGCAGATAGCCCTGAGTTCCAGCTTAGCAGGCATGGCAGTTGTTGAATACTGCCAGACTGGTGTCAGAATGGAATGGGGTGGGGGGGTGGGGTGAGGGGAAGAAAGCACTTGTCTGCTGTGAAACTACCAGAGGGGGAGAGGTTATTTTGCCCCCACATGGTAGGTTAGCCACTTGCACTTAACTTCGCAGGTCCAGCACCACTTCCACCTGGCTCTGGAGGCTTGCACAGGCTCACCACTGCCCAGCCTCTCCCAACATGGTGAGACATACCCCAAACTCTACTGCTCACCTCAACCCGCCTGCAGCCACCGACCCAACCAGCAGGGTGCCAGCAACCTCACGACTGGCACTTCCTCACTGCTTTTGAATTGTCTCTCCTCCCCATGGCACTCGGTCTGACTCTTCAGTTTTGTCTCTGATGATCAGGGCTCCTAGGTTGTCATACAGTTAATTTGCTTGTTTTTGGAGGGTCTTGGATAACAGGAATCGTCTGATTATTTTGCCATTTTGGCCCTCTCTCCCTGGCTATAAACTTTAGCTTTCGTTTTATGTCCTTAGAGTTGCAGCTCAAATGAGGAGTGAATGACGTATACAAAGAATCAGAGCCATGAGAACAAGGAGACATTTGGAAAACTACACATATGTTGATTTGACAGGAGCAGAGGGCTCCTCTGAGGGTGCAAATAGAGCCCAGATCATAAGGGAAGAGTCTTGGGTCCTACTCTAACAAATCGTGATTTTATTTTAATGGTTATGGGTTATAGGAGACAAAAGAATTTTAAGCCTGGGAGAGATGGGATCCCATTTCCACTCTGTTAACAGTACAAAAAGGTGATGGATTAGAGGGGCAGGCAAAACTGGTTGCACAGATGTAAATTACAGTGCTTCAAGTGAAAATGCTAAGGCTCTTGACTAAGGGCATGGCAGTATGGTTGGATGACTTCTTGTAGCTGAGACAGTTCAGTTAAAGGTCTTGTTTTGACCTGTCACATTGGTCTTAATTCTCTTTCCCATGTATTGAAATCTAGAGTGTAAAAAGAACAGTGTTTATGAAGATTTTTTTTCTGGGGCTGGGGCAATATGGCTTCTTTCTCTTCCTGTTCCTCAACAGACACTTCTTTCCTGAATGATCTCAGGGATGATGTATTCTGACTGCTTATAGGCCACAGAAAAAAGAGCAGAGAAGAAATCTCTGGTTTCCATGGGCTGGCTGCAGTCTGCTTGTACACAGAAGCCCTGAATGGAATGGAATGCTGGTGGTAAAAAGACACCCACTGACTTAAATCCCCAAGCATGTTGTGTTACCAAGTTTTCCTCCCACTCATTATAACATCTCCATGCACTATACTTCATAACAAGAGGTTAGAGCGAATTTGCCCTTAATCTCATTCATTCCACTGGATTAAATCATACACTTTTGAAATATGTATCTTAACTTACTAACAATTTGGATTAGTACAGTTTCCATAAAATTTGCTAATAATGAGTTATGTGATCCCCTGTTTCAAAGAAAGAACTAATTCATCAAGGCTGACTGGGCAGCTTTAGAACCTCCTTAAAAATGCAGATGAATGTGATTTAAAAATCATTGTGTTGTTAACATACAGAGCTAAATTTGCTGGCAAAATTCCTCTGGTATTCTTGGTGAATAACTCCAGGCGCTATTTATTATTAAGGTCAAATATTATGGTGTCACTGCAGAGATTTTTTCCTATAAAAACTAAAGGGAGATTACAATGTCTCTTAATATATAGGTCCCTAATTTTTTTGTTTAATGTCTAATGTCACACTTGCAGCTGGTAAGGCAAGACTTGTCTCAATAAAAATGTGTGCTTATCAAAGTTGCAATTGTAGACTAAAGAAAATCAGAGCCTCATTACCTATAAAATCATAAAATTATAGTCCTAGCAAGGAAACTGGTCTTCTATTCTCTTGTCTAGATAAGACAATATGTAAAATGGTATAGTTTCCTTTGAGATGTAAAGGCCATCTGTTTGTAGCACATCTTCTCTGAGGTCCAGGATTGTTTCAGCTAATCTTGGGGAAAGGCAGATCCCTCCCTCTTTCTCTCACCATTCTACCTGGGCATCTGCCAAAGATGTACATTTGGTCAAGGAAAAGAACCTTCAAAACAGAGCATCATTTATCTTAACAAGGGTATTCAAGGACCTGTACTTTCTGCTGTGAGTTCAGAATAGGTTTATTTAGGACCAGTGAGAGAATCTTTCAAGACTGCTTTTCTCTAGAAAATTGTTCCAGAAATTGACAGCCTTCACAGTTCAGAATTTGAGTTGAATCTGAATATTTGTGCTAGACAGACTTAATATATCAAGTCCAATCTCCCTCTTTTTTACATTTTACAAACCCAGTGATGTGAAATGACTCTCTTAGGTCATATAACTAGCTAAAGGCAGACCAAGGATTAGAACTCAATTATGCTCCTTAAGATAGCCTAAATTGTTCATGTTGTGAAATGTATGCATGCTTCTAGTTCTCTTTAGGTATTACAAGGATTTTCATTTTCCTGTCCAATATTTGGGGAATGGATATTTGGAAAATTTAACTTCTGGTTTTCAGAATTATTGAAACTTGGGAGAAAATTTTACCAGTTGTTAATTTACTGCTGAATTGCTTTTTTTTACCTCAGATGATGTGACTAGGTGCTTCAAAGATAGACATTTCTTGTTTAAAAGAATCTCAACAACACAAAAGAAATGCACACTGAATTTTCCATGCTGTCTGTAAGTGGCATTTGGTATCAGAACTGAGGAGAAGAAGACCGAACATGCATTGCCAGGAGTATGTGAGCTTGGAACTTTTTACAACTCTTCAGGAGGACAGAGGAGCAAAAAGGGAGAAGCAGCAATTACCATCTCAAAGTCCTGTGCCATTTTCTCTCTCCTAACCTTGTAAAATAATCAGATGTATCTACCAGTTCCTTCCTAGCTCTCCTTCATATTTAATTTAGTATGGACTTGTGCTAAGGGCCGCATGCTTAAAAGGATTTATGAGCAGACTGTTTTGAAGAAAATTTATAGTTTCAGGATCTTAACCCAAACCTACTAAAGAGAGTGCTATCTCCTTGCTGGAATCTCAATTCCAGCAATAAGGAAAACTCCTGTGAAAATTAGAACTGCTTACATAAAAGGGCTGGCCACTTTGTGTCCTCTGAATGTTTCCATCAAGACCATGCATTACTTATGGCCATTGGAAATGTGGTTAAGATGGAGGTAGGAGGGTGGGGAAAAATGGGAGGTGAACAGTAGAAGCTCACTGATTTAAAGTCACTGAAAAAAATCATTAGGAGATATCTGTTGGTGTAGTGGGGGAGGGAGAAGGAGGATACTTGTAAAACTAATAACCTAGGATTAGGTGTAGGTTAAAAAAAAAACATTGCTGTCGAGTTGATTCTGACCCGTAGCGACCCTACAGGACAGAGCAGATTTGCCCCATAGTGTTTCTAGGGAGTGCCTGGTGGATTTGAACTGCCAGCTTTTGGTGAACAAGTATAGCTCTTAACCACTATACCACCAGCGTTTAAGCTTAAAAAAAAAAAAAAAAGCATTTAGGCTTAGAGTTAGGTTATTTTTAAAGCCAATAACCTAATTAGCCAACAAATGCCTTCTTATCTTTCTATTTAAAGTATTTTAAGACCCATAACAAGAGATTGAAAAGGTAATTTAAAAAACTCCCCCCCCCCCCAAAAAAAAAGCCCTGGCCCAGATGGCTTCACTGGAGAGTTCTGCCCAACATTCAAAGAGCTTATGCCGGTACTACCCAAAATATTTTAGAACACAGGAAAAGAAGCAGTACTTCCAATTTCATTCTATGAAGCCAGCATAACCCTAATACCAAAACCAGGAAAAGACACCAAAAAAAGAAAATTACAGACCGATATCTTTCATGAATGTTGATGCAAAAATTCTCAACAAAATTCTAGCCAATAGAATTCAGCATCATATCAAAAAAAATAATACACCATGACCAAGTAGGATCCATACCAGGTATGCAAGGATGGTTCAACATTAGAAAATCAATGTAATCCACCACATAAATAAAAGGAAAGAAAAGAATCACATGATCATCTCGATAGACACAGAAAAGACATTCAACAAAGTCCAGCACTCATTCCCAATAAAAACTCTCAACAAAATAGGTATAGAAGGGAAATTTCTCAATGTAATAAAGGGCATCTATGCAAAACCAACAGCCAACATCATTCTTAACAGAGAGAGGCTGAAAACATTCCCCTTGAGAACAAGAACAAACAAGAATGCCCTTTATCACCACTTCTATTTAACATTGTGCTGAAAGCTCTAGCTAAAGCAATAAGGCAAGAAAAAGAAATAAAGGGTATCCAAACTGGTAATGGAGAAGTTAAACTGTCCCTATTTGCGGATTATATGATACTGTACATAGAAAACACAAAAGGCTCCATAAGAAAATTACTGGAACTAATAAAAAGATTCAGAAGAGTGGTGGGATATAAGATAAATATACAAATATCAGTTGGATTCCTATACAACAATAAAGAGAACAATGAAAAGGAAATCAGGAAAACAATACCTTTTTTAATAGCCCTAGAAAAATAAAATACTTAGGAATAAATCTAACCAGGGATGTAAAGGACCTATGTAAAGAAAACTACAAAACACTACTGAAAGAAACCAAAAGAGATCTACATAAATGGAAAAACATACCATGCTTATGGATAGGTAGATTTAACATTGTGAAAATGACAATTCTATCCAAAATGATTTATGAATATAATGCAATCCCCATCCAAATACCAACAACATTCTTTAAAGGGTTGGAAAAACTTATCATTAACTTTATAAGGAAATGGAAGAAGCCTTGGATAAATAAAGCACTATTGAAGAAGATGATAAAGTAGGAGGACTCGCACTACCTGACCTCAGAACCTACTATACAGCTACGGTAGTCAAAACAGCGTGGTACTGGTAAGAGGACAGATACATTGACCAATGGAACAGAACTGAGAACTCAGATGTAAACTCATCCACCTACAGTCACCTCATCTTCGACAAGGGCCCAAAGTCCATCAAATGGGGAAAAGACAGTCTTTTTAACAAATGATGCTGGCAAAACCGATGTTTCATCTGCAGAAAAATGAAACAGGACCCATACCTCACATCATATACAAAAACTAATTCAAAATGAATTGAAGACCTAAACATAAAGCCAAAACCTATGACATTCATAGAAGAAAAAATAGGATCAACACTAGAGGCCCTAATACACGGCATTAACAGGATACAAACCACAACCAACAACACACAAACTCCAGAAAAGAAGCTAGATAACTGGGATCTTCTAAAAATTAAACACTTATGCTCATCAAAAGGCTTTGCCAAAAGAGTAAAAAGAGAATCTACAGACTGGGAAAAAAATTTTGGCTTTTACAAATCAGACAAAAGTCTAATCTCTAAAATCTACAAGAAAATCCAACACTTCTACAACAAAAAGACTAATAATCGATTTAAAAAATGGGCAAAGGAAATGAACAGACACTTCACCAAAGAAGACATTCAAGTGGCCAACAGACACAAGAGGAAATGCTCATGATCACTAGCCATTAGAGAAATGCAAATCAAAACCACAATAAGGTACCATCTAACCCCAGCATTACTGGCATGAATCAATAAAACAGGAAATGACAAGTGTTGGAGAGGCTGCAGGGAGACTGGAACTCTTATGCACTGCTGGTGGGAATGCAAAATGATACAGACATTTTGGAAAATGATATGGCACTTCCTTAGAAAGCTTGAAATAGAAATAACATATGATCCAGCAATCCCACTCCTAGGAATATATCCTAGAGAAATAAGAGTTGTCACATGAATAGACATATGCACACCCACGTTTACTGTAGCATTGTTCACAATAGCAAAAAGATAGAAACAACCTAGATGCCCATCAACAGGTGAATGGATAAACTGTGGTACATAAACACAATGGAGTGTTATGCAATGATAAAGAACAACAATGAATCCGTGAAGCATCTCATAACATAGATGAATGTGGAGGGCATTATGCTGAGTGAAGTAAGTCAATCACAAAAGGACAAATATTGTATAAGACCATTACTGTGAAAACTCATGAAAAGGTTTACACACAAAAAGAAACAATCTTTGATGGTTACAAGGGAGGGGAGGGGTGGGGATGGAAAAACACTAAATAGACAATAGATAAATGGAAACGTTGGTGAAGGGCAAGACAGTACACAATACTGGGGAAGCAGCACAACCTGTACAAGGCAAGGTCACGATAGCTCCATAGACACACCCAAACTCTCTGAGGGACCAAACTGATGGGCTGAGTACTGTAGGGACCATGGTCTTGGGGACCATTTAGCTCAATTGGCATAACACAGTTTATAAAGAAAATGTTCTATATTCTACTTTGGTGAGTAGCATCTGGGGTCTTAAAAGCCTGTGAGAAGCCATCTAGGATACTCCACTGGTCTCACCTCTTCAGGAGCAAGGAATAATAAGAAAAAACTAAAGAGACAAGGGAAGGATTAGGACTAATGAACCACATCTACCATGTCCTCCACCAGACTGAGTCCAGTACAACTAGAGGGTACCCGGCTACCACCACTGACTATTTTAACAGGGATCACAATAGAGTATCCCGAACAGAGCTGGAGAAAAATGTAGAACAAAATTCTAACTCAAAAAGAAACACCAGACTTGCTGGCCTGCCAGACAGAGTCTGAAGAAACCCTTAGAGTATGGCCCCTGGACACCCTTTCAGCTCAGTAATGAAGTCACTCCTGAGGTTCACCCTTCAGCCAAAGATTGGACAGGCCCATAAAACAAAACGAGTCTAAAGGGGCACACCAACCCAGGAGCAACGACTAGAAGGGAGCATGTTGATATGTCCTGGGGTCATCCAATGTCATAAAACAATATGTATACTAATTGTTTAATAAGAACCTAGTTTGTTCTGTAAACCTGCATCTAAAATACAATAATTAAAGTATTTTAAAATGACAAAATCGAGAAACTTCATAAAATAGAGAAATGTGTGTCAAGTCTATGGTCTTATTTTGAATGTATAGAAGGGAATCTGGGCTACAGATGGATCTACTGAATTTTCCAATAACAGATCACTGTTTTTTTATAAGTCAGAATCCGCTCTACAGCAATGGATTTCCTTTCCTCTCCACCCCCCCGCAATAGAGAATAACAAAGTTTTGTATAAATGAGAGAATCAGGAGGGAAAAGACCCTTTGTTTGTAGCCTTGTAAGATTAGCCTGAATGGCACTAGACCATGGTCAACAAACTATCTCTGTGAAAGGCCAGGCAGTAAATATTTTAGGCTTTATGGGCCAATACTGTTAAACTCTGCCACTGTGATGTGATAGCAGCCACAGATAATAAAAGGGTGTAGCTGTGTTCCAATATAAATTTATTCACAAAAACAGGCAGCAGGCTGGATTTGGCCTGCTGGCTATAGTTTACCAATTCCTGGTTTAGATCTTTATGTAAGGCTAGCTACTTAGAACCCTAAGGGGATCAAATCTCAAACTCAACATCCAAAGAAAAAGAAGATATATGTATGAAATGGAGGTAATCCGGTTACCATAGATACCATGCTGACAGATGCCATACAAAACTCTTAGAATATTCCTTGACTCTCTCTTGACTTTCTCCCATAAAATCCAAGGATTTATGGATTAAGGATCTGCTCATAACCTGGTCTTCTTTAAAGTGTCCTGATTTAATTGCCAAAAATAAAAATTAGGAATCACAGAAATATACAGAGGGATAGACTGTTGATGAATCAAACTCCCTTAGCCTTCTAAAGGACAATCACAATGCATTTTGTAAATGTGAGGCATGTTAAAAATGGTGATATAAGACTGCCATTGAGTTGAAAACAGACTAATTGATCTCAACTAACTTCTTTCAATCTTTTCCCATGAATCGCCTTGTAAATTTGAAATGGAGGAGTCACTAAGCAATTCTCAGATATTTTAACTCACATATTTTATAATTTTCATTGGAGGAACTATGCCTTTAAAATTCATGCTCCATTTATCACTTTGTTTTATGTAGGGAAAAGAACTGCTTATGTCCATATGTGTTGTCCTGTGGTAAAGGCTTTCTTTAAATGTGATGATAAATCCAGTCTCCAGCTGTGTGTCAGCAACACTGTCACAACAAGGAAGGGAACCTTGGCTGCTTCTCATATTTTAGGCTTCTCTCTTTTTTTTTTTTTCTTAAGATGAACAGAATTTTTACTTCACCTGCACAGAATCAAAAACTTGAAAGGAGAAAGGACCCTTAGTAAGAATAGGAAAAGAATTGTCTTCTCCTTTGCCAGTGCACGTATTGGGCTTCTTGTCAACATTTATAAAGAAACTTGCCTGACTGTTTCAGTTAGGACTCTTAGCAAAAGCAACCCTTCACTTTATTTATTTTTGCCTTTGTTATTCATAATCTCTGCTAGCTGATTTATTTTAACAGCACTTGAAAATATTTTTATAGATGTAATATTTAAATTCTATTTTAAATACAGATTTTCAAAAATGTCAAATGAACAGAATATTCTCATGTAAAAGAATATACTTTACCTCCCTCAGTCTGTTAAAAAAGACACAAATTGGGTGGATTCCTAAAATTTTGAAGAAAATAGCCCCTCTTTTTCCCATTCCTGACCTTTTGATCTTCATCTGTACTTTATTCCTAGGACAGAGTTCCTAGTATTTGCAGTATAAGCAGATCCTCTTCTTGCCCAGGTGGTCTCTCTTTAAGGGAATCATTTACTAGAGCTGTGCTTCTCCATACTTACCCAAAAGGCAATGCAGGATATGCCTGTGTGTTAGGAAGGCACATAAACCATGCCCTTTTCTAACAGAGCTATGAAACATCAGGGAAACAGATGGAATTCAGAGCCAGACTCAATTCTTGTTGTGAACATTTTAAGCAAGTCACAACCTTTCTGAGCCTCATCTGAAAAGGGGATGATAATAACATCTACTTCTGAATTTTAAGGATTAAAAGAGATAATGCATGTGAAAATGCTTCGTAGTTTGTAAAGTGCTAATCCATTATTGTTGGCCTGATAGCTTTTCTTTTCTGTACTAGAAAAGTCAGTTCATGCTGGGATGTAATGACTCTCTTGAGTTAGGTGGCCTGGGATAGGGTCAGTCATCAGGGATATACATCATCCCCAACATCTTCTGATGAAAATTCTCGCAGACTCTGTTGCCATGCGCTTTTGTAGCCTATACTAAAATTGGCTTTAAGTGATGAAAGCAACAAACCTCCACTTATAATCAGTTTCTGTACGGTAAGCAGAGGGAAAAGAAGGGTGTTATCAGGTGGAAAGTCCAGTTTCTTACTCAGCATGACTCGTATTGGCCAATAAATGAGAGACAAAGGTGGGAGAACAAGAAAGGCACCTTTTTTTGTTGTTGTAAAAGAAAATGGAGTCAGTCGAAGCTTACTGCTGCCAAGACTGCTTGCCAAGTTGGTGCAGGCCAGTTACTTTTAAAGGGGTTTACAAGTAGGAAGTTCATACCAATTACGTTAGCAACATCCTTAATCTACACAGGCATAATCGGGTTTTTATATAACCTCCAAGCAAAAGCAGAATTCAAATGCAAAGCTGGTGGGAAAAGGGTGGGGTGCCCAGCTAAGGAAAGGATTTTGCAATACAACACTGCAGGGGAGGAAGCTAGGTAAAGAATACAGCACTGTGGGGGTTCTGTCTCAAGGGGGTTGTGGGGTTAAAGGGATAAACAGAGTTTTAGATGATACAGCAGAGTTAAATGATTCCTGCCGACAGTGGAGCTCCTCTCATGCTGTCCAGCACTTAGCAATGTTTGTCTTCAGCCCTACAGATCAAAAACACGAAGCAGAAAACTGGAACACTGCACAATGGAACATCATGCTCACATCGATAGCAATAGGAAGTTCCCAGAGCGTATGGAATAGAAAACCAGGATTCTGCACTTCAATAGTGAAATGTGAACAAATGTTTCAGTTGAGAAATTAATAATTCTCTGTATTCAAATATTCTTAAAGGTTTAACACCAAGAATTAACTATCCCAGCCTAAACTGTGTGGGATGAGGACTGCCTGAGATCAGAAGACAACAAAGAACAAAGAGGAGCCAAAAAGAACCACACTAAGGACTTCACCATTTCCTCAGTGAAGACAAACCTTAACATTAGAATGAGACTATTAAAAAATAAATAAAGCCATATTGTATAGACTTTGGTTTGTTTTACATACACTTATCCTTTTAAAATACGGAAAGCTATTGCTAGATCAGTTGTTTGGCTGCCTAAATAAAACAAATAGACTTTCAAAAAATATTACAGAGGCCGGGGCCAAGATGGCAGAATACACAGGCACTTCCAGTGAGCCCTCTTACAACACAGACCCAAAACAACAAGTGAAACGAGTACATTTATCACAAGCTAGGAGCCCTGAACATCAAAGGTGACATTAGAAAACGAACAGAGGGACAGGATGAGGAAAAGACAGTTCAGAAGCAGAGAGGAATTACCAGATCTAAATCACCAGGAGCCCCCAGGCACCATTCTGAGGAGTGGCCGCAGCTTCCTCAGAGAGAAGCAGCCAGCCACACAGCCTACTCACACCTCCAGAACCAGAGAATATTGGTGCTCTCAGCAAAAGCTAAGTACTTGCGTATGTTTTACTGCACCCTCTGCCACCCCCCCCCCACGCCAGCTTCAGCAGCCGTTGATGTCCCTGGCCCTGGGATAGGCCCTGTTGAGTGCCTGGAGCCATCCTCCAGGCCCTGGAGAAAGAATAAATCTGCAATTGGGGGAAAAGATAATTTGCCACCCTCACTAACTGGGAGACCTCAGGACAGAAGTGGCTCCTGTCCAGGCATAAATAGTCCATGGATTTTGAGTACCTTTTCCCTCTGCATGGACCTGTGTGGGCCTATTTCAGAGAACAGGCCCTTGCTGGCAGACTACAACTGTTTCAGCTGTGTGGTGGAAAGATGGGTGTTTGATGTTTGACACCACTTTGACTATTGAACAGGGTCCTCACCTACCCACAACAGGGGCCTAAGGACTGGTAGTTCCACTCAGGTCACCCAGCCACCTGTGACAGGGGTCCGAGAACAACTGGTACCTTCCAGTCCTTACAACCAAAAACACTGGGTGCCCATGGTCGTCTGCAGAACCCACCCACCTGTACACTCTAGGGAACAGGGATACGCTTTCCTTAGAGACACTTGAGGGATGATTCTCAGCCCCTTGCCTTGTTCAGGGCATGACCCCCTGCTGCAACCAGATACCAGTACCTACACCAATCACCCCTGCCCCTCTAAGACTGTAGGACAGAGCCTGTACCACACACTTGATTATCAGCTACCTGGAAACCTGAGCTGAATTCATCCAAGAAAACTGAATGGACTCGTAGACTGATATACCTGATAACAGCTCTAGACATCTGGGGACAGGACGTCAGAGCTCCAAAGGTGAAAATATCAAGCTAGCTCACTCAAGCAACCCATTTGGGCATATCAAAACAAAACAAAGCAAGAAGCTACAATACAGTAAGCAAACATAAAATAAACTAATACAATAACTTATAGACAGCTTGGAGACAACAGTCAAAATCTAGTCACATAAAGGAATAGACCATGATCGCCTCAACAAGCTCTCAAAACAAAGAATCAAGGGATCTTCTAGATGATCAGTGCCTTCCTGGAATTACCAGAAGCAGAATACAAAAGATTAACATACAGAGCCCTTCAAGACATCAGGAATGAAATCAGGCAATACGCAGAACAAGCCAAGGAACACACAGATAAAGAAGTTGAAGAACTTAAAAAGGTTATTCAGGAACATAATGAAAAATTTAATAAGCTGGAAAAATCCATAGACAGACAGCAATCAGGAATACAGAAGATTAACAATAAAATTACAGAATTAGACAACTCAGTAGAAAGTCAGAAGAGCAGAATTGAGCAAGTAGAAGGCAGAATTTGTGAACTTGAAGATAAAGTGCTTGGCACCAATATATTTGAAGAAAAATCAGATAAAAGAATTAAAAAAAATGAAGAAACCTTAACAATCATGTGGGACTCTTATCAAAAGAATCTACAAGTGACTGAAGTACAAGAACAGGGAGGGATAAGAGAAAATACAGAGAGAATTGTTGAAGATTTGTTGGCACAAAACTTCCCTTATATCGTGAAAGATGAGAAGATATCTATCCAAGATGCTCATCAAACTCCACATAAGGTAGATTTTATAAGAAAGTCACCAAGACATATTATAATCAAACTTGCCAAACCCAAAGACAAAGAGAGAATTTTAAGAGCAGCTAGGGATAAATGAAAAGTCATACCGACAAAGGAGAGTCAGTAAGAAAAACTCAGACTACTTGGCAGAAACCATGCAGGCAAGAAGGCAATGGGCTGACAAATAAAAAACTGAAGGAAAATAATTGCCAGCCAAGAATCATATATCCAGCAAAACTGTCTCTCATATAATATGAAGGTGAAATTAGGATATTTCCAGGTAAACAGAAGTTTAGGGAATTTGTAAAAACCAAACCAAAACTACAAGAAATACTAAAGGGAGTTCTTTGGTTAGAAATCAATAATATCAGGTATCAACCCAAGACTAGAACACTGAGCAGGGCAATCACATGTCAACCCAGACAGGGAAATCACAAAAATAAATCAAGATAAAAAAACGCTCAAAACAGGAAAACAGCAATGTTATTATGTAAACGAAGACACCATTAAAACAAAGAGGGATTAAGAAATGTAGTCATAGATCTTTCATATGGAGAGGAAGGCAAGGCAATGCAAAGAAATAAAAAAAAAAATTTAGAAATATAGGAGTAAATAAAACTATTCTACACATCAAAATAAAATGTAATGAAGAGTGGCAGAATGGATTAAAAAACATGATCTGTCTATATGCTGCCTACAAGTGACACACCTTAGACTTAGAGACACAAACAAAAACTCAAAGGATGGAAAAAAATATATATCAAAAAATAGCAAGAGTGGCAATATTAATTTCTGACAAAAAATAGACTTTAAAATTAAATCCTTCATAAAGGATAAGGAAGGACACTATATAAATGATTAAAGGGACAATATACCTTTTTTTTTTTTATACCAGGAGGACAGAACCATATTAAATACTTATGCACCCAATGATAGGGCTGCAAGATACATAAAACAAACTCTATCAGCATTGGAAAGTGAGATAGACAGCTCCACAATAATAGTAGGAGACTTCAACACACCACTTCGGTGAAGGACAGGACGTCCAGAAAGAAGATCAATAAAGACATGGAAGACCTAAATGCCACAATCAACCAACTTGACCTCACAGACATATACAGAACACTCTACCCAACAGCAGCCAGATATACTTTCTTTTCTAATGTACATGGAACATTCTCTAGAATAGACCACATATTGGTCATAAAGCAAGCCTTAGCAGAATCCAAAACACTGAAATATTTCAAAGCATCTTCTCTGACCATAAGGCCATAAAAGTAGAAATCAATAACAGAAAAAGCAGGAAAAAGAAATCAAACACTGGGAAACTGAACAATACCCTGCTCAAAAAAGTTTGGATTATAGAAGACATTAAGGATGGAATAAAGAAATTCATAGAATCCAACGAGAATAAAAACACTTCCTATCAGAACCTTTGAGACACAGCGAAAACATTGCTTAGAGGTCAATTTATACCAATGAATGCACACATACAAAAAGATGAAAGGGCCAAAATCAAAGAATTATCCCCACAACTTGAACAAATAGAGAGCAACAAAAGAAACCCTCAGGCACTGGAAGAAAATAATAAAAATTAGAGCAGCACTAAATGAAATAGAAAACAGAAAAAAAAAAAAGTAAGAATTAACAAGGCCAAAAGCTGGTTCTTTTGAAAAAAATCAACAAAATTGATAAACCACTGGCCAAACTGACAAAAGAAAAACAGGAGAGGACGCAAATAACCAAATAAGAAATGAGATAGGCGATATCACAACAGACCCAACTGAAATTAAAAGAACATCAGATTACTATGAAAAATTGTAGACTAACAAATTTGAAAACCTAGAAGAAATGGATGAATTCCTAGAAACACACTACCTACCTAAACTAGCACAAACAGAGGTAAAACAACTAAATAGACCCATAACAAAAGAAGAGATTGAAAAGGTAATCAAAAAACTCCCAACAAAAAAAAAAAAGCCCTAGTCTGGACAGCTTCACTGCAGAGTTCTACTAAACTTTCAGAGAAGAGTTAAGACCACTACTACTAAAGGTATTTCAGAGCATAGAAAAGGACAGAACACTCCCAAACTCATTCTATGAAGCCAGCATATCCCTGATACCAAAACCAGGTAAAGACCCCAATAAAAAGAAAATTACAGACCTATATCCCTCATGAACTTAGATGTAAAAATCCTCAACAAAATTTTAGCCAAGAACATCCAACAACATATCAAAAAAATAATTCACCATGACTAAGTGGGATTCGTACCAGGTATGCACGAATGGTCCAACATTAGAAAAACAATTAATGTAATCCATCATATAAATAAAACAAAAGACAAGAATCACATGGTTTTATCAACTGATGCGGAAAAGGCATTTGACAAAGTTCAATACCCATTCATGATAAAAACTCTCAGCAAAATAGAAATAGAAGGAAAATTCCTCAATATAATAAAGGGCATTTATACAAAGCCAACAGCCAACATCACCCGAAACGGAGAGAGCCTGAAAGCATTCCCCTTGAGATTGGGAACCAGACAAGGATGCCTTTTATCACAACTCTTATTCAACATTGTACTGGAGGTCCTAGCCAGAGCAATTAGGCTACAAAAAGAAATAAAGGGCATCCAAATTGGCAAGGAAGAAGTAAAAGTATCTCTATTTGCAGATGACATGATCTTATACACAGAATCCTCAAGAAAACTACTGAAACTAATAGAAGAGTTCAGCAAAGATCAGGATACAAGATAAACATACAAAAATCAGTTGGGTTTCTCTACACCAACAAAAAGAACACCGAAGAGGAAATCACCAAATCGATACCATTTACATAGCTCCCAAGAAGATAAAATAAATCTTACCACAGATGTAAAAGGCTTACACAAAGAAAACTACAAAACATTTCTGCAAGAACCAAAAGAGATCTAAATAAGTAGAAAAGCATACCTTGCGCATGGATAGGAAGACTTAACATTGTAAAAGTGTCTATTTTACCAAGAGCGATCTATAGATTTAATGCAATTACGATCCTAATTCCAATGACATCTTTTAATGAGACTAAGAAACAAATCACCAACTTCATATGAAAGGGAAAGAGGCCCTGGATACAGAGAGCATTACTGAAAAAGAAGAACAAAGTGGGAGGCCTCACTCTACTTGACTTTAGAATCTATTATACCGCTACAGTAGTCAAAACAGCCTGGTACTGTTACGACAACAGATACATAGACCAATGGAACAGAATTGAGAATCCACGCACAAATCCATCCACATACGAGCAATAGATATTTGACAAAGCCCCTAAATCAGTTAAATGGGGAAAAGACAGTCTTTTCAACAAATGATGTTGGCATAACTGGATATCCATCTGCAAAAAAATGAAACAAGACCCATACCTCACACCATACACAAAAATGAGCTCAAAATGGATCAAAAACCTAAATATAAAATCTAAAAAAATAAAGATCATGGAAGAAAATATACGGACAACGTTTGGAGCCCTGATACATGGCATAAACAGTATACAAAACATTACTAACAATGCAGAAGAAAAAGCAGATAACTGGGAGCTCCTAAAAATCAAACACCTATCCTCATCCAAAGACTTCACCAAAAGAGTAAAAAGATTACCTACAGGCTGAGGAAAAGTTTTTAGCTATGACATTTCTGATCAGGACCTGATCTCTAAAACCTACATAATACTGCAAAAACTCAACTACAAAAAGAAAAACAGCCCAACTAAAAAATAGGTAAAAGTTACAGACACTTCACTAAAGAAGACATTCAGGTCGCTAACAGATACATGCGGAAATGCTCACGTTCACTAGCCATTAGAGAAATGCAAATCAAAACCAAAATGAGATTCCATCTCACTCCAACAAGGCTGGCATTAATCCAAAAAACACAAAATAATAAATGCTGAAGAGGTTGTGGAGAGACTAGAATACTTATATGCTGCTGGTGGGAATGTAAAATGGTACAACCACTTTGGAAATCGATTTGGCACTTCCTTAAAAAGCTAGAAAAAAAAAAAGCTAGAAATAGAACTACCATATGATCCAGCAATCCCACTCCTTGTAATATATCCTAGAGAAATAAAAGCCTTTTCGCGAACAGATATAAGCACACCCATGTTCACTGCAGCACTGTTTACAATACCAAAAAGATGGAAGCAACCAAGGTGCCTATCAATGGATGAATGGATAAATAATTTATGGTGTATTCACACAGTGGAATATTACACATCGAAAAAGAACAGTGATGAATGTGTGAAACATTTCATAACATGGTGGAATCTGGAAGGCATTATGCTGAGTGAAATTAGTTAGTTGCAGAAGGACAAATATTATATAAGACCACTATCATAAGAACTCAAGAAACAGTTTAAACAGAGAAGAAAATATCCTTTGATGGTTATGAGAGGGGGGAGGGAGGAAGTACGGGAGAGTGGTATTAACTCATTAGATAGTAGATCAGAACTACTTCAGGTGAAGGGAAAGACAGCACACAATACAGGGGAGGTCAGCACAACCAGACTAAACTAAAAGCAAAGAAGTTTCCTGAACAAACTCAATGTTTCAAAGGCCCGTGTAGCAGGGGCAGGGATTCGGAGACGATGGTTTCAGGGAACATCTAAGTCAATTGGCATAATAAAATCTGTTAAGAAAACATTCTGCAACCCACTTTCTAGAGTGATGTCTGGGGTCTTAAACACTAGCAAGCGGCCATCTAAGATGCATCAATGAGTCTCAACCCACCTGGACCAAAGAAGGATGAAGAACACCAAGGACACAAGGTAATTACGAGCCCAAGAGACAGAAAGGACCACATAAACCAGAGACTACATCAGCCGGGGACCAGAAGAACTAGATGGTGCCCCGCTACAACAAATGAGTGCCCTGACAGGGAACACAACAAAGAACTCCTGAGGGGGCAGGAGAGCAGTGGGATGCAGACCCCAAATTCTCATAAAAAGACCAGACTTAATGGTCTGACTGAGACTAGAAGTACCCCGGTGATCATGGCCCCCAGGCCTTCTGTTAGCCCAGGACAGGAACCATTCCCAAAGCCAACTCTCCAATCAGGGATTGGACTGGACAATGGGATAGAAAAAGATGCTGGTGAAGAATGAGCTTCTTGGATCAAGTAGACACTTGAGACTACCTTGGCACCTCCTATTTGGAGGGGAGATGAGAGGGCAGAGGGGGTTAGAAGCTGGCAGAATGGACACGAAAAGAGTGTGAAGGGAAGGAGCGGGCTGTCTCATTAGGGGGAGAGCAATTAGGAGTATATAGCAAGGTGTATATAAATTTTTGTATGAGAGACTGACTTGATTTGTAAACTTTCACTTAAAGCACAATAAAAATTAAAAAAAAAAAATTGCAGAAAATTACCTGAACTGAACCTCAACTATCACAGCCTCCACCAGATTTAGTCCAGTACAACAAGATGGTGCCCAGCTACTACCACTGACTGCTCTGACAGGGATCACAATAGAGGGGACTGGACAGAGCTGGAGAAAAATGTAGAATAAAATTCCAACTCACAAAAACAAAGACCAGATTTATTGGCCTGACAAAGACTGGAGAAGCCCCAAGAGTATGGCCCCCTTTTAGCTAGTAATGAAGCCACTCCTGAGATCCATCCCTTAGCCAAAGATTAGAGAGGCCCATAAAACAAGGCCAAAGGGGCACACCAGCCCAGGGGCAAGGACCAGAAGGTAGAAGGGGACAGGAAACCTGGTAACAGGGAATCCAAGGTTGAGAAGGGTGAGTGTTGACATGTCATGAGGTTGTTAACCAATGACATAAAACAATATGTTGTTGTTGTTGTTGTTGTTGTTAGGTGCCTTCGAGTCAGTTCCGACTCATAGTGACCCCGTGCACAACAGAACGAGACACTGCTGGTCCTGACCCATCCTTACAATCGTTGTTATGCTTGAGCTCATTGTTGCAGCCACTGTGTCAATCCACCTTGTTGAGGGTCTCCCTCTTTTCCACTGACCCTGTACTCTGCCAAGCGTGATGTCCTTCTCCAGGGACTGATCTCTGCTGACAACATGTCTAAAGTATGGAAGACGCAGTCTCGCCATCCTTGCCTCTAAGGAGCATTCTGGCTGTACCTCTTCCAAGACAGATTTGTTCGTTCTTTTGGCAGTCCATGGTATATTCAATATTCTTCGCCAACACCACAATTCAAAGGCGTCAATTCTTCTTCAGTCTTCCTTATTCATTGTCCAGCTTTCACATGCATATGATGCAATCGAAAATACCATGGCTTGGGTCAGGTGCACCTTAGTCTTCAAGGTGACATCTTTGCTTTTCAACACTTTGAAGAGATCTTTTGCAGCAGATTTACCCAAAGCAATGTGTCTTTTGATTTCTTGACTGCTGCTTTCATGGCTGTTGATTGTGGATCCAAGTAAAATGAAATCCTTGACACTTCAATCTTTTCTCCATTTATCATGATGTTGCTCATTGGTCCAGTTGTGAGAATTTTTCTTTTCTTTATGTTGAGGTCCAATCCACACTGAAGGCTATGGTCTTTGATCTTCATTAGTAAATGCTTCAAGTCCTCTTCACTTTCAGCAAGCAAGGTTGTGTCATTTGCATAACGCAGGTTGTTAATGAGTCTTGCTCCAATCCTGTTGCCCCATTCTTCTTCATATAGTCCAGCTTCTCAGATTATTTGTTCAGCATACAGATTAAATAGGTATGGTGAAAGAATACAACCCTGACGTATGCCTTTCCTGAATTTAAACCAATCAGTATCCCCTTGTTCTGTCTGAACAACTGCCTCTTGATCTATGTACAGGTTCCTCATGAGTACAATTAAGTGTTCTGGAATTCCCATTCTTCGCAGTGTTATCCATAGTTTGTTATGATCCACACAGTCGAATGCCTTTGCATAGTCAATAAAACACAGGTAAACATCCTTCTGGTATTCTCTGCTTTCAGCCAGGATCCATCTGACATCAGCAATGATATCCCTGGTTCCACCTCCTCTTCTGAAATCGGCCTGAATTTCTGGCAGTTCCCTGTCGATACACTGCTACAGCCGTTTTTGAATGATCTTCAGCAGAATTTTGCTTGCGTGTGATATTAATGATATTGTTCTATAATTCCCACATTCGGTTGGATCATCTTTCTTGGGAATAGGCATAAGTATAGATCTCTTCCAGTCAGTTGGCCAGGAAGCTGTCTTCCATATTTCTTGGCATAGACGAGTGAGCACCTCCAGCACTGCATCTGTTTGTTGAAACATCTCAATTGATATTCCATCAATTCCTGGAGCCTTGTTTTTTGCCAGTGACTTCAGAGCAGCTTGGACTTCTTCCTTCAGTACCATCAGTTCCTGATCATATGCCACCTATTGAAATGGTTGAATATCAACTAATTCTTTTTGGTATAATGACTCCGTGTATTCCTTCCATCTTCTTTTGATGCTTCCTGCGTCGTTTAATATTTTCCCCATGGAATCCTTCATTACTGCAACTGGAGGCTTGAATTTTTTCTTCAGTTCTTTCAGCTTGAGAAATGCCGAGCATGTTCTTCCCTTTTGGTTTTCCACCTCCAGCTCTTTGCATGTGTCATTATAATACTTTGTCTTCTCGAGAGGCCCTTTGAAATCTTCTGTTCTGTTCTCTTCATCAATTCTTCCTTTTGCTTTAGCTGCTTGACGCTCAAGAGCAAGTTTCAGAGTCTCCTCTGACATCCGTCTCGGTCTTTTCTTTCTTTCCTGTCTTTTCAGTGACCTCTTGCTTTCTTCATGGATGATGTCCTTTATGTCATTCCACAACTCATCTGGTGTGCAGTCACTAGTGTTCAATTAGTCAAATCTATTCTTCAGATGGTCTCTAAATTCAGGTGGGATATATTCAAGGTCTTATTTTGGCTCTGGTGGACTTGCTCTGATTTTCTTTAGTTTCAGCTTGAACTTGCATATGAGCAATTGATGGTCTATTCCACATTTGGCCCCTGGCCTTGTTCTAACTGATGATATTGAGCTTTTCCATCATCTCTTTCCACAGATGTAGTCCATTTGATTTCTGTGTGTTCCATCCAGCAAGGTCCATGTATAGTCGCCGTTTATGTTGGTGAAAGAAGGTATTTGCAGTGAAGAAGTCGTTGGTCTTGCAAAATTCTATCATTCCATCTCCAGCATTGTTTCTACCACCCAGGCCATATTTTCCAACTACTGATCCTTCTTCTTTGTTTCCAACTTTCGCATTCTAATCACCAGTAATTATCAAGGCATCTTGATTGCATGTTCGATCAATTTTAGACTGCAGCAGCTGATAAAAATCTTCTATTTCTTCATCTTTGGCCCTAGTGGTTGGTGCGTAAATTTGAATGATAGCCATATTAACTGGTCTTCCTTGTAGGCGTATGGATATTATCCTATCACTGACAGCGTTGTACTTCTTGAACATTCTTTTTGATGATGAATGCAACACCATTCCTCTTTGAGTTGTCATTCCCAGCATAGACTATATGATTGTCTGATTCAAAACGGCCAATACCAGTCCATTTCAGCTCACTAATGCACTAATGCCTAGGATATTGATGTTTATGCATTGCATTTCATTTTTGATGATTTCCAATTTTCCTAGATTCATACCTCGTACATTCCAGGTTCTCATTATTAATGGATGTTTGCGGCTCACTCTTCTCATTTTGAGTCGTGCCACAACAGCTAATGAAGATCCCGAAAGCTTTACTCAATCCACATCATTAAGGTCGACACTACTTTGAGGAGGCAGCTCTTCCCCAGTCATCTTTTGAGTGCCTTCCAACCTGGGGGGGTCATCTTCCAGCACTATATCAGACAATGTTCCACTGCTATTCATAAGGTTTTCACTGGCTAATGCTTTTCAGAAGTAGACTGCTGGGTCCTTCTTCCTAGTCTGTCTTAGTCTGGAAGCTCAGCTGAAACCTGTCCTCCATGGGTGACCCTGCTGGTATCTGAATACCGGTGGCATTGCTTCCAGCATCACAGCAACACACAAGCCTCCACAGTAAGACAAACTGACAGACACATGGGGGATAAAACAATATGTGTACCGTTTAAGGAGAAGCTAGTTTTTTCTGTAAACCTTCATTTAGAGTATAATCAAAAGAAAATTACCTACCTGCAACTAATACACAATAAAGAATTTGGTGTTCAGAATGGGCAAAGGAAGCAGTCCTATCACCCCTAATAGAATTTTGCCATTACCAAGTATTTTTCTATCTAGTTTTGCCACACTTTATGCTTACCTCTGAAATGTTCTTCTGACTCTTTCTTTCATATATTGTAGTACGGTCATGGTGGTGTGATAAGAAAAGCATTCCCTAAATAAACTAAACTCAAAATCCTACAAGAAATGAGAAGAGTTCTCAGGGAGAATCACTGAAAAAAGACGGTAATTGTCCAAGGTAATTGTCCAATTCTTTGATGAGCCATTGAATAATCCTGATGACAACCATATCCAGTTCCAAGAACACTGTCCTTATTGGGATAGACTGGAATGTTTTAAACACAGCTTGACAAACTAAGGAGTGTAAAAACATAAAGAAAGGCACATAAATATAAAAAAAACAATAATCACGCTTAAGAACTGTAGGTTATTTATTTAGAATGGAGTTAAAATACTGGCATTTCTATTATTAACTAAACAATCTTGGAAAAGTGTATTTCCTAAACATCATTCCTCATCCTTAAAAAGGGGTTAACAGTATTTTTTTTTGGTCATGTTTGTATGACATCGTTGAGTCTCCCAGCAACAGTGACTAATCCAGAGTTTTACATCTGACCCATAATGAGCTAATTAAATGCTCTCTTTGGGAATTTGGAAATGTGAATTCAAAGACAAAGACTGAAAGACTTTGGAGCAAAGCAGCATTGATACCACTGCTCTAGGGAGAAGACCATAAACCTCTGCTTTAGAGAGTTTTTTTATAGCTCTCCATAGGTGCGCTCATTCTTCCTTTCATCCTATGAGATACAAAGTGTCCTTCCACTATTTTTGTTGTTACGGTCTTGGCTGGCCATAAGTTGCTTTCTGTTTCTTGCAGTCAAAAGAATTTTAAATAAAAAAGAAAGATATTAGGAAGGAAGATGAGAAAAGCACTATTTTTGAAGTGTGGAATTGGTCAGAGCGGTATTCCTCCCATGACCTCTAGAAAGCCTACTATGCAGTATCACAGCAGTTGATTAAATAATTCTTGGCTACCTCAGACCCTGTGGCATGTGATCCAAGCTGGCCAACAAAATCATCAAACCTCAGACTCCCTGGGAGTGACTGACTCAGGGTGGGCTCCTAACCCAAGCTGATTCAAAAGGACTCAATTCTGGGATTTTTGTTTGAATTGCTGGAAAGAGAACATCACTCTTTCTATTGGTTTACAGCAAGACTGACATAAGATTGGGGCTACTGGTGGCAGTCTTCACACCTTAAAGAGAGTCTGCCTGAGAACAGAACAACACAGAGGAAACCACAGCCAAAAATTGGGAAGAATAAAACCATTGCTTAACAGCTTGGATCCGGTCATGCCTGAATACCATCTTGATGGAAGTCTCTGGGACCCTACAAGTAAATACTACCTTGCAAAATAATTTTTCTCTGATACCCTAAGTAGCTCTATAACATTAAACATTTTTGCCATTGATACAAAGCTGGCTGATGCAATGTGATACTGTCACAATTTAAATTTATGTCCAAGTGCATCTTTGAAATTATATAAAGAATTTGTGAATTTATTTTGGCAGGCTCATCCCTTAAATTCCTGAGAATGCTTGATGTGCTTCAGCTACCTAGCCCTAAATATCTGTCACCTTCCATAGATACGAGTGATTCCATAGAGAGGACCCACCTCTTCGAGACAGCTCAAGGTAACAGAACATACACGAGTCTGTCCTGTTCTATTGCACCTGCTGGGATTCATGGACTAGACAGGTGGTTTTCCATCTTGCCAGGACAAAAATAACAATAACCACCCAACTTTATTGAGGATTGAGAACCATCAGCTATCAGGACACCTTTACCATCTAAACGGCTGTCTTAGAGAGTGTCTATAAACTTCAACTTCCCTCTTGGCTGAATACTTTACTTTGCTCCCTGCTGTGTTTAAAGGAAGACAAGAAGCTGCCTCAAAGCTTGTTTATGTTTTACCCATACTAAGTGATTCTATTTCTATGTATAATTTTCTACTTATCTAGAAGAAAAAGAACCTGTTCTAATTCCCAGTAGAAAATATTTCTAACCCCATCAATATACATTATTTATAGCTGTGATATCCCAGGCACTTGAGCCCATAAATTCCCCATTGTTCAAACCAATTTGAATTGCATTTTCTATAACTTCTTACCACAAGAGGCCTGACTAATACAGTACCTGACCCACAAGGGCAGGTTCTTCTAGTCCCACGGTCCTACACAAGCCTCATTAACCTGTTTATTCATCCTCAGAACTCCTTTGCTGTTGAGTCTCATGTCTTCTACTTCTTTCCTCATCTCAATCCTCCCATGAATAATATATTACGATATGTGAACACTGAAAGTATTCAAAATATGTTTGTTAAATCAACCCAAAAGAACATTAATACTGACTGGTTTTAAATATTCTGAAAATTATTTCTGTAAAGATTATTCCGTTAAGGGAGGGAATCATACCCTATTCATTTTTATATGCCCTATATCTAGAAAGATGTTATGTATATTGCATAAATTAATAAAGTTACAATGAATAAGAAAAATTCACTGGAGTAGGGGAAATCTGGGGTCGGCGACCATCAGTACAGAGTCCCTATAGGCTATGCAAAAATGTTGCATGAGAAATTCCGCTTCTGTAAGAAAGAACAAAAGGCCAAAAGATATCAATGAAGCCCTGAAACAAGCAAAAGGTGTACATAAGGCTATACAAAGACTTGATGCCCTGAGGAGGGTAGAATTGCCTCCACTGGGTAAGGAGTAGGAAGAGAAAAGATATACTCTCAGAAGCTATTCCCTAAGAACCTGGACATCCTCAAATGATTATAGCAATCCAAGTAAGGGAAAAGACTCAGGACGACCACGTTATGTAGACTACCATGTGATTTGTGCTTTTGAAGCTGTGCTTCACAGCAGCTCCGGTACAGCAAAGGGGGTTGCATCCAAAGAAGGACCATGCACCTTCAAAGGATGACCCCATCCCTGTTACACTCTTCTCCTTCATTCCAGGCTCATGTAACTGATTAAAACAGTGGCTGGGCAGTGAAAAAAGCTGTGAGCAAACAATGTTAAAGGCTACGTTAACAAAATCCTTAGTCCACAGATAGTGCTGAGGATCAGCTTTTTCCTAACTAAATTAAATCCATTTTGATAGTCCAATTTTTCCAAGCAGTCTAACAGGCACAAACAGCCTAGTTTCCCTACTGCCTCCACACCCCCACCCCACAAATGGACATAAGGCTACTTGATCCATCTCCTTATAGTTATTATTACAGGACCCAATGCCAAAATGAACAAATGTACATGAAAGTATTTGTAAATCTGAACACATTTGATGATTACAAGGTTTTTATTAGAGTCTTAGCTTTTAGGAGCTGGCACTATGTAAGTCAAGCACTGATGCTGAATAGACAGGTAGGCCAACTGCCACAAACAACCACCCCAAAACCACAGTAGCTTAACAAAGTTTTTCACTTACATCACACTTCAACATGGGTCAGCAGGAGGGTTAGAGTCTCTACTACACTTGATCATTCATCCCCCCATTTTGTCTCTCATGGCTTCACCAACTTCTAGGTTCATAGAGCCCTCTCTGTTCTATCAGCAGATGGGGAAAGAGAGCGAGGACAGTGCATAGGACATTTTTATGGGCAGAAACAAATCATTTCTGTTCACATTCTACTAGACAGAACTCAGTCACATTGCCACACCTAACTGCAAAAGGGGCTGGAAATAGTAAGCTTGTTGGTACTCAGGAGGAAGAATGGGACATGTATAGTTGTGAGCACTAGCTTGTAGACACTCAGCCAAGGCATTAATGAACTTATGCAATTCTTCATCTTATATTATAGGAACGATCCTCTCCATCTACATATTCCCACAGCACCTGGTTTATAGGCTACTATAAAGCCCACTGAAATATACTGTAATACACCTGAGTGCGGGAACTTTTTGTCACCTTATTCTAACAGTGTTTAAATATAGTGGATGCTCAATATATGCTAGTTGAATCGATAGAGCTAGTCAAGAACCCAGCTTCACTTTATTTGAAGCATTCAGGTCCAAAATCAGCGGTGGTTTTTAAACACCTCCCACGATGCTAAGTCATTGCCAAGAAAGGGTGCCTGGCCAGAAAAGTTATTCAACTTATGGATCTCTCCTTTCCTCTTTTTAATTCAGAGACTTCCATATGATTTTATGGCTTAGGGCTAAAGTTGGAGGGACAAATTTAATGCAGGAAGGTTTAAGTTAAAAGATATAGAGAGGAATTAGATATTGGAGGGAACAGACTGGCATCTGTATCCCAGGTGGCCAGAGGGGGTAGTTCTAAATTCCTAGAGAAAGTCCAGAAGCCACAAGATGAGGTCTGATAAAGAATATGTAAGACTCTGGAAACAAATAGTGCTTCTTCAGGACACAGGACAGAAATGGAGTGAGGGCCATTTTCATCACCCAAAGCCCATCCCCAAACTCATGTCCCCTGCCTCAAACCCAATGCTGCTTGAGTTCCCTTCCACCGTGGATGACAGCCAACCCAGTGGAGCCATGTTCTGATGGGGATACCAGCTGCACAGACACAACAATGAGCCTTGACAAGAAAGTAGAGTAGAAGACTTGTGTCTGAACGTAGGTGTGCATGTGCCAAAACCCTAAGAACTCCCCAAAACAACTCAAGGAAGCTTTGAAAGAGACTATAGTTCTGTAAAATGGGAATTAGTGAGCTCCATTTACAGATGGGAAACCCTGGTGGAGTAGTGGTTAAGTGCTACGGCTGCTAAACAAAGGGTCGGCAGTTCAAATCCACCAGGTGCTCCTTGGAAACTCTATGGGGCAGTTCTACTCTTTTCTATAGGGTCGCTATGAGTTGGAATCAACTTGACGCGACACTGGGTTTGGTTTGGTTGTGGTTTTATTTACAGATGAGGAACCTGAAGCTCAGTAGAAGCAGGTTGTTTTCAGATCTAGTAAGCAGCAGGAGTGACTTTGAAAATCACTTCTCTCTGTCCCAGGACCCATTTCCTTTTCAGTATACCACACTGCCAAATTACTTCACATTGTGGCCTATACTGCCATAGTAGGTACTTATGGGGAAAGAAACAGGATGACTAAAAAAAAATGGAATTGTAAACTTTTTTATTACCTTAACCACCACCCATTTGTCAGTTTGTCATACTGGTTGGCTTGTATGTTGCTGTGACGTTGGAAGCTGTGTCACCAGTATTTCAAATACAAGCAGGGTCACCCACAATAGACGAGTTTTAGTGGAGCTTCCAGACTTAGGACGAAAGGCCTAGGTGACCTATTTCCAGAAATTAACCAATGAAAATCCTACAGATTACAAAAAATATTGCCTGATATTGTACTGAAAGATGGGCCCTTCCAAAAAGGTTGGAAGTCACTCAAAATACATTGTGGCCGCAACAATGGACTCAAACATAACAACAATCATGAAAATGGCACAGGACTGGGAAACACTTTGTTGTTTTGTACATGGGGTCACCATGAGCAAAGACAACATATTACCTGAAACCAAATTACTGCAACGTTCACTATTTCTGCTACATTCTGTAGCACACACATACAAATACACAGAGTGAACTTCTTTATGGTGCCAGAAGTGTTTTTTAATCAAGTAATATTTAGCTACCAAAAAAAAAAAAAATCATTTCCATGTTACATACTTTTCTTGGCCAAGAGAAAGGCCAGGGAGTAAGCCACAATAGGACCATGTGGCTGAGGCCGTATAAAGTAAGCAGTGAGATCCTCCATGTGTCTCTCCAAATCTGAATCTCTCTATCCCCAAATGGTAGAAATGCTTAATTAAATCCATTTTTTTTTTTTTAGCACTACAATCTTTTTTAATATTGTTATTTTTCATCTTTTGCATCTGGGTAAATACTCCTATTTTGGCACACGAAAGAGAAAGCAAGTTCCAGAAATCATTCTGCTTCTAGGAGATCTTGCTGCCCGAAAATGAGTTTTTGACAAATTGGATGAGGCCACCTTATTGCCCTACACCTAGCAGCATATGGCATTTCATAAAGTGGCATCATTCCTTCCACCCCTGAGCCCAGCCAAGACCACAATGTTCACCACGCTCCCCAGAACCATCTGGTGCCAGGAACTTTGGTATTTCAATGTGCCTTGGAATCATCCAGGACAGTTGCTGTGACCAAAGCGTGTTTTTAAATTGAAGGCCTTCACTAGGAGGACCCCAGTGGTCATGACCCCCAGACCTTCTGTTGGCCCAGGACAGGAACCATTCCCAAAGCCAACTGTTCAGACAAGGATTAGACTGGACAATGGGTTGGAGAGGGATGCTAGTGAGGAGAGAGTTTCTTGGATCAGGTGGACACTTGAGACTCTGTTGGCATCTCCTGCCTGGAGGGGAGGTGAGAGGGTAGAGGGGGTTAGAAACTGGCAAAATGGACATGAAAAGAGAGAGTGGAGGGAGAGAGCGGGCTGTCTCCTCAGGCAGAGAGCAATTGGGAGTACGTAGTAAGGTATATGTAAGTTTTTGTGTGAGAGACTGTAAACTTTCAGTTAAAGTACAATAAAAATTAAAAAAAAAAAAATGAAGGCCTTCACTTACTTGGATTTGTGTCCTCCAATGATCTATGCCGCTTTGCTGCTAAGAGTTATTTCTCTGCTTTATTCAGCATCATGCTTTTATGCTGACTGTAAGCACTGTGAGCGAAAAGGCTCCTTCCAAATATGACCCCAAACAGTGGACTATAAAAGGTTTAGCTATGGTCTTACTGGGTTAAGTATTTCTATACAACCAGCTTTAATTTGGAATTATATCTTCATTTCACTCAAGAGATTTTCTTTAATTTCATGATTATTAAAGTCTTCAACTCTCCCATATGTGCGCAAATTAAGACAGGAAAGGTTGAAATTCACCACCATACTGAATTAATTTTTTCCCCCTCTGGGTTCCCACAGCACTTCAAACTTACAGGTAATTTTACATTTACTAGGTGGCATAATTGTTTCTTCCCTACTAGCTAGTAAGTGCCTTAAAGACAATGTATTTTTGTTCTCTTCTTATCCCCAAAACCTATACAAGTATCTGGCAACTATCTGATAGCTACCCCAATATACTATATTTTTTCACTGAAATTTTACATGCCCATGACAACTTTTTAATGCCCTTGAACACCAGCTGTACTATTAGAACTTCTTCTTCCTGTTTCATTTACACCTCACAGCCAACCTGCTCTTTACTCCATGACACCACCACCAGGCTAGCTCTGCTTAAGACCGTGAGAGGACAACACGTACTTCTAATA
The DNA here is from genome assembly GCF_024166365.1 of Elephas maximus indicus. NCBI lineage: Eukaryota > Metazoa > Chordata > Mammalia > Proboscidea > Elephantidae > Elephas > Elephas maximus. The sequence continues at coordinate 39,284,666 of NC_064837.1, read as the reverse complement.
AGAGGGACAGGGAGTAATGTTTAGACTACCAATGGATATGGTAGTGAGATTTCCCTGTTTTCTTAACCTATGCACCCCATCTTTTCCCATGTTTATTCAAGCTCAAACTCTCAATTACCTGTACTAATAAAGAGAAGCCATAGTATAGGTGACTCAAAAGTGCAAATGAACAAAATGATTCCCCTGTTCTTTTTGGGGGAAGTATTGTATAGAAGCAGTTACCCTGACTTCTGAGACATATGGCTAAAATCACGCTTGTTACTCATTAGATAAGCAGCCCGGGTGGTGCAATAGTTAAGCACTTGACTGTTAACCAAAAGGTCCATGTTCCAACTCACCAGCTGCTCTGCAGGACAGAAGACCTGGTGATCTGGTCCTATAAAGATTTCAGCCTAGGAAACCCTATGGGGGAGTTCTACTCTGCCCTATAGGGTCGCTATGCATTGGAATCAACTCGAAGGCACAAAACAACTCAGCAAATGACCTTGAATAAGAAACTTAACCTTTCTGAAACCTGCACTGTCTACTTTGTCTAGCCATAGACTTGGTTCTAGACCTTACAAGTTGGTATATCCCCTGACAATCATAAAACACATCTAAGATCATGTGACTATTACACTCTCTGACAGCAAGAAATGAATTCTATGACAGTGAGGAGTGAGGAACAGGTTGGGATTAGATTAACAGTTGGCACTCTACCAAGTAATATAAGTTTGCAGTCCCCCAAGACCAAACCAAGTGACAATGTGGCAGGTCTGACTGCATTATAAAAGAGACATGTATGATCCACTGCATGGCTGATTCCTCTGCAGATAGTCAAGAGGTGACTAACTTGTAGCAAGGGTACATGACAGCACCTTGCACTGCCATCACCCATATGGTGGGAAAACGAAGGTTGCATGTGCCAAATGCAGATCCAATTAAAACTTGGAAAGGTTCCTCCATTATCACATTTGCAGCCATAATTAAATTTGCAAACTGAGAAGAGCTGCCAAGCTTGCCTCTCTGTTTTGGAAGGTGGGACATCTGTTAACATTAGTATGGACATGGAGCATGGTGGGAAGTCACAAAATTTCTGCTTCAAAATGAACATTCAGAATAAATTACAGTTTATCTTAAGGCTCTGAATACTAAGCTTTTTGTTGTTTGATGTGTCTCAATTTCCTTGTGACCTCACCTAATTCATGATTTCTTTTTTTTAACATAAATGACTTTTCCCTGACATTCGTTATCTCCAGAGTCGATTTTTTTTTGTAATTAGAATTTACATGTCTACACGACAATTCAACAGTGAAGGTGTTTTGCGATCAGATAAACTTTAAGAAGGACACTCTATATTTCCTATGACGCTACCAACAACGTTAGAATTACATGTCACTTGATTCAACAGGAAACCCTAGTGGCATAGTGGTTAAGAGGTACATATGCTAACCAAAAGGTCTCCAGTTCTAAGCCACCAGGCGCTCCTTCGAAACCCTATGGGGCAGTTCTACTCTGTCCTATAGGGTCATTATGAGTTGAAATCGACTCGACATAACAGGCTTGGTTTGCTTTGCTTTGCTTTGCATAATATGTTACTGACAACGTTAACTTTCACGCTCACAAACTTTTTTAAACCTTACCGGAACCTTACATAGTAGGTATTTGTATGCCATTTTGCAGAAAAGTAACCTGAGATTCTGAAAGGTTAAGTGACATGCTCACAATGTCACAGTCAAGCCGCAGAAAAACTGAGATGAGAATCCAGAGTTCCTAAAACCTACTCCATGTGTATGAACTTAATTTATAAGCCATGTAAATTCACGTTGATAGACCTTAATGTTTTCATCCGAATAATTTTTTCAAGATTACAATGCCGAGAAAGAGTAAACTAAAACCCATTAGCCTGCCTACTACGAGGAAACAATGAATTGAACAATGTGAACCAAAAGCAAAGCTTTAAAAGTAACATTGAAAAATCATGAATTAGACTATGAAGAAAACCAGAAACTTCTTGAACACTTAAATTTGAAAGCACTGAAGAGGAGGAATGGAAGAGAGTCATGGAAAGAGCTCTAAACTGAGACCTGAGTTCCGGTTCTTGGTGCCATCACCCTAGCCAAAGCCCTTCATTTGTTTCAGCCTTATTTCTATAACTGGAAGAAGAAATGTATCTCAACTGGATTCTCCCTAAAATTACTTTCAGGCCTAAAAACTTCATAATTCCCATTAAGGTCATTGCGCTTGAATCACTACCTTATATCTTCCTGATAAATTTTTGTTTGAAATGATTTTAAGCTCATGCAGGTTTCACAGTTACCAATATTTTCCCTATAATAATTCACCCCCACCCCCAGGCTCTTATAAATCACGGTGAGTTTAAATGACAATAAACCTAGCCAAGGGAGCAAACAAATTAGCTCCATAAGTAATCACATGGCAGCAAGAGAGGTCTCCGAGCAGCAATTTATACTGAAGATTCTCAGAAGAGAAGGCAGACTTCTAGGACTGAACAGTTACCTTAAACGGTCTTTTAATTTTATATGAAAGGTGGCTTAAAAGTATGATGACGAAAAGCTAGAAATTAAGAGCACTGTGGAATAATTTAAAAGGTCAGAGCTTTCCAAAGAGGGCTTAATTTGGTATTCTTGACACAAAATCAGGATGCTATATAAAAGGTTTTAGTCTACAAAGGGCTTCCACACATGTGGCTTTTTTGGGCCACTCTGAAGCTCTGTAAAGAAGAGAGGGTATTATTTTCTCCCACTTAATAGATAAAAAAGAAGGGGAAGCATTAAGGGTTTTGTCACACAATTATGAAGTCTATTATGTGTTTACAGCCCCCCAGACATGTTGAAATCCCCCAAGAACAGAACACGTAACTTCTCTTCATATAGGCAAAATTTAGTAATTCAAATAGGCCTCCCCACTCAAAAAAAAGTCAACCAGATGAATCAACTAAATATTCGAGGACCAACATATCAGGAGAGATAGTGTTCAGTCTTTCTGAGTCTTTCCAAGCGGCCAGGACAATTTAATAAGATAACATTTTGGCTAGACATTTAGATTATTACAGAGAAAACTGTTCTTCCAAATACATGTGACATAACCATACTAAAAAAAAAAACAACCCATTGCCGTCTAGATTCCAACTCATAGTGACCCTACAGGACAGAGTGGAACTGCCCCATACAGTTTGCAAGGAGCACCTGGTGGATTTGAACTGCTGACGTTTTGGTTAGCACCTATAGCACTTAGCCACTATGCCACCAGGGTTTTCATACTATGGATGGCTAAATGAATAATTTTTTCCTCTGGGAATTTTCTTATTTGAATCTTTTATTATATTACTATATTTTAGCAACATTTGTATAGCACATAAGAAGGCCTGGTGGCACAGTGGTTAAAGTACTCAGCTGCTAACCAAAAGGCCAGCTGCTAACTAAAAGGCTCTCTGTGGGAGAAGGATGTGGCAGCCCGCTTCTGTAAAGATTTACAGCCTCGGAAACCCTGTGGGACAGTTCTACTCTGCCCTGTAGGATCGATCAGTATGTGTCAGAATCGACTGGACAGCAATGGATTTCGGTTTGGTATCCTATTAGAGTAAGATGCATTTTAAAAAGGCAAATTTCTCCAATATCATATGAACTTAACTACGTAACTGAAATCATATGATACTGCTATGACTCTTCAACTCTTTACCTAGCTAACACAAGACTTCCAAACTCAGCTCAGTTCTCAGCATTTTCTGACCTCTAAATCTGGTTCAGTTGGCTCTTTCTGTTTCCATCAACAAATTATATTCGGTAATTTTCTGTTTACTCCATTGGGTTATAAATCCCTTGAAGTCAGGAGCCATGTCTTATTAATCTTTGTATACTTGGCTGCTGCCACTTAGAGGTACTCAGTAAATGAGAATGGACAGATGAAAATAGGAATTAGGCATATAATCCAGGTAACATACTGAGTGAGTGTACACTTAACACAATTCACAACATTATTATTTGGGCTGCTTGTCCAATGCTATGCAATGCCCAAAAGAGTCTACATTTTATGTTTAAATTAAACACAAACTGGTTTCCCAGGAGACAGACACTCTCAAAATCAGGGGCTGGATGGGACCTCCAGGAACCATCTGGGTCAGCTCTAGCCTACAGGCACATGTCTAAAATAATCCAGGAAATTTTCTATTTCATTTAAAGTTGCGTTTTTTTTTTTTCTTGAAACAGGAAAAGAAAGAGGGCAAAACTCTCTCTTTGTGGAAACGGTGGTTTCCAACCAGAAGAATTCTGCTCCTTTGCCTTGACCCCTCAGAGAAGAAGGCAGACTCCCAGAGTCCCTGGCAAACTGCCACTTACATAAATTTGTCCCCATTTGTATTTTCCTCTCCATTCTTCCAGTGGCATATCTCTTCCTTTCTCTCACACACTTTTGACTAGAGAACAGAATGTCCATTTCACACTGTTCACAATCCCTGTCTCATTTTTCAGTGCTAAAATAATACAGTGCCCTGCAGCTTTTCAGACACTCATTCTTTTAAACGCATTGCCACAAACCAAGTTCATTGGTTGTAGGTTTAATAAACTCTCACAGGTGCTGATATCTTTCAGCCTGTCAATTTAAAAATCCTTTCTTGAGCACCATAGATCACTGCAGAGAGAGAAGCACACTCACAAGAGACAGCAGGAAAATACCAGAATGCAAAGACTGCAAATGAATGTCTCATAGGCTGCCACTGACAGAGACAATTAATAGCCTAGTTGTAGGGAAACTCACTTTAAGATGCAAAATGAGGTATCACCATTAGAAAGAGGTTGTTTATGTTCTGGAACCTTCAGGGGTAGTGAACCCAACATTAAGAAACACACAAGATAATAGCCATTAAAAATTCTTAGATTTCCTACTCAGCACTCAATCCCTGTTACTCAAAAGACTAAAGATACAAACAACTATCAGTGCTCTTGCTCCTTATTTACTTATTTCATTTTACTCTCAGATAAAATAAGAACGAGGCTTAAGTCAATCCTCCTTCAGGAAGACACATTTCCTTCTCTGTTAAAGCTGATCATATATTTACATAACATGTTTTGCGTCCTGCCCACATATTGCCTTGCATTGCCTTTTAACTGTTTATGTTTAAATGTCTTGTCTCACCCAATGAAATGATAAACTACTTGAGGGTAGGAATAATGCCTTATATTGCTCTTGTCTAACCCACAACAGCTGGTGTAGTGAAAAGCACAAAACAGGTGCTCAGTAGAAACTCTTTGATATGAATGAAACAAACTTGGTGACAGAAAGTTTGATTCTGTCTTTCCTGCTGGACTTAATAGAAATGCTATCTCAGAGCCTTCTCAACTCATACATTATTGATTTTTACAGGTGCCACCTTTTTCTAAGGAGATGTGGGACACTAATAGCCAACCACAGTATGCTACTCTAATCAGCAACAATTGTAGTCTTATCCTAATCAGAAACCATTGTACAGTTAGGATAAAAAAAAATAGATCCCTTAAATGACAATCATCTCACCATTGTTAAATGGTGAATGCGCCATAATATCATCAAGCAGAAAACTGCCCCAAATTGTTCTCTCAAGTTCATACAGAAAGAGTAGACACCAGTAGGTAATTTGGCCTTATCTTTCTTTGGAAAAACTTAGAAGAGACTTGAAGTTGCATAAATCACCATGAGCAACTGTAAGAACAAATCACACTGGGCAATTTGATATCTGTCTGTCTTCATACATAGGGAAGATCATTTTATAGTCATGGTTTTTATATCATACTCTGGGCTCTGTGATTCTCTTTGAGTGAGTAATATTCCCCTTGCCTCACTGAAAACTCTTGCTTTTTTTATGTGTCATCAAGCCAATTTTGACTCGTAATGACACTACGTACAAGAGAATGAAACACTGCCCAGTCCTGCATCATCCTCACAATCCTTGCTGTGTTTGAGCCTGTTGTAGCAGCCGCTGTGTCAATCCATCTGGTTGAGGGTATTCCTCTTTTCCTCTGACCCTCTCTACCTTACCAAGCATGATGTCCTTCTCCAGGAACTGGTCTGCCTTGATAACATGTCCAAAGAATGTGAGACAAAGTCTCACCATTCTCACTTTCAAGGAGCACTCTGGCTAGTGTACATGAATTGATTCAGGCACAGATTTTTCCAGAAGAAACATTTATATAAGATTAACTGCTTTCCCCATTTTCTGGAAGATGTTGACACCTGAGACCAATCAGGTTGTATTGGTCCCGTCAGTCAAAAGCAGGGATCAGAGTATGGTAAAAGACAGTTTAGAAGAGGGTAAGGCCAAGAACAGATGATGTTTAGCTGGAGTACTGTGATGAATTTTTAAAAAATAATCATATTTAGCTCCCTGAAGAACTGTATTATTCATTTATTCAATCTATATGCATTAAGGAAACCCTGGTGGTGTAGTGGTTAAGAGTTACAGCTGGTAACCAAAAGGATGGCCGTTCAAACCTACCAGGTGCTTCTCGGAAACTCTATGGGGCAGTTCTACTCTGTCCTATTGGGTCGCTATGAGTTGGAATGCACTCGACAGCTACAGGTTTGGCTTTTCTGGTTTTATATGCATTACATATGTGGAAGACAGCTACCTGGTGAACTGACTGGAAGAGATCCATATTTGCACCCATTCCATAGAAAGGGAAACCAACAGAATGTGGAAATTATCAAACAATGTCATTAACATCACATACAAGTAAAGTTCTGCAGAAGATCATTCAAAAGCAGTTGCAGCAGTACATCGACAGGGATCTGCCAGAAGTTTATGCCAGGTTTAGAAGAGGATGTGGAACCAGGGATATCATTGCTGATGTCAGAGGGATCACAGCTGAAAACGGAGAATATCAGAAGGATGTTTACCTCTGTTTTATTGACTATGCAAAGGTGTTTGACTGTGTGGATCATAACCAATGATGGATAACCCTGTGAAGAACGAGAATTCCAAGAACACTTAATTGTGCTCATGAGGAACCTGTATGTAGACCAAACGGCAGTTGTTCAAACAGAACAAGGGGCTACTGAGTGGTTTAAAGTCAGGAAAGGTGTGCGTCAGGGTTGTATTCTTTCACCATACTTATTCAATCCATATGCTGAGCAAATAATTCGAGAAGCTGGACTATATGAACAAGAATGTGGCATCAGGATTGGAAGAAGACTCATTAATACCCTGCGTCATGCAGATGACACAACCCTGCTTGCTGAAAGCACACTTGAAGCACTTACTGATGCAGATGGAACACTACAGCCTTCAGCATGGATTACACCTCAACAGTAGGAAAACAAAAATCCTTACTGGACCAAAAAGCAACATTATGATAAACAGAGAAAAGATTGAAGTTGTCAAGGATTTCATTTCACTTGGATCCACAATCAATGTCCACGGAAGCAGCCGTCAAGAAATCAAATGACGCATTGCATTGGGCGAATCTACTGCAAACAATCTCTTTAAAGTGTTATAAAGCAAAGATGTCACTTTAAAGCAAAGCTGTCACCTGACTCAAGCCATGGTGTTTTCAGTTGCCTTATTTACATGTGAAAGCTGGACAATGAATAAGGAAGACTAAAGAAGAATCAATGCCTTTGAATTATGGTGTTGGCAAAGAATATTGACTATATCATGGACTGCCAGAAGAAACAAAACTGTCTTGGAAGAAGTACAGCCCAAATGCTCCTTAGAAGCGAGGATGGTGAGACTTCACCTCACATACTTTGGACATGTTATCAGGAGGGGCCAGGCCCTGGGGAAGGACATCAATGCTTGGTAGAGTAGGGTGTCAGTGAAAAAGTAGAAGACTCTCAATGAGATGGATTAACATAGTGGCTGCAGCAATGGGCCCAAGCATAACAACGATTGTGAGGATGGCACAGAACTGGGCAGTGTTTTGTTCAGATGTACGTAGGGTCACTATGAGTCGGAACTGATTTGATGGCACCTAACAACAACATGTGCGAATAACTGTCTTGAGAAATACCAGGCATATAAAAATAAAGATCCATCCCAATCTTGTAACTGAGGAGAAATTTTCATATTATACAAAATAGTAATAATAATTTACCACAAGGGAACATGTGAAAAGGAACACCAGTGTGAAAAGGAACACCAGATGTGTTGCATGTACCTTCCTTACATTCCATAGAGATGATTTCATAGGTTTGTCATATGTCTAAGAAGATGTACATCTCTACTAAGCTCACCCAGATGATTCTTATAATTAGTCAAATCTGGGAAAGCTCCAATTAGAGAAATTGTAGTTTAGTTGGAGAGTGAGAAGCATTACCCTTGGAATGACCATTACAGAATTAGGAAAGCCAAGGCTGTTGACTAGATTTGAGAAATAAATAGGATTTAAATAGTTAGAGAAATTTAAGGGTGGAGGGGCATTCCAGGCCAAGGGAACAACCTAAACAATAGCATAAAGACAGTAAATCTAAAGTGTGTTCAGGGTAGAGGAAAATCAGTCCAGAAAGGAAAGTTGGAGACTGAATGTAGAAGGTCTTGAATGACGAGATAATGAGTTTAGGCTTTAATTACCAAGGACTATAAAACAACTGAAAACTTTTCAGCAGAAGAATGGCGTAATCAAAGTAGTACTTCATGAAGAATGATTTAGCAAACCAAAATTTACAAGATGGACTGGATTCATGAAAAAAAACCTGAAGCTTGGGAACAGGGAGGGGCTATTGTAACAGCTTAAACAGAAATGAGGTGCTGAACTAGGATAGTGGCGGGGAGAAAACGGGCTCTAATGAAGATGACCTTGCAACGAAAGAGCTTATAGAACTTGCTTACCGATTGTATATGGAGAGAAAGAGAGGGGAGATAGCCAGATGATGAGAAGTTGCAAGCCTGATAGGCATGAGAGAATGGGAGCATCATTTAAACCTATGAAAGAGCACTCTAAAACTGAGATGTTTGACATAAGCAAAATGACTGACACAGGTCTGAACCAGGCTTCATTTTGTCCTAGGCCCCTGGTACTGCTTTTTAGGGAATGTGGCCCACAACCACACTCTTGATCAAGATAACTTGTTCTGCAACATTCTGAGGTGGCCCATCCAGATTGTTGCAGGAACCACCTCCAGAACACAGGAAACTGAGGCTAAGGTTGACTACCCCAGCCAACAGAAATTCTTAATAAATTAGTCTTACAGAGCATGTTGAATATCAACCAACCAACCAACTCACCCCTGTACTGTATCCCAACTCCATATAACATTCTGCAAAATTGAGTATAAAAGGTGTGTGCTTATGCTCGCTCTTTGGAACACCATCTTGAACTTTCATTTTGGTGCTTCCCAATTTGCAAAATTCCCAATTTCGTTGTGCACACAGTCATATGAATCGGAACCAACTCGATGGCACCTAACAACAACAATTTGCAAATCTTTGAATCTGAATAAAAGCTCTTATTTTAAAGAAACCCTGTTTCGTTTTTAACAAACCAAGAATTCAGAAGTTAAGCTAGTTTGATAGTGTGTAGGTGGGATAGGGCAGATGATAGTTTCAATATTAGATGTGTTGAGTTTAAAGGATTTGAAGACTATTCAAATAGAAACACCTGGTATAGAGATACAGAGGCCAGGAAAGTAACATAATAAATGAGTGAAGCAGGCCATGCGTAGGACAATTAAGAGTGTAGCATGAGTACACAGACCTTGCTGCTTGGGGCTCCAGCTGACCAGGGCCAAGACAAGCAAAAGCAACTTTTTAATGTGAAAACTCACGATATTTAAACACTGACAACTAATTCAAAAGTTTAAGAAACACTGCATAGGACAAATGGCCTCTGAACCACCCATTTGCAACCTCTGGTCTAGTCATTAGAATGGAAATCCATTCTTAGAGCTTTGGATAGGTTAAATTTAGAAGTACAGATTTGAGAATACTCTTCCTCAGAGGGAATGGACAAAATAACTTAAGAGAGGAAGCAAAAAGAAAAAAGTCACAATCTTGGTAAATGACCACATTTAGGAAAAATAGGGAAAGAAAACAGGGGCTGATAAAGATCTAGTTAAACTAGGACAGCTGATCACCCTGATAGGAAATGACTACCTGTTTGCTTTCTATGGTCTAATTCAAAAAGCATGGCCTTAGGAGAAAAACAACCTGGGTTATTATCTCTTCTGTACAACTAACTTATTATATATACCTTGGAAAAAACACCTTGTCTCTCAAAATCTCAGATTCCTTAGGTAAAATAAGGAAAAAAAAATATGTATGGCACGGGGTTATAATGAGAATTAAAGGAAACAACGTTTATAAAATAAATGAGCATTGCAAGTCAAGTCACATGAATAAATCAGAAAATATTAATTAGTCCTCTTTCCCCTCTGGAGCAACCAATTTTGATCAGGGCCACAACTAGCAACTTTAATCAAGTTAGCTTTCTGTTTACCAAGCCAGAGTGTGTGAATAAACTGGTTTTGCTGTCTGGTCAGTTCCAACTCACAGCAATCCCCAGGAGAGAGTAGAACTGCCCAATAAGGTTTCCAAGGCTATAAATCTTTATGGAAGCAGATTGCCACATATTTATCCCGCAGAGCAGCTGGTGGGTTCAAGCCTTCGACCTCTCGGTTAGCAGCTGAGCACTTAACCATATGCCACCAGGTCTCCTTGAGCGTGCGAATAGCCCCACCCAAATCAGTGTTCTCAACTGTGTTCTAGGATGTATTATTAACACTAACCAAAAAATGGCTCCAATGTCAAATTCATCCCAGACACTGAGTTAAACAGGCTCTTTAATGTAGGTCTTTTCAAGGCCTTTGATATGATGACATGTGATATAACTATCCAAGAGAGGAATGCAGTGGGCAGCATCTCCCAAAATGCATTTTACCAGGAAGCTATTTTTCCCCATAGATCATCTCTTAACTCTAATATTCTTCAGAACATACCCAATAAGATGCCGATCATTTCCCTTAAAAAGAAACACCAACTCAAAGCTCATAGCTGAATAAATGAGTCTAATACCATTTTGCTCCTGAAGCTAGGGAGTGGTGGGTGGAAGAACAAGAAATGGTCTGAGAATCAGAGGCTTGGGGTAGGGCCATGTTTGAGTCATTTGTGAGCTTTGTGACTCCATCTTCCTGTATACAATGCAGGGGATAGACAAGCTAATCTCCATACCTCCTCAATACTTATTTTTTGAAATTACTCCCTTGGAGGCAGCACTATTCAAATAACTTGATATCAATAGTCTTTTAAGATCTTTAGCAGTTAACTACAGAATTCTTACACCATTTTGCTTTTTGCTCCGGGGTTATTACAGTGAAACCTGTGAGAACTGGAACTTGACCAGGCTGCCTTGTTTTTCCAGGTCTCGCAAGTTTTCTGCCTCTGAGAGGGTGCAGTCTTACCAATTTCATCACTTATTTTAGTGGGAAACGTGAGTTTTCCTTCTCTGATAGGTTTCCACCTTATATAGGTTCCAGCTTTTGCAGGTTTTACTGTATTAGTTATCTTTATTTCCTTTTAAAATGTTTCTCCAACACCTATACCATTTTGTATGTATAAACTATGCCTCCAGTTTCTACCTCTGACCCTTTCATATAATTCCAACTGAAAAGGCTGCTTTGTTACACTCCCTTGTTGTCCCTGCTCCTTTGAATGGGTTCCCATTCGTCCTCAGCCCATGCCACGCTTTTCCCAGCACAGAACATGCCTTTTCCTAAACCACCTCCGTATGCAGATTGCCTGAGCAAAATAAGAAACTCTGCAAGCAGGGACCAGGTCCCAGTGCCATGCAGATAATGCACTCCTGTGTCTTATTTTTTCTGGTAAAATTAACAAGGACAAATACATATATATATATATATGTATATATATATATATATATATATATATATAGCACAGTGTGAATCAATTCTTATGACACTAATTATAATGAGGATGGGAAATGGTACAACTCAAGCATTTGACACCTGAAGCCCAACTTGGTAAAATCTAATCTATTTTTCATCAGTTTCCTCTCAGAAGATCCTCTGGGACATGTCTGAAGCCCCTGCTCCACTCGCAATCAGATTAGTCTATCTGGCCTCCTGCTATCTCTAAATGCTGTTCTCTGAACGACAATCACATGCAGACAGACACTCAAGTGACATGCTTTAGTCTTATCCAAGAAAGAAAATACAGTCCACAGTGGTGAAATGTCATGCTAACAACGCATGCAGAAAAAAGTATTATTTCCACCTAAACTACGGGGTGAATTTTTTGTGGTATTTGGCTAGAGAACCCAAGAATTCCCAAATCATGTCCTGTATATTGCTCCCTTTCCAAGCAAGATTTCCAAAGGAGTTCAACACACAAGAAATTATAGCAAATGGTAAATAAAATCTGTCTTTGTTTTTAGCTGACCCTTGCCCAGTACTCTTTAAAGAATAGTGCCGGTAACACTGGGTTGTAACACATAGCTTTGACTTAAGGCCTATGCAGAGGCACATGCTTCTCACATGCAAGGTTGTATCCAATTTTTACCACCCCCTGGCCCAAAGCAATGACCAATATTCAGGTGAAAAAAGAAAAAGGAAGCTGGCCAACACTATTAGCAGGCCCTCCTCAGTTTACTAGTTTCAAGGCCTGGAGAAGTAGTGACCAAATTGAACAGTCTGTATTTATGTGCACAGCCTCTTAAAACACAGTGACCCTGTCTACTAGTGAATCTTTTCCAGTTGATATCTTGGGCTTTAAGCCATGGGTCAGCAAACTACGGCCCATAGGCCAAATCCAGCCCACCTCCTGTTTATAAAAAGTTTTATTGGGACATAGACATGCCCATTCATTTATGTGTTCTCTGTGGCTACTTCCACACTAGAGAGGCAGAGCTGAATAGTTGCCACACAGACCATATGGTCTGCAACGCCGAAAATATCTACTTTCTTGCCATTTAGAGAAAAATCTGATCCCTGCTTTAAATAATCAGATTTACTAATTATCTTCCCTGAGGAAAACCAGCAGAATAGCAGGGACAATTCATTCCTACTCTCCTACCCCACTTCTGTTGACATTATCCTATTCAGCTTAACAACCAAGGTTATGTCCAATCAAGGTGGGACTTGTCAGATATAAAAGGATTTTTTCTTTTTTCATAAAATCTTTTTGGTGAGAGCACAGATTTTTTCACTTCCATGATCTACCCTGGGGACATATACAAAGACATTTATCATAATTATTAGTTGAGTCAAAACTTGGAAAAAATATATACAATAGGGAAATGGCACAGCCACATTAAGGTATAGCATTAAATACAATATCCTCGGGGATTATATTCTATTTATACTAAAATTCCGAGTAAAAGGTGGGACATAAAATTATGCAATCAGCGTTTTCAAAACTGTAAAAGCAAACACATATGAAGGCACATATGCATTAAATGTTAAAGGTAGTTATTAGTGTGATGTGGCCTTTTATTTCTTCCTTCCTTTCAACTTTCCAAAGTTCCCATAATAAGTGTGAGTTGCAATTACAATATTTTTTAAAAATGGTTTTAAGGCATTAGCTCAAGAAGCTATCTTAAGGCTCCAGATTGGAGTGGAGCCAAGTAAGGCACCAGCTTTACATCCATTTCCACCAAATGAGCTTCTCTTAGATAGACAGTTTTACATCATAACCTTTGGTAAACTTGAATGTTGATAAGGGATTTCAAAGCTAAGAAAAAGTTGAAAACCACTATTACTTGGAGTCTTTCCAAAACTTATTTGCTCTAGGGTCTGGAGCCTTCTCCTCTAACCCACAGATGGCCAGAGATACATTTGTTCATGGATTCTTAGATTGCTGATGAAAAGAGGGTGCTGCTAAGAGGGTGCATCTCAGACTCGGGTAATAAAATGTGTCAATCTCAAGGGAATGGGGCCAGACTAGCATAGAATTCAGAAACTCTGGTAACTTAAAATGGTGGACTGGGATCACAAAAATACCCTTGTTTTGTAGGTATCACAAGACAAGGAAAACTAAAAAAGGAATAGTACAACTTATCACTTTCTGACACTTCAATCCCTTTCCAGAACAAAGGAATGACCACTGCAGTGGGCCACTATATCTAGAAAAATGGGCTGCTCCAACAATTTTCTTGTCATCTTCCATTTTCTCCATTTTTTGCTAATTCTTACCAACTTTTTTTAATTTTTATATTTTTGTTGTTATTGAGTATACGCAGCAGAACATACACCAATTCAACAATTTCTACGTGCACTATTCAGTGACATTGATTACATTCTTAAAGTTGTACAATCATTCTCATCCTCCTTTTCCAAGTTGTTCCTCCCACAGATGTTTTTTTTTTTATTGTACTTTAGATGGTTTACTGAACTAACTTCTCATTAAAAAGTTAGTATACACGCTTTATGACATTGGTTAACAACCCCAAGACATGTCAACATTTTCCGTTCTTGACCTTGGGTCCCCTATTACCAGCTTTCCTGTCCCCTCTTGCCTCCTAGTCCTTGCCCCTGGGCTGGCATGCCCCTTTAGTCTCATTTCGTTTTATGGGCCTGTCTAATCTCTGGATGAAGGGTGAACCTCAGGAGTGAATTCGTTACTGAACTAAAAGTGTGTCCATGGCTTACCAACATTTTTAATTGCATTTTTTCACTCCTTAATTTTAATTTCTTTCATGATATAGGAAAAGTAATAATTTAAGAAATAAATAAAACCTTCAAGTGAGTTTATTGCTTTGATAGGCAGATTTACCTCAATGAGCTGTCCAGACTAATTCCTGGCAAAGTCACAGATAATGAAATGCATTCTCTGGGTTGACGAGTCAGCGTTGCATAAAATTGAGAAGCAATTTCCTCTACCACTGCTCTTTACAGGTTACCGCTGCCTTAGGAACATGCCAACTATGCTAAATGCCTTGTCTCCCAGCCCTGAGCTCACAAAGCTGGCTTTAGAAAGTTGTCACTGTGGCAGCCTGGACGGAACACCCTCAAACTTCATGTGGAAAGCAAATGAGACGTTGACCATAAAGCTAATACCAAGCAGCTTACCAAGGAGCCTGCTGGTCAGTATGATAAACATTACCTATACACACACCCCTTCCCTTTGAGTCTTCCTTTCCTACCCAAGATGTACCAAGCAGTTATTTTATTCATACTCTGAGTAGCCAGTGTAATATTTTGGGATTTCTCCAGGTCTGATCAGAGACTCAATAGTGGTCATCTCTATATTCTGGGAACCTGGCATCCAGAGAAAGTTCAAATAATATCTGCTCAAAGAACATAGGTTCATGTTAGCACAGGAGGTATGGTCTGACTGACAAATGTTCTTTAGTAGACTCTACTGTCTTAATTCAGGTCAAGAGTTAGTATCATGAACCAGCTTGCCCACAAGTAGATAGCACAGAGCAAGAGAAAAATCCAAGGCAGCTAATACCCTCAAGTCCAAATAGGTAGGCAGAATTAGGATGCTCCATCTAAAAACAGTAGTCTGTAGCTATTTTGGATAAAGATTCAAGCAGGGCTCTGGTTCCTAGGATGACAACTAAGTCAAAGATTAGCCTCTAGTCCTACACAATTTACAGAAAAAATGCTTTGAAAAAATAAATGAAGACAAAAGCTCACTCTTAGGCTTGGCCATCAATACCTAGAAAAAATGATGCTGAGACTGCAGTGTTAAAAATTAGAGCTGGTTAATTCCTTCTGCCTCAGGCCAAAATCATTCCAGTATTAGAATAAGCCTGAATCTGCAAAAGGGAATCAAGTATTACAGATTTGGGGAGGAGAAGAATGCAGAAGGTGATAAAATAGGCAAGACGTGACCCTTGCTTCAACAATACAGAGTATACTGACATTTCATTGGGAATTGTTGAGAATCCTTTGACAGTCAACTTTAATTCTATGAGCAAATATGTACCCCTCTGATGGACAGTTTCAAAATCTCAAATTTATTCTTCCTAAGAAATAAACTTACCATTTAAGATACAACTACTGGTCTTTACTCATATGGAGCAAGAGAGAAGGCAGGAAAACCAAAGGCTCAGAGAAGAAACTAGCCTACAGGACTACCAGCTCACACAAACCACAGCTTCTTCTAATCTGAGACCAGAAGAACTAGATGGTACCTGGCTACCACTACATATTGATTCTGACCAGGGACACAATAGAAGAGCCCAGATAGAATGTGAGACAATGTAGAACAAAATTCAATTTCATAAAAAAGTCCAGACCTACTGGATAGATGGAGTCCTGGTGGCACAGTGGTTAAGTGTTCGGCTGCTAACTAAAAGATCAGCAGTTCGAATCCACCAGCTGCTCCTTGGAAACCCCATGGGGCAGCTCTACTGGGCCCTATAGGGTCATTAAAACCAAAAAAAAAGCTGCTGCTGTCGAGTAGATTCCAACTCATAGCGACCCTATAGGACAGACTAGAACTGCCCCGTAAAGTTTCCAAGGAGCGCCTGGTGGATTCGAACTGCTGACCTCTTGGATAACAGCCGTAGCATTTAACCATTATGCCACTAGGGTTTCCATAGGGTCGTTATGAGTTGGAATTGATTTGACAGCATCGGATTTTTTTTCCTGGGCCAATAGTCTTGGGGTTTCCTCTAGTCTCTATTAGTCTAAGATACCCTTTGAACTTGGAATTGAAGCTGTTTCTACAGACCACCTTTCAGCCAGATAATAAATAGATTGGCTTATAAAACATCACCGATGAATAATGTGCTCCCCTAAACAATCAACTTTATGAGACCAAATGGTCAACATTTACCCAAAAGCAAAGATGAGAAGGCAAGGAGGAGAAGGGAAGTTAGATCGATGGAAACAGAACACACAGAATAGAAATAATCAGAAAGCTGACACATTCTGAAAATGTACCAGTGTCATGGAACAATCTGTATAAAAGTTGTTAAATGGGAAACTAATTTGTTATATAAACTTTCACACCAAAATACAATAAAACGTTACTCAAAAGAAAAAAATGATATGCCATATGAGCTTGGATCCTTAAAAGCAGCCCAGAACCTAACAGGCATATAAACCTTGAAACTTTCATTAATTTGATAACTTTCTTTAACATTTGGTCTAATTTCCCATGTCATCTCATTTTCATAACAACACATTAAAGTAAATATTTTATTTCCATTGTTATCGATGGGGAAACTGAAGAACGAAGGGTATTCACAGAACCACAGGGTTCGGCTCTAATCCTGTTATCTCAAAGATGCCAAAACCTACTTCTCGGCTGCGCCTTTAAAATTGTTGGAGTCTCATTAACTGGCCACTTGGAGTTTTATTGGTTTCAGTTGAAAATTACAACAATTTGAAATGTACAGAGGGAAACAAACAGTCAATTCGAACACAAGGACTTCTATAGCCTCAACAAGGGATTGAAGTAATCCCTTCAATTAAGATAAATCAAAAAGGTCCTCTTCCCCTTCCCCAATGAGATACAGCTACATCACCCAGTGACAAGCCAGACACAGTTCATGTTATGGACATTAATAAAATATTATCATAGTATCTTAATATTTTACGTATATCAGGTTTTTTTTAATTATCTTGATTATAAGCACGTAAGATGCTATGCTTGCCTTCTCTTGTCTTTTATCTTGTCTTCAGCTTCCGATAAACATATGACATATTGGCATAATGATGAGAGAATGAGGCAGGGTCACAAGATCTCTATCTCCCTATAACCAAATATTAGTTTTAAAAAAATCATTTTTTACTCTAAGCTATCAACAGCAACAACTAAAGAAAAAAACGTTATCATTACTCTGATTCACTCTGGTCCCCAAAATAATTTCCTATAAATCTAGACTCTCTAACAAAATTATTTTCTTTGGTTTGCTGTTACACTGTTGCCTGGAGATAAATCATAATCTTTGTGAACATGATAAGCATATAAGAGGGTTGCTGGTTTTCACTATAAGCAGGACCAATGTAAACTTGGTGGCCACAGCAATTTTGCATTTTGTTTTCTTAAAATACTTGCCATGTTGTGTTATTTCTCAAGCCAGTCAACTTGAAATCTGACTCTCTTATACACTCTTTGCCAATGAGCTTTTTCTAAATTCCTTGCTTCTGAGTCTTTTGGACATATGTAATGATTTACCAGTGGGATTTAAGTAGCGATGGAATAGTTTCTACATCAGATTAACTCTCCAACGAGTAGCAATTGTGAACTCCAGACTAAATTGTTAAAAACTGTTCAAAGGCACAAGAAAGCAATCAAAATCAGGAAGAAACTGAAGGGGATTCAACCCTGAAAAAAAGGGACCATGTTAGGCAAGATTTGTATTTATGTGGCTTATTCCATGAGGGTATTCCACAGGGGCAGGCAGGATATGGCTAAAGCACGAGAAGAAAGGCACAGTTTTTCAACCTGGGGAATCAGAAAAAAGGGGTTTATAATTGCCAGCATTTATTGGAAATTTAAGTAGGAAAAATCACAGAAATCCATGGGGGTAAAAATTTACATGTGATTCCCCTCAAATACTTGGCTGATCCGTGAGCGGTGTGGCATGGGAGAAACGCCAAGGATTTCAGGGGAAAAAAATAATAACTGGATGCCTAAAAGAGCTGAACAATAAAAAATGTTAAGTTCTAGTCCTCAAAGTTAGAGAAATTAGGAAAGTATCTCAATCTTTTCACTGAAACCCAGAAATGCCCCACCTTAGAAATAAAACACGCCAAGATCAGAGAATTCACTTTAGGACTAAGGGTAACCTGGCCTTGCAAACCATAAGACTAAGCCTTCACAGGTTGGAAATGACCAGTCAATAATTTAACCAAATGGTAAGATAAAACTCAACATTCTCCTGTGGAAGATAATAGGATCCACTGTCTCTATACAATGTCATTCAAAATGTCCAATATTCAATGAAAAATTATGAGATATGTGTTAAAAGAAAAAAAAACAGGAATTTGCAACTAATAGTTAAGAGAAATGGCATTCAATACAAACACACTCAGAAAGAAACCAGATGTTGTTATTATCAGACAGAAACTTTAAAATATCTAAGAAAAAAATACTGTTAAATGCTCTATAGGAAAATATATACATATGAGTAAAGATACAGGGAATAAGAGATTTGAACATTGTAAAAAATAGATCCTAGAATTAAGCAATCCAGTACCTGAAATCAAAATTTCCTTGGATGAGATTAACGGCAGACTACATGTTAACAAACGAAAAGACCAGTGAACTTAAGGGCAGATCAATGAAAATCATCCAAATTGAAGCACAGAGAGAAAAAAATACTGGGGGGAAGAGGGAGACCTAACAAAGCTTCAGTGGCATCTGAAACAGTATCAAGAGCTCTGACATTCATGCAACTGGAGTCCCAGAAAGAAAGGGAGAGAACAGAATAGAAAAAAATTCAAAAGCCAAAATGGCGAATATTTTCCAAATCTGATAAAAAATAGAAACCCACAAATCCAAGAATACTATTGAACCCTGAGTAGGATAATTACAAAGAGAACCACACCCATGTACATCAGAGTTAAACTTCTGCAAAACGAAGTGGAGGAAAATACAGGAAAACAGTCATAAGAATTAGAAACAATGAGGACAGAATGACATAATTAAGGTGCTGAAAGAATAAAACTGTCAAGCTGGAATTCTTTATCCAGTAAAAATCTCTTTCAAAAGTGGAGGCAATTTGAGGGGCCAAATAGCTGGGGCTGAGGCCTGTTGTCTTGGGGAACATGTAGGTCAACTGGCATACCATAGTTCACAAAGAAAATGTTCTACATCCCACTTTGGTGAGTAGCGTCTGGGATCTTAAAAGCTTGTGAGCTGCCATCTAAGATACATCTATTGATCATAACCCACCCAGAGCAAAGGAGAATGATGAAAACCAAAGACACAAGGAAAACATTAGCCCAAAGGACTAAAGGACTACATGAACCAGAGATCTACCAGCCTGAGATCAGAAGAACTAGATGGCACCCAGCTACCACACTGACAGGAATCACAACAGAGAGCCCCGGACCAAGTGGGAGAAAAATGTAGAACAGAACTCAAATTCACAAAAAAAGATCAGACTTACTGGTCTCACAGAGACTGGAGGAGACCCCAAGACTGTAGCCTCAAGACATGCTAACCCAGAACTGAAACCACTGCCGAAGTTTAATCCAACAAAGATTAAACAGGCCTATAAAAATAACACACGTGAGGAACATGTTTCTCAGTTCAATCAAATATACGAGACCAAATGGGCAGCTCCTGTCCAAAAGCAGGACAAGAAGGCAGGGAGGGACAAGAACTGGAGGAATGGACTCAGGGAACCTGGGGTAGAAAGGAGGCATGTCTGTCACACTGTGGAGATTGTAACCAATAACACAAAAACAATATGTGTATAAATTTTTGAATGAGAAATTAACTTGAGCTGTAAACTTTCACCTCAAGTACAATTAAAAAAAAAAAAAAAGCAACCCTATGGGGCAGCTCTACTCCAACCTATAGGGCTGCTATGAGTTAGGGGGAAAAAAAAAAAAGTAGAGGCAAAAGAACGAATTTTCAGGAAAAAAAAGCTGTATAGTTTACTGCCATAAGACCCACTAGAAATTATACCAGGAAGAAATTTGAATCTAGAGAAAGTTTATATATTAGACATAATTTTAAAAAATTCTATTTGATGTTTCACTTTAAGCTTTGGTATATAATGCTTGATAACATATTCATATCTTTCTTTTTTTCTTCTACTCTTACGTATCAACAATAATTTCACCCTGGCAACAACTCTATAAGGTGAGGTTTAATATTATTCTATTTACTATTTAAAAAGAAAAAAAAATTTGCTGTCAAGACGATTCCCACTCATAGGGATGCTATTGGACGGAGTAGAACTGCCCCATAGGGTTTCCAAGGAGCAGCTGGTGGATTCAAACTGCTGACCTCTTGGTTAGCAGCTGTAGCTCTTAACCACTGCACCACCAGGGCTCCCTACTTAGTATATACTGTTATCTTTAATATTATATTATTACAGATGAAGAAACTTACATAATTTACCCAAGGTCACAGCTAGTATGTGGAAGAGCTGGGATTTGAACCTAGGAAGTGTAACTCCAGAGTCTGAATTCTTAATTATGCTATGTTGGTTTCTGGACATTTATTAAGCAATTACAATGTGCCAGATGTGTCTAACACCATGTATGCATTACTCTACTTAATCCTCAAAACCATCTTATGAGGTTAAGTTCAGGCATCACTCCAATATTACAGATCACAGAATTGTAAATTTGAAGAGATCAGGTCATTTGCCCAAGGTTAAAAAGCCAGTAAATTGCTAGCTTCAATTGAATCACAGGCTACTGACTACAAAGCCCACTCTCTTAATCAAACCATTCTATACTATCAGCATTTACTCGGCGAACTTGTTCCACTTCAGAGATCAGAGAAGTAATCCACTGACAATTTCGAATGTTTTATGTATTTTATTATATTAACATCTAATACTCTTTTTAATTTTTGTTATGATGCTAGATAAGGATTTAACTATAAATTTTTTATATATTGAGGGATCTAGCCTGTTTATTGATCATTCTTTCTACCTCTGGGCCAGTAGCATACTCTTCATTATTGTGACTTTCTGTAAAAGAGACTTGACAGCTGAGCATCACAGAAATTCTTCAGCTTTCCTTGTAATGTGACCTTTTGATATACTGATGACAAAAACTCCAAATGCAGCCTGAGGAAGGTTACAGAAATTTCAGCCGTAACAGCACTGTTTCCCTCAGATGGCAGTAGGAATAGAGGAGCTTTCGTGGAAATGAATTCTGTATTTGCTTTTTTGGCCCCCTGCCAATATCTAATCTTCAGCAAAGTGACATTTTGTTACTGCATTCAGATTGCTAATGCAGGAGAGCTATCTCATCATCATCACTCAGTTCTGGGGGATAAGAGTAGCAATTGGGCAGCCCAGATTTATTAGTGACAGCAAGAGCGCAAGCTACAGAACACCCTGCTCTCTTCTGGCCTCGTAATTCTTGTAAATTTTCCATCGTTAT
Organism: Elephas maximus indicus; assembly: GCF_024166365.1. Taxonomy (NCBI): domain Eukaryota; kingdom Metazoa; phylum Chordata; class Mammalia; order Proboscidea; family Elephantidae; genus Elephas; species Elephas maximus. Next base: position 39,262,709 of record NC_064837.1, on the reverse strand, counting down.
TTCTTGTTCACTCATAAATTTGGGTTTAATAGAAGGGTCATGAACAAGCATCAGCCTTTCCCTTATCACCCAATGAAAGGCCATTTCCCAGGCTAGAATGTAAATGAGGGCTCACAACCCTTGTTCCTAGATAATGGGATTTCTTGTCCAGTGTTTTCTGTTGCCTTCTTTCAAAATCATGAACATTTTCTACAACACTGTCTAAGATAGCCTTTTCCATCACACTTATAAAAACTAGAAATGGAGCTGGGAGGTCAAGTTTACTTTCTAAGCTTTCTAGTAAACATTTCAGAAAAGGTCATCTCTCCCAGAGGAGAAGTCCACAGGCAGACAGCATGTGGGGTCTCTGGCATGTTGTGACAGCTTGGATGTCACTTCCACTTATGTGTGCCACCATCCTTGCAGAAATAGGATTTTAGTGGTCAAAAATGACACCTGAGGTTTCCCTGCAATCAAAGCTAAGAGGAATATTCACTTCTTGCCTGCTTCTCCCATACCAAAATGATACAATATGCAGGATTCTTCTTTGTTACCACTGTTGAGACTATGGAGAACCCACTGTAAAATTTGAAACTGCTTCTCTAATCTCTAGTGGAAACATCTACAAGACACGTTTGTAATGTTTCTTATACTCATTGTTATAGTCATCCATCATTCATCCACTTCTTCCCTGCTATCTCAAGTCCTTCTTCCTTTCCCCTTTCTTCTAGTAATCATGACCTAATGTCTCTTTCTTGACCTTCAGCTTATCTTCTGACTTACAGCAACCCTACAGGACAGAGTAGAAGTGCCCTATAGTGTTTCCAAGGCTGTAAATCTTCACAGAAGCAGGCTGCCACATCTTTCTCCTATGAAGCACTTGGTGGGTTCAAACTGCCAACCTGCTGGTTCGCAGCCAAGCACTTAACCACTGCGCCACCAGGGCTCCTTACACAGAACCCAGTATCTGTCAATTAGAGAATACGCATTCTTTTCATGCACACTGGGGACATTTACAAAAGCTGGTCATAAATCAAGTCTCATAAAATTTTGAAAGAATCAAGTCTCATAAAATTTTGAAAGAATCAGTTATCACAGAGATTATGTTTTCTTACCACCACGTAATTAAATTAGAAATCAATAATACTAAGGAAACTTATAAATCTCCAAATTTTGGAAATTTTAAAATACTTCCTTTAAAATAGCACAAGAGTTAAAAAAGAAAGCGTAATGGAAATGTTAAAATCCTTAGAAGAAAGCAATAAAAATATTACATATTAAAACCTGTGGAATACCAGTAAAGTGACACTTAGAAATTTTACCTCTAAAATAAACTTATTAATAGACTGAAATTAGTTAAGCATAATAAATTAGGAAAAAAGCAAATGAGTTAAAAGGAGAAAATAAATGAAACTGAAAAGAAAGTCATTAGAGAGCATCGCCAAATTTTTTTTTAACTCTTGGAAGAGAGAAATAAACTTGATAAATCTCTGGAAGATTAATCTAGAAAAAGAGACAGAGGGAAGGAATTAAAATGTGATTAAAAGTAGGCATAACTACAGTTCCATTATAGACTTAAAATGCTAAGCATATACTATGAACAATTGTATACCAAATATTTTGAAAACTTTGAAGAAATGAAAATATACTAGCAAAAATATATGAATATAATAACTTACCAGAACAGACTCAAGGTGATATAGGATAGTTCTATAACTATTATGAAATCTTCACACAGGTTCAGGTAACTATTACAAACTTTCAGGAACAATTGCAAAATTATACAAATAAATCTTCCAAAAAAACTAGAAAACAATTCCATGGGATATGATTTTTTTCTAAATATCCAGTTTTTCAAAATAGTCATGTGAGAAAAAAAAAAAATCATTACACATTTGACAGTTTGTAATAATCCTATCTGTAGTACTCATTTTATCTTCGTGTTTGCTACCAACTTTATCTATTCTTTCATATAGAAATCTAACAGCATATTATTTCATTAGAGCTGTCCATCTGGAGTATAAAAAGGAGTCCCAATTCTTCAAGATAAACTCAAGGATTAAATGGTTAAATTAACCTTTTTTTTTTTTTCTTTTAACTGCAGGAAAATAGAAAACATCAAAATAGCATTTATCAGATCTTTGGAGAAATGATGATCACTTCGTATTTAAAGCAATCTAAGAAATCAAAGACAACTGAGGGGATGTTTGATCACCTAAAATTAGACGTCATTTGCATTAAAAATTAAAGTTTAAAAGGAATACAAAAACAAGGGAATTATTTGTATCAAATTGTTTATACTGTAAGAAAATATCTCAAGCCACCCATACAGAAAACGGGCAATGGATAGGAAAAGTTTATTCACGAAAGAACAAAGTCTAGCAAACAAATTTATGGAAAATGTTCAACCTCACTCTTAATAAAAATGTAAAGCCAACCGTGAGATAACAATTTATCCCTGTTAAGTTACTCAAAAGTTTTAAATCTTCACACTAAAAAAACGGCAATATTGTGTTGATCTGGTATACTCCTATGTGGCGGCGGCATTGTTCAAGGCACAATAACTTCTTTAATTTACTAGGAAATGTGTCCTAGAGAACTAGAATAAAACAGTCAAAAGCAACATCCATGAGGATAGTGCACTATTATCTCTATTATCTATAACAGCAAATATTTGAAAACACTTTAAATGTCTAATTAAATGATGGAATTTCAAAAGTTAATGGAATAATAAAGAAGTATATCGCCAAAATGTCATTATGCAGCTATAAAAAGAGATAATGATGAGTACTATATAACATCATGGTAAGTGTTAATGACAATGTTAAGTAAAAAACAGACTATAAATTTGATCACTAAGATAACAACTATAAAACAATATATGCTTGTGGAGTTTGAAGGGCATCTGCTAACAAGGAAATCAATTATTGCATCAGGATAATGGCATTGAAAATGATTTATGTGTTTTAGGCTTCTTTCAATCTTGTAAAACTGTCTTCAAATTTTTTTAAGAAATTGCTTAAATGAGTGAGAGATGATACTGCAATCATACGCACTGAAAAATAAATCTCTATAAGAAAAATAAATCTCTATACACTCCTTGAAAAGGAAGAAGAAAGAAAAAACACCTTTGAAAGCCTCTGACAGTTCTTTTGACACTAAAGGGTTAGATTCTCTTTATTTTAGCAAAGCCCATTTATGAGTCCTTGGGTATGCCAAAGTAGACCTAACCTTAGTAGGAGGGTGGAAGGATAAATTATTCTGTACAACCGTGTGAGAGACTGAACCTAGAGATGGGAAAGAAGATCGTGTAACAACGTGGCAGACAGTCTCTTTAAGCCATCTAGAATGTAGTCTTTTTGCATGTAAGGTGAAAACACTCCATCATTCTGGAACTTCTCGAAGTCGGCACTTGTACACACAATACATACACACACAAAAATACCCTGCACAAAAGATTTGGGTAGTAAAAAAGATTTGGGTAGTAAAGAAAAAAAAAATTTTTTTTTTTTGTTTGATTCACTGTGGAGCAGAAAGAAGTCATAGAAGGAAAGTTACAATAAGATTGAAAATTCAGTGTGAAAACGTAACCATCAAAAGTAAGTCCCTAGAAATTTGCAAAAATTTGTGGCAATATTGGACAGCGCTTAGACTTTAAATTCAAAGGATAGGATGACTTTGATATTGAGGCAACTAATACATATCTGGAAACCCTATGGACATAGTGATTAAGAGTCTGGCTGCTAACCAAAAGGTTGGCAGTTTGAATCTACCAGGCACTTCTTGAAAGCCCTATGGGGCCGTTCTACTTTGTCCTATAGGGTCCCTGTGAGTCAGAATCAACTTGATAGCAATGGGTTTGTTTTTTTGTTTTTAAATACGTATCTTGATGACAGTTATCATGGATATATAGGTACCATTATGTGAAAAGGAGCCCTAGTGGCCCAGTGGTTAACTGTTTAGCGGTTAACCAAAAGGTTCGTGGTTCAAACCCACCAACAACCCTATGAGAGAAAGATGTGGCAGTCTCCTTCCATAAAGATTTACAGCCTCGGAAATCCTATGGAGCAGTTCTACTCTGTCCTATAGGGTCCCTATGAGTTGGAATTGACTCAACAGCACACAACCACCACCACCTCTATGTGGAAAGGAGCCCCTGGTGGTACAACAGTTAAGCACTTGGCTGCTAACTGAAAAGGTTGACAGTTCAAGCCCACCCAGTAGGTCTGCAGGAGAAATGACCTGGTGATTTGCTCCCTTAAAGATTACTGGCTAGAGAACCCTGTGGGGCAGTTCTGGTCTGTCACATGGGGCTGTTATGAGCCGAATTGACTTGACTGCACATAACACAACAATTTTATGTGGAAAAGGTGTGTACGAGTTCTCCATAGTTTTGTTCATCCGCTTATTCAGTGCCTACCAATGGGCAGGCATTATTGCTAGATGCTAAGACTGTCCGGGAGACTAAGGAATAGCTTCTTTTCTCAAAAAGTAAATAGTTCAATGTAAGAGAAATATAAGGAAATAGGCAATTTCAATATAGCATACTAAGTACCAAGCTGGAAGTAAGCCACGGTGCTTTGGATATACAGAGAAAACGCACCCCCTCCTTAAAAACAGGTATGGTAATACTGCCTATATTTTCTAGAACAAATCCAACTTCAAATAACCTTTCCCTACAGATTTATTTAAGTATCAGTTCATGTGCTCTGACGTATAATTAAAAGAAAACATGGCCAACACTTCCACAGTCTACCAGAGTTTAGGTTTATCCATCTTTATGATATGTTTTTTTCCACTTTTAAAGCAATCTTAAGAGTATGCCAAGATAGAAAAAACCCACTATGCAGCCTTTCTCATACAGATAACTAAAAACTCTGGACAGAATACAAAAAATTCAAGTGGCTGAAGGCTTTGAAAAGAACAAAATAGAAAACTTGGACAGCCAGTACAGTGCTGAGTTCCCTGAATTTTCCTCCTTTATTCCCTTCTTTGACCAAGGCCATTGAATTGCACAGCAGGTAGACAGCAAAAACTCTGACTAGAGAACTTGGAAAAGGGGCTCCTACAAACCAGAGAGTATGGGGGCAATCCCAGGTTTTTTTTGTGTTTGTTTTTCCTTCTGTCTTTTTTTTCTCCTGGGCTTGACCCAAGGCCAGCTCAGGTCACAGTCATGGCAGTGGCTGTATGGGGATCTAAATCTAACAGAAAACCCATCTTTCTGGGCACAGGAAATGGAGAAAAGGGTGTTTATGGTCCAAAGAGTACAGGGGAGCTCCGCATAAGTTTTTCTCTTTCTCTTTTCTCCTGCTGCTTCACACAAAGGGCAGCCCTGGTTGTACAGAGCTGTGAGACAATGTAAGGGGCTAAGACTCAGAGAAATCCATCTCTCTGGCAGGAGAAACCAAGGCAAGAGGTCCCTTGGGAATGAGGAATGCAGGCAGATCTGGGACTAGAGTGAGGTAAGGTAGGTGCTTAGGAAACATTTAAGACAGCACTCACTCTCAAGGTCATGTCAAGTGCAGACCTTGAACATGCATCACTCTGGGATTAAGTGCCTCCTAAAATTTTGCACCCAAGGAGTTTCAATCTTGAGAAAAGTTAGGCAACGAGACTAGTCCTAGAAATTAGATAACCAGGTTATTAAAAAAATTAAGTTGATAACAAAAAATATCCCTAGTCCCAGATGGTTTTATTGCCAATTCAACCAAACATTTAAGGAAGAAATTATATGAATTCTACACAATGTCTTCCATATAACAGAAGAGGAGAGAACACATCCAAAATCATTTTATGAGACCAGCATAACCTCTGTACCAAACCCAAGGACATTACAAGAAAATAAAATATAGCCTATAAATATAAATTTAAAAATCCATATAAGTAGATTTAAAAATATTAGCAAACTGAATCAAGCAATATATACAGGTGTGGATTATCCAGCAAGCAAGCTAAGCATCGTGCTTACCTTGCTTACCACATTATCTGTAGTGGACAGCTTTCACATTTTTTCACCACATCAAAGACTGTTTTTAGGTATGGCTGACATCTTTCTCTCTCCCAACCTGACAGCAGCTACCCACAGAATCAAAGCCTCTTTTCAGATTTACAATCCCCGACAGAGGTGGATGACCCAGTAAACAAGGTAAGCATGGGCTTACTTGTGCTTACTAATCTGTAGTGAACAGTTTCACATGGACTTCACATGTGAAATTGTTCACTACGATAAGTAACCACAAGTGAGTCCATGCTTACCTTCCTTATTGGATAATTCACCCCCGGATAATATAAAGGATAATACATCATGACCAACTGGGTTTATCTCAGAAATGTAAAGTTGTTTCAACATTCAAAACTCAATGAATATAATTCAAATTAACAGACTAAAGAAAAACCACACGATCATTTCAAAAGATGTAGAAAAAGCATTTGAGAAAATCTGCCAAAAATGCTCAAAACTGTATACCACAGAGAGTGAATTTTACTGCACATAATTTTTTAAAACACCTTACATGCGCCTGAACACTAGGAAAGTGAAAGACCGCTGACACTTTACCTCCAAAACCAAAAACCAAACCCAGTGCCGTCGAGTCGATTCTGACTCATAGCGACCCTACAGGACAGGGTAGAACTGCCCCATAAAGTTTCCAAGGAGTGCCTGGTGGATTCAAGCTGCTGGCCCCTTGGTTAGCAAGCCATAGCACCTAACCAGTATACCACCAGGGTTTCCACTTTACCCCCAGCAAGAGGTAATAGGAAACATGCCAAAACAATAAGTCCCTACATCATTATGAGAAAGTTAACAATTATATTTTGTAAAGGCATTCATGATGGCGATATTGAATTAAAGCCAATGTTTCCATACCTAATTTTCACCTTTAACTCAAAAGTTGGGAGAACTAATCAAATGATAAGGTTCATCATGCAGATGGCACATTACATATAACCCCATTTGAATCACTGCACTTCTGAATAAAACATTCTGAAGCACTTAATGGAAAGGTGGCAAGTTCATTGACTTTGTTATTATTACCATAATTAAGGCAAAATATAGTTAGCTAAAAAAGTCTTTGCCAAGATAATGAAGATTTCTTAATCATTCGAGTCTTTGTAGCAAGACAACTTTTTGTTAAACTTAATTTCCCCTTGTCACACACTAAACAATCAGAATGAAACTTAAAGTGGGTTTCTAGAATTTGAGAAATGGAAGAAACTACAAGGATCACACAATCAGATCAAACCCCTTATTGTGCAATCCTGAAATATTTGTGTCTCGTCTTATAAAATGTGGGATACAGAATTTAAACTCTTTATAGTGGATTACAGATGGTTTTACACTATGAAGTTTAAAATATCTGTACATAAAATAGAGAAAAAGAAATTACCCCAATAACCTTAAGGGGTTATTGGGGTAATTTCTAAATCTAGTCATACTGACTTCTGCGTCTTTGCCTTTAAGAATGTGTGAATTTCATTGCAGGGCTTTACAACAATTTCCAGTTCTGCAGATTAACATAGAAGTCAGATGTAATATAGAAGCCAATGTGCCAGGAAGACGACCCCTACCACAACTACATCCTTCTACCCCACCCACAGTCTTCTGTACCCCAAGGAGAAGTGAAAAGGTACCAGTTTTTCAGGGCCCTAGGAAATAAAGGCATGGAAGGAGAATGGCAGAAAATCTAACACCATCTAAGAATCCTCCACAGAATTAATTTCCAAACTTTACTGATTTAATGGTAGAGAAAGGTGACTATGTATTCCCAGAGGCATGAGAGCAAAGCCCAAAGCAGCTGCCACAGGTACAGAGTTTCCCTGAAATATTGGGCGTTATCTGAAAACGCTACGCAAAATTTTCATGCTGCTCCATAACTCACCACTGATTATTTCAATATACAAAAATTTCCCCCAAATTGGCTAGACATGAGCAAGGTTTATCCTTTAGCTCTTTGTGTCACTTCCCCAAGTACATATACCCCAATGTGATAGGCACAGCAAAGTGTGTTATAAACACACACACACACACACACACAGAGTAACCTGTGAAACTGGGATTTCCCTGGCAATGAAAATAGAGGTAGATCCTTGCTACCACACGTGCTCATACAAAGGAAGCAAGATAAACACTGTGCTTTATTCTGTAAGGTTTGATCTCTTTCTCCCTTAACAGAGTTCTTCAGTCTACCAGAGACTAGTTACCCTGGGGAAACTGAGACAGCTATAAATGTTCACTCCATAAAATCATAAATTACTTTTCCCAGAAGAAGTGACTGAAAGAACCCAAGAATTTTGGAAACTTAGAAATGACACTGAGTGTGGAGGCCTCTTAAAGCCTTACCTTTGTCTTAGGCTGGGTTTTCTAGAGAAGCAAAACCAGTAAAGCGTATAAATACATACAGAGAGATTTATATTAAGGAAACAGCTCACATGATTGTAGAGGCTGGAATGACCCAAGTCCGTGGATCAAGATAGAGGCTTCTCCTGATTAACACAGCTGTAGCGACTGGCAAATTCAAGATCAACAGGTTAGAGAGCAGGGCTCTTGTTCACAGGCTGTGAAGATTGACAAATCCCAAGATTGGCAGACAAGATCTCCAGGCTTCTCCTCAGTCACATGGCTGCAGGGGCTAGCAAACTCAAGATCAGCAGGTCTAAGGGCAGTGCTCTTGCTCACAGGCTGTGAAGACGGACCAATCCCAAGACTGGCAGGTAAGCTGCTAGCACAAGTCCCAAGAACCGCAGGTCAGACAAACAGGAGCCAGCTGCAGGATCTGATGTAGGCAAAGCCAGAATGTCCACTTATATTCTGATGCAGTCCACACGTCCAAGAAAACTCCCTTTCAACTGACTGGCTACTCACAGCAGATCCCATGGGGGTGACCATATATAAATGCTAAGAATCATGGCCCAGCCAAGTTGGCACACAATCTTAACCATCACACCACGTATTTCAGGAAATCCAGGGTAGGCATTAAGATTGGTTCAGACTTTTCAACAAGAAGGAGAAATAACAATTAAGAACCTATTATGTATAAAGCACTGTGCTAGGCACTTTATATTTGGTACCTCACTTTTTCTCCATTTGTTTCTATGTTAATGCATTTTCCAGGTGATGAAATTGATCCTGGGCTGACAAGATGACAGAGCAATTTTGTACCAGAGTCAAGGTTTGAACCCCCAGTTCTCTCTTACTACACAGCCTGTGTACCTATTCCACCATGTTTCCTCCATGATTCAGCCACAAAGATCACATTTGTTATCCATCATTTGGGCAGCTGAAATAATAAACTGCTGCTCTACATCAGACTCTTTGCCGTCAGAACAAGTTTCAAATTAAACTTTGGCTAGATATTATTCAAAGCCAACTACTGTGATTATCCTTCTCAAATCCTTGGGAGAAATCAATTTGGAATTATCTAGTAACATTAAAGATATATATGCTATATGACCAGTAATTCGATTCTTTGGGTATGAATCCTAGAGAAACATATATAAAGTTCGCTAAGATCCATGTCGAAGAATGTTGACAGTACTGTTGTTTACCACAGTGCAAGCTGGAGACAACTCAAATGTCCAACAGCAGAGTGGATAAATACATCACAGTGATCCATACAATTCTATTCACGTGATTGAATACTATGCAGAAAAAAAATCAATTTACAACATGAGTTAATCTAAAATACAATGTTGAGTTAAGTAAGACAAAATAATTCATATTATATAAAGTTCAAAAACATGTAAAACTAAACTATATTAATCAGGAATGCTTGCATATGTGATAAAATAATAAAGAAACCAATTATCATTAAATTCATGAGAGAAGATAATCTGAATGGACAGAAAGTAGTTTGTCACAGAAGGGTCTCGCAGAAGGGCTCTCATTGCTGGCAATGGGCTATTTTTTTACTTGGCTTGTGATTACACAAGTGTTCACTCAGTTTATTATGTATTTCTCCATATATGTGTTTTATTTCAAAACTGTAAAATGTTCACAGAATAAAACACTAAAAAAAGAAACCTTTTAGAAGGCCATTTCACTCTAGTCTATAGCAAACTCTGATTTCTGATTACCCAACCTACTTCCCACTTTAATTATTCAGGTGCTGAGAAAGTTGAAGTTGTAGATGAAAATAATGAAAATAGAAAGGAGGACAATCAAGTGACACAGTCCCTGAAATTATTCAAACAAGAAAATGTAAATGAAAGAATACATGGAGATAAAACAACAGAACTCACATTTATTGACTACCACCTGTGTGCCATGGGAAACCCTGGTGGCATAGTGGTTAAGTACTACGGCTGCTAACCAAGAGTTAGGCAGTTCGAATCCTCCAGGCGCTCCTTGAAAACTCTATGGGGCTGTTCTACTCCATCCTGTAGGGGCACTATGAGTCAGAATCGACTCGACAGCAGTGGGTACGGTTTTTAGTTTTTGTGTGCCCTGACCAACTCACAAAAACTCAGGAGCATATCAAACTTCGTTACATACAGAAGAAAACCAGCATTGAGGTACTGTATGTAAGGAGTGCTTATACACAAAGACCTCCAAAGGTAAGTTTTCATCTGGGCTTTGAGTAAGCGAGGGACATAGCTTAAAATAAAGAAAAAGGGGGCATTTACCAGGGAGATGGATGTGACGCATATCTAGCATAAGGCAGCAGGTTTCAACCAAAGAAGACTGAATATCAAAGAGTGATTTGGCTGGAACAGAGTAGCTATAGCATAAAAGGACATCAAGTGATATTTATAGTAAACATATAAAAGAGCATTACGTGATATTTGATATATATGTGTATAGTACAGAATAAAGAACTACTAAAAAACCATAAGAAAAAACAGACACCCAATTAAAAATGCACAAGAAACTTGAATAGATTATCTCACAGTGACACAATCAAAAGGGCCTATTAACATATGAAAAGGTGCATATTAATGAACTAGCAAAAAAAACATAAAACCATAATGAGTTACCACCACACATTCACCAAATTGACTAAAATGAAAAAGATTGACAATGTCTAGTACTGTCAAGGATAGGAGGCAACCAAACTCTTACATTGCTGGTAAGCATGTGAATTGGAACAACTTTGAAAAATGTCTGGTAGAATCTACCAGAACTAAACACATATATATTCTATAACCCTACAATTCCAGACAGAAGTGTGTACTTATATCCACCAAAGATTTGCCAAAGAATGTCAATAGTTTTAGTCACAAACTGGAAATGACCTCGGTTCAGAGTAGAATGAGTAAATAAATTTCAGTATATTCATACAATGAAATACTACACATCAGTGAAAAATGAGTGTCATGGATTGAATTGTGTCCCCCCAAAATATCTGCCAACTTAGCTGGACCATGATTTCCAGTACTGTGTGACTGTCCACCATTTTATGTGATTTTCCTATGTGTTGTAAATCCTATCACTATGATGTAATAAGATAGATTGGCAGCAGTTATGTTCATGAGGTCTACAAGATTAGGTAGTGTCTTAAGCCAATCTCTTTTGAGATATAAAAGAGAGAAGCAAGCAGAGTGACAGGGGGACCTCAGGCCACCAAGAAAGAAGAGCAGGAGTATGCGTCCTTTGGACTGTGGGTCCCTGCATTGAGAACCTCCTAGTCCAGGGGGAAGATTGATGACAAGGACCTTCCTCCAGAGCCGACAGAGAGAAAAAGCCTTTCCCTGGAGATGACGCCCTGCATTTGGACTTGTAGCCTACTGGACTGCGAGAGAATAAATTTCTGTTTGTTGAAATCATCCACTTGTGGTTATTTCTGTTATAGCGGCACTAGATGACTAAGACACTGATAAACACAATATGGATGAATCTCACAAAATACTGAATAAAATAAGTCAGAAACTAAAGAGTGCATGCTATACGATTCCACTTATTTGATGTTTCAAAACAGACAAAAACTAATCTATGGACAGAAGTCAGAATAGTGGTTACCCTGGTAGGAGAAATATCCTTTGCAAGTGGACACAATCAGTCCTCCTGGGATCCTGGGAATCGGCTGTATCTTGATCTGGGTTGTAATTATATGAGTTCTTACACATGTAAAAATTCAGTAAATTTTTTTATTCTGGCCCCTACAATTTCATTTTTCTTGAGGTGTAACTTACCTACATTTAAGTAAATTCAAGAAAAATGAAATTGTAGGGGCCAGAATAAAAAAATAAGAAGAGAAGGAACTGAAGGGGCAGACGTCTAACAAAAACAGGGTAGATTACTACTTTTCACATGACGTATTAATGATTTCTACCCACCTCACCCCCAAAATTTTTATTTTGGTCATAAGATTGTTAAAACTTTATAGAAGGTTTAAAAGAAAAATCACCTAGATCTTCCCCCCCCGCCTTAAGACACAACCCTAAAATATGAGCTGTTTTCATTTAATCATGTTCCCCTGCAAATCCTTTTCCATAGCTCTACACACAGTACTGCATAAGGAGTCATTCTGACCCAAATCCTACATAGAAAGAAGTCAGGACTTGGAATCAGAAAACCTAATTTGAATCCTTGCTGTACTATTTATTAGCTGTGTGACCTTTGTCAAATTACCTGATCTCTCTAAATCTTAGTTTGCTCACTTATAAAAAAGAAGAAAAATATTATCAACCTCACAGAGTTATTATGAGAATTAAATTAGGTAATGCATATTTATAAGCACTGCTCAAATGTTCAATGATTTACATTAATATAGCTGATGGTGGTATGGATAAAACTCTTCACTCTGCTATTCTCATTGACTCTGTAATTAGCATATCCACAATGGCACATCTTCTTCTTAGTGGCCTACTTCATTTCCATTCCCCCTTCATTTTGCCAACAGAAACTCAGTTTAGAGATCAGCCATGTGCCCAGCCCTAGTGATAAGTCATGACTGATCTAAACCAATCATGACAAACCTGTTCTCTACTTTCCCAGGCTTCCCTAGGGCAGGGGGTGGAGTCATGTGACTAAGTTCTTGCAATGAAACTCATGTGGAAATCTGCTGAGGGAGGAGAGGATGATTCTGGAAAGGTAGCCAAAGTTTCTTAGACTCTGCTGGCCCCTACCCTTCTCTCTCTTTATTGTGCCTTGAACCCAGATACGCTTCTAAGAGCTTTGGAAGACACATGCATACACTAAAAGGACTAAGAACTTCAGAGACATCAGCTATGAGATCACCAAGCCCCTGAAACAATTCACGCAGCCACCTACCTTTGGGCTTTTTATGTGAGAAAAGTAAACTTAAATTTCTAGAAGCCAGTTTTAGAGTATGTTATTACAGCTGAAAACATTCCAAATGTGTTTGTATGTGTTTTTGTTGTTGTTGTTTCCTACATGTCCTTCAAACAAATACTTATTTTAAATCCCTAGACCCCGTCATTTGGGAATAAATTATAATTTGGTCCAATCTTAGATCATCTGGTGTTCCAAAGGAAATTATCGCATGAAACATTAGTTCCGTACGATGATCTAAGAATTCTGTTATCCAATAAGTTTAGGAAATGTTGAATTCTATTTTATCATCTTCTTCATAGTACTTGTGAAATTTAATAGTTAAGAAATCTATTTAATTTGTTTAGCTGCTGTTTCCCAAATTTACTAAACTGTGAATTTTATTTATTAACACTGAACAGATCACACTTTGGGAAGAATGATCTATTTCAGATGTGACAAGTTCAATGCTTTCAATGTCCAGGCGTATAAAGTAAAGTAAATGTGTGAGACAGTCCAAAATAAGACAAAAGTGAAGAGGGCTGTGGAACTGGTGAGGTGTTAGATCACCGGTGCCTATGACCTTACCAGCCATACCTTGGGAAAATTTCCCCCATACCTCAAAACCAAAACCAAACCAAACCCAGTGCCATTGAGTCGACTCCGACTCCTAGCAACCCCACAGGACAGAGTAGAACTGCCCCATAGAGTTTCCAAGGAGTGCGTGGTGGATTCGAACAGCTGACCCTTTGGTTAGCAGCCGTAGCACTTAACCACTACACCACCAGGGCTTCTATACCTCAAAACAGCCCCCACAAATCCCCTTATCCTCAAAGAGAAGTGACAAGGGCCCTCAGGGCTGCTATGTACTATATACCAAGTCTCATCAGATCATTTCTCTTTTTCAAAAAATCCACAGAATAAAGTTCAAATGCCTTAGTTTAGTATACAGGCTGATTATGATCTGAACCCTGCTTACTTTTCCAAGTTCATTACATACCCCTCTTCCCCCACCAAAAAGGAAATACTTTTAGGGTTGTAGTTCAGTTATGTTCTCCCTTCTTTTCAGAATGCCTTTCCTTCATGTTCTTTGCAAAAGGGGACTCAGCTGTGAGTCCTCAGCAGACCAGCAGTGCTGGAGTAAGCTGGGAGAATAAGTCTCTTGGGAAGAACCTTTGGCCCCCACTATAGACTCAGTGTTTCTTGAAACATACTAGCTCTGTTCCCAATAAGCCTTGCAGGTAAGAATCTGCCTACGGCAAGTTAAAAGCTTAACCTGTCAATAGACTCATTGAAAGGCCTCACAGCCGCTTCTCTCCAGCTATTCCCAGGCAAATCCAGACACCAAAGCCTAGCCTAAATTATTCCTAGAAAGGAAGTGTGTTGATCTTCTCTACCACCACTTCAGGCACTCACTGCCAAGGTTTCAGAATCTACATTAGATCATGGCAATGACAAACAGCAGCACTCTGACTAGGATATTGAACTAATGAATAGACATTTCCTATACAGGCTACCTCTGAGAGTCTGAGAACATACATCTTAATTTCTATCACACGACCAAGGTTCTCATGGGCAATTATTTGAAAGGAGAAAATACAGTAGAACTGCTACTTAACCTGCATGGTTGAATAAGGAAAGAGGGCATAGGTAAAGAAAGCCTGGTGGTGTTCTCAGAACCCAGGTCTGCAAAGCAACTTCAGTCAGATTGGTTTATCCTGAGGATTTTGACCATCTTTGGTTCTTTTTACTCCTACCTTTCCAAAACTCCTGGTGACTAATGCCAGTGACAAGTAGTAGCACTCCTGAAGAACATACAGTTCAAACAAACTTAATTGAGAGATTATTGAAGAGACACATCAGCATAAAAGAGTGGAAATATATTTGTGAGGTCACTTTTTGTCCCATAAAGTACTCATTTTTATCTAGCCCCTGAAATGATTTTTAACTAAGAGGGATATTCTAATTAGCCTTATCCCGAAGAACTCTTCTCCTCATAACTCCAACAAGCTAGCTGGATAACTAAGCAATTCATATAGATAAGATAACAAATTATCAGTCCTTTTAAATAATTCAGGGGCATATTAATTTTTGTGAGCTCTTGAGACTGTGCTCATGCTGTAAGTTTGTTATCTGAGGTTACAGAATATTCAGGACATGTTCTCACCTCAGGTAAAGAACTACAGCAGCACAGGCTCTAAAAAAGTCAAGCCTGGAAAAAAAAAAAAAATTTTTTTTTTTTTTTTTTTTGGAAGTTAGGCTGAAACACAAATAATCTAAAGCATTTGGCACTGGCCACACACTCACGTTCTGTGAGAGGAGGCTCCTATTCTGGAGAACAGTGTTCTGACTATTTCTTTCCAATCACTTTTCCCACCAAAAAAAAAAAGTTAAGTAATAATCTCAGAGCATTGCCCGTAACACCCAATGCAAAAGGAGAAGATATGGCTGGTGAAACAGAGGATTCATCTAGTAGATAAAGCTGTTCCTTCCTTCCAGCCACCCAGCGCTATTTCAGCCAGTCCCAGACAGAGAAAGTTGTACAAAGAAGATTTCAAAGCAATGTACACATCTGGAGGTTGTATGTCAAATTGGATAATCCAAGTTAAGGAGCACATTAATATAGGCTACCTATAGCAGATATTGCAGAATCTTCTTAGAAACACAGAAGTACAGAGCTCTTTTCTTGGTCAAAGAAGTTATAAATATTTTGAACTCTAAATACCCTAAGGGCAGTTCTACTCTGTCCTATGGGATCGCTATGAGTCAGAATCAACTCGATGGCACTGGGTGTAAATACCCTAACTTTATTATTCTTTGAGATTTACCCAATTTGTGTAGAATCCTCTGCTTAGTTGTAAAATGTTAAATTCACCCATGGCATATCTGATTAATCCCTTTAAGCTGAAGGATACTCCTGAAGAAATTTTCAAATCTTTGCAAAACAATTTAATCTAATTGATGTTTCGGGTATAGGTCCCTTGGAAACATGTTGTTTTTTTTTTTTTCCCGGAAGAGCAGCCCCTCATTCATTCCTTCCATGAAGAACTGGCAGGTTATAGGTTCAGTTGGCACACCACTGAATATTTGTACCTTCACATTTACCACATGAAGAAAATGAATAAGAATTAAAGACTTTTAGATGTGTGAATTGATCTTCAGCTTTTTTCAAACATCCTTCTTCAGAGGTAGGACTGGTCCACCTGGGTGAGCATGGGATTCCAAAAGCCTTAAAGTGTGGCAACCTATCCGAGGCAGCAGGAAAAGAAGCAGAAGCATTAATACGAACTGAAAGTAAAATGCCAAAAAAAAAGCAAAATCCAAAGTGGTAGGAGATTTGAAGGAAGGAGGCAAAAGTTTGAAGTCAGAAGAGGGTTAGATCAAAGACTACATCAGAAGCAAGCAAAGAAATTTGACATGCTAACTGCAAAGAACAGTCAAGCATCTATGGCATGCTTTCAGAGTTGGGTAGGTCCAAACCAAAAAACCAAACCCACTGCCATTGAGTCAATTCCAACTCATAGCAACCCTATAGGAAGGGCACAATCAGATGACTTGAAGAATCCAGAGTAGGTGACACAAGATTTCAATCACACAGACATAAACGATCAATCATCTCAAAATAGGTCACAGACTCCAAATGATTCTTCCACAAGCCTTTGTCAAAACCCCTCTGTGAAAGGCCATGTAGGAATGTGTTCTTGGCATAGTCAGTTCAGAACCTCACCAATATTTTCAAAATTGAAAATGCTGTATTCTAAACCCTCTACTTTTCACTTTATACTCAGGGTAAAAATCCAAGTCAGGTCTTAATCTTCCCATCAAAATGTTAACTCTTCTACTTACGGGTCTCTGTATAAAGTATACGGATCTCCTTCAATCAATAACAGAATATTTGTGCTTCAGGGGGCACTGATCTTCATTTCCTATTATGTTCTATCCACTTAATTCTCACTGAGACAACTGATATTCTAGAGATAGATGACGGAACTTCATTTGCTTCAATCCCTCTACCCCTGAATCAAGTCAAATAGCCAGAAAAGCTCTGTTCAAGGACTATTATATTAGTTTCCCATAGAAATGCCTCTACAGATCAGTTTCAGATAGCACTGCCTTTTTATTGAGAGGACCAAAAACTTGTCATCCCTTGCAAAATTGCTATTTTAAAGGACTATCCAGTATATTTTGTAATGCCCACTGTATAAAACCTATCAAAAGCAAAATCTGTACAAGAAAAAATGTTACGTTCCCTGATAAACAGAACTGGCCTATTACTTTAGAATGACTTCCAGAAAGCTCAAAACTAAAATTTCTGCCTATCCTCCATTACTTACTTTGTATTCTGCATACCTGAATGCAAGAGAGCTTGGGTATTCATACACCAGTTCCCAACATCCCACTGAGGGGTAGCTGCTTGGGGTGACATTAATTCTCTAATACTGCTGGCCTGCCTGCCTGCCACAAAAGCAGAGCAGTCCAGGCCCCAGGGAGAGCTCTTAAGCAGTTGAAGATCAGGTTATTGTGCTGAACCTGCACTGCAGTGATAAAAAACCAGACAGAATACAGGCGGGGCACCAATATCTTTCCTCAGGTACACCGGGTCACAACGTCAGTATCTGTACCTTGCTGTCTTCCCCTGAGGTGTTTCGCTCTCCTCTGGTCTTTGGCCATCATCAACTGCATCAGTATGAGTGGTCTCTCATTCTCCTTGGAGTCAGCTTTCCCTCACCTGATTCAGTACCTTTCTCCATGCAAGGGAATCATTCACCTGACCCTACCCCATGCAGAGCTGCAGGAAATTCATGACTATCTCAGCCTCAACCACATCTGTGCTCTAGCACGGAGGACCTTTCCCCAGCTCCAGTGACAGGCTGGGTAGTGAAAACTCTGCAGACTCTGCACAGCCCATCTGCCCAGGTTCACAGCCATTTCTTTCTCTGGGGTCTTGCCACCTCTCTAGATTCCATTCTGGAAGCTGCACAAGTCTTCAAATATATCTTGGCATTTTTTACTGCTTCTTCCCTCCCGAAGTTAGGCTCAGGGAATAGGTGAAGATAGAGACCACTCGTCCCACTTTGCAGGGATTCAGAATATCTAAATATACATTGCATTGCTTCTCCTCAGAAGTGTTTCCAACTCCCAACCTACGGAATCCCTATCTGATTTCTGGCTCTGATTCATCTTGTATTCTTCGAACTCTATTGTTTATTCCCCGAGTACTCTTCAAAGTCGCCATGAGTTAGAATTGACTCGACAGCAATGGGTTTTGTTTTGTTTTGTTTTGTTACCAATGCTAGGTGGTTGAAATTCAAGTTTTTCTTGGCTTTCTTCTTTATACTGCATAACTTGAGACAATGAATGGCCGCAGGCCTAGGATCCAAATGAGAAATAGGAAATAGGAAAAAAAAAACAACTTTTGGTGACTATTCCAAAAATATCATGAAGCCATGACTGTCAGCCTGCTGACTGGTCTTTTATTGATGAGAAATTTATTCATTCATTAAGGGGCAGTCTTCTGCACATACCCCCAACTTTGGGACAGTAAATTTATTTTTTATTTTGGGGGCTTAAGCAGTATTTGGAACTCTGGTTGTACAGTGGTTAAGAGCTCTCAGCTGCTAACCAAAACATTGGTAGTTGGAATCCACCAACGACTCCTTAGAAATCCTATGGGGCAGTTTTACTGTCCCATAGGGTTGCTGTGAGTTCGAATTGACTCATCTGCCACTCATTTGGTTTTTTTTTTTTTTTTTTTTGAAGCAGTATTAATTAGATAGCCCTATAATTTCACAGGTCATTCTTTTCTACCTAGGAGGTGACCACCACATTATTTTTGTCTCTAAATGAGAAGCATTAACCTTGATACATGTTCTAGGATTTACCATTGGAGGCCTCAGTGCCTGTCTCACATGTTTCCAGATTTGCAAATGAAACAGAGCTGAGTATTATCTCACAACTCATGCAAATTAGATGCCAGGAAGGCTATTGAAAAGGGCTGATGGTATCATCTGTCTTGCAAGGGCATTGCTCAGATTGACAGCCCCACATTTAACCTCTTTTCTCCTTCCCATTAATCAATAGTATGTTTTGTCTTCCCTAAGAAGTCATGTGTTTTATCAAAATGAAATCCCAGCTACACTCAGGAGAGCCACCAGACAGAATCTGTCACAGGTTCCCTTTGTTCTCCTAGGCTGGAAAGGTCCATAACTGAAAAATAGATTTTGCTAAAGAATATTTAAGTAGGGTCTTTGATGTAACTGATTGGGAAGGGTGGTATAAGGGCTGTTTTTTGACTTTCAGATGCCTCCATGTTTATGGGATTCAATCAGTGGCAGCCCTGCTGGGCCCTGCCATCACTCCTGCATTTCTCATGATGTCTGAGAAAGTGTGTGCTCTGATACTGCCAGACTTATTCACCAATATATTATGTAACATATCATGACAGCCCAGGCTCAACATTAATTCAACACACCCCATGAAAAGATAAGCACCTGCACAGGCATTATTTGTGTTAGTATATTCACAGAAACCTAGCATTAGGTTCAAACTCCTCAATCAAGAGGTATATATGTTTATGACAAGAATATAATCTAAAAAATGCTCAGGAAAATAATCACTTAATCAAACAAGTATTTAGTGAATAACTACTATGTTCCAGGGACTATTCTAAATGCCCAGGATACAGTGACAACCAGACAGACAAGGCCACTACCCTTAATAGCTTATAATCTTAGTGGGAAGAAAGAACATACTAAAAATAAATAAACAAACCAGATGATTTCAGATTGAAGTAAGTGCCATGACAAAAATAATACATAGTGAGGTGTTAAGAGGCAACAAACAGTGGGGTAGACACACTTTATGTAAAGTGGTCAGGGAAGGCCTCTCTGAGGAGGCAATGTCTGATGTAAGACAGGAATGACGAGAAAAGAAGATATAAAGCAAACCAGGGTTCAACGGTGCAAAGCCCTACAAATGAACTTGGGATAATTCAAGAATTGAAAGACCAGTATGGCTGGAGATTAGTGGCCAAATCAGAAGGACAGGAGGGGCTAGAACCCGTGGGAATACTGTGAAGAGTTTTCTGCTGGAGGTGGCATGCTCTGTTTTTAAAATGTCACTCTGAGTGCAGTGTGAAAACTGGGTAATGGTGAAGCGAGAGTGAGGCAGAGACACTGGTTAGGAGATAGTAGCATAACACAGGTTGAGTAATGACAGGGACTTAGACTAGGATGTTTGGGGAAAAGAAACCATATTGATTTTCAGTCAGAAATACCACCAAGACTTTATTCTAACACTAACGGATGCTGAGAGAATCAGATACTGTACCACTTTCTCCCCACTGAGAAGTTTTTGGAGAGAAAACATGTTTGGAAGGAAAAAGGAAGAAAACAAAGGGACAGTACACTGAGGATGACATTTGCAACAAAGAAAAGCAGGCATAAGTTTTAGTAATGAACACCATTTCAATGTTTCATGATTCCACTTTTTTTTTTTTAAAGAGTAAAGATCAAAGGTTACAAATGCCAAGTGCTTAAAGGCAAATTCAGATAAAAAGGGTTTGACAATAAAACTTATCTTTATAGTAGATGAAAGAAAATTTCAGAAGAGGACATCTACCTCTTGCGACAGGGAGAAAAACATACTTAAATTTAGTCTTACTGGGAACTCCAACTTCATTAATTGGCTAATCAAAGCTCTTTGTTTAGTTTCAATTTCTTATCAGCGCAAAGAAAGGCCTTTCATGCACAGCTCCCATCTGTATAAACAAAGTTTCCACAATTCTGGGGAGACAGCCTCTTCTTTGTGCAGGATTCTTTGTTTTAAATGTTCTCTTTTCAATCCAGCTAGGCAAAAAAAGGAAGCATAAAATTTTTATTGCAGATTAAATTCCACAGGTGGCAGCAGTGGAGATGCAAAAGAGACAGACTCAAAACATATACATAAAAGATGAGACCAATGAAATGAGACCAGTGAGATTCGTTAGTGGACTGCACACGAGGGACAAATGAAAGGGAGGAATCAAGGCTGATTTTGGACTTAAGCAATAAAGTAGATATTTATGAACATCAGGGACCTTTTCCTAAGGAGTCTTAGGAATGGTTCTTATTGGTTTAATAAAGATTCCAAGCTTCTTGAGAACAAGGATCATACTACCTGTGTAAGAATAGTAGATGTAGTTAAAGATGTATAGATTGCTCTAGATTCAGGTTCAAATAGAAACTACATTAATGAGGATTTGGAATCAGAAGATTAAAGGGCTTCCTTTGGTTTCCTGGTCGTAAAATCAATTCCTGATAATATATAATAATAAATATTATAATCGTTAACATTTGAGTGATTACTTTGTGCCACTTTTGGGATACTTTGTTGTGTTGTTTCATTTAATCTCTATAAAACCCTATAGATCCTATTATTATCCTCATTTTACAGACGAGGAAAATTAAGACAAAGTGTTGCCAAATAATTCACCCTAAGAGGCAAATTAACACCCATGCTCACCATAAAGCTTAGTACCAGAACCACTAGGTTTTACTACCTTCCAGCGGTGAATGATATTCCTAATATTCTGGAAAGAGCCATCAAACAGGCACCATAAGGGACATGAGAAATTCTGTGGACATACGTCTCATAGAAGCAGAATTTCAAACAGAATGGATGACACCATCTAAAGTTCAAGACCTGGAGCACTACTCCGTACAGGGATACACCCTGATTGCTGTATTGGACACAGGATGGCCTGGTGCCTAAGATGGTAAACCATGTCCTTTTGAGCTACATCTGCGGCAGCCCTTGCCACTTACGGAAACAGTGCCTTTTCTTTCCTTTGTGCTACTATCTCCACATCTGGGACGTGTAATTTCAGAGGGCATTTACATGGTTTTCCTTTTGTCCTTTATGCAAAAGGAGAAAACATCAGTGGCCTCTAAACTTTTTCTTGTTGCTTTTTCCCTGGGAATGCCCCAATACTATTTGGAATGCAGAATTCTACACAGAATAATGATTGAATGTATGGGCTTGGTATCAGACCTGATTTTGAGTCCTGGCTCTGTCACTCTAGCTTTATGACTTCCAGAAACTCACATTGACTTTCTACCCAAAGGTTTCTTACAAGTGAAATAGGATTGATAGTATCTCCAATTCCCAGGGTTACAATGAAGTAATCAGGTAGTGCAATTGGCACATGAGAGGTCTCCACAACCGCCAGCTGCAGCAGTAGAAGCCATCTAAACTTGCCCAGGGGTAATGGTGAGGGAAACAATTTTTACTACATGGAACAAAGAATAAAAGCAAAACAGAGAATCCAGGATATAAAATATTAAATCCCTCAAATCTAGACTCAGACCAACAATGATGTCTCTTTAAGGTGCTTCGAACATAATTGTGTCTATGCTATTTTAACACGTATTTCTACTTTCTAAATCAGTGTACGCCTCAGAACCACAGGATGTTAATAGGTGTTACCCACCCATAAAAAGCCCTCCTGGTCATGTGAGATTCGGAATTTCCACAGGATTCTTTATCACAAGATCTCTTAACAGCATTAGTGTGCTTATGCACACTGAAATCTCTAAGAGGAAGATATATTATGCTACATTTCAAATTTAACTGGCCACAAAACCTCTTCTGATGTAGCACTACCACAATTAGCGTTCTGCAGAACACTTTTTGGCAAACAATGCTCTAATTGTTTCAAGTGTTTCAGCCTTGTCATTCAGGTTAAACCATAAAGTTCCCAAGAAAAACCAAAAAAACAAACCCACTGCTGTCAAGTAGATTCTGATTCATGGTGACTCCATAGGATAGAGTAGAACTACCCTGTTGGGTTTCCAAACAGCGGCTGGTGAATTTGAACTGCCAACCTTTTGGTAGGCAGCCAAACACTTAACCACTGTGCCACCAGGGCCCTAAGTCCCCAAGAATAGAAAATTTCCTTTTTTTGTATTCCCCATAGTACCAGCATAGTGTGGGGAATGAACATGTTCAGTAAATACGTGCTGACTGATAAAACTACTGTAGTTACTTAACCAGGATATATTTTCTATTTCTGGAGTTCCTACTATGTGCCAGGTAGTATCTTAAGAAAACCGGAATTGATCATATACAGTCCCTGCTCTCCAAAAACACACAGTCCAGTAAAGAAAGACAAGTATATAAGTAATCGCAGTATTTCACACCTAATTATTATGATGACATGTTTTCAAGGCCTTGAGGATAACACAAGGAAATGAGAGCTTCATCAGGAGAGGCAGGATGGAAAGGAAGGACTGGAAAGGGTTTCACTGAGGAGGTGAAAATGAGCCAAAGCTTGAGCATTGTCTCCAGGCAGACAAGAGGTAAAAGGGCATTCCAGAAACTAGCAACAGGCATGTCCAAAGGACAGACAATGAAATTATTTTAGCTTGAT
The DNA here is from genome assembly GCF_024166365.1 of Elephas maximus indicus. Classification (NCBI taxonomy): domain Eukaryota; kingdom Metazoa; phylum Chordata; class Mammalia; order Proboscidea; family Elephantidae; genus Elephas; species Elephas maximus. Next base: position 39,239,115 of record NC_064837.1, on the reverse strand, counting down.
GACTGAATGAGAATTCTGTGTGGCTGGTAGTGGGATGGAAATGGAAATGGCACTGCAATGGGAAATGGAGAGAAGGGAGGTGGGGGAGACAGGTCACCAAGTGCTCATATTTTATACACTCTATTTAAAGGTTTTAATTGTTCTTGAATTAATGGGGAGCCGGTGACAAATTTGGGGCTCCTTGAAAGTGGCCAGGAAGTTATTAGCAGGTAGGGAAAGGTAGAATGGAACCACATGCTCCCTGGAGTATTCCCAACTTGAGATCACTGCTGGTAACATATGATGCTACGTTTCCTCCTAATCTAGTTTCCGAATTGAGACAAATCCCTATAATCTCAGTTTGATGACACCATAATATCAGTACAATTGTCATTTCCTCATTCTAGGTAACTTCTTTTGGAAAAATAGTGTCTCTCCAGTATGAGGAATTACTAATTGATATTTTGACTATTTGTAAAAAAAGATTAATATGCAAACCTGTGGGACCCTGTGAATCATATTATTATAAACAGATCTCATTTGGAAACCCCATGATACGTGAAGAACAGAATTGTGTCAACAGTGCCTTTGGAGTTATTTCTGGTTTGTTTTTAAAAATTAGTCCTTAATATGAGAGTACACAGGGAAGATACTTGGTTGACACATGCTCTGTAATATAAGAAAAGGGTTATGATACTAGATTGTAGTGGCACGAGCGATTAGTAAAACTGCTGTTTGGGAAGATCTCAGTGTACACTTGTAAACATGTTTTAAAAAATTTACATTATCCTATAAGGATTTTCCTAGAATAAACCTGAGATTTAAGCCCCTCACTAAACCCCATAACTCACAGTCTAAGTCTCTGGTCCTTAGAAAATGCCACCGTCTTCTTCCCTCTCCCTCTCCTCACTCAAGCCCACCTGATTATTAGACCTTCCCACACTGTATCACTTCACCACCTGTGCAATAAGACAGAATTCCACCTGAACCCATTTCCAAGTAACATGATTTCACAGAGAATTTTCAATTCTCTGCACAGTCAAAAAGAACTAAAGAAAGCCATCCTAAACCAGGTTCAAATAGGCAGTAACCATTTCACCATATTTGATGGTGCGAGGAGAGCAGCTGCTGGTACCTGCAGGGAGAATGCAGACCCGCTCCTGAGAATGACAAGGGGCAGTGAGGGAGGTATTTACTCTAGGAAACCTTTCTAATTGAAACTACAGAACGGGAAAACAAAGCTCTGATTATTCCCAGAGAAAGCAAGCCAGGTAAAGAACAAAGCCCCCGGCTAATCCTGAGGGCTCTGCTTTGAGAATATAATCAATGATAATCCCACAGGCAAGCAGAGGAGGCTGCTGCTTACCTGAAGAATCGAAGGGGTGCCTGGTATTAGAAGCCAGCTCTTCACCTTGGGTCTCAGAAGGAGGCAGCGCTTGGTGGGTCTCCACCTCTGCCCGTGAAACCACTCATATTCATCAACCAAAGGTAATGAGGTTCAGAGGTTCATTTTAAGAGGTAAATTTATAATTTAAAACAGCATATGGATTTATTAATCAATATGTCTGTTTACACACTGCTTGTGCTAGGCTATGGGGATACCTAAACAGCTTCATTCAAACCCCAAGACCCAAAAGTCTAGTTTTATACCATCAGTGAAGCCTGCCCTGTGCACAATATAAGTGTTACTCTGGTAACATGACATAGGCAGTCCTGAAAAACCTCAAGCTCTACAAAATTAGACCCTACAAATAACCAGGCTGATGGGAAGTACGGGGTTAAGGCAAATCGCTGAAGACCTACACAACCTGGTAACCAGAACACGATTGATGGTAATAATAGTCAGGCGATAACCCAGAAAGGCTAAACATGCAGCCTAGCAGGGCCAGAGGATGCCTCAGGGGATACAAAAATACTCTCCACCCTAAGAGTGGAAATGCTGCCTGCAGACCTGGGACAATACAGGTGGAAACAGAGCTTTGTGCACAGGAGGGAAGTGCAACTTGCCCAAAATGGGGGCGGCCACAGGTTCTTGTGTTTAGTAAGAGCTGTAAAGCTCAGTGGCACAACAGTTAAGCCTCAGCTGCTAATCAAAAGTTTGTTGGTTTGAACCCGTCCAGAGACTCCACAGGAGAATAGACCTGATGCTCTGCTCCCATAAAGATTATAACCTAGAAAACACTACGGGGCAATTCTACTCTGTGACATGGGGTCACTATGAGTTGAAACTGACTCCACGGCACCTAACAACAACAGAAACATGCCTCAAACAACTAAGGGTCTTTTTCTTTCCTACTGAAAGTTATAATGCTTCTCCTATCCTGGTTCACTTTGCCTAGGGACAGTTATGTATGGATTAACAATGCCCATGTTATGCTGACCTCATTCCCTCATTTAAATCAACTACACACTAGCCAATTCATGCTATAGAGAACTGTGTTGCAGCAGGACAACTACATGACTTTCGTCCCCACATATCTCTAGAGTCCCAAGGAGAAGAGGGAATGGATATCTGGGAACAGGACACAAATTGTCATAGTTAACTATCATCAAATCAGCCCCCAACTCATGGCAACCCCCCACACAACAGGATCCATAGGGTTTTCATTGGCTGATTTTTAGAAGTAGATTGCCAGGTCTTTCTTCCTAGTCTTAGTCTGGAAGTGTATTAGGCATCCTAGCAACACTCAGCCTCTACTGACAGACGAGTGGTGGTTACACAAGCGGTGCATTGGTCAGGAGTCAAACCCAGGTCTCCAGCATGGAAGGTGAGCATTCTACCATTGAACCACCATTGCCCTTTTAAAAGACAGAAATAGTGATCCTAAAATTCACTGCCATTTGCCTTTGTGTACACCTGACAGTAAGGGGATGTCCGAGCTTATGGGAAGCATGCTTGAGAGTGGATGTGGGCAGACGTAGTCACACGAAGGGGTTTTATAACTAAGAAGAAAATGAGAATGTAGTTGCGTGGAAGTCAGGAGGAAAAAGTGTTTCGAGAACAGCCAACTGTGTATTATACTTTTGAGAGATCAAGTAAACTCATAACAGAAGAACACTGAACCCGGCAACATGGAAAACACTGTTTTGCTTGGTGAGAGGGGTTTCAGTATGGCAATGGGGATAGAATTCTGATTGGAGTGGCCTGGGAGGACAGCGTGTTGTAAGGGAAGTTCAGAAACTACACCAGGGGTCTGTCAAGGGCCAGAAAGTAAATATTTTAGGCTTTGTGGGCCATATGGTCTCTGTCATAACTACTCAACTCCGTTCTTGTAGTGCAAAAGCAACCACGATAATAACAAATGAGCATGGCTGCCTTCCAATAAAACTTTACTTATGGACAATAAAATTTGAAGGCCATATAATTTCATAAGTCACAAAATATTCTTTTTGATTCTTTCCAACGATTTAAAAAGGCAACAACTATTCTTAGCTTACGGGCTGTATAAAAATAGGTGGCAGGCCTGATTAGGCCTCTGGGCCTTAGTATATTGACCCCCGCAAAGGGACCACTCTTTAGAGAAGATGTGCTGTAAATGATGTTCAGTATATGATGCAGAATCTATAGATCAAAATGGAATGGAAGCTCCATGCAGGAGAGTCATTTTCTCTTTTTCTCTAGTGTCTCCTCAGCTTCTAACGCAGAGCTCAGCATACAGTAAGTATTCACTAAATAGGTGCTAAATAAATGCATTGGTTTTAACTGAGCTCTGACTCTTATGTCTACTTTCTGCTATATCTCCTTGTCACACAGTCATATAGACAAAAAAACCTGTTGCCGTCGATTCCGACTCATAGCGACCCTATCGGACAGAGTAGAGCTGCTCCACTGAAGTTGTTGAGGGATTTCATTTTACTTGGATCCACAATCAACACCCATGGAAGCAGTGGTCAGGAAGTCAAATGATGCATTGCATTGGGCAAATCTGCCACAAAAGATCTCTTTAAAATATTTAAGAGCAAAGATGTCACTCTGAGGACTGAGGTGCACCTGACCCAAGCCATGGTATTTTCAGTAGCCTCATATGCATGCAAAAGCTGGGCAATGAATGAGGAAGACTGAAGAATTGACACCTTTGAATTATGGTGTTGGCTAAGAATACTGAAAGTACTATGGACTGCCAGAAAAATGAACAAAATCTGTCTTGAAAGAAATAGAATGCTCCTTAGAAGCTAGGATAGTGAGACTTTGTCTCACATACTTTGGACATGTCACCAGTCCAAAGTACTTTGGAGGGTCCAGTCCCTGGAGAAGGACATCATGCTTGGTAAAGTTGATGGGCAACAAAAAAGAGAAGACCCTTAATGAGATGGACTGACATGGTGGCTGCAAAAATGGGCTCAAGCATAACAATTGTGAGGATGGCAGAGCGCCAGGCAGTGTTTTGTTGTCTGGTACACAAGGTCGCTATGGGTTGGAACTGAATTGACAGCATGTAACAACAATAATCTTTATGGAAGCAGACTGCCAGATCTTTTTCCCGCAGAGTGGCTAAGGGGTTCGCTAACTTGGTCTTGCTTGGAATCCCCCAATACAGACATCTGCCTGCACACCCAGACTTGAACCCTGCAAGCACAATGGAGACTAAGCATCCTGTCTTTGAAAACACCCCTAAGATGAATAAGGAAATTCCCCCACCTCAATCCTCATGTCAATTTTCTTTTAGCGAAGAAAGAATCCCTTTCCTTAATAGAGATACTTAGCTACCTGGGTAAGACCAGGAAGATAGGCATACTACACACACACACATATATATATTTTGCTTTCCTTTGTCCTTTTCTTTCTTCCCCTTATAGGCCCGCTACCTTGTCTTTCTCACAAAGAGCCTCTGAGCTGCTTTGCCTGATAAGCCCATGAATGGTAAGCCCTTTCAGACTTCCCCAGGGTCTCTGGCAGCTATGCTGGCTGAGGGAGTGGATAACCCTGGGTTTGAGGAGTGACAGAATTTCCCTTGATCCACTAGCTGACTTGGTAAGCACTCTGCTACACACAGATCCAGGGTCTGTGTTTCCAAAGATCACAGAGCCAAGGAGAGGTACTGGCAGTACAGAATTTCCTCCACAAAAATGACTCAAGAGGCAGAGGCTCACATCTCTCTCGTCTGAGCTCACATCACTTACAGTGTCAGCCACTTGGAATGTGATCACACACCGTGCTGTGATATTAAAGCCCTCCGCCCAGCTTTTCAGTTTTATCATTCTTTGCACACTCTTTTTCCTCCCCCCGAACCTCCATTTGAGTCACACTGAATTTTCTGCCATTTTTTGAACAACCTGTTTTCATCCACTTCATTTTTTGGCTCATTTTGCAGCCTCAGCCTCAAATGCCTCTAATCTACCTGCCCCCCACCCCCACCCCACCTCAACCCTCGTCTCTCTCTCTGTTTCAAAGTCCTATTGGAATCTAAAGGCTCTACTCTAAATTCTCTCTTCTCCAGGAAATTCTCCCAGATGCCCAGGCTGGCATTCACCTCTCCAGGCCCTACTCTTCATTTCACTTTGTTTCCTCCTCCACTGCAACATCAGTCACATCTAGAAGACTTCAACGGAGAGTACAGGCACTTTAGAATTAGATACTTGGTTCAAATCTCATCTCTGCCACTTACTCCCAAAGAGACCTTTAAAAAAGCCTCTCTGAGCTTGTTTTCTCATTGGCAAACTAAATATTTCCAGGTTTACCTGAGTACCAAATGAGATGAATAGAAAGAACACAGCAAATAGGTGATCAACAAAGGACAATTTCCCCATCATCCAACCCCCATTCTGTAAAGAATGTCCTTATATACACAACTTCCATATTTGTTCCTACCCAAGGATTTTCCGTAAGGAATCTGGCATATTTTCTCAAGAGGAAAATGATTGAATCCAAACCCCTAAAACCAGTCTCTTAGGTTAAACAAAAACAGAATCAGAGAATCAGTAGAAGGAAGCCTAAGAGAGCATCTGCTACAACAATGTTAGCCTCGTACCAATATTCCAGGCCCACAAAACTGCTTTGCAAAAGGTCTTCCTCTCCAGCCCATCTCCCTTCAATGTGTAACTATACCTGTAATAGTAGCAACACCTCCTTGGTTTGTAAATAAGGGAAGTGTTGAAAGAAACAATGAAAAAGTCATTCGCCTTGTATAGCTGTCCTTATGTTTTACCAGTCTTTGATATTTCTGATCTCATTTTAAATTCCTGCTTGCATTTAAACAACCCTGTTCAAAGTGATGATATGGGAACAAGTGCAGTTTCTCCCACTTTACAACAAAAATGTTTGAGCCATAATGGTGAGGACAATGGAGCAAGGCTGCCATTGATCTCTTTACCATAGAAATGGAAGTCCTTCCCTGGCCAGCCAGTGGAGGGCCTGGGTCAAGGGTAGGCTCAAGTTTGGTCTGCAGCCATCTTCATTCCCGGGGCTTGTCTTGTCTCCACCAGATTGAGCTGGAATGACACTAGAAATGAAGTGCTTAGAATAGAAGATTTTCAATTTGCAATGGAAAAAAAACAAGGGCAGGAGGAGCAAGGCAGGACTTGACAGCTCCATGAGTAAAAAATGCTTTAAAAAAAAAAAAAGATTTACCCAAGAAGATAATCACATTGAAAAATCAAAATCTCCTCAAGCAAAGCAAACTGTATGCCAGTAAAGGTCAGTTATTCCTCCTACATCAGAATTATTGCAACCAACTATTTGTTTTAAAGTGAGTTCCTTAGTGTTTGTATTTACAGACCCTGGCCCCTCTCATGTAAGGAGACTACTGAAGGAAAAAATAAAGTAACCAGAAACATCACTTCCTATGACCCATGCCTGGGAATCTTAAATGGTGCTTGGCTATTTAAATATGTTGTTTATACTGAATTCAAAGTGCATTATCTTACATTCTCAATTGATGTTGAAACACTTAGCCAAAATAACTATGTTGGACTTTAACAGCTTGGGTTTAAAAATAGGTAATATCAGATTTTTCTCACTAGCTTTGAGTTAGCTCTTGATCATCCAGCAGTAATGTCAGTAAAGCTGAAAAGAGTCCCCAAGCTGTAAAGGAGTCATTGAACAGTGGGGAAGGGATTTTAGGAATCTGCTTAAGTTGTTTCCTGAAGGAGTTTACAGATGTTAATAAGAGTAACAAATCATGGTCAAAGCTAAAGTTGAGATGGTTGAGACAACTAAAGCTGTTGGCTCCAATTAAAAGCCAAAGAGCACTTGGTGGTGGGACTTCCGAAATGACAACTCTCAGCTTGAGGACTGCCAAGATGCGGGGTTAGAAACATCCAGGGAAGACCATTCCCAGTAGGAAACCAGCAAGTTAATGGGTTCCTACAGGGAAGTTTTACTCTGTCCTATAGGGATGCTATGAGCTGGAATCGACTAGACAGCAATGAGTTTACAGGGCACAAACCTAGGTTAGGGGCTGTCAGACTCTTGGTAAATCGCCAGGTTGGTAACTATAGAATCATACACCCACCATGTCAGACCCTGTATACGGGCTTTACATCTCATTTGATCCACATGACACTTCTGCAAGGTGGAAATTATCTACATTTTACAGATGAAGGGATCGCGACTCCGAGGGGTGAATTAACCTGCCTGAGATGGCACAGCTTCAGCGGCAGAGTTGGTGTAAGGATATATCATATCCCCACTTTCAACTTCTCTGTAATCTACTATCAATTTGTTCCATATCTGTTCTGACACCAACTGTAAATGCACTTCTTCCTCCGACCCCAACCACCTGGAGTTAGGTCAGACCTCACAAGTTAAAAGGGTACAGTCCTCCAAATCGCCATCTGCCAAAAACCTCAGATGCCATTTGTAGGCTTCAGAGCCCCCGTGACACGCTCACTTCTGACCTGTTAGCTACAGATTTGGGGTTTTCCCATTATCCCTTTAGGATGCCAGCCACAAGCTCAGGGCATCCCCTAGCACCTGCCCTCTGGCCTGCTGACTCCCTAGGGTTCAGTAATTCATTAGAATGACTCACAGAAAGTGCTATACTAACGAATCCAGTTTTACTATAGCACGAATAACACAAATAAAGAGATGCATAGGGCAAGGTCTGAGTGTTCCCAAAGGGATTCCATGTCCCCAAAAGGTACATGCTTCAACTAGGAAGTCCCTGGAGCTTCCATGTCTAGAACCTTTAACATGGGCTTATTACATAGTCATGATTGCGTAAATCAGCCCACCTCCCCTGAGGTCAGAGGATATCAGGAGATGGTGTTTCTGGCCTGGCCAGCCTCCATCTGAATTATCTCTTAGCATACCTCAAGTGTGGTCTGGAGGTCTCATCAAAGACTCTTCAATCACTAGGGAAATTTCAAGGTTTTAGAGGTTATCTCTCAGGAACTAAGTACAAAAACCAAATTTTTGGAGTAAGGTTCATGTAAAGCCCACAGAAGGGATCTGAGCTGTTTGTATGGTGTTTAAATTTAAGTACTTACCTCGATGAAGCCCTGACTCCCCAGAGGTCAGGGACAGGGGAATTAAAGATATGAGGTTTTGTCAAGAAGGCCAAAGTCAAGAGCAGGGTCCACCCATCTATCATTTGACCTTTTAATGCTCTGTGCAATGGCAGGAAGTTAAAAGGTGGGATTTGACAGTGTGCCATGACTGCCAACGGATTTAGTTTTACATGCTACTTCATGCTCTCCAGTCTTAATGCACATTCCCTGGTTTTCAGTACGCTTCTGCCTCCCCTGCTTGGTTCAGGGGCCCTTCTAAATTCTCTTATACAGAATGTTCATCTCCACCATGCAAGGTCTCTTGGTCTCAGTGTACTTGACAGTTCCTATAAGACATCCACTGCATACAGAACCCTGCATACAGAACAGCCTCTAACTTTTCTTATTTCCTTTCACTTGTAGCCTCTTTCCTCCACCTCTCCCACCATTGGACTGGAGTTAAAGCCCAAACAGGAAGTCAGAGTGTCCCAAAACAGCCATAATACTGAGGGCTAAGCAAAGATTCTAATTCTATGGAGACATTCTAATGATGGTGGGTTTAAAAACCCCTCATTCCCTCTTTCTTTGGTTCCTAAAGAGGTCACAATTCAGTCTGATCAAACACTCGTACAGGTTCTGTTAAACAGCAGATTAAAAGAACAAGGACCTTTTTACAGATATTTAGGCTTGAGTGGAAATTTACACTGCTGGCCTCCAGCCCATCGCTGAGAAAACATTTACTCTCTGCCAGAAGTACCGGCAACTCCTTTCTCAGGTTCTGCTTGTTGATTCAGAGGGTATACCAATACCTGTCCTCTTCTCAGGACCCGCCTGTCGGTTACCGAGCTCCTTCTCTTTTTCTCCATATTCCACAGTGCACTCAGAAGCGCTTAACTAATGCTTTAATATCAGCTTAATTCTGCTTCCATTATTCCCTGAACTGTGACAGCCCCATTGCGTTTCTCCCTTTTAATGTTTAATGCTGCTATGACTGTTACTGATAAGGACTAAATTTTACCCCAGGATGCCCAGGGCATAAATGTTTTTATTAGGAGTACAAGAAAAGGAAAGCCATTCTGAAAAACAGAAAAGATTCCAGTGATTTCCCTCTGGAGACTCATTGAGCAGAGAGCAGAGCCAACTTGTGGTTATTATTTGATCAGCTCGAGCTAATCTGTGTTGATGCCTCCTGCCAAGCCCTGCCATTTACACATGATTTCTTACCTACTAATACATAATGTATAGATCTGTATATAGGCAAATCAATTATCCTGCTTCAAGGAAGCAAAGCCTAACTAATGGAAACATTAGCTTAGACTTTGGGAAAATTGAATAATTGAAAACCTGAGTGTGTATGCGTCTTAGGAGTGTGTATGGAGGGAGGGGAGTGTGTGTGTCCAAAGAAAAGGGAGCGGCAGGGGGTGGGGGGGAAGGAGTACAGAAAGCAAAGAAGAAGGAAGTCAGGGGCAAAAGTATATCACCTGGGGCCAAAATAACCTGGCTGTTCTGTACAGAGGACATCTGAGCCTAACAACCAACATCCATGTAAACAACACTTAGATGAATCAAGGAATTTTGGCTTTCTTTTGTCAAATTGGAAACCCTGGTGGCGTAGTGGTTAAGTGCTACAGCTGCTAACCAAAGGGTCGGCAGTTCACATCCACCAGGCTCTCCTTGGAAACTCTATGGGGCAGTTCTACTCTGTCCTATAGAGTCACCACGAGTCGGAATCTACTCAATGGCACTGTGTTTGGTTTTGGTTGTTTTTTTTTTTTTTGTCAAATTATCGGATGTAATAAGATATAAAAAAAAAAAAAAAGATATACATTTAGCTTTATTGAGCCAAGCTAAGAATCGGCACGAACATATACTGAAGAAATTATAAGTAACAACCTGTTCTAGAGAAGATTTCTCTGCCATGCTTGAGCTCTTCCGTTCACAAGAAATGTGAAAATTCATGGCACAGACACAGTGTCTTAGTATCTATGGGGGGCTGGAGGATGTGAAATTAAAAGGAGCCGGGAGTACTTTTGAAGGCTGGCTGAAGAGTAAGTACTGTGTGTTTGTGCAACCATCTCTATTCAGGAGACTGAGTTTTAAAACTTTAATAACGTATACTATGCCCTTTCAGTTATTTACGTGTAAAAGTGTTACTGGATGTGTTACTTTTCAAGAAATACAGATTTTCTAGGTCAACTTATTCCGTAATTTTGATTTTGCATTCCTCTAAGAAATTCCTAGGACTGAACTCAGTTGCTAGCATGTAGCTGGTACTTAAAAAAGGTTTAAATGGAAAAATGGATGAGCGAGTGAATGAAAGGTACCATGTCCATATGGCTAGAGAAACTTACATATCTGGGGGTATAGGCAGACAATATTAAAATATTTTAAAATTATAAGATTTTTACAAACATGTTTAAAATGATTACAATCTCCTTCCAGTATTTGATAGGAAGTCCATCCTTCTCTGCAGCAGACACCGAATAAGGAGCTTCATATTTGTGAGTGGAAGACAGAAAATACAGGCGCCCATTTAGTGAATTTTTCACTTGGGAAGTCATAATCTTTACAGTTATGAGACTCAGCTATAACAACATTAAGTAAATTCAAGCGACGCCAAGATCAGCAGAGGCAAGAAGAGTCTGTGATACTTATGGTGGAATTCCAGACAGGTGTGGAAAATTCCAGATGGTTCATAGGATTTAAAAAAATAAAAGAGTAAGCCAAACAAATTTACTCTAAAACAAATACTGCATTTTAATGGTAGCCTGCAAAATTCTGTATCTTAAACTTCTGTAAGACAGAATATTATAATGATGTGAGCAGACAGAAATGCATTCTGATGCTACCATCACTAAGAACTGCCAGGTATTGAATGCCTTGTGCTGTGCACTTTGTGTGCTTTGTTTAACATTCAGAATAGCCCAGAGCTGAGTATCATCATCATTTTATAAATGAGAAAATTGATATACAAAAGGTGAAGTAACTTTCCAAGCTGACATAGCCAGGATGTGAAAGAGTTCGTATTTGAACCTAAATCGGCCTGACTCTAAAACCCAGCTCTCGGTCTTCAAGAACCACTGCCTTCTGATTCCAAGAAAGATGAATATAGAAAAGAATGCTTTGTTAGTTTGTGCTAGTCCAGACATCACTTTAATACACACCTTCATGGAGGTCCTATGCTGTCTTTCACCCTCCCACCTAGCCCCATACGCACTTCTCCTCCCTTCCCACTAGCCCCCAAGTCCACTCCACCCCCACTCGATGGCTTATACAATGCCACCATTTTTTTTTTCTTATTTTTTTCTTCCTTCCTCCCACCTAGCCCGATATGTCACCTCCCTCAGGTCCTATGCCATTTTTATTTTCTTTTTCTCATTCTTCCTTTTCTTTCTCCCTCTCACCTAGCCCCATAATGCCACCTCTGCCCCCTTTCTGTCAGTCGCTGCTGCAGCTATAAAGCCACTGGTCAGCTGCCACCCTGTGTCTTCCCCACCCCCACCTGCCAGCTCCTGACGCACTGCCATTTTTTTCTTTCTCTCTCCCACTTAGGCCTGTATACCACCAACCCTTCCTGGTGGCCCTGTTGTGGCACTTTGGCTAGAGATCCCATGATGCACTGCCTTGCCGCTGCCCCAGGTCTGGCCCACTCCCACCCGCTGGCACCAAATGCACCACCATCACTATTTTTTTTTCTTTTATTCTTTTTCTTTCTCCCACCTAGCCCTGTACATCACCTCCCTTCCCTTCACACCAGCCCCCAGGTCCTTCCCGCTTCCACCTGTCAGACCCTACCATGCCACCATTTTTTTTCCTGTTGCTTCCTTTTCTTTCTCCCTTTCACTTAACCCCATGCACCACATTCCTCTTCCCCCACCAGCTGCAGCCATGGCTAGAGAGCCACCATCCCATCCCACCAGCAAGTCCCCACCACACTGACAGTTTTTTTTTTCCCCCCTTTCTTTAGTATCTTTTCTTTCTCCCTCCCACCTAGTTCCACACGTCACCTCCTCTTTCTTTCTACCGGCTCCCAGGTCTGCCTCACACCTGCTTGTCAGCCCCCACAGCACTGCCATTTTTTCTCCTTTTTTCCTTTACTTTTTCTCCCTCCCTCCTAGCCCTGTATGCCACCTCCCCACTTTTGTGATGGCTCCTGCCATGCCACCATGGATAAGAGTGCTACAGGTACACTGGCCCACCTCTGCCCTGGGCCCACCCCACTCCCACCCACTGGTCCCCACTGCGCAGCCATTTATGTTTTTATTTTATTTTTTCTATGTTCTCTTTCCCACCTAACCTCATACACTGCTTCTCTCCTCTTCTCACTGGCCCACGGCTCTACTCTGCCCCCACCCACCAGCTACTGCCTTGCCACCTCTTTTTTTTCTTTCTCCATCCCTCCCTCCTAATCCCATACACCACCCCCCTTCCTGCCAGCCCCCACCACACCACTGTGCCTCGAGATTTGCTTGCAGAAACTTCCCAAATACCATGAAAGATGAAAAGCTGACCACCCAAGAAGCTCAACTAACCCCATATAAGATAGACCCCTAAAGAAAGTCACCAAGACATATCCTAATCACACTTGCCAAAAACAAACACAAAGAAAGAATTCTGAGAGCAGCTAGAGAAATATAAAAAGCCACTTACACAGGGAAAATAATAAAACTAAACTCTGATTATTCAGCAGAAACTATGCAGGCAAGAAGGCAATGGAATGACATAGAACTGAAAGAAAACTGCCAACCAAGAATAATAAATTCTACAAAACCCTAAGATACAATGGTAAAAATTAGGACATATCCAGATAAACAAAAGTTAAGGAAATTTGTAAAAACCAAACCAAACTTACAAGAAATATTAAAGGGAGTACTTCAGTTAGACAACCAACATCAGACAACCTGAGTCTATGACACAGGATAGCATCAGCCAGATACAAACCTAGGTATAAAGAACTTTCAATAATGAAACAAAGCTGAAAGACTTAAAGCAGGAAAACAGATGTTAATCTGTAAACGATTACAATGTCAAAACAATAAAAAGGCAAATAAATGGTGTGTAGGTATAGAACTTTCCAATGAAGAAGTTAAGGCAATACCAAGTAATAAAAGACTGGTGCATACTTAGGAAGATAAGGGTAAATCACAAAGAAAGTTAACAAACCTACCCATCAAAATAAAAAAGAAAATACATAGAAGAGACTTAGTAAAAAAAAAAAAATCTGCAATAACCAGAAGAAAAGAAAATCCACAAAGGAATTTGTTATTGGTAAGTAAGAGAAACAAAAAAACATCAGCACCACAAAAAAAAAGCACACTATGGCAGCAATAAACTCATACCTATTGATAATCACACTGAAGGTAAATAGCTTAAATTCATCTGTAAAGAGACAGAGTGTCAGAATGGATAAAAATGTATGACTTATCAATATGCTGTCTACAAGAAACACACCTTAGACACAAAGAAAAATATATTAAAAATCAAAGGATGGAAAAAAATTTATCAAGCAAACAATAACCAAAAAGGAGCAGGAGTAGCAATACTAATCTCAGACAAAATAGACTAAGGCAAAATCAACCATAAAAGACAAGGACATTACATAATGATTAAAGTGTCAATCCACCGAGAAGACAAAATCCTAATAAATATCTACATACCCAAGGACAGAGCTCCAAATTACATAAAACTCTAACACCATCCCCCTACAACCAGCTCATTTTTGACAAAGAACCAAAGTCCATTAAATGGGGAAAAGACAGTCTTTTTAACAAATAGTGCTGGCAAAACTAGACGTCCATCTGTAAAAGAAAAGAAACAGGACCCATCTCACACCATGTACAAAAAATTCAAGATGGATCAAAGACTTAAATAAAAATACCTACAGCAATGAAGATCATGGAAAAACAGTGACAACACTAGGGGTCCTAATATGTGGCATAAATAAGATACAAACCATAGCTAACAATGTACAAAACCAGAAGACAAGCTAAATAACTGAAAGACTCTAAAAATTAAAACAGATGCCCATCAAAAGACTTCCCCAAAAGAGTAAAAAGAGAACCTACTGACTGGGAAAAAATTTTTGGCTACAACATATCCGACAAGGGTCTAATTTTCTAAAATCTATAGAATACTTCAACACCTCAACAACAAAAAGACAAATCATCCAGTTAAAAATGGGCAAAGGATATGAATAGACACTTCACCAAAGATATGCAGGCAGCTAACAGACACGTGAGGAAATGCTCCCAATCATTAGCCATTAGAGAAATGCAAATCAAAAACTACAACGATATACCATCTCACCCCCATCATTACTGGCACAAATAAAAAAAACAGAAAATACCAAATGTTGGAAAGGCTGCAAGGAAACTGGAACTCTTATGCACTGCTGATGGGAATGTAAAATGGTATAACCACTATGGAAAACAACATGACACTTCCTTAGAAAGCTAGGAATAGGAATACCATTATGATCCAGCAGTCCTACTCCTAGGAATACATCCTAGAGAAATGAGGGCTGTCACACAAACAGACATATGCACACCCATCTTCACTGCAACATTATTCACAATAGCAAAAAAATGGAAACAACCTAAGTGCCCATCAACAGATGAATGGGTTAACAAATTATGGCACATACATACAATGGAATACTATGCAGTGATGAACGATAACGAATCTTCAAAACATCTCATAACATTATGCTGAGTGGCAGAAGTCAATCACAAAAGGAGAAATATTGTATGAGACCAAACCAAAAACACAAACCCATTGCCATCAAGTTGATTCTGACTCATAGCAACCCTGGAGGACAGAGTAGAACTACCCCATAGAGTTTCCAAGGAGCGCCTGGTGGATTTGAACTGGCAGCCCTTTGGTTAGTAGCCATGGCTTTTAACCATTGTGCAACCAGGGTTCCCAAGAAAAGATTTGCACACAGAAAGAAATAATTTCTGATGGTTACAAGGGGTGGGGAGGGGAAATCACTAGATAGTAGACAAATATTAACTTTGGTGAAGGGAAAGACAACACACAATATAGGGAATTCAGCACAACTTGACCAAGGCAAAGTCATAAAAGCTTCATAGAAGCATCCAAACACCTTGAGGGACCAAATTACTGGGGCTCAGGGCTGGGAACATCTAGATTAATTGGTATAACATAGTTCATAAAAAACTTTCTACATCCCACTTTGGTAAGAAGCATCTGGGGTATTAAAAGCAGCCATCTAAGATTTTTGGGTTTTTTTAAGATATATCTATTGGTCCCATCCTGTCCAGGGCAAAGGAGAGTAAAGAAAAGCCAAAGACACAAGGAAAATATTAGTCTAGAGGACTAGTGGACTACATGAGCCATAGTCTCCACCGCCCTGAGCCCAGAACTAGATGGTACCTGGCTACCACCACTGGACACTCTAATAGGGATCACAATAGAAGGTCCTGTACAGAGCTGGAGAAAAATGTAGAACAAAAATCAAATTCACACAAAAATTCAAATTCACACACACATCAGAGTTACTGGTCTGACAGAGACTGGAGGAACCCCCAAAACTATGGCCCCCAGACACCCTGCTAACTCAGAAATGAAATCAATCTTGAAGTCCACCTTTCAGCCAAAGATTAGACAGGCCTATAAAACAATAACACACCTGAGGAACATCCATCTTAGTTCAGTCAAATATATAAGGCCAAATGGGCAACACCTGCCCAAGAGCAAACAAAAAGGCAGGAAGGGACAAGAAAACTTGAAAGAATATATATGAAGGGCAGGCAAATACTTCTTAGGTAGCATAAACTATAAAAATAAAACTAACAAATTGGACTTCATCAAAACTAAAAGCTTCTCTTCAAATTACAACATTAAGAAAATGAAAAGAAAAGCCACAAACTGGGAGAAAATATTTGCAAAACACATCAAATAATGGGTTGAGATCCAGGATAATAGAAGACTCTCATTATGTAATAATAATAAAACCAATTAAAGGAAAAGATTTGAATAGACACTTCATCAAAGAAGATATACAGATGACAAGTAAGCACATGTAAAGATGCTCAATCTTGTGATTTGTTCACTACCTACTAATAATTATCATTAGTCATTAGGTAAATGTGAATTAAAACCATAGTGAGATTACTACCTACCTGTTAAAATAGCTAAAATTAAGACAACTGACCATACCAAGAGCTGGTGAGCACATAAAAAACATAAAGCAACTGGAATTCACATGCTGATGATGGGAATGTAAAATGGTACAACCACTTTGGCAAATCGTTTGGTAGTTTCTTAAATACCTACTTACCAAAATCAAACCAAACCATTGCCGTCGAGTTGATTCTGACTCATAACGACCCTATAGGATAGAGTAGAACTGCCCCACAGGGTTTCCAAGGAGTGGATGGTAGATTGGAATAGCCAACCTTTTGGATAGCAGCCAAACTCTTAACCAGTATGCCACTAGGGCTCATCTACTTAGCATATTACCCAAATATTTTACTTCTAAGTAATTACCCCTGAGAAATGAAATCCTAAGTTTACATAGACTTCTTCACAACTGTTTATAGACGCTTTATCTATAGTAGCCCAAAATCAGGCAGGGGAGGGGGAGTGTCAATCAAGTTACAAATGATAAACAAACTGTACAGTAGCCCCCCCTTATCCCTTATCCACAAAAACACTTTCCAAGACCCTTGTGGATGCCTGAAACCGGATAGTACTGAACTTTATTATACTATGTTTTGTCCTATGCATATACAGGCACAGCAAAAGATTAACAACAACTAATAAAATAGAACAATCACAACAATATACTGTAATAAGTTATGTGAATGTGGTCCAGGGTGAGATGGAGCGGGAAGGCATGAGATTTCATCATGCTATTCATTTAACATATTCAGATCACAGTTGACCTCAGGTAATTGAAACCTCGGAAAGCAAAACCACACATAAGGGGGGGCCTACTCTATTATATCCACACAATGGAATACTACTTAGCAATGAAAAGAAACAAAGTATTGATACATGGAACAGAAAGGCTGAAGCTCGAAAGCTCTATGCTACGTGAAAGATGCCAGATTTAAAAGGTATATAATACATGATTCCATTTATGTGACTTTGTGGAAATGGCAAAATAACATAGGGAAAGAAAGCGTATCAGTAATTGCCAAGGGCTAGGATTGTGGAAAGAAGATTGACTACAAAGGAGCACAAAGGATGTTTTGAGGTTGACGGAAATGCTGTATATTTTGATCGTGGTAGCAGTTTTATACCGTATATGTTTGTCAAAACTCAGAAGAAGAATGAATTTTACTATATGTAAATTACACCTCAATCAATCTGACTTAGAAAGAAATATACGCAAAACTAGTTTACCTTTATTAAAATTTAGTAATGGAAAGTATTTTATATAACCTAGATTCCACATAGTTTTCATATGTAAATCAAAAATTAGTTTATTCAACAGTAGAAACAAAGTTGTTCCCTGAATTTACTAATAAGTGGTTTTGTAGCTTTCAAAATAATCAACTATGAACTACTAAACCTCAAAACTGCCTCACCTGTAAATAAAAGAATGTACATTAAATTTGGACTTGTTTTTTCATTACACACTTTGGAGTCGATCATTCCCAGAAAATCCTTTTGTCATCTTCAAAAGAGTCCCAAGTTACATACCCACCCCAGGATTATAAAATACAGGTATCTGAACCAAGCAGACTTCGCCGATTATATTACTGCTTTCTCAGCACCAACAACGTTAAGGTAATTGCGATTGAGTTTGTTCCTTCTCATTGCTAAACAAAAGTAGGAACATCCTTTATGTAATTCTAATTTTAAAGATTATTTCAACCTGCATGCATGACCTGTTACCTCTGGTCTGAAGCACACTATGTAACGAGCAGTACTGAAAGAAGAGTTACGCTTTCAAAAAGGTGCACCTACTGAATGACTGCTGTAAGCCACGCTCTTGAAGGCTGACATCCCTGAGCTGATTCCAGTTCACTGTGTGCAGTCTGAAACTCAGCAATTGCTTCTGACTGGGAAAGAATATAAGTTCCCGTTATTGTCTGAGCTTTCTGAAACAGGGTATGTGGCCTAGCACATAATAGTACACTTTTCTCAGTTTATTTTCAACTCATCGTATGGAATATTTCCCATAGAGGACTCACAAGGCAGAATGCAGGAAGCTGCTTCAGGCACTGGCAGAATGGCCTGGTCAGTGAATTTTTTGCAGAGAGCCCAGGGAGGGACTCATATCAAGGGAAGAACTGCAGCTCCCCTCCAGGGCAGCTGATGCTTAGCATGGCACTAGGGTGACATATCCATACATCTTAATAAAGTACCTGTGCATTAATCTATTAGTAGCAACACAAGCCAATACTCCAGTGGCCAAAGCAGAGTGGCTATGTGGTGAAGACTAACAAGATGGATGAGAGAAAACTATTACAAAGAAACAGTGATAATGCTGTCTCCCCCACCTGCAATGAATTCTCTGTCGTCAAAATTGAAAAGAATGCTTCACATTGAAAGAGCTGCTGTTGGAGGAGTCGGCTGGGTATGACGGGAATTGAAGGACAGGAAGCTGCTCCTGCGAGCACATTTATATCGAGATTGTTAATCCCCACTGATACACAGGTAATTAGCAGGAAAGCAACTGACCCCACCTGGAATGTCAGCAACATAAAAAAAAAAAAGTTAATGGAGATGCAAATGAAAAAGATTTAATTTTTTAAAAGGTAAAATTATGCATATCAAAGGTTGGGGAGGCATACAGCTGGTTGACCAGTGTCTTTGATATTTAGAGTCAAACATGTTTGCAAGCAATAGGATAAGGTCAAGTAGAAGGTAGGTAAGAGTGGTACAGCAGTAGGAATGCTGGACTTAGAATCAAACTATATTTGAATCTGCCTTCTTCCAACTCCTAGCTAGTTGACCTTGGGCAAGTTACAGAACTTCTCTGGAATTAAGTGGAATAATGAATTTCAAAGTGCCTGGCACTAGCAGACACTAAGAAGTTTGTTTGATCTGTTCATTTATTATAGAAATTTGAATGCATGCAATTCGATTTCACATGGTGAACATTTAAATTTTTATTGTAAGGATTTTATTGGCTTAGGATTCATCAATCAAGATGTCAACCTTTCCTGAGCAGGCCAGCCCAACTGGGGTCACTCTTGTAGCTGACCTGGCTAAATAGTTAATGTACAGTCCTGCACTCCTGGGCACTTGCTGCTAAATTGTTTTGAAGCATTCTTAAGTCTGTTCATGTGTGCATGTCCCTGTCTACTCAGTTAGGATTATTGACTTGTTGAGCCAGAAGGCATTTTAGAGAAGAATTAGGCCAACCTCTTCATTTTACAGGTAGGAATATGAAGGTCCAGGAAACTCCAGTTATGTACCGATTAATGGCTGAGTCAGCATTAGGACCAAATTTCTCTTGACTCCCTTCTCCCAATCTCTCATCACAAACTGTTCTAAAAATAAACACCTAGGAACAAGAACCAGCTTTGCTATTACTCTTGTCTATCCTTAGAACTCAGTACAGTCATACAGCCTAACTGATCAGTAGCACAAAACTTCCAATGTATGTAGATTTTTACATTCAGAAACACCAGAGATATTCTAATAATCAATTCATTCTATAAATCCCAATCTTTCTTCATGAGGTTGGTAATACTATCATAGCTATAGATAGCTTTATGCTTTATAAAACGCTTTCATATCCATTCTCATATTTGATCAACTTAGAAATCCCATGGAGGGCTCAGAGAGTAAGCATATTATCCTCACTTCACAGTTGAGGAAATGGAGAGCCAGAGAGGTTAAATAATTTTCCTAACTACACACAGCTGCTAATCGGTGGCACTGGCACTCTAACCCAGGTTTTCTTGCTTAATAATCCAATATACTCCCATTGCCCTTTGCTGCATCTTATTTGTAGGTATAAACCAAAACCAAACCTGTTGTCATCAAGATAATTTGGACTCATAGTGACCCTATATAGGACTGTAGAACTGTCATCCCCCGCCCCCCGCACCCTCTCTGTAGGGCTTCCAAGGCTGTACGTAATCTTTGGAAACCCTGGTAGCATAGTGGTTAAATGCTACAGCTGCTACCCAAAGGGTCAGCAGTTCGAATCCACCAGGCGCTCCTTGGAAACTCTGTGGGGCAGTTCTACCTTGTCTTATAGGGTCGCTACGAGTCGGAATCGACGGCACTGGGTTTGGTTTTGGTTTGGTTATGTAATCTTTATGGAAGCAGATTGTCACATCATTCTCCCACAGAGTGGCTGGTGGATTCCAACCACCGAGCTTTTGGTTAGCAGGCAAGCTGCTTAACCACTGCACTACCAGGGCTCCTTATTTATATGTATACTTTTATTAAAATATTGACTTTTCATACTATGAGTCAATTCTTTAGGATATAAGTCACTAAAACCCAACTCAAACAAGCTTAAGTTAAAAAAAAGGAGTGGAGGGGTGAGCAGGGGATGTGAAGTTTACTGGCTAATATAACTAAATCACAGGAAAGGAAAAGAAGAGAGCAGCCCGATGACTGGTTTATCACCAGGAGGACAGGGACTTTCCAATCTACTCTGGAAATCCTAAAGAACAATTCTGATATGGTTTGGGGTCAATTTGTATCATACATTTCTTGGAGTTTTGTATCAATCTACTTTTTATTATCAGAAAATTGGGGGACAGGAAACCAGGCAGAAAAAAAATCAGTACCTGTCTACCACATAGATGTTCAGACAACCAAGGAAAAACCCTAGATTTAAAAAAAAGACTTAAGGTTATATTTATTTCCCAGGTCTGCACACAGTGGTGGGCCCATAGATGTTTAACAACTGCCCTCTGGCAAAAACAAAACAAAAATAAGCCTCATTTGTGCTGTTTGCTGATTTCTGTGGCGTAAATACTCGTACCACTGCCAATTTCAAGCTACCAACGTGGCATCAATCAATTCGCAAAATTCGTTAAAGTTTGACAATTGGCTCTCATGAGCCAAAACAAACCAGCCTCAGCACACCATAGCCTGCAGTAGTGAACAGTTCACAGGTACATAAGTACTGACTTCCCATACCCTGACCTGAACAGCTTAGGAAACCCATAGAGGCCACCAGTTCACTGTCATGTTCCTTCTCACCCCTGGAAAGGTGACAAAATTCAATTCAGCAAACATTTACTGAGTACCTACTAAATTCCAGGCATTAGACCCGCCAACATGAAGATAAAAAGATACTTTCCCACCCTTAAGAACTTCATACTCTACAAAGGGAATCTACTGAAGAGTGGAAGAAAATGCGAAAAGTATTATAATAGAAACATTAATTCATTCCTTCACAAGTATTTACAAATTATTTTCTAAGTGCTAACCATTAAGCTTACATTTACCTGAGAAAGTTAAACAAAAGAAAAATAAGAAATAAGTTTGAGAGTCAGCACTATGTAGGGAACAAAAATGAGGAGAATAAAGAGAAGTAAACACTGGAAGTATGGTGGAGTTCCCCAACTTGCAATTCAATATTGATTTTTTAATTTTAAAATTTAAATTTGTGATCTAATCCATTTCCTTCTGTTTTTAAGTGAAAGGACAGCTCCCCTGCTGCACTGTCAATCCTACCCAGATTCTTCCACCATCTCCCTAAAGGACTTTTTAACCTCCAGATTAAACATTAATGCACAAGAATAATGAGTGAATTGGACCAAACCAAACTCATGGCTCTACACAGGGAGGAAACTGAGCCAAGGAATGCAGAATACATAAAAGGAGTTGTCTCTTGGCCCTTTTTTCTTCCGTTGAAATCTATTCCACAAAAGCTCACCAGTGGTTGAATTCAAGTTGTGCTCACCATGGTCTTGCTTTATTTATGTATTAAATATTTTAGTGCCTGTCCTCATTTGATGTATATTTGTTAAGCAATTGTATTAAAAAAATAAATAAAGCTCCAGGCACTTTCTCAGTTGTTAAAGCCATGGTGGTAAATTAGATAAGATCCTTAGTCTCATGGAGTTACTTAAAATGAATAAATACTGAAGAAAAATATCAGATGGTGACAAGCATTATGCAGAATATATAAGAGTATATGATAAAGAGTATGAGTAGTTACCACTTTAGATTGGGTGGTGAGGGCAAGCCCCTCTGTGTTAATGACTTAAATTGAGATCTGAACAAGGGATTATCAGTGCCAAGATCAAGACTGGAAGAACAGCATTCTAGGCAAACTGAACAGCTAATACAAAAGATCTAATGGGGGTGGGGGGAGAGAGAGAAGGGCCCAGAGTGGACACAGCATAGGAAAGGGGTAATAAGAGTTAAGGTCAGAGAAGTAGGCAGGAACCAGGTGGTATGGAACAGTGTTCTCTTAGTCCCCAAACCAGTAGGAATCATCATCACCCTGGGAATTTACTAAAAATGCAAATTATCCAGGCTCTACTGAATCAAATTCTGTGGCTGAGGGCCAGCAATCTGGGTTTTAACAGTCCTTCCAGGTGATTATGATGCATACCCAAGTTTGAAAGCCTGCAGTATAGAGCTTTATAGATTAGCACAGGTAGTTTGGATTTTAATCTAAAGTACGGAGTCAAAGCCACTGATAGTTGTAGGTCTATGAGAGTAGGATGTATGACATAATTAGATTTATATTTATGAAAGATCACTCTGCAGCTTTGCAGGGAGTAAAAAGTAGGTAGGCAAGATTGCAAGCAGGGCAATGAGTTAGGAGGTTATTTCAGGCTAGGAATGACAGTGACTTAAATCAAGGCTTCAGGAGTAAAGATGGAGAAAACTGGATGCATGTAGGATATGTTTTGGCAATGAACAGGACTTAGTGATGAAAGAGATGTGGCAGGCAAATGAAACAGAGAAACCAAGGCCCCAAGCAATGGTGTAGACTGTGATGCCATTGGCTGGTGTAAGGAAGGAAGAGTAGAGGTGAACTGTATTTGGGGATGGATATCAAGAGTTTCCTCTTAGTCGTGTTAAGCTTGGGAGGTCTAATAGACATCTATATGGCTATATTAATTAGGCAGTGGGATAGAAGAGGCTGGAGTTCCAAGAAATGGCACCAAAGTTTTTAGTAGGCATCTGTCCTCAGATTGTATGTAAACACATGGAATTGGGTGAGATCACCTGGGAGAGTCTGTAGATAGAGAAGTGAGTTCAGTTGAGGCATCTATCATTTCCAAGTCTGGTAGAGGACGGGAAGCCGTCAGAAGAATAACCCTTGGGATAGGGGAAAAGTAAGAAATTAAATAATGGTATTGTGAAATCAAGTGAACAGAATGTATTAAAAAAAAAAAAAAGAGTAGTTGGTTATTTTGAATGCATCCAAAAGATCAGTAAGACATGTGAAAAAGAAGTGATCATTATAGACTTTGGGTGACCATAATGAGAGATGTTCCCATGCAGCAGTGGGGAAGAAACTATTTAGAATCTCCGTTGAGAAGATAAGAGGTAAAAACTAGAGAAACAAACAACTCTTTATGTGAAGGGGTCAGAGAAATGGGAAGAAATTGGAAGGGGATTTGGGGTCAAGCCAAGATTGCCTGTCCCAGGCACCTATGTAAGATAGCATCAGGGCTTTCCTACTCAGCAGAGATGGCAGGCAAGAAGCAAATAATACCCCCAAATCTAATTAGTTGTGCTAAATGCATAGAAGAGAATTACATTTATTGAGCACCTACAACAGGTAAGGCACTTTGGAAGTTTAAAAATGGTAGTTAAAATTGGAAAAACCAATGCACATTTAGGTAATTAAAATAAGAGCCAGTGTGTGATGCCTCCACAGCAGAGGTGCAAAAGTACTATGGGATTCCGACTGGTTATGTTGAAGGATAGAGAAGAATTAGCTTCTAATACAAAGGGGCTAATTCGCTAGAGACTAATTTAAAGATGTCAGTGAAGCACTAAAAGTAAGGGTAGAAATATATTTAGCTCTAAATGAATTCTATAGAATATTATGTGATGTCTGACAATATTTGTTTTGTTTTCCATGTTTATGGAAAATACTCATGTTTTCTTTTCCATGTTTATGGAAAATGTAAGAATGGCTGGATACCTGCAGAAAAAAGATGTGATGGGTATCTAAAGGAAGAAGATGTAGTTACTGAACGTCTATTATATGACATCATGAAGGTGGCCCAGAACTGGGCAATATTAAATAAGGCCTTCACAAATCAGACCCGACTCAATGGCAACTAATAACAGCAATATTCCATGACTACCTTTGTTATAATACCTTTGGTATCCATTCATCTCATAAAACCTTTGGCCAGCCTTGCTTGCTCACCTTTATTTCAGCTGAGTTATTCCTTGAATGGTCATGTTAAAGATAATCCCATATAGTTTATTCTAAGGACGTCTCTCAATGAGCTTATCTGCTCCCCAAATAAACAGGTCATTCATTTCCATATATATTAATTTAGCAACTATTATTTGCAAAAATCTTAACTGGGAGTAAAAGAATTGTTCTCATCTGAAAGATTTCTAAACATCAAGACCACAAGAGATAATCTTGTAACCAAAAACCCAAACCCACTGAGTTGATTCCAATTCATAGCGACCCCAAAGGGTTTCCAAGGCTGTAAATCTGTAAGGAAGCAGACTGCGACATCTGTCTCCCTTGGAGCCACTGTTGGTTTCGAACTGCCAACCTTTCAATTCGCAGTCAATCGCTTTAACCACTCAGCCATCAGGGCTGCTTATAATCTTGTACAGTGGTTTCCAAACCTAGCTGTGTATCTCCATCCTGGAGGGAGCTTCTTGAAAATATATTTCCCGGTCTCCAACCCTAGAGGGTTTGAATCTGTTGGTCTGGTGTGCATCTAAGTACCGGCAGTTTTGAAAGATCCCCAGGCGATTCTGACGTGCCGCCATTTGTGGAAAGCACAGCTCTGATACAGGCAGCTTACAATTTATGCTTCCGTAACACGCTTTGGTTATAGTAAGACTGAAAAATTAAGAACGCTATTTGCATTATAAAGACAAGTGTTGCTTATTAAGAAATGGCCAGGAATTAGCAATGCCAGAAGAGAGAAAAATCTGTTGTCCACACGGTATGGAAAAATGCTTTTGCTGACCTATTGCAACTACCTTGTTTAATTAAGAGATACTGAGCTTTGCTTTGTAATAACAATGGATGCAACATGTCGTTAAAAAAAAGCCATAAGACGTGTTCCACTAATGAGGCTGCTGGTGGTTAAAGGGAAAGAAGCCAATTCACCGGAGAAAATGAAATGCTGGATCTGCTCAGTGGTACGTGGGGTTTATAACTACACACCTGGCCTCTAGAAAAATCTCATTGTGGGAAATTTTCATGAAAAACAACAAATCCATTTGATACCATTTAAACAATTGTTTTAGTGACATACTTTTAAAAATGATATGTTTTCTTAGGAATACATCTAATGTTTAATACCAGGGTGCACTACAGTCCCTGCCCATGCACAGGTTTAATAAATATGGAAATACACAAGTATATACGAGAAGTACGTTATCAGGGGCACCTGGCATAGTGAGTGGTTAAGAGCTATGGCTGCTAACCAAAAGGTCGGCAATTCGAATTCCCCAGGCACCCCTTGGCAACGTACTCTGTCCCATAAGGTGAGTCGGAATCGATTCAATGGCAACGGGCTTGGTTTTGGTTTTTAACTCTGCCCAGAGGTATATTAGAAGTTTGGTAAGAATTAGTTGAATTACTTTTTTTTTTTTTTAATTAATTAATTTTTATTAAGCTTCAAGTGAACATTTACCATTCCAATCAGTCTGTCACATGTAGGTTTACATACACCTTACTCCCTTCTCCCACTTGCTCTCCCCCTATTGAGTCAGCCCTTTCAGTCTCTCGTTTAGTGCCAATTTTGCCATCTTCCCTCTCTCTTTATCCTCCCATCCCCCCTCCAGTCAAGAGTTGCCAACACACTCTCCAGTGTCCACCTGATTTAATTAGCTCACTCTTCATCAGCATCTCTCTTCCCCCCACTGACCAGTCCTTTTCATGCCTGATGATTTGTCTTCGGGGATGGTTCCTGTCCTGTGCCATCAGAAGTTCTGGGGAGCATTGTCTCTGGGATTCCTCTAGTCGCAGTCATACCATTAGGTATGGTCTTTTCATGAGAATTTGGGGTCTGTATCCCATTGGTCTCCTGCTCCCTCAGGAGTTGTCTGTTGTGCTCCTTGTCAGGGCAGACATCGATTATGGCCGGGCACCAACTAGTTCTTCTGGTCTCAGGATAATGTAGGTCTCTGGTTCATGTGGCCCTTTCTGTCTCTTGGGTTCTTAGTTGTCGTGTGACCTTGGTGTTCTTCCTTTGCCTTTGCTCCAGGTGGGTTGAGACCAATTGATGTATCTTAGATGGCCGCTTGTTGGCATTTAGGACCCCAGGCGGACAATTCAAAGTGGGATGCAGAATGTTTTCATAATAGAATTATTTTGCCCATTGACTTAGAAGTCCCCTCAAACCAAGTTCCCCAGACCCCAGCCCCTGCTCCGCTGACCTTTGAAGCTTTCATTTTATCCCGGAAACCTCTTTGCTTTTAGTCCAGTCCAATTAGGCTGACCTTCCTTGTATTGAGTGTTGTCTTTCCCTTCACCCAAAGCAGTTCTTATCTACAGATTGATCAATAAAAAGCCCTCTCCCTCCCTCCCTCCCCGCTTTGTAACCACAAAAGTATGTGTTCTTCTCAGTTTTTACTATTTCTCAAGATCTTATAATAGTGGTCTTATACAATATTTGTCCTTTTGCAACTGACTCATTTCGCTCAGCATAATGCCTTCCAGATTCCTCCATGTTATGAAATGTTTCACAGATTCGTCACTGTTCTTTATCGATGCACAGTATTCCATTGTGTGAATATACCACAGTTTATTTAACCATTCATCCGTTGACGGACATCTTGGTTGCTTCCAGCTTTTTGCTATTATAAACAGAGCTGCAATAAACATGGGTGTGCATATATCTGTTTGTGTGAAGGCTCTTGCATCTCTAGGGTATATTCCGAGGAGTGGGATTTCTGGGTTGTATGGTAGTTCTATTTCTAACTGTTTAAGATAACGCCAGATGGATTTCCAAAGTGGTTGTACCATTTTACAATCCCACCAGCAGTGTATGAGAGTTCCAATCTCTCCGCAGCCTCTCCAACATTTATTATTTTGTGTTTTTTGGATTAATGCCAGTCTAGTTGGTGTGAGATGGAATCTCATCGTAGTTTTAATTTGCATTTCTTTAATGGTTAATGATCGGGAGCATTTTCTCATGTATCTGTTGGCTGCCTGAATATCTTCTTTAGTGAAATGTGTGTTCATATCCTTTGCCCACTTCTTGATTGGGTTGTTTGTCTTTTGTGGTTGAGTTTTGACAGAATCATGTAGATTTTAGAGATCAGGCGCTGGTCGGAGATGTCATAGCTGAAAATTCTTTCCCAATCTGTAGGTGGTCTTTTTACTCTTTTGGTGAAGTCTTTAGATGAGCATAGGTGTTTGATTTTTAGGAGCTCCCAGTTATCGGTTTTCTCTTCATCATTTTTGGTAATGTTTTGTATTCTGTTTATGCCCTGTATTAGGGCTCCTAGGGTTGATCCTATTTTTTCTTCCATGATCTTTATCGTTTTAGTCTTTATGTTTAGGTCTTTGATCCACTTGGAGTTAGTTTTTGTGCATGGTGTGAGGTATGGGTCCTGTTTCATTCTTTTGCAAATGGATATCCAGTTATGCCAGCACCATTTGTTAAAAAGACTATCATTTCCCCAATTGACTGACACTGGTCCTTTGTCAAATATCAGCTGCTCATACGTGGATGGATTTATATCTGGGTTCTCAATTCTGTTCCATTGGTCTATGTGCCTGTTGTTGTACCAGTACCAGGCTGTTTTGACTACTGTGGCTGTATAATAGGTTCTGAAATCAGGTAGAGTGAGGCCTCCCACTTTCTTCTTCTTTTTCAGTAATGCTTTGCTTATCCGAGGCTTCTTTCCCTTCCATATGAAATTGGTGATTTGTTTCTCTATCCCCTTAAAATATGACATTGGAATTTGGATTGGAAGTGCGTTATATGTATAGATGGCTTTTGGTAGAATAGACATTTTTACTATGTTAAGTCTTCCTATCCATGAGCAGGGTATGTTTTTCCACTTAAGTATGTCCTTTTGAATTTCTTGTAGCAGAGTTTTATAGTTTTCTTTGTATAGGTCTTTTACATCCTTGGTAAGATTTATTCCTAAGTATTTTATCTTCTTGGGGGCTACTGTGAATGGTATTGATTTGTTTATTTCCTCTTCGGTGTTCTTTTTGTTGATGTAGAGGAATCCAAGTGATTTTTGTATGTTTATTTTATAACCTGAGACTCTGCCAAACTCTTCTATTAGTTTCAGTAGTTTTCTGGAGGATTCCTTAGGGTTTTCCATGTATACGATCATGTCATCTGCAAATAGTGATAGCTTTACTTCCTCCTTACCAATCTGGATACCCTTTATTTCTTTGTCTAGCCTAATTGCCCTGGCTAGGACTTCAAGTACGATGTTGAATAAGAGCGGTGATAAAGGGCATCCTTGTCTGGTTCCCGTTCTCAAGGGAAATGCTTTCAGGTTCTCTCCATTTAGAGTGATATTGGCTGTTGGCTTTGCATAGATGCCCTTTATTATGTTGAGGAATTTTCCTTCAATTCCTATTTTGGTAAGAGTTTTTATCATAAATGGGTGTTGGACTTTGTCAAATGCCTTTTCTGCATCTATTGATAAGATCATGTGGTTTTTATCTTTTGTTTTATTTATGTGATGGATTACATTAATGGTTTTTCTGATATTAAACCAGCCTTGCATACCTGGTATAAATCCCACTTGATCAGGGTGAATTATTTTTTTGATGTGTTGTTGGATTCTATTGGCTAGAATTTTGTTGAGGATTTTTGCATCAATGTTCATGAGGGATATAGGTCAAAAATTTTCTTTTTTTCTAATGTGTTTACCTGGTTTTGGTATCAGGGAGATGGTAGCTTCATAGAATGAGTTGGGTAGTATTCCGTCTTTTCCTATGCTTTGAAATACCTTCAATAGTAATGGTGATAAGTCTTCTCTGAAGGTTTGGTAGAACTCTGCAGTGAAGCCATCTGGGCCAGGACTTTTTTTTGTTGGAAGTTTTTTGATTACCGTTTCAATCTCTTTTTTTGTTATGGGTCTATTTAGTTGTTCTACTTCTGAATGTGTTAGTTTAGGTAGGTAGTATTGTTCCAAGAATTTATCCATTTCTTCTAGGTTTTCAAATTTGTTAGAGTACAATTTTACGTAGTAATCTGAAATGATTCTTTTAATTTCCTTTGGCTCTGTTGTGATTTGGTCCTTCTCGTTTCTTATTCGGGTTATTTGTTTCCTTTCCTGTATTTCTTTAGTCAGTCTAGCCAATGGTTTATCAATTTTGTGAATTTTTTCAAAGAACCAGCTTTTGGCTTTGTTAATTCTTTCAATTGTTTTTCTGTTCTCTAATTCATTTAGTTCAGCTCTAATTTTTATTATTTGTTTTCTTCTGGTGCCTGATGCATTCTTTTGTTGCTCACTTTCTATTTGTTCAAGTTGTCGGGACAGTTCTCTGATTTTGGCTCTTTCTTCTTTTTGTATGTGTGCATTTATCGATATAAATTGGCCTCTGAGCACTGCTTTAGCTGTGTCCCAGAGGTTTTGATAGGAAGTATTTTCATTCTCATTGCTTTCTAAGAATTTCCTTATTCCCTCCTTGATGTCTTCTATAACCCAGTCTTTTTTCAGGAGGGTATTGTTCAGTTTCCAAGTATTTGATTTCTTTTCCCTAGTTTTTCTGCTATTGATTTCTAGCTTCATTGCCTTGTGGTCTGAGAAGATGCTTTGTAATATTTCGATGTTTTGGATTCTGCAAAGATTTGTTTTATGACCTAATATGTGGTCTATTCTAGAGAATGTTCCACGTGCACTAGAAAAAAAAGTATATTTTGCAGCAGTTGGGTGGAGAGTTCTGTATAAGTCAATGAGGTCAAGTTGGTTGATTGTTGTAAGTAGTTCTTCCGTGTCTCTATTGAGCTTCTTACTGGATGTCCTGTCCTTCTCCGAAAGTGGTGTGTTGAAGTCTCCTACTGTAAATGTGGAGGTGTCTATCTCACTTTTCAGTTCTGTTAAAATTTGATTTATGTATCTTGCAGCCCTGTCATTGGGTGCATAAATATTTAATATGGTTATGTCTTCCTGATCAATTGTCCCTTTTATCATTATATAGTGTCCTTCTTTATCCTTTGTGACGGATTTAAGTCTAAAGTCTATTTTGTCAGAAATTAATATTGCTACTCCTCTTCTTTTTTGCTTATTGTTTGCTTGATAAATTTTTTTCCATCCTTTGAGTTTTAGTTTGTTTGTGTCTCTAAGTCTAAGGTGTGTCTCTTGTAGGCAGCATATAGATGGATTGTGTTTCTTTATCCAGTCCGTGACTCTCTGTCTCTTTATTGGTGCATTTAGTCCATTTACATTCAGCGTAATTACAGATAAATAAGTTTTTAGTGCTGTCATTTTGATGCCTTTTCATGTGTGTTTTTGACCATTTCCTTTTTCCACATGCTTTTTTGTGCTGAGACGTTTTTCTTAGTAGCTTGTGAGATCCTCATTTGCATAATGTTTAACTTTGTGTTTGTTGAGTCGTTACGTTTTTCTTGGCTTTTTTCTTGAGTTATGGAATTGATATTCCTTTTTGTGGTTACCTTATTATTTACCCCTATTTTTCTAAGTAAAAACCTAACTTGTATCCTTCTATATTGCCTTGTATCACTCTCCATCTGGCAGTTCAATGCCTCCTATATTTAGTCCCTCTTTTTGATTATTGTGATCGTTTATCTATTGATTTCCAGTTATGTGTATTATTTTGTTTATTTATTTATTTTTTAGAATTAGTCTTAATTTGTTTGTTTTTGTGCTTTCCCTATTTGAGTTGCATTGATATCAGGATGTTCTGTTTTGTGACCTTGTATTGTGCTGGTACCTGATATTATTGGTCATCCGGCCAAACAATCTCCTTTAGCATTTCTTGCAGTCTTGGTTTAGTTTTTCCAAATTCTCTAAACTTGTGTTTATCTGTAAATATCTTAATTTCTCCTTCATATTTCAGAGAGAGTTTTGCTGGATATATGATCCTTGGTTGGCAGTTTTTCTCATTCAGTGCTCTGTATACGTCGTCCCATTCCCTTCTTGCCTGCATGGTTTCTGCTGAGTAGTCTGAACTTATTCTTATTGATTCTCCCTTGAAGGAAACCTTTCTTTTCTCCCTGGCTGCTTTTAAAATTTTCTGTTTGTCTTTGGTTTTGGCAAGTTTGATGATAATATGTCTTGGTGTTTTTCTTTTTGGATCAATCTTAAATGGGGTTCGATGAGCATCTTGGATAGATATCCTTTCGTCTTTCATGATGTCAGGGAAGTTTTCTGTCAGGAGTTCTTCAACTATTTTCTCTGTGTTTTCTGTCCCCCCTCCCTGTTCTGGGACTCCAATCACTCGCAAGTTGTCCTTCTTGATAGAGTCCCACATGATTCTTAGGGTTTCTTCATTTTTTTAATTCTTTTATCTGATTTTTTTTCAGCTATGTTGATGTTGATTCCCTGGTCCTCCAGAAGTCCCAGTCTACATTCTAATTGCTCGAGTCTGCTCCTCTGACTTTCTATTGCATTGTCAAATTCTGTAATTTTATTGTTAATCTTTTGGATTTCTACATGCTGTCTCTCTATGGATTCTTGCAACTTATTAATTTTTCCACTATGTTCTTGAATAATCTTTTTGAGTTCTTCAACAGTTTTATCAGTGTGTTCCTTGGCTTTTTCTGCAATTATCCTAATTTCATTTGTGATATCTTTAAGTATTCTGTAAATTAGTTTTTTATATTCTGTATCTGACAATTCCAGGATTGTATCTTCATTTGGGAAAGATTTTGATTCTTTTGTTTGGGGGGTTGGAGAAGCTGTCATGGTCTGTTTCTTTATGTGGTTTGATATGGACTGCTGTCTCCGAGCCATCACTGGGAAACTAGATTTTCCAGGTAATCAGCTAAAAAAAATGCAGTCAGATCCCTATCTGAATTCTCCCTCTGGCTCTGGGTATTCGGATGTTAATGGAGCCGCCTGGGGAGGGTGGGGGAGGGATCAGAGAGCTAGGAGTGTAGCACCACAGAATATAGAGCTGATCACCGCGTTCACGCTCCGCCCCCGTCCGCCAAAATCCGGGCGGGACGGCTTCCCGGTTGGGACGCTACTCTCCCCGCTCCGAGTCCTGTCACTTCCTCCCGGGGACTTCTCCCTCCGGTGTGCCGCACTGCTCACGCAAACTGGGTGGGCGTCACCCGCAAGACCAGGTGGGCCCGCCCCCTGGGTCAATTCAGAGGAATATAATTGGACCCCACGCTCACGCCCTGCCCGCTTTCGCCAAAATCCCAGCGGGATGGCTCGCCGGCTGGAACGCTGCTCTCCCCGCTCCAAGATCAGTCACTGCCTCCCGGGTGCTTCTCCCTCCGGCTGCGCCGCTACGCCGCCCGCGCCAACCAGCTAGACTCTCTCCTGGGATGGGTTCGGGGGGGTAGGGCTGGGCCCCTTGTCTGTGCCGTCTGCCCCCCTGGGCTCTGCCCCAGATCGGGCTCCGAAGGTCACCTGCCTGGTACGCTGGCTCCTAGTTCTGAAAACGGTCGCCGTCTGCCCGTATTTGTTCGTTTTCCGTCTCTAAGTCTGTGCTTGTTGTTCAGAGTTCGTAGATTGTTATGTATGTGATCGATTCACTTGTTTTTCCGAGTCTTTGTTGCAAGAGGGATCCGCGGTAGCGTCCACCTAGTCCGCCATCTTGGCCCCGCCTCTAATTACTTTTTTAAGAATTAAGTTGAAAACGATAGGGGGCATTTAAAAAAAAAAAAAAAAAAACTACTTATTGCTTGCTTATCTTTACCTTTCAGGTATCAAAGTAATTTTCCATCTTTGTTTATTCCAGTCTCACCACTATCGCTTTTCTAATTAGAAAGTTCTTGAATGCTCTAAACCCTTTTCTCTGTCATTCCAATTCATTCTCAAGAGGACGCTTTTGCTGACAGAAATCCTACCTTATAGAGGCAGCACTTGAATGGTTTGATTTCCCTATAGAGACAGGTGTTGGCCTCTTCAGACAACTCGGGGCACCTTCATTCTTCTCCCTCACCCTCTGCTCCTTCTAAGGATGGTGCCCTGGTGGTGAAGTGGTTAAGAGCTAAGCTGCTACCAAAAGGTGTGAATCCACCAGCTCCTCCTTGGAAACCCTATGGGTCAGTTCTGCTCTGTCCTATAGGGTTGACATGAGTTGGAATCAACTCCAGGACAACGGATGTTTTGTTTTTTGTTTTTTAAGGGTCAGTCCTGGTCAAGGGGAGACACTTAAGCCTTTAAGGGGCAGGAACACTGATCTGGATGACATACTTGACTTGGGGCTGAGTGTTTATAGGGGTGGAAATTTTAAAAAGCTATTAAAAATGTTACTTACCAGCAATGTTCCCCCCCTCCCCCGCCCTGGCTTTGAAGTGCTGATTCATTCCACTCCAACCCCCTGCTGAGGATTTTCATTTCCACCCCAGATATACTGAATCAGAATCTACTTTACAAGATCTCCCAGGTGATTCTTATATATAGATTCTGATTCAGTACATCTGGGGAAGAAATGCAAATTCTCAGCAGGGGGTTGGAGGTGAATGAAACTTTTCAAGTTCTGGTTTTTTTCCCCTGCTTCTACAGGTTCTCCCCAGGGACCAAGTACTTCCAGGACTGCTTCCAAATGGGAAGAAACTGACTAGCTCTGTCACTTCTGGTATCTCTTTTCCCAAGGCTTGACCAGAACAAAGCCAGGGCAGGGATATCTTTTGCATTGGGACAAAGGGACTTTTTTTTTTTTTTTTTTGCACTTTAGCTCTTTTGGTGTGGCTTCTCTCAACAGCTGATAAGATTCCATAACTGAAAGTGAACTCAGGGGAAAGAAATTAGCCATTTCCTCAGCTTTGGTTCTAGGTTCTTAACTAAGGCATAAGGAGAACTCTCCAGCTTAGCTTGCTCGAAAGTGTGGTTCCAGGGTTTGAGAACAAAATCTGCTAAAACTAAGTGTCTGTTTACTCTCTTTTGCCTCCACTGAGATTACATCATCTCAAAGGACTTTACGCAAGTCTTTCCAAGTGAATTGGCCCAGTACTGTCCTTACGTCTCCTCTTAATAGCACCCCATCTCACCCTCCCCCCCGCCAATGGAAAGCATGAGTCCAAAGTGTCTTCTGTTTTCAGCCTTCTAAAAATGCTACTTCAGGTAACTAAATATACTCCGGGTTGTGCTTCCCACTCCCAAATAGCAACTTGTCTGTGAGTCAATTACTGAAGTCTTTAGGGCTTTCTACCCAGCACCTGCCTATTAATTTGCTATGACCAACCTACAACATCTGTCAACTTTTCCCATGAATGGCTCCATAATTAAAATCCAACAGAGAGCTAAAAATTAATTAGGACAGGGAACAGCCATGTGAGCAGCATGGAGTACAGCTTTCTATAAAGCAAAGACAAGCTTTATGTAAAACAGGGGTGTGTAGCAGACCTCTGCCCAGCCCTGCCTCAATCAGTCCCTGAACTGTTTTCTGACCTGTAACCTCACTGCAAAAGTGGCTAATAAAGGGTCACCACACAGGGGGCATCAATACATCACATTGACTATCTGACTTGTTACTT
Source organism: Elephas maximus indicus (assembly GCF_024166365.1). Lineage (NCBI taxonomy): Eukaryota > Metazoa > Chordata > Mammalia > Proboscidea > Elephantidae > Elephas > Elephas maximus. The sequence continues at coordinate 39,203,998 of NC_064837.1, read as the reverse complement.
AAAATACTACCCTCAGGTGAACATTTTTCTCCTGCTTAGAGAAAGATGAAAATTTAGAGAGCTTTCCCTGTAGAAGATTGGGCAGAAGTCCAATCCCCAAGATATGGAAATTAATCCAATCTCCACTTCCTCACTTCTTCCCTATCTCTGACACCACCCAGCACTCTCTATGTTGGGTTTGATAGTTCGCTATAATGCCTCACGGAACTCACAGACTACACTCACAGTTACATGGTTTACTAGGGTAAAAGGATACAACTCAGGAGTAAAGGATATCAGCGTCAGAAAGAGGTACATGGACAAGAGCTAAAACAGTCCCCAAAGCCGAGCTTCCATTTTCCCAAGGAAGCACATCTATGCCATCGCCAACAAGGACAGGTCCCACGGCCGAAAAGGTCCCAAGCCCCCATATTCCAGGGCTTTTATTAGTCAATCCGCGTGCTCATTATTAGTTACCAGGTGGGCTCCCTAGTTATACCAGCACACAACAAATTCTCAGGCATAGTCAATACACGTTAATTACTTAGGAAATCCCCTAAGGTCGATATCCAGGAGTTGATTCTGACTCACGGTGACCCTATACGACAGAATAGATCTGCCCCACAGGGTTTCTGTAAATCTTTAAGGAAGCAGGTTGCCACATCTTTCTTCCAAGGAGCAGTTGGTGCGTAGAGTCACCGACCTTTCTGTTAGCAGCTTGGAGCTTTAACCATGGCTCGCCAGGGCTCCTTAGTTTTCCAAAAATCAAGGGCAAAGTTCAAATAAGGGAATTCATTGCACCACAGGGATCGAGTATCTTGTCGCTCACACCTGGATTTTCCTTATCGAATTTCCACGCTCTGTGCATAAAGAGTTTAAGTGTTCCAGAACCTGAACTCGAGCTCATAGACATAACAAATATCACAGAAGGAGGGTAGTGCAGTGGTTACACACATTGCAATCAAATATTTGCTACTTATCGCAAGATCTTGGGAAGTTGTTGACTCTCTACCTCAGTGCCTAGCACATGGCAAGTTTGCAAATGTTGGTATGTGATGTTAGACTGCTCCCTAATAGAATGATAAGAAATAGTAGGGATGTCTACTTTCATTTGCTCTCAAGAGGGGTTACTTAAGGGATTCATATTAATAGCCTCAATCTGTGTCTCTGAGAAATACTGTTTCCAAAAGCACAGTGCCATATTTTACAGGAATGTCATGTTTGTCAATTGGATAAATGATTTTTAAATAATGAGAACAAATCATAGAAATGGAATATCCTCATCACAGCAGTTAAAGAAGGTATATGACGGAATCTAAGAATTCATCCCTTCAAACAAAAAAAGGCTCTTTACCCTGAATAGCTGCAAAATTGAACCTCCTTTCCTGTACAGCAGGACAGAAATGTCTTCCAAAATCTGTTATTTTAAGATTGGCAGCCAGAGAAGGGGACCATAAAACACTGTCGGAGATGACAGGGGCTGAATTAAGTTCCAGGGACTGTTCAGAGCTATGTGAAGGACTCATCTCTGGCCAGGGATAACTGGACACAAAAGCATATTGATTAATAATGTAACCTTCCTTTAAACCTGTTCCCAGGCAGCCCAAAATCCTTCACTGCACTCAGTTGAGAAATATGAAAAAGTTTTTCCCCATGATCCTCAAGAGAGGCAACAACTGGAATAAACTAGACTTGTCATGGAACAATTTCCACCATATGGAGCCCTAATGCCTCATGGAGCAGCGCCGAAGGGCCTGAAGGGATACACATTCATGCTTGTTCCTCCTCAAATGCCCCAGAGAAAAGGTCTGTGCGCTCGCAAGGGAAAAACTACTTAGGCGTCCTCAATACACTCAAAGACTAGACTAAAAGCATAGAAGTAATATTTAACACAGAAATCTCTTTACATGACCAATATTCGGTAGTTAATCTTTTTATTGCTGTAGAATTCACAGGTGATTAATATTTGATATACAACACTAGTTCCCAGCCTGCAGGCAGCATTAGTTAGGCTGTTTGGAGTTGTCAGAACTAGAGATTCAATGGGGTTACCTTCAGCAATGAGAATTAGCTGGGAGGCTATACATGGAAATAAGAACAATAGAAACCCCACAAGAACTCTGGATCAGCTAGACTGAAGCTAGAATGTAGTTTAAAAACTTTAAGATTTTTCAGGACACACAACAATTCCCGAGACCTGTTGTGGTGTTAGAGCTCAGGAGTGACAAACCTCACCAATGGCAATCCTCTTGCATTCTCTAATCTTGAACTACTCTCCAACCATCTCACCCTTGATTTGGATATCATTTTTCTATCTTCTGATTTTGGTTAGCTTCTGACTACTCTTGGCTCCTGCTGCAGATAATCCTACTAAAAGCTGCTGTAGCTAGCTAGCTTGCTATCTATCTACCTATTGACACTGATTGGTATAAAGGCCTCATACCAGATCTCTACTAAGGCTGCTGATCCTCTTGAGACTGGCTAATTGTAGATTTAAAAAAAAAAAAAGCACACCGAACCCATTGCGGTTCAGTCAATTCTGACTCATAGCAACCCTATAGGAAAGAGTAGAACTACCCCATAGGGTTTCCAAGGAACACATGGTAGCTTCGAACTGCTGACCTTTTGGTCAGCAGCCAAACTCTTAAGCACAATGCCACCAGGGTTTCAAAATTATAGATTTGCTACCCTTATTTCAGGTGCCCTCTTCTAGTCCAATCAGTTAAGATAGCCAAGTCAAATTATTTAGAACAGGAGTTGGCAAAGTATGCCTTAAAGTATGGTCAAATCCAGTCTGCCATCTGTTTTTTATAAACAAAGTTTTATTGGAACACATCCATGCTTGTTCATTTATGTATTGTCTCTGGCTGCTTTCCGGAACCCTGGTGGTACAGTGGTTAACTGCTCAGCTGCTAACCAGAAGGTTGGCAGTTCAAACCCACCAGCTGCTCCATGAGAGAAAGATGTGGCAGTCTGCTTCTGTAGAGATGTAAAGCCTTGGAAACCCTACTGTATTCTATGGCGTCACTATGAGTTGGAATCAACTGGATGGCAATGAGGTGTTTTTTGTTTTTGTTTTTTTGCAGCTTTCGTGCTATAATGGTAGAGTTGAATGATTACCTGCAAAGCCTAAAATATTTGCTAGTTGGCCTCTTAAAGACAATGTCTGCTGGCCCCTGTTTTGGAATGTGGCCAAGTGTTTAGAAAAAGTGCACTGACAAGGGGGTTCTAAGTGGTTTTCCTAGAAAGAGTTCAGGAGTACAGCAGGTATTCCAAGGCTGAAGGCCTCAGGGAAGCTGTAGAGTTATCTTAAGAAGTCCTTGATTCCACATGCACTAAAAAGACTGAATAAATATTCATAGATGACTCAACAAGTACACATGCACTCCAACGTATAGAAATGATTTTGGTGCGGATAAAAGTAATATTAATCCCAAAATTCCTCTTTATGGGATTTTCCCATGAACTGGAATGTACCTCTAATCATATTTGGAAGCTCTGATATAGAAATATAAAAGGAGCGTATAATCCAAAAAGCATTTTTATGTAGCTCTGGAATGCAAATACTGCTGTCATTTTGTTTTTGTAAGGAACAGGGCAGGACATTTATTTTGAAACTTGGGGCTAAGGCTAATAAGAAATACTATGATTTCTACCACTTCCACCTTCCCTATTTTGAAGCTCATCCCAATCCTTTTATGATAAGAAGACAGCGAGGGAAAACTGTGTTCAATCACTGGATTCAAGGACTTGATGCAAAGTGCATTTCTATTCACTTGTGCAAAGATGTTAACTTTGTCCGTTAAGCCATGAGTTCCTCCTTACTTGATTATCAGCATTTTAAGTACAGGACTTTATCCTGTTCAACTACTAATTCCTAGCACAGCGACTAGCACCTTTGGGGCCTCATTATGTGTTTTTAGAATGAATGAGTGAATGTTGCCATAATATGTTCTCATCACTCAATTGGCAAAGCTGACATAGAAGGACATTTAACTATAAAGGAATCCGGGCACATTTTAGTAAATATTATACCCCTACGAAGATGCACAAAGACGTAAGGAAAAGGCTTTTCCTATAAAAGTCAGATGCAGAGTTTGTGTGATGCTGACCTCCTAATGCCTCTTTCCTCCTGGTCATTGCATTATTTGTGCTCAGGCCTGTACCAACAGACCTGCCTCTAACCCCATGCTCTCCAGACTTTTAATGCTCACCAGGCTCCAGTCTTCCATGTAAAGTTAGTTGCTACTCTGTGGCCCAAGGACACTATGCCCATACATCTATTCACCACTTTGACTGAAACGCAATTATCTATTTACTAGATAGTTTCACTTATTAGCTTAGGAGTTCATATTGTATCTTCGTATGGTAAAATTCAATGATGTGTGAAAAATGAACAGTCTAACAATGATATAAAATATTTCAGGGACTATCCCCTCTGGGCTCCCTGATCACCTATGTTGATTATGGTATTTTTCCTTTGGTAGAGCCACCTCAACCTCCAAAACCAAACCAAGCCCATTCCCATCGAATCGATTCTGACTCATGGTGACCCCCTGTGTTATAGAGTAGAACTGCTCCAAAGGGTTTTCTTGGCCATAATCTTTAGAGACACTCTCGACTACTAACCTAAAGGTTAGCAGTTCAAACTCACCCAATGGTGTTACGAAAGAGAGTCTTGACAATTTGCTTCCTTCAACCTCAGACCATTCATAACTGTGTACCAGGTAGCCTCTAACTATATCTCAAGATGTGCACAACTGTAGGTATGTATTTGTCAGCCAGGGATTTAAGTACAGACAGTCCCCAGGTTACAAGTGAGATCCCTTCCTGTGTCTGTAAGTTTTTAAGTCACATTTGTAGGTAAATCAGAACAGGTGCATACAGTTCCTTTTTAGCCTTTAGTGCAAGAAAATGCTTGAAGCCTTTTCAATGGTTTAAAAGCTGCAAGGGCAGCAAGTGAAGGTGATTGTAATGACGAATTTGTTGCCAAGGAGGGGTTGGTTCAATAGTTTCAAAGTGAGGGTAAATTTACATAACACTAAAGGGCAACTCAGACACTCTTAACCCAGGGATTACCTGTAGCAGACACAGTCTTTATTAAATCAAGCTCTCCTGTAGCCATTCAATTCCTGACACATGTCAACATTCCCAAGCAGCCACCTCCTCTAGGCCCCCCCATCTGCCCTGCCAAATAAGAAATACTAAGCTTCCTGCCAGTGTGAGACTCCCAGCAAGGAAAATAGTGACAAGCAGCAATGTGCTCCCCTGTGGAGCAGCTAGCCTTTACCAATAAAACACCCTCAAAAACACAGTTAGCCCGGGGTTCCTGGAGCCCTCCCCTTCTAGTGAGTCATTCTTTCAGAATGTGTCTGCCCAGCAGGCCTTGGGGAGAATGTGATAAGTTAAACAAGGCTGCCCTCTCATGGCTAAAAAAAATTACCTGCATTAAGTAAAATGCTTGCAATTCTTGATACACAAGAAATCCAGAGTATTTTATTGAAAATCCAAGTAATAACTGTATCTTTTTAAAAGCAGACAATTTAAAGTACACTGCAGTCAACTTCTAAGATATAAATGAATGATAATTCATATTATAAATTAAAAAAATACATTCACAATTTAAAAACTTTCTCCAGACTTAATTCTAATCATCAAAGATTCATTACTTGTTCTAGAATTTAATGGCATAGGAAACAATTCCTTAATATACTAAATTCCTTTCATAAATGATTTATTTGAGACTGTAGTCTGCATATAGTCCAATAACAATGGGTCTATTTACCTATTCATTCATGAGCAAATATTTATAGAGCGCCTACTAGAGGATTTCAACAATTCTAAGATGCACATACTTTTTTCCTTCACATTTTAACATCTCTGACGGGCATTATAACCTGTGGTGAGTTATAATCTCTTCCAGCAAGACAGCAGCAGTGATTTCGATACAGTCGTCATTGCCTGGGCATGCGCAACCTGCTTGTTATTCTTGGTGGTATCACGGGACAACTGCAACCCCTTGATGTTTCAGCTGGCAAACTATTTAAAGATCATTTGGAGATGGAAATGGAGTCCTGTTTGTTGTCTGAAAACCTTTGACTGACACATTTTGGCAAGCTCAAGAAAGCACCACCATCAAAATTCGTAAAACAGGTGTCAACAGCTTAGACGAAAATATCCAGAGACAATAGCAGAGCACTCTTAACTGCGGTTATCACCAATGCTCTTGATGACACAAAGGATCACATGGTGTGCAAAAACACGTATGAAAGAAGTTACAGAAATATCTTTAACTAATTTCACGTATATTCTTTTTCATACATAAAAAATATATATGCCCAAATATCAAAGACTTATTTAAATAAATATAAAATAAAAAGCCTAAGTGATAAGGAAGCAGTGTGTCATAACTGAAATGCCTGGGTGGTGCAAATGCTTAACACGCTCAGCGCTAACCTAAAGATTGGAGGTTTCTGTCCATCCAGAGATGCCTCAGAAGAAATGCCTAGCGATCCAATTCTGAAATATCAGTCGTTGACAACGCTAAGGAGCACAGGTCTACTCTGACACGCATGGGGTCACCAAGAGTAGGAATTGGCTTGATGGCAACTGGTTTTTATGTCACAGTTTAATTGGAAGCTTTTTTTTTTCCTCTTGGAGCTCTGGTGGTACAGTGGTTAAGATCTATGGCTGCTAACCGAATGGTCAGCAGTTCAAATTCACCAGCCACTCACTGAAAACCCAATGGAGCAGTTCTACTCTGTCCTATAGGGTCCCTACGAGTTGGAAATGACTCCACAGCAATGGGTTTTTTCTCTTAGTGGTACCTAAAATGATAGTGCATCTTACAGCAGAAGGAGTTTTAGATTCAGTGATTATGGGATGTACCAGGCAGTGCTGTAGTCACTGAGTGACTAATGCAGTGATGAACAAGACAGATCCTTCTCACAGGGCTAGCTGGGGGGAGACAACTATAAACACATAAACAAAGAAATGAGGTCATTTCAAATAGTAGTAAATGCCATGAAGACAATAAAACAGAATAATAAGATAAAGAGAGGTGGAGGTGGGAAGTGTAGGGAGGCTTTAGATCAGCACCGTAGGGAGGAATAGGGAGAAGGCCAGGAGAATGTACCATCACATCACAAGAGGTCAGAAGAAATCTGTTCAAAAACAGGCAGATGTCAACTGTAACACACGGTTTTAGGAGGGAAGGGATGTTTCAGGACACTAAAGTGGGTTGAGGAGCCCTGGTGGTGAAGTCGTTAAGAGCTCAGCTGCAAATCAAAAGGTCAGCAGTTCGAATCTACCAGCTGCCCTTAGGAAACCCTATGGGGCTGTCCTACTATGTCCTATAGGGTCACTGTGAGTCAGAGTAGACTTGAAAGCACACAAACAACAAACAACAAAGTGGGCTGAAGGATGAATGTCAGGTGTGAATGTGGAGGAGCAAATATGCATCTCTTTGGGTAGATTTGCTTGCAGAGGCTGAGAGAAAGGGGTGTGCCTGCAAGACAATATAGGGTCAAAAAAGAGTATTTTTTGGCCAAGATGGTAGAGTAGTCAGACGTTTCCTGTGGTCCCTCTTATAACAAAGACCTGAAAAAACAAGTGAATGGATTATATATGACAGTCTGGGAGCCCTGAACATCGAGGGCAAAGTTGAGGAGTCTGACTGAGGGGCAGGGTAAGGGAGAGATGGTTCAGAAGCAGCAAGGAGTTACCAGACCTGTCCCAGCAGGAACCAGTGCCCCGGAGGCCATGTCCACTGGTGGGAGCGCAGTGAAACAAGCAGTGGCGTTCAGGATGTGTTTTCCACATCGGAAGAGACCGAGCAGCAGCGGAGATTCTACTCACGCCTCCAGAGTTTGTGAAAGGTGGGGCTCAATCCGCAAAAGATAAGTATGTGCATCTAATCTACCACGCACATCAAAAAAACACCCCTTTGGGAAAAAATTCTCTCCCATTTACTTGATCCTTCCCCACTATGCACCAGATTCCAAGCCAGCTTCTGTGATAGCTGCTTTCCCTGGGGCGGAAGGAGGACGTGTTGCACATCCTGAGGCATTCTTCTGGCCTTGGAGAAGAAACAAATTAACACACAAGGAAAAAAATAATCTGCCGGCTCCCTTAAACCAGGAACTCAGGGCACAAACAGCTCCTTTGCCTAGGCACAAGCACTCAGGGGCGGTGGTCAGCCCCCTGTCTTGCTCAGCATGTGATCCCCTACTGCAACCAGGTACCTGTGCCTACACCAATCATCCCTGTTCATCTAAGACTGTAGGTGAGAGCCTGCACCACACACTTGGTGACTGACTACCTGGATACCTGAGCTGAATCCCTACAGGAAAAATAAATGGACTCCTGGGCTCATATACATAGTAGCAGCTCTAACCATCTGGTGACAGGACATTAGAGCTTCAAAGGCATCAATAATCAAACTAGCTCACTCGAGTAGCCTATTTGGGCATATCAAAACAAAACAAAACAAGAAGTTAGGACACAGTAAGCAAACATAAAATAAGTAAACACAATAACTTATTGATGGGTCATAGACAACAGTCAATATCAAATCACATGAAGAGGAAGACCATGATGGCTTCAGCAAGCTCCCAAAACAAAGATTCAAGAAATCTTCCCGATGAAGAGAATTTCCCAGAATTACCAGAGGTAGAATACAAAATACTAATATACAGAGCTCAGGAGATCAGGCAAAACACAGAACAAACCAAGGAACACACAGCCAAAGCATTAGAGGAACTTAAGAAGATTAGAGAAGAGCATAATGACAAATTTAATAGGCTGCAAGAATCCATGCAGAGACAGCAAACAGAAACTCAGAAGCTTGACAATAAAATTTCAGAATTAGACAGCTCGATAGAAAGTCATAGGAGCAGAATTGAGGCAACGGAAGTCAGGGTTATTAAGACTGAAGATAAAGCACTTGACACCAACATATTTGAGGAAAAATCAGATAAAAGAATTTTAAAAGATGAAGAAGCCCTAAGAATTATGCGGGACTCTATCAAGAGGAACAACCTACGAGTGACTGGAGTACCAGAATGCGGGGGGGAGGGGGAGATAATAGAAAATACAAAGAGAATAGTTGAAGACTTATTGGCATAAAACTTCCCTAATATCATGAAAGATAAGATCTATACAAGATGCTCATCAAACCCCACACAAGGCAGATCCCAAAAAGAAGTCACCAAGACCCGTTATAATCAAACTTGCCAAAACCAAAAACAGAGAATTTTAAGAGCAGCTAGGGATAAATGAAAAATTACCTACAAAGGAGAGTCAATAAGACTAAGCTTGGACTACTCAGCAAAAACCATGCAGGCAAGAAGGCAATGGGATGACGTGTATAAAGCCTTGAAGAAAAAAATTGCCAGCCAAGAATTATATATCCAGCAATACTGTCTCTCAAACTGGAAGGACTCTGGTGGTCATGGCCCCCAGACCTTCTGTTGCCCCAGGACAGGAACCATTCCCGAAGCCAACTCTTCAGACATGGATTGGACTGGACAATGGGTTGGAGAGGGATGCTGGTGAGGAGTAAGCCTCTTGGATCAGGTGGACACTTGAGACTATGTTGGCATCTCCTGCCAGAAGGGGAGATGAGAGGGTGGAGGGGGTTAGAAGCTGGTGAAAAGGACACGAAAAGAAAGAGTGGAGAGAGAAAGCAGGCTGTCTCATTAGGGGGAGAGTAATTGGGAGTGCGTAGCAAGGTGTATATGGGTTTTTGTGTGAGAGACTGACTTGATTTGTAAACTTTCACTTAAAGCACAATAAAAATTATTTAAAAAAAATTGTCTCTCAAATATGAAGATGAAATTAGGACCTTTCCAGATAAACAGAAGTTTAGGGAATTTGTAAAAACAAAACAAAAATTACGAGAAATACTAAAGGGAATCCTCTGGCTAGAAAATCAATAACATCAGATAACAACCCAAGAGTAGAACACAGGACAGACCAACGAGTTATCAACCCAGATAGGGAAATCACAAAAATAAATCAAAGCTAAAACACTCAAAACAGGGAAATGGAGACATCAACATGTAAAAGATGACAACCTTAAAACAAAAAAGGGGGACTAAAAAATGCAGTTATAGATCTTCCATATGGAAAGGAAGTTAAGGTGATATAATGAAATAAAAGATTGGTTTAAACTTAGAAAAATAGGGGTAAATATTAAGGTAACCACAAAGGAAAGTAACAATCCTACACATAAAATAAAAAAACAAGAAAAACATAAAGACTCGGCAAATACAAAAGCAACAACAATGAAAAAGAGGATAAGAAAATATACAAAGAAAAACAATTCAGCTCAGAAAATTAAGTGGAACAAAGAAACTGTCAACACCACACAAAAAAAGGCATCAAAATGACACCACTAAACTCATAAAAACCTCGTACCTGTCAATAATTACGCTGAATGTAAATGGACAAAATGTGCCAATAAAGAGACCGAGAGTGGCAGAATGGATTAAAAAAACATAATCTGTCTATGAGCCGCCTACAAGAGACATACATTAAAGACACAAACAAACTAAAACTCAAAGGATGGAAAAAAATATACCAAGCAAACAACAATCAAAAAAGAGCAGGTATGGCAATATTAATTTCTGACAAAATACGCTTTAAAGTTAAATCCACCGCAAAGGATAAGGAAGGACACTACATAATGATTAACGGGTCAATATACCAGGAGAATATAACCGTAATAAATATTTATGCACCCAGCGATGGAGCTCCAAAATATATAAAACAAACTAACAGCATTGAAAAGAGAGGTAGACAACTCCACAGTAATAGTAGGAGACTTGAATACATCACTTTGGCTAAAGGACAGAACATCCAGAAAGAAGCTCAATAAAGACATCAAACTCACTGCTGTCGAGTCGATTCCAACTCATAACGAACCTATAGGACGGAGTAGAACTGCCCCACAGAGTTTCCAAGGACTGCCTGGTGGATTCGAACTGCTGACCTCTTGGTTGGCAGCCATAGTACTTAACCACTAAGCCACCAGGGTTTCCAATAAAGATGCAGAAGATCTGAATATCACAATCCGCTAACTTGACCTCATAGACATATACAGAACACTCCACCCGACAGCAGTCAAGTATATTTTCTTTTCCAATGCACATGGAACATTCTCCATAATAGACCATATATTAGGCCATAAAGCAAGACTTAACAGAATCCAAAACATCGAAATATTACAAAGCATCTTTTCTGACCATAAACCCATAAAGTAGAAATCGATAACAGAAAAAGCAAGGAAAAAAATAAAACATATGGAAACTGAACAACCCCTTGCTCAAAAACTACTGGGTTATAGAAGAAATTAAGGATGGAATAAAGAAATTCATAGAATCAAATAAGAATGAAAACACTTCTTACAAGAACCTTTGGGACACAGCAAAGCCAGTGCACAGAGGTCAACTTATAGCAATAAAAGCACACATCCAAAGAGAAAAAAGGGCCCAAATCAAAGAATTATCCCTACAACTCAAACAAAAAGAGAGCAGCAAAAGAAGCCCTCGGGAATCAGAAGAAAGCAAATAATAAAAATTAGAGCAGAATTAAATAAAATAGAGAACAGAAAAACATTGAAAGAGTTAACAAGACCAAAAGCTGGTTCTTCGAAAAAATAAACAAAATCAATAAATCACTGGCCAAACTGACAAAAGAAAAACAGGAGAGGAAGCAAATAACCTGAATAAGAAAGGAGATCGGGACTATCACAACAGACCCAACTGAAATTAAAAGAATCATAACGGAATACTATGAAAAGCTGTACTCTAACAAATTGAAAACCTAGAGGAAATGGACAAATTTCTAGAGACACACTACCTACTTAAATTAACACAACCAGAAGTAGAACAACTAGATAAACCCATAACAAAAGAAGAGATTGAAAAGGTAATTTAAAAATTCCCAACAAAAAAAAAGCCCTGGCCCTGATGTCTTCACTTGGAGAATTCTACCTAACCATCAGAGAAGAGTTAACACCACTACTACTATAGGTGTTTCAGGGCATAGGAAGGGATGGAATACTCCCAAACTCATTCTATGAAGCCACCATAACCCTGATACCAAAACTGGGTAAAGACACCACAAAAAAAGAAAATTACAGACCTATATCCCTCATGAACTTAGATGCAAAAATCCTCAACAAAATTCTAGCCAATAGAATTCAACAACATATCAAAAAAATAATTCACCTTGACCAAGTGGGATTCATACCAGGTACGCAGGGATAGTTCAATATTAGAAAAACAATCAATAACTGGACTGGAACACCCATTCATGATAAAAACTCTCGGCAAAATAGGAATAGAAGGAAAATTCCTCAGCATAACAAAGGGCGTTTATACAAAGTGAACAGCGAACATCATCCTAAATGGAGAAAGTCTGAAAGCATTCCCCTTGAGAAGGAACCAGACAAAGATTCCCTTTATCACCACTCTCATTCAACTTATTCTGGCGGGAGGTCCTACCCAGAGTAATTAGGCTAGATAAAGAAATAAAGCACATTCAAATTGGTAAGAAAGAAGTAAAAGTATCTCAGTTTGCAAATGATATGATCCTATACACAGAAAACCCTAAAGAATCCACAAGAATACTACCGTAACTAATAGAAGAGTTCAGCAAAGTATTAGGATATAAAACAAACATAAAAAAAAAATAAGTTAGGTTCCTCCATACCAACAAAGAGAACATCAAAGCGGAAATCACCAAATCAATACCATTTATAATAGCACCCAAGAAGATAAATTACTTAGGAATAAATCTAACCAGAGACATAAAAGACCTATACAAGATACTACCGCAAGAAACCAAAGGAGATACAACATTGTGAAAACATCTATGCTACCCCAAGCAATCTACATATACAATGCAATCCCAATTCAAATTCCAACAGCATTTTTTAATGAGATGGAAAAACAAATCACCCACTTCATATGGAAGGGGAAAAGGCCCTGGATAAGTAAAGCATTACTAAAACAAGAACAAAGTGGGAGGCCTCACACTACCTGATTTTAGAACCTATTATACCGCCACAGTAGTCAAAACAGCCTGCTACTGGTACAACCACAGATACATAGACGAATGGAACAGAACTGAGAATCCAGATGTAAATTCACATCCACTTATGAGCAGCTGATATTTGACAAAGGTCCAAAGTCTGTTAATTGGGGAAAAGAGAGTCTCTTTAACAAACAGGGCTGTCATAACTGGATATCCATAAGTGGATGTCATAAGTGGAATGCAGGCCTCAAATTCTAGTAAAAAGACCAGACTTAATGGTCTGACTGAGACTGGAGGGACCCCAGAGGACATGGCCCCTGTACTCTCTGTTAGCCCAGAACTGAAACCATTTCCGAAGCCAACTCTTCAAAGATTAGACCGGACTGTAAGACATAAAATGATGCTGGCGAGGAGTGTGCTTCTTAGCTCAAGTAGACACATGAGACTGTGTGGCCAGCTTCTGTCCGGAGGTGAGGTGAGAAGGCAGAGGAGGACAAAACCTGGTTGAATGGACATGGGAGATAGAGGGTGAAGAGGAGTATGCTGTCACATTGTAGGGAGAGCAACTAGGGTCACGTAACAATGTGTTTATAAGTTTTTGTACAAGAAACTGACTTGAATTGTAAACTGTAATTAACTTAAAACTCACTTAAAAAAAAAAAGGATTTTTTTTTGCAGAGTGAGGGTATTTGAGGCTTCCAACAGGCAACAAGTAAACAAATAAATACAGAATTTCAGATTATCATCATTGTTACAAAGGGCAAAACCAGGATGCTGGAGGAGAAAGCTTGAGTAGGAGCCTACCTACGTTAGGCTTTAGGCTCTATCAATTACTGAGCAGCAGTGATGATATGCCAGGCATTAGTTAAGAGTTCAAATATTATTTAATTTTGAGAATCACTTTATGAGAAATGTGGAATTAGTTCCGCTGTTATTGATAGAGAAACTGAGGTTCAGAAATAATAACTTGCTTGTCTAAGGTCACAGTTGGTAAATGGTAACACTGGGATTTGAACCAAGTTTATGATCCAAATTAAAAGCATGTGTTTCCCTTGCTGCTCACCCTTCATTTCAAAGTTCTGCAGAACAAACCTCCCAGCAGCAGCCTGCTGGGTCTTTTCATCCCCCACTCCAGCACAAAATCCCAGCTCCCAGTCTGTCAGGTTTTTCAGAACCCCATTCTTTTCCAAAAAGCCAAATAAATTGATCAACGAATCACACATTATTCATAACATGCCAGTATAAACCCGATAAGTGACTGCTATAAAGCTAGTCCGTGCTGATAGAACCTTCTTTTCCCAAAGGAAGGTAACATCTACATCTTTTAATAGTGGCTTTTGGGAAGACATTGCCAAACCTCAAAGGTAGTTTTCTAATAGTGGAACTTAACAGGCTACTTGGTAGGCTGGAAGGAGAAAATAATGATAACAAATTAACATTTATTAAGCTTTATTACATGCTGAGCACCATTCTAAGTTTTACACATATATTTTCTCATTATTTTTCACAACCCTATAAGTTTTTATAAGTTAGGAACTATTTTTGTCACCTGGGAGCTGGAACTTGAACCCAGGTAGTCTGACTTATAAAGCTGAGCTAGAATACCAAAGGAACGCACAGTGATTATATTACAAATCCCAAACGAGAGTGAACTGATGAGATCTTAAAGGGCAAAGAAAGCTAGTTGGCTAAGGTTATGAAAATACTGGTTCCCTTGATTTAATTTCCATACAAAACTTCAGTTTCAAACTTCCTAAGAATCTGCCAAGGTGGCAAATTTAACCAACAAATGCCCTTTAGGCCCAGCGCTCAACAGAACTTAATGGTATGGATGAGAGAAGCTGATGGCAGCACTTCTGTGGTTTAAAGTTTAACATTTAGGGGAGGGTAGATGTTTAAAATCAATCATTGAACTTTCACTTGGCACTGCTAAATGCAGAGGGCTGGGCTAGAGGCTGAAGGTACTACCCAAGATCAGTGACAGGATCCTTGCCCTGGGAGTAGCATGATGCAACAAAAAAGGGTCCACACTGTGGAATGAAACAAGCCCAAATTCTCCTCCTGAGCCTGAATGACTCTTGACAAGTCCATTAGTAGAAAGGGAATAACGATTCACAGTTTGTGTGGTTATGATGAGGTTTACTGAAGATAACATACATGAAAGCATTTTGCACAGTGCCTTTAACAGTAAGAAATCAAGAGGCAGCGCCCATCACTCTTCCTATGGCTGGTCTTCTCTCATCTTCGGTCTCTGAGTTCGCCCAAAAGCCAATAGAAACAGAACAAAATAGTCCTCTGGGTGGAGAGAAGCCCTCTCCGTTGAAGCTGAGAGAGGATGCTCTTGAGACAGGGAAAGAGGGAAGCCTCTGCTTTGACTTTCCAGAATCATGAGTTGCAAAGATCTAGTATACTAAGAAAATAACTGCAGAAATAAAGTCAACATATACCTTTATACATATGATTTCCAAAAATAACGTGTAAGAATTATTGTGCAAAAGGTCAATTTTAAGGAGAAATATCATCTTTAGATGCACGGAGGCTTGGTTGTACTCAAGAAAGCCCTAACTTCAGTACAATTTCATTTGTTAACAGTAGTAAGGCTTAGGACATTTAAGTGCTACTAGATTGAGCAGTGCCCAGTTGGGGCGGGGGGAGGGGAAGAGGAGCGGAAGGCAAGAAGAAGAGAGAACACGTAGATATCCAGAACTGATTGAAAGGAAGGAGTGGGGATAACTTCAAGACTTCCTACTTGGGAAATTATGGTATCATTAGCCAGCCATTTAAAAAAAAAAAAAGCCATTTAGGGACCTTAAAAAATCTTAATGCTCTTGCCACATCCCAGACTAGTTAGGGTGGGACCCAGGCAACAGGGTTCTTAAAAGCAACCAGGTGATTCTAATGTGCCCAGGTTGAGAATAACTGCGTTAATCAAAACGGGGAGGTCAGGTAGGATATTGAGATGATGGAGAGAAGGGATGAGTATAATTCTAAACACAGTGAGTTCAAGGTTCCAACAAGGCATTCAGGAGGGAATTAAGGAGTAGATCTCAGGAAGGATAGAGCAGCTCAAGACGTTGGAGAACCATTCATCAATTCCATAAACATCCCTTAAAGGCTATTAAAGGAGCCCTGGAGACACAATGGTTAATTGCTAGGCTGCTAACTAAAAGGTCTGAGGTTCAAACCCACCAGCCGCTCTGAGGGAGAAAAGACCTGGCAATCTGCTCCCATAAAGATTACAGTCTAGGAAACCTACAGGCGTGTGTGACTCGACGGCACACAACAACAACACAACAAAGCCTGTTAAGTTCCAGGATAACAACTCCTACAAATAGGATCCTATTCCCTTCGAGGGGCTTATATCTAGATAAGGAATGGACTTATAAACAAATAAGTAGTATAAAGTGTTGTGGGCTTGCAGACAGAAATCTGTATGAGGACAGAAAAGGAAGACTAAACTCTCTCAGGAGCAGTCAGAAAGGCTTAGTAAGAAGAGTCAAAGTGAACACACTCTCTGAGGGAAATTGAGAAAGAGGAAAAGGCGGACCGCAGATATGTGGGGATGCTTACTTATGTTTAGCAGGCCAGAGTGGAAAATGGAGCCAAGTGAAGATCATGGAGAAGTAATGATCAGAGAAAAAAGGAATGTAAGATAAAGACTCTGAAAAGTTAGGCAGATACAAGGATGGTTAATAGGAGAGGGATCACAAGCTGCAGAGTGATCTAAGAGGGTGAGGCTATATTTGAGGATCACCAGGGCACTATGGAAATGAGTTTCACAGAGGAACAGCTGGGCAGTGAGATGTGTAGAATCACCTTGCAGAAAGAAATCTGGCCTTTGTCCTCCTTTCTTCTGAGCTGAACCAGGACCTGAGGCTAATGAATGGGGCTGACCAAACAAAGAAGGACCACCTAGGGGTCAGATGCTGCCTAAATCTCAGGAAGCATGACATGATCGACCATGGCCACTTGGTAAAGGTGATAAAAGCCCTGAGCCCTAAGGCTCAGGTGGAGCTTCCTGATTCATAACCATACACGGGAGAGGATGATGCGTTCCTTTTTGGGACACGGAAGTTCTGTGCCCTGACCCCTCCCAGACCTCACCCTATGTGTCTCTTCATTTGTATCTATTTTTTATTGTAATAAAGCTGTATCTGTAAGTGTGGTGTATTCTTCTGGGAATTCTGTGAGTCATTCCAGCAAATTAGCAAACCCACAGGGCAGCAAGAGCCAGCGGGGGCGGATGTCTGCCTGTTTGGCAGTGGGAAAGAAGGCATCCTCTAACATGTGAGCTCTGACCTAGGTCGGGGTGGCTGGGGCTGAAAGAGTGTGTGTGCCTTGTGAGCGGCTAGCAACAAGGATGGAGAAGTGGGAAGGTGTAGACAGGATCCATTTCCACACTTTGGGAATTGGATTCATGCTGATCCTTACTACACAGTCAGCAATGAAGGCAAAAGTTGACCACTGTGCCCCTTGCTTAGTGCAGGGACAGAGAGTGGGTGGTGTTTGGAACTGGATCCATCAAAAAAGAAAAGAATAAAGAGGTCAGAGATAATCCTATGGGGGGAGGTGGCATATATAAATATTAAAATAAGGAAAAGGAGTATGGTAGAGTAAGAAGAGTATTTGTTCCAGGGTTAAGATATTTGTATTCCTTTCTTTAAGGAGATGGATAGGAGCCCTGGTGGCACAACAGTTAAGCTCTTGGCTGCTAACCCAAAGGTTGATTATTTGAACACACCCAGTGGCTCTGCAAGAGAAGGACCTGGTGAAATGCTTCCATAAAGATTATAGTCTAGAAAACACTATGGGGCAGCAGCTATCAGTTTGGCAGTGGGACTGCACCCAACAGTAAGGAGATGGATGGTCTTGAGCCAGCCACTTGCCTTCTCTGGGTGTCACTTTTTTCATCTATAAAATGATGCGGTTAGAAATTATGTGATTTCTAAGCTAATGTCCAGCTCTGACAATCTAAAATTTTAGTGGTAAGAACAAAATCAAATAAAATGAAAGTGACTCTTAGCTGCAGAAAGCCTGATGATAGGTCAACTTCTAGACACGTGAACTTGCAATATTTTGTACAGTCCCCTAGAATCTTGCTTTTTTCAAAGTGAACCAGTTAAGGGTACCATCTACCATCTACGGCTTTACCCACAAGAGGTGACATAGCACAGAAGTTGAAGGTCCAGGTTTTGGAATCAGACAGTCCTTCACTAACAATATGACTTATGAAAAATTACTTCAGTTTTTCCAATCTAAAATAGAGTAATAATGGTATTGACTTCATGAAGTTATTATGGGGATTAAGTCAATCTATCTCCTTCAGGGTCTTCCTCTTTTTCACTGATCTTCTACTTTACCAAGCATGATGTCCTTCTCCAGGGAATGGTCTCTCCTAATAACATGTCCAAAGTACAGGAGATGAAGTCTGGCCATCTTTGCTTAGAGGGGTGCTCCTTAGAGGAGCACTCTGGCTGTACTTCTTGAAGACAGACTTGTTTGCTCTTCTGGCAGTCCATGGTATGTATATTCCATATTCTCCGCCAACACCATAATTTCAAGGCATAAATTCTTCTTCAGTCTTCCTTATTCACTATTCAGCTTTCACATGCATATGAAGCAATTGAAAATACCATGGCTTGGGTCAGACATACCTTAGTCCTTAAAGTGACATCTTTGTTTTTTTTTTAACACTTTAAAGAGGTCTTTTGCAGCAGATTTGCCCATTGCAACACGATGTTTGATTTCCTGACTGCTGCTTCCATGGGTGTTGATTGTGGATCTAAGTAAAATGAAATCCTTTATAACTTCAGTATTTTCTCCATTTATCACAATGTTGCTAATTGGTCCAGCTATGAGGATTTCTTTTTTGTTGTTGTTGTTGAGGTGTAATTCATGCTGAAGGATGTAATCTTTGATCTACATCAGTAAGTGCTTCAAGTCCCCTCTGCTTTCAGCAAGCAAGGTTGTGTCATCTGCATATCGAAGATTGTTAATGAGTGTTCCACTGATCCTGATGCCACTTTCTTCTTCATATGGTCCATCTTCTCAGATTTGTTCAGCATACAGATTGAACAAGCATGGCAAAAAGATACAATTCTGATGCACACCTTTCCTGATTTTAAACCATGCAGTATCTCTTTGTTCTGTTCAAACGACTGCCTCTTGGTCTATGTACAGGTTCAGCATGGGACAATGCAGTGTTCTGGAGTTCCTATTCTTCACGATGTTATCCATAATTTATTATGATCCACACAGTTGAATGCCTTTGCATAGTCAATAAAACACAGGTAAACATTTTTCTGGTATTCTCCGCTTTCTGTCAAGATCCATCTGACATCAGCAATGATATCCCTTGTTCCATGTCCTCTTCTGAATCCAGCTTGAATTTCTGACAGTTCTTTGTCGGTATACTGCTGCAACAGCTTTTGAATGATCTTCAGCAAAAATTTACTTGTGTGTGACATTAATGACATTGTTCAATAATTTCCGCATTCTGTTGGATCACCTTTCTCTGGAATGGGCATAAATATGGATCTCTTCCAGTCGGATGGCCAGGTAGCTGACTTCCAAATTTCCTGCCATAGACTAGTGGGCATCTCCAGTACTGCATCGGTTTGTTGAAACATCTCCATTGGTATTTCATCAATTCCTGGAGCCTTATTTTTCGCCAATGCCTTCAGAACAGCTTGGACTTCTTTCTTAAATATCCTTCGTTCTTGACCATATACTACCTCCTGAAATGGCTGAATGTAGACCAATTCTTTTTGTACAGTGACTCTGTATTCCTTCCATCTGCTTTTGATGCTTCTTACACATCATTCAATACTTTGCCAATTAAAAAAAGAAAATTGCCTTCAAGTCGATTCCCACTCATAGTGACCCTACAGGACAGAGCAGAACTGCCCCATAGGGTTTCCAAGGAGTGGCTGATGGATTCAAACTGCGTATCTTTAGGTTAGCAGCTGAGCTCTTAACCACTGAGCCACCAGGGCTCCATTTGCCCATCCCACCCAAACCCAGTACCGTCAAGTCGATTCATCATTTGCCCATAGAATCCTTTAAAATTGTAACTCGAGGCTTGAATTTTTTCTTCAGTTCTTTCATCTTGAGAAATGCTGAGTGTGTTCTTCCCTTTTGATTTTCTAACTCCAGGTCTTGGCACATTTCATTACAACACTCTGTTTCTTGAGACACCCTTTGAAGTCTTCCGTTCAGCTCTTTTACTTCATCATTTCTTCCATTCACTGTAGCTACTCTACATTCAAAAGCAAGTTTCAGAGTCTGTTTGGTTCTTCCCTTGTTCCCATTCCCTGATGGAAGGCCACTGGATATCAACACCAACCTAAGCTAAAATTGATTTTCTCTTTAAGGTTGCTTGACTATAGGATGCAGAGAAGGCAAAATGTTTTACTAGAGGCTATAACATGGAATAGAGATTAGGTTGGTGATGTCACAAAAGAGGTTTTGAACAGTGTCAGCAGAGACTGCAATGATGACTAAGGAAGTTGATAAACAGTATCATCTTAAACCGCAACTCACCCCAGGTAAGCAGATGGAGAATATTAATTACGAACAGGGCTAATCCCATTATGAGAAATACCATCACAATGAAAATGTTTCATTCTAGATTACAGAATCCCTGGTAGTGGCTCACTTAGGTCAAGAAAAATTAAAAATAGAATTATGGGGGGATAAAAAAAGGGGTAATGGGAGGGAGCCACCTTCCTTGGTTGGAGTGCACTGCAGTGAGCTTTGACCTCTATATTAAAATAAATAAGACCAGGAACATCAGTCACACTAGATCGCCGTTCTTCTCCTTCACCACCATTTCCAGGTCCAAAAATGTACTAGCGGGGCGGGGCCTGAGATGACTGCAGGAAGCGAGAACCTACAGCATAGATGAGCCCATCTTCAGGCTAATCGGCATCTGCCGGGAGACAGACACCCCACTTCCTAGCAGGCTCAGGCCTCCCTGGAGATTCCAAACCGATGTCAACTGGGTGCAAAGGAAAAGGAAATAAATTCAGGTTCTGAAAGGGCAGCTGCAGGAAAGGGTTGGGTCTCTCAAACTCAATTACTTTCTAAAGCAGCCCTAAAGCCAAACATACTCCCTATTTGAGCCAAAGAAAAGCCCCTCTCCTCTTCTCATAACCAGGCTGGAAAACACAGCTCCCAGGAGGTGGTGTTAAAAACCAATAGTTTGCTTGGCAGCGCCCTATGGTCCCTGGAGGAAACAGGAGAGAAAAAAAGGGCCTTGACACCTGGGAGGCTCCCAAGGCCAATCCCTTCTCCTTCAGCTTAATAAAAGGTAGGGAACACACCTCCCCTCCCGGATCTTTGGGGCGGCGGGGTAAATACTTGGAGTTATTAAATTCACTCGGTGGTCAAGTATTTATTTGGTGGGTGCCAGGCACTGACCTAGGCGGTTGACATCCGCCCCTTAATTCTCATAATCCTGAGATTTGTGTGAGCCCGTATTTCCCTCTGTACAGAGGAGGGTAAACGAGGCACAGAGTGAAACAACAGTTACCCAGGAAGCGGCGGGATCACAGCCCGGGTGGCTAATTCCCAAGCTGTGGCTCTGGGGCCGCCGGCCCGTGGGTCGGGAGCGGGCACTCCCGTCAGTCACGCGAGCTCCACGCGGGGCGCTGCCTCCCCGCAGTCCCGCCGGGTGCGCGGCAGGTGCGCAGAGTGCCTCTGCGGCCCCGCCCCGGGTCCCTGCCCGCGCCGGCGCCCCGCACCCCGCAGCTGCCGGGCAGGACGCGCCGCCTCCGCCCGAGCCGGGGCCCGAGCGCCGCGAGCGTTCGGGCGAAGAGGAGGAGCCAGGGCCACCGAGCGGGTGGAGTCGGGAGCCGCAGGGCGGTGGAGGCGGATTTCCTGGGCCCGGCTCTCTGGCGCTACCATGGCGTTTGGGAAGAGTCACCGGGATCCCTACGGGACCCCGTTGGGCCACCTCATAGGTAAGGAGGCTTTGGGGGTCGGGGAACCCTTTCCGCTTTACTCCACTGTCGGCTTGCGAAAGACCGAGTTAGTCCAGGTTTGAGGGAATTCTCCCCTTCCCCCCGCCCCGCAACTTTCCCAGGGCACCCACATTCCACCCGGCGCCCTACTAGACAATTCTGTCTTGTCGACCCTTCCCAGAACCTGCTCTTCAAAATTTACCTCCTTGTGATGCCTCTTTGGAGAGAAACAAAACAGGTGAAGCGCAGGATTCGGGAGTGGAGTTTGGGTCTCTACAAGGAGTGACCAGAAACTTCTCTGCCAGGGAAAGGTTGTTCATAAAGTGCGTTTCTCGCGGGCCCGATATTCTGTCCGTTTGACCGATGTGGAAAAGGAGGCTCAGGGAGGTTAGGTGATGAGACATGTCTGTGAAAGCCAGGTCACTCCAAACCGTTTATCTGGCCCCAAGTTCATGCAACCTGAGTTGGTGTTCTCAGAAAACAAAAAGCATAAAAATGCTCAGCTGTGGAGTGAAGGGAGCGCAGAGGAGAGGTCTGGGGCCACAGGATGGCTACAGAGGCCACTAGGGGACCACCAGGCATCTGCCTCACTCATTTCTCCCGTGGCTGGAGTTCGCATAAAGCATGCGGAAGGAGAAGCCTGTGACTGTACTGTTTTACCTGACCAGCTCGGTTCTCTCGCTTCTCTCTGGTTCCTCCCTTAGGAACCGGGTGTGGTAGGACTATCATGGTGTCGGGAACTTAGTCGGGTGATGAAATCCTGAGAACTTGGTAGTTACAATAAGGAGGCACAGATTTGAAGAGTTTTAGTCCCAGCTCAATTAACCGCACTGTGGCACCGAGCATGCTACCTAACCTGAATCTTAGTTTCCACATCTTTATAAGAGGGCAAAAGTAACTAATCATACAGGGTTTTTTTGAGGAGGTAAAGCTTTCTAAACTGTTAATGGCTATCCCCATGTTGGATGTTGGATATTAAAAAGAGCCCTGAGTAGAAACATATTCAGACGGTGTCTTCATAGGCAAAAGTAACTTCAGCAATAAAAAAAAAAAAAAAAAAAACCCTATTTACCCTCCATTTGATTCCAACTCATGGCGACCCCTTGTTTGCAGAGTAGACTGCACTCCATAACCATTCGCCTATCTTCCCAGACGACTGGGAGTTGGAACCCTGTAAACCACTTAAACATTTGTGGTACACAAGGACACAAATCTCGGCCATAATTCTGATAAATTCTTTAATGTCGTAAACATTTGACTCCCAGCTATGTGCCTGGACCTGGACTAGGCACTGGTGAGGCCAAGGTAAGACATGGTCTCAAATCTCAGAGAACGCACAAACTTGTAGGGAAAACGTACACAATATTGTAGTAACTACAATACAGTATCTTTGCAATACAAGAAAACACAAAATGCATAAAACTTAAGAAGAGGGAGATATTAACTCTGCCATGGCTTTCAAAGGGTGATTAGGAGTTTTCTAGGATGTTGGGAGGAAGAACAAGGAATAGGAGGGGAACATCTGGCAGAAGAAACAGGAGCTTGTGCCTAACATCTTGAAGTTGGTCAGCTTTGTCCATTCAGTGCCAAATTCAGATAGCTCTTTTCCTAGATGGGAAGCAGGCTGAGCTTTGGGGTTCCTCCAACCAGGCACTTATTCTTTCTTCCCCTTCATTATTCTTTTTAATTCTTTTCTTTGCTTAACCGCCACCCCCCAGCATCTTGTGTTTTCGCGATGAGGTGTCTCTCTTCTTTTATAAGAAAGATGTTAAACTGATGCGTGTTGAGTGTTCTATCACCCTTCAC
The DNA here is from genome assembly GCF_024166365.1 of Elephas maximus indicus. NCBI lineage: Eukaryota > Metazoa > Chordata > Mammalia > Proboscidea > Elephantidae > Elephas > Elephas maximus. Next base: position 39,180,209 of record NC_064837.1, on the reverse strand, counting down.
AGAGAGCATTTTATATGCTTAAAGGAGATGTCTGGAGAAGTACAGGACAGCTTTGGTTAGTATAAGTGCCGAGAGTGACCGTGCTCTACTGCAAACCAAAAACCAAAAAAACCCATTGCCGTGGAGTCTATTCCGACTCATAGCGACCCTATAGGACAGAGTAGAACTGCCCCATGGGGTTTCCAAGGAGCGCCTGGTGGATTTAAACTGCTTACCTTTTGGTTGGCAGCTGGAGCTCTTAACCACTATGCCACCAGGGTTACAGGCCAATTCAGTAGTTCTGATATTTCTCTCTCTCATGCTCCGTCCCCCCGCCTCTATAATGATAAAAAAACAAAAACCTGGGATAAGACATAGGTTTAAATCCTTTTTCTACCTCATACTGGCTGCATTACCTACCTTGTATTGTGTAATTTCCTTAACCTCTCTGAACTCTGTTTCATCATGTCTAAAAGTGGGTTAAATGAGATGCATAAGATAAAATACTTACCATTGTGCAGTTCACTTTGTAGGTAAATATTCAATAAGCCATAGTTTCTCTCTCTGCCAGAACTTGCAGATGGAGATCCAGCCAGCCTGGCCCTGCAGTCTTTGTTGGTCCCACAGTATTTATTAATCGGTCACTCATTACTGTTGCAACATCAGCATTCTGAACTTGAGTTCTGATTGATGCCTGAATTTACTGGGAATTGTTCAGACAGAAAAAAAAAAAAAAAAGTCCCTTGCCCTCTGTTACTATCAGTTTAATGGTTCTTGCTAGTTAACCCCATGCAGGTTATTTCAGGAAGACCAGGCATGTTTTATTCTGTTGTAGCCCAGTCTCAACAGCTTTTTCTTTGCAGAAAAGGCTACGTTTGCTGGAGTTCAAACTGAAGACTGGGGCCAGTTCATGCACATCTGTGATATAATAAACACTGTCCAGGATGGGTGAGTACAGTGTGTTGTTCATTTACTTGCCTCTGCTAAGAAGCGTGAGAACCACAGTGCGTTTTCTCTTGCAGACTCTTTAATTTTCCTGAGCATTTTCATCATCCCCAAGGGGCATCCTCTGTCTTTTGAAAACAATGTCAGGTTGAAATATTGGGGCAGCTGCTTGTTTCAGCTTGTGGAATATCTGAGAATCCATTATAATTGTTCTCTGCTCTTTGCTTTTACCTTAAGCGTTTCAGACTCAGGACTCAAATGTCTTGTTCTTTAAAGAGTGAAAAAAAAAAGGATAAATTGTTTCCTGTTTTAGGAATTCCTTTTGCTCCAATTTCAAGTATTTTATGTTAATGTAATGAAAACTATTTCAAGAAACTAGTTGACTTCCTGGTGGTGACCGGGCAATTATCATTAACCAGGAAATAAGCTAGCAGTCTTTTTCCTCTCCCTGTCACAATTTTTTTTTCTTCAAAATACCGTTCATGCTATGTTATGAAATGATGTGCTATGCCTTGTTATACTTTTGAAACTGGTGAGAATTGAAATTATAAAAAACAAAATCACTATGAAGGGAACAACTAGCTTGAATTTACAGTCTGAATTACAGACTATTGTAAGGTATACAAGGTCGGCGTTTCAAACCCACCCACTGCTCCGTGGGAGAAAGATGGGGCAGTCTGCTTCTGTAAAGATTTACAGCTTTGGAAACCCTGTGGGGCGGTTCTTCTCTGTCCTATAGGATTGCTATGAGTTGAAATGGACTTGAAGGCAGTGGGTTTTTGTTGTTTTTTATAGGAACACAGGAGCCCTGGTGGTGCAGTGGTTAAGTGCACAGCTGCTAACGGGCAGGTCAGCAGTTTGAACCCACCAGCTGCTCCATGGGAGAAAGACATGGCGGTCTGCTTCATAAAGATTACAGTCTCGGAAACCCTTTGGGGCAATTCTGCTCTGTCCTGTAGGGTCACTATGAGTCAGAATCAACTAGACAGCAATGGGTTTTGGCATAAGGGATATAATGCTGTTTGTTTGTTTGTTTGTTTTTTGTGTATATTCAAATGATAACTGACAGCAAAAGAGATTTAGGTTAGCTGGTGTTGATGAAGAAAGTGTTGCAGTTAATTATTGAGTATATGTCAATGGAAAGTGCTCATGGTTGTTACTTTTAAGCATTTATAATGTTTTTCCTATAATCTTATTTACCATATTTAGTTCTTACGCGAATCTTTTCTTCAGTGATAAATACCAGTTTCTTCACTGATGATACAAGAGAAGGGAATCTCATAGGTGAAGTAAATTTCAACCTTATAATGATAGGTAGTTCCTGCTTTATGACATGAAATTGTAGCATCAGAAGTTATAATTCTGCCTACATCCCTGACCTGTGTACGTCAGGAGATACTAATAGTGTAAATTAAAATGAACAAGCTTCATTGTTCTGGAAATTATGTTTCCCATAAACTGGTTCTGTGCATCAATAGCGGAATACAAGTATGAATACATTTCATGTATAGCGCTTTCTACATTTCTGTACCCTTTCATGTACATAATTATTTTTTTGATTCTCACAGTGGGGCAGGTGGTATTGTTTGCCTACATGCATGAGAAAACGTGGGCACAAGAAGTTAAGTGGTCTTTCCGGGGTCACACAGCAGAAGCAAGACTAGAACTTTGGTTGTCCAGCCCTTACCCCTTCTTTTTCCACAATGCATATTGTTTATCAGATACTACTAGTTTTCAGCAAATACCTAAACTGGTGATTTTCACTGTTATTTTTTTGCTGTAGGCCAAAAGATGCAGTAAAAGCTTTGAAGAAAAGGATTTCCAAAAACTATAATCATAAAGAAATCCAACTTACTTTGTCAGTAAGTACTTTAATGTTATAATTAAAATCTGGGATTTCCCAAGCTATAATCTTATTTTTAGTTCTGGGTTAAAAAAAAAAAAAATTAAAATACTCTGAGGTAATAGATTGGCAAAGAGTCATATACAGGATGAGTTATAATGTTGGTTTATTAGGAATTATAAAACAGTTTAGTTGATTGTAATAGCATTTAATTTCTTAGAAAGAGAGTGTTCCTGGAAAATTGATCTTTCCTGCTATAATTTGGAGAAACGTTCTTTGTTGATTTAAGCAATTCTCCTGTGGATCGTATTTTCTGATTTGGGTTTGGAAGCTTATTTGACGTGTTCCCATTTCCACTCCCCGCCCCATCCTTGGCCATGTGACCTCTTCAGTCACTTTGGTGAGTTGCCCTTTTTACTTTGGTACATTTTACAAGCCCTGCCTGCTGCCTGAGAGTGAGCTCTGTGGCTTTCTGATTTCTTCTGCATGCCTTTATTTACCTCAGCCCACCCCCAGGCCATGCATGGTTACTTCCCTAACCAGCCAGCATCACACTGTTCTTTGGAGCTTTGGGAATGTTTATCAAGAGAGGGTTATGGGGCAGATGTGAGCCTGGCTCCCATTTTCTACTTCCATGTGGGAAGAAAATTTATCACATCTTGCTTTTTTGGAGATTAACTGAAAGGAATGAGAAGGAATGAATTGATCAATCTTGATGACACTATCACTGAAGAAACTCTTCAAGTTGGAGTTTGAATATAGTTTTAGAGATATTTCCCTCCTTCACCTTTTTTTAACCTCTTCCCTGTCCCTTATTCATAACAGCTGCCTCAGAAAGGTCACAGAATGGAGGAAATTATGGAGACGGAAGTAAGGTGCTTCTGCAGAACAATGGGCCAAAGACAAAAATAAACCTCTGACTACTCTAGTGGCACAGTGGTTAAGAGCTCAGCTGCTAACCAAAAAGTTGGCAGTTCAAATCCACCAGCCACTCCTTGGAAACTCTATAGGGTAGTTGTACTCTGTCCTATAGGATCACTATGAGCCACAATCAACTTGATGGCAACGGGTTTGGTCACAGAGGTATTTCTCAAATCACTTACCCAATTGATATACTCAACAATCCTGGAAAGTAGTTGTATTATTAATGCCATTTCACAGATGAAGACATTGAGGCTAAGAGAGGTTAAGTGACTGTTCAAGGTTATATGGCTATTGAGTAGGTTAGCCAGAACTTGGAAGCAGCCCTCAGATTCTGAATTTTATACCCTTTTCCCCATACCACGTTGCTTGTGAAAATGAATCAAACCTTTTAGGAGAGATTTGTGTTTTGTTATCTTCAACTACTTTGTGTATAGTGTAGTGCCCAATACATTAGTGTATCAAATGTTGGCTGAATCAATGACTGAGTGCCCCCACATCCTACCCTACGTCTCCCACTATCCAGGAAGACTCAAGGGCTAACGGAAGGTACTATAGAAAACCAAACCAAACCCATTGCCATTGGGTTAATCCTGACTCATAGCAATGCTACAGGACAGATTATAACCTCCCCATAGAATTTCCAAGGCTGTAAATCTTCACGGAAGTAGATTGCCACATCTTTTCCCCATGGATCGGCTGGTGTATTCGAACTGTAGACCCATTAGCAGCCATGTGATTAACAACTGTGTCACCAGGGTCCCTCAGTACTATAAAATTAGGATAGAAATATCTGAAGATGTGCCCCAAAATGATGTGAATCCAGGCTATCTCAAGGACACAGAAGGTTAGGAGAATTGAGTGAGGAAGGCAAGAAGTGAAAATGAATTTATGCTACCTTCCATATTTCAGCATGGGATATTATTTTACCTTCTCATAGTTATTTACTCTTCTCACAGTTATTTAATAGCTTTAGTTCTTTCTGTGTTGTGTCCAACCTACTTGACATTTCTGTAGTTTCTTCTCACCCCCATCTCCATATCTTCTTCTATCATGGTTCCTTCTTTCTGAAGACAAACCAAACCCCTTCCCTGAGGAAACTGGATTATTCCAGAATGTTGTCCCTTTTTACCCTCTACCCTTGGAAACTCTACGGGACAGTTCTACTCTGTCCTATAGGGTTGCTATGAGTCGGAACCGACTCGACGGTACTGGGTTTTTGGGTATTTCTCTTTGGGCTCCCACTCTTTCTTCCCCTCAAGTCACTGATCTCTCAAGCCTTACTGCCAGCGAGCTGCCAGTTCCCATTACCTGTTCTACCTCAGATAAATGTAGGGTCTCTGCCTCATGATTTCCACACAAGTATGTGAGAACAAGCAAATCCAAACCTGTACCAAAACAAGGATAAGAGTCACAGGTTGGGGGCCAGAATATGCTCTCGCTCTTAGGCTTAGCATTCATTTGAGGCTTTGGAAAATATCTATTTTCTTGGATTTTCTTTAAATAGTCCTTTGACTCTTGATATCTTCAGGCAGATTTCCCCAAGTTCTGTATCTAATGGTCAGTCTCCTCACCTCAGACTACTCACCACGTTGCAGGTGTGTACCTAAGCCTCAGAGCTAACGTCAGTGCAGTACTTAAGTATTTAAGCCAGACTTAATTATGTGGGAAATTAGTTGCAGAAGGAATTACCCAGTGTCCATCAAAGGCAGTTATAAGTTTAGCAATGAACTCTTTAAAATTGATCATTGTGTCTGACATTTCCTCTTTATTACTATGAAGTGATGAGATCCTGTCAAAATCCATTGTAAATGTTCTTTGTATTATCTGTCACTTTGGGTTCTCCATGGACTTGTTAGCCTTGATTACGTCTTTGATGGGATCTGACTATATTGTGATTCCCTACCATCAGTTGGTGGAGCAGTTTTGCCAAGAAGCCAGTAGTTTAAAAAAAAACAAAAACAAAACATTTTGTTTCTAGGCTTTATAACTCTGAGCCAGAAACTAGCCTTTTCTTGAATGAGTCAATTGTGATAAATCTCGACAAGATACTACTGTTATTGTCAAATGGAAAATGGTTGAACAGGTTCCTGGGAATTATTTAACTAATAGGCTTTTGTAAAGTACCACCCATTAGGTGATGAGTTATGGGGACTTTAGAAGAAGTGTAAAATGTGATCGTCCCTCCAGGAGCTTATTACAGTTAAGGAATAAGAAGTGTGAGCTCACCCCTAGGGATGTTGTCTTAGGGTGGCCATACCTTAGTGTGATCCCCACGGTCCAGGTGTGGTCCCCAGTTCTGATGACTCAGAAGCCTGGTTAGTGCGCCTGGGGTTATCAGGCTGGGGGACTTAGCTAATTCAACTTAACAAAAGGCTGACTAATAAATTTGTATCTGCTTTAAAAATTTACTATGAGAAATAAAACTCCTCTTCTTCCAGCCTGTCTGAGAAGAATACTCATATTAAATTTTTTTTTTATTATTATTAGTAAGGATAAGTGAATTAACCAACCAACAACAAAAGAAGATTGGGAAGACTGGAGTCTCCCACTTTAGTCTCTCTTAGTCCCTTGTCTTCTGGGTTCCCTATACAGTCTCAGATTATGGATTCTTGGTTTTTCTGTTTCCAAAGATAGGTTATCTGAACACATTTGCACCAAGGCCCATTTTCAAAATGCATTAAAGCAACATACTTAATTTTTCCAATTTGGCACAGTAGCTTTTACTACTTACCTCAGTGGGCTGAGGGAGTAGGAAGAGATATTGGTAACATAACGGAGGTGGTGATGTAGAAGTAATGAGTCCTGACATACAAGATTTCAAAGGGAAAACACAAAGGATATGATTGCTGGTCTCCAGATGTTAACCTTCTCAACATTTCATGTTGGCTCTTTGATTTTGTGCATGTACCTCCTGGGAATGTTACCATTATCATCAAATCTTGGTGCTCCAAAGATAGAAATTGGTTTGTGAATATTTAGCAGGAAATTCACGACTCATTTTACTAATAGAGAAAATGAGAGTTGGAGGCTAAGTATCTTGTCTAAGACCAAAAGACCAGTTGGGCAAAGTATTTCTGTAAATTCCCTCTGGACTAGAGGCACTTTTCCTCCCAGCGTTTCACCCAATAAAAAATCATCATCATAATGTATCAAGCTAAAAGACATTTGTTATTCAGCTTTTCAGCTCATTCTCTTCTAATCAACTTGCATTAATATAGAATCATTTTAATGTGTTTCAGATTTTGTTTTTATTTTCCCTTGCTTTGAATGTTTTCTCCATTGCTGCATGTGCTCAGCTTCTGTATTTTCTGATTGCCTTCTTGACCACATTGCCCTTAAAACTGTAGCTTTCATACCCACTGCCTCTTTTTGTTGTGCCATTAAAGTGACACTCAAAATACAGCGCATGGTGTATGTAATTTCCAGGGCTTCTTCTCTACAGAGCTGATTGTACCTGTGCCGGTCATGTTATGGTTTCTGTGACCTCCCTAACGTGAGGTGGTAGCGTTAAAACTAGAGATTTAATTTTGTTTTTAGGTCATTTTTGGAACAGTGCTCTATGCGTACAGTTCTTCAATACCACCTCATTCCTTCTTAGCCTGATTTCTGTTCATGTTGCTTTATTAAAAATGGTTTCTTAAAGGTGAATAATGACTCCGCTAATCAACAAATCTAGCTGAGTTTTTCTCAGTCTATATTCTTGACAGTTTAGCACTCCACCCCCCACACCCCCTTACCCAGAAACTGCCCTCTTTTGGCTTTATCAACATCATGTTTACCCTGTTTTTGTGCTTCAGTTTACATTGATTGCTCTTTGATTACATTTATTGAGTTTCCTTCTAACTTGTGTAATAGGTAAATCCCAGTGTTCCAGCCATTCCTTCTCATCTTAGGCATCTTTTGTCTTGGTCATCTAGTGCTGCTGTAACAGAAATACCACAAGTGGCAGGCTTTAACAAAGAGAATTTTATTCTCTCACAGTCCAGTAGGCTATAAGTCCGATTCGGGGCACCGGCTCCAGGGGAAGGCTTCCTCTCTCTGTCGGCTCTGGAGGAAGGTCCTTGTGATGTGTCTGTCTTCCCTTGATCTGGGAGCATCTCAGTGCAGGATCCTCAGGTTCAAAGAACTTGCTCTGTTCCCAACACTGCTTTCTTGGTGGTATGAGGTCCCCATGTCTCTCTGCTCATTTCTCTCTTTTATATCTCAAAAGAGATTGTCTTAAGACACTATGTAATCTTGTAGATCTTGTCAATATAACTGCCACTAACCCATCTCATTACATCATAGTGATAGGATTTACAACACATAGGGAAATCGCATCAGATGACAAAATGGTAGACAATCGTGCAATACTGGAAATCATGACCTAGCCAAGTTGACAGGTATTTTTGGGACACAATTAAATCCATGACAGCTTTGATGACTCACTTTTAGCCCTGCAATTTCTTGAACTGTAGCAATGCATGTAAAGATCACTGCTAAACATCTCTACTTGAGTATCCTACTGTCGTTTTAAACTCAGAAAGCCTAAATTTCAACCCATCATTTTTACCCCTAGGTAAGTCATACCATGACATCCACCTCCAAATTTCCATCAAAGATGCCATCACTCTTAAGCAGAATGGAAGCCTCTTACCTTTTGGTCTTCATCCTTCTTCAACAAGCACCTGGTCACTGAAAGTTCTTCCTTCATAATTCTCCTGTGTCTTTCCCTTCTTTGCAACCCACTCCATCCTAGGCCTTTTCTGCATTATGGATGTACTAGTGGGTCTCTGGAGCCCTGGTGGTACAGTGGATAAAAGCTTGGCTGCCAGCGAAAAGGTTGGCAGTTCAAATCCACCAGCCACTGCTTGGAAACCCTATGGGGCAGTTCTCCTCTGTCCTGTAGGGTTGCTATGAGTTAGAATTGACTTGACAGCAATGGGTAGTTGGTCCCTGGAGCCCTGGTGGCACAGTGGTTAAGAGCTTGGCTGCTAACCCGAAGGTCAGCAGTTTGAATCCACCAGCAGCTCCTTGGAAACCCTATGGGGTAGTTCTACTCTATACTGTGGGGCTGCTATGAGTTGAAATCGACTCAGCAGCAACGGATTTGGTTTTTTGGTTTTAGTGTGTCCCTACTGGATCTCTCCATGTTTCCAGGATCCCTCCCACCCCCAACACACACACACACACGCAATTCCCTCTGCAGATTGCTGCCTGACAACCTCTTCAGAGTGTATTAACTCTTCTCTCAGACTTGGGATAGAGTTGTGATGGTGACAGGTAACAAAAACTCTTCATTAGCTTCTCGGTGTCTTTAGATGATGTCCAAACTCTTTACATTGCGACTCAAATTTCTCTTCAGTCTGATTAATACTCCTGCAGACTGTATCCACCCTACCACCTCATTATCCCCAATTTGCTTACATAAAGAAGCACTTACTATAGACAAACTGGAATACTTATTTCCCCCCTTATAACTCATGCACTTTGCTACCTTTGTATTTTCATGCTATTTATCTGTCTAGAATATAACGCTACGTTCATTTTTATTTTGCCATCTTTCAAAGCCCAGCCTTTTCCAAAAGTCTTAGAAGACTTATTGCACCTGGCTATAAAGGTCTGTACCTGGGGCGACTAAGTAGATTGTCATCCAAACTGAGACACTTTTGAGAATGAAAGGGGGTATGAACAATAGTAAAGCAAGGACAGCAGACATGTACCAGGATGGCTCTGGGGAAACTAGGATGAATGTCCCCTGTCTGTAGCCCACGTGTTTTGTTTGCACTTCCCATTTGGCACTTGGCATTTGCTATCCTGTATTGCTGTTAATGCTCTTATAGTTGTGTCCTGACTCTCCAGCAAGTCTATCCCCAAGGCAATTACGTTATCCACTGCGTTTCCTCACCCCACCACCCCGAACCTAACACTCTGCCCTATAGAAAAAATAAATTTTTTTTTTTTATTTTTTCTATAAAAAAATGCTAAATTGTTTTCATTAATTAGAACATTGGTGGATGTCTCTATTTTGTCTTATATTTAAGAGCTGGTTTTTGCCAAAGAGATATAATGTTTATTTTTTTCTCTCTAATTTAGCTTATTGACATGTGCGTGGAGAACTGTGGTCCAAGTTTCCAGTCTCTGATTGTGAAGAAGGAATTCTTGAAAGATAGTCTAGTTAAGCTGCTGAATCCCAGATACGCTTTGCCATTAGACATTCAGAATAAAATCTTGAGTTTCATTAAGGTAAGTCTGTTATATACTGTATGGGATGGTAAACTTCTAAGATTAGGGACTTAATTGTATACCTCCTGATTGATTCAGGGATCCTTTACAAACCTAGCATTGAGCCAGAAAGTATTCTTACTATTTTCTGTGTAATAATAATAATGTCTTGGCATTGGATAGCGCCTTTTTTCTAAAGAATTGGGAATTATTTCCCTACTTTTCTCTCAGTTTCTACTTTTTCCGTGTCAGGTAGGAAAGTTTATTATGTGTATGTTCATTTTGCAGATACGGAAACTATGTCCTAGAGTAGTTAACTAACTAGTTCAAGGTTACTTGGCAGAAAAAGCTCCTGATGTTATTTTAGAATCTGTTGATTTTGAATCCAGTACAACAAAAACCGATTAATAGTATCTCTGCCAGAATTTCGTGAAGATATTGAAACATGGGAGTCAGATGATAAAAAATATTTCATATCATTATTCTAGTTTTTGAAAATGCACATTTTGTCCGTAGTTTTCTCCTTTTGAGAAAGGTACTTAACTCTCAACCTCCCATTTTCTGTCACCTGTTTAAGAATTGTGTTTTGTTTTTACTGCTGTTTTAACTCTGGAACTTTCTGTCCTTTGGATTCAGACTTGGTCTCAGGGTTTTCCAGGAGGTGTGGATGTAAGTGAAGTAAAAGAAGTATACCTTGACCTGCTTAAGAAAGGCGTACAGTTTCCTTCCTCAGATGCCGAGGCTGAAACAAGACCACAGGTAAGGAGGCCTTTCCTTGACCAGTGTAGGGTAAGATAGCATATTACTCAAGATTTTTCTCATTGCAAGGGGCAAACCTAGCTCCACCTACCTTAAGCAAAAGGTGGAAATTATTAGAAGGATGTTAAGGTATCTCCTATAATAACAAACCCACAAAAATGCCAGTATTAGCTGGACTGTTGACACAACAGAGAACCGGGCATTCAAATGCCTTTAATTCGTCTACTTCATTTGACTGTTAGCTTCATTGTTCTCTCTCATTTCAGACTAGCTTTTCCACATAGTGGAGACAGCTCCCAAATTTCATGTTATAGCTTTGGTTTTTTCAGTTTCTAAGTCTGAAAACCTGGAGAAGAGACAGATTGAATCAGTCTGGTTCAGTTCCCATTTCTGAACAAATCAACTGATGTGTAAGAACATGGCCGCTCCCATGGGAATCAGTTGTATGTAATAGAGGAGGGGGCAGTTTTCAAAAGAAAGAGTTGGTGCTGGACTGGCAAAATAATAGGTTCTGTCATAAGTAAGGAAACCCTGGTGGCGTAATGGTTAAGTGCTACAGCTGTTAACCAAGAGGTTTACAGTTTGAATCTGCCAGACGCACCTTGGAAACTCTACGTCGCAGTTCTGCTCTGTCCTATAGGGTCACTATGAGTCGGATTCGACTCGATGGCAGTGGGTTTGGTTTTGGGGACCATAAGTAATATAATGAATTTCAGCTTATAATTAATAGCTGTGCTACTGGGAGAGTTTCTAAAGGTTCATATGTATCCATTCCCAGGTTTGCAAATAACTTTGAGTAGCCGATTATAATTCAGCTCTTATCTTTCCATAATTGCCATAATGTGAAATAGTAGCTCTTCCCTTCTGTAGATTGGTGAGTACTGTCTTTGTGGAATAAACCATCAGGTGTTTACTAGAAGTCTACTTCATGGAAACGCTGCCTTGAGCACTAACTCTTTTACCTGTGCAAGCTGCTCCTGGCCATTAACCCCTGCCCCATCTTTTCTCTCATCTACTTATGAGCCTGCTCACCATACCCCTTTCCTACTTTGTTCCAAGGCACAATATGGTAGTAGCCTAGAACTTTGCTATTCAAAGTCTGAGCTGAGGTATAATCTGGGAGCTTGTTATAAATGTAAGTATGCTCCACTCTAGACTGCTGAATCAGAATCCTTGTTTTAACAAGATTTCCAGGTGATTTCTGTGCCTATTAATGTCAAGATGTACTGGCCTAGATCCCTGGACTTTGGGCTCTCCACCCATGGATGGAAATGAGGCATTGGCTTAGGGGGGGGCATTTATTGGTGAAGAAGGAGATGCCTTGCCAATTGTAGATTAAAACAACTTGACATAAATTGATGTATCTTTTGTTTTTAACAGTCCAAAGAGAGGAGAGCAATAATTTCACATTGCAGCTTATCATGTAGACCCATGGTAAAAGCCATTTTATTTTACTAAACATTTGATTAAATTGTAATTCAGTTAATAATTATAATAGCAGCCACCTGTTACTCAATATCTGTTCCATTACGGGCACGCCATTTGCTTTAGTACTTTTCTTAAAATGTTGGGCAGGTTGTACACTGGATGATTTACTCCAGGCTAACACTCTGTACCCAAGTCTTTGGTTGAAAGAAAGTGATTGAGTCACTTGGATGGACAAACTGGGCTTGGGGTGGCTATGTGAATTCAGGTAATCATATCTCCGTATTTCATATTGACAGACTACTCAGATCTCATCTAATCCACCAACATCTGTTCCTACTGCACCGGCTCTTTCTGCTATAGTTGCTCCCAAGAACCCGACCATTACATTGGTCCCAGAACAGGTAACAACAGCAGTAGTATTTGTTGGTGACTTTTCCTAAGTTCTAAGCACTATATGTACAGTTCATTTATTCTTTTAACCACAAGCAGCTTATAATTTTAACCATCATTATAAGGTATAGGTACATTATTATCCTCATTTTACAGAGGAGGCGGCTGAGGCTTAGTGATGTTATGTGGCTTATCACGGTTTGGTCCTAGGAAAATTAATCCCATAGAGTCTGTCTGATTCCCAAGCCTAAATGCTTAACAACTGTGCTTGGCTGCTGGCGTTCATGGCTTTGTGGAAGCTTGGCTGTGGACTGCATCTTGTGTCATCCAGCTGGTTTCCCTTTCTCCTGGCAGGACTGTCCATATACTCTTTCAGAGAGCTCAGGAAGTGGTAGTCTTATTACTAGTGCTAATTGTGCCAACTGAATTTACTTTTTACCTCTTTGTGTATAGCTTTTTATAAAGGGTCCATATAAGCAATTATTATATGAAGTTCATTTCTGTCCTGTTATAAGGGATATATCTTTGAAGACTTTATGCTGTTATTCTTGAGGATTCCTTATATAAGAGTCCATGTGATTAATTCCTCTTAGGATTTAATCTAGAAAAAAAAGTTTATCTCTTGATTCCTTCTTTTTTAATACCACAAGAATTATAAAAACCTTCATGTTTTTCTGTTTTCCCATTGGTTGCCAAGAAGGCCAGACTAATGTTTGCTTTTGTTTTTAGAAACTATCCCATCTAGTTCCTAGTATAGTCACCTTCTCCCTTCTCAATACTGGTTCTGATCTGACTTCTTTTTCTTCATTTTTAACTTTTCTAGAGCATATTTTTAGGTTTATTATGAGAGATTACAAATCCTTTTAGGAGGTAACAGATTATTCATTTGTAAAATCAATATGGGTGTGTATACTTGTATAAGTTTGAACATCTTAAATTTTGCTCAAGCATTTTCTCTTCCAGCCAGTGTCCCCCAGGAACAGGAAACAAGGTAGTGATTTGTTGGTGCCACACGTACTGACTGGTGCTTACGTTGCTCTCTGCAGATTGGAAAATTACACAGTGAGCTGGATATGGTGAAAATGAATGTGAGAGTGATGTCCACCATATTAATGGAGAACACCCCCGGATCTGAAAACCATGAAGATATAGAGCTTTTGCAGGTGTGGTATGGTTTCAGGGACAGTCAGTTCATGTGTCTCTTAAAGTTCTTTTCTAAACTCAGAGCCTTGGAGATGGGAGACACCTTGACATCGTCTGGTCCATTCTCCTCCCTGTTAACTTCAACTGATTTCTAAACTTCACAGAAAGAATCAAGGATGACTTTATTAGAAGTAACATAGGCATTGTCCTTACCCTTTTAAAACAAGTAATTTAACATCATTTATAACCTTGGTCTAATTATTTTATATGTGTAAAAGTTGCCTCTAAATTCATCCACTTAACAACATATTAAGTGTGATATGGCAAGGGATATGAAAATGAGGAGACTGTTTTTGTCCTCAAGAAACTTAGGTCTAGTGAACAAGATTATTGTGTTAACAATAAGCATCATAGCACACTAAAATGATGTTTTACAAATAACAATACAGTTGAGTATTGTAGATGCTGTAATAGAAATTTGTTCAGTACATAGTGGGCTCATGGGTGAAGATTTTGGGAAAGGTTTAGATGGAGAGACAATACTCAGTCTGTGAGGGAGAAAGTAGGCAGGGCATTTGGTCCTGCATGAGCATGTAGGAGATTAAAAATGAAAGTTAATCATTAAGTAGAGTTCATACATAGTAATCCTTTTTAAAAGGACTCTTGGCGGTACAGTGGTTAAGTACTCGCCGCCAACTACAAGGTCAGTGGTTTGAACCTATCACCAGCTGCTCCATGGGAAAAAGATGTGGCCAATGCTTCCCTACAGATTATGGCCTTGGAAACCCTATGGGGGGGTTTCTCTGTCCTACAGGATGTTGGAATCAACTTGATAGCAATGGGTTAATCCTTTTTAAAATCTGTGCTTGGGGATTTTTAAAGATATAAAATTTCTAAGAACTTGTGGTATTACTAAGTGCGTTAAGTAAAATTTAAAAATTAAAATCAAAGTAAGGGAGTAAGCATGTGGTAGAAGGTATTTTTCAGAAATGGCCACAGCAGTATTTCTGGTTCCACATGCCCTTCCAGAGGCATTCAGAGCTCAAAATGAAAGATATAGGACCTTTTTCTCATTTTTTTCCATCTGTCTGTAGCAAACAGTCCTCGAATTAAAAAAAAAAAAACAGTGAAACGTTCCATTTCAATACTACGTGAATCCAGTTTTAGATTTTATTCCATCCTGGAGTACACTGAAATGCCTTATTTTCTCAGAATCTTTTGATGCAGATGTTTGGTTGACTTTTGCACAGATAATGCCGATTCCTTGGTTGCTGTTTGAATGCCAGAGCGGGAGGCTGTGTGTTGCTTTGAATAGTAAAGAGCCTTTGGTTATAAATCAACATTAGAATAATACTCATGGCCAATTGAAGTTGAATGGGATCTGGCATGAGATCAACTTGTTGATACAGGCTATTGAATGTGTAATTTATTTTCCTTTCGATGCTTTTGTTACTATCACAGAGATCTGGTGTGAGAAGTGCTATTCTTAATTTCTTTTGACAAATATTTAGACAGTTAAATATTTTTTCATCTAAATACTCCCTAAGTGATCTAAAATAATGTGATAAAAATCTCCTAGGGAGAGAGGGGGCAAAATGCATGTCTGATTCAAGGATCTAAAAAAGAAGACAGCCAAGATACAGTATGGAGAAACAACATAATCCTTTTCGTTTTTGCTTTTTCAAAGGGTTTTCTCACACCTGAGCTATTCAGATCGATAGAATTACAACCCGAACTGTTCAGATCAATAGAGTTAGAAGCCTCAGACAATGCTAGCTGTCTGCCTGGCTGCTCTCATGTAACTTTATGGGGCTTTCAGAGGCTTCAGCATAAGTCTAGGGGCGTCAGAGGAGGGGGCAGCAATTTGAAAGGCAGTGCTTGGATGGGCACAATACAGGGCAAGGGAGTTCAACTGCAACGAAGTGATGAAGGTACCTGAAGTCAACTCTATGAGTGATGAAAGAGACATTTAGTTTTTTTTACAACCAGGTAATAATATTTTTAGCTTGAGATAATAATAAATTTACCTCTTCTCTTACTTACATCCCATCGAGATGACAAAAGAAATATGAAAATAAGACTAAATGCCGAGGATTACAGGAAGGCCTGGGCAGACTATCAGCAGACCAGAACATGGAGAACATTCAGTGCCTTATAAAGCAGGTGGGACTAGGCCTACTGAGGAACTGACAAAAGAGACCCCTCCAGAGGGACATTTCCTAGAAGAAACCCATAATGTTAACCTTAGAATCAGAGTAATATAGGACAAGCCTTGAGCAGTCAAATGGAGATTGAAACAGCTGCATCTGTCCCCTGCTGTCTAGCAGCTAAACTTTAGTAGGAGTGAGAGATTTCCAGGGTGGGTGTTAAGGCCAGAGAACAGGGCCGCCCTCCAAATAACAGGGTGGCTTCCCGGAGAACCTGGGAACCTCTGCAGCCAGAAGAAAGATGACTAGTACTTCCTGGGGTTCTTAAACCGTGCAGGTGAGGAGCCTCATCCTGGAGATAACATTGCAGTAGGGCTGGATGGGACCCAGGAATTTGCATTTTAAAGGTGCAATTCTCAGGCACCTGGTATGGAAATTTGCAGGTGAGAAACCCTCCTTTAAAGGAAAACATGCCCCAAGGCATCTACCCCCTTCATTCCACATCCTCTACCTCTGCACACACACACACTCATGCAGCGATGATCAATCCATAGCAGTGGGTCTAGCGTATTAGAATCACCTGGGGAGCTAAAACCAACAGCAGCAACAATAGCAATGCTACATAGTCCTGCCCTACCAGACCCAGTCCTACCCTAAAAAAATATAACTTTCTTTTGTTGGAGCCTCAGGCAGCAGTTATACCAGCTTTTCCCACTCCCAAGCCATTCTGATGTGCAGGCAGGATTGAGAATCACTGATCTAGACCTCAATCTAATCACTAAACATTTGAGGCAAACCAGTAGCATTAAGGAAAGAAATGAACTCAAATGGAAGAACTAACCTCCAAGGAAACTGATAACATCAGGAAGCAGACGATAACTTTAAAGTATGTGTAAGGCTCTCAAAGAGATCTGAAAAGCTATCCCTTAAAACAAAAACAAAAACTGAACTAAACCAGAGGCAAAGAAGTTTCCTAAGTAAAATGAATGCTTCAAAGGCCAGCATAGCAGGGACAGGGGTCTGGGGACCATGGTTTCAGGGACATCTAAGTCAATTGGCATAATAAAATCTATTAAGAAAACATTCTGCATCCCACTTTGAAGAGTGGCATCTGGGGTCTTAAATGATAGCAAGCGGCCATCTAAGATGCATCAATGAGTCTCAACCCACCTGGATCAAAGGAGAATGAAGAACACCAAGGACACAAAGTAATCACGAGCCCAAGAGACAGAAAGGGCCACATGAACCAGAGACTACATCATCCTGAGACCAAAAGAACTAGATGGTGCCTGGGTACAACCGATGACTGCCCTGACGGGGAACACTACAGAGAACCCCTGAGGGAGCAGGAGAGCAGTGGGATGCAGACCCCAAATTCTCATACTGGTCTGACTGAGACTAGAAGAATCCTGGTGGTCATGGCCCCCAGACCTTCTGTTGCCCCAGGACAGGAACCATTCCCAAAGCCAACTCTTCAGACATGGATTGGACTGGACAATGGGTTGGAGAGGGATGCTGGTGAGGAGTGAGCTTTTTGAATCAGGTGGACACTTGAAACTATGTTGGCATCTCCTGCCTGGGGGGGAGATGCGAGGGTGGAGGGGGTTGGAAGCTGGCGAAATGGACACGGAAAGACAGAGTGGAGGGAGAGAGCGGGCTGTCTCATCAGGGGGAGAGTAATTGGGAGTGCATAGCAAGGTGTATATGGGTTTTTGTGTGAGAGACTGACTTGATTCGTAAACTTTCACTTAAAGCACAATAAAAATTATAAAAAAAAAACAAGTAGATGGCGTGAAATAAAAACAGAGCTGTTGGAAATTCAAAGTTTGCTGAAATAACAATAGACTTGTAACTAGAATTGTGTGTTAGACTGTCTCATATCTTCCGTGTTACTTGATGCCTTTTTATGTTTTTCATTTCTTTGTCTCTCTGTAATGTAGTCCACTGATTTCTTCAGACCCATTACCAAGTTTATTAATTCTCTCTTTAGCAGTCTAATATGATACTTGACCTATCCATTATGTTAAATTTTATTCACCGTGTTTTTATTTGATTCTTGTATTTGATTCAGTAGTTCTGTTCAATTTTTTTCTAGTCATTTTTTAGTATCTTCTTATCCTGATTTTCGTCTGTATTTTATTTCTTTAAATATATTAAACATGCTTATTTTATGTTTATATCTCATAGGTCCATATTAGAGGTCTCTGAGGGTCTGATTTTTGTATCTTGGTTTCTGCTAACTCTTGGTTATGATGGCTATGATGGGAAGAATAATGGCCCCTCAAAGATGTCCATGTTCTCACTCCCCAAACCTGTGAATATGCTGCATTATATGGTAAAAGGAACTTTACAGATGTGATTAAGTTAAAGATCTTGAGATGGGAGAGGATCCTGGATTATCCAGGTGGGCCCAATATAACCACAAGAGCCTGTATAAGAGGGAGGCAGGAGGATCAGAGTTAGTAGTAGGAGATGTAAGGATGGAAGCAGGAAGTTAGAGTGCTGCAAGGAAAGGGCTGTAAGCCCAGGTTGCAGACGGTCTCTGGAAGCTGAAAAAAGCAAGGAACCAGATTCTCCCCTAAATTTTCCGGAAGGAATACAGCCTTGCCAACACCTTGATTTTGGACTTCTTACTTCCAGAACTGCAAGAGTATATTTGTGTAGTTTGAAGCCACTTGATTTGTGATAATTTGTTACAGCAACAGTAGGAAACTAATACGATTTTAGTACCTGGAGGTGAGGTGCTGCTATAACAAACACCTAAAAATGAACATGACTTTGAGATTGAGCAGTGGACAGAGGCTAGAAGAATTTTGAGAAGCATGATAGAAAAAGTCTGTATTGCCATAAACAGCCTATTGGTAGAAATATGGACATGACAGTTACTGTTGGTGGGGGCTTTGAAGGAAGTGAGCGCATGATAGAGAAAACCTATTGCCTTAGAGAGTACCAAAGTGTCATAAACATTCTGTTGGTAGCAACAGGGACTTTAAAACCGCTGCTGGTGAAGGCTCAGAAGTCAGATAGGTGGTATGTTCCATTTGGGTTATTTGAAGAGAGTTGGTAAGAGCTCAGCTGCTAACCAAAAGGCGAGCAGTTCAAATCCACCAGTCGCTCCTCAGAAACCCTATGGGGCAGTTCTGCTTTGTCCTAGAGGGTCGCTATGAGTCGGAACTGGCTCAACACCAGTGGGTTTGGTTCTTTGGTTTTTGGTAGGGCCCAAAGAAACCACAAGGCTAATTCGCTATCCTGGGGCTAGTGACAATGCTCTAATAACATCCCTAGTTATCAACAGCCAAGAGATGGGAACTTTTTCCAGAACCCGAAGGAAAGAATCATATGACAGAGCAGCAGTACCTTTGGTTGAAGGAGCAGAAGGAATAAACATCCATACCTCACTCTCCTCCATTGTCCTGTCAGCAGGCCTGCTGGCTGGATCCATCTGGAAGAGGGCAGCATACATGTTGATGTGGTCCCTACAGGTCAGCCCCAGGGCACAGAGCAGGGTGGAGAGGGCCTAGCGGTGAATTTGGAGGGCAAAAGGAAGGTGTTTGCATATAAGAAGTTTCTTGGTTCTTCTTGCAGATACTTTACCAGTGTTCACCACCTTATTTATGCTCAAGTTGAGCATTAAAACCCAGACTGTATACTTGGAACCTCTTCCTGTTTTGCTTGTGCTTACCTCCTAGAAGCTATTCTGTTTATTTGGAACCCACTTCCTGTCTGTTTTCTTCCATTGGAAATTCAATATATTTACTTGGAATCCTCTATCTCTTTCTTCAGTCCATGCTGAACAATTAGATCCTGAAGCCCTGCTAATGAACGGGGTCATATTCTTTGTTACACTCTTAGAAAATAAAACCATGTTTTGTTGTTAGAAACCTTTCCCCACTGCTTGTGGACTTTGAGCTTCACTAGGGGTGGAGACTAGATTTCTTTTGTTTGTCAGAAAGGAGTACAAGGACTCTGAGGTTGCATCCAGTTTAATGAAAGTTGTGATAAGTTAAGGGTGTCTACTCCAACCGTGGGAATGAAGAGTTGCATCATACGTGTCCTGATTTTATTTTCTTGGCATTGTGCTTGGCTTTTAGAGTACCTTTCTCAGTAGCTCCTACCTGGATTAGTTGACCTTCTCTGCTACCTCCCACTTGAGTTTTTCTTTTTTTTTTGCCCATCCCCAATAGGACATTGAAAGAAGGGAATGTTTTAGCGTTCTGTAGCATAAAGACAGTGTTGATTTTAAAAGTACAGCTATAGAAAACTTCAGTGTACTAAAGGAATTAAAAATAAAAATGATGTGAATCTAAAATTTGATCCTGTGAGGATAATTTGTAACCAATAAGAAAGTTTAAAAAAAAAAAAGTTATCTCTCCCCTGACTGTTGTATTGCCTTTACCATTCAGAATGGTGTAAGGTATTAAGAGTGAAGGGGACTTGCAATGTCATTGAATCCATCTCCCTGTCTTAACAGGTGAGGCTGCATGTTCAGAGAAGGGAGTGATTTGCCAACACAATGGCAAGTGAAGGAGCTGGAGCTAGGACCTCATTCTCCAAGACTAAGTTCTATCCATTATACCAACTTGGTTCTCATGTTGACTGTCCAGTGTAGATGACTAACCTATTGTCATTTCATGTGAGATGTCTTAGCTCTTGACCTAGCTTGGAAGCAACTTGAAGGCAGAAACCAAGTGGTATACTTTTATGTATATTTAGAGTATATGCTTTACACACTGTATGAGTTCATTAAGTGTTTGTTGAATAGATCAATGTTCTTTGAAGACTTAGTGACTGAGGACAAAAGAAAGCCTAAGGGCTTACTGAAGACAATGACATTAGAGAAATAACCAAAAACCCGTTGCCTTTGAGTTGATTCCAACTCATAGCGACCCTATAGGACGGGGTAGAACTGCTCCATAGAGTTTCCAAGGAGCGCCTGGTGGATTCGAACTGCTGCCCTTTGGTTAGCAGCCATAGCACTTAACCACTACACCACCAGGGAAGTGAAGTGTTGACAATGTTTAGTTGGGAAAAAGAGTTGGAAGGATTCTAATAAATTAATGATCTTCATGAGGATTGTGTTGACAGTTTACTTATCATTCGTCTGAGGCTTGTCCAGGGTAAAAACAGACTACATGAGCCAGTTAAGCTGAGAATTGTTCAGTTTTAGAGTAGGTGGTCAGGTACAATAGTTTTTATTTTGAGCAAATAGAGACCTCTGGGTGTCCTGCAGTCTAGGTGAGGACTACTAGAAAAGAGGAAATAATGTTAAAAAATGTTAAGGCCTGATAATAAGGGTATTGCCATGCAGATATTTCCAGAGAAGACTTTCAAGCAAACACATTTCTTCCTGGTTTTGCTTTTTCCAGGAAGATGTTCAAGTACTTTTATTTATTTGTACTGAGTTGCCCTGTGAAGATGATGGTGGAATGATTATAGTCGAAGTTGAAAGTGCCAAGAGACCTCCTTCCTTAATTCTTGAGTGCTCTGTGGAAGAGTAGGAGCCATCTGAATGTAGGGAGAGGAAGCTCTTAATGAGCTCCCTTTTGTTTTACAGGACAGACTTTTGAATTGGCTATTAAATTCACTTTAACTTAGAAGCTTGCCTTTGCTTTGATATGGTATAAAGGGAGGCGATTCCAAGGGTTCTCTGCTGGACATCTGCACCAGCAGCTGTTACTCTGTGTGTCGACTGCTCCCCGCTCCCCTGGCTCCCCACCATCCACCAGCCCTGCGGGTGCCTGCTGTGGGGAACTTCTGACCCATCCTTTTTGTCCATGGTGCTTGATCTGTGCTGTTTCCAGGTGGCTTGGCCCTCCTCTGAGACAAACATCAATTGCAAAGATCAGAGTGGGCTGGCCGTTTGAAGAGGTTTTTAAAATTCTGCTGTGCAATCCTGCTGAGAGATGTGGTGCTCCTTTCATATTTACTATTCCATCTGTCTCTTGAAAGGGCAAAAGGAGGGTCTTCATGTGACCAGGGGCTGTTGATATTGGCTGCAAATTCATTTCAAATTAATTTCTACATTTTTGTCACAAACATCTAACAGCCACTGTATTTCCTTGATCTTGACATTGCTCTAGCAAGGCTGCCAGTGAACAACAAGAGGAACAATTTCTGTATACTCATGCAAGCAAGAACAAAGGGAAGGTTCCCAGTCATAATGGGGTTGCTTTTACGTGTCATTCTTAGTTCTTTCCTTTGTACGGTAATGGGTCCTGAGTAGTAGCATGAGTACTATAGGATGTTCGTTGTATTAGTTAAGCTTATAGTGACACTTCTTCAGGCAACCATAACACATTTATTGATTACCTGCTGTATGCCAGGTGCTATGGGGCTTCAACGACATCATTTTTTATTCTTACAACAACCCTATAGGATAATTGCTGTGGTGGATTAATTACTTTTGTGTGTGGCCTTTATAGCCCTGGTCTTGTAACTCCAAAACGTGATTGTGTGATAGGGTAATGATAGCCTACCAAGGGGGTTGGTCAGTTTTGCCTTAAAAGAGAGCCAATTCCAGAGCAAAGAGGCGAGCCCACCACCACCAAAGAGGGAGAGACCTACAGAAGAGACCCGCAGTGGGCTTCTCGGCCCACGAAGCAAGAAAGTTGAGTGCTTTTGGGCAGAGACTGAGGCCCAGGGAGAAGTCTACGCTTGACCCACGAATTTGGGACTTGCCAGCCTCCAAAACCTCGTGAGCCATTTCCTTTAAATGGTCCGTGAGTTCTGTGAGACGCTACAAGAAATTAGGGAACCCAAAGATGGGAGGAAGAGTACTGAGGCAAGAGGGAATAGTTGATGGAGTGATACAGAAGCTTGTAAAAGGTAGACATTTGGGACATCTTTAACCTCTGCCTCATAGGACAGCTTTGTGGTGATCCTTATAAAAGAAATTATTTGTTTAGTTGCAGTTATCCTTGTTTTACAGATAAAATAGGGGAAAGGCAGGCTTTGGACTCAGGTGTACTGAGTCTAAAGTCTGTTCTCCTTGCAGCATACTAGAAGCCTACAGAATACCACCCATGGGCCAAACCCTGTCTTTGTGAATAAAGTTTTATTGGAACATGACTACACCCACTTGTTTGCATATCTCTATGGCTGCATTCATGCTACAACAGCAGAATTAAATAGTTGCAAAAGAAACTTCATGACCAGCAAAGCTGAAAATATTTACTAGCTGGACCTTTAAGAAAAAGTTCGTTGACCCTTGCACTATGCCATTGCTGATAGTGGCCAAGTCATTAGCAAATAGCATAGCTTTTCTGGCTGCACATGCCAAGTGTGAAAACCTAGATCTTTCTGTCTGTCGCACTTTTTTCTTTTATTACGTTTTGACTTCTAAACATTTTTGTTACAATTTTGTGGAGATAGAAGCTTTTACCGCTGACTCTAAATGCCAGTTAGTGATAGTTTGATTTATTTATTTAGAGATTTTCTGTCAGGAGTCTTGAAGTAGATTGAGATTCTAAGTGGTTTCCTTGAAGCATGAATTTTTCAGCAGGTTTTTCTTTCTTGAGGGAAAGAGTCAAATAATATTCTCGTGTGATGTTTTAGCAAGGTCTTCTGCTTTCATTTTGAAAAGGGAGACTTCCCGTGTTTTTGCCTGATGTTAATTTCATGTTACATGGACAGATCCTAGCCAAGGTGAGATTGAAGAAATATTAATATCAGTTTTATGCTCCTGAGGTTTACTGGAGGTTTGCCTTGGAGAAAGTAAGGTGTAAGGCAGCAGTTTTTAAATGTCAGCGTACGTAAGAAACACTTGGCGTACTTGTTAGAAATGTAGATTCCCAGATCCCAGCCCCAGAGATCCTAAATCAGTGAGTCTGCTGTAGTTGCTTCTGATGCTTATGAGAAAATGTTGGTTTGGGGTATGGTCAAAGCTTAAGGCAATGATTCTAGATAGCCCAAATATAGATATTATCCATAACTAGTTTTTTTTTTAATCCTGGTTCAATTTACCTTGGAATGTAACTAGTAACTGTAAACTTTAAATGTTTATTTAAGTAAAACATTATAGGAGATAAAATTATGCTGCTGTAAATGTATTTTAACTACCTTCTTCCACTACCATGAATACTAACAACAGCATTTTATGTTTTCTCTACTGCTTTGTAGTTAGAACGTTCTTCATTACACACACCTCATTTGATTTTTATGTCAACCCATGAGGTAGATGTGGCAAGTCGTATGATATTTTCATTTATAGAATGAGGAAACTGAGATTTAGAAAATAAGCATTTTATTTCCCAACATTGCACAGCTAATAAGCAATGCATTTGTAGTTCCCATATACCACTTACAATTACTAATCCATCATTCCATCCAGTTTACCATTTTGACCTTATGACACCTGTTTTGATTTTTAGAGGAAAATGTAGTCATTTTATAACTCACTCCGTGTATCTTTTAACCTTCTGTTCAGAAAGATGAGTTGTCCATAGACAAGTACTTTGGTACTGTCCCACAGATGAGGATATTCGTAGTGTAGAAGAAGTAATCTCTCTGATTTCTTTGGCAGAAACTTTATAAGACGAGTCGAGAGATGCAGGAGAGGATCATGGACCTGCTGGTGGTGGTGGAGAATGAAGATGTAACTATAGAGCTAATTCAAGTGAACGAGGATTTGAATAATGCCCTCCTTGGATATGAGAGGTGAGAGCAGATGGAGTATCCTCTCCAACCGTCCTCCAATCCCAGTTTTACCACCAGTTACTCAGCATTTTCACTAGAGTGCCCATAAGTTGAAGCTCTTTGGAAGGTAAAGAATGAGTTAAAGACAAGGCTACCTTCTTCCTGAGATACAGGAGCTTGGTCCTGGCCTTCTGGGAGCTTGCGTGTGACTAACAAGAATGAGGGAGCAACTAAGCCGTGCATGGGGCATTCTTGGGCATCACTGGGCAGTGTAGGCAATAGTCATCTACTAATCTGTGAGCAGGGCCAGGATCTTACGTGTATTATCTGCACGGAGCACATGGTAGGCTCTCAAATAGATACATGTTATAGACAAAATATATTGGTGAAAATGGGGCTTGAGCTGAGTTTTGAGAAGGAGAAGAACATGGAATGGTAAAGAAAAACAAAGATGGCATTTTATGTGGAGAAAATAATCTATACAAAAAAACAGAGCAGCCAAATTTTATATAGGAACATAGATTTTTTATTTCCATACAG
Source organism: Elephas maximus indicus (assembly GCF_024166365.1). NCBI lineage: Eukaryota > Metazoa > Chordata > Mammalia > Proboscidea > Elephantidae > Elephas > Elephas maximus. The sequence continues at coordinate 39,155,273 of NC_064837.1, read as the reverse complement.
AAAATATGAAGATAAAAATTAAAAATATACACGATTTCTGTCACCTATTTAACATTTTTGTTTTGTTTTCTACAGTTTTCATAGTTGTGATCATAAAGAACATGCTTTTGCCTCTCCTTTGATTTTATTCACTGTAACAAGTATTCTGTGTTTTTAAAAACTTTTGGTAAACTGCATAATGGCCCACGTTTATCTCATACTTCACTTATTATTGGACATCTCAGTTGTTTCTAATTCATTCATCAAAATAATTGATAGTACAGTGTAATAGGCTAGTCAGTAGTCAGCCTATTACAAATGTACACACTTGGAAATTGAAATAAGTACCATGGAAGCAAAAGTTCAGGGGGTGTGTTCAGTGAGAATGACAGCTGGACTTAATCCAGGTTGGAGTGAGAGGAAGGGAAAGCTTCTCTGAGGAAATGCCATTTAAGCTGAGAACTATAGGATGAGTACCTAGTGCCATCCAGTCAATTCTGACTCTTCGCGCCCCTGTGATGAGTAGGAGTTAACTAAACAAGGAGCAGAGAAAGAGCATGTACAGCTCGTAAAGCTGTTATAAAGTATAGTTGACTTTGGGAGAGAGTGTTTGCACCCAGAACCCAGTCCTTTGTTACAGACAAGTGACTCTCAGTCTTTTGTTGTTGTCATTGTTTGTTGAGTTGATTCTGACTTATGGCGACCCTATGTGTGCAGAGTAGAACTGCTCCATAGGGTTTTCAAGGCTGTGACATTGCAGAAGCAGATTTCCAGGCCTGTCTTCTGAAATATCTCTGGGTGGATTCGAACCACCAACCTTTTGACTAGTAGTTGATTGCTTAACCATTTGTACCACCAGGGACGCCTCATGTAGAACGTCTTATGTAAAACATAGCTCCAGGAAAAAAAAAAAAATTTTTTTTTTTTTTTCCAGGCAAGTCTGGTCCCATTTTTCAACTCTATCCCTAGGGCCTCCTATCATAAAAATTCTGGAGTCTCTGAGAACTCCAAATTTGGCTACATCCTTTTATCTGTGTAAGAGTCATATTGTCATTTTGGGAGAGATAATTTTCCCTGGTGTGGCCCTGATACACCAAATCCCAGAGGTGTTGTTCCCAGTAAAAGCAACATTTCCGGAGACCCTTAGGAATGTTTTGTTGACAATTACTGGGAATATTTAATTGTACAGTGGCTGTATTTTCAACCAGCTGATAAAGAATGAGACCAATAATGGCATAAAGGGAAAAGTTGAACAGGCCCAGATTCAGATCTTCCTGAAGGTCCCAGACAAGTTGTTGAACCTTTTTAAGACTCAGTTTTGGACTTTTGTTTGTTTGCTTTTTTTCTTTTTTAAATCTATTTAGTACCTATTGAGAGGGTTTGGGCAGTAGAATGCTAGCACACTGACACTTATTAAATATTGATTTCTTCTCTTATCATCATTAATGTCCCACTGAGCCTTTAATTTATTGACTACATATTTTTCTACTGATCATGAATAAACCGAGAGTGGCATAAAACAACTGTAGTTGACGTGGGACTTTTTTTTTTTCCTCTCTCTCTCTTTACTATTTCTGTTGAGTAGAGATAACAGCTATTCTGACAAAAAGGTGGCTGGACATTGACAAGCCCAGTGACCAGGATATTTTAGTACTGAACAGTCTCATTGTCCTTGCCCTTTGTTTCCTATGGTTAAAATCTTAGTAAGTGGAAAAAATATCCACCCCACCCCCACCCCAACACACACACGCAAAGTGGTTTTCAGTATAGTGCTGCCTTCTGGTTTTCATCGTGGAGAATTCTGTTGCACACTTTACGATCGCTGACTGAAGACTTAAGTTACCTCTGTGGACAGCTTATTCTGATTCAGCTTTGAGCCACATGTGCCAAAATGACTGCAGTAAATTGTGTGACGGAAACACTTAAGTTTTCCTTAAGATTCAGAGAGAGATTCTCGCCACTAGAAAAGATACTGATCTGGTATTTTAGTTTTCTGTGACTGCTGTAACAAATTACTACAAACTTTGTGGCTTAAAACAACACGAATTTATTATCTTACAGTTTCATGGGTCAAAATTCTGAAATGGGAGTCACTGGATCAAGATCAAGGTGTCGGCAGGGTTGCATTCATTTTTGGAGACTCTAGGGGAGAATCCATTCCCTTGTCTTTTGCAGCTTCTAGAGGGTTCCTGCTTTCTTTGGCTTATGCCCCCCATCTTCGAAGCCAGCAATAACTGGTTGAGTCCTCATAGTGTATCACTCTTACTTCCTCTTCTGCCTCCATCATCCACATTTAAGGACCTTTGCGATTACACTGGGGTCACTTTCACAGTGTAGGATAATTTCCCTATTGTAAGGTCAGCTGACTGGCAACCCACATTCCATCTGCGGCCTTAATTCCTCTTTGCCATGTAACCCAACACGTTCACTGGTTCCAGCAGTCAGGAACATCTTCAGGGTGTCATAATTTTGCCTATCGCAGTCTGCCCTCTGGCCCCCAAAGGCTTAAATCCATTCTACTATAAGAAATGCATTCACATTATTCCAGCATCCCAAAATCTTGACCCCTTATGTCTAGGGAATAGCTATGCAAATAAGAACATGGCACTGTAAGCTGTGAAGGTTGTTTAAGCCCAGCACATAACTGACCAGCATATAAGAAGACAATGCTATAAATAGAAGGAAGGAAAAAATATCTTTTAGGAGAAAATTCTTAAACCTAAGTACACATTCAGATCCTAGGCTCATGGAGTCAATGTGTCAGAATAGTAATACTACATGTTTCTAAAGCAACTCTCAGTTTGCAAAGAAAACATTTACACATCCACCTGTATTCTCTCAATATTTGTGTGCATATGTGTATATGCATGTATGCATGCATGTGTGTACCTACCTACATACCTGTTGTCTACCTATGTATTATTTTCGCCCACGAAAAATAACTGAGGGGAGTCGTTCAAATGTTGTTATTCCCTTTAAGCAGATGGAGAACTGAGGTGCAGGAAGTCATATCCATGATCGTATTTAAATACTAGATATTAATGCTGACATTTGAACCTTGGAGTTCTGCCTTCAACTTCATTATTCTTTCAAATCTGTTCTGCTATTTCACTTCCCCTCCTTGACAAGCAATGTAAAATTAAATCAAAGTTTTAAAAGATCAGTATTCTAAGTTGGTATCACGTGTCTTATGAAAAGATAAGCAGTGAAACAATTAAAATGCTTTAACTGTATTTGAATTTTTTGAAATATTATTTGTAATGTTAAAATTGAGAATAAGAATATATTTGAGAATAAGAATAGTCACGTGTGAGATACATTCATAAAGTAAAATATTATATAGCCACTAAAATTATATTTCCAAATGATTATGTTCCTAGAAAAAATTCTCACAACGTAATTGAATTAGGATAAAGAATGATATAATGTATAATTTCAACTAAGTTTGAAAATAGATTCACTCATAGAAAATAGACTAAAAGGGAATACATCATAATGTTAATGGGGACTATTTCTGGGTGATGGAGTTATTATTTTGTAATCGTTTTCCATTTTCTCACAATTTTCTCCAGTGGGCATCATGACCCCTGTACATTGGAAGCAAGTTATTAAAAATATTTTATTGAAAATTGAATGTGGGTGAGGCTGATTGTCTTTGTTTCAAAATATTTGTGAACTAATATTTTTTTTAATTTTTAGAATATTCATATTTGTTTTCTTTTAAATATTTGCATTCTGATAATTTAAACAGGTTTGCTCGAAACCAGCAAAGGGTTTTGGAGAAAAATAACAACCAGGAGGAAGCTGCCAATGTAAGTGAATAGTTGTTGTTAGGTGCTGTCAAGTTGATTCCAACTCGTAGCAACCCTGTGTACAACAGAACGAAACACTGCCCCGTCTTTTGCCATTCTCACAGTCGCTGTTATGTTTGAGCCCATTGTTGCAGCCACTGTGTAAGTCCATCTCTTTGAGGGTCTTCCTCTCTTTCACTGACACTCTGTTTTACCAAGCATGATGTCCGTCTCCAAGGACTACTCCCTCCTGATAATATGTCCAAAGTACATGAGATAAAGTCTCACATCCCTGCTTCTAAGGAGCATGCTAGCTGTACTTTTTCCAAGACAGATTTGTTTGTTCTTCTGGCAGTCTATGGTATAGTCAATATTCTTCGCCAGCACAACATCATTCAGAGGCAAATGGAAATGTTATAAAATAGAAAATTGAATATTTTACCAATTGTACAATAAGGAGCAAGGCTTATCTAAAACAGGTCTAAACGAGGAGATGTGCATTGACCATTTGGAGTGGTTTTGGTGGTACAAAATATTTGCCTTAATAACTTGATGTTATCAGGTTATTAATAAGAGATGATAAGAAGATTGCCTAAGTAAGCAGAAGCTCGTGTAGATGGTGAGATGTGATTCGTAACAGTGTTTCCCATTGAAGAGCAAATTCTCACTCAAAATGCATCCAAACCACATCCCCTCCCTTACGGGATGGCGGAGGGGGGAATCGTGATAAACTACATAATACATTTTTTTCTAAGTTTTGTTTTTGTTGCTTTGTTTTCAGGCTACCAGTGAACCTTCTGCCCCATCTTATGATCTTCTCGACCTAAGCCCCAGCCCCCTGACTCATAGGGCCGCTCTGGGAGAACTCAGCACTATGAATGCTCAGCTTTCAGACTTAAGTAAATAAGCACTTGGGCCTTTTCAGACCAGCAGAAGTGCTTGATGTGAAATACTTCCCCTTGGTTTCATAATTAATTGCCACCTGAGAAGGATTGAAGTCAGTTAGAATATTGGAGAACTATGTCGGGAAATATAATTCCTTCCCAGCCAATGGTTGGGTCAAACCCAATACGGGAATGGGATGTGTCTGGGGAAGGAGGTCCTTGAAAATCATCCTGCTGGCTTAGAATCTCTCAGTTCATCTGCTGCTCTGTAGAGGTTGTTCAACTCCATGGCCAATGCTTAAGGCTACTCTGAACCCATACACTATAATCTGTGGGTTCCCCTGCTATGCCACAGCATCGGGTAAGGGAATACACGATGAAATGAAATGGCGAAATCTAGCAATTACAAGGCCTAATACACGTGGTGGTAAAGTGTAGAGGGAGAAACACAGGTTTTAAAATCAGTCAGAGAAGTCCAATTTGAAATCCCAGTTCTGCCACCTCAGCCACCCAACCTTTGAGACCTCCTTCCTTTATAAAATGGGAACAATGGTTGCCTTATGAGATTGCTATGAAGGTAAATGACATAATGTTTATAAGTTGCATCGTAAGCTTAGGGTTACCTATCTTATCTCTCTTATTTGTCATCTTCTACAATCCTTATTCCCCCCAAATTTTGGTAAATTACACAATAAGAATGATGAAAAGTGCTGAATTTCAGAAATTTTCCAAACTGAAATCAGTTTGTTTTTCTCTGAAGCATTTTTCCAGAGTTATAATATTCAGTATCACTGTGTCTGGATTTTTAAAATAATTTCTCCCGTTTCTAAAATGTTGGCTACTTATGTGAGCCAATGGAATGTATGAGGTCCTGTTACATTGGAGAGCTTTCTTAGGTTCTTATCAGGAATTTTCAGAGGCAGAAAAGAATTACTCCCTTTGGGGGGCCTCCCTTAGAATTATATAGGAAGTTAAGAGCTGGGGGGCAGTCAGTGTAGAGCTCAGAGCATACCAGTTAGCATTTTACTTTTGTACTTGACAGAATAAGACACGTCAAAATCCTTCCCTCCTGGGTTAGCTTGAGATTTTAGAAAACCCAAAACAGTAGCATTTGCTACCTTTATGACAACCTCTTCTTGCAACATGGGATTTCTTCCTAGCCAGCTGCTATGAATGATGGTTTTTAATTTTTTAAGAAATCCCATGGTTTTTTGGTGACAGAAATTTCTAAATTAACCTCTGTAATTTGGTCATTTTTCACTGTGGAAAATCCAGCAGAACAAGTGACTGACAAAGTGTTTTTAACCCAAGCAACAAGTCCATCTTGTGTTCTAGATTTTAAATCTCCAAGTTCTGTTATGACAGACAACGTGAACCCCAGTTGCCATCCACAGTTGAACTTTGTAGCCTCAGGAAATACAGAAACACCCTTGTAAGTATGTCATAACATTGCAGAACTAAGATATTCTGATTACTTACATTTAAGAAAACAAGGCATGGTAGAAAAAAGCAGAGACTTGGAAATTGATCAGACCTGAGTTAAAATCTCAGCACTACATCCAACCAGCTATATGACCTTGTTTGAGATACTTAATCACTGTGAACCTTTGTTTTTCTTCCAAGAAGGCTTCCTAGGATTTTTGCAAAGATTCAGTGAGATACTGTATATGAGACTCATAATATAGCATTTGGTACATAATAAGCCTTCAATAAATTATCTGTATCTATTATTTTTTAGTGGTAACTGGACATGAAGGGGGAAACAGGAACACAATGACACAGGAGAGAGAGGAGAAGTGAGGTTCAAAATTGTAACAGTAATGGCTACACCAATGACAGGTCACTTGCCACGTGCCAGGCACTTTGCTCACCTCTTTTTGTTTCTCTTATTTAATCTTCATGAAGTTTCTGGGTCAGTAATATTATTATTTGCATTTTGCAGAAAAGGAGCCTGAGATCTAGAAAGGAAACTGAGCCTGCCCAAGTTAATGTAGCTAATAAGTGGCAGGTCTGATGAACTGATAGTCCACCAAAAAAGAAGTACAAATGACCCAGAAACATGTGCAAAGATGCTCAGCCTCACATATAGTAAGAGAAATGTAGATCAAAATACAGCAAGACATAATTTTTTCATCTATTGGATTGGTAAAAATCCAAACATTTGCTAACATACAGTTTGCTGGCTGCCTTACCAGGGGCAAGTGGCAATATCAAAATTATAAATGCATTTACCTTTGAACTTACAGTTTCAGTTCTAGGAATTTATATTGTATTTATACAAAAGAAAGTATAAGAGTATACATTACAGCATTTGGTACAATAGCAAATAATTGAAAATAGCTTAAGCATCCATTAGTTGGGACTAGGTAAGTAAACATTTACTCAGTGTACTACTGTACAGTTGGAATAAAAAAGTAGGCTCTCTATCTGAGGGACAGTCACCAATACATTTGTTGTTACGTGAAATGAGGTATAAAGCAATATGTGTAGTATACTATATTGCATTTGTGTAAAAAAGTAGGAATAAAATACATATTTATAATTGCCTCTTTGCATTAAAAAATGCCAGGACACAGAAGAAACCAAAAAAAATGTGGTTACCTAAGGTCAGGAGAGGCAGGATAGAATAAAGTAAGAAATCAACAAAAGTTGGGTTTGACTTGCACCAAACTTTTTTAATATAGGAGCAGCCCTGGTCGCACGTTGGTTGAAGTGCTTGACTGCTAACTGAATGATCAGTGGTTCGAAACCACCAGTGCCTCTGTGTGAGAAAGATGTGACAGTCTGCTTCCATAAAAATTTATACCCTTGGAAACCCAACGGTACAGTTCTACTCTGTCCTGTAGGGTTGCTGTGAGTCAGAATTGACTCAATGGCGATGGGTTTGGTTTTTGGTTTTTTTAGTGTTTTATTTAAACACTCATGTACCAACCACTGAATTATTTTTCTGTATTAAAAAAAAAAAGAAGGGACGTAGGAGAAGAATAAGAAAGAAGAATCAAACTGGGAAGAAAAACAACAAAAAAAAAAGGAAGAAGAGGAGAAAGGAAAGATCCATATGTTGGAAAATGATAAGAGTGTCAATGGCTTATTCTCATGAACCACTAAATTGAGTCAGTGCCTTAGGTTGGCCGCCTCTCATCTTGGCTATGTGGGATGCAAGTAAATGTTAAAATGTCGTAGGCTTGGTAAATAATGTCTAAAGTAGCTAATACGGTTTTCCTATTATTCCAATCTTGTTGGGCAATATGAGAAAGGATGAGTAATGCAGAGGAAATCTCTTTCCAATAATCACCTGTCTAAAACACGTAAAAAAGTCAAATGCTGGCTAATACCTGTTCATTTTAATCAGTAATCTAGTGGATCTCATACTTTACTGTGCATAAAAATCACTTGGATGCCTGTTAAAAATTCAAACTGCTGGTCCCCAGAAATACCGACTTAGTAGATTAGGGGTTGTTGTTAGGTGCTATTGAGTCAATTTTGACTCATAGTGACCCACCTTTTCCTCTGTGTGTATTAAGTCTCCCTCTGCTTTTCTCTTTTAAGGATATTTGTGATTAGATTTAGGGCGCATCTGGACAATACAGGGTCCTTAAATTCATTACAACTGCAAAGATCCTTTTTCCAAATATGGTAACATTCACGGGTTCCCAGAATCATGGTGTGTATGTATCTTTTGCGGGGGGGAACCACCATTTAACCCACTACATTGAGCTTCTTGAATCTTTGGGTGTTTGTCTTTCACCAAACTTGAGGTGTTTTCAGCCTTTCTTACATGCTGTCTGTTTTCTTCCTGAGACTGTGATGACACAAATATTAGACGTGCTATCATTGTCTCATAAGTCCCTGGGGTTCTGTTCACCTTTTATTTTCACTTGTTTTTTTTCCTATTTGTTGTTCAGATTGGATAATTTCTATTGATGATCAGTGTTCAATCTCACTGACTTATTTCCTCTGTCATCTCTATTTTGCTATTAAGCTCATCCTATTTTTATTTCTGTTATTGTATTTTTCAAAAATTTTTTAAAATTTCCATTTGGTTCTTTATATCCTGCATTTCTTTGCTGAGAGTGTTTTTCCTTTTTTTTCAAGATTGTGATTGCTTACTGGAGCATTCGTATAATAGGTGCTTTGCAATCTGACAGATAATTCCAACTTCTGTCTTGTTGGCCTTGGTGTGTTGATTCTCTTTTCTCACGGAAGTTAAGTTTTCCTGGTTCTTCATAAAACCCGAAAAACCAAGCTCGTTGCTGTCAAGTCGATTCCAACTCATAGCGACCCTCTAGGGCAGAGTAGAACTGCCCCATAGGATTTCCAGGGAGCATTTGGTAGATTGAAACTGTCAGCCTTTCGGTTAGCAGCTGTAGTTGCCATAGCTCATAACCACTACACCACTAGGGCTCTTGGTTCTTCATATGCCTTGTAATTTTGGATTGTATCCTGGATGCTTATAATATATGTTATAGGCTCTTGGCCTTATTTAAATCCTGTAGAGAACGTTGATATTTTGCTTTTAGTAGGCAAACCATCTGGGCAGGTTTATGCCCAGGTTTCATCCTGCCCTATGTGGGCTATTTCCAATGTAAGTTAAGTTTTCAACGTTAGTTAAGTTATTCATATCTGTCCTACATGTGCGCAAACCAGTGGTCAGTCTGAGGTATAGACAGCAGGCTGTGTGTTTAGTTCTCAATGTCTTTGGTATCCTGAATGGGATCAGATCCATGCACATACGGTGCAGGGGTGAGCCCAGGAGGTCATAGACAATTTCATGAGGCTGCTTTCCTTAGTTGCTCCTTCTTTGTGAATTTTCTGCTGCTTTCTGGTTTCCTGGAGCACCCCTTTTTGGTCCTACAGTCAGAAAACTGGACCTTTACTTACCCACTCTGCTATTCATCTCCTCAACTATGCTCATGACTGGGACCAAATGGCAGGACAGAGGAAAAAAGAAACAACAGGGGTTTGTCCCATAGTCTTGAGATCACAGTTCTACCTAGTGCAGAGAAAGATTCTCCTCCGTCACGGTTTTAAGCTCCTACAGGTCCCTGTCGCCTCCGCCGTCACTGCTTGCACCTTGGAATTGCCTGGGAGTTAGGGCTTGAGGGAACAAAGAGAAGAAAAAAATGGGGAGAGGGATTTCCATACTCAGTGTCAGGAGTTTCCATTCTTGCTCCTTGAGTGAAAACTAGAGGGCTTCTCCTGGAGTTGTCTCTGTCTTCACTGACGTCAGCTTTTGGTTTTTAGGCTGCATTGCATTCAGGCTAGAGAGTAGCAGAGGGGGAAAAATGGTAAATTCACCAACGGTTCTGTGGTGCTTTGAATACTGGTCTTTCCCAACCTGCCTGCTACTGTTTACCCTTCAGAGTTCTCAGATAATTGCTTTGTGCATTCTGTCAAGGTTTTATAGTGGCATTCAGTGGGAGAGACAGGGTGGAAGGTGTTGCCTCCATCTTACCGATAACCAGAACCCTCCCCGCTCTCTTCTACCCTTTGCTTGGTATTGCCTCTCATCCTTTGGGAAATGATGAGGTGGTAGCTACTCTGATGCAAAGACTGAAAGTTCTGTTCTTATCTGTGTGCTGTGCACGCTCCGGGGGTTCAGGGTTACCACTGCCAAGGCACAGTACTGTATGTCTTTGATTGCTTTGGTGTTTGCACATCCTGCCCTGGTGGACACTGAGACCATGGGACAATTGTTATATAAAAGTACTACTTGTGTGCAGTCTGAAGGTTACGTTTTAGATAGATGTTGTTTTTAGATCAGGAAAATCATCTTACTTTTTGCATTTGTGTTCTCACTGTAGGGTAACCATGCTGTGTTTTCACACTATCCTAGGCTTCCCCAAAGGACCAGCCAAAACCTCGCCTCAAGTCACACCTATGACAATGTAAGTAATGAAACCCTTCTCTGGCAGTGCACCTAGTCAGCAGATGATCCTGGCCACAAAAAGAGGCTGTCTGGTTGTTAGTTCTCATGTTCTGCTCAGTGCTTCTTTTTATATTTATAATGAGTTGATCCAGCCCTTGATAGGACTTTTCCTTGGTTCCTTTTTAATCTAAGTTGAGTCTCACTTCTGTTAGGAAAATAGTTAAGGATCAAAATTCCTTTACCGTTGTTTGCATTTGCTGTTTTCACGTTTTCCTCCTGCCCTCTTTGACAGATCACAAATAGGCTTTCATCCCTACCGCTGTACTGACAGCTCTTGTCAAGGTCACGAGTGACTTCCATAGTACTAAACTACTACTGCACTTCTTAGTCCTCATTTCACTAGATATTTCAGTAGCATGTGACAAAGTTAATCACTTCCTCCTCTTTGTACATGTGCTTTCAGAGACCCCACTCACTTTTGGTTCTTCTCTCACTTCACCCCCACTCCTCTCATCTCCAACTCCTGTTAGCCTTTCCTCCTATTCTGACCTTTCAGTGCTGGAGACCCCAGGGCTCAGGCTTCAGATCTCTCTTTTCCATGCTACATTCATTCCTCAGTGGTCTTTTGGTTACATATCTTAAAGAACCATTTACATGCTGACAACTTACACGTTTGAATCTCCAGCACAGCTCCCTCCCCTGACCTTTGAACTCATGTATTCATATTCTGCTTAACACAACCCCTTGATTTCTTCTCAGTCCCCGCTGCCAGGCTGCTCCTCCTGCAGTCTTCCCCAGTAAGAAGGCCACTCCACTTTCTCAGTTGCTCAGGCCAGAAACCTTGAGAAATTACGCTTGAACTTTATCTTTCACCTGCATTTTATACCCAGTATCCAGCCACTTCTCACCACCTCCACATTGACATCCCAGCTCAAACCACCATCAGATGGTTATTGCAGTGGCCTTCTAAGGGTCTTCCTGCTTCTGCTTTTGCCTTTCCCCCTCTCCCCTGCTATCCCTCACAATTTATTCTCAAAACAGAAACCAGAGCAAGCTTTTGAAAAAGTAAAGTCATATTATATCACTTATCTGTTCAAAACCATTGTGATCTTCTTTCCCTCTGTTGCACTCAGGGCAAGTGTGAACTGCTGATCTGATCTCCCCCGACACCTTTCCTACCCCATCCCTTGCCGCCTTCTCTTTGCTCACTCTGCTTCAACCACGTTGGACTCCTCTCCGTGGAAATCTTTAGTAAAAGGCAGACTTATGCGATATGAAGAAAAACAAGAATATTCCCATTGGCTTTTTCTGCTTCAGAGCCTGTGAACTTGCTATTCCCTCAGACCATCACAGGGCCCACTTCACTTGGGTCTCTGCTCAAATGTTCCTATTGGCGATGATCCCCTGCCCACTATATAGCAGACCAGTGCTCCCTTCCCCCCACTCTCATCCACTCTAGCCTCTCTGATCTCCTTTGCCCTGCATTTACAGATTAAATCCTGAAGATGAAGTCCTGTAAGCACTTCCATCTAACATCTGCTTATTTGTTTGTTAACTGTCTGTTCCCTGAGGGCAGCAACTTGGCCTATTTTATCTATTACTCCATTATCAATGCCCACCATTTAGTATGTGCCCGATACTTATTTTTGAAATTAATGGGGGAAACTAGGACAAGAAAGAGGTATTTCTAATTTAGAATTTAATGTTTATCTTCTCAGACTCTGATTTGATAGGGCCACTTTCTGCTTCTCTGTGGAGTTGAGATTTTTAGTTTTTGTTTTTCCTGGTTGAGGCTGAGATATTTCATATTTAGCTTGAAACAACTGAGAATCTGGAATCCAATCCCACTTCTTTTTTAAAAGCAATGTTTTTGTTATGTATTTTAAATTTTATATGAAAACCTGGTGTGTAGTGAGTATAAAACCAGACAAGAACAGTAATTTTTGTAAGTGGTTATTGCCTAGAAAACTGAATAGTTTAAAATTACTAATTTGTATTCAGTTGAGAGTACACTCTCTCCTCACTTATCGACATGGCCAGGTGCCAAAGACCACGTCGTTGTGTGAAATCGATATTGTGCAAAAATGGAGGATGCCCACATCAGATCACAAAAATGGAGGATGACTACATCAGTACATAATGGCCAAATTACATCATTTCATGACTGCCAAACCACTGAGAATCATGGCCCAGCAAACTTGACACATGACCTTAACCATCAAAGCCGGCATTACTCTCGCCTCACGCGCCGGTGTTCGTTACTGCCAGACATGCATCATTAATGTGCAAGATAGTTGGATAGTAGATTTTTTACTGTTGTTGTAAATGTGAAATGTCAAATAACAAGATAGTCGGTAAGTGAGAAGGTGTATATGGTTCTTAGAACAGTGCCACTCGGAAGCCCAGGAATCTAAATAATAAAAAAGAAAAGCTTAATGTAGAATGTTTGAGCACATGCCATGCTTTCTTCAGTTTCCAAAAGATTCACATTCATTATAACTACAGTTGGTTAATCTACAGAGCACCCCAGCAACATCATCAAACCAGAGGCTGCCATCCTTGCCCGGCAATCATCCAGGTACCTGAGACCTTATTATTTGCATCAAATAAGGAAACTTGTGAGAATGTTTGAGTTTGCCAAACATTTATTGGTAATTAAAACTAGATATTAAAAAAAGATATATAGAGAGGGGAAATTAGAGGAGCTCATTTCTATTTTAAGCTTCATGAACTAAACTTAAATTTAGGGTAGGTACCATTATGACTGACATTCAAACCAAACCAAACCCATTGCCATGGAGTCAATTCTGACTCATAGCGACTCTATCAGACAAAGTAGAACTGCCCGATAGGGTTTCCAAGGAGCAACTGGTGGATCTGAACTGCCAGCCTTTCCGTTAGCAGCCAAAAGCTTATCCACTGTGGACATTAGGAAGTTGAAAAAATGTGTTGAACTGCATATCATCTTTTGAACATTATGGTAAATAGATACTTGAGGTTTGGAAATATTTTATATATAGTTTTGTTTCTGGTTGTCAGTCTCTTGTTAGGATCTTCTTTGAAGTTTTTAAATTACGAAGAGAGTGTTAATTGCACACATCTCTTGGAAAAGCACACTGTGTGTTTACAGGTTCCTTTTTTGCCCCCTAAAGCGATGACAAAGAATGATCTTCAGCCATCCAATTACTACGAGGTAATGGAGTTTGATCCCTTAGCTCCTGATGTCACTGCAGAGTAAGTCATTACAAAATGATTAATATTTTCTTGTCTGGGTACCCTATGGTAGCAGAGCTAATGGGGCTTGGTTATACATTTAACTTTGTTTAGGTGTAGGCAGAAATTGATGGCCTTATTAAAAATGACTTAAAAGGCTTTATGGAGTCTGTTGCTCTTAATGGTCTTATTGTTCTTGGCCTTGTTTCTAAAAAATCAAAATGCTGAAGTTGCACATTAAGAAATAACCAGGACCAACATGGATATTAATGGATTCCTCATAGATGCCTTGGTAAAAGTCAAGTTCTCTTTAGCTTTGGAAGGGCACTATTTGCTGATTGTTTGACATAATACCACATTGAATGGATATTTTACTTGTTCTCTGACTACTGAACCCCAAAGAACATATATAAGAACTTGTTTTTAGTCTTCACTACCTATGACAAACCAAACAAAACCAAATTCATTGCTGTTGAGTCGGTTCCAACTCATAGTGACCCTACAAGACAGAGTAGAACTGCCCCATAGGGTTTCCAAGGAGCGGCTGGTAGATTCAAACTGCCAACCTTTTGGTTAGCAGCTGAGCTCTTAACCACTGTGCCACCAGGGCTCCTACCTATGACAAAAATGTACTTCAAATGGATTAATAAAGTGTTTAGTGTAAAAAAGTACTTTTAAACTTGAAATCCTTAAAGCACCATTATTTTATTTCATATTGGTCAAAAGAACATAAATATTTGTGGAATAGGGGAGTGATACATTTACTAGAGTTTTAATATACTTTGATTGATTGAAGGTTACTCCCAAAGTTCTTACAAACGATTATAACAAGTTTATGGAAATCATTGTTCAGAAACTGTATTTTGCCAGTAGTCGTGTTTTGCTTGATCTATACAAAATTTAAAATGTGCATTTTTAAAATTAATTTCCAATAGCAAAAAACTGGACTATTTCCAAAAAATCTAAATTTCTGAATCATTTGGAAGCTCTGGCAGAACCAGGCCTGTATTTTGACATGTCAGCAACAGGTTGGAGCTGAGTGGTAGCTGCCTCCTTTAGACAAGGCATGCCTGTGCAGTCTACTGGGCGCCACCTGACCCGCTCCATCCATTCATTTGATCTGCCTGGAATGGGTAGGCATTTGAGTTTTTGACCCCCAGTTTAAATGCTCAATTTAGTGATACATTTTGGAATAATGTATGAATAAATCTTCTAGACTTAGGAGTTCACTAAATATTTTCTCCTTATTCAAGATTGTGAAATTGCCCTACATCATTATTCTGCTTATTAGTGTATCACTGAATTGTATTAGTGATTTATGGGATTAGAAGTAATTGATATTAAACTAGGTATGCTCTCTGGAAACAATGTTTTTATCAGTTTCTGCCTCCAAAGGGGAAGTGGAGAAGCTTTTTTATTATATTCCAATTAATTAGATTAAGTAGATATGGCAGTGCACAGATATCAAAGATAAGAGACAGTAGAAAAGCTCCAGAGATAGAGTTTTAGAAGTTTCTACCATTGTGGTTCTTCATTTCTGGGCCGTAGGTTGTCTCAATTCCTTTGAAACTCTCATGAAATCCAGGGACTTCTCTCCAAAGAAAAGCACAGAATTCTGCAGGATATCACTGTTTATCTATGAACCCCTAGTTAAGAATTTCTACTCTAGCAGGACAAAGTAAAAAATACACAATTCATTCATTTAACGAATTTATTTAACATTTATTATGTGCCAGGAACTGTGGTTGGTGCCCAATTTATAATATTGAACAAGAGACTTGCTCCCTGTCCTCATGGAGGTCAAATCGAGTAGACAAATTAAATCAGCAGGCAAACATACACTTGAAATTGGTCTTAACGGTGTGAAAAAATGCAGTGAATTGATAATGTATAACAGGGAGAATTAATTTAATTGGAGGTTGGAGGAGGTGACATTAAAGCTGAGACCTGCAATTGTTAGTCATGGGACAAGTCTGGGAATGTTACAGGCCCAGAGAACAACTTGTACAAAGAGGCCAAGGAAAGAAAGAGACTTGGCGATGGAAAAGTCAAAGCCAAAGCCAAGAATTGAGAGAGCAATAGGGAACCTGTTAACAGATGTGGAAATTGTAATTTGGAAGCAAAGAGAAGGGCATGTACGACTCTGATGAACATTGCTAAGAGGTCAAGTAAGACAGAGGACTGAAAACTAGATATTAGAAAAGATATAGAAATCATGGGTGGTCTTAGTAAGTCATTTTGGTAGAGTGATGAGTATGGAAGACAAATTTCAGTGTATTAAAAAGTAAGAGATGAAGATAATACATAGATAACTTACTAGAAGCTTACATGTGAAAGAATGATGGGAAGTGTCTGACAGCTAGAAAAGACAAATGAGGTGATTACTGTTAAATATCTATGGATTGAAAGACTGTGTTTTATAGAACGGGAGATGCGACAGCATCTGTTAATGCCGAGGGGTAGGATCTAGTAGAGAGGATGAGGCAGAAGATTTAGGAATGGGGGATAACTGAACGAGTGATGTGTTTCAGAAGCCAGGGGTGGACAGAATCACAACAGTAGAAGAGAGGTGCAGATGAAGATTAAGTGATGGAAGATGAGGAAGTTTCTGTATCATGACATTTAACTGAGATCTGGCTGAGAGTGAGAAAGGGGGATCACAGGCTAAAGAAGGTTGAAATCTGTGGAAAACAAGAAATGAAGCTTATTAGAGAAACATTAAGATTGCAGGGCCATGCTGGGAGGCCCCATAAAGTTGGGGATCATGGCTTTACAGTGCTGATTTTTATATCTGAATGTCATGTTTATGGGTATAGATACCATTTCCTACCTATGGGTATATGTAAGATATGGAATGAAAGATGTCAGTTGTAAGATTGCTTAGGAGCCTGGACTAACATAGGTTAAATAAACTGGAGTAGAGCATTTTGGGTTTTTTTTAAACCAGGAAAAGCTAAACAGTTGGTGTTTTTTTTTTTTTGCAGACAGGACACTCTGTCCAAATTTGAGCCATATTTTTCATTTAAATCACAAAACTTGAACTGGTTAAACACTAAGGATATTTGCAAGATGCATAAGGATTGCAACAGTAGAATTAAAGAAAGCGGGAATATAAGCTTCAGGGCAAAGTTCTGTGTTTATTCACCGATGTCGCCTGAATACTCAAACTAGTACCAAATTTTTAGTTAGGTTGCTCGCAGTTAAAAACCAAAATAGTACTTTGAAATTAACTATCAATGTCTTAATTGATACCTAACCCTTTTGCCATGATGGCTGGTTTTGTTTCAGAACTGTTTATGAAGAAATTGATGTGAATCACCTCAGAAGAGTTCAGAGTTATACTGACTGTTGAGGTAAAAACTTGACCTTACAAAACTTACATACCATATTGTGCATTTCAGTGCAGTTGTCACTTCTGTATTTGGTATTTACATTCGGGCCATGTGACACTGACACTGTGGTGATTGAAATACCATTCCAGAAGTTACCCCTGATCACTCAAATGGTGATGAACTATTGCTCACTAATGAAATATTCTTTTTAGCCTTTTCAACTAGAAATAATGAGGCTTGGGAATACCTAAGTTGGTTTGCAGTATAGAAATATTGTAATGCTAACAAAAATAATTATCAATAGAAACTTAGTACTGAAATCATGCATTTATCCTGAATGTGCAGTCAATACCTGTTAATTGATCCTGGTAAAAACCATTCATTGTTAAGTCTTCCAGATAGGTCTGGATTGCTCCTATTTACTATCTAATGCTCCAGCTGCACTAATCATCCCATTTAATTACTAATGAATGCCTAGCCACCAGTGAGCTATCAGCCTTTTTTATTCTCCTCACACCCTCCTTCACCAATGGAAGAAGTAAATTCCCACTTCTCTACTAGACTGTGGGTCTCCAGTCTCCCAGCAGAGAAAGATGAAGAAAAGACTTATCAAAGAATGGGGAGAAATGAGAAACGGACAGAGATAGCTGGCTACCTTCCTCTCTTTGTTCCAGGCAAAACTGGACTGCCAGCTCACAGGCCACATCAGGAGTGCCACCTCTCTAAAGGCTAGACCCTGTCCAGCTTTGAAACCTGGAAGACAAGACCTACCAGTACGTCAAAGTCATGGTGGATACTGGGACATTTCTCCTCTGCAGTAATGAAGTTCAAATAGAAGAGTAACAGTTCCAGGGTAACATTCATGGTTCTGGACAACAGTTCAAGATTTATCTCAAAAGAACTTGTTTGTGACATAGATTCACTTGAAAGTTCAGCCGAAGAAATATTTACTATACTTCAACCATTGAGTTTAATTTCAGGGTCTTAGGTTTTACAGGCCTTCCTACATTTTGAAAAGAAATCATCTATCACACAGTTGTGATAAGAGTAGATGAAGATTACTTTATTACAAAATAATTCTGAATAGATGTTAAGCATAAAATGTGAGAAACTAAAGGTATTTTTCAGGAAGATTACTGAGTGCCTTCATTTAACTAAAGTTGAATGTAAAAAGTCAATTTGCACTTCTAATACTCTTGTTTAGAATGAGAGGTAAAGCCTTGATGATTGTAAACGTCCCTGGACGCTGCATCAAGTTGCCTTTAAACTTGATTCTTTATAATCCTAAATGTTTGCTCTTTTTTACAGTAATTTAACATTTCTATTTAGAAGACAGACTTTACTGGAAAACGCTCAAGAATAAATTGTGCATTATTTTACATAAATTACAATGACAAATAAATTACTATTAAAATAATTTAATGTATCTTTTTTAGAGTTTGTTCACAGAAGAACTTTTGATGTCAGTACATGTACCCAACCCTACACTTACACAGTTCAACATTTGGGGACTTGGAATTATCACAGTAAATCCTGGAAGCCTAATAGATGGACTTAGACATTTTATTTCAATTTCACAATACCACAGTTTCAAAGTAATTATCTATTCAGTACTCTGAATGTAAATTAGCCCTAGATCTTAGAGGAAAAACAGAATTTGAAATAAGAATGTAATCTTGGGCAAGTTACTTAGTGACTCCTCTTCCATGCTGAGCTTTTATAAAATAATGACTGAATTCACACTGAAGGCAAGTAGCAACCAACTATTTTAGACATAATAATAAACACGGTCAGAAGTTCTGGTCTATAGCCTAAAATAAACATTAGGTATAAATTTTTGTTTTTAATTCTTAGATTCAATGCTTCAAGTATGAAGGGCCAGTAATCTGGAAGAGATTGAATTAGGCTATACCATTAAATCCATACCTGCATATTTAAAAAATAAACCAGTTTCTTTTAACACTACTCTCTAAGTCTCGTGGTGAACAGTCACACATTCTGAACGGGCACTGTGGGTTCCTTATGGTAAAAGCTAAACTTGTTCTCTGAATTTTAAGTGGGGTAAATTAGTTGAGGGGTGGGGGGGGCAAGTGCATAATAATTAAATATAAGGCTATATATTATAGTAGAATTATTTCTTCTCTGAGAAGGCAGAAACATGATTTTTCAAAAATCACAAATTTGAAGGTTTAGTTGCTGACTTCAATTATAGCCTGGAACTGGCAACTTGTGCCCTTCTTTAGCTTCAAAAAAAGTATAAGAAAGAGTAATGAGCTCAACATTCACCATTCTTGGATCTTCAGCAAATTCAGGATCAATGTAGAAAAACACTGGCATGTCTACTTCCTCTTGTGGATTAAGCCTTTGTTCTTCAAAACAGAAGCACTGGAAGTTATAGTAAGACATAATTTAATATAACATTCCTATTCTATTACTCTAACAGAAACTAAAAAAATGGCTCGTTTATTGGCTTTCATAAGCACACTGTTAAAGATAGTTGTATCTTTAGATCTGTCATGGACTAATAGCATCTTTTCATTTCAAACTGAGTTTTGTTTTAAGGATTGAGAATCACCAACTATTTCTTCTAATCTTAAAAGCAGATACTCATTTGCTTTGGCTCTCATTCTCCACATAACTGCTGTAAACAATGGGAAAAAAAACAGCTTGAAGTTTAGAAAAATGTGTTTTCAGAAATTACAAGTATCTACTAAATTTTTTTTTTTTTTTACTAAATTTAGTGTGAAACAGTTTCATGTGCCTTTATCATAGTCTATAAAGTTTACATTTAGTTGTACCTGTATTTTGTTGAAATACTGTCCAGCTTCAAATGGTACAACATTGTATGTAGAAATTCCGATTACTGGTTTGTCAGTAGGATTCTTAGCTTTATAAAATGCCAGTGCAGTCTCTCCTGGCATTACCTGTTTTAAAGAAAATATACGTTATCCATCTTTAGATCTCACGCAGTTCTTTCTCTTCCCTACTACAGTCCTAATATTTTCCTTATTCATCAGATGACAATACCTAATGTAAACTAATACACCAAAAAAAAAAAAAAAAAAAACCAGACCCCTTGCCATTGAGTCAATTCATACTCCTAGCAACCCAATAGGACAGAGTAGAACTGCCCCATAGGGTTTCCAAGGAGCAGCTGGTGGACTGAAACTGCTGACCTTTTGTTAGCAGCCAAGCTCTCTAATACTGCACCACCAAGGCTCCAAACGAATATTAGGTCAGCAAAATAAATAGCAAATATTACCCACAAATATAACTGAGTTTCAAATTTTATTTGCATGTTTATCAATGAAGAATGAATGCTCTATTATGCATAATTAGTTATGGATTATCCTCTTGTATATTTGAAGTCTTCAAGCAAAAATCTGCATATTATGTTATTTAAAATGTGTTCATGGACAAGCCTAGCCTATCACAGCCCAAGCCTAAGTTCTTGGTAATACTTACACTTGAATAACATTACATGATTGACTAAAAACAAAATTTAAAGGATACCACCATTAAGGAGCCCTGGTGGCACAACGGTTAAGAGCTCAGCTGCTAACCAAAAGGTCAGCAGTTCAAATCCACCAGCTACTCCTTGGAAACCCTATGGGGCAGTTCTACTTTGTCTTATAGGGCCACTGTGAGTCAGAATTGACTCAAGGGCAACAGGTTTGGTTTTCTGGTTTTTTACCACCATTAAATTCAGCCTCCTTACGACCAGAGTAAAACTCTGAATGAATAGAACCTTTAGTTAACCAAAAAGGTTTAAATCTTTGTTTTTTAAGAAAACAACAGATAAGAAAAATAGCAACGCTTTTAAAAAAAGTTTCCAAAGAATGTTTTTTCACTTGTACCAATTCTGCCACTAATACCTTGTACACTACCATGTAATTGGAACAGACATTCAAAATAACTTGTAGAATTTCAGTCATTACAGAGAATCAGTCATGTTTACTAATCTAGGGAAAATTATAAGCATTTTCAATAATGGTTGAAATTAAGTCTTTCTGGGCAATCCTCAATTAATGAGATAATTTCAATTAAATCCTCCAGGTTAGTCAAGATCTTATGAAACCTTTTACCTTTTAGGTATAGTCTTACTGGAGTATAGCATGACTATTATGACTACTTCAAAGGTCTTCAATTTTTTTCTTTTTTTTGGAGGGACGGGGCCACTTTTCATGTAAATCAATAAACTACTTTTCATTGTAACCAATGATTTTCAACATTTTTCCTTTCATTTACTTTTCATTGTAACCAATGGTTTTCAACATCCACACCTGAGGAGAAACTGGCTATATGCCTGACAGCTGCAGCTACTCCCGAAATTAGCGACCAGAGGACTACGTAGTGAACTCCTAACATGATTTTTGCAAAAACAGATGAAATTTTCCATTCTTTCAAACGGAGTTTTACTATAATGATATATAACAGTTAAAGTATAGTCTGTTACATTAGGCGTAGAGCACTATCAAAAAGTAGTCTCTGGGAATAAAAATCCCAGCGATGAAACCTGTCAGAATTTTGAAATTAAGTTTACATGAGTGTTTCGTAAACTATGAAACAGGTTAAGGATGAAAGAAAAGAATTTTTACATTGAAAAAGTAATCTTTTATTAACTGCTTTAGTCACTTACATATATCTCGGTTTGCTGAGGTCTAAAGTTCCACTGGAGACTTGCATGCACGTCTGCATTAAAGGTAACCTTAATGATGCGATCCTTAACAGGCACCATGGTTTCAATCTGGTCTGATGCATGGCCTGCCACTACGGATCCTCCAAGCCCAGTAGCCTAGAAAAAGATATGAAAGTACAACGTGTTAAACAATACTTTTAGATGGTGATGATCTACTGGATAAAATTAAATTTTAAAAACAACTTGAATTATTCAGTTAACTTTAATAATCCAGTTGGAGCTAGATTTATTCATTAAAAAAAAAAAAAAAAAACCGTTGCCATTGAGTCGATTCCGAATCACAGCAACCCTACAGGACAGAACTGCGCCGTAGGATTTCTAAAGAGCAGCTAATGGATTCCAACTGCTGACCTTTTGGTTAGCAGCTGAGCTCTTAACCACTATGCCACCAGGGCTCCAGGTTTATATGCCCTTACCAAACAACTCCTATGACTGTGTCAATGGGTTGGCCGCTTTGCGGGTACCAAGGGCCTATATTTGTTAAAGTTATCCATATTTACTCATTAATAATCCCTTGGTTACCTGGCATGGTCAAAAATGAGTTACTTGAGAGAAGATGAGTCTCCAGATAAGTGAAATATCACTGATAATAAAGCTCAGGATTTTTAGCTTAACTTTTATTTAATATGCTTTATTGCTAGTATTTCACAGTATTATTCATTAATAGAAATAAAATTTACCCACGACCTGGTAATTTCAATTAAAACGTTTAAATAACTCATGCTCCTCTATTGTCTATTTCATAACTTTATAGCCCAAATTAGTCTATAGCTTGACTTTCATAGTCTGCTTCTCTCAGGCATCATCATAAGCCTTTTTCCATGTTGGTTAATGGTTTTGTATCTTTTTATGTATTTGTTTCTGTAATACAGTTTTTACAGATATCAGCTGTGAATCAAAGCATAATGAATATCATTTGGCCATTGAATCAACTAATAGTTAATTTGTGTCTGACACTTCTTGCCTATTTCCATTGCCATTAATTATTTATCAGAGGTGCTTTAAAAAAAAAATCCTTACTTCCAAGGTCATCATTCTTCTGATGCTCGAGGTTGCCAGAATTATGGTCTCCGGATAATTAACGTGTTACTATACTAGGAAAAAAATACCAAATTTGAGGCTAGGGGAAGACTCCCAGCAAAAAAAAAAAAATCTTCCACTTGTTAAGTCAACTAGCTTCACTCTAGTACTATGCAACATTATCAAATTACATGATGACTCTAAATTTTCTATTAGGACAAATCTTTATTTACCCTTGTTTAATAGATACAATCTTCTACCTAAAAGAAAAAAAAAAAAGAAAAAAGTGCTATGTTTGAGATTTAAGATGTAACTCCTCTTCCAGAAGAATTTATGAAAGTCATTTAAATAAAAAAATAATTTAGTGCTCCCAAAAAGATTCCTTAATGTCATTTTCCTGACAGGCAGTCTTTGAATATAGATTTTTCAAATTTTCAAGTCCAGTGCTTAGAGAAATTAAAACAAAACAAAACAAAAAAGCAGAAGAGGGTACTGAAAAGATGTCCTGGGCCAGTTCTGTCACTTACTAGTTCCAAGAACTGAATAAATTAATTTCTTTGGGCTACAGTTTTTCTTACCTGTGAAAAAAAAAGGTCACTGTATTAAGTGGTCTACATAACCCTTTCTTTATGAATCTAAAGTGCTGTGATTCCAGATGCAACCGGGGTGCTATTTTGGAAATGTCACTATCACTTTTACATTCAAGTTAAGTTCAGAATTACAAATTAATTTTTTTCCCATTTCTGTTTTCTCATCCCCCTCCCCCCTTAAAACACATATTGTTGTCGTGTGCCAGTGAATCATTCTGACTAATAGTGACCCAACATGACAGAGAGAACTGCACCATAGGGTCTCCGAGGATGTGAATCTTTACTCAAGCAAATTGCCAGGTCTTTTCTCCTGCAGAGTGCCTGGTAAGTTTCAATCACTCGACCTTTAGGTTAGCAGTCAAGTGCTTAACCACTGTCCCACCAGGGCTCCTTAAAACATACATAAACCAAAAAAACAAATCCATTGCTGTCAAGTCGATTCTTACTCATAGTGACCCTATAGGACAGAGTAGAACTGCCCCATAGGGTTATCCAAGGAGCTGCTGGTGGACTCCAACTGCCGACCTTTTGATTAGCAGCCTGGGCTTTTAACCACTGCACCACCAGGGCTTCTAAAACACACATACACACACATAATATTGTCATGTTCTTCAGTTTGGCAGGGTTTAACCTTGGCACTATTGACATTTGGGGCTGCATAATTCCTTGTGGGAGGCTGTCTTGTACACTAGATATCAGAAGTACTCTCTGCACCCCAGTTGTGACAACCAAAATTGTCTCTAACAACAACAACAAAAAAAAAAACGTTGCCATGGAGTCAATTCTGACTAGCTGCCAAATGTTCCCTGGGGGACAAAATCACCTCCCACCTCCTAGTAGTTGTGGGGGGGAATCTATACTTGCTGTTTTGGATTCAGTTCTACTTATGGTTTAACCGACAGGTAGGTTTTGAAGTTAATACTTGGTCCTGGCCAATCTCTGCAAAACTAATTCAGAGTCTATACTCATCCTCCAAAAATCAAGCTGTTGGATTTCCCACTCAAATGTTGACATTAACAGACAGAAAAGAAAAGCCGTTTTGACTTCTGCTGCTTCCAAAACTCATTGCCCTCAAGTTGAATCCGATTCATAGTGACCCCACAAGAAAGGGTAGAAATACCCCATACGGTTTCCAAGGAGCAGCTGGTGGATTTAAACTGCAGACCTTTTGGTTAGCAGCTGAGCTTTTAAGCACTGCACAACCAGATTTCCTCTACTGCTTCAGACACGATCGAAGGGAAAGGCAAGTTGATCGCCATCAGGATAGAGGAAATAAGCCAGGCATTAAGAATGATGGCAGGGAAGGGTCATAACCCTCAATGTGAATATCAGTCATGATGTTAAGCCAGTGATTCTCAAACTTTGCTGCACATTGAAACACCCTGAAAAAACCAGACCCCTCAATTCCGACTCATAGCGACCTCCTGAGGAATTTAAAATGTACTGATGCCTGACTCACACTCCTGAACATTCTGATTTAATTAAGTCTCAAAGGCCTAATTCATGCCTCTCTATATGGATGAACGACTACTCCAGGTTTAAGCACAAGTAACAACACAGACCACGTGTGGTTCACAGAATGAATGTATTCATATAAGTTACATTTTAAAAGAGGTCTTGTGTGAGCAGGGAGGGTTAGGCAGGCTGCT
This sequence comes from Elephas maximus indicus, assembly GCF_024166365.1. Classification (NCBI taxonomy): domain Eukaryota; kingdom Metazoa; phylum Chordata; class Mammalia; order Proboscidea; family Elephantidae; genus Elephas; species Elephas maximus. Next base: position 39,130,247 of record NC_064837.1, on the reverse strand, counting down.
AGAGTTACAGGAGGGCAGGCCACGGACCTTTTCGGTGGGGTGTAGTTCAGAGATTTGGAGCCCTGGTGGCGCAGTGGTTGCCTTCGGCTGCTAACCAAAATGCTGACGGTTCGAATCCACCAGCCGCTGTCCTGCACGGTCGCTATGAATCGGAACCAACTTGATGGCAGCCGGTTTGGGAGTTCTTTTTTTGTTTGTTTAGTTTAGAGATCAGGGAACTTCACTGTTTTAGAAATGCCGCGTGGTGTAAGCCCAATCACGATCGGAACTTGGGCTCTATATGCAGCTTTCCCACTCACTTCCTTGGTGACCTTGATAGGTCACTCTTTTAAGCCCGTTTCCTCTCTGGTAAAATCTTGATTATCTCTTCCTACGACACAACACAGAGCGATCGCTGTCGAGGGATCTGTTCTGCACCAGCGCCACTACTGATCGCGACGCCAGGTGGACAGCGCCGGCCCCCTACCTGGCAATAGAGCCGATAAAGGGGCACAGCGGCGTAGGACGCCCCCAGCATGCCCACGGCGGCCGCGGCCACATACGTGAGGACCGTCTTGTTTCGCCGCCGCCACTCTTCCTCCTGCGCCCGCGTAAAAGGGTTCGTGTTCTTCGACCGCCGTGGCGGCTGCAAAGTCAGGTCCTGGGACGGGCTCGGGCGCCTCCACGCCCTGAGCCGCCTCAGCCCCCTTTCAGCACCTCCTGTCCCACTCCACCACGGGCTCAGCAAAGGCTCTACCCTTTCTCCAGCCCTGGTGAAGAACCCAGCATGACTGGACCGCCAGCCACACAAAACATTGCGGCTCCATCGCTTAATCCAGAGCCCTCCCATAGCTTTCGGAAAGAACGCGCGCCTGTCAGAGAGGAGAGCTCAGATCTCGCGAAACCTGCCCTTCCTCGCGATATCTGGGGGAAGGCCGCCGCAGCCTTCGCTACCAGGCTCTTCAGGTGGTGGCGCTTGTAGTCGAGCTACGGAGGCCGGGTTGCCAGATTGCGGGTAGGTTCGCGTTTCGCTTCATGACTGTCGCTCGTCGTGTGCGCTCCCCCAGTTCCTCTCTAACTTATTTTTCGGGAGACGCTTTCGCTCTTTCTCTTGCAAGTTCGTCATCACTTGGAATGTGCGCTTGATCTTTCTTCTGAAGCTCCACCAGCCTTTGTCTCAACTTAGCGGCCCCCAGCGGCGGCTCTCCCGCGGCCCTTTTTCCCGGGTTTTTCTGGCTGCCCGCCAGCTACTTATTGCCCTTGACTTAGGCTCAAGGATCACCTCCCCCAGGAAGCCTTCCTGTGTTGACCGCAACCCTCTCGGCCACTCACAACATCTGCATCTCCTCAGCTCCTGTGCAGTCTTCTCCTGTTCTGATACCCCTTTAGTACTTGTTCAGTGAAAACCACCACTTCTGGAATGGGAGAGACGTTGTCAAACTCAAGTTCGTACAGAGGAAAGTGACCAGAATATAAGGGTCACTTAAGGAAGGATTGAAGGAAATGGGGGTGTTCATCTTGGAAAAGAAACTTTGAGGGATATAATAGCTTTCTTCACTTGTCCCAGCTGACAGACCAGGACTTGAGAGGGACAGATGGCGTAGCAGACTTCGCTGTAATAGAAGGAAGCATCTTTCTAGGAACTATAAAGCAGTGGTTAAGAGCTCGGTTTCTGAGGTTAGGCAGGTCTGGATTCACACCAGAGTCCTCACTACTGGCCCTGTGTGGTTAGGGCAGTAACCGCGTTTGTAAAATGGCAATCATAATAGTGAATGAGAATATTCATGCAAAGTGATTAAGAACTATGGCTGCTAACCAAAAGCTTGCCAGTTTGAATCCACCAGCTGCTCTTTAGAAACCCGTGGGGCATTTCTACTCATAGGGTCACTAAGACAATCCATTTGCCAGCAATGGGTTTTTTGGTTTGAGGCAGAGTGAAAGCTTAGTAAACGTTAGACTTTCTAATTGCCAGAGCAGGTATAATTATCTCCATTTCATGAATGAGGAAACTGAAGACCTGAGAAGTAGCTTTAAGCCATTCCACATATGTTTATTTATTGCATTCTTACTGTGGGCCAGACACTACTCAAGTTGCTGGGGTTACAGCCCGGAACAAGTCAGACAAGATTACTTCTGTTATGGAGTGCACATTCAGGGACTCAGTATACTGAGGGACTCAGGAGATAGTAAGCAAGTAACAAATGCATAAATAAAGGAATTTCAGATAATCAGTGCAGTGAGGACAGTGAAATAGGATAATGTGATGGAGAGTGATGAAGGGAAGGGGTAGTAAAGTCTTTCTGAAGAAGTGACATTTGATGTTAGTCCCGAATGACGTTAAGGAGCTTACCTACGTAATTCCAGGCCATGCAAAGACCCAGAGACAGGAAAGAGTTGGGTGTGATTGAAGAACAAAAGAACAAAAAAGAGGCCAGTGTGTTCCTAGCATAGTGAGCAGGGAGGAAAGTGGTACGAAATGAGGTTAGAGCAAGTACGCAAGGCAAAATAATATAGAGCATTTTAGGCCATGTCCAAGGGTTGGATTTTATTCGGTAAGTAATGGGAAGCTCTTGGAGTGTTTTAAGCATGCAAGTAACATAATCTGATTCATATTTTTTTAAAAGATACTAGTAATTTGTGGAGAGTGGATTAAAGGGGAACAAGAATGGAAATAGAACAGGAGGCGATTGCAGTAGTCCAAGTGAGTGATGGTGGCCACCTTGAGTGAGTAATTGATTAACTTGTGCTCACAGGGCTGGAAACTTGTGGAGCCAGTAAAATCCAAGTCTCTTCTGAGTCCTTTCTCTTCTGGCACACTGTCTCTCAAAAGTTTCAACAGTCTGTGAAGCTACAGATTTATCTGTATTGGGTAATGGGAATGTTTGAAAATGTTTTTCATCCATATGTACCTTGGTTCTTGTTCCACATTGTCGTCTCCTCAGGACAAGACCTCTTTTGTATTTTAATTTTCTTACAGCTTAGATTCAAACCCTGTGTAAATGTTAATGTCACTGAAACTCCTAATACCTCTGCCTACTCTTTTTCTCCATGCAATCCTTCTGTGCAGCTCCATGTAGCAGTATAAATGTATTTTAGTAATGGTGTCTTTGTCTTGGACTCTTCATTTTATTTTACTTTTTTTGTAATTGCAAAATGGAACTATTCCATTCTAAGATGCAATAATTTGACAACAATCAGATGGTGTTGCTCGTTGTGGCTTTCTACTTTAATGAAAAAGAAGATATGCGTCATATCTGGTCTTAAAATGATCATGTGAACTGACAATTCATGCTTATGAAGTACTTTTGAATGATAATTTGAATATTTTTGCTGATTCACTTGTATCAAATGTGCTATATAGAATGGAAACGCTGGTGGCGTAGTGGTTAAGAGCTGCGGCTGCTAACCAAAAGGTCGGCAGTTCAAATCCACCAGGTGCTCCATGGAAACTCTATGGGACAGTTCTACTCTGTCCTATAGGGTCGCTATGAGTTGGAATCTACTGGACGGCAATGGGTTTTTTTTTTTTTTTTTTTTAATGTGTAGAATAAAAGTATCATTTGGATCAGTCTCTAATTAACTCTTTATTTTGAAATAGTTTGCAAATTACTTAAAAGTTATAGCAGTACTACACAGACTTCCCACATATCCTTTACCCAGATTCTTCAATCCTTAACATTTCTGCACTGTTTAACAAAAATGATGCCCCAGAACTGTATAACCTTAACACTTAAGTGTATTTTCCCTAATTACAAGGACATTCTCTCCTTCTACAGTACAGCCATCAAAATCAGGAAGTTATCATTGATCCAGTATTACCATGTAATCCATGTACTTCATTCAGATGTCCCTTGTTTTTTCCCAGTGATTTCTATTTTAAGCCCAAAAGCCAATCCAATAATAAGTTTTGTCATTTTGTTCTTCAGTTTTCCTCAGTCTAGAACAATTCTTCCCTTGTCTTTCATGACTTTGACATTTTTGAAGAATACAGTCCAGTGGCTTGGTAGAAGGTCCTCCAATATGGTTTATCTGATGTTTCCTCAGGATTTTTGCATCTTTGGGAAGAACGCCATAGAAGTGAAACTGTGCTCTTCTCAGTGAATCCTCTCAGGAGTCACATGAAGTCAATTTGTTCCATTACTGGTGATGTTGACTTTCATCACTTTGTTAAGATTGTGTGTGTCAGGCTTCTCTACTACAGTAAGACCTGCAAAGGTCAGAACCTGTGTAAGGCAGAAACCTGTCAGAGAAGGAAATCTCAAATATTTTCCACTAAAACAAGCGATAAATAGAAAAGTGATGAGACTGCACCTTGTCAAAGGCAGAAAACTTGCAAGACCCAGAAACACAAAGCAGTCCCGTTGAGTTCCTGCTTTCACAGGTTTTTCAGTATATACCAAACCTATTGCCATTGAGTCGATTCTGACTTAGAGCGATCCTATAGGACAGGGTAGAACTGCCTCAGAGGGCTTCCAAGGAGTGGCTGGTGGATTTGAACTGCACACCTTTTGGTTGGCAGCTGAACACTTAACCACTGCGCCACCAGGGCTCCTTCACTCTATAAGATTAATTAATAAATATGGTGTACTTATCAATTGTTAAGCAATTAATGTTTTGTGGGGAGATGCTTTAAGACTGTAAATATTCTGTGCCTCACTAAACTTTCTCCTACCTATCAGATTTAGGATCCGTTGATGATTTTTGTCTGAATCATTTATCACTATGGATGCCAAATGGTGATTTTCTAATTTCATCACTGCTTCTAGATTTATTAGTTGGCGTTCAACCATAACAGAGAGCATCCCCTTTTCCTCCATATATTTTTACTTTTTCATTTATTTACATCAGTATGTACTCATGGATTCCTATTTTCGTAAAGGGTTACAATTTATTGCTATCTTTTTAAGTTCTGATCTCAAATTTTCCCAGAGTTGGTCAGTAGAAGCCCCTTTAAAGTTGTTTCTTGTGTCCTTCTGACATGTTCTCGTTATTCGTTGATGACACATTTACTTTCTGATGCAAGATGTTCCAGGCTTATCTTGTATTTTCCTGACCTAGCCCTGGAGTCAGTCATTTCCGTAAGGAGTTTTAGTTCCTTTTAGTGAAGGAGGGTATTTAGAAACAAATCCTAGGTGCTAGCAGCGCCCACTGCTATTGGAGGTGCTCTTTGTGGCTTTCTGTTTTAATGAAAGAACTGGGAAATGTAAGTACGTAAACAAATGTATGTGTGTCTGTGGGTCCAGTAGTGAGAAACCTGGCTACCATTAACTTCAATGTATACACTTATTTTTTCAATTTCCCCACATGTAACCAAACTACCGAGGCTGAAAGTTTGGTCCCAGACATGTGAGCCCATCCCTGACTGGCATGCCAGCCCAAAACTGGGCACCAGATCTGCATCCCTTCTCTCTCTCCTGACCGTCCTGTGGGCACCAGACAAAAGCTCAGCAGGCCAAAAGGAAAAGGGGAAAAGGAAAGGGGAGAATCTAGTTAGGAAGCTTGACTCCATTCATGTAGAAGGAGTAAAGGAAGGAACAGCCAGCTTAGGAAGTTTGGACCCAGACACATAGGCCCTCTCCCTACTGCCTTTCCAGGCTCTGCAGTTGAAGGAGAAGAGACTAATCTCTTAACTTTACTAATGAGGAAACAGGCTTGGAAGGATGAAATAACTTGCCAAAGCTCCTTCAGTTGGGTAGTGGCAGACCTGGAGCTCAAGCTTGAATTTTCCTGACTCCTTGCTTCTTACTATTTTTACTGCAACTTGTAGAAAGCAACCTTGTGATGGACAACAGACAACAAAGCGGCAACTTGATCCTTAATATTAGGGGATTTTTTTTTTTTTTCCTGCTTCAGTTAAAATCATTATGTGGGTAGATACCTATCTGTAAGATGTTCATTTCAAAATTGTTTATTTCAAAGTTAGAAAAACATTATGTATTCAAAGTTAGAGAAAATAGCCCAGGCAGAGTTGGAACTTAAGATTGGGATCACAGACCAAGGTTAGATCTGATTCTCGTGCTAGTAATAGGCCTTTCAATGGATATGGGTAAATAATAATGTAAGATTGGGAGATGCTGAAATATGGTATTTTTTTCTCTAGAGATTTAAATTGATGAATAGCTCTAGACAGCAATTCCTGTGAGTTTGTGTTTGACCGTGATTGGAATGGGAGAACCTCAGGGCAAGGCTAGTACAATCCTGTTCTGTAGGTGGAGGTGCTGATTACACACTTAAAGTATCAACAGCTGGTCTGACATTTCATACATGGTGCCTTTACTTTTTAATTTTTGGCACCTTTATTATTTTTTTTTTTTATCATTTCTTGGCAGTAAATAATTAAACCTTATGAACTTTTTTAAGCTAGCTATCATCATGTCCAGTTTACGTATTTTTGCTGGGAATGGCAAATAGTCTAGAATAGTGTGAACATCTGAAGTTTGAGATGGTCTGGTGGGAGATCATATTAGAAAGTACATTGAAGACAATTTTTGCCAAATTGGATCCTTCATGGCACAGTGGTTAAAAGCTCAGGCTGCTAACCCAAAGGTTGGCAGTTCGAAACCACCACCCGCTCTTTGGAAACCCTATGGAGTAGTTCTGCTCTGTCCTGTAGGGTCACTATGAGTCAGAATTGATGGCAGTGGGTTTGGTGGTGTTTTTTTTTTTTTTTTTTTGGTTATGGCAAGTTAGGGAATTTGGGCATTTCTCCTATAGATAAAAGGAAGATTTAAAGATTTTTAAGTAGTGGGTAAGTATCATGTTCAGATCTGTGTTTGAGAAAGGTAACTGGTAGCAATAACATGGAGGACAGAGTGGAACGGGAAGAGGTTGGAGGCAGAAGGGTGGGTTAAGAAACTTACAGGACTTTAGGTGAATTAGAAGAGGGTCTGAATTCAGGCAGTGGGAATGGAGAAGAAAGAATGATTAATTGGTGAAACATTTGGAAGAAAGAATACATAGGACCTAGTTCCTTGTGTTTTTGTCCAACATTTTAATAGACTAGATGAGCAATTTGGCCTGTTCATCATATATGTTTCCACTGCTGAGTGTCAGGATAGTAGTTTACTTGATATTTTTTGAGCATGGTTGGCTCTACATTATTGAGTATGTAGGCATAATACCATCATGATTAATCACTGAATTTTATAAATTTCATGCAACTGTGACATTTAGGATTGGCCCATAGCCTAGGGACAAATGAATGAGCTGTTGTAAAAGAATACTAGCAAAAAAAAAGAAAATATGTCTTTGTTCTTAGAGACTTTTGGTCATATGTCCTTTTGTGGGTCTAAATATCTGCTGTCATTGTATATTTAATGTTTTTTCTCCTTGCTTACAGTAACCAGTGGGGTTTGCATTTTGTGACTGTTGTCAGTTTTTCTTGATCACATCACTGTAGGATCTAGGAACCAAATTTAAGTGAAGTATGTTTTGTAAGAAGGGGAGAAAATGTATGCATAGAAAACTCCTGTGACTTACGGTTCTCTCTCCAGAAGTTATGCTTATTTACTGTTTAATGTGGCTCAAACTGGGTGATGGAATTTTGACTAGACATCACCACAGCCCCTTGTTTTGTCCCAGGAAAGGGCATGGAAAGGATCAGAATATCTCCCTTTTTGAAGCAGCTTTCTGGTATTTCCCACAGAGTTGGGCTGTGTGTTACAGGCAAATGCTATGTGGCCACCCCCAAGACAAATGAGCAGCATTCCTGGACTGCTTAGATTTTTAAAGAAAAAAAATGCACTAGCAGAGGGAATATTGCTTTTGGGTACAGAACAAAGGATACAGTAAAATAATAAAATAGCCCTTCAACTAATCTTTTATCTCCTGGTTTCCTGAGACTTTCCTGTTCTTTTAAAAGGATCAGTTAAGTCAAGTCTAGCCCAGTGAGGGGAGTCATTCCTGATTTTGTCAATGTTGTTAAACAGCCCTGTTGTAGTTTGTTGTTAAAAAAAATAAAAAATTATTATTTTTTTTTTGTTAGCTGCCTTCAATTCATTATGACCACATGCACAATGAGATCAGACATGGGAGTTATATTTTTTAAAAAACCCACTGCTGTCAAGTCGATTAGTAAATAAAATGCTGTCTTGAAAAATCCCTCCTGTGATAAGGTCTAGCAACAAGTTCCATGGTTTTCTAAATGCTCTCTCGCTTTTTTTTTTTTTTTTTTGGTCTCTTAAAGTATACTACTTGTCTCTTCAAGTGTAATACCGAATCTATAGGCCAAACTTCACAACAAGAAATGTTTACATTTTTCGAAGAGAAACCAGATAACTGGGAGCTCCTAAAAATCAAACACCTATGCTCATCTAAAGACTTCACCAAAAGAGTAAAAAGACCACCTACAGACTGGGAAAGAATTTTCAGCTACGACATCTCCGACCAGCGCCTGATCTCTAAAATCTATATAATTCTGTCAAAACTCAACCACAAAAAGACAAACAACCCAATCAAGAAGTGGGCAAAGGATATGAACACACACTTCACTAAAGAAGATATTCAGGCAGCTAACAGATACATGAGAAAATGCTCTCGATCATTAGCCATTAGAGAAATGCAAATTAAAACCACGATGAGATTCCATCTCACTCCAACAAGGCTGGCATTAATCCAAAAAACACAAAACAATAAATGTTGGAGAGGCTGTGGAGAGATTGGAACTCTTATACACTGCTGGTGGGAATGTAAAATGGTACAACCACTTTGGAAATCTATCTGGCGTTATCTTAAACAGTTAGAAATAGAACTACCATACAACCCAGAAATCCCACTCCTCGGAATATACCCTAGAGAAATAAGAGCCTTCACACAAACAGATATATGCACACCCATGTTTATTGCAGCACTGTTTACAATAGCAAAAAGCTGGAAGCAACCAAGGTGTCCATCAACGGATGAATGGTTAAATAAATTGTGGTATATTCACACAATGGAATACTACGCATCGATAAAGAACAGTGACGAATCTGTGAAACATTTCATAACATGGAGGAACCTGGAAGGCATTATGCTGAGCGAAATTAGAGGCAAAAGGACAAATATTGTATAAGACCACTATTATAAGATCTTGAGAAATAGTATAAACTGAGAAGAACACATTCTTTTGTGGTTACGAGGGGGGGAGGGAGGGAGGGTGGGAGAGGGTTATTTACTGATTAGTTAGTAGATAAGAACTACTTTAGGTGAAGGGAAGGACAATACTCAATACACAGAAGGTCAGCTCAAATGGACTGGACCAAAAGCAAAGAAGTTTCCGGGATAAACTAAATGCTTCAAAGGTCAGCGAAGCAAGGGCGGGGGTTTGGGGACTATGGCTTAAGGGGACTTCTAAGTCAATTGGCAAAATAATACTATTATGAAAACATTCTGCATCCTACTTTGAAATGTGGCGTCTGGGGTCTTAAATGCTAACAAGCGGCCATCTAAGATGCATCAGTTGGTCTCAACCCACCTGGATCAAAGGAGAATGAAGAACACCAAGATCACATGACAACTATGAGCCCAAGAGACAGAAAGGGCCACATGAACCAGAGACTTACATCATCCTGAGACCAGAAGAACTAGATGGTGTCCAGCCACAACTGATGACTGCCCTGACAGGGAGCACAACAGAGAACCCCTGAGGGAGCAGGAGATCAGTGGGTTGCAGACCCCAAATTCTCATAAAAAGACCAGACTTAATGGTCTGACTGAGACTAGAAGAATCCCGGTGGTCATGGTCCCCAAACCTTCTGTTGGCCCAGGACAGGAACCATTCCGGAAGACAACTCATCAGACATGGAAGGGATTGGACAATGGGTTGGAGAGAGATGCTGATGAAGAGTGAGCTACTTGTATCAGGTGGACACTTGAGACTGTGTTGGCATCTCCTGTCTGGAGGGGAGATGGGAGGGTAGAGAGGGTTAGAAACTGGCAAAATTGTTACAAAAGGAGAGACTGGAAGGGCTGACTCATTAGGGGGAGAGTAAGTGGGAGTATGGAGTAAGGTGTGTGTAAGCTCATATGTGACAGACTGACTTGATTTGTAAATGTTCACTTAAAGCTCAATAAAAATTATTAAAAAAAAAATGTTTACATTTTTAATGTTAGCTGAAGTGAGTCAATAAATGGTAGGAGTTTCTAACTTGTTAGTTACAGAATCCAGGCAGATTATTTATTGGGTAGCTAGCACCATCGTGGACTCCTTCTCTCTTGAAATGATTTTAAAGTAAAATTTCACTACACAAGTGCCTTTCTCCTCCCCTCCAGGTCTTCCCACATGTTCTGACTGCCGGCCACCCTTATCCCATTTGTGGACCAGACTGATCTTATAGGTTCAATTTAAGGAAAATCCTTGTCTCAAAAAACATTGAGAGATATTGTGATTTTCCACTTGTAGAGTCAGAAAAGAACCTTTAAAGATAATTTTATAGACGATCTCTTTGTTTTACATATGAAGAAACTGGGATGCAGAGGAGTTTCAAGTGGCTGCTCGAAGTCATGTGGCCAGTTGGCAGCAGACATGGACTCGAACTCAGATCTTGACTTCTAGATAAGCACTTTTCCCAATGCAATGAACTTATTAATGGAAAACCAGTGGCAAGAACAATTTCATGGTGTTTTTTTTAAACAGACTTTAGAGGATATGGATTCTCTACTACTTTATCTTTCAGAAGAAATCAATATTAAACACTGTTTCTACTATAAGTCTCTCAGCTATTAGTCTTTTTAAATTGTAGCAGAAAAAACGTATTTTATATATTTTTACTGCCTGTACCTTTACTTACAAAGGAGTAGTTATAAGAATTATATAAAGTACATAACCAGCTTAAAAAAGGCAAACACCACCAGATTAATGTATTTTTTCTTTCATCTTGCAAAATTTGTTGTACTTTGGCAAATGGAGGTGAAAGAGAATGACATAAAGGGAAAGTGACTTTAAAGGAGACATAACTAGGAGAGCTCATTTTAAATACTAGATGCCAAGAAGGAACAGCCAAACCTGATACCTATTTCTTATATTTTTCCTCTTTAGAAAATAATATGCCCAATTAGTGTAATACTCTTTATGAAACATTCGGAAAATGCAGACTAATTTAAAGAAAACTAATAGTAATTCAAACTGCCACTTATTATTACTGTTTCATTTTAGTTTATGTATTTTCTTAACTGCAATTTTAAAAGATGAGGTCATTCTGTACCTTCTGTTTTGGAGCCTGCTGTTGTTTTTCACCTTATATTGGGGACTTCTTTCCAAATCAACAAATGTGAAGTGATATAGATGGACATGATCCTTTTTGATGACTACAGAGTATTACAGTATGTAGATATACTGTAAATTATTTAACCAACTATCATTTTTTCATAGATTGTTTCTTAATATTTGCTGTGAGTATTTAGATTGTTTCTAATGTTTTGCCATTATTAACTATGCTGTGATGGAATTCATGAACTAACAAATACTTTCTGTGCTGGTTGTGTCACTTTTTGCCAACCAAAGAGTATTAAAAAGACCTAGTGTCTTGCCTTTGGTAGACAAGCCCTGGATTTGAATTTCCTATTATTAGTGATATCCTATATCCCTAATTAAAATGTTTTACTCTCTCACTTTTTTAAACCTTTTTTCTTTATCGTTCAATTATTTGCTAAATGTGCAGAATTTTTGCTTTTGAGGAATATTTCTAAGTGCTGCAGTCTGTACTTAGCTACCTTTGTTAGACTCTTCTAACCTCAATTAAATGTCTCTGTTTGAACATAAAATCATGAGGGTACCCTATATATCCTTACTGTTCTAGCTGGAATCTGGTTACTTTATGTAGTGTGTGAACCTGAAAATTCAACTAAGGCTCTCCTTTTTGGCCCTTGGAAAAGATAACAGCATACTGTCCTTAAAAAAAAAAAAAAAAACTTTAAAGCCGCCTTGAGCTTCTTTCTTTTCTTTTGTTCTCTCTCTAATAACAAGCATAAGCTCCCACACCCAGTAAGAACTAAAGTCCCCAGTTACTTTATCATGATAAACTGGTGGACCTTCAAGGACATCTGGATGTATATTCGGGCAATAGCTTCTGACAAAGTACCTTTCTCATGAGCTTTTTATTTATTGTTATTAATGCCCTCATTTACCTTAATACCACATGGTAGCTTGCTATCAAGTCAACAAACTTTTTCTTCACTGTTACCACACCTGTCCTTCCCCTTTCCACTGGCAAAATAACTAGAACACCTTGGAATCCTTTGACCCACACAGCTTCTTGTTAAGTTTTTTGAAGTAGGTGTAAAAGTCCTTTGGCAAGAGAGGATAGGAATTAACTGCTTACTTACTAAGCTTTTATGAGTCTTATGATCTTTGCAGTCATAGCTCAAGAAATCTTCTAATTAATTGATTTTTATAAGCAAGATGTGTATCTGTGTGTTTGTGTATATATGTGTGTATGTTGTTAAAGTGTTGAATAAGATGCACTTGGATATAAACCAACATATTGCAACTATACAGTTTTCAACAAAAATGTAACATATAAATTGTGCCTGTTTTCCCTCCAACTGGTTTATTAGTAACATTTCAAAATAAAGACATAAGGAGATTATTTTTTATATGGTAGAACACTTAACGACTTTCCAACAACAGTTTTTATCAACAACAACAAAAAAGGATAAAATACCTAGAAATAAATAAGAAATGTGTAAGACCCACATGAGAGCAACTTTAAGACACTATAGAAGAAACAGAACAACCAAAATGGAAATAATGAGAATACTCACACATCGTGAAGAATGCAACCAATGTCACTGAGTAACTTGTGTAAAAACTGTTGAATGGGAACCTAAACTGCTGTGTAAACCTTCACCAAAACACAATAAAATATTTTAAAAAAAAAACATTGAAGGTCACAAAAGAAGACTTGAACAAATGGAAAGACATACCAGGTTCTTAGACAGGAAGATTCAACATTATGAACCTAGACATCAATACTTCTTCAATTAATTTGTAAACTTAACATGATTCCCCAACAAATTTTTTTTTTTACACAAGATAAGGGGATTCTGAAGCTAATGTATAAAAATAAACAACTGAAAATAGCCAGGGAAACTTTGTGAAAAGAAAAAAAAAAAAAAAAGCAATAAGGGGGTACTGGTCTTACCAAATATTAAAAACGTATAAAGCCTCAATAATTAAAATATAATGATATTGGTGCATGAATAAATAGACTGGTAAATGGGCCAGAATAAAAAGTACAAAAGCAGACCCAAATACTTCTGGAATTTGGTATATAATAAAGGTCACATCTCCTATTATTGGAGTAAAGATGGATTATTTAATAAATGTGATTGAAACAATTAGGTGATCTCATTGGGAGAAAAAATAAGTTGAATCTATACTTTGTACTGTACATTAAAATGGTTTCTAAATGAATCTAAGATTTTTAAATTAAACTATAAAAGTACTAGAAGACAACATGAGAGATCTTTATAGCTTTGGAGTGGAGAAGGACTTTCTAATTTGACTTAAATTCCAGAAGAATGAAAGATTAATAAATTTAACTACAAACTCCAGTGTAACAAAAAATCCATAAGCAAGAACTAAAGGAGTTAAAAATATTTGTAATTCATAGTGCAGACAGAGGGATAATCACCCTAGTATTTAAGAACTCCTAGAAAGTGGAGAGAAAAAAAATAACAGCACTGTTTATCAGAGCAAAAAGTTGGAAACAATTCAAATGAATATCAATAAAGGAATAAATAAATTATACATTCATAAAAAGGAATACTGTGCAGTTGTAAAAAAAAAAAAAAACGAGAAAGCTGTGTAAAAATATGGAAAGAGTTCCAAACTATGTATATAGCAAGTGATGGGGGGCGGGGCCTGTACAACAGCGCATGTCCTATGCAGGGCCTACTGTGTACCCCAGAGAACCAGTTCATGTCATTGTCTGTGTGACCAATACCCTCGGGAACTGTACAGTGCAGAGCTGTACAACGAGATGCTTTGTGCCTGATTGTGTGCTGCCTCTGAAAAAAACAAACATCAGGGGATCAAAATATTTACTCATGTACATTTATATCTGTATAACTAGAAGGATAAATAAGACTAAAACAGTGAATACTTAAGTGTGTGGAAGTGGTGTAGGGGTGGATAGGATGTATGTATGTGTGTATATATATGTGTGTGTGTGTTTGGAGCATTGGAATGTATTAGCTATTCAAAAAAAATAAATTGTATTGCATTATGGTAATTTCATCAAGTTAAGATCATTTTTGTCAGAAGATTTTTTATCGTTTTTCCTTTTCGTTTCTCTATTTTTGGTGTAGTAAAAAGAACTAGTTTTAGGAAGCACTGAATGTCATGACTCTGAAAATATAAATTACTAGCTCTGCTACTCAAACATATGCATGATGGGCAGGTTTTTTATCTGATCAAATTTCTAATTAGATGGATAAAAACTGGTTTAATAAGAACATAAGTAAAGAGATGAATATATAAAAACAAAGCCCTACTTTAAATTTTCTGGAGTAAATTCATCTTATAAAACAAGATTTTTCCCCAGTGTTCTTTCTCTGTATTTTGCTAACCTGTTTTCCTCTTAGGATTCACCAAACCAGAGAAACAATGTATTTTCTTTGAATGTGCGTATTTTTAGTAAAAGAACAAAATGTTTTCCTTTTGTGTCACTCATAAATAATATGAAGTCGTGTGTGTGTGTGTGTGTGTGTGTAACTTTACCAGAGCCCTGGTGATGAGGGCCTTGCTAACTTGTATAAAGAAGGGAGGAGTAGGAAACAGGCAAGACAGAGAGAAGGGAAAGACATTTTATGATCTTTGAGGATATGCAATGGATACCTTGGTCATTAAAAAAAAAAGAAAACCGTCACGTTCAGATAGCTGAGATTAAACCCATTCCTGTTATTGAATAAAGCTTAATCAGTAGGGTCATCTTTATGTAAGAGAGACATCATATTACTATTGCTAACACTCTCCTACTTTTTTGGAGAATGAAGTTTTTTATACATAACTTAATTTCTCAGCATGCTGTAGTAGAAAAAACTTGAGTATGGAGCCAGGCAGAACTGAATTCAAATTTCACCTCACCACCTTTTAGCTTCGTGGTCATGGACAAGTCACATAGCTTCTCTATGACTTGGTATTCTTTTATGTAAAATTGAGTTAATAATACCTGCCCTGTAAGGTTAAAATCCGTAACATAGTATTTGGCTGTATTAGTGTTCAATGATGGCTCCTCCATTTGGGTTACGTGGCCTTCCTTAGGGCTTCTCTGGCAGCCTGTGCATACGTCCTTCGTAGCACTTAACACCATCCTGATGTCTGTTCATTTGACTGGTTTTGGAGCTGGCTGTGCTTTTGATCTCATCTGCAGCACTTAGGACACTGCCAGACATTTTGATATTTTAAAATTATTTAAATACTTGAAAACAGAAATATATTTAAATGCCCTGTTACGTTTAACATTATATGGAGTCTATTGTAGTGATTTAATATGGATACATCCGTTTAACTTGGATATGTTCCATTACTTGGGGATGTAATTAGAACAAGTCAGCAGTAGATGCGGACCTTACTTTGGTACCCTGAGAAGAAAGCCTGCTCAATTCTTCAGACCTTACTAAATACTCACTGCAACCTTTTGAGCTAGGTATTACTCTTCCCATCTTAATATGAGGAGATGCCAAGAAGTTAGATAACTTTTCTAAGTCCATATAGCTGGAATGAGCGGTACTGCCATTTGAGCTCAGCTTTTGTTACTCATTCCCAGGGTATTTTCCACAATGTTAAAAAAAAAAAAAAACTCACTGCCATGGAGTCGATTACAACTCACACCAACCCTGTAGGCCAGAGTAGAACTGCCCCATAGCGTTTCCCAGGCTGTAAATCTTCATGGAAGCAGACTGCCACATCTTTCTCCTGTAGACAGCAGGTTGATTCAAACCGCAGACCTTTTGGTTATCAGCCTAGCCCTTTAACCGCTGCACCACCAGAGCTCGTCAGTGTTAAATAAATAACGTTTGAAATACTTAGCACAATATCTGGCACATAGTGCCAATAAATGGTAGTTGCTATTATTATTGTTATATCAGATTTCCTCCTGTGAGGTTTGAGAATCTCCCCATGCATGTATTGTTGTTGTTCTTAGGCGCCATCGGGTCAGTTCCGACTCATAGCAACCATAAGTACAACAGAACGAAACACTGCCCGGTCCTGCGTCACCTTCATGGTCGTTGTTATGCTGGAGCCTGTTGTTGCAGCCACTGTGTCAATCCATCTTTTTGAGGGTCTTCGTCTTTTTCACTGACCCTCTACTTTCCTAAGCATAATGTCCTTCTCCAGGGCCTGGTCCCTCCTCATAACCTGCCCAAAGTATGTGAGACGAAGTCTCGCCGTCCTTGCTTCTAAGAAGCACTCTGGCTGTACTTCTTCCAAGACAGATTTGTTCGTTCTTCTGGCGGTTCATGGTATATTCAATATTCTTTGCCAACACCATAATTCAAAGGTATAAATTCTACTTCGGTCTTCCTTATTCGTTGTCCAGCTTTTGCGTGCGTATGAGGTGAATGAAAACACCATGGCTTAGATCAGGCACATCATACTCCTCAAAGTGACATCTTTGCTTTTTGACACTTTAAAGAAGTCTTCTGTAGCGGATTTGCCCAAGAAATGTGTCATTTAATTTCTTGACTGCTGCTTCCGTGGGTGACTAAAGCAATCTATAATGAACTTAACGAAACTTACTTTTATAGTTGAACTCTCTCCCATGACTACATCAATCTGTGGACAACTGCAGTGGCTCTTGACTCCTAGTCACTACCTAGCCAAAGCCCTAGGATTTTTTTTTTTTTAATCATTTTTATTGTGCTTTAAGTGAAAGTTTACAAATCAAGTCAGTCTCTCACATATAAACTTATATACACCTTACTACATACTCCCATTTACTCTCCCCCTAATGAGTCAGCCCGCTCCCTTCTTCCAGTCTCTCCTTTCATGACCGTTTTGCCAGTTTCTAACCCCCTCTACCTTCCCATCTCCCCTCTAGACAGGAGATGCCAACACAGTCTCAAGTGTCCACCTGATACAAGTAGCACACTCCTCATCAGCATCTCTCTCCAACCCCCAACCCATTGTCCAGTGCAATCCATGTATGATGAGTTGTCTTCAGGAATGGTTCCTGTCCTGGGCCAGCAGAAGGTTTGGGGACCATGAGCACCGGGATTCTTCTAGTCTCAGTCAGACTATTAAGTCTGGTCTTTTTATGAGAATTTGGGGTCTGCAACCCACTGTTCTCCTGTATCCTCAGGGGTTCTCTGTTGTGCTCCCTGTCAGGGCAGTCATCGGTTGTGGCCAGGCACCATCTAGTTCTTCTGGTCTTAGGATGATGTAAGTCTCTAGTTCACGTGGCTCTTTCTGTCTCTTGGACTCATAATTATCTTGTGACTTGGTGTTCTTCATTCTCCTTTGATCCAGGTGGGTTGAGACCAATTGATGCATCTTAGATGGCCGCTTGTCAGCATTTAAGACCCCAGATGCCACACTTCAAAGTGAGATGCAGAATGTTTTCTTAATAGAATTTATTTTGCCAATTGGCTTAGATGTCCCCTGAAGCCATAGTCCCCAAACCCCCGCCCTTGGTCTGCTGACCTTCGAAGCATTCAGTTTATTCAGGAAACTTCTTTGCTTTTGGTCCAGTCCAGTTGAGCTGACCTTCCCTGTATTGAGTATTGTCCTTCCCTTCACCTAAAGTAGTTCTTATCTACTATCTAATCAGTAAATAACCCTCTCCCACTCTCCCTCCCCCCTCTCATAACCACAAAAGAATGTGTTCTTCTCAGTTTAAACTATTTCTCAAGATCTTATAATAGTGGTCTTACACAATATTTGTCCTTTTGCCTCTGACTAATTTCACTCAGCATAATGCCTTCCAGGTTCCTCCATGTTATGAAATGTTTCACAGATTCATCACTGTTCTTTATTGATGTGTAGTATTCCATTGTGTGAATATACCATAATTTATTTATCCATTCATCTGTTGATGGACACCTTGGTTGCTTCCAGCTTTTTGCTATTGTAAACAGTGCTGCAATAAACATGGGTATGCATATATCTGTTCATGTAAAGGCTCTTATTTCTCTAGGATATATTCTGAGGAGTGGGATTTCTAGGCTGTATGGTAGTTCTATTTCCAACTTTTTAAGGAAATGCCAGATAGATTTCCAAACTGGTTGTACCATTTTACATTCCCACCAGCAGTGTATAAGAGTTCCAATCTCTCTGCAGCCTCTCCAACATTTATTATTTTGTGTTTTTTGGATTAATGCCAGCCTTGTTGGAGTGAGATGGAATCTCATCGTAGTTTTAATTTGCATTTCTCTAATGGCTAATGACCGAGAGCATTTTCTCATGTATCTGTTAGCTGCCTGAATATCTTCTTTAGTGAAGTGCATGTTCATATCCTTTGCCCAATTTTTAATTGAGTGTTTGTCTTTTTGTGGTTGAGTTTTAACAGAATCATATAGATTTTAGAGATCAGGCGCTGGTCAGAGATGTCATAGCTGAAAATTCTTTCCCAATCTATAGGTGGTCTTTTTACTCTTTTGGTGAAGTCTTTAGATGGGCGTAGGTGTTTGATTTTTAGGAGCTCCCAGTTATCTGGTTTCTCTTCGTCATTTTTGGTAATGTTTTGTATTCTGTTTATGCCTTGTATTAGGGCTCCTAATGTTGTCCCTATTTTTTCTTCCATGATCTTTATCGTTTTAGTCTTTATGTTTCGGTTCTTGATCCACTTGGAGTTAGTTTTTGTGCATAGTGTGAGGTATGGGTCCTGTTTCATTTTTTTGTAAATGGATATCCAGTTATGCCAGCATCATTTGTTAAAAAGACTATCTTTTCCCCAATTAACTGACACTGGGCCCTTGTCAAATATCAGCTGCTCATATGTGGAGGGATTTATATCTGGGTACTCAATTCTGTTCCATTGGCCTATGTGCCTGTCGTTGTACCAGTACCAGGCTGTTTTGACTACTGTGGCTGTATAAAATGTTCTAAAATCAGGTAGCGTGAGACCTCCCACTTTCTTCTTCCTTTTCAGTAGTGCTTTACTTATCCAGCGCTTCTTTCCCTTCCGTATAAAGTTAGTGATTTGTTTCTCCATCACATTAAAAAATGTCATTGGAATTTGGATCGGAAGTGCATTGTATATATGGATGGCTTTTGGTAGAATAGACATTTTTATGACGTTAAGCCTTCCTATCCATGAGCAAGGTATGTTCTTCCACTTATGTAGTTTCTTGCACTAGTACTTTGTAGTTTTCTTTGTATAGGTCTTTTACATCTTTGGGAAGATTTATTTCCAAGTATTTTATCTTCTTGGGGGCTACTGTGAATGGTATTGATTTGGTGATTTCCTCTTCGATGTTCTTTTTGTTGATGTAGAGGAATCCAAGTGATTTTTGTATGTTTATCTTGTAACCTGAAACTCTGCCGAACTCTTCTATTAGTTTCAGTAGTTTTCTGGAGGATTCCTTAGGGTTTTCTGTGTATAAGATCATGTCATCTGGAAATAGAGATAATTTTACTTCTTCCTTGCCAATCTGGATGCCCTTTATTTCTTTGTCTAGCCTAATTGCTCTGTCTAGGACCTCTAGCACAATGTTGCATAAGAGTGGTGATAAAGGGCATCCTTGTCTGGTTCCCGTTCTCAAGGGAAATGCTTTCAGGCTCTCTCCAAAGCCCTAGGATTTTAAGCCTCGCTCTCAAGTTCTCTTTCTTTTCCCCATGGAGCAATGAGTAGCTTTCTTGCCTCATGGCCATTGGACTTATGCTGCTGGCAGTGCCATTGTTGCTTGGTGGCTTCATTTCTCTGGCTGCTGTGGATCTGAATTGCTTCCACTGTTCCTGCTGCTTCCTGCTAGAGGGGCTATGAAAGTTGAAGTAGGTTTTTTTCCCCAAACCAGGGAATACAACTCTGCATTAGGCTCCCAAAAAGTTGGTTTGCTCATTTTGCCAGAGTTCATTCAGTTTTCTTAGAGAAGAATCTATGATTTCATCTAATGCAGGGCTTGGAGAGGAGAAGGATTTATTACCCTGGATTTAAGTTCTGTGTCTCATTTTGGCTCTCCCTAGAACTTTGGGTTTCTGAGTTTTCAACCTTCCTGGGATTCTGTTAAGACTGGTCTTCCTTCATCTCTCTCCACCTTTTCTTTTGCTGTGAGTCAGTTACTCTTGTGCTGAAGTATTGATTGTCTCAGCTTCTCAGAGCTGTGCTTGTCACCTCTGTTTCAACACCCGTTTCTGTTTGTATACCATACAACTGTCATTTTCTACATGTTTGTGCACACTTAAGAATGACTAAAAAACACTCCCCTAGGCTTCAGCATCTTTAGTTCTCTTTTATAGATTATTACTCCGTCATCTATTTTTTGTTTTCCAGAAGTTTATTGAAAATTTTCGTCTGCTGATGGCTCTTCTCCCATTTGCTCTTTAACGTTATAAGTTTATACTGTTTGTAACACTTTACTCTCATAGTAGTGTGCTCTTGGGAGAGAAAGGAGATAAACTCCAAGGTCAAGTTGCCATTTTTAACTGCAAATCAGGTTTTTTAAAAAAGGTTTTTTTTTTAAGCTTTATTAACATATAATCGATGTGCAATAAACAGCACATATTTAACATGTATAGTTTGGTAAGTTTTGACATGTGTATCTACCTGTTAAACCATCACCACCATCAAGGTAATGAGCATATCCATCACCTCCAAAAGTTTCCTTGTGCCCCTATGTGCTGTATCCCCTATTCCCTTTCAGTCTCAAGGCAATCACTGGTCTGTGTCGTCTTAATTCATTTTGGAATTATCAACAAAGACAGAAGCCTTTGAAGGAGAGACATGTGGTGATAAAAAAAGAGAGAGAGAAGAGTAGAGGAACTAACAGCTATTTAATTAATAACCATTAATTGTAACTTCTCTGTAGATATTTTGCTTACCAAATCACATTTAATCATTACAATAACCTTCTGAAGTAGGCGATATTATTCTACTCTTCCTATGAAGAAACTAAGGCTCAAATTGAAGCCCAGGTTTATCTGATCTTAAGGTCCATACTCTAGGCTCCAAAGACTGGGTCTTAGCTGGAAAGACCACCACAGTTTCTCATTTATGTGGGAAAAGTACACAATCTCTCTGAGTAGCTTCATATCCTGAATAAAATTACTAAATGGTCCAAAGAACCCTAGTGGCACAATAGTTAAGCGCCTGGCTACTAACCGAAAGGTCAGCGATTCGAACCCACCAGCGGCTCTGTGGGAGAAAGATGTGGCAGTCTGCTTCCATAAAGATTTGCAGCCTTGAAACCCTATGAGGCAGTTCCACCCTGTCCTATAAAGTCACTATGTGTCAAAATTTGGCTCTATGGCATTGTGTGTTTGGTTGGTTTTGGGACTAAATGATCCTAATGTCTTTTTGAACTTTAAGTTTCTGTGCTTCATTCAGATTTTTTATCAGAGATGGTAAGCCTCTGCTTAAATATGATTTGTTTTAATTAAAAGAAACTCCATTATTCTCTTAATTTTCAACAGTGGAGTTTTATGAAACATTGAAATCATATTTTTTTCTTTTCATAGAAAGTGTTTAAGAAGCTCATGGAGTAATATGAGTCAGAGTAATACAGGATCTGCAGGGATTCTCTCAAGATAGTAGGTGAGAAAATAAAAATTTCTGTTTTCTTCAAGTGTATTGTGTAGTTATTTTGCAAACATTCTGACTGTAAACTTCCTAGCCTTGTGCTTACAAGGAGCATTTCCCTCACTTTTTTATTATGTGATTTTTAAGGTTACTAATGGTAGAAGGGGAACCCTGGTGGCGTAGTGGTTGAGAGCTACATCTGCTAACCAAAAGGTCAGCAGTTCAAATCCACCAGGTGCTCCTTGGAAACTCCGTGGGGCAGTTCTACTCTGTCCTATAGGATCGCTATGAGTCGGAACTGACTTGATGGCAATGGGTTTGGTTTTTTGTTTTTGAGGGGAGGGGGGTGGTTTAATGGTAGAAACCATTATAGTTACCTAAAGCTTAGCTGTATTTTTCAGTTCTGCCAGAGAATGCAGATTTTATATGTGTAAATATATATATGCACACATATGTTTTTATGTATACATGTAGATACATATACATGTGAAGGGAGGTGAGAGCTGTCTTCACACCTTTCACTTGTTACTAGCAATGACTAAAATGTCATAGCCCAAAATGTATAAAATACATCTAACATCTATACCGAGGTACATAGTATTTATGTGCCAAGTATATATAATACTTTTATGCAAAGTTGGAATAAAATTTGATTGTTTTAAGACCTAACAATTTATTTCCCACTTCTCCAATCTTAGGAAAAGAAGATTTTCTAGGTTCTTCCTCAAGAACTTCCTTTACACAGCTGTTAAATCCAAGACTACTGTGGTGAAAAGTATGAATAAAAATACATCTGCTGTGCCAACATCCAGTCTACTTGAAAAGTAATTTTTAAATTAAAATTTAGTATGTTTTGAAAGTTCAAGGAAACCCTGGTGGCATAGTGGTTAAGTGTTCCGGCTGCTAGCCAAGAGGTCAGCAGTTCAAATCCACCAGGCGCTCCTTGGAAACTCTACAAGGCAGTTCTACTCTGTCCTATAGGGTCGCTATGAGTCGGAATCGACTCAATGGCAGTGGGTTTTGGTTTTGAATGTTCATAGTTTGAAGTATGTAGTATATTGATAAAAGTTTTTTTTAAGTTTTTTTTATAAGCTAGCTATTTACTGTGATCTAGGCTAATAGTAATGTGAAAGTTGGTCAGTAATTACCTTTAAATGTAAATCAATGTGTGGAATAGATTCAGCATTCTCTTTTAGAATTATTTGTAGGGATTGCTTTTATTTTTTATTTGATTTGATTTTTGAATATAGAAACTATTTTATGATTTCTCTTTAAAAATTACATAATGTGAGAGTTAGCTTTTGCTGAGTAACAAACCACCCCAAAGTGCCTTGAAATAAGCGTTTATTCTTTCTTGTGATTTTGTGGGTTAGCTAAGTGGTTCTTCTGGTTTGGGCCAGAGAATGTAGGCTGGCCTCATTCACATGTTCTGGGACCTCACCTGGGAAGGCTGGGGTGGCTGAGGTCTCTTTCCACCTGGGTTTCTCATTCTCCAGGAGGCTAGCCCAGGCTTTTTCACATAATGATGAAACAGTTCCCAGCAACAAGCACAGGGCTTTTTCAAATGTCTATTTCCCTCACATTTGCTGATGTCTCATTGGCTGAAGAACTCCATAGAGCTTAGTCTAAATTCAAGGGGTGGAGGTATAGACTTCACCTTTTGATGGAAGGAGCAGTGAAGCCATATTTCAAAAAGGCATGCAGATAGGGATGGGAAGAATTGGTGGCCATTTTGCAAACATATTACACAGATAACAAGGTATATTTGGAGTAACCTTGCTCTCATTCTTGTCCCTCGCTCTCTGCTCTATTCTTCTACAACCTGTTGCCATCGAGTTGATTCCAACTTAGAGCAACCCTATAGGACAGAGTAGAACTGCCCTCATGGGGTTTCCGAGGAGCGGCTGGTGGATTCAAACAGCCGACCTTTTGGTTAGCAGCTGCTCCCTTAACCACTGAGCCACCAGAGCTCCATTTCTTCTATAGGTATCCATTTTTATTAGTTTCTTCATCTTTTTCCATGCTTCTTTTAGTGTAAACAGATGCATATACATATATACATGTTTGAATTATACTCCCCCAGCAGATTCTTAACCAAAAGGTAATATATGCTGTTTTGACCTTGCTTTTTTTTTTTTTTTTTAAACAAAAATTATATCCTGGCAATCACTTCAGTTTATACAGATCTTCCTTGCTCCTTTTATGGCTGCATAGTATCCTATCTGTGGATGTACCATAGTTTATTCAATCAGTACCTTAATGATGGACGTTTGGATCGTTCACAATCTTCAGTGACTACAGATTATGCCACAATGAATAAACCTGGTACATAAGCCATTTTGTAGTTTTCGACAGAGTACTTTTGGGATAGATTCTGAGAAATAGGATTGTTGAATCAGAAGGTAAATTTTTCTTAGAGATTACCAAATTATCTCTTTAGGAATCCTACTGCTTTGCATTTCCACTAACAATGTAGAGGGTGCCTCTTTCCCTATAGCCTTGTCATTCGATATGTTGTTGAAGTTTTAAAGTGTTGTTACTCTGATAGGTGAATAGTAGTATCTCCATGGAGTTTTAACTTAAAATTCTCTTATTATAATTAAACTTGAGTGGCGGAACAATTTTTAATAGCAAAAGATTATTAAAAAGTAAGTAACCTAAAGTCTTAACAATAAGGGAATTTTAAAATAAGGTCCTAGCTGTAGGTATAAATTTTATGCTGCCATTGAAATTTATGTTTAAGAAGAACTTTCAACAACATAAAGATTGCTTGCAATAATGCTGGATTAAAAAAAAAAAGGAAAACGGTTTGTATGCTATGAAGTTACTTTAAAAAAATTTAGGCAGATTTATAGAAAAAAAAGATTAGAAGTATACACACTGCTACCCAACAGAGCATCCCAGTAGATACTATTGGGATTAGAAAAAGAGGGATCACTTTGTTGAATCAATAATATATGCTGGAGAATGTGTGTACCCCCACTGAAGGAAATTCAGAAGAGGTTACTGGAGAGATTTGCTAATAAGGTACCTCATTTTCCTTTCTTCCCTTCCTAGGCCACACTCCTTTATGGCACTTGCAACCTAAAGTCCTATAAAGTAGGTTGAGGTGCTGAAATCCATATCAGTAGAACATTTCTGACCCACTCCTCCTCTCTGCCTTTTTTCTAGCTAATTGACTATTGCCCCAGTAGCCAGACAGGTCTTCCAGCACTAGAGATGAGTTCAGTATAATGCAACCCTAGATGATGTGCTATATGGAGACCAAAGTATTCAAAAACACATAGTTGTGTAGGTCTTTTTAAAATTTTTGTATTCTATTTTTATAATGTAACTTTTGAACTCAATGGTTTTCTTAAAGATATTGAGAGAATTTCTATGGCAAAAGCTAATAAAGCTTTTTTCTGAAAGCTATAGAGATATGTAAGATGTGAGATACCTCTTCTTTTAATGGGAGTTTCAGTTACTTGATATGTTTGAAGATAACTAAAAGTCCTATATATAAGCATGGTTTTATTTGTTTACCATGAAATATATCTTAGATCACATTTGGGCTCAGGAATAAGACTGGGCTAACATCACTACTTTCCAGTTTTATAGCTTTGGGCCAGCAGTTAGGTTGCTATGAGTCGGAATCAACTTGACGGCAACGAGGTTTTTTTTATTGGTGGACTCAAAGCGACCCTAAAGGACAGAGTAGAACTGCCCCACAGAGTTTCCAAGGAGCGCCTAGTAGATTTGAACTACCAACCTTTTGGTCAGTAGCTGTAGCTCTTAACCACTATGCCACCAGGGTTTCCAATTTCACCAATAGCTTCCAAAATAGTAGCAATGATTTAAATTGGTTAGCAGCCATAGCTCTTAACCGTTACACCACCAGGGTTTCCTTTGGTTGGTTAGGGAAGTGTTAATCTTAGACATTTTATAAATATTAAATTGAATGGCACAAAGTATGTGTATTTCTTACACAGAATTCAGTACGTAATAAGTGAGCTAGCGTCCCTAAGCCTTGTCTCAAACTCTATTCAAGGTCTGAACCAAGTGTCTGGAAAGGCAACTCAGGATCTACCATTTGGAGAATTCTTTTGAAAGTACCTTCTTTTCTAATGGCATGGCTCTTTTTTTCTGGTAAAATTGCAGCTACAGGAAGTACTTTTTACCAGAAAAAATAAAACAAAACAAACAGTCAAAAAAAGGAAAAAAGTTGCCATTGAGTTGGCTCCAACTCCTGGTGACCCCATTTGTGTTAAAACAGAACTGTGCTCCGTAGGGTTTCCAATGGCCAATTTTGGAAAGTAGATCACCAGGCATTTCTTTTGAGGCACTTCTGGGTGAGCTCAAACCTCCAACCTTTCAGTTTGCAGCCGAGCATGTTAAATAGTGTGCACCACACAGGGACTCATTCTAAATTGAAAGACTGATGTTCTCCCTCCTCTTTTTTTTTTCCTTTGGACATTCAGATAGAAGTCATATTTATTTTGTTTTAAATGGCCACAAACATGTCTTTTAAAGTTATTTACCTATTTCATTAAAATATTTAGTTTTGGAATCATTCAGTGTGGTCCAAAAATCAGCTAAAAGCAAATCTCGTCAGTCATCTTTAATGCATCTTTAAATTTATTTACATAATATTTTAAAATATTTTCTTTTGTTCTGCTCCAAAGAAATATGTATTATTACTACAATTTCTTATAAGTTTTGCAAAGAAAATTAAAAATACAGGTGAGGAAATCTGTTTCATTGGTTTTAATCACTATACTTTTTAAAATCTAGTTGCTAGTATGCACTGAGTATTTTGAAATTGTCTAGGTCTAGGAATTTGATTTAAAAAGTAATTTAAAGGAAGATTGGTTCAGATCTCTGAACTAACCTGTCAATGCTAATTTATTTTATCTCAGAGATCAGGCTTTTCAGGTGATTACAGTTGCAAAGGAAACAGGCCTTGGTCTGAAGATCCTAGGAGGAATTAACCGGAATGAAGGTCCCCTGGTATATATTCAAGAAATCATTCCTGGAGGAGACTGTTATAAGGTAAAAATTAAAATAAAAGCAAAATAAAACAAACAAAAAAACCACCTAATGGCCAGGTTTGTTTCCCTACTTCATCCATAAATTAGTAATGTTAGCTGGGTGTCTATGTGACCATGCCTCTGAGAAAGACACAAAGGGACTGAAAAATGGACCTTTAGCTCCAAGGAGCTTTAACCTAACAAATGAATAGGCTGCTCACATATGAAAACAACGTAGATTTTAGGCTCTAGCTAAAGGTTATATATTCTTGAATTACATGCTGTTCAACTCTTATCCTAAGTCTGGTTGATAGAAAGTATATATAAAAACATTATCTGGAGCCCTGGTGGTACAATGGTTAAGAACTTGGCTGCTAACCAAAAGGTCAGCAGTTCGAATACACCAGTTGCTCCTTGGAAAGAAACCCCATGAGGGCAATTCCACTCTGTCCTATAGGGTCATTATGAGCTGGAACTGACTCGATGGCACGTAACAACAGCATCATCTACTACTCTGAGTTTGGATTAAGTTGGATGACTTGAACTACATTCAGTTAGCTCTTTCTAGTTACAAAAACAAAACAAACAAAAAAATCCAACCCTGAAATAAAATCCACTCATTTCTAAATTTTCAGTAAAATTGTTATTGAGGAGTTGGCTAGTTATATCATTCATTAACATCTACATGAGACATTAAATTTAGAAGTGAGATCTTAAATTGTCTCTTTTGAGTGATTAGTAAATCCTACTCTGCTCTTCAATGTAAGAAATACATAATATGTAATATTATATGTATTATACTAAAGTAATATATTTTTCTTTGGTTACTGGAAAGCTCAGATCGAAATTTGAAGCACAAACCCCAGCAATTTGGTTAACATCCTGGTTGCTGTATTGGCACTTTCATTTGTCTTGGATCTCATTTGCCATTTCTGTTCTACTATTCTGTATTTGTCGTTTATTGAAAATTGCCTCAAGTCCCTTTTGGAAAGATATAGAATATAAGGAATTAAATAAGTAAAATCTCCTATTAATATCAAGCAGTATAGCTTGAGAAAGGATCCTGTTATCATTGTTTGTTGTTGTTGTCATTGTTTGGTTAAATAGATAGTATTTCCGCAGATTAACTTTTGAGCTGATCCGATAGTGGCAAATCCCACCCTTCTCACCTCCCCACCTCAAACACTTGTTTACCAAGCAGTTTTAAGTAGATTTTTTTTTTTTCCTTGTTAGGGAAAAAAAAATTTATTTCACCAATAAAAAAAAAAAAAAAATCCCACCGCTATCAAGTCGATTCCTACTCATAGCAACCCTAAGGACAGAGTAGAACTGCCCCATAGAGTTTCCAAGGAGTGCCTGGTGGATTTGAACTGCCAGCCTTTCGGTTAGCAGTGGTAGCTCTTAACCACTACGCCATCAGCATTTCCAATTTCACCAGTAGAGTAGCTTCCAAAATAGTAGTATGATTTCAGTTGTTTCAGGCTTGTTCAGATAATGACACCTTACAAATATACTTTCCAAGTTGTAATTACTACACACTGAAAACAGTTAAACCTAGTAAGTTCAGGATATTATCATGATATAAAATTTCGACTATTAAATTTAAATTATTAGCCAAGTAAGAGCATATTTAAATGCTAAAGCTATTGTGCAAGAATAAAGGATGATACTAGAAGGAACCTATTGAGTTTAACCAATTTCAAGTAAAAGCTGAAGTTTTTCTTCTCAGAACTGAGAGGTTTAGTTCTACTTTACTTTTAATGCTGAGATTATGTGTGTGTTACCAGTTCTAAGAAATAGCTAAGGTATTTCTTATAATACAGTTGATACAATATAATAACTTATTAGATGAAGGTACTTAACAGGTGAAAAGAATTTTTCTTTTTAAGACAAGCATCAATTTGTGCTTTTTTATTACCCTGAAAAATATTTGTAGTTAGAGGAATAAATCGATAGCAGTTGCCGAGCGGTTCTTCATCTGTTGTCAGTGTTGTCAGACTAAGAAATTATATACATAGTATTTATTTTCTCTCACTGGTTTTCCTAGCATTTCACTGTTTCAAAAAGGTGGTTAAAAAACAAACCTTGTAAGGGACTATATTCTGTTTTTACCACTAGAGAGCAGCACAGAGTTATTAATGTTCTTTGATTACACCTGGTCTTGTCCAACAGAAGAAAATGGCCAAAATAGAGGAAGGTGTTGGAAAAGAATAATTGTCCAATGCTTACATTTTATTTTTTATATTTCCACAAGGTGGATAGTTTATATGCATAATATTTACTCTGCAAATACAAAATTAATACAATTTTTTAAAAAAATAATTTTTAGATAATAAGTTAATAGCATTTACTGTGTTCTAAATACTGTTAGGAAACCTTGATGGTGTAGTGGTTGAGAGCTACGGTTACTTACCAAAAGGTCAGCAGTTCAAGTCCACCAGGTGCTCCTTGGAAACCCTATGGAGCAGTTCTGCTTTGTCCTATAGGGTTGCTATGAGTGAAGTCGGAACAAACTCGACGGCAGTGGGTTTGTTTGTTTTTAAATACTGCTAGGTTAGGCAAGTCCATAAACTTCTAATCAGCACAAAATTTCTGCATGGTAGATGCAGTCATAGAACAGGACACATGGGCTCGTTAGATTATCCTTATAAATGGCTGAATTAGCAATTGTTAGTATTGTTTTTAAATGCACATGAATGCTTTAACCTGCTGTACTTTTATTTTAACATTATAACATCTCGGAATTAACAATGCAGGCAATCTCAAATTATAGCTGGATTATTTTCCATTTATATTCCCAAACATCATATGTAAGGGGGTTGTTAAAACTCAGAAGGAACTTTCTTCAATTAATCATGGTTAGTTTCCTCTCTCCTCTCTCCTCCCCTCCCGCACACATGTTTAACACCTGGCAGATAAGAAATGCAGTACTTCTTCAGTATAGCCAAAATATCATGTACCTTTGAAAAACATATTCAGAGTTCAAATTTGGGACAATATGAACACATTTTTCAAGTTCAAGTAGGGAGGAAGGTTCTCCCATCTCTAAGAGATAGAGGCAGTCTGTATTGTTTTTAGTTGCTGTTGAATCGATTTCAACTCATGGCAACCCCGTGTGTGCAGAGCACAACTGCTCCGTAGGTTTTCAAGGCCTATGGACCTTTCAGAAGCAGATCACCAGGCGTATCTCCAGAGGCACCCCTAGGTGGGTTCAAACCACCAACCTTTCAGCTAGTAGTCCAATGCTTAACCATTTGCTTCACCCAGGGACTCCTATAGGTTGAGAACAAATATACAAGGTACTGAGTTAAGGAAAGTTAAGAGCTCCAAGACCCCTCTCACCCCACCAGTTAGTCTTGTATTCGTCTGGAGTCCTAAAAGTTCAATCTTAGACCCTTTTTGAGCCTAGACACTCTTTTAAACTTCAAACCCGTATATCCCATTGTCTGATCAATATTTTTCTACTTGGATCTCAAAAAAGCATCTCAAACTCAACATGTCTGAGACAGAATTCATGATATGAACACACCTTCTTCTGCCCACCTCTTCCCAAACAGAACTTCCTCCAGGATTCCCAATCTTGATGGATGGCACCTTCTAGTTGCACAAAGTTACAAAACCTAGGAGTATTTTCTGTCCCATAACACCCGTACCTAATTTATTAGCACCATTGGCTTTTTTACTCTCTAAATATCTCTTGAATCCATCGGTCTTCTTGATCTCTACTGTCATCACCATAGCCTAAACTACCATCAGTTTTTATCAGACCTCAATAACTTTGTCTGCTCTTATATACCATGCCCATTTCCCTCCCGACAATCTTTCTAATACTTAGTTGCCTACAATGCCTTGTGAGCAGTGACTGTATATTGTAGCTTCTGCCCTCTATTTCTCTGGCTCTTCATCTCTATGCTTCAACCATAGTGGCATTCTTTCAGTTCCTGGAAAGGAACAAGTTTTACCTTATCTTATAAACTATTTCCTCTGACTAGCAACAGCACCCCCACCCCCCGCCACCACCCACCACAGCCTCTCCCTCACTACTTCCAGATATCAATTCAAAGGTCGCTTCCTAGGGGATGTCTTCCCTGATCACCCCCAGCCTAAGCCAAGTGTCTTTCCTATATGTGCTCTTAGATGCCGTTCCTTCCCTTCATATCAGTTTCTAACTATATATCAATATCTGTGATGATTTTATTAACTCTGCCTGGACAGGAAGACAGTATGCCTCCTGAAAGGTAAGGATTCTGACTGATCTTATTCACAATGATATATGTAGTCCTCAGTGTGGTGCCTGACACATAGCAATATTTTTTGGAGAAGGAATGAAGGAAAGAAGGATCACTTAGTCATTCTGTCACTTTTCTGAAAATTACTAATGTGTAATTTTCCTATTTACTACACTGTCACCCTCTGGACTGCACACCAAGGTACCTCTCCTCCCTGGCCCATTGTGTCCAAACACATTCTGTACACTTTCAAGTTTTCAAATGTTTTTGTTTGTATATTTGTTTTGTTGCTAATAACGTAGGGAACCCCCCACGTGTCTGTCAGTTTGTTGTACTGTGGGGGCTTGTGTGTTGCTGTGATGCTGGAAGCTATGCCACTGGTATTCAAATACCAGCAGGGTGACTCATGGTGGCCGGGTTTCAGCTGAGCTTCCAGACTAAGACAAACTAGGATAAAGGACCCAGCAGTCTACTTCTGGAAAGAATTAACCAGTGAAAACTTTATGAATAGCAGCGGAACATTGTCTGATATAGTGCTGGAACATGAATCCCTCAGGTTGGAAGATACTCAAAAGATGACTGCGGCAGAGCTGCCTCCTCAAAGTAGAGTCCACCTTAATGACATGGATGGAGTAAAACTTTCGGGACCTTCATTTGCTGATGTGGCACGACTCAAAATGAGAAGGAACAGCTGCAAACATGCATTAATAATCGGAATCTGGAATGTACAAAGTTTGAATCTAGGAAAATTGGAGATTGTCAAAAATGAAATGGAACTCATAAACATCGATATCCTAGGCATTAGTGAACTGAAATGGGCTGGTATTGGCCATTTTGAATCAGAGAATCATATAGTCTACTATGCCACGAATGACAACTTGCAGAGAAATGGCATTGCATTCATTGTCAAAAGGAACATTTCAGGACCTGTCCTGAAGTACAACATTGTCAGTGATAGGATAAAATCCATACGCCTACGAGGAAGATCAGTCAGTATGACTATTATTCAAATTTATGCACCAACCACTAAGGCCAAAGATGAAGAAATTAAAGATTTTTACCAGCTTCTAGCAGTCTGAAATTGATGGAACATGCAACCAGGATACACTGATAATTACTGGTGATTGGGATGCGAAACTTGGAAACAAAGAAGGATCAATAGTTGGAAAATATGGCCTCAGTGGTAGAAACGATGCCAGAGATTGCACAATAGAATTTTGCAAGACCAACAACTTCTTCACTGCAAATACCTTTTTTCACCAATATAAACAACTGTACACATGGACCTTTCCAGATGGAATACACAGGAATCAAGTTGACTACATCTGTAGAAAGAGATGATGGAAAAGCTCAATATCATCAGTCAGAATAAGGCCAGCAGCTGACTGCAGAACAGACCTTCAGTTGCTCATATGCAAGATCAAATTGAAACTGAAGAAAATTAGAACAAGTCGACAAGAGCCAAATTACGACCTCGAGTATATCCCACCTGAATTTAGAGACCATCTCAGGAACAGATTTGACATGTTGAACACTAATGACCGAAGACTAGGTGAGTTGTGGAAGGACATCATGCATGAAGAAAGCAAGAGGCCATTAAAAAGACAGGAAAGAAAGAAAAGACCAAAGTGGATGTCAGAAAAGACTCTGAAACTTGCTCTTGAACGTTGAGTAGCCAAAGCAAAAGAAAAAATGATGAAGTCAGGGAACTGAACAGAAAATTTCAAAGCATAGCTCAAGAAGACAAAGTAAAGTATTATGATGACATGTGCAAAGAGCTGGAGATAGAAAACCAAAAGGGAAGAACATGCTCAGCATTTCTCATGCTGAAAGAACCGAAGAAGAATTCAAGCATCAAGTCGCAATATTGGGGAAAATATTAGATGACACAGAAAGCATCAAAAGAAGATGGAAGGCACACACAAAGTCATTATACCAAAAAGAATTGGTCAACGTTCAACCACTTCAGGAGGTAACATATGATCAGGAACCGATGGTACTGAAAGAAGAAGTCCAAGCTGCACTGAAGGCACTGGCGAAAAACAAGTCTCCAGGAATTGACAGAATACCATTTGAGAAGTTCAACCAAGGGGTGCAGCCCAGTGCTCACTTGTCGTTGCCAAAAATTTGGAAGACAGCTACCTGGCCAACCAACTGGAAGAGATTCATATTTATGCCTATTCCCAAGAAAGGTGATCCAACTAAATGTGGAAATTATTGAACAATATCATTAATATCACACGCAAGTAAAATTTTACTGAAGGTGATTCAAAACCAGCTGCAGCAGTATATCGACAGGGAACTGCCAGAAATTCAGGGCGGTTTCAGAAGAGGACGTGGAACCAGGGATATCATTGCTGATGTCAGATGGACCCTAGCTGAAAGCAGAGAATACCAGAAAGATGTTTACCTTTGTTTTATTGACTATGCAAAGGCATTCGACTGTGTGAATCATAACAAATTATGATTAACATTTCGAAGAATGGGAATTCCAGAACACTTAATTGTACTTGTGAGGAACCTGTACATAGATGAAGAGGTAGTCATTTGAACAGAACAAGGGGATACTGCGTGGTTTACAGTCAGGAAAGATGTGTGTCAGGGTTGTATTCTCTCACCATACCTGTTCAATCTGTATGCTGAGCAAATAATCCGAGAAGCTGGACTGTATGAAGAAGAATGGGCTGTCAGGATTGGAGGAAGACTCATTAACAACCTGCGTTATGCAGACGACACAACCTTGCTTGCTGAAAGTGAAGAGAACTTGAAGCAAAGACCACAGCCTTCAGTATGGATTACACCTCAAAATAAAGAAAACAAAAATCCTCACAACTGGACCAATAAGCAACATCATGACAAACAGAGAAAAGATTGAAGTTATCAAGGATTTCATTTTACTTGGGTCCACAATCAACACTCAAGGAGGGAGCAGTAAAGAAATCAAAAGATGCATTGCATTGGGCAAATCTGCTGCAAAAGTGTTGAAATGCAAAGATGTCACCTTGAAAACTAAGGTGCGCCCGACCCAGGCCATGGTGTTTTCAGTCGTCTCATGTGCATATGAAAGCTGGACATTGAATAAGGAAGACCGAAGAAGAATTGATGCCTTTGAATTGTGGTGTTGGAGAAGAATACTGAAAATACCACGGACTGCCAAAAGAACGAACAAATCTGTCTTGGGAAAAGTACGAACAGAATGCTCCTTAGAAGCAAGGATGGCAAGACTATGTCTCACATACTTGAGACATGTTGTCAGGAGGTATCAGTCCATGGAGAAGGACATCATGCTTGGTAAAGTAGAGGGTCAGAGAAAAAGAGGGAACCCTCAACGAGATGGATTGTCACAATGGCTGCAATAATGGGCTTAAGCATAACAACAATTTTGAGGATGGCGCAGGGCTTGGCGGTGTTTCGTTCTGTTGTACATAGCGTGGCTATGAGTTGGTATCGACTGGATGGCACCTGAATGATGTAGGGAAAGTAGGCAGGAATCAAAATATTCCCTTCGACCCTGATACCACATTTAATTTAGTTGCTTCTAAGGTACATATTTTGGAACACGTATGTACTATACACACACACACGTGCATATATACAGACCATACATATATATGTATGTAATATACCTGATAGATGCTTATGGATAGTCATTCATTGTTCACAAAGGATTGAAGTAGGACATATTTAACTTTCAAAGGAAACCTATTTTCAGGATATGCTAAGCATATCACTGGAGCTGGGAAAAAGGCTTTTGGATAAATAACAAGACCAGGCCTCTGGACGACAGAGACTAAAGAAACCAGTCCCACAATGGGAGCTGCAGAAGTGGCAGCCAACAGGGTTCACTTTCAACTTCACTCTCTTTTCTTCTTTGCCGTTTCTGTCACAGCCATCTTAGTCTCCTCAGGCCTGTTTTCTGGACCACATTCATTTATCATAGACATGAAAAAGCAGCTTTAGTAGTTTTTAACAGAGGTGTTTAAGTGGTCAGGAATACATTGTGCTTTAAACATATTCATGAATGTCAATGTGCAAGAATTCAGACTCTGAAGTTCAGCATATTCAAAGTGCTTGGTACACTGCCTCCCATGTCCTGAGTTGCTCAGTAACTGCCAAACTGAAATCTAGACTGTCGGAAGAGGACTCTGCCTGCCCCTGAAGTTAGTATCTTCCCATGTATGTTAGTCCAGCTGGGACAGAATTCACTGGTTTAGAATGCCAGACTTTTACAGAAACAGCTTTTGTTTTCATTCGCAGGTTCTAACTTTTAAACAGGTTCGGAAATTCACATGATCAGTTAAGAACTTATTCTAGGAGGCGAAGGAGGAAAAAAAACTACTGTGAATACTTTTTAGACAGAAAAAATGCATAAATACTGGAAGCCACAGTCAGAAGTCATTATTATTTCTCTTGTCTCTGACTCTGTCCTCCTGGAAAATGTTCCTTCAACACATCAGTGTGCTTTAATACAAGGTATGTTAAATTGGCTACACTAGATTAACAGTGATGAATGCTGCAAATCTAGCCTGGGAGGAGGATGCGAGAGGTAGTAGGTCAGCCTAAACCCTAATGCCATTTCTGCAGCCTTTCCTATTTTCTGTAGCTTTTCTCTCCCCAACCCTGACAACCAACTGTGATTTCAATAAGATACATGGATACAGGAACTGCCTCCAAATAGGTTAGCCTGTGGAATTAACTCAGTTCTGAATTCCTGTGAACAAGATTGTGTGCTTCCTCCAACCCGCTCCTCTCTGTCTCTTTTCCATTGTTTATGAAGATGTAGCTAGTGAGTCATAGAGCTAAAATTCAAATTCAGGTCCATCTGGCAGCAAACTGTGCTCTTTCCACTTCAGTTCACTGCCTTTGAGAGCATAAGGTGTATATTAGAGAGTACTCCTGCCCGAATGAAAACAGTTCATTTGCCATCTGACTTGTAGTCCTAATTATAGAATTTCCTCTTTTCTAGGAAATCTTCAGCAAAAGGAAGTAATTGTCAATACCAAGAATATTTGAATTAAAATGAAATAACCTAACATTTGCTTTTTGCTGTCCCAATTCTGGGGCCCTGGTGGTGCTACGCTTAAAAGCTCAGCTGCTAACCAGAAGGTCAGCAGTTCAAATCCACCACGTGCTCCTTGGATACCCTATGGGCCAGTTCTACTCTGTCCTATAGGGTTGCCATGAGTCAGAATCGACTTGATGACAATGGTTTTGGTTATTTATTTTTATCTCAATTCTAAAAGAAACTTTCTGGTGAAGAGTAAGTCAGTATACAATACTGGGGAAACCAGCACAACCTGTACAAGGTAAGGCTGTGGAAGCTCCACAGACACATCCAAACTCTCTGAGGGACCGAATTGATGGCTTGAGGGCTGTGGGGACCATGGTCTTGGGGAACATCTAGCTCAATTGGCATAACATAGTTTATAAAGAATATGTTCAACATTCTACTTTGGTAGTAGCATCTGGGGTCTTGAAAGCCTGTGAGCGGCCATCTAGGACACTCCATTGGTCTCACCCTTTCGGGAGCAAGGAAGAATAAAGAAAACTTAAGATACCAGGGAAAGATTAGTCCAAAGGAGTAATGGACCACATTTACTATGGCTTCCACCAGACTGAGTCCAGCACAACTAGATGGTGCCCAGCTATTACCACTGACTACTCTGACATGGATCACAACAGAGGGTCCCGGAAAGACCTGGAGAAAAATGTAGAACAAAATTCTAACTCAAACAAAAACCAGCCTTGCTGGCCTGACAGAGACTGGAGAAGCCCTGAGAGTATAGTGCCCAGATACGCTATGAACTCAGTAATGAGGTCACTCCTGAGGTTCACCCTTCAGCCAAAGATTGAACAGACCCATGGAACAAAAGACTAAAGGGGCACACCAGCTCTGGGGCAAGGATTGGAAGGCAGGAGGAAACAGGAAAGCTGGTAATAGGGAACGCAGGGTTGAGAAGGGAGAGTGTTGACATGTCATGGGGTTGTTAACCAATGTCATAGAACAATGTGTGTACTAACTGTTTGATGAGAAACTAGCTTGTTCTGTAAATTTTCATCTAAAGTACAATAAAAAGATAATAAATAAAGAAAAGAAACTTTCTTTCCTTGTCAATGTACTTCAAATGCTTTGCTCAACTGAAGCAGCACTTGGTTTATTTTTCTTCCCCCACTACTGCACCCTCCCATCCTCCCCCCACCCACCAAGTTGTTGCCTGGCCTTGGGATACAAGTCAATAGTAGTGTAGTCATTAAACTTCAGTTAAAATTTACCTTATAAAACCAATTTTAATAAGGAATTATTTTGAAGATTAAAAATGGTCTAGGGCCAGATTTAACAATGATAGAAATTTATCTCTTCTAAGAAGTTAGATTAAAAAATTGTCTGTTTGACCTGTACTTCCAATTTCAGTTCTGGAATATAGAACCAGAATATAATGCAGCTCGACAGCACTGGGTTTTTTTAGTTTAGGCACAGTGTTGGGGCAAACTGCATGAGCTTCCTTTTTATCTGGGGGAATGGATAATTTTTTTATAATATTTGTCACATACAAAGGAATATTGGAACATATATGTAACTTTATGAAACATAATAAAATTAACACCTGTGAATCAACTAGATGTCATCACTTAAGAAATAGAAAAAAATTATAATTTTTATTGTGCTTTAAGTGAAAGCTTACAAATCAAGTCAGTCTCTCATACAAAAATTTATATACACCTTGCTATATATTCCTAGTTGCTCTCCCCCTAATGAGACAGCACACTCCTTCCCTCCACTCTCTATTTTCATGTCCATTCGGCCAGCTTCTAATGTTCTCTGCCCCCTCATCTCCCCTCCAGACAGGAGCTGCCCACGTAGTCTCACGTGTCTACTTGATCCAAGAAGCTAACCCTTCACCAGTATCATTTTCTATCCCATAGTCCAGTCCATCCCTGTCTGAAGAGTTAGGTTTGGGAATGATTCCTGTCTTGGGCTAACAGAAGGTCTGGGGACCATGCCCTCAGGTCCTTCTAGTCTCAGACCATTAAGTCTGGTCTTTTTACCAGAATTTGAGGTCTGTATCCCACTGCTCTCCTGCTCCCTCAGGGGTTCTCTGTTGTGTTCCCTGTCAGGGCAGTCATTGGTTGTAGTCGGGCACCATCTAGTCCTTCTTATCTCAGGCTAATGGAGTCTCTGATTTATGTGGCCCTTTCTGTCTCTTGGGCTCATAATTACCTTGTGTGTTTGGTGTTCTTCATTCTCCTTTGCTCCATGTGGGTTGAGACCAATTGATGCATCTTAGATGGCCGCTTGCTAGCATTTAAGACCCCAGACACCGCTCTCCAAAGTAGGATGCAGAATGCTTTCTTAATAGGTTTTATTATGCCAGTTGACTTACATGTCCCCTGAAACCATGGTCCCCAAACCCCCGCCCCTGCTACGCTGGCATTCGAAACATTTGGTTTATTCAGGAAACTTCTTTGCTTTTGGTTTAGTCCAGTTGTGCTGACCTGTTCTGTATTGTGTGCTATCTTTACCTGAAATAATTCTTATCTACTATCTAATTAGTGAAAACCCCTCTCCCTCCCTCCCTCCCCACTCTCATAACCATCAAAGAATATTTTCTTCTCTGTTTAAACTATTTTTCAAGTTCTTATAATAGTGGTCTCATACAGTATTTGTCTTTTTGCAACTGACTAATTTCACTCAGCTTAATGCCTTCCAGATTCCTCCATGTTATGAAGTGTTTCACGGATTCATCATTGTTCCTTATCGATGCGTAGTATTCCATTTTGTGAATATACCATTATTTATCCATTCATCTGTTGATGGGCATCTTGTTTGTTTCCATCTTTTTGCTATTGTAAACAGTGCTGTAGTGAACATGGGTAAGAAATACAAATTTTAAGTACTTGTTTCGGCTTCCTGTGTGCTTCCCAATCAAAATCCCCACCCTCTCTCTCAGAAATAACCACTTTTGTGAATTTTGGGTTTGTTCTTCCCTTGCTGTTTATTTGCCTCATCTTCTGATATTGCTGTCCGTGTTTGTTACCATCTCACTTTAACCTTGAGTGATTGATGGTCCTGAAACTAAAATTTAGCATATTAAGCTGCAAGCTAGTGTACATAAGTGAGGGTTCTGGGGATAGTTAATTTAACTGCCTGTGTAACCAAATGCTGTGATAAAATTTGGGCCCAGGCAACACAGAACTATGTTTACAAAGTCTTACAAAATCAGCCCTTGCATGTTACTGAATTTGTAGGACACATTTGCAAGATCCATATCACATGGTAGATGCTTTCTCCATGTTGCTTAGTCTTTTCTAGCATTTCTATCGTGTTTTCTCCCATAAATTGATCAAATGGAAGAAAAAAAAAATCAGCTGTGAATGGAGCTGACTTTGTACTTACATTCAGTGATTTATATTTATATTAAATTCAAATTCATTTTTTAAACTTTATATTTTTAAAACCAAATTGCTTTTTTTTTGTTAATTTTTTATGGTGTTTATGTTTCAGAGTATCGTAATTATGCATTTGGGCTATATGTCTTTTACACAGTGTTGTAGATAACACAAGCCTATAAACCTCATGGTAAATGTTTTATATGTGTATAAGTAAATATACCTGTATTTTTAAAATAACTATTATATTGGCATTTAGTAGTAAAATAACTGTAAATCACCATTACTGTGTATAATGCAGTTTGGATGAAAGACAGGCATCCAAGGAATATGCTTTGGTACATTACACTATGAAAAAAGATATTCCCTTGAATTTGTGGAAGTTACATAAATACCATCAGGGTGAAAATCTAGCTTTTTAGCCATATAAGTGTCTTCTAGTTATAAAAATAATGCTTTCTGCCTTTGTACTAATGATAAATGGAGAAGTATGAAATGTGCAAAGTCCTGGAGTTAGAATACCAAAACGAAAGAACACTCGTCATTTCTCAAGCTGAAAGAAATGAAGAAAAAATTCAAGCCTCAGGCTGCAGTATTGTAGGAGTCTATGGGCAAAATGTTGAATGACTCAGGAAGCTCCAAAAGAAAATGGAAGAAATACACAGTCACTGTACCAAGAAGGATTCATCTACATTCAACCATTTCAGGAGGGAGCATATGATCAAGAACCAGTGGTATTGAAGGAAGACGTCCAAGTTGTCCTGAGGGCATTGGTGAAAAACACGGCTCCAAATTTCAGCAAATGGATGCAGCACTGGAAGTGCTCACTTGTCTATGCAGAGAAATTTAGAAGACAGCTAACTGGCCAGCCAACTGGAAGAGATTCATATTTGTGCCCATTCCAAAGAAAGGTAATCCAACAGAATGTGGAAATTATTTAACAATATCATTAATATCACAGGCAATTAAAATTTTGCTGAAGAGCTTTCAAAAACTGGTGCAGCAGTACATTGACAGGGAACTGCCAGAAATGCAAGCTGGGTTCAAAAGAAGATGTGGAACGTCGAATATCATTGCTGATGTCAGATGGATCTTGACTGGAAGCAGAGAATACCAGAAACATGTTTACCTGTGTTTTATTGACTATGCAAAGGCATTCTACTGTGTGAATCATAACAAATTATGGACATTGTGAAGAATCGGTATTCCAGGACATTTAACTGTGCCCTTGAGGAACCTGTACATAGATCAAGAGGCAGTCATTTGAACAGAACAAGGGGATACGATACTGCATGGTTTAAAATCAGGAAAGGCATGTGCCAGGGTTGTATCCTTTCACATACTTATTCAGTCTGTATGCTGAGCAAATAATCTGAGAAGCTGAACTATATGAGGAAGAATGGGGCGTCAGGGTTGGAGGAAGACTCATTAACAACCTGTAATATGCAGATGACACAACCTCGCTTGCAGAAAGCAAGGAGGACTTGAAGTACTTGCTGCAGTGAGATTAATTACTTTTTCTGTGGCCTTTCTAGCAATGGTCCTGTGACTGCCACCCAGGTGATTGGGTGGGACGGTGTGATAGGGTAATTGTGGCCCACCAAGGGGACTGGTCAGTTTTGCCTTAAAAGAGAGCCAATTCCAGAGCAGAGAGGAGGCTCCTGTCACCACCAAGGAAGGATAGCCAGGAGCAGAGAGCTTGTCATTTGGACCTGGAATCCCTGCACTAAGAAACTCCTGGAAGCAGGAGACCCAGAGAGAGAGAGAGCAAGCTGTAACCCTGAAGATGGTGAAAAGCGGTAGCAGGAGAGACCTGGCAGCAGGAGACAGCACTTGTCTGGCTTCCCCCTCAAGGGGAATCAGCCTTGGGCTGTTGATCTTAGTTCTCCTTTCCCCTCGTGAAGTTAGAGGAGGTCAGACATGCCTCCATGCCATTTTTACACTTGCCGATGAAGATCAAAGACTACAGCCTTCAGTATGAATTACACTTCAACATAGAGAAAATAAAAATCCTCACAACTGGACCAATAAGCAAATCATGATACACAGGGAAAATATTGACGTCAAGGATTTCACTTTAGTTGTACCCACAATCAACACCCATGGAAGCAGCAGGCAAGAAATCAAACAATGTATTGCATTGGGCAAATCTGCTGCAAAAGACCTCTTTAAAGCATTAAAAAGTAAAGTCATAACTTTGAGGACTAAGGTACGCCTGACCTAAGCCATGGTATTTTCAATTGCCTCATGCGCATGCAGAAGCTGGAGAAGGAATAAGGAGACCTTTGAATTATGGTGTTGGTGGCGAATATCAACTATCCCACAGACGGCCAGAAGAAGGAACAAATCTGCCTTGGGAGAAGTTCAGCCAAAATGCTCCTCAGAAGCAAGGACGGTGAGACTTCATCTCACATACTTTGGACGTGTTATCAGAAAGGACCAGTCCCTGGAGAAGGACTTCATGCTTGGTAGAGTAGAGGTTCAGCAAAAGGGAGGAAGACCCTCAACGAGATGGATTGACACAGCATAGCAATGATTGTGAGGATGGCACAGGACCGGGCCATGTTTCTTTCTGTTGTATATAGTGTCGCTAAGAGTCGGAACTGACTCGACAGCACCTAACAACAACAATACTTAAATACCATCAGGGTGAAAATCTAGCTTTTTAGCCTTGTAAGTTTCTCCTACTTATAGGAATAATGCTTTCTGCCTTTGTAGTAATGA
This sequence comes from Elephas maximus indicus, assembly GCF_024166365.1. Classification (NCBI taxonomy): domain Eukaryota; kingdom Metazoa; phylum Chordata; class Mammalia; order Proboscidea; family Elephantidae; genus Elephas; species Elephas maximus. The sequence goes on along the minus strand of NC_064837.1, from coordinate 39,088,259 downwards.
TAGAGAAGTATCATAGGAACTGAAAATGAAGAGAGTTCATTGCTCTTTTCCAATTTGAGTTAAGAGAAAAGACTACTGAAGGCTAAGAAACTTGCCTAACAAATAATATAAAATCTTGTGACTGATATGCTGTATCTTACCCAGTTAGGCTAGATAGAGGCAGAGCCAGGACCTAGCAAAGACAATGCCAGACAACTAGTTGGAGTTGGTCATTATCAGCAGCCAACTAGGCTTGAGTCACAGGAGGGGTAACAGATCCAGGATATGTGTTTGATCATGAGCTGAAATATGGGTAAGATCAATATAATTAAGATCCTTGCCTGAATTCTTTTTTATTTATAAATGTGGGATAAATCTGAACAGCTTGGGTGGCATGAAAGATACAGGAATGTTCAGAAACTAAAGTGAATGTATCTTTTATTCTGAGATATCCCAGGATTGTGTGGCCTACTGTATCACAGAGAGCTTTTTTGTTGTCATAGTGCCAAGCTTTTGAGACATCTCTTTTCTTGGTGTCCCAGTTTGTGTCCTTATATGCTCAGGATTCCTTAGTGTGCAGGTGTATTGAAAGAATACACGAATAGTTCAATTTCCCTTGCGTATATTATCAAACCAGGCTCTAATCAAAACGTTTTGCTACTGAGGTAATTTGTCTGTCTTTTTTTTTTTAATATTCTTCACTAAATCATTTCTTTGCTTTTAATTGTATTGATGAATAATAATATATATATATATATTAAATCATTCATTTCTTTTTAAATTTTACTGTTTTGTTTTTTTTTTAGGATGGACGTTTGAAGCCAGGAGATCAGCTTGTCTCAATAAACAAGGAATCAATGATTGGTGTATCATTTGAAGAAGCAAAAAGCATAATTACCAGAGCCAAGTTGAAGTAACTATCCTCTCCATAAGATATAATGAGGCACTTAGCATGTTTTTTTTAAAATACTGATTTTAAATGTCTTAAGTACTTTAGACTCTAAAAGAAAAAAAAAACTTTTTTTCTGTTAATATCGGAAACACTATCTTAGAATTCAATTATAGTATATCTATAGGCCCTGGTAGCTTAGTGGTTAATGCACTGGACTGCTAATCAAAAGGTCAGGAGTTCGAAACCTCCAGTGGCTCTGCAGGAGAACGATGTGGCAGTCTGTGGCAGTCTGCTTCCGTAAAGATTTACAGCCTCGGAAACCCTTTAGAGTTGTTATGAGTTGGCATCAACTTGATGGCAGTGCGTTTTTGCTTTTTTTTTTTTTTTTATGTTTTATAACATATCTATAAAGTGATTTCTTTTTAATGCCAGATCAGAATCTGATTGGGAAATAGCATTCATAAGACAAAAATGTGATAGCAATCGCCCAGACAATCCATCACGTACATCCATTTTACCAGCTTCAGGAGAACATGGGCCTCAGACCTCAGCCTTGAGCCTTCTGTCTTCTCCTGAAATACTCATTCTAAAGACCTCATCCACCCCTAAAACAAAAGATGCCATTTTATCTTCTTTTAAGACAAGTCAGGTAAGCTTAAATTTGTCTGTTCATTTAGACAGTTCATAAATTCTCTGTTTTTATGTTTCTGAAATACACAGAATTATAATTTATAATTAATAAATCAGCATTTCTTTGAAAGTTTTTTTTTTAATATTTAATATTTTATGTTGCGCTGTCAGTAGACAGTTTTTGAAGTCAGCGCATCCTACACCCAGAGCATCATGATCAGTTAGAAGATATCAGCCTGATACAGTGGCACCACAAAGAGGTACTTAGGCGTCTTTGAAAACTATGTTAGGGGTGTCGCGTTTAGTGCCAGTCAGTTCCTAATACGGTTTAGTTTATTATCATTTCTGTTTTCTCCTGGACTGAAACCAGGCAGTCTCCATTTTTGTCCCTTAGCTTTTTTAGCACACAGTGAGGCTAACCCTACTCATCCTTACATGTATGCCAGAATGTAGTTCACCCTATTAGGGTTACACAAAATCGGGAATTTCTAGATGAGAATTTATGTAATTAATTACTAACTGCTACAGTGCCCTAACATATCAGAGTTATAAAATAGAGCATGTATTCATTAGTGTTAGCTATAAAATAAAATAGAAAGCTCAAATAGGCTTTCTGTCAGTGGAATACAATTTGTCAAAGGTAAATTTAGTTTCAGGTACATGCTAGTCAGAAACAGAATATAAGATTTTCTGTCAGCTCCTGACACTTTGTCACTGCAGTGGTAAGACCTTTTAAAAGACAAGGTGCTCGGCTTTATATTTTGTTGTTTGGATGCGGTAGAGCTGAAAGCAATTTTTACCTTTAACTCACAATTGCTTTGTTCAAAGATGACTATACCATAATCTTAGAGGTTTCACATTTTTTTTGGAATATTGCTTTAATCTCTTTAACCATTCTTTTTATGTTAACATGAGCTTCTAGTCTGGTCTTTGACCTACTTTCAAAAATGATATTTCATGTTCCTCATTTTCTTTGATAGATAAAAACTGGATACAAAAAAACAGAACAGACTCCAATTACTCCATCAGACAGCAGCCCTACGGGTATGTCTAATAAAGGTAAATGCACATTTAATTCCTTTTTCTTGTTATTTTTTGAATTACTCTCTCAGTGAGAAGTACATAATGTGACTTAATAGACATGAAGGAAGGGTGCATTATTCCTTTTGCCTTCAATGAATAAAAGAGTAAAATGAATGTACTGTCCAGTGGTCCCTGTTAGCGTATGGCTTTTATTGAAAATTTTCCTGAACAAAGAGTTGAAATTTTAAAAGATGCATTACCATAACAGTATATATCCGGCTGTAATAATTAATGAACTGCCAAAACCAAATAACGAAAACTCTTCTATAAATCAAGATTACAGTGCCTTATCTTTTTAGTGAAATATTGGTGAAGCATGTTAAAACTGGGTTAAAAAATCCTTCATTATTCAGATTAGAATACATTTAACTGTGTGTGTATATATGTTTGTGTTCATGTGTGTGTGTATTTTATCGAGCAAGTACTATATGCAGTGCTCTGTGTAAAACTGGTATCAGGGTGTGGATGGTTTTAGAACTCTAAGGAACATAACATCTTATAGGTGAATGACACATTTAGACAAACAATGTAAAGACATGAACAAAGCGAGCTGAGGAAAGAAGTATTAAGTGGTGTAGAGAAGGCACAGCGGTTCACCACTCAGCTCTGAATGAATACTTGGAGGCTCAAATCCCTGCTCCCAGTTTATTAGCTATGTAACCTTGAGGTGGTTGCCTCATGGGGTTGTTGTGAGTATTACGTGAGATCATGTGTGTGTGTCTGGGACTCATTGTAATTGGTACGTAGTATGTGCTCAGTACATTTTGCTGTTTATCAATGTTACAGACCCTGCAGACAGAGTGCAGCTCACATAATACTCCAATGTGTGTCTTTAGAGCCGAAGAGAAAACTTTCAACCCTTGATTCAATCCTCTGCCCTCTTTACCACTGTAAAACTAGTCCATAGTAAGGGTATTTGTCTCAATATGCAGAAATTAGTTAAGAAAAATTAGTAAAAATCAAATGTCATCCAAATCCTGAATGAAGTAGTAAACATCAGATGATAAAGTGAAGGTAGGAGATCATTCCAACTGAAGGAAGAACCACGAACAAAAGCACAGAGCTAAGAACCCTCGTAGTGAAATCGTTAGTGCTCAGCTGCTAACCAAAAGCTTGGCAGTTCGAATCCACTCAGCAGCTCCACAGGAGAAAGACTGGCAGTTTGCTGTCTGTCACAGGGGGTCACTATGAGTCGACGGCATCTAACAACAATAACAAGGACCCTAGGAGACAGCTCTGATGAGAGCAGAGGGATCCTACAATGAAATCATAAATAAACTGCAGTAAATGTACACCAGTGACTATAAGGAATGATTCTAGACTTTATTAGAAAAAAATAATTTATTGAAAAAATATTCAAGTGATTAAGCTTTATATAGTAAATAATAAAATACAATTAAAAGGGAAGCTACTTCTAGGGTAGAAATAGCACTGACTCACTCCCATTTTCTCACTTCCACCTAAATGTACTAGGCAGATATTTCTGGAGTTAAAAAAAAACGAAGTCAACTCTAAATTAACTCTAGGTGATTTGTCTGTTTTAAATACTTAATTATAGATTATTCCTAAATTATTATTCCCAGATCATTAATTATCACTTCCAGTCTCTTTCAACCAACTGGTTTTTATTCAAGAAGTGTAAAGTTTTATGTTAACCTAAAAAAAAACTCAGGTAAACCCATCCTTGTTCCCATCTCCAAATCTTCCCAAAATGTGAAACTTTAGAAGTTTTAAAAATCCATATAGTACTTGAATATGTTTTTAAAAACTACCCTGTTGTACAAATTTCTTACTTTCCAATCCAGAGTCATTTACTATCGCCTTAAGTTGAATAAGGCATGAGTTTGTGAATGAGCTGAAAGGGTACTAAAGACACTTCTAAGGAAATCAATTAAGAAATAATTGCATGAAGAAATACTCTCATTATTTTAAAGCAAGTCTTAATTCCCGTGCACAGAGTCTTTGAAATTGAAATAAAGTAGTGTTGGGGAAGAATATCCATTGAGGCTTCATGGTATTAATCAAATGGTATTGACCTCACTCTTATAAAAACATCCCCTTTCATCTGTTCTTAAAAAGAGAAGAAACAGCAGATCCATAATAATAATAATAAGCCATACTTTGAAAAGTCTACTCCCAGGTAAGAGCAAATACAGAGCTTGAGCTTGGGATAGAGAGATGTCATCGACAAATGAGGCAAACTGTGGATGAGGGCCTTTTTGGGCCAAGCTACTCTGAGTTGCCAAAGCATACTGGATTTATGCACACAGTCCTTCTTAAGGTTTTGTCTCGAGTTGGCTGGAAGAAAAAACAGATTTTGTTAAGTCATGATTGCATATCATTAAATGGGGAGTTAGTAAAATTTTGCATTAAATTTTCCATTTAAACACAGTAGTTTTTTTTTTTTTGGTTTAGTAGTTAATACTAACAATAGAGTTTTCAAAGTAGTTTTCTATTGATTTTACCTTTACAACTCCTGTTTGGGGTTCTGTTTTATTCTTTCTACTTAGCAAATGAGAAAACTGATGCTGAAAGATGTTGACACATTTAGGAGCTGACACACTTCAGAGTCACAAGAGATTAAAATCCTTCTTAGCTGTGTGACCTTGGGCTAGTTTCTTTACCTCTTTGGACCCTGCTCTTTTCATCTTTACAATGGGAATATGCCTTAGTTTGCTAGGGCTGATGTAACAAAAAACCACAAAGTGGGTGACTTCAAAGAGCAGAAATTTATCTTCTCACAGTTCTGGAGACTGGGAGTCTGAATTCAAGCACACAGCGCCAGGTGTTTCTTGGAATTACTTGGTTTGTAGATGGGTTATCTCATGCTGTCCTCCACCTGTGTGTGACTGTTTCCGTCTTTGTCCTTTACTTTTTATAAGATGCCACTTAAGCATCCCTACTCAGAAGAGATGAGGATTAGAATCCACTCTCCTCTCGTGTGATTTCCTTAATTTAACTGATAACATCTCCAAAGAAAAACCCTGTTTCTCCAAGCAAGATCACATTCACCTGTGCAGGAGTTAGGCCTTCAGTATATCTCTTTGAGGAACACAATTCAATCCATAATAGAATAAAAACACCTATGTTATTATGAAGATTTATAAGCTCACATATGTAAAGTCCTTAGTGCACTGCCTAAATAGAAATAAGAATGAATAAGAGCTAATCTTCTGTTATTTCCAGTGTAACACATGACAAATTTTTATGCTTAGATGCAGAAAACATAAGTGAGAATGCGTGCCTCAGTGTGTGTGTACATGGTGTATCTCATCCTCTCATTTCATCTCTCTCCCCTTTGCTTTCATCCCCTTCCCCACCCATCCACAGTCATACACTTAAATTGAGTAATTCACCGGGAAAGTCCTGATCTAAGAGCATAACCAGGTCAGCTTGGGTCCACCAAGTGTTCGTGTGTCTTCATTACAGGTCAATCACCATGTTGGAAGTCATTTGTGAAGTACTAGCCTCACCAGATCAAACCTTAAAAATGACAAATGTTTGGACTAGCATACCTCACCACTCCATGCTGACCTCTTATGCCACACTTCAGGTTTGGCAGAGAATTTTTCTTATGAGAAAAAAAAAAAATCCATGTAGTATTTTTCCTCCCATGGCCAGCCTTTAGGTATCACATTAACAAAGAAGACTTTGTTCCTTTTATCAGAATTGTAAAAATTCTATTATACTGAAAACCAGTCTCTCTCATGTCAACTCAAGGTTTGATTCCGTTTGAAACTCAAAGTCAGCAACCAGTGTTTTTTTTGTTTTGTTTTGTTTTTTTTTTTTTTTTTATGATCTTGACACCTATAAACTATATTCAGGATTTTACATAGAATGTGAAAGATGTGTTAAAGGTTTAGAAGAGGACCGTTTATTTTCATATGAGCTTCTTATGTTCTTAAGAAAGAGAATGCAAATTATTTTGTACTTAGAGACAGATGCTCTGAGAAATTTTAAAAAATTAAAACACTGCATAAAGATGTGACATTTTAAAAAGTTTTTTTCTCTTCCTCTTGTTTCTATGTAGGACTAGTAAAATAGCATTTTAAAGTTCATTTAGAATAGTGACAATTTAGATAGTAAGGATTGATACGAATTACAGGGATTTGATTTATAAACTTTGGTGTATTAAAATGAATAAATTTTCTCATTCGACAAGGACAAAGGCTCATCTAAATAATCCGGGTATATTGAGAAGGTTTTGGAGAATGGATGAGAGGTCTGTGAACCTCAACTCTTGAGAGTCCATTTATGATACTGGAAATATAACCCTTCTGTAAAATAAGAAGTAGAATTTTTAGCTCAAAAAATTCTGAATCTGTATCATACTTTATATACAAACTTGAACTGATTTGCATTTATGGATTTTTCCAGGGTACTTCCAGAATTCATATAAAAAAACTACTTTTGCCAGTTAAAGAAATATTTATTATGATCTTTTAAAAATTTTCATAAGATTTTATTTTATTTGAAAAGAGACTACAATTAGTAAGGCATTGGGATGATGGTGGTGATGGTGGGATATACGTTTGTCTTTTAAGTTAATATTTCCATGGGATTTAACTGTACCTAACTGGCCACTCTATATCTTTTAGGGCTCAAGTGAAGTTGGTTTATATGGTACATTTTTAGATTTAAGGAAAAATAATAATGAAAAACAAAAGTGAAATCTGACAACTGATTAGCCAGAATTATTTTGGAACAGCAAGAACCCAGAGCACATCCTGTCAATTGAAAGGTTCCATTTCAGTTAAATTTCCAATTAAGGTGTACCCTGTTGTCTCTTAGGTATTGCCCCTGCCTGGATGGATAATTCTGGATCACAAGCAAAGAAGATTTCCCTAAATCCCTCTGTTCGCCTTAAGGCAGAGAAACTGGAAATGGTAAATACTTTAAATTTCTACCTTTTCCCATAAAACAACAGCAAGAAAGTGGTCTTACTGGAGCCATTTGTTCCTTGGTGAGTTACTGATTTACAATGAAATGAATGGTGGTTTGCATTTATATTATCCAGTTCATCCTTGAGTTGGACAGTTCATGTTGGTCTCCTAGTTCTAAACCAATGTAAACCCTTTTGTAATTAAATTGATGTTTAAATTAATGAGTTCCTTCCTCTTTGGGAATGAGACAAATATGATGTTCTATAATCTAGAATAAAAAAAAAATGGAATAAATTATGACAAAGTGTATTAGGCTTCACATATAATAGCAATAAATGCAATGAAGTAATATTTCATTATTCTGACTATAAAAAAATTAAAGAGAAAGTATATCCTAAAGACAAAATGTTCCGATGCTCACTAAATATGAAGAAGATGCACCCTAAGCAGTGTACTCAGGCACCGAAAAATAGCCCTGGAAAGTGTAAAACGTTGAAAGCTTCTGTATGTAAAAAAACTTAAAATGATTAAGAAAGTAAAAATTAAAGATAGAAAAGCATCTTGAAACTGTTTCTACCAGACTGCCCAGGGAGCTGACGGGAAGAATGTGCTGTGTCATTTTGTAATGTAAGATGCTTATAGCGCTGAAGAGCCACAACCTCTCTGTTCCTGTCAGTTCTGTCTAATGGCAAGGTTTGCAATCAATTCCTATCAACATCCTCAAAAATTTAGTGATTGAGGTTTGGAAATGTGTCTATTACATATCTAAAAATGAATATTGTTTTTTAATTGTATTGATTTAACATACGTTTCTGAACATCCAAGATATAATAACTAACCATTCTTCTGGATAAGGAGAAAATTATCTGGCTAATGGCTTTGCCTAGCAGACTTTGTTCTTTTACTCCTTTTAAATTTTTCTAGGACATAATATTATTTTCCATCTGACTAATTTGCTTTGTGATATGAAAATCATCTAGATTTTCATTCTGAGAAATGTGAGTTGCTTGACATTTGATCAGAATTCCAATCTTTCATCCTCCTTTTAGCCTAAGCAAATGGATTATTTTGTGGAAGAATAAAATGGCAGTTTTATATCAAAGGAAGCCACACTTGAACTGATTTGCATTTATGGATTTTTCTCTGCTTTTATTCAAGATACAGTGATCTTTTAGTAAATTATTCTTTGTTTTCAGAGTAGGAAACTATTTCACTTAAGTTTTTTTCTAAAATTTAAATTAGGTTTTAACCTCTAAATACTTTTATTTTCTAAGCTACTGTTCTTTTTTACATACTTATATATTTATATAATAATATGAGTCCCACTTCAATTTAAAATAAATTCTTCTAGTTTAGTTGTAATTTTATAGACAAATTCAGTTTCATTATCCATTAAATTTTTAACGTTTTCTATTCAGTAATAGAAAAGGCCAGTGTGATTAAGTGTTTAAAATGAAGTAAAATTATCTTTCCTTTATTTTCTGTATTATACATAGCATCTAGATATTTGGCCTTGTAACCAGGTTTCACAAGAAAAAGGTGTTGACTAACAATGTGGTTGTTATTAAATAATTAGCCTACTCAGTACAATTTTTAAGGAGGGTCAAGAAGTTAGAATTTGATGAAGGAAATTACCTGTCGGGAGAGTGTCTCTCTCTCTCACACACACACACACACACACACACACACACAGGGACACACACATATTGGCATCGTCTTTATGAAATCGTCTGTTTTACTGGTCAAAGTAGGGAATTTTTTTCTCCAGATATACTGGAAAGTGATTGCTAACACTAAAATAGTTCTTTCTTAATTTCTTGTCTGAAAAATGCACTTACCATTGCTTCTTTCAATGAATACCCTGAGAATGGTTTAATATACAGATTAAAAAAACAGGTTGCTGCAGAGTCAATTCCGACTCATAGCAACCCTACAGGACACAATAGAACTGCTACATAGGTTTCCAAGGAGTGCCTAGTAGATTTGAACTGCTGGCCTTTTGGTTAGCAGCCAAGCTCTTAACCACTATGCCACCAGGGTTTCCTAATATACAGACATTTAAAAATAATTTTACCATAGTTATTTGTACCTATCTATTTTTTCAAAGTATTTTTACAAGTACCGTGGTTTATTTGATCCTAATGTTAAACTTGTAAGTACTAAAAAAAAAAAAACCCGTTGCCACCTCTGACTCACAGCAACCCTGTAGGACAGAGTAGAACTGCCCCATAGGGCTTCCAGGGAGTGGCTGGTGGATTTGAACTGCTGACCTTTTGGTTAGCAGCCTTAGCAGTCACCCACTGCGTCACCAGTGCTCCAGACTTATAAGTAGGCATGTTAGTATTGCAAATAGGAATACAATTTATTAGTCAGCTTAGAGACAAAGAATTATTGCACCTCTTACCATCTCTATATTTGTACCTGAAGAAGATGTTCTGGGATACAGATGCCATTTCGCTGTTATTTACTTTACCTCTGCGGTTTCTGTAACGTTTGAAGAAAACTGTAGTAAATAGTAGCATACTCAATATCTGACTATAGCTAATGAAATGTTCTTTATATTCTGTTGGGAAGTGTGTAAAGATATTTTTTATTCATCATTCAAACATCAGAAGAAGTCATGGATGCTTATTTGTCCAATTAGCAAACTTGCATCTTTGTTTAAGGTCAAAAGATGACCTTAGTCATTCAAGAAATTATTGGAACCAACTTTTTCATCAAAAATAAATTACTTCCAATTTAAATTTATGAGCTTGCCCTGAGTGATATGATATGCTGTATTCATCAGAGTAAATTTTGCTCTCAACAACACTTTCACCTATTACTAAGTTTAGCTGTTGTTGAATTTACACTATGTTTGATTGGATTGTACAATTTTATTATTGCTTAATATAAGAAGAACCACTGTGATAGATGCTTATTTGCAGTACTATTATAAAATTACTTTTATTTCTTTATATGAAAAATATACAAAAGAATATATATATATACGGTGCACGCACAGTATAAAGAATAGTGATAAAACGGACACACATGTACCCAGCATTAGAATCAATCTTTCACACTCCCTGTGTTTCTCGATCATATATACCTCTCCCTCTCCACAAGAGGTAATTTAATTTTTGGAAAAAAAAAGTATATTGTATACATATACACACATATATAAATATTATACATATACACATTTTTGGAGAGAAAATGTGGAAAATTATGCCCCAAATTGTTAATAGTGTTTACCTCTAGAGCAGTGGTTTTCAAGGTGGGAGGGGAAGGTTACTATTGGCATCTAGTACGCAGAGGCCAGGGATGCTGCTAAACATTGTCTTCTACGATGCACAGGACAGCTCCTCACAATAAAGAATTGTCTGGCCCAAAATGTCAATAGTTCTGAGGTTGAGAAACCCTACTATAGAATGGGGGTGGATTATAAGGGATTCTCAATTTATAAATTTCTGGATTGCATGAATGTTTTTATACTGAAGTTTTATATATTTATATATAAATATATTTATATGTGGTAGAAATAGATATACCAAGTAAGTATTAATTAATAAAAAGTTTACGTAGCTATATTCATACAAATAGATTTTCAGGAAAAAGCGTTGTTGTTGTTAGGTGCTGTTGAGTCGGTTCTGCCTCACAGCAACCCAACATACAACAGAACAAAACATTGCCAGACCTGTACCATCCTCACAATCATTGCTATTTGAGCCCATTGTTGCAGCCACTGTGTTATTCCATCTCATCAAGAGCCTTCCTCTTTTTCGATGACACTCTATCTTACCAAGCATGATGTCCTTCTCCAGGGACTGGTCCCTCCTGGTAACATGTCCAGAGTACGTGAGATGAAGTCTCACCATTCTCACTTCCAAGGAGCATTCTGGCTGTACTTTTTCCAAGACAGACTTGTTTGTTCTTCTGACTGCACAAGATATATTCCATATTCTTTGCCAATACCATAAATCAAATGCAACAATTCTTCTTCAGTCTTCCTTATTCCTTGTCTAGCTTTCACATGCATGTGAGACGATTGAAAATATCATGGACTGGGTCAGGTGCACCATAGTCCTCAAAGTGACATCTCTGCTTTTAAAACTTTAAGGAGGTCATTTGCAGCATATTTGCCCAATGTAATATGTCATTTGATTTCTTAGGAAAAAGTATTACTTTAGGAGCCCTGGTGGCACAGTGGTTAAGAGCTTGGCTGCTGACCTAAAGGTCGACAGTACGAATCCACCAACCGCTCCTTGGAAATCCTGTAGGGCAGTTCTACTCTGTCCATTATTTTAGGAAAAAGCATTGTTAGAGATAAAAAGATTTATTATGGTGATAAAAATGACTAATTTACCAAGGAAATATAAAAATCTTGAGTCAATACATACCTAACAGCATAGCCTCAAAATATTTCAAGTAAAAAGCCAACAGAATTTCAAAGAGGAATTTATAAATCCACTATTATAATAGGAGTTTTTTTTTAAACACTCTATTCTCTTAAATTGAAAAACCAAGGAAATAAAAAATTAGTAAGGATATAAACTCTGCACCTTGCTGTTAAAGAACTTACATTCTTCTCAAGCACACATAGAGTATTTGTAATAACTGACCATGCCCTAGATCACAAGGGACCGTGGTAGCGCAGTGGCTAAGCATTTGGCTGCTAACCAAAAGGTCAGCAGTTGGAAACCACCAGCTGCTCCTTGGAAACCTTATGGGGCAGTTCTACCCTGTCCTATAGGGTGGCTGTGGGTTGGAATTGACTCGACAGCAATGGGTTTAGGGGTTTAGGTCACAAAGAAAGTCTGCACGGTTAAAGAACTGTTCACGGTCTCTTGCCAGAATGTCAAATTCCAAATTAGAAATCAGTAACAGAAAGATTTTTCTTAATACTCTCATGAAAATTTTAAAACATATTTCTGAATACCTTATGACTTGGAAACATGGATAATAAATATGTAAAAGATGTTCAATCTCACCTGTAATTAAGGGAATTAAAGTTAAAAAAAAAAAAAGCATACTATTTTATATCAACCATATTGACAAAAATCAAAGCATGAAAACACCAGATGCTGTTAAGAATGTAACAAGTAGGAATGCTTATGTACTACTAGTATGCGTAAATTGGCATAAACATTTTGGAGAACAATTTTAATGTCTTACAAAGTTGACAATATGTATCACAGCACACTGTAAGGAAAATTGTCACACATGTGTACAAGGAGACAAGTATAATGTTTTGTAATAAAAACAGCTTGGAATGATTATAAAAGCCCATCAATCAGGGAATGGATCATAAATTATAATATATTCATACAATGAAATACTATTTAAAGTTAAAATATCTGAACTAGTTTGAAACAACAATATTGAAAAATTGTGAAATCATAACATCAGAGTAAAAATAAAAATATTTTGTAGTGCTATCCTTTTATACTGTTTATGTAAAAAATCTTGTGTGCAAAACAAGAGTACTTATTATTTAGGTATGCATGGTTCAATATTAATAGCATTAAATCATGAACAGAAAGGGTATGCCAACCTTAGGATAGTGGTCACTGTTGAGGAGCCATACAGAAGGCTTTCAACCAAGTCTACAATGTTTTCCTTCTTTAAAAATACATATAAATTTCAAGCAAATATCAGTGAGTATTTGATGACAGCAGATATATGGATCTCTTTTGTATTCTCTACTTTTTTTAGCGGAGTATATTTGGAACATTTTTATAACTGAAGGGAAAAAACACACAAAGTTAAGAATTATCACGCAGTGTTATGTAAAGCAAATACTTATGACTGGGTAGACAGGTTGGGCAGATGATTTTAGACTAAGTTTAAGAATCACTTTTGAAGGCGTCTTTCCTGATAATCCCTCTTGCTACTGTCTCCTCTCACTGTCTCCAGTCAGATTACCCATCTATACATTAACCATTTTGTTTTTGCCATAGAATACCCCATACACACCTCTATTAGATCATGTGTTATACTTTTTTACATTTATTTACATATTATTCCTACTCTGGAGACTAAGCTCTTTGAGGGCAGGGCCTAACTATATCTTGTTCGTCTATCTCTTGTGGATAGTTTAGTGCGTGACAAATAATAAGCACTAAATAAATATTTGCTAAATGAAATGATGAATGGTTAAACAGATTCCAAAGAGGGAAGAAATTTATAAGGGGACAGTGTCCAATATTGAAGATTACCTATCTTTAAACTTTGCCTCCAGCGATTGATGCTATATGTTTTCTTGTCAGGATTCACTAAATAGGCCGTATGCATTAGTTAAGATTAGGATTTGCTATGTATAACTGGAGAGCCCAAAATAACAGTAGTTTCCATTAGAAATTTTTTTCTCTCACAACTAAAAGAAGCCTAAATGAGGGTAACCAGGGCTGGCATGGAGGTTCTACAGTGTCAGGGTCCCATGCTCCAACTATCTTGCTGCTCCACCATCCTCATTGAGGTATCTCATTAACCAAGATGACAGCTCAAATTCCAGCAATCTTTTTGTACTACTATTAAGCCAAAGAAAGAAGAGCCCACCTTTACTTTAAGAAGGAGACTTCCTGGAAGTACTCTACTGCAATTCTCCTTATATCTCATTGTCCAATATATAGTCGCATGGCTTCTTCAAGCTATCAAAGGGGCTGAGAATTTTTTTTTTTTTTTTTTTAGCTGAATGGCAATGTCTCTAGCTTAAAAAAAAAGGAACGTAATAAGAAGAAGAAAACAGACATTGGGACACAGCTAGCAATTTCTGCCATTTTCAATCAACTATTAAGTGCTGAAAGGGAAAGGTACTTTTCCCATGAGGAAAGAGCCTGAAAAAAACGAGAAGAGATGGGTACCAGAGCCCTGATGGCACAGTGGTAAATAGCTTGGCTGCTAACCAAAAGATCGGCAGTTTAAATCCACCAGGTGCTCCTTGGAAACCCTATGGAGAAGTTCTACTGTGTCCCGTACAGTTGCTGTGAGTTGGAATCGACTTAATGGCAATGGGTTTGGTTTTGGTTTGTTATCTCTGACAAGCCAAAAATTCAAAGATTTTACATTTAACCCAGTTCTTACCAACTTCAGTTTTGGTCTCAATGCCAAGAAGTTAACAAAATTAGTTTCATGTTTTAGAGTGTTACATACAGAGATTAATGGTAAATCTGATTTAATAGTATTCAATTGCTATTTTTCCTCTGCTAGATTTTATATTTTAGGTTTAAGAAAGATTTTGATTTTTTTTGTTCTTGTGCTATGCTTATAAGTTTGGCATTAGCCAAAGTGCTGACCTTGAAAAAAGCTGAGGTGTTGGTAGAATCAGGAAGCCTATACTTTATAGGCAATTAATCCATCAACAGTCAGCAGACTTCCCTTGGGCATCTAATTCTTCATTCTGGTCACTGCTCCTGCTATTGATCCCCCCCGCCCCGCCATTGGTTTATAAAATAAAGTTGTAATGAAAAGTTTTATTCTTTGAAGATTTGAAAAACTGCTTCACATGAGTCCTCTTCCTTCCAGGCTCTAAATTATCTTGGTATTCAGCCCACGGAGGAACAGCATCAAGCCTTGAGACAGCACGTGCAAGTAGATTCAAGGGGAACAGTGTCTTTCGGAGGTAATATTAGATTCATCGTGTTGAATTATCTCAGAAACTTGGTTAAAGAGTTATTTTGACCCATTTTTACTAAGATTGCCCCATCTTTAAGAGCTTTAGGAGAAAGAGAAAAATAAGACCACATCTATTCAAGTCCCTTAATCAGTACTCTAAAAACTCAGCTAGAATAACTGGCCTGGCTGAGTCAGCACAGGGAACTGTATTAGAACTTTCAGCTCTAATATATCATCATTCTATCACATTCTTTTACATTGATATACAACCCGTTGCCATCGACTTGACTTGATGGCAACAGGTTTTGTTCTTTTTTGGGGGGCGGTGGGTGGGTATTTCATAAACATTGCTTTAGTAATAACAAAAGAAGCAGGACAAAAAATGTTGTTGTTTGTTAGGTGCCATCGAGTCTCTTCCGACTCCTAGTGACCCTATGTATATCAGAATGAAACATTGCCCATTCCTGCACCATTCTTACAATCATTGCTAAGTTTGAGCCCGTTGTTGCAGCCACTGTGTCAATCCACTCTATCATCTCACTACTGTGACCCAGAACCCCAGTGCCGTCGAGTCAATTCTGACTCATAGCAGCCCTATAGAATAGAGTAGAACTGCCCCATAGAATTTACAAGGAGCGCCTGGCAGATTCGAACTGCCGACCCTTTGGTTAGCAGCCATAGCACTTAACCACTACGCCACCAGGGTTTCCCACTGCTATGAGATTAATTCTGATCCTTTATTCAGGTAATATGATATACTATTTTATGACACTATATGATTATTCATAAGGTTTTTACTGGCTAATTTTTTCAGACGTAGACCACCAGGTCCTTCTTCCTAGTCTGTCTTAGTCTGGAAGTTCTGCTGAAACCTGTCTCCCATGGGTGACCCTGCAGGTATTTGAAATACCGGTGGCATAGCTTCCAGCATCACAGCAACACTCAAGCCACCACAGTACGACAAACGGACAGGCACGTGGGAAACTGACAGACACATGAAGGAAGAAGTCCAAGCTGCAGTGAAGGCACTGGCGAAAAACAAACCTCCAGGAATTGATGGGATATACCACTTGAGATGTTTCAGCAAATGGATGCAGCGAGGTGCTCACTTGTCTATGCCAAGAAATTTGGAAGATAGCTACCTGGCCAACCAACTAGAAGAGATCCATATTTGAGCCTGTTCCAAAGAAAGGTGATCCAACAGAATATGGAAATTGTTGAACAATATCATTAATATCAGACACAAGTAAAATTTTGCTGATGATCATCCAAAAGCGGTTGCAACAGTACACTGACAGGGAACTGCCAGAAATTCAAGCCGGATTCGGAAGAGGACGTGGAACAAGGGATATTGTTGCCCATGTCAGATGGATCTTGTCTGAAAGCAGAGAATACCAGAAAGATGTTTGCCTGTGTTACATTGACTGTGAAAAGGCCTTTGACTATGTGAATCGTAACAAATTATGGATAACATTGCAGAGAATGGGAATTCCAGAACTCTTCATTCTGTTCATGAGGAACCTGTACATAGACCAAGAGGCAGTCATTCAAACAGAACAAGGGGATACTACATGATTTAAAATCAGGAAAGGTGTGCATCAGGGTTGTATCCTTTCACCATATTTATTCCGTCTGTATACTGAGCAATAATCTGAGAAGCTGGACTATATGAAGAAGAATGCAGTATCAGGATTGGAGGAAGACTCATTAACAACGTGTGATATGCAGATGACACAACCTTGCTTGCTGAAAATGAAGAGGACTTGAAGTACTTACTGATGAAGATCAATGACTATAGCCTTCAGTATGGATTACACCTTATCATAAAGAAAACAAAAATCCTCACAACTAGACCAATAAGCAACCTCATGATAAACAGAGAAATTGAAGTTGTCAAGGATTTTATTTTACTTGGATCCACAATCAATGCCAATGGAAGCAGCAGTCAGGTAATCAAGCCTTGCATTGCATTGGGCAAATCTGCTGCAAAAGACCTCTTTAAAGTGTTAAAAAGCAAAGATGTCACTTTAATGACTAAGGTGCATTTGACCCAAGCCATGGTGTTTTCAGTTGCCTCGTATGCATGCGAAGCTGGACAATGAATAAGGAAGACCAAAGAAGAATTTGTATCTTTGAATTATGGTGTTGGCGAAGAATATTGAATATACCATGGACTGCCAGAAGAACAGTCAGGATGCTCCTTAAAAGCACGGATGGCAAGACTTTGTCTCACATACTTTGGACATGTTATTAGGAGGGACCAGTGCCTGGAGAAGGACATTATGCTTGGTAAAGTAGATGGTCAGCAAAAAAGGATACCCTAAGGAGATGGAATGACACAGTGACGACAACAGTGGGCTCAAGCGTAACAACAGTTGTAAGGGTGACGCAGGACGGGGCAATGCTTCATTCTGTTGTACACAGGGTCGCTATGAGTCGGAACTGACTCGACAGCATCTAACAGCAACAACAATATAATTATTCATATTAAATATAGCATAATATACCACTGAAATGACTTACTATAGCATTAAACTTTGTCCATTATTGATAATTTTGATGGTTTCTCCATAACTGATATTATCAATAATTTTATATGAACATCGTTCCAAATGCTGCTTTTTTTTTTTTTTCCTTAGGAGAAATTCCCACAAGTGATTAGGACTTTTGATATGTGGTGATAAACTGTTTTCCAGAGTCATTTTACACATGTGTTTGTTCTGCTACTAGTAATGTTTGAATATTGCAGTTTTACTGTATCCTTGACAGCATTAAATATTGATTTTTTTTCTTATGTAGTAGACGCAATATGGTATTTTTAAAGCATCTGTATTTCTAACAAAAGGGAAATTCACCTTTTTGTATTGAAATGATGAAAAAAAGATTTTGTCGCTCTCTCTGTTCTTAAAGATCATTCCAAAATTATACAAATAAGAAACAGAAATATATGTATAATTAATAACACAATTCATGAGGACAGAAAATGCATGAGAAAAATAAGTGAATTAGTGAGCAGAGGCAGTTAAAGCTCAAATATCTGAAGAGATAAGAAGATTACAGTGGGGAACAAGCTGATTTGTCCCTCAGAACCCTGAAAAGGCTTAGGAATTGAAAGCATCGGATACTTTAAAAGGCTGGGTTTAGACAGGGCATTTAAGAGTAGGATTGTTAGAAATCTGTATAAGGAGCGATTATACATGCTGTTCCCTGCCCTTCTCGAACAGTCCAGCAACTACCACTCCCTTACACCTCCAGGGAAAAAAGGTATATTCTCTTGAGAAATTAAACCAGATTTTGGACCTATGGTTGCCAGCAGCCAGGAAGCCTGGAGGAGTGTGTTATGAGTCATCACTTGCAACACACACCCAGGTTGCTCAGTGAAATTTGTAGCCATGTTTATAACCTATAGGTAGGAGATTGTAGGATTCTCTCTGAAGAAACTGAACAAAAATGTCAGCTAGCCACCTGATTGTCCTGTGGTGACATCACCAACCGAAAGGCAAATTATGGACAGAAAACTTCCAATCAGCTTTTTTAGTGCCTGACTCTCAAATATGGACTGATAGCTAAGGGTTACCAGATATTTGGAGAAATTCTCCAACATAAAATATATCACCCAAAACTATCAGACAAGCAGAATTTAAAAAAAGAGTGAGAGAGAAATAATGCAGGAGCAGAAGAGAATTTCAGATTAACTATAATTTAAAAAGATAAGAGAAGGTAATATATCTATGCAATAAGAGTAGGATGCTATAGCATAGGAGCAATCAGAAAACTTAAAAAGGATCCTACCAAGAAAAAGGATCCTAGGAAATTAAAAATATAGTCACCCAAGTAAAAAGCACGGACGGTATATGACAAATAGGTCACACTCTGTGGTCCGAAGCTTATATTTCCCTAGGACTGTATCAGGCAGGGAAACCCTGGCGGCATAGTGGTTAAGAGCTACATCTGCTATCCAAAAGGTCAGTAGTTTGAATCCACCAGATGCTCCTTGGAAACTCTGTGGGGCAGTTCTACTCTGTCCTGAAGGGTGACTCAGCAGCAACAGGTTTGGGGTTTGGTATCAGGCAGTGCCGTATAATGGTTAAGAGCATGTGCCTTGGAATCAGACAGATGTTAATTGGAATCCCTGCTCTGCTTATTTGTCAAGTCACCTTGGGTAGCTTACTTGACCCTGCCTTAGCCCCAGTTTATTCATCTGTAAAAAGGAGACTATAAGAGGACTTACCTCAGATTGTTGTGAGTATAAAATCGCCAAGCACTGTACCTGGCACGGAGCCCTGGTAGCACAGTGGTTAAAATCTTGGCTGCTAACCAAAAAATCAGCAGTTCGAATCCACAGCTGCTCCTTGGAAACCCAATGGTGCAGTTCTACTCTGTCCTACAGGGTCACTATGACTTGGAATTGACTTAACGGCAACAGGTTTGGTTTTCTTTCTTTTTTGGTACCTGGCATTGGAGTCTCTGGGTGTTACAATTTGCACTCAGCTACTAACCAAAACTTTGGAAGTTCATATCTACCCAGAGGGGCCTTGCGAGAAAGGCCTGGTGATCTACTTCTGAAAGATCATAGCCATTGAAAACTTTATGGAGCACAGTTCTACTCTGACACACATGAATTGGAATCAGCTCAACAACAGGTTTGGTTTGGTTTTTGGTACTTGGCATATTAAGAAAAAAACAACCAAACTCGTTGCCATTAAGTCAATTCTGATTCGTAGCGACCCTGTGGGACAGAGTAGGTTTCCAAGGCTGTAATCTTTACAGATGCAGACTGCCACATCTTTCTCCCATGGAGTGGCTGGTAGGTTTGAACCACTGACCTTTCAGTTAGCAGCCGAGCGCTTTAACCACTGCATCAGGATGTTAAATAAACATTCACTGTCACCAGTTGCAGTCAAGTTGATTCCAACTCATGGTGCCCTCATGTGTATCGAAGTATAATGTACACCATAGGGTTTTCAATGGCTGATTTTTTTAGCAGTAGATTGCCACGCCTTTTTTCAGAGATACCTCTAAGTGGACTTGAACTCCCACCCTTTTGGTTAGCAGCCAAACACACCATTTGCGCCACATAAACCTTAGCTGCTGTTATTATTATTCAACCTCAGATACTTCCAACAAGACAAGCCTTAAGTTATAATGTTGTCATATGTTTCAGAAAAAAGTTCCACTTGATACAAGAGTTAGATATGTCTACGAAATATGTTTATTATTTTCTTAACTGATCTATTGATTTTAGTAAAGTTAACTGAAGTAAGTTAAAACTAGTTTATTTCTTCTTACTTGAACTTACGTTTATCTGTCATACCATTTTAAGGTAATTTATATAAACCAAAACCAAACCCAGTGCCATCGAGTCGATTCCGACTCATAGCAACCCTATAGGACAGAGTAGAACTGCCCCAGAGAGTTTCCAAGGAGCACCTGGCGGATTCAAACTGTCAAGTCAACCCTTTGGTTAGCAGCTGTAGCACGTAACCACTATGGCACCAGGGTTTCCATTTAATTTATATAAGTAAGTTACATATAATTTATAATATAAAAAAATATATATGGTTTTAATTTATATAAGTTAAATTTGACTTACATTTGTCTTAGCATTAGTTATAACATAGTTTCAACTAAATATAAAAAAAGGTGAGATTTTTAGAAATCATGAAGTTAAATGCGCTGTTCTTACTGAAATATGTTCTATTTTAGATTTTGCCGAGGTTGCCAGAAATTTGTTTTGCCTGCAGCTGGACGACATAAATGTTGGTGCACATGAAATTTCTGACATACTAGATGCACAGGTAGAGTATACCTTACAGAGCTGCTTTGATTGCACTTAAGTCTCAAACATGGTATGTCATGTATGTAGGCTTTTTTAAAAAAAAACTTTACTGTTTGGTTTTTTCTTAGAAATTATACAGAATACAACAAAGAAAATATTAATTAATGTAATGACTATTTTGTTATATTGACTGATTAATCAGTCTCTTTTATTGCTAAGCATGTAAAAAAAAAAAAAGCATGTAGCTGATTGAAATCACCCAAAGACCTTGTCGTTTGATAACTCTCAGGAGAGTTCCCACCTCTCTTGAAATTGAGGCCCTGCTTTGTCAGAGCTGATTCGGTCTCATTTACGGAAGGAGGAATAAAGCCATAGGAGCACTGTTTTACCTCTGCCTGGCAGCTTTTATGCTGATTCAAGTGTTGTGTGTTTGTCTATGTAACATTGACAGCAGAGCATTATTTTCTTACTGCCAAACAGTTCTCAAAGCTGCCATACGTATTTTTGATGAGGTGGCTTGGGTGATGGGGTTGCTTACAACATACCGAAGACATGGGGGAATTCAGAGTACTTTGTATGAGCGTGCAAAGCTTCTTTAGCAGCTGCAAACAGACCATCGTGCTTAAGTTAGTAATTTACTTCCTTCTTACCAAAATGATTTTAGGGCAGATAAGAATATGTTCAATCTGTGATGCTTTGATAGCAAAAGCAAAGTGCTGATGGCAATTACGCAGTGTGTTTTACACGCCAATAATTTCCTGTTCGTGGCGTTAGATCAAAATGTTGTACAATACTCATTACACTTAATTTATAAGATTTCCTTTGTGTTTTCTGCTTGTCAGCACACAGAAAGATGTCCTTATAATGTACTGATTTTTTTTTTTTATTATTAAACTGGAATCCACCTTAAGAGTACAGTTGACCTCACTGTATTCACATACATAACTGAAACGTATCTCAGAGCATCACTTACTTTTTCTACAAGCAATGCATTCATATTTAGTATTCAATTCTAAATATGAATGCACCACTTAAAATTTTTAAAAAATTAGTTTCACGATCTGTGTCCCACAGTTTGAAAAGGACTGTGAAAATTACTGCGTATCTGCTGGTGAGAATATAAAATGGTACAGCCACTTTGGAAAATGATATGGCACTTCCTTAAGAAGCTAGAAGTAGAAATACCGTACAATCCAGCAATCCTACTCCTAGGAATATATCCTTGAGAAATAAGAGCCGTCACACAAATAGACATATGCATACCCATGTTCATTGCAGTACTCTTCACAGTAGCAAAAAGATGGAAACCATCTAAGTGCCCATCAACAGATGAATGGATAAACAAATTATGGTGCATACACACAATGGAATACTACGCAACAATAAAGAACAATGATGAGTCCATGAAACATTTCACAATATGAATGAATGAGGGCATTATGCTGAGTGAAATAAGTTAGTCACAAAAGTACAAATGTTATATGAGACCAGTATTATAAGAACTCAAGACAAGGTTTACACAGAAAAAAACATTCTTTGATGGTTGCAAGGGTTGGGAAGTAGAGGAAGGGGAAATCACTAACTAGATAATAGGTAAGTGTCAACTTTGGTGAAGGGAAAGACAACACACAGTATAGGTAAAGTCAGCACAATTTGACCAAACAGAGGCATAGAATTTTCCTAGATGCATCCAAACACCTTGAGAGACCAATTTGCTGGGGCCGGGGCCTACCCAAGGACCATAGTCTCGGGGCACATTTAGGTCAATTGGCTTAACATAGTTTATAAAGAAAATGTTCCACATCCCACTGTGGTGAGTAGTATCTGGGGTCTTAAAAGCTCGCGAGCATCCATCTAAGATACATCTATTGGTTACATCCCATCCAGAATAAAGGAGAATGAAGAAAACCAAAGACACAAGGAAAATATTAGCCCAAAGGACTAAAGGACAACGTGAACCAAAGACTCCACCAGCCTGAGTCCAGAAGAACTAGATGGCACCAAGTTACCACTACGGACTGCTCTGACGGGGATCACAACAGAGAGTCTCAGACAGAGTGGGAGAAAAATGTAGAACAGAATACAAATTCATGAAAAAAGACCAGACTTACTGGCCTGACAGAGATTGGAGGAACCCCGAAGACTGTGGCCCCCAGACACTCTGCTAACCCAGAACTGAAACGACTCCTGAAGCCCACCTTTCAGACAAAGATTAGACAGTCCTATAAAATAAACAATAACACACATGAGGAACGAGTTTCTTAGCTCAATCAAATGTATGAGACCAAATGGGTAACTCCTGCCCAAAAGCAAGACAAGAAAGCAGAAAGGGACAGGAGCTGGATCAACGGACACAGGAAACCCAGGGTGGAAAGAGGGAGTGTGCTATCACGTTGTGGGGATTGCAACCAGTGTCACAAAACAATATGTGTATAGATTTTTGAATGAGAAGTTAACTTGAGCTGTAAACTTCCACCTTAAAACACAATTAAAAAAAATTTTTTTAATTACTGCATATATCAAACATATATAGAAATTCTTTTTTGGGGGGGCAACTGGTCTACCAGAAACAGATCAAAAATATGTTATTATTTTACAGAGTAATTCCCAGTTTTGTTTTTAGTTGAAGGGCAACGTAGTGTGTCATCTAAAACCACATCAATTGATCTGCAATTGAGGATGCTGATAGTCTGTGAGTGCGGAAACTCCCCACTGTTGGTTACCGCTCATATCAGTGTCACCAACAACAGGGTCAGGTTTTATAATCATTTTGTTAGGGCTGCTTGCCTCTGTATTCACATCTCCTTTTTGGTGGATAAAAGGTGGCTAAATTTTCTTTTCCTTAATTGATTTCACATGTTTTTACTGAAGTATAATGTGCACATAGTAAAGCACAAAAATCTTATGTGTACAACTTGATAAGTTTTTATTATGCATCGACAGGTAATCTGCATTCGGAAACCCTGGTGGCAAAGTGGTTAAGAGCTATGGCTGCTAACCAAAGGGTTGACAGTTTGAATCACCCAGGCGCTCCTTGGAAGCCCTATGGGGCATTTCTAAGCTGTCCTATAGGATCGCTATAAGTCGGAATCAACTTGACAGCAAAGGGTTTTTTTTTAGGGTTTCATCAGCATTCAGAAAGCTCCCTCATGCCAGCTGCCCAGTCAGGCACCATTCCCACCTCTAAAGTAGCACCACTATTCTGACTTATATAAATACAGATTCATTTTGCCTGTTTTTGAACTTCATAATAAACAGAATCATACACTATGTGTTCTTTTGTATCTAGCCTCTTTTGCTTATCATGTTGTCTGACTCAGAAGGAGGAATTGCTGAGTCAGTATAAGTCAGTCCTACTTTTGGGTAATTGACAAAGAACTCTTAGGCTTGGAAGAACATGGCATTTATAACCAAAGGTATAATTATCTTACTGTAATTCTAATCATCATTGCTGTATTAAAAAATTCACACAGTGCCACACCTACTGCTGGCACAAGGACACACACAGGAAAGGCAAGGTTGGAGCCCACAGTTAGCAGTTCTCTGAACTTAACAACACAGACTATATTCTGTCATCATACCAGATGTATCAAATATCATGAACGGGCTATGTTAAAATCACGGAGAGAACATTATGCCCTAAATTAGAGTTTTCACATTTTGGGCTGTTGTTAAATCAACTTAATGAATTGCAGCCACCATTTTAAAAACTGAAATACAATAGAATGGAAAATATGAAAGTAAATCAAAGTGAATTATATGTGCTAAGGTAAACTAATGTTTCACTTTTACTGGGTCACAATGTAAATTGTATTTCTCATTATGTATAGCAGTAAAAGAAACAATAAAACTTTGATGGCGTCTTCCCTGAAGACTCGTGTATAAAACATCAAATACATGTTGAACAGCTGCAGTGTACATGGTCTTGTGTTAGGTGCAGCAACATGTTATTAAGATACATAAGACTCAGCCTATCCCTCAAGTAACTTAGGGTATCATGGAAGGAAAAGTCATGTCCATAAATAATCATAGAAAAAAATGCATTATCTCATAAGGGCCAAAATAATAACACACTTAGAGCATTCAGAGAAGATTCGTACTGGACTTGGCATTTGAGTGAACTTGGAAGAGTAAGTAGAATTATATCTGCCCAAGAGGTGAACGAGGAGTGATAAGAGTGTTGGCAATCCCATTCTCTGCTTATTACTTTAAATTGTACTTTTCTATACTTTCTTTAGTTCTATTATAGCTTCCCCATAAGAAGATGGCTATCACTGGACTTGGGTTTTTATCTTCAATTAGATTGTTAATGTTTTTACCTTGTAATTGGCTGTCAAAGAGATCACGCTAAAAGTAAAAGAAATTGTCATCGCTGCCTTTTTTTTTTTTTTTTTTTTGCTGTTGCTGTTCACTTGTGGATGAATTATTATCTTTTATCTACAGTTTCTGCACAGAAATCCTTTTAAGCCACTTGGCAGTTACATTATATTTTGTTTAGTTGAAACAAGACACCTAATCAATAAATCTTCTTAACTGGACGCATGTGAATCATTTTGATTGATACTGTCCAACATTTTGTCAACCTTAGGTACCATGCACCGGGAGTGGATGCCTTAGGGAATAGTTTATGTTGGTGACACCTAAAGTCTTTTTGATGTTATAAACAGTCTTGGAATTTTGTTGAAGGAAAATTATATTGTTAAAATACAATGAAATTATATTGTCAAAAGAATCATAAAAGTGACAAGGGAATACATATCCTGCATTATCATCTAAATTCTGAGTAACAACAATGTAAGGTTACAACAATGTAAGGTTAAGCTTAAATGAAGGAAGATGCCTCGGATTACTTTAATTATCTCTTTTATCTAATCAAATGACTCCAGAGTAAGAAACTATATTTTGTTAATGAAAATGCAAAAGCCTAAGACTAATCAGAAAGGATTTTTGTATTAGATCTCATAATTAGCATCTAATATATAACTTTTCTCTTATATTTTAATATTGACAGCTTCTTCCCTGTGATTCTTTAGAAGCAGATGAAATGGAAAGGCTTAAGCGTGAAAGAAATGATGCTATGGACGAAGTGAATACACTTAAGGTAATCTCCAATTTAGCTTTCTTACTTATTGTTGGGAGAAAAAAAGAAAATTATCCCATATTGGATTTTGAAGGATAAGTAGAATTATCTGAGAATAACCAGGACTTAGTTTTATTTTTAATTAAAGAGTATTAAGATCAAACAGCTAAAATCCAATTATCTCTCTTCAATTGGCCTTAGAGAGTTAATTTTTTAGCTCACACATTTATTATTTATATTTCTCAATATCTATGTAAGATTTAACATGAACAACAGTTTTTGCTCATTCCTTCTGATCTGGCTACTGCTTACTCCCCCCCTCCTTTTTTTTTTTTTTTTTTTTTGTTACATTGATGACAAGGGCAAAATTATATCGGGAGCCAACAAATGAAGAGGTGGTAATTTTGGATTGTCGATATGCATTGGAAAATATATTTTCTCCCATGTTCAGAGGCATGCTTCAGAGATACCGTGTTTTACAAACATAGTCTGTAATTAAGGCAGTGTGATTTAAGGGAGGAAAAAATACACATATCCCAAATATGATGTAGCATTTTTGTTCTCTTTATATATTTTCAGTCTGCCTTTAGTGGAATATTAAATTTGACAATATCCTAAGTTTTATTAAAAAGCCATTTATTGTTTTCCAAATCATCAGAAAGAAGCAATATGACCCTTTGATTTACCATTAGTTCACCATAGAAATACATTTTTTAAATATTTTGTTGTTTTACTGAATAACTAAACCTCTACTGTTAAGCTTTTATTTTTATTAAAATAAAATCTGTGCACCAGCCTCCCCTCCTCAAAAAAAGGAAGTGTCCCTGCTAGCTTAGTTTTCTATGGAAAACTATTATTAAAAATATCTTATTTATCCTTTTAGAGACTCTCTCTACATAGCCAACCATATTAAATGTATATGTAATATATATGTATTTTAACTTTTACATAAATCACTTCATGCATTGAACACCTTTCTACAACTTGCCTTGTTTTTTCCCCCATTGTTACTGTTAAATCTTAGATGACTTAACAATTAGTATATGTAGATTAATATATATAGATCTGTAGATTTTTCTTAATGACTGTCCTGTACATCTACTGGTTCGATCACAGGTTGTTTTGCCAGTTTCCTATTAGTGGATATTTAGGTCATTTCCAGTTTTCCATTATAAAATAATTCTGCCATGAACAGCTTTACAGATGTATCTTTAAGCAACTGTACAAGTATATCCACATAGTAAATTTTTAAAAGTAGAATTGCTTTATCAAAGGATATTAATACATAAAATTTTGCAAATATCACCAAATTTCCTTTCAAAAAGGCATTATTCATTCACATTCCTTCCAAATGTATATAAGGATCCCCCTACTATAGGAATATTTTATATATACTCCTTTTTATAACTTTGAAACCGCTGTCTTTCCACATTCTTTTTTGTGTGTGTGTATGTAACAATTAAGAGTTTAGATGGAAAATATAAACTTAGTTTAAAAAATAAATTGACAATAGTTTCTTCATACCCTCTTTAAAAACTTCTACATTACTTACCTGGGTAAGACACCATTTTTAATTTACTTCTACATAAACCATTAAATTTCATGATTGTTCAGAATCTTCAGAGGCTCTCAGATCTTTCTTTTTTCTGAAAGATTATCACTGTCAAGTGCGGTGTTATATTTCAGTTGTTTTATTTGAATATCAATATTAATTACTAGAATTTTAATTTAGAGCTGTATGTGCCACATTCATGCAACATTGAAATGCATCTTAGGAGTCATGCAATAAGTTAGGATTCACATTTAAAGTTAGTGAGGTATAACTGAACATATTCTAATGTGACAAAACCTGAAATCCTGAATAAAACATATTCTGCATCTTGTAATTATCTTTACCCAAAGTGTATCTATTGGTTGAAAGCCATTTAAAGAAGCCATACAAAATTGTTTACAAAGCAATACATATTTCCTTCCAGATAGTGTTTGTGTTTTACTACTTACTTGCTTCATACATACAAAAGATAACAGAGGCTGTTAAATGAAGTTTATAGGGTATACAGATGGTCTCTTATGACTTTTCATTATCCCTTGACATCTCTATTCTTCATGTGTAATTTGAAGTGTGGATAAAAATGAAACCAAAATAATTTGATCACATGGCTAATTTTTAGTTTGCAAAATAGTTTTTAACAGTGCTGTGAGCTTTATTTTACTTAAAGCCTTTCTGCAGAATTCACTTTGCTGCTGCTTTGCAAAGGCAAATGAAAATAGAGATTTTTTTTTTCCATTTACACATGCAAAAAACTAGGACACCAACAGTGAAGGTGACTTGCCAGAGCAGAAAGCAAGGAAACCAGCAGTCTCTTGGCTCCTGGTCTATGGCATATTCATTAGATTGCTTTATCATATTCATGTTCATATACCCTCATTTCACCTCTTAGAAAAGAATGAGCTGAAATATGCCAGAAAACAGATTGCTTCTTATAAACATCGCATGGCTGACATGAATGTTTACCATTCAGCTTAATGTCCAAGCAATTCCTCTGTTTAAGTTTATAGTAAAGGGTGCTTTTAAAATCCTCTTAGTATTTCTAGTGTGATCAATAAAAAAGTGTTGTCAGCTCAACTGGACTGGACCAAGAGCAAAGAAGTTTCCTGAATAAACTGAATGCTTCGAAGGTCAGTGGAGCAAGGGCAGGGCTTGGGGACTATGGCTTCAGGGGACATCTAAGTCAATTGGCAAAATAAATTCTATTAAGAAAACATTCTGCATCTCACTTTGAAGTGTGGCATCTGGGGTCTTAAATGCTAACAAGCAGCCATCTAAGATGCATCAATTGGTCTTAGCCCACCTGGATCAAAGGAGAATGAAGAACACCAAGGCCACACGATAACCATGAGCCCAAGAGACAGAAAGGGCCACATGAACTAGAGACTTACATCATCCTGAGACTAGAAGAACTAGATGGTGCCCGGCTACAACCGATGACTGCCCTGACAGGGAGCACAACAGAGAACCCCAGAGGGAGCAGGAGAGCAGTGGGATGCAGACCCCAAATTCTCATAAAAAGACCAGACTTAATGGTCTGACTGAGACTAGAAGAATCCCGGTGGTCATGGTCCCCAAGCTTTCTGCTGGCCCAGGATAGGAACCATTCCCAAAGACAACTCATCAGACATGGAATGGACTGGACAATGGGTTGGAGAGAGATGCTGATGAGGAGTGAGCTACTTGTATCAGGTGGACACTTGAGACTGTGTTGGCATCTCCTGTCTGGAGGGGAGATGGGAGGGTAGAAAGGGTTATCAACGGGCAAAACGGTCATGAAAGGAGAGGCTGGAAGGAGGAAGCGGGAAGCGGGCTGACTCATTAGGGGGAGAGTAAATGGGAGTATGTAGTAGGGTGTATATAAGTTTATATGTGAGAGACTGACATGATTTGTAAACTTTCACTTAAAGCACAATAAAAATTATTTAAAATAAAATAGATTTCAAAAAAAGTGTTTACTTACACTTAACAAAGTTGGACATTTCGGAGTAAAAGTCTGACTTTAAGTTCACAGTTGATAATATTTGATTTGCATGGATAAAATTTCTCTACCTTCATAACTATTGCTTTGTATTTTAGTTATACCAGTTATATCTTCTTTTTTATGTTCAATCTTCTAAGGATATGCTAATATTAAATTAGGAAACTAATAGTCACCCCAGTCTTACAAGAACCTCAGATTTTGAGATTTAAAAAAATGCCTAATTAAAGTAACAGAAAATAATTCAATATCATAATTATAATGTAGATAACCAATTACTTTGAAA
This sequence comes from Elephas maximus indicus, assembly GCF_024166365.1. Lineage (NCBI taxonomy): Eukaryota > Metazoa > Chordata > Mammalia > Proboscidea > Elephantidae > Elephas > Elephas maximus. The sequence goes on along the minus strand of NC_064837.1, from coordinate 39,058,521 downwards.
TAATATCTATAAAACCAGAAAACTTACTGGGAAGCAAATGTGCAGGTGGTAGCAATTGGATATTTTGAGGGTTGTATAAGCTTTGCAACAAAGGACTAAACATACTACTCATTAACACCTTCATAACGAGTTATTCATTTGGTGATTTTTAAATATAGGAAAAATTATTTGAATCAGAAAGGCAGAGGAAACAATTGGCAGAAGAACTCCAGAATGTGAAACAAGTAAGTACGTGTGTCATGTATAATATGTGTTTTTATATGTGTGTGTAAACAGGTGAAGTGTAAAGCAGCAATGCTTTATAATATTCCAGAGCTTATAGATGCAAACCAATTATATAGATCTTGAAAGGATCTATATAATTCACTTTTGGAAGCAGTACATGTGCTAAAGCTCTGCTATTGTTGCTCAAAAAAAAAAACAAATGTTAAAACTCCAATTTGATAATTGCTTTCAAAACCAGATATCCATGGACCAGAATGATCAGTCTCCTTGCCTTTCTATTCTTTTTTTTTTTCCTTTTACCTTTTCTTTTCACCTTTTATCCATACCTCATTTTATTAAAGACAAAAAAGAAAAAAGTCCAATGGAAGTCATTTTTTAATTTATAGAACATTATTGGAGATCAATGGTGGTCGCCTGATTTCAAATCTCCCCTACATTATCCCCCCCAAAATCAAAAAATTGACAAAACCCATTGCCGTCGAGGAGAGCAAATAAAACCATACATGACCCATACCTTCAACATGACTATGTGACAGAGAATGCTACAACCTTCAAATCACATGTAAATCAAATATGAAAGAAAAATTCCTGCAGCTCACCTGTCACAGCAAGCCTGGGATACAGAGAACAGCGGAGGTAAGACTTAAAAGACTATTAAAACAGAAAAAAAGGAAGTGGAGAAATTAGATGAAATACAAACAAAATCACCTCCAGAAAGAGAAAGTATACCAGTTAATGCCATAATACTGAATACAGGTTAAGTAGTCTTCAGCATTAGCTGTAAGAAAGGGGCTGTCATAGATTGAACGGCGTCCCCCCAAAATATGTGTCAACTTGGCAAGGCCATGATTCCCAGTATTATGTGATTGTCCACAATTTTGTTATCTGATACGATTATTCTGTGTTGTAAATCCTACCTCTGTGATGGTAGTGAGGTAGGATTAGAGGTAGTTTATTAATGAGGCGGGATTCAGTCTATAAGATTAGATTGTGTCTTAAACCAATCTCTTTGAGTTATAAAAGAGAGAAGCAAGCAGAGAGACAGGGGGACCTCATACTACCAAGAAACAAGAGCCAGGAGAATAGTACATTCTTTGGGTCCCTGCACTAAGAAGCTTCTCAACCAGGGAAGACTGATAACAAGGACCTTCCCCCGAGATGACAGAGAGAGAAAGCCTCCCCATGGAGCTGGCACCCTGAATTCGAGCTTCTAGCCTCCTAGACTGTGAGAAAATAAATTTCTCTTTGTTAAAGCCACCCACTTGTGGTATTTCTGTTATATCAGCACTAGATAACTAAGACAGGCTGGAAAGTATGCAACCAGAAGTGATAAAGAAGTGATAGCCTTGGAGAAATGTTGCTTCTGTGGAAGAATCAGGTATATATAGAGAGGATGGTATCCCTTGCAGAGTAGGCAGTGAAAGAAAAGAAGGAAATAAGAGGAGGAAAATTATGAATCCTGCAGAAATCCCTGCCAAACCCTCCCCCCACGACCATCAACAACACCATTCATAAAATAAACTGCTCGGAAGAGGGTACCCTTGAACTAAACTCTTTCTGTGAAGTAAAAGGGAATTTAGAAAATCTGACCTCATCGTTATAGAACTACTGAAAAAATCAAAAATGTGAATTAACACTTTCCTGCTAATGAATACTCTGCACGACAATTCAGCAATGAAGCTGAAGAAAAGTCGCTAACACGACACTCCAAAATCAAATATCTCCAAACAAGCTTTTGAGGCTATGGAAAACACATAAGTCAGAAATAAAAAACAAAGAATAGAAATTGACAAAAAAGGGGGGGGGGATGAAATGAGCGTTAATAAAACTTGGGAAAGAAATAGAAGAAAAAGATTAAATCATAATAGAGAGGAAATGAAATTACAAGGTGCCCAACGAAGAATGTATACAAATGAAAAGTATACATTGAAGAAAATCAGGAAAATGAAAATAGAGCAAAAAGTAAAAAGGTTTCCCAGAAAAGTAAGTAAAAGCAACTGAAGAATACTAATATTTAAAACCATTAATTATCCAAGAAAACTTTCCAAGAATTAAAAAGACCAAAATCTGTCATAGGGAACTGGGGAAATGGGGCCTGGAGAGATAAACTCCAGGATATCTTAGTAAAATTCTTATACTTTTAAAATAAATAAAAAATGTGGCATGCCTCCAGTTGAAAAGAGTTAATAACTTACAAAGGCAATAGGATTAGGTTGGCATCAGCCTTCTCAGTGGAGCAGCATTTTTAAGACACTAAGAGAAAGACATTGTGAACCAAGAATATTGTATATAGCCAAACTGACCTTCAGCTATCAAGGCTGTAGAAAATAATTTCGGAATGTGCCAGCATGCAGGGAATAGTCTACACATGTGGTATTACTGAGGAATCTAGGAGAAGATGAGCTTCATCCAACCAAAAAATTACTAGGATAACTTTGGCAAAAGTTTCCAAACAGTGATCACATCGTATATTTTATTGTAGAGCGAAGACTAAAATGAGAGTGAGTTCATGGGTAAAAGAATAATTTATAAACATTACATTCTAAGAAATATCAAAAGAATGCAATGGTTTAAAAAAGGAAAGATAAGGGAGAAAATAGAGGATGATCATTCTGTTGAATAAGTAAAGGCTAGTCATCAAGGAGTATCATTCAAAACTGACGTATCAGATAGTAAAAGATTAAGTAAGAATAAAGGGGAATTCAGCCATTATAAAAAGTAATAATGCTAATCTAATTTACAGAATGAAAATAAAAACCTTTCTAAGTACCACAAGGAATTTATTAAAGATGCAAAAGACCCACAAAATTAAAAAAACAGTAAATTTAATGTCCATAGTAATTTTAATATAAAATAATATGATGGAATTTAAACCAAACAGAATAGTCACTTTAATCAGCGTGGATGGGATTAACTTGTCTATTAAAATAAAAGGTTTTCTCAGGAAAATATAGTTTACCATAACTGACCTCAGTAGATATAGAAAGTTTAAACAGACCGGTTTCCATAGAAGAAATAAAGTTATCAAGGAAACTATCCTATAGGAAAGGACCAGGCTAGATGGTTTCACAGAGGAATTTAACCAAAACTTTGGCAATCAACCACAAAACTAAATAAATTGCTTCAGAGCATAGAAAATGAGAAAATTTCCAAATTCTTTCTATGATGCAAGCATAACATTGGTCTTTAGCCTGACAAAAAGTAGAGCAGGAAAAAAAAAGATACAACAAGACTAGAGAAAACAATTAGAGACATATGAATTAAGAAGAAAACTATATCTGCAGATGACATGGTAGCGTAACTGGAAAATCCTAGAGAATAAATGAAAAAACTAAATTAACAAAATTGCAAGCTAACAAGATATAAAATTAATATATAAAACTCAATTGCATTCATGGAGGAAAGGGGGGACCTTGCTTATAGTAGAATGTCCCATGCGGACTGATAATTGCAGAGTGGCTGCTGGAGTTGGAAAAACAGCGTTTTGTATCTATTGTAGTAAAGGCTGCATCAGGCAAGAATCATAAGATGGTAAATCTAGAGGGAAATTTTGATGAAAGGAAGAATATTTACATGGTTTTAAATTGTCTGTCTCTACAAACTGCTTATTAATTGCAAAGGGAAAAATAGTAATTATATATTAGAGAAATCCGACAATACCTTAACTGGTGATGAAAATGGACATATCCAGTGAAGAACAGATGGACATTTTATTACTTCAAATGTGATACACAGCTATCACTTACATAGTATTCTGGCCGAAAACATAAAACCTGAATCCAACTGTGAGGAAACATCAGAAAAACCAAAAGCGAGGGAGAGCTTTATTTTATTTAAAAAAAAAAAAAAAAAGGCACATGTGGGATATATGTGTGGAGAGGTTGTATTCTTCAGAAATGCCAATGCAATAATAAAAAAAAAAAACAGGCTGTAGAATGTCCCAGTTTAAGGAGGCTAAAGATACATGACCCCACGTGTCTGTCAGTTTGTTTTACTGTGGTGGCTTGCGTGTTGCTGTGATGCTCGAAGCTATGCGACCAGTATTTCAAATACCAGTAGTGTCAACGATGGTGGACAGGTTTCAGCAGAGCTTCCAGACTAAGACATATTAGGAAAAAGGACCTGGCAGTCTGCTTCTGAAAAAAAAATTGGCCAGTGAAAACCTTCTGAATAGCAGCGGAACATGGTCTGGTATAGTACCAGAAAATGAGCCTCTCAGGTTGGAAGGCACTCAAAATAAAACCTCAAAGTAGAGTCGACCTTAATGACGTGGTTGGAGTAAAACTTTCAGGACCTTCATTTGCTGAGGTGGCACGGCTCAAAATGAGAAGAAACAGCTGCAAACATCCATTAAAAATTAATAAATGGAATGTACAAAGCATGAATCTAGGAAAGTTGGAGGTTGTCAGAAATGAAATGGACTGCATAAACATTGCATAAAAATTTCTTAGGCATTAAAGCCAGTTGCTATTGACTGCCGAATAGGGTTTCCAAGGACTGGCTGGTGGGTTCAAACTGCTAACCTTTTGGTTAGCAGCCAACTTCTTAACCATTATGCCACCAGGGCTCTGACTCACCAGGGCTCCAACATTAGTGAGCTGAAATGGACCAGTATTTGCCATTTTGAATCAGACAGTTGTATGGTCTGCTAAGCTGGGAATGACAAATTGAAGAGGAATGGCATACATTCATCATCAAAAAGAACATTTCAGGATCTACCCTTCTACCCTGAAGTACAACACTGTCAGTGATAGGGTGATATCCATATGCCTACAAGAAGACCAGTTAATATGATGATTATTCAAATTTACACACCACGCACTAATGCCAAAGATGAGGAAACTGAAGATTTTTACCAGCATCTGCAGTCTGAAATTGATCAATCAATCCAGATGCATTGATAATTACTGGTGATTGGAATGCAAAAGTTGGAAACAAAGAAGGATTAGTATTTGGAAACATGGCCTTGGTGATAGAAACAATGCTAGAGATTGCATGATAGAATTTTGCAAGACCAACAACTTAGTTACTGCAGATACTTTTTTTCAGCAACATAAACAGTGACGATACACGTGAACCTCACCAGATGGAAAACACAGGAATCAATTGACTACATCTGTGGAAAGAAACTATGGAGAAGCTCAATATCATCAGTCTGAACAAGGCCAGGGACAGACTGTGGAGCAGACCACCAATTGCTCATATGCAAGTTCAAGTTAAAGCTGAAGAAAATTAGGGCAAGTCCACAAGAGCCAAAATAGAACAGAGTATATCCCACCTGTATATAGAGACCATCTCAAGAATAGATTTGACACACTGAACACTAATGACCGAAGACCAGATAAGTTGTTGAATGACATCAAGGACATCATACATGAGGAAAACAAAAAGTCATTAAAAATAAAGAAATACCAAAATGAATGTAAGAAGAGACTGTGAAACTTATTCTTGAATGTAGGGTAGCTGAAGCGAATGGAAGAAATGATGAAGTAAAAGAGCTGAACAAAAAGATTTCAAAGGGCAGCTCAAGAAGAAAAAGTAAAGTATTATAAAGACATGTGCAAAGACCTAGAGTTATAAAACCAAAAGAGAAGAACACGTTGGTATTTCTGACAATGAAAGAACTGAAGAAAAAATTCAAGCCTCAAGCTGCATTATTGAAGGATTCTACAGGGATAATATTGAATGATCCAGGATGCATCAAAACAAAATGGAAGGAATAGACAAAGTCTCTCTACCAAAAAGAATTGGTTGACATTCAGCGATTTCAGAAGGTAACATGTGATCAGTAATCGATGGTACTGAAGGAAGAAATCCAAGCTGCACTGAAGAGAGTGGTGAAAAACAAGGCTCCAGGAATTGACAGAGTACCAATTGAGATGTTTCAACAAACAGATGCCACGCTGGAGGTGCTCATTCATCTACGGAAGACAGCTTCCTGGCCAACCAACAGAAGAAATCCATATTTGTGCCCATTTCAAAGAAAGGTGACCCAACAGAATTCAAAAATTATTGAAGAATATCCTTAATATCATACACAAGTAAAATTTTGCTTAAAATCATTCAAAAGCAACTGCAGTAGTATATCTACAGGGAACTGCCAGAAGTTCAAGCCAAATTCAGAAGAGGATATGGAACGAGGGATATCATTGCTGATGTCAGATGGATCTTGGCTGAAAGCAGAGAATACCAGAAAGATTTTTTACTTGTGTTATTGACTATGCAAAGGCATTCAAATTATGGATAATATTGCAAAGAATGGGAATTCCAAAACATTTAATTGTGTTCATGAGGAACCTCTACATAGACCAAGAGGCAGTCGTTTGAACAGAACGAGAGGATATTGCATGGCTTAAAGCCAGGAAAAGTGTGTGTCAGGGTTGTATCCTTTCACCATACTTATTCAGTCTGTATGCTGAGCAAATAATCTGAGAAGCTGGGCCATATGAAGAAAAACTCAGCATCAAGATTTGAGGAAGACTCATTAACCTCCTGCAATATGCAGATGACACAACCTTGCTTGCTGAACGTGAAGAGGACCTGAAGCACTTACTGATGAAGATCAATGACTGTTGCCTTCAGTATGGATTATACCTCAACATGAAGAAAACAAAAATTCTCACAGCTGGACCAATAAGCATCATCATGATAAACAGAAAAAATATTGACCTTCTCAAGAATTTCATTTTACTGGGATCCACAGTCAACACCCATGGAAGCAGCAGTTAGGAAATCAAAAGATGCATTGCAGTGGGCAAATCTGCTGCAAAAGATATCACTTTGAGGAGTCAGGTGCGCCTAACCCAAGCCATGGTATTTTCAGTCACCTCATATACATGAGAAAGCTGGACAATGAATAAGGAAGACCGAAGAAGAATTGACGCCTTTGAATTATGGTGTTGGTAAAGAGTATTGATTATACCATGGACTGCCGAAAGAATGAATAAATGTGTCTTGAAAAAGTACAGCCAGAATGCTGCTTAGAAGGAAGGATGGCAAAACTTCATCTCACATACTTTGGACATGTTATCAAGAAGGACCAGTCCCTGGAGAAGGACATCATGCTTGGTAGAGAGTCAGCGAAAAAGAGGAAGACCCTCAATGAAATGGATTGATACAGTGGCTGCAACAATTGACTCAAGCATAACTACGATTTTGAGGATGGTGCAGGACCGGGCAGTGTTTAATTCTCTTGTATGTTGGGTCGATATGAGTTGGAACTGACTTCAGGGCACCTAACCACAACAGAGACATGAAAACTAAATACAATACCTGACCCTAGACTGGATACTCTCCTGGAGGGAGAAAAATGTTATAAAGGACATAATTGGGTCAACTGACAAAATTGAAATACAGATAGTAGATTAGTATTGCATCAATGTTAAATTCCTGAATTTGATAGCTGCACTGTAGTTATATAAGAGAATGTCCCCATTCTTAGGAAATACACACGGAAAATTTTAGGGGTAAAGATCCATGATGTAGGTAACTTACCCTCACATAGTTTAAAAAAAAAAAATGTGTGTGTATTTACATTTATGAAGTCCCTGGGTGGTGCAAATGGTTAACTCACTTGGTTGTCAGTTAGAGTCTACCCATAGGCATCTTGGAAGAAAGGCCTGATAATCTACTTTCAAAAAACGAGCCATTAAAAACCCCCATGGAGCACAGTTTTACCCTGACACAAATGGAGTCACCATGAGTTGGAATTGACAGCAACTTCTTATTTAAATTTTTATTTATATATGGAGAGAGAGAGAGATTGAGAATATGGTAAATCTCAGCGGCAACAACCTCCAAGTATCAGTGGCTTACAGGAATACTTTATATCTCACTGATGACCATGTTGGCAAAAGGATGAATCTGGGTGAAGGGCACGAGGATGTTTTTGTACTGTTCTTATTCTTACAACTTTTCTGTACGTTTGAAATTCTCTCCCAAGTAAAAAGTTATAAAAAGTCATTTTTGGCCTAATCCTGAGCTCTCATTTTATTAAATATTTTTGTACTTTGGTTCATATTCCATTTCAGTTCTTTTGATTTTTTTATATTCTGTACATGCAGAAGCTATTAGTTTGTATGGTCATGCTTTCTTACATTTTAGTGTTCCTTTGAATCCTGAAAGCAGAGTTTTATAAACCTTCTTCATTAATTTTTGTATGTAGAATAATTAAGGAGTGGGGCATTTCCCATCTACATTTAATTAATTTGCTTTCCCCTAAATACCTGGAACTTACAAGCTTTAGAATAACAAGCATGTTTGATAAAATAATAATTCCATTAAGGACTGATGTGAGACATGAATCTAAAGAAAAATAGTTCTGATTTCTTTTTCTAGCAATACCTGCAGTACCTACTTTTCCCACATGAGGCCCTCCTGTATTTATTTCTTTGAAAGGATTATTTTCTGTTATTAAGGGAGGTCAACTCTGCCTAGGACTCATATATATCGGTATTTAATAGAAGTCAGTAGGAAAAGACGGGGCATAGATGGGAGGGAGAACAGAGAGAATCTTACATGAGGCATAGTCATTTGAAATAGGAATTAGTGTTGTTAGTGATGGGCTTTGGAGTCAGACCATTCTAGGTTTATACCCTAACGCTTCCACTGGCTAGCTTTTGACCTTGGACAAATTACTTCACCTTTCTAAGCCCTTTTCCTCATCTATAAAATGAGTTTAATAATAGGATCCTTGGCAAGTGTATTGAAAGTATTAACTGAGATAATGTATATAAAAAACCAAATCCACTGCCGTCTAGTCGATTCCGACTCATAGTGACCCTATAGGACAGAGTAGAACTTCCCTGTAGAGTTTCCAAGGAGCACCTGGCGGATTCGAACTGCCGACCTTTTTGGTTAGCAGACATAGCACTTAAGCACTGCACCACCAGGGTTTCCATATAATGTGTATAAACCAAACCAAACCAAACCCACTGCCTTCAAGTTGATTCCGACTCATAGTGACCCTATAGGACAGAGTAGAACTGCCCCATAGAGTTTCCAAGGAGCTCCTGGCAGATTTGAACTGCCGACCTTTTGGTTAGCAGCCATAGCACTTAACCACTACGCCACCAGGGTTTCCATAATGTGTATAGCATATAGTAAACACTCAATAAATATTAACTATTATAGTTATTATTACAAATAACAGTAATACAAAATAAAAAGTACTAAGTGCGAAAAAAGAGGTATAAATGTTTGTTTTAACCATTTGATTTGGAGGAGGAAAAACCTAATTTACCTAGGGGGATCAGTGGGCTTTTCATAGATAAGGTGGCATATGAACTTAGAAGAACACTCCAGGCAGACTAAAGAGCATGAAAATCATGGTGTAAAAAGAAAAAGCTTGTCTTCAGAGCCAAAATAGGCCACATCCAAATTGTTGACCATGCATTTTAAAAATTACGGAATTTTACCACTTTTTACCACCTCCAACAGTGGCCTAAGCCACCATCATCTTCTGCCTGTGTTATTGTTATAGCTTCCTACCACATCACCCTGTCTTACCTTTGCTCCCCCTACAGTCTAATCTGAACACCGCAGCCAGAAAGATCCTTTTAAAACAAGTCAGAACTCTCCATGACATTCCACCTCACTCAAAGTAAAAGCCAAAATCCTACAAGTAGAAGCCTACAAGTAAATGCCAAAGCCTATGTAATCTGCCATGCCATCCCACCTCACACACTCCTCTTGCTTTGGTGACCTCATCTCCTACCACTCGTCCACTCTCCCATCTTCTACTACTGGCTCCAGTGCCTCTGACCTCCCTGCACCATCACTGCACTAATCCCCCAGCCCGCACTGTGTATTTGTGTGTTTTGTAGTATTGATTGCTTTCTAACGCACCATGTAATTTACTTGTTATGTTTTTGCCCATTGTCTCTATTCGGCAACTAGAAGGTAAGCTTTGGGAAGGCAACTGTCTTTGATTTGTTCTTTGATGTGTCTTAAGCAGCTAGGACAACTGGCACAGAGTAGGTACTCAGTAAGTATTTGGTGAATGAATAAAGAGATCAGTTAATATCTATGCTTTAAGAAGATTAATCTGATAGAAATTTCAAAAATAACAAGGTCAGTTAAGATACCCTTGTAATAGTCTTGAACAGCACTGTTGAATAGAAATAAAATGAAAGCCACATGTGTATTGTTAAATTTCGAGTAGTCACATTTTTAGTGTTAATGTTAAATGGTGGTGTGTTTAATTTCAGATTCCAGTTGTTCATTGCTAATGTTTAAAAAAAAAAAAAGGAAATTACTTTTGTATATTAAGCTTGCTCTAACCACTTATTAGTTTCAGGAGTTTTTTTGTCAATTGTTTGAGATTTTCTATATAGACAGAGTATCATCTACGAAGAAAGACATTTGTATTTCTTCCTTCTCAATCTATATACCTTTTATTTCCTTTTCTTGTCTTATTGCATTTGCTAGGACTTCCAGTACATTACTGAATAGGAGTAATTACAGTGTATTTTTGTCTTTCTCTCAGTCTTAGAAGGAGAACACTTAGTTTCTCACCATTAAGTGGGGTGGTCACTGTAGGATTTTTATAGATGTTCTTTGACAAGTTGAGGAAGTTCCCTCTACTCTTCCACATTATTTTAAAAAAATTTTTAAAGAAACATGTAAAACTAATTTACCTGTTTAATTAGTATATCTAAATTATGTAATATATCTAAAATGTTATATTTTAACATGTGTTTTATTCATCTAGTTTTGCTATAACAGAAATACCACAAGTGGATGCTTTAACAAACAGAAATTTATTCTCTCACAATCTAGGAAGTTAGACATCCAAATTCAGGGTACCAGCTCCAGGGGAAGGCTTTCTTTCTCTGTGGGCTCTGGGGGAAGGTCCTTTTTATCAATCTTCCCCTGGTCTAAGAGCTTTTCAGTGCTCCTGGCTCTTCCTTGATGATAATGAGGCCCCCCTGTCTCTCTGCTTGCTTCTCTCTTTTATATCTCAAAAGAGATTAAGATACAACTTAATCTTGTAGATTGAGTCCCGCCTCATTAACATAACTGCTTCTAATCCTGCCTCATTAGCATCACAGAGGTAGGATTTACAAAACATAGAAAAAAATCACATCAGATGACAAAATGGTGGACAGTCATACAATACTGGGAATCATGGCCTAGCCAAGTTGACACACATTTTTGGGTGACACAATTCAATCATGACAACATGTAATAATATAAAAATTCACTAATGAACTGTTCTACATTCTTTTTCATACTTGAAATTTGAAATCCAGCATTATTTTACACTTACAGCACATGTCAATGTGGACATTAAATTTTCATTAGAAATACTGAATCTGTGTGTGGAGTTCATAAAATTTATAGTTGGAAAAGGTAGCTTTACATACCAAATTGTTCCAAATACAGTTAAAAATTTCCAGTAACTAAACTGAGTGTCAAAAATCATTTACTTTTCATATTTGTACCCACATTGACTAAACTATTTCATCTTTTCTTAGAAGATTTGATTTACCTTGGAAGCTAAATCATTTTTAAACTACACCTGTTAGTTCAATATATTCACTAATTCTTGTGTCAATTCAGCATTATTAACATCAAATTCAAAGAGGTGTTATATAAATTGGAAGCAACTTTAAATTGATCAGTTTTAAGGAAAACAAAAAAGCAATCAATAATACAAAACACACAGCTCTGGTGGCGCAATGTTAAAGTGTTCACCTGCTATCCAAAAGGTCAGCGATTTGAACCCACCAGCCCTTCTGTAAGATAAAAGACCAGGCTATCTGCTCCTGTAAAGATTATGGCCTAGGAAACCCTATGGGGCAGTTCTTCTCTGCCATATAGGGTCCCTATGAATTGGAATGGACTTGACAGGAAACAACATCAACAAAATTACTTCAAATTTTTTTTTTTTTTTTTAGTTTTTATAGCCAGTTTACAAAATACTGTCAATAATTTAAATCTACATACTGATTTATAGTAAAGTATGTATATGTATATGCATAATTATTATTATTGATATAGATTACAAAAATTTTCCATTTCAGTACAAGTTCTCATACATTTCTAGCTTCACAAATAAACTTTTCCTTTCCTTGGAGCTTCAAATTTGACTCATTCATATGCAGTGTGATATCGATGGAAAAATGTAAATCACATTGCTATTTTTTGTCTTTGATTATTAAATATTTCTTTTGTTTTAAGAAAACCATGACTTGAACTTAAAAGTAAAGCACACCTTTTTGAAACTCATTCACAACTCAGCCAACGATCCTTGGCAAAGAATATAGGATCATTAAATTCATTGTCTTCTATTTCTTTTAATGATTTCATAAACTGGTGATTATTTATAGGATTTTCACGTATATGCTGGATAATGTTAACAACTGTATGCATGATGCTTTTTATACTATTTCCCCCCAGAAAGCTGAGCACAAATATTTTCAATACATATCATACAGTAGGATGAAACAATAAAGAAAACATCAATCTCTGGTTTTAAATTTTTAATAAATCTGAGTTTTTGACCCAGCATAGCTGGAGCACCATCTCTCATGATAAAAAACTTTTTTGTTTGTTTTGTTTTTCCATATCTAACTTGAGTCTTCTTTAACAGATATAAAAGAATTAAAAAATATCTCCTCCATAAGTTTGAAGTTTTAGGCTGCAAGTTGAAAATACTTTGTTGTAAATTTAGAAGTCCTGAAACAAAGCATGCCAAAAGTATGAACTGGGTAATTTCTTATATCACATGGCTCACCTAAAGTGAAGTAAAAGTATTTGCAAGTTTTCAAATTTTGAATCAATTGATCATTGATGTTGTTATAAATTCTTGCATTCTGTGGGCATGTTTGTTTTGTGGCTTAATTGAAGATCTTTCCATTTTAGAAAGTGTCTTTTTCTCATATTTTTCTGACAAAATTAACATAAGTAAAATTACCGTTAAATCAAAAAATGGTTTCTTTCCCTGTGTAGGATTCCAAGCTATTTTATAGCTAGCCAAAGTTACAAATGTTGGACATAGAATTCTGATTTTAGGTGACTGATTCATTCTGTTTTGACTGTTGAAAGGAAATCTATCATGTTCACTATGCCTTTGCAAAAATATCTCTTAATATTCTTCACTTTTTTATATATTTAGAAAACTTTTCTCGCACAAAAAACAGCTTTTTTGCTTTGTTCTCCCCCAACAAATTGCACTTCCATTCATTGTGAAATTCGCGGCACATCTTCCTCTAGTCTCTTTTTTTTTCTTTACTGATCCAGCCATTTTACTTGTTAATTCACCTTAAAATTTGAGAAGTGATTGTCCAGATAATAGGTAGTGGAGGATTTAACGGGGTAGCGGTAATGGGAATACACCAAAGGGACCAGTGTGAAAGCTCCACGGAGATAAAGTCAACCAGACATAACAATGTTAGAATGCGCAGTAATAAGCAGAGAGAGCAGCCTTGTGATTTGTTGATTAAGAGGGTTATAACGATGCAATTAACAACATAGGAGAAATGAGGTTGAGAGTAAAGATATTTTAATTTATAGTATTGTTTACTATTTAGTTTCCAGTTTGCAGAAAAAGAAAAATATCTGTATATGTCTTTGTGTTTACAAACCCACAGGCATGTGTACTGAAACACAACTCTTGATTCCAGAGGCAAGCACTTGCAGTAAAAAATAGACCACCTGAATCAACCTGACAGCTATCCATTTCTTAATAGATCATGTGTTGACCATGCATACCATTCAGTTTCTTTATGTATATATTGTTGTGGTAGTGTTGTATGCTGTGGAGTTGACCCTGTGTCATAGTGACCTTATATGACCGAGTAGAACTGCCCCGTAGGGTTTCCTAGACTATCTATAATCTTTATGAGAGCAGATCACTAGATCTGTTCTCCCGCGGAGGGGCCGATGGGTTTAAACAGCCCACCTTTCGGTTAGCAGCCGAGCACTTAACCATTATGTCACCAGGGCTCCTCTTACGTATATAGCATGATACTATTCTGTTAATGGGATCTGAGTGGTACAGACTTACTATTAATGAGTTTCTAGGCTTTAGTGAAAATACTACCTCTGCATTTTTCCAAGAATCTCCTTTTGTTCACAATTAATGAAAGAGCCTTTAAAAATTAGAAATTGAGAGTAAGAGTGTATAACTCTTAATGACTTAAAAATCAGAAATTTTAGTTGTATGAAATTTGGCAAAGTTTTCTTCCCTCTTATTTTGGTATCTTTTTGAAGATCTTGACATGAAGTCAGCACAGTAATAATAATTGCACCAAATAAATCCTTTAAGTCCACTGGAAATCACTACTGGATTGATTCTTAGTTTGTTTTCCAATAACGGTTGCCAGTTGCTTCCAAAGGGGCAGAAACCTGTTGCCATCGAGTCGATTCTGACTCATAGTGACAGGGGGACACAGTTTGATATCCTTTATTCGTTCACTTTTACACTTGTAATTGAATTATTTGAGATAGTGGCCTGGTCCTAAAAACAGAATAATCTCCCCTTTTGAAGGTGCAATACCAGTTGCCATCAAGTTGATTCTGATTTATGGTGACCCATGTGTGTCAGAGTAGAACTGTGCCCCAGAGGGTTTTCAAAGACCAGTTTTTTATAGCTCACCAGACCTCTGCGTGTACTCAAACCACCAACCTTTTGGTTAGCAGCCCAGCACATTAACTGTTTGCGGAGGGTGTATTAGCTATTTTAAATTATGGGAATTCATTTAACTTCATTTTGTGTAGTGACCTGAAAAAAAAAAAAACAGTGAGGAACTAAAAGGAGGCAGGGACAAAGGAGAAAGAAAAGGAGAGTAGGCTAGAAATAAATAAAAAGGAAAGAACAAGCTATAAATGGATCCTTTTTCACCAGAAAGATCAAGTCCATTATTTTTTGACAACCAGGAGTGGCTACCAGAATACTAACTCACTGTTCTGTAAAGAATTGGCTATGCTGTTCTCCAAAATCTAAATATTTTTTGATGAGTATTTGTGCCTTAGAGAATAACCCAACCTTACCATTTAAATTCATGGGCATAATTTCCCACGAAATTACACTTATTATTTTTTCTTCAAGTTATAACAACTTTTAACAGGCATGGGCCGTTCTTCTAGCAACTACCTTTGATCAACTTTCTAAAACTACTCTCACACTTAAGCTGTTTTTAAAGTTTCTTTCAGCATAGCGCTATGACCTAAGGCAGCAATGAATTGGTGCACTCCAAAACTCAAATATTTAGCCTGTCTGAACCAGTCTTTGCCCTAAAGAAACACGGGAAATTATTCATTTGGCAATCTCTCTACGTTCAGATAAGCCCAACTGTAGTCGACCTCACCTGTGCAAAGGTTGGGTTGCATGCTTGAAGAGAGCAAAGTCCTGAGACAGAAATGTAAAGTCAAATCAGCACAGGATTCTCTGTGGATAAGTAAAATTGAAAAAGAACTTAGTAACAGCTGGTGCAGCTAGCATGTGAGTTATCTTAGTTTATGGATGAAGCAACAGAGGACACTTTAAGAACAGATTAAGTAAATGTATCCCTAAAAGAGACAATAAGTTGCCCCAAAACAGATAATTGAAGAGACCTGCCATTCCTCAGAGCCCTGTTTGTTGGTGCAGTGGTTAAATGTTCAGCTGTTAATGGAAAGGTTAGCCACTCAGAGGGAGACAGATGTGGCAGTCTGCTTCCATAAAGACTTACAGCCTTGGCAGGATTTTTACTCTCTTCACTGACTCGTAATGCCACCTTTGTGGTGTACCAATTTTCTAGATGATGTTTTTTCCAGGTTATTGCTATTGGGGACTGTGCTACTATGGACAAAGTTTTCATGTCTCTGGTTAAAGTTGCGAGCAGTTATTGCAGTTACTCTTGGTTATTTTACCTGAGGCGCAGACTCGGTGGGTCATGGGGTGTGTAAATGTTGCACTTGGTAATGCCAAACCGTTTTCTAACTTGCATCAGTTTACACTCTCCACAGCCTTTCCAACACGCGGTATTGTCAGACTTTATAATTTTTGCCAATTGAATGGGTATAAAAATGTACCGTACTGTATTCTTGCTTTATATTTCCCTGATCAGATCACCAGTGATGCTTTCTTGGCCACATGTATTTCTTCTTTGGTGAAATGGCTCATCCCCTTGTTTTATTGGATTATTTGTGTTCTTATTTGCATAAGAAATCTCTATGCCGTTTTGATACTAATTCCTTGACAGTTGTGCTTATTGTGAATACATTCTCCCAGTTTCAACTGTCAAAAAGGTGGGGAGGGGCAATAAGTAATAACTGAGGACATGTTCACATTTTTACACTTTTAGAGATTGTATTCCTTTGTGCATTTATTAAACAGTAAAGCCTCTAATTTTAAGAATTGATATGACTTCCCACTCACTTTTTATTCTTCTCTAGTCATCTGAATATTTTATAGTTTTTTCAGTATAACACTAGAGGGAATTCTAAGATGCCATCTCATCTTCAGAGAGAAAAAGAAAAACATGTATTTGTTAGTCATTTCTATCCTAGTAGAGTGCTCTAATAAAATGTGCCTATGCTTCCATTTCAGATGGTTGCTTGTGACCTCAGAATGTCAGCTTTTATTTTGTATTAAAAACCCTCTTCACAAGGATCCTTCATGCTGCTCTTTTATGGCCATAGCCACCTCCTTCCATCCCACCCGCTTCCCTAACTCCTGGCAACCACTAATCTCTTCTCCCTATCTGTAATTTTATCATCTCAAGAATGTTATATAAATGAAATACAGTACCTAACTTTTTGGAATTGGCCTTTTTCACTCAGCATCATTGCCTTGAGATCCATCCAAGTTGTTGTGTATACCAGTAGTTCCGTTCTTTTCATTGCTGAGTGCATGCAAACTGGTGATACCTGAATAAGGTTGGTGGGTTATATCAATGTCGATTTCCTGGTTATGATGTTGTACAATATTAATGCAAGATGTAACCATTGGGGGAGTCTAAATGAAGAGAACACAGGACCTCTTTGTATTCTTTCTTAAAATTATATGTGAATGTACAATTATCTCAAAATTAACAGTTAATAAAAAAGCAAAAAAAAATCCTCTTTGAGAAAAAAGATTATAAAGCTCTTAAAGAGCTTTGACAGCAAACTGAATGGAGAAACTTATTATACAAAATTGATTGGATTTATTTTTCACCATTAATTCCATTTTTGTGATTCAGAAAATGGTATGTTCTCCACCATTAGACTCTGTCCAAGAAACTGCCTAAGGTAAAGAGAGACTGCTTGGAAAAGGAACATGAGGACATAGCTTTGGGACAGCCCAGTTGGCATTCCTGTCTGCACAGACACCAGCCATACCTAGTGATTCACTCGAGGTAAACATAGCATCCTAAGCAAATATTGGCAAACAAAAAGTGTCTGTTTCTGAATTCTCATTTCAAAAAAAAAAAAATTTAATATAGATCTTACCATCTTATGAATTCTGAGAGAAATTTTATTCTCCTATTCAAGCTACAGATGCAATTTTAATTGTGTTAGATTAATTTGAATCACAGAATTTCCCATGTTGAAGGAATTTGGAAGGGAAGTAATCTTATTCTTCATAGAAACCTTCCAGTTCATTTGATCATAGTATTGCCTATAGTTGGCTGGCCAAGTTAGAATAGATGATGGTAAGGTTCTAGGTTCCATCCTGTAAGCCACTCAGACTCTGACTGTTCAGGGACCACTCATCAGACTCTTTCATCAATTGCTTCACACATGCCTATTGTTACTCATAAGGAAGACCTGGCAAGAGAATTTAAGAAACATTTATTAAATATTCATTTTGTATGAAAGTGCTGTGTGAAAACTAGACATATGTCTTAAAGAAACCATCAGTCTAGTAAAAGAAGGAAAGAAAAGAAAAATAGAGCAAAACTGTCACTTCCTAGAAAGCATTTCAGAATTGGTGCTGTGTAGCTGGAGAGTTGTTAAGAAACATGTTTGTATACCAAGGCTACCGTTACTTCTTATTGTTTTCCTTATTTAACAAAAAACAAATGCAGATCTCTAAAATCCCATAGGCGGTTACTAAGAGAGCACCTTTCAGGGTGTATTTTAAACATCTTTGTAAATGCCAAACATTGTATGTTTCTTAATGTTAGAGCAATATATATTAATTTGGCTGACAAACTAGTAAATTTTACCCAAGGAGGAAGTGGTGATAAGGCAGTTGATACTATAAAACTCTTATCTTGGCAGTTTACTGTGTGAAAAACACTTTCAGTGCTTTTATTTCAATATAGGACTCATGACATTGTGTTAAATGATATATTCACAAACTTTTTTAGAGTTAAAAACAAGGCTTCTCTAGTCATGCCGAATCCCACATAGATAAATCACTCTGCTTGAAAATGTTTTACTTCGATTCCTTGTCATTCATGTGTTGATGTCTAAGATAGTCTGTGACCGTGGATTTTAAATTGAGTTGTGAACTCTGTCACAGTTCTTCAGTATTAAAGGCAGCTGATTTCCTGGTGTGATTGCTGGTGTCTGTCTGCCACCCTTGAACACATACCCTTCATCATAACACGTTTCCCATTTCCACTCCTGCTTTTTCCTCTTCCCTCCCTTTGTATCCTTAATCAATAACTGTTTCCCCCTTTTTCTTCCATCAGTTTATAAGATCTCTTTACATCGTAAGTATATTAACCCTTTTCCTACCAAATGTGGGGCAAATATTTTCCCTTATAAACAAATTGCCTTTCTAATTCTTTTCAAAGTTTTTAAAAACAGGCATTTGTATGTTGTCAAATCTTTTATGTGATTTTTCCTTTTTTATATAACCTTTTTAAAATTCATTCCTAGCCAGATTTTAGATGCATATTTACCTATGTTTTTCTTTATGTAACCCATCTAAGAAGTTCTTTTGTTTGGTATATGATATGAAATGAGGGTCTACGTTATTTTTTTTTTTTTTAATTTTTATTGTGCTTTAAGTGAAAGTTTACAAATAGAGTCAGTCTCTCATACAAAAATTTATGTATACCTTGCTATGTACTCCTAATTGCTCTCCCCCTAATAAGACAGCACACTCCTTCCCTCCACTCTATTTTCATGCCCATTTGGCCAGCTTCTGACCCCCTCTGCCCTCTCATCTCCCTTCTGGACAGGAGATGCCAACATAGTCTCATGTGTCTATTTGATCCAAGAAGCTCACTCTTCACCAGTATCATTATCTATCCCATAGTCCAGTCCAATCCCTGGCTGAAAACTTGGCTTTGGAAATGGTTCCTCTCTTGGGCAAACAGAAGGTCTGGGGACCATGACCTCCGGGGTCCTTCTAGTTTCAGTCAGACCATTAAGTCTGGTCTTTACACTTTTTTTTTTTCCCAAATAGTTTTAAATTCTCACATAACGTACGGTCTTTGGGAATATCTGGTCTTTCTAGTTGCTTTGTCAATAAATATTTATTGGGTGAATTGAATGAATGTTTTATCTCTTATTTGGCCAATACCAGCTGCTGTAGCTTTATGTATGTCTTAAATCCTTTGACTAGGTTCCATCTTGTTTGTTTTTCTTTCTAATTTTTTTTCCAGTTTTCAATGATCTGTTCTTCTAAATCAACTTAAGAATCTTATTGTGATACTTAGATTCAAATTTAGAACTCTGTCAGATTCCTCCAAAATAAGCAAAAAAAAAAAAATCATAAAAAAAATTGATTCGTATTGAATTAATCACCTCTTTTTTTTTTTAACAGTTAATTCGGAATGAATACATTTTCTGTTCTGAAATCAAGTCTCCATTAAACCCCAAACTTCAGATTAATTATAATTGTTCAATATCTGGAAAAGTAGCCTTTGAGCTATACCATGTTGTAATGAAGAGAGTTTAAACACTGATTATGAAAGGAAGTATCTGATACTATAAATGTTTCCTTTGGGTATTATTTGCAACCAGAATTGAAGAAGTAGGGAAATCTTTTTTTTTTTTTTTTTTTTTTTGATGTCAACCCTCACTAAACCAAAACATAGATGTTCAGGGTTAAAAATATCTTCAAAATGGGGGATTAACTAATTAATATTTATATTGCAAACCTACAACTTTCACATAGTAAAATTTATCAGATGTACTTGTGTGTCTGTCCTTGATTAGGAACTTCTGTTTATAAAGGAGAATGAATATTGTTTCTTTGATTTTTTTTTATGTTCAGAGGCAGAAATCAATTTTGCACCTTTTGGAGAGTCAGGCAGCTGCAGGTAAAGAAGTTGACAGCTCTTGGGAGGGTTAATTAGAGCTAATTATAATTTGATCGACCTGCTTTTCCTCTAAAAAGCTTTAACCAAACCTTCCTTTGTAAAGTGAGGATTTTGCTTTTTCACACAAACTAGACAAAATCGTTGTTTCTTGGATTTGCAGATATCTATTATTATATGCTTTACAAAAAAGAGTTGCCACATAGAATCAGAGATTTGGGTGACGTTAGAAAGGACCTTCAAGATTACATGGCACTTGAAAGCATGAGAGACTCATGATGGAAAATTGTCATTTTTAAAGAAATATAAACCAGTGTATTTAATCTTACATATTTAATGGAAAACCAAAAAATAAAATTATCAAACACAATCAAGTGTAACTGTCCTTTCACAACCTTTTTTTTCAGTCCATTTGGTTTTGAGAGAATCTCATTTGCTTGGTAAATACCATAAAAGGATTTTTTTTCAGTTGTGTATAAAGAGAGGATAAGGACATGATTTGCTTTTCATTATATGGTGCTTTTTCCATAGCATGGTTTATCTGTTTTATGGTTGTTACTGTGATTATTCAAATGAAATGTAATTCTACTAATATTCCCATAAAATTGAAACCTTTTAATGAAGAACTTTCCTATGGAAGCTTCTTACTAATAAGATTTCTAAGACAGTTATTACATATGAAAAACCAAATCATCATATGTGCTTATTGTCAACTCAACTATCCACTCATTTTATGTTAAGTGGACCATCTGTTCATGGTAGATAGGACTTTCATTCCCAGACAGCTTGTGTTCTAATTGGGCAGTCAAGATTCTCTGAGTTTAGAAAGTTAGGTGATAAAATATTTGAATGACAGTTCAAGATAGCAGTAGGAGATATGCAGAAGTATGTGATTAATTACACACAGCAGATATTACACAAGATGGGAGAGACAATTCAAAGCTGAACAGGTCCAGGAAAACTAGAGAAGATGGAATCTGAGCTAGGCCTGGAGGATGAGAACTGGGTGAAGAAAAAAGGTACCCCCAATGGAAGGAATGATGTGATCAAAAGCATCGTGGAGGTGAGAGAGTTCAGTCTGGGAAATACAGTTAGTTAATACACTTGGATTTGGTAATCATGTAAGAGCGTTGGTTGCACTAAAGCTGGAAGGATTGAGTTGGAACAAGTAGTGAAGAGTTTTGAAGTGTGGAGATTGAAGATGTGTTTTATCATGTAGCTCTCAGGGTTTGTTACACATGGTGGAACTTGAACAATATCTTAGGAAAATCAGCCCATCAGAAGTTCGAAGGGTACATTGTGAAGAACACAGTAGGCAGGAAGATCACTTACGTGATTCTTGGAGTATTCAAGCACGAGGTGATAAAAACATGCATCCGTAATGTGGTGAGAATGAGAATTAAGGAATGGCTGCAAACTACATCATAAATGAAGATTGTGGAGTGCTTGACAACTGGTTATGTAAGGAGATGGAGTAGGGAGCTGGAGGTATGGGTAGAAGAGGAGTGGGAAAAGAGAACGGGGAGAGCACTTATCAGAGGCATGTATAAAGTTCTGTGAATAAATTTTCTCCCCCAAATACATTCATGCTTAAATGGTCAGTTGTAAATTCATTCAGAAATACCTACCGTTGTAGGTGTTCGAGATTGCTTTGGGATCATCCATTGAAGGGTATACTATGCATATTTTAATAAATCAGATACAGTAAAGACCTGCAAAAGATGGACACTATGTAAGGCAGAACGCTGTCAGAGATGGAAAACTAAATAAAGAATGATAGAGAAGTGGTGACTGCACCCTGTCAAAGGTGGAAGACTTTCAAGACTTGGAAAAACAAGACAGCCCCATTGAGTCCCAGCTCTCACAGGCTTCACTGTATATATTTTACGAAAATTAGATGTAACTTGTTTTTGAAACACTTCCTTGAACAGCCCTCTCCCCCAGGTCACCCTCAGTCTTTTTCACAAGCTCTAGTGGGACCAAGACCAGGAAGGATTTTCCAGTGAGTGGACGTAGGAAGCTGATAAGAGAAGTACCCTTCAGGGCTTGGTAGCATAAGCCACATTACAATGGAACATACATCTCTTTCCAGTCTCCTTTCTCTCCTGTCAGCCATTGACATTTTGAAAGATTTACTGATTACCTTAAGATTTATAGAACTTCTAAGGTTAGCAGTGTGGATGTGCTAGCTTAATTACAATGTGCGACTGCAGCTAATCCTTCTTCCTTCTACTTCAGGGAGCCGTTAGGACTCATAACTAAAGAGGAAAGGGTTTTACGTAATTGTTGCTAACATTTTAAAAAGACAGGTGCATACTGTGTTTCCAAACAACTTCTCTGAAATCCGCAAACTGGTATTATTAATTGAATGCCACAGACGAGCCTTAATAAATTACGTATTTGAGCTCTCTAATCAGGAGGGTGATTAAATATATTTTCCAAAAGTAGTAAAGAGGAAAGAGAAAAAAACTGTACCAAAAACTGTAATAGTTTCTTTAACCCTCTTGTGAGAGCTGTTTTGATCTTGTAAAGTAGGTGGTATTATTCTCTGTTATACAGATGAACAAACTGAGTGTTAGAGACAGAATTACACAGCCAGAAAATGAAAAAAGAAAAAAATCACAGCTCTAAGTTTCTGACCTAGGTATGTCTCATCTGAAGCCCATGTTTTTAATTCAGTATCATGTTGCCTTGTGGGGAAAAAGCACTTTATATGGAAAAATACATAGGATATTTGTCCAAACACAGTCACATAGCCAAGTTCAAAGCATTTGTAACATACACAGACTTTTGTTTGTTTGGATTATATTTTTAAAGAAGAATTTGGTCTGATCTTCCCTGAGGATTCATTGTGAAATCATGAGGTGGAAAAATCCTTGTTTGACAAAGGGACCGTATAATTTAAAGGTATTTCATCAGTATCACCAAAAAAAAATTGTCAGATATTTTACTGCGTGATTCAGGATTCTCTTCTAGCATGTTTGATCATATGCTTAGCATTAAAAAGCATAATGCTAAAGTAATCTTTTTTTCTGATTTACTATTACATCTTGGTTTTTTTTTTTTTTCAATTACCTAACTTTCTAAACTGAATCAAACTCTACCTAAAAGAATTAAAACTGAATCAAACTCTACCTAATATCAAGTAAATCAGCGAATTGACTGCAGCATTTGCCCTGGTGGGATTTCAAGCTCATGGTGAGGTACTGGAAAAATCCTGGCTCGCTCGTCACTGACATAGGAGGCTTTATAGTTATTTATTTATTACAAGACAGCCAGGGAGGAAAAGAAAAAACTGAACTTATGTGATCGTGTGCTGCTAAATACGGCACACCGCTGCTATCTTTTCTTCACTGCTTCCTCTAAACGTCATCATTTCCATGCACTAATCTTTTAAACAGCCATTCAGTGGGAATTAGGCTAGAACCTTGCTAAGGGGTCACATTCACCAGCCTGACAGTTATACATTTACAAAAGAAATAGCACGAATTTATTCAGCATCAAAACCTCTGCTTCTATTACCACCCAACTGCATTTCACACGGTATTACCATCAGTGCACTATAATGGCTATATAAATTCCATCCAGATTCCTCATTTAATTAACTAGCATTCTTTGAACAAAAATAAAAGTGCTGTTTTTATAGGGGAATAAAAGCTGCATGAAGTGAGTGTGAAGGAGACAAATCATCAAATTAGTTATTCTTCATTGCAGCTATGGAGAATTCTCTGCCCCTCCCCTTTCTCTTCAGAGGCAATATATTTTTTTCCAGCTTGATTGAATGGAAAATGGGAATGGTGTAGCAGGCTTGAATGTGTTTTAGTACTTTGTAATCGTTTATCCTCAGCCCATGCAGGGCTGGTCACAAATGATACTGTCATCTACAAGTGACTTTAACAATTTTTTTTGTCGTTGGAAAGGCATTATGACGTAGTAGTCAAGATCATACCCTTCAGAACTAGAATACCAGGGTTCAAATCCTCACTGGGCCATTTACTAAGTTCGTGATCTTGAGCAACTTAATTTTTCTGTGCTTCGGTTCCCTATCTATAAAATGTAGGTAGTAACAGGACGTACCTTACACAGCAGTGTGCACATGAGCCGAGGTGATCCATGTAAAATACTCAGCAGTGCCAGCGGGTAGAAAACCCCTGTCTCCCTTATGTACAGCAACAGCCTGATGTGACGTTGGTCAGGCTGGGACACTGGTGGTAAAACCAACCGATCTGGTGGGCTAAGTAGACGTCCTTTACTTTCCTCAGGTAATTCTTTCTAAAAGGGCACTTTTATTATAAGACAATTACCTTCAGATACAATGAGATAAAGTTTTTTGCTTCGGGGTATAGTAGGGAGTTGGTTGGCCCTATCTATCCATGTTGCACCCCACTGCCAGATTTAGCTTTCTAAAGCACTGTGTTTTCCTGTCATTTTCTGTTTAAAAGTCTTCAAGACCTCCCCAGATACAGGCTCTTCTGTCTGTCCTGTCATTTCTACCAGAGCCTGACCTCTTCCCTCTTTCCAACCTTTTTTATGCCATTACTTTCCTGTAGAAACCCTCTGCTGCATTTACACGGGTCTTGTCTCATTTCTCAAATGCGCCACATTTCTTCTTGCCTGTCTTCCTTTGTTCACGTTGTCCTTTTTGTCTGACATACCTTCCTGTCCTTCTCTTAACGAAGTCGTGCCTAACCTTTTAAGATGAGCCAGGAAAACAGAAGATCTTTTACCACTTTGTGTCTTTACCACATACTGTGGTTCTCTGGACAAGCAGCTACTAAGTTAACGTTGTTAATGATGATAAATTATCCCCATAGCTGTACTTTCAAACTATATTTAGAATCTAACCACTTCACACCACCTCCACCACTGTCACTTTGTCCAAGCTACGGTCACCTTTTGCCTTCTCTGTTCCTCTTCTCCATGTTTCCACCTGGCACACCACTTTACTCTACTCTCAATACAGCATCAAAAGTAATCCTCTTAAAATTTAAATCAGATCGTATCACTCCTCTGCTCAGAAACCCCCAATAACTTCCCAGCTCACCTGGAGTAAAAGCCAGAGTCCTTACATCGGCCTAGAAAGCCCCTTAAGGTCTGCACTCCACCCTACCCTCACCCGCATTCCTGGTACCACTCAAACGTCATGTCCTACTACTCCCCTCTTCCTGCCCGTAGTACTCTCTACATCTGTCCCTCTGGCCTCCTTGCTGTTCTCCAAAGATACAAAGCACCCAGTCCCAGCTCAGGGCCTTTGCAGAAACTATTGCCTCCTTGGGAAATCATGCCTCCAGCCCTCCTGCAGATCTCTGATCAAATATTACTTCAGTGAGATCTTCCTGATACTCCCTCCCTAATTTATTGTTTCCCTCCCCCAACTAGAATGTATGCTCTGATGATAGGGAGAGGCTTTTTGTCTATTTTATTTAGTGCTGTATCCCCACTACCTGGAACAGAACCTGATACATAAGCACTTAATAAGTATTTATTGAATGTATGAGTGAAAAATTGACCCTTAAGAATATGTCTATATTCCTAACCCTTTCCTGTGCTTCATATGTAGTTAGGCTCAAACGAGAGCAAGTGTCCTACAACAGCTTCACGAAAATTAAAATAGCCACAGTTGAATATTAGCCATGGCAATTGGAGCAGAAAGTTCCACTCCAAACAAGAGAGATTTCTGCATCAAGTAAAGAAAACAAATGGTTTACAGTATAATACCTGCCATGTTAAATTACATCAGTGTCTTGGGGGACTGTCCTTGACCCAGTGCCAAGCACATTTTGAGAGAGTAAGTGGTTTTGGCTACCCTATCCTCTTTCTAAGGTGGAGGGTGTAGCTAGTGTATGGTGTTTTGTTTGTCGGTCATTTAGAGGCAGAATAATGTGGTGGAAAAAAAAAAAAAAGCATTAATGTGGGAGCCAAGCAGACCCGGTTCCAACTCTGGCACTACTCTGTGTCCTTTTGACAGGTTATATGGTCTCTCTGTTTCCTCCTGTATAAAATGGTTTTTAATAATGCCGTTCTGAAGATTAAATAAGAAAAGACACATAAAGCATCTGAGATGTAACAGGTTTCATAAACACCTTGTAGGCATTGTGTCATACAGAGATAGCTATATATTTTACTGTTGAATTCTTCTGGTTTAAATCCAAAAGGAGGAGTAGCAGTTAGACCGATGTCTGTGAGAAAAAACTGTGGCCCCTGAGGCTTGGTCCACGGAGAAGCCCCACAACACTGTAAATCTGTCAGCAGCATCCGGGGAAGCTGCAAGACCCTTCTTAGAGCATGAGCTCTACCACCCAGTGGAGTTTTGCAGTAGTCTGCTCTTTTTGTCCTTTGAAACAGTTCTTATGCTTCTGTTTTCCAGTTTCATTTCTCTTCTACTTTCCTTATTTTCAAAATGTCATGCTCGGTGTATGAAGTGAGAGGTTCCATACTGAAAACTACCCAAGAAATCTACAAAGGAAAAATTACTGTTCAGCAGCAGCTTCACGTAATAAAATAACACAAATACTTTCAAACCACAAAGTGAAGAACATACGTATATTGATTACGTTTTTAGAATTAAAACTTCAACTGTTTTTTGTTTGCTTGTTTTGTTTGTTTGTTTTCAAGTGTTTTTTGTTTGCTTGTTTTTTTTGTTTGTTTGTTTTAAAAATGACATTATATCTTTAGGAAGCCAAAGCTGTAGTTGAAGAAACAAGAGCCCTCCGAAGTCGGATTCATCTTGCTGAAGCCGCACAGAGGCAGGCGCATGGAATGGAAATGGACTATGAAGAAGTAATCCGTCTGTTAGAGGCCGAGCTCACAGAGCTAAAGGCTCAGCTTGCTGATTATTCTGACCAAAATAAAGTAAGCAAAACAGTCCTCTCTTCTAGTTACCATGGTTTCCTTGCCGTTGTCATGTATCCTGTTTTCATTTCTTTTCATCTGCACTTCTAAACTAGGTCAGTGTTTGTATTATATTATTCAATGATGGGATGATGTGTCGTCAGGGAGGTAGCACGAAGGTTGCGAGCCTTCCTTTATCCAGATAGCTTTTGGGATGGAAAAGCATGTGTCCCAAGTTTATCTGGGTCATTGGTCAACGTTGTACCGTTCAGGCATAAAGTCCGAGAAATATTTTACATTTAATTGATTACAGTGGTTTTCTCTTTTGTGTCTAAACTTGCTAATTTGTCTGGTGGGGACAGGGGGAGAATCTAGGGATGGGTTTTGCTCTTTGATTAGAGCACTTACGGACGTGTGAAAATTAAATAATTTTTACCCCATGCCCAAAATAATTAATGGGGAGAAACCGAGTTAGAATTTAATGTTTGTTGTTTTTTGGGCTTTGTGCATTTTTCCAGTTTCAATAGCAAAATCCTGAATGCTTTTCAGAAGGCAAAATGAACCAATATTTTTATTCATAGAATACATGCTATATTCATTGAATATTCCTCAAAAACTATAATAGATATACATTTTTACTTCACTGATATAAGGTAGAATATTGAATAATTTAAACTGATATTTTATAACTTTGTAGAGATTTTTTACTTATAAACACAATAGGTGTTTTTGTCTTTCATAGTGTCATATTTCAAAAGAACATAAAACAATTTTTAATAATTTACAGTTATTTGATTTAAAAGTAAAACAGTTAAATACTTTAAATGTACTATGTGGAAATGAAACAAGTTTTAGAAAAACAAAATATAGGACAAAATCTGAAATTTTCATTGATTAGCTCTTGGGAGACATTAAGGTATTTTTGTTTAAATCTGTCCATTTAAACCAACTCCAAAAGAAGGCCCATGTTTCTATCACTCTTTGATAATATCACAAGGCCAAGACAAAACATACTACTTGAGAAAGCAGCAAGATTTAGGAACACTACGTGCATTTATTGTTTTTGACCCAGCATTTACATTCTGAAAACAGTGATATGTGATTTTGTTACATGAGTAATTTAACCTGATTCTGAAAATAATTGGCGAATATTGAAAGTACTTTTTTCAATAATTAAGTTACTTTTGGAGGAAAAGTCAACATCTTTAAGAATACCTTCTTTTTAGATACTATAACTTTCAAGGTGTTCATGTGAATTTGTTCAATTTTTTTTTTCTTTAATTTAGATTATTTACAATTCTCTCTTCCTGTTCCTAGCGAGAAACATTTTTGTCTGGTAGTATGATTACTACAATCAATTTAGTTCTTCTCTTTTTCGGCATAATGGGGGTTTCATGTCATTCTTCTCAACAACATCCTAAGCTAAGCCATTGAGCTGTCTCTGGAAATACCTTTTTTTCCCCAAATAAGATACATTAGATGTTGTTCTCAAGATTAAATGAAAAAAGACACATAAAGCATCTGAGATGTAATGAGTTTAATAAATACCTTGCGGGCTTCGCATCCTACAGAAGTAACTATATGTTTTGCTATTTGGACCTCAACATTTTCTAAACCCAGTACGAGTAGGGAAACAGAAGGGAAACTTTTTAATTGTTTAAGATAGTTTAAAGGGAGATGTTGACCAAGATGTAACAAGATTAAGATTCAAATATTAATTTTTAAGATGCAGTTCTTTTTCTTACATTGTTTTTATTTTTAGTTTAAAATTTTTCCCTCATCTATTTATTAACATATTTACCTTTTTTAAATACACATCCATCTTGTAAAATAAAATATTACCAATATCTTTGAAGACCCACAATGTTCCTTCCCAATTGCACCCCTCTTTTTTACCTTCTTCTTGAAGGATTCTAGAGGAAAATATTAAATGACAGAGGAAGCATCAAAAGAAACTGGAAGGAATACACAGACTCACTGTACCAAAAAGAATCGGTTGACGTTCAACCATTTTAGGAGGTAGCATATGATCAAGAACCGATGGTACTAAAGGAAGAAGTCCAAGCTGCACGGAAGGTATTGGCAAAAAACAAGGCTCCAGGAATTGAATGAATATCAAGTGAGATGTTTCAACAAACAACTGCAATGCTGGGGGAGCTCACTCATCTATGTCAAGAAATTTGGAAGACAGCTTCCTGGCCATCCGACTGGAAGAGGCCCATATCTGTACTCATTCCAAAGAAAGGTGATCCAACAAAATGCAGCAGTTATCGAACAATATCATTAATAACACACACAAGTAAAATTTTGCTGAAGATCATTCAAAAGCGGTTACAGCAGTACATCATCGGGCAACTGCTAGAAGTTCAAGCTGGATTCAGAAGAGGACTTGGAACAAGGGATATCATTGTTGATGTCAGATGGATCTTGGCTGAAAGCAAAGGATACCAGAAAGATGTTTACTTGTGTTTTATTGACTATGCAAAGGCATTTGACTATGTGGATCATAACAATTTATGGATAACATTGCAAAGAATGGGAATTCCATAACCTTTAATTGGCTTATAAGGGACCTGGACATAGACTAAGAGGCAGCCATTTAGACAGAACAAGGGAACACTGCATGGTTTAAAGAAAGGTGTGTGTCAGGGGTATATCTTTTCACCATACTTATTCAATCTGTGTGCTGAGCAAATAATCCAAGAAACTGGACTATGAGGAAGAGCACAGCATCAGGATTGGAGGAAGACTCATTAACAACCTGTGATATGCAAAAGACCCAGCCTTGCTTCCTGAAGGTCAAGAGGACTCAAAGCACTTACTAATGAAGATCAAAGACTACAGCCTTCAGTGTGGATTACACCTTAAAATAAAGAAGACAAAAATCCTCACAACAGGACCAATAAGCAACATCATGAAAAATGGAGAAAAAATTGAAGATATCAAGGATTTTATTTTACTTGGATCCACAATCAACACCTATGGAAGCAGCACTCAAGAAATCAAATGGTGCATTTTATTGGGCAAATCTGCTACGAAAGACCTCTTTAAAGAGTTAAAAAAGCAAAGATGTCACTTTAAGGACTAGGGTGCACCTGATTCAAGCCATAGTGTTTTCAGTCACTTCATATGCATTCCAATGCTGGACAATGAACAAGGAAGACCGAAGAAGAATTGAAGCCTTCAAATTATGGTATTGGTGAAGAATATGGACTACCAGAAGAACAAACAAATCTGTCTTGGAAGAAGTACAACCGGAATGCTCCTTAGAAACTTGGGCAGTGTTTTGTTCTGTTGTACATAGGGCCACTATGAATCGGAAATACCCCAACAGCACCTGAGGACAACAACCTTTACCCCAAGGAGCCGTGGTGGTGCAGTGGTTAAAGTGCTCAGTTGCTAACCAAAAGGTTGGCAGTTCGAACCCACCAGCTACTCTGCAAGAGAAAGATGTGGCAATCTGCTTCTGTAAAGATTACAGCCTTGGAAACCCTGTGGGGCAGTTCTACAGGGTCACCATGAGTTGGAATAGACTAGACAGCAGCTGGTTTCCTTTACTCTCAAAGATAACCACCTTATTATATTTACTGTTAATTATTTTCTTGATAATATTACTACCTGTGTATATATCCCTTAACAGTATATTGTTTAATTTTACCTATTTACCAACTTGTTTCTAATTTTTAATGATTATCTGAGAAATTTTAACATTCTATTTTAACTTAAATTACAAAATTAGTATCTTCCCCCTTCTTCAAAATGTTGTAAACACATAATAACTCCAATTTTCCCCTCCTTACTTAATTTCTATTTCTGTGAGTATTTTAGTTCTTGATTTTTGACCTTATGTATTAGTTACTATTACTATTTGTTTTGCCAGTAAACATTTGTTTAGATAGGCCCTATCTTTTACCATTTTCTGGGCTCAACATTCCTTCTTGTATTTCCGATCTTCTTACTAGGATCATTTCTTTTTTTTCCTGAAGTAATCCTTTAAAAATTCATTTAGTAAGGATCTGCTGGTAATAAATTTTCTCTGTTTTTGTTTGTCTGAAAAACATCTTTTTTGAACCTGTGATCTTCAAATATGTCTTTGCTACATCTAGAATGTTAGGTTGATATCTCATTCCTTTCACTGTTTTTATTCAGTGGTTGTGATGTCCGCTATCAATCTATCATTTGTTTGTAGAAAATCTGTTGTTTCTTTCTACCTGATTTTAAGATGTCTTTGTCTTTGATGTTCAGCATTTTGACTCTGATGAGTCATGTGTGGATTTATTTTTGTTCATGTTGCTTGGGATTTATTGGGCTTTCTAAATTTGAGGAGCAGTGAGTGTCTTTTGCCATTTCTGGAAAACCCTAAGCTATTATCCTGAGCTATTGCTGTTTCGTTCTTTCTAGAATCTTTTTTGTAATTCATATTAGATGTATGCTAGATCTTCCTCTTACTGTCTCTTTTTTATCTCTTCATTTTCGTATTTTCAATTTTTGTATTTGTGCTCCGTTATGACGAGTTTCTTTACCTCTGTCTTCCATTTCACCTGTGCTCTTTTCAACTCTACCTAATGTGATGTTAAACCCATAAATTGAGTTTCTAATTTAATTATGATTATATTTTTATTTTTCAAGAAATTGATATTTTGTATAATCTGGATCAATTTTGATAGTTACTTGTCCTTTTATTTACTTGCAATTTCCTCTTTTTTTTTAAATATTAAACATACTTGAAATTCTATATCAGATCTCTCCAATATGTGCTATCTTGATAGGTATGATCCTGTAATTTGTTCCCTTCAGCTGACTTTCATTCATGGTAGCTTATTTCCTCATATGTTTAGGTATTTTTGTTTGTTTGTTTTGTTTTTGTTTTTATTGTAAGGTCATATTCTTTGACACTTTGTATATATGGGAATTCTTTAAGATCTGAGTTTAGGATATATTTCTCCCAAGAAGTTTTGTGTTTGCTTCTATTAGCCTGGGGCTTTTTTTAAGTTTAAACTAAACTTTCAACATGTGGATTTTCTGGCCACACAGATAATGTAAGTTTTTGCCCCAAATCTGCATGAGTTAGGGCCTGTGCTTAGGAATTATTCGGGGGAGACTTTTTTTTACCCACTCTAAAAAAAACTCTACCAGAGCCAAAATCAAATCACTGTTTGCCTCTCTTATTTATTTCTTCCTCTTTTACCCATTAAAGGTTCCCTGTTTGCCATTTGCTCCTGGTGAAACTCAAAGCTGTAGGCCACCAGGGATCAACATATACACTCAGAGCCAATTAGGCTGCAGTGCTGTCTTACCTCACTGGGCTCGCCCTGCATTGCTGTTGCTCTTCTCTGTGGAATTCCCTTAGTTTCCTGCCAACTCAGGCCTACATTAGATTATATTACGTTAAACATATACGTGTATCTCCAGCATTTACAATTGTTCTCTTGTGGTAAGAGTTTCTATCAACATCTGGTATACTGTGTTGCCAAAAAAAAAACTCATAAATTAATTAAAATATGTTTTACTATAAGAATCAATAAAGTAATAGTTGGCTTCTCTAGCTTTTGTTGATTCTTATGGTTTTGTTTTGTTTTTGGCAGCATGGCATACCAGATGCTGACAGAAAGTTATATAGCTTATCTAAGGAGCCCTTGTGGCACAGTAGTTAAAGTGCTCGGCTGCTAACTGAACAGCCAATCAAATCCACCAGCCGCTCCATGGGAGAAAGATCTGGCAGTCTGCTTCTGTAAAGATTTACAGCCTTGGAAACGCTATGGAGCAGTTCTACTCTGCCCTATAGGGTTGCTATGGGTCAGAATTGATGTGACGGCAGTTGGTTTTTTTTGAGTGGGTAGCTTATCTCATGAAACTTGCAATATACCTATGCATTTTAACTTGTAAATATTCAAGTGGTTAAGTGCCCCTCCCCCATAATCAGAGGATACGTAGAGTAAGAGAGAAAATAAATGATACGGTAATATTGAATATTAGTTAATAAAAACTGAAAATAGGACTCACTGTTGTAAAATTGAAGAAATGTGTTAGATGCTTCTTTTGATACCTCTTTCCAGGAAAGTGTTCAGGATTTAAGAAAGAGAATTGCAGTACTTGACTGCCAATTGCGAAAATCAGAAATGGCTTGTAAAACTTTTGAGGCATCCACTGAAAAACTTCTTCATTTCGTAGAGGTAAATTTTCTTGTTATCATTATGCTTTTTCATTTTTAAGAAATATATAGGCAGCTGGCATATAGATAAATGCCACACTCTTTTGTGACTAACGAAACATTCCCTGGGCTCAAAATTGCAATGCTGACCTACTGTCAGATTTAAAATTATATAGGTAATGAATAGACCAGCTAACATTAAGAAGATTATTTAGAGAAATAACAGAAACAGGGTAACATGATCCCAAATATTCACTATGTTTGGGGAATTTTTATTAATTTATTTTATATTTTTTATTGTTGAGAATATACACAGCAGAACATATACCAATTCAACAATTTCTACATGTCCAATTCAGTGACTTTGATTATACTCTTCAAGTTGTACAACCATTCTCACCCTTCTTTGAGTTGTTCCTCCCCTGTTAACATAAACTCACCGCCCCTTAAGTTTCCTGTCTAATATTTGAGTTGCTGTTGTGTTTGATCCCATATAGATAGTTCTTAAAAGAGCACAATGCTCAAGGCAGACATTCTTTACTAGTTAAGCTAAACTATTGTTTGGTGTTGATGTTTGGTTTTAGTGAATATTCTCCTAAAAATCTTGATACTATGTAAATATTATTCAATAAATATTTACCCCTTAAAGAAATATGTCTGCATGTATTATATTCCTGCATAAATTACATGTTAGTATAATTGATTTTTATTTTTCCTCACATAACAGAAACACTTGTTTAATCAGTTGGAACATGGGGGTTGTAAATATTAATTAAGCAAAAAAAAGACATTTTTAAAAACCATCAAATTTACCTATCTCCTTCACTACCTTGTTTGTCACTAGGCTGTTCAAGAAGTATTTTCTGATAATTCTGCTTCCTTATCAAATTTAAGGTAAGAATATTTAAGTGCTTTCTGCAGAGTATGACCACTGATTAAATTATTCATTGTATTGTTATGATTAAAATACTAGAATATCTTAAATAATCTTAAGATGCTACATATCCTATTGGAGTCATTGTTTAGTATCTTGTGAAAATAGGTGCAAGGACACGTTGTTTTTTGTCCCATCTCTGCAAAGAATATTTGGGGGTATTTAAGCAGTCATTAACCTTATAGAGTCCCTGGGTAGTACAAAGAGGTAATGTGCTCAGCTGGTAATTGAAAGGTTGAAGGTTTCAGTATACCCAGAGGTGACTCAAAAGAAAGACCTGGCAATCTACTTCCAAAAATCAGCCATTGAAAACCCTATGGAGCCCCATTCTATTCTGCCACACTTGGGGTTACCATGAGTCAGAATTGTAACATTTACTCAGTCCTCTAGGAGTCCCTGGATGGCACAAACAGTCAAGCACTTGACTACTAGCTGAAAGGTTAGCAGATCAAACCACCCAGAGGTACCTAGGAAGGCAGGCCTGGTGATCTGCTTCCGAAAGGTCCCAGCCTTGAAAACCCCACAGAACAGTTTTACTCTGCACACATGGGGTCGCCATGAGGCAGAATGGATGGGAAGGCAACTAACAACAATTCAGTCCTTTATCATTAAAATGGAGATAGGAATCATCTATCAGTCTTTCTCAGGAATTCTGTAAATATGAGATTAACTTGAAGTTCTTTAAGCGTATCTTTGTTATTGGGTGCTGTCAAGTTAATTCCAACTCAAAGCGTTCCTATAGAACAGAGTAGAGCTGCCCCATAGGGTTTCCAAGGCTATAATCTTTATGGAAACAGACTGTAACATCTTTCTCCCACGGAGTGGCTGGTGGGTTCCAACTGCCAACCTTTCAGTTAACAGCTGAGCACTTAATGACTGCGCCATCAGGGCTCCTTAAAGTAAGCATACCGTGTATGAATAAAAGTTGCTAGTCTCAGGTTCACTGCTAAACGTCATGGTCAACTCAGCAGATCAGTTGTTAAGGCAAACAGAATCTTGCAAAACATGTTCATACAATGAATTTCTTTCATTTTTATCATTCAGCAGATTTAATAAAAAAATATATTTAGGAAATACATCTTGATTTCTTTATTATTCACAGCCTGTTTCAGATTTCTACTTCTAGGAGCTACAGATATACTAATAAGATTTATTTACTTCAAAGCACATGTTAACGGTCATTCTGATACGTGTTGAAAGACATAAACAAGAGAAAGATTCCTGTGTATGCATGTTCAGAGTAATTTTTTCTTCATCTTATAGTAGCTGCCACTAGTTCTTGATACGTTTCCTACTTCTAGCAATGTACATTTGGCAGAAACAGAAGAAAACTATACCCTTTACTGTGAAAACAACAGTTCAATAAAAGATGATTCGTGGTATTCTTATTATATTGTAGGTTTCCATATAACATTTTCTGAACTGTCTATAGTTGCTCATTTTTAAGCTCATTTAATATATTTTATTCCTTGTAACTAAGAAATAAATTTATTATTATTATCCATTCTGTTTAGAATATGATTATGTGTATTCCATGATGATTCTTCTCAATAAGGATGTTAAAATACTCACAGTCGGATACTCCTTATATGGATTAGGTATCTCCTCCCTCCCCCTGATCTCCTTGTGACCTTGACCAATAATTCCAAAGTTTTGGCGTCAAAAATGATTGTTTAGAAGCCAGAGCCTGCCTTTGCCTTAAACTGCTTCATGGAAAAAGGCAACTTTAAAAAGCTACCTTAAGCAAATTTTCACCAACTCTTATAAGGTTAAACACTAGTACAATACGTTTCAGTCTTTTTAATATACAGTATCTTCTGTAGTGGATATTGGTCTTGGTCATTCTGCATAAAGGCTATGTATTTGAATTTGAGAACTGATGATGTAGTTTCTCTTTATGTATTAATACCGTCATGTTTAAGAAGATGGATTGTAAAATAATCATGGTTTTATCATCAATTTAAAATTGTCTCTTTTCAAATAAATGTTTTAGCATAATGGTTTTTTGCAGTAAGACCTTGCAATCTTAATTATATAAGAATGCATTTTTTTCAGGTAACACTTGCATTTAAATAAAGTGATATAAGAGCACTAGGCTATTGTATATTTAGGGGCAACAAATGTAAGTACGCAAGAGATCATTTCAGAAGTGAATATACATATTGAATTTATATTTAATATTACTAGAAGTAATAGTAAATGTTCAATAATTTATGTTTAAGTGGTTAGTTTGAATTTTTATAAAAGGTACATGAAAAGAAACATCATGTTAGTGTAATGTAAGCACTCACAAAATAAGCCCATTAATTTATTTGGGAGGCGGGCCATCCTTCTGTAACTGACTCCTTATATATGAAGCCAACCTAATTTTTAAAATATTCCTATTCATTCTATAATATAGAATTGGAGGCAGATATGATGTTTTGTGTGAATGACTTCATTTATGGCAAAAAGAGGAGGCCTGGTGGTGCGGTGGTTAAACTCTCAGCTGCTTACTGAAATGTCGGTGGTTCGAACCCACCAGCCACCCCATAGGAGAAGAGATCTGGCAATCTGCTCCAGTAAAGATTACAGCCTAGAGAACCTTATGGGGCAGTTTTATTCTGTCCTACAGGGTTCCTATGAGTTGGAATCAACTAGACAGCACACAACAACAACAATAATATGGCTGTAAGAATACGGTGTTCCCAAAAATAGATACATTTTTGTACAAATTTCTAACTGCTAAGAATCCAGATTTAGCAAAGATAGATATTATTCATTGTGTAATGCATTCAACTTTATTTCCCTTTTAGTGAAAGAAGAGCTCTGTTAGCTTCTCAGACTTCCCTCACACAGCTGGGAAGGAATGGGCGCAATGTCCCTGCCACCCTAGTGCTTGAATCTAAGGAACTTGTTAAATCTGTTCGTGCCATACTTGATATGGATTGTAAGTACTCTGCATTTTTTACCTTTTTTTTTTTTTACAATTTAGTTAACAAAACAAAGAACATTTCAAGTCTGATAATTTAATTTTTTTAAGTATCGGTTGCCTTTAATTGACTGCTAATCGATAGAACTGTCAGTGTACAAATTGTCAGGGAGAATATTTGTTTTCTTTAAAATGCTCACAGTGGCTTCCAGCTGAAGATAGCTGACTGAGAACATGCCTTTACCTCTCCTTCCATCCAAAGTCTCTTTGAAATGATAGAAAAATATGAAAATAAATCCACAGTAGCACTGGAAGTCTAGAAGGATGAAATCAACATCGAGGCATTTTTGAACAATATATAACAGATGGAATAAGATCGAAGGTTCAACCCGGTTGATCAAAAGACCCCATAACAATAGAGGGATAGAAGACACTGTTTCAGCAAGTAGAGCTTTAGAAGAAAACTCCAGGATCACAGGCAGGGAAGACTGGGAAGAGACCCTAGGGCAGTCCACAGGGTAATTAATTAAAAGGCTGTGGAGTAGCTGAACCGCTTCCCTACTCTCAGAGCTGCTGGCTCAGGCATTTACTCCTTAGCTAGGACCAAAAGAGTACTTCTCTTAAGGAACTGTGTGATCTGTCCCTCTACACACCCAGAGTCAGCCTTGGACTAAACAGAGAAGCAAAGTAATGCTCTAAGTAACTTCCAATATCATGACAGGCAAGGAGATCATTAAGGAAAGTTTATATGATTAGACATTTCCATCCTTCCCTCCTCCTATCTCCAGGCACTTTTGCCTCTTCATGGATTTCAACTCTGTTTTTATAACCATTTGCTAACATACCATTTATTATCCTGCAATGAAAATTATAGATAATTTACCTAATTATGGTTAAGAGCTCAGCTGCTAACCAAAAGGTTGGCAGTTCGAATCCACCAGCCATTCTTTGGAAACCCTATGGGCAGTTCAACTTTTGTCCTGTAGAGTCGCTATGAGTCAGAATCAACTCGACAGCAATAAGTTATACCTGTTATTTATGAAAATCAATAAAATACCCTAACAACTCAATGGGGCAGTTCTACTCTGTTCTGTCGGGTCACTATGAGTTGGAATCAATTTGTAATAAGATAATATGTATGTCAGTAGGTAAGTGTTGGAAACCCTGGTGGCATAATGATTAAGTGCAATGGCTCTTAACCAAGAGGTCAGCAGTTCGAATCCTCCAGGTGCTCCTCAGAAACTCTACGGGGCAGTTCTACTCTGTCCTTTAGGGTCGCTATGAGTCGGCATCAACTTGATGGCAGTGGGTTTGGTTTGGTTTGAGGTAAGTGTTTGGGCACAGCTACACTAGAAGACATCGTGTAGTAGTCAGAATCTTGCACCTATGCTTAGAATTACCATGCATGTGACAACAATAAATGTAGACTGATGCAGGTGCATCATATTATCAATTTAAATAGAACAGGCATGTTGCCATCGGTCGCATGATTGTGAGAAATGATATATAGTTCTTGGCAAAGTTTTGAACAGAGGAAAATACAGAGTTCCATTAATTTACCCAGTAGTTACAAATGTAGGATATTCAATGTATATTAAACTGTGGAAAAATATTTTAGGTTTATCTGTAATCAAGTTAGGTTCCAGCCTCAAATAATTAAATAACCAAAAATAAGTTTTTTGTTGTTTTTTTTTTTTTTTAACCAAAATAAACCTTTGGTAGAATATTTGAAAATCATGTAGAACACAGGACAATTCTTTGTTGCATCAGAATGTCTCATGCATCCTATAACGATAGGGTGTTTAGCATCCCTGGCACCCTTCCACTAAACGTCACAAGCTCCACTGTGATGGTTAAGATTGTGTGTCAACTTGGCTGGGCCATGATTCTCAGTGTTTTGGCAGTTGTATAACATTGTGATCACTTTCCCATTGAAATTTGATATGTGACCATCCCCATGATGGAATCTGCTGAGTGGTACCGGCAGGGGTGAGGCCTGTGGCCACTCACCACCCCCTCAGCCTTCATCTCTCCACCTTCTGCCGTCTACTTCTTTTTCCTGCTCACCTTGCAAAGGTTATTGGCTTGTTTTGGATCCAGCAGCTGTCTCTTGTCTGACCTCTGGTTCTTGGTACTTGAGCTAGCAGCTTACTTGTCTAC
Source organism: Elephas maximus indicus (assembly GCF_024166365.1). NCBI lineage: Eukaryota > Metazoa > Chordata > Mammalia > Proboscidea > Elephantidae > Elephas > Elephas maximus. The sequence goes on along the minus strand of NC_064837.1, from coordinate 39,019,120 downwards.
CTTGGGATTCGGTGATCTTCATGGCCTGGGAGCAAGAGTCCTGCTCCCCGACCTGCCTGTCTTGGGTTCGCCAGCCCCTGTAGCTAAGTGACTCAGGAGAAACCTTGCAGTCTTGCCTGCTGACCTTGGGGATTCCTCAACTGTCACAACCTGTGAGCGGGATCCCCGCTCCCCAACCTGCTCATCTTGGGTTCACCAACTTGTGCAGCTCCGTGAATTGGACAAGACTCTTTCATGATCCAAGGACTTGGGACGTTCCAATCCCTACAATCGCGTGAGCTGTTTCCTTAATGTAAATTTCTCTCTATGTAGTTATATGCATTACTGGTTTTGCTTCTCTAGAGAACCCAGCCGAAGGCAACCACAAATTACTGTGATGATAGCTAATGCTTGACAGATTTCCAAAAATCCAACCTGGGTGTGATGCTACACTAACTTAGAGTCTCTGCTGTAGATCGTCATTTATAAATACAAACAAACAGCCAAAAATCACCAAATGTTGGACCAGAGAGGAACTGCATAACAGATACCAGAAAAAGAGAAATAAAAATTTTTTTAACTAAGTTAATTCAATATCCAGAAGATAAATGTATTGTGTTTTTAAAATAAAATGGAATTATTATCCTTAGAGTCCATAAGACATTGCATTCATAATACAAGAAGCAGCTGCCATGAAAAAAAAAAAAAATTGTTAAAGAGTACTTTTAAAAAATAATTTTAAATTTCCTCTTCTATTGAATCAAGATAATACCTACCCAATAAGGTCACTGTAAAGATAAAATAATATAATTTATATAAAGCACCTAGCCCTACCACATTTCCTGGCTCAAAGCAAACACTCTGAAGTATATTTTGAATTGTTTAAACTTTAATTAGCTGCTCTGTTTACAAATGCTGCATAACAAATCATCCAGAAACTTAGTAGATTAAAACAACAATTTATTATTGTGTCTCATGGTCCTGTTGGTTGACTGTTCTTAGCTGGACAGCTCTTGCTAGAGGCCTCTCATGCAGTTGCTGTCACATGTCTGCTGGGGCTGCTATAATCTGATGCTTTTACTTGGCTGGATGTCCAAGATGGCATCAGCTGATTGAGCTGAGAGCTCAGCTGGGGTTGTTAACTCCAACACTTTCCTATACGTGGCCTCTCCAGCATGGCAGTCTCTGGGGAATTAAATTTCTTGCATGGTGACTCACGGCTCTAGCATAGATATTCAGTGAGCAAGTCAAAAGCTGTACCACCTTTTATGACCCAGCTTGAGAAATCACACAACCAGTAACATCATATTCTGTTCATCAATGCAGATTCAAGGGAAAAGAAGTTAGGCTCCAGCCCTGGGATGAGGATGAGCAAAGTCACATTAGAGAAAAGCATGTGAGTCAGGAGTTATTATTGTGGCCATCTTTGGAGAATATAATCTGCCACATTAAACTTATAGCGACCTTTTTTTTTTTTTTATAGGTTAGAGTAGAACTGCCCCATAGGGTTTCCAAGGAGCAGATGGTAGATTTGAACTGCCAGCCTTCTGGTTAGCAGCCAAACGCTTAACCACTTTGCCACCAGGGCTCCATTTGCCACATTGTTGTTGTTGTTGTTGGATCCCATAGAGTCGATTCAGACTCATAGCAATGCTGTAGAACAGTAGAAGTGCCCCATAGGGTTTCCAAGTTGCAGCTGGTGGCTTTGAACTGCTGACCTTTTGGTTAGCAGCCATAGTTCTTAAACACTGCACCACCAGGGCTACTCTGCCACATTAGTACATATTAAATATAAATTAATTTAGCTGGGATGGTTCAATATCATCATTACAAGTATCCATGAATACATGGCATATGCTGTCTTTTATTATCTTTCTGTCTCTTCATGTCAGTCTGTCTTCTGATTGTATTTGTGCTGGCCTGTACCATTCTCTTATCGCTATAGTTTGCGACTCTTAGTCCTCCCTATGCTGAATACCAGATGTTATTTATTTATTGTTAAGATGTACATATTTTTGTATGTTAATCAGTACCCAAATAATATATTTTGAGTGTAGCCATGGGTAATAAATGGCTTTGCTTAATTCAAGTTACTATTCAAAGACGCTTTGGGCTAACTTTTGACTTCACAACTGTGTTATGAAGGATTGGAACCCAAGCCTCTAATAGTAGTCTTTGCTGAATTTATGCAATGAATATGCTTTTAAAAATTTGTATCATTAGAAACCCTGGTGGCGTAGTGGTTAGGTGCAACGGCTGCTAACCGAAACATCAGCAGTTCTAATCTACCAGGTGCTCCTTGGAAAACTATGGGCCAGTTCTACTCTGTCCTATATGGTCGCTATGAGTCAGAATCAACTCGACAGCAGTTGGGTGGTATATTACATTTTTTAAATCAAATTGTATTTCAAAAATCCTATAAGAACTCTTTATATAAAGAAGTTCTGTGGGCTCTAGAAAGAATGAGAATAATCACTTTCACATGTTGTCTATAAGCTCAGAATTTTATATATCAGACTTCAGTTGGGGTAGGAACAGTGGAGGGAAACACCTGCAGACATAGCCCAGTGAGCATTGCCATCATTACTTTTGATTACCTTGCTAACATTAGTGTTTATATTTGTCAAATATGATTATCCAAAGAACATATTTGAAATTCAGCAGAACTTCTTTGGAAGAAAAGTAAAAAGTTCCATCTGCACGTTTTATATGTTGCAAGATTTTTATGTAGCTTTTGCTGTTTAAAATTAACAAATAGTTTCTATGTTCTTCTATTTTGAAATATAACTGCTAATGGTGGTATATTTTCCAGATAATTTTTATAACTTCATATGATATATCTTTTTAAGTTTGATAATTCAAATAAACTCAGCTCATTTTTCTTTCTCTTTAAGCTGTAGATTTTTCTGCATATGTAATGGGAAACAGTTACTACCATGACATAGATAATTAAGCCACAACTCCTGCCTCATTTTCATTTGCCGTGGCTATCTGGATATATTGGAAACCCAGGTGGCGTTGTGGTTAAATGCTACAGCTGCTTTACAAAAGGTCAGCAGTTCAAGCCCACCAGGCGCTCCTTGGAAACTCTATGGGGCAGTTCTACTCTGTGCTATAGGGCAGTTCTACTCTGTCCTATAGGGCAGTTCTACTCTGTCCTATAGGGTCGCTACGAGTCGGAATCAACTTGATGGCAATGGGTTTGGTTTGTTTTTGTTTTTAATCTGGTTATTTCAAGTTAATATTTGAAATTTTCAGTTGGGTAATTGCCTCTACTTCAAGGATGTTATACTGTGGGATTTCCTTAGAAATGAAGGATAAGATTTCTTGGGTCTTAAAGCTTAAAACAAGGTTCTAAGGACTCGACAGCAATGGGTTTTTTTTTTTTTTTTTTTTTTTTTTGAGGAATATCTAGAACACAATTCTAAACCTTCTTTGGATCATGGTCTCCTTTGAAATTTGATGACAGCCCTCTTCCCAGAAATGTGTAATTATACACATTTCCAACTCGTTTTCAGAGTGTTTATAAACCCAAATCTAAGAATCCCCCAATATGTAGAATCACAGGGAACAGGAGTACTTTCTACACATTGCCAGCATGGCCATCCAGCCCTCACTGGAATACCTCTAGCGGTGGAGAAGTGTGTGAATCTTAGAAGCAGCCTAGAGTTGAGCAACAGCTGTGAAACCACGTAAACCGTGCTCCACAGAGACTCTGAGGTTCCCTGGAGGTGCCCCAGAGCACACTTCAATTGGTGACAACAACTTAAGTGGATCTCTTCATCTCATCCTGTGGGCCTGTTTCCTCTTATAAAAAGTGGGGATCATAATATCTAAATGGCCAAATTACAGGATTAAATGAGATATGGGTAAAGTACCTAACACCTAGTATGATAAGCACCTGGTATTATAAGATGTTCCATAATAGTTGCTGCTGCTGCTGCTAGTGCTGGTACCACAATTCTTATTTAAAGTAATCATTAATTTAAATTTACTAAATAATGGTTGTCTAATTTTAATTTTAAAATAATTTTATATTTTATATTTATATTATTTTTTTAAAGCTTCTTTCAAGTTAGATACATTTGAAAACATGGTAGATAAGAGCTTTTCTTAATATCTAACATTTAAGGTAATTATCAATTTTGAGTTAGAACATGATCACCACAGGAAACTGTGGTTAAATATCTGAGTCGTCATCTTTCAGTTGTTGATTGCTAACCGTGAGCAAACTTTGGTCTGCTCTCTTACATTACTTCTAGTGAAACAGTAGGAAAACAGAATAAGCATTTTCAGTCAGTATTGAAACCCCTGGGGATGCTTATATTGATCTCCATCGGTGTTTGCATGGTTGATATCATCATGATGCCTTAGTTTAATCTTTATTTGAAATGACAACTTGTTTTGAACTGTAATCTTTGATTGACATCTACATTGACAAAATAATTCTATAACAAAACCAAAGAGAGGCAGACTTTTTTAAAAAATGCATAATAATATCTGGCTAGATATCCCACGGGATGTCTTTAATGAAAACAGAACATATTGACTTCCTAAGTTGGCAGCACGCATGTAGACATCTTCCTTCAAGACCCCCATGGAAATTATAAATGGGGTATAAAAATAGAGTAAGAATCTTCAAAAACAGTAGCAATTACAGGTAATCCCTGAAAACTTTTCTAGATATAGTGCAGGTATGACCACACAGAAGGATAGCACAAAGGCCCACTCGTTTACTCCCTCTGCTAAACAACAGCAGCAATTATGGAAATGACTGGAGGGAGCCCTGGCAGGAGGGCACATTTAATGGGTCCCTTTTTTAATCTGAAGGGGTCAATGGGATGTAGAGGGACTCTTTTTACTCTTTTCTTGATATTGCTGAGTCACTACCACTTGTCTAAATCCCCAGGGTTCACACAGATTCTGTGTCAAGCAGAAAGTCAAGTGGGGCTTAGTCCATTAAGCAGCATAGGCACACTTTGTATCCGACATGCACTGGGGCATACAGGAAACTTTAAATGCAAAGGGCACCCACACAACAACTTCTGTACCAAATGCCACATTACTCTGCACAGCCACCTATGGTCCCATCTCACTTGTCACGCCCCCTTCATACTGCTGCATCCTCATTATACTAAGAATGCAAGCACACATTAGCCAGCCCCCAACCTGAGGTTTGAAACAGTGACTCCAACAAAAACCTGGTCGAATATCAAAACGACCAAGGAGTCACACAGCTTTTCAAAGGTCAAAAACCAAGTCTGACTAGAGAGTTCTCTACATTTAAGTTTTTATAACTAGAAATATATAGCGCATATAACATATGCAGACATACACACACGCACACACACACGAGTATATGACTATGAAAAGGTCAACAGTGTTAAAGAATGGACTTCAGGATCAAGATGGTAGCGCGAGCTCCTCTGAAACCTCCTTCATTCTACTCTAACACTTAGACATGACATTTTAAATTGTGTTTGCATTTTTTAAAAGATATGAACCAAGACATGACCAGAGACAGAGGGTAAAACTGTAATAAGTGGAGTCTTACATTAGAGATTCACGGAATTAGTATAAGCAATTGTTGCAAAGATTTCTACACCCACAAGGACCCCAATGATGCCCAAGCAAAGAAGCAAGGGACAGGAATCCCCCTCTTGAGAGTACACTTTCTTTTATTAAATTAGTCATATATTTAAAAAAAAAAAAAACAAACCTGTTGCTGTCAAGTTGATTCCAACTCATAGCAACCCCACAGGGTAGAGTCGAACTGCCCCATAGAGTTCCCAAGGAGCACCTGGTGGATTTGAACTACCGACCTGTTGATTAGCAAACGTAGCCTTTAACCACTACACCGCCAGGTTTCCATTTAAAAATCCTTCCAGTTTAGGAGCCATCTGGGCCTGCCACTAATTAAAGTTAGAGACAAACACTTTCATCCACTACAGGTGGGAATATAACCTGGCACAGCATTCTTGGGAATCAATTTTGCAGTACATATCAAGAGCTTTTAAAACGTCCGTTTGATAGATGGTTCCGGAGAGAATGGGAGAAAAAGGTGGAGCAGAACTCAAATTCTTACCCCGCTCCCCCCAAAAAAGCCAGACAAACTGGAACAGTAGAGAATAGAGAACGCCCTGAGAGACTCTTTTAAACCTAGAACCAAGCCTATTACCTGAGATCACCCTTTGGCGAAATAGCAGAGTGGCACAAAAAATAAAGGATATTACCTGTAAGATTGGTGCTCTACTTAAAAACTATGTATTTTCAACCGAAATACTGTATTTAAAAACCAAAAGTCAACAGTTACTCAAACGCAAGGATGAGAAGATAAGGGAGCAGGGAAACTAGACTTCTAGAAGTAAAATACAGAGCACAAGGAGAATTTTGACACATTGTAATAAATGTAACTAATGTCACTGAAAAATATGTGCAGAAATTGTCAAATGGGAATATAACTTGATATTTAAACTTTCATCAAAAACGCAGTAAAAATTTAAAACAAATACCTATTTGAAAAATTTTTTTGGAAAATTAAAATAAAAAAAGGCTCTTAATGGTCATATATTTTGACCTAACAATTGCACTTGTTAAAATTTTTGCAAAGAACATAATGAGAGATATGTATATATAACTTTTTTCAACACAGCATTCTTACAGCAAAATTATGAATGTTCAACTGTTACAAGTTGGTTGAGTAATTATGTGGTTTTTAACCTAACCACTTGTGAATAGGAACGCTCTCTTCTCCTACCTGGCAGTGACCATCTGACTGCATATGTTTGCCTGTGCATCAATTCAGGTGTTCTTCTCTGAAATTAGCAAGATTTTAACTTTTAAAATTATAAAGTATCAGTAATAGCTGCTTTTTGCCCTATTCTGAAGCTAATTAGAACTTATTTAGGCAGATGGGAAAAGGTTTTATGAGAAAAAGGGAAAATGTGATACTACAACAAAAGGCCTTCCGAATTTTTTTTTTAGATCCTTTGCTTCTTTTAGTCCAACACTCAGACTTGACGTAACATCTCCTCAATCTGCCTGTTCTAGGCCTCAAACTCTCATCATTGCTTTCCTCATTTCCCCCAGAGCATATTTTTATTAACTAACATGAATTTATCAAAGGGAAAACTATTTCTTTAATGAAAGTCAGCTATTTGCCATTTAGAATGAGCACTATGGAATTTACTTCTTCACAAAGTAATCATGTAATTTATATATTTTTTCTTCTCATAGAATTGGGGAAGATGTTCCAAGCATTAGATGATAGCTTAGTATGTGATTCTGATGCCATTTGAGAGACAATGTCACCTATTTCTGTAAGGCAGGCCTATTCTCAGGTGACTTGATTATTCAGAGCCAAGTAATAACCACTGTAAATATTCATGGTGTCTTACTCTTCAAGGAAAACCGTAAACTCACATACTCTCTTGAATTGTTGCAAACCGAAAGTAGGTCACAGCTGTAATAAAAAAAAAAAAAAACAGCGCTGTAATGCACCATTTAAAAAAATACATCAAATTTGATCTTGGGTGATTTCTGTAAAATAGACTGTGCTTGGGTTATTCAGTTTTGTTTTAAATGGGTAAATTATTGTTAGCTTCAAGGAAAATAAGTAATTTCTTTCCTGATACAACTTTATTTCCAGAAAAAAAAAAAGTAAAAAGAGAAATATATCACTGAAGAAAAGGTTATCGTTTAAATTCATTACTTCATTCCTTCGTGAGCTACTTATTGAGCAGCTACAATGGGTCAGACCTTGACCAGGGTACTGGGAAAATAGCATAAACAAGGTCCTTGCTATCCTGCTGCTTAGATAATTGTCGTGGGCAGAGATGAGCAAACAACCTAGAAGTAGGTAAATAATTCCACAGAATGAGGAGTGTTACACATATCTTGTAACAACAGGTGATGTGGTAGTAAGAGGGCATGTTACTTTAGACTGGGTGATCAAAGATGTCCTCTTTGAAGAAGTGACATTCAAGCCAAGACTCAGCCAGGAGAAAATCTGTGGGAAGAGTTTTTCAGGCCAAATACAAAAGTCCTGACGCAGGAACAGACTTGACATAGTTGAAGGACAGGTAGAAGCCTGGGTGTCTGCTACATAGTGAGCATGCAGGAGAGCAGTGTGAGATAAGGGGGGAGACATAGGAAGGAGCAAGTCACATAGGGCTTTGAACACCCTCATACAGAGCTTGGATTATATTTTAAGTGTCCTATGAAGCCATTCATGGTTCAAAGCAAGTGCAGTAACATGATCTGATGTACATTTTTAAAGATCATTTGGGCAGTTGTTTGAAACTGTATTGTAAGGGTGGCAAGAATGAAGAAAGCAAGGATATCAGTTGGTTACTACAGTGATTGAGGTTGGAGATGTGGTAGCTTGGGCTAGGCTTGGAGTAGCAAGGGAGAAATCCTCATTTTTGTAAAAAGAGATGAGTAGTTTGTCAATGTGTATAACTTTTTGGAGCACCTAAAATGGCAGTATTAGTGTTTAAACTTGATATTCATGTTCATGTTGGGTCAATGAGTAACCTGAAGTCCAGTAGCACAGAGCATTTATGTATTGTCATTTTGGAGCATAGACTACCCCTTATCTCCTTATTGCGCCTTCTGTACATGAACCAGTTGTTGGGTACTTGCTTTTTTCATTAAACAAATAAATTCTAGAGAAATCGAAGTGCTGAAAGTATTTAATAACTACCAGATCTATAGCAACAATCTACTATCTCTATTGGTATAAAGGAAACAACATAATACAGTTTTTCATTTGTAAAATCAGGAAGCTACTATGTTTTCAATGTTTAGTATACACAAACAAGTATCTAGTTTGAATCAATCCCCAGGCTACCACATATCTTGTGTTTTCATAAAAGATCATTTCCAAGAAAGTATTTTAGATATATACGTTAATCACGTACACCGCCAGCAGCCATAAGTTATGAAGGCATGGCTAACCAAGCAAAAATTAATTTTTCCCTCAAGGTAGGAATATAGTTGTCAAGGGGACTGCAGAATGTACAATATCTAGGATTTTAATCAAGCAAAATGCATTTTCCCTCAAGGCCTGAAAGTGTCCTCAGCCAAACTGAATGCATTCGTTTGGGTTAATGTAATAGGTGTTCTCCAGAGTTCACATGAGGACGAAGCATTAACAACTCATCTCAGAAAAGGCAGGAGTATTAAAGTGTGTGAGGTAATGGCTTTAATAATTATTTGATATGATAAAAGAGTTCAATTTAGATCCAGAAGTTCCTGCCTTTAATAACAGAATATTAATATTACTATTACAGATGGTATCTTTAAAAATAATAATATCATAGGCATAGGTTTTTAAAAAAAATTTATGAGTTTTACAGTTTAATAGTACTAATGTGCATCACTATGTCCTCACAGCAACCCTGTGAGATAGGCATGATTATTCCTAATTTTAAAGATAAAAAAAGATCAAAGCTAGAGAACTGAAATGATTTACTCAAGTCATAAGTTTGTAAGGACAATGCCAAAACTCTAATTTGGATTTTCTAATTCTAAATCCAGGGTTCCTGGTAAGTCTTGGAAACCCTGGTGGCGTAGTGGTTAAGTGCTACTGCTGCTAACCAAGGGGTCGGCAGTTCAAATCCACCAGGTGCTCCTTGGAAACTCTATGGGACAGTTCTACTCTGTCCTATAGGGTCGCTATGAGTCGGAATCAACTCGACAGCAGTGGGTTTGGTTTTTGTTTGATTCTCTGTATCCTAACTTCCTGTCTCTAAAGTACAGATATGATCTTCATAGTTGTTTCAAGGATTAAGTGAACTAGTATGAAAGTGCTTCGTAAGATGTAAAGCATTTTGTAAATGTAAGATTATTATTTATCTTTGAGTCCATTTTTATTTTAATTAGAATTGCTTACCAGAATGTACCTCATCTTATATAATTTTCATGACATGCAGATATTCAGAATAAAGCAACAGGGTGCATTGGCTTAAAGAGCTTTGATAATATTCAAGCAGGTATAGAAAGATATTTATCTTATTGATAACATTGATTTTCTCAATAGGTAAGATTGGAAGGTTACCTGTTTTCGTTTTTATTAGAAACTCCTGTATTATTTGATTTTTTAGAATGTGTTACTTCTGAAATGTAAAGCATCTTTTAAAAGTAAAAATTTTTTTAAACATCAGAGAAACCTCACAGTAAGAAATAAAAGCTCTTTTTGCAACCATTTACAAAAGAACACATGAAAGAGGGACTGATAAAAGTACCAAGGGGCCCTGGTGGCGCAATGGTTAAGGGCTCAGCTGCTAACTGAGAGGTCAGTGATTTGAACCCACCAGCCACTCCATGGGAGAAAAGACCTGGCGATCTGCTCCAGTACAGATTACAGCCCTGAAAACCCTATGGGGCAGTTCTGTTCTGTCTTATAGGGTCACTGTGAGTCAGAGCCAACTCAACAGCACACAACAACAATAAATGTACCTAGGCAAAGATCTTAAAACCTGAGGCTATAGAAATCAAGAACCAAATCTTTAAAATGATTTTCAAAAATTTGTGACCTAATGAACTTATCCAACCAACTTTATTGATTTAGATTAAATGTGATTAATTCCTTTGACTACACAATGCTATTGCTGTTTCTCATTCGTTTTTTAATAAGCCCCTGTGAAACTGTTCACTATAGATTAGCAAGTAAGCACAAGTAAGCCTGTGCTTACCTTGCTCATTGGATAATCTGCCCCTGCCCTGAAGCAGTAGTATGTTTGGTATGTTTGAGAAAAACAAAGGATTTACAGAATGTACAATTACATAATTACATATTAATTAGTTAATATAAAATATACAACTAATTAGAGGTTTGAAGAGAAAAAGGTACAAGTAATGTGGTGGGCAGACTTTTGGGTGGTCCCTATGACCCCTGCCTACTGGTGTTCACAGCCTTGTGATTCCTTCCCCTTGAGTCTAGGCAGGACCTGTGATTTGCTTGTAAACAACAGAATGCAGCAAAGATGATGGTCTGTACCTGATGACATTACATAAGATTTTAGTCCCCTTTTTGCTGGCGTCTCTCCCTTGCTGGCTTTGAAGAAGTAAGCTGCCATGTGGTGAGCTGCTGATGTTGGGAGGCCTATGTGGCAAGGAGCTGAGGGCAGTCTCTAGTTGACAGCCAGAGGAACTGAAGTCATCAGTTCTGTAACCACAAGGAACTGAATTCTTCCCCAGTCACGGCTCAGATGACGCCACAGCCATGGTTGACACCTTGATTTCAGCCTTGTGATAATCTAAGCAGAGGACTCGGCTAAGCTGTGCCCAGACTCCTGACCCACAAAAACTGTGAGATAATAAACATGTGCTGTTTTAAGCTGCCAAATGTGTGTAGTTTGTTATGCAGCAATAGAAAAGTAATACCATAAACGACCGCCATCTGTTTTTATCTTCCGCATTGGGAAAATGACCTTTAAGGCTAGAACTTCCCCTGGAATAAAAAATTCCTCTTTATTACAGTAAGAGATACAAATTATATTCATAGAGCTTTCAGTCAATCTTCAGACTCCACATGAGATATTAATATCCTTTCTACCCCCTTGGCTCTTTTCTGTCTAATCAGAGGAAGTTTGGGGGGAATATAAGGGTACTCCTTTACAAGCTTTCTCGTAGGTTTCCCATATCATGAATGGACAAGTTTCCTTTGCTTTCTTTCTCCCTCTTGCCTTTCCTTAGTATTTCTACATTAGCAGACTTAATTAAGACACCAGCTTCCAGAAGCAGACAGTTGCTGTTACAGTAGGAATGCTCTGATGAATCGTCCCAAAGGAAGCAACTCTTCCTCCTCACCATGTAATGGTATCTAATTCAGCTTAATATTCCCAGTACCTAGCATAATGCTTGACACATAGTTGATGCTCAATGACTGTTTGATGAATGGATGTTCGTTAACTTACCTCACCCATAAACTCTACGAGAAAGAAGGAAAGCTGCCCTTCCCCACTGTGCTGCATTTCCTTCTTAGCCTTTTGGGATGAAAAGGCAAACATATTTATTTGTACACAAGAGAGCAAATGAATGAACCCTGACAGTACAGACATGAGTGAATTGCTTTTTGTAAATAAAAGGAAACTTAAAAAAACTTAATGTGAATTCTGATTATTTCATAATTCTCTTTTATTCTTCTCAGTTAGCATAGTTGTGTTTAGTTTTATATGAGACACATTCAAAGTTGGTAAATGCCAAAAGCTTAATTGGCTGATTCCAAATGATACTGACATAATGGACTCATTAGCTATGTCCCCATTTTCCATCTTCACATCACATAAAAGTACAAGCCTTTTATATAACCTGACAATAATTAAATCACCTTGATCTTTTATTCATTTTATTTTCAGCTTCCTTCTTTATAGACCACTAGTGGAAACACAATTTTAGCATTTTTCATTCCTGTTTGGTACATTGAATGCCTGGTACATTGTATCTTATGCTAGCAACTCATTAATTCTTTATAAATACTTTCTTAAATACATCTCTAAGGGCCCTGTTGGACAGCATTGATGACAAATTGCCCAAATGATTTGGTTTCATTTACATGACATATAAGTAGAAAGTTGGCAAAAATATATGCTTGATTGCTTTTACTGTCCATTTCAGACACATGGTATTGTTTCAGATCTAAACAAATACAAATAAAAGTATTTAAACTCAGTGACATTTATAAATTAAGAAATTGCATATCTGTTGATTTAAAACCTTCATTTCTAAAAAGTGAATTGACAAATCTTCTGTGACCATGCGTATTGCCTAAAAGTTATTTTTTTTTAATTTTTATATTTTCAAGGATTTGCTTTTTAAAAAACTCTAATTTTTCTAGAAAAGTCAAGGAATAGAGTATTCAGGTTATTTGAGTATTCCAGTTATATGACTTACAATATGTGCCATATACCCTTAAAAAAAAAAAAAAAATTGCCCTCGAGTAGATTCCAACTTATAGCAACCCTATAGGACAGGGTAGAACTGCCCCGTAGGACTTCCAAGGAGCACCTGGTGGATTTGAACTGCCAGCCTTTTGGTTAGCAGCCATAGCTCTTAACCACTATGCCCAGGGTTTCTATATGCCATATGTACCGTATAAATTTTTTTAAAACATCAAACATTCTTAGTATCTATTGATTTCTTGCTATACAAGGCACTGTGTTTGGCATTATGGTAGACACAACAATGAATTAGAGGTATACCCTGCTCTCAAGGAGCTAACCATTTACAAAGAGAATGAAAATATGTACATATAAATATGATACAAGCTGAACATGGTAAGGATAAAGTGCTGTGAAGTTTAGAGGAGAGAGAATGTATTAGTTTCCTATTGTTATAACAAATTACCATCAACTTAGTGGCTTAAAGCAACACAAATGTATTATGCTACAGTTCTGGAAGTTAGAAGTCCAAAATGGTCTCAGTAGGCTAAAATTAAGGTGTCAGCAAGGGTGCGTTCTCTTGTGGAAGCTCTGGGAGAGGATCCACATTCTCTCCTTTTCCAGATTCTAGAGACTGCCCACATTCCTTGGCTCATGGCCCATTTCCATCTTCAAAGCAAGCAATGGCCAGTCAGGTCTTTCTAATATCACAGCTTCTACTTTAAGGACCCTTGTGACTGCACTGGGCCCCACCCAGCTAATCTCCCTATTTAAGATCTTTTTTTAATTAGCAGTAAACTCCAGGAAGGTAGAGTTGTCACTTGTATACACACCACTGTGGCTCCAGAATCTTCTACAGCAGTCATTCTAAGTATTTATTGAATAACTAAATGAAAAACATCATAGAAGTAGATTGTACAGAACTAAACAACAATACAAGAGAGAAATAATGAAAAGGAGTAAAAATAACACTGAATTTTTGAGCTTGGATTACTGATGGGTGGTAGAATCATTAAAAAAATCACAAAGAACTCAGACGGAAAGATAAATTTGGAAGAGAGAGAAGATGAGTTCCATATTAGATGTATTGGGATGCTCCTAGAGGGAGATAGGAGAAAAGTTAGGATTAGAGATGTTTGGGAGGTTAGACATGTAGATCTGACGTTTGAAACCCTAATATTGCTGAGTAGGAGAATGAGAAGTCCTTTGGGGACACCTCAAAAAGGAAGAGGGACGAGATGGGAAACAGTCAGGATGACATGAGTAAAAATCAAGAGCAGAGTATTGGTGGTGGGAGGAAGGAACCAGGAAGAAGAGAATTTCAAGAAGTGAGTGGTCAGTAGTGCTCAATATTGACAACAAGAGGACGACATGTGAGAGAAGGATTGGCTGTTACTGTAAGCATTTGCGACCTTTCAGATAGAAGTTTCAGTAGATTGATTTTACACCAACACTGTCTTGAATGTCAGTTTAATCTTTCTTCTATGATTCATAAGGCATCTCAGTATCTCTTAGAACCTCTTGGACATTTTATAAATTATGTAACTCTAGTCTAAAAGGTATAAGATTAAGAAAAAAAGTGTAGGAAATTGAACTCAATCTATACCAATCCTACAACATATTTTAGAAGTTACTTAATATAAACAACCCCCTGCCTATGCCCAGGTTCTGGTGACTTTCTAAATGTGAGGGACAAATGTGCTCTGATCACTGTCAACAACCGCCACCACCACCAGTAGCTGTCGGGTTGATTCACAAAATGTCATTTAAATGTATGCATATTTTTTCTGAATTGAGAAATGACGAGAGAAAATGTTAGTTAGGTTGGCGATATTTTGATTTTAATTTCTGGTGACATAAAAAGGTGCAGAACTTTTTTTTTGTTATTTTGAAAAAATATGCAAAGAATGATTAAGCAGGAAAAATTGCTGATAATCTACCACCAAGAGACAATCAGCATTTACGTTTTGTCAAAATTACGTTATTTACATTTTGGCACCTTGAAGACTAAGGCACGCCTTACCGTTGGTGTTTTCAGTTGTCTCATATGCATGCGAAAGCTGGACGTTCAATATGGAAGACCGAAGAATTGATGCCTTTGGATTATGGTGTTGGTGAAGAATATTGAATATACCATGGACTGGCAGAAGAACAGACAAGTACATCTTGGAAGAAGTGCAGCCAGAATGCTCCTTGGAAGCTAGGAGGATGAGACTTCATCTCACGTACTTTTGAACATGTTATCAGGATGGACCAGTCCCTGGAGAAGGACATTATGCCTGGTGTCTTGGTCATCTATTGCTGCCATAACAGAAATACCACAGGTGGATGGCTTTAACAAAGAGAAGTTTATTCTTTCACAGTCCAGTAGTCTAAAAGTCCAAATTCAGGGCGTCAGCTCCAGGGAAAGGCTTTCTCTCTGTGTCATCAGTCTTCCCTTGGTCTGGAAGCATCTCAGTGCAGGAACCCCAAATCCAAAGGGCATACTCTGCTCCTGGCACTGCCTTCTTGGTGGTATGAGGTCCCCATGTCTCTGTGCTCACGTCTCTCTTTTATATCTTGAAAGAGATTGGCTTAAGACACTATCTAATCTCGTAAATCTCATGAATATAACTGCCTCTAATCCATTTTATTACATCATAGTGATAGAATTTACAACATACAGGGAACTCACATCAGATGATAAAATGGTAGACAATCATACAATACTGGGAATCTTGACCTAGCCAAGTTGACAGATATTTTGGGGGGACACAATTCAATCCATGACATTTGGTAAAGTAGAGGGTCAGTGAAAAAGAAGACCCTCAACAAGATGGGTTGACACAGTGGCTGCAACATTGGACTCAAGCATAACAACAATTGTGAGGATGGTGCAGGACCGGGCAGTGTTGCATTCTGTTGTACACAGAGTCATTGTGAGTCGTAAGCAACTAGATGACACCTAACAACAACAACTTTCAGTCTTTTTTTTTTTTTTTTTTGCTTTGCTTTTTTAAGTTTACTAACAGTCTTGGGTTTACTTTTTGTGTAGTGGGAGAAGCATAGTAGCTAACAGCACAGACTCAAAAACCTGATTACCTACCTAGGTTCAAATCCAGCCCTGCCTCTTATGAGCAACATGATCTTGGAGAGTTTCTTAACTTCATTTATGAAGTTAACTGCCTCAGTATCCTCACCTGTAATATGAAGGAATGACAAATTATTTTATAAGCTTATTCTATTATCTGGTATACAAGACAGAATTGATTCCATCCTCTTTCCCTCACCTTTCCAATCTTGCCCAGCCAACCCATTACTGTCGACTTGATTCTGGCTTTTTTGTCCGATTTCTCTCCTTCCCCTGGCACTCATTTGGCAGGCTTCTCATCCTTTTTGTCATTTTATTTATCATTCTCCTGATGTTCTGTGGTTTATTTTTCTCGAAGTGCAAGTATTGTTTACAAACATAACCTAGGTTAGGAGCCTCCCCAAATCCTGGGAGCTGAACTAACAGGAGAAACTGAGGAACACAGCAGAGTTTTTAAAGCTTTTGTCTGTAATGGCTTTCAAGTTGCATTGCCCTGTACCCTCACCAAATATGGCCTGGATCTGTTCTGAAATAAAAAAGGATAATAAACTAATTAAAGCATTTGACTGTCTGTATCGGAGTTATTATCCTAAAAAGCCATTAACCATACAACGATAATCAAATGACTGGATGGGCCGTTAACAATAATATGTCCCTTAGGGTACCACATCACAACTGTGCATGCTGTGTAGAGACTATTGTGCCTGAATTGTTTCTAAGACTAGGCTAAATGTGAACTATTTAGGTAATAGAGAATCCAAGGGAAAACATTTTTTTCTTTTGTTTGCTTCAAGAAAGGATTAGCATTTATTTTAAGAATCTTTAAAGAAAGGGAGAGATTTTAAAAAATGACCTAGTTAGCCTTCTTAAAGTAATTATTCTAACATATTTTTTCAAAAAAGAGAATCTAAAATTTGGGACTATAATGAAGCCTGGTAGGTTTTGTGCTGCTTTTATTAAGCCATGAAGTGAGTACCTGTGTCCCTGGACAAAGTTTTAATGTAACTGTTTTTGGTCAAATAGCATCACAGCAAAGCATGGCCATGAAAGGTGGAACACTTCTCTTCTTGGCTTCGTGGTTGAAAACAAAACTGAGTCTTCGGGTCTCTCTATGGAACTCAATGGGCCTTTGGGGTATGACAATCATAAAAAAATAATTTCCAGGGAAAACCTTGATTTTGAATGTTTTGTCACCCTTTCAGCTATTCTTCCAGTTTCTGATTCAGGAAATAAAATAGCTGCAGTAGCTATAATATCCTTTCTTTGTGAGCAAGATTTTTGTTAACCTTAATCGTCATTGAAAACATCTTTGCTCTGTCCTACTACTGTAATGGAGGTTGTTATTTGAAAGTGGACCTGTCTTCACTGATGAAGTACTAACAGGGCTCTGTGAAGTGCATCAATATGTTTCAGCTGGAGAGTTTTTATATAGTAAAACGCTGTTATTTTATTGCTTGACTAGGTACTGAATTGACATTAACTTACGGAAACAGACTGTTGCAGGTTTTTCTAAGTAGCTTGCCATAAATCAGCCTCCAAAGACTTCCTTAGGAAACACATTGGTTCTTTAAAAAAATATATGAATGCAATACATTGAACGTAGTTCTTAAATCATCTGGCTCTCCTTTTGTAATCTAGAAAAATATATCAATGTGTAATGTGGCTTCTTAGAGATTTGAAAAACAAAGAGTGTGTTCCAATTTCCAACAGAGCTGTCAATTTTGCAGTGCTTTGCTTGTTTTCGTTTGTTAGGAGTTGAATGTGGGGCCACATGCATTTGTGTAGCATCTTGCCTTAGCCCGTCAACTTGAAGTTGTCTTTTAAAAAGTGACAAATTATGTTCTGCTTCCAAATAGAAAAGCAGGTTTTGTTAATATATTTTCTGTATCTTTAACTACTCCTTCTTCTTTTTTATCCTTTGAATAAAAACTGTTTGCTTGTTTAATGAACTGCAACAACACAATTATTGCGAAATTGGCTATTTAGTAGTATAATTGAATCCCTAGCCCAATCACAGTTTAAAATAATAAACAATTCCTCAGCAGAGTGGTGCCAGTGGCCATTCTGAAGATCAGAGTTCTCAGGCAATGGCAAAGGGAAGCAGACCTAAGTAATTGAAACATTTAAGACAGGATATAGGGGTGTTGTTATCCTCCAATATCTGTTTATTCTTTAAATTTATAATAATTCAGGGGTCAAATATGAACTAAATTTGACTAATCATATATGATTAATGTTTAATTATGTTCATAAGTGACAGAGTAAAACTTCAGTTTTTCTGAACCATGGATGAACCCGTTGCCGTTGAGTTGTTTCCAACTCATTGCGACCCTATAGGACAGAGCAGAACTGGCCCATAGAGTTTCCAAGGAACACCTGGTGGATTCAAACTGCTGACCCTTTGGTTAACAGCCATAGCACTTACCCACTAAGCCAGCAGGGTTTCCACCGTGGGTGAAGGTTTTAATTTTCATTCGTTCTCCTCCCTTAGTCTTGATAGCCCAATACAGGAGTAAAGACGAACTCCGGGGAATAATTTTTTGATTGTTCATATTTCAGCTAAAAATATCTGAGCTACTTCTTTATATCTCTGGGACTGAAAAGTGTAATGAAGCATACATATTCATAAACTTTTTTTTTAATGCTCAAAGTAGATGTTGCCATTTCCCAAGGACCTGATAAATGCAGTCAAATGAAATATTGCTATAGAATGTTTTCCCTTTGAGAATATATTTTCACTATTTTACTGTCAAAGTATTTTATTGGTGTTTGTGTTATTTCTGAAGACCATTGGTGCGTAAATCATAGCACACATATATGTGTTTACCATAATATCATATTCAGAAATCTATGAAGGCAACAAATTTGTTGGAACTTGCAGAGCAAGGAGTGTGCTCTCTTTTCTGTTTAGCTGCTCACTTGCCAAGTCTCCCCATCTTAAGTTTCCTGCTTAATGATGTTACTGAAACTTAATTGGTATTTAATACAATTTTGAGATTACCAGATAAAAGATTTCACAGAAACACCAATTTTGTTATCTGGCTTTCTGTGTCATGGTTACCCTTAGTACACACTAAATGTAAACTTCCTTGTATATGAGGGTAATATGCTAAGAGCGTGAAGAGGTCAAAAAGGACAATTATGGTTATAAATAATTATCATGTAAGTAAACCACAAAGCAGGTAATTGTTAGTTTTTGCTCAAACATTTTCTCATTTGAGTGGAAGAAAAACCACTGGGCTGTTGTGCTCCTCTCTTACAGGAGTGCTCTGTTATATGACCTAGATTTGAAATCTCTATAGTATTTCCTGTAGAATACCAATATATTCCCTCTCTGCACACCTTCCATTAATAATAAAATGAGTCAGCTACACAGAGACACTATCTGTACAAAGTTTTTAAGCAAATATTTTTATTAATGAAAAATGAGTACATAGTGCTATTAAGTTCAGATAAGCTAACAAACTATGTATAATTAAGAATCTAAAGGAAAATTTCTCAAGAGGTAAATAAAGATTCACTCTTAAGCTCTTTCTCTTTAGTAATAATATGCTTTTGCTCGTCTGTAAAGAAACAAAGAAATTTCTTATTTCTGTGTCAGATATAATCTTAGAATTCTTAGTAGGCAGAAACTGTGATTCTTTTAATTTGATATTATGCTAAACAAAATTTTTTTTTATCTACTGTCTCTTCAAAGAATCTTTCCTGCTGTCACAATCTACTATTATAATCTCAGTCTTGAAAAACAAAGAGTGTGTTCCATTTCCAACAGAGCTGTCAATTTTGCAGTGCTTTGCTTGTTTTCTACTCTGTCCTATAGGGTCGCTATGAGTCAGAATTGACTCGACGGCACTGGGTTGCTTGTTTTTGTTTGTTAGGGGTTGACTGTAGGGCCAGTCAAAAAAAAAAAAATTTTTTTTTTTTAAATGAGCATTCACTTTCTGGAAGGCAGACAGCTATTCGATTCTATCATATGTCAAATAATATGGCAGATTTCAGTCAGACTATAGGCTTTCCTCTTGGCCCAGCCTTTACTGTAAAAAATAATATTTGTGAATTTTTCTTTCTGTAGCTCATTCAGATTTCAATGATGACCAAAAGTCTTAGGTAGGTCCTAATATTATTGGTAGGAAATTAGCCAAATCCAAGATCATTTCATGGAACACTACATCATGTGATTAAGCCTTCCCAATACTCTGAACTTGACTAAATAGCACAGCACTCTTTTAAGAATGTACCTTTAAGAAACACAGGTCTATCCAAATTAGCTACACTAATAGTAAGAAAACAAAACGATAGCTTTCAGCTATATCTAAATGACATCAAGCGTCTGTATTACAAGTGAAATCCTGAGTCATCTAGCTGTTTCCAAAGGTACAAAGGTTTGCATCGTGTGGGCAAAACATCTGAAAAATTGGTTGAATGTTTTTAGCTAGTATTTGAATTATTGCCATGCTCTCAGAGTATTACTATAAAGCAGTCTTCTCTAGGAGCCATTTTCTCCCCCAATCATGCTATCACTTCTATTCCTTCCTTCCCTCCCTTTCTTTCTTCAAAAATATTGATTACCTACTCTTGTCAAACACTGGGTGTGAACAGGGAGTAAAACAGGCATGGTCTTTCAGGAGCATACACTTTTTTTTACACTTGGTGGGTAATAATTCGACATTTTAAAAGAGCTTATATAATCACACATTGTAGTAAGAGAATAAAGTACTGTTTGTCCATTCAACAATGCCTACTATATGCCAGGCCTTTTGAGAAGTCCATTCTACGCAGGGGTAAATGAAACAGACATGATACCTATTCTCATAAAGTTTATGGTTTAGTTGGGGAAGACAAACAATAAACAGGAAAACAAATACGTAATTTCAAACTGAGAAAGTGTCATGCCTGTAGTGAACAGGTTACTCTGATAGAGATGGAAGGGGATCCACCTAGCTAGGGGGAACAAGGAAGGTCTGTCTGTCTGCAAGGTAAAATTTAAACAGAGACCTAAAAGGTACACGTAACTACAGTTAAAGTTGCTAAAACACAATTTTTATTGTCCTTATATTCTGAAATTCTCTTTACAATTAATTAATTTCAAGTCTTTCCCCAGATACTTAGAGGATGTGGTGTTGTTGTTGTTAGGTGCCATCGAGTTGGTTCTGGCTCATAGCGACCCTCTGTACAACAGAATGAAACACTGCCCAGTCCTTCACCATCCTCACAATTGTTGTTATGCATGAGCCCACTGTTGCAGCCACTGTGTCAGTTCATCTCCTTGAAGGTCTTCCTCTTTTTCACTGACCATCTGCTTTGCCAACCATGATGTCCTTCTCCAGGGACTGATCCCTGGATGTGATAAAGAGTAATTTTTAATACTATTACATTTTCTTTATCAGTCAGTTCTTGCTATTCTGTAAATTTAGCTTCAAGCATTCAGGTTTTTATCAATAACATTTTCAAATTAAAATTCCATATTTAATGGATTGTCAGTGAGCAATGTAGAATGACAAATGATTAAAGCAAGTAGGCAATTAAACAGACGATAATGGAAGACAGTGATCCAATGGGGAGAAAAAATGATTTTTAAGATTCTCAGTGTTTATAAATTTTTTCAATGTTTATAAATTAGATTCTAAGAGTAGATTTAACTTACTGGATTTTAAATACAGGTTTTGAATATTCACACAAATGTCTGATAACCAAATACTGTGTTGGTAGTCTCTATGTGTAAATAGTTATATGCCATTCTAGGTGCTGCTTAGGAGGCAGCTTCCAGCTAGAGCCAAGTACAGTGCTTTAAGACATGAATTCTATATAGCATTACATATATGTTATATAGTGACTATATTCCATAGTGATGAGCATTCCCGATAGAAGGAACAGTGTCTGAAAAAAGGATAGAGGAAAAGAAGTCCATAGTATGTTCCCGACCATAAGTGAGATTGATGAGACATGACAGTGAAAAGGAAGATTGTGGCCACATTGTAAAATGTCTTTTTTTTTTTTTTTTTGTAACTTTATTTATTGAGGATATAAACAGCCAAACATACGACTATCAACCGTTTCTACATGTATAATTCAGTGACATTGACTACATTCTTGGAGTTGTGCAACCATTCTTGTTATTCCTCCTCCATTAACATAAACTCCCTGCCCCCTAAGGTTCTATCTAATCTTTCGAGTTGCTGTTGTCAATTTGATCCCATATAGATAGTTCTTAAAAGAGCATGATGCTCAAGGCAGACATTTTTTACTAGTTAAGCTAAATTATTGTTCAGCTTTAAGAAAAAACTTCAGGGAATATTTTTGGTTTAAGTTTTGAAGATTATCTCAAGGCAGTAGTTTCAGGGGTTCATCCAGCCCCCTTAGCTCCAGAAAGCATGGAGTCCATGAGAATTTTAAATTCTGTTCTTCACTGTTCCCCTTTTGATTAGGATTCTTCTAAGTATTTTGTTTGTTTTAAATTGGGGTTGCTCATGCTGCTGCTTCGAGAGTTTTTTTTTTTTTGAGGTGTACAAGTGTAAGTGTACAACTCAGTGAATTTTGACAAATGTGTATAGTTGTATAACACTTCTACAATCATGTTCTAAAACATTTCCATCACCCCAAAACTTTTTCTCGTGTCCCTGGGTAATCAACCCTCTCCCTCATCCCTATCATCCCTAGAACTACCAGTCTGCTTTCTATCACTATAACGAAAACCAAAACCAAACCCAGTGCTGTCAAGTCGATTCCGACTCCTAGCGACCCTATAGGACAGAGTAGAACTGCCCCGTAGAGTTTCCAAGGATAGTTTTGCCTTTTCTAGAATTTCAGATAGACTATAAGTATCTAGTTTCTTCCACTTAGCATAATGCTTTTTAGATTTACCCATGTTGTTGCATGTATCGGTAATATCAGTTTTGCTTAGTGGTATTCCATTGTATTGATGAACAGCAATTTGTTTATCCAATTACCAGTTGGTGAACATTATAAATAAAGCTGCGGTAGAGATTTAAGTATAAGTCCTTCTGTGGATTTATGTTTTGAAAGGGTCTTAAATGCATTTAAAAAAAAAAAAAAAAAAAACTTTTTTAGTTTTTTTAAATGCCATATTATGGATTTTCTTTTTTTAAGTGGTGATAAACTATACTGTCAGACTAATGTTCTTTGAAGAGGAGAAAAAGCAAATTTCAAATCACTTTTAATTGAGTATTAAGTATTTGATGTACTCTGATTGCATGAATACTATTATTTGAAAAATGTATCTCCTCTAAATCGACTCGATGGCAATACATTTGGTTTTTTATTTTTTGAGGCATTTTTATTGCTTTTAAAAAAATCATTAAAAAAAATTTAAGCAAATCTTAAAGGCAAATATCTGAGGGAAGCTTTGTTTTTATGATTTTTTTTTCAAATTCCACCAGAAAGTAATATAAGATCCTTAACAAATTTCTATATAAGCATACCATTTTTTAATTTCAAAGACAAGGATGTTAACAGCAAAATGCTATGTAATTAGGAACTAATGATGTTTTGAGTTTCATTATTTGTACTCAGGGTAGGAAATATCAATGACGTTGACTTTATTTCATCTGGTATGTGGTAGCATTTCTAAAATTGCATGTTCGTTGGTCTTCTACTACCCTGTTGTCAAAATCCACAAATAACAGTTGTGCAAATATTTGTGAGAAGGTACCCCTGGTGTGTATAAAGACCTTAGAACAATAATAAAATGTGAAATATGTGCAGGATTCACTATGAAACATCAATCTTCATGGGAGGCAAATTTCTGTAATCAGTCAACAAATATTTATTGATTCCCACTATGTGTGAGGCACCACTTTGTATCTGTGTGCCATTCTACCAGGCACTGAGATAGTAGGCACTCAGCAATGTGAGTAGAAAAGTGTTGAATGAAGTTCCTGGCAGATCCAGGGCCTGGGTAGGTAAGGAGCCAGAGGTGCTGCTGAGAATGTTGGAGAGGTTACCATGTCCAGCAAGTGTGAGACATATTTTGATGAGCTGGACTAGGGATAGCTTGGCTGAGATTTCAACAGAGATTGAGAGATTGGATCTGGAGATCTGAGACCACCACCTTCAACCCCACTTTACCTGCCCAGCTGTAGCCTGCCATATAATCCCTTTCACATATTCTCTCTCTCCTTTTTTTCCTAGAGTCTGCAAACAATATTACACATCTATAAAATTTCATAGCCAGTGTAATTAAAAGCAGTAAGCATTTCTCTTACATCTCTTTCCTAGCTCTTCCTACGTCAGGCCTCTCATTCCCTTGCTTACTTTTTTCTCTTTGCCTTTCTCTTTCTCCTCTTATTTTCTCTCCCTCACTAACTGACCACTGATTGAAATAGAAAATTGTTTGTAAATTTTCTGGATTTATTGGGGAAAAAAATTTACAATTTTGTGACTAACGTACAGATTACTCTGATATATATTATACATCTTAAAAATAGGTATAAAGTTATTTTTATTTGTATGTGCCTTTGGTATCTTTTTCTCAGTAACATTTCCCTTCCTAGGGATGAAAAAAGAAAAAAAAATTACTTTTGGTTTTGACATTATATGAATAAAGAAAAATATAAATGAGCATTCTGGTAGGCAGAACTCTAAGATGGCCCTCAAAATTCCTAGTACCTGGTATACATATATCTCTTCCAAGTATTCAACCAAACACTAATTTAGGCGTTGCTGTGAATTAATGGACCTGTTACAAGGGCAAGGAAAAAAAAAAAAAGGAATTGCACCTTTTCTTCTCTGCTCCATTTGGGAAAACTAACTGATTGACCATTTAGTGATTGGAAATGGTAAAGTTGCTGTCAGGCAAGTTTGATTTCCACTGGTTAAGAGTAACAGTAATTGGACCAAAGCAAAAGCCAAGAAGTTTCCTGTACACACCCAAACACTTTGAAGGACAGAGTAGCTGGGGCTGGGCCCTGGGGACCATACTTTGGGGTCAATTGGCATAACAAAGTTTGTTAAGAAAATGTTCTGTATCCCATTTTGATGAGTTGCATCTGGGGTCTTAAAAGCTTGCTAGTGGCCGTCTAAGATGTATCAGTTAGTCCCAACCCACTTGGAGCAAAGGAGAATGAAGAACACCAAAGACACAAGGAAAATATTAGCCCTAGAGACAGAAGGTCCACATAAACCAGAGACTCTCTGTCAGTCTGAGACCAGAAGAACTAAATGGTGCCCAGCTACCACCAATGACCACCCTGACAAGGAACACAACAGAGAGTCCTGGATGAAAACGGAGAAAAGTACTGAGCAGAACTCAAATTCATGTAAAAAGACCAGACTAATGGTCTGACAGAGACTGGAGGAACACCTGAAACTATGGCCTCTGAACGCTCTGTTAACCCAGAGCTAAAAGCATTTCCAAAGTCCACTCTTCAGACAAAGATTAGACAAGACTATAAAACAAAAATTAGTACTCGTGAGGAGTGTGCTTCTTACTTCATTCAGATACGTGAGACCAAATGGGCAACTCCTGTTCTGAGACAGGATGAGCAGGCAGGAAGGCATAGGAGCTAGCTGAATGGGCATCCAGGATGGAAAGGAGGAGCGTGCTTTTACATTATAGGGATTGCAGCTAATGTCACATAACAATATGTGTATAAATTAATTTGTATGGGAAATTAATTAGAGTTATAAACTTTCACCTAAAGCACAATTTAAAAAAAAGAGTTAACAGTAACATGCTTTACATGTAATCAGCTGACCTTCAAACAGGGAGATTACCTGGTGGGCCTGACCTAATCACATAAGCCCTTTAAACCTGAGCCTAGAAATCAGAGACAGAGAAGTCAGAGATTGGAAGCATGGCATCTATGTGCATTGATGGCTTGAATATGGAGGGGCCTCTACAAGCTGAAAGCAGCCCCAGCTGACAGCCAGCAAGAAATAGGGGACCTGAGTCCCACAACAGCAATTTGGCCAAAAAGAAGAATGAACTTGGAAGCTAATTTTTTGCCAAAGTCTTCAGATGAAAACTCAGCCTGGCTGACAACTTACTTTGAGCCTTGTGATACCCCAAGCAGAGAACCCAGCCATGCCATGTCAGATTTCTGGCCTATAGAACTGTGAGCTAATAAATGAGTATTGTTTTAGGCCGCTAAGTTTGTGGTAATATGTTACGCAGCGGTAGAAAACTAATGCAAGCGTGAATAGTGTATTATTTTCTGAAAAGCTTACTTTCAAAATACATAATTTTGGAGATTCTAATATGGTTTGGATGTCATGGATTGACTTATGACCCCCCAAAAAATGTGCGTATCAACTTGGTTAGGCCGTGATTCCCAGTATTGTGTGGTTGTCCTCCATTTTGTGATTGTAATTTTATGTTGAGAGCATTAGGGTAGGATTGTAACACCACCCTGACTCAGGTCACCTCCCTGATCCAAAGTAAAGGCATTTCCCTTGGGTGTGGCCTGCACCACCTTTCATCTCTCAAGAGGTGAAAGGAAAGCAAGCAGAGAGTTGGGTACCTCATACCACCAAGAAAGCAGCACCAGAGGCAGAGCGTGTCCTTTGGAGTCAAGGTCCCTGCACCTGAGAAGCTCCTCGACCATGGGAAGATGGAGGACAAGGACCTTCTTCCAGAGCCAACAGAGAGAGAAAGACTTACCCTGGAGCTGACGCCTTGAATTTGGACTTTTAGCCTACTTTACTGTGAGCAAATAAATTTCTCTTTGTTAAGCTATCCACCTATGGTATTTCTGTTATGGCAGCACTAGATGACTAAGACATTGGGATACTTTCGGTATGATAGTTGAAAGCTAATGACATTCCATAGAGATACTGGCCAAAATACCTAAAGAGATACTGTCTTAGTTTCTTAGTGCTGCTGTAACAGAAATACCATAGGTGGGCGGCTTTAACAGAAACTTATTTTCTCACAGTTTAGGAGGCTAAAAGTCCGAATTCAGGGCACCAGCTCTAGAAGGCTCTCTCTGTCCATTCTGAGGGGAAATCCCTGTCTTACCCTCACTAGCATTCTTCTCACGGTTCCTTGGAGATAGCCACATGACATCTATCCCCCATTCCTGCTTGCTTCTGTGCCTAATCTGCTTCTTTTATATCTCAAAAGTAATTGGCTGAAGATAACACCCTACACTGACACTGCTTTATTAACATAATAAGGAAAACCTGATTTCCAAATGAAATTATTATCCACATATATAAAAACCAAAAAAAAAAAAAAAAAACAACCAAACCCATTGTCAACTCGTAGCAACCATACAGAACAGAGCAGAACCGCCCCATAGGGTTTCCAAGGAGCAGCTGGTGGATTTAAACTGCCAACCTTTTGGTTAGCAGCCAGATGCTTAACCACTGCACCACTAGGGCTCACAACACATATTTTGGAGAACACAATTCAGTCCATAACACACACTAATTTCACTGTCCATTTGAATCCAGCATTCTGACCCAGTTAACCAGCCTATGTTCCTGTTTTCTTACATCAAATCTGTTACTCACAGGCATTCACCAAGTGTGTTACTTTTCCTCTTAACTAGTGAAAACTACGCTTGCTGGACAGACATTTAACCACCTCCAATCACCAAATGGTGAGCCAATATTTTGCCTGACTGGAGCAGAGAAGGTGCTATTTTATTTTTTTTCCTTCAAGCAGGTCCATTAATTCATGTTCAGCAGCCACTGACCCCTAATATCTTTGTTGTCGTAATAGCAGCAAGTCCTTTAAGGAAATTATGTTTATCTTTGTACACTGAAAGGAATTCAAATTCCTCCCTCATCTCTTTAATCCATAAAAAAGGAAGAATATCAACTCATGGGGAAAAAAAATGGAAATATTTAAGTATATGCATTTGCAGCTCCACTTTCAACACTTTTAGCACCCTTTCAACACCTTATTCTGAAGAACTCTCTGGAGTTTTACATCTTATTGAATAGTAGATGTTTGTATTGCCATGGATATTTAGTATAGAAAATGTTTATTCCTTAATTCAGCAAATGTCAAAAAAGAACCTACTATGTGCCGCAGTAGTGCTGGCAAAAGAGCAGTGAACAAAACTGCTATTCGTAGTGAGGGAGGAAAGAGAAGAAGAAAGCAGGTTGCGGGGGGATAATGAGTGCCAGAGGTTGCACAGGAGGGAAGCTTGTCGTTTTACGTAAAAGGTTGTCATCGAATCGATTCCAACTCCTAGTGACCCTACTGGACAGGGTAGAACTGCCTCATGGGGTTTCCAAGGCTGTAATCTTTATGGAAGCAGACTGTCACATCTTTCTTCCACAGAACTGCTGGTGGGTACAAACTGCAGACCTTTTAGCAGCTGAGCACTTAACCACTGCGCCACCAGGACTCCTTGCCATTTTATATAGGTGCCATTAATTTGAGGGAGAACTGTAGGAGAAGAGGTTTGGGACAGAGTCAGGAGATCAGTAGTGGGTACTTTTTTAAGTTTAAAAGTGAGACAACTTGGGCAAAGTGGTGGGGAGAATGTGCAGCTGGATTTACCAGTTTGGAATTCAGGAGAGAGGTCCAGGCTGGGGATATCGAGTTTTGAGTCACTGGAGTATAGATGATATTTAAAGCCAACAGACTAGATGAAACCACCTAAGGAGTGAGTGTAAGTAGAAAAGGAAGGGAAAGAAACGGAAAATAGGGACAGGAGGGATTGAAGTACTGAGACTTGAAGCACTCCCACTTTTAAAGATTGGGAGATAAGAAGAAACTAGCAAACGAGTTGCAGAAGAAGCAGCCAGCAACCAAGGAGAACCAAGAGAAAACTGTATCTTTGAAGTCTAATTAATGAAGTGTTTCAAGAAGGAAGGAGTCATCAGCTATGTCACATAAGTCAAGCAAGATGGGATGACTGCCTGAGAGAGGAACTAACTAACTCCTAGCAAGAGAAAGGACACACTAACGAGAAAGAGGTAGAGTATGTGAGTGCAGAGGCAGAAAAGTTGGTAGATCCTGTGGTGGGGATTTGTGGAAGTTCTGTCCTTGCCTGCTTCTGTCTTCTCAGTGAAGGAAGAAGACCATCAGCTAAAAAAGGATATGGTAGATGTACTGAAAGTTTGTTTCTTTTTTAATGAAACATACTTGTGGATTTTATATAAAATTTATTATAACAATAACCATTGAAAATTGTCTCTCATCATAACAGATTTAAAGTGTTTAGCATAGTGTTGACATTCAGGTGCCCAACAAATGCTTGTTATTATCCCTTTACTGTAAGACAAAATTGAGCTCAAATTTTCACGTACATTTGTGAAATGAAGGCTTGCTTTCCTTTTTTTTTTTTTAATCAGTTTCATCTTCCAAAACCATTATATATAACTTCGGAACTTGGGGAGAAATATAGAAAAAAAAATTGACTATATTATCCATTATAGTACTTGACGTTGATTAAATTAAATTTAATAGCTAACTGATTGTCATGACGAATCAGTCAAAGATTTTAAGAGCAGAATAAAGTTTGAAATGATCATTTAGTCCAGTGACACAGTTCTTCCTGGTTATACGGAGGGAATCCTCGTATTTTAGTGAGAAAAGCTTCAGCAAGTTTTGTGGCGGGTTATAACAGTACAGGAATGAAATCCACTGTATGTTATTGATTTTAGGCAAAACAAACCAAAGTGCTTTAGCCGGCATCATTCCTCAGCATTGTATAAATACCCAGAGACAACTGCCAGTGATATTCTACATTACATTCACCTCTTCAGGCTGCGTGAGGAGATGAGTGTCAAGCAGTATAAGAAAGAACATATAAGCTGGCTTCTGAAATATTTGGACATCAGAGTTCAAGGAAATGACCCAACAATTAACTGGAAGTGAAAGAACTCGCACTGTACACTGAGTTTTGCATCAGTAGGGAGGAGAAATATAGAAAATGAATATTGACTTTTTCCCCCTCTTTCCATGGGTACTCATATAGTATTTATTTGCCAAAAAATAGTGACAACAAGATAAAGAGAAGCATGAATCATGAAGTAGCCTCCAGGAATATTTTTGCTATGCTATTCCTTTAATATATTTTAGCTTTTAGCATGCACAGTGAGTGACTTCCAACCAGAAATAACTCATGTCTAATTGTCTTAACATTTTAACTTTTGAATTTGAGGCACAGAAGATGTACAAAATCTTTCCACAGTATATATGCCATTTGCATTCGTTTGTTTGTTTGTTTGTTTGTTTGAACAATGCTGTATGTAACCAAGTGGAGAAAAAAATCAAGTCTCAGATCTAGAATAATGCTTGTTAATATGGTGTTTGTGTAAGTCTAATTAAAAAAAAAAATTTTAAGGAGTGTTTAAATCACAAGTCAGAAAATCTGTGTAGTTTTTTTAATAAATTATTTCCTTGGAAACTATTTTTTTATTTAAAATACAGCATTATTTGGTTGTTTATAGTTCACAAACATCACCCATATAACAGACTCAATTGGCACTGCAGTTCAGACCTACGAATTAACTTGTACAATCATAAATGTAGCATAAAATTTCTAAAATAGAAGACTGCTTTGTGTTTAAGCCTAAATATTATTTCAGTTCCTTTTAGAAAAAAATTATTCTCTGTAGTAATGCAGAAGCTGAGATGTTGGGAGCTTTGTTTTCTTCTTTGGTTCTTTAAAAAGTTAGGCAAAAGTATCATTTGATAATTTAAAAATATTGATTGTTCACATTTTAAACAGGAGTTGTGGAAATGGAAGCAGGTGTTTAAAAGCATAGGCCCTACAACCAGATTGCTTGGCTTCAAATTGTGGTTGTACCATTCATTATCAGTGTGACCTTAGACAAGTTATTTAACCTCTTCATCCCTCAGTTTCTTTTTGAAAATTAGGTTAATAATAACACTTTTCTCGTATGGTTGTTATGAGAATACAATGTGTTAATATTTATAAAATACCTGGAATGTGAGGCATGTAGAAAACTCTGTATACATTTATAAATACGTAGTTTATTATTAGAGCGATGATTTTCTACGTCTTTAAAGGCTGATTTAGTTTTGTATCATCACCTATAGGACAAAACAATTTTCTGTTCTTTGTTTTTTGGAACTTCCTGTCTTTGAGGACCAGAGAGCTAAAAAATGGGTGTCCACAGTGGCATATTGGAGCCGGCTAGTACTGGTATGCAAGAATTTTGTGACCCAATTATTAAACACAGTGATTACTGAAAAGTAATGTTTAAACTTACAATTAAATAAATTATATTAGAAGCAAAGGTAATAAATACTCAAAACTCACCAGTTTCTAAATCTTTTCCTAGATTTTATTGATATCTTTGTCTTGAAGTTATTTTCATCTATCTGTGTGGTGAAAATACATAAAATGGTATACCACCCCGCATCTCTTGCCAGTCCATGTTCAATGATGCCATGTTAGTAGCTTGAAATTGGTCATGGTTGGAATATTTACACTGTGGAAATTAGAAAATGCTCCTAATGAGGGCTTTGTTTAATTTTTTTTCCTTTCTTTTTCAAATTCCTGAGAGCCAGTTGCTAAACATCTACTCAGAACACCACTGGGTGAGGTCAGATTATCCTGCTAGTTTCTGTTATTCTTTTGCTGGATGTTATCATGGGTGAAACAAAGACTATATTGAGGAAAGAATTGAAGGAAAATATACCTCCAATGTAATGGAGAATTTCCCCTGTAGGTAATTTAAATGCTTTTCCTATATTAAAAAAAAAAAAAATTTTTTTTTTAATTACTAGAGCTGTAAATGGTGACAGAGGACCTAATATTTTTATTTACTGTTAATAATAATAGTCTCCATTTGTATATCATTGTGCAGTTATATATTACTTCTTAAGAATCTTATAAGCTGGGCAGGATAGATACTACTATTATTATCATCATTACTGTATAGATGAGAAAGCTGAGACTCAGCAAGATTATTGCTTTCCCATGGTTATTCAACTTGTAATTGGGGAACTGTACATATAAATTCAAATTTTCTGCCTGCAAATCAAGTGAAAATTTCACTATGTGATGGATGTCATATTTTTTTTGACATATACTAAACTGCATATATTTAAAATGCACAATTTGAGGAGTTTTGACATATGCATATAGCTGTGAAACCATTGCCACAATTAAGTTAGAAACATATTCATCACCCCTAAAAGTTTCCTTATGCCCTTAGTTATCTTTCTCGCCCACTCCTCCCCCGCCCCATACCCAAGCAACCACTGAGCTCCTTCCTGTCACTATAGATTCATTTGCATTTTCCAGAGTTTTATATAAATGGAATCATACAGTGTGTACTCTTTTTTTGGGTCCAGCTTCTTTACTCAGTATAATTATTTTGAGGTTCATTCACATTGTAGTGTGTATCAATATTCAGTCCTTTTCATTGCTGAGTAGTATTCCATTGTATGGATCTACCACCATTTGTTTATCACTTCAGCTGTTGGCGAACATTTGAGTTGTTTCCAATTACAAATAAAGTTGCTAAGAACATTTGTATACAAGTCTATGTATGGACATGTATTTCCTTTTCTCTGGAGTAAGTATCTAGAAGTGGAATGGCTGAATCCTATGGTAGATATACATTTAACTTTGAAAGAAGTTGCCAGCTGTTTTCCAAGATGGGTGTAGCGTTTTACATTTTCATCAGTAGTATGTGAAAATTCTACTTCCTTCCCATCCTTGCCAACTTGGCATAGTCAGTCATTTTAATTTTAGTCATTCTAATAGGCGTCTGGTGGTAGCTCATCAGGGTTTTAATGTTCATTTTCCTGACTAATGATGTTAAACATTTTTTTTATGTGCTTATTCTCTCTATATATATCTATTTTGGTGAAGTGTCTATTCAAATTTTTGTCTATTTAAAAAAATTGGGTTGTTTTCTTATTGTTGAGTTTTTAGAGTTCGTTATATATTTTGGATCCTTTACTAGATACCTGCTTTGCAAGTCCACAGGTGGGTGGATTTCAGGGTTGATTGAATCAGGGTGTTTTGTGTGTGTGTGTGTGTGTGTGTGTGTGTGTGTGTGTGTGTGTGTGCGCGCTTTAAGTGAAAGTTTACAAATCAGGTGAGTCTCTCATACAAAACCTTGTATACACCTTGCTATATACTCCTTGTTGCTCTACCCCTAATGAGACAGCACATTCCTTCTCTCCACCCTGTGTTTCTGTGTCCATTCAGTCAGCTTCTGTCCCTCTTGGCCTTCACATATCCCCTCCAGACAGGAGCTGCACACATAGTCTCACATGTCTACTTGATCCAAGAAGCCCACTCCTCACCAGTTTCTTTTTCTGCCTTATAGTCCAGTCCAATCCCTGTCTGAAGAGTTGGCTTTGGGAATGGTTCCTGTCTTGGGCTAACAGAAGGTCTGGGGACCATGACCCTCTAGTCTCAGTCAGACCATTAAATCCGGTCTCTTTACTAGAATTTGGAGTCTGCCTCCCCTTGCTCTCCTGCTCCTTCAGGGATTCTCTGTTGTGCTCCCTGTCATGGCGGTCATCGGTTGTAGCCAGGCACCATCTAGTTCTTCTGGTCTCAGGTTGATGTAGTCTTTGATTTATGTGGCCCGTTCTGACTCTTGGGCTCATACTTACCTTCTGTCTTTGGTGTTCTTCATTCTCATTTGCTCCATGTGGGTTGAGACAAATTGTTGCATCTTAGATGGCCGCTTGCTTGCATTTAAGACCCCAGACGCCACTCTCCACAATGGGACACAGAATGTTTTCTTAGTAGTTTTTATTATGCCAGTTGACCTAGATGCCCCCTGAAACCATGGTCCCCAAACCCGCACCCCTGCTACACTGGCATTTGAAGCATTCAGTTTATTCAGGAAACTTCTTTGCTTTTGGTATAGTCCAGTTGTACTGACCTCTCCTGTATTGTGTGTTGTCCTTCCCTTCACCTAAAGTACTTCTCGTCTACTATCTAATTAGTGAATCTCCCTCTCCTTCCCTTCCTCCCTCCCCCTTCTCGTAACCATCAAAGAATATTTTCTTCTCTGTTTAAACTATTTTTTGAGTTCTTATAATAGTGGTCTCATACAATATTTGTCCTTTTGCAACTGACTAATTTCACTCAGCATAATGCCTTCCAGATTCCTCCATGTTATGAAATGTTTCACAGATTCATCGTTGTTCTTTATCGATGTATAGTATCCCATTGTGTGAATATACCATAATTTGTTTATCCATTTATCCGTTGGTGGGCACCTTATTGCCACCATCTTTTTGCTGTTGTAAACAGTGCTGCAGTGAACATGGGTGTGCATATATCTGTTCATGTAAAGGCTCTTACTTCTCTATGGTATTGTCCAAGGAGTGGGATTGCTGGATCGTACGGTAATTCTATTTCTAGTTTTTTAAGGAAGCGCCAAATTGATTTCCAAAGTGGTTGTACCATTTTACATTCCCACCAGCAGTGTATAAGTGTTCCAGTCTCTCCACAGCCTCTCCAACATTTATTATTTTGTGTTTTTTGGATTAATGCCAACCTTGTTGGAGTAAGATGAAATCTCATTGTATTTGATTTGCATTTCTCTAATGGCTAATGATTGTGAGCATTTCCTCATGTATCTGCTAGCTACCTGAATGTCTTCTTTAGTGAAGTGCCTGTTCATACCCTTTGCCCATTTTTTAATTGGGTTGTCTTTTTGTTGTTGAGTTTTAACAGTAACATGTACATTTTAGAGATCGGCCGCTGATCAGAAGTGTCAGAGCTAAAAACTTTTTCCCAGTCTGTAGGTAACCTCCTTATTCTTTTGGTGAAGTCTTTGGATGAGCATAGGTGTTTGACTTTTAGGAGCTCCCAGTTACCTAGTTTCTCTTCTGCATTGTTAGTAATGTTCTGTATATTGTTTATGCCATGTATTAGGGCTCCTAGCATTGTCCCTATTTTTTCTTTCATGATATTTATCATTTTAGATTTTATATTTAGGTCTTTGATCCATTTTGAGTTAGTTTTTGTGCATGGTGTGAGGTATGGGTCTTGTTTCATATTTTTGCAGATGGATATCCAGTTATGCCAGCATCATTTTGTTAAAGAGACTGTCTTTTCCCCATTTAACAGACTTTGGGCCTTTGTCAAATATCAGTCACTTATATGTGGATGGATTTATGTCTGGATTCTCAATTCCATTCCATTGGGCTATGTATCTGTTGTTGTACCAGTACCAGGAAGTTTTGACTACCGTGGCGGTATAATATGTTCTAAAATCAGGTAGTGTGGGGCCTCTCACTTTGTTCTTCCTTTTCAATAATGCTTTACTTATCCGAGGCCTCTTTCCCTTCCATATGAAGTTGGTGATTTGTTTCTCCATCTCATTAAAAAATGTTACTGGTATTTGGATTGGGATTGCATTCTACCTGTAGATCACTTTGGGCAGAGTAGACATTTTTACAATGTTGAGTCTTCCTATCCATGAACAAGGTATGTTTTCCCACTTATGTAGTTCTCTTTTGGTTTCTTGCAGTAGTGTCTTGTAGTTTTCTTTGTATAGGTCTTTTACATCTCTGGTTATTCCTAAGTACTTTGTCTTCTTATGAGCTATTGTAAATGGTATTGATTTGGTGATTTCCTCTTTGTCACTCTCTTTGTTGATGTAGAGGAATCTTATATATGTTTATCTTGTATCCTGAAACTCTCTGAACTCTTCTATTAGTTTCAGTAGTTTTCTTAAGGATTCTTTAGGTTTTTCTGTGTATAAGATCACATCATCTGCAAACAGAGATACTTTTACTTCTTCTTAGCCAATTTGGATGCCCTTTATTTTTTTATCTAGCCTTATAGCTCTGTCTAGGACGTCCAGCACAATGCTGAGTAAGAGTGGTGATAAAGGGCATCCTTGTCTGGCTCCTGTTCTCAGTGGGAATGGTTTCAGTCTCTCTCCATTTAGAATGATGTTGACTGTTGGCTTTGTATAAATGCCTTTTATAATGTTTAGGAATTTTCTTTTTATTCCTATTTTGGTGAGAGTTTTTAGCATAAATCGGTGTTGGACTTTGTCAAATGCCTTTTCTGAATCCACTGGTAAGATCATGTGGTTCTTGTCTTTTGTTTTATTTATGTGATGTATTACATTGACTGTTTTTCTAATGTTGAACCATCCATGCATACCTGGTATGAATCCCACTTGGTCGTGGTGAATTATTTTTTTGATATGTTGTTGAATTCTATTGGCTAGAATTTTGTTGAGGATTTTTGCGTCTAAGTTCATGAGGAATGTTGGTCTGTAATTTTCTTTTTTTATGGAGTTTTTACATGGTTTTGGTGTTAGGGTTATGCTGGCTTCATAGAATGAGTTTCAGAGTAATCCATCCTTTTCTATGCTCAGAAATACCTTTAGTAGTAGTGGTGTTAACTCTTCTGTGAAAGTTGTGGTAGAATTTTCCAGTGAAGCCATCAGGGCCAGAGCTTTTCTTTGTTGGGAGTTTTTTGATTACTTTTCAAACTCTTCTTTTGTTATAGGTTTATTAAGTTGCTGGATATTATATTCTTTAGTAAAGCTTTATTAATTGTGAATTAGATCTCTGTTAAGCAGCCCCGATGGCACAGTGGTTAAGGCTCAGCTGCTAATCAAAACGTCAACAGTTTGAACCCACCAGTCACTCCATGGGAAAAAGGTGTGGCGGTCTGCTTCCATAAAGTTCACAGTCTTGGAAACTCTATGGGGTAGTTCTACGCTGTCCTATAGGGTTGCTATGAGTTGGAATCGATTCAACGCAATGTACTTGGTGGTTTTTGGTTTAGGTCTCTATTAGATCTCTCACTCTTTCTCTCTCTCAAGATGTTATTGAGTGCTGTCAGGTCAATTCCAACTCAGATACCAAAAAGTTTAAAGTATCCAGATGTTTGTAATACTTGCACTTGCAAGTGTTTTTTTGCTGTTTGTTTTGTTTTTTTAATTTTGCTCCGTTTGAGCCCTGTTTGAGGCAGATGGTATTGTCTTTCTCTATTTAATCCTCAGAACTCTCCTCCAGATTTCTCCCCACCCAAGCTCCTGCTATCCTTCATGTGAATCCACCACCTTCACCTTGCAGTTCTTTTTTTGCAAGTGCCCTTTTATTCTACTTTACTGTGATTCTGCATGCCCATCAAGAACCTTGGCATTAACAGAAACACCCTGCTCTCCCAATAGATTTTCTGTCTTTTTTTAAGTTACCCCATTATTCAGTTTACTGTTCCCAATAAGATCTCCTATTAGTCTACACCTCTGTTGTCTCTATCTTTCAGCCTCCACTGTTGGTTTTACTTCTCTTCTCATTCAGCTTAATCTGTGGCCCATTATTACAATCATTTTTACAAATTCCCTCAACTTACTTGGCATTTTCTTCTTCTGTCTCACCACTTAACAAAACTCCAAGCCTCAATAAACTGAATCGCCTACCTTGTGAATAATATACATAAGCAGATAAGCATTGCTATGCAGTTATACAACCATAATTCACTAGATTCCACTGCATCCTTTAAGGTATTAAGTTTGGTTATTTTATACTCTAACATCTCTGGATCTGGTTCTGTTGACAGTTTTATCTTTTAGCAATGGATCTTCCTCCCTTCTATGTGTCTCGTAATTTTTTATTGAATGCCAAACATTGAGATTGAAAAACTAAAGAGACTGAGATAAATAATACTTAAACCCAGAATTCGAAGGACTTGTTTTTTTTGGTCATGCCTTTAGTTGGGGTTTGAGTCCATCTTATTTGTAGTCAAACTGACTTTGCATTTGTTGTTTCTGTAGTTACCTTGAGTGAACCACAAACAAATTCCTCCAGTGGTGGTCTGCCACTCTCTTGTACTTACTGGGAGGTCTGGAATGCTGGAGAGTTTTTCTCATACTCCTGCTTTATCCTCAGCTGTCTGCAGGCTCTGCACTCCTGGTCATAGTGGATGTTTAATATCTACGCTCTTGTCCTCCCCCAGAAGTAGACTGTTGTTGCTTGTTATTCAGTGCAGGTCTCAAGGTGCCCACAAGGTGTAAGGGGTAATTGGTGTTCCTATTCCAGTCTCTGTTTTAGTCAAGTCCTGGAGTCACCATGAATCAGGATCAACTCGACAGCAACTAGTACTGGTGGACCTGAATTTCAGGGATGAGACTTTCTCAGCCTTCCTTTTCTGTCACCGACAAATAACCCTAAATTCTACTCAGTGTAACATCTAGAGCTGAAGTGTGTTTCCTGCCCCTCTCCCTATGAAAGCCAAACTCTGCTTTGTGTCAGTGCAAGAACCTGGATTTGAACAAGTTTCCTGTTACTCTTCTCCAGTGGCACCAAACAAAATGCTAGACACATAATAAATGTATAAGGAATGAATAAAAGGACCAAATATGACCAAGAGAATCTTGGTACATGAGTAGAGTGAGGAATTGGAAGTAAACAATTTTGTATGGGAATATGATAGTTTAGTTTTAGAAGTGTTGAATTTTAGATGATATCCAGTATTCTGCATTGAATATGTACAAAGACTCTTACTCTGGCAAGACGCCCATACAGCTTTTAGACTCATCACCATGAAATTGTTGATTGGAAACAGATGATCTCTGATGGAAAGAATGTTATATGAGGGTTCATAGCAAACACTTCCAATCAGAAACAATTTCAGGTGGTTATAGTTGTCATAACAGTTTTAAGACAAATTTGAAAAGAAATGGAAAAATAGAATCATATATTTGCAAGTATAAAGATATGGGAAACGTAGATATGTTTTAATGCCTTAGAATCATAGTGATTATTAAAAAATATTTAGATAATATATCGTATTATAATTATGCCCAAATCGCTTACCGTGAAGAAATGAAAACCTTTACTAATAGAAAACTGAATCCATCATAATTATATAAGTTTGTGAAAATCAAAAGAAGCTAAGTGTTTCTTTTTGTATAAAGTAGGCTATTTGGTTTATTAATATATTGTGGTTTTCAGTTTATAATTGGACAGTAATTGTGTTTTTTCTATTACTGAACTATCATTGAGAGACTAATTACTGTCAGTTTAGTCTCAAAATCTGTTTTCTCACAGATTATATTAACTGAAAAATAAGAAACTTTAATTTCTTAGAAATGCTTATTTCAGAACAGAATTTATCATAAACTAGGCTATGCATGTTATTTAATACAGAAGGATATTTTTATGGCTACAGTCATTGAATAACCATTCTGAATTAAGTATATATAAATTAGCACCTTTAATAAGTCTGTCATGAAGTTGTAGTCCTTGTTTCATAATTGTAAGAAAATATTCCAAGCAGAAATTCTGTTTTGACAACACAAGGGGATGTGGTATCCAGTTTTAATCTTGATTTTCAAATGATCCTGTGGATTAACAGATACTATCTTAAATTGTACATTTTTTTTCTCCTTTGCATTCAAAAAATTTGTGGTACAAGAAATTAGAAATATGGATATAATTGTGCTAGTCAGACAAATAAGCCATTCATCAGACAGAAACTTCAGTCACATTAAAATAGCTTCCTACTTAAGTTTTAGCTGTCTTTGTCTTATTGATCAGAGCTCTTGGTATCCCTGAGCATTTTTGTCAAGAAAGCAAGCTTCTTATGTGCAGTCATCAGATCCTTCCCTGCAGGTGAGGGCTTGTGTGGTGATGAATGCAATGGTCTGTAACAAAGACATAGAAAGTCTGAAGGAAGAAAATAAATCTATTTGAACCTGTGCCACAGCAGCTATTTATCATGTCTTCTCTGGCTGAGCGTGAGCTGGCTACAGACACCAGAGGAAATGTCTATATAGTGTCGTTTCAGGGGCTTTCAAGAAACTAGTCATTTGCTTATGCCGAGTTCACAGAAGTGCTTATATTATACTTAGAATAGGGATATTTATTCACTATGAGAGAAAAGAAACTCTTAGGCAGCCAGTGTTAATATAGGAAGGAAATAGTTATGGACTTTTTGCCCTGGGTATTGTTTTATGCAACTTGTGTTAAAAGACTAGAAATAAATATAAAATAAAATTTCCCCTCCCACCCTTAATTAAGAAAACAGCATCCCTAGAGCTGCTTCTCGAAGAATAGTCTCTAGGAAGGAAATGGTGAGAATAAGGTTTTATTTCATTTAAACAGTTACTGTTACTGCACTTTTGCCATGCCTCTTGCTGAGATTTGGGGGAATGGAAGTCTATGGTTTGTTTTTATAGCTCAGTTATTTCTAAAGAGTAGACTACCTGCTTCAAGGAGTTTTTCTTTAGTGTGTTAATGTATCTTCCACCATGAAAGGGGCCATGATAAGCCAGTAATAAAGACCTGATCCAAAAGGTCAATTAAGATCCTTAGCAGTACTCAGGGATGGAGTACCAACCAAAACCAAACTCATTGCCTGTCAAGTCAAATTCCAACTCACAGCAACCCTATAGGACAGAGTAGAACTGCCCCATAGTGTTTCCCAGGCTGTAATCTTTGCAGAAACAAGCTACCATATCTTTCTCCCACATAGCAGCTGGTGGGTTCAAACTGCTGACCTTTCCGTTAACAACTGAGTATGCCACCAGGGCTCCTAGGGATGGTGTAAAGGAGTAGAAACTATTGTGTTCTAAAGGGGTATCACCCAGTATTGGAATATAAGGGAATGTGGCTGCCTCAACATGAGGCTATTCTCTTGGTATGATGAGAACAAAAAGTTTCTCATTTACAGAAACATGGCCAAATAATTGCTTGCTAACTTCATTCTGCATCTCTTTATAGTTAACTGACTATACTCACTCCTATTATAGAAATGGAAGCTAAGCTTAGCAAATCGTTCGGTTGTTTGTATTTAGTGCAAAAAATTCTTAATTAACAAAGTAAAATACCACCATCCATTGTAAATCATTTTGCTAAACTTTCAAACTCATAAGGAATTTTGTGTTGTCCAAAAGCTACTTTCAAACGCCTGCTGATCTAGCACTCATGCATCAATTCCCTGTGGAGCTGAGTGAAGTAATGTAAAGGGAGCCAATTAAGGAAACTTTGAGCCAGAATAGACAAGCAGAGGCCATCTTGTCCATCCTTCTGCCTCCAGGCGAAAACCATCCACTTGTACCAAAAATTTTTGCTTGAATTCTGCTGACAAAAATGCTCACCACATGTAAATGACAAGTCATAATCCAGTTATTGCAACTAAAGCAGATTGTTAACTGTTCAAGACTTATTTATTGTGTTCTGAAGATGCTGAGTATGAAAGCTTCTCCTGAATTGTCTTAATTCCCCTTTCTAGAAAACCATTTTCTACAAGAAATATACTAAAATAATTATGAAGATATAGAAGGTTTGTGTCCAGGAGTTAAAGTTATTAGTTTTTTTTTTCATCATCTTATTAAGTGTATTTTCGTTTCCCTTTCACTCTAGGTCTACCTTACGGGTGGGAGGAAGCTTACACAGCAGATGGAATCAAGTACTTCATCAAGTAAGTACAAGCATCTCAACCATGTAAGCAATTTTCTTCACATCTGGAGAGAACCTGGAAATTGCAGAATAATCAGCAAAACCAAGAAACCCTCATAGAGGTTACAAAAATTAGTAACAAAAAATGAAGGCTCACCATTTTCATTTTGTGTGATTTACATGCTAATATCAGAAATTGTTTGGAGAAAAAAATCTAGTAATAATTTCCAGGGAAACATCTAAAAAGGGAACAGGATTATGATTTAAACTTAAACATTGACTGCCCTGAAGACACAATGATGAAATATACAGGCTAGTTCCCTGATGTCATGAAATTTATATTACAGTGAGGAAAGATAGGCAGTAAATAACTAAAGAGATAAATGGGACAGTATATGAACAAACCTTAATTCAGTGACTTCTCAGAACAACCCTTCAAGGTATGTGTACCTTATCGTTTTCCCCATTTCATAAATGAAGAAAATAAGAGCCTTGAATGCTTGCCAAAAAGTTAACAACCATTAAATTACCAAGATAGAACTAGAACCCAAGTCTTCTGACTCCAAGATCCTTTCTGCTGGTCTAGACTGTCACTAATAGATACCTTTCTTTGAGAACCTCAACAAGAATACGTTTTCTAGTTGTTGGACTGGTTAGTTTTATCCTGGACAAAGCAATCTGATATACTTCCACTGTGTTCTGTATATTAATCTTTTGTATTCTGCCTCTGGTAATTCCAGGAATGCACTTCCATCTAGAAGATCCCTGGATTCTTTGTTTTGAGAGCTTGTTGAGGTGATCATGGTCTGTTTCTTTATGTGACTTGATATTGACTGTTGTCTCTGAGCCATCTATAAGTTATTGTATTAGTTTATTTTATGTTTGCTTACGGTGTCATAGCTTCTTGCTTCGTTGTGTTTTGATATGCCCAAAGGGGTTGCTTGAGTGAGTTACTTGATTATTTTCGCCTTTGGAGCCCTGACGTCCTGTCCCCAGATGTCTAGAGCTGTTATCAGGTATATCAGTCTAGGAGTCCATTCACTTTTCTTGTATGAATTCAGCTCAGGTGTCCAGGGAGCTGATCATCAAGTGTGTGGTACAGGCTCTGTCCTACAGTCTTAGAGGGGCAGGGGTGATTGGTGTAGATACCAGTATCTGGCTGCAGCAGAGGGTCACACTCTGAAGAAGGCAGGGGGCTGAGAATCATCCTCCACATGTCTCTGAGGAAAGCGTGTCCCTGTTGCCTAGAGCATACAGGTGGATGGGTTCTGCAGACAGACCATAGGCATCCAATGTTTTTGGTTGTAAGGACTGGGAGGTACCAGTTATCCTTGGATCCCTGTCACGGGTGGCTGGGTGACCTGAGTGGAGCTACCAGTTCTTCGGCCCCTGATGGGGGTAGGTGAGGACCTTGTTTAATAGGTAAAGAAATGTCAAACATCAAACACCCACCTCTCCGCAGCACAGCTGAAACGGTTGGAGTCTGCCAACAAGGGCCCATTCTCCTGAAATAGGCCCACACAGGTCCATGCAGAGGGGAAAAGTACTCAAAGTCCACAGACCGTTTATGCCTGGACAGGAGTCACTTCTTTCCTGAGCTCCCCAGTTAGTGGAGCTGGCAAATTATCTTTTCCCCCAACTGCAGATTTATTCCTTCTCCAAGGCCAGGAGGATGCCTTTAGGTGCTCAACAGGGCCTATCGCAGGCCCAGGGAAGTCAGCCGCTGAAGCCAGCTTGGGAGCAGGGGCGAGGGGGGCGTGGTAAAATATATGCAAGTACTTAGCTTTTGCCAAGAGCACCGTTCTCCTCTGGTTCCAGAGGAGTGAGTAGGCTGTGTGGCTGGCTACAGCCAAACGCTAGTACCAGCCCCCCATTACTGCTCCCAGGAATGGTGCCTGAAGGCTCCCTGCGAT
Source organism: Elephas maximus indicus (assembly GCF_024166365.1). Lineage (NCBI taxonomy): Eukaryota > Metazoa > Chordata > Mammalia > Proboscidea > Elephantidae > Elephas > Elephas maximus. Next base: position 38,975,980 of record NC_064837.1, on the reverse strand, counting down.
TCATTCAGGTCCGGTAACTCCTATCCGCTTCTGAACTGTCTCTTCCTACCCCTGCCCCTCAGTTCATATTCTAAGCTTGCCTTTGATGCTCAGGGCTCCTAGCTTGTCATAAATATACTCATTTCACTTGCTTTTTTGGGTCTTTGTTGTAAAGCAGGCTCATGGGAAGCATCTGTCTATTCAAACATCTTGGCTCCGCCTCCTTCCACTATGTCCTGGACAACTTCTTTCATGTCAGAGAGCACAAAGAGGAATCCCAACAGACTCCTAAGAACCTAAGAGACTCCCTTATATCCTTTTAGCAAATTTTACTTCGTATGCATTTTAGGAGGAAAAGGTAACATGTGCTTGCTGTTCTTTCAAATGTGCCAGTATTTTCCTAAGCAGTATTCAGATTTTGTGTTCTCAAGCTCTGTGACTTTACACAGGTTCCTACATCTCTCTTAACCTTAGTTTTCTCATCATACAATAAGGGCTTTATTAACTACCTTACAGAGTTGTTACATGTTAAGCATCTAGCACAAACTTTGAACACAGTAGATGCCCAATAAATAGTCATGAATTTACCATATGGAGAAACCATCATGGTACAAACAGCATGACAAATAATAAGACTATTGAAAAGACTGAGAATTCACAAGCTTCATATTCGAAAAGATTTAAGGGAAAACCTTTTGAAGGGCATTCATGGTGTATTTTTTTTTTTTTTTTGAGGTTTCTAGCAGAAAGTGACTAATAAAGAGAAGATATAGTTTGTGATATGTGAAGGAGGAAGAAGTTTTTGAGCAGAGGCTCCAGGAATGCCGTGCACAAATTAATTTAACACCATGCTATTTTATTCACTTCCAGAGTCATACCTCTTCTGGAAGGAAAGTTGCATTCTAATATGCTTTATTAGCTGTGTATAATTCCTGGAATATTTGAATCACTCTTCTGTAGGGATGGCAGGAAAATCAAGAATCGTGTTCAAATTTGCATTAGGTTTCTTTCTTTCTCTCGTTTTCACACTAACTTTGCAGTTAAGGGAAAAGACGTGGGAGAAGGGAAATGAGCATTTATTCAGCACCAGCTATATCTGCTAGCTGTATTTTCCTATGCTTTGTATCATTTAATCTTCTCAACAATGTAGAAAGTAGATGTTGCTAGTCATGTGTGCTGGGCTCTTACTAGTATGGTGTCATGATAGTGGTGAGCTACATCCTGCTCTCAGTCATGCTTATTTTCTAAAAAGTTCTCCAAAGAAATGTATGATCAAAAGAAGACAAACTAGCATTCATTATTAACAGGGGTTCTAAGTTCAAAGGTCTTTGGAAAATGTCAATAAATGAATCTGGACCCTGTGGGGAACTCCTTTCCCTAAGCTTAGCCACCTGTCAGTGTATCCTAACCCACAGCCAAATGTCAGAACCTAAGTAATGCAGTGTAAAAGAAAGATACTCAGGGGTACTCTCACTTGCAACAAAGAAAAAGGAAGGAGCAAGACATGGCCAACCAGAGACTGATTTTGTCCCACTGCTGGCTTAAGCCACCATACCAGGCAGATGCGGACAATAGTGTCAGGCTGTTACTACAAGGGAGAAAGAGCATCCAAGGAGAAGTGGGAAAAAAGGCAGCCCTGGGCCTGCCCTGAAATCTAGCTTACAATCCCTATTGAAGGAATAGAAAGAGATGCTACACTCTGCTCCGCTCCTAGAGCATATACCCCATGCAGTGTGTTTTAGAAGCCTATCAATTCTTTTCCTTGACTTTAATACTGACTGAGCTTTCATAAGGAAAGCAGAAAAAGAGATAAAATAAACCTCTTCTCCCAAAATGCAATGATGGGTATCATTGTCCCACCCTTATAGTTGGAGAAACAATAGTAAAATTGAGGGACCAGGATCTATACCAGGGTTGTCTGACTCCAAAGTCCCACACGTAACCACAGCCATGCTCCATCACCTCCACCCCTTTATTGTAATGTGGTTTGTCAAGAAAGACATTTTAAACAGATCTTGATTTAGGTAGAGATCTTTACATTATAAGAGCCTTGGTGGCGCAGTGATTAAGTGCTTGGCTGCTAACTGAAAGGTTCGAACCCAGCACCCACTCTGCAGAGAAAGAGTGGCAGTCTGCTTCCTTAAAGATTAAAAAACCCTTTGCCAAAGAGTCGATTCCACCTCAGAGCAATGAGTCTATAAAGATTAAACCCTATGGAGCAATTCTACTCTGTCCTAGAGGGTCGCTGTGAGTCAAAATCAACTCAGTGGCAACATATTTGGGTTTTCTAAACATTATCCATTTTTAAATAGCAGCATAGAAACTTGGCTCTAGGGATAAGTACATATCTCCTGGAGATTAGAAAGGTCAAATAACAATGGTAAGAAAATCTAACAATATGCCAGTGCTTTATTTACCCAACATCATGGAGGAATGGGGTACTATACAAGTAAACTTTTTTATTAGAATTTAAGCCCATTCAAGCACCAGGTTAATTATTCTTGATGGAGGAGCCCAGGTGGTGTAGTGGTTAAGATCTCAGCTGCTAACCAAGAGGTAAGCAGTTCAGATCCACCAGCTGCTCCTTGGAAACGCTATGGGACAGTTCTACTCTATCCTATAGGGTTGCTATGTGTTGGAATCAACTCAATGGCACCTAACAACAACATTCTTGATAGAAGTCATACTTGATAAGTGTTACATACTTCCCTGCCTTCTTATACTGAGGCTGCTAAACAAAACCATGAATATCAGTCATGCTGTGTATATAATACAATGAGTTCTGCTGAAGGATATTAAGCTGTATAGGTGAGAGTAGAGACACAGCTGTCATTTCTTAGTGCTCTCAGCATGCCTGTCCATCCCCTCATCCCCATTCTCCCTTCCTCACTCTCTTCCCCTGGAGTTTCTTGTTCGAAGAAGACAGAGCGCAAGATCATCAGCCTAATTTGAATTGCGTGTGAATAGTCTCTGAGTGTGCGTCTCTGAGGTTTCTTCTGCGTGTCAAATACATAAATTCTGGTGCAAGTAGATTTGGTTACACAGGAAGACAGTTCTGGTGTAGGCAAAAGAACATGGGCCTAAGATGCATCAATTGGTGTCAACCCACCTGGATCAAAGGAGAATGAAGAACACCAAGGTCACGCGATAACTATGAGGCTGAGAGAGAAAGGGCCACGTGAACGAAAGACTTACATCATCTTGAGACCAGAAGAACTAGATGGTGCCCGGCCACAACTGATGACTGCCCTGACAGGGAGCACAGCAGAGAACTCCTGAGGGAGCAGGAGAACAGTGGGATGCAGACCCCAAATTCTCATAAAAAGACCAGACTTAATGGTCTGACTGAGACTAGAAGAATCCCAGCGGTCGTGATCCCCAAACCTTCTGTTGGCCCAGGACAGGAACCATTCCCGAAGACAACTCATCAGACATGGAAGGGACTGGACAATGGGTTGGAGAGAGATGTTGATGAAGAGTGAGCTACTTGTATCAGGTGGACACTTGAGACTGTATTGGCAGCTCCTGTCTGGAGGGGAGATGGGAGGGTAGACAGGGTTGGAAACTGGCAAAACGGTCACGAAAGGAGAGACTGGAAGAAGGGAGCGGGCTGATCATTAGGGGGAGAGTAAGTGGGAGTATGTAGTAAAGTGTATATAAGCTTATATGTGAGAGACTGACTTGATTTGTGAACTTTCACTTAAAGCACAATAAAAATTATTTTTAAAAAAATAGTGCAGTAAAAAAAAAAAAGAACATGGGCTGTGGACACAGAAACTTAGGTTCAAATGCTGATGCCTCCACAGCATGATTGAATGACCTTGTGCGCATTTGCGTAACCTCTCTAGACTTTGATTTCCTCATTTATGTATAAATTCGAAAGAATATTGACACTTCATAGGGCTCCTGTCCGGAATGAATGAGCTTATGCATATAAAGAGCCTAGCTCAGCGTCCAGCCCAAAGTAGGCACTCTTAACAAAGGTTAGCTCGCTTCGCTCCCTCCCCTTCTCTGATGTTGTCATAAGGGTTATAGGGTCGCTATGAGTCAGAATCGACTCAATGGCAATAGGTTTTTTTGCTTTTTCTTCAAGGTACTTAGCTGTGGTAGGTGATATTGCCAAATAAGTAACACCTGCATAAGCAAGCTTCTTAGAACTATTTAGTTGTTTTGTTTTCTTTTTCTTTTCTTTTAATTGTGCCTTAAGTGAAAGTTTTTTACGTGAAAGTTTACAGTCAAGTTAATTTTTCATACAAGAATTTATACACATATTGTTTTGTGGCATTGGTTGCAATCCCCACAATGTGATGGCACACTCCCCCTCCCCCCAGGTTCCCTGTGTTCTTCAGCCAGTTCCTGTCTTTCCTGCCTTCTTATCCTACTTTTGGATGGGAGCTGCCCATTTGGTCTCCTGTATCTGGTTGATGGTGTCAGTTCTGAGTTAACAATGCTCCCAGGGACCATAGTTTTGGGGGTTCCTCCAGTCTGTGTCAAACCATTAAGTCTGGTCTTTTTATGTGAATTTGAGTCCTGTTCTACATTTTTCTCCTGCTCTGTCCATGATTCTCTGTTTGTTCCCTGCCTGGGTGGTCATTGGTGGTAGCCGGGCACCATCTAGTTTTTTTGTCTCAGGCTGGTGGAATCTCTGGTTCATTTGATCCTTTAGTCCTTTGGGCTATTTTCTTTTCTTTTTTAATCTTCATCTTCCCACTACCTCAACCAAAATTTTGAGTCTAGATAGCCAGTATTAGTTTTTGAGGTGGGAGTGGCTCATTTACCAGGTGGGTGATGTTTGGAGGCAATAAATAACAAATAAGGAACTCAGGTCATTGCCTCTCTCACCTCTAATTAAAAGACACAGTGACTAAAATCACCTTCCAGAACACTGGAAGAGATACTAGTCTGTATACTTATAATCTCTTCTCTGAAATTTATTGACATCTGTCACTGTCTTCCCAGAAACTGAATTGTTACATCTGATAGAAACCAAGCCTTAGGCAAAGAGAATGAGCATAACTGTCAGTGCCACCCCAAGAATGCCCAGACGAATATAGTCCTCATTGAATACTCCTATCCATCCACATGTCTATTGCACATCTATTAATACTTTGTAGTAGTCTGTTTACTTTAACTTCTGACTCAAGAGAAGAAATAGTTTAGCTGGTGTAAATAAATTTAACCAAAGTATTGGCATTACTGGAGCCAATGTTTTATAGGACCAACAGAGTTATGTGTATGTGTGAGTGTGTGTGTTTGTTTGAGTGTGTATACCAGTGTGTGTATACATATATGCAGGTAAGCAGAGCTTGCTCACTTACTGTATCTATTTATATCTATCTAATTGTACTCAAAGGAATATTTTCTTATTTTCTCCTTAAAGAATTGTAGCATTCTTAAGTTTAATAACAAAATGTAGATGATCTTGTTGGTGCTGTAGTTAATTTATCTAATGTGATCATTTTCCACCCAACTCCTTATTTTCCCTTTGAAGTTCTATGCTAGTACAGATTATAGTGATTTTTTTGTATGATTCTACTTTAAAAGTTCGTATCCTTCATATGTATATTATATAATTTTGAAAAATATATTTGTTAGTAAAAATAAATTTAAATATTAAAAATTAAACATAGCTGCCACATTGTTCTCATTGTACTGCTTTATCTTTCAGTTGAAAGATTCAGATTCACTATGACTGATGACCATGCTTGTAATACTTACCTATTTCCGTGTAATAAATTCCTCCCAAGTTTTGCAGCTTAAAACAACAAACATTTATTATCATATCCAGTTTCAGATGATCAGGAATCCAAGAGTGACTTATTGGATTTTTCTACCTCAGGGTCTCTTATGAGATTGTAGGCAAGTTGTTAGCTAGGGCTGGGAATTAAAGAGTGGCTTAGTGGGGCTGGAAGGTTCACTTCCAAGCTCACTCATGTGGCCATTGGCAGGAGGCTTTTAAGTGGTCACAACATAACATGGCAGCTGACCTCCCCCAGAGTGAGTGATGACAGAAAGACAGAGCGAGAGACAGAGAAAGAGAGACTCCACAACAATAGCTTCAGTGTCTTTTGTAATTTCTCCCTATATATGCCATCACTTCTGCCATATACTATTAGTCACGCAGACCAACCCTGATACAGTGTGAGAGTGAACTGCAGAAGAATGTGAATACCAGGAGGTAGGAATCTTTGGGGGCCATCTTAGAGACTGCCTACCATAGCATTGTTGTTAAAACAAACAAACAAACAAACCCATTGTCATCAACTCAATTCTGACTCATAGCGACCCTATAGGACAGAGTAGAACTGCCATATAGGGTTTCCAAGAAACAGCTGGTAGATTCGAACTGCCAACCTTTTGGTTAGCAACTGAGCTTTTAACCACTATGCCACCAGGACTCCGCTGTTGTTGTTAGGTGCTGTTAAATTGGTTCCAACTCATAGCGACCCCATGCACGATAGAATGAAACACTGCCTGGTCCTGCACCATCTTCACAATTGTTGCTATGTTTGAGCCCACTGTTGCAGCCACTGCATCAGTCCATCTTGTTGAGGGTCTTCCTCTTTTTCATTGAACCTCTATAGCAAGCATGATGTCCTTCTTCCGGGACTGGTTACTCCTGATAACATGTCCAAAATATGTGAGACGAAGTCTTGCCCTTCTCACTTCTAAGGAGCGTTCTGGCTGTACTTTTTTGAAAACAGATTTGTTCGTTCTTCTAGCAGTCCATGGTATATTCAATATTCTTCACCAACACCATAATTCAAAGGCATCAGTTCTTCTTCGGACTTCCTTATTCATTGGCAAGCTTTCACATGCATATGAGGTGGCTGAAAATACCATGGCTTGGGTCAGGTATACCTTAGTCCTCAAAGTGACATCTTTGCTTTTCAACACTTTAAAAAGGTCTTTTGCAGCAGATTTGCCCAATGCAATGCATTGTTTGATTCCTCAACTGCTGCTTCCATGGGCATTTATTGTGGATCCAAGTAAAATGAAATCCTTGCCAGCTTCAGTCTTTTCTGTCTATAATGATGTTGCTTGTTGGTCCAGTTGTGAGAATTTTTGTTTTCTTTATGTTGAGGTGTAATCCATACTGAAGGCTGTGGTCTTTGATCTTCATCAGTAAGTGTTTCAAGTCCTCTTCACTATCAGCAAGCAAGGTTGTGTCATCTGCATAACACAGGTTGTTAATAAGTCTTCCTCCAATCCTGATGCCCTGTTCTTCTTCATATAGTCCAGCTTCTCATATTATTTGCTCAGCATACAGATTGAATAGGTACTGTAAAAGAATACAACCCTGACACACACCTTTCCTGACTTTAAACCAATCAGTATCCCCTTGTTCTATTTGAACAACTGCCTCTTAGTCTATGTAAATGTTCCTCATGAGCACAATTAAGTGTTTTGGAGTTCCCATTCTTTGCAATTTTATCCATAATTTGTTATGATCTACACAGCCGAATGTCTTTGCATAGTCAATAAAACACAGGTAAACATCTTTCTGGTATTCTCTGCTTTCAACCAAGATCTATCTGACATCAGCAATGATATCCCTGGTTACACATCCTCTTCTGCATTTGGCTTGACTCTCTGGCAGTTCCCTGTCGATGTACTGCTATAACCATCTACCATGATGCTGTTTCTCAATGTTATGTATTTATATATGTGAACAACATGAAATTGTTAATACTAGACGCTTGCTTTGAACATTAAATTATACTGTTGGTGATTTTTCAAGATCATACTAATTTGTTTTTAAAGGCTACTTAAGCTTGGCTTGTAATTCTCCATGGATTCATTTGGGTTGACATGCCTTTATCTCAGGTCCTAAAATCTGATATATCACTCCTCATGTTGTAAAACCTGTTCACCATTACATGGGAAGTATTATACTTAGAACATTACAAATACATATCAGTGAAACCTAGGGAGTCTATGTTATTTCTGAGTAAAACCAGTTTCTTTCTAGATCAGGAAAGGCAAATAGACTTCAATTCACACCAACTCTGTCAGTTGATAATGACTGCCTCAAGTGTTTTGAGAAGAATTCTTAGGCCGTATTCGACCTTACTGCTGTGTGCCTTAATCAGTTAGAGATGCCTGACCTGGGTGCAGCAGGGGAGAAGTGGCAGGTAGGACCCATGCCACATCTTTGTAACCTTTGATCATCCAGAACATATTGCTAACACAGAAGCTCTGTCAAGGTGAACAGTAATAATACATTAAGTTAGGCTAAACGAAATAAACAATGACAACCCCCCTCCCAGAAAGTTCTTGTGAGATGTTCAGTGTTTAATTGTTTTGCTTTTACGACTCTGAAGCATAACTCATTTCCAAATGGCTTTTCTCATTCCTCTCCAGTGAGAGTTCATTAATGACCCTGAATGATTGCCTGAACTTGGAATAGGACAGCCTGTTAGATTGTTCCCAGGTAGGAAGAAATGTGGATCCTGACCCATCTATGAATGAATATTTGTCATCTATTAATTAAAAGTTTAAGTTACATTTTACCTTCTCATTTGTAAAATAAAGAAAAAATAGAAAACATTTCATTGTGCAAATAGAGCCTATTTTAGATAGTTTTAATGTATCTAGAAATTAGGGAGACAGGAGAGTAGAAGGAAAGGATGGTTTCTGGATTGGAATTAAAAAGCTACTACTTTTTTTTTTTTTTTTACCTTTTCCTAAATCCTTGGCAGATTATTTTAGCTTCATTTTAGTGGACACTGTCAAGAACTTTCCCTCTGAAGACCACATTAATTTGGTTGCGTTGGTTTGTTTTTGATGAGTTAAGAAATGTCCACTGAGAGACTAATAAGGTCTAAGGCTCTCTTGATGAGGTGTCAGGGCAATTTCTATGCAGCCTAGATAAGAAGAATGTGTGTAGGTTCCTCGCTCTCTTTTACATGTGGGAGAATCCTGAGCATTTCTTTCTTAATGAGACTTTCTGAAGAAGCCAACTGAACTTTTAAGGAGGAAATATGGACCTTTTGATATTTTGTCCCCAGACACATCTTAGCTATGAATAAGCTGTAAGGCATTGAAACCGCTAGTTTGAATTTCAAAGCTGTAACCATCTATTTGATACCAAACCAAAATCATTGCCATAGATTGAATTCCGACTCATAGGGACCCTATAGGACAGAGTAGAGCTGCCCCATAGGGTTTCCAAAGAGCAGCTTGATGGATTTGAACTGCCAACCTTTTGGCTAGCAGCCAAGCTCTTAACCACTTCGCCATCAGGGCTCCACCTATTTGATACAGTGTAATAATAGGGACTGTGTAAATATTTATCAACTAAATGAATATTATGATTGGCAGTTTAAGCAGTTGGTGGAAAAAAAAAAAATACAGGCTTTAGTAGCAAACCGACCTGGGTTCTAATGTTTCCACCACCACTTTCGAGTATGACCTTGGTAAGTTATTTAATTCTCTGTACCCCCCTTATCTAATAAAAAAGGGTAATAATTTCTTTATCTTGGAACTGCTTGAGGATTGAATGAAATAAGAGGGTAAAGTCCCTGACCAAATACCTGACATGTGATGAGTGCTTAGCAGTTGTTTGTTCCCCCTCCCTTCCCTTATTTTATATACTATTGCTGTCTGCCAGTGGAAGAGTTTTCAGTGACAACTTTGCACACTTGTAAATAGAAACCGGTAGCCAGAACCTGCAGTTAGGCCACTCTGTAGCCAGTCAAAAACCCAGCAATAGGAGCAAAAAGGTTGTGTTGCTCATGAGCTTGAGAAAATTCAGCTTGCCTATGACAGAGTATGGGAATATGAAGCACTATATGAGAAACTGTCATTTGTACGTAAGGCCAGCCAGCTGTCTTGGGGTATTCAGAATGGCAAAGCCCACTGAAATCAGTAAAACATCCAGATCTAGACACCCAACATCAAAGTCTTTCTTCCTGTGATGGGTATAACTTAGACATGAAGCGTATCTTCGTATCTTCCAGCATTTCACTAGGATAATATAAGTAAATCCCCTGGAATTGTGTAGTTTGAAAACTCATCACCTTCCTGGGGTTATACAGTGAAACCTGTGAGAGCAGGAACTTGATGGAATCGTCGATTTTCCAGGTCTCGCAAGCTTTCCGCCTTTGACGTCGTGCAGTCTTACCACTTTCCTATTGCTGTCTATTAGTGGAAAATATTTGAGTTTTCTTTCTCTGTCAGGTTTCTGCCTTACACAGGTTCTGGCTTTCACAGGCCTTACTGTACTTTTGTTTAGCCAGGTATGGAAGTATTTCTGCCTCCTAGACAATTTATTTAAATGTATTAACAGATACTAACTTTTTTGTCACACATCTTGCTTTCCAAATTTAGTTGCTTCTTTCTTAAATTACTTTCTATAAGACCTCCAGCATCTTCTTTTTCTTCATTCAATAGATTATCTCCATTACAATATAGTACATAATCTTTCTTCCTATGCATTTACCAAGTTTTAGGCAAATTGCAAGAATCCAAACCAATGCCTTTTCCCTTTAACCCTAGTCTTTAGTGGAGGAGGCAGCTGAGGGGGAGTGTGGTAGGCACAATAATGCCTCCCCCCTCCACTGCCCCACCGCAAAGATGCCACACCCTAATCCTTGGAGCCTTGAATGTGTTAGGTTACATGGTAAAGGGGAATTAACATTGTGGATGGAGTTAAGGTTACTTATCACCTGACTTTAAAATAGGGAGATAAACCAAAAAAAAAAAAAAAACATTGCCATCAAGTCAATTCTGACTCATAGCGACCCTATAGTACAGAGTAGAACTGCCCCATAGGGTTTCCAAGGAGTGGTTGGTAGATTTGAACTGCCGACCTTTTGATTAGCAGCCGAGTTCTTAAGCACTGTGCCACCCCATATTATCCAGGTGGGCCCAGTTTACTCATGTGAGTCCTTAAAGCGGAAGAGGCAGGCAGAAGAAAAGAGTCAGAGAAAGAGGTATGGCAACAAAAGCAGGGTCAGAGAGAGGCTATGTTGCTGATTTTGAAGATGGAGGAAGAAGCCATGAGCCAAAGAATGTGGATCGATTATAGAAGCTAGAAAAGGCAGAGTCTCCCCTAGAGTCTCCAGAAAGGAATGTAGCCCTGCCAACACCTTGATTTTAGCCCAGCGAGCCGTTCTGAACTGCAGAACTATAAGCTAATAAGTTTGTGTTATTCAAGCTACTAAATTTATAGTAATTTGTTACTGTAGCAATAGCAATAGAATACTAATTCATAGAGTGGTGAAAGGGAGAGAATAATGGTTATGTTGTACCTAGAATGTGTCAGGCATCAAACTGGGGAATATGTTATCACATAACAAACTATTAGTCATATATGTTTTATAGTTTAGGAGACTAAGTCATTATATGTTTTATAGTTTAGGAGACTGGGGCTCAGAGTTTAAGTAACTTGTCCAAAGACATGCAGATAATCCCATTGGTAAGTGTGCAAACTGGAATTTCAAACCAGGCCTGCATCACCTGTACAGAATAGTGACCTTGGTCTGCGTCCATGTCCTATTTCTCCTACTGTTTGACCTTGGATAGGGCACTGAAACTCTCTGAGCTTCAGTTTCTTCAACTGAAAAAAAAGTAGAGCAAAATAAGGTTTATGAGGTTTTATGAAAAGCAAATTGGAAAGTAGTTGTCTCAGGCTGGGTTCTCTAGAGAAGAAAGAGCAGTAAAGCATGTAAATATACAGAGATTTATATCAAGAAAATGGCTCATGCAGTTGTAGAGTCTGGAACATCCCAAGTCTGTGGGTCAGGCCGGAGGCTTCTTCTGATTCACGTAGCTACAGGGACTGGCAAACCCAAGATCATCAAGTCAGGCAGCAGGGCTCTGGCTCACAAGCTATGAAGACTGACGAATCCCAAGATTGGCAGGCAAGGTGGCGGGTAAGCTGCTAGCTCAAGTCCCAAGAACAGGAGGTCAGACGAACGGAAGCCTGCTGCAGGATCCAGAGAGAGTAAAAGCCCACAAGCCTTGCCAGAAAGTCCACCGGTATTGGATGCAGGCCACACCCCCAAAGAAACTCCCTTTCAATTGATTGGCTACTCACAGCAGATACCATCATGGAGGTGATCACATTATATCAAATCTCATCATGTAGGTGATCACATCATTATACAACTGCCAAACTGTATCATAACTTTCCAAACCACTGAGAATCATGGCCCAGCCAAGTTGACACACAACCTTAACCATCACAACGGGTATAAAAGAACCTAAGTAAAACTAAAACTTACCTGATATAAAGTCTTTGCCAGGTGCCACATACCCAAACATCCATATCAAATGAATCATCTCAGATTTTGAGGGAGGTGGAAATCTTCTTAAATCATAACTGGGCTTTATTATTTGGCATCACCACTAACCAAGTACAGCTATGAAAATCTCCATCCCTTTCTTGGCCATTGGGTGCCTAGAAACATAGTTTGGGCTATATTCTGAACCATTTCAGAAGCTGAAAATTGCAGCGTGATAAATTTAACTCAATGAACATTAGGGAACGAGGGATGGAGCGAGCACTTAGACATCTTACCATCAGATTTATTTGTCTTCGGTGGCACGTTATATGCTAGTAGAGAAAACAGGATTCGCATAGCTAACAAGAGTATTGGTTTGATGTAAATAATTATGACTTACTGTCTGGGATTTGAGTAAATGTACATATAACTCCAGCTATTTATAAAATAAACTGTAGTCAAAATTATCTGGATTATCATATAGTGATTCAATTATTACACCACCAAATGTTTAAATTTGTGGTCATTAAATCTTTGCAAGAAACTCAGACAAGAGAATATTGGTGGAGAGGGCTAGTAATGACTGTTATTTGGTGAATTTTAGGCTATATAAGTAAATCTAGCTTTTTTTCCTCTTGCAGTTGAATTACTGTACACGTTTCTGAATTATTTAGGGCAAGTTCACTGCATTGTCTTATCTGAAGATTGTTTTATCTGAGCCTCAATTATAAATAACTAATCTACAACTTTTGAGCCTTTTTTACTCAGTGGTATAATAGTGATATATCAGTAGGATGTATAATGCATTATGTATCAAATATTTATTGAGCCCCATTTTCTGTAAGCCTAACGCAGGGGCTGTAAAGATGAGTAGGACACTTTCTGCCCTCCAGAAACTAACTGCCAACTGGGCAAAGACAGACATATAAAGAATTCATTGCCACACAGTGTTAAAAGTATACAACTACTGGGTAAGCACAAAGAAGTTACCTTTACACAAATAGTTTTTTATTCATAGTTACTCAAGTAATTAATTTTTAAATGAATTTTATGGCAAGTACTTTTAAAAAAATATAATAGCTTAAGACATATAGTCTATAATCATTGAATTAATCAATCCAACACATCTTTAATTATTTCATCTTCTAAAGCTGAAAAGCCCTTTTCAGATGGTCATCTAATCAATCCCAGAACCTCCGTACATATTGTTACTGAAACCAACCCAGATAATGTAGCCTCAGAGAGGAGTTTAACATAATGGTTAAGTTCTCAGAAGTCAGATTTGGGTCCAGATACTGGCTCTAAAACTTACTGCTTTTATAACTGGAGTAAGTTGTTTCTCCTCTCTAACTATCAGCTTCCTCATAAGTAAAATGAAGATAACGTATAGCTCCTTCTCACCTTTAAAATATAACTAAGGCTCTAAAAAGCAATTAAGTCAATTTATTCACAAGTCCAAGGTGGCACCATTAGAAGCAATTAGTATGGAAAGTTCATGAGAAAACAATAGAGTTTGATGATATGGTTCTTATTTCATCTTTTATTCAACATTTTTTTTTCACCTTAATATTGTTATTTAATAGCACTTCCAACACTCACAGCTTTTGTACTTTATCACATATGATGGAGTCAGTAATACCAACAAAAACACCCCAAGACTTTAGTGATGGTCTAGTAAGGAACCTCTCAAAGTTCCATCCAGCTTTGTGATTTTCTTGTTGTTGTTGTTGTTGTTAGGTGCCATCGAGTTGGTTCTGACTCATACTGACCTCATGTACCATCCTCACAATCATTGCTATGTTTGAGCCCATTGTTGAAACCACTGTGCCAGTCCATCTCACTGAGGGTCTTCCTCTTTATAGCTGACCCCTCTACCTTACCAAGTATGATGTCCTTCTCCAGGAACTGGTCCCTCCTGATAAACGTGTCCAAAGTACATGAGACAAATTCTTGCCGTCCTTACTTCCAAGGAGCACTCTGGCTGTGCTTCTTCCAAGACAGACTTGTTCATTCCAACAGTCCATGGTATATTCAGTATTCTTTGCCAACATTGTCATTCAAAGGCATCAATTCTTCTTTAGTCTTCCTAATTCGGTGTCCGGCTTTCTCATGCATATGAGGTGATTGAAAATAACATGACTTGGGCCAGGCACACCTTAGTCCTCCAAGTGACATCTTTACTTTTCAACACTTTAAAGGGGTCTTTTTCAGCACATTTGCCCAATGCAATATGTCCTTTGATTTCTTGACTTGCTCCTTCCATGGGCATTTATTGTGGATCCAAGTAAAATAAAATCCTTGACAGCTTCAATATTTTCTCTGTTTATCGTGATGTTGATTATTGGTCCAGTTGTGAGGACTTTTGTTTTCTTTATGTTGAGTTATAATCCATTATGAAGGCTGTAATCTTTGATCTTCATCAGTATGTGCTTCAAATCCTCTTCACTTTCAGCAAGCAAGGTTGTGTCACCTGCGTATCGCAAGTTGTTAATGAGACTTTCTCCAATCCTGATGCCACATTCTTCTTCATATAGCCTAGCTTCTCAGATTATTTGCTCAGCATATATTGTGGTTTTAGGATGTTTACTTCTCTGCTATTATAATAATATGCATATTTATATTTTTATAATTTTAGTGTAGTCAGCTTAACTTTGATAAAAAAATATTAGAATCAATATAAAATTGGTTGAAATTAAATGTTTTAAATAATTTGGGGTTTTTCTAAGGTTTCAGATTTGGTAATTAAGAGAAATACATTTAATCTGATATTTACTAAATGTTTTTATTGGATAAACTAGTGAAAGCCTTATGACTTGTGCTATAATTCTTGCTATTTTAATACAAACATTAAAAATTAAGGTAGCTTCTATATTTCATCCACTCCTATTCATAAGTAGAAATTGAATGTGGAAACTATGGTAGTAGTTGTGAACTTGTCTAATTAAATTTAGTCTCCATTAATCTTTATTCCACAGAGGTTTTTGATTATTGACATATGTAAAGTACCACAAAAATATGTATTTATTACCTGTATTCTGTATTTTATAAAGAGTGACTCGTATATAAAAGTTATACACGTGGTTACTGGGAAAATAACAATCATGGCTTTGCCATGAAATAGTCTCTTCTTGTTTGACAGTGATTCAGAGTGATGCTAGCTGCTATAAGGAATTGACTAGTGGTATATGGCTTAATGGTACTAGAAAAAAAAAAAAATGTGGCTTAAAGCTTACATACTAGTCAATGCAGGTATTCATGATTCATGGGTTGCTTTTCTTCAGATGGGAATGTTGAGACCCAGGCTGCTTTTGTGGCAAGGCTTTGATATTCCTTATGGCTAGAGACCCGTACACTCATTTGGTGGATAGGGACTAAGAATAGAGACTTAAAAGTCCCTGGTTCACAAGAAGTAAACACCAGTTCTGTCACTTTCCATTGGCCAGAACTAGTCATATCGCCACATAAGGATGCAGAGGAGCTGGGAAATGTAGTCTGTGGCTGGGCAGCTGCCTCCTGGTAACAACTCTGTGGTATGGAATGGGGAACGTGAATTCGTGGTGGACACTGCCAAAGGGAATTTGAGAACGGACAAATATACCAACTATAAAATTCTGTATAATTATTTATTAGTATTTTTAATAGTATCTAAAAAGAATACATCATTCTTGTCCTGCGTATAGGTGCCAATGTCAGTAAGACATGTTTTTTTAGTTCTTCGATATTGTGGCGTAAGACTGGGCAATGTTTCTTTCAGTTACATAGGGTCACCATGAGTCAGAGTCCACTTGACAGCAACTAATAACAACATCATAATCAAACACAGCATGAATTTTTAAGACTTACTCAGGGCTATAATCTTTAGCTATAGAACAGTTTCTTTCTTTGAAAAAGTATTTGCATAAGCTATGAGATCTGGGATGTTTTGGCTTTATATAATAAACAACTGAGCAATTCAGGCCTGCATATATTATTAGAAAATATAATTAACATTTTTCCCATATTGTTCTCAGGAATTTTCTTTAAAGAATTCCTCTTTTAGAAGTCTAGAGGCAGAAATTTTTTTCTAGTATGATGCAGAAGTAATGTTTTACTATAGCTTTAGATTCTTGTAATGTAATTGGATATCTGAGACCTTAAGATTTTTTAATTATTTGAATTTTTTAAATTTTGGTGGATGATTGATGTATATTTTTATAGAAAATGCTTTAAATATATAATAAAATAAAATTCTTTCTTATAAGATTTGGATGAGATCCTGCTCTAATATATTATCAGAGCCTCACTGGATTTTGAAATGCCAGATTACAGAATGCTCAAAGTGTTCTGTGGTATTTGCAAAGTTTATTAACGAGAAATACTCATTTTGATTTTGGGCTCTACTTCCAAAATTACGTAAAAGGCCCTTATATGTTGATACAGGAAGAAAATGCTTGTAGTTTTCTTTCAAAAATAGGTACTTTGGAATAGATACTTCATATGACTAGTTTTGGAATACATACTTCATATTACTAATCTGTGGTCAGTTTGTCACACTGTGGGGGCTTGCATGTTGCTGTGATGCTGGAAGCTACACCACCAGTATTCAGATACCAGCAGGGTCACCCATGGAGGACAGGTTTCAGCTGAGCTTCCAGACTAAGACAGACTAGGAAGAAGGACCTGGCAGTCTACTCCTGAAAAGCATTAGCCAGTGAAAACCTTATGAATATCAGCAGAACATTGTCTGATATAGTGCTGGAAGATGTGCCCCCCAGGTTGGAAGGCACTCAAAAGGTGACTGGGGAAGAGCTGCCTCCTAAAAGTAGAGTCGACCTTAATGACATGGATGGAGTAGAGCTTTCGGGACTTTCATTCGCTGATGTGGCATGACTCAAAATGAGAAGAAACAGCTGCAAACACCCATTAATGATCGGAACCTGGAATGTACAAAGCATGAATCTGGGAAAATTGGAAATCATCAAAAATGAAATGGAAAGCATAAACATCAATATCCTAGGCATTAGTGAGCTGAAATGGACTGGTATTGGCCATTTTGAATTGGACAATCATACAGTCTACTATGCTGGGAATGACAACTTGAAGAGGAATGCGTTCATCATCAAAAAGAATGTTTCAAGATCTATCCTGAAGTACAACACTGTCAGTGATAGGATAATATCCATATGCCTACAAGGAAGACGAGTTAATATGACTATTATTCAAATTTACACACCAACCACCAGGGCCAAAGGTGAAGAAATAGATTTTTATCAGCTGCTGCAGTCTGAAATTGATCGAACATGCAGCCAAGATGCCTTGATAATTACTGGCAATTGGAATGCAAAAGTTAGAAACAAAGAAAAAGGATCGGTAGTTGGAAAATATGGCCTTGGTGATAGAAACAATGCCGGAGATCGAATGATTGAATTTGGCAAGACCAACGATTTCTTCATTGCAAATACCTTCTTTCACCAACATAAATGGCACTATACACATGGACCTCGCCAGATGGAACACACAGAAATCAAATTGACTACATCTGTGGAAAGAGACGATGGAAAAGCTCAATATCATCAGAACAAAGCCAGGGGCCGACGGTGGAACAGACCATCAATTGCTCATATGCAAGTTCAAGCTGAAACTCCAGAAAATCAGAGCAAGTCCAAGAGCCAAACATGACCTTCAGTACGTCCCATCTGAATTTAGACACCATCTGAAGAATAGATTTGACGCATTGAACACGAGTGACCGAAGACCAGACGAGTTGTGGAATGACATTAAGGACATCATCCATGAAGAAAGCAAGAGGTCATTGAAAAGACAGGAAAGAAAGAAAAGTCCAAGACGGATGACAGAGGGACTCTGAAACTTGCTTTTGAACGTCAAGCAGCTAAAGCAAAAGGAAGAATTGATGAAGTAAAAAAACTGAACAGAAGATTTCAAAGGGCGTCTTGAGAAGACAAAGTATTCTAATGACATGTGCAAAGAGCTGGAGATGGAAAACCAAAAGGGAAGAACACGCTCGGCGTTTCTCAAGCTGAAAAGAACTGAAGAAAAAATTCAAGCCTTGAGTTGTAATAGTGAAGGATTCTATGGGGAAAATATTAAATGACTCAGAAAGCATCAAAAGAAGACGGTCATTATACCATAAAGAATTAGTCGATGTTCAACCATTTCAAGAGTTGGCACATGATCAGGAACCAATGGTACTGAAGGAAGAAGTCCAAGCTGCTCT
This sequence comes from Elephas maximus indicus, assembly GCF_024166365.1. Classification (NCBI taxonomy): domain Eukaryota; kingdom Metazoa; phylum Chordata; class Mammalia; order Proboscidea; family Elephantidae; genus Elephas; species Elephas maximus. The sequence goes on along the minus strand of NC_064837.1, from coordinate 38,957,557 downwards.
GAAGGCACTGGCAAAAAACAAGGCTCCAGGAATTAATGGAATATCAATTGAGATGTTTCAACAAACAAATGCAGTGCTGGAGGTGCTCACTCGTCTATGCCAAGAAATATGGAAGACAGCTCCTGGCCAACTGACTGGAAGAGACCCATATTTATGCCTATTCCCAAGAAAGGTGATCCAACCGAATGTGGAAATTATAGAACAATATCATTTATATCACACACAAGGCTGGGGGCCAAGATGGCTGACTAGGTGACGCTACCTCGGATCCCTCTTGCAACAAAGACTCGGAAAAACAAGTGAATCGATCACATACATGACAATCTACGAACCCTGAACAACAAACACAGATTTAAAGAGTTGACCTGAGTGACAGAGACGGAGAACGAACAACTATGGGGAAGCACCGACTGTTTTTGGAGCCTGGAGCCAGTGTCCCAGTCAGTGATGGCTCAGAGACAGCAGTCGATATCAAACCACATAAAGAAGCAGACCATGACAGCTTCTACAACCCCCCAAACAAAAGAATCAAAGTCTTTCCCAAATGAAGATACAATTCTGGAATTATCAGATACAGAATATAAAAAACTAATTTACAGCATGCTTCAAGACATCAGGGATGACCTCAGAAATGAAATAAGGCAAACTGCAGAAAAAGCCAAGGAACACACTGATAAAACAGTTGAAGAACTCAAAAAGATTATTCAAGAACATAGTGGAAAAATTAATAAGTTGCAAGAATCCATAGAGAGACAGCATGCAGAAATCCAAAAGATTAACAATAAAATTACAGAATTAGACAACGCAATAGGAAGTCAGCGGAGCAGACTCGAGCAATTAGAATGCAGAGTGGGAAATCTGGAGGACCAGGGAATTAACACCAACATAGCTGAAAAAAAATCAGATAAAAGAATTAAAAAAAAATGAAGAAACCCTAAGAATCATGTGGAACTCTATCAAGAAGGATAACTTGCATGTGATTGGAGTCCCAGAACAGGGAGGGAGGACAGAGAAAATAGTTGAAGATCTGCTGACAGAAAACTTCCCTGACATCATGAAAGACAAAAGGATGTCTATCCAAGATGCTCATCGAACCCCATTTAAGATTGATCCAAAAGGAAAAACACCAAGACATATTATGATCAAACTTGCCAAAACCAAAGATAAAGAGAAAATTTTAAAAGCAGCCAGGGATAAAAGAAAGGTCTCCTTCAAGGGAGAATCAATAAGAATAAGTTCAGACTACTCAGCAGAAACCATGCAGGCAACAAGGCAATGGGATGACATATACAGAGCACTGAAGGAGAAAAACTGCCAGGCAAGGATCATATATCCAGCAAAACTCTCTCTGAAATATGAAGGCGAAATTAAGATATTTACAGATAAACACAAGTTTAGAGAATTTGCAAAATCCAAACCAAAGCTACAAGAAATACTAAAGGAAATTGTTGGGTCAGAAAACCAATAATATCAGATACCAGCACAACACAAGGTCACAGAACAGAACATCCTGATATCAACTCAAATAGGGAAATCACAAAAACAAATTAAGATTAATTAAAAAAAAAATGCTCAAAACAGGGAATGATTGAAGTCAATATGTAAAAGATCACAATAATCAAAAAGAGGGACTAAATACAGGTGGCATGGAACTGCCATATGGAGAGGGATACAAGGCAATATATGACAATACAAGTTAGGTTTTTACTTAGAAAAATAGGGGTAAATATTAAGGTAACCACAAACAGGTATAACAACTCCATAACTCAAAATAAAAGCCAAGAAAAACGTAATGACTCAACAAACAGAAAGTCAAATACTATGAAAATGAGGCTCTCACAATTTACAAAGAAAAAGGTCTCAGCACAAAAAGTAAGTGGAAAAATGAAATTGTCAACAACACACATAAAAAGGCATCAAAATGACAACACTAAACACTTACTTATCTATAATTACGCTGAATGTAAATGGACTAAATGCACCAATAAAGAGACAGAGAGTTTCGGACTGGATAAAGAAACACGATCCGTCTGTATGCTGCCTACAAGAGACACACCTTAGACTTAGAGACATAAACAAACTAAAACTCAAAGGATGGAAAAAAATATATCAAGCAAACAATAAGCAAAAAAGAAGAGTAGTAGCAATATTAACTTCTGACAAAATAGACTTTAAACTTAAATCCACCACAAAGGATAAAGAAGGACACTACATAATGATAAAAGGGACAATTGATCAGGAAGATATAACCATATTAAATATTTATGCACCCAATGACAGGGCTGCAAGATACATAAATCAAATTTTAACAGATCTGAAAAGTGAGATAGACACCTCCACAATTATAGTAGGAAACCAGCACACCACTTTCGGAGAAGGTCAGGACATCCAGTAAGAAGCTCAATAGAGACACGGAAGACCTAATTACAACAATCAACCAACTTGACTTCATTGACTTATACAGAATTCTCCATCCAACTGCTGCGAAGTATACTTTTTTTTTCTAGCGCACATGGAACATTCTCTAGAATAGACCATGTATTAGGTCGTAAAACAAACCTTTGCAGAATCCAAAACATCAAAATATTACAAAGCATCTTCTTAGACCACAAGGCCATAAAAGTGGAAATCAATAACAGAAAAAGTAGGGAAAAGAAATCAAATACTTGGAAACTGAACAATACCCTCCTGAAAAAAGACTGGGTTATAGAAGACATTAAGGAGGAAATAAGGAAATTCATAGAATGCAACGAGAATGAAAATACTTCCTATCAAAACCTCTGGGACACAGCAAAAGCAGTGCTCAGAGGCCAATTTATATTGATAAACGCACACATACAAAAAGAAAAAAGAGCCAAAATCAGAGAACTGTCCCTACAACTTGAACAAATAGAAAGTGAGCAACAAAAGAACCCATCAGGCACCAGAAGAAAACAAATAATAAAAATTAGAGCTGAACTAAATGAATTAGAGAACAGAAAAACAATTGAAAGAATTAACAAAGCCAAAAGCTGGTTCTTTGAAAAAATTAACAAAATTGGTAAACCATTGGCTAGACTGACTAAAGAAATACAGGAAAGGAAACAAATAACCCGAATAAGAAACGAGAAGGACCACATCACAACAGACCCAACTGAAATTAAAAGAATCATATCAGATTATTACGAAAAATTGTACTCTAACAAATTTGCAAACCTAGAAGAAATGGACGAATTCCTGGAAAAACACTACCTACCTAAACTAACACAATCAGAAGTAGAACAATTAAATAGACCCATAACAAAAAAAGAGATTGAAATGGTAATCAAAAAACTCCCAACAAAAAAAAGCCCTGGCCCGAATGGCTATACTGCAGAGTTCTACCAAACGTTCAGAGAAGAGATAACACCACTACTACTGAAGGTATTTCAAAGCATAGAAAATGACGGAATACTACCCAACTCATTCTATGAAGCCACCATCTCCCTGATACCAAAACCAGGTAAAGACACCACAAAAAAAGAGAATTACAGACCTATATCCCTCATGAACATAGATGCAAAAATCCTCAACAAAATTCTAGCCAATAGAATTCAACAACATATCAAAAAAATAATCCACCACGACCAAGTGGGATTTATACCAGGTATGCAAGGCTGGTTTAATATTAGAAAAACCATTAATGTAATCCACCATATAAATAAAACAAAAGACAAAAACCACATGATCTTATCAATTGATGCAGAAAAGGCATTTGACAAAGTCCAACACCCATTTATGATAAAAACTCTCACCAAAATAGGAATTGAAGGAAAATTCCTCAACATAATAAAGGGCATCGATGCAAAGCCAACAGCCAACATCACTCTAAATGGAGAGAGCCTGAAAGCATTTCCCTTGAGAACGGGAACCAGACAAGGATGCCCTTTATCACCGCTCTTATTCAACATTGTGCTAGAAGTCCTAGCCAGAGCAATTAGGCTAGACAAAGAAATAAAGGGCATCCGGATTGGCAAGGAGGAAGTAAAATTATCTCTATTTGCAGATGACATGATCTTATACACAGAAAACCCTGAGGAATCCTCCAGAAAACTACTGAAACTAATAGAAGAGTTTGGCAGAGTCTCAGGTTATAAGATAAACATACAAAAATCACTTGGATTCCTCTACATCAACAAAAAGAACACCGAAGAGGAAATAACCAAATCAATACCATTCACAGTAGCCCCCAAGAAGATAAAATACTTAGGAATAAATCTTACCAAGGATGTAAAAGACCTATACAAAGGAAACTACAAAGCTCTACTACAAGAAATTAAAAAGGATATACTTAAGTGGAAAAATATACCTTGCTCATGGACAGGAAGACTTAACGTCATAAAAATGTCTATTCTACCAAAAGCCATCTATACATACAATGCACTTCCGATCCAAATTCCAATGTCATTTTTTAAGGTGATAGAGAAACAAATCACCAACTTCATATGGAAGGGAAAGAAGCCTCGGATAAGCAAAGCATTACTGAAAAAGAAGAAGAAAGTGGGAGGCCTCACTCTACCTGATTTCAGAACCTATTATACAACTACAGTAGTCAAAACAGCCTGGTACTGGTACGACAACAGACACATAGACCAGTGGAACAGAATTGAGAACCCAGATATAAATCCATCCACGTATGAGCAGCTGATATTTGACAAAGGCCCCGTGTCAGTTAATTGGGGAAAAGATAGTCTTTTTAACAAATGGTGCTGGCATAACTGGATATCCATTTGCAATAAAATGAAACAGGACCCATACCTCACACCATGCACAAAAACTAACTCCAAGTGGATCAAAGACCTAAACATAAAGACTAAAACGATAAAGATCATGGAAGAAAAAATAGGGACAACCTTAGAAGCCCTAATACAAGGCATAAACAGAATACAAAACATTACCAAAAATGACGAAGAGAAACCAGATAACTGGGAGCTCCTACAAATCAAACACCTATGCTCATCTAAGGACTTCACCAAAAGAGTAAAAAGACCACCTACAGACTGGGAAAGAATTTTCAGCTATGACATCTCTGACCAGCGCCTGATCTCTAAAATCTATATACTTCTGTCAAAACTCAACCACAAAGAGACAAACAACCCAATCAAGAAGTGGGCAAAGGATATGAACACACACTTCACTAAAGAAGATATTCAGGCAGCTATCAGATACATGAGAAAATGCTCTCGATCATTAACCGTTAGAGAAATGCAAATTAAAACTACGATGAGATTCCATCTCACTCCAACAAGGCTGGCATTAATCCAAAAAACACAAAATAATAAATGTTGGAGAGGCTGTGGAGAGATTGGAGCTCTTATACACTGCTGGTGGGAATGTAAAATGGCACAACCACTTTGGAAATCTATCTGGCTTTATCTTAAACAGTTAGAAATAGAACTACCATACAACCCAGAAATCCCACTCCTCGGAATATACCCTAGAGAAATAAGAGCCTTCACACAAACAGATATATGCACACCCATGTTTATTGCAGCTCTGTTTACAATAGCAAAAAGCTGGAAGCAACCAAGGTGTCCATCAACGGATGAATGGTTAAATAAATTGTGGTATATTCACACAATGGAATATTACGCATCGATAAAGAACAGTGACGAATCTGTGAAACATTTCATAACATGGAGGGACCTGGAAGGCATTATGCTGAGCAAAATTAGTCAGAGGCAAAAGGACAAATATTGTATAAGACCACTATTATAAGATCTTGAGAAATAGTATAAACTGAGAAGAACACATACTTTTGTTGTTACGAGGAGGGTAGGGAGGGAGGGTGGGAGAGGGTTTTTTACTGATTAATTAGTAGCTAAGAACTGCTTTAGGTGAAGGGAAGGACAATACTCAATACATGGAAGGTCAGCTCAACTGGACTGGACCAAAAGCAAAGAAGTTTCCAGGATAAACTGAATGCTTCAAAGGTCAGCGGAGCAATGGCGGGGGTTTGGGGACCATGGTTTAAGGGGACTTCTAAGTCAATTGGCAAAATAATTCTATTATGAAAACATTCTGCATCCCACTTTGAAATGTGGCGTCTGGGGTCTTAAATGCTAACAAGCGGCCAACTAAGATGCATCAATCGGAATGAAGAACACCAAGGTCACCCGATAACTAAGAGCCCAAGAGACAGAAAGGGCCACATGAACCAGAGACCTGCATCATCCTGAGACCAGAAGAACTAGTTGGTGCCCGGCCACAATCGATGACTGCCCTGACAGGGAGCACAACAGAGAACCCCTGAGGGAGCAGGAGATCAGTGGGATGCAGACCCCAAATTCTCATAAAAAGACCATATTTAACGGTCTGACGGAGACTAGAGGAATCCCGGCGGTCATGGTCCCCAAACCTTGTGTTGGCACAGGACAGGAACCATTCCCGAAGACAACTCAGCAGTCATGAAAGGGACTGGACAGTGGGTGGGAGAGAGATGCTGAAGAAGAGTGAGCTAATTATATCAGGTGGACACTTGAGACTGTGTTGGCATCTCCTGTCTGGAGGGGGGATGGGAGGATAGAGAGAGTTGGAAGCTGGCAAAATTGTCACGAAAGGAGAGACTGGAAGGGCTGACTCATCAGGGGGAGAGCAAGTAGGAGTATGGAGTAAGGTGTATATAAACTTATATGTGACAGACTGACTTGATTTGTAAACGTTCACTTGAAGCTCAATAAAAGTTAATAAAAAAAAAATATATCACACACAAGCAAAATTTTGCTGAAGATCATTCAAAAACAGCTGCAGCAGTGTATTGACAGGGAACTGCCAGAAATTCAGGCTGGTTTCAGAAGAGGACGTGGAACCAGGGATATCATTGCTGATGTCAGATGGATCCTGGCTGAAAGCAGAGAATACCAGAAACATGTTTACCTGTGTTTTATTGACTATGCAAAGGCATTCAACTCTTTGGATCATAACAAATTATGGATAACATTGAGAAGAGTAGGAATTCCAGAACACTTAATTGTGCTCCTGAGGAACCTGTACATAAAGCAAGGGGCAGTTATTCAGACAGAACAAGAGGATACTGATTGGTTTAAAGTCAAGAAAGATGTGTGTCAGGGTTGTATTCTCTCACCATACCTATTCAATCTGTATGCTGAGCAAATAATACGAGAAGCTGGACTATATGAAGAAGAACAGGGCATCAGGATTGGAGGAAGACTCATTAACAACCTGCGTTATGCAGATGACACAACCTTGCTTGCTGAAAGCGAAGAGGACTTGAAGCACTTATTAATGAAGATCAAAAACCACAGCCTTCAGTATGGATTGCACCTCAACATAAAGAAAACAAAAATCCTCCCAACTGGACCAATGAGCAACATCGTGATAAACGGAGAAAAGATTGAAGTTGTCAAGGATTTCATTTTACTTGGATCCACAATCAACACCCATGGAAGCAGCAGTCAAGAAATCAAAAGATGCATCGCGTGGGGTAAACCTGCTGCAAAGGACCTCTTTAGAGTGTTGAAGAGCAAAGATGTCACCTTGAAGACTAAGGTGCACCTGACCCAGGCCATGGTATTTTCAACCGCATCATGTGCATGCGAAAGCTGGACAATGAATAAGGAAGACCGAAAAAGAATTGACGCCTTCGAATTGTGGTGCTGGCGAAGAATACTGAATATACTCTGGACTGCCAAAAGAACGAACAAATCTGTCTTAGAAGAAGTACAACCAGAATGCTCCTTAGAAGCAAGGATGGTGAGACTGTGTCTTACATACTTTGGACATATTGTCAGGAGGGATCAGTCCCTGGAGAACGACATCATGCTTGGCAGAGTACAGGGTCAGCAGAAAACAGGAAAACCCTCAACAAGGTGGGTTGACACAGTGGCTGCAACAATGAGCTCAAGCATAACAATGATTGTAAGGATGGCTCAGGACCGGGCAGTGTTTCGTTCTGTTGTGCCTAGGGTCACTATGAGTTGGAATCGGCTCGACAGCACCTAACAACAACAGTCATTCTTTTAACCAGTGTTTGTGACAAGATTATGTGCTGCTTTATCATGGTCTGGTGACTTTTTTTTTTTTATTATTGTGCTTTAGGTGAAAGCTTATAGCACAAATTAGTTTCTCATTTAAAAATTTATGCACAAATTGTTTTGTGACATTGGTTGCAATCCCTGCAATATGCCAGCACTCTTCCCCTTTCCATCCCAGGTTCCCTGTGTCCATTCACCCAGTTTTCATGTCCCTTTCTGCCTCTTTATCTTTGCTTTGGGGCAGGTGTTTCCATTCAGTCTCATATACTTGATTGAACTAAGAAGCATATTCCTCAAGTGTGTTATTGTTTGTTTTTTATAGGCCTGTCTAAACTTTTTCTAAAAGGTGGGCTTCATTCCTGAGTTAAGTGTGTGTCCAGTGGCTGTAGCCTTGGGGGTTCCTCTCAGCTTTGTCAGACCAGTAAGCCTGTTCTTTTTTGGTGAATTTGAATTTTGTTCTACCTTTTGCTCCTGATCTCTGTTGCAATCCCAGTCAGAGCAGTTGGTGGTGGTAGTAGCCAGGCACCATCTAGTTCTTCTGGATTCACGCTGATAGAGGCTGTAATTCACATGGTCCATTAGTCCTTTGGACTAATATTTTCCAGTGTCTTTGTTTTTCTTTCATTCTCCTTTGCTCTGGATGGGATGAGACCAGTAAATGCATCCTTAGTGGCGATTCCCAGACGCTACTCACCAGTGTAGGATGTAGAACATTTTCTTTATGAACTATGTTATGCCGCTTGACCTAGATGTCCTCCAAGACTATGGTCCCTAGCCCTCAGCCCCAGTAACTCAGTCCCTCAAGGTGTTTAGATGTGTCTTTGAAGCTTCTATGGCTTTGCCTTGGTCAACTTGTGCTGACTTCCCCTATATTGTGTGTTGTCTTTCCCTTCACCAAAGTTAACACTTGCCTACTATCTAGTAATTTCCCCCTTGCCCTTCCCCTCTCTTGTAACCATCAAAGATGGTTTTTTTCTGTGTTTAAACCTCTTCTTGAGATTTTATAATAGTGTTCTCATACAATATTTGCGCTTTCATGGTTGACTTATTTCACTGAGCATAGTGCCCTCCAAATTGATCCATGTTGTGAGATGTTTCATGGATTCATTGTTGTTCTTTATCATTGTGAAGTATTCCATTGTGTATGTACCATAATTTGTTTATCCATTTGTCTTAGTCATCTCATACTGCTATAACAGAAATACCACAAGTGGATGGTTTTAACAAAGAGAAATTTATTCTCTCACTGTCTGGAAGGTTTCAAGTCCAAATTCAGGGCATCAGCTCCAGGAGAAGGCTTTCTGTCTCTGTCAGCTCTGAAGGAAGGTCTTTGTCATTAGTCTTCCCTTGGTCTGGGAGCATCTCAGCACAGGAACCTCAGGTTCCAAAGGACATGCTCTGCCCCCAGTGCTGCTTTCTTGGTGGTGTCAGGTTCCCATGTCTCTCTGCTCACTTCTTTCTTTTATATCTCAAAAGAGATTGGATTAAGGCACTACCTAATCTTGTAGACCTCATCAAAATAACTGCCACTAGTCCATCTTACTGCATCCTAGTGATAGGATTTACAACATTTAGGGAAATCACATCAGAATAAAAAATGGTAGACAGTCATACAGCGGAATCATGACCTAGCTAAGTTGACAGATATTTTTGGGGGCACAGTTCAATCCATGACATCATTCATCTGTTGATGGGCACTTAGGTTCTTGTCATCTTTTGTTACCATGAATAATGCTGCAATGGACATGGGCATGTATATGTCCATCCATGTGACGGCTCTTATTTCTCTAGGATATATTCCTAGGAGTAGGATTGCTGGTATGGTATTTTTTTTCTTTTTAAGAAGGTGCCATATTGCTTTCTGTGGTGATTGTACCCTTTTACATTTCCACCAGCAATGCATAAGAGTTCCAATCTCCCCACAACCTCTCCAACATTTGTTTGTTTTTTGTTTGTTTGTTTGTTTGTTTGTTTTTGATTAGTGCCAGTAATGTCGGGGTGAGGTGGCTTGGTGACTTTTTTATAATTTCATTGACATGGTTCACTTTTTGTTCTTTTCCTCTAATTTGTTTTCAACAGGGATTTTTTTTTTTTTTTTTAACTGTAAGTCTGCTGTAGTCGTTACTACTTACAGCTTATGGCTAGTTGTAAAATGTCCCGGTGACTGGAAATTATGGTACCTGAAACAGATTGAATCAACATTTATTTACTTATTTGTCTTTGTTTTCTGGTTCATATCGATAATACTATGTACTTAAGACTATCACCAGAAAATCATATTAGAAGTTAATCATTTTGGCTTATTATTCTGCAGGTTTCTCTTGAACATGATAAAACAATATGTGCCAGACTTGCTAAATTCACATTGGTATATAAATAGTGTCACCTACAATGGAAGATTAGCAAAAGAACCTCTTTCATCATCACAGACGGTTATAAGAATGAATTTCTACAAAATTAGTGTACTTTTTGTCTTAAATCGCTTTTCTTTTAACAAGGACTGTCCTAAATTTTTATTTTGAAAGAAAGCATTTTGCATGCTGGGTGGTAGGAAACATAAGGAGGGTAATTATAATGGGATTTAAATAATTCACTTACATTTCTTTGCCAATAAAATAAAGCATGTCTACTTAGGCTTTTTTTTTTTTTTTAAATAGGTCTTTCGATTTACTGATATTATAAAAAAAAAAACACAACCCTGTCATCTTCCCAGATCTAATTTTACTGTTTTCCACTAACAGATTTAGCAATCATTCAGAGGCAAGTAGTATAACATTTTTTGATTTTCACATGTACCTGAACTGTTCTTGATCGCTCCCCAAATCAGGTCAGATGTACTGCCTCTGCAGGAACATTTGCCAGAGGTACTGTATGTTCAGATAGAAGATTTTCATGTTTCATAGTTAGCCTCATTTATTTTCTAGACCTCTAAATTTTTCATACTCAGTAGCAACATCTCACTTTCTGAACCATGCAGTCGTTGTTAATTAAATAGAGTCAACAAGGCTGATTTTTCTCACTCTTCTAGCTCAATTGCCAAGCACACAAATCAAAGAGGAAATATTTCTAATACTAGAATGTTCTCCAAGCCAGTAAATCTGGGATTATCTCATCACACCAATTATGTCAAAGCTCTTTAGCCACAGTGCTCACCAAGACATAAAATTGAGTGGTATATACACAAATGGCCCCATTCCAGCGTCATGAGAAGATTCCAAGGTTTTCTTACAATACTCGGAAAGCCCCAATTATTAAGAAAACTAGCTGTGTCATTTATTGAATATCTACTCTCTGCCAGGTACTTTATATCCGTTACCTGAGTTTTAAATGCATTGTCCCATGGTTCTGAATGTTTTTACAGAAGACCCAGATGTGAAATGTGGACTTGAAATACAAAAAAAATACATTGTCTCTCTGTTACTTAGGTTTTGTTTTTTCTCTCTTAAGTTTTTGTACTGGTAAGCTCTTGTCAATCCACGTTTGATGTTTAGGTATGTATTTTTTATGCATGTACAGAAAAGTATACTGTGAACATAAGATTAATCAATTAATTATTTTATGATATTACCTTTCTATTTGCAGGTAAGATTAGGAGGTAATTTAAAAGTACTTAATCTGCCAGGCACTCCTTGGAAACTCTATGGGGTAGCTCTACTCTGTCCTATAGGGTCGCTATGAGTCGGAATCGACTCATTGGCACTGGGTTTGGTTTTTTTTGGTAATAAAAGTTACTGATAAGGATGACTTTCTAATATTCATTGTTCATAGTCTGTGACTTCATTTTTTTTCTTAGACAATTTGCTTGTGATTATTTTAAAATATCAGTTTAGTAGAATGTGCATATATGGACAGTTATAGTATTTTAATTATGAGAATGTTATTCTTAAAAAGTCAAATAGGAAAGCATGCACCCAAATTTATCCCTCAGGTAATTGTTCCTGTGTTTTCTTCCTTTCCACCTTCCCAAGGAGGGAACATTATAGGGGAGGGGAGATTTAAAATAATTTATATTACAGTCTTTTCTTTGGAATAACATCTTATAAAAATGCTGATAAAAACGAAAACATACATACCAAAAATTTTAAATAAGCAAAGGTGTCTCATCAAGTGTTTTCCTTTTAATTTTAGTTTTTTTGTTCAAGGCATGTCCTCATTTCACCTTGCAGTGGCATTCCAGCCCTCTTATGTTACACTCATTAGTACTTCTTTAAAACCACTTTCAACTTAGGCAAATTTCCAGTTTTATGAAGGCCTTGAAAATAAGTTAACTTGTGCAGAATCAAATGCTTTAGTAAGTTTAGCCTCCATAATGAGAAATTCCATTAAACTATTTTGAAGAGATAATAGTAATTGGATTACTGTCAAGAGAATAAAGAATCTTTGTACCGCTTAAACACACTCTGAAGTTTTGAAACTATAAAGATGTCTAGGCCTTGCCACCCCACGTTGATTATTTAACAACTTGAACTGTTTTACCCCATCATAAAACAATCAGTAGTCTTCTTCCATAGAAAGATGCATTTTTTAAATTTAAACAGAAGAGTTGAACATATTTGAATTAAAGAAAATTTAGGGTATAGGATTAAAAACAAACCAGATTTGGTAATGATGGTAGAACTGACTGACCGTTTGTACTAAGTCCAGCATTTTCAGATATCGTCATCAATAGCCAATAAAGTGGGTGATATTATCCAATTGTGTACTCAGGGACACTAGCCTCTTGAAGAGTGTTGGGGGAAGGGAGCACATGAAGAGCATATTGCATACTCTTGGAGAGTCACAAAGCACATTAGTATATTAAAGGCTTTGAGAAGTCCTGCACTAAAGAAACCAATTTAACTCTGTTTAATCTAGCGTATCTCAAACACATTTTACCATATTTTCCACATAACATTTATTAAAAATGTATGAACCATGCTTTTGAAAATGCTCTTCTGTAATGTAGGAGATACTTTCAGATCCAAATCTTATTTGATCTTCATTTCATCCCCAGATGAACTTGATCTGTTTGTGTGATGCTACTTCTGCAGGTGTTTGGGTATGACAGAAGCCAAGGAAACTGATCTGGCACAAATGAGGGGTGTGAGGTGAGCCAGAACTAGAAACAAATCTTCATCCTAATTCCAGGAGCTGCCTGTCTAACATTCAGATGTTGTACAGATGGTGATAGATTTAGGAGATTCATCCAGCTGAAGGCTGGGAGTAGGATACTGGATCTGAGAAACACCAGATATGAGGGCCTCAGCCAAAGGGCTGGAACAGACTCTGTGGAATGAAGATGACCTGGAATGGATACTAGGCAAAGCAACCAGTCAAAACCAAGGCAGGGGGAACCTATGCAGAAGCCCACTCCTACAGACTGAACTGACCAAGAGGCTGGAAGTACAACCTACAGCTAATCCATGGGCAAATCATATCATGTCTGATTGTCAGGAGGAGGATCCAGAACCCTGAGCTTGGAACATGACTTAATTTGAAAATCCAGGGAATATGCATTTATTCTACCTGTGTTTGTTTAGGACTGGTCCTAAAGGTGAATATTGTCAGTAAATTCAGCTAAAAGAAACTAGAGAAGACAGAGAAATAGAGGACATTACAGAGAGCCAACAGAAGCCCTGCGTAGGTATTGTTACTGTCCCATTTGACAGAAAAAGAGCTGAGACTCAGAGGAATTTATCTGTCTCTCCGTCCACCCTTCCATCCATCCATCTATTCATTCATTTGAACAAACAAAAATCATTCTGCCTCATTCCAGAAAAAGTTTTCAGAAAGATGAAGTGATTTCCCATGGTCACAACAGCAATGTTGGATAATAGAGGACCAAACTCTTTCTGATATACTCTGACTACTTTCTGTCTACCACGAGTAATAGATTTTTCAGTGAAAGGACGCTTGTTGGTACATTTTACAACCCTCCTCCCCCCCCCCTTTTTTTTTCCAAACAGAATCTTACAGAGAGCACTAGTACATAAAAGCTCAACTGTCCTTACTGAGGCAGGCGTGGGAAGCCAGGCACATCTCTGTTCAGTCTTCCTTTGGCTCCCAGCAGAGTCAGCTCTCTGCAGTGTTGTTACCAAAACCAAACCAAACCCATTGCCATTAAGTTGATTCCAACTCGTAGCAACCCTATAGGACGGAGTAGAACTGCCCCATAGAGTTTCCAAGGAGCACCCGGTAGATTCAAACTGCTGACCTTTTGGTTAGCAGCTGTAGCTCTTAACCACTACGCCACTAGGGTTTCCGCAGCGTTGTTAGAAAGGCGTTATTTTAGAATACTCTTTAGTAATATCTGAAGACTTTATTACACAACAGGTTGGATCACAGGCTCTTTGCATGTACTACCAGTCACTTCTGCTGCCTAAAAAATGTAACTATGATTTATTGAGGGCTGATATGTGCCAAAGTGTGTTTAAGGCTGAAGGCGGGACATCGTGGGCAGTTCTCTCTAGACTGCAGCATCAGGAATGGTGCTGTCTCTTCTCTCTTTAGTTCCTCCACCTGCAAATAAGTTTTCCAATATGTACAACACAGCATAAAAGAAACTCATTTAAGAAAGAGTGAAGCATTTCAGAGTTTCAACTAAAACTTCCTTTGGCCCCCCCACTGCCTGTAAGAAAAGGCCCAGACTCCCTGTCTTATACATTCAAAAGCCAGATACACAGGGTTCCCAGACTGCCTTTATGGACTTATCTTCTACCATTTCCAGCTTCCCCACCCCCCAGGCCCCTAAATCTCCACATGAGCCTTACCCTGCAACTCCAAGAAATATTCGTGGTCCCTAAACTTCATGCTTGTTTGTGCCTTTGCACGTAGCACTGCTCCCTCAAACCAGAGTGCCCTGACCTCTGTCTGAAGAACCCTTGCTCTTTCAGGGCCCAACATTTCCACAGTGAAACCAATTCCCCAGGCAGACCTGGCCATTCTTCTCCTCAGGGCACTCAGAATACTTCATAGTTAATGGAACACTTCATAGATCCATTAATAATAGTACTGGTCGCTCTGTTTTTTAGATATCTGCTTACATGATTCCCTCCCATGATGTATGGAATTTCTCAAAGACAAGAGCGGGATTTTTTTTTTTTTTTTTTATTGTGCTTTAGGTGACAGTTTACAGCTCAAATGAATTCCTCATTCAAATATTTATACACATATTATTATTATGGGACATTGGTTACAATGTATCTAAAACTCCCCAATAGTCACAATCCCAAGAGTGGGATCCTATTCTTCTTTGTATTACTAGTGCCTGCATAGGTCCTGGCATTTTCTATGAATGAGTTATAGATAAATGGCCCTCTTCTAGAATTCATCCTTATTCAACTAGAGAGAAATTCCTTATCTACCAATTTCCTTAATTCTGGGTTCTCTCTTTTGATCCCACCCTTGTTTCTGCTTTCAGCTTCATCTGGAACCCTCTCTCAGCCATCAAGGACCCTAAAGCTGTAAGATGCTTAGAATCACTCCAGGCAGCCTCCACACTGGTGATTCTTTTCCAAGACCCATCAACCCCTTCCCAGCTCCTTCCCTCTACCAGCCCCATTTTCCCCACCTCTAACTTGATCCTAGCCTTTTATTTTGGCTCTTACTTTATGACTCTAGGTGCCTTCTTACTCTCATCTTCTTTCCCTGGCTCCACCCTGATTTTCTTTTATCCCTACTTTTACATATAACATATATAATCTGATTTCTGGCTATGGTCAAAACATAACAAACATACTGGAAAAATGAGGAAGACAGACAAAAAGCAAATAAACATAGGATATATCAGATGCATGGAAATCAGGTCCTGTGCAGCATTCTACCTAACAAGCTAGCAAGATCGCGAAGATCATGGCCTGTCTAGCTGTCGCAATGAAAATATCTCTTCTGTAACGGTTTTCTCTTATGATTCACCATTTTAGAAACATTTCACCCCACCACCACCACACAAAACTATGTTCTCCTCTGAAATTCAAAAAGCCTCAGGTTGAGAATTATTTACTTCACTGTCCCATAATTTTTTTATTGTGCTTTAGATGTAAGTTTACATAGCAAATTAGCTTCTCATTAAACAATTAATATACTCATTGTTTTGTGACATTGGTTGCCAACCCCATAACATGACAACACTCTCTCCTTCTTGACCTTGACTTCCTCATTGCCACCTTTCGTGTCCTCTTCTGCCTTCTAGTCCTTGCCCCTGGGCTGGTGTGCCCATTTAGTCTTGTTTTACTTTATGAGCCTGTCTAAATCTCTGGCTGAAGGGTGAATCTCAGGAGTGACCTCATTACTGAGCTAAAAGGGTGTCTGGGGGCCGTACTCTTGGGGTTTCTCCAGTCTCTGGCAGACCAGTAAGTCTGGCCTTTTCTTTGTGATTCAGAATTTTGTTCTATATTTTTCTCCATCTCTGTCTGGGACCCTCTATTGTGATCCCCATCAGAGCAGCCAGTGGTGGTAGCTGAGCACCATCTAGTTGTGCTGGACTTAGTCTGGTGGAGGTTGTGATAGTTGTGGTCCATTAGTCCTTTGGACTAATCTTTTCCCTTGTGCCTTTGGTTTTCTTCATTCTCCCTTGCTCCTGACACGGTGGGATCAGTGAAGTATTTAGATTGCTGCTCACAGCTTTTAAGACCCCAGACAGTACTTACCAAAATATTGTGTAGAACATTTTCTTTATAAACTGTGTTATGCTAGTTGAGCTAGATGTCCCCCGAGACCATGGTTCCCAGACCTCAGCCCAGTAATTCAGCCTCACAGGGTTGTCCCATAATTTGATGCTTGTTTTTAAATGCAGAGGCAATATAGAGCTTTAGATATGGAGTCATGAGGAGTGGGTTCTTGTACTGCTTAATCACTAAGCAGTTGTAATTTAATTTTGAGCCTTTGAATTTAAATATGAGCCTCAGATCCTTCATATGTAAAACAAGAGTAATCCTTGCCCTGTATCTCTCCTAGAGTCTTTATGAATTTTTCATATGCCTTCAAATACAAGATTGCTATTGAATAGTGATTTGGTTAACATCAGTATTGTTTTTTTTTTTTTCATATGTACATCAAATCTGATGCCTAACAATTTTGATTTTGATAAATTTTGATTTGTATCACCGAATGTACCAGTTGCCGTCAGTAATGGTAGCCCTGCTTTTCAATTTCAACCCAGAAAAATATTTTGTAAGAAACCCTAACATAGTAACTAGGATAGCATATTATCCTGAAAAATATAAACTATTCTTTCAAAATCTTTGGCATACTATTAAATTTCTGAGTAAAATCTCCTATAATCTAGAACTAGTATAGTATAGTGTATACAGTGTAGTATTAGTATAGTGTAAAAGCCAAAAACCAAACCTGTATAAAAAAAAAAAAAATTTTTTTTTAAAATAGTATAGTGTAAAAGCCAAAAACCAAACCAATAAGTACAGTGTAGTGTAAAAGCCAAAAACCAAACAAGTCAATTCTGACTCATAGCAACCCTAAAGAACAGAGTAGAACTGCCCCATAGGGTCTCCAAAGAGTAGCTGGTGGATTTGAACTGCTGCCCTTTTGGTTAGTACAGTACAGTATGGTATAGCATAATATGAAATAAGACTATGAGCTCAGATTGGAGGGATCTTGAGGGAGATTTAGAAGAATTAGTATGAGTTAACTAAATAAATGAGCTGGGAGGGAAGAAGATTGTAGCAGAAGAGAAAGTATTGTTCAGGCAGGTAAAAAACCAAGGTATTTCCTGCAATACAGTATATGTTTGGTCCAGAAGGCATTGGTTGGCAATGAATTTTTAGCAGGCGAGTGACAGTGTGATAGGTCATTTAGAAATATCTCTTGGCTGGAGTGGCGAATGAATTAGAAAAGAGCTAGAACAGAGGCAGAGAGACAAGCCATTTCTATAACCCAGGCTGTAGCAATGGGAAAGGAGAGGAGGGAATAGACTCCAGGGATGTTACAGCCAAACAATGACACGACTTGCTGCTGACTGACTGCCTGTCAGGTAAGGGAAGGAGAGGAGTCAAAGATAAAGTATTCTCTTGCATTCCTTTTTGCCAAAGAAGAAAGAAGGAAATGGTTTTCACTGAACCTTAAAACATGACTAAGGACTTTTAAAACTCTGTTGGATCCAGTTCCACCTGGTCTGTCATTACAAGGAACTGCAGTAGGATAGAAGCAATGGTACTAGGATTAGAACTTACATGGATGGGTAGATGGACAGTATTGTGGATTCTAATTTCATTTCTTGTTTTTCTCAAGTCATGTAACACAGACCACATCCTGGATCCATCCTGTGACAAGTGCAATGAACATGTCTTGCTTAGAGGAGAATGAAGATGATTGCCCCAGAGAGCTTCCTGCCCAGAAGAACTGATGATTTTCTATAGGAAACTGAGCTACATGGTCTTCTGGAATCTCCAACTACATGGATGACCTGAACAAATACATGTGACACCTAACTCTGAGATGCCACAATCTAAAATAGGAATAAAGCACACACTACTTGTTGAAGTTATGAAATAGAGAGTCTGGATTTAGGCTATTTTTGTAAAACTCTTTGATGTAACTGTGTGCATTTACAGGATCAATTGCCACTAGAGTAGTTCTTTAAGAATAATCTAGTCATATTTTTTTGAAATCATGTATAATTAGATTTTATATTATGTGTAATTCTGTCATATATATTTAGACCATTATAATTTTATACATAGTTTCTTTATAGGGTATCAGATATGGTGGTTTTATAATTATCATAATGAAAAATTATGTGAACATAGTGAAACACTTCATTTTACTTGACCATTCATTAGCCTTTTAGATTTGTATCTTAGGGAAGTTATTTTAGCAA
The DNA here is from genome assembly GCF_024166365.1 of Elephas maximus indicus. Taxonomy (NCBI): domain Eukaryota; kingdom Metazoa; phylum Chordata; class Mammalia; order Proboscidea; family Elephantidae; genus Elephas; species Elephas maximus. Next base: position 38,938,732 of record NC_064837.1, on the reverse strand, counting down.
GCTTTTTGGGTTTTTTTAAGGATCACATCTAGACAACTGTCCCACGGGCCACTGAATACAGCTTACATCTTTATGGGGCTTTCCAGTTTACCAAATGCTCTTCAGACCTTGTTTTATTTAAACCATACAACACTCCTATGAGACAGATCCAGTGGGTATTTTTATTCTTGTTTTTCAGTTAGGGAAATAGCAATTCAGAGAGATGAAGCACCCTGTCCAGGGCTGGGACTCACACCTAGACCTTCTGATTCTAAGTCCAGTCCCCTTTCCCCCCCCCATCCTGCTGTCTCTACAGAGGGAGGTCAAGCCTGACATGCAGGGCACTGTGGTTCTGTTGATACAGCTGGCCCCACAGCTGTGCACCCCAGTGACCACAGAGATTGAGAAGGCACCTCTTCCATCAAACATGTCCCCTTTATAACCCTACTAGTTTCTCCTATAAACCCTTCCCCCTTTTTTGTTCCATCCTCTCCAACCCCCAAACACTCACCAGGTAGGAATATGGCTTTGTGATGTTATTTCAACAGGCTTCTTTCAGCAGTTCACCTCTTTCTAAAGTAAAGAGACTGGCTCACATCAGTGATTTGCCTTGCTTAGATTGCCATTGCCAGATGGTGTGTTTGAGGGGAGTTGCAGAAAAGAGGGGTGCTGGATACTCTTCTCCTATCAATAGGGACATGCCTACACTCCTCTGCTGTGAGTTCAAGGCTGATTGTGTTATTGCTGATCGTACTTTATTTTAGAGGACGACAACTAGACTATTTCTAGAAGGAATGAACAATTGGTTGGGAATTCTAAAGATTTTCTTTAGTTTAATGATTTAAACTTGAGGATGAGAAATGGAACATGGGGTGGGGAGGAAGTCATTTTAAATGTCCTGAGCCTTGGGTACCAACTGAATTTAAAATTTAAAAAAAAGGACTTATTTTATCCAATATTATTATTATATTGTTAGGTAATATACTTAGGGTAAATATGAGTAAGAATCATTAATCAGAATACCCTGTACCCAAACCATGTCAGATAACACAGAGAAGTTTCTATTTGTCAACATGGCTCCTTCCTTTCCCTCCTTCCCTCTCTTTAAAATACAGAGACTCTAGACGGAACCTTGAGGCTCACCTAATTTGATGATTTTCACACATTTTTTTGTTGGAAAAAACTCGTTCTCCAAGTGAATTCTTATGCAGAATATATATATATATATATATATATGGATTTTTTTTTTTTTTTTTTTTAATATTGTTACTCCTTGGAATAAGATGGAGGCCTGGAGCTCAAATAAAGCAGCCCCCAGCTGAGCTCCTTAGAACATAGTGTGTGAACCATCAGTTGGAACTGTATTATAGATGAGTAAATCGAGACCCTAAGAGAGAAAACAGCTGCAGGTTCACACACTGAGTTAGTGGCTAGGTCAAGATTAGGCCCACATCCTAACTTTCTCAGTCACTGAATTTCATATGACATAATACAGATGTCTGTGGTAAATATATGTATACATTGTTCTCACCCATACATATGTATGTACATCCCTAAATATATGTAGGATTTATAATTTATACCTTGAGTAATAATACGAAGTCAAATCCAGACTGATGGATAGTCATTAACCCTGAGAAAAGTTTCAGAATGGCTACAGAAGGCTTCCGTTTGGCCCGACAGTGATTTGAATATTAGGAGGCTTGAGAAAAGCCCTGAGGGAGCTGTTTCCTTGTGTTCCCCCACAGGTGAGTGGGGTTCTCATACACCTGAAGTTTACTTTTATAAGTTAGTATCTAGAATTGTGAAAGTACCACCTTTTTGTTGTTGCAAAATTAGTGGTATGAAATTTCCCTCCCCCTATTAAGAGTGTTTTTCTCCTTTGTTTCTCGTGAAGAAAACATAGAGGAGATGCTAGAATCACTTGAGATCAAGGCCCTTGGGCACGCCTCTCACTGAAAAAGATGCCTCATCTTTTAACTTTGCTATTTTGCACCACTTTTCTCCCTAAATAGCTAATGGAAAAAGGCCTATGAAAAATTGTGATGACATCATTCTGTGCCATACCTTCTGATGGGTGGTTTGCATGTACTATCTCATCATCTTCTTAGAGCAAACCCATGAGGTAGGAACTGTAACTATCCTTATCTTATAAAGAAGAAACTGGGGCTTCGAGAGAGGTGATAATCTTTGTCTAAGGGTCACCCACCACCTAAGTATAACACCTGTGGTTCAAAGGCACGTTTCTATGACTCCAAAGCTCATGCTCTAAGACACTATGCAGTGCTGCTTTGATTTGTTGTGTGTGGCTCTGGGACAGAGCTGGGATCTGTGGGTGCATTTGTAAAGAGGCTTGATCCACTTCAGCACGGTGAGGAACTTTCTGGTAGTTAGAGCTTATCAGAAAAGAATGCCCCAAGAAAAAGCAGAAGTACTGTCCCAGGCAGTGTTCAGCCAATCTGAACACCTTACTGTGGGAATGTTGCTGAGGAGACGGAAGGTCTGAAATGGCTGAACCATTTGCAAGATCTCTGAGACTCTCTCCTCTTTATGATTCTGTGACTTCTAAACCAGCAGGTAAACGCCCTAAGAGATGCTCAAAAAAAACATAATGTGGACTCATTAAGAATCCTTTTCCATTGCAAATAGAACTCCCAGATTATTTTTTGGTGAGTTGACTTCAGTATAGCCAGTCTTTCTTCAACATAAATCAACCTTGTCAACATGGTCATCTTAAACTCTTCCCCATTAACCCACTGACTCAATTTTAGGGTTAGAAAATCTGAGAGTTCTTATGTATCTCCATCTCACTTTGCTGAAGTGTGACTAGGGCTAGCCACCTTACTCATTAATTCACTCAGAAAATACTGAGTACCCCCAGTGTGCCAGGCACTGTGTCAGGCACTAGTTGGCCAAGTAGGGCAATAGCTAACCATTATTTCCTGTTCTGCTTAGTGTTGTTTAAAATAAAAAAATTAAAAAGTTTTTCAGATGTTCAGTGTGGCCTGCCTTAAATGGCTTTTCCTTTTTTAAAAAAAATAATTTTTCATTGAAAAAATTAAACAGTATGGAGTTGAATAAAGTAAAAAACAGCACACCTGATTTTCCAGAGGTATCCATCATTAATACTTCTTGAGTATTTTTACTCAAAGGAGATCATACTTACTTTTGACGTCTCATGTCACTAAGTAGATTGCTATTTTTCAATTTTCTGTATATATCTTTACCCAATTAACCCATCATTTGTATAACCAGCAATCTATTGATGAATATTTAAGCTGTTTTCAGTTTTCTTCTGCTACTAACAATGTCCTAGTGAACTTTTATATTCATTAAATCTTTTTCCTCAGATATCTGTCCACTCTTAAGCAAACATGATTGTAGTGTAACTAAATTAATGAAAGTAAATCACTAGGTTGAAGATATCCCCGTTGCCCTCGAGTTGATTTTGAATCATAGGCACTCTGTAAGACACAGTAGAATACCCCGTAGAGTTTCCAAGGAGTGCCTGGTGGATTCAAACTCCTGACCTTTTGGTTAGCAGCCATAGCACTTAACCACTACACCACCAGGGTTTCCAGGTTAAAGATATACTCATTTTAATTTTGGTAGACATTGAAAAATTCTCCTCCATAAAAATGGGACCAATTTGCACTACCACCCATAGTATATGAAAGCTTCTTTTCTCTATATTATAGGACTTTTTTAGTCCAAATATTGCCAATAACTTTTCTGATTAATTTTTTTTGTCCTTGGAAAAATGACCTTCTATCATTGTCTGAGAACCTAAATTTTTTTATTATCATGTTTCATATTTCCTTTAGCAGCAGAGCTGACTCACTGTTTATAGGGTGACTAATTACATTCATCTTTTCAGTTGAAAATGTTAAATTTTCCTAATTTATATATAATGGGGGTAAAAACCAACCTTTATATGAGCTAACTTAGGTGAGAGCCCTTGGTAAAGTGCAAAGCACAATACAAACACCTACACGTTCTTTGGGCATTGGTTTCCCTGTCTATATAATGAAGATAATAATCTCCTGCCTCTTCTCAAACAAGGTCAACTCAGCAAACATTTCCTGAGGATCTACTAAATGCCAGACAAGGTGCAAGGTTTTAGAGTTACCGAGATGAATAGTTCAAATACCTAATCGAGGAACTCATAGTCTGGAGTCAATTTGCAAAACCCATTTTCTTTTCTTTTTTTCCCAAAACCTTTTATTTTTCTTTTGAGTAGTAAAAAGTTTATTAAGAACCCCCCAGGAGAGCCCCTTTATCACTCTTTAAATTTGCAAAAGTCCAAAATAGTGTTAACAACATCCCTTGACTAGAAAATGAAAAAAAAATATTTTAAAAAAGAACATACCATATGAAGGGCTCCTCCAATAATAAATGCAAAAGCAGCTGTCAAAATACAGAGTCAAATGATACTTTCATAAAGTGTTTGCAAAGTTAGAAAATATTATCCTTTTTCTGGGGGGAATGAGAGATTTTTATTTTCTGTGCCAAATGAAATGCAATTTTTTTCAAGGGTCAACAAACTTGACATTTTTACAATATATAGAAGAACTGAACTAACATTAAAACAACTTACTATATTGCATATAACTTTCAAGAAGATAAAAAACTCAAATAGTATCTGCATGTGGAGCTTAACTTTAGAAATGAAATACCGAAGATGTTTTAACTACAACTATCCACATGTAATATCATTGTGCCTGCATGATGGTTTTGTAAATATTAAATGCAGTTTTGTATTTGCATTCTTCATGTGACTTTTTACATTTAAACTAATACTATTTTTACAGTTTTTTTAAAGTTCAATTTTTATTCTCTTGGTGGGTGGTGTTGGTCTGAAGAAAGGGGCATCAGATCAGTAGCTCCCTCCCCCACCCCCATTCCACCATCACCAAATTATTCTCTATCACATCACCCTGTTTATCTCATTAATATTGTTTATCAAGGGGTGTGATACCGGAAAGTATATTTATTCTTGACTTTTAGGTTTCCACAATCTACCTCCTTAGAAGACTGAAAAGGACTCATGATTTAGATGAAGGATTTGAGAGCATATATAATGCTGTTGTTGAGCCTGTTCTGACTCAAAGCAACCCTGTGTACAACAGAATAAAACACTCCCTGGTCCCACACCATCCTCACAATCATTGTTTTGCTTGAGCTTATTGTTGCAGCCACTACGTCAGTCCATCTCGTTGAGGGTCTTCCTCTTTCTTGCTGACCCTCTGCTTTATCAAGCATGATGGCCTTCTCTAGGGACTGATCCCTCCTGGTGACATATCTGTCTTAGTTATTTCATGCTGCTATAACAGAAATAATACAAGTGGATGGCTTAAACAAAAGAAATTGATTCTCTCAGAGTCTAGGAGGCTAGAAGTCCAAAGTCATGGTGCCAGCTCCAGGGGAAGGCTTTCTCTGTTTGTTGGGTCTGGAGGAAGGTCCTTGTCATCAATCTTCCCCTGGTCTAGGAGCTTCTCTGCACAGGAACCCCAGATACAGAGGATGTCCTTGCCACATGTAAAACATATTCGCTTCATCATATCGCAGCAAAGGTTTTAAATCAGCTCCAAGACCAAAAATCCAAAAACTCCTCTTCATCTGTGAAATCTAGAGTACAAGTCATCTGCTTTCAAAGTACAATGGTGGAATGTCATGGATTGAGTTGTGTCCCCCAAAAATGTGTCAACTTTGCTAGTCCATGATTTCTAGTATTGTGTGATTGTCCACCATTTTGTAATCTGATGTGATTTTCCTATGTGTTATAAATTCTAACTCTATGATGTTAATGAGGTGGAATTAGCAGCAGTTATGTTAATGAGGCAAGACTCAATCTACAAGATTAGGTTATGTTTTAAATCAGCCTCTTGAGAAAAAGAGAGAAGCAAGCAGAGAGACATGGGGACCTCATACCACCAAGAAATGAGCCAAGAGAATAGCACATCGTTTAGACCCGGGGTCCCTGCACTGAGAAGCTCCTAGTCCAGGGGAAGATTGATGACAAGGACCTTCCCCCAGAGCCAACAGAGAAACCCATCCCCTGGAGCTGGCGCCTGAATTTGGACTTCTAGCCTCCTAAACTGTGAGAGGATAAATTTCTCTTTATTAAAGCCATTCACTTGTATTTCTGTTATAGCAGCACTAGATAACCAAGACAATGTCCAAAGTATATATATATATATATATATAAAGGGAAGAGCAATACTTTCCTACTCTGTGTCTAGAAAAATAATTCCCCTGACTGTGAGGAGGGAAGTTGTTGTTGTTAGGTGCTGTCAAGTCAGTTCCAACTCATAGGGACCCTATGTACAACAGAATGGATCACTGCCCTGATTCATTCTGTTGTATATAGGAGGGGGGAAGACAGAGTAAAAATGTTGGTGGGGCTCAGAGAAAAGGGCTCAGTCCCACCTCCTGGACTAAGTTCCAGAAAGCAGAAAAACCACAAATACATTTATTGGTTTTGAGAGTAGAGGAAACCCATTATTCACTGTCCCCTAGGATAGAAAAGATTACATGGTGTATACAGGCAGATGGAGCCTTGGACAACTTCAGTGAGTTTCCTCCGGCCACAGTGGAGAATCATACTGATTTCCATGAACCCAAAAGGAGCACAGAAGTAGCATGTAGACCTGCTGGACCTGACTGAGGATCATTTCCATGCTAATCCACATGACCTCTCAGTGGAACCCAGTTTAGACAATGACATCAGACCATCCAGTCCCAGAATGCCATGGCACTACATAGGCCCCCAGAGCTTACTGAAGAAAGGAGGAAACTTCCAAGTTGATTGAGATTAGAGTAGATCAAATTTTGAAGAAATGCAAGAGAATGATTTGGGTATAGATAAAAAAAAGATGAGTAGATAAAACCTTGAAGCAAAATAACAAGGTTAGTACATTTCAAAGCAGGAGCATTCAAAGTTATGTTCTTATAGGTTAATCAGTCACGATACTGAAGAATTGATTTGGCACAAGGGAGCTGTGTATTGCCACAGTACTCTGAAAGTGCAGAAATTATCCCATCTATAAATAAGCCCGCTGGAATTACTTGACTGTTCTTTTTCACAATGGAGAAACTCATCTTTTGTCAGCAAACTATAGGAAGTTAAAACAGGAAGACAAAACAAGTTGGGTGGATAATAAAGTTACCTTAGAATTTAGATAATTCAGATCAGTATTTCTCTGGAATAGAATATGAAAAGATGTTTGTGGGCATAACACAAAACTTACCATAAACATGGAGTGGGAGGAGGCTGGAGACACAGTCCTCTTCTCTTTCTTTGGACCCTGGTAGCACCTCAACACTTTCTACAAGTGGAAGGAGCCTGAGCATGAGTTCTAGAGACTTACCTAAGTCTCTCCCCGTCCCTGTAAAAGGAGGGGTTGGCTTAGATGAGTTCTACAGTCCTTCAGAGTGGGTACCTGGGACCCAGCTCAGATCCTTGCCATAGATACAGGATTACCAAACATCTTGGCTTTCCTAGGCCTGAGGGTGTTCCTGGGATCAGGAAACTTCAGTCCCTGGGAAATAGGAATAAATTGATCATCCTAACTTGACTTGGGAAAGTCACATAACTTATCTGAGCCTCAGTTTTCTCATATATAAAATAGAAAGAATACTTGCCCTGACTACTCCAGATTAGCATGAAATTCAAACTTTAAATTATAAATTCTATATAAATGTGAGTTGGTGGCATTATTACTAACATTAAAACAAAACTGGACTTAAAAGACAGTCTTAAAATTTATAAAAAGGACAAGTGTTATCAAAGGAAATCGTGCAGTTGGAATGTGTGTGTGTGTGCGTGTACATCTAATTGCAAGCTTTGATGAGGTTGTCAGTTTCAATTTTGGGACTGTAAGAATATATTTTAAGAAGCCCTGGTTGCGCTGTGATTAAGCACTCAGCAGCTAACCAAAATGTCGGCTGTTTGAACCCACCAGCCCCTCTGCAAGAAAAATAGGTGGCAGTCTGCTTCTATAAAGATTACAGCCTTGGAAACCCTATGGGGTGGTTCGACTCTGTCCTACAAAGTTGCTATTCATCAGAATCTGCTCGACGGCAACAGGTACAGGTAAGAATATACGCACCTAGAAATATAGCTTTTGTTTTTGTCAACTGTCCACTAGGAATTTTTAGTTACCTGGATCCTAGGACATGGTAGGGAAGTACTTCTCAACCTTGGCTGCACACTGAAATCACCTGGGGGTCTTTAAAATGTAGATGCCTGGCTCCTAGTCCCAGAGATTCAGATTTAATGGGTCTGGGGTTTGACTAGGCTTTGTAAGTTTTAAAATCTCCCAGGTGATTCTAATGTGTAGCCAAGGGACTCAATATATCAGGCTTAAGAGTTACCTTAGAAATTGTGCCTCTTGGAAGTTTGCTCTCACTACTAACCCAGATCAGTCAATGGTATCTAAAATCTGGTGAGCTCACTCCACAGAATTGCTTAGGTATGCCTCTAAGAGAGTTGACTTCTGATCTCAATAGGACAATAACTCACATCTACAAAGAACAACCAAGAGTGATGAGAGTCACCCAGGGTAGTTAATACTATGGTTATTACTGTTCTTATTATTGCAGGGGACAGTTGGAGGTGGGAGAAAAGGAGTCACAATTTTCATGTACATGGTACCATGTATCTTATTCAAATGAACTCTAAAACCTCGTGATAAGAAGTGGTCAAAAGTGACCAATATCAGGCTTAGTGTCCAGTGGAGAGGGATTCCCTAGTCAGCAAAGGAAATTCACATGAGGAGGCCATTCACAGGTTATTCCCTGTTGATAGCTGTATAATCTTGATTGAATATTGCAAGAAATGAGATTTTTTCTTTTAATTTATAATTTTTTAGTGGTTATGAATAGAGCTGCTATAAACATCTGTGTGCTTGTTTTTGTGTGCCCTAAGTTTACATTCTCTAGGATAAATACACAGAAGTAGGATTGTTCTATCATATGGTGTGTTAGTTTTCTATTGTTGCCATAACAAATTACCACCAACGTAGAAGCTTAAACAATACAAATTTGTTATTTCATAGTTCTGTAGGTCAGAAGTCCAGCACAGGTCTTACCAGGCCAAAACCAAGGTGTCAGCAAGGCTGGTTTTCTTTCTGGACGCTCTGGGAGATAATTCATTTCCTTCCTTATTCAGGTTTTTAGCAAAATTCAGTTCCTTGCAGTTGTAGAACTGTGGCCCCCTTCTACCACCTTCAAAGCCAGCAATGGCCGGTCAAGTTTTTATCATGTTGCCTCTCTCTGTGACCCTTCTTGTATCCTCTTTGACCCTTCTTCCATTGTCACAACTCTCTCTGATCCAGCCAGGAAAGGTTCTCTTAAGGATTCATGTGATTATATTGGGCCCATCCAGATAATCCAGGGTTATCTCACCATCTCAAAGTACCCTTAACACCACCTACAAAGTCCCTTTTGCCTTATAAGGTAACATATTTACAGGTTCTGAGGATTAGGGCATGGATATCTTTGGCGGGGAGGCATTATTCTATCTACTTATCTTCTTAAGAAGCTTCCATGCTGTTTTCTAGAGTGAATATACCATTTTCATCCCCATCAGTAGTGTATGAGAGTTCCAGTTGCTCCACATCCTTGCCAGCACTTGACATTGTTAGTATTTTTTATTGTAGCCATTCTTGTAGGTGTGTAATGGTGGCTCACTGAGATTTTAATTTCTATTTTCCTTGTGAATAATGATGTTAAATAACATTTCATGTGTTTATTTGCATCCGAAATCCGTGTATAATTTTTGGTTAAGTATTAGTCTTTTGCCTATTTTTTAATTGAGTTTTTTTTTTTTTTTTCTCACTGCTGAGTTTTTAAGAGTTTTCTAATATACTGTGGATTCAAGTCCTTTACCAGATGTGTTATTTTCAAACATTTTATTGTCTAGTTTTAATTTTTCCACTTCACCTAGATACTAGTTGTGCACATATAATTTCCCTGTACCTTGGGTTCCATAAAGGCTGGCCTAGGCCACAGAGTAATTTGATTTCAGCTTCTAAGTCAGGATATTTCAGATCTAAGAATAGATTTGCCTTCTCCTAGTTATAATAATAGACCCAAGATATCCCTAAATAACAATTTAGTTCCTTCCAGGGGAATCATATTGCTCTTAGAAAATATAATTTTATTCTCTGTTTAAAAATTCACTTATAATATCACAGGGAGATTTCTTTAAAAAAAAAAAAAAACACTGGTGCCTAAACACATGGCATCTACATCTCTTTTCACACCAATGTCTCTATAGTCTAACAAATATCATGTGACTGTGGATGTGGCCTATGCAAGAGAACCATTAGGGGAGTCAATGGATAGGAAATAAGAGTGAGCTGCAATGAAGTTTAAGAGTGATTCCTAAGCACAGGAGAGAGATTCCCCATATCACTGAATCATATAGATATACATATGTCAAATTTTCTTAGAACAATGTGACTTCTGAGATCTAAAGATACCTGCTGATGCCCTTAGAGGAAACATTGAAAATTAAGCAGAAAGTGAAGTTTATTGCAAGCTTTCTAGAAATTCTTGTCTAAGTCTGTATAATGAGAAATCAGTCTGGAACTGCCTTGAGAATTACCTTCAAGAATCTAAAGTTACCAGACACCATCCTAGAGAATCTGGAAATCATAATCTCACCTGTACCAAGTACAGTTGTTTATCAGAAACCAAGCAGGAAGTAGAATCCGCCATAAAAGTTCCAAAGGAAGGTGCTACTTATAGATAAGTAGTCAGGGTTGGAGAACAAGCAAGTGATGGTGAAGATCCCAGAAGCTAGAAATAATTAGAAGCCATTTCTACTTCTAGGGCTTAAGGGACAAGGGGAGACTTAGTGTTATTGGAGACCACTTAGAGATGACCACAGAGGAGGAGGCACCCTCCTGGAGCTGTAGTTGTAAAAATAAGCAGTTACTACTGGAACCTGGTATCAAAGCAAGAAGGAGGCAGAAAGGAAGGAGGATTATCCTGACCTTACTTTCCTCCTAGCTGCCCTTCTCCTGCAGGTGCTTCTCATTGCTGGAAAGCAGCCAGACCAAAAATACCCAACAGAGGAGCCCAGAGTAGGCAGTCCACAAGGGTTAGCTTCTTCCCAGGGCGCAGAAAAGATCAGATATGCAATTGAGGGAGCAAATGAAGAATAACCAGCACAAGGAGTAATTCAGTGATTCCTGGTTCCTGTACAGAAAGAGATCTGCTACCCGAGAAATATAATAACCATGAGTAAGTAAACCACTCTTTCACTGATGGATAATTACTGCCTTCCTTCTATATGCACAGATGTTGCTCATAGATGAGTAAGACACACACAGCCCTTACCTTCACAGAGCCTATAGCCTAGTGGGGAGGCAGACATATAGATGAACCCAGCAGAGTGAGAAAAATACTGCAGTAGGGGAGGAAGAGGGTGTGACAGGTGCATGTAGTGGAGACATCCTAACTCAGATCTGGGAGATCAGGGAGCACTTCCAGGAGGAAGTTCTGTCCCGATTGAGATTTGAGTAATTAGTAAGTGTTAGCCAGGCATGAGGGGAGAATGGGAGGTTGAGCGAGCATCTTGAGTCATGGCGGGGAGATGAGAGTGTGATACCATTGGTTTCAGTATAACCAGAACATAGCTGTGAGAATGGAGAACACACTGGTTCATGGGAATAGCATGAACTAAGTCTAGAGACGTAAACAGGGGCCACATCTGGAAAGGCCTGTTAGCCATGTATTTTGGGTTGGATTGTGTTCCCCAGAAAGATATGTTCAAGTCCTAACACCCAGTACCTGTGAACGTAACCTTATTTGGAAATAGGGTCTTTGGAGATATAATTAGTTAAAATGAGATTGTCATAGTTATCTAGTGCTGCTGTAACAGAAATGTCACAAGTGAATGGCTTTAACAAAGAGAAATTTATTCTCTCACAGTCTAGGAGGCTAGAAGTCCAAATTCAGGGTGCCAGCTCTAGGAGAAGGCTTTCTCTCTGTGTTGGCTCTGGGGGAAGACCCTTGTCGTCAGTTTTCCCCTGGTCTAGGAGTTTCTCAGTGCAAAGACTCTGGGTCCAAAGGATGCGCCCCCCTCCTCTTATTCATTGTTGGTGACATGAGGTCCCTCTGTCTCTCTTCTCACTTCTCTCTTATATCTCAAGAGATTGACTCAAGATACAATCGAATCTTATAGATTGAGTCCTGCCTTATTAACATAACTGCCTCTAATCCTGCCTCATTAACATCATAGAGGTAGGATTTACAACACATAAGAAAATCACATCAGATGACAAAATGGTGGACAAACACACAATACTGAGAATTATGGCCTAGCCAAATTAACGCACATTTTGGGGGGATACAATTAAATCCATATCAGAGGTCATACTAAAATAGGGTGGGACCTAACCCAATATGACCTGTTCTTATAAGAAAATTTGCACACAGACTCATGGACACAGAGGGAAGAAGCCTATGTGATGACAGAGGCAGAGATTGGAGTTATGGTGCCACAAACCAAGGAGGGGGCTACCAGAAGTTGGAAATGGAAAGAATCCTTCACTAGAGACTTCACAGGATGCATATCCCTGCCATCACCTTGATTTCTGACTTCTAGCCTCCAAAACTGCAAGAAAATACAATTCTGTTATTTTAAGCCACCAACTTTGTGGTCCTTTGTTATGGAAGCCCAAGGAAACCAATACGCCATGTTAAACAGCATATCATCCTAAGAATAAGGGTGAGGAACAGAAAGACCTTAAGCAGAGTAATGGCATAATCAAATTTGTTTTTAAAAGCTCTCTTAGTTATCTAATGCCAGTATATCAGAAATACCACAAGTGGATGACTTCAACAAACAGAAGTTTTATTCTCTCACACTCTAGTAGGCTAGAAGTCCAAATTTAGGGCATCAGCTCCAGGGGAAGGCTTTCTCTCTCTGTCGGCTCTGGAGGAAGATCTTTGTCATCAATCTTCCCCTGGACTAGGAGTTTCTCAGGCTCTAGGACCCTGGGTCCAAAGGATGCACTCTGCTCTCAGTGCTGCTTTCTTGGTGGCATGAGGTCCCCATGTCTCTCTGCTCACTTCTCTCTTTTATATCTCTAAAGAGATTGGTTCAAGACACATTCCAGTCTCACGGATTGAGCCTTGCCTCATCAAAATGACTGCCGCTAATCCCATCTCATCAACATCATAGAGATAGGATTTACAACACATAGGAAAATCACATCAAATGACAAAACGGTGGACAATCACACAATACTAGGAATCATGGCCTAGCCAAATTGCTACACATATTTTTGGGGGACACAATTCAATCCATGACACTCTCCTAGGTCTGAAAGAAAAGAGCCTCTCTATGGCTGTAAGACCGTAGTTAAATCTTTTAAGCTCCCTGACCCTCTCTGTTCCGTCTGGTACAAGAATAATTAGGCTTGCCCAGCATACTTCACTGCATTGTTGCAAGCCATGGACGGACGTGAAGAAACCCTAAGGCACAATCATAATTCCAAATAATGTTAATAGAAAATGTGGTTGATATTTTTAGTTCCCAAGGACATCTGCCCAGTCCACTAACCTGTTTCCCAAAAGCTGGAGAGGAAATTGAGAATGAAGCACCCCTGGAGCCAGCACCCTGAAAGGAGTGTTTTCCTTCATTTGCTTTTGAAATGGAGATCCTGTCCTGGCTGTGTGGCACAGGATGCCGATCCAATAAATGTGAATTGATGAACGGCTGAGTGAGGCTCTGTTTTGTTTCTTATTTTTGCGAACTTTTATGAGCGCAGAGGGGGAAACTAAATTAATGCCATATGCCTCTAAAAATCCCTCTGACATCTTTTATTATAATGGAAGATGACAACAGTTACCAGAGCAGAAGGAACATACTTGAGTGAAAGTAAATACCAAACACCTTTTGGGAAACAAAGCAGCTCCTGTTGACCTCTACAGCTGTTTTGCACCCTAAAGTACGGCAACCTGGAGTTGTTTAATGACTGTCTAACCAGGATTTTCACTTGTTTCCACAACTGTGCCCTCTCCCTCTCGCTTGGATGTGCAGGATTTTAAATGTCACAGTAATCAATTTTTCCCCCAGGATAACATGAAATATCATTAGAGCTTAATGGAGATGAACAAATGACCAAATTCAGATATGTTAGTGATATGTTGGAGGGATTACATCTATTCCACAAAGTTTCAAAGTCTCTGAATTTTGTTATACAATAAACAATAGGAAATAAAAATAACAAAAGCAACCACGTCTGAGCCCCTACCACCCACCGGGTTCTGTTCCAAGTACTTCACACCTATCATCTCATTTTATCTTCCTAATAATCCTTTGAAGTGGGCATGATCCTTATTTAACACATAAACTGATAAATGTATTGATTTATAAAGCCACGTGACTTACAGATAAGTGAATGTCCTCTACTCAAGCTATGTGCTCTTGGGAAAGTTACTTTGCTGCTCTAAGCCTCCATCTGCAAAATGGAAAAAAAAGCACGTATGTTGTAAGGTAGTGGAGGATCACATTAAATGAGATATGTGCAGCACTTTAGTGCAGTAACTGCTACCCAGTAATTAATCAATGGTGCTTCATTAGCAGTATTATTTCCATTGTTATTATGTAGACCTGGCATTCTATGTCTTTCTGGCCCTTTCCCCTGTATCGTATTGCCTGAAAACCAAAAAACAGTTATCAGTGCGGTAATGAAATCAAAAAGCACAAACATATTTTTTCTCCCCTTAGGGTAATTTTCAATATTTTTGCACATTTAATTCATGGAGAGGGCTCTAGCCATAGAGACTGTTTTCCCTAAAATTCTTAGGAACAAGTGAGAATTCATGTTAGTAATTCAGAAATAGGGGAATGCCACTTACTGATCTCTAGACACTAAAAAAAAAAAAAAACCCAAAAGCTAATTAACAGCTATTACCAGCACTCTAGGCTAAAGCTATGAGTGTAGGTTACCAAGCAATGAAAAGCCTAGCCCATGAACTAAAAAAAGACACATCCTTGGGCTGCAGCCATCTTACTAGACTCTAAATAACAAGAAAAAAACAAGTTTAAACTGAAGGCACGCGCACGTAATATCTCCATACCACAGAATGTTCCATGGTATTTTCCTGAACTCAAACCTATATCTCATTTACTAAAGTTCCTGGGTTCTACTCACCACCACCATGTCTGACAATTGTGGAGTCAGAAACAGCTGAGCTGGAATTGCAGGCCTGTGGTGTACTAACTACGTGATCTTGAGCTGAATGCTTGTCTCTGAGCTTCATGTCCCCTCTCACTGAGCAGAAAACCAACTCCACAGAGCTTTCGTGGAAGTCAAGGAAAGTGCCTGACCCTGTGTCTGGCACTTAAGGCCACCATGAATATGACCACCAAAGGATTAGTAAAAGCATGTGACTATTGGGGGGGAGGTCCAAGATGGCGGAATAACCAGACACTTCCAGCGAGCCCTCTTACAACAAAGACCCAAGAAAACAAGTGAAATGATTATATTTATGACAAGCTAGGAGCCCTGAACATCAAAGGCAAAGTTAGAAATAGGACTGAGTGGCAGGGGGAGGGAGACACGGTTCAGAAGCAGAGAGGAGCTGCCAGACCTCAATTGCTGGGATTCCTCAGGCACCATTCCTGGGAGTGGCTGCAGCAGGCTGGTAGTAGTGTTCAGCCACACTTTCCTCAAGGAGAAGCAGCCAGCCGCAAGCCAATTCGCACCTCCAGAACTAGAGAAGAACAGCGCCCTCGGCAGAAGCTAAGTACTTGCGTATATTTTACCATGCCCCCCTACCCCCAGGCCAGCTTTAGAGGCTGTTGATTTCCCTGGGTGTGAGATAGGCCCTGTTGAGCACCTGGAGCCATCTTCGCAGCCTTGGAGAAGGAATAATTTTGCAATTGGGGGAAAAGATAATTTGCCAGCTCCACTAACCTGAGGAGCTCCAGACAGAAGCGGCTCCTGTCCAGGTATAAACAGTCTGTGGACTTTGAATACCTTTCTCCCCTGCATGGACCTGTGTAGGCCTATTTCATGAGAATAGGCCCTTGTTGGCAGACTGCAACTCTTTCAGCTGTGTGGTGGAGAGGTGGGTGTTTGATAATTGGCACCACCTTGCCTATTAAACAGGGTCCTAACCTACCCACATCAGGGGCCTAAGGACTGGTGGCTCCACTCAGGTCACGCAGCTACCCGCAACAGGGGTCCAAGGATAACCGGTACCTCCCAGCCCATGGTCCGTCTGCAGAACCCACCCGCCGGTACACTATAGGGAAGAGGGACACACTTTCCTCAGAGTCACTCGAGGGATGATTCTCAGCCCCCTGCCTAGTTCAGAGCATGACCCCCACTGCAATCAGATACCGGTACCTACACCAATCACCCCTGCCCCTCTAAGATTGTAGGACACAGACTGTACCATACACTTGATGACCAGCTACATGGACACCTGAACCGAACCCATACAAGAAAAGCAAATGGACTCCTAGACTGATATATGTGATAACAGCTCTAATCATCTGGTGACAGAACATCAGAACTTCAAAGGCAAAAATAATCAAGCTAGCTCACTCAAGCAACCCATCTGAGCATATCAAAACAAAAAAAAAGAAGCTAGGATACAGTAAACAAACATAAAATGAACAAATATAATCACTTATAGATGAGAGTTAACAGTCAATATCAAATCACATAAAGAAACAGATCACGATCACTTCAACAAGCTCTCAAAACAAAGAATCAAGGGATCTTCTAGATGAAAGTGCATTCCTGGAACTACCAGAGGCAGAATACAAAAGATTAACACACAGAACCCTTCAAGATGTCAGGAAGGAGATCACGCAATACGCAGAACAAGCCAAGGAACACACAGAAAAAACAGTTGAAGAAATTAAAAAGGTTATTCAAGAACATAATGAAAAATTTAATAAGCTGCAAGAATCCGTAGAGAGAAAGCGATCAGAAATTCAGAAGATTAACAATAAAATTACAGAATTAGACAACTCAATAGAAAGTCAGAGGAGCAGAATTGAGCAAGTGGAAGGCAGAATTGGTGAGGTTGAAGATAATGCACTTGGCACCAATATATTTGAAGAAAAATCAGATGAAAGAATTTTAAAAAATGAAGAAAACTTAAGAATCATATGGGACTCTATCAAGAGAAATAACCTGCGAGTGATTGGAGTACCAGAACAGGGAGGGATAACAGAAAATACAGAGAGAGTTGTTGAAGATTTGTTGGCAGAAAACTTCCCTGATATAGTGAAAGAGGAGAAGATAACAATCCAAGATGCTCATCGAACTCAACATAAGGTAGATTTTAAAAGAAAGTCACCAAGACATATTATAATCAAACTTGCCAAAACCAAAGATAAAGAGATAATTTTAAGAGTAGGTAGGGATAAACAAAAAGTCAACTACAAAGGAGAGTCAATAAGAATAAGCTCAGAGCGCTCTGCAGAAACCACACAGGCAAGAAGGCAATGGGATGACTTATATAAAGCACTGAACGAAAAAATTGCCAGCCAAGAATCATATATCCAGAAAAACTGTCTCTCAAATATGAAAGTGACATTAGGACATTTCCAGATAAATAGAAGTTTAGAGAATTTGCAAAAACCAAACCAAAACTGGAGGAAACACTGAAGGGAGTTCTTTGGTTAGAAAATCAATAATATCAGGTATCAAGCCAAGATTAGAACACTGGACAGAGCAATCAGAGGTCAACCCAGATAGGGAAATCACAAAAATAAATCAAGATTAAAAAAATGCTCAAAACGGGGAAACAACGATGTTATCATGTAAAAAAAAAGAGAGCATTAAAACAAGAAAGAGGGACTAAGAAATGTAGTTGTAGATCTCTCAAATAGACGGGAAGACAAGGCGATATAAAGAAATAAAAGATAGGTTTAAACTTAGAAAAATAGGGGAAAATATTAAGGTAATCACAAAGGAGACTAACTATCCTACTCATCAAAATAAAACACAAGAAAAAAATAGGGACTTAGCAGAAACCAAATCAACAACAACAAATAAGAGGAAAAGACAATAATATAAACTACTTGGCACAAAAAATTAAGTGGGAAAAAGAAACTCAACAACACACAGAAAAAGACAGAAAATGACAGCAGTAAACTCATACCTATCCATAATTACGCTGGATGTAAATGGACTAAATACAGCAATAAAGGGAAAGAGAGTGGCAGAATGGATTAAAAAAACATGATCTGTCTTTATGCTGCCTACAAGAGACACACCTTAGACTTAGAGACACAAACAAAACTCAAAGAATGTAAAAAAGAATATATCGAGGAAACAACAATCAAAAAAGAACAGGAATGGTGATATTACTTTCTGTAAAAATAGACTTTAAAGTAAAATCCACCACAAAGGATAAGGAAGGACACTATATAATGATTAAAGGGACGATATACCAGGAGGATATAACCATATTAAATATTTATGCACCCAACGACAGGGCTGCAAAATACATAAAACAAACTCTACCAGCATTGAAAAATGAGATAGACAGCTCCACAATTATAGTAGGAGTCTTCAACAGTCCACTTTCGGTGAAGGACAGGACATCCAGAAAGAAGCTCAATAAAGACACAGAAGATCTAAATGCCACAATCAACCAACTTGACCATATGACATATACAGAACACTCTACCAAACAGCAGCCCAGGATACTTTCTTTTCTAGTGCACATGGAACATTCTCTAGAATAGACCACAGATTAGGTTATAAAGCAAGCCTTAGCGGAATCCAAAACTTAGAAATATTACAAAGCATCTTCTCTGACCATAAGGCCATAAAAGTAGAAATCAATAACAGAAAAAGCAGGGAAAAGAAATCAAACACTTGGAAACTGAACAATACCCTGCTCAAAAAAGACTGAATTATAGAAGACATTAAGGATGGAATAGAGAAATTCATATAATCCAATGAGAATGAAAACACTTCCTATCAGAACCTTTGGGACACAGCGAAAGCAGTGCTCAGAGGTCAATTTGTATCAACAAATTTACACATACAAAAACAAGAAAGAGTCACAATCAAAGAATTATCCCTACAACTTGAACAATAGAAAGAGAGCTACAAAAGAAACCCTCAGGCATGAGAAGAAAGCAAATGATAAAAATTAGAGCAGAAATAAATGAAATAGGAAACAGAAAAACAATTGAAAGAACTAACAAGACCAAAATCTGGTTCTTTAAAAATATTAACAAAACTGATAAGCCACTGGCCAAAATGACAAAAGGAAAACAGGACAGGAAGCAAATAACCCAAATAAAGAAATGAGATGGGTGATATTACAACAGACCCAAATGAAATTAAAAGAATCGTATCAGATTACTACGAAAAATTGCACTCTAACAAATTTGAAAACCTAGAAGAAATCGATGAATTCCTAGAAACACTCTACCTAACTAAACTAACACAAACAGAGGTGGAACAACGAAATAGATCCATAACAAAAGAAGAGATTGAAAAGGTAATCAAAAAACTCCCAAGAAAATAAAGCCCTGGCCGGGACAGTTTCACTGCAGAGTTTTGCCAAACTTTCAGAGAAGAGTTAACACCACTACTACTAGAAGTATTTCAGAGCATAGAAAAGGAGAGAGTTCTCCCAAACTCATTCTAAGAAGCCACCATATCCCTGATACCAAAACCAGGTTAAGACAGCACACACACACAAAAAAAAGAAATGAACTTAGATGCAAAAATCTTCAACAAAATTCTAGCCAATAGAATTCAACAACATATCAAAAAAATAATTCACCATGACCAAGTGGGATTCATACCAGGTATGCAGGGATGGTTCAACATTAGAAAAATAATTAATGTAATCCATCATATAAATAAAACAATAGACAAGAATCACGTGATTTTATCAAGTGATGCAGAAAAGGCATTTGACAAAGTTCAACACCCGTTCATGATAAAAACTCTCAGCAAAACAAAACAGAAGGAAAAGTCCTCAACATAATAAAGGGTATTTATACAAAGCCAACAGCCAACATCATCCCAAATGGAGAGAGTCTGAAAGCATTCCGCTTGAGATCAGGAACCAGACAAGGATGCCCTTTATCACAACTCTTATTCTACATTGTGCTGGAGGTCCTAGCAGGAGCAATTAGGCTAGATAGAAAAATAAAGGGTATCCAGATTGGTAAGAAAAAGTGTCTCTATTTGCAGATGACATGATCTTTTACAAAGAAAACCTAAAGAATCCTCAAGAAAACTATTGAAACTAATAGCAGAGTTCAGCAGAGTATCAGGATACAAGATAAACATACAAAAATCAGTCGGATTCCTCTACACCAAAAAAAAGAACATCGAAGAGGAAATCACCAAATCAATAAACCCAAGAAGATAAAATACTTAGGAATAAATCTTACCAGAAATGTAAAAGACCTATACAAAGAAAACTGCAAGACACTACTGCAAGAGACCAAAAGAGACCTACATAAGTGGAAAAACATATCTTGCTCACGGATAAGAAGATTTAACACTGTAAAAATTCTACCAAGAGCAATCTATAGGTACAATGCAATTCCGATCCAAATTCCAACGACATTTTTTAATGAGATGGGGAAACAAATCACCAGCTTCATATGGAAGGGAAAGAGGCCTCAGATAAGTAAAGCATTACTGAAAAAGAAGAACAAAGTGGGAGGCCTCACTCTACCTGATTTTAGAACCTATTATAGTCAAAACAGCCTGGTACTGGTACAACAACAGATACACAGACCAATGGAACAGAACTGAGAATCCAGACATAAATCCATCCACATATGAGCAGCTGATATCTGACAAAGGCCCAGAGTCAGTTAAATAGGGGAAAAGACAGTCTTTTTAACAAATGATGCTGGCATAACTGGATGTCCATGTGCAAAAAAAATGAAACAAGACCCATACCTCAGACCATGCACAAAAACAAACTCAAAATGGATCAAAGACCTAAATATAAAATCTAAAATGATAAAGATCATGGAAGAAAAAACAGTGATAATGCTAGGAGCCCTAATACATGGCATAAACAGTATACATAAACAATGCAGAAGAGAAACCAGATAACTGGGAGCTCCTAAAAATCAAACACCTATGCTCATCCAAAGACCACCAAAAGAGTAAAAAGGTTACCTACAGACTGGTAAAAATTTTTAGCTATGACATTTCCAATCAGTGCCTAATCTCTAAAATTTACATAATGCTGCAAAAACTCAACCTCAAAAAGAAAAATAACCCAATTAAAAAATGGGCAAAGGATATGAACAGACACTTTACTAAAGATGACATTGAGGCAGTGAACAGATACATGAGGAAATGTTCATGATTATTAACCATTAGAGAAATGCAAATCACAGTTACAGTGAGATTCCATCCACTCCAACTAGGCTGGCATTAATCCAAAAAACACAAAATAATAAACGTTGGAGAGGTTGTGGAGAGACTGGAACACTTATACACTGCTGGTGGAAATGTAAAATGGTACAACCACTTTGGAAATCGATTTGGTGCTTCTTTAAAAATCTGGAGATAGAACTACCATATGATCCAGCAATCCCACTCCTTGGAATATATCCTAGGGAAATAAGAGCCTTTACACGAACAGATATAAGCACACCCATGTTCATTGCAGCACTGCTTACAATAGCAAAAAGTTGGAAGGAAACAAGGTGCCCATCGATGGATGAATGGATAAAACTATGGTATATTCACACAATGGAATACTATGCATCGATGAAGAACAATGATGAATCCATGAAACATTTCATAATACAGAGGGATCTGGAAGGCATTATGCTGAGTGAAATTAATCAGTTGCAAAAGGACAAATATTGTATAAGACCACTATTATAAGAACTTGAGAAATAGTTAAACAGAGAAGAAAACATTCTTTGATGTTTACGAGAGGTGGGAGGGAGGGAAGGAGGGAGAGGAGTTTTCACTAGTTAGTAGATAAGAACTATTTTAGGTGAAGAGAAAGACAACACACGATACAGGAGAGGTCAGCACAACTGGACTGAACCAAAACCAAAGAAGTCTCCTGAATAACCTGAACGCTTCGAAGGCCAGCGTAGCAGGGGCGGGGGTTTGGGCACCATGGTCTCAGGGGACATCTAAGTCAATTGGCATAATACAATCTATTAAGATAACATTCTGCATCCTACTTTGGAGAGTGGCATCTGGGGTTTTAAACGCTAGCAAGCGGCCATCTAAGATGCATCAATTGGTCTCAACCCACCTGGAGCAAAGAGGAATGAAGAACATCAAAGACACAAGGTAATTATGAGCCCAAGAGACGGAAAGGGCCACATAAATCAGAGACTACATCAGCCTGAGACCAGAAGAACTAGACGGTGCCTGGCTACACCGGATGACAGCTCTGACAGGGAACACAACAGAGAACCCCTGAGGGAGCAGGTGAGCAGTGGGATGCAAATTCTCATAAAAAGACTAGACTTAATGGTCTGACTGAGACTAGAAGGACCCCAGTGGTCATGGTCCCCAGACTTTCTGTTAGCCCACAACAGGAACCATTTCCAAATCCAACTCTTCAGACAGAGATTGGACTGGACAATGGGATAGAAAATAATACTGGTGAATAGTGAGCTTCTTGGATCAGGTGGACACTTGAGACTATATTGGCATCTCCTGTCTGGAGGGGAGATGGGAGGGTGGAGGGGTCAGAGGCTAACTAAATGACATGAAAAGAGAGAGTGGAGGGAAGGAGTGTGCTGTCTCATTAAGGTGAGAGCAATTAGGAGTACATAGCAACGTGTGTATAAATTTTTGTAGGAGAGTCTGCTTGATTTATAAACTTTCATTTAAAGCACAATAAAAAAAAGTATATAACTATCAAGCTAATAGAAAAAGAGAAATGAAATGATGGAGAAAAAAAAGTTTCAATCAATATAAAAGAAGACAAGAAAGGAGAAAAAATACACAACGTATTCTTTTATCTGGCTTCTTTTACTCTGCATTAGAAATCAAGGGGCATTCTTTAAAGTAACCTCTGATCTTCAAAGTTGTTGAGATCATGAAAGCCTTGGAAAAACTGATAAATTGTTCCAGATTGAAAGAAACTAAAGAGACATAAATAAACGCAATGAGTGATCCTGGATTAACTCCTGGACCTATAAAGGACATTAGTTGGGTAATTGGCAAATTTTGAAGGGAGTTTGTGGTTTAGATAATTGGTATTGTATTAGTGTTAATTTCTGGATTTTGGTGCTTGTACTTCAGATATGGAGCCGTGGTGACGCAGTGGTGAAAGCATTTGGCTGCTAAGCCAAATGTGGGAATTCAAATCCAACAGCCAGTCGTTAGAAACCCTATGGGGCAATTCTGCTCTGTTCTATAGGGTTGCAATGAGTTGGAATCGACTCGACAGCAATGGGTTTGGATTTTTTTTTTTTTTTTTTTTACTTCAGGTATATAAGAGAATGTGCGTGTTTTCAACAAATACACACCGAAGTATTAAGAGGCATGCTCTCAAATGGTTCAGAAAAAAGTGTGTGTGTGTGCAGAAGGGGAGAGAGAATAAAAATGATAAGGTAAACGTGCTGAAATGTTAACGGTCAAGGAATCTGGGTGAAGGGCATATAAGAGTTTTTTGTATTATTCTTGCAGCTATTTTTTAAGTTTGAAATTAGTTCAAAATATAATGTGAAAATAAAACATTATAACATGAGCAATTGCCCATGGTATTAAAAATTTTTCCCTGTTTGCTAGGTGTTCATAATCAAAGATAGGAGTGGAGAAAGGCAAGCAATGGGCAATAAGATTCGTGAGCTAAAAACTCTGGTTGTTGTTGTTAGTAGATTCTGACTCATGGCGACCCCATGTGTGCAGAGTAGAGCTGCTCCATAGGGCTTTCGAGGCTGTGACCTTTCAGAGCAGATCACCAGGCCTCTCTTTGAAGTGGCTCTGGGTAGAGTTGAACCTCCAGCCTTTTGGCTAGTATTCAAGCACTTAGCCATTTGTGCCACCCAGGGTCTCCTAGTACCCTGGTAGAGTGATGCATTGTATGTGTCAGGATCACGAAGGAGATAGACCTGTAATATCCCCACGGGACAGGCACATGGGGAGGTGGCCTCAGGGAAGGCCTCCTCACATTATTAATACTTGAGCCAAGCCTCACAGGAGGAAATAAGTTGGAGAAAGGCACAATGAGTGACCTGACCAGAATGATCAGCAAGTTTAAAGGCACAGAGGTGGGAGAAAGCCTCATGAGTTTGGAAAGCTGCAAATGACTATCCTTGGCTGGGGCACAAGATTCTTGTGTGGAACCAGCAAAGCGCAAAGCAGCTTGGATTTTATCAGAGGATGATGTATCATAGGATGTTAGACCTGGAAGGAACCTTAAAAATCATCTAGGCCAACCCCATTCCACATATTCTCTATTCAATAGAGACTCTGCTGCTGTCATACAAGTACTTGTCTACAAGGCCCCTCCAAAATTATTGCTGACACACAAAAATAGATGAATTCATTACCAAAACTATGCATTAAACAAGCCATTTGGGACAAAGACATTAGTGAATGTCACACATAGGAATTTTCAGGATATAAACAATATGCAGAAAGAAAAACTCTAGCTATTCAGTAGTTCTATAGATTTCAAGCTAACATAAATACAGGAAAACGGTTTATAGAACTGATAGCTTCATTTTATATTAATAATTCTAAAACTAAATTGAATTATCAGAAAGTTAGGTGGTTTTGTTTAGCAAATCAAAGTATGTAGTGTTGAAAAGGATAGGTCCATAAAGAAAATACATACTTACTGAAATCCAAATAGGAAAAATAGGCAGTGCCCCAAATCCTAAAAGGTGCTTGATGTTTAGATCAAAAGAGCAGAGAAGTGTTACAAAGAGGTTGACTTGGAGAAGAGATGATAATAAAATGGCAAAATTATGTTTGGTGTAGTGCAGGGTATTTGGAGGCAGACAAATGTGGGGTGGAATACACAAGGTCATTGTGATCTTTTGCCAATTAATTAACCTCTCTGAGGACCCGTTGTCATGAAGGTTAAATGACAAATGGATGTAAAATCACATAAAAAAAATCACGTAAGTCCTCAATAAATATCACTTCCCTGTCTCCTTTTCTCCATTCATTCTTCTTCCCTCAACTTCAAAGCTACATCCTTATTTTCACAGATGACCAAAAGAAAAGGGGGGGTGAGACAAGACCTCTAAAATTCCCTTAAGAGGCCCCAAAATAAAAAGAGCTCATTTCCCAAATTATAGTGGACAAGAAAACCACAAAAGCTACCCATTCAAGTGAGCTTTAGAAGCTGTGGAGCTACAGAACTCACTGATGGCCAGAGTTGCCTTATGCAGATGGAGTATTTTACAAATCTGCTCCAGACCACTGTTGAAGCTACTGCCTCACTCAGAGAATTTATTGCCATCATTAATGCAAGCTGATCAGCTCCCCTCCAGCCAGTTGTGCACAGAAGTAGGCTGCGCACTCCCTCTTTGGAAGGATGACGTGCAAAGGGAAGCCAGAGAAGCAGGGTGTCGATTCATGGGCAGAAGCCTTGCCCAGAAGACGACTTATTACATTAGAGGTGATCAAGCTTCAGAAGGAACCAAGAAAACTCTATTATGTTGTTAGGAATATGCATAGCCAAGTATGTGCTAAACTGAGCTCCTCCCTTAGTTCTTGCCAAAAGGGCTGGTGTGTTGGGCTGCGCTGCTTATTTTGTTTTTCTTACTCCAGGGCTCTATGGAACCCATTTGTAAAATCAAGCAGAGGTATAACTAAGGTATGGTAGGTAGGGCGCCATGTGAGGAGGGGCGCTAATGAGCAGTTTGTATTGGCC
This sequence comes from Elephas maximus indicus, assembly GCF_024166365.1. NCBI lineage: Eukaryota > Metazoa > Chordata > Mammalia > Proboscidea > Elephantidae > Elephas > Elephas maximus. The sequence continues at coordinate 38,912,905 of NC_064837.1, read as the reverse complement.
ATCACAGTTTCCATCACCAGCTGTGAGAGATCATTTAGCAATTTAAAACTAATTGCCACAGGCACTATTTTCTGTAGATAGGCCCCTGGTGGACTGCCAGAAATCATGACAAGTCCCAGATCTTGTGGGCCAACCCAAACTTGGCTGGGCTTAGAGGTGGAAGATATGCCTCCCTGGAGCTGGCTTCAGTTCCTCTCCGATTGGATTCAGGAAACACACGGGCGTATTATTGACGAAGATCTCTCCCCAGATTGTAAGGCTGTCATGAGAGCACATCCGAATTTCCTTCAGGGGAGTCTGCCAAGACCCTGCAGGAGGGGGAGCAGTGTCTGGAGAATAGAATGGCTGCGAGGGAGATCAGATCCAGCCCTCCAGAGCTGTCAATTTAGAGGGATTTAGAGGGGCTTAGAATGAAAACACTCAAAGGAAATAAACCTTTCATTTCATTTCCATCTTTAAGGCAGACAGACATGAGAATTAAAGAGTAAAGACCTTTGCTCTGACATAAGAGCACACAAGGATTAGTATATTGTAGTGACCTCGGTATTAAGTGTACCAAATGCTGTGCCGAGCTCTGTGGGCATTATCTGCTTTAATCTTTATGACATCATTTTACGATCAAGACTATCATCAGCTCCGTTTTACAGATGAGGTAACTGAGACTTAGAGATATTACCCAACTAGCTCAAGACCCAGCCTTTGTGTGCTGAAGCCATTATTCAGTGCTCTCCATTAGAAATAATCCGTGAGAATCCCCACACACAAGTAAGGTGTCTAAGCATTCAGTGGAGCCCTGGTGGCACAGTAGTTAAGTGATATGGCTGCTAACCAAAAGGTTGGCAGTTCAAATCCACCAACGGCTCCTTGGAAACCCCATGGGTGCAGTTCTACTCTGTCCTATAGGGTCGCTATGGGTCAGAATCGACTGGACGGCAATGGGTTTGGTTTTAAGCATTCAATAAAGGTAAGCATTTAATAAGGCAGCATAAGGTCAGCACTGGATTACTAAAGAGACCTGACACTAATCAGCTGTGAGACTTTGGGTAAGTTGCTTACCTCTCTGTGTCACATTTTTCTCATCTAAAGATTTTTTTTTTTTTTTTAAAGAGTTTAGACCAAATGCTCTCTGGATTATATGATATGATGAATAGTAATCATATGATGAGCCAGCATTTTAAAAAAAGCTGTCAATCAAGTCTAAACTAGGGTTGCCATAGTATCTCTGACCTCAGCCCCTTCTTCTCTCTGAAATTGCTTCTCTTTCCCAAATGAGAAGATAAATGGGCTGGAAAGACACACACACATCTTCCTCTCCAGAGCACCCTATGACTTGGTTGGACAGGAGACTGCCATTAACAGAAGGGCCCTTTATCACAGCCTGCCATTCCTCTCTTGGTGACCAGATTGTCTCATCTGTCTCAGTCAAGAGCAGTGCAGCTGCTCCTGATTTTAAAGGACCCCACAAAGGGCTTCTCTCTTTGCTCATCCTGCTGGTTCTTTTCCGGCAATGGAAAAGCAGAGGTCTTCTCCACCAAAATGACCAGATAAGGAAAGGACAAGCCTATTAGAATGCGCTCAGAGCAAAACTGTGATCTTCAATGTTTTCTGGTGCTCCTTTTCTCTCCTTTAAAAGTACCTTTTTTTCTTAAAGGCATTTAATAATATGGCTTGGGCAGAATTCAGTGGACTGTAGAATTGGTTGCTTTTGTATGCATTCTTACCATACCCTGGTAAAAAACACCATTTCCATACACCATATCCTTTCTTACTATATCTTACTCTTTTCTCAGTCACTATCTGACTGCTTCCAGACATGTTCTTTCTTCATACCTACCCATACCAAAAAAATCAAAACCAAACCCTTTGCTGTTGAGTTGATTCCAACTCACAGTTGGACCCTATACGACAGAATAGAACTGCCCAATAGGGTTTCCAAGGAGCAACTGGTGGATTCCACCTGCCAATCTTTTGGTTAGCAGCCAAGCTCTGAACCACTGCACCACCAGGGCTCCTCTCTCCTTTCCAGTATCCATCAAAGCCTGCCTCCTCTGGGAAGCTTTCCCTGAGTCCTTCAGGCAGACTCAGGTACTTTTTGTAGGAATAAATTATACTTGAGGCTGAGGGCCATGCTTTCTCCCCTTTGCATTCTTAGTACCTAGCAGAATGCCTAATGCAAGGTAGACACTGAATACATATTTGGTGAATGAATGTTGAAATGATGCTTCAGAAAAATCAATTATAAAACTAAATACTATATTAAATGAAAACTTGAGATTGTAAATTTTTTTAATAATGGTTATCAGTGGATCTACAGCCAAACAATAACTATACTGATGATCATTTTTCCTCTTTAGGCTTTATGAAATATATGTCTTAAACACGGCTATGTAAGTAGAAACCAAGAACAGATAATTTATCTGGGAGAGGGGAAGATGGATTTTCTGAAAATCCAATATGTTGCATCAGAGCTTCGATCAAACTGTAACCAAGTTCCTACAACTGGATGAAAGGATCAACCCTACCATCAACAAGCATCTATGAGAAGCATGCTGACCATCACTGCCCCAGATCTGAGAGAGATGAAAGGGAAGTTGGGCCACAGTTGAGTTACGTGCCCCAGTTGGAAGGAGGTGGTTTAGCGTAGGAGAGTGAAGGTTGAGTTATAAAGTGATTCTTGTTGAAAATAAATCTATAAAGGAATTAAATTCAGAATATCACTCCTTCCTTACACTGGCCAACTCTGTAGCCCCTATTCAAACAAGGTTGTTGCTTTGAAGAACAGATGCCAAAGCAAAATTATGAGACTCTTCCAATTTGCTTACACAGGCTGTATAATTGAGTGGAAAGTGTGACTGTAAATTCAGCTAGACCTGCGTTGGAATCCTGCCTTTTAGTAGCTATATTACCTTGGACAAGCCACTTACCCTTCAGAGCATCATTTTCTTCATTAGAAAAGTGTAAATATATTGTTGAGCGTGTTGTTGTTAGGCACCATCGAATCAGTTCCAACTCATAGCAACCCTATAGGACAGAGTAGAACTGCTCCATAGGGTTTCCAAGGAGCAACTGGTGGACTTAAACTGCCAACTTTTTGGTTAGCAGCTGAGCTCTTAACCACTGCACCACCAGGGTGTAGAGTCATTCAATAAATATAAATGAGAGAATGAGGATAAAACAGTAGATTTTGTATTTTCCCTCATAACTCAAATTCCATAGATATTTCTTGGGTTGAATTGTGTCCCCAAAAAGATACATGAAGGTACATGTGAAGGTAACCTTCTTTGGAAATAGAGTCTTTACAGATGTAATTAGTTGAGTTCATGCTAGAGTCAGGTGGTTTCCTTACAAGAAGAGACCCAAACACAGAGGGAAGACGGCCCTGTGAAGATGGAGGCAGAGATTGGAGTGATGCTGCCACAAGCCAAGGAACACCTGAAGCCCCAGAAGTTGTAAGACACAAGGAATTGAATCTCCCCTAGAGCCTCCAGAAGGAATACAGTCCTGCTGACACCATGGTTTCAGACTTCTGGCTTCCAAAACTGTGAGAATAAATTTCTGTTGTTTCAAGCTACCCAGTTTGTGGCTTGAAACAACAGAAATTTATTCTCACAGTGGCAGCCCTAGGAAATGAATACTCATACCTACGATGTGTTGTTGTTGCGTGCCATTGAGTCCTGGTGGCACAATAGTTAAGAACTTGGCTGCTAACTGAAAGGTCGACAGTTCGAATCCACCGGCAGCTCCTCAGGAGAAAAGACCTGGAGATCTGCTCCTGTAAAGATTACAGCCTAGGAAACTCTAGGGGCAGCTCTACTGTGTCATATAGGGTTGCTATGAGTTGGAATTGACTATGTACTAGCCCTGAGGAAACATAGATATATATGAACATTCCCAATGCTTCAAAATCCACAGGAATAGAACAAAACAAATTTTGGAGATGCCAAACTACTAGCATAAATAAAGAACTTTGGAAACATAGGGGAGGGAATTGGTGGATTTGCTTCCAAGAGGAGATAAAAAGCACGCCAAGGAGAAGATCCAGCATTGGGTAGCAATTTCCATGTTACTCTCTGAGCTTTTACACTGTGAATGTAAGTGGTGCCTACAGTGCCAGCTGGTATTGTTAACAACTTGAGGCATTAATGTAATACAGTGATGCCCTCAGAAAATAAATAGAGCTGATAAAGAAATTAACGTGTTCAAAAATAAATGCATCATCTGCTGACTTGTTCACATCTCCTTCACACACGATGAGGTTTACTCAGAGCTAGAAAGAAAGAGTACACCAGTAAAGTTAAACCCACGAGGGGTAATCAGGGGAAAGGTCAGTATCCCCTCCCCAGCCTTATGTGCTAAGTGACTAGGTATCTTCTATTTCCAAGGCTCTTTCCAGAGTACCTTCGCATTCATATTTTCATTGATTCTGGCCAACAAACTCTAAAAGCAAGAAGTGAAAATATTTTTATCATACAAATAAGGAAAATGAGACTCAGAGGGAATAGGTCATTTGTACAGTCACATGGCTGGAGACTGGTGAAGGGAATATTAGAAACCAAGCCTTTTGATTTTCATTCTAATGGTCTTCTAATACCCCCAGGGAAGTGCTTCTCAAACTATAAGGTGCATACGAGCCACCTGGCAGTCTAAATGCAGGGTCTGACTCAGAAGTCTGGTGTGGGGCCTAAGATTCTGCATCTCCAGTTAGCTCCATGATGCTGATAGTGCTGGTCCGTGTATCATACTTTAAGTAGCAAGGAGAAAGGGAACTCTTCTTAAGGAAAGATAACAGTCTGTATTTCCCAGAAGAAATTATTTCTAAACCTTATGACAGAGGATACCTTCTTGTTTTTTTCAAAACACAGGATAGTGGTTTCTCAACAACTTTTAACTAAGAATACTTATTTCCCTTTGATGTTTCTGGGGCCATGAAAGTCTTCTGTTATAATTCATCTATCTCAGTTCCATCTCTTGTCTCAGTCTCTTCTGTGTCTATCTCAGACTCTCTCTTTGACTTTCCCTATTTCCCTCTCTCATGCTTGACCACCAAACCATGTCCTTGAATTATGATGACTAATAATGGCTCACATTTTACACTCTCCAGTGTGTTCTGCCTTCTGAGCAAATGCCAACTTATCATGCTGCCTTTCGATGTAATAGGCAATGACAATTCATCTTCAAAATTAATCAGTCGATCAATACATATTCATTAGCTGCCCCAGTGTGCTCAGGAGGCACTGTGTTTCAGGATGACCTGCCTAGAAATGAGACAAAAAATGGTTTGAGACAAGAAGAACATGAAATCAAGAAATAAAATGAGAGGATATTCAGAGTAAATCAAAGTGTGCTTTTGGAAGTAAGAAAGAAAATATGCTTGATGCTGTGAGTATAGAAAGATGTATAAGACATAGTAATCGCCCTCTGTGACACTTTAAATCTGGTTGAGAAGTTGATGATGTGAATGATTATGATCATATTTATTCTGGGTAGTGGTTGGTTGGTAGTATATTTGTTTGATCTTTTCCATCTAGCATTCATTCCTCATTTTGTGGCTGGGGGTGGGGGATCCTGGGGAAGACTCCATTGGTCAATTTTTGATGAGGCTCCCAGTCAGGGTTCCTTGCCTGCACTTATGAAGGGATGAACTTATGACCTAAGCAAGCTGAATCAAAGACTCTCTCCCTGGAATTTGAATTTTGAGCAGAGTAACAAGAAGATTGAAAGTAGTTGGAAGTGATACCCTGGGTAGGAGTGCCCAAAACAATTTTCCGCCAGTTCTTGGCAGAGCTTGTCTCCTGTCCTTTCTGAGTCCCCTTCTTAGTTTTTCTTTGATTATGTGAGTAATCGCATGGCTTTCCAATAGATTTCAGTTCCATGTAAGTTGTCCAGAGTTAGTTTCTGTTGCTTAAAACCAAAGAGCACTGGTTCATACAAATGCCTATTTTTTTTTTAACTAGGTGCTGTGCTATACACTTCTATATATTATCTAGTTTAATCATCACCAAAACCAAAAGAGATAGGTGTTGTTGAGTCCAATAAGGAATATTCTCTTTGTCTGAGTTCTGAATTAATTGAGAAAAAGACAAAGGGACCAAACATACCATCTTTATCACTGATAAAATCTATTCGAATATAGAGCATATACTTTCAAATGAATGGGTTTCCCAGTATTGCGCCCTCAGAGGAAATAAACTCACATAGGTATCCCTGGGTCACTGCAGACCTCCTGATGGAGAGACAAGCCTCTATAAAACATATATCGTGAAGCAACAAAGACGTACATGTGTGGCAGGCTGAATAATGGCCCCCAAAGATATCCAGGTCCTAATCTCTGATACCTATGAATATTACCTTCATGGCAAAAGAGATTTTGCAGATGTGATTAAGGATCTTGAGATGGGGAGATTTTTCTGGATAATCTGGGTGGGCCCTAAACACAATCACAACTGTCTTTATAAGAGGAAAGCAGAGGAAGATTTGACACAGAGGAAAGCAATGTGACTACTGAAGCAAGATGCTAAGCTTCTGGCCTTAAAGATGGAGAAAGGGACCATAAGCCAAGGAATGCAAGGAATGGAGCTCTAGAAACTGGAAAAGGCAAGGAACTGGATTCTCTCCTACAGCCTCCAGAGCAAGTGTGGCCCTGTCACACCTTGATTTCGGACCAGTAAAACTGATTTTGGATTTCTGACCTCCAAAACTGTAAGAGAATAAATGTGTGTTGTTTTAAGCCACCAAGTTTGTTGTAATTTGTTACAGCAATCACAGGAGACTAATAAAACATGCTTTCTGTAAGCACCTCATTCTCAAGAAGAAGTGTTATAGGTTGAATTGTGGCCACCCAAAATATGTGTTGAATTCCTGGCCCTTGTACCTGTGGATATGATCCTGTTTGGAAATAGGGCTTTTCTTTTGTCATACCACTGTAGGGTGAATCCTATCACTTCTGAATTATAAAAATACCAGAATAGACAGAGAGACACACATGGGGGAAGACAGACACCATGTGAGGATTGTCTATAAGCCAAGGAGACAGAGAACACCCAGGGCTGTTGACAAGGAAGGAGTCAACATGGGTGAGACCCTGTTTTGGACTTTTTAGCCTCCAGAAATGTGTGAAAATAAATTTATTTAAAGCCTTCCACTTGTGACATTTGTTACAGCAGCACTAGGTAACTAAGACAGGAAGAAAGGGAGGAACTGAATTAGGCATGCTCAATTTATTTTTCCTAAATATACCACTCAAGTCAGTCACTCCACCACCACCCCCCTCCAAGATGTGGTTAATAAAAAGATCTATTACACCAACTGAGCTCCTTCCACATGGGATGAAATACCTGCAGAAGGGAAGAATCACTCTTCCCAACAGGTGTGATTAGCCTCTACTTTAATAATCATATCTTATTTTGTTCCCAGAATTTGCTGAACACTTTACATGGATTACATTATTTAATCCTCACATCAACCCTCTGAAGTATCTATTATTAGTATTCCCATTTTAAAGATGATGAAACTCAGGCTTGGAGAGGTTAAGTAACTTTCCAGGAGTACCCTGTTAGTACGTGGTGAAGCCAGGATTTAAACCCAGACAATGTTATCCTCAATTCTATGTCTTCAATTACTATACCAGAAGAGATTCTCTGACAAGGAAACAGGCTCTAGGAGAAGTTGATTCATTTAGATAATGGGCAGAGCCAGATTTCAAACCCAGATCTGCCTAACTGCAAGTCTTAACCACTATACAAATGCACATAAGATTTTTGGAGAATTGAATACCAACAGACATTCAGTGTTATGGATTGAATTGTGTCCCCCCAAAATGTGTGTCAACTTGGCTAGGTCATGATTCCCATGATTTCCCACCATTTTCTGATCTGATGTGGTTTTCCTATGTGTTGTAAATCCTACCTCTGTGATGTTAATGAGGCAGAATTAGAGGCAGTTAATGTTAATGAGGCAGAACTCAATCAACAAGAGTAGGTTGTATCTTGAGTCCATCTCTTTTGAGATATAAAAGAGAGAAAGGAGCAGAGAGAAGGGACCTCATTACCACCAAGCAAGAAGAGCCAGGGGCACACATCCTTTGGACCCGGGTCTCTGTGCTGAAAAACTCCTAGGCCAGGGGGAGATTGATGACAAGAACCCTCCTGCAGAGCCAACAAAGACAGAAAGCCTTCCCCTGGAGCTGGCACCCTGAATTCAGACTTCTAGCCTCCTAAACTGTGAGAGAATAAATTTCAGTTTGTTAAAGCCATCCACTTTTGGTATTTTTTTTTATAGCAGCATTAGATAGCTAAGACAGAATTTGGTACTAGCAGTTGGGTGCTGCTCTAACAAATACCTAAAATGTGGAAGCAGTTTTGAAACTGTGACTGGTCAGAAGCTGGAAGAGTTTTAAAGTGCCTAAAAGTGAAAGCCTAGATTGCCTTGACGAGACTGCTGGTGGAATTATGGACGTCAAAGACAATTCTGGTGAGGATTCAGAAGGAAGTGAGGAGAGCTGTTACACTGGAGAAGGTGCTGATGGTGAAAAGCAGTAACAGAGAAATGGCAGCAAAAGAACCAGGAGACCAGTGTGAGACAGCACCGGAGCCGACCCACAGAGCAAGAGAACTGAGTGTCTTTGTTCAGGAGGGCTCCTGGCAGAGTGGGGTGCCTCTGAGCACTTATGGGTGGAGCTAAAGAGCTTTGGAACACTTGCCCAAGCAAGGCAGATGTGGGTGGAGAGGTCTGAGGGGCTGAAAGCCAAGAAACCAGGAAGCAGAAGCTAAAGAGACAAGGAACACAGGAAGCAGAACTGCCTCAGTCTCAAAGGATAGGGCCACAAGCTTTGGGATCTCAAAGAGTAGAGTCACCACTCAGATGAACCTGGAGAATGGGGCCACCCAAATTCGAGGGAGCAAAGTTGCCATCCCAGGCCCAAGGGGCATCCACTTAGAACACGGGAGTGTAGCCAATACCTAGAGTGTGGAGGACAGAGCCATTGCTAAATGGTCTCAGAAAACAGAGGATTATTTTCAAGCACTGAGAGCTCATGTAATGTGTTCTGCTGACTTGCTTGGTGCCTGTTATTCCTTCTTTCCCTCCAATTTCTCCCATTTGTAATGGCAATGACTAGCTTGTGCCTGTTCCACCATTATACTTTGGAAACAGATGACTTGTATTCTAGGTTTCACAGATGAAGAGGAATTTTGGGGTTTTAGACTTGGAGTTGATTTAAAACTTTTGTTATGATATAATGGAATGGAAAATCCTGGTGGCATAGTGGTTAAGTGCTATGGCTTCTAACCAAAAGGCCAGCCATTCGAATCCACTAGGTGCTCCTTGGAAACTCTATGGGGCAGTTCTACTCTGTCCTATAGGGTTGCTATGAGTCGGAATCGACTTGACAATGGTTTTTTTTTTTTTTGATGATGGAATGAATGTATTGTACATTTGTCAAGGACATGAATTTTGGGGAGCCAAAGGGTGGAATGTTATGGATTGAATTGTGTCCCCCCAAAAATGTGTGTCAACTTGGCTAGGCCATGATTCCCATAATTGTCCACCATTTTGTGATCTGATGTGTTTTTCCTATGTGTTATAAATCCTACCTCTATGATGTTAATGAGACAGGATTAGAGGCAGTTATGTTAATGAGACGGGACTCAATCTACAAGAGAAGGTTGTATCTTGAGTCAATCTCATTTAAGATATAAAATAGAGAAACAAGCAGAGAAACAAAGGGACCTCATTACCGCCAAGCAAGAAGAAACAGGAGTGTGCATCCTTTGGACTCGGGGTCCCTGCACTGAAAAGCTCCTAGACCAGGGGAAGATTAATGACAAGGACCTTCCCCCAGAGCCAACAGAGAGAGAAAGCACTTCCCTGGAGCTCGCACCCTAAGTTTGGTCTTCTAGCCTCCTAAACTGTGAGAGAATAAACTTGAGTTGGTTAAAGCCATCCACTTTTGGTATTTTTTTTATAGCAGCACTAGATAACTACAACACTCAGAAAAGAAAAACGAGAGCTACATGGAGGGCTAGTGTTTTAAGCTGGACTTTTGAAAATGGATGGAATACATTTTGGGGAAGGCAGAAAGACCAGCATGAATCCTTGATTATCTAGCAGGGAGTGAGTTTAAAAAGCACTGACTCCATGAGTAAGATGAGGAAACAGAGACTGGGAGTGGGTAGAGGAGTTAAAGGCGAGGAGATCAAATTGGACAAAAGGATCAGAAATAGAGTTAAATAGATAGATTTCAACTAATATATATGATGTATATCTCTCTGGCATCAAGCACCATTCCTGGCACATAAAAAAAAAAAAATATAGTAGGTACTTAATAGTTGTTTGATGAATAAATAAACAAATGAAGAATGAATGGATGTTCTAAGAACAGCCCCACTTGGAAGTACAGTGGACTTTATGACAATCCTCTGAGGTTTGAGGTCTAAACCCACAGATGCTGAACAAATCATTTGGATCTGCAGTTTGACAAATAAATAGCCAAAACATAATAAGGTTCTAATGAAAAACATGCATACATTCCAGCATGTTTCTAATAGATCCCAGGTTTGCAAAAACATCAAATTCTCTTTATTGATGGCTACAGACTAGTGGTTCTTAACCTGACTGCATATTAGAATCACCTGGAAAACTATTAAAACTATTAGGCATCTCAGGCCCAACCAATTAAATCAGAATCTCTTCGGGGATGGGGAGCAAGCATGATTTTTGTTAACACTTCCCTGGTGACTCTAATGTCAGACAAGCTTGAAAGTTGCTCTCGGTAGAGTGTCTTCAGGAGCCTGCAGAGAGGGAAATGTTCCAAAGATTTAAGTGGCTTTAGGAAAATGTGGTTCCCTTCTAAATGAAAGTGACCAATGGAGAATTTTCTGCTCTACATAGAATGGGGGAAGGGCCTATTTTACACAATGAGAACCAAGCTCATCACTTCTACCAGGGAGCCTACAATGGAAAAGTTGGCCTGATTTAGAAAATTCTGGCTGAGACAGTGGAGAGAATTGAAGGGTGGTGTGCAGGCCAGCTGGACTTGGAAATGCCAACCCCTTTGATTTCCTCCCAACTCTTCCTTCAGTACAAAAGCTACAGATGCGTGAATGTATTGTGACTTCTCATATCCACCACATTGAGCTAATAATGATAATGGTTTTAAACATTTTTTTAAAGTCTTATTTTGATGAAAAGTTCTCAACGAGGGTGCACATCAAAATCATCGAGGAAGAATTTGGAAAGCAAAATCCGGAGGTAGAACCTGAGCATGTGTTTTTGTTTGTTGTAAATTCCAGGAGTGATTTAGGGGGTTCATTCCTGCTTAAATACAACTACCTTAAATGAACAAGCATCTGATATAAAATGGATTCACCAATTCGCCAAACTTAAAAACAAGTAATGAAGATCAGTATCATCTTTTAAAAGTTCTGAATTCCTGCTTTGGAGTGGTTCACCTCCAAAGGCATTTGTTCCTAAATAAACTAAAGAGTATTACTTGGAGACCAATGTGGCGTACAGCTTCATCCAGGACATGAACTGCAAGTAGGCAACGTTCTGTTAATAATGCCAGCATCTGTTCCGCGTTTTCAACTGGAAAGCCAAGTATTTCCTGATTCACTCTTTGGAGTACTACAAAGGCTGTGACAGATTTTCTCTTTACATGCGAATGATTGGGTTTGCCCTTTACAGTTACTAAGATTAATTTACAGAAATATTTAATAAAAATCTTTCAAGGAAAAAAAGACTTGGAGATGCTGGTGGATGGGCACACTGACACAAGCAGCTAACATCACATCCATAACCAATGGCCATTTCTCATGCTGCTTTAGGTCTACATCTGCTGCTGGTTAGCAAAAATTCCATTCACAGCTGTCCAGATGAATCAAATGTCCAATTAGCATTTTTTGCTCAGGACAGGATTCTGCCCAGAAGAAAAATTTTAAAACAGAAAGCACAAATGAACAGAAAGTTTTATTCATATTCTTGCTGAAAACAGTACTCTGAATTCTTGAATGTTTTAGAAAAAATTATAGGAAGCTATCAAAGTCCTCTAACAATATATTCTTCCCTAGGTGCAGTTAAGTTCAAAAGAATTTCAGTTCATTATATGCATGCTTTCCTGATGACAAGCCTCAGTCTGTTCTTTCCTGATCCTCAGTTTTGAAAGACCATCAACATAATAAGTTTTCCATCACTTCGAAATGGGAGATAGAGTGACTTCCTTCCAATAAAACCATCTTCTGTTTTCAATTTATATGTCTAAGGTGACAGGAAAATGAACTCGACCTAATCTTCAGATTTCCCTTAGTTATTGGTACATAGAATTTGTTTTGTACTTGTATGTTCAAGTATATTAAAGTACTCAGCAAAATAACTAGAATTCTAACTCAAAAATGCTCACAGTAGAGGGATTCACACCAGGTATGCATGGATGGTTCAACATTAGAAAAACAATTAATGTAATCCACCACATAAATAAAACAAAAGACAAGAATCATCTGACTTTATCAATTGATGCAGAAAAGGCATTTGACAAAGTTCAACACCATTCATGATAAAAACTCTCAGCAAAATAGGAATAGAAGGAAAATTCCTCTACATAATAAAAAAATAAATAAATAAAGGGCATTTATACAAAGCCAACAGCCAACACCACCCTAAATGGAGAGAGCCTGAAAGCATTCCCAATGAGATCAGGAACCAGATAAGGATGCCCTTTATCACCACTCTTATTTAACATTGTGCTAGAAGTCCTAGCCAGAGCAATTAGGCTAGATAAAGAAATAAAGGGCATCCAGATTGTCAAGGAAGAAGTAAAATTATCTCTATTTGCAGATGACATGATCTTATACACAGAACACCCTCAGGAATCCTCCAGAAAACTACTGAAACTAATGGAAGAGTTCAGCAGAGTATCGGGATACAAGATAAACATACAAAAATCAGTCGGATTCCTCTACACCAACAAAAAGAACATTGAAGAGGAAATCACCAAATCAATGCCATTTACAGTAGCCCCCAAGAAGATAAAATACTTAGGAATAAACCTTACCAGAGATGTAAAAGGCTTATACAAAGAAAACTAGAGTACACTTCTGCAAGAAACCAAAAGAGACTTACATAAGTGGAAAAACGTACCTTGCTTGTGGATAGGAAGACTTAACATTATAAAAATGTCTAGTCTACCAAAAACGACCTATACATTTAATGCAATTCCGATCCAAATTTCAACGACATTCTTTAATGAGATGGAGAAAAAAATCACCAACTTCATATGGAAGGGAAAGAGGCCCCTGATAAATAAGGCATTACTGGAAAAGAAGAACAAAGTGGGAGGCCTCACTCTACCTGATTTTAGAGCCTATTATACTGCCACAATAGTGAAAAGAGCCTGGTACTGGTACAACAACAGATACATAGACCAATGGAACAGAATTGAGAATTCAGACATAAATCCATCCACATATGAGCAGCTGATATTTGACAAAGGCCCCAAAACAGTTAAGTGGGGAAAAGACAGTCTTTTTAACAAATGATGCTGGCATAACTGGATATCCATCTGCAAAAAAATAAAACAAGACCCATACCTCACCCCATGCACAAAAATGAGCTCAAAATGGATGAAAGACCTAAATATAAAATCTAAAATGACAAAGATCATGGAAGAAAAAATAGGGACAACGTTAGGAGCCCTAATACATGGCTTAAGCAGTATACAAAACACTACTAAGAATGCAGAAGAAAGGAGCTCCTAAAAATCAAACACCTATGTTCATCCAAAGACTTCAACAGAAGAGTAAAAAGATTACCTAAAAAAGATTACCTACAGACTGGGAAAAAGTTTTTAGCTATGGCATTTCATGTCTGCGTCTGACCTTTAAAATCTACATGATACTGCAAAAACTCAACTACCAAAAGACAAATAACCCAATTAAAAAATAGGCAAAAGATACAAATAGACACTTCACTAAAGAAGACATTTCACTAAAGAAGCTAACAGATACATGAGGAAACGTTCATGATCATTAGCCATTAGAAAAATACAGATCAAAACTATAATGAGATTTCATCTCACTCCAACGAGGCTGGCATTTATCCAAAAAACACAAAATAATAAATGTTGGAGAGGCTGTGGAGAGATTGGAACACTTATACACTGCCGGTGGGAATGTCAAATGGTACAACTCCTTTGGAAATTGATTTGGTGCTTCCTTAAAAAGCTACAAATAGAACTACCATATAATCCAGCAATCCCACTCCTTGGAATATATCCTAGAGAAATAAAAGCCTTTACACGAACAGATATATGCACACCCATGTTTATTGCGGCACTGTTTACAATAGCAAAAAAATGGAAACAACCAAGGTGTCCATCAATGGATGAACGGATAAATAAATTATGGTATATTCACCCAATGGAATACTACGCATCGATAAAGAACAGTGAGGAATCTGGGAAACATTTCATAACATGGAGGAACCTGGAAGGCATTATGCTGAGTGAAATTAGTCAGTTGCAAAAGGACAAATATTGTATAAGACCACTATTATAAGAACTTTAGAAATAGTTTAAACTGAGAAGAAAACATTCTTTTGTGGTTACTAGAGGAGGGAAGGTGGGAGGGTGGGAGAGGGCTATTCACTAATTATTTGGTAGATAAGAACTACTTTAGGTGAAGGGAAAGACAACACACAAGACAGGGGAGGTCAGCACAACTGGACTAAACCGAAACCAAAGAAGTTTCCTGAATAAACTGAATGCTTCGAAGGCCAGCGTAGCAGGGGCAGGGGTTTCGGGACCATGATTTCAAGGGACATCTAAGTCAATTGGCATAATAAAATCTATTAAGAAAATATTCTGCATCCCACTATGAAGAGTGGTGTCTGGGGTCTTAAATGCTAGCAAGCAGCCATCTAAGATGCATCAATTGGTCTCAACCCACCTGGATCAAAGGAGAATGAAGAACACCAAGGACACAAGGCAATTATGAGCCAAAGAGACAGAAAGGGCCACATGAACTAGAGACTACATCATCCCGGGACCAGAAGAACTAGATGTTGCCCAGCTACAACCGATGACTGCCCTGACAGGGAACACAACAGAGAACCCCTGAGGGAGCAGGAGAGCAGTGGGATGCAGACCCCATATTCTCATAAAAAGGCCAGACTTAATGGTCTGTCTGAGACTGGAAGGACCCCAGTGGTCATGGCCCCCAGACTTTCTGCCAGCCCAGGACAGGAACCATTCCCGAAGCTAACTCCTCAGACATGGATTGGACTGGACAATGGGCTAGAGAGGGATGCTGGTGAGGAGTGAGCTCCATGGATCAGGTGGACACTTGAGACTATGTTGGCATCTCCTGCCTGGAGGGTAGATGAGAGGGTAGAGGGGGATAGAAGCTGGTGAAATCGACATGAAAAAAGAGAGTGGAGGGAGAGAGCAGGCTGTCTCATTAGGGGGAGAGTAATTGGGAGTATGTAGCAAGGAGTACAAAGGTTTTTGTGTGAGAGACTGACTTGATTTGTAAGCTTTCACTTAAAGCACAATAAAAATTATTTAAAAAAAAAAAGATGTTCACAGTAGAATAGCCCAAGAAGCTATTTGTGTCCCTCTACTGTTTAAAACCTTTTCAATGATTTTCCATTTCACTTAGAATAAAATCTCCAAGGCCCAGCATGTCTCCACTCTCAACTTGTGCCTTTCTCCCCTTGGCTTGTACGCCCCAGACACGCTGGACTTACTTCAGTTCTCTCAGTAAGTTCTTCTCCACCTGAGGACCTTTGTATAAACTTCTTGCTCTTGTATACTTTCCCTAGGTCTTTAGATCTTTACCTGCTCTTATAGCCCTTTCTTGGTCATGTATCTAGCTCCACCTTCCCTGCCATAAAGCCTTTCCATGTCTCTTCTTTGTTGCCTTTGTAGCACTTATCACAGTTTGTAATTTGTGTGTGTGTGTTGGGGGAGTATCTTTATGTCCCAGTGGAAGGAAAGCTCCAGAAAGGCAGAGCTTAAATTATTCTTGTTCATCATACTATCTCCACTGCCTAGCAAAGTGTTTTCTACTTGTTAGCATCTCAATAAATATTTTTTCTTTTTAAATATTTTGCCATATTTTCAGCAAAAGAGTACACAGAAAAAACAGATTTCCATTCAGCAATTTCTACCCATATTGTTCGGTGACATTGGTTACATTCTTTGCATCTCAATAAATATTAATTCACAATGTAAGCAAACCATACTTTGCAATAAAGCAGATGTCATTCTTTTTCCAATCACAGCTAATGGAACTATCTTAGGAGATCCTCCCCAGATAAGGCCCTTTCTCTGTAATGAGGTAGTGAAAACTTTCAAGGGGACTTAAATTCTGTAATAATAATTGCCATTTGTATAACTCGCAAAGCACTCTTTTGTACTTTTACCCTTATTGTTACCCCTATATTATAGGTGGGTACTAAAAAGAGAGTTTCTGTGCCTCTTTAATTGCTCAAGATCACAAATTCATAAGGGGCAGAACTCAGACTCAAACTGAGGTCGACAGGTATCTAATTTACTCTTCTTTCCTCCCCCCACCCTCCTCTCTGCCTCATTATGCGTACTGCCTTGCAGTCAAGTTACTCCTGCCAAAGTCTGGAGATGATTTTTGGGTGGTATCTACCCTGGAGGAGAAATATCGTTTGATTTCAAATTTGATTGAATGTACAGCTAAATTAACCTGATGGAGAAAATCCATTTTCTAGAAGCAGTTTCAGCACATATTTTTGACAATTAACAAACACAATGCAAATGTTAAAAACAAAAAAGCATTTAAGAAAGAAAAGACAATGGAAGAGGTGAAATAAACAGAGGCTACTCTCTTTATCCCAGCTGGGAGTCTATTGCTATCCCTCTTTTTAAGGATGGTCTCAAGGAGAAGACTCATCCATGGGCTCTTTTTTTTTCCCCCCTCTCTCTCCAGAGACAGTTTTACACATGCTTTGCTTAATGAAAGTGCCCCCATGGTCAAAATTATGTTCCATTCGCTGTCATTTCCCATGCCAAAGTTGATTTTTATGACAAGCTTCACCGTTAACTTTGCAGCCCAGATGTTGCCATGGCAGCGTGTAAGCTGTGAGTGCAGAAACCAGCTTCCCCTCCACAGTCACACTGGTGTTTAAAGCGATAATTGCAAGAGCAACTATTAAAATCACCTAGGCTTTATTGTTTTACATAATAATTGTACTATTTTCACCCAAATAATAAATGCCTGTTTTAAAATTCAAGCAATAAAGATTAAAATTAAGAAAAGGAAAGGAAGGAAGAAGAGGAGAGGAAGGAAGGGTCAGGAGGGAAGGGGACAGAAGGAGAGACAGGAGAGAGAGGAAAGAAGAGAGAACAGAAGAGAAAGAAGAAAGGAGAGGATGGGGGAATAGGAGGGGGGAGGGAAGGAAAAGAGGAGCAGGGGAGAGGAGAGGATGAAAGAGAAGAGAAGAGAGAAGAGAAGAGCTATACTCAAGGATGCCAGTGGCTTGTGTTATTAACAAAAATAAATTTTAAGATCCAATTTCTTTTTCAATATTAAGACGCTTTGTAATTACAGCATTTCTCATTCCCATTGGCTTCCAATTCTCTTCTCAGCATGCCTAAGAAATTTGAACCTGTTCCAGGGAAGGCGCCCAATCAAGATGTAACTGCCAAGGTCATAGTGAAGAAAACGTTCAGAGCCCAAACTAGGAGGACCAAGACGAGCCTCACTAGGAGATCTTCTCTATCTGTATTTGCTTCCTCAGCTGTTTTTCTTTTCAAGTTGTGAGCAGAGAGCCAAACTCCAAGAGCAACAACCCAGCAAGGCTGAACATGCATGAATGCAGTTGTCGCCAAATGCAACCTGCAACAAAGTTAATCAGAAGCATATTTCATAATGTTAAGAGTTCTTATGCTGCAGGGTAATTAGCATAAATTGTAAGCAACTCATAAAAAGAATGAATTAGTCGCCTAGTCAAATCAAGATGTTTTTCCCTCTCTCTTCACCTTCATTCTTCAGTATCATTTAAAGTAGTGTCAATACTTTATGTTTACCTTGCTCAGTATAATCAATACACATAGATATGGGGACCCATACACACATATATAAAAGAAAATATTGCCAGAGCCAATAAACTCTAAAGCTAAGGCACCCTGTGTCAAGATACAAATTCTGTTCTCCACTGTCTTAGGCTGGGTTCTCTAGAGAAGCAAAACCAGTAAAGTGTATATATAGAGAGAGAGATTTATATCAAGGAAATGGCTCGCTTGGTTGTAGAGAGTGAAACATTCCAAGTCTGTGGATCAGGTTGAAGACTCTTGCAACTCAGGTAGCCACAGGGGCCAGCGAACCCAAGATCGGCAGGTAAGAGAGCAGGGCTGTTTCTCATAGGCTGGTAAGCTGCTAGCTCAAATCCCAAGAACTGGAGGTCAGACAAGAGAAGCCAGCTGCAAGATCCAGGGCAAGTTAAAAGCCCGCAAGCCTTGCCAGAATGTCCACTTATTATTTGACGCAGGCTACATACCCAAAGAAGCTCCCTTTCAACTGATTGGCTACTCCCAGCAGATCCCATCATCGGGGTGATCACCTTATATCAAATCCCAACATAGAAGTGATCACATCATATGACTGCCAAACCACTGAGAATCATGGCCCAGCTAAGTTGACACACAATCTTAACCATCACATCCACCATGACTCAAAGTTCTGCCCCTCTCACACCAAACCAGCCCTTTCCATAGTCTGCTCGCATGGTCCTTCCATCTTGGGAATACCTGATCTGTATATCTACAATTCTCAGGAAAAAGCAAAGGAAATATAAATAGGAATTGAGTATCAGGCTTTGTGCTGGGTACTTACACGTGTATGATTTCATGTAATTCTTGCAAGAGCCTAGCCAGTCATACATGGTACATAATTTTATTAACACAGAAACTAAGGTAATAAAAAGTGACTTGCTCATGGTGACACAACAAGTACAGTCAGCAAGTAGTGAAACCAGCCAAGTGTTTCAGGCCCCAAATTCTGTACTCTTTCCATGGCAATAGAAAAGCTCTTGAGAGTAGAGCTACAGATGGCCCCTGATATTTAGGTTGAGAGAATAAACATCTGTTCTTTCTGACCAATATCTTACCTATTGGCATCCTACCTCTCCACTGCTCCATGAGCTCCAGTGAAGCTGGAAATTACTGATCCTTCTGTAATCACACTCCCTCCTCCTGCAAGGGCTGGGTACATGTTTCAAGTTTGTCCAATCCTAGTAACACATTCCTCCATCAAATCTAAATGGTCCAGAGAACAGGCACAGGAGCCAGGCAAGGCCAATCAGCGTTCATCTCTGGATAAATGTACTATAGGAAGTAGTTTCCTCTTTCCATTGGGTTTGCTAAGCTGAAACAATTAACCCTGGAGCTACTGTCAGCTGTCTTTCCTGGCTGCAGGAAAGAAGCTTATCTGCTTCATAGCTGAGAATAAGGTAGAGAGATCAGATGACATACTCTTTCATTTCTCTATGCATTCGTACGTATGGTTCTCTAGGCCTAGAACACCTGTTTTAGTTTTCTTTCCAAAAAAGAAAATATAGCTAACTCTTATCTCATCTCAGGTGTCAGTTCCTTCAGGAGCTGTGTCTTCCTTCACCACATTGAGTTAAATGTCCCACTCCATATTCTCATAGCATCTTGTGCTTGCACCTGTAATTGAAATTATCACACACCCTTGCAAATACTGGCTACTCTCTTTTGCACCGTGTACATGATGAGCTACTCATACAGAATGAATGTGTCATAGTTGTCAACGCTTTTACATCACTTGAGAGATTAGAGGTGCATAAGAGATGCTCATTGCTTATAGAATGCATAGATGATATGGGATCTAAAATGAATTTGAAAAGTTTCCCAAACTCCAGAAGCTATTGAGAATTATCTTCCGCAAACATAAGGAAAATTAGCCCCAAAGTTTCTGAATTTCCAAATTCTCTGAAACTGTCACAGGCAAAACTAGAACCAGTAGAAATTATAAGCAGGTACATTGTAGCACAATATAAGAAAAGACTGTGTCAATCACATGCATCCCAATTGGAATAATTTTTTCAAACCTCCTAGAAATGTTCAAGAAACAGCTGCTATAATGTATGTTTCATATTTGAGTGATATTAGTCCATTGTCTTCAGGCTTTCATTATTTTTATTAAGAGTCAGCCACTGGTCTTTGTCGCATCTTTAAAGGCAATCCTCCCTCCCCCACCCTTCCCCCCAGCCTTTGAGTAACCTTAAGTCTTTGGTTTTTAGACGTTTTACTACGTTACGCATAGATGTGGTTTATGATTGGAGTTTGTAGCATTTCTTGAAAATACAATGTTATTTTGTCAAGTTTGGAAAATTCTGTCAATATCTCTTCAAATATGCTCCCATCTCATTTTCTTTCCTTTCTTTTTGTAACTTCAGCTACATGCACGCTAGATCTTTTTGTCATATCTTTTTATCCTCTTCTTTTTAATGCTATTCTTTTCTTGCAACATTCCAGAGACTTTCTTTCTAAACTATCTTCCAGTTCACTAATTCTCTCTTCAGCTGTGGCTAATTTGATGCTAAACTATTTACTTAGCTCTTAATTTTCATTACTCTATTATTTAATTCCACAGTTTTTGTTTGACTATTTTCCATATTGCCTAATTTTCTGCTGAAAGTCTCCATTTTGCCATCCAGTTTCTTAAGTTAATTTAAAGTTCATGTCTGGTAGCTTCAGTATTTGCATCATCTATGGGTCTGTTTTTATTGGCAACTTTTGAAATTTGATTTTTGGTTAATTCTCATCTTTTTTTCATACCTGATTTTTTTTTTTTAATTCTAGACTTTGTATGTGAAAAATTACAGGGATGATTTAGAGCTATAAAAGATATTATCTTCCTCAGAAAGAATTTAATTTTGCTTGTGGAAAAAATTATGATAGAGGCAAATCACCTTAATCTCTTGTAGCAGGAATTGAGCTGATTTGAAGCTGGGCTTCAGTCTTTGTAAGAGTCAGCATTAGCCTATTTCTGGTTTATCTTTTCTCCTAGGGTGTAGCCCTTTGAGGATCTCAATGGAAATACTTGTATATTTATTTAAGTGGCCTTTCCTCTTTTATGGGCTCTTAAACTCATTTTTTGCAATATCCTGTCCCCATATGAATCAAAGGAAAACCCTCAGCCTCTCAACCATCATTTTCTAACTGACAAATGTTGAACTTAATTCACTGGGTTTCCTTCACTTCCTTGCTGCCTAGATAGCTCTCCAATATGTTTATATATATTCACCCACGCACTCCTGTATATCAGGTGTCACACATGTGCGCTTATCTAAAATGTACCTATCTACATAAGAATTTACATCTATATTCCTTTTTATCTTGGTAGCTAAATGAATAGTTTGTTTTATAAGGATCAGCACAAAGCTGTCCTATGAGGTGGAGGTTAAAGATGTTCCAAATGCCTAACTTTCCCAAGCTGCTGTACCACAGCATCATCTCTAACCTTCTCACTTCAGTACTTTCCTTCTCATCTTTGGGTTCCCTAATTTCTTGCAATGTCTCACAGACTTCATGGATCATATAAAGGAAATGGCTCACGAGGTTCTGGAGGCTGCCAAGTCCCAAATTCATGGGTCAAGTGTAGACTTCTCCCTGGCCCTCATTCTCTGCCCAAAGGCACTCAGCTTTCTCAGTCCGTGGCCAGGTAGCCATCTCCTGTGGGTCTCTGCTGCTGGTTTCTGCTGTAGGTCTCTCCTTCTTTGGTGGTGGTAGGCTCTCCTCTTTGCTCTTGAATCAGCTCTCTTTTAAGGCAAAACTGACCAATCCCCTTAACTATTGCCGTCGAGTCAATTCCAACTTATAGCGACCAGTCCCTTGGTAGGCTACAATTACCCTATCACACAACTGCCCGGGTGGGAGTTACAAGACCATGGCTATAAAGGCCGCATACAAAAGTAATTAATCCTCCACAGGCCACCCCGTAGCTTTTCTAGTCATGGTTCCTTCATATTTGGAGGATAACTTCCCCTTCCCAATCATTTACCAGTCTAAAACAGTCATTAACAATTAGTCCTTCAATAGGGCAAAGAGTCCAAAGGGTGAGTTTACTCAGGTACCAGCCATTCAGGTCTACTATGGGTTTCCACCTGATCCGGTCAGGTTCTCCAAAAGTCATCTCATCTTCACCCTTTCTGGTCTCTGCCAAAATTCAATTGAGTGAAGATTATTTCCTCTCTCTGAGTCTCTCTTGAGGTATCAGCATAATATTAGGTTTCCCCTGCAGTATAACCCATTTGTTCATTCCTTTACCTTCAGCTATGATTCCTCCTTCCTTCCATTTGTCACCTATTTTTACCCAAATTTTTCCACCTTAGGAGGGAACATCAGGTTCAGCTTCTGTGCTAGTCCAGATTGTTGGTAGCAAAACCATTCTAGCAAGTGGTTCCCCCTCAGTCCACTCCCATTCATGTTGGATAGAGTTACTTAGGTACAGCACTAGTGGGCTATCTCGCCCGCTAGGAAATATGGCTGTATTCACTGTCAACCCCAATTTTGCCAGAAGGGAGGAAGGTACAATCCATCCCATTGGGCCCTTGGGAATTCTGGCATACATGTTCAGGGGTGTAGATACAGTCTCTTCCTTAAAGATCATCCCTGATTCTGGCATCCGCGGCTGCATCCCTGGTCCTGGAACTGCAGCATCCAGCAGGAAAAAAAGAATTTTAGATGATGTGGGGAATAACTGTACAGTGGCACCAGCATCCTCCCGCCAACCCCTTTACCCCAGTTCCACCAGAGAAGTGTAGGAATCTGTCCAGTGGTGATCCTCTCTTTGTTCCCCTCATGTTGAGTGTGAGCACACACTCATGAAGGCATGTGAGCCAGCTCTTCATGCCTTTATCTCCCCCTGTTTTGGACAACAAGTGTTTCAACTGCCCATTCCAGTTCTCTATCAAACCATTACTCTGAGAGTGGTATGCAACATAGTATGTCCATTTAATATGATGTTTCTTGGCCCATTGCTGCACCCTGTGGGCTGTAAAGTGTGTTCCTTGGCCTGATGAAATATAACTCGGTGTCCCAAACTGGTACAGTACCTTTTGTTCCAATCCCCTTGGTAGGCCACAATTACCCTATCTCACAATCAGCTGGGTGGGCGTTTTAAGACCATGGCTATGAAGCCATACACAAAAGTAATTAATCCATCACAGTAGCTTTCTAATATTTTCAAACAGCATTTTAAAAATATGTTATCCAACCTTTCTGGTAGTTCTTAAGGAGAGGGTTTATCTGAAATGAGTTAGTCTGCCACTGCCAGGCTAATCCTGCTATATAATATTTGTATGAGAGCCTGGGGTTTGACTAGATACGTCTAAAACTCTACCTGGGAGAGTAAATGCAAGAGAATAGCAAAAAAGGAAAAAAATTTGTTTTTAATTACGGGCAACTTGGCTTCATATTGGAGTCCTGGTGGTGCAGCGGTTAAGTGTTAAGTCTGCTAACTGAAAAGTTGGCAGTTTGAATCCACAAGTTGCTCGTGGAAACTGTATGGGGCTGTTCTACTCCATCCTATAAGGTCTCTATGAGTCAGAATCAACTTGACAGCAATGAGTTTGGTTTAGTTTTAGGCTTACCTTCATACTATAAAATTTTAGTAATAAAATTGTGTGATGTTGAGATAATAGAAAAATAAAACCATCTAACAGAAAAAAGAATCTAGAAATATTGGTTATACTATAAATATATTGTAGTATTTATGATATATTTTGTAATATATATTATGTATAAAGGAGGCATTTCACATCATATAAATGATTTCAGTTGAATTAAAGATCTAAAAGTGAAAATATTCATAATCATGAAGTAGACAGACCCCTTCTAGGTTAACACACAAACTTAAAAAAAAAAAGATAACAGATTTGTCTCTGTTAAATAGAACTCTTATAGGGCAAAAGACACAATAAGCAGTGTTAAAAGGTAATAAAAAAAACTGGGAAATATATGTACATATACAAGACTATCTATATGTATGTATATATAAGACAAAGAATATGTGTGTGTGTGTATCAGATAAAGATTAGATAGATAGCTAGATACACAGAAAGAATACTAACTCAAATCAATAAAAAGATGAAAAGACAACTATTAGAAAAGTGGGACAAGGTGAATAGACATTTTACGTAAACATATCTGATAAACATATGCAGACCTTACTACATTAAAAAATCTGAAAAATAAAATGACAACAAGATAGTTTGTTTTTTTTTAATATTTCAGATTGACAAATATTTATACCCAATCTTGGCAGGGGTGTGAGGAAAGAAGAGCTTTATATGCTCCTCGTGGAAGATAAATTGATGCAATATTTATGAAGGGCAATTTGACAATATTTATTAAACTTTAAAATATGAATACAGCCCAAGAGACGGGGCCACATAAACCAGAGACTACATCAGCCTGAGACCAGAAGAACTAGATGGTGCCCAGGTACAAGTGATGACTGCCCTGACAGGGAACATAACAAAGAACCCCTGAGGGAGCAGGAGAGCAGTGGGACACAGACCCCAAATTCTCATAAAAAGACCAGACTTAATGGTCTGACTGAGACTAGAATGACCCTGGAGGTCATGGTCCCCAGATCTTCTGTTAGCCCAAGACAGGAACCATTCCTAAAGCTAACTCTTCAGACAGGGATTAGACTCTACTATGGGATAGACAAGGATACTGGTGAAGAATGAGCTTCTTAGATCAAGTAGACACATGAGACTATGTTGGCATATCCTAACTCAAGGGGAGATGAGAGGGTAGAGAGGGTCAGAAGCTGGCCGAATGGACACAAAAAGAGAGAGTGGAGGAAAGGAGTGTTCTGTCTCGTTAGGGAGAGAGCAATTAGGAGTATATAGCAAGGTGTTTATAAGTTTTTATATGAGAGTTCAACTTGATTTGTAAACTTTCACTTAAAGCACAATAAAAATTAAAAAGAAATGAATACAATTTCAGTTCTATCTTACAAAAAAGGAGCCTATCTTGCAGAAATACTGGTACTTGCTTTAAAAGAAATATACTGAAGCATTATTCCTAACAGTGTAAAACTATTTGAATGTCCTTAAGTATAGGAATAGCTAACCAAATTTTTGTGTATACATTAAATAATAAGCTATGAATCTGTTAAAAAGTACAAGGCAGGTCTATAGTTACTAAAACAAAACAAACAAAAAAAAAAAAACCCAGTGCCATCGAGTCGATTCTGACTCATAGTGACCCTATAGGACAGAGTAGAACTGCCCCATAGAGTTTCCAAGGAGTGCCTGGCAGATTTGAACTGCCGACCCTTTGGTTAGCAGCCATAGCACGCAACCACTACACCACTTACTATACTTACTATCTTACTATACTTACTGTCTTACTATACTTACTATCGTACTATGCTTACTATCTTACTATACTATCATAGATTATATGTTGATTAGTGAGAAGAGCAAGTTACATTTTATAATGTGATGTCTTTTTAAAAATTATTATATATATTGTTTGTATGTATGTGTGTGTAAGTGGTTTATTGAATGAGCTGAACTCAGTAACCAACAAAAAATGGCTGTGTATTTGTTTCCAAGCTCCCTCTTCCCAGTCATATGAAACTCCATCAGGCAAATCACACAGCTTCTTTTCTGATCGCTGGCAGGTATTAAAAAATCTAGTACAGTCTAAATCAAAACTTCAATGTCACATCCAATTCAAAACTCCTCCCTTCTTCCCAGCACAGACCTAACCATGCTTGGAGACCACCAGTTGGGTAGGAAGGTGTTTTCTATCCTTTCACCCACCCTTCCTTTCCTCCCCCACTCTTGTCTGTGGCTCCAACAGGGTCAAGTCATGGAAAGGAAGGTTTTAAAACAAAAGTACTAAATGTCTTACTTACTGGGTGCTGTGATCACCCAGGCATCCTGTCAATGCCCTCTGTCACGGCAGACATCTAAATTCTGGCTCTTTCATGGGGATATATTTGTGGGTTCTTCAGAAGTCCCTTACCAAAACCTTCAACATGACAGAGGAGTCACTCTCCACCTGTCCTCTTGTAACTTCCTACCGTATTTCACTCTACAAACTCTTATTTCTGAGGTCCCTGCACCGTAACAGGTGACCCTCTTGGGCAGGCTTCCTCAGATTGGCTCAAGTCCAGTTATTTTCTAAGTGTGATGCTCACATATCTTTGCCCCACCGTGTGCAACTCTCCAGGTTTTGGAGACCCTCCACTGAGCCTCTCAGGCTGTGCCATCCCAGGCACCCCTAGGCAGCCTTCTGCCCTGAGACTTCTCCTGGAGGAAAGTTGTCACCAGTGACTGTGTTCACATACGCCTCAAACTCCTACAGGTACACCTCAGGTTCTCCTCGGAGCACTCTAGCCTCACTCCACCTCAGTGCCCTTCCCAAGATGGGTCTGCAATACTCCAGCTCAGCAAGCATTCAGCCACAGAAGAGAAGGTCTGTCTGTTTCCTTTTTCACAGGCATGAACCACTCATGTAGAGAAACCCCTTACTTGGCCTGAGGAGGCTTGAGGAGGAGGAGAAAAGCTATAGACTCTTGCACTCCTACAAATTATCTCCAAATAATCTTATTTCAAATTAATTTCTAGCCCACTTTTATGTAGGCTGTTGGTGGTGATGTTGCTGATCTCATTTTGCTTTGTTTTAGTAAATCCTGTGTGGGTGTTTTGCACCTTTCTTTAGACTATGGGGGCCCTTATCACCTGTTATCTTCAGCTTTGGTGTGTTAGCTGAAAATTCAAAACAATAAGTAATATCCCCTTTAGCATCCTGTCGCATTATACCACACATATTCTCACACATAAATATAAATATATGTATGTGTAGTCATATTTATATTTGTTTATGAATAGAACAAGATCTAGAAGGATACCCACAAACTGTTAACACTAGTTATCTCTGCAGTAGAACTGCAGAGAAGGGTGAACTTTCACTTTTACTCTCCAGATTTCTGTATTGCGTTTGCTTTCAATAAACATGCATTTCTTTTGTAATTAAGAAAATAGTAATGATAGTAATAGTAATAAAATATTGACAATAACTGCCATTTTTAAGTCTCAAAGTACCAGGCTCTGTGCTAGATGCTTTGTAAACATTATCTGTTTTAACCTTCACAACAACTCCATGATTATACTGTTTTGTTAACTGAGGAGACTGAGATTCCTTGAGGCCAGCTTGGCGAAAGTCGTAAGCTGTGCTGGGCTGAGAAACCAATTTGGTCTGACTCCAGAAATCCACAACAATTCTTCCAGCATGTTCTAATCCTTTATAGCACGTAGCAGGGTGACAGGCACCAAAGGATTCCGTGTTGATTGACTTGACTTTAGGCTGTGAACTGCCTCTTTGCATCTGTGGCGCCCAGCACAGTGTTCTGGGTATAGAAGGCAATAAATGCTTGTTGAGTAGATTGAGTGATCACATAATTTATTGTTCAAATCATGACACTTCTGATAGTGAACGTGGATGCTGTCCATAAGTTTTGCAGGTACACATGTGAAAATCAGGACTGTTCTTGACAAACAACTGTTTGTGGAAGGAAGAGGAAGGGGTAGGAGGGAGAGAAAGGGGGAAAACATACCCATATTGTCTTATGATCCTGCAAATCTTTGAGTAGTGAATAAATCTTGTTTCTCTACAATTAAAGGTAAGAAGCTTTAAAACAAAATAGACTGGGGATAGGTAATATGTCAATGTAAATCAGTTTCAGTTATCATAAGTTAGGATTTTGAGACTTACTGTATTTTAAAAGGGGAGGGATGGAGACCAATCAGGAAGGCAGAAAGGCTGAAAGAGCAGTCTGAGAGTTTTGAAGGAAAATAACCTGTTTATTTATTTATTATTGTACTTTAGATTAAGGTTTACAGAACACACTAGTTTCTCATTAAATGGTTAGTACACATATTGTCTTATGACATTGGTTAACAACCCCATGACATATCAATACTCTCCCTTCTCAAACTTGATTTCCCTATTACCAGCTTTCCGGTTCCTTCCTGCCTTCTAGTCCTTGCCCTTGGGCTGGTGTGCCCCTTTAGTCTTGTTTTGTTTTATGGGCTCATCCAGTCGTTGGCTGAAAGGTGAACCTCAGGAGTGACTTCATTACTGAGCTGAAAGGGTGTCTGAGAGCCATACTCTCAGGGTTTCTCTAGTCTGTCAGGCCAGCAACTCTGATCTTTCTTTTTGAGTTAGAATTTTGTTCTACATTTTTCTCCAGCTCTGTCAGAGACCCCCTATTGTGATCCCTGTCAGAGCAGTCAGTGGTGGTAGCCGGGCACCATCTAGTTTTACTGGACTCAGTCTGGTGGAGGCCATGATAGATGTGGTCTATTAGTCCTTTGGACTAATCTTTCCCTTGTATCTTTAGTTTTCTTCATTCTTCCTTGCTCCTGAAGAGGTGAGACCAGTGGAGTATCCTAGATGGCTGCTCACAGGCTTTTAAGACTCTAGACGCTACTCACCAAAGTAGAATGAAAACTTTTTCTTTATAAACTATGTTATGCCAATTCAGCTAGATGTTCCCTGAGACCATGGTCCCCACAGCCCTCAGCCCAGCAATTCAGTCCCTCGGGGAGTTTGGATGTGTCTATGGAGCTTCCATGACCTTGCCTTTTACAAGTTGTGCTGGCTTCCCCAGTATTGTATACTGTCTTATACTTCACCAAAGTTACCACTTATCTATTGATTATTTAGTGTTTTGCCATCCCCACCGCTCCCCTCCCTTGTAACAATCAAAGATTATTTCTTTTCTGTGCAAACCTTTTCGTGAGTTTTTACAGTAGTGGTCTCATACAATATTTGTCCTTTTGTGATTGACTTATTTCACTCAGCATGCTTATGCGATGCTTCATAGATTCATCATTGTTCTTTATCATTGGGTAATACTTCATTGTGTGTATGTACCACAGTTTGTTTATCCATTCATCTGTTGATGGACATCTAGGTTGTTTCCATCTTTTTGCTGTTGTGAACAATGCTGCAGTGAACATGGGTGTGCATATGTGTATTCATGTGGCAACTCTTATTTGACTAGGATATATTCCCAGGAGTGGGATTGCTGGATCACATGGTATTTCTATTTCTAGCTTTCTAAGAAAATATCATATTGTATCAAATATTCAGAAATGGTTGTATCATTTTGCATTCCCACCAGCAATGCATAAGAGTTCCGATCTCCCCCCAGTCTCTCCAGCATTTGTTATTTCCTGGTTTTTGATTCGTGCCAGTGATGCCAGAGTGAGTGGTATCTCCTTGTGGTTTTGATTTGCATTTCTCTAATGACTAGTGATCACGAGCATTTCCTCATGTGTCTGTTGCCCACTTGAATGTCTTCTTTGGTGAAGTGTCTCTTCGTTTCCTTTGCCCATTTTTTAATTGGACTGTCTTTTTGTAGTAGAGGTGTTGGATTTTCTTGTAGATTTAGAGATTAGACATTTGTCTGATTTGTAATAGCCAAAAAATTTTTCCCGGTCTGTAGGTTCTCTTGTTACTCTTTTGGTTTAGTCTTTTAGATCCCAGTTTTCTAGCTTATCTTCTGGAGTTCTTGTGTTGTTGGTTGCGGTTTGTATCCAGTTAATGCTGTGTATTAGGGCCTCTAACGTTGATCCTATTTATTCTTTTACAAACTTCATAGTTTTTGGCTTTATATTTAGGTCTTTGACCCATTTTGAATTAGTTTTGGTATGAGGTATGGGTCCTGTTTCATTTTTTTGCAGATGGACATCCAGTTTTGCCAGCACCATTTGTTAAAAAGACTGTCTTTTCCCCATTTGATGGACTTTGGGCTCTTGTCAAAGATCAGGTGACCATAGTGAATGGATTTACATCTGGGCTCTCAATTCTGTTCCATTGGTCAATGTATCTGTCATTGTATCAGTACCAGGCTGTTTTGACTACTATAGCTGTCTAGTAGGTTCTGAGGTCAGGTAGTGCGAGTCCTTCTACTTTATTCTTCTTCGTCAATAGTGATTTACTTATCCGGGGCTTCTTCCCTTTCCATATAAAGTTAATGATAAGTTTTTCCATCTCTTTAAAGAATGTTGTTGGTATTTGGATTGGGATTGCATTGTATTTGTAAAGCACTTTGGGTAGAATTGTCATTTTCACAATGTTGAACACTGTGGATGCAAATATATAGATGCAACCATAAGCATGGTATGTTTTCCCATTTATGTAGATTTCTTTTGGTTTCTTGCAGTAGTGTTTTGTAGTTTTCTTTGTATACATCCTTTACATCCCTGGTTAGATTTACTCCTAAGTATTTTATTTTTTTAGGGGCTATTATAAATGGTGTTGTTTTCAAGATTTCCTTTTCATCATTGTCTTTATTGGTGTATAGGAAGCCAACTGATTTTTGTATGTTTACCTTGTATCCTGCCACTCTGCTGAATCTTTCTATTAGTTCCAGTAGTTCTCTTGTGGATTCTTTTGGGTTTTCTATGTATAGCGTCATATCATCTGCAAATAGGGACAGTTTAACTTTTTCATTACCCATTTGGATGCTCTTTATTTCTTTTTCTTGCCTTATTGCTCTAGCTAGGACTTCCAGAGCAATGTTAAATAGGAGTTGTGATGAAGGGCATCCTTGTCTTGTTCCTATTCGCAAGGGGAATGTTTTCAGCCTCTCTGCATTAAGAATGATGCTGGCCGTTGGTTTTGCATAGGTGCCCTTTACTGTGCTGAGGAATTTTCCTTCTATACCTATTTTATTGAGAGTTTTTATCAGGAATGGGTCTTGGACTTTGTCGAATGCCTTTTCTGCATCGATTGAGATGATCATGTGATTCTTTTCTTTCCTTTTATTTATGTGTTGGATTACCTTGATTGATTTTCTAATGTTGAACCATCCTTGCATACCTGCTATGAATTCTACTTGGCCATGGTGTATTTTATTTTTGATATGATGCTGAATTCTATTGGCTAGAATTTTGTTGAGAATTTTTGCAACTATATTCATGATAGATACTGGTCTGTAATTTTCTTTTTTTTTTTTTGTTAATTTGTTTATATTTAACTATTGATAGACAAATAGTCATCGTGTGAGGAAACCCAGTGATGCATCAAAGGACAAATGCTTTAGAATCAAAGTTCTATCTAACAGTTCGCCTACGCAAGATAAAGAACTGAAAGAAGTTCATCTTCTCTCTAGGAGTTGTGCTGGAAGCTGTTTGGGTGTGGCAGAGATGCCATTTCATGCCCAGGCCCAGCTGAGGTTCATCCAATCTAGTCCTGTCAGCTCAGAGAGGAGTAGAGTGTGGTGAAAGGACTTAAGCTTGGGAGTTAGATGAAAGATTTAGACAAACTGCTTGGATAAGTAGTTTAAGCTCTCGAAGACTCACTTTCCTTGTCTGTCCATTTGGGATGAAAATAGCTACCTCACAGGCTGGGGTGAAAATTCAGTGAAACAATATATGGCAAGCACGTATCTCCCCTACCACTGTCAACTGTGTTGAAATAATGGTTCAAAGTAAAGAGCAAGCAGCCTAGGGCCCGTGCTCAACTGGTCTATGCTCTTTCGAGATCTGCTGCTGATGCTTCAGACATCGAAGCACATCACGTTACTGTTGTCCTACAGGTCATATCACAAGCTAAAAGGCAGCCTCAGCTTGCTGAGAATACCACTCTCCTTCCCACAATTTATTCCCCTCTTTCAAGAGGGCTCCTCTCCAGGAGGGTCGGTTATAAGCTTTTCATTCTGTGGGATTCAAAGCATCATCAAGAGGCAGGCATAGGTTCACAAAACAAAGTCAGGATAAACGTGGGTGCACGTGTGTGTGTAAGGGAAAGAAGTGAGATGAAAAGAGTTGAGTTCACTGATGAATCATAGATTACCTCCCAAGGATGCTGACCCTCTGCGTTTAGAATATTCACTTGTTCTCAGCATTCAGGGAGGAGAAAACTGAATCACTGACATACTGTATAAATCTAAATTTTATAATGGCATTTTATGGTATTAACGAGAAAAGCTTGAGCAGAGAAGAAGTCTAGCTTATTAAGCTCATTTTTTTGCTCTATTTTTCATTTTCTAAAGAGATTCAAATTCAAAGCCTGCACAGCAGAGAAGTGCTCATTTCCCTTTCTGGCATAATTTGTTTGTTTTGTTTACTTCAAATTGGGCTTAAATTAGGTCTTAGAAGGAGGGAATTCATTAAAATCCTGATTTGTACTATTGGCAAGTTGCCATCTGAAAGGCCTGTGCTACTTCTTTTGATGGGGTTCAAAAAAGAAATAACAAATGCCAAAAACAAGATTATGGTTTTACTCCATGTACCAAGTTACAATGTTTACACCAGATTACAACATTAGAAAGAAAAAGAAGGAGAAAATTGATTCTTGATAGGTAGTTTTTTTCCCCTCTGCTGAAAAAAAATATATAAGCATTATTTCCTTTTAATACTTTTCCAATGAAGATACACACACACAAATCTATAAATACACACATATATGGTAAAATTAGTGTCATATTTGTGCATAAATTTGTATCATGCTGTTTTCCACTTAATCTTTTATTGTTGTCACTGCTTCTGCCATTGAATATTACTAGAGAACAGATTTTTTAACTGGCCACATACTATAATTGTAGGCTAACCATCAATCATCATTTATTTAATAGTCCTTTTGGAGCCCTGGTGGTACAGTGGTTAAGAGCTACGGCTGCTAACCAAAGGGTCGGCAGTTCAAATCTACTACCCACTCCTTGGAAACCTATGGGGCAGTTCTATTCTGTGCTATAGGGTCTCTATGAGCCAGAATCCACTCAATGGCAACAGGCTTGGTTTTTTTGTTTGTTTTTAGATAAATTAAAGACCATTTTAATGATGTTTGAGAAATAGCTATTTTTAAAATGTAAATTTGGGACCAGATCTCCCTTTAGATTCTTCTTGTTGTTATTGTTGTCAGTTCCAACTCGTAGCGACCCTATCTACAACAGAATGAAATACTGTCCGGTCCCATGCTATCTCACAGTTGTCGTTATTTTTGAGCCCATTGTTGCAGCCACTGTGTCAGTCCATCTCATTGAGTGTCTTCCTTTTTTTTCACTTTCCCGCTACTTTACCAAGCAAGATGTTCTTCTTCAGGGACTGGTCCCTCCTGATAACTTGTCCAAAGTATGTGAGACAAAGTCTAGCCATCCTCACTTCTAAGGAGCATTCTGGCTGTAGTTCTTCCAAGACAGATTTGTTCATTCTTCTGGCACTGCATGGTATATTCAATATTCTTCACCAACACCATAATTCAAAGGCATCAGTTCTTCCGTTTTCCTTATTCATTGTCCAGCTTTCACATGCATATGAGGTGATTGAAAATATCATGACTTGGGTCAGGAAGATTTACATTCAAAGAAGTGCTCATTTTAAAGCTTTTAGGATTCTTATTGTGAACTGTCCCCCGCCATAAAATTTGTCATCATGTGACTCCCACTAGATGGGTTGATAACCGAGGTCTCACGCTATCTTCACCTGTCTTGAACATGAAGTGAGTGTGTATCTATACCTA
The DNA here is from genome assembly GCF_024166365.1 of Elephas maximus indicus. NCBI lineage: Eukaryota > Metazoa > Chordata > Mammalia > Proboscidea > Elephantidae > Elephas > Elephas maximus. The sequence continues at coordinate 38,879,364 of NC_064837.1, read as the reverse complement.
CAGATACAACTAAACCATCTGTGCCAGGTAAAAATCCTCCATTTTTAAAAACCTTTAGAGAAGATTAAATTAAATAAAATCTAACCTTTTCCCACTGAGAAACCCTAACTTAAATAATGGATATTAATTATCAGGTCGTAAAACTCTTGTACACAAAGAACATAACAATGTAAAAGTTTTCTCTGGTTCAACTTAGTATCTAGTCAGAGCCTTCATTCTGTCTGATGTAGAAAACATAATCTATTCAATTCAGATAAGCTCAGTCAATTAATTAAGTGATTTTTTTTTTCTTTTTTTTGCCAGTCCCTAGAGGCTAAGGCCTAATTGGTGTTCGTTCCTCTAACTTTGGGCAAAGCTTTAGTGGGATGGGGTGTGTGGTCTACAGCTTTCTTTCTGTGTCCAATGGGATGTAATACACCCTGTATAAATTCTGATCATCACCTTGGGTTCCTACTGTGTCTCCCTGGAAGTTCTCCATCCTGCCTTGCCTTCAGTTGGCAGGTCTAGAGAGGGTATCCACCTGGATCTGATGGCCGGGCTCCTCTTATGTTAGCTGGTCCTCTAAGGGGCATGTGGAATTTTATATACTATTCCTTGCTTCTCAGGTATCCTAAGAGCTTGTTAGGTGGGTGGAAGGACACTATATCAAGCCCTCTCTGCCTAGACTTCCTGTTCCCATTTATACTGTACAGCCATTCTCCAATGCTGGTGTAGCAGACTGCTCTAAAGCATTGCTATCCCCTCAGGATTTATCTGAGGAGCAAGATGCACATCTCCTCTACTCTTGGATCCTCCTCCCTGTCTGGGTTTCACCCTGATGTCATCTTTCCCTTCCAGGCCAGTCCATCACCGAGACCAACTGGCAGCCAAGCTCCCTTTGCCTCCTCTGAAACTTCTCTTCCCCCAGGCTGTCACCTTTTCCCAATCTATACTGTCTTAATTATCTAGTGCTGCTATAACAGAAATACCACCACTGAATGGCCTTAACAAACAGAAATTTATTTTCTCACAGTTTAGGAGACTAGAAGTCTGAATTCAGTATGCCAGCTCTCAGGGAAGACTTTTTCTCTCTGTCAGCTCTGGAGAAAGGGCCTTGTCCCCTTTCCACATCTGTGAACCTAGTGTTCCTTGGAGATTTCCATGTGTCTTGGCATCAATTTTCCCCTGGGTCTAGGAATTTCTCAGCACAGGGACCCAGGGTCCAAAAGGATACGCTCTGCTTCTGGCTTTTCTTTTCTGGTGGTAGTGAAGTCCTCTCCTCTCTGCTCACTTCTCTCCCCTTCTATCTCTTGTTAGATAAAAGGTGTGACCCAAGCAAGTACATGACTTGAGTAAGGCAGTGACTTGAGTAAGGCTGATGACTTAAGTAAAGGTATGGCTTGAGTCACACCCTCTAGTAAAACTGTGACTTAAGACACACCCTTACTGTCTTAGTTATCTAGTACTGCTATAACAGAAATACCACAAGTGGATAGTTTTAAGAAAGAGAAGTTTATTCTCTCACAGTCTAGTAGGCTAGAAGTTCAAATTCAGGGCAGCTGCTCCAGGCGAAGGCTTTCTCTCTCTCTGTCGGCTCTGGGGGAGGGTCTTTGTCATCAATCTTCCCTTGGTCTGGGAGTTTCTCCACACAGGAACCCCAGGTCCAAAGGACATGCTCTGCTCCCGGTGGTGCTTTCTTGGTGGTATGCAGTCTCCCTGCCTCTCTGCTTGCTTCTCCCTTTTATATCTCAAAACAAACTGGCTCAAGACACAATCCAATCCTATAGATTGAGTACCAGCTCTTCAACATAACTGCTGATAATCCCATCTCATCAACATCAAAGAGATAGGATTTACGACAAGTAGGAAAATCACATCAGATGACAAAATGGTGAATAATCACACAATACGGGGAATCATGGCCTAGCCAAGTCAACAGATATTTTGGGGGGACACAATTCAACCCATGACACCCCACCCTAATCCAGCCTCATAAAAGTTTTAGGTTATACAACACAAAAAATGGAAGATAGTTACATAATATCACAAAATGCAGGGAAATCATATCAGATCACAAAATGGAGGATAATTATATACTACTGGAACTCATGGCCTAACCAAGTTGACACATATTTTGGGGGGACACAATTCAATCCATGACATGTACCATACCAGTTGCCATCAAGCCTACTCTGACTCATGGTAACCCCTTGTATGTCAGAGTAGAACTGTGCTCCTTAGGGTTTTCAATGGCTGATTTTTTTTAAAAAATATGTCACCAGGCCTTTCTTCCGAGACACCTTTAAGTGGACTTGAACCTCCAATCTTCTGGTTAGCAGCAAAGCATGTTAGCCATTTGCACCACCCAGTGACTTCTTTCCCAGTCTACGACATTGTTGCTGTTAGGTGCCATAGAGTCAGTTCGGACTCATAACAACCCCATGTACAACAGAACAAAACACTGCCCAGTTCTGCACCATTCTCACAATTTCTGTTATGCTTGAGCCAATTGTTGCAGCAACTGTGTCAATCCATCTCATTGAGGGTCTTCCTCTTTTTTGCTGACCGTCTACCAAGCACGATGTCCTTCTCCAGGGACTGAGCCCTTCTGATAATACGTCCAAAGTATGTGAGATGTAGTCTCGCCATCCTTGCTTCTAAGGAGCATTCTGGTTGTACTTCTTCCAAGACAGATTTATTCATTCTTTTGGCAGTCCGTGGTATACTCAATATTCTTCTTCAACACTACAATTCAGAGGCGTCAACTCTTCTTTGGCCTTCCTTATTCATTGTCCAGCTTTCACATGCATATGATGCAATTGAAAACACCATGACTTGGGTCAGACACACTGTAGTCTTCAAGGTGACATCTTTGCTTTTCAACACTATAAAGAGGTCTTTTGCAGCATATTTACCCAGTGTAACATGTCTTTTGATTTCTTGACTGCTGCTTCCATGGGCGTTGATTGTGGATCCAAGTAAAATGAAACCCTTGACAACTTCAATCTTTTCTCTGTTTATTATGATGTTGCCCAGTTGTGAGAATTTTTATTTTCTTTATGTTGAGGTGTAATCCATACTGAAGGGTTTGGTCTTTGATCTTCATCAGTAAGTGCTTCAAGTCCTCTTCACTTTCAGCAAGCAAGGTTGTGTCATCTGCATAACACAGGTTGTTAATGAGCCTTCCTCCAATCCTGATGTCCCATTCTTCTTCATTTAGTCCAGCTTCTTGGATTATTTGCTCAGTATACAAATTGAATAAGTATAGTGAAAAGGTATAACCCTGACGCACACCTTTCCTAACTTTAAACCACACAGTATCCCCTTGTTCTGTTCGAACAACTTCCTCTTGATCTATGTACAGGTTTCTCATGAGCACAATTAAGCGTTCTGGAATTTGCATTCTTTGCAATATTATCCACAATTTGTTATGATCCACATAGTCGAATGCCTTTGCACAGTCAATAAAACACAGGTAAACATCTTTCAGTTACTCTCTGCTTTCAGCCAGGATCTATCTGACATCAGCAATGGTATCCCTGGTTCCACATCCTCTTCTGAATCCAGCTTAAACTTCTGGCAGTTCTGTGTTGATATACTGCTGCAGCCACTTTTGAATGATCTTCACCAAAATTTTATTTGCATGTGTTATTAGTGATACTGTTCAATAATTTCTGCATTTGGTTGGATCACCTTTCTTGGGAATAGGCATAAATATGGATCTCTTCCAGTCAGTCGGCAAGGTAGCTGTCTTCTAAATTTCTTGCTATAAGTGAGTGAGCACTTCTAGCACTGCATCTGTTTGTTGAAACATCTCAATTGGTATTCCATCAATTCCCAGTTTATACAGGGAATTAACTCTGTAAGTTGGCTTTCTTCAGAGTTTTAGCCTTTTAAAATAAAAAAATTCATCTCTTGCCTCCACCACAAAAATAACCTTAGATTTCAAGACTAATGTCTCTGCTCTGAGTTTCAAGAGTCTATCTGGAACTCAGAAAAGAAAGGAAGGAAGGAAGGAAGGAAGGAGGGAAGGAGAGAGGGAATAAACAAGAGAGGGAAGATAGGGAGGAAGATAGAAAGGAAGGACTGAAGGAAGAATTTCCTTCCATTCCAAGTACTTTGTGTCTCCCTTCAAATGAATGTTCTCTGAGGCAATTAATTCTGACAAGTCAACGGAGTTAGGGTCATGGTGTGAAAAAAAGGAACCAAACTTAGTATTTGCAAGTTTTAATGTGTAACACTTACATTTCAAATCTCCAGTTATCTAAAGTCACCCATGCACACGCACTTCCTCTTGCCTAAGGGTGGGGAAGGAGGCCATCTACAGCAGACTTATACAGTGGATGGAAGGAGAAGCAGAGCCCATTAGCTGCCAAAAAGTGCACTTCAAAGCAAGCTGAATTGACTGAGGTCAGCATGAGTGATTTCTTTCAGATCTGTGCTCCCCTGTTATCAGAAGTATCCCTGGAAACAAAGGGTAGAAATAAAGGAAATCTTACCCAAAGTGAATATTGGTAGGATCAGGGCCAGCTTTAAGTATTCAGAAAATTATTTGTTTGTATGCAGTTTTAATTTTATAAATTTGACAATGTGAGATGAATGATAAAGAAACTCCATCCCCATGGATCTGATATATTGGGTAGTGAATACATTTTAACTTTGTAACAAACAAAGCCAGATTAATAGGTCTCTGGCCTGAAATGATTTGGGACTTGTCACAAAAGTGAACTGGCAAGTGCAAGGCTGCACATCCATTCACTAATCAATTTGAGGTGTGTTGATTACATTCTCCTCTGAGCCTCAAGAAGGTAAGGAAGGACTTTAAGGTAACTTGAATAAAATTCTCCAACAACCACAATTGTGATATACATAGGGGAAAATAATCTCTGAATCTTTCTGGGATAAAAGGAAAATGGAATTCTTTCCTATCATACACTCTCTGGATGACTAACATGGGGAAAAGAAATTGGATTTGTTTTAGGTTCTTGTCCCAGATGGCAAAGTTAGGCTTAAGTTTCAGGGAGGGAGATTTAAAAAAAAAAAAAAAAACACATAAACTTACCCTCATTTCTTCCAAATCATATAAGCATGGAGAGGAAGGAGTAGGTAAGGGAAGTGGAAGAAGATAATGGCAGAGAGGTCGAGGCACTGCTAAGTGTAGAACAACCATCACAGTGGCTTGACGTTATGAGCCCAGTAGAATCATTGTCTCTAAATTCTCCCATTCTCTCTCTCCTCTGGCAGGACCCTGGGAGGGATGGGGTTCATACATTCGCTTCTTGCTGCTGGCTCGCCATTTTGCCATGTGGTGGCCTTGGCCATCAGGGCTACATCTTTGTCACTTGACCTTGCAGCTATCATTGCCCGGCCTGACCTTCCCACTGCCAACAAGATGGGGGAAGGTTCTCTCACCAGCAATATTATAACTTCTTTGTAAGCAACTACAAAGAGTTGCTGTTGTTAGTTACTGTCAAGGCTCCAACATATGGCAACTTATTCATAACTGAACAAAAATATTGCCCACTCCTGTGCCATCTTCACATTGTTGGTATGTTTGAGTACATTGTTGCAGCCATTGTGTTAATCCATTTTACTGAGGGTTTCCCTCATTTTCACTGACCCTGTACTTTACCAAACATGATATCCTTTTCTAGCGATTGGTCTTTCCTGATGACGTGTGCAAAGTAAGCAAGCTGAAGTCTCACCATCCTTGCTTTTAAGAGGCATTCTGGTTGTGTTTCTTCTAAGACTGATTTGTTCATGATTTTAGCAATCCACAGTGTGTTCAATAGTCTTCACCAACGCCACAATTTGAATGCATCAATTCTTATTCTGTCTTCCTTTTTGTAGCCTGACTCTTGTCATTTTCATTCTTTCATTCAACAGATATTCAGCAAATATCTAATAACCACCTACCATGTGTCAGGCAATGAGACCAGGACCAGGGCACAGTAGAGAAGAAGACAGTCAAGATCATTGACTTCATGGAGTGTATATCGAGTGTTGTTAACTATCTCTCATTTTAATAAACTTCAGCTAAGCTCCTCAGGTGAAGAGTAGCATCTCAATGGCACTTCCCAGGCTGGCGCGCAAGAGCATTCATCCCCAACAGCAGTTACCCAGCATCTTAGGACCTTTTCTTTCTGCTTCTGAATGATTTCCTGCTAACCCAGGCACTTGTCCAGGGCAAGGAGGCAGATGTTTTTTCTACTATCTTTCTCAATATTTTAATCACCATATTACAGAAACCAGCTCTCCATTCATTTCTTGTTGTTTCTCCCATAATTCCTAGACGGTCATTGTGAAAATAAAATTTTGTCAGCCAGTCCTGGTGGGCCAGAGTTATACAGATCAGATGTGAGAGGATATGAAAGAATATGAAACAATAAGACTTGACTATTCATATTATAAGAAATTTATAGGCAACAGATGTTGAAGCACATTGTTAAAATAATACCAGTAGAGGATCCATTTTGTATGTTTTGCACACTTTTCCTCATAGCTGAAAATTAAGGAACTCATTAGAAAGTTTAGAGAAAAGTGAGAAGATCAGTTTAAACTCCCTGTTGCCCATCCCAAGCTCAAAGGGAATACTTAAACAGAATTGGGATCAACTATGGTGGGTTTCCAGCTTAAGGGTAAAAAGAGTCCAATTAAATTTTTCACTCTTTTGTTTCCAGGATAGTGCTTCTATCCTTCTTAAAAATCCTGCATTTCAGGGACAACTAGGGTTTTCTTTCTTTTTGTGGGGTTTTCTGGCCAGATATACTTGGAGAGTCAGATCCAGAATCGTACCTTGTCCATGGCTGCATATTCTCTTCATGCTGGAAAGGACACATGCGGCCCTAAGCACCATCCTCCAGGACAAGAAGTTTGAGGAGCATCTGGTTTCAAGTTGGGGAAAGGGGCAAATTTTCAGTTGTTGATCAATGAGTGCATATCGCAGGCCATCTGATCACCAAATGAAACCCCCAGAAGACAAACACCTCTGAATAAGGGTCAAAAGTCAGAGTCATTCCTCCTGTTTCTCCTGAACATACCCCTTTTACATATTCTGGGATGTGAGTTGTTACGGTAAGGAGAATGTATGTCTGCAGAACTGGGAGGGCAGGGTCAGAAAAATTATACGCCTTTGTGAAAGTTTAATCCTCTGAACCATCGTTGACTTGCCAACTCCCATGAGGACAGTGGGCTTGTAAGGTCCGTAACATTGACTAAGGATAGGAAGACAGCACCATGTTATTCAGGGACTTGAGGGAAGTAACAGCCACTAATAGGACATCCCGGTAATGACAACAAAAGAGAGTACTAGCTTGACTGTCTTGAATGTGCAGGTATGAAATTGATGCCTCAAAAGTATGCTGGTTCTTCGCAGTGATTTTATTGGCTAAAGCAGATCTCATAACTTAAAGGGACACAATGAAAATCACCCCAGAATTCTGAGAGTTTGTTGGTAAGATCAATGCGGAAATATGATATGGGAAAATTTCCTGGACAAAGGAAAAGGCAACTTGATCCCATCTAAATAGATATTAACCTATCTAAAATAAGACTGTGGCACCAGAGTGGGGTGTTGAGCCAAAAGGGCATAGAAAAGCAGGGATCAGAGAGGTGAAATTTGGCAGTGTGTGCTCAGTACTATCCAGGGGATAGAGATCACAAATCTGGGTGCTTCACCACAGCCTGGATCCAATATCCTTCAAGAAGCCGTATAATACATTGGTTAAGAATGTCTCTAGAGTAAGACTAAGCTGATTCAAATACCTGGACACTGGCTTACGAACTTACTTACTTGCTGTCTTGGACAAGATACTTAACTTCTCTGAGCCTTGGTTTCTTTACCTGTAAAACTGAAATAATAATAAAAGTTTCTTATAAATAAGGAAATCCATATTACAAATGGATATATTAACCTAATTATTTACTCATCAGCCATGTGCCAGTCATTCTCTATCTCCTACCCTGCATTATTTTTTTCATGGCATTTACTACTATCTTACATTCCATTTTTTATTTATTTGCTTACTCATTTATTATCTGCCTCTTCCTACTGGGATTTAAACTCTACGAGGACAGAGACTTTGTCTTGTTCACTGCTGTATCCCAGCATCCATGTGACACCAGTCAATGCTTTCCAAATAAATAAATGAATTTATTGAATAAATGAATATTTATCATGAATCAGTTTTCTTACATCTGCTCAATTCTGAGGAATAATTCTGATTAAACATAGTTTGTAGAGCAGCAAAGCTAATTACCAAGCAAGCCCCAGATCAGACCTGGTGCCAAGATCAAGTCACCTTGTGGATACCTGTGTGGGTATCCAGATAGTTGGAATCTTTAGACAAAATAACTCCACACAGCGATAAAAACATCTGAGAATGAATGGAAATTTGTACATTACCTCTGCGGAGATGACTCCAGCTTTTTGTCACTCTATTATATTGCAATTCGTTATTCCCTTTTCTGATGTCAGAAGAAAATCAGAGCCCTTGGGATTATTTATGCTAGAAGAGAAAATGCTGAGATGAGATATAATCTGTTCATTAAAGCAAGTCTTGTCAAATTCACCTCATGTCTTTTTTGGTTAGGGTCATTAAACTGATGGATCTGGGGAAATACTCTACAACAAAGGATTTTGTGGGATCTCTTAGGTTATCCCCACAGACAAAAAGGAAAAAGGTGGGCGAACTGGAACATGACTAGATGTATGGAGGATGCAAGAGGGGTCTTTGGTGATGAATTTCAGTGTATTAGTGTGAATACCTTGAATACATGCTGTTCAGATCTGTGGGTCACAGAGCTAGGAATAAGAACTAACACATGAGGTGACAGAATCAGGTCCCATAAATATCTTACTGAGCTGTAACAATGGACCAAATATAGCAAGACTGAATTTAATAGAGATAAATATCAAGGATTGCACTTGGGTTCAACAAATCAATCACACACCTGACCCAGCTAAGCTCTTTTAAATCAGCCAAGTCATTCCCAATCTGCACAGCCAATACTCTGGAAAACTCAGTCCCTGGCACCTTACACAGCCAAGTCAAGAGCACAGTTGCTCAAGGTCACACAATAATTCATCTCCTGACCCAGTCTGGTACCTCAGCTCCTGAACTCCTGCTCCATTTCCTGACTCTGACTGAATGCTTCCCTTTGGCTCTGACCATGGATGGACTTCCCTCTGTGGCAGTGTTCCTATTGCTCCTGGTTTACACTTCAACCTGTTTAAGTCCAGACTCTGGGACCCACACCAGCACCTGCTCTGACCACAGATAATTCAAGGACAGAATTCTTGGAGCATCACTCAGTCTGGCACACATGAAGACATACATGTTTTTTACTTGCTTAGAAGTGCAATGAGAATGACCTAACCATAAGACAGGCTAACAAAAACACCAGTGTAGATTTGGGTCATATCGTCATATTCATGGTGCTTAAAGCTAGAGAGTTTGTTGCCTCTCTCTGTTCACCCTGTGATAGATCACATCTTGAGATAGAGGCCTGCTTCCATACACTACACATGCTTGTGTATCTCCAGAAATAAGGGTAAGGAGGCTCGAAACCATATCTGCAGAAGAATGTTTCCTTTTTATTCCAAGAGGAGATAAGGAGTCTCTTTTCTTAAAAAAAGAAAGAAAGAAAGAAATAGTACTCAACTAATTACAAAGGTATGCCCAATGCAGGAACTTTGGAGAAGATAGAAAAGCACATAAATATATGTATTTTCATTTTTCTTGTTGCAATCTTTCATTCTGTACACCACACACACACACACACCTATAGATATATTTATAAAAATTGATACATGCTTTTTTGTGGCCTTTCTATACTTTAAAATATATCAAGGTATTTTTACCATAAAAATAAACATTGTAATATAGGTTCATTGAAGAATGAGCACAAAGTTAGAACTTTTTAAAAAATATGGAGAGAGGATTTTTGTTTTTAAATTTTGAGAAAATACTATATATAGCTCTATGCTAATTTGAATGATATTTTTAGGAAAATATAAATGATAAAAAATTGGCTCAAAAAGATGTCCATTTAGTTGGTTTCCTACTCTGAGAATCTCTGAGAGATGACCTCTGTCCACCAGGTCACACACCCATGGTGGAACAGGCAATTATTTTGTTTGTTTTGTCAAGGACAACCAGATATCTTGGAAGGCATGTACCGTCATCTCACTATCCCTGAATTTTCTTTAATAATGACTTAATTTTCTAAGAACTGAAACGGATCAGAATCCAGCCCATGTTGTTCAATGACTGCTCTAATATCTCCTGCCCAGTCCCCACCTTGGCACCTTTTCAACCTCTCTGCATTAACACAAAGGCCAGCAGAGAGGAAAGTGCCCCGGTTCACCGTGTTCCAGTCCCTCTCCTCTCTGTGAGTTATGTCAGGTGGCTGGCTTGGGGAAATGCCAAAGGAAAAATAAACACCATTTTCAAACCAACTCAAGAAGGCTGGTAATTCCTCATGATCTCAGGCTGATTTCCAAGCTGTTTGAAGAAGGTAGGAAAGGAGGACAAAGTTCTAAGTGAACGCCATCAGCACATCACCTTCCCAGACCCACAGTCATCACTGGGCTCCACAGATCATCACCTCTCAGCTTCTCCCTCTGGGGAAGAACAAAAGAAGAGATGAGAAGTTATATCGTTCAGACGCCTTCTACTATTTCTGAATGATCCCGGCTTCCTCTTCACTAGGCAGCAAAACTGAATCCCCCAAAGCTACCCATGTCACCTATGGCCCACTTACTATTTCAGGGAACAGGGGTACCTGAAGTTCTGGAAAGAATATGATCCAGTGCAAAATAACCTTTCAGTTGTGCTCAAACCCAACCAAAGGACCCCCACTTCCCCACACATAGCTAATGAGGCCCTTCCTCTGCACCTTGTCTCTTGCTGTGCCCTTTGTATGGAAAGCCCTTTCCCATCCCTTGATGGCTTGTCTTGTTTCAAGTGCCAGCTCAAAGGGAACCCTGCAACAGAAAACACCAGTGATTTCCTCTTCACAAGCAGCTAGCTCACATGGCACGTGCTCCCTTATTTCTTATAGCCCTTTCTCTTTTACCCTTGTAAATGCTGACATATGAACATGCCTTAACTTCACCACTGGACTGTAGGCTTCCTTATGACATGGTTAAGGTCTTTCCCCTATAGGAACTCAGCAAACAAATGAAGGTTGCATCCTTATCCTAAAAGCTGCTCAAGTCCCTGGTGCCCAGGGAAAAGTGTCTTGTTCTTAATGTTTCCTTTGGGGCACTTCATAAGCTATCCCTCTTTCAGATTAAAATTAAGCACTAACACCTTCCAGCTCTTTGGCTCCCGGGGACTCCCAGCTGAGCTCTCTTTCTCAGAATCAGGGAAAGATCTCTGGGTTCTTTCCCAGCACACACCCCTGTTCTATTCGCCCACCCTCACCGCCTTGACCTGCAGGCAGGGAGAAGTAGGCACAAACAACAGCTCTTCCAAACTCCCAGCCCATCACCAAGGTAAACCCATCATACAACCTCTCTCCAAACACTTTTGGAAGAAGCTTGAGGCCACCTGCAAATCTGCCTCCCCTTTGCAATGAGACAGTTTGGTACCATGGAAAGCACGGTGTCCCATGAATTGAAAAACCCAGACTCTAGTCTTAGCTGTCTCTAAACCCAACATCTTGGGAAATAATTTCTCTTCCAGGTCTTGTCTCTTTAAAATTAAAATTAGTGCCTCACAAACCATTTCCAGCTTCAGAACCCTTTGTTTAAATGAAAGCTTATATGAAAATGAAAAGAAAGAAAATATACAAAAAACAGAAATGTTCTGGTTGAAATTAAACGGGGTGTAACTTAATCTCTCTCACTGAATTTCTCTCTCCTCCGTTTCCTCACTTGCAGCAGCCCCTGTGAGAGCCCCTTAGAACCTCTGAAGGCCCTACAGAGCAAAGTTTGAAACCCATTGAATAGATGGTCACTGAGTGGTTCTCCTAATCTGAGTTTCTGATCTCATAACGTGGAAATCAGGGATAGCCCAGCATGGAGGGGACTTGAGGGAAGCAAATGGTGGTTAGCGAGGAGGGGAGCCTGAGATCCCCCATGGAACCTGATCACTTGTCTCCATACAGCAGACAGGCCACAGACCACAGTCTCAGGCCTTACCATCGTAGGGCACTTAAGGGCAGGGACCACACTTCATTAATCCCTGCGTTCTTACCACGTAGCAATGTGTCTGGATCAAAGCTATCATTGCTATATCAGGTTCTGTGACTCTCAATGAGTATGAGTTGCTTCCCATGCCTTCTTTCATAAAACATTTAATTCCACTCTGCTTTGCGTCTAACCTAGTTGTTTACGTGTCTATCTTGTTACTATGCTGTAAGGTACTTGAGGGCACGGACAGTACTTATTCATCTTTGTATCCCAAGCATCTAACACAGCTCCTGGCATTCAGTAAATGTTTGTAGATTGAATGATTTAGAATGTATGGGTTCAGGATGCTGCTGTCTTGTCCTGGACTGTAAAGTATAAACATATATCTTTTCCCATGACCTACTTGGAACTTCTCCTGCTTTCCCCCCATACCACATCCTGGACTTAGTTGGAAGGGTGTCAAGAGTTCCATCCCCAACACAAGCCCATCCAAGCATCTGCTTACCATAGAACCTTCTCTGTTGCCCTTCAGACACACTGGAGTCCTTTAGGTTTCTCTTTTTCATGTGTTTCAAACTATCTTCATTTCTTCCTTTTTCTTCGTCCTTTAAAATAACATAACACAAAATAAAACAAAATAAAATGACTGTCCTATCCAATCCTGGGCTTTTCCCCTTCCATCTTAGGGCCATTTGCCTAGCAATAAGGAGTCTAGCTAGTGGCACCCTGGTTCTCTGGGATTCTGTCTAAGCAGCCCTTGGAAATGTGTAAGGAGTCTTCCCAGTGCTTCAGGATGAGGATCTGTTGGACTCGCCACAAGACACTGGTTTCACTTGCTAATGATCAAGCCTCATTCATTGAGAGCTGTTGAGTGCCAGGCATTCTGCCAACTATTTTATGTAGATTATTTCACATAATGTTCATATCTCTAAGACATAGATTTTTTTTTTTTTATCATAACCATTTTGCAGATGACGTAACTGAGGGTCAGAGAAGTTAAAGTTGCCAAAGTTCACAGGGGTAATAGGTGGTGAAACTGGAATTTGAACCTCCGTCTTTCTCACTTCCAGCCTTCAGTCTTCACAGTGATAATAAGCTCATGTTTACTGAGTGCCTAGCCTAAATGCTAGACTACATAGTAAGCAGCTCATTTAATTCTCACAAACACTTATGAGTGGGTGCTATTATTACTGTCATTTTAGACATAAGAAAACTGAGAGTCAGAGAAGTAATTCCCATGTAGTAGATATGTAGTAAATGTCAAACCTGGAATGTGACCCTACCTGGCTCCAGTGAGCACTAACCCACCACACGACATGGACTCTCCTCACCATGACACCTCACTATAGATATTATGGTATGTGCACCTGATCTCACATTGAGGAAAGGACAACTGATCACACTCCAGCCTTTCCAACCATGACCATGAACACAGAAATTGATCACTACCCCCAGGAGTCATCTTCGAATCTGAAGGAAAACAGGATAATGTTTGGTATCAGCCAAGGCCCTAATGTTAAGCTGATATTAGCTTCATCCTTGTCCCCAGCTTCTTAGGCTGTTCCCAGCTTCCTAGGCTTCCTCTTCCACCCTCCCCAAGCAGACTACTTTCAGAAAATGTAAATCCAGGAGAATACTCACTTAAGCAAAATGTAAGCAGGGCCACAGACTTGCTAAGAGAATATCATATAATGCAGCCCAAGGCTAAATATAAATAATTTGGGGACTATCTTCTTTGATTTACCTGTGCATGCCTTCACTAGCAATATACAATGAGGCCCCTGTTTAACAGTGGAGATCTGAGCCACACCTTGACTAAATCTAATGTGTCCAGAACCAAATTCTTGGCTTTCCTTCCTAGATCTGCTCCTCCCTGTCTTCCCATTTCAGTTAACGGAATCCTTCAGATTTGAAGAGGAGACTATTTCAGCTGCTGTAGCAACAAACTTTAAGTTATCTTTGGCTCCTTTCTTTCTCTTATACTGCATCTGCAATCCATCAGCAAATCCCATTGGCACTACCTTCAAAAGTACATCCGGGAGCTGATTATTTCTCACCATCTCCACTTGCTACTATTCTAGACCAGGATTTCTCAACCTCGGCAGTATTGGAGTGTTGGGTCAGATAATTCTCTGTTGTGGGGGCCTGTGCTGTACATGGTAGGATGTTTAACAGCATCTCTGCCCTCTACACAGTAGATGCCAGTAGCAACACAACCTCCAGCTGTGCCAACCAAAAATGCCTCCAAGCATTGATAAATGTCCCGTGGGGGCAAAATTGCCCTTGGTTGAGAACCACTCCTCCAGACTCAGTCATTATCACCCCTCCTTTGAATCACTGTGGAAATCGTGGTGGCATAGTGGTTAAGTGCTACGGCTGTTAACCAAAAGTTTGGCAGTTCAAATCCACCAGCTGCTCCTTGGAAACTCTATGGGGCAGTTCTACTATTGCACCTGCCTACTGCCTAGTCTGCCTGTTTCCAGTCTTGCCCCACTACAAACTATCCCCTACCCAGCAGCTAGAGGGCTAGAGGGATTCTTCTAATATGTAGGTTAGGTCATGCCACCACTCATCTGCTCACAACCCTCCAGTGACTACCATCTCACCCATTAAGAGCCAAAGTCCTTATAATGGCTTAAAAAGCCCTACCTAGCATGTAGGTAGACTTCATTTCTCTTTCTGATTGAGTAGTAGTCCGTTGTACATATGCACCACATTTTGTTTATCCACTCATCTGTTGATGGGCGTTTAAGTTGTTTCCACATTTTGGCTATTGTAAATAATGCTGCAGTGAACATTGGTGTACATATGTCTGTTTGTGTTGCTGCTTTCAAGTCCCTTGAGTATATTCCTAGCAGTAGAATTGCTGGGTCATATGGTGGCACTGCTTTTAGTTTTCTGAGGAACCATCACACTGTTTCCCACAATAGCTGCACCATTTTGCATTCTTACCGGCAATGGACAAAGGTTCCAATTTCCCCACATCCTCTCCAACATTTGTTTTCTGTTTGTTTTTTATCTTAGTCATCCTAGTGGAAGTGAAATGGTATCTCATTGTGGTTTCGATTTGCATCTCTCTGATAGCTAATGATGTTGAGCATCTTTTCATGTGGTTGGTAGCCATTTGAATGTCCTCTTTGGTGAAATGTCTGTTGTCAAAGTTTTATATATATATATATATATAAAATTAGATTCTTACCATATCTATGGCTTCCCAAAGATATTCTCCCAGTCAGTAGCTTGTCTTTTCACTTTTTTATAAAGACTTTTGACGAATAAATGTTTTAAATTTTTATGAGGTCCCATCTATTTATGTTGTCTTTTGCTGTTTGTGCTTTTGTTATTATAGTAGATAATCCATTGTTAAAACCTAGACCTGACAGCCTTGCCTCTGCATTATCTACTAAGAATGTTTTTGTTTTAGTTTTCACATTTAGGTCCTTAATTCACATGCTACAACATGGATGGAGTTTGAAGATATAATGTCAAGTGAAATAAGTCAATCACAAAAGGACAAATACTGTATAACCTCACTTATGTAAGAAGACAAGAACAGCCAAATGTATCGAGACCAAAGTTTATTAGTGGTTACCAGGAGCAGGAGGGAAAGGGAAAAGGGATGGGGGGGGGGGTGGATATTGCTTCTGGAGCACTGAGTTTTGGTTTAAGGTGATGGAAAAATAGCATTGATTAAGGGTAGGGTTTCACAGACAATGTAATTGCTGTCAATAAGTTGTATACCTGTAGAAAGTCAAACTGGCAAAAGTTTTGTGACAGATATATTTATAAAAATAAAAAAGGAGTAGCTGCTGAGGCTGCTTATCCTTCATGGGATTTCGTTTCTTGGTTGGGAGGTTTGGGTCATGGTTCTATGATACATCCCAGCTAGTTGGCCTGATATTGTGTTAGTGCTTCTGTTCTATCTCCTAGTTTGTTGCATAGTGCCTGGAGCCTTAAAAGCTTGCAAGTGGCCATCCAAGGCAGAACAATTGGTCTCTATTTGCCTGGAGCAACAGAGAAGGAAGGAGGGCCAGGGATAGGAGGAAGAAATTGAATGTGTGGCTAATTGTCTCCATGAACAACTGCCTCCTTTGCCAGGAGACCAGAACTGGGTGGTGCCCGGCCACCATTACTGAAGAGTCTTTGATCAAAAGGGAGAAAATACAGAATAGAATTTCAAATTCTCATGGACTCCAGATTTTCTGGAGCCATGGAAGTTGGATGAACCCCTGAAACTATCACCCTGAGGTAACCTTTAAATCTTAAGCCTTAAACCAAAAATATCCCCTGAAGTCTTCTTAAAACCAAATAATGTCTGCCTTGAGCATTGTGCTCTTTTAAGAACTATCTATATGGGATCTTACTGACAACAGCAACTTTAAAGATTGAGATAGGAAACATAGGAGGCAGTGAGTTTATGTTAATAGGGGAGGAACAGTTCAGAAAAGGAGGGTGAGAATGGTTGCACAACTCAAAAGAGTGTAATCAATGTCACTGAATTGTACTTGTATAAATTGTTGAATTGGTTTATATTCTGCTGTGTATATTCTCAAAAACAATAAAAAATTAAAATAAAGTCCTACCTAATTTGCAGCAGTGCCACTGCACATAACCTTGGCGAACCCCTCTCATACCTCTCTCCCCTTGTTCCATGAGCTACAGCCACTCTAGCCCTCTTGCTATTCCTTGAATGCTGAGCATGTTCCTGCCTCAGGGTCTTTGGACTTGCTGTTCCCTTTTCCTGGAATGCTCTCTTCGCAGGTATCTGCATAGCTTTCTCCCTTACTTTCTCCAGATCTGTGTTCAAATGTCACCTTCTTGGATAGGTTTTCTCTGACCTCTGTATACAAAATTGCATCCCACCACTCCCACCCAGCATTTCCTATCCTTCATACTGCTTTATTCTTCCTCTTCTCCCCCTCATAGCACTTATTACCATCTAACATACCATAGGTTTACTTATTTGTTTGCATATTGTCTGTTTGCTTTATTGCTGAATATCTCTCATCTAGAGCAGTGCCTAGTTATACCAAACCTGCTGCCATCAAGTCAATTCCGACTCATAGTGACCCTCTAGTTACACAGTAGGTGCTTAATAAATAATTGCTGAATGGATGAATGACCAGGTTATATCAAACTTTGTTACAATGTCATTAAGCTCTGAGGGACGTAGTTTGATCAATGAGCATTTGAGTGTGTTATAACAAGCTTTATTTTCTTTAGGTTCTATTTTCCAACATGACTTTGTTTAAATATTAGAGGAAGAAAGACAGTACCCTCATTTTACATAGTGACCATTTGATAGTTTCTCAGATCTATGGAAACGTCTCTTTTGTTCACTCACCAAACACTTCCTGAATGTCTGCCTCGTGGTCTGCTAGTGATTGGAGGATAAAACTGGTCATGTGACATAATCCATGCTCTGCAGTAGAAGGTGGACTGAGGTGAAACACGCAGGGAAGTAAAAAACCAAAGCAACGTGGAAGGAGGGCAGTAGTTAGATAGACAAAGTTCGGAGGACTCGATGGAGTTTGTGAATGAGGTGTTCCTTGATTTGAGCCTGGAAGGAGCAGTGAGACGCTGGCCATGGAAAAAACACTCTAGGCAAAGAGGTAAGATAAGCCACGGTAAAAAGTCAGGTAAACCAGCTTAGACGTGTTCAGTGAACAAGGTCTTCCAGGTGAGTTGTGTTAGAACACACAGGGCTCTGAGTACCAGACTCAGGGGGGTAACAGGAAGGCTGGAGAGTTCAGGATAGAACAGTGTTTCCAAGCACGGGGCCTGGTGTCGGTGAGACCTCGGTTCTGTTCACTAGCAATGTGATTTCCCTGTGCCTCAGTTTCATCCTATGTGAACCTGAGTTGGTAACAGTGCCCACTCCATAGGGTCATTTTGAGCCTGCATAACATAATGCATGTAAAGTGCTTGGCACATAATAAGCTCTCAAATGTTAGCTGTTATTATTTCACTATTTTTGCATGCAATTCATAAAACATTTCCCCAAATCAGCAGCAATTTCTCAGAAAGATTTGGTAGATAACTCCCATTGGGGCTGGGAAATGAGCTATAAAAGAAAGACTCTCAATAAGCTACTAATGAATAGTTGGGCAGAGTGTGCAGCTATGAAGAGAAAAACATACCTAGGGATTCACAGGCACCGATCTCCCTCTCCCTCTTTCTCTCATTAACAGTTTCACACACACACACACACACACACGCACACACATCTTTTCCAGGTGTTCCTCAAATAGAATTCTGCAAACAATATGTGTAGTAAGCACTCTTGGTGGTATTCCTCCAGGGATGATCCCAGCGCCAGCGTGGAAGAAGGCACTCTAATCACTGTTCCCCTTGAGAAGCCTGCGGTTGCTTGAGTTGAGGAAAGCCTGTAATAAAATGCTGTGCATGAATTGATAAAGTAACTATTATTACTGTAGACAGCAAAGTACAAGAAAGAATGTCCTGGTTAGTTTATTCATGCCTTTGAATCGACAGTTCCCTGGTTTTTTACACACTGAATCCAGCCTTTACAAAGTGAAAATGGTTATGTATGTGAAATCGATATGTCCCACTTCATAAACCTAGTTTATAAAATAAGGTCACTTTTCTTTTAATAATAAAATCTATATGATCCAAAATTCCACTTGCTGACAGACTGTATTCCTTCCTGCCCTAGGATTACCTTTTCCATGATTATCTCAGTCTCTAAGTTTATGAAATTTAAGAATACAAAGTGTTTAGATAAATGTCTATCTCTATTTCAATAGAATAGCAAGTGTTATTATTTAAGTACTATAAGTATTAAGGATAAGTATTATTATTATTCCTACCATCAGTTATCATTCCTGGTATTTCATCTTGACTACTGGAATCAGGATTTGGTGAGCCAAATTAAGGCATAGGATGCCACACTTGTGATACATAGTAGTCACTGAAGCTGATCACAGATATTCCAGCTCCCTTTCCTTCCTGGAACCAGGTAGAATTGTATGTATTCAACCATTTGTGGTCGGATGGAGCCATGTGACTAGTTCTGGGGAAAGGACTACTAAGTGAAAGTAATGAGTGTCATCTCCAGGCAGAAGCATTTTGTTGCTGATGCAGGACCCTCCAGAGCTCTATTTTCACTCTGACAAGAAAACCACATTCCAGATAATGGCTACTCCTGTGTCTTGGTCCCCAGGTGAGAACAGTGAAAAGATGGAGCAGAGCTCCCAGCCAACCTGCAATACAGATATAGTATGAGCAAGAAATGAGTCTTTACGCTTTCAGGCCACTGGAATTTGAGTTTGTTTGTTACTGTGACACATCCTAGCCTACACTGACTGATACACTCACTGATAATCCAAAAAGACTCTTTACCAGTGGATATTTGTAATATGGCATTTCCTAGGGTTTTTCTTAGGGAAAATATGAAGGAAGGAAAAAGAAGGCCCCTTCTTCTAGTATTAGGCTCATCTTTGACAAGGCTCCCAATGTTGTGGCCATTCCTGGCTAGTATTCCCACATCATAACCGTGGCGATGAGATGGCCCAGCCTCGAGCACATGTTCCAACCTTCATTTGACAATCAAGGCACTGTCACCAACCACACCCTGTCTCCATCATGGTGACATTTTGAAATCCTTACCTACTGGCCTCAGTCAGTACTATCTCAATCATCAGAGAATTTCAAATAATATTGAACATAAAAAGGGAAAGAAAAAGGGAGTTCCCAGTAAACTTGGCTCCTTATGCAAATGTGGTCAACTCCTGCCCAGCAATCTTTAAACTCTCTGTACAAGGAATTAGTCGATGTTCAACCATTTCAAGAGGTGGCATATGATCAGGAACCAATGCTACTGAAGGAAGAAGTCCAAGCTGATCTGAAGGCATTGGCGAAAAACAAGGCTTCAGGAATTGATGGAATATCAATTGAGATGTTTCAGCAAACAGATGCAGCACTGGAGGTGCTCACTCGTCTATGCCAAGAAATATGGAAGACAGCTACCTGGCCAACTGACTGGAAGAGATCCATATTTATGCCTATTCCCAAGAAAGGTGATCCAACCGAATGTGGAAATTATACAACAATATCATTAATATCACATGCAATCAAAATTTCGCTGAAGATCATTCAAAAACAGCTGCAGCAGTGTATTGACAGGGAACTGCCAGAAATTCAGGCCGGTTTCAGAAGAGGACGTGGAACCAGGGATATCATTGCTGATGTCAGATGGATCCTGGCTGAAAGCAGAAAATACCACAAGGATGTTTACCTGTGTTTTATTGACTATGCAAAGGCATTCGACTGTGTGGATCATAACAAATTATGGATGACATTTCAAAGAATGGGAATTCCAGAACGCTTAATTGTGCTCATGAGGAGCCTGCACATAGATGAAGAGGCAGTTGTTCAGACAGCACAAGGGGATACTGATTGGTTTAAAGTCAGGAAAGGTGTGTGTCAGGGTTGTATTTTTTCACCACACCTATTTAATCTGTATGCTGAACAAATAATACGAGAAGCTGGACTATATGAAGAACGGGCATCAGGACTGGAGGAAGTCTCCTTAACGACATGCGTTATGCAGATGACACAACCTTGCTTGCTGAAAGTGAAGAGGACTTGAAGCACTTACTAATGAAGATCAAAGACCAAACCCTTCAGTATGGACTGCACCTCAACATAAAGAAAACAAAAATCCTCACAACTGGACCAATGAGTAACATCATGACAAACAAAGAAAAGATTGAAGTTGTCAAGGATTTCATTTTACTTGGATCCACAATCAACAGCCATGGAAGCAGCAGTCAAGAAATCAAACGACGCATTGCATTGGGTATATCTGCTGCAAAGGACCTCTTTAAAGTGTTAAAGAACAAAGATGTCACCTTGAAAACTAAAGTGCGCCTGACCCAAGCCATGGTGTTTTCAATTGCATCAATGCATGTGAAAGCTGGACAATGAATAAGGAAGACCAAAGAAGAATTGACGCCTTTGAATTGTGGTGTTGGTGAAGAATATTGAATATACTATGGGCTGCCAAAAAAACAAACAAATCTGTCTTAGAAGAAGTACAACCAGAATGCTCCCTAGAAGCAAGGACGGAGAGACTGTGTCTTATATACTTTGGATATGTTGTCAGGAAGGATCAGTTCCTGGAGAAGGACATCATGCTTGGCAGAGTAAAGAGTCAGCGGAAAAGAGGACGACCCTCAACGAGGTGGATTGACACAGTAGCTGCAACAATGAGCTCAAGCATTACAATGATTGTAAGGATGGCTCAGGACCAGGCAGTGTTTCGTTCTGTTGTGTATAGGGTCGCTATGAGTCGGAACTGACTGGATGGCACCTAACAACAACAACATACAAGGAATTATGAAATGGGTGGCTTTGCCACACCCAAAATTTATCACCTAATTTCCGTACATCAGGTACCTTGCTTTTCCTCCTGTCCCTTACTAGCACTGGGTAGAAACCTCTCTTGACCATTTCTCAGGATCTTTGCAATTTCTGTTTGCAGGTCTGTCCCCAACCGGACTGTGAATGTTCTAGTATCTAGGATTTAAATACTTTTCCTTTCCCTATTCTAGCTGCTTAACAAAATATCTGGCATATGAGAGGGGCTTACCTTTGAACACCTAGTTTAGGTATCACATCCCAAATGAAGCCCTTTCTTGACCTCCTTCAACCTCCCACCCACTGAGAACTATGGTGTGGCTTGGGTCAGACACACCTTAGTCTTCAAGGTAACATCTTTGCTTTTCAACACTTTAAACAGGCCTTTTGCAGCAGATTTGCCCAGTGCAATGCGTCTTTTGATTTCTTGACTGCTGCTTCCATGGCTGTTGATTGTGGATCCAAGTACAATGAAATCCTTGACAATTTCAGTGTTTCCCCATTTATCATGATGTGGCATATTGGTCCAGTTGTGAGGATTTTTGTTTTCTCTATGTTGAGGCGTAATCCATACAGAAGGCTGTGATCTTTGATCTTCACCAGTAACTGCTTCAAGTCCTCTTCGTTTTCAGCAAGCAAGGTTGTGTCATCTGCATTATGTGGGTTGTTAATGAGTCTTCCAATCCCGATGCCCCATTCTTCTTCATATAGTCCAGCTTCATGGATTATTTGCTCAGCATACAGACGAGTAAGTATGGTGAAAGGATATAACCCTGACACAGCACCTTTCCTGACTTTAAACCAATCAGTATCCCCTTGTTCTCTCTGAACAACTGCCTCTTCATCTATGTAGAGGTGCCTCATGAGCACAATTAAGCGTTCTGGAACTCCCATTCTTTGAAATGTTATCCATAATTTGTTATGATCCACACAGTCGAATGCCTTTGCATAGTCAATAAAACACATGTAAACATATTTCTGGTATTCTCTGCTTTCAGCCAGGATCCATCTGACATCAGCAATGATATCCCTGGTTCCAGGTCCTCTTCTGAATCTGGGCTGAATTTCTGGCATTTCCCTGTCAATATACTGCTGCAACCACTTTTGAATGATCTTTGGCAAAATTTTACTTGCCTGCAATATTAATGATATTGTTCTATAATTTCCACATTCGGTTGGATCACCTTTCTTGGGAATAGGCATAAGCATGGATCTCTTCCAGTCAGTTGGCCAGGTAGCTGTCTTCCAAATTTCTTGGCATAGACAAGTGAATACTTCCAGCACTGCATCCGTTTGTTGAAACGCTTCAACTGGTTTTCTGTCAGTTCCTGGAGCCTTGTTTTTCACCAATGCTTCAGTACAGCTTGGATTTCTTCCTTCAGTACCATTGGTTCCTGCTCATATGGTACCTCCGGAAATGGTTGAACGTCGACCAATTCTATTTGGTATAGTTAATCTGTGTATTCCTTCCATCTTTGAGAACTGTGGTAGAGATAGCCATTCACTCTTTTATGTGCCCTCCAGCCTGGTAAACTTGTATCCGTGCAGTACCTCAATTTATGGTTCTTATTTGTGAAACCCTGGTGGCATCGTGGTTAAATGCTATGGCTGCTAACCAAAAGGTCGGCAGTTTGAATCCACCAGGTGCTCCTTGGAAACTCTATGGGGCAGTTCTACTCTGTCCTATAGGGTCACTATGATTTGGAATCAACTCTACGGCAGTGGTTTTGGTTTTTTGTATTTTTGAACAAGTCTGTCTCTTCCTTACAGACTGTTTCCCCTGATCTCCTGGAAAGGCAATTTTTATTTTCTTGGTAGCTCCATCAACTAATGCATGACCTTGTCTATCTTTGTTGAATTATCAAACATACAATTTATAGAGCCACATAAATACACACATACAGTTAATAGTTGGAAGACTATAGTATGATTTGGGCTTATTTCTTATTCATCCTGAAAAAGGATAGATTAAAAAAAATTCAAAAGAAAGAAAGAGAGAAACAGAAAAGTAAATATATGGCTGTTAGTCAAAATTAACATCTATAGCTGGTGTCATGAATTGAATTGTGTTCCCCGAAAATATGTGTATCAATTTGGCCATGATTCCCAGTATTGTGTGATTGCCCACCATTTTGTCATCTTATGTGATTTTCCTATGTGTTATAAATCCTATCTCTACTATGTTAATGAGATGGGATTGGTGGCAGTTATGTTAATGAGGCAGGGCACATTCTACAAGATCAGATTGTGTCTTAAGCCAATCTCTTTTGAGATAGAAAAGAGAGAAGCAAGCAGAGAAACATGGGAACCTCATACCACCAAGAAACAAGAACCAGGAGAATAGCACATCCTTTGGACCCTGCACTGAGAAGCTCCCTGACCAGGCAAAGATTGATAGCAAGGACCTTCCCCCAGAGCCGACAAGTAAGAAAGCCTTTCCCTGGAGCTGATGCCCTGAATTTGGACTTGTAGCCTTCTAGACTGTGAGAGAATAAATTTCTCTTTGTTAAAGCCATCCACTTGTGGTATTTCTGGTATAGCAGCACTAGATGACTAGTGCTTATATGGTGTCCAACCAGCTGAAAGGTCCTTCCCTTCTACCGTGAAGTATCTTATCTAATCTAAGCAGTCCTTCAATACCCTCTCCTATTTGCTCTCTTTTTCAACCACTCTCAGCCTGTGAGATCTCCATCTGCTCTGAACACCTGCCATGATACATTATCACTACTTAGGCACTTAATTGCATGCTGTCTCATATCCTAATTTCAATGTTTTCCAACTATCTATTCTGTCAGCTTAACTTAACTATATTCCCTTTTGAGTGCAGGGACTTGGTCATATACATATTCTGTACTTCTTCAATAACCTTTATACTTCCAAGTATTTTGAAATCCCGTTGCCTGAGTCGACTCTGACTCGTAGCGACCCTGTAGGACAGAATAGAACTGCCCCATGGAATTTCCAAGGCTGTATCTTTACAGAAGTAGACTGCCACATCTTTCTCCCACAGAGCAGCTGGTGGGTTCAAATTGCCAACCTTTCGATTAGCAGCCAAGTACTTAACCACTGTGCCACCAGGGCTTTTTGCTTCCATGTTAAAAAAAAAAAATGTACAGTAGGGATTTAATACTTGTTGGATGGGTGGATAAATAAATAGCCCATAAATGGGTGTTTGTATACTTCATTTTACATAATTCTGCCAAAATGACATTACTGATCTTTCATCATGACTCAAGTTGTTTTTCCAGTAGTAGTTATAATTTGGCCTTGATGTGTTGATGCCTTTTCTCACGCCTTTGCTGGGAAGGTGTACAGCACAAGGGAAAAATGCAAATATAATCCACACATCCATGACCAATCGATTTTCAATAAGGGAGCCGAATCTATTCAATGGGGAAAGAAGAATAGTCTCTTCAACAAGTGGTGCTGGGACAACTGGATTTTTGCATGCAAAAGAATGAAGCTGGACCCATACCTCACACCATATGCAAAAATTAACTCAAAATGGAACAATGACCTAAATATAAGAGCTAAAACCATAAACCTCTTAGACAAAAACATAGGGGTAAAGCTTTAGGACCTTCTTTTAAGCAATGGATTTTTAGATTTGACACCAAAAACACAGGCAACAAGAGAAAAAATAGATAAACTGGACTTCATCAAAATTAAAAACTTTTGTGCATTAAGGGACATTATCAAGAAAATGAATAGACAACCTACAGAATGGGAAAAAAGATTTTTAAACTATATATCAGATAAGAGTTTAATATCCAGAATAGATAACGAACTTTTTAAACTCAACAACAAAAAGACTAACAATCCAATTTAAAAATGGGCAAAGGACTCGAATAGACATTACTCTAAAGAAGATATATAAATGGCTAACATAACGCTCTTAAGAGATGCTCAGCATCATTAGTCATCAGGGAAATGCAGGTCAAAACCACAATGAAATACCACTTCATATGCACTAGGGTCCCTTTTATAAAAAGAAAAACAAACAGAAAATAACAAGTGTTGGAGAGGATGTGGAGAAATAGGAACACTCGTAAATTGCTGGTGGGTATATAAAATGGTACAGCCACTGTGGAAAACAGTTGGAAATTCCTCAAAAAGTTAAACAAAGAAATATAATCCAGCAATTCCACTGCTTGGTATATACATACTCAGAAGACTTTCAAGTGGTGAGTCAAAGAGACTCCCCAATGTTCATTACAGCACTATTTATAATAGCCAAATGGTAGAAATAACCCATGTCTGCCCGCGTCCAAAGAATACTACAGAATAGGCAAGAACGGGAAAACAGACACGCATGCTGTCACAGCCATGTCTGTCCGAGTCCAAGAAACATTACAGAATCATCAGTATATATTAACATTACAAATGGGCAAAACCACTGAAAGCTTCACCTTTTCACAGATTGGCTAGAAAGCGTGATTCTACATTTTGAATCCTCTTTCTTAACAATCATTGATACAGGTTTCAGTCAGGAGGGGTCTTCATTGGTCCAACAAATTTTCTATTCACTAAATCTTTTTTTTTTTTTAATTTTTATTGAGCTTCAAGTGAACGTTTACAAATCAAGTCAGTCTGTCACATATAAGTTTATATACACCTTACTCCATACTCCCACTTGCTCTCCCCCTGATGAGTCAGCCCTTCCAGTCTCTTGTGACAATTTTGCCAGCTTCCAACTCTCTCTATCCTCCCATCCCCCCTCCAGACAGGAGATGCCAACACAGTCTCAAGTGTCCACCTGATACAAATAGCTCACTCTTCATCAGCATCTCTCTCCTACCCACTGTCCAGTCCCTTCCATGTCTGAGTTGTCTTCGGGAATGGTTCCTGTCCTGGGCCAACAGAAGGTTTGGGGACCATGACCGCCGGGATTCCTCTAGTCTCAGTCAGACCATTAAGTATGGTCGTTTTGTGAGAATTTGGGGTCTGCATCCCACTGATCTCCTGCTCCCTCAGGGGTTCTCTGTCGTGCTCCCTGCCAGGGCAGTCATCGGTTGTGGCCGGGCACCAACTAGTTCTTCTGGTCTCAGGATGATGTAAGTCTCTGGTTCATGTGGCCCTTTCTGTCTCTTGGGCTCATAGTTATCGTGTGACCTTGGTGTTCTTCATTCTCCTTTGATCCAGGTGGGTTGAGACCAATTGATGCATCTTAGATGGCTGCTTGTTAGCATTTTTAAGACCCCAGCCAGACACCACATTTCAAAATGGGATGCAGAATGTTTTCATAATAGAATTATTTTGCCAATTGACTTAGAAGTTCCCTTAAACCATGGTCCCCAAACCCCCACCCTTGCTCTGCTGACCTTTGAAGCATTCAGTTTATCCCAGGAACTTCTTTGCTTTTGGTCCAGTCCTATTCACGAAATCTTAATAGAAAAAGATAAAAGTGGAAAGTCTTTTGTGTTCCCATTGATTTGTTTCCCTAAAAGATATCTTCCAAGGTTATCTTAGCTATTGTCTTTATATCTTAGGGCCCAGGTGATGTGTCCCTGTGAGTTCTTGTGAGTCCCCGCTCCAGCTGGGTCACATTCTCAAGGACAAGAAATAATGATTCCAATATTATTTCCTAAATCAAACCAAATGTAACTGGTATACATAGAATACCCACCAGTTGCTGTCAAGTCGATTCCAACTCACGGCAATCCAATGTATGTCAGAGTAAGCTGTGCTTCATAGGGTTTTCAGTGGCTGATTTTTCAGAAGTAGATCACCAGGCCTTTCTTCCAAGGTGCCTCTGGGGGGACTTGAGCCTCCAACCTTTCCGTTAACAGTGAGCACGTTAACTGTTGGCATCACCCAGGGACTCCACATATTTTAAAAATAATAATGATAAAATCTGCACTACAAACTCACAGAATAATTAGGAGGGTTAAAGCTAATCACAGATGTGAGGTTGCTGTGTAGGCTTTATTATGCAAACGTTTGCTGCTGAGAGTCCCTTGGTTAAAATCTCTTTTCTCAAGAGAGAGAATTTAGAAAGAATCAAATTATGCAGATGATGTTTTGGGTTGTGCATCTTGGGAGTTAAAAAAAAAATTCTCAACAGAGTTCATCAGAAACCTTGAGACATTCAGATACAAGCTGAACAGAATAAGAAATGTCCATAAACTGTACATGACAAGCTCTCTACGAGGAAATGATTTACATAAAACCTGGTGCCCAGCACAGAGCAAATGCTAAATAACTCTTTGTTTTTTTCATTTTATTTTAAAATTTAAAAGTTACAAAAGTAAGCAGAGAGTCAGCCATCCCTCGGCTTCTGTCCCGCAGCCATCCAATATTCTTTCTTTACCAGTTTCTTCTGCATCTTTCCAGAGTTATTCTATACATTCACAAGCTTATACACAATCTTTAATTTTTTTCAGACAAACATTAGCATCCCATACATAATGGTCTGCATTTTTTTTAATTACGTAATGTATCTTGGAAGTGTCTTCATATCAGTGCCTATAAACCAAAAAAAAAAAAAAAAAGACCAAACCGCTGCCGGCGAGGATTCCGACT
Source organism: Elephas maximus indicus (assembly GCF_024166365.1). NCBI lineage: Eukaryota > Metazoa > Chordata > Mammalia > Proboscidea > Elephantidae > Elephas > Elephas maximus. The sequence continues at coordinate 38,851,343 of NC_064837.1, read as the reverse complement.
CATAGCGACCCTTATAGGACAGAGTGCAACTGCCCCACACAGTTTCCAAGGAGCCCTGGTGGCTTCCAGCTGCCGACCTTTCAGTTAGCGACCGGGGCACTTAACCGCTACCCACCAGGGTCTCCTTCAGTGCCTACAGAGCTATTTCATTGTGACAGCTGCAGAGAACTACGCGTACGGCCCAGCGGTGATTTATGTCAACGTTTATTGTTGGCCATGTAGATGGTTTCTGATCATTTGCAGTATAACACAGTGACGTAAGGAACGAATATCCTCCCAGGGGACGTCTTTTCACAGAAGTGCGAGTCCTTGTGTAGGATCAACTCCGAGCTGTGGAATACGGGATTCAGAGGGCGTTCTGTACCTGTGTGCAGTTACTTCGTTTGAATTTTTAATACCCGTCGAATCTGATGAATTTGTAGCAAGCCTCGTGGGGCGCGAGGCAGCTCTCCAAGGCTGCAGGTTACTGAGGGTGGTGTCTGCGCTTTCCCGAGGCAGAGCGCCCTCCGACTGCGCGGGAAGGCAGCACGCGCAAAGGCCCCGCACCCGCTCGCGCCCGCTGGCCGGTCCCGCCGAGCCCGGCCCGCCTCCCGGCGCGACCCCACCCCTGCGCCCGGCGCCCTAAGCCGCTTCCAGGAGAGCCCGGCACGTGCGTTTCCACGTGAGGCTTCCGGGCGGCGCGCGAGTGGAAGTGCGCATGCGCCTGCCGCTGGGGAAAGTAGGTCAGGCTCCTCCTCTCACGTGACCGTTCCCCTCAGCTAGCCCGTCGCTTCCCAGCCCCGGCGCAGCCTGGAATCGCTCTGCAGCAAACGTGACGGGGCCGGGCGCGGGCGGAGGCGGGCCCGACCTGCGAGCGCCCGGCGCCCGCGAGGATCTCACGGTTCTCCTCCCACCGGAATGCTCCGCTCAGAAGTCGGGCGGGCAAATGGAAGCGCTGCTAGCGGGTGTCCCGGGTTGGGAATGAATGGGGAGAGGGGAAAAAAAAAAAAGCGACCTCAAATTTCTGACGGCGGGCTTAGGAAGCGGGCACAGGGCTGAGGAATATATCCCATCGTAATGCTTTTTGGAGCAGTTTTGTCTGAAAGAAGGGATCGCGCGCCACGTGTCCGTGTAAACCGAAATACACTGATCTTTTGCGATCCTAATTTGTCTGTGGGGTAATTGCGACATCCAGGGAAACAAACTTTGTAAAAGCACATGGAAGAATGTTGATGGTACCTAGAGTTGTGCAGCAATGTAACGCGGGCCCATATCTGATCTCCTCTTACCCACTCTCCAGAAAGGGTACCCCCACCCCAAAAGGGTTTGTTTTTTTTTTTTTACTTTATAAGACTTTTTATTTACTGAGGTGAACCTGGCATAACAGGCAAGTAAACATTTCACAGTGTACAATTCAGTGGAGTTCAGTGCATTTGTAAAGTTGCACAACGACCACCTCTAGTTTCAAAACGTTTTCATCGTCCTAGAAGAACGCTGTACCCATGAAGTAGGTCACTTCCATCCCACCCTCCTTCCATCCCCTGTGTGTGGATTTCTGTATGGATTTACCTATTCCAAATATGTCATATAAAAGGAATCGTACATTACGTGACGTTTTATAGCTAGCTTTTTTTATTTGACATAATGTCTTGCGGTTCATCCAAGTTCAGCATGTATCAGGACTTCCTTCTTTTTTATGGCTGAATAATGTTCTGTTTTATGTATATTCCACCATTTGTCTATCCATCCATCTGTGGATAGATATCTGGGTTGTTCCCACCTTTTGCTACTACGAGTGGTGCTGTAAACACTCCTGTACAAGTTTTTGTGTGGATGCATGCTTTCGTTTTTCTTCGCTAGATACCTAGCTGTGGAATTGCTGGGTCATATGGTGAGTCTGGAGCCATGGTGGCACTGTGGTTAAGCATTTGGCTACTAACCAAAAGGTTGGCAGTTCAAATCCATCAGCCACTCCTTGGAAACCCTGTGAGGCAGTTCTACTCAGTCCTATAGGGTTGGTATGATAAGTCTATGTTTAACTTTTTGAGAAAAAAATGAAAAACCAAACCTGTTGCCATCGAGTGGATTCCAACTCATAGCGGCTCTACAGGACAGAGCAGAACTGCCCCATAGTTTCCAAGGAACGCCTGGTGGATTCAAACTGCTGATCTTTTGGTTAGCAGCCATAGCACTTAACTACTACTCCGCCAGGGTTTCCTTTTGAGGAAACACCAAGCTATTTTCCACAGCAGCTGCACCATTTTACATTCCAACCAGCAATGTGCTAGGATTCCTACTGTTCCACGTCCTTGTCTACATTTGTTATTTTCTGTTTTGTTTTGTTTTACTGTAGCTATCCTAGTGGGTGTGAAGAAATATTGTGGTTTTTGCTTTGCATATTCTAATGACCAATGTTGTTGAATAGTTCTTTTCACGTGCTTCTTGACCATTTCAAGAAGACTTTTAGGCAAATTCCTCCTCTTCCATAAGAGACTTTGGTGGTGATGGTGTTGCTCATAAGGTGGGCTGAAGGGGCAGGGGGTGAAGACAGCAGCTCAAAATCAACTGAAGCCTAAATTTTATGTATTAGGAATAGTTTTACTTCTTGTTCCCACTCCTGACTTTTAACTTGCACAAACAGCCTCTGCCAAAACTACTTGCAATCCAGTGGGGGAGGCTGACAAGCAAAATCAATGGGTTACATGCAATGGGCTATAAATGTTTCAATAGAGGTGTGCCCAGGTGTTACATAAGCACGGAGGAGGAGGGGGACCCAAACTCCGGGGTGGGCACCCTGAGTCTTGAAGGCTAAGTGGGAGTTAGCTGGCAGAGAATTAAGGCAGAGGGGGTGGAAAAGTGTACCAAACAAAGGTAACTACTAATAGTTACATAACATGTCCCTTAAGGATTTTTTTTACTATACATAATTGTCTGAGCCGTGCGTATGGTTGGAATGTATATTGTTTCCATTTATGTTGCTCTAAGCCTGTCTTTAATGAGCATCATTGTGAATAATGCTTTTTGTCCCCACTTTTATGTTAATCTTTGGAGTGGGATAGTACATAAAGCATTGTCAAATTATTTCCCGAATATGTTATACTAATTTATACCCCCCCCCCAAAAAAAAAGCCTGTTGCTGTAGAGTTGATTCTGACTCCTAGCGACCCGATAGGACAGAGTAGAACTGCCCTGATAGAGTTTTCAAGGAGTGCCTGGCGGATTCGAACTGCTAACCAAAGGGTAGCTGCAGCACTTAACCACTATGCCACCAGGGTTTCCAGTTTATACCAAGGTGGTATTTAAATATTTAGCATTCAGGCAGTAAATGGTCCATTAGTTATTTCAAATCAATGAAGCTTGTTGAGATTAACACTTGGTTTACTAGAATGCCATAAATCATAATAAAACATTTTGGTTTTTTTGTGACCCGTGATAAAATTCTAATTGAATTCAAGTTTGAGAAATGGGCAGTATCAGACCAGTGCATTTAATTCTTAGAGGGAACCGCCTAGGATGTACAAGGTGAGAACTAGAGGAAGCGGGGAGTGAGACAAACTAAAGCAGCTCTGGTTGCCCCTTTCTTACTGTAAATCAAGAGTAACAGAGAAAGAAGCTCCACACAAGACAGAGCAAGCAAAGAAGCTTCCATACTTCTCTGCCAATGTCAGAAGAAAAGCAGCAGAATCAAAAGGACCCCAGGTCTGCCCTAAGAGGCCACTATAATTTGTAGCAGGAAAGCTGGTCATGTGTTTAAAATAAATTTCGGGCAATGTATGAACTTCCCAATGTCGTGTCTGTTGCCATTTGTACCTGAAAGGCAAGGACAAAAGGCAGTTTAGGTAGTATGGACAACACATGAAGAAGGTATCTTCCTTTTTGCCTGTATTCAGCTAGATCATTAAGGAAAACTAAGCGTGGAGTAGAATTATAATTTCCAGAGACTTGGCTATGGTTCACACTGTGGTTGTTTCCATTATATTCATTCTTCACCTTTTGTAGTGACGTCACATTTTAGGGTGTATTCTACCTCCCCTCATGAGTCAAGGGCCAACTGGAAGGCAGCTATCAGACAATACCAACTTCAGGGGTTGACCTTCATTGATTTAACAAATCAAGGCTGTTCCATTGAGCTGTTTATGATGACTAGAAGAGTTAATGCATCAAAATCAGTTAAAAGTTCCTGGCACCTATTAAGCACTCAATGAATATCAATTGTTGATGTTGTTGTTATCATTAGTGTAACAATGACTCACTCAATCAGACGGAGACTTAGACTTGTTTCAGTGGTTACATGATGACCTTTTCTCGGTGGATGGGGGTGAAAAAGCAGTTATAACTATTCATTCCATCTTCCCACTTTGAGGGAAGCCAACCCAACCACACACCTGAGAAACAGGAAGGGGCAGTGGAGGCCATGACCTGATCAAACTTCACTTGCAGTCACCACTGCTTCTTGACATTTCAGTTATTTGAGCCAACCACATTCCATTTGTTACTGCAGTCATTTGAGTTGGGTTTTCTGTTGTCTGCAACAGAAGCATCCTACCTGACACCATGCCCAGGGCCTCATTTTAGAAGTGATAACACTGACATTCTGTGCTGAGCATGGACTTGTTGAAGAATGGAATTAAATCTCAACTTCGTGGGAGATGAATACAATGATCCAACAAGACATTATATCTGTCATGAGGATTATTTAGTATCAGATCTTCAACCTTATTCTAAATCTTGTTTCCAAGGTTTTTGATTAGGGGTGTGTGTGTGTGTGTGTGTGTGTAGGTGCTGAAGAGGGGAGACAGATTGAGATTGGAAGAGCACTTCTCTGAGTATGGTTCCAGAAAAAAAGACAGCATGTACGGAAGCTCTAAGTCTATTTGAAATGTCTTTTGTCAAAGAACAATCCACGCTGATGGCAGGAAAGCACATATAAAGGTAGCTTTGATTATTTTATTCTTTGTGTGCCTCCGTGAAGATGGGCGACTTTGCTAAAGAATCTGTTTCAGGCTAATTTTTCTCTCTTTTTTTCTTTTAATATTTCTTGGCTAATGTGTTGGTGCTTTACTGGAGTAGACTCATTTCTGGACATGATTAAACAGCTGTTTCTCTGTTCTTTCTAATTTCAGTAAAGCAGCCTTCCAAAAAGAATGGACAGCTCAGTTTATATTTCCAGGTTGGCCACTGAATAGAATTATGTGTACTGTAGGGAAAAGCTGTGTGACATTGAAGGGGTCACTTCCCCACTCAAGGCTCAATTTCTCCAAATGAAACAACTAGACTCTATGAGTTCTCAGGTTCTATCCATCTACTCACTGTATGACTGGATGAAAAGAAGGTACTTTGGTTTCTTTGCTGGGTTTTTTAGGAAAACTGCACATATCGGTCTCAGATGCCCTTTCCCAGCATGCAATTGGCCAGTAAGCCCCACCTCCATCAAATATTCACTATGGACAACCAAGGAGGGTTTCTCTGAGAATAAGGTGATTCAGGTCTCCCATCTTTGAACATGTTTCTGGTTATTTCATTGTACAATTCTTTTATTTTTTCCTGGAGTGAAGAAAGGAACAAGAAAGGAAAATTGTGTGAAGTGGAAGTCAGCATTCAACAGAAAATATTTTGCTATTTCAAGGCAGCGTACCATCCCAGGGAAGGTGTGCTCTTGATCAGATTTTCTTCACCAGGGGGGCAGATCAAAATCACCCATGAGATTTTTTAAATACATGTGCCTGGGACTCCACTTCTCAAAGTCTTGAATAAGTAAGTCTAAGGAGAAGGGCCTGAATACTGTGCACCCAACACCAGTTCAGAGCTATTGGTTGGGTCCAAACCATTTCCTCCTTCCTGTTAAATTATCCGCAGGTCCTTTTAGCCAATGATACTAAAACGTCTTGTATTACACTGTACAGCTCACACTAATGGAAATACGTCTGCAAACAAGAGGGACACTTCTTCCTAAGTTACATATTAGGGATTTTAATTGATTATAAGAAAAAAATCTAAATAATTCTGAGAATTTTACCTAGTTTGCCATTCCAAGTGCTTTTAGCATTTCTAAAACTAGGTATATAATGATTTGATACAGAGCTACTATATTCTAAACTATACATGGCATTTGCAAAAGATGGAGAGCAATATATGGTATCAGTGTTCTCTGTTAAATCATTGAGGTATATTCCAGAATTATAGTACTGGAATAACAAGAGGCGTGATTGCATCAACCTTCTCAGAGTTTATTTAAGGAAATTGTATTTGTTTGCTGAACTGTACATTAAACAGGTCTAGCCTTCCACTGGAAACCCTGGTGGCGTAGTGGTTAACTGCTAACTAAGAGGTTGGCAGTTCAAATTCACCAGGTGCTCCTTGGAAACCCTGTGGGGCAGCTCAGTTCTACTCTGTCCTGTGGGGTCACTATGAGTCGGAATTGACAGCAATGGGTTTGGTTTTGGTTTAGCCTTCCACTCCTTTAGGCTTGCATCTCTATGGCTGCATATGGAATCTAGTCTCATTGGACTTCAGTAAAGAGCATCCAGGGAGAGAAAAGGACAATATTTACTCAAAACATAGAAGAACAAAGAATTGCTCATCTCCACAAGTCCAGATTTTGAAGCAGTGAGCAAGCAGAGGTTTCAGAGTCAAACAGAATGTGCTTGAGACCCAGCTCCCTCTTGCCACTACTAAACCCACTGCCACAGAGACAATTCCTACTCATAGCGACCCTATAGGACAGAGTAGAACTGCCCTGTAGGGTTTCCAAGGAGTGCCTGGTGGATTCAAACTGCCGACCTTTTGGTTAGCAGCCACAGCTCTTAATCTTGACGCTACCAGGGTTTCCCCTTGCCACTACTAGTCCTGTGTAACTCTACCCATTACTTCATCTTCCAAGCTTCGGAGTCTTACCTACACTATGGTGGTAACCACACTTACGCAACAGGGCTTCTGTAAGGATCAGAGCAAGGATGATGTATGTAAAGTGCTTGGAACCCAATAAGCACCATCATCACCATTTTCATAGGAAAAAATAGCCAGAGGCAAATAAGCGAGGATTTACTTTTCCTTCATGTTGCTAGCTTTAATCCAGTGGGCTCCAACTCCTAGTGACCGTTTATGTTGCCTGCTACACCGTCTTCATGATCGATGGTATACTTGAGTCCATTGTTTAGGCTACTATGTCAATCCATCTCATTAAGGGTTTCCCTCATTTTTTTGACCCTCCACTTTACCAACCATAATGTCCTTTTCTAGCAATTGGACTTTCCTGATGACATGTCCACAGTAAGCTAGTTAAGTCTTACACATTCTTGCTTCTAAGGAGCATTCTGGTTGTATTTCTTCTAAGACTGATTTGTTGGTTCGGTCAGTCCATGATAGAGTCAATATTCTTCATCAGTATCCTCTCACCTTTCCTTTATAGTTTCATCTTAATGAGAGGATTTCAGTAGGAATTAGACTAAATTTGGAAAGGCCCTAACAGCCCATTTATGAATGGGGATGCCATATCAAAGTGCCTGCTTCTCTATAGATGAAGCACAAAATGTGTACAAATATCAAGCTATCTGTAAAGTGTTCACGGGAATAAAAACAAGATGCCTTTGCACTATGCAATAGCTATGAACTGATAGTTTCCCTTGAAGTCTAGTGAAAACTTGAACTCCCTGGAGTTGGGGTGCTGCAATCTTTTGGAGCAATTTTTTTTCAACACAGGAGGAAGTGGATCCAAATAGGATGTGTAGTGTTTACAAGATCTCAGATTCTTACAGAACCTAGGATTAGGAAGAACAAAGAAGGCGGCTGTGCCTTAGTTGTCTTAAGGGAACGGGAGAAAATTGAACCCTTAAAAAGAAATTTTTTTAAAAAAAGAAATAACCGATGAAGATCCTGAACTTCTTGGGACAAATTCACGTATCTAAGCAAGTAGAGGCAGAAAGGAAGGAAGGATTGTGATATTAAAATCAGGCATTTGAGATCAAGGGGAAAACTTGAAGTATTTTGTAATTATGAATGATGCAGCCCACAATGAAGATACAAATCTTTTACAACATAAAAATACAAAAATAAAATGTTTGTAATAATGAGTATATACGTCAACTATTTACCCTGTAAATACAGAATGTGTGTGTGTTTTTTTTTTTTTAAGTGCTGGAATATATGTAAAAGTTACTACCTATCAGGACCCAAAGAAACACTTGATAAATTTCAAATATGGACATGGTGTTAGCAGTGGTTAACTCCGAAGGTGTTATTTGTGTGTGTGTGTGTGCTTTTTTATATTAGTTAACTTTTTATAACAAACATGTATCACCTTTATAAGAAAAAAATAAGTTTTTTTCACTTAAAAAGAATACATAATAGGTACTAGATAATCACCCTGTTACAGATATAAGTATTAAGCATGTGTTCTGGATTATTTCATTTCATCTTCACAACTCCTGAAGTAATTTGGAAGACAGCTACTTGGCCAAATGACTAGAAGAGATCCATATTTGTGCCCATTCTAAAGAAAGGTAATCCAACAGAATGTGGAAATTATCAAACAATATCATTAATAGTAACCCAGTGCCCTTGAGTCGATTCCGACTCATAGCGACCCTATAGGACGGAGTAGAACTGCCCCATAGAGTTTCCAAGGACACACAAATAAACTTTTGCTGAAGATGATTCAAAAGAGGTTGCAGGAGTACATTGATAGGGAACTTTCAGAAATTCAAGCTGGATTCAGAAGAGAATGTGGAAACAGGAATATCATTGCTGATGTCAGATGGATCCTGGCTGAAAGCAGAGAATACCAGAAAGATGTTTACCTATGTTTTATTGGCTATGCAAAGGCATTCGACTGTGTGGATCATAACAAATTATGGATAACATTGTGAAGAACGAGGTTTCTATAACGCTTAAGTGTGCTCATGAGAAACCTGTATATAGACCAAGAAACAGTCGTTTGAACAAAACAAGGATGCTGAGTGGTTTAAAATCAGGAAAGGTATCCATCAGGGTTGTATCCTTTCACTATACTTATTCAGTCTGTATGCTGAGTAAATAACCTGAGAAGCTGGACTATATCAAGATTAGAGGAAGACTCATTGACGTATGACACAACCTTGCTTGCTGAAAGTGAAGAGGACTTGAAGCATTTACTGATGAAGATCAAAAACTACAGCCTTTAGTATGGATTACACCTCAGCATAAAGAGAACAGAATTCCTCACAACTGGACTAATAAGCAGCATCATGATAAATAGAGAAAAGAATGAAGTTGTCAAGGATTTCATTTTACTTGGATCCACAATCAACGCCCATGGAAGCAGCAGTCAAGAAATCAAAAGACACATTGCATTGGGTAAATCTGCTGCAAAAGCTCTCTTTAAAGTGCTAAAACGCAGGGATGTCACTTTGAGGACTAAGGTGCGCCTGACCCAAGCCATGGTATTTTCAGTCGCCTTATATGCATACAAAAGCTGGACAATGAATAAGGAAAATGGAAAAAGAATTGATGCCTTTGAATTATGGTGTTGGCGAAGAATATTGACTATACCATGGACTGCCGAAAGAACGAACAAATCTGTCTTGGAAGAAGTACAGCCAGAATACCCCTTAGAGGCAAGGATGGTGAGACTTTGTCTCACATACTTTGGACCTGTTATCAGGAGGGACCAATCCCAGGAGAAACACTCATGCTTGGTAGAGAGTCACCTAAAAAGAGAAGGACCCTCAACAAGATGGATTGACACAGTGGCTGCAACAATGGGCTCAAACATAGCAATGATTGTGAGAATGGACAGGACTGGGCAGTGTTTTGTTCTGTTGTGCATGGGGTCGCTATGAGTTGGAACCAACTTGATGGCACCTAACAAAAACAACAACAATTACTATGTTGTAAATGTATGAAGAATGTGTCCTGAATTATTTCATTTCATCTTCACAACAAACCCTGAAGTATCATGGCAAAGACTGTTGGTTTCTCCCTCTCCCCCTCCCCCTTCCCTGCCCCGTTCATTCTCTACTTCTATAATAACAGAGGTTTTAGGTGACCATAAGGTCTCTGTGTGGTACAAATGGTTTGCTCTCAGCTTCTAACCCACTCGTGGGAGAAAGTTCTGATGATCTACTATTGTAAACAGTACAGCCAAGAAAACCCTATGGAGCTCAGTTCTACTGTGTCACACATGGGGTTGCCATGAGTCGGAATCACTTCTGAATGACACTTGCCCTTTAAATCTCTGGGGATTGCTTATTTTTTGTAATCTATCGGGCTGAAAGGAAGTTTGAGATCAGCCTGGTTATTTCTTCCTTTAGAGCAGTCTGATTCTCCTGCTAAGGTATTTACAGGCTGTAAATTTTAGATTAGCAACTTCATAAAGATATGTGATAGTACTCATCTGTATTTAATCATTTTGAAACAACACTGTAGACCCTTCGATGTATGGATTTCTAACTTCTATCCTTGAATTTTCCTATTATATTATTTTTTTTCTCTGTTATTAACTTCAGAAACACCAACCATCTGTCTTAACTTTCTCATTCTTTCAACAAATATTAAATAAGTGTTGGCTGCCACTCTTAACATTACTATGTGCCAGGCATTGCTCTGTATATCAGCAATAAGAATGAACAGGATAGACAAAGTGTCCATTCCATGGAGCTAATTTTTTTATTGGAAGGAGGCAGAAAATAATTAAGAAAACTGAAAACTAAATGAGATAATCTCAGATAGTGATATGTTTTAGGAGGAATTAAAAAACCAGGGCGATATGATGGCATAGCTGCCATGAAGCAGTAGCCCAAGGACAACCTCACTGTTTGAGTTGAACCTGGAATGACCTGAAGAAGCCATTCATTTAAAATTCATTGATTCCTCTTTCTTTGCCATACTGCACATCCAATCCCTAAGAAACTCCGGCTGAGAGCTTTGGAAAGTAGATTTCAAAGTACATCTTGAATCTGACCACCTCTGGTCACCTCAGCTACTACCATCCTAGAGCAACCTACCTTTATCTGTCAACTGGTCTCTCTGATTCCACTCTTACACCCACCCTCAAGAGTCTATTTTCCATTTAGCATCCATAATATCTTTTCTGAAAAAGAAGTTAGATTGTGTCAGTGCCTTGCACAAATCCCTATAATGGCTTCCTACGACAGAAAGAGAGATTTTCTACCAAAAACCATGTATTTCATCTTCCTTTGATAATAGAATTACCGAGTTTTAAGTAGGCACATTTCCCAGCTTCCTTTGGAGCCAGTTTTGGCCATGTGACTAAATTCTGGTCAATATGAGTAGAAGTAATGTGAACAATTTCTAGGCTTCAGCCTTAAGAAGAAAAGGTTTGTCCTCTTCTCCTTTCTCCCTGTTCTGCTAGCTGAAATATGGACTCACATGGTGGTGAGCCACCTTACACCATGTAGAAGATAGCAAACTCTGGTGGATGGTGGAACAACAAGATAGGAGAAATATGGTTCCTAGCACTGGACACCCTTGAACTGCTTACACTCAGACTGTTACATGAAAGAGAAACTTCTATCTTATTTAAGCCATTGCTATTTAGTGACATGAACAGAAATGAGGTGTGGCACTTCTGGGTCATGACCTTAAAATAAAAGATCACTTTGTCTTTACCTCTCTTTGCTGTCTGGAATGCAAACATGATGGTGACAAATGGAGATGCCATCCTGGATTCAGAAATGGAAACATCGTCTTGAGGATGCCAGAGCCATCTACTAATCCTGGGACAGGTACATGAGAAAGAAAGAAACTTCTAACCTGTTTGAACTGTACTTTTTAGATCTCTTTGGTACAACCTAACTGCTTCTACTTAGGATTTACTTAACTGATATATTTCCTTTCACACTTAAATGAAATGAAATCGGAAGTCCTTAACTATGGAGACAAGTATGTCTACCTCATATGGAGGCTAACACCTAGCATGGTGTCCAGGACAAAGTAAATACTAAAATATATCAAGTCTCTTCCTCCTGCTTCATTCAGCACATCATTTTAATGCCTAGAAGCCCTAAGATCTGAGTGACTTTTTTTTTTTACTTTTATTGTGGTAAAATGTATATAACATAAAATTTGCCATATTAACCGTTTTGAAGTATACATTTCAGGGATGTTAATTACTTTCAAAATGTTGTACAACCTTTACCACTATCTATTTCCAAAAGTTTCCTATCACCCCAAACAACAATGATTCCCTACTTCCTCCTCCCCCAGCCCCTGGCGACCTCTGATCTACTTTCTCTCTCTATGAATGTGCTCATTCTAGATATTTCATGTAAGTGAAATCATACAATGTTTGTCCTTTTGCATCTGGCTGATTTTTGAGTGGCCAAATTTTAATGGGAAATTTAATACCTATAGTCAGAAAAGATTGTTCTTAAGAGGATGACATCACTAGATAGGTATGTCAGGACATGTCTCACTAAATTTTTGACATTGGAAAGGTGCCAATTCTTTGAAAAAGTGAAACATTATTGGTTTTGTGCCTCTTACCATTATCAAAGATAGCTCTTTGTCTGATCTGTGCCTTAATTTTCTCACTCTTCCCAGACTGCCTACAGGAATGAATTCAGTACATATTCAGTGGCAGAGGCTTGATGTATTAGCACAACAGTGTTGTACCAGTTTTTTCTTAGAGAGTTAAAGCTTGTGGATGCCCACCCACTGCCATGGGATTAATTAAATTGGGCAAAATCAGAGCCATGATTAGAACATTCATGGAACAGTGGGGAGAGGCCTTATCTTGCCCAGCACCCACTGTGTACCACACCATGCTGCAACATCACGAAGAAGGTAACCAATGGTCAGTGGGTTTCCACTAAATGCCCAGCTGTGATGGTGCTTTGCATATGTTATTTCTTTCATTCTTCCACAAGACCACTAGAAAATAGGCATTATGATCCTCGTTTTAATGATGAGTAAACAGAGGCTTGGGAGATTTAATTATTTGCCCAATAATGCTGAATCAGACAGTTATAAAGCCAATTTCTCTTCCGTATCTGTGTCCTTTGACTCCCCACTACCCCTCACCCCTGGCTTCTGACAATGCGATAAGGTGGAAGCTCGGGGTTAGGAGTCAGGGGAGTCAAATCCTCACCCCACCTCTGTGTCACTGCTCATGACCTTGGTTAAACCCCTTCACCATTCTTGGCTTCAGTCTTCTGTTCTGAAAACGGTGGGTGCTGGAGCTGAGCTGGAGGATCTCTCAAGTTAACATTCAAAGTTTTATGGGTAGAAGGATGTGGAGTCCACACCTGTTGTTGGATGACCCAAAGTGCTTGACAATCAGCATAATAGGTCTACTTCTCTGCCACATGTTCTAGGCCACACCTTCCCTGCTGTCTTAGTTATCTAGTGCTTATAAGAAAAATACCACAACAAACAAACAAAAGCTTTAACAAACAAAAATTAATTTTCTCACAGTTTAGGAGGCTAGAAGTCCGATTTCAGGGTGCTGGTTCTAAGGGAAGGCTTTCTGTCAGCTCTGGAGGACTATCCTTATCTCTTCTGAGCTTTTGCTCCTGGCTGATCTTCGCATGGCTTGGCATGTGTTTTCCCCCATCTCTGCTTTTTCACTTGCTTGTGATAGACTCAAAACACACCCTACACTCATTCTGCCTCATTAACATAACAAAGACAACCCATTCCAAAATGGGATTATAACCACAAGCATAGAGGTTAGGATTTACAACACATATATTGGGGGAACAAAATTCAATCCATAACACCTGCATTCCTCAAGAAAACCAAGGGTTAATTGATTCATCCACTACCGTATTTTTATGCAAATAACATATGTGTTATACATTTTTTGCCAACTGTGCAATCCCCCTCCACCCCCATGTTATTTTCAGAAACACGCTATGCCAGTTTTTTTTAAATGTATCGTTGACTTCAATTTCCATTTCTGATCACATGGGAACTTCACTTAAGGCAGGTATTATCAACTTAATAGAAACAAAGGCACAGTTTTGATTGTTTCTTTTCCCATGATGGGACTACCAAACTTGATCCATGACTTCTTGACCATGGCTAATACTTTTATTACACAATTATGATCAAAAACGACATTTTCAGACTATTTTTATACACATAAGCAGGAGATCAAAGAAAATTAACAGAACGGTATGATTAACCTATAATATGGGAGGATGAGAGAATGAGACCAAAATTCACTTCTGGAAAAGTCACAAGACATATGTGGTATATGCATGGGCATGCGATGCCAGAACTGTTTTACTTAATTTCATTATTTCTGCCCATTATATGTGTGTGCACATTATTTATATAGGCACATTATCTGCAAAAAAAAAATGGTAACTATTTATTGAACAACTTCTGGGTGCTTAACATTGTGCGTGGTTACATTGATGGACAAGAGATACACCCTGCCCTCAAGGAGCTTACATTTTAGCAGGCGACACAGTGACACAGCCCCAAAACAAATGCACAATTACACATTTTAGTAAGTATATTAAGAAGGAAATGAATAAGACTTCAAGATGAAGAGTAACGGAGTAGGATCTGCTTCAGAGAGTGGCAGTCGGGGTAGGGGCACTCATCTAGGAGGAGCTCTGATAGATGAGAAGGAGGCCATAGTTGTAGGGAAAGTGGCGGGAATATTCCCAGGCAGAGGGAACGACATATGTAAAGGCCCTAAAGTTGGAAAGAACTTAGTAAGTTTGAGGAATTGAGGCTTAAGTAAGTGAAGCTGGAAATATAATCAGATCAAAACCTGCAGGGCAGGACTTGAAAGCTGTGGTAAGGAGCTTAGATTTTGACTGAAATGCAGCAGAAAGCCAGAGAAGCATTTAAATAGGGAAGAAAAGTGATCCTACGCCCCCACCCTTTTATCTGCTTGCCATGTTGGTTGGGGTAAATTTTATTAAAGTATAGCATACATTCAGAAAAGTCCATGTTGTAAGTCATTCAGCTCAATAAACTTTAAAAGTGGAAACCCCTGCTTAACCAGCACCCAGATCAAGAAATAGAACATTAACCCAACTCCAGAATCCCCTCATGTCCTGTTTCATTAGTTTACCCACCCCTGGTGGGAGGCTGAAGCCATCTCCTACTGGCTTTTGAGTGCCCATTATCAAATTTCAGGAATTAACGAGCTGTTTCTTAAGCACAGCCACTATTAAAAATAATTTATATAAATTTAGAATTAAATAAATTATATTAAAAACAAAGGTGAGAAATTCTAGAAAAATGCAAAAGAATCTATAGTGACAGAAAGCAGATCAGTATGGCCTGAAATGGAGGAGGGCAGGGTGGGCCAGGAGAAAGAGATTGCAAAGGGGCACAAAGAAGCTTTTTAAAAGTGATGGTTATGTTCATTATCTTGATTGTACTGGCTTCATGGGTGTATTGTTGTTGTGTGCCCTCAAGTTGGTTCCGACTCATAATGACCTTATGTGACAGAATAGAACTGCCCCATAGAGTTTCTTAATCTGTAATCTTTACAAAAACTTTCCCTCATGGTGGGGTGGTTAAGTGCTAGGCTGCTAACTGAAAGATTGGTGATTTGAACCCACTAGGCACTGCAGCACAAAGGTGTGACAGTCTGCTTCCGTAACGATTACAGCCTTGGAAACCCTATGGGGTAGTTCTACTTTGTCCTACAGGGTTGCTATGAGTCAGAGATGACTCAGTGACAATGGGTTTTTGGGTTTTAATCTTTACAGGAGCAGATTGCCGGTCTTTTCTCCCTAAGAGATGCTGGTGGTTTTGAACTGCTGATCTTTTGGTTAGCAGCTGAGCACTTAACCATTGCATCCCTGTGGATGTTATTATGGATTAAATTGTGTCCCCCCAAATATGTGTCAACTTAGCTAGGCCATGATTCTCAGTATTGTGTGATTGTCCACCATTTTGTCATCTGATGTAATTTTCCTATGTGTGTAAATCCTACCTCTATCATGTTAATGAGGCAGGATCAGAGTCAGTTATGTTACTGTGGCTGGACTCAATCTACAAAATTAGGTTGTATCTTGAAATATAAAAGAGAGAAGCAAGCAGAAAGACAGAGGGACCTCCTACAACCAAGAATGAAGAACCAGAAAGGGAGCACATCCTTTGGACCCAAGGTCCCTGCACTGAGAAGCTCCCAGACCAGGGAAAGATTGATGGCAAGGACCTTCCCCCAGAACCCTGAACTCAGACTTCTAGCCTCCTAGATTGTGAGAGAATAAACTTCTCTTTGTTAAAGCCATCCACTCATGGTATTTCTGTTGTAGCAGCACTAGATAACAAAGACAGGTGTATACATACGACAGAAGATCAAATTGTACACTTAATCATGTGCAGTTTATTGTATGTAAATTATACCTCAATAAAGTTGTCAAAAAGAGGGAAGTGACTGGGACACAACTCAATAAATATTTGTTAAAAAACTAAATATAGACTAGACTAGGAATGTTCAAGGATGGTGGAAATCAAGAGTGTCGTTGGATGTTTGAAGTCATCTGAGACCTGGTGACATTACCTGCTGGGGCTTTCAAACTTGTGAACGAGTTACTGGAAAGATCATTTGGCACACATTAAAAGGTAATAAATACTCAAAATTCACCACTCTGTAATCATTCTACTCCATTTTGTTATTATTTATGTTCTCGAGATTATTTACATCTATTGTATCTCTTCCCAACTCTGTATTCAATGACACCACATTGTTGTTGGGTGCCATCAAGTCAATTCCAACTTATAGCAACCCCATGTGACAGGGTAGAACTGCCCCATTTTCTTGGCTGTGATCTTTATGGGAACAGATCTCTAGGTCTTTCTCCTGTGGAGCTTCTGGGTGGCTTCTAACTGCCAACCTTTAGGTTAGCAGCCAAGCACTTAACTGTTCTGCCACCAGAGCTTGGAATTGGCCAAGGTAGAGTATTTACACTACAGAAATCAGCAAATGGCTTTCTTTTCCACTATGCTGGCTTCTAAACACATAGACGCTTTATATACCATACATACTCTTTTGGGTCTGGTTTTTGGGCTCCACATACTATTTGTGAGATTCGTTCATGTTGTTGCATGAAGTGGATTCACTGAGCGGAGGATGGATAGCAGGGATACTGGATAAGAGAAGTAGACACCAGCAAAGAGGTAATCTTGGCCAGATTTTGCCACTAGGAAAATGTCTGGGAGTGGGCTTAGAAAGGAGAGGGAGAGCTTTGGGCTGCAACCAAGTGCAAATGGCAAACAGAGGTCACAGCTTCTGCAGGGGCTTCCAGGACCTGGAACTGCTATGGAGGAGAAGAGATTGAAGACTAAATAAGAGGTAAACTGTGTCAAGTCTAAGGAAGGGGCACCAGCTAAAGGATTTGTAACTGATAGTTGGAGGATTAGTTGTACAGGAAATGAACATACAGTAAAGGAGACAGGGCTGATAGCAGCCAGGAAATTAAGACTCCTATACTTTTCCAGAAAGAGCAGGTAATATTGTAGATCCTTGGTTTCAAGGACACCTTTGGTTTGAAACAGGATGGGGGAGGTGACTAACACACAGGAAGAGAAAAAGGACAAATTTTATCTCAATGAGAAAATTATACTGATAAGATAGAGGGTGGGAAAGCCAGAATAAGGATTAAAAGTGGGAAGGTGCTAGTTTTTTCAAGGTACAATGTTCAAAATTCCAAATGAATTAAAAAGGCGAGGAAATACTTCATTCTTCTGTGTGTTTGTTCATTCATTTGTATGTATAATATTTATGTTTTAGGCAGTAGGCTCAGTGAGTTTGAGTAAGAGGCAATGTCTGTTGGGAGCCTAGAACTTGACTCTCGAAGCCAAAGTCTTGTTTTAGTTGCTGGGGAAGAAAGGGCCAGGCATTCAGGAGCTCAGACAGAAACAGAGCAATGTGGAACAGGGGAAACCAGCCAGCCCTCTACTTCTCCTCCTCCCCACCCCATACCAACCACTGGCAGGGAGACGTGCTCAGCTGGGTAAGGAGCATTCTCTTTCTAGAATTCTTTTTTTTTTTTTAACTCCCTAGAACTGTCTAGATTTCACAAAAACTAGGGTCAGTATAAGCTCTAAAACTTATCAAGACAGTATTTCTTAGAGTACACTCTTGAAACCCCATAAATCAGAAAAACCTTGTGTAGTGGGTTGAACTATGTCCCCCCAAAAAGATATATACACGTTTTAATTTTTTTTTCTTTTTCTTTTTATCCATGAATGTGACCATATTTAGAAATAGGATCTTGGCAGGTGTAATAAGTTAACAATCTTGAAATGAGACCATCCTATGTTTGGAACCAAACTAGTTGCCATCAAGTCAACTCCGATTCACAGTAACCCCATGTATGTCAGAATAGGACTGTGCTCCATAGGGTTTTCAATGGCTGTTTTTTTTTTCGGAAGTAGGTCACCAGGCCTTTCTTCTGGGGTGCCCCTGGGTGAACTTGAACCTTCAACCTTTCAGTTAGCAGCCAAGCATATTAACCTTTTGCACCCTCTCAGGGACTCCCTTCTACTTAGGATGGGTCCTCAGTCCAATAAACGGTATCCTTACAAGAGAAAGCAGAGGGGAATTTGAGACACACATACCCAGAGGAAAAGGCAACATGAAGGTGAAGGCAGGGAATGGAGTGATGCTGCCACACGCCAAGGAATGCCAGCAGCCATCAGAATCTAGAAACGACAAAGGTCCTATAAACCTTTCGAATGGAGCATGGCTCTGCTGACACCTTGAGTTTAGACTTCAGACCTGAATACATTTCTGTTGTTTTTAGCCACCAAGTTTGTGGTAATTTTTGTGGCAGCACTAAGAAACAAATACATCTTGTTAAAAATGCAGGTATTTAGACCCCGCTCCAGATTACTAAATGAGAGTCTTTGGTAGCAGGCCATGAATCAGCATTCTAACAAGCTCCTGCAAACTTTAGCACTCTGATAACCAAAACCAAACCCAAACCCACTGCCGTCAAGTTGATTCCGACTCATAGTGACCCTATAGGACAGAGTAGAACTGCTCCATAGAGTTTCCAAGGAGCGCCTGGCGGATTCAAACTGCCGACCTCTTGGTTAACAGCCATAGCATTTAACCACTACACCGCCAGGGTTTCCCCCTAGCTCCTGATAAATTGAGTGTGACTTCTGTCTTTTGAGGCTGAAATGGCCCAATAATTCAAGGTTTTTTTTAATAGAAAAGGACATCCCATAGGCTGCTTGCCATTGTCTTAGCAAAGAGCCCAGAATTATTAGGCAGTTGTCTGAGATACCCAGACTACCAGTTATTGGAGACTTGTAATTGCATAAGTACTGACTGGGTAGCAAGTAGAGCCACAAGCCTGGAAACATGGCAGTGGATCTCATGTGGATGGGAAACCTTGCTCAGTCAGTAGGTGTAGAAACTGGTAAGGAAGGAGAGCTGAATGGTCAGGGTTAAGTCAAGGCAGGTAAATAGAAACCCAAGCTGGAGATGTAATGGAGAAATCTGGGAAGCATTGATAACAAACACGACTACATTCAGATTTGGATAAAAGCTGAGAGGCAAAGGAGGAAGGACCAAGCTACTGAACTCTGTAAATGATATTTTTAACTCCTTCAAAGAGAGGCAAGTAAGAACAGTTGAAATGTGAGAGTTAGAGAAAACAATGCTTAGGCGGAGTGATCAGTACCTTTAGATGACCCAGGTGTGTGACTCTGAACTTCGGTGTTGCCCCCAATGAAATCTATATATTTATGCCTTTAAACAACTATGTAGTGAGAGTCCCTGGCTGGTGCAAACAGTTAACACTCAGTTGCTAACCAAAAAGTTAGGAGTCAAGTCTACCCAGAGGCTCCTCAAAAGAAAGGCCTGGAGATCTGCTTCTGAAAAATCAGCTATTGAAAACCCTGTGGAGCACAGTTCTCCTCTGACGCACATGGAGTTGCCATGAGTTGGAATAGACTCAACGGCAATTGTTTTGTTGTTGCTGTTGCGGTTTTTATGTAGGGGATACAGAGTTAGGTGTACTGAAGAAATCAGGAGGAAAGAACTACACCCTTGAGGAGCAGTGGGGGAGATTGAAATGTAAGCAAGAGTTTCAGAAGCACGAAGGAGGACTAACTTTTTCTGGGTGAGTCACCAAGGCATCACTGAGGAGTGGCAGCTGAGCTGAGTTCTAAAGGTCGAGACGGGCGTTCAGAGGAAGAAGGGAAACAAGCTGGAGCATGAAGGAGGAGAGCAGGACAGCTAATATTTACTGAGTGAGCCCACGCTTCATGCCAGGCACTAGTCTAAATTCCTTTTGTACCTTAATGCATTTCATCCTCACCTGTGATATGGGTACAATTGTTATTCTCATATTATAGTTGGTAGAAATGAAACTCAAACAAGCTAAGTGACTTGTCCAAAGTCACCCAGCTAACAGATGGTGGAGCCAGGATTTGAGCTTCAGGGCTCTTATTCCAGAGCCTGCCCACTTACCTAAACATTGCATGCTGCCTCCTATTGGTGGGGCTGGGGCACAGGTGTGGGGTGGAGAACTGTTACCTGCCATAAATGAGTCTGGAGATTGGGGTTCAACTGGGGGGTGGGTTGTCCACTGCATGATAAGGACACTGGGCTTGATTCTACATGTAGCGTGGAGACACTCCGTGCAGTATCACATAAGGCTCATAAGAGAGAAAAAATAACAAAACAGAATCAGTAATTTTGAAAGACAGTTTTGGTGGAAGATTATATGGCGGTGGGATTGAGGAGGGAAAATGCAAGAGGAGTAGTAAGTAAGGAGGCTGCTGGGATTATCCAAGGGAGAGCTGATAAAATCCTGAACCAAGGCAGCAGTAAAGGATATTTCTGAGAAAAAGTTAGGATCTGATTTAAATAATCTTCAAAAAATCAAATTGGGGGATGAGGAAGAAAGAAGAATCAATTCTGACACTTCCAACTTAGTGACTGGGTAAAGTGGTGCCATTAGAGGAGAGAGGAGATAGAAGAAAAAGAAGAGTTGGTTTATTTCGGGGGGGAGGATGACAATTTAAATTGCAAAAAGGAATGGAGTCTCAGATATTTGGGATTTACGACAGGACTGTGGCATCTATGCTTACTAGGTTGAGTTAGAAAATTTTGCTAACCAGACATGTTCACCAATTCTGTCCCAGAATAACCTTTTCATGGCTACAGGCTGCGCTATTATCTTTGGCCAAAAATAACTAAGGGGAGAGATCAAAGAATATAGTTCCCTCAGTGCAAATCCATCTCTCCTCATGGAAAAATAATTCTTGGTAGAGATGGGACATAATCCTTACAGAGTGAAGGCATTTTAAAAGTCTGCTGTGGATGCCCAGCTTTAGGTTTAATACAGTACTTAAACTCAAAAGCGTTTGTGTTCAGATTGTACGTTTTGCGTTTAGTTAGCATTCATATGTAGCTAGTGCATAGGACAAAACAAGTTCAACTTCGAAATAAAGTAGCTGCTCTCTGACAGGGAAACTTCAAAGAATCAAAACATAAAGAATGAAGCTGGAATAACCCAACACTTCCTTGTCTTTATATTGTGGGGTGGAGACCTAGGGTCACCCAAAGGCCAATCAAGGCCCCTCAAGAGAAGGAGGTGGTGCTGGGTAGTGTTGGCTTAATATTCAGATAGACTAGGGCAACTCTACGGCAATGGGGTTTATGGGAGGGTTTCTCAATGCTAGCACTATTGACATTTAGGCCCGGATAATTCTTAGTTGTGGGGGGCTTTCCTGTGTATTGGAGGATTTTAGCAGCATCCTTGGCCTCCACCCACTAGATGCCAGTAGCAATCCCTTCAAGCTGGGACAAGCAGAAATGTCTCCAGACATTGCCAAATAGTCCCTAGGGAAAAGGGCAAAATCCTCCCTGGTTGAGAACCACAGAGATTGACTTAGATTCCAGTCTTTTTTTTTTTTATTAGCTCTGTGACGTCTACCTGTTACTCAACCGCTCAAAGCTTCAATATCCTCATCTGTAAAGTGGAGAATGCAGTGGACGTATGCCTGCCCAGGAATCCCCGTCCTTGAGAACTGCTCTTCCTGCCTCTCTAGCCATGTGTTACAATAGGATAGCGATGCTACTCTATCCCTGGGACATTGCTGACTAATCCAGGAATGGGCAGCTGACCCAAGCAGGGCCCATCTGAGTCCTTCTCCAGTGTTTTCTATACTGAAACTGCAGAAGAGGATTAGTGTCTCTCTGGTGGAGGAAAGCCAAAGATATGAAGCTCCTGAGCTACTGGAGATCCATGTACTGGAGGAGGCCAATTTGCCAAGAAAGAATGAAGACAACATCAAGAGAGGATTTAAGAGATGTAGAGAAAAGCAACAAAAAGGCTTCCAAGGCCCTTGCCTAAGCCAGTTTGATTTCGGTTTATGACATGGCCAAAAGAGTCTTGACCAATAAGAAATACGACGTTGTTGTTAGCTGCTTTTGAGTCAGCCTGCAACTCATGGCGACTCCCTGCACAATGGAACAAAACTCTGCCCAGTCCTGCTTCATCCCCATGATCAGTTGCCAGTTGGTCCGTTGTAATCCATAGGGTTTTCACTGGCTGATTTTCAGAAGTAGATTGCCAGGCCTTTCTTCCAAAAAATATGATAAACTAAACCTGTTGCTGTCAAGTTGATTCTGATTCAAAATGACTCTACAGGACAAGTAGAACTGCCCCCATAGGGTTTCCAAGAAGCAGCCGGTGGATTCAAACTGCCAACCTTTTTGTTAGCAGTTGAACGCTTAACCGCTGCACCACCAGGGCTCCAAGAAATATGATGGAGCTTGCCTTATAGGGTTGTTCTGAAGATGGACTTTAGTGATGCATGCAAAGCATTTAGCACAGTGCCTGGCACAGGCAGCGCTCTGCGAACAGTAGCTGTTATTGTTCCAATCATCTGTATCATTCTTCCCCTAGGAAACTGTGTGTTCCAAAAATACTGAACCTCTTATAGTTCAGACTGTGTTAGCTCATGCCTGTGTGCCCCGTAGCTGGTTACACCTCTCCTATCCACTGCCTCCCTGTTCTACAAAACCTTCCTTGTGAGGCCCCCTCTATGAAACCTTCCCTGAAACTTTCAGGCAGAGTTAATCACTTCCCAGTCATACTACCTTTTCCCTTCTCTATCAGTTACATATGTTCCACTGAGGTAGGTATATTGCTAAGTGGCTTTCTCCTCCACCTGACTGTGAGGGCCTTGAGAGCAGAAACCCTGTACAATTTCTCCTTGCTTTGATCCTCACATCAACACAGCACTTGGCCTAGCACAGCCCTGCATCAGTGTTGTCTGCTTTCAGGAATAGAGGACTAGGGTGTCCTCAGGAAGGCTACCTACTGGAAGCTCATCAATCTTAATGTTCCCTGCCTGACAAAAAAATGCATTAACAGATGGGGAATGGTGTGCTTGGAACCTAGTGGAAAAAAAAAAAAAGTAAAAGCAGAGTCCAAAGAGTCAGGAATGCTGCTTCCAGCGCCATGCAAAGACCAGCAGATGTGATGCCTGAGAGACATAAAGAGTAGGAATAAACTCACCTTCGAATATGTTGGTCAACATGTAAGTAAGAAGATCTAAAATCACCTTGGGCCGAGCAAGACTTTTCAAGATGCTTCTTTGTGCTCTTCCGCCATCCCCCACTTCTCCTACACTGGCTCTGTCTCTTGATGGAAACGTCCACATCCTCGCACTCAAGTGGAAAGACACACTAAGCAAGGCTATGTGGCACCAGGCTGGCACTGCATGATGACATTAAGGTCATCCGACTCACTTCCCCTGCTCTTGATGCCATGCTCAGCAAGAAGACTCCCATGGAGAGTATTCCTACAGGGCAGGAAACACATAATGCTGATGACACCAGTTTTTAAGGACTGCTTCAAGTTCATCCTATCCGGCATGCCCAGGGCCTCTTTCTAAAGGAAAGGCATGCTAGGCTCATCTCGTTGCACGTGGTTTGTGCCACATGCCTGAGTTAAACCAGTAGTTTTGGTATCTAGTAATTGACCTAATTTACCAATGTATCAACAAAGGCACCTACTTATAGCAGGCATTAACCAAAAAAGAAACAAACTCGTTGCTGTCAATTCTAACTCATAGCGACCCTATAGGACAGGGTAGAATGGGTATGGAGCTTAAAACAATAGAAATTTATTTTCTCACTGTTCTGTAGGCTAGAAATCCAAATTCAGGGTGTCAGTAGGGCAATGCTCTCTCTGAAGGCTCTAGAAGAAGAGGCTTTCTTGTCTTTTCCAGCTTCTGGTAGCCCCAGGCATTCCTTGGCTTGTGGCGGCATCACTCTAATCTCTACTGCCATCTTCACAGGGCTGGCTCGCCTCTGCTTCTCATCTCTTTTCATAAGAATGTCAGTCATAAAGAGATTCGGGCCCACCCTAATGACCCCATCTTAACTAATAACATCTGCAAAGACCCTATTTCCAAATAAGGTCACATTCACAGGTATCAGGGGTTAGGACTTCAACATATCTTTTGGGGGGATACAATTCAACCCAACGGATGGCTCATGTGAAACTCCACCCAAGGCACAAACTGCATACAGTATGGTGACTGACCTAAAAATCAGAACCTTTATCTTGGAATGAAGAGACGATGATTGCGGGGAGTAGAACCCGAATCCCTGCATGCTGACAGGCCGTTGTTCTAGCCTCCTCAGGTCTGCAAGACATCTTGGCTGTGGAAGCTCTGGGTACTGAGAGCATACGTGCCCTTAGCACAGCTCTGTAGGCTTCCTCTCCTCTTCAGCTTAAAATACAATCTCATCACCTGAGGGCACCTGGTCTTACATTTTCCTTGCATCTAAAAGAGCCTAACACACAGCTTGAAAATCATGCTTCAGTGTGTGGTTGATGTCAGTCAATTTTGCTAAGCCTGGCCGACTCTGGATACTGAGCAAATTGAAGACTAGATCTGAGTCATGGTGATTCCCTACACCTATTGCTCACCCATCTCTAACTTCTGGTGTATTTACTCAACGTGAAATAATTTTAACACATTCTTTAGCGCACAAGTTTCTATTCCTCATCCCTTAGTAAGATTCGTGAAATGGGCATCCCTTGCCTATTCTGGCTGCTGTATTTGATTTTTCATTGAGCTTTAAACTTGTATTTCTTTAGGAGACTGGGAGCAATAGAAAGGGGCTGCCCCTGGTGAGAGAGAGAGCAAAAAAAGGTGAGAAGAAAAAAAGGAACCTGTGTGTTTGGTTGGAAAGTAGCCTCCATTACCACAGGCTAAATAAAAAGATACACAGATTCACAAGTGGGAGCATCTCTGTGAAAGAACGAAGAAACCATAACATACAAATATGCCCAAATAACAAGCTGTCACATTTATTTAGCCCTTCACAATTCTCCAAGAGCCTCCATATGGGTTCTCTCATTTAATCCTCCTACCAACTCTGTGAGCTGGGAAACAAAAGCCTTAGTTTATATTCCACACAAAGAAAATAGAGACCAGAGAGGTCACCCAAGGTCACAGGGCGGAGGTAGAAATTGAGCCAGTGAGTTTAATGAGAGAATGTTTGTCATTTGTTTATTTACTCATTGTATGGAGGTAAAGCTTCCTTGTCAAACAAAGCTGTTTTCAATTCAAGCTTCTTCAGGTATTAGCTGAAGAACATGGCAAGTCGCTATAATTTCTCTGGGTCTCACTGCCCCTATCTGTAAAATGAGGATAATAACCCTACAAACCTAATATTGTTCTTACAAGAAATAAATAAGATTATGTATTTTAAAAAAATCCAAACCCATTGCCATCGAGTCACTCCAACTCATAGCTACCCTATAGGACAGGGTAGAACTGCCCCGTAGGGTTTCCAAGGGTGTTACCTTTACGGAAGCAGACTGCTATGTCTTTCTTCCATGGAGCAGATGATTGGTGTGAACCACCAAACTTTCGGTTAGCAGTCAAGTGCTACTGAGCCACCAGGACTCCTTGAGGTTATGTATAAAAAGGACTAATACTGTGCTAGAACATAGTTAAACACATAATAAATGTGCCTTCTTGTCCTCCTTCCTCATAGTGTTGTTGTTGTTATGGTTATTAGATATTTTCAACCCGGGTATGTCTGGCCCCAAACCCTGTGCTCATGCCACTGTAACACCCTGCAATCCTGTGTATATGTGATAAAAAGGAAGATGAAGGAAAATGGTAAACAAGAGAAAGAAAGCAAAAAAAAAAAAAAAAAAAAATACATGTGACACACACCTGGCTCAGTACCTCTTATACCTATGTCTGTCTTCTCTTTCCCACTCAAATTTACCAGAGCAAAACAGGGCTTAGGAAAGGGGGAGGGGGAGCATAGCCATGGTCCTTTCCATGAGTTGAGGAATGCTTAGCATTCCCTGGAAATATTTCATCACTTTTCTTTGCATGTTCCTGCACCAAGTGAACAGATTTGAGGGTCTCCAGGAGTTAAGCTAGCTCCCTGGGCAGTACAAAGGTTTGTGCTCAGCTACTAACCAAAAGGTTAGTGGCTCCAATCGACCCAGCGGTACCACAGAAGAATGGCCTGGAGATCTACTTCCATAAGATTACAGACAAGAAAACCTTATGGAGCAGTTCTACTCTGAAACACACTGGGGCCATCGTGACTAGGAATCGACTTGATGACAACGAATTTGTTGTTGTTGTTTTAGTAGTTAAGCTAAATGGATATAATTTTCCTTTTTGGCATTTTAGCTGAATTAGAGGTTTCAGGAAGAAGAGAAAGGACAAGCCTGAGTTAGGAGGATTCAACTGAACTCCCACGTGATGCCTTTCACTTCTGAATTACTAATTCCCTGGATAAAGTGCCCTTTCTGGCAACAAGATGAACAGGTTCATCTAGAGGTTTGGCTTGCTGGTGTACAAAGCCTTTCATAAACACAGTGCTCACCTCCACGCACCCTGGACTCCCAGCCCCTGGTAAGGTGCAGTGGCAGGCATTGTGTACTCAACAAGGTTTCACACCCACTGGGAATGTGAAACACAGACACTGCTTACCCTGGAAAGATCTTTCCGCAGACCTGCAGGACTGGTGCCAAGATGGCTGCCTTGCATCTGCCCTCACTGGGCTGTGAAAAAGATTTCTTTACCCAACCTCACTATTAAAACACCTGAAATGACAGGCCAGATGGAAACCACTGGCTGGGCAGAAGGCTGACTTCCAGAGCTTCAGGGCAGAGCAAGGCTTGCTGGCATCTCTTAAGAAGTTGACTCTGACATACCTTTTTTCTATGGTCATTCTTATTTTTAGAGCAGTTCCACACCTAGGCAGCCTTGGCTGTCCTTGTCTTCCCTTCTTGAAGAGCCAACTGAAGAGTTTTCCAGTGATTTATGAAATGTTCTCATAGTACTTAGTTGTTTGGGTTTCTCCAACAAAGTGGTTTAATTTTGACTCTATTTCTAAGTGCATGCAGGTTAAGACAGGAACACTGAGGTGTTAGTAGTTGTAACCAAAAGCATCCAAGAGGCTTGATTATTTGCTCATATGCAACAAAAGCAAATTGGTCATTGCCTCTGCCTCTAGGCTCTTACCGAAGTTAATGTGGACAACTTTGTAGAAAATCTTGTCCACAAACCAAATGAGCCATTGAAAGTGGGCCATTCATTTTAGCCACAAACTTTGAACTTTGTTCTGTTGCTCGATATGAATCAGAGCCCAGGAAAATTATAAATAGCATGATTCTGTCTTTGAAGATAAAGTGCCCATTTTCCCAAAGGGTCAAAAGTTTTGGTCACCCACAAATATGCAGTCAAATGATTTTCAACAAGCACACCAAAGCAATGCAAAGTAGAAATGAAAGAATTTTCAACAATTTGTGCTGGAAAAACTGAATAGCACATGAGGGAAAAAAAGAATCACAAACCCTACCTTGCACTGTTCACAAAAATTAGAGATGGATCATATATCTAAATGGAAAGCTAAACTATAAACGTTTTAGAGGAAAATATAGGAGAGTATCTCCATGACTTAGAGGTAGTCAAGTTTCTTAGATCACAGAAAGTGGTAACCATGAAAATAATTGTTAAATTGAACTTCATCAAAATTAAAAGCCTCTGCTCATGGGAAAAAAAAAAACTTTTAAGAAAACTAATGGGCAAGCCACATATTGGGAGAAAATATTCACAACACATATATCTTACAAAGAACTTATATCCAAAATATATGAAGAACTTCTACAATTCAATAACAAAAAAGATTAACAACCGAATTTAAAATGGACAAAGGATTTGAACAGATACTTTACAAAGAAAGATACCCCAATGACTAAGAAACACACAGAAAAGTGTTTAACATCATTATTTGTCAGGAAAATAAAAATAATGAAATGCTATTTTTTTTTATCCACTGCAATGGATAATTTGTTTTTTTTTTTTTTAACTGACACCACTAAATGTTGGTGAGAATCCAGAGCCAAATGCCACTCCCATACATTGCTGCTGGAAGTGTAGAATAATTCACTCATTTCAGAAATTGGCGGTTTCTTATATAAAGTTAAATATGCATCTATCTTGTTGTTGTTGTGTGCCATTGACTTGATTCTGACTCATAGCAACCCTATAAGACAGAACAGAACTGTCCCACAGGGTTTCCTAGACTGAAATCTTTATGGGAGCAGATCACCAGATCTCCGAGTAGCTACTGGTGAGTTTGAACCACCAACCTTTCGGTTAGCAGCAGAGCACCTAACCATTGCACCACCAGGACTCCTTACATCTACCCTAGGATCCAGCTGTTCTGCTCCTTTGGGTTTATTCTGGAAAACTAAAAACATATGTTCACAATAAAACTTGTCCGAGAATGTTCATAGAAATTTTATTCAGAATCATTAAAACCTGGAACCAATGCAAACGTCCATCACCAGAAAAAAGATAAACTGTGGTCTATTCATAAGGCAGAATACTACTCATGATTAAAAAAGAACAAAGTACTGAAGCATGCAATGTGGGTGAATATAAACAATTTGATGCAGAGTGAAAGAAGCCACACACAAAAGAGTACATGCAGGATAATTTCATTTATACAAAATTCTAGAATAAGTAAAACTGCTAATCTATTCTGAAAGAATTCACTTCAGTGGTGGTCAGTTCCCATGGAAGTCATGGAAATTGACTGGGTGGGGCATGAGGGAACTTTTGGTGGTGAAAAAAATATTCTAAATCTTAAAAGAGGAATAGGTTACATAGTGTAAAAACGTTTAGGTCATTTTGGTAAATATTCCAATGATTTGTTAGGACATGGAATATATTTTCAATTTCTTACATAGGAGTCTGGTGGTGATTTTTTGGATCTGAATTCTGTTGTTTTACATAGAGATCGGTATTTCCAAGCATTATTATTATTATTTGGTCTCATTAAGTTGTTGGTAAGCGTATAACTTAAAAAACCAACCCAAACCAAACCCATTGCCATCAAGTAGATTCCAACTTATAGTGACCCTATAGGACAGGGTAGAACTGCCCCATAGAGTTTTCCAAGGCTGTAAATCTTTACAGAAGCAGATTGCCACGTCTTTCTCCCATGGAGCAGTTAATGGGTTAGAACCACTGACCTTTTAGTTAGCAGCCAAGTGCTTAACCACTGCATTATTGGGCTCCTTTTAGGTTATAACTTAGCCAGAATAAAATTAGCTCCAGGTGTGTTTGGCTGGTGATCATTTAATGGGCTGGTAGTTGATGAGAATATTTGCAAAAGTGAATTTCTTTCATCCATTTAACTATGGGATAGAAAGTAGATGAAAGGACAGGTTACAGCAAAATGTATTGGTTTCTCTTGCCACTGTAACAAACCACCACAAATGTAGTGGCTTAAAACAACACAAATTTTTTTCCCTTACAGTTCTAGAAGCTGGAAGTCCGCAATAAGTGTTATGGAGCTAAAAGCAAGGTGTTGGCAGGGCTAGTTCCTTCTGAGGGCTCCATGGGAGAATCTGTCCCTTGTCTCTTCCAGCTTGTAACACTATCAGCGTTCCTTGGCTTTTCGCCACATCACTCCAAGCTCTGCTTTTGTCATCACATTGCTTTCTCTTCACTCTGATCTCCTGCCTCCATTGGGATTACATGGGGCCCACACAGATAAGGTGCACCTGACCCAAGCCATGGTACTTTCAATAGTCTCATATGCATGTGAAAGCTGGACAGTGAATAAAGAAGACCTAAGCAGAATTAATGCATTTGAATTATGGTGTTGGCAAAGAATATTGAATTTACCGTGGACTGTCAGAAGAATGAACAAATCTGTCTGAGAACAAGTACAGCCAGAGTGCTCCCTAGAAGCGAGGATGGTGAGGCTTTGTCTCGTGTACTTTGCACATGTTATCGGGAAGGACCAGTCCCTGGAGACGGACATCATGTTTGACAAAGTAGAGGGTCAGTGAAAAAGAGGAAGACCCTCAGTGAGATAGACTGACAGTGGCTGCAACAATGAGCTCAAACACAGCAATGATTGTGAAGATGGTGCAGGGCTGGCCATTGTTTCATTCTGTTGTACATAGGGTCGCTATGAGTCACAACCAACTCCATGGTACTTAACAACGACACCCAGATAATCCATGATAATCTCCTCATCTCAAGACACTTAATTAATCACATGTGTAAATTCCCTTTCACCATGTAAGGTAACATATCCACAGGCTCTGGGGAGTAAGACGTATGGCTTTGAAAGCTCGTATGCAATATATTAGAAAAACCCGTTGGCCACAGTTAAAACATTTAAACTACCATATTTTCAAATGATATCTACCAAAAACATCTATAGCTATATATATAATAAAATATTTATGTATGTCTGCCAATTTTGTATTTTCATGTTTTTATTCCTGAAATTCCCTTCTTCTGGGATGCCCTTTTTTCCCCTAACCTTATCCCTGATCTCTGCATGTACAAATACTATGCATCCTTAAAGTCCTGATTTGAGGAATTTTGCTGATTTCCCCTTCCCTAAACAAATCTCTTTGGAGCCCTGGTGGCATAGTGGTTAAGAGCTTGGCTGCTAACCAAAAGGTCAGCAGTTCAGATCTACCAGCTGCTCCTTGGAAACCCTATGGGCCAGTTCTACTCTGTCCTGTAGGGTCGCTATGAGTCAGAATTTACTTGATTGCACCTAGCAAAAACAACAAACAAATCTCTTTATTTCCAAACCCCTTTGGCACATGTCTTAGTTATCTAGTGCTGCTATAACAGAAATACCACGAATAGATGGCTTTAATGAACAGAAATCTATTTCTCACAGTTTAGGAGGCTAGGAGTCCAAAATCAGAGCACTGGGTCTGTGGGAAGGCTCTCCCTCTCTGTCGGCTCTGCTGAAAAGTCTTTGTCTCTTCTGCTTCCTAGTTCCTTAGAGATCTCAATATGTCTAGGCATCCATCTCACCCCATCTCTGCTTGCTTAAACTGCTCAATTTTTATCTTGTAGGAGATTGACTTAAAACATACCCTATACTAATCCTGCCACGTTAAGGTAACAAAGATACCCCATTTCCAAATGGGATTATAATCACAGGCATAGAGGTTAGGATTTACAATACATATTTTTGGGGAACACAGTTCAATCCATAATACTCTACCTTTTGGCCCCACAAAATTCCGTCCTTCTCACATGCAAAACACCTTCACGCCGTCACATCATTCTCGAAGTCATAAATCAGCTCCAAGCCCGAAATCTCATCTCCTGAATCCTCTAAGTCAAACATGGGTGAGACTTTAGGTGTATTTCATCCTGGGGCAAAATTTCTCTTCATTTGTAAACCTGTGCCTTAGTCATCTAGTGCTGTATAACAGAAATACCACAAGTGGATGACTTTAACAAACAGAAGTTTATTTTCTCACAGTCTAGTAGGCTAGAAGTCTAAATTCAGGGCATCAGTTCCAGGGGAAGGCTTTCTCTCTCTGTTGGCTCTGGAGGAAGGTCTTTCTTGTCAATCTTCCCCTGGACTAGGAGCTTCTCTGTGCAGGAACCCTGGGTCTAAAGGACACGATCTGCTCCCAGTGCTTCTTTCTTGGTGGTGTGAGGTCCCCAATTCTGTGCTTACTTCCCTTTCCTTTTATCTCTTGAGAGATAAAAGGTGGTGCAGGCCACACCCCAGGGAAACCCCCTTTACATTGGATCAGGGATGTGATCTTGTAAGGGTGTTACAATCCCCCCCTAATTCTCTTTAACATAAAATCATAATCACAAAATGGAGGACAATCACACGGTCTCTTCAGCTTCTGCCTCCTGGTTCCTTGGAGCTCTCCATGTGTCTCAGCATTTATCTTACCTTCTGCTTGCTTAATCCACTCATTTTTTATCTTGTAAGAGATTGACTCAAAATACACCCTTACTAACCCTGCTTCATTAACATAACAAAGACAAGCCATTCCCAAATGAGATTATAAACACAGGCATAGAGGTTGAGATTTACAACACACATTCTATGAGGACACAGTTGGATCCATAACAGAAGTCTGTGCTCCTCTTAGAACATCACAGTCAATATTGTATTATGGTTTTATATGGCATGTGTCTAAGTAGACTGTAAGCTCCCATCAGACAGGATCTATGTCTGATTATCTTTGCACACAGTTGTTCTGAACTTGTATTGAATGGATAGGTGAGTAAACATCCAATAACACAATGGACTTATGGTCAGGAAATCTTGGTACAAGTCTTGGCTCTGCCTGGTGACCTTGTATAAATCCTCTGATCTCAGTGGTCTTTGTTTGAAATGTAAAATAACTGAATGGTTGTGGTAGACCGTTACTTTGGTGACTCCCAATGAACTCTGCCACCTAATTTTCATGTCCTTGTGGAGTTTCCTTCCCATTGACTCCAGGCTTGGCCAAGTGCTTTGCTCTGGGCATGGGGACACTAGCAAGCCTTGATGAGAACTTGCACATTGGAGCTTATCTTGAAATGCTGGCTCTTGCAGCCTTGAGTTGCAATGTAAGAAGTCTGGCTACTCTGCTGGAGAGACCACATGAAGAGACCGTATAAGGGGGCCATGTGAAAAGGGGAGAGGCTGTGAGACTACGTGGAAAGAGAGAGAAGGCCAGCCATCCGACCGTCCCAGGTAAGCCTGGCCCAGATTGCAGAATGGTGAGAAATAATAAAATGGTTGTTATTTTAAACCACTAGGTCTTGGTGTGGTTTATTACATACAAAGTGGGTACCATTGGTTCCTCACCAGTTTTCAGGACCCAGTGAGATGGTACGTGTGGAGGTGCTTTTCAGTGGAGAAGCACTAAGCACATATCATTGTCATTTAGTCAACTCTGACTCATAGTGACCCTACAGGACAAAATAGAACTGTCCCATA
This sequence comes from Elephas maximus indicus, assembly GCF_024166365.1. Lineage (NCBI taxonomy): Eukaryota > Metazoa > Chordata > Mammalia > Proboscidea > Elephantidae > Elephas > Elephas maximus. Next base: position 38,818,150 of record NC_064837.1, on the reverse strand, counting down.
GGGTTTCCAAGGCTGTAATCTTGGGTTTTTGGGTGGGTAATCTTTACAAAAGCAGGCTGCCATATCTTTCTCCTGTGGTGCAACTCTTGGGTTCGAACTGCTGACCTTTCAGTTAGCAGCCAAGTGTTTAACCACTGCACCACCAACGGCTGTTATTTCTGGCCGTATGCACAGGAGTCACGGTTCATGCTCATCTGCAGAGATCATCCCTTTAAAAACTGGCCTGTGGAATTGAGGTTCTTGCCATCCTATAAGGAGATCTGATTGCACAGTGGTTAAAGCGCTCAGCTGCTAACTGAAAGGTCCAGTGGCTGCAACCTATCAGCAACTTTGTGGGAGAAAGATGTGAAAGTCTGATTGTGTAAAGATTTTAGCCACAGAAACCCTATAGGGCAGTTCTACTTTGTCCTATAGGGTTGCTATGAGTCAGAATAGACTAGACAGCAATGGGTTTGGTTTTGGGGTTTATCATCCTATAGGCGTTTAACTTCTGGTTCATTCTATCCCTCTTCTCTCACCTGGCATGTATCCATCACTGTTTTCTGTTGAAAAAGAGAGATTGATTTATAGTCTTATGAAAAATCAAATAAAACAAGTTTACAGAAAAACTGAGTAAAAAAAGATGTACCAATTTCATTGATCTTGCCAAGAGAAAGGACAATAAAAGTTTGAAAGCTAGTCAACTCTCATAATAATTTCAAGTCTCTAGCAAATACATTTGAATTTAGAGAAGGCTGAGCTAGAGAGAAGAGTCATTGCAGGTAGTCTAAGGGCCTGGCCCTCAATCTGGTCCAGTCAGGGGAATTACATGAACCAAATTCTCCAGAGGCTGATTGGCCAACCAGAATGGAAGTTATCCATTTAAAATGAGAAATGTAATTTCCAATCCCAAGTATTAGGCTCTTCCAGGTGGTAAGGAAAAGATTACCTTAAGAAGCCAAACTACTTTAATTGATTAGGGTTTCATGTCTGGAAACATGGGGAAGTAAGGGAGGGCAGGCAACTGTGAACAGGTAGAACATCTGGGTATGTTCATGGCAAGTCCATGTGTTAGAGTAAAGAACTGTGCATATGGTTTTCATGGCTGTAAGTTTTCAGAACCAGATAGCCAGGCCTTTCTTCCAAGGCACCTTTGGGTAGGTTTGCCCTACCAACCTTTTGGTTAGTAGCTGTCATGGATTGAATTATGTCCCCCCAAAAATGTGTGTTTCAACTTGGTTAGGCCATGATTCCCAGTATTGTGTGATTGTCCTCCATTTTGTGATTGTAATTTTATGTTGAGAGGATTAGGGTGGGATTATAACACCACCCTTACTCAGGTCACCTCCCTGATCCAAGGTAAAGGGAGTTTCCCTGGGGTGTGGCCTGCACCACCTTTTATCTCAAGAGATGAAAGGAAAGGGAAACAAGCAGAGAGTTGGGGATCTTACACCACCAAGAAAGCAGCACCAGGAGCAGAGCGCATCCTTTGGACATGGGGTCCCTGCACCTGAGAAGCTCCTCGACCAGGGGAAGATTGAGGACAAGGACCTTCCTCCAGAGCCGACAGAGAGAGAAAGCCTCCCCCTGGAGCTGATACCCTGAATTTGGACTTGCAACCTACTAGGCTGTGAGAAAATAAATTTCTCTTTGGTAAAGCCATCCACTTACGGTATTTCTGTTATGGCAGCACTAGATGACTAAGACAGCAGCCGAGCATTAGCTGTTTGTGCCACTCTTAGTAACATGGTGGATTGCTATACGAAACCTAGGTTACGCATACTTTTGTGCACCTGGTATCTGTTTCTAACCAGTCTGAGAGGATACTCCCGACAACACTACCTATGAGCTTGAAGTATGTGGGGGAATCAAGTCAGGGAAATGGCCTCATCTCCAAACAGAATAAATAGAATGATGGTGGAGAAGGAGTCTCTTTTGTGAAAAATAATACAACAGAATTGGAGGATTCGCAAAGTCCGTGAAAGACCGTTAGCTCTAAACTCACCTAATGTAAGTACCCATGTCACCTCCATCTATCCATATTTGCTTTTTTAAGACTAAGTTGTAATGTTTGTTTATACGCCAGACCGTAAACTACGAGTTCTTGAACATACGATTATGTCTTATTCATCGTTTTCTCCCCAGTCCTGGCATGGTCCCTGGCGTACAGTTGGTGCTCAATAAATGTATATGGAATTAACTAAAATCCTGATGTTTCTGGAATTGGACTGAAATTTGTCTCTGAGACACCATCTCACTTGGAAAGTTACCTTACCCTGTCCTCATAGCTTTAGAGTGAGGAGAACTATCGAGGTCACTTGATCCTGGGCCGTTTGTTAAGGAAAGTGCATCTCTGAACAGAGCAGAAGTCACCTCTTCAGTTACTGGTCTTCTGGCTTCTAAGGACCTTCCCTCTTACCCCTCCTTCCTGGGGGGCTTCAGGGAAGTGGACCCTGCCAGGGCTCCACCACACCCCACCCCAAAACCTCAGTCTAGGGTCACAAAGGCCTTTCTGTCTCACCAAAATAATGTTTCTTTCATTTGGCCCATTCTGCCTTGTAGCTCCTGCCCCAGATCCTGCTATTCTCATCTTAGTAGGGGAAAAGCGGGGAGGGAAAGAACCTGCTGTCCTCCCCCAGCTTTCCAGGCCTGGATGCCAGCGCTCCCGCCACCGTGCCCTGTGCGTGCCTGTGTCCGCGGTGGACACCCGGGGTCACACGCAGGGCTCTGGGCACCACGAGCGCCTCGGGGTCCAACTGGCCGAGGGAGGAGCTGCAGTCGCCGCTAGGACCACGAACACCTCTCCCCCGCCCCCAAAAAATGCTTTACAATATTATTTTAATGACGGTGCAGACCTTGTAACCTGACCCAGGCACAGTCACAAATACGTTCCTGGAGCAAATACACCCCAAACCCTGTTCAGTGGCTCTGTCCTGCCCTCGTCCAGTTTCCCCTGATGGCGTGGGAAAGTAGTCACAGCAGCCCCGTCCGCCGCTCCACGCTCCTCTCCGCTCTGCGCATCACAGTTGAGCTTCTAGCCAGTAGTCATTTATTGGTGGTTGTGGAAACCGGCCAAGAGGCTCTAAGCTTGGTTGGAGCCAGAACACGATTTTAGAGGAATATTTGTCTCCGTTCGATGTAAACCACGCATACTCACTTGGCTGCTCATTAAAACTACCTGGGACGTTTTAAAAACCATTGCTGCCTGGGTCCCACCCCAGGTATTCTGATTTCATTGATCTGGGGCGCGGCCTAGGCATCGAGATTTTTTAAACTTAAGTCATTCCCAGGTTGAGAGCCAATGATAGAAACTCCTCATGCTTCTCCCCGCCCTGGAAAAAAAAAAAAACAACTAGATTCTCAGCCCAGGTCGGTGGCCCGGTGGATCGGGCACCTGCCCCTTCGCAGCCCACCAACGCTTTCCAGATCCCGGAAAACTGGCGCGCGCGACGACGCTAAACACAAGGCGGAGGGCGGGCGGGGCGGTGGCGATTGGGGCGGGGCCTCGCGGGGCTCCGCCCCCACACGCCTATCGGCGCGCGGTGCGGACCCTGACGTCACTCTTGTCAGAGCCCCGCACATGGGCGGCCGGATGCGCTGAGCCGGGCGCTGCGGGGCCGCGGAGCGTGGGGGAGCAGCGGCCGTGGCGCGGGGCGGGGGGGCGGGGCGGGACGGCGCGCGGCCTCGGGTGCTCGCGCGACGGGGCTGGGGCCCGCACGCTGCCTGCGGCCGCTCTCTCCTGTTGTCTTTCTTTTCCGCAATTTTCAACATTTTGCGAGACGAGAGGTTCGAGGCAGGTGGCAGCATCCTGCACGTCGCCGAGGACCCCGGGGGCACTTGGCGCACTCTCCGGGGACCATCTGCAACGGGAACCCGAAAGTTTTTGCTTTTTAAATTTTTATGCATACGTATTTACAAAGATAAAAGTAAATTTTTTCTTCTCTTGTTTCCACCGCCTTGAAAGAGACTACTTTTGCCAAAGGACGGAGGAAACAGCTCAGCAACATTTTGGGGGGGCGGTTGGGTTTTTTATTTTTTAAAGAAAAAAAATTGAGTGCATCGCGATGGAGAAAATGTCCCGACCGCTCCCCCTGAACCCCACCTTTATCCCGCCTCCCTACGGCGTGCTCAGGTCCCTGCTGGAGAACCCGCTGAAGCTCCCCCTTCGTCACGAAGACGGTGAGCGCTGCGGCGGCCGCGCCGCTCTGGGAAGGGGCGACGCTCCCGGGACCCCCCGGCTTGGCATCCCCGCAGGCCCGCTGGAGTACCCACCTCCCGCCCTCCCTGTCCCTGGCGAACCCCTCGGTCAGCAACATGGGGGGGAGCGCTGCCAGCCTCCCTGGTGCCGCTTCGGCGGCGCAGGGAGAAGGTGTAACTTGTCAGGTCAGGCTTGTCCCCTACAAGGTGTACCCGCACGGAGAGCGAAACCGCCTGCGCGAGAGCGGGGCTCGGCGGGCTGGGAGGAGAAACCGGGGGGCCCGCTACTGCCCGGTCGGGGGCTGGGGGAAGTGGCTCGAGTGGGGGCTCTCGCCGCGTAGCCTGGGTATTGGGATGGCCTTATTGCTTCTGTTATTAGTATTTGGAATTCTGGAGGGGAGAGCGGCCGAGCGTTTGCTCCCCAAGAAGGGTAATTCAGAAAGGGGGTGGGGGCTGGGGCCGGTGGGGGGAGTGGTTTCTCGGCTGGAAGCCGTGCACGCCTCCAGCGCTGACACTTTCCCGGTTCACTTTTCCTGGTGGGAGGGGAGAGTCCAGCCGGCTCACGTGTAAGCGCGCAGGAGCCTCCTCTGGCTTGAGCCATTTCTTGGTAAGTCGCAAACCTTCCCCAGGCAACCTTGACTGTAGCGGGAGAGGAGGGGTGCGTGCAGGGAGGCGCGGAGCCAAGCTGGTGCCGCCACGCATTTGTCATTTGGGCTGATGGGTTTCGTGCTTTCGGAATCCCAGCAGAAAATGTGAACCCTGCGGCTCATAGCGTAAAGTCTTGAAAGATTATTTGGCCGCAAATAGCTTCGCAGTGCTTGCATCTCCTTTCCTAGGGACAACCTGTTGCTTTGCAAGAGCTGAGAGGTTTGGTTCGCAGTCTGCAGAGCATAGCTTCCCTCCCTTAACTCTCCTTTAACGGATAGCACCTTGGGAGGAAGGGGCCGCCTGCAGGCTTTTGCATCTGTGGGTGTTTTAAGTCAGATTCTCGGGAAATGAGACTGTAGAGGGTTGGAATGGATGGCGGTGGAGGCTCTGCTTCCTTGAGGAAGAAACTGAGAATTCCCTAATCCCAGATTACCACAGTGCCTGGGTAAAAAAAAAAAGAACTGGCAAAATTCAGAGCATCCCCTTAAAAACCAGATCAGGTGACTGATATTTCCAGGTAGGAAACAGCTACATACTTCCATATGTAGAGTAGTATGTAGAGTGTCTCATCTTTTCCAATAGCTGTACATGTGACAGTGCATAGACATACAATTCTTGTAAATCGGATCATACTTAAGCGTTTGGGAAGGAGGAGGAAAAAAAAGCACTTTCTATTTTAAAAACTGCTTTTGTGTAAAACAGTGTGCTCCACTGGCTTGAGGAGCAAACACCGGAGCTCAGAAGGCTCTGATTTTTCTTCTCCGTGTGTGTAAGACATGGATCAAGTGCCTTCAAATTTCAGAGCTTCCATATCTTCAATACTTTGTTTAAAGAAAAGCAGAGAGTCCCTGCTTTACCAAAATTGAGATCACCCACACCCTGGCTTTGTCATCTGAATGACCCAATGTCATTGGTGTCATGGGTTTCCTAGAAAATGCATCCTGCCTGATTATTGGCTGTTTTCTTAAATCTCACAGCAGTCGTATGTAGTCGCAGGTGTTATTTCCCCACTTTAGACTGACGTCCTTTATCTCCTCAGGTAACGCACTGGAGCTCTGTTCTGCTGTTTTTATTCTAGATCAGTCTGTAGCCCTTCCCAAGGACTAGTGCTTTCTTTCCAAAGTAAATAGGAAGATGTTGAAACACAGGCAGAGAGCCATGTCCTGCCTGAACTTTTAACTCTGGATCCACAAAGAACAGCAGCCCGGGAAGGACCCCTGTGTCTGTGAGAAGAGGCGAAGTTCTGAAGCAGTGTTAATGGCAGAGGCCAGGAGGGGTGTTAAAAGCAATGCTTTTTATTTTTTTCTTTCCTTTTTTTTTTTTTTTTTTTTAAGTCCGTCTTTCCTCTTTTTCTGCAGCATTTAGTAAAGATAAAGACAAGGAGAAGAAGCTGGATGATGACAGTAATAGCCCGACGGTCCCCCAGTCAGCATTCCTGGGGCCCACCTTATGGGACAAAACTCTTCCCTATGACGGAGATACTTTCCAGTTGGAATACATGGACCTGGAGGAGTTTCTGTCAGAAAATGGCATTCCCCCTAGCCCGTCGCAGCACGACCACAGCCCTCACCCTCCTGGGCTGCAGCCTGCTTCCTCCGCTGCCCCTCCTGTCATGGACCTCAGCAGTCGGGCCTCTGCACCTATTCATCCTGGCCTCCCGTCCCAGAGCTGCATGCAGAGCCCTGTCAGACCAGGTAAACCCCTCAGAAGGTTCTCCCTTCAGATGCAGAGGAGGGCGAAGGGGAGGAGCAGGGTGGCCAAAAAAAATCCAGCAGGGTGGAGATGGCGTAAATGTCTTAATACTCAGGGTGGCTTAACATATATGTTTTAAAAGAGGAACCTTGGGGTGAGGACCCAGGAATAGGCATTTTTAACCCACTCCCCAGGGAATTCTGATGCAGCTGATCCAAGGACTACAGTTTGAGAAATGCCAGTCTCCAGTTTGTGACTGGGCTAATTAATATCCATTTCACCTCCTGTCTCCCTTCCTCATTCTCAAAATGAATGGGTAATAAAAAAAAAAAAATTTTTTTTTTTTTTTTTAGCTAAACAATTTGGGTACATTTTCAACAAGGCTGTGGTTTACCTACATTTCTTTTTCTCTGGTCTGAAGGAAAAAAAAAGTGAGTTTGGAGTCAGGGACGGATATCTTTTTTATCACGTGTTGCCAGTTGATTTCATTGAGAAGTTGAATCCAAAAGCAGTCTCTCATGTTAAGCATGGCTTAGCCTTTTTCAGTGCCAGGCCCCACCTCTCTCCTGCTGCTGTTTGCATACACTAAATTGTTCCTGCTTTTGTTTTCTTCTCATTTTCATCTGTACATTACTCTTAATCCACTTTTACCAAAGCCTCCAGGGCTGCAATGTCAGCTGTAAATGGTGTTGAAATATTACACGAAAACGTCATCTAAAATGACCAGTACTTCAAAACCCACTGCCAAATGCTCAGATCCAAACACAGGTTGAGGCAGCTCTGGCTTTATGTCTTTAGCACCGTATAACACAAAATGAACAGGAAGAAAGACCATTTCATGTGCACAGGTAACCAGGAACAGAAAGCGTGAGGAAGGTCATGGAGCTGCAGGCCTTAGCTGCAGGGGAAGAGAGAAAGCAGGACAATGTGAGACTTGTACTAGAGATCATTACTGAACTCTGCATCCTTGACTCCTGTAGAAATTTCTGTGACACACAGAGCGAGGTTAAAATGGAAGGAAATGATGCAAAGGAGAAAGAGAACATCCTATCTTGAAATATTAATATCGGAGTTAAAGCTCTCCCTTTCAAATCTCTCTCTGCTGTCCCCTTCTCCAAAATCTACTTTGTATCATAACGCAAGGCCACTGGCTGCAATAGAATTAAGTCTTAACTTCTGGCCACCCCGGGAGGCTGCAGAAACTTGGGAAAACACTCCTTTGTGTGAACCTGAGCCCCTGCTACTTAGAATGTGCAGTGCCATTATCTCTGATTTCTTCACAGGAAAAGACAACCAGCAAAATAAATAGCCATTCAGATTGAGAAAAGGACCAGAGGAGAAGGGAGTGAAGCCCCTAGTGGTTCTGCTCTGCAGACTGAGACTTACCACTTTGTAGCCAGGGGACCTTAGAAAGTGACGTAACCTCTTGGTGCCTCGGTTTCTCTTTATGTAAAAGAGTATGAATACTTACTCAGTTGAATTATTGAGAAAATTGGAGATAATATGTATAAAGGGCCAGCTGACTAGCACCAGGTGTTGGATTAATTGGAACTCTCGTGGTCATTGTTATATCTATGTTAGCTTGTATCTTTTATCTCCATTCTTGTCGTCTCAAATACCTTCTTAAAGTAATTAGGTACAGTATATAACCTTCCCTTCTGGAGAGAAATATCTGGAGATTTTGCCCAATAGTTAATAGATTGGGATGTTTTACTCTAATACCTACAATCACTTATCAAGTATTGTCAGTCCCCTGCCAGGTGTAGCCACCACTTGTCCATCAGTTTGTTGCACTGCGGTGGCTTTCGTGTTGCTGTGATGCTGGAAGCTATGCCACCAGTATTTCAAATACCAGCAGGGTCACCCATGGTGGACAGGTTTCGGTGGAGCTTCCAGACTAAGACAGACTAGGAAGAAAGGCCTGGCAATCTACTTCCAAAAATTATCCAATGAAAACCTTATGGATCACAACAGAATATAGTGCTGGAAGATGAGCCTGTCTAGGTTGGAAGGCACTCAAAATACACTATAGCTGCAACACTGGACTCAAACATACCGACGATCGTGAAGATGGTACAGGACTGGGCAACATTTTGTTCTGCTGTCAATAAGGTCTCCATGAGTCATAGCCCATTCGATGGCAGCTGACAACAACAAGCCAAGTATAGCATGTGAACCATGTTAGAAATACTGTATTTTTTTTTCCCGAAGAGGTATGCTAATATTTGGCCTATACATTTTGGTCCCTACTGCGAATCAAGAATTGGGGTTTTGGAAATTGAAGTTTCTTTAATGGTCATTTGCCAGAGCCTACTTATGAAATGTGTTGTGTCAGCATTCTTCGTAAATTTCAGTAACTCGGATGCCCTGGTCAGAGTTGCAGTCCATAGCACAGGACTTCTGAGTTTCAGTGAGTATCATGTTAATAGGGGCGAGACACTAGGACCAAGAGGGCACTAGTTTAGAAATAAGCTATTCATTTAAATGTCTTTTTTTAATAATGGAAATACACTTTAAAATAATTTTCTTTTTCTGATTGAAAACTCAATATACCTAATAAGAAAGGAAAAATTGAAAGCTTTTTTTCAGATCTCAGATTCAGATAAAATAAGACTGTACTGTTCATATATTGTTGATCATTACAAGAATATAATGAAAAAAAAAATCAAGAGGATGTGGGCTTGATGGATGGTCTGTTATGAGAACGCCTGAAAAAGGAGAAACTTGTTGATTACAGGCAGTCCCTGAAGGGTTCCATGCCTAAGTCTCTCTTTAATTTGAATTCGTACAGTCGGAACAGTTAGGTACGGTTTGTATCTAACATCGGTTAATCAGACATTTGTCTTGGAATATAGTATGCCTTTCTATGCATAAAAACATTAAAGAAACACTTCTAGATACACTAAAATATCTTTAACATGACAATACAGTAATAATAATAATGTCTGGATGGGCTTCGTGAAGTAGCTCCTGTTTGTTGTCATGAACCATTGTATGTACCCTGAATTTTTAATAGGCTTTACAGCGGTTGGTTCAAACCTTCAGGTTGTACGTGAATCAGGTGTTCATAACCCGAGGTCTGCCTGGATTCTGGGTAGCTGACCAGGTTAGAAGTATGAAGTTCAGCCTGAGGAAAATGAGTCCTTGGAAGGGAAGAGCACAGATGTAGCCTTAGGCATTCTGGGAATTGTACAATTTCAGTGTAGACCAAGGGTTCTCAGCCTTGACGCTGCTGATACTTTGGGCTGGACAGGCCTTTGTTGTGGAGAGCTGCCGTGTGCGTCGTAGAATAGTTAGCAGCGTCCCTGGCCTTTACACCCTCGATACCAGGAGCACCACCAACCCCAGCTGTGACAAGTAAAAATGTCTCCAGAAATGACCAAATGTCCCTGGGAGGGACAGTCACCCCCAGTTGAGAACCACTGGTCTAGATCTTTAACTTGGTCAGAAAAATCTGTTTTTAACTCAGGGCGCTGTCACCTAGATGAATCCTTTTTTACGTCCCGTAACCCTTTATGGGGAAACCCTGGTGGCGTAGTGGTTAGGTGTTACAGCTGCTAACCCAAGGGTCGACAGTTCAAATCTGCCAGGCGCTCCTTGGAAACTCTACGGGGCAGTTCTACTCTGTCCTATAAGGGTCGCTATGAGTCGGAATCGACTCCACGGCGGTGGGTTTGGTTTTTTTGGTTAACCCTTTATGGCATAATTTTGGGGAACATCAGGAGACGTTAGGTTCCGAAGAAGAAACAGAACGGTAGTGTGTAGTTGTAAGCTGTTAGTTGCTCAAACCTAAGTCATCAGGCTAATCAGGAGATAATTGCAGACCAGTGGCACTAGCCGTTTGTTTTCTGCTGTTTGCCCAGCATGCATCTTTGGAGTCATGCTCAGTAGCATTGTGTTGTTGTCAGTGCCACCTGTCTGGCTGAAAGGAAATGAAGCCATAAACTGAGAAATTATGCATTCGTAGGTCTACCCCCAAGGGTGTCTCAGAAGATAAGGTGAGCATTCTTGTAAATTCTCATATCATTTACCCTGATTGCTGCTCCCCCCGACCCCATTCTTTAACCTGTTTCCCCTCCCACACCTATTCCTCTGTCTAGCTCTCCAATCAGACTGAATCAAATATCTGAAGAAATAAACTTTTTCTTGAAGAAACGATCCAGGGAGTCATTGAAGCCTGTTAGGGCTATATTGAGATTACTAAACTTTCTAGGCTGATATCTTAAGGAAGTGCAGAGTGGTGGTTCTTGGATATTGTCGCCACCTGCGGGGCCTTCTCAATCATCCAATATGCAGCACCCTAGGTGTTCCCAGGCCAGCAGAGATGCGGGACTGCTTCAGGGTTTACATTTCAGATGCTATCAGAGGTGGCACTGTCCTGGAGGTATATGCTCGGTATGGAAAAATAAGAATGCGTGTTTGCCCTGAGAAATGAGCGATTGCTTTAAGGACAGCAATCCCTTTAGGGAAAGTCATCTCTAGCAGACAAAGGCAGAGTTATTTTTAAATCACATGCTTGCAAAGCCAGATTTGAAATCATTTCCTCTGGTGGTTTTTCTTTGAATAGCTTGGGGGTATCCTACCACTGTTAAGCCCATATTCAGCTAAGAATTAAGAAGGTTCTCTTCCCAGTTCCAAGCACTGAGAGCAGGTTATGAAGCCCTTCCATGTGGTCTTGGATGGAAGTAGAGGGTGGCACACAAAGAGCTGGGGAGTGGGACAGAACTTACTGCACCTGCCTACTTGGAAGTTGGTGTTGTCTCTGCTGACTTTGGTTTTTGACCAGGTGTTGGCCTGGAAGGGAAATGCTGGTCGCAGAGGTTGAGTAGTAGATGAGTGGGGCTCTGTGCTGGTGGTTCTGGGATTATGGGAGGGCCTGCTAGGGCAACAGGATTCTCTTGCTTTCCCCAACATCATGAGATGAGGCTTCCGTGCCTCCCTCCCATTAGGGGCATGCAGTTCATAGATCCCACCCCCACCTGCCAGGATACTGTTATGTTTGCAGGTTGGGTGCGCCATGATGGACAGTTGCTGTATCTTGGTAGTGTGTCCCATGCATCAGGATCAAGGGGATTATGAGGAAAAAGGGAATCCACTTCGTTCAGGAAGGCAGTGGACTTTCTTCTGTTTCTTGCGAAAGCCTGTCTTCTTCACCAAACCTTGTAAATGACGTGCTTGCCCTATTCTAGCTTCATACCAAACCAAACCCATTGCCATCAAGTTGATTCTGACTCATAGCGACCGAGTAGAACAAAGTAGAAGTACCCCATTAGAGTTTCCAAGGAGCACCTGGTGGATTCGAACTGCTGACCTTTTGGTTAGCAGCCGTAGCACTTAATCACTACACCACCAGGGTTTCTGTGCCACCATTAGTGTTGCTGAAATTCCCATGACAATAGTCCCTAGCCTTCTGGCAAAAGGCATTTTCTGAAATGTTGGTGGTTGGAACCTACCCTTTCCTCTCTGAGAGAGAAAAGACCTGGAGATTGCTCCTGTTAAGACTACAACCTAAAAAACCCTACAGGACAGTTCTGTCCTGTCACATGGGTTTACTGTGTGAAAATCGACTTGACAGCATCCAACAACAAAAACATGAAAAGCAGAGGAGTCCCTGGGTGGTGCAAATGGTTGACGACTCAGCTGCTAACCAAAGATTAGAGGTTAGAGTACACCTCGAGGCCTTCAGAAGAAGGGCCTGGTGATCAACTTCCAAAAAAAAAAAAGAGTCCTTGAAAGTCCTATGGAGCACAGTTTTGCTCTGACACACAGGGGTTGCCATGAGTCGGAGTCTAACTTGACAGCAACTGGTTTTTTACTGGTTTATGTAGAGTGAGGAAATTTAGCAGTTAAGAGAGTAGGTTCGGGACGCAGGGGCTTGGAATCACGTCCTGGGCCCACCGTTGACTTGCTGCGTAACTCTGTGTGGACTTAATACCCTCGTGAAGCCTCAGCCTCCTCATCCATGCAATGGAGATTATAGAGTCCTGCTGCCGTGGGCCGTTAGCAGGATTAAATTAAATAATGCATGACAAGGTATTGGCACCATGTGTGGCACAGGAATGCTGGGCGCAGAGCTGTGTTAGGAGGTCGGTGGCCTGGGGTAAGGAAAAGATTAGCTGGATCCCCAACCCCCATGTCCATTTATGGATTTGTTTCATGCAGTCCCCTCCCCTCTGCAAAATTAGGACATGGTTTTTTTTCCAGCGTGGCCACACTTATCCTGTGCACTCTGCCTGGGCTCTCTCCTCCTCCCGGGTCTGGAGGAGCCACTTCCCTGATGTTAAACCAGCAGCATCACTTGTGGGTTAGCAGCTCCTCTTCTGCCAGTGTGGAAGCAGCCGCTCATGTGAGCCCTGGCAACAGTGGCTGCTGCCTGCGTGACCGTGCGCTCCAGGCACGTGGCTGTGCCCTGTGGAGCTCGCCCAACTCTGGTGGTGTGCTCGCTCACTCCCTGCCCCCTCTCATCTCCTCCCAGTAGAATTACAGCAAGTGCCAGCGCGAAATTGTAATCCTGGCCCTGGCATAAGAAAGCTGAGCTCTGTAGGGCAGTTCATATGCCAGGGAAACCTGTTCTGTCCACCGGCCCAGCCAGACCCCAGCACTGGCCCTCTCTCCTGCCCAGAGGCCCTGTCTTCTCTGCTCCGCTGCAGTGGGCAGGACTCTTGTAGGCCAGCTCCTGCCAAGGGGCTTGGCAGAGTCTTTCCAGTTCAGCACTGTGCCTACCAGACTAGAAAAACAGCAGTGTAAAGACAGAACTAGGTGCAGGAGAAGGAAAGGTGGGGGCGGGAGGAGAAAAGAGCCTTGATAACGTCCTCGTGTAGAAAGCTGGGGATGGGCCGACAGCAGGGATTTATTAGGTTTCTCAGAAACCTCTCTTCCAACCAGCACTAATCACTTTTACCCAGGAGTCATTTTTTATGTCCCAGCAGTGAAAATGTAGGGAAGAGGGAAAGTTATAGGGGAAGTCATAAGATGGAGAAAACATTAGGAAAGAATCTATTAAAGAGGGGAGGGAGAAAGTACAGGTCTCTGATTCCATAGTGGGGATGGTTCAGTATCTTGGTCCCATGTTATATTTTTCCTTTATGTTTGAGGTTCCCCTGAGCTGCTGGCAATATGTCTTAACCTGAAGCTGCTAAACCATTTTTTTGCTATAAACTCAAACTTCCTTAAGGCCTAGGGGCTTGCTGGCTCACCATTCAGTGTCAGTCAGAATGGCCTGTGTTGGAGACACAGGTCTGTATGGGCAATACAGTCATATTTTAGAGCACAGGCTTCAATAAACAAACAAACCTGGGTCTGAATCCTGACCCCACCGCTCACTAGCTTACTCAGGATCTTGGGCAAATCATTTAAATAAACTGAGCTTCTGATTTCTCATCGGGACTTTGGAATAATCACTGGACCTGCCTCAGAAATTGAAGGTCATATGAGTATGTAAAGTACTTTGCACAGGGTCTGGCAGGTCTGGCACACAGGAAGCACTCAATAACAGCTAGCTGCACGAGCTACATCTTCACCACCATCTCGTCTCATGTCTCATAGGAGGACCTAGCCCTGGGCTCATGTTTTGTTGTTAGTTGTCATCTAGTTGATTCTGACTCATAACAACCGCATGTGTGCAGAGTGGAACTGCTCCATAGGGTTTTCAAGGCTGTGGCTTTTCAGAAGCAGATCGGCAGGCCTTACTTCCCAGGCACCTCTGGGTGGGTTTGAACCTCCAACCTTTCAATTAGTAGTCTAGCGCCTAGTCATTTGAGCCGCCCAGGAACTCCTATTGGACTCACAGGGAGTTGCAACACTTTTGTCTTCCTAACCAATTAAGGACTCTGATCAAGGAGTTTGAATTTTTCCTCTGCTCCTCTGGCTGATCTTGCTTGCCCCTCTCCTAGCCTGAGTTTCAGGCAACGTTGGATAGATGACTGTACCCTTTTCTCATTCTTCTTTGTCCCTAGGATTAAAAAAATCAAACAAAGAAGTTTGAAGTACTTCTTGAGATTTCTTCCATGACATATTTGCTAGTAAATAAATAAGTAAATGAATTAATACATAAATAAACATTACTATTGAATTTTTAACCATAGACATCAATAATTATGTTTGAAGGCCGTCTAATGACCTCGGGGTAAGGAAACTAAAGCATGGTACAGTGCTGGAAGAGGAGGAGAGAGATACAGTGTATTCTCCTGCTTGTAAGCAATACTGTTCATAAGCATCTCAGAATAATAATTGTCTTCCCTGCCTCAGCCCAAGTTGTCCTGCAACGGGAAAGTTCTTAATCTTTCTGAACCTTCATTTTCTCATCTGCAAAATGGCTGCCTTGTTGGGTTGTTGTGAACTTTCTATAGCTAAGGTGCACGAAGGGCCCAGTGCGGCACCTGGCACGTAGTAGGGCAGCCTTCACCCCAGGTCAATTCCATTACTTTTCTCTAGTAAATGATACAGCCATTAGGAAGCAACAGAGGAGATCATCGGAGGAGAGGAATGATGTGGATGGCCCCAGAAACAGTGTTTGTTTTTGCTCTGTGACAGTGTTTGTTTTTGCTCTGTGCTGCACGTTGGGGAAGACAGTCAAGAAGAGGATTTGTCCTCTAGTCTCAAAGAGATGACAACTGAGTAGGGAACACAGAGCTTTCGGGAAAAGGGATGATGAGCGTGTTTTCAGGTGCCAAATGACAGGCATGTAGAGGCTCCCTCCATTGCCTGTTGAGAAGAGGATGATGAAAGACATGAAAAGTGAGTAAAACATTTTAAAGATAAATGAGCGAGCAGTGTAGACAATAAGGGCTGCCAGACCTCACGGGAAGCAGCCAGTGCCCAGGGCAAGAGCACCCAGGGCAGGAGTGCTCAGGGCAGGAGCGCCCAGGGCAAGAGTGCCCAGGGTGAGGCTTCTTGGAAGAGGTAGACCTTTGTTGAGCCTGGGAAGGAGAGAGGTGAGGGAGCCAGACTGGGGAGTGGGCAGTGGAGCGGGCAGAGTTAAAGAGGCGGAAATGTCCATGGGGGGACAAGGTATAGATCCAATTTGGCTGGTGCAGAGAATGCACATGGAAGAGTGAGGCAGGTAAGTCCGGAGAGATAGGTGCCATCCAGGCTGGCAGCTTCATGAGTGCCAGGCTACAGAGCTTGAACTTGATCCAGGAGGCAGTGGAGAGCCATTGAAGGTTTTTGAGCAGGGAAATGGCATGAAGACATTTCCACTTGGGTTCAAGGTTAGATTTGAAACATTTTTAGATACTTGACAATTAGTTCCCTCTGGCAGATCGGGACTTCCTTACTGTTATTATTTTAAAAATAAATACTCTTCCTTGAACATCAAAAGCTTCTCAAAACACAATGTTCTGATGATTTAGAGAAAGTAATTCAAAAACACAGGGTTTAGGTTTCACATATAAAGTCCTTAATTTTGGTGATTGGGGGAAGCACTCTTGGGCAAAGAAATAGTTTGAGGGATTTGAATGGTTTAGAATTTAAAACTCCAGAATCAGGCTTGGTTGGTGTGTCTCAAAGGAGTAGAAAAATAGATTTTAATAAGCCCAACCCATTGACATTCATCACTCTTAAATGCCTCTATTTTATAAAGCCTGCTAGGTTTGCAAACAGTATATTAAACCGAGTTGTGTGTGTGTGTATGAGAAAGAGTTAACACTTGAGTGACACGAATAGAGCTTGATTTTAAGGATTACCTGCAGCAGTCCATATCAAGCTAAAAATACTTAGCCAGGTTCCTGGCCAGCTTATTAATTTTACTCCTAAGAGACAAAGGAGTCGTTATTAAACAGTTTTGCATTCTCGAGTCCTGACCTTGTATTTGTAGTTCCCCTCTTCCCTGAAACCCACGATGAATTATACATGAGACGTCATCATGGAGGGGGTGTGTGTGTGTGTGCCCGGGGAAGGGTCTGTGCAGGAGGAAACAGGATCCTGGGGGAGGGAGGAGGTACTGAATAGCACTTGCATGAAAAATCTTACTCAGGTACCCCTGCAGTGTACTCTGATTATCATGCCAAGATTACTGAAAACTGGAGGAATTGCCACAACCCAAATCAGTTCACTTAAAAAAAAAAAGTCATTGTGTGCAATTTCACCTCCAGCTACGTGCAGTAGACGGTTACAGGAGTGTGGGCAGAATCTCGTGTCTGTTGGTAGAAACTACATAGCCCTTGTTTCTATTAAATTGGCTCCTGGTAGATATAGACTCCATGACTGGATGCGAAAATTCCTAAAATGTTTGCTTTCCTTCTTTTCTGCCTTTAAGAGATATCATTACTGCCTTACCTCACTGCTCATCCAGCTCCTAACAGGAATCCTGCCTTGTTCCCTCTTCTGAGAAATTACACAGACCCACTGTCACAAAGAGTTCGCCTAAGTGGGGAGGGAGTTTAATCTGAGAATCCTGTACCTTCATGATCTTTGGAAGAATGCTTTGGAATTTGGGATCTGATAATGAGACGTGGCTGGTGGCTAATTAAACCCTCTTCACTCTCGAATCTTGCCTGGGAGACTCTAGATTCCTAAAAACAAGGAGTGTGTGCTATAGTAAGATGCTCGAGGGAGCTACAACACGAAATCATCTGTGACCAAATGTTCTCTTAGAAAGTGGGGTTGCGTACACGGATCGACAGAAATAAATGCTTTGGCAGAAACTCATTGAGCGGGGAAGAGCAGCGCTTTCTTTTCTAATTAGCTCTGGGTAACACGGTCTGCTCTGATGTCTTTCCTGGGGGACTCAGACATGGGCAGTAGTGCAGAGAAGGGAAGTCTCATTGCTGCTCTGTAAGTGCTTCCGTGCTTAATGGAAAGAGTTAAGCATGGCTGTCCATGCATGCGCCACAAATGCCTCTTGAATTGAATGGGAAAAGTGACTGTTCGGGGAAGGATGCCACCAGGCCCTGACCAATGGAATCAATGCTTTAAACCAGATGAACAGGATCATCTAAAAAAAAAAAATACGCAGTAATCGGGTTACCCAGAACCGAGATAGGAAGGGTTGTAAGGAGAGTGGCAAACTCTTAAACTCCATCTGTCCTGAGGATTGAACAGAAAACTAAATTCACCTTACGATGGATTCATTATGATATAGGCTTAGTTAGTTCTTACCGCTGAAGATTAGGGAAGCTTTCACTAGAGAGAACTTTAAAAATAGAACCAAGATCTCAGATCCAATCAGAATAGTATTGCATTTGGCCAAAGGCCATTGAAAGGTTTATAGAGCAAAGAGTAGATAATGTGAAATTTAAAGATAGACGTGAAGTCTGCGTAGAGTTTCTGAGGATAAGAAAAGTTCGCAGCATTGACTTTGTAAGGACTTCACAGAATTCATTAGAGTTGCTTTCTTTACGTTAATACATTTTCCGGGGGGAACAGGGACAGCAGCATCTGTTTTCTCAGAGAATCTAAAGTGTGCTTATTTGCAAAGGCCCGTAACACCTGAATGATTTTAAAAATAATATTTATATCCATGTCAAAAAAAAAAACACAAGTTTTTACCCCAACAAAACAAGCCGTTTAGTGGTATTTAGTTGTTAGATTCCTTAGAAGTTGAGGATGAATGGCAGGAAGAGTCAGCATTACAAACACTAGGTGTAAAGAAAGCAATTTGAGTCTGTGTGTATTTAGTTACCTCTTGTACCTTCATGCTTGCCCGGCGGTAGCATTCATTCAGATTTTGTGATCATTTGATCTTGAATTGATTAAACTGAATTTTTTCTTTTGTCTTCTTTATAAAGAAAGATGTTACCCAATAAATTAATTATGCAAACATAATTTTAGGCGGCACATTTGACTTATTTGAGTATAGCATCGTGTCTTTAAAGACCTTAACTGTGTGTATATAAATAGACTTTTAAATCACACGTGTAGATTAGTGACGTTCTGTCATTCAGACATTTCGGTAATTCCAATTAGCATTCCCACCAAGTTGTTGTGGTTTATCTCCCTCCGTCTCCCTCCCCCCTTTCACTCCACTCCCCCTCAATTTTCATACTCTTAAACTTAAATTTCTGTGTAAGTATGTGGAACCGAGAGAGCATTTTAGTTCTTTTACCTGTCATCAGAGAGGATGTCACAAAGATAGTGGTTTCCTTTAGAACTTTACTAATGACATAACCCCCTATTAGAGGGACTTGTTCTTTCACTTCTCATGGAGGGGCAGAATGTCACGGTTAAACTCACGACCTCTGGAGACTGACAGCCTCAGCTTAGAGCTGGGCTCTGCAATCCTCAGCCCTGTGACTGTTCTGCCTTTGTTTCCTCCTCTGTAAGTGGGGATGCTAACACCTGCTTTATAGGGTTCACGGAGGAGTAAACGAGACGATCCATGTAAAGCACTTAGAACAGTGCTCAATGTACAAACGACAGCTTTCAATACTTTTATTTTTATCCTGCTATTCCTGTTTCTTCTCTTCTTCCACCTCTATCACCATCTTCTGGGCACTTCAGTAGAAATAGACCTTGTACTGTAGTGATGATGGCCTGGAAACTGCTCCCCGCCTTTTGAGCTACTGTAGGAAGGAAAGGATAATGAAGAGGCAGATGGGGGAGCATCCTTTGTGTTTACATCTGTGAAAAGATGTACCCCACCCACCTCCAATGCCTTCCCTGAGCCCCCAGGCCCTCTAAGCTGCCCCCATTGGTGCTCCTCTATCCCCTAGTACATGAGAGTGTGACTGCCCATTTTCTGGGGTAGCTGCTGTGCCAGATGTAGCTCCGTGGCCAGGGCTGTGGCTCTGTGTTCCTACCGCTCTTGACCCTGAACCTGGCAGAGCTTGAGCGAGTAAAGAGTGAACCAGAAATCGTGTGTCCGTAGTGCTCATGAGCCCTTCCAACGTGCCATAAGATTTGTGACTTGGGGTTTTCTTGTTTCTTTTTGGTGACACCTTTGGGTCATAAAGTGGAAAGCTGGCAGTATCCCCAGTGGTTGGTGGGCTGTTGAGCTGGGGGAGGCAGCAGAGTGGGTCTCCCTAGTGGACCTCTGCTTCCCCAGTGGCAGTCTCGCACATGGTCTCTTCTTACTCTCCCCGCAGGCTGGGAAAGTGGCAGGGAGTTCTCCAGGTAGAAAAAGTGGACCCTTCTGTTGAAGTGAAATGGAAACATGAGGAAATGGAGAAAACAAAAGTAGATTACTGAGAAGTGGGGGAGGGCAGTTTTTATACAAATGGGACAACTGGAAGTTGATTGATTTAAGAATTGGGGATTAACCTGATATGACTTTTCCAGCCAGATTAGAGATGTGGGGTTTCTTGGCACCTGGGCTCTATACAGTACAGTGTGTACTGTACTTAAGGGTGTGGCGGGCTGGATAAAGCTTTAAAGGCACAGCAGTCTTAAGGAATGACAAGTATGTCAGCATCAAACTAGGCAAGGTTTTCCCCTCTTGAGGAAAAAAAAAAAAAAGGGTGTTTAATTCCCTCAGCATATTTTTACATCCAGTCAAATATCCCCAGGCCTCCTTTTTATACGAGGAATGGGCACAACGCACCTAAGTTTAAATCAGCTAAATGCAACCTGAAATCATAGCAATGCTCATGATGTGTTAAAGCCAGGGTGGTGCTAAGCACTCCCTGTAAGAGGTTGTAGGAAATCAGCTCATATTAGAAACTACATCAGTTCCTGGAATTGAGTCTGTTCCCAAGAAGATTGAATGATGTGGATACATACATTGCCAACGTCTGTTTTCCCTTTTCTTCAGCAGCCCTTCCACTCTGACTACAGGCAGCTTAAAAATAAATTTGGGCTTATCTTAGTGGCCAAAAACCATGGAGATCAGGATGAAATCACTTTTAAGGCAGAAATAACAAGCTTTGATAAAGATACTCAGAGAAAACACAGTTCCGATAGCATTGGAACCTAAATGGAAATAGAGTCAGCATAGCTCCTGAAAAGCCTGGAGACCTTGGGCAAGTCGCTTTTAAGTTCTCAGAACCTCTGTGTTCTCATCGGCAACATGCTGGCTAATTTCACAGGATTGTCATGAGGGTTAAATTACATTAAATGGGCTAATGAGTGAAAGGGCCTGGGGCTGTGCCTGTTCGGAGTTGGTACTTGGGAAGTTTTAATTGAGAGTCAGAATCTGGGATTGTTTCTCTTCCAGGTTTCTGAGCTGCTGGGCTGGGTATTTGCAAGCCCCACAATGCTTCTTTGGATACAAGAGATCTAATTTGTAGTCCCAGCTATGCTATTATTAGAACTATAACCTTAAGCAAAACATCAGCCTCTGTGGGTTTTGCTTCTTCACCTGTAACATGGGAATAATCTGTCTTTTCTAACTTACAAATATGTCATAAACGTAAAATAAGATAGTTAGAAAATTGACCAAATTGTATTAGCAGTATTATTTCCATGAGGTTTTAGGTGGCAAGGGGGGGAAACATGTAGTAACAATTGGAAAGGTTGGACGGTCATCAAGAGCACTGAACTAGGAGTCAGCCATTTTAGCTTCTAGAGCAGTTTTGCCTGGATTAGGTTGTATGTCCCTGCACAGGTCACTTAATCTCTCCAGGTCTCAGTTTTCTTGTCTGGGAAATGGGGTACTGTTTGCAGCTCTGTGATTTTGTGTTCTAATACGACTTTGACCTGGTGGGCTAACATCCAAACTTGTGTGTAAAAAATTTCAAGCCTCTCAGAGCCATGGCACTACTCTGAAGCAAGTAGGTGGATGAAGAATCTGACATTCTGCCACTCATAAAGGATGGAGTTTAAAAACTAAAGCCAAAAAGCAAAAGACATTTGGCACCTTTTGAAAAAACATTGCTAGATAGTTCCTTAAAAAATGGGCTTCATTCCGAATGGGAGCCTCTGGCTTTTCTGTGGTGTTTGACATTCCAGAGTAACCCTGCAAGTAAGTTATCTGGCTGGAATCGTTACTCCAAGGCTTGAATTTCTTAGTGCTGGTTCATTAGTCAGACAAAATTAAAAAAAAAGAAAACCACAGAAGGAAAACCCCCAAGGCCCACAGGTACCTCTTTTGATGGCAACTTTTCTAGAAAGGCTGTGACTAGCTGTGCTTTTGACTGCTTCTCTGGTCACTGGGTTCAGGTTCATAGAGCCTCTCCATGGCAGTAGGTTTATCCTTTAGATGGATTAGTAGGTGTCTGGAATATCATCTTGACAGATTGTGAGGCTTGGTCTGGGCTCAGGGGAAAGAGCTCTGTGATCAGTTAGCGATGTCTGCCATGGGTCTAGGTGTGGCCATACACTGCTAGGTATTTACAGTCTTGACAGAGCAGGTTGGGAAGATCCTTTAGTTCTTGTCCCTCTCCACTGGGCAGAAGATCAAGGACTCGGGCCAGTACTATTTCCGGTGTCCCGGAAACGTGTTTTTCCAAGCCCCCGGGCATGTTCTGTTTTGCTCTTTGAAGGAGGCTTATTCTGGTTAGCATAACAGAGAGAATGGAAGAAAGGAAGTCAGTTGATTCTGCTCCACAGTCACAGGACAGGAATTGAAAGGTGGGGAGAGGCTGTAACGCCAGCAATCTCTTCTTCCACCCCAGGTTCCTGTAGATGCACAGGGAAGCCTTAGGCTCAGGCGCCCACTCCCCCTACAGAGACAGCCACAGACCCCAAAGCCTGACAGGCTGCAGCCAGTGGTCCCAGCTGCAGGCTCCCTGGAAACCGGGCCATTGGAAGTACTAGAAGGGTGAGACCCCAGTAATCCATGTACTGTGCATCTCCTGACATCTAGAACAGAACTGCCCCAGCCTTCTTTAAAGAGGCTTTGAAGAATTTGCTAGTCTGTTTAGGATTGGGAGTCCCTAGGTGGTGCAAATGGTTAAGTGGTTTAGTGCTTAGCTGCTAACCAAAAGGTTGCAGGTTCAAATCCGCCCAGAGGCACCTCAGAAGAAAGGCCTGGTGATCTAATTCCAAAAAGATCATCCATTGAAAACTCCGTGGAGCACAGCTCTACTCTGACTCATAAGGGGTCGCTACAAGTTGGAATCAACTCAATGCAATTGGTTTTTTACTTAAGATTAAGCGTGATTCTCAATTATCCGTGCTAACGGCACAGGTCCCATGAAGTTTCTTTCCTTCCAGCTTTGGGATGTGCCACACGCCTTTGTGCTGTTGCTCTGTTTTCCCGGTGATGTTCGTGTTTTTCTTCCTGTCAAGGACCCTGGAGGGAGACCGTAATGCTTGCCACAGCCCCTCCGATACTTCTCTCACGGCAGCTGCGTGTCTCGGAGACCTTCCAGACTCCTAACTTTTAATCCGTGGGTAGTAAAAAAACCCGTGGCATAATCGTGCAATTCATCGAGCACTTACTGTATGCTCCTGGGATCAAGGCAGCTGTGTGACAAGGGCTAGGTCCAGGAGAGTGTTGGGCAATGGGGTGAAGTGGACTTGAGGTTAAACATTGTCGATGGAGAACCTACAAAAAAGTTCACTGAGCATGGACCCAACTTCCTCTGGTACTTCTGTTTCCTATTGTTTCCAGCGACTGAACCTGAGCTCTGGCTACGATTAACTTTCAATTATCCTGGGGCTGATGAACCGGTTTGCAGATTAACCCAGGTGAAGTCTCACCTGGGCCTGGGAGGTGCTCACCAACTCAGCTGCCCGTAATTAGCTGGCTGTGGCTGATTGCCTAAGTCATGGGCAGGGAGCCTGGGGGCTGGGCTACTGCAGGGGAGGGGGCTGCCAAGGAGCTGTGTCTTCCAGGACGGGGGGCCTGCCCTCTTCAACCAGAGGGGCCCACCAGCCCTGTTAAGTTCTGTGTCTTCTAGCACACTTACCAGGAGGTTCAGAGCTCCCCAGGGTCCTGGCACTCTGCTACCAAAGCTGGTACTTTCCAGCCCAACCTCAACACAGTCTTCAAGTTGGGAAGTTCAAGTTGACCCAGCAAACGGTGAATTCTAAAGCCCCAGCTCCAGTGCCCCAGAAGATAGTTTGTGGTAGATTAAGTAATCTAATATTCTGAAAGGAAGTCCAGTGAGCAGAGGTTGTCCGAGAACCTCCCACCACCAGGCTTGAGGCACTGAGCAATGAATCCCTCCTGAGGCCAGGGGAGGAAAACGTTCCAGTGGCAATGAGGCAGGAGTTGCCACAAAAGCAAGCTCCTCATGGCCGTGGCTTTTGCACAGCGATTATTCATTCAGGTTGCAGTGAGCGCCTCCCAGGGGTTGTCCCAGTCCGTGGAAAGTTGACTGCGTTCGCCTGGGTCCCTGTGGAGTGAAAAACGGGAGATACATGTGTTTGCCACACCGTACACCAGACCAGAATAGACACAACTTAAACATACATTTGGGTTGATCTCAATTCGGGGCGGGGGGGGGGGGGGCGGTACCTTGGATCCCAGGTATACTCCAGCTTTTGAGAAAGTGACCATTAAGGACTTTGTGGCCCACCAAGAACGGGTAGACATTTGCACAGGATCATGTCTGATGCAATCCATGGAGTATTTTTATTTCTTAAGCAGCACTCACCTGACAATCTGGCGAGTCTTTTCTCTCTGACTCTGTTCTCATTTCTCATTTGCCAAGTCTGGAATGCCCTGCCTTGAAACAACAGAGTTTGCCAGCAGCTGTGGTCCCTTTTCAGCCAGGGCCATGGGTTTCCTTGGGTCCTTCTCTCTGGATCCTGTTTTACCAAGGCTGCTGGTGTGTACAGTCTAGAGATCCCATTTTATTAACACAAAGAAATCTGCTTGGGCTGCCTGGCTCTCGCAGTCACGTGGAGGGAAATGTGTTCCTTCGGTACGCCAGGCTGCAGCTCCCTGTGCAGAATACAGCAGAGCGCTGGGCACCAGGCCAAGCTTACATTTCACTTTGGAACACACTTTCACATCACTCCTTGGCAGAACATCCATGGCGGTGTCTATTTGGGGAGTAAGTTAGAGAAGTGTTGTTTCCCTCTAGGAGTGTTGGGAGATAGGACCTTTAAAAAATGTTTTGCTTTTCTCCTGTTTCCAGCATCATCTTCTTTGGGGTGCCCAGGTAGTAAAGCGATCCAGCTAGATATGGCAGGAGTGCCCGGGAGAAGGGCCTCCCTCCCAGGGCTCACCCTTGTCCCTTGCTAAATCGGTAAACATATCCAGGACCGCCCGGGACGGAGAAACGCAGGCCAACGTGATAGCATCAAAACCGAAGTCCTGGAACTCTTGAGTAAACTAGTTACCCTCCCAGATAAAACAACTTTGTTGCCCAAATCTTTCTTTCTGGAGATCTAAAACTTTTCTAATGTTGGTCTAAGGCCAGTGGTTGAAGGAAGGAACTTCAGCAAGCCTCTTGGAATGGCAAATACTGTTAAAACAAACAAACGGACCTCTTCCGTTTGATTTTCCCTTACTTGTCTTTTTATTTCTCCTCCTCCCCCCACCCCACCCCACCCCACCCCGTGTATTTTACCAGTTTGTAATACCCTCCCTTCAACACCCCAACCCCATATCAGTCTCGTTTTTCCCAGGGACCAAGCTGATTATTTTGCCTTCAGTAGAACAAATACCTAGTTTCAAAAAGAGGTGGTATAATTCACTTCTTTGAATCCCCCAGCCCCAGCCACCACAATTTTGTTCTCGTAGGTGACTGCCTGAAGCCTGACTTGGATTTGAAAAGAAAATTGCTTTTGGAATTACAACTCTCCTTTGGAAAGTTCTGAATGGTTTGGAAAACAAAGATTTATTGGACTAATGCTGACTTCTCTTTTCTCAATGAAACAGACCTGTCTTGTACCAAATGCTTGAAAATAAACTCTTCCTTCCCCATCACCCTCTCCCACTGCCCTTGTGTTGATTCTGACTCATTGCCACCCTGTAGGACAGAGGAGAACTGCCCCCATAGGGTTTCCAAGGCTGTAAATCTTTATGGAAGTCAGCAGATTGCTACATCGTTCTCCCGCAGATCAGCTGGTGGCTTCAAACTGCTGACCCGTCAGTTAGCAGCCGAGCACTTAACCACTGCACCACCAAGGGTCCTTCTCCCCATCATACCAACCCCTAAATTTCATAGGGATTTCCCAGGTGCCAGCCCTTCTTCTGGTTCTTGTCTCTGTGTTTACTGCTTTGGAATGTTGCTTGTTGCTGTAGTACTAGCCAGCCAAATAACAATTATTCAAGGTTGCAGAAACTTTTCCAGCAACATGCACGTGACAGGCTGCTTCTTCATAGGACAGGACCCCATGGTAGAGGATGCCCAGAACCTCAGGGACAAAGCTCCAGTCTCCTGCCGCTCACCTGGTGAAGCCTTTGCTTACTCTGCAGAAGGGAGGTGACAGAAACTCATCCCACCTGTCTCAAAAACCTGCTGGTAATTAGCTTTAAAAATAATGCCAAATTTTCACATGGCTGGCAGAGGCCCCAGCTCGGTGGCAGGTGAAGAGTGCTGCTTCACAGAGTGATACTGTTGCAAACAGACTAGCCTTTCCAGGTGAGGTTAGGTAAGGTTGTGGGAGAAATGAAAGTTGCCCTGCAATTTCCAAGCAGTCTCCAGAAAGTGTTGAGAAATGGTTGGAGTTCAGAAGTTTATCTGAAGCTTTTTCCCCACTTCCCCTTATAAAGGAGACTGGTTTTTTTTTTTTTTTGGACAACGAAAGTTCTGGCCGATGATTAAAAGACATCTGTAGTCAGCATCGAATGTTCATTCTCCATTACTCATGTGTGGATTATCTGCTGGGTGTATTAGCCATGGTAAATGTGTAAGCCCTGGCTAGTTGCCATCTGCCACCCAGCAAGATAACACCTTAAGGCTTCCACCCCTACACTCACTTGGGAAACATTCAGGGAATTTTATCATTAACTGTGGCAATGCACAGTGCATTTTTTAATGCAGGACAGTTATTATCCCAAATAGACTATCACGACTGGTTTGAAAAACAGTTGTTTAAGTTGTTGGACCCAAATTTGGCCTATCCTGATGCCAGTGTGAGTACTTGAATTCTGTAGGATTTTCTTATTTTGATTAAAACAGGCGAAGGTTTGTTTAAACCCATCTTTGGACTCTGAAAGGACTGTGTGGGCCTCGTGGTAGGAGCCTGTTCACTTTCTGCATTTGACTCGCAGGTTCCTCAGAGGCAGGGTCTAGGCTTTGCATGCCAGCACCTAACGTGTGTCTTATACCAGAGCTGGTACTTAGCCAATATTTGTTGAACAAATGAATGAAATAACAAAGTTATTACTTTCACTCTGAATGGTTTTAAAAGTACTTGTGCCTACTTTAGTATCTTCAGTGGAGAGGGCAGATTTTTGTTGAGCAGGGCCAGTCTTAGTGAAAGGTCGTGGGGAGGGCCCCGGCTCATGTGATGAGCCCATTTGGGGCAGAGCTGAGTCAGGGTGGTCTTTGGAGGAGGCCAAGTGCAGACAGACACCTGATGACATAGTTCCGGTTACTGGGCTCCTCATACTGCTTCAGTGAGCTGTTCTTCACATGCAAACATCCTACTATTTTCGGATCGGTTATTTACCAGTCAGGGATGGACAGTGTTTTCTGGCAAGGAGGTTTAGATGTTTCCATGTAAAGGTGAATGTTGACCCTTCTGATTTTTCATCCCTCAAGGACAGACCAATGATTGGAAGTCAGCAGCTCCTGCCTGCGTGTTCCCAGGTCATCTATAAGAGTTCTTAAAACTCATTCCTGCCAAAAACCAGGTGCCATCGAGCCGACTCTCAGAGTGACGCACAGTTCTGAGAGTAGAACTGTGTTCCATAGGGTTTTCAGGGGCTGATTTTTCACAAGTAGATCACCAGGCACTTCTGAGGCACCTCTGAGTGGACTCGAACCTTCAGCTTTCAGTTAGCAGAACACACTAACCATTTGTACCACCCAGGTACTCCCAAATTCACCCACCAGGTTCTTACCTGGGATCTTAATTCGGTAAGTAGAGGAGGTCCATGTTGGTTGGCAGGATAGGAAGAATGCAGAAGGATGTAGATTAAAAAAAAAATTCTTAATAGACGCAGGAAGATTTCTCTCCATGTGGTATATTAGGGTGTAGATTCTTTGAGCCTAGGATTTGACTGGCTTATGGAATGGCACTTCTCTCCATACTGGCAGGGGGTTGTGGTCAATAAGACAGACAGACAGACATGACACTGCTGCAGGGGGTGGAGGTTCCAAGGACCATGCCAGAAGCAGCGGTGTCATTGGCAGGAACCTGCCGTTCGGGCTTCCGTCCTCGACAACAGCAGTCAAGAGCTGGAATGAGTTGATCCCCAGATTTGCGATGACCTCTGTTCTCCCTGTGTACCCCCCTACATTGAATTCCTCCTCAGCCCCTCAGCCCCATGTGCCTACACCAGGGAATATAGTGTGCACCTTCTGGCAATGCCCGGAGATGCCTGAGCCTTCCCACCGCTGCAGCTGCTAGTCGGTGTACTGGGCTTCATATTAGTAGCGTGTTGAGAAAAATAGCATCCCCATTACCAGGGTGAGATGGCAAAGTTCTCTGGATAGAATAGTGCATAAAATTACCCCAACAGTTGAGACATTGGAAAAATTATTTTGAGAAAGACTTAAAAAAATGAAACATAAGAAAAATGTAGCAGTAGCAAGTCACCGTTTTTCTGGTCACACAGCATTAACGGTTTGACCTATTTGCCCTGTATATTCATATGTCAGTTTGTCCATCCATTCATTTATAAATTTAAACATTACAGGTCAAGTTGAGGTCTTTGGGAAGTTTTGAAAAAGAGAAATGTGTTAACTCAGGAGGCTGAGCTGACATAATTCCAAGTCTGTTTTCTCAGGTCTTAATCCCTCCTAGCACTTTGCATCCATTGTATTAATAAATAAGCCTGTTTTTCACCTAGTTAGGAAAAGAAAAAAAAAAAAAGCCCAGCTTAGTTCACTAGAACTCTGCATTCCCCGGGTTATACTTCTTTGGGGGCTCTTTGGCACAGATGTGTCACTTGGTGGGGGGGCGCGGAAGGTAAAAGGTGTACTCCTCCTGAGACAGCCTAAGGGGAAACCACACTGGGGTGGTCTTCTTAGCGCTAAAGAAAACAGACAGACTTATCATCAGAAGTAACGTTACAAGAAGGGCTGAGTGCAATCTCAAGACTTAGTCGTGTCATGATACTGGCTGACCCCAAGGATTGCTGTGTTCTTCCAGGTGTTTGGGGAATGCCAGCGGAGTGCCTGTCGGGTGTGACAGCTGGACTGGGCAATGGCCAAAAGCCACTGAGCTCTGAGGAGAGAGAGCAGTTTCCTTCTTTCTGTCCTGACTGGTGAAATACTGAGAATTGGGCAATCAGTAGGGCGAACCAGCTCTTCCCTGATTCTAGAACTCTGTCAAGTTGGCTGGGTAACTAAGAAACAGCAGAATAAGAGCTAACCCTTCCTTAGTGCTTACTGTAGTTGGGGCACTGGGCTAAGTGGTTTATATGTGCTATCCCTTTAAAACTCAGAGCACTCTCTGGGCACTATAATTAGTACTAAAAAAAAAACAGGTACTATTACTATCTTCCTCGTAGTTGTGGAAACTGAGGCCCAGAGAAGGTGAGTAAAATGCTCGAGGGAGCACAGTTATTAGACAGGAGATCCGGAATATGAAAACTTGTGGTCCAAGACCAGAGCCCATGAGCTAAACCAGCACCCTCTTCTGCTTCTTGGGAGGAGGCACAGTCTTTGCCTTGTGGAAGCCAGCAGTCTCCTTAGGGAGCGAGAACTCCTGGAACCACAGAACACTTGTATGGATGGGACAACATGACGGTATGCACACTGGGTACCAAGATGTGGAGGGATGGAAGGGAACTGGAGCGACTAGAACTAGGCTGAGCTCAGTGCATGCTTGTGGTGGTCCTCGGGGCTCCTCAGCCAATGCCTATGGTGGTCCTCAGGGCTCCTCAGCCAATGCCTGTGGTGGTCCTCAGGGCTCCTCAGCCAATGCCTGTGGTGGTCCTCAGGGTTCCTCAGCCAGTTTGTAGGGAGTCTAATTTTAAAGGATGGAGAAAGGCTAGTTTTAAAACACAGCCATTTCTTTTAAATTGTGAAGGATTTAATTTAAAAACGACTCCCGTATTTTTGTCTGACAAATCTACAGTTCCTTCCAATATGATCATAAAAGTAAAGCACCATAAAACGACCAACATGGGGATCCAGGGAGATGTAGGGACAGCCTAGAAGGGGATCAGGGACACTTAGTGCTGCTGTGTCCCTGGAACCGCTGGGTGCTAATCCTGTAGCACAGTCCATATAAGTCAAAGAAGAGAAGAGGATTCAGCGTCCCCTTCTCCTTGTGCCCACAGTGTGACCATCTGTCCCTGTGTGACATGGAGACACATAGAGTCAGAAGAAGCTCCATCTTTCACATGTGGCATTTCCCCTTCAGGTACCCTGAGAATTACTTCTTTATAATGAAGCATGCATGAATATATGGCTCTGTTGGGCCTCAGTGCTGCATTTTGCCACTAGTCGGGCGAGTGGAGACAGTGGTGGCACGTAGTCAGTGTTCACTTCCATGCCGCTTTCGGAAACCTGCCTGGTGAGAGCTCGTCACAGGTACGCAGTGTGGGGCAAATCCCTTCTTGAGAGACAGGCACGTGAAGTAGCACAGGGCATGCAGCCGGCACTTGCTAAGTACTGGTTCCTTTCCCCTGCCTGTGTGCGAGGCAAGTTGTATGAGCGAAGCATCAGCAATTCCGAATGCAAAAATAGATCTCCATGTGAGGATGTGACCTCTTTTCCCCGAGTGGGGACCAGATGTCAGGCTGCCTTGTGAGGACTCAAGGAATGTAGTGGCTTCCTTCTCCGGGGCTTCATTGCTTCTCTCCATATGGAGAACGCTGCCTTCTTATGCACTTCTCAGACTGGAAAAATAACAAAAAGGAGGGTGGTATAAAAGGCTCAGGGAATGGACCTTCTGTGTTCTCCCTTTCCAAAAAGCATTCGAATAATAAAAATGGAGAGCCACAAGCAAACGGACATTTTTTCTGGAGTGCTTTTATCCATTTATTGACCAGACGTTTACTGAGGGCCAAGTTATCTACTCAGCACCAAGCTAGGTGCCAGGAAGGCAAAGGTAAGGCAGATGCCATCTCTTGGACTTGAGAAGCTTCCAGATTACAAAGAGTCAGATAAGTAACTGAATAGAGTATGATAGATGGTCTAAGGGCATGTACAAGGTAGAACCAGGAAGGCCAGAATGGTCACCTCTGCCTGGGGTGTGAAGGGAAGACCATGGAAAGGTTCTTATTCAGGATGACCCTTGAATTGTCTTGAAGAATGATTAGTAAAAAATGGAAGACACATACAAGTGGCTCGTTGAGTTTTTTTTTTTCTTTGGTAATTAAGGGTGAATTTCTATTAAATATTCTACTCTGTCCTACAGGGTCGTTATGGGTTGGAATCGACTCGACGGCACTGGGTTTTATGGGTATACACGCATAGCTCACGGGGAATGGTAACTCAGATTAAAGTGTTAGGGGATGTGGGTCTGCACTATAAAAATTAAAAATAAGTGAGAATTAAAAAAAATAAAACGTTGGTTAGCCCATTGAAGGGCTAGCGCCCTCCTATACAGATAACAGAAACTCCGCTACATGTTGAGAGTCTGTGCACTTCCAGGACAGTGGAGCCACGTGTCTGAAACGTGGTGTGTTTAAAGAAGATGTTGGGAGGTTAGAGGCGGAATAATTGATGGGATTTGACAGTTGCTGTGGTAACACACCCACTTTCCAGAAAATCACTGTTAGTGGGAGGGCAAGAACACTCGTGGCACTTGCCCTCGGCTGCCCTGTGCCCCACACAGCCTGTTCTGGGTCAAAAATGTGGACAGGTGCAAAAGGACAAATGCCCCACATGGCTAGTTGCCAGCTGCCTTTGTGGAATTGACCCTGGAATAGGATAAGGAGATGAGTAACTAGAGCAAAGACAGGAAAACTGAGAGGAGAAGGGGAGATCTGAGCAAACATTGCTAACACCTTTCAGGAAGACATCTCCCCAGTGTTATATTTGCAGATGTTGAGTGACCCGTGGATTTCTATGAAAAAAAATGCTTAAGGCATAAGTGTGTGTATATTGCACTTTGTGGAAGCAGAACCATAGAATGCTTTGGGGCATAAATATAATAGTTCTTAGAATAGCAAAAATATTCTTGGGTTAATGAAAAATTGGTTGTGACAAGTTTGGGCTGGAAGGCTGAGTTATTGCCTTTGGGGCGCCATCTTCTGGCAACTCAGAGGCATGACATGGTGTGAATACACAAACTCTATGAATGATCAAGAAATAATGGTACTAAAGGAAGAAGTCCGAGCTTCATGACGGCAGTGGCATAAAAACAAGTCTCCAGGAGTTGATGGAATACCAGCTGAGATGTTTCAACCATCAGATGCAACACAGGAAGCGTTCACTCATCCATGCCAGGAAATTTAGAGGACAGTTACCTGGCAAATCAACTGAGAGAGATCCATATTTGTACTCATTCCAAAAAAAGGTGATCTAACAGAATGTGGAAATTATTTAATAATATCATTAATATTACATGCAAGTAAAATTTTGCTGAAGATAGTGCAAAAATGGTTGCAGCAGTACACCAACAAGGATCTGCCAGAAAGTCAAGCCAGATTCAGGAGAGGATATGGAATGAGGGATATCACAGCTGATGTCAGATGGATCTCGGCTGAAAGCAGAGATTACCAGAAAGATGTTTACCTGTGTTTTATTGACTATGTGAAGGTATTTGACTTTGTGGATCATAACAAATTATGGATAACATTGCGAAGAATGGGAATTCCAGGACACTTAATTGTGCTCGTGAAGAACCTGTACATAAACTAAGAGGCAGTTGTTTGAACAAAACAAAGGGATACTGACTGGTTTAAAATCAGGAGAGGTGTGTATCAGGGCTGTATCCTTTCACCATACTTACTCAGTCTGTATGCTGAGTAAATAATTTGAGAAGATGGACTATATGAAGAAGAACGCTGCGTTAGGATTGGAGAAAGACTTATTAACAAGCTGCATTACACAGATGACACAACCTTGCTTGCTGAAAGTGAAGAGGACTTGAAGCACTTACTGATGAAGATCAAAGATCACAGCCTCAGTATGGATTACACCTCAACATAAAAAAACAAAAATCCTCACAACTGGACCAATAGGCAACATTATGAAAAATGGAGAAAAGATTGAAGCTGTCAAGGATTTCATTTTACTTGGATCCACAGTCAACACCCATGGAAGCAGCAGTCAAGACATCAAACGACGTATTGCATTGGAAAAATCTGCAAAAGATCTCCTTAAAATGTTAAAGGTGTCACTTTGAGGACTAAGGTGCGTCTGACTCAAGCCATGGTATTTTCAATCACTTCATATGCATGTGAAAGCTGGACAATAAATAAGACCAAAGAAGAATTGATGCATTTGAATTATGGTGTTGGAGAAGAATATTGACTATACCATGAACTTCCAGAAGAATGAACAAATCTATCTTGGAAGAAGTGCAGCCAGGATGCTCCTTAGAACCAAGAATGGTGAAACTTTGTCTCACATACTTTGGACATGTTATCAGGAGGGACCAGTCTCTGGAGAAGGATATCATGCTTGATAAAGCAGAGGGTCATCGAAAAGGAGGAAGACGTTGAACAAGATGGATTGACACAGTGGTTGCAGCAATTGGCCCAAGCATGGCAACAATTGCGAGGATGGCACAGGACTGAGTAGTGTTTTGTTCTTTTGTACAGAGGGTTGCTATGAGTTGGAACCAACTCTATGGCACCTAACAACTATAACAACGTAGGTTGAGTTCACAACCTACTTATAAGAAGAGAGACTATTTCCTCTAGACCAGTGGTTCTCAACCTTAGTCTTATATGAGAATCACCAGTGGACCTTCGTTAAAAATATTTTGGAATACTTAATTTTTATTAATTAGAGTATAAAAGTGATCATTGTAAAATAAAGTCAAAACTGTACAGAAGTTGTACAACTTGAGTTCCTACATCCCATTCCCAGGTTTAACTGTTAACAGTTTCTGGGATATGCTCCCATTTTTTGTGTGTATAATAAGTGCACGCGTGTATGTGTATATGCGTGTGTATGAAATTACATATATACACACAGTGCTTTGAAAAAAAAAAAAGTTGCCATCAAGTTGATTCTGATTCATAGTGATCCTATAGGACAGAGTAGAGCTTCC
Source organism: Elephas maximus indicus (assembly GCF_024166365.1). Taxonomy (NCBI): domain Eukaryota; kingdom Metazoa; phylum Chordata; class Mammalia; order Proboscidea; family Elephantidae; genus Elephas; species Elephas maximus. The sequence continues at coordinate 38,784,574 of NC_064837.1, read as the reverse complement.
CCATAGGGTTTCAAAGGAGTGGCTGGTGGATTCGAACTGCCGACCTTTTAGTTAACAGCCCAGCTCTTAACCACTGTGCCACTGGGGCCCCACACAATGCATAGGGTTATGCATATTGCCTTTTTCACTTAATATCTTTGAGAGATCTTTCCATATTAGTAGATATAAATTAATCAGCTGCATGGAATCCCATTGTCTGGATATGCCATCATTTATTTAACAATTGCCCTGTAGGCATTTAGATTGTTTTCATCCTCGGATGCCAGTCTTTGTATACCTGTGGGGGTGTATATCTAAAGCTTGAACTCCTAGATGTGGAATTGCTCAAAGTACGTGGGCTCAGAACGAATTGTACTGTTTACCTTCGCACCACAAGTGTGTGAAAAGGCTATTTCCTCTTTAAATAAATAAAAGAACCAAGGCTTCAATGTGAATCTGATTCATAACCAGGGTTGAGAGCTATGGCTTTAGATAAACCAAAGACAAAACCAAACTTCTTGCCATCGAGTCAATTCCAACTTATAATGACCCTATAGGGCAGAGTAGAACTGCCCCATGGGGTTCCAAGGCTGTAAATCCTTATGGAAGCAGACTGCCATGTCTTCCTACGGAGCGGCTGGTGGGTTTGAACCACAGACCTTTCTGTTATCTGGTGAGCACTTAACCACTGAGCCACCAGGGCTATGTGTAAAATAAGGAGACACTGTTCCCAGGTGGGTGAATCCTGGATGAGTCTAGGTCATGCCCTTTCAGATCCAGACAGCAAGACATCTGTTAAACTCGGTGATTGAGAGAAAGAGAATAACCTGTTTCTTCAAGCTCCTTTCAAATTGTAGATCTTTATTTAGACAGACATAAACCTTAAATAAATCAGTATTTACTAAAGTAGTATATGGTTAAAGCCACAGGAACCAGAGGAGTAGCACCTAGGTACAGTTTGATACTTTTCCTCACTGTTTTGTATTTTAGTCGTAATCTAGTCTTTTCATAGGCTTTTAAGAAAGAATCATTTAATTCCTTTTTATATGGCTTCAGATTATATTAAAAGTAGGTGGAGTTTGTCAATATTAAAAGCCAATAATGCTTTGTCTTATTTCAGTATGAAAAGTCTCTGGGCTTGTACACAGCTTGTCAGCTTTGGGAATTGTCAGTGTCTCCTTGGGCCCCTCTTTTCCAGAAAATCTGTTCTAAGAATTAACCATCTTAAGGAATTATTGTCCTTCTTTACAGCCTTCAGTTCTCTGATCCTTTTCTTTGAGGTTAAGTCTTGCCATGTCCTTTTCAGTGTCTCTGCCCACTGGGCTGCTACAAGGGGCAGTGTTTGTATTCAGTTCCTTGTTCTATAGATCAGGATGCCATGTGACACCTTCACCCTTGCTCCCAACCACCGACTTAAAGACCATTTGTCTTCATCTAACAGCCTCTTAAAGGAGCCCCGGTTGCACAGTGGTTACAGCACTTGGCTACTAACTGAAAGGTTGGAGGTTTGAACCCACCAGCCGCTCCGCGGGAGAAGGATGTGACGGTCTGCTCCCTTAATACAGCCTTGGAAACCCTATGGGGCCGTTCTACTCTGTCCTGTAGGATTGCTATGAGTTAGAAGCAGCCAAACAGCAATGGGTTTTTAATGGAACAGCCCTTTTCTTTTCCTTTTTGAAGACACTGACTCTGGCCCCCTCCCACCTAGAACTTCCCTAGCATATCTTTACAGCTGGTCTCTTTATCAACCAACTGGAACTCACACAATTAGGTAAGAACCGCCTTACTTAGAGGGTTTGCCTAAGAAAATTCAAGCTGATTGGAATGGGGGTTTGTAAGTACATTGGAATGGCAGAGAACTTCAGAGGTGTTGGGATATTCTTGGTCCACTGAAAAGTTGCAGGCTGTGGTAGGTACTGGCATTGAGAAGCTGAAGGAGAAAGCGTGAACAACGTTAAGAACCTGCCTGAGTGTTTGATGATTACTTAGTGTCTAGTTTACGTTTACCCAGGAGGCACACAGACCTCACCTTGTGCCTGTGAAATACAAAGTCAGATTTTTTCCCATGCAGATTTCTTCATAGACTACGTTAAGCAGGAGCCAGATGGGTTTAGCTTGGCTAATCTTAGTGCAAGCTAGAAAATTTCAATCTTTCGGAGACAACATTGTGAAAATGGTGTGGCAGCAGCATCAGACCTCCTTGTCTAACTTCACAAGGTGAGAGGAGAGTCATTGTCAGCATCAGTAGTCCAAGGCTGATTCCTAGAGGCGCAGGTCAGACAGACCTCCTCTTTCCAACCTTTTTACCAATTCAGACACCAGCCGTCCCTCCCATGGCACTCTCTATTCCTCTGCTGGGTTCAATAATTCATTGCAATGGTCACACAGAACTCAGACAATACTCATGATTATGGGGTTTATCAGGGAAGTAACAGGTTACCGCTCAGGTTCAGGAATGCTCAAGATACAGTTCTTCCATCAGGACAGCCTCTTCTCAGCCTTGCCCACAGGCAGACCTCTCTCTGGGCCTCAGCCCTGGCCTCTCCTCTACTCGGGAAGAGCTAAAAGGTCTTTAGCTCCACCAGTAAGTGCCCGGGGGCACCTTGCTCTGCCAGTAAGTCTGAGCCTGAAGGCTGTCAGGTCTCTCATCCTGTAGGTCCATAGCCTAGCTCCACCAAGTACCTGGAGGCACCCCACTCTGCCAGCAAGCCTCCTGCCCAAAAGCACTCAGCTCTCTCATTCCATGGTCAGCAGGCCCCCACTGCAGCCATCTTGAGCTGGTCTCCTGGTTCCTACCCTCTATCTTGTGCCACTGACACTCTTGTTACTGCTGCATTGCTGTCCTTCTCTGTCTTCTGTGTTACAACCGCCTCTCTCTGTCTCCTGGGTCTAGGAGGTTCTCAGTGCAGGGATCCCAGACCCAAAGGATGGGCTCTACTCCTAGCTGTTCTTCCTTGATGGTAATGAAGTCCTTTCTTTCTGCCTCTGGGGTGGCTTATTTTAAGCCTAGCAGGATGGCAAAACTGATCTATCCCTTCAGTAGGGTTCCATATACTTTATTTGCATGGTCCCACCCCCAGAAGCGTGCCATATACCTTATTTGTATTAGCAAGCTGTCCAATCCCCTTGATAAGCCACAAGCTCCTTATTTGCATAGCCCCACCCAATCTTTTGGTGGGAGTTACAAGACAATGGCTAGAAGGCCATATAAAAATGATCCATCACACTGCAAACTCATTTTTAAGACATTGGCATAGAATATTATTCTAGTGTACGTTAGGGAACTAGAGCAATGCTGATTTACTGCAGGCTTTTTTTTTTTTATAAACACGTGTAAGTTCATTTGCGTCCCCTTTGTTTTTCCCCACCAAGGTGATGGTGGTAAGAACTAGAAGTAATAAACCCTGTCATTTTTATTGCTTGTCAAATCTGTGGCTGTTTGGCAATTTTCCTCCTGTGTGGGACTTAAATTTATTTGAGAAAATCAGACTTTATCACTTTTCTCAAGTCTTGGCTTGCGTCGGAACATAAAAAAAATTAGATGCATGCTCAGTGAAGGCTGATTCAGATTACAAAGAGCTGGGAAGCATATATGCTGCTCTACAGCCTTCCCTTTCTCTCTGCCTAGATGTCACTCTCTTATAATAGAGTTCCTCCCGTGATACATCATCACAAAGGTATATACTAGTCAGGCAGTAACAAGACTGGTACAATGAATACTTACATGAAGCACATGCTGAAGTACCCAGCAGCACCTTCAAAGGCTGGCAGCATTAGGAGGTTGCTTGTGGTGAACCTCACCCTAAATGAGATGCTGGGGGACAAAATCCATCTTGTTTAGGTACCGGCTCACTCCATTGAATTAAGTTGACTCCACTTCCAGCCCACAAAAAAACCCATATCCCCGACTTGGCATACACCCCCCTAGGCAGCTTCTATTGCTTAGCAACACCTATTTAGTAACCTTTCAGAATTATCATTAACTAATGGGAAGAGAATGTACCTATTCTATGTTACTTACACAGTCTTTGGCACAGACATTGTTGATTATAGACCACAGAGGCTATCTCTACAGGCATTTTCAGCTACCATCTTCCCTACCTCCATAGCCTACACCTCCCAAAAACACACTGTCCAGACCAAAACATAACAAGATCCTGTGGGAACATTAACTAGGCATTAGATGCAATAGACAACCAAGGAAAATACCTCTATTAGGCTGCATTGCTAGACACAACAAGACGTGGTCTTACAAGTGCAGCTGACAAAATACTCTCATGGAGAATGAAAAGTAGACATGTAATGTCCCAAGAAGCATATAAGAACCTCAAGATTCCTGACATATACAGGGGCCAGATGAGTGTTGCTTGAGAGAAACTGCTTGACACTTCTTGCATTCATAGTGCCTTTGTTGCCATTGCTAACTTGTATGGGTGGGGGTGGAAATGTAGATAGAAAGTGAGGGCGTTGCAGTTGCATAGCTCTAATTCAAATGTAGGGTCCTCCAACTCACCAGCTATTTGCCCTTGAGCAAGTTACTTCATTTGTCTGGTCTTATTTTTTCTCATTTGTTTAATGGAGGTAATAGTGAAGCTCCTTGGTTAGGCAGCACAGGGTCTGCCAAGAGGGATTAACAGTATAATTAGGAGAACCACCTCTTTGGTCAGTCCCATTTTACTAGCTTTCCCAAGAACTGGTTTACCTCCTACCTTTCTGGCTTCTCCTAAGTATTCCTCACCCGGTCGTCATCTTCTACTTATCCCTAAAATATCAGTGTTTTCCCAGGGCCTTTTCTTTGGTTATCTTTTTGCTCTGTATTCTTTATCAGGGAGATCTCAAGATGACTAAAACTGTATCTCCAGTTGACATAACCCTTCTGGTCCAGACCCACACATGAAGCTTCACGTGGATTCAACAGACACTTTAAGCTCAGTTGATCCACAATCAGATGTCTTTTCCTTCAGATCTGCTTGTTGTTGTTAGGTGCCATCAAGTCAGCGCTGACTCATAGTGACCCTGGGTATAACAGAATGAAAAGCTGCCTAGTCCTGTGACATCCTCACAATAGTACGTATGTTCAAGCTCATTGTTGCCACCACTGTGTCAATCCATCTCGTTCAGGGTCTTCTTCTTTTTTCACTGACCCTCTACTTAATCCATTGTATTCCGCATTTGAGTGAGTGCTGACACTTCCTGTCTAGCTGTCCAAGCCAGAAACCTAGAGTGAATCTTGCCTCTCTCTCTCTCTTTTCCCCGGTATCCAGTTAGCCATTGACACTGTTCCCCTCGGTTGCCATAGCAATCTTTTGAATCATGTGATCAAGTAGTGCCTCCCTTGTTCTAATTCCATCAATTGTTCCCCATTCCTTTGAAGATAAAACCTGAACATCTAAGGCACATCTTTGTCTGGCCTTAACTCTTAACTATCCCTCTTCTTGCCCCTAAGCTCCAGTTACACCAGCTGTTTTCAGTTCTCTGACAGGCCCATGAATTCTCTCACACCTTTGTGCTTTCATATATTCTATTCTCTCTGCCTCAATCATCCTTTTCCCCTTTACTTGCCTGGCCAATTGCAAGACTGTTGGGATGCCAGTTCCCTCTGAAAAGCCTTTCCCAATGCCCTGCGCCCCTGCCCAGAACCAGGATCATTGAGCACACTTTGAACTGAACTAGTGGTAGCTGTGTGAGTGGTGGCGGGTCAGAGCTCTCCCATAGCACTTAGCACCCTATACTCCACCTACAGACTGTATGCTCCCAGAGTTTGGATTCTGTTTATATATTCTCAGAGCCTAGCCCATAGTAGGTGCTCAGTACATGCTTGTTAAGCAAATGAATGTTTTAATCAACAAGTCTTTATTAATCATCTTGTGTGTAAGAAATTAATGTGGCTTTTGTCTTGGAAAGGTTTCCCATCTCTTAGTAGATAATTGCTTGAAAGTTATAGAGTCAGCCTTTTAAAAATTCTAGACTGGTATATGCTGCTAACCAAAAGGTCAGCAGTTTGAATCTACCAGGCACTCCTTGGAAACTCTATGGGGCAGTTCTACTCTGCTCTGTAGGTTTGCTATGAGTTGGAATCAACTCAACAGCAATAGGTTTGGTTTGGTTGGTTTGGTATATGGTATGTTTCAAATGGTACAGACATCAAGTTTGAGGGAAACGTCAGCACTGGGCCAGTCAGAAGTAAGAGGGTGTGAATTAGACCTCAACGGATGGTAGGACAAGCGTGGTGCAGAAGGTGTAATGCAAGAATGTCCAGAAAATAAGGCAAACCAGCTTGGCTTGAGCAGAGAATACAGGAGAATATTTTAGATACAAGATGGGAGCATTGTGTCTACCTGTGGAGGTCTTTGACTACCAGACAAGAAGCTTGGCACTGGGAGCCAGTGGGAAGCCATTGGCTACCTTTGATCATGATAGAGATGTTCCAGGAAAAACAACCTAGCTGTGGTTGGCAAATGTGGGTACAGGTGGCAGAGAGTCCACTTAGGAAGGTATTGCGGTTGTCTAAGTCCCTAGAGGTACGGCCTGGATCTGAAACACAGAGGAAAACCTCAACTGAACTCAAATGAGGGTTTAGTGCTAGAGCTGAAAGAAGCCTTTAATATCGTTCTACGCTCTCACCCCCTTATTAACGGGGTGGGCAAACTGAGAGCAGAGAAGCTCTCCAAGGTTCCCGTAACTGATGAGACCTTTGGAGAGAATGGAGAAATAGTTCCCAGGCAGGAGGAGTCCTGGAGGATAGGCCGATGGTAGGTTGGAGATTGGAGAGGAGTTTAGCCGAAACACGTTAGCTCAGAGAAGACAGTGAGACTGAGGCCCCCCCCCAGCAGCCCCCAGAGCCGTCCAGGGCTCTCTGTGAACTTTGGTGCAAGAGAGTTACAGAGAATGCTGGCCAGGAACCAAGGCAAGGAGGCTCTGGGAAAGCATGTTGACTTTTGGGTGCTGAACTTGGAAACTCATGCAGCAAAGAATCTTTGTGGCTGTCCGTGAGAAGCCACAGAAGCACAGACATAACCTGAATCCTATTCGTGTTCATCCGGAAACTCAGATTTTAAAACAATCCTGTTTTCCTCCCAGCGTTTGGCTTGCTTTGGGCTGGTGCTCAGGGAGGGTGTGGGCTGTTTGTTTGCGGTTGGTTCCTGGGTTCACAGTGAATATCAGCAAGCAATTTCACTTACCTAGTCTCCTGCTTCACTCTCTCCTCTAAAAAAAAAAAAATCATATAGCCCAGGGAGAATAGTCAGTTTAATAACTGGCCATGGCAGCACTTTGAAAACTGCGGGTTTCATACAGCTAGGCCTGCACATTTTCACCAATGCAGACTATTAAAGGTACTCCAGAGGCCTAGGTGGTGCTGACCGAAGCGGTGCATATTGTCATTAAAAATCGAAAGAGCCACTGAAAATAGACATCAGGTTAACGACAGCTTGTTGTCTCTGCTTGAGAAGATGGTAGCCCCATCCTGGGCGAACCTAGGTAAATTGCTTAGTGGCTCAGGTTTTTCCTAGGTAAAAGGCACCCATTTTGCGTGACCTACTTCACAGGGTCGTTGTGGGGGACAGTCAAGTGGACCCAGATGCAGGGTGTTAATGAAAGTAGAACCCCCCCTTCCCTGTTACAGCTCCTCTTTGGAAAGCTGTGGTCTTGACGGTCATCCCCACCCGTGTGCTCCGTAGGGGACACTTGGAGGACGGGCTGGTGAGGCCAACGCTGGACTTCAGTCTCCAGTTGAACCATCCACATGTCCTCCAGTGCGTGGAGCTGCAGGGAGGCTTACAATGGTCATTCTTATTAGCTCCACTGTCACATGGCAGCCTGGGAAGGATTGGACCTCTACTCTCTCAGAAGACATAACTGAAGCACCAAACCACTTGAAGACTTTGAGCTAGGCAGCATTTGGCTGGGACTTAACGTCCCATTTCCCACATCTAACACCACCATCCTTTCCCCACAAGTGTTGAGAGGAAGTGAGGAGGCATCCTCTCCTCCTTCCCTAGTCCCCTGACATTGGGATGGAATGGGGGGAAGGGATGTGAGTGGGGTGGAAGAGGAGGACAGTGCCTCTTGTTTCCCACGTGTGACCCCTCATCCCCACCTCAGAGGACTGGTGTTGCAGAATCTGAAATATACCTCATCCAGGCCTTGGTTTCTGACCCTGCAAGTTCATTTCTGCCAGCATGTTATTCCTCTGCACCCCAAGGTGCTGTGACAGCCATGTGGACACAGAGCAGCATGTGCCCAATCTTCAGTTTGCCACATGCTGGCCCCACTGGCTGGGCGCAGGAGCTAGAGGGCACCCCGTCGCACTCTCAGCAGCAATGGTGAGGGCCAGTGGATGTTCTGAAAACATACGTGCATGACCACTGGCTGGACCGTCCTTTCTCCTCCTCTTTATCCGACTGTGAACAGGCTGCGATCAGGAGCACCTATGGCCTCACCCCCTCAGCCAGCTCCAGGAGGCAGTGTTCTTGCTGACACTGTGGGTCATACAAGGAGTGTGATGATAAGCACCATTGGAATGAGAGGCTTTGTTCAGCTAATCCAAGCTCCTGCCACGTTAGAAGCTGCCAAGTCAAGTCAGGGATACTTTGAGTCCTGATGCACAACCCCAGGGCAAATTGCTTGCCCTGGGCCTGGGGTCACATTTGGTCATGCTTAACAGGCTTTGCTTGGGCTGCAGCTATAGGAGAATGGGAGCTGGGGAGAGGACGGAAGTAAGGTCTGAACTCAGTTCCTCCTCACAGGCCTTCACACGCAGTCTGTTTCATCCAGCCCTGAGAAGGAAGTGTTATCTCCCCTACTTCACAGACAAGGGAACAGAGGCTGTGAGCAGTGGAGTGGCTGATCCTAGGCGACCAGGCTATTGAGGGTCAAAGCCATGATGAATCCTAAGTCTGTCTAGGCTTTCTGATAAACCATGCTACCTCCTACAGACAGATCAGGGGCTGAGTGCCAGGGCCAAGTCCAGAGGGGGAGCCTTATAACAGTGTTCCAACTGTGTATCTTTGCCTAAACCCCCCAAAAACAGTTGCAGTCGAGTAGACTCCAACCCCATGTGTATCAAAGCAGAATTGTGCTCTATAGGGTTTTCAGTGGCTGGTTTTTCAGAATTAGATCGCCAGGCCTTTCTTCTGAGGTGCCTCGGAGGCAAACCTCCAACCTTTCAGTTAGCTGCTAAGTGCTTAACCATTTTCACCTCCCAGAGTCTCTGCCCAAATACAACCAAGCATTAATTGACATACAAATAATTTAAGTGTATGAAAACAGAACACGCCACCCCCACTTAGTGGCCTTTGGAGCCAACCTCACATTCAGGTAGGAGTGTATTAGACACCATTTCTGCCAGGAATCCTCAGCCTCTTTGCTTCATCAAATGCAGGTGTGCTCTGGGCACAAGCTTGCCATTCAGGAGGACTGAAGTAGAAGGAGTGATGGGTGGGGATGGGGAGAAATGACAGGCGAGAGGAAAAGGAATTAGGGAGGCTGGCTGCCTTTCTGCCTGTTTCCCCTGCAGTTGGAGATCTGCAGCTTCCTGGGGGCTTTTGTCAGGACAGGAAGTTACACCTGCCTCTTTCACAGACCATCTCTTGAGGTCTCCATCTTCCCCTTTTCTTTCCTTTCCTCCCCTTGTGGGTTTGGAGGAGGGTGAGGTGGGGCAGAAAGGACATGGGCTCTGGGTCAAGTGGACTAGAGACTGACCTCCACCCGACCTTGCCCCAGCTTTCTAGCTGTGTGACTTTATGCAGGTGGTTCCGTCTCTCTGACCCTCCATTTCCTCTTCCTTAAAATGTAAGACACAATGCCTCCTTTGTGGGAAGGTGTGATGGTTCAGTGGGATGTTGCACATCAGGCTCTGTCTTAGGCTGGTGTCATGGATTGAATTGTGTCCCCAAAATATCTGTCAACTTGGCTAGGTCATGATTCCCAGTATTGCATGGTCATCTACTATTTTGTCATCTGATGTGATTTGATTTCCCTATGTATTGTAAATCCTATCAGTATGATGAAATGAGATGGATTAGTGGGCAGTTATATTACTGAGATCTACAAGATTAGGTAGTGTCTTAAGTCAATCTCTTTTGAGATATAAAAGAGGGAAGTGAGCAGAGAGGCATGGCGACATCATACCACCAAGAAAGCAGTGCTGGGAACACAGCGTGTCCTTTGGACCTGGGGTTCCTGCGCAGAGAAGCTCCTAGACCAAGGGAAGGTTGATGACATGGGCTTTCCTCCAGACTCAACAGAGAGAGAAAGCCTTCTCCTGGAGCCGACATCCTGAATTTGGACTTGTAGCCTACTAGACTGTGAGAAAATAAATTTCTCTTTGTTAAAGCCATTCACTGGTGATATTTCTGTTTTAGTGGCACTAGGTAACTAAGCAGCTGGGTTCTCTAGAGGAGCAAAACCAGTGACTCACATGGTTGCAGAGGCTGACGAACCCAAAATTGGCAGATCAGACAGCAGGCTGTTGGCTTACGGGGCTGCAGAGGCCGCAGGAGCTGGTGAATCTCAAAATCTGCAGGTCAGATGGCAAGCTCTGGCTCACATGCCAAGAACGGGAGGTCAGAGGATGATGAGTCAGATGCAGGGCCAGAGAGGGGAAGCTTTGCCAGAGCTTCTATATATGTTGGATGTAGGCTACACCCCCAAGGAAACTCCCTTTCAACTGAAGGGCTGCTTCCATCAGATCACAAAATGGAAGATGATTACATAATATCTGCCAAACCACTGACAGTCATGGCCTAGCCAAGTTGACACATATCCTTAACTATCACTTGACGTAGGGTTCTCGCTCAGAGAGCACTAGATCCCTTGCTTTCCCTTCAGGCAGAGTTAGGCTGCCCAGCCGCTATGGCTGGGGCCTTTGCATGATGGAAAAAACCAGCTGCCTTTGAGTCAGTTCCAGCTCATGGCAACCCCATGTGTGTCAGAGTAGAACCGTGCTTCCTAGGGTTTTCAGTGGCTGGTTTTTCAGTAGATTGCCAGGTCTTTCTTTTGAGGCATCTTTGGGTAGATTGGGACCACCAACCTTTTGGTTAGCAGCCAGGCGCATTAGCCATTTGCATGCCTTTGCATATGATGAACAATGTGTGTTTTAGAGTCAGAAAGATCGGGAAGTGAGTCTCTGTTTTGCCATCTGCTGGTTGAGTGACTTTGGGCAAATTATTTACCAGTTCTGAGCTTTTCTTGAATGTGTTCTATTTCTTCATTTCCACAGTAGGAAAATAGGGATAATAATAGTTCCACCTACATACAGTTATTGTGAGAATTAAATGCGGTAATAGTGTATTTTGACAAACATACCGCATGCCTTCTACATTTGTTTTCCCCCCATGAGGTGTTTTCGTAAGCACCGCTATGCTTATTTTTTTTTAAACGGAGGAGAGCGCAGTTGACAAACAAATGTAGAAGGTGCACGTTACTTGGCATTAAAATATGGTACGTCCTAAGGGCGTGGTGAATAGTAAGGGCTTGACCCAGTTCAATAACACTAATATTGTTATTCAGCGGGCTGGGGATGCCTGCCTACTGGTGTGCAGGACTTGAATTTCCTTCATCATCTCAGTAAACAGTAATGGACAACCCCATGCCCTAATGTTTACACACAAAGAATTGAACTGGCTTTTGGGGATCACGCTTTATTTGTATTTCTGTTGACAGCCTGTTACTGGCTGAGAAGAGTTGTTGGATAAGAGCTGCTTAGGTTAAAGGGATCTCGATAGCGAGTTTTTTGGTATATTTGTTCTGCAGTTGTATAGTGAGCATTTACTGAGCGTATTGTCTGAATTGGGCACAGAGGAAGTGTGTGAATACGTGTATATGCCTGTGTATATGTGATGTGTTTGTTTTTCTTTTGCCTTTAAGAACAGTGTAAGGCTTAGGACTCTTGAAAATCATTACAATTTTGACAGATTATTACCTATGATGACAGATTGTTACATATGATAGACTATTCCAGCTGCTTGATCCAGGAGGCTTTCCAATTTACTCTTTGGCCAAGCCTTTTCTTTTTCTTCCTTTCTCTTCATTCCTTCCTCTTCCTCTTTATGTCCTTCTTTCCTTCCATATTCCCTTTCTTTATTCTTTCCTTCACTTCATTTTTTCTTTCATTCATTCTCTTATTCCTTCTTTAACTTCTTAATTCTTCTTTCCCTCTATTTGTTTCCTTCGTCCCCATGCCAATACCCAGTCCACTCTCGGTGGACATTGAGAGAGAGGCAGCAGATGTGTCCTTTTGGACCTGAAGCCTTGAGTCAGGGCCAGGTTGGTCTGTCAGTGAATTGCAGTCCCAAATGGGGTAAACACACACATACACACAGAGCAATGCATTTCTTTTTCTTCTCCCTTTTCCCTTTTCTTCCTCCTCCTCATTTCCTTCCCCCCTCCCCTCTCCTCTTCTTCCTTTCTAGAAGCTTTAATAGATCTATCCTCAGCAGCATTTAACATAGTCTCCTGAAACATATATGTGCAAAGCGAAGCAAAGTCTATTTTTTTTTAAATGTTTATTTCCTGATTCTGAAAATGAAAGACACTCCTTACAGACAACTTGCAAAATATAAGAAATAAAAAGAAAAAATACTGCAGGATCCTCAAAACAGTGCTGGTTAGGATCTGGTTACACAATAATTTGTACTGAGCGTGAGGACACAGTGAGCGAGACAAGGTCCCTGTCACAAGGAGTGTGCACGGTAGTGGAGGGAGGTCACCAGTAAATATTAAACAAATAAGCAAGATTATTTTGGACAGAGGGAAATACTGTAAAGTAAATCAGACAGTGGTTTGATAGGCAGTGATGGGGGCAGAGGATCAGAGGAGATGGCACTTGAGGTGGTATTTATTGTTGTGGTCAGTTCTGACTCATGGTGGCCCCTAAATGGTGCAAGAGGACCAGGCAGGCGGAAAGCAGGGGAGAGTGTTTCAGGTAGAGAAAATACTAAGTACAAAGGTCTGGGTGGGATGAAGCTTGGGGTATGTGAAGAACAGACAGAAGGCACAGTGGCCAAGCATGAGGAAGCTTGTATTGTATTACACATGGCAATGGAAAGGCTTGGGAGGGTTTTCATGTGGTTGCCTCAGTCTTTTCTCACATAATCCCATGAGGCAGGTATGTTGTTGTTGTTGTGTGCCAACAAGTCAATTCCAACTCATAGGGACCCTACAGGACAGAGTAGAAGTGCCCCATAGAGTTTCCAAGGAACACCTGATGGATTTGAACTGCTGACCTTTTGGCTAGCAGCTGTAGCACTTAACCACCAGGGTTTCCATAGTATAGTATAGTAACCTGTATTTGCAGATGAGGAAACAAACTCAGAGAGGAAGGTAAAAAAAAGGAAAAATTGCCAATTGTCCCTGTTCCCCAAAACAGATCTTCCTAGGATTTGGGGGGTATTTCTTTCTGGTCCTTTAGTCACAAATGCCCAAGTCTATAACATACAGAAAACAAGAATCAGAATTCAAACCCACATCTGAATTACTTCACAGTTTAATCACTACCCTGAAGAATTTTAAATCCTGCTATAATGTTAACGTTATCGTATAAGCATCCCCCTAGTAGCTCAGTTTATCAGCCATCTGTTGCCTCAGTAAGGTTTACCAACAACCACAAAGATGAAGTATCATATAACAGTAAGGGTTTATTGTTCACTCATTTGAAATTGCAATGGGTTGGTCAGGTGATTTGGCTGATCTTGGCTAGAATTACTCACAAATGTAGAGGATAGGTGATTTAGGCTCATCTTGAAGTTGTCAAGGATTTCATTCTACTTCTATCAATAATCAATGCCCATAGAAGCAGCAATCAAGAAATCAAATGATGTATTGCATTGGGCAAATCTGCGGCAAAAAATCTCTTTAAAATCTTAAGAAGCAAAGATGTCACTTTGATGACCAAGGTATGCCTGACCCAAGCCATGGTATTTTCAGTCACCTCATATGCGTGTGAAAACTGGCCAATGAAAAAGGAAGACTGAAGAAGAACTGATACATTCTAATTGTGATTTTTTTTTTTTTAATTGTGATATTAGTGAAGAATATTGAATAGCCCATGGATTGCCAGAAGAACAAACAACTCAGATTTGGAGGCAGTACAGCCAGAATCGTCCTTAGAAGTGAGGATAGTGAGGCTTTGTCTTACTTACTTTGGACATGCCGTCGAGAGGCACCAGTTGCTGGAGAAGGACATCATGTTTGGTAAAGTCGGCCTCAGTGAAAAAGAGGGAGGCCCTCAACGAGATGGACTGACACGGTGGCTACAACAGTGGGCCCAAACATAGCAACAATTGAGAGAATGGCGTAGGACCATGCAGTGCTTCATTCTGTTATACATAAGGTCGCTATGAGTCAGAGCCGATTTGACGGTACCTAACAACAGCAGCAGACTGGCCTACTCCATGGTCTTTCATCCTCCAGCAGGCTAGCCTGGACATGATTATGGTTAGGGCAGAAGTGCAAGGGAGAAGAAGCAGAAACATGTAAAACTTCTCTAGGCTCAGGCTCAGAATTGACACTCTGTCATTTCTACCACATCTGTGAGCCAGTGCAAGTCACAAGGCCAGTCCAGATTCACGAGGTGGAGAAGTAGATTCTGCCTGGATCTGCAAAGTCACATGGAGCAGGACACAGGTGGAGGGATGGGGGAGCCCTTTGGCCGTTAGCATATAGCTGCATTTGCAGAATACTCATTGGACAAGATAGCAGGTTCCTGCCACTGGAATAGAGACCTGCAAGTCTGGCCTCAGTCTAGAAAGTCCATATCCTTTAGGATGTATTTGTGAGGGTTTTTAAATCTCTGTGCACACTATGATCACCCTTTTTGGAGCCTATAGTGTTAATTGTTGTTGTTCTTAAAGCAGAAAAACAAACCCACTGCTGTTGAGTTGATTCTGACGCATAGCGTAGAACAGCCCCATAGGGTTTCCAAGGAACAGCTAGTGGATTTGAACTGCCGACTTTTGGTTAGCAGCCTGAGCTCTTAACCACTGCTGTTAGCTGCCTTCAGGACTAGCCCATGGTAACCCCATGCACAAGGCAGTCTTTATCAGCTGATTTTTTGGGGTTTTTTAGATCACCAGGCCTTTCTTCCTACTCCGTCCTAGTCTGAAGGTCTGCTGAAACATGTTCATAGCATGTTTCATAGCATCATAGCAACATGCAAGCCTCCAGTGACAGATGGGTGGTGGCTACACCTGTGGAAGGCAAGAATTCTACCACTGAATAGTTGGCTCCTTGTAATGTAAGGGATTTTCAGGGTCAGAGGTGTTTTGTAGTGAAGGAGGCAGGCCTTGAGCCTTGATGATGGTTCTCTTCTGAAAGCAGGGGGCGCCAAGAAGGTAAAAGATGCTCTTTCAAACTCAAATTCTGAACAGCTAAGGTCCAGGGGCCATGGCGAGCAAACGTACCACAAGCTAGTGATGGGGATGAGGTCGGATGGGCAGGAGAGAAAGATCTGGGACCACCAAACTTTGAATCACAAAGAATTCCACCCATCACTCCTAATCAGGAACCTTTTGGCCCTTTCCTCATTTTCCCTTTTCTCAGCCTTACTTTATGGAGAGTGCTATCCATCCGCTAGCCATGCTCACCAGTGATAACACTGGAATATGCTATGTGTTTTGGTATCACTGCTGCTAATCTAATGCTTTGTTTTATTTAACTGCCTGAACAAGGAGCACAGCCAGCAGGTTCGTGGTATTGAAATTAGCCTTGAGGGTTAAGTAGTAGCTACAGCTATAATTTATGACTTTGATGTAGCCATAAATTAGAGAAATAAACCATTGGCTTGAGAAGAGATAAGGACACAGATTGCTGCTATGCCATTCACTGATGACTGTAGCTAAATAGCAAATTGAACACGAGCTACTAAGTTCTTACTAAAGTACGTAAGACAAAGAAAACAGCCCATCTGCAGTGATACTCCTTGGAATTTCACTCATGCCTAATCTGTGACGAAAGTGGAGTCCAGCTTTGGGTTTAAAGGTATATTCTAATCTCTTTTCAGATTTCCGTAAGCCTTTTGTTCCACCCTTTCCCCCAGAAATCCTCCGTGGCCCTTATGGAAGTGACTTGCATCAAGATGCTTTTAGAAGGAAGAAAACAATGCCCCAGCGAACTGAGGAGGCTTTATCCTAGGATTGGTCTTGCCCACCCTGTAAACGCCATGCTCAGACTTAACAAATTCAAGAGAATACTGCAGGGTCCTTTCAATAAGAACATTTAACACATATTTCCTTTTTTTTTTTTTTGACTTTACGGGTTTTTTTTTTTTAATCGTGCTTTAAGTGAAAAGCTTATACTTTAAGTTAGTTTCGCATACAAAATTTATACACACATTGTTGTGTGACCCTAGTTGCTGTCCTTATAATGTGACAGCACGCTCCTCCTTTCTACCCCGGATTTCCTGTGTCCATTCAGCCAGCTTCTGTCCCTCTCTGCCTTCTCATCTCTCCTCCGAACAGGAGCTGCCCATTTAGTCTCATGTATCTATTTGAGCTAAAAAGCACGCTCTTCACAAGTATCATTTTATGTCTTATAGTCCAGTCTAATCTTCGTCTGAAGAGTTGGCTTCGGGAATGCTTTTAGTTTGGGGTTAACAAAGAGTCCGGGGCCATGTCTTCTGCAGTTCCTCTAGTCGCAGTCAGACCATTAAGGCTGGGCTTTTTACTAGAATTTTGAGTTCTGCACCCCACTTTTCTCCTGTTCCATCAGGGACTCTCTGTTGCAACATATATTTCTGATTAAAAAAAAAAAAATCACACACAAAAAAATCTCAGTACAACAGGAATGGAATGAGAAATTTGGGGTAGAGAAGGCGTCAAAGTTAGAAGCTATGTTTGATAGATATTACTACATTACAATGTAAAACCTATGAATAGCAGCAAACAAACAAAACTCCATAAAGTTGAAAATAAAGGACAGCCGGGGAGATAGTATTCATTATAGATAAAACAGATGAAAGAATAGTATGAATGGTCTTTGTAGAAGGACTTTTTACAAATGAAGAAGAAACAAAACCCACTTTAGAAAGGGACAAAAGATATGAAGAGGTGGTACCCAGGAGGAGAAATAAATACTCAATAAGCTTGTGCGAAGATGTTCAGTCTCACTAGTAACTAGGGAAATGCAAATTAAAACAAGCAATATTTGTGCATATCAGATTTATATTTTTTAATTATTGTGAGAAAATGTGTACCCTCATAATTATGCAAGTGTAAATAGGTACATTTTTTGAGCACAGTTTGTCAGTACATATAGAAATATAAAATGAACATGCCCTCTGAAAGAAGGATCCCACTACGAGGAATTGCATCTACAAAAAGACTCACATATGTGTAAAGTGATACATATACAAACAGAAAACTTGAAACAACCTAAAAATCTATCATTTGGGGAGTGATGAATTTTTATACATCCTAATTATGGAGTACTATTCACTCTTTAAGGAGCCCTGGTGGCATAGTAGTTAATCACTCATCTGCTAACTGAAAGGTTGGCGGTTGGAACCCACCAGCCACTCTGCAGGAGAAAGATGTGGCAGTCCACTTCTGTAAAGATTACAGCCTTGGAAACCCTGTGGGACCGCTCTACTCTGTCCCTATAGGATCGTTAGGAGTCGGAATCAACTTGACAGTAATGGTTATTCACTCTTTAAAAAGAACAAAATAGCTCTGTACTAATGGGAAATTGCATATGGCTTACTGATATATTGAAAAAGTAATTTAAGATGTGTGGGTAGTATAATCCTATTGGGTTAAATTATCTCCATGTGAAAACCAAGATATGAGATGTTCCCACCAGGTTAAGGGTCTTCACCTCTGGGAAGAGCAGTAAGAGAAGGATGGGGAATGAGGTGACAGGAGCAAAAACTGGGACTTTTAATTTCTGGACATGTTTCCACGTTTGTTGAAATTTTTCAGTGAAGATTTTTGGTAATTTAAAAAGTTAATGGAATGATGCATTCTTAAACTTAAAATTTTTGTATTAAAATTTGAAAGTCTACAAAAGGTTTCAAAAAATAATAAAGTTCACCATTGCCCAGTGACACTATTGATATTTTGGGATAAAGGAGAAAAAAATGAGTTAATTAGGTAGAAAATATCAATAAATAAGATGGTGAGAGTGTATCTTTGGGGAGGAAGGGGACCTGACTTTGTTCCTTGGCCTTGGGTCCTTTGCTTGTTGCTGTTTGATCCTAGTGAAGCCACTTACCTTGTATGGTCTGGTTAGGTTTTCTCTCTCCATTCTGCAGGTAGGGCTGACCTACTTCTGTGGGAGAAAGGGCAAGAGAGAGAGAATGCAGAGAAAGGCTCTACCTAAGTGCAAAGTGTTATTGTTAGAATGCCCATGAATGAATGTCAGAGCCTAGCACCTCAGAGGGCCGCCATTAAATGAGAAATACTCTTTGTAGAAGCTGAACTTTGAAGTAGGCACCATGATGAGGAGTGGGGTGGGCATAAAATAGGTAACACATGAATAATCATGTAGCCAGGTAGAGAAGGCCTATGTGTGTGGAAATCTTAAGAACATTATACAGCAACAAAGCAGAAGCTTTTAATATAGCGTAGTAAACAGAACACTGAAGTACTAAGGAGGAACTTGAAGTAACTTGGAGCAATTAGATTTGGAAAGTAGTAATTAAGAAATTCTGCCAGAGGATAGGAGAAGGGTGTGTCCGCGCGTGTACACAAGTGTGTGTGTGTGATGGAATGGCTGTTCTAGGGATGAGGGTGTTGGATAGCTTTGTTATTAAGTTCAAAGACCAGTTTCTAAAGGGAAAATAAAATCCCCGTTTTGCTCAGATATGGTTCGTTTTCTGAGGCAATGTCAAGAGGCATAAGATCAAATCTAGCCTGACACCATCCAGTACAGAGCTCAGCAGTCTCTAGAAGCTGGAGCTGAGCTGCAGCTTGGCTAATGAGAAATCTCCACCCTCTGCCAGCACCTCAGGGGCCCATCTCTTCCTCTTTGGCAACCAGGATACAAAGAGAGCTCGAAGCAGAGTTACGACCTAAAAGGTCACCCAGAGCATTCATTTTGTAAGCTCCCCACTGGGCCTTTCCAGAAAACACAAGCTTGATTTCACAGTTTAGCTAGAATCCACACCAGTGGCCTTCATGCTTCAACCTGGGCCAGGTTTTAATGAAACCTAAATGATACTTCACACATTATCCTACACTGACAGTGAGGAAGAGGAGGAGCTGGGCCAAACATAGCCAAGCTGTATGGTCTCATTTATTCTCTGCGTGTGAAAGGAGCAATTATAAAATTCAGATGAAACGAAAAGTTAAGACTCACAGCTCCCAATGTAAACATTTTGGTCTGTTGTTAAATGTATTTTCACCCGAAATAATCAGAAATGGAATAAAACTGTTGTTCTTTGAACATTTATGCATTCCAGTGGTTCAACCTGTAGAGTTTCAAGGGGAAGTTGGGGTGTCGCCATTGTCTTTTCCAATTTTTAAAATATTTCTTGAGCTTATCCCTTTCTCACTGTCTCCACTGCCACTCTTCATGTGTGTTTGGATTATCACAACAGCATGGCATCTGATCTCCTGGCTCCAGCCTTGCCCCCTTCAGTCCATTCATCATGCTGCCTGAGTCTTCTTTCCAAATTTCAGGGCTGTGTGTCACTTCACTGCACAAAATCCTTCACCGACCTTCAGGTCTTTTCTAACAGGCTCACTGCTCACCTTCCTGATCATATCTTCTATTAGTTACCTAGTGCTGCTATAACAGAAATACCGCAAGTGGATGGCATTCACAAACAGAAATTTATTTTCTTACAGTCTAGGAGGCTGGAAGTCCGAATTCAGGGTGCCAGCTCCAGGGGAAGACTTTCTCTTTCTGTTGGCTCTGGGGGAAGGTCCTTGTCATCAATCTTCCCCTGGGTCGAGGAGTTTCTCAGTGCAAGGACCCTGAGTCCAAAGGACACACTCCACTCCCAACCCTTCTTTCTTGATGGTAGATGGTCCCTCTCTCTGCTTGCTTCTGTTTTATATTTCAAAGAGATTGGCTCAAGGTACAGCCTAATCCTGTAGATTGAATTCTTCTTCATTAACATCATGTTGTTGTTGGTGCCGTCAAGTCAGTTCTGACTCATATCGACCCTGTGCACAACAGAACAAAACACTGCCCGGTCCTGAGCCATCCCTACAATCGTTGTTATGCTTGAGCTCATTGTTGCAGCCACTGTGTCAATCCACCTCGCTGAGGGTCTTCCTCTTTTCCGCTGACCCTGTACTCTGCCAAGCATGATGTCCTTCTCCAGGGACTGATCCCTCCTGAAAACATGTCCAAAGTATGTAAGACGCAGTCTCGCCATCCTTGCTTCTAAGGAGCATCCTGGTTGTACTTCTTCTAAGACAGATTTGTTTGTTCTTTTTGCAGTCCATGGTATATTCAATATTCTTCGCCAACAGCGCAATTCGAAGGCATCAATTCTTCTTTGGTCTTCCTTATTCATTGTCCAGCTTTCACGTGCATATGATGTGATTGAAAATACCATGGCTTGGGTCAAGTGCGCCTTAGTCTTCAAGGTGACATCTTTGCTCTTCAATACTTTAAAGAGGTCCTTTGCAGCAGATTTACCCCATGCAGTGCATCTTTTGATTTCTTGACTGCTGCTTCCATGGCTGTTGATTGTGGATCCAAGTAAAATGAAATCCTTGACAACTTCAGTCTTTTCTCCGTTTATCATGATGTTGCTCATTGATCCAGTTGTGAGGATTTTTGTTTCTTTATGTTGAGGTGCAATCCATACTGAAGGCTGTGGTCTTTGATCTTTATTAGTAAGTGCTTCAAGTCCTCTTCATTTTCAGCAAGCAAGGTTCTGTCATCTGCATAACGCAGGTTGTTAATGAGTCTTCCTCTGATCCTGATGCCCCATTCTTCTTCATATAGTCCAGCTTCTTGTATTATTTGCTCAGCATACAGATTAAATAGGTATGGTGAAAGAATACAACGCTGACACACACCTTTCCTGACTTTAAACCAATCAGTATCCTCTTGTTCTGTTCGAACAACTGCCTCTTGATCTATGTAAGGGTTCCTCATGAGCACAATTAAGTGTTCTGGAATACCCATTCTTCGCAATGTTATCCATAATTTGTTATGATCCATACAGTTGAATGCCTTTGCATAGTCAATAAAACACAGGTAAACATCCTTCTGGTATTCTCTGCTTTCAGCCAGGATCCATCTGACATCGGCAATGATATTCCTGGTTCCACGTCCTCTTCTGAAACTGGCCTGAATTTCTGGCAGTTCCCTGTCAGTATACTGCTGCAGCTGTTTTTGAATGATCTTCAGCAAAATTTTGCTTGTGTGTGATATTAATGATACTATTCTATAATTTCCATATTCTGTTGGATCACCTTTCTTGGGAATAGGCATAAATACGGATCTCTTCCAGTCAGTTGGCCAAGAAGCTGTCTTCCATATTTCTTGGCATAGACGAGTGAGCACCTCCAACGCTGCATCTGTTTGTTGAAACATCTCAATTGATATTCCGTCAATTTGGGAAGCCTTGTTTTCGCCAGTGCCTTCAGAGCAGCTTGGACTTCTTCCTTCAGTACCATCGGTTCCTGATCATATGCCACCTCTTGAAATGGTTGAACATCAACTAATTCTTTTTGGTATGATGACTCTGTGTATTCCTTCCATCTTCTTTTGATGCTTCCTGCGTCATTTAATATTTTCCCCATAGAATCCTTCACTATTGCAACTTGAGGCTTGAATTTTTTCTTCAATTCTTTCAGCTTGAGAAACGCCGAGCGTGTTCTTCCCTTTTGATTTTCCATCTCCAGCTCTTTGCGCATGTCATTATAGTACTTTACTTTGCCTTCTCGAGATGCCCTTTCAGTTCTTTTGCTTCATCAATTCTTTCTTTTGCTTTAGCTGCTCGACGTTCGAGAGCAAGTTTCAGAGTCTCTTCTGACATCCATCTTGGTCTTTTCTTTCTTTCCTGTCTTTTCAATGACCTCTTGCTTTCTTCATGTGTGATGTCCTTGATGTCATTGCACAACACATCTGGTCTTCGGTCACTAGTGTTCAATGCGTCAAATCTGTTCTTCAAAAAAAAAAAAAAAAAAAAGATGGTCTCTAAATTCAAGTGGGATGCACCCAAGGTCATATTTTGGCTCTCGTGGACTTGCTTTAATTTTCTTCAGTTTCAGATTGAACTTACATATGAGCAAATGATGGTCTGTTCCACAGTCAGCCCCTGGCCTTGTTCTGACTAATGATATCGAGCTTTTCCATCATCTCTTTCCACAGATGTCGTCAATTTGATTTCTGTGTGCTCCATCTGGCGAGGTCCATGTGTATAGCCACCGTTTATGTTGGTGAAAGAAGGTATTTGCAATGAAGAAGTCGTTGGTCTTGCAAAATTCTATCATTCGATCTCTGGCATTGTTTCTAACGCCAAGGTCATATTTTCCAACTACTGATCCTTCTTCTTTGTTTCCAACTTTTGTGTTCTAATCGCCAGTAATTATCAATGCATCTTGATTGCATGTTCAATGAATTTCAGACTGCAGCAGCTGATAAAAATCTTCTGTTTTTTCATCTTTGGCCCTAGTGGTTGGTGCGTAAAGTTGAATAATAGTCCTATTCACTGGTCTTCCTTGTAGGCATATAGATTTACAACACATAAGTCAATCACAGCAGATTACAAAATGGAGGACAACCACACAATACTGGGAATCTTGGTCTAGCCAAATTGACGCACATTTTTTTTTCATTGTACTTTAGATGAAGGTTTACAGAACAAACTAGTTTCTCATTAAACAGTTAGTATATGTATTGTTTTATGACACTGGTTAACAACCCCACAACGTCAACACTCTCCCTTCTTGACCTTGGGTTCCCTATTTCCAGCTTTCCTGTCCCCTCCTGCCTTCTAGTCCTTGCCCCTGGGCTGGTGTGCCCCTTTAGTCTCGTTTTGTTTTATGGGCCTGTTTAATCTTTGGCTGAAGGGTGAACCTGGGGAGTCACTTCATTACTGAACTAAAAGGGTGTCTGGGGCCATAATCTCGGGGTTCTTCCAGTCTCTGTCAGGCCAGTAGGTCTGGCCTTTTTTTGTGATTTGGAATTTTGCTCTACATTTTTCTCCAGCTCTGTCCAGGACCCTCTATTTTGATCCCTTTGACACACATTTTTGGGGACACAATTGAATCTGTAATACATCTCTTGCACTTGCACCTGTCCCCATTCCATCTTGTTCTCTGACTCAGTGTTACAGCTACTCAGGACTACTTGTGGGTGTTCAAAAATGCAACCCTCTGTCTTGTCTCTGTGTCTGGAATGCCTTTTTTGATAGTTACTGTTTGTCTCAAGACTCAACTGTGCCAAGTGTCACTTCTAGGGTTCCCTAACCTCCCTTGGGTCAGGTACTGTTCCCCTCCACGCTCTAAAAGCATGTGATGCTTACTTCCCTCCTAGAACCTACACTATATCCTAACTGTCTAGTTATTGGTCAGGGATGGTCTGTCTCCCTGACTAGCCTAAAAAACACTTCAAAGGTCAAAATCATGTATTTCTATCTATCGTGCCTTGTAGAGAATGCCTGGCACACAGTTGCTGCTCCATGAATATGTTTACAAAGGAATAGATGCATGCATTTTTTAATTTAGTTTCTCTCTCCCCCATCTGAGAACATGTGTGGGGGGGGGCTCTCTGTTTTGCCAGATGTGACATGAATAAAGCCATACTCAGCCTGCTAAGTTCTCAGGAATATAGTGAGGGTGAATAAGATAATGTAGAAGACTCTTGCCACTCACCTTGGAGTATCATTAAGTAGCTGCCTCCTGAGGCTCCTTAGAGTGTCCATGAATTAAAACTCCTGTGTTGTTCCAGGTCAGCTGTTGCCAGCAAACCGCAATACACCGAGTCCCATTGATCCTGACACCATCCAGGTCCCGGTGGGTTATGAGCCAGACCCAGCAGACCTTGCCCTCTCCAGCATCCCTGGCCAGGAAATGTTTGATCCTCGCAAACGCAAGTTCTCGGAGGAAGAACTGAAACCACAGCCCATGATTAAGAAAGCTCGCAAAGTCTTCATCCCTGATGATCTGAAGGTAAATTGGAACTGGTAATCAGGCTATGGGCTAGTAAAGGGTGGGATCAAGAGGCATGTTAAAAGGGTAACCCCAGGAAGATCATATAATTTAGTGAATGAAGGACTCGTGACTTCTGATCCTGTTTCTTGCCACGTGATTCTAGGCAAGTTGCTTCCTTTCTGGGTGTCTTCTGAAATAATACCTTTCAAGTCTTGATAATGCATAGGAATAAGGAGAATCAGTAAAATGTTGGAGAAATTTGAAGCCCATGAAGGAGGCAAACCTGCTACTATCTACCAGGGAACCCATGAAAGCCAATAAAATCAAACCAAAATCTTTCAAGAGTAGACACAGAAGGAAAAATATTGGGGAAAAGCATCTGGACCTCATAGTCTTCCAATGGTTACTTCCCTTTGGAAATTTCTGGATAATTAGCTGCTGCCATGTCCTATATATTTCAGAGAATTAACAGCCAGAGACACAACCTCTCTCCACACTGCCAACCGTGGATGAGCAGGGTGGAATTTTGTAAAGGAAGCTAGTGAGTTCTCTGACACTATATATAGTGTTCACCTTATAAATGATTGCAACAAAAGGGTAATTCCGGGTTGGTCTTCTCTGCTGTGTTGAAGGGACACATTATTTATAAAGGGAACTAGATTTACCTTAGGAAGTCAAATACAACTGAAGATTAATCTGACACATTTCATTGATACCTTAAGAGAAGAGAAATCTGCTTTCCAAAATTATACCATGTCTAATAGTTCCAAAATAGAACAGCTTTTGCTTTGTCTTTGCTTAGAGTTTTTTGTGTTTATGCTTCTTTCCAATAATATAGATAACAAGAGATATGACTATATACATTAAGGGCATTGGAGCTGGGCCTCATAGCCTTTTTCTAACTTCTGACCCTATTCTCCAAAACTAAATATGATTCAGAGATAGTGACACTCCTATATGGAGAAAATGGGAGTTTGAGACATTGTGCTGGCACTGATTTAGACTAGTCACTCCTGCTTTTAGTGCCTGGAAGGAACACTGGGAGAAAAACCACAGGTGCGGTGGCTGAAGTACCTGGCAGATTAAATCATTGCCGTTGCCCATGTACCTGAGGGGACCCTCCACGATGCACAAGCATAGACGGCCAGAGCTCAGAGAGACCTCAGAGAGCCATTAGTCCAAATTTATCATCTTGCACTTGAGGAAATGGAGAAGCAGAAAGGTAAAGTTAGGTAAACACTGCTAGAGAGAGTCAGGTCTAGCCTGGCCCCCAGCTCTTCTAGCTTCCTGAAAGGCCCTGTCCGAGGCTACATCCGGGGCCCTTAGGTGATAAGTCAATAGCTATCATCCTGAGAATCATAAAAGAAAAGTGCATGGTCAAAACACCCTAAAACCAGAGGTTCAGCCCGTAGAGCCTTCAGATGGAAGTTTGGGCATGTCCTCTGTGTCTCTTCTAAGGGCACTGATGGTTAGACTAAGCTGGAATAAGAGCGGCACCACAGGATTAAGTCCTGAGCAATTGGATATCTTCTTTAAACTGAATGCTTTTCCTGGCCTTGTGTTTTTAGCAATCCAATTCTATGTGTATTTTAGAGCCTTCTCTTAAACTAAACTAGGGCGTGCGTCCAGCATGGATTTCCCCTCGAATGGAGGTTAGTGGTTTGAAAGAATACTGCTGGATAGATATAACTTCCAGCCACCTTCAGAGTCTCCTCCACATTTATATGTTCAAAGCAAAGTCAGGATTACTTAGTAAACCAGGTAAGCTTGGCAACACAGAGGCCATGTAAAAACTGTCCATATCACTGCTGCTGGGCCCAGGTTTGACCTTTTCATATAGTGGGTAGAGAGCAGGCAGAACGTTCTCCTGTCGTGTGTTCTTGGGTTTTTTTTTTTTTTTTCCAGTTGTGGGTGAAGCCTCAGGCCACAGACAACAAGCTGGTGGAAGCAGGAAGCAGAGCCATACCATATTTCTCCTTCTAGCAGAGAGGTCTGAGCTGGGTGGGAGAGGAGGTATCTGGTTCCTAGCATGGGAGGAGCAAACCAGTTGAGTAGAATGGGCCTGGCCAAAATTGGTCTCCCCCACAGCTCCCTGAGCAATTCATTTGGGTTGGCATGCATTTCCTAGGAGAATCAAGGGGTGGGATACAAGGAATCCTGATGGAAAATCCATTTAATCACCTCGATTTCCTAATGCTTTTCAATGTCCATTTATTCGTTTGGCAAATACTGTTCAAGTGCTCTGCCAAGCTCTGCATTAAGGGCTAGGGATACAAGATGAGCCAGTCCTTGCCCTCATGGAGCTTCCATTCTGGCAAGGAAAAGGGAGTGTTGACCTGTCAGGGGGGGTCCTGGATGGGGAGGCTGCATCAAACATGAGATCCTTGGAAAGATGATGGAGCAAGGCTGAGTGGGTCATTGCCGGGCAGGGGTAACTGGGCAGCCAGATAGTGTTGGTACCTGGGAGATAGAGAAGGGTACAGAGCACATGGTGCTTCTTTCCTCCTCTCCAACCATTCTGTGCTGGCAAAGGGGTGCAAGCTGGTTTTTCTAGTCCATGACATTCCTTCTGCCCACACTTCTGCTTGCTTCATCCTCTACTCTCAGCTGGCTCTTACCTGAGAAGTTCCCCATTCCACACCTTTGCCAGCTCATCTGCATGTGTGGACAGGTGAGGTAAAAGAAATGAAAACACTTCTTAGAAGAGCTCTAAGAGATGGAGAAGGTGGCTGTTCTTCTGAGGTCGGCTGGTGATTGCCTGACCCATAAGACATGGTCAGGACTGTCCTAAACCACCAAGTCCATGGCCTATCATGGTACACTCCCTCTCCCCACACAAACTTCCTGTCATTTCCCAGGGGGTGTGCTCATGGCCTCCCTGGCTTCCCATTCCCCTGTGTGGAGGCTCTGTGAGATCCTAAGTCAGCCCCTCTTTCCAGTGCCCCGGGAACTCCCACAAGCAAATGGGAGTGTGGTAGATTTCCTGACAGTAAGAAGGGGATGGAATTAGAGTTTATACCAAGGTGACACAAACAATTTCTGTCAGAACTGGAGGCTTCGTTTGTTAAAATGCCTTTGAAGTCATTGATGGCTCTTCCCAGCCTCTCTCCCTCCAGCTGTCTTCTCCCCCTTCCTCCAATTTTCCTGCTCCCTTTCAGAAGCACAAGCAACAAATTTCTCCCTTTGTATTACGCAGATATCAGGTATCTCTCCTAACAACCATTGTATACCTGCCCCAAGCTTACTTATCCAGGTATTCTCCAAGCACAGCCTCCTCCCTAAGAATAGCTGGTATCAGCTCCTAGTTATCTAGAGCTGCTGTAACAGAAATACTACAAGTGGATGGCTTTCACAAACAGAAATTTATTCTTTCACAGTCTAGACTAGAAGTCCAGTTCAGGGTATCAGCTTCAGGAGAAGGCTTTCTCTCTCTGTCAGTTCAGGGGGAAGGTCCTCGTCATCAATCTTCCCCTGGTCTAGGAGATTCTCAGCACAGGGACCCCAGGTCCAAAGGATGTGCTCTGCTCCCGGAGCTTTTTTCTTGGTGGCATGAAGTCCCACTCCTTTTTGCTGGCTTCTCTCCTTTATATCTCAAAAGAGATTGACTCAAGATACAACCTAATCCTGTATATTGAGTCCTGCCTCATTAACATGACTGCCTCTAATCCTGCTTCATTAATATCACAGAGGTTAGGATTTACAACACAGAAGATAATCATATCAGATCACAAAATGGTAGACAGCCACACAATACAGGGAATCATGGCCTAGCCAAGTTGACACAAGTTTTGGGGAGATACATTTCAGCCCATAACACTAGCTGCAATGAAAATACTTTTACCTTATTAATATTATAATTATGAAATGTACAGAAAGCTGGGGTGCTATATATGTTAAAAAAAAAAAAAAAACCTGTTGCTGTCGAGTCAATGCCAACTCATAGTAACCCTATAGGACAGAGTAGAACTGCCCCATTGGGTTTCCAAGGAGCAGCTGGTAGATTTGAACTGCCAACCTTTTGGTTAGCACCTGATCTCTTAACCACTGTGCTGCCAGGGCTCTGCTGTATACATATGGTATATGTATATAGTAGACCAGCTTGTGAATGGCAGAGCTGCCTGCACACACGTTCTGTTTCACACTTTCTGTCTTTGTGCAGGGCAGTCGTCTCCTGAGCGTAATGGGCACGTATTGGGGCAGACCCCTGACCTTGGACCTTCCTTGCAGCCTTGGTCCCAACCCTTGTGACCTCCAATGCCAACTGCCCCTTGGAGTCCTGGGGGAGTATAAGAATGGCCTCACCCACTTATTCTGGGTGGCATGTACCTACAGGTATTAGCCTTGCTAGGATTGAGGAATTTGCTCTCGCAGGTTGTTGAAAAAAAAGGAGTGGCAACACAGGCAGCACCGTGATTACACTGGGAAGGTCTAAAAGAAGATTCACATCTCAGTTTTCCTAGGAAGCTCTTCCTTTCTTCAGGCCAGGGTGGGGGAGCAGCAGTGGGAGAAAGGAGAGGTTGGATTCACATTGACCACAGTTAAATATTACCCAGGTTAATTAAAGCCTAGAGAATAGTTCCAGGAAATTAGAGTAAATTATTTAAATGCTATCTACCAGTGAGTGTACTGATTAGTGGCAGGTTGAAGAGTTAAAAAAAATAAAAAGTTCTGCTTTTAATTACCAAAGTACATGCTCCTTATATAATCTAATCGTTCAGAAGGACATAAAGTAAAAGGTGAAAGGTCCTATACCTCTCGTTGGCCTGCCTCCTCCTCCTAGAAGCACCACTTTTTAAAGCTTGGTATAACTCCTTCTGGGTCTTTGTCTATGAATTTGTAATATTAGTATTTTTAATAAAAATGGGAAGAGGTCTTGCATAGTTATCTGCAAATTGCCATTGTTTCCACCTACATGGTGGTATATCATGAACATTTTCTCGTTCAGCTGGGTCATTATTTTTAACAGCTACAGAATATTCCTTTGTATGACTCTATCATAATATACTTATTAAATCTCCTACTAATGAATAATTGGTTTTTTCCCATTTTCTCTATTACAAGCAATGCTGCCATAAAATTTTTGGCCTGTGTCTGATGAAATCTAGAAGTGGAATTGCTAGATCAGGGGGTATGTGCATGTAGATGTTGGTATTTCCAAATTAAGGAGCTCCGGTGGTGCAACTGATTAAGCGGTCGGCTGTTAACCGAAAGGTTGGAAGTTGGAACCCACCCAGCGGCTCTGTGGGAGAAAGACCTGGCCATCTGGTCCCATAAAGATTATAGCATAGGAAACCCTATGGAGTAGTTCTGCTCTGTCACATGGAGTTGCTAGGAGTCCAAAATCAACTTGAGGGCACCTAACATCAGCGACGTTTCTAAATTGCCTCCTAAAAATATTATACCAATTTATACTCATACAAAAAAGCATATGAGTACGTCTGGAAGAAAAGAGTTCTTGAGATTTTAAGCAAGGAGAATGAAGAAATTTTGGGAGTAATACAGGGTTTGAGGTGAGCCCTTGCTTTCAGTCAGTCTCTGATCTCTGCCTTGTTGGGCATATACCACTGCTGTCAGATGGGGCATAAGCAGAGAGAGTCTGAGCCTGTTGTGACAGGTTGGTCCTTGCTCCAGGAAGGAAGCCATGACTCATGGACCATTCTCTCAGGCATCCAGAAACAGTAAAGGAAGGAGAGGCAAGTTAAGAAACCTGGGCTGGTGCCCTAGCACAACCCTGAAGCCTGTCAGTGCTCTGGCTGACACTCAGCTTTGCTGAAATCTAATATCTTTTTTCTTTTTCCTTCTGTAACTAATGAGCAGGATGACAAGTACTGGGCAAGGCGCAGAAAGAATAACATGGCGGCCAAGCGCTCCCGAGATGCCCGGCGGCTGAAGGAGAATCAGATCGCCATCCGGGCCTCGTTCCTGGAGAAGGAGAATTCAGCCCTCCGCCAGGAGGTGGCTGACCTGCGGAAGGAGCTGGGCAAATGCAAGAACATACTTGCCAAATACGAAGCCAGGCACGGGCCCCTGTAGGATGGCATTTTTGTGGGCTGGCTTTTGAATAGATGGACAATTTGTTTCCTGTCTGATAGCACCACACCCAAACCAACCTTTCTGTCATCAGCACTTTACCAGAGGAATAAACACAACTGACTCACATTTTGGTGTGCATCTGTGTGTGTGTGTGTGTGTGTGTGCACGCGTATCTGTGCTTATGTGCGTGGTCAACAGTAAGTGTGCGTGTGTGCGTGTTCCTTTGCACTTGCCATTTTAAGAAGCCCTCTCATCTTTTAGTTCCAAAAAAGAAAGGTGCCATGTTTTTACTGGACTATGGAGACCTCTCGTGGGTTTTCCTCTCCTCCCTTCTTCTCCACACCTTCCCTGTCAAAATTAGCTTCATGTTCGATCTTATGTACTCTTCCAAAACCCTCACCTTGGAATCCTCTAAGAAGGGCCCTGGTAAAATAGTAGATCTCAGTTTGCAAGAGTACACGCTTTTGTTGATGTTTAATCTGTAAGTTATCATGCTAATGAGATGCACAAAATGAGCGCTACGGTGCAGCTCTATTCATTGATAGGTTGCCTTCCTCATATTTTCAGTTTTGGTGATAATTGTCTTCAAACTTAAAGTGCTGTTTAGATTCATTAGGTCCCACATTTACTTCGTATCTACTAAGTTTCCTTTTAATTCCACCAACCCCAGATAAGAGTACTCTTATAGAACACAGAGTGTGTTTTGCACTGTCTGTACCTAAAGCAATAATCCTATTGTACGCTGGAGCATGCTGCCTGAGTATTACTAGTGGACGTAGGATATCTTCCCTACCTAAGAATTTCACTGTCTTTTAAAAAGCAAACGTTAAAGTCATGCATTTGAGCATGCCCAGAACATCCCCAGGGCAGAGAAGCAGAGGAGAACACAGGGTCTAAGAACGAGGGGTTAATCTACACGAGCCAAAAAAAAAAAAAAATGTGTTTTGAAACAGCTTTTGACATTGATATGTTTGGTTTGGTTTTCTCTCCTCTCCCAGTCTTCTCCTCCCCACTCCCATTTCCACTTGACTTTTTTCATATCCCTCTTGATGTTCAGAACAGTTCAATTACTCAAGATTCAGTTTTCCCCCTTTTTTGTAATATATATATTTTTGTGAATTATACCTGCTGTTTTTTAAAATCGGTTAAGTTAATAAGTTGATGTTTTGTAAGACCCTCTTTCCTAGTGGTGTCATTTTTGAATGCCTCTTAAATTAATGATTCTGGAGCTTATGTTGCTTATTCTGTGTTTGCTTTTGAACGTATGTGCTTTTATCAAGTGGACTTCTGAAAAATGAATGTAAAAGACACTGGTGTATCTCAGAAGGGATGGTGTTGTCGCAAACTGTGGTGAATCCAATCAAGTTCAGTGTTTACTATAGACCAAAAGGAGAGATGATTAAATTGTTTAATGTTTTTACAGAGTAATTATAGGAAGTTCTTTTTTTGTACAGTATTTTTCAGATATAAATACTGACAAATGTATTTTGAAAGACATATATTATATATAGCAAAGAGAAAAGGAAAACTATTCCGTGTTTTAAAATTATATAGCAAAGATATATATTCACCAATGTTGTACAGAGAAGAAGTGCTTCGGGGTTTTTGAAGTCTTTAATATTTTAAGCCTATGGCTGACAGATCAGCATGTTTCCTGCTTTAAATTAAAATTGTATGACAGTACCGGGGTTTGCCGCGATGAATCCTGCTCCTAAGCACATGAGGAGCGTTCTTATTTCCTATTTGGTCTCAGAAGTCGGTTCACGCCACCCAAAAGCACAAAATGGATTTTAGTCAAATATTTATCGGATGATACAGTGTTTTTTTAGGAAAAGCATCTGCCACAAGAATGTTCACTTCAAAATCATGAGTTTCTGGAATGGAGCACTGTTGCCAGTGCCCCGAACAATCCTGTTCTCCTCTGCAGGAGCATGTATCTTATGCAGGACCAGGTTGACATCGGTGCTATGTGTATGGTTTATAACTTGAGAGATGTTTTGACTTTCAAGATGATGGCTCTTTTGTATCACTAAGTTGTATAATGTCAAGATTCTGACGTTGCTGCAAAGGAACATTTTGTGCTAGATTAAAACGCCCTTTCATCAATGGGATTTTCCCATTTCCTGCCTCCAGAGTATCTCATTCTTGACTGATCTGGTGGTCTCCTGGTCAGTCCATCGGCACTGGTTGTCCTGGTGTCATAGACTTGGGAAACCAGTCTAGTGGGATGTTCCTCCTAGGTATCCATTTTGTCCCAAGTTACAGGTTATGGCGGAAGATGAGACAGTACTGGAATTGGAATACAACGTTCAGGCCAATAATAAAGTAAATAAATAGAGCATTTGAAAAGCTTAAGCAAAACAGTAAAAGATATTCAGTGGAAATAGCATTGGACTTTTTACAGGTGAAGAGGCTAAGTGCAGCAGAATTGTGAAATGGCAGTGGTCATCATTGATAAGTCCAGACAAATCAATCTTGGTGTGCAAATGGAGACACATTTAGTAGAGAAATGTTTTAAGTGTGTTGCGCCTTTCAGTGGAGAAGTGTTGAAGGATTCCGCCCTGGACCATCCAAATTCATCAAGAGTATAAAAGGGTAACTGAAAAAACCAACAGAAAAACCTATGTTTGAGCACTGGTCTTTTTTGGTATTAGATTGTATCCAGGGATCACTACAAATGTTTTCTGCAGAAGAAATAAAAAAAATAATATAAAATTTACTCTTGTGTGTGCCAGGAAGGGTTTCAGAAACCTACTTCGTCTTAACAATTTAAACACTTTGGAGTCTGTACAGGTGCCTTATATGTAGGTCATTTATACCCCACACACACACGCACACACGTGAACGATTCACTGCCTGTCTGCCCAGGGCAGCCAACTTGTAAATGAGCCGGTTTTCCTAGAGTGGGAAGCTAGGGTCTGAATTGGAGTGACATGGATCAACTGGGGTCAAATGAATGCAGCTATTATGACTCCTGTTGTCATTTTCCCCCTCTTCATCATAAGCATCTTTCATAGATTAATTCTTGACCATTAACAATGAACACAAATTGTACCACGCCAACATCATTTAGATATGATTTGAAATAAGGGGCATAGGACTTTCTGGTAAGGTTACATCCTTGTGTATTTTGACTAAACTTGCAAAGAAAGGCAAAGGTTGTTCAGCTTCTGGTTTTGCTTGTGCTACCTTGAGGGGGTAGGTAGGGGACGATGGGAGGGCTGTAAATGATTGCTTCCTCTTCTGGAGGAAGTGGCCACTTTTGACCTTTGATGTTAGTCAGCATTAGTCAAGACTGTGATAGGCCTCCAAGAAAGCATGCCTGGAGGCAGGACGATGAGGAGACTTGCAGACGGGTTTCTGATGGGAAGTTGTACTAGATAACCCAGAAGGTTGTTTCTAAATGGTTTTGTGAAAGGGACTCACAAGAATTCTAAATGTAAGTATAAAAAGGTACAGGTTCTGTTTTCAGAATAGTCGAGAGGAGTTTGAAGAGAAGCCCCCCTTCCCTTAGAGTAAAACAACACATATATGTAAGATGCAAAGTTATACCTTGGTTTTTACAAGAGTTCATTTAATTTTCCCTGAATGTCCCTTTTAGGAAAGGCCAAACTTCACCCAAGTTAATTAGAATGATCCCAAGCCAAGTAGGCCTGGCCTGCTTGCCTGTGTGTGGAGAATGGAGGTAAGGATTTAACATGGGGTCAGCACACTGCAAGGAGCCCTGGTGGCAAAATGGGTACACACTCAAGTGCTAACCAAAAGGTTGGCGGTTTGAACCCACCAGCCAATCCATAGGAGAAAGATGTGGCAGTCTGCCTCGGTAAAGACTTATAGCCTTGGAAATCCTATGGGGCAGTTCTATTCTGCCTTACAGGTTTTTGGTTTGGTTCAGCACACTGCAGATGGCTCCAGGCTAGGTGTTCAGCCTTCCAGGTAGTAAACACCTGCTCTCAGACTTGTCACCTTCCTGCCAAGGACTCCTAGGCCTCCTACTGGGGAGGCCCTCCCAGTTTTGTCTACAACTAATAATGTCATTAAGAAACATGAGCAAAGTCTCATCCTAGATCTTGATGGAATGGATTTGGCTCCTAAAGTCAATGTGTTTTGTAGGTGGCCAAGTGTGTGTAGGTATGTTTGTGTGAGCAGTGAATATTTAAGTCAAGACATAAAATCTTTAATTTTGGAACACTTTACCAAACATAATAATCCACCATCATCCTTTTGGCAGCACCACAAAGATTGCATCTGCTAAACAAGTACAAGTTAACATGAGGTCAGTTGGATTGTACACCATGCCATTGGTGGTATTATGCTGTTAAGTCTAAACCTTTGTCTGTTACTAATGTTTAATAAACTTTGGATTTTTTTTTCCTTTCTTTCATGTATTTTTGTTACAGTTTGGTAGCAATTGGATTATGTTCCCACTTCAGTAACCAAGATATCATTTACAGAGATTGTTGATTACATGACCGATAAAATGATTGGTGGTAGTATGTGCGATCAAGTCAGTTGCAACTCAGTGACCCTATAGAACAGTGTAGAACTGGCCCATAGGGCTTCCTAGGCTGGCGTCTTTACAGGAGCAGAACACCAGGTCTTTTCGCCTGTGGAGCGGCCAGTGGGCTTGAATAGCTGACTCTTCATTGTGCTACCAGGGCTTCTCATAAAATGATATTACATGCTTAATGATAAATTAACATTTATGGAGTACTTGGAAACCCTGATGGTGTAGTGGTTAAGAGCTATGGCTGCTAACCGAAAGATCAGCAGTTCAAATCCACCAGGCTCTCCTTGGAAACCCTGTGGGGCAGTTCCACTCTTGTCTTATAGGGTCACTCTGAGTCGGAATTGACTCCACAGCAACGGGTTTTTATGATGTCCTTTGCAAGAAGACACTGCTAATCATTTAATGGAATAATCTAACCCCACATCTACCCTATGAAGTAGGGGTAATTATTATCCCCAGTTCACAGACGAGAAAATTGAAGGTAAAAGATGTTCAGGGACTTACCTAACACTGTTAGAAGTAGAGGAAGCCCCGGTGGTGTAGCGGTTCAGAGCTATGGCTGCTAACCAAAAGGTCAGCAGTCCGAATCCACCAGGTGCTCCAGTCGAAGTGACAGAGATGAATTCTGATCCCCTGAATGGGTGTCATTTAGAGCAGTAATTCCTAAAAGCCACCATGTAGACTGTTTTCTGGTCAAATGTGTAAGAATCATCTGGGAACGTATTATAAGAAGAGAGATCAGCAATTCTGAATCAGTAGATATGGGATAGGCCCAGAAATCTGAATTTTTTTTTTTTTTTTAAAGCTCCAAGCTAACTCCCTGTGTGGCCAAGTAACTGGAGCCAAGGATTTATAGAGGTGATTCTTAATTTGAGTCCACGGCCCTTGGGAGATCCATGTAGAGGCTTCAAAACTTCCATAAAGACCTGAAATTGTGTGTACCGTTTTGTTCATACAGGTACATATTCATTCTCTATAGAGAAGGCCTAAAGGATTTTGTGATGCAAGATGGAATTAAAAAAAAAAAAAAAACAACTTGCTGGAAGGCTGATGTAGTACAGTGTATTAGAGACACTTGGGGAGCACAAATGGTTAAGCACTAGTCTACTAACCGAGAGGTTGGTTGGTGATTCAAACCCACCCAGAGGTGCCTCAGAAGAAAGGCTGGAGATCTGCTACCCAAAGGCCACAGCCTTAAAAATCCTGTGGAGTACAGTTCTACCTGGCACACATGGGGTCATCGTGAGTCCGAATCAACTCCTTGGCAACCGGTTTGGGGGAGCTCAAAAGATGAGCAGCTCATGGGCCGCAGCCCAAGCCAATGATCGCAGCATGTCTGGCATGGTGAGACGGGGCTCTGTGGTGAGGAACTCCGTGATTCTGGATTCAAATCTGCTGTGTGACCTTGAGCAGCTTGTGAACGTTTTTGAGCCTGAATCTTCTCATCTGTGAAATGAAGGTAAAATCCCCATGTCTGAGGGCTGCGGGGAGAACTGATGACATACCAGATGCCTGGTCTGTGGCACGCCACAGGCCCTAAGTGCTGGGGTGGGGAGGGAGGGAGTAGAGAAGTACCTGAGTACTTCTTCCAGATCGATATTTCAGACCATTTATTCCTTCACATAGGACAGAAGATAGTCCCCCTACTCACAGGAAACAGGGTGATGGGTGATGAGGCAATGGGTGATTGCCTGACACAGACATGGTTTGGTAATCTGACATTGCTAACAGATCACAGACTAGCACCCCAGCTTTCTATACAGGCTCGCTGGGCATTCACTTGGTGGCACCTTCCAATTTAGACTGAGCAGCTACAAGTTAGGGGTCAGCATCATTTTCATCAGCAAACATCTTTCTTCTCTCGCAGGAGAATACGTACAGTGACCTTAGTTTAAGGCTCTCATGGGGCAACTGATGTTAGATTTGGTATCTGAAAATCTGCAAATGCCTGGACAGCCTTTGGACTCCAAGATAACCCAGACTCGCTATGAAGCCAGGCTCTGTGTCTCTGTAGACTCCCAGTCCCCTGTGGCCCCATCACATGCTATCTGCGTGGGAGGGCTCTTCCATCTACACTTAAAAAATAAAAACCGCCCAACCATTAAGTCCTATTTATAAAAAGCCCCCTGGCTTCAAAGAATATGAAGTCAATTCCCTCTTTGAAAAATCATTAGCTTAGAAGTCTCTTGAGAGCATTTTTAGCCAGGAACGGTGTGAGAATCGTGGAAATTTTGCCTTTGTGGTCGCAAGATGGCTTCTTGATAATAAATCAAAAGGGCCTTTTGGAGGAGAAAGGCCCGATGGAAAAAGGTGGTGCCCGTCCTCCGCCCCCTGGGCTTTGAGTCAATGGAGACTTGGGTTTGGAGCCCCCGGTGTCTGACTTCTTTTCATCCTGTAAAATCTGGCCTGATGTCTGGAAACAATATGAAGAGCTCACAGTTGCTGAGGCCTAAACTCTGTATCTGCCACATCTCATGTCATCCTCACACTGTGAAACAGGTACGATTGTTATTCCTATTTTGTAGATGAAGAAACAGGCTCCTGGAAACTGAGTGACCTGAATTTAAACCCAGCCACAAAGCCTGACTTCAGAGTCTACGTTCTAAACCGCTCCACTCCACAGTTTCCCGTATCAGTTAGGTGCTCAGCAAAGGCAAAGACCATTACTGTAGTTAGGAGGGTGGGCTTGGAGTCAGGCAAACCTGGACTTGAATCACAGCTTTATTACTTCCCATCTGTGTGCTCTTAGAAAATTCACCAGATTGCTGTAAGTTTTATCTGTAAAATGGGGATAATGATATGCTCCTTAGAGGGTTGTTCTTAGAATTAAGTGAGAAAATGCACATAAAGTACTTAGTACAATGCCCAGAGTATAATCGGAATTCAACAGATACTTGCTTTTTGTAACAATTATTATTAATAACTATGGCTTGATTTGATTTCTCTAATGAATGTTACAATAGAGTCAGACCATGTATTATATATTTTAGTGAACACATTTTTACTCTGCAAATACTTGATCCAAGAGCCACTGCTCTGTTTTGGCTCCATCCCTATTTATGGACAAGTAAACAGGGGAGAGACTATGACCACTTCTTGAACCAAGTTGTTAGCTTCAGAATTTTATTTGATATAAATAAAATTCATGAAGCATTACTGACTTTAAGCCAACAACATTGCCTCTGATATTGCTGGCATTTTGGAGACATTTACTTTAACAAGCTCACTGAATGGTACTGAAAGGCTGATGCAGCATGCTAAAAGCCCCTGTTAACCCGGAGATGATCAGAAGGTGTTCGCTTTTGGAGAAGAAGTCCTAGGTGATTCCCAAAGGTCTCCCTGTCACCGTCTGCCTTCTAACCTACCTTAGTCTCCCCAGTGATACATCTGCTGCAGCTAATCACCCAAGCACAGGCCGAGGCCATTCATGACAAGGCTAGGGCATGTATCAACAGCTGCAGCTTCATCTAGAAGAGCTTAGAATTGTGCTGCTACTAGATCAGGAATCTGGTTCTACAGGAACGTAGTTGCTCGAGAACCTCAGGTACAGCTGTCCCTCTGCACACCAAGCTGAAACAGTGCAGAGACCTGGGCTACTTCCTCTTTCTCCCAAATAAGTCCTGCAAGACAAAGTGCTTACTGAAACCCAATCCTTCTCCTTCTGGATAGTCACCTAGACCACATTTTCCTAACTTCCTGGCATCTGCTGTGACCATATGACTGAATTCTGGCTAATGAAATATAAGCAGAATTGATCACAAGTGCCACTTCCATGACTGGCCCTTCAATACCTCCCACATTATAGATTGACTTGTGTCCTCCAACAAGTTGTTGAATTCCTAATCCCAGTATCTGTAAGTGGAGCCCTGGTGGCACAGTGGTTAAGAGCTCAGCTGCTAACCAAAAAGTTGGCAGTTCAAATCCACCAGCTGCTCCTTGGAAACCCTGTGGGGCAGTTCTACTCTGTCCTTTAGGTTTGATATGAGTCAGAATTGACTTGACCGAAATGGGTTTGGTTTTTGGTTTTTTGGTATCTGTAAATACAACCGTTTGCAAATAGGGTTTTTGTTAGTTAATGAGGTCATACTGGAGTAGGGGGTTCTAAACCTAATCCTTTCTGAGTGTTGTCTTACAAAAAGATCAGAATAGTTCAAGCTAAAAGTGAAGAAAATCAGAGCAAGTCCATGAGAGCCAAAATATGACCTTGAGTATATCCCACCTGAATTTAGAGACCATTTCAAGAATAGATTTGATGCATTGAACACTAGTGACTGAAGACCAGATGAGTTGTGGAATGACATGAAGGATATCATCCATGAAAAAAGCAAGAGGTCAATGAAAAGACAAGAAAGAAAGAAAAGACCAAGGTGGATGTCAGAGGGGACTCTGAAACTTGCTCTTGAGCATCGAGCAGCTAAAGCAAAAGGAAGAATCGATGAAATAAAAGAACTGAACAGAAGATTTCAAAGGGCCTCTTGAGAAGACAAAGTAAAGTATTATAATGATATGTGCAAAGAACTGGAGAAGGAAAACCAAAAGGGAAGAACACACTTGGCATTTCTCAAGCTGAAAGAACTGAAGAAAAAATTCAAGCCTTGAGTTGCAATAAGCAAGGATTTTATGGGGAAAATATTAAATGATGCGGGAAGCATCAAAAGAAGACGGAAGGAATACATGGAGTCATTATACCCAAAAGAATTAGTCAATATTCAACCATTTCAAGAGGTGGCATATGACCAGGAACCGATGGTACTGAAGGAAGAAGTCCAAGCTGCTCTGAAGGCATTGGCAAAAACCAAGGCTCTGGGAATTGATGGAATATCAATTGAGATGTTTCAACAGACAGATGCAGCGCTGGAGGTGCTCACTGATCTATGCCAAGAAATATGGAAGACAGATTCTTGGCCAACTGACTGGAAGAGATCCATATTTATGCCTATTCCCAAGAAAGGTGATCCAACCGAGTGTGGAAATTATAGAACAATATCATTAATATCACACGCAAGCAAAATTTTGCTGAAGATTGTTCAAAAATGGCTGCAGCTGTATATCGACAGGAAACTGCCAGAAATTCAGGCCAGTTTCAGAAGAGGACGTGGAACCAGGGATATCACTGCTGATGTCAGATGGATCCTGGCTGAAAGCGGAGAATACCAGAAAGATGTTTACCTGTGTTCTATTCGCTATGCAAAGGCATTCGACTGTGTGGATCATAACACACCATGGATAACACTGCAAAGAATGGGAATTCCAGAATACT
The DNA here is from genome assembly GCF_024166365.1 of Elephas maximus indicus. NCBI lineage: Eukaryota > Metazoa > Chordata > Mammalia > Proboscidea > Elephantidae > Elephas > Elephas maximus. The sequence goes on along the minus strand of NC_064837.1, from coordinate 38,744,736 downwards.
TAACTGTGCTCATGAGGAATCTTTACATAGATCAAGAGGCAGTTGTTTGGACAGAACAAGGGGATACTGATTGGTTTAAAGTCAGAAAAGGTGTACGTCAGGGTTGTATTTTTTCATCATATCTATTTAATCTGTATGCTGAACAAATAACATGAGAAGCTGGACTATATGAAGAAGAACGGGGCATCAGGATTGGAGGAAGACTCATTAACAACCTGCGTTATGCAGATGACACAGCCTTGCTTGCTGAAAGTGAAGAGGACTTGAAGCACTTACTAATGAAGATCAAAGACCATAGCCTTTAGTATGGATTCCACCTCAACATAAAGAAAACAAAAATCCTCACAACTGGACCAAAGAGCAACAACATGATAAACAGAGAAAAGATTGAAGTTGTCAAGGATTTCATTTTACTTGGATCCACAATCAACAGCCTTGGAAGCAGCAGTCAGAAAATCAAAAGACACATTGCATTGGGCAAATCTGCTGCAAAGGACCTCTTCAAAGTGTTGAATAGTAAAGATGTCACCCTGAAGACTAAGGTGCACCTGACTCAAGCCATGGTATTTTCAATCACATAATATGTATGTGAAAGCTGGACAGTGAATAAGGAATACCTAAGGAGAGTTGACGCCTTTGAATTGTGGTGTTGGCAAAGAATATTGAATAGACCACAGACTGCCAAAAGAACAAACAAATCTGTCTTGGAAGAAGTGTAGCCAGAATGCTCCTTAGAAGCAAGGATGGCGAGACTGCATCTTACATACCTTGGACATGTTGTCAGGAGCTATCAGTCCCTGTGAAGGACATCATGCTTCTCAGAGTACAGGGTCAGCAGAAAAGAGGAAGACCCTCAATGAGGTGGATTGACACAGTGGCTGCAACAATGTGCTCAAGCATAACAACGATTGTAAGGATGGCACAGGACCGGGCAGTGTTTCATTCTGTTGTGCATAAGGTCGGTATGAGTCAGAACCAACTCGATGGCTCCTAACCACAACAACAACAATAATCTTATTTATGATGGGAAACTTCACCTATATGTGTTAAGGTTGGTAAGAAATTTATTGAAAGTGAATGAACCTTGAGGGTCCAATTTGTATTTTTGCACATATGAATAGTGAGTATTCATGCAGTTGGAGCTATAAAGAAAAAATATGTTTTTCCACATTAATGCCTCAACTTTCTCAGTTTATTAGTAAATGTCCATATGTCCACCAAGAATCTTAAGAATTCTCTGCATAGTAACAAAAAAAAAAAAAAAAAAGATCAGAATAGACAGATACACACAGGGAATAGAGACCATGCAAGGAAATGTGTATAAGCCAAGGAATGTCAAGAACACCAGGAGCTACCAAGGAGGAAGAACCGCCCCCTAGAGCTGGTGCCCTGATTTGGACTTCCGGCCTCCAGAACTGTGAGATGATAAATTTCTGTTCTTTAAGGCCGCCCATTTGTGGTATTTTTTTGTTAGGACAGCACCAAGAAACTAAGCGATCCCCTCTCTCTTCTCCTGCTATTTTCAGGAGAGGTCCTGGGGAAGGTGGAGACTAAGAAGGAAGACTAGGTCCCTGAGTCACTGAACTCTAACATGAGGGAGAAGAAGTCTTCTCTAGCATTAAGCCATTGAGATACTGGGGGTGGTAGTTACAGTGGTCAACTTCTGAAGCCCAGTGTGCTTGTTTGAGATCTTGACATCTTTGCCAACCTCCTCCCCAGGCTAGGATGGTTCCTGGGGAGGATGGTTCCTGGCCCCAGAGTTTACTGGTTGGAATCCAAGTTAGTCACCTCACACATATATGACTTGGAGTTTTACCTGCTTACTGAACAGACCTCCCCCCTAGTTTTGGCTCAGTCTACTGAGTCGCACCTTCAGAACATCTTGCCTCAGTTTGTCCTACATTTGAAACACTGTCCAGGGTTGCCCAGTTGCCCCTGGGGGACCAACCTCTACACCCAGGGCAGTTTTTCTAACCCTTGTCCCCTCCCCAAGTCCAGACTCTCCCCTCCAGCCACTCAACCATCCTCCATACTCCACCCCAGATATTCAGACACTCACCTGGAAGTGAGACCTAACATTTCGTAGAGCCATGATTGTCCAGTTTCTTGCTGACATACTCCTTAAAACTTTTTTTTTTTAACCATGGACTAATATTGCACATTATAAAATTGGCAACTAAAATTCTTCATCATAAGTTTAAATAGTTGCAAACGATATAACAGCTGCTCTGTTACAAGTATTGGCATTTTAAAATAAGGTACCACATCACTCTTTTTCATATAGCCAATGAACTGTAAAAACCCTGGTGATTCGATACCTACCAAGAGCCATTTGAAAACTGCAGTTAGAATTTGTACATCATCCCTTTTTCCCCTTGAATCATCATTTCCATTCTATTTTCCCTCATTAAATTTTTTTCTAATGTATTTTTATGCTTAGAAGTCTTACATTGGCCCCCTCCATCATACTTCTCATCCATAAAACCATATTTACAGATTTTTTTTCCCTCTGACCATAAATCTCAAAAAGTTTAAAAAATGTTTTCTTTAGGTATGATTTATATTTTATTATTAGTATTAAAAAAAAAACCTAACCCATGGCTGGCAAGTCAATTCCAACTCACAGTGACCCTATAGGACTGCCCCATAGGGTTTCCAAGGAGCAGCTGGTGGATTCCAACTGCTGACCAACTTCTTAACCATTGTGCCACCATTATTAGTATATAATTGATAAAAATGACATACATTCATTAAAAGTTTTGATAAATAAATATTAAGCTTAAAAAGCAAATTTTAATGGAATTGCAAATTTAGGGAGATGGATGGGGGTGGTTTGGGGACCTAGAAGAAAAAAAGTCTTTGCAGACACCTAAATTCATCACCATCCGTTTGTTTGGTGCTCCAGACATTTTTGTACCTGGAACTAGAGCCCTGAATCATAGTGAGATTTGGGATGGGTGAGATGTACGCCTCTCTTTTGGTAAGTGGAAGAAGTATGACCATATGAAAGGGGAGGGAGGAAAGAGAACTGGCACGAGGCCTCATTGGCTTGATTAGCACTTTCTTGGGCAGATCAGTTTTAAGAAAAAGAACATACAGAAGTTGAGGATTGGGAAATTCCCTTAAAGTGTGTCTGTGTATACATACCCCTTGAAAAGACTTTGGGCACTACTAGATGTGTGGGTCCCCCAGTTTGCAGACACTGCTGACTTAAAGCAGGGCATTCGAGAGAGGGGTACAGGGATTTGAAAGCAGAAAGGCCATTTGGCCAGGTCTTACATTTTTGAAAAGCCTCAAATTTGAATGTTTGATTTGTTTCCAAATAAATTAATGTATATACTCACAGAGATAGAATGACAACTTTTTTGTAACTTTCTGAGGTTTGGGAGGTCCTCTAACAAGATCACTCTCAGTTTCAATAGTTTGTGAGAAAGATTTGCAAGTTCTTCAAGCTGCTCCACTGCCCTCCCCCACCAAATAGATTACAGCCTCTAAGCTGGTTCTGGAGTAAATGTAGACATTCTGGAGCCACCACTGAAAATGGGTCCCTGGATGTAAAGTACTGTAGGTCAACGACCTTTAGTGTGAAATGCGGTCCCAGTCAATTGGGAATTGGAAATTCCTGGGAAGTAGATGTGATGGGCCTCCGATGTGCGTCACAAGGCCCAGCTGCAACCCAGGTTTCATCCCCAGTAACCAATTCTATCCTTTCCTTTTTTGCAGCATCCTGCGACAAGGGAAGGGGCAAGAGGACAGAAAGATAGGGGAGGACTGCTTAACGAATTTCAGGGAAGGAAGATTCTCTTCCATAGGACAAGGATCCTGATACGTCTGAATACCATCGCACAGTTGACCATTTCCTTGTCTGTTTTCATTTTGGCCCTTTCAACAACCCTGTGAGGTACTCAGGACAGCATAAACCAGGAAACTGAGACTTGACGATTCCAAGACTTGCCCAAGGTCAGAAAGGAGGGAGAGGTCTGTGCTGCAGTGTTTTGTCTTCCCTACATCCCCTAAGGAGCCCATGGGTAGTACAAGCAGTTAACACACTAGGGTGCTTACCAAAAGTTTGAAAGTTCTAATTCAGCCAGAGGTACCTCAGAAGGAAGGCCCAGTAATCTACTTCCAAAAACTCAGCCATTGAAAACACTATGGAGCACAGTTCTACTCTGACACACATGGGGTTGCCATGAGTCAGGGTGGGGTCAACAGAAAATAGTGGTGGGTAGTTAAGCGTGCTGACCCTGACCCAGTTCGATTAGGGCTGAGAGGGGCTCACACTGCAGGGACCACTAGTGCCTCCTCAACCACCCTGCAAATATACCCCCAACTTCCTCAGTGGTAATTCATTTTAAATACATTTTTAAAAATAAATGGCTCTGAGAGTTTGCTGACTCCTCAGCCTACATCCTGTGCTTCTTCAACCCACAGCCTTTGAGACTGGAGATGATGATTTGTGGGGTGGAAGCCACTGCTCAGGTGATGCCATCGGAGCTAGGACTGTCTTTCCCTAAAATGAGCCTTCTCCACCCATGACCTTCTTCTCTTCCTAATTTTTCTGTGTATAGCTTTGGAGGGCAGAAAGTGAATGTCCTTTGACAAGTCTTCCATGACAGCCCACAGGTGCCCCTCCCAGTCTCCAGCCCATCTCCCCTCTTACCTGGGTGGGATTGCAGAAACCCCTTCACCCTCCTTTCAGGTCCCCCTGCGGCCTCCCCAGAACTTCAGAGGGAAGCGAACACACACACAAAAGCTTCATGAAAAAGTGCCCATGAAAGACCAAAGTGCCTTTCTTTCCTTTGAATGAAGATGAATCTCAGAAATAGAAGAAAAGCCATTTAAAAGAGGAGGCTGGGTTGGGTGAGCAGAGAGGAGATGAGACCTCCATTGGTCTCACAGTTCTCAGCAGAAGTGTGGATTTGTGCTATCTGAATACTGGCTTGGCCATTCATTCTCTCTCTTCCTGCGTGTGTCTGTCTGTCTCTCCTCTCCCTCCCTCTTTCCTTCCTTCCCTATATAGGTATTTGTGTGGGGTAGAGGGGAGAAGAAGAAGGAGGTGTGAGTGGATGTCTGTGGGAACGGCTAAAGGGGGAGCGGGGACAGAAATTGGATGGGGAAAGGAAAACTATGCATGTGCGCCCAGACTTCCTACCCCCTCCCCAGCTTTGACCTTGAAAACACACCATAGTTGACTCTCTTAAGGGTTATCCATTCACCAAAGTATCTGTGAGAGCAGGAAGCCATTTCCCATTCTCAGAAACTTACCCTGAGGCTCTTTTAGGATCACAAAATAATATAAAATGTTTGAGCCAGAGGATGTCTTTGAGATATTTCATCTGGTCCATCTCTTCCTCAGATGTGTGGTCTGGAGAAGGAAAGTGAGAATGTTTCACACAGCTAAATAAAATTACAGCAACCCTATTTCCCAGGCCTGTGTTGTTTAATGGGGCATTTTGCCTCCCTGTGTCCCAAGGGCTAAGATGTTCTGCTTCTTGTTTGGCAGATGGGGAAATGGAGGCAAGAAGAGCCTTGTTTCTTCAGTCCACTGTTTGCCTTCTAGGCCTAAGTGTAGTTTTTAAAGTATCCAAATCTTACCCAGTTTTTAACACAAATTGAAATTCCACACTTTTTTAATGAAATCATCTCTTGTCTCCCAGTTGGAAGTGATTGCTCTGTCCTGTAAACTGCGCCCTGCTTCCAACCCAAGCTCTGCGTCTGTCCCTCTCTTGCGATGGCTAGCTTCCTACGATGTGGTTTAGACATGTTTATCCACAGCTCAGCTCCTCCACAAAAATGTCAGCATCTTTGAGGGCAGGGACTATATCTTAGGGATGGCAGCAGAACCTAATCCTAACTAATTCAGTCTGGATCTTTATTTTCTTCTTTAATGTATTTCTCTATTTTCAGATTCTTCTTACAAAGATTAAAAAAAAAAGTTCCTTTTCTTTCTGTTTAGAAGTCCTGGTGGTACAGTGTTTTAGAGCTATGGCTGCTCCTTAGAAACCCTATGGGCAGTTCTACCCTGTTCTTTAGGGTCGCTCTGAGTCAGAATTAACTCGACGGCAATGGGTTTTGTTTTGTTTTTTAATTTTTTTTCTTCCGTTTAGGGTCATGACTTACCGGGTCTATCTAACCAATTGGCCTAACATTGTTTTTAGAGTTTCTGTTCGACCTCCTAGGTCGGTGAGTAGCACCTGGGTCTTCAAAGCTTGGGAGTGGCCACCCAAGACACAACAACTGGTCTCTGTTTGCCAGGAACAGCAGAGGAAGAAGGAGACCCAGGAATTGTAGAAGGAAATGGGCTGTAGGTTTAATTGCCTCCATAAACTACTACCTTCATTACCACAAGACAAAAAGAAATGGGTGGTGCCTGCCTACCATTACCAAACATTTTGATGAAGGACCCAATAGATGGATCATGATCAAAAGGAGGAAAAGCATGGGACAGAACTCAAACTCATGTGGAACGAAACTTACTGGATCCATTGAGACTGAGGGAACCCTGAATCTAATGCCTGGAAATAATCTTTGAACTTTGAACTGAAACCATCCCATGAAGCTATCATTAAACTAAATAACAGTTTTGGCCAATTAATAAAGAAAGTTTGCCTCAAGTATACGAAGAAATAAATAAAGTGACCCTAGAGTAGAACTACCCCATAGCGTTTCCAAGGAGTGGCTGGTGGATTTGAACTGCTGACCTTTTGCTTAACAGTCATAACTCTTAACCACTTACCACCAGGGCTCTGCCTCAAGTATAGTGCTCTGGTCAAGAATTATCTCTATGACTATAAACTGACAACAGTTCATCTAAAGCACAGATGAGAACTTTAGGGGATAGAGAGCCTAAACTAATGGTGTGGTGATTAAACAATATGGGTTGAGACAGTGAGAACGGTGACTCAGTGTGAAGTATGTAACCAATGTTACTGAACTATTCATGCAGAAATTGTGAACAGATTTATGTTTGGTTGTGTATATTGCCACCAAAATAAATAAAATATTAAAAAAAAAAAAGCTCTCTTGTAAGTTGTTGAACTTGGACAAGGCCTTTACCATAGCTGAGCCTCCATCTTCCACATCTGTAAACTTTGGTTAATAAGATCTGTTTCGATTTGATGTGAAGTTAAAAAAAGATAATGTACATGAAAATGACTTGTATGCTCTAAGTTTATTTGTAAATATTTCAGGTCATTATCACAGAAAGATCAAAATTTTTACACTACAACTCAGATCTGGGAAAAATACAGTCTTTAAAATAAACTTTAATTGATTTCATCTTGATTTGAGTCCCCCACCCCCACCCCCACCCCCGGTCCAAACTTAACTGGTCAATTAAAAATAATTTATTCGTTTCCAAATTAAAAACAATCTTTTTCACTCAACACAGGGACAGATTACCCAGTAAGCAAGGTACATATGAGCTTAGTTAATACTTAGTTACTAATCTGTAGTACACAATTTTACACAGGTTTCACCACAGATGATTAGTAAGTAAATACAACTAAGCCTGTTTGTACCTTGCTTACTGGTTAATCAACATGATCTCTTTGGGGTAAGAATTCAATCAATTCAAAATACAAATGTCCTACCATGGCAGTTTCTTTCAAGGTATCGTTCTGCCCTCTTCTCTTTCCCAAGGCTATATCTGGGTGGAAGCAGAACTTAGAAATCCTTGAAATAGTGATGAGAGAAGCCTCGGTTGTACATGTTGGCCCTGGGTCTTTGCTGATTGGTGGCCATTCTGGTCTGGTTTCTGAGTATCTGCCTAGGAAGGTAATCCCATTCTTTGGAGCTTTATGTGTGGCCCTGACTTGGCCCCTAGAGTTGAGGTTCCTGCACCCTGAAGCACCTCATCTATAGCCCAGGTCTATGTGGGTCCTTAATTTCATTCAGCCTTCTGCATCTCTCTAAGGGCCCCAGAACTTTCATATGTGTTCTCTGCACCAAGCTGGAGTCTGCAAGTTGGACCTCAAGCCCATTTACCTGGATACTACCTCAGCCCAGGTAATCTGTTGCCCTGGCACCATGCTGGATGTTGTGCTGGGCTGACTGTGGGATGTCTCCAAGAGATTTGCATTTCCCCAGGGGTAAGTTTATCCTGTTCCCCTATCTGGGTGATTCTAAACTCCTGCCGGACATCTTCCCTCTCCTTCTATGCTCCTACAACCTTAAGTTTGCTCTTGAGTTGGGGAGCAGGAACACCCACATTCATGTCTCTTGTTCTGTCTTTTCTCTCCTCTGAGACCCCTCCCAGATCTCTAACTTCTTTTTGTCCCATTTCCTGTTGGGTGGGGTGTTCCCTTAACATCATATCTTGCTTCTTCCCTACTCAATGGCATTCCTCTTCTCTTTCTCGGTGGCAATATGGCAGCAGGGCTGTTGGGAAAGAAACCGATTTATCAATAAAACACATTGAGATGTATTTCAAAAATATTAGCAGAGTTAAAGCCAGGGTTAAGGAAAAGGTGATGGGGGAAAAAGACTTTTGGAAAATTAAAAGCATGCCGCAAACTGTCTTCATACCTTAACCAACTGCCTTCTCACACACACCCCTGCCTCTAAAAGTAAAACCTCCCTCAGACTTTGTCTTAAAGCTTTTTAATATCCTTTCCCTTCTTCATCCTCCTTCGTTCTCTTCCTGCTGCCTCGTTTTTCCACTAGTATCTCCTTCTCTCTATCTGGATTTGGTTTCCTGTGTGGTTTGCTCTGGGGAGTTGTCTGTTGGAAAGAGGCCCTTGGGTTAGCAGAGGGCTCCCTGCTTGCTTTCCCAGCTTTTCGGGGGAAGCAGGCTGACACAGCTGCTCTGGCCACCAAGGTTTCCGAGGGGGGCCGCCAAGCATGTGGAGCCTCTGTGGAGAGGGCTGGAGTGTCATCTTCTCATGAAAAAGCCATTCCAGTGTGTTTGTTCAGAGCCTTCTAAAAAGATCAAGGCAGACTCCAGAGTTATTCACCAGCCTGAAGCACCTCAAGGGATCAACTCCCAGTGGATCCATCAACAGCTCCCTTTTAAAATCCAGACTCTTCAAACTGTTCAGATCCAACTATGCATTCTTGGTAGCACCCCTGTTCTCACACAACACGCAAACTTGTATGCCCGCGCGCGCGCCCACACACACACACTTCCCCTTTGACTCTTTAGAAGCCTGGATTTATATAATGGAGCTTCCTTTGCCACATGGGCTAAAATAACTCTGGCAACCCCTCTGGATAGATTTTAATTAGGAAAGACACAGCATTTAAATTATGCTTATTATTTTCAGTTGCTTGTACAGGCTGTGGATTTAGCAAGAGGCAACGAGAGTCATGTGAACAGGATTTTCTAATGAGAAGGCTCTGGAAGGGAAAAACTGCTAAGCGTATTTTAAATCTCTTTCTCTCCTTCTAGGCAACCTGGCTGAGAAAGGAGCTCTAGGCTCTAATATCATCATGATCTTCACTTACATTCACTGAGTGCCTACTCCATGCCAGACACCTGGCTAATAAGCTTTTTATTGCATTACTTTATTTAGTCAAAGAATTAGAATTTGACCAACAGACTTGATTGAGGACCATCCATTTCTAGGCCAGACCAGGGGCATATCCTTAGTATGAGCCAGGGGCTCCTCCTTGGATCCACCATGTGCCCGTCAAAGTGCCTGGCTACTAACAGTACATACGTGGTGCATCGGTGGATAAATAAATGAGTGACTGGATACAGGAGATGTGCCCAGAGTGAATGAGGTGCAGAAGAATGGTGTGTGGGAATTATCACGCCACAGGCTTGAACCCTTGCTGGCCACAGCCTTTGCTTTCAGGTGTAAAGCCAGATAAACGGCAGAGATTTTTCCAGTGGATGGCTATCTTTTTGGTGGGATTTAAAATTCGGAAGGATGGATAGAATTTCTCTTCCTTGCCTCTGTCCCCCAAACCTATATTGGTATCTTTAAGAGGATAGAATTTCAAGCCACATCTATGATTTGAGGTAAGTTATTTAACCCATCTAACTTTCCATTTCCTTAACTGTAAAATGTCTCTAACAGTCACGTCTATTCCAGAGAGTTTTCTAAGGATTGAAAAAGATGAGAAATATAGCCAGGTAGATGGTTTTACTACCCTCATTTTACTGCTAAGGAATTTGGAGCACAAATATATTAAATGACTTCGTGGTAGTTACTCATTCAATCATTCAACAAATATTTATTAGCTGTCTATTATGGGACATGGCCTATTCTAACCTGTTGCCATTGAGACTGTTCCAACTCATGGTGACCCTACAGGACAGAGTAGAATTGTCCCATAGGGTTTCCAAGGCTGTAGCCTTTACAAAAGAGGACTGCTACATCTTCGTCCACAGAGCAGCTGGTGAGTTCAAACTGCCAACCTTCCGGTTAGCAGCCAAGAGCTTAACCCACTGCGCCACTAGGGATCCTTCTGCCCTTTTCTAGATGCTGGGAATATTAGTTGAACGGGACAACAAGGTTCGTCAGTGTGGGTGGGGTGGGGGGCAGGCAATAAACAAGATAATTTCAGGTGCAATATGAAAAGAGTAAAAGGAAACAGAGCGAAGAAGTCGTAACGGGGGTAGAGTGGGGGAAATGCTTGATGAGATGGTCAGGGAAGACCTCGCATTAAAAAATTGCTTTTTAAGCTGAGACCTGAATCACAAGAGTAAGAAGCCATGCCTAGATCTGGGGGAAGAACAGTTCAGTCAACAAAAGCAGCAAGTGCAAAGGCCCTGGGGCAGAACTGACTGAGATGCAGGAACAGATAGAAGGTCAGTGAGCTTAGTGAGTGAGGAGAAGCTGGGTGCAGGACAGGGCTGGAGAGGATGGCAAAAGACAGATCTTGGAAGGTGTGGCAGAACTTGGTTGCGTTTGGATTTTATTCTAAGGAGAGTTATAGCAGGGCAGCGGCATGCTGTGATTAACATTTTAAAAAGATCCCTCTGGCTGCCATATGGAGAATGTGAGGCACATGTGGACGCTCAGGGTAATAGTGGAGAGCAGAGAGGATAGTTGCCTGGACAGGGGGTAGCAGTGTGATGGGAAAACTTAGACCCAGCTAGTAAAGGAACTGGGATTAGAATCAGGGCCCAATGCAGCATCTGCTCCTCTTTTAATGTTTCATTGAAAACATTCCTGCTTTTCTTCTATTAAGTGGATTTCCCATTTAACAGTGCTTCCTGCAGAGCCATAAAGTCACTGGGAGCTACTGGGAACTGCTAAGGTTGGCACCGGAGCCAAATGACATGCCATTGGGATAATGTATTCACCAGTGTCTCTAAGGTTCACTCTCTTGGAGTGCTGGGCATGAAAGGGGCCCAAAGGGCCCAGCACGGGCAGGAAAAAGAGAGCTGATGGGATTCTGGGGCTCCTGTAGGGTGTGAGGCTTCTCACCCCTGGCAGCAGAGGTCTGATTAACACATCCCTTGCTGCCAACTTGATTCTGACTCATAGCAAGCCTATAGAACAGAGTAGAACTACCCCCATGGGGTTTCCAAGGCTGTAATCTTTACAGAAGAAGCCCGGGTGGTGAAGTGGTTAAGCTCTGGGCTGCTAACCAAAAGGCTGGCAGTTTAAACCCACCAGCCGCTACACAGAAGAAAGATGTAGCAGTAAACACTTCAGCCTTGGAAACCTTATGAGGCAGCTCTACCCTGTCCTATAGGGTCACTGTGAGTTGGAATTAACTCAACAACCATGGGTTTGGTTTGGTTTTTTCATCTTTATGGAAGATCTTTCTCCCTCAGAGCAACTGGTGGGTTCGAACCGCCAACCTCGCAGTTAGCAGCAGAGTGCTTAACCACTGCGCCATCAGGGCTCCTTGATTAACACACCAAACCAAACCAAACTCATTGCCGTCAAGTCGATTCTGAATCATACTGATCCTATAGAACTGCCCCATAGGATTTCCAAGGCCATAATCTTTACCACATTTTCCTCCTGTGGAGCGGATAGTGGGTTTGAACCTCCAACCTTTACGTTAGCAGCCAAGTGCTTACCCACTGCACCACCAAAGCAGGAGCGTCACTAGGGTTGGTGTCACATGGTGTCACTCGCCCCATGAACTTCCTCCTGTACCAGACCATACAGAATACTTAGTCATGTTTTTTATACCAATGTTACTCATAAATTGTAATTCCTGTACATCACTCCTTCTTTTCCTTAATTACTACTTCAGTCTCAACAAAGTTATTGATTTAGTTTCACAAATACTAATTACCATATTGAGGTTAAAACACCAGAAAATTCGACAAAATCAGCGACTACAAAAACAGCAGCAGCATGTGTCACATGCAGACGAAACCACGTGATTTGAAGCCCATTGTAATTGGGCGGTAGTGACAGCTCTGACTGGAGAGCGTTAGAAGGTTTGAAATGTAAATTAGCATAAAGTTTTAGCCTTGTAGGTATATTGATACATGTAAGCTGGGTTTACAAAAATGTTTTCGTTGTTAGTCAACTACAAAGGTATTTTAATAGTCATTTTGGTGTCACCCCCTCTGACAGTGTCACCCAGAGTAGTCCACACCCATCACACCCTCCTAGTGATGCCACTGCACCAGGACTCCTTGACAAACACACACAAAAAACATAAACCCGTTGCCATCAAGTCGATTCTGACTCATAGCAACCCTATAGGACAGAGTAGGACTGCCCCATAGAGTTCCCAAGGAGCTGCTGGTGGAATTCGAACTACTGGCTTTTTGGTTAGCGACTGAATGCTTAACCACTGTGCCACCAGGGCTCCTTGATGGACACACCAAAAACCAAAAAATCCAAACCCATTGCCATCAAGTTGATTCTGACTCATAGGGACCCTATAGGACAGAGCAGAACTGCCCCACAGAGTTTCCAAGGAGCGCCTGGTGGATTCGAACTGCCGACCCTTTGGTAAGCAGCCATAGCACTTAACCACTATGCCACCAGGGTTTCTGATGGACACACAGTGGGGGTTAAATCTAGGAAGGAGGAGGCTCATTTCCACTTAGATCAACAAGCTTGCTGGCAGTATGGGCAGAAAGGCCTGTGGAGGATGTTTGGGAGGAAGACGGGCGTGGGACCTGCGGCCTTCAGAAATTACTGGATGGAGACATGCACTCCATTTTGTAAACCTGTTGAAGGGGGGTCCCTAATAGTACCCCCTCTCTTTTCAGCAGCTCATGTCCCCTCTGGAGGTGAGGAGGAAAAGGTACAAACATTTCAGGTGTCCTGTGCTCCTCACACGCCCTGTGTGTTATATTTCGGACCTGTTTTTGTAACTCTGTGGGTTGTCTCCTCCATGGGAGAGTGACCTCCTTGGAAGGTGTCTTATTTACCTTTGCATCCTCAGGGCTTATTGTAGGGCCTGGCACACAGTGGGCAGTTGGCCAACGGTCGCTGACCAGTTAGACGTACGATATTCCTGGAAGCACAGAACCAAGGAATACTCAAAACCTGATTAAGAGAACTTATAAATCGGTCAGTCCAGGGAGACTTAACTTTTGTTGGTCACAGATCCTTTTGAGAAAATAATGACAGACATGGATCTTTTCTCCAGAAAAACCCACATAAAAAAATTTTTTTTTAATGCATGTAAAGAGTTATGGATTTAATTATGTTTTCCAAAAATGTGTGTTGAAGTCATATCCCCTGTATCTGTGCCTGTGTTTGGGGAAGTAGGGTCTTTTCTTTGAAGAAATGATAAATTATACCCGAGTGGGTCCTGGTCCTAATCCCGTCTAAGTGGTGTTTCATAAAGGGGAAAAAAGATGCAGAAATAGCAACATACACACAGGCATGACAGAAACCATGTCATGAATCTATAAGCAGCCAAGGACGCCAACAAACATCCGGGGCTACCAGAAACTGAAGGAGACAAGGAAAGGGCTTTCCCTAGAGCTGACAGAGGGAGAGCACAGCCCTGCCAACACCCTGAATTTAGACTTGTAGCCTCCAGAATGATGAAAAAATAAATTCCTGGTTTTTTAAGCCAGCTACTTGTAGCCCTGGGAAACTAAGACATAAGCTTTTTGTTTTTGTTTTTTTCAGATGGCAAAATTGAGGCCCAAAAAACAGAAAGGACTTACCCAAAGCCACCAAGGTTGTCTGTGATGGAGTGACATCTGCAATCTAGATGGCCTGATTCTACAGTCCTGGGCAGAGCAGAGAGGGCTAAAGTTTGGATGCTGCCACGTGCCTCACAGGGAGGGTGCAACGATAACCATCAGAACCATGCTGAGAATGGCCCTGGGGAGAATTCTTAGAACACAGATTATGGCTGAGATAATAAACTACTACCCTGGGCTGCAGTGAGCACACCATGCCTGTCCTAGGCAGGCCGGGAAGAGCTCAAAGGGCTTTTCAGTCCTGAAAATTGGTGATTACTCGATTGTCTCTGCAAGGGAGGCAATAATAGAAGTGCTGTGTTCAGGAATTCAGACCTAATTGCAATCACTAATTAGCTCATTTTCAACCTCCTGGGCACAAATACCTCCAAGCAACAAAGCTCTGTCTTTGCAGACAGGTTTTTTTAGGGCAAAGTCCCAAGGGAATGCAGACACTGGGACACTCCTCCCAGTCTGCCCCCTTCCGGGTGTCTGTCTAAAGCAGAAGACACAGATTTCTGCCAAGCTTATCCCGCCCCCTCCAGCTTGATTTCTGAGAGAGAGACAGAGAGGGAGAGAGACAGAGAGGATGTGTTAGAAGAAATGAGAGGGAATGTGGCAGAAGAAACGAAAAAGGAAAGGAAAAGAAAAAGAAGCAGAGAGTGGTGTGAGAAAAGGAGAAATAAGAACACAGTTCCCTAACAATTCTGTTGTCTTTACAGTACACAAAACACTCAAAATGTTATCTTAGCAGCCTGTAAGGAGGGCTGGGCAGCCATTGTTACCCCATTTTACAGACGAGGAACACTGAGAGAAGCAAAGAGACAATTCTTCCCAGCAATATCCTGTTTCTCACTTCCCTTCAGAGTTAGTTGGGGATCTTTTAGGTGAAAGATACTAGGAGTTTCACCAAATAGTAATTAGGAAGCATTATAGGGTTGCTATGAGTTGGAATCAACTTAATGGCAATGAGTTTTGGTATCAACAATTTGCTGGGTGATTGGGTTGTGGGGTTAGGAACTGGGTGGCAGTTAAGGTGCTGGTAAAATGAGTACCCTGCTTTTTGTCCCTTTTCTACTTTCCCAACTCAAAACACTTGGTTGACCTAGGTAGCGATTCAAGGTGTTTTGGATTAGGGGCCTTTTACAGGGTCACTATGAGTTGGAATCAATTCGATGGCAGCAACTTTGGTTTTTGTGGTTTAGAGAATCTAATAAGAGCCATGAATTCTCTCCCTAGAATAATGCACTAAATATCAAAGTCGGTGTTTGCACCCCAGAATTGGGACTTCTGGTCTTATGAGATATGGAGAGACACCTTTCTTATATAGGTGAGGGGCAGAGGAAAAGCTACTCTTGTATGCAAATACTGAGTGCTAATAAGTCTCAGACCTGTCTACTTGCAATACAAGGGTGGGCGTGGCAGTTTTAAGGGACGGCCAGATATCCTTTGACATTCCTTCCAGCAAGAGTGGGGTCTATGTCCCCTCTCCTTGAATCTGAGTGGGGTTGCGACTACTTCAAATAAATCGTATGGAAAAAGTGACACTGGGACTTCTGAGGCTAAGTCATAAAGAGAAATGCAGTTTCTACCTGGTTCTTTTAGAAGACTCACTCTTGGGAATGTCTTGGGACACCCTGTCTTGGAACCCAGTCACTTTAGAAGGAAGCCCCTGGGAATCTTCCATACACTCTGCAAATAAGACTTTGTTCAGCCAAATCTGGAATTCCACTATCAGAGAAAGTCACGACTTTGGCTTGAGGCTTCCTGAGCCCTGCTAGAAATCCAAGTAGTTGGGGAAGGTTTCCATAATAAGCCTTATCAGTCATTTATATCTAAGCATTTGTGCATTTATATCACTATGTTCTGAAAACAGGATTGGAGAGGAGGATGGGAAAGTGTATAGCTGGCAGAGATCTCCTGGGGATGGAGGTGAACACTATTGATTATTAAAAAGCAAACACCCAGGACAGACCACCTTCTTTGTCAATTTTATTAAGTGGCTTGGGGGGAGGAGTGCTAGCTAAGAGGAGACCTAACTCTGCTCCGCTTCACACCCTATTCTCTGGGGATTTTCAGTTTCCTGAAAATGCCATGCTTTCTCATTCCATGGTGCCCTTGCTCAGGTCACTCCCTCTGCCTTCAGTGCCCTCCTCCCTCTTCTCCCGTCCAGTGCTTACCCCTTTCTCAAGGCCAAGTTCAGGCAGCCTTTCTTAAGCAGACCTTCCCTGACCTGTTCCCATTTCCAGGCTGGGATAAATGCTCTCTGTTCTGTGTTCCCAAGGCCCCCTATAATTAATGATGGTCGGGGCATTTATCCTCGTCTGTTTACTAGACAGTGGAGTGCACTAGGACAGGGAATCTGTATTTTAACCCAAGTGCCTAGTACATTCCAGTACACTGGCTTCTGGTGACAGCCAATGTGTGATTGAATGGATGCTTATTTGTTGACCAAAGAAGCATTATAAGGTTCCAGGTGGGCTGGGGGCAATATGGGATCCCACATCGGGAAATTGTATAGCTGGCTGAGATGTCCGGGGGATGTGGGTGGACACCACTGATTGTTGAAAACCAAAGATCCAGGATCGGCCAACTTCTTTGCCAATTTTACTAAGTGGCATGGGGAGGGGTACTGTGGGGCTTGCCTCCCATAGCAGGTGAGTAGTGAGAGCTCTGTGGGGATTAAAGCTGTTGGGGTGTGGCCAATGCAACACTAAGAGGGAAACTCATAATCATCATACAAAGGAAAAGGCCTTGAGCATATCTCCACAGCTATTTCACTTGTGCTCTACTGCCCTAGGGACTGAGACCCAAATTCCTTCCTCATATCTCTTCTCTAGCTCATAACACATGTTCTGGAAGAACATATTCTCCCAAAAGCCAGTGGCCTGGGAGTCCAGAGGCGTAGGTCCTAGACTTGGCTCCAAAATGGACTGTGTGAGCTAAACCACCAAAACACATTCATTTCAGCTCTCTGGGCCTCAGAGTCTTCATCTGCAAACTGAGGAACTAGATCGCTAAGATTCTGCCTCTACGACTCTCCTCTCCTCTCCTCCCCTCCCCTCTCCTCTCCTCTCGTGACACCACAGATAGAATGTGGGCCTTCTATTAAAGTGATATTCCTGTGCTTTTTTTCCCCCCTACTTTTGAAGAATACCAGAATCCTTCCTTCTTGACTTGCACCTCCAAGCCCCTTTCACCCTATGGTTATTCCACCACTGCTCCTGATGACAGAGAAGGCCTGGAGGAAAAAGTTAATGTTTCCTGTAACTATCCTGACCATTTTCTCCCTTCCAGAGCCATAAGTCTGGGTCCTCAGGAAAATAAAACAAAATATACAAAAAAAAAGACAACTAGCTTCCCTCTGAGAATTGTCATTAAACACCAGATGTCTAGTCGGGAGAGACTCTAAAGCAAAGCAGCTGCTTGGACAATGCTCCCAGGTCATCCTCCCCCCTCAGTCCCTGTGCCTTTTGGCCCAATGGGAGATTCATCTCCACCCTGCAAGAAACCACATGAGTTCCTGGTTTTAAAGTTGCTGTGCCATGGATGCGTGGGAATCATCCAGAACTCTCACACTCTTCCCGTGTGGAGAGACCCCTCCCTTCTCCACCCTTCAGGCACCTGGCAAATTCACATTCAGTCTTACTCAGCTCAAAAGTTACCTCTGCCATATCACTTTTATTCTTAGACTTACTCTTTTCTCTGTGCTTCCACTGCATTTTGTGAATAATGAAGATGAGGATAGCTAGCGTTTATACATCTACTGTGTACCCACCATGTGCTACAGTCTCTTCAGTCTTAGAACTAGGAATAGCTGGGTTTCTTCTTCAGAACTCCTTTGCATTTATCTTGACACTCTGAATCAGGTAACGAACCATATTTCCTTTCTTGATTGTCTTGGATGCTAAGGAGCTCAATGTCAAGTTTGTGACCCATCTCTAGCAAGTATGCCAACTTTTACGATGAGATCTAAGATCCTAACCAGAAATGTGATTTGTCCTTATTTTTCATACCCTTGTTCTTTCTTCACCCGGATTTTAGGACTTGCTTTTTAAAGAAGCCATTTAGCATAATTTTTGTTTTCAGTAGGTAAACTCAAATCTCTGAAATGGGTCATGTTACAAATGATTAAAAAGTAAACAGTGTTGTATTTATACCTTTCTAATTTTCGTAATAATCTTGCAACTTTTAAGGAAAGTGGGCTCAGAGAGGTTACATGACTTATTCAAGATATGCAACTTTGAAGTCAAAGAGCTAGGAGTCAAATTTATATCCGTCTGACTTCAAAACTCATGGTCTTAAGAGTGATAATTGCTTATATTTAAGGAGTGGAGCCCTGGTGGTGTAGTGGTTGAGAGCTTGGCTGCTAACCAAAATGCCAACAGTTCGAGTCCACTGGCCACACCTTGGAAACCCTATAGGGTTGCTACGAGTCAGACTTGACTCAACTGCAACAGGTTTGGTTTTTGTTTTTTTACTATGTACCATGTTTGGTGCTGAGTTCCCTATGTGTATTATTTTCACTTATCTTTGCAACAATCCGATGAAGTAGCTACTATTATCACACCATTTCATCGATGAGAAAAGCGAGGTTCACAGAGAGCAAATAAATTTGTCCAACATTGCTTAGCTAATACCAGTACTGAGATTCAAACCACACAGCCTGAACTGTGAATCCCTGTACTCTTTCTAGCCTCTCTAAGTTATAATAGGGGTAAGTATAAAATCCACCCCCCATCTTTCAATTGGTTGTACAGTGGTGACTTGCATGTTGCTGTGATGCTGGAAGGTATGCCATCAGTATTTCAAATACCAGCAAGGTCACCCATGGTGGACAAGCTTCAGTGGAGCTTCCAGACAAAAACAGACTCGGAAGAAAGTGGAAAGACTAGCAATCTACTTCCAAAATTTGACCACTGAAAACCTCATGGATCACAACAGGATATTTCCAATACAGAGCTGGTAGGTGAGTCCCCTAGATTAGAAGTAAAACAAAATACAAAGTGGCCTCAACAAGCGACTTGAGCATAACAACAAGCATAATTCTGAAGAAGGCACAGGACCAGGCAACATTTTGTTCTGATGTACATGGGGTCGCCATGAGTTAAAGCCCACTCGATGGCAACTAACAAGAAGAAGTATAAAATATGGTTCCTACTGAAGTGTTGTTTGACTTCTTTTGAATGCAGAACTACTTAGGTTATGTCATAAATGCTTATCAAGTGACAAATCCTATTGGAGAAATGGGTGTCTGGCTAGAAATAGGTACCTCTGAGTTTCACAGTTCTCCATGGAGCAGATGGATCAAAAACACAAAGTCTGTGTGCTGCACTGGATTTAAATGCCAGCCTGAGCATAGACAGAGAGGAAGATACCTAGTGCCCACAGGGTGGAAATAAAAGCCTTCGGAAAGGGCAGCACTGCTCACAAGCGCCATCTGGCAGTAAAGGTGGGAAATTGCTCTGAGAAATAAAGACACAAAATTAAATTCCCTAAACCCTGGTGGCATAGTGATTAAGTGCTACGGCTGCTAACCAAAGGGTCGGCAGTTCAAATCCGCTAGGTGCTCCTTGGAAACTATATGGGGCAGTTCTACTCTGTCCTATAGGGTTGCTATGAGTCGGAATCGACTCGACGGCACTGGGTAAAGTACAATTGAATTGTGGTGTTGGCGAAGAGTATTGAATACCATAGACTGCCAGAAGAACAAATCTGTCTTAAAAGAAGTACAGCTAGAATGCTTCTTAGAAGCAAGGATGGCAAGACTTTGTCTCACTTAATTTGGACATATTATGAGAAGGGAACAGTCCCTGGAGAAGGACATCATGCTTGGTAAAGTAGAGGGTCAGCAAAAAAGAGGAAGACCCTCAAAGAGATAGATTACACAGTGGCTGCAAAAACGTGCTCAAACATCAACTGTGAGAATGGTGAAGGACCAGGTAGTGTTTCATTCTGTTGTACATAGGGTCACTATGAATTGGAACTGACTTAACGGTACCCAACAACAACAAAGTGCAATTTATGGGGCCTCTTGTGTGTTGACTCCTTAACGTAGATTATCTATTTCCTTTATACAGATCCTGCAAGGGAGAGAGCATTATCTTTATTTTACAGGTGATAAACTTGAAGCTCAAAATATTAATTTGCCAAGGGAACTGACCACAGGTCTGTTTAGCCTCCTCAGGCCTTTATTTCCACTGTATGATGCAAACTCTCAAAAGTAATGTTTCTCCGTATCTCCTGCCTTCCCCAGCCCCTCACAGCTGGAATTATGGATGCTCCACACTCCATGTGAACCATTCACCAGATGGGCAAGAAATATGTCAGCAGGGGGTATCAATACGCCTGCTGTCCACTGTGCCCATGCCCTTGGCCAGTCCTGCCTTGGGAACTATGTCTGGGGCTTCAGCCCTGAATTTCAGTCAGTTTAGATGTGGCTTTATTATCCTATCTTAGTCTCACTAGCTCCATCTCCTGGCAGTTGGGGAATGGGGATGGATCCTCCTCAGTCTGCCCACTCGTTACTTGTTGTTGTTAGTTGCCATCGAGTCTATTTCCACTCATGGCAACCTCATATGTTACAAGGTAGAACTGCTCCATAGGGTTTTCTTGGCTGTAATCTTAAGGGAGGCAGATCATTAGATCTTTTCTTCCATGATACCTCTAGGTGGGTTCAAACTGCCAACCTTTTAGGTAAGCAGTTGAGTGTAAACCATTTGCACCATCTAAGGAGGACCTTCAGTAGTTAGTAGTGCTACCATAATTACAAAGAAGACATCCCAGAACCACACCATCACTGCTTGTCCTCTGAGCATGGCTTGGAACTCTGGTATCAATGGTTTCCCACACAATCTAGAGCTGTTAGATTCTGGGGTTGCCCGTCTAGGAATCAACCACTACAGCTAAGCTGGGTTTTCCCAGCCCATGTCCTTCTGGCCCATAGATTTTTTCCTTCCTTCATCAGGGACAAGATTGCTAAGGTTTTTTTTTTTATTAATTCTGACACAATTGCTACTATACTAAGAAATGTGTGGAGAGATAGAAGGTCTAGGAAATCAAGGATAGATATTGTCCCCATTTTCAAAAAGCAGCAACGATGGATCCTTGATACTTTGAACCAGTAAGTATAACATTCTTTAGAAGCAAATAATGTGTGAACAATAAAGAAACAGTGAAAAACAGGAGCTGGGAAAATTCTCTATGATAAAGTCTTGTAAAATTAACCACCCTTCCTTTTTAGAAAAAGCTGTCTTACTGGAATGTTAGAGACACAGTTTGGAAATGCATAAAAATTCCAAAACTAGTCAATGGAATAGATGTCCTCCTGGAGGGGGTTCCCGGCAGAGCACAGAAAGGCTGGTCTATGCTCTGACCTGACAAGTAATGTTATCCATAAGTTAGAAGAAACTAAAAAAGCATATTCATTCACGTCAAG
Source organism: Elephas maximus indicus (assembly GCF_024166365.1). NCBI lineage: Eukaryota > Metazoa > Chordata > Mammalia > Proboscidea > Elephantidae > Elephas > Elephas maximus. The sequence continues at coordinate 38,723,230 of NC_064837.1, read as the reverse complement.
ATTCAAAATTATTTGACATTCTAGAACAACAGTGAAAATTAAGAAAATAAAACTTAATACGCTTAAATGAAAAGCCTTAAACCTATTTTAAAAACAACCAACTACAAGGAGTAGCCAGCAGTTTATTGGGGAAAAAAAAAAAAAAAAAAACAAAACTAAGGTGTTTTGGTGATTCTAGTTGAGTATAGGGAGCCCTGGTGGCACTGTGGTCAAGAGCTCAGCTGCTAACCAAAAGATTAGTAGTTTGAATCCACCAGCCACTCCCTGAAAACCCTATGGGACAGTTCTACTCTGTTCTATAGGGTTGTTAAGAGTCGGAATCGACTCAGCAGCAGTGGGTTTGGTTTGTCTTGGAGCTGAGTACAGGAGTCTGGTGGTGCAATGGTTAAGTGATTGGCTGCTAACAGAAACATTGGCAATTCAAACCCACCAGCAGCTCCACGGTAGAAAAGACCTGGAGGTCTGATTTCCTAAAGATTACAGCCTAGGAAACCCTATAGGGCAGTTCTACTCTGTCCTCTAGGGTCGCTATGAGTCGGAATTGACTCGATGGTACATAGCAAAAAGAACGAGTACGAGTTTCCAATGTGATATAATTATTTAGAAGGTATTACAACTGGGGGATTTCAACTCATGGAATGGCAGTGCAAGGATCTCTGAAAATGAAATTCTTCCATAAAAGCAATGAAAATATTAGCAAATATTGTCAGAATTAACATTTTTCCGAAGTCTAGAATTAACCAAAGGCTTACAACAATCCAAGGAATTCAGAAAAGTGGCTGAATCTCTGTAAGAATAGTGAACTTTGTTGCATTTTAACTTGCCCTATTCTCATACCTCTCTCCAAAGTCAAATTAACCTGAAAACCAGCAGACTCATAACCATGGAAGCTGTGAAACCCAGCAGCCCCACAGCCACTGAGGAGGCAGAACAAATTTGGAGCACCCCAAAGTCCCGCCCTGGGAGAATTTCCACTCTTTGACTTGCCTGGCAGTTCCCTGGAAATCCCCACTCACAGAGTTCGTCTTTATTTGACCTGACTTAGAAGTTCCTCAGTGCAAACAGCCTTTTTCCCAGAGTGTTGGTCCAAAAGTCACTGACAATTGTTTAACCTCACAGCTGCCTGAGGCAGGGATAACATTCAGGGCAAACTAGAAGCTGACCTAAAAACTGAAAGGGAAAAACTGGCAATTGTGACGTATACAAAGGGCTTTGAAAAGCTCTGACATATTTCTGGGAATCTAGAAGACCACACACTTCTGCAGAGCTACGCACATGCCTGAGAAGGTCCAAATCTCTCACTATTTGCTGACTTTGAGGCTCTGCACAAGAAGGAAGTGAGGTCTAATGCAGTGTTGTAAACTGTTTACTGGAATGTTGGTGGCATGCCCCAATATACACACAAAGCCCTTGGCAAAAGCTGGGAAACTTGTTAGTGCAAGTTCTCATTTAAGGAAATCTCTGTTTAGTCATCAGCTGACCACTAAGCTAACTGGGTAGCGAATTCAGTAGCCACACACGGCAAAGAATATAAACTTCACAGAATTCGTTCCTAAAAGTCAGTAAGAAAACAAACAGCAACACCAACAATAAGCACCAAACCCCTGGGGAGGAAGGGGGCCTAATTTCCAGAGTTGCCACATTGTATTATTTAAAATGTCCATTTTCAACAACAATGACAACAAAAAATCATAAACATGGAAAGAAAAAGGAAAGTATGGCCTATAAACAGGGTAAAAATCTGCCAATAGAAATGGCCCATGAGGAAGCCCAGAAAAATACACTTTAAGAAAGTAATGCAACCTCAGGCTGCATTCACAGAAGGAAAAAGTCCATAGGAAGGAGGAATAGAGTCCCTTGTCAACCAGGCCATTCTTGGGCTGCTGTAATTTGAAAGAAACTACATTTGAAATGTGCACTCACACACTTGGAGGCTCCAGAGGAGAGTGACAAAGGTAGTGAAAAGGACTGGATAATATCATAAAACTAACCCTTGAAATGGATGTTTGCAGTTGTTTCTTCTCATTTTGAGCCATGCCGCATCAGCAAATGAAGGTCCCCAAAGCTTTACTCCATCCATGTCATTAAGGTCAATTCTACTTTGAGGAGGCAGCTCTTCACCAGTAGTATTTGAATGCCTTCCAACCTGAGGGGTCATCTTCTGGCACTATATCAAACAATGTTTTACTGCTCTCCATAAGGTTTTCACTGGCCATTTTTTTCAGAAGTAGATTGCCAGGTCCTTCTTCCTAGTCTGTCTTAGTCTGGAAGCGCCACTGAAACAACTCTACCATCAGGGACCCTGCTGACATTTGAAATACTGGTGGCATAGCTTCCATCATCACAGCAACACACAAACCATCACATTATGACAAACTGACAGCAGAGTGGTGGACCATCATCCACCAATTGATGACCATCAATTGCTCATATGAAAGTTCAAGTTGAAGCTTAAGAAAATTAAAACAAGTCCACCACAGCCAAAGTATATCCCACCAGAATTCAGAGACCACTCTTTACTCCATCCTTGTAATTAAGGTCGATTCTACTTTGAGGAGGCAGCTCTTCACCAGTCGTATTTTGAATGCCTTCCAACCTGAGAGGTCATCTTCTGGCACTATATCAGACAATGTTTCACTGCTCTCCATAAGGTTTTCACTGGCCATTTTTTTTCAGAAGTAGATTGCGAAGAATGGATTTGATGCATCAAACACTAATGACCAAAGACCAGACAATTTGTGGGATAACACCAGTGACATCATACATAAAGAAATCAAAAGTCATTAAAAAGACAGGAAAGAAAGAAAAGACTAAAATGGATGTCAGAACAGACTCTGAAACTTGCTCTTGAATGTAGAGTAGCTAAAGTGAAAGGAAGAAATGATGAAGTAAAAAACCTGAACAGATTTCAAAGGGTGGCTCGAGAAGACAAAGTATTATAATGACATGTGCAAAGATATAGAGTTAGAAAACCAAAAGGGAAGAAAGCACTTGGCATTTCTCAAGCTGAAAGAACTGGAGAAAAAACTCAACTCTTCAGTTGCAATATTGAAGGATTCTATGGGCTAAATGTTGAACAATACATAGGAAGCATTGAAAGAAGATGGAAGATTGCCATGAGATCAGAAGAACTGGATGGTGCCTGGCTACCACTAAGAAACATTTTGATCAAAGACTTTATAGAAGAACACTGATCAAAAGGGGGGAAATGCAGAACATAATTTCAAATTCTAGTGGACTCTAGACTTCCTGGAGCCATGGAGGGTGAATGAACCCCTGAAACTATTGCCTTGAGATAATCTTTAAAGCTTACACCAAAAATATCTCTTGAAGTCATCTTAATACTGAGCAATAGCTTAGCTTAACTAGTAAAAAAGGTCTGCCTTGAGCATTATGCTCTTTTATGAACTATCTCAAAAGACTAGATAGGAATCTTAGGGAGCAGTGAGTTTATGTTAATGAGAGAGGAACAACTCAGAAAAGGAGGGTGAGAATGGTTGCACAACTCAAAGAATAGAATCAATGCCAAATGTACATGTAGAAACTGTTAAAAAAAAAAAAAAGATAGAAGGAATACACAGTCACTGTACCAAAAAGAATTAGTCGATGTTCAACCATTTCAGGAGACAGGATATGATCAAGAACCAATGGTATTGAAGGAAGAAGTGCGAGCTGAAGGCATTGGTGAAAAATAAAACTCCAGGAATTGATGGAATAGCAATTGAGACTCTTCAACAAACAGAGGCAACCATGGAAACTCTCACTGGTCTATGAAAGAAATTTGGAAGACAGCTATCTGGCCAACTGACTGGAAGAGATCCATATTTGTGCCCATTCCAATGAAAGGTGATGCCACAGAATGCAGAAATTATCAAAGAACATCACTAATATCACATGCAAGTAAAATTTTGCTAAAGATAATTCAAAACACTTGCAGCAGTACATCAACAGGGAACTGCCAGAAATTCAAGCCAGTTTCAGAAGAGAATGTAGAAGGAGGGCTATCGTTGCTGATGTCAGATGGATCTTGGCTGAAAACAGAGAGTACCAGAAAGATGTTTATCTGTGTTTTATTGACTATGCAAAAGCATTTGACTGTGTGGATTGTAACAAATTATGGATAACAATGTGAAGAGTGGTGTTATGGATTGAATTGTGTCCCCCCAAAATGTGTGTCAATTCGGCTAGGCCATGATTCCCAGTATTGTGTGACTATCCAACATTATGTCATCTAATGTGATTTTCCTATGTGTTACAAATCCTACCTCTGTGATGTTAGTGAGGTGGGATTAGCAGCTGTTACATTAATGAGGCAGGACTCAATCTACAAGATTAGATTGTGTTTTAAGTCAATCTCTTTCGAGATATAAAAAGAAAGATGTGAGCAGAGAGACGGGGACCTCATACCACCAAGAAACACAGCCTTTGGACCCAGAGTCCCTGCATTGAAAAGCTCCTCGATCAGGGTAAGATTGTTGACAAGGACCTTCCCCAAGAGCTGATGGAAAAAGAAAGCCTTGCCCCAGAGCTGGCATCCTGAATTCGGGCTTCTAGCCTTCTGGACTGTGAGAGAATAAATTTCTCTTTGTTAAAGACATCCACTTGTGGTATATCTGTTACAGCAGTACTAGATAACTAAGACAAACAGGAATTCTAAAATACGTAATCGTTCTCTTGCAGAACCTGTACATAGACTAAGAGGCAATTGTTCAAACAGAACAAGAGGATATTGCATGGTTTAAAATCAGGAAAGGCATGCATCAGGCTTGTATCTTTTCACCGTATGTGTTCAGTCTGTATGCTGAGCAAATAATCTGAGAAGTTGGACTATATGAAGAATGTGGCATCAGCATTGGAGGAAGAATCATTAACAACCTGCGATATGCACATGACACAATCTTGCTTGCCGAAAGCATAGAGGACTTGAAGCACTTACTGATGAAGATCAAAGACTACAGCCTTTGGTATGGATTAGACCTCAACACAAGGAAAACAAAAATCCTTACAACTGGACCAACAAGCAACATCATGATAAAACGGAGAAAATGTTGAAGTGGTCAAGGATTTTATTTTACTTGGATCCACAATGCCCATGGAACCAGCAATCAAGAACTCAAAGATGTATTGCATTGGGCAAATCTGCTGCAAAAGACTGCTTTAAAGTGTTAAAAAGCAAAGACGTCACTTTGAGGACTAAGGTGCGCCTGACCCAAGCCATGGTATTTACAATTGCCTCATAAGCAAACGAAAGCTGGGCAATGAATAAGGAAGAACAAAGAAGAATTGATGCCTTTGAATTATGGTGTTGGAGAAGAACATTGAATACACAATGGACTCCCAGAAGAACAAACAAATCTGTCATGGAAGAAGTACAGCCAGAATGTTCCTTAGAAGCAAGGATGGCGAGACTTTGTCTCCCTTACTTTGGACACGTTACCAGGAGGGACGAGTCCGTGGAGAAGGATATCATGCTTGGTAAGGTGGAAGGTCAGCGCAAAAAAGGAAGACCCCCAATGAGATGGATTGACACAGTGGCTGCAACAATGGACTCAAACATAACAACGATTGTGAGGATGGCACAGGACCAGGCAGTGTTTCGTTCTGTTGTACAAAGTGTCCTTTGAGTTGGAATCAACTCGAAGGCATCTAATAACAACAACCCTTGAAAGAACCAGGAGCTGTGTAATCTAAGAAAGAGAACACTTTGAACTGACTCGATAGGGGGGAAAACTATTTAAAGTCTAGCATGAGAAATAGGTTAAATTTTTTGTAGCATTGGGAGATGGAGGTAGATAGGAAGCATAGATAAAAGTGAGAGAGATGCATTTTGAACTCAATATGAGATTGCCTGTAAATGAAAGAAGAGAATTTCCCTGTTCCTGGGGTTGTTCAAAAGGCTATCTGGGATATTGGGTGAGGAGGTAGAGTGGATCACACTCTCTCTGGGGATCTTGTTAAAATGTAGATTCTGATTCAGTCTGATCCCCAGGTGATTCTTACGTATAATAAATTTTGAGAACCACTGCTCTACTACCGGTTCTCAGAATTGTTCCCTACTCCCTAATCAGAGGCATTAGCATCACCTGGTATCTTGTTAGAAATACAATTCTGAGCAGGGGTTCAAACTGGAATAAACTGGTTTGAAGCCCTGGAATAGACACAGAGACACACACAGGGGAAGAAAGATGCCATGTGAGGAATCATCTACAAGCAAAAGAACACCAAGGATTGCTGGCAGACACCAGAATCTAAGAGAGAGGCCCACAGAAAGAACCAACACGGCCGAGGCCTTGATTTGGACTTTTAGCCTCCAGATCTGTGAGAAAATTAACTTCTGTTCTTTAAGACCACCCACCTGTGGTGTTTTTGTTATGGCAGTACTAGCAAACTAAGACAGCAAGTCATTTAATTTTCCTCATGTATTAAATATGATAATAAAAATTGCCCACCTTATAGAGTTTTATGGAGCCCTGGTGGCACAGTGGTTAAGTGCTCAGCTGCTAACCAAAAGGTCAGTTGTTCAAGCCCACCAGCTGCTCCCCAGGAGAAAGATGTGTCTGCTCTGGTAAAGATTTACAGCCTTGGAAACCCTATGGGGCAGTTCTACTCTGTCCTATAGTATAACTAGGAATCAGAACCAACTCATCAACTCAACGGTAGTGGATTTGGTATAGACATTTGCTGAAGAATATATATATATGGAAAACCTGGTAGCATACTGGTTAAGAGCTACGGCTGCTAACCAAAAGGTCGGCAGTTCAAATCCACCAGGCGCTCCTTGGAAACCATATGGGGCAGTTCTACTCTGTCCTATAGGGTCACTATGAGTCGGAATCGACTTACGGCAACAAGTTTGGTTTTGGTTTCATATATTAAATGGAGAAAAGATTGAAGTTGTCAAGGATTTCATTTTACTTGGATCCACAATCAACAGCCATGGAAGCAGCAGTCAAGAAATCAAAAGACGCGTTGCATTGGATAAATCTGCTGCAAAGGATCTCTTCAAAGTGTTGAAGAGCAGAGATATCACCTTAAGACTAAGGTGTACCTGACCCAAGCCATGGTATTTTCGATCACATCATATGCACGTGAAAGCTGGACAACGAATAAGGAAGACTGAAGAATTGACGCCTTTGAATTGTGGTGCTGGCAAAGAATATTGAATATACCATGGACTGCCAAAAGAACGAACAAATCTGTCTTAGAAGAAGTACAATCAGAATGCTCCTTAGAAGCAAGGATGGTGAGACTGCGTCTTACATACTTTGGACATGTTGTCAGGAGGGATCAGTCCCTGGAGAAGGACATCATGCTTGGCAGAGTACAGGGTCAGTGGAAAAGAGGAAGACCCTCAACGAGGTGGATTGACACAGTGGCTGCGACAGTAAGCTCAAGCATAACAACGATTATACGGATGTAAATACACATACACGTATATGTTATGTATATTCACGTCTAGCACATAGACCACTTAATAAACATTAGTTTATCAATAACCCTTCCTCCTTCTTTCTATTATTTTCTGTGCCCATGTACAATTAGTTGCTAAATCCTCTTTATTCTTCTTTCCTAACTTTCTCAGGAACTAGAAAATCCTGGCAAAAGTAGTAGCCTCGTAGGCCCATCCTAGGGCTCCCAGGTTTAAGGCTGGGTCAGGCTAGGTTGTTTTCGGGAAGTAAGAGGCAATGCAAACTATAACCAAGGATGGGAATCAAGATCAATGCCAAAGATGAGGCTTAGACCTTGAGCCTACTAATTAATGTGAGGCCAAGGACAGAATGCCCAGGACAGCGGAGAAACAGCGCAAGGAGGAAGGAAGCAAAGTGTGAAGGACGCAGCTGTGACTGAGTAAGGGTTACCAGAGGGCAACTGGTGTAAAGTTCTGCCCCATTTTCCGCATCATCACAGCCACTCTATACTGGGTCTTATCTATTCACTTTATTATTTGGACCATTGCAGTGGCTTTCAAACCATGTTACATAGAGATGCTTCCAAGGTTTTTCCAAGGTAGGTTCAGTTTTTTAAAAAAAACTGCAGCCAATTCACAACTTTCTTAGTTGTTAGGAGGAGAAAAGAAGGCCTACTCAGTGGAGACACAGAGTCTCTATCCCTGTTTCAACCACAACAGCTTCATTTTTATTTCTCTTAAATATTGGGATTTCTCTTAAAATTTAGTTTTACTAAGAATTCTGCTGCTCTAACAAAGCTTGATTTGTTACTGGGCTATTTCAATATTGGAGCCCTGGTGGTGCAGTGGTTAAGCGTTTGGCTGCTAACCAAAAAGTCAGCAGTTCGAATCTACCGGCTGCTCCTTGGAACCCGTACGGGGCAGTTCTACTCTGTCCTACAGGGTTGCTATGAGTTGGAATTGACTCAATAGCAATGGGTTTGGTTTCTGGTTTTACTGCAACATTCCCAGCGGCATCTCCGACTTTTGCCCCTCTTCCTTCCTGCATCCTACCCTAAATACATCATGCTAAATGCCTCATTCATTAAGTTACCCCCTCTCTGTTCCACGGTATCTGTTTTTTTTATTGTGCTTTAAGTGAAAGTTTACAAATCAAGTCAGTCTCTCATACAAAAACTTATACACATCCTGCTATGTACTCCTAGCTGCTCTCCCCCTAATGAGACAGCACACTCCTTCTCTCCACCCTGTATTCCCCGTGTCCATTCAACTAGCTCCTGTCCCCCTCTGCCGTCTCGTCTCCCCTCCAGACAGGAGCTCCCCGTGTAGTCTCATGTATCTACTTGAACCAAGAAGCTCACTCCTCACCAGTATCATTTTCTGTTTTATAGTCCAGTCCAATCCCTGTCTGAAGAGTTGGCTGCAGGAATGGTCCCTGTCTTGGGCTAACAGAGAGTCTGGGGTCTCCTGACTTTTTGTCACCCTCTAGACAAACTGTCAGATGCCCAGTTTAGCCTCGGGAACCCTCTTCAATCAGAACTAAAGGATTGGCATTATGCCTTATGCCGTTTAGAATCCCTAGTACACGGTAGGCACTCAGTAAGTAAATACTGACTGGCTCACTATATTTGCTAGCTCAAGAGAACCCCTTATCCCCCTCCCCCAATGCCTAGAACTGTACCTTGTACACAGGAAGAATTCAGTGAATGCCTGTTGAAGGAAATCAAATGAGACAATCCCCTCCCCAGTATACTTCCTCATAGCTAAACTTCCAGTTTGGGAATTGGCCTGTCAATGTTTAGGAAGGGTCCTGAATTTCAGTCTTCTTGGGAAATGGTACGGTGGTATTTAGGAAGTGCTGTCCATTTTCATATTCTGTTGTCTGCAAAAATACCTACCTCTGGTTGGCCTACAGATGAAACTATTGAGGCGACCTAACTAAACGCCTTCAGGGCAAAATGCTTCATCAATACACCTGGCTCTTGATGCCCCCTTGTGGCAGACTGTCACCATGCAGAGATTACCAAGATGGACATGACAGCTATCATTTTTTGGATGTCTGAGCCGCTGTGAGTCAGAATCAACTGGACAGCAACGGGTTTTTGTAATTAAGCCAATTAACATGCTAGCTCATTTATCATCATCAAAATCCCCTACAGTAGCTATTCTTAGCTTAACAAATGGTTCTAAGTAACATAGTTAACCAGCGGCACAACAGGGACTTGAATCCAGGCAGGCTAGCCTGGAGCTCATGCTTTTAACCTCTATGGCGAATAAATCAAGATGAATTCAGGAGTGGAACATTTGAAATGAAAGATAACAAGCTTGGTGGATCTTCTCAGCAACACAACAATTTAACTGGTGTCAAAAAATATTAAAAATCATTTAAAGTCTCTGGAAATTGTCCTAAGGGCATACAGCAAAAGCAAAACATTCATTCAAGAAAATCTATAAAATCTCGATAAGAACAGGAAGATTCTGTGTCATGTGAGTCATGCCCCATGCCATTACTCTCCCCACCAGTTCCGTGTTATGGAAGCTGTACCCAAGGCACATGCAGCCAAGAAAAGGGGAACCCTCTCCCTCCCAGATCCCATTTTCTCATTCCTCCACAGCCCCATGTTGCAGAAGTTCTACTGCGGACAGGCACACCGAGAGGGCCAGATCCGCCTTCCCTTACTAGCCCCCACTTGCAGGGTGGAAGCTCTCCTCCAGGCACAGCAAGCCAAGAATACTGGGGCCCTGATCACCCCCACCCCAGCTCACATGCAGGGCAGAGATGCCACACTGGGAAGGGCAAGCTGACAAGACCAAGATTTCCACACAACCCTCCTTCAAAAAGTTAAACATAGAATTACTATATGACTCAGCAATTTTACTTCTTGGTAAACACCCAAAAGAATTAAAAACATACGTTCACGCACAGACTTGTATATGAATGTTCATTACACATTATTCACAATAGGCAAAAAGTGGAAACAACCCAAATGTCTATCAACAGGCGAATGCATAAACAAAACATGGTATGTCCATACAATGGACTAGTATCTGGCAACAAAAAGGAATAAAGTGCTGATACATGCTACAACATGGGTGGACCTTGAAAACATGCTAAGTGAAATATTGCACAATTCTATTCCTATGAAAGGTTAATAAAAGCAATTCTAGACAGATGGAAAATAGATGAGTGGTTGCCTAGGGGTAAAAGAGTGACTACCAATAGGTACGGGGTTTGTTTTAACCAAAAACAAAACCCCCGTTGCTGTTGAGAGGCTTACAAATACAATATGCCTTCAGTAGTCTTTGTGACATAGACTAGAGATCTAGGCCACAGCTATAGCATTCGTTTCTCTGCGGGAAAAGTATCTAAAAAAAAAAAACTGTCAGCATAGACTTGATTTCCGACTCATAACGACCCTATGGGACAGAGTAGAACTGCCCCATGGGGTTTCTAAGGGGTGGCTGTGCTCCTAACCACTGTACCACTGAGGCTCTGGGGAAAAGTATTAGAATTTTAAATTCATGATAAACTTTCAGAACACAGCTCTCTTAAAACGGGAATGCTTTGCATTTTGAATAAACACCCCCTATTGCCCTGGTGGTTAAAAGAGTCCTGCTGCTAACTGAAAGGTGAAAGGTCCAAGGTTTGAACCCACCAGCCCCTTCCTGGAAACCCTATGGAGCAGTTCCACTCCGCCCTACAGGGTCTCTATGAGTCATAATTGACTCAATGACAGTGGGTTTAGGTTTTGGGTTTTTTTTTTATTATTATTGCCTTTGAGCAAAGGCCAGTTCAGAAAGAGACAATTCCATAAAATTGGGTGTAGGGAGAAGGAGTTGGGGTGGAGTAGCTGCAGTCCTGCTATAAGAACTGACTGTTAGAAACTAGACCAGTAAGAGGGTAGATATTGGTCAAGCAGTAATACACCAGGGAATGAACCACGCTCTTTTCGTACAGTTATTATCCGTGAGACTTCCAAATAGGCAGTTGGCTATACACATCTCAAGATCAAAGGAGAGTTTTGAGCCAGGGATATAATTTATTAGAGGGTGAGTATACAACATTAGAAAGGAAAGAGATCACCAGGATGAATATAGAAAGGAAAAGGAGCTGAGAGTGAAAACCTGAGAAACTCAAACATTTAGAGTTGGGGTAGAGGAGATGCCTTAGGATCCTGCTAGGAAGCCAATGGCATATTCAAACTGGGTAGTTTGAGAGGGGGCATTGCCTTCAAGTGTACACCCAGTGAACATGAAGAGATCTGCCTTTTAGAGGAGCTGGAAGGGAGCGGGATCAGAGGAGAAAAGAGCAAAATAGTTAAAGGTAGTGGCAAGGGAATAGTAACATTGATGGACCCCCCGCCCCCTCCCAAAAAAAGGAGTAGGATTAATAGATTGGAGGCCTCTACCAGGTTGAAGAATTCCTGGTAAGACAGGAAAGATGTGGTCTAAAAATTGGACCTGCAAATTCATGTTTTGGAAGGAGCACAGGTATTTAATATTCTTAAAGTTCTTCTTGACTAATTCTACCCTGTCGGCCATTTCTGGATCTATAGAATTGTTTCTCTGCTAGTTATGAATTGTATTTCTGTTTTGTTGAATGCCTGGTAATTTTAGATAGGAATTCAGCATCTTGACTATTCCATTGCTGGGTGCTGGATATTTTGTGCCCCTTAAATAATTTTAGGAGTCCCTGGGTAGTGCAAATGGAGCCCTGGTGGCACAGTGGTTAAGAGCTACAGCTGCTAACCAAAAGGTCGGCTGTTTGAATCCACCAGCTGCTCCTTGGAAACCCTATGGGGCAGTTCTGCTCTGTCCTATACAGTTGCTGTAAGTTGAAATCTAGTTGATGACAATGGTTTTTCTGGGGGTAGTGCAAAGAGTTAATACACTTGGCTACTAATTGAAAGGTTGGAGGTTCAAATCCAATCAGAGGTGCCTTGGAAGGAAGGTCTGGACATCTACTTCCAAAAAATCAGCCATTGAAAACCTTACAGAGCACACATCTATTCTGACACGCATGGAGTCAAAATGAGTGAATCAACTGCGTGGCAACTGGTAACCGGTAAGCTGGCATTTGGCGATAATAAAGCCTGGAGTGTGATCATGAGTATATGAGCTGAAGTGGAGTTGAAAAAGTCAAGAAGTTGTTACAAGGGTGTTGGGTGAGCAGTTCACCTGTGTGTAAAAATTACTAAGATTGATGCCATGGACTGCATCATGAATGTGAGTCAGCTCGTAAGGTCTTCAGTGAACGGGGGAAAGTGACAACTGAGGAAGGGGAAAGGGAGGTAACGTAAGATAGCATGAGCTTCAAAGGAGCTGGGTTTGTTGTTATTGTGTGCTTTTGTTTTAATAAGGTGTCTGGGGAGTAATTGTCTCAAGTAGCAATGGGGAGCCAGAAGAACCCCTATCCCACACAGAGCTGTGAGACTATAAGAGGGCATACGCTACCTTGAATTTCAACTAAAGCAAGGAGATATAGGAAATGCTAAAAATGTTTGAGGACGTAGGTGAGTTTGCTGATCACTTAGTGGAAGTTCTTGGTGGCAGAGGGTAAGGGTTCAGAGGGAGTAAAGGAGAAGGGGCTGGTTAGATGAGGGGATGTGTGGATATGCTTTAAAAAAAAACAACATTGTTGATTGGTAAATAACTTACTATAGCATAATTTGTTAATTACATACATTTATATGTATATAAAAATAATCTTCTCTTGTTGTTGTTGTTAGGTGCGGTTGAGTCACTTCTGATTCATAGCAACCCTAACTACAGAACGAAACACTGACCAGTCCTACACCATCCTCACAATCATTGGTATGTTTGAGCCCATTATTGAAGTCACTGTGTCAATCTATCTCATTGAGGGTCTTCCTCTTTTGCACTGACCTTCTGCCTTACCAAGCATGATGACCTTCTACAGGGACTCGTCCCTCCTAATAACATGTCCAAAGTACATGAGACCAAGTCTCGCCATCCTCACTTCCAAGGAGCACTCCAGCTGTTACTTCTTCCAAGACAGATTTGTTCATTCTTCTGGCAGCCCATGGTATATATTCAGTATTCTTCACCAACACCATAATTCAAAGGCACCAATTCTTCTTGGGTCTTCCTTATTCATTGTCCAGCTTTCACATGCTTATGAGTAAATTGAAAATACCATGGTGTGGGTCAGGCACACCTTAGTCCTCAGAGTGACATCTTTGCTTTTTAAGACCTGAGAAAGGTCTTCTGCAGCATATTGGCCCAGTGCAATATGTTGTTTGATTTCTTCACTGTTACTTCCGTGGCCTTTGAAGGCAGATTCAAGTAAAATGAAATCCTCAACAACTTCAATCTTTTCTCCATTTACCATGGTATTGCTTATTGGTCCAGCTGTGAGGATTTTGCTTCTCTTTATGTTGAGGTGCAATCCATACCGAAGGCTGTAGTCTTTGATCTCCATCAGTAAGGGCTTCAAGTCCTCTTCACTTTCAACAAGCAAGGTTGTGTCATCTGCATATGGCAGGTTGTTAGTGAGTCTTAATGCTGTATTCTTCTTCAAATAGTCCAGTTTCTCAGGTCATTTGCTCAGCATACAGGTTGAGTAAGTATGGTGACAGGACATAATCCTGATGTATACCTTTTTTGATTTTAAACCATACCGCAAGTATCCCCTTGTTATGTTGGAATTACTGCCTCTTTGTCTATGTACGGGTTGTACATGAGCACAATTAAGTGTTCCAGAATTCCCATTCTTCAAAATGTTATCCATAATGTGTTATGATCCCTGCAGTCAATTGGCTTTGCATAAACAATAAAACATGCAAATATCTTTCTGGTGCTCTCTGCTTTCAGCCAGGATCCATCTGATACCAGCAATGAGATCCCTCATTCCACATCCTCTTCTGAATCTGGCTTGAGTTTCTGGCAGTTCCCTGTCAACGTACTGCTGCAACCATTTTGAAATTATCTTCTGCAAAATTTTACTTGCGTGTGATTTAATGGTATTGTTCAATAATTTCCACATTCTGTTGGATCACCTTTCTTTAGAATGTGCATAAATATGGATCTCTTCCAGTTGATTGGCCAGGAAGCTGTCTTCCAAATTTTTTGCATAGATGAGTGAGTGCTTCCAGAATTGCATCCACTTGTTGAAACATCTCAATTGTTATTCCATCAATTCCTGCAGCCTTGTTTTTTACCATTGCCTTCAGTGCAGCTTGGACTTCTTCCTTCAGTACCATTGGCTCTTGATCATATACTACCTCTGAAATGGTTGAACATTGACCAATTCTTTTTGGTACAGTGACTGTTTGTAGTCCTTCCATCTTCTTTTGATACTTCCTATTTCATTCAATATTTTGCCCGTAGAATCATTCAATGCAGCCATACCTTGTTTTATTGTGCTTTACTTTATTGTGCTTCACAGATATTGTGTTTTTTACAAACTGAAGACTTGTAGCAACCCTGTGTAGAGCAATTCTATCAGCACCGTTTTTCCTGCAGCATGTGCTCACTTTGTGTCTCTGTGTCACATTTTGGTAATTCTCTCAATATTTCAAACTTTTTCATTAGTGTTGTATCTGTTATGGTGACCTTTGATCAGTGATCTTTGATGTTACTATTGTAATTGTTCTCGGGCACAACAAACTACATCCATCCAAGACGGTGAACTTAATCAATAAATGTTGTTTGTGCTCTGACTGCTCGGCCAACCAGCTGTTCCCACATTTCTCTCCCTCTCCTTGGGCCTCCCTAGTCCCTGAGACACGACAATATTGAAATTAGGTCAATTAATAACCCTACAATGGCCTCTAAGCATTCAAGTGAAAGGAAGAGTTGCACTTCTCTCACTTTAAATCAAAAGCTGGAAAAAATTAAGCTTAGTGAAGAAGGCATGTCAAAAGCTGAGATAGGCCAAAAGCTAGGCCTCTTACATCAGTTAGCCAAGTTGTGAATCCAAAGGAAAAGTCCTTGAAGGAAATTAAAAGCACTGCTTCAGTGAACACATGAATGATAAGAAGGTGAAACAGCCTTATTGCCGATATGGAGAAAGTTTTAGTGGTCTGGATAGAAGATCAAACCAGTCCCAACACTCCCTTAAGCCAAAGCCTAACGCACACCAGGGCCCTAACTGTCTCCAATTTTACGAAGACTGAGAGGGGTGAGAAGTTGCAGAAGAAGAGTTTGAAGTTAGCAGAGGTTGGTTCATGAGGTTTAAGTAAAGAAGCCATCTCCATGCCATAAAAAGTACAAGGTGAAGCAGCAAATGCTGATGTAGAGGTTGCAGCAAGTTCTCCAGAAGATCTAGCTGAGATAATTGATGAAGATGGCTACACTAATCAACAAATTTTCAATGTAGATGAAACAGCCTTACATTGGAAGAAGATGCCATCTAGGACTTTCATAGCTAGAGAGGAAAAGTCAATGCCTGGCTTCAAAGCTTCAAAGGACGGGCTGACTCCTGTTAGGGGTTAATGCAGCTGGTGACTTTAAGTTGAAGCCAACGCTCATTTGAAAATCCTAGGGCCCTTGCCAGTTATACTAAATATACTCTGCCTGTGCTCTATAAATGGAACAACAAAGGCTGGATTACATCTGTCTGCAACATGGTTTACTGAATATTTTAAGCCCACTGTTGAGATCTACTGCTCAGAAAAAAGTATTTCTTTCAAAATATTATTGCTTATTGACAATGCACCTGGTCACCCAAGAGCTCTGATGGAGATGTACAAGGAGATTAATGTTGTTTTCATGCCTGCTAACACAACATCCATTCTGCAGCCTGTGGATCAAGGAGTAATTTCGACTTTCAAGTCTTATTTAAAAAATACATTTCGTAGGGTTATAGCTGCCACAGATAGTGATTCCTCAGATGGATCTGGGCAAAGTAAATTGAAAGCCTTTTGGAAAGGATTCACCACTCTAGATGCCATTAAGAACATTTGTGATTCATGGGAGGAGGTCAAAATATCAACATTAACAGGAGTTTGGAAGAGGTTGATTCCAACCCTCATGGATAACTTTGAGGGGTTCAAGACTTCAGTGGAGGAGGTAACTGCAGATGTGGTGGAAATAGCAGGAGAACTAGAATTAGAACTGGAACGTGAAGATGTGACTGATTGCTGCAATCTCATGATAAAACTTTAACGGATGAGTTGTTTCTTAAGGATGAGCAAAGCAAGTGGTTTTTTGAGATGGAATCTACTCCTGGTGAATATGCTGTGAACATTGTTGAAATGTCAACAAAGGATTTAGAATATTGCATAAACTTAGTTGATAAAGCAGCAACAGGGTTTAAGAGGATTGACTCCAGTTTTTAAAGACATTCTACTGTGGATAAAACGCTATCAAACAGCATCACATGCTACAGAGAAATCTTTTGTGAAAGGAAGAGTCAATCCATGCAGTAAACCCCATTGTTGCCTTATTTTAAGAAATTGCCACAGTCACCCCATCCTTCAGCTACCACCAACCTGATCAGCCAGCAGCCATCACATCCAGGCAAGACCCTCCACCAATAAAAAGATTACGACTTGCTGAAGGCTCAGATGATGGTTACCATTTTTTAGCAATAAAGCATTTTTTGATTAAGGTATATACATTTTTTTTTTTAGACATAATGCTATTATAGTCTTTTAAAAGACTATAATATAGTGTAAACATAACTTTTGCATGTACTGGGAAACCAAAACATTCATGTGACTTGCCTTATTGTGATATTTGTTTTATTGCAGTGGCCTGGGACTGAAAGTGCAATATCTCCAAGATATGCCTATATTGCAACTCAAGGCTTGAATTTTTTCTTCAGTCCTTTCAGCTTCAGAAATGCCTAGCATGTTCTTCCCTTTTGGTTTTCTAACTCCAGGACTTTGCACATTTCATTATAATACTGTATTTTATCTTCTCAAGCTGCCCCTTAAAATCTTCTCTTCAATTATTTTACTTCATCATTTCTTCCATTTGCTTTAGCTATTCAACATTCAAGAGCAAGTTTCTAACATCCATTTTGGTCTTTTATTTCTTTCCTGTCTTTTTAATGACCTTTTGCTTTCTTCACGTATGATGTCCTCCCACAACTTGTCTGGTCTTCGATCATTAGTGTTCAATGTGTTCAAATCTATTCTTGAAATGGTCTCTAAATTCAGGTGGGATATACTCAAGGTTGAACTTTGGCTCTAGTTGACTTGTTTTAATTTTCTTCAGCTTCAACTTGAACTTGCATATGAGCAATTGATGGTCTATTCTACAGTTGGCCCCTGGCCTTGTTCTGACTGATGACATTGAGCTTCTCCATTGTCTCTTTCCACAGATATAGTCAATTTGATTCCTGTGTATTCCATCTGGCAAGGTCCAAGTATATAGTTTCCCTTTATGTTGTTGAAAAAAGGTATTTCCAAGGAATGAATCCTTGGTCTTGCAAAATTCTATCGTGCAGTCTCTGGTGTCATTTCTATGACAAAGGCCTTATTTTCCAACTATCAATCCCTCTTTGTTTCCAACTTTCACGTTCTAATCTCTAGTTATTATCAATGCATCTTGATTGCATGTTTGATCACTTTTGGACTGCACAAGTTGGTAAGAATCTTCAATTTCTTTATCTTTGGCATTAGTGGTTGGCATATAAATTTGAATAACAGGCATACTAACTGGTCTTCCTTGTACCTTCCAGTGTATCCTATCACCGACAGGGTTGTACTTCAGGATGGATCTTGAATACAATGCCATTCTTCTTCAATTTGTCATTCCCGGCATAGTAGACCATATGACCGTCCGACTCAAAATGGCCAATACGAATTCATGGCATCTCACTAATGCCTAGGATATTGATCTTTATAAGTTCCATTTCATTTTTGACAACTTCCAATTTTCCTAGATTCATACTTCATACATTGCACATTCCAATTATTAATGGATGTTTTGAGTTGTGCCACACCAGCAAATGATGGTCCCAAAGGCTATACCCCATCCACGTCACTAAGGTCAACTCTACTTTGATGAGGCAACTCTCCCCCGGCCATATTTTTAGTGCCTTCCAACCTGAGGGACTCATTTTCCAGCACCATACCACCACACAGTGTTTCACTGGTATTCATGAAGTTTTCACTGGCCAGTTTTTTTTAGAAGTAGACCACCAGGTTCTTCTTCCTAGCCTGTCTTAATCTAGAAGCTTTGCTGAAGCCTATCTACCATGGGTGACTGTCATGGACTGAATCATGTTCCCCACAAAATACGTGCCAACTTGGTTAGGCCACGATTCCCAGTATTCTGTGGCTGTCCTCCATTTTGTGATTGTAATTTTATGTTAAAGAGGATTACAGTGGGATTATAATACCCTTACTGGTCACATCCCTGACCCAATGTAAAGGGAGTTTCCTTGGGGTGTGGCCTGCACCACCTTTTATTTTACAAGTGAAAACCAAAAACCAAACTGACTCAGAGCAAGCCTGTAGGAGGGAGTAGAACTGCCCCACAGGGTTTCCAAGGAGCGCCTCGTGGATTCAACCTGCCGACCTCTTGGTTAACAGCCATAGATCTTAACCGCTATGCCACCAGAGAAGAGAAGCAAGCAAAAAGTTGGGGACCTCATACCACCAAGAAAGAAGCCCCAGGAGCAGAGCATATCCTTTAGATTTGGGGTTCCTGTGCAGAGAAGCTCCTAGTCCAGGAGAAGATTGATGAGAAAGACCTTCCTTCAGATCTGGCAGAGACAGAAAGCATTCTCCTGGAGCTGACACCCTGAATTTGGACTTTTAGCCTACTTTACTATGAGAAAATACTTTTTTTTTTTTTTAACTATGAGAAAATACAACTTGTTAAAGCCATCCACTTGTGGTATTTCTGTTATACTAGTACTAGATAACTAAGACAGTGACCCTGCTGGTATTTGAAATACCAGTGACATAACCTGCAGCATCACAGCAACATACAAGCCACCAGAGTATGACCAACTGATAGAACGATGGAATCTTCTCCTACCCTCAACAAAATGCCACTGGCCTGTGATTTTTTTTTTTTTTTTAAGCATTTTAAATGGCTTCTACGGTTCTTTTAGTATTCTCTTGGAAACCCTGGTGGTGTAGTGGTTAAGAGCTATGGCTGCTAAAGAAAAGGTTGGCAGTTCAAAACCACCAGGAGCTCCTTGGAAACTCTATGGGACAGTTCTACTCTGTCCTATAGGGGTGCTATGAGTCAGAATCGACTGGAAGGCAATGGGTTCTATTCTTTGGCCCTTGTTTGTGGCTTCGATTCTGCTCAGCCCAGCTTGAAAACAAACCAGGAGGAAATGCATACAGACCTCACCCTGAGTCCGCCACAAACAGAGTACCTATTTCATTAGCATACCCGGACCTGAAGAGAGGTAAGAATCTCTAGAAAGAAAAGTGCAGGAGGACTAGGAAAGATGCCAGCCAAATCCCACTAATTCAGTTTTACTTATTTTCCAGGCCACATCTAAATCAAAGCAGCTGAAAGAGATAAAGTTCTCTGGTTGAGATGCTGAAATTGATATTCAGATTAAAGGTAAGGTGAGGAGAGCCTCCTCTCTTGAGTGGAGAATGGTTTTGTTTAGGAAAAAAGAGCAGGCAAATCAAAGGAGGTGCTGAGGCTCCCAAAGAAAATGAGAACAGGAGAGGACAATAAAGAAAATGGTTTAAATGAACAAAAGAACGGCTGTGCTTGTCTACATGGGTGGAGCCTGCCGGGTCAATGGGGTCAAAACTGTGGCCAGCCATCTGCTGCTCTGAATATAGGGCAAGCCACCTGCATTAACCCAGCTTTTGATTGCCTTAGGTCAGATAATGGCATTTGTTGGAATCATATGGACTCCTCTTATCCCTCTTCTCCTTTTCTTGCTAAGAAACACTCCTAAAGGAGTGTTGTGGTATGTCATTGGTTGTGGTGTGTCACCCAATTACTTCATCTTCCCCCCACCCAAACTCTTTTATTCTCTTGAGATCCCTCTTCATACAGGCCACTAGATAACAGATCTCTAGAGTCCATGGTGGGACTTAAAAGAGAACAGCATTGCCAAATTATTGGTTAAAGTAAACACCATTGTCCAGCTATAAGCCTTAATGATTTAACAGACTCGTTGTTGAACTAGGTTTCCCTTGCCTGACTTCTGTCCCAAGAGGGAGGCTACAAGAGGGCTGGAATGAAAGCAAGAAAGCAGATGGTGAATGTACCGAGAAGGGGCCTTTTTCTCCAGAGTCACCTTCAAAGGAGTTGGGGGTGAGAGTGCCCCCAGTAAGTGTGGGTATCCAAGAGTAGAGACACTCTACCCTGATTCTTGTCTCCAGTCCCAGTAGCTAGCACAGTTATTCCACTTATACCTGTGACCTGGGAGCAGAAGACAGAGAGGGCCTGAAGCAGCTGCCCTGAATTTCCTGTGACCCCAAAGCAGTGTGGGAGAATTCCCAAATGTTCCTGTATCTCCAAGAAGGACAATGAGACACAGCCAGCCAGTGGATCCTGACAGGGACTGCTTTTTGATGAAGCAGATAGACATATAACCACACCTGAGGTACAATGGTGACAGGTGACATCCATGTATAATATGCTTCCCCCACCCCTAATTCCCATTCAGTGCCATGACAATTTGAACTCAAACACAGTCCTAGGAAGGAGCAATTTGGGAAGGAGAAAGGCGTAAACTGAAGAGGAAAATGTGGAATTGACTGAGACAGCTTGAGATTGGCTTGACCAAGTATTCTGTCAGAGGGGGGATGGTCACTTGTTAGAGAGATTAAAACCAAACCAAACCCATTGCCATCAAGTCAATTCCAACTCATAGCAACCCTATAGGACAGAGTAGAACTGCCCCATAGGGTTTCCAAGACTGTAATCTTTATGGAAGCAGACTGCCACATCTTTCTCCCATGGAGTGGCTGGTTGGTTCAAACCACTGACCTTTCTGTTAGCAGCCAAGCACTTAACCACTGCACCACCAGGGCTCCTTCTTAGAGAGGTTAGGTTATGGAAAATAATAAAGCAGAGATGCATTTTTGGTACCCATAAGACATATCACACCCTCTGTGACTAGTTAAGGAGCCCTGGCCGAACAATGGTTAAGTGCTAACGGAAAGGTTGGCAGTTCAAACCCACCAGCCATTCTTTGGGAGAAAGACGTGGCATTCTGCTTCCATAAAGATATCCCAGAAAAAACCCAGTGCCATCGAGTCGATTCCGACTCATAGCGACCCTATAGGACAGAGTAGAACTGTCCCATAGAGTTTCACAGCCTCGAAAACCCAATGGGGCACTTCTACTCTATCCTATAGGGTCACTATGAGTCAGAAATGAATTGACTCAAGAGCACACAACAACACCACCACGAATATTTGCTTGTGTGTCTGGATCCCCTACTAGATTGAAAATTCCCTGATGGTACATTTTGTGTCTTTCTTACTCATTCATGCTTTCCCCAAGCCCAGGGTTTGCACCTGACGAGCCTGTGAATTGCTCTGAAATGAACTGAGTTGGAGACAATATGTTCTCCCGGCACACCTGGGCTGCCCTCTTTCCTCCAGTGCTCCTCTGCTGTCACAGGTCAGGAAGCATGCATGCGTTCTTTCATTCACTCACTCATTCATTCGCACAGAAAATATTGAGTGCTTAAACTGTGGCACTCTACAGATATGACTGAGGAAGGAAAGCAGAGATTTAAAATAATATCTTCTATTTGCATGTTCGTTTGTTTTTCCAGTTATTTTCTGAATCATCGCATTTATTTTCAGCACCCAGAAAAGAATGCAAAGTTTAGAGTCAGAATACCTTTGAGTATCACCTAATTGCCATGTCTCTATTCTGATTCTCTGTGTCCTCATCCATAAAATGGAGATAATGATAGTCCCTGACGTAGTACCAGATTAAATGGTATAAGGTATGTGAACACTCTCTGTGACCTAGAAAGGGCTATGCAATTTTATTTTGTAATATCCTTGTCTTTTGGGAGACTAGGCCTTCCTGCACCTTTTCTCCTTTTAAGCAGCCTTTTCGCGTAGTCATTCAATTCAGTTCAACAACCATTTGTGGAATACCATTAATATGTCAAAACCAAAAAAAATCCAAACTTGCCATCAAGTTGATTCTGACCCATAGTGACCCTAGAGGACAGAGTAGAACTGCCCCATAGAGTTTCTAAACAGTGCCTGGTAGATTTGAACTGCTGTCCTTTTGGTTAGCAGCCATATTACCTAACCACTGCGCCACCAGGGCTCCTATTAACACGTCAACACACTAAGAAGTGCCTTAGTTGGATAATGGCATCCCTAGAAATGTAAGAAGATGGAGAAGCTTGGGTCTGTCAGAATCCACACAGGGAGAGCTGTGTGTGGCTAGAAGCATAAGCTGCCTCGGGTAGGGATAATGACCCACAAGAGTTAATAGGCCTTTGGTTGTTGGGCACTGAACACCAGAATCAAAATGGTCTGAACAAGTTACTGGCTCACCTAACTGGAAAGTCCAGAGTTTGGTGGGTGTCAGGTTTCAGTGATGCAGTGGCTTAACAACTACATCAAGTACTCAGGTTTTTCCTTTTTCAGTTCTGTTATCAAAATGATGCACTGATCCTAAAACAGCTGCCCCAGGGTATTAGGATAGCTTCTAGTAGCAAGTAGGGCTCAGTTTCCTTGTTCACAATGGGGGTGGGATTGGGAGGGCATTTGCAAAACAAAAGCCATGATCTAAGACCTTAACCACCCTATCTTGATTAGTTATCCCCTACTCTCAATCTCTTGCTAATTCCTAATTTAGCTTTATTTCCTTCATAATCTGAAATACAAATTTTTATTTATTATTTTATTTATTATTTCTTTGTACACTTATTATTTATAGTCTAGCTCCCCTCCTGGAATAGCTCCATGAGGTCAGGAATTTCATCATGTTGAGTACTGGCCCTAAACTTCCTTCTAAGGATAGTGGTTCCTTCCTTAGACTCACAGCGGAGAGGCCAGGCCTACTACAAGAGGTCTTCCTTCTCTGTCTTCCTCCCTATGCCCATGTTGCTTCCTGCAAGGGTCCTGACCACTGGGTGTGGGTGCTGCCAATCAGGATTTTGCTGGAATAAGAGGATCCCAGGTGCCACTGGAGAGATTTTTTTTAATGAAGGCAGCCAGAGTCAGTGTAGTCTGAGTGAGAAAAAGGACTGTTGACCAGAGAAAGGGGCCTGGGTAAAGTTGGGAAGGCAAAACTGATGGACAACTTGTCCTCAAAATGAAGAAAAGGAGTAACGGGTAGCAAGGTTGGCAGTCAAATTGGTGGAAAGCAAGATGGCGGGAGGTGAATGGTTTAGGACCAAGTGTGAATAGAGAGTGGGCATGACAGAGCTCCTTTTCCACACACCTTCCCTCTACATTCCTGAGCACATTAACCACATGTTTGCATGGCAATACCCAAGGGCCCTATGAAATATTAATAATAGTTCTTTACATTTCAAAAGTATTTTACAACTTACAAAACATGTTCCCAGACATTATCTCATTTCATTGTCACAGCCATTCTGTGGAGCTGATTTTTCTTATTTTGTAAGTGAAGAAACGAAGCCTCAGAGCAAGTTTCCCAAAGCCATGCAGTTAAGAAGGAAAGCTAGATACAGATATTTTCCAAGTCTTGAGTTCACTCCACCTTACTGCAGTTGAAGAATGGACTGATGACTTCCTGAGATGGAAATATGCTTAAATCCCCTTAGGTTTAGGGTTTTTGTTTATATATTTATGTTTCTGTGTATAGTTGAGTTGCTGTCTATTTTTGTATACCTAAGAAATTTTCTATAATAAAAAGTAAAAAAAAAAAAAAAGAGTAGAATTGAGTTGCTTTTGTCAGCCCTTGGCAGAATCAATAAGGGAGGTAAGGCTCCGAGGAAGTCAGGAATTCAAGGGTTTGGGTTTCAGAGCTTTAAGATTTGACTTAAAAAAAGAAGAAAGAACATTTGGGAATAAGGAAGATTACGTGTGTGCTCAAGCAGCTAAAACAATAAATAAATAAAAAAGCACAAAGGAATCAGCTGTTCCCTCTGGGTTTTATATTATCTTGCCAGATCCTTTAATTATGCTTCTATTCTTCCTCCCCCACCCCCAAATTTAATTTTCCCCCAAACTTAAAAAAAAGAGCAGATGATGCTTCATGGAAGTCTTGGTAAATTGGCCCTTTCAGAAGTTACTTTTGCCCAGGTGAAAGTCCTGGCTTGGTGTGCAGTTCCCTGTGTGATCTTGGGTTTTTGTTTACCTCCTAGGGGATTCAGTTTCTCCACCTACAGCACACGGAGTAAGGCCTTTTGCCACAAATGGCCTCCCCCCAAAATTGAAAAAGAAGGCAGGGTGTTAGCCATGAAGGCACTTGGAAGGTTTCCAAAGAGAAATGTCTGAAGTTGGGAGACATTATTAGCTCTGCATTTCTTAGAACCACCCAGACTGTGGGTTACTATAGTCCAGGGCCCTCTGCTGCCCTGGTAGTCAAGCTGGAAAGGACCTTAGGGGTCCACCTGGCTGGGACAGGACCTCAGATGTTCTGAATCTGATGCTGTTTCTATTCCTCCAGGATGTCTACTGGTTGATTTGGTTGGTTTGATCATAGCCTTTACCCCATAAGGTGTTATCAGGAGAATGTTCTGAGGAAAGAATGAGGTCAGTCTTTAAATTACCCACTCTAACGGTTGGAGCATATTCTCAGCAGATAATCTCTAAGAGTGTGAAGAACTAATTCAGCATTGCACCATCAAGGGTATATAGATTTTGAGACCTGCCTTTACCTTGAACTCTAATGTGGGAAGCAGATAAGTACAATACACTGTGATTAGTGACTATCATAAAAAGGTACTCTCAGGGAATGTGAAAGCCCAGTAGGGTCAGAAAAGACTTTGAGAGGAGGTGACACTTGAACTTGGGCTTGAAGGATAAGTAGGAATCTTAATGTGAATGGATAAGGGTAAAAGTGGGGATGGGGAGGGCATTCTAGAAAGAGGAGACAGCATGTGCACGATAAAAAAAAAAAATAAAGCAGTGGCTTATTTGAGGAACAGCAGGTAGTTTGAATGACTGAAGCGTACCTATGAAGTGAAAGGAGATGAGTCCAGACAGGTAAGTAGGTACAGATGGAGCACTGGGCTTATCTTGATGGAGAAGGGGTATCACTTAAGAGAATCAAATTAGATTTTCATTTTAGAAAGTGCACTCTGGTAGAAATATGAAGAATGGATTAGAGGTGTATGAGGTTGGAGGAGTGGGGATGGATGGCAAAGAGGCTCACTGGGGGCTATACAGTAAACCAAGTGAGAAAGGATAAGGGCCTCAACTAAGGAAGTGGATGTGGAGAAGGCAAGGGGTTAGAGCAGAGAGTAGAAGGTACATAGAGATCACTAGGATGGGGGGGTAGATGGGAGGGAGGGCGAAGGCTAGAATGATTCTCAAGTTTCTGGCTTAGGTGATTGTGTAGATTGTCATACCATTGGCTTGCATAGGAATTATAGGATGAGAATCAGCTTTGGGAGTAAGGATGATTTGTTCAGTTTTGAAAATATTGACTTTGAGGTGGGTTTATGGGGTATCTATGTGGAAATAGCGAGCAGGCAAATGGGTTTACGGATTTGGAAGTCAGGAGACAGGTTTGGCGTAGAGGTCATCTGTGGGTTATCTCATTCATTGGACACGAATGAGAACACCAAAGGAGACTAGGTAGAGAGAAAATAAGAGAGCTGGGGGAGGAACTCTGGGAAACATCAATTTTAAGTGAAAGTAGAGCACGAGTCAGGTAAGGAGGCTGAGACAGAGTGGCCGGAAATGTGTGTGGGGAAACCAGGAGAAGGTAATGTCAGGGAGTCCAGAGCTGAGGGGAGTTTTAAGAAGAGGAAAGTAGACAACACTATCAAATACCTTAGAGAGGGTAAGTATGGTAAAGGCTAAAAATGGGCAGAGATTGGTAGAGCAAGGCCCATGATGCTGATGGGTTTTAGGAACAGCCTCAGGTAGGAGCAGGGCCCCCTTTCATTAATATGGGATAAAAGGAGGTAAGTATGGGAGTAACCTACCTGTACCCCTTTCCCCAATTCCTAGCCAAGAGCTATTTCATATTCATCAGAGCACCTCCAATGAGGAAAAATAGTTGGGAATGGAAATTGACACGTATTGTCAGGTACTGTGCAAGATACTTTATGCAAATGATCTCACTGCAGCCCTTTGAGGTTGACAACATAACCCACCCTTTAGAGATGAGGAAATGAAGGCTCAGCATGGCCAAGTTACTTGCTTGTCTCTTTCCTCTCCAGTGGGCCACCAGGTCACAACCCCCAAACAGATCTGTATAGAGCCATGGACAGGCAGTCTTTTATCTCACATAGGCTCAAGGTCCTAAAACTGAGAAGTAAAAATAGAGACTTGGGCCAGAAGTAGAGTGCTATTTCTACCACCCAGTTAAATCAATGGATAGAAGAGAGATAAGACATTGCACATGAAGCTTTCTTTCAAAGAAGAAAAGGACAATCCCTAAGAAGTGGGGGTGGGAGCTGGAATGGGGGAGGGAGGTCAGGCAGGATGACTTCAGCTCCCTTCCTGTTGCTGAGTTGCAAATGCCCCCTCCTAAACAATTACACAATTCAAGGCTGCTTGGGAACATGCTGGCTCACTTTTTATCTTTAAGATTGGCAATCAGTTTTTTTTTTTATTGTACTTTAGATAAAGGTTTATAGAACACAGTAGCTTCTCATTAAATAATTAGTACACATATTGTTGTGACACTGGTTGCCAACCCCACAACATGTCAACACTCTCCCCTTCTTAACCTTGGGCTCCCTATTACCAGTACCAACTTTCCTGCCCTGTTCTGCTTTCTCGTCCGTGCTCCTGGGTTGGCGCGCCCATTTTGTTTCATGGGCCTGTCTAATCTTTGGCTGAAGGGTGAATCTCAGGAGTGATCTCATTACACCCCGGGGGTATCCAGGGGCCAAAAGTCTGGACTTTTTTGTGTGTGTGAGTTAGAATTTTGTTCTACATTTTTCTCCAGTTCTGTCTGGGACCCTCTATTGTGATCCTTGTCAAAGCAGTCGATGGTGGTAGCTGGGATCATCTAGTTGTCCCGGACTCAGTCTAGCGGAGGCTGTAGTACCTGTGGTCCAGTAGTCATTTGGACTGATCTTTCCATTGTGTCTTTGATTTTCTTCATTCTCCCTCGCTCCAGACGGGGTGAGAGCAGTGGAGTATCTTAAATGGCCACTCATAAGCTTCTAAGACCCCAGACGCTACTCACCAAAGTAGAATGCAGAACGTCTTCATAAACTATGTTATGCCAATTGAGCTAGATGCTCCCCGAGACCTTGGTCCCCAACCCTCAACCCAGTAATTCAGTCCCTCAGGGAGTTTGGAAGTGTCTATGGAGCTTCCATGACCTTGCCTTGGACAAGTTGTGCTGGCTTCCCCAGTATTGTGTACTATCTAACCCTTCACCAAAGTTGCCACTTCTTTTTTGTCTATTTAGTGTTTTTCCATCCCCATCCCTCCTCTCCCCTCCCTTGTAACCCTTCAAAGATTGTTTGTGTGTGTAAACCTTTTCATGAATTTTTATAGTAGTGGTTTCATACAATATTTGTCCATTTGTGACTGACTTATTTCACTCAGCATAATGTCCTCCAGATTCATCCACGTTGTGAGAGGCTTCACAAATTTATCATTGCTCTTTATTCTTAGGTAATATCCCATTGTGTATGTACCATAGTTTGTTTATCCATTCATCTGTTAGTGGGCATCTAGGTTTTCCATCTTTTTGCTATTGTGAACAATGGTGCAGTGAACATGGGTGTGCATATATCTATTCATGTGACGGCTTTTATTTCTCTAGGATACATTGCTAGGAGTAAGATTGCTGGATCGTATGGTATTTATCTATTTCTACCTTTTTAAGGAAGTGCCATATCATTTTCCAAAACAGTTGTGCCATTTTGCATTCCCACCAGCAGTGCACAAGTGTTCCAATCTCCCCGAATCATCTCCACCATTTGTTATTTTTTGTTTTATTGATTCATGCCAATAAAACAATGTCGGGGTGAGATGGTATCTCATTGTGGTTTTGATTTGCATTTCTCTAATGGCTAGTGATTGCAACCACTTCCTCATGTGTCTGTTAGCTGCTTGAATATTTTCTTTGGTAAAGTGTCTGTTCATATCATTTGCCCATTTTTAATTGGATTATTTGTCTTTTTGTCATAGAGGTGTTGAATTTTCCTGTAGATTTTAGATATTAGATGTTTGTTAGATTTGTCATAACCAAAAGTTTTTTCCCAATCTGTAGGTTCTCTTTTTACTCTTTTGGTGAAGTCTACTGATGAGCCTAAGTGTTTAATTTTTAGAAGATCCCAGTTATCTGGCTTATCTTCTGGAGTTTGTGTATTGTTAGTTGTGGTTTGTATCCTGTTAATGCCATGTATTAGGACCTCTAGAGTTGATCTCTTTTTTCTTCTCCGATCTTTATAGTTTTTGGTTTTATATTTAGGTCTTTGATCCAATTTGGGTTAATTTTTGTGAGGGCATGAGGTATGGGTCCTGTTTTATTTTTTTGCAGATAGACATCCAGTTTTGCCAGCACCATTTGTTAAAAAGACTGACTTTTCCCCCATTTGATGGACTTTGGGCCCTTGTCAAAGACCAGGTGACCATAAGTGGTTTGTTGATTTTGTTGATCCTTTCAAAGAACCAAATTTGGTTTTGTTGATTTTTTCCTATTGTTTTTCTATTCTCTATTTCATTTATTTCTGCTCTGATCTTTATTATTTCCTTTCTTCTGGTGGCTGTGGGCTTCTTTTGCTGTTCTCTTTCTATTTGTTCAAGTTGTGCAGCTAATGTTTTGATTTTGTCCCCTTCTTCTTTTTTGATGTGTGCATCTATTGCTATAAATTGACCTCTAAGCATTGCCTTTTCTGTGACCGAAAGGTTTTGGTACGACGTCTTTTCATTCTCATCTGATTCTAGGAATTTTTTTTTACTCCATCTTTGATTTCTTCTATTACCCAGTGGTTTTTAAGCAGGCTGTTACTCAGTTTCCATGTAATCAGTTTTTTTTCCTTGCTCTTCCTGTTAATTTCTACTTTAATGGCATTGTGATCAGTGAAGATACTTTGTATTATCTCAGTGGTTTGGATTTTGTTGAGGGTTGCTTTGTGGCCTAAGATGTGAATTATTCTAGATAATGTTGCATATGCATTGGAAAAGAATGTGTACTTTGCAGTTGTTGGGTGGAGTGTTCTATATACGTGTATGAGGTCAAGTTGGCTGATTATGCCCTTTAGCTCTTCTGTGCTTTGTTAAGTTTCTTTCTAGATGTTCCATCTTTACCAAAAGTGGTGTGTTGAAGCCTCCTACTATTATTGTGGAACTGTCAATTTCTCTTTTCAGTGCTGTTAGTTTGTTTTATATATTTTGAAGCCCTGTCATTGGGTGCATAGATACTTATTATGGTATGTCTTCATGAAGGATTGTTCCTTTAATCATTACATAATGCCTTTCTTTGTCTTTTATGGTGGATTTTGTTTTAAATTCTATTTTTTCTGAGATTAGTATTACCTTTTTGGTAGCTATTTGCTTGGTATATTTTTTTTCCATTCTTTGATTTGTAATAAATTTACATATTTGCTACTAAGGTGTGTCTCTTGTAGACAGCATATTGATGGATCCTGTTTTTATATCCATTCTCTCTCTCTTTATCTCTTTATGGGTGCATTTAGGCCATTTATGTTCAGTGTAATTATTGATAGATGTGAGTTTATTGCTGTCATTTTGTAGTTGCCTTTTTTTTTTTTTTATGGTGCTAGCGCTTTCTTTGTTCCTCTTACTCTCCCGTGAATTCCTTTTGTTTGTGGATTTTTTTTTCCATTTCTTTCATTTTTGTAGATTTTGTGTTTACTGAGACTTTGTTTTTCTTCTTTTATTGTGATGAGTTGGTTTGTTAACCTTCTTGTGGTTACCTTGAAATTTGCCCTTATCTTCCTAAGTTTGAACCAGTCTTTTATTACTTGATGTCACCTTGACTTCCTTTCTGAAAGTTCTATACCTATACCATTTATTCCCTCTTTTATTGTTCTCACGTTGTTGTCATTTACAGATTAACCTCTCTGGTTCTCTCTTGTAAATCTTTTAGTTTTGTTTTATTCTTGAAAGTTTATTACCTAGGCTGGTATCTGGTTGATGCAGTCTTACATCCTAGATTCAGGCTGTTGTCTGATGTTGTTGGTCCTCTAACCAAAGGACTCTCTTTAATAATTCTTGTAAGTTTGGTTTTGTTTTTACATATTCCCTTAATTTCTGTTTATCTGGAAATGTCCTGATATCACCACCATATCTGAGCAAGAGTTTTGCAAGATATATTATCCTTGGTTGGCAGTTTTTTTTCTTTCAAGGTTTTATATATGTCATCCCATTGCCTTCTTGCCTGCACGGTTTCTGCCAAGTAATCAGAGCTTAGTCTTATTGTTCCTCCTCTGTATGTGACTTTTCATTTTTCTTGAGCTGCTTTCAGGATTCTTTCTTTGTCTTTGGTTTTACCAAGTGTGATTATGATATGGCTTGATGATTTTCTTTTGGGATCTATCCTCTATGGGGCTCGTTGAGCTTCTTGGATGGTCAGTTTTTCATCTTTCATATTAGGGAAATTTTCTGTCAGGAATTCTTCAATGATCCTCTCTGTTTCCCATTTTATCCCCCTGTTTGGGAACTTTGATCATGTGCAGATTTTTGCTTTTGACTGTGTCCCACATTGTTCTCAGGGTTTCTTCATTTTCCTTCATTCTATTCTTTGATTTTTCCTCAAAGTGTTATCCAAGAATTTGTCTTCAATCTCACTGACGCTGTCTTCCATTGTTTCAAGCCTGCTCCTCAAACCTTCTTTGACACCGTCCATTTCTGAAATCTTGTTTTTTATCTTTTGGATTTCTAATTGCTGTTTTTGTATGATTTCTAGTTGTGAATTTATTTTGACATATTGTTCCTATATTATTTTCCCAAATTCTTCCATTGTTTTGTCTCTTTTTTTCCATGATTTTGTCTATTTTTTCCCTCATTTTTCCCTTCATCTCTTGGATAGCCCTGAATATTAGAGATTTGAATTCCCTATCAGGTAGTTCCAGGGCCTTTCCTTCTACTGGAAGGTCATCTGGTGTTTTATTTTGGACTCCTTCTGCAACCATCATGTCCTGTTTTTTTTAATATGTTTTAATATTGTCTCCTGTCTTTGGGACATTCAGTAATTATTTTCCTTGTTTATTGCTTGTAGAATTGTTTCATCCTGCTTTTTGTTTTATTTGGCTATGTCTGAGCAGGTGGGCTGGGCATTCTTTGTTGTTTGCTCAGCTGGGGGTATGATACTTCACACCACCTTGTTCAATGGACAGGGCCAGTCACTCAGCTATGGTGAGGCAGGTCCAGTGGAGGGGGAGGGTTTGGGATAGGTCATTTGCAGCACATACTGGGGCCAATAGGGTGTGGCCAGGGGCAGTGCAGGGCAGGTTCTAGTAGACTATGCCTGTGCTGCTAGGGGGTGCGATGTTCAGTGCACAGTGCAGATTGGCAGGAGGGAGGCAGGAGGATGTGATGTGTGGAGCTAAGTGCATGTGGGAAAGAAGAGAAAGACGAGAGAGAAACAGAAGCAAAAAAAAAAAAAAAAGTGCTTAAGAAGCCTGCCATTGGAGTGGTGCAGATCCAGGGAAGCTGTGCGCTGGTGGCTATCTAGCTGGGCAGTGTGGCACAGCCCATCAGGAAAGGACAGATACAGCACGTGCAGCTAGGTGGGTGGGAGAGAGGAAAGGAAGGAAGGGAGAGAGAGAAGAAACCAAAAAAGAAAAAAAAAATGCCCCAAGGAACCCACTGGAAGCAGGTTCCCAGCTGAGTGGCAATGCACAGCCTGTCAAGAAGGAGCAGAGATGGCACATGACACCAGGTGTGCAGGAGAAGGGTAAGGAATTAAGGTAGAGAAAGACAAGAAACCAAGAAAGGAAAAGAGGAGAAAAAAAAAATGCCCAGAAGGAGAACACTGGTGTGGTGACGTGGACCGGGGAAGGGGTTCCTGAGCGAAGTGGCACTGCACAGCCCATCTAGAAGGAGCAGAGATGTCACATGGCACCAGGTGTTCAGGAGAAAAGAAACAAAGAATGGTAGAGAGAGAGACAAGGAAAAAAAAAAAAGCCCCAAGGGAGCCAAATGGCTTGGCGGCACAGACTAGGGAAGTGGCTCCCCAGCCAAGCAATGCTACACAGACTGTCAAGAAGGAGTGGAGATGACACATGGTGCCAGGTGTTCAGGAGAAAAGAAAAGAAGGAAGGTAGAGGCAGAGAAGAAACTGAGAAACAGAGAAAAACAAAAAGAAAAAAAATATGCCCCCAGGGAGCCCACCAGTGTGGCAGTACAGACTGGGGAAGTGGCTCCCCAGCCAAGTAGCACTGCACAGCTTGTCAAGAAGAAGCGAAGATGGCACACGGAGCCAGAAGTTTGAGAGAAAGGAGAGGAAGGAGATGAGAGAGAGAAGGAACCAAAAGAAGCTAAAATAAACCAACAAAAAAATGGCACTGAAGGAGCTGGCTGGTATGCGCGGGGAAAATACAAGCAGTAATGAGCCAGCACCTCCCCAGCCAAGTGACCTCGGCCAGCCAGAAAGCTGCAGAGGCCGAGCAGGGGAAAAAGGGCAGGGGGTGGGAAAGCATGTATCACTGGTTACTGGGTGGCCCGTTTCCTGCTGGGAGCTCCATGAAACTACGTTCCTGTACTCCCTGTTCACCACTCTTGGTGGCTGAGGCGTCCAAAATGGTGAATCTGTGCTGCATTAGGTGATAGGGGATCTCCACTCTGTAGCTCTCCTTGCTGTATGTTCTCTTGTCAGTTTCTTATTCTATTCAGTACTTGGTTGAGTTCTTTATTCCTTCATTTGACGTTCCAGGACTGATGTTTGTCTCTGTTTTACTTAGTTTTTCAGGTCTTTGCTATGGAGGAACAGTGTGGTGCTTCTGTCTACCGGCACCATGTTGGCACCACCTCTCTGGCAATTATTTTTAAATTAACATTTTTATAGGGTTTTACTATCCTGTAAGGTTGATGATCTTATTATAATCTGCATCTTAAAGATAAGCAAATTGAGGCTCAGGAACCTGCTCATATCCTTTGGATAGTAAAGGAGGAGCCAGGACTCAAACTCAGTATTCTGAATCCAAACACTGGGTTTTTTCTAATATCCAAGAATGGATGACTTCACAGGGCTCACCACTAATAACCACCGCAGCACACGCACCTGTGGACCTTCCAGCAGCTGCTGTTGTTGTCGTTAGTCGCTGTTGAGTCAACTCTGACTCCTAGTGACCTTACGTTTAACAGAACAAAACGTTGCCCAGTGCTGTGCTGTCTTCATGATCATTGGTATATCTGAGTCCATTGTTATGGCTGTTGTGTCAATCTATCTCATTGAGGGTTTCCCTCATTTTTGCTGACCTTCTACTTTACAAAATGTTCTTTTCTAGTGCTTGGTCTTTCCTGATGATGTGTCCAAAGTAAGCAAGTCAAAGTCTCACCATCCTAGTTTCTGAGGAGTGTTTTGGTTGTATTTCTTATAAGACTGATTCGTTAGTTCTTATGGCAGTCAACGGTATATTCAATATTGACCAACACCACGGTTTGAATGCATCAATTCTTCTTTTGACTTCCTTTTTCATTGTCCAGCTTTTGCGTGCATATGAGGCAACTGAAAAGACCATGGCTTGGGTCAGGCACACTTTGATTACCAAAGTAACAGTAGCTACAATGTCCTGTATCTCTGGCTGCTCAGTATCTCTCTGACCTCATCTTAAACCACTGCTCTCCTCTCCACTCACCCAAAATCCTCAAGTCACAGGCCTCCCTCTGCTCCAGGCATGCTTCCTCCTCAGGCCTTTGCACTTTGTGTTGCATCTGCCAGGAATTCTTTTCCTAGCAGGTGTCCGCATGGCCAAGACCCTCAGCCTCTTTCAGTCTTTACTCAAATATCACCTCGTCAATGAGGCCTTCCCTTGTTGTTGTGAGTTGCCATGCAGTGGATTCCCTAGCCATCCTATTTACAAGTGCCCTTCCCCACTCTCAGCACTCCCCATGCCCTCTCCTGATTGATTTTCTTCTGTAGCCCCTATCATTGTCTAATATACTATGTATTTTACTTTATATATTATCATCTGCCTCCCCACAACTAGACTGTCAACCCCATGAGGCAGGGAATTTGTTCACTGCTATAGCCCCAACACCTGGAACAGCATGTGGCACTCAGGAGGGGTTCATTCTTTCTTGAATGAATTGAATGCCTCTATAAAATACCCCCAGAGTCTGGATTATCTGTGTCAATAGCAAAGGATTATACAATCCCAATGACAGGTGATAGATACATCAAACCAACTAACAATTTACTTTATCATGCTTTGTTTCAATTTTAAGACAGTGTCTTAGTTATCTAGTGCTGCTATAACAAATACCACAAGTGGATGGCTTTAACAAACAGAAGTTTATTTTCTCACAGTTTTGTTGTTGTTGTTAGATGCCGTTGATTTGGTTCTGACTCATAGCGACCCTATGTACCAAAGAATGAAACACTGCCTGGTCCTGTGCCATGCTCACAATCGTTGTTATGCTTTAGCCCATTATTGCAGCCACTGTGTCAATCCACCTTAGTGAGGGTCTTTCTCTTTTCCACTGACCTTGAATTTTACCAAGCATGATGTCCTTCTCCAAGGACTGATCCCTCCTGACAACATGTCCAGGTATGTAAGACACAGTCTCCCAATCCTTGCTTCTAAGGAGCATTCTGGTTGTACTTCTTCCAAGACAGATTTATTCATTTCTCACAGTTTAGGAGGCTAGAAGTCCAAATTCAGAGTGCCAGCTCTAGGGGAAGGCTTTCTCTATCGGCTCTGGAGGAAGGTCTTGTCTCTTCTAAACTTCTGCTCCTGGGCAACCTTCATGTGCTTGGCATCTCTTTTCTCCCATTTCTGTTCTGTTTAATCTCTTTTATGTCTCAAAAGAGATTGACTCAGGATAATCCTGCTTCATTAACATAACAAAGACAACCCATTCCCATAACCACAGGCACAGAGGTTAGGATTTACAGCACATATTTTGGGGAAACATCATTCATAACATACAGTAACACAGGAATTAGCCCAGTTTAACAATATTTGCCTTCCATAAGCATTTTACACTGATACATGACTGTGAGGGGCAGAACAAGGGAAAGGAGACCCACCTAGGATTCACAGTATGCTGCAGAGTTCACCTGCATACAAGATTATCTTCCTCACTCCCCAAAAGAATGAGTCAATACCTATGCAAAACTTGAGGGCCGTTAGTAGGCACAAAATAGATCATCTCCCAGAGCTGAGCCCTGACCACCTTCAGGGCATCCCATGCAATATTCTCCCGGGTACTTTCCGCGCTGTTCCTGAGACCTGCTGAGCTTCCTCCCACCGTGCTGCCCCTGGGCTTTCCGTTTTCTATGCCTCGAATGATGAGGGCAGTGATGGTTCATGGTAGAATTCTCACCTTCCATGTGGAAGGCCTGAGTTCAATTCCCAGCCAATGCATCTCATGTACGTCTACCGCTCATCTCTCAGGGGAGGCTTAGGTGCTGCTGTGACAACGAACAGATTTCGGAGGAGCTTCCAGACTAAGACTAGGAAGAAAGGCCTGGTGATCTACCTTCGGAAACCAACCAATGAATACTCTATGGCTCACAATAGTCCAATCCAAAACCAATCATAGGAAGCATTCAGGACTGGGCAGTGTTTCATTCCATTGTGCATGGGGTCACCATGAGTACAGGGCCAACTCAACAGCAACAAATAATATGCCTGGAATGTTGTCTTTTCCTTGCCCTATCTCTACCTACAGCCCCCTACTTCTCTCTTTACCCTTCAAGTCTCAGCCGAAATAATGCCTCCGCAGGGAGGACTTTGGATCCTCTGGGCAGAGCTAACCACTCCTTCCTACAATAAAAGCATCCAGTACAAACACTGCAATTATGCTGCATTACAATTGTTATTTTATTCCCAGGTCCTTCTCCCCAGGAGACTTTAGGAGGCTGGAGGGCAGAGACTTAGTTGGTGCCGTATCTGCAGGCACAGGCATAGCCTGGGACACACAGCAGGATGGCGTGAGTGATGGAGGGGCTTCAGGCACCACAGGCCCTGTAAACAAGGAACGACAACAGCTGGGCCCAGGCAGATGTTTCTCATTTATCATCCCTGGCCCTGGAGGACAGGTAAACTGTGCTCCCAGTGAACCTGACACCCTGAAACAAATGAGCAGCTAAAGTAGAGGGTAATCATTTGCATATGAGGATTATTCATTTCTGAGCAAGGTTCACCATTGGGTTCTTTTAAATAATGTGTATCTTTGAGTCGGAATCGATGGCAGTAGGTTTGGTTTTTGGCTTGAGTGCCCTCAAAAGTAAGAGTCAATCTTCAAACAGGTAATAATTTGAACTCAGCCTAGGAGACTCAAATCTATTGCGCTAAATAAGGTATCCCCATTGAAAGAAAACCTGGTGAAATCAGCATCGCTTTCTATTTGCCTGTGATGCTCACTGCTGCGTTCACTGGCCATGGGCGTCTGTACAGTGCCAACAGACAGAGCAGCAAAAACTCAGCAAGGCATCAAATCCAGGTTCAGAGAAGGCCGTGCGGGGCGGGGTGGGGGGTGGGGACGACTAGCCTGAGCAATAAAATAGGCAGGGATTTTGTCTTCTTTTTTTTTTTTTACTTCATTATAGCATTCCCAATGCTGAAAATATTCCCTGGCACATAGTTGGTACCCAATAAATATTAGTTGAATGAATGTATGAATAAGGGATCCTAAAATATCACTGCAAAAAACAAACAAGGTGGAGAAGACATTAGGGCACTGTAGTTGGAAGGAACTCTTTAATAAGCCACTAAGGGTCATGAGACCCCCCAAGAGGCAACTCACTTCACAAGGAGAAATCAGTTGCCGTTGAGTCGATTCCAACTTAAAGCAACCCCATGTGTGTCAGAGTAGAACTGTGCTCTATAGGGTTTTCAATGGCTGATCTTTCAGAAGCAGGTCCCCAGGCCTTTTTTCTGAGGCACCTCTGGGTGGGCTTGACCCTCTAACCTCTTGGTTAGCAGCTGAGCGCATTAATAGTTGGCACCACCCAAGGACTCCCACATAACATATGGCGACTGAATTGCCATCCAAGGAGCGTGGGTCCAGTTAACTGAAGGTCCCTTTGTTTTACTAAGTGGAATACACATGTTCTTACCCGCAGAACAAGGGAACTGCCCCAGCTTCTTCCTTTTCCACCCTTTCTCCAGGCAGTGCTCAGGCTCTCATCCAAAAAAACAAAAACCCCTTGCTGTCGAGTCAATTCTGATTCACAGTGACCCTAGAGGGCAGAGTAGAACTGCCTCATAGGGTTTCAAGGAGCAGCTGGTGGATTCAGCTGTAGCTCTTAACCACTATACCACCAGGGCTCCTCTAAGCTAAAGAAACATTAAATATTTAAAGAACATTTGTTTCAAAGCGCACAAAATTATTAGAAATCATGAGGTAACCACGCTCCTCCCTCTGGACTTGGTCATAATTTAATCCAGGACCATTTATAAGAAAGAGCTAGCTGACAGTTGGTTCCATGGTACAGTGTGACCTCCAGGTTGTTTCTGCATGAAAAATCTCCACCGGTGGGCTATAACCATAATTTTAAAAATGTGGCCATGTGGGAAGGAAATTAACATTTATCTGGAGCCAATCATATGCCAGAATGCATAAACTAGACACTTTCAATATATTATTTAATCCTTATGACCACACTATGAGGTAGGTGTTGATACCCCTTTTGCAGATAGGAACTGAGGCCCAGAGGTACTATTTAACTTGTCTAAGTTCACCCAGCCAATTTGTCACAGGCTGTCTGATTCCACACCAATTCAACATGCAGCTCACAGATGGCATTCAGAAAACCTTTGTGTGTTTAAGAGCCTCGAATCCTTTTATTCAAAAAGTTCTGCTGACTCAGTGCCTGACAGCATTTGATCCGGTGTACTGAGTGCAGCTGGACACAGGACAGCAAGAGGACCTGTGACGTCTCCCAAGAGACACTGCAAAGCTCCAAAGCATCCGTTTTCCTAAGCACACTGTCAGCCTAGCCAGTCTATTTTGACTTAATGACTTCTGACTGCAGCGCCCGTCTGAGTGATAACGAGCTACACAGAATGAGACGGTGTTGCTGGGTTGCACAGGCCCCCAATGAGAATAGCTTCACTCCCCTTGCAAAGCAGCCAGGGTGCAGAGTGGCATTGTTCCTCAGAAAAATAACACCATGGATACATTGCAGGGGTGTAGGTGGGAATGGCAAAGAACGGAGGAACATGCTAGCACTGTCTACTTAAAATAGCAAAAGCCCCAGAAAGACATGAATGCAATAATTCTAACCTGTTAAACTAAAAACATTCCTCAGGTCCTCTTGGGAAACTTCATTTTGCTTCACAAGGTGGGAGGTGAACCAGCTTCTTAGAGGTCAGTTTCATTTGGAGATTTTTTTCTTCTAGTCTCCAACTAATTGGCACATGAGAAGAGTAGATATAACTTGAGTATGCCAAGTCAAAATGTGGAGGCTTGGAATGAGCTTTGTTTTTAAAAGGTCTCCCTTTTCATAAGCCCATTAATAAACCTTTGACCCAGGAATTACACTCCTAGGAATAAAGATACTCTCTAGGTTTTCTGGGTTCAATCCAGGTCTGCCATTTACCTTGGGCAAACACCTCATTTATCCGTGCGTGTTTCCTCATCTTTAAAACAGGGATAATAAAATTATCTACCTGTGAGGTTTTTGTAAAGATTAAATGAGATAATCCATGTAAATCAGCACAGTATATGGTACATAGGAAACACTCAATTGTTTATTATTATTTTAAAGACCCAATCATAAATATGGACTAGGAAAAAAAATTGTAAATGCCTAAGGTTTATGCGCAAAGATGTTCACTGCAGCACTGTTTATATAATGTAAAATTTGAAACAAACGAAAAATCCAAAATTAGGTGACTGATGAAGTACAATGGGCTACATACCCAGTCACTGAAAGACAATGCAACCATTGAAAATTCTGGCTATGAAAACTACATGCCATAAAAAAAATGTTTATAATGTAGGAAAAAACCAGTATATAATATTATGTATATGTTACATTTACAACTGTATGAAACAAATTCTATAAATAGGAAAAAAAAAAAAGATCCAAAGGAAATACATGAAAATGCTGAAATGGCGTTAGGACACATTGACTCTGGATAATTTTTAGTCTTATGTTCTCTATTTTCCAAAGTGTTTTATATAAACCAAACCCGTTGCTGTCGAGTCAATTCCGATCCATAGTGACCCTACAGAACAGAGTAGAACTGCCCCATAGAGTTTCTAAGGAGCACCTAGTGGATTCGAACTGCCAACCTTTTGGTTAGCAGCCGTAGCACTTAGCCACTATGCCAGCAGGGTTTCCTTATTTTATATAGCTGCCTTATTTTTAAAGTAAAAACAGAGGAAGTCTTCAATTTATTTTAAAATTTACTTTTTTGAGTGTAGTCTACCCTAAGGCCCAGGGTTGTGGAACTGAGTGCTTTTTCCATTTATTTCATTATTATCTTCAGGAAAGAGGACCAGAGGGCAATAGAGCAGGAAAAAAAAAATTTGCCAGGATTTTAAATTGTGGGTAATTGGTTCTTTAGAAATTTCAGTAAACAAGCTTGTGTTTGTCCTTATTTAGGACACGCTGTCTAGTCATTGGAGTCCCTGGGAGATGCACATGGTTAACTCACTTGGCTGCTAACCTAAAGGGTGGAGGTTCAAGTTCACCCAGAGGCATCCCGTGATAAAAGTCTGGCAATCTACTTCCAAAAAAGGTCATTGAAAACCCTATGGAATACGGTTCTACTCTGACACACATGGGGTCACCATGAGTCAGAATCAGAATTTGCGTTGTTGTTGCTGTCTGATAATTACACACCAATTTCACATCCACTTCCCTGTGGTTGCTACGAATGTTCTGGCTGACCCTCGTTCAAGGTCACTAAGGCCAAGCAAGCTGCAGGAAAGGCAGGTTGCAGCCAGTCAGTGAGCCTGCCTTGGTGCTCAGGAGGGACAAAATGAACTTACTGAAAACCCAAGTTTGTCTCGCTTCTTACCACCACCAGCCTCCAATCCACCCCTCCCTCACTCTCCTTTAACTCGAGTACTGTCTTTGCATTTACTTCAGCCTGTGAGCCCAGTGCTATGTTAGGGGCTGAGGACAGAGGTGGATGAGGCTCAGTACCTGCCTTCAAAGGGTTTGCAGTCCCACTGAGCGAGCAGACAAGTCAGCACAGTCACAGTGCAATATGACAATGGTCATGAAAGAATCGAGACTAGTGTTGAAGAGCCAAAAGCATGGGGCACTAACAAGAGTCAAGGGGGCCAAGGTCAATGGCACAGCGGAGGCAGCATCTGAAGGAGTTTCAAAATGAGCAGACATTTTGCCAGGCAGAAAAAGGGCTGGGGCTAAGGGTATTCCATGCCGAGAACAGCAAGCACAAAAGCAGAGCTGTGTGAGGTAATGGTATAGTTGGGGAAGGCTGTCCAATTCAGTGTGGCTGGTGTTTCTTGTGGCTCATTCAGGTGGGGAGAGGGAGGATCAAGAGGTGTCAGCATGTGAAGAATCAATGCTAAGGCACCTGCCCTTAGTCTTTTAGGTTAATAGCCAATAGAAGTCTTGAAGCAGGAAAGAGACATGCTCAGATTTTAATTTCAGGAGCGTAACACTGGTACCAGTGTGGAGGATAAGCACCTTGGAGGGGAGTAACCAGCAGCAGGGATATACATAAGGAGGTGGCTGCAGTAGTCTAAGGGCTACTAACTAGGACTTTAACGAGGGCCTTGCAATAGGAACAGAAGTGAGAAACCGGATCAGGGAGCTGTGACTGAGGTGGAGATGAAAGCCTGGTTGACTGGTGGGATGTGGAGAGTGAGACAAAAGAAATTCAGGGTGGCCACAGACATGTCATTAACTAAAATAGGAAACTCAGGAGAAACGGACTCGGTGGGGGAATGAGGAAAGATAATCAACTGTTTGGAACAGGTTGAGTAGAAGTGCCTGGGGGCATCTGGGCTATAAATACATAAAAAAAGAAAATAGCTCTGGCTGGAGACATTGATCAGGAGATGATAGCACAGCAGTGCGTGAGTGCTCTAGAAACAGGTAAGCACCCAGGTGGACTAGACAACAGA
Organism: Elephas maximus indicus; assembly: GCF_024166365.1. Taxonomy (NCBI): domain Eukaryota; kingdom Metazoa; phylum Chordata; class Mammalia; order Proboscidea; family Elephantidae; genus Elephas; species Elephas maximus. Next base: position 38,681,593 of record NC_064837.1, on the reverse strand, counting down.
ATTCTTGGGAATCATAACGCTTCAGACGACCCTCAAAACTAGATTTGGAGGGTTGCCCAAGGGTTTATTGTGGCTCTAAGCTCTGTGAAGAGTGTTTTCTTTCCCATGGCCAAGCATGATGGATTCACAGTTCAACTTTTTAGCTGTTTGCTTTTATTGGCGCTGGAAAAGCAGCAGTATGGAGAGGGGGAGACTTCAGGATTGGATAGAACTGGGTTCATGCTCCAGAGTCCTGACTTAGCAGTCAGTTAACCTCTCTGACCCTCAGTTTCCTGCACTGCAGAAGAGGGAGAATGGCACCTAATACCCGCAGAATCATTAGGGTTAAGATATGGTATATGTCCAGTAAATACTAGGCCCCAAACTGCTTGAAAACATGAAAAGTCTGTAACCTTGGTCCTATGTACATCACATAAACTAAATCAAAAACCTTCTCTTGCTGAAGATACATCTACAGAATTTACACTCTTCAGGCCCCAACTAGTATATTTTAAACGAAAAATGTGTGTTAAGTAATGTCTGAGTTGGCTCTAGCATTTCAGTTATTAAAAAGAGACTAGGACTAGAAAGTTCTAAATGACCGGGTGTATTTCTTTTCAAGGAGGAGGAGGAGGAAGAGAAGAACTAGTGTATGAATTACAAATGCTAGATGAGCTCAAAACCCAAACCAGACCTGCTGCCGTTGAGATGATTCCTGATTCCAACTCATAGCGATCCTACAGAACAGAGCAGAACTGCCCCATGGACTTTCTAAGGAGTGCCTGGTAGATTCGAACTGCCAACCTTTTGGTTAGCAGCCATAGCACTTAGCCACTATGCCACCAGGGTTTCCAGATGAGCTGAAGCTTTCAAAAATGCAATATCCCCTGAAATCTTTTTAAAACAAAGCAATAGTTTAGCTTAACTAGTAAAGACTGTCTTCTGCCTTGAGCACTGTGCTCTTTTAAGAACTATCTATAGGGGATCAAATTGACACCAGCAACTTGAGAAATCAGATGGGAAACTTAGGGGGCAGTGAGTTTGCACATCTAAATGGGAGGAAAAACTGGGAAAAGGAGGGTGAGAATGGTTGCACAACTCAAGAGTGTAATCAATGTCACTGAATTGTACATGTAAAAACTGTTGAATGGGTGTATGCTCTGTTGTGTATATTCTCAACAACAAAAAGAAAATTATGAAAACACTGCATCATCATTTTACCAGTCATCTCATTTACAGACAGTGGAACAAGTCGAAATAACAATTTTATTCTAGTCTACAGCACAATTTTTTACATACATTTTAGTGGTTTTGACAGTGTTACTTTTGAGCAAACTTTAAATGAACTCACAAAGAGTAAATATATTAGAAATAAAATATACACAGTAAAACAAGAGGCATCCAGATGTTTAGAAGCATGCACACAGGTGGTCTGGTTGATGCAATCACTGGGTACCTTGCCTATTTGCGAATTCACCAGCAAATACCAGTTCTTCTGCTCCTCATGCCCATATCCTTCAAAGCCAGAGGCATTCTAAACACACACACACAAAACAAACCCTCTTTTAAAGCCACATCAGTACAAACACAGAACCAGCAAGGCTAAGTGTGTGATTCGATTTAACCATTTGATCAAGCCCATTACGAGAAACAGATAATACCTGGCATCTGTTCTAAAGGCAAGGTTTTTTCACTTATTAAAACACCAATAGGAGAGATTTACCAACAGAGCAACTAATACGTTAATCTTAATATAAGACACAGAGAAAACCAAAAATAACACGTTAAATACCACTCCACTGAGCCAGGATACAACCCATGGGCTACAGATGCATGCGTTTCTGTCAAACGATGCTTTAAATACTTTTGTATTAAAAAAAAAAAAAAGTACATTGGGAAAGACTGAGGAAAGATAGAAGTGTGAATTTACACATCTAATTCCACAATTTAAAATGAATATGAAACCGATAAGGTAAAGCTAAGTGACAAAAACATAACCATTGGGCACCAAACGGGCAATACAATTATTCACTGTAAGTCATAACGTTGCTCAGGAGTTTTCGGAAGATGACCAACCCCACAATGTTATCGCCACACAGACATGAAAACTCATCTACTACTTACTGAAAGAGACCCTGAAAAAAACATGGCAAAGGCATAGAGAGAGGAAAAAGGTGGATCTTTTGAAAAACTTAATGATATCAAAACACTTTTTCCATCACTGGTAAACCACACTAGCTCAAGTATATGGCCCAAAGCAGCACTGTTCAAGGTTAGAGGTTGGCAGAAAAGTTTGGAAAACTGCAGGTTTTAAAAATTGGCAATTTCTCCACACTTATTAAAACTGTCAGAAGAGGTATCATGTTTATTCCTTTGTGGAATGTTCACTGCTTGCTGCGAGAACTCACGACATGAAGGAAGTACCGCAGAGATGTACTTTCGTGAAATCTCTTTTTAAAAATTTACAAAAAACTAAAGTTTCTATTTAAAAAATAACCATGTTATGCCAAGATGAAACATGGTAAAGAGTAGTGTAAGTTCTGTCCATGATTCTTTATACAGCTAATGGGAAAGTGATAGAAACGATTTTTTTTCTTTTTTTCGTAAAAAGGAAGCTGACTTTTACGACCTGACCTAGGAATTTAGAAAAATCATGTAGTAAAATCTGTAAAACGAAAATACAAAATTCTGGTTTGTAAACATCAGTTGGCCAAGTCTATCCAGAGTCCTTCATGATAGTGGAATGGAATGAATAATTAATTCACTATCTTATTTACTTGCTGTGAGAGGGGAAAGCTAGAACCCAGCTTTGGAGACTTTCACAGTAATTACATTCAAAAGATATAAAGAAAGTCAGTGCAGTTGTCTTTTTCTTCTTTCCTGAGCAATTTCAGCTCTTACCCCACTCCCAAGTGTCATCATTGAAATAATACTGGTTTGGAGACCTAGTACAGATTCATCACAAATGTCGCATAAAGTCTGTGGGACTTCGGTAAAGATATTTCCAAATGGCGTAGTAATGAACTGCAGCTGCCGTGGCCACAAACAGGTGCCAGATGGCATGGGCAAACGGAATGATGCCGTCGCTCTTGAAGAACACAACTCCCAAACAATAAATTAAGCCCCCACAGGCAAGCTCATGAAGTCCGTCGGTGTTATTCTGTCAACAGGGGGAGAAATAAAAAGGTGTAGGTGTTACTGTGATGGGCAAAGCTACAGAGATAACTGTAATTCCCCCCGAGCCTCCTGATTTTCAAGACAATGAAGCCCTGCACATACAGAATTCTGATCTGTAAGTATGAATGAAACATAAAAGAAGTCCCTCAGACACCTACCTAGATTGCGCTTTGTACTGACAGTCTTGATTTGACGAAGCACAGTCACATTACAGGTCTCATACTAAACCCAGCATATTCTGCTCACCTATAGCAGGTCTGGACAGAGCCCTGGTGGTGTGTAGTTAAGGGTTCAGCTGCTAACTGAAAGATTGGTGGTTTGAACCCACCAGCCGCTCCATGGGAGACAGATGTGGCCGTCTGCTTCTGTAAAGATTACAGCTTTGGAAACCCTACGGGGCAGTGGTACTTGAAGGCAATGAGTTTTTATAGCATGTCTAAGCAGACAGTAATCATGGCCATGTCATCCGGAAAGACCAACTGCTAGAAAAGGACAGCGTGTTTGGTAAAACAGAGGGTCAACAAAAATTTAGAAAACTTCAGCGAGATGGACTGACAAAATAGCCAGAACAATGGACTCAAATATACCAACGATCACGAAGACAGTGCAGGACCAAGCGCCGTTTCATTGTTATACAAAGTCACCATGAGTTGGAGCCCACTGAATGCCAACTACCAACAGCAACAACAATCGTGGCCACACATGGTAGTTTGTTTTAATAAAGGACAATCCTTGGTTTTCATTTCCTCCCTTTAAAAACTTAGGCAGTGCTTGGGGAGCTGATGAAGAAACGAGTCAGACCCCTATAAATCTGCTGGATACTGAGGACTAGGACTAGAAAGGCGGCAGGTTACGCAGGATGGGTGGAGACCTGAGCCAGACCACGGCGGGGCACTGGAAGGGGATGGGTGTGGGGGTATCCCAGAGGCCTGGGCACCCTTCAGGTTACACAGGATGGGTGGAGACCTGAGCCAGACCACGGCGGGGCACTGGAAGGGGGTGGGTGTGTGGGTATCCCAGAGGCCTGGGCACTGAAGGCTGCACCCTTATGAGCATTGGAGCAGGTCCCTGGGCCAAGTCCAGGAAGGAGCAAAAGAAGACTCTAATACAGCCACCTACTCTGAATGGGTCATATAGGCCTAGGGTAAACGCAACGACAGCAAAAAGGAGAAGCCAACCCAAATTGATACCAGCTTTCTCATTAACCTTGGTAAGGTGGGACTTCAGCCAGATTTATTTTGACTAAAAAAGTAAAAAAAAAAAAAAGCAGTTATTATTTCCTAAAAGTTATACAGCAGGTAACACCCAGTATACAAACAAAATTATTCTCTGTGTGTATGCATGAATCGCATCTTTCCAGGAGATGGTTAAGGCTTTCAGCAAACTCTCGCAGGGGCATATGATTTCCAAATCTAAGAGTTACTCATCTAATACAGCCTCCCAATTGTAAAGATGAAGAGACACAGGCATAGAAGTGTCTCCTAACTGGTCACAGTCCCCCCAAATACCACTCTTTTTCCTTTCTGTCAAAATAATGAGCAAAGGTCCAAACCTGGTACACAGGCTGGTTTTGACACACATTCTAGTTAACAGATAGGTCCTCAAGACACTTCAAGATACCAACTTTATTTTACCAACTTTCAAAGAACTACAGCATAGTGAATCCTAAACTGAACAAAAGGTGTTTCCTTCATTATTAATAATCATTATTGGCACTGGTTTTTTTTTATTGTTACTATGCACCAGCCATCGTTTTTAGCACTTCTATGCCTTTATTTACTCATTTAATTTTCACAACAACCCTAAGTTAGGGACTTATATTATCCCCACTTTACAGAGAGAGGTCAAGGAACTTGCCTAAGGCCATTTGTTTTTAAGTGTCAGAATCAGAATTCGACAAAGGTGGCTACTGGATCCTCTCCACCCCCTTTGTTTTTAAATTGCGGGTTGACAGAGCACCCAATGGGCAAAGATGGAACAATCTGAGCAACAAAATAAAGTACGATTGAATGATAACCCAGAATATAAAATAAATATCCATGAGTTCACACTGATACACACAACTAGCCCAATACCCCAGGAGTTCCCTTCCCCAATCTTAGACACCCCTGCCACCAAGGCAACCACTGCTCTTATGCCTACCACCACCGTTTATCTGTTCTAGAACTTTACATACATGGAATTATATACTATGTACATTTTTGGGTCTGGCTTTTATTTATTTATTCAACACAATGTTTTCGAGATTCATCCACATGTTTGTGTATATCAGTTGTTCATTTCTTTTTATTGCTTAGCATTCTTTTGATTTACTCAATGTAACTTATCAATTCTTTCCATTTTGTGACTGTGATAATACTAACATTTACACTCTTTTACAAGTCTTCTTGTAGATAAATATTTTCATTTTTGTCAGGTAATACCTGAGAGTGACACTGTTGGATCATAGGGTAAATGTAAGCTTAATTTTTTTAAGACATTCCTAAACAATTTTTTTGAAGTGGTTATAGCATTTTACAAGGAGCCCTGGTGGTGCAATGGTTAAGCACTCAACTGCTAACCAAAAGGTCTGCGGTTCGAACCCATCAGCAGCTCCTGGGGAGAAAAGACCTGGTAATCTGCTCCCATAAAGATTACAGCCTAGGAAACCCTGTGGGGCAGTTCTACTCTGTCTTATAGGGTCACTATGAGTTGGAACAGACTTGATGGCACACTAAACATATCATTTTACATTCCTACCAACAATGTATCAGGGTTCCAGTTACTTCACATCCTTGACAATATTTGCTGTTGTCAATCTTTTTAATTTTAGCCATTCCACAGGCAGGCTACATAGTGGGAGCTCCTTGTGGTTTTAATTTTCACTTCCCTAGTTTTTTTGTTTGTTTAGTTTCCCTGATGACTTATGATATGGGGCACTTTTTCCAGGGCTTATCAGACACTTGCATATCTTTATTTGTGAAGTCCTGTTCAAGTCTTTACATTTTTATAGGATAGTTTTTATTATTGAGTTGGAATTAAAAAAAATAAAAAATATATATATATATACATATATATATATATATTCTTATACCCTTTGTCAAATACCTAGAGAGCAAGTATCTTCTCCCAACCTGAGACTTGTCTACTCATTTTCTTACTAGTGTCTCCTAATGAGCAAAAGTTTTTAATTTTGAAGAAGTCCAAATGATCATTTTTTTCTTTTATGGTTGGTTCTTTCTGGGTCCTAAGAAATCTTTGGTGTTACCTTAAAACCATGATGAATGCTCCTATTTTATCTTCTAGAAGCTTTCTAGTTTTGGCGTGGTTTACGTTTAAGACTATGATCTACCTCAAATGACTTTTTGTGCAAGGAATGAAGTTGAGGTCCATGGTTTTCCACATGGATATCCTGCTGCCCCACATCATTTGTTGAAAAGACTTCCCATTCACCATTTAATCTCTTTGATGTCTTTGCCTAAAATCAATTCACCATGTAAGTGTGAGTCTATTTTTAAGCTTTTCATTCGGTCCCATTGATCTGTCTATCTTTAATACCACATTGTCTGGATTACTATAGCTTTATAGTAAGTCTTCAAATCAGGTAGCATTAAGTCCTTCAACTTTGTCCTTTTTTTTTTTGAAATAGTTTTTGGCTATTCCTTTGCCATTTCCAAATCAATTGTAGAATCAGCTTGTCAATTTCTAGAAAAAGGGTCTGCTGGGACTGTGATTTGGATAGTGTTAAATTTATGAAATTTATGGATCGATTTGAGGAGAATCAACATCTTAATGACACCGAGCCTTATAAGTCATGAACATGGTCTAGCGCTTATTTAAGTCTTAATTTCTCAGCAGTATTTTGTAGTTTTCAGTGTAGGGGCTGACACATCTTTCATTAAATTTATCCCTGAATTTTTATGCTTTTTATGTTATTATAAACAGTATTATTTTAAATGTCATTTTCCAGTTGCTAGTTGCAAGTATGCACTAGTTTTTTGTTTTTTTTTTTTTAGTTGCAAGTATACGTAAATAGAGTTGATTATTATATTCTGACCTTGTATCCTACTACCTTGCTAATTTTTTTCTTACCTTTAGTAACTTTTTGTAGATTCTTTTCCTACCTGTATGCCCTATGTCATCTGTGAATAAAGACAGAGTTACCTATTCTTTTCCAATCTGTAGGCCTTTCACTTCCTCTTTTCATCTTGCTGTACTGCTAGAACCACAGTTCAGTGTTGAAAAGAAGTGGCAAGGACAGACACTGTGGCCCTGTTCCCAATCTTAGAGGAAAAGCATTCCATTTCTCACTACTAAGGATGATATTAGCTGGTAGGTTTTCCATAGATGCCCTTTAATGAATTTATGACGTTTCCTTCTATTTCAAATTTGCTAATTTTTTTTTTTATCAAGAACAAGTAGCCAATTTTTTTCAAATGTCTTTTCTGCATCTGTTGAGACAACCAAATGTTTCTCTCCTTGTTTCTCTCCAGGAGAGCTTTAATGACTAATTACCAAACCAACCTTGCATTCCTGCAATAAAGCTAATTTGGTTATGATGTATTATTCTTTTTATATATTAGTTAATTATATTTGAAAATAGGAAATGCCGGTGACGTAGTGGTAAGTACTATGGCTGCTAAACAAAAGGTCGACAGTTGCAGTCCACTCCTTGGAAACCCTATGGGGCAGTTCTACTCTGTCCTATAGGGTCGCTATGAGTCAGAATCAACTCCATGGCAATGGGTTTGGGTTTTTTGGTATATATGAGAATATTTTGTTGAAGACCTTTCTGTCCATTTTATTAAGAATATTGGTTTGTAGTTTTCTTTTCTTGTAATATCTTGGTCTGATTTTGGTATCAGGGTAATGTTGGCCTCACAAAATGAATTGGGAAGTGTTCCTTCCATCTCTGTTTTCTGAAAGAGTTTGTGCAGAGTTCACATTATTTCTACCTTAAACATGATAGAATGAATCAGTGAAGCTACTTGGATGTGAGATTTTCTTTGCAGGAAGGCTTTTAATTATAAATTTAATTTCTTTAATAGATACAGAGCTATGCAGATTTTTTGTTTCTTTTTGAGTCTGTTGTGATAGACTGTGTCTTTTAAGAAATTTGTCCATTTTATCTAAGTTGCTGTATATATGGCATAAAGTTAATTATAATATTCCTTTATTATCCTTTTATAATATATGTAGATCTATACTGATACTCCCTTTTTATTGCTGCTATTGATATTTTATGTTTTCTTTATTTCTGAATCAGTCTACTTAAGTTTTACCAACTGTATTGATCTTTTCAAAGAACGAACTTTTGGCTTTGTTAATTTTCTCTATTGTTTACCCATTTCATTCTTAATTTCTTTGATTTTCATTCTGTATTTCTTTACTTCCAGGTATTTTGGGATTAATTTGCTTTTCTTTCCTAGCTTAAGGTGGAACTTAGATCACCGATTTTAGAACTTTATTCTTTTATTAGGTTGTGTTTTCATTATCATTCAGTTCAACCTATTTTCTAATTTCCTTCAGATCTGTCCATTGACCCAAGAGGTCATTTAGAAATGTATTGTTTAATTTTCAAATATTTAGGGATTTTCCACATTTTCTTTGTTGTATGATTTCAATTCTTTTACATTTATCGAGGATTATCTCATGGCCCCGCCTATGATCTATCTTGATGAGCATCCCATACTTTAAAAGCATTTGCATACTGCAGTGATTGGGTATAGTGTTCTAAAATGTCAATTAGGTTACATTACTGATAATGTTCAAGTCTGCTGTTCTTACTGTTTTTTTGTCTACATGTTAAATTACTTGTTCAGTTACTGAGACAGAAGTGTTAAAATCCCCAATCACAATTGTGGATTTGTTTCCCCTTTACTTTGGTTAGATTTTGCTCCACGTATTTTGAAGCTCTGTTACTAATAACTTAAGTACACCAACATTTAGGATTGTTTTATCTTCTTGATGAAAGACCCCTTTTATCATTATGAAATGTCCTCTTAATTCTTGGTATTGATTGTCTACTTTATCTGACATTAATATAGCCATTTCAATTTCCTTAATGATTAGTGTTTTCATGGCATACCTCTTCCATCCTTTTACTTTTAACCTACCTGTGGCTTTATAATTAAAGTGTGTCTCATACAAATGGCATAAAGCTAAATCTTGCTTTTTTATCCAGTTTGAAAATCTCTGCCTTTTAACTACAAGTGTTTAGGCCATTTTTATTTAACATAATTATCGATATGGTTGCTTTTAAGTTTCTCACCTTGCAATTTGTTTTTTACTTGGTCTCATCTAGTCTTTGTTTCCTTTATCTTCTTTTCCTGCCCTATTTTAAATTAAATTAGCTGAGTATCTCCAGTACTTTATCTTTTCCATTGGTTATTTAGCTGTTAACTTTTTTCTTGATGGCTACTTTGGGAGTTACAAACTACACCCCATCACAGCATATCTTTATTATTATACCCATACACAGAAGATAAGACCGTTACAACAATATACTTCCATGGGCTCAAACACAGCAACAATTGTGAGGATGGCACAGGACCAGGCAGTGTGTGCATAGGGTCACTATGAGTCAGAATCGACTCGAAGGCACCTAACTACAGCACCAATCTTTGCTGTGATATATTGTCCTTCTACATATGTTATAAACCCCACCTTAATCTTTTGAAGAAATCAAGAAATGAGAAACAGTCTTTTATGTTTACAAACTCCCTAGCTCTATCACATGAGACCTGTGCTACCTGCACAACTACCCCCACCACAAGCATGTGCATACTCACACAAATATACAGACTCTACATTCTAAACAATGAGCTATTTTCAGTTCTTCAAAGATGCTAGTGCTTTTGCCCTACTGTATTCTCTACTTATAACACTCGCCTCACCCCACCATCTCCTGGCTCCTGCCTGTCTTTCAGAATTAGCTTAAATATAATTTCCTCTGGTACTTGCTGCTGTCATGTGTTCCCATCACAACCTGCACTTTCCTTAGTCAAAGTCACTATCAAACTTTATTATAGTTTCTTATTTAAAATGAACTGTATTTTCCTGCTTGATCCAAATTCTATGAAGGGAAGTGTGGGGATGACCTCGCCTGATTACATAAACAAAGGCTACCTACTACTGCACCATTTGTGAAAATGTCAATTAAAAAATTAGATTAGTAAAAATTCTGGATAAACCTGTTTGATGATACCCAGAGGGAATGTACTTGGAGTTCTACTATAATGATTCATAACCCATTTACATAAACTTTCGAGTGTCCTGAATTGCCCTCTAATTTTATGTCCTTCACAGCAGATTTTCTCATTATCTGTCACCTCTCCCCTCTACTGTCTCCCGTTGCCTTCACCAAGTAAACTCTATGTATTTTTCATGCTAGGTAACTATTCCAAAAACCAAACCCACTGCCGACGAGCCGCTTATGACTCATAGTGACCCTATAGGACAGAGAAGAACTGCCTCGTAGAGTTTCCAAGGAGCGCCTGGCGGATTCAAACTGCCAACCTTTTGGTTAGAAGCCGTAGCACTTAAGCACGACGCCACTTATTAGAGCCATCATAAACCTTATATTTGGAAGAAAACTATTCTGTAGATTCTCAAACCTTTTACAAGTCTTTTCATGGATAGGGCAGGAACTATAAAGTTTCATTCTTATAATGTGCCTTTGAGCTCAGGAATGAAATTCTGACCACTGCAGGATGAAAACAGAGTTCGAACTAAACACGCTGTGACCTCCTTAATATAGCTGTTGTTGTTGGGTGCCATCGAGTCGATTTTCAACTCAGAGTGGCTCCATGTGACAGAGTAGAACTGCCCCATAGGGTTTTCTAGGCAATAGTCTTTACGGGAGTGGATGGCCAGGTCTTTTTCCTGTGGAGCTGCTGAGTGGGTTTGATCCTCCAACCTTTTGGTTAGCAGCCAACTGCTTAACTGTTGTGCCACAAGGACTTCTTTTACAGCCCCCAAACCCCAAACCTGTGGCTGTTGAGTTGATTCTGACTCACACAGGACCCTATAGAACAGAGCAGAACTGCCCCGTAAGGTTTCCAAGGAGTGGCTCGTGGATTCAAACTGCCGACCTTTTGGTTAGCAGCCGTAGCCCTTAACCGCTATGCCAATAGTAGCTAGTGCCAAAAAATGCAGAGTATTTGACACTGTACTACATTAGCTAAAGGCACACGTAACCAATTGGATGAGATCCTGAGGTTGTAACAATATACTGTTGTTTCTAATTGGCAGATACACACAGACTTCACAAGTATCATTTAAGTTGAAAGGGAGTTCAGAATACATACATGCGATAGCCTACTGGGGGTAATGTTACTCTTCCACCCATGAAAGTCCCCCAAATAAATTTTCAAGCAGTATAAAAAAAGCACTTTCCTGAGAAAAACAATATGACATAAAAGCAAGTGATAGGAAAAGCAAGAGCAAGGGGATTTCAAAAATATCAGAAAGAAGATTGGACCAAATGACCTTTTAAGATCTTTCCCACTGATGAGATTTTAGAATTCTGTAATTCATATCTTCTTCATTGTAAGAAACCTCAAATTTTACCCTCTTCCGTTGAGAGGGTGAAGACAATCAATAAGTAATTCAATCAAAAGTACTGGCCTTGTTCTAATCAGAAACTTCTTTGGGAGGAAAAGGGTGGAGTTGACAGTGGGATACACAGAAAGGATCATCAAAAAGAATCAAATAAATACAGTAGATTACCATAAGGAAGAAACATGTCTACATTTATAGATCTTCCAAATTGTAGATGGCACCTAGTAAAAGTTGCTGGCACTTTCTTATTTGTAGATTTTTCTTCTGAGTCTTTTATTAACGGAAATGCTTTAATTTTAGCAAGAAAATCTATATATAATATATATGGTCACATTAAGAACCCCATAAATATAAAGGAAATAGGTGAAATAACTAAAATAATAAAGCCACTTCTTACCATTGATGTCACCACCAATGCTGGAGAAAATCCCATTGTGAGATAGAAAAAGAGCTCAACCACCTTATACCTGCAGGAACAGAAATGTGTTTATTTATATATTTCTGTAATACTGAGACCATTCCTATACCAGTTTTTCCTTTTGAAAAGAAATGTAAGCTCTTAACTATTCAAATGAAATGCATTTTCCTAGTAGTAGGCTCTTAGGCTTCCAACTAAAATATCATAATTGTGTTAACAATGAACTGGCATTTCTTTTAAGAATTGAAAAAAAAACATCAAACTGGATAGACTACCTGGAAAATGTTTTCTGCCACAAGTAGTTACCACTGAATCCAATTTGCCTTGCATTTCTCTCCTTCTAAGCCTACTGTGTTTGCCTACATTACCATTCCAATCCAGAGATATTAGAAACTGAACAATGAAGAAGGACTGGGATGCAACTGGAGGCCTAGTTTATCAGCTGCAAAGGAATAACAGCCTTAAGGAAAGAAGGGCATGCATTTTTGTTGTCTCTATTTTGTGTGCACACAAACTCCAATTTGTTAGGTTCATCCCATTAGGCTACAGAATGTTTGATAACTCTAAGACACACATTATATTGAAATTCAATTTACATTTCTGCCCAAACTAGATTATAAGTTCCTCAAAGGTAGGGGTGAAATTTTATTCATGCTTGTATCTGTAGGGCCTAGAACAGTACCTGGTACATTTTAAGTACTTCCTAATGTCTGCCAAGCCAATGGCCAACAGTGACTCAGACAGTTCATCCTTGGTGTTTTATACTCAAAGCCTACCATGTAGTAACCATATCAGGAAACTGGGGGAGAATGGGTTTACGTGTTTAGTTTACATCTGAAGTCCTGGAAGAAGAGAAGAGATAGCTGCCTTATTTTACTTCCTATTTTATCCAAGGATATAAATTAGGGGCTTGAGGCCAAACAAGAAACCTGTTCCCTTGCGTTTACAGATACTGCATAATGCCATTAAGAACTGCTAACTCTGATCAAAAAGGTATTTAAGTGAATTTCCAAGTCAGAGAGAAATTAGTCAAACGACCATTTTCTTCTAAAAAAGGGAAATAATACTTTGTGATAAACACAAATTGTGTTCAATTCTGAGAGCCATTTGGCCAACCACAATAGATAAAGAATTTAATTAACTATATCCAAGGACAATGATTTCACGTTTGTGAGTTTTTCAAATTCTCGCATATGCGGTAACAGAGAGAGCCATGGAATAGCAACTAGGACATTCGGGTCCTGACTCGGAACGAGTCACTGATTTGATGCATGTTCTGGATGTCTTTATCTTTATAAGCATGAAGTTGGACTAGATGACCTTGAGGGTCTCCTCTACAGCTAATACTCTACATTTCAATTAGTTTTTCTTTATGTATTGCTGAGTACCTATAACTATGAACAATCAGTTAAAAAATCATGCCCACAGACTATTCAGAATTTAGATGTCCTTCCAAACAACCCCTTTCTCAGGGAATTCTAATTTGGAACACCTTCTAGGTTCCTATCTGGGTAAGTGGTGTGCTGAGCACTTAATATCTAATTTCTTTCATCTTCAAAGCAACCTTGAAAAGCAGTTATTTTCTCACTTGTGACAACTGTGAATCACAGAGATTATGGCTAGCTTGCCAAGAAGGCTAGTGTGCCTCAGGATGTGAAATGAGGTCCAGCTGAGTCCAAGATAACTGCCCACGTGGCCTCTTTAACTGCATCAGATCACAGGAGCCATTCATTTCCTTCCACAGCAATCGTCCACCAAGAACGAAAACCAATGGTTCCGAAGACTTACTAAAAACAGTATACATTCTGTTTATGTATTTCTACTATTTGGAAGTGCAAACAACAGAGTAAACTGTGTTTTAATACAGATAAAATTTAGGTACTGTATCTGAAATCTAGCAAGTGTAAATTATTTTCTCTTACTTTTCATGGTAGAGAAATACATAAATGGTTCCTCCAGCTGCCATGAGCCAGATAAACCAACGCATATGAGATGCCAGCGGTCCAAGTTCACGGAGGTTTAACCTAAAAATGTAAATATGACAACAAAGAACAGAAGTGATAAATGAAGGGAATTCACAGAACTTGTGTTTTCCTCTAGTCACTGAAAACTGGGAGAGTACTAGGAGGAAAAGGCCCTCAGCACACAAGGTGGGATTTGGGCAATGCAGGTAAAATTAGTAACTCAAAGACAAAACTACCAGTTGACCTTTAAGACTCAGAATACTTCCAACATGGTTTAAAAATAGAACCAGCTAAAAGCAGACCTGGAGAAGTGGGTCCCAGCATACCTGTGACGCCCGATTTTCCTTATTTGGCAGACTATGGTAAAGGTCACTTGCCTTCTAATTTCTGACAATGTATTTGGAAACAAACTGCTTACAAAGCTGAATGAGAACCCTGAACAAAATCCCGAACTGGGATCACATACCCACAGCAGATACCTAATACACAGGCCAAGTGTCTCTATTACCCATCTCTCTGCCAGTAGAGAACATCAGAAGGAGTATCCCAAGCAAACATGCTGGGAGACATTTTGTTGGACTTTAACTGTGGACTGTTATGGTGCCTGAATTTGAAAACGCTGCAAATCACACTAATTTTGTATTACGAATAAACATGGGGGTGAGGGAAAAGGTCGTTCTGATTGGCTATAACTACAGAATTAATATGTGCAAGAGGAAAAGGTATTCCCTGCATATCTAAGACCACATACGAACAAATCCCCCACTTTAATATTCACTTCTTCATCTACGTTAAAAAAAAATTATTGACTTATTTTAAATTGAGGTATACTTCACAACAGCCTTTAAGTGTTCTTGCTCCAATATGAAGCAGGCCTGTAATTCAGTAGCAGACGCTGGGGAGAGGCAGCACTACTTTTTACTCCAACAGATAATTAGGTTCCTTTTGAATAACTGATGCTGTGTTAGCTGGGATGTAGCAGCTTGCTTCTAAATGATTACAACATTTGATTGCATAATATGAACTTCTGAGTGTTTCAAACCGGACCATGTCTTCAGGAGGGAAAGCTAAGGTTTCTTTAATTACGCGTTTCAACAAAAGATTCTATCTGATCAGTATCAAAAGGGCAGCAGGATAAAGGCAACTGAACAGAACACTGGGTATTTTAAACACAGTAAATCCCCGGGTTAGGAAAATCTGACTTACTGGACAACTCATACTTGCCCTTCAATGTTATGTAAACTTGCTCTCACTTTGAAACAACTGAACCAGCCCTACTCTCAACAATGAATTCATCACAATCATCTTCACTTGGTGCACCTGCAGCTTTTAAAGCGTTGAAAAGACTTCGAGCCTTTACCTGCACTAAAGTAAGGCTAAATAAGAACTATATGTACCTGTTCTGACTTACCTACAAATTCTTAAAGACACATTTACTTAGGCACGGATCTCGTTTGTAACCCGGGGACTGTCTGTAGCTAAATAATTTGGCTAATTCTTTTACTCTATGGCTAAAGAAATGAGAAATGCTCTTGGTTTATAGCAGGTGCTGCTCTGTGAACTGAAAAACAGAATAAATTTCAACAGTGAGTTTGCTTTCCTCATATACAGTTACAGCAGCTCCAGTTGAACAATGTAATGTTGAAGTGTTCTGAACAGCAACAGAGCTGTCCAGAAAGCATAGGGAGGGCAAATGATATACATTTTGAAAATCAGCATGATATTGCCACCCATGTCCCCAGCACTGCTTAAACAATGCAAAGCCCCGATATGCATTCCGAACAGCACCAATATTCTCCCCTCCATATCTGCAATCTGACCCAAGTAAGTCAAATTGGGGGGAAAACGTGTGTGTTCTGTGTGTGTGTGGGTGTGTTTGCGTGCGTGATGGGGGCTGGAGGCAGGGGCAGGAGAAAGGGAGAAAAGGACGGCTGAGGAGTTCGAAGTATCATAAAAACACTATCTTCAAAATAGAAAGATTGTGTCTTACCATGGAGCATAAGAAGCAGCAATGAAGAAATAGATAACCATTCTATCACACATGTGAAAACAATGCTCCACCGTCCTAGTGGGGAAAAAAAAAAAACTGAGGTAAATTTTTTAGCGAATTAGGAGAGCGTAAGTAGGGGTTATCATCCCTTCACTATGCTGCAATTTCTATTCTTGTTCTAGTTTCTCATGGCATTTAAAACTTCACCTTCAAAGTCACACAGCATTTTAAATACAACGTCAGACAAAGATGGGGCCACAAGTAGAAACTTCATATTATTTTTAACGGTCCAGATATAATAGGTATCCTCACCTTGTATAAGACACATGGATAGACCTCTAAATGGTCAGGAACTCTAAAGTGGTAAATACAAACAAGCAAAAAAAAAAACAAATAAATAAATGTGTCTTTTCTGATGTTTTGCATTTCTTTTGAATTCTATCAGTCTAACTTAAAAATGAAATTCCTTGAGGAAGGACTACTCTCTGGTCCCTATCACTGTGTCAGGAGCAAAGTCGTGGATCTCAGCAATCTCCCTGAACTCACATCACATTCTTCATGCCCATCCCACTTAGGCTGTCCTTAACGAAGCTTTTATTTTCAATATCCTAGCGTAGACAATAAGTTACAAGAAGGGAAATTAAAAATCTAATTTGGGAACAGGAATAACAAAAACAAAGCAAGCTGCATTTGCTACAAGAGGGTGGCCACATGGATTTCTCATCAAGTTTCTCCCCCCCACAGGGGAAAAGCCAGGAAGTGTGCAAAGATCTTGGCTCACTGAAGTCTAGTCACGAAATGGATGAGACAGGCTCCAGTCTCGAGTGCACAGCATCGTCCTGAATCCATTCTCAGTGCCCCAGGGCTAATGGCTATGGTGTGGTAGAGCACTAGCATAGAACTTGCCTCGCCATGTACACAGTACTGACTTGTGTTAGTGAAGGAGTGAAAAATACATTTGTGAGCAAGGACAGTTTCTAGTCTACTAGTCAGAAACTATGGTTTAACCTCAGATAATAATTTAGGCCATAGGTCTAAAAAAATCAAACATGAGACCAAAGCTTTTCAAACTTGTCTGCACGTTTGAATCAGCTGCAGAGCTTATAAAATACAATCCTGTACTACAATCCAGAAGATTCTAATTTAGAAAGGCTGGAGGGAAAGAAGGTGGAGGGAAAGGGAGATTTTGTTCTTAACTCCTTAGATGATTCTGATTTTTAGCTAGGTTTGGGGCCTTTCTAACACTGCTCTCTAGATTGTCATGCCGTGCACTATAGTGGGTAAAGTCAGACCTGGAATTTTATTCAAGATCTGCTACCCATCTCTCTGACCCTCACTTTCCTCACAGGCAAAATGCAAATAGTATCTCTACCACAGAGTATGCGTGAGCATTAAATAAGATGATATAGGCTGTGTGTTTAGCACCGCACCTAGCACATAGTAGGCACTCAAATATTAGCTCCTTCCCCTCCTTTGTTTAAATTAGGGCTATCCCTGGATATTAAAAAAATATAATGCAAGGCAAAAATCTACATGTGGCTTATGATTCTAGCAGTGCTATTTCAAGGTTCAAGAGAGTCTGGTTTCTATTACACCTTCCTCTCTAGACCCTGGCAGGGAGGCCCTGAAAACTGCAGTAGGCATCTACAACTCTTTATTGATTCAAAAATCTAGACATCAAAGCCAAGTCAGCCAAGGCAAACCACAAACATTAGATTGTGCCAAGAAGATAATGAAGTGTTCTGCTCTGGACTAGCCTCTGGGCTTTGTGACACTGTATCCTGAGGAGCCAGGACAGGAATTTTCATGGCTCTCTCTTGTGTCCCAGAGCACCCTCACGATTCAGTGCTGTGGCTTTATTTTAAGCCGAGGATACTTATCGCCTTATAGGAAAAGGTTGCAGACTGCAAATGATATGCAATACTTCGAAGGCTTTGGTGAAAATAGCACAAGTCTGGCAGTCAGAGGTCCTGGGTTCAGGTTCTGCTGATGTCACTGACTCAGACAAGTCAGGGCACTTCGCTGAGCCCCAGTTTCCCCAAGTAAAAATTAAGGAGTTTGGATTAGAGGATGTCCAAGGATCCTTCCAGCTCTGAAATTCTATGATTCCACAAATGAGGAAACCAGTAATCAACTCATAAAACCCAAATCCTGCTCATAAATGAAGCATTTTTAAATTTTTTTATTGTGCTTTAAGTGAAAGTTTACAAATTGAGTCAGGTTCTCACACAAAAATTTGTATACACTTTGCTATATACTCCTAATTGCCCTCCTCCTAATGAGACAGCATCTATTTTCGTGTCCATTCTGCCAGCTTCTGCCCCCACCCCCCACCCTCCCATCTCCCCTCCAGGCAGGAGCTGCCCACATAGTCTCATGTGTCTACTTGATTCAAGAAGCTTACTCTTCACTAGTATCATTTTCTATCCCATAATCCAGTCCAATCCCTGTCTGAAGAGTTGGCTTTGGGGATGGTTCCTGTCTTGGGCTAACAGAAGGTCTGGGGACCATGACCTCCGAGGTCCTTCTAGTCTCAGTCAGACCATTAAGTCTGGTCTTTTTACGAGAATTTGGGGTCTGTTTTATCCCACCGCTCTCCTACTCCCTCAGGGGTGAAGCGTATCTTTTTAATAATAGATTATTTGAACAGCTTGAGATTTTGGGGGGCATTCTGTAAAACCAAAAGGTATATTCTTCTAATGTTATTTTAAATCACTCTTAGCCTATTGCAAAAGCAACCCATTCCCACTTGAATGGTGTGCTGCTTTGTATTTTCCAAAATGAATGCTTCACCCAGGGGAAGAATGCCTTTAAGCCCTTCTCCTTGGGAGGCTGAGGGCCATAGCATTGTTTGGAAAGTGCCTGGCAGCTAATAGTAGCAAAATATGTGTATCTATATATCTATATATATCTTATTTTTATATATATATATCCTATTTTTTTATATATATATATATAAAATAATATATACATCTAATATATCCACAGGACTTACTTCTAAAAGCTGAACTTTACAAAACAGTAAACCAAAGCTGTAGTATACCTCCTTATATCACATAGTCCTACAGTCCTTTGTCATCTTCAAAGCATTTTCACATACTTTATCTCATTCGCCTACCATAATAGCCCTGTGAGTCAGGCATTATTGTTCTCATTTTACTGATGAAGGAACTGAGGCTCTCTGAGGCCATGTGATATACTCGAGGTCACAGTTAAGTGGCAGGGCTGGGACTCAAAGCCTGGACTGCTGGCTCCACGTTCAACGTAATTTCTGATTACTGCACAGCTGCCGCTCTCCCTTGGTATGCTTGACGGCATCAGAAAAGAGCTCTCGGAATTTTAAGCTGTGAGTGCTGGGAACCAGTGAGGTTTTGTTTGTGGTTACTGAGGTTAAACACGCAGTACAGTTGCCCCGACGAGCTATGAGGCAGAATCAAGTCAATGGCAACAGGTTTGTTGTTTTTTTTTGGTTTTCCCATCACCTGAAGAAAACACACTAGTATAGGAAACTGAGAAACACGTTGTGTCAATTATTCTGATCTGCTGAAATAAACAGCACGTTTTATCCACTGTACCTTAAGTGACTCTTTTTCCATGATACAATGTGAAATACTGTGGATACGATGAAGAGGGCACAAAGGCCCATTCCGTAAATCCATGCTGTTATCTTTTCCCAGCAGTCATCTGACAGCCGATGGAGGAGGGCACTGCCCACAATGGCTGGAACGATGAGGAACTGAGGGAAAGGTGAAGAAAATGAAAAATCCCAGGTTTTACTGAACAGAGACCTTTACTAAAAACACATAGGTTTACCAGGGACAGTTTTAGAAAAAATAATTTTAACCAAACATTTGCCTTTCCTGGGTAATTATAATGAGAGCCAGATGAAGTTGTCAGTTGCGGCACTAGAAACAGGTATGGTTGGTCAGTGTCTAGGAACTATGCCAAACGATGGGCACATGAGTAAGCAGTTAAGGATACAACATTACTCAACTGTTGCAAAACACACGTTCTTTATCCTAATTTCATTAAATAAAGACATATTTCACCCTATACTCTAATTGGATTTAGATTAACTGCTTAAAATATTCAAATGGCAAGCATATAGCCAGGTTTCCAAGAGAGGTACTGCTTTTTAAATATTCTGTCCTGTTGCCCCCATGAGCTACTGAACTCCCATATTTCAGCAAAAGGTAAATGAATGAATCAAATCAGTATTGTAGTATATACACCAAACACAAAAATCAATTGCTCCAGTCTTATGTCCTGATTGATCTGGGGATGTACATTCTACCAATTTGGGGGCTACAACAGAGTCAGGGAGTTTTTGGGTTATTTCATTTTTAAGTACTGCCTTTCATGTAAGCCCTGGTGGCACATTGGTTAACATTTCAGGTGCTAACCAAAAAGGTCAACAGTTCAAATCCACCAGCTGCTCCTTGGAAACCCTATGGGGCAATTCTACTCTGTTCTATAGGGTCACTATGAGTAGGAATTGACTCCGCAGCAATGGGTTTTTGGGTTTTTCGTGTAAGCAAGGGAAATCCACTCCCTAGGTCCACTTACTCAAAACATTTTGAGAGAACAGAATCTTGGAGAAAGAATTTGCACCATACTTCATACTTCATACTTCATAGAAATATAAATTTCAAGGTCTAGTTGTATTAGTAAAAATTTTTTAATAGAGATATTTTTGATATTCGAACAATATACCTGGTAAAGAATACAAACTTTAGAAATTCTCTTTACCCTTTCTCCCCCCAATACCCACTTTTGCCCTCTTGCAAAGGAATATGAAATCCCTCAGATGAGCATGAATTTTCAAATGCTGAAGCTTTCACTGGCCCAGACCAAAAGGAGAAAATTAAGAACGATCAAGTTTTTTTCATTAAGCAAAATGTATTTGATTTAAAGGAGTATCCTTTATTGGGAGATCATGCCCTTCCTACTTTCTTTGTGTTAACACCCTCTCTTTAATGAAGTGATGACGATGGAAGTTCTTTGTTTGTATGTTTTGGAAATTTTAACTGGTCCCTGAAATCCAAAAATCTAGGACATGGTTTAATAAGTTTAATAATATTCTCCCTTCCAAAAAATTAATGTGGAGGTTTCGTCAGCTTTTCTTTCGCTTCAGTTTGTACAACTGTTTCTTAGCTTGTGGCATATCCAGAAGAGATAAATTAAGGATTATTTGCAGCCATCCTAAACAGACATGATTACTAAAGGTGAACTGTGCATCAACAGCCACAACCATTATATTTAAATGCTTTATGCTAAGTAACAGACATATCATTAATTATTTTATTGGTCAATAGTATGGAACCTATCAGGGCAGCTATTCCTGCAACTTTCATTGGTCTTTTGCACAGCTGGTAACTGGAGAAAACATTGGCTGCATATATTGAAGCCATGAGTGAAGAAACAGGTCACATGAACTATTGTTCAAACTTTTATATTCCTTATATCCTAATCCTGCCCTAGACTTTAAAAAAATTAAAAAACTTAATTTCTTAGGGGCCTGTGGACAAACAACTCTCTCAAGCGTTCAATTTACTTTCAGCTCTGTTAAATTCATGGAAAATGTAGTCAAGAATAAAAGACAGACACTCAGGCAAGGATGGCAGGAAGTCAAATTAGGCCAGGTATTTTTTAAAACCAGGTTTGGGCTCTAAGCATTCGCATCCTCTCGTGCTGCAAAGCTCCCTTCACGTGAGCATGTCATTAAGGCAAGGACAAAGGTCAGCTCAAGTCTAAAGAATTCCACTAAGTCCTTTCTGTCCCCAGAATCTAAGCCATGGGTTCCAGTGAGACCGTCCACTAAGAGGTTACGTGGAATTTCATTATTTAAGCCCTTTTATGGAATCCAGGGTAGGCATGTCAGGCACCAATTTTCTTCCTAAAAAAAAAGTTTTAGCAAGGTTCTAGCATAGTAATTATTTAAATAAAAATGTTTTCAACACCCAGGGACAAAAGACATCCAGTGCTAAATTAACTATTACCAAGTAGTATTAAAATACACAAAACAGATGCTTTATAAAGTTTGATTTATGCCAAGTAATGACCAAATGGCATTGTTCTATGAGATTATAAAGTAATCTACCAAAACCTATAACTTATTTAGGGTTTACTTGGCTCCATGGTTCCTTTA
The DNA here is from genome assembly GCF_024166365.1 of Elephas maximus indicus. Classification (NCBI taxonomy): domain Eukaryota; kingdom Metazoa; phylum Chordata; class Mammalia; order Proboscidea; family Elephantidae; genus Elephas; species Elephas maximus. Next base: position 38,659,376 of record NC_064837.1, on the reverse strand, counting down.
CAGAAAACATTGTGACTATTTACTCTTTGACGGAGGGGAGCTAAAGAAATGAAAAGGCATAAGCTGAATTGAAGCGAGCTTTATTCTAATGACGTATGTAAGTAAGTAAATAATATACCAGCACCATCTAGAATCGTTAAACTAGGCTGTCCTAAACATCCTTCACCAAAAGAGTAAACTGGTCTCTAGTTCTTGTTTTCAAACTATCCACCAGCAAAAACAAAACTATATACCAGCTACCACTTTTCCCTCAAAAGTCGCACTAAATCCAACTTTCAAAGGGAATATCGAAGCCAGTGATAAGGGAATTTAATAATGACATGTGAAAATACATACATATTCACACATACCACATATACAAAAACACAAAAAGAAGAAAAGCACCAAAGCGTTAACAATTTATTTCTGGGTAGTTTTGTTTTTTATATATTTTTTCAGTATTTTCAAAGCTTCTTCTAATGAGCATATTTTGCTTTTATAAGAAAAAAAATTACACCTGAGAATTTAGGGACCACATCTGCTTCTCCTCAGCAATATGGAATAATATACGCTCTGAGAAGCAACAGCCACTATAGGTGTGTGGAGGAAGAGGCTACCTGTTTAAGGGTGCGGTGCAGCGGATTACTTACTATGACCCTTCTAGCCACAGCCTTTGTAACTCCCACCAAATGACTGGGTGAGGACTATGCAAATAAGGTGCTTGTGGCCCACCAAGGTGATTGGATAGCTTGCTAGTAATATAAATAAGGTACACGGCATCTTGTGGGAGTAGAGCCATGCAAATAAGGTGTATGGAGTCATAATGAGGGAATTGGTCAGTCTGGCATCCTGCTAGGCTTAAAAGAACAATCAACTCCAGAACAGAAGGGGGTCTACTACCACCAAGAAAGAACAGCTAGGAGTGGAGTGTATCCATTGGACCCAGGATCCCTGCACTGAGACCTCCTAGACCCAGGAGGCAAAGAGAGAGAGCTATAACACTGGAGACAGCAAAAGACAGCGAGAAGCAGTGGCAAAGAAACAGTGGCAACAGAGGCAGTGAAATAAGGAGACCAACAGGAGATGGCAAGGTGGGCTTCCTGGTCCTTAGAACAAGGTGGTTACAGTGGGTATGCTAACCCATGGGGCGAGACAGCCAAGCACCTTAGGGCACTTGGCAGCAGAGCTAGACTCACTGACCCATAGAACGAGAGAGCTGAGCACCTTTGGGCAAGAGGTTTGCTGGAGGATAGGTGCCTCTGGGCACTTATCGGCAGAGGTGAAAGAACTTTGTAACACTTGCCCAAGCAGGGCAGAGGCAGAGGGGGCAGAGAGAGGTGTGTCTGCAGGCATGACTGAGAAGAGGCTGTCCTGATCAAAGAACTGTATCCTGAGTGTTCCTGAACCTGAACTGTAACCTGATACTTCCCTAATAAACCCCGTAACCCTCAGTATTGTCTGTCAGTTTTGTGTGGCCATTGCAACAAATTATAGAACCCAGCAAAGAAGTAAAGAGTGTCCTGGGAGCGACAGCTGGTGTGAGAATTGGTAAAAAGGTTGGAGGGCTGAGGCGTGTCTGGCTTCTCCCTCACAGGAATCAGCGTTAGGCTGTTGTTCTTGATTCTGCTTCCCCCTCGTGAAGTTAGAGGAGGTCAGATGCCACCACCATGCCATCTTTATACAGGGGATCACTCGGTAAAAAAAAAGTACCTCTTTAAACAAATTGTGAATTTTCCTCGCCAATGAATACAGCTGATTGTCTTGAAAAGGCGATTCATTTCATTCCAGGGCTGAAAGTCTTCAGGAATGGGTTTCTTGGATTTTCCTATAACTAGAGTACTTACTACTATTATTTTTTTAAAGAAGACCTTGTTGGAGAAAGCAAATCCAGGACAGAGCTGACTGTAGGTTAGGACACTCAAAGCGTTCTACCTGCTCACACAGTTTCTGGCGACATGATCCAGCACTGATACCCTGGTAGGTAAGGTCACAGAGATAGGTAAATCCAACTAGTCATCCTGAGGTTTCTAGAGGTCATTACCCTTTCCTCTCACCAAAGCCCTTGGGGAATGTAGACATGGCAGAAACCTCATACTCACTGCATGCGTGTAACAGTTAGCAGCATGTTCGTAGCAAGTTGGTTTGTAGCGGCCATTGGCTGGAGCCCGGTGGTTCATGAACCTGTAGAAACAAAAAGACATCATGTGGGAACAGCTCAAAGCCTGTAAAGAACAATGGGGAAAGCTGCCAGTGGTTGCTTGGCCTATTCTAAATGAAGAGGTGACTGCTGGAAATGCCTAGTTACAGGAGCAAAATCTAAGCCACTAAAAAGGTGTGAACTGAGCCAATGGCCATGGTCCTACAGCAAATACCCTAGTTTACTGGATTAAGCATTCTTTCAGTTTATTCAAAAGAAAAACCTCCTACCAATGGAAAACAAACAGAAACCATATCTACTTTACTTCCTTCCACTGGTACCCCCTACACTCAAAAAACAAAACAAAAAGGCGGGCAGGCACAAGTAGATCTTAACGGCAATCAAGGAACTTTTTCTCCACTTTAAAATTGCTCATTGGTGTGTCATTAAATGAAAAGAAACACAATATATTTGAAAGGTTTCCACAGTGAAATCTGTGACAGCCAGAACTTCAGAGGACTGCCTTGTTTTTCTGGGCCCTGCAAATTCTCCACCTTTGACAAGGTGCAACGTTATTACTTTTTTTCCCCGCTCGTTTTAGTGAAAAATATTTGTTTTCCTTTTCTGACAGGTTTCCGCCTTCACAGGTTCCAGCTTTCACAGGTTTGACTGTATTTTCTCTCTCAAAATTCATATGGCTTTATACATGTAGATCTTTGAACCCTCCCTGACTAGCAAGCCTGTCCAACGAGCTTCCCTGTACTGTATTACCTGTTCTGGCACCAGTCAAGTTAAATAAATGATACCAGCTACCTGTAAGCCACCTAAAACAGGCGGTTCATTTTCTCCCCTTGCATTCTTCCTTAATTAAAAGAATTTACTCCAAAAACCAAACACATAACTAATATTTGATACTCTAGCTATAAAATTCACATACATACACAAATGTGTGTATGTATCTCAGTATCAAAATCTCTTCTAGGCATAGACAATCAGATTCCACACACTTTGTGCTAGCTTTATGACAATCAGCATTACAGTGAAAACCAGGAATGGCACAGAACCTAAGGAGTCGAATACCATGTTTCCATTTACATGTTTGGGTGAGGATGCCCCACAACCAAGACCCAAGCCCCCGAAGCCAAACTTCATGAGGCTGTTCTCTGGAAGAAGGGAGATGTAAACTCAGGAGGAGAAAAACACAGCTGTCTCAATAAAAGCGGAAAGAAAGCAGAGGCAGAGACTAGTTCCCCGACAGCACCGAAGTCTGGAGGCCCAGCTGCCATGCGTTCCCACATGTGGAGTCTGCAAGAGGTCAACAAGGCTCTTCACGATAAATTACCCTTCTGCTTGAACTAGGTTAAGGTAGGTTTTTGTTGTTGTTATTTGCCACTAATGAGTTCTGACTAGTTGTTGTTGTTGTTAGGTGCCGTCCAGTCGGTTCCGACTCATATCGATCCTATGCACAACAGAACAAAACACTGCCCGGTCCTGAGCTGTCCTTACAATCGTTGCTATGCTTGAGCTCATTGTTGCAGCCACTGTGTCAGTCCATCCCGGGGAGGGTCTTCCTCTTTTCCGCTGACCCTGTACTCTGCCAAGCATGATGTCCTTCTCCAGGGACTGATCCCTCCTGACAACATGTCCAAAGTATGTAAGATGCAGTCTCGCCATCCGTGCTTCTAAGGAGCATTCTGGCCGCACTTCTTCCAAGACAGATTTGTTTGTTCCTTTGGCAGTCCATGGTATATTCAATATTCTTCGCCAACACCACAATTCAAAGGCGTCAATTCTTCTCCGGTCTTCCTTATTCATTGTCTGACTAGTTACATCTTATTAACTCAGAAGAAAAATGGTACCAGGCTGAAATAAATGGCAGAGCCAGGTTGCCAAAAATTGGCTATAATGCACAGTCAAGCCATTCTAAATAATGCCCAGTATATGAACAAAAGGCAAGCCAATACATTCTCCCTGAATTAAGAAGAGCCTGAGCGCCTCAGCTCAAATAAATGGAAATAAAATAGCAGTCTCTGTTAAACTCATACACATAGATCAGGTGGCAAATCCACTAGGGGATGAATTTGGGACACTGATGGTATTTCCCCTGGATCACCAATGGGTTAGCTACCTAACTGGTGTGCAATACAGTTACTTACTGAATTCAAACCTTCAGATGGTTTGAAAACTAAAAGAAATGTACAGTTAGCAGTTTCAGAATTTATCCAAGCTAACTGCTCATGTTGATAAAAAATTTCAAGCATCATCTCTCCTCCCCTGATAATCCTGTAAATAATTTTACTAATTTCCTAAGGGACGAGAGTATTGCCATACAGCTCTTACTAGTTAAAAGGAAAATAATTACACTCTTGGGAAGAATGCTTTAAAAGTGTCCTAAGCATTCAAGGACCTATCACATCATTACCCTGAGACATAACAACAGAGCTATAAGTGGCATACCCTATTAGGAATTTTAAAGGGCAAAGAGCAAAGCTCCAAGATGGTTGAGGTTAGATTAAATTGAAAGCTCTCTGTGCAGGGCGCAGTACGTACAGTTTGTCTGCCCACCACCAGGCTGCGGACTAAAATAGCAATTTATATCTCTGGCAGCCCAATCTAAAAATAGTCAGACCATTACACAGCAACAGGGAATAGGCTGTCTCCCCAAAGCAAAGAAGCTAGATGGCCATGTTTGTGACAGCCCCAACCCACCTGGAATAGTTCAGGTTAAAAATAAAAGCAGCCGTTGTAGAGAAAAATATTCCACTTTAAGACAGCCTCTCATGATGGACAGGGCAAGGTTCGGGCAAAAAGGAAAGGTAGGAGCAGCTATGCTAGCAGCAACTATCCTCAGAACAATTCTCAGGGGCTCAGTGGGACAGACAGCCCCATTGCCCTGCAGGAACATTTACAATGCCGTTTTTCCATTCCTCTCAGCCTGCCAGGGTGCAATCAAGCCTCCTGAAGAAATCACTCCTAAGACTGAAATGGAAAAGCAGATGTAAAATGCAAATGAACTCCCACACACTAAGCCTATTCTCTTCCTCAAAAAAACAAAAGAGAAGGGCTGCCTAGTGTATGGAAAACGGCACCCATTTATGGAAGACAAAGCCCCGGAGGCCTAGTGGTTAAGAGCTAGGTAGGATGCTATCCAAAAGGTCAGCAGACCTCACCCACCATCCACTCCTTGGAAACCCAAGGGGCAGTTCTACTCTGTCCTACAGGGTGGCTATGAGTCAGAATCGACTTGATGGCAACGGGTTTGGTTTTTGGCACTCACGTTTAATGCAGAGTAACCCCAGTGATAGACTCCCTGGGCGATGCCAACAGCTAAGGCCACGGTCTGGAAGCGTGAAGGTTAGAGTCCACTCAGGTGCCTCAGGAGAAAGGCTTCATCATCTGCTTCCGAAAACTCAGCCACTGAAAAGCCTGTGAAGCACCGTTCTGTTCTGCCACATACGGGGTCCCCTGAGTCAGAGTAGACTCGAAGGCAACTGGGAACATGATCCAGTGCTCTAATGGAGTATTCAAGCAAGCTTCGGGGGAGGGAGAAGGTGATTCAGTCCTGGGTGCACAGGCTGCACTTAGTAAGGCCATTAGTGAAGCAAGGCTTGTTCACTCACGCCTTCACTTCTTCTGTGAGCACTCTCTTGACTTCCCCTTGCCCAGGGTCCTATGTGCCACGCCTCTCTCAACCCCCTAAGCAAAACTATGGATGGGAAGGACATATCTGGACCCAGGGACACTCCTTACCTCCTTAAAAAACCAGGGGCCGTCAAGTCCACTCTGACCCACAGCAACCCCATGTGTCAGAGTAGCGCTGTGCTGCATAGGTTTCTCAGTGGCTGATTTTTTTCAGGAAACACTTCAAATTTGGCTCAGAGCACTGTGCCGTCTACAAGTGCATCTGCAACCCACCATGTCTGAGGTCTAAGACCAAACGCCAGAAGTTGTCCTCGACTCCTATGTTTTCCTCACTTTCCAAATGCAGTGCTGCCCTCAAAATACACTTCCAATCCGTCCCCCTCTGTACAGCTCTACATACACTACAGACGTAAAGACACCGGCATCTCTGGGCTGTGAAAATACGAAGTCTCTTAATGCGTCCCTATGTTTGCCAGGAGCCACAGTTGTCAGTTAAAACCAGATCACACCACACACCCCAACCCCAGATTAAAAGTCTGCCTTTGGCTTCCCAAAGCGCTTAGGATAAAGGCTCCTCGGTGGCCCATGAGCTCTTCTGTGTAGTTTGGCCCCCGCTTTCCTTTCACTTTCCATACTAGAACGCTCTGCTCGTCTCATCCTTCAAGCTCAAATGTCACCTCCTCAGAAAAGTTCTCCTGACCACCCCACCCAAAGTAGCACTCCAGCTCTCCACCCCACCACAGCCCTTTATCACAATTGGTTATTTTTTGAACTTATTTTTCATTCATCTTCTCCCACTGTAATGAGAATTCCATCAAGACTGACTTATTTACCTCTTTATTTACAACCCAAACACAATGCCTAGTTAATCGGTGATGCTTAATAAATAACTGTTGAATGGGTGACTAGAAAGATAGACATTCCAACGCTGCAAAACTATTTTTTCTTAATAGAGAGGCTCATGGATTGAATTGTGTCCCCTAAAAATATCTGTCAACTTGGCTATGTCATGATTCCCTTGTATGACTGTATGACTGTCTACCATTTTATCTTCTGAAGTTATTTCCCTATATGTTGTAAATCCTATCGCTATGATGTAGTAAGATGGATTAGCGACAATTATACTGATGAGGACTACAAGATTAGGTAGCGTCTTAAGCCAATCTCTTTTGAGATAAAAGAGAGAAGCGAGCGGAGAGACATGGCTACCTCATACCACCAAGAAACCAGTGCCAGGAGCACAGCACATCCTTTGGACCTGAGGTTCCTGCACTGAGATGCTCCCAGGTCAAGGAAGACTGATGCATCACAGGGACCTTCCTCCAGAGCCAACAGAGAGAGAAACCCTTCCCCTGGAGCTGACACCTGAATTCAGACTTCTAGCCTACTGGACTGTGAGAAAATAAACTTCCCTTTGTTAAAGGCATCCACTTATGGTATTTCTGTTACAGCAGCACTAGATGACTAAGACAGAGATATCCCATAAAGTCAATTAGTTTCCCTATCTATGCGTAACAAAGACAAATAGGCAGTCTGAGAGCCAGAAGAACCCTGACTTGTGAAAAGGAAACTCTCAAAAGCCAAGACATTGGACATCCCAAGAGCTCCTTCACTACCACTTCAGGGTGCAACATAAGCTGATCCCCACCCATACCACCTTACTGTTAACCCATTAGCTAGCTCCCTCTTAGGATGGAAGAAGGAGCCCTGGTGGTGCAGTGGTTAAGCACTTGGCTGCTAACCAAAAGGTCTACGATTCAAACCCACCAACCACTCCACAGGAGACAGACGTGGCAGATTACAGCCTTGGAAACCCTGTGGGGCAGTTCTACTCTGTCCTACAGGGTCTTTATGGGTCAGAATTGACTCGATGGCAACAGGTTTATGATGAAGGGTCACTCTTGGAATGACACCAAGGAAAGCATCCATTGACAGAGGTGGTGATAGTGGTGAGAGGCTCTTGATTTAATTATTAAATAAAGGAGAATGTGTATTTAAGATGACTATTCCGTGCCAGTGATTCAGTGCCCTGAGAACATGCAAAAGGGACAATATGCAGGCCCTCAAAGATTCCTGCTTTAGAATAAAATGCTTTCTGGCATACAGGCAGTCCCCAGGTTACTAATGTCCACCTTAAGGGTAATTCCTATATCTGCCCTTTATTGGTATGTACATTAGCCCTCACTTTGAAACAACTGAAAACCAAAAACCAAAGTAGAACTGCCCTGGTAGGGTTTCCGAGGAGTGGCTGGTGGACTAGAACTGCCTACCTTTTGATTAGCAGCCAAGCTCTTAACCACTGTGCCTCCTACTCACAACAAATTCTTCATCACGATCACCTTCATTTGCAGCTTTTAAATCAACGAACAGCCTTCAGGCCTTTTCTTGCACTAAACCCTTTACCCTTGAGTCGGAATAGCCACCCTATAGGACAGAGCAGAACTGTCCCATAGGGTTTCCAAAGAGTGGCTAGTGGATTCGAACTGCCGGCCTTTTTGGTTAGTAGCCAAGCTCTTAACCACTGTGCCACCAAGGATCCACTAAACCAAAGCCAAACCCATTGCCTTGGAGTTGATTTCAACTCATAGTGACCCTACAGGACAGAGTGGAACTGCCCCATAGGGCTTCCAAGGGGTGCCTGGTGGATTTGAACTGCTGATCTTGTGCTTAGCAGCCGTAGCTTTTAACCACTGCGCCACCAGGTTTTCCAGGATCCACTAAAGCAAGGCTAAATAAGAACCCTACGCACCTGTTCCAACTTATCTACAAATTCTTAAAGACACAGTTAGGAACAGATCTCGTTCGTAACATGGGGACTGCCTGTCATTAACTTTTAAAGTAGATCACAATGCCAGGGCTGAGGAAAGGAACATCTTTTTCCTTGGATTTTTGGTTGCAAGGCTGGAAAAATGAATGTGCATCAATAAGAAGTATAAGCTCTGTGGGTCCTGAACTTCTCTGATGTACAAAGAGATGTGGTGTGGACAGGGAGACAACGAGGAAAAGGTGAGCTGGCAGCATGGGTGGTAGAAAGACATGAACATCAACCCTTGGATCTGCCCCTTCATGGCCATGTGACCATGGGCAAGTTCTCTTTTATTTTCTATCTCTGTTTGCTCTTCTATTAAATGGGTATAAACTGTCTTCCAGAGTTACAGTTGAGGATTAATAGACAAGCACCCAGACAGTGCCTGCCACACACAGGAACTCAATAAATGTGAGCACTTATCATCAGCCAGAGGTAATGTGAAGAGAGAAGAATGACTCTCTGTGTGTGTGTGTGCGTGTGTGTATACCCAAGACTAGAAGGAAAAGAGCAAGAAAGATAAAAGAAGCTCTCTGCGTTCCAGTGGAATTTCTTGGATCTGATCTACTTTGGAAGCCCTGGTGGTGCAGTGGTTAAGTGCTAAGGCTGCTAACCAAAGGTTCGGCAGTTCGAATCCACCAGGCGCTCCTTGGAAACTCTATGGGGCAGTTCTACTCTGTCCTATAGGGTCGCTATGAGTTGGAATCGACTCGACGGCACTGGGTTTGGTTTTTGGTTAGCCTTTTTGAGAAGCTGTGCATGTATGAAGAGCTCCACTTAAGACAGCAGGCAGCAGGTTAAGTTTCCTTACAGCCCTCCTCGGCAGGAATGGCAGAGCTCTGGAAGTCGATCCAAAGCCACAAGACCACCAAGTCTCCATTCTGAAAAAACTAGCAAGGTGTTCAGGGTTTTCCTGTAGTTTAGTTACAACTATAAACTACAGCCCAATGAAATGTTTCTACTGCAATCAAATGCTCCTCTATCTGAGTCCTGATAAATCTACCAGGGGAAGGAGCACATCCATCCAAAGACGACGTGCCCCTGCCTCCACTTCCTTTGCAACTTGCCTACCTGTAACAATCCTGAACGCTGTGAAAGATATGTAATAAATATGGCTTTAGGAGGTGCACGAAAGTACTGTCAACATTTTAATGTGTGGACCACAAAAATCAGGACTTTGCTTTATTACTTTTCGTTTGCAGGCTTTACTTCCAAGTTCAAATTGACCCTTGGAAAATATCCTTCCAACCTAGCCTATCATAAAGGAACAGAAAATTGTGGGGATGACTCAGTCTTCAAAGAAAATCAGGGTAGGTCTAGATGTCATCAAGAAAGGAACTGCTAAGCATGTATTGAATCAAACATTGTGCAAACAAAAGTCTGTGCCGCACCATAAGAAAATGGCTCTATTTTTAATTTTTTGATGGAAAAAGCAAGGTGCAAGATTACACTACTGTGCTAAGAAGGGCTAGACAGATGAGTGTCCAGCAAAAGGAAGATAGTTCAATCTGCTGAAAGGGTGGGACCCTAAACGAATCTTGGTTTTTGTTTTTTCCCATTTATTTAGACACTATTTTAATATTTATGCAACAAATAATAAGTCTTTTTTTTTTTTTTCTTTTTAAAGAAGAATCCTGCAGCATGGGAAAGCAACACAAGCTCTTAATCAAATAAATCTACCCGCTGCCGTCAAGTCAATTCCGACTCATAGTGACCCTAAAGGACAGAGCAGAACTGCCCCATAGGGTTTCCAAGGAGCGCCTGGTGGATTCGAACTGCCGACTTCTTGGTTAGCAGCCATAGCTCTTAACCACTACACTATTAGAGTTTCCCTTAATCAAATAAGGAAGAGGTAATTTCACAGAATATTGCCACTTTTCTCTGAAAACAGGAAGAGCACAGATGTACAGAGAAGTAAAACCAAATCAAACAGATAACAGGCACAAGATGGCAGGATGTGACTGAAGACATGTCACTTTCTCCCTTCAAGCCCTTCCAGTCTTCATTCCTGACATCACCTCCAAAGCCAGAACGCTATGGGTTTTTTCTGCCCTTCAAAGTACTGATAAGAAGTTCTCACTGGGGCAGTAGCACCCGGCATTCAACACCCTGAGTGTTGAGTAATATTGAGACGTCTGTCCCAGTCTTCAAACAGATCTCCCTGCTGATGGCACAGTTCACACAGCTCTTCTTATACATTTTTTGGCTCCATCACCCTTTGGAACTGGGAGAGGATGAAATACTGTAAGCATACTGGGTGAAGCGACAGCTAAGAAAAAAACGGGGAGTTGGAAAGAAAATACGTGCAGTTTAAAATCTTGAAACAAAAGGCAGTGCTTAAAACTCAACTACAGTGGCTTTCTTGAAAGACTTCGTGCGTTTCTTTTCTTCCTCCAAAGCACCCATCACTGCTGGTGAAGGTCTGGGAATGGGGATAGCTGCTCGATTCAGACAAAAGGATGGAGGGTTACCACAAGCACAGGAGAAGTGAACTTTCACCCACTTAAACAAAAAAGAATTAGAAGAAAAGCCCAGAGCTGGCACGGGCCAGCTTCCATCCATTACTAGACGGCAGAGCGCCTCGGAGACCGGGAGAAAGGCCACCGTGCCGCCCCAGGCTCGTGTCCCCACTAGCTCTCCAGTGAATGAGCAGCCGGCCAGCCTTCCGGTGGCGCCTCCTGGGTTCCTCCTCCTCGTTTCCTAACACACAGGCGCCTTACCAGCAGGTCTCACCAGCCGAATGCTAATTTGCCCCTTCGCAGTGCCCAAAACATAGCACCGCCCAGCGACCATAAGCTGGAGAATCAGCAAGGCCCAGACAGAACCAGGCAATGCGAAGCCAAAAGGAGCGTGCCTCAGTTTCCCGTTCACTAACAAAGCATCTAAAACGCCCAGCACCCCCGCTTTACCGCAAATCCAGCTGCAGGGCGCAGCAGCTGCCGACCCCCCTTCCGCTAGCCCCGGGAACCCCCACCCTAGGAGAAGAGGAGTAGAGGCCAAAGTCAGGGTCGGAGGACCGGGAGCCGGCGCCTGCGGCTGGAGTTCAGAGGGAGCAGGAGCCCTGGCTGGAGCCCTGCCTGGAGAGGGGTCTGGAGGGTGAAGCCGGGTAGGCAACGGGATCCCCTGGAAGGAGGGCGAGGTCGGGGTCTGGGAATGCATCTGAGTCTGCAGATCACGAGCGAGGACCCAGGCCAGGCGCAGGACCCCGGTCCTCAGGGGAAGGGGATCGCCCAGGGAGAGCAGGGCGGGGGATCCCCCGGGAGCTGGTCCTGCGCCAAGGCGTGGGACCCACGGGGAGATGGATCCAGGTGAGAAGCCGGGACCCACGCGGGACGGTGCGGGATGCGGAGACCCGCTCCAGACACGGGCTGGGGGCGAGCAGGGGGCGCCATCCCTCTCACCGCTGAAATCGATTCTTGAACCGCATTGATCCTCCGCTCCTCCTCGGGGGCCGGGGAGCTCCGTCTCGTCAACACCAGTGTCCGGGCGCGCGGCCCTCATGGGCTTGGGCTGCTCCGGAGGCCGCCCGCGTGCCCGGCGGGGCCGCTCGGCAGAGAAGGGCCGGAGTGGCCAGGCCGGGGGGTCTGGGTAGGGCGGGGGCCAGACCCGGCGACTGGGGGCGGGAGGGAGGCCGCTTAAACGGCCCCGGCGCCTCCCGCCTCCCCGGCTCCTCCGCCCCCGGGCGCCCGCGCCCCGCCCCGGAGCCCGGCTCCACCCCCGCTGGCCCCGCCCGTCTGCGTGCACCCGCGGCCGCTCGCGCGTCACCGCGCCTTGCGGCCAATCAGCGCCCGGAGCGGCGCGGCGGCAAAGCTGCCATTCATTCCCGCAGGGCTCAGGCGGCTGGGCGGAGCCTCGCGGAGGAGTGGGCGGAGCAAGGGGAGAGCAGAGGGGAGGAGGGGCGGTGCACGTCAATAAACTGAGGAGCTGGGGTGTGAAGAGATAAAAGACCAACGGGAGAGGAAGACAAACTGTGAAGGAGGAAGTAGGCCAAGGTTCTTAAAAGCAGTTGTGAAGGAAATAGCAAACCAGGACGATTGTCTGCGGTCTAGTTCTGGCTCTGTGTCATTCATTCATCCTTCATTATTTCTTTCTCCATCTCTGCATTCATTTATTCCTTCATCATTTTGAGGGCCAACTCTGGCTAGGGTATTGTGCGAGGCTTCAGGACAGATTTTAAAACCTTTTCTTGAATTGGAATCGAATTGATGCAACTGGTTTGTTTTGTTGTTTTTTCTTTTTTGTCTGTCGAGGGGGTTGAAATCAGTAAGACTTCTAACTCTGTGACTTAATGAGAACCACCAAGAGGGGATCCTTTTATGTTATCCTGTAATTTATTTTTTTAATTCAAGCAGCTGGAAGCCTCCAAATAAAACCAAAGATAGACTTGAATCAGGGTCCCGTCGCTAAACCTCCTAAAGTCAGAGGGCTTGCTGGAAGAGAGTTCAAAGAAGGGTGATTTCTTAAGCCTTCTTCTCTCCATTCCTGGAATTTTTTTTTTTTTTTCCTATCCAGGCAGCCTGCCCCCACCATCCCCCTACACCCAAACTTGAGACTTTCAAGCCTGTGAGGAGTGTTGACCCTGCCTTCGCGAGAGCATCGCTCCTAATTCTCCTTTCTTTTTCCAGGGACCAGGGTCTTCCTTGGTTATTGCATTCATCTTCCCAAGAATCTCACGAGATTGGCCTAATCTACTCATTTTGCAGATAAGAAGGCTGAAGCTGAAGGTTAAGTAGCTTGCCAAGGGCAAAACCAGGATTTGCTCTAGCTTCCTTTAAACACTAAACCCTCAGCTCCTTTCAGTAAACCTGACTGCCTCTCAAAGTCTTAAAGAAGTACATCTCTTTTAGAAAACGCACACTAAATCAGAAAAGCGAGCATGGATTGAACGTCCACTGATAAGCTATGTCAGGCCCCTGGGCTAAGTAAACTGATGGGGTGGGGGGAGGAGGCTTCAAAGGAAATAGCCAATAAAGTCAGATGAAAAATAGCCATATGAAGTAACATAAAAAGAGTTAAAAAAAAAAAAAAAATAGCCGACAGATGCCAAGTCACATCCTATCAATGACTAAAGAATATGCAGAATAAAGATGTGATTAGAGTGTGGTGAGGCTAGTTAGGGAAGGGGTTGCTGGAGAGAAGGAAGACTGGAGATGGATTTTGAAAGACAGTGGATGTTAAGTTGGCATGGACTTCCACATGGGGAGAATGGCTTAAACAAAGATAAGAAACCAGCAGTGGAGTTGATCCAATTCATGCCACCCCAGGTGTGTCAGAGTAGAACTGCACTCATAAGGTTTTCAATGGCTATAATCTTATGGAAGGAGATCAACAGGCCTTTCTTCTGTGGCCCCACTGGGTAGATTCGAACCACCAACCTTTTTGGTTAGTAGCTGAACACAAACTGTTTGTGCCACCCAGTGACCTGAGAAGTGGTCAGCAAGGGAGAAATTTGTGAGAGGCCCCCTAGATTTAGAAACACTAATGTGAATGATACTTAAGAAAAACAAACAAAAATGAGTGAGAAAAAATCAGATCAGATGGGCTAGAATAAAACACCATAACCTACAGTGGTCTCGTCCACAGAAAAGTGGAAAGATTAACGGAAAGTGGCTTGTTTAAACAATATGATCACAAAGTTAAATCAGATTTGTAGTTGGTGAACCACCCAAAATAAAATCGAGCCTGAAAAAATACAAATAAAATACCAGAAACAACTTTCAATGAAGTATGATAAACGCCTGCCACATTTTCAAGTGAGGCGTCTATTTGAATCTATCTCTGAGGAGGAATTCTGAGTATGTTTGCAGAAAACAGGCACTAGCATTGACAGTGCTGTGGGAGGGGAAGAAAATGGAAGATTTTTTGCATTCGCAGGATGCGACATTTTTGCTGAGCTCAGAGATAGAGTTCTTCTTTCTACAAAATTGCAAAAGCATATTTGCATGGGCACTGCTGATGCCTACAATAAAGAATTTGTGATGGGGTGGACGCCAGCTGCAGAGAAAATTCTTGAAGAACACCTGCTCTGCTTTGCTGAGGGACACAGAGTTCCTGGGCAGGACACTGACCGTCCTAGGAAGCACCTGGTACCTAATCCCAAAGACTGCGATCATCCAGTTAGAAAGTAGGAGCCAAGCAGCTCTGCTCCAAACTTTGGCTCCAGGCTCTCTGGGAAGGTTGACTGAACAGACTCTGTTGGTTACTGTCTTACTTATTTCCCCTTACAAATATGACAGGGTAAACCAAAAACCCAAACCAAAGCCACTGATGTCGAGTTGATTCTGATATGGTAACCACGTGTGTTACAGAGTAGAACTGTTCTATAGGGTTTTCTTGGCTGTCATCTTATGGAAACAGATTGCCAGGCCTTTCTTCCATGGCACTGCTAGGTGGGTTCGAACTGCCAATCTCTAGGTTAGTAGTTGAGCGCAAACTGTTTGAGCCCCCCAGGGACCTTATGGAGCCCTGGTGGCACAGGGCTTAAGAGCTACAGTTAGCTACAGCTACTAACCAAAAGGTTGGCAGTTTAAACCCACCAGCTGCTCCTTGGAAACACTATGGGGCTGTTCTACTCTGTCCTATAGGGTCTTTATGAGTCGGAATCCACTCAACAGCAATGAGTTTTTAGGGACCTTATGACAGAATAAAGCCATTATTAAAACGTAAATGTTTCCAGCCTTTTTCCTTTCCTGAAAAGAGGAATGGTGTTTTTCCAGACTTCATCTTCTGCCTGTGCTCCCTGTCCACTGAAATGCACCTTTCTCTGCCATCCCCAGTTCTTGGGCTTTCATTTTTTAAAACAAGGAGAGAATGGAGAGTAAACGGCAGGGCTGGAGGGAAAAGAAAGGACTTCAGTATATAGGCTATATTGAGCTACATGATGAAGATGAGAGAGAAAATATTTCATAATCTGGGGGATGTTGATAAAGTTGTTACGGGAATGAGGAGGGATTTGGCAAAGTGAAAGGGCTCATAGAATCTGGGATATGAGAGGAATGAGAAGGAGAGGAAAGGGATTGGGGGATGTTTTATTTAGAGTATGAATTGGATACGTGTATTAGTTCCCTGTGGCTGCTACAATAAATTAATACAAACTGGGTGGCTTAAAGCAACAGAAAGCCAGAAGTCTGAAATCAGTCTCACTGGGCTGAAACCAAGATGCCAGCAGGGCTGTGCTCCCTCAGGAGGCTCTAGGTAAGAATCCATTCCTTGCCTCTTCCTGGATGCGGACACTCCTGGCTTGGTGGCCACGTCACTCCAGTCTTTAAGGACAGCCACTTCAAATCTCTCTCTCTGCTCTGTCTTCAAGTTGCCTTCTCCTCTGTGTAGAGTGGAAACCCTGGTGGCATAGTGGTTAAGTGCTGCGGTTGTTAACCAAAAGGTTGGCAGTTTGAATCCACCAGGTGCTCCTTGGAAACTCTACGAGGCAGTTCTACTCTGTCCTGTAGGGTCGCCGTGAGTCAGAATCAACTCAATGGCAACGGGTATGGTTTGGTTTTTTGGCAAATGGGCCTGGAGTCCCTAGATGGTAGGAACAGTTAACGTGCTCAGCTGCTAACCGAAAGGTTGGAGGTTGGATTCCACCCAGAGTCGCCTCAGAAGAAAGGCCTAGTGATCTACATCTGAAAAGTCAGCGATTGAAAACCCTATGGAGCACAGTCACCATGTGTCGGAATCAACTGGTAACGTGGGCCTGGAACTTTTTCATCCATTATCTCATTTTATCCTAAAATCATCCTGTGAGGTAAATATTCAAGGGTGGCACAAACAGTGGTTGGTGGCCTGAATCCACCCAGAGGCACCTTGGAAGAAAGATCACAGCCATTGAAAACCCATGAAGAGCAGTTCTACTCTGAAACACATGGGATCTCCATGAGTCAGAATCAACTTGATGGCAACTGTTTTTTTATTTTTATAGATGAAGAAGTGAAAGCTCAGGGTTTTGTGAGCTACTTAAATTTGTAAGTGTTACGTGAAAAAGTTAAGATTTTACCTTTTCCGACTCCAGGCCCCGTGCTTTCCCCTCCGTGTCCCGTTACGGTATATGACTCCGTGCTGTTCCTCACTGCACCGAGCTGTGTTCTAGTCTCAGTAAGCAATCAATAAACAGTATTCTGTTGGCTGTTGTGGTTGTTTTCCCCCGAAGAGCATGATTTGAATGTAGGACACTGATGCCTGGTGACGTTTTTAAAGCCCCTGCTGCACACAGAGGATCAGGATTGCTGCAGCTCTCCTTACAAAAGGTTTGGGAGGTGATGAGAATAGAGGTGGGAATGGCAGGGGATATAGAGAGGACCCCGAAAAACAAAACAAATTTGGACCAAAACAGGAAATAAACAAAAGTAAGAACAAAACAAAAGTTGTTGGTAGTGGTTCACCAACTGTAACAAATGTCCCACGGGAATGCCAGATATTATAGGAGAAACTGTACGGGGGTGGGGGAGGGAGGAATAAATGGGAACTCTGTCCTTTCTGCCTAATTTTTCTGTAAACCTAAAACTGCTCTAAAAAATAAAATCTGTTTTAAAACAAAGTTGATAGTGGCGTTTTTCAAAAGGTGGTTCAGAAACGGCAAGATCACACTACCCATTGCCATCGAGTCGATTCTGACTCAGAGCAATCCCATAGGACCGAGTAGAACTGCCCCATAGGGTTCCCAAGGAGCAGTTGGGGGATTCGAACTGCCGACCTTTTCGTTAACAGCCAAATCAAGATCACACTAGAAGCTTTCATATTGGTCATTAGGTTGATAAGTCTGTATGGAACTCGTGTCTGTGTTTTTGCTTCAGCCACACAGTATAAAGCATTATATTTAACAAAATACAGATCCCCATAATTGGGGCCATTTAGCCATTTATTTTGGTGTTTCTTTCTTTCCTAGGTAGGAATATTAGGAAACCAGTGGGACAGGGGGCAATCTGAGGGGTCTTTGCTTCTGCCAAAGTTAGTCATGAACTGGGAAGAGATTCTTTGTGTTCTTCGTGTGGTCTCAGCTAATCCGTTATTGTTGTTGTATGCCTTTGCATCGATTCTGACTCATAGCGCCCCTATAGGACAGAGTAGAAGTGCCTCCTAGGGTTTCCTAGGTTGAAGTCTTTACAGAGCAGACCGCCAGGTGTTTTCTCCTGTGGAGGTGCTGATGGGTTTGACCTGCCAACCAGAATGGATTCTGACTCATAGCGACCCTATAGGACAAAGTAGATCTGCCCCACAGGGCTTCCGAGGAGTAGCTGGGGAACTCAAATTGTCGACCTTTTGGTTAGTAGCTGTCCTGGATTGAATCGTGTCCCCCCAAAATATCTGTCAACTTAGCGGGGCTATGAGTTCTAGTATTGTGTGGTTGTCTACCATTTTATGTGATTTTCCTGTGTGTTATAAATCTTATCACTATGATGAAATGAGATGGATTAGTGGCAGTTACATTGATGAGATATACAAGATTAGATAGTGTCTAATCTTTGAGATATAAAAGACAAAAGTGAGCAGAGAGACAGGGGACCTCATACCATAAAGAAAGCAGCACCAGGAGCAGAAAGCATCCTTTGGACCTGGGGTCCTTGTGCCTGAAATGGTCTCAGACGAAGGGAAGACTGATGACAATGACTTTCCTCCAGAGCTGACAGAGAGAAAGCCTTCCCTTGGAGCCAGCGCCCTGAATTTGTACTTCTAGCTTACTGGACTGTGAGAGAATAAAACTTCTCTTTGTTAAAGACATCGACTTGTGGTATTTTTGTTATAGCAGCATTAGATAACTAAGACAGTGGCCAAGCTTTTACCCACTGCTCCACCAAGCCTCCTCATGAGGGCTTAGCTTGCCATAAATAAGATGCGGTAGAAAATATGAAAGGTAACCTCTTCTGAAGAGAGAAAATCAGAGTATGTTGGCGTGAATGCCCATGAAAATGCCTGAACTTGCACACACTGAAGGATGCTGCTCTGAGACCTCACCAGCTCTTACAGTCAGAGGGTTGTGCAGATTGTTATTTATTTGTAATCCAGCTGCATCCGGCCCTCCTTGGACAAGCCCTTGCAGCTGCCCTACAGATTTCTTATACCTGGAAGAAACAGAAACCTATATGATTCTTTAACAGCAGGGGAGAGTAGGAAGTATAATGTTGATTGTTACTACTTTCTTTTTTTAATTGAATTTTAGATGAAGGTTTACAGAACAAACTAGTTTCTCATCAAACAGTACACACATTGTTCTATGACATTGATTAACAACCCCATGACATGTCAACACTCTCCCTTCTCAACCCTGGGTTCCCTATTACCAGCTTTCCTGTTCCCTCCTACCTTCGAGTCGCTGCCCCAGGGCTGGTACACTCAGTACTCTTGTTTTGGTCCATGGGACTGTTCAATCTTTGGCTGAAGGGTGAACCTCAGGAGTGGCCTCATTACTGAGCTGGAAGGGTGTCTGGGGGCCATACTCCCAGGGTTTCTCCAGTCTCTGTCAGGCCAGCAAGTCTGGTCTTTCTTTTTGAGTTGGAATTTTGTTCTACATTTTTCTCCAGCTCTGTCTGGGACCCTCTATTGTGATCCCTGTTAGAGCAGTCAGTGGTGGTAGCCAGGCACCATCTAGTTGCGCTGGACTCAGTCTGGTGGAGGCCATGGTAGATGTGGTCCATTAGTCCTTTGGACTAACCTTTCCCTTATGTCTTTAGTTTTCTTCATTCTTGCCGAAGGGGTGAAACCAATGGAGTATCCTAGATGGCCGCTCACAGGCTTTAAGACTCCAGACACTACGCACCAAAGTAGAATGTAGAACATTTTCTTTATAAACTATGTTATGCCAATTGAGCTAGATGTTCCCTGAGACCATGGTCCCCACAGCCCTCACTCAGCCCAGCAATTCCATCCCTCAGGTCCATGTGTCTATGGAGCTACCATGGGCTTGCCTTGTATAGGTTCTGCTGGCTTCCCCAGTGTTGCGTACTGTCTTACCCTTCACCAAAGTTACCACTTATTTATAGTCTATTTACTGTTTTTCCATCCTCACCCCTCCCCTCCCTCGTAATCATCAAATATTGTTTCTTTTTGTATGTAAACCTTTTCATGAGTTTCTACAGTAGTGGTCTCATACAATGTTTGTCCTTTTGTGACTGACTTATTTCACTCGACATAATGTCCTCCAGATGCATTCATGTTAATGAGATGCTTCACAGATTCATCGTTGTTCTGTAGCGTTGCGTAATACTCCGTTGTGTGTATGTACCACAGTTAATCCATTCATCTGTTGATGGGCATCTAGGTTGGTTCCATCTTTTTGCTGCTGTGAACAATGCTGCAATGAATGTGGGTGTACATATACCTATTTGTGTGATGACTCATTTCTCTAGGATATATCCCTAGTAGTGGGATTGCTGGATCGAATGGTATTTCTATTTCTAGCTTTCTAAGGAAGTGCCATATCATTTTCTAAAAAGATTGTATCATTTTGCATTCCCACCAGCAGCGCATAAGAGTTCTGATCTCCCCACAGCCTCTCCAACATTTGTTAATTTCTGTTTTATTGATTCGTGCCAGTAATGCCAGGGTGAGATGGTATCTGATTGTGGTTTTGTTTGCATTTCTCTGATGGCTAGAGATCGTGACCATTTCCTCTTGTGTCTGTTAGCCGCTTGAATGTCTTCTTTGGTGAAGTGCCTGTTCATTCCCTTTGCCCATTTTGTAATTGTCTTTTTGTTGTAGAGGTGTTGGATTTTCCTGTAGATTTTAGAGATTAGACCTTTATCTGATTTGTAATAGCCAAAATTTTTTTCCCAGTCTGTAGGTTTCCTTTTTACTCTTTTGGTGAAGTCTTTTGATGAGCACAAGTGTTTAATTTTTAGAAGATCCCAGTTATCTAGCTTAACCTCTGGAGCTTGTGTATTGTTGGTTGTGATATGTATCCTCTTAATGCCATGTATTAGGGCCTCTAGTATTGATCCTGTTTTTTCTTCTATGAACTTCATGGCTTTTGGCTTTATATTTAGGTCTTTGATCCACTTTGAGTTAGTTTTTGTATATGGTGTGAGGTATGGATCCTGTTTCATTTTTTTGCCATTTGTTAAAAAGACTGTCTTTTCCCCATTTGATGGACTTGGGGCCCTTTGTCAAAGATCAGGTGACCATAGGTGGATGGATTTACATCTAGGCTCTCAATTCTGTTCCATTGGTAAATGTATCTGTTGTTGTACCAGTACCAGGCTGTTTTGACTACCGTAGCTGTATAGTAGGTTCTGAGGTAAGGTAGTACAAGTCTTCCTACTTTATTTTCCTTCTTCAATAGTGTTTTACTTTTCCAGGGCTTCTTCCCTTTCCATGTAAAGTTAATGATAATTTTTTCCATCTCTTTAAAGAACGTTGTTGGTATTTGGATCATATTGCATTGTATTTGTAAATTGCTTTGGGTAGAATTGTCATTTTCACAATGTTGAGTCCACCTATCCATGAGCATGGTATGTTTTTCCATTTATGTACAGCTCTTGGTTTCTTGCAGCAGTGTTTTTTAGTTTTCTTTGTATAAGTCTTTTTCATCCCTGGTTGGATTTATTCCCAAGTATTTATTCCCAACAATACACAAGCTCCAGAGGTTAAGCTAGATAACTGGGATCTTCTAAAAATTAAACACTTGTGCTCATCAAAAGACTTCACCAAAAGAGTAAAAAGGAAACCTACAGACTGGGAAAAAAATTTGGGCTATTACAAATCAGACAAAGGTCTAATACCAATTATAAATGGTATTGCTTTCCTGATTTCCTTTTCATCATTCTCTTTATTAGTGTAAAGGAATCCAGCTGATTTTTGTATGTTTATCTTTTATCCTGCAAATCTGCTGAATCTTTCTATTAGTTCTAGTAGTTTTCTCGTGGAGTCTTTAGAATTTTCTAAGTATAGTGTCATATCGTCTGTGAATACAGACAGTTTAAGTTCTTCATTACCAATTTGGAAGCCCTTTCTTTCTGTTTCTTGCCTTATTGCTCTAGCTAAGACTTCCAACACAATGTGAAATAGGAGTGGTCGAATGTCTTTTCTGTGTTGATTGAGATGATCATGTGACTCTTTTCTTTCCTTTTATTTATGTGGTGGATTATGTTGATTGGTTTTCTAATATTGAACCATCCTTGCATACCTGGTATGAATCCTACATGGTTGTGGTGTATTATTTTTTTGGTATGAAGCTGAATTCTATTGGCTAGAATTTTGTTGAGAATTTTTGCATTTATACTCATGAGAGAGATCGGTCTGTAATTTTCTTTTTTTGTGGTGTCTTTGCCTGGTTTTGGTATCAGGGTTATGTTGGCTTTACAGAAAGAATTAAGAAGTATTGCTTTCTTTTCTATATTCTCAAATAGTTTGAGTAGTACTGGTGTAAGCTTTTTTCTGAATGTTAGGTAGAATTCTCCAGTAAAACCATCTGGGCCAGGGGTTTTTTGTATTGGGAGTTTTTTCTATTATTATTACTTTGTAATCTCTTCTCTCGTTATGGGTCTGTTCAGATTTTCACATCATTTTGTGTTAGTTTGGGTAGATCGTGCAGCTGTAGAAATTTGTCCCTTTCCTATAAGTTTTGAAATTTGTTGGGGTATAATTTTTTGTAGTACTCTGTTATGATCTTTTTTTATTTCAGTCAGATCTGTTGTAATGTTCCCCATTTCATTCCTTATTTGGGTTATTTGCATCCTATCGTGTTGTTTTTTTGTCAGTTTGGCAAGTGATTTGCCGATTTTATTGATCCTTTCAAAGAACCAACTTTTGGTTTTGTTGAGTCTGTTGTTTTTCTATTCTCTATTTCATTTATTTCTGCTGTGATCTTTATTATTTCCTTTCTTCTGGTGGCTGTGGGTTTCTTTTGCTGTTCTCTTTCTATTTGTTCAAGTTGTGTAACTAATGTTTTGATTTTGTCCCTTCTTTTTTGATGTGTGCATCTAGTGCTATAAATTGACTTTTGAAGGCTGCCTTTGCTGTGTCCCAAAGGTTTTGGTATGATGTGTTTTCATTCTCATTTGATTCTAGGAATTTTTTGATTCCATATTTGATTTCTTCTATGACCCAGTGGTTTTAAAGCAGGGTGTTATTCAGCTTCCATGTAATTGACTTTTTTTTCCTTACTCTTCCTGTTGTTAATTTCTACTTTGATGGCATTGTGTTCAGAGAAGATACTTTGTATTATCTCAACATTTTGGATTTTGTTGAGGGTTGCCCTGTGGCCTAAGATGTGGTCTATTCTGGAGAACATTCCATGTGTGTTGGAAAAGAATGTGGACTTTGCAGCTTTTGGGTGAAGTGTTCTATATATGTCTATGAGATCAAGATAGCTGATGGTGCTCTTTAGCTGTTCTGTATCTTTGTCAAGTTTCTTTCTAGATGCTCTGTCCTTTATTGAGAGTGGTGTGTTGAAGTCTCCTACTATTATTGTGGAACTGTCAATTTCTGTTTTCAGTGCTGCTAGAGTTTGTTTTATGTATTTTGGAGCCCTGTCATTGGGTGCATAGAT
The DNA here is from genome assembly GCF_024166365.1 of Elephas maximus indicus. NCBI lineage: Eukaryota > Metazoa > Chordata > Mammalia > Proboscidea > Elephantidae > Elephas > Elephas maximus. The sequence goes on along the minus strand of NC_064837.1, from coordinate 38,636,333 downwards.
GTTTATTATGGTTAAGTCTTCATGATGGATCGTCCTTTTAATCATTATATAGTTCCCTTCTTTGTCTTTTATGGTGGATTTTGTTTTAAAGTCTATCTTATCTGAGATTAGTATTGCTACTCCTGCTCTTTTTTGGTAGCTATTTGCTTGATATATTTTTTTCCATTCTTTGATTTTTAATAAATTTGCATCTTTGTTTCTAAGGTGTGTCTCTTGTAGACAGCGTATTGATAGATCCTGTTTTTTTTTTTTTAATCCATTCTGTCACTCTGTGTCTCTTTATGGGTGCATTTAGGCCATTTACATTCAGTGTTATTATTGATAGGTGTGAGTTTATTGCCATCATTTTGTAGTGCTTTTTTTTTGTGGTGCTAACATTTTCTTTGTTCCTCTTACTCCTCTGTGCTGAGTTCCTTTTGTTTGTGGATTTCTTTTTCATTTCTTTTGTTTTTGTAGATTTTGTTTTTATTGAGACTTCATTTTTTTTTTCCTTTATTTTGATGAGGTTTGTTAACTTTCTTTGTGGTTACCTTGAAACTTACTCTTATCTTCCTAGGTTTGAACTAGTCTGTTATTACTTGGTACCACCTTGCATTCCTCTCCATTAGAAAGTTCTATACCTATACTGTTTATTCACTCTTTTATTTTTCTGACATTATTGTCATATACAGATTAACCTCACTGGTTCCCTGTTGCAATTATTTTGGTTTTGGATAGTCCTTGAGAGTTCACTTCCTACGTTGGTACCTGGCTGGTAAAATCTTGCATCCTAGATTCAGGCTGTGGTGTAATGCTGTTTGTTCTCAGACTGAAGGACTCCCTTTAATGATTCTTGTAAGCTTGGTTTGGTTTACATATTCCCTTAATTTCTGTTTACCTGGAAATGTCCTAATTTCACCATCATATTTGAATGAAAGTTTTGCAGGATATATTATTCTTGGTTGGCAATTTTTTCTCTGTCAAAGTTTTATATATGTCATCCCATTGCCTTCTTGCCTGCATGGTTTATGCCAAGTAATCAGAGCTTAGGCTTATTGTTTCTTCTCTGAATGTGACCTTTTGTTTTTCTTGAGCTGCTCACAGGATTTTTTCTTTGACTTTGGTTTTAGAGAGTGTGATTATGATATACCTTGGTGTTTTTCTTTTGGGATCTATCCTATATGGAGTTAATTGAGCTTCTTGGATGGTCAGCTTTTCATTACTCATGATATTAGGGAAGTTTTCTGTCAGTAATTCTTCAATGATCCTCTCTGTGTTTTCCATTTTCTCTCCCTGTTCTGGAACTTCAATCACTTGCAAATTTTTGCTTTTGATTGTATCCCACAGAATGCTCAGGGTTACTTCATTTTTTTCATTCTTTTTTCTGATTTTTCCTCAAACAGAGTTGTATCCAAGTGTTTGTCTTCAATTTCACTGATTCTGTCTTCCATCATTTCAAACCTACTCCTCAGCCCTTCTATGACACTGTCCATTTCTGAAATCTTGTTTTTTATCTTTTGGATTTCTAATTGTTGTTTTTGAATGATTTCTAGTTGGGGATTTATTTTGGCATTTTGTTTCTGTATTATTTTACTGTTCCATTTTTTGGTCTGTATTTTCCATGAATTTGTCTGCCTTTTCCATAAATTTGTCTAGTTTTTCCTCATTTTTGTCTGCTTTTTGCTTCAACTCTTGCATTACTCTGAATATTAGAGATCTGAATTCCCTATCAGGTAGTTCTAGTGCCTTTTCTTCTACTGGAAAGTCATCTGTTTTTTTTTTTATTTTGGATGCCTACTGGAACCATCCTGTCCTTTTTTTAAAATATGTTTTGATATTATCTGCTGTCTTTGGGACATTCAGTAGTTATTTTCTTCATTTCTTAATTGTAGATTTGTTTGTTTCATGCTTTTTTGTTTTATTTGGTTATGTCTGAGCAGACAGGCTGTGCATTCTTTGTTGTTTGCTCATCTGTACTCACAGTACTTTTTATCTCCTTGTCCAATGGGCAGGGCCAGGCATTCAGCTATGGTGCAGCAGGGCAGATCCAGCTGAAGGGGAAGGGCTGAGACTGGTTGTTTGTGGCAGGTACTAGGGCCAACAGGGTGGGCCAGGAATCAGTGCTGGGCAGGTTCCAGTAGGCCGTGCCTGTGCTGCTCTGGAATGTGATGCTCAGTGCACGGTGCAGGTAGGCAAGAAAGAGGGGAGAGGTTGTGATGTGTGAAGCTAACAGGGGTATGGGAAAGAGGAGAGACAGGAGTGAGAAACAGGAGCCAAAAACAAACAGACAAACAAGTAAAAAAAAATGAGTGCTAAGGGAGCTTGCTGTTGGAGTGGACAGATGAGAAACTGAAAAAATGGAGGAAAGCAAAAAGGAAAAAAAGAAAGAAAGAAAAAATAACTAGATAAAAATTTGGAACAGAAAAACCCACAGGAGCCCCAGAGTCCCACAGGTGGGCCTGCTAAGACTGAGGAAGTGGCTCCCAGGCTGGGCAGCATTTCCTGGCTAGAGGGGGTATAGACGTCACACAGCACCAGGTATTCAGGAGACAAGAAAAGAAGATAAGTTTAGAGAGACAAGAACTGAGAAAGAAAAAAGAAGGAAAGAGGGAAGAAAAGAAGAAAGAAATGCCTCCAGGGATCCCACCCATGCCTCTGTGCAGATTGGGGGCATGGCTCCTAAGCCATGCAGTGCAGCTTAGCTAGAAGGGACTCCCAGGCTGCAAAAAGAAAAAGAAAACAAACAAACAAAGCAAAACAAGGAGAAAAAAAAAAGCCCCAGGGCTCCCACCAGTGTGGTGTCATGGGCTGGGGGAGTGGTTCCCCAGTTAAGCATGGCTTCCCAGTCTTTCAAGAAGAAGCAAAGATGGCACACAGAGCTAGGTGTTCCAGAGAAAGGAGGGGGAGGTGGTAGGAGGCACAGAAGAAACCAAAAGAGACGGAAAGAACCAACACCAGCTCAGGGGCCTGGTCAATGTGGGCAGGGCGAATCCAAGCAGCCTGATGCTAAAGCAGTTGCCTCCTGGCCAAGAGATTGCAGCTGGCAGGAAGCAGAGGAGGCTGAGGGGGGTGAGATGAAGGTGGGGTTAGGAAGGCATATTTCTCTTGTTACCAGGTGCTCTGTCTCCTGCTGGGAACTTCATGAAGCTGCTTTCCCGTGCTCCCTGTCTGCTGATCCCTGAAAGGAGTCCAAGATGGTGGATCTGCGCTGCTTTAGCTGATGGGGCCTTCAGCACGTATCTCTCCTCGTTCCCTGTCCTCTGTCAGTTTCGTATTCCATTTGGTGCTTGGCTGATTTCTTTATCTCATCATTTGACACTTCAGGTCCCAGGAATGACATTTGTCTCTGTTTTGCTTAGTTTTTTGGGTCTTTGCTATGGAGGGACAGCGTGGTGCTTCTGTCTATGGTGCCATGTTGGCTGGAAGTCTGTTACTACTTTCTTTCGGATACATTGCACATTACTCGTCAACATTTCTCTTTTTCTAAAGTTGTACTCCCTATGCCAGCCTCCATATCTCTTTTCACCAAACAATCCCATTTTCCTACCCAACATTTCTTCTCCATACCAGTGGGGAAACACCTCTACCCCCAGAAAATCTGTCTGTACATTTTCTCACGCAAAGAAATTTGGCCTTTCTCTTTTGACTTCTGCCATCTGCATCCCCAACAATCACAAAGCATCTTCATGTGGATCTGTCTTCTTTAGAAGATAAAAAGGAAGAGTCTGAATAACTAATAATTTATTATCTTTCTTTATCACACATTTATTTAATGACCGTTTACTGAAAGCCTAACAAGCATATACGTGCTAGATATAAAGTCCAACGAGATGTCCTATCCTCATGCAACCTTCAGGTAGTAGGTGAAAAAGACAATTGGCTACAAATCACTATTCAGTGTTTTGAGTGCTATGATGGAATATTGCTCAGGAAGCTTTATTTATTTATTGGCTTTATTATTTATTTTTTTATTGTGATTTAAGTGAAAGTTCACAACCCAAGTTAGTTTCTCATACAAAAATTTGTACTCACAATGTCATGTGACCCAAGTTGTTCTCTTTGTAACATGAGAGTACACTCCTCCTTTCCACCCCAGATTTCCTGTGTCCATTCAACCAGCTCCTATCCCTTTCTGCCTTCTCATCTCACCTCCAGACAGAAGCTGCCCATTTAGTCTCATCTATCTACTTGAACTAAGAAGCACACTCTTCACAAGTATCATTTTATGTCTTATAGCCGAGTCTGATCTTTGTCTGAAGAGTTAGCTTCGGGAATGGTTTCAGTTCTGGGTTAACAAAGAGTCTGTGGGCCATGTCTTCTGGGATTCCTCTAGTCTCAGTCAGGCCATTAAGCCTAGTCTTTTTACTAGAATTTGAGTTCTGCACCTCACTTTTCTCCTGCTCTGTCAGGGACTCTGTTGTATTCCCTGTCAGGGCAGTCATTGGTGGTAGATGGGCACCATCTAGTTCTTCTGGTCTTGGGCTGATGGAGTCTCTGGCTTATGTGGCCCTTTCTGTCTCTTGGGCTAACATTTGCCTTGACTCTTTAGTATTCTCATTCTTCTTTGCTGCAGGTAGGATGGGACCAATTGATGCATCTTAGATCAATAGCTTTTAAGACCCCAAATGCCACTCACCAATGTGGGATGAAGAACGTTTTCTTAATAAGCTTTGTTAGCCCAATTGACCTAGATGTCCCCTGAAACCAGGGTCCACAGACCCCTGCCCCTGCTACTCAGTCCCTTGAAGTATTTGGTTGTATTCAGGAAACTTCTTGCTTTTGGTTTAGTCCAGTCGCGCTGACTTTCCCTGTATTGTGTGTTGTCCTTCGCTTCACCTGAGAGGATTCTTTTCTACTATCTAGTTAGTGAATACTCCCTCCCTCCCTCCCTTCCCACCCTCATAACCATCAAAGAATGTTTTCTTCTGTGTTTAAACCTTTTGTTGAGTTCTTATAATAGTGGTCTCATAGAATATTTGTCCTTTTGTGACTTCCTAATTTCACTCAGCATAATGCCTCCCAGATTCACCCACGTTAGATGTTTCACAGATTCACCCTTGTTCTTTATCATTGCATAGCATTTCATTGTGTGAATATACCATAATTTTTTTATCCATTCGTCCATTGGTGGACATTTAGGGTGTTTCCATCTTTTTGCTATTTTGAACAGTGCTGCACTGAACATGGGTGTGCATATATCTATTTGCATGACAGCTATTTCTCTAGGATATATTCCAAGGAGTGGGATTGTTGGATCTTTGGTGCTTATATTTCTAGCTTTTTAAGGAAGCACCAAATCAGTTTCCAAAGTGGTTATACATTCCCACCAGCAGTGTAAAAGTGTTCCAGTCTCTCCACAACCTCACCAACATTTATTATTTTGTGTTTTTTGGATTAATGCCAGCCTTGTTGCAGGGAGATGGTATCTCATTGTAGTTTTGATTTGCATTTCTCTAATGGCTAATGATCATGTCCATTTCCTCATGTTTCTGTTAGCCACCTGAATGTCTTCTTTGGTGAAGTGCCTGTTCATTTCTTTTGCCCATTTTTTAATTTGATTATTTGTCTTTTTATTGTTGAGGTTTTGCAAATATCTTGTAGATTTTAGGGATGAGACCCTGGTCACATGTGTCATAGCCAAAGTTTTTTTTCCCAGTCTGTAGGTTGTCTTTTTACTCTTTTGGTGAAGTATTTTAATGAGCATAAGTATTTGATTTTTAGGAGCTCCCGGTTATCTAGTTTCTCTTCTGGTGTTTGTGCATTGCTAGTAATGTTTTGTATACTGTTTATGCCATGTACGAGGGCTCCTAGTGTTGTCCCTATTTTTTCTTCCATGATCTTTATCATTTTAGATTTTATGTTTAGGTCTTCGATCCATTTTGAGTTAGTTTTTGTGCGTGGTGTGAGGTATGATTCTGTTTCTTTCTTTCTTTTTTTTTTTTTTTTTGCAGATGGGTATGCAATTATGCCAGCACCATTTGTTAAAGAGACTGTCTTTTCCCCAGTAAATGGACTTTGGGCTTTTGTCAAATATCAGCTGCTCATAGGTGGGTGAATTTACATCTGGATTCTCAATTCTGCTCCACTGGTCTACATGTCTGTTGTTGTACCAGTACCAGGCTGTTTTGACTACCCTGATGGTATAATAGATTCTAAAATCAGGTAGTGTGAGGCCTCCAACTTTGTTCTTCTTCTTTAGTAATGCTTTACTTATCTGGGCCCTCTTCCCTTTCTATATGAGGTTGGTGATTTGTTTCTCCTTCTTATTAAAAAATGCCATTGGAATGTGGATTGGGATTGCATTGTATCTGTAGATCGCTTTGGGTAGAATTGACATTTTCGCAATGTTGAGTCTTCCTATCCATGAGCAAGGTATGTTTTTTCACTTATGTAGGTATCTTTTGATTTCTTGCAGTAGTGCCTTGTAGTTTCCTTTGTACAGGTCTTTCACATCACTGGTTAGATTTATTCCTAAGTATTTTTTCTTCTTGGGTGCTATTGTAATTGGTATTGATTTGGTGATTTCTTCTTCAAAGTTCTCTTTGTTGGTGTAGAGGAATCCAAGTGATTTTTGTATGTTTATCTTGTATCCTGATCCTTTGCTGAATCTTCTCTTAGTTCTGTAGTTTCCTCGTGGATTCTTTGGGTTTTTCTGTGTATAAAATCATATCATCTGCAAATAGAGATACTTTTACTTCTTCCTTACCAGTTTGGGTGCCCTTTATTTCTTTTTCTAGCCTAATTGCTCTGGCTAGGACCTCCAGCACAATGTTGAATAAGAGTGGTGATAAAGGGCATCCTTGTCTGGTTGCTGATCTCAAGGCAAATGCTTTCAGATTCTCTCCATTTAGGATGATGTTGGCTGTTGGCTTTGTATAAATGCCCTTTATTATGTTGAAGAATTTCCCTTCTATTGCTATTCTGCTGAGAGTTTTTATCATGAATGGGTGTTGGACTTTGTCAAATGCCTTTTCTGCATAAATTGATAATATCATGTGGTTCTTGTCCTTTGTTTTATTTATGTGATGGGTTACATTGATTGTTTTTCTAATGCTGAACCATCCCTGCATACCTGGGATGAATCCCACTTGGTCATGGTGAATTGTTTTTTTTATATGTTGTTAAATTCTATTGGTTAGAATTTTGTTGAAGATTCTTGCATCTATGTTCATGAGGGATATTGGTCTGTAATTTTCTTTTTTTGTGGTGTCTTTGCCTGGTTTTGGTATCAGGGTTATGCTGGCTTTACAGAATGAGTTTGGGAGTATTCCATCTTCTTCTATGCTCTGAAATACCTTTAGTAGTAGTGTGTTAACTCTTCTCTGAAAGTGTGGTAGAATTCTCCAGTGAAGCCATCAAGGCCAGGGCTTTTTTTTTTGGAGGTGGGGGGGGGCATTTTTTAAATTACTTTTTCAATCTCTTCTTTTGTTATAGGTTTAGTTAGTTGTTATACCTCTGTGTTAGTTTAGGTAGGTAGTGTGTTTCAAGAGATTCGTCCATTTCCTTTAGGTTTTCAAATTTGTTAGGGTACAATTTTTCATAGTATTCTGTTATAATTCTTATAATTTCAGTTGGATCTGTTGTAATATTGACTTTCTCATTTCTTATTTGGGCTATTTGCTTCCTCTCCTGTTCTTCTTTTGTCAGATTGGCCAATGGTTTATTGATTTTGTTGATCTTTTCAAAGAACAAGCTTTTGGTCTTGTTAACTGTCTCAATTGTTTTTCTATTCCATTAATTCTGTCCTAATTTTTATTATTTGCTTTCTTCTGGTGCCCGGGGGCTACTTTTGCTGCTCTACTTCTATTTGTTTGAGTTGTAGGGTGGATGTTTTGATTCTGGCCCTTTCTTCTTTTTGGATGTATATATTTATTGCTGTAAATTGTCCTCTGAGCACTGCTTTTGCTGTGTCCCAAAGGTCCTGGTAGGGTGTGTTTTCATTCTCATTTGATTCTGTGAATTTCTTTATTCCATCCTTAATGTCTTCTATAACCCAGTAGTTTTGGAGCAAGGTGTTATTTAGTTTCCATGTGTTTGATTTTTTTTTTCCCTTGCTTTTTCTGTTATTGATTTCTCCTTTTATGGCTTTATGGTCAGAAAAGATGTGTTGTAATATTTTGATGTTTTGGATTCCGTTAAGGCTTGCTATATGGCCCAATACGTGGTCTATTCTGAAGAATATTCCATGTGCATTGGAAAAGGAGGTATACTTGGCTGTTGTTGGGTTGGGTGGAGTGTTCTATATATGTCTATGAGATCAAGTTGGTTGATTGTGGCATGTTTATTATGGTTAAGTCCTCCTGGTGTATTGACTGTTTAATCATTATATTGTGTCCTTCCTTGTCCTTTGTGGTGGATTTTACTTTAAAGTCTGTTTTATCAGAGGTTAATATTATCACTTCCGCTCTCTTTTGATTGTTGTTTGCTTGATATATTTTGTTCCATCCTTTGAATTTTTGTCTTTAAGTCTAAGTCATGTCTGAGTAATCCGAGCTTAGTCTTATTGACTCTCCTTCGTAGATGACTTTTTGTTTATCCATAGCTACTCTTAAAATTCTTTATCTTTGATTTTGGCAAGTTTGATTGTAATGTGTCTTGGTGACCCTCTTTTGGGATCTACCTTGTGTGGGGTTCAATGAACTTCTTGGATAGATATCTTCTCATCTTTCACAATATCAGGGAAATTTTCTAATAACAAATGTTCAACAATTCTCTCTGTATTTTCTGTTATTCCCCCCTGTTCTGGTACTCCCATCACTTGCAGATTATTCCTCTGGATAGAGTCCCACATAATTCTTGAGGTTTCTTCATTTTTTAAAATTCTTTTATCTGATTTTTCCTCAAGTAAGTTGGTGTCATGTACTTTATCTTCAGTCTCACTAATTCTGACTTCCATTGCCTCAATTCTTCTCCTATGAGTTTCCATGGAGTTGTATAATTCTGAAATTTTATTGTTAATCTGTTGAGTTTCAGTTCGATGTCTCTCATGCATTCTTGCAGCCTGTTAAATTTGTCATTATGCTCTTCAGTAAACTTCTTAAGTTCCTCTATTTTTTTGTCTGTGTGTTCCTTGGATTGTTCTGCATTTTGTCTGGTCTCTTGAAGATCTCTGTATATTAATCTTTTGAATTCTACCTACAGTAATTCCAAGGAGTTCTCTTCCTCTGGAAGGTTCCTTGAGTCTTTGTTTTGAGCGCTTGTTGAAGCTGTCAATAAGTTACTTTATATATATATTTATGTTTTCTTACTGTGTCCTAGCTTTTTGTTTTGTTTTGATATACCCAAATAGGGTGGTCATGTGAGCTAGTTTGATTATTTGCACCTTTGAAGTTCTCACATCCTGTCACCGGGTGGTTAGAGCTGTTACTAAGTATGTGAGCCCAAGTGTGTGTTTACTTTTGTTATACGAATTAAGCTCAGGTGTCCAGGCAGTCGGTAACCAAGAGTGTGGTGTAGGCTCTCACCTACAGTCCTAGATGGGCAGGGGTGATTGGTGTAGGCTCAGGTATCTGGCTGCCGTAGGGGGTCATGTGCTGAGCAAGGCAGGGGGCTGATGGCTGCCCCTGAGCGTCTGCGAGGAAAGCAGAGTGCATAGGTGGGTGGGTTTTGGCTGTATGGACCAGGAGGCACTGCTTGTTCTTGGACTCATGTTGTGGGTGGCTAAGTGGCATGGGAGGAGCCACCAGTCCTTAGGCCCCTGATGTGGGTAGGCGAGGACCCTGCTTAATGGGCAGGGTTGTGTCAAATGTCATGAATCTGCCACTCCCCCTTATAGAAGATACAGATGTTAATAAGGTTCAGGTATATGCCCTGTTTTACAGTACTAATGAGGGTCTCTGCTGTTGAAGTGGGCCCACACAGGTCTATGCAGGGGTGAAAGGCATTCATACTCCATGGACCCCTTAGGTCTGTGCCTAGGCAAAGGGGCTGTACCTACCCTGGGATCCCAGCTTAGGGGAGCTGGAAGATTATTTTTTCCTTTTTGTTGATTTGGTCTGTCTCCAAAGCTGGGAGAATGGCTCAGAATGCATGATAGGTCCTACTTCTGGCCTAGGAGACATGGCAATCTCTGTAGCCAGTCCAGGAACCAGTGCAGAGCAGCAAGGGGTCAAGTAAAAGGGAGAGAAGTTCTTCTCAAAAGGGGTATTTTTTTGATGTACATGCACGTACTTATCCTTTGCCAATTGAGCACTGCTTTTCACTGGTTCTGGAGGCTTGAGTAGACTCTCCGCTGCTCAGTTTCTCCCGATGTAGTAAACACATCCCAAGCACCACTTCTTGCCTCACTGCTCCCACTAGCCGATCCAGGCTGCAGGGTGCTGGTTCTGGCTGGGTCAGGTCTGGCAACTCCTCGCTGCTTCTGTACTGTCTCTCCTACTCTCTGCTCTTCGGTCTGATTCTGTAACTTTGGCTTTGCTGTTCAGGGCTCCTAAATTGTCATATGTAATCAATTCACTTGTTTTTTCGGGTTTTATTGTAAGAGGGACTGCAAGACTACTCTGCTTGTCATGGATTGAATTATGTCCTCGCCCCCAAAATGTGTGTATCAACTTGGTTAGGCCATGATTCCCAGTATTCTGTGGTTGTCCTCCATTTTGTGATTGTAATTTTATGTTAAAAGAATTAGGGTGGGATTGTAACACCACCCTTACCCAGGTCACATCCCTGATCCAAAGTAAAGGGAATTTCCCTGGGGTGTGGCCTGCACCACCTTTTATCTCTTAAGAGATAAAAGGAAAGAGAAGCAAGCAGAGAGTTAGGGACCTTATACCACCAAGAAAGCAGCACCAGGAACAGAGTGCATCCTTTGGACACGGGTCCCTACACCTGAGAAACTCCTTGGACAGGGGAAGATTGAGTACGAGGACCTTCCTCCAGAGCCGACAGAGACAGAAAGCCTTCCCCTGGAGCTGATGCCCTGAATTTGAGCTTGTAACCTACTAGACTGTGAGAAAATAAATTTCTCTTTGTTAAAGCTTTCCACTTGTAGTATTTCAGGACTAGATGACTAAGTCACTGCCATCTTGGCCCTGCCTCTGCTCAGGATGCTTTAGATGCGCATAATTTAAAAAAAAAAAAACCAAACCCGTTGCCCTCGAGTCAATTGTGACTCCTAGTGACCCTAGGACAGAACAGAACTGCCCCATAGGGTTTCCAAGGAGCACCTGGTGGATTCAAACCCCCGACCTTTTGGTTAGCAGCCATAGCTCTTAACCACTAAACCACCAGGGTTTCCAGATGCACAGGAGTATCTAAATGATATGAAGACAAGTGAGAGATTTGTGAAAGGAGATGATACTGTGACTTAGTACTCAGTGGTTAAATGAGAAGGAGTTAGTAAGCTAGGCAAGGAAGGTAAGGGAGTTACGATTGAGGGTAGACAGAGCTCAGCATATGCAAAGGCATGATGTGTTTGAGGACCTGAAATTCCACATAATTCAAGTGAAAGGCATTTGTGGAAAAGTGTAGAAGTTGAAGATGGAGAAATAGGAAGGGGTCAGACTAAAGAAAGGATCCATGTGCTATACTAAGGAGATTTAGAGTTTATACTGAAAGGAGTGGAGACCCATTGAGAAATTTTAACCAGGTGTCTTAGTTATGTAGTGCTACTTTAACAGAAATACCACAAGTGGATGGCTTTAACAAATAGAAATTAATTTTCTCACAGTTTAGGAGGCTAGAAGTCCGAATTCAGGGTGCCGACTCTAGGGGAAGGCTCTCTGTCTCTGTTGGCCCTGGAGGAAGGTCCTTGTCTCTTCAGCTTCTGCTTCCTGGTTCCTTGGAGATCTCTGTGTGTGTTTTGACATCAGCCTTCCCTGGGTGCAGTGTGATGTATCACTTCCGTGTGGCCTTTCTCACCATGGTCTTATAACTGTGTAATAGGGTAGTTGTGGCCCACAAAAGGGATTGGTCAATTTTGCCATCCCACTGGGCTTGAGGTGAGCCACCCCAGAGGCAGGGAAGAGATGACCCCACCACCACCAAGGAAGAACAGCTAATGGCCAACATGTCCTTTGGACCTGGGAACTCCTGGACCCAGGAGACAGAGGGCAAGCTGTAACCCTGAAGGCGCTGAGAAGCAGTGGCAGGAGAGATCTTGCAGCAGAGACCCGGTGACAGGAGATGGTGCAGTGGGCTTCCTGGTCCACAGAGAGACAGCTGAGTGCCTATGGGCAGAGGCCTAGGGCCAGGGAGAGGCGTGCCTACGAACATGGTTGGGAAGAGGCTGTCTTGATGGAAGAACTGTATCCTTGAGTGTTCCTGAGCCTGAATTGTAACCTGTTACTTCCCTAATAAACCCCATAATTGAGTATGGTTTGTGAGTTCTGTGTGGCCATTGCAATGAATCATCAAACCTAGCAGAGAAGTAGAGAGTGCTGTGGGAGGGACGGTTGGTGTCAGAGTTGGTAAAGATGGCAGAGAGAGAAGGCACATCTGACCTCTTCCTCTTAGGAATCAGCCTTGAGCTGTTGATCTTGATTTTCCTTCCCCCTTGTGAAGTTAGAAGAGGTCAGACACTGCCACCATTGCCGTTTTTACACTGGGTCTAGGAGGTTCTTAGCCCAGGGACTTCAGGTCCAAAATAAATGCTCTGCTCCCAGGTCTTCTTTCTCAGTGGTAGTGAGGTCCCTCCCTCTCTGCTCACTCTCTTGAAAGATAAAAGGTGTTACTCAAGCAAGGGTGTGACTTGAGTAAGGGTATGACTTGAGTCACACTCTCTTGTAAGGTGGTGACTCAAGATATACCCTACACTGATCCTGCCTCATTAATATATAGAGGTTAGGATTTGCAACTTATCACAAAATGTAGGATAATTACATCACATCACAAAATAGAGGACAACCACATGAAATTGAGAATCATGGCCTACCCAAGTTGACACATATTTTGGGGGGACACAATCCAATCCCAGACACCAGGAAACTGAAGAGAAATCTCTTTGGCAGTTGTATGGAGAATGAATTGGAGGGGTGTTAATGAGACTGTTGCCTGTCTGTATCAGCTGTATTCAGTAGAGCTTTCAGTGATGATAAAAATGGTCTTATATCTGTGCTGCTCAGTGCTACTAGCTACTTGTGGCTACTGAGCACTTGAAATGTAGCTGGTACAACTGCAGAACTAAATTTTTAATGTGATTTAATTAAAAAAAATGAAATAGGTACATGTGGCTTTGTTGTTTTTAGGGGCTATCAAGTTGGTTCCAACTCATAGCAATCGCATATGCAACAGAATGAAACACTGCCTGGTCCTGCACCAACCTCACAACTGATGCTATGTTTGAGCTTACTGTTGGAGCCAATGTGTCAATCCATCTCATTGAGGGTCTTTCTCTTTTTCACTGACCCTCTACTTTACCATGCATGATGTCCTTCTCCAGGAACTGGTCTTTCCTCGTAACATGTCCAAAGTATGTGAGAAGACGTCTCGCCATCCTTGCTCTTAAGGAGCATTCTGGCTGAACTTCTGCCAAGACAGATTTGTTCATTCTTCTGGCAATCCATGGTGTATTCAATATTCTTCACCAGCACCATAATTCAAAGGCAGGTGACTAGTGGCTACCATATTGGACAGCATGGCTCTTGTCACAGATTGAATTATATCCCCCCAAAATTTGTGTCAACTTGGTTAGGCCATGATTCCCAGTATTCTGTGGTTGTCCTCCATTTTGTGATTGTAATTTTATGTCAAAGAGGATTAGGGTGGGATAGTAACACTACCCTTACCCAGGTCACATCCCTGATCCAATGTAAAGGGAGTTTCCCTGGGATGCCTTTTATCTCTCAAGAGATAAAAAGGAAACGGAAGCAAGCAGAGAGTTGGGAACCTCATACCTCAAGAGAACAGCACTGGGAGCAGAGCACATCCTTTGGACCTGAGGTTCCTGTGCTGAGATGATCCCAGACCAAGGGAACGCTGATGGCAAGGACCTCTCTCCAGAGCCGACAGAGACAGAAAGGCTTCTCCTAGAGCTGGTGCCCTGAATTTGGACTTGTAGCCTACTAGACAGCGAGAAAATAAATTTCTCTTTGTTAAAGCCGTCTTCTTGTGGTATTTCTGTTACAGCAGCACTAGATGACTAAGACAGCTCTATGTCCCTCTCCTCTTTATCTGTGCTGATTGAAATCCCAAGTTTTCAGCTGAGCACATGGCTGTATATGAATAGAACGAAGACTAGATTTTCTAGCCAGCCTTCTAACTACGTGTGGCTATATGCCTGAGTTTTGGTTAACAAGTTATGAGCTGAAGTGCAATTTCTGGGTCATGCCTTTAAAGGTAAAGCTGTGCTTTCCCCTTACCTTTTTCCCTTTCTCCACTGATTGAAGAGTAGACATGGAGAAGAGGCAATTGAATCATATGGAAGGGCAACCTCCTGGCCTGGGCCCTGGATGACGCTGTGGTCCAGAGATGCCATACTAGCTCCGGCTTTTAAGCAAGAGAGAAATAAATTTCTATCTCATTTATGCCACTCTTATTTCTGTTACATGTCACTTATCCTAACAAATACTGTGAGTGAAGCTGGAAGTGGAATGACCAGCTAAAACAGAATTGGAATAATTCAGGCAAGAAGTGATGAAGACCAGAACAAACACAACATCAATGGAAGTAGAGAAGAAGGACTAATCTGAGAAAGATGAAAGAGTACTTAATACGAAGAGGCAAGGGGGAATCTAATTCTGCCCATGACCGCTTCTGTGAGCATCACAGTTACCTCACAATTCAGTCTCATGTTCAAAATAGAAATCAAATGAGTAAAGAAAAATAAAAAATAGGATCCATGCTCCTTACCCAGACCCAGCTCAGGTCTACTGCAGTATAGGTGTAAGTAAATCGATGGCGTACCCTGCCCTATTCAGAAACTGTGAAATCTCTTCATTTTGGACTAAAGAAGGGAGGGGGTGGTGATAAGCTGAGCGCTAACATACAAATCCTAGAATAATTTAAATATATGTATTTTGGGTCTATAGACCACCAACTCCATGTCAACAAAAACGGTGAGAAGGACAAATCTTAAAAGCTGCCTTAGTGAAAAAATAAGGTGCATTCTTCAACTGCATCACTTGTATTGCTTGCCAACAATTTGCTAAGACTTAGTGATATTTTAAGCAAGTTTCCCATACCTTTTCTTACACCCAAAATTCGCTTCAAAAACCCTTTCTTCACATACAATTAAGTTGTACAAATTTTGATTAGCTATAGTCTGACTATGAGGAAGCCTATAGTATTTTCAATGTATAAATGAATGATTATTTATTAAGCACAAGCTACAATGCCAAGCACTTTTGAAGGCATAAGCCAAGTCCATTCATCTAACAATTCCGTGACGTTGGCTTTATCATCCTTATTTTGAAGATGAAGAAATGGATCCTCCAAGAGATCACATACCTTGCCCAATATCACATTTACAGTCCATTAGTATTTGAGTCATAGAATTACGTAATTCATAATTATTCAGATGTTGGAAGCTTTAGGATTCATCTTGTTGCAGCCTTCTCATTTTATAGAGGACTCTGAGGATTGGAGAAGATAAATGCTACTTGTTTTAAAAGTCAGAACTGCCCCCCACCCCAGGTTAGTGTTACCAGATTTAGCAAATAACGATACAGAATGCCCAGTTAAATTTGAATTTCAGAGAAATAATTTTTTAGTGAAGTATGTCTCTTGCCATATTTGTTGTTTATTCATTACTTAGAATCCCTGGGTGGTACAGTTAATGCATTTGGCTGCTAACCAAAAGGCTGGACATTTATGTCCACCCAGATGTGCCTCGGAAGAAAGGTCTGGTGATCTAAATATATATATATATATATATATATATATATATATATATTTTTTTTTTTTTTTTTGGTGATCTACTCCCCCCAAAATCAGCCATTGAAAACCCATGGAACTCAATTCTACTCCAACGCACATGGAGGCTCCAGAATTGACTCTGTGACAACTGGTTACACATTATTTATCTGAAATGTAAATTTAACTGAGCACCCTGTTTTTTGTCTGGCAGTCCTATCTCAAGGGCTTCTACCTCCCAGGGTTGTCCCCACTCCATAACTTACTAAGAAAACAAGCAGCTATCTTGTAATTTGTACGTAGGGAATTTTGGTCATATCTGCATGAGGTAAACATTTATAGTTACAAGCTAGGAAGACTGATTTCGTGAGTTTCCTGGTTTTAATGAGACATTGTACCTTTCTGAACATGGGGAAAACCACACAATAAGTAATATTTATGAGGGAGGCATGGTTCGTTTACAAAACAAACCCACCAAACTAAATTAAAAAGCCTTCTGGGTCTTGTAAATTTAACTGTATCAGAGAATCATATAGTTGGATGAACTGTTGAACTGTTACCTATCTGGCCCGTGTCTTTCTTGCCAGGTAAATTTATCTCCACACAATCCATTAAGGATCCCTGGGGTAGGGATCATTGCAACCCTTGCTGTGTAGAGTCCCTCTCCGTAGGGGCCCAACTGTGCTGAGAAGGTAAAGTTTGGCAAAGCAGAAAATACCAGAATACCCAGGGTCAAGGCTAAGGGAGAACCAGCCCAGGAGAGTGCTTTTGCTAATGGTAAATAGAGCAGTGGAAAAATAGATCCTTCTTACTGATAAAGTGGCTGGTGCTTCCAGAGCTGACTCACTGGTAAGAACAAAGGAATGTGGGTATTTTCTGTCAATACCTATGACTCTGTAAACAGAGACTCCAGGGAGGGAAATGCCGTGGTGATAACATTACCTTTTTCTTTACTAACTGGCTCAGTACCACTGATAAAAGCCATGGTTTAAACAGGAGCCCTCAAGAACGCTAAGCATAAAGAATTGCTCCATATTTGTATAGCCTCTTCACAAACTGCTTTAGTTCAGCCTTGGCTATAGCCCTTTGCTGGAGGCAGGCAGCAAGGCAAGTATTTTTGTTATTGACAGCCCCTTCCCCCACTTGCCCATTTTATAAATGAAGCTAAGGTTCAAATACATTAAGAACAAGTTCAGGGTTGCTCAGTTAACCACGCGGCAGAGCTAGAACTCCAACAAGGTCTTCTGACTCTGAGAAAGCAATTCTCTCCAGAGTGTGGTGGTCTTTAGTTGGAGGTGACCTAAGTTGAGAGCCATGCCATAGGTTTGACTTTTGTGTCCAGAGGCTGAACATTAAATACTGAGACAAAGGCTTTTAACAAGTGTACATGGGGCTCTTTTCATTGAGAGGAAGCCCCACTAGATTTAGCTCATGCAGAGTTTTTTTTTTTTTTTTTTAGAGTTTAGCTTATCATAAGCGTTAGGGATCTCAGAATCCTACAGCAGGAAACGCAATATTGCCAAGCCCTGGGGGATTTTATAGCTCATGGGAAATAAGCCTGTTGCTGTCTATCATTGCACAATCTTTCATCTATGCTTTCTTTGTTCCTCCTCCTGTTGTTGTTTTTTATTCCATAGATTGGCTTCCTCTGCTTACACACTGGCTTGTCCATGGCCATCCAATGGGTGCCCCATCCTTGAGTCTTCAGAACAGTTTACCTTGAGCTGAACTGACCTTGGGAAATAAATACTTAAGCACAATGGTTCAGAGCATGGGCTCTGGAGACAAATTGCTTGAGCTTGACTCCTGATTTAACACTTCACTTCTTGGTTCCAGTTTCCTCATCTGTAAAATGGGTCTAATAATAGTCCTGGCTCATGGGATGTTGTGAGGGGTAAATGAGATAATGTCCTTAAATACTCAACACAGTGACTGGCACATAGTAAATGCTCCATAAATACAGCTGTTGCTGTTGTTATTACTATTACTATTATCATAGTTCCAGTGTTCACAGTGAGCATTTCCATGCCCCAATTCCAAACTCTCAGTGGGAAGAAACATTGGCTGAGCACGTATTGCCTCACTGGGCCATACATAACTAGGCTTTCTGTGGCTCACTCACCCTGGTCTGATTAATCCAAGCTGGAGGAGGCTTGTGGTGGAATGAACATAGTTGACTCACCCACCACTTCAGCAGAAGCTGTGAGTGGGGGCCCTTCTTTTCAAAGGGGGCATGGGCATGGCTAACAACTGAAGGATGTCTAATACCGAGTGTGGGTAAGAATTTGTTCTAGACGCTAAATATCTGATATTGATAAATGCTCACAGCCTCTGGGCTACAGCCATCTGCTTTCTCATGCCTCACTTAGGCCAGATTGGGAACTCTTCTCACTCTTGATTCTGATAATATGCTTACCTACATCCTACAGAGTCACATTCCCAGCTCACAGTTATCAAATGCCCACTGAGTATATAAGGCACTACGGTAGACCAGGTAACCCTGGTGGTACAGTGGTTAAGAGCTATGGCTGCTAGCCAAAAGGTTGGCAGTTCGAATCCACCAGGCACTCCTTGAAAACCCTATGGGGTACTTCTACTGTGTCCTATAGGGTTGCTATGAGTTAGAATCGACTTGATGGCAATGGGTTTGTGTTTTTTTTTTTTTTTTGCAGGGGGGAGCATATGGCAGACCATGTGTATATTGTGGGAGTGGTGCTACTGGAGTGGCGTCAGAGATAAGGGTATGAGCATGAGTAAGTGACAGCTCCTGTCTTTCCAGGTACTTAAAATCTGGCGAGTTTCACAAAATAACTCTCAAGCTCAGGGAGCATGTCAGTATGGTGATCGAGGCATAAAATTGTAAGAGAGCACAGAGAAGGGATAGATAAATTCTGTCTGCTGGGGTTTTAATGAAAGACACCACGGAGAAAGTCACCTGGCCCACAAGATGAATGAAAAGTATGTTACAGTTTGAGTAGACATTACTAGGAGATCTGAGAGATGGGAAGGTGAAGAGCCCACTGGGACCACTGTAAGTTTTATTGGTTTAAGCCTGATTTGATTTGAGTGCAGGTTACTTACCTGATGGGGAAACATGTGTCCTGAGCATTGAAATGCTGGAATCAGATCACGATGGGCCTTGATGCCAAGCTAAACAAAGACTTGGTACTTAATTATATAAATACCCAGAACTGATAAAAAAGAGAAGTAATAAAGTACCCACTAATTTTGTTTCTTTCATGTTCTTATTTTGTTGGCTGCATGTATTGTAAAGGTATGCCCGTCTAAGTGTGTCTTTCTCCCAGCTCTTAGAAGGCAGGAATTATATAATAATAATTAAAATGGACTGAGGACTCACCTTCATACCTGCCGGGTGCTGTTCTAAGCACTCGATGTGTATTATCTCCTCATGATAACCCGAAGGTACCAAAGCCAAACCCAAACTCATCGCTGCCCAGTTGATTCCAACTCATAGCAACCTTATGAGGTAGACATTGTTAACCTCATTTTACCCATGATAAGGGTGGCCCTGAGCAAAAAGCCGCCTATGTAAGTTCACCACCTGGAAAGCGGAAAAGCTGGTTTTTGAACCCAGGCATACTGCTAGACCACAGTGTCTCCTGCTAGCTAGTAAATCCTTTTGCAACAACACCTAACCCAGCTCAGAGAACAAACTGGGTTTTAAGGGAAAGAATTTATTACAAGCTATGTAGGAGATGATGCTTTTGATAATGCTGCAAGACTGGGTCGGCCTAACGATTGGATGTGAGAGATCAAAAATACAGCCTTGACTCAGACTCGGAATATGGAAGACGATCCCTGTCTCAATCAAGAACCAGAGAGCAATTCTCTGAAGGACCTCAAGCCCTGAATAATTTATGTAATGACTCTTACATGAAGCTTTTACTTTCAAACCAAAGAATGTCTAGAAGCACAGGTGTTCTCTTAGCATCTTATCAGAGCTGGAATTGTTTTTTAACTATTGTTCAATTCAACCCACCACTCTGCCCCGAGCTCTTGGATTCCCCACTACCACACTGCATGTATTACGGCAGTTCTCATCCCTTTTATCCACTGCCCCACACTCGGTGGATAATATTCACGTGTGAGATACATTACCTGTGCTGATGAAATAACTTGCAGGTTACGTGTAATTCCTGGCACTCATACTTTGCGCCACTCCTTTTCCTTCCGCTCAAAGTGAATCAATAGTGCAGGCAATTAAGAGGGATGCTATAACAGAGAGGCTTGATTATAAGGTTCTAAATGTATTTTTAACAAACGTTGTTGTTGTTAGTTGCCATTGAGGCAATTCCGGTTCATGGTAATCCTAGGTGTGCAGAGTAGAACTGTGCCATAGGGTTTTCAAGGCTGTAACCTTTTGGGAGCAGATCTCCAGGTCTGTCTTCCAAGGAGCCCTGGGTGGGTTCGAACTGCCAGCCTTTCAGCTAGTAGTCCAGCAGTTAATCATTTGTACCACCCAGGGGCATTAGTTAAATTATATGTTTTTTTTAAGTCATTCATTTGCAAAAGTTGGTGGTGAAATGCTTTTTTAGAATTTTAATCTTTTTATTATTTATTGCATTTTTAAAAATTGTGGTAAATATGTATGTAACAAAACATTTAGTATTTTAATTCTCGTCATGACTAATCTTAATCCATAAACTTGTGGGTGAAAAGTGTTGATCTGGCCTGTGGTTGAAACCCTCACACGTTTGAAACCAACCACAAATGGTTGAGTCCACCATATCCAGTGGAAAACCCATTACAGGTTGGGACAGATTTGACTGTCGACTAATTCTTCTTTTGATTCAGTTGAGAAATGTCTCTAGCTGTAGCTAGCCCACAACAGCTCTGGGAAATCCATCTGTCCTCTGCTCAGCTGCCTCTCCTAATGTTCATTAAAAAACAAACAAAAAAAAGTCATTGAGTTGACTCCAAAAACACCTGTCACTGAATCAACTCTGACTTATGGTGGCTCCATATGGTGGCTTTCAGTGGCTGATTTTTCAGACGTAAATCACCACGCCTTTCTTCCAAGGCACCTCTGGGTAGACTCAAACCTCCAACGTTTCAGTTAGCTGCTGAGTACGTTAACAGTTTGTACCATCCAGGGACTCCCCTAGTGTTCACAGACACTATACGTATTTGCAGTACTCTTCAAGTTCTTCACTCAGCTTTCATTTCCCTCCCTCAACAGATGACCTTCCTTGTGCTCAGAAAGTGTTTGCTGGTTGAATATCTCTTACTCTACAGAACAGCTGACATGAATGTCCCAGCTTCTAGACTCCACCCTAATAAAATTTTATTCCCTTAATCTCAAAGGAAGGGGTTCATGTCTTCTACGAGGCTTATTCCTTCACTTGTACTTTAAATCTAATCCTTTTTGGGTAATTTAGGGACTTGGTTACTTTACAAAGGAGTCCTGGTGGCACAGTGGTTAAGCACTTGACTGCTAACTGAAGGGTTGCCAGTTCTAGCCCACTAGCCACGCCATAAGAAAAAGATGTGGCAGTCTGTAAACATTATAGCTTTGGAAATCCTATGGGGCAGTTCTACTCTGTCCTGTAGAGTCGCTGTGAGTCGGAACTGACTCCACGCAACGGGTTTGGGTTTCTTGGTTTTATCTCCATTCTAAGTAGCCTTGGTGGTGCACTGGTTAAGCACTTGACTGCTGTCTGAAGGGTTGGTGGTTTGAACCCACCAGCCACTCCATGGGAGAAAAGACCTGGCAATCTGCTACTTCAAAGGTTACAGCCTGGGAACCCCTATGGGGCAGCTCTACTCTGTCCTGTGAGGTCGCTATGAGTTGGAATCAACTTAACAGCATACAGAAACAACAACAGCTCTATTCTAGGAGTCCCTGGGTAGTGCAAACGATTAAGCATTTGACTACTAGCCAAAAGGTTGGTGGTTCGAAACCACTTAGAGGCTCCTGGAAAGACAGGCCTGTTAGTCTGCTTCCAAAGATCACAGCTTTGAAAACCCTATGGAGCAATTCTACTCTGTGCACGTAGGGTCGCCATAAGTCAGAACTGACTGGATTGTCAACTCACAACCACCACCACCTCTCTGTTCTGCAAGCAAGGAAAGAAGGCTTGCCACTTCTCCCCTCTTCCCCTGCTATCCTCTATCTTAACAGGGACCTCAACTTCTAAATGGCCACCTCTTGATCCCATATGTACTTTCTTCCTGCTTTTTTTCTTCCTCAGAAAGAGGAACTAATTCTGTCTATAATACCATCTGGAGCATGGAATTCACTGAGATTCTTAGAGACTCAAAAATCCAAGACAATCTGGACCAATACAAGCCTCCGGGGAGATATAAGACGTGCAGGAGGTGAGCAGAAGGTGTGGGGGAAACACTGGGTTTCACCTCCGGATTTTAGTGTGTCTGCATCCATCCCTTGCCTCACTTACGCCTGGAGAAAAAGGAGATGACGTCATGGCAAGAGTTGCTTTGCTCTCAATCAGGAGATTCAGCTCCCGCCTCCGGAGACTGCGGAGGTGAGCACAACACTTTGAGTGATGATACTGGCTCCGAGTCAAATTCTAATACCACTACTCATCAGAAAAAATTCAGCCGAAAAATAATGTGACTCTTTATATATTTTTTATTTGTGTAAAATATAACAGGCAGATACTCTCCCTAAGGGATTACCCCTATTTTAGCTGTAGGTTTGGTATGCAAGGCTTAAATATAAATGACGTTGAAATTCAAGAATCAAACTTCTCAGGGCTCAGGCAGTGAAGAGGATTTTCCACCTCTCAGCTGACAGTTGGAGCCCTGGTGGTGCAGTGGTTAAGAGTTACAGCTGCTAACCAAAATGTTGGCAGTTCAAATCCACCAGCTGCTCCTTGGGTTCCCTACGGGGCAGTTCTACTCTGTCCTATAGGGTTGCTATCAGTTGGAATCCACTCAACAGCAATTGGTTTGGTTGTTGGTTTTTTTAAGGGACAGTGATCTCTTTCTGCAACCTGTGTTCAGGGGTACATTTCTGATGAAGCCAATGAAAATTAAGCTTCGGGGACTGTCACTTGCCTGGGCCTGGGGAGGCTCTAGAAGGTGTCCTAGCACATGGTTGTATGTTTTTTATAGCATTTGCAATAATAAGGTAGATTCCAAGTATAATTGGTTAAGGCTGCTGTCTCTTTTTACTCCTACTTCTGCTCCATCACACTCCCTTTCTGAACAGGGGACCTTGGAGCGATGGGCAGTTGCAGGAAAATTGAGCTAAGAACGCATTTTGTTTGGGTTTATTGGGATGTATTTATATTGATCACAGTCATTTTTAAGTATGGTTAAATTATTGTTGTCTGTCTCGGAGGAGATGGAATCCTTGGGTGGGACTTGAGCTGAAAGTTTGGTGGTTTGAGCCCACCCAGAGGCGCCTCAGAAGAAAGGCCTGGCTGTCTGCTTCTGAAAGGTCACAGCCTTGAAAATCCTATGGAGTGCAGTTCTACTTTGCAACAGTGCATGAGGTTGTCATGAGTCGGAACTGACTCAACACCAATGGGTTTCCTAGGTTTTTGTTTTTTTTTCTAGGAGGAAGAATAACTTCCCAGAATACCGTTCACTGTGTCAGCATACCTGCTGCTGTGACATGAAGATGCAGGGCCAGAGGTCATACTGCAAATTGGACGTGTCTTATGGAAACTGGTACTGGAAGAACGTGTGTAGTGAAGGAGAAGCAGGATTTGAAATGCACAGAGCCAAAGGCTGGTCTGTGAAAGTATATTCTGTCTCTCTCTATATCCTGAAATTATTGCAATCTAAAGAGTGTGCAGCCAAAAATGTTGCAGACAAAATAAAAACTATAGGGGTATTCAGGCAGGCAGTATATAAAAATGTTATGTTATTTTTCTGGATTCTGTAGTATTTATGGAAACGCTGGTGGCATAGTGGTTAAGAGCTATGGCTCCTAACCAAAAGGTCGGCAGTTCGAATCCACCAGGTGCTCCTTGAGAACCTTATGGGGCAGTTCTACTCTGTCCTAGAGGGTCGCTATGAGTCGGAATCAACTTGACTGCAATGGATTTGGTGTTTTTTTTTTTTTCTTTTGATAGAATTTATTTATAATACTTAGCTTTAAAAATCTTTTAAAATTTCTTGTGATTTCCTTTCTCATTTTAAATATATTTTCACTTTCATGCTCATTTTGTATTTTTTCTTAAATAGGGTTCCTAATACCTGGATCCATCACTGCCTGCAACCCTCTAAGAAGCTGGAGGTCAAGTGGTTATGAGCCGTGGCCTCAGAGTCAGGCCAGCTAGAGATGTGAATTCTAGCTCTGCTCCTTATTAGACCTTACACAAATCATTTACCTCTTTTATTAAAAAATGGGAATAAATGCATCCCCTGTAGAGTTTCTGTCAGGTTTGAATTAAATGAGCTAATACATGTTCATTTAATTCAAACCTGACAGAACTCTGCACAGGACGCATTTATATGCTCCCTGAGGCATTGGTGGTTCAGTGATAGAATTCTCACCTTCTACACAGGCGACCTGGGATCAGTTCCCAGCCAATGCGCCTCATGCGTAGCCACCACCTATCTGTCAGTAGAGGTTTGTATATTACTATAGTATTACTACGATGCTGAACGGTTTCAATGGAGCTTCCAGACTAAGACAGACTACCAAGACAGGTCCGGTGATCTCCTTCTGAAAATCAGCTAGTGAAAAGCCTGTGCACAAAGGTCGATCCCATTGTGCATGGGGTCAACAACAAGGATATATGTTCAACATGCCCACACAGTCCGCATTCTATCCCTGGTAGCTTTTGTTGGCAGAGTAGACCCGGCAGGGTGTTCTTCTTTCTCTTTTAGAGAGTCCCTTTGGACAAAAAAATAGAGTTCCCGTGCCCAATGCATATGTGAAATATTTCTGAAGAGAGAAGTCTTTCCCAAGGAGTTCAGGGAGGATCTGCCTTTAAAGCATACTCCTTTCCCAGTTCCACAATGTCCCCCCACCTTCTCCCTTGCCCAGAATGGAACTTCACAGGCTTTCTTACATAAGGAATGGAATGTAGAGTTTATACTTTGTTGCCTTTGGTCCTGATTTAGAAACATGGGAGCAGGATATCCTGGTTGGAGGGTGTCAGCCTCTGAGCAGGGCTCTTCTATCAAACTGGAACAAAAAGGCCTTACCATGTCCTCATCCAAGCTTGGCAATGAGCTAGATCGCAATTTCCCAGGGCTGCTGTTCTGGGTGGTGGTAGCTCAGGTCCTCTGCAGCTCTGGAGGACTCTTTGGGTTTAGTGTTTGTATTGTTTTGCCAGGGCTGCAGTAACAGAATAGCACAAACTGGGTGGCTTTAAGGAACAGAAATTTATGGTTACATAGTTCTGGACGCTACAAGTCCAAATCAGGATATCTGGCCTGTTGAGTCCTGAGGGCTCCGAGAGAGAAACCGTTCCATGCCTCTCTCTCACTTCTGGTGGCTCTCAGCAGTCCTGCGCTTGCTTGTAGCTGCCTTATCACCTGACGTCCTTCTTTTGGTTCCCTGTCTCTGTGTCTCTTCTCCTCTCTTATAAAGATACCGGTCATATGTTGTTGTTACGTGCCATTGAGTTGGTTCTAACTCACGGCGACCCTGTGTATAATAGAACGAAACACTGCCTGGTCCTGTGCCAGCCTCACAATCGTTGCTATGCTTGAGCCCGTTGTTGCTGCTAATGTGTCAGTCCATCTCTTTGAGGGCCTTCCTTTTTTTCGCTGACCCTCTACCAAGCATGACGTCCTTCTCCAGGGACTGATCCCTCCTGATAACATGTCCAAAGTCATTAGGATTAACCAAAAATTGAACTAAACCAGTTGCCATTGAGTTGGCTCTGACTCGGCGCGCCCACGTGTGTCAGAGTACAGCTGTGCTCCATAGGGTTTTCAATGGCTGATTTTTCAGAAGTGGATCGCAAGGCCTTTCTTCCAGTGCATCTCTGGGTGGACTTGAACCACCAGTCTTTGAGTTAGCAGCAGCTAAGTGCTTAACCGTTTCCTCTACCCACGGGCTCCCATATAGGATTAGGATCCATCCTACTCCAATACGACCTTATGTTAACCTGATAACATCTTCGAAGATCCTATTTCCAAACAGGGTCACATTCCCAGAGGTTAGGACTTCAAACCAATCTACAACAGCGCTACATCTTGAAGTTGATAAATATACTGTGTTTTTAAACCCACAATGACAACAAAACAGCCCTGGCAACCTTAAACCCTTTCCCAATAGCCTTCCAAAAGTAAGGAGTTTGAAATGCCTCCATTTAAAAAGTATTTCAGTTAAAAAAAAAAAAAACAGGGTGGAAGGGGAGGGACTCAATCACGATCCAAAGTTACTTTTACTAAAAACCTTTTCCTAAGTAAGAAGATGCTGAGGAGTCACTCCCTGGGGGAGTTGGGGCGGGGTCTGTGGCTGTGCAGCGGCAAGGTGGCCCAGCCCTACCGCTGCCCACGTGGTCACAGGATGGACATACATGTGGGAGAGTGGCCTCCTGTTTTGCCGCCCTCCCCACTGCCCAGCTCCAGCAAAGTTGCCTCTACTGCAGCTCCTCAAGGGTTCCACTGAAATATGGGATAATTACAGGCCTGCATGACACTTACGGAAATCAGAACAAAGGCCAATTACGATGACTCCTGGTTAGAGGACTAGAATCTTTGTCACCTCTAACGGCTCAGGGGTGTTTGCATTAGTGACCCTCACTGACCTTGGTATGACTTTTGACACTGAATAGATTTTAGCTGAATTCTTGTATCCTCCACTCACCAATCTGGCTATCTCCAACCTGTAGATAGTTAAAGGTTTACACAGTGTATTTCCTACTATTGTGAAATATGAAATTGGGGAAATGTAGAAGCTTGAGACTTGAGCTTAGCGGGCCAGTCCTGACCATTCCTGTTCTGAAGGCATCCTTGCTATTTAAAATCCCCCTACCTACACCACTGTTTGAACCTCCTGTGTCAGATCACAAGGTGTTCCTACACACAGGTACCAGGTGAGTAGACCCGTGGGAGGAAGGCAGCCAGGGAGTGGACACAGGATATGTTTAATATAGAGCCATAAAACCTCAGAGGGAAAGTGACTTGCCCAATCGCGAGAAACTTCCTTCAAAAACTCCATAACTGGGAAAAAAAAAAAAAGAACAGATTGGCTGTGAAACTCATTATTCTAAATGCTGGTTACAGCAAGTCTCAGTTGGAAAGGATCTTACAGTTTTTAGGGCCAAACTCTTCATTTCGCAAGTGAAGGAGTCTTGGCCCAGCGAGGTAAAATGATCTCCACCATGTCCCACAGGTGTTGTTTGCACACGTGGAATAGACACCCAGGTGTCCCGAAATAACCGTTTGATCCGGAACGGAAGTGATTTGACCCCTAAATCATAAACTGCACCACATGCTGGCAGAATTTAGATTTTTTTTTTTGTTGTTATACAACTTCCTAGGAGGTGAAGCTTTAGCAATAGATACAGCTTCATTAGTGAACATTTAAGAGGAAAAAAGGGAAGGCTTGTGTTTCCAGGCAGTTGTTGAGTCAGCCCCTGACCCTTGGTGATCCCAGCACAGTAGAATGAAGCGCTGACCAGTCCTGCACCATCCGCATGATCGGTTGTGAATCTGATCGTTGTGATTTTAGAATTTTCATAGACTGATTAAGCAGACCGCCAGGCCTTTCTTCCTAGTCTGTCTTAGTCTGGAAGCTCCGCTGAAACCTATTTAGCATCATAGCAACACTGCAAGCTTCCACTGACAGACAGATGGTGGCTGCGCACAAGGTCTCCCACACAGAAGGCAAGAATTCTGCCACTGAACTACCAAAGCCTCACTCTGCCCAATTTTCAGGACAGAGAGACCACTAAATAATCTGAAATTCAAATGGGGTTTTCATTCCAAGCCTGCAGCATGTCTGTTTTTGGCATTTATTTTCAGTGAAATTATTCACTTCAGACCTGTCAAGAATTGGCCTTGAAATGGTCCCATGGTCTCTCGTGTACTGTACTATGTGATTGAATATTTTGAGTTGCGAGGCAAAGTGGCCATAAATGGCAGATTTCTTCAGCTATTGTGTGATCCAGGGCAAGTTTTTCAGTTTCCCTATCACTAAAGTGGAGAAAATAACAGTACCTATCTCACAGGTTGTTGTGAAGATTTAATGAGCCGCGAATAAAAAGTTTTAGAACCGTGCCTGGCACATAGCAAATACTCAGTAAACATTAGGCGTTATTGCTGCCGCGAAAATACTTATACCTTCTTAAGAAATGCTTTGATAAAGATACCCAATAATATGGAGAATTAATCTGTGTAGGGGTGGAGGAGGGACAAAAAACAATCTTAGATCACCCATTTCTGTTAGAGACTTTGGATTACTTAGTATTTAGGTTGATCGAGACGGAGTTTCTCCTCAATCAAGTTTGGGGCTCAAAGTTGAAAATTTAATTGAATTCATTAAACGTTTGCAAATATTGCTGTTGGCCAGGTACTATGCCAAATACCTGGGATGGGAGACAAAGATAAACTTAGGAGTTACAGTCTAGTTGTTGTTAAGTGCTGTCGAGTTGGTTCCGACTCACAGTGACTCTCTGTACAACAGAGTGAAACACTGCCTGGTGCTGCACCATCCTCACAACGGATGCTATGCTTGAGCCCATTGTTGCAGCCACTGTGTCAATCCATCTCATTGAGTTGAGGGTCTTCCTCTTTTTCATTGACCTTGTACTTTACCAAGTATGATGTCTTTCTCCAGGGACTGATCCCTCCTAATAACATGTCCAAAGTAAGCAAGACGTAGTCTCGCCATCCTTGCTTCTAAGGAGCATTCTGGTTGTACTTCTTCCAAGACAGATTTGTTCATTCTTTTGGCAGTCCATGGTATACCCAATATTCTTTGCCAACACCACAATTCAAAGGCGTCAGTTCTTCTTCGGTCTTCCTTATTCATCGTCCAGCTTTAGCATGCATATGAAGTGATTGAAAACACCATGGCTTGGGTCAGGCGCACCTGAGTCTTCAAGGTGACATCTTTGTTTTTAACACTTTAAAAAGGTCTTTTGCAGCAGTCTAGTGGCTTCTCAATAATCCTGTGACACTGGGTAAAGAGAATCACTGTATTTACTCTCATTATTGCCCTTATTTGTAGGTTTTAGAAGCCATATTTATTTTCCTTCTGTTTCTTTAACTGTTCTCAAAGTTCAAATAGAGGTGGAGCCAGAGGATAAAACAGCAGACAAGGCCGCGTAAAGAGACTTAGGAGGATATGGTTAGATAGTGATCAATGAGTGATGTGTTAACATGCTTTTTACCCACCAAGTCTTCTTCTGACAAACAACTTCAGGTCAGGAAATTAGCTTGTGGTAGACATGAGAAAAAAAAAAGCTGCTGTTTATTCAGCTGCTGTTTCTGCTTGTCTGGAGATCGATATTATCACTCTCTACTGATTGTTTTTCCCATATGATAAATTATCACATTAGACACGCAGGTTCAAGTCCTGGTTTTTCCTGATAATGGCCTTGTGACCTTATACAATCAACATCTCTGTTTTCATATCTTTTTAAAATTTTTTGTTGTACTTTAGCTGAAGGTTTACAGAACAAACTAGCTTCTCATTAAACAATTAGTACACATGTTGTTTCGTGACATTGGTTACCAACCCCAGGACATGTCAACACTCTCCCTATCTTGACCTTGGTTTTCCTGTACCTGGACTGTTCCAGGTCTGCTTGGCATGACCATAAGTCATGAAATAGGTGAAAGCGAAAGAAGAAGCTTTATTTGGTTGGCCAAGCAAAGGAGCACACTCGGACTTGTGTCACCAAGATGGCTCCCTGAACAATGGCCCAAACAGTTTTTATTAGGGGAAGGATCCTGGGGAAAGGAGCAAGGTCGTTGATTGGTCTGGCCCAAAGATGACATTCCGGGGCGGTTCTGTCATCTGCACTTGCTCAGTCCAAAAGAGGAGGAGGTCTCTCAAACCAGATCTTAGGCTCAGAACCCCCAGTCTTGGTCCACTAAAGTTTGATTCTGTCCAGTGGGAGAAAAGTTCCGGGGTCACCCAGAAGACAGGGTTGATAATTCTGCACAGGCCAGATTTGATCTTAACTGGTTCTGTGATCTGCAGACCCCAGCCTGTTGTTTTTCTTGTCTTAGGCAGGAAGTTGGCCGATTGTCTGAAAAACACCTGGAGAAAACGGAAGGGGAGGTGGCTCATGCTACTCTACTTACAAGTTGGGGGTTGGAAATGGTACCCAGAGGCTGGGGTCTCATGCCTATCACCAGCTTTCTTGTACCCTTCTGCCTTCTAGTCCTTGCCCCTGGGCTGATGTGCCCCTTTAGTCTCATTTTATTTTATGGGCCTATCTAATCTTTGGCTAAAGGTGAACCTCAGGAGTGACTTCATTACTGAGCTGAAAGGATGTCCGGGGACCATACTGTCAGGGTTTCTCCAGTCTCTGTCAGACCAGTAACTCCGGTCTTTTTTTATGTGTGTGTGAGTTAGAATTTTGTTCTACATTATTCTCCAGATCCCTATCAGAGCAGTCAATGGTGGTAACTGGGTACCATCTAATTGTGCTGGACTCAGTCTGGTAGAGGCTGTGATTCATCAGTCATTTGGACTAGTCTTTCCCTTGTGTCTCTGATTTTTTTCATTCTCCCTTGCTCCAGACAGTGTAAGACCAGTGGAGTATCTTGGATGGCTGCTCAGAAGCTCTTAAGACCCTAAATGCTACTGATCAAAGTAGAATGAATAACATTTTCTTTATAAACTATGTTATGCCAGTTGAGCTAGATGTTCCCTGAGACCGTGGTCCCCACGGCCCTCAGCCCAGTAATTCGATCACTCAGGGAGTTTGGAAGTGTTTATGGAGCTTCCAAGACCTTGCCTCGGACAAGTTGTGCTGGCTTCCCCAGTATTGTGAACTGTCTTACCCTTCACAAAACTTACCACTTATCTATTGTCTATTTAGTGTTTTTCCATCCCTGTTTACACATCTTTTAAATGGAGATGATATTATCTATTGTTCGTTCGGGGGCAGCTGCTGTAGTGATAAAATAACTGGGAATAGGCCTGACACATAGTAAGTCCTTAGTTAATGTTATTTTCTTCCTTTCTCGCTCGTGCAAAAGCTCATGAATTTTTTTTTTGAGGCTTAAGTAAGGCCCGTGGAGGTGTGGGAAAAGGGCAGGATAATCCTTTTCCTCTTCCTGTACTTCTGACTCCCCTGCTATAATTTCTGTCATTAATATCTTGGCTCTTCCAATTATTTACGGAAGGAAATTTTCCTGAATGCATGCTAGGGGAAGATAAGATAAGCGTAGAAGACAGGAACGGGCACCCAGTTGGGCATATGTACCTAGGCCTAAGAACATTTGTTAGCTGAAGGATCTGCTAACTTTTTCCAAAACAGCAATAGGGCTCACTGCAGAGATAGCAATCTTTGAAACTTGACCCTTCTTATTGCAAAACCCTCAAGTATTCAAGGCCATCAGGACTAGAAAATGAAGATTTTTAATTTTTTTAATCTCACTTCAGTCTTTTTCTTTTTTTAGCTAAATGCTTTCCCCCAAATTGTAACAGGACAGGGCAAAATTTGTGTTTTCCTTGTGTAACTTAGAGGAAATACGTCTCAAAGGACCTTCATGAAGAAGAACATATTTAATTTTGAATTCTTCTTGTGGAATGTAAATGGCACATGGGCTCCTAGAAGCCAACTGCACTAGGTCTCTTTCTTTAGAAAGCCAATGTTCACATGATGGGGGGATTTTCCTCATCAGTTATAAAACACATTGGTACCAACTAATAACTAAAACTTTGATGATGCCTAGCTGATTTTCCAAATTTTGAGCTGTAAGGGAAGTGGCCATGATACACTAACTGAAGGGTTTCTGGAAGTTTCTGTCTGGGAGCAGCACTTATTGAATAACTACCTACCCCGTGCAAAGTTCTTTACTAGCCACTGTGATGGAGAAATGAAAGAAACAAAAGTCATAGTGGAATGGATGCCCTGAAAAGGAAGAATGAATACCTGGAGGTAGTGTGAGGGCATATTTGGGGTGAGATAGTAATTGATATCTGTAGTGGTAGGAATGGTGGCCCCCAAATAGATGAGTTCACATCCTAATACCCCAATCTATGAATATTATATTATATAGCAAAATAGTGGATTTTACCTCATATGGCAAAAGACGTGATTAAGTTAAGGATGTTGAGACAAGGGCCCAAAGGGGAAAAGACAGTCTTTTTAACAAATGGTCCTGGAAAAACTGGATGTCCATCTGCAAAAAAAATGAAACAGGACCTATACCTCACACCATACACAAAAACTAACTTAAAGTAGATCAAAGACCTAAATATAAAGCCAAAAACCATGAAGTTCATAGAAGAAAAAATGGGATCAATACTGACCCACGCACTCCCCCACCCGAGTAGAGACCCTAATACATAGCATTAACAGGATACAAATCACAACCAATAACACACAAGCTTCAGAGGATGAACTAGATAACTGGGATCTTCTGAAAATGAAACAAGCTCATCAAAAGATTTCACCAAAAGAGTAAAAAGAGAACCTACAGCCTGGGAAAAAAATTTTGGCTATTACAAATCAGACAAAGGTCTAATCTCTCTAAAATCTACAAGAAAATCCAACACCTCTACAACAAAAATACAAATAATTCAATTAAAAAATGGGCAAAGGGAATGAACAGGCACTTCACCAAAGAAGACATTCAAGCGGCCAACAGACACATGAGGAAATGCTCACTGTCTCTAGCCATCAGAGAAATGCAAACAAAACCACAATGAGATACCATCTCACCCTGGCACTACTGGCACAAATCAATAAAACAGAAAATAACAAATGTTGGAGAGGCTATGGGACATCAGAATTCTTATGTACTGCTGGTGGGAATGCAAAATGACACAACTTTTTGGAAAACAATATGGTGCTTCTTTAGAAAGCTAGAAATAGAAAAACCATTTGATCCAGCAATCTCATTCCTAGAGATATATCCTAGAGAAATAAGCGTCATCACACGAATAGATATATGTACACCCACGTTCATTGCAGCATTGTTCACAAAAGCAAAAAGATGGAAACAACCTAGATGCCCATCAACAGAAGAATGGATATACAAACCGGGGTACATACACACAACGGAGTATTGTGCAATGCTAAAGAACAACAATGAAACTGAAGCATTTCATAATATGGATGCATCTGGAGGACATTAAAAAAAAAATCTGGAGGACATTAGGCTGGGTGAAATAAGTCAGTCACAAAAGGACAAATATTGTATGAGACCACTACTATAGAAACTCATGAAAAGGTTTACAGACAAAAAGAAACACTATTTGGTGGTTACAAGGGAGCGGAGGGGTGGGGATGGAAAAACACTTAATAGACAATAGATAAGTGGTAACTTGTGAAGGGTAAGACAGTACACAATACTGGGGAAGCCAGCACAATCTGTACAAGGCAAGCCCGTGGTAGCTCCAGAGACACATGGGCCTGAAGGACCGTATTGCTGGGCTGAGGGCTGTGGGGACCACGGTCTCAGGGAACCTCTAGCTCACCTGGCATACAGAGTTTATAAAGAATATGTTCTACATTCTACTTTGGTGAGTAGTGTCTGAGGTCTTAAAAGCCTGTGAGCAACCATCTAGCAACCATCCACTGGTCTCACTCCTTCGGGAGCAAGGAAGAATGAAGAAAACTAAAGACATGAAGGAAAGATTAGTCCAAAGGACTAATGGACCACATCTACCACAACCTCTGCCAGACTCAGTCCAGTACAACTACATGGTGCCTGGCTACCATCACTGACTTTCTGACAGGAATTACAATGGAGGGTTCCAGACAGAGCTGGAGAAAAATGTAGAACAAAATTCCAATTCAAGAAGAAAGACCAGATGGGCCAGCCTGACAGAGACTGGAGAAACCCTGATAGTATGGCCCCCAGACACCCTTTCAACTCAGTAATGAGGCCACTCCTGAGGTTCACCCTTCAGCCAAAGGTCAAACAGTCCCACAGAACAAAACAAGACTAAAGGGGCACACCAGCCCTGGGGCAGGGCCTGGAAGGTAAGAGGGAACAGGACAGCTGGAAATAGGAAACCCAGGGTTGAGAAGGGAGAATGTTGACACGTCATGGGGTTATTAATCAATGTCACACAACCATGTGTGTACTGTTTGATGAGAAACTAGTTTGTTCTGAAAACCTTCATCTAAAGTTCAATTAAAAAAAAAAAAGAAAGGAAAAAAAAAGGGATGTTGAGAGGAGGAATTTATCCAGGGTTGTTCCTAAATGCCATCACAAATGTCATTATAAGAGAGTACAGGGAGGTTCTTTGTTTTAGCTTTGTGTGTGTGTGTGTGTGTGTGTGTGTGTGTTTTACTGTGGTGAAACACATATATAAAAGTTGCCATTTTTAAGTGTATAATTCAGTGACGTTAATTACATTCACCGTGTTGTACAACCATCGCTATTATCCATTTCCAAAAGTTTTTAATCTCTCCTAGCAGGAACTCAGTACCCCTTAAGCAATAACTCTCCCTTTTCTCCTCCCCCAAATCCCTGGTAACCACTAATAAAGAAACTTTGTGAGGTAGAGGGAGTTTTGAGACAGACAACAGGGGAGGAGACAATGTAGTTGCTGAGGCAGAGATTGGAGTAACACGGCCACAAGCCAAGGAACGCCTGGAGCCCCCAGAAGCTAGAACAGGCAAGAAAGAAATCTTCCCTAGAGCCTCCAGAGGGAGAGCAGCCCTACTGACATCTTGATTTCCAGCTTCTAGCCTTCAGAGGTGTCAAAGAATAAATCTCAGTCATTTTAAGCTGCCCAGTTGGTGCAAATTTGTTACAGCAGCTGCAGGACGCTAATACGATATCTCATTTTGGACCATTTATCGTTCCTCTTTGCTATCTGTCAAGCGGTGTGGGGCAGATCTGTAATGCCCCTGTCTCCATTTATCTAGTTATATGCCTGCTTTGGAAACCCTGGTTGCATAGTGGTTAAGTGCTAAGGCTGCTAACCAAAGGGTCCGCAGTTTGAATCCGCTAGGTGCTCCTTGGAAACTCTATGGGGCAGTTCTACTCTGTCCTATAGGGTCGCTATGAGTCAGAATCGACTCGACGGCACTGGGTTTTTTTGCGGTATGCCTGCTTTAAGGAGCCCTGGTGGTGCAGTGGTTAAAGCGCTCGGCTGCTAACCAAAAGGTTGATGGTTCAAACCCACCAGCCACTCTACGGAAGAAAGATTTGGCAGTCTGCTCCCATAAAGATTACAGCCTTGGAAACCCTATGGAGAAATTCTACTCTACCCTATAGGTCACTATGAGTTGAGTTCGGAATTGACTCGATGGCAATGCATTTGGTTTTGGGTTTTCTGCCTGCCTTGGCGGGGCATAGAATACACAGACTGGTAGTAGATGATTTAGTCATTTAGTTTCCCTTTACAGATGAGGTTACCGGGGCCCAGAGAGGTGAAGTGATTTGTCCACACTCACAGCTGGTTAGTGTGAACCTAGACTTTGAGCCCAAGACTTCAGATACCCACATATTGCTCTTTGCTTCCTGCTCAGAACCCAGAGAGATGGAACTTGCAGCTGAATTAGGAGACAGCGGCACATAGCACGAGAGACTACCAGCATAGCACAAATGAGGTGCTCAGGCATGGAGAGTCCGAACAGTTGTACTAGGCAGTCCGTCAGCTCTGTTGCTGTTGTTAGGTGTCATTGAGTCGATTCCAAGTTACAGCAACCCCATGTGACAGAGTAGAACTGCCCCATAGGGTTTTCTTGGCTATAATCTTTATGGAAGCAGATCACCAGGTCTTTCTCCTGTGGAGTGACTGGGTGAGTTTGAACCATCAGCCTTTGGTTAGCAGTCGAGTACTTAGCTGTTTGCATCACCCAGGCTCCAACTCCCTTGCCAGTGCCCCACTGCTTAAAGCCTCTAGTTACTTCTCGTTGCCCTTGAACTGAGACCCAAATTCCTGATGGTGGCCTACCAGACCCTAATGATCTGACACTTGTATATTCTCCAGCCTCATTTACTACCACCTCTCCCTTCCTCACTGCCCTCCTGCCTCACCAGCGTGGGCAGACCTGGTCTG
Source organism: Elephas maximus indicus (assembly GCF_024166365.1). Classification (NCBI taxonomy): domain Eukaryota; kingdom Metazoa; phylum Chordata; class Mammalia; order Proboscidea; family Elephantidae; genus Elephas; species Elephas maximus. The sequence goes on along the minus strand of NC_064837.1, from coordinate 38,600,461 downwards.
GTCCTAGAGCAGGTCAAGTTCTTTCTGACCTTAGGACCTCTGCACTTGCTGCTCATCTCTGTGGAATGCTTCCCTCTGGCTCTTCCTGGGGTTCACTCAATCTTTACCCTTAAGTTCACCTCAGGTAATTTCACGGTAAGGCCTTCAAACGAGCTCCTGTCTATTTCCTCCTTTGATACTTGTCACACTCTGATGCTATCTTGTTCTTTACTGTCTTCTCTTACCATTGGAATAAAAATGCTATGAACACAGGGAGCTTAAGAAAGACATATCTTTTCTGTACTTGAAACAGTGCCGGGAACAAACGAGACAAAACAAAGGAACAAACAAAAAAACCAGTTGCCATCAACTTGATTCCAATTCATAGCAAACCCTCATGTTGTAGAGTAGAGCTGCTCCACAGGGTTTTCAAGGCTGTAACCTTTTGTAATCCAATCCTCAGGACTTTCTTCCAAGGTGCCATTGGGTGGGTTTGAACAGCCAACCTTTGGGTTAGTGGTCAAGCGCTTAACTGTTTATGCCACCCAGGGACTCCTGCTTGGCATATAGTAGTTGCTTAATAAATGTTTGTTGAATGAATGAGCGTATCAGTTTCCCTAAGCTGGGTGGCCTGAGAAATTACTATGTATTCCTTACAAAAAAGATTCAAGAATTTTGGTATCTCTTCTTGAGCATTCTTAATGCATATCAAATCTCTGAGAAATTTTAAAGTAAACACTTTGATGAACCCAGCATCCCCCAAACATATTTGCCCACACATTCTTTTGTCAAGGAATATACATGAATATCCCTGAGTACTAGTGCTCCACAGAACACAGTGTGGAAACTGCTGCTGTAAAAATCTGTCAACAGCTGCATTCAGTTAAACCACCAGTTTGTTTGAAAATAGCCAACTCAGTCCAAGCTGCACACATACACACTCCTGCGTTGATGTACACACAGTTTGTATATAGAATCGGTAGAGCAAAGTCGCTGATAACTGGCTCGGCGGTGGCAACGTGTGTGTTAGGTGCCCTTTAGTCGGTTCCAACTCATAGCGATCCCCTGCACGACGGAACAAAACACTGCCTGGTCCTGCGCCATCCTCGCAATCATTGCTATGTTTGAGCCCATTGTTGTAGCCACTGTGTCAATCCACCTCATTGAGGGTCTCGTTGATGGTAATGCTGGAAGGAAAACTAACAGGGAGAGAGAGAGGCGACTCTGACCTTGCCTGTGGGTCCCTAACACCTTCTGGAGGGGAAGGGATGGAACAAGTTCCGGCTTCTCCATGGGACTTTGACCATGAGCATGGACAAACCAAGAACGTGCTGTGAACACAGCCCCCAAAATACTCCAGCTCTGCTGACCACAAGCACTCAGCTTACACAATGGTCATCCTGTTCCGGAAAATGGGGTTTGTCACCACTCAGCTTCCATCCTGTCTCTGAGTGACCTGAGAGTGACTCGTAAATGCTTGACTTTGCTTTTTATAAGAAAAACAACTCCGCCAGTCATTGCTTTATTTCTTCAATACTTTTTTTCCTCCAAATTAGGTCTTTCCTTAAACATACAGCCCCAGTGCAAACAAAGCCATTAGGTCCTTGTATGTTAGGTCAAATGCCTCCATTTTGCAGCTGCTCCAGCTGCAGTGCACAGAGGAAAGATGAGATGTTCCGTGGGCCAAGTCTCTGCCAGCAGGACTGGGAGCAGACACCTGTGTTTAGACAATCTCCCCACATTCTTTTCCCTGAGGTATACCACCTGGGTAGTTCCTCAGAATATGAGATACACAACTATGTTTTCAAGCCTTTAGGTCACTCCTATTTTCCACTCTCCTTTTCCCTTCCTTTTACTCTCAAGAGGGCCACAAAGCATATAAATGAGCCTATAGGTCTTCTCAGCAGCAATAGTGGTTCAGTGGTAGAATTCTCGCCTTCCATGTGAGGGACTGGGTTCCATTCCCAGCCAGAACACCTCAAGCACAGCTACTACCCATCTGTCAGTGGAAGCTTGAGTGTTGCTATGCTGCTGAGCAGTTTTCAGCGGCACTTCCAGACTCAGACTAGGAAGAAGGGTCTGGTGATCTGTTTTCAAAAATCAGCCAGTGAAAACTCTACGGATCACAATGGTCCAATCCACAACTGATCATGGGGATGGCACAGGACTGGGCAGCATTTTGTTCTGTTGTGCATTGGGTCACCATGAGTTGGGGGCCAACTCGACAGCAGCCAACAACAACATAGATCTTGTGGCAAGTTCAGCACTGATCCAACAAAGATACTAGGATCCTTCCTTGCTCTGAGGGTGGCAGTAGTGCTCCCTAGGTTTCTGTTTTTTAACTTTTTTATTGAAGTATATCATGCGTACCAAAAGGCGCATGTGTCATTAGTGTACACTGAATATATTTTTTATACACATTCCTTATAACCGGGACCCAGAATAAGAAACAGAACTAGCCCCCCAGAAGCTCTTGATCGCCCCCTCCCACGTGGTATATTGACCCAAAGCATGAATACACCACAATTTATTTACCCATTCTACTGTGCACGGGAGATGGCCAGGTTTGAGCAGTAAACGCCACAGAAGTCCAGAGTAGTTGGGTTAAGACTATTTTAGCGTGACGGTAGGAGAGATCATCTTTGGAAGATTATTGGGAATAATATACGATCTTTCCCCACTTGAGTATAGCAGAGCCCTCCTCCTTTCTTTAGGAAATATCAGTTGGTATGGCATCACGGAATCTGCAGCAACAAACGGCAACGAACTGGTTATTTCCCTGTACAAAGAGACGTCAGGCTGGAAGGAGGCCAGTGTAATTTAGAGCCAAGAGCCAACTTCCTCTTCCCTCTGTTGACCAGTGGAAGGGTCATTAGCAGCTGACCACCCAGTGTCATCTGATAGTAGTGGAACGGTTGACAACATAACCTGAAGTAACTTTCCTAGGAAGTCAGTTTTGAATATGTTTGGTGGGAGTCTTCTGAGATTCATATTCAAAAAGCTGGTTCATAGAGATGCTCACTAATGGCAGGAAGTACTAAGAGGTGAATGAAGCCCTAAATAAATCATCCCCAACGAAATAAGTTTCAAAACGAGAGGAAGGACTGAGAAAAAGAAGTGTCATGTGGCAGGTTGCTATGATTACAAAAGAGAAAGAACCGCTGAGGTCAGAAATCACACTGGCTAGACCAATCTCCTCATTGAAAAATAAACACTGTTAGGGATTACTCTCTTTCTAAAAATAACACCTGTTATTCATCTGCTTTCAAAAGCATTGTGTATTATCATTTTTTTAAACTTTGAAAGCATAGAAAAACAGTAAAATTTTGGAGATGTGAATTTCATAATCAGAGATAACCACTATTAACATTTTGATGGCTATTCTTTTAGCCTCTATACATGTATTTATATTCTTTTTTACACTAGCGATGATAATAAACTTACTGTTTTGCAGCTTGCTTTATTTCACTAAAATTGTATCTGTACGGGTAAGGCACACAGGTAAATTCAAAACCTCTGGCTTCTTATTTGAGAAAAACATAATCAGGAAGGTAAAATAAAACAAATTAAACAAATCTTCACAATTTGTCATGAACATTGCCCCGTGCAATTAACTACTCTTTTTAAAAAAAAAAAAAAAAATTTTTTTTTAATTTAATGACCATGTTTTGTTCCATCATAAGAACATACCATAATTTAATTTTTACCCTGTGTGTGGACATCAGGTGATTTCTCCTTATTCATTACTAGAACGAGCAGCCAAGAGGAAGATGTGGCAGTCTGCTTCCGTAAAGGTTTAAAACTTTGGAAACCCTATGGGGCAGTTCTACTCTGTCCTATAGGGTCGCTATGAGTCAGGATCGACTCAAAGCCAGTGGGTTTGGTTTTGGGTTCAGAACTAGCAATGCAATGGATTGCCTTAGAAAGAAATCTTTGTGCACACTCGCTATTGTTTTCTTGGAATAAATTCCTAGGAGAGGAATTGCTCTGTCAAAAGATTTGCACTTTTCAAAGCATTTTGATACTGATTCCCAAATTGCCCTCTAGAGAGTGTTGTACCGATTTACAATCCCGTCAGCCGTTTTTATGAGTGGTTGCCAATGCTGAGCAAGTATGTATGTTTAAAGAAGTCTTTGGTAGTTTGACAGGAGATATATGGTACTTCAGCTGCTAACCGAAAGGTCAACAGCTCGAATCCAATAGGTGCTCCTTGGAAACTCTATGTGGCAATTCTACTTTGTCCTATACGGAGGCTATGAATTGGAATCGACTCGACAGCAACGTGTTTGGGTTTCGTTGATTCTTCAACTTGTGTTGTGCATACAGTGTAAGGCCTCCTCCTGGTCTTGGATGACTTTCACGCTAAGGCAACTGCCTATTTTTAAGGAGGATCCATATGTTCCTGAAACAAAACAAAACAAAACAAAGGAGGCTTGGTGACGCAGTGGTTAAGCACTCGGCTGTTAACTAAAAGGCTAGTGGTTGAAACCCACCAACCACTCCATGGGAGAAAGATATGGCAGTCTGCTTCCGTGAAGATTTACAGCCTTGGAAACCCTATAAAGGCAGTGGTACTCTGTCCTGCGGTGTCACTAGGAGTCAGAATCCACTGGACAGCAAGAGGCTTTTTGGTTTATATGTTCCTAGCTTTATTTTTCTTATGTTTCTTCTTCCTAGATGACACTCATACTCTACCCACTTTACCTTGTTGTTGCCACCAAGTCAGTTCTGACTCATGGCGACCTTACATACAACAGAACAGAACATTGCCCAGCCCTGTGCCATCTTCATGATCGTGGGTATGCTCAAGTCCATTGTTGCAGCTACTGTGTATTTTGAGTGCCTTCCAACCTAGCGTGCTTGTCTTCCAGCACTATACTGTACAATATCCTATTGTGATCCATAGGGTTTTCATTGGCTAATTTTTGGAAGTAGATCACAAGGCCTTTCTTCCTACTCTGTCTTTGTCTGGAAGCTCATCCAAAACATGTCCACCAGGGGTGACCCTGCTGGTATATGAAACTGGTGGCATGGTTTCCAGGATCATAGCAACAAGAAAGCCACCACAGTACAACAAACTGACAAACGAGTGGTGGACTCTCACCTTAGCCTCCCCAATAATGTGTCTCAAAATCCATTATCTGAGACTATTTCAAAGGCCACGTTTCTCATCAAGTCTCTTTTGACACTGCCAAGTAAATTGAATCTTTCTTGTCTTCTCCCATAATTCCTTTCTGGTGAGTACCTTACCATTCCCTAGTCACATCCACAGTTAATTCCAGAATGATGACTGGGGCCCATTCTTATTTCCTTCTGGCATTCAAGTCATTTTTCCTTGCCGTGCCTCAGTTGCATCATTTGTAAACTGAAGGAGGCTGATTTTGGACTAGATGATTTTTTTTTTTTATTGCAGAAAGATATATATAACAAAACATTTGATATAGATGATTTTTAATGTCCATTTCGGCTTCAACAATTTATCATTCAATTTTTTATGTGACCTGTCCCACAACTGGAACTACGATCCGTAAGTGTTTTGAAGTCACGGATGCCTTTGAGAATATGATGAGAACGTTGGGCCCCATTTCCCCTAAATGGATTTAGAGGTATGGATATCCAATGGCAATGCGGTTGTAAAACCATCACTGGAAGTTCGTTTAAGGGCCTGAGGTGTATCTCTTTAAGCCTGTGTCTTCATTTTTATTTTTCTCTTGAATATAACAGAAAAGCTCAATAAGTATTTGTTACTCTGAACCATATTCAAATGGCAAGGTGGTAAGACTAAAAAAAGTTGTGTGGATTTACTGTTGGGGTTTAAGGATGATTTTCCTTACTTTGTAGTCAATCTGGTATTAAATCTCTATTCACGTCAACATATTAAAAAGGGAAATTGAGAGGCTTTCAAAATACTTTTGAAATAGGCCATGACTGCTAAGTCTTTTAGGCACCATTAAGCATCACGCATTTTGGTGAATCCTCTTAGTGGCCTGGGATTTCAGATTCCCTGAGTCAGAGGATTGCTAATCGGTAAGCAGTTATAATGTACTGTCACCCTTCAAACAAAAGAACACAGATTTTTAAGAGATTAATCCATGGGCTGAGAGTAGGTCAGGGAAGGATAAACCAAGCAGTTTTCAAATAAATCTGCATTATTAGAAAATATATAAATGCTTTCTAAATGAAGAAGAAAGGCACTTACATAGGCTTGCATTAAAAAAAAAATCCTGTTTCCAGCTGTCGAGATCCTTGTCTGACTATTTCACTGAAGGGAAGAATGTCTGTATATGCCATTAACCCACCCAGCCGTGCTGTTCCTTGAGACTATTGGGTGTACAGAGAGTTGGGATTTGCTTGCTGCTTGAACATCCACATGTGGGTATGTGTCCTGATTTTAGATTGTGTATATCTCTCTTTTGCTTCTCCTTCCTTCTTCACATGAAAGCAAAATTAATACCATGTCAAGTACTTAGTTCCAAAGCCTTAATCCTGTATTTTTTTCTTTTTTTTTTTTTATTGTGGTAAAAATATGTTACAAAATAAAAGACATTTCAACAATCTTCACATTGCACAGCTCAGTGCCATTAATTATGTTGTTTAACCATCACCCTTATCCGTTCCCAAATTATACCATCGCCCTTCATAGAAGCTCATGCTTCTCTTTCCGTTGAAAAACAATCTTACAAAATGTATTTGTCTTTTGGGAATTAATAATAGTGATCCCTTTGTACAGCTGTGCCTCTGGAAAGCTGATGATGTAAGGCAGAGTTTACCCGGGAGGTAAACATTGGTCCCCACGTCCCACCGAACAGTCTGTGATTCATCCGATCGGAAATGGTCATCAGGCGAGTGTGCTTTCTTTCATAAGAACCACAGGTGAACCAACTCAGTAGTCCTCAACTGGGCTGTGCAGCAAAGCTCTAAGACAGCAAAGTCATATGCATATAAATTACAAACCCATGTTCCTTCCATGTATCCAGCTGGGCTCTTTTTTTTTTTTTTTAATTGTACTTTAGATGAAGGTTTACAGAGCAAATTAGTTTCTCACTAAACAATTAATACACATTTGTTTTGTAACACTGGTTGCCAATCCCACGATATGTCAACACTTACCCCTTCTTGATCTTGGGTTCCCTGTTAACCAGCTTTCCTGTCCCCTGCTGCCTTCTCTTCCGTACCCTTGAGCTGGTGTGTCCATTTAGCCCCGTTTTGTTTTATGGGCCTGTCTAATCTTTGGCTGAGGGGTGAAGGTCAAGAGTGACTTCAGTACTGAGTTAAAAGGGTGTCCAGGTGCCGTACTCTCAGAGTTTCTCCAGTCTCTGTCAGACCAGTAAGCCTGGTCTTCTTTGTGTGTGTGAGTTAGAGCTTTGTTCTACATTTTTCTCCAGCTCTGTCCGGGATCCTCTTTTGTGATCCCTGCCAGAGCAGTTGGTGGTGGTAACCAGGCACCATCTAGTTGTGCTGGACTCTGTCTGGTGGAGGCTGTGGTAGTTGTGGTCCATTAGCCCTTGGATTGATCTTTCCCTCGTGTCTTTAGTTTTCTTCATTCTTCCTCGCTCCCTAAGGGGAGAAGCCAGAACTGACTTAGATGGCTGCTCACAAGCTTTTAAGACCCTAGACCCTACTCACCAAAGTAGGATGTAGAACAATTTCTTTATAAACTGTGCTAAGACCAATGAAGCTAGATGACCCCTGAGACCATGGTCCCCAGCCCTCAGCCCAGTAATTCAGTCCCTCAGGGAGTTTGAATGTGTCTGTGAAGCTACGTGTGTTAGTTGTATCATGTTAGGTGCAAGCATGACTTTATAATTGCCTTTGTTTAGAGATTATGTATGATTTCAGAAGATGTGTACTGGTGCCAGGTTGACAAGGGGTGGACTGTGATGTCAACTGAGCTGGGTCATGATTCTCAGTGATTTGGCAGTTATGATGTAGTTTGGCAGTTATGTAATAATCCAATAACTTCCATGATGAGATCTGATATAATCTCCTCCATGATGAGATCTGCTATGAGCAGCCAGTCAGCTAAAAGGGAGTTTCCTTGGGGGTATGGCCTGCATCTAATACGTATGGACTTTCTGGCAAAGCTCTCTGGCTTTTGCTCTGTTCTGGATCCTGCATTTGGCTCTTCGTTATGTGAACTCTGGTTCTTGATACTTGAGCCAGCAGCCTGCTGTCTGACTTGTAGATCTTGGGTTTGTCAGCTCTGGCAGCTACGTGAGTTGGGACTTTACAGCCTCTCCAACCACTTGAGCCAGTTCCTTGTTATAAATAGCTCTCTCTCTCTCTATATACACTCTAGTTCTGCTTCTCTAAAGAAACAGCCTAAGGCACCATTTTAGACTTACTACTATCATATTTATATAATTAATTATGCAATTACTGCATACTGTATTTCTCCATAGGGAACTGTCTTTTCAAATCTTTTCTCTATTTCCAGGGCCTAGTATTTTTTTTTTTTTTTTTAGTATACTACATAGACAACCCTGGTGGCATAGTGGTTAAGAGCTACGGCTGTTGGCCAAGGGGTCGGCAGTTTGAATCTATCAGACGTGTCTTGGAAACCCTGTGGGGCAGTTCTACTCTGTCCTATTGGGTCGCTATGAGTCGGAATCAACTCGATGGCAATGGGTTAGGTTAGGTTAGTATACTACCTATAATACTAAAAAAAAAAAACCCAAACCTGTTGCCATCGAGTCAAGTCCGACTCACAGAGACCCCTTAGGAAGGAGTAGAACAGCTCCAAAGGGTTTCCAAAGCTGTAATCTTTACAGAAGCACACTGCCGCATCTTTCTTATGTGGAGTGGCTGGTAAGTGGAACCACCAACCTTTCGGTTAGCAAGTAAGTGCTTAACCACTGCACCACTAGGGTTTCTTCCAGAATATAATAGGTGCTCAAAAAGATTTCTTGAATAAATTATTATTGCTATTGTTACTATTATTATTATTGCAAGAAGTGGTAGTAAATATTTGTTGAGTTCTTTATAGTTTACAAAGGAGTATACGCTAACTTATCATGGATCGATCTTAAAAACAGTGCTGAGTCTAAAAGAAGCAACACCAGCTCTACACCACATTGCCCTTTATGTAAATTTAAAACATATAAATACCCAAATCAGCCCTATATAGGCTCTAAGGGTCAATATACACCTAAGCACGGATAATGAACGCATTAGAGCAAGAGTCTGGGGGTAATTGGATATCAGGAACTGAGAAATATGATTTTCTCAACTATAACCCCACAGCAAGGAGAGAGAGAAGGGAGGGATTTGTCGTGACTAGATTTTTTTTAAATAAAAAATAATTATTTGTACTATATTTTGAATGTACAGTCATGTGTTGCTTAATGTTCAAGATACTTTCTGTGAAACAGATTTGGACATTGTGCAAACACCTGGGCCCTGGGTGCCAGGGCCCAGTGACTCCCGTGTGTTGCATGGCCTGGGCAGCTCCCACTGTGGACGCCTCAGGTAATTGCTCAGCCGGGTTTTGCCCGGTGTCATCGGGGGAGGCTCTGGGGCTGGGCCCAGGTAGCAAGGGAGCAGTCTTGATGACCCAGTGCCCCCACCCTGGTCAGGCACTCAGGAGCAGAGTCAGGCGCCCACTCGCCCAGTGGCAGGGCTCACTGCCAAGTTGCGCTGTGGGCATCCGCTAGTAGGACGTTGCTCAAATAGACGCTATGCGGCACGTGACCAGTTTTCCAAACATCTGATTCTTGACACAACCAACATCCTTCCCTTCAAAACCATTATTCTATTCCTGTTCTTCCTCCTCCTCTCTCTCTCTTTTATGTCTCTCATATATTCTCAAAACTCCTTCACCAAAAAATATTTTTTTCCACAAACAACATGGATGAGTCTCAAAGCATTATGTGAAGTTAAAAAAGCCAGACTCAAAAGGCTACATACTGTATGACTCCATTTATATGACAGTCTAGAAAAGGTAAAGCTATAGAAACAGAAATCAGATCCCCGGTTACCAATAATCTGATATAATATATTGAGTGGGTATTTGACAATAAACCTCTCCATTGGAGGTTGCAGGGAGAGGATTAACTACAAAGGGTCATGAGAGAACTTTTAGGAACGGTGCAAATATGCCGTATTGTAATTGTGATGGTGGTTATACAACTGTATAAGTTTGTAAAAATTTATAGAACTGTGTGCCTTAAAAGGATGCATTTTACACTATGTAAATTATACCTCAATAAACAACAAATTATTCATTTACATAAAAATCGTACTGTACGTTCACAACTAGAAGAATGTAATCAATGTCACTGAATTGTACGTGTAAAAATTGTTAAGTCTGTGTATGTTTTCCTATGTATATTTTCACCACAATAAAAATTATACTGTACATTTAAAAACAGAAAACAAATATACTCCTATAAGTATTTAGGAAATATAGCTTTTAAAATTTTTTTATGATCTTCATTTTAGTAATGAGACAAATAACAACAACAAAAACAAACCAAGAAACACCACTGTCATGGATTGAATTATGTCCCCCCCAAAATGTGTGTATCAACCTGGCTAGGCCACGATTCCCAGTATTGTGTGGTTGTCCTCCATTTTGTGATTGTAATTTTATGTTAAGATTATTAGGGTGGGATTATAACACCATCCTCACTCAGGTCACCTCCCCGATCCAATGTAAAGAGTTTCCCTGGGGTGTGGACTGCACCACCTTTTATCTCTCAAGAGATAAAAGGGAAGGGAAGCAAGCAAAGAGTCGGGGACCTCATACCACCAAGAAAGCAGCACCGGGAGCAGAGTGCGTCCTTTGGACACAGGGTCCCTGTGCCTGAGAAGCTCCTCAACCAGGGGAAGATTGAGGACAAGGACCTTCTTCCTTCAGAGCCCACAGAGAAAGAAAGTCTTCCACTGGAGCTGACACCTTGAACTTGGACTTACAACCTCCTAGATTGTGAGAAAATAAATTTCTTTTTGTTAAAGCCATCCACTTGTACTTCTGTTATGGCAGCACTAGATGACTAAGACAACCACTCCCTACAGTAGCAGCACTGTATGAGTTAAATGTCTCCTTGAAGTCATATTGTTTTTGATTTTATAATGTGATTAGTAAATAAAACAATTTGGGGCAGAGAGCTCTTGCAGAAGGCTGCAAATACAGGCTACATTAAGAACCCGCTGGGAGACGGGTCTGGAGTAGCAGATGGGAAAGGCTGCAGATATGGGTGGTAGCCAAATTCTTATTTTTCTGAATTGGGATCAAAGCTTATTTGGGGTTATTTGAGGTCAAGCTTGGAATAATTTAGGACAGGTTTTGAGGAAAGCAGCCTGGTGTTATGGAAAGTGCATGACCTTGGATTGAATCTTGGATTCAGATGGTGCCTTAGATATCTAGTGCTGCTAGAACAGAAATACTACAAGTGGATGGCTTTAACAAACAAAAGTTCATTTTCTCACAGTTTAAGAGGCTAGAAGTCGGATTTTGGGGTGCTGGCTGTAGGGCTCTAGGAGAAGGCTTTCTCTCCCTGTCAGCTCTGGAGGAAGGTCCTTTTCTTTTCTGAGTTCTGTTCCTGGGCAATCTTCATGTGGCTTGGCATCTCTCTTCCCCTACCTCTGCTACTTAGCTTGCTTGTTTAATCTCTGTTATATCTCAAAAGAGATTGACTCCAGATACACCCTACACTAATCCTGCCTCGTTAACGTAACAAAAACCACCCAGTCCCAAATGGGATTATAGCCACAGGCATAGAGGTTAGGATTTACAGCACATATTTTGGGGGGACACAATTCAATCCAGAACAGATGGGTAGACTTGAGTTTGAATATTGGTTTCTCTGCTTACTATCATGGAAAAGCTATTTAACCTCTCTGGATTTTCATTTCCTCACCTGGAAAAAGGGTTAATAAAAGCTAGCATGCAGTTGTGATGAGAATTTGAAATAAAAAAGGTAAAATCCCAGTTTGATGCCTGACACTTAGTAGGCACTCTGTATTGAACATCTGTTATGGTTTGGACAGCAGACTTCACAATAGAATAGAAAATAGAATGCTGAGGCCTGTGGGGTCAGATACCTCAGATGCGGATCTAGTGCCCAGGAGAGCTCCTCTGGAGGGCAATTGTTTTCCTTGTGTCTGAGGAATGATGGACGCTCCCCCACCCCAACTCCATCCGCAGCTCAGAGCTACTTTCTAGAGCTCTCCGTTATAAGGGTCTTTCTCTTATTTTGACAAATTTGGTATCTAAGGAGCATTTGACCTGAGTCAGAAAGAAAAGGTATTTCTTCTGGCCTAACTAAGGTTTCTATAGGATACCCCAGACTAGATAATAATAGTATAGTTAAAAAACACAAAAAAGGAGAGTATAAAATCTACTGCTTGTGTGGTAGAAAGTGCTCAGTATTAGAAAATAGGAGGCCTAAGCCATTGATCTTTCACAAAGTAGGTGAATTGAGGTAAGTAGTTGTTCCTCTTTGGCCTTTCCTTTCTGACTAAATGAAGGGAAGATGTTGAATTAAATGACTTTTAAGGTCCTTTCCAGCTACGATATTGTTACATTCTATGGTGTGAGACTGGAGGAGGGTCTTAATCGAGTGATTGATTTATACAGGGCTATTTTTTTTTTTTGGCACAGTATTCACTCTATGCGAAGCCCTGTTATGTGCTGGTGAGTCAGTGACAAATAAGCCTGACTTAGACCTTCCCCAGTTTGAGCTTATGTCTTCTTACTACAGTACTATCTGTTCAAGGTCAAGTCCCATTCAACATTTTTATCAGTGACATAGAAGATATGTTAACTCCATTCGTGAAAGGTTCAGGGCTGGGAATATTGATCAAAGTATTGTACCGCAGACTCAGGGTAAATAAAAAGCTTCTAAATTTTGGAAAGATTGGCCAAGACTCATAAATGTATAGAATACAATTGACTACAAATAGAAGATAAATCCTTATGCTTAAAAAAATTTAAAGTAAAAAATTTAAATAATTAAATATACTAATTTAATTTACTTAAGATAGGTTTTTAGGTTTAAAATAAATTAAACTTACAAGTACAGCATGAGAAATATAGGGTAGTGACTTTAAGTATCTAATTTACTCTTCTGTGGAATCCTTGAGTTACAGGGATTAAGAAAAAAAATTTTTTTTTTCTTTTGCATAGTCACAAAATAATATCAGTCACAAAGTTGGAAAAGGACTGGGCCTCCCAGTACCTCCCCAGCTGGCAATTTTATAATGCCAATGATGTTGTTGGGAACCAGTTCTATAATCTCTTCCACTCAGCACTTTCCGCTCCCTTTGCTTTCATTTTCTCCTTTGAGAGCAGGGTGTGCCTTACCTAACACTGTATCTACTCCCGTATCCCTAGTTCATAGTTAGGTGTGTTTGCACATTGATAGGCAATTAATAAAATAGAAATAATACCTGGCTTTACAGCAGTCCATGTGAAAATAGACCAAGGGGTTTTCACCGATACGAGGTTCAAGATCAGGGAACTGTGTGATGGGGCTGCTAGGAAATACCAAGACCATCTTGGGCTATATTAACATAAGAAGTACAATGGGCAGTAAGAGAAAACCTGTACTCTGTGCTGGGAAGACAAGACCACAAACATTGTGTTCCATTCTGGATATCACATTTAATGGAAAACATTAAAATTGGAGACCGTCCAAAGGAGAGTGAAAACGTTGGTGGCAGTATTAGCAGAGTAACTTGTTTCACACACAAACTCTGCCACTTACTATGAGGCTTTGGGCAAGTTACTAAACCTCCCACAGCCTTAGTTTCCTCATCTCTGTACAATGAAAATAATTAACAGCGTCTACTTCATGGAGCTATGGTAAAGATTATGATAATATAAATTATGGTTTACATTTGAAGGAATTAGAGTTGTTCAGCTAGAAAATACGAAGGCTTCATGGAGCTATGGTAAAGATTATGATAATATAAATTATGGTTTACATTTGAAGGAATTAGAGTTGTTCAGCTAGAAAATACGAAGGCTTAGGAGCAGGGGTGGTGAAGGGAGGTTGATGTCTATCTTTAGATATCTGAACAATTGTTACTGGGAAGAGTTACTGGACTTAATCTGGGAAGATTCATATGACAGAATTAGGTCAAATAGTGGGATTTGCAGAGAAGATGATCTTTCCTCAATATATGGTAGAAATTTTTGACAATTAGCATTGTTTAAAAACAGAATTGGATTCTTTAATCAGGTGGTGATTTCTAGACCATGGTGAATGTTCAAGCAGAGGCTAGATTTTCACATCTTAGGATGGTGCAGAGAAGAGCCCTGTACTGGATGAGTGAGTTTGGGCTATTAGTGGTCCTATGCATCAGAATCATCGGGGATTGAGCCCAGGGATCTATAAGAAGCATCTCAGGAGGCTATGATACATCTGGTCCCTGGGTAGGCAATTTAGAACCACTGGACTGGAGGACAGGTGCCTTTTCATCTATACTAGTCTGTGATGGGATTCCAGTGGGGAAGTGCTGTGAACAGGGAGACAAAATGACACCAAACTGCCAAACATATATGGAGTCATTTGGTTAGAAAGGAAGTTTCAAGTAGAGGAGTGGTGGGGAGGCAGGTTGGAATGAGAAGTTAGTGTTGGTGAATAGAGAGCTTTGGATGCCAGGCACTGGAGTTTGGAGGTTACCAGGCTGGGTTCCATGATAAAAGCGGTGCAAGAGGAGTTACGAATCACCACGTTCTGGAAGGGTGAGCTAAATGATAAAGGCAATTGCAGACACATTTTCCTTCCCTTTTGGAATTCACAATGTTGGAATGTATGGTTGCACTGTTACCTTCTGTTTTCTGCACTCTAGAGCTCCTCTCAGACAATGTGGAATGACTGACTCATAGTATCAATGAGCTTTTCCAGCCCCAGCATACGGGAAAGGGGGGAATGTTTCCCTTATATATTTCTTCCAGGTGGTAGAGCACACACTCAAGAGAATAGCAACAGTCTCAAGGTTACAATCTTGGTGACATCAGAGTTGGAAGAGTTGGAAGCCAAAGGTCAAAGTTTTCCTTTTAAGGGACTAGTTTCTCTGCCTAAATCCAATCTTTCTTAATGTAAGTGCTTTTGTTCTTATCTCAAGGCAATTCCTAAGGTAATTAGTTGGAATTATTAGCTTTACTGCAGTGAAGTGCACAACAACAGAAGGGGGAAATGAGGCCATCAGGGAGTTGCAGTTGGGTGTTCTGAGACAGCACAAAGAAGAACTGCAACTGGTCACATCAACCAATTAAGTCTTGAAGAAAAGTCTAAAAATGATTTTTAAAAAATCTTAACATTTCTGTATTTTTATATATCATTCACATATTTGGAAAAGTAAGATTGACTTTTGATGACTTCCTTTAGACGATTTTGAGTACAGCATCTCCTTCTGTTTCCTAGACCATATGTTATGATGTAGCCCTGGTGACACAGTGGTTAAGGGCTCGGTTGCTAGCGAAAAGGTCAGCAGTTAGAGTCTACCAATTGCTTCTTGGAAACCCTATGGAGCAGTTCTACTCTGTCCTATAGGGTCGCTATGAGTCGGAATAGACTCGAGGGCAATAGGTTTTGTTTCTGGTTTATATACTATGATATGTATTTTTTCTAAATAATGACCCTGATCTTACTTTTATGAATTCATATGACAGCTTCTAGGCCATTTAGAAAGTTTTAAAAAAGAGTTGGAGCGATTTCATCCTACTTTCTGATTAGAAGGGATTATGGGGAAGGAAAACTGTCTCTTACCATGTATATTCTTAACATCGCTCTACTTTCAGAATAAACTGACTCACAGCAACCCTATAGGACAGACAGAGTAGAACTGCCCCATAGGGTTTCCAAGGAGTGGCTGGTGGATTTGAACTGCCAATCTTTTGATTAGCAGCCAAGCTCTTAACCACTGTGCCACCAGGGCCCCCCTTTCAGAATAGGTGGACTAAAAAACAGTGGTTTGAATAACAATTTAGCTAGGTTGATAACTGTAAATCATCTTGATAGTATGAAACCCAATTTTATGTAACATTTGCCTTCAAACGTGTATCTAAATGAAATCATTGTAATGTTTAAAAATAAAGTTCAAAAGTTATTAAGAAGTCTAAAACCAAAACCTGCTTTTGATCCCTCAGAGAGCCAAGGACAAGTAGAAGTATAGAACATGAGGCAAATGCTATACTTCCACAGTGTTCCTTCTAATGTCTGCCCACATCCTGAGGCAATGAGCTGTTCCCAAAGATGGTTTCCTGTGGGAATAAATCACAGCAGGCAGCTGTAAGGTGGTGGAAAGAACAATAGGGCTTGTCAGAGCTGTAGGTGTCAATGCTGGCTTCTCTTTACTAGCTGTGGGATTTGGGGCCAGTAAGTTTCCTTACCTGTAGAACAAGGGTAGCCACACCAATCCTGCAGGGATTTGAGAGCCTTATGTGTGAAGCACAGTTGGCCATATTTTCACTTCGATAAACTCAAGTTGAGTGTGCTTGTCTCCACTTCAACCTGGCTATTTGCTTGGTCAACACACGCTTTACTTGACTCCATTTGTGCTTTTATGAAGATACTACTTTTTCCTAGAATTCTCTCTGCTACTCTGATACCATTCTCAGCTAAAACCTGTGGCCATTGAGTCGATTCCAACTCATAGCAACCCTATAGCACAGAGTAGAAGTGCCCCATACAGTTTCCACGGAGCACCTGGTAGATTCAAACTGCCACCCTTTTGGTTACCAGCCATGGCTCTTAACCACTACGCCACCAGGGTTTCCATTCCCAGCTAAACATATCTAAATTTGCACATTTTCTGGAAGGCACTATGATAATGTGTTCAAGGGCTTAGGAGTCATACAGATCTGGGATCAAATCTTGGTGCTACCATTTCTAGATACAATCTTGATCAAGTTATTTCACCTCTCTAAGCCTCAGTTTCCTCATCTGTATAATTGGGATTCTATTATTAACTGCCTCATAGGGTTGGTAGGAGGATAAAAGAGGATAACGTTTGCCAACTGCCTGGCCAGAGATAACGGAGGGAGCATTTTCATGAACATTTCTGTTTTTTAAGAGAGAGGAAAGCCTTTTTCAGAAGCCTCTTGGAGGAATTGGTCATGTTCCCATGCCCTAGCTATAAGGGAGGCTGGGAAAGTGAGTACCTGATGTTGTCGGCCTAAACAATGGGAGATGGGCCCTGTGAGCAAAGAAGAGAGGTATGTGGATGGCAAATGGCTGATAGCTGTACTAAGTTGGAAAAATTACTTCTCAGTCTTTGTTTCATTACATATATATATATATAGATAGATAGATGATAGATAGATAGATAGATAGATAGATAGATAGATAGATAGATAGATAGATAGATAGATAGATAGATAGATAGATAGATAGATAGATAAAGGGATAACAATATTTCCATCTTAGGTTTGGTGTGAGTGTTGAATGAGGTGATACGTGCAAAGCACTTGTCCCTGTATCTGCTGTCACTAAGCACCTATTTTGCTGCTGTTGTACAATATGGTGGCTGTGACTTCAACCTTGTAGAACACTTTTACTTGCTGGCTGGATCACCATCACCATTTTTACTATTAACATCACCTTCAACCATTTGCCTCTTCTTTCAGAAGCATGATCATTGCTGAAAAAGCCTCCACCTTCCAGGGAAGCAAGGCCAGACTAGTTAGAATGTCCTGTAGTAACCTTGTCACCCCTATCAGTTGAGCACCATCAGCAGAAGTAGAACAGAAAGGAATCAGGTGGTATCTCATGCATGCCTAGATGTCCTGTTATTTTGGTACAGGCGTAGGTGAAGGGACTGAAAAGTACACAGTGAGCTGAGCAGAAAAGTCAGGGGCAGGAAGGAGAGTGTGTTCTGAGAAACAGCAATGACCTTCCGACTATCTAAGCCCAAGGCCTGAATACTAAGTAGTTGGGAACACAGAGACAATTTGGGTTTCTCATAAAATCAAACTTGGATGTGATAATGGCATTGTAGTTATGATCGGGGTAGATGCTCATGCATTCAGGGATGAAAATCTCTCCCAAATTTCGGGTCTTAATCGCAGTCTGTTTGACTCTTGGTAATGGAGCCAAAGCATCTGTACGTTTAACAAGCTCTCCAGGTGATCCCGTTTAGCATGCTCAGAGGTTGATTTCTGGGGTGCGTTGACTTACTCCAAATCCACATCACCTGGTTAAATGTCATCCCAATGTGGTGCAGAATTGCAGGGGTGTAGGATTTCTTGTCATTTCTAACAATAATTATTATGTGGGTAGCATTTCCTAGTAGTTGAATGAACTCTGGTTTAGGGATCAGGAGACCTCAATTCTAATCATCATTTTCTTCCAATTTCCCCTAGGAACATGGCCTAATCACGTAACCACCATTTCTCAGAGATAATGTTTCTCCTTACAGGGCTTTATAATCATCACAGGGTCTGTATAACAGCAGGGGCAACCATGATTATCTTTTATATGCAACACTACAGACTTTCTTATACTTTTCTATGCTTTCCAATTTCTCTAGGCAAGCTATAGACTGTTACACTTTGCTTATCTTGGACTTAGCTGCCACACACTTAACAGTAAAGGACCAGAAGGGACAAACACACTGACACACACATACATACACACACTCATTCTCTCTCTCCCTACCTCTTTCTCTCACATACATGCACACACACACATGCATCTTTAATTAAAAATCCAGGCCTCTGGATTTTTCACATTCAGTCTCAAGGTATTTTACGTGTAGGCAATTCTCTTAGATCCTTACTCAGTGCTTATTTATTCTTATTTTATCTGTAGTTCTAATAGAACCTATTTATCTGGCTTCCAAGCCTGAAGTATATTAGAAGCAGCAAATGGACAGAGCAAAGATGAGATGAAATGGGTAAGTACTCCGAGAACATCAACAGCTGAGGGCCGACTGCCCAGTAACAAGACAGAAGACAGAAAAAGCTGTACGTATGGAACAATCTGGAGCTACCACCAAGTTTAGGGATAAATAATCCCTCGTGCTTCCATAGAACCTGACAGTGCTGGGATGTAGTATAGTCTGATCCCTTCTGCTTTTGAGAATGACTGAATCATCAGGAAAACTAAATTAAGTTCTGAATTTTCTGTTTAAGAAGTATGGACCTGGGTATTGCAACTATGAAAGATTTATATCTAAAATGTCGACAAGATTTAGTGGTGGTGTTGTTATTAGGTGCTGTGGGGCCGATTCTGACTCATAATGACCCCATGTACAACAGAATGAAACGCTACCTGGTCCTGTGTCATCCTCACAATAGTGGCTATTTTCAGTCCATTGTTGCAGCCACTGTGTCAATCCAACTCGTTGAGGATCTTCCTCTTTTTCACTGACCCTCTACTTTACCAAGCATGATGTCCTTTTCTGTGTGCTGGTCCCTCTTAATAACATGTCCAAAGTAAGGGAGACAAACTCTCACCATCCTTGGTTCTAAGGAGCATTCTGTCTGTACGTCTTCCAAGACAGATTTGTTCATTCTTTTGGCAGTCCAGAATTCAATATTCTTCACCAGCACCATCATTCAAAGGTGTCAATTCTTCTTCAGTCTTCCTTATTTATTTTCCAGCATTTGCAGGCATATGAAGTGATTGAAAATACCATGGTTTGGGTCAGGTGCACCTTAGTCTTCAAAGTGACATCTTTGCTTTTTAACATTTTAAAGAGGTTTTTTGCAGCAGATTTGCCCAATGCGATACGTCGTTTGATTTTTTGACTGCTGCTTCCATGGGCGTTGATTGTGGATCCAAGTAAATTGAAATCTTTGACAACATCAATCTTTTCTCTATTTATCGTGATGTTGCTTATTGCTCCAGTTGTGAGGATTTTCGTAATGTATACTGAGGTGTAATCCACAATGAAGGCTGTGTTAGTTTTTGATCGTCATCAGCAAGTGCTTCAAGTCATCTTCACTTTCAGCAAGCAAGGTTGTGTCATCCACATATCACAGGTTGTTGGTGAGTCTTCCTCCAATCCTAATGCCACATTCTTTTTCATATAATTCAGCTACTTGGATTATTTGCTCAACATACAGATTGAATAAGTATGGTGAAAGGATACAACCCTGACAAACAGCTTTTCTGCTTTTAAACCACTCAGTACCCCCTTGTTTTGTCTGAATGACTGCCTCTTGGTCTATGTACAGGTTCTTCATGAGCACAATTAAGTGTTCTGGAATTCCCATTCTCCACAATGTTATCCATAATTTGTTATGATCCACACAGTTGAATGTCTTTGCATAGTCAATACATCTTTCTGGTATTCTCTGCTTCCGCCAAGATCCATCTGACATCAGCAATGATATCGAATGTTCCATATCCTTTTCTGAATCTGACTTGAATTTCTGGTTGTTCCTGTTGGTGTACTGCTGCAAGCATTTTTGAATTATCATTAGCAAAATTTTACTTGCATGTGATATTAATGATATTGCTCAATAATTTCCACATTTCATTGAATCAGCTTTCTTTGGAATGGGCACAGGTATGGATCTCTTCCAGCTGGTTGGCCAGGTAGCTGTCTTCCAAATTTCTTGGCATAAATGAGTGAGCACTTCCAGCATTGCATCCATTTGTTGAAACATCTCAATTGGAATTCATTCAATTCCTGAAGCCTTGTTTTTCCCCAGTGCCTTCAGTGCAGCTTGTACTTCTTCCTTCATTATAATCGGTATTGGCTTCTGAGAATCACAGAGTTTTAGAGTTGGAGAATGTCATAATCCTAATAAAATTATAATTTCTTGAATGCATATTTGACAATAACTCTCTTCATTGAGCTGACCACCCAGCTGAGACCATCTACTACCCATTAATTGAAGTTGGTGAGCTAGCTACAGGAAGCTTTTTTGCCATCTCGATATTAGATGAATCTGAAGATCCTTTCCAAAATTGTAGAGAAAGAAGTTAGAGGTAAAAGAGAGAATTCATCAATTGCCACAAATAACACACGTCCAAATTTCCTTCCTAACTTCTTCCCTTCAAGTACTTCATACTCCCCACCTCATCTACAGCATCCTTCTTCCCCATACCATCCTGCTCCATCTCACTATTCCTGTTCTTCAGTCTAGCTCCTGTGCCACCTCTTCCAAGAAGCTGTTTGCAACCTTCAGCTGAAAGCGATTTCTCCTTCTCCGAATCTCCATGGGATTTTACTGATCTCTCTCATCATGCGTTTCCAATTTGTATACTGCATTACAGGCTTTTCTTTTTAAATTATGGCTTCTTCCTCTTAATAGTCTACACTTTGCATTAGAATGGAGACTGTGTTTATCTCTATGTCTCCAACATTATTGGTTTTGGTGCTGTCAAGTCAATTCCAACTCATAGTAACCCCATGTGACAGAGTAGAACCACCCCATAGGGTTTTCTTGGTTGTAATCTTTATAGAAGCAGATCACCAAGTCTTTCCTCGGCAGAGCTGATAGCACCCAACATATTGTCTCACATATAGGGGTGTTCAATAAATGTTTGTTGAATGAATGAATGAAGCCAGCCAGTTATTTATCCTTTGCATTTGTCATTGCTATGTTGTTGACGTGGGGAATTAGAGACTCTAATGGAAACATGGAAACCCTGGTAGCGCAGTGGCTAAGAGCTACAGTTGCTAACCAAAAGTTTGGCAGTTCGGATCCACCAGGCATTCCTTGGAAACCCTATGGGGCAGTTCTACTCTGTCCTTTAGGATTGCTATGAGTGGGTTGGAGTTGATTCAATGGCTACAGGTTTGGTCTTTTTGGTTAATGGAAACATGAACTTACTGACAGAGGCACTGATATAGAAAATTAGTACTTGGATTCTTTTTCCCTTAGGGAAGTAACAACTTTCTGTCTTTTTAAAATATGGGACCTAAGAGTGACAGCCTCTCCCAAGTGAAGAAAGAGTCATTTGAACAACATAATGTGACACTGCACTTATGGTTATAGTTTCAAAGCACATTTGCTTGACACTCTATGATTTATTGGTTCTTAACAAAAAAGTAGTCTAATAACATCTTGTATTTGTATAACATGCAGAGTTTTCAAAAAGCTTTGATATACACAATCTCTTTTGATTGTCCTGACAAAATTTAATAGCAAGGCAGATGCTATTATCTGTGTTTTCAGATGAAGATTCTGAGGTTCAGTGAACTAATATGAGTTGTTAAAGGTTACATAGGAAGTGGCAGAGCCGGGGCCATTTTTTTGCCAACGCTCAGTCTAGTACTCAAGCCAGCAGAGCAAATACAAATGACTAATTCAAACCTTTCTTGATTGGTTCAGCCTGAATCTTCTTTCTCATCTTT
Organism: Elephas maximus indicus; assembly: GCF_024166365.1. NCBI lineage: Eukaryota > Metazoa > Chordata > Mammalia > Proboscidea > Elephantidae > Elephas > Elephas maximus. The sequence continues at coordinate 38,578,219 of NC_064837.1, read as the reverse complement.
CAACACTCTCAGTAAGCATTGATTCTACTACTCATTTTGCATTTCCTACCTTGTATTGTTAGTTATGGAAAGCCTGGTGGTGTAGTGGTTAAAAGCTACAGCTGCTAACCAAAAGGTCGGCGGTTTGAATCCACCAGGTGCTCCTTGGAAACCATATGGGGCACTTCTACTCTGTGCTATAGGGTCGCTATGAGTCAGAATCGACTCAACGGCAATGGGTTTGGTTTTTTGGTTTTTATTGTTAGTTATATATATTTAAATATAGACAGCACTCACAATTTTATAGGGATGATTTGTTTTATAAACGTATTTAAATTTGACTCTATAAGAATACATAAATTCATGATGAGATCAATATATTTTTTTTAAAAGAAAGAAAAAGAGAAATCGTCCCTATAGAAAACAAAAACTGGACACCACTGGAAGAAACTGAGGGTTTAACTTCTTACTCTAAAAATTGGTGATTAAAACAAGAGTTAAGTATTTATTCTACCCTTCCTGTGTAACTGCACTAGAGGGTAACCAAGCCTTAACTGATGAGAGAAAGTTCTCCTTTACAGAAACATTCTGGCCAATAAGTGTGAAAGCAATGGTAGAACTAGAACTATTTTGTAACCTATAATGCAAGAACTGATTCAGGCAATGATCATCAATGGATGAAACCACGAGATGGAAAGCTGGTGAAGGACTACAGGGTACAATCATGCTGACGACACCTGAATTCACTCATCAGTTTGAGTATCACCAAAAGTGGGGCAACCACTGTGTACCTCCTGACAGATACAATATGAAACAAACAGGATCATCGGTGAAGAATTCCTGCACCCCCTTTTTTTGGTTGGCCCAAATGATTACAATGGAATGGCCCAATTTTGATCACCTCTTTCCTTCTTTTAGCCTTGAACCAACATCAGAAAATCTGTCTCCTGAGCCAGACTGGGACACCAGTCTCATATCTGCTGTGACTGCAGGAGAGACTGAAAAAACTTGCCCTCTTGATCTTTGGAGGCTGGCAGCACTGGTTTCTCCTCTGGCTCCCAGGCAGAGGTATCCCGACACCAGTTGTCGGCATGAAGGCTGCATTAGGAAATGCTCCCCAAGGTCCTTTGCTGTTCTTTTAAATACTTACACAAGTAATAAATATCCATTGTAGAAAAACTGGAAACTACACCAAGTATAGAGAGGAAAACTTTCACAACAGTCTAGGATACAATACTTATTAATATTTTAGTGCGTGTGCTTCTAGACATATATCTGTATTATTACATTTTTCATACCATCATGGGATCATATTGCATACACTATTCAGAAATTTGTTTTTTCACTGAATATTATATCATTAACATATTACCATGTCTGTAAATTTACTTCTATAATGAATGCTTAATAATATTCCATTATAAAGATGGACCCTCATTTATTAAACTATTCTCATTCTTGAACATTTAGCTTGTTGCCAACATCTTGCTTCTATTCATCTTTGTACATACTTCTTATATACTTACATCTATTATTTCCATAGGACAAATTTCTGAAAATGAAACTGTTGGGTCACAGTGTTTTAAAAATTTTTAAGACTTTTAGCAGAAATATCTGGTCAAAGTCATCTAGGTCAATTGGCATAATAAAATTCTATTAAGAAAACATCCTGCATCCCACTTTGTAGACTGGCGTCTGGGGTCTTAAACACTAACAAGCAGCCATCTAAGATGCATCAATTGGTCTCAACCCACCTGGAGCAAAGGAGAATGAAGAACACCAAGGTCACAAGGTAATTATGAGCCCAAGAGACAGAAAGGGCCACATAAACCAGAGACTACATCAGCCTGAGACCAGAAGAACTAGATGGTACCTGGCTACAGCCAATGACTGCCCTGACAGGGAATACATCAGAGAACCCCTGAGAGAACAGGAGAGTAGTGGGATGCAGACCTCAAATCCTTGTAAAAAAAAAAAAAAAAAAGACCAGACTTAATGGTCTGACTGAGACTAGAAGGATCCCGGAGGTCACGGTCCCCAGACCTTCTGTTGGCCCAATACTGGAACCATTCTCAAAGCCAACTCTTCAGACAGGGATTGGACTGGAGTATGGGGTAGGAAATGATACTGGTGAGGAGTGAGCTTCTTGGATCAAGTAGACACATGAGACTATGTGGGCAGCTTCTGTCTGGAGAGGAGATGAGAAGGTAAAGGGAGTCAGAAACTGGAGGAATGGACATGAAAATAAAGGGTGGAGAGAAGGAGTATGCTGTCTCATTAGGGGGAGAGCAACTAAGAGTATGTAGCAAGGTGTATACAAATTTTTGTATGACAGACTGACTTGATTTGTAAACTTCCACTGAAAGCACAATAAATAAAAAAAAAAAAACTGGTCAAATTGCCCGGTAAATAGCTTCTATGAATGTACGATCTCAGCAACAGCACACAAGAGTGTCTGCCTTTTTTCTTTGTCTTCTCCTTCATCATCACCATCATCATAACCACTAGTATTTGTTGAACTCTTACTGTGTGCCTGGTGAAGTTCTAACCATTTTATTCATAGCAACTCACTTCATTGTCACGACTCTATGGTAGGTATGATTATTAAACATTTATGATGCAAAAACTGCAATACATGCTTATATTTAAAAAACAGTAGAATGTAAATGGAAAAAGTAAAAACAAAAAAGTTATTTCCTCCATTTCAAATTCCACTCTCTATTGAGCAGCCACTGTTAAAAGTTTTGATTGTATTCATCTAGATTCTTTCTGTTCGCACAGAAACATAGAAGTGTGTGAGTGTGCTGTTTTTAAGTACAGAGAGATCATACTACACACACCATTACCTTCCTCTGTAATCTGCATTTTCTTCTAACAACATATCATAGCCATCTTGCCATGGCAGTTCATGGCAAGATCGACTTCATTCCCTTTTACGGTCACATGGTATTCCATTGCATGGATGTGCCCTATTGGCTCCTGGTCTCTTTCATCTCCCCAACCAGGCTGTAGTTTCTATATCTATAGAGCACCCTGGAAACTCTATGGGGTAGCTCTACCCTGTCCTATAAGGTCGCTATGAGTCGGAATCGACTCGACGGCACTGGGGTAAAGCCACCCCATGGCTCTTAAAAAGTGAACGCTGAAGGAAAAATACGTGTTCTAGAGAGTGTATAGTTCCTGAAAATCCAGGTATATTAAATGGAATTGCCAATCTGAGAAACATGACCCTGAGCAAGTTGTAAATCTCTAGGCTTTGGTTACTGCCTTTAGCAGCTGGCTGCAAGTGGGCTGGGGATTTTGGGAAATCTTATTGATGTCTATTTCTGTGGGAGTCATGACAACTTTGAAATTTACTAATGAGCCATATCATCAAAGTCATCTCAAGTAGAGTGGAAAATCACTAGAACAGCACATGGAAAACCTGGGTTCTAGTACTGGCATGTTAGAAGGTACCCTGAGCAGGACACTTTTCCTTTGCTATTGCCTCAGGGGTTTGCACTGGAAGACCATGAAGGCCCCTTCTAACTTTGACATTCTATAAATTTATAAGTCAGAGCAAAAGCCACCTCTGTGAGTGGGGTGCTAAGAATGAGGATGACAGCTCACGTTCCCTGAAGAATCATTTTAACTCTTGGCATGTGCGCTTGACATTTTTTGAGATGGAAAAATACAGAAAGGAGACCATATGATGTGGGTTCAGCAGGAGAGTGCGGAGTGAGCTAACTCTGCCGTATGGTCTCCCAGAAGCAGCGTGGGAGAAAATCAGCCTATGTTCTCCTTTCCACCCTACTGCAAGCACCTCCCAAACTGCTTTGCAACTGCAATTTCAAATGCTATATTAAAGGACCCAGGGATACAGGAGGTAGGGTCATATTTATTTCCCTTATTTTATTTATCAAGTGCAAATAAGGTACCAACATGTATATACACTGTGATTATAAATATGTAAATACACATAGAAAATGCAATAAAATATTACAGTGGTTATCTCTGGAGAGTGGAATTATGGGTGTTTTCTGTTTCCTTTTCTATACTTTGCTGCATTTTCTCAAAATTTCCTCAATGTATAAGCCTACCTTTTATAACCAGAAAAACACAAATATTATTAAAGAAACAATCATACGAATACACTAAGTGTTACTGGAGCTCACTTTGGGTGGTTAAAATCATCATCGTCTTCGCCTCTGTTTTCTTTTCTGTATTTTTAAGTTTACCGTAATAAATGTGTATTAGTTTTAGGGGGAGGAACAAGCCCGCTGGAGAAGTTGCCTACCTCAAATCCATCCTCTCCTTTTCCTTTCTAATGGAACCCTGATTTTGTAGGGAACGCCAGTGTACCAGCAAAAAGCTGCATCTTCTAGTTTCCCTTGTAGATTTGGGGTAGACATTTGATTAAGTTCTAGCCAATGAGATGTAAGCGGAAGCTGTTGGGTGGTCTCACAGCTGACTCCACTGGTATGCGTCCTTTTGCCCTTCCCCTTTTACTTTTTCTTTTTGCCTGGAACTCAGATGTAAAGTTTGGCACTGCAGTGGCCATTTTGCAATGGGAAGGCAACCCCAAGAACGGAAACCATGAAGTAAACCTGGTGGAGCAGAAGTAAAGGTTCCTGAGACGTAAGATCATCTTGGAGCCAGTGGGTCAAGCTGAATCCTCTTCCTTCCAACTTCAGGCTACAGGAGAGGGGATGAACTCCCCGTCATGTTTTGCCAGCACTGGTTGCTATGGAGTCAGTTCAGATTCATGGCAGCCCCATGTATGTCAGAGGAGAATTGTGCTTCATAGGGTTATCAACGGCTGATTTTTTTTAAAGTAGATTGCCAGGCCTTTCTTCCGAGGTGCCTCTGGGTGAACTCAAACCTATTGCACCATCCAGGGTCTTATGTTCTAGCCACTGTATTTTTGGTCTTTGTTAGTCACAGTTGAACATAAGTTCAAACTAATACACTCACTTAGAAAACAAAACTTTTAAATCTCTAATAATTGCAACTACCTTAAAAAAAAAAGGGGGGGGTGTTAGGGAGAATACAATTGAAATTCACTTAGGATGGAAATGAAAGGCAATAGTCTACTAAAAATTAAGGATTGCCTGTGAGTCTTCAATAAATTGAATACGTTTCACATTGTCAATGATCCATGCGTGGTGGTAAGTTCATTATTTTTACATTTGGGGACAATAAGTTTGTTAATACAGCCCTGCAACTAGGAAATCAATGCATCATTATATACCTAAACTGGGACCATTTGTCACGGTTTATGCTCCTTCCAAAGAGTGCAAAATAGATCTTGACTTGAAGAAGCGTCAACGTGGGTATAGTTATTTAAAATGTCAGATTGAAAACATGTTAGAAAATGGCAGATGTTGAGTGCAACCTGTGAAAGGAAAGGACTCAGCCCTCTGTTAAGCTTTCCTTTGCAGCTCCCTGATCAGCAACAATGTCGCAGCTATAGGCGGTTTTCCAGAACAAACATTCCTGTTTCATTCTAAAAGACCAGGGTGGGAGGAGAGAGGGAAGGTCAAAATGGAAAAAGGAAAAATGCCTGGGTCAAAAATGTCAGAGCTGGAAGGACCTTGGAAGGTTGTTAATTAACTTCAATGACTTCTTTTTGCAAAATAGCACACCGAGGCCTAGGGGCTCTTGGCAAGTTAGTGGCTGAGTTAGAGTTAGAACCTGAAGTACCATAGTCTTAGGCTACTGCTCCAAGAAGTGATCTCTAGAATAAGAAATATGGATGAGAACTAAGCACAAGGTCAACTGGCACAGAGGTTTTGGCAGTACTAAGTGAAGGAGAGAGTTGCAGCCATTTCCCTAGTGGTTCATTACAGGCTCATGGCACCCCCATGTGTGTCAGAGTAGAACTGTGCTCCATAGGTTTTCAATGGCTGATTTTTTTTCAGAAGCAGGTCACCAGGCCTTTCTTCCGAGGTACCTCTGTATGGACTTGAGCCTGCAAGCTTTCAGCTAGCAGCTAAGTGCTTTAACTCTTTGCACTCCTCAGGGAACCAGGAACTGGTCAATAGAAACATCATTACAGAGAAAAAGGCAAAGAAGGAGAAAAGGAAGTTAGGGTGATGTGGATAAGGGTGGGGACGGAATGGGTAGAGAGGCAGAAGGACTGATCTCTATTGATTCAGTCTCTCAGTCCTCCTGTTCACTGTGCCTGTGGATACCGCTAAGTGACAGCCCTGGCTTCTTCTGGGCTGCCTCATTCATTCAAAAACTAAAACAATTGCTGTCAATTCCAACTCATAGCGACACTATAGGACAGAGAAGAACTGCCCCATAGGGTTTCCAAGGAGTAGCTGGTGAATTTGAACTGCTGACCTTTTGGTTAGCAGCCAAATGCTTAACCACTGTACCACCTGTACCAAACAAAAAAAAAAAAAAAATTGCCATCAAGTTGATTCTCACTCATGGTGATACCACGTGTCTTCAGAGTAGAACTGCTCTTAGGGTTTTCAGTGTCAGTAATCTTAAAAAAAAAAAAAAAAATTTTTTTTTTTTTAAATCTTACAGAAGGAGTCCCTGGGTGGAACAAATGGTCAACCATTCAACTACTAGTTGAGAGGTTGGTGGTTTGAAACCAACCCAGAGGTGCCTTGGAAGACAGGCTTGGTGACCTGCTTCCAGAAAATCATAGCCTTGAAAACCCTATGGAGCAGTTCTACCCTGCACACTTGGTCACCACGAGTTGGAATTGACTCAATGGTCACTAACAGCCATGAGAACAACAGATCTTACAGAAGTAGATTGCCAGCCCTTTCTTCCAAGGTGCTGCTGGGTGGATTAGAACTGCCAACATTTCAGTAGTAGCTGAGTGCAAACTGTGTGCACCACAGAGGGACCTTTATGTATGTATGTATAAGTATCTATAAATATATACTTATTTAAGTATACACACACACACACACACACACACACACACAGAGGAGTGGGCACTAAATTGTTTTTCATTGATCGAAAAGCATGCTCAGAGGCTTGTGGAGGCCACTGGGTTAGAAAATGGGTTTTAGAGTTCTAGTTACTTAAAATGTATAATATTGAAAAAAATGATATTAACTTGCAGGGCTACGGTGAAGATTCAGACAATGTATGGCAAGCGCTTAGTGTAAGCTTCATGAAGGCAGAGCTCATGTCTGCCCTGGACACTAACGTATCCTGTGCCTGGCACAGGGCCTGCACAAAGTAGGTGCTTTACACCAGGGCTTCAAACTGGTTCATTTTGGTTTGACCCCCCTACTAAGAATTTGCATTTCCATCCCCAGATATACTGAATCAGAATCTACATTTTAACAAGATCCCCTGGGGATTTTGTTAAAATGTAGATTCTGATTTACTATAAGGAGCCCTGATGGTGCAGAGGTTAAAGCATACTTGGGGTTGAAATGAAAATTCTCCCTAAGGACTAATGCACCACACGAACCGTGGCCTCCACTAGCCTGAGACCACAAGAACTAGATGGTGCCTGGCAACCACTACCAACTGCTCTGACGGGTATCACAATAGTAGGTCATGGACAGAGTGGGAGACAAATGTAGAACAGAATTCAAACTCATACATAAGGCCAGACTTACTGGTCTGATAGAGGCTGGTGGAATCCCCGAGACTATGCCCCTTAGACACGTTTCAAACTTGGAACTGAAATCACTCCCAGAGATCTCTTTATAGCCATACGATAAATAGACAGGCCTATAAAATAAACTTTAACACCAGTGAGGCATGTACACCTCAGAACAATCAACTATACAAGACCTAAAGGGCAGCATTTGGCCAAAAGCAAAGTTCAGAATGACGGTAGGGACAGGAAAGCTGGGCGAGTGGACACGGGGAACCCACAGAGGAAGGGGGAGAGTGCCGACACATTCAGGGACTTGCAACCAATGTCATGAAACAAGCTGTGTATAAATTGTTGAATGGGAAACTAATTTGCTCTGTAAACTTTCACCTGAACATCAATAAAATGTTCAAAAAAGAAAGAAAAAGAAAATTCTCAGCAGGGAGTCGAACTGAAACGAACCGGTTTGAAGCCCTGCTTTGCACGTATTTGTCAAACAGCTGAGCAGTCTGGAGGTATATGCAGTTCCTTCCACGTTAGTTAGAAGTCTACCTATATCTGTATTATGAAAGTAACAGGATTGGAGCGCACAGAAGTGAGAATGACATTATGACCGCAATAACCTTCGATTCACCCTCTGTATAAAAATAGGTAAACCGTTCACAAACTATGGTGATTTATTATTAGTGACAAATTACTTTGCAACACACCTCATAACTGATGATGAGTCACCAGTCTGCTATGACCCTGTGGTTTCGAATCACCATTATAACCTATAATTTATCACCCAGCATGTCATAATCTGATTGGATTCTTTCACAAGACATGTTGATACAAATCTATATAAACTGTGCTTCCTTATAAAAACAGTAAGGGGTGAGAGAAAATGAATGTAAAGTTCAAGAACAGAAGTGATTTAGGTTAAATATAGGGGAGAACTCCTGGAGGGTGAGATGGTCAAATTCAGTCTGGTTGCCATTTAAGAAACCCATTGTTTTCTTGTTTGAATCTTCTGATTTTCCTCCCGTGGATGCGTATAATGACTGCTGCATAAAACTTTCTTTTTTTTCCCCAAATTCTATCATTGCATTAGTTTTTCTCCTCAACCCAATGGTAAGCAGCTTGCTACTGATCAAATACCGTAATAAGAATAACTTTATCAATTTGACAAACACTCCAGATTCCAAATTCCATTGCCACATTTTCACTGAGCCTTAACATTAAGCAATGTTAAGCCCTTCCTTAAAACAGCAGGCTTCTCTCTCCCTCCATCCCCTTCATCCTTCCACACCAAGTCCCCATCTTTCTAGAATCTCCTGAGTCTTGTGTGCCTGTCACCTTTAGATTGCAGCTAAGACTGCCAGACTGGAGGTATGCCAAAAAGGGAACTAACAGATCCCAGCATATGGCTGGTGTTTAATTAAATAACGCTGAGTACAGAGAAGCCTTCAACACAAAATAAATATGTGCAGACAACTTCCCAGTACCCTGGGAGGATGTGAAATAGCTAAGATCTTTCTTAATCCTGGCATTACAAAGCCCTTATCTGGAACACTGACAACCCACGAAGGTCAAAGTTGAACTGAACTCTTAGAACAGAGGTAGCTAGTAAGTGCTGCCTCCCAACCACTGGTGTTCCCAGGGAAGATGAAGAAATGAGAAAGGGGATGACCTTGATACTTTTGAGCAATACAGGGCAGTGTCTACCCTCGTTCTAGGGACTTTTGCCCTAATCAAGAGGCTGTGTTATTTGGTACTTTCCAAAAGTAGAAGCAGTCTCGAGAGACAAACCACAAGAGCGTGACTTCCTGCCTAAATCACTCTGTTCCTGTGCATAGATTCTGGGCATCTATGGAGTCATAGGAGTTCCTGGGTTGTATAAACAGTCAATGTGCTTGGCTGCTCACCAAAGTTTAGAAGTTGGTGTCTACCCAGAGGTACCTTGGAAGAAAGACCTGGTGATCTATCTCCAAAAAATCAGCCATTGAAAACCCTATGGAGCACATTTCTCCTCTGACACACATGGGGTCACCATGAGTTAGAGTCAACTCATCAGCAACTGGCTTATTTATTTATGGAGTTATAGTGCAAACTCAGGACTAACAGCCAGGATCCCTGTGTTCTACTAATCTCATTCTGCCAACCTAAAGATTTACCCAAGGCAATCTGAAACTCCTTTATCTCTATTAAAATAATAATAGTTCCTGCCCTCTACGAGTTTTTAGTACAATTAAATGGAGTGCCTGGCACTCACTAAGTGGTTTTTGAAGTTTCCACACGGTATCAGGAGAGACCCTGGATACTTTATGGCTAGTTCTTAGTTTTTTTTACTTCAAGCAAATAGTTTTGCCCTTGAACTCCATGAAGTGTTTCCTTTATGACTTGTCCCTTATCTCTCTTTACAAAGAACAGAGAGGGTTTCATTCCTATTCCTCCCAATTATCTGCTATATGCCAGCTATCAAAACCATGGGTGCTGTTTCTTCCTAATGTATTTTACCCTTTAAAAAAATACAACAAGGAGTTACCCTCTTTGCGTAGGGTTTACGTCCCCAGTAACCCTGATAAAACTTGGACTTCTGGCTTCTGTCCTAAGACCCCGACTCAGCACCATGCCACATCCAAAAGAAACATATAGATGACCCTAAAGAGGCTTGAAATAATAAGCATCCCATCACACATCCTAAACCATCCCCTGTAGACAACTTTCCCTCCTCTTTCCAAATTCCCCTGCTTGTGGCTGTTCTCCAGTCTCATATTCACTCCTGTAGCTCGCCCACGAGCAAGCCTGAGCTGTCCTGAGAAACCTGTCCTTTGAGTGACAAGCTCTCCTACTTATTTTCACCTTATCTGCCAGTAGAATGGTAGTGGCTTCCTTTTGTTAAGATCTACCAGATGCCAGATAATACATTATATATATTATCTCTAAACCTCACCAGCATTAACACTGTAACTTACTTTCCTTTCTTTAATTATGCTCATTTTTAAGTTGAGGAAACAGGCTTAGAAAGTTAAGTGATATATTTTGTCTCTCTTGATACATATGTATATATACATATATTTTTTTTCCTTTGAGAGGTTAATGGGACATGATAGCAGAAAGAAATTAAAACTCCTGATGGGCAGAAGAGTGATTTCCTGAACACATAAGTTGCTCTGAGCTCTGGGAAGGGGAGATTAATAAAAATACGTGCACAATGGAGATGGCAATTTTTAAATGTAGAAATAGTTGAATGAGGAGGGGGACAAATTTATTAGTCAACAACAACACAAAAAGGGAGCAAGAAGTAAGCAGTGCTCTGGGGGACTGAGACCCTAGCTGTAAGGACCTCAAAATTCTGCAATGAGTCAATTACTTTGTATCAGATCAGATCAGATTCGATGACTGGAGGTTGACTTCTTGATGGGAGGTATGAAAGGGAGTAATATTAATGATCTTTACAGTGACTATCCCTATGCTAAGCACTTGGCCGTTAAGTGAAAGGTTGGTGGTTTAAACACACCAGTGGATCTGTGGGAGAAAGACCTGGTGATCTGCTCCTGTAAAGATTAAAAAAAAAAAAAAAAAGGAAGAAAATTGCTGTCAAGTTGATTCTGACTCATAGTGACATTATAGGGCAGAGCAGAACTGCCCCACAGGCTTTCCAAGCCCCTAAGTCTTTACGGAAGTAGACTGCCACATTTTTCTCCCATGGAGTGACTGGTGGGTTCGAACTGCTGACTTTTCAGTTAGCAGCCGAGCTCTTAACCACTGCACCAAAACCCTATGGGGCGGTTCTACTCTGTCATGTAAAGTTGCCATGAATCGAACATCAACTTGAAGCAATCTCACAACAGAAACAACTTGTGCTGAGCTCTGTCTCAGGTGCTTTCAGTGAATTACCTCATTTACCTCACAGGTTCTATCACCAGTGCTGAGGTGTAAAAAGGTAACCCAACTTAGCCACGGTCACAGCTAGTAAGTGGAGGAAGCAGAGTTTGAAGCCAGGATCCTAGCCCTGGTTTTAAACCACTGGCTCCATAATTAGGTACCAAGCTGATGCAGGTGGTTTCTGTTTGACTGCTACCCTAACGTTGGTGGTTTGAGCCCACCGAGAACACCTCAGAAGAGAGTCCTGGGGGTCTGCTTCCATAAAGATTACAGCCAAGAAAACCATGTGGAGCAGAGCTCTAGTCCATCACACATGGGGTTGCCATGAGTCAGAGCCTACTTGGTGGTGCTGGGTTTGGTTTCAAGTTTCTGTACTCCACAGGTATTGCCTTTCCTATACTGGCTCACAGTGGAGAGTAGAACGTGAAGAGCTAGTGTGTATAAAAATAACAATAATCCCCAGTGCCTTGAAAACTAAGGATTTGCTAAGTATAGGAGATATTTGTGCTAGTCTCATTCTTGATTACACACACACTCACACACACAATTACACTATCTTCTTTTAACTCTTACCTGAATAGCAATCTCCCCTAGAAGTTGCAAGGACGACAGCAGGAAGGCACCAGTAATGAACAGCACTATACAATAGAAACTCCGACATTTTATGTGTGGAGGACTTGACCAAAGGCCACCTTGGGCTTACCTTAAACAGGTGCTTTACCACAAAGCGGGTGATGAGAAAGCAGAAGGTCAGACAGAGCTCCTCCACACTTATCCAAGCAGGACCTGTGAGCTGAGAGGACTGTAGTCACAACAGAGATCAGCTGGTCCAGAAAGTCTAGTGCTCTGTCCCCGTGTCCCTCTGCCAGCCTCACACCACTGTGCTTTTCTTCCCTGGAGGAGCAGAGCCCCCGAAACGAAGGCCAGATCCCTTTGCCCACTGGGCCCCAGGAGCACCTTGCTGCATCACCACCAAGTGGACGGAGGGCTGGGCATCGAGGGTGGCCTCGGGGGTGTACTCCTTACTGGGGTCCTTGCCTCGGCAGTCATAGAGCACGCAGGAGATGAGGAAGACCAGGAGCAAAATGACGTAGCTGGCAACTAGGATGATCAGGTTCAAGGTGACAGGGTCGATATCCAAGTAAAACTCCATCACATCTCTCAGGGTCGGGAAGGGAGTCTGGAGCAAGGCGATTTGGGCCTGCTTGGGGATTGCAGGGAGCAAAGCTTTGCTCATTGGAATAGTTACATTGGCTCTCTGGGGTAAAAATACATTAATCCCCACTGCTCCAGGAGACCTCAACGATTAAAGCTGCTCGGTTTAATAACTTAAGCTCCTGCTGTTAATCCCACAGCCACCAAAACACAGAAGCTGTCTCTCACCAATTCACCTACACAGAGAGAGAAAGAGAGAGAGTTTGCATGTGGTCGAAGCATGGTATATAAGTCAGGAGACTATATATGATTTATTGCCCAAATAGGAGATTTGGTGGGCAAAAGTAAGTGCTAATAAACACACTGGGAAGATAGTCATAAAATCGGATTATCCTAAACATACTGTGAAGTATGGCTATTCTCTCTCTCTGCATATATGTATCAAATAGTTGCCATCCAATTGGCTCTGACTCATGGTGACTCCATGTGTGTCAGAGTAGAACTGTGCTCCGTACGGTTTTCAGTTGCTGCTTTTTCAGAAGCAGATAGTCAGACCTTTCTTCTGAGGGGCTTCAGGGTGAATCTGAACCACCAACCTTTCAGTTAGCTGCTGAGCGCATTAACCATTTACACTACCCAGGGACTCCATGATGTGTGTGTGCATGTGTGTGAATGTATATACCAAAAACCCGTTGACGCTGAGTTGATTCTGACTCATAGTGACCCTACAGGACAGAGAAGAATTGTCTCATAGAGTTTCCAAGGAGTGCCTGGTGGATTTGAACTGCCGATCTTTTCATTAGCCGCTGTAGCTCTTAACCACTACGCCACCAGGGTTTCCATGTATGCATATATGTATATGTGTGTATATATATATATATATGTATGTGTATATATATATGTATGTGTATATATATGTATGTGTATATATATGTATGTGTATATATATATGTATGTGTATATATATATGTATGTGTATATATATATATACGTACACAAAACAAAAACCAAATCCGTTGCTGTCAATTCCAACTCATGATAACCCCACGTATTATAGAGTAGAATTGCTCTCCATAGGGTTTTCTTGACTATGATCTTTGCAGAAGCAAATTGCCAGACCTTTCTTCTGTGATGCTGATGGGTGGGTTCGAACTGCCAAACTTTAAGTTAGCAGCTGAATGTTTAACTGTTTGCACCACCCAGGGACCTTACCCTATATATGAGGGAGGTCTAATGCCAAGTATGAAGGAGTCCTGGTGGCATGGTGGTTAAGCACTTGGCTGCTAACTAAAAGGTTGGCAGTTCAAACCTACCAGCCACTCTGTGGGAGAACGATGTGACAGTCTGCTTCCGTAAAGATTACAGCCTTGGCAACCCTGTGGGGCAGTTCTATTCTCTCCTGAGTTGGAGTGGACTCGACGGCACTAGGTGGGTAATGCCAAGTATGGAAGGTTTCAGATGACCAGTTCGATGGGCTCTGGGACTGAGTGTTTCTTTAACAAGAGGAACACCAGCGCCTGACATTTTCACTCTTATTCATTTATTGGTTTGTTCATTCATTCATTCAAAAACACTGTTTGAGCACCTACTATGTTCCAGGCACTGAGCTAAGCTTTGGGGATATGGCAATGATAAGACAGAGAAGCGTTTTGTCTACCAGGGGAGACAGATGCGAAATAATTGTGCAAATCACTATTTAATACCAGTGGAGAAAGTTCATAAAGGGCACATAGCAGGTGAAAGGAGAGTATGCCCCCAGGGGGCTGGGGTCAGAGACACCTTCTATGAGGAAGAGACATTTAACCGTTGACCTGAAGGGTACACAGAATTTAGCTCAGTGAGGACAGGTAGGGAAGAATCTGTAGTCACAGGGAATGGCAGATGTGAAAGATCTGAACAGAAAGAAACCTGGCAATTGGAGGAACTGCAGAAAGTTTGGCGTGACTTGTTTGTTTATGCATAGAGTGTGAACGGGGGGTATAAGGTGAGAGAAGGAGGCAGGGGTCTGATGGCAAAGGGGCCATTTTAGGCCATTCTAAGGGGCTATTTTTTTTTTTTTTTTAAGGAGCTAAGACTTGATCCTATGGCAATGGGATGCCATCGAATAGCTTTAAGCAGGGGAGCGACATGACCAGATTTGCATTTTACGAAGATCACCTTGGCTACTATGTGGAGAATGGGATGAGAGGGCAAGACTGGATGCAAGAAGACAAGCAAACTGAAAGGAAGATCGAATAATAATACATACATACCTGCTTCAGTTGTACCCCGTTCTGATAGTCCTGTGCAGGGCTGGCTTCATGGGTATGCAACCTGTCTGGCTGCACAGGGCCCCAGGTTCAGAAGGAACCCCTCCTTGGTTTAATGCTCTGCTATTGCTGTTTTTAAATTCTTAGCAATTTTAGACGAAGGATTCTGCATTTTTATTTTGTACTGGGTCCCACAAGTTATGTATCTGGTCTTGGTGCTGTATATGCATTTTGATGCCCGGGGTATCAGTAGCTATTTCTCTAACAGCAATTTTGATACTGCTAGTTAGAGGTCAAAACCCCTGGAGCTCAGTTGATTTCTTAGCATTCTTAAGCTTTATTGGGCAAGCTGCTTCCAGTCTGGCTCCTTTACACCCACCTTGCAGGGGTATAAATATCACGAGGGTTCAGGGATGCTGTAGAAAGGAGTTCTTACTGGTCTGGAAGCCCTTTTCAAATATAGTATTTCATGATTCTGAGGTCCTGGCCTAATCTGTGGAATTATACTTATGAAGATTAATGGTTCTCAAACATCACAGGTTCAGGACCAGCCTCATTTAAATCAACTGGCTTTCTTATGAATACAAATTCCTGGATCAACCCCAAATCTATTATATTGGACTCTTTGTGGCTGGAGTCTGGGAATCTGTATTAATAAAAAATCTTCACGGATAATTTTAATATACAACCAGGATGGAGATTCATGGATATAGACATGTAAAGAAGGTGTGAGTAAGTATGTTACCAAGCAGGTCATGGCTGGCTGCCAGGAGATGTCAAAGGAGGCATTGAATACAGAATTCAACACCACTCGAGATTCTGAGTCCGACAGGCCCAGATAGTTCATTTTGTCAAGAGGAAGTTTGTTGTTTTTTTTCTGGTGTCAGTTCACATTTACCAAGTTCACAGGAGACTGGTGTTTAAAACAGAACACCAATTATTAAATTACAGGGAAAAATACAACTGTCATAGTTCACTTAAATTATCTCCCTGGAGGAAGATCTACAGGACAAGTCCGTTTATAATCAGAAGGCTGCTGGTGAACTTGGAATCACAGCAAGTGGAGTTGTCTGAAAAGTTATGTGCAATGCATCCAGGTCCAAACAAGGCTTTAAAAGGCAGCCTTATGTACCAGCTGGTTAGTCTAAGCTCTAGGTTCTTGACTTCTATAGTAAGCTTTTGTCTGTACAGCCCAGGCACCTACATGTAATAATATTTAGGGGGAGTTCTTCGCAAGTTTTAAATAGATGATAATAGGATTTGTTAAAGCTGCCTCTGGGGTAAGAACTACCTACATTTTAGTCCACATTAAATGAAACTATATGCGGGAACCGTATTCTATGGAGTTTTCACAGTAGTTCCAGATTTCTCTGGCAATGGTGACAATCCTGATCGCAGTGGTTGATCCGGTCTGGCATCCTCTCTTCTTGCATTGCCCCAGTTCTGCTGATCTTCTCCACGGTGGTGCAGAATGTTTTGTTCAAGGCTATTGTTTGGGGTTTAGTATCTTATTACTATCTGCAGAGAGTTTTTGTCTCTGGATCTACCCATGCTCGAAGTTCATTTCAAGTCCAGCTTTGCTTCCCTCCAGTGTGTCTGGTGAAATGCCGGCCACCTGTTTACTTAATTAACCCCAGGATGGCTGTTTTCTTCACTTGGTGGCCAACGTCTCCCATCCTTCCTGCCCTCTGTATCTTTGAGGTACTTTCCTCTTGTGCCATCTAGTGGCCCAAGAAGGGGCTGCTGAATAAAGAAAAAACTGTTAGCAGTAGGCAAACCCGGATGGCTATTACCAATGGCAACCAGGTGGTGAGGGTGACATGTTGTTGTTGTTAGGAGCCATTGAGTTGGTTGCGACTCATAGCGACTCTATGTACAACGGAACGAAACACCACTGGGTCCTTCACCATCCTCACAGTCGTTGCTAGGCTTGAGCCCGTTGTTGCAGCCACTGGGTCAGTCCATCTCCTTGAGGGTCTTCCTCTTTTTCACTGGCCCCTCTACCTTACCAAGCACGATGTCTTTCTCCAGGTACTGGTCCCTTCTGATTACCTGTCTGAAGTATGTGAGATGA
Organism: Elephas maximus indicus; assembly: GCF_024166365.1. NCBI lineage: Eukaryota > Metazoa > Chordata > Mammalia > Proboscidea > Elephantidae > Elephas > Elephas maximus. Next base: position 38,561,334 of record NC_064837.1, on the reverse strand, counting down.
AGTCTTGCCATACTAGTTTCTAAGGAGCTTGTTTATTTCTTCCAAGGCAGATTTGTTCTTTCTTCTGGGAGTCTATGGTATATTCAACATTCTTTGCCAACGCCATGATCTAAATGCGTCAGTTCTTCAGTCTTCCTTATTCATTGTCCAGCTTTCACATGCTTATGAAGCAATTTGACATAAGTAGCAACAACAGCAAGCAACATTTCAGAACATCTCCTTGAGGGATTCGATCATACTCATTCCATCATTTATTTATAAACATGCATTCTGCATTTACCAGGAAGTTTGAGTCCACCCAGAAGAGCCTCAGAAGAAGGGCCTGGCAATCTACTCCTGATAGGACACAGTCATTGAAGACCTTATGGAGCAGTTCTACTCTGAAACACATGGGGTCGCCATGAGTCAGAATGAAATTGATGGCAACTATATATATATATAAATAATAGTTTTGGCAGGGTGCTAGGTACTTTGGAGCTTGACTGTGATAAAAGGAAACTGTGCTACACGTCCAGTATTAGAGAGCATGGATGAAAAGAGGATTTATCAACCCTCTTTTAGGAATGAGGAAATTGAAGCTCAGAGAGCCAGTGTAATTCTAATGAGCTCGTTCACATTCCCTCTCTCCCTCCAGCCCTTCCATCTCTCATTTCTACTGCCTGAAATACAAATTGAATATCAACATGGAGTACCCTGTGTTACGTACTATGGGGGAATTCAAAACCTAATCCATGGGTCCTTAGTTACATACACACTTATTTGCTATTATCTGAGACCTGGAACATCATTTAATAATGTTAAGTGGGTGTCCCATGTAAGTGCATTTCCAGGCGCCTAGTGTTTATTCCTTAAAACACCAAAGCAATTTTGTATTTTGACTATTCTGGGTAGGAATCTATCTCTGCTATTACACAGTCAGGGATGGATTGCCCAGTAAGCAAGATACACGCAGGCTTGCTTGTGCTTACTTACTAATTTGTAGACATGGGGAGCCCCAATAGTTTCAGTGCAGTTATAAGTTTTAATAACTTCAGAAGTATAAATGCCACGAACCTACAAAAAGCATAATCAGAAATTTAATTATTTTATATTTGAGGACATTGAGGCTCAGGGAAGTGACTTGCTAAGGGCCAAACAGGTGGTAAATGGCAGATGCAAACCTTTAAGCCAAGTCTTTTGAGCTTTAGTCTTGTGCTTTTTTTTTTTTCACTGAAGCTATTGAGAGAGTTGGAAATGAAAGAGGGCTGGGTGCTATAGATGCTGGAAAGTGACAGAGTGGCATTAATAACAAAAACCAAATGCTAGCCGTCGATATTTTTAAGCCTGTTTCACCTTTATATTTCACCAAGAGAGCATAACCCTAGTCTCAACCCACTGCCTTTCCCGACTTCGCAGTGAAAACAGTCTACTGAGTGGTTCATCTGGGATCTCTGGAGAAATACTGACATGCTTTATCACAGAATACCCTCAAGATCTTTTTTCCTACTTGTCCTGGAGTGGAGTTCACTCAAATTCATGTCCACCCAGGACCTGAGAATGTGATCTTATTTGGAAATAGAGTTTTTGCAGATGTCATTAGTTAAGGTGAGGTGGTAGTGGATTAGGGTGGGCCCTAGGTCCAATGACTGTAAGAAGGCCACATGAAGACCCAGAGACACACAGAGGAGCTCACCATGTGAAGATGGAAGCAGAGACTGGAGCGAAGCACCTAGAAGCCAAAGAGCACCAAGGATTGCTGGCAGCCATGAGAAGCTAGGAGACAGGCACGAAATAGACTCCTCCTCAGAGGCTCCGAGAAACCCACCCTTGATTTCAGACTCCAGAACTGTGAGAGAATAAATTTCTGCTGTTTTAAGCAATCCAGTTTGTGGTATTTTGATGTAACAGTCCCAGGAAGCTAACACCCCACCTGTCTTACTGCTTAGACAAAATAGCAGTGGCCTGGGGCACACTGTGAGGGTCCGCGGTTCTTTTAAACCCCCCTCTATTCTGTTTTGGTACTCGCCTTTTCCAGCCCTGGGCTTGGTCCTGGCTCCTTCTGCTCAGGTATGATGCTGTCATGAAGAAAGCACCTGAGATTAAAGAGCATTCCTGTAGGGGAAACTGCTGTAAAATCAACACAAGACCTTCAGTTTAAAATAGCAACTGGCTGGCACCCTGATATCACCTTTTATATCTTCCCAGTAAAACTCCTCTAAAGACACGGAAAAACACAAAAGCCTACAAAAAAAATCAATGTAGCAGGAAATGATGTTTTAAGAAATTAAAGCACTGCTTCTCCCCTCTCCCCCTTCCAAGAATTCTTTGAACCCATTTTCTTCTTCATTATCATTCAGGATTTCTAAAGGCAATGACTCTCAGGAGAGAGAGAGTCTGGATGAGGTCAATTCATGGTTCTTGAGCTCCTAAGTAGACTTCTGTAAATTTATATCAAAGTTAAGAGGCTCCAGGCCAGGCTTTGTTGGGAGAGCAAAGGCCATTTTTAGAATTCTGAAATATTGACTTTATGTATCAGAAGCCCAGCCTAGAAGGGCAAAAGCACAGAGTTTATGCCACAGACCAAATTATAGAAAAGAGTAGATAAGGACTGTGGTCAGCTTTCCTACCCTTAAGGCAAAAAGAGATGAAAGGGGGATTCCAAGATGAGGCAACAAAAGGTTAGATGTTACTGTATCTCTGAGAAGGTTTTCCCCTTCCCACACACACCATCTGTTGGAGGAGAGACTACGGGATCACCCAGATGGGAACTCCAAAGCAGGAAGGCCTAAGGTTTGATTTCCATAGTATATCCCTGGGAGATTGTCAGGTACTTGAAGAAGATCCATGACATCCAAGAAGATACAGGACAAGAACAATGTCTGAGAAAAGTGGCTAAATGGATAAACCAGGGCTGCTTTACAATTAAAGGCACACAGAGACAGTGCAGGGAAAACAGCCAAGCATTTCCAAGACTTATAGATGGGATTGAAATTGAAGTGTTCAGAGATGTCCAGTTGGTACATGTTTATGTGTGCTGCATATATATTCATACATAAAACAAAGCACATGGGGCACAGTTATGGATACTTCCTAGGCATAACCAAACACTTAGTGGGATTGGATTACTGGGTTTGAGGGCTTAGGCCCATATTCCTGGAGGAAACTCAGTCAATTGGCATAACATCGTTCATAAAGATAATATTCTGCATGCTAGTTTGCTGAGTAGCATCTGGGGTCTTAAAAACTTGTAAGCAGGCATCTAAGATACAACTTTTGGTCTCTATGCATCTGGAGCAAAAGAGAAAGAAGGAAATCAAAGACTCAAGGAAGAAACTAGCATACAGGACTAACAGTCTACACGAACCACAGCCTCACCTGTCTTGAGACCAGAAGAACTAGATGGTGCCCGGCTACCACTACCAACCATTCCGACCAGGGACACAATAGATGGTCCCAGATAGAATGGGAAAAAAATGTAGAAAACTCATATTCCTAAAAAAAAAGCCACACTTACTGGACTAGAACAGACTAAAGGAATCCCTGACGCTATCACCCTGGGATACCCTTTAAACTTGGAACTCAAACCACTCCTGGAGGTCACCTATCAGCCAAAAGACAGAGTGGCTCATAAAATAATATCACCTAAGAGGACTATGATCCTCTAAACAATCATCTAAATGAGACCTAATGGTCAACATTTACCCCAGAACAAAGATGAGAAGGTAAATGGGGACAGAGAAGCTAGATTAACGGAATCAAAACAAATAGAATGGAAATAATGAGAAAGCTAACACATTGTGAAAAGTGTAACTGATGTCACTGAATAATATGTATAGAAATTGTTAAATAAGAACCTAATTTGCTATGTAAATTTTCCCCCAAATCATAGTAAAATATTAAAAAACAAAAACAAACAAACAAGAAGACCCTATAAGCACAGTTCTACTCTAACACACATGAGGTCACCATAATTCCGAGTCGACTTATTGGCAAATGGCAGTTGGTCCTCATGAAACTTTTATTCTAATGGCAGTTCTGACAACAAACAAATATAAAACAAACAAAGAGATGTCCAATTAGTTCTACAAGGGCAGAGAGTGAGCAGATTTGACAATGGTGGGATTGGAAACTTAAGACACGAGCAATGATGTAGCTGGTACAGAGTCTGATGCCCAAGACCAGACGGAATAAGCCACTCTTAGTGGAGGACATTGAGGACAAAGGATAAATATGCAGACAACATGCTCCTTCCCCAATGCCTGGACAATACCTAAGATCCTGGAAACTTAGATGATTCCCAGAAAGGTGGCAGGAAGAAGGGCAAAGGAGGCATCCAGAATTTGAATAAATATTTACTTCCCCAAAGATGAAGCTTTAAATAGGAAGTAGTTGTGTTACTTTATACCGGCCAAAATGAATTTTTGCCACTGGCAAAAAAGACTTTTAAATTTATCTTAGTTATAGAGAAATGAAGAAAAGAAGACTTGATACATCTGTGCTTGGGGCCTGTAAATTATACACTTGTTACAATAAGACTGAAAGGCAACCTAATACTAGAATCTGAGAAGACTCTATAAGGTAGATGGAGAGAGACTGAGAAGTACCTAAACAGGCTTCACTTCAGGGTATAACCAGGCCTTGAATTATGAAATAGTGAATGTTCAAGATGAGCTGGACATTTCTCTAATCAACCCCACCCTCTGCCCCTGTATCAGAGACCCAGGTTTCATACAACTTCATTGCTATCCTCTGACAATAAGTCACTATCACTGCCCCATCCTCAGCTTCTTTAAGCCAATAGAAATAAGTGGAGAGGGAGGAGGGACAGGTGGTAGTGGATCCTTACGTCATAGGAAGTTATTCTCCACAAGTAAAAGACAAAGGGAGCACAAAGACAGGAAGAACCTTGAAAGTAGCCTTGATTGACAGTTATGGATCTGGTTGTACTCCATTTGTTCAGATATCAGAAACCAAGCACAGTAAACAGGAGAAAATTCCATCTCAATGATGAAGCTATACCAGATGAATACCTAGTTAAAACTTGGACTGTAAATATTGAGAACAGTGGAGATAGATCAAAACTACTTTATAGTTGTGGTAGGATGGGGCCAGCAGCAATACACATCTGTTTATTGACAAAAGTACAGTTTGGACAGATCTTGCCTTGTTGGAGAGGAAAAAAAAAAAAATCCTTAAAAAATGCTACAGAGCAAAGAAAAGAGGAGTCATTCTGAAGACTCAGAGGAAAGAGCTTATCTCTAAAAATACCCATTGTAATATCTAAAAAAAGGTCCAAAAGCCATTGTCATCTTTCATGAAATGTAAGAGAACTTAGTTTGAAGAGAGAGAAAAATAAAGCCACAGGGAAATGGAATAATGAGCAGAACGATGCTAAATTCTTCATCTTAAATAAGAAAAACTCAAAAGATAGCACTCTGTCTTAACTTCAGCAATTAGAGAGAAGCCAATTTTGTAGGTTGCTTTGGAAAGTATTGAAGAGAACCATTGTTTTAGGGATAACAAATTTTATTACTTCTCTGCCTTCCTTTCTTTGGCTCTCTTTGCCTTTCCTGGTTAGTAATGTTTCACACCCATGGTGACATTCTGTAGTTCCTTACTGGAATATCGTACCATCTGGAGGCATTCTGCTTCCCTTTAGGCTTTGGGTTTTTTACAACCTGTGATTAGGGTGTAGATGGTTAAGGACGACTCCTCTATCTTTATGTAGTTTTGTTTGTGAGATTTATGCAATTTTAGTGCTCATTTATTTTGATGGATAGATGGAACTTGGGAGGACATCCATGGGTTTAAGATGTATGTTCCTCTCCAAGATACAGCGAGTGCTTAGTTGCAACTGAAACTTTGACAGTGCTAAGTCAGGATGCCAAAAGCAACCTCGAGGGAGATACGAGCACCATATGGGACTACAGCTCATCCTGGTGGCTCTCCATCCAAACTATATCAAGAATCCAACCTTTCTTACTGCTTCCACCTTGCATCACTGCCTGACTACTGCAGTGGGTCTCTGTTATGAGTTGAATTGTATACGAGTTGAATTGTATCCCTCCAAAATACGTGTTGTAAATCCTAACCACTAGACCTGTAGTTATAATCCCATTTGGGAATGGGCTTTCTTTGTTGTATTAAGCCAATCATCTTTGAGATATAAAAAGAGCAGATTAGGCCTAGAGAAGCACGATGACTTGTGGGAGAGAGATGCCAAGCCACAGGAAGATTGCCCAGGAGCAGAAGCTCAAAAAAGACAAAAGACCTTCCTCTAGAGCCAGCAGACAGAAAAAAAGCCTTCCCCTAAAGCTGGTGCCCTGAATTTGGACTTCTAGCCTCCTAAACTGTGAGAAAATAAATTTTTGTTAAAGCCACCCATCTGTGGTATTTCTGTTATAGCATCATTGTGTAACTAAGACAGTCTCCCAGCTTCAGCTCCTCCTCCACACCCAGGTGTATTCTCAGCACAATCACCAGAGGGAGCCTTCTAAAACACACCAGACCATGTCATCCCTTTGTTGAGAATAGTCTAACGATTTCCTATTTCATGCCGGTAGAATCCACTGTCTTACAGTGGGCAGTGACAGGCAATAATTCACTGCACTAGCTGGCCTAACCTGCCTCTATATCCTCATTTCCAAGCACTTTCTCCCTCACCTGTTCTATTCTAGCCATACTGGCCTCCTTGGTGTTCCCTGAGCCTGCCAAGCCACTCGCAGTTTAGGATCTTAGCACTTAGTACTCTCGCTGCTTAGAATATTCTTCCTCCAATTATCTGCATAACTTGCTCCCTGGCTTCCTTCAGGACACTGTTCAAATGTGATTTTATGAGAGACCCTTTCATGACTAAAATAGTAATCCTTCTAGCCAAGGTACTCCCTTGCTCCCTTATTCTTCTTTGCTATTATCCATGTCGCTCCTGTCTCCGTCTGGCATACTAAGTGTTGTTCTTGTTAGCTGCTGCGGAATTGGCCCCTGACCCATGGCAATGCCTCGCACAGTGGGATTGGACCATTGTGATCCCTGGAGTTTTTATCAGCTGATTTTTCAGAAGTCAGTTGCCAGGTCTTTCTTCCTAGTCTGTCTGAGTCTGGAAGCTCTGGTGAAACCCATTCAGTATCATGGCAACATGTAAGCCTCCATTGCCAGACAGGTGCTGACTGCTCTTGCAGACTGTTGACTGGGAATGGAACCCAGGCCTCCAGGATAGATAGTAAGAATTCTACCACGGAACCACCACTGCCCCCATACTGTAGGTGTAGTCATTTCTTTTGTTAACTGTATGACTCCTCCCACTAAAACGTAAGCTCCATGAGGGCAGGGATTTTGTTTTATTCACTGCTATATCCCTGCACACTGCACAGAGCATTGTAGTCATTGGATGAAGGTTCGGGGAAAGCATGAATGGATGAACCATTTGCAAACACATAACTTGCCTTTCTTGATGAAGTCTCAAAATTTTTATTATGAGATAATTGTGATAAAAAGCGGTCTCCTTGACAGGGGATTAGAGAAGATATTATAATGAGGAAAAAGGGCCTAGCCTAATAATTTGGAGAGCTTCAGCTGGGTTTTCAAAGGCTTTGGTTTACTTACCTGAAGCCCAATATGCAACATAAGCAGATTAAAATCTTCTGTGGATCTACTGGTTCCAGATAGTTCATTATTACTAAAAGAGAAAGGTATTTTATTACTAGTAGCAATTGTATACAGCTAGATGGACTTGGAATCTTACTGTAAGTACTATTATCATACCCATTTCACAGATGAAATGAAGCTTAGAGATTCCAAAAGATGGAAGAAACCTGGATCCCAGAATCCCTGCCTGGAGAACTGCCTGTTCAGCAGGAACACCTCCTTCACCTCCTTGGGACTGTTACATGAGCAAAAAAAACATATTGAATGAGTCTATTTGTTACTGCAGCCTAGCTTACCTAACAGATACCAAAACCAAACCAGACCCAGTGCCATCGAGGTGATTCCGACTCATAGTGACCCTATAGGACAGAGTAGAACTGCCCTATAGGGTTTCCAAGGAGCGCCTGGTGGATTCGAACAGCTGACTCTTTGGTTAGCAGCCATAGCACTTAACCGCTATGCCACCAGGGTTTCCACCTAACAAATAAATACACTCTAGTAATTGCCAAAACATCTGTCAATGGCGGGGGGAGGGGGTCGTCAGGGTACTGTTAGCCATCCTGGTATCAAATTAAACATTTATTGTGGAATAAAAAGGTAAATTTCAAGTAATTGTCATTCACCAGTTAGCAGCCACCCTTTCATATATGGAGCCCTGGTGGTGCAGTGGTTAAGAGCTCGGCTGCTAACCAAAAGGTTGGCAGTTCACATCTACTAGCCACTCCTTGAAAACCCTATGAGGCAGTTCTGCTATGTTCTATAGGGTCACTATGGGTTGGAATCAACTTGACAGTTGGTGGGTTATTTCATATATGGTAGAGTGATACTTACAGTGGATTCAATCAATTTTGGTCTGCTATCCACTGTGCCACAGAACTTTTTAAATAAAATGAAACAAACTGGAGAATAGTAATATCTTTAGAGTTGTAAGGAATAGACACTATGCATTCCTCACTAAACTGAAAATTCCTTGACACAGGTGCACCAGATCCTAAGCCTTCTGAATTCAAATGGTCCATAACACAACTAATACTTTGTAGAACAAGTTAGAGTTTATAACATACCATACGAAGTCACCTGTTGCTCCCTTAGTCAGTGGTCCAAACACTCAGACTTCTGAAAATATCTGGAGGGTTGATGTAACTCATGAAAGATACCTGGATGAATGACAAAATTGCACATTTCTGTCAGGATGACAGGATGGAAGGAAGCACCGTTATGACTGTTACTGAATCCTAGAAGGTGGGTCATTGTCTGATGTGCTCAGACTTGGCCAATTATCTGGACACCTGTTCTCTGAGAAAGAGAAAGTAACTTTATTGCAATGTGCAGAGCAAGGAGCCCAGAGAAAATTCCTCAGATCAGTCTCTCTGAGCTATGGGGAAGCAGGGCTTATATGTGATTTGAGCAGCAAGATGGCGGCCATGCAGGTGTGCCGGGAAGGTAAATTCTAGAAGGTGGCCAGGAAATAGGAGGTGACGTGGTTCTTGTCAGACCTCTTGCTTCAAATAGGGTCCGGATGATGATTTTCCTTCTGATTCATTCCCCCTGTTGCTGTGTCCGCTGTTGAGGTCAATTAGCAATCACAGCTGGCCCTTCTGTGCATGGGGGGTGGGCCAAATCTGGCTTGGGCTGGTTTAAGGACTAATGGAAATTTACTGTCATTTGTAGGGTCAGGTTACATGACCATTTAAAGGTCTCTCTACCCCTTTCTCTTTCTCTCATTTTTTTCCCTTCTTTCACTCACTTGGCAAGTCTTGTTTGAGAACCAATTCGATGCTAAGAACAGCACGCCATTAAGCATTTCTAGACGTTTCACCCATGAAATCTTGTAGCTCTGCCGGACTCAGAGGAGCAGCCCTGTTTTCTGAGTCCATGCCCATGATCCCAGGCTTGGAAGGGACTTGAGGAGGAGAATTCCCATTCCCTTTCCTATTCTGTCTCTCTGCTTCCTTCCTTATTTTTATTTAACAATTATTTATTGAGTATCAGGCACACAGCCAAACTCTGGGTTGGCCTTATTTTTCTTTCCCCTGTATAGGCAGCTGCAGTCTTCCTCTCTGACAGTAGAGGGCAGCAGGCGCCCACAACCCTGTGTAAGCCTAAGGTTTGTGGTCCGGTTTTCCTTCCCATGAGGAGCAGGAAATGGACAAGTGGTTTTTGGATGATAATGGAGTTTTCTCATTTTCCACTTCTTTATATCACCAGTGGCATTCTTTTGGCAACAATAAAAAAAAAACAACTATTTTTTCCCCCATATGACCACTTGCCGTTTGCACCTATCCCTCGCTTCTCCACTCTCTATACTCTCAATTTCCTTCTCCGTTCCCAGAACTGTTTTTCCCATACAATGCACTCGCTGGAGTTTCTGTGGGAAATGTCAAAATCTGCAGATGGTAACAAGCTTCAGGGGCCATCTCTCAGCTCAACTGACTCCCCTTTACACTCATCTTATTGGAAGCCTGAAAAAAAGATTACTTAGGAGAAAATATGCCCCGGATCCCATAACCCTACCAAACCAAATCCATTGCCATCGAGTTGATTCCGATTCATAGTGACCCTATAGGACAGAGTAGAATGGCCCCATAGGGTTTCCAAGGAGCGGCAGGTGGATTTGAATTGCCGATCTTTTGGTTAGCAGCCTACCTTTTAACCACTGTGCCACCATAATGCATCCAAAAAAGTGTTTTTGGATAATTAGTTGTTTGGCAGATTTCTAGTTTAACGTCTGTAAGTTGAAAATCAAGTATCGCCTGACCCAACGACTGGAGTGTGCTGACATTCGCTGATACTCCTTCCAATGTTACCGGGAGCGCTGGCATCAGCTGGGGAAGAAAACACACCCATCGGAACGCCTAAGAGGCCAATCTTGGTCTGAGGCTCTTGACGCCACTCTTTTCTTCCTTTGGTTTCACTAATGACTGACTAGGGTTTGACCAAATACTATTCCCTGTTTATAATTACGACTTAATTGTTTTTCTCTACCGGGGGCCATACAAGCTACTGTTTTGGAAAACTTTGGCAGCGACAGTGGAAATGGACATTAATAGTAAGGTATATTGAAAAGGGAGGGTCTTAGAGTGAGCCCTGAGGGCACAGTGTTTGAGAGCTACGGTGAGCTATGGCTGCTCTCCAAAGGGTCGGCAGTTCGAATCCACCAGCCACTTCTTGGAAACCCTACAGGGCAGTTCTACTCTGTCCTGTAGGGTTGCTATGACTCAAGGGAAATGGGTTTGATTTTTTTTTTTTTTTTTTTGGTTTTTAGAGTGAGAAGAACTATTGTTCAGCCTCAGCTCTGCCACTTGTCAAAAACCGAAATGGGCAGAGAAACAACAAAAGTTAGTGTAACAATATATTTATTGTGAGTAGATACAATTCAAATTGGGAAACATCTAAATTGAAAGTATTTGGAAAGGAACTATGAAGAGGGGACAGGGAAATTGGGTTATACAGGTCACTGTTACATTAATTTAACGTCTCAGCACGAGCAGAGTTTCAGGGCCAGTCAGATACAGAGTCACTAAGGACACACCATATACCTTAAAACAGCCTCTAGCCAGACCCTGGAGTTCCTGCTTTTCAAAGCTGGCTGCACATCGATAATCTTCCAAAAGAGCCCAATGCCTAAGGCAAAATGATCTCGCGAAACTGCTTACTAGGCTTATTAGGCTATCCTTTGGCTTGTAGGTGACTTTAGGAAAAATGGTTCCTTAAAGGCTCAAGGTTCAAAAGGACACCTAAGGGCAGACGGTCTGAGTCGGTTACCCCGATTCCATACACTGAGATATCTGGATTCCAGGAGAATCAAAACAATTTTGTCACACTTAAACTGTCCTGCTTGTTGTTGGATGCTGTGGAGACCAACTTAAACAGTTCTACCTTTAGCCAATTTACCTATCTCAGTTTACCTATCTTTAAAATGGGGCGATCATTCACGACCCAGGGGAAGAGTTATAATCAGGATTAAACGAATGCTTACTCTAATCTGTTATGCAAATGTAAGGTATCACAATCATAATTGTAATAACTAGATGTGTTACTCTTGCGGTTGGGATGTCTTTGAAATGAATATTTTCAATAGTTCCTTCCCAGATGCTTCAGGTTTCCTGGGAGAAGTGTATTTAACTTGTCAAGGAAGTTCCAGAGCTGTGGAGTATTTCACAAATTGGCTTTCTGTGTTAGGTAAGAAAATCACATAAGGCGTAAAACGGTGGTGGTGGTGATGGAAGAGTGTCTTAGTCATCTAGTGCTGCTATAACAAATACCACAAGTGGGTGGCTTTAACAAGCAGAAATTTATTTTCTTACAATTGAGGAGGCTAGAAGTCTGAATTCAGGGTGCTGGCTCTGGGGGAAGCCTTTCTCTCTTTGTCGGCTCTGGGAGAACGTTCTTGTCTCTTCAGCTTCTGCTCCTTGGTTCCTTGGTGATCTTAATGTGACCTGGCCTTAATCTTCCCCCATCTCTGCTTCCTTCTTTGTGCCTAATCAGCTTGGTTTATACCTCAAAGGTAATTGACTTAAAACATACCCTACGGCGATAAGGCCTCATTAACGTAAAAAAGAAAACGCTATTCCCTAATGGGTTTATATCCACGAGTAAACCAAAACCAAACCCTTTGCCACCAAGTTGATTCTGACTCCTAGGGACCCTTTAGGACAGAGTAGAACTGCCTGTGTGGTTTCCAAGGCTGTCAGTTTTACAGAAGCAGACTGCCATATCTTTCTCCCACAGAGGGGCTGGTGGGTATGAGGTGACCTTTTAGTTAGCAGCCGAGTTCTCAAGCACTGTGCCACCAGGGCTCCAACCAAGTATAAACCAAACCAAACTCAATGCCATCGAGTTGATTCTGACTCATAGCAACCCTACAGGACAGAGTCGAACTGCCCTGTATAGTTTCCTGGTGAGTTCGAACTGCCGACCTCTTGGTTAGCAGCTGTAGCTCTTAACCACTACACCACCAGGGTTTCCCAACCAAGTATAGGGGTTAGGAATTACAACACATATTTTTGGCAGATACAATTCAGTCCGTAACAGGGAGCTTGCAAGATCGGACTGTGATTTTGCCGTATTTACGTGTGTTAATTACAACCTTTGAATAGGCTTTTTTTTTTTTTTTTTTTTTTGCTAAGAACATGTGAAGAAAAGAAAGGAAGAAACTGTTTGGGCCGATTATCTCTAGCTGCTATGGAAAATTCAGAGACCAAAGCTGCCACAGCCAGAAAGGACATTTTTCTCCTGCTGGGAATTTTGAAGGTCTATTCAGAGCCATTAACCCCTGTGAACATGGTTTAAGCATCACGCATTTTATATTAAGCCAACATATGATGGGCCATATTTCCTAGAAGTCTGAGAATGTCAGACGACAGTGGAACTAAGGTCACCTAGTGCGATCTGCTAATTTTATAAACAGAGGCCCAGTGTCACTCAGCCCATTGGATTTTGTTTTTCTTCATTTATGGCTCTTTCTTCCCCACTACTCTGTTGTCAACCTAAGTAACCTGTCAGGGAAATTGTATTTTCTTTCTTAGGTTTGTATGAAGATGAAAACCCAGTGCGTAGGCAATTATGATCAGAAATATGTACGTATAAAACCCAAAACACAGTTACCTTCAAGTCGATTCTGACTCATGGTGACCCCCTGTGTGCAGAGTAGAACTGTGCTCCATAGGGTTTTCAAAACTGTGACCTTTTGGAAGCAGATTGCCAGGCCTTTCTTCTAAGCTATTTCTGGGTATAGTCAAGTGCTTAGCCCTTTGCACCACCCAAACCTGTTGCCACTGAATTGATTCCAACTCATAGTGACCCTATAGGACAGAGTAGAACTGCCTCATAGGGCTTCCAAGGCTGAAATCTTTAACAGAAACAGACTGCCATATCGTTCTCCCTTGGAGCAGCTGGAGGATTCGAACTTCCAACCTTTCCGTTAGCAGTGAAGCACTTTAACTATTGTACCACTAGGGGTTCTCTTTCCCCCTTCCTTGGAGAAGATGCCTTCTGTCACCTCTTACCAAGAGGGAATGCCCACTGAGCAGGAATATTCTCTTCTAAACTATTCTATGGTTAAAAAAAAAAATATGCCAGTCCCAAATAGATCACTGGATGTGGGAACAATCCAACAGAGGTTTGAAATCCTAGTCTTTAACTAACTTCATGTATGTGTTCCTGCTGGTCTCTGGCCGAGGTGCCTTTTCCTTTCTTCTGCCCCTGAAAACTTGCCAACAGTCAGACTGCTAAATTGTCCCTTTCTCTTTTCAGGCTTCCCTTCTCTGTATCCCGGGAAATTCTGCATCCCAGGATTAGTGCACTATTATCCCTTGTTATGTCTGGACTATAAATCCCTTAAAAGCCCTAGTGAATTATCTCTGTTGTTATCCCCAGTGCCTAGCCCAAAGTAAGGCATGTAATAATTGCCTGACAAATGCTTGTTGCATGTAGAACACAGAAATCAATACAATTATTCACATTGTTTACTTGCTAGCATATCATCACAGGTGGGTGGGATTACTCAGGGAAATCTTAAGCTTAATTGTTTTTGCTTTTTCTGCTAAGGAAGAAAATGCATTTTGCATGTAAAGAAATGTAGCTAAAGAGCAAGGTGATATAGGAGGAAAAAAAATGGACCAAGAGTCAGGGCATCTGGATAGAATTTTAGCTCTGCCATGATGTCCTGCGTGACCTTGGGCAAGTCACTTAACCTCTCTGGGCATTAGTGACCTCATTTGTAGCTTGAGGGGATCCTTCCAGATGTTTGCTCTAGATCTTTCCGGCACTAACCATGTAAAATTGTATGAAGAACTCACAGACACTGAGGTTTGTTCTGAGGGAAAAAAAGGAGGCGTTGGACCGACTATGCTTTCCAGGTTTCGTCTGGCTGTGCTGCAGAAGAGATGTCTGTACACTATGTTAAAAGGCAGAATCTGGTATATATAAAACAGAGCTGGTTGGTTTTGAAAATAATCAGTTGAATTTCGCCCAACAAATTATAACTAGTTTGCTGTTAAAATATTTTATGCAATATTTAAACCCTCCTTTTTTCTCCTAAATATTGGCTATGTGGACACAGCCCAGTTCTAGCAGATGAGTCTTCCGTTGCATACGAAGTTGAAGTTCGTAGAGCTATTGAACCGCCTGAGGCTCTGTTTCAGCTGTAACTCGTGAAAGACACTAAGAACACCCTCTGGGGATGAGGTGTTTAACTGACAGCTCACTATTGAACTGGAAGCTGAACTCTCCCCCAGTGACTTAGGCTTATGAGATCAAGAAACAAAATGAGACAGCTTGACCTAAAACAACAAAGCTTTACAAATCCCCCACAAGGATCTCTAAACTCCGCTGAGATTTGGCAAAAGATCCCTTGGATGGGTTGCTTGTAAATAAGATAGGAACATGGGACTTGGCTTTTCCAGAGATTGCCTAAGGCGGTAAAGGTCAGTGGGGGGATGGGGCAGGGTCCAGGATTGCCAAATCAATCCAGCTCAGGGCTGTGAAAACAGCTAGTGTTGTTAGGAGTTCAGAAGGGAGTTGACTTCGATCCCTCTATGCCGGGTACAGGAGCCCTGGTGGAGCAGTGGTTAGAAGAAATTGACTGCTAACTGAAAGCAGTTCGAAACCACCAGCTACTCTTCGGAAGAAAGATGTGGCAGACTGCTTCCATAGAGATTTACAGCTCTGGAAACCCTGTGGGGTTGCTATGAGTCAGAATCAACACGAGGGCAGTGGGATGCCACATACAAGGAGCCCTGGTGGCACAGGGGTTAAAGCTCCGGGCTGCTAATCAAAAGGTCAGCAGTTCGAACTCGCCAGCTGCTCTGTGGGAGAAAGATGTGGTAGTCTGCTTCTGTAAAGATTAAAAAAACAAAAACAACCCGCTGCCATTGAGTCGAATCCGACTCATAGTGACCCTATAGGACAGAGCAGAGCTGCCCCACAGGATTTCCAAGGCTATAAATCTTTGTAGAAGCAGGCTGCTACATCTTTCTCCCACTCTGCGGAGAGGCTGGTGGATTTGAACCTTTTGGTTAGCAGCCAAGCACTTTCACCACTGCACCAGCAGGGTTCTTCCATAAAGATTACAGCCTTGGAAACCCTATGAGGCAGTTCTTCTCTGTTCTGTAGGGTCACTATGAGTCGAAATTGACTCTATGGCAATGGGTTATCCTGTTCAGATCTGGCCAATAATAGTCACAAAGCTTCCCTGCTTCCTTCATGGTTATTTCCATAGTTTAGATCTTCTGGACTTTCATATTCCATTCCCATCTCCTTCCAACTCATCTTTCTCTAGCAATATATTTTCTTAATCGCTCCTATCTGTATAAACCTTTGCTGGATCTTCATAGCTTATACAGTCCAAACATCTTTGTCTTGCAAGGACTTCACACTCCCACCCCCTTCAGTGTTCCAGCCACACCAAACTTCTGATTGCTCCCTGCTCGTGTTGCATTTGGTCATAGGTTCATGTCCTTGCCTTCCAGGTCACTCTGCTTGGAATGCCCTTTCCCGCTTGTCTTGGTGAACCTCCCATGAGTTCTTCAAGATTGTCACCTTCTTTTCACGTTTTTTTATCTTCCCACCCCAGAGTTATTTGATACCTCCTTTTTATATGCTCTTGGGGAACCCTGGGTGGTGCAGTTAACAGGCTTGGCTGCTAACTTAAAGATTGGAGGTTCGAGTCCATCCTGGAAGAAAGGCCTGACAATCTACTTCAGAAAAATTAGTCATTGAAAACCCTATGGAGCATAGTTTGACTTTGACACACGTGGGGTCGCCATGAGTTGGAATAGATTCGATGGCAACTGGTTTGCTGGTATTTTGTCTTAGCATTTGTACACACGCTTCCCTTTTCATTTTTATTTTATTATATTTTATTATTTCCCAAATTAAGTTGTGACTATTTATTACTGATCTCTGTAGCCGTGCCTCCGAGCAGTCGTATGATTGGCAAACAAATTTTTTGTGGCTAAAATTAATTTCTTGGTATTTAAGTGTTGGCCTTGATAAAATTGGGATGTTATTACATATTGGATGACATATTTAAACAAATAAATCCCAAGGGGAAGAAAATAACTTTAATTGTTATTTTTTTCTTTTGAAATCCAACTCTTTCCTTCTTTACTTTGTATGAACTATTTTTTTTCCGGCTAAAGAGTACTCAGTCACTGTTTTACATAAACATAGAGCTGTAGTAGATATAATTGTTTAAGAAGTGGATATGTAACACTAATAATAAACTTAGAGGACACAATGATCCGGAATGGGACTCAAGCAGGAGCCAAACAAACTAGACAATGGTCAAATATAATTAAAGGCAATGAGATAACATTCACAGGGATAGGAGCCATTAGTCATTCATACGTAATCTAAGTGTGTCAGTTGTACGGGCAGTTCCAAGTCCACTTGCCTCCTGGGGTCAACCATTAATTTAAAATCTAAATAAGATATTCTTTGGAAAATCTCACCTGCGGATTTTTGTAGAGTTTACTTGTCTTTTTCAACCCATGCTGCTGCGTGCTTCCTAAATATTGCACTTGGTTTCTGCTGTTACTTGCTTTCTCTCATTTACTGAAGCTTTCCTCGAGGGATTACAGCATTGCACCATATAGGTAACAATTTAAACATTAACATAGATAACACTGTCCTCAAGGAGCCTTGGTGGCGATGATTAAGCATTAGGCTGCTAACCAAAAAGTTGGCAGTTCAAACCCACCCAGTGGCTCCTCCTGGTGATCTACTCCCATAAAGATTATAGTGAAGAAAACCCTAGGGGGCAGTTCTCTGTCACATGGACAGCACCTAACGAGAACAACGATCACTGTCCTAAAATTCATCAGCCATTTCCTACCACAGGGAGTATTATGTGGAGGGCTGCTTTTCCCTTTTGCAGCTCATACGTCTGCTTATCTCTATGCTCTTCGTACCATCTTGCTTGGGTTGTCCACTGAGATTCAAAGTTCTGACTTCACCGTGCAGAGCCGTTCACCTTTTAAAGTGTTCATATCCTTCCAGATTATGTCCTGAGGCGAGGCGGGCTGGGTGCTCACAATGAGGTTAAACATACAACAAGTGTTTCTTTCCTAAGTGAACAGCATTTCCTCTGATCTGATGCTACTCTACAAATGTACAGAAGGGATCACGGTCTCCTCTTGTTCTAAATAGCATTTTTTCTCCTTCTAAGTGTCCATAGAAACGGTTGCTTTTAGGCTCCAATTTTCTAGATCAAAAACATGGAAGCCCAGAATGTCTGCCCTGGAAATATTAGAACTCAACTATACAGGATAGCGAGCCCTGGTGGTATAGTGGTTAAGAGCTCAGCAGCTAACCAAAAGATCATTAGTTCGAATCTACCAGCTGCTCCTTGGGAACCCTATGAAACAGTTCCGCCCTGTCCTACAGGTCTCTATGAGTTGGAATCAACTCGGCGGCAATGGGTTTTTATACAGGATGTATCTATGTGTTTATCCTTTTTCTTTTGTCCATGGTGTTTTCAATAGATTACCCTTGTGGTATGAAACCCAGATGTGTAAGGCTACATGATAAGCTGTTCTTATAGTATGAATGTTGGCCATGACCCAGAAATGACCAGCAACCTATAGGCTCTATTCAGCCTATTCTTCTTTATTCAATAATGCTTTCAGTCACCCCAGTTTAATGATTTACTTCTAGTGGAATTGACCTTGAATGTCTCAAAATACTGTCTATCATTAGATATATTCATCTTTGATTACAATTACAAACTTGTCCAACAAAACTCTGGAAATGTATAGTTGTCAGTGGTCAGATATAGTACCCAGAAATAACATTTATTGAGTATTCTTACTTGCCAGGCTCTTCTAAGCACTTCATGTGTAATAACAGCCTTATGACAACCATGTGAGGTAAAGACAGTTAGCGTTCCCATTGTAGAGATAAGAAAATAGAGCCAGAGCAAGTTGAACAGCATGTCCAGGGACAGGAGACCTCAGCAAGTTGTCTGTTGGGCTATATTTGCCCCATAAGTCTCATGTTGGATTTTCTCTGTTCCAAATGAGATGAAGAAACAAAGATCCACAGAAGTGAAGAGAGTTGCAAAGACCGCTGACACCCACTTGATGCTCTTTGTGTTGTACCACCTGCTTCCCTTCTCTGAAGGGCTTTGGAGTTTCAGTTTTTGCAGAAGGATGTGTTTTGCAGTTCCTGGGGGTAGTCAACTGATGGCAACCAATGGGCTCCAAGTAGCTATTTGATTTCTCTGTTATTAGGAACATGTTGCCATCGTTTTCAGAAGCTAATTAGTATGCATTAACCTGATTTAGGAATGTAGTTGGACATTACAATAAAAAAGTTCCATTGTTGTGATCCTCTATTTAGCCTTTTAAGTGTGGTAAACCAAATAAAAAACCAAACCCAGTGAGGTCGAGTTGATTCCAACTCATAGCAACCCTATAGGACAGAGCAGAACTGCCCCATAGAGTTTCCAAGGAGCCCCTGGAGGATTCGAACTGCTGACCCTTTCGTTAGCAGCCATAGCACTTAACCACTATGCCACCATGGTTTCCTGTAAGTGTGGTACATTCTTCTAATTATACAATAAAGAGTAAGCTATACAGGATAGAGTCTAGCACAGAAAATGAGGTAAAATTTTCCAGTGTGCAATCATCTTTTAGTTACCTGGGGCTCTTTAATGCCTAGCCACTGTTCTATTTGGTCAAACTACAAGTGAAATTAGAAAAAAGGAAAACAAAACAAAAGAAAAACAAGCAGTCAAGATTTTCTCATTATGTTATTTAATTTAGTGTAGAAACAAAAACAGAAAAACAAGCAATCAAAAAGATTTCCCCATTATGTTATTCGATTCAGTTAAAAAAAAAAAAAAGGCCAATTTAACAGAAGCAGATTTTGTTGTTGTTGTTGCTAATAATAGAAATCAGCTTGAAGTAATCCAAGCAAGAAAGAAAGGGAATTGAATATAATGACACACATAGGCGGTGTCCTGGAAGCCAGTGGCAGGAAAGCAGCTGGGACTCAAAAGGGACTGGCAATGAAAAGCCATCAGGAGCCCAGAGAACAGCCTTTTTCTATATTTTATCTCCACTTCTTTCTGCAAATGCTTTTCATTTTGCTGTCTTTGCAGATCAGGTATCCTGCTTCTCAGTCTACTTGTAAGATAGTGGTTACGCCTAGGTTCCCAAGTTTGAGATGTCACTCTCTCAGCTCAATGATAAATTTCCAAGGAGGGGCTCTGATTGGCCCGGTTGGGTTCTGCTACTCAGCAGCTGCCCAATCAGCTGAGTCCTAGGCCCTGGTATCATGTAACTAAAACATGGCTTCCAGGGTCCCATCTCTGTGACCCAGGGGACCAGGGTGGTGGGCTGTTCCCAGAGAGTAGGGAATTGTGAACTGGGCAGACACCACAAAGTTCTCTTCTATTACCATATGAATTAGGTTTCTGTGTGAATCAGCCCTTAGAAATTTAAGGACTTTGTTGAATTCAAGGACAGTGTCTCTTCTATCCAGCTAGGCCTATTTTTAGACTAGATTGAGTACGTAGTTACGACAATACGTTTAAAAATTAGCCTGAGTACATGAAAATGTTGATGTGAGTCTGCTGTAAACCAAATAATATAATGAATCCCAAAGCCAAGTGGAAGTGTTTTGGATTATTCTTGACACCGCACCCTTTATTTGTGGGCATGCTTGAGTTGCATCCAAGCTTTTCGTCTCTGGATGACGTTTAAGAGTTAGCTGAAATTAGGCGACCACGTTTCCCCCTGTAATTGGTGGTCAGATCCTTGGAGACTGCAGGGTTTTCAGATGTCTGCATGTTGTTGTGTGCCCTTGAGTTGATTCCGTCGCAAAGTGACCCTGTAGACAGAGTAGAACTGCCCCACAGGGTTTCCTAGGCTGAAATCTTTATGAGAGCAGATCTCCAGGTCTTTTCTTCGCTCATCTTTCAGTTAACAGCTGAACACTTAACCATTGCACCACCAGGGCTCCTTAATGTCTGTGAATTGACTCGACAGCACTGGATTTGTTTTTTTTTTTTTATTAATGTGTATATTGATATGGGGGATCCACAAATAGAGAAAAGGCAATTCTTGTGGTGTTCCCAATGTATCTTTTATGTTCTCCTATGAGCTGAAGGAAATCTGAAAGATCATTCATTTGGATCCTCTTATTTAACAGATGGGAAATAAATACAAAGAAGGTGTCTTTACGAAAGCAGATTGCCAGGCCTTTCTTCTGTGGTGCAGCTGGGTGGGTTTGAACCACCTACCACTGAGTTATTAGTTGAGTGCAAACTGTTTGTGCTGCACAGGGACCTCTGACTAGTCCGTAGTCAAATGAAATATGAGTGGCAGATCCAGTATTAAAATTCTAGATTACAGTCTTTTTTTTTTTAATTAAGTTACACTATTACTAGTAAAAACAAACAAGCAAAAAAAACCAAACCCAGGGTTCAGAAAACTATAATAGCATTTCTAGGTAGTTATGTGTTCATTAAGTTTTTCTTTTTTGTGGTAAAATGTATGTAACAAAACATTTGCCGTTTCAATTTTTAAGTGTAAAATTCAGTGACATTAATTACATTCATCATGTTGTGAAACCTTAACCCCTGTTTCCAATTTTTTCCTCTCTTTTCACAGAAACTCAGCGCCCCTTAAGCAACACCTCGCTTTTCTCCCCGCCCATGATAACCATGAATAAACTTTGGTCTCTGTGCCTTTGCCTGTTCTATGTATTCCACGTAAGCGGGGTCGTACAAGACTTGTCCTTTCTTACCTTCTTTTGCTCAGCATAATATTTTCCCTCATTTTTAAATTATTTTTTCCAAGAGATGAATTGTATTTATTTAGTCTAGTATTTTTCAGACCCTGAGAACAAATGCTTTGGATAATTTTTGGCCAGTTGAACTCACCAGGAGCAGCAACACAGATGCGAAAACAGTAGAGAAAAGTGTTTTTGGCTCTCTTTGTAGTTTTGGTACAGAACAAGGTTTAAGTTTCCTTAACTGCAGTAGGAAAAACAGCAAAAGTGCTTTGTAATTTGGAGTACATTCTTTCGTCACTATAAATTAAGAAATTTGTAAAAACAAACTTCCATAACTATCATTTTTTGTGTTGGAACCATGAAAATACATGATTCAAAATGGATTTTATCTTGGTTGTCCCCACTCCATGAAGGCAGGCTCTAAGAACTGGGCTTCAGACTTAGAAATTAAAAACCTGGTTCATAGATTTATATGTACACAGTGTTCATTCAGTCTTTCTCCTTTTCTTGTTCACAATGAACAAACAGGAAATATGACTAAAGACATTTTTCTGATACAAAGCTGGCCATGCTAAATTTCAGTATACATTTTCAATTCTAAATAAATTGGGAAACGAAGCATGATGATAAATGGAATGTTGTAACAAATGAACAAACAAGAAAATGTTCAGTGAAATGTACAACTTCCTTGGCCAACTGGCCTGGGGTTAGAGTTCTGAATTCCTGGATTGTAATTTGTCAGCGTTCTTAGTACATGTTGTGTTACTTTACTTTTTCAGTTGGACAGAAAAAATTACTTGGTTCTCAAATACAGTCTTATTTTTAATCTCAAGATGCAAGTTTCTAAAATTAAAAGAAAGGGCTCGCTGGGCACGCTAAGCCCCTGAATGATTGTAATTTGTTTCAATTTTAATTAAAATTATAATCAAAGAAAAACAGAACATAATTGTCAAAAACCAAATAGGACTACAAGCTCCCCAACCTTATTTCCTGCTCCCCAAAAGGAGCAACTTTCAACTCTTAGCTAACTCTTCTGAATTTTATCTACATATTTTTAAATATGCTGCAACTTAATTTTTTTCAATTTTAGACCAAGCTTCCCACACAAGCTTCCCCAACCTCCATTCTCCTGAGTGAAAGCTGTTACAATATTTGCATGACTATTATATATATATATATATAAATACATATATCTTTTTTGTGCTTTAAGTGAAAGTTTATAACTCAAGTTAGTTTCTCATAAAAAATTTATACACACATTGTTATGTGACCTTGGTCGCTCACCCTATAATGTGACAGCACACTCTTTCTCTCCACCCTGGATTTCCTGTGTCCATTCAATCAGCTTCTATCCCTTTTTGCCTTCTTATCTCATTTCCGGACAAGAGCTGCCCATTTAGTCTCATGTATCTACTTGAACTAAGAAGTACACTCTTCACGAGTATCACTTTATGTCTTATAAAGCCAAAAACAAACCTGCTGCTGTTGAGTCGATCCTGACTCTTAGAGACCCTATAAGGCAGAGTAGAACTACCCCATAGGGTTCCCAAGGAGCACCTGGTGGATTCGAACTGCTGACCTTTTGGTTAGAAGCCATAGCTTTTAACCATCATGCCACCAGGGTTTCCTTATGTCTTGTAGTCTAGTCTAATCTTTGTCTGAAAAGTTGGCTTCAGGAATGATTTTAGTTCTCAATTAACAGTGAGTTTGGGGGCCATGTCTTCTGGGGTTCCTCCAGTCTCAGTTAGACCATTAAGTCTGGTCTTTTTACTAGAATTTGAGTTCTGCACCCCACTTTTCTCCTGCTCCGTCAGGGACTCTTTGTTGTGTTCCCTCTCAGGCCAGTCACTGATGGTAGCCAGGCACCATCTGGTTCTTCGGGTCTCCGGCTGATGAAGTCTTTGGTTTATGTGACCCTTTCTGTCTCAGGCTAATATTTTCCTTGTATCTTCGATGTTCTTCATTCTCCTTTGCTGCACGTGGGTTGGGACCAACTGATACATCTTAGATGGCTGCTCACAAGCTTTTAAGACCCCAGATGCCACTCACCAAAGTGGGAAGCAGAACATTTTCTTAATAAACTTCGTTACGCCAGTTGACCTAGACGTCTCCTGAAACCATGGTCCCCAGACCCCCACCCCTGCTACTCTGTCCCTCGAAGTGTTTGGTTGTATTCAGAAACTTCTTAGCTTTTGGATTAGTCCAGTTGTACTGACTTACCCTGTATTGTGTATTGTCCTTCTCTTCACCTAAGATGATTCTTGTCTACTATCTAGCTAGTGAATACCCCTCTGTCTACCTCCACACCTTCATAACCATCAAAGAATGTTTTCTTCTATGTTTAAACTTTTTCTTCGGTTCCTATAATAGTGGTCTCATACAAAATTTTCCTTTGGTTATAACATTTTTAACACTGAATTTTGGTTTGTCCAAAAATTGTGATATTGCAAAGGTGGGGGTAGCAGAAAAGAGAGTATCTGAGTAAGTGAGGGATGTTAGTAAACATAGATCTAAATCCTTTTCTTTCCTCATTAGTGGATGAAATAATATCTAAACAAACAAACAAAACTCAAATATCTAAAAAAGAAAAGAAACAGGGCTACAGGCAGACTCTGCTCCTTGGTGGATACATATTTTTAAATTAAAACATATATTTTTTATTAGAGAAACGTGCAGTCGTATATTTTTCTTTCAAAGAACCTTTTATTTTTTACAGCCTTAATCATTACCTTGATTTTTTTTTTATTTGCCTGTTTTTCCATATATCAAACCAAACTCTTTGCCATCAAGCTGATTCCAACTCATAGTGACCTTGAAGGACAGAGTAGAGCTGCCCCATAGGGTTTTCAAGGAGGAGCTGGTGGATTCGGCAGTTAGAATCGGCCAGCTACTCCCTGGAAACCCCATGGGGCAGTTCTACTCTGTTCTATAGAGTAGCTATGAGTCCGAATGGATTTGATGACGACAGATTTGTTTTTACTTGGTTTATCACTAATTTATGCCAATACTTTCTGCTGGAGTTGTATCTCCCCTCTTGGTACAGTAGAACATTTTAGATAATCTATCAGTTCTATTTTTTCCTTGGAGTCACCCCTGGTGGAATTTTCCATCTTCTTGTTCCAATCTTGGTAAGTCTGTGGACTTGGTAATTTCCTCTTTGTCCTCTGTGGGATCCAGTTCCTCTTCCTTGGGCTGCTTTCTCATTTTGCATGGTATATATCCCAGTCATTTTTGGAGAAAGAGTACTTGACAGTTAAATTTCTTGAGACGGTATTTCACATGTCTAAAAATATTTTTATTCTACCCTCTTACATAATTAATAATATGTGTGTGTGTGTATGTGTGTGTGTGTGCCTGTGTGTATAGAATTCTATGTGGAAACTCATTGTTCCTCTGAATTTCAAAGATGTTGCTTCCTTGTTTTCTTCAAGTGTTCCTGTAAAGAAGTCTAACAATTATATGATTTATAGTTTTTTTAATATGTAATCCTTTTTTTCCTGGGTTTGAATTTCACAGTTTTGGGTGTGAGTGTGGGTTTTTAAAAATTTGTTGTGCTGGACGATCAGTGGGATATTTTAATCTGGAGACTTATATCCTCCAGTGCCAGGGCATTTTTCTTGAAAAAAAATTTTTTAAAAATAATTTTCATTTCTTCGAGATGATTTGATTCCCTTTGGGTGGAGTAGTGTAGTTGACTTCATTTTAAGGAAACTGATATGGACCTGGCAGATTTGTTGGAGAGGAATTCTCGAAAGCCATGAGCCTCTCAGTTTCTCCAGAGAGGGACCCTTCAAACTTCTGCCTGGGCATTATAAGCCTGGCTGCCAGTGTTGGGGAGCCAAGTGGAAGAAGAGAGCCAGGCACAGAGCTTCTCTGGTAATTTCTTCAGATGGTAAACTACCTGTCTTTTGCTGGACTGAAGGAGATGTAGTTAACTGGTTTGCCCAATAGTGGAATGGTTTGGGATGTATAACTCCTTCTCGTATAATCCTTCAGTCCCAGCTTTTACCCTGACCTGCTGAGAAATCTGGTATCACAATTTTCTGAGCCTTTCTGGGCTTCTATGGAATGAGTTGCTTACAACTTTTTGGCTTTGTCTCCTTTAGCCTTGATTTTATCAGATCTATTAAGTCAATCACCGCATAGTCATCTTCTTTTCAAGTTTCATATTTTTCTGCCATCTTTTATTATCTTTCCTCCTGTTCTCTTTATTCTTGTGTATTTACATCAATTATGTCTTTAAAATTTCCTTGTTTTTGGAAGGTTTTTGGGGGGGAAGGGAGATAAATATGTATGTTTCTCCACCATATTTACCTGGAAGTAGGTGAATATCCTTTTGGGGGAATCAGGATTTGAACTTCATACACTGAATATTTGACTCCACCCTTTTACCTTTGATTTCAATAATTTATTTTGACAAGCTAACCTCTGATGTTACACTCATATTGTAATAGCAAACAACTATACCTCTCTACTCGCTTTCCAGATTAGATTTTTTTTTCCTAATTTCTCTTGTCTTTTTCTTTTGCCTTATACAGGTCATAATCACAAAAGATGAAAAATTAAGAGAAAAATATTAGACATGGGAAGACAAAATCAACAATTAAAATGCAAAAGAGTGAAATAGGCCTGCACACATAAGAAGACCTTTAAACCAAACTGAACCAAACCCACTGCCATGGAGTTGATTCTGACTCATAATGACCCTATAGAACTGAGTAGAACTGTCCAATAGAGATTCCAAGGAGTGCCTGGTGAATTTGAACTGCCGACTGCAACTGTAGCTCTTAACCACTACGCCACCAGGGTTTTCAAGGAAACATTTACTCTCGTTAAATATTGCATTGGAGTTCAAATAGCCAATTAGGGAAGCATAGGATGGAACAGTCCTATTTTGATAGCTGTTTGTGTGAAAATAAACAATTTAGAAGCTAAATATGATACACATTTTGCCAGTGATGTTAAGAAAGCAAATGTGCTTAGAGTTTCCATTATATAAATATACAATATAAATGAAAAGAGGCTAGACCTCACCTAGAGTTCTGAGTTAATTTCTGAGCACACTATTTTTAAAGGAAGGTTGATAAACTAAAGTGTGTACAAACGAGAGTGGTTAGGATAGTAAGAGTTTCTGGAATCACGACTCGTGAGGAATGGATAAATTTACTACAGACAACTAGCTTGGAGAAAAGATAAATTCACAGTTCTAAAATATTTGAAGGGCTGTTGGTAAGTAAAAGAGGAAGCAGATTAGCTCTGTCTCATCCTAAGATTGAAACTAAGACCTGTTAACTGTTTAACCCATGTAAACAGTTGACCTCTCTCAGTGCAAAGAGCTAGAAGACCATTTCTTAGGGATACTCTTGAAAAGACTCCTATTTGAGGTGAGATTTTGAATTAGACACTTAAGTTGTCTAGCAGCATCCTTTTAATGAATACCTTGCTGGAAAAGTGTCTTTGGAGTTACTTTCGGCTTTGTGTAACTTTCCTTAACTTGGAAAGTACATAGTTACACTGTCCCTAACAAACTCCTTCCAGTTATCGTAAATACCTGAACGATGTGGGTGACTTTGCATCTGTGGTCCCTCCTGGCATTCTATAGTGAGTCTTGCCATGAAAACCTCTCACATCACATTCTTAGTGAGTTGTGAAATAACTTCAAACCAAACCAAATCTGTTGCCGTTGAGTTGATTCCAACTCATAGTGACCCTGTAGGACCGAGTAGAATTTTCCCATAGGGTTTCCAAGGAGCGCCTGGTGGATTTGAACTACCAGCCTTTTGGTTAGCAGTGGTATTTCTTAACCACTATGACATGAAATGACTTAGGAGGCCTAATATGCATGTAATTGGAGTTCCCAAAGGAGAGAGAAGAGAGTAAGTGGAAAAAATATTTAAGGGAATAATGGCCCAGAATTTCCCAAATGTGATGAGAACTGTAAACCCACAGATTGAAGAATCTCACAGAACCCCAAGCATAAGAAAATGACCCCAAGGTACATCATATCAAAATGCTTAAAATTGGTGATAAAGGGAAAATGTTATTGCTACCTCGAGAGATGTTTTTTGACTGCTAGGTCCTTGACACTTGGGAGGGAAAGGTGAAGAAGACAGAAAAAGCCCTCTCCCTTAAGGAGAAAACATTAAAGAAATAACATCACAATAGTTCTCTATCCCTATTTCCTTGCTCTATTTTTCTTTATAGTATTCTTTGCCACCTGATATGCCTTATGGCCTTTGGTTTAATTTTTGCTTTTACGCCAATGAGATTGTAAGCGTCATAGGAGCGAGGAGTTTGTTTTCTTACTGCTGTGTCCCCATTGCCTAGAAAAATGCCTAGAATGTAGTGAGTTCTCAACAAATGTTTGTCTACTGAATGTTGAATGAGAGTGTTACAAAGACGAAGGCAAGAGTGTAATGAAGTCCTATAAATTGGAATATTTCTGAGAATGCGATTCTTGGCACCACCTGCATCAGAATCATTTCTAGTGATTATTTAATATGCAGACTCCCAGGCCTTCCTCTCCCCAGATCCACTGATATTGAATTTTTGAGGTTGAGACCTCAAAAAATTAAATTAAAATTTTAGCAACCTTTCCAGAAATTTTTACATACCCTGAAGTTAGAGAACCACTGATTTGGGGGTAAGGGAAAGGCCGAAAAGAAGTCATTATTTAAACAAACCTCTGAACGGTGTGTGTGTGTGAGCATGTGTGCATGTAAATTTGTGTGTGGGTTTAGAGCTGAAGGGATGGCATTTCCAGGAGAGGGAGCAGCATCATCTCCAGGTAGGAAAGAGCTGTTTCAGGAAGTGATTTTAGCAGAGGAGGGACATGATTAGGTTTATATTTAAAAAACAAAACGAAACTCTGGCTGCAGTGAGGTAGTTTTGTTATCTCAAAACTTTGCCTGCCTCTTAGCTGAGACATACTATTTGTAGTGAAGACATCATGTGCTTTGGAATCAAATAGACCAGATGCAGCCTCTTATTAACTGTGCAGCTCAGAAAAAGTACCTAATTTCTGTTAGCCTTACTTTCTTTACATATAAAATGGGTGTCTTAGTCATGTAGTGCTGCTGTAACAGAAATACCACAAGTGGATGGCTTTAACAAAGAGAAATTTATTTCCTCATAGTAAAGTAGACTAAAAGTCCCAAGTCGGGGCATCAGCTCCAGGCAAAGACATTCTCTCTCTGATGGCCTTCTCATCAATGTTACCCCAGACTAGGAGCTTCTTCACGCAGGGACCCCAAGTACAAAGGACACACTCTGCTCCCAGTGCTTCTTTCTTGGTGGTATGAGCTCCCCTACTCTCTGCTTGCTTACCTTTCCTTTTATATCTTGAGAGATAAAAGGTGGTACAGGCCACGCCCCAGGGAAACTCACTTTACATTGGACCAGGGAGGTGACCTGAGTTAAGTGTGATGTTACAATCCCACCCTAATCCTCTTAACATAAAATTACAATTACAAGACGGAGGACAACCACACAATACTGGGAGCCATAGGCTAACCAAGTTGATACACACATTTTTGGGGAGACATAATTCAATCCAGGACAATGGGGATAATATTTTTTTTTATTGGGTTGTTTGAAGGATTGACTAACTTAATTCTTGCAAAGTACCTGAAACATTACAACTCCAGGAATAATGTTAGCTTCTTAAAACGACTCTCATCCTCAGGGTTCTTCTTCCCTTTGGAAAAAAACCAGGGAATCACATCAAAGACTGGTAAACCCAGATCCAATCTTGGCAATATGTGAAACTAGCTACAGATCGAGGGACCCTGCACAGTGGTGGGGGACAGAATGGGTAGGCAAGAACTCATAGAGGCAGTGGCAGAAAAAAAGCACAGAAAGTGGTATGACCAGTTCTTACCGAAAAAGGCACGAATAATTTATATACAGACAGTCTCTGTCATCAGGGACTGGGACTGGCGGCCAACTATTCAACAAGATCTTTCTCAAAACCAGCACAAATCACTTTAGTTCCAGTAATGAGGTTTTCCAAGTATTTCATTAGATTTTCCCTCTCCCCTGGTGATACATTTGCTTGTGATTGCACAGGAACAAAAACATCAAGAACATCCTGTACCTTGTTTTCTATTCCCTTCTTTTCTTCTTTCCTTCCTTCCTTCTTCCCTTCCTCCATCCCTCCCTCTCTCCCTCCCTTTCGCCATTCTCCTTCCTTCCTTCCTCCTTCCTGCCTTCCTCCCTTCCTTCCTTCCTTTCTCCCTTCCTTCCTCTCAACTTTCATCTTAAACAATTAGTCTCTAAGAGTTGGGCCTGTTCTACATTTTTCCATTAATGACACTGAGTGATGGTTTGAACAGAGAACCATGCTCCCAAAACACCATCATGTTCCTTCCTCCCAAACACACGTTGCACTCTGTCCAATCATCTCTCAATAAGTTTCATGCTGTCGGAGTGTAACCCTTTTCCCCTCTGAGGCTCCCCTTAATGTTCATTGCAACCTACCTTCAGCTGATTAGAATTAACAGGAAGAGATATCTAGTTGAGGTATCTTGGCTAGTTAAGACATTCCTTCATTCAATTAAATGTAAACAAGCAATACACATGCACACACAATCTTGGGTGCCTACTATATGTCTGGCAATATTGATAACTGGGTACACATTGGTGAATGAAACAATAGAATCCCTGTACTCACAGGGAGATAGCCAAAAATATATGCACAAGTACACACATAATAATAAATGATGATAAGTTTGATGAAGAAAATAAACAGGACATGTTAATATTGAATAACAAGGAGAGAAAGGAGAAGCTTATTTAGCTTCTTCTAAACCTGGCAGAATAAATAGTGCCTTATGTATGTTGTCTCTGCCCAAAAAACTGAATGACTCTTAGTGAACTTGGCTGCTTCAGAGGTAATGATGTCAGGTGCTGTTCTTGGCATTCG
The DNA here is from genome assembly GCF_024166365.1 of Elephas maximus indicus. Taxonomy (NCBI): domain Eukaryota; kingdom Metazoa; phylum Chordata; class Mammalia; order Proboscidea; family Elephantidae; genus Elephas; species Elephas maximus. The sequence goes on along the minus strand of NC_064837.1, from coordinate 38,531,045 downwards.
AGGGGATGAAGTCACAACATTCTGGTGGTAGAAGAGGAGAGGCTATACTCATCTATGAAGTCAGCAGTTTGGGGAATGGGAGGATACTGGCTGAGAACCTGAGCCTCAGGAGATTCCATTGAAATCAAAGAGTCGTGTGGTGAGTCATGTGAAGGGATGCACTCATTGTGTCCTGTGGATGGACGACCCTTAACGAGGCATTTATGAAGCTCCCCTTCTTTTTGGAAACCACGTACGCCATGGCCTTGGGTATATGTTGGAAGAGTTCTTCTTGGTCATTGAAGTTTCTTAGGCCAAAACGTGTATAAAACAACACTCATCTTTGGCTACCTCTTAACTTGGCACACTATGATTATTGAAAAATTGGGGGATATTATCTTATTGAATTAATTCAAAAGATATTTATTGTGTACCTACAATATGCCGGGCCACTGTGCTCAAGTCTGAGATTATGAGGAAAAAAAACTAGAGTAAGATAATGTTCTTGCTCACAAAGTTCATTTTCACCATCCAGTGGAGCACCACACAGCGAACAGCAATTTAAAATATAATGCAGTGTGTGTTGCAACAGAGGCACTCCTTAGGTCTCAACATCTGGTTGCGTAGTGACTAATAACAACAGAACAGGGCTTGTCCTATGGGAGGAACGGGTGGGCACTCTCATGTCCTCACCACACTGTTCTCCTGGTCACCATGCATGTGACAATTTCCTCTTCTTTCACCTCTGACTTTGGTGGATGGCTCCCTTGATCCCACTGCTGCTTTGATATCGTGAGCTGTTCCTGAGTCACTACCTGGGGCAGGACCAAGTCCATCTCAGTCATTGTTGTATACCCTGTGTTCATCTTACTCACAGTTGTATACCATAGGCCCACAACCTCACAAATCTACCTCAAGGCATCTACCCTAGAGAAGTGCTCCAGGATACGATATTTTTAAATATCCCAAACAGTACCGTCTATTATTTACGGAAACATTCATATATAATAAAAGTACAAAAACATGCATGGGAATGAGAGAGGGAGAGAGACTTGAAAAAAATCTGGCAATGTTTAACATCTTTTATATCTTATTTAAATCTGTTAAATTTTAAAATAATAGTGATATTACTTTCTGTACTTAATATTTGAAATATTTTATAATTAACAATAAAAAAAAAATCCTACAACTTCCTTCTAAGAAAGGTGGGTCTGTTAAAATGGATGAACCTTTTAGAATTACAAAGACTAATCTGGCAAGGAAGTAATGCAAAAGAGAGATGGAAGAAAGAGGAGCCAATGAGAGGGCATGAGGGTAGGGTATTATGAGGGCATGGAGCCTATGAAAATCTCCAAATACGGTTTGACCATTTCACAAAAAGGAATATCCTTGTGTAATCTGAAGTTGCGCTTGTTGCTATAATATAAACCTCTTCATCTACTCCCACAGATGTGCCCAGGGAGAGTTACTGTTGTTTTTTAAACTGAGGAAGGTACCAGCTTGTTATCTGGGTGAACCTGGTGGAGAAGCAGCATGGCAGGCCCAGGATCAACAGCCCACATCATTAGCTAGCTACCTTGGTGGAAGCAAAAGTTTAGAGCCAGAGTTGACAAAAAGGATTTAACTCTTCGAAGACTCACAGAGAATTTGAGGAGGATTTTGGATTTCCACAGGGTGATGGAGAAGAGCAGAGTAGAGATGATCTCCTCTGAGTCTTAAGAGCAGGGACACCTCAGCTGGCTCTGGGTGAATTTTGAAATTATTTCTCACACTGACAAGGTAAAAATTAGGGAGCTGTTCAACCATAATTATTATGAGTGAGATGCTAGGAAAATACTGGGAAAAGAGGGAAGAAAAAGGAGAGGGAGTGAAAATGCAAGGGAGGCTGAAAGAAGGAAATAAAAATGGAAAGGTGCGTGTGAAAGGAACATGTGGGATCTCTGAGGCATCACTGAGTAACATCTGAGTGATAAACAGGCCACCCAGCTGGTCCTCTTGACTCAGAACATCTCCAGATGTCCTTCTGGAGCCCGTGGAGAAATAGAGGATGCTCGAACCTTCTGCACACATTCATGCATTCCGAGGGAGATGGCATTTGGAATCTGGCATCTGGACGCGTCCAGACAACTTACTTTATCCTGCCTTTCAGACTGTTGGCCACCAGAAATCTCGCTAAATCTTATTAAGCCCCAATCGCAGACACACTGGGTACTTCCTCCAAGTTGCTGACTAATGACCACAGAACAGATGAGGTCAATTGCCCCATTAGTAACATAGAAGGTAGTGACCTAGAAAAGGCAAAGACAGGGGAGTCATATTTTGCCAACTGCTGCAGTCGCTAACCAAATTTTAATCTTCTATTTTCTAGGCCTGGTATAAGCTGTGTGTAAACTGGTATCATCTAGCTTATTCCCTAGATGGGGAAGAGAGGGTACAGCAGTAGACAGGGTTGGAGGTGAGATGGTGAGAGAGGGGTTTGAGAAAGGGAGGAGGCAAGGGCCCAGGAAAGCAAAACAGATTTCTTTGAAATGAAACTACTTCCATAAAAGAACAGCCTGATGTGATAAGAGTAAAGTAAAAAAAAAAAAAAAACAGCTCTCATTTCCCTGGAAGTGGGGAGCCAAACAGCAACTGGATTTTGGCTGTTCCCAGATCATTGTATCAGCTGAAGCCTTACCCCAGGCTCTGGGTGGAGGATCTGGTGGGAAAAATCTTTCTTCAAAGGCTCCCCTGTGACTATGGCAAAGGGCCCAAACCTTGGAAAGAGTGAGCCCTCCTTTCTCCAATCCCAACCAACATTGGTCCCATCAAGCACTACAGATGTGAGGGTGGAGAGTCTTTCCCCTCCCCCCACCCCCCTTCCATCCCATCACTCCCCACAGCTCCTTTACTAAATACTCCAGCTTAGAAAGACCTCTCCGCATGCTTGCTACTCATCCTCCAATGATATGGTTGCTGTCGTTAGGTGCCATTGAGTTGATATTCGACTCATAGTGAGTCCATGTGACGGAGTGAACTGCCTCAAGGGGTTTCCTAAGCTGTAATCTTTAGGGAAGCAGATCGCCATGTCCCTCTTCAGAGCCACTGCACAGGTTCAAACTGCCAACCTTCCAGTTAGCAGCCGAGGGCTTAACAGTTGCATGACCTAGACTCCTTTAGTTGTACAAAAGGCTTGTCAAAAGCTAAGAGGGTGAAGGAAGTGGAATCTCCAATTTCTCAACCCTCCCTATGAGAACCCTCATTCAAAGCAGTCAGTGGTGGGATTTGTTGTTGGATCAAACAGCTTACCCCTCCCATTTCCTTCTTACTCTACATTTTGGCCGATCTCCTCCTAAGCGGGCTCCCCAGAGCATTCTGCAGCATGTACCAAAACACAGTCTGATTTCTTGCTCCACCAAAAGACTGAAGTTTCGGAAAGCTGGCAGGAGCAGCCTGTTCCTTTGCCTGCTGGAAAGGGGAAGGGGCAGATCCTTAAGAAGAAAATGAAACCTTGACTTCAGCTGAGAGATCGACAGAACTGAAGGGATAGGGCCTCTGTTAATCCAGAGTCCTCATTTAGTCCTGAGAGCAGCAGCAGCAAGGCCAATTCCAAAGCTCAGACAGGTCTACAAAGGCAAGGATAAACATGTGACAACTCAACTAATAGCCTAGTTGGGGAGAGCAGAAGACGTAGCAGTTATGTAACCTTCCCACGTGGTAGCTGGGGAGTGAGTTGAGACTCTAGTTCCTCCATGGGTTTCCTCCCTTTGATCCAAATGGGCTCTGGGTTTCCTAGACCTGAATCCAACTTGATGGAGCATGATCTCTCCTTTTAATTGTCATGCAGCGCAGAGCGGCAATATTGACTATGTTCAGTTTGTGTGGGGGGGGGCCCTATGATGAGTGCTGTGGCTTGTAGTCTAACAGGAGAGGAAGACGCATGGAATGCTGTAATTATAAATGGTGTATTTTAGGCTTAGAAAAGTGTACCAAAAAAAAAAAAAACAAAACCCTCAAACCTATTGCCATCAAGTCGATTCCAACTCATAGCAACCCTATACGGTACAGAAGGGTGCAAATTAATAGTCAAAGCCTAGTAAAGAATAATCTATTTATCTGGCATTGAAGAGAGACTTTTTAGAAGATTCTTATCCACTAAGATTTAAGCTCTCCTTTAAGGTCAGGGATTTTGATCAGTTTTATTTCTTGCTGCATCCCTATATGCCTATAATAGCACCCAGGTGAAATGCATTTATTAGGCACCCAATGAAAGTCTGTTGAATGAGTATATCTATTCCAGCACAAATCTTGTTTTATATTAAGTACTTGTTAAAAATCTTTCCTAAATTTCTAATAGTTTTTAATGTTACCCAAAAGATGAGTCTGAACTTAATTTAAATTTTGCTTGGTGACTCTGGGCCTCATTCCAACTTAATTACACTATTTTTTTGCCTCCTAAATTTTATTTATTTTGCTGTTGTTGTTGAGATTATCCACAGCAAAACATATACGAATTCAACAGTTTCTCCGTGTACAATTTAGCGACACTGATTACGTTCTTTGAGTTGTGCAACCATTCTCGCCTTCATTTTCTGAGTTGTTCCTCCCTCATTAACATAAACTCTGCCCTCTAAGGTTTATCTTTCTTACGTAATCTTTCAAGTTGCTGTTGTCAATTTGATCCTACATAGATAGACCTTTTTAGTAAAGCTAAACCATTGTTTGGTTTTAAAGATGGCTTCAGGGCATATTTTTGTTTAAAAGCTGCAGCTCCTGGATCCCAAAGCAGCCTGTGCTCTCCTGGTTGCCAGGAAGTCGACTCTGACTCTTAGTGGCCGCATGTGTGTCAGAGTAGAACTGTGCCCCAAAGGGTTTTCAATGGCTGAATGTGCGGAAGTAGAACACTAAGCCTTCCTTCCGAGGTGCCTCTGAGTGGACTTGAACTTCCAACCCTTCAGTTCGCAGTCGAGCTCTTTAACTGTTTGCACCACCCAGGGACCTGCAGACTGTGTTCAGAGTCTCAAAAAGTTTCCCTGAGTAATTCAGCTCCTTGTGCATTGTTCCTTGCCCAGAAGCTCATTGTCTGTCATGAAAATCAGCTCTTGTCAGTTTCTCACTGACCTGTTCTCCTCTAACCCAAGGGACATACTCCCAGTCCATGGGGCTGTATGGGAACAAGCACCATTGTATCTACTTTATACGACTCTGCTCTCTCCTTGGCCCCCTCTCTCTGGAATCAAAATCCTCTTTTTATCGGAGTTATAAAACCCAAACAGTGACACACCTGGGGTGGAAGGAGAGTACTGGGAATAAGACTGTGAATGGGTCAGTTAAATGCAAAAAATATCGGTACCGAAAAGAAGAATTCCAAAGAGGGGTAAATGATGACAGCACTGGAAACTGTACCTGAGATAGCCACAGGGATGAAATAGGAGACCAAGGGACTATTACCCTAAATGTCACTCTAAGTCATGACTGCGGCATCCAGCATGAAGGCCAGAGTCTAGTGTTGCCAGGTGCATCCCAGTGAATCCTGCATACAAGAACAGGCTGTCTCCTACGCTGGGTTCTCCAGAGAAGCAAAACCAGTGAAGTGTATATATAAACATGTAGAACCAAAAAAAAAAAAAAAAAAACAACAAACACAGTGCCATTGAGTCGATTCCGACTCATAGCGACCCTATAGGACAGAGTAGAACTGCCCTATAGAGTTTCCAAGGAGCGTCTGGCGGATCTGAACTGCCGATCCTTTGGTTAGCAGCCGTAGCACTCAAGCACTATGCCACCAGTGTTTCCAAACATGTAGAGAGACACTTATTTCAAGGAAATGGCTCGCGCAATTATGGAGGCTGGCAAGTCCCAAATCCGTGGGTCAGGTGTCAGGCTCGAGGTTTCTCCTGACTCACGTGGTTGCAGGGGCTGATGAACCCAAGGTCAGGTGGTAGGCTAAATGTTTCTCATGTAGGTTTCTTACATCTCAAGACCTGGAAGTCAGAGGATGACTAGATGAATGCGGGATCGAGAGAGAGAGAGAGAGAGAGAAAGAGAAAGCTTTGCAAGAACATCCGTATATATTGAATGCAGGCCACACCCCCAAGGAAACTGCCCTTCCAACTGATTGACTGCTCACATTAGATCTACCAAATGGAGGGTATTTACACAACATCTGTCAAACCACTGAGAATCATAGCCTAGCCAAGTTGACACAACATTAACTATCACAGGCTGCGTGAATCCATTCATCCAACCAATATTAATTGAGCTCTTACTGTGAGCCAGGTACCCTACTCTGCTGTGAACAAGTTCTCATTGTTTCTTCTCTAAAGGAGACTTCAGTCTGGTGGACGCAGGGAGCACTAATTAGTCCAATAGATAAATGTGTAATCACAAATCTTGATGATAACAACATTTATTGAGCATACAACTGCACGCTAGAGAACGTACTAAGCATTTTCCATGTATTATTTGATATTCTTAAGAGCTCACTAAAGTAGGGGCTACCATTATTACCATTTTACAAATGATAAAACTGAGACTCAATGAGGATATGTAATTTGCCTAATGTCACGCAAGTACTAAGGAGAAAATCCGGGATTTCAACCCAGGCAGCCTGGCTCAACAGCCTTCACTTTTAACTACATGCTCTACTGTGATTATTGCTATGAAAGAAAATTTCAGGGAGCTATTACATCGTATGAAGAACCTACGTGGTGCAAAAGTTAATGAAATTTGTTGCTAATCCAAAGGTTGGAGGTTCGAGTCCACCCAGAGGCACCTTGGAAGAAAGGCCTGATGATCTACTTCTGAAAAATCAATCATTGAAAATCCTATGGAGCACAGTTCTACTCAGACAGCCACAGGGTCACTGTGAGTTGGAACTGACTCAATGGCAATTGGTTATTACACCATGAACAGTGGGTCCTGACAGAGCATGGGAGGAGGAGATCAAAGAAGGCTTCCCTGAGGAAATGATGTTTAAGCTGGCTGAGATGCAACGGGCAAGAAGGTGTTAACTAGGCAAATGGGTTGGGAATTGGAAGAGCTTTTCATGAAGAGTAAACAGTCTACAGGGCGGGTGTGGGTTAGAAAGCAGCATGATGCACTTGAAGAAGTGAAGGAAATTTCATATTGTGTGCTGTTGTTGATTTTATGGTTATAAGGTTGGAACAGATGATGCCTGTGTGTGTCATGGGAAGCAGGGTCTTGGAGAGAAAACTGAACTGATGTGGGCCAGAGGATTTCTGCTCTGACTATACCAGGGTGGCCCATTACTATAGCAGTGGCATTATTTTTTCTATGAACGTTTCTTTTATTTTGAGCTCAGGATCACTAGAATATCATGTTCTTCTCATCTTCCTGCTCAAAAGTCTGTCAATGTTTTCTCATTACTCTTTGGACGAAGACAAAACTCCATAAAATCCCTCCAAGCCCTGTGTGGTTTGGCTGCTTCTTCCTCTCCAGCTGTACTTTTCACCCTGCTCCCTCCTGCTCTCTGTGCTCAACCTTCCCACCACGCTGAATTTTTTTCCCTAATTCTTCATGCTCCTTCCATCTGCTTTGGCCTGAATAATCATCCTTTTCCTCTTTGTCTTGTTCATTTATTCAATATTTTTTTACCCCACACCTACTATTTATTGGAGCCCTGGTGGTGCAGTAGTTAAGCACTTGGCTGCTAACCAAAAGGTCAGTGGTTTGAACCCACCAGCTGCTCCATGGGAGAAAGATGTGGCAGTCTGCTTCCATAAAGGTTACAGCCTTGGAAACCCTATGGGGAAGTTCTACTCTGTCCTACAGGGTCACTGTGAGTCGGAATTGACTTGATGGCAGCTTTTTTTTTTTTTTTACTATGTGTTAGACACTGTCCTAAGTACTGGAGTTGCAAATAAAATTCAAAACATATATATAGGGCTTGGGGATGGGGAGATCATACAATAAACAAACAAAGAAGTAAATAAGGGGTGGGGGGGGAACCCAGCTTGTTATAAGAGCCATGCAGAACACTAAAACTGAGGGATCTAGTAGAGAGCAACTGGATGTACTTTAAATCATTCTAGGGTGGTCAGGAAACACCTTCATAAAGGAGTGATATTTAAAATGAGACTTGAATGACCAGAAAGAGCCAGGCATGCAAAAACAGTGGGGAAGAATATCTTAGGCAGAGGGAAGCACAAGTTTAAAGACTGTAAGCTGGAAGTGAACACGGAAGATTGATGAGCTTAAAGAAAATCCATGTGGCTGGAGTTGAGTTGGGAGTGGGGCTAGGGTGGGAGAGCAAATAGTAACAGATGAGGTCAGAAGGCAGTCCCATGCCAGATCTTGTAGGGCTACGTAAGCCAATGGGAGTGAATTGGATTTTATCGCCATTGGAGAGCTTTTAGGAGCAGAGTGACATGATACGATGTGAAATAGTTCATGAGAAGGAGCATGGTGGTGGCTAGAGCCTGGGGAAGGGGTGGAAAAGTGGTGAAAAGTGGCCAGTTTGGCATAATATGAGGGCAGAACTGGCACTATTGGCTGATGAAACTATTGGGGGTGGGGAAAGATGAGAGAAAGAGAAGAACCAGGAATAATTCCTAAATTTTTTGGTTTGATCGATTGGGTAGATGGTGGTGCCAGTTACTGAAATGGGAAGGCTAGGGGAGGAGAGATGTTTGGTGGGAAAATGAGAATTCTGGTGGAATGTGAGGTGACTATGAGCCTTCCCAGTGGACCATTGAGTTTGGTTTTTGAGGGCAGGAGGAGCTGGATATGTACATTTCAGAGAAATGGGTATATGCATGGTGTTCAAAAACGTGGAGAGATGTGTGGATAGGGATGAGAAGGGAGTCCAACTGTTAAACTCCTATTTATCATGTCTTCTTCAATGCCTCCTTCCTTATGGGTGCTTTCCCTGCCCCGCCTCAATTGACCATGCATGGGGTTCCATGAGTTGGAATTGGTATTTAAGAACATTCACAATCTGGTTCCAATATATAGTATTAGTCCCATTGCCCACCACTCTGCCCCCTGTGTAAGTAAGTAAACTACTTACTGCCATTTTCATTGCTCTGCTCATCAGTTTGGAAAGTTCTGGCTGCAGATTAGTGATATCTTTTCACAAATTTTATTTGCATCTCCAATAAATAATGGAGAGCTGAGGTTTTCCCACATATTTTAAGTAAACGACCTTTTTGCTTTTATTGTAAGCGTTACGAGTATTTCCTTTTCCCTCTATTAATGTGGACATATTAATGGTTTGGGACTTATGTTTAATTCTTGATATATGACTATTACTAATTTTTATGAGAAGCCCTTTTCGTAATCTTATTACTCAATACATTTGCTTTTTTAACTATTGTCTCGTAATTTTTCTTTTAGGCTTAAATATTTTAGTTTTGTGTAATCTAAACGGTTTATGGAACTCCACAAAAATTTATCTCCTCTAAATAGCCACAATAAATATACTACTATGTTTGTTCTGTGTTTATGAATACTTTTTTTCTCAAAATGCCTGTGTAACTATCCATTTATTAAACTTTCGCTTCATGGTATTTGTATGCATTTAACAAAATTAATCCTTGAGATAATTAAATTGTAAGATTTAGCATTTCCAACTTCTCCCACTTGCTCCTATTTTGACTTGATCTATTGCTAAACATAATGAGCCCTGGTGGCACAAGGTTAAACACTTGGTTGCTAACCAAACGGTTGGCGGTTCAAACCCACCAGCCTTGTGGCAGGAGAGACCTGGCAATCTGTTCCCGTAAAAATTAAGCCTAGGAGACCTTGTGGGGCAGTTCTACTCTGTTGTATACAAACACATTGCTAAACATAGTTTCTTTAGCTCATATTTGGATGTTTGAAAGCTCCAGTTCTTCCTCCCCCCCCCCTTTTTTTTTTACCACTTAGAATTTTCTGTTTATCTTGTTATTTGTAAGCTAAAAAAACTAGTTGCTGATTTTTTTTTAATTCCTTAAAAAAAGCTTATTAGAATTTTAGGGAGAACTGAAAAGATTACGATTCCTAGGCAACTAACTTTATTTTGCTTATTTAAGAGCTTAGGCTGCTAACCAAAATGTCAGCAGTTTGAGTCCACCAACAGTTCCTTGGAAACCCTTATGGGGCAGTTCTACTCTGTCCTATAGGGTTACCATGAGCTGATAACACCTCAACAGCGACTGGTTTGGTTTGGTATTTGGAGGCAACCAAATTTTCTTATTTTGTTTGTTGTAAAAGTAATCCCCACACTGCCATTTAACTAGATAATTCCTGATATTAATCATTTCAATTTCATTTAAGTCAATTTTGAAATACTTGATGCCGGCTGTTAAATTAGACATTGGATAAAAAAGGTATGTCGCCATGCTCCCAGTGCTCAGGGAACTCTCTAGTTAGCTAGGAACGCATACAGGGGACAGATAATGATAACACGATGCATTCAGGGCCCTGTAAGCAGCATAAGCATCATCCATACCAGAGGGGAGGTTAGGAATGATGACATCTGACATTCCTGAATGGGAGACCTCTATGTTGACTTTATGAAGAAGGTAGCCTTTCCAGGCTTTTCAGATTAAGTACGTTATAACCAGCAAGAAAAGAATCTTTCACCTAAATCATCCTCTTAGTATTGAGGCTTGGAAGGCTTCATTTTTTTCTTTTTTTAATTGTACTTTAGATGAAGGTTTACAGAACAAACTAATTTCTCATTGAACTGTTAGTACACATACTGTTTTATGACATTGGCTAACAACCCCACGACGTGTCAGCACTCTCCATTTTCAACCTTGGGTTCCCTATTACTAGCTTTCTCGTCCCCTCCTGCCTTCTAGTCCTTGCCCCTGGGCTGAAGTGTCCCTTTAGTCTCATTTTGTTTTATGGGCCTGTCCAATCTTTGGCTGAAGGGTGAACCTCACCAGTGACCTCATTACTGAGCTGAAACGGTGTCCAGGGGCGCACTCTCAGGGTTTCTTCAGTCTCTGTCAGGCCAGCAAGTCTGGCCTTTTTTTTTTCTGAGTCATAATTTTGTTCTACATTTTACTTCTGCTCTGTCCAGGACCTTCTATTGTGATCCCTGTCAGAGCAGTCAGTGGTGGTAGCTGGGCACCATCTAGTTGTGCTGGACTCAGTCTGGTGGAGGCTATAGTAGATGTGGTCCCTTAGTCCTTTGGACTAATCTTTCCTTGTATCTTCAGTTTTCTTCATTCTTCCTTACTCCCGAAGGGGTAAGGCTGGTGGAGTATCCTAGACAGCTGCTCACAGGCTTTTACGACCCTAGATGCTACTCACCAAAGTAGAATGTAGAACATTTTCTTTATAAACTAGATTAAGCCAATTGAGGTAGATGTTCCCTGAGACCATGGTCCCCACAACCCTCAGTCCAGCAATTCTGTCCCACAGGAAGTTTAGATGTGTCTATGGAGCTTCCGTGGCCTTGCTGAAGGCTTCATTTTTAACTGCTGTAAATCACTGAGTTTCCTAAGTATCCTACTTTTTAGCAAGCCATAGCGCCTCTGCTTTTTCTCAATATGCTTTCACTCAGCCATACCATTGAATGTAAGCAAGTTTATTATTGTCTAAGGGATTGGTTATGAGATACAGCATACCGTCGTCAAATAAAGCTGTTTCTCTCCTTCTGTAGTTTTAATTTTTTCTAATGGAATTTACCCACATTTTGTAAGGTGCGTTCCATGGTACACTGGGCCTGGAAGATGCTCTGGGCAACCAAAGGCCAAATGTATCTGCAAACAGCTGCATATGATTCTTTTCTTGGAAATTAACAATGAACATATTAAGGTCTCAATGTTCTTTAGCCCAAACTCCAAGCACTTTGAATACTTAGAAATAATGATGATGATGATGACAAAGTAATTATAAAGATAATAGTTAATAAGTAACAAGCACTAATCGTACATCAGGGCCTGTGCTGTGTGCTGTGCATGTATCACTTCATGTAATGCTCGTAACGCTCCCCACATGTGCGTTAACACTGAGAGGGCTGCTAACAAGGCCCAGAAGAAGCTGTCTTTCAGGAAAGGCATTATACTCATACCAGCCATAAAGGACTCAGGCATTATGATTCCAATATTCCCACTAAGACAATGGTACACTCACACCTAAAACAAGGGTTTTAGGGTTGGTATTATTGTTGCTGAGCTACTCCTGACAATAGCTGTGCAAAAGGTCCAAAATTCTCCTTTAGAAGATTTATAATCTAAGACAGTAGGACTTTGTCTGCAGTTACTAGAAGGATATTTTATCATGCTAATAACTAAAGAGAGGAATGCTGAGGGCTCAGTTGGGGCTGTGGACCAAGGACTTCAGTTTACCCCTACATGAATGAGCCTCACTCAACACGTGGCTGCTTCGGCTTTCTTACAGCATGGCAGCTGGGTTCCAGGAAAGACTGTTCCAAAAGGACAAGCCCCAACAGACAAGAGCTTGTAAGGCCTCTGCTTGCATCATTCTTGTTAATGTTCCATTGGCCAAAGTTAGCCCCACAGCCAAGCCCAGAGTAAATGCAAGAGGATATTTCACGAGGCTATGAATACTGAGAACTATGGTTCGTTAGGAACCATGAAAGTAACAGTCTGTGAAAGACATTGGTGGTTCAGCGGTAGAATTCTCGCTTTCCACACAGGAGACTTGAATTTGCTTCCTAGCCAAAGTATCCCATGGGCAGCCACCACCTGTCTGTTAGTGGTGGTTTGCTGAACATGGAGCCCTGGGGACGCAGTGGTTAAGAGCTCAGGCTGCTAACCAAAAGGTGAGGAGTTTGAATCCACCAGGCGCTCCTTGGAAACACTACGGGGCAGTTCTACTCTGTCCTATAAGGTTGCAATGAGTCGGAACTGACTCAACAGCAACAGGTTTGGTTTGGTTTGGATGACACTGAACAGGCTTCAGCAGAGCTTCCAGACTAAGGTGGACTAGGAAAAAAGGCCTGGTCGTCTACTCCCCAAAATCAGCCAAGGAAAACCCTGTGGAGCACAATGGTACAACCTGCAGCCAATCATGGGGACGGCACAGCACCAGGCAGCGTTTCGTTCCACTGTGCCTGGTGTCGCCACGAGTTGAGGGCTGACTCGATGGCAGCTAACATCAACAGCAGCAAACTAGTAGGCTACCACAGGCGGGGTCACAGGAAAGCGTGATGGGAATAGTTTCTCAAGAATGTAGTTACTGAAAGAAAAATCAATAGATTCAGTAGGCAAATACAGCAGGTATCTACTGTAAGATAGTTAATATGAACTCATCTATACTTACAGACCAGTGAGGGAATATGGAAATACAATTTAAATTTCTTTTTTTTTTTAATTTATTTTGTTGTTGTTAAGAATACACACAGGAAAACATACACCAATTCGACAGTTTCTACACGTACAATTTAGCGACATTGATTTTATTCTTCGAGTTGTGCAACCATTCTCGCCTTCCTTTTCTGCGTTTTTCCTCCCTCATTAACATAAACTCACAACTGCCTAAGGTTCCTATCTAATCTTTTGAGTTGCTGTTGTCAATTTGATCCCATATAGGTAGTTCTTAAAAGAATGTAATGCTTAAGGCAGACCTTTTTTTACTAATTAAGCTAAACTATTGTTCTTTTTTTTTTTTTTTATTGTTCGGTTTTAAAATGACTTCAGGGGACTTTTTTGGCTTAAGTTTTGAAGATTATCTCAGGGCAATAATCCCTGGGGTTCATCGATCTTACATGGCTCTAGAAAGTCTAGAGTCCATGAAAGTTTGAATTTTTGTTCTACATTTCCCCCTTTTGATCAGGATTCTTCTATAGAATCTTTGATCAAAATGTTCAGTAATGGTAGCCGGGCACCATCCAGTTCTGGTCGCACAGCAAAGGAGGCAGCTGTTCATGGAGGCAATTAGCCACGTATTCCATACCCTTGTTCTAGTCTTTACTGTCCTTTTTCTGTCGTTCCAGGTGACTAGAGAGCAATTGTTGTGCCTTTGATGGCCGATTGCAAGCTTTTAAGACCCCAGACACTACAAAATAAACTAGGAGGTAGAACAGAAGCTCTAAACATGTTATTAGGTCAATTAACTGAGATGTCCCATGAGACCATTACCCTAAATCTCTCAACAAAAGAACGAAATCCCATGAGGTATTTGGTTGTACATAAGCAGCCTCAGCAGTACTGTTTTTTGTTTTTCCATTGTTGTAAATATACCTATCATACAACTTTGCCAATTCAACTTTTTACAAGAATACAACTTGTTGACAGCAATTATAATAATCAGCTGTGCAACCCTACCCTTAATCAATGCTATTTTTCTATCACTGCTAACCCCACCTTTTCCCCTCCTTCATGTTGCTGGTAACCACTAATAAACTTTGGTCTCTGTACATTTGCTTTTCCTTGTCTTTTTATATAAGTGAGGTCATATAATATTTGTTCTTTTGTGATTGGCTTATTTCGCTCAGTATAATGTCTTCAAGCTCCATCCATACTGTAACATGTATCAAGATTTCATTTCTCCTACTGGCCGAGTAATATTCCATTGCCTGTATGTACCATATTTTGTTTATCCATTCATCTGTTGATGGGCATTTAGGTTGTTTTTACCTTTGGGCTCTCGTGAATAGTGCTTCAGTGATCATTGGTGTACAAGTCTCTTTTTGAGTCTCTATTTTCAAGCCTTTTGGATATCTATCTAGGAGTGGAATTGCCGGGTCATATGGTAAGTCTATTTTTAGTTTCTTTTTAGGAACCGCCACACTGTTTTCCATAATGGCTTTACCATTTTGCATTCCCACGAGCAATGGATAAGGGTTCTAATTTCCCCACATCCTCGCCTACATTCATTATTTTCTTTCTTTTTTTTTTTTTTTATCTTAGCCATCCTAATGGGAGTGAAATGGTTTCTCATTGTGGTTTTGATTTACATCTCTCTGATGGTTTTTTTTTTTTTTTTTTTTTGATGGTGGATACTGAGCATCTTTTCATGTGTCTGTGGCCATTTGAATGTCCTCTTTGGTGAAATGTCTATTTAGGTCCTTTGCTCATTTTATGATTGGGTTATTTAGCTTTTTGTTGTTAAGTTGTCAAAGTTTTATACATATTTTTGTTATTAGATTAGTATCGGATATATGGTGTCTGAAGATATTCTCCCAATGCACAGCTTGTCTTTTCACTTTTTTGATAAATTCTTTTGATAAACAAAAATTTTAAATTTTCATGATGTCCCATTTATTTATTTAGCCTTTTGCTGTTTGTGCTTTTGTTATTATATTAGAGAATTCATTGTCGAATAGATTTCTTTTTAAATTTAATTCATTGTCTGGCATTCTTTACTATTGTTTTAGGAAACTCTCTACCCTGCCACTCAGCCACTATGTGGTCTTCTTCCTACTATTCTACAGTCCCAAGAAATCTGTGAGTTTATTTGAGCCTCCCTTCCTTGTGGTTCTGCTGGGGTTCACCTTCAGCCTCTGACTTTCCTCTAACTTTGCTCAATGCCTAAGACTGCCCACGGGAGGTAATGAACAAAAACAGTGAACGGCAGTCTAAACAAGGATATCCAATGAATGGCAGTTACAGGCAGGTCTCTAGTATACCATATTATTATTTTGGGTGGATGATAATGGCCATGGAAGTGGTGGGGATGGAGGTAAGAAGAGAGAGGGAGAATTGCAGGCTTTGAACATTTTCCTACATGCAGATGTTGGTATCTATCATCCTTTTTATTAGATTTGGTTAACATCTGAGGGAGAAAGGGATGATTCTGGCCCAGTTTCCTGTCTCCTTCTGACTTGGCTTGGGGGACTGGTCATGATGGCGCCTGTGAAGAGTACAGCTTGCTCCCTGGAGTTTGAAAGAAAAGACAGTTGATAGTCAAAACACTCACTATGTTTTACGTGACCGTGTGCTCCGAAAGTTCATTTCCCACCTGGGCCCACAGCCATGGAAAGGAGGGAAAAGGAGATGGAAGGAAGGGAGGGGAAAGAAAGGGAGGGGAGAGACCTATAATGTAGAGAGAGGAGAAGACTCAGAAAACGCCTAGAAGTAAATATATTTCCTTTTTTTAAAAAAAGAGAGGATGAGGGAGAAAGAGAGAGCTAGAACAAGAGACAGGGAAAGAAGGAGAGAGAGAAGAGAGAGAGAGAAAAGCAGAAAGATCTATAATGTAGAGAAGGGGCACTCAGAAAAGTCACAGAAGTAAATATTTTTTTTTTAAGAGAGCGAGCGAGTGCGCGAGAGAAGACAGAAGGAGAGGGAGAAATGCAGACATTCAGCTAGGACAAGAGAAAAATAGAAACTTAGTGGGACTGGGTAGGTGGGAAAGGCAGAAACCAACTACTAAAGAATGGTTACTTGACAACCTCCAAATCATAATTAGGAGAAACTTCCTGGCCTCACATTTTCCACATAAACACTCAGCCTGGGCACAGTTAATGGGCCTCTGACTGCTGCACCAGAGAGCAGCCTCTGTCCAAGCCCAGCACGATTGACGTCACAGACAGAGTGTCTCAGAGTAATGGGCTCCGCTCCCTTCATTTATATGTTTGACCCTAACCTTTCCCAGATGTGCAACTCTTCTTCCTTCCAAAAAGGCGGTTTCAGCACTGGGCGTTGTGTGCTCTCTGAATCCCGTCCTGCAGTAACAAGAGAAGCCCAAGTTGCCGAGTTGTACAACTGGACTCCAACGCCGCAGTTTCTCCAGCTCTTTGGTGTCCCCTTCTGAGGCTGACATAATGGGCTTTCTGTCTTGATGACTTTGTTGTCTCATGCCTCAAGCTGCTCCTTAGCATCTGGCTGGCCTCCTCTCTTTGTGTGGCTAGAGAGAGGGGGAGTCCGACATGGCAAACGAGGTCCTTTATGATCCTGCTGCAGCCTACTCCTCTACTCCTGCCTTCATTTAACCCCCTGCCCTCCCTGGCTCCAGGCACTGTTTGCGGTTGTGCTAACATTACTCAGTGACTCATGGCCCTGTGCCGTCATCCACTCTGTTCAGGCTGCTGGAATGTCCTCTCTCCTTTTCCGTTTTTGACTTGGTGAACATGGACTTGTCATTCAGTTCTAAGTAGTGCAAGTTTGTCCTCCTCCTAGAAGCCTTTCCTAACTCCCTTTTCTACCCTTCTTCCCCAGCCCCACATGGCTTCTCCCTCTGTAGGTCCTCTGCCTTGCCCTTTATGGGCTCCTAACGTCATGCTTCGTTGTTTGTTGCTGTCTAGGTGGCTCCAGCTCATGGTGACCCCGTGTACAACAGAAGGAAATGTTGCCCATTCCTGTAGCATCTTCGTGATCATTGGAATGTTTGAGTCCGCTGTTGCAGCTATTGTGTCAATCCATCTCATTGAGGGTTTCTTTCGTTTCCGCTGGCCCTCCACTAAGGGTTGGTCTTTCCTGATGACATCCAGCACTATATCAGGCAATATTCTATTGTGATCCATAGGATTTTCATTGGCTAATTTTTGGAAGTAGATTGCCAGGCCTTTCTTCCCAGTCTGTCTTAGTCTAGAAGCTCTGCTGAAACTTATCCACCATGGCTCACCCTGCTGGTATTTGAAATACCGATTGCATAGCTTCCAGCATCATAGCAACATACAAGCCACAGCAGTACAACAAACTGACAGTTGAGTAATGGTATGCTTCATTACCCTGGTGAGTTTATTCTCTCTTCTCCATATTTGAGTTGGTTTATCGTGTACCTAACTAGGCTGTAAACTCTTTAAGAACAGGAACCATAGCTAACCAACCTGTCTTTGAACCATCAGCATTTAGTACTTAGCCCAATACCTGGACAGTATTTAATAAATGTTTGTTGCATAAATTAATGAATGTGGCCAAAGAAATGAGGACTACAACGATGTAACAGAAGCCATGTATCTTGATGACTTTGGAAGAATTAGGACTGACAAAATAGCAAGGCCTTGCTACCACTGATGAAGAACAGCATAGGAAAATAAACATGAATTTTACACAATAGGGATAATTACTGTTGCTACAAGAGGTCCTTAATGTAACCCTGTTACTTCCTAAGTGCTTCACCGATATAATCTCATTTTCTTCTTACCACATCCCTTTTCCAAGTGGCACTGGGATTCTATGATCATTGTTTATATTATTTCAACTTTCTAGACAACATGATTCTGTAGCCTGCACTGGAGACATGTTCCAAGACTTCTCAGCCCTTCGGAAAGCCCTAAACCCTCTTTGCTGCAAAGCAAGGGTACTATCCATTACAAAGCAGCCGAACAAAGGATCATGGCTTCAAAATTTCCTCTGTGCACATTACACGAAAACCAAACTTTCCCTCACCTCTGCACACAGAGTTACCAGCCCTCCCTTCCTCCAACCCAAGACCCCTGATGTAAGGCCAGATCCATGAAGGGGTCATGGACACCTCCAGCTGGGCATCATTAGTGTGCCTTTTCTCTGGCAGATAAGCACACATACTTAAGAAAGAATGGCTGCTATCTTGAAAAACCTACACTCCACGCTAGACTTCCATTTTAGAGGAAGGGAATTGGAGGTTGTAGCCAAATCCCCAAATGAGGAAGAAATGAAGAAAGGCCCAGGGAGCATTTATTACAACTTGCCTTCCTATAAGCTGACTGAGTCCACGGTTGTGGCACACCCTCTTTCCCCTTAAGGAATCTGACCCCAATTGTACAGAATTTAAAGAAAGCAGAACAAAGAGCTTGTTACAATCCTGTAGCTTCAAACAGCATTTTCTCTAAGCCAGGAAGCAAATATAGCTTTCTCAGGTATTCGTAATAATGATGACTTCAGAGCTGAGAGAAGCAAGAGGGCTGGAGGGCATATAATTTCAGTAAGTGGAGTTGGGATGATGAGAGAAGGAATGGGCAGGGGGGAGGGAAATGAACAAAGGAGCAAAGTCTGCTTGTCTAACAGTCCTCTGGGAGTAGAACCAGAAGTGATGATGGCTTCCTATGGTAAAACAAGACCTCCACGGCTTCCCAGGAGAAAAGTAGGGGTCCACAGGGAGTTTGCGTTTTTTTCTTGACAATGAGTAAACAGGAGCTCTGGTGGTGTGGTGGTTTAAGCATCTGGCTGCTAACCAAAAGGTCAGCAGTTTGAATCTACCATTTGCTCATCAGAAACCCTATGGGGCAGTTCTACTCTGTCCTATAGGGTCACTATGAGTTGGAATTGACTCCATGGCAATGAGTTTTTTTTTTTTTTTTGAGAATTTTTCTTTAATGAGTAAACAACATCATGATAAATGGAGAAAAAATTGAAGTTGTCATTGATTTCATTCTACTGGGATCAACAATCAATGTCCATGGAAGCAGCGGTCAAGAAATCAAATGATGCATTGCGTTGGACAAACATGCTGCAAAAGGTTTCTTTAAAGTTTTAAAAGGCAAAGGTGTCACTTTGATGATGAATGTGAGCTTGAACCAAAGGTCTGTTCAATTACTTCTTATGTGTGCAAAGGCTGGACAACAGAAAGGAAGACAGAAGCAGAATTGATGCATTCCAACTGTGGCATTGGCGAAGAATATTGAATATAGCATGGACTGCCTGAAGAAGAAACAAATCACTCTTAGAAGAAATACAACCAGAATGTTCCTTAGAAGCAAGGAATGGTGAGACTTTGGCTTCCTTACTTTAGATACTTCATCGGGAAAGACCAATTACTAGAAAAGGACATTATGTTTGGTAAAGTAGGGGGTGAGAGAAAACGAGGGAAATCCTCAATGACATGGATTGCCACAATAGCTGCAACGAAGGATTCAAACATGCCAACAATCACGTAGATGGCATAAGACCAGGCAGTGTTTTGTTCTGTTGTACGTAGGCTGCTATGAATTGGAGCGACTTGGTGGCAACGAACAATAACAACAACAACATGGGAAGGTGTACCTCTGTACCGGTAGTCAAGGACTAAGCGAATTAGATCCTTCAAAGCTGCCCAGGATTCACATAAGTGTGTAGGATATTACTTAAAATTGCTGTGAGTGTGTGTGTTTCAAGACAGCAACCGCTTAGCTGCCTGTGAAGAATCACAAAAATTTAGAAAAAGTCAGCACAGAAAACATGGCTAACAGATAAAGAAAATGGAGTCCAGGGGGATCTAAGGGATATCTAAAGTTCACTCAGCGAACAGGTAGATTGAAAACCAGGCCTTAAACATCCTGTTGTTTCCGTTATTCTTTGCAGCCTCCTTAAGAAGCAATTTTAGTGAAAATGACACAGTGACTTCCCAGAGTTATGGGGATTTTCCCAGGGAAGCTATGAATTTGTAAAGCTGGGAGCACTGTAGGAAATTATTATTTTGGACCAGAAACAAAAGATCTGTGTTTTTCCAGAGTTCCGGTGGGTGCGAATGTTAGGATTACTTTCCTTAATGTCAAATTCTTTGTTTTTCTTTAAACCTAACATCAATGT
Source organism: Elephas maximus indicus (assembly GCF_024166365.1). Classification (NCBI taxonomy): domain Eukaryota; kingdom Metazoa; phylum Chordata; class Mammalia; order Proboscidea; family Elephantidae; genus Elephas; species Elephas maximus. Next base: position 38,510,736 of record NC_064837.1, on the reverse strand, counting down.
TGGGTACAGAACTTTAGCGTGTGAACATTTTTAAATCATGGGATAAGCATTGCATTCAATTTAAACTTTCGTTAACTGATATTTCCAAGGAGATAAAGGCAAGAGAATGATGGGAAAAGGTAAAATTAATCCCCAGCCAAATCAGATAGAGGAACAAGAGGAGGAGGAGAAGGGAAAGAACAAAACACAAAACTAACACACTGAAAAGGAGGGAGGAAACCTGGGCAAGTGAAGCTATCCGATTACTTCCCCAGTCAGGAAATTATTGCTAAGTTAATTTAACGGGTACAAGGAAGAGTACAGTCAACACACCATGGTTCTGATGAGAGATTTAGCTCCTACTTCCAAAAACATTCCACTCCGATTAGAATAATAAAGCATATTAGCGCTGGTTTAGGGATTACGGTCCCCTGAATCACTGTCTCTAACAAACATTTATGAATGTCTACTATGTGCAAAGAAGCCCTGGTGGTGCAATGGTGAAGCACTCGGTGGCTAACTGAAAGTTTGGTGGTTTGAGCCCACCAGCCCTTCCATGGATAAAAGATGTGGCAGTCTGCTTCTGTAATGATTTCTGCCTTGGAAATCCTATGGGGCAGTTCTACTCTGTCCTACAGGGTTGTTATGAGTCAGAATTGATTCGATGGCAATGGGTTGGTTGTTAGGTTACTATGTGCAAAACCTGAACCGGCATTTGTAGGTATAAAGGTTCATAGGTCACTTAACCTTCTTTCAAAGTGGTCCTGAGTGCTCTGAAGAGGTATGAACCCAAGAGAGGAAAAGGGAGACCAGAAAACTGAATGTTGGCTGAGGATAAGTTCAAACAATCTCCCAGTTCCAAACCACATAACTGACAGATGAACCATTTTTCTCTCCTGTCTTCCTGTGTGGTAGACGGAATAATGGATCAGAAGATGTCTATGCCTTAAGCTTTGGAAACTGAGAGTATGTTACCTTATTCACAAAAGAGACTTTGAAGATGGGATTAAGTTTAGGATCATGAAATGGAAAGATTGTCCTGGACTCTCTGGATGGGCCTGATGTAATTTCAAGAGTTCTTATGAGAGGGAGCTGGGAGAGTCGGAGTCAGAGAGATTTGAAGGTGTCGTTCTGCTGGCTTTAAAGATGGAGGATGGGGATACAAGCCAAGGAACTCAGGAGGCCTCTAGAATCTAGAAAAGGCAACATCTCCTGAGTGGAGGGCTTCTGGGGGCAGATCTCTTGAGTATAGACCCATTAAATGCACATGACTTGTTAGCACCCTGCCTTGGGCACTCAGTTTTGTGCTTCAGTCAGTGGCACTGGTTTCTGAAGTAGACCTGGCGACATCACAGTCGGCTATCCCCACTGCAAAGCCCCAGCAATGTGTCCTCAATCTACCTCTTCTCAGGATGGGTGTGGGTGGGAAGCAGAGAAAATATACCTGCTGATTTCTTAAACTCACTTGTATTTATTCCACAGCCCATGCTTTTTTTTTTTTTTTTGCTCCCTCATGGCTATTGACCCCTACTCAAGTTTTGGTGTTCACATCTATAATGAAGTGCCTTATTTCTTATCCTCCAAGAAGAGGCCAATTGCTGGTGGGTGAGAGGACTCCCAGAGGGGATAAAATGGAAGCCAAAAAGTCTTCCACTATGGCTAAATACGGCCATGACAGACCTGGGTTTTTAAATGACATTCTCTTAAATTCTGTTATTACATAGAGAATCTTCCTGGGGTGAAGGCTATCTGAGTAATTCACAGGGATTTTGACTTCTCCAAGAAGCCCTGGTGGCCCAGTGGTTAAGAGCTCAGCTGCTAACTGAACGGTCAGCAGTTCAAACCCACTAGCCATTCTTTGGGAGAGAGATGTGGTAATCTGCTTCTGTGAACATTACAGCCTTGGGCAGGAGGGGACAGGAAAGCTAGTAATAGGGAACCCAAGGTCGAGACGGGAGAGGGTTGACAAGTCATGGGGTTGCTAACCAACATCATAAAACAATACATGTACTAACTGTTTAATGAGAAACTACTCGGTTCTGCAAACCTTCATTTAAAATACAATTAAAAAAAACCAAAAAGATTACAGCCTTGGGAAAACTATGGGGGCAGTTCTACTCTGTCCCACAGAGTTGCTATGAGTTGAAATTGACTACGGCAACAGGTTTTGTTTTGCTTTTTTGGCTGTCTCTGGTCCCTGGGTGGTGCAGGTAGTTTCTGATAGGCTGCTAACCCAAAGGTTGACAATTTGAACCCACCCAGCTGTGCAGCAGAAGAGATGCCTGGCAATCTGCTTCTGTAAAAACTACAGCCAAGAAAACCCTATGGAGCAGTTCTACTCTGCAGCACATGGAGTCACCATGAGTCGGAACTGACTCGACGGCAACAGCTTTGGTGTGCCTTTTGGTTTGTCTGCCTCCTGGGTCACGTCCATAAGCTCCACTTTGCAGACCTCATAAATTCCTTCAGGGCTGCAGAAAGCAGGCCTCCCTTCTGTGGGACAGGCCTTATTTCCTTCTACCCTAAGCAGTGACTCTCACAGCCTTTGTTATGGCTTCCTAGGATCTCTGTACATAGCAACCAGGGCATGAGGTGAGCTGGTCTCTTCCCATTAAATATGATGCCACCAACCTGTTACTGTCAGTTACAGGCCTTAAATTTACAGCTGCTGGTCAGCCCTTAGTGGAAAAGGGCAACTTCCTCCCTTCTCTCACTTTTCAAAACTAGTAAGAGTTTCATTCTATCCTGACTAGAAAATGCACATACTGACCCAGAGAGGGTTAAGCCGAGCGTTTTCCCAGTTAGGATCCACCCATCAGACTCAGCGTTCTGAACTTGAGGACACAGACTTGCCAGGTTCTCAGAGACTCAACTTGAGTCTCCACCCTTCCCACCCTCCCCGCACAGCTATCCCAACTTTCAGTAGTTGATAAGATTGGTTTGGCTTTGAGACAATAACTGTTTCTTCCTTCAAAAAATTAAAATCATCAGGAAGAAACACACACGCGCGTGTACACACACACACACACCAGGAGGTTGTCATGGAGGAAAGAGACAGACTTGCATGTGTGTGAGTGTGTGTGTGTATGTGTGCATGTATGTGTGCATGTGAACATAGGGTTCTTATATGTGCATGTAATGCGTATATGTGAATTTTTGTGTGTGTGTATGGCATACATGTAGTTTATTTGTGCTAACAACCAGAAAACTTCAATTTCTTTTCCTCTCACTTCCCTGTTCACAACCTTGTTTTTCTTTACCCCAAGGTAACTTCTTTATAATTTATTTTATTTGGTTTATTTTATCCCTCTCTCTGTATGTGTACAGCAAAAAACTGACCAAAATTTTGGCAAAGAGGATTGTTTGCAGATGTGAACAGTTCATCTTGATTTGATGGAGGTCCTCCCTGGAACAAAGTTTCCCGGGCTTATGTGATGGAAGGACATTGTCCCCTGTTGACTTCATAAATCCTTCTTCCCTTCCCACCTGTCCACCCTTGATTATAAGGTTGTGCGCTCTCAGTAAAGTAGCATGACTTGAGGTAGCCGATTAATCCTACTTAGTGAACGTAGAATATACCAGTATACCAACTGCTGCATGTCTGGCACTCTGTTTGGATTTTGCTTGCTTTTCTCTGTCCTCAATGATATGACCTTAGGTGATCTCTATAGCAACTTTCATCTGAGCAACTTCACTGTTAACAGATCTTGCTTTTCCTCTGGCTTTAGTCATATCATCCTTCCATTGCCTCCAGGGTGGCTTTTTTTTTTTTCTAATAAATTTTTTGTGTGTGTGTGGTGGAAATATACATAATAAAAAATATGCCAACTCAACATTTTCTACATATACAATTAATGAAGTTGATTACATTCTTCCTGTTGTGCAATCATTCTCACTGTCCCTTTTCAAACCACTCAGGGTGGCCTTTAAAAATATAGACAGATCTGACCAAGGGTGCTTTCTTCTCAGAAACCTCTAAAGCTCTCAGTCATTTTTAGATAGAATGCCAACATCTTAGCATTCAAGGCTCTTCACAAGTTTGCCCCAAACTGCTTTGCTAACCTAATATCCCACTGTGTTCAGCACTAATTACCCTCAGTCGTTCCAGCCCACTCTTAACTTGGTCCAAGGGACAACCTCACTATCACTGCAGCCATGATGGGCTTGTTCTAGCACAGAGTCTTAGAGACCAGATTCGATTAAGTAGAAGGTTCATTGAGAATGTTCCAAGGCATTTATTCAGGTGTGGATGAGAGGAGGAAGTTGGAGGCCAGGTTTACAGAACCTGGGCCACATACCAGGCCTGAGGGATGAGTTTCATATTTGTAGTGGATTGAATGGTGGCACCCCAAAAGATATATCCATGTCCTAACCACTGGAACCTGTGAATATGACCTTATTCAGCAAAAGGCCTTTGCAGATATAATTAAGCTAAAGATCTCAAGATGAGACCTTCCTGGATTATTCAGCTAGGCCCTAAATCCAATGACAAGTGTCCTTATAAGAGACTGAAGAGAAGACGACACAGAGAAAAAGGCCGCGTGAAGGCAGAGGCAGACCCTGGAGCAGCCACAAGCCAAGGAATGCTTGGAGCCACAGGAGGCTGGAAGAGGCAAGGAAAGATTTTCTCCTAGAGCCTTCGGAGGGAGCATGGCCCTGCCAATAACTTGATTTCAGACTTCTGGCCTCCAGAACTGTGAGAGAACAAATTTCTGTTGTTTTAAGCCACCATGTTTATGGTAATTTGTTAAGCAGCCCTAAGAAACTAATGCAATGCTATACACAGAGATGAGAGCCTTGGAGCCGAGGACTTCAGGAACAGGTTTGGAAGGGAAAGATAAGCTGGTGCAATGGTTTAGAGTTTTGTCCTTGAACTGAATGAGTATGATGAATCCATTCACATATTGGGGGCTAGCCAAGCGGCTGGGGAGGCCTGGCTGCCTCACCAGTGCTGAACAGGAGGGAAAGTGCACTATTGGGTCAGTCTCTATGGCTCCTACAAGCAGGGACACGCAGAGCAGAGAGCCCAGCGACCTAATCCGTATGAATCTCTGAGCTCTGTTTATTCTGTGGGACCTAGGGCACTGACACCTCCAGGTCGTAATTTATGTTTGCAACTGTTTGCTCTTGTGGTTTTCTACACAGCTGCAGAGATGGGAGAATTGAGCAGCCCCTGCTTTTGAGAATGTCAGATGCTGCTTGTCTCAACTCTTGCTCTGTTGTAAGGACTGAACACTTCTTGTTCTGGGGTCATTTTGGACTCAGGCAGAGCATAAATCAGTACACCATCTTCACCGTCTGAGGAAGCTTGGCTGGGTGGCCTCTCGGGAGTCCCTGCTTTGACACCCTCTGACTCTGACTCCAGCAAGTTCGCTGAATGAGGTGGCATTTTCTCTCCCTCCCAGGTCTGGCCAGCCCTCTCACTGCATGGCTCTTGCTGGGTAGCTGACATCCTGTGATCCTTGGCACACACGACAGTGTAAGGAAGCAACGGGAGACTTAAGCTGCTTCGGAAGTGGTTTACAAGGCTCACAAGATATAACCACTTCTCAAATCCATGTTGTAATTTATTACAAGAACTTCTTATTTTCCCCTAGCAACGCTTTCCTTAAACATGTTATTTCACGGAAATAACAGAATCCGAGGGTTTTAATGCTGGATTGGGCTTTGCAGATGACTGAATCCAACATCTTCATTTAACAGAGGGGAAAATCTGGAGGCAGCACCATGAAGTTCCCTTCAAGGGTCCCTGAACCGGCAGATCACCTCGCTTGCAATGCAGGCTTTTTCTCCTACATAGTGATCATATTTTTTTTTTGCTGGTTATTTAAAAGATGTAATTTCATTCTCTCAGCTCCTGTCTTGATTATTTTTTCCTTCTTTTCACTCAACAATAAGAATAAGACAACATATAAGACCAGAGATGCAAGGATTCTGGGAAGATGGTCCCCTGACTGCAGATCTCTCCTCTTTGCCTCCCCACTCCAAACACGTCCTTCCCCTGAGCCAGACGGGAAGGAGATGAGCTTGACTTTGCAAGTGGGGGCAGGGGGGCTGAGCACAGGACTTTCTTCCGAAAGAGTTGAGTCATGACCTGGAAGGGAGATGGCTCCAGGGTTAGGAAAGGAGGGCCAAGGGATCCTGAGGAAATCTTAGCTCTGAGATCAGTGGACTGAAGGGAAAATGTGACATCAGTCTTGAGAGTATTTGGTTTCTCTGGTCCCTATGGGGCCAAACAGGAACTGAAGGTTGGTGCTGAGTTCTTCTGGCCCTAAGAAGACAAAATATGAGGACCATGCAGGCACCTCCTGGAAACCTCCTGGTTTCTTAACTGCCACTCCCCTGGAGATAGGAAATAAACACCTCCTCCCATCCCCAGTTGTACGACTGATACCAGTTAGGAGATTTCAACAGCCAGACCCGAGCATCAGTGAGCAGACAAAATGCAGGCAGTCCAGGCAGCTAGAAAACAGGAAGACTCATGAGAGCAAATAGAACCTTTGCCATGAATGAACGCTGTTAGAGAATAATGTGAACCAAAGATGATAAGGGCATCGAAGGAGATGCAAGTGCACCGCAAAGTGGAGCTACATCATGTGAGCTCCTGATTAAACAGCTTAGCAGGGGATGGAGAGGATGGTCACTGTGCAGACAAGTGGGAGATGTAGCTCAAAGCCCAGAGCAAAAATATAAAGAAGGAAACTCTGAGTGGAAACAAGAGCTTTATCCCACAGACTTAACCTGTGAAAACAGCTGTTCCGGAAGTTGAAAAGGTAGTAGAAAAAGAGAGATAATTCTTTAGCATTTAATTGGAGGGCAGGGTTCCTGAGTTAGATCTGAATTTGCATATTAAATTCGTAGATTGGGTTCATCAAGTTCAAGGCAGGATTGATGACAAGTAATATATACGAGGAACTATTCTGGTAAGATTTCTGAATGTCTAAGATGATGGGAAGATTTCAGAATCTTCCAGATAGAAAGAGCAAGTTACCTACGATGGAAAAATAATCAGAAAAATCAAACTTCTCATTTGTAACACTAGAAACTAGCGGGGCTGGAATAGTACTTACAGGCTACAGAGAGATAGGTGGCTATACAAGAATCCCATAGACACCAATATAAACTATATTTCTTACTAAAACAATTAAAATGCTGATATTCAAAAATTGAGTTCCCCACATTCTCAATGAGAGAAAGATGGTCAAGAATGAACTCTAACCAAGCAGCAATAAACTAGAAATAGAGACCTTGAGATAGGAAAGTTGAAGAGGAGGGGAAGCAGTAGTGAGCAATGAACTTTTATGGATCTATAGATAGAAATAATGATAGATGGCAGATTATTGGCAAAGTGTAATGAAAGTACAAATTAGAGAGCATATTGCAAGTGTAATAAAAGAAATTCTAATAAAAGTCTGTGTCAAAAAATCTCTAAATAATCGCAGCAAAATCTAGGCGTTGGGTGCAGAAGGGAAGAGAAAGGGAGAGAAAATAAATTCTAAAGGTTTCATCTACAGGTGAGACAGAGCAGGGGGAGGGAAAGAGAAAAGAAATAGAGAATATTCTAAAAGTCTCATTTTATTAGGGTCTGAATATTAGGAGAAAAGGGGAAAATAGAGCATCTTGATGGAGGAATATTTGCTATCTTTTTTTTTTGAAAACAAAAGTAAAGAAATAAGAGTTCTATTATAAGTACAAGAAAAGGAAGGTACTCATGGATAGGCAATGTATTAAAACTCCCAAACTAACAATGGGAAAATGGAACACCTAGCATCCTGTTTCAACGAAAAAGAATAAGTAAGAGTGAACAATACTTTTAAGCAAATGTAATGAGCAGAACAATGTGGGAGGAAGAAAGTGCACTGGACACGAATGGACGTAATTGCCACGTTATAGACTGTTGAACTGACTTAAAAACTCAGTCATGCTGCTTACAAGAAACACATTTGATGGGTAAATGTTGAAAATAAAGAGATGGACAGAGAGTTACATTTTAATTCCATCAATTGTAAGAGGCATACCAATATTCTAAAAAACAAAACCCATCGCTGTCCAATCAATTCTGACTCATAGCAACCCTGTAGGGCAGCGTGGGACCGCCCGATAGAGTTTCCAAGGAGCACCTGGTAGATTTGAACTGCCAACCTTTTGGTTAACATCTTAACCAGTATGCTACCAGGGCTTCCATACCGATATTGGAGATGATAAAATGTGGGGGAAAATATGTATCTTAATGGAAACCCTGGTGGTGTAGTGGTTAAGAGCTACGTACGGCTGCTAACCAAAAGGTTGCCAGTTCAAATCCACCAGGTGCTCCTTGAAAACCCCACGAGGCAGTTCTACTCTCCTATAGGGTCACTATGAGTCAGAATCTACTCATGGTTTGGTTTAAGGTAGAATAAATACGGTATAAGCTAATTACATGTGGATTGGAATTAGACTCTTATATTCGTTTGACAATTCGTTGACTGTGTTCAAAGGTTAAGTGATAAATGAAATGCAAATGGAGGAAGAACCCTAGCAAAGGATCATTTTCTAACTAAGCATCTGAGTTCAGCTCGAAAAGTTGACATTTTAAACTTTTCTCCTCAACGTTCTTGTTCTGGATGGTCCAGGCGCTACTGGCTTTGCTCATCCTCTTTGGCAAGACTGCGTATCCCTGAGCCAGAGTCTGTTGTGCACTCAGAAAGGGAGGATATCTTGGATTCAGGGTTTGGAAATGTCTTCTTGGGCAAGTTTGAGCTGCTAGGCTACCAGACAAGCTCCTGCTGTTTTGTCTCCCCTCCATGGACCACGTGTGTCACAGCTGGACCCTCTTCTGCAGGAATCCCACAGTCTGGAGGGCCCTGAGCCAACGGCCTCCTTTTCACTCTTGGCAGGCCTCTGCTGCTCTTTTCTTTTTTTTAAGTAATATTTTATTGAAAGTTTACACAGCAGGAAAAGTTCCCATTTGACAGACCACACAAATTGTTCAGTGACATCGTTACATTTTGTACAAGGTGTCAACATTCTCTATAACTGTTCCATTTGCAGTACTCTAGCTTCCCTGCCCCCTTATCTCCTCAACATTGCTTTAGAGCAAATGTTGACCTTTTGGTCTCATACAGATGTTTTTTTTTTAGTAGAGCACCATTCTTATGGGTAATAGTCTTTATTTTGTGTGCCACTCTGCTATTTTGATAAAAAGTGGTCTCAAGGGATAGATTTAAAGTACTTGCTGCTTTCTTGACAGTAGTCCAGTGCTTCTCAATTTTTTTCATTAAGTGGGTCTGATGACCCTGCAGCATGAGTGAGTAGAACTCGGAAGCCTGGGGGATCTGCCCAAAGCCACCAACTCTAAATCTAAAAAAATGTTGTCTCTTTTTCCTAAACACCTATGCAAATTATGTGTTTAAAATTGTGGGTTTTGAATCTGAATAGAGTATTTTCTCCATAATCTTTAAGTAAAATGGCCCCAGGAAGATGTGCCATATGTAGGCCATTTTGCCTTGTGTAACCCATACATGACTTAACTGTGGGATCACCCATCCACCACTTGGAGAAGCGTGGATAAAAGAACCCGGGAGAATCTGTGTTCAGATCCTGGCCTTGTGGATTATGTGATCTTGGAAAGTTAATCGCTGTATTTTTACGCAAATAACACGTGCCTTCTACATTTGTTTGCCAACCACTCCCTTCTTCCTTCTTCCTAAGGTATTTTCTTTTACAGCAACATGTAAAAAAAAAAAAAATGGCATAGTGATCCTTAGGAAAATACCTAGTAGGGGAAGGAAGTGGCTGGTAAACAAGTGTAGAAGGCATACGTTATCTGCATAAAAGTACAGTTACCTCTCCAATCTTTTGTTTCTTCAACTATAACAAGAGTATAAAAACACCAAACTCACATGATATTGTGAAGACAAAATAGTATATTTAAATTGCCTGTCATGATCCTGATTAAACGTGGTTAGTGCTCAACAAAAGTTACTTTCCTTTCACTCTGTTTCCTCCCTTTCTAAAGAAATTATTCTCCCTTGCTGCCCTAGGACCAGTGGACCAGATGAGGCACAGCTATCATCTAGTCCATACCCCTGCCTCTGCCAAGCCGTCATTTCAAACACCCTAAAAGAAGATGTGGTGCAGTGAATTCCTTAATACGGCCCTTCTAACCATAGTCTTTGCGACTCCCACACAATGATTGTGTGGGGCTATTTTTTGTATGCAAATAAAGGTGTTTGTGGCCCAGCAAGGGGATTGGACAACCTGCTAATAATGTCCTTGTGGGGGTGGAACCATGCAAACAAGTGTATGGAACCCTAATGAAGGGATTGGTCAGTTTTGCCATGTCACTGGGCTTAAGATGAGCTCATCCCAGAGAAACGAGGGGACCTTACTACCATCAAGAAAGAAACGGCAAGAGTGGAGTGCATCCTTTGGAACTGGGATACCTGAGCTGAGAACCTCCTAGACCGAGGAGACAGAGCTGTAACACTGGAGATGGCACGAGAAGGCAAGAAGCATGGGCGGATAAAAGGCAGCAGCAGAACTAGGAGGCTGGTGTGAAACAGTGAAGCGGGCTTCCCAGCCCACGGAGAGAGGGGGCTACAGTGGACGTGCTGACCCACGGAGTGAGAGAGTTGTGAACCTTCAAGCAGGAGGCTTGCTGGCAGAGCAGGATGCTGCTGGGCACTTGGAGGAGCCCCAGATCCACCAGCAAGAAAACTGAGCGCCTTTGGGCCCCAGGTTTATTGGCTGAGTAGGGTGCCTTCAGCCACTTATTGGCAGAACTAAAGAGCTTTGTAACACTTGTCCAAGCAGCGCAGAGTCCTGCTGAGGGGCTGAGAGGCCAAGGGCCAGGGAGAGACCTGCCTGCTGGCACAGCTGAGAAGCTACCCTGACCGAAGAACTGTATCCTGAATCATGCCTGATCCTGAATTGTAGCCTCTTACTTCCCTAATAAACCCCAGAACTGTGAGCATGGTCTGGGAGTCCTGTATGGCCATTGCAATGGATTATTGAACTCACCAGAGAAGTAGAGAGTGCTCTGGGAGGGATGGCTGGTGTCAGAACTGGTAAAGCAGTTGGAGAAAGGAAGTACGTCTGACCTCCGTCTCACAGGAATCAGCTTTGGGCTGACACCAATGGTGATTCTCTCCTTTTTTCAAGTTAGAAGAGACCAGACACCATCATGCCATTTTTACAGGACAGCTGTCTGATCTTATCTTAAGAATTCCCAGACAGACAGATTGCCATCATCAGGCAACTCATTTCAGGTTGCAGAATTTGTCATTTTGACAACTAGTCTATTTACTATAAACAGGCTTTGGACCTCTACCATCCCAGGCACTCTGCTAATTCTCAGAAATATACAGAGATGTTTGACATAGTCTCTCTCTAAATAATCATAATCCAGTAGAGAAAATCTATAAGTTAACAATTGCAGTTCCATGTCATCAGCCCTATGATAAAAACGTTCACAGGCTCCTATAGATCACATGGGATAGTCATCTTTCAGGAGGTGGGGAAGACGGATGGCACAGAAGAAGGATTGGAAACGCTTTCCCAACGGGGAGGTGAGACACCTGATCTCAGGTAGGAAGGAGTTTTGAGAGTTCATTTCAGGCAAAATCTCAGAGGTAGAGAGCACAATTCCAAAAAGAGAAAGTTGTTCAATAAGACTTGATGTTAAATCAGCATAGACAAACCAAAAAAACCAAACCCGTTGCTGTCGAGTCGATTCCAACTCATAGTGACCCTATAGGACAGAGTAGATGTGCCCCATAGAGTGTCCCAGGAGTGCCTGGTGGATTCGAACTGCTAACCTTTTGGTTAGCAGCCGTAGCACATGAGGAATAATGAAGAAAGTGAGGTAGTGGACAATGAACACGTGGAACTGCATGGAACTTGACTCCTATGAAGGCAACATAAATACATCTGAAGACAGAGAAAACAGCTAGAAAGGTTACTGTAGTGATCCAGAAAAAGCCATGTTGAAAGCCCAGGGTATTGGTGGAGCATAATGAAAAGAAGGCAGGTTTCATAGTATGAAGGAGGTAGAAAGGTACACCTTCAAAGGAGAAATGTACAACTTACTGGGTCACCCAGAATCTACCTCTGTCGCTCTTAATTTCGGTGTTCCATACAGAGGTCAGGGCAGTTGGAAGGGCATTGTTTACAGAAAGAAGAGGCAAGAGAAACTTGGCTTGGGGCATTTTGTATTTTAAATCTGACCATGACAAGAATAGCAACAATAATACCTTATTTTTTTTTTAGCATATAAAATATAGACTATCTGTTGTTGAGTTAAAATGATTAAAAATTGGTATTCCCCATCATTTTATTTGTTCAATTGTTCATGTATGCATTCATTCACTCCATGAAATGAATTATAGGTTCAGGTGGATGGGAACTATGTATAATAATAATGTGTTAAAGAGCATTATAAACTACAGAGTGCTTCTGTACACATTTTCTCATTTGATTCTTCCAACGGTCCTGGGAGGTAAACATTTACCCGCATTTTACAGGCAAGGAAACTGAGGCACAGATTTGCTTGAGGTCACCCAATAGCTAAACTGGGTATGGGCTTCAGGTTGGCCTGATTCCAAAGTCATACTGTCTGCTTATATGATGTCAATAGTAAGATCAGATTCCTTCTCCCTTTGGGAAGCTGTCAGGGACTCTGTTATAGCAGGAACCTGCAGGAGGAGACGAGAATGCGTCTTGGTTCATGTACGTCTCTCCCTGACCTCCTCTAGACTAATCACTTGGCATGCTATTGGAGGGGTGGGGGTTTATTTAGTTTTCCTGGATGTTTCTCTAAGGATGCTAAGAGGAACCAGTCAATACTAATCTCAAACAGGATATCCTTTAGGGAAAACACTCCACGCTAAATACAAATAAGAGATTTCAAACTGAAGAATCGCAGACACTGAAGAAGCCCTGTTATTTAGTTCTCAGTGTGTGTGTACGTGTGTGCACATGCGTGGTTAGTTTTAGAATATCCCTGGGACTTTTGGTGGACCACTCACTAGTGATGTGTGACAGTCTTTCTGCCACATGGCTTCAGTCTTGGTGAATGTTTCTCCAGGATTCTCTGTCTTTCTACCTATGCTTGTTTGTCACCTGTAATTTTCTGTGTATTTCTTCATGTGCTGATGTCGCTCTCTGCCTTTTTTTTTTTTTTTTTGCCAAAAAAAGAACTTGCTCTTAGACTAGTCAAGTCTGCTAAGGATGCTGAAAACAAGAAGGATCGATGAGTTCATTCCTGCTAAATTCAGACAGGACCGCCCACAGTGAATCATGTGGATGAAGAATAAATTCTCACCGGAGGGCGGATCTTCAGCAGATTGTTGTCCTGCTGGCTTCAGTGTTTGCTTTCCCCCATCTCTTGAGTCATGGAAATTACGAACCTACTTCTGCAGTCTTCTAAATGAGGTTCAACCAGTGCCTCTGAAAGAAGAGGGAGTGACACTTTAGTCCCCTAAGCAATGACTTCTGTTGCATTTGTGTTTGAAAATCCTTTTCCTGCCTACCAAGTGCTTTTCTGAAAGCCCATTGTTGTAGTCATACCACCCTTTCGGGGGATTTAATGACTAAATCAGACCTTTTTTTCATGGCACGTCTTAAGGCGGACCCCAACCCTTATCTCAGCAACTGATCTTTCCCACTGAAAACCTGGTGCCAGTATGTCCCAGAACCCTCTCAGTTCCTGAGAGTACACTTCAGAGTAAACACATTGAAATACCAAGAGGATATTTACAGCCACTGTCCAAGCTCCCAATTTCCTTGTCCGGCCCTTTAGACAATACGTTCCTGTACCAGCCTTCAATTGTACTGTCAGAAATTGATACGGGACAAAGATTGAGAAAATATTATCTAAGCCAGTCAATACACAAACAAAACAACAGCTACCATTTCTTCAGAGGATCTCGGGCTAAATGCCTCTCCTGCTGAAATTTCCTGATATGTTTCCCATGGACTCATGAAACCTAGCTTTGGAGCAACGAAGGCCCGTGACACTTAGCAGCTTGTGCACCTTCTGGTGGTGGAAGACAAAGCTCTCCTCGGTAGGTTCCTGCCCACCAGGCCCCACTCTGCAAACTCATATCAAAGGTTCTGGCAAAGCAATTCTGAGCGGGAGCATCTTCTATACCTATGTTATATCCTTTATACTAAGTGCCTCCAGGACCCCTATGGGCCAATATTATTAATCAACTAGTAGTGATGAGGAGCCCCAGTGGTGCAGTGGTTAAGAGCTTTGCTGCTAACCAAGAGGTCGGCAGTCCGAATCCATGAATCCTCCAACCGTTCCTTGGAAACTCTATGGGGGCAGTTCCACTCTGTTCCATGAGTCAGAATTGACTCGGTGGCAACAGTAGTTATGAATTGAAACCTCTAGATTTTGTTTTGAGGCCCTGGGGGAAAAGGCCATCAGCTGTAGATGTTCTTATATTAGTGTTTTTTATTTTTATTTTAGAAGCTAATTCTTTTTCAAGACTCTAAACATGCATTAAGAATCAAGCCTCGAGTTTTAGAATCTAGGATCCCAATAGGGTTCCATTAAATTCTGCTTCTTCCTTCTATACACAGTTATGTTCATTTCCTCCAACTTCATATACAGGTGTTCACACCTTTGTTCTTTGGCTTTCCTTTGCTGAACCCTGGAATGCTGTCTTCCTCTCTGCCTTGCAAAAGTCTACTCATCTGTTGAGGCTTGACTTAGAGGTTCCCCCTTCAATCCATCCCTTAATATACATTGTATAAAGCTCTGAGCCTCCCACTCTCTGTATTCTCCTCAGTACTTTCTACAAGTTGTTCTTTCTACTACCATGTTTAAGGTATCCAGTGCTCTTCCCCAGGGCTGGGACTAGAGTAAGGCAAGAGAGGTGCCTAGGGCACAAAATATAAGGAGGCATTCACTCTCAGGGTAGTGGTCTTCAATTTGGAGCCCTAGGCACCTCCCTTGCCTCACCCTAGTCCTGGCCCTGAACAAATCCCCTCTCAAGAAAGACTGTTACCAGTCCTTCAGACCTCAGTGTAAATTTACTGCCTTATCTCCAAGTAGCATGCTTAGACTGCTTTCTCTTGATTTTTCAGTTTGAAATATTAGCTCATAATTTCTGTGAAGAAAGGCTATTCAGCTCTCTTAAACTGCTCCCTACCTCTGACACACACTTTCCTGCCCCACAGTCTTACAATATAGTCCCATCACAATTTCACCATTTTTGGCTAAAGAGCCTGTTTCTATTATTATGATCCTGTAAACATTATCATGACTGAGCCTGTAGACTGTAGTATTTACATTTCCATTCTCCACAATTTTTGCTTTTCTTAGAGATAATGATTTCTTTAATATTTTGTTCGCTTAAATATTCATGTGCTAATCACGAATTGAAGCCTAAATCACTGCCAGAATTGGAAAACAAATAAAAAGCTCCTGTCACTAGGATCAAAATTCTAGGGAGCCTCCTGGTCCCATGTTGCTTTTTTTCCCCCTGGTGTCCTCCATTTTCCAAACTTGCTTGTTCGCTAATGGTGCCTGCTGCCCAGCAGTCAGTCACAGTGGACCTTCCTTGCATTTTCCTCCTGGGAATTTCTTCATCTCTCTTTCATTCTGAAGGAGCCCTGGTGGACTAGTGGTTAAAGCACTCAGCTGCTAACGGAAAGGTTGGCAGTTCAAACCCACCAGCCGCTCCTCAAGAGAAAGATGTGACAGTCTGCTTCCGTAAAGATTTACAGTCTTGGTCGGTTCCACTCTTCCTATAGGGTCACTGTAAGTCTGAATCAGCGTGATGGCAGTGGATTTTTGGTGGTTATTCTGTGTTGAATCCTGTGTCCTGGACCCCAGGACTTCTTGATATCTGTATGGGGTCTTCTCCTCCTTTCCTTTTCTTTGGAAGCTTTCTAGGATCCTTTCTTTATCCCCAGTTTTTTGAAATTTTTTGATGAAGTACCTCGAGGTAGATATTCTTTTTTAATGCAGGATGTTGGGGACTCAGCATTTTCTTTCTCTTTTTTAAATCTTGAGGCTCAGAGCTAGGAATTTTTTTTTTTTTTGAAACTTTCTTTTTTTTTTTATCTCTTTCCTGGAGGCCATCCCATGTAGACCAGAGATTTTTGTCCCTGGCCCAAGTAGTGAGGGGAGGCGAGGACCATCAACTTTTTGAATTTAAAATCAGGATATAAGGGAAGATGTTATGGTGGACCATGGCAGGTTGGTGAGGAGGATGGAGGATGGGAATGGATAAGAGATATATCTCAATACTTGTATAAATTACATAGCTTAGGTTTTAATAAATAAGTTCCTTTATGCCCAGCATTACCATAGAAATATGCAGAGTTATTGTCTTGTTTAAGATCAGTTTGTTGAACTGTGGTGGCTTGCATGTTGCTATGGTACTGGAAGCTATGTCACCAGTATTCCAAATACCAGCATAGTAGACAGGTTTCAGTGGAGCTTTCAGACTAAGGCAGACTAGGAAGTAAGGACTGGTGATTGACTTCCAAAAATTAACCAATGAGAACCTTATGGTTTACAACAGACTGTTGTCCAGTACAGTGCTGACCAGCCCCCTAGGCTGGAAAGCACTCCAGATACACAGTGGCTGCGACAGTGAACTCGAGCAAACTAATAGTCATGAAGATGGCACAGGACCGGGACATGTTTCATTCTGTTGTACACGGGGTTCCCCTGAATTGGAACTGACTTGATGGCAACTAACTACAAGAGAAAGGTAATGTTTTTCCTACGTTTCAGATGAAATAGTTAATGATCAAATTGATTAAGAGAATGTCCAAGGTCACACAAGTAGAAAAGCACAGAGCGGGGACTTAAGCCCGGGCTGTTTGACCCCAATCAAGCCTCATTCCCTTTTTAAGAGGTGATTTCCTTGTTTTCAGGAAAATAATTGTATCTACTATGGAAACCTTTTACCACACTGTTTTGTATGTATCAGGCTCTAGAGTGGTCTAAAAGGTGGAATTAATCTGATGAGGCTTTTATTAAATGTTGGCATGAGCTACAGAGTTTGGGCAAGTGGCTTTGCCTCAGGTTTCTCATCTATTTAGATGGATGTAACAACACCTTCCATGTAGAGATAACAAACAGGAAATTCCCTGCATGGGGGCAGATGTACTCTTAAGTTTCAATAAAGCCAAAAACCTTTTGCTTTTGAGTCGATTCCGACTCACAGCGACCCTACAGGACACAGTAGAACTGCCGCATCAGGTTTCCAAGGAGCAGCTGGTGGATTTGAACTGCTGACCTTTTGGTTAGCAGCCAAGCTCTTAACTATTGTGCCACCAGGGCTCCCAGTTTCAAGAAGTGGTAGATACTATTATAACAGCTCTAAGATCAGGCTAAGGAGCCCCGGTGACACAGTTGGTTAAGCGCTCAGCTGCTAACCAAAAGTTTGGCAATTTAAACCTACCAACTGCTCTGCAGGAGAAAAGGCCTGGCAATCTGCTCCTGTAAAGATTGCAACCTAAGAAACCCTATGGGACAGCTTTCCTCTGTCCTATAGGGTTGGTATGAGTCAGAATCGAATCAACGGCACACAACAAAAACAAAAAGGTCAGGCTATATCTGTGGACTAATAAATGTAAAACTATCTACCTTTAAATGAGTACCTGGAGGTTGGGTCTGGGCCTCTTCCTTATGCAGCAGTACTCTGCTGGTTTGATCAGAGGTCTTTTGGGGAATGAAGGAACATAAAGGACGGAAACTATTTTGCCAAATTTGAATTCACCTGAGCAAGGTGACCTACCCAGCTTTAAGGAGATGTATCCTCTCTCTTTTCCACTTTCATCTCCCTGTTGAGATTATGTCACACAGTGATTTCAAAATCTGGTTAGGACCTAACTGCTGATGAGTCAGGCGAAGAGGGCTAAAGGGTCTGAGATCTCACTGCATTCCTGGGGCTGGGACTGGAGCTAAGGAAGAAAGTTAACAAGGCTCTTGCCCTGTGCCTGGTTAGAGGTGGAGGCTAGATGCCTCGTCAGTTGAGGCTGAGGAAAGCTTTGGCGCCCCAGCTTACAATCAGAGTGAAGCTGCATGGTTTAGAGAAGAGCCTCTCAGTCTTCACTGTGCACCTGAATCTCTGGGGATTACGTTAAAATGCAGACTCTGGTTTATAAGGTCTGGAGTCGACCTGTGATTTTGTCTTTGTGATAAGCTTCCAAGTGCCACACAACTGCTGGTCCATGGACCACACTCTGATTATCAAGAGCTCAGGAAAAGCCAGAAGGTGCAGCCCAAGTTATTAACTGTGGTACCCTGGGCAAGCCACTTACCCTTCTGATCTTCAGATTTCTTATCTTTAAAGTGGGGAAATGTAGCTCTGAAGCAGAGAAAGTTTGAGGTGGACATTGTTTTACATGTTTGTAAAGATGTTTGGGGGAATGTTAAGGCACCATTTCAATTTAAGGGGCCATTCTTGTTGTCTTAGTTAATAAGCAATTTAATCTGAATTCAAGAAACTCTCCATATGGCTTAAAACACAGAATTCAGATTTTTATGGATTTAAAGGAACATGTTACTATATGATGGTGTGATTGTTAAGGTTGTGTGTCAACTTGGCTGGGCCATGATTCTCACTGGTTTGGCCGTTATGATGTGGTTTGGCGTGATGTAAACACCTCCATGGCGAGATCTGATATAATGTAATTACTTCCACGATAAGACCTTCTATGCGTAGCCAATCAGTTGAAAGGGAGTTTCCTTAGGGGTGTGGCCCGCATCCAATATATATGGACTTTCTGGCAAAGCTCACTTGCTTTTTCAGAATCCTGCATTTGGCTTATTAGCATCTGACCTCCAGTTCTTGGGACTTGGGTCAGCAGCCTCCCGTCTGACTTGTCAGTCTTGGATTTGTCAGCCTTTGCAGGCCATGAGCCAGCGGCCTGCTGTCTGATCTGTGAATCTCGGGTTCATCAGCCCCTAGAGCTTATGTGAGTCAGGAGAAGCCTCCAGCCTGATGGCTGACCCATGGGCTTGAGACTCACCAGCCTCTACAACCACGTGAGCAATCTCCTTGAGATAAATCTCTTTCTCTCTTTTGCTTCTCTAGAAAATCCAGACAGATGGTTAATTTTGTTTTGTTTAAAGCAAAAACACACCCTATTTCCTCTATTTAGGAAACTTATGAAATTAGAGTTGTCTGAGATGCATTGTTTCTTCTTAATTTAAAGTTCTTCTGATTTTGCATAATGAAAATGGCTTAACGAATTGGAATTTTTGGGAATTCACGTTGGGAAAAACCTACATCTGCTTCTAATAAGATCCAAATGGCTTCAATTTATGGTGACTTGAAGGTGGAGATGAGGAAAGGTCTGCTTGAAGGGCTTAAGAAAAACCTACAACTACCAAATGTTATGAGGTAGAAAATGAACAAATCAAAAAAAAAAATTGCACAATTTGTAAAAAGAAGAGATAATGATTTTTTAAAAAAGATCTTTGTAAACTCCAAAGCACTATAAAATGTATTATACATGGCTATTGAGATAATTGGAAACCCTGGTGGCATAGTGGTTAAGTACTACAGCTGCTAACCCAAGGGTCAGCAGTTTGAATCCACCAGGTGCTCCTTGGAAACTATATGGGGCAGTTCTGCTCTGTCCTATAGGGTCACTATGAGTCAGAATCCACTCGACCGCACTTGGTTTGGTTTTGGATCGAGATAATTAATAAAATTTGGAAAAATCTCTGATGTTAGAACTCAATCCATGATTTATACTGAGCAGATTCAATTAGCATACTTCTTTCTGCTCTGAACTTTCAGCGAATATAATTTAGTAGTAGTAGTAACAATAATAACGATTATAAAACAAACTGCAGGTAACTCAATTTGTAGAATCCACTTCTTACTTGCAAGCAGCTGTGGGGCTTCTTGCCAAGAAAGCTCTCCTCTGACTTAACAGGAATGAAAGATTGGGCTCTTCCATCACCAGAGGTTTATATCTCCCACGGGTAGAGAAGGTACTTCAGTGTTCTAAGCCCTCGGGCTTTGACTATAAGTATCTGGATTGCTTTGCACTTCTAATTTCTCCTGTACCTGCAAACACGGCATTGTTTATTCTCTCTAGAGCTTCCCAGAAATATGAAATCAAAGGTGGTGCTGATCTTGTACCTGGAGAACAAGTCCTGACCGGGGGTGGATTATACAATAGGCAAGGTAAGCATGGTGCTTACCATGCTTACCAGGTCATCTATAGTGAAATTGCTCACTACAGGTTAGTAAATAAGTGCAAGTAAGCCCGTGCTTACCTAGCTTACTGAGTCATCCACCCCTGTCAGCAATTGTAAATTTGAAAAGAGGCTTCGATTCTATAGGAAGGTGGTATGGAGCTGGGAGAGAGACAGATGCCAGGCACACCTAAAACCAGAATCTTTGATGTGGTGAAAAACTTGAAATTGTTCACTACAGAAGATCTGGTAAGCAAGGTAAGCACTGTGCTTACCTTGCCTACTGGATAATTCGCCCCTGGTCCTGACAATCTAGCAGTGTCCCTTTTCATTGTCTAAGAAGAAGGTAAAGGATCTCTCAGCTTGTACTTAAGCTAACGTGTATTAGTTTGAAGTCCTTTGACTATGAAGGAGCCCTGATGGTGCAGTAGCTAAGCACTTGGCTGCTAACTAAAAGGTTGGCCATTCAAATCTACCAGCTACTCTGTGGGAGTAAGATGTGGCAGTATGCTTCAGTAAAGATTATAATCTTGGAAACATATGGGGCAGTTCTACTCTGTCCTAAAGCATTGCTGTGAGTTGGAATTGACTCGACTGCAATGGGTTTGTTTTTACGGGTCTTGGAAACCCTGGTGGTGTAGTCGTTAAGAGCTTGGCTGCTAACCAGAAGGTCAGCAGTTCAAATCCACCAGGAACTCCTTGGAAACCTTATGGGGTGGTTCTACTCTGTCCTATAGGGTCGCTATGAGTCGGAATTAACTCGATGGCAAAGGCATTTGGGCTATGAAGTGCCACTCGATCGAGACCAGCCAAGAAGCCCAAGGCCAGTGGTTCTCAAAATGTCATTCCAGAATGAGCAACATCACACCACCTGGAAACTTGCTAGAAATGCAAATTCTCAGGCCTTAAAACAGAGTTATTGAATTGGGAACTCAGGAGGAGAGGCCTAGCACTCTGCGCTTGAACACACCCCGTGGGTGACTGGGATGCAGGATCAAATTGCAGACTCAAATGTGCTGCCCCAGGCCAAAGGCTCCCACTGGAGCTGAAGTCACCATGGGACTTCTCTCCTCAGTACAGCTGAACCCTATGCAGACCAAACTCTAGACAGGAGGAAGAGGAAGAAAGAGGTAAGGGAAAGGGAAGCTGGACAAAACGGAAGGGAAGCTGCAACTTCTGCTCAGACATATATGGAAACCACAATAGCCCAGCACTGAAGCATCATGTTCTGTGCTGTGATAAGCTCACTCCCAGTGGTGTGCCGGGGCTGGGGGAAGGAAGGAGGAGACCTGATTTGTAGCTTTTGCTGATTTCCATGGCATAAATTCTCTCACAATGTCTGATTTCAAGCTATCAGTGTGCTGGTTGCTGAACGCAGAGTTGGAAAGAGATGCTTCCAAGTTAATTTAAGCCACTGTGTATCCCGAAAGGAAGAAGAAGCCTTCTTCTCTCCAGCTGCTCTATCCACTGCCCAACAATTTCACCTTTGCCAAATACACTCACAGAAGAAAGGAAGTGTTTTTGGTTACACGCAGCAAAGACTATTTTTACTAGCTTTACTCTTTGTTTAGATTCCTCTTTATAGAGCCCGTTTTTTCTCTGAGAATCAGGCATGATATAATGGGGGGGGGGGGAGGGAATCTGGCCTTGAAGTTAATTCGTCTAAGATCTAGCCTAGACTCTGCCATTAATTAGCTGTATGACCTTGTTCAAATCACTTCTGCTTTCTGGACCTCCATGTGCTTATCAGTAAAATGAAGCAGTTGGGCTGGCTGAATTACAGATAAAGAGTGTTATTTACCACCTCGATCTCAACACCCTCTTTATCACTGACCAGCAATGAGATTTGGCCATACCCCTTGAAAGACATGTCCAACCTGTTGATGATAGAATTTCTTTGTAGAATCTAACCAGCTGCCTTGAAAGCTAAACCTCCCATAGGCAATTCCTTGGAAAACAAGGACTCAAATCTGCCACAATCTTAAAAATCAAACAGTGGACTAATGGAAAGTGTTAGCTTTGGAACATGGTAGACTGGTTTTTAATTCAGTCTCAACCACTTTACTACTGTGTATAAAAAAAAAAAAAAAACTTTACTACTGTGTAGCTTAAGGAAAATCACTCAACTTCTGTGAACTGTAGTTTTCTTATTTGTAAGATGGAGTAGTGATACATTTCTTACAGGCTTGTGTGACTATTAGTGAAATAGTGTACAATGGTAGAACAAGTCCTCAAGAAATGACAAAAATTGCAATATTAATAAGGAATTATGAATATCAACTAAAGCAAATTATAAAAGGAAAATTGAAAATAATAAAGAGACCCAAAGTGTTGTGATTTAGAAAAGATTCTAGATGGGCATGTTTTGAGTCTTCAAATATTTGAAGAAATTAACCTTATTTAGCTTGGCCACCTACAGTAGAACTAGGAGAAACCGGGTTCACGGGAGGCAGATTTGGGCTCAACATCAGAGAGAACAACCTCTCAATCACGGCTCTTCAGAGGTGCCATGGTCTGCTGTAAGAGGGAATGAGTGCCCTCTCACCACACATGGTCATTGGTTCTTAGGTCAGGGTTTCTCCAACATTCATGTGCGTATGAATCACCTGGGAATCTTGTTATAATACAGGTTATAATTCAGTGGGTCTGGGCTGGGGCCTGAGCTTTTGTGTCTCTGAGAAGCACCCAGATGTTGGTGATGCTGTCAATGCGTCCATGGATTGTTGACTGTATTTAGAGAAGTAGCGAGGCTTTATTTTACGGCATTCATTCTCAACAGGGTAATACCTCCCCCAAGGGGTTAAAACTTTTTTGAGGTGAGGGCAGAAAAAATCTTACATTTTTTGTATGTAAAACACAGGTACACATATAATACATAAAGAGATGTGTACAGCATATCTGTGGTGTTAAAATTCCATGGCAGGGGGAGCGATTAGGAAAAAAAATGTCTAAAAGAGCTACTGGGGAAGAGGACTGATAATAAAAAAAAGACTGAGAGTCACTATCTTTCCGGCCAGAATGTGGATAAACTAGCAGGCTCAGAGAGGAGAGGGGCCTGCCCCATCAGTGGTGACGGCCGGAGTGTTCAGTTACCACCAAGCCATGCTCTTCTTACTCCAGGAAATGGCAGAAAGCCCCTAGATGAGGGGACCATAGGGGTTCTAGATTAAAATCCCATCTAATGGGAAGACAATGGTTTTCACAGCCTCTCTACCCTCAGCCTCTCAGTGTTATAAGAACCCTACTCAGTAATCCCTGGAGAGGTAAACAACTCCACAGTCCCACAGGTGGTGTAATTTACCAACAAGCCTCAGGGTCCCAGAGGTCCAATGTAGTTTTCAGACTCAAAAGAAGCAAAATTAAGGGCTGAAACCCCCAGCGTGGCTACCTCAGCAAACAGTGAACCACCAGAGTGCTTTTACCCTGGATCTTCTGGGAAGTTGCTAAACCCCTACAATGGTGCAGAAGAGGCACTTAAGGACTCCAAGAGCTCAGGCTTCTAACCAAAATGTGGGCAGTTCGAATCCACCAGCTGCTCCTTGGAAACCCTGTGGGGCAGTTCTACTCTGTCCTGTAGGGTCTCTATGAGCCAAATCGACTTGACAGCAATGGGGTTTTTTTTTTTTTTTTTTTTTTTTTTTAACTCTCCTTCACCTTCTGGCCCTGGGGGCTTTACCAACTGGTGCCAAATGGTTACGTGTCCTTGGATGGGGCAAACAGTTAAGCACTCACTACCAGCTGAAAGGTTGGCAGTTCGAACTGAGCCACAGGCTCCTTGGAAGACAGGCCTGATAATCTGCTTCTAAAAGGTCACAGTCTTGAAAACCCTATGGGGGTACAGGGCTAATAGTCTACATGAGCCATGGCCTCACCTACCTTGAGACCAGAAGAACTAGGTGGTGCCTGGCTACCCCTACCAACTGTTCTGATCAGGGCCACAATAGATGGACCCGAATATAACGGGAGAAAAACATGGAACAGAACTCAAATACTTAAAAAGTCTAGACTTACTGAACTAGTTGAGACTGGAGGATTCCCTGAGACTATCACCCTGAAAAACTCTTTGAACCTTGAGTTGAAACTATCCCCTGAGGTCACCTTTTAGTGAAATAACAGATTGGCACACAAAATAAAGGATTTTACCTATGAGTATGGTGCTTCATTAAAAAAAACATCCATGTGACCACCAGACGGAGTCTAGCCCAACTAGATGGTGCCCAGCTACCACCACTGACTGCTCTGACAGGGTTCAGGACAGAAGGTGCCAGGCAGAAGAGGAGAAAAATGTAGAACAAAATTCTAACTCACAAGAAGAGACCAGACTTACTGGCCTGACGGAGACTGGAGAAACCCCAAGAATAGGTACACACTTTCAGCTCAGTAATGAAGTCACTCCTGAGGTTCACCCTTCAGCCAAAGATTAGACAGACCCATAAAACAAAAGGAGACTAAAGGGGTATACCGGCCCAGGGGCAAGGACTAGAAGAGAGGAGGGGACAGGAAAGCTGGTGATTGGGAACCCAAAGTCAAGAAGAGAGAGTGTTGACATGTTGTGGGGTTGGTAACCAATGTCACAAAACAATATGTGTACTAATTGTTTAATGAGAAGCTAGTTTGTTCTATAAACCTTCATCTAAAGTACAATTAAAAAAAGAAAAATTTGTATGAGACCAAAAAGTCAACAGCTGCTCTAAAGCAAAGATGAGAAGATAAGGGGGCAGGGAAACTAGAGTACTGGAAACGGAACCATCAAAACACAATTAATGAAATTGTTGACATATTGTGAAAAATGTAACTCATGTCACTGAACGATCTGCATCAAAATCGTCAAATGGAAACCTAATATGCTATGTAAATTTTCACCTAAAATGTAATAAAATGCAATTAAAAAAAAAACACTATGGAGTGCAGTTTTACTCCGCACACGAGATTGTCATGTGTCAGAATCAACTCAATGGCAGCAAACAGCAACAACAATCAAGTGGTTACTGCCCTTGGCTGCTAACTAAAAGGCTGGAAGTTAAGTCCATCCAGAGGCACCTCCGAAGAAAGGCATGGCAATCTACTTCTGAAAAAAAAAAAAAAAATCAGCCATTGAAAATCCTATGGAACACAGGTCTGTTCTGACACACATGGGGTTCCCATGAGTCAAAATCAACTTGACAGCAGCTGCTACTGGCTCCCATCCTGGGCAGAAGAAAGGTGGCACTCTTAACTTCTGTGTCCCTCAGTCCTGACATCACCACCTGGTGTAAACTTTCTGAGCCTCAATTTCCTAATCTACAAAACAATAGTGCCTAACTGGGGATGCTTGTCCTCTCAGGACATTGCTGGAGGATTAAATGAGATAAGGCAGCAGGAGGCACAGAGTTAGTCCCTCCTTAGTTGCCGCTGTTCTTACTGTTGTCCCTGTTATTGCCAAAACAATGGTGGGTAAAATTAAACTCCATAAATGTTTGTTTAATTACTGAATGACTGGGTGCAGTCTGTTTACTCCTGTTTCTCTGTCATGTTCATGCTGTACTTCTCTGGAGTTTGCACGTGTTTTCTTAGGAAGGGTCTGCTGACCACAGGGCCATCGAGGGCTGTATGAGCCAACCTGACAGCTCCCTGCCCCTCCACTTCATGCCAGCCTTGCTGGGGATCTCAGCAGCCAGTGTGGCCAACATTTGCTGATCATGGCTCCTTGGAGTAGAAGTCTTTTCTTGATCCCAGCATGATCCATT
Organism: Elephas maximus indicus; assembly: GCF_024166365.1. Lineage (NCBI taxonomy): Eukaryota > Metazoa > Chordata > Mammalia > Proboscidea > Elephantidae > Elephas > Elephas maximus. The sequence goes on along the minus strand of NC_064837.1, from coordinate 38,484,870 downwards.
TCCTCGCTTTCTTTCTTTGGTGGATTCGTGAAATAAACATTGAGGAGTCACTTAACTTGTCTTCTATGGCCTGATAATCTATATGCCCTGTCATTCTAACCAGACATGGCAGCAGGATTCCAGCAAACTGCTTCCAATGAGCATACCCAGGGCTCCGCAAACATTTCTTAAAGGGCCAGGTAATAAATATTTTAGACTTGCAGGTTATATGGTCCCTGTCACAATTACTGAACTCTGCTACAGTAGTTGTGCAAAAACAGCCACAGGCAGTATGTAAATAATGGACATGGCTGTGTTCCAATACAACTTTATTTTCAAAAACAGGTGGTGGCCCAGATTTGGCCTGGGGCTGTAGTTTGCTAACCCTTGCTATATACTATTGTCTGATTTTCAATTTCTAAAATGCTTTTCCTTTTTAAAATTCATTCTTAACCTTCCCTGTTTCATCACGTGGGTCATGTTTCCCTTCTCTTCATGCCACTAGAGGCCTAATAGTTTGCTTGGGAATCTCATCATGCTTACAGTGAAGTTAAAACAAAAAACAAAACCATGAGAGCTTCACACTTGTTCTTTTCTCCTGGTTGATTACTTGACTGTATCATTCACTACTGGAGATGAACAACCATCCTGTCATAGCATGGCTCTATCCCTGCCCCTGTCATGGAGATCCATACATTCTGCCACTGGGATTCAGGACAGTGTAAAAATCATTACGCATGAATCTTTAGTCAGACTTCTGGGGCTCAAGAGCAGTTCTGCACTTGTTAGTTGTGTGACCTTGGCAAATTATTTCATATCTGAGCCTCAGTTTCCTCCCATAAGAAGGGTTATTTGAGATAATGTATGTAAAGTATCTGGTACGTAGTGAGTTTTTAATTTATATTAACTGCTGTTATTCAGAAATGTTTGGACATATAGATCATTTATCGTGGCAGACTTCCTCAACAGGCCTATTTTTATGAATTAATTCAGTGGAGAAGTGTTTGTGAGGGATCCTGGCAGCAGAGAAGTGTGGTGTGGGGATGGGGTGGATAGTGTAGAACCTGGTTACACCAAGCGTGGTCTGTGAGCCAGCAGCTCTAGTTTATTCACTTTAAAAACATTTAACTTTCATTATTAGCTTGAACTGAGACATAAATAATCCAAAATGGAAAAAACAAACAAAAAAACAATTTATGACTTCCAAGCTTCTGCAAACAGGAAACAGGCTAAGAAAACTAGTCAACTGCAAATTTGAACTATCTTTCAAGAAAAAGAAGAATGACTCAGTGTGCAGAATCAAGAACACGAAGGGCAGAGCCAAGAGCCATGAAGTATTATTCACAAGCTCAGAGTCAAGCAAGCAAGGAACTGCTAAACATGTGCCTGATCCATTTCAGAATTGCTATGCATCAGATGGCATAGTGGTTAAGCGTTCGGCTGCTAACCAAAAGGTCAGCAGTTGGAATCCACTACCTGCTCCTTGGAAACCCTATGGGGCAGTTCTACTCTGTCCTACAGGGCCTCTATGAGTTGGAAACGACTCGACAGCAACAGGTTTGGTTTTTGGTTTATGTATCAGAAACTCAATGAGCCCTGTTTTTACCTCTTTTTTGCATGAGAAGGTCTATTATGGTCATCCTATACCCATCCAACCATTTTACGTTGGGTGTGAAGTGGATAAAAGACTTGTCTCTATACTTCACAGGCCTACAGATCAACAGGAATTGTACTTGAAGAGTTGAACTTAAGAAGCCATCTGTACTAGGCATGATTTTTTTTTTTTAATTTTTATTGTGCTTTAAGTGAAAGTTTACGAATCAAGTCAGTCTCTCACACAAAAACCTATATACACCTTGCTAAAAGAAAAAAAAAAAATTTTTTTTTTTTTTTTTTTTTGCTACACACTCCCAATTACTCTCTCCCTAATAAGACAGACTGCTCCCTTCCTCCACTCTCTTTTCCTGTCCATTTTGTCAGCTTCTAACCCCCTCTACCCTCTCATCTCCCCTCCAGGCAGGAGATGCCAACATAGTCTCAAGTGTCCACCTGATCCAAGAAGCTCACTCCTCACCAGCATCCCTCTCCAACCCATTGTCCAGTCCAATCCATGTCTGAAGAGTTAGTTTCGGGAATGGTTCCTGTCCTGGGCCAACAGAAGGTCTGGGGGCCACGACCACTGGGGTCCTTCTAGTCTCAGTCAGACGATTAAGTCTGGTCTTTTTACGAGAATTTGGGGTTTGTATCCCGCTGCTCTCCTGCTCCCTCAGGGGTTCTCTCTTGTGTTCCCTGTCAGGGCAGTCATAGGTTGTAGCCAGGCACCATCTAGTTCGTCTGGTCTCAGGATGATGTAGTCTCTGGTTCATGTGGCCCTTTTTGTCTCTTGGGCTTGTAATTACCTTGTGTCCTTGATGTTCTTCATTCTCCTTTGATCCAGGTGGGTTGAGACTCATTGATGCATCTTAGATGGCCGCTTGCTACCATTTAAGACCCCAGATGTCACTCTTCAAAGTGGGATGCAGAAAGTTTTCTTAATAGATTTTATTATGCCAATTGACTTAGATGTCCCCTGAAACCATGGCCCCCAAACCGCTGCCCCTGCTATGCTGCCTTCGAAACATTCAGTTTATTCAGGAAACTGCTTTTGGTTTAGTCCAGTTCTGCTGACCTCCCCTGTATTGTGTGTTGTCTCTCCCTTCACCTAAAGTAGTTCTTATCTACTATCTAATTAGTGAATACCTCTCTCTCGTCCTCCCTCGCTCCTCCCTCTCGTAACCACAAAAGAATGTTTTCTTCTCAGTGTAAACTATTTCTCAAGTTCTTGTAATAGTAATTTTATACAATATTTGTCCTTTTGCAACTGACTAATTTCACTCAGCATAATGCCTTCCAGGTCCCTCCATGTTATGAAATGTTTCACAGATTCATCACTGTTCTTTATCAATGCATAGTATTCCATTGTGTGAATATACCGTAATATATTTATCCATTCATCTCTTGATGGGCACCTCGGTTGCTTCCATCTTTTTACTATTGTAAACAGTGCTGCAATAAATGTGGGTGTGGATATATCTGTTCATGTAAAGGCTCTTATTCCTCTAGGATATATACCGGGGAGTGGGATTGCTGGATCGTATGGTAGTTCTATTTCTAGCTTTTTAAAGAAGCGCCAAATCGATCTCCGAAGTGGTTGTACCATTTTACATTCCCACCAGCAGTGTATAAGTGTTCCAATCTCTCCACAGCCTCTCCAACATTTATTGTTTTGTGTTTTTTGGATTAATGCCAGCCTTGTTAGAGTGAGATGCATTTCTCTAATTGCTAATGATCATGAGCATTTCCTCATGTATCTGTTAGCTACCTGAATGTCTTCTTTAGTGAAGTGTCTGTTCATATCTTTTGCCCATTTTTTAACTGGGTTGTTTGTCTTTTTGTGATTGAGTTTTCGCAGTATCACGTAGATTTTGAGATCAGGCGCTAATCGGAAATGCCATAGCTAAAAACTTTTTCCCAGTCTGTAGGTAATCTTTTTACTCTTCTGTTGAAGTCTTTGGATGAGCATAGGTGTTTGATTTTTAGGAGCTCCCAGTTATCTAGTTTTTCTTCTGCATTCTTAGTAATGTTTTGTATACTATTTAAGCCATGTATTAGGGCTCCTAACGTTGTCCCTTTTTTTCTTCCATGATCTTTATCATTTTAGATTTTATATTTAGGTTTTTGATCCATTTTGAGTTAGTTTCTGTGCATGGTGTGAGGTATGGGTCTTGTTTGATTTTTTTGCAGATGGATATCCCGTTATGCCAGCACCATTTGTTAAAAAGACTGTCTTTTCCCCATTTAACTGTTTTGGGGTCTTTGTCAGTTATCAACTGCTCATATGTGGATGGATTTATGTCTGGATTCTCAATTCTGTTCCATTGGTCTATGTATCTGTCGTTGTACCAGCACCAGGCTGTTTTGACTACTGTGGTGGTATAATAGGTTCTAAAATCAGGTAATTTGTACTTCTTTTTCAGTAATGCTTTACCTATCCAGAACCTCTTTCCCTTCCATATGAAGTTGGTGATTTGTTTTTCCATCTCATTAAAGAATGTCGTTGGAATTTGGATCAGAATTGCCTTAAATCTATAGATTGCTTTTGGTAGAATAGACATTTTTATAATGTTAAGTCTTCCTATCCATGAGCACGGTATGTTTTTCCACTTACGTAGGTCTCTTTTGGTTCCTTCCAGAAGTGTTTTGTAGCTTTCTTTGTATAAGTCTTTTACATCTCTAGTAAGATTTATTCCTAAGTATTTTATCTTCTTGGGGGCTACTGAAAATGGTATTGATTTGGTGATTTCCTCTTCAATGTTCTTTTTGCTGTAGTAGAGGAATCTCTTCTGACTTTTGTATATTTATCTTGTATCCCAATACTCTGCTGAACTCTTCTATTAGTTTCAGTAGTTTTCTGGAGGATTCCTTAGGGTTTTCTGTGTATAAGATCATGTCGTCTGCAAATAGAGATAATTTTACTTCTTCCTTGCCAATCTGGATGCCCTTTATTTCTTTGTCTAGACTAATTGCCCCGGCTAGAACCTCCAGCACAATGTTGAATAAGAGCGGTGATAAAGGGCATCCTTGTCTGGCTCCCGTTCTCAAGGGAAATGCTTTCAGGATCTCTCCATTTAGGATGATGTTGGCTGTTGGGTTTGTATAACCGCCCTTTATTACGTAGAGGAATTTTCTTTCTATTCCTATTCTGCTGAGAGTTTTTTATCATGAATGGGTGTTGAACTTTGTCAAATGCCTTTTTTGCATCAATTGATAAAATCATGTGATTCTTGTCTTTTGTTTTATTTATGTGAGGGATTACATTAATTGTTTTTCGAATGTTGAACCATCCCTGCATACGTGGTATGAATCCTACTTGGTCATGATGAATTATTTTTTTGATCAGTTGTTGAATTTTATTGGCTAGAATTTTGTTGAGGATTTTTGCATCTACATTCATGAGGGATATAGGTCTGTAATTTTCTTTTTTTGTGGTGCTTTACCTGATTTTGGTATCAGGCATATGCTGGCTTCATAGAATGAGTTTGGGAGTATTCCGTCCTTTTCTACGCTTTGAAATACCTTTAGTAGTAGTGGTGTTAACTCTTCTCTGAAAGTTTGGTAGAAATCTGCAGTGAAGCCATCCAGGCCAGGGTTTTTTTTTGTTGGGAGTTTTTTTTTAAATTACCTTTTCAATTTCTTCTTTTGTTATGGGTCTATTTAGTTGTTCTACCTCTGTTTGTATTAGTTTAGGTAGGTAATGTGTTTCTAGGAATTCATCCATTTTTTCTAGATTTTCAAATTTGTTAGCGTACAATTTTTCATAGTAATCTGATATGATTCTTTTAATTTCAGTTGGGTCTGTTGTAATATCGTCCTCCTCATTTCTTATTCGGGTTATTTGCTTTCTCTCCTGTTTTTCTTTTGTCAGTTTGGCCAATGGTTTATCAATTTTGTTGATTTTTTCAAAGAACCAGCTTTTGTTCTTGTTAATTCTTTCAATTGTTTTTCTGTTTTCTATGTCATTTAGTACTTCTCTAATTTTTATTATTTGTTTTCTTCTGGTGCCTGAGGGTTTCTTTTGTTGCTCTCTTTCTGTTTGTTCAAGTTTTAGGGATAATTCTTTGATTTTGGCCCTTTCTTCTTTTTGGATGTGTGCATTTATTGATATAAATTGACCTCTGAGCACTACTTTCGCTGTGTCCCAAAGGTTCTGATAGGAAGTGTTTTCATTCTCATTGGATTCTCTGAATTTCTTTATTCCATCCTTAATGCCTTCTATAATCCAGTCTTTTTTGAGCAGGGTATTGTTCAGTTTCCAAGTGTTCGATTTCTTTTCCCTGCTTTTTCTGTTATTGATTTCCACTTTTATGGCCTTATGGTCAGAGAAGATGCTTTGTAATATTTCAGTGTTTTGGATTCTGCTAAGGTTTGCTTTATGACCTAATATGTGGCCTATTTTAGAGAATGTTCCATGTGCACTAGAAAAGAAAGTATACTTGGTTGCTGTTGGGTGGATTGTTCTGTATATGTCTACAAGGTCAAGTTGGTTGATTGTGCCATTTAAATCTTCTGTGTCTTTATTGAGCTTCTTTCTGGATGTCCTGTCCTTCACCGAAAGTGGTGTGTTGAAGTCTCCTACTATTATTGTGGAGCTGTCTATCTCACTTTTCAATGCTGATAGAGTTTGTTTTACGTATCTTGCAGCCCTGTCATTGGCTGCATAAATATTTAATATGGTTATATCTTCTTGGTGTATTGTCTCTTTAATCATTATATAGTATCCTTCCTTATCCTTTATGATGGATTTAACTTCAAAGTCTATTTTGTCAGAAATTAATATTGCTACTCCTGCTCTTTTTTGATTGATGTTTGCTTGGTATATTTTTTCCATCCTTTGAGTTTTAGTTTGTGTCTCTAAGTCTAAGGTGTGTCTCTTTTAGGCACCATATAGACGCATCGTGTTTTTTAATCCATCCTACCTCTGTCTGTCTCTTTATTGGTGCATTTCGTCCATTTACATTCGGTGTAATTACGGATAGGTATGAATTTAGTGCTATCATTTTGATGTCTTTTTTTGTGTGTTGTTGACAGTTTCTTTTTCCCACTTAATCTTGTGTGCTGAGTAGATTATATGTTGTCATTTCCTCATATTTGTTGTTGTTGATTTTGTTTCTGCTGAGTCTCTAGTTTTTTCTTGTATTTTATTTTGATGAGTAGGATAGTTTGTCTCCTTTGTGGTTACCTTATTATTTACCCCTATTTTTCAAAATTTAAACCTAATTTGATTTCTTTGTATAGCCGTATCTTCCTGTCTGTATGGAAGATCTATGATTACATTTCTTAATCCCTCTTTATTGTTTTAATGTTGTCTTCTTTTATATAATAATATTGCTGTTAACCTGTTTTGAGCTTTTTTTTATAATCTTGCTTTGTTTTTTTGATTTCTCTGTCTGGGTTGACTTCTGATTGCTCTGCCCATTGTTCTAGTCTTGGGTTGATACCTGATATTATTGATTTTCTAACCAAAGAACTCCCTTTAGTATTTCTCGTAGTTTTGGTTTGGTTTTTATGAATTCCCTAAACTTCTGTTTATCTGGAAATGTCCTAATTTTACCTTCATATTTAAGAGACAGTTTTGCTGATTATATGATTCTTGGCAGGCAATTTTTTTCCTTCAATTTTTTAAATATATCATCCCATTGCCTTCTTGCCTGCTTGGTTTCTGCTGAGTAGCCCAAGCTTATTCTTATTGGCTTTCCTTTGTAGGTGACCTTTCGTTTACCCCTAACTGCTCTTAAAATTCTCTCTTTATCTTTGGTTTTGGCAAATTTGATTATAATATGCCTTGGTGACTTTCTTTTAACATCTACTTTATGTGGAGTTCAATGAGCATCTTGGATAGATATCTTCCCATCTTTCACAATATCAGGGAAGTTTTCTGCCAACAAATCTTCAACAATTCTCTCTGTATTTTCTGTTATCCCTTCCTGTTCTGGTACTCCAATCACTCGTAGGTTATTTCTCTTGATAGAGTCACACATGATTCTTAAGGTTTCTACATTTTTTAAAATTCTTTTATCTGATTTTTCTTCAAATATATTAGTGCCAAGTGATTTATCTTCGAGCTCAGAAATTCTGGCTTCTACTCGCTCAATTCTGCTCCTCTGACTTTCTATTCAGTTGTGTACTTCTGTAATTTTATTGTTAATCTTCTGAATTTCTGATTGCTGTCTATCTATGGATTTTTCCAGCTCATTAAATTTTTCATTATGTTCCTGGATAATCTTTCTAATTTCTTCAATTGCTTTATCTGTGTGTTCCTTGATTTGTTCCACGTATTGCCTCGTTTCCTTCCTGATGTCTTGAAGGGTTCTGTATATAAATCTTTTGTATTCTGGTTCTGGTGATTCCAGGAATGCACTTTCATCTAGAAGATCCATGGATTCTTTGTTTTGAGAGCTTGTTGAGGTGATCATGGTCTGTTTCTTTATGTGACTTGATATTGATTGTTTTCTTCAAGCCATCTATAAGTTATTGTATTAGTTTATGCTTGCTTACTGTGTCGTAGTTTCTTGCTTTGTTTTGTTTTGATATACCCAGATGGGTTGCTTGAGTGAGCTAGCTTTATTATTTTCACCTTTGGAGCTCTGATGTCCTGTCCCCAGCTGGCTAGAGCTGTTATCAGGTATATCGGTCTAGGAGTCCATTCACTTTTCTTGTATGAATTCAGCTCAGGTGTCCAGGTAGCTGATCATCAAGTGTGTGGTACAGGCTCTGTCCTACAGTCTTAGAGGGGCAGGGGTAATTGGTGTATGTACCGGTATCTGATTGCAGCAGGGGGTAAAGCTCTGAACAAGGCAGGGGGCTGAGAACGACCCCCAAGTGTCTCTGAGGAGAGCACGTCCCTGTTCCCTAGAGTGTGCAGGTGGGTGGGTTCTGCAGACAGACCATGGACACCCAAAGTTCTTCTTTTTAAGGACTGGGAGGTACCAGTTATCCTTTGACCCCTGTCACCTGTGGCTGGGTGACCTGAGTGAAGCTACCAGTTCTTAGGTTCCTGATGTGGGTAGGTGAGGATCTTGTTTAATAGGCAAAGCAATGTCAAACATCAAACACCCACCTCTCCACCGCACAGCTGAAATGGCTGGAGCCTGCCAACAAGGGCCTATTCTCCCAAAATAGGCCCACACAGGTCCATGCAGAAGGGAAAGGTGCTCAAAGTCCACGGACAGTTTATGCCTGGACAGAAGCCGCTCCTGTCCTGAGCTCCCCCAGTTAGTGGAGTTGACAAATTCTGTTTTCCCCCAATTGCGAATTTTTTCCTTCTCCAAGGCTGGGAGGATGGCTCTAGGCACTCAACAGTGCGTTTCTCAGGCCCAGGGAATTCAGCCACTGAGCCGGCTTGGGGGTGGGACGGGGGGTGCAGTAAAATATATGCCGAGAGTGCCGTTTTTCTCTGGTTCCGGAGGTGTAAGTAGGCTGTGTGGCTGGCTGCTTCTCCCTAAGGAAACTGCGGCCGAATGCTAGTACCAGCTGGCCACCACTGCTCTGGGAATGGTGCCTATGGGCTCCCCGCGATTCAGGTCTGGTAACTCCTCTCCGCTTCTGAACCGTCTCTCCCTCCCCTGCCCCTCATTTCATTTTCTAAGCTTGCCTTTGCATCTCAGGGCTCCCAGCTTGTCACAAATATACTCGTTTCACTTGTTTTTTTGGGTCTTTGTTATAAAGAGGGCTCACTGGAAGCATGTATCTATTCCGCCATCTTGGCTCTGCCTCCCATACTGGGCATGATTTTGATTACAAGATCCTGGACTTCAGTGCAATAATGGAATGAGAATTTTAGAGGCCTTGGGAGGAGGTGAGTGTATTTTGCATGTGGGTTGAAGTAAATAATTTGTGATCTGAGGGGAGATAAGGGGGGTTTAAAAGGTGTTTACAAGCTCACTGACATGCCTTTCTTCAAAAGGTGGATCCTAGTTCTCCTTGAATTTAGGCTGGACTCACTTCTAATGAACAGAAGGTGGGAGATGTGACACTTTGACTTCCGAGGAAAGGTCACAAAAAGCATAAATTTTGTTTGGCTCATTTTCTTTTGGAGAACTCACTATGTGGGAAGACAACCACCATGCTATGAAGACACTCAAGCAACCTTTTGTAGAGGCTTATGTGTGAAGTAAGTGAGGCCTACCACCAACAATTTGGGCCTGTCCATATGGAGCCCGGGGCAGCTTAGGGTCTTATAATTTCCTACACCCTCTCCCAGTAGGCTGAGAGTTTTACCACCACCCAGTCCCATCTAGGCCTCGGCTCTTGTCACTGAAACCACTGGGTGGGCAAGAATGACACCTGGGCTCTCAAGAGGAAAGCTCTTGTAGGTCTTCAAGGTATGAAGGACTGCACCTCCTGAACGTAGGACAAGTGAAGACTTACAAATGATGTCTTTTCTAAGCTGGGTGTCAGTTCTGCCTCCTCATCTCCCTTCTCATCCAAGGCCTGATTCTGAGGCCGGCACACCTTGAGAACACTGGAAATAAAGGCCTATGATTCCAAACACATTTGGATTTATCCCTCCAGAGTTGAAGGGCAAGTTGTTCCCCCCCCCCCCCCCCAGGTTGGCTACCTGATCTACATCAGAATTAACTACAATAATTGGAAGGACCTAAACTGCCCCTGGCAACATCTGCCTGGGTTGCTATATAAGTCCTCAGGACCTGAAGAGTAACTATGTTCCATTTTGCAAGATCCTCTATGCTGTGGATCCAAATGCCATCCATCCTTCGAAGCTCACACGCTCTCAGCACTCTGACAGTCCATGCTCAGGCCAGCCTGTCTTATGGTTTGCAAATCTCTGTAGCTGTAAGTCAAATCAATGTTTTCCCTCTCTGCTCTCAGATAAATGGAGATCGGCTCTTCATTTCACGTTTAATTTCCAGCTCAAGGGACCAAGTTTCATTTTGTTCAGAATAAATAACAAATGATAAAGATGAATGAATTGATATTTCATTCATTACTTTTGATCCCAGGGAGAGGGTGAGGCTACAGTATCCATTTTCACAGGTTTCTCTGATATGGAAAGAGCCCGAGACTTGGGGACAAAAGAACAGGAATAAAGTCCTAGTTCTGCGTCACCTTGAATAGTCTGTTAGCCTGATGGCGTTCCAGTTTACTTAGTTTTTAACGTGGGGATCAGATTGAGGATTATGTAAGATGGAATTTACAAAGACATTTTGTACCCTGCAAATTTCTATGCCTAAGGAAGGGGATGTTTTTATTTTCAAAGATGGGCGATGATTCAAATCTTAGCTCACTGACAGTGTAGAATTAGAGTTTCTGTTTACCAAAATTCATATCACAGATTACACAGTGTTAGCGGGGAAATGGACAGAGAGTTCTTAAGTTTAGGCTACCATGTTTCCTCAAGAGAATCTAATTATGTCCGTAAATGGATGCCTCTCTGGAATTGATAGACAGGGGTGAACTCCTACTTAAGATGAAAGGCAATTTGATGCGTCTTGTTAAAATATAGAGAATCAACTCTAAAGAAATAGAGTGCTCAGGGTCTTCTTCCCACACATTCTCTTCCTCTAAAATTGCTTTTCCCATTTTTTTAAATTTGTTTTTATTTTTGAAGGATCAGTCCCTCGGGAAGAAAACTCAGTAAATTTGATCTCTACCAATATTTTCAATAGAAGAAATCTCAACCACACCAGGTCAAATTTCATGGGAAAGTGAGTCTGAGCTTGCTCATAAAATGAGCATATTCATTCATTTAATCATTCCCTTTGAAAAAGTTAGAGCTTCATTGAAAGGTTTTTCAGTTGACAGGCCTCCATATCCATTGAATTTCTCTCACAGGCACATGGGGATGAGGAGGTCACCTCTGCCCTTGGCTGGGATTCTAGGAGTCAGAACCGGGATCATAGAGGTAGAAGGATTTGGCAAAGTCTCTAGGCCTTCTGTCCTGTGTCCCTGTCATTTTTATCTGCAAACCTAAACTTTGCTTTTTGCCTCACCCTGTTTGGACTGATGTCTAGATTTCAAGTGATCTATTTGTTTCTGATCTAATACTCTCCTTGGATGGTGCACCTGTGAATTGTCTTTTAGGGACCTTATCCCATAACCAGAAGTCCTGGTGGTGCAGTGGTTAAGCACTCAGCTGCTAACTGAAAGGTCAGCTGTTTGAACCCACCAGCTACTCCACAGGAAAAATATGTGACAGTCTGCTTCCATAAAGATTTACAGCCTTGGAAACCCTATGGGGCAGTTCTACTCTGTCCTATAGGGTAGCTATGTGTTGGAATCGACTCAATGTCGATAGGTTTTGTTTAGTTTTTTTATTCCACAACCATGGGCAAAAGGTACCATGTCTCTTTCCCGGCCTGTGTTTTGGGGACAATCTTAAAACTTACTTATCTGAGGTGAGGTCTAGAAACTTGAAAATTGCCCCCTTTATATTCAGAATAAGATCTAAAGTACCTGATACAGAGTGTACACTAAGTAAGTGTAGCTGTCTTTCAGTGCTTCACCGGTTCTTCCCAGTTCCATCATGTCCGAGGAAGGAAAACCAGAACAGACCCTGTTTTAAAAATTTGGGTAAACTGGGATGTTAACTAGAACTGGGAAAATTATGGGTCAAAGCCCTGCTAGAAACCTAACCTCTTTCTTAGAAAACAAGGGCAGTGTACACATTACCTTGCAACCAAATCTCTTGCCTGGAGGATTTTGAGTAGAGTCCTAAATGGTGGTGTCCTACTCAAAGATGGTGGCCAACCGCACCTCTTTGAATGTGTGTCGCTCTCCACGGTCCTGCCAAAAATCCAATCTCATGCATCAGGCTCCTGAAAGGGCTCACTATGTCTCTTCTGAGTCTCACATTCCAGGGCTTTGACCTGTAATTTTTCCCATTCTGGTTATTGTTCTGGATCACCCAAATTGTAAAAATTTGTAAAAATTTGGGTGTGTTTCCAGTTTTACTTTGTTGGCCATGACTGAATTGGTTTGAACTGGTTTGAAGCCCTGGTTTCCTTCCACCTCTTTAGTTACAGAATAAGGACTTTAGTCTGATGAACCACGGATTTTAGAGTCTGCCCTTGTACGTTAAAGTTCTTGGTTTGGAAGCCAGATTCATGGGCAACCAGCTCAGTGATACGAGGTTTAGACAATACACTGGATATAAAGGAGTTTCCTTGGAACCATTTGCACCAGGTACCTTTCCTTTGCAGCCCTGCTATTGTTTGCAGACAGAATGGCTAAAGGTTATTTCTGATCCCTTAAGGATCCTATCAGGATTTACATCAGTAATTAAATGCATGCTGCGTAAGGCAACCGAATGCATCCAACAGTACAATTTCAAGCAGGAAATAGCAAATTACTCCCATTCACTCCCAAGCCACTACAACGCTTATTTGAACACTTTATCTTGGTCCAGCTGCCAGAAAACTTTCATTCTCTTCCCTTACATTCAGGGAACCGCCTTTCCTTGAATATCTGAACTCGGAAACATTTAACATTCTCCCAGGAAATAACTGCATTCAAAGCTATTGTTTTTAAGTGCCAGTGTGATTGACTTGAAAGTAACTTGCGTAAATCAGTGGTGTTGATTACTAAACACAATGGTAATTACTAGGGAGAATAATGAAAACACAATATAGTCATATGAACAATATGTGAACAATTGAAAGTGGAACTATAATTGACTTTTAATATCATATACTGCAGTTAAAGGAACAGGTCTGGCAGAGATGTGGCTTGCATGCTGCTGCTACTTTCCCTGTCTCCCAATCCCTGCAAGTATTGTTAGTAATGACAATTTGACTCTGTGCCTACCTGTACCCTTTGCCGTCGGGCCGCTTCTGACTCATAAAGCCCAAACTCATTGCCATTGAGTCAATTCCAACTCATAGCGACCTCATTGGACAGAGTAGAACTGCCCCATAGAGTTTCCAAGGAGCTCCTGTGGATTCAAACTGCCAACCTTTTGATTAGCAGCCATAGCACTTAGCCACTATGCCACCAGGGTTTCCATTCTGACTCATGGCGACCCTATAGGACAGAGTAGGACTGACCCATAGTGTTTCCAAGGAGCAGCTGGTGGATTTGAACTGCCAACCTTTTTTTAGCAGTTGGGCTCTTAACCACTGTGCCACCAGGGCACCAATTTGACTCTAGTGCTTAATAAAAATCTGCTAGGTTGAGTTGCATTTGTACAGTGTTTGGCCTTCCACAAAGCATTCACAATGCTGATCACGTTTAACCCTCACATTGACTGTGCTATTGAGGGAGGACCGGGTAGGGAGCTGAGGTACAAAGAGTAAAAAGAACTTTCCTGGGGTTAAAAGGAAACATCCCCACACCTCCATAACTCTAGCCCAGTGTCGTTTGCACGACATCAGAGCTATCTCTACAACAAGGATCAAGATGTAAATGAAGTACCTTATACTTTGAGCAGAGTTTTGCTACAAAGGACCCTGCTGGTTCAAATGGATCCAATCCAGGGCATATAACACTCAGACCTTTGAATCCCAACTCATGGTTTACAGAGCTTTGAGGAGTTACATGCTTGCTTGCCTTACTCTATTTTTAAAGAACAAGAAAAAAGTCCCGTTGTATTATAATAACAACAAAATACGAAACACACAGCCTTAAGGGATTATTTCAAAGTATGTAACTTTCATGACTATCTTGGAAGCTCAGCTGTACCCCTCTGAGCTTATGAGAAAAATTAGAGGTCTTGGCATTTTTTAAGGTGCCCCTGTTCCTAACCATGCCCGTGGCTACTAGAAGATTCAGAAGGACTCTAGGTTTGTGAACACTGTATTTCTTGGTGCCAAGACCATTATACTGAGCCTCCGAATGTCAGCATAATCATTACCTAATTAATTAATTATTTGTATGTCTATTTTGTAAGAGGCACTATGCTAAGCACCAGGAATTCAGTGGTGTACAAAGCCAGACCTAGTCTCACCCCTCAGGAGCTGGTCAGTCTCTAGATAGCTGCCCTTGATTGCCAGGTGAGTTTAGGAACTTCCATTCCATGCTCTATTCACCTTATATGTGAGGTAGATGCCTTATAATCAATACCTGATTGTATAGTAATAATTAGTTTTTGCCCCCTGGTTTGTTGATCCAGCCCATAAGCTTCTCTAGGCCGGGGAATGTGCCCTTCCTTTGTTGTATGTTGCTGTTGTTGGGTGACATTGAGTTGGTCCCAATTCATAACAACCCTGTGTTCAACACAGCGAAATGTTGCCCAGTTTTGCGCCATCCTCAAGATCATTGCTATGTTTGAGTCCATTGTTGCAGCCACTGTGTCAGTCCATCTCGTTAAGGGCCTTCTCTTTTTTTGCTAACCCTCCACCAAGCTGATATCCTTCTCCAGGGACTGGCCCCTCTTTTGTTGTATGCTGTCTTAGTTATCTAGTGCTACTATAACAGAAATACCACAAGTGAATAGTTTGGGCAAACAGAAATTGATTCTCTCAGAGTTTAGGAGGGTTGTTGTTGTTGTTGTTGTTAGGTGCCATCGAGTTGGTTCCGACTCATAGCGACCCTATGCACAATAGAAGGAAACACTGCCCGGTCCTGTGCCATCCTTACAATTGTTGTTATGCTTGAGGTCATTGTTGCAGCCACTGTGTCAATCCACCTTGCTGAGGGTCTTCCTCTTTTCCGCTGACCATGTACTCTGCCAAGCATGATGTCCTTCTCCAGGGACTGATCCCTCCTGACAACATGTCCAAAGTATGTAAGACGCAGTCTTGCCATCCTTGCCTCTAAGGAGCATTCTGGCCGCACTTCCTCCAAGACAGATTCGTTCATTCTTTTGGCAGTCCATGGTATATTCAATATTCTTCACCAACACCACAATTCAAAGGCGTCAATTCTTCTTCGGTCTTCTTTATTCACTGTCCATCTTTCACATGCATACGATGTGATTGAAAATACCATGGCTTGGGTCAGGCACACCTTAGCCTTCAGGGTAACATCTTTGCTCTTCAACGCTTTGAAGAGGTCCTTTGCAGCAGATTTCCCCAATGCAATGTGTCTTTTGATTGCCTGACTGCTGCTTCCATGGCTGTTGATTGTGGATCCTAGTAAAATGAAATCCTTGACAACTTCAGTCTTTTCTCCGTTTATCATGATGTTGCTCATTGGTCCCATTGTGAGGATTTTTGTTTTCTTTATGTTGAGGTGTAATCCATACTGAAGGCCGTGGTCTTTGATCTTCATTAGTAAGTGCTTCAAGTCCTCTTCACTTTCAGCAAGCCAGGTTGTGTCATCTGCATAATGCAGGTTGTTAATGAGTCTTCCTCCAATCCTGATACCCCATTCTTCTTCATATAGCCCAGCTTCTCGTATTATTTGTTCAGCATACAGATTAAATAGGTATGGTGAAAGAATAAAACCCTGACACACACCTTTCCTGACTTTAAACCACACAGTATCCCCTTGTTCTGTCCGAACAACTGCCTCTTGATCTATGTAAAGGCTCCTTATGAGCACAATTAAGTGTTCTGGAATTCCCATTCTTCACAGTGTTATCCATAGTTTGTTACGATCCACTCAGTTGAATGTCTTTGCATAGTCAATAAAACACAGGTAAACATCCTTCTGGTATTCTCTGCTTTCAGCCAGGATCCGTCTGACATTAGCAATGATATCCCTGGTTCCACGTTCTCTTCTGAAACCAGCCTGAATTTCTGGCAGTTCCCTGTCGATATACTGCTGCAGCCGTTTTTGAATGATCTTCAGCAAAATTTTGCTTGCGTGGGATATTAATGATATTTTCTATAATTTCCTTATTCAGTTGGATCACCTTTCTTAGGAATAGGAATAAATATGGATCTCTTCCAGTCAGTTGGCCAGGAAGCTGTCTTCCATATTTCTTGGCATAGATGAGTGAGCACCTCCAGCGCTGCATCTTTTTGTTGAAACATCTCAATTGATATTCCACCAATTCCTGGAGACTTGTTTTCCTCCAATGCCTTCGGAGCAGCTTGGACTTCTTCCTTCAGTACCATCGGTTCCTGATCATACGCCGCCTCTTGAAATGGTTGAATATCAACTAATTCTTTTTGGTATAATGACTCTGTGTATTCCTTCCATCTTCTTTTGATGCTTCTGCATCATTTAATATTTTCCCATGGAATCCTTCACTATTGCAACTAGAGGCTTGAATTTTTTCTTCAGTTCTTTCAGCCTGAGAAACACTGAACGTGTTCTTCCCTTTTGGTTTTCCATCTCCAGCCCTTTGCGCAAGTCATTATAATACTTTACTTTGTCTTCTGGAGAGGCCCTTTGAAATCTTCAGTTCTTTTACTTCATCAATTCTTCCTTTTGCTTTAGCTGCTCAACACTCAAGAGCAAGTTTCAGAGTCTCCTCTGACATCCATCTTGGTCTTTTCTTTCTTTCTTTCTTCAGGGATGATGTCCTTGATGTCATTCCACAACTCATCTGGTCTTCGGTCACTAGTGTTCAATGCATCAAATATACTTTTCAGATGGTCTCTAAATTCAGGTGGGATATACTCAAGGTCATATTTTGGCTCTCGTGGACTTGCTCTGATTTTCTTCAGTTTCAGCTTGAACTTGCATATGAGCAATTGATGGTCTGTTCCACAGTCGGCACCTGGCCTTGTTCTGACTGATGATATTGAGCTTTTCCATAGTCTCTTTCCACAGATGTAGTCAATTTGATTTCTGTGTGTTCCATCTGGCAAGGTCCATGTGTATAGTTGTCGTTTATGTTGGTGAAAGAAGGTATTTGCAATGAAGAAGTCGTTGGTCTTGCGAAACTCTATCATTCGATCTCTGGCATTGTTTCTTTCACCAAGGCCATATTTTCCAACTACTATCTTTCTTCTTTGTTTCCAAGTTTCCCATTCCAATCGCCAGTAATTATCAATGCATCTTGATTGCATGTTTGATCAATTTCAGACTGCAGAAGCTGATCAAAATCTTCTATTTCATCATCTTTGGCCCTAGTGGTTGGTGCGTAAATTTGAATAATAGTCGTATTAACTGGTCTTCCTTGTAGGCGTATGGATATTATCCTATCACTGACAGTGTTGTACTTCAGGATAGATCTTGAAATGTTCTTTTTGACGATGAATGCAACACCATTCCTCTTCGAGTTGTCATTCCCAGCATGGTAGACTATATGATTGTCCGATTCCAAATGGCCAATACCAGTCCATTTCAGCTCACTAATGCCTAGGATATTGATGTTTATGCATTCCATTTCATTTTTGATGATTTCCAATTTTCCTAGATTCATACTTCGTATATTCCAGGTTCTGATTATTAATGGATGTTTGCAGCTGTTTCTTCTCATTTTGATTCGTGTCACATCAGCAAATGAAGGTCCTGAAAGCTTTACTCCATCCAAGTCATTAAGGTCGACTCTACTTTGAGGAGGCAGCTCTTCCCCAGTCGTCGTTTGAGTGCCTTCCAACCTGGGGGGCTCATCTTCCAGCACTATATCAGACAATGTTCCGCTCCTATTCATAAGGTTTTCACTGGCTAATGCTTTTCAGAAGTAGGCTGCTGGGCCCTTCTTCCTAGTCTGTCTTAGTTTGGAAGCTCAGCTGAAACCTATCCTTCATGGGTGACCCTGGTGGTATCTGAATACCAGTGGCATAGCTTCCAGCATCACAGCAACACACAAGCCCCCACAGTACGACAAACTGACAGGAGGGTAGAAGCCCAAATTCAGGGCGTCAGCTCCAAAGGAGGACTTTCTCTGTTGGCACTGGGGAAAGGGCATTATCGTCAATCTTTCCCTGGTCTAGAAGCTTCTCAGCACAAGGGCCCTGGGTCTAAAGGAGGCATTCTACTCCCAGCTCTTCTTTCTTGATGGTAGGAGGTCCCTCTCCTGTCTGCTCACTTCTCTCTTTTATATCTCAAAAGAGATTGACTCAAAATATAACCTAATCCTATAGATTATGCCCTGCTTCATTAACATAACTGCCTCTAATCCTGCCATATTAACATAGTAGAAGTTAGGATTTACAACACATGATGATTACATCAGATTACAAAATGAAGGGCAGCCACACAATACTGGGAATTACAGCCTAACCAATTTGACACACGTTTTTGGAGGACACAATGAAATCCTGAACATATACCTAGGCCCATTGTACCTGCCCCATAGTTCTGCTCTGTCGTATAGGGTCGCTATGAATTGGAATTGACTTGACAGTAACTTTTTTTTTTTAATAGTACCTGCACAGAGAATGGGCCCCACGTAGAAGTGATTAAATAACTTAATGAGTAAATGAAGGAAAGGATTCCTTTGGGGACATATTTGAAGGTTATTGTCTTTGTCACCTCTTAAAAAAAAAAAAAAAAACGTTGCCATCAAGTCAATTCCAGCTCATAGCAACCCTATAGGAGAGTGTAGAGTTGCCCCACAGGGTTTCCAAGGAGTGGCTGGTGGATTCAAACAGCCAACCTTTTGGTTAGCAGGTGAGCTCTTACCCATTGCACCATCAGGGCTCTATTGTCACCTCTACTAGGATGAAATTTTTAGTGAAACCTCTTCATTGTTTGGACCATAGTAGGCATTCAATAAATATTTGTCAAACATGTATTCTTCAAATCAAGGAACATTTCATTTATCTTAAATGTGATCTCATCTAGAGCCTACTTCCCATGGAGTCTCATTCCCAAAGAAGAAAACTCAGCTATCAAAATCCTGAATGGGCCAAAGGCAGATCTCACTGGTCACCCCCTTTTTTGCCTAGAATTTGGCAATGTTGCAACAGCTGTGTATCATTGCAGCCCAAATCCCAAATTAGCATTGCTAAGTGGAAGAATTAGCCAGCCATTACTCCTGGTCCCTTAAACATCTTTTAAAAAAACACGCCGAAGCGACACTGACATTTCTGCTAGAGGCTTTAAATAACCACTAGTTCTGACCGCCGGCTTATAAGCCCAGCAGCCCCTACATGCACACGGTGTCCCTGGCTCCCTGGGTAGCAGATAACTAATCAACACGTCCTGGAAACCCCTTTTAGACCTCAGGCTCCGTTAGCAACAACACAACAAACAGTTGATAGGGCTTCTGGCTGCTTCAAGAATTGTTGCTAAAAAAAGGGGGGCAAAGCTGCAGGTGTTCTTGGCCTTCAGAAGAACGAGATACTAGTGCTGAGTCAAGGCCAGGCATGCTTGGCTGGGCCTAAAAGGAAGTCCTTCGGGTAAGAGTCACGGACTGTTTTGCAAACCAAAGCAAAAGGCAAGCTGGGTGAAAGTATTCCTTTTCCTACTGGACAAATCAACTGCCTCGTTGAATTCTCTGACCCTAGTCTCTGTCCCTCCAAGTCATTATCAATATTTCTTCCAGTTACCCTTTTGAAACAGACTGGAATGTGCCATTTCTGCTTAAAATCCCCATCTGAATGGCTGGGCATATGGAACAATGTCAAGTCTATGGCAAGCATTTAGCTCCCTTCCATGACTTGGCCATAACTTACTTGCCAGCCTTATCTTTGGTTGCTGATGTCTATGAATACTGTGCTCCAGCTTCACGGAACATCATCCCCCAAACCTGCCATGTGCCTTTTGCCTTTGTGCCTTGGATATAAGCCAGTGGTTCCCAAATGAGGGAGATTTTTGCCTCCCAGGAGGACATTTGTCAATGTCTAGAGACACTTTTGGTCATCACAGCTATAGGTAAGTGCTATGGTGTCTAGTGGGGAGACGCCAGGGATGCTGCTAGACATCCTATAATGCATAGGACAGCACCTTCCCCACCCCAGTTCCTCAGCAAAGAATTATCTAGAGTTATCTGGCCAAAAATGTCAAAACTGCCTAGGATGAAACACCCTGGAATAAGTTATTTACTCTTCCTACAATACCTTGGAGCCCTGGTGGCACAATGGTTAAGATCTTGGCTACTAACCAAAAGGATGGCAGTTCAGATCACCAGCTGCTCCTTGGAAACCCCGTAGAGCAGTTCTACTCTCTCCTCTGAGTCAGAATTGACTTGATGGCAAACGGGTTTCGTTTTGCTTAGAGTGCTCTCACTACCTACCTCCTCTCTTCCCTTCCTCCCTCCCTCCCCTCCCCATTGTTGAAATGTTGTTCATCTATCAAGGCACTGCTTAAATTTTCCCTCCTCTGTGAAGTTCCTCTCAACCCTGCTCCCTCTATCTTGTTGCTTTGGTTTCTTTGTTCAGTCTTGTAATATGGTTTCCAAACTTCTATTAAAATAGTTTTAACATTTTATTTAAAATTAAAAAAAATTTAAAGAATTTACTTATCTTTTTCATTGTTGAAAATATACACAACAGAACATACACTGATTGAACAATTTCTACATATATATTTCAGTTACAGTGGTTACATCTTTAAGTTGTACAACCATTCTCACACTCCTTTTCTAAATTGTCCTTTCCCTATTCACATAAGCTCACTGCCCCCTAAATTTCCTGTCTAACCTTTTGAGTTGCTGTTGTCAATCTGATCCCATACAGAGAGTTCTTTAAAGGAGCACAATGCTCAAGGCAGACATTTTTTAGTTTTTAAGCTATACTAGTGTTTGGTTTTAAGACTTCAGGAGGTATTTTTGGTTTAAGGTTTAAAGATTATCTCAGGGCAATAGTTTTGGGGGTTCTTCCAGCCTCCATGGCTCCAGAAAGTAGGGGTTCTGTGAGAATTTGAAATTCTGTTGTGCATTCTTCTTCCTCCTTTTGTGTATGTACAACCAAGGACCTCATGGGATTGGATTTGGTTTCTTGGTTTGGAGGTTTAGGGTCATAGTTTTATGGGACATCCCAGTTAATCAGCCCAATCGTGTTTAGAGCTTCTGTTCTACCTCCCAGTTCATTTTACTGAAAAAATTTTTTTTAAAGCAGCACAGGTAACAAGGATCCTTCTCCCCTTAATAACATGAAAAATCTCCTTGAACCTCCAATTCTCTACTGGGTAGAAGTCCAGACCACACAACCCTGTCCTCCGGTTTCTGTGCCTCATCACAGTCACAGGGCTCAAATGATTGCATCCTTGGCTTGAGAGTTGTCATCATCCTGTGTTTATCAGCTCCTTTCTGCACCACTTCAGCCCGGACAGCATGTGCAGTCTTTCTTCCGTAGTCACAAAACACCCACGCACACAAGGGATTTGTGCAGAGTGGATCTGACTAGAAGGAAGTGTGAAGGGAGTTTACACCAAGGCAGTGCAAACCATTTCAAAGGGAACACTATGCATCTCAGTTCTAAAGCCTGTCGTTGCTGGAGACTCTTGAATAGCTGCTCCCACATTATGCTCCAGGCACAACGCCAGCTTCACTGGCTCCTCTCGCCTTTGGCCTCCCCGGCTCCTCTCGCCTCCGGCTTCACTGGCTCCTCTCTCCTCCGCGTCTCCCGTTCCCTCTTCACCTCTCCCCTCTGGAATTAGCCCTAAGAATTCCAGTTTACTTTCACTTTCTTATGCTTAGGCCTGTTTGCCTCCATTTCCCCAACTCAAATCTATGCCCACCTTTTTTTTTTTTTTTTTACATCTTAATAATTTCTTTTTTTTGTTCCAACAGATTTAATTAGGTATCATTTATACATGGTAAAATTCACTAATTAGCAGGGTACTTTTTTTTTTAACTCCCCGTTACTCCCTCCCCCCTTTCCTGGTAACCACTATTCCTCTTTTGTCTTGAAAAAAGACCTATCCTAGTCATTTCGTAAGAGGGCATTGGTGGTTCTGTGGTAGCAGTCTCGCCTTCCATGAGACAGACCCAGATTGGATTTCCAACCATTGTACCTCACGTGCAACCACCACTGTCTGTCAGTGGAGGCTTGTGGTTGCTATGATGCTGAACAGGTTTCAGCAAAACTTCTGAACTAAGACAGACTAGGAAAAAAAGGCCTGGTAATCTACTTCTAAAAATCAGCCAAAGAAAACCCAGTGGATCATGATGAATCGATTGTGTTGTACATGAGGTCACCATGAGTAGAGGGCCAACTCGACGGTAGTTAACAAGTGTTTTATATAAGTGGGATCATACCATATTTGTCCTTTTGT
Organism: Elephas maximus indicus; assembly: GCF_024166365.1. Lineage (NCBI taxonomy): Eukaryota > Metazoa > Chordata > Mammalia > Proboscidea > Elephantidae > Elephas > Elephas maximus. The sequence goes on along the minus strand of NC_064837.1, from coordinate 38,462,337 downwards.
GCCTGGCTTATTTCCCTTAGCACAATGTTTTCAAGGTTCATACGTACAGTAGCGTGTATCAGAACTTCACCTCTCTTTATAGCTGAATGGTATGCTGTTGTATTAATTCGCCACATTCCGTGCCCACCTTTGCTCAAGTAAATCAGTCAAGATACTCAGAAGGGGAGAAAAAAAAAAAAAGAGGAGAAGTGGGTTTCCAGGTAACAACCTTGGGAAGCAGATTGGGTTAAAAATAGCAATTTTTAAAAAATGTATTTTATTTTGCAATCTGATGCCGTATCTCGAAAATACATTCTTCAAGGACAGAAGCTGAGTGTCAGTTATCTGTACTTCAGGGCCCAGGACAGTGCTGCGACATAGTTGAGATCAGAGAATACTGAGAAGCTGTTCTCCTATTTTTGTGCTGATGTGGAGAGAGGATTAGTTGGGATTTCAAGTAACTTTTGGAGGTTGGGGGCTCTGTCAAGCCTATGTTTGAACTTCACCTCTATAATGGAGAAACAGCCCTAAAAATTAAAATACAAAGGGTGCTAAATGGGGACGCCATCTTTCTTTCCCTTTCACAGCTCATACACATATGCTTTACACTAGATGGGCGAGGCCAGCCCTCTCAACCTTTAATCACTTTTTGCTCCATTACAGAAGGGAACCAATGACAATTAGCCTTCCTTATTCCTTGGTCATTTAGTGCCAGGACGATGATATGTACAGCTTTATGGGTGGGAAGATTTCAAAGGAAGAAGTTTGGACCTGACTTAGGGAAGCTAGTTATCCACTTACAGTACTTGACTTAGCAGAAATCAGTCCTTGCTGTTGGGCCCCTCTCCTGGATCCTGGCACAGAAGCATTCAATCGTCAGCAAACCTCCATTTCCCTCTGGGAAGCTCCAGGTTCAACTGGGCTGTGGTCTTGAAGAGACTCATGTTTAAGGCTGGGGAGGTAGATTATAGGATTCAGGGCCTAGAGTTACTGCTAGTACTACTTCCTCTACCACGTAAGGATTTTGTGGGCCACTCTGGAATTCTGACTGCAATTTTTTCACACTTCCAATAAAAAAATGCATTACAAATAAATTTGTTAACTTGAAGAATACAGTCATTTGAATATACATTTCATTTGCTACTTCCTATAATAACCCAAATAACCCAGTGCCGTTGTGCCGATTCCGACTTATAATAGAAACATGAATAAGAGCAATGTTGAAACATTGCTAGAAGCACTTTCAAAGAGAAAATTGGTAATCTGTATATATAAACATCCTGGAATGAAAGTTGATGTAGTGGAAAAAAGGTAATGGGAAGGCAGGGAACACAAGAAGACCTAATTTCTAATCCCAGTTCTGCCAACACATAGCTTTGAGAATTTAAATCATGGTCTCAGTTTCCTAATCTCACTGTGAAAACAGGATAACAGTAGTTGTCCTGCCAACAGTATAGATTTGCAAGGAGGATCTTGGGAGATGGAGAGTGTGAAAAAGCTTTGGAAAGTTAAAATAGTTTTTCAGAAAATAACAATAACATTGGAGTTATCTGGGCTCACATGGCTAAACTATGTAATTATCTTGTAGCAGTTTTTCAAACAATGGATCATGAACATGGCAAACTGACACTGTCCAGGCCCTGTGCTTGGATAGGTCCTATACTGGGTAGAGATTCATTCACTGATAGTTTCCAAGTATGAAGAGGAGGAAAAGATGGCACTGGACGATGGTTGTGTGAAGATGCTGAGGCCAATAGGCATAAGAACCTTCCAGAGGTTTCCTGACACTACAGGATGGTCATTGGGGACATTCCTTTAGGGCGTTTCAAGGGTGTTTTCCACAGTAGTGGGATGGACCCTGGGTCTCACATACCATAGAGACCTACTGAAAAAATGCCACAGTTCAGTACATTTGTACAAGTTCAGTACATTCAGTACAAGCACCTTCTGGCCCATTTCAGTGCCAAGTACCACTTCTCATACCTGGGGATTAGTTACTAAAACTAAAGGGCTTGTGGACATCTATTTTGGATATAAAGGCTGACATTAGTCTTTCTAGAGACAGATCCAGGGGGAGATCTTCCTTTGCTAACCCTTCAATTTTCCATTACCCGGAAGTGAGGATCCTGTGTGTGAATGCACATCCCCCCCCATACCTTGTGTGTGTGTGGCGGGGGGCGGGGGGAGGGAGGAGGGTTCCTCGTTGAAGTTGGTGGAAGCCCCTTAAGAGGCTCTATGGAACATCTTGGGGTAGAAGTGGTGGGGAAATGTGATTCTGTGGGTGCTGCACATCTCTCAGGAGCACCACCATAGCAAACATACTCCACCAGATGTGAAACCGGCCCCTTAGCAAATCTGAAAAGCACCAAAAAATCCAGGGAAAAGGTGCCTCATGGCTGAAAGCAATAAGCAAAGACAGTGAATGCTTCACAAACCTCTGTATCAATCTTGCCTCTGGTGGAAAGAGAGGGTACCCTCAAATGGGGCAGATGAGGAAAATGTAGTGAAGTGACTATTTATAAAGGGGTGGGGACAGTTAAGGGAAATCAGCAAGGGGTGGGGAAACATGAGAGTTGGCAACAGCTGGGAACCATTACCACCCCTAGGTCTGATGGAGCAAAGGGAGGGCGTGGTTACCTGAGCTCAAAGAGAGCCGTGGGAAAGAAATACTGAACAGGAACTGAAGCCTTGGGTAGAGGAAGACAATGACTAAAATCCTTGGCTCGGTGACTAGGGAGCAAGGATGTAACTACTCTGATCTCATTATCCTCTCACTCTTCATCTCCTGCTAGGAAAACAAAAGACCAAAGACATGTATAGAGGCTGCTAGGAGCCTCCCAGAGGGTGGAGCATTTTTTCAGACAAGAAAATGGGAAGATATCCAGCAATCTTTTATTGTCTAAAATATATTTTAAAACCAAACACTCAAGCAGAAACAAACATCATTTAGTGGAAAGAGCATAGAGTCACATGTGAAGAGACCAGAGTCGAATCTGAGTCCAGCTCTGCTACTCGCTGAAAAGTCTTGGCCCAGTCACTTCACCCCTCTTTGTGTTAGTACCAGCCCTCTCCCTTCTCCAGGGTGATGTGCGGATGAAGTGAATTTATCAGTACAGGTAAGGGGTGAAAGTAGTCTCTGGTAATGAGAGGAGGAGTATGAGCAGCCACAGATGTTATAACTTAAGGAGAGGGAGAAAAATAGTGACAGGGGTGCTGCGATCTCTTGGAATCTGGTGGAGAAGTAGTAAGAGCAGGAGGAGCAGAATCCTGAGAATAAGCAAAGCCCTGAGACACTCCTCTTCTCTCCCGGTCAGTAAGCACTGGGGGATGTTTGCTGACAGCTGCCAATGTGAGCTATGAAGCGAGAAGACAGGGAGACTCTGTTTATTCCTCAGTAAAAGGAATACTAACTATTTTCATGGCTGCTTGCTGTCTTTGCCTAGTTGCCAGAAAGCACATCAGTCATTATGCATCTCAACAGCCCTGTGTCACAAATGGACTCTACCCCTGTTTGCTGCTCACCCTTTAGAATGTATGGTCCAGAAAACATGGGGTCTGTTCACAACTAAAGGGGATATCAGAAGAGATGATATCTAGGAGATATTAGTGAAGTGCAGACCCAATCCAAGTCTCAAAGCAGGAATAGAGGAGAGGAGTGTGAGGTAAATGAGAGTACAAGAGAGGGCTCAAAGGTAAAATGTGTACAGTCCTTCCCAGGCAAGGGCTAAACCAAGTACAGAGAAAATCTAGACATACACGTCACTGCTGGGGTAGGATACAGATGCCTGAAGCTGGGTGCCTTGTCCTGCTACTCAAAGCAACCAAGATTTGGAAGGTCCAAAGTGAGGACAAGCCCTGAGCTTCTATACCAGGAAAGTAGAAGTCCAAGGGAAGAATAATGGTAGGCAAAGCCAAGAAAGTTAGAATTTGAGGATATCTCAGCATCTTGGGGACCTAAATATCTTCAGTTACACCTTTAACCAGATCTTCAACCAGGTCCTAAGAAAAGAATGTGAGATTTAGAAAATTTCTCTAGGCACTGTGTAGCATGCCCTCTATTTCAATCCTAATCAATGATTATCTTCTGTATCTCAGTTCAGTTGTCCCTTCTGCTGGAAAACCTTTCCTGACCTCCTTGACCAAGACAAGTTCTCCAATCATAGGCTCTTATAGCATTGGAGATATCACCTCTGTAGTACTTACCATAGGTGCAATCTTACAATTATTTGATAGGTGTCAGCCCTCCTCATAGAGTGTAAGCTCCATAAAGGGTTAGGCCATGCCTATTTGAAAATCATTACGTTCCAGATCTTAGGGAATTTTGTATGTTCTTAGTCATATCAGTTAGATGGATAATGAAGTAATGAATAAATGTTCTGGTCTCTCAGGTTCTTGTCTTGTTTCCTGGTGCCTGGAATCCCTTGCTCTGCTCAGCCTCTTATTATCAATAATTTGGTTGCATCTTTTGCCTGGCTTTGGATTCTTTTTATACCTCAGAGACTGTCTTGGCTCCAAGGTCTCTAACAGATTAGATAATGGAAGTAGTGAAGGAACAAAGTACTTGAAGGAACAAGAAGGGCCAGGACAATTGATAAAAAGAGAGAGAAGTCAGGATTAATTTTTATTGACCTGTGGCTAGCTGTATGGGTAAGCCATGGAATCAAGGAAAATACAAGAGGAGAAAAATTCAAACAATGTCCTGAAATACTAATAAAATCACACCAACTTGAGTAAAAGAGTGTTGAGCTCATCAATAGGGATCTTTATAACTTTAGCTCTCTATGATGTCAATGACTTTCTCATTTTTTACTTGCCTCTTACATTCCTTGAACAATGCCTCCAATTTAATCTTTCCAAAATACTTCTTGACCTTGAAATTACTTTCAACTCACATCCTTGGAGAACAAACAAAAGCATCTACCTCTTTAGTGGATGTTTCTGCTAATGGTTCCCATCCTGGAGGTCCCAGACTCCTGCAGATCAGAATTAAAAGATAATAGAGCTATTTATGGTAAAAATTTATTGAGCACTTGTTGTTGTTAGGTGCCCTCGGGTCAGTTCTGACTCATAGCGACCCTATGTGCAACAGAATGAAACACTCCCCAGTCCTGCTCCATCCTCAAAATCGTTGCTATGTTTGAATCTATTGTTGCAGCCACTGTGTCAGTCCACCTCATTGAGGGTCTCCCTCTTTTTCACTGACCCTCTACTTTACCAGACATGATGTCCTTCTCCAGTGACTGGTTTCTCCTGATAACATGTCCAAAGTATGCGAGACGAAGTCTCACCATCCTTGTTTCTAAGGAGCATTCTGGCTGTGCTTTTTCCAAGACAGATTTGTTCCTTCCTTTTTTGCCAACATCATAATTCAAAGGTGTCAATTCTTCTTTGTTCTTCCTTATGCATTGTCCAGCTTTCACATGTGTATGAGGCAACTGAAAATACCATAGCTTGAGTCAGGGGCACCTTAGACCTCAAAGAGACACCTTTACTTTTTAACATTTTAAAGAGGTCTTTTGCAGCAGATTTGCCCAATGCAGTATGCTGTTTGATTTCTTGACTGCTGCTTCTATGGGTGTTGATGGTGGATCAAAGTAAAATGAAATCCTTGATAACTTCAGTCTTTTCTCCGTTTATCATGATGTTGCTCATTGGTCCAGTTGTGAGGATTTTTGTTTTCTTTATGTTGAGGTGTAATCCATAATGAAGGCTGTGGTCTTTGATCTTCATCAGTAAGTGCTTCAAGTCCTCTTCACTTACAGCAAGCAAGGTCCCGTCATCTGCATATTGTAGGGTGTTAGTGAGTCTTCCTCCCATCCGTATGCCACATTCTTCTTCATACAGTCCAGGTTCTCAGATAATTTGCTCAGCATACAGACTGAGTAAGTATGCTGAAAGAATACAACCCTGACACACACCTTCCCTGATTTTAAATCATGCAGTATCCCCTTGTTCTGTTTGAATGACTGCCTCTTGATCTGTGTTCAGATTTCTCATGAGCACAATTAAGTGTTCTGGAATTCCCGTTCTTTGCAATGTTATCCACAGTTCGTGATGACTCACACAGTTGAATGTCTTTGCATAGTCAATAAAGCACACAGGTAAACACCTTTCTGGTTTTCTCTGCTTTCAGCCAAGAGCCATCTGGCATCAGCAATGATATCCATCATTCTGTGTTCTCTTCTGAATCCAGCCTGAATTTCTGGCAGTTCCCTGTCGATGTATTGCTACAACCGTTTTTGAAATATCTTCAGCAAAAGTCTAGTTGCATGTGATATTAATGATATTGCTCGATAATTTTCACGTTCTGTTGGATTACCTTTCTTTGGAATGGGTACAAATATAGTTTTCTTCCCGTCAATTGGCCAGGAAGCTGTATTCCAAATTTCTTACTGCCGATGAGTCAGTGCTTGCAGTGTTGCATCCATTTGTTGAAACATTTCAATTGATACTCCATCAGTTCCTGGAGCCAGTGGCTTCTGTGCTGCTTGGACTTCTTCCTTCAATACCTTTGGTTCCTGATCATAAGCTCCCTCCTGAAATGGTTGAGCTTCAACCAATTCATTTCGGTACAGTGACTCTGTGTATTCCTTCTGTTGTAGATTGAACTGTGTCCTCCAAAAATGTGTGTCAGACTTGCTAGGCCATGACTCCCCAGCATTATGTGCTTATCCACCATTTTGTCGTCTCATATGATTTTCCTATGTGTTATAAATCCTGCCTCTATGATGTTAATGAGGCAGGATTAGAGGCAGGTAAGTTAAGGATGCAGGACTCAATCTATAAGTTTAGATTGTGTCTAAATCTCTTTTGAGATATAAAAGAGAGAAGCAGGCAGAGAGACGGGGGACCTCACACCACCAAGAAACAAGAACCAGGAGACTAGCGTGCCCTTCGGACACAGGGTCCCTGCCCTGAAAAACATCTCGACTGGGGAAGATTGATGACAAGGACCTTCCCCCCAGAGCCAACAGAAAGAGAAAGACTTCCTCTGGAGGTGGCACCCTGAATTCAGACTTCTAGCCTCCTAGGCTGTAACAGAATAAATTTCTCTTTGTTAAAGCTATCCGTTTGCGGTATTTCTGTTATAGCAGCACTACATGACTAAGACACCTTCCATCTTCTTTTGGGGCTTCCTACGTCATTTAATATTTTGCCCATCTTCAAAATTGCAACTCCAGGCTTGAATTTTTCTTCAGTTCTTACAGTACAAAATCTCAAGCATTGGGCAGAATTCACTGTAATTATTTTCACATTTAATTTGCATAACGAGAAACTGTTATTATACACATTTTATAGATGAGGAAAATAAAGCTTGGAAATTAGCAACGTGCTTAAAGTCACACAGGTAGTTAGGGATGGAGCCAGCATTGGAATCCATGCCTATAGGATTCTGAAGCTTAAGCTAGTAGTGGAGATGTGCAAGCCCTTTTTACCTTTTTCACAAGCATCATGGAGTCAGTAATCTAAATAGCCTAGAGCTATAGCTATCACCTATGAAATAACGGAGCAATCATTTTCTTCATCATAATCATCATAATGATTTTTATTATTATCATTACGTTAGAAATTAAGTGGATATCTAATTTGTGTCAAGCGTTACGTGCTAAGTGTTTTATTTCCATTTTCCTTAATTGATGAGACAACAAGCTGAAAAAAGTGGGTCTAGATTTTGAATAATTAGATTGTAAGCTGTGTGAGGGCAGGGACTCTATTTGCTTACAAAGTTATTCCCAGCACTCAGCACTTGGCCTGGCCCAGGGAAGGTAGTCAATAAGTAAATGTTGCCATGAAGTCTGATTATAATGTATCTGTAGAACTTCTATCCTATTAAGAGCTGCAAATAATTGTAACTGAAGAAAAAGACTTTATGACGTGGCTAGGTCTGGGGTTGATATGTTGGTCCACAGAATAAGAGAAGCTTATGGTTCACAGTGGGGAATTGTTGAGAATGAACAGTGCTCACGTTACAGTATCAGATATTTAGAAGTTTTGTTAGAGGGTGATATATGAAAAGGAAAAAATAAGGTTAAATATGTATAAAACGTATAAACCATGTATTATTGTTAGTTGCTGTTGAGTTGGGTCTGACTCATGATGACCCATGCACAACAGAACGAAACTTTGCCCGACCCTGTACCATCTCACAATCAGTGGTATGCTTGAGTCCATTGTTGCAACTACTATGCATTCTGAGTGCCTTCCAAGCTAGGGGGCTCATCTTCCAGCACCGTATCCGACAATATTTTGTTCCGATCTGTAGGGTTTTCATTGGCTAATTTTCAGAAGTAGATTATCAAGCCTTACTTCCTAGTCTACCTTAGTCTAGAAGGTCTGCTGAGACCTGTCTACTGTGGGTGACCCTGCTGGTATATGAAATATTAGTGGCATAGCTTCCAGCATCATAAGAACACACAAGCTACCACAGTATGACAAACTGACGGATAGGTGGTAGAATATATGTATAAATGTATATTAAAATGGGACATTGATTTGAATGTACAGGGAGTCAATGCAAGCAAAAAGAAGGTTGGTGTTTGGAGTAAATTTCAAAGGCATGTGAAAATAAAAAAAAAATGAGGTTCAATATAAAATGTTTATTAAGGCTTATACCTTGAAATTTTTTACAAAAATTGCTAATAAGAAAACCACCAAACCGAACCTGCAGCCATTGAGTCAATTCTGACTAATGGCCACCCTATAGGACAGAGTAGAACTGCCCTATAGGGTTTCCAAGAAATGGCTGGTAGATTCAAATTGCCAACCATTTGGTTGGCAGCCAAGTTCTTAACCACTGTGCCACCAATGCTCTCATAAGAATAAAGGACTGAATAATGTTAACTTGCATTTGCTTGCTGACACTGTATATATTTCATTGAAAGAAAAGTTGGCAGCCAAATTTACATTGTTTATGGACAGTTAAGCTTATGAAGTGTAAAGTGAAAGCCACTATAAACACTGATTATACAATGATTCATTTTAATTTCTGAAAAGCCAAGAAATTTTGCAGAGGCCTATGGAACCTGGCAAAATTCTTGTGGAACTAGGAAGAAAAAATTGTAAATATGTAAAATGAGGAGATCAAGAGCATGGAATCTGTGGTTTCTTTTCTTGCTATTTTAAGGAGAAATTTTCTGGTTGGTTTAAAGGCAGTTCTAAAGTGTGTAAAAAAACAAAACAAAAAAAAAGCTGAAGTCTTTGAAGAACAAAGACTTTTATGCATGATGTCAAACAGAGGGAAAGAAAGGAATAAAAGGTGAAGAACTGTGAAGCTAAATACTGAAAATCAGAATTTCAATGAAGCATATCTCTTGACAAATTCAAGATGATGAAAGAAGAAAGAGATCAAGCAGGAAAAAGGCTCTGCTCTACAGAGTGTCCAAGGCTCTGCTCTACATCCCAGAGTGTCCAAGGAGGTGGTAAGGAAAAAGGGTGATGATTCTCTTAAAAAGAATGGATTAAAATCGTGACAAGAAATAATCAGCAAAGAATCTTTCTTCTTTCAGAACTTGTCGGAGATAATAAAAAGGGGAACAGATTCGGATGAGGATGTCCTCAAAATTTAAACATGATTGAGGGCAGACTCCACAGTACTGGAAGTGAAAACTATGAATAGGTTGCCAGTGAAGCGATTGGTCCCTGGTCTGTTGTCCTCCTTGGGAGGTGCACACCCTCAGAGGATGGTCTGAGCAGAGTTTTGGCTGCAGAGCTCAATGGTCTAAGAGAGAAGAGTAAACCAATAAGCTTGATGTAACAATGAAGGTTGTGGGTGATATTATTTGAATGCGAAGAGGAATACACATTGTATTAGTTTCTTATTGCTGCTATAACAAATTATCAAAAACTTAGTGGCTTAATATACATTTATTATCTTACAGTTTTGGAGGTCAAAGCTTGAAATGGGTCTCACTGGGCTAAAGGTTCCTGAGTGGTTTGTGTTCAACTATTAACCTAAACGTTGGCAGTTTGAACCTACCCAGCAGGGCTGAGAAAGAAAGGCCTGCTTCTGTAAAGATTAGAGCCGAGAAAACCCAATGAAGCAGTTCTACTCTGTAACACATGAGGTTGCCATGAATCACAATTGACTCAACGGCAATGAGTTTTTTAATGCGGCTAAAATCAAGGTATGGGTAGGGCTATGTTCCTTTCTGGAGGCCTGGGGAGATAGTTTTCTTGTCTATACCAACTTCTAGAGTCTGCTTGTGTTCTTTGGCTTATGGGCCTCTTCCATCTTCAAAGGCAGCAATGGCCACTTGACTTGTTCTCATACCACATCAGTGACACTCTCTTCTTTTTCCCTCTTCCATTTATAAGCACTCTTGTGATTACATTAGATCTACCTGGATAATCCAGGATAATCTCTGCATCTCAAGGCTAGTTGATTAGCTAGCTTACTTCCCATCTGCAAACTTAATTCTCCTTTACCTTGTAACCTGACAGGCATAAACAGGTTTTGGAGACCAGAGTGTAGACATCTTTGGGAGGGCCATTGTTCTGTCTATCACATACACTATTCCATTCAAACATTAGGCCAAGCCTATTGGCTTTTTTTTTTTTTTTATTAACTTTTATTGAGCTTCAAGTGAACGTTTACAAATCAAGTCAAACTGTCACATATAAGTTTATATACACCTTACTCCGTACTCCCACTTGCTCTCCCCCTAATGAGTCAGCCCTTCCAGTCTCTCCTTTCGTGATGATTTTGCCAGCTTCCCTCTCTCTCTCTATCCTCCCATCCCCCCTCCAGACAGGAGATGCCAACACAGTCTCAAGTGTCCACCTGATACAAATAGCTCACTCTTCATCAGCATCTCTCTCCTACCCACTGTCCAGTCCCTTCCATGTCTGATGAGTTGTCTTTGGGAATGGTTCCTGTCCTGGGCCAACAGAAGGTTTGGGGACCATGACCGCCGGGATTCCTCTAGTCTCAGTCAAACCATTAAGTATGGTCTTTTTGTGAGAATTTGGGGTCTGCATCCCACTGATCTCCTGCTCCCTCAGGGGTTCTCTGTTGTGCTCCCTGTCAGGGCAGTCATCAATTGTGGCCGGGCACCAACTAGTTCTTCTGGTCTCAGGATGATGTAGGTCTCTGGTTCATGTGGCCCTTTCTGTCTCTTGGGCTCTTAGTTATCGTGTGACCTTGGTGTTCTTCATTCTCCTTTGATCCAGGTGGGTTGAGACCAATTGATGCATCTTAGATGGTCGCTTGTTAGCATTTAAGACCCCAGATGCCACATTTCAAAGTGGGATGCAGAATGTTTTCATAATAGAATTATTTTGCCAATTGACTTAGAAGTCCCTTTTAAACCATGGTCCCCAAACCCCCGCCCTTGCTCTGCTGACCTTTGAAGCATTCAGTTTATCCCGGAAACTTCTTTGCTTTTGGTCCAGTCCAGTTGAGCTGACCTTCCATGTATTGAGTATTGTCCTTCCCTTCACCTAAAGCAGTTCTTATCTACTAACTAATCAGTAAAAAACCCTCTCCCACCCTCCCTCCCTCCCTACCTCGTAACCACAAAAGTATGTGTTCTTCTCAGTTTATACTATTTCTCAAGATCTTATAATAGTGGTCTTATACAATACTTGTCCTTTTGCCTCTGACTAAGTTCGCTCAGCATAATGCCTTCCAGGTTCCTCCATGTTATGAAATGTTTCACAGATTCGTCACTGTTCTTTATCGATGCCTAGTATTCCATTGTGTGAATATACCACCATTTATTTATCCATTCATCCGTTGATGGACACCTTGGTTGCTTCCAGCTTTTTGCTATTGTAGACAGAGCTGCAATAAACATGGGTGTGCATATATCTGTTTGTGTGAAGGCTCTTATTTCTCTGGGGTATATTCCGAGGAGTGGGATTTCTGGGTTCTATGGTAGTTCTATTTCTAATTGTTTAAGATAATGCCAGATAGACTTCCAAAGTGGTTGTACCAATTTACATTCCCACCAGCAGTATATAAGAGTTCCGATCTCTCCGCAGCCTCTCCAACATTTATTATTTTGTGTTTTTTGGATTAATGCCAGCCTTGCTGGTGTGAGATGGAATCTCATCGTAGTTTTAATTTGCATTTCTCTAATGGCTAATGATCGAGAGCATTTTCTCATGTATCTGTTAGCTGCCTGAATAACTTCTTTAGTGAAGTGCATGTTCATATCCTTTGCCCACTTCTTGATTGGGTTGTTTGTCTTTTCATGGTTGAGTTTTGACAGAATCATATAGATTTTAGAGATCAGGCGCTGTTCGGAGATGTCATAGCTGAAAATTCTTTCCCAATCTGTAGGTGGTCTTTTTACTCTTTTGGTGAAGTCTTTAGATGAGCATAGGTGTTTGATTTTTAGGAGCTCCCAGTTATCTGGTTTCTCTTCGTCATTTTTGGTAATGTTTTGTATTCTGTTTATGCCTTGTATTAGGGCTCCTAAGGTTGTCCCTATCTTTTCTTACATGATCTTTATCGTTTTAGTCTTTATGTTTAGGGCTTTGATCCACTTGGAGTTAGTTTTTGTGCTTGGTGTGAGGTATGGGTCCTGTTTCCTTTTTTTTGCAAACGGATATCCAGTTATGCCAGCACCATTTGTTAAAAAGACTATCTTTTCCCCAATTAACTGACACTGGGCCTTTTTCAAATATCAGCTGCTCATATGTGGGTGGATTTATATCTGGGTTCTCAATTCTATTCCATTGGTCTATGTGTCTGTTGTTGAACCAGTACCAGGCTGTTTTGACTACTGTGGCTGTATAATAGCTTCTGAAATCAGGTAGAGTGAGGCCTCCCACTTTCTTCTTCTTTTTCAGTAATGCTTTGCTTATCCGAGGCTTCTTTCCCTTCCATATGAAGTTGGTGATTTGTTTCTCTATCACATTAAAAAATGACAATGCAATTTGGATTGGAAGTACATTGTATATATAGATGGCTTTTGGTAGAATAGACATTTTTACTATGTTAAGTCTTCCTATCCATGAGCAAGGTATGTTTTTCCACTTAAGTATGTCCTTTTTAATTTCTTGTAGTAGAGCTTTGTAGTTTTCTTTGTATAGGTCTTTTACATCCTTGGTAAGATTTATTCCTAAGTATTTTATCTTCTTGGGGGCTACTGTGAATCGTATTGATTTGGTTATTTCCTCTTCGATGCTCTTTTTGTTGATGTAGAGGAATCCAAGTGATTTTTGTATGTTTATCTTATAACCTGAGACTCTGCCAAACTCTTCTATTAGTTTCAGTAGTTTTCTGGAGGATTCCTTAGGGTTTTCTGTGTATAAGATCATGTCACCTGCAAATAGAGATAATTTTACTTCCTCCTTGCCAATCCGGATGCCCTTTATTTCTTTTTCTAGCCTAATTGCTCTGGCTAGGACCTCTAGCACAATGTTGAATAAGAGTGGTGATAAAGGGCATCCTTGTCTGGTTCCCGTTCTCAAGGGAAATGCTTTCAGACTCTCTCCATTTAGAGTGATGTTGGCTGTTGGCTTTGCATAGATGCCCTTTATTATGTTGAGGAATTTTCCTTCAGTTCCTATTTTGGTGAGAGTTTTTATCATAAATCGGTGTTGGACTTTGTCAAATGCCTTTTCTGCATCGATTGATAAGATCATGTGGTGCCTATTGGTTTTTATAAGATACCATTACCTCCACTTTATAGACAAGGACCCCGTCTTAGTCATCTAGTGCTGCTGTAACAGAAATACCACAAGAGGATGGCTTTAACAAAGAGAGGTTTATTCTCTCACGGTCCAAGAGGCTAGAAGTCCGAATTCAGGGCACCAGCTCTGGGGAAAGGCTTTCTCTGTTGGCTCTGGAGGAAGGTCCTTGTCATCAGTCTTTCCTTGTTCTGGGAGCATCTCAGTGCAGGAACCTCAGGTCCAAATGATACACTCTGCTGCCAGCACTGCTTTATTGGTGGTATGAAGTCCTCCTGTCTCTCTGCTCGCTCTTTTCTTTTATATCTCAAGAGATTGCCTCAAAACACAATCCAATCTTGTAGATTGAGTCCTGCCTCCTTAACACAGCTGCTGTCTATCCTTTCTCATTAACATCATGGAGGCAGGATTTACAACGTATAGGAAAATCACACAATACCTGGAATCATGGCCCAGCCAAATTGATACACACATTTTTCGGGGGACATAAATCAATCCACGACAGGCACAAACTTGGAGAGGATAAATACATTTCCAAGGACACAGCTGTTCTCAGACCTAGAATTGAACTTGATTCTTTGCATGACTCCAAAGCCTGGCTCGTTCATCTACACTACCAAAAATATTAGATATTGAATGTGACTGAAATACATAGCACCTATCACAGGCTGTCAAGACTATTAAGAGAGGTGCTAAGGAATGATGCAGGAACTTTGCCCAAAAGGGCAGGAAAATGTTGTCTTATGAAAGAACCTCTGAGAAACCCTGGAGTATATCAAAGGAGAGTAAAAACCCGTTGTTATCGAGTCGATTCTGACTCATAATGACCCAATAGGACAGAGTAGAACTGCCCCATAGAATTTCCAAGGAGAGCCTAGTGGATTCGAACTGCAAACCTTTTGGTTAGCAGTTGTAGCTCTTAACTACTACACCACCAGGGTTTCCAGAATAAGAATAGAGGAAAGAAATTTAGAAAAAAGAAAAAGAGAGAGAGAGAGAGAAAGAGAAAGCTTTCACAAAGTTTAAGATCAGGCAAATGATTTGGTGCCTCACGGACTGCTGAGGTTTTTTGGGTAGTATCATACACTAATGTGAGCTCAGATAAACATTTTGTGATCAATACCTGCAAATTTCTTAAGCCTTGGGCTTCCTTTCCTTGTTTGTGCCTGACTGCCATATTCTATTTGATGTTAATGATCCAAACATATTTTATTATGTCTATAAGAACCCAACATTCTTTTTGGAAACAAGTAAGGCATGAATACACAAAGATATAATTGAGAGAGAAAATAAGAATATGAACTGAGACTACCCATGACCCATGACAACTGAGGCCAAAGGGTAGAAAAATAAACTGAAGCCACAAAGCTGGCCATGTCGTCTTTACCATCTGGGTGATCTTTCGATCTAGCTGATCGCAAGGAAGTGGTGTATAACTAAAGCACAGGGGTGAGGGATACACTAGTGTGTCCCAGCCTTGACATATACAGACTCAAGAGCACTTCAAGCACATGGATTCTATAAGAGAACTTGGAATATAAACTCCACGAGGACAAGGTCTTTGTTTTGCTCTCCTGTAAGTGCTCAAGGTCTAAAGAATAATCATTATTGAATGGGCAAAAAGTGCTTTAAAAATGCAAACATATACAAAATTATGAAAAATGGGAAAGACAACAGGAATAAAACTTTAAGAGTGTTTTAAGAGTGTAGGTGCAAAAAAATGTTTTAATTGGGGAGAAAGAAAAAAGAAGAAGCAGAAGAGAGCCAGCAGCTAGAAATTCTTGTTGGAGAAAAGATCAAGCATGACTACGTTGTTCTGGTGCCAAGTTCTTTGATAAGACATCTTCTTAGGGCCCTCATCAACAGGAGCCCAGGCCTGGTGTAGCATCAACCCATGCCCTTATGTTGACTCCAATGTGAACACGGAAAGCAGACAAATTTAAGGTCTGACATCTGTATAAGAAGACGTTGGAATAGTCCCTCCAGAGGTATTCAGGAGCTCAATGCTACTAAGGAAGGACCACAGTTTGCAAGAAGGCAGTGTTGCTTTGAAGAATAAACATTTTAAAAAGGGAAAGATTTCTGTCAGGTAGAGACAAAGATGGGTGAAGCAAAGCAGAGGGTACAGAACTCCAAAAGAAAATACCGAAAGTTGTCCTCACTTGATATTTGAGATGTGCATCTACAATGTCAAAACCTCACACAGGAAAGAATCAGAGAGGATCAAATAGGGGATGTGTAAATAAATGCTTTGGAAGCCATAAGCTTGCAAGAATATGAAGCATTTATACTTGTGGGTTCTTGATCAGTGTCAGATATTGCCATTGACTAATGTCTGAGAATCTGTGTGTGTGTGTGCACTTTTGTAAGTTTTAACACAATTGAAAAACCTGAAAGGAAACCAAGCACATTACACATTAAAACAATGTGTACGATAAGACTAGGGGGTCAGTGGGTTTCAATGCTAAGATTGTCACTTTTCAACGCAAGAGATAAGAGGAATGTATCACAGCCCTCCTAGTTCAGGAAGTCACTAAACGAGGCACACCATGACAGAGATTGGATGCCTCAGCTCTAAGCAGTATTTAACAAACCATCCCCACCCCTCAATGTAACCTGTACTCCTGGTTATCAACAGTCAGATGATCTGGGTCTGAATGGCCAGGATGTCTGACGTGAGGGGAGTCATTTAACATTTTAAGCCTCAGTTTCTTCCTCTGTGAAATAACACAGATAGAAGTTACCTCATAAAGTAAAATTATTTAGCATGTGCCAGGTACCTCGTTTAAGTGGTCAATGCACAGGAGCTGGCGTTACTATTCACCCATTATGTACCCAGGCACTCTGGGGTCTGCTTGCCAACCAGGGAAGAACCTTGGGGACAGTTCTTACAGCCATTCTTTGTTGGAAACAATTTGTGAAAGTTTTCCAGTTGGAAACTTTATGTATTTTTGGAGCCTCCAAAATGAGAGGTCGTGTTTGATAATAGCAGCTACTGGGAGTCTGAAGTTGAAACTGGGTAGGTTTTCACAGGAGTTCACACGGGCTGACTTCCTTTCTTTCCTGTTGGCTTTGTTGTTGCTGATGTCCAGAAAAAAAGGCTTGGTCCTGGACACCTGGGATTTGGGCAAGATTTAACTCTGTGAGATTAGATGCAAATTTCTGTATGGATGTGCATTCTTTTGAAGAGATTTCTAACTCTGAAAAGAGTTTCTGATTTCCCAAAATATTAAAAAAAAAACAAAAACAAAAACTCTGGTTTAGAGAATGAGTCCAAGATAGAAGGATCTCAAAGCTCAGTGATTTAAAACAAATACATATATGTTCTATCTGAAGACTTTTTCTTTCAAACCTTAGTAAGAAATAAAAATCTTTTGATGTTGGCTTGCCATTATGTTCATTATTCATCAAAATTATTTAAGGATTTGAACCATGCAATTTATATTAATAATAGTAACTAATTTCTACTGACAGTGAGTATAGTCTTTTCCTAAAGGATAAAGTGGAAAATAGAAATATGACATGCCAAAGAAGTGCAAGACTGGCCAGGCCATTTTTCATGCCTATGGTCACTGTGGAAAGCCTGGTGGCGTAATGGTTAAGAGCTATAGCTGCTAACTAGAATGTTGGCAGTTCAAATCCCCCAGGAGCTCCTTGGAAACTCTGTGAGGCAGTTCTACTCTATCCTACAGGGTCGCTATCCATTGGAATCGACTCGATGGCTGTGGGTTTTGGGTTTTTTTGCTGTGGGTTTATTTACCACCAACAGAGAAGTATTAGTAGCAGGAGGTATTTGTCTATAATATGGTTTGAGTTAATAAATCATTCATGCTACTGAAGCACTGAATTCCTAGGCAATGTATACTTTGCAATTTTCCTATCTACTGGTTACACGGAAACCCTGGTGGTGTAGTGGTTAAGAATTCAGCTGCTAACCAAAAGGTCAGCAGTACGAATTCACCAGGCGCTCCTTGGAAACCTATGCGACAGCTCTACTCTGTTCTGTAGGGTTGTTATGAGTGGGAATTGACTCGACAGCAACAAATTTGTGTACTGGTTACACATAGAATGTTTACAAATATGCCATGCTGAATATGCCTGGGAAGAAATAAATTATCGATAGTGCTTATTCCTGGAAAGCAGGAGATTTTTTTTTTTTAAAAAAAGGCTACAACTCGGTGATTTTTAAAACACATTTTGCATGAAGGGGAAATAAATTTTATTTTTTAAAAAATATTTTCATAAAGTGTAGGAAATCAATTCCTTAATTGGCAGCATGTACCAACAATCATGAAAATGGCATGGGACGGGACAGTGTTTCGTTCTATTGTATATAAGGTCGCCATGACTCGGAGCTGACTCAATGGCAACTAAAAACAACTGGTAATTTAAGTAAAATAATTAGTTGCAATATTGCCCTCACATCATTTACTTACATACTCATTCAACGTTTATTCATGATGCTGCTGTGTCTTGGACTGGGGATCAAGCAGTAAACAAAAGAGGAGGTAGAGAACCTGGTATATGGTAGATGTTAAAAATGGATTTTCCTTCCCTTTCTATCAGACAGAATCACTGTGCCAAAGATTATCGTTATTCAGGGTTGTTACTAAACTTTATGTCAGTGGAATGCATGGAAAACTCGGGTGCATAGTTGAGGGCTGATTTTCAGAGAAAGTGTCCATGAGTTTGTACCAAAGAAAAAGGCACAAAAAGATGAACTCTTCTATGGGAGTTGCAAGATTTATGGCTTGTTTTTAAGCCAAGGGCAGGGAGAATATTCCTAAATAAACACTTCTCCCATCTAAATGAAGAGAAGTAACAGGCAAATGAAGTTAGCAGGCTTCCCATGACTTCACCGCAATCCACTCTGCGACCTTCTGCAGCTGTGTGGGACACACCTTCGCATTTCCTCCCCAGCAATCCAGAAGCCCTGCAACGAGTCACCTTTAGGAAATCTTTACGGTATTGATAAAAATATTGCTATGCGGCTGGGGCCAAGGACTTTCTGGGCACTACTAAAGGGAATGACCCGGGCTGGACACAAATATAATGAATACATAAAATATAATGAACACATATCTATGGCCAGTTTGCTTGCCCTTCCTTCCTTCCTTCCTTCCTTCCTTCCTTCCTTCCTTCCTTCCTTCCTTCCTTCCTTCCTTCCTTCCTTCCTTCCTTCCTTCCTTCCTTCCTTCCTTCCTTCCTTCCTTCCTTCCTTCCTCCCTTCCTTCCTTCCTCCCTTCCTTCCTTCCTCCCTCCCTCCCTCCCTCCCTCCCTCCCTCCCTCCCTCCCTCCCTCCCTCCCTCCCTCCCTCCCTCCCTCCCTCCCTCCCTCCCTCCCTTCCTTTGTCCCCCCCCACTACATTATAAGTTCCTTGAAGGCACAATCTGTACATTTTGTATTTTTTTTCCATAGTATATTTCATCATAGTATTTTCCCATTGCCACTGAATCGATTCAGACTCATAGGGGCTCTGTAGGACAGAGTAGAACCACACTATAGGGTTTCCGAGGCTGCAGTCTTTATGGGAGCAGACTGCCACATCTTTCTCTTGTGGAGTGGCAAGCGGGTTAGAACCACTGACCTTTTGTTAGCAGCCAACCATTGAACCATTGCACCACTAGGGCTTCTTCATAGTATCATAAACCAAAAACCAAACCCATTGCCGTGGAGTCAATTACAACTTACGGCGACCCTGTAGTTCTACAGAGTAAAACTGCCCCATAGGGTTTCCAAGGCTATAATTTTTTCAGAAGCAGACTGCCATATCTTCCTCCCAAGGGAGTGATGGTGGGTTTGAACCACTGACCTTTGAGCTAGCAGGTGAGTGCTTAACCACCGTGCAACCAGGGCTCCTCTGACAGTATCTTAGGATCTAACAAATGTCTGATATATAGGTAATAAATATTAAGTGAATGAATGAACCATATCAGCAAATTCATTATGCATAAGGGATGGTGCTGGGCCCTGGTATGGGGCAGAAAGGGAAGAGTCAAGGATAAAGCAACAATCTTGTGTTAATGAAAGCCTATGCCCTTCCATTTGGCCAGGGAACACGGCCTCTACAAATCAGAAGTGCCAGCTTTGCACCTCCTTCTACCACATTCTGACTGTGTGAGCTCAGGGAACTGTCTGAAATCTCCTTGAGCCTCAGTTCTTCCTTTCTAAACTGGAATAATACTTACCCATCTTACCTACCAGAGTTGCTGTGAGGGTGAATCAACTTATGTTGCGTACCACTCTTTAAGCTATTAAGATGTTTTGGCCTAATTGGATGATGATACATACAAAAATACTAGTAATTACAAGAGTTATGTGATTATAGCATAAGGGAAATTCAGATAAGATGCGACCCATAGGTTTCACACTATAATAGCTGTAATTAGAATATTACTTCAATATTTAATTTTGAATAATTCAGTTATGTCATTGAACTCTGTGCTTATTCCGAATTCATTGCAGCCAACTAACACAGAAATATACTAGCTTAAATTTGGTGCTGTTATACCCACTGTTATACCATCTCTATTTTTTGATAGACCCATATGCTCAAATTTAAATCATACATAAAATAATATCTTTTCTACAGATTCTTAAATGATCTCAAGAGAGTCTTCAGGCATAAACTAGCAGAGAAATAAGCTTTTGGGTCTACTGAATAATAAAAACCCATTGCTGTCGAGTTGATTCCAACTCATAGCGACCCTATAGGACAGAGTAGAACTACCCCATAGGGTTTCCAAGGAACAGCTGTTGGATTTGAACTGCTGACCTTTTGGTTACCAGCTGAGCTCTTAACCATTGTACCACCAGGCCTCCATAATAATAAATAAAATAATAAGATGAAGCTCAAATTATGGAAAACACTTGCATCATTTGTTCGGGGGGAAAAGAACTGGACTTCTCCTTCAAACAGGTAGGCAGGAGGCAGTTTCAAGTAAATGGCAGCTGGAGGTCTGTAGTCTGTCTTCACATCCCACTCAGGGCCTTTTGTCAGAATAAAGTCATGTTTCCCCAGGAGAAATACAACAATGAAGGAGGATGATGAAGATTAAGCATCTGTGTGGGCTCAGTACACTGTCAACAAGTAATATGCTTCATATTATGATGGGTCACCTGGGGTGCTCCACACAGAGATCCAGACCTCTGTTGGTGTGGATGTTGAAGCTGGAAGGCACAGGACATAGCCTCACAAAGCCTGTCTGCTATTCCTTGTGCCACTCAAGTTTAAAAAAGAACATTACATTTAGATGAGGAATACGTTCCAGGAAATGACAGTGATAGCGGAACCAGTACTTATCCCTGGTGGTTCTATTCTAACACAATGCCTTTGAATGCATGTTCCAGGCAATCTACGTCTGTAGTCTCTCATCCTTTTCCTTCAAACTCCCTGAAGCTGTGACATGTCTCTGACTATTGTTTCTTTCAATTACAGTACATGCAACTGTCGGTCTATCTTCTCAGGCCACGGAGAGGTTTATGATGGCCTTTAGAACATATAAAGACTTTCACTCATTCCCAGTTGTCTGCCTTTTGTGCTCCTCGCTTTTCTCAGCCATTTCCTTGGAGGCACGTCTAACTTGGATAAAATGTGTGCATTTTTCTCAATGGGACATCTAGCTCGATTGGCATGACAGAGTTTATAGAGAAAATGTTCTACATCCTACTTTGGTGAATAGTGTCTGGGGAGTCAAAAGCCTGTGAGCAGCCATCTAAGATATGTCCACTGGTCCCACCCCCTCTGGAGCAAGGGAGAATGAAGAAAACCAAAGATACAAAGGAAAGATTAGTTGAAAGGACTAATGGACCACAATTACCACACCCTCCACCAGACTGAGTCCAGCACAACTAGATGGTGTCCACTTACCAACACCAGCTGCTCTGACGGGGGTCACAGTAGAGGGTTCTGGACAGAGCTGGGGAAAAAAGTAGGATAAAATTCAAACTCACAAAAAAGGACCAGACTTACTGGTCTGACAGAGACTGGAGAAACCCCATGAGTATGGCCCCCGGTCACCCTTTTAACTCAGTACTGAAGTCATTTCTGAGATTTACCCTTCAGGTAAAGATTAGACAGACCTATAAAACAAGCAATAACACATGTATTTCAACCACGTATATGAGATAAATGGGCACACCAGCTCAAGGGCAAGGACGAGAAGGCAGGAGGGACAGGAAAGCTGGATGAACCCGAAATTGAGAAGGGGAGATTGTTGACATGTTGTGGGTTTGGCAATCAGTGTCACAAAACAATATGTGTATTAATTGTTTAATGAGATATTAATTTGCTCTGTAAATTTTCACCTAAAGCGCGTGCACACACACACACACACACACACAAGATAGAGTGTTGAGGATGGGGGCTGCTTCAGATGGTAGCTGCAGAGGGCCTCTCAGTGGATGTGACATTTGAGCTGAGATTTGGGTGATGAGGAGTCAGTCAGCCAGGCTCTGGAGGAAACAGCAATCGAACAGCAAAGGCCCTGAGGAGGGGCAGCTGGAAGCCCACGGGGGTGGCAGCAGAGCGAGCGAGGAGGACGGAGTGAGACGAATTTTGAGAAGTTAGATGATGTGGAGTCTGGGAAGCCTCAGAAAGGGCTTTGGATTGTTTTATAAACATGATGGGGAAGTCACTGGAGGGGTTTAATTTGGGGATAGCACAATCTCATTTATATGTTTAAAAGGTCACTGTGCCAAAAGATGGAAACAACCTAAATGTCCATTGACAGATGAGTGGATAAACAATATGTGGTACATACATACAAGGGAGTAGTCGTCAGCCAGTAAGAGAAAGGAAGCCTTGATACATGCTACAACATAGACGAACCTTGAAAACACCATGCTAAGTGAAATATATCAGTCACAAAAGGACAAGTAATGCATGATTCCTCCTATAGGAAGTATCTAGAATAGGCAAATGTGTAGAGACCAAAGTGGTTACCAAAGGTGGGAGGGAGGGAGAAAGGGGGCACTGAGTCTCTGTTGACGGCGATGGAATAATTTGGAAATGGATAGTGGATACTCAACATGATGAACATCAGCAGTGTCACTGAATTGTAAAAAATCTGAATTACACAGGAGAAGTCAGCAGGACTGGACTAAACCAAAAGCAAAGAAGTTTCCTGAATACAAGCAAATGCTTCGAAGGCCAGAGTAGCAGAGACAGGGGTCTGAGGACCACGGTTTACGGGGAAATCTAGGTCAATTGGCATAACAAAATGTATTAAGAAAACGTTCTTCATCCATTTTGGTGAGAGGTGTCTGGGGTCTTAAATGCTAGCAAGCAGCCACCTAAGGTGCACCAATTAGTCTCAACCTACCTGGAGCAAAGGAGAATGAGGAACACCAAAGACATATGGTAAAGATGAACCCAAGAGACAGAAAGGGCCACGTAAATCAGAAGAGACTCCATCAGCCTGAGACTGGAAGAACTAGATGGTGCCTGCTACCACCGGTCACTGCCCTGACAGGGAACGCAACAGGCAATCCCTGATGGAGCAGGAGACCAGTGGGATGCAGATCTCAAAGGTTTAATGGTCTGACTGAGACTGGAGGGACCCCGATGGTCATTGTAGCCAGACCCTTTGTTAGCCCAAGATTGGAGCCATTCCTAAAGCCAACTCTCCAGACAGGGATAAAAAAAAAAATTTTTTTTTTTTTTTTATAAGACAGACAATGATACTGGTGAGGAGAGAGCTTCTTGGCTCAAGTAGACACACGAGACTATGTGGGCAGCTCCTGTCTGGTGGTGAGATGAGAAGGGAGGGGGGACAGAAGCTGGTTGAATGGACATGGGGAATACAGGGTGGAGGGGAGGAAGATGCTGTCTCATTAGGAGGAGAGCAGCTGGGAGTACATAGTGAGGTGTGTATATGTTTTTGTATTCGAGGCTGACTTGATTTGTAAACTTTCACGTAAAGCACAATAAATAAATAAATAAAAATGTTGAATTGGCAAATATTTTGTTATATATATTTATTTTTATTGTGGTTATACATATATATTTATACATTTAAAATAAAAATATAATCCAAGAGAAACTCTGCTGCAAGGAATGGAAGCCTAACTAAGGAAACAGTAAATGTATTTGTTCTTCAGGTTTTATCATGAATTTTAATTTGCTTCCAACAGCGAGTAAAGACCAGCATCTCCTTCTTGTCTTTCTCGTCTTTAAAGGCCGCAGCCCTTGGCATCAGTCTTGTGACTGATGGATTAATGAACAGCAGAACTGATGTTTCTGCTCTTTGCTGTGTTTCTTATCATTCTGTTAGATGTCAAAATGACATGGATAACAATGATGATATACATAGTACCTTTGATTTTTCAAACATCTACTACATTTTAGATCCTGTACCAGATATTTTTCATTCAGTTCTTATAATAGCCTGATGAGGTAAAAAAATTCCTTTAATATATAAGGGCAGCCCGAAATGAAGTAGCAAGTAAGGGATGCAGACTAAGTTCCAACCCAGCTCCATTGCACTTCCAAGTCTATGCTCTTTCCACAATAAAATTATAACTCCCTGGGGCTGGCTGTCCACAAACCAGGAGTTAGCACTTCTTCACCTCCTCGAAAAGAATATACTTTCCACAAATCATCAATGACCATTTCAGACCTTACTAAAGACTTTGTGCAAGACGCAGAAGAGAGTGTACATTCCATGTTATACAGCAAAAAAAAAAAAATTAATAAAAATCTCCTTTAAATATTTCTGCTCACCCCTCCCCAGATTCTCTCTTCCCAGCAGCTGTTGAGGTTCTCCTGTCTCTCAGCTTCCTTCCCACCATCTGCAGTAGTTCAGTTCACTGCAAACTTGCACACCCCTCTCAGCAAAGGAAAATAAGTGGAATTCCATCCCTCAGAATGAAGTAGGGTTCCCTGACTGCCAGTTGGGCATAGCCATCAACCCCAAACCAACATAACAAGGTTTCCTTCCAACGACCTGGATGCAGAGGTAATACTGATGTTAAGAAAAATATGATTATTTTCCATATGTTTATATAATTTTTATGGTGCAAAGGGTTTATACTCAACTGCTAACCTAAATATTGGTGGTTCGAACCTATCCAGTGTTACCGTGGAAGAAAAGGCAGTCTGTTTCTGTTAAGATTACAGCCAAGAAAACCTATGGAGAAATTCTACTCCGTAACACACGGGTTCACCATGAGTCAGAATTGACTTGATGGCAACTAACAACAGCAACAACTATGTGCCAAGAACCACGTCTTAACCTTTACACACATTGTCACTGATTCACACTACAGCCCTATGTGACACAACTTCCTGGGATGAGGTGATACTTGCTAAATTACTAGGTGGGACATAGTGGCAAGGGGACTGAACAGAGGGCAGGTGGAAGGGGGCACTCCCAGCAGTGGCATCAGTGAATCTGAAACCAATTGTGAGGTATCAAATCCCGGCTGTATCATTTCTTGTTTAAGGTGCCTTGAGTAACATATTTCACCTCTCTAACTCTCGGTTAACCCTGGTGGTATAGTGGTTAAGTGTTATGGCTGCTAACCAAAGGGTTGGCAGTTTGACTCCATCAGGTGCTTCTTGGAAACTCTTTGGGGTAGTTCCACCCTGTCCTATAGGGTCGCTATGAGTCAGAGTTGACTTGATGGCACTGGGTTTGGTTTTTGTTTTGGAAGCCTCGTTTTTTTCTTTATTGAAATGGAGGTGATAGCAGTATCTACCTCATTGAACTGAGGTGACAATCAAAAATATTCATCCAATGATTAGTACAATGCCGGGCACTGAGGGGCAAGTGTCAGCAAGGGTTATTTATTATTGTTGTTGTTGTTGTTATTATTATTATTGTCATCATCAGTCTCGTGTTTGCTGTTGGTAAGTCATTCCCCCTCTCCTTGCCACTGTCCTTTTATCTAAAGAATGGGAATAATACTTTTTCCTTTCCAAGTAACAAGAATGATCAAGAATGATGAAGAGTGTGAATGCTCCTTGAAAACGTATAAAGAACTGCACAAATCCAAGGAAATATTATTCTCTGTCTATCCTTATTGGAGCAGAATCAAGAGCTGCTCCGGGTTCCTGTGATTTGGAGTAGAAGGCTGCATTCAATTCTTAAATCAATTTCTCAAGGAACACAAATCGGGCACAACAAGTCTTCTCTCTCCAGAGACCAATCAATAACTGTCATCTGACACATTTACAACCCACTTCCTTCTAAGAAAATGCTTATTGAATGTTGTACAATAAACCATTTCCTAGTCCTGGTGCTGAATAGCAGCAACCCACAGGCTTGTTCCCCATTTCAGTGAATTAAGTGCTGTTTATTTCACAATCACAACTGAACCCACTCAGCTGCCTTCGTCATTCCCGTAGGATTAACTCTTTTTTGCCCAAAAGGGACAAAAACTCTGCTTTACTAGCAAAAGTGTAGGCATTCTAAAATTGCAGAGCATGGTAAAACAGACAATTTCCGGGTTTTCCTTGGAGACTGGCTCTTCTATGCTCTCTCAAAGACCCCTGTGTCTGGACTTTCCACGTACTGAACCCAAATGACTCCCTGGGGGCCACAGCTAAGTGCTCCACTACTAGCTGAAGGGTTAGTGGTTCGAACCCACCCTGAGGTGCTTCGGAAGACAGGACTGACAGTCTGCTCCTGAAAGGTCACAGCCTTCAAAACCTTACGGAGCAGTTCTACTCTGCACGCAAGGGGTGGCTAGGAGTCCGAATTGACTCAATGACAACTAACAACAATAACAAAATGCTTCCAGAAGGTAAAACCACATCAATGCTTTACGGGGATTATAGAGTCTCTGCCCTGGGTGTCAGGGTCCCGGCTTAACCTGGAGGCCTCAAAGACTTAACACCTGTGATTCCTGGACTACTCTCTCCAGCAGGCCTTTTAACAAGCTCCACCTTTATGCTTCTTGCTAGTTATGCTGGTGTTGCTGGCTCTCTGACTCTGGAGCCCCAACACTGACACCAGGGAACCTGTCTGCTCCTTCCTGCCTCCTCTGCTTTAAAGCATTGATCGTGGGGCCACGAGACCTATGTCTGGGTCCTGATGAAGAGATTACTGGCTGTGGGTGCATGGGCAGTCAGCTTAGCCTCTTTGAGCCTCCATTTCCTTATCTGTGGAATGGGGTTTTATTAGTTACCTCCTACAGCTATTATAAAGAGCCCTGTTGGTGCAATGGTTAAGTACTCAGCTGCTAACTGGTAAGTTGGCAGTTATAACCCAATTTTGCTCCTCAGGAGAAAAGACTGTCTATTTGCTCCTGTTAAGATTATAGCCTAGGAAACACTATGGGGCAGTTCTACTCTGACATTACTGTAAGTTGGAATTGACTCAGTGGCACACAACAACAACAACGTAGCTGTTACGAAGATCCAGTGAGATAACGAATGCAGAATAGCTGAAGTTGGAAACAGTTTTTATCAGCTGGTACATGATACAGGCTCAAGGAATATTAATTGAAGTGGGTGTTTGTCTGTTCCTCTGATATCTGACTCTGGATCCTGCTAGTCCTGCCTTTAGCTGCCCAACCCTTCTCCATTGCTATTTATACCCCTTCCAATGGATACACTGACCTTTTCATTTGATGCCTGGAAAATGATTTGTCTCGATGTTCTAAGTCTACGTCAATTAAAATATTTTTAACGTATGTGTCAAGCCTTTGAGGTTCGTTTCTACTGGAAAAATCCAAATGCAAATGAGGCATTGGTTCTCCAGCACAGATGGTCCATGTATTACGTGCATATTTGCCCAATACAACTAATATGAAACCTGGTGTAGATACAGTCCACATGCCCCCTGTTTTCTTTGTTATGGATTAGAGGATATGATAAAAACAAAATGACAAAAATATGATGAAACATTTTCTAAAGCGTCACTAATGTATGTTTTGCTCTAAGTCAAATCACTTTATTGTTCTGAGTGAATATTTGTTGAGTATTTCTCACGTGTGTGGCACTGTTTTTGATTCTATAGGAGGCTGAAGAAAACTATAGTGTATACTCTGCTCACAAGGGTAACACAAACCTTGTACAAGCTCTACCTTTTTATGTAGAGTATTAAACTATGCACTGCAAATCCTAAGACTGGGTTTTATCTTTGGAGTCATGATTCCCAAACTCTGAGCCTATTAATTTAAAATCTAACAAATATTTATTAAATCCTTTTTTTTTTCACTACAGATAAAACCTGGTAGCATAGTGGTTAAGTGCTACGGCTGCTAACCAAAGGGTTGGCAGTTCAAATCTGCCAGACGCTCCTTGGAAACTCTATGGGGCAGTTCTACTCTGTCCTATAGGGTCGCTATGAGTCGGAATCGACTTGACGGCATTGGGCTTACTACAGACAAACAAGGTTCAGTCACTGTCCTTTAGAAGTCTTCAGTTTAATTGGGGGAGGCAGACAAAAAACAAGGAGCTGGATAATTACAATGCAGTGCAAATCTCCACCATCGAAGAAGAAACTGAAAACATGCACGCACACATCCATGAGAGCTGGAATGGGTTTCAGTCCCAGCCACCAGCTTCCTCCTCCAGATGCCTCCCAGCATTTTATCTGAACCTCCATGATGGCTCTTTTCCATTTTTGTGTCCTCCACAAATATTTGTAGAATGACTGAACAATTTCCTTACCTTTCCCAAACACAGGAAACTGGTATCTATAGCTAAATAGTTACTGCTCCCTATCTGATCCTACATACTAGTGGCCAAGCTGCTAGCTGAGTGATAAAGCTCCTTGGAACTCCACCCCCTGAGAACTTACATCATTGCATGGCCCAGAGAGGGCTAGGAATTTAATGAAATGAGTAAAAGATCAAAGAAATAAAATGAGTAAAGGATCAAAGAATGTGGCTAACCTGCCCCCAGAGCCTGCTAGAGGAGTCATATGACAGCCAACTGTAGCTAAAGGGCCTTCCCAAATATTTACCCAAGAACACCCTGCTTCTCTTTCCCTTGGCCCATGGCTCCCTGCACTTCTCTGTTTGCTTCTCAGCTCCCCAAATGCACTCTGGTTTTCTTGCTCTACTTCTCACCCTTCTTGGCCGACTGTGTTAGTCATCTAGTGCTGCTATAACAGAAACACCACAGGATGATGGCTTTAACAAAGAGAAATTTATCTTCTCACAGCCTAGGAGGCTAGAAGTCTGAATTCATGGCACCAGATCCAGGGAAAGCTTTCTCTCTCTTTTGGGTCTGGGGGAAGGTCATTGTCATCAATCTTCCCCTGGTTGAGTAGCTCCTCAGTGCAGGGACCTCAGGTCCAAAGAAGGCACTCTGCTCCTGGGGCTGCTTTCTTGGAGGTATTAGGTCCTCATGTCTCTCTACTCCAGTCTCTCTTTTATATCTCAAAAGAGATTGGTTTAAGACACAACCTAATCTTGTAGATTGAGTCTTGCCTCATTAACATAACTGCCACTAATCCCACCTCATTAACATCATAAAGGTAGAATTTACAACACAAAGGAAAATCACATCAGTTGAAAAAATGGTGAGCAATCACATAATGCTGGGAATCATGGCCTAGCCAAGTTAACAGGTATTTTTAGGGGACACAATTCAATCCATGACAGAGACTTACCCTATCACCCTTATCTGGCCTTTGCTTCTACCCCTACTCTCTACCCTTTGTTTTCCCTTAATGTCAGTGTCACCTATAGCTTCCAGTAAAGCACCACCCACAAAGTGGCTTCTTCTCTATTATGATTGAGTTGTGTCTCCGAAAAAATATGTGTTGGAATTCTAACCCCCATACCTGTGATATAATCCCATTTGAGAATAGGGTTTTCTTTGTGACGTTAATGAGGCCATATCAGTACTTGTGATATTTCTGTTACAGCCATACTGGGACACCAAGACACTCTTTAAGACACACCCACAGGCTAGATGGGTCATATGGTTTCCCTTAAAAAAAAACCAAACGTATTGTCGTCAAGTCGATTCTGACTCTTACCGTGACCCTATAGGACAGAGTAGAACTGCCCCATAGGGTTTCCAAGATTCAAACTGCCGACTTCTTGGTTAGCAGCTGAATGTTTAACCATTGGACCACCAGAATTTCCTTAAAAAAAAAAAAAATTTTTTTTTTTTCCCCTTAGGGAGGGAGAATTTGGACATCCAAAGGTAAATGGGATTGGGATGTTTGAATACCACCCACACTACTTACCAACTGTGTCATCTTTGATAAGAGTATTTACCTTTCTGAGTCTACTTTTCCTCTATAAAGATAGAGGGAATACCTATCTCGGGTGCCTATGAAAATCAAAATTGAATGTATGAGTATACCTGGGACAAACAGTAGTTTTTATCCGCTGTTGCTCTCTCAGCTGTAGCCTCTGTTTCCTCCCAGGCCCTAGTATCAATGCAAGAGTCCTCCCAAGGCAGAAGGATTAGGGAGGCCCTTAAACACTGGTGGCATAATAGTTAAGTGCTATGGCTGCTAACCAAGAGGTCAGCAGTTCAAATCTGCCAGGCGCTCCTTAGAAACTCTCTGGGGCAGTTCTACTCTGTCCTGTAGGGTTGCTATGAGTCGGAATTGACTCGATGGCAGTGTGTTTAGAGGGTTCCTTAGGGAAATCCCATGCTTATCTACCCTGGGTGCTCCTTCCTGCTCTTCACAAATTGTCTCCTGTTCGCTGTCTCGGTTCATCTCAGGAACACATGGAGAATCCCCAAACCCAACGCGTGCCAATTACGTTACAGTTAACTCACTGGTTGTTGAACATGACACAAATCTGCATATCGGTAATAATAACAAAGGAATCAAGGTCAGCAAAAAGGACTCTTGAGGAGTTACATAATTTCCAATGGTACAAAGCAGTGATGTCCAGGCTCTTATTTTTAACTTATGCCTTAAGGAAGGAAACCCTGGTGGCGTAGTGGTTAAGTGCGGCTGCTAACCAAAGGGTAGGCAGTTCGAATCCACCAGGTGCTCCTTGAAAACTCTATGGGGACAGTTCTACTCTGTTCTATAGGGTCGCTATGAGTTGGAGTCGACTTGATGGCACTGGGTTTGGGTTTGGGTTTGGTTTGGCCTTAAGGAAGGAGTCCTGGTGGTGCAATGGTTAAGCGCTTGGCTCTTATGAACCCATCCAGCCGCGCCACAGGAGAAAAGACCTGGCCATCTGTTCCTGTAAAGATTACAGCCTAGAAAACCCTATGGGGCAGTTCAATTCTGTCCTATGGGGTCTCTATGAGTCAGAATGGACTCAGTGGCAAGGGGTTTGTTTTGGTTTGCATTATCCACAGGAGCAGAGTGGGGAGGAAAACTTGCAGTTAGACCAGTTGAGGCCCCCACGCCCCCATTTCGCCAGATGTCAAGGCAGCACATAATAGTAGGCCTCAATTTTAGGCCTTCAACCACAGCCTTCCCTAGCCCATCTGGGCTCTCACTGTGGGGAAAATGCCTCCCTCCCCTGCGCTTTACAGTTCATTAGAGGCTTACCAAAGCAGAGTTTTAGTATAAACAGTTCTTTCAGTTTTATTTTGTTTTACTACTCGTAGAATCCCTCTTCAAGGGGAAAATATCCAAATTACAGACCTGGCACTGTACTCATAAATCCCAGCCCCCTTGAACACTGGGACTTTGTTTCTGGTAAAGCCCATCTGTCTGCCTCCCTCAGCCCTTTCCCAGGAGTCCTCAATCAAATAGATCCCTGGTGGGCCCGCCCAAGAGTCTACCTAACACCACAGATGTATCAGAATCCAGGGGTGGCCAGGGGTCTCAATGTGGCCTGTCATGGATTGAATTATGTCCTCCCCCCAAATGTATCAGTTGGGCTGAGCCACGATTCCGGTATTGCATGATTTTCCTCTATGTTGTAAATCCTGCCTCTATGATGTTAATGAGGGAGGATGGGCGGCAGTTGTGTTAGTGAGACAGGACTCAACCTACAAGTTTGGACTGTGTCTTGAGGCAATCTCTTGAGATATAAAAGAAAGAAGTGAGCAGAGAGATGGGGGAATCTCGTACCACCAAGAAAGCAATGCAAGGAGCAGACCGTGTCCTTTGGACCTAGGGTTCCTGTGCAAAGAAGCTCCTAGCCTGAGGGAGGATTGATAAGAAGGTGGACAGAGAGAAAAAGCCTTCCCCTGGAGCTGACACCCTGAATTTGGATTTTTAGCCTGCTTTACTGTGAGGAAATAAATTTCTCTTTGTTAAAGCCATCCACTTGTGGTATTTCTGTTATAACAGCACTAGGTAACTAAGGCACTGCCCCGCCAGCACTGTTTTTGAAAGACAGAGGGCAAACTATGGTGAGAATCAGGAACGTAGCAGCTACTTAGCCCCTGTACCTATTTTGTTTCTGGGTGAATATTGTCACAGGAGTCATACAAGATCTGGAAGCCATTTGAAGTTCAAAGGCACACACAGACTTCAGCAAAGCAAAGCTGGAGACAGCTCCTGGCTGGACAAAGGTCATTAACATACACATCTGTTTAAGGGGTTTGGAGGCTTCTTAGCAGTTTTTTAGCAGAGTTTCTGGCTGAAAAGGCGGTGAAGAAAATCTATGCCTGCAACATTTTCCTCGAGACCAAACCCAACTGGGTTTGGATCAGGACTGGGAAGCACACCTAGCATAATACATAGAGTGTCCAGGAACGTGTCTGTTGATGGTCAGGAAACGAGGGCACCCTCTCCACTGTCTTCTCAGCATTCAGATGGCAAGGATGTGGCCCTTGTGCCTGCTCAGGATGCAAATGCGAACCCTGGATATAGTTAACCCAGGGTCTGTTTTTGCTCCTTGGAGCACACAGCAGAATTCTCATCAACAGTCAGCTTTGAGGTTTCTGAAACAATGGCAGAAGCAATACACTCAACTCCTTCTTATTTAGTAATCCCTTGCCCCAAACTCCATCTCTTTTTTCTTTTTGTTTTTTCTCCTTTATGCTCTATCCTCTCATATATCTTACCATTCTTCCTATCTTCATCTCTTCCCATTTCCCTTCTCTCTCTCCCTCCCTTCCCTTTCTTCCCCTCCTTCTGCTCCCCATCCTTCTTCATGTTGATTCTCTCAGAGGTGCACCTTAGCAACAGACCATAGAGCATTTAATCTAGAAATTTGTCTCGTTCCTGATTAGGGTTTAGCGGTTCCTCATGACCTCCTGGGTTCGTGAGTCTGAGCCCTGAGAAGTTTCCTCTAGCAATTCTGTTAACAACTCATTTCCCCACAGCGAAATTGGGCAGACTTCAGGAGGGAGGCAAGGAGGCTGACACCACTGGGGGGATTCACCAGTGAGAACTTAAAGAAGATGTAGGGCATGGAGATTGAAGAAAATCAGGCAACCTATGATCTAATCCTTACTTTCTACTTTGTATGTTCTTGGACATGGCACTTTCTCTCTCTGCCCCTCAGTGTCTGCAAAACACATCTGCAAAACTAAAGATGCTGAGCTCAAAGGGCTTTTACAGTTTCTTAATTCTGGGTCCCCTTTGTTTTGGTGTAGCCCATGGGTGGTGCAAATGGTTAAGCACTTGGCTGCTAACCTTAGGCTGGAGGTTCGAGTCCACCCAGAGGCACCTCAGAAGAAAGGCCTGATGATTGACTTCTGAAAAACAAGCAACTGAAAACCCTGTGGAGCTCAGTTTTACTCTGACACACACGGGGTCACCATGAGTCAGAACTGACTCTGTGGCAAATGGTTTTCTTTTTTCTGGCATTGCAATAAAACTAGGCTTTATCCCACCATGACAGATGTTATCCTGTTTGTACAGAGAAGCAGTATAATGCAAGTGGCCCTTGTTAGGATTTCTAGGCAGGGAGAGGGGAGCAACTCCTGTCTGGATCTAATCCCGGGACCCTGGATCCCTGGCTCCATCCTGCCTTCTTCCCAGCCACCCACAGTCTCTGGCTCCAGCTCAGTAGCCCGTTTCTCACAGACACACCCACTTGCCCCCAAAATTGCTGACCTCCTTCTCTCTCCAGTATGCGTGGGGAAAAAAATATTCCCTTTATAAACTCATAAGCAAATTTGGAGGATAAAAAAAATGAATGTTTACTAAGGGCAACACCATAAAAGAACAAAAAAGGAAGTATTTCTGAATACAGGCTTCTGGATGTATTTGGGAGCCAAGCTCTGAAAACCTATGCTCTGGAGCTAGGGAGGTTTGGGTCCCACGGGGCTTCCAGATCTAACAGGGTCTTCTGAGTCTCTCAGAAGACTCATTCGCATCAATTTCTTATGGAAACCAAATTCCAGAGTTACCACAAGGGTTCCCTTAGTTCCCAATATCTGCTTTGTCATAGGAATATGACCAGCATTTTCTAAAAGGAGAGTCATCTAGTGTGGGAGAGGTTACCGGGGGCAGATCAAAGATAACCCCACCTTCTGCTGAGAAATGCCCTTTTCCCATCTGCTCTGTCCCCCCAGAACACAGCGCTAGTCCTGATTTCTAGATTTCCTAGGAAGGAGACAAAGGCAGAACTTCAGTCTCTGTTCCATGGCCAGTTGAGCCACTGGGAATGGAAAAATGAGTTCAGGAATTCCTTTGGGGACAGAATCGCTGGTTGGTTGATTTGTTTCCTTGTCTTCAGACTTGGTTTTTGTCCCTGTTCATTACAGATTGTTCCCACTGCCCTGGCATGAGCCAGACCTACGTGAGAGGAATCAGTTACAGCCTCAGTCTTTGCTCCACTTCTGTGGTGAGGAGCTGCCAAGAGTTGTGAGGGAAGGGGGTGGGGCTCACAGATGACTCCCACTTGGGCTAAATAAAATGTTAAGGCAAAAGGCTTTTACTAGAAAATGCATAGCTGTTTCTGGTGAGGAAGGAGCTCTCTGAAGAAGTAAATGTGGATAGAAAACAGACGCTTTTCCTGATAAGCTCAGTAGTAAAATGAGCCAGTCGAGTTTCTTCGTTCTGAAACGTTTCAACGCCAAATACTTTGGTTGGTGATACCTAGAGATCGCTGGCAGCAGACAGTTCTGGAAATCTTTAGGATGGGATAGGATCATCTTTCCATTTCTCTTCTGAATACTTTTTTTTTTTACTCCCAACACCTCTTTGAGTTATGCCAAATAAATCCTATTTTCCTTTCACGGGTGGATAAACAAGGGCAAATGATTTTTTTTTTATAACTGGATACCCTGAGCCAGTGTTAGAAATGGGACAGCATCAAAAGTCGCAACCTCCTGGTACTTTCCCTACTCTGAACCTCAGGAATGTGAAGAAAGCTGGACATAGGTGTTCTAATTCAGAGCCTACATTTGTAAAGTCCAGCAAACAAGCCAAAGGAGCATAATTTCTAATATAAATTGGAAACTGAGGTGAATGTGGCTAACATCCTTAGGCGTTAATGTGTGCAAGGGTCAACTATTAGGAAAACTGGCACTAGGACACCTGGGATTGTTCCCAAGGTAGGCTCCTAAAGTCACATTTCTTTGATCACCTTTACTGCTATTCGAGTAACTTCCTGCCATTGCTGTCACCCAGCCCCCTAAGGGTTTATTAGTCAAAGATGATGCTTCTGGGAACATCTCCCTGCCCCTGATTGACTCCTCCCCAAATGTCCTTGGCCAGATGGTCAGAGGGCCACTTTACTACAGTGTGTGGAAATATCAGGCTATAACTCTACACCCATGAGTAATGACGTGCCTGGGCTTATTACTCGCCTCAGCTCTGGTTGCCACAGGGATAGTGTCACCGTCATCTCCATTTCAGCTTCCAGTTTCACACTATCTGCCACCCCCTCTAGTAACCTCCTCCTCTCAGGCTAGAACTTAGTCTCCTGCTCTCCCTCCAGCCTTCTTCCAGCTCCTACCACAGACAAACGAGCCGAATCCCGACTTTGTGCAGCTGTATCCATTCAAGCCATTCAAGACAGCCTCCCTTAAATGAAATGATCCTTGACTTGGCAGTCTAGCTGGCTTATGCGCACAAAAATTCCCAGAACTAGTCTTCCTTTTGAAGCAGAGAGCCCAGGGGAAAAATTTCTGAGAAATACACCTCCAAGCTGTTGTTTCTTTCAGCTGTCTTGCTGCCCTTTGCATTACTCTGAACAGAGGGCTCTGGAAATTTTTGCCCACAATTTCTCCAAAAGCTTTGTATTATTTTACCCATCAGCTTTTTTGAATGACATGGAGTTCACATTTCCATACAATCTCCAATACAAGTTTTCATATACTTAAAACCTAATTCTATTTGAATTAAGACAGACAAGCTCACTTTTCGTGGATTCCGTGGTGTTCGCGGTCAGTGGTGAACATACGCATGCGCAGAGCAGCCCAGCTGAGCTCTATTACCTACCCTGGTGGCGCAGTGGTTAAAAGTGCTGGGCTGGGAATCAAGATAGTCAACCGTTCAAACCCGACAGCCACTCAGCCGGAGAAAGATGTGGCAGTCTGTTTCTGTAAAGATTATAGCCTTGGAAACCCTATGGAGGAGTTCCATTCCGTTCTACAGGCTGGCTGTGAGTGAAGAATTGACTTTGAGGCAGTGGGTTTGGTTTTGGTTTTTGAACTCCGTTAAGGTTGGCCTGTATTGGCTATTTCAGTGTGCCAGTGGACTGCATAGAAGGTAACTACCGCGAAAGGGAGAATGGACTGTGTGTATGACTGAGGAGCGTTTATTATTATTAAAAAAAAAAAAATCGTTATTCAAATTATAAAGTAAACTGTACATGTTGTAACAACTTAAAGAGCATAAAGGTGTGCTTCTCAGTCCTGATCAGTAAGAATTTGTGTTCGAGTCAGAATTTAAAAATTAAGCAACGGGTGTCTTCTATTACTAGCCTGTAACTCTTTTCAGTTGATGTTGTTTTCAGTGGCCTTTGATTCGATTCTAACTCATGGCAACCCCATATCTTGGATATTCTCCTTTATTGATAGTCATATCTCCACATTTTTTATTGTTATTAATGCACTAGCTTTGAAGAGTAGGCACATATGCAAAAAATATCTAAAGAGTAAAGCAATAAATGCACACAGTCAAAAATGTAAACAACAGAAAACGGGCATACAATAGAAGTTGTCTTATCTTTCCCCAGACCTCTAGTTATCTATCCCTTCTCAGGGATAACTCCTTTCATATGACTCATTTCTGATTTGGCACAATAAATGTGAAATAGTGAATCTCTCTCAAATAAAGGTCTAGTTCACCTCCTCCCTTCCTTTGTGCTCATGAGTTAGAAAAACGAAGAAAACTCTTTACCTCTGTAAATGCTCCGGGTCTTCATAAACTCATGAAGCACCCAATGACAGCCAGGCATTGTTTCTGAAGGAAAGCCACAGCCACCTGCAGGTGATAGAAGGGTAGTATGATAGGTCGGAACTAGAAAGCACCACCGCCATCATCTGATCCAGAGCACTGTAACCTTTTTGTGGTTCAGTGACCCAGATGAAAATATTGAGAACTATGGATCATTTTGTCAGAAAAATAAGCACATATGTGTTTGCATAGAATTGCAGGAGGATGACAGCAGTCCTGAAGACCTGCTGTGGGCTCCAGGTTAAGAACACCTGATCTGGTAGTCTCCTTCCTCCTCTTACCACTCATTGTACAGAGAGGAAACTGAGGCACAGGTTGGTAAATATCACAGATAGCATGAGGCAGAGCTGTAACCAGTCTGAGGTCTCCTGACAGGCAGTCCACCGCATGGTTTAGATGAAGACCCTTTTTGATTGTTTGATCTTCCTTAACACATGATAAAGAAGTGAGATCATGGGTGCAGGCAAGAAATGGGGTGAACCTTCCTGCATAATATTCTAAGGAAAATAATGTCTATTGATTTGTCTAGTCTGGCTCTTTCTATCAGACTTAGGTCACAGCCCAATGGAATGTTTTTGAACATGGAAGACCATTTCCTGGAATGAAAAGTTGGATTTTTTTTATTATCCCTTGATGGTAAAACCAGAAATGTGTAATTTCTGATACCAGCAGCTAACTCACTAATGAACTATATGTATGCTGTAGCAAGGTTATCCTGCAACCAGCAATTTTATACACATGAGACAGATGATATTAAATTTGAAGACTTCTTCAGATACTGGAGAGTGTGCAGAAGTTCAGGCCCCTTCTGTCCTTTAAGAATCATTCATTCTTTTGATAAATATATATATTGGGTACCTGGTGTAGGCCAGGAACTGTATTAGTCATTGAGGGAAAGTAATAGTTTTTGTCCCAAGGAACTTATGACCTAATGAGAAGAGTAGACACGGGAGTGAAAACTTCCCTCCAGCATTCCTTTCAGTTAAGGCTCTGACAGAGGTTTGCACAGTGTGCTAAAGGAAGCACATTCCCAAGGATAACTCCTTTGTTACAATTCATTCCCTCTTTGTGTTTACTGCACACCCTTGATTTCAAGACAGAGAAGAAAGGAGGTCTCTTGCTGGTTCGATTAACCTTGCCTTGGCTCACCCCATTATAAGCTTCTATGTAACATCAGAATCCGGTCTCGCTACAGTGGTTTTATCAGAACAAAATTATTTCAATGGTTTCCAGATGCAGTGCAGACTTGGGGGCACGGGAGGGAGATGAGGAGTTTGGAGCTAGACTATAACTGAGTGTGTAGTTCATATCACTTACCTCATCTAGGAGGGAAGCCCTACGGACTGACCTGGGTCCCAAGAAGTCTAGCCCCTGGCATCTGCATACATAGAAGCCTGTCTCAGGGAAGCAGCTGGTATTCGATGGATTTCTGAAGTAAAGGTTTTCTTAACGAGGTCGTTGTGTTGTACTGTTATGTTGGCAATTATCACAGAGGAAGTTAGTTTGGGATTAGGACCAGGTTTTCCAAAGCTGGACTTATAAACAGTATGGAAGTAGGCTTTCCTGTTGGTGATAGAAAGATTGACGTTTAACAGCAGCCTTTTGTGCGGCAATGACAAGTCTGATTATTCTGAAGCTTGACCAAGCGTGCGGGTTGATTAGATTATGGCTTAGCGGGTGTTTACAATTTCTGGTTCACTGAGAGCTAGCTTTAAGCCCTGGGTCCAAAAATTTCACCTCTGTTACCTTTGTGCAGTGCTAGCCCAGGTGGTCTCTGTAGGTGAGGGGAAGGTTCTAGATTGTGTTGACTATTTAAAGAGAGTTAGTATAGCATAGGCTACTCGTGGCAAGCCTCATCTGTCATACTGAATTGGCTAAAAGTTCTCCTGAAATCAGTTGTACTTGTGTTCCAGAAGAATTTATGCTCCAGTTCAGAATTTGGAAATGCTGATGGTGTAGTGGTTAAGAGGTACAGCTGCTAACCAAAAGGTTGGCAATTTGAATCTACCAGGTGCTCTTTGGAAACCATATGGACAGTTCCACTCTGTGCTATAGAGTTGCTGCGAGTTGGAATTGACTCGACCGCAGCAGGTTTTGCTTTTCTTTTTTTTTTGGTTCAAAATTTCATGTTAAGCAGTGGGTATAGTCACTGAATATTGGGAGTGGGATAGTGTACACTTTTTTTTTCCAAACTAGAAACTAAATAAACCAAACCTTATTCAGTTGAAGAAGGTGATCTCTTCATTTCAAACAGGACCTAATATCTGGAACAGATTAAAATGTTAAAAAGATAAATGTTCTTTACCTTTGAGCCCACATAATAAAACATTCTTCGAAAATGATCCTATTACCCAGAAGAGAGAGAAATGGGGAAAATGTCCAATTAGGTCAACTCTAAAGAATATTTTGACCTCACCCAATGATCAGTCCTGAGCCGCAAAAGGAGAGCTAAAAATCATAATAACAATAGTTAACATGTTAGTAATAATTAGATAAACTTTGGATGTTATTGGACGTGTTGTAAAAGAAGCACTCAGGTGTCATTTCATTTCAAGCTGGCTTAATGTGTACAAAACCAGATTTAAGACATTCTGAAAGAGTTTAGCAATGTACAAAAATTGGCTGCAGTTACTTAATTCTTTCAAAACATTATAGAATTAGCACACAGAAAAATGGTGAGACAAAGTTGAAGATGGAGAAGACACTGATTTTAAGTCAGTCATGATTTTACTATATTAAGTGTCATTCCTAATTAGTTTTAACAAATCACTGAAATTTACATTAATTTGAACATTAAAATGACATGCTCTTTTGTAGGGCGATATAAGCAGTAGCATGGTTCTCTACTTGGGATCACATTGACACAGGTCTCAAAGACCTGGTGATTATGTTGGCCCCTTATCCTTGTGGGTCTCTTATTGCTACAGGAAAAGAAAAGAAAAAGGGGTGAGGGAAGAGTGAGAAATGTTTTCATTAACAGGAGTCTCATTAAAGTCTGTGAAGTGATTGGCCTGCTCCAACAACGTGACATGAAAAGACATCTCAGTGACTCTGGCTGTTATGATTTAGCAGTTCAAGTATTTTTGTAGATCTGAGTCAACAAATGACCAAAATGGGGTTTCTAGAAAAATATTACATGGCTAGTAGATATGAATAAGAATGTGATATACTTTCTATACATCCCAATAATATAGAAATTTAAAACTGTTCTACAGCCTTTGCTGTGTGTATTTTCAATTTCTTTTAGTCTCATTGGCTCCTTCCCCTCAACCTATATACTTAGTTACCGTTTTTTAAAGCTTTCTTTAACATAGTTAAAGAGTCTCTGGGTAGCACAGACAGTTAAACGCTTGACTACTAACCTGAAGTTTGGCAGTTCAAACACACCCAGAGGTGCCTCAGAGAAAAAGCCCTGGTGATCTGCTTCCAAAAGGTCACAGCCTTGGAAACCCCGTGGAGCACAGTTCTACTCTGCATACATGGGGTTGCCATAAGTTGGAACTGACTAGACGGCAACTGGCTTGGTTTTGGTGTGGTTTTAACATACTTTATCTTCCTAGCTCCCCCACACATCTGTCAGTTTGTTGTACTGTTGGGGCTTGCATGTTGCTGTGATGCTGGAAGCTATGCCACAGGTATTCAGATACTAGCATGGTCACCCATGGTGGACAGGTTTCACCTGAGCTTCCAGACTAAGACAGACTAGGAAGAAGGACCCGATGGTCTACTTCTGAAAAGAATTAGCCAGTGAAAACATTATGAATAGCAGTGGAACATTGTCTGGTATAATGCCAGAATATGAGCCCCCTCCCCCCCAGGTTGGAAGGCACTCAGAAGATGACTGGGGAAGAGCTGTATCCTTGCAGTAGGGTTGACCTTAATGATGCGGATAGAGTCAAGCTTTTAGGATCTTTATTTGCTGATATGCAGGACTTAAAATGAGAAGAAACAGCTGCAAAGATCCATTAATAATCAGAACCTGGAATGTACGAAGTATGAATCTAAGAAAATTGGAAATCGTCAAAAATGAAATGGAATGCATAAACATCGATATCCTAGGCATTAGTGAGCTGAAATAGGCTGGTACTGGCCATTTTAAATCAGACAATCATATGGTTTACTATGCCAGGGATGACAACTTGAAAAGCAATGGTGTTGCATTCACCATCAAAAAGAACATTTCAAGATCTATCCTGAAGTACAACGCTGTCAGTGATAGGATAATATCCATATGCCTACAAGGAATACCAGTTTATACAACTATTATTCAAATTTATGCACCAACCACTAAGGCTAAAGATGAAGAAATTGAAGATTTTTACCAGCTTCTGCGGTCTGAAATTGCTCAAACATGCAATCAAGATGCATTGATAATTATTGGCGATTGGAATGCGAAGTTGGAAACAAAGAAGAAGGATCAGTAGTTGGAAAATATGGCCTTGGTGATAGAAATGATCCCAGAGATTGCATGATAGAATTTTGCAAGACCAATGACTTCTTCACTGCAAATACCTTTTTTTACCAACATAAACGGCAACTAAACACACGGACCTCTCCAGATGGAATATATAGGAATCAAATCAACCCACATCTGTGGAAAGAGATGATGGGAAAGCTCAATATTATTAGTCAGAACAAGGCAAGGGGCTGACTTTGGAACAGACCATCAATTGTTCATATGGAAGTTCAAGTTGAAACTGAAGAAAATTAGAGCAAGTCCACAACAGCCAAGATGTGACCTTGAGTATATCCTACCTGGATTTAAAGACCGTCTCAAGAATAGGTTTGACATGTTGAACACAAATGACCAAAGACCAGACAAGTTTGGGGATGACATCAAGGACATCATACACGAAGAAAGCAAGAGGTCATTAAAAAGACAGGAAAGAAAGAAAAGACCTAAATGGGTGTTAGAAGAGACTCTGAAACTTGCTCTTGAACGTCGAGCAGCTAAAGCAAAAGGAAGAAATGAAGAAGCAAAAAAACTGAACAGAAGATTTCAAAGGGCAGCACAAGAAGACAAAGTAAAGTATTATAATAACATGTGCAAAGAGCTAGAGACAGAAAACCAAAAGGGAAGAACATGCTCAGCATTTCTCAAGTTGAAAGAACTGAAGAAAAAATTTTTCAAGCCTTGAGTTGCAATAGTGAAGGATTCTATGGGGAAAATATTAAATGATGCAGGAAGCATCAAAAGTAGATGAAAGGAATACACAGAGTCACTATACCAAAAAGAATTGGTCAACGTTCAACCATTTCAAGAGGTAGCATATGATCAGGAACCGATGGTACTGAAGGAAGAAGTCCAAGCTGAACTGAAGGCGTTGGTGAAAAACAAGGCTCCAGGAATTGATGGAATATCAATCAAGATGTTTCAACAAATGGATTCAGTGCTGGAAGTGCTCACTTGTCTATGCCAAGAAATTTATAAGACATCTACCTGGCCAACTGAGTGGAAGAGATCCATATTTATGCCTAGTCCCAAGAAAGATGATCCAACAGAATGCAGAAATTATTGAACAATATCATCAATATCACATGTAAGCAAAATTTTGCTGAAGACAGTTCAAAAACAGCTGCGACAGTGTATCTATCGACAGGGAACTGCCAGGATATTCAGGCTGGATTCAGAAGAGGATATGCTGATGTCAAGTGGACCCTGGCCGAAAGCAGAAAATACCAGAAGGATGTTTGCTTGTATTTTATTGGCTATGCAAAGGCATTCGACTGCGTGGATCATAACAAATTATGGATAACATTGCAAAGAATGGGGAATTCCAGAACACTTCATTGTGCTCATGAGGAACCTATACATAGATCGAGAGGCAGTTATTCTGACAGAACAAGGGGATACTGTGTGGTTTAAAGTCAGCAAGGGTGTGTGTCAGGGTTGTATCCTTTCACCATACTTGTTCAATCTGTATGCTGAGCACATAACCCAAGAAGCTGGACTATATGAAGAAGAATGCAGCATCAGGATTGGACGAAGACTCATTAGTAACCTGCAATATGCAGATGAATGACAGAACCTTGCTTGCTGAAAGTGAAGAGGACTTGAAGGACTTACTGATGAAGATCAAAGACTCCAGCCTTTAGTATGAATTACACCTCAACATAAAGAGAACAAATGTCCTCACAAGTGGACTAATAAGCAACATCATGAGAGAGGGAGAAATGATTGATATTGTCAAGGATTTCATTTTACTTGGATCCACAACCAACACCCACGGAAATAGCAGTCAAGAAATCAAAAGACACATTGCATTGGGCAAATCTACTGCAAAAAACTTCTTTAAAGTGTTGAAAAGCAAAGATGTTATCTTGAAGACTAAGGTGCACCTGACCCAAGCCAGGGTATTTTCAATTGCATCATGTGCATGTGAAAACCGGACAATGAATAAGGAAGACCAAAGAAGAACTGACGCCTTTGAATTGTGTTGTTGGCAAAGAATACTGAATATACCATGGAAAGCCAAAAGAATGAACAAATCTATCTTGGAATAAGTACAACCAGAATACTCCTTAGAGGCAAGGATAGCGAGACTGTGTCTTACATACTTTGGGCATGTTGTCAGGTGGGATCAGTCCCTGGAGAAGGACATCAGGACATCATGCTTGGTAAAGTACAGGGTCAGAGGAGGAAAGGAAGACCCTCAATGAGATGGATTGACACAGTGGCTGCAACAATGGGCTCAAGCATAAAAACTATTGTGAGCATGGCGCAGGACCGGGCAGTGTGTTGTTCTGTGGTACATAAGGTCACTTGAGTCAGAACCTATTCGATGGCACCTAACAACAACAGCAAATCTTTTTAGCTATTACATTTAGTCTTTCTAATCACCATTAAATGTCTAAAACATTAGTATATTTTCCTTATATGTATTTACTCATCTATTTCTTTTTTAATTCAGTAAAATCTAGCTTTGTAATAATTGTTCTTGCTCAAGTCACCAATGACTTCCTAATTTCCAATGACAAAATCAATGGGTGTTCTTAGATCCTCATTCTCTTTGATCTGTAAGGCACTAATGCTACCGCAACCTCTTCTGTTAAAATCCATTCCTCCTTTGAATTCCAGAGAGCCGAGGAAACAAAGAATGAAAGTAATGGGGAGGGCTTTGCAGATTCTTAGGTCTTGGCTCTCTGGTAGGGACCAAAAAGCTCTTAGGAATGGATCCTCAGTCTCTGGGGGGCTGGAGGATATATGGGTTACAGTGGGATGAGGCAGATGTAAAATTACATAGTGGGGACAAATTATATATTGGGTTGAAAAATGTAATTAGGTAACTGGGAGAATTTGTCAGTGGCTCTCAAGAATGACCTGTCAGTTATAGGGACTGAGTTTTGATTTATTCCTCATGAGGTTCCCTGGGATGGGGCAAAAGAGGCTGACTCACCACTGTTGCATCTTTATTCATAATCACTGAACACATGCAGAAGAGCAAAGATGATTCTGTCAACACCTCCTCATGGAGCAATGTGGAAGATTCCAACACAGTGCGTGTTGCTGTAAACAGACCCTCCAAGCAACAAGTAGTGAACAATGTGTGATGGAATCGCACATCCTTTTCTCTGCTGTCCACATGTTTGTCTTCACGGCAGACGCTCTCAACCTTTTACACTAGTCATCAAAAGAAGCTATTCAACAAGATTAAAAAAAGCCCAGTAAATTCTGGAACAAAACACCTACTGTGCATAGTTTTGTTGTACCCTTTTTCATTCTGCTGCAGAGGAAACTGAGGCCCAATGTTAAACATTTTTTGTATCCATCACCCTCCACATAGTGGAATGGCTTCTTTCACTGATGAACGAAACCAACAAAGCCAAGATGTTCAAGCCCATATCAAGCAAGTAGGGGTTGTGGAAAACCTGGCCTTTGCCTTCTAAATACCCAACGGGGAGCATTGTTCTCAGTCAGGGCCTGTCTTTCTGAGCCCAAGTTACCTCATCTATTAAGTGGGCATCATAATAACTCCCTCCCAAGGTTATAATGATAAAAAGTGAGTGTTTTGTAAATTTTAAAAATCTAATAAAATATTCACTAATAAATGAATGATAGTCACTGGGAGTCTACTCTGCCTCTTCCACACAGACTTTTGGTGCCATCTCAGTAA
Organism: Elephas maximus indicus; assembly: GCF_024166365.1. Taxonomy (NCBI): domain Eukaryota; kingdom Metazoa; phylum Chordata; class Mammalia; order Proboscidea; family Elephantidae; genus Elephas; species Elephas maximus. The sequence continues at coordinate 38,417,417 of NC_064837.1, read as the reverse complement.
ATGGCAGCATCCAGCTGCCCAAGCAAAAGTGCCAGACCTTGTCCTTGATTTTTGTTTCCCTCACCCTCCACATCCAATCCACCAACATGTCTCTTCAACTGCACTTCAAACATATACCTTCAACCCATTCATTTCTTTCTATCTCTGCACATACCACTTAGCTCAAATAAACATCTCAAGCCCGGACTACTGAACTGGCACCAAGCTGGTCTCTTTATTTCCATTCTTACACCCTCCCTGCCCCTACATGGCACATTATTCACATGGCAGTTGAAGTGGTATTATTAAAACATCAACCATATCTGGTCACCTCCCTGATTTAAACTACTTAGTGACTTCCTAGTATATTCAAAATAAAATCCAACCTGTCTATAGTCCATTCACCTTCAGGGCTCTTGGCATAATCTGGCCCCTTCTTTCCCCTCAGACCTCCTGCCCTAACATTCTTTTCTTATACATCAGCCATTCTTGCCCGCATTATGTCTGGCAAATACAGGAAGCTTGTCCCTGCCGAAGGGCATTTCTTCTGCCCTTCCCTCTGCCTGGCCTCCTCTGTTCCCAAATATCATCCCGTGACTGCCTCCTCACTGCCTGTGCTTCTCACATAATATCTCATGGGACCAATCATACCAATAATCCCACAAGGCATCTATTTGTTAATCCCATTTTATGGATGAAACAACTATGGCTCAGAAGGCTCAAGTAGGCTGCAAAAAAGTCACAAAACTAGTAAATGACAGATCAGAGATTCCAAAGCCTGTTTATTCTCTACGGTAGAAAGTGGTACAGCAATTTTGAAAACTAGGACATATTCTCCAGGTCATAATAGCAGGAAACTTGGATCCCAGGTCCCAATGAGGCTAGAATTATCCAAGTAACTCCTGTCTTGGGATAAATCCAAGGCGCCCCAGGTATTGGCAGGAGGAAGAATCTTCTTGGAGGAATCAGAATGATCAGAAACAATGTTCCGGCTCTAAAAACAACAACAACCATTCTTTCCCCCACTAATCCATTCTCCAACTCCCAATCAATATTTACCGAGCACCTACTATATGCCAGGCTGTTGCTAGGTGCTGGAGATGTGGTAGTGACAAGACTGACTCGGAGTTCTCTTTCAAAAGTTTCCTTTCGAAGGAATGAGGCTACTTTTAATTCTTCATCACTCACACTATCCACTTACCGCCCTCAACAGCAAATGGGGCTCTTCTGTGGTCTGGAGTCAGCAAGGCATTAGAGAATAAAATGATCCTCCTGGGTCCTCCCTGGAGATGCTTCTTGACAGATGTTATGTAGAGCATCAGGGATGGAACTAGAGGACGCCATTCCTAGTTAACCCATCTTTGGTTCAGTCTGTGAATGTGGATTCCTTTAGCTAGTTAAGCCTTACAAATATTTGCTTATAGTGGAGAAAATCTTTTTGGTACATTATACATTTATTGTATGGGTGTGAAAAATGTTTAGGAAGTAGATTTGACAGGTTTTCAGGGATTGATTGGATATGAAGGGGATGAAGAAATGGGATGAGTCAGGGATGTCTCCCAGGCTTTGGGTCTGAGCAACTGGGTGATTGCTGGTGTCATTTACTAAGATAAAATACATTAGAAAAGAAGCAGAGCTTTTTCTTTTTTTGTTTTGTTTTGTTTGGGGGAAAGATCATGAACTCGGTTTTGGAAATGATGAGGTGAGATAAGGTGCCTATGAGACATTCAAGTGGGTTGTTTAATAGGCAGCTGGATATACAGGACGTTGTTAGTGTTGTTAGTTGCTGTCAAGTCGGCTCTGACTCATGGTGACCATATATACAATGGAACGAAACATTACCTGGTCCTGCACTACCTTCATGATGATTGGATATACAGGATAGGATCTCAAAAAAAATCAACAAATAATAATAAAGCCATGAGAGTGGAAAATGTTTTCTTCCGAGAGGTGGACCATGGAGTTCAGTGACCCAACTAGAAGGGATAATTTTGTACTGTTTAGAAAGGCAGTTTTAATTCCATGGATTTGTTCTCTTTAACATCCAAGCTTCTGTCCTTGAAAAACTAAAAAAAAAACAAAAAACAAAAAACAAAAGCAAACCAAACAAAAACAAAAAAAGCTAACACTACCTCCTCTTTTAATATTATCCTTACACAAGCTTATTTTGCCTAGTACTTTCAGCATCAAGTCAGATAATCATTCCCCCCCGCAACCCCCCAGAGAAAGAGGTGGTGGGGTGTGGAGACTGAATTAAGTTCTGACAAAATGAAGCTGATGTAGTTCCCCTCCCCTGGTGGGCAAGCTTGTTTCATCCCCATTATGACTGATCTCTCTGATGAAAGAATCATGCATCTGTGGTTGATTTAAACAGTGTTGTGCAAGACATACTTAGTCATGATCAAATCTTTTGTTTTCTTTGAATTTTGAGTTGTTTATAAAGGAGATTTTCAATTTTTTTCCCCCTTGAGAAAATGGTAGAATGCACAAGGCCTTTGAGACAAAAGGTCTAGCTTTCAATCCCAGCTCTGTTCCTGTCCATATAACTTTCAGTCCCTTCTCTCAAATACGAATGTAATCATTTCCTCAGGAAGCTGTGAAACTCAAAGGTGCCTAGTGCATGATGGGAGCTAGTGGCACACACTGGGAACTGCCTGCCCAATATCTACGCTCTCCCTCTTCCTTTCCAACAAAACCTTGATTTTGTTCAGGGTAGTAACATATGTACCCAACTATTAAGATGAACCATATGGTCTTTTCTTTTTGTAGGTTAAAAATGCTCAAATATTGGCTCAAAGATCAAACTTCATGTGGCTCAGTCTAAAACGAACAAAAATCTCCCTTCTCCTTCCTCTACTTTCCTTACAGAGAGCGTGACACAGAGTTCTGGTCAGTGAGATCTTGGAGGAGGTGTGTGGGGAGGTGAATTTTCTAAAAGCAACAGGTGAAACCTGTTTTATTCTTCCAGAAATATGGACAGGATGCCTGGAGGAGGAGCTGACATATCCCAACCACGAGGATGAACCCATACTGGAGATGGTGGAGCAGAAAGCTAGAAGGAGCCTGGGTCTATGTTAATGCCCTTGATGAATAAAACCCTTGCTGGTTTAAGCCACAGGCTAATTTTGTTGTTGTTGTTGCCTGCAGCTTGTTGAAATTCTTTCTGATATTGTGCTTGTTAACTGTTAGTTTCTCTTTACTTCCCTCCCCTCTCAGTAACCATCCCCTTTTTAAAATTTTCACAATTGCTGGGGCCCTGACGTAAGGCTTCCTTCAACTCAGATGTCACTCTAAGCTATTAGTTGAAAGATCTCACAAGTGACAGATATTTGAAGAAACAACCTCACCCCCTGGGGGCCTCACTAGCATTTCTTAAGCACGTAAGATGTACTGAGCACTTTCCATACGAGGTCTCCTTTAATCCTCACAACAAGCCTATGAGGAAAGTGTTAGCTATCAGTACTCACATTTACAGAGAAGAAAAATGAGCAAGCCAGTTTAAGCAACCTATTCAAATCCCTCATCTTCAAGCGGGCTGGAATTAGACTAGAGTTCGTGTCTCCTCCTAGCCTCCATGGCATGCTCTCTCAATTCATTCTTGCACTGTGTCCAATCCTGCTAGGGTTTCCCTCTCTGCAGAGTTGTTCATTTCATCCCTCTATCCTACCCTTCCTTGTAATAGCATGATTCAGGAGAACTTTCCACAATGATTGAAGTGTTCCAGGTCTGTGCCGTTCAATACAGTAGCCACTAGCCACAGGTGTCACTGAGCACTTGAAATGTGGCAAATGCAACCGAGAGACTGAATTTTACATTTCATTTACTTTTAATTAATTCAGAGCACTGGTGGCACAGTGGATAGGAGCTTGGCTGCTAACCAAAAGATTGGCAGTTCAAATTCACTGGCCGTTCCTTGGAAACCCCATGGGGCGGTTCTACTTTGCCCTATAGGGGCGCTATGAGTTGGAATCGACTCAATGATGGTGGATTTATTTGGTTTGGTTTAATTAATTCCAATTTAATAGCTACATGTGGCAGGTGGCTGCCATACTAGACAGCACAGCTTATAGAAGACCACAACCAGGTCATGCCCCAGACAATTCTGTCCCTTAAGGGCCTAATCTGGGTGACTCTACACTTGAAAGTCTTGACATTTTCTAGGGTTGGTGGTTGTCCTCTGCCGACTTTGCTGGTGGAACTGACTGAAAGGGATCAAGCCTTTCAGCAACCCCCATATCTTTCTTCAAACTCAGTGCTATAAAAATGACAGCATCTGGCTTCAGTGTGTTACGTGTAACTATTTTGCAGCAGAGGTAAAATATCAAAGTCACTGTGAAATGATGCTAATGAATGTGTGACATCTTTGTGGGTTACAAAAGGTTATGAAACCATTTCTTGAGGTGAGTGATTTATCTGGGGAACTTTGATATTTAAGAGACATAATAATATGAAATCAAAACCAAATGAAAGTCATAAAACCCCATAACTCTTTTACATTTCAAGGCTAAAATATCACCTGTAATTGTCCTACTTCCAGCCTGGGTATTAACCTCTCCTTTATTTCATAATTGAGTTCTGGATGGTTTCTGACACTACCAGCTGGGTCTCTGCTTTAGGAAGCAATTGATCTAGTCAGTAGAATTTCTTAAGAAAACTACTTATAGTCAAGTAGCTGGGACAGCTACATGGCTATTTATAAACTTCCTTCAAGTGATCACATTGGTTGGGGTCACAGGGCAGAAAATGCTTATTGCTGGTTTATCTCTGTAATTTGGGACAGGAATTGACCACCGTTAAATGTAGCAACCTAGGAAAAGTACAAGATAAGGAAGTAGGAAACCTGGCTATTCCACTCAGTTGCTGTGACTTTGGGCAAGTCATTCAACCTCTCTCACCTTCAGTCTCACCGTACAGGGAAGTTGGGATAATGAAGATAGTTTTTCCAACTTCAAATGTGTGATTTTGTGGTGAGTGGTGCATGCTGGAACACCAACAATATGGTGCTTTGGATGAGCCATGGAAGAGCAAGAGATGCCAGTAGATAGAAGATGAAGAGGATAAGGAGGAGGAAGATTGTGAGGGTTTGTCTTGGTCTCCTAGGGCTACCTGAACAAAATACCACAAACTGGGTGGCTTATAAAACGAGGTATTTATTATCTCACAGATCTGGAAGCTGGGAGTCCAAGACCAAGGTGTCGGCCATGTTGATTCTTTCTGAAGCTTTGAGGAAGAATCCATTCCATGCGTCTCTCCCAGCTTCCGGTAGCTCTAGGTGTTCCTTGGCTTGCAGTTGCAGCATCACATGACACCCTTTGTCTCCTTGTCTCTATGTATCATCTCTTTTGTAAAGACACCAGTCATGTAGGATTAGGACTCACCATTCTCCTGTATGACTTTAACTGAACTGATAACATCTTCAGAGATCCCGTTTCCAAACAAGACCCTATTTCCTCACATTCACAGGTACAGGGTTTAGGACTTCAACATATCTTTTTTTTTTTTTGGAGGGGGTGGGGCGGGAGCACAATTCAATCCATAACATATGGTCGTAAGTCAGTGATGGAAACCCTGGTGGCTTAGTGGTTAAGTGCTATGGCTGTGAACCAAAGGGTTGGCAGTTTGAATCCACTAGGCACTCCTTGGAAACTCTATGGGGCAGGTCTACTCTGTCCTATAGGGTCACTATGAGTCGGAATCGACTCTACGGCACTGGGTTTGGTTTTGGTTTTTTAAGTCAGTGATGTGATTTTGGAAAGAAACAAGTCACAAGAGCAATAGCACAGCAGTGTAAGTTCACACAGGCAGATTCCTGAAGTTTCTGTCTGCCTGACTTTGGCAAGGGGCATAGTGTCAGATGTGAATAGAATGTTTGAAGAAGAGAAAAGAATGACCGTGCTGGGGAGAATATAGAAACGAAAAAAGTGGAGAGTTCACCAAAGGAAAATCTAGGAAAAGGCAATGCTACTCGCTATTATCTCCCACGAGTATCTTCTATCACAGTTCTGGAGATACACTAGTCCAGGGCACAGTCCTCACCTGTCTGGATTATTGCAATAAACTCTTAGCTGGTGTCCCTCCCTTCAGTCTTGCCCCCTTCAATCCAGTCTGGATATGCACCCAAAGTGATTTTCCCAAAACATAGATCTGATCATGTCACTCCCTTGATTAAAACTCCTCATCAGTCTTCCCATTGCTCCTTAGATTGAAGTTGAAATTCTTTAGTAAGTCTTTCCAAGATTGTCATGATCTGACTGTCTTGTATCCCTATAGCAGGGATCATCAAACTTTTTTTGTAAAGGGCCAGATAGTCAATATTTTGGGCTTTGAGCACTATGCAGTCTCTGCACAGCAAGAAAGCAGCCATAGACAATACATAAACAAATGGGCTGGGTTGCTAACACAACTTTATTTACAAAAATATGCAGCCCTCCTGCAAATCCCTGCCCTATAGTCTCAATGAGTTCATTGGTGGCTTAGCAGTAGAATTCTCCCCTCCCATGCAGAAGATCCAGGTTCAATTCCTGGCCAATACACCTCACCTGCAGCTACCATCCCTCTGTGAATGGAGGCTTGTGTGTTGTTACGATGCTGAATAGGTTTTACAGGAACACCTAGACTATGATGGCAATTTACATCTGAAAATAAGCCAATGAAAACCTTATGGATCACAATGGTCCAATCAACAACCAATCATGGGATGATGCCACACTGGGCAGTGTTTTATTCCTTTGTGTATGGGGTCACCATGAGTTGAAGGTGACTTGATGGCAGCTAAGGAGCCCTGGTGGCACTGTGGTTAAGTGCTCTGCTGCTAACCCAAAGGACAGTGGTTCGAACCTACAAGCTGTCCATGGGAGGAAGAAACAGCAGTCTGCTGCCATAAAGATTCCCGTCTTAAAAACCCTATGGGACAGTTCTATTCTGTCCTATAGGGTTGCTATGAGTTGGAATCTACTCAACGGCAATGGGTTTTTGGTTTGGTTTTAACAACAACATAGTCTCCATATCACCTATCTCACCCAAACTCTTAGCCCTCTACATTCGAGACCACTGAATTACTAGCAATTCCCTAAAAGTGCTCTGCTCTCTCAATATTGTGCTTTTGCACACATATTCCATCTGTCTAGATCATCTTCCTCCCCATCTCTCCATCTAGTAAACTTCCACTCATCCTTGCGATTCAGTTGAAATTTCCTTGGTCAGCCTCACCCCAATCCTGTGTTCCCACTTATCACACTGTAATATAATTTACCTGTAGGCAGATCTCTCTCACATTGCCCTAGACTGTAAGATATGGGACACCAGGAACTATGTGTTACTTATTTTTGAACTAACCACAGTGCCATTGGCAAAAGAGCCCTGGTGGCGCAGTGGTTAAATGCTTGGCTGCGAACCAAAAGGTCAGCAGATTGAACCCACTAGCTGCCATATGGGAGAAAGATGTGGCAGTTTGCTCCTATAAAGATTACAGCCTTGGAAACTCTATGGGGCAGTTCTACTCTGTCCTATAGGGTCACTATGAATTGTAATTGACAGCAATGGGTTTGCTTTTTGTTTTGTTTGGCAAAGTCAATTTATCATTATAAGAATTTGATACTCAAGGTCTTTCTTGCTCTATTGCCCAACTACAGAATACATGACAGATTCTGATGATTGGTTTAACTTGGAAGAATATAGGCCATACAGTCAAAAATTCTAGTTCCCGAAAATAAGGAGTTTGATAGAAAGCCCCAGAAAAGAGGGGCCGAACTTCTTCTGGGGCACATTGAAGGAAAAAAGAGGGCAACCTACTGACAGAATCCTATGACTTTGTGAAAGACTACAACCCACTTAAAGAGGTCTGGCGAGGGAGGCACACAGTAAATCTAGCCAACAGACCTGCAGCTTAGACTGCAAAATACAGGAGAAACAGGACGGTGACAAGGAAATGATACATCTGCCATGTCGTTTTCATTAGGGACAGAGAAGAGTTGTAGCTGGTAGAGCCAACAGCCAGAAGCATGCCAAGGAAGTGATCTGCGTAGAGAATGTAAGAATGGAAAAACATTTCCGACATGGGGAACGAGGCCTTGGCAGGGCTTTCTGTGGAAGGAGATTGTGAATAACTGCCTTGATGAATGTGAAAATCACCCCAGAGATTTTCCTAAGAGGACGTGGAAGCAACTAATATATTTTTTTTTCTGCCTACTGTGGGCCAAGCACTGCATCTTATCATGAGTAATCTTCACAGAAATGCCTGAAACATGTCCCAATTTTATGGGTGATTAGAAATGAGGCTCAGAAGGCTTGCACAACTTGTGTAGGGTCACAAATCTCTGTTCTTTCCGCTGCACTAAGCAGGTGCAGCACAGCCCATGCCCAAGAGAGGAGAATTAAAGCCACTGAGCTAGTAATGCCTGCCCAAGTGAAAGCATAACGCCCATCTGGATATAAGAAAGAAAGAGAAGACAGGAGACCAAATGGCCATACTGGACATCTACATTTTTTCGTCCCCCAGCATTCATTCCTTTTCCTGACAGCCAAGGTGCAGTTAAGAGTCTAGAAAAATTCATTTAAAAGGATATACCAGAAACAACAGAAATACTGAAACATGAAAGAAACACCTAATGCACTGTTGTTAAGTGCTCGACTACTGACAGAAATGTTGGCAGTTCGAACCCACCAGCCACTCCTCAGGTGAAAGATGTGGCAATCTGCCTCCCTAAAGATTACAGCCTTGGAAACCCTGTGGAGCAGTTCTACCCTGTCTTATAGGGTCACTATGAGTTGTAGTGGGTATCAACATGAAAAAAGGAAAAGGAAAGAAAAAAAAAGTGCTGCCCAGGGAAGCAAAATAATAAAGACTTTAGTAGAAAGGGAAATAGGCAAAACAAAGGCAGTTTTCATTCCATGAGCTCATAAGACATTGATAAGAAATGTTTGTGGAAATTTGGTTGGTGTGCCAATGAGAAAACAACTATAAAGAGATGCTTAGCACATAAATGTCATTTATTAAAATAATGTCAAAGATAAATAATAGAACAAATGTGAACGTTGTTGGAAACCTACTATAGACTCCGTTTTGAATCTGAACAACCAAGCTTTCTTTGAAATTCCCAAAAATTATTTTGAAAGGGGTACAAAGCTGGAAGAATTCCCGACCTCACTAGCTCAATTTAAAGGCAAAATTGAGCTGAACTAAAAAGAATACCCTGTGGGTGAGAATGGTGGCACAACTTGAGGAATGTAATCAACGTCACTGAATTGTACACATAGAAATTGTTGAACTGGTGTGTGTTCTACTGCATATATTTTCAAGAACAAAAAATGAAAAATTATTTTTTAAAAAGAATAAACTTTGATATTAATCATTTGTGCACAAGAGACTTTATGAGGGTGTCAGACACTTTCAGGTTGCTCCTTGAGACCCCCTCTAGACCTCCCCCCTTTTTTTTTGCCCTAGGAAATTGACTTGTACAAACCCCTCTGCATTCCAGTTGGATGTGGTCAGTAGGATATGCCTCTAGGAGATTGAGTTGGTTGGGCTTTCCTGTAGGTTGCTTTGCTTCGGGCTGGCCACTGCTTCTGTCTAGGCAGCCCTCCATATACATTCACCTCCTTTCAGGACTCCCTAACTGCTCCCTCCCCTCAGACCTTTGAGCCTGGGCTAGTTACAGCTCTCCTGTTACTATCTCTGAGGAAGCTTACTCACACCTTTGGAAATGGCCTCTTTATGGACCCTCCTCATGAGGGTGGTGGTGGTTCCGCAGCCTTCTCACCTTCCATGCAGAGGAACTGGATTCAGTTCTCAGCCCATGTGCCTCATGCTCAGATACTGCTGGTCTCTCAGTGGAGGGTGGTGTGTCTCTGTGATGCTGAGCACTTTTCAGTGGAGCTTCCAGACTAGGCTGACTAGGTGATCATGGGGATGGTACATGACCAGGCAGAATCTCATTTCATTGTGTATGGGCTTGCCATGAGTTGAGGCAGACTTGAAGGCAGCTGGCAACAACATGGGCCCTGCTCAAACTATCCTGATATGAGTGTCCCACCTGTTTCCTGCTAGGTCTCTGAGAAATATGAGGCAATTGTCACACAGAACACTTACAATAACGCAGTCATTTCTACTGCTTCTAGGCAGAAACTTCCTTTCAATGGCCTGATGCTTTTCTAGCCTCTTGGAATGATTTTTAGGGAAAGAGATGCAATGGCTTCCCGCAGTAACTTATCCAGCATTAAATCTTCTCAATAACATACCCAGAATTAAACCAATCTTTGCTGATAGGAATTTATACTTTATTTAAAACAAAACAAAACAAAACCTGTGCTGTTGAGTCGATTTCAACTCTTAACAATCCTATAGGACAGAGTAGAACTGCCCCATAGGGTTCCAAGGCTGTAAGCTGTACGGAAACAGACTGCCACATCTTTCTCCCACAAAATGGCTGGTGGGTTAGAACTGCCAGCCTCTCTGTAGCAGCAAAACTTAATCACTTGGCAACCGAGGCTCCTTTTATACTTTATGGTAATGAATATTCACCCTTCTTTCCCTTTTATGCTGATCACTGAGTTTATAGGAAGGTGGATCCCTGGGTGGTGCAAATGGTTAAGTATGCAACTAGGAGCCAAAAGGTTGGCAGTTTGAATCCACCTGGAGGTGCCTTGGAAGCTCCCAAAAGTTCACAGCCTTGGAAACCCTGCAGAGAGCAGTTCGACTTTTACACACGTGGGGATTCCATGAGTTGGAATTGACTCAACAGCAACTAACAATGACAACAGAGTTAGAAAGAACCTTGAATACCATTGAATCCAGAAGTTTCCAAACTGATGTTTCTATTTTTGCCCTGACCCATCTTCTAAATTTCAGAAGAATAAATGGAAATTATTCATTTACCTGGGATGGGGCCACATAGTTTTTCTGCTGTTTAGTGGACAAAATCTTTCCAAACACTCGTTCCATATGAAAACTTTGTGGACTTCATAACCTAGTTTAACCTCTTCTTTTTACTGTAGCTCAGAGAGGTTATACTTGTCCAAAGTCACCCAGTTAGCTTCTTGTATGACTTGGATACCAGTCCTGGTTTCTTTGCTCCTAATTAGTCCTCATTCCACAATCCTCCTTCTTAGCTGAAAACTTCCTGCCCTAAAAAAAAAAAAATAATTTGGCTTTATTATCCATGTTCCCTCTGAGAAGTAAATTCGCAGGTAAATATACCTTGCTACTTTTTTTTTACCCAAAGTGTGTTCTGAAAACCAGTTGCTAACATCAGTATTATCTGGGAACCTGTTAGAAATGCAGACTCTCAGACCCCACCCTAACCGACAGCATCTTAGAAAGATCTTCTGGGGATTCATATAGACATTAAAATTCGAGACCCTCTGGCCTGTTGTCCTGCTAATCTGTGGGCAACACCTGTAGATGGCCCCCAGCAGCCAAATACACAGGTGAATGCCTATTTTCCCCACCTTCATCATCCCCAGTGGAATTGGCTGGAAGGGGGCTCACAAAGAGGAGGAATCATTTGAAACCTCCCCTTTCTTCCCAGAACAGAAGGTTGATGACACGTTCATATGACTCCCCAGCCACTTAAGAGTTCTTTGATTGTAAAGTAAGTATTTCCAACTGGTCCAGTGTTGGTGGTCTGCATTAATTAGAGCTCCTTGAAAATCCAGGTCTCTTCCACCTCATTGTCTGAAATTTGCTAGTGGAAAAGAGGAAATTAAAATTGATAGAGATAAAGGTGGGAGTGGGGATGGGGGTGGGGGTGGGGGTGGGGAGGAGGGAAGCCCAGCTGGACAAAGGGAAATCATTTGGAAATTAAAAAACAAAACAAAATAGGGATCCAAGAGTCTGGGAGTTGAAATGGGAAGTTTTATGTAATTCTAGCCTGCTGATGTAATTGCAGTGAGTTCTGTGACCCACCTGGAAGGCCAGGGGAAGGGGGAGGGGGTGGTGGGGAAGGACTCAAAAGTTCTCCTTTGGATCTGAGGCTCAGCCTGACGCTGTAGCATGAGGTCAGTGAGAACAAAGGGATGTCTGAGCAACAGCCAGGGCCATTTTCCTGCAGGGACGGTTTTGCAGTCCCAACGAGGGGCCCACTGTGAGTTTAAACCTCGTCATCCCCTCTGGGCCGGCCCCTCCCTCAGCCCGTCTTCCGTGATCTGGAGCCTATCCACTGCGGCGGTGACGCCTTGCAGGCTTCCAGCTCATCTGTGCTCAGGAATGGGAGGGTCGGGGCCACTGACACACACCGGTATCCTGCAGCCTATTATTTCCTGCCTGTCCTGGCTCCCCTCCAAGGCCCAATATGACAGGTGGATGAAGTTCACCAGAAACTCAGCAACGGGCCAGTTTTCCAGGAATGCTGCTAACTAGATTCACAAATGAAGCCGCCCGCCACCTCCCCGGGGCTGAATGGAGAGCCAGCTGAATGGGGGAGTTTTTCTTTTTTTCCCCCCCTCTGTCTCCTGTCTGGATCCTGTGATTGTTTTAGCTGGAAGAAGCAAGTCCTTACTGAGGCTGTAGGGTTCCAAGTGCTTTCATGGCCCTGCAAGGGAACAAAGATGCTTAACTCACACCTCTGTTTCCTAACCAAGGGACTTGGAATTGATGACTCTGCCCAATGACCACAATGCCACTGTTGGAGGTGAGGGGCATGAAAGTCTCAGAGTGATTTAATACTCAGAACGCGGAAGTAAAACTGTGAGCTAATAGGATAAGTAATCATGCAAATTTCTAATACAATCAGTAATAATTTGTGGGAATGTTACCATAAAAAAAAAAAAAAAACAATAAATGTCACTGCCCAGACTCACTTTAATATTCTAACCACTATCTATGCAGGACTAAAGTAAATAGGTGTTTAGGAACCCACTGGATTCTGACAATTTTCCCCTCAACCCCATGATTCATCTTTTCTCATGAATATGTACTAGACTTTGCAAGGAGCCCTGGTGGTACACCCCTTAATAGCTCACCTGCTAAGGTGAAAGGTTGTTAGTTCAAACACACCCAGCTGCTCTGCAGGAAAAGCCCTCTCATGATCTGTATCCGTAAAGTTTACAGCTTAGAAAACCCTATGGGGTGGTTCTACTCTGTCACATGGGGTCACTAGGAGTTGAAAATCGACCCAACAGCAACTAGCTTTTGTAATTTTTCAACTTGTATCTTGTTTCCCTTCATGCTTTTGATCAAGCTAAGCTAGCCTCCTTAATATTTGTATGGCCTTGGCTTATTTTTTTTTCCTTTGATATTTTCATTTGAAATTATTTTCTCCCATCTCTCCATCAGCTTCCAGATTTTGCTATAAAAAGGAGTTTAAAATGTGTAAAGAATCTAGCAGTCAAGGTATTTTGGTTTAAGTATTGACTTTGTTACATAATGGTTGTGTGAACTTGGGGAAAAATGTAACATCTTTCAGTGTTAAGGTTCGCACCTATAAATTGGGGGGAAATTATATCACCTCATGGCAGGATTGATATGAGGGCTAAATGAGAGTGAGTATGTGGAAATGCCTGGCTCATAAAAACAAACAAAAAGCAGCCAAAGCCACTGCTGCCAATTCTGACTCATGGCAGCCCCATGTGTTACAGAGTAGAACTGAGCTCCATATGATTTTCTTAATTTTTTTTTTTTTTAATCTTTATGGAAGCGGGTTGCCAGACTTTTCATCCATGGTACCACAGAGTGGATTCAAACCATCGATCTTTCAGTTAGCAGCCAAATGCAAACCATTTGCACGACCCAATGACTTTTGCCTGGCTCATATTAGGCATTTAATAACAATTACTTTCTTCAAACACCTTCCCTAAAACCCCCTACCCTTTCTTGAGCTACAGGCTTGCATTTCCAACTTTTTGCCAGACGTTCCTACCTGCATGTCTTGTCAGTACCTCAAACTTAATATACCTAGAATCATGTAGCTGACCATTTTCCATCAAACCTGTCCTTCCCATTTCCCTCCATATCTTTGTTACTAATACCATCAGTCTATCATTCATCATGTTTTTCCACCAGCTCTTCTTTTAAACTCTACTGAAACCTGGCAGAGACCATGTGGTTGGTATCCTCAAGGTATCCCCAGGTACAAGCAGAAACACTTGTGTCTAGACAAGAAATAACAGGTGCAAACGTAGGAACACACTTGGTGAAATTCCTTGGAGACCGTGTAAGCTTGGCTGCCCCCTTCCTTTTGCTGATTTTCTAGCTAATCTCTGGAAACTTGATTACTGCAAATACTCATTAACGGATCTCCGTTTCTGCAGTGTCTTCAGTCCAGCCTTCAAAAGAGAGTGTGAAGGGAACGAGAGGAGGAGGACATAGCTAGAGGAGTGAATTCCTCTCTGCCAAGTTCAACGATATGGACTCCATCCTCCCGGCCACTGTCTCCGAAATTTTTGATCATACATTCCATCAGCACATTTTTTTTTTTTTTTTGCTAACCGAAAGTTTCGCACACTTATACATGCATTATACATTTTTGCTAACACCAAATATGTGTGCATATTTTATACAGTGCTATGTGGATTCATATATGAAATATTAACTATACTTAGTTTCGTATTTAAGAAAAGAGTCACAGTAAATAAAATGCTAATATACTCTTCCTACTCTCCAAAGGCTTCTCTTGCCTTGCCTCAGTCTGGTGTGACCGATCAGAGGAGTTTATTGGAGGCCAATGGCATATTGCTTTTTTGATGAGAGTGTGAAGGACTAGAGCAGAATCCTTCAGTTTAAATGTGTGTAAATTTCACCACGATTGCTTTCAAGACAAAGAACTGTAATCACCCAATAAATTAATGGAACTAAGCAATAATCATCAATAGTTACTAACATTACAAAAAGACAATCATACATTTAGTGCCCCAGATGGAAGTACGCGATACTTCACACCACCTGTAATGCATTCTCCCCCCAAATATCAAATCTCAGTCTCTGATCAAGACTTCACATTTACATGAGACGTTTAAAGGAAATACAACCCAGGGGTCAAAAGAACATGATAAGCTATACCACAAGGATACGGTCAGCGAAGCAGACAGTGGGAAACTCCATGGTTCAGACAAGGAAAAAAGGGTGATAGAAGGATAACAAAATAAACAAAATAAGAGATGTTTCAACCAACTGCAATGTCGGAAGTTATTTTGGTTTTGGATTAAAAAAATTGGGAGATGATATGGGAAATTTGAACACTGACTGGATATTTGACAAAGGAAATACCATTTTTTTAATGCAATTTTGTTATTTGATTTTTAAAGTCTTTATCATTTAGAGATGCATACTGAAATATTTACGAATGAAATGTTTAATATCTGGGATTTGCCTCAGAATAATCTGGGTGGAGGCATTAACCCAATAAGATTGCCTATGAGTTGATAATTCCTAAAGCTGGGTGACAGGGGCGTGGCCATTCATTATATTTTTCTCTTTACTTTCTTTCTACTTTCACTGTCTCTTTATGCTTGAAGTTGTTCTGACCCAAAGTTTTGAAAATGCAGATTCCTACATTTCACCCCTAGGGACTGTGATGCCAGAGATCGTAAGTGGGACTCAGAAATCTAAATTTTTAACAAGGGCTGCAAGTGACTCAAAATCAGAGAGCCCCCAGACGACAACTTGTGACAAATTGGAGCTGAGGGTGCAGTGACTCGAAGCAAGGCAATCACGTAGGAGAAGTTGGTAGCCTGCCTTTCATGGGGTAAGTACTCAAGATAAGTATCTGCCAAATTTATTAGATGACCGTTTATAAAGAATTGCCCCAAATCTTGTTAGTGTTTGTGTATAAAAATTATTCAGGGTATAGTTACCAGCCTTATTTCCTGATTTGGGTCTTTTTTTTTTCTATTAGATTTTGTAAGAGTCCCCTAATGCTTGTCTTATGAACCAAGGCTAATTCCTTGATTAGATAATCATCCTTGTGAATGCTTTCTCTGAAATCACAATGGTTACGTGACATGTCGCCAGGCCTTTCAGGAAGGGAGAGACACCCAGTTGTGACCCATTTATTGGCATCTGCTCCCACTCCACCCCTTCCAGGGGAAAGGGTCTTATAACTCTGGGAAGGGGAGGGGGCAGAGAGGTGATCTATCTATCCTCAGGCCATTAGGTCAACCACACCTCAAACCCTCCCTGACCCCTTTTTCTTTCCACATTGGAGATCCGTTCAACTGGAAAGTGCCCTTGGCCTTGGGGCTGGGGTATGCAATGAAGACGGGGCTGGGTGAGTCATAAAACAGACTGAAAATAGGAAGGCTCCTGCCTGGTTCCTCAGAACATAGGTCCCTCTCCAGCTGTTAACCTGCACATGGCCCTATCACCCAGGTCAGCACTGCAACTGGCTGAGGTTCCCTTGGATTGCAAACATGTTTTCTATCCAGGCGCCGCCTTGCCGTCCTGCCAGAGACAGAAGAGCAGGCGTGCAGAGAACTCTCATCTTCATCCTGAGAGGTTCCGGGCTTCAGACCTGTCTGGAATCAGCTCACGCCAGGGTAGGTAGATGGCGTGGTTGCCTTCCATCCTTGCGACCAACACACTTCAGTGGCTTTGCCTTTCCCGTACGACAGTCAGTTTAAAGTGCTCTTATAAACCCTGGTTGCATGGTGGTTAAGAGCTATGGCTGTTAACCAAAAGGTCCTCAGTTCGAATCCACCAGGCACTCCCTGGAAACTCTGTGGGGCAGTTCTACTCTGTCCTATAGGGTCGCTATGAGTCAGAATTGACTCGATGGCAACGGGTTTTGGTTTTATAATGCACCAAAGCTAAAAGCTTTATGGGCATTATCTCATGTGTGCCTGACCACAGTCTTCGGAGATGGGTGCTGTTCATATACTGATTTTATAGACAAAGACCTGGAGGTTTAAGGTCTCAGTGACTTGTTGAAGGTCACTCAGCTCAGGGCCCAAACTAGGATTTGGATCCAGGCAAGCTGGCTCCAGAGTTTGTACATTTAACTCCCTCAGAGGTACTTCTCTATTTGCCTTCATGCAGTCCACTTGCCTTTTAAGTCATCTTCTACTCCTTCTTCCTAAAGGTAACCTACACTCCCACCAACCTGCACTATGTACATTTCCCTGAACATACATGTCCAACTTGTATATCTGTGTGTGTGTGTGTATATATATATTTATTTATTTTTCTCTAGCTTTCCCTTTTCCCTGAAATGTTTCCTTCCCCTAATCCTAGTTTTACCTATTGAGTTCTCGCCTTGTCTTCAAGGTCCACATCAAATGCTACTCATGCCAAGAAGTCTTTCATGATTTACTCCCTGAGCCTCACCCGTAAGAGATGTTTCCCTCCTTTGCATCTGCGTCGTATTCTCCTGATAACCTTTGTATTCCAATCACATTTGCTTCCTTTTCTTGCGTTTTTTGTAACTGTGATGTTATAGCCATGGGGGTACTTGCCATAAGACTCCTACTACATTGCAACTCTTTGAGCCAAACAACCATTTGTTACTTAACTTTTTATTTCCCCCAGTGTTTACAATGATGCTTTGTAAATAGTAGGGGCTTAATATGTCTGTTCAATTGAATGTATGCAATCCTGAAATATAAATAATTTAGCTGTCATTTATCAAAATATAACGAGATCCACTGGGAAGTTAGATGATGCAAAGGGTTAACCCTGTGTTTAATCATTACACAATTCAATTAAAAAGCTCCTTAAGCAGCATCATAATTTATATCTTGATTAAGCCTACATTTGCATATACTCAACACATTGAAAATAAACTGCGACTGTGCTCCCGTTTCCCCACTTCACATACATGAGGAAGCAGACCAGAAGACAGAACTATGGAGATGTCTGGGGAAGTTAACATATTTGGATGCTCATTCCCAACCTTCCTTGCCCTTTTGTGATCCCGGATTGGACTGGGTGTGTGAGGAGGGAAAGGGCAGCCCTCTGGGGAGATTAATGATATGGCCTGAAGTCTGAAGATCAAAGAATGGCCTTGGCTGCCCACTGCGTAGTCACCATCAGAGGCTCTCAGATCTCCGTGCTCCTTGTGCCCTATAATCTCAGGCTGCATTTTGCACCCTTTTCCTGGAGTCAGCACCCTTCTCAATTACACCCTCTTCACTCCACCCTTGTTTCTCCAAAGCTCCACATCCCGTAAGACTCCAGGTCTGCTGTTTGTCTGTACATAACCTACTGTCTAGCCATCAGCACTACCATGAAAAGTTTTACAAAGCTAATATGAAACCAATTTTTAATTACTATGAATTTTCAGGGAAAATTTGTTTAAACTTTGCTTAAAGTATCTATCTAAAAATGGATTCTCCTAATCGGTCCTGTACAACATCTAAGTTCATTGACTAACATATTTCTAAGCCATAAGCCTTGTACATACTTTTGTCTTTAAAATCATTTGTTGGGTGATGTCTGGGATTGACTCCAGGATAATCTGGTGGAATGTGGAGGTAGGGGAGGAGGGTGCAGATCAACCAAGACTAGACATGTGTTGATAATTGTTGAAGCTGGGGGATGGGTACATGGTACTATTCTTTTTTATTTTGTGTATGTTTGGGGACATTTTCCAAAATAAAATTTATTTTTGAAATATATTTTGTTCTCGAACTGTGCCTCCAAACAATTCTAGTGGGGTTAAGTTTTCTGTCTGAGAATATAGGAATCACTCAGCTGAGTTGTCTGCTCCCTCTGCCTTCCTTATTATCTCAACTTGCATCCTCATCTTCGCTTGACCCCCTAACAGGGGGTCTGTCTGCTTGGTGACTCTCAAGTATTATCCATGGAGTGGCCTAGGAATCGTGGGCATTGCCAGTTTGAATGCCCAGACTCCTTTCATAAAAAAAAAAAAAAAATTTTTATACCCATCTAAAAATATGTCATGGTAGCTGGACTTTCAAGCCCGAGGGTTTTATTTTCACTGGAGACCTCAAATACCACTGCTGGGCTGCAGATAGAAACTAGGATGGCAGCCTGTTTGCTTTTAAAAGTCCCTGTATTTGGTCTTTTTCTTTCTTTCTTCTTCCCTACCTTCTCTCTCTTTCTCTCTCCTATTCCCTTTCTCTTAAAACATCTATTGGCAGGCAATGACCAGTTGAGAGAAACAAGAACTCTCCGGTGTTAAACATTCCCCAGGGCATCAACAGGCAAAGCTAGGTGGACCGCTACCAATGACACAGTAAACTAGGCACTCTTCGTCCTCGTTCTGGAGACTTCAACTCTATTGTCAGTCTAGGAGGAGAACAAAATAAAAACCCAAATGTGAGACGCCACACGAAAAAGTGATACTCCAGGTGTGCTTTACAGGTGTTTTCGCACCAGCAAGTCAAACGGATCATTTCTTAAATCAAAAGAGCAGACAGACTTGCCAACTGATCTGCAGCCCAGCTTACCCTGCACAAATCGAGTCCAAAATATTATTCCACTCCGTGGATGCTTCTGTGCAACGTCAGTCACTGGCAGGAGCCCCTTGAAAGCGGTTCTCAGGAACTTCTCCCGAGGAGTTGCCTTTCTCTAAAGCCTGTCTGATTCCACGAGGTCAAAGAGATTCCTTGAATAACCAAGAAAGGCAAAGGAAAGAAAAAAGAGCGATCCAACTGGTTAGAATTCTGGGCGGTGCAGGAAGATGGGCCAAACAGCCTAGATTAACTGCCAATCACCTCTCTCATTTTGCACAGGAAAGACATTTCTTTAATCCACCTGTCCAATTATTTATCATGCTATGTGTTTCCTCTTAATTGTCACTCAGGCAAAGCCTTTATGTTGTAAAGGGACACCCTAGTATTTTTTAATGACCTTAAGCAAAATGATGGACACCAGATCCTGGAGTCAGATGTTCCTAGTGACGCAATTTGTGCTCCCAGTAGCAGGAATGCTTCCTGCCATGATTAAGTTAGAACTGTGAAAGTGCTAAAATGTGTTGTGAGCCTTCCTCTGATGCAAGTACTTTTATCATAGAGTCGAGCTACAGAGTGTAAAAAAGCGCAGCAACACAAATCCCTTCTCGGAATGTCCCTTCTCTCTCTGGACTAGCCATTGTATTCAAAAAGGCAATGTGCACTAGACACTTGAAATACTTGTGATCATTGTCACACCTTCTCCCAACTTCCCCAAAAGATTTTTCTGGCTCTTCCCTTTTCCTCTTTTCTATTTTTTTTCTGGGTGCATGTAACAATACGATCACAGCTGATTTATGTCTGGCAAGTTGCCAGTCTCTGAACCCTCATTAACTACTCCAGTCAAGCAAAACAAGAAGCAATCCATTCTGTATTTGAACTTGAAATGGAAAATCATCTGTGTTTGCTTTTCTTGATAGGAGGCTGAGATAGAGCAAAAGTGTAATTCTATTTTTTTTGGACATGGTCTACACTTCCCAGTGAGAATGCTTGAAACCCTGTGAGCAATGTGTGTCAGGTCCACTGTGACTCAACGCTGGACGATCCATTCCATGTAAAAACAACAGAAAGGACTTTCTCAGCTTCCTCTGCTTGGGTTATCTCCCCTGATCTCACTATTCTTCAGGGTTCCTAGGCAAAGGGTATTTTTAGGATGTAACTGCCTCCTGAGAGGCTGAATGATGAAGACTCTCAGTTATTATTGATTTATTAATTCAGCAATGTTGTATCACACAATGAATGCAATGAGACCAAAACTCACACATCGGGCTATGGCCTATACGATTTTGTGATTAACTTTGAAAGGAAGGGGGAGTCCCTGGATGGCTCAACTAAGCACTCAGCTATTAACCGAAAAGTTGGCAGTTTGAATCCACTCAAAGGCACCTTGGAAGAAAGGCCTGGTGACCTGCTTTTGAAAGGTCATAACCTTGAAACTGTATGGAGCACAGGTCTACTCTGCAACACATGGGGTCACCATGAGTCACAACCCACTTGACAGCAACTGGTTTGGTTTTTGTTTGTTTTGTTTTTGAAAGAAAGGAGAAATCAATAAAGAATATATTGCACTCCCATTACTTTTACATGTGTTCCAAATTACTGTGGGCGTCTTGTTCCCATTGTATCTCAACTGCTGGAACCCAAATATATTTGGCTAGTACACAGATTGAGCAAATGACCTTACAGGTTTTTATAGAAGATTTGTATCTGAACTGCCTCAGCCACCTTAATTCAATCGCGAAACATGGCTTTTTTTTTCTTGAATTTCTAAGACCTATATGCACTTGGCACATTCTATGTGCTCAGAAAGTATTGAACAAGTGAGTGAGTGAGCAAATGCATGAATGGAGAAGATCCCAGTCTCAGAGGGGAGCTGGCCAAGATCAGCAATTCCCATAGCTTGCTGCATAGCAGAATCGCTTATGAGTTCTTTATTTTTATTTTTAATGTCTCTCCAAGCAGCACCTTATCTTCTCCTCTCATTTCATAGTCTTGTAAATTTCATTATTGCTCGTTAAAATATTTCAAACAATATAGGTAAATTGTCTCTTTTTCTTTGAAGTAATACCACAATGACTTAAACGCTAATAATCCACCACGTGTTCTACATTTTTTTTCTTTGTTTAAACAAACCCAATCAGAGTCTTTTATGCCCTAATCTTGGAAGTGACATACATCACTCCTGCCATATTCTATCGGTCACACAGACCAAACCTGGGAGAAGATTATATGAGGGTAAAAACACCAGGATGCAGGGATCATTGGGGGCCATCTTGAAGGCTGCCTACCACAATACTCTTTTTTAATAGTTAGAAACTTGAAACTACCCAAATGCCTATCCAGAGTAGAAAAGATAAATAAATGATAGGATATTTACGCAATGAATTTCTGCACAGCAGTGAGAATGAACCATTTTTAACTGTATGCAATAATATAGATGTGCCCTATAAACATAATATTGCACAAAAGAAGCCAGGCACAAAGAATACACACTGTAAGATTCCACTTGTACAGGGTGAAACCCATGCAAAGCTACTTTTCGTGTTAGAGGCTAGAAGAGTGGTTTCCCCTGGAGGAATGGTGACTGAAAGCAGCTTTGGATGCTGGTAACACTCAGTTTCTTCACCTGGGTGGTAGTTCCGCAGGCTTGTTTGTGAAAACTCATTGTACTGTACACTTTTCTCTATGTATATTGTACTTCAGTAAAATGTTTTTGAAAGCATTGATCGAACCCTCTCCTAAAGAGACATGCAGAAATGATATTGCTTATGGTTAAGTATAAAACTGGATAACAGTAATATCTGGTGAACTTACTGATCCTGGCTCTAGGACTCACTTGCTGTGAGACCTTGCTTGAGCAAGTCACTTAACTTCTCTGAAAAAAAAGTAGCTCCTGCTGAGCAGGTGCGTATTTGCATTCCTAATCTCAGGATATAGTGGAGAATATTGAGTCATGTCAGGTATAGTTGAGGCCTGTTATACAGAGGATTAGGTATAGGGGCAGGAGCAACTCGAAAATCAAGTGTAAAGTACACTAATGTTCTTTACAGCGTTATTCTCAATGGCCAAAAGGTGGAAATCATCCACGTGTCCATCGATAGATCAATGGATAAACAAAATGTGGTATATCCATACTAAACCCGTTGCTGTTGAGTCAATTCCGAGTCATAGTAACCCTATAGGACAGAGTAGAACTGCCCCATAGGGTTTCCAAGGAGCAACTGGTGGATTCGAACTGCAGACCTTTTGGTTAGCAGCTGAACTCTTTAACCACTGTGCCACATACTGTAGAATATTATTCAGCCATAAAAAGAAATGAAGTTCTGATATGTGCTACAACATGGATGAACCTTGAAAACATTACCCTGAGTGACACCTCAGACACAAAATCCCACTTATATGAAATATCTAGAAAAGGAAAATGTGTAGAGACAAAAGTAGATCAGTGGCTATCAACAGCTGGGGAAAGGGGAGAATGGGAAGTATTGCTTAATGGATATTGAGTCTCTGTACCCGCTATAACCTGTTTCTGTCAAGTCCATTCTGACTCATAGCGACCCGCTTGGACAGAGTAGAACTGCCCCATAGAGTTTCCAAGGAGTGTCTGGTAGATTCAAACTGCTGATCTTTTGGTTAGCTGCCGTAGCTCTTAACTACTACGCAAACAGGGTTTCCAGTCTCTGTTTGGGGTAATAAAAAAGTTTGAGAAATAGACAGTGCTGTAGTTCCACAACTTTGTGAATGTAATTAACATTACTGGACCGTATACTTAAAAATGGTTAAAATGACAAATTTTATGTTATACATATTTTACCACAATTAAAATTTTTTTTTTACCCTTGAAAATTCCTTAGATAGGCCTTAAATCATTGAGATGCAGATTCTTGGGAACTCCAAAGCCAGGTACCAGGAATTTACCTCTTTTGTTTCTGTAAAGATTTCTGCTGTAGCCTCCCTTTCTGTGGGGTAGCCTTGGACAAGACTGACTTGAAAGGAGGGAGGTTAATGGGGCAAAACAAGAAATTTCTATATTCTTGGTATCTCATTTTTGTTGAGGGCACATAATTAAATTTCCACATTGTCTTAGTTACCTAGGGCTGCTGTAATAGAAATACCACAAGTGGATGGCTTTATGAGAAATTTATTCTCTCACAGCCAAGGAGGCTAGAAGTCCCAGTTCAGGGTGCCAGCTCCAGGGGAAGGCTTTCTCAGTCGGCTCTAGGGGAAGGTCCTTGTCATCAGTCTTCCTCTGGTCTCAGAGCCTCTCAGTGCAGGGACCCTGAGTCTAAAAGATGCACTACTCTCCTGGCTCTTGTTTCTTGGTGGTATGACGTCCCTCTGTCTGTCTGCTTGCTTCTCTCTTTTATATCTTAAAAGAAACTGGCTTAAGACACAACCTAATCTTGCTGGTTGTGTCCTGTCTTGTTAACATAAAAAAATTACTGCCACTAATTCCAACTCATTAACATCATATTGGTAGAATTTACCACACATAAGAAAATCACATCAGATGACAAAATGGTAGAAAACCACACCGATATTGGGAATCGTGGCCTAGCCAAGTTGACCCACATTTTGGGGGGGACACAATTCAAGCCATAACACATATTAAAAATACCTTTACAACAACTCCAAGGTATGAAAACACTTTGAAAATTAGAAATATACATATATTAAGAAAATGTCCGTTATTATTCATCCGTGTAACAGGTGCTTTTCCCAGGTTATTTTGGACCAAAGAAGCCAAATGGATAATGTCAAGGTTAAACAAAGTGCCTGATGTTAAAGCTAGAGAATCAAAACAGGGGCTGTTTGCTATCTAATTGTAGGTTGGAATGTTAAGTAAGCCGATGTCAACATTAGGTAATATTATTTATTTATTTATGTATCTATCTGTTTATTTATTTAAATTGTACCTTAAATGAAGGCTTAGAGAACAAACTAGTTTTTCATTAAACAATTAGTACACACATTGTTTTATGACATTGGTTAACAACCCCCTGACATGTCAATACTCTCCCTTCCTGCCCTTGGGTTTCCTTTTATCGGCTTTCCTGTTCCCACCTGTCTTCTTGCCCTTGCCTCCGGGCTGGTGTGCCCTTTTAGTCTTGTTTTGTTTTATGGGCCTGTCTAATCTTTGGTTGAAGGGTGAACCTCAGAAGGGATTAATTACTGAGCTAAAAAGGTGTCTGGGTGCCATATTCTCTGGGTTTCTCCAGCCTCTGTCAGACCAGTAAGTCTGGTCTTTTTTTGTGGGTTAGAATTTTGTTCCACATTTTCCTCCAGCTCTATCTGGACCCTCTATTGTGATCTCTGTCAGAGCAGTTGGTAGTGGTAGCCACTCACCATGTAGTTGTACTGGACTCCTGTCTAGTGGAGGCTGTGGTAGATGTGGTCTATTGGTCCTTCGGACTGATCTTTCCCTTGTATTTTTAGTTTTCTTTGCAGATAATATTATAAATGGCGATTTTTCAACTATATAGCACATCATAATTTACAAAGTGTTTCCATCTGAAAAAGTAACCATATTTTAAAGGTAAGGATTAATTTCTCAAGGTCACTTGGCTGCTTTAACAATAGAGCTGGGGTTCAAAACCAGGTCTTGTAAATTCAAAACCATTACATTTCCCAGAGACGAAGATATCTGCTTCCTTCCTCCCTCCCTCCCTCCCCTACCTCTTCCTCCTGCTTAGACTCTTCCTCCTCCTTCTTCTTCTCTCTTGTTCTCTCTCTTTCTTAGAGGTGGTGGTGATGGAAGGAGGAGGGGCTGAGGGCTTGTGATGCTGGCTGTCCGAGGCTTACTTCTGGCCTTGGCCGCTTTTACCGTTCTCCCGTCCTCCTTGACCGACTTTAACCAGGACCGTGTGGTGGGGAGAGCAGAGCCACCTAGCAGCTGTGCTTCTTCCCTGGCCAAAGACCTGCTGCACACGGTGGTGTCGAAAGTTGTTCCTGTGCACGCTGGGGTACGTGGGGTTTAGGGTGAATCCCACCAGGTGATAGAGGTAGCTTTTGATCCTCTGGGGTGGGGCCAGGATACCTTTTTAATACATATATGAATCCTTCATGTATATGCATACATTTAACATCTGCTTATCTCTATATGGAAACCCTGGTGGCTAGTGGTTAAACGCTAGGCTGCTAACCAAAAGGTTGGCAGTTCAAATCCGCCAGGCGCTCCTTGGAAACTCTGTGGGGCAGTTCTACTCTGACCTATAGGGTTGCTATGCGTCGAAATTGATTCGATGGCGATGGGTTTGATTTTTTTTTTTTTTTTTTTTTAATCTCTGTACGGAAACCCTGGTGGTGTAGTGGTTAAGTGCTATGGCTGCTAACCAGGAGGTCAGCAGTTCAAATCCACCATGCACTCCTTGGAAACTCTATGGAGCAGTTCTACTCTGTCCTATAGGTCGCTATGGGTTGGAATCGCCTCGCTGGCAACGTTTATTTTATTTTTTTAAATCTCTATGTGGAGCCCTAGTGGTGCAGTGGTTAAGCTTTCAGCTGCTAACCAAAAGGTGGGCAGTTAAATCCGCCAGCCGCTCTTTGGAAATCCTATGGGCCAGTTCTACTTTGTCCTGTAGGGTCGCCGTGAGCTGGAATCAACTCGATGGCAACGGGTTTGGTTTTGGTTTTTATCTCTACATAATAGAATCATTTTTAAAGACAGCTCCTGTCCAATAAGGACATACAATATGAGATAATTGTAAGATTGTGCTTCATAACAGGGTTTTTCTCCTTGTGGGAGCTGGGAATCAGTGCAAAAGGTGTCTCTGTTCCTTACGACTTTGCAGCAGTGTAAATGTTTTAATGTGCCTAGAGGCTCCCTAGACAGGGCAAGTTGTTCCCTTACAGGAGGATCCTGAAGGAGCCATTGTAAAGCAGCTTAGGGATGTGGGTAGGGGTCCGCTAGATGGAAGATCTGCTCACATCTGGGAGAGATACTGCTGTCTCCAAATATGATCCCATTTCACTCATTACAATTTATGTCATTTTACATGGTCTTTTTTTGGGGACTCAGGTAGCAGCATGAGGCCCCCTGGTGGCCTGAAGTAATTCATGAATTTACTCTTCAAGCATTTAGAAGGGCGAGGGTGTTCAGGTTTGTGACTAGAGACATACAAACCGATCAACCAACGAAACAAACCAATAAACCCATTGCCCTCCAGTTGATTCCAACTCGTGGCGACCCCATGTGTTACACAGTAGAACTGCTTCATAAGATTTTCTTGGCTGTAATCTTTTAATCTTTTGTGGACACAGATTGCCAGGTCTTTGTTCCATGGCACCACTGGGTAGGTTTAAATCATTAACCTTTAGGTTAGTAGTCAAGTACAAACCGTTGGTTCCACCCAGGGACCTGAAGACATACAAAGGTACTAAATATTCATCTAGACCTGGCACTTACAGTAGAGGGAGGGTGAAGTGGTGTGACCTATTTTGAAAGATTTGTAAAATAAAGCTATTTTCTTTTAAGAGATTAGAATAAATGGAAGGTAATACTGGATAAATTACTCACTTTCTGGTTTCTCTCTCTTTTTTTTTTTTTTTTCTGTTCGTTTAGCAAACACTTATTGAGTACCTAATATAAGACATTATGTTAAGCATCATGGGGAGTGAAAAAGATAATAAGACACATCTCACATGCTAAAAGAGCTTTAGAAGGGTGAGAAGACATTTATGCCAACCTGGTAGGAAATGAAAGGTGGCATCAGAGATTAAATAGAGACCCTTAAGGGAGCTGTTAACTTTCAGATAAAAGCAAGGGCTGCCAGGAAGAGGTAGCATTTGAGCTGGGCTCTAATGAGAAGCAGGATTTGGATATACTGAGATGAAGGTGAAAAGCATGGCATTATGGGGGAGGAAAACAGAAATTTGAACAGATATGGAGGCAGGAAGACCAAGGCCTGACCTGGGAATGGTGGATGGTCCGGCCTGGCTAACTCATCAGGAGTTTGTAGGTTTGGTGTGGGAGTTCCTGGGTGGTGCAAACGGTTTACACTACTAAACAAAAGGTTGGAAATTTGAGTCTATCCAAGGTGTTTTGGAAGAAAGGCCTGGCACTCTAATTCCAGAAATCTTAGCCACTGAAAACCCGATGAAGCACGATTCTATTTGGATACACATGGGATTGCCATGATTCGGAATTGACTCAACAGTGATTGGTAGGTTTGGCGTGAGAGTGAAAGCTTATACATCTCTTTGGATAAGATAGTGGAAAACCTTGAACACTTGGCTAAGAAATTTCTTTGTAACACAAAGAAGCCTTTGAATGCCTTTGAGCAGAAGACAGACATGATCAAAGCACAGACTCCCTCCCACTGAAATGAACACCATCCCATACGCTTCTTGCATTTGGGTGAAAGGAGTGTGGATCTGTATGTGTTTAAGACAATTATGGTCCACCCTACTGTCACCAACAACTGCAGACTACCACTGTCTAACCTTCAACGCTGGGAGACATAAGACTAGAGGGTGCTTCGACTCACCAAAACTGCTGGAGTGCTCCAGCCACATTTCATTAGATTCCCGGATAGAGCATCTTTCAATGGATGTCCTATATCAGGCATTTTTTTTCCTCCAAGTTTTAAGAAAGACTTCATGTCTAGCTATCCTCAGCGATTTAAACTTCATGGACCAGGGATATCTCTGGCTGGAGTTATGGAGTAGAGTAACAGCTGTAGAATAACATTCACAAAAGAATTCAAGCAGGAGCCTAATTTTCACTCCACTAAAACGAGTTAAGTAGTCTGAGAATGTACACATGCCTGGCATATAGTCGGTGCTCAAAACTGTGTTAAGCAAATGGGTAATGACTGATGTATAATAAATACATAATATAGTACACACTTCATAACTCATCATAAATTCCTGGACCCAGGCATTGATTTCCTAATTGTAATGCCATAGAAATCCTTTAGAACATAGTATTCTTCAGAAGTCATGAAAAAAAAAAATGATACGACAAAAGGAAATAAAAATCTTCCAGTTAAGCTAGGAAGAAGCAGCATGCCCAGCTGATAGCAATCTCATTGAAATGTTACGAACAAGGTAAGGGAAGATGGGAAATTTGGAACTACAAAAACTAACTATGACAAAACAACCATTTAAGAAGTTTTAGCAGCACTGAGTATTTATTATTTTGAATGAAATATACATTAAACTTTTATATAAAAATCATCAAAAGTGCTATATTGGATTATTTTAATATTAATTTAACCCCCCATGTCATCTAGTAGCTATACCATTTAACTATATCTTTTACTTTTTACTTCTGACACATTATTACAATCATCTAAAACTGTCCAATGTTAAAATATAAAAAAATACTAGTTTATTCTTCAAGGAAAAGTACCACCAGTGATGAGTTACTGAAAGCAAAACATAAAAACAAATGCCAGAGAATCAGCTTATTGACAAAAAAAGGAAAAATTATCACAGAGTTTTGTAGAAGGATGCAAAGTCCAAGGCAACTTAGACCTTCAGCAGAACATTTTGATGATACAACTTCTTAAGAGCATGGGTTTTTTTTTTTTTTTTTGGAGGCAGGTCTCTGGTGTGCCAAGACCGTCTGATTATTTTCTTGGCTACTTTTCAAGGTTAACCAAACATTGCCTAATAGTGTGCATCTTCCACGGCCCCCTCGCCTCCAAATATTGAATGTCAAGAGAAAGCTAACTTTTCAGTCTTAAAAATAGCCCTTAGGATTAAGTTTGTCATTAAAGTAGATATAAGTCAATCTATAGAAGGGAGAAACCCCTCCAACTCCCAATGTCCCAACCCATCCCCATTCTTCTAGTCCACTCCAATGCCAAGTCCATTCTCTCACATGATGGTTCTGGGCAAACTGACTGAAAAAGTTAGAGCAGGTTTGTCAGCCCACACGTCCCATTTGGTCTCACTCAATCTTAAGCAAACAGGCTTCTCTGATTTACCACGAGAGCCGTCTGACTCTCCCGTCTCTTGGCTTTCTTGCTCTTCTGTCTTACCTTCCAGCACAAGGCGCTGGAAGCTAACAAAAAAAGTCCAAATGACAGAATGACCAGGCCGAAGATGGAGATGATGGAGCCGTGGGAATTGAAGCTGTAAGCCACAGTGGTGACCACTATGCCTGCAATGAGGACCACTACAGCAAAGGGGATGATACAGCGATAGCAGGAGAGCTCGGCACCCCCTGTAGCAGCCATCAGCTGAATCTCACTGACCAGGGGGACCATGGTGATCACCACTTCACCGTTGGAGTTTTTCTCCATTGTCACCGGCTTGGGAGGCTTTGGGGTTCCTGGGATCTCCTTTATGGGCTCTTCAGTCATTTTTTACAGCAGTTTCCTAGCTGGGTTGAGAGACTAGATCTGGAGGGCCTCACCAGGGTGAAAGCTGCAGAGAAGAAGACAGAGATATCAGCTAAATGCATTAGGATGGACACTGCAGAGAGAAGTAAAAGCCAGTTACTGTCGCATCGACTCCAACTCATGACGACCCCATGTGTGTCAGAGTAGAACTGTGCTCCATAGGTTTTTAATGGCTGGTTTTTTGGCGCTAGATCACCAGGCCTTTCTTCCAAGGTGCCTCTGAGTGGACTCCAACTTTTCACTTAGCAACAGAGTACTTTAACCCCTTACACCACCCACGGAATCCTAAACCAGCTGCTATGGACTTGACCCTGACTCATCACAATGTTCTTTTCCAGAAGGCATGGATGCATGTGCAAATCAGCTTTTACTTATTTCTTTTCCAGTTGGTTGCATTCTGTTTGCATTGGGCAAAAAGCAAGATAAAGCCGATAAACATAAAGGAAGATATAAAAACCAGGAAGTACTTTACAGAGTTGAATATACCTTTGTGGTCTGCAAATGTTTTACAAGCTCTTCCGCTTTGTCTAATGCTTCTCCTTCTGCTAAACACACAGAAAAGCCTGAACCCCAATCTAAAGACAGCCTCACTGAAGAGGAGAACATGCTATAAACAAACCCTTAGATAGTTAGCTCCACACCTCATTGCAACTTAGACTCCGCCAATGTTGCCATGCATAACCTACATTCTTTCCAAACTATCACCCATTCACTGCACAGGAAATCAATGTCAAGACGAGCAGCCAGTGTACGAATGCTACTCTCCTCCATCAACTGACCATTAGCTAGCATCTTTATTGTGTCACTATTAAACACAGGCTAACATGCACTCTGGGACCTTTTTATCCACTTAATAGGGGGTGGTGGGCAGTTCAGCAAAAATTCAGTGATAACAAGGCTGGGATTTGTGATCCAAAACGTGATAATATCCTCCGAGTCATTTGGAAAGGGAGAAAGGAGAAGAAAAGACGCAAGAGCTTGGTAGGATACAATTTTGTGCCTTCTTATGTTAAAGATAAGATCAGTCCTTATTAGCTTGAGTATTAGCTGTCAATTCATAAATTTTCTATTAAACTCAATAAAGAATTCTGATGTTATGGGTACCAAAAAATAAACTTGCTAAATTTTCAGTAAAATTTGACAAATTCATTCCTCCCTCCCCATACTCTCATGCACAAAACTTGCTACGATGCTCCTTTCCGTGTATTTCAGACCTGAAAATTTCAGGATCAAACCTGAGGCTCTCAATCAAAAGCATCTGGTTGAAACGTGGTCTGTGAGAAATCAGTAAATGCTCTTATCTGCCCCTCATACACACAGATCACTCTCGTCAGCCCTCAAAACATGATCCGGCTGCTCAACACACCGAGCAGTCGTAGTTACCAAACGAGTTTAAAGAAAGATATGCGGAACTATGTCAATTAGATTAATTCTTAAAAACATATTAAGCATCCAAATGCATGCAAATTTAGCCCCCGATCAAACCTCACTGGCTCTTCCCTGCACAGGGAGGTCAAAATACCATGCCCTGTGCAAGGTAACTATTAGAACTGCCTATCTGCATGTAGTTTTTAATCACCAACCGTCTTCATCACTGCTGTTGAGTGATACCCTAAATACTGGCAAGACCAATAAAAGGCTATTGGAGATTATGTCTGAAAAAGAATCTTCACCCCAAAACTAAGACTCGGTCTAACCTGAAAACGAAGCTTCTGTCTCCACACTTCTTACACACCCCTCAGAGAGAAGCAATCCATTACCAAGGAAACCACTTGTCTTAGCAGAGAAGAAACAGCAGTTCCTGAGCTTCTTCGGTCAACCTCTGGGAAAAGAGCCTGCAACTGCGCTTCTGCCAATAAAATGACAGGATAGGGATCTCCTCTGGGGAAAAGAAAAGAGAGAAAAATACTCTTCCACACGCTTTGGTTTGGGATCCTGGAGTGCTGTCTTCCACCCTACCTCTGTTTCTAAATGACGCTTGTCTTTTCCTCCCTCTCTCTATTTATTCCCTCCTCCTCCGGTTTGTCCCTCCCTGTCATTTTTTTTCCCCCTTCGAACTTTTCTTTGCCAGCAGATTTCGAGTGTTGGCTTCCCCAGCTCTGCTTGGTGACATGATAAGTCAGGATCATTTTAGAGTCCGCAGAGATGGGACCCAGCTTTTACTTTTCTTTCTCTTGCAGCCTTGACTAAGCAGGCTGCTTTGCATTACTCATTTTTTCCCAGCCGACCTCCAGATCTTCCTCCCGCCCATCAGGCATTTTCAGAAGAAAATCCCCGAGTCAGCGTTGCAGACCCAGCTGAGGGGACCCAGCCGAGGGGACAGGCACTCCAGGGCGGCAGGAACAGCTGTGAAGTCATCGGGCAGCTGAACGCAGCCTCTAAGCCAGCAGAAAATCCATGTTCCTAGGTTTTCTGAGTATTCTTTATATTTGTGTGACGGCCATCTGAAGCTGAAAATCCCAGGGTTTGGTGTTAACTTTGTTTAGGAATGAGTGTGGGAGACGCGAATGTTTGTGGTGAAGGGGGAAAACCAGTCCTCTTCATTTGAAAAGGATTGTGGCTACTTGTGCTAGGAAGTAACTTTGGCAATGTGGGAATCATCATCATCGCCATCACCATCATCATCACCATCATCATCGTCGACACCATTTACAGAGCACCTACTATGGGCGTGGTACGATACTAAGCAATGCACACACATCCACATTAATTCTCACTAAGTTTATGAAGAAGGAAATGGAAGCTCAGAGAGGTTAAGAGACCTGTCAAAGTTCACACAGAAAGAGAGAAACCCTAGGTTTGAACTCCAGTCTTCAATGGGCACTTGAATCACCTGGGGAGCTTGTTAAATGTAGATTCTGATTGAATAGGCCTGTAACAAGCTGCCAGGTAATGCTGATTCTGCTGCTGCTTTCAGGAACGAGGTACTTCAAACTTATAACATGTATGATATGACACGTCACACTCTGAAACAGGAAAGCTAAAGCTCTATTGCCTACCCCCCATGATGGCCTTATAGGTCTTTGCTTCTAACAGACAAGCTATATGAAATCCTAAAGTACTTGAAACACATAAATACACACATAATGAAATTTTAAAGTACTTGAAGTACATAAATACATAGTTATCTTTCTGAGGAAAAAATTAATAATACCGGGACACAATTACAAGTTCCTCCCCATGCCTCTGACGTCACCATGAGTTAGAATTGACTCAGTGGCAATTGGTTACTGGTTACACATTTGTAGCTAAAACTCATCCAGCCCCCCTTTTAAAATCTGCTCAAGTTTTAGTGATCCCTTTTAATTAATGCAGCAAATCTAGGAATCCAGATTAAATATTGGAGGAGCCAGTTTTCTTTCTTACACTCCTATTGTTAGGTTTCTCTGATTGCTGGTAGAGGGCTCAATGTTCTCAGACATCTCCCCTCTGCTCTACAATAATCCACTCTTTCCAGCCTTGTCTAGTGACAATACCTTGACAATTTTGTCACAAAGGGAGAGGGCACGGAAGTCCTTTTTCTAGAGTGGAAGGCAGAGAGAGGGCGTCTTCATTTTGAAAAATGAAGTCGAAAGTCTGGGAGTCCCAGCTGCTGAGGGTGGTGGATATCTAGAGAACCTCAGCTGCCATGACCCTCACCTTTCATATGTGGGAACTAAAGAGCCAGCCATCCCTGAGGAGTGCTGTCACTTGGGGTTGAAGATCAGGGAAACTTAGAGCCAGGGTATTTCAGCATTTGCCAATGTTGCCCTGGGAAGATGGTTATGTTGGGGGCCGCTGACCACATAAACGGGAGATCCTTGAGGGGGGTCCTTGAAGGAGCAGCAGTTCTCTACCCCGAGCCGTGGCCTTTGGGAGCAATTCTGCTCTGCTTCCTAGGCATGGGCCACTTTTCCAAAAATGTTACCTCATGACCCCTCTCGAGTTCTGCATACCACCTTATCCTGTTGAAGAGTATATACGCTCCCTTGTTACCAAAACCAAAGTTTAATGAATCGAATTTTTTCCGGAGAGAGACAAGAGGCATGTGCCCTTGGCCAAATCTACAGTGAGGGACATTGTAGACCCCCGACTCATGGCAACCCCACATGTGCAGGGTAGACCTGCTCCACAGGGTTTTCTTGGCTATAATCTTTAGGAAGCGGTTCATAAGGCCTTTTCTTTGGTGGAGCCTCTGGGTGGGTTCGAACGATCAACCTTTGGGTTAGTAGCCAATGGCAAACCACTTGTGCCACCTGGGCTCCTTACAAAGCTTCTTTCAGCATTCTGAGGTGCCTGGTTCCCCCTATTTTTCTTTCATAGCATTTGAGAATTTGCCTAGATACACAGATACATGTCTCCAGGCTATGACCCAACAGTTGATCTATTAGAAATACATACAAACAAGTAGAAAGCTTTGGGATAATTCAGAGACTGTACCAGAAAAATAGATACCTGTCATTATACCAAGGAGCCCTCGTGGTGCAGTGGTTAAGAACTTGACTGCTAACCTAAAGGTCAGCGGTTAGAACACACCAGCCGCTCTGAGGGGTATAGACAGGGCAGTCAGCTTCAATAAAGATTTACAGCCTTGGAAACCCTATGGGGGCAGTTCTACTCTGTCCAAAAGGGTCGCTATGAGTCAGAATTGACTTGATGGCAGTGGGTTTTGGGATCACTACCCACTGACATGCAGCTTTAACTGACTCTTCAAATTGAAATTCAAATGGAATTTTTAGTGATCAATGCCCAACGTTTTTGAATGTTTTTTTCCTCCTGATAATGCCTTTAATGTATTAAACATCTATGGAGATCCTTCAAGGGACACCTGCCCCCAAATGCAAAACCTCACCCACAAAGCAACCAGCTTTCTGCAGATTCTCTCCTTCCAGAAGGGATAAGTAACTAATAGCTCTGCTTCCTTTTAAAGAACACGGCTTTAGGAGACTCCTTTAAGTTTGGGGAACCTTCCTGAAAACCCTTAATACAGGAACTAAATCTATACCCCCCCTTAGCCAGTCAACATTTCTCTCCCAGTCTTTCAAACAGTAAAGTAAAGATCCTTACCTTTCCCAGCCAGAATCCGACTGAGACAGCTGCCAGCCCGGCCAACAGCTACCCAGAGAGGGGGATGCAAATCAAGGCACTAGGGACCGTGAGCAAAGTACTCAGCAAAGCTTAAAACAATTAAGGGACCGGAGAAAATATGGTGAGAGGAAATCCTTTAAATGCTGCTGTATTTTGCTCTACATTTTCCTCTATAAGAATATAACAGATATAGCTTTTTTTTAAAGGGAACAAAATTTGAAAAGCACTATCCTCCTTTGTTTTTCTCTCTTTATATCCTTAACCAGGCTTTCATTTTCATAGTTTTCCCTACCCAGAGACCCCGTTCTGATATTATCCCTCTATAATACTGTGAATGTGGAGGTGGGGGGAAAGTCTTTAATCTTTGTTCTTCAAGTCTGTGATGGTGTGGGGTTGGGGAGTGTGTTGGGGTGGGAGCAGGATGGTAATCTACCTCTCTGTTAGTATGCAGGTAATAACAGGAATAAAAGGAAGGTAAGAATTGGTTAGAATTCCCGGGTGGTGCAAAGAGTTAAGCACTCAGCTGCTAACTGAAAGGTTAGAGGATCTAGTCCCCCCCAGAGGTGCCTTAGAAAGAAACACTGGCTATCTACTTCCAAAAAGTCAGCCATGAAAACCCTTCGGAACAAGGTCCCTGGGCTGCACAAACAGTTTGCACTCAGCTGGTAACCAAACAAACAGTTGGGGGTTCAAACTCACCCACCCGGTGGCACCTAGGAAGAAATAGGCCTGGCAATTTGCATCCATAAAGATTAACCAAAAACCAAACCCATTGCGGTTCAGTCAATTTTGACTTATAGCAACCCAATAGTGTAGAGTAGAACTGCCCCATAGGGTTCCCAAGGCTGAAATCTTTATAGAAGCAGACTGCCACATCTTTCTCCCATGGAGCAGCTGGTGGGTTCAAACCACCCACCTTTTGGTTAGCAGCTGAGTGCTTAACCACTGTGCCATGAGGGATCTTTTCCATAAAAATTACAGCCAAGAAAATCCTATGGAGAAGTACTACTCTGTAACACATGGTGTCTCCTAAGTCACAAACCAAAAACGAAAATAAAATCAACAACAGAAAATCCTATGGAGCGCAATTCTACTCTGACACACATGAGGTCCCCATGAGGTGGAATGGACTAGACAGCAACCAGTTGGTTAGGAATTAACTGTGAAAACAGCAGAATTTGGTACCTGAGTGGTCCGTCTCCCTATAGTCAGGAGTGGTCTTATCAATGCTCTTCATGGAAATACCAGTATACTGGAAAATCACACCTGTGGAAACTGAGACGACCTTCCACCGAAGGCGCCATAAACAGTGGAACTAGGCACACTTGCTGCTCTGGAGAGAATTCCCCCAACTTCGAAAATATCTTATTTTACTTAGAAACAAGATCAGAGACAAAGTAATTTGAGGCACAGTGAAGAGAGGCGAGGAAGGCAGAGAGTATGACAAGTACAATGACAAAGAGGTGATTTTTGCCCAGTTCCTCTCAGTAGGAGCTAAAGGTTTATTTAGGCTGTAGATTGGAAAGGAAAACATTTTGATTTTGCCATTGATTATATATATGCTGTTGAAGACCCAGCCATTTCTCCTTTGGGGACACAAAAGTTTTGCGTCTTGTGAATAGCACCGCTATTTGCATTTGATTGTTGTTGTTAGGTGCCATCGAGTCAGTTCCAACTCATAGCAACACTACGCACAACAGAACAAAACAGTGCCCAGTCCTGCTCCATCCTCACAATCGTGCCTATGTTTCAGTCCATTGCAGCAGCCACTGTGTTGATCCATCTTGTCCAGGGTCTTCTTCTTTTTCCCTTACCCTTTACCTTACCAAGCATGATGTACTTCTCCAGGAAGTGGTTCCTCCTGATGACATCTACAAACTACACAAGACAAAGCCTGGTCATCCACAAGTCTAAGGAGCACTCTGGCTGTATTTCTTCAAAGACAGACTTGTTCATTCTTCTGGCATTCCATAGTATAGTCAATATTCCTCACCAACACCGTAATTCAAAGGCATCATTCAATTACTCGCCTATATTTACTTTTAGTTTGCTTTTGCTTGGTGTGGTTGAGTTGGCTAATTTCCTGCAACCCGAAGACGCCAGTTCCTCTCGGCTCTTTGATCTTGGTCATCATCCAGCCCAACTGGACTTAGTGAGAGTTGGGAAAACGGCCAGTTTTTCTCCTTCCCAGTGCTTCTTTTAAGGGTGTGTCTGCATTTATTTTCTGAAATCACGAACTTCTGGAAAGCGATCTATGCTCGTGTGTTCGTTTTGGATAATGGGTCATGTTATTATTGCTTTTTATTTTCCAAGGCACTTTTCTTTGAGGTTTGGACATTAAATAGAGAGATCTGATAGTACCTTAGATATAAATATATATTTTACTCTTATCTAGTCTGTTTCCAGTTACAAGACCTTACAAAACCCAAATGTATATGGAAAGGAAAACATGCATGTTTTAGATGCACACCCTGGTTTACATCCTCTTATCCATTTTGCTCTGAGTGATTATGAAAGATCACATAAACATAGAAAAAAAGAGCAACTGACATCAAATGACTCGGCTGGGTCTTAGGGAGGATTGAGCAAATCATCTTTCACTTAAAGAACAATCATTCTGGCCTCAATTAGAAGAATTGACTTTCTTGTTTCAAAATCAGGATATATGCTACAACTCCTATGATCCTGATACATCCCATGTATTTGCACAATCCTTTGTATTTCTGTATGCTATTCTTTGGAGGCCACCACTTGCCTGTCAGTTTGTCGTACTGTGGTGGCTTGTATGTTTCTGTGATGCTGGAAGCTATGTCTCCAGTATTCAAATGCCAGCGGGGTCACCCATGGTGGACAGGTTTCAGCAGAACTTCCAGACTAAGACAGACTAGGAAGAAGGAACTGGAGAGCTACTTCGTGAAAAAAAAAAAAAGCCAGTGAAAATCTTATAAATAGCAATGGAACACTGTCTGATATGATCCCGGAAGATGAGCCCCTCAGGTTGGAAGGCACTCAAAATGCAACTGGGAAAGAGCTGCATCTTAAAGTAGAGTCGACCTTAATGATGTGGATGGAGTAAAGTTTCCAGGACTTTCATTTGCTGATGTAGCAAAACTCAAAATGAGAAGAAACAACTGCAAACATCCATTAATAATAAGAACATGGAATGTACAAAGTATGAATCTAGGAAAACTAGAGGTTGTCAAAAAAAATAGGAATACATAAAGACCAATATTCTAGGCATTAGTGGGCTGAAATGAACTGGTATTGGCCATTTTGAATGAGAAAATCTTATGGTCTACTATGCCAGGAATGAGAAATTGAAAAGGAATGGTGTCACATTCATCATTAGACAGAACATTTCAAGATTTATCCTGAAGTATAACACTGTCAATGGTAGGGTAATAGCCATACACCTACAAGGAAGACCAGTTAATACAACTGTTACTCAAATTTACGCACCAACCCCTAATGCCAGAGTTGAAGTAACTGAAGTTTTTCGCAACTTTCGCAGCCTAAAATTGATCAAACATGCAATCAAGATGCATTGATAGTTATAGGTGGTTGGAATGTGAACGTTGGAAACAAAGAAGAATGATCAGTAGTTGGAAAATATGGCCTTGGTGATAGAAATGACACCGGAGATCACATGACAGAATTTTCCAAGATCGAGGACTTATTCGTTGCGAATACCTTTTTTCAACAACATTAACAGCGACTATACACTTGAAACTCACTGATAAATACACAGGAATCAAATTGATTATATCTGTGTAAAGAGATGATGGAAAAGCACAATATCATCAGTCAGAAAAAGTTGGGGCTGGTTTCCAAACAGACCATCAACTGCTCAAATGCAATTTCAAGTTGAAGCTGAAGAAAATTAAAACAGGTTCACAAGAGGCAAAATATGACCTTAAGTGTATTCCATGTGGATTTAGAGACCATTTCAAGAATAGATACATCAAACACTAAGGACTGAAGATCAGATGAGTTGTGGGATGACATCAAGGACATCATACATGAAGAAAACAAAAAGTCATTGAAAAGACAGGAAAGAAAGAAAAGAATTAGAAGAGACTCTGAAACTCACTCTTGAATATATAGTAGCTAAATTGAAAGGAAGAAATGATCATGTGAAGGAGCTGAACAGAAGATTTCAAAAGGCAGCTGGAGAAGACCAAGTAAATTATTATAATGAAATATGCAGTCTTGGAGTTAGAAGAAGAAAAGGGAAGAACACTCTCGGCATTTCTCAAGTTGGAAGAACTGAAGAAAACTTTCAACCCTTGCATTACAATATTGAAGGACTCTATAGGCAAAAAGGAGCCCCGGTGGTGCAGTGGTTAAGAGATTGGCTGCTAACCAAAAGGTTGGCAGCTCAAATCCACCAGCCACTCCTTGGAAAGTCTATGGGGCAGTTCTACTTTGTTCTACAGGCTCACTATGAGTCGGAATTGACTCCATGGCAATGGGCTTATGGGAAAAATATTGAACAACACAGGAACCATCAAAAGAAGATGGAAGGAATACACACAGTCACTTCACCAAAAAGAATTGGTCAATGTTCAACCTTTTCAGGAAGTAGCATAGGACCAAGAACTGATGGTATTGAAGGATGAAGTCCAAGCTGCATTGAAGGCATTGGCTATAAACAAGGCTCCGTGAATTAATTGAATACTAATTGAGATGTTTCAACAAACAGATGCAGCACTGGAGATGTTCACTAGTCTATGCCTGGAGATTTGGAAGAGAGCTACCTGATCGACTAGAAGAGATCCATATTTGTACCCATTCCAAAGAAAGATGATCCAACAGAATGCGGAAGTCATCTAACAATATCATTAACATCATATACAAGTAAACTTTTGTTGAAGATAATTCAAAAAAACAGCAGTACATCAACAGGGAACTGTCAGAAATTCAAGCCAAACTCAGAAGAAGACATGCAACAAGGGATATCAGTGCTAATGTCAGATGGATCTTGGCAGAAAGCAGAGAATACCAGAAAGATATTTACCTGTGTTTTATTGACTATGCAGACATTTGACTGTGTGGATCATAACAAATTATGGATAACATCGCAAAGAACGGGAATTCCAGGACACTTAACACAGAACCTGTACATAGACCAAGAGGCAGTCATTTGAACAGAACAGGGGGATACTGAGTGGTTTAAAATCAGGAAAGGTGTGTGTCAGGGTTGTATCCTTTAACCATGCTTATTCAATCTGTATGCTGAATATATAAATCTGGCATCAAGATTGGAGGAAGATTCATTAACAACCTTCAATATGCAGATGACACTACCTTGCTTGCTGAAAGTGGAGAGGACTTGAAGCACTTACTGATGAAGATCAAAGACTATAGCCTTCAGGATGGATTATACCTCAACATTAAAAAAAAAAAAAATCCTCACAACTGGACTGATAAACAACATCATGATAAATGGAGAAAATATTGACGTTGTCAAGGAAGTCATTTTTCTTGGATCCACAATTAATGCCCATGGGAGCAGTATTCAAGAAATCAAAGGGCGTACTGCATAAGAAATCTGCTGCGAAAGACCTCTTTGAAGTGTTAAAAATCAAAGATGTCACTTTGAGGACTAAGTTGTGCCTGACTCAAGCCTTGATATTTTCAGTTGTCTCATATGCATATGAAAGCTGGACAATGAATAAGGAAGACCAAAGAAGGATTAATGCCTTTGAATTACGGGGTTGGTGAAGAATATTGAATATATCGTTGACTGCCAGAAGAATGAACAAGTCTATTTTGGAAGAAGTACAGCTAGAATGCTCCTTAGAAATAAGGATGGTGAGACTTTGTCTTTTGTGCTTTAGAGATGTTATCAGGATGGACCAGTCCCTGGAGAAGGGCATCATGCCTGGCAAGGCAGAGGGTCATCAAAAAAGAGGAAGACCCTCCATGAGATGGATTGACACAGTTGCTGCTACAATGGGCTCAAACACAGCAATGATTGTGAGGATGGCGCAGGACCAGGCAGTGTTTTGTTCTGTTGTGCATAAGGTTGCTATGAGTTGGAACCGACTTGTTAGCTCCCAACAACAACAACGGTATGGGAGGCCCAGGGAAGAGTAAATCAGTTCTGACCTAGGTGGAGGAAAGCTTCATGGCAGATGGAGAATTTGATATCATAGGTTGGGAAGTAGGGAATGTGATTCTAAGTGGAAGGAACAGAGAACTTTGAGTAACCTGTTTGGATGAAGTTGAGGAAGCATGGGGCAGGTGAATAGCAGTGAAAATAAGACTGGAAATAGGTTATGGTTAGATTATTGAGGGCCCTTCAATACCAGCCCTCAGG
Source organism: Elephas maximus indicus (assembly GCF_024166365.1). Classification (NCBI taxonomy): domain Eukaryota; kingdom Metazoa; phylum Chordata; class Mammalia; order Proboscidea; family Elephantidae; genus Elephas; species Elephas maximus. The sequence continues at coordinate 38,376,359 of NC_064837.1, read as the reverse complement.
GTGCAGTGGTTATGAGATCAGCTGCTAACCAAAAGGTTGGCAGTTCAAATTCATGAGCTGCTCCTTAGAAACTCTTTGGGAAAGTTCTACTCTGTCCTGTAGAGTGACTATGAGTCGGAATCGACCCAAAGGCAGTGGGTTCTTCTATACCTGAACGGGGACTGTGGACTTTATTTTGACAGCAATGTGGTTTCGAATACGAGATGGCATCACTGGTGTTATGCTTGTAAACAGTACAGAGTGCTGGAATGTACTGTGAAGAGTCAAAACAGGGAGGAGAAAGAGTGCAATCGGGACATCAGAAAAATCTCCTATGATTGTCCAGGTGTGAGACACTGAGGACCTAATGCTAGGACATGTGGACAGGTGGGAAGTTCTTACAAGGGGTGGAATCTGCAAAACTTGATAGTTTCATGTGGGGAGGTTATCAAGGGAGATAGGTTGGAATGGTTTTAATGCTTACATCATTAATAGCTTGCTCATACTGTCAGTAGAGATAGAGAGACCAGCATAAGGAGAAGGTATGGGGTGGGAGCAGGTGAATGATAAACTTAATTGTGACCATAGCAATTCACTTTTCCAGTGGAGAGACAAGTGCCAAAGAAGGCTGACATTACCACCTAACTACTGATCTGTGATGTATTGTCTGAATCGTCGAATAATGCTGTCATAGGCCCAGAGATGAATTTTCTGCTAAAATGACGAATTTATAATTCACTTCATTCCACACATGCACCATCGTTGACATGCACACACGATATACAAACATGATTTGAGATGGGCAACTTTTTGCATAAAACAAGAAAAGAAATATTTTAAGAATTCCAATCTGAGCTTCTAGTTATACTTGCCATATGAAAAATATATGTTTGTTATAAGTTCAATTTTAAACTCCTTGGAAACAAGAACCATAACTATGTGATCCTCTGTGTACAGTGCCTGGTATGAAAAAAAATGTACTTAACAAATATTTTCTGGCAATGAAAATGTTTTCTCCTCAATTTGTCACTTCTCCAAGGTACTGTTTACATAGAAGGGTTTCTGTAGAAAAGTCCAACCTCCCCACTTCACACGTGGTGGAGCAGCCTTTGTCTCACTAAGCACTAACTTTATGTAGTAACATGAGTTGATGCTTTTTGAAATAACAGCAGTCCAAGCCTACCACCAGCTTCTCTACAAATGTAATATTTTGGGCCACATGCACATGTAATGTAAGCAAATCTTCAGATCGGTTGTAGGGGGGTTACCATGGTCCTCTTGACTGGAAAATCTCCCATAAGCCCCTCAGAAATAGTATCAGTTGTGTGTGCTATGCCTTTGCCAAACAAATCAACAAATAAAAGAATGACTCTGCAATGAAATGTAAATATTTGAATATTTACATGTAAATGTAAACTTGAAAATTCAGGCAATTATTCAAATAGATCATTTCCAGTATCCAGATATTTATTGCTAAGCACATGAATTATTCTTTATAATTATGTTATGATTTATAACTGAATAACTACTGGCATTTTTCCCCCAGTATTCTTTGGATGGTGGGTACCATGTAGATCTGGCCACAAGGGGTAGAATCTGCAAAACTTGACAATTTCCCGTGGGGAGGTTATCAAGGGAGATAGGTTGGAATGGCTGGAAGATCCACCTGATGATAAGCTCAAGCATTTACTAAGCATGTGCGTTATGCTATGCACCCTTCATATATTTATTATTTTACTTAATACTCACAAATAATTCAAGGAGTAGATGCTAGAAATAGCCCCATTATATAAATGAAAGGACTTGCCCAGGGCCATTCATTTGGAAAACAGTGGAATCCAGGAGTAGAATCTAAGTCTGTTTGACTTCAAAACTAACACTCCTAACCCATACAATATTGTTGCCATGTTCAGATACTGTGCACACTTTTGGTAGCTCATAAGGAGTCTATGTTGTTGCTGTGTGCCATCAGGTCAATTACAACTCACAGTGACCCTATTCCATAGGGTTTCCTAGGGAACAAACCACCAGGTTATTTCTCCCTCGGAGCTGCTGGTGGGTTCAAACCACCTACCTTTCCATTAGCAGCCCGGTGCTTAACTGTTGTGCCACCAGGGCTCCTTAAGGAGCCTATACCCGTTGCCATTGAGTTGATTCTGACTCATTGTGACCCTATAGGATAGAGTATAACTGCCCCCATAAGGTTCCCAAGGCTGTAATATTTACAAAACACACATCTTTCTCCTGTGGAATTTTGGTGAGTTCAAACCACCAACCTTTCAGTTAGCAGTGAAGCACTTAACCACTGTGCCACCAAGATGCCTTAAGGAGCCTATAAACCCATTACCGTTGACTCGATTCTGACTCATAGCAACCCCTAAGGTTCCCAGGGCTGTAAATCTCTACAAAAGCAGACTGCCACATCTTTCTCCCGTGGAGCAGCTGGTGGTTTTGAACTGCCTGCTGTAACCACAGTGTCAGCTGGGCTCCCTTAAGAAGTCTACAACAACAACAACCAAACTCATTGCCTTCGAGTCAATTCTAACTCATAGGGACCCTATAGGACAAAGTAGAACTGCCCCATAGGGTTTCCAAGGAGTGGCTGGTGAATTAGAACTGCCGACCTTTTGGTTAGCAGCAGAGCTTTTAACCACTGTGCCACCAGGGCTCTGAGGAGACTATAAAAACCAAACCAAACCCACTGCCGTCGAGTCGATTCCGACTCATAGCGACCCTATGGGACAGAGTAGAACTGCCCTGTAGAGTTTCCAAGGAGCTCCTGGTGGATTCGGACTGCCAATCTCTTGGTTAACAGCTGTAGCACTTAACCACTATGCCACCAGGGTTTCCCCGAGGAGACTATACCCAAAAACCCAGTGCCCTCGGAGACTATACTCACCCCAAAATAAACTCTTGAGTTTTAAAATGATTGTCTTGCCAGGGAACGCATGCAGTGGCCTCCCCCAGGAACTCTGTAGTGGTACACTATTTGAGAATAGGACCAGCTCAAGAAGCTGGAAGCATTTTTTTAAAAATCCACTTAAAAAGTCTTTGTTGTCCACGACATGGTTGGATAATGAATAACAGAGCCGTTAGCCCCCCTAAACTGAGCTCTAAATAGAACTGTTTATCTTACAAACTTATCTTATGGAACAATGTAGAGAACAGATCTTTTGCTTTCTTTCTTTAGATAAAACTTTTAAAGTCTTGCTTTGCGCAAGACACGGTACCTTGCTGTCTCCTTCTTGTTTACTTAAATAAACTCTTCAGGAAACAGGCATTATTGTAAAAGCTTTGTAAAAGCAATGCAAAACTCAGTAAAACCAAGGATCCCAAGACAGCGTGTAGCCACAGATGAGAACATGATGTTGTTTTTATTTGTGCAGGTGAAGGGGCATAGAGTCCATTTTGAACTCCAACTGGTCACTTGTGCTGGTCAAGTGGTATAAATCAGTAAACCTCTCATAGATAATTCTGGGTCACTTCCAATTTGATGGACTTCATAGTTAGTCTCAGGGGAACCTCTTTCTCTTGACTTATTTCTTGCTATTTATTTTCTAAGTTAAACTTAGTTTGGAAAACTTTCTTTATAGTAAGAATATGACATGATCTTTTTTTTCTAGGGTCACAGGGCAAGGTTTTGGATCACTTCCACAATAAAATCAACCTTTCTCTGACTTTCCTCTCTTGTTGTGCAATGAAAACAGCCATGAATTGGGAGTCAGGAAACTTAGGTTGGAATCTTTTTGGCGACCATGGGCAAGTCACTCAAACTCTCAGAGTCCCACCTGTCAGATATCAGGGTGCTGCCTCAAGATCCTTTACCATTCTGTCCTTTTCTTTTTCTTCCCCTTTTTAAATTCTATTCGGACTCATAATATCAGAGAACTCGGACAAGGCAACTTGGGGAAATAGCGAACACCAGTACCTGAAACTACCAGGACAGCTGTAGGAAAGCCTTTTTTTAAAAAAAGCTGCCTGGTTCAGCATAGCCATTGACCTCCTACGGTGGATATTCATCTATTTCCATGTGAAGAGAGTCACAGGCATCTGACTCAGAGATGGACTGTAGTGCAAAGGTTTTCTTCATTCCCAATCAGAAATTCTAGGCTTTCAGTGTTTGCACACTCACTTCCACTCTTGCTCCCCCAACGTCAATGCAATAAGGAATACAGGCTGTCCAAGGAAAGGAATAATACAATGGAAAATGCAAACTGAATTTGAAAGTACAGCAGTAGCGGCTAGGATTCATACTTGCCGAGCCTCACCCTGCTGGGACTGCATGACGTTAGTCAGGGACCTCGGTTCACAGTTTTATGTGACAGGACGCATGAGCAGCCAACTCTAGGGAAGACTGATAGGAAAGCCCAAGGGTGTCTCTGGGAACAGGAAGCAGGTACCACTGTACCAACCAGGCTTTTGGGTAGGGAATTTTGACAGGTTTTGTAGACGCAGTCAGGCTTCCTGGAGGCCACCAAGAGGGTGTGTGTGCTCCCGTTACATGGAGCATGGATTTCCTTAGTGCTTCTCCCCTTCCAGGTCACTGAGTCCAGAAAGGAGCATCTGTGCTGCTGCGTGTCGTCCATCAATGCCTCAAGCCCCCAGTTCAGATTCTCACACTTATGTTATGAATTTACAGCAGAAAAAAGGATAAATCTGTACGCTCTCTTCTGTCTAAAATTCCCTTTTATTTTCTTTGTGGTGGGATGAAAACAGTTTCCTTACTGAAATTCCTACTTTCTGTCTCAATACCTTCAAACATATCCTGTACACCAGGGAGGACCTTGGACTACTTGCATCAGAATCAAACGGGGCACATATAAAAAGCATAGGTTTCTGGGTTCCACACCAGACCTACTACATTGCAACATCAGAATATTTGGGGTGTGTGTGTGCGTGTGCGTGTGCGTGTGCGTGTATGTGTGTGTGTGTGTGTTGGAAGGACAGAAATCTTCCAGGCCTGATTTTCTATGTGCTTAAGAGGCTGTCAGTCCTACCCTTTGCACTCTATTCTGTTCTGGTCTCTTTCTGTTCTGTACTGGGATGACTGCATCCTTGCTCCTGACCCTTAATCTCAGAGGTAGGAAATTAGCAGGTTTTGCATCTCCAATGGCTCAGAATTCAGTGTTAGTAGGTACGAAGTATGAATCTAGAAAAATGAGAAGTTGCCAGAAATGAAATGGAATGCATAAAGATCAATACCCTAGGCATTAATGAGCTGAAATGAACTGGTATTGGCCATTTTGAATCAGACAGTCATATGGTCTACTATGCCAGGAATGACAAACTGAAGAGGAATGGCATTGCATTCATTATCAAAAAGGACATTTCAAGGTCTATCCTAAAGTACAATACCCATACACCTATAAGGAAGACCAGTTAATATGACTATTATTCAAATTTACCCACCAACCACTGATGCCAAAGATGAAAAAATTGAAGATTTTTACCAACTTCTGCAGTCTGAAATTAATCAAACATGCAGTCTAGATACATTGATAATTATTGGTGATTGGGATATGAAAGTTGGAAACGAAGGATCAGTAGTTGGAAAACATGGCCTTGGTGATAGAATTTTGCAAAACTGATGAGTTGTTCATCACAAATACCTTTTTTTAACAACATAAATGGTGACTATGCATGTGGACCTTGCTGGATGGAATACACAGGAATCAAATTGACTACATCTGTGGAAAGAGACAATGGAGAAGCTCAATATCATCAATCAGAAAAAGGCCAGGGGCTGACTTTCGAACAGACCATCAATTGTTCTATGCAAGTTCAAGCTGAAGCTGAAGAAGATTAAAATAAGACCACAAGTGCCAAAATACTACCTTGAGTATATCCCACCTGAATTTAGAGACCATCTCAACAATAGATTTCACATATTGAATACTAATGACCAAACACCAGTCAAGTGTGTGATGACATCAAGGACATTGTCCACAAAGAAACCAAAAGGTCATTAAAAAGACAGGAAAGAAAGAAAAGACGAAAATGGGTGTCAGAAGAGACTCTCAAACTTGCTCTTGAATGTAGAGCTGCTAGAGTGAATGGAAGAAATGATGAAGCAAAAAGGACTGAACAGAAAATTTCAAAGGGTGGCGGTTCCAGAAGACAAATAAAGTATTATGATGAAAAGTGCAAAGACCTGAAGTTAGAAAGCCAGAAAGGAAGAACAGGCTCAGCATTTCTCAAGCTGAAAGAACTAAAGAAAAAAATAGAAGCCTCAAGTTATGATATTGAAGAATTTTATGGGCAAAATATTGAACTCTGCAGGAGACATCAAAAGAAGATGGAAGGAATGCAGAGTTATTGCACCAAAAAGAATTGGTCCATGTTCAACTGTTTCTGGGGTAGCATATGATCAAGAACTGATGACCCTGAAGGAAGGAAACCAAGCTGCACTGAAGGCATAGGGGGGGTGGGGAAGGCTCCAGGAATTGGTGGAATACCAACTAAGATGTTGCAACAAACAGATGCAATGCTTGAGGTGCTTACTCCTCTATGAAAGGAAATTTGGAAGACAGCTACCTGGCCAAGCAACTTGAAGAGATCCATATTTGTGCCCATTCCAAAGAAAGATGATCCAACAGAATGCAGACATTATTGAACAATACCATCAATATCAACAATCATTAATATCACGCGCACGTAAACTTTTCCTGAAGATAATTAAAAAATGGTTGCAGCAGTACATCGACAGGGAACTGCCGGAAATGCAAGCCCGATTTAGAATAGGACTTGGAATGAGGGCATCATTACTGATGTCAGAAGGATCTTGGCAGAAAGAGGGAATACCAGAAATATGTTTGCCTGTGTTTCATTGACTATGCAAAGGCACTCGACTGTGTGGATCATAACAAATTATGGATAATATTACGAAGAATGGAAATTCCAGAACACTTAATCGTACTCATGCAGAACTTGTACATAGAGCAAGAGGCCATCATTGGGACAGAACAGAGGGTTACTGAGTGGTTTAAAATCAGGAAAGGTGTGTGTCAGGGTTGTGTCATTTCACCACACTTATTCAATCTGTATGCTGAGCAAATAATCAGAGAAGCTGGACTATATGAAGAACTACAAGGCATCAGGGTTGAAGGAAGACTCATTAACAACCTGTGATATGCAGATGATACAACCTTGCATCCCGAAACTAAAGAGGACTTGAAGCACTTACTGATAAAGATCAAAGGCCACGGCCTTCAGTATAGATTACACCTCAACATAAAGCAAAAAGGCACACACGTGAGCCAATAAGCAACATTGTGATGAATGGAGAGAAGATTGAAGTTGTCAAGGATTTCATTCTACTTGAATCCACAATCAATGCCCATGGAAGCAACAGTCAAGAAATCAAATAACACATTGCATTGAACTAACCTGCTGCAAAAGACCCCTTTAAGGTGTTGAAAAGCAAAGCTGTCACTTTGAGGTCTAAGGTGTGGCTGACCCAAGCCATGGTATTTTCAATGGCCCCATATGCATGTGAAAGCTAGACAATGAATAAGGAAGACTGAAGAATTGATGCATTTGAATTATGGTGTTGGTGAATATTGAATATACCAGGGGCTGCCAGAAGAAGGAACTAATCTGTCTTCGAAGAAGTGCAGCCAGAGTGCTCCTTAAAAGTGATGATGGCAAGACTTCATCTCAGGTACTTTGGACAAGTTGTCAGGAGGGATCAGTCCTACAGAAGGACATCATGCTTGGTAGAGGGCCATCGAAATAGAGGAAGGCCCTTGGCGAGATGGATTAACACAGTGGCTGCAACAATGGACTCAAGCATAGCAACGGTGGTGAAGATGGTGCAGGAATAGGCGCTGTTTCGTTTTGTTGTACATAGGGTCATTATGATTCCAAACTGACACGTTGGCACCTAACAATAACAACAGTAGGGAATTCCATCCACTCCACGTAAAGGAGGTTGTTTCCAATAATATGCTCTATGGAATGCCTGACCAGTTATTTATTACCTTCCCGGATGGCTTCTCTCTCTCCCCATTTGCCTACTTTATGACTTCCTTTTACATTCTGGGTCTTCCTTCACTGTTGCCTTTCTGTCCTCAAACCACTCTGGTGGGATGGGTTATATCTCTTCCTCCTTCCTTTTAGCTGAAAGAATTTGTTTCCAGATTGAGCTTATCTGAGAAGGACCTTTGTTGAGTGGAAATGTAGACACTGATACTCTGTGTGCCACTTCTAACCCTCCTCAAGTCGCAGCTGGCCAGGCCTCTCGCGTTAACCATTGTATCCCCCAGACACATAGGCTACAAAGGACTTACAAATTATAAAAGTCTATACAAACGAGTCCAAAAGTCTCAGACAAACACACTTGTAGGGCTGCAAGGCGACTTGGGAACCGCCTAGTTTAGTTCTTTCATTTTAAACTTGAGAACCTTGAAGCCTGAAGAGGTTAAGTAATTAAATAAAAAAAAAAGTAATTAGCTCATTACTATTCTCCCTGCAGCTTCTGACTATCTCCAAAAGCCATTCTGAATCACTGTTGGTTTTCTAGTGCAGCACCGCTAACCGTCGTTTTCCTGTCTTCCCTTTGCTTCACGTTTTTATACCTTTGTTACAAACGCATGTTTTCATAAACAATGCCTAATGTTATTTTACATGTTCTAAAACTATTTGTAAATTCTCTCATATTGCATGAATACCTTGGTGATTTGCTTTATTCTTTGAGCTGAATCAAAAAAAACCCGTTGCCGTTGAGTTAATTCCGACCCATAGCAACCCTAAAGAACAGAGTAGAACTGCTAATAGGGTTTTCAAGGCTGTAAATCTCTATGGAAGCAGACTGCCACGTCTTTCTCCCACGGAGAGGCTGGTGAGTTTAAACTGCTGACCTTTTATTTAGCAGCCGAGTACTTAACCATTGTGCCACTGGGGCTCCTCTTTGACCTTACCTTTTTTAAATAATTTTTTCACCTTTTTGTACCTTCGCTATACATGAATGTTTCCATAAGCAATAATAAACAATAACACGTGGGGTATTATTCTGCATTAAAAAAAAATAATATTGTATTTTCAGTGAAGGTTTACCCAGCAGTTTAGGTTCTCATTCAACAATTTCCACATAAGTTGTTCAATGACACTGGTTACGTTTGTCACAAAGTGAGAACATTTTTATTATTTCCATTCTGGTTCCATTTCCCATTAATCTAGTTTCCCTGCACCCCTACCTTCTCAATCTTGTTTTAAAGTAATTGTTAACCATTTGGTCTCATGCAGTTTATTTTTTAAAGCAGCACAATACTCACAGGGCAATATTCTTTATTTTTGTGAGCCAATCTGTTATTTAGCTGAAAGGTAACATCAGGGACTGGTTTCCATTCAAGGTTTTAAGAGTATCTCAGCAATAGTCTTGGGGTGTCCTCCAGTCTCAGCCAGCCTAGTAATTCCGGATTTTTTAACTTGAGGTTCTCTTCCGCATTTTTCTCTCATTCTCTCAGGTTCCATCTGTGTGTTGTGGCCCTGATCAGAACAGTTGGTAGCAGTCTCAGGCACCATCTAGTACGATATTCTACATGTTTTCAAAGTATTTATAAATTCTTTCCTACTGTACGGATTTCTTGGCAACTTGCTTTTGTCTTTGAGTTTATAATTTTTAAATATTTGTTTCAAAAACATTTCTATACCTCGTTGACTCTTTAGTTCTTTTTTGGCTTGCTTTGCCACTTCAAATGTTGTGACTGTGGACACATCACTCAGTCCTGATTTGATCCTCTTTTTTTTTTTTCCTTTAAGCTTAAAGTAATAATATCCTTTCAGTTCAGGGTTTGGAGATGTTTCATCTGAAAGATTTAAGAGATGTTGTTTTTAAAGCAGTGAGTTTTGTGTATTTGTTTTTTAGAGCAGCTGCTGCTTCTTTTTAACCCCAAGAAGCAATTAAGTTCTTTTTTTGTGCGCATTGAAAACAGAGCTATTTGATTCTAAAAATACTTTTTCTTACCATTTTATGGAAAAACTTCTTATGTAGCTCACCAGATTCATTTGGATAAAGGCTGCCGCTGAGAAAATTTGTACCGCTCATTAAGCACTAAAATATTTCTATTTGAGAATACTGGAGAATGTGCAACTTAGATGCACCTGCCTACTAGCTTACCTGCAGATTTCATCGAGGGCTCTGTTCCGAGGCTTGGTGGTTCCGCTGCAAGCTGAATCGTAGGCTGCTCATTGCAGATCAAAAACAGTGTTTTCTTTTTTTTGTAAAAAATATATGTAACACAACATTTGCCAATTCAATGTTTTTTGTAACTATTCAGTGACGCCAATTACATTAGTTACGTTGTGCAACCGTCACCAGTATCCGTTGTCAAGTTTTCCATCACCATGAACAGATACTCAATGGTTTTTTTTTTGACATTTGAATTACTCAGATCAGTAAAAATGTAAAACGCAGAGTAGGGGGGAGACTGACATAGGATTTCAAATGTTTATTTTGCCAAGCAAGTACTTATAAAAGAAGACCGCCGTCTACAACCGTGGTTATTTCTTAAGACAGAGTGCTTTATTTATTTATTTTTTTAGTTTGTTGCACATTATCTGGGTTTTTTTTTTTTTTAATTTATTGTGGTTTAAGTGACAGCTTACAAATCAAGTCAGTCTCTCAAACAAAAACTTATACACACTTTGCTATGTACTCCTAGCTGCTCTCCCCCTAATGAGACAGCACACTCCTCCTCTCCACCCTGTATTCTCCGTGTCCTTTCAACCAGCTCCTGACCCCCTCTGCCTTCTCATCCCCCCTCCAGACAGGAGCTGCCCACATAGTCTCATGTGCCTACTTGAGCCAAGAAGCTCACTCCTTACCAGTATCATTTTCTGTCTTATAGTCTAGTCTAATCCCTGTCTGAAGAGTTGGCTTTGGGAATGGTTCCTGTCTTAGGCTAACAGAGGGTCTGGGGGCCATGATAACTGGGGTCCCTCCAGACTCAGTCACACCATTAAGTCTGGTCTTTTTATGAGAATATGATTTCTTCATCCCACTGCTCTCCTGCTCCATCAGGGATTCACAACAGAGGACTTTAGGATAAAAACAAAGAATAGGAAGGATATAACCTCACCACATTGTTTTTATTTTTCACATTTTGAGTGCAGGTCTCCAAATGGGCATTTGGAAACCATTAAATCTAGATTAATTAATCCAGGAACCAGACATGTGAATTATAAAGTCAAACCCTTGTTAAAAAAAAAAAAGAAGGGCCAGAATTTTATATTTGTTTTAGTATCAGGTATTGCTCATTTAGAGTGGCTCTTTAGAGGGGGGTTAAGGAGCCCTCATGGTGCAGTGGTTAAGGTGCTTGACTGCTAACTGAAAGGTCAGAGGTTCAAACCCACCAGCCGCTTTGCAGGAGAAAGTTGTGGCAGTCTGCTTCCGTAAAGATTACAGCCCTGAGAACCTTAAAGATTACAGCCTTGAGAACCTTAAATATTACAGCCTTGAGAACCCTAATGAGGGCAGTTTTACTCTGTCCTATAGGGTCGCTATGTATCAAAATCAGCTCGATGGCAATGGGTTTGCTTTTGGTTTGAAGTGCTGTTTAGGTGTCTCAAGATTTCTAGATTATTAGAGAAACAATGGTGGAATCAGTACACATAGACTGACTCTGCCATGCTAACGTTGCCATGCTTCTTCACCATTAAAAAAGTACCTGTTTCACCGGGTTTTTGTATTACATGAAATAATAAATCTGAAAGCACTTTGTAAACGGTGGAGTGACATCTAATTATGAGATTTTTGTCAGTATCGCTAAACGTTGTGGGCTTTTTTTTGTTCAAACCTTATCTAGGCTGTGGGAATGTGTCTAGAATGTCTGGTAAAACTTATCAAAACCAGTTTCACATAGGAGAATACCTTGTATAAAATATACCTCAGTGCCTGGCAGAGAATAGGAACTCAATTATTTTTAGTTTTCTTTAGCCACTAAAAGTTCATATTTTGACTCTTTTATGACATAGTGTCGATCATTTTTCAATATGAGTTCTAGGCAGATGGCAATTATGCTTCTGATGTCTTTTAGAAATTTTCTTAAACAAGTGAGTGGAAGGATATTAAAATAATCTTTATGTTAGTAAACCTTTCAACCAACCCAGCCACCAAAAATCCCAAACCAAACCTGTTGCCTTCTAGTGGATTCTGACTCATAGCTACCCAGCTACACACCAGTTTATTCCGTGTCTTCTGTCTCTACTCCACGTTCTCTACCGACAAGTCTGTATCGAACTAGCAAATTTAACTGTTTAGAATAGATCAAAATTCTTCTCAGCCCGTGATTGAAAGTCATAAAGCGAAATTATCTCTTTAAAGAATCTTTTGAATGGCACGTGGAAAACCTAATCATAAGCTTAAAAATTGGACAATATGGAGAAGCATAAGTAGAAAATAAAATCATGTTCCCTCGCCTCCATTAGAACAGCTAACATTGTGCTGTATCTTCATCAACTTGACTCTTTCTCCAAATAATATGTATGCTATTTGCTTACAAAAACAGGATTTTCTTACAGAAATAGGATCATGCTGTATATAATTTTTAAAATCTTATTTTGAGCACTAACCATGTAGAGTAAATATCTTTCCATGTCAATCAATGGACTATCAGACAAAACTACATATTTTTCAGGATATACCAGAATATATTTATGCATGCTCGTTTAGTCTGCTTCCAGTTTATCTCATTAAAAAAAAAAAAAAAATTCCCTCTCATGTACTATATTCTCCAAGAAGATATGCCAGAAACTATAGCCAACTTTGATAATATTCAATACTTACTACTGGGTTTTCAGATCTCAATATACTGTATTGTCAAAGATTTCTCCTGCCTCGCTCCATTTCCTATACAGCTTATCCTCCTCTAATACATCGCACTGAAACGTGTTTATACACAGAGTCTATATATACATATATGTAAAACAACAGAATTCTTATATTAATTCACTCAATGGATATTTGAGTGCTTATTATGTACCACACGTATGCTTGGAACTTGGGGTACAGTGGTGACCGAGACAGAAAGATCCCTGCTGTCACTGAGCTTACGCTCTGGTGGAGAAGACAGACGCTCAGCTAATTACAGGCCAACGTCATCCCTGGGGAGCAATTAATACTTATTTGTTTACTTTATATTGTTCTCCTCCTCCCCTCACTAGGGTGAAGGGCCAATCACAGAGGACAATAAATTTTATACAGGAAAAAAAAAAAAAAAAGCAAAAGGTGGAGATTGCAGATAAAAGGGTCTGAGAGAGGAGAGTCTATAGAAGGAACATTGAAAATGATACCTACAGGGTAAGAATAGTGTGGGAGGATGGGGACAGCAGTTACAGAGAAAAAAGCATGTGCAATGTTTCTGAGATGAGAAAGTGGTTGGAATGACCCAGGAACTAAAGAACCGCAGACTGAATGAAGCCCAGTGAGCAAGGGAAGGATGCAGACGGTGAAGATGGAGCAGGAGGTAGGGGCCAGTCAGGCGGCGCAGGATGTGGTAGGCTAGGATGAGAAGTCTGGATAGTAACTGATGTGATGTGAAGCCCTTGAACAGCTGTAAGAAGAGGAGTGACACAATTTAATTAGCATTTTAAAACAGTTCTCTCTGTCCTGTGCACAGTGGGCTCCATCCAGTAGGGAGCTCATTTAGAAGGTCCCTGAGAAAGACACAGCCAGGTTTCCAACCCAAACTTGAGATCTCCAGTGTTACAAAAGGATTCCAGGTGTACAGAAAAAAGGAGCTGATATTTGTGCTGATTAATACAAAAGTGCAGCTCTGCAGTCTGGGGATCATAACCCACGTGAAACCCTAGACTCTCGGGCTGAAATGCTGTAGTGCTGAACTCAGGTTCGCTGGAATGATCACTCTGGGAAGTGGAAAGGACTTAGCAATACAGTACACCCAGCTCGTCTCTGGAATCCTCTTACTGGAAGGAAGAGGGATGATGATTTTGCTCTCTGATTCCTTGCAGGATTCAAAGAAACCTAGTTTTCTGAACTGTCAATTTCATTTCATAATTTTCAAATAAAGTACAGTGAAACCTGTGACAGCCAGAACTGGCCAGGACTTCCTGGCTTTTCCAGGTCTCACCAGTTTTCTGCCTTTGACGGGATGCAGTCTTATCTCTTTTCTATTGCTCCTTTTAGTGGAAAATACAGTAAAGCCTGTGAAAGGCAGAAACCTGATAGGTTTCCTTATGCAGGTTCCGGCTTTTGCAGATTTTACTGTGTACTTCTTATCAGGCAAAACTATAAACTCACCTTTCCTAACACTTGATTTGCATGTTCTCAATTTATTTATACATGGAGCAGGCTAAAAAAGTAGGGGCCTTCAGTCTTTATGGATCTGTGACAACATGGTGTGACTAACTGAATAACCAAGTTATTATCCAAGGTATTATCTCCTTATGACTCAGTTCCTTCATCTGTAAAATAAAAGTGGTGGATTTATAACACATACATAAAATGGTTTTCTCTATTATAATTGCTTGTCTTCATGTGTTCTAAACTGCAGGCTACGCATGAAAATTTGCATCTGATGTATTTTGCACTCTGCAATAGCCGATTAGCCACCAATGTTCTGCTGCTATTCATAAGGTTTTCACTGGCTAATTCTTTTCAGAAGTAGACTGCCGGGTCCTTCTTCCTAGCCTGTCTTAGTCTGGAAGCTCAGCTGAAACCTGTCCTCCATGAGTGACCCTGCTGGTATCTGAATACCGGTGGCATAGCTTCCAGCATCACAGCAACATGCAAGCCCCCACACTGCGACAAACTGACAGACATGTGGGGGTCTGATTAGCCATCAGATCATAAAAATTCTATACTGAAGGATTCCACATATCATCTTTAATTTATTTCTTTATTTATCAATTCATGTACTCACTTGTTTGATAAATATTTATCAATTGCCAATATTTACTGATATTGATCAATGAGCAATAAATATATGTCGAATAAGTGAGAACATGAATAAATAAGAGAATAAAGGTGAAATCTGAATCCTTTTTCAGTATGAAGTTATATAGTTTTATGGGGCAGTTCTACTCTGTCCTATAGGGTCACTATGAGTCATAATCGACTTGACAGCAACGGGCTTGGTTTTTGTTTTTTTGTAGGGATTAAATGAAAACATTTAGCATAGTTTCTGGCTCTTGGTAGGTATGAACTATTATTAACTGGCTTACGGGTTGTTTTATAAGCTTTGGAGTCCAGTGCTGGTGTTAGGACCCTCTTGCTTCTCCACTGCCCTAGCGCCGTAACATACCTGAGCATTTAATAAAAGCAGACATCAACAGTACAGGTTGAATAGAATAGAATTAAACTGATTTAGATGGAAAATGAAGCATATTAAAATAGGTTCTGATACAGAATTTAGAAATAGCTATTGAGACAGTACATTCCGTTAAGTGTTCGCTTCTGCTTTCCAGAGTGCTTTTGTTTGTATGATCTGCTTTAATACCCACAGAAAATCCTTGAAATAGGTATTATTTTTATATCGTCACTGTTGAGTAAAGGGGTTTAAAAAATTAAAGTGGTTTTTCCACTGTTGTTAAAGTGAGTAGAACCCAGATCTTTTGATTCCAAAGTTAATTTTTGTGACCATGACTATCTTGGGAATCCACAAACCAACTTAGTTCCATATTGAGAAAAAACATTCAGGGGAAGTGCCAAGTTCTAATCTTCACCCGTATGTTTTATCTACGATACCACACATTTCTGTCACTCCTCAGTTGTTTGGGGCCTAGTAGCTTTCACCGGTAAATGAGAACAGATAGACTTTTAGTCTCCAAATTCAACAGGTAATTCACATGTCTGCTCTGTGCCAAAATGAGGCATTTGTGAAGGGTCCTTCATTTTTCATAATTTCCAAAATGGCATTTTTCTTTTCTTTCCCTCTGTTTAAACAGCAATCATATTATTACACCTTTATTGGAACTGTTTCTTCTATTAATTTTAAATTATGCATCTTCCAATTACACTGAAGATACAGAGAATAATATTCACGAACCTACCACTCTGCGTATACATTAACGTTGTTGTTGTTGTTAGTGCTGTGAGTCAGCTCCTATTCATAGCGACCCTGTGCACAGCAGAAAGAAACACTGCCTGGTCCTGCACCATTGATATCATGCCTTATTTCCTATATACTTTTTTTTTTTTTTAAAGAAATAGAATGTTACAGATATTGGTGAAACTGAAGTGCACCCTTCCCATTCATATTTTTATATTCTCGGGGTATACATATAGTCCATACACAACAGTTTCTTACTCTGTGCTTTCTTCTGCAACTTGATTTCTTTATTCACTCAAGATTTATCCATGATATACAAGTAGGTAGAGGTTTTTTTCTTTTTTAATTTCAAAAACTATGCAATAAATACATCACAATTTATATATTTTGCTGTTGGTAGATATTTATGCTGTTTCCAGTGTTTTGCCACTAAAACAATGTATATTCTTATGCAATATTAGCAGTTATCTGGGGCATACTCGTAAGGGGGGAACTTCCGGGCCAGACAGTCTGGGCATCCCCAAATTTAACAGATCTTGTCAACTCGTTTTCCAAACTACCATTTATACTTCAGCCAGAATGTTTTATACCAGAACTTTCATTCTCTGCATATTCACCAACACCTAGCATCAAAATTTTAAAGTTTCTGCCAATTTTATGTAAGTGAAATGCTGTAATTTATTCTGCATTTCCCCAATTAGTAGGGAAGTTGAACAACTCTTCATGTGTTTCTATGAAGTTTGGCTTTTCTCAGTTCATATTTTTCAATTGCATTATTTATTTGGCTTTTTCTTATTGATTTCTGGGAATTCTATGCAGATTTTAAATACTAATCCTTTGTTGGTCACACGAATATCAAATACCTTCTACTAATGTATGAGTTGTCTTTTTACTTTATTTATGGTGTATAGTTGAACAGAAGCCTTTGCTGTTTAATGTAGATAACAACTAATCTTTTATGGTTCATCATGTTGTATGTCTTAAAGAGATACTTTTGTAACTCTTAGGTCACAAAGATTTACTCTTATCTTCTAAAAGTTTCAATTCTTTGCCTTTCAAATTAGTTCTTTTATACACCTGGAATTTATATTTGCATATGACAGGATATAGGAACCTCATATTTTTTATAAGGATAGCCAATTGTCCCAACACCACTTTTTTAAATTGTCTACCCTCTCTTACTATTCTTCCGTGTGTACATGGGTCCGCTTCTGGATAGGAAGTTTTTCATTGTTCTGTGTTTTTCTAGACCTGGGTCAATATATACCGTTTTGTTTATGACAAATCATATAGCATAACGATAGGACAAGTTTCCCTTTTGTTCTTACTTTCTCCAATTGTTTTTACTCTCTTGATCCCTAATACTTCCAAATGAATTTTAGAATTGATGTGTCAAGTTCTATGAAAATGCTTTCTGGATTTTTATTTAAATCTCATTAGATTATTGATTGAATTGGCAGGAATGACCATCTTTAAAATATTCAATATTTTAATTCATGAATAGAGTATTAGTCAGGGGTCAGTGCAGGAAACAAAAACTCTCCAGGTTTATTAAGCAGAAAGAGATTTGATACAGAATATTGATTACTGGCACTAGGCTAGGCTCGTGGAATAAGAGCAATTTGTTTTTTATTTGTTTTAAAGTTTCAAATGTGGAGGGAGCAGGGATTAGTTATCTTTGTTTTTTTTGGCATTGTCATCAAAGAATTCCATTATTTGGTATCTGTTGAAAATGTCCTGTGTATGTCTCTCAAGTTGTTTATCAGGACCCACTATGGGGGTGGCATCTTACAGGTCTCCCTCAAGTTGTTTTTCAGGACCCCACTATGTGGGTTGGAAATCCTGGCGGCATAGTGGTTAAGACCTATGGCTGCTAACCAAAAGGTCAGCAGTTCAAATCCAACAGGCGCTCCTTGGAAACTCTGTGGGGCAGTTCTGCTCTGTCCTTTAGGGCCGCTATGAGTCAGTATCGACTCGACGGCAGTGGGTTTTTGGTACTATGGGGTGGCATCTTACATCTCTCTCAAGTTGTTTTTCAGGACCCCACTATAGGGGTGGCGTCCTGCATATCTCTCTTGTAAGTTGTTTTTCAGGACTCTACCATGGGGGGGAGGGGAGCCCTGGTGGCATAGTGGTTAAGTACTACGGCTGCTAACCAAAGGGTCAGCAGTTCAAATCCGTCAGGCACTCCTTGGAAACTCTATGGGGTGGTTCTACTCTGTCCTATAGGGTCACTATGAGTTAGAATCGACTCAGTGGCACTGGGTTTGCCTTGGTTTTGGTTACCATAGGGGGTGGTGTTACAAGATAATGCACATCTTGGACTCTGATGCATAAAGTTCCATATATCTTCCCTACAAGCTGTTTCCCGAAGATAAACAGAATCAGCCAATCCCTGGGGCATGCATAGTAAGAATGGGTGCAACTTTACAACCTTGTCAAGTGGCCACCAAGACTGTGCAGTGATGACTTGACATTGTCCAAACCGACTCTGCCTTGGATTCCAGATGGGCACACGCCTCATTTCTTAACCCCTGTATTTCTCAGAAAGCCCTGCCTTTTTCCCCCCAAAGCAATGAATAAAACATGAAATCCTTCCCGCCTAAAACCCCTTATAAACTCCAGGAAAACTTCCATTCAGGGAGAGACTGGAGGCTAGCGTAGACAGAAGCCCCTCTCTGTCCCTCCCTCACGAGCCTTTGCTTTTTTTTTTCTGTCACTAATAAACCTCTTTTCTTGTGGAACCTCCAAGTCTCTCCTGGTCATTCTTGGTCTGCAGAAGGCAAGAACCTAAACAGGACATGGCCCCAAGCTGGGAAGCCTTGCCCTGCAACAATTTCTCTCTGAAGACATACACATTTTCTTTTGGAGGCAACCCCCCTCCCCCTTCCCCCCGTGACCCCATTTTGGTGGACATCCATTGACCTGATGGTTAGCTGAATTTGGGGAAAAACCATCCCATAATATCCTCACAGTACAGAGTTGTGCTCTAGGTCTCTGCCACTTCAGGGATGCTAATCTCCCAATGATTATTATCAGCTTGGTGGTGACACGTCCTTTCTGGTTTACAAGGCGGTCAATTTTAATAAAGATTTTATGAGATTTTGTAAATAATATGTAAGTTCTACTTATTGGATATAAACCCATTGCTGTCGAGCCAATTCCAACTCGTAGCGACCCTACTGGGCAGAGCAGAACTGGCCCATAGGGTTTCCAAGGCTGTAATCTTTACAGAAGCGGACTGCCACAGCTTTCTCCCATGGACCAGCTGGTGGGTTTGAAGCTCTGACCTTTCAGTTAGCAGCTGAACTCTTAACAACTGTGCCACCAAGGCTTTTATTGGATGGAGGGTTCTATATATACCCATTAGATCAAGCAAATGGATTATATTCTCAGGGCTTCCATATGTTTGCAAATCTTTTGTCTACTTGATCAGTCAGTTTCCCAGAACCTTAAAATCTTCCACTATAAATATATTTCTGATTTATCCTTGTACTGATGACAATTTTTGCCTTATATATTCACATCCCCACCAGCAATGTATGCAAGCAAGTTCTAGTTCCACCGCATCATCACCAACACTTGCTTTGATCAGTCTTTTTAATTTTAGCCATTCTAATAAGCATGTCCCCATACATCCGTCAGTTTGTCATACTGTAGTGGCTTGTGTGTTGCTGTGATGCTGGAAACTATGCCAAACGGTATTCAAGTACCAGCAGGGTCATTCATGGTGGACAGGTTTCAGCAGAGCTTCCAGACTAAGACAGACCAGGAAGAAGGAACTGGAGATCTACTTCAAAAAAAAAAAAAAAAACTGGCTAGCAAAACCCTTATAAACAGCAATGAAACACTGATATAATGCCGGAACGTGAGCTCCTCAGGTTGGAAGGCACTCAAAATATGACTGGGGAAGAGCTGCCTCCTCAAAGTAGAGTCGACCTTAATGACCTGGATGGCATCAAGCTTTCGGGACCTTCATTTGCTGATGTGTCATGACTCAAAATGAGAAGAAACAGCTGCAAACATTTATTAGTAATAGGAACATAGAATGTACCTATGAATCTAGGAAAGTTGGAAGTCACCAAAAATGAAATGGAATGCCTTAAGATTGATATCCAAGGCATTAGTGAGCTAAAATGGACTGGTATTGGCTATTTCGAATCAGATCATCATATGGTCTACTATGCTGGGAATGACAAATTGAAGTGGAATGGTGTTGCATTCATTGTCAAAAAGCTGTCAGTGATAGAATAATATCCATATGCCTACAAGGAAGGCCACTTAATAAGACTATTATTCAAATTTACACACCAACCACTAATGCCAAAGGTGAGGAAATTGAAGTTTTTGCCAATTTCTACAGTCTGAAATTAACTGAACATGCAAGTAAGATGCATTGATAATTATTGGTAATTATAATGTGAAATTTGGAAACAAAGAAGGAACAGTAGCTGGAAAATATGGCCTTGGTGATAGAAAAGACATTGGAGATCGAAAGATAGAAGTTTTCAAGATAAATGACTTTTTCATTGCAAATACCTTTTTCCACCAAATAAATGACTATACACATGATGCCAGATGGAATATGCAGGAATCAGATCGCCTGCATTTAAGGAAAGAGATGATGGAAAAGCTCAATATCGTCATCAGAACTAGGCCAAGGGCTGACTGTGGAACAGACTATCAATTGCTTATGCACAAGTTCAAGCTGAAGCTGAAGAAAATTATAACAGGTCCATGAAAGCCAAAGTATGGCTTGAGAATATTCCACCTGAATTTAGAAACCATCTCCAGAAGAGATTTGACTCGTTACACACTAGTGACCAAAGACCACACGAGTTGTGGAATGACATCAAGAACATCATACATGAAGAAAGCAAGAGGCCATTAAAAACACAGGAAAGGAAGAAAAGACCAAAATGGATGTCCAAAGAGACTCTGAAACTTGTTCTTGAACATCAAGTACCTAAGGTGAACGGAAGAAATTCAGTAAATGAGTTGAACAGAAGATTTCAAAGGGTGGCTGGAGAAGACAAAGTATTATAATGAAATGCGCAAAGACCTAGAGTTAGAAAACCAAAAGGGAAGGACACACTTGGCATTTCTTAAGCTGAAAGAACTAAAGAGAAAATTCAAGCCTCAAGTTGCTGAAGGTTGGGGTGGCTGTGACATATTTCTTAAAATAAGGCAGCAATGAAGTTTGCAGCATCGATTGACTGTTCCTTTTCATGAAAGATTTCTCTGTAGCGTCCAACGCTGTTTGATAGCCGCTTAACCACAGTAGAACTTCCTTAAAAATTGAAGTCGATCCTCTCAATTCTTTCCACTGCTTTATCAATTAAGTTTATTTAACATTCTAAATCCTTTGTTGTCATTTCAACAACGTTCATAGCGTCTTCACCAGGAGTAGAATTCTATCTCAAGAAATCACCTTCTTTGCTCATCCATAAGAAGCAACTCCTCATCTGTTCAAGTTTTATCATGAGATTGTAGCAATTCATCACATCTCCAGGCTCCACTTCTAATTCCAGTTCTCTTGCTATTTCTACCACATCTGCAGTTACTTCCTCCACTGAAGTCTTGGATCCCTCAAAGTCAGAGAGTTGCAATCACTTCTTCCAAGCTCTTGTTAATATTTTGACCTCCCATGAATCACAAACACTGTTAATGGCATCAAGAATAGTGAATTCTTTCCAGAAAGTGTTCAATTTGCTTTGCCCAGATTCATCAGAGGAATCACTATCTATGGCAGCTATAGCCTTATGAAGTGTATTTCTTAAATAATAAGACTTGAAAGTCAAAATTACTCCTTGATCCATGGGCTGCAGAATGGATGCCGTGTTGGCAAGCACAAAAACAGCATTAAGCCCCTTGTACATCTCCAGCCATACTGAAGGCTGTGGTCCTTGACCTTCATCAGTAAGTGTTTCAAGTCCTCTTCACTTTCAGCAAGAAAGGTTATGTTTTCTGTATAACGCAAGTTGTTAATCAGTCTTCCTCCAGACCTGATGCCCGGTTCTTCATATAGTTCAGCATCTAGGATTATTTGTTCAGTATACAGATTGAATAGGTATGGTGAAAAGATACAACCCTGATGCACACTTTTCCTGACTTTAAAACAGGCAGTTTCCCCTTGTTCTGTTCAAATGACTGCCACTTGATCTCTGTACAGGTTCCTCATGAGCACAATTAAGTGCTCTGGAATTCCTATTCTTTGCGATATTATCCATAATTTGTTATGATTCACACAGTTGAATGCCTTTGCATGGTCAATAAAACACACATAAACATCTTTCCGGTATTCTCTGCTTTCAGCCAGGATCCATCTGACATCAGCAATGATGTCCCTGGATCCTCATCCTCTTCTGCATCTGGCTTGAATTTCTGGCAGTTCCCTGTCTACATACTGCCACAGCTGCTTTTGAATGCTCTTTAGCAAAATTTTACTAGTGTGTGATATTAATGATGTTGTTGTTGTTACGTGCCATCAAGTTGGTTCTGACTCATAGCAACCCTATGTACCACAGAACGAAACACTGTCCAGTCCTGCACCATCCTTACAATCGTTGTTATGCTTGAGCCCATTGTTGCAGCCACTGTGTCAATCCATCTTGTTGAGGGTCTTCCTCTTTTTTGCTGACCCTGTACTTTACCAAACATGATGTCCTTCTCCAGGGACTGATCCCTCCTAATGACAAATATTAATATTGTTTGATAATTTCTGCATTCGGTTGGATCACCTTTCTTAGGAATAGGCATAAATGTAGATCTCTTCCAGTCAGTTGGCCAGGTAGCTGTCTTCCGAATTTCTTAACATAGATGAGTGAGCATTTCAGCACTACATCCATTTGCTGAAACACCTCAATTTGTTTCTATCCATTCCTAGAGCCTTGCTTTTCACCAATGCCTTCAGTGCAGCTTGGGCTTCTTTTTAAAGTGTTGAAAAGTAAAGATGTCGCCTTGAAGACTGGGGTGCACGTGACCCAAGCACCTGTTTTCAATTGCCTCATATGCATGGGAAAGCTGGAAGATGAATAAGGAAGACCAAAGAAAAATTGACAACTTTGAATTGTGGTGCTGGTGAAGAATATTGAATATACCATGGACTGCTAAAAGAACAAACAAATCTATCTTGGAAGAAGTAAAATCAGAATGCTCCTTAGAAGCAAAGATGGTGAGACTACCTCTTACATACTTTGGACATGTTATTAGTCCCTGGGATTAGTCCCTGGAAAAGGACATCACACTTGGCAAAGTAGATGAAAAAGAGGAAGGCCCTTAACAAGATAGATTGACACAGTGGTTGCCACAATGGGCTCAAGCATAACAATTGTGAGGATGACACAGGACCAGGCAGTCTTTTGTTCCAGTGTACACAGGGTCACTACGAGTTGAAACTGGCCCAACAGCACCTAACAACAACAACAACGACATCTCCATTAGAGCTCTTGGATGACCAGGTGTATTGTCAATGAGCAGTAATATTTTGAAAGGACTCTTTTTTTCTGAGGAGTAGGTCTCAACAGTGGGCTTAAAAAATTCAGTAAACCATATTGTAAACAGAAGTTCTGTCATCTGGGCTTTGTTTTTCCATTTTTAGAGCACAGGCGGAGTGGAGATAGCATAACTCTTAAGGGCCCAAGGATTTTCTGAATGGTATATGAGCATTGGCTTCAACTTAGCTAACTGTCTGGTGCAAGAGGCCTTGCTTTTGGCCTGTCACAGCTTTCATCATGTCTTGCTCACTAAGCTTAATCATTTCTAGCTTTTGATTTAAAGTGAGAGATGTGTGACTCTTCCTTTCACTTGAACACTTAGAGGCCATTGTAGGATTATTAATTGGCCTAATTTCAATATTGTCATGTCTCAGGGAATAGGGAGGCTCAAGAAGAGGGAGAAAGATGGGGGAACAGCAGTCAGTGGAGCAGTCAGAACACACAGAACATTTATTGATTAAGTTTGTGGTCTTACATGGCTCAGTTTGCGGTGCCCCGAAACAATTACAATAGTAATATTAAAGATCACTCATCACAGATCACCATAACATATATACTAATAATGAAAAAGTTTGAAATGTCGTGAGAATTACCAAAATGTGACACAGAAACACGAACTGAGCACATGCTGTTGGAAAAATGATGCTGAGAGACTCGCTCGATGCAGGGTTGCCGCACACCTTCGCTTTGTAAAAAACACATTGTGAAACACAATAAAAAGAGGTATGCCTGTATAGAAAGGATCCCTGAAAGTTTAGTCTTTAGATGCAGTTGCTTTTTTAAGCAATTGGATTTTAGTTTAAATAAAATACACTTTTGACAAAGGACCTATAACTTACAAGATTTTTTTAAAAACAACACGAAAGTGTGACTATAACCATTTGTACACTTAGTTTAGAAAAATATAACATACTCCCAACACCATAAAACAAAATAGAACCAGCATTGAATTGAATAAAGGAGTAACTTACACATGCTGTCTAAGACCCTTGCAAAATGTGATCTTATTTCTCTCCTTGCAAATTGGTATAAACACAGAGTTTGCCACTGACTTCAATGCTTTCTCTTAAGTATGGAAGTAGAACATTTCAATATAGTAATGTAAAACAAGTGGAAATTTTTATTGGATATTTGCTTTGAAATAGGCTCTGTGCAAAAATGTTCTGTGTCTATTATTTTATTTAATCCCCTTCTCAACCCTAACTGGTAACGCAATTCTTACCCCATTTTACAGATTAGGAAATGTGGACTTTCGGTTTATTGGCACCCAGATGGACCTGTTACGTCATTTTGATGTTTAAACTACCTATTTTATTCAAAGCCAAATGTGATCTGCTCATGGGAAATACAATATACCTGTATACTTCAAAGGAAAAAAAGATCTTTGAGTTGCACAGAGATCAAATCTGGGCAAGCTGCAAAAATCCTGGGCGGATACAACGATCCTTTTCAGATCATTTTCCACCTCCCAGGTGGCAAAATTACCTTGTAGATCCAGTATGAGAACTCCTCCTCATCCTTGAATATCATCACTTGTATTAGATTTCTTAACCACTTTTACTTCATGGACCCTTTTGGTGGTGTGATGGATCCTGAGGACCCCTTCTCAAAACACGCTTTTAAATGCATAAGGAAAAGAAGAGACATTTTTAAAAATAGAGTTCTAGCAACTAATCTCTGAGAAGATTTTTAAGCGCTTCTGCGCTGCCTACCCCTCCTTCTAAGGCTACCAACCTTTCAGAGAATTTCCATACCTTCTTCAGAGAAGGTAAAGGGTAGACACCAAAGAAAAGTTTGGAAGTATGGAGTGGTATTACGGGATGTGATACTGAGGAGGGGTTTTCCTTCCTCTCCCTTTCCCTTCCCTCTAGAAGTTTCCTTACATCTTTAGCCCCTCCTTCTTCTGGGTCTTTCCCCAGATCAAGTCTAGTTTTTCTCTGGCTTTACCTCTTGCTCAGGAGCCCTGGTGGCGCAGTGGTTAAAACACTCAGCTGCTAACCTAAAGGTCTGGAGGTTCAACCCGCCAGCTGCTCAGTGGGAGAAAGATGTAGCAGTCTGCATCCTGAAAGATTTACAGCCTTGGAAACCCTATGGGGGCAGTTCTACTCCATCCTATAGGGTTGCTATGGGTCAGAATCAACCCCAGAGCAACGGGTTTTACCTCTTGCTCAGCTCCGCCCACTTTCTAGGCCCACTCACCCAGGCCCTGTCTTTAGGCCCCACCTTCTCCCTACCCCCCCCCCCCCCGCCCCGCCACCTCTGTTTCCTGCCAATCACGCTGGGGCCTCTGGACCCGCCCCCAACCCACACCAAAGCTGTCAGGCACCTTCTGCCCAGACACGGAAGAATGGATCCTGCAGCGGGTGGCTTCTCCGAGGAGCAGTTCTGGAAGGCCTGCGCCGAGCTCCAGCAGCCCGCGCTCCACGGGGCCGACTGGGAGCGGCTGGTGGAGGCCTTGGGCGTTAGCGTCTACCGGCTGTACGACCAGGTAGCGGCCGGTCTGCTGGAGGCCTGTGGGGGCTGCAGCGCCCCGGGACCACTCAGCTGGGAGGATGGGGCTGCAGCCTCGGAAAGAACCGGGGCCGGTTTGCTGGAGCGCTGGGAGGAGCGCAGGCTCCCCGCCCCAGCGCGGGGGCGGTGCCTCAGACTGACTGTGCTCCGTGCAAATGAAAGGTGGTTGGGAGGTTACTCAAGTTCAGACTCGTGTGGGAGGCCCGTTGGGGGAAGCGGTTTGTTAGAAGTGAGTGATAGAGTTTAAACGTGGGTCTGCGGATTCCTAGGTTCATGCCCCAAGTGACCTACGTGCAAGGGACGGGGATGTCCCCTCCTGAGTGGGTGCCAGCAGGGGTGGTGGTGGGCAGTATTCCAGCACTTAGGTGTAGATGGAAAAGAGACAGGACTCTCGGCGACCGGATGTGCAGAGTGGCTAGTCTGGGGGATTGCCCAGAAGGGACCTGCTGTGATCTGCAGTCATTCTAGTGACTGTGGCTTGTTTGACTGCTGCCCCTTTCTTGTAAGTTGCCCCTAACTTGTTAACTGCAGTTTGAAGTTTCTGGCAGAAAGATTAACCAAAGGAGGTAGGAGGAATTACTAACGGCTTTCCTTTTTTTTTTTTTTTTTCAAGTGGATTCCGACTCCCCATGACCCCATGTGTGTCAGAGTAGAACTGTACTCCATAGGGTTTCCGGTGGCTGATGTTTTGGACATAGATTGTCAGGTCTTTCTTCTGAGGCACCTCTGGGTGGACTGGATCGCCAGCCTTTCTGTGAGCAGCTGAGTGTGTTATTTGTTTGCACCACCCAGGGACCTGGAGTCGGGTATTAAGCAAGTCTCAAGGCATTACTGGAAGCCAGGTGCCATCCAGGTGGAACACGTTGCACCTGAAACCTGTCACCCACTGCTTTGTGTGATGGTAGCTGCACGGCAAGTTGGTTAAAAGTCACCTCCTACATGTAACATAAATGAAATTGAAGTTTCTTGGCATAGGACAAGAGCATTGTACTGTTAGAGCAGGGAGCAGTCCTAACACCCACCTGGCTCAAACCCACGTTTCATGGATGGAAGAAACAGGCCTGGAGGGGTGAAGCAATTCTCTAAAGAGGTCCTACTAAATCGTTGGCAGAGAGAGGATGCTACCTATGTGGTTGCATTTTTAAGCAATTGTACTTTGTTGTGGTATGCCTGTAACATCTGTTCTGACTCATAGGGACCCTGCAGGCTGGAATAGTACTGTCCCCATTGTGTTTCCAAGGCTGTAATCTTCATGGAAGCAGACTGCCGCATCTTTCTTCTGTGGAGCCACTGGTGGGTTTGAACCGCAGACCTTTTAGCTAGCAGCCGAATGCTTAACGCTGCACCACTAGGGCTTCTAATTGCACTTTAAAAAACAAAACAAAAAAACAACCTGTTGCCGTTGAGTGAATTCCGACTCATAGTGACCCTATGGCACAGAGTAGAACTGGCCCACAGGGTTTCCAAGGAGCACAGCTGGTGGATTCAAACTGCTGACCTTTTGGTTAGCAGCCAAGCTCTTAACCACTATGCCACCAGGGCTCCGATTGCACTTTAATTAACATAAGATATAATAGTTCATATTTTAAAACATCAAACATTTGCGAAGAATTTGCTCATACAGGAAACAGGAATGAAAATCCTGTTCTGCATCGTCAGGGGTGCCGAGAGGTTCAAATCAGATTTGTCAGTGTGCGTGACACTCTTTGTGAACTGTGTAAAGCTCTCCGGTGTACAGGAAGCCCCCACAACAAAGAGCACCCAGCCCAAACTTCCCGTCGTGCTGAGGTTGAGGAGCTCTGCTCCAAATAAATGAAGAAGGTTGATATTATGAAGGTGGAAGACATTTTGAGACAGGGACAGAAGGCTGGACAGCCTCAAGACCAGAATAACAGGCCCATTGATCTGGGACTCTGTCCCCTGGGTAATGTTACAGACAACCCACACACGCAGCCCGTGACGCACAGTGTCCTATGTATGTCTCTCAAGTTGTTTATCAGGACCCCACTATGGGGGTGGCATCTTACAGGTCTCCCTCAAGTTGTTTTTCAGGACACCACTATGTGGGTTGGAAACCCTGGCGGCATAGTGGTTAAGACCTATGGCTGCTAACCAAAAGGTCAGCAGTTCAAATCCAACAGGCGCACCTTGGAAACTCTGTGGGGCAGTTCTGCTCTGTCCTTTAGGGCCGCTATGAGTCAGAATCGACTCGACGGCAGTGGGTTTTTGGTACTATGGGGGTGGCATCTTACATCTCTCTCAAGTTGTTTTTCAGGACCCCACTATAGGGGTGGCGTCCTGCATCTCTCTCTTGTAAGTTGTTTTTCAGGACTCTACCATGGGGGGGAGGGGAGCCCTGGTGGCATAGTGGTTAAGTACTACCGCTGCTAACCAAAGGGTCAGCAGTTCAAATCTGTCAGGCACTCCTTGGAAACTCTATGGGGTAGTTCTACTCTGTCCTACAGGGTCACTATGAGTTAGAATCAACTTAGTGGCACTGGGTTTGGTTTGGTTTTGGTTACCATAGGGGGTGGTGTTACAAGATAACGCACATCTTGGACTGTGATGCATAAAGTTCCATATATCTTCCCTACAAGCTGTTTTCCAAAGATAAACAGAATCAGCCAATCCCCGAGGCATGCATAGTAAGAATGGGTGCAACTTTACAACCTTGTCAAGTGGCCACCAAGACTGTGCAGTGATGACTTGACATTGTCCAAACCGACTCTGCCTTGGATTCCAGATGGGCACACGCCTCATTTCTTAACCCCTGTATTTCTCAGAAAGCCCTGCCTTTTTCCCCCCAAAGCAATGAATAAAACATGAAATCCTTCCCACCTAAAACCCCTTATAAACTCCAGGAAAACTTCCACTCAGGGAGAGACTGGAGGCTAGCGTAGACAGAAGCCCCTCTCTGTCCCTCCCTCACAAGCCTTTGCTATTTTTTTCTGTCATTAATAAACCTTTTTTCTTGTGGAAACTCCGAGTCTCTCCTGGTCATTCTTGGTCAGCAGAAGGCAAGAACCTAAACAGGACATGGCCCCAAGCTGGGAAGCCTTGCCCTGCAACAATTTCTCTCTGAAGACATACACATTTTCTTTTGGAGGCAACCCCCCTCCCCCTTCCCCCAGTGTCCCCATTTTGGTGGACATCCATTGACCTGATGGTTAGCTGAATTTGGGGAAAAACCATCCCATAATATCCTCACAATGCAGAGTTCTGCTCTAGGTCTCTGCCATTTCGGGGATGCTAATCTCCTAATGATTATTATCAGCTTGGTGGTGGCCCGGTTTTGTATCTTCACTTGAATTTTTAGGGAATGTAAAGAACTTCAAGGAGTCATTTTGTGTTTTCGCTAATTGTTCTCCAATGACTGTTGATACCCATCAAAATGTAGCAGCTTTATGAAGAAAAAAGCAAATACGACAGCTCACCAACTTTCCGTATCTGTTCTGCTCTGTATTATGAAAGGGTCTGCTGTACTGATTTGTAAATGTTCAAAGTAGCATGTTCCACAGTCTCGGTAACCGGGCTCCCACTGCCGCATTTGTGTTCTGGTAATGCTGGCAATTACTCACTCAACAAATGCTGAACGTCTGCTGTGTACCAGGACCACTGGGTATAACAGCTTGAACAAGAAGCTCACAGTCTGGTTCTGTTGTCGTTAGGTGCCGTCGAGTCAATTTTGATTCTTAGTGACTCCATGCGGCAGAGGTAGAACTGTCCCGTAGGGTTTCCTAGGCTGTAATCTTTATAGGAGCAGATCACCAGGTCTTTGTCCTGTGGATCCTCTGGGTGGGTTTGACTCACCAAATTTTGGCTAGCAGCTGAGTGCTTAACCATTGCACCACCAGGGCTCTCTCAGCCTAGGGCAGGCAGAATTAATTTCTTAGCGTAATTTCAACAGACACCTTGGTGGGAAAATGGACATTTTTCAGACAAATTACTTTTATTGTCTCTCTTGACTATTCTGTTTTCTGTACAGGTCGCGTCAAAGCATTTGCCAAGTCTGATCGATTCAACTTGTCAGATATATTTGCCTTTGGCCCGTTTCCCTTTTCCATTCCCTTTCTTTCCTTGTCTTTGCTGTTTTCGGTGCTCAGCCCCTCTCACCTAGAACTGCAGTGACCTCTTAACTAGTCTCTCGGCCTTCTACCTCTCTGTTTCATCCCCTGTGTCCTACACATCACAGCCCAATCAAGCACCTGAAAGAGAAGCTCCAATTCTAGGGCTACCCTTTCAGTGACAGTAATAATTGCAGAATTAATAATAGTAACAATATTAAAAGCTAATACTTATTCATGCTTTCTTATAGTCCGAGCACAGTTTAAGTGCTTTGTAGGTATTAACTAGTTCAATCATTGACTTATAATAAAAATCGGAGGTGTGAGCCCACGCAGCGTACCTCAGAAGAAAGGCCTGGCTGTCTACTTCCAAAAACCCAGCAATTGAAAACATTGTGGAGCACAGTTGTACTCTGATACATGTGGGGTTGCCAGGAGTCAGAATCTACTTGATGGTAACTGTTTGTTGTTGTTGTTGTTAAACTTTGTGGAAACAAAGGCATGGAAAGGTTAAGTTAGTTGCTTATGATTTGCACTGGGATTGGAACCCAGATCTCTGGCTCCAAACCTGTGCTCTTAAACATGGTCCTGCCTTGCCTTTCTGAACAGAAGACAATCAATCGCTCTTGGGTAAGCTTGGCTGAGCCAGTCTGGCCCAGACACACATTTGCAGCTTTGTCCCCCATGGCCCACCCGTACACCTCTTGCCCTCCTGTCAGTGCAGGCCACTCTAGCTCTCCTATACTGGACCTGTGCTTTTTTGCTTTTGTGCCTCCTACAACATTCACTGCCTGACAAAATCCTGATGTATCACAGAGAAAGCAACAATACTAGTCACTCTGTTTGCATAATGAACAAAGTGATTAGTCACAGATTCTATTTCAAGGTCAGTGGCTCTCTCTTAGATGTGTTATGGATTGAATTGTGTTCCCCCAAAATGCCAAACCAAACGCATTGCTCTTGAGTCAATTCCAACTCATAGTGACCTTATAGGACAGAGTAGAACTGCGCCATAGGGTTTCCAAGGAGTGGCTAGTGGATTCAAACTGCCAACCTTTTGGTTAGCAGCCATAGCTCTTAGCCACTGCGCCACCAGGGTTCCTCCTCAAAAATGTGTTGTAAATCCTAATCCCTATGTTGTACGCCATCAAATCAATTCTGACCCATTTAAGAATGGGTTTTCTTTGTCATGTTAATGAGAAGGCGTTAGTGTAGTTTAAGTGAACGGAGACGGAGGTAGATACCACACCACATGAAGATCACCAGGGAACCAAAGAACAAGGACCGTCTCCCAGAGCCAACAGAGAGAGAAAGCCTTCCCCTAGAGCTGGCACCCTGAATTCAGACTTCTAGCCCCCTAAACTGTGAGAAAATTAATTTCTGTTCGTTAAAGCCACCTACTTGTGGTATTTCTGTTATAGCAGCACTAGATGACTAAGGTAGACGGCATGCTTCCCAAGGGCAGCACTGTGCTCATTCATTCTTAAATTTCTGAGTGAATACAGCAGGTTTTTGGAGTGTATGACACGTGTTGGGCTGGAGACTCAAGAATCATTGGTGACCAGGAAAACAGATGAGACTTCTGCCCTCATGGAGCTCACACTTCCTCATCTTTCCTGCCATCACAGACTCAGAGAAAGCCAGAACTGGAAAGAACTGTAGAGATTCCAAGGGTAAACCCCCTGTTTTATTAGGTGAAGAGAGGCCCAGAAAGGGAAACACAATGCCAATCAGCCTCAGGACAAGAGTTGGAACCCAGGTCCACCATGTTAAGACAAGTCTTCCTTTCCCTGAACCATTCCTCCTCACTATTTTCTGGGATGCTTTACACCTAGTAGTTGCTCAAAAATATTTCAATTCGCCATCACTTTATATCCCCCCAGTCGCTATAGGGTCGCTATAAGTCAGAATTGACTCCATAGCAAGGTTTTTTTTTTTTTTGGTATCCTCATCTACCTGCTGCTTCTCTCCAGTTGTGATTTCTCATGTAAGCTTGAACTGGCATTGCTTCAGATCTTCCAGAATAACATTCCCCACTCACTAGACTTCACGTTGTTTCCGTTTTTGCCTTTGAGCCAACTTTCTTCCATATCCACCTTACTTCTTTATTCTGCTTCAGTTAAATGTCTTTTTGTTAATTCTGTATCTAGCTAAGCTCTTCCTCATACAGCTTCTCATCCCTGAGTGTTTATGGAGTTAGGTCCAATCACAACCTTTTCTTTTCATCTCTTTTGACAATCCTTTTATGAGGCTAGGAGGCAATAGCAGCTGTTGCTGGAATTTCTGTTATTTTGGTCACCTTGGCTTAGAGAACAGAGTGTCTACATAGGTACTAAGGAAGAAAAGTAATGGACTATGTTTTCCATAGCAGCAGTAGCGAGAGCTAGTGAAATAAAGTTCTCTTCTTCTCTACGTTTACTATTTAGTGATAATGATTACATTCTTTGAGTTGTGTGACCATTCTCACTTTCCTTTTCTGAATTTTACTCCCTCATTAACATAAACTCACTGCCCCCTAAGGTTCCTATCTAATCTTTTGAGTTGGTGTTGTCGATTTGATTCTCATATAGATAGTTCTTAAAAGAGCACAGTGCTCAAGGCAGACATTTTTTACTAACAAACAAACAAAAAAACCTAAACCCATTGCCACTGAGTTGATTCTGACTCACAGTGACTCTGTAGGGCAGAGTAGAACTGCCCCATGCGATTTCCAAGGCGCAGCTGGTGGATTTGAACTGCTGACCTTTTGGTTAGCAGCCATAGCTGTTAACCACTACACCACCAGGGTTTCCAGAGTAGAACTGCCTCATAGGATTTCCAAGGAACAGCTGGTGGATTCCAACTGCCAACCTTTTGATTAGCAGCTGAGTTCTTAATTGCACAACCAGGGCTCCCCAAATAGAACTGCCCTATAAGGTTTCCAAGGAGCAGCTAGTGGATTCGAACTGCTGACCTCTTGGTTAGCAGTGGAGCTCTTTTTTTTTTTTTTTTTACTAGTTAAGCTAAACTACTGTTTGGTTTTAAGAAGACGTCAGGAGTGTTTTTTTGGTTTAACCCCTTTGTGCCCAGTGGTAAATATAGTGACCACGAACTTTTTCAGCCTCTGGGGTTTATTGGGAAGCTGCTGTACCACTGACAGTGCGTGCTGCCATAAGGCAGGTGCCTTTATGGCTGTTTGAAACCAAAGAAATGGGCGTGTGCCGCAAATTACTGATTTTACAGGGTTTTGTGTCGGTGTCTGACTTTTTGGTAGGAAAAAGTGGAAATTTTGAAAATTTTTATTTGTTACACATGTACTAATAGACTGTGGTGGGGACTCTGGGGTATAATTAGCGGTACTTCATATGCACCCACTAATCACTTAGGGTAGACTTGTGAGAGGGCACAAGAAAAAAAAAAATCCATACTACCTGCCAAAAATTCAGACACACCCAATGATTCAGTATGTTGCCATTAATGAAAACACATTGTATTAACAAAAAATTCAAAGCAGGAAATAATGGGGCCACCAAAGAGTTAAGGATTAAAGATTATCTCAGGGCAGTAGCTTCAGGGGTTCATCTAAACTTCGTGGCTCCTGGAAGTCTGGAGTCTCTGAGAATTTCAAATACTGTTCTGCATTTCCCCTCTTTTGAGCAGGATTCTTCTATGGAATGTTTGATCAAAAAAGTTCAGTAATGGTAGCCTGGCACCATCCGTTTCTTCTGGTCTCGTGGCAAAGGTGGCGATTGTTCATGGACGTAGTTAGCCACATACTCCATATCCTCCTCCTATTCCTGACTCCCCTTCTTCCTCTATTGTTCTAGGCAAATAGAGAGCAATTGTTGTGCCTTGGATGGCCACTTGCAAGCATACATTTCTGATCTTAAATAATAGAATCCTCTTCTTAAATAGTAAAATCCTCTTCTAAAATAAAACTCCAGCTATGTATTCCCTCGAATGTTTACCATCCATATAACTGGATATATCTAAATGTTTAGATGGCCAGACTGCTTTAAATAAATGTGAGAAAATGTGGTTTGGCCCGTGTAGTTGACCTGTCTCTAACCCAGCAGGGACTTGATAACAGTTGCTAAATATTTTCAGGGCAGGTTCATGGAAATAGGTTAGACTTGTTCTTTGTGGCCCCAAGGGCTATAACAAGAATAAGACAGATTTTCAATCAACATAATAATGCCTACTATTATTGAGTGCTCAGTATGTGCCAGATGGTACATTAGTTGTTTTAGATATATTATCTCATTTAATATTCACAACAAGTCAGCCATCATTCCACTTGTACAGATGAAGAAATTGAGGTTTAGGGAAAGTAAGTGGCACCTGCAAGGCATATGAGTAAAAAGTGGTCAAATAGGGTTTAAACTGAAGTTTTGTGTTTACAGCTGCCTGGGTAGCCCTTATTCTTCCCCTTACACCATGTACCCTCATTTTCTAACACAGCTTCCCAGATGTGGAATGGACTATTTTTGGACAGTGAGTTCCTCAGTATCGGAAACATTCAAAAAGAGGCCACAGACCGTTTGTTTATATGATTCATTAAGCTTTTACTGAGGGCCTGCTATGGGTCAGATGCAATGCCGTGGATCTAAGACAGAGTTGCTCATCTGAAGATTTCGGTGGCTTAGTTGGGAAGAAGTTCTAAGCATTGGTTGGACTGATGGAACTTTAAGGACCAGCACGCTTGCAATTGTGTGGTGCCTAAAATGGTTATTGATGACCCCTTGCTTTGTATTCCACACTCAACAGCAGGTGTTGTCAAATGGAAGCCAAGGCCATGGGGCTCCTAGAAGTCCCTATTAAACAGGTCTTGAAAGAAGGGTGGGGAAAAAAATTGTGATCATGAGCTAAGTGATGCTGCAACAAAGTCAATATTATATAGTTTTTGAAA
The DNA here is from genome assembly GCF_024166365.1 of Elephas maximus indicus. Classification (NCBI taxonomy): domain Eukaryota; kingdom Metazoa; phylum Chordata; class Mammalia; order Proboscidea; family Elephantidae; genus Elephas; species Elephas maximus. Next base: position 38,341,414 of record NC_064837.1, on the reverse strand, counting down.
AGACTGAAATAGTGTAACAAGTATAGAGAGACTTGACATAGTTTTCATTGTTAACAAATAAATTACCTTTTAAAATAAAACAAAATGGTGGCTTTTTCAAATAGACACATGGTTCTGAATTCTGTGCTTGGATAAATGGCCACTTTTGATATCTTCTTTTATTTTTTATTTTTCTATTAAGTTGCGGAATTTTAGACTTAGAAAGTTTCTTTAAAAGCATTTCATTCAACACCATCATCTTTTCTGTTCACGGCCTTTTCCTTCTTTATTTGCCCACTCTGCTTTCGTCCTCTTTTCCTTCTCTTCTTTCCTCCCCATGTTGTAACAGTAACGACTGACTTACCTCTATGTGGTGCTTCATGTCATGGAATGCTTTCATATGTAAGTTTTCATTTATCCCTCTAAATAACTTTGGAAGATAGACAGGGACAGGCTTATTTTCCTATTTCATAGGTGGAAATAAGACTTAGAATCCTTAAATGAGCCCCCAAGACCTTGTAACTGTAGCTAGACATGAACCACTCTACTTTGATAAACCTAGAATCAAGTATAGAGTTTGCTTCAAGTCAAGAAATATAGTTTCTTTCAAAACTTGTCCACCATACTACTGGTGGTGTGCGAAGAGTGTAGATTTTGGAATTAGATAGTCCTGGGTTAAAATCCCAACTCAGCCCCATTCTTGTTTATTTATTCATTCAGCAGATATTTACTGAGTGCCTCCAACCGCTCCTACTGTCACAAGCATTACGCATAAAATTGTGAAGAAGGAAGACAAAGCTGCTGCCTTCTTAGGCGGTGAACCATGTTATTCATTGATTGATAAGAATAAACCCACAAGTTTATACGAAGCTATTCAGTGAAAAATGCTATGAAAAAATTAAATGGGATAAAGGAATGGGGGGTCATGGCATGGCACGGGTGGCCAGGGGTGATGTGATTTGGGGTCAAACTCCTTAAAAATACTTGTTAGATGAGGAAGTGGCAATAAGTGAAAGATTGAGCCTTGCAAGTAAACATTTGGGGGGAAATGTACTCAAAGTTCAGGCACATTTGAATCACCCAGACAACTATAAAAACAGATCACCAAGTCCTGCCCCAGAGATCCAGATTTAATTGATATTGGGTAGGGCTTGGGTGGTCTTTCTTAAAAGCTCTCCCCCAACATGGGGATTGGTTATTCTATTCTCTCTACTTTTGTGTTTGTATGAAATGCTACATAATAAAGCATTAAAAAAATATATATTTTTAAACTTCCCGGGGAATTTTAACACTCAAGCTGGGTGGAAAACCACCAAGGAAGAAGGAACACCAAGCGCTGAATTCCTGACCAGGCATGAGCATGCCTTGTTTTCCAGGAAGAGCCAGAGGGCCAACAAGACCAGAGTGGAGAGAACAGACGGATTTAGGGATGAGGTTGGAGGGTTGTCAGAGGCCAGGCCCCACTTACTAGCCAGATAATATTGGTCAATTATTTTCTCATTTTAAAATATCAGCTTCCTCCTTAGCAAAACAAGGATACCTTCCAAGATTGTTAGAGGTTGAATGAAATACTATATGACAGAATGGTTCTCAGACTTGTACATGCATCATAATCACCTGCCCGGCCTGTTAAAATTCAGAGTGCTGGCCCCAGCCCCAGAGCTCCTGTTTTGGTGGGCGTAGTAGCGCTGGTGGCACAGTGGTTAACATCTTGGCTGCTAACCAAAAAATTGGCAATTCAAATCCACCAGCCACTGCTTGAAAACCCTATGGAGCAGTTCTATTCTGTCCTGTAGGGCCACTATGAGTCGGAATCAACTCAAGGGCAAATGGGTTCCGTTTTGGTTTTGGTGTGGGACATGAGAGCTTTCATTTCGAACAAGTCGTCAGGTGATACTGAAGCTACTCGTCCGTACTTTGAGAACCACTGATGTATGGGGATCATCTAGCGTGGTGCTTCTCTCCATACTTTGAGAACCACTGATGTATGGAGATCATCTAGCGCGGTGCTTCTCTCCATACTTTGAGAACCACTGATGTATGGAGATCATCTAGCGCGGTGCTTCTCTCCATACTTTGAGAACCACTGATGTATGGAGATCATCTAGCGCGGTGCTTCTCTCCATACTTTGAGAACCACTGATGTATGGCGATCATCTAGCGTGGTGCTTCTCTCCATACTTTGAGAACCACTGATGTATGGCGATCATCTAGCGCGGTGCTTCTCTCCAGATGCTCCAGGGAGTTTTGATATTGAAGGTAAAGTAAGGGGCAGAAGAAGATGTGAAGCAATGGAAACTGAAAGAGTGAGAAAAAACAAATGTATCTTAAGACAAAAGCAATGTCCGTTTTGAGACGCAATGTCCATTTTGAGACACAATCTCTAACTTTTAAGTTAGTGGCCACATGGGAGTCAATGTGGTCCCTGGAGCAAGGCTGAGAAGTCTCTTTGGCAGAGAAGGGTCAAGGTCACTTGGAACAACTTTTCCTATGATCTGCAGGCTCATCTGCAAGTCAGGGCTCAGAGGAGCTCTGGTCTGTACTAGCATGTCAACAGAAACCCTGACACAGTGCAGAAACTGCTGTGTAAAGGTTTACATCTTCAATTTAGTTGAAGTAAATGTTAGCCTGAACACTTCACCAAAGAAGACATTCAGGCAGCTAACAGATACATGAGGAAATGCTCACTATCATTAGTCATTAGAGAAATGCAAATCAAAGCTACAATGAGATACCATCTCACACCAACAAGGCTGGCATTAGTCCAAAAAACACAAAATAATAAATGTTAGAGAGATTGTGGAGAGACTGGAACACTTATACACTGCTGATGGAAATGTAAAATGGTACAACCACTTTGGAAGTTGATTTGGCGCTTCCTTAAAAAGCTAGAAATAGAACTACAATATGATCCAGCAATTCCACTCCTTGGATTATAGCCTAGAGAAATAAGAGCCTTCACATGAACAGATATATGCACACCTATGTTCGACTCGACGGCACTGGGTACTGGGTATGTTCATTGCAGCACTGTTTACAATAGCAAAAAGATGGAAGCAACCAAGGTGCCCATCAATGGATGAATGGATAAATAAATTATGGTATATTCACATAATGGAGTACTATGCATAGATAAAGAACAGTGATAAATCTGTGAAAAGTCTCATAACATATTCACGTAATGGAATACTATACAACGATTAAGAACAAAATGAATCTGTGAAACATTTCGTAACATGGAGGAATCTGGAAGGCATTATCCTGAGTGAAATTAGTAAATTGCTAAAGGACAAATATTGTATGAGACCACTATTATAAGAACTGTAGAAAAAGTTTAAACACAGAAGAAAATATTCTTTGATGGTTATGAGGGTGGGGAGGGAGGGAGAAGGGAATTCACTAACTAGACAGTAGACAAGAATTATTTTAGGTGAAGGGAAGGACAGCACACAACACAGGGGAAGTCAGCACAGTTGGACTAAACCAAAAGCAAAGAAGTTTCCTAAATACAGCCAAACACTTCAAAGGCCAGAGTAGCAGCGACAGGCATCTGGGGACCATGGTTTCAGGGGATATCTAGGTCAATTGGCATAAGAAAATGTATTAAGAAAACATTCTGCATCCCACTTTGGTGAAAGGCATCTGGAGTCTTAAAAGCTAGCAAGCTGCCATCTAAGAAACATCACTTGGTCTCAAACCACCTGGAGCAAAGGAGAATGAAGAACACCAAAGACATATGGTAAAGATGAGCCCAAGAGACAGAAAGGCCGCATAAACCAGAAAGCCCATCAACCTGAAACCGGAAGAACTAGATGGTACCTGGCTACCACCGGTCACTGCCCTGACAGGGAACAGAGAGCAGGAGAACAGTGGGATGCAGATCTCAAATTTTCATAAAAAGACCAGGCTTAATGGTCTGACTGAGACTGGAGGGACCCTGGAGGTCATAATCCCCGCATCCTTTGTTAGCCCAAAACAGGAACCATTCCCAAAGCCGACCCTCCAGACAGGGATTGGGCTGGACCATAAGATAGATAATGATACTGGGGAGGAGTGAGCTTCTTGGCTTAAGTAGATGTTCGAGACTGTGTGGGCAGCTCCTGTCTGGAGATGAGAAGGAAGAGGTGGACGGGAGCTGATTGAATGGACACGGGGAATACAGGGTGGAAAGGAGGAATGTGCTGTCTCATTAGAAGGACATAGCAAGGTGTGTATAACTTTTTGTGTGAGAGACTGACTTGATTTGTAAACTTTCACTTAAAGCACAATTAAAAAAAAAAAGTTAGCCTGAAAAGATCTGGCAGGTGGCTTGACTTTTAAAATTTTAAAATCTAAATGTCTGGCATTGTGAGAAGAGCCTACCTAATCTGTGTTTTTGCCCTTTAATAGGTCTTCTAATGAAAGGGTTTGGTGAGGAGCAGACTGTGCTTCCCCAGGGACTGTTCTTTCCTATGCTGTTGACCTACTAAAATATTCAAAGCCTACCATTACTGGAAGGACTGCACTTAGCCAGGCTGGGCTGAGAGAATGTTTGGCTTCTCAGAGAAGCACAGATTTAACTCACACCAGAGCAGACTGATCTCAACAGATGAGAAGCTTCCTCTACTGTTCCCCCAAGTGGAATCATAACCCAATTGCATCATGAGCCTCTTTCACACCAAAATTGCAGGACTGTTCTGCCCCATCCTCCTACCCTTCTGCCTCTTTTGCAAGGGAGGAGTGGTTACCATCGTTAACTGGTATCACAATTATTAAGCCATAATTTACTAGTGGGCGGGGTCACCATGCCCTAGACACGAATGCTCACCTGTGACATTCTTCTACTTTCTGCAGAGTCTGAGACCAGACCAGGTCACTTTTTTCTTTCCATCTCCCCTGAGCATACAACTGGAGAGATATGTTGGAGCCTCAGTTCTCCCTCTCCTCTCCTCTCTCTTAAGATGAACATGTGGGTATGAGGCAGTATGAGAATGCTGGTCTCAAGATTTAGATTTAATGGGAGGAAGGGAAAGGATGAGTAGAATGTCCCACTGCTACCAGGTATAAGCCAAGCTTTGTGCCCTCACCTAGTCTTTGACCAGATAGCTGTGTTGGGGATTACAGGGTGCTGGTGTGGCTATTGATTAAAGTGGAGCTGTGACTATTAGTCTGCCTTGGCAACCATGTGAGAGGAGAGATGACGGATAAAAATGTGGACATTCTGAATCCTTTGACAGAATAACATGTTACCCATACCTGGGGTGAACCAAGGGGTGATTCAGTGGCAACACCAAATAGAGGATGGCTCTTTCTTGGTCTTCCAACTTACTGTTGACATCAGAGTCATCACCTATGGGAGGAAGGAGAATTCTAGTGGGCTTTCCAATGGGGATAGTTTGCTTCAGAGACGTTGTTTTGGGTGGCGATTTTACCCTTTCGGGGAGATTACACAAATGAAAATATTCTGTAAGAAAGGGAGAAGCTATGCAAATATGAATCTTTGCATTTTAGCCTGGAACTTTTAATGTGTTTTTAAGACACAGAATAACCTAGAGATATACACACTTTTTTTTTGCTTCATCTTGCCATGCTGTGGGGAATGCATTTAGCTTAGGATAGACACATTTCTATATACGTATATAACTATTTTTGATTTATCTGAATACAACCTAGTGAAGAGTAAACTCCAAACATTTTTCCATGTTCTTATGCAAGCAATATCTGAGGACCTATTGTGTACCCAGCATTGTGCTAAGCCCTGGTGATACCTTGAAGAATAAGCCAAAGTCTATTTCCCCAGAGAGCTTTAAGACAATAAAACAGGCATTTTTCATATTGTGTAGATCTGAGTTTCATATATCATCTTCCTTCTTTTTGAAGAACTTCTTTTAACATATATTGCAAAGCAGATTTGATGGTGATGGATTCCTTTAGCATTTGCTTGTCTGGAAAGACTTCTATTTCTCTCTCTCCTTTGAAAGATGATTTTTCTGGATATAAAATTATAGATAGGTTTTTTTTTTCTTTTTCTTTCAACATTAAATATTTCCGCTTCTTGCTTGTATGGTTTCTGGTGAGAAGTCTGGTATGATTCTTATCCTTTTTCTTCTCTAGGTAAGATTTTTTTTCCTTTTGGCTTCTTTCAAGATTTTTTTCTATTTGGTTTTCTGGAATTTGAATGTGATGTGCCTAGGTGTATATTCTTTTGGTATTTATCATGTTTGGTGTTCTCTGAGATTCCTGGGTCTGTGGTTTGGTGTCTGTCACCAATTTTTGAAAATTATTGGCTATTATTACTTCAGATATTTCTTTTGCTAAATTTTCTCTTTCTTCTGCTTCTGATACTTCAGTTACACACATGTTACACCTTTTGAAATTGCCTCATAGTTCTTGGTTATTCTGTTCTCTCTGTCTCTCTTTTTTCCTCATTATATTTCAGTTTGGGAAGTTTCTATTGCTATATCTTCAAGCTCACTGATTCTTCCCTTGCCTTGTCTGGTCAACTGATGAATTCATCGAAAGCATCCTTCATGTCTGTTACAGTGTTTTTCATTCCTAGCATTTCCTGTTGATTCTTAATTTCCATCTCTCTGCTTATATAATCTATTTGTTCTTGCATGTTCTTTCATCTACTTTTTCCGTTAGAGCCCTTAATATATTGATCTGTGTCATATCTGAGTCTGGATCTGATGCTTTCTCTGTCTATTCAAATTGTTTAATTTCTTGCCTTTTAGCATGCCTTATAATTTTTTTGTTGAAAGCTGGACGTGATATAATGGGTAATAGGAACTGAAGTAAGTGTATCTTAATGTGAGGTTTTATATTAATCTGGCTATGATTTGGGCCTTAGATTCCAGAGGCTCCATATTCCTTTAGTGTCCTTGTTTTTGTCTCTCCCTTGTTGTCTTTTGTCTTCCTTCAGAACTCCTCCTTAGGTAGAATCTGGGTCTTGCAGCTAACTTAGCTGTAATCCACTGTTTTATTGGAGCCCTGTGATTTTTTTTTTTTTTTTTTTTTTTTTTTTATGATTAAACCTGAGTTTTTTGGTGGGCCTGTGTCCCGGGCCTTTCTTAGGTTTTTTTTTTTTTTTTTCCTTCTCCCTCTTGGGTAAAACAGGTAGGCTAGAGGGTGGTGAAGTCAGGGAAATACCCTTCCCCCAGATGGAGTAAGGCTCTGGTAATGCCTTTTGCCCTGGAAAGTAGGCCTTTGTTATGGAGAATACTCTGGATCTGTGGAAATATTTCAGAATGATTACTCTTCTCCTCCCTTGGACAGAATATCATGCTGACACCTGGGGTGAACCAGAGAATGAATCGGGGTAACACCAGATAGAAGATGGTTCTTGGGCTGGAGCCACCACGGGACCTTTCTTGGTTCTTTATTATGAGAACATGGTGGGTCCCTGGAAGTAAAACCCACAAAAGTATGATGATGCCCTCCCTAAGACTGTTGATCCCCATGAATTTATCACTCTCATGCTAGTCCACATGACTCCAGCAAATTTGTCAAAAATTACCATGTAAGTGTTCCTTTTACTTGATGGCTCTGGTGACTTCTGCTCTGGATTCACCAGTCTCTCTAGATTGCAGAATGGTGGTTTGCCTGGTGACCTCAATTCTCTGATGAGCCCAAGAAAAGTTAATTTTCAATCTGTTCAGCTTTTTCCTTGTTGTAATGTGAGGAGTGATGACTTCCCAGGTCTTTACATGTCAAAGCGGAAGCTGAAATTCCTCGGCATTTTTCAGATTAAGTGAACACTTATTAACATTTACTGTGCACCTACCATAAAATTTTTTTTTTTTTTACCATATGCCAGGCATAGTGGTAGGTGCTCTGGACAATATTATTTGGAATTCAGAGCATATTTTTCCCATTATGATTTTCCTAGAAATAAATACCTAATTCACACACACACACACGCACACACACACGCACACACACACAAATAAGCCAAACCCATTGCCATGGAGTCAATTCACACTCATAACGACCCTATAGACAGAGCAGAACTAACCCATAGTGTTTCCAAGGCTATAATCTTTATGGAAGCAGACTGCCACGTCTTTCTCCCACAGAGCAGCTGGTAGCTTCGAACCACCAACCTTTTGGTTAGCAGCTGAGCACTTAAACACTGTGCCACCAGGTCTCTTCTCTAGTTAACACACACTAGTCAAAATACCATACCTTGCAGTGAGACATAGCAGAAAAGAATATTCCTGACTTTGTGATCGACTTGGGCTTTTTCCATGGCTCTTTTTTGCTTGCAAGCCGCCAGTAGCTCTCTATCATCAAGAGAAAGAACTAACTTCTGTTTACCCCAACCGCCTCCAACAATGCTTACTCCCAGAGTGTCTACTCCATTTAAACTTCATTCATTGGTGGGTTCCTGTTATGGATTGATCTAATGCTAATAACTGTGTTCTTTGTTTTGATCTGATGCAAATAACTTTGTTCTTTGTTTTGTCAGACCACCTGTGACTTATGACCCCCCCACAGGGAGATTAAAGGTCTGACATGTATATCTTTAGCCTGATAAGGAGAGGTCCAGCATGTATCTCTTTAGTCTCAAAGATTCTCTTGCCATTATCTTGTAATGGATAACTCTTCCAGCCACGCCATCTGCGGGCTACAAAGATACTTCTAACACTTGTAAAAATCATATATAAGCTCTAATGTGAGACTGCCTTTTGGGACTCCATAGATACAGTCTACGTTGTTGTCAGATTTCCATTGGTGGACGCCTCCTAAATAAACTTCTCCCTCTTTCTGACTTGGAGTAAGTTTCATTGGTTCAACTGCTCCAGGGTACAGACCATAATCAGGCAGGACTTAGAGATGAAACTACCATGTTTTCTTACAGAGATTTAATCAACTGTCTTTCCTCGTACAATCTTGGACCCACTTCCCAGTGACGGCTGCCAGTTTGACTTTCGCCATTAGGACTAATTCTCTTTGGTTAAAAATGCTTGCTTTTCTTACTACCTGAGTCTTTTACTTGCCACAGAGAGGCATGTTGGACAGCTTCCACAAACAAGGAACGGGGAGGCTTCCTGTCCTACTGAGGAGTGGAAATTAGCTCTTCTGTGAAAGGCAAAGAGAATTCAATGCATGCTCAAGGGTGTATTCACAGAATTAAAGACTGTGATTTATCAAGGCTGCCTTGTAGTTAGTGATGTAAATACAGATAAACACCTTAAATTGAAGGAAAGGAGTGGTGCTTTTCTCTAGGTCAGGTGGGGCTCCAGGGGGTTACTCCTACATGGGAATTGCAAATGCCAGATGCAAACATTATGACATTTTGACAACATTTCTCTTCTGTAAACACTTGTTAGCTCCTTCGGAATTTATTCTGCTTAGAGCAAATAAGTGTACTATCAGCAGTAATGCTTCTCAGGGCACTTTAACCCTGTGAAGACGATTGAAAAGAAATTGTAGGGTTTTTTGTTTTGTTTTCTTTTCCATGCATTTGAATCACTATCGCTAAGAAATACAGCAACTTGAAGTGTAGACAAATTAGCCAGAATAACGGACATCTCAAAAAGCAGCGATGTCAGTAGCGAATTACAACCCCATCTTCATTTCTTCATTTAAAAAGTGGAGCTAACGATGCTTGCTTCACAGGATTATTGTGAGCATAGTACCCCATAGAGTTTGTTGTTGTGTGCTATGGAGTTGATTAGCGACCCTATACGACAGAGTAGAACTACCCCATAGGGTATCCCTAGGCTGTATCTTTACTGGAACAGGTGACCAGATCTTTTCTTCCCCGGAGTGGCTGCTGGGTTTGAACTGCCAATACTTCAGTTAGCAGCCGAGTACTTAACCATTGTGCCACCTGGGATTCTTACCCATAGAGGTTACTTTCCTAAAAAATGTGCCTTACGTTACAGTTCTGAATTTCTTGAATCAACCTTCATTCAGGGTGGCCCTTAGTCCTCCTCGTTATAAAATAAAGACTTAAATAAATGAAACTGTTGATTCTCATCTTTTAACTCCAGCAAGATAAGTTAAAAGAACACAGGTTTTGAAACCAGGTAGGTCTAGATTCAAATCTAGATGCTTCCGCTTACTCATTTTGTGACACTGGGTAAGTTCCTGAGCCTCTCTGAGCCTCGGTTTCTTAAATATATGAAAAGCAGATTACCATACCTACCTTATTAAAGAAAATGAAATCTAATGTTAAGTTTTACTTGTTCTGTGTCAGACACCATGGTAAAGACTTGAAATGAATTATCTGATTTAATCCTCATAATAATTCCATTACATAGAAACTCTTATAGGACCCACTTTGCAGCTGAGGAAACCGAGGCTGGTAGGTGGGAGAGCCTAGACACTACTTGGGCTGTGACTCGCAGCCCTTGTTGTAACCACCATACTGTATTGCCTGGCTAGAGGGTTTTTGAGTGGATTCTTTGGAATAATATATAGGAAGACTTAGCACATTGCCTAGTCCATTGAAAGAGATAATATTTATCCATTCTCCATCCCTGCCTTTCCCTTTGTCCTGTCTGAAGCCTCCAGAAGCCACACTGGGCAAACATACTAGGCCTAGAGACTCGGGAGTATCTCAGTGGGAGGTCCATCTTGGGTGGTCTGAGAAGCACTGGCTTCAGGACTGAAAGGAACCGGTTCCCATCCTGGATCTACCACCAACAGCATCATCAGCTGATTCTTGGCATGTCATGACCTCTTTTAGACAAGAGACTATGTGATGGTGTGGATCAATGGAGAAAAAGCGCAGAGAATAGAGCTAAATAAGGAGACATTGTGAGGAACAGAAGGAGACAGGGTTCAGAAGATTGGCCTTCTCTTCCTGGCTGCCTCATGTTCTAGCTGTAGGACTTAGACGTGTAATTTAGCCTCTCTCAGCTTCAGTCTCCTCATATAAAAATGGGTAGAATGCTCACTGGTAAGAGTATGCATTGGGACAAACTTTCTTAAAAAAGGGCATACCCGTTGCCGTCGAGTTGATTCTGACTCATAATGACCCTATAGGACAGGGTAGAACTGCCCCAAAGGGTTTCCAAGGAGCACCTGGTGGATTTGAACTGCTGACCTCTTTGGTTAGCAGCCGAACTCTTAACCACTGCACCACCAGGGCTCCAAAAAAGAGTATGCAGACCCTTAAAATGTTAATACATTTACCCTAAAATTCATTTTTAAGTAAGCCTTCCTAATGAAAAAGATTAGAAAAATAGACTAAATGTTCTCTACAAGGATAATTGCTCCAGCAATGTTTATATTTGTAAAAACATTTGGAAATAAAAATATCTTAGGAGAATGATTAAATTTAGTATGATCTCTCCATAACCTCAGTATAATATCAAATTAAAAATAAGAATATAAATCAGTTTATACCCACAGTGGTTAAGCGTTTAGCCGATAACCAAAAGGTTGGCAGTTCAAATCCACTAGTCGGTTCTTGGAAACCTTATGGGAAGTTCTACTCTGTCGTGTAGGGTCGCTATGAGTTAGAATCAACTCAAAAGCAATGGGTTTGGTGCTTTTGGTTTACGAGGTCCTTGGATGGTGCAAATGGTTTGCCCTTGGCTACTAAATGAAAGTTTAGCTGTTCGAATCCACCAAGAAAGGCCTGGCGATCTTCTTCCATCGGATTACAGCCATTGAAAACCCTACAGAGCGCAGTTTTACACCTGGGATTGTCCAGAGTTGGAATCAACTTGACGACGACAGATTTTCTTTGGCTTTCCTTATACCATATTATGCCTATTTTGTAACACAGAGGTTTTATGTATTTGTAGGAACCATGTCTAATATTATCAGTATTATTTGTGAGTTATGGGATTAAATATACTTTTTTATTTTCTTTATTCTTTTTGGCATTTTCCGGTTTTCCTATAATGAATATGGATTACTTTTATAATTATAAAATAATGATTTTTTTTAAAAAATGAAGTAAAAATGAGTATGTTTGCTGAGGTGTTATTTTAAAAAGAAATAATGGGTGAGAAAGTGCTTTGTTCCAGAAATTTGGGCTGGGACTGTTTGCTACTTTAAAAGAATGGTTTTTTTTTTTGATAGACTAGGAAAGGTGTTACCATGCATTTTGTTCTTGTGGAGTTCTGGTATTTCTCAGTGAATGTTTAAAGGAAGTTGTCACAATAGTTCATTCTTCGGTACCCACGCAAATCATGGTCGTTCTATTTTTCTCTTCCTAGAAGGCTTTCTGTTTTTCTTTTCTGTAATATGTGTGTGACTGAGGAAACTAAGGGTGTAACTACTCTCAGGAGGGGAAGGGAACCCATTTAGGCAAACAGTTTTGTCTTAATCTATCCAGATAGCCAAAGCTAAAACATGGAACATTGGGGAGATAATTATCTTAATACATAATTATCCTTTTCAGTCAGTGTGTATTGAAAATGGGGCCCCAGTATTCCTGAGCAAGGAGTTAATTATCTCTCTTTCAAAGCCTATTGATTAATCTGTGTGCTTGAGTGTGTGTGTATATGTGTGTGAGTGTATTGTAGATGCATGGGTATGTAAAACTTTAGTATGGAAAACCCTGGTGGCATAGTGGTTAAGTGCTACCACTGCTAACAAGAAGGCTGGCAGTTCAAACCCACCAGGCACTCCTTAGAAACTCTATGGGGCAGTTCTACTCTCTCCTGTAGGGTCACTATGAGCCAGAATCAAGTCCATGGCAACAGGCTTGTTTTTTTTTTTTGGTGTTAGTATGTGTGTATAAGGGCAGAGACAAACCTCAGGGGAGGGAGAAGGAGCTGGTTCTCATGAAGTCTCTCACCGGACCCTGAGGTAAGGCTTCTTTCTAACTGCTTTGCCCTCCCATTCGAACACCAGTGGCCACTTATCTAAAGGCTTCAGATCTACAAGTTTGTCATTTGCTGGTTGGAAACCCTTGGGATAAAGCCACATACTTTTGGAGCAGAAAGATCTTTATGGATTAAATTTCAATTTTACCTTCTATTTTATGCTGGCTACTTTCACATGTATTTAGAATTCTTAAATGGGGATGTGTTTATCTCTGGGTTGTGTCACATGAGCCAGGAGGCCCTTGAAGCCTCAGGATCTCTAGAGATTCACCACGTTCGTCACTTGACTTCACATAACTCTCTGGTACCTTTAAGATGGCGTCATTCATTCATGATTAACCACTAACATTACCTTAGCACCTGGAAGCGAGATTCCATCTAAAAACTTGGTTTTTATTTGTTTGTTTTTTGCATTTAAATTAATCTAAAAGAGATTGCTTAACAGTATTAACAATTGAGACTTCAGGCAGGGCAAGGGCAAATTGAAAGTTGTCACTGTATAGAAAATGAAAGGGGTAGGGGGCCAACTCCAGTCTAGACCCCTTGAGGAAAAGAATATGGCTTAATGTGAAAACAAGGGAACTCTGTTGTTATACTCTGAAATCAAGAAATGTGATTTGAAGCAGGTGTTTTTTTTTTTTTCCTGCGTTTTAGCCCCTTATGTATCATCAAAAAGAAGTAGCTGGAAAATTCTCTGTCTCAGAGTTATAATGGGTTGGATTTCATTATGCCCCATGAATATCTAAAACAATAGCTTCTCCCCAGAACTCCAGCTGCCTACATGACACCCCCACTTAGCTGTCTAATGAGCATCTCTAACTCAATCTGTGCAAAATAGAACTCTTGATTATTCCCCTAGTTGATAAATCATCTCCTCCCCAAGCCTTCTCCATCTTAGAAAATGGAGCTCCCATCTATCTACCCAGTTGTTAAGGCAAAGGTTCTAGGAGTCTCTCACCAGATGCTGAATTTTTGCCTTCCCTTACCCCACAACCAATCCATCAGCAATTCCTGTTGACTTTACCTCCAAAATAAATCCTCAGATCACTGACTTCTGTCCATCACTGTTGTTATTTCCCTGGTGAAATCACTATCATCTTTTATCTGGACTATTGCAGTGGTTGTCTAACTGATCTTCTTGTTCTCTTATGATCTATTTTCTACCAAGAAGCAATGATCATTGGTTTTGAATGTTAATCGGATTTGGCCATTCTCTGTGTAAAGTCATCCCTTGGTTTTTCATAGCAGTTATAATAATATCCCTACCCCTTACCCTGGTTTATGAAGCCCTTTGGGGTCTGGCCGTAGCTAACTCTCTGAAGCAATTATAATAATATCCCTACCCCTTATCCTGGTTTACAAAGTCCTTTGGGGTCTGGCCCTAGTTACCTCTCTGATAACATTTCCTACCACTCTCTTCCCAACCATAGTACGCCAGACCCTCTGACTTTCTCTTCTTTGAGTATGCCAGCCCATCAACCAGAAGACCTTTCCCCTACCAGGAGTGGGTTCTCCTCATCCCATGGCTGACTCCTGCTTACATTTCAGATGATATGTTCTGAGAAATGTTAACCTCATAGAGGTCATTTCTGACCATCTGATTATATGGACACCCCCTGCAACACCCTTTATCACATAACCCTTGTCACATTCTATTTAAATTATCTGAATAGTGCTTGAAATCATCTCTAAGGCCAATCCCAACAGCTGATCCCTGCTGCTGAATATAAGATCCATGAGAGAAGGAGCCCCACCTACTTTTTCACCGTTAGTGTCACTAATGCCACATAAGATGTGCTCATTAAATGTTTGGTGTTGTGTCAACTCCACTCTCAGCTGTTTTTCATGTGCTTGTAGAATCCAGCTTTCTCTCAGCTTGGAAACTACTTGGTTATTTCTACTCATTCTGTATTTACAGGAAACTGGGCTTTATAAGTATAAAGTCTTTGGTGTCCTGGAGGACTGTCCACCAGCTCTGCTTGCAGATGTCTACATGGACTTAGACTACAGAAAACAGTGGGACCAGAATGTTTGTGGTAAGTGATTGTTGTTGTGTGCTCTTGAGTCGATTCTGACTCATAGTGACACTTTATGACAGAGTAGAAATGCCCCCATAGGCTTTCCCGGGCTAAAATCTTTATAGGGAAACCCTCTGGTGGCATAGTGGTTAAGAACTACGGCTGCTAACCAAAAAGTCGGCAGTCTGAATCCACCAGGTGCTCACTGGAAACTCTATGGGGCAGTTTTACTCTGTCCTGTAAGGTCACTATGAGTTGGAATTGACTCGATGGCGGTGGGTTTGGCTGTTTTGGTTTAATCTTTATAAGAGCAGATGAACAGGTCTTTTCTCCCGTGGAGTCACTAGTTGGTTCCAACTGACAACTTTTGGTTAGCAGGCAAGTACTTAACCATTTGCACCACCAGGGCTCCTAAAAGGTAAGTGATACCTATCCTTTTTTTTTTTTTTTTTTAATCAATTGAAAGTAGAACCCTTTCTTGTTTATTCTAGCCAATGCAAAGGAGTAGGATTAATATCTATTATATTTGTTTCCTTTTTAATTCACGTCACAAAAGTCTTAACTGCTGAGCTGAAATGTACCTTTGCTATTCCTAGAACTTCCTCCTTGCATATTTTCAAATCTGCTCTCTAGTTTTCTCTGAGGGTGACTTTGCTCTCACTCTTAAGTTGTGTTATCATCCCGTATACCTAGGTGGACATGGAAGGCTTCTTGGAGAAGGTGGTGTCTCAGCTTTGTTTCAAAAGTTGAGTCAAAGTTTTCTTAGCAGACAAGAATGCTTCCATGCCAGGGCGTGAGAGCGTGTGGGGGTGAGTGGTTTAAGGGCATTCCAGGCCAAGGGAACAGAGTTAAGTAAAAAAAAACAATGAAGCAGCATGATACGTCAGAAACGGTGAGTGGTTTGGTGTTGCTTGGTTGGTTAGGGTAGCAGAATCTAGAGCAAGGGCAAGAGCAGGGTCCAGATCCCCGAGGGTCTGGCATGGCTACCAGACTGTAGGTTCTATAGATTTTACCCTGTAAGAGAAGGGGACCCTCCTGCAGATGAGAGCTGAGAGTGGTCTCTGCCGTTTCAGTCTTGGTGGGATAGAAAACAGATCTAGCAAAGGGGCACATAGCCTCTGAGAGACCCTTGCTTTAGTCAAGACTCTTTGTTGCAAGTAACAAAAAGCTAATTAATGCCAGCTTAAGAAAATAAAAAGGAGTTTATTGGTTCACAGCATTGAAAAGTCCACGGGTTTCCGGCTTCCCAGACAGCTGCATCTGGAACTTAAAAATTTCATCAGGAATCTTTTTCTACCCTTGATTCTGTTTTCTCTGTTGACTTAATTTCCCGGCAAATCCTTATGTCCTAGCAAAGGTGGCATCTAAAGATCCAGACTTAGAGTCTACCATTTAAATAATCCCAGGGAAGCAAGAACTCAACTTTGCCGGTGGGTGCAGCCCAAGTCCTGGATTGGCTCTCATTGGCTCGGTTTGGATCATAAGCTTATTTCTAATGGACATTCGTCTTGGATTTTGGTTACTTGTTGTTGCTATGTTGTTAGCTGGTGTTTAGTCAGCGCCTGACTCATGGCAGCCCCATGCACAGTTGAACTAAATGGTGCTCCATCCTGTCCCATCCCCACACTGGTGTGGATCAGAATGTTGTCACCCGTAGAATTTTCGTTGGTTGATTTTTGGAGGTAGATTGTCAGGCCTTTCTTCCTAGTCTGTCTTAGACTAGAAGTTCCACTGAAACTTGTTCAGCATCATAGCAACACGTAAGCCTCCAACGACAGAGGGGTAGTGGCTGCATGTGAGGTGCGCTGGCAGGGAATCAAACCAGAGTTTCCTGCATGAAAAGCAAGAATTCTACCACTGAACTACCACTGCCATTTTCATTTCTTAGTTTTTTTTTTTTTTTTTTTCCCAAGTACTCTTCCTATTTAGGGGGAGTTGTGAGGTTTCTCTATCCAAGGGAGGAGCCAGACATTAGATCTTTCACGCTCCCTAGCAACCATGGTGCATCATGTGATATAGACTCTGCTAATAAGATGCATGTGAGGCTTCAGTTTGCAAAAGAGCAATACAAGGAAGCAGGCAGCATGCAAAATCCTTTTTTGGTTACAGCCGTGCCTAGGGCATCTGGCTTTGGGGGAAACAATTGCTGAGCCTCTAGTGTTTGGTACCCAGCATCAACAGCTCACCGTGTCTGGGTCCTGGGGCAGCAGCAGTTTGTCCTCGCTGGAACCATCCTACCCATCTAAACCTCACTCTGGCCCTCCTGGGTATTCTGTGAGCTACCTGAGAGCCTTTACCACATTACTTTTCAGCATAAACCTGGCTAGAGTAACAAGCTAAGCCCGTGGCCAGATGCACCATCCCGTGGCTGCCTTGCTCACTTTCCTAGTCCTGAAATCAGGGCAGAGTCAGTCGGCTTGAACCTTATAGTCAAGAAGTAGGAAAGGGTGATTGACTGAAGGAACTTGAGATGCTGGTACTAGAAGGGGGATCCATGCCGAGCAGGCACAAGCTACAGATATCCACTCTTTCACTTTCTTTCAAGGGCTTTCTTCAGCCTCCTGGGGCACTAATGGGCTGGCAAGCTCTTTAATCCACCATCTGCTTCTAATAGATTTTCTTTCAAATGCTAAATTAAATTATGTATTATTATTTCCCTCCTCAGCATCTCCTCAAAGGGCTCCCTTGCTTACTTCAGCATGCCAGGCTTGACTCCCTCTCTAAATGGTTAGGTACAAGCTTACTGTCTGCTTGAGGCACAGCCTAGAGGTGAAGGATGTGCCAGTCATTA
This sequence comes from Elephas maximus indicus, assembly GCF_024166365.1. NCBI lineage: Eukaryota > Metazoa > Chordata > Mammalia > Proboscidea > Elephantidae > Elephas > Elephas maximus. The sequence goes on along the minus strand of NC_064837.1, from coordinate 38,323,856 downwards.
AATTTCTTTGCTGTTTCTCCCTGTCTCCCTGGTAGCACAGTGGCGAAGCTCTCAGCTGCTAACCAAAAGGTCAGTCGTTTGAACCCACCAGCCGCTCCTCGGGAGGAAGATGTGACAGCCTGCTTCCCTAACAATTATAGCCTTGGGAACCCTATGCGGCAGTTCTACTCTGTCCTGTAGGGTCGCTATGAGTTGGAATCCACCCGACGGCAGCGGGTTTGTTTTTTTGATCTCTCCCTAAGAGTTTGTTGCTCTTTGCACGTAAGAGCAGCATGGAATATTAAGGAAATCTGGACCCTAACCAAGGGTTGGGAGTTCTTGGGTGGCGCAAGCACTCAGCTACTAAGGAAAGGTTGGCAGTTCAAATCCACCCAGAGCCACCTCGGAAGAAAGGCCTGGCAATCTACTTCCAAGAGGTCACAGCCATGAAAACCTTATGGAGCAGAGTTCCACTCTGAAGCACATGGGGTCTCCGTGAGTCAGAGTCTACTCGGCAGCAACCAGTACCTGAGGAATAGTGTAAAGAAGCAGGAGAGAAGCCAGAAACCTGGGCTTAGCCACAGCTCTGCCACTTTCTGGTAGTTTAGGGAGGACATTGCCCTCTCAGGAACCTGTATCTTACACCTAAAGGTGCTGGGCTGGGTGACCCACTAAGAACGCAGGCTGGCTGCAATGTGTCAAGAAATCTACCAAAAAAAAAAAAAAAAAACAAAACCAAACCCAGTGCCGTCGAGTGGATTCCGACTCATAGCGACCCTACAAAACAGGGGAAGAAAAGTCTAGAAAGTAAAACTATTGATACTCTAGTGACATCTGGTGGTACCCTTGATTTTAAAACTTCTGAAAATTTAGTTTTTGATGCATGGTTTTCTTCCATTGCGTTCTGTCTGAGAATTTTGTTTGTGATGTAAAACGGGCGAGTGTTGTTACTCTCGGGTTTTTTTTTTTTTTTCCACGCCTATGTTTTTCTATCCATTTGACTCTGTCCCTGGGCAACAAGCTTTCAAGAAGGTAAAGAACTAGCCCAACTTTTTCTAGAAGTTTATGCCTATGAGCTAGTGGTTTAAAATACCTTGTGAGTTCATCATACCTAAGCTGCTTGTTAATTGAAGCCAAACAGGTTTCCAGGTGCATTAACTCTTCTTTTGTTCTCCTTCAGAACTCTATGAAAAAAGATGCAATGGAGAGACCGTGGTCTACTGGGAAGTGAACTACCCTTTTCCCATGTCCAACAGAGATGTATCCTTTCAATAGGCACACCATCCCTTGATTTCTAAGAGTTTCTGTGTGTCTCGGCCATCACTGGAGGCAGGGTAGTAGAGCTAATTTTCTGGCAGGCCCAGACAGCGTTGTCTTTGATTCTCGCAGAAGCATCTGCTAAAGTTGTTGCTTCCTGTGTGGCTTTTGGAGTCCTCAGAGTATGATTCCTGGGCCTGACCACATGGAACATCTGTGATTGTGGGCACTGGACTTGACATTGCTGAGCCACAGACATTGGGACTTGGAAGAAACTTGAAAGAGTGCTTAGTACAGCTCCCTCAGGCTCCAGAGGAGGAGGTAGGGACCCAGAGAGGTGGAATAACAGGGGTCTACAAGTGGTTAGTGGCAGAGCAGGGACCGGAACTCAGGCTCCTGCACAGCCAGCTCTCTCAATCTCCCACGCCACCCCATCTCAGTTGACCCCATAGTGATCCCTTCTTGACTGTTGCCTCTGGACACTGGAGTGTTTGGTGGTGGCTGCCAGATGAGCTGAGCAAGTTGTGGGATAGAGTGGGTCAAAATTTGCTGCAAAGAAGGTGGAAGAGGTTTCACAGAGAGGAAAGCCCAGCCAATGTGGCAGCGTCTCTTCCCTGACTCATTTAAGAACTGTGGCCCTGGGTACACAGGGCAGCCAGGACAATAGCAGTCCAGTGTCCATGCAACCCCGCAGGTGCCTGAGTGAGGAGTGCGACAACTGGGTGCTGTTGGTGGGGACACTGAGGTGGCATGGGGCTGTGGCTGTAACTGTGTTGTAGTAAGTCACTTGTGTCATACTTACGGTGACTGGTTGTTTTACATTTTTAATTCCTTCTAGCGGGGCACCCAAATGCTATTATTTGAAAGTGTGATGAATATGTTAAGGAGCCCTGGTGGCACAACAGTTAAGTGCATGGCTGCTAACCAAAACTTGACCGTTCAAACCTACCTACTGCAGGAGAAAGACGTGGTGATCTGCTCTCATAAAGAATGAAGCCTAGAAAACCTGATGAGGCAGCTGGACTCTGTTACACAGGGTCACAGTGAGTCGAAATTGAGCTGGCAGCATCCAGCTTGGTGAACACATTAAAGAGTTGGGCCTTGTCCAGCTATGACATTCTAGCTAGGCTTTAGAGCCAGATCTGGCTTCAGATTCAGGCTCCATCACTAGAATTGGGCTGTGGGATCTTGGGCAGGTTTTTAAAACCTTTCTGAGCCTCAATTTTGCCATCTGTAAGATGGGGATACTTGTACTGACCTGACAGGGCCTTTGTAAGGATCAAAATTGATACCATATATAGAACACATCATGTTTATCACAGCCAGGGCTGAATTAGTGATGAGTCTTCCTGTTCCTTAGGGTTTAATGTATCTTCCCTAGACATAGTGGTTGTTCTCTGAAGGTTTATCAAGATGAAATGTCTTTGTTATTCTTGGTGAACCCAGAGAGGACATCCGCCTGCTACGTATACAAGGGTTTAAGTGTCCTCCTCTGACCACAAGTTGTGACATTGATTGACTGTCTTTTATATAGAGAGGTGAGTGATTAGAGCAATGGGATGAGGGCAGGACAAAGAGGAATGGCACCACCATTTGTTGTATGTTATTCTGCTCCAGTCATTGTCTCCAGCGCCCCCAACAATTCTGCATGGTGGGTAATGCTACACCTTTTTCCTACATAGGGAAACCAAGCCTCACAAAGGTTGACCATGTTACTCAGGATTATACAGCCAATGAGTGACCAATTCTCTGCCATCTCAAAATGTCTCCTTGGAGAAAAGAGGACTGGTTTCTCTGCATAAGGAAAAGCACCAAGGAACCATTCACAGTACTGTTGTTAGGTGCCTTTGAGTCAGTTCCAACCCATAGCAACCCTATAGGACAGAGTAGAACTGTCCCATAGGGTTTCCAAGGAGCAGCTGGTAGATTTGAACTGCCGACCTTTTGGTTAGCATCCGAGCTCTTAACCACTATGCCACCGGTCTGCATTCACAGGTAGGTAACCATATCCTCAAATGAGAATTCTAGGCGGTGTGAGACACAGTCTTGCAGTGCAAGTAGGGCAGGTAAGGGAAGTGATAGTACCAGGGAGCAGCAGCTGCCAGGTGGGAGGTACAGAATCTCCCCTTTACCTCAGGTTTATGGGGCTTTCTTTGCATGTCTGAAATGTCATGCCTTGATTGGTGGTGCAGTATGTCTACATCCGGCAGCAAAAAGAGCTGGAGGTGGAAGGGCAGAAGGTCTATGTGATCCTGGCCCAGAGCACTTCCATGCCTCAGCTTCCTGAGAAATCGGGTGTGATCCGGGTGAAGCAGTACGAGCAGAGCCTGGCGATTAAGAGCGATGGCAAGAAGGGGAGCAAAGGTAAGCTCAGGTCACATCTTGGTACACCCAGCCAGGGTCACCCACAAGAAGACTGATTAGGAGGATGTAAAATGCTCCTATGCTATGGGAGGCCCCTGGGATGTCAGAGAGTAGCAGGGCCACAAAGCAGACTAGGGATCAACACCTGGGAAGGGACTCATTTGCCTCCCAGGAACTTGACTACAGCAGGAAGTGGGTGTTTAAATCTGGCTCAGTCCATTCTTGACTTAGTTTTGCATTGTCCAGGTGAAGTCAGAATTTCACAAGCAAACCAGAGGGTTTAGAAATTCACTTCAGGCTAATCCTGGGGATAGGCTGGGTGGGCAGTTCCATCTCAAGGATTGCAGCTCCCATTCAGCACACCCGACAGACTCAGGACCTGCCTACCTTAAGTTCCAGCTCCCAACGGCCGTGGGTGAGAGTGGGGCTTGACGGGCATGACCAGCTATGCTGGTAGGCTCATGACCGTGGGTCTTGGGTAAAATTCTAACTTACTTCTGATGCTTCTTAAATCTAGCACCTTGGTCCTAGATGAAGGTTTACAGAACAAACTAGCTTCTCATTAAGCAATTAGCACACATATTGTTTTGTGACATTGGTTACCAACCCAACATGTCAGCACTCTCCCCTTCTCGGCCGTGGGTTCCCTATTACCAGCTTTCCTGCCTTCTTCTGCCTTTTAGTCCTTACCCCTGGACTGGTGTGCCCCTTTGGTCTCATTTTGTTTTATGAGCCTGTCTAATCTTTGACTGAAGGGTAAATCTCAGGAGTGACTTCATTACTGAGCTGAAAGGGTATCTGAGGGCCATACTCTTGGGGTTTCTCCAGCCACCTAAATTTTCTGAGTCTCAGTTTTGTCATTTATAAAATGGGGTTAATTTTATCAACACCTTATGGTTGTTATGAAGATTATAAAGGAGACTATATCCAGGTGTCTAGTGCCAGGTGTTTTATAAATAGTAGCATAATATGGCTATGTGTTCAAACATATTTACCTAAAAGTATATTATGAGTCGAAGGAGAAAAGTCCACCTGAATTATGTACTACCTCCTTCTATACTTTCTGGGCCTGAATATGAAGATATGAAATTCGCAGGGTTTTGTTGCTATAGTTTTCAAACATTTTTTTTTCCCCCTCCTTCTGAATTGTCCTTTCTTTCCCCCTCTAGTTTTCATGTATTACTTTGATAACCCGGGTGGCCTAATTCCGTCCTGGATCATCAACTGGGCTGCCGAGGTAAGATCCCAAGAGGCAGGAGGGGGCGGAATGGGTTTGACTAATGTTGACTTAGCCCATGGAGCTGTCAGGCTGAAGACACACTTTGTCTCAGGCAGAATGAGGCTGTTTTATGAAGCAGCTTAGCTGAGTGACTACGGTTGAAGCCGGGGCTGCCAACACCCAGGATGGAGGCCGGGAGAAGAGACAAAGATTTCTTAGCTTGGAATGCCAGCCCCTCCCTGCTAATGCCCTGAGACCCCTCCAGTATCACTCTTTGGTTCCTACAATACGTCTGCTCGTTGTAGAGCAATAGTGCCTTTGGACCCTGTGTCTGCTTATGGAGGAGAAAGGCAGATTGACCTTGCTTGGGAGAGTCAGACATGTGTCCAAGCCTGGGGGAGGCCTCCAGTTTTTTTTTTTTTTTTTTTTCCGGTAAGGGAGGGGAACTGACATGGTAACCTGAATCACTAGAAACTGCCTAGGAAGTTGACACCATGGGCTCACTTAGGTTCCTGGCTGGTACAGTTTTTGTTTGTGTACTAACCTACAGGTTGGTGGTTCAAACCCACCCAACAGCACCATGGGAGAAAGTCCTGGTGATCTGCTCCCATAAAGATTGCAGCCCAAAAAACCCTCTGGAGCACTTCTACTCTATAACACATGGGGTCACCATGAGTCGGAATCATCTCAACGTCAACAAGCTTGGGTTGGGTTTGGTTTTTGTACAAACCCCTGGGTGGTGCAAACAGTGAACTCACTCAGTTGCTGACTGAGAGATTGGAGGCTGAGCTAACTGAGAGATTGGAGTTTGAGTCCACTCAGAGGTGCCTCTGGGCCTAACAATCTACTTCCAGGAAATCAGCCACTGAAAACCTTATGGAGCACAATTCTACCGACACACATGAGGTTACACCCCCAAAAAACAACCTGTTGCCATCAAGTCGATTCCAAATCATAGTGACCCTATAGGACAGAGTAGAACTCCCCCATAGAGTTTCCAAGGAGTGGCTGGTGGATTCGAAGTGTGGACTTTTTGGTTAGCAGCTGAGCTCTTTACCACTGTACTACCAGGACTCCCATGGGGTTGCTACGAGTCAGAATTGCAACTGGTACTGCTACATGACCCACCGACCTGCAGGAGGGTGCAACAGATTCCTTGGCAGACTGAAAAGCATGTAGGCTTTGGAGTGCAACAGATGAGATTTAGAATCCTGGCCGTGCTTCTAGCTGTCTGTGTAATCTAGGGAAGCCATTTAATTTCTTCCTTTTTGAAAACGGACGGATATTGCTTACCACATAGAGTAAGAGTATATAAGACAGTGCTTGGAAAAAGTATTGCACAATACCCAACACTAAGTAAGTAATAATGTATCCTACCTTCCTCCTCCCCCCAAATCTTAACCATTTTCCAAAGTCTGTGAAACAAGTCCTTTCTCTCATTTCTTTAGAAGAGTCTAGCAACCCAGCTTAATCCCATTTCCTGGCTTTTCTTTTTCTTTTCAAGACATGGCATCTCAGAAGTTGCTTAGCTTTTTATTAGCAGGAGCAAAATATAAGGCAGGGACTTGAAACAGTGATCCCTGCTATCTAGTTTCACCTAAAGCCTTGGATCTTACCTTTCGTCATTTATTATCTATGACAACATTCTGTTGAAATACAGTCAAGTGTCCTCTTGTCTTTATCATACCCAAAGCCATCTTTGTTTCCCTCTTGCCACATCTAAAGGTGTTACGAGTGAGCAGCTATGATGCCAATGACAGAGCCTCTTTTCCTTTGCAGAGTGGAATTCCTAGCTTCCTGAGTGGCTTAGTGCAAGCTTGTCACAGATACCCCAAGAAAACCTAAGAAAAGGAAGGAGGATTTGTGTGCCTGTGAAAGGATGTCTCCGGAAGTGCCACAACCACTGATGTTCAGCTTTCCTTTTGTCTTCAGAGGCCTGCACACTCTACAGCACGTCATCCCTGAACGTGTTTGCCTCAGGGCGGGTGCCTGGCTTGCCTGCCAGCTTCCTTTCCCACTCTCCCCACCCCACGACCACTATTGAATATGGGTAGGATTAGGGAAACCTTTGGTTGTTTATTTTTAAAAAGGGAAGTCCTCAATAGGGAACACAATCATTCCATTGTACCATTTTTGGGGGATGGGTGGGTAGAGGACAGACAACAAAACTCCAGAATGACCGCTCCCCGGCAAGCTGGCTCCTTCCCAGAATGTGATTTCTTAGAAGTCCAGAGGGGCTGCTGGAAGTTGCGTTGCGTTCAGAGCTGACTTTCAGCACCTTAGGACACGGAGGGATGTGCTTCGTCGACTTGATTAGGTTGGGATGTGAAGTGATAATCTAATCAGCGTCTCCTGTTCCTACTTGTCCCTATTATGGTATCAAACCATTTTGAAAAACATTGCAGGCTTGACAGGGTACATAATGTGATGACCGTTTTTTCTTCATCACTGGTGCCTGGGTTTTTCTCTTTCCCATGTGCCACTGGGGAAAGGCTGCCCATACCTCTCTAGCTTTGCACTTGCCTAGAAACGGAGACATCGAGATGGTTCTGGCAGCTGGCAAAAGCTAGCAAAAGATGCTTTGTGCATAGCATCACCATAAAGTGGCTTTATATGCAATAAGATGAATTTCCCTTCTGGAATGTTTGGATGTGTTGAAGGGATAATAGTTCAGAGCCAGGGCAAATTTAATTAGTGTACCTTTTTCTCAGGAAATCTACCTAAGTTGCCTGCCTCCTACACACCAAAAGGACTTTTCATTTCCTATATTTTCTCCTGAATTTTGAAAAGTATTCTCTGGCCAAAGGCACAGCCTTGATGATCTCAGGAAAAAAATTTAACCAGTGTGTGAAGTTACCAAACCTCAATTAATGGGCATAGAGGTAAGACAGAGAACAGAGGGGGCCCCAAATCTGCAGTTCACATAAACAAATTAAAGTAATAACGTAACAGGAAATGGGCCAGGGCACACAGACAGAGCCATTCCCCAGAACAATGGGGCAGGGTATCAGAAAACAGCCCAGAAACTTCCTTAAAGTTGTCTTTCAGAAGCAGCCAGATGAAACCAGCCCCAGGGACAAGCACAGAACATCCACCTGTGACCGCTGTGTGACCTTCCCCCAGGGGCAGTAAGGGGCTGCAGCCACAGCTGGGGAAATCTAACTCAGGGAACAGGCGACTGCACAGGTGCAACACCCCATAATAAGTCCTGCTATGGATCCCAAAGCCTCCAGGACAGGAGTCGTCTTAAAGCCATCTTAAAAAGCTGCTGCACGCTTTTTTCCGGCCACTTGGCGGAAAACCCCGCCTATGTCTCTGAATAAACATGAATCTTCCCCCTCCCCACCCCGACTCAAGAATATTTAAAAAACTTACGCAAGTTCTTTGTTCTGGGAGATGGGGGGGTGGGGGTAAGCCTTGCCTAGGCCCTCCTCATCTCCGCTTGCAAGCCTCTTTAATAAAGCTTTGCTCTTGTGGAAAATTCTCCATGCCTTACTTGTTCATTCTTGACCAGTGAGAGGCAAGAATCTTATTTAATTAAAGGCGCAGAGGTGCCGGCAACAGAGGCTCAGGTCATAAAGCCAGAAGGAGGCAATTTATCATATCGGGATATCTCAGACTATGTTTTCTCTCGGGGAAGGGAAGGCTATTCCATACAGAATAAATACAGAGTGACTTAAACTTACTGGGTGTGAGAATGAATCAGGTCTCTACCTGATTAGGGTCCGTGCCCTGGAGCAGTCGAGCCAATGAAACATACTCCAAGTCAGAAAGGGTAATATGTGGTAGGCACTCAAATGTTAGCTAAAGGAATGAGTAAGTGATTCAGAGAAGACTGACGAAATGACACTAACTTAGAAGACTAAGCCATTCCACATATGGAGACTCGTTCCTCAACAATTCAAGCCAGGTTATTCCCCCCAAGCTACATTTTTGGGATTTCCACTGGCCTTTCCCTCAAAGTACTGGGCTCTTCTCTTTGCTGGTGTGGTTGCTCCATCAGTCACACTCTTGTCCAGTTTTGAGATCCACCTTTTCTTAATTGCAGGAGCAACAAAATAGTTTCCATTTCTCTACTACAAAATTGGACACAGCACACACTAAGCATTTTTTTCACCTGTAGACTTTGTGTGTGTTGTTATGTGCTGTCAAATTGGTTCCAACTCATAGTGTAACCGAACGCCACTCGGGTTCTTGTCCTGTCTTATTGGCTGATTGAAATAAGACGGACACTGATTGCAACGGAAACAGAAAGTGGCAAGTTTATTGTCTGCGCGTACAAGGAGCCGTGGGGTCTAGTGACCTTAAGGCCAGGTGCTCCCTGACTAAGGGGGCTGGGGAGCTTTTTGTTTCCAACGGCATCAGGAGGTTGGGTTTGGTACGTGGAATTTTCTGTCTTTAGCCCCCCCATGCCTATATTTGGCGGGGGGGCTGTCAGTTGAAGGATGTGATTTCAATCTGTGCATGCTTCAAGGTGTAACTAGGGCTAGTCAGTGGATGGAGCCACTACCTGCTGCGACTTCCTGCTCAAAACAAGCTTGTGGTTAGCAAGACAAAGAGAGGGGGGAAGGGGTGTTGATTGGGGTTTTCAATATGGCTGAGCAGCCTGTTTCAATAGTGACCCTATGCACAACAGAACTGAACACCGTCCAGTCCTGCGCCATCCTCACAGTCTTTGCTATGTTTGAGCCCATTGTTGCAGCCAGTGTGTCAATCTATCTTATTGAGGGTCTTTCTCTTTTTTGCTGACCTTCTGTTTTACCAAGCATGTTGTTCTTCTCCAGGGACTGGTCCCTCTTGACAACATGTCCAAAGTATGTGAGATGAAGTCTCTCCATCCTTGCTTCCAAGGAGCGTTCTGGCTGTACTTCTTCCAAGACACATTTGTTTGTTCTTTTGGCAGTCCATGGTATATTCAACATTCTTTGCCAATACCACAATTCAAAGGTGTCAGTTCTTTGGTCTTCCTTATTCATTGCCCATCTTTTGCATGTATGTGTGTATACACACACACACACACACACACACACATATATGAAGCCCTGGTGATGCCTTGGTTAAGAGCTACGGCTGCTAACCAGAAGGTGGGCAATTTGAATCCAGCAGCCGCTCCTTGGAAAACCTATGGGGCAGTTCTACTCTGTCCTACAGGGTTGCTATAAGTTGGAATTCAACTCCACGGCAATGGGTTTATGGCTATATATGTGGGCATGTTGGGATCTCTGCTTGTGAATGCTTATCAGTGTGGGGGGTCTTTAATTTTGATCAATAAATGCTCTAAAAAAAAATCAACTGAAGTATTTTTAAAAACTTCTTACATGCCCCATCTCTGGCGTATTGATTTAAAATGTATTATGACAGATTCCTATACACACTAATACACGCTAATATTCAGAAACCATTGCTTTGTCTTTTTTTTCCTTCTGTTTTTGAATGTTTTATTGTTGTTGAGGTGAAAGTTTACAGAGCAAGTTAGTTTCCAGTTCAACAGTTTGTACACAGCTTGTTTCGTGACATTGGTTGCAAATCCCTGAATGTATCAGCACTCTCCCCCTTCCTCCCTGAGTTCTCCATGTCCACGTCTGTTTGCCCAGCTTTCCTGTCCCTACAGTCCTTCTGAACTTTGCTTTTGGGCAAATGCCGTCCTTTAGGTCTCATATAGTTGATTGTTCTGAGGTGTACGTTCCTCACTGGTGGTGGTGTTCGTTTTATGGGCCAGTCTATTTATTGTATGGCTGCAGTGTGATCTCCGGGAAGGTAATATTTTAATGTTACAGAAATGGTGCGGCCTAGACTGGGCCCAGCTGAGATTAGTCAGGATTTTAGCTGAAATTTAATGGCAAAAGTAGCAGTAGCATAGGTGCTAAATTTTTTCCACAGGCAAATTATTCGCACTGCATAACAATTCAAAGTTAATGGCTACCTTGGAACTCAGGAGTTCCAACAGAGGGTCACTTCCCTTGAAAATGTTCCCATTTCACCAGAGTCCTGGCCTGAATCCCTGGCTGGGATTCCTAGCCTAGAGTCTGCATCTCTAATGCCTGCCCTTCAAACCTCCTGCTTCCCAGCTGGATTTGGAAGAGACAAAGCAGGAAGAACCCATTTGATTCTCACATTTCTGGTAGCACCACCCAATTGGCTCAGGGAATTATCTTTAAAAGCATTGAGGTGTCTGGTGTTCATCCGGCAAGGAGCTTGGCACAGTGGTTCCTGGGATGAGGGAGGGAAGCAGACTTGATTCCTGCCCTCAAGGAACTTATGGCCCAGTGAAGGAGACACAGCGAACAAAGCATTGAAAGGGGATGAGTGTGAAGAAAGGACAAGTAAAAGGCAGTTGAGGTTATAAATCTGAGGGCACTAACCAAGCTTGAGGGATCAGAGAATGAACCAACAAAGACAGGAAGGCTTCCGAAAAACTATTTACATTGTTAATAATTGCAGGCATGTCTATTTGCATACACATAATATGTACTCCAAGGAGTCCCTGGATGACACAGATGATCAAGCACTCGGCTACTAACTGAAAGGTAGGAGGTTCAAATCTAATCAAAGGCACCTCAGAATAAAGGCCTGGAGATCCACTTCCAAAAGATTAGCCATTGAAAACTCTGTGGAGTGCAGTTCTACCCCGAAACTCCTGGGGCTGCCCTGAGTTGGAACGGACCTGATGGCAACGGCTTTTTGTCTCTTTTTCTTTTTTATTTTTTTTTGAAATATGCAGCCCATTTCATAAAATCTAATGATGGAACAACGACTAGGCAGCATGATATGTGAGTGACTGTTGCTGTCCTTTGACAACATTACATGCCCGGCCCGGTGAGAGGCAGTGAAGGACATAAAGGTGGAAAAGCACGGATTCTTCCATTAAGGAATTTACAGTCTATAGGGGAGATGAAAAATGCACACAAGTGTTTATGGTAATGAGAAAGAATGTGATCGCCACGATCCTAGAGGGAAAATGACAGTGCTTTAGGGGCTTGCGGCAAAAGGCTAATCATCCAGCTATGAGTGAATTTAGTAAAGTGCCTGGACTCCCAGCTTCTCAAGAAGCATAGTGTGACCCTGACAGGGAGCACAACAGAGACCCCCTGACGGACCAGGAGAGCAGTGGGATGCAGACCCCAAATTCTCATAAGACCAGACTTAATGGTCTGACTGAGACTGGAGGGACCTGGTGGTCATGGCCCCCAGACCTTCTGTTGGCCCAGGACAGGAACCATTCCCGAAGCCAACTCTTCAGACATGGATTGGACTGGACAATGGATTGGAGAGGGATGCTGGTGAGGAGTGAGCTTCTAGGATCAGGTGGACACTTGAGACTATGTTGGCATCTCTTGCCTGGAGGGGAGATGAGAGGGTAGAGGGGGTTAGAAGCTGGCGAAATGGACACGAAAAGAGAGAGTGGAGGGAGAGGGCAGGCTATCTCATTAGAGGGAGAGTAACTGGGATTGTATGGAGCAAGGTGTATATGGTTTTTGTGTGAAAGACTGACTTGGTTTGTAAACTTTCACTTAAAGCGCAATAAAAATTATTAAAAAAAAAAAAGAAGAAGAAGAAGTGCAGTGTGGCCATGTGAGTGAATTCTGGCCAGTGTCATGTAGGCATAAATAATATGTGCCATTTCCAGTTCAGGATCTTAAAAGGAAACGGTATGGACCCACCTGTTCCTTCTCCCTATGGCTGGGAAACGATGAGAACTGGAACAACTGCTTTGGATTCAGAGATGTAAGTCTAAGGTTAAGGGTGATAAAACAGCCCTACCTCCCTTCAACTGTCACAGAGAAATAAACTTTTCTCTTATTTAAGCCACAACATCTGTCTGTCTGTCTATCCATTTCTCTACTTACTTTTAGCAGCTTAGCCTATAACTACTACTACTATTTGATGAGGTGATCAGAGGTTTGTAGCTGGTGCCTTGACCTCTAAGGGTCAGGCAGGATTTCAGTATAGGCCTATGGAGAGAAGGGCAGTACAGGTAGAGGCACCTATGAAGGAATGGATACAGGCGTGCAGTTATGCAGTGCTGACTACTCATCTCACTATTGAAAGAACACATCAGGGCTCAAAACATACTCCAAATATGTAACCACTTCTTTTCATCTCTGCTGCTGCCAGCTGGGTCCACACTCCTGTTTCTTGCTGGTCTCCCCAGTTCCACTGTTGCACCCCTATACCTAATTTTCCATGCACAGTGAGAGTGATGTTTTTAAAAATGAAATTGGATCATGCCACCACCTTGCCTAAAATTCTCCATAACTTCCCATAACAATTAGAATAAACTCTAAGTTCCCTGCCCTGATTTACAAAGCCTCACATGCCCCTGGGTGGCAAAAACAGGTACTAGTAAAGTGATCGGCTATTAAGTGAAAGGTTTGGCAGTTCAAACCCACCCAAAGGTGCCTCGGAAGAAAGGCCTGGCGATCTGGTTCCAAAAGTTCACGGCTTTGAAAACTATTCTGCACACATGGGGTCATCATGAGTCGGAATCTACTCAATGGAAACCAGTTTTTTTTTTTTTTTGGTTTACATGTTCCAGCCTATCTTCCTTTCTACTTTCACCCTCACATTCCAGCCTCATCAGTCATCCTTCTGTTCCTTCAGTGTGTCAAGCTTGTTCCTGCAGCACAGCCATTGTACCAGTTATGTCCTCTGCCCAGAATGTCCTTCTCCCTGATTCACACAAGCCAGACTTCTTCAAGCCATGCAGGTGACTTTCAATGTCGCCTCCTCCAGGAGTCCTTGCAGTAGAGCTAACCGCCCAGTCATTCCCTAATTCATTACCCTGTCTGTCTGGCACGTAGGCCTCACTATTTAACGTATTTATTGTTTTCTTCATTTCCATAAGCTTCAAGAGAGCAGCAAACTTTCTCTTGTTCCCAACCATATACTCAATATGTAGAAAACAAAAAAATTCAAAACTATCTGTTGGAGGAATGAATGAATGGTGGAAGCAACAACTCCATTATCTCAACCACTCTGCCAGAAAGATGGGTACAAAAAAAAAGTGTGCTTAATCCACGTAATCATTTTCTGCCAAATTCTTACCAAAGAGTGGAGTTTGACAACAAATACATTTTAAAAGCTAGAATTGTTTTATTTTGCTGTTCTTTTTTTTTTTTTTTTTGGCTTTATTTCATCACTTTTTTCCTTTTCATTCTAATTCAACACCCTTGGAGGCCCTATACCTTCCTTCTAAAAACCTACACACCAGAAAGGCATTATTGATTTAACTGGAGGAGGGGAACTACAGGGCTGGAAGAGAAGACCTTTTCATTTGCAGGCCAGAATCCTGAAAGTTAAGAAAACCTGATTCCCCCAGGGACAGACAGGGAGGTCGGGCAGCACACCAAATCCATTTTCTCCTATCTCTTTTACCCCATTCCTCTCTAGTGGTTCATAAGTTGAGAAAAAGCCAATGGAAAACAAGGAGGACAAAAACGGTACTTAGAGCTTGGTAGAGGACATACAGCAACTTTTGTTTTACGTCAAACAGCTTATGAGGGACTGGATCTGTTTTTAAGTGGTCATGGATTCTGCTTACCCATGAATGTGGTGTTTCATTTTCCAAGGGAAAGTGAATAAGATTCTTCATTAGGAGCCTGTATTTCAGGCCTGGTATTAAATAATTACTGGACTGCTGAAAGCTTCCACGTAGGATTTCGCCCTCCATGACACAGCTTGGCTCACGTTTCCATTCCAGCTACTTTAAACTCTTGTAAACAGCATTCGTTTTCCATTACAAGCTAGGAAATGTGATTGTGCAGCAACGGAGCCGGGTCCCTGGGGAAAGCCTGCTAGGGAGGCCGTTTCCTCACATCTCATTTGAGTTTGCGACTTGCCGACGAGGTTGAGTAATCGCTGAAGCTCCGCGTCTTCCCATCCTATTCTGTTCCACTAACTTATAAAATAGCCAGTCACCCGCTGGAGGACTCGTGGATCAGCCAGGTGTTTCCTGAGCAGAGACAGTGCACATTTCCCCTTGCACATCATCTTGTGAGAGGGGAGGGTTGGCAGGGCACTCACCCTGTCTGACATCATTGGGTGAGGTGGCCTGGGGGAGGATTTCAAAGCACAGCAGCTTGGCCAGGGAAGAGCTCAGCTTGCAGCTCTGTGCTGGGATTAACTGACCCAGATAACTAGGGAGAAGGAATCAGCAACCTAAGTGTGTTTGTTCTCCAGGAGGAAGTAGCCTGCCTCCCTGAATATCTATGGGGTGTGGGACAGCTTCCCCAGTGGCTCTGCATATAGACATTCAAGATCATGTTTACCATATTGCTTCCCATCCCAACTCTTTGTTTTCCCTGATTTTGCTTGAGTTTGAAGGGGGACAGGTGCCATAGATTGCAGTGAAGAATAATAATAATAAAAGAAATCAACAAATCCTTCTTCCCCAAACGACATCCAACTCATTGACGTCAAGTTTGTTCCAACTCATAGCAACCCTATAGGACAAAGTAGAACTGCCCTGTAGGGTTTCCAAAGTTGTAAATCTGTATGGAAGGAGATTGCCACATCTTTCTCTTGTGGAGCAGCTGGTAGGTTTGAACTGCTGACCTTTTGGTTATTGGTCGAGTGATTCACCACTGTGCCAACAGGGTTCCTTAACATCACCAGGGAACTGAAATCCTAAAAAAATCTATGGCTCTAAATCGACAGCTTATAGATCCCTAGCTTGTCAGCCTTTTGGGTTTTAAGGAGCAGTAAAACAAAGTACTTTTTTAATAACTTGGAACAACTAGCATGGAATTGCCAGCCCTATCCCTCCAGAAAGATCATTAAAAATAAAATGAAAACAAACAAGCAAATAGAATGTACCACTTGCCATCACCATTATTTCATTAAAAAAATGTTATTTTAACCTTCTCTGCTCAAACGCCTCCAAGGGATTTTCTTTACACCCAGAATAAATCCAAACTGTTGTTTTAGCTGTTCTTGTATGCCACTGAGTCAATTCTGACTCATGGTGAGCCTATAAGAAAGAGGAGAGCTGCTCCATAGGGTTTCCTGGGCTCTAATCCTTATAGGAGCAGATCGTCTTCTTTTCTCCCTCAGAGCAGCTGGTGGGTTCAGACCACTGACCTTTCGGTTTGCAGCTGAACACTTACCCATCGCACCACCAGGGCTGCTTCAGATCCAAACTACTGGGGTTTAAAACATTCCATATGGCCCTGGATCTAGCCCCCGCCTACTTTTCAGACCACACCTCCTTCTTTTCTTATTTCTTTCCAGGCACACTGGCCTTCTTTCTGTTCCTCAAACATACCATGGCCTTTGCACTTGCTGTAACCTCCATCTGGAATGTTTTTTCCCCAAGATCTTCATACAGCAAGCACACTACCTATAGTAGGCAGTTTCTAAAATGGCACCCATGATTCCCACTCCTGTATGCCCTGTATAAGCACTTCTCCTGTGTGTGGGCTGTATCTAGTGACTTGTTTCTAGAGAATAGAATATATAAAAAAATGATGGGATGTCACATTCAAGATTGAGTTATAAAAGACTGTGACTTTCATTCTTTCCCAATTTCCTTTCCTGGCTCTTCTTACTTGTCTGCCCTGATGAAGCAAGCTGGATGGTTGTGGGCTGTTTTATGGAGCGGTCTTCGTGGTAAGGGACTGAGAGCGGCCTCTGGCCAACAGCCAGTGAGGAACTGAGGCACTAAGTCCAATAGCCTGTGAAGAACTGAATCCAGCCAAGCACTTCTTGAGTGAGATTAGCAGCAGATCCTTCCCCATTCAAGCCTGGAGATGACTGCAGACCTGGCAGAGAGACCCTGACAAGAAGCCCTGGTGGTGCAGTGGTTTAAGTGCTCACCTACTAACGAAAAGTTTGGTGGTTTGAACCCACCAGCTGTTTCATGAGAGAAAGATGTGGCAGTCCACTTCTTTAAAGATTTACAGCCTTGGAAATCCTATAGAGCAGTTCTACTCTGTCCTATAGGGTCGTTATGCATCAGAATCAACTCAATGGCAATAGGTTTGGGGGAGAGACTCTAGGCTGTCAATGGTGCCTCCAGGGCTGGTCTCCTGCATCACCAGAACTTAGGAATTGCCCTATCTCGCAATTTCAAGCTCCCACGTTCATTATACTCACCTGAAGGCAGACTCTTCTGTTTCTAGTGCATGTTTGTGTGCGTGCGTGCGTGCGTGTGTGTGTTAGACAGCAGTTAACTTACCTGCCTATCCTCTTTCTCTCACCAGAGATACCAGAGGTAGACCACCAAACCAGCTCTGGATTATACTTGTTGCTTTTCCCATCTTTTACATGGGTCCTGAGCTACAGCTTTCTCTGCAATTTTATCTCATCCATTTTCTGTTAGTTTCTGGACCTGCAAGTGTTCCAATTCTTATGTTCCAATCCTTATCCTCGGTTTGAATTCTTTGTATTTACATATGTATGTATGTGTGCAAGGAGCCCTGGTGGCACAGTGGTTAAGAGCTATGGTGAACTACTGCTGCTAACCAAAAGGTTAGCAGTTTGAATCCACTAGCTCCTCCTTGGAAAGCCTATGGGGACAGTTCCACTCTGTTCTATAGGGTCGCTATGAGTCAGAATGGACTCGATGCCAAAGGTAGCAGTATGTGTGTATAATCATATTTATTCATTTTAAATTATATTTAAATAATTATATATTTATGTTTTAGATACATATTCTTCAGTCTCTAAGGAGCAGGTATAAATGTGAGAGGTATAGTCAGCTCATCTTCCATCTTGAAACCATTATTTCTACTTCCTTTTTTTTAATCTGTCAGCCTTTCAAATACTTGAAGGTCATTATAACATTTTCCCTTACTCTCTCATCCTTAGTATAAACATCCCCAGTTACTGTAACTGTTGCTAAATTGTAAATGCTTTATTGCCAATTTCTGTCTTGATTTATTCTATTGTCTGTGTGTCCTGATTCTTCTGTCTGCAGTGACATCTTCCCCCTTCGGTTCCTACAAAAGCCCTGAGCATTCTTTATGGCCAAGTTCAATGCTATTTCCTCTTGTGAAAGCTTCCTGAGTCCCTTCCTCCAGCTTTTATTTATGATGATTCCACAGCATTGTATAATACCTAAAAATAATTTACCTTGCATACCACCACTAGATGGTAAGCAACATACATCCAGAGAAGACAGCTTCCATCTTTCCATCCCTAGTGTGTAGGGCTGGGCACACCCAGTAGGCACTTGTTAGGTAATTAGTAGATGTGGTAAAGAGTTTACCATCCCTGGACCTCAGTTTTTTCCTCCATAAAATGAGGGGGTTTGCCAGGTGTCTTCAAAAGCCTGTTTGGGCCCTGAAATTCTGTAATACTTAGCCTTTGTGTTATGTTACTCAGTCATATGAAGTATACCGTTTTTTAATTTCAAGGGTTTGTCTTAATGCCAGAGCTCTATGCATGGTCCAAAGCTTCTTGATTTTTAGGTAACTGGGATCTCTAAGGAAACGCTGGTGGCATAGTGGTTAAGAGCTATGTCTGCTAATCAAAAGATTGGCAGTTTGACTTATACATGCCCTTGCCCTGACTCTTTTCCCTTACTTGCTTGATGGCTTCACACCAGGGCTCTGGCTATGTTGATGTGTCTAACCAGTTCCTAGCATATTGCCGACCAGTTCCTAGCATATCACCGACACGAAACAAACTAAACCAGATCTCCCATCCCCTTTATCACCTCCATCTCCTTTATCTTTTCCAACTCTCAAATTGCCTATTTTAGAACATTCCTTTTGTCCCACGTCTTAACTTTCTGAAGAATGTCCAGTGGATTTAGGTATCCTGGAGTCCACTGGGTCTCTGGATCAGTATTAAGACGATGTTGGCTTTCTGAGTCTCAGACCCTTCTATCTTCCAGGGGTTGCTGACCTTGAGATGCTTGGAAGATGTTTAAATTTGAACCTTCTTTGATATGGTAAACTCCCACTGATAATTCTGGAGATTCAGCAACACTCTGGGAGGAGGAGGAAGTATATAAGGGAGGTTCAAGATCTCATTGTTCACCTCTCTGTTCTTACTCTTTAAGTTCCAATCATGCTGACCATCTTTCATGTTCTCAATGCTCTATGCTATCACTCACCTCTTTTCGAGACTTGACACACTCTTCAACTCCTCTCTATCTTCCTTGCCTTTGAAAACTTATTCACCCTTCAGGTCTCAGTTGAGATATTGTTTCCTTCAGAAAAACTTTCCTGATTCTCCAGCTTAAATCTCTTACACTGTTTGGCGATTGTCTGAATATTTGGGTGATTTTCTCACTTAATTGTAAGTTCCATGTGGGAGAAGATGTCATCATTCTTTTTCAGTGTTGCCTCCTTGGATCATACGTTGCACAATGTCTGACACACAAGAGCTATTCAACAGGTGTTTATGGAATCAATTACTGAGTGGGTAGTCTTTGCCGTCACGGAGATTAAGAAGTTCTAGGACACACAAGATCAGCCGCACAAATAACCAGCATATGGTTGCTGTTGTTAGTTGCCATTGAGTTGATTCTGACTCATGCTGACCCCATGGACGCAGAGTAGGATTTTCAAGGCTGTGATCTTTTGGAAGCAGATCACCAGGCCTGTCTTCTGAGACTTCTCCGGGTGGGTTCAAACTGCCAACTTTCAGCTAGTCGTTAAGCACTTAACTGTTTGCACCACCGAGGGATCTTAACCAGTATATTAATGCCTCTCATTTCACAGAGCTTCGTGATACATACAGCGCTTGTCATATATATTGCCTCATTTACAATTCCCAAGGATCCTGTGAGGATAGCATTGTTTCTTCCATCTTACAGAAAGAAAAATTTAGGCTTAGAAGATGTATCATTTCCCAAGGCTACACTGTAGCTAGAAAGTGGCAGAATTGGCTTTTAACTCAAGCCCTCTTATTCCAAATTCAATGTCACCTCCATAATGTTGCAGCAATATGCAACAAGTTTTGGAAAATTGGTACAAAAACCTACGGTGTTGCAGATGTGGAAGAAATTTAACCCTGGATAATGTAACATTTGAACTTGAACCTGACATGCAAGCTTAAAATTTTTTTTTCAATTACAAAATATAACAACAAAACCTCTTTTGCATTATAATAAATTCAACCAATTCAGATATGTTTAATGTAACAAGCGAAGGATCAGCCCCCTCTTGCTCTAATTACATTCCCAAGACATAACCATCATCAACCATTTCTGTACGTATATACATGATATCATGCTTTTGTTTTATTTGCTTTAAATAGAATTATCCTGTAAATACTGTTCTGCAACCTTCTTTTTCCACTCTCTACAGCTGGGACAGCCTTCTATCTCTTATATTCATATCTACCTCTGCTTTTTTTTTTTTTTTACCTCTGCTGTTTTGACTGCTGCATTTTAGTCCTTCACAGCAATGTTCCGTAATTTGTTTAACCAATGTCTTATTGTGGGCATTTGGTGGTTTTATAGTTTCTGTTTTATAAACAGTGCTTCAGTAACTTTCCTTGTGTATATGTTTCTGAGCCCTTATTAAAGGTTTTCCGTCAATAAGGTCTTTCTTTTTAAGGTCATAAAACTAGGATTTCTTGTGTCATGGAAGATACGCAACTTAGATTTTTAAAGACCCTGACAAAAATGCACAGAGTGTGAAAAAGGTAGAAATGGATTTAAAAACAAAGGCACCCAAGATGTAGAAAGTCACACAAAAATACCAAAAAGCATGTCACATTCCTCTACTTTTCTCAAGAAGTTTTAGCATTTTGACCCTTTGTGTGAGTTCTAGTGACAAACTTCAGCTCCTGCCAAGAGGCCACAAGCTATTTGTCAGTCTAGCTCTTTGTCCTCTCGTGTCCCTTCAGTGGTAAAGTCCCCAGAGTTTAAATGCACCCATTGTTAATCTTATCACAAGAATCTGAGAAAACCAACGTTTGCTGACCTTCGAGTCTTTATTTTAATGACTCCTCACCATGCACAGACTCCCTTACTGTGCCATTTACAACTTTCCAGATGAAACCAAAGGCTTGAATCAACTCTGGTCAAAGAAAATGAATTCTCCACAATTACACACACACACACACACACACACACACACACACACACACACACATTAACCCTCCTCTTTCTCCCAGCTACTAAAACTTAAAACTGAGTGAACATGACATGAGATGTTTCTAAAGAGCTATCCCCCTGCCATCAGCTTCATTAAAGGCACAAATGTGCAATGGCATTTAATGGTGTTTATTTTGAGACATGCAGTGTTTACCCTTGAAAGTCTATTATGCATCTCTCACCTTACAGTGAACAAAAGGGCATTATAACTTCATGTCGTCTGACTGCTTGCTGAAATTTAAGTTTGCACTCAGATGAGGAAAATACTTAAGTATCAGTCATCTTGGAATCCAAGAGACTTATTCATAGAGCATGTCGAGCTCTGTGCATAAATGATTTATGTCTTTTCAAAAGGGGGCTGCGGGTTGTGTGTGTTGCCTGGAGAACCATCGTCTGCTTCTCTTGAGTAATTTATACAAGATCAATATTTATCAAGGTGAGCCAAGAATTGTGCCATAACTCTCTAAGAGCCAAATACTTCATTTACGGTTCCATCACCCGTGGAAGGGAGTATGACAGGTTGAAAAGTCTATGTAAAAGCTACTTAAAGTAGCTCTCATTTGGTTCCTGTTGCTTTAGATTCAGTGTGATGGTTTGGAAGGAACCACAGGGTTCTGCCCTGAATATAGTGCAGGGACTAACACATAATAGATACTCAATAAATTTATTTGTTCAGTTAATGACTGAGGGGAAATAAACAACCATTCCTGACACTGTTCCCGAAACACAGGAGGATTGACCACTCTATTGTATCTTTGCGCATATATTAGTTGAGTACCTGCTAGGCATTTTGCATTGAATAAGGGCACAGTTATTGTCTAGAATGATCTACCAGATATACACGCAAACAAAAATACATAAATGCAAAGTGCTACATACTCTTTTAAAGGTTCAGAACAGTGTTCTGGAAACCCAGGGAAAGAATAAACTAATTCTTCCCAAAGAAATCTAGGAAAGAATGAGTAAGTAAGAGTTAATCAGGCAGATGCCAAATGGTGAAGGGAATTTTAGGAAGGAGTTATAGCATGAATGAAGGAAACATGAAAGTCTTTCATATTGTGGAAATGGGATAAATGTGCTTCCGTAAGTATTTGTGTAAACAAGTCTGAAAATTTCCATTAAAGCCAGGTTGTTAAAGGCTTTATACCCTTAACTAGTGAGCTGCTACTTTATTTTGTAAGCAAGAAGAGGCTCTCCTAGATTTCTAAGCATAACAGAGACACAATCAGATTTCTCTTTAAGGATATATCTCTGGTGGCCAGATATGTACTATTTGTATACCATCTGGTAGAGAAGGATAAAGAAGAGCTGACAAATGAATTTGTTCATTTATCAACTCTAATAGTGTCTCTATGGAGTGCTGCTTTGAGAAGAATTTTAAAATTGCATCTGTACTTATCAAGAAAGCCTCCAGTAATAAATAAATGATGCCTGTCATGAGTATAAGAAGGGAAAGTGGCAGCAGACATGGACTAGGCATTTGCCATCCCTAAATTAGAAGGATGTTGGGCAAGTCTAGGTGAGATGTCTTAAGTCCTGGACTAAGGCACCTGCAATGAATGAATGGGAGAGGTAGGGGTAGATTAAAAAGAATTTATGTATATATATGTATATACACACATATTTATATGTATATGTATCTATATATATACAGGTATATATGTATATATTAATGAAAAAGAGTATATTACTACAGATCCTATACACCATAAAAAGCTAATAGGAGGCTATTAAAATAAAATTAATGCCAATACATTTGAAAATTTGTAGGAAATTGTCAAATTCCTAGAAAGACACAATTCGCCCAAACTGACATAGGAGGAAATAGAAATGCTGAATAGTCCCAGATATATAAAGAAATGGAATCCTTAATTTACGACCTCTCCACGAGGAAAACCCCAGGCTCATATAGCTTGTAGGTGAATTCTTCAAAATTTTAAGTCAAAATTTGCACCAACTTAAATAAATAAACCCTCCCAGAGATTAGGAAAAGAGGGAACACTTCCCAATCCATTTTATAAGGCCAATTTAATCCTAATATAAAATAGTCTCATTTAAAATACAGTGGCATACCATGTAGTTGAGTAATGTATCTATTTATTTAACCAGCTTTCTTTTATTTTCTATGTTTCGATATTGCAGACAATTCTGTGATGAATATCCTTGAGTACATATCTTTGTGAACATGTACAATGCATATGTAGAATATATTCCTAGTTTTGGAGTAGATAGATTGAAAAGCATGTGCTTTTTAAAGGCTTCTAGATTTTACCAAATTGCCTTGTTCATAAATTATAACATTCCCTCCAAACAAGTAGAAGTTTCAGATGCAGTGGGAGTAAGAAGACAGAACTGCTCTCTACATATCTTAAGGCAGTAGTGTCTAGTCTGTTTTATGTGATGCATTTTGCTATTTTCTTTTTTCCCATATAAACCCATTGTCATCTGGTCAATTCTGACTTATAGCAACCCTATAGGACAGAATAGAAAAAATAAAATTTTAGATACTTGTAGAGAACAAATTTTAATTTTGTTGTTGTTGTTGTTGAGGATAACTCAAAAACCCATTGAGGATATATACAGCAAAATGTACACCAGTTCAACCATTTCTACACGTCCAACTCATTGACATTGATTGCATTCTTTGAGTTGTGAACCATTCTTACCCTCTTTTTCTGAGTTGTTCCTCAACCATTCACATAAACTCACTGTCCCCCCAGGGTTCCTATCTAATCTTTCAAGTTGCTGTCGTCAATTTGATCCCATACAGAAAGTTCTTAAAAGAGCGCATGCTCAAGGCAGACATCTGTTACTAGCTAAGCTAGACTTGTGTTTAATTTTGAGATGACTTCAGGGGGTATTTTTGGTTTAAGGCATAAAGATTATTTCTGGGCAATAGTTTTAGGAGTTCCTCCAGCCTCCTTGGCTCCAGAAAGTCTGCAGTCCACAAGAATTTGAAATTCTCTTCTGCATTTTCCCCCTTCGGGTCAGGATTCTTCTACAGGATCTTTGATCAAAAGTTCAGTAGTGGTAGCTGCGCACCATCCTATTCTTCTGGTCTCAAGGCAAAGGAGGCAGTTGTTTGTGGAGGCAATTAGGCACGCATTACATATCCTTCTCCTATTCCTGACTCTCCTGGTTCCTCTGTTGCTCCAGGCAAATAGAAACCAATTTTTGTGCCTTGAAGGGCTATTTGCAAGCTTTTAAGAGCCCAGGAACTACGCAAGGAACTAGTTGGTAGAACAGAAGCACTAAATTTGTTGTTAGACCAATTAACCGGGATGTCCCATGAAATCATGACCCTGAACCTCCAAACCAAAGAACCAAATTCCATGAGATTTTTGGTTGTACATGAGCAGCCTCAGCAGCTACTTCTTTCTCTCTCTCATTTTTTGTCATTGTTGTAAATATATCTGTCCCACAACTTTTGCCATTTCAACTTTTTACAGGTGTACAATTTATTGACAGCAATTACACTAATCAGCTGTGCAACCCTACCCATATTCAATGTGATTTTTTCATCGCCATTAGCTGCTGCTTTTCCCTCTCCCTTCTGCCCCTGGTAACCACTACCAAACTTTGGTATTTTATAGGACATTTTAAAGTATATCAGGAAATGTGAAGAATGACTATGAGAAGGCAGCGATTGTGACGGTGGAGTTCTTTTCCTGATTTCCAGAATTCTCCTTTGATGCAAGAGTTAGGTCGTAATGGAGTCTACACAAATGGGCTATTAAGGGTGGTCTAATCCTTAAGGCAAAAAAGTCATACTGATGAATTATGGTAATTTTTTTTATCATCAACATCATCACCATGACTGCTACTTAGAAATAACTGTGTTTGCAGCAGCAGTATTTATTAAGAGCCGAGCTATCAGAAGTGTTTAGGGAAATAGCATGACCCAAAGATTTCTACTGGCATGAGCTAGTCTTCAGCATTCTGGAGTGTCTTTGTCTCTATTCCTTTCTCAAATGGTGGTTGGCTCCTGCTGAGGCATATGTATCAGAACCACATGTACAATTTTGGTTGAAGATGGACTGTCTTCTCCTCCTTTCCATCTCATCTGGGCACAAGTAGAATCCTTGGATCCTTAGTGTTTTCCTCCCTATTCATGGGTTTAAGAGAACCCTGTCTTTCATAAGATAGTAAATCTCTTACCCCCTCCCACTTTTGGAAGGAATGCTTGTGGGAGATTTTACTGACCTTGTCGAAGCTTCCACATTAAGCCAATGATTAAATGATTAAACAGAGCAATAAGTATACAGCTGGCCTTTATAAATGCAAATATCATGGCCCGGAAAGATGTATGACTTGTGTTTGTTTTTTCTTTTTATCATCTCTCAGCTTTCTTAGAGAGTAGATTCTGAAGGAGACAAGAGTCAAAACAATTATCAAATGTACAGTAATTACCTTGAATTCAATTTATTACATTAGAAAGTTGTTTTTCAACTCCCTCACTTTTAAAATAAATTCCAACATATTTACTTCTTTTCTTTTTTTTCAAAGCTTTTTCACATCCATTATTTTACTGCAACCTCCTAAACTCTAAGAAAGCAGACTTTAGTGATAGCGATAATTACAGTGTTGATGAAGGTAATGATATTGGTAATGATGATGAGAGTAACTAAAATGTATTAAGTTCTTCTTAAGCTCCAGGTTTTGTGATAAGTACTTTATATATATTAAATCATGTAATCTTCCTAACAACCTTTTGAGGTAGAGAAGTAAAACTCATATGTGAAGTGATTTGTCCAAAGCACACAGTCCATAAATATTAGAACAAGTTTTGGAACCCATGTCTTGTGTCTTCAAGGTCTTGGCTCTTCCATCCACAAGTTTCCAAATCTGATGTATAAAATGCCCTTCCCGGGGCAGACTTCCTTACCACAGTTGATGAACCTCACTTCCATCAGAACTTGGATTAACTGCTCCTCCTCTGAGAAGCATTCCCTGCCTTAGTCATATGGTTTTTGGCAAACTACTTAATTCAGTTTACTCATCCATAAAAAGGAGTAATAGCACTTGCCTCTGCAGTTGTTGTAAAGATCAAATGACACATGTTGTTGTTGTTAGGTGCTCTTGAGTTGGTTCTGATCCATAGCGACCCTGTGTACAACAGAACAAAACACTGCCCAGTCCTGTGCCATCTTCATAATAGTTGCTATGTTTGAGCCCATTGTTGCAGCCACTCTGTAAATCCATCTCATTGAGTTTCTTCCTCTTTTTTGCTGACCCACTGCTTTACCAAGCATGTTGTCCTTCTCCAGGGACTGGCCCCTCCTGATAACATGTCCAAAGTATGTGAGACAAAGTCTCACTGTCATCACTTCCAAGGAGCACTGGGTATGCTTCTTCCAAGACAGATGTATTCGTTCTTCCAGAAGTCCATGGTATATTTAATATTCTTCACCGACACTGTAATTTAAAGGCATCAATTCTTCTTTGGTCTTCTTTATTCATTGTCCAGCTTTCACATGCATATGAGGCAATTCAAAATATCATGGCTTGGGTCAGATGCACCTTAGTGCTCAAAGTGACATCTTTGCTTTTCAACACTTTTAAGAGGTCTTTTGCAGCAGATTTGCCCAATGAAATGCATTGTTTGGTTTCTTGACTGCTGCTTCCATGGGCATTGATTGTGGATCCAAGTAAAATGAAATCCTTGACAACTTCAATCTTTTCTCCATTTATCATGGTGTTGCTTATTGGTCCAGTTGTAAGAATTTTCGTTTTTTTTATGTTGAAGTGTAATCCATATTGAAGGCTGTAGTCTTTGATCTTCATCAGTAAGTGCTTCCAGTCTTCTTTGCTTTCAGCAAGCAAGGTTGTGTCATCTGCATATTGCAGGTTGTTAATTAGTCTTATACCAGTCCAGGTGCCACGTTCTTCTTCATGAAGTCGAGCTTCTTGGATTTTTTCGCTCATCATACAGATTGAATAAGTATGGTGAAAGGATACAACCATGACACACCCCTTTCCTGATTTTAATCCACTTGGCACCCCCTTGTTCTGTTCAAACAACTGCCTCTTGATCTATGTACAGGTTCCTCATGAGCACAATTAAGTGTTCTGGAATTCCCATTCTTTGCAATGTTACCCATAATATGTTATGATCCACATGGTCAAATGCCTTTGCATAGTCAATAAAACACAAGTAAACATCTTTCTGGTATTCTCTGCTTTCAGCCAAGATCTATGTGACATTAGCAAAGATATCCCTTGTTCCATTTCCTCTTCTGAATCTAGCTTGAATTTCTAGCAGTTCCCGTCGATGTAGTGCTGCAACTGTTTTTGAATTATCTTTAGCAAAGTTTTACTTGCATGTGATATTAATGATATTGTTTGATAATTTCTGCATTCTGTTGGATCATCTTTCTTCAGAATTGGTACAAATATGGATCTATTCCAGTCGGTTGGCCAGGTAGCTATCTTCCAAATTTCTTGGCATAGATGAGTGAGCACCTCCAGCGCTGCATACGTTTATTGAAACATCTCAGTTGGTGTTCTGTCCATTTCCGGAGCCTTGTTTTTCACCAATTCCTTCATTGCAGCTTGGAATTCTTCCTTCTATACCATCAGTTCTTGATCATATGCTACTTCCTGAAGCGACTGAACATTGACCAATTCTTTTTGGTACAATGACTCTGTGTATTCCTTCCATCTTCTTTTATGCTTCCTGTGTCATTCAATATTTTGCCCATAGAATACTTCAGTGTTGCAACTCAAGCCTTAAATTTTCTCTTCAGTTCTTTCAGCTTGAGAAATGCTAATCGTGTTCTCCCTTTTGGTTTTCTAACTCCAGTCTTTGCACATTTCATTATAATAGTTTATTTTGTCTTTTCCAGCTGCCTTTTGAAATCTGTCTAGCTCTTTTGCTTCATCATTTCTTCCACTCACTTTAGCTATTCTACATTCAAGAGCAAGCTTCAGACTCTCTTCTGACATCCATTTTGGTCTTTTTTTCTTTCCTGTCTTTCTAAAGACCTTTTTCTTTCTTCATGTATGATGTCCTTTGATGCCATACCACAACTCTTCTGGTCTTTGGTCATTAGTATTCAATACATCAAACCTATTCTTGAAATGGCCTCCAAATTCAGCTTCAGGTTAAGCTTGCATATGAGCAATCGATGGTCTGTTCTGCAGCTGGCCCCTGGCCTTGTTCTGACTGATGATACTGAGTTTTTCCACCATCTCTTTCCACAGATGTAGTCAATTTGATTCTTGTGTTTTCCATCCTGCAAGATCTACGTGTATAGTTGCTATTTATGTAGTTCAAAAAAGATATTTGCAATGAATAACTAGTTGGTCTTGCAAAATTCTGTCTTGTGATCTCTCTGTCATTTCTATCACCAAGGTCATAACAGATCCTTCTTTGTTTCCAACTTTTGCATTCCAATCGCCAATAATTGTCAATGCATCTTAATTGCATGTTTGACCAAGTTCAGACTGTAGAAGTTGCTCATAGAAGAAGAAAAGTCTGGCGTGTAACAGGCACTCATCAGGTTGTTCATTTTTCCTCACAGGACACTAGACTCCTTATACTTTATCCTAGTTATGAGGAGCACAGGCAACAAAAACAGGATCATCTCAACCCAAGGCTCACGGAGTTTGGATTTTGGCATATTATTTGAAATTACTCATGTTAGCCAGCAAGTTGTAATCTTCTCTCTGGCCAGAGGTCTTATCAGCACTGCCCTGGACCTTAATCTTGCCACTGCTAATGAGAAATAAAGTGTCCTGAAGGAAGATGTCTGAAAAGAAGAGCAAAATGATGAATACTGGCAGGTTTAGCCCTAGAACGAGCTGAAGCTTGCACTTCCTCAAAGAGAACAAAGGAATTTGCTCTTTTTTTTTTTTCTGGTACATTTTATGTTTAGTTTCCAACAGGTCGGTTAAGATTAATTGGGCTTGAGACAATATTGGGCAAGTACTTTAAACACAGTGCCGTTAAATACCTGGTCAGGCAGTGGTGTCCAAGAGACTTCTAAGTAGCGCATAATGAGCAAAAACCCCACCAAGGAGCCCTGCTGGTGCAGTGGCTAAAGCACTTGGCTGCTAACCGCAAGATTGGAGGTTCAAATCCATCAGCTCCTCCACAGAAGAAAGATGTGGCAGTCTGCTTCTGTAAAGATTTACAGCCTTTGGGGCAGTTCTCCTTTGTCTTCTAGGATTGTTAGGAGTTGGAATCAACGTGCTAGAAACAGGTTTTTTTTTTTGTTTAGTCTTCTCCAAAGGAGCCTTGGTGGTGCAATAGTTAAGTGCTCAGCTGGTAACCAAAAGGTCATGATTTGAACCTATGGGCCTCTCCTGGGGAGAAAAGATGCGAGCTACTCCCTTATAGGGCAGTTCTACTCTGTCATATAGGGTTGCCATGAGTTGGATTGATCTGACACAATGACAACAATAGTCTTTTCCAACCTTGGGTTAAAAAAGATATTTTTTTGGGTAAAAGACTGTAAAATAATACTCTACCTTTTTCTTCTCTGTTTCCAAATGAGAAAATAGAATCCTGACTTGAAAAAAATAGTATATTTTAGACTTTCCCCCTTACAGTCTTCAGTATAGTGGTTGTCATTTTTATTTCTCCTCTCTCCCATAAAAGCAGTCTTTTTTTTTTTCTTCTTCAAACAAAGAACAAACTCCTTATGAAGTGAAGTTAAATTCTACTTTATTTTCCCCATATTTAAAAAGTGTTCTTCAGGTATACGATTTTCCATCTGTTGTGTCTCTTCATGGTGATACCCCTAAGGGTAAGCAAGAGAAGTGTCATAATTTCTATTTTATAGATGGCGAAGGAAGCTTCAAACATTTTGTAACATACCAATGTGTATGTTGCAGAGCCAGGACTAGAACCCATAATATCTAACTTCAGGTTGTTTCTCAAATTCAGAGCACCCTCAGAATGTTTCTGGTTTTGTTGTTGTTGTATGTATGTTTGCATTTTCTGCATGCATACCATGTACAAAGCTTAGCTCCATATAAACATAAAAGAAAAATAATAAAGCTGTTAATATCTGGGTCCCTGGGGCACAGTGGTCAAGCTTTTGGCTGCTAGCCAAAAGGTTGACAGTTCAAATCCATTAGCTGCTCTTTAGAAACACTATAGGTCAGTTCGACTCTGTCCTATAGGGTCACTATGAATTAGAATTGATTGGATGGCAATGGTTTTTTGTTGTCGTTGTTGTTTGGTTAATATCTAGAAATTCATCTTGTGGTTGGCAGATGCATGACATTACCCAAACCAGGAAAAGCAAAGGCATTGTAATCAAGTGCTGTAAAACTCAGCAAACCCATGATAGGTGTTGGGGGAGGGTAATCAGAGAATACTTCCTGAATTAGTTGAGTATCTATCTATATATAAAATCTAGAGCCCTGGTTTTTCCATCCACTGAGACAATCAGGGGCAGGTGGACTGTTCCAATGAATAGTCTATGCTTCTAGGAAGTTCTTTTGTTCTGTGTGACCCTACTGAGCTTTCATTACTCTCTACTGCCTTGACCACAGGAACATGGCAGAACCTATTGCTGCTTACGAAAGTCCTGTTCATAAGGCATGATATGGGCTCTCTGTGGATGTCTGTTGGGAAAAGGGGTTCCAAGAACCTGGATCAGTCTGTTGGGATGCTTCTCCAAGGGTCTATTAGAAGAAACCATTGTCAGGAGAGAACTTGGGGTAAAAAGATCCTTTTTTTTTTTTTTTTTTTAATAATATTTTATTGTATTTTCAGGGAAGGTTTACACAGCAGTTTAGGCTCGCATTCAACAATTTCTATGCAAATTGTTCAGTGACATTTGTTACATTCTTCACGATGTGTGACCGTTCTCATTATTTCCATTCTGGTTGTTCTGTTTCCACTCATCTAGTTTCCCTGCCCCCTTACATTCTCATCTTTGTTTTAAAGGAATTGTTGACTGTTTGGTCTTATACAGGTGATTTTTAAAAGAAGCACAGTACTTACAGGCAGGAGCGGATTGCTACGGATTAGTAAGTGATTTGCCCAAGGTCACCCCGCATAAACCACTAAGATGTGTTGACCTCTGAGATCTGCCCAGGCCCAGCACAGTATCTGATAGGAAACTTTGCCTTGCTCAGCTGCCAAAGAAGTAGGTGTTGATATGGAATCTGAATACAGCACCTGGCTGGAGAGAGTTGCCTGTTGGGTGATTCACACTTTCAAATAAAAATAATGAAACCCTTGGCTGGACAGCTTCACTTCCCCAGACCAGCTGGGATGCGGTCACTGTGGTTCCAAAATGCACTTGGGTGATATTCCAGCTTGAATAAGCATAATTTGCACATTCCGTGTGGACGTTCTGCACGGTGGTCTTGTGATCACACTCCTTGCCTGGAGCCTGCCAAAAGTTCGCTAATGCTTTGGCTCCCTGTCCTGCTGCTCTTTGCTGGTAGTGGCAGAGGGGAGGGTGGGGTGTCTTCTCCTTTAGCTGCAAACCTAAGCGAAAAAGGGACAAACTGGGTGAGTGACCCAAACTTAAGTCCTGAAAAAAACAAAAAAAAACCCATTGGCCTAGGGCCAATTCTGACTCATAGCAACCCTATTCACCCATTACTTACTGAGCGCTTAGTAAGCATCAAGGAGTCCCTAGGTGGTGAAAACAGTTAAGTGCTTGGCTACTAACTGAAAGGTTGATGGTTCAAGCCCATCTAGAGTCACCTTAGATGAAAGGGCTGGCAATCTACTTCTGAAAGATCACAGCCATTGAAAACGTTATGGAGCACAGCTCTACTCTGACACACCTGGGGTTGATAATCGACTTGACAGAAACTGATTTTTTTTGTTTTTGGTTTTGATTTTAGGCACCATGTTCCTGTATCTTATTACCTTGGATCTTTCCAGTAGCACTGTGGGGTGGGTGTCACTATCTGTGATTCAGTTGCAAAGCAACTGGCCAAAGGTCATTCAGCCAGTAGAATGTAAGAGTTCTCATTCCAGGTTCTCTGCTCTTGCCTCTACATCAAGCTGCTTCTAGATCACTTTGAGGCGAGTAGAATGAAGACTGGGGGGAGAGGGTAATACAATAAAGAAGATAATAATAATAACTATAACCATCATCACTAACATTTACTGAGTTCTACTGTATGCCAGCCTCTGTGGGAACCCTTTGCAAGCATCACCTCACTTCATCCTCACAATGACCATATGTGGTAGGCACTAGCATTTCCCCCATATTACAGATAAGGAAACGATGCCCAGAGATGTTAAGTCATTAGTCCGAGCTAGCAAATGATAGTGTCTGGGTTTGACCCCAGGCGTTCTTTCACCATAGTTTCTTACAACAGTTCTGCACAAATGTGCACCATGGGAGTACTGGATTGGATTCTTCTAGTCCTCTTTCCCCCTGCCCTAGATCTCCAGGGGATGCACCAAGAGAAAGGGTGAGGCAAGTGCTTTGGGAAAAAAATGGGTCAGACTGTCAACATTGCCAGTGGAACCCGTTGAACCAAAGCCACAGTTCTCAGCTCTGGCCCCCATGTTCTGAGATGGACTGAGGAAAACTGCAGCTAGCCTCTGAGGCAGGTGATGGAGTTAGCAGCTTCACTTGGCCTGGAAGTCAAGATGCCCCAGGCTCATCGTGAGAGCTCTGTGTCATTGAGTCCTTTTCCTCCAGTCTTTATTGGAAGTCAATTAAGGAGGAGATAGGGGCGGCTGGCCAAGCCTTTAGAATTCACAGCCTTGTCACTGAGATATGAAAAGGACCCTGTGGTTAGTAAGAGGTCTCAGCATCCTTTCTAGAAAAGAATCAGAGACGTGCCCTCCTGCAGCCAAAGCTACCCCTGGGAGTGGGCGGGCACAGCAAATGCTGGGAATGGAAGTTACTCCCAGAGTGATTGAGAACAGAGCTGAAGCCAGGTCATTACTTCTTAGTGCCAAAAAGGTTGGATTGGGCCTGGCAAGTGGGCAAGGGAGAAAGAAAAAGAATGGAAGATTGAGAAATAGTTTTGTACCCATATATTAACACACCACACCAAAACAGGGCCCTTTTTTTATGTGTGCATGATTTTTTTTCCGTTGTTTTCCTTTCCCCTCTCATTAAACAAAAAGAAGGCATTATTTAAACAATATTATAATGACATTGGAAGAAGTTTAACAAAGAAAAAGAAAAAAATACCTTCTGCTTTTATTTTTTATGAGCCCTGCTAGCCTTCGTTCAGATATTATCCATTTTTATTTAATTGTAATTATAGAACGGAGTTAACATTTTTCCATTTTGTCTCATATTTCTTAAAAACATTTATCAGAAGGTAATTCGATATGTAGATTATCCAGGCCCATTGCGTCTTTCCTGTCTTCTTTTCCCTGATGCGCTGATGTTCTAATCTTCCCGTTAGAGTGTGAGCTTATTCACATCCATTCTACAAGGTGAATATAAGACCTGAAAATTGAGAGAAATGTAGATTTGTCTACTCTGTCATGCTTTAAAGACTCCCATTAAAAATAACACAGTGATTAGATAGTAGAAGAAGAAAAAGAAGGGTCAAAACTGTTAAAAGAAGGGTCAAAACTGTTCATTAAAATGAGTTTTTATTCTAGTTCTTTTCAAATTAGGAAGCCCAAGGGTAAAGAAATGCACAAAAATGCTGACAAACAGCCCTCTGCTCTGGACACTTGGCAGCAGTCCATCGGCTGCTCCCACGGGAGGGTACTCTGGCCGTGCCAACAGCCAGGCTGAGACAGAGTGAGGTGGGGCGAAAAGAAATGCCTCACATACCTTTGGATGTGTTAGTAATTGACTCAGGAAATAGGTCTGTGTCCCTCAGCTGGTAGCATCATTGCCTTTGCCCAGGAGGCCAAGGGTTCAAGTCCCACACCAGAAATCTGGCAGCTTCCCAAAGCCGGGCTTACATTGTCCGGGAAAGTGGGTGGTGGCGTGCACTGGAAAAGTGAGCACTTTCTCCCTGGATCTTGCAGGCAAATGGGGCACAGAGGAGCAGAAGTGACACCAGATGGCTCAGCTTAGCTTGATGCATTAGCTCCAAAGAACTCCAGTAGGGAACTGGTAGAACTGTCAGCAAAGGAGTGGAGTTGCATAGCAGGCACTTCTAGGAGAAAAGAGAAAATCAAGACTTTCTACCTCCATGACCCATTATCTTTTTAACACAACCCTCAGCACAACCTGTGTTGTATCTACAAGAATATGGAACCAAGAACAGCACAAAATGGCGGCAGATACTCATGGCGGCTAGAGTGAGGAAGCACAGAGGCCCACAATTACTGGGAAAGCCAAATGTGGAACTCAGGCCCGCTCACCTGTGGAATAGTTTGTTGATGAAGTTTTATTTTAAAGGCTGAAGCACAGCAGCTTCAAAATTCAATATCTACAAAAGCAGTTTAAAATGTAAAAATTTATGTAAAATATTATTCAAAAAGCATTATGTAAAATGTTCTGGAAATAGATAGTCCTGATGGCTGTACAATATTGTGAATGTACTAAATGCCACTGAATTGTACACTTGAAAATGGGTACAACGGTAAATTTTATATTTTATGAATTTTACCATGACAAAGAATATTACGAAATTTCAAATTATTTATATTAAATATACCTGATAATTTTGCTTTCAACTACATATTGGAAATTGGTTGAACAAACAAACCAAAAAAATAGGGGCAGACAGGGTGAAGTCATGGTGAAGGTAAAGGTGGTGGTGGATACTTTTAAATAAAACAATCCATGCAAATAAAAGAGAAAACATCTAAACATGAAATATAATTCTTTTTCTGCCTAAAGAATTTCTATAGCAGCCTGTGTGGCTTAAAAAATAGGCTTGTATTGTTTATGCATGGGATGATATCTAAGCTTGCAAGGTGCTACAGGGCTAGCTCTTGTCCATTTATTATGGTCAGTTCAGATCCCAGAGTCCTTTGGGGATGGTGTTATTTTGGTGAAATGTCTTTAGAATGGAGAAGCTACAGTAACAGGAGCTACCTCTGAGCTTGAAAATAAAACAAAACAAAAGAATAAAAAATCATCTCTCCTTCCCCCTAAGCAAAAACACCTAAAATACCTGTGCAAGTGGCTGGCTATTAAGGAAGTACTGGCTTGCGTGGGACCCTGCCAAGAAGCTCAAATCTAGGAGCCCGGCTCTGGTGGTCTCACGCCCAGAGACGTCTTTTGCCATCTTACCATGGGCTTCATTTCCAGTAGACGCTCTCCTGCCACTCCCCTGAGCACAGTTCCTCCCACCTCCCCTCAGACACCAAAGCATGTCCTCTTGCTTTTTGAAACCAAGGAGAGGATGAGACCATTCCAGGAGCAGGGAAAGCCTACAAAGCCTGAGGAAGTTAAGGTTTTTTTTCTTTTTTATCTCGCTAGCTTGTTGCAGTATCCACTTCTAGATCTTAGTGTTTTCACCTGAAATTATGAGTTTCTTCCCACCCTTTGTGAGAATAAGGTGCTTTTTTACTTAACAGCTTTTTTGAGATATAAATCACGTACCATACAATTCACCCATTTAAAGTGTGCTGTTCAATAGCTTTTAGTATATTCACAGAATTATGCAACCACCACCACAATCGATTTTAGCACATTTTCATTAACCCGGAAAGAAACCCTGGCACCCTTAAGCTATCACCCTTCAATTCCCTCATAGTCCCCACCCCTAGGCAACTGGTAATCTCCTTTCTGTCTATAGATTTGCCTATTATGGACATTTCATATAAATGCAGAATATTTTTAAGCATCTTTCTATTCTTTCGAGGAGCCCTGGTGGTGTAACAGTTAAGCACTCAGCTGCAAACCGAAAGGTTGGTGGTTCCAACATGCCCAGCGGCACTGTGGGACAAAGAACTGGCGATCTGCTTCCGTAAAGATTACAACTAAGAAAACCGGATGGGGCAGTTCTACTCTTGTCATATGGGGTGGCTATGAGTTGAAAACTACTTGATGGCACCCAACAGCATCGGTAATAACTAGTCTTCCACAGAGGCTGGCATAAGACCTTACACTTGCTAGATCCTCTACTAAGGTTAATTTGTTACTTATATAAATGGGGAAAATATTGAAGTTGTCAAGGATTTAATTTTACTTGGATCCACAATCAGTGCCCATGGAAGCAGCAGTCAAGAGGTATTGCATTGGGCAAATCTGCTGCAAAAGACCTCTTCAAATGTTAAAAAGCAAAGATGTCGCTTTAAGGACTAAGGTGCATCTGACCTAAGCCATGGTGTATTTCAATCATCTCATATGCATGTGAAAGCTGGACAATGAATATTGCTGTTGTTGTTGGGTGCCATCGAGTTGGTTCCAACTCATAACAATCCTATGAACAACAGAATGCAACACTGCCCTGTCCTGCACCATGCTCACAATCGTTGTTACGCTTGAGCCCATTGTTGCAGCCACTGTGTCAATCCATCCCGTGGAGGGTCTTCTTCTTTTCCACTGGCCCTCTACTTTACCAACCATGATGCCCTTCTCCAGGAACTGATCCCTCCTGATAACATGGCCAAGTTATGTGAGATGTAGTCTCCCCGTACTTGCTTCTCAGGAGCATTCTGGCTGTACTTCTTCTAAGACAGGTTTGTTCCTTCTTTTGGCAGCCCATGGTATATTCAATATTCTCCAACACCGCAATTCACAGGCATCAGTGCTTCTCCGGTCTTCCTTTAGTCCAGCTTTTGAATGCATGTGAGGCAACTGAAAACACCATGGCTTGGGTCAGGCGTGCCTTAGTCTTCAAGGTGACATCTTAGCTTTTCAACACTCTAAAGAGGTCTTTTACAGCAGATTTGCCCAATGCAAACATCTTTTGATTTGATTGCTGCTTTCATGGGTGTTGATAATGGATCCAAGTAAAATGATATTCTTGACAACTTCAATTCTTTCTCCATTTAGCATGATGTTGCTTATTGGTCCAGTTGTGAGGATTTTTTTTTTCTTAATGTTGAGGTGTAATCCTTACTGGAGGCTGTGGTCTTTGATATTCATCAGTAAGTGCTTCAAGTCCTCTTTACTTTCAGGAGGCAAGGTTGTGTCATGTGCATATCGCAGGTTATTAATAAGCCTTCCTCCAATCCTGACGCCCCATTCTTCTTCATATAGTTGAGTTTCTCAGATTATCTGTTCAGCATACAGATTGAATAAGTTTGGTGAAAGGCTACAGCCCTGACACACACATTTCCTGACATTAAACCACTCAGTATCCCCTTGTTCTGTTCAAAAGTCTGCCTCTTGATATATGTACAGGTTCCTCATGAATACAATTAAGTGTTCTGGAATTCCCATTCTTCATGATGTTATCCATAATTTGTTATGATCCTCACAGTTGAATGCCTTTGCATAGTCAATAAAACACAAGTAAACATCTTTCTGGTATTCTCTGCTTTCAGTCAGGGTCAATCTGATATCAGCAATGATATCCCTCGTTCCACGTCCTCTTCTGAATCTGGCTTGAATTTCTGGCAGTGCCCTGCTGATATCCTGGTATACTACTGCAGCCACTTTTGAATGATCTTCAGCAAAATTTTACTCGAATGTGATGTTAATGGTATGGTTCGACACACCTTTCTTGGGAATAGGCATAAACGCAGACCTCTTCCAGTCGGTTGGCCAGGTAGGTGTCTTCCAAATTTCTTGGCATAGATGAGTGAGCATTTCCAGCACTGCATCAGTTTGTTGAAACATCTCAATTGGTATGCTTTTTTTTTTTTTTTTCGCCAATGTCTTCAGTTCAGCTTGGACTTCTTTCAGTACCATCGGTTCCTGATCATACTCTATCTCCTGAAATGGTTGAACATCAATTAATTCCTTTTGATATAGTAACCCTGTGTGTTCCTTCCATCTTCTTTTAATGCTTCCTGCATCATTTAATATTCTCCCTCAGAGAATCCTTCAACATTGCAACTCAAGTCTCGAATTTTTCTTCAGTTCTTCCAGGTTGAGAAGTGCTGAATGTGTTCAGTCCTTCTGGTTTTCTACCTCCAGGTCTTTGCACATGCCGTTATAAAGATCTAAGAAGAAATGATGCCTTTGATTATGGTGTTGGCAAAGAATATTGAATATACCACGGACTGCCAAAAGAATATACAAATCTGTCTTGGGAAAAGTAGAACCAGAATGCTCCTTAGGAGAGAGGATGGCAAGACTTCGTCTCATGTATTTTGGACATGTTATTAGGACAGACCAGTCCCTGGAGAAGGACATCATGCTTGGTAAAGTAGAGGGTCAGCGAAAAAGAAGAAGATCCTCAATGAGATGGATTTACACAGTGGCTGCAACAGTGGGCTAAACATAGCAATGACTGTGAGGATG
The DNA here is from genome assembly GCF_024166365.1 of Elephas maximus indicus. NCBI lineage: Eukaryota > Metazoa > Chordata > Mammalia > Proboscidea > Elephantidae > Elephas > Elephas maximus. The sequence continues at coordinate 38,285,716 of NC_064837.1, read as the reverse complement.
GCGCAGAACTTGGCAGTGTTTCATTCTGGTGTACATAGGGTCACTGTAAGTGGGAACCAACTCAATGGCACATAACAACAACAACATGTATTAGGTATATTAGGTAAATCTTAATATCAGCACAGCCCATGAAGTGAGAAACTGGGTAGCCCTAGATGAAAAGCCTTAAATGCCACTACCCAGGGTATACTATCAGAATGACATGACAGCCTATGATTCATAGCTTCCCCTAGGTCAGCCTCCACTGACATGGTCCCCTGTACTCCCAGTCTGTTCAACGATACAAAAATGTCATAAGTTCAACAAATCAGAAATCGATTCCTTAGAAGACTGGAGTTCTCTCACGAGTTGGCATACCACATTGCGTGTTAACAGGCAATAATACTAAAATGCACTAAAGACCATGTAATTTATTCCCAACATGCTGTTATTCTTTCCAAAACATTAGCTTTGGAGCGGAACGTTTGCTAAATGTTGTCTTTATTTCCAAAGCTTGGGGTAAAGATCATATGCAACCAATGCCTGAGAGATAATTGGCCACTTTACAGTTTCAACCTCAAATGAACTCCCCTGTCTGAGTAAATATCCTGGTAAAAGATCCCATTTTAATAGAATGTGAAAGCTGCAAGAAGGATGGCGCTTACAGATCACAGTATGGTCTGTTAGATAAATGACCAGGAGTAATATTTCTTAAAACCACATTTTGTAGACAGAGTTAACAGAAAGCCCAGGAAAAAAATGCCCAGTGGTTCAGCATTCATGCTTAAATGAAAATAACATGTGTGCTTTCAGCCCAAGATGTGTCAGGGCTTGGAGGCAAATTGGCAAGGATTAATACCAAGAGTCTTTCAGGGGCTGTTCGGCATGTTCCCCAGGGTCTGGTCTTACAGATTTCTCTTAGAGGAGAAAGCAAAGGTGGCTGTGCAAAGCTTTGCTCTCAGAGTTGCCACGAAGAGCCCAGAACATTCCCCTCTTGCGACTGGCTTCTTTTCACTGAGCCAGCATTGAGCCAGAGTCAAATTATTCTTTTGTTTAATAGCTGGAGAGAGAAATATTTTGTGCTTTTAACCTAAAGATGGTCTCTGGCCTTGACAGCAGATCCTTGAGTATTGGGAAGTTCCTGAGAAGGTCAGTTCTTCCAATAAAACCTTAGGGCGCTCTTGCCCTATGCTTACAGTGAGGTCCTTGGTTTCCTCCTTTAGATTATCATCTTTCCTGAGGTCTCCCACATGGTGACCTGGTGACTGTGAGTTATGTTTTGCAGAGTGAAAAATTGTTTTACTGTCTTAACCTCAAATTTCACAGGTATTAGCCCATTAAGAATTTAGATTCCCTGGAATTGAAGGAGAACAAGAAATTGTTCCAACTGTTAATCTATTTGTGCAGAGAGGTGGATTAAATTTCCAAGTCAGAGAAGGCATCTGTCTATTGATCATCCTTAAGATTTCAACTAGTTATTCAAGAAATATTGGCTAAGAACACACTATGGGCTGGGAACTATGCTGGGTCTTGGGGTTCCAGAGAAGACTACCCATGGCCCCTACCCTGACGGCACCCATCATTTGTTGATGATTGGAGAGGAAGAGCGGGAAGGGGGAAAGACATGTGGGGAGTGCTATAACACAGGTGTGTACAGGATATGGTAGAGCGCAGCCCGGGCTGGGTCAGAAGGACTTTGAGGGGAAGTGATTGCTGGGCTGGGTCTTGAAGTAGGAACAGGAGTTGGCCAGGCAGCCAAAAATTGGCAGTTGAATGGAAGAAGCAGATTGGTTGAGGCAGAAGGAGCAGCATATGAAAAAGTGCAGAAACAGAAATAGCACGATGTGGTTCAGAATGACTTGCATGGGTGAGTATGTGTTTTTTGGAGGATGAGGCTGGACAGTTTGGCAAAAGCCAGATTTATAGGGACCTCAATGAGGGAAACCTTCAATGACGTGGACTGATACAATAGTCGCGGCATTGAACAAATACCAACAATGAAGCATACCAGTGATCATGAAGATGGTGCAGGATCAGGCAGAGTTTCGTTCTGTTATACATAAGGTCGCCATGAGTCTGAGCTGACTCGATGGCAGCTAACAATGTAGGAACTTCACATTTGAAGTAAGAGACAGCACTGTCTCAACTGCCCCTGGCTATTCTAACATGACAACTTCTGCCCAGTTCTAGCTTAACATTCACGACTGTGAACATGTCCCTCCCTTTGCTCCAAACAAATAGATCTGGAATCAAATTCTGGCTGTGTCACTAATTATGTATGTAGCCTCAGACAGGTTACTTGACCCCATGGAACCTCTGTTTTCTCTCCTGTAAAATGGGACCCAAATAAGAACCATCTCACAGAGTTATTGTGAGAATTATCGGGATCAAACAAGCACAATGCCTAGCATACAAAAGTGCTCATGAGATATTTGTGGAATCAACTGGGTACAGGAGTGAAAAGGAAACTCTACTGCCTGGAAAACAGCCTTCAGCTTTCCAAACACCAGTAGCTGCCAAAGCAGTCTAGGACACCTGGAAAGAAGTAGAAAAGGGATCTGAACCCTGAAGAAGAGTGACAGGAAGCCAGGAACCCCAGAACCAGGAGACAGTAGGCCAGTAAAGCAGATCAAAGTGGTAGGGATGTGTCTCATGCCAGAACAACAAGGGCACCGCTAGGTCAGGGGTGTGGACGGGAGGGAGCTGGTGGCAGATGCTTGTTCACAGGGCGCCTCAGGGAATGGACGCACAGCAACCCACAGCTTCCTTTTTCCTGATGTCGTCCTGGTGTCCTACCAGGCTCTGGAAAGAAACCAAAAAAGCAAAGAAAAAAGGAAAAATATGCAAAAAAAAAAAAAAGAAAACAGCTGCATTTTTGTATAAAAACACTAACACCCCTTCATGATAAAAAATACTCAACAAACTGGGAATAGACGGGAACTTCCTAAGCCTGATAAAGGGCATTCATGAAAAACCCACAGCTAACATCATACTTAATAGCATGATAGTGTCAGTTGGATACTTCCCCCCTAAGATCAGGAACAAGACAAAGATGTCCGCTCTTGGCACTTCTACTCAGCATGGTATAGGAGGTTTTCGCCAGGGCAGTTGGGTAAGAAAATGAAATAAAAGGCAGCCAGATTGGAAAGGAAGAAGTAAAACTATCTCTATTTGCAGATGACATGGTGTTGTATATAGGAAAACAGATCTGAAGAAGAATCTTGAAAAAAGAAGAACAAGCTGGAAGACTCATACTTGCGATCTTCACAATTTACTACAATTGTGCAGTAATCAGGACACTGTGAGGATAGACACAGAGATCAATGGAATAGAATTGAGAGTCCAGAATTAAACCTTCTCATTTATGGTTGATTAATTTTTGTGTGACATGTGTCCACATAAAACTTGAACACGAATGTTCATAGCAGCATTATAGTCAAGAAAAAATGAGAAAAACCCAAATTTTCAACAACTGATGAACGGATAAATAAAATGTGGTAAATTCATACAATGAAATCCTATTTGAAAATTAAAAGGAACGAAGTACTGATGATACAACATAGGTGAACCTTGAAGCTTTATGCAAGTGAAAGAAGCCAGACGCAAAAGACCACATATTATGTGATCCCATTTATGTGAAATGCCCAGAACAGGCAAATCCACAGAGACAAAGTATAAACTGGCAGTTGCCTTGGGCTAGGGAGAAATGGGAGTGAGTGATTGCTAACAGTATGGAGTTCCCTTTTTGGGGAGATAAAAAGTGTTCTAAAATTGATTGTGATGATGGTTGCATAATTTTGTGAATATACTAAAAACTATTGAATTGTATGCTTCAAATGGGTAAATTGTATGGTATGTGACTTACATCTCAATAGACTTGTCATAGAAAATATCAATAACAATACAAAGGTGTCCTCAATTGAGTGCTTACTAAAAGCCAGGCACTGTACTAAGCCGTACACACACACAGTTTTTACATATATATGTAAAAAATATATATATACATACATATAATTCGACGGCACTGGGTTGTAATATACATGGAAACCCTGGTGGCATAGTGCTTAAGTGCTATGGCTGTTAACCAAAGGGTTGGCAGTTTGAATCCACCAGGCACTCCTTGGAAACTCTATGGGGCAGTTCTACTCTGTCCTATAGGGTCGCTATGAGTCGGAATCGACTCGACGGCACTGGGTTTTTTGTTTTTTTTTATAATATACATAGTACATACATATTTTATCTTACTTAAACAATAACAATGTCAGGAAAGTTTTTTTAAAATCATTATTTACAAAGGTGAAAACATAAGCCCAGGGATACTGGGAAACTTGTCCAAGATCACAAAACTAGTAATGTAGGAGCTGGACCCATTTCTGTCTCACTTTGACTTGTAGGGTCTTATTGAAAGGTCTTGAGTGGATATTGAGCCTTCATGTGTTCCAGGCCTGGGGTAGGGGGGTGGTTCAGAATACTGACCAATCACCAAGCAGGGGAGTCAGTGATGTCTCTGCTTCCGACTTTCTCACCATGGAACTGCGGTGAGGTGTCAGCTCCCAGTAGCTGCTGGACATGGGCTGGAGAGGAATTGATCCTCAATTAAATGTGTTCTCCAGCCTTCTTAAGGCCACATTTGTTCTAGAGTCTCCCTCGGTTCCCCTCTGCCATGTGTCAGAACCGTAATTCTGGGAGTGAGACTCTTGACTCTGCACTCTACCAGCTGATTTTACAGATTATGTCTTGTGTTTGAAGCTGACTCCTGTTACTGTTGGCCCTATCTGCTTGCTTTTTCCAAGAAACAAAAAGTGAGAAGGAAGGTGTTAGGCCCACGAAGACAGAGATGTCAAATAGCTCTCACCAAGGAAAATTTGGATGAGTTTTGGGAAAATGACTCTGAAGCAGATGGATTACATTTTCTATTTGGGCTCAGCAATTAAGAGGAAAAGGGGGGACCAAAGCCAAATGTGCCTGGGATCTTGTCAAATTTTAAATGTTGGAAAACTTTTCAAGATGTTTGACTGAGTTTGGCAGAATCAGTACCTTGACTGTCGCCCTCCGTTCTTGGGCAAAGGTGAATGAATAACCTACAATCATCCAAGTCTTAAAGAAGCCACAGGCATGATTACCCTTTTGTGAGAATGACATGGTTAGTCAGTTGGAACCTTTCAATGGGATATTAACTACGTAGATGGTTATGATCACAGTGTGTTTGAGGACGAGGGTGAAAATCAACTCAAGGAAGAGAATCTGAGCCCCAAAGGGAAGCAAAGTACCCTTTCTTCCTGCTCTTTGGGATCAAGATCAGAGGCTGGAAGAGAAATTGTGTCTTTCAATGACTGCCTCCGACCCCTTCTCTCTACACTCTGAAGAATTTCCAGGAATGAATGGCACAAGCAGTTTGTGCTCAGCTGCTAACGTAAAGGTTGGGCAGTTCAAACCCACCCAGCTGCTCCATGGAATAAACTGCTTCCTTAAAGATTATAGTCCAGAAAACCCTATGGAGCATTTCTACTTGGTAACACATGGGGTCGCTCTGGGTCAGAATCAACTCAACAGCAATAGTTTTTTTTTTTTTTTCTCACCCTTTAGCCTTTCCATTGGATTCTTTAGAATCAGAGCAGAACCAAACTGAGGATGCTCAGAATCAGAGAGTGCTCATCCAGATTTCACCAAACCCAAGCATTCCACAATGAATTAAGTGGAAGGAGAAAGAGGAAGATGATGACGAAGGCATGGGAAAAACAGATGAGTCCTTGCTGAAACACTGAAATGGATACAATGCTGCAGAAAACCAAATACTGTATCTTAAAATTGACATCTCTCATCAGCCTTGAGTTAATTAATTTAATCACAATATTTACTGAATATTCACTATGCTCTATGCACTGGAAAGACAACATAACAGTACATAAAACTCTCATACTCTAATGGACATAATACCTTTGTTATTTGGAGGATATAATGGTAAATTACCAAAGTTTTAAAAAATTAATAGCTTAGTTGAGAAAAGAGGGATAGCTATAGTCACATGTCAGAATATTTACCATGCTACTACACATATTTGTTCTATTTTGCTGATAAATTGTAGCACTGACCTCCTCTGTTACCCCAAGTGGGTTATGTTGTCCTCACCATTGATATGATGCCTTAAGCCTAAAGTTAAATTTTCTAAGAAGGAGAAACAACTAAGTTCATCCTTTAAAATATTTTCCGCTTACATCAATGTGGAGCTAAAGCTTCCTCCATGGAGCTCTCCTTCCTTCTGCTTGTCTTCTCATCATCAGATTGTTTTTATTCACTGAAGAAGAAAAATTTGAAAGCAAAGATATAAATTAGAGCTTGCTAAAGAAGTAACAAATGTGGATTTTTGTTTCAAGGCAAAAGGATAGCTTCCCTTCTCCCACTCCTTCTGTTCGTGCATGTCAATGTTGTATATAAATTCTTTGTGGCAGGAAATGCTATTCTCAGTGTAACCCAGTCCAAGCAATATCAAAAGAGCTCCTCTATGGTAACTGCTGTGGACATGTTAAGAAACACAATTTTTTCAATGCTGGGTTAGCTTCAGCCTTACTTCCCCTGCTTCTACATTCCCAGATGGTCACAGCTGGTTCTATTGACACTCACCAGCTGCTGACTTTGCTCCACCTGAGCTATTCCCGATGGAGATGGGTAATGTAGCATGACTCTCCATTCCATTTTGCTCTTGTGTTAAATCCACTGCCTGGACCCAAGACTCAGTGACCCCCCAGATGACTGAGGGACTCCCACATCTGGATCTATTGGCAGTATTGATGACTATGCGTAACTGGGTAAGTTTAGGTAGAAGCCCCTTTCTCCTACTTTCCTTCCCTATATTCACACAGTGCATAGAACAGAGCTGCAGGCTTGATGCCTTTTCCTTAGTTCAACCAATTAAGTGGACTAGTTCACCAGTCCAGATACAGGAGATCCTAGCTCCAGTGACCAAGCTACTGACCTGGGCCTTCTTGCTTAGAACAAGACCTTGGAGAGACTGCTTACCTATGTGTTAGAATTCTAGGCTCTACTTACTGGATGTAACTTGTTGGTACAGCCATTTCCAAAATGAAGATGGAGATGGGTGTAGCCTGACTTGACCTCCAGCACCTCTAGAGCTATCCCTTATCCAGCTCAGTGTGCATGTTGCAAGCTAATTTCTGTTCCATTCCTAGCTCACCTGCCAGTACTGTAGGTATCAATGCAAAGTTTCTAAAATCTGAGTCTCAAACAGTGAAAATCTATAATTGGAGCAACTTTGTGGTAGGGAGGAAGGCTATTGGTGTAAATCTTTACAGGCCTGTTAGACATTCTCCAGGTTACCTGGCTCCTGATCATAGAGGTAGGCAGACCTGGCTTTCATATTTACCTCTGTTCCCTGGTATAGAACAAGTCTGTGGATCCAATACTGTTCTGGAAGATCTCTGGGATTGTCTCAAAGCCCCATTAATCTCCCACTTGGAACATTCTAGAATCCATAGCCTCAGAGTCCTTGGTGTGCCCAGAGCATAGCATAGATTTCACATTATTGCCAGTTTCTTTCAATGTTTGTATATCCTTATTTCATCCCTCTCCTCAGAATGCTGCTTTGAAAAAAAATCCAACATTGAGTGAATAAATGAATTTTGGAGCAGGAGGAAGGGATCTGGGTATAAAAGTGAAGGAAGAAGAAGCTTATTCAGAGAAGCAGGTGGCTCTTATCTGAGGGAAAGTGAGCTACATCCTCGCCAGGTGCATAGATTAAAAAAAAAAAAAAATCCTTTTTCCTTGTTTAAGAAAAAGAGCAATTGGTCCAAGTACATGAGTCTTTATTAAGTACAGATGGTGCTGTATGCATGCTCTTTCCATCCGTGTCCAAGGCAAGGTCGAAGTCCCTTAATGTGAGCTCTGAGAGCCTGATGAGAAGCCTGTTACTTGAAGCTTGAGAAATGGTCCATTTTCTGACTCTCTTTTCCAAATTCTGTGATTCTCCAAGTCGACCTCAAAATAAGGACGGAAACAAGCTTAAGGCTGTTTCAGTTTTGGGTTGAATGAATGCTTGCTTGAAATAGAGATGCAAAAGGAAAACAAAGGTGAACCAGTTTGATTAGTTCATAGAGAAATAAGTGTTAGATGTTACTGCCATCTAGTGATGGTTTGACACCTGGCCACCAGGAGAGATGAAGAGTCGTCTTTGCACTACAATGACTGTGGCATTGCCCAACAGCCTATCACAGCCTCCCAGGCTCCGGGATGGAAGAGATACCTGGGTGAGCTTCTGACTTACCAGGGGAGGTTATTATGATGAAAAGAGCCACTCTTTACAACTGTGAGAAAAACACGTCTCCTCATATTAAATCCTAAGTCTCTTTGCCTATAATATTCCTTCTTAAAACAAACAAAAACTTCATTGGAACAATGAAAATGGGCTTCTCTTTAAACAATGCTGCGCCTTCGCCAACACCTGGTCACGCATTCACAGAGACCAAGTTATATACCACCTCTCTACCTTGTCTCTTCACAGAGTCATTATCCCTTGATAGAGCACCATCTAATTCCAGGTGCTCTCCTCCTTATCTCTACTTCACTCACTCAGTGGCTGAGGTGAGATGAGGAAGGAGAAAGGAAAAAGAGAAAGAATATGATTGGGTGCCCCTCTTGTACCAGCTGCTCTACAGTAGCTCCCACTATAGCCCTGTAAAAGGAATCATTCCAATGAGAAAGATGAAGAAACTGAGGTTCAGAAGGGTTAGGTACCTGGCCTGAGATCACACAGCTAACTCTAAGTGGTAAAGGTAGAGTTTGAATTGGAGTGTCAGGTCTCATAGCATGAAGTGTTTCTTCAGCCTTGGTAAGCCAAGTGATGCCTTGTGGGGAAAGAGCACTAAGTATGGAGTCTGGAAGGTGCTTCCTCTCCTCAAAAAGGAGCCGAGTCCAAGAACAGCCTTATATGGCCTCCTCTGGCACATGCACAAATGCAGGGAAGGCACAGATGTTCTTGAAAGTAAAGAGTTAGCAGATTTTAGATGCACAAACAGATCCACACCTAGAGCAGAGCTGCAGAAACAGATAGCGACGCAGGGATGCTAATGTCTTCCCCTTCCACTCCTCTGCCTGAAGAAACTGAATGTTTCACGTAGGTGGAAGATCTGTGTCTTTCTGTGTCTCATCTGTGAAAGATGAAAAAGGCAAGAAATGGGAAAAAAGATGGTCTAACCACAGCACTTGTGACCCCTTTGCTTTATGGAGGAAAGAGTACTGAATTTGGTGGAAGGAATATGAAATGAGTCCACTTCTGTCTCGGAATTTGGGCCAAAGCCACAAAGCAGAAGAAAATGGAGACAAACTTGTTTCACTATTTTCCTTTGCCAGACATGACCCCGTCAAGTAAAAGGACATCTTGTCTATTGTGGGTTGAATTATGTCCCCCACAAAAGATATGTTCCAGTCCTAACCTGTATACCTGTGAATGTGGTCTTATGTGGAATTAGGGTCTTTGCAGATGTCATTTAGCTAAGTTAAAACAAAGTCCACTGGAGTAGGGTGGGCTCTAATAAGGGTGTCTTATAAGAAGAGAAGAGGCACAGAGAGGGAAGGCGGCCATGTGAAGATGGAGGCAGAGCTTGGAGTGATGCATCTACGAGTCAAGGAATGTCACTCTAAGTGGCAAAGAACCACCGGAAGCTGGGAAAGGCAAAGCAGGATCTTCCCCTGGAGGCTCCAGAGAAAGAGTAGCGCTGGTGACATCTTGGTTTCAGATTTGTAGCCTCCAGAACTGCTTGAGACAACAAATTTCTGTTGTTTTAAGTCACACAGCTTGTGGTACTTTGTTACGGAAGCTAATACATTTCTCTTTTCCCTCAATCTTTCCTTCCAGTTCCCTATGTGTTGGAGGTGGAAAAGACCCCAAAGGAGGAGGGTGTGTTCCAAGAATGAAAGAGCAGACCTAAGCCCCACTCCCCACTGAAGAGCCCAGAGCCATGGGAAAGCTAGCCCTGGAGGGAAAGGAGGAGAGAGGGAGAGCCCTCGCTATTCAATCAGAGAATTAAATATGAGGTTTACACTGAAAACTGGATGGGACCGAGCCAGATTTATAAAGCCTGAGTAGGTATATAGGTCTAAGATTTGCCCAAGATGTTATCAAGGGTGGGGGACAGGAGCTTCCAAGGGCAGTGAGTGGGAAAAAATATTTCATGCTTAGACTTCATCTATTCAGTCAGTTCACTGTAGTGGTCGTAAGAGTTCAAGTCTAGACTGTGTGACCTTGGGCAAATCATTTACCACCTCTGAGCCTCAGTTCTCTCATCTATACACTTTGGATGATAATTTAAAACACACACACGTGCATGCACACACACACGCGTGCACACGTACACACACACACCCCTCACAAGGTTGTGGAAGGACTTTCTAAGTTTTGGAGTGCTGTTTTTACACCTCAGTGGGCGTCCTGGTTTTCCACTTCATGCTTGTGTGACACCAGACAATGCTCCCAGCTTTCCTGGGCTGCAGCTTCCTTATCTTCAAAACAGGGCCATGAGTCATAGGGCTAATGGGAAGATTAAATGAGATGTGAAATTGCTTTTTATTTTGGAAAGTATTTTCTACTTGTAAAGTCTTTCATGCATGTCTCCTACTGTCTGTGTTTCTGTAATACCAAACATGTGTAGCATGTTGTATTAAAGCCTAAGAATTTATATGATTTAAACTGCTATTGACGATAACATGATTACGGTCAACAACTAACCCTGCTCATGTGAGCAACAGCCCCCCCCCCGCCACCCCCGCCTGCTCCCCACAGAACTGGGTCTCACGCTTAGTTGTATGTGGTACAGGAAACTCCTGATGTCTGGGTCTCACCCCCAGAGGTCCTGATTTAATAGGTCTGGGTTTCCAGAGGCTTCCATTGTACAGTGGCAGTTGAGAGCCACAGGGTGGGAAGACCTGCTGTTTGGCATGAATGGTTGCCTCCTTCCTTGTTAAGTTACCTCTTTTGTCTTTTGTTTGCCTCTGACAGCTGTTACCTGTACTGCAGTTTTGTTTTGATGGACTAGAAATAACGCTGATTTGGGTCTGATTTCTTGGCTAGTCAGTGATTTCTGGCTTAGTTTTTTACCATTTTGATCAACTAATTTATCTTTTTTAGCTTGCAAGATGAATATGCACCCATCACCTTAAAAATAAAACTCGGTTGATGAATTTCTGACTTTGAAGGGAAAGATAACATCATTACTGTGGATTTGAAAGAGGGTTGGTTTCCTTCTCACCATTCGAACAATAGCTTTTATTTTTAAGAAGCCAAAGTATCTTAGGAGGGTCATGATTGTTGTTTTTTGGGTAAGCGGAAGTTGCTGTAGTGAAAAAGACTTTCTGGGAGAGGGTTTAAACATGTTTAGGAACACAAAAAGGTCCCTAGGTGGTGCAAACGGTTTGCACTTGACTGCTAACCTAAAGGTTGGCAGTTCAAGCCCACTGAGTGGTACGGCGAAAGAAAGTCCTGGGGATCTACTTCCGTGAAGATTACAGCCAAGAAAACCCTATGGAACAGTTCTGCTTTGTAACACGTGGGATTGCCATGAGTTGGAATCAACTGGATGGCAACTAACGAGAACACGTGAGCCAGCTGCTGCCAGGCAGATGTGGAACTGCCTCTGCAGGAGAAATATCAGACTTTGGAAAGGAGTGGCTAAAAGCTTGAGGTCAAAATGGATGGTACAACGGCAGATGTGTTCCTAACAGAAAACCCTGTTGACCATGGGCACCATCTCTTCTGGTCCAGTGGGTAGGGAAGGGGCAGCAGGCTTCTTCCCTTCAGCCAAAAAATGAGAAGACTTCATTCAATCAACTGCAGGCTGTAAAAAAAGAGGTCTGAGACTAAGTGGCTTTCTTCTTCTCCTCTCCTCTTCCTCTTTTGCCCTGGAAGGGGCAAGGATGAAATGCCAGATTAAAAAAGCAACCCAGTTACTGACAGTTACTGTAATGCTCCCAGTCTCAGCTGCTCTGCTAACTCCAGGGTGTAATTATCCTTGTACTTAATTGGAGGTTCAGGAGAGCTGATCAGCTCGCTCTATTGTTGCATAATTCAGGAGTTCAGTTCAAACTTCCTTAAAAGCCTTTTCTTTGCTTTTGGTCCCAAACGACCATTTTGCAAGCAGTTCTTTTTGGCGAGAGCAATCAGGGTGGAGTGCAAGGCTGCAGAGATCAGGGCAGGTAGCAAGGCCAGACAACTGGGAGTGGGGAGCCCTGTCCCTGTCCGCCAAGCCCTGTCCCTGTCCCCCATCCCTGCTCTGCTGCTAATTCACCTGGTGGTATTAGCCACGCAACCAAACTCTCTGGGCATCAGTTTCCTTCCTTAATAATGAATGAGAAGGCGGAACAGGATCAGCATTTCCAAAAGTGTGTTCCCTGGTACACTAATCTCTCGAGATGCTTCTTAAAGAAAGGGTTCTGAGCCTTAAATTACTTCAGGAAATGCTGCGTACTAGGTCTGCCTCTGCTGTGTACAATAGATTGCCTTAGTCAACATTTACTTCAATATCCTTCTAGTTTGCATTTTCACATGTTAGGGACCAGAAACCCAAGCACTACATTTCCCAGATGCTTTTGCGCTAGAGTTCTAGATATAATTTACACTACTAGTAAGATGAGAGTCCCTGAGCGTGAATGGTTAATGCACTTGATTGTTAACTGAAAGTTAGGAGATTTGAGTCCACTTAGAGACACCTCAGAAGAAAAGGCCTGGCCACCTACTTTTGAAAAATCAGCCATTGAAAACCCTGTGGAGCACAGCTCTACTCTGACACACATAGGGTTATCATGAGTTGGAATCGACATGACAGCATCTGGTATCAGTAAAATGGTGAGATGAGACCAGTGGTAGTTGAGTGGTAGAATTCTTGCCCTCCATGCAGGAGACCTGGGTTCGATTCCTGTCTGTCAGCAGAGGCTTGTATGTTGCTTGAAGATGAACAGGTTTTAGTGGAGCTTCCAGACTAATACCAGCTAGGAAAAAAAGGCTGGGGATCTACTTCTGAAAATCATTGAAAACCCTATGAATCACAATGGTCCAACCTACAACTGATCATGGGGAAAGCATAGGACTGGGCAGTGTCTGCGCTCTATTGTGCATGGGGTCGCCATGAGTTGGGGGCCGACTCGATGGCAGCTAACAACATTTCAGTAAGGTGCATTTTGCAAGACATGAACTGAAGTAAGTGGGCAGACAGACACCCATTTCACCCGTGTGGATTTAACTGGTGTGGTCTAACTCTGAAGCCGGTAGTTCCCTGGCTTCCTGGTTGTGGCTTCGTTTCCTTAGTGAGCCAGCACCATGCTGTGGTTCTGAGAGCTATTCGTGAGGACCTAGCCTGGAGCTGGCTGTGACAGCCTTCCAGCAGTTTTGTAAGCACCCAATTCCCTCTACGAAATCCCGTGCTAATTCACCTGACAAGAGTGGTTTTGTTCTCTGCAACTGAATTTGGGCGGTACACAGCTACTTGGGTAGTCACAAAACACACAGGCCATGTTAAAGGTTCTAAAATTCCTGGCAGTCATGAAACCAGTTTCAGCTGGTAGGGCTCAAACTTACTTTAACTGTTCACAGGGAAACAAGACATTCTGTTGATTCTTCATATACCTTTCATATTTCAAATGCTCATGCTGTTAAACTACATAGTGGAAAAAGCAGAATATATTTTATTTATTGTCTTTGAGAGGATAAAGCAGAGGCAAAACCTTTAGCCTTCAGGAAATTACAAATTCAGATCTACATTTTGCATCTTCTTGTTATTTTTTTGTTGTTGTTGTTATTTTTAGGTGCCATTGAGTCAATTTTCGACTCATAGTGACCTCATATGACAGAGCAGAACTGTCCCATAGGGTTTCCTAGGCTGCAATCTTCATGGGAGCAGATCACCAGGCCTTTTTCCCACGGAGCTGCTGGGGGGTTCAAACCACCAAACTTTGGGGCAGCAGCCAAGTGCTTAACCGTTGCACCACCTTCCCTGATATAGACTATGCCGTTGAGGGGTTGATGGAGGTAGATGTTTATTACTCTTCGGCTTCCCTTTCTGTCTCTCCCTCCTTTGTAAGGATTCTTTCTCACAGATGTTTTGATTCACTGGGTCTGAGACGAGACTCCAGGTTCTGAGTATTAACAAACACCCCAGGTGATTCTGGTGCGGCTGGTACATTATCTAGTCTTTGTGAACAACTACACAAGCCTCAGACTGAAGGGGAACATCTCCAGCATACACTCCTGGTTGTCTTCCCCCAGCCAGTTGAACCTTCCCCAACCAACAGAGCCTCAGCCCAAGACCCAGCTACTTCAGGAGTCCCCCTCCCTCTCCAGCAGTCAGCAGGGTTACCTCAGTTCCAAAATGAATATTTTAGCCCTTTTCAATCAGTTATTTTGCCATAAATCAGCAACAGCCTCCTGAGGTTGTACTGGTTTCCCTCTACCCAGCATTTATATAACACACTGTAATCGCTCTGTCACTGTGTTATTGGAGTTATATTTTTAAATTTCTCTCTCCGATGAGGATATGTGATTCTTGAAAGCAAGGACTGCGTCTCAATCTGCATTCTCTAGTGCCTAGAATGCTGTCCAGCACCCAGTGATCTATTATTATTATTTTAACACACAGACTCATCCTTCCCGTAAAATGCTTACCAACTCAGGACCTTTGATGGAGGAAAACCCATTGCCATCGAGTCAATTCTGATACAGCAACCCTATAAGACAGAGTAGAGCTGCCTTACGGGCTTCCCAGGCTGTGATCTTCATGGAACAAGGAGCTCTGGGGATGCAGTGGTTAAGTGTTTTACTGCTAACTGGAAGGTCAGAGGTTCAAATCCATCAGCTAGCTGCTCCTCAGGAGGAAGATGTGGCAGTCTGCTTCCGTAAAGATTACAGCCTTGGAAACCCTGTGGGGCAGTTCTATTCTGTCCTATAGGGTCACTATGAGTCGGAATCACCCAGAGGGCAATGGGTTTAATCTTTGTGGAAGCAGACTGCCACATCTTTCTCCCAAGCAGTGGCTGAATACCAACTTTTGGTTAGCAGTGAGCTCGTAACCACTGCACCACCAGGGCTCCTTTTGAGGGGGGAAAGAGGAGCAAAAACTTCTGCTCCAGGAAGTCGTGGAATGAAGTACACAAATTGCAAATTGTTCTTCTCTCCTTTGTCACCATTTTCAGTTCTTTTAAGTCTCTTGCCTTTGTGTACGTTTGTGTTCTCTATTTGCTTGCAGTTCTTCCAGAGGCAAGTGTGCTTGACTCAAGGAGTCACTAGGGCCTCCCCCTGAGTGTGTTTTCTGAATTTATGAAATGCGGTATGTTCCTAGTTTTTTGAAGACGGTTGTGTGTAATATTTACTACTATGGCTTACACATACATGTATCCAAGTAAGTCCTGGCTCAGCATTCTGGGCACAAGGGAACATTCCCTGGATAGATCTGCTTGGTGGGTTAACACATTTTGCTACTATCTTAGTCATCTAGTGCTGCTATAACAGAAATACCTCATGTGGATGCCTTTAGCAAAGAAATTTATTTCTTCACAGTAAAGTAGGCTAAAAGTCCAAATTCAGGGCGTCACCTCCAGCAGAAGGCTTCTCTTTCTGTCAGCTCCGGAAAAAAAAAAGGAAGGTCTTTTTCGTCAATCTTCCCCTAGACTAGGAGCTTTTTGGTGCAGGAACCCCAGGGTTCAAAGGACACATTCTGCCCCCGGTGCTTCTTTCTTGATGGTATGAGGTTCCCAACTCTCTGCTTGCTTCCCTTTCCTTTTATCTCTTGTAAGATAAAAAGTGATGCAGGCCACACCTCAGGGAAATTCCCTTTACATTGGATCAGGGATGTGACCTGGTAAGGGTGTTACAATCCCACCCTAATCCTCTTTAAAATAAAATTACAATCACAAAATGGAGGACAACCACAGAATACTGGGAATCATACCCTAACTAAGTTGATACACGTATTTTTTTGGGGGGAGGGTGCATAATTCAATCCATGACAGCTACATATCAATTACTGTTTGTGTTCTTATAGACCCAGAACATTGGAGTATGATTTACAACAGCCCATGTGTTTTGACTGGGACCAACAGCTAAGTTGAGGCCTGTGATGGTTAATTTTATGTGTCAACTTGGCTAGGCCATGGTGCCCAGTCGTTTGGTCAAACACTAGTCTAAATGCTATTACGAAGTAGTTGTTATTAGGTGACATTGAGTCAGTTCTGACCCATAGCGACCCTATATACAACAGAACAGAACACTTCCCAGTCCTATGCCATCCTTGTAATCATTGCTATGTTTGAACCCATTGTTGGAGCCACTATGTCAATCTATCTCATTGAGGGTTTTCCTCTTTTTCGCTGACCCTCTATGTTACCAAGCATGATGTCCTTCTCCAAGGACTGGTCCCTCCTGATAACATTTCCAAAGTATGTGAGATGATGTCTTGCAATCCTTGTTTCCAAGGAGCATGCTGGCTGTACTTCTTCCAAGACAGATTTGTTCATTCTTCTGGCAGTCCGTGGTATATTCTTCACCAGCACCATAATTTAAAGGCATCAACTCTTCTTTGGTTTTCTTTTTTCACTGTCCAGCTTTTTCATGAAGTAGTTACAAGTGATTAAATCAGTGGGCCTTAAGTAAAGCAGATTAACCTCCATAATGTGGGTGGGCCTCGTCCAATCAGTTGAAGGCTTTAACAGCGAAAAGAAAGTCTTCCCTAGGGTGTATTCTGCCTCTAGACTACAGATAGACATTTTAACAGGCTTCCTCACTCTTTGCTATTCTTGTCACCTGATCTAGGGATTTGGGGACACAAGACTTCGGGAATCACCAGCCTATCCCCTGAACTACAAATTTTGTACTTGCCAGCCCTCAACAATCACATGAACCAATTTCTTAAGTAAATCTCTCCCTTTCTGTACGTGTATGCACACACACACACATATGTATATGTACACACACACACGTATATATATAGTTGTTGTTAGGTGCTGTTAAGTTGATTTTGACTCATAGGAACCCACTGTGACAGAGTAGAAGTGCTCCACAGTGTTTTCTTGGCTGTAGTCTTTACAGAAGCAGGTTGCCAGATCTTTCTCCTGAGGAGCTGCTGGGTGGGTTCAAGCTGCCAACCTTTCCATTAGCAGTCAAATGCTTAACCATTGTGCCACTGGGGCTCTCTCTCTCTATGTGCATATCTAGAGAACTCTAAGACAAGGCCTTTTGGGAGCTCCAAATGACTGTAACAGATTCACCACAGTTCATTGTAAGTGGTTTGGGAGTCTGAAGGGAAGATTCTTGTCCTCTGGGAATACGTTTCCTTGGTTTTGCTTTTTTCGTCAGGTGTTTCCTGGAGAATACTGCATGGTGTTGCAGGATGGAGGCTGAGGGTGATAGAGATGAGTTTTGGATATATTCTCTTTGGAAAAATCACTCATGGGAGTTTCAAGAGTTAAGTCTGAGCAGAGACTAAGCAAAATCATAGATGTGAGGATGTTAGAGCCAAGAGGAACCTAAGAGATAAAACGATTCAGCTCCTTCATTGGACAGATAAGAAATCAGAGGCCCAGCACCTTACGCTGCAAGTGTGAGGTACAGAACCAGCATTCCCAAACTTGGAAGCCAATGCTCTTTTCTGAATACCACAAGGGGCCTCTACAATTTTTGTTTCTAAAGGAACAATCAGGAAGGAACTTCAATTGTGTCTTCTACATAACTCCTCTAAATTTCCTTAAACGCTTTTTAAAAACGAACAATTCATTGCTGGGTGGAACAAATGGTTAAGTGCTGGGTTACCAAATCTAAAGGCTGGTGGTTCGTATCTACCCCGTGGTATCTGTGGAGAAAGCCTTGGAAATCTACTTCTGAAAAATCAGCCATTAAAAAAAAGGAAGAAAGAAAGGAACGATTGATCCTCAGTGCATGTCCAAGTAGGAAAGCATTTTTGCATATTGAGAAAAACAGTCTTTGAGTTGCCCAAGGACCTGCCACTCTGATACACCTACACCCCCCTACTGTTTCTTTAAGCAGTGCCTGATTTCATATTTAGTGGTGATCAAAGTTTTTTTTTTTTTAAAGTATGGTTCCCAGACCAGCAGCATCAATATCACCTGGGAAATTGTTAGAAAGACAAACTCTTGAGCCCCACCCTAGACCTGCCCAATCATAAACTTGGGGGTGGTCCTAGCTCTCTATTTGTATAAGCTCTGCAGGTGACTCTGATGCACACTCCAGTTTGAGAACCACTGAGAGATTTCGGACTTTCTTTACACAATGTGATTTTAGAAGCCATTAAAATGTTCCCTGTCCTACAAAAGACCCTGTCTTCTGCCTGCTGTTGGCTGGAATGCCTGCTCTTCAGAGTTATATTTTTAGATTAAGATATCTAGCTTGTGGTTATCCTGGAATATATAACGGCTTGAACCTTCAAATCCTTCACATGTCAGTGCGTACAGCCTTATCAGTAATCTCCTTAAGTGTGGATTTTGATGGGGTGTATTTGTAAAGAATTCATATTTATTATAAATCAGCAAGGAGCCCTGGTGGTGCAGTGGTTAAATTTCTCAGCTGTTAACTGAAAGGTTGGCTTTCAGCTGCTCCACGGGAGAAAGATGTGGCAGTTGGCTTAGGAAAAGATTTACAGACTTGGAAACCCTTAGGGGCAATTCTGCTCTGTCCTATAGGGTCACTATGGGTTGAAATTCACTCGACAGCAGTGGGTTTGGTTTGGCTTTTTTTTGTTGTTGTTATTATAAATACCATATTTTTATGCAAATAAGGCATGCCTTCTATATTTGTTTGCCAACAGCATCTTCCTCCTTTCTCCCAGTTATTTTCGTAAGCACACTATGCTAATTTCTTTTTCTACAGCAAGGTAAAAAAATTGGCATAGCTGCACTTATGAAAATACCTCGAGGGGAGGTGAGTGGGTGTGGTTGGCAAACAAACATAGAAGCGTTGTTATTTGCATAAAATACAGTATTTGTAAGGAGTCCTGGTGGTACAACAGTTAAGCACTCAGCTGCTAACTGAAAGGTTGGTGGTTCAAACCCACCCAGTGGCTCCGTGGGAGAAAGATGTGCCAATCTGCTCCCATAAAGATTACAGCCTCGGAAACCCTGTGGGGCAGTTCTACTCTGTCACATGGGGTTGCTATGAGTTGAAACAAACTTGATGGTACCTAAAAACAACAATGTAACAGAAACCTACTGAATCTAGTAGTCAAGAAAAAGTAGAAGGATTTGGTAGAATGGAAGAGGGTGTCTCATGGAATATAAACACAGGGAGCAGCAAATCTCAGGAACTGACTCAAACCAGGGCCTGAAATGCCCACAGCGATCTTGCTCGTTCCTTCCCACTTCTTGCTGAGCACTGACATTCCCTGCCTCTTGGTCCATATGGGAGAAAACAACTACAGCCTGCAGCTCCCAAACGGAACAGGTTCAGTCACCAGGAGCTTCAGGCTGTAAGGGTTAACACACTTGGATACTAGCCAAAAGGTTGCAGGCTCCACCCAGAGGTACTTCAGAAGAAAAGGTCTGGTGAAAAATCAGTCGTTAACAACCCTGTGAAACACAATTCTACTCTGACACACATGGGGTCACCATGAGTTGGACTTGACAGCAACTTTGTTTCTTTCTTTTTTTTTTTATTGTAGAGTAGAGGAGATATGGAAAAGTGCAGAGAAGCAGGGGGACAAAAAAGAGTGAGTTTCTCAGGTGATGATTCGAAGGGTTTAGGCAAGTTAGTATCTGTCTTAGGCTGGGTTCTCTAGAGAAGCAAAACCAGTAACACATATAAAGAGAGAGAGAGCGATTTACATCAAGGAAATGGCTCATGTGGTTGTCGATGCTGTAACATCCCAAAGTCTGTGGGTCAGAAAAGAGGGTTCTCCTGATTCACGTAGCCACAGGGGCTGGAGAACCCAAGATCGGCAGGTTGGAGAACAGGGCTGTTGCTCACAGGCTGTGAAGATCGATGAATCCCAAGATCGGCAGACGAGACCACAGGTAAGCTGCTAACTCAAGCCCCAGGAACCAGAGGTCAAACGAACAGGAGCCAGCTGCAGGATCCAGAACGAGCAAAAGCCTCTGAGCCCCACCGCAATGTCTGTCCACACTGGATATAGGCCACACGCCCAAGGAAACTCCCCTTCAACTGATTGGCTACTCACAGCAGATCCCATCATGGGGGCGATCACATATAAGATCTCAACAGAGAAGTGATCATTATACCACTGCCAAAACACTGAGAATCATGGCCCAGCCAGGCTGACACACGATCTTAACCACCACAGTATTCTTTACCCTTTTCTTGTCAAACTACCACACGCTCCAAGCACCATAAAAGGTTAACCTCCTGCATTGTCCTGCTTTTCCTAGCCTCCATCATGATCCTCATGAATGTTTTGCTTAAACCTTCCCTGTGTTCCTCATTTTCTGATTTTCGTTTTGCTGCTGGCTCATTGATTTACTACCTTTTCAGGCCTCATCATTTTTTAAAATTTTGATACTCCAAACAGTCTCAAATGACCTTGTTGTTACTGGTTGCCGTCGGGTAGATTTCGACTCATGGTAATGTTACCGCAATTTCGCGAGTTAGAGCCTCCTGCCGCAAATAGCCAATTCTTGAGACAGGGGTGAGGTGGGTAGCAAGAGGTTTATTAGATATACTGGTATATGGAGACAGAGCGGAATGATCTCCTCCTAAAGTCGTCTGTCTCACCAGACTACCCATCAGTTCGCGTTTTTAAGGGAAAAGGGATCATAAGTTTTAGGGACTTGTGGAATGTGCACTCTCTTTCTTCTGTCTGGTTTTGGTGGTCGTAACTCAAACATGCTGATCTTTTCCTGCCATTATCCCATCAGTTCAGGGGGTAGCTGGTGCCATCCTTCGGGGGTAGCTGGTGCCATCCTTTGTCTTATTTGACAGGCTTAGATCAATATCACTTGTTTTCCACAGTCTTAGAGGAAACATTGGTTAACGCTTAACCATTTGGGGAGCTAACATCAGGATCTTACTTGGAGGCAGAGATGGGCTAGGGGAGGGAAAGGAGAGAAAGAAGAAAGAAGAAGGAAAAAAAAATTGGCTCAGGTGCTGTTCAAGACATGGCTGAGCAGCCTGTTTTCAGTAACCCCATCTGCACAGAGTAGAATTGTGCTTCATAGGGTTTTCAAGGCTGTGATCTTTTCGAAGCAGATTGCCAGGTCTGTCACCTGAGGCACCTCTGGGTGGGTTTGAACTGCCAACTTTTTGGCTAGTAGTCGAGCACCACTCAGGGACTTCTGTTATGACCTTCGGTCCCCTTTATCTATTTCAGTTGCGAGGGACAGACACCAACTTAAGCAAACACAGGGGATTTCTCAGCTCACAGAATTACAGGATGCAGGGGTAGTCTCACCTCAAGAACAGCTGGATATGGTAGCTCAAACGCCGTCATGAGGAAGTTTACCTTTCCTTATCTCATGGCTCAGCTTTCCTCATTGCTGGCTTCAGCCTCCAACGGGCCAAGCAACTCCAGTAGAAAGTCAGTCCTCTCTCCTGATAGTCCCAACAGTGGGCAAGCAGCTGTCTTGATTCCTGCTTGGGTCCCTAGGCTGACTGTTACCAGCAACTCCAAAACAAAACCCATGCCATCGAGTCGATTCTGACTCATAGCAACCATATAGGACAGTAGAACTGTCCCATACAGTTTCGAAGGAGCAGCTGGTGGATTCCGACTGCCAACCTTTTGGTTAGCAGCCAAACGCTTAACCACTTGTACCACCAGGGCTCCTAATCAGTAACTGGAACCAAGGAAATGTGCTATTTGATTGGCCCAGTTGGGTCACAGCGTGGTGCCCTGGACTGGGGGGGTGAGTCGGCTGAGTCTGAAGCACATGTGCCCAAAGCGTTCTCACTAGATGGGGGGTAGACACTGCGTAGGCAAAGCAAGAAGTGTCTAGTGTATCTTCACCCTCAGTTCACGTTCTTTTTTCCTTCTATTTTGCAATCGGCTAGTAAATGCTGTTCTTGGTTCACCACGTCACTACCTCATAGACTCAATTAGTTTATGCCCACCCTGCAGGAAACTAGGAGTAAGAAAATGAGTGCTTTATGAGCTTGACCAAGGTGTTATCTCGTGAAAACCAAACAATGCAATTAATATGATTTCCCATTTCATTAAAAAAAAAAAAAAAAAACCTAAGTTTTCAGTTAGATTTTGCTAAATTTCGTTTTTGCTCCCATAAATGTTTTCTGAAAACTTTGGCAGCTGATACTATTTATATATATTGTTAGGCACTGACAACTTGCTTTCAACTCATAGTGACCCCATGTAACAGAGCAGAACTCCCCTACAGGGTTTTCTAGGCTATAATCTTTACAGCAGTAAATCACCAGGTCTTTCTTCCCTAGAGCTGCTGGGTGGGTTCAAACAGCCATCTTTTCAGTTAGCAGCCAAGTATTTAACCGTTGATCCACCAGGGCTTCTTATTTATATATAATAGAAAAAAGATAGTGACTGCTTTAGCCCGCCATTGCACATGTACCAAAGAAAAATACCAAACCCAGTGCCATCGAGTGGAATCTGACTCATAGCGACCCTGTAGGACAGAGTAGAACTGCCCCATAGAGTTTCCAAGGAGCACCTGGCGGATTCGAACTGCTGACCCTTTGGTTAGCAGCCATAGCATTTAACCTCTACGCCACCAGCGTTTCTCATTGTACATTTAATTCTCTTTTATTTAACATATCAGGTGCTCCACAATCAGGATAAGCCTTGAGAACAAGGCTTAGCGAGTGAGTGGGCTTTGCCAGCTGATGGGGTGTGATATGCACAGACCTTGCCTCATCTATCTCTTTGATGCACCTTCCTCCAGTGGCCACCTACGAAGTGTTTGTGCAGAGCTGGGGTGCTTCCTGGGTGATCTTTATGGATGATGGGGTCGCTCTTTAGCAAAACAGACTGCTGCTATTCACAAATATAGTGTTCTTCTCCTTAAAGTTCTCCTCGGGTCTAAGATGGAATTATCAAAGATGTTTATGAATATATGATCGATCTCAATCTCCTGTATTTGTTCTGCCATTGTCTTTTCCTGCAATACATTCAAGTCTTGGTTGAAGTCTCATTTTCTCCTCCCGTGAAGCCTTTGGTGATCACCCTGATGCTAAGACTGCATGAGTCAAAAATGGACACATAGCCCCTGATTTAGTAAGGGTGACCAATAATAAACCAAAATTATACAAAAATAACCTAACTTTATCTTCCAATTGTGATGGGTGCTAAAAAGGAGGATGTTAGGGGAGTGTACAGCAAAGGGACCTGACCTAGCATGGGGAGGGAGGCGGGGTGGTGAAGACCTTTCTGATACTGATGTTTCAATGGAATCTTGGAGGAGTAGCAGTCTGGTGATGCGGGGCTATGTGGGGGTGGGGTGTAGTTTGGTTACATTTATGGCAGGAGGAACTGCAGGAGGGAATTTGGCATGTTTGAGAAATGAAAGGGCAACAGTGTGACCGGCATGTAGTGAGCAAAGGGGATAGTGGCAAGAGATGACGCCAGGAAGGAAGGTCAGACCAATGATGTGGGGCCTTGTGAGTCTATTATGTTCTAAGGACTTTAGACATAATGCTATAAGAAGTGGGCACAATATTTAACAAAGAACAATCCAAATAGATTTTCATTTGGGAAGGCCTGTTCAGTTTCTGTTTGCATTGTGGATTGGGGAGAGGCAAGAAAGGGTACAGCAGACTATTGAGTGCTGTCATGGACTGAATTGTGTCCCCAGAAATATATGTCACCTTGGTTAGGCCATGATTCCCAGTATTATACGGTTGTTCTCCATTTTGTGGTTTTCCTATGTGTTATAAATCATAATCTCTACCTGTGGTTAAAGAGGATTAGGGTGGGACGTAATATCCTTGCTCAGGTCACATCCATGATCCAATATAAAGGGTGTTTCTTTGGGGAGTGGCCTGTACCACCTTCTATCTAACAAGAGATAAAAGGAAAAGGAAGCAAGCAGAGAGTTGTGGACCTCATATCACCAAGAAAGCAGTGCCAGGAGCAGAGCACCTCCTTTGAACCTGAGGTTCCTGCGCTGAGATGGTCCCAGTCCAAGAGAAGTCTGATACATTATGAGAACCTTCCTCCAGAGCCAAAAGAGAGAGAAAGCCTTCCTCTGGAGCCAGCGCCCTGAATAGGGACTTCTAGCCTACTAGACTGTGCGAAAATAGATTTCTCTTTGTTAAAGCCGTTCACTTGTGGTATTTCTGTTATAGCAGCACTAGATGACTAAGACAAGTGCATTCATGTAGCATTGTGTTATCATTGGGAATGCACTTTTATACTGGCACTTGTCTTTGGTAAACATGTCTCTTGGATGACTCAGAGGCACTTAGAGCTCAACATGTCCAAAACCTATCTCATAATCTTCTTCACATGCCCTCCCTCCCTTCCAACCCTAAACCTGGGCTCCATTCTTGGCAAATAGCACCAAAATACATTTGGTTTCAGAAAGGATCTTGAATCTTTGTATTTCTTCCTCTTCCTCATTTTCCATTCAAATCCTCACCAAAGATGTCGATTTTACTTCCTTCATGTCTCGTAAATCTAACTGTATCTCTCCATCTCTGTCACCACCACTTGCTTAAACCACCATCATCTCTTGACTGGAGAGAGGACTCCCGCCTCTTCACTAACCTACTTGTACTCACTCTGCCCACTCCTATTGATCATATTGCCCTCCTGCTTAAAATCCTGTAGTGACTTCCTTTGCTCTTGGGATATAGACAGAAATCCTTAACGTGACCGCCAAGCCCCTTCAACACCTGACCTTAATCACCTCTCAGCCTCATCTCTGCTCCAGTCACAGTGAATTCTCTCAGTCCTATCATTGCATCATGCTCCCTTCTACCACAGGGCATGGTCCTCTGCCTAGAGCCCTCTGCCCTATTCTCTTCACTTAGTTAACTCAGGTTCCTACTCCTTCATTTAGTTACCTCTTCACTTTCCAGTCTTCAGTTAGTTGCAAAGTGAAGAACTCACCACTCTTTACTCATATTCCTTCTTCACCTCTCACTTCATGGGTCACTTCCTCAGCAAACACCTTCTAACTTCTCAGACCAGGCCAAATCCTCTTAGTAGAGAGTCTCAGAGTTGTATATTAAGTGCTTACCACAGTTGCAATTTCACATTTGCCTCATTTAATTAAGTTTGTTACCCCTGCTAGATTGTAAGCTTTATGAGGGAAAGCTTAGCATTGGTTTCTTTCTCACTATTGTAGCCCAGAGCCTCAAAAGCCCTCAATAGCATTTAATGAATGAAAAGTGACTAAACACATATCAAACAGTGCTCTTTACTGAAATATAACGTAAACCACATGCTTTACACACATCATCCCAGAGCTTACCACAACTGAGAAAATAACTTGTGTATATATATATATATATATATATATATATATATATATATATATATATATATATTTAATTTTAAAGATAAGGAAAACTGCAGCTCAGAGAGTTTAACTTCCCAGAGGTTACAGAGCTTGTAAATGGTACCTATCCAGGATTAAAATTCAGGTCTATCTGTTTCTAAAGGCTGTGCTGTTTCAACTATAGCATACAGAATGTTAGGGCTGGGGGGAACCTGGAAAACTTTTGGTCTAACGCCATCATCCTGCTGAGAAAGAAGCTGAGATTCATGGCTTAAAAAGAAAAGACATAGGTGGTCACATAGAGGGCCAACAACATAGCTCTCCTGACTGTGATCTTCTATATGTCATTTTGACCTTTCAAGTAAAGAATGGGAGCTGTGACATAATAGACTGGCTTATTTCGTAACCACCCATAATCACCAAAAGTGGCCACCCAGACCAGGGTCAGAGTTAGACTATACCTGGAGCAAGGAATCATAACAGATTTCAGGGTAGGGGCTGCAGAGGGAAGGAGGGAGCATGACTGAATGAAAAATAAGACCAATTTTCCTGCTGCTAATTTAAAGCTACAATTGTTACCATAGCCACACACTCATTGCACACAAGATGAATAAGTAGATTCTCCAGGGGGAATGGCATAAACTGTGCCTTGGTGTACCTTACTTGGGGAAAAAAAAAAAAGCTTGTATAATTCTAATCCAAAATTGTATAAGCAGGGCTCTGCATCCATGTAGATAATTGTTCTTAATGAACCCACAACTACCAGAAGTGAATGACGTGCTTGATGCTTGATGAGGCCATAGAAGAATAACCTGTAATTAATGTGTGTGTGTGTGTGTGTGTGTGTGTGTATGAGAGAGAAAGAGAGAGAGGGAGCAATACTGATTTAAAATCATAGAATGTGAGAACATTCTGGAGGGGCCCTTAGAGATTTTGCAGTTTAGCTCTTTTATGGGAGAAGAAACTGTGGGTCATTCAGGAAATCCATATTAATAGTGGCCTCCTTTCAGAACTGAAGACTCCAAAGTGCTTCTTGAGGCCCTCAAGCATTTGATATCCCAGAGGCTCCCAGAGTGGAGACTAGTTGTAGGCGGTGGATCATTCAGGGCAAGAAGAGCCTCGTGGGTCTAGAATTTCTCCACAGGAGAGGCTTAGGGTGGTCTCTCCTATGCGAGAAAGTGGAGGTGGGGCTGGGTAAGCACGGAGAGGTCCCAGGATACTTGAATTTAAGTCCTACCATGGTTTTTTACTTAGATTACATTTTGATTGAGTTAGTCTTAAAGATAGTAGTGTGATACAACTCCCCCAGGCTACCCTTTCCTGCTACCACTGAGAAGAGTCCTCTGGTTTTCTACTTCATTTCTCCAAGTGAGACTGATGACAAGGTCTGTGGTTTTGGATGCTTCTCTAAGGAGATATAGGTCTGGATCTCAGGCTGATATCCCAAGTGAGGAGAGGGTCACCACACCTGGGGCGAGGTCTAAGGTATGAGCACAGAGACCATCACGGAATTCCTGGAAGAGTCCCAATTCCAAACACTCCTCTGTGATTCCATAGGTCATTGTTAGATTGCATACTCTGATTATTTACACAGGAAACATTGTGTCTGGAGGCATGGGCATGGTGAGTCTCATTCTGGCAGGCTCTGTTTTAAAGTTTTCTCTTTTTGCTACATCTCTTCCTATATCGATATAAACAAAAATGCATCTTTATCTATCCACCTGCATACCTATCTTATCTCCTCGCCTCTATTCACCTATCTAGTTAGCTCTCTTTATTGAGATGCAGATGCGAGTGTGTGTGTATAGAATATATATATTCTAATATTTACATATATTCCAATATACACATAAACATACATACATGTGTATATATACATATATGGTAATGTACATATATTCTAATTACACATATTAGAATATATGCATTCATATATATATATTCAGCAAACATATATATTCAAATATATGTATATTCTCAGCAAACATTTATCGAATGCATACTATATTCAGGCACATTCATATATGCTTGAGTTACTTCAGTGCCAACAAAAACAAAAGTCCTTGTGGAGTTTACATTTTAGGGAAGAGACAGAAAATAAGCAATAAATATAAAAAATAAGTCACAATTGAAAGGCATACAAGAACTAGAGCAAGTGGAATGGGGCTGGGGGCAGGTTGCAGTGTTAAATAAGGTGGCCAGGAGAGCCTTGGTAAAGTGACACTTGAGGAAGTACAAGTGAATATTACCTAGGAGAGGCTCCTAAATCTCAAAGTAAATGGGAACTGTTCAGTTTATGTTATATGGTTTTTCCATTGCTGCATTTTCACTGAGATTTTGGAAGGCCCAGGGAACCGTACATTGTTAGATCAATTCTTGAATGGGCAGAAGTTTGGCTGAGAAAAGCCAGATCCTCAGTTAATCAGAAAGAGACTGCAAAGAGCCAGGCTTTGGCTTAAAAAAAATGAAGAACCAGACTGGAAAGATCAAGGCCAGATCTTGATGACAGTTTGGCGTCAGCTTGGAGGCGTAAAGAAATTGGACAATTTACGGCCGGCCAGTGAGGTTGCATCATAATTCCTTGTCTGCACAAGAGCTCAAGGGAATGAACAAATAAGTTTTCCGGTTCTATTTTCAGTTGATGGTGCTCTCCTTTTGTATGGATTTCAGACTCTTCAAAGGTACTCTTTAGTGGCTGACTTTTGTTTCCAAATGAAAACTAGAAGAATGATGTTGGAATTTGATAGAGAGGATGGGTAAAAGAAGGGTTCGTTCTCTCTCTAACCCTAGGAAGAACTGTTTTGGATTTCAGAGTGGGCTAGCTGCTGTTTAGATAGGCTCTGGAAAGAGCATATGGTGTGACTGTAGCCTGCCAAAGCAGAGAAGACCCAAAAAAGATAGAATTACTTACTGCCCGTAAGGGAGTGTTCTAAACCCAGGAAGCTGATTCATAGACACTACTGTCACCCTGTAAACACATTCAAAATGAAATACAGACTGTATTACATGTATCAGTCTATCCTACATTGATAAAACCCAGCCACTGTCAATAGCTCGAAAAAAAAACCCACTCTCATTACTCATTATATTAATTCCCATTGTCACATTATTTCTTTTCATCTCAGTCTTGCTCTTTTAGGTCCTGGATGTTGGGGCCTTTAATATGATTCCTGATTTTATTGACGGATGAGTAGACTACATGAAATCCTTCAGTGGCTTCCCAATTCCTTTAGGATAAAATTCAGGTGGCTTATAAAATACTACAAAGTTCTTTTGATCTTTCCCCTGCCTACCTCTCCGAGCTTGTCTTCTGCCTCTCCCCTGTAGGTGTTCTTCCTGCTGCCAGCACTTTTTGCTGTTCCCTGAATAAATCACACTGTTCCATGTGGCAGTGTCTTTGCTCAATGTAGTTCCTCTGCCCAGAACATCCTTCCCTCTCTCACCCACCCAGCTGGATTTGTCACCTCCTTTTGACAGTTTCCTTAATCTTTCTTTTTCCCTCATGCTGGATTGGGTTGTGAGTCTCATGGCACCTTGGGCATACCTCTTCCATGGCACTTACCAGCTTGTAATGTAGTAGTTACTTTTTAGTTTTGCTTTGTTTTCTTATGTCACAGTCCAAGAATTTCTTGAGGGCAGAGTGGAAATAATCTCTTATTCCAGGTTCTAAAATAGGACCGCACTGCCTAGCATATATAGTGGTTCAACACGTGTGTGTGTGTATGTGGTGTGTGTGTGTGTATGTGGGGTGTGTGTGTGTCATTGAAATGAAGCATTGAAGGTCTCAAATGTTGCAAAATCCATGAGATAAAGATAGGATCTTCTTGGCAATCATTAAACTAATGTTAGTGACAGAGACAGACTCAGTAAATCATAGCTATTATTTTTAGAAGAGGCCATTTTCTAAGCCCAGCAGTTCACCGTGAGTAGTTACTGAGTCCTACTGACTTCTCTGCAGCTCTGAAGGGAACTGATAGATTTTGATGGGGGGAGGGGATAAATGGATGTTCATTTCATTTATTTCCACAGTTTTTAAACACTGAATTTCCACTGTCCTCATATCAACTCCAACCAGTGTAGATACTGTTCCATAAACAGAGTTGATCAATTTGTAGTTTGGTAGAATATTTTGCCTTTGACCTAAGATGGACCAGCTAACGACCCTATCTGTGTAAAACCACTATAAATCCAAATTAGGAAGCAGGCAGGATGGGATTACAGGACACGCACGCAGCTTCTCTCTAGGCCTCCCTCATATTTTTCCAGACTCTCTGTTCTCCACTTCTGTGCTCTGTGCAAAGCCAACCTCCATTTCTACACCACTGCCTATCAGAACCTTCCTGTCTTGTACCTCCTTTCAGAGCTTTGGCAGATGACCGATTTGCCAATCTCTATTGAACAGTTTCTTTTTAAGCTGCCAATGCCACAGAGTCATAGAAGCTTAGAGTTTTGACCCTTAGCAGTGTCTAATACAACCCCTTCATTTTGCAGAGGAGAAAACAGAAGGTTTACAGATAAAAAATAACAACAATGACAAAAAAAAAAAAAACTCACTGCCATCGAGTCGATTCCAACTCATAGAGACCCCATAGAATAGAGTAGAACTGCCCCATAGGGTTTCCAAGGAACGGCTGGTGGATTCAAACTGCCGACCTTTTGGTTAGCAGTTGTAGCTCTTAACCACTGTGCCACCAGGGCTCCAGAGAGAGGAAAATAATCAACCGAAAGTCATAGAGCTGTCAGAGCCAGCACTTTTGTCAGGTCCTCTCTAATTTCACAGCACAGTCCCACAGATTCAGGCTCAAATCCTTGCTCAGCCATTCTGATCATATGGCTGTGGGAAAATTACTTAAGCTTCCAGAGTCTCGGTTTTGTCCTCTGTAAAATTCAAATAGTGGTAGCTTCTACCTCACAGGGTGTGTTATGAAGGTTAAACAAGAAAAAATATATAATGAACTTAGCATATGTGCTTGACTACCAAATGAAAGATTGAACTTACCAAGAGGCACCTTGCAAGAAAGGCCCGGCGATCTATTTCTAAAAGCATAGGCTTGAAAACCCTCTGGAGAACAGTCCTACTCTGCACACACAGGGTCGCCATGAGTTGGAATCAACGTAATAGCAACTGGTTTGGTTTTCTGGTTTAGCGTAACCCCGGACACTCAATAAATGCTAAACAACGTTAGCATTCTTATGCCTTGCTGAAGGAGCCCTGGTGGCGCTGTGGTTAAGCAATCGGCTCCTACCCAAGAGGTGGGCAGTTTAAATCCACCCGCTGCTCCACAGCAGAAGGGCGTGGCAGTCTGTTTCCATAAAGATTACAATCTTGGAATCCCTTTGTTCTACCCTGTCCTATAGGGTCACTATGAGTCGGAATCACTCCAGGGCAATGAGTTTGGTTTTGGTTTTTGGTATGCTTTGCTGAAAGGAGCCCTGATGGCCCAGCGGCTAAGTGCTTGGCTGCTAACCAAAGAAAGTTGGTGGTTTAAACCCACCCAGTGGCTCCTCGAAAGAACCAAAAACCAAAACCAAACCCAGTGCCGTCGAGTCGATTCCAACTCACAGCGGCCCTATAGGACAGGGTAGAAGTGCCCCATAGAGTTTCCAAGGAGCGCCTGGCGGATTCGAACTGCCGACCCTTTCGTAGCACTTAACCACTAACCACTAGCCACCAGGATTTCCCCTTGAAAGACAGGACCTGGTAATCTTCTTTGCTAAAGATTAAAAAAAAAAAAAAATTTTTTTTTGGGGGGGGCAGTGCTACTCTCACATGGAGTCGCCGTGAGTTGGAATTAACTCCACAGCATTTAACAACAACGATAGGCCTTGCCGAGGTCTTAAAGCAGGATTCTAGGGGAGATATTTTGGATCAGGTACCCTTTGAGCTCTCAAATTCGCCAGTGAATGTCCTATATTTTGATCATGCTGTAGCTCATAGGTCTTTCAAGATAAGTTGCACATTTCTCAGAACTCCTCAGTTATTTATATTCAGCCTACCTGAGAAAGAGACGCCCGTGAGCGTCTTCTGTCTCCTTTGCGCTTCTAGGCCCTCACCGATCTGCGTTGGTATCCCCGGTGTGGCGACCGCTGCCTCTCCCGTTCCCCGTAGCTCCGGCAGCCTCTGGGGAGGATTTCGGCCGAATGCTCCAGGGGGCAGTGTGGTAAAGCCTAAGAAAGCAGCGTCGCCTGAGGAAAGCCTGAGCCATTTTTACATGAAAATGTTTACCCTGGAAATTAAATTATATTTGGGATTTTGGGTTTCCCCTCCCCCATCCCCACTGTGGGAGGTTTTGGAAAGTTACTGTGGTGACCAGCACAGTCAGAGGGCTGTTAGCATTTCAGCGCTGCCCCGTCCTTCAGCACCTCGGCCCCGAGGGACCCTCCGCACTTGGGGGGCTGGGACTCTGGCGGAGGTCACTGGTTCCACGCGCCCACACATTCTCCCATCTTGAGCCACTTTGAATCAACAGCTTGGGATAAACTTCAAACCTAAGTCAGATGGTTTGAGAGGGGTGTGTGTATGTGTGTATTTTCCAAAATATTTCTGAGAAAGTAGCTCTTCAAATGCTCCCTGTGTACCCATGGGTTCATGCCTACTCAGAGCTTGTTTCCCTGTGGAGTCAAGTTTTCTCCTCTGTCAAATGAAGCATTAGATAAATTCAGAGGCCCCTCCCAGCTCTGACATTCTAGAGCTCTAGGTATCCAAGAATAGAAAGAAATCTATGAAAATAACCCTTGAGAAATCCCTCCTTGCCCTGTGGTTACTAGGAACTAGTCACTCAACGCTCTTGATAACTTGAAGACCAATCATTCCTATTCTCTAGGTATCCTTTTAATCAGGTCATCGTTTACCACCAAATACATATTTATTGTGTTTTATCACGTGTCAGGGACTGAGCTAGATCCTGCATATAAAGCAGTGAAGAAAACAGACACAGCCCCTATTTTCATGGAGTTTACAAGATTAGTGGGGGTATAGAAGCTACACAAATGACCACAAAAACAAAGTGTAATTAAAACTTGAGGTGAGTGCTGTGCAAGAAAAGGGTAAAGCCTAAAGGGGATCTTAAAATTTAGAATTACAGCCTGGAAAACCATATGAGGCAGTTCTGCTCTGTCACGTGGGGTTGCTCGGAGTAGAAATTGACTGGATAGCACCTTGACGCGTGCATGATGAATTGAGCATTAGGGGTTGGGGAACGAGGAAGTGGTTTTTTTATCTAAGGCGTAAAGGATTTATAGAAGGTAGCCAAGCAGATTTTACGTTGTACTACGTATTAGAGCCAAAGGATGAAATCAAATTATTGGCATAGAATGGCTAATTGAAAGTGGTGGCACTGGCCCTATCTTTTCATATGCAAGGAAGAAATTAATCCATTCTAATTCTCAATGGTTGTTAGTTTTAATAACAAAGTCTGTGGAATGATCAAAGAATCAAGTATTTCCCAGTGAGAAGAAACCTCAGAGGTCATCTGATTCAACCCTATTTGTGATGGTTAAGATTGTGTGTCAACTTGGCTAGGCCATGATTCTCAGTGGTTTGGCAGTCTTATAATGTTGTCATCACTTCCCTGTTGACAGTTGATATGTGATCACCCCCATGATGGGTTCTTCTGTAAGTAGCCAATCAGTTAAGCGAGTTTCCTTGGGTGTGAGGCCTCCAAGGAATATAAATGGACGTTCTGGCAAGGCTCGGGGGCTTTTTGCTTGCGATGGATCCTGCGGCTGGCTCCGGTTCATCTGACCTCTGGTTCTTAGGACTTGAGCTAGCAGCTTACCTGCGGTTTTGCCTGCTGATTTTGGGATTCATCGATCTTCACAGCCTGTGAGAAAGAGCTGTGCTCTCTGACTTGCCGATTTTGGGTTTGCTAACCCCTGCTGCTGTGTGAGTCAGGAGAAGCCTCTACCCTGACTCACAGACTTGGGATGTATCAGCGTCTAGAACCGTGTGAGCCATTTCCTTGACATAAATCTCACTCTATATATACATATTTATATGCTTTACTGGTTTTGCTTTTCTAGAGAACCCAGCCTAAGGCATTATTCTTATTTCATAATCTCCTCGAAAATCTGCTGAACAAGTATCATCAAGAGTCTGACAGGGGACTCTGTCTTAAGTGGTACTTTTTCCACTTTTGACAGTTCAAATTTTTTCTTTCATTGATGTCTATATTCTTCCTTACTTAGATTTCCTCTGCTAGACCGTAAGCTCCAAATCCAAAACACCAAACCCATTGCTATCAAGTCAATTCTGACCCATAGCAACCCTAAAGGACAGAGGAGGAGTGCCCCATAGGGTTTCCAAGGCTGTAAGTCTTTATGGAAGCAGACTGCCACATCTTTCTCCCACAGAGCAGCAGATGGGTTTAAACTTCTGCTCTTTCGGTTTGCACCTCAGTGCTTTAGCCTCTGCACCACCAGGGTTCCTCTGTAAGTTCCACCAGGACAGAAATGTTTTCTGCTTTGTTTGATGACATATCTCAGGTGTCAAGAACAGTGACTACATATAGTAGCTGCTCAAAGCATATTTGTTGAGTGAATGAATTGAGGCTAAAATAGGCCTGCTTGAATTTTTGCTCATTGGTCCTAGTTCTGCTACCTAGAACAACAAAGAACAATCTAATATCTTGCTTAAGGACAATCTTACAATAATTTAAAAATAGTTTTCATTTTTTAGTGATTCTTTTCTCTCTATTAAATATCTCAATTGATGTGGTTTTTGAACCCCTTTTGATTTTGGTCAGGTATTGGGATCCAATGAAATGGTATTTCAGTACACATCTACTTTCTCATATTATCATCCATCCATGGCTTCTGTATTTTGTCACATAGGTGTGTGTTTTTCTTTAACCCTTACCTCTATGTGCATTCTCTGTTTAATAAGCCTAATCACAAAAATAAATTAATTTGGAGGGTTCTGCTTCCAGTTAGGATGTAGATATAGATGAGCTGATTCTAAAATTTGTATGGCTTGTCAAAGGAACTAGAAGAGCTAAAATAATTTTGAAAAAGAATTATAAAGTTGGAGGAATCATAGTATTTGATTTTAAGACTTACTATACAGCCTTGCTTTTATACAGCCACAGTAATCAAGATAGTGTGGTCATAGTGAAGGAATAGACATATAGATCAACGGAACAGAATAGAAAATCCAGAAATAGACCTACAAAAATATGGCCAACCGATTTTTGACAAAGGTACAAAAGCAATTCAAAAGGGGAAAAGATAGTCTTTTTAGCAAATGGCACTGAAACAAGTATACATACATAGAAAAAAAAAGGAACCTCAACAATAATTCATAGATCCAAACATGAAACGAATGATCGATCATTCATTTTGATCATAGATCCTAGATCTATGAATCACAGATCTAAACATAAAACACTGAAGTATAATATACATTAGATCAATTTTATAGAAGCAAACATTTCAGAAAAAGAATCAATGAACTTGAAGACAGTTCAGATAAAAAGGACCAAAGTGAAACACAAAGAGAGAAGACTGAAACAAAAAACTAAACAAAACATCAGTGTTCTTGGGAAAATATCAAGTAGTTTTATATGAATGTAATCAGAATTCCAGAACAAGAATGAGGCAAAATAATACCTGAAAAATTTTCCAAACTTGAAGAAAAATAGCACCATAAATACAAAAAGCTAGCAAACCCCAAGCAGGATAAATACACAGAAAACCACACATATGCGTAGCATACTCAAACTGCTGAGAACCAAAAAGAAAAATACTAAAAGAAAAATAAAGGGTAAATTCTAAGAGAAACAAAGACTTATTACATACAGAACAGCAAGATTAATAATTAACACTTCTCAGAAACAATACAAGCCAGAAGACAATGGAACGACATCTTTAAATTGCTATAAGAAAAAAACAAAAAGAACTGTCAATTTAGACTTCTCTATTGACTGAAAAAGTATTTCAAAAGCAAAATAAAGACATTTTCTGATAAATAGGAGTCGAGACAATTTAGTGTCCGCAGACATGCTCTCTAAAATATAGGGTTATTTAGGTTATCTATTTTTTCTTTAAGGATTCTATGGGAAAAATATTAAACAATTTAGGAAGCATCAAAAGAAGATGGAAGGAATACAACAGTCACTATACCAAAAAAAATTGGTCACCATTCAGTCATTTCAGGAGGTACCATATGAGCAGGAACAAATGGTACTGAAGGAAGAAGCCCAAGCCGCACTGAAGGCATTGGCAAAAAAAAAAAAAAAAAAAAAAAAATCCAGGAGTTAACAGAA
This sequence comes from Elephas maximus indicus, assembly GCF_024166365.1. Classification (NCBI taxonomy): domain Eukaryota; kingdom Metazoa; phylum Chordata; class Mammalia; order Proboscidea; family Elephantidae; genus Elephas; species Elephas maximus. The sequence goes on along the minus strand of NC_064837.1, from coordinate 38,250,053 downwards.
TACCAATCGAGGTGTTTCAACAAATGAATGCAATGCTAGAAGTGCTCGCTTGTCTATGCCAAGAAATTTGGAAGACAGTTGGCCAACCAACTGGAAAAGATCTGTATTTATGCCTATTCCCAAGAAAGGCGGTCCCACTAAGTGCGGAAATTATTGAACAATATCATTAATATCATACACAAGTAAAATTTTGCTGGAGATCAATCAAAAGTGGCTGCAGCAATATATCAACAGGGAACGGCCAGAAATTCAAGCCAGATTCAGAAGAGGACAAAGAACCAACCAGGGATGTCATTGCTGATGTCAGATGGATCCTGACTGAAAGCAGAGAATGCCAGAAAGATGTTTACCTGTGTTTTATTGACTATGCAAAAGCATTCAACTGCGTGGATCATAACAAATTATGGATAACATTGGGAAGAATGGGAATTTCAGAACTTAATTGTGCTTATGAGGAACCTGTACATAGATCAAGAGGCAGTTGTTCAGCAGAGCAAGGGGATACTGCAAGGTTCAAAGTCAGGAAAGGTATGCGTCAGGGTTGTATCCTTTCACCATACCTATTCAGACTGTATGCTGAGCAAATAATCTGAGAAGCTGGACTATACAAAGAAGAATGGAGCATCAGGATTGGAGGAAGACTCATTAACAACCTGCGATGTGCATATGACACAACCTTGCTTGATGAACGTGAAGAGGACTTGAAGCACTTACTAATGAAGATCAAAGACAGTCTTCAGTTGGATTACACCTCACCATTAAGAAAACAAAAAAATTCACAACTGGGCCAACAAGTAACATCATGATAAATGGGGAAAAGACTGAAGTTGTCAAGGATTTCATTTTTCTTGGATTCTCAATCAGCACCCATGGAAGCAGCAGCCAGGAAATCAAAAGATGCATTGCATTGGGTAAATCTGCTGCAAAAGACCTCTTTAAAGTGTTGAAAAGCAAAGATGTCACCTTGAAGACTAAAATGCGCCTGACCTAACCTGTGGTGTTTTCAATTGCCTTCTATGCATGTGAAAGCTGGATGATGAATAAGGAAGACAGAAGAAGAAATGATGCCTTTGAATTGTGGTATTGGAGAAGAATACTGAGTATACCATGGACTGTCAAAAGAATGAACAAATCTGTCTTGGAAGAAGTACAACCAGGATGCTGCTTATAAGCAAGGATGCGAGACTACGTCTCACATTCCTTGGACATGTTATCAGGAGGGATCAGTCCCTGGAGAAGGACATCATGCTTGGTAAAGTAGAGGGTCAGCTAAAAAGAGGAAGACCCTCAATGAGATGGATTGACACAGTGGCTGCAACAATTTGCTTTAAGCATAACATAAGATTGTGAGAATGGCACAAGACCGGGCAGTATTTTGTTCTGTTGTACATAGGGTCACTGTGAGCCAGAACTGACTCGATGGTACCTAACAACAACAACAACAGCTTTTTCTTGAGTGATTTTCAGTAGTTTGGGTCTTTCAAGCAATTGGTTTAGCATAACTTTTTGAGTTTATGGGCAAAGAATTGTTTGTTTTTTTACTATTCTTTTTAATTTTTGTAGGGTCTGTAGTGACATTCCCGCTCTCTTTTCTGATATTTGTATTTTGTATCTTCTCTTTCTCTTTCTTTCTTGATTTATTTGGCTAGAGATTTACCAGAAGAAAAAAAAAAAAGAAAAAGAAAAGATAGTGCAAGCCTAGATTATCTTTTACCAATGCAGTTGTAAAATATAACCTTTTTTAAAAAATAATATTTATTGTGTTTTTGGTGAAAGTTTTACACAGCAAATTAAGTTTCCATTTGAAAATTTCTACAGAAATTATTCAGTGATGTTAGTTACATTTTTCACAGTGTGTCAATATTCTCTTTAATTCTGTTCTGATTACTGTATTTCCAGTACTCTAGTTTACCTGCCTCCTTATCGTCTCATCTATGCTTTAGAGTAATTGCTGACATTTTATTTCATCTAGATTTTTTTTAATGTAAAATATAATCTTTAATGTTTTATTGAGGAAACTGCCCATGAAGGCAAAAATGCCCAAGGCCTATGGAAGTCATAGTGCAACCCTGCCCTGGAATTACATAGATCGTAAATTAGTTGGTAATCTTGATCAAGTTATATAACTTTAATATCTTTGTCTGTTTTCTCATCTACAAAGTAAGATATAGTAATAGTACTTACCTCATAGGATTTTAAGATACGAAAACACCTATTTTTGCTCATGGGGTTGGGGGTTGGGAGGTCACTGGGGTCTGAGTAGCTGTATGCCTACATAACTCATTCCCAGTAAAAACTCTGGGCACAAAGCATGAGTGGAGCTTCCCTGGTTAGCAGAGCTTGGCATGTGTTGTCACACACTGTTTTTGGGAAAATTAAATGCATCTGTGTGACTCTACTAGAAGAGGGCACCTGGAAGCTTACACCTGGTTTCTCTTGGACTTTATCTTTTTGCTCTTTTTCCTCTGTATCCTTTGACTGTAATAAACCATAACCATGAGTATAACAGCCTTTCTGAGTCCGGTGAATCCTTCTAGCAAATTATTGAGCCTGAGGGTAGTCTTGAGGACCCATGATACACACAGATAAAAGATGAGACATTCAGTTAATTAAAGGTATGAAGCAAAAAAATTAAATCAAACCTTAAGGAACCACGTTAAAGCAATTAATGGTATGTACTTAATCTTTTTAAGTGTAAAACTAATATGAGTCAACATGCAAATTATTGCTGTTGAGTCAATTTTGACTCATGGCAACCCTAAAGGACAGAGCAGAACTGCCCCACAGGGGTTCCAAGGCTGTGATGTTTATGGAAGCAGACTGCCACTTCTTTTACCTGCAGAGCAGCTGGTGGGTTGGAACTGCCAGCCTTTGAGTTTGCAGTCAAGCATGTAACGACTGAGTCAGTAAAGATAATAAAATTAAAAAATCAAAATATGCTGTTAGAGAAGATAGGAAGGAGGTATGAAATTTATCTTAGGTAATTAAAAAAAATTAAATCATAATGATTCCAACCTCTAAATAGTTTTCATAATCTCTTTTATCAATCTTGGAGGGGTATGTTGGGAAAATAAGAGTTAAGGTTAGTTTGTATTTTTTCTTTTTCTATCCAAGTTAAAGACTACCCCAGCATAATCCTGTTCTTATAAGGTTTCAAATCTATTTATTATTTTGTCTTTGTATAAATTAAAAATATCTAAAGTGATATTCCCTTAATGTTAAAAACCAAAAGAACAAACTCATTGCTTTTGAGTCTATACAGAATCATGGTGACTGACCCCATGCGTTACAAAGTAAAACTACTTCATAAGATTTTCTTGGTTGTAATCTTTATGGAAGCAGATTGCCAGGCTTTTCATCTGCAGCACCACTTGGTGGGCTTGAACTGCCAACTTTTAGATTAGTAGTTGAGCAGAAACCATTTGGGCGACAAAGGGGCCTAAACAGTTGACATTGAGTCAATTCTGACTCGTGGTGACCCCATGTGTGTCACAGTAGAACAGAGTAGAATTTTTTTTTTTATAATTTATTTTGTTGTTGTTGTTGTTGAGAATATACACGGTAAAAACATACATGAAGTTTCTGCATGTACAATTCAGTGACATTGATTACATTTTTTCAAGCTGTGTAACCATTCTCACCCTCCTTTTCTGAGTTTCTCCTCTCCCATTAACATAAACTTACTACCCTCTAAGGTTCCTATCTAATCTTTCAAGTTGCTGTTGTCAGTTTGATCCCATATAGATAGATCTTAAAAAGCACAATGCTCAAGGCAGATATTCTTTCAGAGTAGAATCTTTATGGAAATAGATCACCAAGACTTTCTTCCAAGGTGCCTCTAGGTGAGCCTTTTGGTTAGTAGCCAAGCGAATTAACTATTTACACTACCCAGGGACTCCTTAATGTTAATAGTGGTTATTTCCTGGTGGAAGATTTAAAGTGACATAATAAAGCTTTCTTCTTTATACTGTTACTCATGGGTAAAATTATTATTTTTAAAATCATCTTTATTGTGCTTTAGATGAAGGTTTACAGAACAAACTAGCTTCTCATTAAACAGTTAGTGCCCATATTGTTCTGTGACATTGGTTACCAACCCCATGACATGTCAACACTCTCCTTTCTTGACCTTGGGTTCCCTATTACCAGCTTTCCTGTCCCTTCCTGGCTTCTAGTCCCTGGGCTTGTGTGCCCCTTTAGTCTCGTTTTGTTTTATGGGCCTTTCTAATCTTTGGCTAAAGGTGAACCTCAGGAGTGACTTCATTACTGAACTAAAAAGGTTTCCAGGGGCCATATTCTTGGGGCCTCTCCAGTCTCTGTCAGGCCAGTAAGTCTCGTTTGTTTTCTCCAGCTCTGTCTGGGACCCTCTATTGTGATCCCTGTCAGAGCAGTCAGTGGTGGTAGCTGGGCACCATCTAGTTGTACCAAACTCAGTCTGGTGGAGGCTGTGGTAGTTGTGGTCCATTAGTCCTTAGGACTAATCTTTCCCTTGTGTCTTTAGTTTTCTCCATTCTCCCTTTGCTCCCAAAGGGGTGAGACCTGTGGAGTATCTTAGATGGCCGCTCATAGGCTTTTAAGACCCCGGACACTACTCACCAAAGTAGAATGTAAAAAATTTTCTTTATAAAATATGTCATGCCAGTTGAGCTAGATGCCTCCTGAGACCATGGTCCCCACAGCCCTCAGCCTAGTAATTCGTGGCTAAAATTATTTGTAATGATCATGTAATAATTTTACAAAAAGTTTAAATATTTTTCCTTCAAAATAAAACTGGATAAACAAACAAACAAAAAATCCTGTGATTCTTTCCACAAGTTAAATTGTGACCTAAGGGATCATTGAGATTTTTCAAATTGTAAATACTATCAAGCTGGTTCTGACTAATGAGAAATGAAGAAACTCATGGGACCATCACCCTCAGAGGGCATTCCATCTACTTCTTACTCTGGTCTCGTCTTCCTGTTGGGGCTTTGCTCCCTCCCTGCCTCCTCATCTCTTTTTCCTCTTCTGTCTGCATGTACAGATTCCTCCACTCTCCTATGTGAATTGCAATTTAAATCCTACAAACCACATTGTGGGACTAATGGATCTAAAGAGATTTTCCCTCCCTGCCTACTTCTCCCTCTGAGGGAACCATATTTATTGTTTTAATTAGAGCACCAAGCTGTAGGAGGAAATGCAAGTCTTCAGCTCTTCTCCCAAAAGCTTCCATTCGGGGAGGGAAGGCAACTTGGAAAGCTGCTGCTGTAAGAAGTGCCAGCTGGATAATTAGTATTGTGTGGCTAAGAGTTAAAAAAAAAAAAAAAAAAGTGGGGGGGGGGATGTGACTTAGTGTATTGATGTTGTCTTTGTGTGGAGGAAGGAGCAAGATGTTGACATTCATCTAACCTGCAGCAAATGTCATCAAATTGCTGAGCTGGCTTTCTCTCTGTGTTGAAAGGAGAGACTAATTCCCCACAATTATTCCCCCAGGGAGCATTAAATTTGCCAGCCAATTAAGACAAGAAAAGACAAGGTTTCCCAAGGCATTTTGGGAGTTCAGCAAAGTCTGAATAAGTCATAAGTTTTTAAGGGCATACCCTGTAGTTGTGTCCAAGGGTGGTTTCCAAAATAGTTAATGGCTGCTAAGGCATGGCCCAGAGCAATCAGAATAGAACCTAGCCACTATGCTGTACACGTTCATTATGCTTCAGTATCAACCCCGGCTGAGTCATTTGTGTAGGATATACCTCTGTTTTGTTTAAGAGAAAGAATGGAGGGCTTCGTTGGTCTCTAGAAGAAGAAATTATTCCTAGGCAGATTTAATGACTTATTATAAATTCTGAAAATGATCCTCTATCATTCATCTATTCATTCAACAACCACGCGCTGAAGCCACTCTACTGCAATGATAAACAACAAAGAGAACGCTACTCCCCGAAGGTTTACTATTTAAATCAGGGGTCAGCAAACATATTTAGTAATGGACCAGATAATAAATACTTTCAGCTTCGCACACCATACAAGTCTCTCTGTCAGAGCTACTCCACTTTGCTATTGTAATGTGAAAGTGGCATAGTCATTACATAAACAAATGAACATGGCTGTGTTCCAATAAAACTTTATTTATGGATATTGAAAGTTGAATGTCATATAATTTTCACATGTCACAAAATATAATTCTTCCTTTTTTTTTTGGATCACTTGAAAATGTAAAAATCTTTCTCACCTTACAGGCTGTAGAAAAATAGGTGGCAGGTCAGATTTGGCCCTTGGGCTGTAGTTTGTAGGGTTGTTAGTGGAGGGGATCAAATCACTAGGGTCAATTATCTGGTTTTGAAAGTGGAGTGATGCAATAAAAATGGCATAGGAATATGCTCACAAATGTGTGAATAGTAGAATCTTAGTGTTGGAAGAAATCTCTGAGACCATTTCCATCTCGTTGAACCCTCAGAGGGCATTTACCTCTTCTGTACAACAATTGCAACCAGGAGCCCCAGCCCTGTTTGCGTACTTTCAGTGTCAGGGCATTGGCAACTTCCAAAGGCCTCCCATTTCACTGTTGGACTATAGCATTTTCATAGAATTTGTACTTTCGTTAAATATAAATGTACAGACATAAATAAAAAACAGTGGATCCCAGGAAGACTAATCTAGTATCCTTATTCTATCCCTTTGGTAGGGCTTGGGGAATAAATATAACCACACTTTTCATATGACATAATTTACAGACAGCTATCCCAACACTTCTAAACTATTTCATATAGATAATATTGTTTGCCCATTTTTGGTCACATAATTTAAGTGCTTCTAATTGGAAGGTTAATATGCATAATTCTAGCAAAGATGTCACTTTGAGGACTAAGGTGGGCTTGACCCAAGCCATGGTATTTTCCATGTGAAAATACCTCATATGCATGTGAAAGTTGGCCAATGAATAAGGAAGACTGAAGAAGAATTGATGCTTTTGGATTATGATGTTGGCAAAGAATATTGAATATACCATAGACAGAAGAATGAACAAATCTGTTGGAAGAAGTATATCCAGAATGCTTATTAGAAATAAGGATGGAGAGACTTGCCTTATGTACTTTGGACGTGTTATCAGGAGGGACCAGTCCCTGGAAAAGGACATCATGCTTGATAAAGTAGAGGGTCATGGAAAAAGAGGAAGATCCTCAGTGAGATGGATTGACAAAGTGGCTGCAACAATGGGCTCAAACATAGCAACAATTGTGAAGATGGCACAGGACCAGGCAGTGTTCAGTCTGTTGCACACAGGGCCACTATGATTTGGAACTGACTCGATGGCACCTAACAGATGCCCTATTCTTCTTGATTCCTTCACATATTCAATATTTGCTCATTTGTTCCCAGTGTGAAGAAAATTAAAAAGAAGAGTTGGGAAAAGAAAATTAGATTGTCTCCTTTTCAAGTGGTGATTCAAAACACATTTGCATAATAATAAGACTATGTGCCAATGTGCCCTATTAAAATTAATTTGCTTATATGATAAAGCTTTTGAAACAGGAGACACAGCTTAGTTTGGCCTTAAAAAGTGCTAATACCAAATAAGCATTATCACGGCAAAATTGCCAACGAGCGCTATTAACTGTTTCCGTGTTTTCTAATCTTTATTCAAATATAAGGCAACCTTGTTGAAACCCAAACCCACTGCCGTTGAGTCGATTCCAACTCATAGCGACACTATAGGACAGAGTAGAACTGCCCAATAGAGTTTCCAAGGAGCGCCTGGCAGATTCGAACTGCCGACCTCTTGGTTAGTGGCCGTAGCACTTAACCACTACAACACCAGAGTTTCCAACCTTGTCGAAGTCAGCTTAATAACAGAAGTCACATTCAAATAGGCCAAAGTAACAGGGCAAAAATGTGAGTGCCTTATTATTGTGTGTGCATTTTATATAATTGCACCTCTAACATTGCATTGTAACTGCTGGACATTACACTGTATGATGAATATAACAGATTTCGGAGTCATATGCTGTTGTTGTTGTGTGCCATCAAGTTGATTTGGACTCGGAGTGACCTTACAGGACAGAATGGAACTGACTCCATAGAATTTCCTAGGCTATAATCTTTAGTGGAGCAGATAGCCAGGTCTTTTCTCCCATGGGAGAGCTGGTGGGTTTGAACCACTGACCTTTTGGCTAGCAGCCTAAAGCTTAACCATTGTGCAGCAGGGCTCCTTGGAGTCAGATTATATCAAATTATAGCTTCAACGCGTAATATTTGGATGCCTTTGGGCAAGATACCTCTCAAAACATCTTTAAGCTTTATTTATTTGTAAAATGAGAGTAATACGTATTTTGTAGCATCATATTAAAAATGTTAACAAACTGTCTAACAGCATGCATGGTGCTCAGAGATCATTTTCTTCAGCTTCTTTTCAGTCTTCTCCAATTTGCTTCCAAGGCTAACAATCGGCAAAGTGAAAGTGAGAACTAAGAGAAGGTGAGATGCCAAATACCTAATGGCAGAAAATCTCAAAAAAAATCACACAAATATATTATCCAAGCAATTTGCTTGATGGTTTCTTTATATAAAAGCCTTTCCCTAGAGTAATTAAGATATCATAGTAATATGATTAAACATTTAGCTTAAAAAGAAAATTTGTCACCTGGAGATAATTATGAGAAAGCAGACTGGTGTGGTCTTCATCTAAAATGTAAATTTTGGTTTAAGCACTGAGATTGTCTCAAAGACTACTAAGAAACCAAAATCTATTGTACTGCTGGAGGTAGGGGGTGTTAAGAACTTTTGACCTTGGGTGCCAAGGTTATTTGGACAAAGGCTGACATTTCTATAGCAGCTGGCTCTGAAAAAAAAAAATTTTTTTTTTTTTTTTTCCGAAGCAGGCCTTTATTTTGCACTTTGTACACATCAACTTCTATAATCCTCACAATGAACTGGCAAGCACTATTATCATCCCCATTTTAAAGATAGGGAAACCGAGGTGGATGGGATCCACTATGAGTTGATAGCTAAACCAGGATCTGAATCCAGGCCAATAGGTTTACGATGTGGTTTACATTGCCCCTCCTGTGTTCTCAGATGTACTCCTCCCCTCTGCTCTCCCAATTATTCTTCCTCCTATTTCAGTGGGAGAAAAATTGAGCAGTATTTCAACGTGATGAAGAGGGGTCCTAAATCTTTAAGCCCATAGGGGCTGGTAAGGAGCCCTGGTAACACAGTGGTTAAGTGCCTGGCTGCTATCAACAGTTTGAGCCCATGAGCTGCTCCATAGGAGAAAGATGTGGCAGCCTGCTTCTGTAAATATCAGTCTTGGAAACCCCATGTGGCAGCTCTACTCTGTCCTATAGGGTCGCTACGAGTCAGAATTGAAAAGATGGCAGCATGTTTGGTTTTTTTGGTTATAGGGACTGACAGATGACATGAATGAGTGATGCAGGTCACACAAGGAGACTACAGACAAAATGCCCACGCAAAGAAAGCAGCCAATACTCAGCTCCAGTTTTTTTTTTTTTAGTTAAAAAAAAAATTTATTATGGTGAAATATGTAGAACAAAACATTTGCCAATGTAACCATTTTTACGTGCACAATTCAGTGACATTAATTACACTGACCATGTTGCGCAACCATCACTACTATCTGTTTCCAGTTTTTTTCCCTCACTCTTCACAGAAACTCAGTGCCTCCTAAACAATACTTCCTGTTGTCCCCCTCCCACCTGCCCCAAGTATTAAATTTCGGTCTCTATGCATTTCCTTATTCTAGATATTTCTTATAATAATTTTTTGAATCCAGGGAATTCAATTTATTCAACATTTAGCAAATACTTGCTAAAAACCTACCTAGTGCCAGACAGTCCTCTAGGCACTAGGGCTGCTATGGTTAAAATAAAACCCCTGCCCTCATGGAGCTTGCATTCTACTGGAAGAAGAGCCATACAAGGCACAACAATTGGTCTGTATTTGCCTGGAGCAACAGAGGAAGAAAGAGAGTCAGGAATAGAAGGAGAAATGGAATGTATGGCTAATTGCCTCCGTGAAAAACTACCACTTTTGCCATGAGACCAGCCTCATTACCACTACTGAACATTTTTATTAAAGATTCTATAGTATGAAAGAATCCTGATTAAAAGGGGGAAAATGCAGAATGGAATTTCAAATTTTCATAGATCCCAGACTTTCTGGAGCCATGGAGGTTGGATGAACCTCTGAAACTATTGCCCTGAGATAATCTTTAAACCTTAAACCAAAAATATCCCCTGAAGTCTTCTTAAAACCAAGCAGTAGTTAAGTTTAACTAGTAAAGAATGTCTGCCTTGAGCACTGCACTCTTTTAAGATCCTTCTATATGGGATCAGATTGACAACAGTAACTTGAAGGACTAGATAGAAAATGTAAAGGGCAATGAGTTTATGTTAATGGCGGAGGAACAGCGTGGAAAAGGAGGATGAGAATGGTTGTACAACTCGAAGAATGTAATCAATGTCACAGAATCATACATACAGAAATTGGTGCATGTTCTGCTGTGTATATTCTCAACAACAAAAATAAAATCAATTTAAAAAATTATATGATAAACACATTGAGTTTTTCTTTTTCTCATTCGAAAATTTATACAAAAATTGTTTTGTGACATTGGTTGCAATCTCTGCAATGTGACAGCACCCTCCCCCTTCCACCTCAGGCTCTCTGTGTCCATTTGTCCAGTTTTCCTGTCCCTTCCTTCTCGTCTTGCTTTTGGGCAGGAGTTGCCCATTTGGTCTCGTATATCTGATTGAACTAAGAAGCGCTTTTCTCACATGTGTTGTTGTTTGTTTTAAGGCCTGTCTAATCTTTGTCTGAGAAGCAGGCTTTGGGAGTGGTTTCAGTTCTTAGTTAGCAGGGTGTCCAGGGTGCCATAGTCTTGGGAGTTCCTCCAATCTCTGTCAGACCAGTAAATCTGGTCTTTTTTTTGAATTTCAATTTTGTTCTCCATTTTTCTCCTGCTCTGTCTGCATCCCAAAACATAGTATTTCATTTAGCTATCATTTTACCTGAATGCTCATATAAAGAAATAAAATTTTAAAACAGGAAAAAAAAGGTATCTAGTCTTAACTGTAAAAATACATGTGTAGAAGAAATTCAGGAAGAAAATGCAAAAAAAAAAAATCTTGATATTTTCCTTTATAGTTTTCTTCATTTTGTAAATTTTCTCCAATGAGTATGTATATGAATATGATTGTAAATATGTGTTTTCTCCAATGAGTATCAGAAAACAATAATATTTGTTTCAAAAGAAGAAAAAGCATTAGGAGTAGGGTGTTTTTCCAATGCGTATCCTACTCAATATTGTTAGCAGCCTCCCAACAACGAGACAGCAAAAATTGGCCTTTAAACTTAGAACAACCCATAGATCTGAGAGAAAGTGAAGGGCAGACCTTTAACTGATTTTACCCCAGCTGAGGGAGGCCGAGCTCAGTAAAAATGATGTTAGAGGTAGAAGGAGAATTGGTGCCTTGAGGTCTGCACTGTGCTGTTTTGTAAGAAAAATTTGCGATGATGATATTTTTGATTCTGTAAGACACAGAGCCCTGGCTGTGAATAAAACCTTAAGAGAAATGGATGTTAGGAAGCCAGATTAGAAAGAAAGAAAGACAGCTGCCCTTATTTACTTGGTGATGCAGTGGTTAAGAGTTCGGTTGCTAACCAGAACGTCTGCAGCTGGAATCCACCAGCCATTCTTTGGAAACCCTGTGGGACAGTTCTGCTCTGTCCTATAGGGTTGCTATGAGCTGGAATTGACTCGATGGCAATGGGTATGGTTTTGGTATTTGCAGATGACATGATTGTATATGCAGAAAATTCCCAAGAATCCCCCCAAATACTCACAGATTACGGAGTGAGTTTAGTAACATTAGAGGATACAAGGCCAAAATATAAGAATCAATTTCATTTCTACATTCTCATAAGAAAAAATTAAAATTAAAATTTTAAAAAGAAATGCCATTTACAATAGCACCAATCAAATAGATAATTAATTATAAATCTAAGAAAATAAGTACAGGCTCTGTATAACTAAAACTACAATGCCCTGATAAAGAAAAATCAAAGAAGACCTACATAAATGAAGAGATACAGCATGTTCAATAAATGTTAGGCAGAAGGGATCTCTTTATCTAATCTGGAGAAGATTTCCTTCCTGTTATTTTATCTGCCTGTGTACTTGGGAAGAAATGTAGCCTAGGGCAGGCACCCAAATAGAGGTTTTGTCTATCTTTCTCTGTCAGTACTTGGAGTACTTTTAGTTGCCATCAATCATAGAAGACGTTTCCAAAGACCATGCTGCTCGGTTTTCAATCTTTCTCTTGGACTCACAGCAACCCAGCAAGACAGAGTAGAACTGCCCCATAGGATTTCTAAGGCTGTAAATCTTTACAGAAGCAGAGTGCCACCTCTTTCTCCCACGGAGCAGCTGGTGGATTCCAACTGCCAGCCTTTTGGTTAATAGCAGAGCACTTTAATCGCTGTGCCACCAGGGTTCCTACAACCTACTCAGACACCATTTACTATGGTGTGAGTAAACTTTGGGGGTCAAATTGCTAAGGGATCAAGCTTCAGGCTTTTACAGAATTGGCTGGTTTCTCTTCCTAAGACATCTCTACTTTAAAAAAAAAATTATGATTTTGTTACAGTAAAATTAATGCATGCTTTTTATAGAATGAAGCCCTGATGGCACAGTGGTTAAGAACCACGGCTGCTAACCAAAAGGTCAGAAGTTCAAATCCATCAGCTGCTCCTTGGAAACCCTATGGGGCAGTTCTACTCTGTCCTATAGAGTGGCTATGAGTCCGAATCAACTCAATGGCAATGTTTTTTTTTTTTTTCTTTTATAGAACACGTAGATAACCAGAAAAATAGAAAGCAAAAAGAAAACAGACTGATCCATTGGTGTGATCAATTTTATTGATCACCACTGTTAACAATTTGTTGTATGTTTTGTTAGTTTCTTTTTAGCTTTTAAGTTGGAAGAGAATCACCATCCCTACTTCTCTCCACTGGGCAGAGACTGTGGAGGAAGATGGTGCCTTGTTCAAAGGCAAGTAGATACTTTTCAAACTTCAGCTTATTTCTGAAATACACAAAGTGAGGCTCAGAAGTTTGAGGACTGAAGTTGGAAACAATTGAATCGCTCCATTATGTGGAAATGTGAAGGATTTGGGGTTTCTTTGCTCCGGAGAAGAAAGGTACAGAGAATAAAGGAGAAGGTACGTTTGTTGAGAGTTTAACACATGCAGACATTGATCCACTCCCTGGGATTAGAGCAGTAAACAAGATGGACAAGAAGCCTGGTCTTGTGGAGTACAGATCCTAGCACTGGAGAGTGACATAAGACTGAAAAAAATAAAAAGAAAATGTCATGTAGTGAAATGTCATGCTATGAAGAAATGGAACAGGATGTTGTAAGTGTGCCTGGAGAGTTATTTCGGGTTGGGTGGCCAGGGAATTCTTATCATGTTGTTATTGTTTGGTGCTGTCAAGTCGGTTCCTACTCAAAGCGACCCTATGCATAATGGAAGAAAACACTGCCCATTCCTGGTCCATCCTCACAGTCATTGCTGTGTTTGAGCCCACCCACTGTTGCAGCCACTGTGTCAGTCCATCTCGATGAGGGTCAACCTCTTTTTTTACTGACACTTTCCTTAACCAAGCATGATGTCTTTCTCCAGGGACTGGTCCCTCCTGACAGCATGTCCAAAGTACTTGCGATGAAGTCTTGCCATCCTTACTTCTAATGAGCATTCTGGCTGTGCATCTTCCAAGACAGATTTGTTTGTTCTTCTGGCAGTCCACGGTATATTCAATATTCTTCTCCAACACCATAATTCCAAGGTATCGATTCTTCTTTGGTCTTCCAAATTCATTGTCCAGATTTCATGTGTGTACAAAGCAATCAAAAACACCACAGCTTGGGTCAGGCGCACCTTAATCCTCAAAATGACATCTTTGTTTTTAACACTTTAAAGAGGTCTTTTGCAGCAGATTTGCCCAATGTGATACGTCGTTTGATTTCTTGACTGCTGCTTCCATGGGCGTTGATTGTGGATCCAAGTAAAAATTGACAATTTGACAACTTCAATCTTTTTTCTGTTTATTATGATGTTGTTTATTGGTCCAGTTGTGAGGATTTTTGTTTTCTTTATGTTGAGGTGTAATCCATACTGAAGGCTGTGGTCTTTGGTCTTCATTAGTAAGAGCTTCAAGTCCTCTTCACTTACAGCAAGGTTGTGTCATCTGCGTAACGCAGGCTGTTAATGAGTTTTCCTCCAATCCTGATGCCACGTTGTTCTTCATAGAGTCCAGTTTCTCAGATTATTTGCTCAACATAAAAAAACCCATTGCCATCAAGTCGATTCCAGCTCATAGCAACCTTACAGAACAGAATAGAACTGCCCCATAGGGTTTCCAAGGAGCACCTGGTGGATTTCAACTGTGGACCTTTTGGTTAGCAGCCGTAGCACTTAACCACTACACCACCAGGGCTCAGCATACAGACTGAATAACCAAAAAAAACCCAAACCCGTTGCCGTCGAATCAATTTTAACTCATAGCGACCCCACAGGACAGAGTAGAACTGCCACATAGAGTTTCCAAGGAGTGCCTGGCAGATTCAAACTGCTGACCCTTTGGTTAGCAGTCACAGCACTTAACCACTACACCACCAGGGTTTCCACAGACTGAATAAGTATGGTGAAAGGATACAACCGTAACTCACACCTTCTCTGATTTTAAACCATAATGGGTGTTATTTAAGCTAATTCTGATAATATCGGGACCAGCTAGGAGAGGATCTGGATGAAGAGCCTTCCAGGTAAAAGAAACGTGGAAAAGCATCTAAGATAAGGAACAAGCTTGGCTTGTTCAAAGAATGGAAAGCAAGTAAATATGACTGTGGAGTTCCTGGGTGGTGTAAATGGTTAATATGCTCTCCTGCTATCCAAAAGGTTGGTGGTTCGAGTCCACCCAGGGGCACCTTGGAAGAAAGTCTTGGTGATCTGCTTCTGAAAAATCAGCCATTGAAAACCCTGTGGAGCACAGTTCTCCTCTAACACATACGGGGTTCCCATGAATCTGAAAGGACTCAGTGACAACTGTTTTTTTTTTTTTAATGACCATGGTGCAGTGATAGGGGCAAGAGTGGATGAGACGAATTTGGGGAGATAAGCAGGGGGTAAATTATGAAGACCAGGTGCAATGAATGCTGTGAGTGTGTGCACTGCTCAGATTACCTCTCCAGGACTGAAGTGCTCATTTCCCTGCCTTTTTGGAGCATTAGTGACTGAGAGCCCTCAGCTGAGTTCTTCTTCAGGACTCACTAAAGAGAACCATTTCATCCAAGATCTGTTTTCTGAGAAACTTCACCTATGATGCCAGGATAGAGTTTGAATTTTAAGTGTGTTGGGAGGCCACTGGAGGGCTTTAAGCAGGGGACGATTACATGATTTTAAAGGAATATTCTGGCTGTTTGGTAGAGAACGGGTAATAGGTTTAAGTGGTGGAATGAAGGATACCAGTTGGGATGTGACAGGGCTGGGATGAGGGTGGCGGCAATGCAGATGGGAAGAAGTAGACAGGCCTGGGAAACGCTTTGGTAATAGAACTGACATTATGTAGGACTGTGCTATATTTGGGGAGTGAGGAAGAGAGGAATCAAGGATTAATTCTAGGTTTCCAAATTGAACAACTGAGTAGATCAACCTGGTAGAGCAGCCCGAATGATTTTTTCAGAATAAAACCCACTGCTGTTTTATTTCACTCAGTGTTCAGAATAAGAAGGTGGCAGCCATTTCACCTCAGAATTTATAATCTTGGACATGTAGGAACTAGCTTATCAAGCATCTGAGAGTTGTTGTTTTTGTTGTGTCAAGTTGATCCCAACTCATAGGGATGCTACAGGACAAAGTAGAACTGCCTCATATGGTTTCCAAGGCTGTGAGTCTTTATGGAAACAGACTGCCACATCTTTCTCCCACAAAGCGGCTGCTGGGTTCAAACTGCTGATCTTCGGGTTAGCAGACGACTGCTTTAACCATTGTGACACCAGGGCTCCTTTGTAAGAATTAAAAAAAAAAAAAAATCCGTTGCTATCGAGTTGATTCCGATTCATAGCAATCCTATAAGACAAAGTAGAACTGCTCCATAGGGTTTCCAAGGAGTGGCTGGTGGATTCAAGCTGCCAACCTTTTGTTAGCAGCCAAGGTCTTAATCACTGCACTACCGGGGCTGCAAACTTAATGCTACTATCAATGGAAAGGAAACCCTGGTAGCATAGTGGTTAAATGCTACGGCTGGTAACCAAAGGCTCAGCAGTTCGAATCCGCCAGCAGCTCCTTGGAAACTCTATGGGGCAGCGCTACTCTGTCCTAAAGGGTCGCTATGAGTTGGAATCAACTCGACGGCACTGGGTTTGTTTTTTTTGTTTGGTTTATCAATGGAAACCCTGGTGGGTAGCAGTTAAGTGCTTCGGCTGCTAACCAAAAGTTCAAATCCACTAGGCCTTCCTTGGAAACTCTATGGGGCAGTTCTACTCTGTCTTACAGGGTCGCTATGAGTTAGAAGCCACTGGATGGCAACGGGTTTGGTTTTTTTGTTTTTTAATGAAGTGAATCTTCTCTTGTCTCCCAAAACCTCCCCTTTGGATTGCCATATACCAAAAAGCCTTGTGTAAGTGATTTTTTGTGTGTGTGTGTAATCTGTTCTTTAATCTACACACTATGAAATTCATTCTTTGTTATGTAGCATTCTATGAGTTTGCACACGCAGACACACCCTTTAACCTCTTGCCATCGAGTCGATTCCGACCCATAGCGACTCTACAGCATAGAGTAGAACTGCCCGGTAAGGTTTCTGAGGCTGTAAATCTTTATGGAAGCAGACTGTCACATCTTTCTACCACAGAGCAGCTGCTGGGTTTGAACCGCTTTTCTGTTATCAGCTGAGCTGTTAACCACTGTGGCACCAAAACAACACCTTTAACCCTTGGCAAATGGATCTGCTGTCTGTCATTACAGTTTTGCCTGTTGCAGAATATCATATAAATGGCTACTATAATACTGGCCTCCAAGAATGAGTTGGGAAGAGTCCGTGAAGAATTGCTATTAATTCTTCCTTAAATCCTTGGTGTTATTTACCAGTGAAGCCATCTGGTCCTGGGCTTTTCTTTGTGGCAAGTATTTTGATTATCAATTCAACCTCTTTACTTGTGAGAAATCTATTCAGATTTTCTATTTCTCCTTGAGTCAGTTTGGTAGTATATATTTCTAGGAATTTGTCCATTTTCATCTACGTTATCTTATTTGTTGATGTATGGCTGTTCAGAGTATTCCCTTATGATCTTTTTCTATTTCGGAAAGATGATAATGATGGCCCCTCTTTCATTCTTGATTTTAGTAATTTTAGTCTTTTCTTTTTTTCTTGGTAAATGTAGTTAAAGGCTTAGCAGTTTTGTTGATCTTTTAAAGAACCCCATTTTTGTGTTATTATTGTTATACATATTACACCTATTTATGTTATAAACCCACCAATACATTGTTTTATTTATTACTTTATATAATTTTACATCTAATGAAAATTTTACATTTACGAAAGCTGAGAAAAGAAAGGCGAGCAAATATATATTTATAAAGTTTGTTACATTTACCATTTCTGGTTTCTGTGGATTCGAGTTACCATTGGGCGTTACTTTCTTACTCCAGTATAACTTTTGCTCCCATTCACCTCCTTTGTGCTGTTATATAGATTATGACTTTGAGATACAAGCCATTGCCTTGGAAGTATATTCCACAAAGGATATGCCAGAAAGGCAGTTGTACCAGACCTCAGAAGTTCCACAGTCTGTCCCCCTAGAAAAAAAAGGAGGAAGACCCTAGTAAATGGGGGAATTGGTGCTTGTCTGTGGTTTTGGCAGGGAGTGAAATGTCACATAGCCCAGGGAGAATTGCCCATTTGACTTAATTTTTCTATTTAAAAATTCTTCAGAAAATCATGAGCACAATCTTATTTTTTGGTATTAAAAGATCAGGCTTCCCAAATTAAGAAGCCCAAATCTGTACCCCGTTGTCAGATTTTATCAACTTTGCCTCTGACAAGAAGTTAGTGATCCCACCTGGGGGTGGTTTGAGCTGCAGCAAGGTTGATTTTAGGGCAAACTGACATTTTCAGGAAGCTGGTAGAAACTTTTGGTGGGGGAGGGCAAAGGGGAAATTGCTTTGCTCACAGTTGTGTGACTTTGTTGGCGCTCTGGGATTGTTCATGCCCTTAGGCCATGTTAATAATTACCAGACTATTTTAATGAACCAAATTCAGCTCTTGGGAGGCCAAAGTGTTGCTTAATAACATTGGCCAAATAACATTGGCCAAGGTGGAAAACAATACCAGAATGTAAACAGAACTTAGACGTCTTCTGCTGCTGTTGTTGTTAGATGCTGTTCCAGTTGGTTCTGAGTCCTTCTAGTCCTAAGGTTTTCAACTCACATTCTAAGCAGTCCAAAGGTTCTGAAGAGATACATAGGAGTTAGGAGAAATAAAAAGGAGCTGAGGAAACAGAGCTCTAAGCCATCCACCACAACCTTTCACCCCTTCAACCAGATCAGTTGTTGTTGTCGTTAGGTGCCGACAAGTCGATTCCAACTCATAGCAACCCTGTGTACCACAGAATGAAACACTGCCTGGTTCTGAGCCATCCTTACAATTATTGTTATGCTTGAGCCCATTGTTGAAGCCACTGTGGCAATCCATCTCGTTGAGGGTCTTCCTCTCTTCCGCTGACCCTGTACTTTACCAAGCATAATGCCCTTCTTCAGGGACTGATCCCTCCTAACATGTTCAAAGTATGTAAGATACAGTCTCCCCATCCTTGTTCCTAAGGAGCATTCTGGTTGTACTTCTTCCAAAACACATTTCTTTGTTCTTTTGGCAGTCTGTGGTATATTCAGTATTCTTCACCAACACCACAATTCAAAGGCATCAATTGAAAAGGTATCCCTTTTTCATTGTCCAGCTTTCACATGCATATAAGGCAATTGAAAATACCATGGCTTGGGTCAGGCGCACCTTAATCTTCAAGGTGACATCTTTGCTTTTCAACGCTTTAAAGAGGTACCCTGCAGCAGGTTTACCCAATGCAATGGGTCTTTTGATTTTTTGACTACTGCTTCCAGGGGTGTTGATTGTGGATTCAAGTAAAATGAAATCCTTGACAACTTCAATCCTTTCTCCATTTATCATGATGTTGCTCATTGGTCCAGTTGTGAGGATTTTTGTTTCCTTTATGTTGAGGTGTAATCCATACTGAAGGCTGAGGTCTTTGATGTTCATCGGTAAGTGCTTCAAGTCCTCTTCACTTTCAGCAAACAAGGTTGTGTCATCTGCATAACACAGGTTGTTAATGAGTCTTTCTCCAATCCTGATGCCCTGTTCTTCTTCATAGAGCCCAGCTGCTCGGATTATTTGCTCGGCATACAGACTGAATAGGTGTGGTGAAAGGATACAACCCTGATGCACACTGTTCTTGACTTTAAACCACTCAGTATCCCCTTGCCCTGTCTGAACAACTGCCTCTTATCTATGTACAAGTTCCTCATGAGCACAATTAAGTGTTCTGGAATTCCCATTCTTCTCACTGTTATCCATAATTTGTTATGATCCATGCAGTCGAATGCCTTTGCATAGTTAATAAAACACAGGTAAACATCCTTCTGGTATTTTCTGCTTTCAGCCAGGATTCATCTGACATCAGCAATGATACCACTGGTTCCACGTCCTCTTCTGAATCTGGCTTGAATTTCTGGCAGTTTCCTGTCGATATATAGCTGCAGCCCCTTTTGAATGATCTTCAGCAAAATTTTGCTTGTGTGTGATATTAACGACATTGTTTGGTAATTTCTGTATTTGGTTGGATCACCTTTCTTGGGAATAGGCATAAATATGGATCTCTTCCAGTCAGTTGGCCAGGTAGCTGTCTTCCCAATTTCTTGGCATAGATGAGTGAGCACTTCCAGCACTACATTTGTTTGTTGAAACAGCTCAGTTGATATTCTGTCAATTCCTGGAGCCTTGTTTTTCGCCAATGCCTTCAGTTCAGCTTGGATTTCTTCCTTCAGTACCATTGGTTCCTGATCATATGGTACCTCTTGACATGGTTGAATGTTGACTAATTCTTTTTGGTATAATGACTCTGTATTCCTTCCACCTTCTTTTGATGCTTCCTGTGTCATTTAATATTTTCCCCGTAGAATCCTTCACTATTGCAACTTGAGGCTTGAATTGTTTCTTCAGTTCTTTCAGCTTGAGAAAAGTGAAGTGTGTTCTTCCCTTTTGGTTTTCCATCGCCAGCTCTTTGCACATGTCATTATAATACTTTACTTTTTCTTCTCAAGCCATCCTTTGAAATCTTTTGTTTAGTTCTTTTCCTTCATCATTTCTTCCCTTTGCTTTAGCTGCTCGATGTTCGAGAGCAAGTTTCGGAGTCTCCTCTGACATCCATCTTGGTCTTTTCTTTCTTTCCTGTTTTTTCAATGACCTCTTGCTTTCTTCATGTATGATGTCCTTGATATCATTCCACAATTTGTCTGGTCTTCAGTCATTAGTGTTCAAAGCGTCAAATCTATTCTTGAGATAGTCTCTAAATTCAGGTGGGATATACTCAAGGTCATATTTTAGCTCTCGTGGACTTGTTCTGATTTTCTTCAGTTTCAGTTTGAACTTGCATATGAGCAATTGATGGTCTGTTCTACAGTCAGCCCCTGGCCTTGTTCTGACTGATAATATGGAGCTTTTCCACGGTCTCTTTCCACAGATGTAGTTGATTTGATTCCTGTGTGCTCCATCTGGTGAGGTCAATGTGTATAGTCGCCGTTTCTGTTGGGAAAAAAAGGTATTTGCAATGAAGAAGTTGTTGGTCTTGCAAAATTCCATCATTCGATCTCTGGCATTGTTTCTATCACCAAGGCCATATTTTCCAACTACCTATCTTCCTCTTTGTTTCCAACTTTCGCATTCCAATCACCAGTAATTATCGATGCATCCTGATTGCATGTTCATTCAATTTGAGACTGCAGATGCTGATAAAAATCTTCAGTTTCTTCATCTTTGGTCTTAGTGGTTGGTGCTTAAATTTGAATAATAGTCATATTAACTGGTCTTCCTTGTAGGCGTATGGGAGTTATCCTATCACTGACAGTGTTATACTTCAGGGTAGATCTTCAAATGTTCTTTTTGATGATGAATGTAACGCCATTCCTCTTCAAGCTATCATTCCCAGCATGGTAGACTATAGGATTGTCTGATTCAAAATAGCCAATACTGGTCCATTTCAGTTCACTAATGCCTAGGATATAGATGTTTGTGCATTCCATTTTATTTTCAATGATTTCCAATTTTCCTAGATTCTTACTTCATACATGTTTCGATTATTAATTGATGTTTGCAGCTGTTTGTTCTCATTTTGAGTCGTGCCACATCAGCAAATGAAAGTCCTGAAAGGTTTACTCCATCCACATCATTAAAGTCAACTCTACTTTGAGGAGCCAGCTCTTCCCCAGTTGTCTTTTGAGTGCTTTCCAACCGGGGCGGGGCGGGGGGGGTGTTCACCTTCTGGCACTATATCAGACGTGTTCCACTGCTATTCATAAGGTTTTCACTGGCTAATTCTTTTCAGAAGTAGACTGCTGGGTCCTTCTTCCTAGTCTGTCTTAATCTGGAAGCTCAGCTGAAACCTGTCCTCCATGGGTGACCCTGCTGGTATCTGAATACTGTGGCATAGCTTCCAGCATCACAACAACACGCAAGCCCCCACAGTACAACAAACTGACAGATACATGGGACCAGGTCAGTTCTGTTATGGATTAAATTGTGCCCCCTCAAAAATATGTGTTAGAATCCTAACTCCGTAACTGTGCATGTAATCCTGTTTGGAAATAGTTTTTTCTTTGTTATGTTAATTAGATCATACCTAAGTAGGGTCAGTTCTAAATCTAATCAATTCTGAGTTATAAGAATAGCAGATGAGACACAGAGACACACACACTTGGCTAATAACAAGGAAGGAATTGACACAGCCGAGACCTTGATTTGGACTTTTAGCCTCTAGAAAAAAAAAAAAAAGCCTCTAGAGTGGCGAGGAAATAAATTTCTGCTCTTTCGGGCCACCCACTTGTGGGGTATTTCTGTTACAGCAGCACTGGGAAACTAAGACAGGTTCCACATGAGATTTCATTTAATAGATATTAGTATTCTTCTGCTTTTTATCCATTTATATATATATATAAGCCAAGATTTGCAACTGCTGATCCAGTTAAGGGGTTGGCAACTTTTTCTGTAAAGAAACAGAAAGTAAACATTTTAGATTTTTGGGTCACTTGGTGTTATAGATTTAATTGTGTCCTCCAAATTATTTGTTGTAAATCCTAATCCCTATATCTGTGGTTATAGTCCCATTTGGGAATGGGTTTTCTTAAGTGTGTCTTAAGTTAGGCACAGCAAAGCAAGCAGAGATGGAGGAAGACAGATGGCATGGCACATGAAGATCACCAAGGAACCGAGGAACAGAAGCTGAAAAGGGACAAGGACTTTTCCCCAGAGCCGACAGAGGAAGAGCCTTCCCCTAGAGCTGGTGCCCTGAGTTTGGACTTCTAGCCCCCTAAGCTGTGAGGAAATAAGCTTCTGTTCGTTAAAGCCACCCACTTGTGGTATTTTTGTTATAGTAGCACTAGATAACTAAGACACTTGGTCTCTGTTGCATATCCTTCTTCATTTTTGTTTTTACAACTCTTTGGAAATGTAAAAAAAAAAAAAAACCTCACCTTGCAAGACACACACAAATAGAACTGAGGGCCATAGTTTGCTGACCCCTGA
Source organism: Elephas maximus indicus (assembly GCF_024166365.1). Classification (NCBI taxonomy): domain Eukaryota; kingdom Metazoa; phylum Chordata; class Mammalia; order Proboscidea; family Elephantidae; genus Elephas; species Elephas maximus. The sequence goes on along the minus strand of NC_064837.1, from coordinate 38,227,193 downwards.
TCTAGTTCAGCTATCTCATTTTTTAGGTAATGAAACTGGTGCAGGAGGGGAACAGTGTCTCCTTTATGGTCACAAAATAAGTAAATGACTGAGCTAGGCATTGAGCCTATGTACACTCCACAGCAAATAATTTATGTGTTTCCTAAAAAGGCTTTCTACTCTATCAGTCACTCTTGTCCAGTTTTGAGATCCATATTTTCTTAATTGCAAGAACAACAAAATAATTTCCATTTCTCTACTACAAAATTGGCAGACACAGCACACACTAAGCATTTTTTTCAGCTGGGACTTTGCATGTTGTTATTGTTAGGGCCCATCAAATCTGTTTAGACTCATAGTGACCTTACATACAGCAGAACAAAACTCTGCTCAGTCCTGTGCCATCCTCACAGTCATTGCTATGTTCGAGCTATTGTTGCAGCCACTGTGTCAATCCATCTCTTTTTCGCTGACCCTCTACCTTATCAAGCATGATGTCCTTCTCCAGGGACTGGTTCCTCCTGATAACATGTCCAAAGTAGGTGAGACCAAGTTTTGCCATCTTTGCTTCTAATGAGCATTCTGGCTATATTTCTTCTGAGACAGATTTGTTCATTCTTTTGGCAGTCCATGGTATATTCCATATTCTTCACCAACAATTTAAAGTCATCAATTCTTCTTGAGACTTCCTTATTCATTGTTAGCTTTTGCATGCATGCATATGAGGCAATTTAAAATGCCATGGGTTGGGTCAGGCACATCTTAGCCCTTAAGGTGACATCTTTGCTTTTTAACACTTTAAAGAGATCTCTAGCAGCAAATTTGCTCAATGCAATACATCATCTGATTTCTTGACTGCTCCTTCCATGGGTGTTGATTGTGGATCCAAGCAAAATGAACTTTGCATACATGGGTATTTTCCCAAGGCTGCACTGGGAGACCCTCAAGGAGATGGACTGAAACAGTGGCTGCCTACAATGGCTTAAACAAAGCAATGATTGTGAGGATAGCGCAGGACGGGGCAATATTTTTTTTATTCTGTTATACATGAGGTCCCTATGAGTTGGAGGTGACTTGACGGCATATAACAACAGCAGCCGAAGCCCTGGTGGCGCAGTGGTTAAGAGCTATGGCTGCTAACCAAAGAAGTCGGCAGTTTGAATCCAACAGCAGCTCCTTGAAAACCCTATAGGACAGCTCTACTCTGTCCTATAAGGTCGCAATGAGTTGAAATTGACTTGAGGGCAATGGGTTTGGTTTGGGTTTTTGGTAACAACAGCAACCACAAAGCAAAAACAAAAACAAGCACTGCTTTATCAGGTCCACTTCCCCAATATAGGACCAATTCTCTGTGCTATTTCTATCAGCCTTGTGATATCCTGGACAGTGCACCCAACCACAAAGTGCCAGACTTCTGACCCATGGAACTGTGAGCTAATGAATGAATATTGTTTAAAGCCACTAAGTTTGTGGTAATTTATTACACAGCAATAAAAAATGAAGGTAACACTTCTCATTGCCTCATTGCAGAGTAGGGACTCAATTTCCCTTTGATAGAATCAGTGACCTCAGTCACTACTCTGACCCCTTCTTTGCCTGTTGATTTAGTGGAGTGAAGAACCCAAAGGGATCAGGTGGCAATCTCAGCTTTTAGTTTGATGAAGCCATGATTGTACCCTGTGGTGGGAATGTATATATCTTGGGTACTAAAACCTTTAAACAAGAAGAGTTCAAAGTTACAAAGTTTTTCCAGTGAATTGTTAGGACTAATTGTGAGGGAAGGAGTCCTGGTAGTACAGAGGTTAAAGTACTTGGCTGCTAACTGAAAGGTCGGCAGTTCGAACCCGCCAGCTTCTCCTCAGGAGAAAGTTGTGGCAGTCTGCTTCCATAAAGATTTACAGCCTTGGAAACCCTATGGGCAATTCTACTTTGTCCTACAGGGTCGCTAAGAGTCAGAGTCTACTCGATGGCGGTGAATTTTGGTTTTAGGAATTGCGAGAGGAATCACTTCAATTTTCACCTCTAAATTCCCGAACCTGTGTATCCCATGTATAAACTATATGTTAATATATGGTAAGACAATACCATATATTTATTAGATGCTGATTCAGAGCTTGTACTGCTTCCTGTAGGACATTATTCCAGCCCTGCAAAGTGTTGGCACCCAGCTGGTGCCAAAACCAAGTCGTCAAAAGTCATTAAATCCGGCAAGCTGCTTTAGGGTGATGGCTAGAATGGAAATTGGTTGAGGCCTGACTCAACTGTTCTTTCAGCAGGTCATAGGCACTTTTCAGTTCCTTAACTGAACTTTGGTCTGGGAAAGGAACGTGGGAAGGTGTTGCCACTGAGACTACTGGTGCTGTGCATCTCTGGTGGCTGTTGGTCAGTAATGTCAGCAGTTGGGAAGGGGAACTGAAGTGGAGTGGAAGAGAGCAAGAACTAGCTGCAATCTACTAGGTACCTCTGGGCCTGCCCTTCACTACATCTGACCATAAAACAACCTTCAATGAGTAGCAACCACAGCTTCATTTTACCTTCCATACACACTGATTTTCTTGGCATAACAGGGGAAGGGATTCTGGGAAATATGGTTCCCAACATAACCAAGTCGACGTGGCACAGTTCACCACCATTGACCTGTAGTATTTGCTGATGATTGTTGCATCTGTGCTTATGTCTGTGAAGACAATTAAAAGAAGGAAATAATATAGTCTCCTTCTTCCGGGACTTGTCAGTCATTCTTCCCCTGAGCCAAATCACATTAGACTTGCTCTATATAATTTGGCTAGGCAGAAGCACAGCCATTGGGCGGATATGCTAGGAAGAAAGATTGTGGTTTCAAACATGGACTTTCATAGTTCTGCCATTTAATACACAGAACTGCCTTGGGAGCTAGAAAATACCCTGTCACTGTTTGAGAGAATGGCTGCTTGACATGGATGTTATAGAGGGGGCTCATGCCTCCTAGGTGGAGGATGGTGAGAAGCAGGCCAAGTTGGCGTGGCCATGGGTCCTCTTTTCCCATGTCAACTGTGTAAATATGGGTGTGTATATGAGATGTCTTTGGATTAAGTGATTATACTGCCTAAAAGAACGTTTGAAGATCCCTGCTGCTTTCTTTCCCTTATCTTCTCCCTCCCCTAATAGTTCTACAAAGGTAAAACAGAATTTCAATGAAAGCTTTATTTGGAAAGTGATGAAAAGAAAGAAATGAGTGATATTTGAGAAAAGTATGAGCTGAGGTGTCTCGTTTTCAACTTATTTTCAGAAAATATATGCTTGAGCACTCAATTCCTGCCCACTTCAGGAAAATTGTGCCTGGCAGTATCTCTATTTTGTGGGAATAATTTTGTAGGGAGGAAAGAGTCATTCTCTCCTACTCATATACACTCTCATTGGTGACTACCTGCCTTGTTTCCAGTTCCCCTAAGACTTATTTCCATGTATCAGTTGTTAGAATTCTCTAATCATCTGTATTTTTAGATTATAATCACTGTAATAATGTGTGGATTCTCATTAATTTTCTGACTAGAGAGGTAACCAAATTTTGGACTCTGAGCCAAGGAAAAAAATATGCTGCATTTCACTTGCCACTTCTGATAGTTTAATGGAACCCTGTATTAAGAAAGACTCTGAGGCTGTCTCTCATCTTAGCAAGGAGTGTCATTGATTTATGAAGTTTGCTATGGACACGGAAAAAAAAGTAATATATGCACCACACATATTTACATTTCTGCTATAAATCTTGATTAATATATAGCATTACTATGTGATTTATTGCTGTTGTCTTAATATAATATATGGTAAAGTGGGTGCAGCCAGAGACATATGATCATAATATCCACTGAGTCTACTGTAAACCAGAAGCTGGTGGCCTAATATTGGAATGGTCTCTTAAGGGCATCATCTTGGAGATAACATTCTGTAGGGTTGGGGCACTGTCCTTCAAGATGTGATATATGCTTTGAACCAATGGCCACTTTATGGTGCTAAGCATCCTGTGGATAGATATATGGATCTGCAAACTAAAGGGTTACAGTGGGAATGGTCCCTCTCACCATCACTCCTACTTACCCACTTGGGTAATTTGTGTTCCTTGCCCCCACAACATTAGACTCCATTGGCCCAAAGCTTCTGGGTTCCAGGGAGGGGGTGCTTCTGAGGGGACAAAGTAAGAGTTTCATTAAATCTAAAATCACAGTTCCTACTTGGTCATTTGGGGCTCTGCATGCCAGTAGACCAGTAGGCAAATGAGTTACTGCACTGGCAGAGACAATTGACTGTGATTATCATAGGACAAGGGTTGCTGCTACATAAGGCAGCCAGGGAGAAGTGTATCTGGAAGTCAAGGGATTCACTGGAATACCCTTTGGTGCTCCCATGTCCATTGGAAGTCGTACATGTACCCTGCAACAGCCGTTTCGTGACAAAGATGTAAGGAGTTTAGCTGTCTCAGGGACAAAGGTCTGGTCACCCCATCAGGCAAGCAGAAATTCTGGCTCAGGATAAAGGGAATCTAGAATAAGTGGTATAAAAGAAAGATGATGACTATCACTTGGGTATGAAGAGCATGGGAGAAGGACTACAGAAGAGGTGTTGATACCATAAGTCCTCACCCTTACCACTTTGTTGTACAGCAGTGTGTATCTGCCTTCTTTTCTTGAGGGGTTTTTCCTAGTGCCAAAACATGCAATGCAAATGTGTTTGCAATGCAGCCCGTAAGTGCCACGGAATTAATGCCCCTTGGAAGAAGTCCTCGACCAATAACTGATCAAAGTCAATGTATAAACACCTAAGCTTTCTTACCTCGTGGATGGGAGAACCAGGAGACAAGCATTTTACACTGGCTACCAGAGTTTGCCCAGCCAGATTAAGCTTAAGTTGCTTTCAGAGGTAGCTAGCTTGATTCTGCACCCTTTATTTGCTGTATTCTCTCTTTTGTTTCACGTCCTTACTCTTTTACTTGTGTTTTCTTTCACTTCCAAAATGAGCCACTTGCACATGAATCAGTTTCTCAGTATTGCCTTTTGGGAAACCAAAAAGAAAAAAAAAAAAAGTGGAAAAAAAGAGAAGAGTTATTATTGGTTGTCTTTCAGATGTAATCCTGGGTTAAACTGAGGACTATGCTTGGTGCCCATGCATTTCACACATTAATAGATGAGAACTGTTCGGTGTTCACGAATTTCACACATTAATAGATGAGAACTGTGCAGAAACTGAGAGTATGCAGTCTAGTTCTCCAAACTCATCCCAGCTTATTGTAATACAAATGTTAATACTAACACACGGTTAAAGATGCAAAATACAATACAAATGCTAAACTAAAGGGGACAACAGGTACAAACTGGGATTGTCCCAGGTAAATTGAGATTTATGGTCACCCTTCAAATAAGTAGTTCCTGACTATCTTCTGCAATTTGGACTGACTTCATCATTTTTCATTTTGGTTTTGGTTTCACATTCCTGTGAGATCTCAGTAACAGATTCCTGGCTCTTCTCCTGTTTGGACTCTTGACCTTTGCCCAATGCTGAAGATATCTTTTACTTCCCTTCTTCTTGGGCTCAGGACGTTCTGCCATGATCTGAACCTCAGCCATATATCTCAGCATCCAACTATCACAAGCATTTTAAATATTTGGAGTCTCTAATTTTTTTCTATTATTATTTCTTGGAATAATCTGAACACTTTTTCTTATATAATCTACTTTCTATCGCTTTGATGTCCTTTATACATCTCAATGCCCACCACCTCGAAACACCTTGAATATTTCCAGTGTTCTAGGAAGCATCCTTCTGATTTGGAAGCCACCACTTCTTGGCTAACACAGCTTTTATTTCAGTGTTCAACCTGGACCTTTTCCAGATTTGGCTGAGCACCACTGGCCTTCTGGGATACCCCTGTCTCTTCAACAACTCTGGGAGCAGAGTGACACTCAATTTACACATCCCAAGCTTTCAGTGTGAAAGAACATTTTAATTGAATTCCAAGGCAGTTAGTTTGGGCCTTGGAAATTCATTACTGCCTGTGGGTGGCCTCTTGAGAGGGATATGCATGGTGTGAGTGTATGTTATTTCCTTTTCTTCTTTTGGATGGCTGGGTGCAACTAAGACGTGTTTGGTGTACTGAGTCATACAGGCTAATACAGCTGTAGCTCCGGCTATGTTCCTGGATCATCGACTCTACATAATATCCCTTTCTTTAATTATGAAGGGGGCCGGAGCCTACTTAGCAACAGAATATTCACCTATTACCAGAGTTGACTCCTTTATGACGCCTGATGAATCCCAGAGAAGAAAACTGCTCTGTCTTTTTTACTTGTGACCTCACCTTCCATGTCTTTCCAGAATGGCATAGTTAACTAAGAAAGCATTTTAACTTAGAAATTTAAAAATATCCCAGACAGCATAATTTAATGATCAAAATATTCCACCTTCAGGGAAGAGTAATTACAGGCCTCCCATTGCTTCTATCTTTTGGGAGAAATTCTGTGTGGCTATCTTTTTTTTTTTTTTTTCTTCTCAGCTTTGTGTCTACAGAGACAGATGTTTCACTTTGGAAGTCTGGAACATTCCTTGGTATACCCTGCTTAGTGTACCCTGAGGAGAAAGAATTAAATGCTCTCCTTTACTGGTCTGAATCTAAAGCGCATACCCCTTCCATTCTCCATCATGCCATTTCACCATGTTTGGCTTTTTCACCACCTTTTCTAAGTTCTCCACTGGGTTTGGTCCCATGTGGTCCTGACGGCGAATACCTTGGTTTCTGTACCTGACTATGCTGGTTCTAACTGAAGACTACTGCTTCTTTCTGTTTCAGTTTCTGATCCCTACTGGGCAATCAGTATTCACAGTTTGTTTTCTATCTATGGAACACAGCTATGTTTTCACCTCATTTATGTCTCAAAATCAATGAATGGACAGACCTTTACTGCCTCAGATTACCAGATCCATCTCTTCCCCAAATACAGAAGGACTTCCAAAAAACAGCTACAGCCCTCTGACTTACCTCTTTTCATCCCTAGTTCTAGATAAAAAAAAGGCAACACTTTCCTAGATAAAAAGACAACACTTTTTTTAAATTGTGCTTTAAGTGAAAGTGTACAAATCAAGTCAGTCTCTCATACAAAAACTTATACACACCTTGCTATGTTCTCCTAGCTGCTCCCCCCCTAATAACACAGCACACACCTCTCCACTGTGTAGTTCCCATGTCCATTCAACCAGCTTCTGTCCCCCTTTGTCTTCTCATCTCACCTCCAAACAGGAGCTGCCCACATAGTCTCGTGTGTCTACTTGAGCCAAGGAACTCACTCCTCACCAGTATCATTTTTTGTCTTATAGTGCAGTCCAATTCCTGTCTGAAGAGGGCTTCAGGAATGGTTCCGGTCTTGGGCTAACAGAGGGTCCGGGGACCATGACCTCAGGGGTCCCTCCAGTCTCATTCAGACCATTAAGTCTGGTCTTTTTATAAGAATTTGAGATCTGCATCCCACTGTTCTGCTCCATCAGGGATTCACTGTTGTGCTCCCTTTCAGGGCAGTCATCAGTGGTAGCTGGGCACCATTTAGTTCTTCCAATCTCAGTCTAATGTAGTCTCTGGTTTATGTGGCCCTTGCTGTCCCTTGGGGCCATCTTTACCTTATGTCTTTGGTGTTCTTCATTATCATTTGCTTCAGGTGATTTGAGACCAATTGATGCATCTTAGATGGCCACTTGCTAGCATTGAAGACCCCAGATACCACTCACCAAAGTGGGATGCAGAACCTTTTCTTAATACATTTTGTTACCCCAATTGACCTAGATGTCCTCTGAAACCATGGTCCCCAGACCCCCATCCCTGCTACTCTGCCCTTTGAAGCATTTGGCTGTATTCAGGAAACTTCTTTGCTTTTGGTTTAGTCCAGTTGTGCTGACCTCTCTTGCATCATGTGTTAAACACAACACTTTTCAATCATGTCTGTTTTTGCTTTTAGTTCTTGTGATAGTGCTTCCCTATCTTTAAATGTGCTTATAACATTATCTCTTTATTAAATCTAAATTTTATTTATTAAATTACATTGCTATGACAGATGGAGAATCACCTTACTTATACCATCCCCAACATCCATTCCAATCTCTAAAATAGTTAACCAGAATTTTTAGTTTTTTTATTAGTTTGGAGAACCTGGGTGATGAAAAGAGTTAACATGCTTGGCTGCTAAGTGAAAGGTGGGTGGTTTGAGTCCATCCAGAATTATCTAAGAAGAAAGTCTTGGCTATCTACTTCCAAAAAATCAGCCACTGGAAACCCTATGGAACACCTGTGGGATCGACGTGAATTGGAATCAACTTAGGACGGCAGCTGTCAACAACTATTGGTTAATCTTGAAATGTCAATGATATATTTACTTTTTTGTTCTATCATGTATAGATATTTTCTCTAGAGCCCTCGTTTTATAAGATTAGGATGCTAACACCCTTTCCTTCCACTCTCTTCTACATCTGCTCACACCCTACTTCTATGTTCCACATTCTGTCTTCTCTAATTTGCATTTACAATATCAAACTGATCATATTTACATTCTGTTCTGTAAGTATAATGGGTCTCCCATGCCTTATCTGTAAATTGATTCTAAAATTTAAAAATCAACAGTGGTCTCACTGTTATGACCATATAAATATTATTCTCTGCAGAGCCAAGTAATGAGCTATGAGCATACTCCCTTTCTTAAGTAAACTTAAAAATTTTTTTTTTTATTGAACTTTAGATGAAGGTTTACAGAACTAGTTTCTCATCAAACAATTAGTACACACATTGTTGTATGACATTGCTTAACAGCCTGACATGTCAACACTCTCCCTTCTCAACCCTGGGTTTCCTATTACCAGCTTTCCTGTTCCTTCCTGCCTTGCAGTCCCTGCTCCAGGGCTGATGCGACACTTTAGTCTTGTTTTGTTCCATGGACCTGTTCAAACAATGGCTGAATTATGAACCTCAGGAGTGGCCTCATTACTGAGCTGAAAGGGTATCTGGGGGCCATATTCCCAGGGTTTCTTCAGTCTCTGTCAGGCCAGCAAGTCTGGTCTTTTTGAGTTAGAATTTTGTTCTACATTTTTCTCCAGCTCTGTCTAGGACCCTGTATTGTGATCCCTGTCACAGCTGTCAGTGGTGGTAGCCGGGCACCATCTCCTTGTACTGGATGCTGCCTGATGAAGGCTGTGGTAGATTAGTCCTTTGGACTAATCTTTCCCTTGTGTCTTTAGTTTTCTTCATTATTCCTTGCTCCCGAAGGGGTGAGACCAGTGGAGTAACCTAGATGGCCGCTCACAGGCTTTTAAGACCCCAGGCGCTACTCACCAAAGTAGAATGTAGAAATATTCTTCATAAACTCTGTTATGCCAATTGAGCTAGATGTTCCCTGAGACCGTGGTCCCCACAGCCCTAAGCCCGGCAATTTGGTCCCTCAGGGAGCTTGGATGTGTCTGTGGAGCTACCATGGCCTTGCCTTGTACAGGTTGTGCAGGCTTCCCCAGTATTACGTACTGTCTTACCCTTCACTGAATTTACCGCTTATCTATTGTCTATTAAGTGCTCTTCCATCCCTACCCCTCCCCTCACTTATAACCATCAAATATTGTTTCTTTTTGAATGTAAACTTTTTCATGAGTTTTTACACTTGTGGTCTTATACAATATTTGTCCTTTTGTGACTGACTTATTTCACTCAGCATAATGTCCTGTGCTGAGTTCTTTTTGTTTGTGGATTTCTTTTGTTTTTGTAGATTTTGTTTTTATTGAGACTTTGTTTTTCTTCTTTATTTTGATGAGTAGGTTTGTTAACTTTCTTAGTGGTTACCTTGAAATTTATTCTTATCTTCCTAGGTTTGAGCCAGTCTATTATTACTTGGTATCGCCTTGCCTTCCTCTCCATTAGAGAGTTCTATACCTATACCGTTTATTCCCTCTTTTATTGTTCTGACATTGTTATCACTTACAGATTAACCTCTCTGGTTCCCTGTTACAATTGTATTGGTTCTGGATAGTCCTTCAGAGTTCATTTCCTAGGTTGGTATCTGGCTGGTACAATCTTGTGTCGTAGGTTCAGGCTGTGGTCTGATGTTGTTTGTTCTGAGACCGAAGGACTCCCTTCAATATTTCTTGTAAGTTTGGTTTGGTTTTTACATATCCCCTTAATTTCTGCTTATCTGGAAATGTCCTAATTTCACCATCATATCTGAACAAAAGTTCTGCAGGATATATTATTCTTGGGTTGGCAATTTTTTTCTTTCAAGGTTTTATATATGTCACCCCATTGTCTTCTTGCCTGCATGGTTTCTGCTGAATAATCAGAGCTTAGTCTTATTGTTTCTCTTCTGTATGAGACTTTGTTTTTCTTGCGCTGCTTGAAGGGTTTTTTCTTTGTGTTTGGTCTTAGCGAGTGTGATTATGACATGCCTTGGTGTTTTTCTTTCAGGGTCTATCCTATACAGGGTTCACTGAGCTTCTTGGATGGTCAGCTTTTCATCATTCATGATATTAGGGAAGCTTTCTGTCAGCAATTCTTCAATGATCCTCTGTGTTTTCCATATTCTCTCCCTGTTCTGGAACTCTGATCACTCATAAATTTTTGCTTTTGATTGTATCCCACATAATTCTCAGGGTTTCTTCATTTTTCTTCATTCTCTTTTCTGATTTTTCCTCAGAGTTGTATCCAAGTGTTTGTCTTCACTTTCACTGATGCCGTCTTCCATCATTTAAAACCTGCTGCTAAGCCCTTCTATGATACTGTCCGTTTCTCAAATCTTGTTGTTTATCTTTTGGATTTCTAATTGTTGTTTTTGTATGATTTCTAGTTGTGCATTTATTTTGGCATTTTGTTCCTGTATTACTTTCCTGAATTGTTCCATATTTTTTTTGGTCTGTATTTTCCATGAATTTGTCTGCCTTTTCCAAAAACTTGTCTATTTTTTCCTGATTTTTGTCCGCTTTTTGCTCCAACTCTTGGATTGCTTTGAATATTAGAGATTTGAATGCCTTATCACGTAGGTCTAGTACCTTTTCTTCTACTGGAAAGTCATCTGGTGTTTTATTTTGAATGGCTACTGGACCCAGCCTGTCCTTTTTTAAAAAATATGTTTTTATATTGTCTGCTATCTTTGGGACATTCAGTAGATATTTCCTTCATTTCTTAATTGTAGATTTGTTTGTTTTGCCCTGCTTTTTTTTTTTTTTTTGGTTATGTCTGAGCAGATGGGCTGTAAGTTCTTTGTTGTTTGTTCATCTGTGGTCATGATACTTTTCACCTCCCCGTCCAATGGGCAGGGCCAGTCAGTCAGCTATGGTGCAGCAGGGCAGGTCCAGCTGAAGGGGAGGGGCTAGGATGGATTGTTTGTGGCACATACTAGGGCCAACAGGGCAGGCCAGGGATCAGTGCTGGGCAGTTTCCAGTGGGCCGTGCCTGTGCTGCGCAGGGGTGTGATGTTCAGTGCATGGTGCAGGTAGGCAGGAAAGAGGGGGGAGGTTGTGATGTGCGGAGCTAATAGGAGTGTGTGAAAGAGGAAAAACAGAAGCCAAAAACAAGCAAAGAAAGAAAGAGAGAGAGAGAAAAAAAAAGAGTGCTAAGGGAGCTTACCATTGGAGTGGAGAGATGAGAAACTGAAAAATGGAGAAAAGAAAAAGGGAAAAAGAAAGAAACAATAACTAGATAAAAATTTGGAAAAGAAAAACACCCAGGAGTCCCGGAGTCCCACCTATGGGGCTGCTAAGACCAAGAAAGTGGCTCCCAGGGTACGCAGTAGAGGGGCTATAGATGTCACACAGCACAAGGCATTCAGGAGACAGGAAAAGAAGATGAGTGTAAAGAGATAAGAACTGAGAAATGAAAACAGATGGAAAGGAAAAAAGAGAGAGAAAAGAAAAAGAAAGAAAGAAAGAAATGCCCCCAGAGATCCTATCTACGCAGCTGCACAGATTGGGGGAGTGGTTCCTAAGCTGTGCAGTGCAGCTCAGCTAGAAGGGGCTCTCAAGCTGCTAAAAGAAAAAGAAAACAAAGCAAAACAAAACAGAACAAAGCAAAACAAGGGGGAAAAAAAGCCCCAGGGATCCCACCAGCGTGGCATCAGGGGCTCGAGGAGTGGCTCCCCAATTGACTGTGGCTTCATAAAAAAAATTTTTTTTTTTCATAGCCTTTTAAGAAGAAACAAAATGGCACAGGGAGCCAGGTGTTCTGGAGAAAGGAGGGGGAGGTGGTAGGAGGCATAGAAGAAATTAAAGGAGATGAAAAGAACCAACACCAGCTCAGGGGCCCAGCCAGTGTGGGCAGGGCAAATCTAAGCAGCCTGAGGCAAAGCAGTTGCCTCCTGGCCAAGAGACTGTGGCTGGTGGGAAGCAGAGGTGTCCAAAGGAGGGGAGAAGAAGGAGCAGCTAGGAAAGCGTATATCACTCTACCAGATGCTCTGTCTCCTGCTGGGTACTTCGTGAAGCTGCTTTCCTGTGCTCCCTGTCCACTGATCTCCGATGCGGGTGGGTGAATCCAAGTGGCAGAGATGCTGCACTTCCCGGCCGGCCAAGCCACCGCAGTCAGCCAGGAAGCTCGGAGGTACAGCAGCGGGGAGAGAACAGGGTGTGGGAAAGCTTGTATTGCTAGTTACTGGGTTCTCCGTCTCCTGATGGGAGTTCCACGGAGCTGCTTTCCCGTGCTCCCTGTCTGCCAATCCTCAACTGGACTCCAAGATGGCGGATCCCTGCTGTTAGCTGATGGGGCCTTCCACACACATCTCTCCTCACTGTATGTCCTCTGTCAGTTTCTTATTCCATTCGATGCTTGTCTGAATTCTCTCTTTATTTGGCACGTCAGGTTCCAGGAATGACGTTTGTCTCAGTTTTACTTAGTTTTTCAGGTCTTTGCTGTAGAGGAATGGCACGGTTCTCCTATGGCGCTAGGTTGGTCGGAAGTTTTTATGTGAACTTTTGCCCTGCATCTTGTTTTTAATACTCCTGCCCACCCCCGCCAAATTGTGTACCTTTATCATGTCCCTAAGGTCTTCTTAATCTTATATCATGGGGCCATCAAATCTGTGTAGTTTCCCTTTGGTCCTGCTCCATCCCTCCTGGAGTCTTCTGACCTGTTTATTCCTGAAGTGTTTGTTCTCTAGGCCAGTTAAACAGCCGCCATTATTGGACTTTCCTTCATTACTCTTCTGGGTTAGATTCACTATTCCCTGGATCCCATTTCTTTTTCTCTTTTCATTTATACCTTTAAGAAACTTTCTATGAAAAAGTGCATTAGCAGTAAGTTTCTGCAAGGGAGATGTCAAGTAGAAAGGGAAGTTTGATGCACAGATGTAGAACCCATAGGAAGAGTTCTGGTGTGGGAAAATAATTTGGGAGGGGATTCCTCCATAGATAGATGGTATTTAGAGTTCTCACCAGGGACTCATTTGGGTGTTTGCTAGAGATAGTGTTCTAAAACATTAGCAGGTGAGCACTTGACCACAGTACCACCAAACCTCCTTTGAAATATAATAGCCCTCCCTAAAGTTCTCAAGACAGCGGTCAAGCAGGACTCCCCCCAGCTCTACCACCTACTAGGTATACACATACAGTTGAGTCTTCTCATCATTACAATGGAACAAATAATGAGCTAACTCATAAAGTTGTTATAGGAATGAGATAATTTATATAAAGTTCTTAACACAATACTTGACATATATTAAATGCTCAATAAATGTTAGACAATATCATTGTCAAGGCGATGTTGAAAATAAACAATTAGCCTTGGAAAGAACAGCCACAATTTAATATCTTGCCAGCTTGTCATTGAGGTGGTAACAGCTTCATAATGTGGATAGCCATTGCACAGACAAACCACAACACTATGTATTAATTATTCACCATAGGTCTATCAACAAATGCTTGAGAGCTTATCCTAATGATTCAACATTTAAAAACAATTTGTAAGCACTCAGGCAAAGAAGCTTTCAAGAAAACTAGAAGGCTGGGGGAAGAGCTGCTGTTTGGAACATATGAGCTCTGATTCTGCTTCTGGCATTGGCTACTCGGAGAGAAATTAGATCTATGTGCTTCCCATTTATCTGTATATAACAGATACTAATGCTTTGGTATCTGAGATGTTCTTTAAAGCATGGTTGCGTACACACGCACACACAACTTACACATCTTCAGTCTTAGAACAAAAAGCCTCATTTTTGCCAGAAGCCAACCAACACAAAATCACAAGAATTTTGAAAGTAAATTTACAGTGGTTTGAATATGCCCCTAACTCGGTCAAATTTTTTTTCTAACTTTTAATAGCAGTTGATTCAAGAAACCCTTCTCTTACAATGTTATTTCTCGGCTTATAATATGAAGATGTCACAGATGTCGGTTTAGGTACAAAATGTTTCATGGTGTATAATTGAGAGACAGAATAATGCAAGGAAAGGAACACACCCTTTTGATAAAACAGGTTTGGGTTCAATTTCTGGTTGTTACTGCTGACTTATTAAATCTACTTTCTGTCACATACAGACAATACTTTTATTATTTTAATAAAAACAAGAACAGTGGGTGTTTTTCAAGGTATTGATGGTATGCTATTTTTCTCTTTTTTTTTTTTGCTAAAATGGGTTCTGAGAGACAAGACCCAGGAATTTTATTTAGCAAGGGCCTTGGGAGATCTTGAGAAAGCAGTGCAAACATCCCCATGAAAGAAAATACATCCTTAGGATAGGAGGGAGAGAGGAGAGGCTGACTTTCTCTTCCATGGGGATTTTGGCTGCCTACATAGGCTTCCACCACCCATCTGTCAGTCTGTCATACTGTGGTGGCTTGTGTGTTACTGTGATGCTGGAAGCTATACCACCAGTATTTCAAATACCAGTAGGGTCACCCATGGTAGACAGATTTCGGTGGAAATTTCAGATTAAAACAGATTAGGAATAATGGCTTGGTGATCTACTTATGAAAATTAGCCAGTAGAAACCTGAAGGATCACAATACAACACTGTCTGTCTTGCTTTGGGCACATCACCAGGAGGCGTCAATCTCTAGAGGAAGATGCCATGTTTGGTGAAGTAGAGGGCCAGTGAGGGTAAAGGAGATCCTTGGATTGGCACAGTAGCCACAATGACGGACTTGCATGGGCCAGCAATCATGAAGACGATGCAGAACCATGAAATGTTTCATTGTATGTAAGGTCGCCATGAGACGGAGTTTACTTAATGGCATCTATCTATCAATTCCTCTCTCTATCAATCTGTCCATCTATCTAACAGGCTTCAGGGGGTCCCCTCTCTTCAAGAAGTTTTCTCATTTCTCAGTGGCTCACTCACTTTAATATTTTCACCTGACTTGGGAAAGAGTGAAGCTCTACATAACACCAGAACTCATTAATTTTTCTTGGAAAGCTTTTAAGATTTGGGTCTTCCAACTACCTGGGACCCTGCATTTCTGTAATGCTCATGAGATGTCTTTGTGCTTTGCAACCTGCAATGACATCTGGGTAGGTTTTGCCAGTATCCATGTTTTTTGTGGTGCCAGTATGGTACAGAGACAAGAGCATAAGAAAGAAACCAGACAACACATTGGGAAGGTTGAACCAGTGGAGAAAGGTAATCAACTGTATGCTGAAGAACTCACAGGGATAGCCGAGTCTAATATTCAGATCTAATTGTTAACATTGGTGCAAGGTGTACTTCCATTTTCCCAAAACCTTCAGCAAAGCCTAATAGTCCTGTACAGCTTTGCATGTTAGAAGAATGTGAGTAATGGGGACAGAAACAAGAAGAGTGGTGGCCTGGACTACTGCCACCCCTACTTGGTTTCCACGGGGACCTATGAAAAGTGAACAGTATCATATCAAGAAGGAGCAGCCCCTGGAGTTCCCAGTGGTGGCCTGAGAACAGTGCAGCTCAAACCCTTGGCCTGAGAGTCACACCAAGAAGCAATCACAGCATGGAACATAGGACACTCACCTCTCCAAGTGGCTGCAGCAGCAAGGGCACTGAATCTCGGTTATGCCAATCGTACTTCATAACCACCCAAAGGCTACTGTTATCTTTTGACATGTATCATTTAAAATGGAGATCACATGAATATCTATCTCACACAAACAATTAAGTGCTCTGCTATTAACCTAAAGGTTGGCAGTTTAAATCCACCCAGAGATGCCTCAGAAAAAAAGGCCTGGCAATGTACTGCCAAAGATCAGCCATTGAAAATCTATGGAGCACAGTTCTACTCTGAAACACACTGGGTCACCATGAGTCGAAAACAACAGGTTTGGTTTTGATTTTTAGGGTTGTTTTGAAGAGTAATCGAGTAATGCATGTGTGAGCCTTTTATAAACTGTAAAATTATGCATCATAAGTAATCTTACCATAACACTTTCTTATGGCTGTATCTTTTACTCTGTTGTGGTATGGTATAGGTTCCCCTGAGGTACAGATGATCTCTTCTCCTTCCTTTGCTCCCTCACCCCACTCCAAGAATGCCTCTGTAGAGCCCCCAACACGTGCCATAGCGTTCACTTCAACTTGCTAGCATTCATTTCTTCTTTGGTTGCCTTAGAATATGGCTTTGACTTGCTTAGATTGCCACTTAGTGTCCTGTCTTCCTGTTTACTTTAGAGCATTTAACTTATTCCTTTTGTGGTTGAGTTAAATAGTCTGATTTGGAGTCTTAGGATTTCTATAGTGTTAGCATTTGGGGCATTGGGAAAGCCCATATGGATCTAAGAGATAGTTTGGAGCTGAGACGGCAGATGAGTTACTCATCTGGAAACTTTCCCACTTGACTAATGGAAGGTGTTACATATCACAAGATGCCAAGAGCTCCAAAGATGACTATCAGAGCATTGGATAAAACCCCTGAGAACGCACAACTCCATCGATTGGAAGGAGACTCGTTTACAGACTGGGTCCTTTTTGTGCTAAGGATAATATCTTTGCTCGCTGCTTATTTTGCGAAGTGGGTTGTCAAAGGTAGGAGCGGGGCCATGGGGGGGAAAGATTATGACAGATGTTGCTTTGTATGGATGTGAACCTACATAAGCCTTTGTCAGAACAAAATCACAGAAACTAGTCTCTAGACCCAAACTGTACTGGGTGGTGCACATGGGCATCGTAAGGCCAGAGAAGAGTTCTGTGATTCTGCAGGTTTGACGTTACACTGGGACCCCTGTGGTCAATGCCACTGATGGGTGTGGGGAGGGGGCTAACACTGGTCAACAAGAGCCACCTCGCTTTCTGTGATTACATAGAAGTTACAGGTGATAGAAAGGAAGCTGTGGGCTGATGCTGTCTCTTTCGGGGCAGTGACACATGTTGCTATCAGGCTGAAAGTTGTATGTTAACCCCATGTATTAAGACCTCTCCCACGTGGAGGGAAAGATGAGCCAGACGGTCAGAGAAATGGCCGGAGAGAGCATCTCTGAATAGGAAGACACCATGGGCTGTTCTGAACAAAGCACACAGATTAGATATACAGGAATAGTTCCCATGGGGAGGGAGGGATGTTCTTACGGAATAAACCAAACTCCAAGGACATGCCAGGCTGTTGCTCATAATATCTGACATGTGTGCTAAAAATCAAACTAGAAAGCTCCTTCCGTTGGATGAGTATTTTCCTAGTATTTCCCCATGTATTCCCCATTTTTTTTTCTATTTCTGTTCTTTTCATCTCCCCTCCCCCAGGGCAAACAAGCAGAGGCAGTGTTATAGAATACAAAGAACAGGAGCTTTGGATACAAGCAGGCCTGGGTGTGAATCCTTGCTCTGCCATTTACTGCTGTCAGAAGCTGCCAAGTCTATATGGACTCATAGAAAACTCATGTGACAGAGTAGAACTGCCCCATAAACTTTCCTAGTTGTAATCTTTACAGGAGCAGATTGCCAAGTCTTTTCACCCACGGAGCTGTTAGGTGGGCTCCAACCACCTACTTTTTGGTTAGCAGCCGAGCACTTAACAATTGCACCACCAGGGCTCTTTCTTACTAGCTTTAGACCTTGGAAAGTTAACTTCTCTGAGGCTGGAATATTAATGATAACATGCTCTGTATTAGTTAGCTAAGCGTCTGTGGCAAAGAGATTTAGAACAAAAAAAATGACTCAAGATAGAAATTTTGCTCTCCTAAGATAGTCAGGAGCCTTGGTGGCACTGTGGTTAAGAGCTTGGCTGCTAACCAAAAGGTCAACTGTTTGAATCCACCAGCCTCTCCTTGGAGATCCTATGGGGCAGTTCTACTCTGTTTTATGGGGTCACTATGAGTCGGAATCGATTCGACAGCAATGGGTATGGGCGTGATAGTCCAGGAATAGGCAGCCGTCTGGGGAGCATAAGTGGCTCTGTTCCTTCCATCCTGTTGTTCCACTGTCCCCTAGACCACAGTTTCTCAATCTCAGCACTGTTGACACTTGGGGCCAGGTACCTCTTTGTTTTGGGAAATGTCCTATGCATTGAAGGATGTTTAGTGGCATCCCAGGTCTCTACTCACAAGATGCCAGTGACACTCCCTCCCCAGCTGTGACAACCAAAAATGCCACTAGCTATTTCCAAACATCCCCTGGGACGCAAAATCACCCCCCAAGTTGAGGCCTCCTGCCCTAGGGCATGGTCTTAATTCATATGATTAAATCTGGTGCAACAACACCATATCCACATTCCAGTTCATGGGCCGGAAGGAGGGCAAGAAGTGGAGGGCAAACAATTTCCCTTCAAGAGGGTGATGTTGAAGTTGCAGGTATCCCTCATGTTCACGTTCCTTGTGCTGGAGCTTGGTCATATGGCAATGGAGGCTGAGAAGGTCAGGGCCTTGTTAAAATTGGAGGGGGTACTCTATTTCTAAAAATATTAGAGGGATGTGAATAATGGGGGAAAATTAGTTACCTAATTACCTTTATAGAATGATTATTGAATTAAATATGATAACGTACCAAAAGTACCTAGCACAGTGCCTTACATGTTAAATGCTCAGTGAATAGTAATCCTCCTTTTCGTCCTGCTTCTCCATCCACAAGCACCTGGCCTGTGTCTCTTTCACACAAGATTTAGTTTTAAATCATTCCGATAAATATTAATAACAGTGTTATGGATTAAATTGTATCCCCCCAAAAAAGGATGCGTTGTAAATCCTAACCCTTTTACCTGTAGTGAAAGGAGCCCTAATGGCACAGTAGTTAACTGCCCAGCTGCTAAATGAAAAGTCAGCAGTTCGGATCTGCCAGCTGCACTGCAGGAGAAAGACGTGGCAGTCTGTTTCCCTTAAAGATTTACAGCCTTAGAAACTTTGTGGGGCAATTCTACTCTGTCCAATAGGGTCTCTGTGAGTTAGAATCAACTCCATGGTGATGGGGTTGGTTTTATACCTGTGGTAGAAATAATGCTATAATAAATAATAATAATATTATAATAAATAATTCTATTTGGGAATGGGTTTTATTTGTTATGTTAATGAGGCAGTATTAGTGTAGGGTGTGTCTTAAGTCAATCTCTTTTGAGGTGTAAAAACCCATTGCCATGGAGTTGATTCTGACCCATAGTGATCCTGTTGTTAGATGCTGTCGAGTTGGTTCCTATGCACAACAGAACGAAACACTGCCCGGTCCTGCGCCATCCCTATAATCGTTGTTATGCTTGAGCTCATTGTTGCAGCCACTGTGTCAATCATAGTGATCCTATGAGGTATAAAAGGAGCAGACTAAGCAAGGGAGGAAGCACAAGAAGAGATGGGGGAAGATAGATGCCATGCCACATGAAGATCACCAAGGAGCCAAGGAAGAGAAGCGAAAAAGGCAAGGACCTTCTCCCAGAGCCTTCAGAGAAAGAAAGCCTTCTCTTACAGCTGGCATCTTGAATTCAAACTTCCAGCCTCCTAAACTGTGAGAAAATAAATTTGTTTGTTAAATCCACCCCTTGTGGTATTTCTGCTGTAGCAGGACTGGATAACCAAGACAAATAGTGATTCTCTTTTACAAGTCCTGCATTTGGACAGTATCGGGACTATAGACCACTTTCAGTATATGTGTCAAACTCTTTCTCTTTCAGGCTTTTGCTGACCTCTTCCTTTTGTCTGCAGTGGCCTTACCACTACCACGTCTCCCATGAGCAGGTGCAAACACAAAGACCCTTAGGACCCTGAAGGTCCTGCTTTACTACGAAGGGCTTCTTGACATTGAGGACAAACAGAACAAATTTTAATTCCTAGCTCCAGAACTTACTAGGTAAGTTACTTTTGGTTGGCTGCTTGTGTGGTCACTTAGGTTCTAAGCCTCAGTTTCCTCAACTGTAAAATGGAAATAGTATACCCACTCCTCACTTATTGACATCGTTATGTTCTAAAGATTGGGCCATTGTATGAAAATCAGCAGTATGTGAAAATGGAGGGTGATCATATCAAATCTCAAAATGGAGGATGACTATGTCATTACATAACTATCAAATTATATCATTACATAAGTGTCAAATTACATTATTATATAACTATCAAATTATATCATTATGTAACTGCCAAATTACATCATAACTGCCAAACCACTGAGAATCATGGCCCAGCCAAGTTGACACATAACGTTGCATCACAGCCAGTGTTACTCTCACCTCATACTTTGGCATTTCTTACTGCCAGGTGTTGTTAATTTGAAAAATAATCAGATAGTAGATTTTTTACTATTGTCATAAATGTGAAATGTTGGATAACAAAAAAGACGACAAGTGAGGAGCAGGTGTAATAGCTACTCTGCAGAGTAGTCATGAATTAATTACAAAGAAGAATGCCTTAAACCTCTGTGATGCATCCAGTAGGATCCCTGGGTGCGTAAGCAGTTTGCACTTGACTACTAACCAAAAAGTTGGCTGTTTAAACCCACTCTGTGCACTGCAGAAGAAATCCCTGGTTATGTGCTTCTGTAACGATTCTTATTGGTGTTGTTAATTGCTGTCGAGACAATTCTGTAGCCATATGGTGCGGTTCTACTCTGTAACACGTGGTGCTGCCATGAATCAAAATTGACTCGATGGCAAAGGGTTTGGTTTTTGGCTTATGGAACTGGCACGTACTTTAAATATTATTTCAAGATTATTTATAATACTCTATAGGTTCTGAAGTCCTGGTGGTGCAGTGGTTAAGAGCACAGCTGTTAACCAAAAGGTCAGCAGCTTGAAGCCACCAGTCGCTCTTTGGAAACCTTATGGAGCAGCTCTGCTCTGTCTTATAGGGTCACTATGAGTCGGAATTGGGCTACAGGTTCTGAAATAGTACCTTAATTTTACAGGAAAATAGCTGTGGCTGGGAAAGACAAATTTGTTTGCCAAAGTCACATGTGTACACATTAGGAGGAGAAAGAGGTAGGATTTGAACCTGGGTCTCTCTCATAGCAAAATCGGTGCTCTTTATAATATCAAAGTTTTCCTTTCATTTCTTTATTCTTTATTAATAAAAAATGACAATGTATTATTTCAATTTGATTACTTGAGAGACTTTAAACTACTTCTTTCACTTAAAAATGTTCTCTGTGTGGACTTAGAGAATATGGAAGAACAGCTTCCCCAGAAGTGAGCCTGCAGTGCAGAATGGGCTACCCTTTCTCTGCCCTGGAGCGAGCAATGGTCCTGAGAATAACGCCATAGGGTTCTGTGGTGGCCACTCATCTCTATCTCCCCTGCGCCTGGCTCTCTTACCAAGAGCAGGCTCAGGGGTCCCCTGTGTGTTGAACTTATCTTGGGGATCCTGGAATTCCCAAAGAGGCTGACTCAAGCCCATCTTCCTCTGCCTGCAGCTAGTTTCACAAACTGCTGATCTAAATGGAAAGCACTGTATTTCATGAAAATGAAATAAGGACATCAGACAAGAGCTCCACAGTTGCTGCCACCAGATTTACTTCATTTTCAGGAATAACCTGCTAAGCTATGATTTCAAAGGATTCCAAAGAATTTTGGAGTCTAGCAATGAGTTTTGCCAGTAGTCTCATTTTTCTGGGTGTCTCTATGTGGCTTGTTCACTTTCTGTGCGTGTGTGTGTGTGTGTTCATATGTGTGCGCAAGTGTGAATGGACATACACATTCACGGAAGCAGTATTGGGGAACCCTCTGCTGCATATACACCAAGGTGTCTTCTGGTAGATGTCTTCTGGCACGAAAGAGCAGCTGTAGTGTAATGAAAAGGGCATGGTACTTGGAGCCAAAAAAACCTGAATTTGAATCTTAGGCTTCTTACTTGCCATGTGACTTGAAGGGCCTCTTTGGGACTTAGCTTTACCAAGCGGAAAGCGAAGCTAAATATACTCTACTTCACAGGGCTGCCGAAGGACTTAATGTTATTATAGATGGAGGCCAGCGTGGTATGATGGAAAGAGACATCATTTCAAATCCACAGTGTATCTGTTAAAAGGCATGTGAATCAGGTAAACATACTGAATTTCTCTATACCTCAGCTTCTGCATCTCTGAGATTCAAGTCATCATGATACTTCCATCCACGGTCTTGCAGGTTAAATGAGATGTCAATGTGAATCGTCTAATTTGGTCCCCCAGCGGACAGCAGTAACGCGGCAAGTGCTGGCTGCTTTCCTTCTAGCCTTTCTTCTATCATCATGTGAAAACTCATCGCAAAATTTAGAGTGCTATTCAAATAAAAGAGGATGTTGTAATAGTGGTAGTAGCTAAAGTTAAGTGATAACGGCTCATTTACGGGGCATAGCAAAAGACGGCAACCCAGTGTATGTTAAAGTAGAACTGTGCTCCAAAGGGTTTTCAGTGGCTGATTTTTCAGAAGTAGATCACCAGGCCTTTCTTCCGAGGTGCCTCTGGGTGTACTCGAACCTCCAACCTTTCAGATAGCAGCCAAGCTCATGAACAGAATCAGAGTCGACTCTATGGCAGCTGGTTTTGTTTAGTAAAAGCTGGGGGTGGGGGCGCTTTGAGACAAAGCGGGCTGGACTGTGCCTCGGCGAGTGTCCTTTACTGTAGCTGGGTCCCTGGGGCTTCTTCATAGTGGAGTTAATGGGCTGCTTAACGGAAGCCCTTGATTATGATTCAGTGAAGAACCCACTTGTCTTCCTCTTGTGACACAAAAGGCATCTTGCCTGCTTTTATTTCTCTTTCCCATTTACTTCTGGAGCCTAATTGGGTAATAATAGCATTGTCCTCCCCAAGGGCCATCTCCAGAATTACCAGCCCCAGATGAGAGTCATTGTCCTTGCAAAGGTCCGTGTTAATAGTGGGCCCTGCCTCTTCCCTTCTTTCACAGCCGGCTCCTTAGCTCTGTAGTGACAGCTTGTGTATTAGAGCTTGTGTGCTGGGTAGGATCAAGGGTGATTCCTGGAGACGTGAGTATGGTGGGAACATTCATTCCAACTCTGAGAGCCACACTTAGGGCCAGATCTCACCTTCGTGAAAGAACATGAAGTAAAGTTCTTCCTCAAAGTCTTTCTCACTCAAGCTCTAAGGAAAGCCTTAAGAAAAACTTAAAATCTTACTGCCCCCGCCACCCGGATTCAGTTAAATCAGTTGCTGTTGAGTTGAGTTGATTCTGACTCATGGTGATCCCATGTGTGTCAGGGCAGAACTGTGCTCCATAGGGTTTTCAGTGGCTGATTTTTTTTGATGTAGATCACCAGGCCTTTCTTCTGAGGTAGCTCTGTGTGGATATGAACGGCATGCCAACCTTTCAGTTAGCAGCTGAGTGCTTCCCCGTGACCTGTTCAGTATTTCCCACCACCTTTATCAGCCACACCCTCCCTTTCTATTCAGGAGGACAGTTTTCTCATTCTGTCCCTTGGCTACCAAAACTGTCCAGTGTAGTGCTGTTCTTCCCCACGTATTTATCCTACTACCACAAGGCGACACTTAGTTTTATGTTTTAAAGAAAGTGACCCCTTCACCTGGGCCAAAAACCAACCAAACAAACATACCCATTGCCATCTAGTCAATTCCAACTTATGGACCCCGGGTATTACAGGGTAGAACATGGAAGCAAATCTCCAGGTCTTTCTTCCACAGAGTTGCTGTGTAGTTTCGAACCACCAACCTTTAAGTCGACAGCCCTTCTTAAGCTGCTTCTGCCACCCAGGATACCTTAAATCCAGCAGATACTATTTGCGTAAGTGTTTATAAAACCATAACCCAGTGCTTTAAAAAGTGAATAAAATTTTGGTGCGACAACAACAATTTTAAATTAGTGATTTTTAAATCTCTTTTATTCTGAATAAATCTAAAAAACAGCCATGTTCTTCAGTTTTAGGTACTATTTAATCAAGTGGTGGAGGCTGAATTCTAACCAGTTTTACTGATTTAAAGTCAGCGTTCTTTCTATTATACTCCTCTGTTCCTCAGCTGTTTTTAACTCATTTTTTTAAAAATGCTTTCATGACCAAATTATTTTCTTGTTCATATAATGTCTTTTCATTAATGGAATGCATGCTGAATCATCGAGTGTGCCTGAATTTTGGTAGGTAATACGCGGATTTTGCTACATATTATTATACGGAACACATATGTCCCTCTGGATGCTGGGAGTAGGATTGGTGGTACGTCAGGTACGTTGCAACTTGTACTGGGGCCTGGAAATAAGGTATTCCCACGAAAATGGAATCCTCGCAAGAAATGTAACTTCCAAATAACACACAGGAACGTGGAAATATACTTACAAGGCTTATCTTGCTGTACAAGAGCCAAAAGAGACAGTTTTGCACAGCCACACCTTCAGGATGCATGACCTCATACAACACCCTGTATAAACAGTCATTCGTGGCGCACGCCCATTTCTTCCATTTCGTACGGTTATACACAGGTCCCCACCTACCAGCAGCATATACTGTTTGTTGGACAGTAGCTTCCCAATAAGCCAAGGTGGTAGAAAATGTAGGTGGGCACTGTATGTCCCACTGGTCATGAAAGGGTTTTAAACTTAGGACGGTGTATATGTCGTACACGTTTTTGTTGTTGTTGTGTGCCATCGAGTCGATTCCAACTCATAGTGACCCTATAGGGCAGAGTATAAGTGCTCTCTAAGGTTTTCTAGGCTGTATATCTTTTATGGGAGCAGATTGCCAGGTCTTTTCTCCCATTGAGTGGCTGGTGAGTTCAAGCCCCTGACATTTCGGTTAGCAGACAAGTGCTCAACCATTGCACCGCCAGGGGTCCTTTCATACATGCTTTAGTGATTTCAAGTATTCAGTCAAGCTTTCCTCCAAAGCTGGTAATACCCCATCTTACATTTTGATGGTGGTATGGGGCGTTTACAAATATACCAGTTATTACATGAGGACCAGTGTCCCCCGACACATGCCTCCCTCTTCACTTGAACTGCTCAAAGATTTCCCATGCTGTCCTTGTGAGTCTTTGTTCTTGAAGGATCAATCAAAGGCTTAGGAGATGTTCTGACAGCCACACAGGTTGCTTTCCTGGACCTCTTAGCCCTCCAGTCCAGAAAGGAAATACAACCCCTGACTGACTCTCATTTGTCATTAAATGACAAGGTTATTGTGGTGGGAAGAGTTGCCTCTTCCTCACTTGGGCCACTTGCTAGCCTTTTTATTCATTCTTGTGTGAGTTTAATTCCCATTGATGTGGGTGATGACTGTTGGTCAAACACCAGTCCTGCCTCTGAGTCCAGCATTCTCCCCCGGTGTCCCAGCGGTAAACACAGAAGAGTTGAAAGACAGAATGACTTCACCTCTGAAGTCCTATTTGGTGCACATTTTGAGCCCAGGGACCAGCCACACAGGAGGCCTGGGGTGTTTTCACTCAGGCACAAGCATGAAAGTGTTGTGTATTTTTTTCCCCTTGGGTGGAAAAATGATGGCTTTGCTTTCTTGAAGCATTCCTGCCGGCTTATTCATGGAACCCAAAGAAGGCAACATCCAAGGAGGGCAGCATGCAGCCTTCTGTTTCCCAGCCAGAGTCAGGGTTTGGCAAAGAGCGAGTGCTGGAGAGAGGCGGGGCTGCCCAGTGCAGTAGGTGAGAGAAGAGTTGGCCAAAAGGTAGGAAAGACTTGAAACCAAAATCCACACTCTGATGTGCGGGGCCTCCCAGTGAGAAAAAACACTCACCAAACACCCACATACTTATTTGGGTTGGAATAGCACATGCAGTGCCCAGGAGGCTAGTGAAACAGAGATCTGACCCCCTTCGATGGTCTGGTAGAGCCATGGAAAGCTGGAGTAGGGGGTGGAAGGGGGAGTGGTGGGGAGCATGCCCAGGGCAGAGCTGTAGCTACCTGGCAAGCAAGAATCCATTTTGCGGATATACTTGGGTTGAGTCTATAGGCTGTGCTTTGTATGGGTGGTGGATGGAGAGACTTATGGGAAGTAGGAATCTCTCCTTTCCCTGAAACCAGACAGACTCTACCAGGTATGAACACTGGAACCTTGGGGAAAATCACTTAAACTGTCTAAATCTCAGTTTCCTAACCAGTAAAATGGGAACTGTTGTTGTTAGGTGCTATCGAGTTGATTCTGACTCGTATTGACCCATGTACAACAGGACAAAATACTCTCTGGTCCTGCACCATCTTTACAATCATTATGTTTGAGCCCATTGTTGCAGCCACTGTTTTAATCCATCTCGTTGAGGGTCTTCCTCTTTTCTGCTGACCCTGTACTGTACCAAGCATGGCGTCCTTCTCCAGGGACTGTATACAGCATAAACCTGTCAGAGAAGGAAAATCCAAATACTTTCCACTAATAGAGAGTGATAGAAAAGTGGTAAGACTGCACCTTGTCAAAGGCACAAAACTTTCAAGACCTGGAAAAACAAGGCAGTCCTGTTGAGTTCATGCTCTCACAGGTTTCACTGTAATATCTACATAAATGAGGATTAATAATCCTTAATGAGGATTCAGTTTGCTGTGGTATATGAAAATACGGGACAGTATGTCTGACCCTTGTCAGTTGTCAATAGGTAGCTGTCATCTTTCCATATACTAAGTGTAAGTTTTCTAGGCATCAGTGAAAAAGAGGAAGACCCTCAACAAGATAGATTGACACAGTGGCTGCAACAATGGGCTCAAGTATAACAACGATTGTGAGAATGGCACAGGACCAGGCAGTGTTTTGTTCCGTTGTGCATAGGTTCACTGTGAGTCAGAACTGGCTCAGCAGCACCTAACAACAGTTGTATATAGGAAGGGCATTCTCATATGTATATAGGGAGGGCGTTCTCATATGTATATAGGGAGGGTGTTCTCATATGTATATAGGGAGGGCATTCTCATATGTATATGGGGGGCGTTCTCATGTATATAGGGAGGGCGTTCTCATATGATGGTTTTTGAGCATGTCAGCCTGGGTATAAATTCTGGCTCCACCTTGTACTAGCTTTATGACTTAGAGTAAGTTTCTTGACCTTTCTACACCTCAATTTCTTTCATCATAAATAGATTATCATAACCATACTTATCACATTGTGTTATTGAGAGGACTAGGTGAGACAATACATGAAGAGCACAGAGCGCAGTGCCTGGCTAAGTAAGTATAATGAGGCTCCATGAATGTTGCTAAGATGATAGTGATAGTGAAGTCACCATTACACTGCAGCCACTGAGGACACGAATTGCCTGGTCTAAGCCGTGGTTCTCAACTGGGGTGATTTCATCCCCCAGGGAACATTTGGAGATGTCTAGAGACATTTTTGGTTGTTACAACTGGGTAGGGGGTGTTTCTGGCATCTAGTGGGTAGATATCGGGGATGTTGCTAAGCATCCTACAATACATAGGACAGCCTCCCCCCATCACAAAGAATTATCCAGTCCAAAATGTTAATAGAGCCAAGGTTGAGAAATTCTGGTCTACACCAGGTTCTTTGGCAAGACTTAAGCAACATAAACTAGACATCTGGAGGCTTACCTCAATTAGTTGCAAGGATAACTGTAATTATCAGTTACTTAAATAAAACGTATGTGTTACCTTCTAGTTTGGACTTTCTTGAATGTAGGGACCTTGCCTTTGTTCCCTTTATCCCTCAAAGCTTGGCACAAGTTATGCATTCCCTAAAAGTCTTCCAAATCAGTGCATAAAGTTACCTGATCTGGAGATCCAGTGCAAGGTTAGGGAGCTCCGGTGCAAGGTAAATGTATAACCATTGTTTGATAGTCTGTGGAGGACTTTCACATTGAGACAAAATGGTCCAGTTTTTGCAAAGAGCATCACCTAGTATGATCAGAGCTGGAACTGAGAAACCAAAGTAGCAGAAAACACAGGAAAGTTACTGCTTGGCATGTACCACCAATTTGGGGCTGGGAAGCCTGGGAGTGGATTTGCCTTTCTAATTAGGTTTGACTTGGGCTAATATTGAAGTGAGCTTTTGTTCCCTGAGTAGACACCAGCTGGGAGGTAGTCCAGGAACGTGCTGGGTGGCAGGGTGAAGTCAGCCTGATATTACACATTTTCTCTGGGTGATCCATAAATAGATGGTTCACACATGGATATATGAGACCAGCCTGTAAACTTAGTTCTGACGCAGAATGTCCTGAGGGGTCAGACTCTTGAGTCACTCTGGATGGCAGTTCAAATACAGGCTGTATTACTTGCTCGCTGTGTGGCCTTGCAGAAGATATTCAGATTTTCTGAGCTTAATTTTTCCTTAATCTGGAAAATGCAGATTGAATAATATTAGGAGGTTGTTATGAAGGTGAAAAAAATAACGTGAAAAGAGATTGCATTGATTCTTACAATAGAAAAGATGGAATGGGCCAAAATTCGTTATACCATATATTGATTTAGGAAAGAACTCCCTTAAGTAAATGACTTACCGTTTATTTAATTTTTATGTTAGCTCTAGTTCTATCAGCATCTACCCATAGTGTTGGACAGTCTCCTGAATATTTTCCTTGCCGCTAATCTCTTCTGCCCCACAACTGTCCTTATGATGGACTCCAAGTGTCCTCCACCTGAAGCACAATGTTCTTTAAGCTTCTCCTACATTTAGAAATGCTCCCTGGGACCTAGAAAATAAAGTCTAGGCTTATTAGTAAACCTTTCAAGGCCTCCCGCAATTTCGTCTCCATAATGTTCCTCCCTTAATATCCTGCCATTGCTTCTATCCTCACACACAGGTGAATCCTGGATCATAGCTTTTTTACATTATTTGCTATTCCTGAAACGTATCTAGGATTTCCATGACTTTATGCCTTCACTCTTGATGTTCTATCAGCTTGAACCAATGCTTTTTAATGAGATCATGTCCAGTATTCAAGGCCGAAGTCAAAACTCATCTTTCTCCAGGAAACCTTTCTTAATTTTTTCCTCTCATAGTTAGGATGAAATCTCTCATTCCACAGACTTGTAGAACACTTGTTGGCTTTGTTGTAGGATCTCTGAACTTTTGATCCCTGCTATTATATCAGTTTGTGTACCCATTTTTACTCCTTTATGAAATTAGGAATTCTGGACAAATATTAAGAGTCTTTGTAACCTCTCTTATTATGACTCTTCTAACACCTAGAACAGTGTCTTGCACAGGGGAGGCACTCAAAAAGCATTTCCTGGATTAAATTTCAAGATCATCAAGGGGTTTATTTCTTAGAGGGATCTCTGTTGTGAAAGGTCTATCCTCTCCCACTAAAATAATTCCCAAAAAGGGGTCTGGGGTAAATTTCATTCTCTTTACCACCAAAATAAGTTCATGTCTGCCAGTGCTAGAAGTTGAGTGTGATGATGGGCTGTGATTTAAAGACTTAGTGCCATACCACTTATCCATTAAGTAAGTATTCTAGCAATGAAAGAAGACTGTGTGTGTGGTGTGGTGTGGCGTGTGCATGTTTGTGTGCACTTTCTCTCCATCTTTCTCACCTACAGTAATTTGAGGGTCCATGTGTTATTTCTTTATATTTCCTATAGTGCCCATCTCAATGAGCTACACTTCGAACTTCCTTCTGAAGAGTATAGTATGGAAAGGCGGTGGGGAGAGTAAGTTTACAGTGGAGAAACCTAGCAAACAGTACCTTGACCAGGTGATCTAGACTAATATCAACAATAATAAGTCATGTTGGTAGTAAGTGCCTGTCTTAGGCTGGGTTCTCTAGAGAAGCAAAACCAGTAAAGCCTATAAATATATACAGAGAGAGATTTATATCAAGGAAAAGGCTCACGTGATTATAGAGGCTGGAACGTCTCAAGTCCGTGGATCTCCTGGATAGAGGCTTGCCAGATCCAAGATCAGGAGGTCAGAGAGTAGGGCTCTTCTTCACAGGCTATGAAGATTTGCAAATCCCAAGATTGGCAGATAAGCTGCTAGCTTAAGTCCTAAGAACTGGAGGTCGGACAAACAGGAGGCAGCCGTAGGATCCAGAGCAGACAAAAACCAAAACCTCCACTTATATTCGATGCAGGCCACATGCCCAAAGAAAATCTCTTTCAACTGATTGGTTGCTCACAGCAGATCCTATCATGGGGGTGATCACATATAAACACGGAGAATCATGGCCCAGCCAAGTTGACACAATCTTAACCATGACAGTCCACCCGTTGTCAATTTGGCACCTGTACGCATCTCCCAAACCATGCATTATCTCATAATAAAGGCAATTACGAAGTCATACTTGCACTTAATACTATGCAACTAACACATATACAACCAAAAATGCACTAGCCCCGTTTACAACTTATATTTTATAAGAGAAAAAAAAAAATTTGATGCACACATACAAGCAGAAATACTCATAACAATTACAGACCTTGTTTCTGCAACTGGTCATGTGGACGTAACTGATATTTAGAACTACCTTCTTCCATTACCTATTCTATATTCTGTTTGCCCTCAACAAGCACCTTAGCTGGTCATGGTTCTTTACCTGGTGGAGTGACCCAAACCATTCCTGAAGAGTCTGGGTATTAGTAGTCATGCTGGAATTGGATTGGTGTAGTTTTCTATTGGCCTTAATCACAGGGCATGGTAGCACTAAGAGACGCCCTAAGGGATCCCCTGCGTTCCAGACTTACTCTTCTTTACCTCCATTATGTAATATCAACCCGATCTCCTCTTGGTAATCAGGATGAACCACACCAGCCTCTATGGTAAGTACCTTCTTTGCCTGTTGAGTTAGAGGCATAAGAAGCCCAAAGTGGCCAGATGGTTTTCTTAGCTTCCACTTCAATGGAATCAGTGATGTGTCTCCAGGTGGAAGCATTCATCCCTTTGGAACTAAGACTTCTAGACCTGCAGAGCGTATGGTTGCAGGGACAGGAAGCAAAAATTCTTGTGAGTAGTTCACTAGGGGTAATAGTGAATGGTGCCACTTCCATTTCCACCCCTTGATTCCTGGACCCATGAATCCTGGCTATGGAAGAAACAGTACCACACATTAGTCACTGATTTAGAGCATATTCAGCCTCCTGGAGAACACTGTCCCAACCATGCAGAGTATTGCCACCTAGCTGGTGCCATAATTATATCTTTAGGAGGCCATTCCATTGTTCTATCAAGTCAGCCGCTTCAGGATGATGAGCAACATGGTAAGACCAGTGAATTCCGTGAGCATAGGTCCACTGCTGCACTTCATTTGCTGTGAAGTGAGCCCCTTGATCAGAGGCGATGCTGTGTGGGATACCATGACAGTGGATAAGGTGTTCTGTAAGTCCATGGGTAGTAGTTTTGGCAGAAGCATTGCGTACAGGGAAGGCAAATCCATATCCAGGGTAAGTGTCCATTCCAATAAGGACAAAATGCTGCTTTTTTTCATGATGGAAGTGGCCCAGTGTAATCAACTTGCCACGAAGTTGCTGGCTGATCTCCTCAAGGGACGGTTCCATTACTGGGGACTCAGTGCTAGTCTCTGCTACTTACAGATTGGGCACTCAGCAGTGGCTGTAGCCAAGTCAACCTTGGTGAGTGGAAGTCCATGTTCCTGGGCCCATGCATAACCTCCATCCCTGCCACTGTGTCCACATTGTTCATGAGCCCATTGAGCAATGACAGGAATAGCTGAGGAAAGAGAATGACTGGTTTCCACAGAACACATCATCCTGTCCGCTTGATTGTTAAAATTTTCCTCTGCTGAGGTTACCCTTTGGTGAACATTCACATGAGACACAAATATCTTCACTTCTTTGGCCCATTCAGATAGGTCTACCTACATTCCTCTTCCTCATAAACCCTTGTCTCCAATTTTCCAATCACGTTCCTTCCCAGTCCCTGACCATCCAGCCAAACCAACGGCCACAGCCCGTGAATCAGTATGTAATTGCACATTCAACCATTTCTCCTTTCAAGCAAAGTAAACAACCAGGTGCATTGCTCGAAGTTCTGCTCATTGAGAGGATTTTCCCTTCACCAGTGTCCTTCAGGGAGGTCCCAGAAAGGGGCTGTAGTGCTGCCACTGTCCACTTTGGAGTGGTGCCTGCATATTGCACAGAACCATCTGTAAACCAGGCATGAGAGTTCTCTTCTTCAGTCAACTGATTCAGAGGAACTCCCCATGAGGCCATAGGTGCAGACTGGGAGATGGAAGGTAATGTGACAGGAGTGGAGGCCAAGGGCATTTGGGCCACCTCCTCATGCAACTTACTTTTGCTTTCAGGTCCTGCTTGGGCCTGATCTCGTATATGCCACTTCCATTTAATGATGGAGTGCTGCTGTGCACGTCCAAATTTATGACTCTGTGAGTCAGACAACACCCAGTTTGTGATGGACAGCTCAGGCCACCTGATGACTTGGTGTCCCATGGTTAAGCACTCAATCTCTACTAAGGCCCAGTAACAAGCCAAAAGCTGTTTCTCAAAAGGAGGGTAGATATCTGCAGATGATGGCAGGGCTTTGCTCCCAAATCCTAAGGGTCTGTGCTGTGATTCACCAATAGGGGCCTGCCAAAGGCTCCGACCAGCCTCTCTATCCTCCACTGACACTACAAGCACCATTGCACCAGCTGGATCATATGGTTCAAGTTGCAAAGCCGCTTGCACAGTGGCCTGAATCTGTTGCACAGCCATCTCTTGTTCTGGGCCCCACTCAAAAGTGGGAGCTTTTCAAGTCGCTTGATAAATAGGCACACTCAAATGAGGAATATGTTGCCCCCAAAATCCAAGTACTGGGTGTGGGGTGCTGCTGTAACAGATACCTAAAATATGCAAGCAGCTTTGAAACTGAGAATGGAAAGAGAACTCAGAAGGAAATGAGGAGAGCTGTTAGGCTGGAGACAATGCAGATGGTGAAAACCAGCGGCAACAGAGAACTGGCAGCATTAGATGACTGGCTGCAGCAGAGGACAAGTAGCAGCAGAACCAGGAGACCAGTGTGAGACAGCACTGAAACTGATCCACTGAGCGAGAAAGCTGACTGCTTTCTGGCTGAAGTTATCTGGTGGAGTCGGGTGGTGGAGCTTATTAGTGGAGCTAAAGAGCTTTGGAACACTTGCCCCAGCAAGGCAGACGTGGGCAATGAGGTTCATGGGGCCAAGAGGCCAAGGAACCAGGAAGCAGAAGCTGAAAAGACAAGGAACACAGAAGGCAGAGCTGCCTCAGTCTCAAAGGGCATGGCCATGATTTCTGGGGTTTCAAATGTTGGAATCACCACTCAGATGGACTAGGAGTATGGTGTGCCTAAAGCTGAGGGTATGGAGTTGCTATATCAGTGGGCCTGGAAGGCAGAGCTGAAGCCTTGGGCCAAGGGGCCTCCACTCAATCCAGAGAGTATGGCCAATACCTAGAGTCTAGAGGGCAGGGCTATTATGTGAATGGTCTCAGAGAACAGAGGATTGTTTTCAAACCTTAAGGGCTAATGTAATGTGTTCTGCTAACTTGCTTGGTGCCTGTTATGCCTTCTTTCCCTCCAATTTCCCCTGTTTAATGGAAATGTCTACCTTGCACCATTGTACTTTAGAAGCAGACAACTTGTATTCTAGATTTCATAGATGAGGAAGAATTTTTGGATTTTGGACTTGGAGTTAAGACTTTTGCTATGATATGATGGGGTGAATGTATTTTGCATGTGGCAAGGACTTTTTTTTAAGAGGTAGAGCATCATGGATTGAATTTTGTCCCCCCAAAATATGTCAACTTGGTTAGGTCATGATTCCCAGTATTGTGCGGTTGTCCTCCATTTTGTGGTTGATATAAGTTTCCTATGTGTTGTAAGGAAACCCTGGTGGCGTAGTGGTTAAGTGCTACAGCTGGTAACCAAGAGGTCATCAGTTCAAATCCTCCAGGCGCTCCTTGGAAACTCTATGGGGCAGATCTACTCCGTCCTATAGGGTTGTTATGAGTCGGAATCCACTCGAGGGCAGTGGGTTTTTGGTTTTACGTGTTGTAAATCCTAATCTATGCCTCTGTTTAATAAGGCAAGAGTAGATATGTTAAAGAGGATTGGGATGGGTTGTAACACCCTTGCTGATCCAATGTAAAGGAAGTTTCTCTGGGGTGTGGCCTGTACCACCTTTTATCTTACAAGAGATAAAAGGAAAGGGACTTAAGCAAAGAGTTAGGGACCTAATACCACCAAGAAAGCAGTGCTGGTAGCAGAACACATCCTTTGGACCTGGGGTTCCTGCACCAAGAAGCTCCTAATCCAGGGTAAGAATTACCTTCCTTCAGAGCTGACAGAGAGAGGAAGCCATCCCCTGGAGCTGATGCCCTGAACTTGGACTTGTAGCCTACTAGACTGTGAAAGTGAAAGAATAAACTTCTCTTTGTTGAAGCCACCCACTTGTGGTATTTCTGTTACAGCAGCACTAAATGACTAAGACAATAGCCTTGACATGACATGATAAGAAGGATGTTTACCTCTGTGATTTTCCTCCCCAAAGCCCATGGCCCCCATTTAAATCATGAGAAAAAAAAAAAATCAGGCAAACACAAATGAAGGACATTCTACAAAATAACTGACCAGTACTTCTCAAAACTATCAAGATCACCAGAAAACAAGAAAAGTGTGGGCAACTATCACAGTCTAAAGGAGCCTAAGGAGCCATGATGACTAAATAAAGTGTGATGTCCTGGATGGGACCCTGGAAAAGAAAAGAACATATCTGATAAAAACTAAGGAAATCTGAATCTATAAATGTAAAGATGTTAACAGTAGGGGAAATTGGGTGTAGGGAGGAATAGGAACTCACTGTATTATCTTCACAACTTTGTTGACTGCCTAGTGAGTGAGTGAGCAAAGATACTTGGATTTAACTTCCATCTGAAGAATGAGAAGAACACTGAATAATTTAAAACATGTGTCTACTGCATGGTAATTGGACATTTCAGCCTCTGTTTCTTCATTTATTTAATCTTTTTTTTTAAAGTGTGTAACCTGTGGGATAAAACAAATTAATCTATACAAAATGCCTGGCACTTAGTAGGTGCTCCGTGTATGTTCGTTTCTCTTCCTTGGTCATATTAGACTTGTACGCAAGTCACTTAACCTCTCTGTGGACAACAAGGTATTTTTTATTGAAATGGGATTGAAAGAAAAATTATTTAGAACAAAAACTATAGTTATTACTGCCTTCTACTGAGTGGAAGGACCAAAATTTTTATTAGTGGAGAATTAAATGTAGGTATCGTCTCCTTCCAATTTACAGAGCTTGGCAGGAGAAGGAGAGAGGTGAGACTGGAGTTTCAAAGCTTCTTCCATTTCTTCTGTGATGATAAATGGTGAGTCTGAGGGTGGATAGCTTTAGCTGGCACATTAATGAGGCAGTATTTTAAAAAATAGGTCTAGAATCCAGTATAGGGTAGAGAGTTCAGAAGAGATGAACTGTTGTTCATAATTAAGTTAGGGAATTAAGATAAGAGGAGATGTGAGAAGCATGGTGGCAGAGGGCTGAACAACAGAGCAGGAGGCTGCAAACTTTGGAGAAATGTGACCAGCAAGAAATTCTCTGTAGATGCACAGGTCAAGGACTTTTAGAGTAAAAATGTCTAAACCTTAATTTTAATGTATTTGAGCTTTGTGTGTGTGTGTGTCATATAAACACTTTCCATCATCCCAAATTTTCAACAAATGCCTGGTGTGAAAGATTCTGGTACACTGGTACCACTCCATAGGAAGAGAACAGCCCAGAGCAGTGAGATGCAAGGGAAATTGTAGGGTCTGAGGAAATAGGAATTTGGACATAGAAATTACCACTGAGTACCTATACCCCTGGGGATTTGCAGGAACTTGGGGCTAGGTCGAATTCACCAAGCAGGGACACATGTGTATGGTATGTGAGTGAGTGAGTGAATGTGTATATAGGAAGCAAAAGTATACTGCTGTTAGCAAACAAACCTGTCCACTTGTTCGCCTTCCCTGAATGGAGGCTGGGGGAAAGAGTTAAGGCTGATACCTCCTAGGCTTACACTGCTCTCAGAGATGTGCCCTCATGATGGCTGAAAGGTCTTAATGCCCAAACAGGGTATGTTACACTCTCTAGATTCCCTTACCTCTTTTCTTGATACACTCTTGTATACTGGATTGGCTGTACCAAGCCACTAACACATCCTGGAACATGATATCTTGTATTCCTCCTTCGTGCCATATAGGGTCGCTGTGAGTCAGCGTTGACTCAATGGCAATGGGCTTGGGCTCATGCCATACATAGGCTCTTTCCTCATTATTCACTTATAGATCCCTACGTTTCCATCCCTGGGTGGCACAGACGGTTAAGCACTTGGCTGCTAACTGAAAGGTTGGCAGTTTGAATCCACCCAGAGGAGCCCCAGAAGAAAGGCCTGGCCATCTACTTGCGAAAGATCACACCATTGAAAACCCTAGGAGCGCAGTTTTACTCCAACACACGTGGGGTCTACTTGTGTCTGTATCAACTTGATGGCAACTAATAACCAGTATCTCTTCGATTATGAAGCCTTCCTAAGCACATCTCCTCCCTGCCCAGTTTCTGGCAGTAGTGATTACTCCCTCCATAGACGGCACAATGCACTGGATATACTTGTACCTTCTGCAGCTCCTCATGTGGGAATGGCAGTTATTCGCAGCTATTATTCACAAATCAGCCTCCACCTGCAGCAGACAGAGGGTGGAGGCCATGTCAGTTTCATCTTTGTCCTGAGTTCTTAACACAGTGCCTTGTTCTTACAAAGTGCTCAGTAAATATTTAGTGAAGGACTAACTCAATGATCTTTCTTCCATCGCATGTGTAATTACCCAGGCTTTCCAAAATGTCGGACACTGACTCTGTGACTGGTCAACTCTCTTTAGTTTAGAGATTCTCAAACTTGCCTGCACACTGGAATCACCCGGGAGCTTGAAAAATTAGTGACGCCTGGGTTTCACCCAGCAGTCATTTCATCGGTCTGAGCTGCAACCTGGGGGTGGGGACTTTGTGTGTTTATTTCTTATTTTAGTTGAGGTAAAATTCACAAAACATAAAATCAACCATTTTAAAGTATAAAATTCAGTAGAATTTAGTACGTTCGCAAGGCTGTGCGGTCATCACCCAGTCTAGTTCCAAAACATGTTCATGATTCCAAAACGAAACCCCTTATCCATCAAGCGGTTACCTCCATTCCTCCCACGCCCAGCCCCTGGCAATCACTAATCTTTTTTTCTATATCTGTGGAGTTATCTATTCTGGATATTTCATGTAAATAGAATCATACAATATTTGTCCTTTTGTGACTGGTTTCTTTCACTTAGCATAATGTCTTCAAGGTTCATCCACATTGTAGCATGAATCTGAACTCCGTTGTTTTTCATGGCTGCATAGTATTCAGTTGTATGGATATACCACAGTTTGTCTATACATTCATCCGTTGATGGACACTTGGGTTATTTCCACCTTTTGGCTGTTGTGTCTATGTTGCCACTCTGAACATTTGTACACAAGTATTTGCTTGAGCACTTGTTTTCAGTTCTTTTGGGTGTATACTAGGAGCGGAACTGTGTGTGAGGATGTTTGAAATCTCAGCTGATGCTGCCGTGCAGCCAGGGTTGAGCCCCAGTGCTCTGAGTCCAGCGTCTTGCTTGCTTCGGCTCATTTTCCTTTCCTCTCACTCTTGCTGCTGACACTGTTTCCGGTTCCTTCTTTCCTCAATGTCAATCTTACAGCACTGCCAACAAATCAAATAATAGATACGAAAGTACTTGGAGGAAATAAAAAGTGCAGTAGGACTGTTAGATTAATATAGGAGAGTCTCCTGAATTGGGTTTGGCTTTCAAAACCCTAAGGAGCCCTGGTGGTACAGTGGTTAAGTGCTTGGCTGCTACCTGAAAGGTTGGCAGTTCAAACCCACCAGCTGCTCCATTGGAGAAAGAGGTAGCAGTCTGCTTTCATAAAGATTACAGCCTTGAAAACCCCGTTAGATGATCCAGGTACACAGGGTTTGTCCCCTGGAGTCATTCCATCTATTTTTTCTGTACTCTGGGGCCCCTGCCTTACATATGGTTCTTCCCTAGAACTACTGCAGGTTATTCTTGTCTGGTCATTTTCTCTCCTCCCAGCCTAATGCTTAGAGGGATGTGAATTCACAAACACACGCATAGGTACATACACACAAACATATTTGCAAGCAGAAGCTCACAGATACACCCTTATAAAGATATGCTCTTATAAAGACGCCTCTTTATAGTCCTATGTACAGCAATCTATACCCCAACAACCTCATTCACGAACATTTATGAACCCAAGGTGCAGTTATTGCAAATGTGAGTAGTAAAAGGTAGGTCCTCTGAATGCCTAGGGTCTTCCCTGGACTGTATCCGACCAGCCTTCTCATTAAGGAGTCAGGATGATTGTGCCGGTGTTCGATCTCTGCACTCATTTGGCAAGTGGCTGAGATTGTCCCGAGCCTCACTTTACTTACCTGCCCGATGGGCCTAATGATGCTTGTATTATCTAACACACAAGGTAGCAGTGAGGACCAAATAGGTAATGAATGAAAAAGTGCTTAAAAAGTTACAAAACCCAAAAATCAAACCAGTTGCTTTTGAGTTGATTCCGGCTCATGGTGACCCCATGTGTGACAGAGTAGAACTGCCCCATTCTTGGCTGTAATGAAATCCTGGTGGCGTAGTGGTTAAGTGCCACGGCTGCAAACCAAAGGGTCAGCAGTTCAAATCCATCAGGGGCTCCTTGGAAACTCTTTGGGGCAGTCCTACTCTGTCCTACAGGGTCACTATGAGTCGGAAATGACTCGACAGCACTGGGTCTGGGTTTAATCTTTATGGAAGCAGATTGCCGGACCTTTCTTCCACAGCTCCACTGAGTGGGTTTGAACTGCCAACCTTCAGGTGAGTAGTTGAACACAAACCACTTGTGCCATCCAGGGACCATAAAAAGTTATAAAGCCTCACTCCAAGTGCAGTGGACATAGAAGATGATCCACCAGTATGTCCTCAGAGCCCTCCTACTGTCCCCACATGCCCCTTTCCTGGCTTATTCATGCTTGGTTTCTGAAGGCCTGTACCTCTTACTCTCTTTGGAAGACCACCTGTGGGCTATAGGAGCTGCTTGATCTGAAGGCTTCAAGAACCAGAGTGCTTGGAAATGTTGGTCGTCTTGGGGCGACCCTTAGCTAAAGACTGAAGATGATAAAGCCTAGCTCCCTTGTTCAGAGTCCAGACATCCTCTGAGATGTAATTTACACTCCAGAATCCCCTTGAGGGACAAGGCTGAGGCCTAAAAGCCATTGCTGTCTTGGCTTCTGCCCCTTCCCTGTCCTTCTTCCCCTACTCCCTTGCCAGTTTCTCCTGGGGCATTCGCTTCACAACTTGCACACAAATCCTGCCCCAGACTCTGCTTCTGAGGAACTAGACCTAAATCACGAATATAACCTATTACGGTGGAATCCCTCCCGGCAACTTGGGGATTACAAAAATGTATGCCTACTGAGCACTTCGTATCACCGTTTGGTGCTTTGTATTTGAAACACACATCATCTCGTTTAATTCTCAGTCCAACCCTTTGTAGATAAGGAAGCTGAGGTTTAGGGAGATTAAGTAATTTTTCCATCTCGCACGATAGCTTAGCAGTAATTAAAGAGCAGGCCTAACTGAACTTAAACTCCTGCTTTGTTTGGTTTTCTCCACCAAACTGAAGGTGTGAAGGTATCTATTTTCCTCTGCCTTTTTGTTAATTTTTCCTGTCTATCCTTTGGCCGCACCCTCCCTTCATCACGTTAGCCCAAAGGCAGGTCTGAGGATGGAATCAGGTTCTCCTGACAGGCAGCTCGAAAACAAAAACTCCGCTCCCAGCTTGGCAGGAACAGGGGTAGTGATTGATCTTCAGTTGCTGCTTCAAATGGCAAGCACTTTAAAACCCATCCTGCCTCTGTCCCTGGGTGGAGAAAGGATCACTCACCAAGTTTCACATCCTCCCTGAGCTGCTGCTTGCAGCTTGCAGCTCAGCTCAGGTGTGAGAAGTGAAGTCAGTTGTCAAAACAGGGTCTCACTGCCAGCTGAGGCTGGGGGAATGATTCAGGCAGTGTGGCTCTTCAGGAAACCAGAAGGCAAGGGATTTGAAAATTAATTTTAGTGACTGTTGGTCATTTTGTTGTTTAATTCCGCACAGAGGATTAAGCATCTGCTAGATGGCTGGTGATCTGCTCCCAGAAAAATCAGCTAATGAAAGCCCTATAGATCACAATGGTCAGATCAGCAACTGATCATGGGGATGGCGCAGGACCAGGCAGCCCTTCGTTCAGTTGCGTAAGGGGCGTCCATGAGTCAGGGGCCAACTCAAAGCCTACTAACATCAGCAACAACAGATGGCAGACACAGAGC
Source organism: Elephas maximus indicus (assembly GCF_024166365.1). Lineage (NCBI taxonomy): Eukaryota > Metazoa > Chordata > Mammalia > Proboscidea > Elephantidae > Elephas > Elephas maximus. The sequence continues at coordinate 38,186,601 of NC_064837.1, read as the reverse complement.
ACAAAGATTGGCAGGGCTTGGTTCTTGCCCTAGAAGAATTTGTAATCTACAGTCTACAGCTGGGACAAACACATTCAGCCAACCAGGGCCTGAGAAAGATTTTGGGGTCAGAGATTGAGGACAATCCAATCTGCCTTGGAGAAAGTAGTAACAAGGACGTTGGGCCTGGAAGGATGACTGTGATTTCTTTAGGCAGAATGATCGTGGAGCTGGAGAGTGGAAGGTACTTCGGGCTAAGGGAAGAGAACCAGGAAGGTCACAGAGGTCTTCGTATGAACATATTCTAGGAATGTTCCAGAGAAGCTGGAGTTGCTGGGGTGGGTAGTGGTAAGAGGCGCAGTCATGCTTCACTCAGCAAGCTTTGTTTCATGGAGCCCTGGTAGCACAGTGGTTAAGAGCTACAGCTGCTAACCATAAGGTCAGCAGTTCAAATCCACCAGCTCTTCCTTGGAAACTCTACGGGGCAGTTCTACTCTGTCCTATAGGGTTGCTATGAGTCAGAATGAACTCGACAGCAACACCGTCTCTTGTCCTTTTGGGAAACCTGGAGGAGGAGGCAGATAAGCAAAGGTATAACTACAGCCAAGTGAAAAGTGTTGTGAGTTGGCACAAGGAAAGAGATCTGATAGGGCCAGGAAGACTTCCTGGAGGAGGAGACAATCAAGTCTTACAGGAGGAGTGATGAGATTGGAAGGGTGGGCTGTTGACTAGTTCCCAAGTGCTTTAGGTCAGACTAGGGAATCAGGACTTAGCCTGGTAGTGAATATTGAAATCATTGAAGAATTGGGTGCAGTGGTGGGGGGCACTATTCTATTTGTGTTTCGGAAACACCACATGGACAACAGAGCTACACTTGCTGGCCCCCAGGTCTCCCAGCCATTTTACTGGCTGATTAATGTGGCTGTGCCCTATGTTTTGAGATGTCAGTTCTATTGTTCTAGCTAATTCATGGATTTATTTTTATCTCTATAAATGGGTGGCTTTAAGGTCCTCATTGAAGAACAGGGGGCTGGGCCAGGGTTGAGGGTGGAGCAGAGAAAGGCTTTCTACTCATCTGCTGTTCAGTGTTCTGTAATAGAAGAGGAAATGCTTGGAGAGGCTGATTGCTGATTCGGTAACTATGGTAATGTGCTGCCCGTGTCATTTATGAGGGGCCTGAATGGATTAGAAGCACCTTTTAAAATGCTTGCAGCTAAACATGTCTTGACTGTCTGCTTCTGACAAGCCTGTTTCTAAGATCTCAGGGACAGGGCTTTAGAAGGCTGAGTTTCAAAGGCACACCCAGCCCTTGCCAACAGGGAAAGAAGGCTTGAGGGACACTCAAGCCTGCCTGGATATTTCCAACTAATGCTGGGCAGCTGCCCCTAAGTCCTCCCCAAGTAACCTGCAAAGGAAGGGCTTTGCTTTGAAACTAAGACTCTGCCCCAAATACCCATCTATTTAAAACAACAACAACAAGCTGTCCTTTTGCTCTACATTCTCATACCAGTTCCACCTTTGCAGTCTCAAGTATTTTGAACTCTCGTAATAACCCATGGCTGCCCCCCCCCTTTTTTTTTATGAGCCGTATTTGGCTTCTATCAGAACTACTCAGACTTGGATTCATTCCAAGCTCTACTGCTTACTCCTTGCTGAGTGACCTTGGAAAAAATCACTTAACCTCTCTGAATCTCAGTTTTCTGACTGTATAGCAGAGATGCCAGTATCTATTTTTAAAGGTTATTGTGAGCATTTTGCAAAGTCCCCAGTCTTTGTCCCTGGCACAGAGTGGATACTCAAGTAAATGGTGTTTTCTTTCACTTTTCATCCTCATCACATCCTCCAAAACTATGAGTTTCTTGAAGACAGAAACCATGTCTGGTACATGTCTCCTTTCGATTTAAGGTCTAGCCCACCCAGGGTTTAGTGCATAGGGGAAGTGAGCAAGAGAACTGAGTCTGAATCCAAATATTCTGTTCAACCAGTTTATGTGGTCTGTTTTGTTAGTTTACATACTATTTAGCTAGTTAGACTACTGGGTTAATTGGGGCCAATATCCTTTTTAGCCAGATAGTAGCACTCTCACTGGGCCTTGGACTTCACCTAGACCCTGCGTGAATGCAGCTCATACAAACTTGTCCCTATTCCCAGGAAAGTGGGCCCAAGTGGAAAGAACTATGGTTTTGCAAAAAAGGATGGAAAATTGGAATGTGGGGCAAGAAGAACAGCCTCAGAATGCCCCCAAAGGGTGTCCTGTCTAATATCTTGAGTTTTTAAGGCAGTCTCAGAATCTTTTTATACCCCCAGTGCCGCCATTCCCACCTCGTCATACTCCTCCATCTGTCCGAGATGCCCTTTGCTTCTCTCTGCTAAATTCAATCCTCTTCATCCTCCACACATCTGTCAGTTTGTCATACTGTGGGAGCTTGTGTCATACTGTGGAAGCTAGGAGCTATGCCACCGATATTCAAATACCAGCAGGGTCACCCATGGCAGACAGGTTTCAGCTGAGCTTCCAGACTAAGATTGACTAGGAAGAAGGACCTGGCAGTCTACTTCTGAAAAGAATCTTAGCCAGTGAAAACCTTATCGTTAGCAGCAGAACTTTGTCTGATACAGTGCCAGAAGATGAGCCCCTCAGGTTTGAAGGCTTTCAAAATAGGATTGGGGAAGAGTTGCCTCCTCAAAGTAGAGTCAACCTTAATGACAAGGATGGAGTCATGCTTTTGGGATCTTAATTTGCTCATGTGGCATGACTCAAAATGAGAAGAAACAGCTGCAGACACCCATTAATAATCGGAACCTGGAATGTATGAAGAATGAATCTAGGAAAATTGGAAATTATCAAAAATGAAGTGGCACCCATAAAGATCAATATTCTAGGCATTGCTCTTGTTGTTGTTAGGTGCCATAGAGTCGGTTCTGACTCATAGTGACCCTATCTACAACAGAACGAAACACTGCCCAGTCCTGTGCCATCCTCAGGCATTAGTGAGCTGAAATGGACTGGTATTGGTCATTTTGAATCGGATAATCATATGGCCTACTATGTTGGTAACAATAACTTGAAGAGGAATGGCATTGCATTCATCGTCAAAAAGAACATTTCAAGATCTATCCTGAAGTACAGTGCTGTCGGTGATAGGATAATATCCATATGCCTACAAGGAAGACCAATTAATAGACTGTTATTCAAATTTATGCAGCAACCACTAAGGCCAAAGATGAAGAAACTGAAGATTTTTACCAATTTCTGCAGTCTGAAATTGATTGAACATGCAATCAGGGTGCACTGATAATTACTTGTGATTGGAATGAGGAAGTTGGAAACAAAGAAGAAGGGTCTGTAGTTGAATAATATGGCCTTGGTGATAGAAACGATACCAGAGATCGCTGGTTGAATTTTGCAAGACCAATGACTTCTTCGTTGCAAATACCTTTTTTTACCTACATAAATGGTGACTATACACGTGGACCTCACCAGATGGAATACACAGGAATCAAATCGACTACATTTGTGGAAAAAGATGATGGAAAGGCACAATATCATCAGTCAGAACAAGGCCAGGGGCCGACTTCAGATCAGATCATCAATTGCTCATGTGCAAGTTCAAGATGAAACTGAAGAAAATTAGAACAAGTCCACAAGAGCCAAAGTATGACGTGACGTATATCCCACCTGAATTTAGAGACCATCTCAAGAATAGATTTGGCACGTTGAACACTAGTGACTGAAGACCAGACGAGTTGTGGAACGACATCAAGGACATCATATACATGGAGAAAGCAAGAGGTCATCAAAAAGACAGGAGAGAAAGAAAAGACCTAAATGGATGTCAGAAGAGACTCTGAAAATTGCTCTTGAGCATTGAGTAGCTAAAGTGAAAGGAAGAAATAATAAAGAGCTGAACAGATGGTTTCAAAGGGCAGATCGAGAAGACAAAGTAAGTATTATGATGACATGGGCAGAGACCTGGAGATGGAAAACCAAAAGGGAAAAACACACTCGGTGTTTCTCGAGCTGAAAGAACTGAAGAAAAAAATTCAAGCCTCGAGTTGCAATACTGAAAGATTCTATGGGAAAAATATTAAATGACACAGGAAGCATCAAAAGAAGATGGAAGGAATACACAAAGTCACTATACCAAAAAGAGTTGGTTGAAATTCAATCATTTCAGGAGGTAACATATGATCAGGAACCTACGGTACTGAAGGAAGGAGTCAAAGCTGCACTGAAGGCACTGGCAAAAAACAAGGCTCCAGGAATTGATGGAATACCAATTGAGATGTTTCAACAGAGGGATGCAGTGCTGGAAGCACTTACTCGTCTATGCCAAGAATTTGGAAGACAGCTACCTGGCCAACCGAATAGAAGAGATGCAAATTTATGCCTATTCCTAAGAAAGGCGATCCCACTGAATGTGGAAATTATCGAACAATATCATTAATATCATAAAAAAAAAAAACCCGCTGCTGTTGAATCGATTCCGACTCATAGCGACCCTATAAGGCAGAGTAGAACTGCCCCATAGGGTTTCCAAGGAGCGCCTGGCAGATCTGAGCTGCAGACCTTTTGGTTAGCAGCCGTAGCATTTCAGCACTACACCACCAGGGTTTCCCATTAATATCATATGTAAGCAAAATTTTGCTGACGATCATTCAAAAGTGGCTGCAGCAGCATATCGACAGACAAATGCCAGAAATTCAAGCTGGATTCAGAAGAGGACGTGGAACCAGGGATATCATTGCTGATGTCAGACGGATCCTGGCTGAAAGCAGAGAATACCAGAAGGATGTTTACCTGTGTTTTACCGACTATGCAAAGGCACTCGACTGTGTGGATCATAACAAACTATGGATAACACTGCGAAGAGTGGGAATTCCAGGGCACAATTGTGCTCATGAGGAACCTGTCCGTGAACCAAGAGGCAGTTGTTTGGACAGAACAAGGGGATACTGTGTGGTTCAAAGTCAGGAAACGTGTTTGTCAGGGTTGTATCCTTTCACCATATATATTCAACCTGTATTCTGAGCAAATAGTCTGAGAAGCTGAGCTATATGAAGAAGAACGGGGCATCAGGATTAGAGGAAGACTCATTAACAACCTGTGTTATGCAGATGACACAACCTTGCTTGCTGAAAGTGAAGAGGACTTGAAGCACTTACTTATGAAGATCAAAGACCACAGCCTTCAATATGGATTACTCCTCAACATAAAGAAAATAAAAATCCTCACAACTGGACCAATGAGCAACATCATGATAAATGGAGAGGAGATTGAGGTTGTCACGGATTTCATTTTACTTGGGTCCAAGATCAACACCCATGGAAGCAGCAGTCAAGAAATCAAAAAACACATTGCATCGAGCAAATTGGCAGCAAAAGATCTCTTTAAAGTGTTGAAAAGCAAAGATGTCACCCTGAAGACTAAGATGTGCCTAACCCAAGTGATGGTGTTTGTAATTACCTCATACACATGTGAAAGCTGGATGATGAATAAGGAAGACCAAAGAATTGATGCCTGTCATTGAATTGTGGTGCCGGAGAAGAATATTGAATACACCATGGACTGCCAGAAGAAGGAACAAATCTGTCTTGGAAGAAGTGCAACCAGCATGTTCCTTAGAATGAGGATGGCAAGACTATGCCTCACGTACTTTGGACACGTTGTCAGGAGGGATCAGTCCCTGGAGAAGGACACTCTGCTTGGTAAAGTATAGAATCAGCAAGAGAGAGGAGGACCCTCAGCGAGATGGACTGACACAGTAGCTGCAACAATGGGGCTTAAGCATAGCAACAATTGTAAGAATGGTACAGGACCGGGCAGTGTTTCGTTCTGTTTTATGTAGGGTCGCTATGAGTCAGAACCGACTCAATGGCACCTAACAACAACATCATCCTTTTAGTCCCCATGCTAGTTGCAGCCCTTCAACGAAGCTTTGTCTGACGCTTTCCATTCCTGACCAAGAAAAGCACTTATTGTTTGTATATTTACCATTCAAGACTTAACTTTTTAAAATACCTTTTTGCATTCTATTTATAAATTATAAAACAAAGGTATGACAATGACAAAAATTACAAGCTTAAGAATAGGAAAATCCATCGTCCCAATCCATGCACTCTAACACAACTGTAGTTGACATTGTGATATATTTACCTCCTGTGTTTTAATTTTATAAGCATTTTCTAACTAATGTATAAGAAATAATTATATAAAATTATTTATCTATATTTATATAATTAAATACATAATTATATAAAATATTTTACTTATCCTCTATATGTGATATATAAACATTGTATCTAGAATATATATAATTTTACGTATTACAGTCTTATTTTCATACTAAAATATTACCATTTTCCTATATTGCAACTTCACGCTCACAATAATCATTTTCCGTGGATGGATTACATTGCACCGAGTAGGTATATATTCATTTTGGTAGCTGAACATTTAGGTTGCTTCTGTTTTTCATTATTATAAATAATGCTACTATCTGTGTCTTTGCTTATCCAACTATATGAGTCAGCATAGACTAACATTTCAATGGGTTAAAAAGTAAAGGCCTATTTCTCACTCGCATCGTAGCCCAATGTCATCATTCCTGCTCTCTCCTGTTCTGCTCCACAGAGTTATTTAGGAGCTACACTTATTACATCTGGTGGCTCTGACATCTTCTAGGACTTTAAAAGCTTCCAGAGGATCCTTGTCACCCAGACAAGGGAAGAGATGTTGTATGAAGGATTTCAAAAGAGGTTTTGGGGATCTGCCTGGAAGTGGTGGCTAAGGTTTCTACACAGAAGTCATTGGCCATAACTTAGTCACATGACTCCAACTAATTACAAGGGAGACTGGGAAATGTAGTCCTGTTATGTGCACAGGGAGTGGAGGAAATGGGTTTGATGAACATCTAGTCAAACTCTGTCGCAATTGTATTTTATATTATTTGTGTACACTTGATTTCTAGAAGAGTAATTTTGGTTTAAAATTCAACAATGCTTTTCTATTACTCTCTCTGGAGTGCCTACTATGATATAGGTACTTTTCTGGGTAGGCATTGGGGTATAACACTGAATAAGATAGGCAAGTATATTCCATTCTGAAATACTCTCTTGTTTTGCTCTTAAAAGTTTTAATGTGTATAAATCTCCATCAAGATTTTATATTCCTTGAAAGCCATATATTTATTTTATGACCTCAGTAGTATACGTTTAAGAGATCAGCTGCTAACCAAAAGGTTGGCAGTTCAAATCCACCAGCCACTCCTTAGAAACTTTATGAGGCAGCTTTACTCTGTCCTATAGGGTTGATATGAGTTGGAGTCAACTCTACGGCAATGGATTTGAGTTTTTTGGGTTTTTTTTTTTTTGTTTGTTTTAGTTTTTAGTATCTACTTAATGCTGGGCACACAAAATCCAGCGTCTTATACGTTAAACAGATGATAAAATCAGTCATTAAATCCATTTTGTAAGCAAAATTCTGAGAGGTGAAATGACCAGCTGAATATCTACAGAGAAATCCTAAATAAATAAATAAACAAAGGAAAGTGTCCGGTTGAACTGGACAATACATCAAATAAAATAATGGTTCTCCAGGTATTATATACATACAGGATATTTAAATCTGTGATATGTATATTTTTTATATTGAAGTCTTATTTTTATACTAAAATATTACCATTTTCCTGTATTGCAACATAGTGCGCGCAACAATCACTTTCCATGATGGATTACGTTGTATTGAGTAGGTACATACTCTTTATGGAAGGAAAGGAGAGGTATGATGATTTCTGAGTGTGAAAGGACTGTCCCACCTCCCTGTGCCTGAAATAAGAAAGCACAACCATTGCATTAACTCACAGCAGGGGGGACTTGTAGAAAATAAAGAGCTTCCTGTCCTGATGGTTAAAGTCAAGGGCTGTTTCACACTCTCCATCCACCGCAATGCTAAGAACTAAGCCAGCTTCCTATTAGTCTAAGGTGATTGGGCGAGTTCAGCTCACAAGAAGGGGCCAATCTTTTATTTTGCCTCCATTTCTAATGTCTAACTTTCAGTTTCAGGCACAATGCTACTTGCTTTATGCTACTTTGCCTCCTTTTTTATTTTTTTTCCCAACAACACATTAAAACAGAATTCATCCCCTGCTGGGATTTATGGTTTTATCCCCCAATTCTCATATTTCTCAGCACCTGTTGGGCAGCTGCTACATTCTGCCCACGTGGTGGCTGCACTTCTGAAGCCTGAGTTCTAACAATATGGACAGTTATGATATACTTAAGGGATTTGCAATATGCACTTAACTGTAGTAGATGGCTTAAACCACACTCTGGTATTTCCCATGTACTTCTGTGGTCTCCTTTAAGAACTAATAAAAATAACAGTATTATTGAGTTCACTGGCTATATAGATATGACTCTTATCCTACGACTGTATATAATCACCTAAATGCAATGCTTACATAGCTACGTATGTATGTATGTATGAATATGCATGCATGTGTGGCTATATATCCCTATGTCTGTAATAGATAGGGTCGCTATGAGTCGGAAGCCACTCCATGGCACCCAATAACAACAACATCCCTTCCTCTATCAATTTCACTATCTGCTGGCTCTAACAATGGTTTCTAAATTGCATTAGAGCTTACAGCAGCAACAGTAGCAGCTAACACTTACTAAGCATTTAGGATGTCAGGCATTCTTCTAAGTATTTTACATACACTGATGCATTCAATCCTCAAACAACTTTAAGAGGTAGCTACTGTTATAATCTCTATTTTATAGATGAGGAAAATAAACCTCAGAGAGATTAGGTACCTTGCCTGAGGTCACACAGCTCAACAGGACCAAGATTTCAGACTGGATAGTCCGAATCTATAGTCCATGATTTTAACTCGTATGCAAAACTTACATTTAACATGATTTTTTTTATTACATATAGTAAACTACACCACATCATAAAAAATGAGAATTATTATATTTTTAACTTGCAATAAGCCATCAAAATAAGAAGACAAATATTATCACAGTTGTTAATATTATTTCTCCCATAAGAAAAGTGAGGCTCAGAGATATTAAGTGACTTTTTAAAGCTTCTGTCGCTGATAAGTGAGGAGCAGAGGGCTGTGTGGTTGTTCAGTGGTAGAACTCTCGCCTTCCATGCAGAAAACCTTGGTTCAGTTTCCAGACAATGCATCTCAAGGGCAGCCATCACTCGTCTGTCAGCGGAGGCTTGTGTGTTGCTGTGATGCTGAACAGGTTTCAGTGAAGCTCCCAGACTAAGACTGACTGGGAAGAAAGGCCTGCTGGTCTACTTCTTAAAATGAGCTAATGAAAACCTGATGGAACACCAGTGTCCAATCATGGGGGTGGTGCAGGACTCGGGTAGCATTTCATTCCGTTGTGCATGGGGCCGTTGTGAGTCAGGGGCTGACTGGATGGTAGCCAACAACAATAAAGTGAGCTAGAACATTCTGCATCGTGGGATATATATATATATATATATACAAATATTTGTGTATATATATTATACATACAAATACACACATACACACAGGCGCACACACGCGTGCATGGATATCAACATATACAATGCGTGCGGGGTCTGATGTGGTACCAAACCGAACACTCATTGATGTCCAGTTGATTCTGACTCACAGCGACCCTATAGGACAGAGTAGAACTGCCCCATAGGGTTTCTGAGGTTTTTTTTTTAATCTTTACAGAAGCAGACTGCCACATCTTTCTCCCGAGGAGTGGCTGGTGGTTCTGACAGCTGAGCGCCCAACCACTGCACCTCCAGGGCTCCTTCTGATGTGTACAATCCTTAGGTATTTATAATAATGATAAAAATGATTTGGAGATGACATTTAAAGACAAACATTACTAACTCGTAATATAATAGTTCTATCCAGGTCTAATCAAGATACATTTATTTTCCAGCCTGGATAAAGGACACTTTCTGGTCTAAAAGAATTAAGTTCCATATTTCTCAATAACAAAAGTTATTGCTTAGTGACAGAAAGGCTGTAGGTTTCTTATAATAGTCCAATAAGCCAGGTTATTAAAATTTCAGAGCTGCTCAGCATTCCATGAATACTTTATATATATGTGGAGGTTTGAGAGACGTGAGATGAAAGATCTCTTGAGCCTGGGCTCTGCTCTTAGTTCTGCTAGAGAGATTGATCTCTGGTGATCAGGAACGAGTTCTTTAACATCTCTGGGCATCAAATAACTCACTTAAAAAACTGGGGCTAGGGATATCATTAGTAGATCTTCAAGGGGCCTTGGAATTTTGACAAATGGTTATTCAACGTACTTAAAGCAATGAAGGCAGCAAGAAAGGGTGGTTATTGCTAACCGTAACACTGGACCTTTGAGAGTCCTGCATTGTGCAAGACTCTGACTTCATTGGGCAAAAGGAAAGTATTTTCTTGGTCATCTCTTTCTGCATTTTGGGATTCATTCATTCCTCCAACCCAATAATGACTGAGCGCCTACTATCTGCCAGGCACTGTCGTGGGTACTGGGGATGGCGCTGGGAACTAACACCTGCTAAGTTCCTGCTCTCACAGAGCTTACGTAGGGTTTGGGGGTGCTGGACCTAAAGCAAAAATAAATACTACATAGTATGTCAAGAGTTGGTAAGTGCTATGGAGGAAAATAAATCCAGGTAAGGATAAAGAGGAGTTCCTGGGTGGTGCAAATGGTTAACTCACTCAGCGACTAACCAAAAGGTTGGAGGTTCAAGGCCACCCAGAGGCTCCTTAGAAGAAATTCCTGCAAGCTACTTCTGAAAAATCATCCGTTGAAAACCGTACGGAGCACAGTTCTACTCTGACACACATAGGTTTGCCGTAAGTGAAAACTGACTTGGTGACAGCCGGTTTGGTTTTGGTTTTTTGAAGGGCAGAGAATGAAAGCAGGGGGGGAGATCTTATTTCTCATTTGGCAGCAAACTTGATTTAAACTGGTGCGAGCCTATTTATAGTCTTTGCTCACCTAATTTGGTGGGAGTGGCTATGTTTGCTGCGAAAGTATTAGCCTATTTGTATATGGGGTGAGTACACAACACTGGGGGTGTTGTGTAATATATCACTTTATAAAATCTGGGGGGTGTGGTGGGGGTGGGAATGCATTCCTGAACACATACGGATCCAAAGTTTTCAGATATACGATTGTGGAGCTCAGCCTGCCCGGACTTCAGGAAAGGATCAGGGATGAAATATAAATGTGAAAGTCAGCATCCTATAGATTCGTATTGATAAAGTCAAGGGACAGGATGAGAGCGCCTAGGGTGTGAATGTAGGTAGTGAGGGGAAGAGAAGCGAGGACTGAAGCATGGCCCACTCCAGTGTTCTGAGGTCAGGAAGTTGAGGTGGACTAGACACGGAGACCAGGGAGGACCAGAGAGATGGGAGAACAAGAGAGGCTACTGGCCAGAAAGCAAATGAGGAAAGTATTTCAAGAGCACTGCAGAGGAGTGGTCAACTGTATGAAATGCAGCTGATAGGTCAGGAAAGATGAGGACCCAGCATGGGGGAAGGAGCCCTGGTGGTGCAATGGTTAAGGGTTTGGCTGCTAACCAAAAGGTCAGCAGTTCTAATCCATCAGCAGCTCTGTGGGACAAAAGACCTGGAGATCTGCTCCTGTAAAGATTTCAGCCTAGGAAATCCTGTGGGGCAATTCTACTAGGTCATATAGGGCTGTTATGAGTCAGAATTGACTCAACGGCATAGAACAGCAACAACAACGAGCACGTGGGAAAAAGCAGCAACAACGTCAAGAATCCTTTATATGAAATATCTAGAATACACAAGTGTATAGAGACCTAAGTTTATTAGTACTTACCAGGGGCGGGTGGGAGGTAGGGGAGAAAGAGGAACTCATTACTTAAGGGGACACTGAGTTTCTGTTAACCAAAAAACAAAACAAAACCTATGCCGTTGAGTCAATTCAGACTCACAGTGACCCTATGGGGTGATGGAAAAATTTGGAAACAGATATTGGTGATGGTGGCAGAATACGATGAACACAAGCATATGTTTACCCACTGCCATAGAGTCGATTCTGAGTCATAGCAATCCTACAGGACAGAGTAAAGCTGCCCCATAGGCCTTCCAAGGCTGTAAATCTTTCCAGAATCAGACTACCACACCTTTCTCCAGTAGAGTGGCTGGTAGGTTCGATGGTTAGCAGCCAAGCGCTTAAACCACTGTGCCACCAGAGCTCCTCAATGTATGTTTACCACAATAATAATAATAACAAAAGAATCCTTCTTCTTTTTTATCATTATTAAGAAGACTCATCATGTTGATAGCCATTGTTTGATCCCATAGCTAAAATGATTGCATGATGGTTGCTTCTTTGAGGCACTTAAGTTATCTCCATTCCCTGGGGGTAAGGTCTATTTCATACAGGCCGTGCAATATGGTTTTAAAAAACAAAAACACAAAATCAAGGCCAGACAGATTTGGATTCAAAACCCACACCTATTTAGTTGCCTACACCTTCATAGGTCAATCTCACACAAGTTATTAACATCGCTGCCTCTCAGTTTTCTCACCTGAAAAATGAAGCTAGTAATAACAATCTCTGATGAAGATCCAAGACCACAGCCCTCAGTATGGATTGCACATCAAGATAAAGAAAATAAAAATCCTCACAACTAGGCCTGTAAGTAACATTATGATAAATGGAGAAAAGATTGAAGTTGTTAAGCATTTCATTTTACCTGTATCCACAATCAACACCTATGGAAGCAGCAGTCAAAAAATCAAATGAAGTAGTGCTTTAGGCAAATCTGCTACAAAAGACCTCTTAAGGTGTTAAAAAGTAAAGATGTCACTTTGAGGACTCAGGTGCACCTGACCCAAGCCATGCAAAACCTGAACAATAAATAAGGAAGACCTCATATGCATGCAAAACCTGAACAATAAATAAGGAAGACCAAGGAAGAATCAATGCCCTTGAATTATGATGTTGGTGAAGAATATTGAATATACCATGGACTGCCAGGAGAATGAACAAATCTGTCTTGGAAGAAGAGGATGGTGAGACTTTATCTAATGTACTTTGGACAGGTTATCAGGAGGGACCATTCTTTGGAGAAGGGCATCATGCCTGGTAAAGTAGGGGATCAGCGAAAAAGAGGAAGACCCTCAACGAGATGGATCGACACAGCGGCTACAGCAAGGGGCTCAAACATAGCAATGACTGTGAGGATGGCACAGGATTTGGCAGTGTTTCATTCTGTTGTACCTTGGGTTGCTATGAGTCGGAACTGACTCGATGGCACCTAACAACAATAGCAATAACAATCTCTAAGGTATTTTGAAGATTAAGAATGTTACAGTATGTGAATTATAGCTCAATAAAACAGCTTGAAAGAGTTTAAAAAAAGCACTAAGATACAACTATCAGTATCATCTCGTCATGAGCAAAAGAGAAAGAAGGAAACTAAAGACTCAGAGAAGGAAATAGTCTACAGGACTAACAGTCTACAGGAACCATGGCCTCATCTACCTTAAGACTGGAAGAAATAGATAGTGCCCGGCTACCACTAATGACCATTCTGAGCAGGGCCACAATAGGTGGATCCTAGTAGAAGAGAAGAAAAATGCGGAATGGAACTCAAATTCTTAAAAAAAACAGAATTACTGGATCAGTTGAGACCAGAGGATGCCCCGAGACTATTGCCCTGAGATACTCTTTAAACCTTGAACTGAGACTACCCTCTGTCTGAAGGCACCTTTTAGCTAAATAACAGATTGGCTCATAAAATAAACAATATTACCAGTGAGTACTGTGCACCTTTAAAAAATCTTCTGTGTGATGCCAAATGGTCGGCAATTACTCTAAAGCAAAAACAAAAGAGTGAGGGCACAGGGAAACCAGATTACTGGAAGCAAAACATCCAGAAGGGAATTAATAAGAATGTTATTGCGAAAAATGTGACCAATGTCTCTGAACAATTCGTGTAGTGATTGTTAAATGGGGACCTAATCTGCTATGGAAACTTCCACTGAAAACACAATAAAATATTATTTAAAAAAAAAAAGCAATAATTTATATAAAGGGCTTTAGCACATGTTATGGATTGAACTGTGTCCCCTTAAAAGATAAGTTGAATTCCTAACCCCTGAAACCTGTGAATGTGACCTTGTTTCTCATATATTTGGAAAGTTCTTTCCTTTCTCTGTCAAGCACTCACTGAGTTCTCAAGATTCAGAAGGCTACCAAGCATCTTCAGGGTCTAAGCTGAATGAACTAACCCTTAGGAGCCCAAGAAATTTAAGAATTGGTTTGATTACAGGTAATTATTCTTGCCATCAACTAAAGAAGCCAGGTGTAGTGAGGCGTTATGTCGCAAGTGGTATCCATCACATTAAGGATCTGTGCTATCCAGCTCTCCTTTATCTTCGCTGATGCAGATATGTTAAAACAAACAAAAAAATCAAACAAAAATAACCTTTCAGGTTCAGGTTACTATTCGTTTTTGTATACAAATTGAGATGTCATCTTCCTGATTTGGTTTGGCTCAGGTTCTGCTGAATATTACGCAAGGGCCTAGAATTCTGAGTTTGAGTCCTGAGTTCGTTGTGTAGCTTACTAGCTACAGAGTCTTTGAAAACTTACTTAACCCCCCAGTTTCCTCACCTGTCATATAATACCCAGCTCATATTGTCATTGTGTGTACTGAACAAGATATAGGTAAAACCCTAAATATGGTGACTAACACATTGTGTTAAAAATTGTTGGCGATTACTGTTAAGTTCACGAAGAAATCCACTCTCATCTCTTTTATTCAAAAGTGTTTAGATAATCTAGCCCATGCTATAAGACAAGGAAATCCCATGAGCATTTTAAGAGATATGATTGTCAGTCGTGTAGATATTTATATGTATAAAAGTCTAAGAGATTCTATCTAAAATCTATTCAAACCTGTAAGATAATTTAGTAAACAGGTGAATTCCACATAAATATGTGTGTGTGTGTATATATATATATATGGATGGTGTGTGTGTATGGATGCTATGTATATGTACTTGTAAGTTGGAATCAACTCAATGGCAGCGGGTTATATATATGTACCAAAAGCAAAACCAAACCCACTGCCGCCAAGTGGATTCTGACTCATACTGATCTTATAGGACAGGGTAGAACTGCCGCATAGAGTTTCCAAGGAGCACCTGGTGGATTCAAACTGCTGACCTTTTGGTTAGCAGCCATAGCACTTAACCACTACACCACCAGGGTTTCCACACATATTTACATATATATACATACATATGTATATGGCATGGAATCCTGCTGTGTATTAAATTATTACGTATATATGGAATTCATGTACAGGTACATACAAGTATACCTGTATATGGAAGCTGGAGTTGCTGGGTGATACAAACAGTTAATACACTTTGCTGCTCATCAAAAGGCTGGAGGTTCAAGTCGACCCAGAGGCACCTCGGGAGAAAGGCCTGGTAGTCTACTTCTGAAAAATCATCTACTGAAAACCCTGTAGGGCACAGTTGTACTCTGATACACGTGGGGCTGCCTTGGGTTGGAGTCGCCTTGGCGGGAACTAGTTGGTATATTTATGGAAGTCAGCTGCATAATAAATTATATATATATGTATATCACCCAACAATAAACAGTTTGAAAATGTGATAGAAAATAAAGCATTCACAGTGGCAAAATTTGTGATTCACTTCACATTAATACCCTGCTTAAATCTTTCCAATGCAATTACGATAAAATCCAAACTAAAGTGGCCGACTGTCTCTTCTCTGACCCCATCGTTGACTGATGGTCCATCATTCACTGCTCTCCTGCCATAGTGGCCCTCTTTCTGCCCCTTGAACATATGTAATTCATTCCTGCTTCAAGGCCTGAGTACTAGCTGTGACTGCTATTTGGGCTCCTCTTTCCTCGCCTCTTTGCAAGTCTGATTCTCCTCATGGTTCAAGTCTCTTCAAACGCCAGTTCCTCGGGGAGGCATTTCCTGAGCGTCCTAGATAAGTACCCACACATGTCCTCACCTTGCCTGTTACCCTATTTTCTGCATAGAATTTATCGCTTTCTGCGATGCTACTTATGTGTTTAACAGCTTATTGTCTGTCTTCCCAGGAGAATGTAGGATCCTTGGGAGCAGAGACTTTTGGTCTTGTTCTTCACTGTTTTAAAATGCCTGGCACATATTAAGCACTCAATAGATACTAATTAAAATGGCAAATGAAAGATCAAAAGACAAAAAAGAAGTGTAGAAGGCAAAATTTAGCACAATATTATTAAAATCCGGTGATAAAGAAAGGCTTTTCTTGGCATATCACCAAGGTAAGAAACATAATGATGGACAAATTTGTTATTACATAAAATTGTAAAACTTCTGTATGGTAAAATTGCCTCCATACACAAAGTTAAAGGAAGCAGATAGTTACAACATTTATAATTAACATTGGTAAAGACTCAATTCCGATTAACACAACCACATGTTTTAAACCTACCTGAGTCATCATTCTGATTCAGTTTTGCCCAGGCATCCTTTAAAATAAGTGTAACAGTAATCATCATAGGAAATGATGTAATACTCAAATAGCCCAACAGGAAAAAGGGCAAAAGTTATGAATAGGCATTTCACGTATGCAAATGGACAGTAAAAACCTGCTCAGATTTATTAGTGATTTAAAAATGTATATTTATACAGTGAAATACAATTCTGTTGTCTGTAAAACCAGGAAAAATTTTTAAAAAATCAGTAACATGCTATGCTGTCCATTGTGTGGGGAAACAGTTTCTCTAATATGTAATTTGTGGGAATTTGAATTGTAATGATGTTTCTGGAGGCCAATTTGATCATGTTTTAAGTGTAGAGGCCCTTTGATTCAGCAATTCCATTTACACAAATGAATTCTGATTCATGCCTGAGTACATATGCGAAGATGTCCATACAAATATGCCTATTGCAGCAGTGCTTATAATAACAAAATTGTAACAGCCTAGATGGTCAAAAATAAGAAATGGATAAATAACGTATGGTATACCCATCATGGGACTCTGTGCCGTCATTGACAAGGAAGAGGTAAGTCTGAATGTACTGACTTACAATGATGTCTACAGTACATTAAGAGAAGAAATGTTGCTGGTCAACGCATGTACCACGAGTCCCTTATTAGGAAAGACATTCTAATCTGCAAATACAAGACTCCTAATTATGGCAAAATAATAAAAACATAAATAAATGAAATAATACATGATGTACTCTTTTTTTGTCTGATAGAATTGTTACAGAGTTCTTTCAGCAGCCAGTTATGTCAGAGCACTGGGTCAATGACGCTATAGTCACAACATGATTGCACCTGCTCCAAATTACAAGCCTCCACACCAAGTTCCCGTTCTTCACAGTGTTATCCATAGTTTGTTCTGATCCACACAGTCAAATGCCATTGTGTTGACAATAAAACCCAGGTAAACATCCTTCTGGTATTCTCTGTTTTAGCCAGGATCCATCTGACATCAGCGATGGTATCACTGGTTCCACGTCCTCTTCTGAATCTGGCCTGAATTTCTGGTAGTTCCCTGTTGATATATTGCTGCAGCCACGTCTGAATGATCTTCAGCAAAATTTTGCTTGTTTCTGATATGAATGATGTTGTTCGATAATTTCCACATTCAGTTAGATCACCTTTCTTGGAGATAGGCATAAATACGGGTCTCTTCCAGTCGGTTGGCCAGATAGCTGTCTTCCAAATTTCTTGGCACAGACGAGTGAGCACTTCCAGCGCTGCATCCGCTTGTTGAAACATCTCAATTGATATTCTGTCAATTCCTGTAGCCTTGTTTTTCAGAAAGCCTTCAATGCAGCTTGGACTTCTTCCTCCAGTGCCATAGGTTGCTGATCATATGGTACCTCTTGAATGGTTCAACATTCACTAACTCTTTTTTTTTTTTTTTTTGGTATTATGACTCTGTGTTTTCCTTCCATCTTCTTTTTTTTTTTTTTAATTTTTATTGTGCTTTAAGTGAAAGTTTACAAATCAAGTTGGACTCTCCACAAAAATTTATAAACACTTTGCTATATACTACTAATTGCTCTCCCCCTAATGAGACAAGACACTCCTTCCCTCCTCTATTTCTTCCTGAGTCCATCCTGCCGGCTTCTGACCCTCTTTGCCCTCTCGTCTCCCCTTTAGACAGGAGATGCCAACATAGTCTCATGTGTCCACTTGATCCAAGAAGCTCATTCTTCACCAGTATCATTGTCTATCCCATAGTCTAGTCCAATCACTGTCTGAAGTGTTAGCTTTAGGAATGGTTCCTGTCTTGGGCTAACAGGAGGTCTGGGGGCCATGACCTGTGGCGTCATTCTAGTCTCATTCAGACCATTAAGTCTGGTCTTTTAATGAGAATTTGAGGTCTGCATCCCACTGCTCTCCTGTTCCCTCAGGGATTCTTTGTTGTGTTACCCTGTATCTTTGGTGTTCTTCATTCTCCTTCGCTCCAGGTGGGTTGAGACCAATTGATGCATCTTAGATGGCTACTTGCTAGTGTTTAAGACCTCAGACGCCACTCTCCAAAGTGGGATGCAGAATGTTTTCTTAATAGATTTTATTATGCCAATTGACTTAGACCTTCCATCTTCTTTTGATGCTTCCTGAAACATTTGATATTTTCCCCATAAAATCCTTCACTATTTCAACTCGAGGCTTGAATTTTTTCTTCAGTTCTTTCAGCTTGAGAAATGCCAAGCATGTTCGTCCCTTTTGGTTTTCTATCTCCAGCTCTTTGCCCATGTCATTATAATACTTTGTCTTTTCAAGCCGCTCTTTGAAATCTTCTGTTCAGTTCTTTTACTTCATCAATTCTTCCTTTTGCTTTAGCTGCTTGATGCTCAAGAGCAAGTTTCAGAGTCTCCTCTGACATCCATCTTGGTCTTTTCTTTGTTTCCTGTCTTTTCAATGACCTCTTGCTTTCTTCATATGTGATGTCCTTGATGTCATTCCACAACTCATCTGGCCTTCGGTCATTAGTGGCATGACTCAAAATGAGAAGAAACAGCTGGAAACATCCATTAATAATGGGAACCTGGAATGTACGAAGTATAAATCTAGGAAAATTGGAAGTTGTCAAAAATGAAATGGAATGCATAAACATCAATATCCTAGGCATCAGTGAGATCAAATGGACTGGTATTGACCATTTTGAATTGGACAATCATATAGTCTACTATGCCAGGAATGACAACTTGAAGAAGAATGGTGTTGCATTCATCATCAAAAAGAACATTTCAAGGTCTATCCTGAAGTACAGTGCTGCCAGTGATAGGAAAATATCCATATGCCTGCAAGGAAGACCAGTTAATACGATTATTATTCAAATTTACACACCAACCACTAAGGCCAAAAATGAGGAAATTGAAGATTTTTATCAGCTGCTGCAGTCTGAAACTGATCGAACATGCAATCTGTATGCATTGATAATTACTGGTGATTGGAATGAGCAAGTTGGAAACAAAGAAGATGGATGGTGGTTGGAAAATATGGCCTTGGTGATAGAAACAATGCCGGAGAAGGAATGATAGAATTTTGCAAGACCAATGACTTCTTCATTGCACATACGTTTTTTCACCAACATAAATGGCAACTATATACATGGACCTCACCAGGTAGAATACACAGGAATCAAATCGACTATGTCTGTGGAAAGAGACAATAGAAAAGCTCGATATCATCAGTCAGAACAAGGCCAGGGGCTGAATGTGGAACAGACCATCAATTGCTCATATTGCAATTTCAAGTTGGAACTGAAGAAAATCAGAGCAAGTCTGCAAGAGCCAAAATATGACCTTGAGTATATCCAACCTGAATTTAGAGACTGTCTCAAGAATAGATTTGGCTCTGTCCTATATGGTTGGTGTAAGTCAGAATCAACTCAACAGCAGACAACAACCAACCATATATGAGAGTCCCACTTGCTCCACATCTTTGCCAGCATTTGGTGTTTTTAGTCTTTTAAATTTTGGCCATTCTTTTAGTATGTAGTGGATTTCATTGTGGTTTTTATTTGTATTTTCCTCATGAATATGAATATGAGGAAAAGGTGATAAATGTATCCATTAGCCATATGGATAGCCTCATTTCTGAAGTCTCATGCCCATTTTTAATTGTTTTTTTTTTGTGTGTGTTTTTCTTATTAATTTGTAGGAGGTTTTCATACCTTCTGTATCCAAGTCCTTTATCAGATAGGTGTATTATAAATATTTTTTCCCAGTCTGTCTTTTCATATGCTTAAAGATGTCTTTTGATGAGTTGAAGTATTTAATTTTAAGGTGTGTGTCAGGGTTGTACCCTTCCACCGTACCTATTCAGTCTGTATGCTGAGCAAATAATCCAAGAAGCTCAACTATATGAAGAAGGGTATCAGGATTGGAGGAAGACTCATTAACAACCTGTGTTATGCAGATGACACAACTTTGCTTGCTGAAAGTGAAGAGGACTTGAGCACTTACCGATGAAGATCAAAGACCACAGCCTTCAGTATGGATTGCACCTCAACATAAAACAAAAACCCTCACAAACGGGCCAATAAGCCACATCATGGTAAAAGGAGAAAAGATTGAAGTTGTCAAGGATTTCATTTTACTTGGATCCACAATCAACACCCATGGAAGCAGTAGTCAAGAAATCAAAAGACACATTGCATTGGGCAAATCTGCTGCAAAGAACCTCTTTAAAATGTTGGAAAGCAAAGATGCCACCTTGAAGACTAAGGTGCGCCTGACCCAAGCCATGGTATTTCCAATCACATCATATGCATGTGAAAGCTGGACAGCCAAAAAGGAAGACTGAAGAAGAATTGATACCTTTGAATTGTAGTGTTGCCAAAGAATATTGAATATACCATGGACTTCCAAAAGAACGAACAAATGAGTCTTGGAAGAAGCACAACCAGAATGCTCCTTAGAAGCAAGGATGGCGAGACCGCGTCTTACTTACTTTGGACATGTTGTCAGTAGGGGCCATTCCCTGGAGAAGGACATCATGCTTGATAATGTACAGGGTCAGCGGAAAAGAGGAAGACCCTCGACGAGATGGATTGACATGGTGGCTCAAACAATGGGCTCAAGCATAGCAACGATTGTGAGGATGGTGCAGGACTGGACAGCATTTCATTCTGTGGTACATAGGGTCGCTATGAATTGGAACTGACTTGATGGCACCTAACAACAACGACAACACAGGACAGAGTAGAATTGTTCCATAAGGTTTCCAAGGCTGTAATGTTTTCAGAAGCAGACTGCCACATCTTTCTCCCAAGGAGTGGCTGGTTCGAACTGTCAGCTTTTTGGATGGCAGCCTAATGCGTAACCACTGTGCCACCAGAGCTCCTACATTGCTGGTAGAAATGTTAATTAACTCAATAACTTTAGAAAACTCTTTGGTAGTATCCACTAACTAAACTTACAAATACCCTATAGCCGAGCAACTCAACTCTTTGGCTTAAAACTATACAGATGAGTGCATACGCCCATCAAAATATATGTCAAGAAATGTTCTCAGCAGCTTTGTTCATGATATCACAGGTGTTCATCAATAACCAAAACCAAAATCAAACCCAGTGCCACCGAGTCAATTCTGACTCATAGCGACCCTATAGGACAGAGTCGAACTGCCCCATAGAGTTTCCAAGGAGCGCCTGATGGATTTGAACTGTTGACCCTTTTGTTAGCGGCTGTAGCACTTAACCGCTATGCCACCAGGCTTTGTTCATCAATAAGAGAATGATAAATTGTAGAATATTCATACAAGGAAATACCACACAGCAATGAAAAAGGATTAACTACTGAATTATGCAACAAAACGTAAATGAATCTCATAGAAATGTTGGCAGAACCCAGACAAAAAAGAGTACCTCATGTATTATTTCATTTATATGATGTTTTTAGAACTGGTGAAGCTTGTCTATGGTGATAGGATAGCAGTGGCCTTTGGGAGGTGTCGACTGAACATGGGTGTGATGAAACCTTTTGGGGTGGTAGCAATAGTGTACAATCTTAAGCTGGTGGCAGTGACATGATTGTATACACATATAAACATTTATTAAACTTAGAATTTGTACACTTTACAATATGCAAGTTATACCTCAATGAAAAAGAATAAAACAAACAAAAACCCTAAACCAACAAAAAAAATGTAGGTTCTTTTAGTTGGAAAAGTGAGGGTTTCATGTTGATAGCTGTTGGTTTTCAAAGGACAGTGTCTGCCACAATCCATATATGTGTATATATACATGTACATATGTTCATGTATGTATATACGTACACACATTATTTATATACCTGTATTTCTGAGTATGTGTGTGTACCCACTTAGAAAAATTCTGAAAGAATATATATATGTTCAACTTATAACAGCAATTATATTTGAAGATGAAATTGACAAGGGTTCAAAAAAAATTGTATACATCCCTGATTATTAGTGTAATCCCCCCCCCCAAAAAAACCCATTGCTGTCGAGTCAATTCCGACTCATAGCGACCCCATAGGATGGAGTAGAACTGCCCCATAGGGTTTCCAAAGAGCTCCAGGTGGATTCAAACTGTCAACCTTTTGGTTAGCAGCCATAGCTCTTAACTACTACGCTGCCAGGGTTTCCAGATCATTAATATAAAAGAGGGAAGTCATAAGATTAGAGCCTGACTCTTGAGGGTATCTAGCCAAATGACATCAGTGTTAAGGATTTGTCCTCTATTGTGAATAAATGGAGAAAAGCAGATGAGAGACACCCAGCTCCATAGGCTTTTCTGGGTGGTGTAGGAAAAGTTATTCAGGGATGCAAATCCTGCTCTGAGCTCATTTCATCAAGATGGAAAAATCTTACCATGAAAACTAATATGCATGTGAATAATTGGAAGTTGCCTACAGTATATGCTCTGAAAGGACATTTTTTCTTGCATGAGTGAGGAAAAGAGTAGGAAAGCAGCTTTAGAGGTCATCTAATTTAATGCCCTCAGCCAATGTGCCAATCTCGTCCATGATTCTTACTTTTAAAATGTCTCAAAAGTTGTGTAACAACTGGAAAATATGCCTTTACTACCAAGTAGGGGAGGTGTGCTGTATGGTCAACTGGCTAGAAAACGGGCTGAGAGAAATGATCCCATTTGTTTTCTCTGCCACTTGGAGCCATGTTGACCGTGTTTTTGTTGTGTGGTGGTAGTGGTGGTAGTGGTTGTGTGTTTGTGTGTGTGTAGCAGAGTTGGAGAGATGGAAAGAGAGACAAAAAGGATGACAGACTGATGATATGGAGGACGCTGGCTCTTGGAACCCACCCAGCAGAACTTGCTCAGGTTAACATGTCCATGACATGTCTGACATGGACAGAAAACACAATCCAGATTTTGACCTTAAGCCTTTCATTCTAGGTTGCTCTGAATCAAAATGCATCAAGAAAAAGTTCTTAACTTTTCAGAACAAGAAAGCAAGAAATGTTCTGATGTGGCCTTCCATCAGTCCCATTCTGAGTCCTGGAAGGCAGCTGAACTTCATTCTAGTGATGTTATGTTTTTCAATATCGCCCAATGATTTTCACATCATTATTCATGGTTACGTTACCCCTTGGTCTTCCTCCCACTATTTCCCCCATTTCTTTGACATTTTGACCAACTTTTTTTTTCCTCATGGTTTTTGAGTTTCAATCCTGTTACCACTACCAACTTAAGATGTACACTATTTGTACCACTCCAGAGGGTTTCCTCAAGTCCATTCTCAGTCAACACTTCCCAAAGGTAACGACTATCCTGATCTCTATCACCATAGATCAGCTTTGCCAGTTGAGGTTCAAAAGCCTAAGACACTAAGGCAAATAGAAATGACTAGGTAGAGCCCTCTAAATGGACAGCAGACGAGAAGATGTTTTGAGTATGTAAAAAAACCAAACCCACTGCTGTAGAGTCAATTCTGACTCATAGCCACCCTATAGGACAGAGTAGAACTGCCCTATAGGGTTTCCAAGGCTGTAATCTTTACAGAAGCAGGCTGTCACATCTTCTTCCAGCAGAGTGGCTGGTGCGTCTGAACTGGCGACTTTTTGGTTAGCAGCTGAGCATTTAACCACTGTGCCACACGGACACTGGCAATTCCTGGGTAAGAGGAATTCTGTGCTCAGCTGCTTGGATCAAACTCAGTGTGAGCAGGAAAGACACTTCCAGTAAATTTGCTGCATTTGGGAGCAGAGGATCCTTGTCTCCCATTTCCTGGATGCAGTTCTGGAGCAGCTGTGAGCCCCCAGAGAAAACGTGATATACCTAGGCTGATAGGATTGTGGATAACCTCCAAGAGTTTCTTAATGTGAAGTATAGTTTAGATGCAACAGAAAAATACCTGGGAGGGACCCAGAAGTAATAAAGAGAGAACCAGAACCAAAGGAGTCCACTGGACAGTATGGGGATAACTCGTGGAGACCGGCAGCAGAAGGGCTATGGGCATTGCCAAGGAGACTGGCATGAGCAGTGGCCATCACCTTAGCAACGCTTTGGCTTTGCCTAAGCCTCCCCAAAACTTATGCCACTTCTGTGAAAGACAGGGGAGGGGGAATTGAATTCCTGAATTGATCAAGACTAGTTTTCTGCCATCTTATTAGAATCCTGGGTGGTGCAAATGGTTAACATGTTCAGTGGCTAGTCGAAAGGTTGGAGGTTCGAGTCCTCCCAGAGGCATTTCGGAAGAAAGGCTTGGTGATCTGCTTCCAAAAAATCAGCCATTGAAAACCCTGTGGAGCACAGTTCTACTCTGACACGCTTGGGGTCGCCATGAGTTGGAATAAACTAAACAACAGCTGATTTATTAGAATTTGGACTCAAAATAGAAATTTTTGAATAATTAAAAGTTATCTTTCTTACAGAAGTTTTCACCATGTCACATAACAATGAAGAAAGCATGGCCTTATCTGGTTTAATTGTTACATAACGGGCTTAAGTCCAACCACACTTCTCTGAGGCAAAGGGCCAATTGTTGCAAAAATTCTAAGTTTTAAGGAGACTGCTTCCTTAGCAAGTTTTTATTATTTCTTAGAACCTCCTATTGAACATTCCACAAACGTCCTTGTGGGTGATTGGTTCAGAGGGAAAAGAAAGAAAAGTACCCAGAGTACAATGCTGAGATCATCTCTGGGCTCTTCTTTAGCATGCTTGAAAAAGGAAAACAAATAGGGTGAAAGAAAATACAGGGCCAAATAAAGCTTTGTACACACATTCCTTTCAAACTGCAGGAAAGTTTGTGTTAGGGAAGCCAGTAAGAATGGCTGTGCTGGGATGATACGCATCTTGTGGTGAACTTAGGCTCAACCAAGCATCTCACTACGGTCTGTGGAGTCCATTGATTGACATCAGATGAGCTGGGAGCAGACCATCTCAGCGGAGTTGAGCAGAACGCTCAGAAAGCTAACTCGGGCAACAGCACTCTGCCTCCGAAGCGCCCTGGCTGTGCGTTGAGGCTATACCACAAACCATAAGCGAGCCTGAGAATGAAGAATTAAATGGCGGCCCCCTTCTGGAATAATAATGGTAATAATAATGATAACAACAGTAATTCTCCTCTTTCTCCTCCCTCTTCCTCTTATTTCCCTTGCCTTTTCCCTTCTCTTCCTAATCCTCTTCCTTCTTTTTAGTTGTTCCCACTTCAAAGACTCAGTGGAGCAGTTTGGGAAGCTTTTTAATGATTATGATAGAAAACGTATCTTCGTCTACCCATCTTCCTTTCTAACCTTTCTGTGCTCCTTCTTCATACACAATGGTACAATGGCTGTCAGCCTTGAGAGGCATGTGGATTCTGTTGGTTCAGTTTTGTTTTTTTTTTCTTTCCTCTCTCTGTCTTCTTTTCCTTTTCAGATGTCTTCTTACCATTTTATTACTAGCCTCTTACTGTCCAGGCACCCAATGGATGCCTTTATCTTCCCCCTCCACTCTCTGTTTTTATTTAATTGTATCTCTGGTGCACATAATTGAGTGAATAATAGTCATTGTTTCATGATTTGTTTCACTATCGTCATCAGTCCATGAATAACCCTTCTTATTTCATGCCTTCATTTCTAAAATAAAGAATAGCCACGAATTTACATAACCTGATTAACTTAACCTAACCTAACTTTGAAGAATGAACACGTCTGTCTTGGAATAAGTACAATCGGAATGCTCCTTAGAAGTAAGAATGGCAGGACTTTGCTTGGTAAAATAGAGGGTCAATGAAAAGAGGAAGACCCTCAACGACATGGATTGACAGTGGCTGCAACGATGGGCTCAAGCATAACGATTGTGAGGGTGGTGCAGGACCAGGCAGTGTTTCATTCTGCTGCACATGGGGGTAGCTATGAGTTGGAACCAACTCGATGGCACATAACAGCAACAACCTAAACACAAATTAACACAACCTAACACCTAGGACATTACTGATACATGTATTTACTGGTGAGCTTCTGCCCTAATCTTGTGGAGTCCAACAGCTCTTTCTGCAGTTTACTGATGGGCCTCAACACCTCATAAAGACAAGAATATCCCATTTTAAATGACTAACGATGGCCATTTACATTGCCTGCCTGCTCATCTGTTTCATCGGGTTGAATTTCAAGCTCCTTGAATTGTTTCCAACCTGTAACTTAAACACTAACAAACAGAACATTTCACTTGGCTTTGGATGAAAAATTCATGAATTCACTGAGATGAATAGTAAATTTTTTTTTTAAAAATCATTGCTGTGTGCCTATAGAAGCCAACACCTCCGGTAAAGGCAAAATATCCTTCATGCCTCTGACTGGAATCTATGACCAGAGAATTTAGGAATGAAATGGCCTTGGCTGAGGGCTTTCCAAGTCAGGCCTGCTGCTTCAGTAAGAGCAGTGACGAGTCTTCTTACTGTCTAGATTTACAACAGCCTCACTATTCATTTTGAATGAAGGGCCCTCCCAGCATTGTCATATTGCGACCAGAGGACATGATGGGACAGGGCTTTCCATAGACTTCAAGAATCTTAATTATGGTATCTTTGGCCTGGGAAATTTGAGGGATGTTCTGTTTGGAGAAACTGGTGAGACTGTTGTTGAAAAAGCAGCGGAAGTCAGATGCCTACAAGAAAGGACCTTGGAAAAGCCAGCGGTACACGGTCACAGGCAACAGGTATATTCTGGGGTGGGGGTGTTGAGATAACAGTCTCGGGACTTCACACCAACTTTCCATTTTCTCAGTGCAGCCCTAGTAGGTCTTGGGTGTTCGTCTTTCCAGGTGTTTAGATATATGAAGATGAGGCAATATGCTGTTGGCTGGATTAGTAGTCTTATCCAGCCCTTTTATTTCCTGGCCTTTTATATACCAGCTGCTCCTTGGAAACTCTATGGGGTAGTTCTACTCTGTCCTATGAGTCGGAATCAACTCTACAGCCATGGTTTACATATACATATATATATATATATATATATATAACCCATATACATATATAACCCATATATATATATATATGTATTTCTGATTTGGGAATTTGGAAGTTAGCTTTTTGTATCCTACCCAATGCCTCACATTCAAAAGGCTTTTAGAAATCCCCTCAGGCCTCAAGTTCAAACCAAACAGTGGGTCTGGTTGTATTTTGCTCAGATAAAGTTTAAATCGCTTTCTGTCAGATTTTAGACTTCTTGAATGAACTGTCCTAGGAAAAGAGTACTTGGGTGTTCAGGACTCGAACTGGGGGACTTTGGCTGGATCCCAACATGTTTAGAAGACCCCATTTTAAAATGTTTCTCCATCCAAATGCAATGAAAGGGTGTTTGTCCTGCAAGTGGCCCCTGGAATAACTTTGGAAGCCCAATCCCTGCCCCTGAATGGCAGCAATTACCCTTGGACACTGGTAAGCAGGGCTTATAATTCTGGAATAATTTTCCTTTTAATTTATGACTCTTCAACTTCAGTTCACACATCAGCCTTCTCATCTCCTGTCCCATGTTAAATTGGCCCACAAAACTCCACACACTATAAAATGAGATCTGGGTGGAGAAGAGGCAAAGCATCCCCCAAGGTAAACATTATGATAGACTTACCCCTACCCCACCCCCAAAGAAATTGGAAACAAAAGGCCTGATAGTTTTCAGAATTTACTCCAGAGAGCCACCAAACAGTTTTTTGTTCTTGTTTAGCTAGGATGGCAGCAGCTTTTACACACAGAGCCCCCTTTCTCCCTCCCATTTCCCTTATCTGAGTGGTGGGTTACACAGAGGACCAAGAAAATGCCAGAGCCTTGCTAGACTCTGGAGAGCTGACACCAAGGACTTCCTGTGGCCTGGCTCCAGCTGCACGCAGAGCAGCACAGCCTGGAGCAGCCAGCCCTGATGGTGTCTGAAATATTTGGCTCCTGGCTCCGGCTGTGGGCTGGCTGTCTGGTTTGTTTGAACACCAACTAGCCTGGGAGTCTTTCTGTAGAATGCTCCTTGAAGCTTTTTCCGTGACATCTGCCAATTAAATGTATGAATTACTCTGTTTACTCCTCTGTTACAGGGCAGATATTTTATTCAGAGGCAAAGGATTTCTCCTTGTCCTTGCTTTTTAATGCTAACATTTGATGAACCCCTATTATGTGCTTGGAGACCTGGTGACGTAGTGGTTAAGTGCTACTCCTGTTAACCAAAAGGTCAGCAGTTCGAATCTACCAGCCGCTCCTTGGAAACCCTAAAGAGCAGTTCTACTCTGTCCTGTAGGGTCACTATGAGTTGGAATCGACTAGATGGCAATGTTTTTTTTTTTTTTAATTATGTGCTAGACATTGTGCAAGATGCTTTTATGTTTGTGATTTCATTTATTCCGTATTATATCCCCAATAAAATGAGTTTCCAGTTCCCGTTTTACAGGTGAGGAAACTGAGATACAGAGATAGGAAATGACTGGTCTAAGGCCGCACAAACTAATCAAGGGCATAGTAAGAGCTAGAACCTAAATCTCCTCATTTCAAGGTTGTTATCTTGTCACTATAATTTCGACTGATTGCTTTGAGTGGATATATCAGCCTTCAATCATACATTCATTCATTCACCAACCGTATATTGAGCAACGACTGTGTACTGTGTACTAAATAGAGGGATCAGTAGACTTTTTCTGTAAAGGGCCGCATAGTAAATATTTCAGGCTCTGTAGGTCTTTGTTGCCACACCTCAGATCTGCCATCATAGTGGGAAAGTAGCCATAGACAGTGAGCAAATAATGGATGTGACTGAGCTCCAGTAAAACTTTATTTACAAAATTAAGCAGCAGGCTGGATTTGGCTCTCAGGCTGTAGTTTGCTATAGGCTACTGTGCATTGCACAGTTCTCACCCCTCTACGTGGCAGCTGTAGTTAGGCATCACAAAATTAAGTGTTGACCTGAATCCTGAGCCTGCAATGAGAATGAGGATCCCCGTGCTTAGGCTGACCCCTTTGCCCCTCAAAATAATCCTGAGAGGCCCGCCTGAATCCTCATTGCCTTCTGTGGTGAGATGCCATCTCTGCCCTGCATCTCTGCACTTCTCTTGCATCACTTGTAGGAATGTTCTAGAGCTAACTTTACCCTTGTGTGGCTTGGGTGGGCAATGTGTTAATAGGAGAAAGTAGCAAGAGTGGACCTTAGAGAAGATGGAGGAATTTGGGCTTGAGCACTGCCATCCACACACCTCATTGCTTTGCAAAATTAGTAATCGTAAGTATAATAACAGCTACCATTGGTTGTATGTTTATATGCTGAAGGCACCCACCTGCATTACTTCACCTGACCCTGACGACAATCCAGGTAATAAAAATCCATAAAGCCATTGCCGCCATAGCAACCCTGTAGGACAGAGTAGAACTGCCCCATAGAGTTTCCAAGGAGCACCTGGTGGATTCGAACTGCAGACCTTTTGGTTCGCAGCCCTAGCTCTTAACCACTACACTACCAGGGTTTCCATCCAAGTAATAATTATTGTTATTTCCACTTTCCAAATGAGGAAACCTAGACTCAGAGAAGTTTGGTAATTAACCCAAGGTCACTCAACCAGGAAGTAATAGATTTAGGGTTTGGGTGAAAGTCTGCATGATTCCAAAGCTTGTGTCCCTAACCACCAAAGTAGACTACTATGAAAGAAGAAAAAGAGAAAGATTGGTTTGTTTTTATTGTTGTCATTGTCATTGCTTCTGTGGAATCATGGCAGTAAGGCAGAAACATGTGGTTGTGGAGACAGCAGCCACGCAGTGGGTTTCTGTTAGCTGCAGTCAGGTTCCTGAGGCACACAAAGACCTTCTGTGAGCACAGGCCCACGGTGCCCTCTACTGCACAGGAGGAACACCACGGAAGTCCTGTTCTTAGTCGCTTTAAAGGATATACCCCAATACCCATTGCCATTCAGTCAATTCTCATTTATAGTGACCCTATAGGACAAAGAACAACTGCCCCATAGTGCTTCCAAACGTGTAATCTTTACAGAAGCAGACTGCCACATCTTTCTCTCACAGAGCAGCTGGTGGGTTCCAACCAGCGACCTTTCAGTTAGCAGTCACCACTTAACCATGTGCCATCAGGGCTCTTTCTTGAAGGATATAGAAGATTCTTAATTCGAATTGTTAAAGTCTGGGGCTTGGGTCATGGTGTTGGGCTCCTTCTTCCATATTGGGCTCCTTCTTTTGTTATTCCTGTTAATTCCACATTGGATTGCTAGATATTTATAGGAGGTACAATGGGGAAGGGAAAGTGGTCAGGAGGGGAGAGACCTCGCAATCCACACAGGGCACTTTGGGGTGATAGCAAAGATGGTCCTCTGTTGTTTGGTTGCCTCCAACCTGAACACGTGTGACAAGACACATCTTTCTTTTTCTAGGATGGCCTATGGCCGACTGAATGGCGATGACATCTGGGTTAGGAAGAAGTCACGGAGACTCCCAATGATCCCAGGGGGCATTTATAGCTCAAAGTCAGGTAGAGTTTATTTCATTATTTTAGAAAACTTTTCATGGAAGTAAATAAACAATGTACCAACTTAACAGGCACAAGGAAAGGAGACAACGTAGAGACAAAAGGATGCAAACCAACTGGCTGCAAAAGGAGCTAGAAAGGGGGGATTAAAAAAAAATTAAATAAATAAGATATCACCCTTCATAATAGAGTGGTGCTGTGGCCTGGGGATGGAACTAGAAACTTTGTGTGGTGAGTTCTAGTGGGCTGTGGGTTGGGTCAAAATACGTTTGTTTCCAAGAAATACATTTTTCAAAACGCTAGAATGCTAAGCTCTAATTTTTTTTTTTTTTTAAGTAAACAGTCAGGGAAATGCCAGGCTTGATATACTTTCTTGAATGGGGCCCTGGATGCATTTGATGGAAGCTGTTTTTGTGAAAAGAAAGCCCTTGTTAGCGTGGCCCAAGCATTGCTGTAAGTTTAGGTCCATTCAGTTCCAGCTTAGCCCATCCACTTGGAATCTCTGCCCTCGGCAGTGCTATGGGCTATGTCCAAACCTCCCCTTTCCACTCCACCGTGGGCACATGATGTACTTCCTTTTTCAAAGGAGCAGCCATCTTGGAAGAAGTACAGGGCACCGAGAAACAGTTTTGCTGGTCCAATAGTCAAATCTCTCAGCCCACAGAGATGTTGCTCTGCCTGCCACATTTTACTTGGCTCTTCCAGGCTCCATCCCTCTAAGCAAACATTTCCTCTACGTTGAGACTTCTTCTAACACTGAGCATAATGTCATGGAAAGAAATATTGAAGACCTGGGTTTCAGTGGTTTTGCTAGTAACTTCCTCAGTGTTTAACATTCCAGACTTTCAGTTTTCTCATCTTTATTTAATAATAAATATCTTCTAGTGTCATTGAAAGAATCAAATGGGGTAATGTACATGAAAGTATGTTAATAGATGTAATAGCCAAACAAATATTTATTCAATGCTTGCTATGTGCTCGATGCTGAGGAATCCAAAGCTGAATAAGACACATCTCTTGACCTTGAGGAGTTTGGAGTCTAGTCAAGGAGGCAGAGAAATAGGAAGTTTTAATGTAATGTGTGACGATTGGGTGGTGTTTGTTTGCTTTGCATTTTTTCTTGTTGGCCGCAGCAAATCAGTCCATAACCATCCCACTTCCTATACCCTCTGCCACTAGTTTCCCTTCCTTCTTTGGGCCTCAGATTTCCAATATGTCAAATGAATAAAGGACCAGATAATTGGTAGTCCAAATTGGGACACTTTTTACTTGGAGAAGTGAGAAACAGTGCTTTTAATAATTGTGCTTGAGCAACTAACATAAATGGGGACTGTCAGAGAGAAACAGGGATGATTGGATCAGTGGTAGAATTCTTGGCATCCAGGCAGGAAACCCAGGTTGGATTCCCGGCCAATGCACCTCATGTGCAGTTGTCATTCATGTGTCATTGAAGGCCTTCATATTGTTGTGATGCTGAGCAGGTTTCAGAGGTGCTTCCAGACTAAGAGAGACTAGGAGGAAAGGCCTGGTGATCTACTTTCGAAAAACAGGTCAATGACAACCGTATGAACCACAAAGGCCCAGTTGGTAACTGACCATGCAACAAGAACATCATGACAAATGAAATGGGCGCAGGCATTCAGCAATAAATGGGGGCAGGCATTCAGTGCTACCTAAGGCTGATGCAAGTTCTTAGAACTAATGGCCTTGAATTGATTAACACAAGTCTTCCTCTAGCCCCATTTTGCCTGTTTCCTCTAAGAGAGCCCTTGTGAGCGTGGCTACTAGTCAGTACAGTGCAGCGAGCTCAGCTCTGGCAATCCCTGGTTGCTGCCTTCACAGGTCAGATCCTTTGTGGATCAAACAAAACCATATCCCTTGTGGTCACATGACATGTTGGAGCTTAGCTGCTGAGCAGGCTTGGGAACCTAAATGAAATAAATTTCAACACAAGCAGCAAAGGCTGTACTACTGGGAAATGTTGAACTTCTGAATTATGTTTTTCCCTATCTCAGAGATTTTTTATATTAACCTCCTCTCCCAAAGCAGTGAGCCTTGTGTTCGCATGCATGATAGAGTTCCCAGAGGACACATATATGCTTCGTAACACCCACCCACTGTGAGCTCTGGTAAGCTTAAGATCAATAAGAGGAACGGATTAACAAGCTGAGTCTGTCTAGCTCTTTCCCTCCAGCCCCCTACCTTCTCACGACAGGATCCCTTTTCCATTTCCTCTCTCAACGTTTCCATGGGCTTAGGATAAGGTCTCAAACTAAAAGTCTTTTTTTCCTTTTCTAAGCCATCTAATACAAATATGCCTAACCACAGTGGTAGGGAAACTGAGGCCCAGGTGGAACCCATGGAATTTCTTGAGAGCCTTTCACACACAGAGAGCTCACACAATTTGTGCTAGATAATTTGAAATTTGAAATTAGTGATGGAGTCTGTTATATATTCAGGCTGAATGTTGCATAGCTTCCCAGAATCAGACACTTTAACATAGTCTTAAATGCAAAACTAAAGGGATGTTGTCGCGGCTGTAATCATGCCTCTTCCCGTATACATACCCGTGATTCATATAGGTATCTTTTGTCATAAAGAGCTCTAGGCACTTGAGGTTTGCGTGGCCTAGGAGATTTCTTTTTCAGCATCCTTTCTATCTGCCTCATCCCTATTAAAAAAAAACAACAACAAAAACGAGATTGCAGGAGCAAACAGACTGGGGAAGGGAAACCTCACCATTGCAGCCTCATAGGGCCTTGTCCTAATTACTTCCATCTATACCATAAAGCAACCCAGTTTGATGGCTCAAAATGGGACAAAAGTTTGTGTAGGAGGAACCAGATTGAGTGTTTAGAGAGGGAACTGTGGGATGGAAAATCGAGGAGAAAACATTGATATTCACACCAAATCTGCCTTATGCTAAGGAAATTTATAGAAGACCTCCTGAGAGGGCAATTACAACTCCAGCCCCCACCGCCCACCCAGAACCATGGAATACAGGTTTCTCTCCTTCTCATTCTGCACAGCTAGCCTCTGCTGCTACTGTTTTCCTCTAGGACCTGGAGCAACCTTGGTGAGCTTCCATCGCTGCTGGCTTTCTGTGCAGGCGTGAGTAGGCAGCCCTGGGAACCACACATCCTGGTCCAAATAGGGCTGTGGGAATCATGTCATTAGGAGCCTTGGTGGCACAATGGTTAAGCTCTTGGCTGCTAACCAAAAAGCCTGCAGTTCAAATCCACCAGTAGCTCCATGGAGAAAAAGACCGGGAGATCTTCTCCCATAAAGATTACAGCCTAGGAAACTCTATGGGGGCAGTTCTACTCTGTCACATGTGGTCTCTATGAGTAGGAATCAACTCAGTGGCCCACAACAACAACAGCAATCATGTCATCAACCCACCTGCTTAGTCAGGGAGCAGAGATGATCAATAACGAGCGATGGTGCAGTGAGTGATGTGGGAGTTCTTAGTATAATTTGGCTTAGTACTGGGGACGTGAGGGTGGGGCTCCAGGCTGATGTTTCCTGCTTTCTTCTGGAGTAAGTTTTACTCTGGTGCCTGCTTCAGGCTCTGTATCCCTTTCTGTTGATTCTCAGGAAGACTGGTGATCTTTATTTAGTAAGTAAGCCTTAACGATTCTTAATCCAAGGGCCTCTGGTTCCATATGGTATGTTTGAAAGGAAAGCATGGGCTTTATCTCAAATTCTTTTTACTTTATGTTATAACATGTTATCTTGAAGATCAAAAATAAAAGCTTTCTGCCCATGTGGAGCCCAGCTGTCCCATGGGGTCAAGGACACCCCTGCTCAGCTGTGCTGGAGCGTGGAGACAGAGTGTCCTAAACACATACACAGCAGGTCTCCACCCTATTTTGACCTTCAAGAGCAGACATGATACTGTTGACTTACTACAACTAGGACAGATGGTTTGAGGTTTTCAGTATAACTTATTAAATGTTTGCTGTTGTTGTTAGGTGCCATCAACTCGGTTCCAATTCACAGCAACCCTATGTACAACAGAATGAAACACTGCCTAGTCCTGTGCCATCCTCACAATTGTTGCTATATTTGAGCCCACTGTTACAGCCACTGTGTCAGTCATCTCATTGAGGGTCTTCTTTGTCACTGACCCTCTACTTTACCAAGCACGATGTCCTTCTCCAGGGACTGATCCCTCCTGATAACATGTCCGAAGTATGTGAGACATAGTCTTGCTCTCCTTGCTTCTCTGGAGCTTTCTGACTGTACTTCTTCCAAGATAGATTTGTTTGTTTTCATGGCAGTCTCTTGTATATTCAATATTCTTTGCCAACACCATAATTCGAAGATGTCAATTCTTCTTCAGTCTTACTTATTCATTGTTCAGTTTTTGCATGCATATGAGGAGAGCAAAGATACCATGACTTGGGTCAGACACACCTTACTGCTCAAAGTGACATCTTTTGCTTTTTAACACTTGAAAGAGGTCTTTTGCAGCAGACTTGACCAATGCAATACGCTGTTTGGTTTCTTGACTGCTGCTTCCATGGGTGTTGATTGTGGATCTAAACAAAATGAAATCCTTGACAAATTCAGTCTTTTCTCCATTTATCATGGTGCTGCTGATTGGTTCAGTTGTGAGGATTTTTGTTTTCTTTATACTGAGGTGCAATCCGTACTGAAGGCTGTAGTCTTTGATCTTCATCAGTAGCTTCTTCAAGTCCTCTTCACTTTTAGCAAGCAAGGTTGTGTCATCTGCATATCTGCAGGTTGTTAATGAGTCTTCCTCCAATCCTGATACCCAGTTTTGTTTTCTTTTTTTGTATAGTCCAACTTCTCAGATTATTTGCTCATCATACAGATTGAATAAGTACTGTGAAAAGACACAACTTTGATGCACACCTTTCCAGATTTTCAAACAAACAATATCCTCTTGTTCTGTTTGGACAACTGCCTCTTGATCTATGTACACTTTCCTCATGAGCACAATTAAGTGTTCTGGAATTCTCATTCTTTGCAACGTTATCCATAATTTGTTATGATCCACACAGTCGAATGTCTTTGCATAGTCAATAAAGCAGAGGTAAGCATCTTTCTGATATTCTGTACTTTTAGTCAAGATCCATCTGACGTAGCAATGATATCCTTCATTCCACGTCCTCTTCTGAATTCAGCTTGAATTTCTGGCAGTTTCCTGTCAATGTACTGCTGCAACTATTTTTGAATTATCTTTAGTAAAATTTTACTTGTATGTGATATTAATGATATTATTTTATAATTTCTGCTTTCTTTTGAATTACCTCGCTTTGAAATGGGCACAAATATGGATCTCCTCCAGTCAGCTGGCCAGGTAGCTGTCTTTCAAATTTCTTGGCGTAGGCGAGTGAACGCTTCCAGCATTGCATCCATTTGTTGGAACATTTCAATTCATATTCTGTCAATTCTTAGAGTCTTGTTTTTTGCCAATGCCTTCAGTGCAGCTTGGATTTCTTCCTTCAGTACCATTGGTTCTTCATCGTGTGCTACCTCCTGAAATGGTTGAAAGTCGACTAATTCTTTTTGGTACGGTGGCTCTGTGTATTCCTTCTATCTTCTTTTGATGCTTTCTATGTCATTCAATATTTTGCCCATAGAAGCTTTCAATATTGCAACTCAAAGCTTGAATTTTTTTCTTCATTTCTTTCAGCTTGAGAAATGATGAGCATGTTCTTTCCTTTCAGTTTTCTAACTCCAGGCTTTTGCACATTTCATTATAATTCTTTACTTTGTCTTCTCAAGCCGCCCTTTGAAATCTTCTGTTCAGCTCTTTTACTTTATCATTTCTTCATTATTTTGCTTAACTACCCTATGTTCAAGAGCAAGTTGCAAAGCCTTTTCTGACATTCATTTTTGTCTTTTCTTTCTTTCTTGTCGTTTTAATGACCTTTTTCTTTCTTCATGTATGATGTCCTTGATGTCGTCCTACAACTTGTCTGGTGTTCAGTCATTGTTGTTCAGTTGCATCGAATCTATTCTTGACATGGTCTCTAAATTCAGGTGGGATATACTCAAGGTTGTACTTTGGCTCTGGTGGATTTGTTTTAATTTTCTTCAGCTTCAAATTTAATTTGCATACAAGCAATTGATGGTCTGTTCTGCATTCTGCCCCATCCCTGTTCTGACTGATGATATTGAGCTTCTCCGTCATCTCTTTCCACAGATGTAGTTGATTTGATTTCCGTGTGTTCCATCTTGTGAGGTCCACATGTATAGATGCTATTTATGTTGTTAAAGAAATGTATTTCCAAGAATAGGTTGTTGGTCTTGAAAAATTCTATCATACGATCTCCTATTATGTGAGCACCTATTATGTCCCAGGTCCTGTTCAGGGGTAATTTTAAGTTCAAGGAGTGGGTAGTTGGGCTAAAAAGATGTATAAGATATATTTTCACACACACACACACACACACGAAACAAAACAAACAAGCAAACAAAAAGAACCACTGCTCTCAAACTGATTTCAACTCATGGCAACCCCATGTGTGTCAGAGTAGAACTGTGCTCCGCAGTGTTTTCAATGGCTGATTTTTCGAAAGTAGATCACCAGGCCTTTTGTCTGAGGTACTTCTGGGTAGGCTTTGGTGAGCAGCCAAGTGTCTTCACCATTTGCACTACCCAGAGACTCCAGAATAGACATCTGTTATTCTACTGAGAGATGTTTAAATAAGTAACATATAAATAATTGGAAAATAACATCTAAACAACATGTAACAAGGCAAAATGAATTAAGAAGTATATGGACACATTAGCAGCTCCTAGGCAAAGGAATCATTAATTCTCTCTGGCGAATTGAAAAGGGCTTCTTAGATATGTTAAAACTCAGATAATTTAAACTGTGTTTGAAATATTCACCCAGCTATTCATTCCACTGCCATTTCCTGAACGCCTGGAAATGGCAGACACAGTGCAGATTTGGCAACATTTCTGCCACCAGGGAGCTCATGGCCTAGCTGGGAAACAGGTAAAAAAACAATTATCATAAAATAGAACAGTTTATTTGGAGCTGTTAATTGTAATAATAAATGTCTATATTTAACATTATTATGTGCTAGGTACCAGTCATTAACTAATTTTGAATTCATTATCTAATTCATAATTCATGATAAATGGAGAAAATATTGAAGTCAAGGATTTCATTTTACTTGGATCCACAATCAACATCCATGGAAGCAGCAGGCAAGAAAGCAAACAGTGTATTGCATTGGGCAAATCTGCTGTAAAAGACTTCGTTAAAGTGTTAAAAAGCAAAGATGCTGCTTTGAGGACTAAGGTGCACCTGACCCAAGCCATGGTATTTTCAAACACCTCATACGCATGCAAAAGGTGAACAATGAGTAAGGAAGCCTGAAGAAGAATTGATGCCTTTGAACTATGGTGTTGGCAGATAATATTGAACATACCATAGACTTCGAGAAGAACGAATAAACCTGTCTTAGAAGAAGTACAACAGTATGTTCCCTGGACGTGAGGATGGTGAGACTTCATCTCATGTACTTTGGACCAATCCCTGGGGAAAGACATCATGCTTGTTAAAGTAGAGGGTCAGTGAAAAAGAGGACGACCCTTAATGAGATAGAGTCACACAGTGACTGCAACAGTGGGCTCAAACATAGCAATGATTGTGTGGATAGTGCAGGAGTGGGCAGTGTTTCATTCTGTTGTACATAAGGTCGCTATGAGTGAGAACCAACTTAACGGTACCTAACAACAATAATTCAAAATCACCCATACATTAGAGTCTAATATAAGTTTGTACAAGAGGAAACTTGCCTAAGGCTGTCTAGCTTGTCAGAAGGGAGGACCAAATTTTGAACCCTTAAATCCATGATCACTGGTCATTGGTATCTGTCCTGTCCTGCAATATTCTGGAGCCTTTGGTCACAAACTGCACCTCTCTCAAGAGGCTCCTTATAGCCCTCCTTTAAGTGCCTTGCTGGGAGTCCCTGGCTGGGACAAATGATTTAAGTGCTCAACTACTAGCTAAAAGATTCATGGGTTGAACCCACCCAGAGGCACCTTGAAAGACAGACCTGGCAATCTGTTTCTGAAAAGTCACAGCCTTGAAAGCACTATGGAGCACATTTCTGCTCTGCATACACAGGGTCACCATGAGTTGGGATTGATTCGATGGCAACTAACAACAATAACAACAACAGTGCTTTGCTCCCCTCTCGGGAATTTGCAAACTCTTTCCCATACTCTTTGGGGACATGGAAGACTTGGAAGCCTGGTTTAGGTCTTCCTAGACCTTCCTAATTTTCCTGAACCCAAATCAGGATGCAAACACAAATCCATTCTATCACTGGCTACTCCTAAGACTGAGTCTAAGGGGATGAGACAGGATGCAGGATCCTTCAGTCTGGCCATCAACTCTTTTGCTTCTCCTCCTTCCCTTCTCACCTCCTGAGCTCAAAACGTCTTCATCTAGAGTTCAGTAGTGGTAGGTGTTTTGTGGGAAAAACTTGTTCTGCCTAATGTCATATTCTTTTAGATCGTATCCAGGTGTATCTTAAAAGCCAAGAATTTGATGAATTATATCTACTTGCCTGAATATAGGAAAATCACATTGTAAATAGAGAGCGCAGGGAAAAACACTTGGGTTATCCCCACACTATTAGAGCCTTGGCGTGAGCTTTAGGGCCCTGGAGAAACCAGCTGAAATTGACTTTTTATCCAGAGAGAAATCTGGTCCATTAGCCAGGCATTTTTCAAGATGGCAAATCTTACTTTCTTATTTTCTTTGATTCCCCAAAAGGGTCTTATCTACGATCAAAGCTTTTTTTTTTTTTTTATAAACAGCAACTGGCGTATCCTTGAAAGTATTATTAGCTACCATAGTAACTATAAATTATACTCTTTCTTTGACTTTCCAGACAACCTAAATAAGATGCTGTCACTTTCCCCCTATAATTAATACTCTCTGAAGAAATATCAACGTGTCATGATCTATTGCTAAATTTGGAAACATGCAGGCAAAAATTTGGTCATTGGCACCAATAGTTGTACTGGTAGCAAATTCAATGGCTTCAGCAAAATGTATGCGCAGACGACATGGGTTTGGTTAGGAATTGACTAGATGCTTGTGAAATTGAAATTTAAGTGTCAGTTGGAAGAAGTGTTGTTCATACTTTGTCAGAAAGAGACAGAGAACAGAACAGAGTGTTACTGTTATAGATACTCATTTAAGCGATCCAGTGAATTGTGAGTCTGGGTTTATCTAGTATTACTCTTTAGATCATTTGCTGCCAACTTACAGTGGACTCTAAGAAAGGTTGAGCTACTCCTGTCCTTAGGGTTGTAAGAGAGCATGGGAGTGAACTCATATCTCCTGAATATCTGGAAATATTTCCCAGGCACTGTGCTAGGCACTTTACAACATTCTTCTCATTTAATCACAGTAATAACCTTAGAGTAGATTCCATCATCCCAGTTTTACAGATGTAGGAGCCTAAGTTCTGAAAGATGAAGAGAAGTGTCCACTGTCAACCCAGCAAGTAGAAGGTAGAAAGAAACAATAGTTAACTCTGGTCTGTACCTGACCAAAGTAGGACAAAAGTTTCCTTCATTTTCTTTTACTCTGTAAAATGAATGATAGCATGACTTAGAGTCATTGAGGGGTGGTTTCATTCTCGTGATTGGTGATTCTTCTCTCTGAGAACATCTACGTTACTCTTAGGACCACGTTTACTTACGCTATCAGTGAAGGTGTAAGATATTGACTGACTTCTGTTTTCTATTTTGTTTTCCCCACTCCCTATTTCTGTGATGCTTTATTTTCAAGGGAAGGTGAAGGAAAAGAAGAGAACTGGTGGGCACACTATATTCCCAATGCTTACAACAATCTTGCAGACCATATGCTCTTAGCCCACACTTTTAGCTTGAAAAGCTAGGACTCAGAGAGGTTAAAAAGACCTATCCAGTTCTAAAATTTAAAAGAAAAATGATGTTCCAAAACAACACAAAAAACATATCCAAGGTCAAACTGTTAAGATATAGAGCAGGGAGCCAAACCCAGATTTGTCTCCTTTTCAAAAACTTCTTCAGCACCATGAAATTCTAGGCACTGGGATGGAGCTGTGAACTAGACAAGCAAGATCTCTACTCTTACAGTGTTTATACTGTAGTGCGTGAAGAGAGAAAATAAACAGTAAATGATAAATTAACTAAAGGGTAACTTTAGAATGATAAGTACTATCCGTGAAAACAAAACAAAGTGATGGAAGAGAAGAGTAACCAGCAAAGGAATGAGGGCTATTTAAATAAGAGGTCAAGGAAACTCTTTCTGAGGAGGTGAAATACGTTGAGACCACTGTTATGAGAATAAGCCAGCCACAGGAAATATACCAGAGCAAGTCAATGCTGATGGGATTGGCCCAGCAGAGAGGTGAAGATTGATAATGTAGGAGAGGGAGAAGATGGGGACCAAAGCACAGTGAAGGATTAGCCTTAGACAAGAGGAAGGATATTGTTCAGAGGTGACATAGGTGGCTTGGAAGACATTGTAGAAATATTGTTGGCAAGGAACTTGAGAAGGCAGGTTGAGAGCATAGGAAGTGATGACAGAAGAATGACATGCTTGCAGTCGCAACTTGGGAGATGGTGTTTCCTAAAGGAAGTTGTTCTTCAGTTTGGGGCCACAGCTCAGTGATGCCCAGACTGTTTATATCTTTTGACCCTGTTACCCATAACATGTTGACTTTTTGTCCTCATGCTTACTGTCCCATAGTCACACAATGGCTGCCACAGCCCTAGGTATCATATCCACATCCTGAGTAAAAATAAGGGGGAAGAGGAGAAAAGTCCAGAGTGTGGTACTGGGGAGGACAGCTGAGGAAGAATGTGGTGGGCATGGAGGCAGAGGTCTTCAGAGCTGAGGCTGAGAAACAGGCTAGGGTATTACATGGGCTATTTATATGGGTGTTGAAATTGGCAGGAACAGTAATAGGAGTCAGAATGAGAAGAGGAACAGTAACCAGGAGCCTTATTTATTGGTTTATAATATATGAGAAATTACCAGGTAAACGACAGCAACAAGGAAAGTATATCTGTAAAGAATCAGAGAGTTATGAAAGAGACAGTAGAAGCAATGTTCAAAAGTTGGAATTAGGAGCAGAGAAAATACTGATGGCTGGAAAGTTTGGCCAGATGTAAGTGGAAATCTGCTTGAAGGCCTTTGGGGAAGTTTTTTGTTTTCCTATGAAAAAGGTGAGTATGAGAAGTGAATTCACTGTTATCTCTCCTTCCCCCTTATTTTTACTCAGGATGTGGATATGATACCTAGAGCTGTGGCAGCCATTGTGTGACTATGGGAGAGTAAGCATGAGGAAAAAAGTCAACACGTTATAGGTAACAGGATCAAAAGATATAAACAGTCTGGGCGTCACTGAGCTGTGGCCCCAAACTGAAAAACGACTTTCTCTAGACTTCTTGCTATGTGAGATAATTAAATGTCTTTATTGTCTAAGTCACTGTGAGTCAGGTATTCTCCTATTTGCAGCTGAAAGTATCCTATTATACAGATATATAGAAAGCAGTACCATCTAGGGAGAACCA
This sequence comes from Elephas maximus indicus, assembly GCF_024166365.1. Classification (NCBI taxonomy): domain Eukaryota; kingdom Metazoa; phylum Chordata; class Mammalia; order Proboscidea; family Elephantidae; genus Elephas; species Elephas maximus. Next base: position 38,144,101 of record NC_064837.1, on the reverse strand, counting down.
GGTTTCAGTTAAGACAAAGGGTTGAGTAAATGTTTAAAGGATAAAGGATATTGGGAATTACTAATCATAGATCAGGGGCTTGAGGCAGCTCGTGGATAGGATTTGAGAGGGACGAGAAAGGTGAGCAACAATTTAACGTATTCGTTATGTATTGCTATATAACAATGTGCCCCAAAACTTAATGGCTTAAGACAATAAGCACTTATTATCTCACAGTATCTGTGGTTCAGGAGTGGCTTAATTGGTTCTGACTCAGAGCTTCCCAAGAGATTGTGGTCAAGATATTGGCGAAAGCTGTAGTCATCTGAAGGCTTGACTGGGGCTGGGAGATCTGCTTCCAAGAAGGCTAATTCTCATGGCTGATGGCAAAAGACTTTAATTCCTCCCCATCTGTACCTCTCTGTAGGACTGCTTCAGCATCCTCACAACATGGAATCTGGCTTCTGCCTGATCAACCAATCCAAGAGAGCAAGACGGAAGCATCCCATGTCTTTTACGCTGTAACTTCAGAAGTCATGCTCCATCATTTTCACAATATTCTGTTGGTTAAACAAGTTCTACTGTTCTATTGGTTAACAAGCCAGCCCTACGAAGTGTTGGAGGGAACTAGTACCCGAGAGCATGAATCACCAGAAGGCTGTCTTGAGGGACTGGTACCACATTCACAGTGAGATGCACAGAGCAGTGTGGGAATGACATTTGGGATGGTTGTAAATAATGGGGGAGGACCTGGACTTCTGATGGCGAATGAGGCAAATTAGAGGGTGAAGCATGATGGGACTGGTCTTGACGATTCGTTAGAGGAGATCAGCAATTTGTTCGAGTACTGTCATTCCGAATATGTCATTGGATGTCATTCTGAAGGCAGAAGCTCCTCTAGGAGGCTCCTGGTGATGAAGTTTCAATGACTGGTGGCTGCTTTTTCATGGCTAGTATGGTTGGGTGAGGGGTTCGAGGGTGCTAAAATAAAGGAAGAGTAGATTGAAGCTTCAGTTCCATTCTAATTCTGGCTGCACCAATCTGTCTCCCAACTAGAAACTGGAGTGCTGTTATCTTCCAGCAAATACCCCACCTCATCTTCCTTCCATCCCATTTTCAAAAAACCATTCTTAAACTCTTACTTCTCTCTTGGCACAACCAGTATGTTATTCTTCACCACAAGGCTTTCACTACTTAGTAATTTAAAGCCATTTATGTCAGAATGGCATTAATTATGTCAGGGTCTATTGAAACTCCTTGTGAGATACTTTTTTTATTTTTTAAGAATGAAATGCAAAGAGCCTAGTCCTTTTGCAGTGAACATGAGAGCCTAGTAGATTGACTCATTCAATAAATAAAGGCCATTAAAGGGGATTAAGGACAGGTCAACTTTTCAAAAGGATAAAGTATATAGTTTTCAAAACACCCATTTCTGGGTATAGCCTGAAGACTAGTATCTTTTGCTTGTAACTTGTTTTAGCAAAATTCCAGCATTTAATTATGAGTTTGGTGAATGCCCACATAGGGCCATTTAGTGTAACATGACAGGCCCTGAAGGCAGTAGTTAGTAATTTGAAACACTAACCATGTGTTTTGTCTAAAAAATTAATACCTGTAGCATGATTGGAGTGGCAAGGTTCCACCAATCAAAATGTAGGAAAATACTCCGTGGTAGTAATAAAGCAGCTACTGTTCTGGCTTATGGCAAACATAATAGATAATATTCATTAACTATTTACTATGTGCCATCGCTATAGATGCATTACTTTATCTTCTCATCCACTGTATGACCTAGGTAGTAACAAAAATAGCTAATATTTATAGAGCACACACTATGTATGTGCCACAGATTTTGACCAGGCATTATTTATCTTACTCAATCCTCATAATATGATATTATTATTCTTGTGATAAAAACGGGATTAGAGAGTTTAGCAAACTTTGACAGTAAATGATGGAGGAAAGATTTGAACTGAGGTTTGTCTAACTCTGTTGTTCCTATGTTTAACAGCTACGCTACATTAAAAGGTATAGTAAAACGTTACTAATTCTGACTGAATTTGAGGGAACAGAAGATTATGGTCTGGCTATGGGCAAGTCTTAATTCCACAATATTTGAAAAAAAAATTCAGTTCCATTCCACCATGTTTAATTTCAAACAGGGCCTCCTATTGGACTGGCAAATAGAGATCCTTGAGAATTTACTTTAATGGTTAGCAAAAGGCGTTTGTATTTGTACAGTTAGATTTAAAGGGCTTGCAAAGAATGTGCTAGAAATGTAAAAACAGCTACTATTCATTACAGACATTATCACACATACGAACTATAGCCCTGAAAGACAGACACTAAATGTTATGGATTGAATTGTGTTCCCCCAAAATAATGTGTTGGAGTTCTAACCCCTCTGCCTATGGATGTAATCCCATTTGGGAATAGATTTTTCTTTATTATGTTAATGAGGCCATCTCAGTGTAGAGTGTGTCTTAAACCTAACTACTTTTCAGATATAAAAAGAGCAGGTTAGGCACAGAGACAAACAAGCACAAATGGGGGAAAGATTGATGCCAAGTGGAGATTGCCAAGGGACCGAGGAATTCGGGGCCTAGAGAAGCTGAGACAAGGGTTTTCCTCCAGAGCAGACAGGGAGCCTTCCCCTAGAGCCCACACCCGGAGTCTGGGCTTTTAGCCTACTTACTGTGAGAAAATTAATTTCTGCTTATTGAAGCCACCCACCCGCTTGTGGTATTTCTGTTACAGCACCACTAGCAACCTAAGACACTAAGGTATTAGACATTACTGGTTGATGATTTGGAAACCCTGGTGGTGTAGTGGTTAAGTGCTATGACTGCTAACCAAGAGGTCGGCAGTTCAACTCCACCAGATGCTCCTTGGAAACTCTATGGGGGAAGTTCTACTCTGTCCTATAGGGTCACTATGAGTTGGAATCAACTCGAAGGCAGTGGGTTTAGTTTTTTGGGTTGGTTGACAATTCAGGAACAATTCTCACCTCCTTCTCATTTTTAATGATTTAATTGATGTATCTATCCTCTTCTGTGGCTTTTTGCTATAGGCAAAGTGGGCCCAAGTTGCAGGCCCTGGAGTGAATCCTGATGAAACTAAGCCAGTTATAACGATGCAACCTCCCTTGCCAGTGATTGATTGGCTTGGGCATGGGCATATGACACAATTCAAGCCAATGAGATATGAAGAGCAGACAGCAGAGGGACTTCTGGAAAAGGTTTTTCTTTTTTGTTTATTTAGAGACACACAAGAAAACACATCCTCTTCCTCTGCTGGTGTGCACATAATGCCTGGAACTGGTTCAGCTCACTTACGATCATGAGAAGAGTTAACGAGCACCCAAGGATAACAGAAAGGAAATATGCAGAGAATCTGGGAGTATGATGTTGTCCAATTACATGTTCGCCAACACCAGTTGCCCTACCTACTTGCTACGTGAGCTAATACATTTTCTGTGTCAAGTCAGGTAGTTGGGGCTTTCTGTAACTACCAACTCAATGCTTCCTAAAGGATAAATTTATCATTCCTTTTATGCAAAGGTCGCTATGAGTTGGAATTGACTAGATAGCAATGGGTTTGGTCTTGGTTTTGGTTTGCCAAGGAGGAAAATGGAGCAAAGAAAGTTGAGTACTTGCCTACCTTCACATCTGGTAAATGATAGAGCAGGATTTATGTCTAAGCCTGTGTTATTCCAGAGCCCGTGCTTTACTGTAACACACCAGCTTTCACTCTTCCTTCTGTAGACTCTATCTGTGTTGCAAAACCCCTCTAGCACTGGAAGAGTAGAGCACAATTGAAATGCATGTTTTCCTGCATGGTCAATATCTCCACCTGCATGTGCAGATGGGGATACAGTGGTAAGGGGTCTTCCCAGGGTTCCCATGACACTTTGCCAGCACATATACATAAAAAGCTCTCAATTCCTTCAACCCCATGGGTTAAAATGCCCTTGATGACCTGCCATTGCTCTAGGATAAACTACAAAGCCCCGTCAATCTGGTCTCTCTTTTCCTCTTCAGCTTCATTTTTTGATATGCAGACAGCCTCATGTCATACTGGAGGACCCAGTATGAGTCTCTACTAATTTCCTTTGAGGTACCGTCTCCTTGAAGCCTTAGGGTCTTTGTAAGTCCTGTTCCTTCTGCCTTGACTACCTTACTCCTTCTCTTTACTGGGATGCTTTCATCTCATCCTTCATGCCATAGCTTAACATCCCTTCTTGCCTTCTAAGTCTTCTATTAAAGCACATTACTGCAGTGACATTTAGTTATTCATTTCCATATTCATTTGTTTAATACCTGTCTTTCCCACTAAATTATAAGCTCTAAAATGGCAAGGGCTTTGTAGATCTTGTTTATTATTATTTCTCTGGGTCTCCACCTAGAGGATTGAATTTAGACTAGCCTCAATAAATATTTGTGAGTGAATGAATGATGAATTAAAAAAAAACTCTCTCCTGCCTGTTTCTATGTTGAGAATGAAGAGATCATGGGTTTGCTTGAATAAAATAGGAAGATAGAAAAAGCCTATATACTGTATGCATATTTCTTCTAATCCACGAATATGACCAATTATTATATCCCCTGCCTGACCCTATTCCAAACCACCATCCTTTTCCCCTTGAACTCCTGCAATGCCTACCTTACTAGCTAGCCCCTTGCTTTCAGTCTTACCATACAGCCTCATACCCCTCAAGATACACACCAGTATATTCGCCACACAGCAGCCATGGCGATATTCTTAAACTGGAAATCACATCTTGCCACTTGGCCACTTTCAACCTTCCCTTGGCGAATAGAGTAAGATCCAATGTACTTTAGTGTCTGACAAGGTGCTACATGATGTGGCTGTGCCCACTTCTCAGACCTCACTTTCCACCAGCCTCTCCATGGCTTACCATGATTCAGTCGCTCTGGCTTCTTTCCACTCCTCAGACACACCCAGTTCATGCCCATCAGTCTCTTGGTACTTGGTGAGTCCTTTGCCCCAGACCTTTGCATGGTTGACTTCTTATTGGCAGATGATATGACTCAGACTCCTGAGCTAAAGTATCCCTCACTCCTCACCATCTCTATCTCATTATTTTATTTTCTTCATATCTCCTATCAGTGTCTGAAGATACAGATTTATCTGTTGGTTTATGTATTTATTTCTGTCTCCTACCATTAGAATATATGCTCCTTGAAGGCAGTAATCACCTAGAACAAAACAAATATTTGTCAACTGAATAAATGAATGAGTACACACGTAGGAGTGAGTTATTGTACCATCAGGTTCACATCTGACAAATAATTATTCGTGCAATTCAGGCAAATAATGCTCTGTTAGGCTTTTTTTTTTTTTTTTTTAGGCATGGGAATTGAAAACATGATTATGACCCAATTCTGGCTTCAAAGAGCCTTAACAGTGTTCGAAGGGCAAATGTATATCTGAATAGATTTAATATGGCATAGATGCTGTAATAGATGCGTACAGAAGGTACAATTGGGTTCCAAAGATGGGAGTGATCACTTCTCCTTGGAGAAATCAGGGAAGCTTCTCAAGGAAAGTCTTACGGGCTTTGTAGGAGTTTTTCAAATGATTTTTGAATATCAGGCCAAGATACACCAGTGTCCAAAGAAGTGGAGTCATACGACATGACATGTTGGGGAAACAGGGTTTTCTGTGGTTAGGTCACAGGGAGTGCAAGAAGTAAAAGACTGAGCTGGACAGTAGACAAGGAAAAAGTCAACTTTGCATTCCTTCCTGGGGATTAAGTAGTAGCCAAACAGAGACACATTCTGTGCCCTCATGGAGCTTAGAGTCAAATAATTACGTAACTAAATATAAAAATCACAACTCTGGAACATGCTGCAAAGGAAAGTCTGAGATGCCCTATATGAAAACCTAAAACAAGCCTGGCCTGTGGATGGGCAAGTGCTCCCCCCACCCCCATATGTGATAAATTGTTGTTCAGCAGGCGGAGTTGGGGTAAGTATTGTGAGGGGTGTGTCCATTCTCCAGAGAGAGGAAGGAGTATGTGCCAGACATCATGGGCTGCAAGCAGAGTTCGAGGTGCTGAAAAGTCAGTGTGGCTGGAACATAAAAAGCCAGGGGGAAGGAAGCGTGACATAAAACGAGGCTAGAGGTGACAGGGCACAAGACTGTCTCCCCATTCCTGCGGGCCGTGTTGAAGGTACTAAGCCATCTGATGCTCCAGCACAAGCCTGTTGACTGGTCTGTCTGTCCAATAGATCTTCATTGTCTCCAATAATTAGCCCAAAGTCACAGAGGTGCTACGGCTCTAATCCAAGTCTTACCTACTCCAAACCAGTCCGCCCTTCAGTAAACTCCAACTGCCTGTACAAATAAAGCAAAGCCAAGTTCAGCCGGAGATGCAGCAGGCTGTCAGGCAAGCTTGGACTTGGTGGAACCAGAACAGGTGTTCTTATCACTGAGTATCCCTCCCACAGAAAATCTTGTACCAAACTCACAAATAGATGGCCCCATTTGCTGTGAGATGTGGAACATTTTCTCTCCCTCCAGTCCCTCTCCCAGAGGGGAAAGGAAGCGCAGGGCTTTTTATAAGCAGTTTTAGCAGGTTTCAAGGCTTTCTTATTTTTGTTTTCCACCTCTCCCAGAAAATGAAGAGCAGTGTCAAGCTGATTCCCCAAAGGGCTGCATTTCGGGGGTGCGGGAAGGGGGCAGGGAGGAGTTGTTTCATTTGTCTACAGCTCTGAAGACTTTCAGGCTGGTGTATTGAACATCTTGCAGTGGGATTGAGCTTGCTCTTTCATGAATTAAAATCAGTCTGATAAAAACTAGACAGAAGTACGTAGAGGGTGGTGGGAAGAAGAGGTGGCTTTTGCTGTTGAGATATTTTTGTTTACATGAACTTTTAAAAGAAACACCATCTCTTCCTTTTCTCCTCTCTCAGTTATGTAAAGAAATATAGAGGAGAAAGATAACCCTGTTCTTTGAGGGCAGCACTGGCAGGAGAGGTAACCACAAGACCCATCTTCTCTGGCAAATGAAGAGCTCTATTTATAAAACTTAATAAGCCTGGAATGTAGCTTGAGTCATCCCTTCCCTAGCCCCCTGATCTTTTGTTTTAAAAGTTGCAGGTTCCCAAACAGTTGCCCTTTTGAACACTAATGCAATTTCGGTACCCTCCTCTTCTGCCTCCTCCTAAAAGTTTTGCTGGTTTTTCGCTCTGTCTTCTCAATCACAGCCATGAATTCAACCATCATTCCCAAAAGAATTTCACAGAATACATTTTTCTTTGGCAGGAAAACTTCTGAGAAACAGCGCTGAGCCTCTTTCTCTCTCTCTTACATGCACACACCCCACAAGAAAATAAATTTTAAAATGAGGTAACAGTTGAACTTGTATTTATTTATTAAAAAATTAAGTCATGTGCGTGGGCGTGTCCCGTGACTGGGACAATATAGCACAGGACTTAAGAGTGAGGGCTGTAACGTCAGGCTGCTTGGGATCGGATCCTAGCTCTGTTATTTATTAATTGTTTGATGATGGGCAAGGAACATGAGGAAGTTATGTGAACTTTCTGATTCCTCAGTGAATGGCCTTGATGGTAAATGAGATAATCCAAAAAAAGAGAGTAATACATGGCACAGAATTAGCTCTCAGGACTTTCATTATTAGGGAAGTTTATTCTCCCCTGTGATTTTTTCCTACCATTTCATTCTCTTCAATCAGTATTAATTAATTGCCTGCTGCTAATCCCAGCAGATTCTGGAGTTTGAATGAATAAGTGAATGGATGGATGGATGGATGGATGGGTGGATGGGTGGATGGGTGGATGGGTGGATGGGTGGATGGGTGGATGGGTGGATGGGTGGATGGGTGGGGGGTGGGTGGGTGGATGGATGGATGGATGGGTGGCTGGATGGGTGGATGGGTGGGGGGTGGGTGGATGGATGGATGGATGGATGGATGGATGGATGGATGGATGGATGGATGGATGCATAAGACACGGGTCTCAGCCCTCGAGTTGCTCACAGCCAACCTGAGTGCACTGGTGGGCCTTCAGTTCTGTTGCCTATCAAGAATCAGGAAGGATGCATTTCCTCATACTATCTCCATTCACTCACAGAGGTGGGTTCTCCCTCGGAGCTATCATGACCTCAGGGTGTTGTTGCTGGAGCACCTTATGTGTCTTAAACTCTGTGCCCCCGAATCTTCATGGGCCTTATGTTCTGTAAGCTCTGTAGATAGGAGATGAACACGCTCAAGGCAAGGATAAGGAGGGCTTCCACGTTAACCCAGAAAGAACAGTTGGTACTAGGACAGTGACACCAAGTAGCTGCCTGTCTCCAATGTTGTGCTGTTTTTCCTCAGACACAGAGAAAGCCAGGCTGAGGAGCCACTTTGAAGCCTCTGACCTTTCCCAGCTGTCTCCTGGGAAAGGGGAGGGACAGACAGTGTGAGCCTTCTGTCACCAGATTATTTATAGTCCCTCTTCCCGCATGACCGTCCTTACCGTGGACCCCATGGCCTTGGAGGCTTGCAAAATGGAAAGTGACGATCAGACAGAGGCAGAGGAGAATTTGGGGGGAAGAACTGCTTTCTGTCCTGCTGAATGGAAGCCTGCTTGATGAGCTCTAACATATATCCCCTGGGACTTCACAAAGCCCCTCAATGAAGGCTGCCCAGGGAATGCTCTGGAGTTTGTACCTTTCTTGCACTTCTCAGGGGAAAGAGGAATGGAGCCTCTTTCCAGTAGATTCTCTGCCAGTTTTTCTTCCTGTGCCCAGGACAGGTTACTGTCCATTCTCCTCGATGCTCTGTGTTTTCTTTTGCTAGCAACTATTGCTAAGCCTCTCCTGCTACTATTGTAAAAAAGAGTTATGAAACATAATCAGCAGATCAAGAGCCCCGTGTGTGCAGAGCTATGGACTAGTTGGTCCGGGCCCTATAGTAGACTCTAAGGCGAAGTGGTGGTTCAGTGGTAGAACCCTTACCTTCCAAGTGAGAGTAGAATTCTATTCCTGGCCAATGCACCTCACGCTCACCAACCACTCCTCTGTCACTGGAAGCTTGAGTCTTGCTATAATGCTGAACAGGTTTCAGTGGAGTTTCCAGACTAAGACAGTCTAGGAAGAAATACCTGGTGATCTGCTTCCTCAAATCAGCCAATGAAAACCTTATGGATCACAAAGGTCCGATCCATAACCGATTATGTGTATGGCGCAGGACCAGGCAGCATTCCATGTGATGTGCACGAGATCACCATGAGTTAGTCTGACTTGACAGCAGCTAACAACAACAACAGAGAGACACGAGTGAACAAATACCTACCTTTATATCTTTCTCCCTCTTCCTTTCACACATAACAGGTGTTTTAAATGAAATAGTCTCAGTCACTCTCATTTTATTCACCATCCCATCTTAAAGCTTAGCATCTAAGCTCTCTTACCACACTTTCTTGATCCACTCTCAGTATCTTCTAACCTGTTGCTCCATTTTCATCCCTTAGCTTTAGCTGTTATTGTTGTTGTGTGCTGTCAAGTTGATTCCAACTCATAGCACCCCTATAGGACAGAGTAGAACTGCCCCATTGGGTTTCCTAGGCTGTAATCTTTACAGAAGCAGATTGCCAGGTTTTTTTCTCCCGTGGAGCAGCTGGTGGGTTTGAACCACCAACCTTTCAGTTAGCAGCTGAGCGCTTAATCATTGCGCTGCCAGGGCTCCTCTCAACTTCAACTAGCCCTGTGGAATTTGACCTTGGGTTTTTTTTCTAAATCAGAGCTGTGCTCATCCCTTAAAGGGCCTTTGTTTCTACCTGTTAGAACAACCTCCTCAACCTGATAAAACCTGACCCCTGATACCTACTTAGGACTGGCCCTGGAGGGTTTGCCCAGATCTCAAACAGGGGATAAAGCAGTAAGACATAACATCTACTTTCAGGAGAGCCACAGTAGGGTTGGAAAACATCAGATGGCCAATTTGAATATAACCCAATACCGGCCACAATCAAGGGCAGTTAAAGTGGTGTTTCCCAAAGTGTGGTTCTTGGCCCACTGGGCCAGAATTAGCTCATGTACTCATTAAAAGATACACAACCCTGGGCCCTACCTCAAGATAAGGAATCAGTACATACATTTTAAACAACCTCCTTCTGTCAATCTCATGAAATTGAAATGCCAAGGACACCTATGTAAGTACAATGAAAATATTAGCTGTCAATAGCATTGCTTTTGAATGTTTGCACATGCTCCATCCCTACCCCCAACAAATAATTGCTGCATGTAAAAAACCCTTCCTTAATCAGCTAAGAAGGCACTCACTCGGAGGCTTTGGGAAAACCACTGTTCTGGGCTTCAGTGTTCTCACCTGTACTGTGAGGGGGTTAGTTTAACTGGTCTTTCCCAGCTCAATTTCTCTAGGATTCAGTCAGAGTGGAGCCGTCTCTGAGCATAATGCTGTGAAAGCAACCCATGATAGCACTGAAGAGTTAAGACAGAGAGAAGACAGAGTCAGGACTAAGACACCACTGAGGGGGCCCCAATGATGTAGTAGTTAAGTGCTCGGTTGCTAACCTAAAGGTTGGTGGTTTGAATCCACCACTGCTTCATGGGAGAAAGATGTGGCACTCTGCTTCTGTGAAGATTTACAGCCTTGGAAACTGTATGGGGCAACTCTTGGAAATTCTGTCCTATAGGGTTTCGATGAGTTGGAATCAACTGGATAGCAATGGGTAATCTTTATGGAAGCAGATCACCAGGTCTTTTCTTCTGTGGAGCAGCTGGTGGGTTCAAACTGCCAACCTTTTGGTTAGCAGCCAAGCATTTCACCACTGTGCCACCAGGTCTCCTCTCCATAAAGATTACAGCAGATGTTCAATAAACGGTCAACACTATTACCATCATCTCACAGCATAGGATTCAGGATTAAATAAAATCATGCTTCTGGAATCCCTGGTACGAGATATGGCACATAACAATAGATGTTCAGAAAATCGTAGTTCCTTTTTTCTGTGTACTAGGAACGCAATATGTTAAGTGATTTAATTCATTCAGAAAATATTTATTGAGCTCCTAGTCTGTGGAGCCCTTGTGGTGCAGTAGTTAAGAACTTGGCTGCTAACCAAAAGGTTGGCAGTTTAAATCCACCGGCCACTCTTTGGAAACCCTATGGGGCAGCTCTTCTGTGTCCTATAGGGTCATTATGAGTTGGAATCCACTCGACGGCAACAGTTTTTGTTTGTTTAATCTGTGGAAGATGCAGCATTGATACGGGGGTACAATGATTACAGGATGACCATGGCCCTGACCAGCATTATTGTCTAGGGAGAGATGCAGACCAGTAAAGGCATTATTGTTGTTGCCGTTGTTAGGTGCCATCACGTCAGTTCTGACTCATAGTGACCCCATGTGTGCAGAGCAGAACTGCTCTATAGGACTTTCAAGGCTGTGACCTTTTAGAAGTAGATCTCTAGGCTTGTCTTCCAAAGTGCCTCTGGGTGTGTCCAAACCACCAACCTTTCAGCTAGTGGTCCAGCACTTAACCGTTAGTGCCACCATATGTAATTGATGCTGAGCTATAGGAAAAACAAAGTACGGCAGAGATAAGAGGGTTCAGAGGGCACTAGGTTAGCAGAAACAGCAGGTGCAAAGACTCAGAGAAAGAGCAAGTATGGTACAGCCACAGAAATGAATAAGGCTGAAGAGATAGGAGGGCCAGTTCACCGAAGGCCTTGTAAGTCATGCTGTTTAGAGCTTCACTTATACGAAGGGTTATGGGGAACCACTAGTATGCTTTAGGAAACTCATCCTGATAGCTATGTGGAGAAGGAACTGAGTTCAAAACCAGAGGCAGGACGTCCAGGTAGGAGGCTCTTGTCGTAAACCTGGTAAAAGATGGTGGTGGCTGTGAGCAGAGATGAAAGCAGACAGATTCCAGGCGTATTTAAGAAGTAGAACCTACAGAACCTATGACTGATTGGATCTGAGGGTAGGGAACAAGTATTTTAGTATTGGCCAAGCTGTTTACGAATGATCAATCAGAGGGAAGCTTCTACTTTTTCTTATAAACTATTGGGAAAGGCTGAGCTAAACAGCCCTTGTGGTGCAAAGGTTAAGTGCTCAGCCGCTAGCCTAAAGGTTGACCGTTCCAACCCACCTACCAGCCCAGCTCAGCTTGGCAGGAGAAAGACCTGGTGATCTGCTTTCATAAAGATTACAACCAAGAAAACCCTGTGAGGCAGTTCTACTCTGTCACATTGGGTCGCTATGAGTCGGAATCGGCTCGATGGTACCCAGCGACAACAAGGCTGAGCTATACTGAAGAATGCAGATTGTATTTTTGACAGGTTTATTTTTATGAATCATTTTGGTAGCTCAGGCTGTTTGTAATCTGATCAGCTTCTCCCAAATTTGAGGGAAATTACATTGAGTGAGAATCGTCATTTTCAGCTTGGCTTTTACATTAATTCCAGATTAAACTTCTCAGAACAAAGTATTTACATCTTCAGATGCAATAAGGAACTTTAACCACTTGATGGCCACATTTCAAAGTCCTTTATCTTATTTCCCCGACCTCTGGCGATTTTCTATCTCTTCCAATCAATTGCCTCTGGCACTAAACAAACCTACTCTTTTCTTCTTTAATAGGATGTCTATTCTTTGATATGTAAAATGTGAGTCTGATACTGTATTGGGTACACAGCCAGTCTTCACTAAAATTTATTGAATAAACGAATGACTAAATGGATGGTTGTTAGTAAAGAGCTAGTTTCCAAATACTTGGGACAGTTTGAAGCTTCATTTGTTTCATACCTTTGAAATTCAGATGACCACTGTTTTACCTCAATTAAAGAAATGTTAGAAGAAAGCAGAGGTTGTAGAAAGTGGTTTGAATGCAAAAGTAGCATTGTTGCTGTTGGTAGAGGCTGGGCAGTGGATTTTGACTCATAGAGATCCCATGTGACAGCGTAGAACTGACCCCTAGGGTTTTCTAGGCCGTAATCTCTATGGAAGCAGATCACCAGGTCTTTCTCCCTTGGAGCTGCTGGGAAGGTTCGAACACCAACCTTTCAGTTAGCAGTGGAGCACTTAACCGTTGTACCACCAGGCTCCTTTAAATAACATTATAACTATATAAATAGAACTCAATAATAGAAAAGGAATCTTTCTTTTCATTTCCCGTCTATTTGCAATTCTGAATTGACTTCTAATGGACTGTTAATTGAATTGACTTCACTGGGCATATGCCATTGTGTTCTGCCTTTTTTCATTAACATTCACCATAAGCATTTTACATTTGGGAACACATTTTCTACCATATTAATTCTTATTAATAATATATTGAGGCGGCAAGCCACAATGTTCTTGATGAAAATGTTAATCTTGATGTTCAGATGCTCTTATTGTTATAAAAAAAAAATTTTTTTTTTTAAGCCATTTCTGGACTTTGGGATAATGAATAAGATAATCCTATGAATAACATTTCCCAGAGAGACAACCCTCGCACGTTTAGAATTCACTGCACTTTTCTGAGAGTGAAACATTAAGATTATATATATCACGTGAAACATTAAGTGAACACATAAGAAAGAGGAATATAGATGTGTAGTCATTTTATAGATGACAGAACTTATCAGTTGGAAAGTGGACAGGCCAGCCATGAAAGTGTAGAGAAAAGGACAGTTGCCTCAAAGCCCTACTAGTAGAAGAGGTATCATTAGCAGTAAGACTTTGGATAATTCCAGTCCAATTAACAGGGCCATCCCTAAATAGAGATGGACACAGGGGTTTATCCCTAAATAGAGATGGACACAGGGGTTTATCCCTAAATAGAGATGGACACAGGGGTTTGAACATGCAGGTCCCAATAACAAAACATTCAAAATAGAATTTTTGTCTGATATCATTATTCAATTTTTCTAGCTCTCAATATATATCTTATTTCCATGCCGATCAAGTAAATTTCTGTCTACAATTTGGCTTTCCATGCAAGTCTGCCTTAAGGGAGAGAACACGTTTTTCCTAAAGTTTTCAAGTATTTCTAGCCCCTCAAACAACAATCCCTCCTGTGTCTGTCAATTTGTCGAACTGTGGGGGCTTGCGTGTTGCTGTGATGCTGTGGTACTGGAAGCTATGCCATGAGTATTCAGAAGAAGGACCTGGCAGTCTACTTCTGAAAAGAAGCAGCCAGTGAAAACCTTACGAATAGCAGCAGAACATTGTCTGATACAGTGCTGGAAAATGAGCCCCCAGGTTGGAAGGCACTCAAAAGACCACTGGGGAAGAGCTGCCTCCTCAAAGTAGAGTCGACCTTAATGACATGGATGGAGTAAACCTTTCGAGGCCTTCATTTGCTGATGTGGCAAGACTTAAAATGAGAAGAAACAGCTGCAAACATCCATTAATAATTGGAACCTGGAATGTTTGAAGTATGAATCTAGGAAAATTGGAAATCATCAAAAATGAAATGGAACCCATAAACATCAATATCCTAGGCATTAGTGAGCTCAAATGGACTGGTATTAGCTATTTTGAATCGGACAATCATGTAATCCACTATGCGGGGAGTGACAACTTGAACAGGAGTGATGTTGCATTCATCGTCAAAAAGAACATTTCAAGATCTATCCTGAGGTACAACGCTGTCTGTGATGGGATAATATCCATATGCCTACAAGGAAGACTAGTTAATACGACTATTATTCAAATTTACACACCAACCACTATGGCCAAAGATGAAGAAATTGAAGATTTTTATCAGATTCTGCAGTCTGAAATTGATCGAACATGCAGTCATGATGCATTGAAAATTACAGGTGATTGGAATGCAAAAGTTTGAAACCAAGAAGAAAGATAGGTAGTCGGAAAATATGGCCTTGGTGATAGAAAAAATGCTGGAGATCGAATGATAGCATTTTGCAAGACCAATGACTTCTTTATTATAAATACCTTATTTCACCAACATAAATGGAGACTATACACATGGACCTCGACAGATGGAATGCACAGGAATCAAATTGACTACATCTGTGGAAAGGAAAACTCAATATCATCAGTCAGAACAAGGCCAGGGGCTGACTGTGGAACAGACCATCAATAGCTCATATGCAAGTTCAAGTAGAAACTAAAGAAAATCAGAGCAAGTCCACGAGAGCCAAAATATGAACTTGAGTACATCCCACCTGAATTTAGAGACCACCTCAAGAATACATTTGATGCATTGAACACTAATGACCAAAGACCAGATGACTTGTGGAATGACATCAAGGACATGATACATGAAGAAAGCAAGGGGTCATTGAAAAGACAGAAAAGAAAGAAAAGTCCAAGATGGATGTCATAGGAGACTCTGAAACTTGCTCTTGAACATCCAGCAGCTAAAGCAAAAGGAAGAAATGAGCAGAAGATTTCAAAGGGTGGCTTGAGAAGACAAAGTAAAGTGTTATAATGACATGTGCAAAGAGCCTGAGATAGAAAACCAAAAACGAAGAACATGCTCAGCATTTCTCAAGCTGAAAGAACTGAAGAAAAAGTTCAAGCCTCAAGTTGCAATAGTGAAGGATTCTGTGGGGGAAAATATCTAATGATGCAGGAAGCATCAACAGAAGATGAAAGGAATACACAGTCATTATACCAAAAAGAATTAGTCTATGTTCAAACACTTCAAGAGGTAGCATATGATCGGGTACCTATGAAGGAAGAAGTCCAAGCAGCATTAAAGGTATTGGCAAAAAAACAAGGCTCCAGGAATTGATAGAATACCAGTTGAGAAGTGCTCCCTCATCTATGCCAAGAAATTGGGAAAACAGCTAGCTGGCCAACCAACTGGAAGAGATCCATACTTATGCCTATTCCCAAGAAAGGGGATCCAATGGAATGTGGGAATTATCAAACAATATCATTAATATCACACACAAGCAAAATTTTGCTGAAGATCATTCAAAAGCAGCTACAGCAGTATATTGACAGGGAACTGCCAGAAATTCAGGCTAGTTTCAGAAGAGGACGTGGAACCAGGGATATCATTGCTGATGTCAGATGGATCCTGGCTGAAAGCAGAGAATACCAGAAGGATGTTTACCTGTGTTTTATTGACTATGCAAAGGCATTGAACTGTGTGGATCATAACAAATTATGGATAACAGTGCAAAGAATGAGAATTCCAGAACACTTAATTGTGTTCTTGAGGAACTTTACGTAGATCAATAGGCAGTTGTTCAGACAGAACAAGGGGATACTGACTGGTTTAAAGTCAGGAAAGGTGTGGGTCACGGTTGTATACTTCCACCATACTTATTTAATCTGTGTGCTGAGCAAATAATATGAGAAACTGGACTATATGAAGAAGAACGGGGCATCAGGATTGAAGGAAGACTCATTAACAACCCGTGTTATGCAGATGACACAACCTTGCTTGCTGAAGGTGAAGAGGTCTTGAAGCATTTGCTGATGAAGATCAAAGACCACAGCCTTCAGTGTGGATTACACCTCAACATAAAGAAAACAAAAATCCTCACAACTGGACCAATGAGCAACATCATGATAAATGGAGAAAAAATTGAAGTTGTCAAGGATTTCATTTTACTTGGATCCACAATCAACGCCCATGGAAGCAGCAGTCAAGAAATCAAAAGACAGGTTGCACTGGACAAATCTGCTGCAAAGGTCCTCTTTAAAGTGTTGAAAAGCCAAGATGTCACCTTGAAGACTAAGGTGCGCCTGACCCAAGCCATGGTATTTTTAGTCGCATTATATGCATGTGAAAGCTGGGCAATGAATAAGGAAGACCAAAGAAGAATTGGTGCCTTTGAATTGTGGTGTTGGTGCCACAATATACCATGGACTGCCAAAAGAACAAACAAATGCGTCTTGGAAGAAGTACAACCAGAATGCTCCTTAGAAGCAGGGATGGCGAGACTGCATCTTACATACTTTGGACATGTTGTCAGGAGGGATCAGTCCCTGGAGAAGGACATCATGCTTGGTAAAGTACAGAGTCAGTGGAAAAGAGGGAGACCTCAACGAGATGGATTGACATAGTGGCTGCAACAATGGGCTCAAGCATAACAATAATTGTGAAGATGGCGCAGGACTGGGCAGTGTTTTGTTCTGTGGTACATAGGGTCGCTATGAGTCAGAACCGACTCGACAGCACCTAACAACAACAGCCAAGAATCTCTCGTAGATTTATATATTCACTTTATGTGTGGTTTTTCTACAGAGAGAAAATGTGCTAAACTAATGGATTTCAAATATTTCTGATCCCCATGACAATTATTTCACTTTGTAAATAAATACACTGGCATCCTAATTTTATACATCAGTTTCATGAACTCAGCTAATGTGAGTCACTCTCTGAGATGGTACTGTTCGTGATACAATAACATAATCGGGTCTGAGCCTACAAGACTGAGAGTCAGATGCTAGACTATTGTAAATTTCCCAAAGTATTTATTATAAACTGTCCTGTCTCTCAAGATATAGCTTGCCAGCCTTACCTTCTGGTAGCCACACTTTAATATCACCACTGGCATCAGTCATAAGCATGTGTAATTTCTACAGAAAAATTGTTGTGTTAGTCAGTGTTGGGTCCAAGCTTTGAAGAACCTGAAGCTCATACAATTTAGGGGGAAGGAATCTCTTTAAGGCAAATAATACAAAATTATGAATGTAAAGTTAGGTAGGAAAAACAATATTTATTCAGATATTGCAACAAATTACCAAATTTAAAAAGCTGAAAATATCACTTATATCATAATAACATAATATTTTATTCATTGGCCGATATATCTCTATCATAATTTTAACTATATTTTTGGCTTTTCTTTGATTGCCTCTTTATATGACAATGAGTTTACAATGTTATTTCCTATAGAGAGAAGAAGAAAAATAATTTAGTCTTTCTTCCAGGATGGATACATCATTGATAGTTTAGAAAATTTTCGTTTAGTTTCACAATTCACTATCAGAAATGTCAAGTAAATTTTTAGGTTTGTTACTGTATTTACAAAAAACTGTCATTTTTTTCATATATGTACTGTTATAAATTTTCTTATTCTCTATCACACTGCTACAAGTATATGCCTTACAGATGCATTTGTGTGGCCCAGATTGACAAAGAAAAATATACAGGGTACATTTACAATTGTATGCATCGTATTGTTGAGCATACGCCTGGAAGGAAAGAATATCCATCTTGACTAGGCACCAAAAAGAATCTAATCCTCTGCTTACAGGTTAGACACTTCATGATTCTAAGAATTTTCTGTAGACTAGCTTCCATGTTTCTCCTCAACTTCTCATATACGTGTGGTGCTGGCTCTATAAAACAAGTTGATACCACATTAAAATCTTAGGCCTTGAACACTTATATCACAGTGTGTGGGTGAGTTGTTCTAGAAGGGGGTGCTGGAAGCTATTCAAATACCAGTATGGTATCTGAAGTATACACAGAAATGACTGTGAATTATATATATATATAGCATTTATATAAAATTACATACGTACATATAAATACATATTAATATTGGTATACCAAAAGTAATTGTATCCCCAACTCAACTTCTGCTTTGGAATATATATATCCCAAATATACCTGCAACCACTCCATGCTACCCAATTTAAGGGAAGTTTGTAGGATGGAAAGGAAGCCATAGTGGAAAGAGACAGCGGTCTTTATCAATGCACTTAAAATACCTTACTTTTGAAAAATTTTCAAAAATGTATGAGCATTGCTAGGACCCGTTTCAGGCCTTGGGAAGAGTCTTTGCAGGGACATACATACCCTGAATCTTCAGCTTCATTCGCTTCAGGACGACCTGCTGCTTTTAGGGTTAATGGATGCTTTTAAAACCTTGATGCATGTTGCCGTGTTTTTTCCATTAGTATTGTATCAATATCAGTTTCTCCGGCAATGTTAGGGTGTACCAGTTCTGCCAGAAGTCCGTATTTTCTCCATCTCTATGTTGACTTTGTATCTAGCAACCTTTTTAAACTACCATATTAATTTTAACACTTTATTTATTGATTCTTCTCATTTCTATATAGATGATCATATCATCTGCAAATCATAATTTTGTTTCTTCCTTCCTAGTTCTTGCAACATATACTTCGTTTCAAAGACTATGATTTTTAGTAGGATATTGGATAGAAATGATGATGGAGGGTGTTCTTCTCTTGTCCCAGACTGAAAAATGCCTGTTTTGAACATTAGAGCATAAAGTATTAACTTTGCTATTTCAGTTTAAGCAAGTTTTCTTCTATGTTTTAAAATTTTGTAGAAGTGTTAAATTGTTTCAACAGCTTTCCCTGTATCAATATAATCCTTTTTTTCTTTAATATGGTTAATGATATTAATAGATTTTCTCATGTAAAGTCAATTTTTCATTTCTAGAATAAACCCCATTTGGTCAAAATGTCGGGAACCCTGGTGGCATAGTGGTTAAGTGCTACGGCTGCTAACCAAGAGTTAGGCAGTTCGAATCCTCCAGGCGCCCCTTGGAAGCTCTGTGGAGCAGTTCTACTCCGTCCTGTAGGGTCACTGTGAGTCGCAATTGGCTTGGTGGCAGTGGGTTGGTTGTTTTTGGTCAAAATGTATTGTTTTTTTACATACATCCTGGGCTTGGGATCACTATTTTGTTTTGGATATTTATGTCGATGTTCACGTGTGAAATAGGCCTGTAGTTTGTCTTTCTTGACTGTCTTGTTCTGGTTTTAGATTAAAGATTATACTAGCCTCACAAATGTAGGTGCAGAGATTCCCCAAACTAAGATGAAGAGTTCCAGGTTTTTCTATTTTCTGGAAGAATTTGTATAATATTAGAATTATGTTTTCTTTTTCTTTTTCAATAATATTTTCTTGTGTTTTCAATGAAAGTTTACACAGCAAATTGGATTCCCATTTGAAAATTTCTATATAAACTGTTCAGTGATATTAGTTACGTTTTTCAAAATGTGTCAACATTCTCTTTAATTGTATTCTGTTTCCATTGTTCTTGTTTCCCTGTCCCCTTATCTTCTCATCACTGCTTTAGAATAATTGTTGACTTTTTGGTCTCATATTGATGTTTTTTTTAATGCAGCACCGTACTCACAGGTAATACCCTTTATTTTGTATTGCCAACTTGTTATTTCACTAAAAGGTAATATCAGGGGATAGCTTTGTTTCAAGGTTCAAAGAGTATCTCAGGGTCATAGTCACAGGGCATCCTCTAGACTCAACTAGTCCAGTAAGTCTAGACTTTTTAAGAATATGAGCTCTGTTCTGTGTTTTTCTCTCATTCTCTCAAGGTCCATCTATTGTGGCCCTAATCAGAATGGTCAGTAGTAGTAGCCGGCCACCGTCTATTTCTTCTGGTCTCAGGGGAGATGAGGCTGTGGCTTGTGTAGGCTATTAGCCCTATAGGCTAGTTTCTTCTCGGAGACTTTAGTTTCCTTCTTTGTCTTTTGCTCCTGAGGAGTAGAGACCAATAGCTGTATCTTAGATGGCTGCTCACAAGCTTTTAAGACCCTGGATGCTGCTCACCTCGCTAGGATGTAGAACATGACCTTTGTGAACTATATTATACCAACTGACTGAGTCTCCCATGAGGCTAAGGTCCTAAGCCTTAGTCTCAATCTTGCAAGGTATTTGGTTATGTTTGAGAAGTATCTGTGACTGTGTCCTCTGTAAATATATATGCGCGCACACACATATCTATAGTACACATACATATAGATACTTTTAACGGTGAACACGTATGTACACACTTGACCCTGCCTGTACACATATATGCCTATACATATACATATGTGACCACGTACTCATTTTTTAGTTGTTGTTGGTGTTGTTGCCAAATTATATGTGTCATATTCTTTAACACAAACATCCTTTTCTCACGTGTGTTTCTTAGTGCCATTGTTTACTTTGGTCAAGCTGTACCCATCATACCCACATTCAGTGCTACTTTTTCCATCACCAAAAAATAACAAGTATCTACAATCTAGAGAGTCATTCCCCTTCCCCTCCCATTGATCCATGGTAACCACCAATGAACATTGGTCTCTGTATATGTATCTATTCTTATCTTCTTATGAAGCCCTGGTGGTGCAGGGGTTCTGAGCTTGGCTGCTAACCAAAGTTAGAAGTTGGAATCCACCTTGGAAACCCTATGGGGCAGTTCTCCTCTGTCCTATAGGGTCACAATGAGTGGGATCGACTCAAGGGCAATGGGTTTAGTTTGTTTCTTTCTTTTCTTGTCTTCTCATAAAAGTAAGATCATACAATATTTGTCCTTATGTGATTGACTTATTTCATGTAGCATTAAATATTCTCCAAATACATCCATGTTATGTTTCACAGACTCTTCATGGTTCTTCATAGTTGCATAGTATTCCATCTTATGTATGTATCACATTTTACTCATCCACTCATCTGCTGAAGGACCCTTGGGTTTTTTCCATTTTTTTTTTTTTTTTTGCTGTTGTGAATAACGCTGCAATGAACATAGCTTTGCATTGGAGTTATTTGTTTTCTGAGTTACTGTTAGAACTCACCTGGTGTTTTCCTTTTAACTACTAATTCAATTTCCTCAGTGGCTATAGTCATTGTTTTACCATTATAAATAATTTACTTTTTCTTTATGACTAATTTTAGTAGGTTCTTTGTCATTTCATTATGATATGTGAAGGTTATACTCCTTGGGATTTGTTGCAATTCCTGGATCTGAAGTTTGATGTCTTTAAACAATTCTAGAAAATTCAGAGCCATTATTGTCTCTTCAGATACGGCCTTGACTCCATTCTCTCTGACCTTTCTTCCAGGAATTGCAGTTTAAGTATTTGTTAGGTTTCTTGCTCTATCTTCCATTCTCTTAATGTTAGATTCACATTTTCCATATATTTGTCTCTCGGTATTGCATTTTGAATTGTTTCTTTGTTTCTTTCATCTCACTAATCTTTCCTTTGGCAGTGTCTAATTTTTTGTTGACTTTTTAATTTCAATTGCCATGGTTTCCATTTCTAAAAGTTCTATTTGGTATTTTGTTCTTTTCCAAGTCTACTTGGTCATTATAAAGTCTTTTATTTCTCGTTCATATTTCAAACTTCCCTTTTATTCCTTTAAACATATAAAACATTCTGTGTCTGATAATTTCAACGTCTACAGTATCTGTGAGTCTCATTCTGCTATTACTATATCTGCTGACAGTCACATGATGCTTATTTTCTATGCATCTTAGGTGATTTTTGACTCCAAATTACACATTTTTCTTCGAACTTATCTTGGAGAATTTAACTTTAAAGGCTGGATTGAAGTCATGCTTCTCCAGAGAGAATACGTATTTTCTTTAGCTACTTGCCCAGGGGAAACCCTGGTGGTGTAGTGGTTAAGTGCTACGGCTGCTAACCAAAGGGTTGGCAGTTCGAATCTGCCAGGTACTCCTTGGAGACTCTATGGGGCAGTTCTCCTCTGTCCTATAGGTTCGCTATAAGTCAGAATTAACTCGACGACACTGGGTTTGGTTTTTTGTTTTTACTTGCCTGGGACCACTAGCAACCTGTAACCACTCTAAATAAAACGATCTGTTTGTGGTTTTTTAGGATCACAAGCCAGCTTTAATTTGGACCACAAAGGTATACAAGGTCTTGATTGTGGCTTCAGATTCTATGAAGAATTTTCCCCTTTCTACCCAATGCTAAGGTAGAGATGAACATGTTTTCTTGCAGCCCTTCTATTCAGCAGGTTTTTGTTTTTCTCACTCATCCTAAGAAAGAACATGTAGTTGTTTCAGGTGCTCAATTTTTACAGGAATCTTCTATTAGGAGGTCCACCTGGGGCAGGCCCTGGATTCCGTCTCCTGTCCTCTGCAGTCTGCGGGGTTGTCAAAGTGGAAGCTTAGGTTCTCTTGGGTTCAGAAGAAACCTTCAGGGCAAAAACTGGCTTCGTTTTTCCCTTATCTCCCAGATTCCTATTCTCTGTTGGTGTTTGGTCTCCACGAATTCTGTCTTATAATTTCAGATTTTCGATGCAGTTTAAAAAGGTGATTTTCGTACTTTAGCCAGCATTTCAGTTGTTTTAATCATCTATCATTGGGCAGAAAAGAATTAACACAGTAGGTGTGAGGCTGCTATCCTTAGAAAAGCCTCTTTGCAAGATTGGCCCTTGGCTAATATCTGGGGGATCGTCACCATTCCCAGAGTTGATAAGGGTGGTTCACTGTACCTGAACTGTACAAACAATCTGATTTCTGCTGAAAGCCTACTTTCCTTCTGGGAGTCTAGAATTTTGGTACATGATAGGCAGAGGGTGCCTATATGTCTGGCCCCCAGTAAAAACCCCAGGCGCTGAGTTGCTAATGAGCTGCCCTGGCAGATACCATCTGACACGTATTGTCACAACTTGTTACTGGGGGAATTAAGTGTACCCTGTGTGACTCCACTGGGAGAGGACTCTTGAAAGCTTGTGCCTGGTTTCCTCTGGATGTCACCACAGGTGCCTTTTCGCTTTGCTGATCTTGCTTTGTACCCTTTGCTGTAATAAATCTTAGCCCATGAGTATGGCCATATGCTGAGTCTTTTCAGTCCTTCTAGAGAATCACTAAACCTGGGGGTGGCCTTGGGGACCTCTGACACAGCCATACTGCCAGAAACAAAAAAACAAAAAAACAAAAAAACCAAACCCACTGCTGTCGAGTCAATTCCAACTCATAGCGGCCCTATAGGACAGAGTAGAACTGCCCCACAGAGTTTTCAAGGAGTGCTTCGTGGATTTCAACTGCCAACTTTTTGGTTAGCAGCCATAGCTCTTAACCACTATGCCACCAGAGTTTCCTACTGCCAGAAAGTCTCCCAATATATGTTATTCAGAGAGAGTGTGCCCAACTAATGATTAGAAATCACCATAATCTGGAGATAGTAATTCAGAGGTAGCAATTCTTGAGGTCAGAAATGCTGGTGGCATAGTGGTTAAATGCTATGGCTGCTAACCAAAAGGTCGGCAGTTCAAATCACCAGGTGCTCCTTGGAGCAGTTCTGCTATGTCCTATAGTGTCGCTGTGAGTCTAAATCAACTTTACAGCAGTGGGTTTGGTTTTTGGTTCAATCCTTGAGAGAGCTGGAGAGTTTCTTACTACTTAAACATCACATGGCTATAACGCGTTGCAGGAGGACAGCAGATGATCACAGCCACCGACTTTCTGCTCTTAGCCCTGTTCTTTGTTGTAAACCCAAGGCAAGTTTCCACTCTTTAATTGGCTAAGCCAGTAGGCTCAACCCTTATGCAGGCACACATGTAAATCACATTGTGGTAAAGGGAATTCCTTGACAAAAAGTAGTTTCATGGTCTAATAAGTTTGGGAAGTGTTGATAAACAAAGCTGAATGGGTTTCTTTACTGCAGAAGTGCTCAGAACTTTAATGCATTACTCTTTAATAAAAAAGATACAGTGTTTTCAAAACTTATGACCTCAAAATCCTTCTTTTCACCAGAATACTTACTAACATATCTTGGGATGCTAATGCCCCTGAGGCATAGTTTAGGAAATGCTGGAATAAATACTCGCCTCCTGTCTTTTAAAAAGCCTTAAGTCCTGAATTATGTTTTCTTTACTTGCCTTTTTTACTGTCTTGGGTCATACTTAGTGAGTATCTTCTACCTCCCTCAGCAAACTCATTAGAGCTTTAAGTTATTCTGGAATGTGCAGATTTAGTTTTAGGAGCAAAAGTCCATGGTTCCCTTAAACTCAAAACATCTCATGCTTCATAGGAAATAGGTGTGTGTCTACTTGGGATAGCTAGTCAATTTTCTGCTTGCAACTTTAATATTCTCATCTCCAAAATGGATCTGATCAAATTTACTGTATGGCAGTGATTTCAAATACAACCATTTATGTGAACACATTTTGTAAATACATTAACACCATTCTTAGGTAAAAAATTGCTAAATCTACATATCCACTCTCGCTTAAAACCTGTGAATGAATATTGTATGGGTTAGAGAGAGTTTCGCTGATTATTTAACACACCTATTTGAGAGAAGTCTCTTCTGGCACCTTTTTGGGATGGAATGAGAGTTTAAGTAGATTTCTTACATGATCGCCCAAAATGCTGGTAGTAGAATTTATAAGATGTTCACATCTTGCGTTGTTACCACTGGATCAGAGATTCCTCGAAGATTAATTTCACCATTAAAACCAGTTGATTCTGACTCCTCATGACCCCAGGTGTTTCAGAGTATAACTGTGTTTTATAGGGTTTTCAATGGCTGATTTTTCAGATTGCCGGGTCTTTCTTTCAAGGTGCTTCTGAGTGAGTTCAAACCACCAACCTATTGTTTAGTAGCCCAGTGCTTAACCATTTACATCACCCGGGGACTTTAGCCATAAGTCACATAAAAGACCAAGACCCCCTGGCAACAGCAAACCAGAGATCTGAAAGTCTACATTATTCTTAATTTTTAGTAAGCCTTTTCATGACAAAGGACTATCCATAAGCACTCCACCATAATTCTCATGGTCTCATATTTCAAAAGACTTTGGCTCTCAAATGATATTTGCTAAGCATAAGTCATTAATTTTTCCATTATATCCATCTATTACCCCTATAACCACACGTCTATCAGTTTGTCAGGCTGTGGTGGCTTGCATGTTGCTGTGATGCGGGAGGCTATGCCACTGGTGGTATTCAAATACCAGCAGGGTCACTCACGGTGGACAGGTTTCAGCTGAACTTCCAAACTAAGACAGACTAGGAAGCAGGACCTGGAGGTCTACTTCTGAAAAAAATTAGCCAGTGAAAACCTTATAAATAGCAGCAGAACATTGTCTAATATAGTGCTGGAAGATGAGCCCCTCAGGCTGGAAAGCACTCAAGATACGACTGCTTCTTAAAGTAGAATTGACCTTAATGATGTGGATGCAGTCAGGCTTTTGGAACCTTCATTTGCTGATGTGGCATGACTCAAAATGGAAAGAAACATCTGAAAACATCCATTAATAATAGGAATGTGGAATGTGCAACGTATAAATCTGGTAAATTTGGAAATCGTCAAAAATGGAATGGAATGCATAAACATCAATGTTCTAGGCATTGTGAGCAGCAGGGACTGGTATTGGCCATTCTGAATCAGACAGTTATGTGGTCTACTATGCCAGGAATGACAAATTGCAGAGGAAAGGCACTGCATCATTGTCAAAACAACATTTCAAGATCTATCCTGAAGTACAATGCTGTCGGTGATAGGATAATATCCATACACCTACAAGGACGATCAGTTAATACGACTATAATTCAAACTTACATACCAAACATGAAGAAACTGAAGATTTTTACCAACTTCTGCAGTCTGAAATCGATCAAACACACAGTGAAGATGCATTGATGATTACTGGTGATTGGAATGCAAAAGTTGGAAACAAAGAAGAGGGATGGGTAGTTGGAAAATATGATGTTGGTGATAGAAATGATACTGGGGATAGCATGATAGAATTTTGCAAGACCAACAACTTCTTCATTTTAAATACCTTTTTTCAACAACATAAATGGATACTATACACTTGGATCTCACCAGATGGAATACATAGGAATCAAATCAACTACATCTGTGGAAAGAGACTCTGGAAAAGCTCAATATCATCAGTCAGAACAAGGCCAGGGGCCGACTGTGGAATAAACTGTCAATTACTCATATGCAAGTTCAAGTTGAAGCTCAAGAAAATTAGAACAAGTCCATGAGAGCCAAAGTACAACCTTGAGTATATCCCACCTGAATTTAGAGACCATTTCAAGAATAGATTTGAGGCACTGAACGTTAATGACTGAAGACAGGACAATTTGTGGAATGACATTGAGGACATCATACATGAAGAAAGCAAGAGGTCATTAAAAAGACAGGAAAGAGAGAAAAGACCAAAATGCATGTCAGAAAGAACTCTGAAACTTGCTCTCTAGCATGGAGTAGCTAAGCGAAATGATGAAGTAAAGAGCAGAACAGAATATTTCCAAGGGTGGCTCTAGAAGACAAAATAAAGTATTATAATGACATGTGCAAAGACCTAGAATGAGAAAACCAAAAGAGAAGAACATGTTCAGCATTTCTCAAGCTGAAAGAACTGAAGAGAAAACTCAAGCCTCCAGTTGCAATATTGAAGGATTCTATGGGCAAAATATTGAACAATGCAGGAAGCATCCAAAGAAGATGGAAAGAATACACAGAGTCACTGTTCTGGAAAGGATTGGTCAACATTCAACCATTTCAGGAGATAGTACATGATCAAGAACTGCTCGTACTGAAGAAAGAAATCCAAGCTGCAATGAAGACACTGGTGACAAACAGGGCTCCAGAATTTGATGTTATACCAATTGACATGTTTCAATGAATGAATGCAGAGCTGAAGTGCTGACTCGTCTATGCCAAGAAATTTGGAAGACAGCAACCTGGCCAACTGACTGGAAGAGATCCATATTATGCCTATTCTGAAGAAAGGTGACCCAAAAGGATGTAGAAATTATTGAGCAATATCACTAATATCATACACAAGTAAAATTTTGCTTAAGATCATTCAAAACTGGCTGCAGCAATACATTGACAGGGAACTGCCAGCAATTCAAGCCAGATTCAGAAGAGGCTGTGGAACCAGGGATATCATTGCTAGTGTCAGATGGATCCTGGTTGAAAGCAGAGAATGCCAGAAAGCTGTTTTCCTATGTTTTATTGACTGTGCAAAGGCATTCGACTGTGTGGATCATAACAAATTGTGGTTAACATGTGAAGAATGAGTATTCCAGAACACTTAATTGTGCTTATAAGAAACCTGTACATAGACTAAGAGGCAGTTGTTCAAACAGATGAAGGGAATACTGAGTGGTTTGAAGTCAGGAAAGGTGTGTGTCAGAATTGTTTCCTTTCACCATACTTATCCAATCTGTATGCCAGGCAGGTAATCTGAAAAACTGGATTATATTAAGAAAAATAGGGCAAGTTGTTAAGATTGTCAAGTTGTCAAGAATTTAATTTTACTTGGATTCACAATCAACACCCATGGAAGCAGCAGTCAAGAAATCAAATGACTCGTTGCATTGAGCATATCTGCTGCAAAAATGATATTCCTAGTTCCATGTCCTCTTCTGAATCTGGTTTTAGTTGCTGGCAGTTCCCTGTCAATGTACTGCTGCAGCCTCTTTTGAATGATCTTCAGTAAAATTTTACTTGGGTATGATATCAGTGAGAAACCCTGGTAGAGCAGTGGTTAAATGCTACGGCTGTTAACCTAAAGGGTCGGCAGTTCGAATCCACCAGGTGCTCCTTGGAAACTCTATGGGGCAGTTCTACTCTGCCCTACAGGGTCGCTATGAGTCGGAATCAAATTGATGGCACTGGGTTTGGTTTTGGGTTTATGATATTAGTGACATCGTTCGATGATTTCCACATTCTGTAATCAACTCGATGGCACTGGGTTTGGGTTGGATCACCTTTCTTCAGAATAGGCATTAACTCTTTAAAGTGTTAAAAAGCAAAGATGTCACTTTAAGGACTAAGGTGCACCTGACCCAAGCCATGGTGTTTTCAGTCACATCATATGCATACAAAAGCCGAACAATGAATAAGGAAGATTGAAAAAGAATTGATGCCTTTGAATTATGGTGTTGGTGAGGAATATTGAACATACTACGAACTCCCAGAAGAACAAACGAATCTGTCTTGGAGGAAGTACAGTCAGAATGCTCCTTAGAAGCAAGGATGGTAAGACTTCGTCTCACACACTTTGGACATGTTATCAGGAGGGACCAGTCCCTGGAGAAGGACATCATGCTTGGTGAGGTAGAAGGTCAGCAAAAAAGAGGAAGACCCTCAATGAGATGGATTGACACAGTGGTTGCAACAATGGGTTCAAGCATAATGATTATGAAGATAGTGTAGGACTAGACAGTGTTTCATTCTGTTGTACATAGGGTCGCTATGAGTCAGAACCTATCTGATGCACCTAATAACAACAACCCATACAACTGTCCACCAGTAATAACTAACATCTCCCCTGTCAAAAGCAAATAAACTTAAATTCTACTTCATCAGGGTATACTTACCTTGGATAAATATTCAATTTTTGTTCGGATTTTTGAAATCCTGAACATTTGCACTTCATCTAGCTCCTTTGAAGACCCAGGTTGGAACAGTTCTTCAAGGTCTGTGAATTGGTGAAGATTAACTAGAATTGAACATGGGTGAGATTTAAGCAGTGGGCAAATGAGTGAACAGAACTCTCTCTACTATGCTTATTGCTTGACATATGACCTTTTGTCAGCATTTCTCTTACTAGGTTCATTATTTTTTACCTTAGAGTGAATGGTCTTACCTGGCAGTGCCCAGGCCCACTCTATGAGACTGAGACAGGCCTTTAGCAACAGTAGCAAAGCAGGCTAATGTCATAACTGGATGCTAGGTGCAAGAGCTTGAAAAGGTGCATGAAGAGTACCAAGGACCAAAATCACCAATAAAACCAATCTGCCATCACATTCAAAGAGTGTGTCAGAAATAAGAACAGGTAACAAAGCCAAGAGGTCAAGAGCCAAATATGCACACAAATAGGAAGAAAGATGAGCAACAGAGGCAGAAATAAAATGATAAAATCCAGAATATTTTTAGGAAATATCAGATAGTCTCTCGTATTGAGTTCCAGTGACATGGTGGATGGGGAGTCTACCCACTTTAAAGATGGGGGGCCAGGGTAAACAGCAGACATTGTGTTTACATATCCATACGTCTCTCCTTATGCAGCACCAGCTCAGAGAGTGGTGCTAGAGTTCTTTAAAATATAGTAACAACCCACAGTGATTAGTGGTGGTTCAGTGGTAGAATTCTTGCCTTCCATGTGGGAGACCTGGGTTCAATTCCTGGCCAATATACCTCATGAGCAGCTACCACCAGTCTGTCAGTGGAGGTTTGTCAGTTGCTATGATGCTGAGCAGGTTTCAGTGGAGGATACAGACTAAGACAGACTAGCAAGAATGGCCTGGTGATATACTTTCAAAAATCAGCCAGTGAAAACCCTATGGATCACAAGGGTTTGATCCACAATAGATCATGGGAATGGTACAGGACCAGGCAGTGTTTTGTTCTGTTGTGCATGGGGTCACCATGAGTTGGGAGCCAACTTGACAGTAGCTAACAACAACAACTCCCCACAACCTCTTGCTTCTTTCAGATAGCCATGACTTCAGATGCAGCATCTTAACCTCTGTTGA
Organism: Elephas maximus indicus; assembly: GCF_024166365.1. Taxonomy (NCBI): domain Eukaryota; kingdom Metazoa; phylum Chordata; class Mammalia; order Proboscidea; family Elephantidae; genus Elephas; species Elephas maximus. Next base: position 38,113,920 of record NC_064837.1, on the reverse strand, counting down.
ACTAAAATCCCAGGGGGATGTGTTGCCCTCACCCCTCTCCAAACACTAAATATGGAGCTGGTTTATATGTCTAAAGCCAAAACCCTATTATTAACTTGTTCTTTCATTTGAAAAGAGGAAATGATGTGAAATAATTTGACTCAAGGGGAAGCTGAATGCAGGACTGTAGGAAGCCTGATGGAGGAGCTGATGTGGAATTCAGCTGAAAAGCCCCGAGTGCTCTTGATTTTCTGTTTCTAGTATCTAAGCCAAAAGGATGAAAGCTGGCATCATGTAAATATGATCGTCCCCAGCATCTCACACCTTGCATTTGTGTAGTAGGTAGATGAGCATTCTCACCTGTGTCATCTCATTTGCACTCATTTGGCAACCCTGCGGAATAGGCAGAGATGGAATTAGTAAACTCATTGTATAATGACCCCAGCAGGAGTGAGGCGCTTACACTTTCCTGGGGCTACAAAGGAGGAATATAGGTTCTCATTTCTCAAGTCACAGAGCTCCTCTTCCTGGCTGGAGTGTCAGAGGGATGTGTTGACATCAATTCTTAGTCCTCTACTTCCCATATCAATCCTCAACCCCCTTTTATCTCCCATTGTAGCTATCTGCTATGCAATTCTCCATTACTGGCATTTCTCCAACCCTTCCCAGAGATGAGGGAGTCAGAGTGGTGGTTTAGTGGTGTCAAAGCACATCCGTGATATAACAGAGGGACAACCCCATCTGACATCCCTGCGGGACAATTCAGATGCTTCCTGTGTCCTTGCTCCAGGGTCCACAGACACCTTGCATTGACCATCCACTTCCTGGGCACTGGCCCATCTAATATCTTCAGCCAGCTACTGGGATTTACCCCACGCTTAGATGCTAACAATCCTCAGGTCTCCAGACTGTAGGGTTACACTTCTGTTCTCTGATCCTAACCTCTTCAGAACATATGGAGCCATCAGCTTAATGCCTGGCACTGGCCCTGGGTCTGTGTGTCCCTGCTAGGACATAGTCCATAAAGGATGGAGGTCTCTTTGAACCACCACAAGTGTTCATGGTTTAGAACAGAATCTACCCTACCACCATGCGGATTTGATTTTGAACTACCAGTCCCTCCCCTGCTTTCACACATTCCTCTTAGCTCTTGCAAGCTCTGGCCTTGTTCTAAGTTTGGTCTTCCTTTTCTTCCTTCGTATTGTATGGCAGAATTCCTCAAACTTGAGACCTATTTTCTGAAACTTCTCAAAATTGTTCAGACTTATTTAAAAGAAAAAAAATTATACTCAGGGATTTCTTCATTTTTTTTATTATTATTATTTCACCCTTCCCCACTTTGGAAATCCTGGTGGCGTAGTGGTTAAGTGCTACGGCTGTCAACCGAAAGGTTGGCAGTTCAAATCCACCAGGAACTCCTTAGAAACTCTATGGGGTAGTTCTACTCTGTTCTCTAGGGTCACTATGAGTCAGAATCAACTTGACAGCAATGGGTTTGTTTTGGGGTTTTTCCCCACTTTAGCTTGGAATTCATTCCTTCTTTTACTATTCTTTTTAGTGTTTTCCTTAGGGATCGCAGCATATATTCTTGATTTGCTAATAATTAATACTACTTCCCAGATGGTACAAGAACCATAAATACATTAGCCCAATTTACCCTAGCCCCTCCAACTTATATGCTTTTATTGCCAAATTTTTGATTCCATACACATTTTAAATTTCACAATGTGTTATTAATATTTTATACAGTCAATATTCACTTAGATTTACTCACATTTTACCCTTTCTATTGTTATTTATATTTTTCACATTTCTTTTCTTCTATCTGGGGTCATTTTCCTTCTCTCTGAAGAACTTTATTACTTCCTATTGAGAGTGAGCTGCCAGTTTTATTCTTACTCCTTTGAAGGTAATCTGACTTTTTCCTCTGCTTGGTTTTTTAATATTTTCTCTCTGCTTTTAGTTTTCAACAGTTTTACTTTGATGAATCTAGGTGCATTTTCTTTATATTCATTGTTCTTGGGATCCAAGACTTTTTGAATGTATGACCTGATGTATTTTTTTCAATTTGGGAAATCTCAGTCATTATCTCTGCAGGTATTGCTTCTTCCCCGTTCTCTTTCTTCCGTCTTTCTGAGATTCCAATTGCACTTATGTTAGACCTTTATACCATGTCCATATATTTTTTGTGTTCTCTTTCTTGCTTTTTCTCTTTTTAATGTAGTTTCTATGTTTTGCTTTCTCTATGCTTTAATTCCTATTTTTTTCTCCTGATCTACCTAATATTTCATTAGTGCAGACCCATCTTTCAATACAAAAATACACTTAAAATCTACATGTAAATAATATCACACTATTTCAGTTTCCATAATATACCCCCATGCCTTGTGTCACACTACCTACTGTGTCTAGAATGACCCTTCTACTCTTATCCCTCTAAAAAATATCTATATAACTTTTAACATTGATGTCTATCATCTTCTCCTCAATGAAGTTTTTCTTGACCCTCCCCAGATAGAGCCAACCACTCTTGTATTCCCACTTACCTCCCAAAGACCAGCTTGGAATCTATGCAACCCTTCATGTGAATATTTGCCTACTCATCTGTCTACCACCAATAGACTGGGAATTCCTGTGCCTTATTCATCTTCAGGTCTCCAAAATACAGCCAGTGTCTAGTACACAGATAGATGCTAATTAAATAGTTGCTGAATGAATTTATTGTAATATATGTGACCCATTAGCTACAGAACACATTATTATCAAAATTATTTCTCCATCCAGGTGCTCTGTGTCCTTGGAAAATGGCTGAATTTCCATCAAACTGTATAGAAATGCATTTCTGATATCCAAACAGATTTTCCTTTGAGTTAGAGATATGCTGGGCATTAGAATCATGTGGTGATTTTTTTTTTTTTTTAAATACTGGTGGTTATACACCACAACAAATCAAACATAGAGGTGGAACCCAGGCATCAGAACTTTAAAAAAAAAAACACCACAGATGATTCTAATGTGCACCCTGAGTTAGGGATTGTTCACTTGATGAATCTGCTTCAGAAGGGTGACTTTATGGTGTAATGGGTTGAGGGACGAAAAAGGTTTCCCTGTGAAGGGACTGAGTGCATCAACAGAAGATATGTGTGTTGGGGTGATGCATTTGGGTATAGCTGCCCACAGATGCATGTTACTGGAAACCCTAGTGAAGATTCATTGTCTCCGTGTGTGTATATGGGCACATGTTGTGTGTGTGTGTGGTGTGTGTGAGTATGCATTTGGGTGTGAGAAATCTCAAGGGTCAGAGAAGCGACAACCTGGTACTGTAATCTGGATGCTTCTATTGGTAAAAAACCTGAAGAAAACTCATACCTTGGATCTCCCTCTGCAGTGGTAAAAGCCAAGTGATTTTGGCAGGCCATCCATATCTGGTGGCAAGGGAGTACATGGTTCCTGTTCCTTCCAAGACTTTAGGGAGATGGAGGAAGATAGAAGACAACTGATAAAGGCACCATGGGTGAGGAAAGACCTGATGACAGGCCTTAGGTTAAGCTGTCAGCACTTCTGCCCCAGTTCAGACCTCTCATTGTGATGATAAGTGCGTTCCTGCAGTTGTCATGGAAACCAGAGCTTTCCTAGTGACTCCCAGCCTCTTTGCTGTGTATTTGGTTTCTTTTTCTCTTTTTTAATGAAATCAGGTATTCAGTGAAGTGTGTACGCTCCCTCCCACATAACCCTGCCCCTTCCAAGTCAAAGCATTCAAGAGTTGTCTCCTGCATACTGAGACAAGCAGGTGTAATGGGAAGCCCTGGGTCCTTGCTCCACCCTCTGAAGTCTGTTCCCCATTTGACTTCAGCAGTTATAGTCAGATACCAGAAATCTACAGGTTCATACTTTTATTTTTAGATTTTCAAATGGGTCACTAGAGAGGAAAGTTGATTAATAAAATATTAGAAGTAGGGAGAACATTTGCATTGACCCAAAGGGGTTATTTGTGATGCATTTAATAATGAGGAAGATGACCCAAATTGGAGAAAAAGAAAAGCAGCCCTCTGTTGATATCAAACTGAGTTTAATAGACTGTTAACAAAGCCACCATATTTACAAGATATCTCAATTGTTCTCTTGACAAGGATTTGGGTCTCCAGTTACATTCACGGGCAGTGTGCTGAATCCTATGCCCCATGTTTTCTGAAATGTTTATAAATGTTTCACCATGCTTTGTTCTATTATGAAGAAGAGTTTTTAGGACACGAGCTCATTATTTAACTCTGCTGTTCTCACTTGTTAAGACTAAGAATGTAGTAATTTATAGAAGTTTATTAAGGAACCATTCCCTCATTCCTTCTTCTAGGGTATGGGGAATGAGGACTAGTTTCTCTGTTTAAAAATGAGTGGGCATGTAAATGGGGGTTGTCTGTGGGGTTTCGGAACCATGTTGTCCAAGGCCTTTGTTGTCCCCATGTCTGCTGGTTGACAGCAACCTTTCCTTAGGATCAAGCCAGAGCCAATTTTTATTCTTCCTGTTGGCTATAAAATCCTCATCTCAGCCTTATCCAGTGAACGTACTCAGATTTCCTACTTCCTCTTCACTATTCCTTACTCGGCTACACTAGAAGTTGCTGGGCCCAAACTGAGGCAAGACAATGGCTGGGTGTATACGTTAAAGAAGGTGTATATTACAAAGCTAGAAAGTTGAATGCCCTGAGAGGACCACTATGAGCTATGTTGGACATGTTCTTTTGTCTTACCCACCAAGTAACCCATGCCCCTAGCAACCATGGTGTCCATTCTTTACTGTCACTAAACACACCTGAGGTCTTGCAGTGATCAGCCCACATTCAAGAGCTCTTGTCTAAGCTGACTTGCCCTTGGCCCTTTGGTCTAAGTATGTTACATGCAACAGGACAGCATACATTATTATCAAAATTATTTCTCCACCCATGTGCTCTGTGTCCCTGGAAAAATGGCTAAATTTCCATCAAACTGTATAGAAATGCATTTCTGACATCCAAATAGATTTTTCTTTGAGTTGGAGATGTGCTGGGCTTAGAAGTCAAAGAGTTGCTTATTTTTTGTTCAGTGAGTCTTTTTATTCACTTTCGAGAATTCTAAAATCATTGAAGCAGTCTTATTTATTTTGATGCACTGGAACTGAGAATCACATGAAAACACCAACTAAACCTAGCACAAAGAGGTCAATCATTGAGCAAAGACACGTTAGCCTCAACAACACCTGTGGCTCAGTGTTGAACATCAGCCATTATAAGAGGTTAAGTGCTTGACCCTGAGAAGCAAAACACTCCTGCAGAGTGTTCTGTTATATAACACTCCCAGCTGGAAGCCCATTTTGTCCTGACTATAACAGCACCCAAAATTTTCATGCAGAAACATAATTTACAAAATGTTGTAGCAGAAAAATGATTATTTTCCAGCCAGTGAGTTGGAAATTCCCTTGACCTTAAACCTGGTTGGCAGAGTTGTCAACAATTCAAGTTTGCCGACAATCTCTGGCTTAGAACTTTCTATTTTAAAATCACAGGACATTTCCATCACAAAGGCAGGAACACCCTTGGGTCAGGCCATGTTCATCTCCACCACCTAGTAAAGCCTACCTTTTCAGTGCATCCTAACTCCAACAGACTTTAATTAGTTAATTTTTCCATTATCCTCTTCATTTACTAACTCAACATGTTTATCGGCCGGGAGAGGACAGGCTATTACCGTGCTAACAGAGGTCCAAAATCTCAGTTCTTTAACACAACAAAGATTTATTTTTCACTCACTCAAATTCCAAGATGGGTCTGGACAACTCTCTAGGGCAACTGTTCTCCCTACAACAACTGAAGCAATCCAGTTTCAATGAGCCTCAGCCACCATAAACCTGTATCATTGGGAACATTCAGATTCTTCAGTAGACCTGTTAGGGAAGAACTGTCTAGAACAGGGATAAGTAAACTTTTTCTTAAAGGGCCAAATAGTAAATACTTTTGATTTTGCAGGCCATGCAGTCTCTGTTACAACTACCCAACTCTGCCAATGTAGTATGCAAACAGCCATAAAAACCAAAAACAAACCCATGGCTGTCGAGTTGACAATATATAAATGAGTGATATGACTGTTTGCCAATAAAACTTTATTTGCCCAATAAAGTGGTGGGCAGGATTTGGCCTGTGGGCCATAGTTGGCCAATTTTTGGTCTAGAGAGTCTCTCTTACAGGCAATTAAATGCTTCTGATTGGATGTGACACATACCACTTTTGCTCATATTTTATTTGCTGAAACTGATCACATGACCACATCATCAAGATCCCAAAACCTGTTGCTGTCTAGTCGATTCCAACTCATAGTGATTCTATGGGACAGAGTAGAACTGTCCCCCAGGCTGTAAATCTTTTCAGGAAGCAGACTTCCATATCTTTCTCCCACGGAGCAGCTGGTGGGTTGAAACTGCTGATCTTTCGTTTAGCAGCATAGCTGCTTTATAGAGCTAGGCATAAATGGGAATACAAGTTGACTAGGTTTAAAGTCAGCTATCTTGGATTTGATCTTAAATCAGGCAGTAGTTCTCCATGACCTTTGGCAAATCATTTTAACTTCCTGTAGTATCATTCTCCTCGTTTGTAACATGAAGATGGTAATGCCTGTCTTCTTAGAACTCTCTGACGAGCAAATGGGATATGACAGGAAAAAGGGTTTTAAAAACTAAACATCAGGGATTTGCATTGGTAGCTTTTGCTATTGTGGCTTGACTTCACGGGACCCTGTTTCATCTTAGTCAACTGAAAATTCACATCCATGCACAAAGGCTTGGGCCTTGGCACACTCCAAGTTGCAAGTTCAGTGTCAAAAATGGTGGCCTCTTCCAGGCCTTTTTCTTAGATTCTAGAGCTGAAGTTTAAAAATTTTCCCTTCTATTCTCAGAATACAGCCCATAATACTGCACAGAACGGGCCCAGCTGGATATCAGCAGGGACATGACTAGCTGAGTTAAACAAGAAAAAATAAAAAAGGCACACTACCTTTTTATTTTTGAGGCAAAGTTGCTTTTATGAGTTATGCAAAATTTTTATCCCTGCCTTTTCCCTCTTGGCACCCAGGAGAGCCTCATTATCTCTTAAATAGTTCTCCTAATTCAGTGTGTGCATTCGTTAGTCCAACATGGCCTGGGTTAGCTCCACTCTGTTTTCAAGCCTCCAGGGCAGCTGGGAAAGATCTGAGGGTACAGGGAGGGAGCGGTGGTAAAGGGGGAACCAGAGATGAGAGGGAGGGAGGGACAGTTCCCGAGAAACATTTGAAGGAACAGAACCAATTTTTGTTGGGCATTTTCTCAGTGTCAGGAGCATTACACACATTATCTAATTTTATCTCTGCAACAATATTGCCTTGCAGGCAGATTATTTCCACCAAAGAAATTGAAACTCAAGGAGTTTGGGCAACATAGCCCAAGGTCACACAGTTAGGAAGCTGCAGAGCCAAGATTTGACTCTGAAGTTCATATTCTTTCCTGGCAACCAGCCTGTGTCTGTTATAATGCAATATAACCCAGATGGGTACCAGTGACCCTTCTTCTTCCCAGACCAGTTCACCAAATCATCTGTCCCGTTAAAGGAAAAGTTGCTAATATCCAAGATAATTCAGTACCCAAAGGACTTCTCAGTTCCATCCTACTCAGGATCAGAGGCCATTTAGGACCTGTTCTTCCCTTTGAGCCTCCATGCAGATTTGGAGTGAATTCGCAGGCCCAAGGGTTGTGTTTTGTCAACAAATCAAAAATCAGTGAAACCTCAGGAGGAGTATCAGTAAGGAGACATGGAGACCTGGGATCTGAGGATGCTGCTGCTGCTGCTGCTGATGATGATGATAGATAGCTTCCCTCTTTTTTTTTTCCCCTCTAGTGGACTCTGACTCATGGTGACCTTACATACAACAGAATGAAACTCTGGTCCTGTGTCATTTTCACAATCACCAGCATGTTTGAGTCTATCGTTGTAGCTATTTTGCCAATCCACCGCACCTACGTTCTCCTTCACGCTCACTGACCCTCTATTTCACCAAACATGAGGTCCTCCTCCAGCAGTTGATGCCTCTTGATGATTTGTCCAAAGCAAGTGAGTCAGACAATGTTCTGTTGTGATCCATAAGGATTTTACTGGCTAATTTTCAGAAGTAGATTACAAGACCTTCCTCCCAATAATAATAATAACAACTAACATTTATTATTTGCCAGCTACTTTTCTATATATTAACTCATGTAATGCTCACAGCAATTCTGTGAAGTAAATACTACTATTAATTATATTTTAAAGCTGAGGCACAGAGATGTGATGCAACTCATCCAAAGCTGCACAACTAGTAAGTGACAGAACTAGGACTTGAACCCAGAAAGAGGGACTCCAAAGCCCAGTTTCTTAGCCAGTCTGCTAGTCATTTCAGTCACTTGGTAGCATTTCAAAAATGCCAATGCCTAGCCCTCACCCCCAGATACTCTGATGTATTTGGCATGGCATAGGGCCAGGGCGTCAATATTTTTTAAAAGTGCTCTGGGGTGCAGCCAATGTGAAACTCCTTACACTTACACTAGGCTACTTCTGGAAACTGACTCTGCCATTTACTGCTGTGTGACTTGGTTATTCCACTCCCTGGTGCTTCAGCATCCTCATATGAATGTGAGAGAAGTAGGATTTAGAACTGTGTTTTGGGATGTCATGATAAATGAAGAGCCCTATTAGCACTTGGCTGTTAACTGAAAGGTTGGAGGTTTGAGTCTACCTAGAGGCATCTCAGAGAAAGGCCTGGCTATTTACTCCTGAAAAATCAGCCATTCAAAACCCTATGGAAAGTACAACACACAATACAGGGGAAGTCAGCACAATGGGACTAAACCAAAAACTAAGAATTTTTCTGAACACAACCAAACATTTCGAGGGACAGACTAGCAGAAGCAGGAGTCTGGTGACCACGGTTTTGGGGAACTTCTAGGCCAATTGGCATAACAAAGTTTATTAAGAAAATGTTCTGCATCCCACTTTAGTGAGTGGCATCTGGGGTCTTAAAAGCTTGTGAGTGGCCATCTAAGATGCATCAATTGGTCCCAACCCACTTGGAACAAAGGAGAATGAAGAACACTGAAGACACAAGGAAAATATTAGCCCAAGAGACAAAAGAGCCACATAAACTAGAGACTCCATCAGCCCGAGACCAGAAGAGCTAGATGGTACCCAGCTAACACCAATGACCACCCTGCCAGGGAACACAACAGAGAGTCCCTGATGGAGCAGGAGAAAAGTGTGGAACAGAACTCAAATTCACATGAAAAGACCAGACTTAATTGTCTGATTGAGACTGGAGGAACCCCCAAGGCCATGGCCTATGAATGCTCTGTTAACCCAGAGTTAAAACCATTCCCAAAGGCAACTCTTCAGACAAAGATAAGACTGTGTTATAAAACAAAATAATACTCGTGAAGAGCGTGCTTCTTACTTCAAGTAGATACAGGAGACTAAATGGGAAGCTCCTGTCTGGAGGCGGAATGAGAAGGCAGAAAGGGATAGGAATTGGTTGAATGGACACGGGAAACCTGGGGTGGAAAGGGAAAGTGTGCTGTCACATTATAGGGATTGCAACTAGGGTCACATAACAACATAAAAAAAAAATGTGTATAAATTTTTATATGAGAAATTAACTTGAACTGTAAACTTTCACCTAAAGCCAAAAAAAAAAAAAAAGTAGGAAAAAACCCAAAACCCCGTGGAACACAGTATTGCTCTGACACCCATGGGTCACCATGAATCAGAATCAACTTGATGGCAACTAGTGTTTTAATTAAAATTTGGTTGACAGCTTCCATGGATGCTAAACATCAAGTGATACTGGGGACAGTCATGCCTGAGGAAGAATTTTCTTGGCCTACATTGCCAATAGCATCCCACCGGTGTAAGACACCTGACTTAGTCATCTAGTGCTGCTACAACAGAAATACTACAAGTGGATGGCTTTAAAAAAGGGAATTTATTTTCTCATAGTCTAGTAGGCTGTAAGTCCAAACTCAGGGTGTCAACTCCAGGGGAAGATTTTCTCTCTCTGTTGGCTGTCTCATCAATCTTCCCCTGGACTAGGAGCTTCTCCTCACAGGGACCCCGGGTCTGAAGGTCGTGCTCTGCTCCCAGAACTGCCTTCTTGGTGTTATGAGGTCCCCCTGTCTCTCTGCTCACTTCTCTCTTTTATATCTCAAGAGATTGCCTCAAGACCCAATCCAATCTTATAGATTGAGTTCTGCCTCACTAACACAACTGCTGTTCTCATTAACATCATAGAGGCAGGATTTACAACATATAGGAAAATCACACAATGTCAGGAATCATGGCTCAGCCAAATTGATACATGCATTTTTGAGGGGACATATTTCAATTCATGACAACGCCCTTCAGCTCTCAAATTCTGGGCATGCATAACTCTAATGAGTACTGAGTATCAGGAGAAATGGAATACTTTCTCCAATCACTGAATGGATTATACTTCTTTAAACTTTTTAGTCAGAAAGGTGTGAAGTAGACTTAGGCAAGCCTGCAGATTCATCCCTTTCTGGTGCAGTGCCACCGTGGCTCTGGAAAAATTCATCACTAGTCTATTGATATTGTTGTATGTGTCCAGTCGATTCCCACTCATAACAACTCTGTAGGGCAGAGTAGAACTGCACCGTATGGTTTTCTAGTCTGTGCTCTTTAGGGAAGCAGACTGCCACATCTTTCTCTGGTGGAACAGTTGGTGGGTTGGAACCACTGACCTTTTGGTTAGCAGCCGAGCATTTAACCAACTGTGCCACCAGGGCTCCTTGGTCTGGGCCTAGAGTTCCTCATCTACAAAATGGGATTTCAGAAATCCCAGAGGGCTTTTCTGAGGATTAAATAAAACATCATATGGAAATCATTGAGTACAGAGGTGCTTGGCACATAATAAATACAAATAGAATACACACACATAATGAAATTAATATCACTTTCCTCATTGGACTGATTAGAGAAGAATCTACGCTAATTCATGTTAAGCATAATAGTAACAAAAATAATAATGACAGATTCCCAGTATGATAACGCCGTCCAGTTGTGTGCCCACTCCACTTATCCCAGCTCTACAACCATAATCAGTTCCAGTGTTTTTGTTCTCAGGGAAGATCTTTTATAAGGTGCCACTAGTTTTGCCCATAATAAACCTAAAAATTTTAGTGTATTTCTATTATGGCAAGAAAGTAAGCTAAAGAATAAAGCATGTAAAAGCCATTTATGTGTATAATTGCAAACAACAATAACTGCAATCCCCTGTGTATATTTTTAAAATTTTATTATGTTAAAATATATATAATATATAAAAAATTTTAACCATTTTTATGTAAAAAGTCAGTGATATGAATTACATTCACCATGTTGTACAATCATCACCATTATCTATTTCTAGAAGTTTTTCATCAACCCAAACAGAAACTCAGTACCCTTTAGGCTACGACTTCCCATTCTCCCTTCCACCGCCCCCTAATAACCACTGATCTCCTTCTGTCTCTATCCATTTGTCTATGCTTGATATTTCAAGTTGGATCATCCAATAATTATTCTTTGGTGTCCAACTTATTTCACTGAGCATGAAGTTTTCAAGGTTCATCCATGTGACAGCATGTACCAGAGCTTCATTTCTCTTTATTGCTAAATAATATTCCATGTATGGATATACCACATTTTGTTCATTCATCTGTTGATGGACATTTGGGTTGTTTTCTATATGTATAATTTTGATAGGGGAAATATATTTTTGTTTACTAAGGCATCACCCCTCAATGCACATACCTTTCTAAGGAGGAGATATTCCCCTAAGAATATTCCTCATTTGCTGATAGGTGAGGAGTGTGAGGGGGCCTAGTGGAGGAGTCAAGGGAGAGCTAAATCATATTATATTTGAAGAAGGATATTAATGTTGGGCCTACAGGATATGGTGGGGACTGGAGAAAGAGTGGCTGTAAGGGTACCTTGAGAGGAGAAGAGGGGATAAATGTTTCATCCTCATCTTTGTCTTTGCACAGAATTCTATGTAAGCTATTCATTTTTTTTTCTTATGCCCTCGTGGACTTGAACCAATTTCTTGAATTTGTTAAAGGATAGTGCTGGGTCCTCCTTCAAGTTGGCTTTGAGTCAAGAACAACGGCTCTTCATGGGTTTTCATACTCAAAAAATGTTTAAAAATTCTGAATCATTCATCACTGTATTGCTTATGGAGGTTTGGGATTGGAAGCAACCTAGGTGCTCAATGCTGAGAATGGGTAAACCAATGTGGAGCATGCCCATCTGGATACTCTTTAGCAGGAAGGAGCAACAAACTAGGTTGTTTCACAGGAACTGGTAGAGACCACAAAAACAGAATGAGGCCATTACCACAGTACCATTTATGTAAGCATGAAGCATACACACAACAGTAAAAACACTAAGTTTTTTACAAGGATGCATAAAACCCAGAGATTCAAATTTAGCACGTTATAGTGGTGAGATAGGTGTGGGCAATAGGATTAAAAGGGAATAAATGGATGGACGGACGGACGGATGGATGGATGGATTAATTAAAAATAAAACAAACAAACAAAAATGAGAGGACTTGACTGGGCCATTGATGATGGTTTGTCAGGAACAGGGAAGAAGAATGAGCTCATCTCTTTGTAACCGTCCGTCGGTCACCATAAACTTCCAAACATCCCTGCAATAATCCAGAAATTAGCAGCAAAACCAACTCTCCATTTTGCCTTGTTCAGGGGACTTGCAAAATTAGCGCAAATTGGTAGACCACTCCTAGAGAATCTGAGAGCTAGTTTTCCTGATTTTTTAGAAGTTAAAATACTCTCTTAATGAAAGGCAGGGTGCATGAGAACACAAGAGCACAAGAAATAGAGAGCTACATCAAACTGAAGCTAAGATAAAAATCATGCTGGGATAAGCTGATGTCATGTGACTCCAGGCAGGGCAGAACCAATCTCTGGGCAGAACATGCTTTTTCTACAGAAATATAGGACAAATAGCTGCATTGCTCATGTAAGTTAGGCATGGTCATGTAAATACTCTTACGTAAAGATATCTATCTACTTTCCTTTGCATATAGGAAAATAAATTCAGCTTCTGCAAGGTTCTGGAATAGGAGGAGATGAGGTATCCATTTTATTGATTAAAATTTTCTGGGAGTTTTCAAAACCAAGGGAAGCACACTGCAAAGACAGAGGCAGGAGAAATGGAATAGTCCTTGCATTATATATTAAATCTAACTCTCCATGTGTGGATCTCTTTCTCCTTTTTTATAAGGGGGATTAAAAGGGATGATTGATAAGGAGTCATTTGAAAGCAGCAAGAAAATATGTGTGTGTGTTGGTGGGGGAAAGGTGGAGGTGGAAATGGATCCTCCCATTAAGAAGAATTTGATATGAACTGCATTGACAGCCGGTAAAGGAAGTGGGTCTAGAACAATGGTCTAAAGAATTACCCTGAAACCTGATCCAAGGCCACTCATTTCACCAGGGACTATCATAAAACACACTCATGTTGCAATCCTTTCCTCAAGCTCTTGGGCAGAACAGAGTGTGGGTAAGGTCGTGTGATGACACCTAATAATTTATCATAGAGATAAGCACAACTCAAAACCCCAAACCCGTTGCTGTCGAGTTGATTCTGACTCACAGTGGCCCTATAGGACAGAGTAGAGCTGCCCCATAGCGTTTCCAAGGAGTGCCTGGTGGATTCCAACTGCTGTAGCTCTTAACCACTATGCCACCAGGGTTTCTAAGCACAACTCAGTGGTCTCTAAATTCAGCACAGAGCAAATGGCTCTTTCAACAGACCCACATAGAGAGAAGGCATAATGGAGAAAGGTTAAGGAAAGAGAAGGGTGATGGTCTAGCAGGAAAAGGATAGCTTTGGAATCAAAACGACCAGGGCTCCAACCCCAACCCAATCACATAGTAGTTATGTGACCTTGGGCCACTTACTAAACTGATGCTGCCTAAATTTCCCCATCAGTATAATGGGGGTGATAATGTCTGCCTTTTAGAGTTGTTGTAAATATTCAAAATAATAAATATAAATCACAGTGCCTGGTATACAGTCAACACTCAGTGAAGGATGCCATCTTAATTGTAGTCCGCCTTGAAGGAAAGTGCTAATCTCCTATGCAGTGCTCTAGAAGGGTTTATATAGAAGGAAAATGTTTGAAGTCCTCAAGAGAGAGACAGATATCCCAAATTACTGGATCCTACACCTTCTCAGAATGACCTCCATGGTGGACAGCCAATTTCATCATCCTTATCACCAATGATCTTCACCATCATCACCATCACAATAACAAGAGTGCCTCACATCCATTTAGTGCATTCCTAAACATTATCCTAGCCTTTCCACCCCTCTAATTTTCCTACCTCCCCAAAGCCAGGCACTGAGTAGCTGATATTGCGGCAGGTGGTATATCAACTCTTGCTTGGGTCTTCATGCCTTGCTATGTGATGCGAAATGCATTTTCATACAGAAATAAAGGTTTGAACTCTACCATCATTCCTCATGACGTGTCTAGTGCTCTAGGACTGGCCGTTACTCAGTGCAGTCAATGTTAAGTGAGAGCTGGCCTGGAAACCAAACCACCATCTTGTTTCTATACAAGTGGAGTGAGGTCTACATTCCAATGAAATGATGCACAAGTAGACCTTGGGGACACAGTCTGCAGGTCAGGGTTGCCTATCTTCTTCGGGTCAATTACCTCATCTCCGACAAAGGCTGCACAAGTCAATAGGAATCCTTGATCTGTTCTTTCACATCTGTGCAGGCTGCCAGCTGGGCCTGGGGCAACAGATTTAGGTCCATATCATCTCCCCTTTTCCACCATTGGGAAACTAATTTCAGGGCTTCCCCACTTCCCTCTGGTCAGCTGTAAATGCTATATACCTGTCCTTACTGCGATACACTTTTTGAAATTAAAACAAGTAGGTCACTCACCAGCAGGTTGAGTGGGCCTGGGGAAGTTATTTTCATTGCGTTGCCAGCATTTCCATATGACCACAGCTGTGGGTACATCTGGAACAAGACAAAAGGAGCCATCCCATCAGGAGGAAAGGTTATAACCTGACCTACTATCAATTGTCTCTGTCTCTGAGCTATTTATTTTCTATTGCAATTGTATTCCCAGAGTCCTTAATTCCTTATTCTAATACCCCTGGATTCTTCCATTTCTCTAACCAATATTACATCAATAAGTAATGACACAGTATGGGTATCTACATACAAAGCTCTAAGAGTATCTTATTTTATCCTTCCAACATCTTTGTGGGATAGGTATTATTATTACTACACCCACACTACAGATACCAACACTTAAGACCAGAGAGACTGAGGAATTTTTCAAAGGTCACCCAGCTGGGGAGTGGCAGTTTCAGAACCTAAAGCTAGATTTATCAGACTCCAAAGCTTCTATCTTTCATCAGTAAGCTATAATCATTCAGTGCTTCTTAATTTATAAAGCACATCATTTTAAAAGTATGTGGTTATTATTTAAGCTTCCTCCCGTGAGGTAGACAAGGCAGACCCTGCTGTCTTTAATTGGCACAAGAGGACACGGAGACTCAGGTGGCCAAATGACTTGCCTAGGTCACCAGGTAGGAGCTGGCAGTAAGAGGGATATGGACTGTAGAGTCAGGCAGACCTGGATGTGGGGGCTGCCCCTGGTTTTCTGTGTAGCCTTGGGAAAGTGGCTCATGCTTCCAGTTTCTTCACCTGTAAAATGGAGCTAATAATACCTCCTAGGAGGTAGTCTATGAAATAGCCAATTTGGAGGTAATTTAACATAATGGTTAAAAGCGTGCACTGTCAAGACAGGCTGCCAGTTTTAAATGATTCTGTGACTTTGAGAAAATTATTTAACTTAGGTCTCTGTAAAAAGGATAAAGTAAATCAGTGGCTGCGTAGTCAGTTCTAACTCATGGTGACCTCATTTGTGTAGGAGTAGAACTGTGCTCTCTACTCCTGTTCTACTCCTGGCTGATTTTCCAGAACTTGATCATTAGGCCTTTCTTCTGAGGCATCTCTGGGTGGATTCGAACCCACAACCTTTTGGTTAGCAGACGAGTGAGTTAACCATTTGCACCACCAAGGGACACCAAAAATGGAAAAATTATAGTACTTAATTCATGGGGTCATTGAGAGGTTTCAATGAAATAACCCATATAAAACAATTAGTAAAGTACAAGGGCCCAATAAATATGGTTGTTGTGTGGCATTGAGTCCATTCCAACTCAGCGGCTCTGTAGGTCAGAGTAAAACTACCCCGTAGATTTTCTGGGCTGTAATCTCTTTGGGACAGATGGCCAGGTCTTTTCTCCCATGGAGCAGCTCGTGGGTTTGAACTGCTGACCTGTCGGTTAGCAGTCAAGTGCTTAATCACTGTGCCACCAGAGCTCCTCAGTAAATGTTGGCTGTTATTACTGTTTGCAAAGCAGCACACAACATGCCTAAAAGCTAATAGGTAATCAATAAGTGTGAATTCCTTCCACCAGTACTTGTTCCCAGCTATAGAGTTTGCAAGTGAGGAAAACACCTCCCTTTGCTCAGCAGAGACCTCCCTGCCTACCCAGCTCCCACCTGCTTGAACACCGGCCTTTGGGAGGTAGGCCAATAAAGGCAAGAGATGCCATTTTCAGATTTAATAAACATACAGCCACTCACAGTGGCATATCTCATTCCCACTGGCAGGTAATGGTCTTTTCTCAATTACCTGTGGCTAATTTTAATACAAGGCCAGCTCTCCTTACTTGCCTCTCCACATTCACCGTTGGTCTCCTTCCGAGGCCTGGGTGGGAACTGCGCAGAGAGTGTAAGCTCATATTAATACCACCTTGAGCAAAAAAATAATTAGAAAACTAAATCAGCTGCCACAAGAATAGCATAAGGCTTTCCAAAGCCACATGTTGAGTGTGTGGAATGTTGGGGTTTATGCTTTTTTCTTTTCAACATTTCATTTGCTTTGGGCTATTCATATCAATGAATAACCTTGATCGGTGCAGAAAATCAACACGATTGGGCATGGTTATAGATTGCACTGTGATCCCCAAATATATATGTTGAATTCTTGGCCCTTGTACCAGTAGATGTGATCCGGTTTGGAAATCTGTTTTTTTTTATGTTAATGAGGCCATACCAGGGCAGGGTGGATCCTAAAACTAATCCATTCTGAGTTATAAAAAGACCAGAGACCAGAATAGACACAGAGACACACGAAGGGGAACACAAACACCGTATGAGAATTGTCTATGATCCAAGGAACATCAAGGAAGAAAAGAACCCACAGAGCTACTGACAAGGAAGAAATCAACACAGGCAAGGCCCTGATTTGGACTTTTAGCCTCCAGAACTGTAAGAAAATAAATTTCTGTTCTTTATAGTCACCCACTACGGTATTTCTATCACAGCAGCACTAGGGAACTAAATACTGGTGAATCAGTGACAGACTTCTCACCTTCTGTGAAAGACCCAGGCCTGATTCTCGGCTCCTTACCTGCAGCCACCACCTGTTTGTCAGTGGAGGTATGTTGTTGGTATGATCGTGAACAGGTTTCAGCACACTTCCAGACTAAAACAAGTATTATTGGATTTTTTTTATTGTGGTTGTTGTTGCTTTTTATGTTGGTGACCCAAGTAAAATACCTTTGGAAATAGTGCCCTGGTACTCCATCTTAATCATTTTGGGGTTGCAACTATCCGAGAATCTCATAATGCCATGGAAATTTCCATTAGGGGAAAAATGTAATGTATGTGTACAGACATTGCCAAGGTGGCATAACTTTAGGAGGTTCCTAGACTTTCTAAGCCCATTGCTAAGGATCCCAAGCTAAGAAGCAATGGATGAAATGCCAGTGTGTAAGAGCACTGAGAAAACCCTAGCGGCGTAGTAGCTGCTAACCAAAGGGACAGCAGTTCGAATCTGCCAGGCGCTCCTTGGAAACTCTATGGGGCAGTTCTACTCTGTCCTATAGGATCGCTACGAGTCGGAATCGACTTGACAGCACTGGGTTTGGTTTTTGGAAGAGCATTGATGACAGTGTTTGAAGGCCATGTTCCTGCCCACCTCTTCCCCTTCCAGAGGGCTTACGTGAAGACAGGCTCCTCCTCGGTGATGTGGATGTGTGACGCTTGCCCAGACAAACTCACAGGGTTGTGAGGGCCACACAAGGTCATATGTGTGAAAGCAAATTGCAAACTCTGAAGTGCAACACACACACAGGGATCGTGATGGTGCTCACTCACAGGGTGGCCTTTTGCAACATCAGCTGTAGGGGCTGCCTTCTGATAGCGGCCAGGTAGGCTGCCCATCCAGTTTTCTTTTGTGCTGCAGTGAATTGAAGAACTTTCTCTGCAGGACACACTTTGTGAAAAAGCATCCTGTGCTCCTAACTGACCACTAGAGTTTTCCTTTGGAGCCCTGCCAGTCCCCCCCACTCAGTGTGTCCAAACCCATCATGAAGATAGCTCCTTTCCCTCCTCATCCACTGGTTTCTGTTTTGGTTGGATACTATTTTGAGGTATTAATGTATGTCCGTTTCTCTCTCTGTATTTTTCTTTTTTTCCTTCCCCTTCCTACTCCTCTTTCCCACACTTACAATCAAATAGTAGAAGATTTTATGTCTTCCTGCCACAAGGAAAAAAAGCAGAACGTGAGGTCTTCGGTCTGTGGGAGAGGGGAGGCTATTTCACAGAGGGTGATCAAGGAAGGCCCACCTGAGAGGGGGACATTGGTGGATGTCTTAGTCAGGATTCTCTAGAGAAACACAACCAGTAAGATATTAACAACAAGGACTATATGTATTTGTGTGTATGTATGTATGTGTGTCTGTATATGTATATATATGTGTGTGTGTATACAGGTGTGTATATATACATATATATACACACATATATATATATACATACACAAAGGACCTCTTCAAAGCGTTGAAGGGCAAAGATGTCACCCTGAAGACTAAGGTGCGCCTGACCCAAGCCATGGTATTTTCAGTCACATCATATGCATGTGAAAGCTGGACAATGAATAAGAAAGACCAAAGAAGAGTTGACGCCTTTGAATTGTGGTGTTGGTGAAGAATATTGAATACACCATGGACTGCCAAAAGAACGAACAAATCTGTCTTGGAAGAAGTGCGGCCAGAATGCTCCTTAGAGGCAAGGATGGCGAGACTGTGTCTTACATACTTTGGACATGTTGTCAGGAGGGATCAGTCTCGGGAGAAGGACATCATCCTTGACAGAGTATAAGGTCAGCGGAAAAGAGGAAGACCCTGAACGAGGTGGATTGACACAGTGGCTGCAACAATGAGCTCAAGCATAACAATGATTGTGAGGATGGCGCAGGACCGCGTAGTGTTTCGTTCTGTTGTGCATAGGGTAGCTATGAGTCGGAACTGACTCGACAGCACCTAACAACAACAACAACAAAATGTATATGTAGAGAGAGGTGGAGGTTTTATATATATATATATATATATATGTATACATATGTATACATATGTATATATATACATGGAGAGAGAGATTTTAAGTAATAAGCTCATGCAATTGCGGGGTCTGGCAAGTCCAAAATCTGTAGGTCAGGAGGCAGGTGGAGATTCCTACAGTCTGTGTCCCAAAATCAGTAGATTAGGCAATAGGAAGGGTGAAGAGTGTAGTTCTGACAAGATGTCTAGTACTTAGTTTGGAGGCAGAATATACTCTACCTTAAGAAAAACTTCCTTTTTCTCTTAAGGCCTTCAACTGATTGGATAAGGCCCACCACATTATGGAGGCTAATCTGCTTTACTTAAGGCCAACCGATTTAAATATGTAAATACTTTATAACAGCATTTACACTAGTGTTTGACTACAAAAGTGGGCTCCATAGCTGTCATGGATTGAATTGTGCCCCCTCAAAATATGTGTCAACTTGGTTAGGCCATGATTCCCAGTATTGTGTGGTTGTCCTCCATTTTGTGATTGTTGTAACTTTCCTGTGTTATAAATCTTAATCCTTGCCTGTGGTTATCAAGGCAAGATTAGATTATGTTAAAGAGGATTAGGGTAAGATGTAACACCCTTCCCATGTTCACATCCCTAATCCAATGTAAAGGGCATTTCCCTGGGGTATGGCCTGCACCATCTTTTATCTCTCAAGCAGTGCCAGGAGCAGAGTGTGTCCTTTGGACCCAGGGTTCCTGTGCAGAGAAGCTCCCAGACCAAGGGAAGATTGATGAGAAGGACCTTCCTCCAGAGCTGACAGAGAGGGAGAAAGCCTTCCGCTGGAGCTGACGCCCTGAATTTGGACTGCTAGCCTACTAGACTGTGAGGAAATAAATTTCTCTTTGTTGAAGCCATCGACTTGTGGTATTTCTGTTTTAGCAGTACTATATATTTGGACAGAATTTGGTACTGAGAGGGTGGGGTGCTGCTCTAACAGATACGTATTATGTGGAAGCAGTTTTGAAACTGAATGGATAGAGGACTCAGAAGGAAGTGAGGAGAACTGTTGACACCAGAGGAGGTGCAGATGGTGAGAAATGGCAGCAGAGAACTGGCAGCAGCAGAACCAGGAGACCAGTGGCAGACGGTGCTGGAGCTGACCCACAGAGTGAGAGAGCTGAGTGCCTGTGCACAGGAGGCTTCCTGGCAGAGTAGGGTGCCTCTGGGCAGTTACCGATGGAGCTAGGCTTGCCAACCCTTGGAGCCAGAGAGCTGAGTGCCTTCCAGCTGAAGTTTACTGACGGAGAGGGGTGCCTCCAGGCACTTATCAGTAGAGCTAAAGAGCTTTGGAATACTTGCCCCAGCAGGGCAGATGCGGGCATGAGGCTTGAGGGCTGAGAGGCCAAGGAACCTGGAAACAGAAGCTGAAGAGACAAGGAACACAGGGAGCCAAACTGCCTCAGTCTAAAAAGGCATGGTCTCAACCTCTGGGGTCTCAAAGGGTGGAGCCATGGCCTCTGGTGTTTCTAAGGGTAGCGTCACCACTCAGATGGACTGGGAGACTGGTGCACCTAAAGCCAAGGGAGCAGAGTTGCCATCCCAGTGGGCTTGGAAGGCAGAGATGAAGCTCAGGGGTGAGGGACCTGAATCTGGAGAGTGTGGCCAATACCTAGAGTCTGGAGGTCAGGACCATTGTGTAAATGGTCTCAGAGAACAGAGGGTTATTTTTCAAGCCTCGAGGGCTAATGTAATATGTTCTGCTAACTTGCTTGGTACCTGTTATGCCTTCTTTCCCTTCAATTTCTCCCATTTGTAATGGAAATGTCTAGCTTGTGCCTGTTCTGCCATTGTACCTTTGAAAGCAGACAACTTGTATTCTAGATCTCACACATGAAGAGGAATTTTTGGATTTTGGAGTTGGAGTTGATTTAAGGCTTTTGCTGATATGATGGAGTGAATGTGTTTTACATGTGGCAAGGACATGAATTTTAGGGGGCCAAAGGGTGGAGTGTCATGGATTGATTTGTGTCCCCCAAAATACGTGTCAACTTGGTTAGGCCATGATTCCCAGTATTGTGTGGTTGGTGGTCCTCCATTTTGTGATTGTTGTAATTTTCCTGTGTTATAAATCTTAATCTCTGCCTGTGGTTATTGGGGCAGGATTAGATTATGTTAAGAGGATCAGGGTGGAATGTAACACCCTTACTGCATTCACATCCCTGATCCAATGTAAAGGGCATTTCCCTGGAATGTAGCCTGCACCACCTTTTATCTCTCAAGAGATAAAAGGAAAGGGAAACAAGCAGAGAGAGGAGACGTCATACTCCAAGAAAGCAGTGATGGGAGCAGAGCATGTCCTTTGGACCCAGGGTTCCAGAGAAAAGATGCTCTTAGACTAAGGGAAGATTGATGAGAAGGATCTCCCTCCAGAGCCGACAGAGAGATGAAGCTTTCTTCTGTAGCTGAAGTCCTGAATTTGGATTTCTAGCCTACTGAACTGTAAGAAAATAAATTTCTCTTTGTTAAAGCCATCCACTTGTGGTATTCCTGTTATAGCAGCACTACATAACTAAGACAATAGCCTAGTCATGGTGACACCTAAGTTAACTATCACAGTTGATAAATCTGAAAGTAGCAAGGGAATGAGCCACTGAATATTAGCAGAGACAGAAGTTTGTAAGCCAAGAAGACAGCAAGTGCCCAGGCCCTGAGGTGAGAGCCTGCTTCTTGTTTTTAAGAAAGAGAAAAAAGGTCACTGTGGCTGGGTGAAGTGAGGAAAAAGAGGGATGATGGGCAATGGATGAGAAGGGCCAGATCTAGCCTGGCCTTGAGGGCCATGCTCAGGACCGTGGTTTTATTCTGAGTGAATCAAGAAGTAAAGGCGTGACCTGACCTGACTTAGATTTTAAAAGGATCACTCTGGCTTTGTGTTAGAAATAGAAATTATTATTTTTAAAAAGGCTCCTCTTGCTGTGTAAAAGGAAAGGCAGAAGCAGAGGACCCAGTTAGGAGGCTTTTCCACAGCCCAGGCAAGAGGCTTAGACCAGGGGGTAACAGCACAGGAGGGGAGGCTGGTGGGACTACAGTGACATACTGTAAATACATTGAAAGTAAAGCCAATCACGTTTTAAATGATGGATTAGATGTGGGATATGAAAGAGAGGAGACAGGGATGATTGTAAGGGTTGGAAGCCGACAAATTAAGATGGTGATGACTTGGGAGGGAGTGAGTTCGGTGGTAGGAAGGATCTGAAATTTGGTTTAGGCTATGTTAAGTATGAGATGCCTGTTAGATATCCATGTGGAGACAGTGAGTAGGCAATTGGACAAGTTAGCCTGGAGTTAGGGGACAGGTCCAATCTAAAGTCAAGACAGTATTCAGGTGGTGTTTGACAGCCTGAGGCTGGATGAGGGTGCTAACGGTGTGGGTATGGACAGAGATGAGAGAACTAGAAAACTCCAGTGTCAGAGTTTGGGCAGAAACAAGGAATTAACAAGGGAAATTAGGAAAGAATGGCATGTGAGGTAAGAGGAAAATAAAAACAGACCGAAGTCCTTAAAGTGAAAAAAGTTATTCAAGAAAGAAAATTCAGCAATATCGAATGTTATTGATAGGTACGAAGAGGACTGAGAATTGGCCACTGATGTAGCAACATGGAGGTCATTTTTTTGACAACCGTCATTTCAGTGGGATGAATGAAGGAAAGAGATGACCAAAGGGGAAACAAGTCATAGAGTTTTAGGTACAGGGAGTCTAGGTTTTGGGCATGAGATGAGTTCTATGCAGTCTGCATTTGGAAGTATTTGTGACGGTAACATTAAGAACGAGGCAGAGCCCTGGTGGTGCAATGGTTAAGAACTATGGCTGCTAACCAAAAGGTTTGCAGTTCAAATCCATCAGCTGCTCCTTGAAAACCCTATGGGGCACTTCTACTCTGTCTTGTAGGGTTGCTATGAGTTGGAATTGACTCAGTGGCAACAGGTTTGGTTTTGGTTTTAAGAACAAGGCAGGACCTGGCTTGAAGAACTGGTCAGTTTATCAAGGGACTAAGATCAAAAATGGAGAAAGACCAATGCAGGAACTAGGTAAATCTCTAGTTCCTCAAAAAAGCACAAGTTTAGAACAGGACTGGCAGCGAGATTAGCTTGACCCTGAAGGACCTGACTCCTGCACCAGATCTCTATAAGTAGCCTTCAGTAGGAGAGGCTGAGTCACTGTCAAAGTCAAGTGGCTTCACCTGTGGGGGTTGAAGGCCGTGGTAGCAAGGAGCCAGCTTGCTAAATCTCCAGCTCTCAGTAGGGATCAGACAGGGAGACTCTTTGACAGTTGCTTAGACCCCTTGCCTCCTGGCCTCCTTCCATCTGCCTACTCTTGGAATCAGGCCACCACCATTTTGACTTTGGGAAGTTGTCTGACCTCCCTAGTGAGCTGTAAGGGGAGGCTTCGTATGTAACTGCTCATGACTTGATACCTGACGTGTTAGTATTCAGAGTGCTCAGTCAGTTGTGTTTTCCTGTGAATCCTGGCATTGGTTATCCTGCATTTCAATGAATGCTAATGTGTTTCTATATTAATTCCCACATTCATTTGTTCATTCACTTAACATACGTTTATAGAGTACCTCCTCTGTAGCAGGCATGACATTTTTTTCAGTTAAATGGGTCCTTTCTACTACAGCTCTTTTGGTTGTTCAGATTAACCAAACTGTTTAATTCCATCTAGAATCTGGAGAAATGATATATTCCTTTCTCAGGTATCCAATTGTCATGGATTGAATTGTGTCTACTGAAAATATATGTCAACTTGGCTAGGCCATGATTCCCAGTATTGTGTGATTGTCCACCATTTCATCATCTGATGTGCTTTTCCTATGTGTTGTAATCCTACTTCTATGATGTTGATAAGTCATTAGTAGAGGTAGTTATATTAAAACGAGGAAGAATTCAATCTACAAGATTAGTTGTGTCTTTAGTCAGCCTCTTTTGAGATATAAAAGAGAGAAGCAAACAGAGAGGTAGGAGGATCTCATACCACCAAGAAAGTACTGACAGGAACAGAGCATGTCCGTTGGACCCAGGGTCCCTGCACTGAGGAGCTCCTAGTACAGGGGAAGATCGATGACAAGGACCTTCCTCCAGAGCTAAGAGAGGGAAAGGCTTCCCCTTGAGCTGACGCCCTGAATTTGGACTTCTGGCCAACTAGACTGTGAGAGAATAAACTTTTGTTTGTTGAAACCATCCACTTGTGGTATTTCTGTTACAGCAGCACTAGATAACTAAGACACTACTGAACTCATTTTTTGTTCAAATAAGTTTTAAGAGGTAACTGAAAAAGCACTGAAGTTGGATCCAAGAAGCCTTCTCTTTGATGACAGTGCTAACTGCTAGCTAGCTAAAAGTCTCAATGAGATAGTTGCACTTCAGCCATAGGTAAACCTAGGATACAAAACCCCCTTGATGGATTGTTGTGAGGCACAGATGGAATGTTATTCCTATCTCTATTATTTTTTTTTTTTACTATTATTAAATCTAAGTAGTGCAAAGAGTCTGACTGAAGCTGAGCCATCGCCAGACCAACGTCCCAAACTACTTTCCCCTGCCTTTTACTTTTTTTGGCTTCTTCTTTTCAGTCTTTCTGCCATTTTCATGTATGTTCACATCAGTAGGTCTATACCAAATAATAAGTTCAAGGAGTAGTGTGTGTGTAGGAACGGGAAAGTACAGCATACCTCACCCTATACACATGCCAAGGGATTTTGTTTTGTTGTTGTTGGTTAGGTGCCATAGAGTCAGTTCCAACTCATATCGACCCTGTAGGACAGAATAGAATCTGCCCCATAGGGTTTCCAAGGAGTAGTTGGTGGATTTGAACTACCAACCTTTTGGCTAGCAGCTGAGCTTTTAACCAGGGCTCCATGCCAGTGGGTGGTATAGTGGAAAGAGCCTGAGACTTAGTTCTAGCCCTAGTTCTGAGAAACCAAGCGTCAGTTTCCTAATTTGTACAAGGAGAGAAGATGCCTACTTTATAGGATTGCTGTGAGAAGTACATAAAATAAGATATGTGAAGATAATAAGAAGTATAATATTTAGCAATTTAGTGGGCCAAGTAGGAGATGTTGGTGCTGCCAGTCCCTATTACTTACCTTTCAACTCAGCTTCAAACCTGCTACAAGATAATCCAGCACAAGAATTGGCACACAGACTACCTTCAATGTGTGTCCTTTAACACACTATCCTCCAACACTACTTTCAACATATTGCAGCCACCTCTGTGTGCTCCTTGGGGAGTCCTGAGTCCTGCTGACCTGGAGGAAGATGAAAGTTTGTCTCGAAGGAATACTCCCCAAGGAAGGCTGTGATATAATGTGTTAAGCTTGATATGGTCTCTACTTCTCTCAAAATGGATGGTCCTCTGGTTTAAAACATTGAGATGAATATTTAGGGGAAAAGGAATATTTCCAAAGGCAGGAAGATATGTGAAAAGTTGTGAATCTGGCAATGCTTCCTTGGAGAAATAAGAAATCATTTATTATAAGGAGTTGAAGGGACATCTTTAGATTAAGACATTGAGTTACTCAAAAGTGAAGTTAACTTGATGGATTCTCATCTGATGCACAGGCTATCTGACCTTTTCTCACCTCTGAAGGAGTGATTTTTCATCGGAGGAGAAACCTGTCACACCCTTGAGCTGCGAAGCCATAAATCTTTCCACCAACGTGGTAACAGTTTTTCTTGCCACCTTTCTTGATAATCCAGAGTAATTGTTATGAAATATGGGCTTGTCCTGTCTCTCCCAGCTGCAGCCCCCCATCCTCTGCAGGTCCTGGGGAAAGGCAGTGGCTCTATGTTTGTCACTGGGTGTTTGTTAGAAGCACAGCAGATGCTGTTACCAAGAATGTGACATCTTGCTGAAACCGTAGGCACCACAGAGCAGCCCTGAAATCTGAGAGCTGATGGCTCCTCCTGCCTAAAACACATCAGCAAGTGGCCTTTACTTTGTGTTCTCCTTCTTGGGGAGACAGAAAGAAAAAGACCACAGTAAATCATGGGATGGAAATGTTCTTTCAAATATGCTTTTACTTATTGTACAGAAATGTATTGAGCATCTGAAATTATTCAGTAAAGTACAGGGTTAAAAGTTCGATGAAGATAAGCAGTCTGGACATATACATCTTACAACAGTCACAATTACCTAGAACCTAAAATTAACTGAAAGGATATTTTCTCTGAGAAAAATATTGGGAGGCATTAGCTGCAGGGGGTTCAGCGAATGTGGTTTTAAGTCTCCCCTGTTCCTTATGAAAAATGTGGTTAGGTGAGTGGCCATGGGATTTTTTCAGCCCAACATAAGCCCCTGCCAGACCTTGGAAAACGTGAGTGAGGGCTTACCAAATCGTTTAACTCTCCAAAGTGGAGCCTGAAACTTCAACTTAGTGGTTGCAAAAACTGCCTTTTAGAAAACCCATCTTTATGGTCTATACCTGTGTTCCTTGACACTTCCAATGTCATCCTGCTACATTATCCAGAGCTTCTATAATGGTGAGTTGGCATCACTGATACACAGTTGTTCTTCAATTCTGTAATGATGAATAGCCAGTGAGAATATACAGTTGGTTATCTGCAAGGTCTAAAAGGAACCAATCATGGAATGCCAGTGCAAGGCCTCACAAAGTACCTGTGATTGCCAGGCACTCTGCTAAGCACTGAGGATGTAAAGTGAAAGACAAAATTCCTGCCCTCAATGCAAATAGCCAAAACAATCTTGAAAAAGAAGAACAAAGATGGATCAGTCACACTTTCCAATTTCAAAACCTACTCCTAAGCCACAGTAATTCAAACAGTCTGGTACTGGAATGAGAATAGACATAAGGATCAATGGAACAGAATTGAGAGTCCAGAAACAAACCCATGTATCTGTGGCCAATCGATTTTCAAAAGGGTGCCGAGTACACTCACTAGGGAAAGAATAATCTCTTTAACAAATGGTGCTGGGACAACTGGATTCCCATATTTAATAGAATGAAGTTGAACCTCAAACTATATATAAAAATTAACTCAGAATAGATAAACAGCCTAAATATAAGAGGTAAAGCCATGAAACTTTCAGAAGAAAACATAAGAGTAAATTTCATGACCTTGGATTTGGCAATGGATTTTAGATACAATATTAAAAGCATGAACAACAAAATAAATTAGATAAATTGAGCTACATCAAAATGAAAAAATGTTTGTACATCAAAGGAAGTTATCAAGAAAACAAAAAGACAGCCTGAAGAGTGGGAAAAATATTTGACAATCATATACCTGATAAGGGTTTAACATCCAGAATATATGAAGAACTCCTACAACTCAACAACGTAAAGATAAATAACCAAATTTTTAAAATGGGTAAAGAAACTGAATAGACATTTCTCCAAAGAAGCCATTAAAAAAAAAAAAAAAAGGAAAATAACAAGTGGTGAGAATGTAGAGAAATTGGAACCCTTGGGCATTGCTGGAGGGACTATAAATTGTGGTGCAGTCACTGTGGAAAACAATTTGGTGGTTTTTTGAGAAGTGTAACAGAATTACTATATGACCCAGCAATTCCACTCCTAGATATACACCCAAAAGAACTGAAAATAGGGACTCAAATGGATACCTGTACACCAATGTTCATAGCTGCATTATTCACTAGGGCCAAAATTGTCCATCACCAGATGAATGGATAAACAGAAGGTGGTATACCCACATAATGCAATATTATTCAACCGTAAAAAGAAATGAAATTCTAATAATGAACTACAACTTGGATAAGCTTTGAAAACATTATGCTAAAGGAAGTAAACTGGACACAAAAGGGAAAATATTGTATAATTCCATTGACATGAAATAGGCAAATGCATAGACATAGGATGTAGATTAAAGGTTACAGGGGTAGAGGACAAGGAAGGATGGAGAGTTAATGCTTAATGGGTACAGAATTTCTGTTTGCAGTAATGGAAAAACAATTTAGAAATAGATACTGGTGATGGCTGCGCAATATTGTGAAAATAATTGTTGTTAGGTGCCGTCAAGTTGGTTCCAACTCGTAGCCACCTGTGTAAAACAGAACAAAACACTGCCCAATCCTGCACCATCCTCACAATCATTCTTATGCTTGAGGTCATTGTTGCAGCCACTATGTCAATCCATGTCGTTGAGGGTATTCCTCTTTTTTTGCTGACCCTCTGCTTTATCAAGTATGATGTCCTTCTCCAGGGACTCCTTATAATGTGTCCAAAGTACATGAGATATAGTCTCGCCATCCTTGCTTCTAAGGAGCATTCTGGCTGTACTTCTTCCAAGACAGATTTGTTCATTCTTCTAGCAGTCCATGGTATGTTCAATATTCTTCCCCAACACCATAATTCATCTTCTTCATCTTCCTTATTCATTGTCTAGCTTTCACATTCACATGAGGCGATTGGAAATAGAACGGCTTGGGCAGGCATACCTTAGTCCTCAAAGTGAATATAATTAGTGTCACTGAATTGTACACTTAAAGATGGTTAAATGGCAACTTTTATGTGATATATATATATATATATAACCCGTTGCTGTCGAGTGGATTCTGACTCATAGAGACCCTATTAAAAAAAAAAAACTCGTTGCCGTTGAGTCGATTCCGACTCATAGCGACCTTATAGGACAGAGTAGAACTGCCCTATATGGTTTCCAAGGAGAGCCTGGTGGATTCCAACTGCCTACCTTTTGGTTAGCAGCTGTAGCTCTTAACCACTATGCTACCAGGGTTTCCAGAGACCCTATAGGACAGAGTAAAACTGCCCCATATGGCTTCCAAGGAGCACCTGGTGGATTCAAACTGCTGACCTTTTGGTTAGCAACCAAACTCTTAACCACTATGCCATAGATATTTTACTACAATGGAGTTAACAACAGCAACAAAAAAAATCCTGCCCCTAAGAAACTCTAATGGAAAAAGGCTTGTAAACTTCAATTGGCTTCAAGAACAGCAGCATCCTTGGCAGCTCCAGCCCTAGTCTTGCTCATGGATTCTCTGGCTGAACATGTATCTCAGTCTTGGCTGCTGGTCACCCAGTGACTGAAAGCTGGCAAGCTAGGATCTGATAAGATTACTTTAACAATTGCTAGGCAATGATGTCTGCATTATAGTCAAAGGCTAGCAATTTAATTCAAATTTTCATAGTTTACTACGAGGGGACATTGAGTCAAGTGACCCCAAACTAAATTAGGTTAGGATTGTGGGTGTCCATTTCTGAGAGAGTATCGACACCTGAATTAATCTACTAAACTTTGTCAAGCTCTTCCCCTATGCCAGGCATTGTGCTAAAAGTTTTCTATGATTATCTCTCTTAATTTGCAAACCTCTGAAGTAAGTACTATTATTATCTCCCATTTTATAGGTGAGGACGGTGAGTTTCGAGCCAGGACTCAAGCCCAAGATGTCTGGCACCAATCTCCCATCCCAAGCCTCATGATAAAACATTTCCTCCGTCGTGCAAGATTGATTCAGACACATTACATCGTTCCCTGATGAAAGTTTATACATCCTGAAGGGCTGTAGTGCACCCATGTAACGTAACTTATTCAACAGAGCATTGAAGTTCTACAAGGAGAAGTGGGGGAGCCACAGATGGCAGGACACAGGACAGCATTATGAAAGAAATAAAAGGATAACTCCTAGATCCCACTTTGGTCAATTCCTTCACCTCCCTCTGTGTAGAATGCTATTGAATGGGATTTAAAATGCAAATCTTCTTTCTTATCCTTGTGATGAACACAATAAGGACTTAGAAATTTGCCCAGACCTAGAAATTTGCCCACAGTAGTAGGAGAAATAAGGAACCCTGGTGGTGCAGTGGTTAAGAGCTAAGGCTGCTAACCAAAAGGTTGGCAGTTCAAATCCACAAGCTGCTCTTTGGAAACCCTATGCAGCAGCTCTATTCTGTCCTGTAGGGCCACTTAGAGTCAAAATCAACTCAGAGGCAATGGGTTTGGCTGCTGATCTTTTAGCTGCTAACTGAAAGGTTGGTGGTTCAAACTCACTGTACACTCTGCAGGAGAAAAGACCTGGTGATCTGCTCCTATAAAGATTATAGCCTTGGAAACCCTATTGGGCAGTTCTACTCTGCCCTGTAGGGTCACTGTGAGTCAGAATTGACTCAACGGCAATGGGTTTGTAGGAGCAATAAGATGTATACTTAAGTTTCTACCCTAAAATCTCAGTTGGTTAAACATGGTCTATTTCTTGTAACTTTCTTACCTTTACCTGTGATGTTGTTTTCTCCATCTGGATTACTCCTTACATTCTTTTTGCCTTTCTCCTCCTAGATAACTCCTTCCCATTTTTTAAGATTCAGCTCAAGGGTCACATCCTCCAAAAAGCCATCCCTTAATCCCAGGCTTAATCAAGTGGCCCTCCTCCTCTGTGTCCCCCACCATCATAGCATCATAACTGCCTGAGCGCTTCATTATATTATACAATAAGCTATGAACTCCTTTAATACAGAGACTGTCACTTATGCTTTTTTGTATATTAAGCATGTAACAGAGTATAAATATATATTAGGTGGTCAATAAATGAATGAATGAATTCTGGCATAGGCTAGGTAGTTTTGTCTGCTTATAACCACAGACCACCTGCTTCAACTTAGCTATCAGTCACTTGGTTGTAGTAGAGAACACATCCATCCTCACAACTGGAGGAGAATTTTGTTGTCTAACAGAATTTTAAACCTGGAAAGGATAATAAACAAGCCTAACCTCTTCTTTATAAAGACGAAGAAACAGAGGCTGAGTGGAGTGAAGAGCTTTCCCCAAGGCCACCCAGATACTCAGGGTCAGAACTGGGAATAGAACCTAGAATTTCTGATTGCTAAGCCAGAGGTCTTTGCCATTTCACTAGATTCTCCCCCAGTGAGAGGAACGATATTTTCCCTGATGGATAGATTCATCTACACTTAAGAGATTCTCAAATAAATGAAATTACAAACTGAAAGCAGATTCATTTTCCCACATATTATGGGAAACAACTCACAGAGTTTTTGGCTCCTGACAGTGTTCAACATTACTCCTAAATTGTTTCTTTGGAAGGTGTTTTAAAAATTCAATTACTCCAAGGTTTTGCTTATTTTTTTCCAAATAATTTGGTGCACATAAGAAATAAAAAAAGAAAATGTGTTAGAGACAGCTTCCTATCTCTGAATGGACAGCTGAGGGCATCTGCCGTAAGGAAGATTCTCGTTTCAGCCAGAACTTTGATTTTTAGTAAATCTGTTCAAAAGAATAAAGTGGCTGTTCTTCTCTTTGGTAAAATCCACTGGCAGCTCACAAAGTATTTTGTTGATAGAAATGTTAGCAAGCAATGGCGGGCATGCAGCCTGCAGCCTCTGAAATGTAGCATAAGACCTGCCAGTCACTAAAATTAAAACATCACTTTAGGGGACGTTAAGTCTGGTATGGTTTGTATAACACTTTGATATGTAGGGATGGTGGCCAGTGCATTGGAAAGAACAAGGGCTATGGAAGCAGAAATATCTGCTCAAGTTCAAGTCTGTATGTATTAATTCCGTTATGCTTGGTAAGAGGATAAATCCTCTTAGTCTCATTCGTTCATTCAAGAACTGTTTAATGAGAATTGTCTTGCTATGTAGTACTGTTGTAAGAGAAAAGCCACAAGTGGATGGCTTCAACAAACAGAAGTTTATTCTCTCACAGTCTAGTAGGCTAGAAGTCCAAATTCAGGGCATCAGCTCCAGGGGAAGGCTTTCTCCCTCTCTGTCAGCTCTGGAGGAAAGTCCTTGTCATCAATCTTCCCCTGGACTAGGAGCTTCTTAGTGCAAGGACCCTGGGTCCAAAGGACTTGCTCTTTTCTTGGCACTACTTTCTTTATGGTATGAGAGCCTCCTGTCTCTCTGCTTGATTCTCTCTTTTATATCTCAAAAGAGATTGGCTTAAGACACAACCTAATCTTGTAGATTGAGTCCTGCCTCATTAACACAATTGCTGCTAATCCTGCCTCATTAACACCATAGAGGTAGGATCCACAACACATCAAGAAATAACATCAGATGACAAAATGGTGGACAATCACATAATACTGAGAATCATGGCCTAGCCAAATTGATATACATTTTGGGGAGACATAATTCAATCCATAACAAGCTTGTGCTCGGTGCAGGCTCTATTCTAGGTACTGGATGAGCAGCAGTGAGCAAATGAGAAAAAAAGCTACCCTCACTGAGCTTATATTCTAATAGAGGGAGACAAACAACACACAAAAGAGTTAGAAAACACGTAGTATGTTATTTTGTGATTAGTGTTCTGCAGAAATACTCCAGGAGAAATACTCTGCGGAGAGGAAGAGCTGAGAAGAGACCAATTTTAAATAGAATGATCAGGAAAGATGTCATTGAGAAAGGGACTTTTGAGAGACAGTTGAAGGGGTAAAAGAATGAAGCAGATAGGCAAATGGGGGTAAGTGTTCCAAGCACAGAAAATGGAAAGTTCGAAGGCCCTGGGGCAGTTTCTGGTGTGTTCAAGGAGCACCAAAAAGACTGAGTGCCTAGGGTATTGGGAGAGATGGGGAAAATTATAGAAGTTGAGATCAAAGAGGCATAAGAAGATAGGAAAAGGACAAGCAGAGGGTCAGAACTCACAGGGTGTCCCAGGCTGTTATAAAGACTCTGGCCTTTTTTCTGAGGCAGATGGGAAGCTGTTGGAGAGTTTTGAACAGAGGAGTAGCTTTTGATCTGACTCCAACTTCTAAAGATGTGAAGAGTAGACTGTAATAGGGGAAGGGTGGAAGCATGCTGAGGTTATTGAAATGACCCACGCAAGAGAGTATGTTGACTTAGACCCTAAGGGTAGCCATGGAGAAAGTGAGGGGATCAAATTCTGACTATATTTAAAGATAGTGTCATCAGGATTTGCTGACAGATTGGATGTTGGGTATGAGAAAAAAGAAGTCAAGATTACCTTTGAGGTTTTTGACCTGAGCAATTTAAAAGACGGAGTTGTCGTTAACTGAAATGCAGAAAACTATGGGAAAAGCAGGTTTGTTGAGAAAACCAGTGTTTAGTCTTAGATATATTAAGTTTGAGATGTGTCTTAGTTTCTTAGCGCTGCTGTAACATTAATACCACAAATGGGTGGTTTTAACAAACAGAAACGGATTTTCTCACAGTTGAAGAGATTAGAAGTCCAAATTCAGGGTGCTGGCTCTAGGGGAAGGCTCTCTGTTCATTCTGGGGAAAAATCCTTGCCTCAGCTTCTCCACTGTTCCTCTTGGGGTTCTTTGGAGGTCTCCACATGGTATGTATCTTCCCCCCTTCTCGCTTGCTTGTCTCTGTGCTTAATCTGGTTTTACATCTCAAAAGTGCTTGGGTTTAAAACACACTCTACACTGATATGGCCTCATTACGTAACAAAACTCTATTCCCAAATGGATTATATCCACAAGTATAGAGGTTAGTATTCCAACACATATTTTGGGGGAACACAATTCAATCCATAACAAGACATTTATTAAACAACTAAGAGAAGATACTTGAATAGGCCATTGGGTCTAATTTGTAGAAGAAAATATAGACTATAGGTTTAAATCTGCATCTAGGTGTTATTTAAAACCTTAAGACAGAATGAGATCATTCAGGAAAGAGCAGTCATCCAAAACTGAATCTTAGGCACTCAAGAGGTGGGTACTAAAAACAGCTAATATCCTTGTAGTACTTATTGTGTACCAGGCATTGTTCCAAGTGATTTTACATATTCATTCAACATATTAATTAATTCATGACAACCTTATAAGGCAAATACTATTATTACCCCCATTTTATAAATGAGGGGAAGACTTTAAGTAATTTTGCCCAAGGTTAGACACCTACTGTGTTGTGTGGTCAGAATTCAAACCTGGACTCTGTAGCGCCAGAGTCTGGGATTTTAACCACCTCTAACACCGCTTCTCCAGGTACTGGAGTGAGGTGCCAGCAATAGGGGAGACTGAGAAAGGACAGCCAGGGAAGTGAGAGAAAACCCAGGACAGTATAAGGTGCTGGGATCCAAGGGAAGTGTTTCAAGGAGGAGGGGAGTGATCACCCATGTCAAATGCTGCCGATAGGTCAAGTAAAGATGAGGACTAACAATAGCAACATGGAGCCATCAGTGACTTTAACAAGAGAGTTTGTTGGCGTGGTGGTGCTAATGCCAGATTGGAGTGGGTTCAAGAGAGACAGGGAGTTTAGACAGCAAGTTTTGACAACTCTTGCGAAGACTTTTGGTATACAGGGAAACATATAAGTGGGCAGTAGCTGGGGTGGTATGTGGAATCAGCTGAAGGTTTTTTTTAAAAGATAAGAGAGCAGATAGCATAAAACTGTTGAGAATGAAGCAGTAGAGAGGGAAGAATTGATGGTGAAGGACTGTTCATCCACATTAAGGGGAGAGAAGCAGAGTCTATGAGGGCAGATGATGGTAGTGGAATAAATGTGATGGTAGGATTTTGAGAAACCACTCTTTTGATTGTATCTATTTTCAGTTCCTATGTTTCAATTTCCTTATCCACCAATAGGGGATTATAATGCCTCTTCCAACGTTGTTGTGAGGATTAAATGAGATGACATATACCAGCATGAGGCCTGGTACAACCTATGGGCTCATTATAGCAATCCCTTCATCTTCCTTCTTATTGGTTATTGCTATTGTGTTATTAACATTCAGTTAGCACTTATAATGTCACAGACACTGTGCTAAGTACTTCGTACATATTCCTCAGAGAATGAGTCTTTCGTGTTAGTGGGATCTTTACTGAGGCTTCCCCGCTCTTAGAAGGAACCCGTTTGGGTTTTGGTTGACTGGTTCTTTTCCTCTTCATATCCTAAACTTTCTTCAGCCCCGTGGGAGAAGACTTTATCTGGTCCAGGTGTTTAACCTTTATTCTTTCAGACTCACTGGGAGGGTAGAGCCATATGGCTGGGATCCAAAGCCCACTTTCACTCTAAAACTCTTTGTGGCATAAGATGAAGCGTGGTAGACGGAGCTAAGCCATTCTCCAAGCCTGGGTCTAGTTTATGTTGGTTCCACTGAAACTAATTCAACATGGTCAGGGTTCCCCCAAAGAGCATCTGGCATTGTCCAAGGCTGAGGCACAGCACAAGCTTTCTTATCCTTCTGCTTCAGGCGAAGGGAGGAGTGGGGAGGAGGAATGATGACCAGCCCCTGAACATCAATGTTCTCCATTGGGAAAGATAAGTTAGGACTAGAGTGCCTGGGAGGTCTACTCTGGCATAAACATTATGGAGTTTTCATCACTCAGACATGTTCTCTTTTACTCTTTGAAATGAGTACAGATTTCTCTACTTAGGGCCCTCTTTTCAAAATCTGTCAGTCAGGAGAAACCCCAGTCCTCCTAACCAGAGAGCTTCGATGAGAGTGGATTCCCATTCAATTCTCACGAATCTGTTTTTAAGGGAAAGCAGCAATAGGCAATGCCTTTTCCTTGCTCAGGAATTTCAATCGATCTGTGACTCTGGTTTTCATAGCTGAGCTGAAAATTAGGGCTTCCCCAGAGATATTAAGTATCATGATCTGTGTAATGACATGGATGCTTGGAATGATCCTGGTGTTTTAAAATATAACCTCAAGGTGAAGAGTCCCAGAAGTGAACAAATACTAGTGCAGAATTGCTGTTATTGTGTGCCACTGAATTGATTTCAACTCATAGTGACCCTATAGGACAAAGTAGAACTGCCCCATAGGGTTTCCAAGGCTGTACATCTTTACAGAAGCAGACTGTCAACATCCTTCTTTTATGGAGTGGCTGGTGGGTTTGAACCGCTGACCTTTTGGTTAGCAGGCAAGAACTTTAACCATTGCGCCACCAGGGCTGCTCCCCATAAAAAAAAAAAAAAGTAACCAAAAACCGTTTGCTTTCAAGTCGATTCCAATTCGAAGCAACCCTATAGGACAGAGTAGAACTGCCCCATAGGGTTTCTAAGTAATGGCTGGTAGATTCAAGTGGCCAACCTTCTGGTTAGCAACCAAGCTTTTAACAACTGCGCCACAAGGACACCCCCTATAGTAAGTACCTTATATAAAAAATAAAGATCTCCTTAGGATAGAGGATCTTTATTTTCATATGAGGTGCCTACTATGTGACATACATTGAACTAGATAGTATACATACATACCAGATCACTTACTTCTTGCAGCTTTCCTATGTTAGTAGCATTAGCGTTAGTATCCCTAAGTTGCAGATGAAGAGAGAGACTCAGAGAGGGTAAGGAAGTTGCCCAAAGTCACGCAGCTAATAAGCGATGGAGGTCACTTTTGAACCTCAGTCTCCTCAAATTTATCTAAGCCTCAGTCTATCTAAAATCCTTTAACTTTTAACCACCGAATGATATTAGCCCCCGTATTGATTTCAACAGTGTTGAACATGCCTGAGGGTTGCAGAATCCTTCTGTGACCCTATGCCTTATAATGCCCATATGGCTCCACCTGGAGTCATTCTTGAAGCTACAAGTTCATAAATAATGTCTCTTCAACTTGGTTAGGCTCACAGTGCCAGTGGGAGACAGATGACCTACGGCTCTGCACAGTATCATTGCAGGCGAATGTGTTACTTGGTAGTCTTGGGTTGCCATCCCCTGGAGTGTTTTGATGCGATCAGTTGTCAGTTTCAGGTCTGCTGTTTCTCTCACCAGAAGCCCAGCCAGTGGAAGATGACAACTCTAGAGCCCTGCCGGTGTTAGGGGGGCTATCGCACTCTGCGAATGACATAAAGGAGTCCGTGTTCATCTGGGGAATCTCAGACAAAGCAGCCCTGAGGAAAAGCGTCTCTGTCAATGAAGGTTTGTTTCACTTGCAACAGGAAAAGCAGCCGCAGCCACGACAGCAGCAGCAGCAGCGACCGGAGCCAGTGCACAGGCTGGGGAAAGGTACAGGCAGACTGAAGCTGTCCCACGTGAGTAGCATGTATGATTTCTCTGCAGCTGGGAAAGAAATGCTGGGGAGGGGGCTTGGCTGGGAGGTGGGTGTGCATGTGTGGGTTGGGGCATTTTGTGTGGCTGAGGGTGGGAGGGCGGTTTACACCATTAACAAGTACATTTGAGATCTGTCCTCTTCGTCCAAAAAAAGCTGCGGTGTGTGCCTGCACGCACTCTCATTTTCTCCGCTGATGGTAACAGATGTAAACAGCAGGTGGGCAATATTTCCTTTGTATTTTTACTATTATTATTTGTCCTTCTTCTTCATCCTTGGGAGTGGGCTGCATAGCCTAACAACACCTCAGCCAGAAGGAGCCTTCCCAAGTGGAAAGACTCCCCAGAGGGTTTCTTTCCCAAGTTTCTTTTGCAGACCTGTGGATCCTTTTCCTTTGACATTGTGCAGCTTCTCCAGGAGGGCTGTTTACAACCAGTTAGCTTCATCGACTTTTGTATCTTCTGTTCCGAGCTCGAGTCGCCTGTAGTAAACCAAACCAAACCCAATACAATTTAAAGCCACTCAGTTGCCACCATTAAGAGAGTTTAGTGAGCCCAGTTCAGGCATCAAAAACCTGGGTTACATTTTGTATTTTCTGCATCCTCTCAGCCCAAGGAAAATAAGCAGGTCTCTCAGGGCTGACAGTGTCAATGTGGTCTTGAACTTTGGGAAAGCTTTTTTTAAAAAAATCAAGCTCTGGAATTTACAATCTGTGAACATTGGCTAGATTGAAGTTGAAAAAGGCAGGAGAGGATGTTTTTGTTTTAAAGCGCTCATGGGGTTATGCTGAGCAAAAGAGTACCTGGTCATAAACTTGCTTGTATTCTGGTTGCCTGAAGACACAGTTTCCCCTGTCTTCCTTCTTCCCACTCTTTGATATTGCTGACCTTATCATGATGAATGTTTAGATGCTTGAGCACTGGCGGTGAATGTACAAGTTTATCTTCTCTAGGAGGAAGGGGAAAGGATGGAGCCAAGGAGGGACTTTTTGCTTCCCCCAAGAGCAGGCACTAGCAGTTGTGTGGGATGAGGGTGGAAGTCTCTGAGGGCAGACCATCAGATACTTGGGTGCAGAATTAAATGCTAGTGTGCTGGAGGTTCAGGGCACCCACTCCTAAGTTGCTATGGGACATGCAATGAAATATGAAGCACGGAATGGGCTTCATGGCTTTAGGGGTAAGAAGGAACCATCTGTCTTCTGTAGGGAGTCCTTTCACTGAGGCAGTGCTTCCAACCTTTCTCACACCGAGGCACTCTGGGGTAACGAGATGAGCCTGCTCAAAGCTGAAGATGAACAGCTGGGGGCCTCAAGTGGCCATCCATTTGGCAAGGGTGTGGGATTTGGGACATTAGAACAACCGGAAGCCATCCATGCACAGTGGTGTACCTGGGCATAGAACTTGGGAGGATCTAACTTAAGCAACCTGGGGAAAGTCAAAGAAATAGAGCAAGATGACTAATCTTAAACGTCCATGCTTTGTTAGTATTTATTTTTGCTATTACCAGTCACAATGCTTTGCAGAAACATTACCATGTGTTGTTTTGTTTTTTATTTAAAGACATTCTCCTAATCTCACCCACTTAACAAGTCTAATTGTTTTCTGTGCTCTCTCCCAGTCTTGGTCCAAGTATGCCTTTTTTTACACAAGTTTAACTGCAGTCCAGACACACTCATCTGCTCTGCTTCCTTCTCCAGTGTTATTCCATGAATACTTTCTCTTCTTCCTGTACAGCTTTCAGGTGGATTTGTAATTATGGCTGGCTTAAGCGGATTAATCCCTTAAGTGGATACGCCATAATCATTTAGCCATTGTTGGGTATTTAGGAGGCATCCACGTTTTCCATGACTACAATTCCACTCTGAGCATTTCTGTGAAGGTGTCGTTTTTACTTTGATTTCCTTTTAAAAATTATTTTAGGGATGAATTCTCTCAACATCGAGATTACTGAGGTAAAAAAAATATGAAAATTTTTGCGGTTTTTCATGCCTATCACCAAACTGTTCTCTGAAACACATTTCCGTTGTCCAAAATCACCGGTGTTATGGTCTAGATAAATACCAACTTATCTAGAGTCACATGCACATTCGATTCTAATTCTCTCCCTCCCCCTCTCCCCGCCACCAAATTGGGAACTATAAAAAGGGACTGGTCGTTTTTTTTTTTTTTTCAAAGCTGGCTTTTGAATCTAGTTGAGCTAGTCAGTAGTATCCTCTATATGATGAGCCTGCAGCTGAGAAGTGTCCCTTGCTTTGTCAGTGACCCCCATGAGGAAATCAAGTTTATCAGCTCTCTTTGTACATCTGTAAAGGGCAAAACCTTTGTCCTGTGCCAGGGCCCCTGAGAAAGATAAGCAAGGCTCACAGGAGGGCAAGCCAGCTTAGAATTCTCTCCAAATCCTGGAGCTCAATCCTGAAATCTTCTTCGACCCTCCTGTCTTCCTCCCCTACCTTGACAGAGCCAGGGTAGATTTAAACTCTTTTTCTGGGCAGGATTTAAGACTGAGGCCTGGCAGAGTGTGTTATGGATTAAATTGTGTCCCCCTAAAATATGTGTTGAAATTCTAACACCTATATCTGTAGATAGGAGCCCTGATGGTACAAATGGCTAAGCACTTGTCTACTAAGCGAGATGTTGGTTGTTTGAACCCCACACAGCTGCTCTGTGGGAGAAAGACCTGATGACCTGCTTCTGTAAAGATTACAGCCAAGGAAACCCTATGGGGCAGTTCTACTTTGTCACCTGGGGTCACTCTGTGTCAAAAATGATTCTACCGGCACACAACAACAACATATCTCTGGATATAATCTAATTTAGTGTAATGTAATCACTTTGCATAATGCAATCTAATGGGATGTGGTCAATCAGTATAAGTCATAGCCATGTAGAGTGGATCCTAAACTGAGTAACTTCTGAATTATACAAAGAGCAGGATAGGCTCAGAGACCTGTGCGCAGACTCAAGGGAAGACAGACGCCCAGAAACTTCAAGACTTGTTGGCTGCTAGAAGCTGAACTAGACAAAGAAGAGCCTCCCCCTAGATCCACACCCTGAGTTCGAACTTTTAGCCTCCTGAACTGTGAGAAAATAAACTTCTGTTCTTTAAGGCTACTCACTTGTGGTATCTCCGTTACCCAGCACTAGGGAACTAAGAGAAAATGAAAACGAGGTCACTGGGAAAGCGAAGACAAGCAAAGCTTACTGGGAACAAAGTGCAACATGTTTTAGGGTCTCTGCTGCCTCGTGTACTTCTCCCAAATGCATGTGTTTTAATGATAGACATCAGACAAAGCTGAATGCCAACGCATATCAAACAAGAGCTGTGGAATGCTTCCTTTTCTGTTCCTACCTCCTGTAAGGACACATCTATCAACAACTTATTTGTTCTTTTATTTTCTCTTCCCTTGTATCTCATCAGTTTTGAGACTCATCTGTGCCTGTCTGACCTCCTGTGAAGCTCACTAGAAATTGCCTCAGTGCTAATATCTTCCGTTCATCCGACGATTATTTGTGCAAAGGCTAAGAGTGCCCAGTTGGAGCCACCCAGCAACTCAGCACGTATTCACTCACCCTGACCCATGTACATGGGAAATGACAGTGTCTTGGGAGCAATGTTTTCCTACCATCTATAAATGTGTTGGATAAACGTGAGGTTTTATAAGGGGGTTTATTGACTCTTTCAGAGTCCCTGGGTGGTACAAACGGTTAATGTGCTTAGCTGCTAATGGAAAAATTGGAGGTTCAAGTCCACCCAGGGGCATCTTGGAAAAGAGGCCTGATGATCTACTTCCAAAAATCCAGCCACTGAAAACCTAATGGAGCACAGTTCTACTTTGACACACATGGGTTGCCAGAAGTCAGATTTGACTCAACAGACTGGTAATTGACTCCTTTAGTTTGCAATGGCTGCAGAAAACCAATGGTCCACTGGAAGTTGGTCACTAATCTGAGTCTGAATTCAAGGGGAGGTGATGAGGCAGTGGTCTGAGAAGGGAAGGAAAATTGCTACTCCCTCAAACAACAGTCAGACCAGGAGAATAGTACATTTACGGCCGGCTCGAATGATAAAGCTTTTGTCTGCTAAGCAGGGGACAAGGGGCTTTTAAATTGTAGCACAAGTGTTTAAGGAAGACATTAGGAAGGACTTAAAAGAAAAAAAATTTTTTCTTTCCTCCATAATACTCTGTAGTTCCCATAACACTCCTCAATATTTATTGTATTATTGGTTTAAGGTCTAGCTTTCCTGCAAGATTTTACTCCAAGAGGGCAGAAATTATTTCTGATTTGTTCACTGTTGCATCCCCCAAATTTTACCCAGTAATAACAGCTTCCACTTACCTAAGGCATACCGTGTGCCCGGCTATGTTCTAAGTTCTCTGTATACAGTATTGCATTTAATCTTCAGAACAACCCTGTGTGGTTTACATTATTATTTGCCTTATACAGATTTAAAAAGTTTATGCTGGAGAATAGATGGGGCTTTGTTAGGAGGGAGAGGCTTGAGAAGGAGACATGGAGGAAGACAGAAGGTGTCACATCATGTGAAGTGACAGGGTCACAACTTGATCCCAAGCAGTCCAGCTCCAGTTCTCAGTCACCACACCATCAACACTTATTTAACATCCACTGAGAGAATGATTCAAAGTCTGAAAGAACTTCGGAATACTACTGGACAGCTAAAATGTGCTAGTAGTATTAATAGTAACAAGGTTCAAGTGATATTTATGACCGTAGTAACTAACACCATTTACTACATGCCAGACACTTAACAAGAAGCTTTTTGCACGGATTTTGACTTAACCCTCACGACAGCTCTATACAATGGCCACCATCCTTATCTTTATTTTACCAATGAGAAAACTTGGGCTCAGAGAT
The DNA here is from genome assembly GCF_024166365.1 of Elephas maximus indicus. NCBI lineage: Eukaryota > Metazoa > Chordata > Mammalia > Proboscidea > Elephantidae > Elephas > Elephas maximus. The sequence goes on along the minus strand of NC_064837.1, from coordinate 38,071,598 downwards.
GTCAAGCAACTTGTCTAAGGTTTACAGAAATAGTGAGTCTGACTCTGAGGTCTGTTACCTATGATCACACTTCCCAGATGGGCTGGTTAGCACTGGAGCAAGGCCAAAGAGGAACAAGAGTTTCCCTGGGACCATAGAGTTAGGCCCTATGACTTCTTCTGAACTCTTCCAATCTAAGCTTCTGGGATGGCTTTTAAATCACCCTCCCATGGTGAAACAGGTCTCAGACCATGTCCGGTACCTCCCCAAAGCCAAGTTCCTAAAGGAAGAAAGAGGCTCTGAAAAAATGTCACCATCAGGCAACTCATTGGTGTACTTGTAAGAAAAAGACAAGCATCACAACTAAGCGTGTGGCTTTGTTCAGTGCTCTCGACCCGTGCTGTCCAATATGGGAACCATTAGCCACGTGCGACTCTGGAGTATTTGCAACGTGGCTAGGCCAAACTCAGATGTGCCTTTGGTGTAAAAATACAGCACAGATTTAAAAACTTAGTACAGAAATGTGTGAGCAATCTCAATAAATTTTATTGATTACATATTGAAATGACAGTGTTTTAGGAATAAAAAAAATAGTGGGTTAAATAAAATATTAAAACTACGTTTACCTGTTTATTTTGACTTTTTTTTAATGTGGCTGTTGAAAAAAGCAAAAACAAAAAATAGTTGTCGTCCAATAGATTCTGACTCATGGCAATCCCATGTGTGTCAGAGTAGAACTATACTTCACAGAGTTTTCAGTAACTGGTTTTTTTTTTTTTTGGAAGAAGATTGCCAAGCCTTTCTCCTGAGGCATCTCCAGGGTGAGTTTGAACCACCAACTTGAACCACCAACCTTTCAGTTAATGAGCTGTTTTCATCACCCAGGGACTCAATGTGACTACTAGAATATTTAAAATTACATATGTGGCTGGCATGTGTGACCCCACGTTCTTTTTCTCTTGGGCAGTGCTACTCTGGACTGTTCTCTCTTCCTTGATGTCTCCTCCATCTCGTGACCTCTCCTTCTCACATGAGGCCTCAGATAGCCTTCACCAGATGTTAGTTTGGCCTCTCTCTTAAGACCAGAGCCAAGAATCTCAGCTCTGATCATACATTCCCTTCCATAAAGATCTATGAAAGACTGTCACGTTTGGCAAAGTTTTCTGTAATTGAATGAAACTGTGACATTTCCCAAGGGGAATATTCCCTTTTTCCATAACACATAAAGAGAAGGTCCAATAAGCTGGCACAGAGAAAGAAAAGCTTTTGAAATGATTTGTTTTTTTTAAAAAGTCAACAGCTTTACTCAGCTCACAGGCTGAGAATGAATTTATTAACCAACAAGCACGGAAGAGCGCAACCCCAATAAAGCAGAAATTCAGAGCGGAGATCTACACCAGCCTGTCTTTCTGAAATACAGGCTTCCTAGAAAGACTGTGGGTATCTGGAGAGTCAAGATGTTAGAATGTGGTCAATGTCCTTGGAATTTCCCATCACGTACAGGATAAAACTCAAACACCTTAGTATGCATGAATCCAAGCCTTTTTGTCTTTCCAATTTCATTTCCCACTACTGCCCTCCATATGAGCATAAGTATTGTTTATTAAACTTAAAATGTGCAGTGGGCTCCTGGGCCCCCCAGCCTGGATAATGCTTTTACCTCCTTCTGGGGTACTTCTCCCACCCATATGCACCCAATGAGACATTACTTATTCTTCAGGACATAGTTCAGAGATCTTTGCCTCTGTGAAGCATCCCTTGACCCTTGTATCCATCAGGATCCCAGCAGGAACTGGATGGCACACTCCAGTGAATTGCTAGTAGGAATTTAATGATGGTACTGTTTACAAAGGTTTGGTCAGGGTTAAGGGAAACCAATAAGGAATGGTGAAGCAGCTCAAAGTTAGCAGCTTTCAGAAGCCATTATCACCCCTAGGACTGAAAGGAAAAGAGGAATATGGCTGGATTTATAAGAAAGGCTTTTTAACAGAAGCTATTTTATTTTATTATTATTTTTTTTTTTATGGTCTCTCATATAGCAGTGCAGCCACTGCCAATGTGTGTTGTGACAGGGAGGGACCTCTCTCACCTTCACCCTCTGATCTTCTGCTGTTGTCTTACATTGGCTGAACTAAAACCGGAAGCCAGAGAACACGGGCGCCTAGGAGATACAATGCATAGAGGTCTGCCCTGCAGAGCACAGAGACAGAACAGGATGGGAAAGGGTGAAGGATGCATCTAGAGGGCCAAATAGAGACTATATATTATAGCTGATTATTTCATTGCCAGATACACTTACTCCCTTCTCAATACCCCTGAGCAGTGCTGCATATACTGCAAGGTAATGCTTATATTGTATTGGGGTTGTTCCCAACTACACGTGAAATAATGAGATTCTTGAAGCTCAGACTCATTCCTCTCATTCATACATGTATTCCTAACATATAGCAAAATACCTGGTGGGGAGTAGGTATTGAACAATTATGGAGTGAATGAATGTGTTCCTCTGTCACATACTCCCTCCTATCATCCCTTTGGAATTCGAGCCACCTATAGTGATTCTAGAATGAGAATTTCTCAACAAATTTGGTTTGTCCCCCCCCCTTTTTTTTTTTAATTTTATTGTGTTTCTGGTGAAAGTTTACAGCACAAATTAGTTTTTCATTAAAAAATTTATACACGGATTGTTTTGTGATATTGGTTACAATTCCTGCAGTGTGTCAGCACTCTTCCCCTTTCCCTTTCTGCCCTAAGTATATTGGTGGTTTTTGACTATGTGGTTTTTATCTTTTTTAATTTCTCATACAAAAATCTATACACATATTGTTATATGACACTACTGCAATCCCTGTAATGTAACAGTGTATTTTCCCTTTCCACCCCGGGTTTCCTGTGTCCCACCATGCAGCTCCTGTCCTTTGCTGCCTTCTCATCCTACCTCTGGACAGGAAACGCCCATTTGGTCTCATGTATCTGCTTGAACTAAGAAGCACACTCTTCACAAGTATTATTTCGTGTTTTATAGTCCAGTCTAATCTTTATCTGAAAAGTGGGCTTTAGGAATTGTTTTAGTTCCGGGTTAACGGAGTGTCTGGGGGCCATGGCTTCAGAGGTTCCTCCAGTCTCCGTCAGACCATTAAGTCTGGTCTTTTTCTGTGAATTTGAGTTCTGCTCCATACTTTTCTCCTGCTCCGTCAGGGGCTCTCTGTTGTGTTCCCTGTCAGGGCGGTCATTGGTGGTAGCCGGGCACCATCTAGTTCTTCTGGTCTCAGGCTGATAGAATCTCCGGTTTATATGGGCCTTTTGTCTTTTGGGCTAATATTTTCCTTGTGTCTTTGGCGTTGTTCCTCCTCCTTTGCTCCAAGTGGGTTGGGACCAACTGATGCATCTTAGGTGGCCTCTTGCAAGCTTTTAAGACCCCAGACACCACTCATCAAAGTGGGATGCTAAACATTTTCTTAATAAACTTTGTTATGCCAGTTGACCTACATGTCCCCCGAAACCATGGTCCCCAGGACCCCAGCCCCTACTACTCTGTCCCTCAAAGTGTTTGGTTGTGTTCAGGGGACTTCTTAGCTTTTGGTTTAGTCCAGTTGTGCTGACTTCCCCTGTATTGTGTGTTGACATTCCTGTATTTTAAGATGATTCTAGTCTACTATATAGTTAGTGAATTCCCCTTTTCTTCCCTCCCCACCCTCGTAACCATCAGAGAATGTTTTCTTCTGTGTTTAAACCTTTTCTTGAGTTCTTACAGTAGTGGTCTCACACAACATTTGTCCTTTTGCAACTGACTAATTTTATTCAGCATAATGCCTCCCAGATTCATTAATGTTGTGAGATGTCTGGCGCATTCATCATTGTTCTTTATTTTTGTGTAGTATTCCACTGTGTTTATGTACCATAATTTGTTTATCCATTCATCTGTTGATGGGCATCTATGTTGTTTCCATCCTTTGCTATTGTGAACAGTGCTACAATAAACATGGGTGTCCATATATATATATATGGACACCCATAATAGGTCTATATCTATTCGTGTGATGGCTCTTATTTCTCTAGGATATATTCCATGGTCCTCTTACTTGAATACAATCTAGGGAGATAAAATGGTTCAAGAAAATGATTCTTTAATGTCTCCTATACTGTATTTAGAGCCCTGGTGGTGTAGTGGTTAAAAGCTTAGCTGCTAACCAAAAGGTTGGCAGTTGGAATCCACTAGCCACTCCTTGGAAACCCTATGAGGCAGTTCTACTCGGTCCCATAGGGTCACTATGAGTCAGAGTTGACTCAACAGCAATGGGTTTTTTGTAGGTTATAATTGGTGGTACATGAAGTTCTGAAGAATTGAGGGACTTGAATTTAAGTGGTAGAAATCAGCAGTAAGTTCAACCAACCATGAAAATAAATGTTTGTGTAGGTGCCCAAGAGAAATCAAGCAATTGTTTGAATGAGAATCAGGCAGCAGAAGTAAAAAGTATATACTGTAATATCATGTTCCTTTTCTTCATGACCTCTTTGGTTGTATTTTTCATAAAAATCTGCATGGTTTGGAGAGACTGGAAAATTTAATCCTTTGGATTTAAAGTGGCGGGGATGGAGAGTCAGAGGGCACAATGAGAATGCCAATGAGGGCACTGGAAAGTGGAAGGCTGAGGGGAGACTAGACATGGACTGTGAAGAGTGAATTCAGAGCTGTTTAAGTCTATCATGGTTGTTTCAGAGACATGGTCTGATGGAACAGAATGGCCTCCTAACCAAGCCAGCATGTGAGGACACATCTTCTGAAGTATGCCAGTGTGTCTTGAATTTGATTTCCCCACTGGATCAGTTTTTGACCTGGATTTTGGAGGGAAAGGTTAGAGATTTGAGGCCACCCAGAGGCACCTTGGAAGAAAGACCTGGTGATCTGCTTTTAAAAAATTAGTCATTGAAAACCCTATGGAGCACAGTTCTACCCTGATACACATGGAATCACCATGAGTTGAAATGTACTCAACAGAATCTGGTTTATTAGTTTCCTAAGGATGCCACAGCAAATTACCACAAACTTGATGACTTAAAACAATAGAAATCTATTCTCTCACAGTTGTGAAGGCCAGAAGTCTGAAATCAAGGTGTCAGCAAGGACGCACTTCCTCTGAAGGCTCTAGCGGAGAAGCTGTTCCTTGCTTCATCCAGCTTCCAGTGGCTCCAGGTGTTTCTTGTTGTAGAGCTGAATGACTCCAATCTCTGCCTCTGTCTTTGCATGGCCTTCTCCCCATATGTCTCCTTGGTGTCTGTGTGCCTCTAATCTCCCTCTCCTTTCTCTTATAAGGACACCAGTATGATATCATCCAGATATCCTTAACTTAACTAACAATACAGTCACATTCACAGATAATAAGGGTTAGTGCTTGGACATACCTTTATGGGGGCCACTATTCAACCCAAAATAGAATTATGGCAGTTCTGTCAGTTGCCTCCTTTCCAAAGCCAACCCTTCTCATTGTGCCTTTGAGTCCACTTCCTTTCCTCTTCCTGAGATCTTGAGTTATTTTCACTTTCTCTTTTGTATTTTTAGTATTTTCTACTTGTCCTTTGCCTTTACCCTGTAAATACACTCAGTTCTTGCTAATCTTAAACAAAATTCTCTTCGCCTGTCTCCTTCAAGATAGCCAAGAAACCAGTTGCCACTGAGTTGATTCTGACTATGGTGACCCTATGCATGTCAGAATAGAACTGTGCTCCATATGGTTTTCAATGGCTGAGTTTTTGGAAATATACCACAAGGCATTTCTGCCAAGGTGCCTCTGAGTGTACTTGAACCTCCAACCTTTCAATTAGCAGTTGAGTATGTTAACCATTAACACCACCCAGGGACTCCACCAGACTTCACAAAAGCCTCCCCAACACCATCACATCAAAGAAATGCTTCTCCGCTTCCTCATGTCTTGCCTCTTTTCATGCTGACTTTTGCTTTCATTACAAACACTGCTTTTTTGAAGCCACCCGGAAAGATCTGGTTGCTCAGCTCTACAAACTCTGGCTCTCTGTGGTCTCTCAGATCCCGTTTACAATGTCTAACTTTCTTGCCCATCTCTTTCTGCTTGAAGTTTCTCTCTTCCTCTGGGGTGTCAACTTAGGCTTTACAAAGGGGCTCCTGCTAAAAAGAAACACTCCTTCAACTTCATCCCATCCAGCTGCTGATGGGTTATTTCCCAAACTTAACATTGGATGAATTCCTTTCCGGGTTGACATTTTTTAAAAAATCTACTAAAAGCAAATTAGCATTTCCAGCCACTTGTCAAGTAATGAAGAGGTGGTTTCTTATTTTTAAATGAACTAATATTTATTACAACAAAAAAATGCTATACCTATCACCAAATGTTAAGTTCTACCTGTCCAATAGGCTCGAGCTATCCAGGTCTTACCTAGTCATTACCTGGCCCCAGGAAGGTAACCAGGAAAGAGACACAGCCCAGTGCTCTGCAGTTTTGTAACAAATGGATTTCAGCTCTGACCACCGTGACTCCTATCACCTTCTTTCTGTGACGGAGTTTTATCGTTTCTGTAGAACAAGGGGCCTTCCATTCATAGTGGCTGCTAGTTATTTACTAACTGGTCGGTCTGAGTGTGTGCTGCTGTTTTCCTTCTAGGTGCTAATAGGAGAAGAGGGATTTGTGAATTTAGCTATTGTTTAGGCCCTAGACAACACTGGAGCCTGTGATTGGCTGCTGGCCCATGACATCTCAGCTTTAGTTGTTGTCTCAGAAAAGCATCCATCCCATTGAGATTTTCAAGGCCATTGGAATAAGTTTATATACAGTACTCTGTTGTAATATTCTAATGCAAAAAATATATATATATATTTTTATTATCTATATTGGCAGTTATGTCTCTTCTTATTCCTAAAATTACTTGCCTGTGTTTTCTTCTTCTCTTTTTTGATTTTTTAATTTATCTTTTCAGAGGATCAACTTTTGGCTTTATTAATTTTATTTATTTTAATATCTATTCTATTGATTTTGACCTGGTGTCTGAAAAATCGGCTATTGAAAACCCTATGGAGCACAGTTGTACTCTGACACACATGGGGTCACTCACCATGAGTTAGAATTGACTCGACAGCAACTGCCATGGTATGCACACAAAAAGGCACACATAGCACAACTCAGTGGATTTCCACAAAATGAACACACTCAGGTAATCAACACTAGATCAAGAACCAAAACAGTGCCAGTACCCCCAGAAGTTCCCCTCCTTGGCTCTTCAGTCAACTACTTCCTAAAACTAAAAAAAAAAACAAAAACCCATTGCCATCAAGTCAATTCTGACTCATAGTGACCTTATAGGACAGAGTAGGACCACCCCATAGGGTTTCCAAGGCTATAATCTGTACAGACGCAGATTTGCCACATCTTTTTCCTGCAGGATGCCGGGTGGGTTTGAACCACTTACTTTTGGTTAGCAGCCAAGTGCTTAACCACTGCACCACCAGGGCTCCTGTAGGTACTCCCTAACCAAAAAAAAAAAAAATCCCTTTGAGTCAATTCTGACTCGTAGTTACCCTCCCTTTTAACAGCATAGATTAATTTTGTCTTTCCGTTTTTCTACTCCACATACAATGTACATATATAAAGGGTATGTGCTGTTTGTGTCTAGTTTTACTCACTATTATGGTAGGTTTCTCATCCACAAAACCTACTTTGAGTGTTATAGGGATTGGAGATGATGGATACAAATCACCTGGAACAGAGTCTGCCCTAAGCAGATGTGGATAAATGCCAGTTATTACTGTGAAAAGATGGCGTTATCTGCAGGTGGATGAAGTAGGAAAGAGAAGGGGAGATTAAGGGTACTTGCCATGGACAATGCTCACCCAATCTATCCTGACAAGTTCCCAAATAAGGCAAGAGGACCCATGTTGGAGAGCAGGATTTTGGTACCTCTTTTCCACCTGCCCACTGAGATGATAGGTACCAGGTTTTATTATTTTCCTAACCTTTTATTGTGAAAATTTTCAAACAAACAGAAACATTAAACACCCGTGTACCCACCACCTGGATTCTACAATTAATATTTTACTGTCCGTCCTCTGTCCACAGAGTCTGTCCACCTATCTGCCCATCAACCCATCTTTATTTTTTATGCATTTCAGAGGAAGTTGCGGACATTGGTATTTGATTTTTTTTATTGATGTGAAATTCACATAACATAAAATTATTTATTTTAAAGTGAGCAATCCAGTGACATCTAGTACATTCACAATGTTATGCAACTACCACCCGTATCTACTTATAAAACATTTTCATAACCACAACATAAAATCTTTATACCCCATTCTTCTCTCCCCACAGGCCCTGGCAACCACCAATCTGCATTCTTTCTCTATGAATTGATCTATCCACTTTTTTTTTTAGGTATTTCATATAAGTGGAATTTATAATATGTGGCTTTTTGTGTCTGGCTTCTTTCACTTAGCATGTTGTTTTTGAGCTTCATCCATATAGTGTCACTTATCAGTATTTCATTCCTTTTTATGGCAGAATAATATTCCCTTGTATGTGCATACCATAATTTGTTTATTCGTTCATTGGTTGATGAATATTTGGATTGTTTCCATCTTTTGACTGTTGTGAACATTCAGGTACAAGGATTTGTTTGAGCATCTGCTTTCAATTCTTTTGGATATACACCTAGGAGAATTGCTGGTTCATATAGTAACTCTATGTTTAACTTTTTGAGAAACTTCGAAAGTGTTTTCCTGGTAGAAGGTGTTTAAACCCTAGGAAATCTCTTGCTCGGGATGGTCATCTCTGTCATAAGATGAGATGTTTTGTCCTCATGCTATTAGCAGTAATGTAGTCCCAGCCTTATGTTTTTTAATTGCCTCTTTCCTGGATACATTTCACAGAGATTTCAGTCGCGTGTGAGAAGAGATGCCGATCAGGCAAGCTACCATTTCCTTATGTCTTCTGTTGTTGTCAGCTGCCGTGAAGTTGGCCCCCAACTCATGGTGACCCATGCACAATGGAATGAAGTGCTGCCTGGTCCTGTGCCATCCCTATGATAAGTTGAGGATGGGATTATTGTGGCCCATAGGGTTTTCAATGACTGATATTTGGTAGTAAATCACCAGGCCTTTCTTCCAAGTCCATCTTAATTTGGAAGCTCTGTCGAAACTGTTCATCTTCATAGCAACATGTAAGCCTCCACTGATAGATGGGTGGTGGCCACGCATGAGGTGCATTGGCCGGGAATCGAACCTGTGTCTCGCAAGAATTCCACCTATCACTGAATGACCAATGCCTCCTGGTCTCCTGTAGGGCGTGTCAACTCACCCTGCAGAGGGGTCTGGGTGGATAACGTGGTGGGACACAGATCATTTAGGTAATAGTTCCTCTTGTGTAATCAGTAAGCCACATGGAGTGAGACCCCTCTGACATCACATGAGGCCTTGATGGCCCGAGTAGCATGGGCCCCTGCAGCATTTCCTGAGTTCTGCTAGGAGTTAAGTACAACAGGTCTGAGCTGGAGAGAGCGGAATTTGCCAAACAGATGCTGGGGAGTGGCAGCGTCTAGAACAGACGCTGACAGCTGGTGCGGAATTTCAGAGCACTGCCCTGCTCCGAGAGCCTGAGAAAACGAGCAATTCCAGCTATTTCATGATATCATCTGTGCCTTAGTAGCACTTGTTTTTTTTTTTTTTTACTATGGATTTAATTGTTGTTCTATTGGCTCCCATTTCTTCCTTCTCGAAGAAAAATGGAATCTTTAAAATTCCCATGAAAGCACGTTCAATTGCCATTTCTGTTCCAACGTCAAGACAGAATCATCCGTAATAATGAAAACAATCCTGTTATTGGCAAAGCAGACCCAAGTGTGGCTTTTTGAGAATCAGGAAGGAGAGCAATGCAGAGACAGTGATAGATTAATTGACAAAGGCTGTTTATAAGCATGCCAAATGTCACCACGCCTGTACAGCATGTTATCATGTGCAAAGCTGGTTCACGAGGACCTTTTCAGATAAGTAGAGGAGAATGCTAGTAGAGCTCTATTCTGCAGATGAAGAGCTCCAATCAGAAAGGATATGCCACTTTGCCGAGGCCACAGAGCTGGCAGGTGACAGACCAAAACTCAAACCCAGTGCTATTTCCAGTGTATGAAAAAAGGCAACGATCTTCCGAGGTGTCAGGGAAATAAAACTGTGGAGTCATGTTGAAACTGGAATTAAGGAGCCCTGGTAGTGCAACTATGAGTCGGAATCGACTCAAAGGCAGTGGGCTTTTTGGTTTGGTGGTACAGTGGTTAAAGCACACAGCTGCTAACCAAAAGGTTGCTGGCTCGAATCCATCACCCACCCTGTGGGAGAACAATCTGGCAGTCTGCTTCCATAAAGATTATAGCCTTGGAAACCCTGTCCAACAGGGTCGCTATGAGTTGAAATCGGCTGGACGGCAATGGGTTTGTTTGTTTTGGTGCATGGCACAAATGGTTAAGTGCTTGGTTGCTAACCAAAGGTTTGAACCTACCTGACAGCTCTGTGGGAGAAAGACCTGGTGGATATGCTTCCATAAAATTACAGCCAAGAAAACCCTATGAGGCAGTTCTATCCTGTCACATGGGATCATTGAAAGTCGGAATTGACTCTACGGCACCTAACAACAACCACATCAACAGAAGCTAGAATTAAGCTGTTTGAACTGTGACTCAGTCACTGGCCAGCCTTGTGACCATGAGCAAGTCATTTAGACCCCTGGCTTCTTGTCCTCGTCTGTACAGTAGGGGTAATAATAATTTTTTTTTTATAAGATTAATGTGAAGATAAAATGATATAATGTATGTAAAGTGCCTTGCACACAGGCTAGCAACAGCAGGTGTTCAAAGCCTCCTACTTTTCCTGCCCACACCAGAGCATGCAGTAGGTCTACAAAATCTGTTCCCACCACTTCTTCAACCCTTGCTCTTTTTCTCTAAAGTGTCCTAACTAAAAATACTCCAGCTGCAAGCAGAGTTCTTCCCAATGAGAAGATACTATCATCGACATAAGAACAATGGGAATGCTCCAAAATGAGGGGGCACTTTGCAGAGGGTAGGAAAAATCAAAGTTTATTACCTAATTGGGATTAACATTCATTTATATGTACAGCTGTCAGGAAGGAAAGCCTGATCAAAAGCCCGTTAGTCACAAGGCTGGCTTTGCAAAGGGCCACTTAGTTAAGGCAGTGCATTTAACATGAAAGGAAAGAGGGGGCTGGAACACCGCGGCCTGGTACATCGTGCATTAGTGATTATTTTAGTACTAGCTCTGCTCACTTTCACTAACAAAAGTTAACCCAGACCCTGAAAGCTGAGGGCATCAAGCCTCAATGGTGGACATGGGCAAATGGTGGCTTTTAAGCCCCTTGTCACATGTCTGAATTGGGCAAACTTGAGAACAAGACTGAGAGGCAGAAATGTCTTGTCAAATTTCACAGAAAGGGCTAGTCCCCAAAGATGGAAATCGACCTCCCGGGCCATTATAAGGAAGAAAGGGCTGGCTGCACTTGCATCTCTGCTTGTCCCTGCCACGGAATCTGGAACTTGCCAGACTTGTGAAAGGTCATTGAGTTTGGTTCTCTATAAGATGAACTTCGTACACTGATATTCCAGCAGCACTTGTCCTTTAACATGGAATTCTTATTCATGTAATTTTAATATTAATGGTAATATTTACATCATTATGTTCTATGAACAGACAGTCTAAGCCACAAATTAATAAGCACTCACACACACCCACAGGACGCCAGGTGCTGATGCTACAGAGGGGAAGAGGTCCTGCAGAAGTGTATGGAGAGATGAATAATTTCATTTATTTTTTGCATTTTTAAGCATATTTGCATTATACAAGCTCTTGGTGTATTTGCCTAATCTGCTAGTAGAGTGAAGAAGTTGACATTGCACAAAGGAATTGCCTTTAATATGTAGTGAGGATATAATTGCTGTTATTGTCATAATTGTTCTCATTTACTGAGTACCTACTATAGGGGCTACCATGTGGTGACAGCAGAGAACAGTGGTTAAGGGCACTGATTTTAGAGCTCCACAGCTGGGTTTGAATAGTGACTCTGTTGCTTACTAACAGCTTGATTTCTTTGTAATTCAGTTCCTCTATCTGTAAAATGGGGGTGGTAACAACGGTACCTGCCCTATTGTTGTAATGAGTAAATGAAGTAACGTTGTAATGTGATTTGGCACAGTGTAACAATACACACGCACACACACACACAACGGGTAATATGCTAGGTACTTTACATGCATTATTTCATTTACTATTCCCCAAAGCTCTGCAAAGTAGACGTTATAATCCTCATTTTATAGACGAGAAAGCTGAATGAAGCTTGACAAGTAAATTTGAAATTTAGGCCAGCCTCACCCCAAGCACATCCTCCTTCCATGAAGCCAGCTGTATCCTGATAATGGGTGTGGTGTGCTGAACACTGGGCCTAGACCATGATGCCCAGAAAGTACGGCTGCTTACTTCTCCACAGGATGTAATAACAAGGCAGAGCTCCCTTGAGCCTCCTTCTCCAGGAGGAAGCATGTCTACAGAATACTCGCTATCCCATTCTTCCTGGAGCTTGAGAGAGTCACATTTTCTAGAACAGTCCCGTCCTAAATGTGCTTGGACTTTGAGAGGGGAATTCAAAGAGATTCCTACCCCACTTCCTATGCACTTCCTCAGCCACCACTCTGTCTAAGGAAAGAGATACAACCTCAGAGATGTGTTCATCTGAGAGACCACACTGTACATCCACTATTGATTGAGACAGTGCAGCAGGTGCTCCATGCCAGAGGTGAGCAGGAACCCAATGCTGCTTGAGAACCATGCACTGCTATCAGCAAAAACCACTCACAGTTCACTGTACCAGCCTGACAATGTGGACACCTCCTTTCTGCTTCTCACTACCCTGGCCCCAACAATGCCCATACCAACCAGCTAGAGCCAGGACCGGCACCCTTAGTGATGGGATCAACCAGGGTGATGACACCAGCAGTGGGAGCCAGCAGAAAAGTGTCTACAAGCCAGATGACAGCGTGAGGGACTATCACTCCTGGAGACTGACCCCTGCCACACTCCCACCCCCAGCCCCCACTCAAGCTGCGCATAGTCAGGCCCAGTGAAAAGGGGAAGTGGAGTCAGAAAGAAAAGAAGAAGAAAGATCCAGGCAAAAGATGCTGTGAGATTGAGCCTATAACCCAGACATTGTCTAAGATTTTAATAACCAGGACTGGGCTGAAAAAAGAAAGCTGCGAATGAGCAAAAAGAAGCTGCCGGCTCTGGGCCAATGGGAAGTTCAAAGCCAATAAAGGAACTTGCAGTTCTGAGGATAAAGCAGGCTTTGCGTGCGAACATGTTGGAGTAGTGCCCGGCCGTTTATACAGCTCCTACATGACCCAGACTCTGAATCTAGGTACCCTAGAAGATCGGCGGGTTTGAGTACTCCGAAATTTAACCATCTGTAGGTTGAGAGGCCAGCTAAAAAGTCTAAAAGAGAAATGAGAGAGCGGTAGAACATAGTTACAGTATATAAATTCAAAAACATGTCAACAAAGATAACCCAGAGGAAAAAGATAGACACAAGTGGCTAATAAAGCAAGGAAAAGGGCTCGGTCTCACAGAGAGGGAGTGAAAGGCAAATTAAACCAAGAAATACTTTTTCACCTATCAGATTGGCAGAAATGTAAAAGATTTTTAATATCCCCTGTTGGTGGGTACTTATGGGGAAGGACATTCTCATCTCATGATGCTGAGGTACAAGGTAGAACTATACACTCCTTTCAGGGGCAATTTAACAATACCTGTCAAAATTTCAAATGTGCTTACACTTTGACAAACAATTCCATTTTCAGGGATCTACCTGACAGAAATTTCAAGTTCATAAGGATGTATCTACAAAGATGTTCACTACTTGTAATTATGAAAACCCAGAGGCAACCTAAATGCCCAACAGTAAGGGAACTGGGGAAGAAATCCTGGCAAGTTCATGCTATGGAGTACTACCTAGCTATTCAAAGGACTGAGATGCACCTTCATGTAATAAAAAAAGACGGCTGTTCAAGATGGACTGTTGAAATGACAGAAGCAAGTTGCTAAACCTTGGGCTCCAGTCTCAGAACCTCACATTATATCGCCCGTTTAATCTTTCCAGCACCTCTACGGTTAGTATTCTTTTTATCACCCCCCAATTTTTACCAATGAAGCAACCGAGGTACAAAGAGGTTCAGTAAATTTCCAAAGTTGGAAGGCTAATAAATAGAGTTGGTGTTCAAAGCTAGACAGCCTGGCTTCGGAGTACATGCCCTTAGCTACTATGTTATATCCCCTCGCACATGTGTGTGGATGTGTTTCATACGATCATAAAGGAGCCTATGGGAGGTGCAAAAGGTAACACACTGGGCTGCTAACCAAAAGGTTAGAGGTTCGAGTCTGCTCAGAAGTGCCTCAGAAGAAAGGCCTCGTGATCTACTTTAGAAAAATCGGCCATTGAAAACCCTATAGAGCATAGTTCCACTCTGACACACGGTGTCACCACGAATCAGAATCAACTTGATGGCAACTGGCTTAAAAATGTAGCAAGTATGCGTGTTTTGGAAAGATATACATAACACCATATAATTACATGGCATGACACCCAATGACCCTGGAAGATCAAGCCTATAGTTCCTGCACCTGCTTGAAGTGTTATCCACGGATGGCTCCCTCCCCAGGAACTGTCCTTTGATGAAGGGAGCTTCCTCTTCCATGTTTACACCCCCATCCGTGGAGGTTGAGGGGCAACTTATACCCTATGAATGGTGAAAGGGGTTGTTGTACAAACGCCCTGCATCCTCGCCTCCTATTGGAACAGCTCTGAGAGGTCCCACCTGCCAAGCTCCTTCCTGGAACTGGCTGAGGGCTCTGTTGCAGCTGCACCACAGTTCCCCTTCTCCCCCACCCCGTCCTGCTTCCTGCACTCCTCCAGGGGGCTGGTTAGGGGAGAGGGGAGAGGGGAGAGGGGAGAAAGAGACTTGATTTCATAGGTATTTCTGTCTTGTGTGAATTTTGTGTAGGAATAAATATTACCTCGATAATTTCCAGAAGACCATATGAAGCGTAAAAACTGAAAATTCAGAAGTTTTGCTGCAGAGAGAGGGAGAGGGAAGAAGAAGGAGGAGGAGGACAAGGGTTGCTGCAATTGTGCGATCAACACAGAACAAAATTGAGGCCCTGGAATTTGGCTGAAGATTTGTGCTTCAGAAGAGCACACATGGGTCTCATTTATTTTGCAGGGTTCTCACCTGAAAAGTAAAATTCTTTTCCACTGTGTCCAGGTTTTCTCCCCATCTAATACAACAGCAACAACAACAAAATATATATATGTGTGTGTATGCACATATATATATATTTTTTCTTTTGTTTCTCCAAATTTGGTCTGAAAGATTTGATATTTCTTAATCTCCATGGACTCTGCTGTCAGAGGGTGACAGAAGCCTGCTGCATTTTCTCTCAAATCCCTGCCACAGAGAATGTGAGGTGCTGAACCTTGTCAGAGCTTGGAATTGAATGTGTAAAAGCAAAACAAAAGAACTGTGCATTTAGGCCATCGGGAAAGAAAGCTCTGCTGATGGACAGGAGACTGATTTAGAGCTTACAACAGGACTGCAATGATTTTCAAGCCTCTGTTTTGTAAAATCGGCACCCAGTTAGTTCATTCGTCCTCTGTGCAGTCATTCATTCATTTATTAAAGCTTATTGAGTGCCTTTTACACAAAAAGTATCATGCTTTCCACCACCTGTCTGTTAGTTTGTCATACTGTGGTGGCTCGTGTGTTGCTGTGATGCTGGAATCTATGCCGCTAGTATTTCGAATACCAGTAGGGTCATCCATGATGGACAGGTTTCAGTGCAACTTTCAGACTAAGACAGACTAGGAAGAAAGGCCTGGCAATCTACTTTTGAAAATTAGACAATGAAAACCTGTGGGTCACAAGAGAACATTGTCCAACTCGCTTGCTGTGGATATATCATCAGGGATCACTCGCTGGAGAAAGACATCACGTTTGGTGAAGCAGAAGCCCAACAAGGGTGTGGGAGACCCTTGGTGAGATGGATTGACACAATAGTCACAAGGATGGACTTGAACATGCTGGCAACTGTGAGAGTGATGTAGGGCCAGCAGCGTGTTGTTCTGTTGTACATAAGGTCACCATGAGTCGGGATCAACTCCACTGCAGCTCGCAACAGCAACAGTCATACTTTGAGGAGGTGCATTGACTTAAAAAAAAATTATTTTGTTGTTGTTTTTGAGGCTATATATCACAGCGAAACATACACCAGTTCAACAATTTCTACATGTACAACTCAGTGATACTGATTACATTCTTCAGGTTGTGCAACCATTGCACCCAGTGCAACTCACTGCCCCCTAAGGTCGTTGCATTAGCTTAATCATGATCCGATGACACAGCACAGTGACTTACCCACTGGTGAGTTATCTCTGGGGACGAGCGAGGTACCACACTGAGAACTTGGTCCAAAGGAGAACAGCCTGCCACTGTGCTTGTCACGAAGAGCTCTCCGGGGTTTAAATATATTTGAGAGGATATGAGTTACCCCAGCTTATAGAAACAGCTCCTAGAGAATTTTCTTTCCTGTATTATTGCAGATATTTTACATAATACCCCATGGAATACACATAAGAGATTTTCTGCCACATTTAGTATCAATGACATTGTGATGACTGCTGATGAGAAGAGCAGCACTTTGCTTTGGAAGAATATTTGGGTGAGTGATGAGATGCTGAGCTGATCATCAGAGAGCTGAAATCACTCATGCAACTGGGAATTGCAGGAAAGCAAGGTAGGCATTCGGGGAACAGATAAATGAATAACTGAATGGAGGAAACTAACTATGCCTAGGAAAATGCTTTACACATTGTAAGTACTCAACAAAAGATCACTAAAACAAAATGCAGTCATGGAAGTGTATATACTGGGTAACTTCCCACCTCTCTATTCTCCCTCCAATGTATTTTGAGCACCTACTACGTACCAGACACTATGCTATGCACTGTTGCCTTTGCCCATGTGGAGCCAAACCATGATTTCTATTAATTCCTGACAGGATCATTGCCTACACGCCCTCCTACTATTTCTCCACACCCATAACTTTTTCAGAGAACTTTATGGAGAGAGAGAGAGAAACACTGAATGCTCAAAGTCATTTCATGTGTAGCTTTTGAGCCTAAACCTAACTGGCTCTTGACATTATTCTTTTGTCAGAGAATCTGCTCTTGGAACAGTAGAAGTATAATGTCAGTGCGGTGATGGCTGAGATATTTTTAGATGCCCATATCCTGACTTTGAGCGGAATTTGAAAGTGGAGCTGTCCCGGAATAAGAAGAAACAGGCAGGTAGGGAGAAAGAACCTCTGGCATTTTGGAAACTCAGTGCAGCGGGTTGCTAAAGGAAAATCCAGTCCAACACTCAAGCTCAAGCTGTGTTAGAGATTAAATAGGACCTTAGCTATGGAAGTCACCTTTGAAGGTTTAAATGTTGTTACGTATGACTATCACTTGCCTATTCTTGAACACTCATAACAATGTGAATGGCATACTTGGGTGAAAATTTGACTGATTTGATACCCGTTGATAAAAAGGGGATTCAAAATCAAATGTCCTCAAGCAAGTACCATCAAGGAAGGAACGATGGCAAGCTGGAGAGCCTGTGCACCATGGAAGGGATCCAAACCCAAAAAACCAAACCCATTGCCATCAAGTCAATTCCAAGTCATAGCGACCCTATAGGACAGAGTAGAATTTCTCCACAGGGTTTCTAAGGAGTGGCTGTGGGTTCAAACTGCAGACCTTTTTGGTTAGCAGCCTGAGCTCTTAACCACTGCGCCACCCTGGAAGGGATCATCAGATACTAAATTCAAACCTATAATAGACTTGTAGGAATTCAGGCCCTATGATGTCAGAGCTTATGGAGTTTCAAGACAAGCAGAACATCTTGACTTTATCAAAATCCCTCAGTGTTTAAAAAAAAAAAAAAATTGACAATCAGTTCCAAATAAAAAGAAACAATTATACAAGCCAAATGAAATACATCTTCAGGCTATCTCCAACCCATACAGTAACATAGAGGAAAGATTATGTTAATCAAAATCACTAATATCCCCTGACATTTATTTATGAAATACAATTATTATTAATTTTAATTATTAAGCTGTTGTGACGACCACATCAATAGTGTTGAGAATAGAAAAATTTCAGGGCAAGAGTCTTAGATGCAAATCGAAGAGGCAGCATGGTAGCCAAGGAAGCTTTGGGGATCAGAGGTTTGGGGTTCTTTCCCAGCTCAGGTGCCTTATTAGGTGCATGGCTTTGGGAAAGCCGTTTAACTTGCTGGGTCTCAGTTTTCACATCTACAAAAAGGGGGAATAATAACCCATGTAACTGGTCTGTGGCGAGGATTAAATGAGAGCAAGTATGTAAACCTTTGTCTCAATTCGAGTGGGTATGTTTTCTTTGGTTGGAAAATGAGTAGGTAATCCATTTTTTTTTTTTTTTTTTTTAATCCATTGGGTTCCTCTGTGGCTTTGTTCAGCAAGTTCATAACTGGGTATCATGGGCCATTGTGTGAATATTCTCATATCTTCTTCCAGATACAGTGACCTCCCACATTTCCTATACCCACCCACTGCCGTTGAGTCGATTCCGACTCGTAGCGACTCTATAAGGCAGGGTAGAACTGCACCATAGTTTTTTGTTTTTTATAGAGTTTCCAAGGAGCACCTGGTGGATTCGAACTGCCAAACTCTTGGTTAGCAACCGTAGCACTTAACCACTATGCCACCAGGGTTTCCACATTTCCTATATGCCTTCTGAATTGTTTTTTCACTTTTATCTCAACCATCCCGTGTGATGTGTTTTTCCATTAAGCTGCCTGGGTTTTTCTCTTTTAAATAGGTGGCATATAAGAAGAAGTAGGTTATTCTTAAAACCAGCTGTTTTTGCTACTGATCACTTTTTCCTGATTGTAGAAGTACTGCAGATGTAATGTAGAAACTTTGGAAATACAGAAGAAAATAGATAAAATAAAAATCACAGTCAAACTCCTGGAGAAAATTATGGCTAATCCTTTAATAGCTTTCCTTTTGTCTTTGTTCTCTGAAAACATTTTTAACAAAGTTGAGGTCTTTAGTGTATTGTAAAGGTTTATATCTGATTTTTCTTCTTTCTAGTAACCTACCGTAAACCTCATATAATTACAGTTTCAAAAACCTAAATTTGATAGCTGTGTAATATTTTACTGCTTGGATGATCGTAGGCTATTTAACTCTTCCCTTATTGCTGGAAATTTAGGTTGTTGCAATTTTTTCAGCGTTATAAATTATGCTGAATAACCTTCTATCTTAAATCTTTGTGGGCATTTATTTATTTCCTCAGGACAGAGTCCTGGGAGTAGGAATGCCTGAGTCAAAGATATGGAGCATTGGAAGGCTCTTGGGACATACTGCCAAATTGTATCAAAAAAGAAAACTTATCACATGGCAATTGGTCTGGAGGAAGAGTTATTTTGGAGATGGTGACGTCAGAGGCAGAGTTCTGTCTTGGCTGTTCAATTGCAGCTTGATTGTGTGATCTTAGTAAGTTGCAGTCTTTCTAACTCTCAGATGCCTCATATTTAGAATGGAGGAAGTAATCACACCTGTCTCCTAAGAGGAACCCGGGGAATGAAATGAGATGATTCCTGCAGGTTGTAATGAGTGCCTAGTGTTGGGCCTGGCTCAGGGTAAATATATACTTTTCAAGGGTAATTGGGTTTTAGGTCCCAGTTTGGCCACAGAACCAGGTCTGTGTGATGTGGGTTAATTGATTTCTTTCTCCAAGCCTCCGTGAACTTGATTGCTTATTAAAAAGAAGAGGGCTGGGTGATGTGTTTTCCAAGTACCCTCCAGCTTTGACGTTCTGTGGTGTTGACTTCATAAAAGTGACCCTGTGGCTTATGTCACCACTACTCATCTGTCAGTTTGTTGTACTATAGTGACTTGCGTGTTGCCATGATGCTGGAGACTATGCCACTGGTATTTCAAATACCAGCAGGGTCACCCATGGTGAACAGGTTTCAGTAGAGCTTCCAGACTCAGACAGACTTGGAAGAAAGGCCTGGCAATCTGCTTCCAAAAATTAGCCAGTGAAAACCTGATGGATCACAGCAGGATATTGTGCGATACAGTGCTGGAAGATGAACCCCCTAGGTTGGAAGGCACTACACAATAACCACAACAGTGGACTTGAACGTACTAATGATCGTGAAGAAGCACAAGAATGGGCAACATTTAGTTCTGTTGTACCTAAGGTCACCAGGAGTCAGAGCCGACTCCACAACAACAACAGCTTATATCAATGGAAGAGCACATTGAAACAGCCCCAAGGGTCTCACTGGTGCTCATGGAATTGCCTGAGCAGGGACAGATAGGAGAAGAAAAATTGAGCAAAATTCCTCATTTGGAACTTGAGAAATGATGCACTTGGGAGGACAAGGAACTACTTGGTCAATGTCCACATTAGAATATCTACCTATGATCAAAAGCCACCTAGGGACAACCATCCCTGGTGCTTGGCTCTCCCCCACCTTGTCCAGGGGTAGATCGAGTTTTACCAGCACCTTCTTTTCCCCATGAGAGTGCACCTCTCTGATTGCTCCAGAGCACCCCCGAGTGGGACTTTCTATCCCAGGAAGAAGGGGCCCTGCATCCCAGCCTGTACGTTCAAACCAAGCTGCTGGACCTTCTGACTTTCTTCCCCTTAGTCTCAATCATGTGAACAGAAGGAGGTTTTCCAGCTCTATACAACTGTTTGACACATACAGTAGCTAACACTTTGGCCAACTCAAGGTCCAGCACTGATCTACTTTAACAGGCAGCTTGGGTTTCTTATGTATATAATAATATAAGTGATGCCTCCCTTTTCCCCCCTAGGCAATATAGCAAAACGGAGAAGAACAGAAACTCTGGAGCCAGCTGCCTGGGTTCAAATCCAAGATCAACTATGTAGTAACTATGTGATCTTGGGAAAGTTATTTACCTTCTCTGCGCAGTGTTCCATGAACCGTAAGTAGGAATAATGATAGCACTCATGAGAACATAACCTCATGCGTTATTATGAGGATTAAATGAGTTAATATATTGAAAGTTTAAAATGGTGCCTAGCATCAAGCGAGTGCTATGTAAGAGTCAGCTGCCATCACCATCATCATCATTATTATTATTCCATTACTAAAGAAACGTTGTCTCATTACTGGAAAGTTAATAAATGATAGAAAAAGTAAAGGGAAGAGTCCTATCTCCTGGAGGCACCAGCGACGTGTTTTGGTTTGGTTTCGCCAATGGAAGGTAGAAAACCAGAAGCCAAATGGTCCCCACAGTCAGTGGTGAAAATGGAAACAAAGGCAATGAATAGAATGTGCAGTGGCTACGTGTTGTCATGGCTACCAGTCCAGGTACAGGGAGGTATCATTAAGGGAGTGTAACTTCCTTCCTTCCTTTTTTCTTTTTTAGGTTTGGCATTCAGAGCAAAGCCAGGAAAGGTGGTGTATGAATAAAGACCTTATGTTTGTTACCCGTAAGACATGCTTGGCTTTTCAAACCTTCACACTGCTCTCCTGGCTTTGCAGGAACTCTGAGAGGTGTGGGGAGACCCCCCTAGTTCCTAGTTGACTCTGTTTCTCACTTTGTGGGCTGGCTGTGTATCTAAGCATATCAAGCTATGCTCCAGAAGTTTTTCCACTGGACAAGGGCCTGGCAGTTCCTCGCTTGTTAACACCATGTATTTGGGGAAGTTACAGGAAAAGGAAGAGAAATAAAATATGATTCTAGTAGTCACTAACCTTCTTTACCTCTGATGAAAAAGCCTTTCTTCATCACCTGTTTTAAATTTTTTGGATCTTCGTTTCACTCTTTGAGGCCCTTTTTCCAGGCCTAGTGACAGAAAACCTCCAAGAATGTTGGATGAATTGGAAATAGCAGCAGCCTGGAAGTTGGCAGACCCAGGCGAGTTCTGATACAAGCTAACTGAATGACTTTGGCCAAGGCTCTTTGCACCTCAGTTATCTTCACTTACAATGTGGGGGTGACGCAGCAATAGCCTACCATGGCTTAAAGGGGGGACAGAAGACCTGGGTCAGTTCAATCCCTGATGTGGCCAACATGTCTGATCTGGGCTAGATGTCTTCCCCAGGTCTCAATTTCCCAATCGATAAAATGAGCGTGCTGATGTGCTGACTTGTTCATTCAGTCAACAAATACTTGTCGTACTCCTATCATGCGCCAGACTATTTTGAAGCTAAAAAAAAAAAAAGCAAACCTGTTGTCATTGAGTAGATCCCAATTCACGGTAACCCCATGTATTGCAGAGCAGGACCGAGCTCCGTAGGTTTTTTTTGGCTGTAATCTTTATGGAAGATTTCCAGGCCTTTCTTCTGTGGCACCCCTGGGGGCGTTCAAACCACCAACCTTTAGTAGTCTAGTGCAGACAGTTCGCATCACCCGGGGGCCTGTTTAGCGGTTAGACTAATATTAAAAATTTTATAGTTCTAACTTAGTCTTCATTGGGCTCAGACTGACCTGCTGCCAACTTTTTTCTCCTCTTCTTTGGGACAGCCCTCTGGGGGTGCCCAGCAGCCTGTCATGAAGCAACGACACCATTTAGTTCTCACTCAGAACTCTTTACAAAGGCAGTGGTCCAAGGTGGTTGCTTCTGCTCAGTCACCAGGATCTATGTCACATGACAATGCCATGCTTGTGGCAGCTGGGTTTACCAGGAGAAAACATCCAACTCAAGGTTGCAAGCAGCCTACAAGGTAGCCGGGAGGAATACCTTTGTCTAATATGGCTTTGTGTGAGCATTTGGACCAACCATATTCTTCCTCTCGAAGAGTTTGTATCTGAGATTCAAAGAGAAAGTTGTTAGAAGTTGTTCCAAAAACCAGAAGATGAAAAAAGAAGACCATGTGAAGAACTCACAAGGCAGTAGAGATAGATTAACCAGTAAACAAGGTATGTACAGGCTTACAGTAAGCAAGGTACACACAAGCTTAATTGTGTTTATTACTAATCTGTAGTGCACAACTTCACCTGTTTTTCATATCTTTGATGTGGTGAAAAACACAGGAGTAGGTAAGCACAAATAAGCCTGTGCATACCTTGCTTATTGGGTAATCCAGCCCTGAGAAGGAAACGTGAGTAAATAGAATTATAAACCACAAAGTCTTTAGGTAAACCGAAGCTATGCAGGAGACAGTGTTTTTTAAATATCAATTTATTATTATCGAAAGTGGATTGGCATTCGCATGTAAAAAGGGTTACCCTTTCCAGGTTTTCCATTCCCAAAATCTCCATGCTTCTCCAAGTGTTACTATGTTTTCAGTTTTCTCCAATGAAGTCTTCATCAGGCCAGCCAGGGACTTCACCCAGATATTGGGGCTTCTTAGCTGAGCCAGATGTTGGGGATGTTCCTGTCCTGGCAGCATGCTTGACTTCCTAAAAAAGTGCTGGAAGTTGGTCCAGCCCATGGTCTTCTCCCTTTCCCCATGTGGGAAATGTGTGTTTCTGCTTAGAGAATCTTCATTACGAGTCGTAGACAACCTGCAATACATGACTGTTCTAGCTCTATGCCTACTGCCTGGTTCACACTGTCCCTGAATTAATTAAAAAAAAAAAAAAAAAGAAGGTAATGATAATAACAAGTATCATTTATTGAGCTCCAGCAACATGGCAAGCACTGTACTGGGAATTTAACATAATTATCTCTGACTCTCACAATAATTCTGTCAGGGTGATATTATCCTTCTTTTAGGTATCACCAGCAATACTTATCTGCCAGGGAGCTTTTGAGGATCACAGATAACGTGTAAAGTGGTAACATAGCACTCAGCACACAGAAAACTTCAGTATTGATTGCTACTGCTGCAGCTACCACAACTGAGGAGAAAGGCTCGAGAGGTTGAGTAATTTTTTCAAGGGTTACGGAGGTGGCACTGATAGAACCAGGCTTTGACCCTGATCGTTTGATCCTGTGCCTTTTCTACTTTTGACTGCTTCCTGGGTCTATGATGGGGAACACAGCCATTGCTAAGCCTTAGCCACAGCTGAGTCTACTGACATGACCTGGATTGCCTCAGAAGGGGTCACTGTAGGCTGCTAAGGGGCAGGACAGGAACCTTCACGGTCAGTAGGGAAGTGACTAGTTCGTTATGGCAAATGCTGACCATGACCCCTTGTCTGACCTTGACAGGTGCACAGGGTCTTTGAAAGGCCTTGCTGGCTTTCAGAGAGGCTGTGGATTTGTATGTGTCTGCCCAGCACCCACTGAAACTCCCTGCCTTCAGCTCTATGTAACTGTGGCTCTTTTTGCCCTTCAGTGTTGTTCAACAAGAGTGGAATAGCCAGGTGGTTTCTCTGCACTATGTTTCCATCCTCAGACCCAGGAAAAGCTTCAAAAAGGGTCCCCTTGACGCATTTGTTAATTGCCGTTTTTGTTGAGTCATCTCTCCCACTCTCCAGAGGTTAATTAACACTTGGATGACTAGCCTACTAGCTCTTCTAGACCAGAGGTGGGCAAACCGTGGCCGTGTCTGCCATGTGTTTTATAAATAACGTTTTCTTAGAACCGGTTGCCATCGAGTCGATTCTGACTCAGTGATCCTGTAAGACAGAGTAGAACTGCCCCATAACGTTTCCAAGGAGTACCTGGTGGATTCAAACTGCTGACCTTTTGGTTAGCAGTCGTAGCCCTTAACCACTCCACCACCAGGGTTTCCTATTAGAATAT
The DNA here is from genome assembly GCF_024166365.1 of Elephas maximus indicus. Taxonomy (NCBI): domain Eukaryota; kingdom Metazoa; phylum Chordata; class Mammalia; order Proboscidea; family Elephantidae; genus Elephas; species Elephas maximus. The sequence continues at coordinate 38,046,783 of NC_064837.1, read as the reverse complement.
AGCCATTCTCATTTGTGTATGTACTGTCTATGGCTGCTTTGGTGCTACAGGGCAGAGTAGTTGAAATTGTGTGTTGGGAAAAGCCTTTTACAGACAAAATTAGTCAGCCCCTATCCTAGACTACTGACCATTTTCTAAGCACATATCAGCGTGTGTGTAACTTGTTAGGTATAAACAGGGCTGGATTACCCAATAAACAACGTACACAGGGGCCCAATAGTGCCTCCCCACCAATCTGCAGTACACAATTTCACCTGTCCCTACTACTGCAGTGACGTGGTGAAACCCATGTGAAATTGCTCACCACGGATTAGCAAGTAAATACAATTAAGCCCATGTGTACCTTGCTCAACGCAAAGCCGGTACAACTGTGCTTAGTTATTAATCCGTCCCTGGGTATAAACACGAAAGGTTTCATGTATTCCAGTCACCATCCCTAGCTAGATTGTGTTGATCTAACTACTTTCTCTTTGGATGGAGGCTCCCTGAATGATATCTAAGTTTGCTTCCGTAGTTTTTAACCAACTACTTTACGTTATTAAAAGTCTCAGTTTGGTCAATTGATAAGCACAGCCCTGTTTCTGTTTGTTTTTGATTTTCAGTTTTACTTTCACACTCAATTTAAAGCTCTTCTCCTCCCCTCTCCCCAGATACAGGTTAGGGCTGTGACCCTAGCTACTTGAGGAGGACATATAACCACACTGCAAGACATCTCCCCATTTCCCTTTTCTGACAACCAAACTTCAGTGATGTTTTGGGGCAGAGGAGGAAGAGAGAGGAAAAGCTAAAAACTCCTTCCTTTACCAGTGCTGTTGCAGTCCTCTCCTTGGCTGGCCAAATTACTGAGGCAGCTCTGTGTCTATCAGGCCCGTGAGAATGTGTGGTGGCTGCAAAACACCGTGCTAGCAATGGGCTGATTCCCAGCATTGGCAGCCCCTTGAGGGAGCTGGTCCCTTCTTCCAAATGATTCCCAGCTGATGTCCCTCTTTGTCTAACCTCCATCCCCTTCAAGTACTGCATAGATTCTGCAAGGCTGCAGTCCCCACTCCCATCTACTCTCCCCAGCCACTTCTGGGGGCGTGGCTCCCTCCACTGCCAGGGTGGCTGTAGATCAGCCAGTCTACTCATTGACATCCAACCAGGGAAAATACTCTCTTTTTTTTGCAAATACTGCTGATCTTAAAATGGGGCTCTCTTGAAGTTTCTTCTTCCCTTGGCTTTGAGGAGAAGCACCTCTGCATCCCACCCCCTTGAGGAGAGGAACTGTAAGTTCTCACTGCAACCCCTCCAAGGAGCCCTGGTGGTGCTGTCATTAAATGCTCAGCTGCTAACTGAAGGGTCAGCCATTCAAACTCACCAGCCGCTCTGCAGGAGAAAGATATGGCAGCCTGCTTCTGGAAACCCTATGGGACAATTCGACTCTGTTGTTTACGGTCGCTGTGAGTCAGTTGACTTGATGGCAATGAGTTATTGGCAGCCCCTCTATACTTCATGGAGTTGATAACCTCTTTAGCAACTCTTCTTTTTTTTTTTTTTAAATAATTTTTATTCTGCTTTAAGTGAAAGTTTACAAATCAAGTCAGTCTGTCACATATAAGCCTATATACAGCTTACTACACACTCCCATTTACTCTCCCCCAATAAGTCAGCCCGCTCCCTTCTTCCAGTCTCTCCTCTCGTAACCGTTTTGCCAGTTTCTAACCCTCTCTACCCTCCCATCTCCCCGCCAGACAGGAGATGCCAATACAGTCTTAAGTATCCACCTGATACAAGTAGCTCACTCTTCATCAGCATCTCTCTCCAACCCATTGTCCAGTCCCTTCCATGTCTAATGAGTAGTCTTCAGGAATGGTTCCTGTCCTGGGCCAACAGAAGGTTTGGGGACCATGACTGCCGGGATTCCTCTAATCTCAGCCAGACTGAAACTGGTCTTTTTATGAGAATTTGGGGTCTGCATCCCACAGTTCTCCTGCTCCCTCAGGAGTTCTCTGCTGTGCTCCCTGTCAGGGCAGTCATCGGTTGTGGCCGGGCACCATCTAGTTCTTCTGGTCTCAGGATGATGTAAGTCTTTAGTTCATGTGGCCCTTTCTGTCTCGGGCTCATAGTTATCGTGTGACCTTGCTGTTCTTCATTCTCCTTTGATCCAGGTGGGTTGAGACCAATTGATGCATCTTAGATGGCCGCTTGTTAGCATTTAAGACCCCAGATGCCACATTTCAAAGTGCGATGCAGAATGTTTTCATAATAGAATCATTTGCCAATTGACTTAGAAGTCCCCTTAAGCCATAGTCCCCAAACCCCCGCCCCTGCCCCGCTGACCTTCAAAGCATTCAGTTTATCCCAGAAACTTCTTTGCTTTTGGTCCAGTCCAGTTGAGCTGACCTTCCCTGTATTGAGTATTGTCCTTCCCTTCACCTAAAGTAGTTCTTATCTACTAACTAATCAGTAAATAACCCTCTCCCACCCTCCCTCCCTCCCCTCTCATAACCACAAAAGAATGTGTCCTTCTCAGTTTATACTATTTCTCAAGAACTTATAATAGTGGTCTTATACAATATTTGTCCTTTTGCATCTGACTAATTTCACTCAGCATAATGCCTTCCAGGTTCCTCCATGTTATGAAATGTTTCAGATTCGTCACTGTTCTTTATCGATGCGTAGTATTCCATTGCGTGAATGTACCATAATTTATTTAACCATTCATCTATTGATGGACACCTTGGTTGCTTCCAGCTTTTTGCTATTGTAAACAGTGCTGCAATAAACATGGGTGTGCATATGTCTGTTCGTGTAAAGGCTCTTATTTCTCTAGGGTATATTCCAAGGAGTGGGATTTCTGGGTTGTATGGTAGTTCTATTTCTAACTTTTTAAGAAAACGCCAGATAGATTTCCAAAGTGGTTGTACCATTTTACATTCCCACCAGCAGTGCATAAGAGTTCCAATCTCTCCGCAGCCTCTCCAACATTTATTATTTTGTGTTTTTTTGGATTAATGCCATCCTTGTTGGAGTGAGATGGAATCTCATTGTAGTTTTAATTTGCATTTCTCTAATGGCTAATGATCAAGAGCATTTTCTCATGTGCCTGTTAGCTTCCTGAATATCTTCTTTAGTGAAGTGCATGTTCATATCCTTTGCCCACTTTTTGACTGGGTTGTTTGTCTTTTTGTGGTTGAATTTTAACAGAATCATATAGATTTTAGAGATCAGGCGCTAGTCAGAGATGTCATAGCTGAAAATTTTTTCCCAGTCTGTAGGTGGTGTTTTTACTCTTTTGGTGAAGTCCTTAGATGAGCATAGGTGTTTGATTTTTAGGAGCTCCCAGTTATCTGGTTTCTCTTCGTCACTTTTAGTAATGTTTTGTATTCTGTTTATGCCTTGTATTAGGGCTCCTAACATTGTGCCTATTTTTTCTTCCATGATCTTTATCGTTTTAGTCTTTATGTTTAGGTCTTTGATCCACTTGGAGTTAGCTTTTGTGCATGGTGTGAGGTATGGGTCCTGTTTCATTTTTTTTTGCAAATGGATATCCAGTTATGCCAGCACCATTTGTTAGAATGATTATCTTTTCCCCAATTAACTGACACTGGGCCTTTGTCAAATATCAGCTGCTCATATGTGGATGGATTTATATCTGGGATCTCAATTCTGTTCCACTGGTCTATGTGCCTGTTGCTGTACCAATACCAGGCTGTTTTGACTACTGTGGCTGTATAATATGTTCTAAAATCAGGTAGAGTGAGGCCTCCCACTTTCTTCTTCTTTTTCAGTAATGCTTTGCTTATCCAGGGCTTCTTCCCCTTCCATATGAAGTTAGTGATTTGTTTCTCCATCACTTTAAAAGATGTCATTGGAATTTGGATCGGAAGTGCATTGTATGTATAGATGGCTTTTGGTAGAATAGACATTTTTACTATGTTAAGTTTAGCAACTCTTCTTAATCTTTCTGGAGGAGGGGAGGAAGGAGGGAAGCAAGCATTCAACAGTAATGAGGTTCGTTCTGGCTACTCCTAGCATGCCTTTGAGATAAGTGGCTCTCTTATAGGATGTGGAGCACTTTGCATAATTTGTCCTCATTTGTGGGCAATAACCACTATTCTTTGACAAAAAAAAAAAAGTCCCACTTGACCTCTTGAGAAGTTTGTGTTTGGGGTGGATGGTTTGAAAAAAAGAGGCTTTTTTTTTTCTTTTTAAGAAAAATAAGATAATATTGACTTTCTGAAACTTACATTTATCAATTCAGCAATATATTGTGAGCCCCTTCATGTTAGCACATACAGATCAACATGAATCTTTTTAATGTCTACGTAATATTCCACTATATGTTATACCGTAATATATGTATGCATTTCCTTATTAATGGACACTTAGATGGCCTATAACTTTTCACTACCATAAATGATGTTGCAGTAAATACTTTTGTATGCATATTCTTACACTTGAATTAATGATTTCCCCCTAAGAAATTTCTAAAAATGGAATTGCTAGATGTCAGGGCATGAACATTTTTTACGCTGGTAGGTCTGAAGTACTACTCTAATTTATACCCCAATTAACAACGAATTAGAGTGATTTTTCCCTTCCATCTACTCACCAATAACGAGTAGAATTGATCATTTTACACTTTGCCAGTAAAAGTGGGGAAGTAGTATCTTTTTTTTTCCTAGTGTAAATACAATTCTATTCAGTAGAGCCTGCTTCATATAAGGAACAAGGTAGAAGAAACAGCTCTGCCTAAGTCCGTGGGGATGAGGACGTGGAAGGAAAGCATGAGGAAGGAATGCAAGTAGCACTATCCTTGGAAGCAGAGAGAATTGACCGCAACTGTGGCGTTGTCATCAACCAATTGCGTAACCTTCAGCGGCACTTTTCTGAGCGTCTGTTTCCTCCTCTGGCTATTTACATGACAACAGAGTTGTGCTTGGCACATAGTGGCTAATAGATAGCAGCCACCACCACGACTCCAGGAAAAGCTTTGCTTAGTACAAGCAATATGAAATGGAAGAATAGAAATGAAATGAGTCACTCTGATTGTTGAAAGGGGAAGGATACCTGGGGAAGAGTCATGGATTTAAGTTGGACCTGCTTCTTGGTTAAGATGGGGCTTCCAGAGAAGCCCAACTGGAAGGCCATCGTGGGAAAAGGCACCAAGGAGGAGAGAATGCCAGGCATGTTGGGTTGGGAGTGGCTTGTAGTCTGCAGTTCAAGTAGCTGGAGCAGAGAATGTGAGAGTGAAATGGGAGGCTATGTAGACTCTGGGCCAGAATTTGGAGGGCTGAATACCTGGCGAGCTTGAGTAGTTTAGTTTCTAACCTACCCACAAAAGAGAGGAACTGAAACTTTTGGAGAAGGAAAACACACACACACACAGAGCTATGTTTCACCTGAAAGATAAACATTATAAGGACCTCTAAGATGCCATATTCAATTTGTTTACATACTGACTTCCCCTAATAAAGTGGCAGCTCGAAAACACAATAAACTAAAATAGCAATGGCCCTTTTCCAATCTACAGAAAAAATTAAGGTGGACAATTTTTCCCATGCTTAGTTTTTTCTGCAATTTTTTTCCTCTTAAATCTTTGGCACCCACAAACACTTGTCTACACTAGAATCTAGTATATAATTGTGTCTGGTTTATCATAAAATTTTATAGTGTTTGCTTTAAGTTTAATATACTGAACTAGTATTTCTTGATGTTGGCAAAGAGCAGGAGGAATTCTGGGTATCCATTCCCGGGACACACTTGAGAACCATAGCTATAAACAATGAACATCTTCAGGGCAGGGACTGTGTGATATTCATTCTTGTCTCCCCAACAGCTGGTGCAGAGCTTAGAATATAGTAAACTCAAAACCAAACCCGTTGTTGTCGAGTTAATTCCAACTCATAGTGACTCTATAGGACAGAGTAGAACTGCTCAATAGGGTTTCCAAGGAGCGGCTGGTAGACTTGGACTGCCAACCTTTTGGTTAACAGCCAAACACTTGACCACTGTGCCAGCAGGGCTCTATTAGAATATAGTAGGTCCTCCAAAATTGTTGGTCAAAGTAAAAGAAAAGGAAAAAAAAAAAAAAACAAAAAAAACTCTGAACTCTATGGGTAAGGGTAGGACCCAAAAGGGAGAATTAAATCCCTTTTTTTTTTTTTTACCAGCCCAACAATGAAGTTGGCAGATAGCTCAAAAAAAAAAAAAAAAAGAGACAGACCCAATAAAAATGTGCTAATCAAATCATAAAACAAAATGAAACAGTAAGTATGATACAGAAAAATCATTGAGTAAAACTGTGCGATTGATATTGCAGTGTATATTCCAGACAGGTAGGGTTACTTACCTATTAAATTTTATTTTTCAAATACGAAACTTTTCCTTCCAAGCAAACGAAACACACACACACAGACGGTTCGCTTCTCACTGACTCTGTACAAATTACCCATAATACTCAACAGTTTTTTTCACTTCAACATTTGACACAGGAATTGGAACAGATTGTCGAGCCAGTTTTCACAAATCTGGAGCAGCAGGTTTTTTTGTTGAAAAAACATTTCTACTTATCCAGAGATGTTCCCTCAAGGGATGTGAATACTGTGTTCAAAGCGTTGACTTCCTTATAAAGCAAATTAGGAGAGAACTGTCTTTCCATGTTGATAACATCCAGATTTGAAGTACTTCACCCAAAGACAGCTGCTCAGGATTGGCCTAGCTAAAAGGGCCCAGAGGATATGTGGTTAATTTTCAAAAGAGACCCACTTGAGAGGATTCCGAAGCCGGCCAGGGCTTCCTCGGTAAACGTATTAACTGCCTGAATTGGTAAATCACCCTTCCGCAAGGAAGGCGCTTTGAAGTAGGGAGACGAGGGAGAACGATATTGCTTTGTCCTCTTTCAGATAATTTCTGAAGCTGAAGTTAAAATAGGTCTTTGATGGCAACCAACCTGGTCTGATGACATTTCTAAACAGTACTTACCTTGAAAGCTGGTAGCAAGATCTATAAAAGAAAAGAAGACAAAAGAAAACATTACCGTAAAGCCTATGTTTATAAAAGAAAAATAAGGCGCCCTTTCTGTGCTGGTGTCTTGCTGGGAGAGAGAGTTAATAATGCGAGTTGGAAATGGTCTGTGCTGCAGAGAGACCCAGCAGCCTAGAGGAATCAGCGAGGGCTTTGTTCTTTCCTTTTCTTTTCCTTGTCTGCATCACCGTGCACACGCACGCAGTTAGGCAGCAGTTGCTGTTGAGTGAGTTATGATTCGTGATGACCCCACATGTGTCAGAATAGAGTTGTGCTCCATAAGGTTTTCAATGGCTGATTTTTCAAAAGCAGATTGCCAGCCCTTTCTTCTGAGACACCTCTGCGTGGGCTTGAACCACCAACCTTTTGGTTACCAGCTGAGCTTGTTAACCATTTGCATCACCCAGGTACTCTGGGAGTAAGGTATTGGGTTACTTTTCTATGCTGCATAACAAGTTACCACCAATCTAGCAGTTTAAAACAACACCCATTAGCTCACAGCTCTGCAGGTCAGAAGTCTAACCCACTGCCATTGAGTTGATGCTGACTCATAGTGACCCTAGAGGACAGAGTAGAACTGCCCCATACAATTTCCAAGGAGTATCTGGTGGATTCAAACTGCCAACATTTTTGGTTAGCAGCTGTAACACTTAACCACTACGCCACCAGGGTTTCCGGTCAGGGGTCTAGACGGGTTTACCAGGTCCTCTGCTTAGGGTCTCCAGGCCAGAATCAAGGTGATGGCTCTGAGGAAGACTCTACTTCCAAACACATTCAGGTTGTTGGCAGGATTCATTTCCATGTGTTTGTAGGATTGAGAAGGAGCCCTGGTGGCACAGTGGTTAAAGTACTCGGCTGCTAACAGAAAGGTCAATGGTTCAAACCCACCAGAGACTTGGCAGGAGAAGATGTGGCAGTCTGCTTCCGTACAGATTTACAGACGGGCAGCTCTACTCTGTCCCATAGGGTCGCTATGAGTCAAAATTAACTCGGCAGCAGCGGGATTTGAGTTTGGTAGGACTGAGGAGCTCTTGTCCCCACTGGCTGTCAGCCATGAGTTGCTCTCAGGTCCCAGAGGCCACTCTCCTGAAGTCCTTTGGGTGGCTTCCTCCATGTTTAAATCCAGCAACTGTGCTTTGAACCTCCATGACTGGCCTGGGAAAACACGCTGCTTTAAAAGGGGCCATGCGATTAAAGATTAGTTTCACCTGGATGACGTCCCATTCAATTAACTCAGTCAACCTATTAGTAACCTAAATTACCTTTGCAAAATCCCGTCTGCCATGTAATGTAACCTAATCACAGACATAACATTTCATCATATGTACAGTCCCAAGGGTCAGGGTGGGGAATCTTGGGGACTATCACTGGCTTCCGCCTACCATGGGCAGCATGATCACACAATGAAATATTAAGTCATGGGTCATTCTTAATTTGCTTCCAGCACAAACAGTTCAACAGTCTACTGGCTGAGAACTTGGACTGTGGTGTGTCTGTCTACTTGGGCTTAAAACCAGCTCTTCAACTGTGGCTGTTTGACCTTGGGCATGTTAATGTAGGTTCTGCTATAATATTTGTTTTGAAAATGCAGACTTGTTCAAACAGCATTGATACATTAGTAATATAAGCACAACATTAATTTTGCATTTGCTTATACATGATTTAGGCCATGAGAAATAATAGGTGAATACAGAAAATGACCTTCAAGAATAAAATAGAATTCTACAAAAGGCACACACTTCAAACAACCACCCCAGTGTGCAGCATGTGTTGTGAGCCATACTTATCCACAAAGTGTTCTGCTTTCCCTCTGATCTCAGACAACCTTCTTTCCACCCCTTCACAATTACTCACAAGCTGCAGTCTGTCCAATGCCCACTTCCACTAGTAAACTTCAAATCTTGTTCAAGGTTAAATGCCATATTTCTTGTGATAATTATGTGTTTCTTAAACATTTAACATGTGTAAGGCTGTTCTACGGTTTTTATTTGCTTCCTATTTTTATTTTAATCTCAGTGATGTTTTCTAGTGTTGCTCCCCAAACTCACTTTTCTGGAAGACGCACAGTTTTTATTGCACAGTTTTTCACAGTGCAGTGCTTTTTTAGGAATGCATATGTCACATTATAGCAGAACTGACTGTAAGCCTCAGTTTTCTCTCCTGTTAGACAGGTTCTCATGTGACTATTGTGAGGAATATATGAGACAGTGCTGAGAATGAAATAAGCACCAATGTATGCCAGCTATAATTATTATCATTAAAAAATATTATTATCATTACACTGCCTAAATTCAAAACTGAATCTTGAGCCAACTCTAAACAGCAGTGAGGGTCAAATAGTGCTCCAAGCTCCAAGTTCACAGCCTAAAACATTTATACCATGGTGTGCTGCACTGCAGACTTATGGAAACTGCCCCTTTAAAGAGATCCATGCAATATACAAGAAAGAGAATACAGATAGGTAAACATAGGACTCTCCTCAACACTTGCCCAGTCTGGGTAGTGATAAGGGATGCAGCTAATTTGGAGAAATAGGCCTTCAATAGTAGCATCACTATTTTTAAACTCATTGAATAACATCAGGGCTAGTCCAGAGGAAACCCACCCAGCTTGTTATTGAACTTTTTGGTTTTGGTAGGGTGTCCAGAGAGCTATCAAGGCCAAAGAGAAAGAAGCCAGCGTTTTCAGCTGGGGGAAGGACCCATGCCCCCAATGGGAAGCATGGTGAGTCTGTAAATAAGACCCAAAGAGGACACCAGGTTGGATAGCCATCTGGAAATGGCCTATAAGCCATAGGATTGTCCATAGTAGAAGCAGAAATCTAAAGTGCTGCCTCTGTGCAATGACTGGTGTGGGTACGTCAAGAGAAGATAGGAGTCCTTGGACCAGAGTTCCGTAAATGGACCCTAGGAATTGAACCTGGTGTAAATGAAGAAGCTTGGGCTCTTTGGTATCAGAAAGGCCTAGTTCAAATTCCAATCCCGCTATTTGTTTGCTATATGACTTTGGGCAACTTTACCTTATTTCCCTGAGCCTCAGTTTCCTTGCCTATAAAGCAGCCATAGTACCATTCTACTTTATAAGGTTTTAATTAGCACTAAATTAAAGAGAATTTATGAAAGAATCTGGCAATGCTAAGTGACCTGTAAAATTAGGTCCCATTTGCCTTTACTTCACAGCCACCGTGAACTACTTTTCCACTGGGCATAGCTCTTCCAGGCCAGCTGGAGAGTGAGGTATGGGCATCTGACAAGAGGAAAGATACAGGAATCTGACCAATGACCATGACTTTATTATCCCTGCTCTACAATAGTTACATTCTCCTGTGCTTAACTCATTTCTCCGTAGTTTCTGTCCTCCTATGCCCTGAATGGAGCTCTGGTGGCATAGTGGTTAAGAGCTACGGCTGCTAAACAAAAAATCACAGTTCAAATCCGCCAACCGCTCTTTGGAAACCCTGTGGGGCAGTTCTGCTGTCTTATAGGGTCTCTATGAGTCAGAATCCACTTGACGGCAATGGGTTTTGGTTTTTATGCCCTGAATGGTCTGGAACTGAAATGTGAATTAAAATCTACATGACTTTGGTGCAGGAAACCCTGATGGCATAGTGGTTAAGAGTTCGGCTGCTAACCAAAAGGTTGCCAGTTTGAATCCACCAGCTGCTCCTTGGAAACCCTATGAGGGAGTTCTACTCAGTCCTATAAGTTTGCCATGAGTCAGAATCAACTCGTCGGCAACGAGTTTGGTTTTTGGTTGACTTGGTGCAGGTTTGAAACATAATCCCAAAGTACTTCGAACAGTCTGGACTCCTTTTATCTAAAGGAACCCTAAATCCAAGCTGATATGCTTTTTAATAGATCTTTACCAAAGGTTTGGGATAATGGTGGGGGATAATAGAAACAGCATAGGTGTAAACTTAAAATTGAAGACTAGACATCACTGCCATAAAAATCCATGGGCCTTACCTACTACAAGGAATTTCTTGCCAGTCGCCATATCCTCCAGCCTTAGATCCAAGCCTGTCCTCCTCACCCTTACTTTCTCCAATCCAGCCAAACTGTCCATCTTGCCCTTCCTTTAACAAGCTAAGCATGCTCTAGGATCAAAGCCTTTGCACTTACTGTTCCATCTGCCTAAAACACTGTTCCCCCAGATTTTCTATTTCTCCTTCACATTATTTGGTTCTCTGTAGTGGGCTGAATGGTGGCCCCAAAAAAGATATGCCCACATCATCCTTCCCAAAGTCTCTGAATGTTATTTTACGGCAAGAAATGTGATTTTGAGAAGAGGCGCTTACCATGGCTTATCCAGGAGGACTCTAGATGCCATCACACCTGTCTTTAAGAGAGATGTAAAGGGAGTTTAGACACACAGAGAAGACAAGGAGTCAGTGTGAGCACAGAAGCAGAGATTGGAGTGATGCGGCCCAAAGTCAAGGAATGCTGTCAGCTTCCAGACGCTGGAAGAGACAAAAAATGGATTCTTCCCTAGAATCCCCAGAGGGGATGTAGTTCTGTCAACACCCTTCAGACTTTCACCTCCAAATCTGTGAGAGAATAAGTCCGTGCTGTCTTAAGTCATCCGGTTTGTGGAAATTTGTTACAGCAGCCACAGGAGACTAATCCAATCTCTGATCAGATTTCAGCTCCTTCGAGAGGTGTCCTCTGACTACACTATATAAGACTAGCCCCTCCACACACACATCCCACTCTGTACCCCATTACATTAAACCCCATTACATTAGCCAGCTTTATTGTTCTCCATAGCACTTAACCCCTTCTGAAATATGATATGAGTGAATTTGTTTATTGTCTGTCTCCTACTCTCAAATATAAACTTCATAAGGACAAACCAAAAAAAAACAAACCCAGTGCCGTTGAGTCGATTCTGACCTATAGTGACCCCATAGCGACCCTATAGGACAGAGTAGAACTGCCCCATAGAGTTTCCAAGGAGCACCTGGCAGATTCCAACTCCCGACCTTTTGGTTAAGAGCCGTAGCACTTAACCACTATGCCACCAGGGTTTCTCTTTCATAAGGACAGGGGCTTTATTTTATTAAATGATGTATCTCCAGAGCCTAGAAAAGTGCCTGGCTCATAACAAATCTCTCCAAATATTTATTGAATGAGTAAATGAAGAGCTACTTACACTAAGCCTCATTGCCGTTAAGTCAATTCCAACTCATAGCACACCATAGGACAGAGTAGAACTGCCCCATAGGCTTTCCAAGGCTGTAATCTTTACGAAAGTAGACTGTCACATCATTCTCCCACAGAGCAGCTGGTAGGTTCAAACCACCAACCTTTCAGTTAGCAGCCGAGCGCTGAACCACCGCGCCACCAGAGCTCCTTGTATTTACACTAGGACTTCATTTTTAACTACATGAAGAACCAGCAGGACCTTCAAAATTACGATTTATATTTTAGGGTCTTATTGCATCCCTCCCCCAACTTTACCCCTAAATCTATAATCAGAAAAGTAGCAGCAAGTATATCTACTTTACTGGGTGCCCAACTGTGTGCTGGGTCACAGATAGGGGAGGGGAAGGGCAAAGTATCTTTCCAGTTACAGCTGCATTAAACAGTGCCAAGCTCACATGTCCCAGAGGTTAAGAGGAAAGCGAGCTGCTTCTTTCCAGCCCGTCCACACCTGCCAAGCTGTTCTTTACCATTTTGTAATTTCCCCAGCAGGTTTGGAGCAGGAGGAGTAATGGTTGGATAGTCTTACCTTGTCACAACTCAAAAGTGACATGCTATTTTTCTGTGCACCAATTTTCTACCCCAGGAGCCTTTATGAGCAGTGGATTAAGTGCGGGAGAAAGCAATTTCTATTTAAACGCTGAGGCTTATTAGTCAAACGGGGCACAACTGAGCCTTTCACTTAAAGAACACGGGAAGGGAGTGATGGATCAGATTGTCAGTTACTTAAGTGCTTAATTTTCTGGCTTTATTCTTTCTCCAACATTTCATTTAGCACATTTGAAAATCTCAAACAAATGATGACTTGAGATTTGGAAAGAGTTGGTAATAGTTGACATTCCAAGCCTCCTGTCTTTCCTTCTTTCTCTTTCTACCAGTCTGGCTTATGGTTCTTCCATGATGCGGCTTCTGGTGTTCAACAAGTGTTTATTAAGTACCTACTATGTGCCACAGACTCTGTGGCAATGGGTTGGGTTTTTTGTTTTTGTTTTTTTTAGGTGCCACCTGGTGTTACATCTTGGGGATACAAAGGTTGACTAAACCCAATCCCCATTTGCCAGAGGGCTCTCAGTTTCCTGGGGAAGATGGAAATTTAAACAAATCACTACAACAGTGTAATAAGTATGGAGGAGGTAAAGCTGGAGCTAAGCCTTAGTGGCTGAGAAGTAATTCACCAGGCAGAATCGAAGCAGAAGGAGGCTCCTGCCATAGGGGTCAACAAGTACGAAGGTATTGAGGAAAGTCTTTGGTCTGTTTGAGAAACTGCAACAGTTCTGCATGGCTGGAGTGTAGCATGTTGAGAAGAGGTAGGGGAGGCTGTCTGAGAGACAGCAAAAGGCCAGATCACACGGGATCCACCACACTAAGAGATTTGGACTTTAGCCTCTAGGTACTATCCCAGAAGAGTATTAAGTGGGGAGTGACTTGCTCATTTTTGCTTTGTTAGGAGAGTATGGAAGATAGATGAGGGAGACAAGAACAGAGGCAGGGAGGCTGGTTTTGGTGGCCTTAGCAGTATTTCAGAAAGAAGAGATGAAACTCTAACAAAGAAAATGGCAGTAAATACAGCAAAGGAGGGGCAGATGCAAGCAATGTTAAGAAAGTCATAACAGGACTTGGAGAGCCATCAGATGTGGAAAACGAGATCACGGAAGGAGCCCACCACGAGCCCCAGGATTCTGGATGTAGAGGTTAGAAGATGGTGCTGTTTTCCGGTGATCATGATAGTTGATGAAAGAGAGTAGGAGAAACTTCACAGGGCCAGCCAGTGAGCACTACCTGTGGGATGCCATTGTGCTTGGAAACAATATTTTCCCTTAGGTTGAATAGACAATTGTATTACATGAGCAAAAATCAAAGAAATATCGTTATGAAGTTAACCTGGCACATGAAGTAAGCCACATGACAATTACTTTATGGTAGGTTAATTAAGTAATAATGGTAAACAGCTGTTATAATGATAGGTCTTGGCATTACATTTCTAAAGCTAATCTCAACAGTTTTGCAATACTTAGCAAGAGAGGAGATCCTGGAAGACAGTAGGATAATAAAGGGTTATTCCCCTTGCCTTCGAGTTGGTTCTGACTCATAGTGGCACTATAGGACAGAGTCGAACTTCTCTATGGGACTTCCAAGGCCGTAAATCTTTGGAAACCCTGGTAGCATAGTGGTTAAGAGCTACGGCTGCTAACCAAAGGTCAGTGGTTCGAATCCACCAGGCGCTCCTTGGAAACCGTATGGGGCAGTTCTACTCTGTCCTAGAGGGTCGCTATGAGTCGGAATCGACTCGACGGCAATGGCATGGGTTAAACCTTTGAAGAAGCAGACTGTCACGTCTTTCTCCCACAGAGTAGCTGGTGGGTTCGAACTGCCTTGACCTGCGACCCGGAGTCCCTGCGTGACACGGTGAGCGTGGACAGGGCTGGCAGGGGTGGACGGGGGCCGGAGAGCTGGGACTAGCCCTGGCGGAATGGGAAGAAGGGCTGCATTCCCAGGAGATGCCAGAGGAGCAGGGCCGGGACGGGGACCACGGCTGAGGCCCAACCAAAAACCAAAACCAAACCTAGTGCCGTCAAGTAGATTCCGACTCATAGCGACCCTAAAGGACAGAGAAGAATTGCCCCCATAGAGTTTCCAAGGAGCCCCTGGCAGATTCAAACTGCAACCCTTGAGAGGCCCAGATCCTAAAAAATACTTCAGGGCGGGAACACAGGCAGGGCCTGGAACGGGGCAGGACATCGAGGGGCGGGCCTAGGGCCGGGTGGGACCTGAAGCCCTAAGCCGGGCCTCGCCGCTGGACCTAGAGGGACCCGCCGACTCCACCCCACAGAATGAGTCGCTGGAAAGGCAGATGCGGGAGCAGGAAGAGCGCCACGCGCGGGAGGCGGTGAGTTACCAGGAGGCGCTGGCCCGGCTGGAGGAGGAGGGGCAGAGCCTCAAGGACGAGATGGCCCGCCACCTGCAGGACTACCAGGAGCTGCTCAACGTCAAGCTGGCCCTGGACATCGAGATCGCCACCTACAGGAAGCTGCTGGAGGGCGAGGAGAACCGGTGCGCACTGCCTACAGCAGTAGGGAATTCCCACTGCCCCTCCTTGCTGCCCTTGATAGAGTCGGCCTTGCTCTCTTCAGGAGCTGTGCAGTGTTTGGCCTTGTGTCCAGCTTCCCTCATGCCCCAACGCCCAGTACTGCGCCTGCTTAACACACAGTAGATATTCAATAAACTTTTGATGGATGAATAGATTCCATTCAAACTATACTGATTAGGTCCCACACCGATCTTTCAGCCAAGCGCTTAACCACCTCACCACCAGAGCTCCTTAAAGAGTGAGTTAGTAGCTCTCAGTTTAGGAGCCCTGGTGGCGAATATTTTACCAATTAGATATTCATTTCTCTGAAAAGCCATTCATATTGGGACTTCTAGGATTACTGGAAAGGAGGCCTGGTGATCGCAGGTTCAAACCCACCAGCTGCTTTGTAGGAGAAAAGACCTAGCAATCTGCTCCTATAAAGATTGTTGTTGTTGTTGTTGTGTGCCCTTGAATCAATTCCAACTCATAGCGACACTGTAGGACCGAATAAAACTGCCCTATAAGGTTTTCTAGGCTATAACCTTTAGGAGAGCAAATCACCAGGTCTTTTCTCCCGCAGAGCAGCTGGTGGGTTCAAACTGCGAAACCTTCAGTTAGCAGCTGAGCCATTAACCGTTGCATCACCAGGCCTCCTAGGAAACCCTGTGGGACAGCTCTACTCTGTCCTAGGGAGTGGCAAGGAGTCAGACCCAACTTGACGGCACACAAAAACAACAAGATTACTGGAGTTGAGGACCCCTCAGCAATTCACAATTTAATGAAATATTTCTTACGATGTGGTGTATGACTGTTCTACTCGAAGTGTGGCCCACGGAATAATGTCGATCCTCAAGAATAAGTGCTTAGAAACTTCTATAACAAATTGACATTGCCCCAATATCCAAGGCATACATGGTCAGTAGGTATTTCTCATTGAATAGAACATAGTTCAGTTCAGCTACAGTCAAATTCATGTGGTGAGTTGCACATGTCATGAGCTGAGAAACCACATATTGGTCAGCAGCAGATTAGAAATACAAAAACAAAACTGGGGCTTCGCCAAAAATAGTTTTAGAATACTGGTTGATGGTTCACTCACATCAGAATACCTGGAGTGCTTATTAAAAACGCAGATCTGTGGCTCCATCCTGGGACCTACTGAGCTCGGATCTCTGGAGGTGAGGCTGTAAGGTATACATTTTAAACAAGTAACATGATTGTTCCTTATTCTTACTAAAGTTCGAGAAGTACTGCAAAGGTTTTGCAGTTACCTCTGTTGATTAGAACAGTTTTGAAACCAAAAGCACGCTGGTTCTATTTCTATGTTGGCTATTTAAAAATGTTGTCCTTCAGGGCACAGCTTACACTCATCACCAAGGAACGGTGGAAATCCACTTCCACCACCTGAAAAATGCGTCCCACTCCATAGCCTCATGCAGTCCCATCACAGTTACGTACAAAAAACCCACTCATATAGAAGAGCTTGTTCCCATTAATGCAAACTAACGGCCACCCTATTTGGAGACCCTACTTCTTTAACTAGTAATTCTCTGGGATATAGACTGGGAAGAAAAACACTGAAAAGGTGTGAGAAGCCAAATGTTGGGGGATATTTAGTGAAGGGCAAGGGGCATCGGGATTATATATGAGCCCATCACTAGACTACAATGTAATTCTTAATATTCAAGGTACCATTCATCATATATATAAAAGCTAATTAATGTTCACTACCTTCAGTTTATATTTGACAAGCCCTGGTGGCACAACGGTTAAGCACTCAGCTGCTATAGAAAGGTTGGCGGTTCAAACCCACTCAGCAGCTCTGAGAGAGAAAGACCTAGCCATCTGCTTCCGTAAAGATTACAGCAAGAAAACCCTATGGGGCGGTTCTACTCTGTCACAAGGGGTTGCCATGAGTCAGAATCGACTTGGCAGCCCCCAACAACAGCAACACATTAAATTTTAGAAAAATGTGACATAAATGGTTACATTGTTTAGATTTTTAAACTTGTAAATGTTATTCATCTGGGAAGTCCTAGAGTATGGCACCTCATTCCCCAATGGTGTAATAAAAAGCAGCGACTCGCAAACATAGATGAGCGTGAGAATCACCTGGGGGGCTTCTGAAGAAATACAGATTCTCGAGCCCACCCTAGGACCCCTCAGGAACCCAAGAGGTGGGGTCCCAAGAATCTGCATTTTCAAGCAGTCCACATGAGTCAGGTGTGCAGGTGGGATTTGGAATCGCTGATTTAATAGCAATGTTACTATACTGTTATGACATTAGCGCTTTAGTCCTAAGGGGAGAATTGGATCTGGGTGGGGGGTAAATCAAAGCTCTGGGAAAAATGCATGTTTGAGAATTAAATATTACATAAATAAAAAACCTCTTGCCGCCGAGTCAATTCTGACCCATAGCAACCTTATAGGACAAACTAGAACTGCCCCATAGGGTTTCCAAGGAGCAGCTGGTGGATTTGAACTGCCAACCTTTTGATTAGCAGCCAAGCTCTTAACCACTGCACCTCCTAGCCTCCATTACATAAATAGTGTTCAGCAAAACATGGAAGTGAGCACCTGCTTTGGGTAGCTAATAACTTGGGCCCTTTAGTGGGGCTGCTGTGAAATGAGAGAAAATGTGCATCGCAGAAGTCAATCAACACTGCAGGAGAGAGGGAGGCCATTCAGGTCATGAGTGACATGAAAAAGAACTTTGCTGTGCTATGTCTCCTGCCTGGAATTGTCTACCCTGAAGTTGTACAGGCTGCATTGCTGGCAGAGCGGGAGAAGCAGAGCTGAACAGGATCAAAGGCACAGGACCAGGCAGCGGTAGCCTCTAGTTATCAAGTCTGGAAAGGACTGAGGCCAAAGGCACTGCAGGGAAGTAGAGCATAGCAGCTTCCCTGGGAGCATGTCTGCTGGCAGAAACCTGGAAAGTGGTCTGTATCAGGAGGAGGAGCATTCAGTGGCAAGTCCACAGAAGTGACCATCCCAGGGGCTCCCCAAGAGGTGGGCAGAGCAGGGGTCTTCTGCCCAGTTCCATGGAAGGGCTGGTCCTTCCATGAAATGAAAGCAATTACCTTCCCTGAGGAAACCCTGGTGGCGTAGTGGTTAAGTGCTATGGCTGCTAACCAAAGGGTCTGCAGTTTGAATCCGCCAGGCACTCCTTGAGAACTTTATGGGGTAGTTCTACTCTGTCCTATAGGGTCGCTCTGAGTCGGAATCGACTCGACGGCACTGGGTTTGGGTTTGGTTTTGGTACCTTCCCTGAATTGCCCAGCAGGTGTAGAACATGCTACATCTAACTCAACCAGTATTTTCAAGTGTCTATTATGTTCCAAATGTTATGCCCAGGCTGATGGTTGGAAAAGAAATAAAGAGCTCCCGCTCCCAAAGAGTTTACCATCTAAAGGGAGAGGCAGACATATAAGAAGAGCGATAGAAAATAAAGCAAGAGGTGTGAGGGGAGGGGTGTGCATAAATTGTAGGTGCACCCAGGAAGCAGCAATTCATTCTGCTTGGTCCACAGGGAAATTTACAGAGGGAAAGTGATATTTGAACTGGGCTTTCAAGGATATGTGGGAATTCACCAGGTACACAAAGGAAGCAGGGAGATGGGGTGGAAAGGAAGGAGGGGATATCTTGGCAGAAGAATTAGATCAGCTGCTCATGGTGTGCTCAGCAATTGTAAATATGCTCAGCTGTGCCTCCAATATAAAATAGAGGTGTTCACGGAACAGATCACTGAGATCCTCAGATGGGAACCTACCGGTTCTGAGGACGGCCCTGTGTCTACCTGGTCCCTTCGTGGAATGAAAGGGCTAGAGTTGGAAGAGAATACTTAACTCTGTCTTTTAAACTTTCTTGCAATCCATAATAAGATATGTGCCTTATATACACATAGTCACACACGAGAAACAAAATTTCACGGAAATATACTTGCATAGTGTTACAATATTTTCTATTTCCTTTTTAAAGTAATGACTTCAGGGCATTGGATGGGTCTCAGCCCCCAAACACTGATCAAATCTAAGCTCCTCATCTCATAGATGAGAACACTATGACCCAGAGAGGGAATTAGTGGTAGAACTAGGGTCCTGTCCCGCCCTTCCAGTCAAGCTTCAGCATAAAAAAGTGTAGTCTTTTGCAGGTGTCAGAGTGGGGCAGGCAGGCTGCTGGTTGGAGGTGCTGAGAATTAGCAGTTCCCCTGGTCCCCTGGCCCAGTGGCCACAAAAGTCTTGGGGGCTCAGGTGGTTTGCACGACAACTATGAGACAAATAACAGGAAGGCATCCTGTCCTGGGTACCTCTGGGCAGAGCTGATAGGATTCTGCCCTTCTTACTTTTTTACTAAGAGGCAATTAATGGTGAAGGAAGAATGCAGAAAGGAGGAGGGGTGTTGTAAACCTTCCCCCCGTGGTGTCAGAGGAGTCCACTCACCCCTAAAAGAGAAGGGTCACAGAAAAGCTACATTCTGAAACTGACCCACTCAGTCAAGAAACACCTAGCAAACACCTACTTTATCCAGCCAAATGCTGGGCCAGGTAGTGGGGATCAAAGATGAATGAAAGATGATCCTTGCTCTCAGGAAGTCAGACTCTAGTGCTGCTGCTGTTGTTAGCCTGCTGTCAAGTTGGCCCCTGACTCATGATGAAACAAACCATGCAGAGCAGAACAAAACTGCCCAGTCCTGTACCATCCCCAGAACCGGTTACAGATCACATGGGTGAAAACCTGTAAGGTTTCCATTGACTGATTTTTGGCAGAAGATCACCAGGCTTTCCTTCCCTGTCCATCTTAGTCTGAAAGCTCCGCTGAAACCTGCCCAGCATCATAGCAACGTGCAAGTCTCCACTGGCAGATGGGTGGTGGCTGGGAATTGAACCTAGGTCTCTCACATGGAAGGCAAGAATTCTACTGCTGAACCACCATTTCTTCCTCATAGTCTAGCTGGGGAGAGAAATGTAGAAATTGGTCATTTTAATGTAGTTTGAAAAGTACTACTATGGTAAGAATACAAAGTGTAATGGGTGTACAGAGGAAAAAACACAACGGCTTTGCCTGCCTGGAAGGGGAGTTGGTGAGAAGGTATCACAGAAGGAGATGATCACACCAAATTAATCAGTAGATTTGTTTTCCTTCAGCAGTTGGGATAGGTGGTTTGAACCATAAATCCAATTTCTGACCCCAGAGCTGTCATAATTTAATCACATGGCCTTCCTTGGCAAGTTATATCCCTTTTCTGAGCCTCAATTCCTCATCTTCTCACCTACGAATAATGGTATTCCCTTTTCCTTAAAAATCTCATCTCAAAGGCCATCCAGCCTACCAACTCCTTTCTCTGGATTTCAGCAAGGAGTAAATAGAAAATTCCAGGGAGAACACTTGGGAATGCATAAAGTAAAATATACATGTTGGCTATGTTTTAATATATCAATTATTTTTATTTGGGGCCAAATTGGATGGCTGAAGTAGTGGGCATTTCTCAGGAATCTACTAGAAAGAGTTGAAGAGGAGAGATTTTTACAGTTGAAACACCACTTCACTCTCAGGCTGTCCCCCCAGGGCACCATGTGAAGCTTTGAGTTTGCATGTGCCACAGGCCCTGCTCCAAAACAAATAACTGAAATAAAATCCAGGGCCACAGTTCTCCTTTTCTTTAATGTCAGGGATCAAGTGCATTATTTCTGGGTTGAACTTGGGAGGCATTGTTTTCCTCCTGCATCAGAAGCCTTGGCAAAGGGCGGCTCAGCTGTGGACATGTCCCTGGAGCTTGGGTGCTGGCCGGGCTGGGCCTGCAGAGCACAGAGGCTGGGCTGGGGTTATGGGCTATAAGTTACCCAAAGCCCTGGCAAGGACTCAGGGGTCCAAGACCTTAGAGAAGAAAAGGGGTTTGGGAATTCTTCCCCTCTAGCTTGATGGTTTCAGATCTTGAGAAAACGGCTCTATCCATATTTCCTAGAGAAGGTAAATGATTAAACCACAATTTTTTCAGACTCTCGTCAGTTTTTAAAGAATTACAACAGTGAATTCTGCAAGGGCAAGTCCATAAGGTGATGTCTGAGTGAACTCAGCAATTGTTCATTGCCTGCTCCCATAGCCACAGCGTCAGAGTCTGGCTCTGTGTTCGGTTTTAAAGGGGCCACATTTAAGGATCTCAAGGACAAACTTCTAAGCTAGAGTCAAAATTCTTTATTGTCAGGCCCCAAAAGAGCTTACTAGTGTTGTCCCTTATCACACCTCTGAGCTACTCATCTCAGGCTAATTACTCGGCATATCCCAAACATGCCATTATACTTCTCCCATCTTAGCTTTCTTCAGGAAAGCCTTCCTATCCACTGTCCGCCCCTATGTCCACCTGGTAACTGCTACTCTTTCCCTAAGCCCTAACCCAAGCAGTACCTCCTTTAAATAGCTTTCTCTGACCTTCCCACCCACCTTTAAATAGATTGACTGTGATGTACTTCCAAAGCACTTTGATTACACACTTAAAACGCTGAACTGTCTGAGAGGGCAGGTGGAGCTTCTCCAGCCCTTGAGATTGAATTAAGCAATATTGTTCCAAGACTCCATTTACCTGTCTTTGGGAAATCCAAATTGAACCTCAGTATTTCTAATAATTTCTGAGAGTTTCTAGTTTGGGCCTCTGGACTTCTGTGTCTGCATGCTTTCTAGTTTGTTTCAGGATGATCTGGACTTGGAACTGTCTTTTCTTACAGATACACACACACACATACACACACACAAACACTTGACCGAAGCATTCATGAGTTTAGAAGATTGCAGGTCGTGGAAAGGGCAGGCTGCACTTATCTGTGTCCACCTCTGTGTTCTCTTCTCATCTATTCACCCTCCCTTCTCAGATTACCCCAGGTTATTAAAAAATGTCTCCTTCTATCCTGCAATGCCATCTAGTAGAGACCAGTTCCTATCCCAAAGGATCATATCTAAACTCTTCAAGCTCAATAGAATGAGAGGCTTCCCATTTACTGTGGTTACAACCAGCAATTTTCCCTTCTTAAAGTCTTTGTGAATTGCTCAACTTTAAATTCTTATTTGTCCTTATATTCCCAGAGCCTAACACAGCACCTGACACATAGTAGGTGCTTAGTAAATATTTGTTGATTAAATGGATGAAAGACTAGGCCTCAACAAGGTCATTTACTCAACAGTATTTCCTGAGTAACTTGTATGATGAGATCTGAGCTTGGGGGGTCTGAGGAAAGGATATAATATGCTCCCTAAATTCAAGGCATGTAATGCAGTTCAAAATAATGTGCTCTGTAGGAAGAAGTGGTGATCAAACCTTTGAATACAGTTTGGGGACTCAGAAAACAGGAACCAAAAATTACAAATAGAATACATTGCTAAATGATTTTTCCAAGTTAATTGACTTCCTTTGCCACGGTCAGTGTTGTAGTCATCCAGGACTGCTGTAACAGAAATACCACAAGTAGATGGCTTTAACAAAGAGAAATTTATTTTCTCACAGTCTAGTAGGTTGCAAGTCCAAATTCAGGGCATTGGCTCCAGGGGAAGGTTTTCTCTTTCTGTGGGCTCTAGAGGAAGGTCTGTACCTTCCCCTGGTCAAGGAGCTTCTCAGGCACAGGGACCCCGAGTCCAAAGGACACGCTCTGCTCCCGGTGCTTCCTTCTTGGTGGTATGAGGTCCCCAACTCTCTTCTTGCTTCCCTTTCCTTTTATCTCTGAGAGATAAAAGGTGATGCAGGCCACACCCCGGGGAAACTTCCTTTACCTTGGATCAAGTAGGTGACCTGAATAAGACTGGTGTTACAATCCCACCCTAAACCTCTCAACATAAAATTACAATCACAAAATGGAGGACAATGACGCAAAACTGGGAATTATGGCCTAACCAACTTGGCACATATTTTTTGGGAGACACAATTCAATCCATGACAGTCAGTTTAGAGTAATAACGAAGTTTGGTTTCGCTACTGGCAGTATCCAAGAGCTAATGCTAAGGATGTTACCCTTCATACCACCAATGCCCATCTGGGTGTAAAGGACAAAGTCCTCTCTTTTAGGATGTTTATCCTCACCAATTGTGAGGAATGTTGTCCGTATGAAGCTCAGAGGGGTCTGGGGGGAAACCTTGCTCATTACTTCTTCTGGAGACCCCAAAGGAGACGTGCAGGCAGCTGTTAATGGAGTCTACCCAGGTGGGCAGTGTGCAGTGTGCACTGCGTTGGTGTGTGGTCTCCAGATGTGGTCCTGGGCCCTAGGCTTCTTCCTCTCACTGGCAAGTGGACAGTGCTCTACAGTCTATACATGTCAATTGCTCCTCAGTCCCCGGGCTCGCTTCTGTCTCTGCACCATCCACCACCCTCCCCCAAGTAACATCCCACCTCTACTCTTCCCCCAACCCCAGCCTGGGTGACCGACATTTCATTTGCGTACGGAGTGGGGATGTGGTAGATGCCGTAGTGAAGTCTAGGTCTTCCTCTGTTTCCTTCCAGTCTACAGTTGTTCTATGCTGCCTTCAGGGTCACTCCTTTTGATTTCTAGATGCCTTTCTTCTCTCCCCAGAATTTCAGCTTTAGTTTGGGCTTTTAAAATACTTTAGAATGTGGATTTCAAGAGTCTACTTTGGAAGTAAAAAAGAAAAAAAGATTGTTTACTCTTCTTTACTCTTTCGATTCCTTCATCAACAGTTCATTTGTTCAATGAATGTTTACATCATGCTTGCTGTGTATCAGTCGGTATTACTACTCCATTACTTTTGCTAATGAGTCACGGAAAGGGTAAGTAATTCAAACAGTATAACAATATGGGGCAGAGCTGGTATCGAATAGAGTCTAACACTACATTGCCCACAATCCTAATTTTTCTAGGGATAATAAGGATGACTCCAAGGTTCTAGAAGTTGGACTAGGGAAAAGTTCATGTATATACAAGGAATTGTGCAGACAAAAGTTTACAATTTTGAGATAGTATCTTGCTTTATAAGCTAAAACCTGCTTCTCAACATCTTTCTGAATCCTTCAACAAACAGCTATCAGACAAATAAGAATAATTTTGTAGTCCACCTTCTTCCCTTGAGGGGGTTCAGTGAATCCTGGCTAAGGCTATTTGCCTCTGGAGTCTGTAAGCAGGATCCTTGATGGCTCCCGTTTGGTTAATGATTACTAGAGCAGTTAATCTTTAGGCTTTGGAGTCCAGAAGATCTGGGTGAAAATCTCAGCTCTGCCTAGCTGTGTGGCCTCGAGCAGCTTACCTGGCATCTGAGTCTCAGATTCCTAATTTATAAAATGGGAGTGTTAATTTTGTCTATCACTGTCTCAGTCATGATGGATGAGCTTATGGGGAATAACAAACATCTTGAATTTATTCAACAACAAGGGTTTGTTTTTCACTCAAGCTCATGTCCAATGCAGACCAGCAGAGGAGATCTGCTCATCATAGAGACACAGGCTGATGCAAGCTCCATCTAGATGGTGTTTTCTCCACCTCAGCACTGTTGACATTTTAGATCAGATAATTCTGTGTTGTGGGGGGCTTTCCTGTATATAGTAGAATATTTAGTAATATCCCTGACCTCTGACCACCAGATACCAGTAGCAAACCCTCCCTCAGTTGTTATCAACCAAAATCATCTCTAGACATTTCCAAATGTCCCTTTGGGGGCAAAATCACTTCTGGTTGAGAATCACTAATTTAGACACACATTCCCATAATCAAAAGCACCAGAAAAAAGGAAAGATTGAACTTGGACACCAGCATCTAAATGCTTCCGCACCAAAATGACATACTTCCCCTCACATTTCATGAACTTCCTGCAGCCATGCCTAACTTCAAAGAGGTAGGAAGTACAATTTCCACATAACCCAAGAAGGAGAACTAATATATTTGTGAACAGTCCTAAAAAGCAACAATCCAGGGTTGTTGAAAGGATTAAATGAAACAGTGCATGTGAAATGTTTAGCACAATGCCTGGCTAATAAGAAGGGCTCAGTATCTGGAGACCATTATTATCAGAGTACAAAAGTAGAGCTGGCAACCCTGGGAAGAATGAAGGGTTATGGGTTAAAATGGCTCCCCCATTTTATAGGGGTATAGAATTTTCACCTTATTTGTTTGAGTTTTTCTTTAAAGGCCAGTGGAGGCGGATCAGTTTGGGGTGCTAGCTAGCAAGGAGTGCTCTAATTAGCAATATGGTTGGCCAATTGAAGTTTCCTCTTATTAGAATAATGCCTGGGTGACTTTGCATTGAAAGGAGAGCAATATGAACAGTTACAACTCACACTGGAGGATTTTTACATTTTCCAGAGAGGCAAGACTGGAACCCAGGTCTTCTCACTTTCTGTATCCTCTGCTCTTACCTGAACTTTTGTAACGTGAGAGAGCTTTACAAGCTAGACTTTTCATAAGTGCCATTATTTTGGGCCACTTACTATGGGCCCATTATTAAAAGCCTCTTAGTAGTGCTGTGACTTCTGACAAACCATGTAAACCATAGTCCCAGTTGCTTCATTCGACAGTGGGGTTGATAGCACCTTATCTGCCTGAAGGCAAGGGGATAAACCCCCGAGCTCAGATACTCCCTTTCAACTCTGGGATCCATGTGTGTAATGATTTCATCTTGTGTGTGTTCATACACAATGTACCTTGTTAGTTATATTCGTATTAGTGGTAGTGTTATTTCTCTTGTGCTTCCTTCAACTTACTAATTAGACAGAAAATTTTCTTGGGGGTAGGATCCATATCTACTCTGGTATTACAAAAGAGCGTTGCACTTGCCATCAGAAAGTGCTGACAATGACACATATCATGAGCTGTGTGAATGGGAACATTTTATTTGCATTCGTACTCCTCAGTTTATCCTGTTCCATCAGATTCTTGTGAATATTAAATGAGAAAAGACACGTAGAAAGTGCCTCGTCAACCATACATTGTGCAAATGTAATTTATTTATAAAATGAAGATGACATAGCATCTATTAAGATTAAACTCTGTCACATTTGGCATCTCACTTAAAGCTTACAGGGTAATTTGTTATGCCTCCCGTATTATAAACAAAGGAGTGACCCGGAGAAGTATACAGCATTTCCACGGTTATACATGACTAGTCAGTGGCAGAACCAGGGTTTGAACTATCAACTGTCTGACCCCCGAAGTTCCTGTCTTCCTACCCTTTCTCCATGCCCGTCCTTCTCTGGACACTGACCCCCAACCCAAAGAAGAGAACGGCAGTTTTAGACACACAGTAGCACTGCAGTAAGTCATAGCTCAATATTTTCAAAAAAAAAAAAAAAGAGGAAAACAGAGAGGCCCAGGGAGATGAAGTAATTCTCATAGGTTTTCCAGGTAGAGCTATTGCTGTGCATAAACTGCTCTTTAGATAAAGACCAAAATCTTTAACAGGGTCCAAAGAGCCCCATTTATTCTGACCCCCGCCTAGCCTGCCAACCTCAAGTTAAGCCAGTTGTCCCTCTTATTCTCATGCTCTAACCACTCGGGGCTTCTTCTCTAAACATACCATGGCCTTTCCTACCTCAGCGTCTTTGCACATGCTACCCTTTCTGTCTAGAATCCCTCCTCCCCCGCCCCCTGCCCATTCATCAGGTTAGTTCTTATCGGTTTCCTCACTTTCCAGGGAAGCCATCCTGACTTCTCAGACTAGGCAGTCACCCCCTCCTGGCCCCTAATCTAATACATGCTCATAGCCCTGAGGTCTTTCCTCCATCACACGTATCACCGTTTGTAATTTTATATTTACTCGTGGGACTGTATGAGTAATGTCTATTTCCCCTACTAGATTACAAATTTTGTCATGACTTTTGCTCACCTATAACCCAGGACCTAGTGCAAAACACACAGTAGGCACACAATAAATATTTGTTGAACGAATGGATGAATATCAAGTCTAAAATCTGGGCTACTGATACCTCCTCTCAACTCTTTCCTTTAAACCACTCTGCCGGCAGTGAACTATTGGCCGCAGCACATTCCCCAGGAAAGAAAAGGGGGGAGAATTCACAACCTAGAAAGTGAGGACACTCCCAGCAGAAGCTAACCCACCTGCACACAGAGTGAACTAGCGCCTCACCCCAGACCGCCGCCGTAGCAGCCGTGTTTGCAGAGAAACACAGAGTTGCCAGTGCCTGGTTGGGAACCATGGTGAGGTGTTTCTAAACACAGCTGGGCCGCTGGAGCTGGAGCCTCCGGGAACAACCTGGAGGGCCTGGGGCACTGACTGGCTACCCCAAGTCCCTGGTGGTAAGTCTGCCCTTCCTCCTCAGGACTTGTGGTTGGCCCGTGGTGGGGATTTCATTCATCTGTACCCACTGCCCCCTGCCCATTGGCAGCCTGGCTGCTGGCTTCTCAAACTTAAATAGGAATCCATTTTCTTCTTTCAAATGACCTGGAAGGAACCCAAATCTCTGTACCTCTGGCTTGTTGCCCATTGCCACCCCACACTCTCAACTCCACCTCCCAGAGAAGGAAGGGTAGTTAATCCCTTTCTGTCTGGTTAACTGGATCCTGGTCTACAAAGACTCAGGTTGCTGCTCACCCTTCTCTCACAGATAGCCATCCATCAGGCCCGCTCCAACACCGCTTAATCGCAGCTCACAACCTCTCTGCTTCTCCTTGCGTGTCTGAGTCTTTTTCTCTCTTTGAAATAGGATCATATTAATTTTTCATGAGGCCAGACAGGGCATACCTAAAAGTAATACGAGTAAATATTTGAACCAAAAATTTTCATAAATGGCAAATGAGGATTTGTTTTTGAAAAACTGGATTATTAGGAACAAAACCCTTGATACCAATGTATACCAGTACCAGTTGCTGTCGGTGCCCTGGTGGCATACTGGTTAAGAGCTCAGCTGCTAACCAAAAAGTCAGCAGTTCAAATCCGCCAGCCACTCCATGGAAACCCTAGAGGACTGTTCTACTCTGTCCTACAGGGTTGCTATGAGTCAGATCTGACTCGATGGCACCTAATGACAACTAACAACAACCAGTTGCTGTAAGTTGATTCTGAAACTCATGGCAACTGCATGTGTGTCAGAGTAGAACCATGCTTCATAGAGTTTCCAATGGCTGATTTTTTGGAAGTAGATCGCCAGGCCTTTCTTCTGAGGTACCTCTGGGTAGAGTCAAACCTCCAGCCTTTCAGTTAGTAGCCAAGCATGTTAACCATTTCCACCACCCAGAGACTCTGATACAAATGTATAAAAAAAAAATATGGGAGGAAAAATCAAACAACAAGCAAACAAAAAATAGATCAAGACGAAAAGAAGAATTAGCCCCCACTAACAAAAAAAAATTTTTTTTTTTTTTTTTTAACAAAAGGAGAAATACCTTTTGGCTGTGCTCTGGGTCTAAGCCTAGAGAGCCCTTTAGGCTTAGAAAATGACAGAACCCTAGGGGCGTAACTCATTGAGTTTATCCCATTAAATCAGAAGAGTACTTGAAATCATTAAGAGCAGAATGGCTGGGGTTGCAGAGGCAGAGCACAATGAACCAAAGACAAAAATGGTAATCCTGGGGAGAGTCTGTGGTCTGAGTCAAGAGAGTGGAGTCTGGGCTCTTATTTTGACTTAAATGCATGGCAAAGCCTTCACACAGCTAACTACAGACGAGATCATCTTTGCCTCATAGGTTACGTTCGTTCATGCAAGGTTCTAGTGACAAAAATGGTTGTAGTGAAAAGTAAATTTTATTCAGACATTTAGGGTGATTGCTATTACAACGTAGGCTAGCATCTTTTATTACAGCGAGAAGTCATTTTTACCCAGCCAGGAAAAGTTATACATTTTATAATTCTAGAGCTTGTTCATGGGCTAAAAAATGTTGTAAGATCATCCCTGAGGGAGCGGACTTACTGAAGGGTGGGCTTCCTCCAGACTAGTGAAGACAGAAGCTTAGCTGTGGTTGCTACTTTCATGTGATTTACTGTTTATATGAGTCATTAATATGAAGAGCTAGTCGGCTTGCCACTAAAATCAATTTTCTCCAGCGTCTGGTCTTTCCTTTTCACTCCATTTTTTTTTTAATTGTTAAGGTAATACATGATTGTAAAATAGCCTAGCAGAACAGATGTATACAGAATATAAAAGTGAAAGTCTCATTTCCACCCATACACCCAAGCCAAGTCCATTCCCTTCCCTTTCACAAATAACCACCATTAACTGGTGTGTATCCTGCAGATAACTTTTTCTAAAAATGTGCACGAATACACATACACAGATTATACATAAAAATAAACACACGTAATGGTGTTGGATTATTTTAAACTTATAAATACAATCACACGGTATACGTATGGTCTGCAATGAGCTCTTGTCACTTAAGAGTAGGTTGCGGTGACTTTTCCATGCCAATATGTACATAAGTTGTTGCTAGGTGCCACTGAGTTGATTTTAGACTCATGGTGATCCCATGTGACAGAGTAGAACTGACCCATAGGGTTCTCTTAACTATAATCTTTAAAGTGGTTGGCTGCTAACCAAAAGGTCAGAGGTTCAAACCCACCAGCTGCCTTTTGGGAGAAAGATGTGGTAGTCTGCTTCTCTAAAGATTTACCGCCTTGGAAACCCTATGGGGCAGTTCTACTCTGTCCTGTAGAGTCGCTATGAGTCAGAATCAACTCAATGGCAGTGGATTTTGGGGAATCTTTACGGGAGCAGATCCTCAGGTCTTTCTCCAGTGGAGCAGCTGGGTTTGAATCACCAATCTTTCGGTTAGGAGCCAAGCACTTAACCATTGTGCTGTTAGGGCTCCTTGCCTATATTCCACAATTAAAAGATTTAGGTACGTCTATACAGGCATGGAAACCCTGGTGGTGTAGTGGTTAAGAGCTACGGATGCTAACCAAAAGGTTAGCAGTTTGAATCCTCCAGGAGCTCCTTGGAAACTATGGGATTCTATGGAAACTCTATGCCGTCGACTCAACGGCAACAGGTTTATTTTTTGTTTTTTTATAAACTAAAAAAAAAACGGGCATGGAAACCCTGCATGGTGTAGTAGTTAAGAGTTTGGCTGCTAACTCTAAAGACTGGCAGTTCAAATCCACCAGGCGATCCTCGGAAACCCTATGGGGCAGTTCTACTCTGTCCCATAGGGCCACTATGAGTCAGAATCAACTCGATGGCAATGGGTTTGGGTTGATTTTTTATACATGCCATTATGACTTCTGACATGTTTTTAATGGTCAAGAAATGGGGACAAGTGGAGCAGTGGTTAAGAGCTATGGCTGCTAACCAAAAGGTTAGCAGTTTGAGTTCACCAGCTGTTCCTTGGAAACCCTATGTGGCAGTTCTACTCTGTTCTATAGGGTTGTTATGAGTCAAAATCAACTCCATGGTGAGAGGGTTGGGTTTTTTTTTTTCTTTCTTTTTTTTTAATACATGCCATTATGACATCTGACACATGTATGTAATGGTAAAGAAATGGGACCAATTTAAACTCCAACAATAGGAGAAACGTAAACTATGTAATCTCTAGAATGGAATACTATGCCAGAGTTTAGAAGAATGAGTTATATCTATACATATTGGTATGTATAAACCCAAACCCGCTGCTGTCAAGTCGATTTCAACTCATAAAGACCCTATAGGACAGAGCAGAACTGCCCCATAGGGTTTCCAAGGAGCAGGAGGTGGATTTGAACTGCCAACCTTTTGGTTAGCAGTGGAACTCTTAACTGCTGTGGCACCAGGGCTCCATTGGTATGTATGACCCCACTAAAACCATTGCCATCGAGTCAGCTCTGACTCATAGCAACCCTATACTTCATTCTTACCTACAGATGAAATTGGTTTTACCTCATAGATTAAGTTCTTTTATGCATGGTTTTACTGACGAAAAAGTAATAGCATATTGGCGTACCTCATTCTTTTAAGCTATTGCATAGTATTCCATTCTATAGATTATCATAGTTTATTTTACATTTCTCTCGTTGCTGGAGTTTAGACTGTCCTTATTTCTTCACCATCACAAAGGTGTGACAGACGTACCGATCCAAAACCAAACCCACTGCCATCGAGTGGATTCCAAGTCATAGTGACCCCACAGGGTTTCCAAGGCTATAAATCTTTACGGAAGCAGACTGACACATTTTTCTACCAAAGGAGTCCCTGGTGGTTTCGAACTGCCGACCTTTTAGTTAGTAGTCATGGGCTTTAACCATTGCACCACCACGGTTCCTGTCAGATGTGCTCACAGGAACATATGTCACTATTTAATCTTTATGCATATCTGTAAATAGTTCTGTAGGGTGAATCCCCCAGAAAGGAATTAGCTGAGCTAAACTGTATGTGCTATTGAAACTTTGATAGATATTGTCACGTTGAGCTCTGAAAGTGCTGTGCTAGTTTATGCTGCCACACCTGTGTGATGGCACCGTTTCCCCTGGCCTTCACCATCGCTGGATATTATCCATCACTGTTCTTTTTGCCAACCTGGTGGTAGAAAGTTAGATGCCAGGCCCAACTTCATTTGCATTTTCCTGGTTTGGAGTGAGGCGGAGCCAGCTTTATCTTTCAGCTTTCTGCATAATGAATCTTCAGTCTAAGCCAAGTACAGTAAGTGAGAACTGTGTTGAACATGAAAATGTAAGAAAGTGGGGTAATTTAAGCTCAAAGCTGCATACAGCAGGAGCCCTTCACAGTGAGAATGAGCCCCAGGTTGGTTTCCTTAATGAGGCAGTGCTAATGATGTTAAGAGAGCAACATCAAAACATGGAAAGGGCTCTATTTAGTTTGTCACATACTGTGTGGAAACCAAGCCGGTGGAGCAGGCTGCATAAGCTTTGAGTGTAGATCCAGACGTGTACTGTGGGACTTCTGAGAAGTTACAAAACCTCTGTGCATCTCGATGTCCGCATCTGTAAAATGAGAACTTTGATCTTCTTTATAAAACCAAACAAAACCAGTTGCCAACTAGTTGATTCTGACTTATGGCAACCCCACGTGTTGCACAGTAGAACTGCACTCCATGGTGGTTTTCAAGGCTGTGGCCTTTCGGGAATGGATCACCAGGCCTGCCTCCCAAGGCACCTCTGGGTGGCTTCGAATCGCCAACCTTTCAGTTAGTAGTCCTGAGCTGAATGATTTGCACCACCCAGGGACTCCACCTGCTTTATAGGACTGTTATAATGAGACAGTGCACATGTAATCTTTGGCACGATTCCTGGCAGATAATTACCAGGCTCTATAAATCAGAGTCACAGTGGTGATAATGGCAATAATTGTTATTACTCTTGTTATCATAAATCAAAGAGAGCTGCATACCCACAGAGAAAGACAGACTCTCTAAACAGTGGCTGAGTGGCATTTGAGCAGTTCAGATGGCATTGGAGCAGGTCAGTGGGTGGGAAGCTCAACGAACCTTCGTAGAACAGGATCTAGTTAATCAGAGAGAAATGATTAATGATCTCCTAATTATAGACTAATTTAATATCGGAACTGAAAGGGGTCTTAGAGGTGATAGGGTACAAAATCTTATTGGACAAATGAGAAACCAAGGCCCAGAGAGAAGTGATCTTACCTAAGATCACACAGGTCACTAAGTGACAGAACTGAGCCTGAGACCCTGTGCCTCTCAATGCAAGTCCACTGTTTCCTCCAAATTCATATTTTCTACATTATTCTCCACCTTTCAGTTGAACAGAGAAAAATATAATGAACGAGTCTGCAAAAACGGCTCTTTATTTCCTGTTTCTGATATTAAATGATGGTTTTTAGAAAAAAATAACCAAATTAAGAGCTCCTGCACATCCATAAGGAAATGATACTTCAAAAGGAAAATGGGCAAAAGTGAAGACCAGGTGATTTATAAAACAGGAAATACAAATGACCACTAAACATACAAAAAGATGCCCACCGTTGCTAGTAACCTGAGAAACACAAATTAAAACAGTATCATTCATTTATTCAGTGAAAAAGGATTTTTGAATCCCTACTATGGGTCAGATATGGTTCACTATTCACCCATCAGATTGGCAAAAATGTAAAAGCATAGCAACATAAAGTGTAGGTAAGAGTGTAAGGAAATTGGTACTCTCACACATTGCTGTGGGGATGGAGGAAATTAATACACACATTTTGGAAAGTATTTTGGGTAGCTATTGGCAGTATAACGTACCCCCCCCCCCCCGCTCGAATCCACGTTCTATTTCCTGGAACTCATGAATATGTTAGGTACATGGCAAAGAGGAATTAAGGTGCAAGACCAAAACCAAACCCTTTGCCGTTGAGTCCATGCCTACTCATAGCGGCCCTATAGGACAGAGTAGACCTGCCCCACAGGGATTCCAAGGAGCACCTGGTGGATTCAAACTGCCAACCTTTTGGTTAGCAGCCATAGCACTTAACCATTAAGCCACCAGGGATTCCAAGGTGGAAGACAGTAGTCAGGATTATCCAGGTGGAGCTCATGTGATCACACACACACATACACACATGCACACAAAAAAAACAAACTTGTTGCCATCAAGTCAATTCCACGTGTTACAGAGTAGAACTTCTCCATGGAGTTTTCTTGGCTATAATCTTTATGGAAGCAGATCGCCAGGTCTTTCTTCTACAGTGGCTGGCTGGGTCCAAACCACCAACGAAGTGAGTAGCTGAGAGCAAACGATTCATGCCACTGGAGGACCTGTAAAAGTATTCACGGGGGTCCTTAGAAGTGGGAGAGACAGAAGAATCAGTTAGAGAAGGAGATGTAATAAGAGAATGAAGGTCAGAGTACTATGAGAAGAACTCAACTTGCCATTGCTGGCTTTAAAGATGGAGGAAGGAGGCCATGAACCAATGATTCTCCCCAGGGCCTCCAGAAACAAATGCAGCCCTATTAGCACCCTGATTTTAGCTGGTGACACCCATGTGAAACGTCTAACCTTGCAGAGCTCTAAGACAATAAAGTAGTGTTGGTTTAAGCCACTGAGTTTGTGGTAATTTGTTATAGCAGCAGTAAAAACTAATATAGCTCTATTAAAATTTAAAATGCTGTGCCCTTTGACTCAGCAATTCCTCTTCTTGTTGTTACCCTGGAGAGTCATTAGCATTTGTGTAGGAGGAACCCTTCATGAGGCTATCTGCTGAGGCATTCCTCTTGGCGGTGAACAACGGCAGAGCCTCTAACACCTAATCCATAAAATGGAATAGTAAGCAGAAGTTAAAGTGCATGAAGCAGACCCATAAGTACTGGCATGCCAAGTTCTCCAAAACATGCAAGCTGCAGAACAACACATACAGGACATACCAATTATATAAAATACCCACTCTTGCAGAACAACATTATATATTTAACAGTCTTTTTTTTTTTTTTTTTTTAAGTGAATTGGAAACCCTGGTGGTGTAGTGGTTAAGAGCTATGGCTGTTAACCAAAGGGTCAGCCGTTCGAATCCTCCAGGTGCTCCTTGGAGACTCTATGGGGCAGTTCGACTCTGTCCTGTAGGTTCGCTATGAGTCGGAATCAACTCGACGGCAGTGGGTTTGGTTTTTTTGGTTTATATGTGAATGGAAGGACACATGGCAGACAAGACTTGTTATAACCACTGGGGAGAAAATTGAGTTTGAAAGGCTTATTTCTCATATAATTTTAAATAAAAGTTAATTTAAAAAATAATAAAGGAGATCAACTGAAGGCTCTTCTCTCCCTAGGCCACATATACCCCTCCTTTGGTTTGGGTCAGTTTAAAGTAAAAGGACTTGGTTTTAAAATTCAAAGATACAATATCTAGATATAAATGGCCCAGCACATGGGAGGAAAGGATAATTCTGAAAGACTGAACTGTCATTGGGGCTAGAAGTCCTGGGACTATAAGCTTTCATGGTTCTGGTGAGGAGACCCTTCTGTTCCTTGGTCACCCTAAATCCAAGGACGAACTTGGGCCACAGGCCTGTTAGGCAATGGCCAGCAAGAGTCAGGGGCACAGGGTCACTGCCCTCTAGCATCTTCTCTACTAATCATTCTGCTGCATTTTGTGAGGCGAAGGGTGAAAGTTCAATTTCCCAAATATGTATTGACTACTTTGTGTGGGGATATTGGTGATTCAGTGGCAGGCCTGGGGTCCATGCGGGAGACCTGGGTTCTGTTCTGGCCAATACACGTCATGTGCAGCCTCCACCCGTCTGTCAGTGGAGGCCTGTATGTTGCTATGATGCCGCACAGGTTTCAGCATAGCTTCAAGACTAAGATGAACTAGGAGGCAAGGCCCAGTGAAAGCCCTATGGAGCATAATGACCCAATGCGCAATTGATCAGGGGGATGGTGCCGGACTGGGCAGTGTTTTATCCCATTGTTCTTGGGGTTCCCATGAGATGGGTGCCAAATTGAGAGCAGTTAACAATAACAACAACTACTTTGGTTCAGGGAGCCTTTTGCTGGCTGATATGTGGCAAGGGAATCTTTTAAAACTCAGTTCAAAAACTTTCTCTCTGAAGCCTTTCTTGACACATCTCTGCACACTTCCCAGGTAGAACTGCCCATCTCTCTTTTAGCAGTCTGCTAAATCTTGTACGTATTTGTATGTAACACTAGATTACATTATTGCTTTTATATATGTGTCCTGACTAAACTGTGAGTTTCATAAATTCAGGAATAGTGTTTTATTCTTTTTGGAATCTAGTACCTGGCAGATCCTTAGTGCTTATTGGATTAATGTGAAGAAGACACTTTTTCACTCAAGGGATTTGCAACCTAGTGGAAGATACAGGTGCATGGAAGACAAGTTAAGGCAAAATAGATTGTATTAAGTTAAAATGTTACCTTCCCACAGTAGAGGTCATGGTTACCTTTCTGGGGGGTAGGAATCAGGAGGGGGCACGAGGGTGACTTTTGGGGTGCTGGTCATATTCTGGAGACCAGGTGGCACAGTGATTCAGTGTTCGGCTACTAACCAAGAGGTCAGCAGTTCAAATCCACCAGCCGCTCCTTGGAAACCCTTTGGGGCAGTTCTACTCTGTCCTATAGGGTCGCTATGAGTTGGAATCGACTGGACGCCAATAGTTTGTTTTTTTTTGGTCATATTTTATTTCTTAATCTGAGTGCTAGTTTCACAGGTGTTCTTACTATGTGAAAATTTATCAATCTATTTATGTGTTCTCTTTTCTGCATGTATGTCCTAGTCCAATAAAAACTTTAAAATTTTTCAACTCCTCAGATGAGCCCATTTTGACTATACTACCTAAAATATCTTTACCTTGTTTTATTTTCCTTATTTTTCTTCAAAGTACTTGTCAGTCTGTAATGCTATATCATTTATTTGTGTCTTTGCTTATTGTTTATTTCTCCCCCTAGAATTAAACTCTATGAGGACATGAATTTTGTCTGTCTTATTCAGCATTGGTTCCTCAGGGCCTTGACGCTCTCGATGACTAATTGTTGAATTTCG
Source organism: Elephas maximus indicus (assembly GCF_024166365.1). Lineage (NCBI taxonomy): Eukaryota > Metazoa > Chordata > Mammalia > Proboscidea > Elephantidae > Elephas > Elephas maximus. The sequence continues at coordinate 38,010,141 of NC_064837.1, read as the reverse complement.
AGTGAATGAATGTGGTCACTGGAATGCAGTAACTGATTTTCATTTAGTACCACCACAAGGGGTGCCTGATTTTAGCTGCAGCACTCTGGGGCTGTTCTTATCTAACGGAAGAGCAAGAAGGGGCTAGATGATGGGCTAACGGGAGTTGTCAGCAAAAGCACTAAAATATGTAACCTTAAAGTTTCTCCAAAATGTGACAGGCCACCAAAAATCTACCCAAGGCATTTCCAAAATCTAGTTATCGTCTAAGAAGATTTTGTTGAGCAAGAATTTTCAAGATTTCGAATGGTGATTTACTTTTAACAAAGTTAGAAGAACTTTCTCTTCTTCTCTGTAATCTAACAAACACATAGCAAATAACCAAAGTGGACACTGGAAAAGGCCTAGCCCTAATACACATGTCCCAGGAGAACAGTTTTCTTAGGTTCTTCCCTCACCTTATGGTCATTTTTTTTTTTTTTAAGATATATTTCACATACTATACAATTCAGCCATTTAAAGTGTACCATTCAACAATTTTTAGTATATTCACAAAGTTGAGCAACCATCATCACAATCAAATTTAGAACCTTTTTATCACCCCAAAAAGAAACCCCATACCCCATTAGGAGTTATACGCATTTTCCCTCAATCCCCCAGCCTCCGGAAACTACAAATCTACTTTCTTTCTCTGTAGATTTGCCTATTCTGGACATATCATATAAATGAAATAATATGATATATAGTCTTTTGTGACTGGCTTCTTTCACTTATGTCATCCATGTCGTAGCATTTCTTTTTACTATCGAATAATATTCTATTGTATGGATATACCACATTTTCTAAATCCATTGATGGACAATTGATTGTTGATGACATTTAGATTGTTTCCACTTTTTGAGTATTATGAATAATGCTGCCATGAACATTCATGCACAAGTTATTATGTGGCCATGTTTTAAATTCTTTTGGGTATACACATAGGAGTGGAATTGTTGGATCATATGATAACTCTATGTTTAACCTCTTAAGGAACAGTTTTCTAGAGCAGCTATACCATTTTACTTTCCCAAGAACCATAAAAGAAGGTTTCAGTTTTTCCACATCGTCCTTTAACTTATGAATGCATTTTTTTAATGCCTGATCTGCATTTGCATGGAGATATCTCTGTTATATAATCAAATAGATGCATTTATACCCTAGGTTCTATGACAATACATTTATTTATGTCCCTTATCAGTATCTGTACTACTGCTACTGTTGTTGTCGTTAGGTGCCATACAGTCAGTTCCAACTCATAGCAACCCCTGTACAACAGAACGAAATGCTGCCTGAGCCTGCACCATCCTCACAATTATTGCTATGTTTGAGCCCACCGTTGCAGCCACTGTGTTAACCCATCTTGTTGAGGATCTTCTTCTTTTTCACTGACCCTTTTTTTTTTTTTTTTTAACCAAGCTTGATGTCCTTCTCCAAGGACTGGTCCCTCTTGATAACATGTCCAAAATAAGTAAGATGAAGTCTCACCATCCTCACTTCTAAGGAGCATTCTGGCTGTACTTCTTACAAGACAGATTTTTTCGTTCTTCTGGCAGTCCATGGTATATTTCAATATTCTTTGCCAACACCGTAATTCAAATGCGTCAATTCTACCACTGCTTTCACTATTACTGCTACTGCTGGGACCATTACTGATGATGACAGCTAGCATTTATTGAGGGCTTACTATGTGCCAGGCACTGCTCAACAGATTTATGTTTATTAACACAGATTTGATCCTCCCAGTAACCCTCTAACATAGGTAACCAAGAAGAGAAATAATGGTAGTCTGTACTGGAGGAGCAGCAGTGGAAATAGTGAGAAGTGCATAAATTTCATCAGCTATTTGTTTATTTACTCCACAACTATTTATTGAGCCCTTACTCTCTGCCAGGTACCATGTGATGTATTGAGTTTACTTCAGTGAGCAAGAGATTTGGTCTCTGTCCTCAAGGAATTTAGAATTGACTGATTTGAAAGATATTGAAAAATGAAATGAAACAACTTGCTGATTAACTCGATATGGAAAGCAATGCACACAAAATTTTCAAGTCTTGGCAATGGAGGACAGTTGTACATTTCCTGAGATAAAGAACATGGAGGTTTGGGGAGGTAGATAAGGGGTGTGGATAGGGCAGAAGAAAAGGATTTCAGTCTTGAACATGTTGAATCAAACGGATTTGTAAGACCCGTAATGAGCAGTTGGGTATATGGATTTGGAGCTCAGAACGGTTATTTGAACTAGATATATAAATTTGGTAGTTATTGTCACATAGGTAGTAATTTAAAGGCATGACTGCCTAGGGGAAGAGTAAAAAATGATATGAAAAGACCTTTTAGGACTGAACCTTGAGGAAATTTGACATTGAAAGGCAAGATACAGACAGATGAACCAGCCAAGAAGCAACCAAAAAGTAAGAAGAAAATCAAGAGTTTCTTGCGCCTGAAGCCAAAAGAAAAGTGCATTTTATGAAAGAGAGCTGTCAACAGTTCTGAATGCCACTCAGAGTCAAGAAGAGTGAAGGTGCTTTGGATTTAGAGTCTTGGCAATCATCACTGACCTTCTGGAGAGCTGTGCAGTAGAGTGGTGTGAGTGTGTATATCACTCCAGAAGAAAATGATGGAATAGAAGCAGGAAGGATAAAACTCTTTTAAGAACCTTGGAAATCTGGGGTAGGTCAGTAAGTAGAGGAAAAGGTCATGTTTTATTTTGCCCTTGATTGAAAAAGAAAACTGAAGTATATGTAAATACCGTGGAAAAGGATTCAGAATAATTTGAGAGTAATAATATTGCTCCAAGTTCAACCACACTTTATTAACTTTGCCTGCACCCTGTGGGTATAAATAAGCAAATATTGAAAGTTTTACTAAGTATGTAGTAGCAGAAAAACATGAACTACATCCTGGATCTACAGATCAATTTATTTAACTGTTTTAAGCCTCAATTTCCTTATCTTACTTTTCAAGATTGTTCCAACGATGCAAAACAACCCACGATACAGCGTTATCATCATACCTGTCACGTAGTTGGCTCTCAATAAATGGTAGCACTTATAATTCACTCCACACACCTGTGTGATTTGTATTAGTCATATCCTTCTTTCTTATGTTGTCACTGCTGCCAGGGATGTTTTATCCATTAATTTAAGCTTCACATAACTAAATTTCCTGTCCCTAAGCCTAATTCTCAAATAATGATGTATTCTTCCATCATCAACATGAATTCATTCTGTCAACACAGGTTTACCATCCCTATCACCTGACTCAGTTCTATTTTGTGTCATCTACTGTTGTCATCATTGTCATTACATTCCACAAAAAGGAGATCTCCAGCCTTGGGGCTAGACTGCTTGTCTTGATCTCTTTCTACATCCCACTCCATTCTGCACTTCGACAGGCCAAATCTCCTGCTATTCTCTCATTCCCATCCTCTCATCATCCTTTGGAGTTGATGGTGACATTTTCTCCCTAGTGTTGACCTTGATTCTTTTTAAAATGATTTTAATGCTTTTGGCAACTTTGGGATATGCCATTCCTAATTAAATCCAACCTTACAACTCTCTAACCTCAAGAAATGCTCCCGCCTGGCTTACCCCAGCCCTATCAGGACAGAACTTGGACAAGCATGAAAATAAGAGAAAAATCAGAAAGGTAATGGATAAAATGAGTAGTTTACCTTGATAGGTAACTTCCTAGAATGTACTACTTGTTTCACATCTCCAGCTGTCTTCTTGACACCTCCAAATGAGAGTTGCTCCATCACCTTGAATTCAGGAGATTTGTATATTAACTTACCATTACTAGGCTCCCTTTCTTGCATTTTGTCTCGCTGTCAGTATCCTACTTGTTCTTTTAGTCCCCTGCACCCAAAATTCCAGTATCTTCTTTGTTCTTGCTACCCTTACCCATTCTACCCCTTCTAATGTCAACTAGTTAGTCACCAAACCATAGTTATTTCACTTACTTAATGCCTTTTGAATTTATCCCTGTCTTTCCCCTACATTTTAACTTCTTTGTCTTCCCCTCTAGTTCTTCCCTCATGGCACTTATTGGTTAATATTCTCAGAACTGTACTTTGACCACAGCATTACCCACAAAAGACCTTTGCGGCTCCACATTACTTACAAAATAGCGTCCATAATGTCTTGCTTTGTCTGATATTCAGTTCATCCCCCACCCCTTCATGTCATCTTTTCAATCTCTCCCTACTTCCTTTAAAAGAACCTTATTCCAGATAGTGTGTTCCACAGTTTTTCCCAAAGTCACCTCAGGAATATTCCTGCTTTCTCTCTTTTACTCACGTAGTTTCACCCACCTATAATCACCTCCTTCCTTTGTTCCTCTTCAAGACTCTCTCAAGTTGAACATCCTCCAGAGAGTCAGTACCCTGGCTATTAATGCTCTCTACTCCTGAACTAAGAGCAGTCACTTAATCATGAGCTGGACATTAGTCATTTAATGCCTCACATTTGCCTGTCTTTGGTTTCTTAGAATTTTAGATATGAGAAGCCTCTTAAAGGTGGCATTGTCTTCGACTACATTACTGGAGATAATAATATCCATTATAAGTTAAAGGAATTTCTGCTCTGTTCTGTCAGTCCAGCCTCCACCAGGAATATCACACCAATATGATAGTCATCAGAGGGAACACATTCAGAGGGAAAATACCAGGAAAAAAAAAAAACAGGGGCCTGAGAATGGAAATATTTAGAGTTGGTAGTTTGGACAGTTGTCTTCAAACACTTATAGAAAGAAGCTTAGGTTTAGTCCATTTGACCCAGAGGGTAAAGGGACCATTCACAAAGGTGATATGAAAATATAAGCAATCATAGCAAGCGGCCATCTAAGATGCATAAATTGGTCTCAACTCACCTGGAGCAAAGGAAAATGAAGAACACCAAAGACAAGGTAAATATGAACCCAAGAGACAGAAAGGGACACATAAACCAGAGACTCCATCAGCCTGAGACCGGAAGAACTAGATGGTGCCCAGCTACCACCGATCACTGCCCTGACAGGGAACACGACAGGGAATCCCTGATGGAGCAGGAGGACAGTGGGATGGAGATCTTAAATTCTCTTAAAAAGACCAGGCTTAGTGGCCTGACTGAGGCCAGAGGGACCCTTCGATAGCCCAAGATTGGACCATTCCTGAAACCAATTCTGCAAACAGGGATTGGCCTGGACTATAAGATAGACAATGATGCTGGTGAGGAGTGAACTTCATGGCTCAAGTAGACACATGAGACTATGTGGGCGACTCCTGTAGGGTGGCAAGACGAGAAGGAAGAGGGGGGCAGGAGCTGGTTGAATGGACACAGGGAAAACGGGGTAGAGAGGAGGAATGTGCTGTCTCATTAAGGAGAGAGCAGCTGGGAGTGCATGGCAGGGTGTGTATGGCTTTTTGTGTGAAAGACTGACTTGATTTGTAAACTTCTACCTAAAGCACAATAAATAAATTAAAAATATATATATATTAGCAATCAATACATTATGGGCAATGACTAATCAAAAGGCCTGTGTAGCATGCTGGAGGGCTCCTTGCTATATTAGGCGTTAAGCCCTTGGTTTCTGGATGATCAGGAGTTTATGGAGATTCCTGACAGAGGTTCTGGGATATTAGGGTGGTAGTGGGGCTATTGGAAGAGGTAAGTCAGGGTAGTGGTTATCTATCATACAGACAGATACTTTAACAACTGATACAGCCCTACTGGTGCTGGCCAGCTGAAGATCAGGACTGTTCATTTAACAGATTGGCTTTCTAAAAATTGGCTTAGAAAGAATCTACCACTAGGAAAATTGACAATTCTGAGTACTGTTTTTTGTAAGTGGCCAGCTTTCAGACATAATATGAACATGTAGGAGTTAGTGGGGAATAGATTACAGTATAATATAAATATAGTTTTTAAACCATTGGAACTATTTGGAATCACCTGTCTCTTGAGGTAGTGGGAGTCCTGTCTCCGGAAGTGTGTCAAAAACAGGTGGGTGAACACTTCTGATAGGCAACATAAAAGGAGTTTTAGACAGAAAATAATGACGGCATAGAAGACTTCTACAGTCCTTTCCAACTTTAAAAGTCTGTAATTTTATTACAGCCTAATTTCTTCATTTTATAGATGAGGGAGCTAGAACTCAGGGGGAAACATGACTGAAATCTGCTTTGTTGTTATTTTACTTCTCTATCATGGATTATCAGGAGGAACAAGGCCCTGGAGAAGGACATCATCCTTGGTAAAGTAGAGGGTCAGCAAAAAAGAAGACCCTTGACAGGACACATTGACACAGTGGCTGCAACAATGGACTCAAGCATAACAACAATTGTGAGGATGGCGCAGGACCAGGCAGGGTTTCCTTCTGTTGTACATAGGGTCAATATGGGTCAGAACTGATTTGAGGGCACCTAACAACAACAACATTGTGGATTTTGTTTCTCTATGAATATTTGCTGTTGCCCCAATGGAATTTGTTTCTTCTATCCTCTACAATGCCTAGAAGCATACATAGTTTTAATAAACATCTGATGTGCAAATGGATAAATTGATTATTCTATTCACATCTCAAGCTCAGGATCCCCTACAGAAAAGTTCCCTCATCTTCTGTTCCTTCCTTCTGTTTCAGACTATTGGAACTTACCACTGAGTCTTCCTTCCCTGACCAAATGCTAATGGAGGTGCTAATGAGGCCCTCTGGCCATCAGAAAGAAAGAGAAAGAAAATCAAATAGTCCAATTAACCCACAAATTATAGTCCCTGAAAAAAAGTGGTCATATTTCCTATAGAAAGCCAGTTGGGGACTAATGAGCACTAAAGCATTGGTCTTGGCTCCTTCGCATGTGTAGTTTGGAGGTTACCTGTTGTTTTTTCAGGGATTATGCAGTACCACTTGGCTTCCACATGGGTGGAGCTCACCAGAGCTCGGTGCCAAGTCTGAGCTGTCTGTTTGCTTATTAAATGGGAAAAGGAGGGTAGAAAGTAACCTCTTTGTATAAGGTGAGCCTAATATTAATAGCAAACATTGATTGAGTACCCAATTATGTGCCGGGCACTATATTAAGCACTTCACTTGGATAATACCATTGAATCCTGTACCATTATATTCCCACTTTACAGACAGGGAAACTGAGGCTTGGAATCACACAAAAAGTGGCTAAATATGCAGTCCAAGATGTTTTGGCTAAATCCAAGCAGTTGCATTCCATAGTCCATGCTTCCAACTTATATCAGTCTACGCTGTGTTGATCATGGGGGCTTCATCTTCAGTCAATAAACTTGGGAAATGCAGCTCAGCTCCCACCTTGAGCATCTGAGTTATATTGGGGCTGATACTATACAAAATGGGTATTGGTTGGATTGGCTTGAGGATGGGAAGAGGTGGGATACGCCAGGATGCTCTTCATTGTAGGGCCATCTGGTGGGTCAGACCAGAAAGTGAAGAAGGGCAGTTGGTGACCTGTGTTTTGCTGGTTTTAAGCAGAGCCTTTCCCAGGATTCCCAACAGAACACCGAGGATTTCACCATCGTGGGGAGTGTTGGCCTTTATCCAGTGAGAATTAAGACAACCGTGTTTAGTAGCTACTGGTACACTAAGTGCAAAGCAAAGCTAGAAGCGTGAAATTGCAAGGTATGCTAGGCTGGAAACCAAGGGAATGAGGCAAGAAGTTAGGAGTAATTAGGTTAAGAGAGAGACCTCTGTGCTCATGGATTAACGTGTTCAAGCTTGGCATTTCCTGAAAGCCCAGTGTGTGTTATGTATGTGAGAGTGTGCAGAGGGCAGCATGTAAGTCACTGCACGTCTACAGGAATGTAGAAGCCGCATTCCCTGACAGGGTCAGTCCTGCACAGTCCAGGGACCAATAAGAACCCCTCTGAAATCTCCTCCCCTGCTCTGAATCTAGGCTGGAATTAGTCACACCTGGTGACCAGTAGGCTGGGGGTCCACAGAACAACAAAAACAACAGGTGCACCTAATTTGGGCACCTACTTTGTTCATACACTATTCTAGTTCAGTGTTTAACAAACTCTAAAGTACATATGAAGCACCTGGTGACCAAGTTAGATTCAGTAGGTCTGGGATGGGGCCTAGGAGCCCTGATGGCACAGTGGTTAAAGTGCTCAGCTGCTAACCAAAAGGTTGGTAGTTCGAACCCACCAGCCACTCCATGAGAGAAAGATGTGGCAGTCTGCTCTCGTAAAGATTTATAGCCTTGGAAACCCTATGGGGCAGTCCTTGTCTATCCTATAGGGTCACTGTGAATTGGAATCAACTTGACAGCAGTGAGTGGGTTTTGGCGTGGGTCCTGAGGCTCTGCATTTTGAAGAGCCATGTGGTGCTAATACTGCTGGTCTGTGAACCGCGCTCTAAACCTTGTGCATAATTACCTCTTTTGATCCTAATATAATGTGTATGAATGGCCACATTTGACTAATGAAAGTACAGAGGCTGAGAGTACTGAATGATTTGCTCAGTCACAGAGCTAATGAGCTCAGTCCAGATCTGATGACTCCAAAGTCCACACGGCTCCCATTATACCAGCCATATCCCACATGTGTATTCAAGGGGCAGCTTTCCTCAAGACTCAATCCAATGGTCTACAAATATTACCCCTGGCACTGGGGCATATCAAAATTCTAAGCACCTTTACCCTCAAGGAGCTGCTTTACTTGGCCCACTATCTTCCAAGATCCCTGGGAATGGTACATGCTGGGCCCAGAATCTGGCTGTAAATCCATCCTGTAATCTGGCTGGAATCTGGAATCTAGAATCTGGAATCTGGCTGTAAACCCCTGTGATCTCACTGAGGGCAAAGCCTACCTTCTATTGTCCCAGCAGAGGCTGAGTACCTCTCTTTACTACTGTCTCAGATCTGATCTGCCCACCGGGCTTAAAAATATGCACTCACTTTGCCCCTTGGATTGAACTACTTGGAATGTTGTAGAATACCAAGCCCTGCTTTGGGCTTAATGGTTCGTCTTTACCAGTCCCGTTCTTTGTCCCCATGTTATCAGTCTCCCTGACACTTACCCCATGCTGCTCTTGGTTCCCTTCCCTGGCCCTGCTATGACCTCCAACCATGTCTAATGACACGATGAAGCAGTTTCTGATATGGCCTCTGGCTTCCTGGAGCTAAAATGCTAGTTGGGTTGACACCTGCAAATAACCAGTCACCTGTCTCTCTTCTTTTGCCCTTCCCTGCCCTCCACCCCATCTTTAAATGTCCAAAGCCTAAAGGATTCACTGCAAACACCTTCTCTATAAAGCAGTCCAGATCACCTCTCCTTCTTCTAGAACCCTCTACACTAGGGCATCTTATTTGTGAATGTCTCAAGCACTTAACACCCTCTACCTTGTACTATAAGGAGCCCTGGTGGCACAGTAGTTAAGTGCTCAGCTGCTAAACAAAAAGCCGGTGGTTTGAACCCACCAGTCGCTCTGGGGGAGAAAGATGTGGCAATCTGCTTCTGTAAAGATTCTCCTCTCCTCCTGTTGCCGTCAAGTCGTTTCTGACTCATAGGACAGCCTTGGAAACCCTATGCGGAAGTTCTAGTTTGTCCTCTAGGGTCGCTATGAGTCGGAATCGACTCTACGGCAGTGGGTTTGGGTTATCTTGCACTCTGCGCAATCTTGACTGCGGCTTCCTTGCCTCTTTGCCTCCGTGGAGTGAGAACACTCATGTCTGCTCCGTTATTGTATCTCCAGCAAGGTGCTTTACACATTGTATGTGCCTAATAAATGGCTACAAACTCAATGAAATTATTTCAAGTCAGCCTAATAAATGACGTAATAAGGGAAGGACCTAAGAGTTAGAAGAACAATTGAAAAAAAGGAAGCTGGGAAGAAGGAAGAAGACTCCCAGAAGGTCTCAAGGAGGAAATGAGGTTTATCTGACTCTTGAAGGATGAACAGGATTTTCATAGTGGGATTAATAATACTTATAATAATAATTAATTTTTATGGAGTGCTTATCATGTGCCACATACTGGCTAAACTGTGTGATCGTTTCATCCTCACCAAAACCTTTACCTTATAAGGCGAGTCAGTCCTGTGATGGTTTCTGTTTTATAGTAAGGAGACACCCAGACAGGCACAGAGAGGCCAGCTCACTCACTCCAGGACATACAGATTGTAAGCAATGAAGCCGGGATATGAATCCATCACTTGGATGTCATCGCACATGTTTCTAAACCCAACGCCGCATGTAGACAAGAGGCATTTCGGGCAGAGGTAATGACGTGAGCAAAGGCAGGAAGATGGAGTGTGAGGCATCAAGTAATCCCACATAAACAGCCAGCCTAGGGGGCATGGGCAGAACAGGCAGAGAGAAGGGTGAGGCCGCTGTGGTGTCAGATAAGGCTGGGAAGGTGGTCTGGGAACAGACTGGGGTCATGTTTTCCCTTCATAAGAATGAAGAGTACGAGACACAGAGAAGAAATACAGAGTCAAACTTGCAAGGAGAGCATTATTTATGTGCCGTCCCTGGCTGGCTCGGGCCACTGTTGCATGGGGAACCAGGATCCCCGCCAGCACCTTCGCTGCAAAGTCACACTTTGGAGAATAAAGCGGCTGGTGCTGCCCGGAGTGGCCCAAATAAAAGTGAAATACCACATTCAGTCCTCCAGGGGTGTTTTTGCTATTAAATTAAGTCTGGAAAATAAATAATTGTCTTTGGATTTGATCTGAAAGATTTTTGGTGGTCGAACACTCAGTAGAAAGAAAAAAAAAAAGGCTAACTATTTCTTGAAGGATTCTTTGAGCAGCTCCTCCTGCCAGATGACAACATATCACAATTAAGGCATGCTGTCTGCAAAGAGAGGCTTTCTTTTCCCTCCTTGACACAATTATCCCAGACAAATAGAGGGGGGAGGGGAGGCCCCTTCATATGTTCCAATTTTTATTGCTACATTCCTTGGATGGCGCCATATGTTTACCTTTAGCTGACTTTAGACTTGGTGTTCTCTGTGGCTGCTGGCATCGACCGTAGAATTCTTTCATGTCTATTACTTTATTAAGGAATGTAAAAGCCACATACAGACCGACCAGGGGACGCAACAGTATGAGACACAAATAACCCAGAATGCACTTGCAAAGAGCCTGAGGGAGGCTTCACACCTCATTCTCCCAGATGGTCTGTAAGGCTTTCCGGGACCAAAAGGGGGCACTCTTAGCCCTCGCTCCCAAGCCCAATCAATAATACCATTCTGATGAAAAAATCCTGCAGAAACACCGCAGAGCTTTTAGACTGGTCCCCACGGACACAGAATGGGGCAAAGAAACCACTCTCTTTACCAGGGATTAATTTTTTTTTTAAATCTTTGACTTTTTGTGGACTAGAAATGGAATCTCCAAGTCATGGGGAGGTTGTTGAGATTAAATGGGATAAATATGCAAAAAATGGCTTTGCACAATGGCTTGGCACATCTACCATAAATGTTCAAAAATAGTAGCTGTTATTTAAGCATGTACTCTGAGTTTTTTCTGCCTATTAAAAAGGGCACCGAGGGTAGGTCCAGACTGGCTCATGGAACAAGGGTACAACTATGGACTGAGACTTTATATGGGACATTTGACAGAGTGTGAGGGACGCCAGCATTAACTGAGCTCCTACTGTGTGCCAGACGCATTGCATGAGTTATCGCATTCTCAGAACTTTATAGATGAGGGCATTGAGGCTCAGGAAGCCTAGATATATTGCCCTGGTGTGTGGCAGAGGTAGAATTTGAACCCAGGTCCGTATGATCGATTCCAAGCCTGGATTTTTTCCATTAGATAAGGGATCAGAACTCAGGACCTACTCCTCAGTATGCATTTGCTCATTTAGTCTCCGAGTTTCACACTCACTTTACCAGAACTCAGAGCCAGCACTGAAAACTTCTGGTCGCCTATAGATAGGACTCCAATCTTACACAAGGAAACCAAAATAAAATCCTTACGTTTTTAGGCAAAGCATGTTTGTGCACAGATGGAGAAAAGAAGAATTAATGAATCAGGTAATGGAGAAAATTCCTATGCCATCAGCCTCCAAAGATGTTTGTTGATGCCTGGAGGATCCTTATTTGTTCTCCTGTCAGGGAGTCTCTCCAGGCTCCTGGAGTCCCTGGGTGGTGCAAACGGTTAACACACTCAGCTGCTAACCAAAAGGTTGGACATTCGACTCCACTCAGAGGTACCTGGAAAGAAAGGCCTGGCAATCTGTTTTGAAAAATCAGCCATTGAAAACCTACGGAGCACGGTTTCACTCTGACAAACATGGGATCACCATGATTAGGAATTCACTCGATGTCCACTGGTTCTCCAGGCTTCCACACCACCCCCTAAATCCCAGACTTCACAGAACAAAGTCTGGTGTTAGTTTCAGAACAGGCAATCTTCCCCTCTCCCTCCCAGTGTCCTCACTCAATTCTCAGATTTTTGCTTTCGCAGGAGTTTATAGTCTACAGTCTTGTAATCACCACCCAGTATACTGGGAGGTTACAAACACAGAGTGCTCACTCAAAAGCACAGTCCTCATATGTCACCCCAGTGCATGAGGAGAGTCTAAGTGGAAAGCCATAGAGAGAGTGGGCGTGTGTTTTCACTTTGCTCACAGAGAGTAAGGCCTACCTCTTCCTTCATGGTAGGCGTGCTCAGTGATTAGCAGAGGAAATGCTCTGTCTTGACATCTAATGAAAAGAAGGGATTTTTTTTTTTTGGCATTTTTTTCTTTCCTTTTTTTTTTGTATTGTGTTTTAACTAAAGTTGACAGCTTAAGCGAGTTTCTCATACAAAAATTTATACACACATTGTTATGTGACCCTAGTTGCTATCCCTATACTGTGACAGCACACTTCCTCCTTTCCACCCTGGATTTCCGGTGTCCATTCAACCAGCTCCTATCCAAAAAGGGAGATGACAGAACATGTTTGCTTTGTGATTTTTCTCAAGAACCTAGAGTGGGTGAATGTCTTTCAACTGAAGGAACTTTTGGTTATCAAGAGAGTCACCCCAAAGCCAATCTAAGATAGCCCTTAGCCTTGGAGAGGGTTGGATGGGCTTAAATTCTTTCACCTACATCCCTCTCATGGAGTCCCGGGAGTTCTGTCTTGGAAGAATTTTCTGGTGACCATCCCTTAGCTCCCTGGTGGCACAGTGGTTAAGTGCTAACCTAAAGGTTGGCGGTTTGAACTCATCAGTTGCTCCACGAGAGAAAGATGTGGCAGTCTGCTTCTGTAAAGATTTACAGGCTTGGAAAACCTATGGAGCAGTTCTACTCTATCCTACAGGGTCTCTATGAGTCAGGATCGACTAGATAGCAATGGGTTTATCCTTTAGCCCACCGGGACCTTCAAGGAGATCATAAGACTTGACATCTCTCTACATCATTGGAGAACTGGCTGTGTGTATCAATGTTTACACTGGGCAATATTTCCCAAGGTAGTAATAGAGGCTCTGAGAAGTCCTGTAGTAAAGAAACCTCTGTCACTTTACTTAATCTAGGGATTCTCTTATATATCTGATCACAGAACCCTTTTACCATAATACCTATTAATAACTCACGGAAGCAGGTTAGGTATAAACATGTAAACTCTTGAAACTGCTTAGAAGGGATGCCCTCTACTTATTGATGGTTTTGGATAGATTGTTTAAAGCATAACTATTGGTCATATATTTGGGATAAAAACTAAACCTGCCTTAGTGGTCTGTCTGAATTATTTTTAGATCTGTGTAAGTATGTGTGCATGTGTTTATATATATTACATAGAAATATGCATTTTAACTGTGAGGTTAGAAGAAGAGGGGGAAAAAAAAGGAAGGAATATTCCTTTTTTGTGAAAGAGCAACCAGTGACCTTTGGGACAGGAAAAGACTATAAATTTTAAGGCATGATCACCACCTCTCTTACTGGTTCTCTACATCAGCATCTTGTGGCTCCCTGTAATGGTGAAAACACTTGGACCCCTGTTTTCACCAAAGCCCAGACAATTAAAGATGACACCCGTTCTCATCAACTCCCAGGATTCCATTTCCTCAACCCAGAGCCCAGTCCCTCCCCTCAGCCTCAATCCATCACCCAAAACACTTTATAGAAGTCATTGACACCCATCAGTTATCATCATTTGTAGTCTTTTGGATGATGAATTAAATAACTCAGAGAACAGTGTTCTTTTTCAAAGCTGTGATTTAATTTTCATTTTCCAAGCATGTTTGAAATCTTCTAAAGAAAAGTCTTAACAACCTACTCTGTAAAAAAACTACACATATATATGTACATTTTATATATAAATATGTACATAAATTATTGAAAAGTGAGGAGGTTCTTTTTTAAAAAAATTTAATGAAATATAAGGTGGTTTTCTGAAATAGAATTTGCCCATGTGTTTTTTTTTTTTTAATTGTCACATATAGGGTGATTTTAAAGTAAATAAGAGCACAAGGTTCATATTATTTTAAATGTATATTGTATTTGTCTTCTCAACGCTGTGGTTTTTAGGTCTGTGAATAGCATCATAGTATGGAGCCAGCCTATTAAGCAGCCTGTTTGGGTAAGGAAACTCTTAGACCAACACAATGTTGTATTGCCCACTGTGTCCTTCCAATATGGTTAGAATTCCACAACCTAAATGATCATTTGTTGAACAAATTCATGCTTTTATTAGTCAAAATACAGAGAAAACAGAGCCTCCCTGTTTCAAGATATTTGCTAATGCATGGTTAATTATCACATATAGCTTACTATAATTCATTTTACAGGGGAGACCTCCTGCAGGTAACATACTAGCAGTTTATGAACCAAAATAACCTCACTATAGATTAGAGCTGTTTCAGGGCTGGTCAGACAGTTGGTGCTTCTAGACCTTCTCACATCACATTGCTAATTCGAACAAGGCTTTATTTTTATATTTGTCAGCAGCAAGACTGTGGGATGGTTGTTAAACTTCTCCCAGGCCTAATTAGAGCAGCAATGCTCGCATTCATAATGAAGCTCGTGTCTTGCTCGGGAGGCAGCAGCGAGCGTGGCTGTTACAGTAGCTTCCTGGCTGGCTCTCGCTGGCAGTTTTAAGGTAGCTAGTGGCTGCAATATTAAGTGACTGTTGAAATTCATTGACTCCACCACGGCTAATGTGTCTAGATGACAACAAGTTTACACGGTTCTTTTATAGTTACAGCAAATGGGTCCATTTAAATATTTATTGGGTGATTATGGTGATGTGAAATGGGGGGAAAAAAAAAAGCAAAGTACAATATCACCAAGGAGGGCTGTTTTTAACAGTTTACTTGGGGCCGGGATTATAGTATCACTCAAAATTGCTGCATCTTTTCCTTATAAATATTTATACTAGATCAGGCGTTATGAATGCTAATTTATTTGCATTTTGTTTCTTTATTGACTTCTCCTTGGGCAGAGGTTAGCTGTGCAAGGTTGTGCAGGCTTGCTGGGCTGGAGGATATTTCAATCAACCAACCGAGTGGTATTTTGATTAGCCGGGGGAAAGTTCATTTTGCTGAAACTGAAGAGTCCTTTTTGCTCTTGGACATGAAGCCTGCAAGAGGGTTTAGGCAGCTGGGGTTCTGCCCTGGCCTGGAGTTGATGTGCATGCTGGCAAGCAGTTTTGCCTCCAAAAGGCTGCTTTTCTGTGTAGTAACGTGTCAAACTTCCTTGGGTTGAATCGAGGTTGGCTGATCTAGGTGTTTGTCAGACTTCTAACTCAGATTGTTTTGTTTTGTTTTTCCTTATCCTGTGAGCCACTTAAAGGACTCTACATTTTTGCAAAAGCAAA
The DNA here is from genome assembly GCF_024166365.1 of Elephas maximus indicus. NCBI lineage: Eukaryota > Metazoa > Chordata > Mammalia > Proboscidea > Elephantidae > Elephas > Elephas maximus. The sequence continues at coordinate 37,994,368 of NC_064837.1, read as the reverse complement.
AAGGCACCTATCTTGAATTAAATGGTGTGTCTGAGACAACGAGAGGAGAGGTTAAAATGAATCCAGCTCTGTTTTGTAAAGGTTAAGTCTACATGATACCAAAGAACTCAAGGTGCCTGGGGAAAATGGTAGGAAAATAGCAGACAGATAAAGGGCAGATGGAAGTTTTCACTTTGCAATTGCCGATATTGATCGCCTAGGTAGCTAGAGCCTAAGATAGTGATTCCCAATATTTTCACCGTCTATAAAAAAAAAAAAAAATAATGCTGTTTAGGAGTCTCTGGGTGGTGCAGATGGTTAACCCGTTTGGCTGCTAACTGAAAGGTTGGAGGTTCCAGTGCAACCAGAGGTGCCTCGAAACAAAGCCCTGGCGATCCACTTCCCCAAAATCAGCCATTGAAACCCCTCTGCGCCCTGTCCTACTCTGACGCACGGGGGTTGTCATAAGTCGAGATTGACTTGATGACAATTTTTTTTTTTTAATAATGCTACTTATTATTTTGTTCCCTGTGTCTTGAAATGAACTGCATCTCTACAGCCTTGGCATTGCAGGAAGCTTTAGAAGTAGTTCTTAAAAATAACTTGACAGTACATTTAGGATGCCCTGGATGTCAAAGGACTGCCCCAAAACAAGTTTGCATAGAGCACATAAGGCCACTGAGTCAGAAGTCTCTGAAGCTGCCATAGTCGATTCACTTGGAAAAAACAAAATGCCTCAGTGACCTCTGACTCTCCTGTGTGCCTCTGTTTACATACTGCACTAGGCCCTCATCAGAACTGGCCTTATGACAGTGGACTCCAGTCATGGACCTGTTCCAAAAACATTAATTACCAAAGAATCTACAATTACCTCATTATCTGATCAATAGTATGTCCCTCTAGGACAGTGTTGTACCAAGAGCTCACCGCCGTGGTGGTTGTGCAAATTTAAATGCGTATCACAAGAAATTCAAGATTGTATTGGAATCCCACTATTTAAAAAAATGCTATAGTGAATCTGTGGTCACACAAACACTCTTATGATGCAAATAACTCTTAGATGTACAAATGAGCATTCCAACTTCAAGTTTCCACTTATACGGACAGTCAAGATTAAAAATGTAACTATAGGATCCTTTTTGATACACGGGATTCATGGCTTCCTTTTACCACCCACAGTTGCAACTATTGACAAATGATCCATGATATGTGGCTTGTCATTCCTTTTTAGTTTGACTCTTCTGAGATGTGTAGATGGTGTGCAGAGGCTGATCACTCAGCACAAACAAAAACTCGCATCTCAGCCCAGTTTTGTTGTTTAATAACAAAAATTTTGTTTGTATGTAAACATACAGACACACAGATATCAAAATACAGATAATAGGTATCATTTAATCTTCTCAACTTAAAATAAGGAAGCATTTACTTTCCCCATTTGATAAATGTTGCTTTTAGGTGCTGTTGAGCTGGCTCCCGACTCATGGTGACCCCATGCACAATGGGATAGGTTGCTGCCCAATCGGGCACCATTCCCATGATTGGTGTGGATCAGATTATTGTGATCCGTAAGATTTTCACTGGCTGATTTTCGGAAGTAGGTTGCCAGGCCTTCCTTCCTAGCCTTTCTTAGTCTAGAAGCTCTGCTGAAACCTGTACAGCATCACGTTATTGTTGTTGTTGTTAGGTGCCGTCAAGCCGGTTCTGACTCATAGCGACCCTATAGGACAGAGTAGAACTGCCCCGTAGGTTTTCTAAGGAGCGACTGGTGGATTTGAACTGTTGACCTTTTGGTTAGCAGCCTTGATCTTAACTACTACACCACCAGGGCTCCAACACAGTAACACAAAAGTCCCCACTGACAGACAGGTGGTGGCTGTACTTGAGGTGCACTGGCAGAGAATCGAACCTGGGTCTCCCATATGGGAGGTGTGAATTCTACCACTCAACCACCAATGCCTTTTTTTTTTCATAAGTGAGGAAACATGACATTATAGCAACTGTGGGATTCTTCACTCACTATTTTTCAAGGAGATGATTATTTTATAAAGCAAGCCCCCTGTCTGTGTGGTGTTCCTAAAATGAGAACCCATCAGTATACCGCAGGTGGAGCAGGTTATTGGGGAGGGTCATCACGATGCTAATTCAGAGTTGTTCCCTCTAAAATCACTGTGTTGGTGCAAGGATGAGGCACACAATACCAAAAAAACAAAAACCAAACTCATTGCTGTCAATTCTGACTCATCATGACCTTGTAGGGCAGAGTAGAACTGTCCCACAAGATTTCCAAGGCTTGTTAGTCTTTATGGAAGCAGACTGCCACAACTTCCTCCCACAGAGCAGCTTGGTGGGTTTGAACCCCTGACCTTTTGGTTAGCAGCCAAGCACTTAGCCACTGCGCCACCAGGGCTCCTAAGGCACACGATAGGGAAGTAAATTCTGTTTACACATGAGAGACCATTTGCAAAGAGTTATTTAGGCTTACCTTTCTAGATATCAGCACAGGAAAGTCAACCCTACATTACATATGCTAGGGAAAGTAGATAAAGAAAATATTGGCTCATTTGTGACACTGTCATTAAGTCTGTGCACCCTTGACTTGGCTGGTTAATTTATTTTGTGTGAAAAAATAACAAACGGCCTTTCTCCAAGTACACTGGCTTATAGATTTTTACATGGTGAAAGACAATTACTGAGTGTCTTAACTCGCGTGTGTGCTGTGACCCCCAAAATGAACTCACCCCACATTTAAATTAAAATCAACTTCACCACGGGTGACTTCAAACAAAAGCAGTAAGACCCTGGATGACTTTTTTCCTCATGCATTTCCCTTTGTTCTGGTCTACTGAAAAAAAAAGACAGCCTTAAAAATGAAATAGTAAAGCATACTCATTCTCAGGCCTAATGCTATTTGGGGTATGTGTATGTGTGTGTACATATCTGCGTGTCCTCACATGTATACCCAGATTTCAGGCCCTGGTGGCTCAGTGGTTAAGAGCTCAGCTGCTAACCAAAAGGTCAACAGTTTGAATCTACCAGCTGCTCCTTGGGAACCTGATGGGGCAGTTCTACTCTGTCCTACAGGGTTGCTATGAGTTGGAATCAACTCAAAGGGGACGGGTTTGGTTTCTTTCTTTCTTTCTTTCTTTCTCTCTTTCTCTCTCTCTCTTTCTTTCTCTCTCTCTCTTTCTCTCTCTCTCTTTCTCTCTCTCTCTTCCTCCCTCCCTCCCTCCCTCTCTCTCTCTCTCTCTCTCCCTCCCTCCCTCCCTCCCTCTCTCTCTCTCTTTCTTTCTTTATGGTACTACATAGCATACAGGGTCGCTATGAGTCAGAATGGCAAGGGTTTTTTTTTTTTTCTTTATGTGTTCCAATGTCATGTATCTGAGGCTGTACCCATGAATGTTCTTTTCCTCTTGACACTCAAGCCTTGTCAACATGGGCCATCGTTGAATCTGTAATCCTGGACGTTGTTGTCGTTAGATGCCATCCAGTCAGTTCCAACTCACAGCAACCCTACATACAACAGAACAAAACACTGCCCGGTCTTGCGCCATCCTCGCAGTCATTGTTATGCTTAATCCCATTGTTGCAGCCACTGTATAAATCCATCTCATTGAGGGTCTTCCTCTTTTTCACTGACCCTATACTTTATCAAGCTTGATGTCCTCCTCCAGGGACTGATCTCTCTTGACAACATGTCCAAAGTATGTGAGCTGTAGTCTTGCCATCCTTGCTTCTAAGGAGCTTTCTTGTTGTACTCCTAAGACAGTTTGTTCATTCTTTTAGCAGACCCTTCTCCAGCACCACAATTCAAAAGCATCAATTCTTCTTCGGTCTTCCTTATTCATCGTCCAGCTTAAGAGGCAATTGAAAACACCATGGCTTGGGTCAGGCACACCTTAGTCTTCAAGACAACATCTTTGTTTTTCAACACTTTAAAGAGATCTTTTGCAGCAGATTTGCCCAATGCAATGTGTCTTTTGATTTCTTGACTGATACTTCCATGGTGTTGGTTGTGGATCCAAGTAAAATGAAATCCTCGACAGCAGCTTCAATCTTTTCTCCATTTATCATGATGTTGCTTATTGGTCCAGTTGTGAGGATTTTTGTTTTCTTTACGTTGAGGTGTAATCCATACTGAAGGGTGTGATCTTTGATCTTCATCAGTAAGTGCTTCAAGTCCTCTTCATTTTCAGCAAGCAAGGCTGTGTCATCTGCATAATGCCGGTTGTTAATGAGTCTTCCTCTAATCCTGATGCCCCATTCTTCTTCATATAGTCCAGCTTCACGGATTGTTTGTTCACCAAACACACTGAACAGGTATGGTGAAAGGATATAACCAAGGCACACATTTCCTGACTTTAAACCACTCAGTATCCCCTTGTTCTGTTCGAATGACTGCCTCTTGATCTATGTACAGGTTTCTCATGAGCACAATTATGTGTTCTGGAATTTTTATTCTTTGCAATGTTATCCATAATTTGTTATGATTCACACAGTCGAATGCCTTTGCATAGTCAATAAAACACAGGTAAACATCTTTCTGGTATTCTCTGTTTTAAGCCAGGATCCATCTGACGTTAGCAATGATATCCTTGGTTCCATGTCCTCTTCTGAACCTGGCTTGAATTTCTGGCAGTTCCCTATCAGTATGCTACTGCAGCCACTTTTGAATGATCTTCAGCAAAATTTTTGTTGTGTGTGATATTAATGATATTGTTCAATAATTTCCACATTCAGTGGGATCACCTTTCTTGGGAACAGGCATAAATATGGATTTCTTCCAGTCAGTTTGTTAAAACATCTCAATTAGTATTCTGTCAATTCCTGGAGCCTTGTTTTTCACCAATGCCTTCAATGCAACATGGATTTCTTCCTTTACTACCGTTGGTTCCTGATCATATGCTACCTCCTGAAATTGTTGAATAGCACCCAGTTCTTTTTGGTATAAAAAAAAAATAGTGACTGTATATTCCTTCCATCTTCTTTTGATGCTTCCTGAGTCATTTAATGTTTTCGCCGTAGAATCCTTCAACATCGCACCTCGAGGCTTGAATTTTTTCTTCAGTTCTTTCAGCCTGAGAAACGCTGCGTGTGTTCTTCCCATTAGGTTTTCCACCTCCAGGTCTTTGCACATGTCATTATAATATTTTACTTTGTCTTCTAGAGCTGCCCTTTGAAATCTTCTGTTCAACTCTTTTACTTCATCATTTCTTCCTTTTGCTTTAGCTACTCGATGTTCAAGAGCAAGTTTCAGAGTCTCTTCCGACATCCATTTTGGTCTTTTCTTTCTTTCCTGTTTTTTTAATGACTTCTTGCTTTCTTCACATATGATGTCCTTGATGTCATCCCACAACTCGTCTGGTCTTTGGTCATCAGCGTTCAATGCATAAAATCTGTTCTTGAGATGGTCTCTAAATTCAGGTGGGATATACTCAAGGTCTTACTTCGGCTCTCATCGACTTATTCTCATTTTCTTCTGTTTCAACTTGAGCTTGCATATGAGCAATTGATAGTCTGTTCTGCAGTTGTCCCCTGGCCTTGTTCTGACTGATGAGATTGACCTTTTCCATTGTCTGTTCCCACAGATGTAGTCAATCTGATTCCTATGTATTCCACCTGGGGAGGTTGATGTGTATAGTCACCATTTATGTTGGTGAAAAAAAGGTATTCACAATGAAGAAGTTGTTGGTCTTGCAAAATTCTATCATGTGATCTCCAGCATCATTTCTATCGCCAAGGTCATATTTTCCAACTATGGAGCCTTCTTTGTTTCCAACTTTCACATTCCAATCACCAGTAATTATCAATGCACCCTGGTTGCATGTTCGATCAATTTCAGACTGCAGAGGTTGGTGAAAATCTTCAATTTCTTCATCTTTGGCCTTAGTAGTTGGTATGTAAATTTGAACAATAATCGTATTAACTGGTCTTCCTTGTAGGCATATGGATATTATCCTATCAGTGACGGCATTGTACTTCAGGATAGATCTTGAAATGTTCTTCTTGAGTGCAGCGCCATTCCTCTTCAAGTTGTCATTCCCAGCATAGTAGACCAGATCATTGTCAGTTTGTCGTACCGTGGGGGTTTGCTTGTTGCTGTGATTCTGGAAGCTATGCGACTGGTATTCAAATACCAGCAGGATCACACATGGCAGACAGGTTTCAGCTGAGCTTCCAGACTGAGACAGACTAGGAAGAAGGACCTGGTAGTCTACTTTTGAAAAGATTTAGCCAGTGAAAACCTTATGAATAGCAGTGGAACATTGTTTGTTATAGTGCTGGAAGATGAGGTACTCAAAAGACGACTGGGGAAGAGGTGCCTCCTCAAAGCAGGGTCGACCTTAATGTCGTCGAGGGAGTCAAGGTTTCAGGACATTCATTTGCTGATATGGCATGACTCAAAATGAGAACAGCTGCAAACATCCATTAATAATCGGACTTGAAATGTACAAAGTATGAATCTAGGAAAATCGGAAGTTGTCAAAAATGAAAAGGAATGCATAAGCATTGATATCTTAGGCATTAGTGAGCTGAAATGGCTAATATTGTCCCTTTTGAATTGGACAATCAACCCTGGCCTGGCTCTACAATAAAATAATTGTAGGTAGGAAATCAATTAATTAAATAATGATGGTAAAGCTGTACAGAGCTATAAGCTGAGAGGATATTAGGTTATATTTTAAGCTTTTTTATAGGCTAGAATAAAATATCCTAGTATAAAGAAATGGCAATTCCTCCTACTTCCATCTCAGTCAATTATTATATAAGCTATGTCTTACATGTGGATCGGTTTTATTGTTTTGTCTTCAGATGTCTTATCCTGTGGCATTCTTAGGGTAAAGCTGTGAGTTCGAAGGTGAGTAGGGGTGCTCTCCTTCTGAAGAGTGTATCCTCCTGCCATCTTTCATTGGGGAAGAGGTGAAATCTCAGGCCAGAAAGCAGCACCTGGAAGGCCAGGGATTATGGTTATCCCCATTTCACAGAAGGGGGAATTTCTCAGACAGGGTGAATGACCTGCTCAATCTCATACAGCCAGGTTGGCTACAAAGATCACAGAGTCTAGGATTGATGATTTTTCATTTTATCCTTTTTATGGGGCCTCTAAGACACCAAGCTGGCTTTACAACGCAATGATAATTAACTAAATGATATTACTGGTGTAGCACTAGGCAGTCTGGGGGCCATTCTACTCTGTCCTATGGAATTGGTATGAGTCAGAATTGACTCGATGGCACACAACAACAACAACAACACGCAGTTTTGTAAAGTATATTTGTATATATGTATGTGTATATATAAATATGGACATAGATAAGGATATGGAAATGGATATAGATATCTGACCTTCACAACAGCCCAGTGAAAAAAGGGACCCTTTTCATCTGCCCCATTTAATAGATTATAAAATTGAGTTTCAGACTTCAAAAGGCTCATCCAAATCACACAATGGTGGAGGTTGGATTAGAACTCAGCTCTCTGGATTTCTTGTCTGCTGTTCTTCCTACAACATCATGATGCCTATCATGTTGCTGTTGTTAGTTGCCATTGAGTTGATCCCCGACTCCTGGGTACCCCATGTACAACAGAACAAAATGCTGCCTGGTCCTGTGCCATTCCCCATGATCTGTTGTAGATCAGGCCACGTGCCTTTGTACCCTTCCAAGATCTCAGTATTACCTTATTGAGAAGCCAGGTGAATATTCTCAAATACCTAGATTATTTTTTAAAGAAAGTGAACAAAAAGGAAATTAACCTGTTTCAGTGAGCAAGGCTTGAAAACAATTGTTCCCTGCAGCCCGGAAATGCTTTCTTGTTTTTGAGTCTGAGTAGTGATTCACATTGATTAGGAAAACTTTCTGACCTTCAGAATCTATTTTGTGTTTCTCTTTCTCTGAGGTTATTGACTAAGAGTTCTATTTGCTCTATATTCAATCTTCAGTGGCTGCTTAAAAAGAAGGAAAAAGTTTAAGAATCACCTCAATTATATCCTGGTTTATTAGAGAATGAACATAATAGAAAGTAGAAAAAATAATTTAGGAAGAAAACAGATAGGAAAATATGTTGAAGTTGTGAATGAAAATAGATGTCAAAAATTATATGACTGGCAAAGAATAGGGGAAAACTCCACAAACAGATTCTTGTGTGGACACTTTCATTAAAAGGCACCATCTTACACCCTAAGAATCATAAAAGAGATTCATAGGAACCATCACAGGAGAAAATTGTGTTGCCACTATCAGGAGAAATGACCTCTTGGATGGAGATTGAGCTGTGTCATTCAGAGGCCTCTGTAAATGGACACCAGACAAGGCACCACAAAAAAGCCAAGCCAAACCCAGTGCCATCGAGTCAATTCCGACTCATAGTGACCCTATAGGACAGAGTAGAACTGCCCCATAGAGTTTCCAAGGAGCGCCTGGCAGATTTGAACTGCCGACCCTTAACCACTATGCCACCAGGGTTTCCAAGGGATCACAGTAGACGGTTTATAGCACTATGCCAATTAAGAGCCCTGGACCCCATCATTCACTGATCTCTTCTGCTGGCTCCCATGGAAATGAATAATGGAATGAGTCTCCTGAGGCTTTAAAGCTCTAGATGGAAAATGGTCAAGGGACACTCGAAACACTGGTCGTGTTTTCCTGTCTTCTTCCAGCTGAAGGTCATGTCTTAGGAAAAGAAAGGAGGCTAAGGGAAGTGAACAGCTGAAGATGACATTGAAGAGAATATGTTAGTTTCCTGGACTGTAGCCTGTGATACCAGAACAAAGGGTTCTGGCTAGAACCTGGGTACACTTCATAGAGGCCGGGAAAATGTATTTGGCAGACAATTTAGACCTGGCCAAGAGAGTGGAAATAGGATTTTTGTCAGAGAGGGAAGAAAAACAAGAATCCAAATAAACAACAAAACTGGGTTATATGAGAGATGCTACATGTGACACACCAAGAAGCAGCAGAGTGAGGATAGTATTTCTTAGATGATAACAAAGACATTTATCTACCTATAGAGTGGAGGGGACAAACTGTTGAACTTGAGATGTTAAGATGTTGTTGATGCTCGCTGCCATCAAGTCGGCCCCCGACTCATGGTGATCCCATGCACAAGGAAGTGAAATGCTGCCGAGAACGTTGTGATCCACAGGGTTTTCATGTAGATCACCAGGCCTTTCTCTCTAGTCCATTTGAGTTTGGAAGCTCTGCTGAAATACGTTCAGCTTCAGAGCAACATGCAAGCTTCCACTGACAGACGGGCAGTGACTGTGTTTGAGGTCCATTTGTTGGGAATCAAACTTCTGTCTTCTGCATAGAAGGCAGGAATTCTACCACTGAATTGCCACCAATTGCCCAAAATTTGTCAAAGATGCTAAGATTGATATATGCAATCTCTTAGTTATTTCTTTTCTTGAATAGTGAAGTCTAAGTCAGGAGTATACAATAAATGAACCTTTGGAGAAAAGGCAAAAGAAAAATATTAACTCCATCCAAGGAAACACATTTAAATGCCAGATCCTTGTGACCGAATTCTTGCACTGAGAAAGCCACCAAAGATAAGAATCCAGTTGCTCTAGGAGAGTGGGGTCACACTTGGTAAAAATCCAGACGCTCTTGCCTGGGATCCAGTACAACTGTGCCCACAATGGAAATCAGACCTGTTAGTCACATCTACTTTGTGCTAGGGTTGGGAATACACAGAAGAAGCAGACACAGTCCCTGCCCTTCAGGAGGTTTCAATCTGCTAGGGAAGAGAGATGTGACAAGAAAATATTGAAAATCCAGCAGGCTAGATGTATTTGTAGATACAACGGAGGTATAAATACAAATCCCAGGAGGCTGAGAAGAAAGTGAGTAATCCAGCAGATGTGACCCCCCACCTCCATCCCTCAACCTTAGATACAGACAGTGGAGAGACTTGTGGTTGAACAAAAATAATGTGTTCTCTTAGGGGACTTGGTTCTATAAGACACATTTCTTTAAAAGTGTAGGTTTTAAGCAGGATCAATTTCTGCACTACTGAAGAAGTTTCTCATGAGGTAGATGCTTTTCCAGAGCTTCTGTTATGTTACCACAAGCATCGATAAGCTCTTCCAGAAATTTCCAGCCTGCCCATTCCAAAACTTTCTTGCTTGGTGCGCGCTATGGCTAGTCCTGATTAAACCTCAAAACCAAACCCATTGCTGTCGAGTTGATTCCAACTTACAGCGACCATATAGGACAGAGGAGAACTGCCCCATAGGGTTTCCAAGGAGCAGCTGGTGGGTTTAAACTACCGACCTTTTCGTTAGCAGTTGAGCTCTTAACCACTGGGCCACCAGGGCTCCACGAGTCTCGATTAGTTGCTGTAAATCTTTTTTATCCCCATTGATGGAACTGGGTGGCAAGTTGCCTGTGAAGGGAGGAAAAAGGCAAGGAATTTAGGCTTGCATATAATGAAGTCAAAAAACTGTACAAAAATCTATAGATCTGAGAGGGGAATAAAGTGAAAAGCATTTCAACTGTGATATAAGAGAATCAAAAGTTCTATTTTGGTGGTGGTATACTGTGGGCCACTTAGGAAAATAGTATTTGGGGATGATATTTTTGTAATACAGTTTGTAAAAAATAGGGCCCAGAGGTGGTTTTAGTATAATGGGGGGGGGGGGGGGCTTTAACTCTCTCTACAGTTAATTGAAGTCTGATTCTATTAGAACTAGAGTATGTCACAGTCATTTGCCTCATTGACAATTTCATCTTTTAGACAGTAGAGAAAACAAATAGAATTTCTGTTGGATTTAACAATGACTTTTTCTTTTTAAAGTGATACTGAACTAATAGGAATTTTGAGAGAACTATATCAAAGAGGCTAAAGATACAATGATGGCTGCTGGACATGTATCTAAAACTTCAAGAAATTCAGTGAGCCTACATGTAGAAGACTTAAAAAGTGTACACAGATTTCTAGGTTTGAGAAAGGCTAACAGGTGACGTTCCAGCTGTTCAGTTGAAAATAATCACAATGAGAACAAAAGGGATGGAGAACCCAAGAAACCTGTCTGCACTAATGATGCCTAAATCTATAAACCCAAGCCAGACCACTTCCCTAAGCTCAAGTCCCACAAAGCAATTGCAATTATAAGTCCCACAAAGCAATTGTGTTTGGATATCCTACAATCATCTCAAACTCAAAATGTCTGAAGAATCACTGATATTTCTAAAACCCATGATTCATCTTGGCTTCCCTAATTCTGTCAATGGCACCACCATTTTTTAGGTCACACTTGAGATAAGCCTTTGGCTTTCTATACCCTTGTGTCTCACATCCCATTAGTCATCAATTTGCGTCAGTTCTTCCTTTTTAGATTTGTTTGAATTTGTAGTCATTTCCAGTTCCACAGCCAACACCTGTCATGGATTGAATTATTTCCCCCCAAAATATCTGTCAACTTAGCTGGGCCATGAGTCCCAGCATTGTGTGATTGTCCACCATTTTATATGATTTCCCTATGTGTTGTAAATTCTATCACTATGATAAAGTGAGATGGATTAGTGGCAGTTACACTGATGAGATACACGAGATTAGATAGTGCCTTAAGCCAATTTCTTTGAGGCATAAAGAGAGAAGTGAGCAGAGAGACAGGGGGACCTCGTACCACTCAGAAAGCAGCACCAGGAGCAGAACGTGTCCTTTGGACCTGAGATTCCTGCACTGAGGTGCTCCCAGACCAAGGGAAGATTGATGACAAGGACCTTCCTCTAGAGCTGACAGAGAGAAAAAGCATTCCTCTGGAGCTGATGCCCTGAATTTGGACTTGTAGCCTACTAGACAGTGAGAGAATAAATTTCTCTTTGTTAAAGCCATCCACTTGTGGTATTTCTATTACAGAAGCACTAGATAGCTAAGACAACACCTAAGCCAGGTGTTGGCTAAATCTCTGCATAATCCTTAAACTTGTGTCTCGCCTTCTTTTCCAATATCCCCCAAGTATAACCATAAGATTAACCAACCAAAAGTGAAGAGTATGACTCCTTCTTCATGTCACTTCCTTCCTCATGCATCTTCAAGGGTATGTTCTTCCACCCAACTGAAAGGCCTTTTTATCTTCTTGTCTTTCAAATCCTAACTTACTTTCAAAGTTCCCCCTAAGTCCTTTTCCCTCCCATGAGTTTTTGAGTCCCAGTATGGCCATTTACTAGCTCTGTGACCTTGGGCAAGCTACTTAACCTTTCTGTTTCAGTTTCCTCATCTAAAAAATAGAAATGAGTATACTAACAGTACCAACTTCATAGGACTACAAGAAGGATTAAACGGGTTAATATCTAAAGCACTCAGAACTAGTAAGTGATATATAAGATTTTAAGCAAAATGCATAAAAAGTTGTGTATCCTGTAGCTATTCCAAGTTATCTCTTACCCTCACCATTAATATATTACAGGTATAACCCTTAACCTGAACCATTTGCTAGATTATGTTGTCACTTGTGTCCCCATACATGATGTCTATTAGCTACTCACATAGACTGAAAGCTTGTTGATGGCGAAGGTCACCTTATGTACTTCTTTGCACCTGCCCTCCACCCCTGACAACTCCCCTACTATTAGTCTTACCTATTGGGGATTTGCAAGTAATGATTATGCATTAATATGCTCCTGGCTTTCTAAAAGTGACTGCCGGGATTCTCCAACTCCTCTGTTCCACCATCTCTGCTTTACTTCTCAAATTGGCCTGGTTGATCTCCTCCAGAAGGCTGTTTGTATGGTAAAATCCACCTCTCTTTTTAGTCATCTCTGACTGCTACATTTATCAGGGACAGTGGGTCTTGGCCAGCAGACAAGAAACACAATTTGTAGACAGAGCCACCACAAGCCAATCTTGCCAGTACAATTCCTACAGTGTGCTGACAGTCGTGTGGTTATTTTCCAAGCCTCTAATATGGAATGTCATAGAGCCTTTAAGAAGTAGTGGAGGATTGTGCGAGGATTGGGGGAAGCTGGCTATTATCCTTCCTTTTTTTTTCCTTTGGGAGGGCATGTGCCTGACATTTGACTCTCCAGTGATCTGGGATGTCATGGCTATCACATAAAGAACGATCCAGCAATAGAGTGAACTTTTGGCTTGAACTGGTGTGAATGCTTCAGCAAATCTTCTGAAGACCATCCAAAGCCACACATAAATAATGAGTTTGGAATGGCAACAAGAATGCATGGGATGTGGCCTTTGGAATCAGTCATAGAGTGTTCTTGGAGTGGTGGGCTATTTAGAAGAGAGGACCATTTAAAATCATTCATCAGGGTGTGGTGTGGGAAAAGCTCTTTTGAGCAAATGGTTCCAGTGCAGTTTGTATTTCCACAGAAAATCACCACTCCTATGCTGTGAATTCAGCTTAGATAGAGCCTCAGGGTTGAAATAATCTCCACACATTCATGAGTTGTTCTGCACCAAAGGGAGCTCTGGTATCCTCATCCAAAAAGTATCACTGACCCTGGGTCATGCTTGGAAGATCTTCCCCATTCTTTATAATCAAAGTGTTGGCTGAGTCTTATATTATGGTCTAGGCAGTTTCATGGGAGTCAGGGAAGAAGCCACACAGATGCTGTTCTGATAATTCTATCAACTAGATGGAAATGACAAGTTGAAAATCTCCTTACCAAGCCTCACTTCAAAACTTACGTCAAAATAGCAAAAAGATGGAAGCAATCAAGTTGCCCATCAATGGATGAATGAATAAACAAATTATGACATATTCACACAAAGGAATACTATGCAACGATAAAGAACAAGGATGAATCCATGAAACATCTCATAACATGGAGGAATCTGGAAGGCATTGTGCTGAGTGAAATTAGTCGCAAAAAGGACAAATACTGTGTGAGACCACTATTATAAGAACTTACGAAAAGGTTTAAACACAGAAGAAAATATTCTTTGACGATTATGTGGGTGGGGAGGGAGGGAGAGGAATAGTCACTAACTAGAATAGTAGACAAGAATTATTTTAGGTGAAGAGAAGGTCAACACACAATACAAGGGACGTCAGCACAACTGGACTAAACCAAAAGCTGAAAAGTTTCCTGAATACAACCAAACACTTTGAGGGACAGAATAGCAGGGGCAGGGGTCTGGGGACCATGGTTTCAGGGGACAGCTAGGTTAATTGGCATAACAAAGTATATTAAGAAAATGTTCTGCATCCCACTTTGGTGAGTGGCACCTGGGGTCTTAAAAGCTAGCAAGTGGCCATCTAAGATGGATCAATTGGTCTCAAACCACCTGGAGCAAAGGAGAAGGAAGAACACCAAAGACACAAGGAAAATATGAGCCTAAGAGACAGACAGAAAGGGCCATGTAAACCAGAGACTCCATCAGCCTGAGACTGAAAGAACTAGATGGTGCCTGGCTACCACCAATTACTGCCCTCACAGGGAACACAACAGAGAATTCCTGATGGAGCAGGAGAAAAATGGGATGCAGAACTCAAATTCTAGTAAAAAGACTAGACTTAATGGTCTGAACGAGACTGGAGGGACCCCAAAGGACATGGCCCCTGTGCTCTGTATTAGTCCAAAACTAAAACTATTCCTGAAGCCATCTCTTCAGGCAAAGATTAGACTGGACTATAAGACATAAAATGATACTGGTGAGGAACGTGCTGCTTAGCTAAAGTAGACACATGAGACTATGTGGGCAGCTCCTGCCTAGAGGGAAGATGAGAAGGCAGGTCACATTGTAGGGAGAGCAACTAGGGTCAGATAGCAATGTGTGTATAAGTGTTTGAGAAACTGACTTAAGTTGTTAGCTTTCACTGAAAGCACAATTAAAAAAAGAAAAAAAAAACTTGTGTCAAGTTTAGCAACTGGCCAATTTCACTCCGTGACACGTAATTCATTCCTGTGACCCAACAGCAAGTATTTTGGGAGCACACTATCTTTATAAACCAGTAATGGACTCAAAGGACCCTGCACAAGACTTTCCTCACTTGTACTTTATACCTAAAGGGTTAACCCACCTACAAACAGACTTCCAGGAGGAAATGCAGACCCTGGAAAATTCTGGCTCTAAAAACAGCCAGCCTTACCTCAGGAAGGCTCTACGTTCCTCAGGCTTTTCACTCATCTATCTTATACTGGGTTTCCCAGTGTTGAAGACTTGTCCTTCGTGGGAACCAGTCTGGTCCCCAAAGGGCATGTTCTTCCTGATTTGTACAGGTGGGCTGTGGGTTTTTTGGCTTTGGCATGCCTTACCCAGTTTGTATTTTGTCATAGCACATCTGCTTCTTTAGATCCTCCGCGATTTATTTCCCATCTACCTGTCTGGCATGAATCGCATCTCCCCCCAGCTCACACCCATGCACCACACTCACACAAACCATTTGTGATTCCCCAGTCCCATCATTTTTTCTGTTTGACCAGTTCACCCGGAGGCAGGCTCTGATTGCTCATCCAGGAATGCATTTGGGTGTCCAGATAGATGCCAGAGCACATTCACCAGTGAACATGAATGAAATTTGTTTAGTATTCCTGGATTCCCAGAAGGGGAAGGGGTCATATGGGAGTCCAGTGAGCAGGTGAGCAAAGGGAGGGGAGGTAGATGTGGCTTAGGGCTTTACTAGTGGTTAAGAGGTGGAACTGGGGTGGGGGCTTCCCTGCACAGGGACTACAGGATGAGCTGTTAGAAATTCCCACCAGTGCAGAGTCTTTGTTATCTGGTCACACAGGTGGTGGTGGGGAGGGGAGACCAAAGAGCCTGTCAACAGTCAAACACCAAAGATGGAGTCATCGTCTTTATTACACTTTAAACTTCTAAGCCTTTGCACAAGCAGCTTCCTCCACTAGGCGACTTCAACTTCTCCTCCAAGACGCCTCAGGAATCGCCTCCTCTGGAAGCCTTTCCCGCCTCTGGCCCTGAGCCTCCTTAGCTCATCCTCCTCTCTGTTGCTTCTATTGTAGGATTGACTGTGCCTGCCTCGATTTTTGTAGCACTGGACACATTCGGAGTCCCTGGGTGGTGCAGTTAGTACCCTCGGCTGCTAACTGAAAGATTGGAAGTTCGAGTCCACCCAAACGCACCTTGGAAGAAAGTCCTGGCTTCCAAAAAATCAGCCATTGAAAACCCTGGGGAACACACTTCTGTTCTGACGTACATGGCTTCACCATGAGTCGGAGTTGTCTCCACAGAAACTCTTTTTTTGTTTCTTTCTTTGTTTGTTTTAATCACGTTTGGTTTTTTGATTGTGTATATGGATTTTTGCCTCCCTCACAAAAACTGTGGGCTCCTGCAGGCGAGGGGCAGAAGTTGTGTTTCTTTGATCTTTAGATCCCTAGACACTAGTACAGTGTCTGGTGTATATGGAGCAGCACCTAAAAAATCTACCTGAAAGCCTGAAGATTTTTTTCTCTGCACTCAATTAATTTTGAGCCCAAATCAGTTTAATGCACAGAGAAACAGAACCCTGAAATGAACTCTCTAGCAGGGGGACTTCTATTGAATTGTGCTGTTGTTGTGTGTCTTCAAGTCTGAGTCATAGTGGCTGTATATGACAGAGCAGAATTGCCCATAGGGTTTCCTAGGCTGTAATCTTTATGGAAGCAGAATATCAGGTCCTTTCTCTCACGGAGCCACTGGTGGGTCTGAACTGCCAAATTTTCATTTAGCAGCTGAGCACTTAACTGTTGCGCCACCGGGGCTAGCCAAGGCTAAGTCGTGAAGGGCACAACATTCCTATGAATAGTCAAGGGTGCACTATAGTTTGCATTTTAGGTTAGATGGTTCTTTTATTTTTGCCTGCAGGTGGATTTCTAGAACGATTGAGTGGCAGAGAGGGTCCCTGTACCAATCTGCAAAAGCACGAATGTGCCTTGGCATGCATCCAAACTTTCTCTCCGGGTCCGCATTAACCAGATTCATCTAGAAGAGGGACAAGTCTCCTGGATACTCTGATCGAAACCTCAGGCTCTCCTGGGAGTCTCTGGAATGAGGGTTCCAATGGTGCAAATAATCTGTTGTTTGGTTTGGGTGCTTTCTTCTCTAGCTGAGCAGAGCGGTGAATCGCCCCCAACCCCCAGAAGGAGGTGAGTGAATGAGGATGAAAATATTTACTTAGGGACCACCTAGGCCAGGTCTGAAAACTCCTGAGCCAGGTGGGAAACTTCAGCCCAGTCAGAGTTCTCTGTTTTTGTTAAAGAAAAAGAAATTACTGTCGGATAGCCAGGGAGCACTGCAGCACGGATCCCTGCAGGATATGCAGTGACGGCTGCCCTTTCGTGCTTTTCCATCACCTCATTTTACAGATAACACACAGCCAGCCACTTGCTTAGAGCTCAGCGCTTGCTTTTCCTCCATCTCCTCTCTTACTTTTTTTTTTCTAAAAGCCACAAGAGCGTTAGGTGAGTTTTCCCTCCCTGGCTGGGGAACATTTATTATGGATGCTTAATCTACCCCCTCTCCTTGGGGCAGCTCAGCTCCTGGATCTGTGCCTTGGCTAGAAAACACTGCGCTCACAAAAGGGCTAGGTGTTTTACTTTAACCTGTTCTACGAGGCAGCTATAGGTGAGGAGCAAGCCTGAAAGGTGTACTAGCAGGCAACAGAGATTCAGTTAGAAACCATGGAATGAGCACAAAAGGGCTGGTGTCTACCTTTGAGGAACTTTCAGCCGGACATACACAACAGTACTCAAAGATAGAGCTTTTTTTTTTTTTTTTTTTTGCCAGATGTATAAAACCTACACATCCAGGGTATGATGGCATCTTCACAAGATTCCTGGGATATAAGGCAGACGGTATGACTCCCGTTTTCTGGGTATGGAAACAGGGAGGTTATATGAATGGACCGTGGTCTCACACAACTAATTTGTGTCAAGGTGGGAGTCAAATGCCCACCTGCTAGCTACCAGTTCTGGGCAATTTCCACCTTAGTAAGAGAGGCTGATCTCTGTTGGACCCCTTGTTTTTGCTAGATCCTGCTCTAAGCATCCTGTCTGCATGCATTATCTCATTGAATTCCCACCAGAGTTTTCTAAAGGAGACACTATTGTAACTCCGGAAACCCTGGCGGCGTAGTGGTTAAGAACTATGGCTGCTAACCAAAGGTCAGCAGTTCAAATCCACCAGGCGCTCCTTGGGAACTCTATGGGGCAATTCTACTCTGTCCTATAGGGTTGCTATGAGTTGGAATTGACACAACTGGTTTTTCTTTTTTTATTGTAACTCCTATTTTACAGAGAGTGAAACTGAGACTCTAACCACTGCTTTGCTCTGTCTGCTTACAGCAGATGGGATCTTAAAAACTGTCCCTTACAGTGAAGAAGAAGAATTTTTTTAATTAGACTTGGTTTGGAATGCTGGTTTCAACACTAACTAGCTATGTTATCTGGATAAGTCTCTCCTTTTTTCTAAAAGGCACAAGGGTGTTAGGTGATTTTTCTAGTTAATTCTTAGTTGGTTTGCTAGTTAGTGTTGAAACCAGCATTCAAAACAAAGTCTGTTTAACTCAAAAACTATTCTTAATTGTAAGAGACAGTTGTTAAGATCCCATCTGCTGAGAGCAGGCAAAGTAAAGCAGTGGTTAGTATCAGGAGGGCGTGATGAAGGAAATTCCTTAGAGGAGGTGAACTTGGAGTCCCCTTAAGAAATGGGAAGAGAACAAGAGGTATTATTTATTGCACAGTTAAAAATAGGTGAGACCCTTTATCAGAGTTGCTCATCTAATGCTCACTATTAACCCTACATAGAAGGCATGATTCTCCTAGTGGTACAGATACGGGGCTGAGGCATGGAGAGATGGGGTATCCTGCTCACAGTTGCACAGCTAGGACCTTGATGGAGTCAGGATTCACATGCAGGTTTGCTTGACCTCAGATGGCTTGTGTAACTACACACCATCAGGCGTAAAGGCACAACGGACATAAAATGTGACGGCAATCCATGTGGCATGTGAAATTCATAAGATTGTGTACAGAGGACTTAAAGGGACTTCCTTTGATTAGATCCACATATCTGTGCTGGAAAACATAGGCGCAACATAGCTAAAATGTATGGGGGATAAAATTACTGGAATTCGGTTGCTCTAGGTTTTATTTTTCTTTCTTGATTAAAAAAAAAATTTTATGTTGCTTTTTGCACTACAGCAGAATACAAACCAGTTGCCCTGAAGTCGATTTTGACTTATGGTGTGTCAGTATAGAGCTGTGCTACATAGGGTTTTCAATGGCTGATTTTTCAAAAGTAGATTGCCAGGCCTTTCTTTCAAGGCACCCCTGGGTGGATTCAAACCTTCAGTCTTTCCATTAGCAGCCATGTGTGTTAACCATTTGCACTACCCAGGGACTCATAGCAGAATACATAGACCTGTACAAATCTCCATAATTTACTTAGCAGATTCTTTTGGCATTTCTGTCATGTTGCTGACAAACGCAAATGCCCCTCATCCCCTCCCTCTAAGACTGCTCTTGTTGTTGTTGTTGTTAGGTGCCGTCGAGTTGGTTCTGACTCATAGCGACCCTATATACAACAGAACTTTTGTTGTAGGAAGTAATTTTAATGGCTGCTACTATTTTTTTTTTTTTTGCATACTTGCATTGAGAGAGCCTACATTAGCTCATGTAATTCTCCCAACAACTTTGCAAGGTAGATATCATTTGCCTTAATTTAAAGAGAGGTAACTAAAGCTGAGAGAAGTTACATAACTTGTTTAAGTCACATAGGGAGCAAATGGGAGAGCCAGGATATAAACTTGGGTCTGTGTGATTCCAAAACCGATTCTCTTTCTGTTGCCTAAAGGTAACTGGATAGACTCTGTGCAGACGCAGCAAAAATAGTCCTTTAAGGTCATGTTTGTGTATTTTAATTTAATAAATAATAGGAAAGCGGATGATGAAAATGGTGCTTGGGACAGGTGGGGAGAGAATGGAGGCAAGAACCAGTCTTCTTAGGAGGCTGTAAGTAGTAATAAGATTTTGGAATGGTGAGTACCTGGATAAGAACGGTAGCTGAAAAAATAGCAGATGGTTTCTCAGGAAGAGTAGGCTTCATAGAAAAATGTTCTGCGAGGCTTGAGTCATTGCCAAAGAGAAGGGAAGAGCTGAAAGGAAGCCTGAAGGCAATTTCTTTGGCGATATGGTCACATATTGTAACTGCGGGAAAGGAGGAGATTTGTGATGATGAGAGGGTTTCCAAAGGCAGATATGGTTGCCTCCTCAGGGTTAAGCAGAAAGAGCTAGAGGCAGGGTGGCCACTGGGAATAGTTGGGCCACATACAATCAGACCAGTGACTCTACTGGTGGTTATGAGTGAAGAAAGACCTTCCTCAGAGCAGAGGCTTCACCATTGCCAGCCCCTCCCCAGATGTGAAGCCTTGAGTGGACGCTGGTAAGAGCTGGGAAAACATGCTTCAGGCCAGTGAGAAAAAGAACCTTCCCTGAGCCTTGCATTCCTGCACCTGGGGTGGCAGCCTCATTCCACCATGGTGACCCCTCCACCAGCCTGCCCAGCATTCCTGGACCATGGGACAAGTAGGGAGGGCTGCTTCTGGAGCCGTGGGACAGGAGCCCTGATTAATTCCATTACTGCTTCAGACAAAAGCAACACCTCCTGAAAAGAAGCTAGAACACACGTTATTTTGTTTTTCATTCTTTTACAGCCGTCCACTGTAGCACCTTCTATTTCACTGCAGAGTATGTTGAGATCATTTATGACTCTGCACCCTTAAGCTGCGGATGTTTTTACCTAAGTTCTGTGGTCTGGATTATTAACAACAGCTACACACCGTGCCTGAAGATGCCTATGTACGTACTCTGGAACATTCCATATAGGGCAGAGGTCACAAACTGGCAGGGCATGAACTGGATGTGAATCACTGATATATTTTGTTTGGCTTACACGAAGTTAACATTTTGAATCAACATTTTTTAAAATTGAGAAATTTCACATAAAACCCACACTTCCAATTTCTCTTAAAAAGGCAAAAAGCTCTGGCAAGCCTGGGCTGCAACTTCACATGTCAATAAGCAACTGGAGCTGGGCGACTGATACACACAGCATTTCATCTCTATTTTACCACAGTCTCCACCACTCCTTATTGCATGACACTTAGCCTACTGCCTTCATTTACCTCATATATCTGGCCCCTGTAGGCATTTAAGTTTATGACCTCAAGATTAAATGCCCCTGTAGGCATTTAAGTAATGGTACTGGCTCAAATAGAAGTTAGTTGGTTTCCAGAAAGTATGAAAGCATTTGAGTGGTAGATACAGTTGTACCCCAATTCCTTTCCCCCTTTTTTATGTGCACTTCTCCAGTTATGTTGTCTCCCCAAAATGCTCAGCACTTTGTGATGAATGCTGAGCTACCAAACAATGCCCCTTTCTTCCATTGTAACGTAACATAATCCCAGGTTAACCTCGTCCCACGAAGGCCATCATTCTGCAACGCCTTGCTCATAGTTCCCCGGCACGAGCAGAGAGATCTCACCAGGTGATTGGGGGAGATATCAGTGACATTGCTGTCACTCGAGTCATGTTTAGGCAAAGGAAAAATCAAGAGAAAGAACACGGCAAAATGAAAAAAACTACTCTGAGTAATTTGGAAAGGTGGCAAGACACTGGGAGAGTGCATGGAGTTGAAGGGAAGTTGGAAAGGGCTGACTATAAAGAGCCTGAAAGATCAGCCTTGACCTTAGGGCAACGGAAGGCTACGGCAGCATCCCAGTTGAAGAGTGACATGACTATATGAGATGATCAGCCTGGGTAGGTCACTCTGGGGAAAGGGTGGGAGGCGGGCTGGAGGGAAGAGGATCTCCAGAGGTTGGGAGACCACCAGAAGGATGTGGCTTAGTGTTTCCAGGCTTGGAACCCAGTCCCATCTCTCTTCACTCAGTATGCAACCACCTCTCTGGGCCTCAGTTCCTCATATGTAACCTCCAGATGACCTTAAAGCATTAGTCCTGAGCTGCTCTCGTTGGCACCTAGTACTCTCCCCCTGACATTTCCCTCCTGAAGTTTCAGTGAGGACAAAACTGAGCTCGCTTCGGTTGGAATCTTCCTCTGGTTGACAAGTTCATGCTTTCTGCCATGCGAATTATGTATTATGCCACTATCACCTATAGGGAAGGAGAGGGATGCCCGGGTCCAGAGATCCCAAAATGATTCAAACCAAAAACCAAACCCAGTGCTCTTGAGTAGATTCCAACTCATAGCGACCCTATAGGACAGAGTTGAACTGCCCCAGAGGGTTTTCAAGGCTGTAACCCTTATGGAAGCAGGCTGCCCACATCTTTCTCCCATAGAGCAGCTGGTGGGTTTGAATCGCTGACCTTTCAGTTAGCAGTCACGTGCTTAACTGCTGCACCACCAGGGCACCTTCCCCAAATGATTAAAGTGTCCAAAATTGTTTTTTGTGGCTGTGCACTAGTTGTAAAGAGATTACCTTGTGGTGAAAGGGCTGGAAATATGACTAATGCTTTAAGGTCATCTGAAGGTCACAGATGAGGGACTGAGGCCCAGAGAGGTGGTTACATACTGAGTGAAGAGAGACGGGACTAGATTCTAATCAAGACTGGAAACTCCAACTATGCATGCTGTATCGTGTGCCTACTATGAGACATGTATCTTACCAGATATTGAAGAGATTGGGCATTTTAATAACGGGTTTTGCTGGATTTAGATTGGTTTTTTTTTTTTAAGGGAAGCAGTTTCATAAAGTGGGGAAAGTACTGTGCTGGAGCTATTTCCAACCCTCCCACCACTAGGTAATGTCTTCTTAACTGGGGTTTCTTTTGAAGAGACTGGCTGAGAAAAAGCCAATGGTATTGACAAGAAGAAATAAAATATGTACCCTACAAGCCTAACTGGCGCCTGTTTGCAGCTCTGGGCTCCTGGGATTTCATAGCCACAATCTGACAGACAAAACCACCAAGAGAGCTGGTTTTCATCCATTAAATAAATACATTGCTGCTTCTATTACTTTGAACTACACTTACTGCAATAGACTTAAGTAATATTTAAGGACAAGTCCTTCATCTCACATACACATTAGACCTTTTGGAGCATTCATATATAAGGCATTCAACTTCTCTGAAATCCTCCCTTGGGCCTAATATAGTTGGCACTCAATAATGCAGAAACAATTAGACACCATGTTCTTCAGGTCTTGAGTATATGTGTAATGTGCCTACTATGCAACAGGCGTCTTACCAGCTAGTGAAGAGATAAAAATGAATGCAGCATGGTGCTGTCCTTCAAAGAGATTACATTCTAGTAGAGGACCATCCTTAGGATTATATATGCACACTGATGACGAAGTGAGGGTGATAAATATTATAAGGCAGATCTGTTAAAAGTGCTATGGAAGCTGAGCTTAGACATGGATAGTGATGGAAACTTTCTGGAACAAACGAAGCCAGAGCAGAGTCTTAGAAGATTAGATGATGAGTAATATAAGAAGTTCACCATTTTGCAGGGTAAAAATGTATGTGTATGAATATATATATATGTGTGTGTGTATATATATATTTGGTGTACACTATAACTCAGTGTGAATAGCCTTGTCCCATGTTTAACCCACATACAGAGGTGACCAGTTACTGCTTCTCTTTGCTTACTTGCCATTTTCTCCTATTGTACAGCCAACATTTGAATAGAGCATTCCCTTGAGTTTTCTGTATAAGAAGCAATTAAACATCCTGGTGGAGGGTAATGGGCTCTATGCTTGAGTCTCTCCTCCACCGCCCTTCAGCTGTGGGCCCACGTCCCCTGTTTGAGCCTCAACTGCCCAGTCTGTCAAGTATTCACCCTCATGCTTTGCTGGACAGACAAGTAGCAAAGGTTTTATTGAGCATATGTACTGTGCCAGCACTGGGCTAGGAACTGAGGTCCAGCCAAACTCTCTCAATCACTAGTACATGTGGTCTACCCTTGAGAAATGAGTGTCAAAATGAGTATCAGAATAAGCATGCACCCATGTGCCTCCTTCAGGACATTCCCTAAGAGAATCCATCTGAAAAGGCAAGCCGTCCAGGCCCCTACAATGCAGGTCAAATGGAAGTTGCTGGACTATCAAAGAAATACTATTCCAAGCCCCCAGGTCTACCAGGCTTGTAGGAAGCCGCCAAGCGACAACTCCAACCAATCCAGTAGCCAAAACATTCCAGTCCAAAGCTTCAACTAAGCATCTTAACTAAATAATTGTTTGTCTTATTAATATTCAGCATCTGCTGAAGGAGGCTGAAACACATCCCTTCCAATCTTCTCCTCTCCCAGTCTCTATCTTGCTCCCCTTCCTTCCCTGTCTCCTCTAAGACGTGTATCTGGACTCTACCCCCTACAGCGCCTCAAAATCCAACTCAAATCTGATTACAGCATCATCATGGATAAACCTAGTCCCTCAACACCACCAAGCGCCTCCTAAGCAAGGACGGATTACCCAGTAAGCGAGGTAAACCTGATCTTAAAAAAAACTGATCTTACTTGTGTGTATTTACAAATCTGTAGTGAACAACTATGAACAACTCTACATATTAGTAAACACCCGCAAGTAAGGCTGTGCTTACTTACCTTGCTTACTGGGTAATCCATCCCTGACACGGATTGTAAATTTGAACAGAGGCTTTGATTCTGCAGGGAGATGCTTTGGGGTTGGGAGAGAGACAGATACCAGCCATACCTAGAAGCAAAATCTTTGATGAGGTGAAATTGTTTGCTATAGATTAGTAAGTAAGCACAAGGAAGCCTGTGCTTACCTTGTTTATTGGGTAATCTGCCCCTGCTCCTGAAACATGATTTTGCACAGTGTCTTTCATTGTTTGAAAGTGATTTTGTTTGTCGGAAAACATGTGTGGTGCTTCCCCTCCCTCTTCTCTTGACCCTGCATTGCGATTTGAACACGCCTGGAACCAGGCCGTGGGAGAGGCGGCCATTCTTTGCCTCCCGGGACAAAGCAAGGGTTCCCTTGGCAACCAGAACCGTGTGGATGTTCCAGAAGGGGTTTCCCTCCACCCTCCAGGTTCTCTTTCAACTGGAGCTCACCCCCGTGTCTCTCATGGAGGCGTCTCTAACCAGGGTAGGAAAACAACTGTTCTGAATATCGGTAATTGGCATTTGCAGACAATTGTTTTGCGTTCAACAGGCAGGAAATTGTGAGAGGAGCTGGCTGGTGAGCATCCCAGGTCGGCGAAGGGAGAGGGGGTTTTGTTCTGTACAGTCGGCAAGTCTTGATCCAAAGCAGTCTGGGGCTATAAAGTGTGTCTTTGTGTTTGGAGAGGTGGGAGAATGGAGAGGGATGAAAGGAGAGGCTTCTTGAGACAAGTTTTAACCTTGTGTTCTGGTTTCTCTCTTGCTCTTACCTTTTTTATTTCTCTAAATATAAGGAAACCCGAGATTGCTTGTTTCCATTTTAATGTCAACTATGGTTCATTATTCCTGCCGGCGCCGGCCTCACTTGCTGTCTCTCTCTCTCTTTTTCACTTTCACTCTTTTTGGACTGTATTGTCATGATCATAGAGAGGAGAGATTTGTTCTAAACTTGGGAGTGAACTTTTCTTGCAGGATGTTGTCACTGAACGGCTGAGCCAGGGTGGGTACCTAGAGGCTGAGTGTCATAGGTCCTTCTACAGACACTGGGGATTGTAGTTAAATCCCTATGGTCGACCCCGGTTGGTCCAGAAGACCTTAAATGCACTTTGGTTGATGGAAGAAATGGCTGTTATTGACTCTGCTAGTATTAATCAAAAGTTTTCTGCAATAATTCAGAAGTCTGTAAATAAAGTTCAGGCAGATGCTGGGAAGAGAGCTAGAAGTAATTCAGAGCCTGTGTTTCATGCCAGGGTGGGGAATAGGTGAGAAGCACACTGATAAGGCTTCTGGCGAGGTTGCCTCCAGCTTCCAGTGTGACAGAAACAGAGTCACTTGCAAGGAAGGGATCAGGGCAAGAGGCTCATCATTCCCTTTGCCTTCCATTTTCTTTTTTAAAAATCACGCAGAACTCCTGAGTGAGTTCTAACCCTGACTATGGAGGCCCTGGGGCAGGTGTCTTGAATTCTCTTTAGGGTTAAACCGGTTACTGCCCTAACCTATTTTTGTTGTTGTTGTTAGATGCCATCCAGTCAGCTCTGACCCATAGCGACGTCCTGTACAATAGAATAAACCAGCCCTGCGCCATCCTCACAATTGTTGCTATGATTAACCTAGTAGCCAACATTTCAATATGCAAAAAAAAAAAAAAAAAAGGCTTGTTTCTTTCCTTCTGTATTCAACATTCCCTCTTTGGGGACAGGGATTGTATTGTTTACACTGTTGCACCCTAGATTCTAACCAACCACAGAGCCAGGCATATTGTAGGTGCTCAATAAATGTTTGTAGAATCGAATTGAGTTAGCAGCCTGAGGCATCATTGGTTATTTACTTTGCCCCATTTGCTTCATAAGGAGCCCTGACGGTGCAGTGGTTAAGCACTCGGCTGCTAACCTTAAGGTCCATGGTTCAAACCCACCAGCCGCTCCTTGGAAGAATAATGTGGCAGTCTGCTTCCATAAAGCTTACAGCCTTGGAAACTCTATGGAACAGTTCTACTTTGTCCTATATTGTCGCTATGAGTTGGAATCAATTTAATGACAACAGGATTTTTTTTTTTTTTTTTTTTTTTTGCTGCGTAGAGTGTAGAGCTAGGACTGGTCTTACAATCAGGAGATTTAGGCTCTAGACTCAGATCTGACATTAAGTAGCAGTGGGACTTCAACCAAGCTAGTTCAGGCCTCTGACACTCAGTTTTTCCATCCATCAGATGTCAGGTTTGGCTGAGAATAGTGTGTCCCCACCAAAAGCATTTATCTGAAGTCTCATGCTGCCCAGGAGCCTAAGGGCAAGGAAGATTTGGGGGTGGGGGGTACAGCCAGGCAAAGCCACTGCTGTAGGTGGAAGAGGGAGAGCAGGAAGTGGTTCAGAGACTGGAAGCTCGAAAGCTTGGGACATTAGATGACATCTTATGTCCCTTGTAACTATGACAGTCAGGACCATGAGACTGAACTCCCCTAGTATTCTCCTATGTCAGGTACTTTCTAAGGATGAGATAAAGTAATACCATGGTTTGTTCTGACAGAGGCAAGCTATCCTTCCTACCAGGGGGCACAGAGACAAGGCTCCTCACCGCTAATTGATCTGAATCATTGCTCTATGAATGGTGAACAACTGGTCCCAAGCCAGCCACACTCATCACCTTGCTCCAAAACATTCTTTCATGTATTCAACAATTCAACAGGTAGTTATTGAAAGCCTACCAAGTCTAGCACTGTTCAGCAGTGAACAAAACAAAGGCTTTGTCTTCACGATCCAAGAGAGAATAATAATGAAAATAAATGGATAAATATATAATAGATGGCCTAGTGTGATAACTGCTCCGAAGAACATGGAAGCAAAGTAAGGGAGAATGACAGGTGTTGCTTTTTTGGGTGGACTGGTTAGGAAGGTCTCCTTGAGGAGATGTCAATATATATGAGGGAATGAGCCATGTTGATACTGGGTGAATAGTGTTCCAGGCTGGGAAACAGCAAGTATGAAAATCTTGATGGGAGAGCATTCATGGCATGTTTAAGGCAGATCAAGAAGCCTGTGGTAGGGACAGAATAAAGAGAGAGGAGAGGTTAGGAAGTTTGGAGTTAGCACAGATCATAGAGGCCTTGTAGGTCACATAACCAAACCAAACCAAACCCACTGCCGTCAAATCGATTCCAACTCATAGCAACCCTATAGGTCAGAGTAGAACTGCCCCACAAGGTTTCCAAGGAGCAGCTGATGGATTTGAACTGCCAACTTTTTGATTAGCAGCCTGGGCTCTTAGCCACTGTGCCATGTAGGTCATGTAGAGACTTGAAATTTGATCCAAAGTATGATGGGAAGCTATTGGACAGATTTTCACACAATCTGGAGCGGGAATATCTGATCACTCTAACTGTATAGAGAATAGTGTACCAGAGACCTTACCTGTAAAATTATCAGTTAGAGTGAAGGAATTGAAAACTAAGCAGCTGGCACGAGAAAATTGGGTGTGGCTGTATGGACCTGGGTTTGGATCCTGACCTTGCAACTTACTCACTATGTAACTTGGGCAAGTTATTTACCCTCCCTGACCTCTGTTTCTTCATCTATAAAAGCAGGATCGTATTGCCTGCCTGTGAGCTGTGAAGATGAAGAGAGAGATAACATATCTCATAGCAGGTGATCAAAATGATAAGCCATTATTGTCAGAACAAGTCTTATGGCCTTTGCACTGTCAGCCACAGAAGTGCAAGACACCTGAAGAGAGCAGGTCTCACACGTGACCCTCTTCCAGCCATTCTTCTTTTGTAGGGAATAAACAAACCCACTGCTTTCCAGAGGATTCCAACTCCCAGCAATCGTGTGGGACAAAGTAGAACTGCCCCATAGGGTTTCCAAGGCCGTAATCTTTACAGAAGCAGGCTGCCATATCTTTCTCCTGCGGAGCGACTGGTGGGTTCGAACCACCAACCTTTCAGTTAGCAGCCAAGTATTTAACCACTGCGCCACTAGGGCTCCTGAGGTGGTGCAAATGGTTAACGTGCTCTGCTGCTAACTGGAAGGATGGTGGTTAGAGTCCGCCCAGAGGCATTGTGGAAGAAAGGCCTATTGATCTACTTCCCAAAAATCAGCCACTGAAAACTTTATGAGACATAGTTCTACTCTGACACACATGGAGTCACCATGAGTTGGAATCAACGTGATGGCGATGATTTTTGTCTTTTTTTAAAAAACTGGTTATGGCTGCTTTAGCACTACGATAGCAGAGCTGAATAGTTGCGGCAAAGACTGTATGTCTGGCAAAGACTAAATATTTACGCCCAGACCCTTTATAGACAAAACCTCCTGGCCCTTGCTCTACGCCAGTCTATTCCCTTAATTGGAATGGCTTTAACACATTTGGCTTAGGTATCGCCATCTAGGAAGAGTCAGCCCTCTCCAGGTCTCCAGAGCAGTAGGACTGACAGGCTGTCTTGGGGAGGGCCAGGTGCAGGTGGAATACCACAGGGGGGATCTCAGGCCACTGGGAGCCAACAGAAGATCACCTGTCACCTGGGAGGGAAGCAAAGGGGAGGATGAGGACTCTGGACAAAGAGACACGGGTGGAGAAGAGAGGAATACTAAATCCTCACTCTCAGATGTTTCAGACCTCAGAGATAGCTGTCTAAACCTGAAGTGTAGAAGAAGGGTGGGGGGGGAGCGGGGGCGGGGGGCCTCAGTAAGCAGAGTGAGGCAGCAGCCTTATTTGGCCACCTCAGCTGGCATGTGCACTGAAGAGTGGGTCTGCGTGGAGCACACCAACCTGGAGCAGCCAACCCCAGAGCATATTGCAGTGTTTTACACCCTGGATGGCATCACCAGCATGCTGGGAAACAATGTTTCTTCATTCTCAAAGACCACAGCTCAAACTCTTAAGGACCTACCTACCTGAAGACTCCTCCTTCTTCTCTCAAGGTTTTAGGAGTCTGTAGGGACTATTAAGAGTCCCTGTGTGGTGCAAATGATTAACGCACTAGGTTGCTAACCATAGGGTTGGAGGTTCAAGTCTACCCAGAGGTGCTTTGGAAGAAAGCCTTGGCAGTCTACTTTAGAAAAATCAGATATTGAAAACCTTATGGATCACAGCTCTACTCTGATAAACATAAGACCTCCATGAATTGGAATTGACTTAATGACAACTGGTTAGGGACTATGGTATTTTGCCAGGGACTGTTTTCCCTGTCTGGGAACTAAGAAAGTTCATAGGATGGCCTCAGTCCTTTTGACCACCAAGTTCCAGCTGACATACTTAAATAGACTCCTACAAGGGCCATACTGCTTTTAAACTTATCTCTACACTCATTGCCAGCAAATGATTATTACTTGCCTACTTTAAGGTTTTAATCTTGTGCTTGAGGGTGCATTTATAGGTGTATCCATATATAGGTCAGAGGCAATGGAGACTTCACTTGATTAGATGTGTGGAATCAAGCTTAACTTCAATAGGTGTTCCTCTGGACTCCTGGTTTCAGACTTAAGTTCATTGCCTTAAGCAACGAAAATTGGGTTACACAGTTCTTCAACTCCAGGTAGTATAAATACAGTACCATGTATTTCTTGGCACTCTTAACTTTCTAACCAGCCTACACCAAGAACACCCTAGCTTTTTGGAATGCTAAATAATCCACCAGACCCTTCAGCCATGGTGTTTCAGTAGACTCCTTCCACTGATCCAATGAACAGATGTGCTCATTTTTCACTGGTGCAGAATGGCCCACTGTTTGAACACCATGGACTTAGGGGTTGGACCAGCCATGTTCCACACTAACATTCTAGCTAATTCACAGACAGAGCAACTCCCCTCACGTACACCCCAAGGGTTGCCTTGCCTAGCTCCTAGAAGCAGTTCAATAACTGTGAGATCACGTGGAAGGATAGCTCAATTCCAACACGAGCTTGCCTGCCCCTACCCGCCACCATCAGTTGACATTAAGTCAATTCCCACTTATGCCTATACTATGTGTGCAGAGTATAACTGCTCCATGGGGTTTTCATAGCTGTGACCTTTGGAAGCAGATCGTCAGGCCTGTCTTCCCTCTGGGTGGGTTCAAACTGCCAACCTTTTCGGTTAACAGTTGAGCACTTAACTGTTTGCACCGAGGGACTCCTGCCCCACTCTCGAAAAACCCATTGCTGTCAAGTCAGTTCAGATTCACAGCGACCCCATGTGTTCCAGGGTAGAGCTGCTCCAAAGGATTTTCTTGGCTGTAATCTTATGGTGGAAACCTTGTGGCATAGTGGTTAAGAGTTACGGCTGATAACCAAAAGGTCAGCAGTTTGAATCCATCAGGTACTCCTTGGAAACCCTGTGGGGCAGTTCTACTCTGTCCAATAGGGTCACTCTGAGTAGGAATCGACTTGACGGCAGTGGGTTTGGTTTTTTTTTGGAATCTTATGGTGGACCCCTGGTGGAATATTAGTTAAGTGCTACAGCTGCTAACCAAAAGGTTGGCAGTTCAAATCCACCAGCCACTCACTGGAAACTTTATTTGGCAATTCTACTCTGTCCTATGGGGTCACTATGAGTCAGAATCAACTTGATGGTTTGTTTTGTTTTGTTTAATCTTATGGAAGCAGGTCACCAAGCCTTTCTTCTTCAGTGACAATGAGTGGTTTGGAACTGCCAACCTTTAGATCAATGTTGTTGTGTGCCGTCGAGTCGATTCTGACTCATAGCGTCCCTATAGGATAGAGTAGAACTGTCCCACAGGGTTTCCAAGGAACAGCTTGTGCATTTGAACTGCTGACCTTTTGGTTAGCAGTCTGAGCTCTTAACCACTTCACCACCAGGGCTCCTTTAGATTAATGGTCAAGCTCGAATCATTTGTGCCCCCTCCTCAGATGTTGTTAAAAAGAAAAGGAAATAAGAAAACTTTCTTAGGCTCATCAATTGTTCCCTTTCCTTTGTCTTCCTCTATGCTTGGTTCTTAGATGGGATTAGAGCCATCCCAGAAATGGTTAATGAAACTATAAGAAAAAGCCAGCAAATCTAAACAAATAAACAAACAAACAAAAACCCTCTTGGCTTGTATTAGGGAGCCTTGGCAGTGTAGTGGTTAAGAGCTTGGCTGCTAACCAAAAGGCTGGTGGTTTGAATCTACCAGCGGCTCCTTAGAAACCCTATGGAGCAGTTCTACTCTGTCCTATAGGGTCACTACGAGTCAGAGTCGACTTGACCGCAATGAGTTTGGATTTTTTGGTTTGGCTAGTATTAGAGCTAGTAGTGCTCATTAAACCACTGGGGCTCTAGACAAAGCAAGTGGAAACAGAACAGGCCCTACCTTCTTGGAGCTTACCATCAAAATAAAAAAAACACGGAAACAAAATGAGCAAGGAGATTCAAGGGGGTAAGGACAGACAATGAAACAGCATGTGGAGAGGGAGGGAATCTTATGGAAGGAGCCCACGCTAATGATTTTTTACAAGGTGGTTAACTTTACTGAGACTTGAAATTATGAAATACAGTGTGCATTTACCCCCCTAAAATAAAAGCTTTCAGGAAGTTTGACCTACCTCACATAAAAGGCTATATAGAAAAAGAAGCTGTCTGTAAAAGCTTTTAAAATTACGACCATATTTAAAGTCTGATAATCATCAGAAATATTTAATACCATCAGAAGTAAACTGATGTGGGCTTGCTTCATTTAAATCAATTTGGTAATTTGTGCTACCCCATTAAAAAGACTCCCGACTACTCTGACTTACAGAAAATGGTTACATACCATCATCTAGGAGCACTTTAGGCCAAAAAAAGGGGGGGCCAATTTCGTTGAATTCTGTCTAAAGTGACACTACCATGTTTTTACATGAATAACATGCACCTTCTACCTTTATTTGCCAGTCACACCTTCTCCCCACTTTTCGTAAGTGCTACTACGCAAATTTTTTTTACTTTTTGCTGTGAAAAAAAAAAATATTAACATAGGGTACTTACAAAAATACCTTGGGAGGAGGCGTGGTTGGCAAACACATGTATAAGGTGCATGTTATCTGTGTGAAAATAGAGTCATCATTTATTTTGTATTTAATCTATTGCCAGAAAATGATATTCAATGCTAAGCATGACATTTTGTTTCGTGCTTAGTTGGATTGGAACCAGCTGATTGACAGAACCAGCTAAGAGGATGCCCTTATGAATCAGAGCTTTGAGTAATGACCTGATACTCATAATTTAGAACTGGACCTCTATCACACTGCCCCTGCCCTGTCTCTGCTCTGCTTTTTATTTCAGCATATCACAGTTGGCCTGAGCAGATGGTGCTTCTTCGATTTCTCAACATTTCTTCAGCAACTGTTAAATAAATATGAGATTTATATCATTATCTTTGTCCAGCTGGCACTTACTTACCCGGATATAATTCTGTTCCCAATTTATATAATGTTGACTAGTAGTAGTAACTAACTGCTGGGTGTTTTCTGCAATGTGGTTCAAGTTAATAGTGCGTGAGAGTATCTGTCAGAGTGAGTTCTTTCTAATGTCCCACTTTCCCAGGCACACACAGTTATAATACTGTGGCATCAGGAGTTACTGTTTTCCTTTAACATGGCCAGACTTGCAGCATGATGAAATGCTTTCAAATGTGAACTCTGGGTTGTATTTTTGTTTGCTGGACAGAAAGGTGGCAGGGCAGAGAGACAGGCGGGAAGGTCAACTTTTCTACATGCTGTCAGATCAGGGGTTGTAATGGAAATAAAAATTTTAAATTATAGAACATAAATTTGGGGGGTGGGGGAGTAATTAGAAGATTGGCTGCAGAGGGGAGGGGCCAGCAGAGGAGAGGGGCTGGTGGTCTGGTGTTAATCTCCCGCTGTGTGTTTGGAGGGCAAAATAGTCAGAGCACTTTGTCAAGGTCCAGTCTGCTTTTGCAGACACAGATGGAGCAAAAGGGAGATTAATATGTGTGGTTCAAACCACCTTTCATATCTTTACGGCAAAACATTATTTATAGAAATCAATTAGTCCTCTGTCTCTGCAATTTTATTATGAGGCTCTGTCCAAGTTTCTGGCAAGCTCTTTAAGAGGATGATTGATGGTAAACTTTCAGAATGAATAAAAAATGAACCCTCCCCGAGGAATGGTGTAGTGGAGAGAAAGGTAAATGATAAAAATTACAAACTCTGCAAGTTACTAAGAAGCTGATGTAGGATCAGTGTGGTCCTTGTTACACTGGTTTGCCTTGTAGATTGCTTTCTTTCTTCCTTTCTTTCTTGCACTCTCTTTCCCTTTTCCTCCCCTCCTTCCCCTCTCATTTTCTCTCTCTCTTTCTTTTTTTCTTTCATGCAAACACTCAGCTGCCTTTTTGCTATGGAAACTTTAGGAGAGCTTGATGCCTACAACTGAGCTTGTGGGAAAGTAAAGGTTTATTCATTTGCCCAGCTAATAAATGCCACTTTGATTACTGATGTTCACAGAGATAAAGGGCTCCAGGGAAAAACAGAACAGAGCTCTCATGCTTTGTCTTACAGAAACTTTTATAAGAGATCTGAACTGCCAGTCAGTCTCCATGAAATGAGTCTAAAAAACCAGTTACCATCAAGTCAATTCTGACTCATGGTGAGCCCAGGTGTGTCAGAGTACAACTGTGCTTAATAGGATGGGTTTTCAATGGCTGATTTTTCAGCAGTGGATTGCCAGGCCTTTCTTCCAAGGCACCTTTTGGTGGATTCAAACCACAAACCTTTCAGTTAACAGCCAAATGCATCAACTGTTTGCACCACCCAGGGACTCCTAAATGAGCCTTGGAGCCAGATAATGATAAGTGTAAAATCCCATTGCAATGAATTCCATGGAAGATTCACATTGGTTTATTCCAGACTTCTAATTTTGGTAGTTAGCTCCCAGCACTCACACGTCCAGGCTTGAAAATGAACTAGATGACACTTTGGGGGTGAGGAAGGAATTATCAAAGAAAACAAAGTTCTAAATCAGGAGAGGACAGGAGACAGTGGCATATGGCACGCAGGTTCTAACTATGGCTCCTTGAATCTTGGGAATGTGAGGTCGTTCTGGTTTGACAACTTTTTCAAGAGGGTAAGAGAGTTCTTTTGGCCTCTAACAGTTGAGATGTTGCTGGTGGCGAAGGGTGAATGGATTAAAGCCAAACTGTATGCTGCTTTAAGGGGTATAAAGGGTGCTGGGGGACGTTCGGGGCAGCTTCCTAACCTCATTCAACCTCACTTTCTTCCTCTGTAAAATGAGGATTGTAATAGCACCTACTTCAGAGGTTTGTTATGAGAATTCAATTCGATTAAGCATTAAAGTGCTTCACATAATGTAATCACAACAAATTCTCTTGAGGTGGCATCGTCAGAGTTAAGAGGATTCAGAATGACTTTTCTCATTTTCTTCAAATCTGGTATTGAACATAAACGTGCTCCTGCTTCTTAACTGTTAAATGTATCTGAGGAGGCCCTAGTAAGTGCTTTGAGGGCAGAAAAATCTTTATTTTCTTTTGTATCCCACTCTGTTTTCCACTCTGTGAGATACTCTGTAGTACTGGAGATGGGCCTTTGTACACAGCTGGTGCTCAATAAACATTTTCCAACTTAAAATTCTGTAAATTTAAATGGAATTTTCCACTTGCTTGATTTTTTTTTTTGATTTGAGCTTCCCATGTAAATGTACGCCGACTCTGTATGGCAGTTGAATAGTACAGGAGATATCTAATTCTAAACAGCCAGTAATTCCCCACATTATTCAGAATATGCTCCAGCTTCTAGTTTGGTGAAATCACCTAACACAATGCCTCACGCTTAATATGTACTTAGTGAATATTTATTGAATGGATGAATAAATGAATCTATAACATTTACTTAAGAGAACTAGGCAAGGAAAAGGTCTTAAATAAAAATTCTATTGACTTTCCTTTTGGATTCCAGTAGAAAAATTTGCATGAACTGAATTAGAAAAATAATTGCTTGCAAGCTATAGGAATTGAATCTTCCACTCTTAAGGCAAAACAGAATTAACTAGAAGATTTGGGGAAGGTCTCAGAATCCGTGAGTATGTTAGACAACCATGCTTGTAAAAATGCAGGTCACACACAGCAACACAGAGCTGTGCGTCAGAAACTATTCAGCAGCCTCATTCGTGAGCACCATGAATGAACTTCTACTGTTATTTGCATCCTAGTTCCATGAAAAGTCTAAGTCCCGGGAGAGAGCCTGATTGGCCAAGCTTGGGTCACATGACTGTCCTAGCATAGGGCAAGAGGGGTGGGGGTCTTATTTACAATCCCACCAAGAACATACAAAACTGAAGGGTGGTAGTTCTAAAGGAAATAAGGATGCTATCTCCAAAATAAAAAAGGAACGATGGTGGAAAATAAATATTTACATTATAAATGCACTAATAGCTAGATATAATAAATACTCATGCTAAAAACATTCTAACTAATTGAATTAATCAAATTAGTAGATGCCTCAGTTGA
Source organism: Elephas maximus indicus (assembly GCF_024166365.1). Classification (NCBI taxonomy): domain Eukaryota; kingdom Metazoa; phylum Chordata; class Mammalia; order Proboscidea; family Elephantidae; genus Elephas; species Elephas maximus. The sequence continues at coordinate 37,958,427 of NC_064837.1, read as the reverse complement.
CAAATGCCCTTTGTGTCTATAACATTTTTTAGTAAGAAGGGGGTAGTTGTTCCGGAAACTCCACAGAAATATTTAATGGTCCACGTTTGTTGGTTGAGCTGATTAGAATAGAGATAAACAGACCCCTTCCTCCATTGTTTTTCTTTTTTAAAAACCCATTTGAATCTTGACAAATGAGAACTTTAGTATCTGAATGCCAATTTTACCTATAAAGTTTTTCAGAGAGATTTTTCTAAGAGCAGAGCCAAGCAGAAATGACTCATATTACCTCCATGACACATAACAAATTTTCTCTTGGACTCTGGCCACTGTTTAGACTTGACGCTAGCCAGCCTTGAGCAATACATGAAGCATAAATAGTCATGTGGTGATGCAGAAAGCCCTGGCTGGCTCCTGGGCTATTTAACTGGCTTCCTAAGACTTTTAGCTCTCATAGTTTATGATCCTGTGATTCACAGTTTCTCAACACAAATATTTGTGGTCTTCTTTCATGACCAATGTCCACTTTTGCTAGGCCTTACCCTCCATAGTTATGCTTCCTTGGAAAATGTACTCTTGGGCAATAGCCTTCATTGACCCAGGGAACTAAGGGGTGGCTTGCTCCCGAAAGCTTACAGGTAGCCTGTACCACTTACATCTGTGTAGGGGGAGAGATGAGGCAGCAGGTCCATTAGGCCTGGACTTTGGTGGGAACGTGTCCAGCAAGCTCTGCCTGACAGCATTTGCCTGCCTTCCTCTTCCCTTCCAATGCCTGAGAACATTAATTCACCAGACTTAGAAGACAGGCCGAACAAATAAACAAGCAACACGATTGAAGGTACCAACTCTCATGTGTGAAAAAGAAAGCATCTAGAAATTTAAAACCGCTTGTGTTTATTATTCTTACTGGGTGTATAACATGAAATGTTTTGTGTGGTGTGTGTGTTTGGCTGTTTGCACACGTAGTCACAAAATATGGATTAATCTTCATCGGTAGTAGCTGGCATGACTTTGGTCTAAGAAGTATTTTCCCATGGACTCCAAGGCCTCCCATGGCCTGTCCTCCATCTATATCTCCAACCTTGTCTTTTTGTTCCCTTCCCCTTGACCACGCTCTGTTCACCATGCTTCCCCAGCCTTCTTTGTCTTTTCATCTGCTGCTGCCTCTGTCCAAGAAGACCCCCATCACACGCCTGCCCTCTCCTCCACCTGGATAAGTTCTGATCATGCTTTGCATCGAAGGCTAGACAGCAGAGCCTCGGGGAATCCTCCCCTGTACTTCCCCATCCTCAATCTTAATTACATATCCCTCCTCAGCACCCCACAGTTCCCTGTCCATCTCGACCTTATTGGTTCTCACTCTGTATCATAATTCTTTGTTAGTTTGTCTGTTTCCACACAAACTGGGAGCTCCATGAGTTTGGGACTGGGTGTTTTTCCTCTTATTCTTCAGTCCAGCATAGTACCAGAGGCACTGGTAGGTCAGTGGTAGAATTCTTGCCTTCCCTGTGAGAGACCTGCGTTCCATTCCCGGCAATGTACCTCATGCTCAGCCACCGCCCGTCTGTTATTGGAAGCTTGTATATTGCTATGATGCTGAATAGATTTCAGCAGAACTTCCAGACTAAGAAGGATCAGGAAGAAAGACCTGGCAATCTACTTCTGATAAGGCAGCATTTTGTTCCATGGTGCATGGGGTCACCTTTAGTTGGGGGTCCACTCAGTGGCAGCTAACAATACCACATGATAAATATTTAATGGACAGATGAATGAAAAAAACTTAAAAAATGAATGAAAAAATGAAGAATTGGAGACACAGCTTTCTTATTAGCAACAACCTGGAAATTTTAAAAGTCTCTATATTTGAAAATAGTGTCAAAATCCCTTTAATAAAGACTACCAGAAAAACTCATTGCCATCGAGTAGATTCCCACTCACAGGGACCCTACAGGACAGAGCAGAACTGCCCCGTAGGTTTTCCAAGGAGCAGCTGGTGGATTCAAACTGGCCACCTTTTGGTTAGCGGCTGTAGCTCACCTTAGCTCTTAACCACTGCACCAGCAGGGCTCCTTAATACCCCAAATTCCAAGCTGAAAATAGTCTGTGATCTCCAAGTTATGCTTGGGGCCTTACATTGCAAAGTTCATTCAGCCCATTTCTCAGGATGACGCATCTATTTGTTTCTCAATAGAAATCTGTCAGTTAAAAATACTCAGCAGTAGTAACTATCGCATAAGCCACAGTAGAAAATAAAATCCAGTCTGGACTGCCAAAATTATAGCCTGCTAAGAAGAACTGGTTATATACATAATATGCTCATTATTATGGTGTGGTGAAAAGTACACTGGACTTAGAGCCAAAAGACATAGGTTCAAACTCGGCACCCACCATCTGCCAGTTGGGTGGCACTGGGCAAGTTAGTTAACGTTTCAAAGCCCACCTAACTTGGTTTTGTCAAATGAAATGGGGTTCACTCATGTTGCCTTATGAACTTTTTAAGTTCTGTGTGGATATGATAGAATGAAAGCTTACATTGTTTGTGTACCTACTGTGTGCCTGGCCTTCTGTTAAGCATTTTAATGAGGAGTAAACCCAAATGAAGATTCTGTAAGGTCAGATTGGATTTGTCTCTTTCAATTCCATCACATACTATTGTTTTCTAGTTTATGGCTTTACAAGTATCTTTTAGAAAATATTTCACAATTATTCACAGAGTGTTCCATGCCATTTTAACTGCTATTATATAGACCACTGTTGCATATTATAGAGACCACTGTTACAGAGATCATCATATAGGCCTCTCACTAGTCTAGGCAGGGTTTTATTTGAATGAGATGGGGAGTTTCCTATGTGTCATCTCCTTGTCACGTGAAGGAGATATGCCAAAAAGGTACAAATGAGTGTTCTCTGGATAACGTGTTCCACGTATCCAAACTGTTCAGAGTGCCCGTGGAATCTATAAAATGCCCATGCCAGCAGGCAGCATCACGTGGCCTCTCGTTGCCTCTGAATCAGCTGTGTGGGACGCTTGGCGTCATATAGACCAAACATTCAGATGCTGGGCTCATTTTTTTAGCTTTCACATGGGTGTTTGGCACTCTGAGAAACAGCCAATTTCAGCCTGGAATACAGTATTCAAGGATTGTTTAAACATGGGATTACTCTGGGCTTTCTGGGGGAACTGTTCTTTTCAACATCATTTTCCAGAGCAGTGATCTGAGCCTGTTTGTGAACAGCATTGTCAGTATTGTTAAAACAACAAAAATTCTTCCTCCTCTGTTGAGATCACACTTGTCCCATCCTTTTACCTCCGCTGCCCTAGCTCAGGCCCTTGTTGCGTAATAGGAGTCACTGGTGGGTGCAAACAGTTGATCGCTCAACTACTAATCAAATAACAATAGAAAACAAAACGAAAGCAAGTGCTTTTGATGTTTATGGATATTCTAGATATAAGTTACCCAAAATGTTAAATGACCTTGCAACTGATGACCACTCAGTAGTCACAGGAAGCAGGTCCTGTGAATTTAAGCTAGCTAAAAAAAAAAAAATTTTTTTTTTTAATGAAAGTAACGATCAGTTTCTTATTAAATTATTTAGTAGATATGTATTGAGCACAACGTGTGAAGATTTGAGTTTGAAATGGAAAAAGAATAACAACATACATGCAACTTGTCTCATTTCAGAAGGAGGAAAAAGAACAGTTGCTGAAGGCCTGTCCTTTATGCTGGCAAGGTTGTCACAGTTAATTCTCCAAAGAGTCCTACAAACCAAAAAACCAAACCTGTTGCCGGTGAGTCAATTCCGGCTCATAGTGACCCTACAGGACTGAGTAGAACTGCCCCACAGAGTTTCTAAGGTAGATTCAAACTGCCGACCCTTTGGTTAGCAGCCATAGCTCTTAGCCACTAGGCCACCAGGGTTTGGTAGGCATTGTTATCCTCGTTAGACACTTCCGGTGGTCACCAGGAAACATGGTGTGGCAAAGCTTTTGCTGGGTAGGATTTTAATGGAAAGGTTGGTGGTTCAAATCCATCCATAGGTGCCTCAGAAAAAAGGCCTGGCAATCTTCTTCCAAACAGTCACAGTCTTGAAAACACTGTAGAGCGCAGTGCTACTCTGCAACACATGCATTCACCATGAGTTGAAGTTGACTCAATGGCAGCTGGCTTTCTTGTTCCTATTACGTAATACCTAATTCTACTTCAGAAGCCACCTGACTCTTCCCTGCCACCGCTCTGCACCTGTCAGTCTGCCTAGCACACTGTCACCATCAGTTCGATGTCATCTCCCCGCTTAAAAGTTCGCAGAGCCTCCCTCTCACCCACACAATGGTTCCAATGCATTAGGTCTTCCAGAAGCTGGTGCCTGGTGTGGAGGAAAAAAGTACAGGAAAAGAAATCGAGTGGCCTTTGTTCTAGTTGCAGATGTGCCACAGTCTAGCTGTGTGACTTCGGAAGAGTGGCTTTCCGCCTCTGAATCTTAGTTCCCTAAGACTAGATTGAACAAGGTCAGAGATGCCAGATGAAGAGCACTAAGGCACCACTACTTCACTGCAGTGCTCTTGGAATCCATCGCTAGTGGATCATTGGCTTTTTCTCACTGAGCACCAGTGAGGCGTCAGAATCATCCATGCAGTCCCTTCCAACAGATCAGAGTTAACCTGTGAGATCAAAGCTCCTTGACCTCTCTGAATGGGATGATCTCCAAGGTTGCTTTCTGATCTAACATTCTACAGTCTCTTACCATCTTTATTGCTCCCAGCAGAAATCCCACACTAGAGCCAACAGGTAGAGTCGCCTTCCTCCCAAGGCACCTTGAGCACCTCAGGTCCCTGAAATACCCTTTCACCTCACCGTCTTGAGTCAAAATCCTACCCATCAAAAGCTTTACCACACCATGTTTCCTGGTGACCATCAGAAGCATCTAATGAGGATAACAATGCGTACCAAACCCTGGGGGCCTAGTGGCTAAGAGCTATGGCTGCTAACCAAAGGATCGGCAGTTTGAATCTACCTTAGAAACTCTGTGGGGCAGTTCTACTCTGTCCTGTAGGGTCACTATGAGCCGGAATTGACTCACCGGCAACAGGTTTAGTTTTTTTGGTTTGTAGGACTCTTTGGAGAATTAACTGTGACAACCTTGCCAGCATAAAGGACAGGCCTTCAGCAACTGTTCTTTTTCCTCCTTCTGAAATGAGACAAGTTGCATGTATGTTGTTATTCTTTTTCCATTTCAAACTCAAATCTTCACACGTTGTGCTCAATACATATCTACTAAATAATTTAATAAGAAATTGATCGTTACTTTCATCAGCTAGCTTAGATTCACAGGACCTGCTTTCCTGTGACTACTGAGTGGTCATCAGCTGCAAGGTCCTTTAACATTTTGGGTAACTGTTGTATCTAGAATATCCATGAACGTCAAAAGTACTTGCTTTTGTTTTGTTTTCTATTGTTTGATTCTGATTTGGTTTGGCTTTATTTTTTGTTTCTCAGAAACACTTTCATAAATCGCACAGCTTATGGATAAATCTCTGTTTCATGATTATAAGACATCTTGTCAGCATGTTGTTGGTTTTATACGGGCACTGGTTTCTGTCTTCTTCCTTTCTAACAGAATTCAGACTTTGTTCAGGTATCCCCCTCACTCCCTCACAACAGGTGCCTGGGGTAAGCTCACTCCACCTCCAGAGGAAGGCCCGAGTGGCCTCACCAACCAGTAAATCAGTTGCCATCGAGTCAATTCCAACTCATGGCAACCCCGTGTGTTTCAGAGTAGCACTGTACTACTTAGGGTTTTCAATGGCGGTGATTTTTCGGACATAGACAGCTCCGGGTGGCCTTGAATCTCCAATCTTCTGGTTAGCAGCAGAGCATGCTAGCCATTTGTACCACCCAGGGACTCTGAGTAATCTAAAAGTACTTTCTTTCCACTGACTGGCTCAGGAAAGAGTTTGGGCCTCAATTCACCCTACGACATATGAAGGGAAATGTGCTAGGTGGCTTTGGGGGGAAAGTCTTGGAGAGAGAGAGAGACTGAGCCTCTTCTTCCTATGGTTGAATTGAATGAGACTCTTGCTGCATGCTAGCCTGAGGAACAGGTCTGGCGCTGAGGACAGCAGAGTGGAGAGATGCAAAGATGAGAAAGATGAAACGGTCAGCCCTGGAGCTTGTCCTCCCTATGTGCTAAGATGACAAATCTGCTTATTGTTTAAGCTAATTTGAGTCAAGGTTTTCAGTGACTTTCAGTTTAAAAGATCCTAACTGAAACTAATTCCATTATTTATCAGGCATTTCCTCATTCCTTAAATAGTGGAGAATGTGTGAGAAACAGAAGCCACCCTCAGGGGGCTCTCAGTACAAAAGGGGAGACTGTCGTCCTCCAAAGCCTACCCTCAGGTAGCCTGCCTGATCTAGTAAATGCCAATGCCAACCTTTCACTTGAGCTGCCTGAAAACCTTGGTGTCACCTTTGACCCCTCTTTCTCTTACATTCTTTATCCAATATTTCAGTAAATCCATTTGGCCACACACCCTCTAAATCTACTCAGAATCAATCCACTTCTCACCACCTTCACTGCAATGGCCCTGGTCCAAGCTACCACCATTCCTTGGATGGTTAACTGCAAAGTGGCTCTCCGTTTGTGTATAAGTGAATCTCATCTGTCACCCTAGACACAGCGGTTTCTCTGGAGGGGTGGAGGCCTGCCTGGAGAAATTGAGGAGTAAATGGGTAAGCAGAGAAAACAGGATGAGACCATCGTTTCCAGAATGTTGACTGTGAAGAAAATTAAGGAGGTCACTGTCTTTGTGGAGATGGGGTCTCAAGGGAGTCTTGTTTTGCTTTTGTTTTAAAATGCTGGTAACAGCATGGTTGAATACTGCAGGAAATGATCCAGGAGAAACAAGGAGTTTGGAGATGCAAGAGAAAGTAGTAATAATGAATGGTCCCTAAGTAGGGGCTAAGGAATAATAACATCCAGAATCTACCCAGAGGATTGGTCTTGGATGGGAGGAGAGGCATGAGCTCCTTTGTAGCAAAAGGAGCAGAGGAAAGGTGCACAAGCAGGGAGGTTTGTAGACCAGGCAGGAGAAAGATAAGAGAGTTTCCACTGGGAGAAGAGGGGCTTCTAATTTCATTATAAAAAGGAGCCCTAGGGGCACAATGGTTAAGCACTTACCTGCTAACTGAAAGGTTGTTGGTTCGAACCTACCAGTGGCTGCACAGGAGAAAGACTTAATGATTTGCTTCTGTAAAGACGAAAACCAAACCCATTGCCACCGAGTTGATTCTGACTCATAATAACCCTATAGGACAGGCAGAAATGCCCCAGAAGGTTTCCAAGGCCGTAAATCTTCAAGGAAGCAGACTTCCACATCTTCCTTCCATGGAGCAGCTGGTGGGTTCGAACCACTGACCTGTCAGTTAGCAACTGAGTGCTTAACCACTGCATCACCAGGGCTCCTTTCTGTAAAAATTAGAACCTAGGAAACCCAATGGGGCAGTTCTACTCTGTCACATGAAGTCGCTATGAGTGGAAAGTCGATTCAATGGTACCCTAACAGCGACAATAGCAATTTCTTTATGACGATGAGGTACTGCATTCACCAAGGTGAGGAAAGGGAGGCAGAGCCATAGAGTGAGTGGGAGCTCTGAGAAGTGTGGAGAAGTAAAATGAACACTGAAGAGAGTGCCAGAGGACCTTCCAAGAAACCCCTAGGGATAGTGCCCAGCCATGTTAAGGGCTCAGCTGGAAGGTGATACTAACAAATCGTATGAATGGTGATAGAAGCTGCCCTGTTATGCCTGTTCTGGCAGAGTGCAAGTGCCCTGTTGGCAGCCTTGGTGCTTCACCTCCAGATCCCCGTGCTGGGGAGGCAGCAGTTCAGAGCAGAATGGCTCCTCTCCATGAGGCAGCCTCGATCACTCTGATAGAGGCGGCTCATTAATTTTGGTCAATCTAGTGACCAATCAAGAAACTTAGACTTTGCAGGGCTTCTGTTACCGGAGGAGATGCCTTGATCAGGCCAATCTGGAAAACCCACGTGGATCAGCGTCAGCCGTGTTGAAGAGAAGAGACCTTGCAGACCCCCATTCTGGTTCCTCAGAGTTTTCTCTTGTTCTGAGTCTCAGAGATTCGTGCACTTTCCTTGCTCCCTGTTGAAAAACAAAAGCGGTAGTGTCTTAAAAAAATTATCTTGGGGTCAAAGGAAAAAATTTTTAAAGGTATCTATTCATTCAACCAACATTTTTGAGCTCCAATATATTGCAGATGCTGGATTCCAGGATTCATAGAGGAATCCTGCACCTACAGGGTTACCTGTCCGGAGGGCGAGTTAGATGCCTCAGCAATTAATTACGATGGGTCTGTGAACCACTATTATAGAAGCAGTTATAGCAGCTACAAGAAACAGAGGAACAAGTGATGAAGTCTTCGGAGACACATAGATGTTTCAGCCAAGTGGATCGTGAAGGCTGTGTAGACATTTGTTCAAGGCCAGTCTTTGTGAAATTTCTTAAAAATCGATAACCTCCAGAAATTTACATCTCTAGTTACCTGCGCTTATGGATTCAATCATGTCCCCCAAAATATGTGTTGGAATCCTAACCCCTGTACCCATGGATATAACCCCATTTGGGCATAGGATTTTCTTAAGCTAATTAGGCCACACCAGTGTAGGGTGTGTTTTAAACCTACTCACTTTTGAGATATAAAAAAAGCAAATTAGGCGCAGAAGCAAGCAAGCCCAGATGAGGGAAACAGAGATGCCACATGGAGACCTCCAAGGAAAGCCGTCACGAATATTAGAGAAGTTGAGAACAGCACCCCCTTGCCCCAGAGTGGACAGAAAGAAAGCCTTTCACTAGAGCCTGCGCCGTGAATTTGGACTTCTAGCTTCCTAAAGTGTGAGAAATTTCTGTTGTTACGGCCATCCACTTGTGGTATTTCTGTTGTAGCAGCACTAGACGACTAAGACACACCCCCACCCCCATCACCACACATACATCGCTGTTTCTTCATGTTGATATAAGGTCCTAGAAATAAGAACAGCTATTAAACCTATTTTCTGGGTTAGAAGGGAATGGAAAACAGAAGGACTCCTTGGAACTGAGTGTGTGAGGATGAACCCAGGGGAAGAGGTCTGTAGGAGTGAGAAAGTCCCCGAAGGGAGCAGGAACTGGCATTGGGAATTGTACTGGGTGGGAAATGGGCTCCAGGCTTCACTGTGAGGTGGCATACCCAGAGGCCTTCTCTCAGTTCCATCCCTTCTGGCCTGTGTTCTTGTTCTCCCCATTAGAGGAGGTGAGGGACTAGAGTCAGAGTGGTTTTGATTTGGGGCTGGGAAGTAGGAATGTGTAGATGGGAATCCTGTCTCCAGCATTAATTATGCCAGTGAGGGGCCAGGAGCCTGGGTTTTCCCCTCTGACCTCAGCAGCACGTTATACCCAGTAAGCTCTCTGCAAACCAGTCACCTACAAGGAGCCTAAGACAGGGCGGTCAACTAGCAGCCAGTGGCATTCCCGGAAGTTGTGTTGTTTATTCCCAAACTACCTCTTCATTTGTATGCAAATGAGTCGCATGATTCATTTTCCATAAACAGCATGGGTGAACAGAAGGGGAAAGAACCCAAAGGCTGGAGACTGGCATTTCACTTTGTGAAAATGGCCAAGGAAAACTTTTCTTCCTTTTGGCATCCCTAGGAGAGGTGGTGAAGGTCTCAAACAAGAGGCTGTCCACACAGCTGGGTCACATCACTCTGAGCCTGGGTCTTCACAAGGACCCAGTAAATCTGTCCAGGCACAGATGACAGCATGGGTGAGAAGACAGGAAACTGGGAACATGTGACTGAAATGGAAACTGTACCCAGACACACACTGAGGGCTTGAAGAGAAAACGCCTGGGCGACAGGGGTAGCAAAGGAACCAAGAAGGATCTCTGCACTGGTTTTACTATTTGTCACTCTGCAATTTAACCTCTTTGATCAAGACCTTCCAGAATTTGACCCCTAGCATCTTTTTGTACTTGTTATTACCAGGAACAATAACAACAATTTAAAAATGACTGCATTTAATTGCACGCTTGCTATGTTCTTGTCACACACATGGGGTTTTATATGGATTATGTCATTTTAGGAGCCCTGGTGGCACAGTGATTAAGAGTTTGGCTGCTAATCCAAAGGTGGGCGGTTCGAATCCACCAGCTGCTCCTTGGAAACCCTATGGTGCAGTTCTACTCTGTCCTATAAGGTCGCTATGAGTCGGAATCGACTCGACAGCAACAGGGTTTTTTTTATTTTTAATTTTTTTGGTATCTCATTTTATGAACTCCACTATTCTGAAAGCTAGGTGGTTGTTGTTGTTGTTAGGTGCCGATTAGCTGGTTCCAACTCATACTGACCCTATGTACAACAGAACAGAACACTGCTGGGTCCTGCACCATCCTCACAATCATTGTTATGCTTGAGCGCATTGTTGCAGCCACTGTGTCAATCGGTCTTGTTGGGGGTTTTCCCCTTTTTTGCCTACCCTCTACTTTACCAAGCATCCCTTCTCCAGAGACTGATCCCTCCTGATAGCATGTCCAAAGTATGTGAGTCAAAATCTTGCCACCCTTGCTTCTAAAGGGCATTCTGGTTATACTTCTAAGACAGATTTGTTTGTTCTTTTGGCAGTTTATGGCATATTCAATGTTTTTCTCCACCACCACAACCGAAAGGCGTCAATTCTTCTTCGGTCTTCGTTATTCGTTGTCCAGGTTTTACATGCATAGGAGGTGATTAAAAATATCATGGCTTGGGTCAGGCGCCCCTTAGTCTTCAAGGTGACATCTTTGCTTTTTAAAACTTTCAAGAGGTCTTTTGCAGCAGATTTGCCCAATGCAATGCATCTTTTGATTTCTTGACTGCTGCTTCCGTGGCTGTTGATTGTGGATCCAAGTTAAATGAAATCTTTGATGACTTCAATCTGTTCTCCATTTATTAAGATGTTGCTTATTGGTCCAGTTGTGAGGATTTTTATTTTCTTTATGTCGAGGTGTAATCCATACTGAAGGCTGTGGTCTTTGATCTTCATTAGTAAGTGCTTCAAGTCCTCTTCACTTTCAGCAAGCAAGGTTGTGTCATCTGCCTAACGCAGGTTGTTAATGAGTCTTCCTCCAATCCTGATGCCCCGTTCTTCATATAGCCCAGCTTCTCAGACTATTTGCTCAGAATACATGTTGAATAGATATGGTGAAAGAATACAACCCTGATGTATACCTTTCCTGACTTTAAACCAATCAATATCCCCTTGTTCTGTCCAAACAACTGCCTCTTGATTCATGTACAGGTTCCTCTTGAGCACAATTAAGTGTTCTGGAATTCCCATTCTTCGCAGTGTTATCCATAGTTTGTTATGATCCACACAGTCGATGCCTTTGCGTAGTCAATAAAACAGAGGTAAACATCCTTCTGGTATTCTCTGCTTTCAGCCAGGATCCATCTGACATCAGCAATGATATCCCTGGTTCCCGGTTCTCTTCTGAAACCAGCCTGAATTTCTGGCAGTTCCCTGTCGATATACTGCTGCAGCCGCTTTTGAATGATCTTCAGCAAAATTTTGCTTGCGTGTGATATTAATGATATTGTTCTATAATTTCCACATTTGGTTGGATCACCTTTCTTGGGAATAGGCATAAATATGGATCTCTTCCGGTCAGTTGGCCAGGAAGCTGTCTTCCATATTTCTTGGCATAGACAAGTGAGCACTTCCAGTGCTGCATGTATTTGTTGAAACATCTCAGTTGGTATTCCATCAATTCCTGGAGCCTTGTTTTTCACCAATGCCTTCAGTGCAGCTTGGACTTCTTCCCTCAGTACCATCGGTTCCTGATCATATGGTACCTCCTGAAATGGTTGAATGTCGACTAATTCTTTTTGGTATAGTGACTCTGTGTGTTCCTTTTACCTTTGTTTGATGCTTCCTGCATCATTTAGTATTTTCCCCATAGAATCCTTCACTATTCCAACTCGAGGCTTGAATTTTTTCTTCATTTCTTTCAGCTTGAGAAATGCCAAGCGTGTTCTTCCCTTTTGGTTTTCTATCTTCAAGTCTTCGCACATGTCATTATAATAGTTTAAAAGCTAAGTAGTGTATCCTATTTTACAGGTGAGAAATGAGAAAAATAAATTTTAATGTGACTAACTCTTATACCCTGATCAGACACCTAGAACATATGTCTGTCTGATTTTAAAAAACGTGTCATTCTTACTAGGCTACAGTACTCCTTTACTTACTCCTTATTTTCAGGGTGATTGGCATAATAATCCCCATTCCCTTAAAAAATTCTCCCCTCTTGCATCCTTGATAGTAAACAGTGTCTTCCTCCCACCCTTTCATTTATCTGATTCTAAATTATCACACCAAATGAAATACTAAGGCATAAGTACTGAGTGGAAAGGTACCAGCAGATTCAGGACTAGGAAGCAGCAAACAGGTGACAAACTCAGCTGATGCAAAAGGCAAGGCCATGGAAGCCTCCAAGGTCAATGCTAGGAGGTGGGGTGAGAATCCAAGAGAAAGGCATGGTGGGAGCCAACTCAGAGTCTAACGGCCAAGACCAGGATTAGGCACCAGGGCAACCACCAAGGAATTGGAGGCAGGAGCATGGGATGCATTGGCTGGGACAAGCTGTTTGGCTGGGTGAGTCCATCTGGGGCTTCCATAGAATGAATGAAAGGGTGCACTTTCTCGGCCATCCCCCCTCCCATGCTGCCTTAAAGGCTCTGCCTGACACTTAATACTACTGTCGGGCAAGGCCTATGTCAGGAAGTTGTCTATAATTGTGCCAACCAAGAAGAGCAGATCCTGCGGCTGAAGGCTTATAGCATTTGTTGTCTGATCCACACACTTAGCTGTTGGCGAGCACTGAGTGTGTGGTTAGTTTTCAGTCCCCACCACTGGGATGAAAGCTCCTGGAGGGCAGAAGCTGCCTTATCAGCTTTATATAACAGTCATCCAGCCCAGAGTTTGGCCTAGAGCAAGAATTCCTATTACAGGTGTTGCTCAACCAACCTCACCTATTTCCCTAAACTTCTATTTGTCCCCAGTCTTTGGGCAATGCTAAAGGTTAAAGGTAGGTGGTTCGAGTCCACCCAGAGGCACCTTGGAAGAAAAGCCTGGTGATCTACTTCTGAAAAATCAGCCACTGAAAACCCTATTGGGCAGTTCTACTCTGACACCGTGGGGTTGCCATGAATAGGGATACATTTGGAGCACCTGATACTGTCTATTTGCCTCCAAGTAAAATCAGTGAAAGGAGCCCTGGTGGCAGGCTTGAGCGCTCAGCTTAAGTGATTAAGCACTTGGCTGCTGACTGAAAGGTCAGCAGTTTGAACCTACCAGCCACTCCATGGGAGAAAAGACCTGGCGATCTGCTCCCATAAAAATTACAGCCTACACTGGTCTCACCCCTTTGCAAGCAAGGAATAGTGAAGAAAACTAAAGATACAAGGAAAAGATTAGTCCAAAGGACTAATGGACCACATCTACCACGGCCTCCACCAGACTGAGTCCAGCACAACTAGAGGGTGCCCGGCTACCACCACTGACTGCTCTGACAAGAATCACAACAGTAGAGGGTCCTGGACAGAGTTGGAGAAAAATGTAGAACAAAATTCTAACTCAAAAAGAAAGACCAGAATTGCTGGCCTGACAGAGACTGGAGAAACCCTGAGAGTAAGGCCCCCGGACACCCTTTCAGCTCAGTAATGAAGTCACTTCTGAGGTTCACCGTTTAGCCAAAGGTTAGACAGGCCCATAAAACAAAACGAGACTGCAGGGGCACACCAGCCCTTGGACAAGGACTAGAAGGCAGGAGGGGACCGGAAAGCTGGTAATAGGGAACCCAAGTTGAGAAGGGAGAGTGTTGACATGTTATGGGGTTGTTAACCAATGTCATAAAACAATATGTTTACTAACTGTTTAATGAGAACCTAGTTTGTTCTGTAAACCTTCATCTAAAGTACAATTAAAAAAAAAAAAAAACCAAAGAATTACAGCCTAGGAAACCCTGTGGGACAGTCCTAATCTGTTTTACAGGGTTGCTATGAGTCGGAATTGACTTGACAGCACACAATAACAACAAAAATCAGTGAAGCTGAGTTCTCTACCAGGACAGGTCGAGAAATAGTTAATATTTTATCAACCAGCTATAAGAATCATAGTTTTAGAACAGTGTCCTCAATGTCAGTGTGCCTGTGTTTCTGGCCTTCTAACCCCGTTCTAATTTCCCCATGGCTCACAGGGTTCTGGCTGCATTGGTCTGGCTGTTATGGTTACTTACACAAGCCAGGCACACTCCACCTGCCTCCAACTTTCCTCTGCTTGCTCCCTCTCTTGCGGAGCGTTTCCTCCAGATACTGGCTTGGCTCACTCCCTCACTATTTTCAAGTCTTTGTTCAAGTATCATGTTGTCACTGAGGCTTTCCCTGACCTTCCTACCTCTCTATTATATACTGTACAGATACCTGTACTTCGTATTTCCCCATAGACCTCAACACTTTCCAGCCCTATGTTGCAAACTCCAAGAGGGCAAGCATCCTTGTCTGTTTTGCTCACGGCTGCATCTGCACCATCTAGAACAATGCCTGGTGCAGAGAAGGTAACAACAACAACAACAAAAAAACCAAACCCAGTGCCGTCGAGTCGATTCCGACCCATAGCGACCCTACTCACTAAATATTTGCAGAACGAATATATGTATAAAAATCGCCTGGGAAACTTAGAAATACAGATTTCTGGGACCCACTACAGAGATTCTGATGCTGAATATTAGTTATTCTCCATAACCTGCCCTGAATGCTTCTTCATCAGGGTAGACTCTTCCTCCTTCCCTTACACACCTGAGTCATGGGGGCAAGCAGCGAACCCTCCGGAGAGCCTCTCTATGTCTTCGCGCCGCCCGTCAGGTTGCTGTCTGTTTGGTTCGTTATCTGCTGCAGTTGCTGCCTTCCAAGCATCTTTGGGTTGGGCTGACATTGTGGGTAGTGCAGTTGGGAGGGAAGGGCCTGCATTCCCTTCCTGGAGGCCGGCGTCTCTTTGCCCTCCCTTGTGCGTCTCCGTGGCCTGCCAGATAGCCAGATGCCCATGAAGTTTTCGCTCATTGCCAACAGCCCTTCAAATGTTTGTGTGCCCACTCAGCCCTGCAGAGCCACTCTTCTCTGCTGAGCGTTCTGGCAGCCCAGCCCAAGGACACTGGAGCGGACGCCGGCTGGAATCCCTAGCAAGTGTACAGAGCAGTCACTTTCTGGGACAGCTGGATTGGAGAAGGGAGGAGAGGCTGAGCTTGGCTTCCAGGCCCCCCAAGCCAGTGATCTTTTCAGTAAATTGCTTGAAGCCTCTTTGGTTAGAGCTGATGCGCTGAAGTGCACTACCCCTCCTTTTGAGTTTCCCCGTGCCCTTGGGATGGTCTCTACCCATTCTTGCCATATCTTTGGTGATTCTTGGTTGCTTTTGCCATATGGATCAGCTGTCATTCCTGTTACACCACCACCACCACCCAGTGCCGTTGAGTCAATTCCGACTCATAGTGAGCCTATAGGACAGAGTAGAACTGCCCCATAGAATTTCCAAGGAGCGCCTGGTGGATTTGAACTGCCCACCCTTTGGTTAGTGGCCATAGCACTTAACCACTATGCGACCAGGGTTTCCATTCCTGTTAAGGCTCCTATAATTAGACAGCACGAGAACTGCAGCTCCCTGCTCAGATTTTGCCCAAAGAGGCCTCCAGGGATATGCAAACCCCTGTCTAGCCCCTCTCAAATATATTCATTTACTTTCAAATTAGAGAGCAAGGAACCAAATTTGATCTCCCCTGGTCACCTTCCTCCTCTCGTCATCTTCCCTTCATCTTCCCACTCCCTGAGACTGAATGTCCCTGTTTGAAAGCCAAGCTTCAACTCAGACATTTGGCAGGTGGGATGGCAGGGGGTGAGTTTTATATAGGTCAAAATGAGTTTATAAGGCCCATACGGCACTGGGGTTTTTTTGTACACTTAAGTGGGTCTTTTTCTTTCTTTTTATTAAGTAGGAGGGTATTAATTATCTCTCCATGTGTCAAAATTTCTTCTCCTGTGCCATGAGCAACTCATCTATCTTTTGAGTTGGAGAGTAATAAAAGAAAACCTGTATGCACATTTGTACTGAATAAGCCTTTTGCAATATTTAGACCTAGACTTCTTTCTTCCAATATTCTTTAAGAAAAACTGGGGTTTCATTTTATTTACCCAAGGAAAGATTTCAAAATATGCGTTGCATAATTTTTTTGTCCTCCCATGTCCATTTTCAAGCCAGAAAAAGTGCTAAAGACAAGACGGGTTGGGAGCTTTGACCTCCAGCCAATCGAGGTTCTTTCCTTGAGGAGGGAAGTAAAACCAGTAAGCCAGTTGCCACTGAGTCAATTTCGATTCATGGTGACCCCGTGTCTTAGTCATCTGGTGCTGCCATAACGGCAACACACGAGTGGATGGCTTTAACAGAGAAATTTATTTTCTCGCAGTCTGCGTAGGTTACAAGTCCAAAATCAGGGTGTCAGCTCCAGGAGAAGGCTTTCTCTGTTGGCTCTGGAGGAAGGTGATTGTCCTTAATCTTCCCCTGGCCGAGGAGCTTCCCAGGTGCA
Source organism: Elephas maximus indicus (assembly GCF_024166365.1). Lineage (NCBI taxonomy): Eukaryota > Metazoa > Chordata > Mammalia > Proboscidea > Elephantidae > Elephas > Elephas maximus. The sequence continues at coordinate 37,941,792 of NC_064837.1, read as the reverse complement.
GGGACCCCTTGTCCAAAGGACGCACTCTGCTGCTGGTGCTGCTTTCTTGGTGGTATGAGGTCCCCAACTCTCTGCTTGCTTCCCTTTCTTTTGTCTCAGGAGATAAAAGGTAGTGCAGGCCACACCCCAGGGAAACTCCCCTTTACCTTGGATCAGGGAGGTGACTTGCATAAGGGTGGTGTTACAATCGTACCCTAATCCTCTTTAACGTAAAATTTCAATCACAAAATGGAAGACAACCACAGAGTACTGGGAATCATGGCCTAACCAAGTTAATACACACATTTTTGGGGGGACATAATTCAATCCATGACAGCCCGTGTGTGCCCAAGTAGAACTGTGCTCTATAGGGTTTTCAGTTGCTGATTTTCTCAGAAGGAGATAGCCAGGCCTTTCTTCCAAGGTACCTCTGGATGGACTCAAGTCTCAACCCTTCAGTTAGCAGCAGAACACGTTAACTGTTTGCCCCACAAGATATAATGGGTTGGGAGTTAAGTCACTGCCACTTACAACCATTTGTACCTTTTAATCCTCTGCCAAAACTCCATGGGGTCACCAAGATAATGCTCTGTAACTTGTGTTGTGCGGTGGTGAGTTGAGTTGTTTAGGGAATTTACTGTGTACTTTCCGTAGAACCCTATGGCTCATCATCAGGGATGGACAACTCAAATCTTATGAAGTCAGAGTAAGCCCAGCCGGTAGGCAAGAGTCCCAGATCCCCACCTACCTTCATGGGGTAAAACACCCTGTCACTGTTTACTTCCATGTTCCTCCCACCCTCCAGGCACTAGCCCCAAGCTCTCGCTACCTCCACAAAGCCAGCTCCGCCTACCCCTGCAGCCCCAGCTGTAGAAGTTTCCATCCTCCTGCATTCGTTTATCAATCAATGGGGATCTCAGCTGCACTTGGGCTGGAGCAGACAAACCAGCCTTTCTTTATGCCAACAGGGAATGCCTGAACTAACTAGACACACAACTCTGATTGATGCAGCCACAGTTTACGCGCCACACTTCAGACGGTCTGCAATGGCTGGGATTAATAGCCTATTATTAGATAGTACGGGGAGGGCGAGAGGAGAGGGAGAGAAGAGAAAATACCTTTTTATGATCTTCTAATTTAAATCTATTTATTTGATTTTTGCAGGGTGTGACGTGACAGGGATGTGAGGGGTGGAAGGGGGGCAAGGAGTGTCCTTACCATCCTGCTGTGAGTCTTCTGGGGGAGGGGCGGGGGGCTCCAGCCAGCTTGGCACCAACCCACTGAATTTTTTTTTTTTTAAATGATGCAAATCCGGTTGGGCAAAATACCCACTGCCCTCAAGTGGAGTCTGTGGTTGGACAGGGAGGGGTTAAAGAAGCTGGGGAGTCAGAAACTGAGGGAGGCAAGAATGGGAATTGCTTCCCTCACTTGCTAGCCAGCTGGAGATGGGAAATGGAGTTGAAAACCCCTGGTAAGGAACTTTTTCCTTGGTCTGAACATTGTTTAAATTCCTGAAGTGGGTGATCCCTGTAATAAATACCTTGGACTTTGTAAGACAGAGATATTTACTCAAGTTTAAAGTTTGGATTTGATGGATATATGCTTGGGAATGCATAGGACTGGAGTGTTTGTTATATGCTGGAACCCATTCAATGCACACAAGGAGTTAAGAGAAGTCCATTTATAGCAAAGCAGAAAGTCTTAACCATTCCTTGTGGTCACCGTGTCAAAGTCAGTGCTTCACCCCATATTTTGAACCTAGCTGGCCCTCAAAAGACAGTAGATGAGAGAGAGTTTGGCCCAAGGTACTCAAAGCACTCTCAAGACTTGTGTGCGAATGAAGCCTTGAACTAGGTCCCCGGCCTCCTATTCAGGTAAATGCTTACCTAAGGAGGGAGTAGGCGATTTGAAGCCAAGTACTGAGGCAGGGGGGTAAGCTGGAGAAATCTGACCGTTCAAGTTCATGTTGTATTTTTCTATAAGGTCACTGGCTGTTATTATATTTTGTTGTTTTTAGCTGTGGCCGAGTTGGCCCCCAACTCACAGCAAACGTTATGTGTGGCAAAGCAGAACTGCCCCATAGTGTTTTCTTGGCTGTAATCTTTACAGAAGCAGTTCTCCAGGCCTTTCTTCCACAGAGCTGCTGGCTGGGTTTTAACCACCAACCTTTAACAGCCAATCGCATACCACTTGCATCACCAGGCTCTCCTTATTATATATTATATTGTATTATATTATGCAAAGCCCTAGTTTTTTTTTTCAGTGGTACAATGGTTAAGTACTTGGCTGCTAACCGAAAGGTTGGCGGTTTGAACCCACCCAGGAGCTCTGAGGGAGAAAAACATGGAGATCTGCTCCCTGAAAGATTACAGCCAAGAAAACCCTATAGGGCAGATCATCTGTGACGTGGGGTCGCTATAAGCCAGAGATCAACTCAATGGCACCTAATAACTGTAGCATTATATCATGTAGGAGAAAAATCAATCCTTTCATTTGGAATAGGGATTCTCTTAGGGCACAATGCATCTTGAGCTGTTGGAACACTTGATATTCCCCTAAATGACACCACCCCAGTCCTACCATCAACAAAACAAGCAAAACAGGTAATTGCAGGAAGGCCAGGTTAGAGTTTCCAGAAGCTCGAGCCACCATTACCCTCTTCAACTATAGAAAAGTATCTTTACCCCAGAGTCCTGGTGAAATGATCCACCTCCCCTTCTCTTGTCTGCAAATGACGTCAATCCAGACTGACTGGCAGAGCTAATAGCCAACTGCCCACCACCGATTTCACTCAACAGTGTGGTTTTCCCAAGAGGGTCCCCATCAGCCACAGACCTGTTACCAAGCTCCATGACCCTGTGGAGCTGATGGGGCCCATTTTCAAAAGGGCATAGCCATAGCCACCATGTACACCCTATTCTTCTGCTCCAGGACAGCACAGATAGAGTTGTGGTTTCCCAGCATGGGGATGAGTGATATGGAAAGCTTTCTCACCTTGGACTTGAAGAAAGAGCCACGTGTAAGTGTAGATTCCTGCCCACCTGCCCTATAGAAGGAGTTTAAAGGGGTATTTTTCAGAATCCTCTTACAATTAATTTTCCTCTTCTGGCTGATGTACAAGCCCACACGTGGGTGACTCGAATGTTCCATCTGGTCTTATTTGCTGGATTCAGAAACATTGCTTCACAAGATAAAAGACCAATATAACATTTGTTTGAGAAAGCCTGTGCCTTTTATAGGCTGAAGTACATGATGTTTACATGAGCAGGACTAAAGATGTGAAAATATTATTTGTACAATATTGGTATAATTTTTTTAACTGCCTAAGCTCCTGAATTTACCATAGCTGGCAGGACACATTTTTTTGTTTTTAAGATGCTGGGGATTTTTTTCAGTACATTATTAATATTTAAGTCACTCCTTAGGCAGTACCATATTTTACAAATATAATGCACACCTTCTATGTTTGTTTGCCAACTGTGCCCTCCCCCTGAGAGGTATTTTTGTAAGCACAGCTAAGCCAGTTTTTTTACATGTTGCTGTAAAAAAATTAGCATTGCACATTTACAAAAATATCTCCTGGAGGAGGGAGCAGTTGTCAAACAAATGTAGAAGGTGCGTGTTATTTGCGTAAAAATATGGTATTTTCCAGTTAGGTTCATGATTTAGCTGAAAATTCTTGTCACTTAAGGGAACTCCTGATGGAACTGGTTATGAATACAGAATAACTGCTAAAGAAATTTCTATGTACAAATTTTTCCTGTGTGCTAGTGTAACCAACCCTTAAAATTAGTTGACTAGTGGTCTTTTGGGGGTAATTTGACATCGTGTATCCCTCCCCTATGAGTCCACACCCACTTTGTTGTAGCCAAGTAAAAAGATTCTATACAGTTGTAGCAGTCTTCCATCTGACTCAGCCAGTTAGCTGTTCATGCTGCTTTAGGTATTTCCTAACTATTAAGGGAACTGAGGATTCCTGAAGCCCTTGTTAAAAATTTTAAAATAAAGTTATTATTTACAGGTCATTTAAACTCGCCTCACTATAAATTGTATCACTAGATATATTCTCAATGTAAATAATTGGTATCATGAGCTAATTTTTCTGATGTGAATACATTTTGGCTCCTGGACTCCTGAATAGAGATTCAAATGTGAAACTTCATTTTGAAAAGTCTCAAAAGTAGAATCTGTTAATTCAGCAGCTGATTATCAGAATTAACTTGTTCTCCTTAGCTGCCGTTGAGTTGATTCCAACTTACAGCGACGTTATATACAACAGAACACAACATTGCCTGGTCCTGCATCATCCTCACAATCACCAGTGGGTTTACATCCATCATTGTGCCCACTGTGTCAGTCCATCTTGCTGAGAGTCCCCCACATCCTCGTGGCCCTCTATTTCACTAAACACGATGTTCCCCTTTAACAAATGGATCCCTCCTTTTTTAAAGCGAGCAAGCTGGACAACATTATGTTGTGATCTATTAGGTTTGGCCAATTTTCAGAAGTAGATCAGCAGGCCTTTCTTCCTTGTCTGTCTTAATCTAGAAGCTCCACGGAAACCTGTCCACCATAGGTGACCCTACTGGCCTAGTTTTCAGCATCATAGCAACACTCAAGCTACCATAGCATGATAAACTGACAGATGGGTGGTACAGAATTCTCTAGAAGGTGCTTAAAATATGTATTTAAGAAGGCGCTTAAAATTCTCTGGGCTTCTACCAAATCAGACTGTCTGGTCTGGGGAATCTGTATACTTTTAAAACTCTCCCATGAAGGATGAGTTGGACGTTTATCCTCAGAGTAGGTGGGAGAGGAATTACAGATGGCATTATGTTTAGTTCAAATGAAAGGGGCTGAAGAAAGATAATGCATTTTAATTGTTTCATTTCTGCTGTGCAACTTCTCTGAGCCTCTTATATGCTTATGGGCATCTTGAATTATCATGAAGGGTATAATATGTGGCGCTTCCCAAATCTATCTGATCATACAAAAAAAAAAAACTAAATCTGTTGTCATCAAGTCAAATCTGACTCATGGTTACAGAATAGAACTCATGTGTTATAGAATAGAACTGCTCCATAGGGTTTTCTTGGCTGTAATCTTTATGGAAGTAGATTTCCAGGACTTTCTTCCGTAGTACCGCTGGGCGGATTTGAACCGCCAACGTGTAGATTAGTAGTCAAGTACAAACCCTTTGTGCCACTCAGCGACCTATTTGATCATAGGCTACTGAGTCAGAATCAACTCAATGGCAACTTTTCTTTTTTTTTTAGTTCCTTGTATTTTGGACTATCTCCTAGGACAAGTGTCACTTAAAATATACTTTGGGAAATTCTAGTCTAAGGAAATGAGAAGGCAAAATAGATTCCCTGTTAGTACTTTCTGAGCTCTTAGCAACACAGGAGAGTGGAGAGCAAGCCTCCTTGTGTTTCCTTAACCAGAAGCAATAGGCCGGACTTCTGCCAGTTGGCCTTTGCTCTCTGTGGGCTGGTGAAGGAATCCCTGGCCTCATTTGAAATGCTGCCTTCAGTGGTCCTGAAAACTTGAAGAAGAGAACACATTTATGAAAGTGCCCATCAAATGCCAAGAAAAGAAAAAATGGAGACAAGAGCCATTTGCAGGAACAATAGAAAGCACACACTGAAGTTTGGCTTTTTTGGCCACTAGACCAGCCTGAAAAACAGAGACCTGCAAGGAGCTAAATGTCAAGGAGGAGGATAATCTGGGGCTCTGATTTAATCCCTGCTGTGCTTTTTCTTCCCAAAATTGACCAGTTTAAATCTCTGTTGCCTCAGCTGTAAAACTGAGTTACCTACCTACACAGGGCTTCTCTGAGGAATAAATGAAATTACACTAAGATACCCAGTACAGAGACTGGTGCTTAAAAAAAGAAAAAGAGATTTACTAAAACTAATAGAACATTCCTTCCTTCCCAGATTTGGAGGTGTAAGCAACTTTCTTTAATCTGAGTTCAATTCAGGATGCTTCATTGAGCGCTCTAGCATATGAAAATGAATAGACTGAACTCATCCCATGTTGGATGCCTAACCAGAGTAAGTGTTCAATAAATATGTTTGTATAACAGAAAAAAAAAAAAAAATCCACCACTCTTCTGTCAGTTTGTCATACTGTGGTGGCTTGTGTGTTGCTGTGATGCTGGAAGCTATGCCACCAGTATTTCAAATACCAGTAGAGTCAGCTGTGGTGGACAGGCTTCACCAGAGCTTCCAGACTAAGACAGACTAGGAAGAAAGGCCTAGTGATCTACTTTAGAATTGAAAACCCTACTGATCACAGCAGAACATTGTCCAACCCGCTTCCTTCAGACACGTCATAAGAAGGGATCAATCAATAGGGACAGACATCATGTTTGATGAAGTAGAGGGCCAGTGAGGGCAAGGGAGACCCTTGGTGAGATAGGTTGGTACAATAGCCACACTGATGAACTTGAATAGGCTGGCGATCATGAAGATGACACAGGACCGGGCAGTGTTTTGTTCTGTTGTACATAAGGTTGCCGTAAGTCAGAGTCAACTCAATGGCAGTTAAAAACAACAACATGACTGAATACTTTTTTATGAATAAATAAGAAACAAGTAAAAAGAGCCATAGGTTCATAGAGGAAGATATGATTAATGTGGGACTCAGGTAGCCTTTCATTCCTTTCCTTTTATGCAGAGTATTGGTGGAAACTATTTTGACCTTTCTTTCCACTCCTGATTTCCCCCAACAGAGGAAGGGTGGGTGCTCTGATTGATTACTGGACCATGTTTTTTTAGGAGACAGGGTCATGTTCTGTCTCCTTACTATAAGCAGACTGGACAAAGCTGGCTAGCAGGACTGCCAGCCTTTATACAGCCTGTGACTAGGTACATGGCCTGGCCTGTGGGCCAAGTCCATCCTATGTACTCAGAGTCTCCTCAGTAAGCCCATTCACATCTCTTCAGGTAACTCCAATGTGCAAACCCCAGGATTCAGTGTGGAAGGCTCCTTCTAGGCCCCAGGTCTGCAAATGCAACTTAGTACTTTAAAACAAACTTATTACACAGATGATACTTTTGAAAATAGCCAGAGAAATGTATTTAGCATCTAATTTATGAACTGAAATCATAGGTTCTCCCAGTATATAGTGGTTTAGTTGGTAAAACAATTATATTGATTTCAATCCTAATTAACGCTCTCAGAGGCAACAATTATTGGTATCCCCCTTGACAACATAATTCGTATTCTAAGGATATTTTTCACCAGCTGCCTACGTCTTCCAGTTAAAAGCCAACAGCTAAATATATAGCATGGCAAGCCCATGAACAGGAAAATTGATTTTAGCACTCAAAACTGCTCGATTATCTATATTTATAGCTGTAATTAGAAAAGGGCTTAATGCCTTATATAATCGGTTCTTTATTGGAAGTTTCACGACAGAGGACTTGATGCTAATTTACCTTGTAGCATCAAGGAAGGAGAGCGGCTCTTTAAGGCGCACCATTGGCTTGAGCTTCTAGGTTCATTAACTACAAAATACATTGCCCTACATTATATGTAGCACATTAAGGGCTCTTTATTGAGCAGCTTTCAAAGGGAGTTTCTATTCCAAGTTACTAACATAATATATGCCCTTCCCGAGAGCCTGGTTGGTGGTTTGAGTCTAGGGAATGAGTGATGCTCTTTGTTATTATTACCAAACTAATGTTAATTCTGTATAATATCAATATCATATCTATATTAGGACATAGTAAAGAATTTCATCTTTCTTACATGAATGCCTTTTTATCTGGGAAATTTTAGAACCCATTCCTACATCGTTTTAGTACTCTTTGTGCATCTGTGTCTCTGAAATTGGAGGATTTTTTCCAATATTATTTAAAAAAGGAAATTTCCACAATAATAATAATAACTGGTAGTTATTGAGCACTCACTGTGTGTCAGACCCTTTCCACAGCAGTTTATACACGTCATTTTATCCGTGCAACAAGCTGAGGAGCTAGGTGCTAATATATTTCTGTTTCACAAATGATGACATTGAGGCTTAGAGAGGGGAAGTGACTGGCTTAAGATGACTCAGTAGTACTGCAGGTTAAGCTGGGGCGGTCTGGCTCCTGAGCATGCAAGTGTGACCACCACCCATGAACGCTGCCGACCAGTCAAATGCAACTCCAAGCACTCCAACCACTGCTTGCTGCTTTCCTGTTCTTTCCTTTCTCTTCCTACAATAAACAAACAAGCAAGAATTTTTATTTCTTTTTTTTTTAATTACACTTTAGATGAGGGCTTACATGACAAACTAGTTTCTTATTAAACAGTACACATATTATTTTATGACATTGGTTAACAACCCCACAACATGTCAACACTCTCCCTTCTCATCCTTGGGTTCCCTATTATCAGCTTTCCTGTCCCTTCCTGCCTTCTCGTCCTTGACCCTGGGCTGGTGTGCCCCTTTAGTCTCAATTTATTTTATGGACCTGTCTGATCTTTGGTTAAAGGGTGAACCTCAGGAGTGGCTTCATTACTGAGCTGCAAGGGTGTCTGGAGGCCATACTCTCAGGGTTTCTCCAGTCTCTGTCAAGCCAGCAAGTCTGATCTTTCCTTATGAGTTAGAATTTTGTTCTACATTTTTCTCCAGCTCTGCCTGGGACCCTCTATTGTGATCCCTGTCAGAGCAGTCAGTGGTGGTAGCTGGGCACCATCTCGATGAACTGGACTCAGTCCGATGGAGGCTGTGGTAGATGTGGTCCATTAGTCCTTTGGACTAATCTTTCCCTTGTATCTTTAATTTTCTTCATTCGTCCTTGCTCCCAAAGGGATGAGACAAGTGAAGTATCCTAGATAGCCGGTCACAGGACAAGCAAGAATTTTATATACATATTTATGTAATGGAGCCCTGGTAGCGCAGTGGTTAAGAGCTTGGCTGCTAACCGAAAAGTCAGCAGTTTGAATCCACTAGCCACTCCTTGGAAACCCTATGGGACAGTGAGTCGGAATCAACTCAACAGCAGTGAGTTATGTTTGGTTTGGTTATTTATGTAATATATGGAATCCCTGTGCAGTGCAAATGGTTAACATGCTTGGCTACTAACTGTGAGGTTGGAGGTTCAAGTTCACCCAGAGGTGTCTCCGAAGAAAGACCTAGTGATCTGCTTCCGAAAAATCAGCCATTGAAAACCCTACAGAGCGTGGTTCTACTCTGACACACATGGGGTCACCATGAGTTGGAGTCAACTCGATGGCAACTGGTACTGCTATATGTATATACACATATATATCTCTAACCAAAGGATCGGCAGTTTGAATCCACCAGGCGCTCCTTGGAAACTCTACGGGGCAGTTCTACTCTGTCCTATAGGGTCGCTATGAGTCGGAATCGACTCAACGGCACTGGGTTAGGTATCATACATGTATGTATATATATGTACTTCTATACATATATATACTACATGGAAAGAACATAAGCAGTAACTTTGATGTTGGTATTCAAAACCACTTGATTATATTTGCAGCTGTAATTATTCAAGAGAGAAGCATACACCCCTTTGTGTTTAGGTGGCATTTCAGAATTTTTAAACATTGTCATGTAAAGCATAGTTCTCATGATCTCATTTGATTCCTAGACCAGCCCTGAGAAGTGGACATGCTGTGTGCTATCCATTTCACTTTAGGAATGATGTGACTTGTTCAAGGTCAGTCTACTCCTGTGATAGAACTCAAACCAGAACTCCACTCCAGCTGTTAACTCCAGAATACCCAAGTACTGTGCTGCCTTCCATGGGTCACAGGCGAGAAGAGCACTCCAGGCAGTGCACAAGCTTCACATAAAAATAAAGGAGGAGGCGGGGCCAAGATGGCGGACTAGGTAGACGCTACCTCGGATCCCTCTTGCAACAAAGACTCGGCAAAACAAGTGAATCGATCACATACATAACAATCTACGAACCCTGAACAACAAACACAGATTTAGAGACGGAGAACGAACAAATACGGGGAAGCAGCGACTGTTTTTGGAGCCTGGAGCCAGCGTCCCAGTCAGGTAACCTTGGCGCCGGGCTTAGGTCTGGGCCCAGGGGAGCTGAACTCAGAATCTTGTGACGGAGCAAACAAGGGGCGCAGCCCTACCCCCCTGAACTGACCCTGGGAGGGGGCCCAGCCGGTCCACACGGGTGGCGTGGCGACACGGGTGGTGAGAGAAGTCCCCGGGAGGCAGTGACTGGTTTTGGAGCCGGGAGTGCAGCGTCCCAGCCTGGGAACCTTGGCACCGGGCTTTTGACTGGGCGCTGTGATGGCGCAAGCACGGGGCGCAGCCCTACTCCCCTGAACTAACCCCGGGAGGGGGCCCAGCCAGTCCGCAGAGGCGGTGCGGCGACGGGGCAGGCGGAACGAGAAGTCTCCGGGAGGCAGCGACTGATTTTGGAACCAGGAGTGCAGCGTCCCAGCAGGGGAACCTTGACACTGAGCTTTGGACTGGCAGCGGAGGATCTAACCGCGGCTTCAGCGAGCCAGACCCTTGGGGGCAATCTCCACACAACCAGCACACATAGGCAACACGCCCCTCGGGAATCTCAGATAAAATAGTCATTCGAAGCAACATAAGCAACTTTGGCTATATTCCGAGGTGCTACTCTCCTATTTCTCTGAACCCTCCCCCACCCTTCCCAGGCAGCTTCATTAACATTGGAATTTCCTGAGCCAGAGGGAGAACGGCTCTGGCTCTGCAGAGGCTTTGCTTTCCCCCCGCTTTTTTTTTTTTGGTCTTTTCCTAACCCATTCTTTCAACCTGAGAAAAGGAACCACAAAAAACCTAGGGACCAAAAATCCATCCCTAATTGGACTAAAAACACAGAACCAGCTCCAGCCAAGCATATATGATCCAAATCTCGGACTTTCATCCTTACAGGGAACAAGGTGGTGGTTATAATCCAAAGGCAGTTCTGATAGGGATCTGACTGCATTTTTTTTAGTGGATTTTCTGGAAAAACAAGCTTCCCAGGTCTGATATCTCTGCTTATTCAACAGAGCCCTAACTGATCCACAACAGGGAACTGAGGGCTGAAGCTCCCTCCAGACCACCTAGCCTCTTGCCTTAGGGGTCTAAGGAGGGTGACATCTACCAATCAGTAGAGGTACTTGCATTGGGGGCCTAAGGTACAGCTGCAGTGCCCTCCCACCAAGGCGCTATAGGAATAGAGACACACCTACCTCACTGACACTTGGGGGAAGCCTGTCAGCATCCTGCCCCCCCTGGAGGGTGAACCCCAGCTGCTAATAGAATCTGGTGCACACAACTATTACCACTACTTCTCGAGGTGGATAGGTGTTAGGGTGCAGCACACACTTGATGACCCAAAATCAGATTCTACTCAAGAATAGTGAATAGACTCAGGCATATATATCTGGCAACAGCCCAAACCACCTGGTAATAGGTCATAAGTAAGTCAAGGGCTACAAGAAACAAGACAGCACAATCTAGTAGCCCATCCACGTATATTGAAAGAAAACAAAACAAGATAAGACTCAGTGAGCAATTATAGAATAAACCACTATTTTTTTTATATCTTAGTGATGGCTCGGACATAGCAGTCGATATCAAACCACATAAAGAAGCAGACCCTGACAGCTTCTACAATCCCCAAACAAAAGAATCAAAATCTTTCCCAAATGAAGATACAATCCTGGAATTATCAGATACAGAATATAAAAAACTAATTTACAGAATGCTTCAAGACATCAGAAACGAAATAAGGCAAACTGCAGAAAAAGCCAAGGAACACACTGATAAAAACAGTTGAAGAACTCAAAAAGATTATTCAAGAACATAGTGGAAAAATTAATAAGTTGCAAGAATCCATAGAGAGACAGCATGTAGAAATCCAAAAGATTAACAATAAAATTACAGAATTAGACAACACAATAGGAAGTCAGAGGAGCAGACTCGAGCAATTAGAATGCAGACTAGGAAATCTGGAGGACCAGGGAATTAACACCAACATAGCTGAAAAAAAATCAGATAAAAGAATTTAAAAAAATGAAGAAACCCTAAGAATCATGTGGGACTCTATCAAGAAGGATAACTTGCATGTGATTGGAGTCCCAGAACAGGGACGGAGGACAGAAAACACACAGAAAATAGTTGAAGATCTGCTGACAGAAAACTTCCCTGACATCATGAAAGACGATATCTATCCAAGATGTTCATCGAACCCCATTTAAGATTGATCCAAAAAGAAAAACACCAAGACATATTATCATCAAACTTGCCAAAACCAAAGATAAAGAGAAAATTTTAAAAGCAGCCAGGGAGAAAAGAAAGGTCACCTTCAAGGGAGAATCAGTAAGAATAAATTCAGACTACTCAGCAGAAACCATGCAGGCAAGAAGGCAATGGGATGACATACACAGAGCACTGAAGGAGAAAAACTGCCAGCGAAGGATCATATATCCAGCAAAACTCTCTCTGAAATATGAAGGCGAAATTAAGATACTTACAGATAAACACAAGCTTAGACAATTCGCAAAAACCAAACCAAAACTACAAGAAATACTAAAGGAAATTGTTTGGTCAGAAAACCAATAATATCAGATACCAGCACAACATAAGGTCACAAAACAGAACATCCTGATGTCAACTCAAATAGGGAAATCACAAAAACAAATTAAGATTAATTAAAAAAAAAAATGCTCATAACAGGGAATCATTGAAGTCAATATGTAAAAGATCACAATAATCAAAAAGAGAGACTAAATACAGGTGGCATAGAACTGCCATATGGAGAGTGATACAAGGCGATAGAGAACAATACAAGTTAGGTTTTTACTTAGAAAAATAGGGGTAAATACTAAGGTAACCACAAAGGTATAACAACTCCATAACTCAAGATAAAAGCCAAGGAAAACGTAACGACTCAACAAACATAAAGTCAAACACTACGAAAACGAGGATCTCACAATTTACTAAGAAAAACGTCTCAGCACAAAAAAGTATGTGGAAAAATGAAATTGTCAACAACACACATAAAAAGGCATCAAAATGACAACACTAAACACTTATTTATCTATAATTACGCTGAATGTAAATGGACTAAATGCACCAGTAAAGAGACAGAGAGTCTCGGACTGGATAAAGAAACACGATCCGTCTATATGCTGCCTACAAGAGACACACCTTAGACTTAGAGACACAAACAAACTAAAACTCAAAGGATGGAAAAAAATATATCAAGCAAACAATAAGCAAAAAAGAAGAGGAGTAGCAATAATAATTTCTGACAAAATAGACTTTAGACTTAAATCCACCACAAAGGATAAAGAAGGACACTACATAATGATAAAAGGGACAATTGATCAGGAAGACATAACCATATTAAATATTTATGCACCCAATGACAGGGCTGCAAGATACATAAATCAAATTTTAACAGAACTGAAAAGTGAGATAGACACCTCCACAATTATAGTAGGAGACTTCAACACACCACTTTCGGAGAAGGACAGGACATCCAGTAAGAAGCTCAACAGAGACACGGAAGACCTACTTACAACAATCAACCAACTTGACCTCGTTGACTTATACAGAACTCTCCACCCAACTGCTGCAAAGTATACTTTTTTTTCTAGCGCACATGGAATATTCTCTAGCATAGACCACATATTAGGTCATAAAACAAACCTTTGCAGAATCCAAAACATCAAAATATTACAAAGCATCTTCTCAGACCACAAGGCAATAAAAGTAGAAATCAATAACAGAAAAACTAGGGAAAAGAAATCAAATACTTGGAAACTGAACAATACCCTCCTGAAAAAAGACTGGGTTATAGAAGACATCAAGGAGGGAATAAGGAAATTCATAGAATGCAACGAGAATGAAAATACTTCCTATCAAAACCTCTGGGACACAGCAAAAGCAGTGCTCAGAGGCCAATTTATATCGATAAATGCACACATACAAAAAGAAGAAAGAGCCAAAAGCAGAGAACTGTCCCTACAACTTGAACAAATAGAAAGTGAGCAACAAAAGAACCCATCAGGCACCAGAAGAAAACAAATAATAAAAATTAGAGCTGAACTAAATAAATTAGGGAACAGAAAAACAATTGAAAGAATTAACAAAGCCAAAAGCTGGTTCTTTGAAAAAATTAACAAAATTGATAAACCATTGGCTAGACTGACTAAAGAAATACAGGAAAGGAAACAAATAACCCGAATAAGAAACGAGAAGGACCACATCACAACAGAACCAAATGAAATTAAAAGAATCATATCAGATATTTACGAAAAATTGTACTCTAACAAATTTGCAAACCTAGAAGAAATGGATGAATTCCTGGAAAAACACTACCTACCTAAACTAACACATTCAGAAGTAGAACAACTAAATAGACCCATAACAAAAAAAGAGATTGAAATGGTAATAAAAAACTCCCAGCAAAAAAAAGCCCTGGCCCGGACGGCTTCACTGCAGAGTTCTACCAAACTTTCAGAGAAGAGTTAACCCCACTACTACTGAAGGTATTTCAAAGCATAGAAAATGATGGAATACTACCCAACTCATTCTATGAAGCCACCATCTCCCTGACACCAAAACCGGGTAAAGACATTACAAAAAAAGAAAATTATAGACCTATATCCCTCATGAACATAGATGCAAAAGTCCTCAACAAAATTCTAGCCAATAGAATTCAACAACATATCAAAAAAATAATTCACCACGATCAAGTGGGATTTATACCAGGTATGCAAGGCTGGTTTAATATTAGAAAAACCATTAATGTAATCCACCACATAAATAAAACAAAAGACAAAAACCACATGATCTTATCAATTGATGCAGAAAAGGCATTTGACAAAGTCCAACACCTATTTATGATAAAAACTCACACGAAAATAGGAATTGAAGGGAAATTCCTCAACATAATAAAGGGCGTCTATGCAAAGGCAACAGCCAACATCACTCTAAATGGAGAGAACCTGAAAGCATTTCCCTTGAGAACGGGAACCAGACAAGGATGCCCTTTATCATCGCTCTTATTCAACATTGTGCTAGAAGTCCTAGCCAGAGCAATTAGGCTAGACAAAGAAATAAAGGGCATCCGGATTGGCAAGGAGGAAGTAAAATTATCTCTATTTGCAGATGACATGATCTTATACAGAGAAAACCCTAAGGAATTCTCCAGAAAACTACGAAACTAATAGAAGAGTTTGGCAGAGTCTCAGGTTATAAGATAAACATACAAAAACCACTTGGATTCCTCTACATCAACAAAAAGAACACCTAAGAGGAAATAACCAAATCAATACCATTCACAGTAGCCCCCAAGAAGATAAAATACTTAGGAATAAATCTTACCAAGGATGTAAAAGACCTATACAAAGAAAACTACAAAGCTCTACTACAAGAAATTCAAAAGGACATACTTAAGTGGAAAAACATACCTTGCTCATGGATAGGAAGACTTAACATAGTAAAAACGTCTATTCTACCAAAAGCCATCTATACATACAATGCACTTCCGATCCAAATTCCAATGTCATTTTTTAAGGTGATAGAGAAACAAATCACCAACTTCATATGGAAGGGAAAGAAGCCTCAGATAAGCAAAGCATTACTGAAAAAGAAGAAGAAAGTGGGAGGCCTCACTCTACCTGATTTCAGAAGCTATTATACAGCCACAGTAGTCAAAACAGCCTGGTACTGGTACAACAACAGGCACATAGACCAGTGGAACAGAATTGAGAACCCAGACATAGATCCATCCACGTATGAGCAGCTGATATTTGACAAAGGCCCAGTGTCAGTTAATTGGGGAAAAGATAGTCTTTTTAACAAATGGTGCTGGCATAACTGGATATCCATTTGCAAAAAAATGAAACAGGACCCATACCTCACACCAAGCACAAAAACTAACTCCAAGTAGATCAAAGACCTAAACATAAAGACTAAAACAATAAAGATCATGGAAGAAAAAATAGAGACAACCTTAGGAGCCCTAATACAAGGCATAAACAGAATACAAAACATTACCAAAAGTGATGAAGAGAGACCAGATAACTGGGAGCTCCTAAAATTCAAACACCTATGCTCATCTAAATACTTCACCAAAAGAGTAAAAAGACCACCTACAGACTGGGAAAGAATTTTCAGCTATGACATCTCCGACCAGCGCCTGATCTCTAAAATCTACATGATTCTGTCAAAACTCATCCACAAAAAGACAAACAACCCAATCAAGAAGTGGGCAAAGGATAGAAACACACACTTCACTAAGGAAGATATTCAGGCAGCTAACAGATTTTTTTTTTTTTAACAGATACATGAGAAAATGCTCTCGATCATTAGCCATTAGAGAAATGCAAATTAAAACCACGATGAGATTCCATCTCACTCCAACAAGGCTGGCATTAATCCAAAAAACACAAAATAGTAAATGTTGGAGAGGCTGTGGAGAGATTGGAGCTCTTATACACTGCTGGTGGGAATGTAAAATGGTACAACCACTTTGGAAATCTATCTGGCATTATCTTAAACAGTTAGAAATAGAACTACCATACAACCCAGAAATCCCACTCCTCGGAATATACCCTAGAGAAACAAGAGCCTTCACACAAACAGATACATGCACACCCATGTTTATTGCAGCTCTGTTTACAATAGCAAAAAGCTGGAAGCAACCAAGGTGTCCATCAACAGATGAATGGGTAAATAAATTGTGGTATATTCACACAATGGAATACTACGCATCGATAAAGAACAGTGACGAATCTGTGAAACATTTCATAACATGGAGGAACCTGGAAGGCATTATGCTGAGCGAAATTAGTCAGAGGCAAAAGGACAAATATTGTATAAGACCACTATTATAAGATCTTGAGAAATAGTATAAACTGAGAAGAACACATACTTTTGTGGTTACGAGGGGGGGAGGGAGGGAGGGTGGGAGAGGGTTTTTTACTGATTAATTAGTAGATAAGAACTGCTGTAGCTGAAGGGAAGGACAACACTCAATACTTGGAAGGTCAGCTCAATTGGACTGGACCAAAAGCAAAGAAGTTTCCAGGATAAAATGAATACTTCAAAGGTCAGCGGAGCAATGGCGGGGGTTTGGGGACCATGGTTTAAGGGGGCCTCTAAGTCAATTGGCAAAATAATTCTATTATGAAAACATTCTGCATCTCACTTTGAAATGTGGCGTCTGGGGTCTTAAATGCTAACAAGCAGCCATCTAAGATGCATCAATTGGCCTCAACCCACCTGGAACAAAGGAAAATGAAGAACACCAAGGTCACACGACAACTAAGAGCCCAAGAGACAGAAAGGGCCACATGAACCAGAGACCTACATCATCCTGAGACCAGAAGAACTATTTGGTGCCCGGCCACAATCGATGACTGCCCTGACAGGGAACACAACAGAGAACTCCTGAGGGAGCAGGAGATCAGTGGGATGCAGACCCCAAATTCTCATAAAAAGACCATACTTAATGGTCTAACTGAGACTAGAGGAATCCCGGCGGTCATGGTCCCCAAACCTGTTGGCACAGGACAGGAACCATCCCCGAAGACAACTCATCAGACATGAAAGGGACTAGACAGTGGGTAGGAGAGAGATGCTGATGAAGAGTAAGCTAATTATATCAGGTGGACACTTGAGACTGTGTTGGCATCTCCTGTCTGGAGGGGGCATGGGAGAATAGAGAGAGTTGGAAGCTGGCAAAATTGTCACGAAAGGAGAGACTGGAAGGGCTGACTCATTAGGGGGAGAGCAAGTGGGAGTACGGAGTAAGATGTATATAAACTTATATGTGACAGTCTAACTTGATTTGTAAACGTTCACTTGAAGCTCAATAAAAGTTAATAAAAAATAAATAAATAAAGTAAGAACTTTCAAGTAAGAAATTTAACATAAATCTCAGGTAAAGTGTTTGTCTAGTAGAGTTTCATGGGTAAGTTTGCCCTTTTGTAGGGAATCAATCATCTTTGTCTTTCCTCATTCTATCTCCACGTAAACTTAACTATGTCTTCTTTGTACCACCTTGGAGCCTGACCTAAACTCCAATCAGGGCTGTCATCACAGTGTTATATGGTACTTAGATTGATGCAATTTTCCCCCATTAAATTGTGAGCTCACCTCCACCATCCAGTTTTTAGCACAGAGTCTCGCAATAGAAGGTGCTCATGTATTTATTCATTCATTCATTTGTTCTACATAAATGTTTGCTAAATTTGTCACTGGCAGTCGTAAAATAAATGGAGAAATAGTAGACAAAAAAGATTTTGAGAAACAAGACTCATCCAATTTTAATTACTATGCCATAGGACAGGGTCTCCATAGCCTTTCCAAGCCCTCTACCCGAAATACCAAACTTTGTCTGGATAAATACCCCTCGGAGCTCCACCTTCCAAGAACGGACCAGGGCAGGGCTGCTAGTCCCAGAAATGGCCTACAAAGAAGTTCTTTGGGGACTTAATTTGCCCTGCAGGACAGTGGAACCTATAAAACTTGTAGGAGGGAATTCTATGGAGGAGGAGGCCAGCATGGCCAAGCAAACGGCTCCCTCTCACCACAGACTTAAAAAACAATGTCCAGCCTTTAAGTTGGGGGAGAGAGAATGGTGAAATCATTTCTCTGTCTGGCACAAGCTGCAGACTATTAAGTCGTTTGGGAAATGTGGACTTGTACCAATCTCGGAGATTGGGCATGGCCATTTTAATATGTTTTTGAAAATCAGTGAGTGCTTAAAAACTTGTAGTAAAAGCCCTAATAAACTAAATTAGACCGGGACTCTGCCAGAATTGTATTTACCTCCTAAAGTGGAGAGTTAGGAAACCACGTTAAAAATTAAAGAAAAAGAGAGAGAGAGAAAAAAGAAAGATCAATGGATCCTGTATGTTTGGGGAGTTGTTTGGTCCAAAGTATTCACTGTCCACTATCAAAAGAGGCTCATTTGCAGACTGACAGGCGAATCTTCTTGGTGACACACAGTTCTCACGAATGATGCCATCCGCCATCCCCCTCTTTTTGCTTTTGTTTTGTTTTACGAGTCTTATTTGTTTTTACAAGGTATGTTTGGAGGTGGGGGGTGGGTGTGTAGTTACTGTAGCCAGGAGAAGAATAAATGCTTTGTGCATTGTGCATACGCGTGTAGTCTACTGAACAAGTACTAATCAGAGTGAAATTATTGGCGCAAATAAAATCACATATGCTTTTTAGTCACCTGGGAGAGGGGTTGTGCCAGCCCTCTTGAGCATATAAAAATAATAATTCTTCATATCTGAATAGCATTTCAGAATTTTTAAAGCCCATTTATATATATTGTCATGTTTGATCCTCAGCAGTCCTGTGAGTCAGGAAGGATCCCTGTTAATATCCCATTTTACAGTTGAGGAGAGGTTGAGTGCTTCTCCAAGGTTGTGGAGCTACAGGAGCCAGCCAGCACTCCCATCGGTGGTGGGGCTCCAGGGCATTCCACTCTGTCCACTGAGATGCCCAGGAGTAGTGGTACGAATTTAAGCAAAAATCTCTAAAGTCAGTTTGTGCAGAAGAAAACTAATTGACATAGGAAATATACTTGTAGCCTGATGCCCTAGACACCAGGGAAATGGTCTACACCAGGGGAAGAGCATGGAATGAAGGGTCTCATTCAATCCGGTTCTGACACAGACTAGCCGTGTGTCCCTTAGGACACACATACAAAATGAGGGACTAGTATAACAGCTTCCTGCTTCCTGGAGGTTTTGTTAAGATCAGATGAGACTAATATAACTTATTGTGCCTTTTGAGAATTTCTAAGAACACACTGGCCTTAAGACCACTTTTTCTGTCCATGGTCATGAGGGACTGTACTAATTTCTGACTGCTGCAGTAGCGAATCACCACAAGGTTAGTGGTTAAAATCAACATAAATTTATTCTCTTATAGTTCTGGACATCAGAAGTCTGAAATCAGGGTGGCAGGAAGGCAGCATTCCTTCTGGAGGCTTCAGGGGAGGATCTGCTTTCTTGCCTTTTTCAGCTTCTAGAGGCCACCTGCATTCTTTGGCTCATGGCACCTTCCTTGCTTCTCTCCAGCTTCTTGCTTCCAATATCGTATCCGCTACTACACTTCTAGCTTCCTTTTTCTCAGGACCCTTGTGATGAGATTGGGCCTACCTGGTAATCCAGGATAATTTCCACATCTCAAAATCCTTAATTGCATCTGCGGAGATCCTTTTTACCATGTAAGGTATCATATTTATAGGCTCCATGGATTAGAGCGTGGCCATCTTTGAGGGCCATTATCCAGCCTACCACAGCTGAGATATGCAAAACTTAGGACTGAACTGAACCTGTAATTTCTGCTCTATCACTTATAAATAAGATTATAAAACTCAACAATATAAACTAGTCATTCTTCCCCTCTTTTCCACTGTCCTTGCCTGTTCTCTATCATGCCGTACGTACCCGTTACCATCTAGTTGATGTCTACTCATATGAGATTCATATGAACAGCTGAAGCCATTTCATAATAAAAAAAAAAAAAGAGAGAGAAGAGAGAACAGTTCAGATGAAAGCAGGCATAATACGAGCTGCATTTCTTAGCTTCTCTTTTTCTATAAGAAAGAATATTAGTGAACACATTTCAGCAGCTCACCCTGAGACCACCATTATTCCTTTGGACGTCAAACTCCTCCATCTAAATTGATACCTTTTTTGACTTCCCGGGAAGTTGAGAGCCCTCTTCAATGCTCCTATGCATTTTGAACATAACACAAATAGGGTATGCATTCATTTGAATGTCAAAAACAGACTTGTAATCTGGAAATCACATTTTTTTTTTTTTCACTCACTAGACCCTCCTGCTCCTTGAAAACCTTTGTCTAAATCATCTCTGTATATTCAAGGGTCTACCTACCTCCTGTATATAAATCCTTGATAAATGTTTGTGGGATGAGTTGCTATAGAGGATTTTATTTTATACATTCATGGTGGTCATTTTGAGCCACCAGATTATCCAATAGGCAAGGTAAGCACGGTGCTTACCTTTTTTACCAGATCATTCGTAGTGATCAATTTCACATCTCTTCACTACATCAGAGATTCTGCTTCTAGGTGTGGCTGGCATGTGTCTCTCTCCCAACCCCACAGCACCTTCCTACAGAATCAAAGCCTCTTTTCAAATTACAGTCCCTGACAGGGACAAAGTACCCAGTAAGCGAAGTAAGTACAGGCTTACTTCCTAATGTGTAGTGAACAAAAACCCATGCCAAATTGTTCACTACAGGTTAGGAAATAAGTACAAGTAAGCCCGTGCTTACCTCGCTTATTGGGTCATCCACCCTTGGCACCAGAGCAAAACTCATTTCCTCCGGGCTCCATTTCTTGACCCTCGTCTCTAATTGGCTCACTTCAGCTGTGTCATTATCAACAACCCTTTGCCTCCAACCAAGAACCCGATCTTTACTTAAACAACTAGTGCTATATAAGAACCCAGGACCCAGAAGGAAGCAGATGCTTCCACACCATATGCAAGAAAAGGAGAAAAATCCTGAGCTATTTCCACCTCCCCATCAAGTTAACAATAGGCTTTTGTGACAGCAGCCAGACTCAGCTGGAATGACACACACTCAGCATACTATTCTCTTTGCTTAAGCCCTGTGGGTGCCTACAGCTTTTCAGCTTCCATCCAATAACAGGGATGGGTTTTTTTTTTTTAATAGACTTTTTTTTTTTTAGAGTAGCTAAAGTTTACATAAAGTACAAAGAGTTCCCACGTACCTCCTCCCCTGCCCACACACACAGTTTCTCTTACATTATTGTCTTCACACAGTTACATCTTGCATCATTGTGGTGTATTTGTTACCACCCATGAACCAATACTGATACATTATTAACTACAATCCATACTTTACATGAGAGTTTACTCTGTGTCGCAAAGTTCTATGGGCTTTGACAAATCTCTAATGTCGTGTGTCCACCCTTATAGTATCATACACGATAGTTTCACTGCCCTAAAAATACCCTGTGATCCACCTGTTTATCCCTTCCCTTCTCCCCCTGAACTCCTAGCAACCACTGATCTTTTTACTATCAGTACAATTTTGCCTCTTCTAGAATGTCATACAGGTGGAATCATACAGTGATATAGCTGTTCAGGTCGGATTTTTTTCACTTAGAATATGCATTTAAAGTTAATCATGTCTTTTAGCTTGATAGCTCATTTCTTTTTTATCATTGAATAAACTCCATTGTTTTGATGTACTATGGTTTGCTTATCCATTCACCTACCGAAGGACTTGGTTCATGTTTTCCTGCCATGTCTTACTAAAATAAGAAGCAACAACAATGCTCAGGCATTGCCTACAAAATAGTATGCATATACATCACATTAGATACTCATTCGCTCCTCCTTCAGATATTTTAATGCCATTCTTAGTAAAGGAAAAGTGGACACTTAAGAAAAAAGTGGTATTGAGTCATCCAAGATTTGTAGTTATGACTCCGTCTCGGGTCAGGGATCTTTGCAGCTCTCAGAATATCCATTTCCATGGACTGAATAAGTTATAACTTATCCATAATTAACTACAATAATTCTAGTTAAGCAATCTTGGAAAATTGACATTCTACCTTTTTAGTTTACCACCTGTCTGTCAGTTTGTCATACTATGGTGCTTGTGTGTTGCTGTGATGCTGGAAGCTATGCCACCGGTATTTTAAATACCAGTAGGGTCACCCACGGTGGACAGGTCTTAGTGGAGCTTCCAGACTAAGACAGACTAGAAGGAAGGCCTAGCGATCTAGTTCCAAAAATTAGTCAATGAAAACCTTATGGATCACAACAGAACATTGTCTGATATAGTGCTAGAAGATGGTTGGAAGGCACTACACAATAACCACAACGATGGACTCGAACATACCAAGGATCACGAAGATGGCGCAGGACTGGGCAGTGGTTCATTCCGTCACACATAAGGTAACCATGAGTTGGAGCTGACTTGATGGCAACCAGCAACGACAAATGTACAGAATTATGATTTCCCTATTACACTCAGCCAAGAATTCTACTAGCAATGAAGTGTGGTACTTTAAGGGCTAATCCAAGGCAGATCCAGGTGTACTGGATCAAGTGTCTTTAAATCCTGAGGTGAAGATCCCCGATGTCTTTTTTTTTTTTTTCATTTTGAGCCACCATAACCACTCTGCTGCCTAATAGACTATTAAATACTTCAGAAAGCAATTGTGACCAATCGGAGGAACCGTACACATTGTGTCATTCTCATTTCTAACCTGACACTTCAAAATTATATTGAGAGCAGGTCAAAATGTGGCTTGATTATAATTGCGATGGTTGATGCTCTGTGAACTGTCGGCCAGCCATACTTATTTCATTCATGCAGCTTTACTACAAGGTATTTCCTAGTACTTCATAAAAACCACGTTTGCGTGTTTGTTCAAATGAAAGAAGATTTGTCTCCCAGGAAAACCATTTAAACACATAGAGACTGCAATCTCATTTTCAAATATTAGGTTTCGTTTTATGACATATCATGCTGTTTAGTACAGCATATCTATATTAAAAACCACGAACAAGCCAGCCTTGTTCAGTTCTGTGCCTGTCCCTCTCTAATGTACATTTATAAAAACACAGACATATCTGATTCCACACACACTGTACAATATTTTATCGATTACAGTGAAATTTAGTTTTTTTAGTTAGATCGGGTTTCCAGAGACTGAGAAAAGAAAACATAGAAAGTGGGAAACACTGAATTTGATTATGCTAGGTCTGGGGTTTAAAAGACCTGAAATAGGGGGAGGTCTTGTACGTGGGGATAATAAAAATGGGGTTTACTAAAAAAAATTACCCTTTTACAAACCATCGGACAGAGATATCCCAAGCATGTTCCTTTATGTCTAGACAAGTAGTACACACAGAAAATTCTTGGGGAGTCTGCTGATATTTTCCATATCCTTCTCTTGCCTTTCCCCACTGCCAAGGTTTAGTTAGACCCTGACGTCTCTGGCCTGGATTATTCCAATGGTCTTCAAACTGGTCTGCCTGCTAGCTACCAGGCGTTCCTTCCCTGCAGCCAGCAAGCACTTTGCAAAGGACAAATTGACTTAAAAACCCTTAATGGCTTCTGATTGCCTGGATTTATATTACTCAAAGTTCTTTAAAGCACCCCCAAAATTATTTAAATCCAGTGATCAGATATTCACCCTAATTTTCTTTAATTTTCACATGCATTTAACTTTTCATAATGCATCTAGAAATTTGTGTTTCCTATGAGGTAAAAGGAAAAACTCCGGTGGCATAGTGGTTAAGAGCTACAGCTGCTAAGCAAAAGGTCAGCAGTTTGAATCCACCAGGCATTCCTTGGAAACTCTATGGGGCAGTTCTGCTCTGTCCTATAGGGTCACTATGAGTCAGAATCAACTCAACGGCAATGGGTTTTCTTATGAGGTAAAAATTATTTTGTTCTTCAAATAGATATCCAATTTTTTCTAGCCCATTCTCTTAAGCCATCCTTCTGTTTCCCAGGGATTTATATCTTTCTCCCACGTCATGTTTCAGACATCAGAGCCTTTTCTGGGTTCTCCATTCCATTCTGTTGTCTCGTCTGCCTATTTCTCCCAAACATAGTGCGGATGTAAGAAATGGAGGGTTTTTTTTTTTTTTTTGAATGTTTTAATATCGAGGGTTAGCTAGAGGCAATGGTAGAATTCTTGCCGCCCACGTGCGAGACCTGGGCTCCATGCCTGGCCAACGCACCTCATGCACAGCCACTTCCTGTCTGTCAGTGGGGGCTTGTGTATTGCTATGATGCCGAACAGGTTTAAGGGGAGCTTCCAGACTAAAATGGACTAGGAAGAAAGGCCTGGTGATTTACTTCTGAGAGTTAGCCAATGAAAACCCTATGGATCACAACACTTCAATCCCCAATCAATCCTGGGATAGTGCAGGACCCAGCAGCATTTTGTTCAATTGTGCAAGGGGTTGCTGTGAGTTGGGAGCTAACTCAATGGCAGCTAACAACAGCAGGGTTAGTTAACCCCTTTATTAATCTTTTCTTCTAAACTTCTTTAGCTGTTCTTTCTAGTTTATTCTTTCAGATAAAATTTAGAATCATTTTGAAGTTCCATGTTTATTGTGCTGAGATGTTGGCTGCAATTTCATTAACCCTAAAGATAAATTTTGGGATAACTTAGATCTTTACAGTGTTTGGCCTTCCCATATAGGAATATGGCCTCTCTCCCCATTTTCATCTCCTTCAGTGTTACTGATTGTCTTGAATTTGTTTTTTATATAGGTCCCACACATTTCATGGCAACCTTTTTGTAGCTGTTTCATACTTTTCATGGTATCTCAAATGCAGTCTTTTCCCATTATATTTCCTAGCTGGTTATTGCTGCTACAAAAGAAAGCTACTGACTTTTTTAATGTTTCTTTCATACTTAATGACCTTGCTGAACTCTCATCTATCCCAATATTTTTTGGTTTATTCTCATGGGTTTTCTGTGGAGATATTTTCTGAAAGTAATTTTTTTTCTCTCTCTCTCTCTTTTCCAGTACACAAAGGTCACTCTCTTCATTTCTGTTCTGGAGATCATCACACTGGCATGAACTTCCAGAATGATATGAAATGGCAAACTCAGTTTTGATCCCCCAACTTTGGTGTACCTCTCACCTCACCTCCATCTCTACCCCCAAATATCCTCACTTTTCCTGGCCTCTGAGCTTGACTCTCCTCAATGCATTCTGACACCTCTTGGTGCCATGGATAAGCACTCCCTTTTCCCACACTAACTCCACGGAGCTTCATCCACTAGTCTGTCCAGCTGCACCAGTTAAGGTTGCCAGATAAAATACAGGATGCTCAGTGAAATTTCGATTTCAGATAAACAACAAATACAGTTCTAGTATAAGTGTGTCCCATGTAATATTTGGGGTACACTTATAGTTTTAAAAAATTGTTTATCTGAAACTCAAATTTAACTGGGAATCCTGTATTTATATTTGGTAAATCCGAGCATCAGCCAATGAAAACCCTAGGGCTGGTTCCAATCCCTAAATCAAGTAAGCCAAGTTCACCTCTGTGATCCCTGATCCCACAACTGTATGTACATGTGTAATTACCATTTCTTTAATATTATGCGACAATTATAAATTTATATGGCTCTTCACCTCCCCAAACCTAGCAAGCTCATTGCCATCAAGTTGACTCTGACCCATGGCAACCCTAGGTATTACAAAGTAGAACTGCTCCATAGGGTTTCTTGGCTATAGTCTTTCCAGGGCTTTCTTCCATGACTCTTCTGGATGGGTTCAAACCACAAACCCACAGTTATTAGTTGTGCACAAAACATTTACGCCACCCAAGGACCTCATTTAATGTAGGTTTGGCGAATGAATTAAAAAAATTCATGGATGCTTGCAAGTATAACATCAAATACTTATTGACCATTATTTGAAAGACAGAGAGAAAGAGATAGCCACCATCTCTGACTCGTGGTGACCTTAAGTACAACAGAACAAAGCATTGCTCAGTCCTGTGCCATCCTCACGATTGTCAGCATATTCAAGTCCATCATTGAGGCTATTGTGCCAACCCATCTCACGGAGGATCTCCCTTGTCCTTGCTGGCCCTCTACTTCACCAAACATGATGTCCTCCTTAGCGGTTGACTCCTCCTGATGACGTGTCCAAAGCAAGCAAGTCAGACAATGTTCTGTTGTGATCTATAAGGTTTTCACGGACTAATCTTTAGAGGTAGATTGCCAAGTCTTTCTTCCTAGTCTGTCTTAGTCTGGAAGCTCTATTGAAACCTGTCCACCATGGGTAACCCTGCTGGTATTTGAAATACCAGTGGCATAGCTCCCATCATTATAGCAAGACACAAGCCACCACAGTATGACAAACTGACAGACAGGGGCTGATAACTTGAACACGTGGACTATAAAATATTTTGAAGCTTAAATCAAGGAACACACAGGTATAACGAGTCTACTCAGTACCAAAGCATCCAAGGAAAAGAGAAATGTACAACCAGTTACCAAGATTTTCAGAACTGTAATTTTTTTTTTTTTTTAATCCAGAAGGTAAATGAGTATATCACTTTATATTTTGCTATGAGGAAGAACCACAAACAAAGCACTTAAGTGGAGTCAGGAAACCTGGGATCTAATCTAAGCAGTTAGCCATCTTGGTACACTAAGTGAATTACATGAACCGTCATAGTGACTCATGCAAGTGTCACACAATTAGTAAACAAATGAGTAGGAAGAGTAAAGGCCTTTCTACTCCTCAGTCCAGCCTAGTCAAGTCCTCTTAACTGGTCTGTCTGTCTCCAGTCTCGGCAGGCTTCATGCAGTTCCAGCATCATCTTCCTAAAACACTTCAGTGCACACAGGACACTAATCAGAGCCCCTTGTTTTGCTCTCCTTGCTTGTAGAATATTGAGGAAGCTCCTTATCTCAGCCCTCTACAGTCTGCTCATTCTCTCCCTTCCCCTCCAATTCACTTGCCTATGTATGATGACCCAAAGAAGCATGTATCTCTCATGCTTTGCTTGCTCCATTCTCCCTCCTCGTGAAAACATCCTTGTCTCTTCAGTTGCCTGAGCCCTTTGTATTTGAGGGACCAACAAATGCCCTGCTCCCCTGAGAAGATATCTCTCTGACTTATCAGCCCAGATGTGATGATCGTAATGGAAGAACATGGATTTGTATAAGGGTGTACACTGTGCATTTTTATAGTACAGAAAGAAAAGAACTTAATGTCTACAAGTTGCAATATTACGTAGCTGCTTAAATTTGTTTTTCATCCATATGATGGAATATTATGTATCTATTCAAAATCAAGTTTTGGAAAAATATTTAATGATGTAAAAGAATACTCATTATCACGCGAGTATAAAAAGTATAAAACAACTACACGTATAAATTTATTTAAACACACACACATATGCATATAAAAACAAAATATTAAAGACAAATGTTAACCATTATGTTAACCATTGTTATTTCTAGATCAGAGGACTATGAGTAATGACCATTGTCTTCTTTTTAAATTTCCATGGTATCAAAATTTTATGTCACGAACATATTTTATTATCAGGGAAAACATTAAAGCAGAGAATGAGCATGAATTTATATATTTTCATACCAACCTTCTGAAGTATCTATTTTAGGTCTTGGAAGCATCAGCACTTTGAGTCAGCACGAACTCATGGTGACATCATATATAACAGTAAAAAACGTTGCCTGGGCCTGTGCTGTCTTCATAATCTTTGCTATGTTTGAGTCCACTGTTTTGGCCACCGTGTCAATCCATCTCACCTAGGGCCTCCTTCGCCTGTGCCAACCCTCCACTTTACCAGCCATGATGTCCTTCTCTAGTGCTTGTTCTTTCCTGATGATGTGTTCAGAGTAAGCAAGCCGAAGCCTCACCATTCTCACCTGTAAGGGGCATTCTGGTTTTATTTCTTCTAAGACTGATTTGTTCATTCTTCTAGCCATCCTGATTTAGCTTCTCCTAAAAACATATTGTACTTTCTCACAAACTTACTTCTGCTCACCTCCTTGCTTGAAAGGCCCATTTTCGTATAGACTGTGCTTGTCTTGTATTCTAAACTAATATTCAAATTTATTGAGCTCCACAATAATAACTGATGTTCTTTGTTAAATATTTCTGACTCTTCATCTTCTACGCACATGGAAGATTGCCTTCTTGGCCTCTCTGTGGATGGGTGGAGCCGCATGAGTATTCTGCCCAATAAGCTGGGAGAAAAAGTGACTTCCTGCTCTTCTACAATCTAGCTGGAGATAACTATTTTTATTTTTAAAATATCTAACTATCGAAGGAAGGTGTAATCATTAAGAGCTATGGCTGCTAACCAAAAGGTTGGCAGTTCAGATTTACCAGGTGCTCCTTGGAAACTCTGTGGGGCAGTTCTACCCTGTCCTGTAGGGTCACTATGAGTCAGAATCAACTCAACGGCAACAGGTTTGGTTTTTTTTAATCAAAGGAAGCTGGTTGCTGTTAGCTGCTGTCACATTGGCCTCCAATTCATGGTGAGCCCATGAACAATGGGATAAGACTGTTGTCATCCACATGGGGTTTTTGCTGGTTGATTCGTCAGAAGTAGATTACCAGGCCTTTCTTCCTAGAGGAAGCTGGTATAAGACATAAATTGGGAATGAGATATAAATTGGGAGGGAGAGGGCAAGAAATAAGGGAGCTTTCAGACTATACCTGCTTTCTTCTTCTCTGAAACAATATCTATATTGTCCCTGTTTGGGAATCAGGCACTGTTTATGATCAGAGATTATTGATTGGAAACTACTGTCATGACAGATATTTCAGAACCAATATCCAACATTTCCTCTGAGCTTTGTCCCTTTCCCTCCTCCCCAGCATAATCCCAGTACCAGTGGTTTGGGCAATTCAGTATTATACCCTTCCTGGCTTCATTCTCAAGGACCAAGACGTGTTTGGCTGCAGAAAGAGGCCTACAAACCACTGTGTTTTCATAAGAGAATGAAAAGTTTATTTCTCCACTGGTACAAAGGAGTAACTACCCTCCAAAATACTCTTAAGATCAAAGACTTCAGCTGAGCTGCTGAAGTGTTAATTGGCCAAGTACATTTGTCAAAAGTTAGTTTCTCTGTGAACCAATTAAAACAAGATAATTGGGAGTACTCAGCACTTCTAAATATTTATACCAGTCAATGCAAATATTTATTTACATATTATCGGTTTGCAATTTTTATCACTTCTGCTCTCTGCAAAGCTATTTGTAAACCATTTGGTCATTCCTCCTGATGCTTAAATTAAAATCTAAACTTATTCTAGTTAACTGACAGAAAGCTCAAATATTTTTGTTCAAATTCATTTGACAATGTGTATTTTTGACAATGTGTTTAGATTCCTCGTTTATAATGGAAAGTGATACTTTAGCCATCCTTTCAAAGGGAGATTTTCTGATTTTTGTTTTCCATAGCCAATCATTCTATTTTCCCATGTGGTATTCATTAAAGCAATTCCCAACTTTGTTGATTTTCATTATATCAATAAAGTGTTAAAACTTTCTTTCACACTTCTGCAATTGGTTAGCAGTACAAGCCCAGATTTACTTGATATCTTTTCTATTACTGTGCATCAAATCTATGTTAGTTCCAAAATACCAAGAAATTTCAGAGTCTCTTGGAATCTCTTGCTCCAGTATTGGAATAGTAACCCTCCTTGTCCCCTCATAAGTCCTCTCTCCAGCCACACATCTCTAAGCCACCTCAAAGCACATTTCCACACATACCTTTCTCACCATTTAAAAATTTCTGTTTACCTGTTGTATTTCCCTTTCCTGTTATCTTTAATAAATAAGGTTCCTCATGACTTTTGAAAGCTAATAAAAAATACTTGCATTCAAATATTTAAAACTGTTTTTTTTCCTGTTATAGATGATATTCAAGTTAATAATGGAATTAAAAAAAATTTTAAATGGAATTAAGAAAATAATGGAAAAATGAAAAATTCCCACCATATAAGAATAGCCCCTTAAGTGGCGGGAATTTTTCAGTTTTCCATTATTTTTTTATTCCACTTAAAAAATTTTTTTCCTCCACTTAAGAATAGCTCCCTCCCCTCCCCACCCCGCCAAGTGTCTGTCAGTTTGTCCTACTGTGGGGGCTTGTGTGTTGCTGTGATGCTGGAAGCTATGCCACCAGTATTCAGATACCAGCAGGGTTACCCATGGAGGACAGGTTTTAGCTGAGCTTCCAGACTAAGACAGACTAGGAAGAAGGACCCAGCAGTCTACTTCTGAAAAGAATTAGCCAGCGAAAACCTTATGAATAGCAGCGGAACATTGTCTGATATAGTGCTGGAAGGCGAGCCCCCCCAGTTGGAAGGCACTCAAAAGACGACTGGGTAAGAACTGCCTCCTCAAAGTAGAGTAGAACTTAATGACGTGGAGTAAAGCTTTTGCGGCCTTCATTTGCTGATGTGGCGCAATTCAAAATGAGAAGAAACAGCTGCAAATATCTGTTAGTAATCAGAACCTGGAATGTACAAAGTATGAATCTAGGAAAATTGGAAATAATCAAAAATGAAATGGAACACACAAACATTGATATCCTAGGCATTAGTGAGCTGAAATGGACTGGTATTAGCCATTTTGAATCAGACAATCATATAGTCTACTATGCTGGGAATGACAACTCGAAGAGGGATGGTGTTGCATTCATCATCAAAAAGAACATGTCAAGATCTATCTGGAAGTACAACGCTGTCAGTGATAGAAAAATATCCATATGCCTACAGGGAAGACCAGTTAGTACGACTATTATGCAAATTTACACACCAACCACTAAGGCCAAAGATGAAGAAACAGAAGATTTTTATCAGCTGCTAAAGCCTGAAATTGATCGAAAATGCAGTCAGGATGCATTGATAATTACTGGCGATTGGAATGAGAAAGTTGGAAACAAAGAAGGATCGGTAGTTGGAAAATATGGCCTTGGTGATAGAAACAATGCCAGAGATCAAATGATAGAATTTGGCAAGACCAATGACTTCTTCATTGCAAATACCTTCTTTCACCAGCATAATGGCCACTGTACACAAGAACCTCACCAGATGGAACACACAGGAGTCAAATTGACTACATCTGTGGAAAGAGACAATGGAAAAGCTCAATATCCTCAACCAGAACAAGGCCAGGGGCCGACTGTGGAACAGAACATCAATTGCTCATATGCAAGTTCAAGGTGAAACTGAAGAAAATCAGAGCAAGTCCATGAGAGCCAAAATATGACCTTGAGTATAGGGATATATACTAAATTTTAGAGGCCATCTGAAGAATAGATTTGACGCATTGAATACTAGTGACTGAAGACCAGACGAGTTATGGAATCACATCAAGGACATTATACATGAAGAAAGCAAGAAGTCATTGAAAAAACAGGAAGGAAAAAAAAAGACCAAGATGAACGTCAGAGGAGACTCTGAAACTTGCTCACGAATGTCAAGCAGCTAAAGCAAAAGGAAGAAATGATGAAGTAAAAGAACTGAACAGAAGGTTTCAAAGGGTGGCTAGAGGAGACAAAGTAAAGTATTATAATGACATGCGCGAAGAGCTGAAGATGGTAAACCAGAAGGGAAGAACACGCTCAGTGTTTCTCAAACTGAAAGCCTTGAGTTGCAATAGTGAAGGATTCTATGGGGAAAATATTAAACGACACAGGAAGCGTCAAAAGACGATGGAAGGAATACACAGAGTCATTATACCAAAAAGAATTAGTCAATGTTCAACCATTTCAACAGGTAGCATTTAAGCTGGAACCAATGGTACTGACCGAAGAAGTCCAAACTGCACTAAAGGTATTGCCAAAAAACAAGGCTCAGGAATTGACAGAATATCAATTGAAATGTTTCAACAAACAGATGCAGCGCTGGAGGTGCTCACTCGTCTATGCCAAGAAATATGGAAGACAGCTTCCTGGCCAACTGACCGGAAGAGATCCATATTTATGCCTATTCCCAAGAAAGGTGATCCAACCAAATGTGGAAATTATAGAACAATATCATTAATATCACACACAAGCAAAATTTTGCTGAAGATCATTCAAAAAGGGCTGCAGCAGTATGTCGACAGGGAACTGCCAGAAATTCAGGCCGGTTTCAGAAGAGGACGTGGAACCAGGAATATCACTGCTGATGTCAGATGGATCCTGCCTGAAAGCAGAGAATACCAGAAGGATGTTTACCTGTGCTTTATTGACTATGGAAAGGCATTCGACTGTGTGGATCATAACAAATTATGGATAACATTGCCAAGAATGGGAATTCCAGAACACTTAGTCGTGCTCATGAGGAACCTTTACATAGATCAAGAGGCAGTTGTTTGGACAGAACAAGGGGATATTGATTGGTTTAAAGTCCGGAAAGGTGTGCATCAGGATTGCATCCTTTCACCATACCTACTCAATCTGTGTACTGAGCAAATAATCCGAGAAGCTGGACTCTATGAAGAAGAACGAGGCATCAGGATTGGAGGAAGACTCATTAACAACCTGCGTTATGCAGATGACACAACCTTGCTTCCTTAAAGTGAAGAGGACTTGAAGCACTTAATAATGAAGATCAGAGACCACGGCCTTCAGTATGGATTGCACCTTAACATAAAGAAAACAAAAATCCTCACAACTGGACCAATGAGCAACATCATGATAATGGAGAAAAGGCTGAAGTTGTCAAGGATTTCATTTTCCTTGGATCCACAATTAATATCCATGGAAGCAGCAGTCAAGAAATCAAGACACATTGCATTGGGTAAATCTGCTGCAAAGGACCTCTTCAAAGTGTTGAAAAGCAAAGATGTCATCCTGAAGACTAAGGTGCACCTGACCCAACCCATGGTATTTTCAATGGCATCATATGCATGTGAAAGCTGGACATTGAATAAGGAAGACCGAAGAAGAGTTGATGCCTTTGAATTGTGGTGTTGGCGAAAAATATTGAATATACCATGGACTGCCAAAAGAAAGAACAAATCGGTCTTGGAAGGATTGTAGCCAGAATGTTCCTTACAGGCAAGGATGGCAAGACTGCATCTTACATACTTTGGACATGTTGTCAGGAGGGATCAGTCCCTGGAGAAGGACATCATGCTTGGCAGATACAGGGTCAGCAGAAAAGAGGAAGACCCTGAACGAGGTGGGTTGACACAGTGGCTGCAACAATGAGCTCAAGCATAACAACGACTGTGAGGATGGTGCAGGACCAGGCAGTGTTTCATTCTGTTGTGTATAGGGTCGCTATAAGTCGGAACAGACTTGACAGCACCTAATAAAAACAACAAGAATAGCCCCAGTGTACCTTTCGATGCATTTCCATCTATAATTCTGTCTGTGCATAATATATTGTTTGCTTTTATGTTTTTATGTAATTCTGATAATATTCGATATTCAGTTTTATCCCATTTTATTTTCACTTACTTATTATAAGCATTTCCTGCATAAATAAAAAAAAAACCAAACCCACTGCTGACGCGACCCTATAGGACAGGGTAGAACTGCCCCACAGATTTTCCAAGGAGCACCTGGTGGATTGAAACTGCCAACCTTTTGGTTAGCAGCCATAGCACTTAACCACTACACCACCAGGGTTTCCATTTACTACAGGTAATTACATAACTACAACTCTCAATAAAGATTATTTTTTTAAATCCTTGTTGGATGGATGTTCCATGATTTAGTTCTACAACCTCTTATTGTACTTTAGAAACATAGGGTGGAATTTGATGGATGAATTGGACTACTTAATTCCCCTTCCTGCTGATAGAAAATATTCACAGAGAAAAGCAAAGTGGCAGATGGGATGCAAGAACCAGATCCGTACCGTGATTATCAGCTGTGGATCATAACAGAGTCCTAACTGTTATCTGCGAGAGAAGAGAAATATTTTGAGAAGAGAGAAAATGTTGTTGGTTTCAGCTTTGCAAAAAAATTCCTACGTAGAATCCATGGCCTGGGTGCATAAACAAGATGTTAAGATGCTCATTGTAACCCTGTGATTTCCATGTCCCTGGGGCAGGGAGGTGGGTGGGAATAGCTCAAGGGTCCTGCTTCCCTTCTTGGAGACTGGCCTTTGAGTCACCTCTGTCTACTTGGAGAATTAAGAAAATTGCAAAGGCAGCCCCACCTCCGGATCTTGCTGTGGCTCAGTTCTATACTGCATGTTCTAAGCCTTTTAGTTCCCATTCCCTGGTTGAGCCTTGCATGACTGCCGTGCTCCCCAGTGCTGGATCATGGCTGGGCTCCTTAAAATGACCCAGCTTCCTCTCCTTCTTGGAGCACTGTGCAAGGCACATGTTTAAGCAGGGTTCATGGCTTTGACTTCGCCAGTCTCCATCTCTTGCTCTCCTTTTTTGTATTTGTCTATAGCAGGATCCCAGGAGGCAGTGCTTATCGGTCTATTGCCTTTGCCTCCTATACTGGATTTCTCTAGAACGATTCTCTGAAGTAGCCCCTGAACAGGCAGCATCAGCATCACCTGGGAATGTGTTAGAAATGCAGAGTCTCAGGCTCTACCCAGACCTACTGAATCAGAATGGGTGGGGCCCAGCAGTCTGGGTTTTGACAAGCCTTCGGGGTAAATCTGATGTTCCGTGAGTTTAAGAACCACTGCTATGGAAACCCTGGTGGCGTAACGGTTAAGTGCTACGGTTGCAGACCAAGAGATCGGCAGTTCAAATCCGCCAGGAGCTTCTTGGAAACTCTACGGGGCAGTTCTACTCTGTCCTATAGGGTCACTATGAGTCAGAATCGACTCGACGGCAGTGGGTTTGGTTTTTTTGGTTTTGGTCAGGGTAAATCTGATT
Organism: Elephas maximus indicus; assembly: GCF_024166365.1. Taxonomy (NCBI): domain Eukaryota; kingdom Metazoa; phylum Chordata; class Mammalia; order Proboscidea; family Elephantidae; genus Elephas; species Elephas maximus. The sequence continues at coordinate 37,906,465 of NC_064837.1, read as the reverse complement.
TTTGCTGAGTTTGAGAACTACTGCTGTAGACCTGTCTCCGTGCGATGTATCTCTCTTGCCCACACGTTGATCTCAGTGGGAACTTATCCTCAACGGACCTTCAAACGGAAACACTTGTAGCAAGGTAGTACATCCCTTACCACGTGCTCATCCACAAAAACTGGGCTTTCCGTATTTTTTTTAATAGTTGTTGTTGTTTTTTTTTTTTTAGTGCAGCCTTAGGTTTATGGAAAAATTGCTCAGGAAGTACAGAGAGTTCTCACGTACCCTCTCCTCACTCCCTGGTGCCAACTTTCTCCTATTATCGACACCTTGCATTAGTGTCCTACGTTGACACCATTGATGAACCAATATTGGTACATTCTTAGTAACTAAAGTCCATGGTCTAGAGTTTGTGTTGTGCAGTCCTATGGGTTTTGACAAGTGCTTACTGTCATATACCCACCCTTACAGCCACATGCAGAATAGTTTCAGTGCTCTCAAGATGACCTGTGCTTCCCTCCCTCGTCCCCTAAACCCTTGGTAGCCACTGATCTTTTCACTCTTTCCAGAGTTGTTGTTTTTTTTTTTTTCCTTTTTCAGAATGTCATATAGTTGGAACCATTACAGTATGGAGCTTTTGCAGATTGATTTCTTTCACTTAGTCGAACCAAAAGACCAAGCCCGTTGCCATCAAATCGATTCCAATTCATAGAGACCTTATAGGACAGAGTAGAACTGCCCCATAGGGTTTCCAAGGAGCAGCTGGTAAATTCAAACCACAGACCTTACGGTTAGCAGTCGAGCTCTTAAACACTGTACCACCAGGGCTCCTTTTACTTAGTAGTATACATTTAAGATTCTTCCATGTCTTTTTGTAGTTTGATAGCTCATTTCTTTTTATCACTGAATAATACCCATTGTATGGATGTACCACAGTTTGTTTATCCATTCAGCTATTGAAGGGCATCTTGGTTGCTTCCTTTCCTTGGTTTCACCCAGGCCTTGAGTGGTAGTAAGAACATTATTCATCTCCACTACCTCCATCCCTACCACAGTGGCAAGTGCCTCTAGTATTTCATTTGTGTCTCTCATTCCACGCTCTCTTTCCATGAACTCAGCTCTTTTTAAAATGCGATATGCTTCTTAATTTGGCTGCCTACCTCTTCTATATGTGTTGCTAATACCCTTGGCTAGATCGCAGAGCTTTCCCTCATTTCTCATTCTCTTTGCTTTCAGCCCCATTGGTTTGTTTCCCTCACGATGCTATTCCAGATTTTGTCCTTGAAACCCCCCCACCCCTTAATAAGACATGTGCAGTCAGTAATTTCAGAAGCTGCCAGTACATCAATAGTTCAAACGAATCTTGTCCTCGTTTAGCTCCCCCAGTAGGATAATTCCACCCAAGGTGTCTTCCATCGCCTCAACATCTGACTCCATTTGTACTCATACGTTGTAGCCCGGCCTGGCTTCCTTCAGGTCAGGGTTCCTCAGGGTCAGCACTGCTGACATTTTGGACTAGATAATTCTTTGTCATGGAGGGCCATTCTGTGCGTTGTAGGATGTTTAGCAACCGATAGTGCCATCTCGACACTAATGAAATAACCCCAGAAGGTTTCTACTCAGATCTTCCCAGTTTTCCCTCACTTGTTGTTAGCTGCTGTCGAGTTGGCCCTTAACTCATGGTGACCCTATGCGCAATGGGATCAGATCTTTGTGATCCGTAGGATTTTCACTGGCTGATTTTTTTTTTTTTTGCCTCAATGTCAGTCTTCTAGATGTGGTCCTGACAGGGTCCTTGATTTTTCTCTTCCCATAGTGTATGGAGATGGGTGCTATGATAGCTTTTCTGTAAAAAATCTTATTTATATCCATATCTACATAGATGCATATGCAAAAAAGAAAAATAAAAAGGACAGGCCACTGTTCACTGTATAAATTTAACACTAGGTTAATGCCAAGCAAGTAGTGAGATAATGAATGGTCTTCATTTCCCTCTTTATAATTTTATGTACTTTCTGAATTTTCTTTAGTGAGCATGTTATTTACATAATTTAAAAAAAAACTTTTCAAAATGGTCTAAGGAGGGGAGAGACAGAAACAGGAAGATATAGTTACGGGTTTATTGCAACAATCCAGCAATGGAGTGGCAAATCTCATTCTTGCCTACAGTCGTGATATGGGACTACTGACCTCTCCTCATCTCACGCTGTCCTCCCTCCTAATCATTGGCTTTCTTTCGGGACCTCAAACAGGCCAAGCTCTTCCCTGCCTCAGGACTTTTGCACAAGCGGTGCTTCCTACCCAGAATGACCTTCCCCTCTCCTTTTCTACTAGCTGCTCCATCTCAATTTTCAGGTCACAGCTTAAATATTACTCCCTGATAAACATCCTTAATCTGATACCCCAGATGAGATCAATACCCTCTATATCTGTGGGCAAGATTCATCATAATTCTTATGGTTTCAATTTTCTATGAGTTAAAAAAAAAAGGACTGAGGAAATTTTCCAAAATTCTAATAGTGGATGTCTTTCAGCGATAGAACTGTGGCTACACTTTTTTGTTTGTTCATTTTGTTTATTTTCTAACTTCTGTATTTTCCAAGTTATCCTCGATTAAAATACATACCTTGTAATAAAGTTGTTGTTAGCCGCTGTCCAGTCAGTTCTGACTCCTGGCGACCCCATGTGTGTAGAGTAGAACTGCTCCAAAGGGCTTTCAAGGCTGTGACCTTTCAGAAGCAGATCACCAGGCCTGTCTTCCGAGGCACTTCTGAGTGGGTTCGAACCTCCAACCTCTTAGCTAGTAGTAAAGCACTTAACCTTTTGCGCCATCCAGGAACTCCTTGTAATGGAGTAATTCCAGGTAATAAGGGGGTATGAGGAATGGCAGTGAGTGACTCGAATGAATGGAAATGAAGACCACTGGCTGCTGGAAATCATTGAACTGTGGGCCAGGAAACCTAATAGGTCATCAATGAATGTGAATATTAAAATTACCAAGAAAGGTAAGAAAGAAGAGGGAAATTGTGAGCCACATGCTGGAATAAGCAGGAAGGCAGAGGCGTGACATGGAGGCAATCGATGAGAAAGGGTAAAAAAAGAAAGAAAGAAAGAAAGAAAATTGCCATTGAGTCATTCTGACTTACAGTGGCCCTACAGGACAGAGGAGAACTGCCCCCATAGAGTTTCCAAGGCTGTTATACTTACGGAAGCAGACTGCTACATCTTCTCCTTTAGAGTGGCTGTTGGGTCTGAACCACCAGCCTTTAGGTTAGCACCTGAGCACTTTAACCACTGTGCCACCAGGGCTCCTTTGATAAAGGATAGGATGTGGAAAGGGGGATATAAGTAATCATGTGGAGCAAGTTTCAACATAACGAAGAGTCTGGAAGGGCCACTACCACTCAAGGACAGATGGCTTTCTGCCCCTTATGCAGTTGCACTTTGGAAGTAGTAACAATAGTGACATCCTTTGGAGCTGTCTGTTGAGGAAACTTGGAAAGCCCAGTTTCCATTAATATGAGGTGGCTAAGACAGATGCGAGTTTTCTCACCTTAAAACAGGGATCCAGGAAAGCACAATGAAAGAGGCAAGACAAGGAAGGTGGAGTGGCATGGACTCAAGAAGCAGGGCAGCTGATTGAGACAGAAAAGAAGGGTGTAAGAAGAGTTGAAGTATAGATTTTCACTTAGCACAGGAGGCATGATTAGCATGGATGAGGAATCAGAAGTTTGGGAAGCTGGCTGGGCACGGACAGGGCTGGCATCATGGGTGTACGACCTGTGCAGTTGCAGAGGGCCCCACACTTAGAAGAATCCCATGGTTGGCCACCATTTTGAAATTCCTAATAATTTTAGAACAACGGGCTCCACGTTTTCATTTTTGCACTGAGCCCCACAAATTATGTCACCAGTTTTGGGCACAGAGATTGGTGATAGAGACAGAGTGGGTGTGAGAGGCTTCTGGGCAGACAGAATCTCCTTGTTGGGGAAACCCAAAGGTTCATTCATTTACCTGCTATTTACTGAATAGCCGGTATGTGTTGAACACTCTGCTAGACGCTGCAGAAGATATAAAGATGAGTAAAAAGTTGCCTGGGTCCATGCTGTGGTTCATGAGGAATTTGGGCCATTGCTTTCCTGTTGGAAGTGTTTTGAGCAATATTAATTGAGATTACCTTTCGTGAGAAAGGGCTTCAACATGCTTATTTATGGATTTTACATACGTGGATTTTGAAATTTTTTGTAAGTGACTTCTGAGGAAAGTTTCATTAAAATTGATAGCTAGATGTGTGAACACTGGCCATTGATCACCTTTCATATTATTTACAACAGGTTGGAAAGATACTGGGTTCATTGCCAGAACCATCACTTAGATATTTGGATAATTAATCCTTAGAAATTCATTATTTAATTGTAAGTTTTGGACAGTAGCCTATGAGAGATGAAAGGGTTCTATGATTCTGCCTTGTCAGCTGACAGAAGATAGAGATCTGAAATGAAATGTTTGAAAGAACAAAAAATATTCTGAGCCAGATAATGATTTAATGATGTCATGGAGAAAAGATTTGAATGTAAGTGGAACTTGAAGACATCCTTGGAGTGAACCCTTAGTCAAATAGCTTTTATTCTGCTTTTTAATTTATTTTTATTCTAGGCTTGAAGCTACTAGAGCAAAAGTCAGAGACCCCTCAAAATGTCAGTGTCAGCTTACTGGGGAGAGGTGGTTCCCATAGACAGTGGGCTCAGCTAGAAGCAGCACAGAATTAGGAGCCAAAAGACCCAAGCTCTATTCTTAAAGAGAGCAGTCTGACCCTCTGGACCTCAGTTTCCCCATTTGTAAAGAAAGGCATGAAGTGAAATGATCCCACATTTTTAATGATGGCACTCTCTATGCAGGGAGTTGACCCAGGTCCAGCCTAAAGACCGTTTCTGGTCCCCTCCACTTCAGAAATTAAGCATCCCACAGAATAATTAAGCTTATTGGTAATTCTAATTAAATAAGTTATTCTCAAAGAATACATTTTTATTGTAGGATGTGAAAGTAGAGGGAAAAAGAGGAAAATATAAGAAGCAAGAACATTGTTGTTGTTAGGTGCCTTCAAGTCAGTTCCAACTCATGGTAACCCTATGTATAACAGAACGAAACGCTGGCCAGTCCTGAGCCATCCTCACAGTCATTGCTATGTTTGAGCCCATTGTTGCAGCCAATGTGTCAGCACATCTCATTAAGGGTCTTCTTTTTTTCATTGACCCTGCTTTACCAAGCGTGATGACCTTCTCCAGGGCCTGGTCTCTCCTGATCACAAGTCCAAAGTACATGAGACGAAGTCACTTCTAAGGAGCATTCTAGCTGTACTTCTTCCAAGACAAGTTTGTTTGCTCTTCTGGCACTGCATAGTATATTCAGCATTCTTTGCTAACATCGTAATTGAAAGCCATCAATTCTTCTTTGGTCTTCCTTATTCCTGTCCAGCTTTCACATGCATATGAGATGGTTTAAAATACCACGGCTTGGGTCAGGTGCACCTTAAGTCCTCAAAGTGACATCTTTGCTTTTTAACATTTTAAAGAGATCTTTTGCAGCACATTTGCCCAAGGCAATATGTTGTTTTAATTCTTGACTGTTGCTTCCATGGACATTGATTGTGGATCTGAGTAAAATAAAATATTTAACAACTTCAGTCTTTTCTCCATTTATCACGATGTTGCTTATTGGTCCAGTTGTGAGGATTTTTGTTTTATTTATGTTGAAGTGTAATCCATACTAAAGGTTGTAGTCTTTGATTTTCATCAGTAAGTGCTTCAAGTCCTCTTCACTTTAAGTAAGCAAGGTTGTGTCATCTGCATATTGCAGATTGTTAATGAGTTTTCCTCCAATCCTGATGCCTTGTTCTTCTTTATATAATCCATCTTCTTGAATTATTTGTTCAGCATGCTGATTGAATAAGTATGGTGGAAGAATACAACCCTGACGGACCCTTTTCTGATTTTAAACCACGCAGCGTCCCCTTTTTCTGTTTGAATGACTATGTCTTGGTATATGTACAGGTTCCACATGAGCACAATTAAGCATTCTAGAATTCCCACCCTTTGCAATGTTATCCATAATTTGTCTGGTCCACACGGCTGAATGCCTTAGCATAGTTAATAAAGCACAGTTGAACATCTTTCTGGTATTCTCTGCTCTCAGCCAAGCAATAACATCCACATCTTATTTCAAATCTGCCACTTGCTGTCTAATCTTGGAATGGTCATGACTCTCACCAAGCCCTGTTTCCTTCCCTATTAAGCTGAGGCTGATGATAGACCTATTCAGTCTTCAAAAGGTAGTGTAAGGATTGTAGGAGATGATATATGTGAAAACATTGTGTAAGCTTAAAAACTTTGTGCAAGGTGCTCCCAACCAAAATGCAAGCCCCTTGATCACTTCTTGACCATCCCTCATACCTAATACTGTGCCTGGAACAAAGGAGACATTCATAAATACTGAATTAATTAATGCAAATAATGAAACATTTTCCCCAAAGCTATGTTAACCCAGTGGGAACATTAATAAAATTAAATATGTAAATATAGATTATATTCATTCATCTGTGTGTATACATAGCCTGTCAATGAAAAGCCTAAAATTAATGAAAAGTGGCAAAATTATGAGCATTTTTCAGAAAAATTGAGATGCCATTAAAACGACTTACTGTGATTTGTTAAAATGAAAATGAAACAAAAGCATGTGCAGTGTGTGATAAATTTATACAAGCTTTTTAAAAGTTCAGTGGTAACCAGGCTTAAGCCTATACCAAGAGCAACTTTAAATGGTCAAAACACATTCAGAAAAATCCTTAGAACAGTTAAGACAGTTAGAAGCCTGGATATAATTTGAAGTGACTGAAAACGTGGAAGAAGGTCATCTGAGGGTGCCCTAGTAACCCCTCTCTCCCAGCTCCCAGCTGGAGTGACTAAATGATTTGGAAAACAATGACCTGGGCGTGGAAGAAGCTCAGTTCAGAGAAAATCCCAGACCCCCTGGCTTGCAGGATTTTGGAGGTGGTGCAGAGTTGGTTCAAATCTACCAGCCACTCTGTAGGAGAAAAGATCTGGACATCTGCTCCTGTAAAAATTTCAGCCTAGGAAACCCTGTGGGGCAGTTCCACTCTGTCCTATCGGGTCACTATGCATCAGAATAGACTCACAGTACACAACAACAACAGCAGAGTGGGCCAGTGGGCAGGGAGGTGTGAGCCCTCAGCAGCCTGGAAGGATGCCTGCCTCTCAGGAAACAGGGGGCAGAGGACTCTTATTTCTCTTTAGGCTGCGGGGCCCACTCAGGGAGCCTACATCCTTACTACGCAGAGCATGGCCTGTGGACCAGCAGCATCAGCATATCTTGGGAGTTTGTAAGAAATGCAGAATCTCAGTCCCCACCCCAGGCCTGCTGAATTAGCATCTTCATTTGATGAGATCCCAGGTGATCCGCGTGCACAGGCAAGTATGAGATGCACCAGCCTAGCGGACGCCCCAGCAGAACTGCCCGTCGTCAGTTGGGGATGGCTGAGGAAGAGCTAAACTACTCTCTTTTTTAAGTAACTTGAAGAGAGCTGCTACCTTCTGCACGTACCTGAGAAACTGGAGGCCTCCCCACACCACTGAGTTGAGGGGCCCTCATCTACCAACCTGCTCACCAGGAGAACCTTTCTTCTTTACCTCTTATGGAGTCCCTGGGTGGTACAGACATGCTCAGCTGCTCACTGAAAGGTTCAAGTCCTGCTCACCGAAAGGTTCAAGTCCTGCTCACCAAAAGGTCGAAGGTTCAAGTCAAGCTAGAGCCACCTTGGAAGAAAGCTCTGGTGACCTGCTTTTGAAAAATCAACCACCGCAGCCCCTCGGGAGCAGAGCTCTGCTCGGACACACATGGGGCCGCCGTGCGTCAGATGCAGCCCCTTGGGAGCAGAGCTCTGCTCTGACACACGTGGGGCCGCCGTGCGTCAGATGCAGCCCCTTGGGAGCAGAGCTCTGCTCTGACACACGTGGGGTCGCCATGCGTCAGGTGCAGCCCCTTGGGAGCAGAGCTCTGCTCTGACATACGTGAGGTCGCCGTGCGTCAGATGCAGCCCCTTGGGAGCAGAGCTCTGCTCTGACATACGTGGGGTCGCCATGCGTCAGATGCCCCTTGGGAGCAGAGCTCTGCTCTGACATACGTGGGGTCGCCGTGCGTCAGAATCAACTCAGTGGTGACTGGTTGGTTACCTCTCAACACCCGCAAACCCACTGCTGCTTAGCAGACCGCTCCAACAGCCTATCTGTACCCCTCCCCTCAAAGGGGCAGAAAGATCTGGAAGTGTGCAGACAAGTAACAGTGGGTAGAGAAAACGCTCCAGGCCTTGAAGGTGACTCAGTAGTTTGAAGGAGAAAAGAACAACGTGAATAATCAGGACCGTGGCTCTCTGTGAGGTAGCCTTAAAGGAAGAAATAAAAAGAACCCTAAAAGAAAATAATGCAAATTCCTAGGGAGACCAGAGAAATTATTAAAAAGGAGCAATCTGAGAAAAGGAAAGAGTTCTAGGAACTCAAAAACATTGTTGAAAATTGAATTAGGTATCTCGAAGTGCAGGTGGAGGAATTATCACACAGAGGAAAAAAACTCAAAGAAATAGAAATTATGAGTGAAAAAGTGATGGATACGCATGGAGAGTATGACCTATTGCTGGTAGAGGGTGAATAGGTTCAACCTTCTTGAAGAGTGATTTGGAAATCTCCACCTAACATTAAAGTGCATATGCCCTGTTATAAAGAACAGATAATTCCAATAATCTCTTCTCTAGTACAAGGGCAAGGGTTTGTAAAAAAACAAATGTTTAAAATGCTTGTTCATTGCAAACTGATTTTATTAGCAGAAGATTACACACAACCTAAATGTTCATCAGTACAGGATTGGTTACATAAGTTTGAGCATGTGTGTGTAATGGATTCCTATTTAGCCACTAAAAACAATGTAATTGTTCTTGTTGTGTGCTGTCTAGTAGATTCCAGCTCCTAGAGACCCTATATGACAGGGTGGAATTGCCCCATAGAATTTCCATGAGGAAATCTATATACACCAACTTGGAATGTATGTCCACAAAAATATCATTAGGAGAACGAAGGAATATGCTGGAAAATTATACAGCATGAACTCCTTTGTGTTGAAGAAATTAAACTGTATACACGTATATGTCTAAAGGAACGCACATGTACGTGTGTTTGAATAGCCCGGAAAACAATTTAGAATGAGACCCTCCCCCGCTGTCGATGGGAATTCCCTCTGGAGAATGGGGCTGAAGTGTGAGGCAAGGCTTTTACTCTTCACTTCAAATTCTTTCTTCAAGAAAGTTGAACCTATTATGTACTTCAGAATAAATCTCTTTCGTTTTGTTTTAGTCCTCTTCTGTATTTTCCAAATTTCTGTAATGAAAATTGCTTATTTAATTGATTTTTTAAACTGCTAAAAAGCTAGAAAGCAATCAAAACGCAAGCAGCCATTTGTAAGTAAACATGATGAAGGAAAACAGTGGGAGGGTTCCCTGAGGTCTCAGCAAAGGCACAGAGTCAAGGCTAGAGAAAAACAGGGAAATTTCAATATCATAAGGGATGCAAGAGGAAATGGTAAGAAAATTCTTAAAACACCAGCAAAGAAATTAAAAAAAAAAAAAAAAAAAAGCAAAAAGCTACTCTGAGCAAAATTAATCACAGTCATAAGTCAGAATTCACTTGAAGGCAATGGGTTTGGTTTTCTGGGTCAAATTAAGACCCAAAGTCAGAGCCAGAAGAGGCTGGAGACTGCATGTGACCCTCTTCTAATTGTGTTTAAGGAACTAGTGTAGAATGTTTTGAACCAAATGGAAGATGCAATTCTTTGTGCAGTAATGTTTCAGTTTGGACTTACAAACAATCATAGCTATCACGTATTGGGCGCTTAGAGTAGGCGGGGTCTCTGCCAAATGCACTATGTACATTATGCCCTTTAGCCAGCACAGCAATTTTAAGAGTGGTGCTACTATTATTTCTATTTTATAGACAAAGGCATTGAGACTTAAAGAGGTTAAATAACTTGCTAGAGGCCACACTAGAGGTCAATGGAAGAACTGAGACTTGAACTCCTGGCACTCTGTTAGCAATGTCTCTTCCCCCAGAGTGGAAGCCATGGCAGAGGCCCTTGAGCTGTTAACATCAAGTCCCTGTGCCGGCAGCACAAAGCTTCAGGTTTAAAGGACACTTGTCCAAAGTGAAGAAGTGATCCACCATTCACAAGCTATTATTACCCGACAATTTCCCAGGTAATTTAAAAGACAATTGTAAGGCAAATTAATGGTTTCCAGCACTCCAGGAAATGTGTAGAATAAAGGATAGATACTCCTATCACTCAAACCAAAATAAAACCAGATTTGTTGCCATTGAGTTGATTTTGACTCATAGCGACCCTATAGGACAAAGCAGAACTGCCCCATAGGTTTTCCAAGGCTGTAATCTTTACAGAAGCAGCCTGCCACATCTTTCTCCCTTGGAGCAGCCGGTGGGTTCGAACCACCAACCTTTCGGTTAGCAGGAGAACGCTTAACCACTGTACCACCAGGGCTTCTTTATTCCTATCATGGCATTAAACAAATAAGTAAAATTAACATAAAACAAATTTCATTCAGTGTTTGGAATAAGAAGGTGAGAGCCGCTTCACCTCAGAGTTGATAATCTTGGACGTGTAGGAACTAGCTTATTATATATCTGAGAGTTGTTGTTGTGATGTGCCATCAAGTCAATTCCAGCTCATAGCAACCCTATATGGCAGAGTAGTACTGCCCCCATAGGGTTTCCTAAACTGTAATCTTCATGAAAGGAGTCCTTGTGGTTCAGTGGTTCAGCGCTTGGCTGCTAACTGAAAGGTCGGTGGTTCAAACCCACCAGCCTGTCTGTGGAAGAAAGATGTGGCAGTCTGCTTCCGTAAAGATTTACAGCTTTGGAAACCCTAGGGAGCATTTCTACTCTGTGCTATAGGAATGCTAGGAGTCAGAATCGACTCAAAGGCAACGGGTTTAATCATTACAGAAGCAGATCACTAGGTCTTTTCTCCTGCGGAGCAGTTGGTGGGTTCAAACGCAGACCTTTCGGTTAACAGCCTAGCCCTTAACCATTGTGCCAGCGGGGCTCCTCGTCTGTCCTTTAGTGAGTGTGAGTTGTAGGCTATGGATCACAACCAGGTGGGATCAGCCACAGAATCCAGGGTGAGAAATCCAAATAATGGATGGTATGGTGAAACCCCTGGTTGAGCACTTTGGTCTAGAGATCAGCTGCTCCAGGGCTTTTAGTGGCCAGCACAGATAGAGGCAGATCTCTGTAATCCTCAGAGTTCATATGGGAGTGAATTCTTGACTAGGGGACCAAAGATGGCATCCAAGGGCTTTGAAAAGTTCCCTTCCAGTACAGCTGCTACTGACTCCAGCCCTTGGGTTACCACAATTCCAGTATGGGGACCGGCACACCCACTGAGGGAACTGTAAGGAGTACTAGCTGTACACAGTACATAGCAGAGAGCCAAGAGGCACCTAGCATCTCTCCTGAGGGGGAGCAGAGAGGCTGGGCTTCCCTGACTGAGGTTTTCTAGTGTTGGTATAAGAAGAGTCTCATCCATGATCCTTTAAACGTTCCCACCCGGTAGAAGAATGTGTAAAATAACGTAGTGATGGTTTTAGTCTTTGCGTGTCTCACAGGAGCCAGGTTGCTCCTGCCCAGGATCTGTGACCTTAATAATGTCACCTTGCCTGATGTGTTCCACATGCCCCATTTGCCTTCTGGGGTAAAAAGATTACCTCCCTCGGGTTCTTGGGAGGAATAACCGAATTAGTACATGTAAAAGCACTCAGCAGTGTTAGCTGTTATTAGCATTAAATATGAATTTTTATTTCAATGTCATCTCAACACTTCTACAAATTAGACTTGCCTGACCTCTCTGTCTAGATCAGATCACTAAATATCAGCTTCCCTTCTCACGCTGACTACCTCAGTAATTTGGCAAATTTACATTGTGATGGGGTCACTCCAAACTGTCTAGTTGTCCCTCCATCCAGAGGAGAAATTCATCATGAGAGCAGGAAATGTATTATTAGGGGCTAGCACAGTGCCCTGCACACACCAGGAACTCAATGAACGTATGGTGAATGAGTTAATTAATATTTTTAAGGGTTCTCTTTCTTAGAAGGAGCCCTGATGACCCAGTGGTTAAGAGCTCAGCTGCTAACCAAAAGGTCAGCAGTTTGAATCCACCAGCTGCTCCTTAGAAACCCTATGGGGTAGTTCTATTCTGTCCTATAGGGTTGGCATGAGTCTGAATCAACTTCAGTTTTTTTTCTTTTCCTGTTGTGAAAACAAGCTTCAAGAGGTAAAATGTGAGCTTTCACATACCTCTAAAGGTCCACGGGTGTCACAAATAGGAACTTAATAGTTGGTGGTTCAAACCCACCTGGTGGTTCCATGGGAAAACAGGCCTGGAAATCTGCTTGCATAAAGATTTCAGCCATAAGGGGCTTCTAAGTCAATTGGCAAAATAATTCTATTATGAAAACATTCTGCATCCCACTTTGGGATGAGGCGTCTGGGGTCTTAAATGCTAACAAGCGGCCATCTAAGATGCATCAATTGGTCCCAGCCTACCTGGATCAAAGGAGAATGAAGAACATCAAGGTCACACAATAACTATGAGCCCAAGAGACAGAAAGGGCTACATGAACCAGAGATTTACCTCGTCCTGAGACCAGAAGAACTAGATGGTGCCCGGCCACAACTGATGACTGCCCTGACAGGAAACACAACTGAGGGAGCAGGAGAACAGTGGGATGCAGACCCCAAATTCTCATAAAAAGACCAGACTTAATGGTCTGACTGAGACTAGAAGAATCCCGGCGGTCATGGTCCCCAAACCTTCTGTTGGCCCAGGACAGGAACCATTCCCGAACACAACTCATCAGACACGGAAGGGACTGGACAATGGGTTGGAGAGAGGTGCTGAGGAAGAGTGAGCTACTTGATTCAGGCGGACACTTGAGACTGTGTTGGCATCTCCTGTCTGGAGGGGAGATAGGAGGGTAGAGAGGGTTAGAAACTGGCAAAATTGTCACGAAAGGGGAGACTGGAAGGGCTGACTCATAAGGGGGAGATTAAGTGGGAGTATGAAGTAAGGTGTATATAAGCTTATATGTGACAGACTGACTTGATTTGTAAACATTCACTTAAAGCTCAATAAAAATTATTAAAAAAAAAAAAAAAAGATTTCCGCCAAGGGAGCCCTATGAAGCAGTTCTACTCTGTAACACATGGGATCACCATGAGTTGAAATTCACTCGATGGCATCGGGTTTGGTTTGGCTTTTTCATCATCTATAAAACCTTACCAGCATAGTATTCTTAATTGTTTTACTTATTTTGTACCCCAAGGAAAATGATGGGTACCATCACAGGGACAACACTGAGTAGTTTTCAAAGTAATAAATGATATTGCTGTAGAATTGTTGCCCAAAGGAAAAACTCTTGTCCAATGAGCCCAGGAAGTAATAGACAATTTTCTTTGTTACTACTTCTGTAGCTAAAGAAGAACCCGTTGTTTGAGACAATAGTAAAAACTTTTCTCGGTAGGCAAGAGTGTTATAAAATTTGTTTCCTAGCAACAAGTTCCTCAAAGGAGCTGAAGGGTACACAACTTCCAAGGAATTTTCAGTACATTTTTTGTTTGGAGAGGCGAGAGATGGGAGGTTGTGTTACCAGGCAGTGACCACAGCTGTGTACCTAACATCTTCTAACCATTGACACAAAACATCTTGTGGAGTCACCCCATAGGATCCATGTAAAAAGTTCAGTTCGATAAAAATGTATCATCATGAAGAAATGAAGTTGTGATACATGCTACAATGTGAATGAACCTTGAAAACATTATACTGAGTAAAATAAGTCAGACACAGAAGGACAAATAATGTATGATCCTACTTGTACGAAATATCTAGAATAAGCAAATGCAGAAAGACCAAAGTTTCTTAGTGGTCACCAGGGGCTGGGGTAGGGGGAAACGGAGAGGTTTAGGGATACTGAATTATGAGTGAAGAAAAATATTTTGAAACAGTGATGGTTGTATAACATGGTAAACATAATTAATGTCACCGAATTTTACACATAAAAATGGTTGAAATGAAGAATGTTTTCTTATATATAATTCACCACAATTAAAAAAAAAAGAAATGTATCGAACACCTACCTTGGGTAGAGAACTCCGAATGTTGAATTGTCCACAGTCCCTGTTCTTCATGGATCCAGCTATTCAATAATGTAACAATTTGTCAATCTATGACACCCTACTCCCAACCATCTCCATGGATAGTGAATAAAGAATTAGTTGGCTTGCTAAATCAGTGTGGCTGTTGCTACAACTCAAATTATATATGGCAGTTGGGGGAATGATAGTTGGAGGAAGACAATCTAGGAGAGAAATTTGGAACAATGATACTACTTTGGCTATCAAGAATAGAGACATCTTACCCAAGCAAAGCTCTGTTCATAGCTCCAATATCATGGAGTTATCTTGGTTTGGTTTTCCATATTGGTCTTCTGATAATAATAATAGCAATAACAGTACAACACCAGGTAGCATTTATCAAGTCCCTGTACTGAGCCAGCCTTATATTACTATTTTACAGGTATTATTTAACTCTTAAAACAATTCTTTGAAATATCTGCTATTATTATTTCTATCAATTTCTGAGCATTGAATCAATTGCAAGGGACACACTCCTATGGAATGGCAGAGCTTGGAAAAATACTACTCACTGAAGTGACTAAAATGATTTTCTTACCCAGATCAACGTGGGTGGCCTGGTAAGATCTTTCCATAGTTCTGAGGATACTATGGGTTTTCAGTCTTGGACACAACCTGGAACCACTTGAATCTCAGAATACAAATGGCTCATATTAATCATGAGGACTGAACTGCCATCCCCAATTAAGCCTACTACCCTGAAAAGTACCCATTTGGATATGACCACAATAGAATTTGGAAAAAAAAAAATGGATTTGGAGGCAAACTGAATTGTCTGGTGGGCAGTCTACAGTGCACAAATTGCCTGCATAATTGGCAAATTCCTTCCAAGCATAGGCATGGTCTAATTGTTCCTCTTCTTTTACTGCCATCTTGAATAAAGAGAAATCTGGCACTGGTTTCATTCCACTCTTAGTTCCCCTCCTCCCCCCGCCAAAAAAAAAGCCTATTATTTCTTGGAAAAGAAAGCTATCCACTTATCCCAATAAGCATGAATTGAGAAAATCATATTTTTTAGCAGGAGTTTCATTTGATGGAACAATGTGTCAGAACTGTGTCTACCAGAAAAAGTACAATGTCATTATGAACCAGAAGCGAGAGACTGATGTGAGTCTGACCCTTGGGCTAGGCAACATGAGTCCCCATGTTCCCTCTCCTCGGCTTGGACCTGGAAGCCTTAAGTCTCCAAGTGAGCATCAAGAGATCTTGAAATTCTAGAAGATGCAGGTAGGGAGCTGAGCATGTCATGACACATGGCAGTTGACTTCACTGCTGTCTTTATAGGCTGCAGATCCCTGTCTCTCCTTGAAGAGTTTTCCAGTGAATATTTTTTCATCTCAAGGCTTCTCTTTTTTTCAGTCAGTGGCTATACCCTCAGAAGCAGTTCAATGCCTGCGTATTTTGAATTGGTTACCATACAATTTTCTTAACATACTTTTTTTTCTCTCTCTCTCTTTGTTTCAGAGGCTACCCTTTAAAGACAAGCATTTCACTTGCAGTAAAATGTAAGTACATTTCCTTCTTGAAATGGTATCTACTTTTCAGCTACAGTTCCCCAAACCTCCAAATCTTTAAGATTCCCTTCTCACATTGCTGCATTTTTAAAGTCTGGCTCAGCAAATGCCACCACCGTTTGAATCTAACATTTCACACTATCGATTTGTATAACAGCATGCAGCATATTATAAATCATCACGGAAGCAGATTGAACCTGATTATGGCTGCAACTAGATTGCATCTAAAATGCTAGAAAAAAGTGAGGAGGCAAAAATTGGGTCATATTCATCTAGACATCATGACCATACAACACCTAACATTTGATTATTCAGGTTCTCTTAAATAACTGACTTATTTATTATCCTTTGCCCAGTTGCTCCTCGCCGTGTAGTCACAGACTGTTTCTTGTTCTAACAGCATGCTAGTTTCTGTAATAATTCCTGCCTGTGGGAACGGCCACTCTGTAAACCAGTGTTCTTTCCTAGAACTAATCTCTTGGGTATTATGTTTCTTTATTCTTGGTACTCCCAGGCTGGGGTACGTCCATGCCCAGGTTGCAAAGCCCCTCTGTCTAAAAGACCAAATATGATTACAATAAGTCTGAACTGGGAGTTCTGAATATTTCAGAGTTTTGCTTTTTGGAATTAGAATGTGGATGGTTTTCTTTTTTAACAAAATGAAATTTATAAAGATTTTAACAAAAAATATTTGACAATATTCAAGTTCAAAAATCAGAAGACAGATTTAGTCTCAATGTAAAGACCAGCTGTTCAAAAGTAGTGAGTTACTTAGCACTACAGATGAGTAAGCAAGAGATTGACAACCACAAGACAGAGGGCTGAACCAGATAAATCCGGGAGTACACCCCAAAATACAAACTTAAAGCAACAACAACCCAGTTACTGTTGAGTCAGTTCCAACTCGTGGTGACCCCCATATGTTTCAGAGTAGAACTGTGCTCCGTAGGGTTTTCAGTGGCTGTGATCTTTCAGAAGTAGATTGCCAGGACTTTCTTCCAAGGCATTTCTGGGTAGACCTGAACCACAAACCTTTTGTTTAGTGGCTAATCACCTAGCCATTTGTACCCCACTCTCAGATCCTAGTTCGTCAGAATATCAAATGGAAGCTGTATCTCAGAAGAAGGATTTCATTTGACATTTTTAGATCCACTGGAATCCAAAGGCGTCACTTGAATTATACATGTTCTAATAAATTCTCTTTTGAATCAGACGGTCCCTGAGAAACCTATGTGTTTTTCTGATTTCCCTGGCTGATTTTTTATGTTTGTTTGCTCTCTAGAGTAAGTTGATCCAACTGCTATATACCAAATACTCAGACATCAACAGAAGAGACATTCACCCTCAAATCATTTACATTTTATGTCAAAGTGTTACATACACCCTGAATTTTTTTTTTTTTTTTTTAATGTAAATCTCTCTGTTTTTTTGCTTTTGGTCTTCATTGCATTATCAAGACACTTTGATAACTTGGATGTTTTAAGCAGCTTTTACCAATGAAGTCATGTTAGATTTTATAAGCAGACCTGTTTTTCATGTGCTATCATGAGTATTTTATTTGCACAGATATTAACTTGGAAAGGTGTCCTTTGTTTT
Source organism: Elephas maximus indicus (assembly GCF_024166365.1). Classification (NCBI taxonomy): domain Eukaryota; kingdom Metazoa; phylum Chordata; class Mammalia; order Proboscidea; family Elephantidae; genus Elephas; species Elephas maximus. The sequence continues at coordinate 37,889,049 of NC_064837.1, read as the reverse complement.
GAGAAAAGAGCATTATTCAAGGGAAACTGCCTGTGTTTAGCTTCTGTTTTTCATATTTGGTAGCACTTTATCACACTGTTACTGCCTATTTAGGATTACCTCTGCTTTTAAATGATTTAATATTAAAATGCTGAAAGGTATTTGGTATATGTCCATGGTAAAAACTAAACCAAAAAAAACAAACCCACTGTGGTCGAGTCGATTCCGACTCATAGCGACCCTATAGGATAGAGTAGAACTGCCCCATAGAATTTCCAAGAAGCGCCTGATGGATTTGAACTGCCCACCTTTTGGTTAGCAGCCGTAGCACTTAACCACTAAGCCACCAGGGTTTCCATGGTAAAAACTAGACGAGGGGAAATTACTAATGTAGTATTTTAAGTCAGTATATGCAAATATAATGTGCAAATATATATGCAAATATGGAAACACATATATGCTTATTACCCCAAGATCTCTTTATCAGAATTTCAGTTGAAAGCACCCATTGCCTCCTAGATAGGGGAAAAAAAAAAAAGCTGGGTATTTTACCTTGTTGTTAGCCACAGTTGGGTTGACCCAAGACTCATGGCAGCCCCATGCACAGTGGAACAAAATGTTCCTTGGTCCTGTGCCATCTCCATGATCAGCTATAGAGTGGACCATTGCGACCTAGAGGGTTTTCATTGGCTGATTTTCAGAAGTAGATAACCAGGCCTTTCTTCCTAGTCCATCTTAGTCTGGAAGCGCCACTGAAATGTGTTCAGCAGGACAGCAACACGCAAGCCTCCTCTGACAAATGAGTAATGGCTGCACACGAGGCTGCCTGGGCAGGAGTTGAGCTTAGATCTCTCCCGAGGAAGGTGAGAACTCTACCACTGAACTGGGGTCGATTTGGGATCATTTTATCTTCACATTTTATCTCAAGGACATACAAAGTCTTGGGTGACCTATTCTTTTAGTAAATGTTCTGAGAAGTAAACTTGCACTAGAATTTTCCACCATTCAGACCACATGGGTCTACACATCTTGTCACATTACGTCTGAACAACTCGTGGAAGGTTGGTGTGAGCCATGGAATCCTGGAAACGCATCCAAGTCACCAGGCAATTGTGCCTTGGGTTCACTTTGGCAGCCAGATATGATCAGCCCCCCTGGAGCTGGCATTCTGTCATAACAATTATTGCATTGGCCAACCAATACAAATGGAAAACGATCTAGTCAGTGCACCATTCAGATGAGGCTTATATCTATAGCGAATGGCAGAAAGTTTGACTTTTGTAAAGGACTTGGAAATGTGTTTGTGAGGCATATAATCCCAACTCCACTAATGGACAGCAGCCTGAGTGAAGTCAGGAAGATAAGCCCATAAAGAAATAAGACTGGGTGATGAAAGGAACCTCACTGTAAAAATCAGAAGGCCCATGTTTGTGTCCCAGATCACCACCCTCTCAGAACTGGTGTGACTTCGAAGATGTTAGTTAACCTCCTCTTGCTGTTAGTTGCCCTAAAGCGGGCTCCAACTCATAGAAACCTTAAATAAAACAGAACAAAACATTGCCTGGTCCTGCGCCATCCTCACAAGCCTTGGTGTGTTTGAGCCCATTGTAGCTGCCACTGTGTCAATCCATCTCATGGAAGGTTTCCTTTATTTTTGCTGACCCTCCGCTTTACCAAACATGATGTCCTTTTAGTACCTGTCTTAGTTTTCTAGTTCTGCTATAACAGAAATGCCACAAATTGGTTGCTTTAATGAACAGAAATTTATTTTCTCACAGTTTAGGAGACTAGAAGTCCAAATTCAGGGCACCAGCTCTCCAGCAGAAGATTTTCTCTTTCTCTGTCAGCTCTGGGAGAAGGTCCTTGTCACTTTTCAGCTTCTGCTCCTTGATTCCTTGATGTTCTTCATGTGGCATGGCATCTATCAGCCCCCACCTCTGCTTGCTTCTGTGCCTAATCTGCTCCTGTTACATCTTAAAAGTGATTTGCTTAGAACATGCCCTACACTGGTAGGACCTTGTTAATATATCAAAGAAAATCCTATTCCCAAAGGGATTATATCCACTGTATAAAACTAAAGACCAAACTCATTGCCGTCAAGTCAGTTCCAACCCACAGCGACCCTAGAGGACAGAGTAGAATGGCCCCATAGGGTTTCCAAGGAGCAGCTGATGGATTCGAACTGCCAGCCTTTTGGTTAGCAGTGGAACACTTAACCACTGTGCCACCAGAGCCCCATCTGCTATACAGGGGTTAGGTTTTACAGCATATATTTTGGGGGACACAATTCAATACATAACAGTATGTATTATATGGGGAAAATTTGGGGTATTTCTTTGGCAAATGTGAAATATTTTCCTGCTACATTGAGGATTGTTGCGATCATCACATAAGAAAAGATTTCAGAAAGTCTTTTACAATCTAAAAATGCTTTGTGTCTTTAAGGGATTCTTATTAAGCAATTGAGAATTTCCCTGTTTAAGTGGGAGTGCCTGGGACTGTGGTGGCAAACGTTGGGCCTTAAAATCCATACTACATGGTAGAAGGAAACAGAATCCTACTGGGTCAAATCCCGCCCCTGGATGGACTTGCACCCACGTTTTTTCTTTCTTTCTCACTAAACATATTCTTTAGGACCACTGCCTCTCATGGAAGAGACAGCGGTGTCACTAGGGGCCTGCGAGGGGTTTGGTCTACACCAGGTGACACTGTCGGGGTGACACCAAAATGAGTGTCTATAAAAATATCCCTGTAGTTAGAACAACAAAAACATTTTTCGTAAGTCCAGCTTACATGTGTCACCATACCTACAAGGCTAAAACTCTATGCTAATTTACTTTTTGATCTTTCTAATGAGCTCCAAAATGAAATGGAAAGCATAAACATCGATATCCTAGGCATTAGTGAACTGAAATGGACTGGTATCAGCCATTTTGGATCAGACAATCAGGTAGTCTACTATGCTGGGAATGACAACTCGGAGAGGAATGGTGTTGCATTCATCGTCAAAAGGAACGTTTCAAGATCTATCCTGACGTACAACACTGTCAGTGATAGGATAATATCCATACGCCTACAAGGAAGACCAGTTAATACGACTATTATTCAAATTTGTGCACGAACCACTAGGGCCAAAGATGAAGAAATAGAAGATTTTTATCAGCTGCTACAGTCTGAAATTGATCAAACATGCAATTAAGATGCATTGATAATTACTGGCGATTGGAATGCAAAAGTTTGAAACAAAGAAGAAGAATCAGTGGTTGGAAAATATGGCCTTGGTGATAGAAACAATGCTGGAGATCGAATGATAGAATTTTGCAAGACCAACGACTTCTTCATTGCAAATACCTTCTTTCACCAACATAAACGGTGACTATACACATACACATGGACCTCACCAGATGGAACACACAGAAATCAAATTAACTACATCTGTGGAAAGAAACAATGGAAAAGCTCAATATCATCAGTCAGAACAAGACCAGGGGCCGACTGTGAAACAGACCATCAACTGCTCATATGCAAGTTCAAGGTGAAACTGAAGAAAATCAGAGCGAGTCCACAAGAGCCAAAATATGACCTTGAATATATCCGGCCTGAATTTAGAGACCATCTGAAGAATAGATTTGACCCATTGAACACTAGTGACTGAAGACCAGACGAGTTGTGGAATGACATCAAGGGCATCATCCATGAAGAAAGCAAGAGGTCACCGAAAAGACAGGAAAGAAAGAAAAGGCCAAAATGGATGTCAGAGGAGACTCTGAAACTTGCTCTTGAGCGTTGAGCAGCTAAAGCAAAAGGAAGAATTGATGAAGTAAAAGAACTGAACAGAAGATTTCAAAGAGCGTCTCGAGAAGACAAAGTATTATAATGACATGTGCAAAAAGCTGGAGATGGGAAACCAAAAGGGAAGAACACGCTCAGCATTTCTCAAGCTGAAAGAACTGAAGAAAAAAATCAAGCCTCGAGTGCAATAGATTCCATGGGGAAAATATTAAAAGACGCAGGAAGCATCAAAAAAAAAAAAAAAAAAAAAGAAGATGGAAGGAATACACAGAGTCATTATACCAAAAAGAATTAGTCAGTGTCCAACCATTTCAAGAGGTAGCATATGATCAGGAACTGATGGTACTGAGGGAAGAAGTCCAAGCTGCTCTGAAGGCATTGGCGAAAAACAAGGCTCCAGGAATTGATGGAATATCAATTGAGATGTTTCAACAAACGGATGCAGCACTGGAAGTGCTCACTTGTCTATGCCAAGAAATATGGAAGACAGCTTCCTGGCCAACTGACCGGAAGAGATCCATATTTATGCCTATTCCCAAGAAAGGTGATCTAAACAAATGTGGAAATTATAGAACAATATCATTAATATCACACGCAAGCAAAATTTTGCTGAAGATCATTCAAAAGCGGCTGCAGCAGTGTATCGACAGGGAACTGCCAGAAATTCAGGCCGGTTTCAGAAGAGGACGTGGAACCAGGGATATCATTGCTGATGTCAGATGGATCCTGGCTGAAAGCAGAGAATACCAGAAGGATGTTTACCTGTGTTTTATTGACTATGCAAAGGCATTCGACTGTGTGGATCATAACAAATTATGGATAACACTGCGAAGAATGGGAATTCCAGAACACTTAATTGTGCTCATGAGGAACTTTACATAGATCAAGAGGCAGTTGTTTGGACAGAACAAGGGGATACTGAGTGGTTTAAAGTCAGGAAAGGTGTGCATCAGGCTTGTATACTTCCACCACACCTATTCTATCTGTATGCTGAGCAAATAATCCAAGAAGCTGGGGAATGAAGAAAACGGGGCATCAGGATTGGAGGAAGACTCATTAACAACTGCATCACACAGATGACACAATCTTGCCATTCGAAAGTGAAGACGTCTTGACGCTTTTACTGGTGAAGGTCAAAGACCACAGCCTTCAGTATGGATTGCAACTCAACATAAAGAAAACAAAAATCCTCACAATTGGACCAATGAGCAACATCATGATAAACGGAGAAAAGACTGAAGTTGTCAAGGATTTCATTTTACTTGGATCCACAATTAACAGCCATGGAAGCAGCAGTCAAGAAATCAACAGACGCATTGCATTGGGCAAATCTGCTGCAAAGGACCTCTTCAAAGTGTTGAAGACCAAAGATGTCACCTTGAAGACTAAGGTGCACCTGACCCAAGCCATGGTATTTTCAATTGCATCATGTGCATGGGAAAGCTGGACAATGAATAAGGAAGACTGAAGAAGAGTTGACGCCTTTGAATTGTGGTGTTGGCGAAGAATATTGAATACACCATGGAGTGCAAAAGAACGAACAAACCCGTCTTGGGAGAAGTGCGGCCAGAATGCTCCTTAAAGGCAAGGATGGCGAGACTGCGTCTTACGTACTTTGGACATGTTGTCAGGAGGGATCAGTCCCTGGAGAAGGACATCATGCTTGGCAGAGTACAGGGTCAGCGGAAAAGAGGAAGACCCTCAACGAGGTGGATTGACACAGTGGCTGCAACAATGAGCTCAAGCATAACAATGATTGTGAGGCTGGTTCAGGACCGGGCACTGTTTCATTCTGTTGTGCGTAGGGTCGCTATGAGTCGGAACCGACCCGACGGCACCTAATAACAACAACAACAATGAGCTCCAGTCAGAGCTGTCATCATTAATCAATTACAACGACGCTTCTAACCAGGCGTTTTCATCTACATGAGGTACAACCAGGCACTGTAGTTTTCATTGCTGCTGGTGTTTTTTATAGTCGCAGATTTTTCCAAATTTTCTGGTGTTTTAGCTAGAACATTGTGGTAATTAGTATTTGTGAACCTATATCAGAAACTGTTTTGAGAATGAAGTGGTAATTAAAGGAAAAGAAGGAGTGATGCACAGGCATTAGGATTTGTTTACGAGAAACATTGATACAAAAACGTTATTAAGGATTCTGTACGGTCTGGTACAGGAGGAGGTTCGTGGAGGGGAGGGTGACACCGTGAGTTAACTCACCGGGTGAAACCAACCTTAGTGACGCCACTGAGAAGAGAATTGTCTTCTGGGTGGTATGAGAGAGAAAGTTGCCAAACAAACCTGAATCGTCCAGAGGCCTATAAAATGCACAATTGCTTTTTAAGAGGCATGGTGATATTGTGTGTTCCTGTCGATTTTTTGGCAGTAACGATTTTCTGCAATTTGTGGTTTTTCAATTTCTCTTTACACAGACAACGCCCTGGCTCTCATTCAACGCCCCATTGGTGGTGGGGGGCAAAGGGAGCGAAGAGAGAGATTCCCCGGGGCTCTGAGTGCTCCAGAGAAAGAAGGAAATGTTAATGAAATAAGCCAGAAAGAATGCTAGAGACTAGTGGAAGGTGGTTGGCTAGCAGGGAAGAAACAACTTTTAATAAATTGCGTGATGTGGCTGGGGTTTTATCCGGGGCTTTTCGATGGCACTAGTTTTTTTTTTTCATCGTCTGGGCTTCTGTGGGGCGAAGGTCTGTTTCCGTCAACTCAGCTTATGCTCTGCACTGAGCTTTGTCTTGGTTATAATCGCAGGCTCTGTGCTTCTTTCCGCCTAGGGCAAAGGAACCCAGAGCAGTCTCTCCCACTGGCTCCCTCCAGCTTCTCCTGGTCTTGGCAGGATTTTCCTTAAATACTTAGTCTCTAGTTGTCCACTTGCCAATTACATTCTCTTGGTTTGTGTGAATGACCTCAAGATCCACGTGCCAGAATCCTTCTGGTTGCCCTTTCTTCCCTTTCCCCGAGGCTGAACTGCCCTTTGAGAGGGAGGTCGGTAGCCTGCAGGCAGCAGGATGTGGTGTTGGTCTAGGTGAGAGTTATTTGTGCTGTCTATTCATGGTCTCTGGAAAGGATTTGCCAACTTTTGTTTGCCTTTTTTATGGCTGCTCGCACTGTCCTGAAGGATTTAAAGTTTCGTCCAGCGTAAACCTTGTATTCCTTCCCTGTTCACTACTTTCTATCAGAACAGCCCCTGGCCTTCTCAGAGCGGAATCCCGAGGCTTATGTCTGTAGTTCAGTGGCTTTCTCTGCACAAGGGCAGCTGACAGACCACTTGTTCCTTCTCTTGGCGTGACTTAGATTTCACTGCTTCTTTTGCTTCTATATACCTGTTGCCATCGAGTCCATTCTGACCCATGGCAGCCCCATGTGTTACAGAGTAGAAATGAAATCCAAAGGATCTTCTTGGCTGTAATCTCTATGGAAGCAGGTCACCAGGCCTTTCTTCCATGGTGCCACTGGGTGGGTTCAAACCACCAATCCTTAGGTTAGTTGTCAAGCACAAACCATTGTGCCACCCAGGGACCTTAAGGAGAATATGAAGCTGAATATAAATATCATCACTCCTCATATGTTAATTGTACGGTTTCTGCATGTTTGAGGAATATATGACCTTTGAACTGTGTGTGTTCTAAAGGTTTAGGGGATAATTTTTGTTACGGAGTCATAAATCATGGGATCTTTATTTTGGAAGATACATTCAACACGATCTCCTTCCATAGCTCACCCTAAATCCTCCCATACAACACCCTACTCTAGTACCTTCCACAGCCTCACATAGTAGCCGGATCCATTTTTAATCTTTTGGTAAACTGAGATAACCTTCCCTATTACTTCGGGTCATTTGTGCTGGTTTTGCCTTCTGGAGCAGCTCAGAAAAACTTGACTCCTTCTTCCACACATAATACCCTCCACATATTTTGGAATCTGATCCCATATACGCTCTGAGTCTCCCTTATTCAGACTAATTCTTTAGCCAGTTCTTTCCAGTTCCTTCAGCCATTCTTCATGTGATCACTTGGTGTCTGTCATCCTTTTCCATTTGTCCCAGTCACATCTTTCAATGTCCATCTTAAATTGTGATGGTCAGAACTGAAGAGAACACATGGCAAAGATGGCTGACCATCACGGAGCTAAAAAGAGAAAGAAAAAAAAAATCCCTCTCGTTCTGAACATGCAGTTTCTATAGCTATAAAGTAACACATCAACAATTTTAATAGCGCTTTAGCCCTTAGTTTAATCCTAAAACCTCTAGATGTATTACATAAAAATCACTATAAAAACAGGTTTTTCTAGGCCTTATATATGCACTTGGTTTTGAATGCTATGCAAACCTTTATGCTTATCCGTGTATGTTTATTAGTTTCAGAATGTCAGTGGAAACTATTAGGATCTTTTAAAATTGGAATTATTTTAAATCCTGTCCCAGTTTTGGCTAATCCACATATTTGGTTTCATTCTTGACTTTATTTAAGAGATTGAAAAGAACATTGAATGTCTGTGTCTTAAGTGCTTCAAAGTTGGGATCATGTTTTATTCATCTTTCACTACTCTTAAATGCCCGTGATTTTCTCTTAAACAACCAAATGCTCAATAATAGTCTGTGAATCAGTTAACAAAATCAGATACAGGGTGCTTCCCAATACCTTGACAGAGACCTTACTGTAGATTGGTATCAGGGCCCTTCAGAAACCAAGAAGACTAATCTTACACTACATTGCTGCTTGGCCAAGAGAACAGTGGAGATTTTGTGACCTCCTAGGCTACATCACCTGCTGCCTTTGTTTGCTAGGACTGCCATAATAAGACATCACAAAATGGCTAGCTTTACAGAACAAAATTTGATTTTCTCAAAGTTGTGGAAGCTAGAAGTCCACACTCAGGGCATTGGCTCTAACGGAAGGTTTTTCTTCATCTCTTTCAGCTTCTAGAAGCTGCCAGTCCTTTCTCGGCATTCCTTTACTGCTTATAGACATATCTGCTTCTGCCATCCCATGGTGTCATCCCCTGTATGTCTGTCTCTCTGTGTCTACCCATAAACCCATTGCTGTTGAGTTGATTCTGACTCATAGCGACCCTATAGGACAGGGTAGAACTGCCCCATAGGGTTTCCAAGGCTGTAAATCTTTACAGAAGCAGACTGCTAAATCTTTCTCCCACAGAGTGGCTGGTGGGTTTGAACCGCTGACCTTTTGGTTAGCCGCCGAGTGCTTAACCACTCGCCTTTATAAGACACCACTCAGAAGGGACCAAGTTTAGGACCCACCCTACTCTGATACGATCTCATCAACATAACAGAAGAAAAACCCATTTCCAAATTGGATCACATTCATAGGTACACAGGTTAGGTCTTCAATGTATATTTGGGGGACACAATTCAATCTTTAACACCTGGATTCTACTCCTGTTAGACTTTGTCAACTGTGTGTCTTGGGGCATGTTACACCACCACCCTGGGTCTGTTCCTTCATTGGTAAAATCATGAGAATAACTTATTCACATCTGCCTCATAATGTTGTTGCATTGATTGAGTGAATTAATCCTTAAAACTTCAGCACATCTGCTAACAATATAAAATAATAATTAATGGTGGCATTGGCTGCATTGTTGTTGCTTTCGATGCTTTGTTGTTACACTAGAACTATACTAATGTAACCATCCTATCCTAAGAGGAAAGAAAGTTTGGCAACCCATATTGACCCCAATAAACATTTTATTGTCAAAATAAAATGGTTTTGTTGTCAAAACCGTGCAACCTGAATATAAATGAACTGCTTCATGGCCTAAGTTTAGGTGTACATTCAAAAGAAATGCAAGCATCTACAAAGATGGAAGCAATGTAAATTTTCACTAAAGCCCTTCAAAGAGGAATTCTATTATATTCCGCAACAAAACGTTCTAATGATCTTTACCCAAAGTCCTCATGGTAGCTGCTCAAAAAATCTCACTCTTCTTTCTCCATTCTCCTCTATATAATAAAACCCCAGCTTGTGCTGCAGTTTTTCACTTGTTTCTTCTCTCCTATCATGCTCAATTCTCCAGAATTACCACTCTTATTATTTTCTATCTCCAGCAACTCATTCCTCATGTAATGTCAACATGGCCCTTGCATTCTGCTTCCAAGCAATGCCATGAAATCTGCAAACATTGGACAACCAACTCTCTGAAAAAGAAAAAGAAGCATATACATATATATACGTGCACATAAGCTAATTATAAAATCTGTGGCTGGCATAGTGGTTAAGTGCTACGGCTGCTAACCAAGAGGTCTGCAGTTCAAATCCACCGGGCGCTCCTTGGAAACTCTATGGGGCAGTTCTACTCTGTCCTATAGGGTGCTATGAGTCGAAATCGACTCAACGGCAGTGGTGGTAGGTGGTGGCTATAATGGACATGTAATGCACAATTTACAAATAACAATAAGTGACGTAACACTCTTTATTGTAAGTTCCATGTAGCCAACTGATTCTCACAGAATGCTTTCACTGATTTTTGCCAAACTCTTGTATCTGTAGCCAACCTATGGCTGCAATCAATGAATGAATCTAGTTCCCATGAAAATATTGATTTATATTTTTGTTAATGAGTAAAACAAGTGAGTCAACAAAGATGTATGTCACAGTTTTATTCACTCATCAATGAGGTGAGCAGCTTCTTGGCTAAATCGTATAAGAGTTTTTCAGTACTGTTGAATATTTCCTCAAGTTTCTATCTATTCACAACATGACAACTATAGATACAGCACTCCTATTTGTTTAATCTGCGTTATTAACATTTAATCCATCACTTTCTTAAGCTTAGACAGTCAACAAAACAATAAATCAAACCCTGATTTGTAGTATTTGCCAGTTTCCGTGGTGTAAATATTCTCACCATAGACGATTTCAAGCAACCAACACGATGTCACCGAATGTGGAGTCGAGAAGAGATGTGCAGAAGTAGGCCATTATATAAGCCCATTATAAAGTATTTCCACCATTCAGATACAATAGATGAAAACAATTTCAAAAAACAGTTAGTAATAAAATGTAGTAAAATAATTAGGAACTGATGAATTTTGCATGTTTATTTCCTTTATTTTTAATATTGTTGTCATTAGTCACCATCGAGTCGAATCTGACTCATTGCAACCCCATGTGTGCAGAGAAGAACTGCTCCATAGGGTTTTCAAGGCTGTGACCTTTTGGAAGCAGATCGCCAGGCCTGTCTTCTGAGGAGCCTCTGGTAGGCTAATACCTAACAACTAATTTAATTGTAAGTCTATATAATTTAATTTTAATAACATCTGTGTCTAACAAACAGATTGCAAAATTCCTGAGAGTCTAACAATTGCCCTTCAAGAACTGATACAAGCCTTTTCTAGCACTACGCTGGTCCCTACTCTTTAGACCACAGTGGGGTGGGTTAGGAAATGGGAGGAAGAATTTGGAGTATGGCTGTGAATAGTTACAAGTTAATTTTTCCCAAGTTAAAAAAAAATTTTTTTAAAGTCTGTTCTGGTCCTTTGCCAAATAGCAGAGACATTCTCCTAAATTTTCAGAAGCTACTTACCTAGCAATGAAGTACGTTTTCATCTTTAGTTACTGACTCAGAGATTCTATAATGATATATTTTCCAAACATTTTTATTTTAGGCTGCATAGACCAGAAGCTTAAGTTAGAAAAGGAGTAGGGAGAAGAGAACTGTAAGAATGTAGATATTGAATGAAGTACATGAACAGGAAACAAAGTTTAGTTGGACTTTCTGCTAACTTGAACTAAGAAATGGAGAGCTACCAAGAATCAAGGCTGATCTCTTCTCTCCGAGGCCTCATGGTATCTCCTGACCCTGTAGACCAAGTCAATCTGTTTACTCCTCAAATTGCATATGGTCCAAAATGGCAGGTGCAGATATCAAGTAGATATGACATTTTAGCTCTATTTCCCACTTGGGAAGTCCACACTGATTCCAAAATCAAAGGAAAGAAATCCAGTTGGTTCAGGCTCTGTCTTCCTTGGCAGGCCACCAGCCAGCAGATAGATGGGATTCTTCAGATGGAAACACTTTCGGTTCCATTACCTATGGCCCCAGCAGGGTTGTGGGAAGGGACAAAGGCAGATAAACATCAAGGACTATGGGCAGAGGCAACACCCACATTAGAGAGCTGTCAACAGACAGACACAGTGAAATTTTTAGCACAATATCCACTGTCACCTTCATTAAAAAGAGAAAGTGTTGTTATGAAATACTTCAAAGATATAGGAAAATAGTATAATGAATACCCATATACTTGTTACTGAAATTGAACTAATTTTAATGTTTTTCAATATTCGTTTCAGCTTTTTATGGATCTTAAGGAAATAAATCGTTTTATATATATATATATAATTGAACAATTATGCCCCTTTTTCTAATCCCATTCTACTCTGTCATTCTCCAGAGAAAAACACATTCCTGGGTATTTATCCATGTTTTTCTCTGTCAGTGAGTAACACCTACTATTTTTCCATACAAATTTTTAACTTTTATAAATGATATCAAACTGTATGTGCCTTCTTGCAATTTTTTTTTTTTAGTTAGCATTATGTTTTTGATATTTCTCCAAGTGGACACATGGCTCTGACTCATTGTTGTAACTCTGGTTAGTATTCTGTTGTATAATAAACCAAAACCAAACCCATTGCTATCAAGTCAATCCCAATTCATGGCAACGCTATGTGTTTCAAAGTAGAACTAAGCTCCATAGGGATTTCAATGGCTGTAAACACACAGCAAATAAAATTTTGCTGAGGAGAATTCAAAAACAATTGCAGTAGTGCAACTGGACAGGGAACTTCCAGAAATTCAAGCCGGATTCAGAAGCGGATGTGGAAGGAGGGATATCACTGCTGATGTCAAATGGATCTTGGCTGAAAGCAGAGAGTACCAGAAAGATCGTTTCCTGTGTTTTATTGATGATGCAAAGGCATTTCACCGTGTGGATCATAAGAAATTATGGATAACAATGCAAAAAATGGGAATTTCAGAATGCTTAATTGTGCTCATGTGGAAGCTGTATGTAGACAAAGAGAGTCTTTCAAACAGAACAAGGGGATATTACCTGATTTGGGATCTGAAAGGGTGTGCGTCAGGGTTGTATCCTTTCACCATACTTATTAAATCTATATACTGAGCAAATAATCAGAGAAGCTGGACTATATGAAGAAGAACTCAGCATCAGGATTGGAGGAAGACTCATTAACAACCTGTGATATGCAAATAACACAACCTTGCTTGCTGAAAGTGAAAAGAGGATTGAAGCACTTACTGATGAACATCAAAGACTGTAGCTTTCAGTATGGATTACACCTCAACATAAAGAAAAGAAAAATCCTCACGACTGGACCGATAAGCAACAACATTATTATAAACAAAGAAAATATTGAAGTTGTCAAGGATTTCAATCAACATCCATGGAAGCAGCAATCAAGAAATCAAACGATTTGTATTGCATTGGGCAAATCTGCTACAAAAAAATCTCTTTAAAGTGTTAAAAAGGAAAGATGTCACTTTGAGGACTAAGGTGCACCTGACCCAGTCCTTGGTATTTTCAATTACCTCATATGTATAGGAAAGCTGAGCAGTGAATAAGGAAGACCAAAGAAGAATCGATACATTTGAATTATGGTGTTGGTGAAGCATATTGAATATACCACGGACTGCCAGAAGAATGAACAAATCTGTCTTGGAAAAAGTACAGCCAGAATGCTCATTAGAAGCGAGGATGGTGAGACTTTGTCTTACATACTTTGGACATGTTATCAGAAGAGACGAGTCCTTGGAGAATGACATCATGCTTTGTAAAGTAGAGAGACAGAGAAAAAGAGGAAGACCCTCAACCAAACGGATTGACCCAGTGGCTGTAATAATGGGCTCAAACATAGCAGTGATTGTGAGGACGACATTGGACTGGGCATCGTTTCCTTCTGTTGTATGTGGAGTCGCTATGAGTCGGAAACAACTCAACAGCACGTAACGACGACAATCTACAGAAGTAGATAGCTAAGCCTTTCTTACTTATTCATTCTCCTAGTGATGAACAATTAGTTGTTGCTAATTATTTGTTATAAATCACAATGCTGCAATGATTATCCTTGTAGTTGCCTGGTGTACCTGAGCAGAATTTTCTCCAGGGTACTTAGATGTGAAATTAGTGGGTAATAAGGTTTGTACCTCATAACTATTTCTAGATATTGCCAAATTGCTCTAATAGTTGAACAGCTTACATTCTCTTGTTTCTCTAAATCTTTGCCAGCAGGTGTTATTTACAAACTTCAGAATTTTTCTGATCTAAGTGTAAAATATCTCATTTTTCTAGTTTTCAGTCCCCTAATTTCTAGAGACATTAAGCATCTTCTCATCTGTTTATTGGACATTCAATTTTCCTCTTTCGTGAATTGCCTATTCATATCCTTTGCCCTTTCTTAATCAGTTACTATTCTATTTTTATTGGTTGGTAGAAGTTATTTATCTATTCTGGATAGTGACCTACTACCTGTTAGATACAAATACCTTTCCCAGGGCAGTTCTTGGCTCTTTGTTTACTTTATGTACAGTAATTTTTATTGTAGTGATATTTATATTTAAATTCATCTACATTTTTGAGCTTTTCATTTAGGGTTTGTCTTATCTCTTCCATCCTCTGATAAAGTTTTGCTTTCACCTTTGTGTTTTTGATCCTTATGAAATTTATATTATGGATGGTGTGAAGTAGGACTCTATATTTTTCTCTGAGGAAAACCAGTTGCCCCACAATGGTTTATCAGCTAAACTAATCCTTGATTCTGCCCGCCCCCCCATTAAATTGTTATACCGTCTCTGTTATGAACATGGTTTCCATATGTGTCTGGATCTGTCTGACCTGTCTAGTATGTGCCAATAGTCCCTGCACATAAGACACTTTCCTTAAGAACTTTAGCTTTATATTAATCCCTCTTATCTGATAGGACAAGGTTCTGTACCATGATCTTTTTCTTCTTTATTGCGTAGGCCATTATTTGCCTTTTACGCTTTCAAGTGAATTTTAAAATCAGTTTGTCAGTTTCCAAAACTCCAGTTGAAATTTTGATTGCAATTGCATTGAATTTATAGATTAACCTGGAGAGCTGACGTTTTTATTAGTATACCGAGCTTTCCCATGCATGAACGTGATATATCGTGGAATGTTTTCAATCTTTTTATGAACTTCAAAAATATTCTATTTTTTCTTTACAATACACATCCTATGGTACATTTATTACTATATTTATAATTTGCTGCTGTATTAATAATCTTTTTTCTATCACCTTTTCTAAAAGGTGGTTGGTGTTTTCTTGAAACACATGTTTGATTTTGAATTCAGCAACTCTACTCTCCTCCCAAATGTTTTAAAAAACGGTATCTCTTTTTTTTTTCTGCAGATTATCCAAGAGTTTTTTACAAAGACAATTTTATTATAATCTGCTTAAAAGAAAAAAAAAAAGCATCATCCTTTCTAATACTTGTGCTTGTGAGTGTGTGTGTGTGTGTGTGTGGTTTGGGGGTAGGTGTTTGTGATTTTGGGTTGTTTTATTGCATTTTCCTGGGTCTCCAATTCATTTTTGAATACCCTGGTGATAACAGACATCCTTGACATGCCTCTGACTTTAATAAGAATGTATTTAGAATTTCACCATTAAGAATAATGTTTGCTGTATGTTTCTGGTTAAATGCCTTTTACTAAGTTAAGAAAGATCTTTTCTGTTCCTTGTTTATGGAGATTTTTTTTTTTTTTAATAATAATGGTGCGTTTAGATTTTTCAAATGTTATTCCGCATCTATTGAGATAATAATATGGTTTTGTTTCTTTAATCTATTCATGTGGTGAATTAGAGTCGCAGACTTTCTGAGGCTGAAACTATCTTGCATCCCTGGCATAAACTGTAACTTGGTATTGATTTTAAAAATACATTTCTGTACCATTTGCAAATGTTCTATTTAAATTTTTACATTTCTTTTCACTTGTGAGAATGGCCTATAATTTTCTTTTTTGTTGTTATATTCTTCTTTACATTTACTTAGCATTGGGCTTCTTTGTGCTTTGGGCATTGTATTTATATCTTATTTTCTTTGAGAGTTTCCTCTCTTTCTCTCTCTCCTTCCATCCTACTTTCTTGCCCCTCCTTATCTAAAGGTTTTGCTGTTACTTCCCACCAGGGGTGCCCAAATGCAACTAGCTCTTTATAGGGGCTTGTGTTACAAACATTCACTGTTTACTTAATGGTTTATAAAACCAAACCCAGTGCTGTCAAGTCGATTCCGACTCATAGCGACCCTACATAGCCCCTTGAAATTTGCCACATTTAACTCCATAACATACTGTTGTTATTGTTGTTGGGTGCCATCAAGTTAATTTTTAACTCATAGCAACCCCATGTGACATAGCAGAACTGCCCCGCAGGGTTTCCTAGACAGTGGTGAAGAGCTCAGGCTGCTAACCCAAAGACGGGCAGTTTGAATCAACCAGCCACTCCTTGGAAACCACTCTCTCCTATATGGTTGCTGTGAGTCAGAATCGACTCGACAGCAATGGGTAATCTTTACAGAAGCAGATCACCAGGTCTTTCTCCCATGGAGCCACTGTGTGGGTTCGAATCACCAACCTTTTGGTTAGCAGCCAAGCACTGTCTTAAATTATAATATTCAGTGGTCTGTTTTTGCAGTATTCAGATTTAACTATATAAAATACAGCAAAAAAGGAAAAGAAAAATAGTTCAGTCATGTGAAAAATGTTGCCCACCTTACCACTGAATGATCCTCTGCCAGGCACAAGAGACAGATGGAAGGCCTGAAACTGCCGGTTCTTCAGATCATTCATTTCAGGCCCTCTATGACAGCCATGGAGTGATGGTCTCACCATGGAGTCTGATACCAGTATTTAAAGATATCTATTTCTTTATCTAAATAAAAAAAAAAAAAATATATATATATAGGTGTATCTATATACATATACATATAGATATATATAGATGCCTAGATATATATAGATATTTATATATATATATCTTTTTTTAATTTACGCCATGGCGCCTAAGCACAGGATAGCTACTTGACCTAATATTCCACAGTGCTCTTTTTCCATGACTCTGGCTGTGTTGGATTTACAGAAAGATGTTTCCATATTGTATTGTATGAGTGATTTCACTGGTAATTTTAACAATTGGCAATTTTACACATTGATTTCAAAACTTAAACCCCACATGAACTATGACTTCACTGTGATTATTAAATTTTGTCACTAACATTTTAAAACTGGCAACAGACACTTACACATATTGTATACACATATTATCTGTATACAAGAGAAGATCATTTTGTTTACAATGCTTAAAAGGAGAATACAGTCTAGTCCCTTTTAATTATGTCACTAAAATGAAGACTAAATAAAAATTGGGCAAAGAGACACTATCAAGAGTGAATCATCTTCCTAAAGAAATTGGAGAATCCCACTTTAATTCTGAATTTGACCACAGACCTGCAGGAGCTGTGCTAGTCATTGGTTTTTGTAGTTTCGCTACAGCATTAAGTCATGTTTTATGGATTCTTTTAATAGGAGAACTTTGTTGCGATTTATTAAAAGAGAAGACAGGAGCACCAACCTATTAAAAGGTCAGAGAGAAAAAAGCAGATGGGCCTCCTCCCCTGAGTCAGATTAAATGGTCCTGCCTGTCAAGATAGCATTTCTTGTAGAAAAATATGGTATTTGTCCAAAAAGAGGCATCTGGAGCCAACGTTTGCTGCTTTCTGTAGTTTCACACCACCAACCACCTCCAATCACCTGAGGAAAAAAATCACTAATTGTGGCAAAGTGATTCCAAACTGCATTAGAAATGTAAGTTGGGATATAGCATGCCTAGATAGGGGTGTGCTTCCTCCTTGGCATGTTTGGAGCAAGCTAGGTCATTCGTAGCCTTCCAGGCAGAGGCTTCAGGGAGACTGAATGAAGACCTTTTTTGCCTGTTTTGTCCCCAAGAAATCAGTCTTCTCAAGGAGATGAGGAACTTAACCTAAATAAATAAATAAATAAAACTCATTGCCATCAAGTCGATTTCAACTCACGGCGACCCCAGGTGTTACAGGGTAGAGCTGATCTTTACAGGGTTTTCCTCACCAGGCCTATCTTCCATGGCACCACTGGGTAGACTCAAAATGCCAACCTTTCCATTAGTAGCCAAGTGCAAACCATTGGCACCATGCAGGGACCTGATGAAGTCCTTAAGAGATACACAGGAACATCAGTCAGCCACTGACCAGTTTCGGTAGCTGGCGTTAACAGTAAAAGCCCATTGCCATCAAGTGGATTCCAACTCCCAGTGTCCTTACAGGATAGAGTAGACCTGCCCCCATAGGGCTCCGAGGCTGTAATCTTTACAGAAGGAAACTGACACATCTTTCTCCTGTAGAGCAGTTGGTGGGTTCGAACCACTGACTTTTCATTTGGTAGCCGAGAGCTTCACCACTGTACCACTAGGGCTCCTTGCTGAAGTTCATGGATCCAGCTAAAGTTAAAAAGCTGCACAGCAACGTTTGGTTGGACCCCAAAATGTTTCTTTTGGTTAATATAGTGGTTTCCAATATGTTTGTATTATTTTCCCCCTGGATCCCTTTTGGTGTTCTTCCCCTAGTGGACTTCATGCTTTGAAAGACTTAGCTTTCTAAATAAATAATTAATGATGTTATATTTTTTACGACTGTCACAATTTTTACTAAGCTACATAGGATATTGCCAGTCAGAACTTTGATTTAGCTGATCAGTGTTACTGTGTGACTTATTATGATTCCATGAAGAAACAAAGAACCTTCCCATAGTTAATTAGAATTTTTAGAAATACAGGCAGTTTCCTATTGATGCATGCAATATATCACTAAAATGATTACCACGTATAATACACGAATGTTAAAGAGTAGTCAGACATGTTATACCAGAGCATGTCTTTGCATGAGAACTTAAGGAATATTATAAAATCCCTAATTGCATCTTGCCTTTGAGGCACAAGTTTCAAGCTTCAATTTCTTGCTCCAGAGTTCTGTTTAGATCTTCTTCGCCTTAGAACACAGAGTGAACCTGCTTAAGTTGGAAGAATATCAAATTGAGGCTAAAGATTTGCTGCTGTCAGCATGGAGAATGATTTCCGTCTTAAATCTATATCACTAGTATCGTATCTATCATTTTTCTATTTACCATTAATTCTGATGAAATGAGAGACAGTATAATAGACTACTCGTATAACTGACACACGTTGCTTTGTAGACACAGATGGCATTTGCTGCGGAAACTAGTTGGCAAGTAACACCACAAAAGATAACTTAAAATGATTGTTTGGTAAACTGAGGTACAAGCCTGAACTCGGTACAGGAAAATAAATCTAAGCGTTTTATTATATAATATACAAAAGTACAGGTCATTTGAAAGTTCAGTTTATCAAAATTGAGCACCACATATATTGGAGATAAGACAGACTTCCCACAAATATTTCAAACCTTGGGCTAGTAATCCTAGATAAGAAAACACTGGGGTAAATATTTCATAGTTACATCATAGCAATCGCTACCACCAATTGTTATAAATATTTATTATGTGCCACGGCACTAAAC
Organism: Elephas maximus indicus; assembly: GCF_024166365.1. Lineage (NCBI taxonomy): Eukaryota > Metazoa > Chordata > Mammalia > Proboscidea > Elephantidae > Elephas > Elephas maximus. The sequence continues at coordinate 37,869,642 of NC_064837.1, read as the reverse complement.
TGGACATTTTAAACACATGATTTTTCCTAATAAGCTGATTTAAATCCTATTAATAACTGCAACAGGATTGTTTCATCATTTTACAAAAGAAATTTAAGGTCAGATATGAAGCACTTTACCCAAGATCCCATGTAGCTAAAAAATGGCAGAACGAGGATTAAAATCAAGTCCATCCAACTCCAAAACCCATGGTCTTTCTTTCACACTTAATTGTTTTCTTCTTAAGACTGCTTATTAAGACTGAATAAAATTTTTACATTCCCCAGCCTTCTAACTTGGTCTTGGTATATGTTTTCTCTAAAGCTGCTTCCCAGAAAACTTCTTAGATAATGCATAGTAAGGTCCTGTTTGTTGCCTATGTGAAATGTATAATTTTGATTAATACAGATTTTATCTACTATTAATTCTGGGGCAACCCTTGTGACTTAGTGGTTAAGAGCTATGGCTGCTAACCAAAAGGTCAGCAGTTCAAATCCATGAAGTGCTCCTTGGAAACCACATGGGGCAGTTCTATTCTATCCTATAGGGTCTCTACGAGTCAGAATCGACTTGATGGCAACAGGTAAAAAGGTAAAGATATTAATTCTGGGGAAGAATTGGACCAAAATAGTGACCACCAATCAGATTTGTTTTCAAATACCTTTGGATGTGACATGTTATCATGTCAGGAGAAATTGATGCTGTATTCTCAATCGTCAGCAATCAGGAGACCTACAGAAAGGGAGGTTTTGAAAAGTAACATTGCTGAGAGCCTGGCCTTTATGTCCATTAACTCATGGACTGTCCACCACAATCCTTTAGTTAGATGTCTTAGTTATCTAGTGCTGCTATAACAGAAATACCACAAGTGGATGGCTTTAACAAAGAGAAATTTGCTCTCCCACAGTTTAGGAGTCTGGAAGTCTGAATTCAGGGAACCAGCTCCAGGGGAAGGCTCCCTCTCTCTGTTGGCTCTGGGGGAAGGTCCTTGTCATCAATCTTTCCCTTGTCTAGGATCTTCTCAGTGCAGGGGCCCCTGGTCCAAAAGATGCTGTCTGCTCCCAGCTCTGCTTTCTTGGTGGTATGAGGTTCCCCTGTCTCTCTGCTTGCTTCTCTCTTTTATATCTCAAAAGAAATTGACTCAAAATACAACCTAATCTTTTGGTTGAGTCCTGACTCATTAACATAACTGCCTCTAATCCTTAACATCATAGAGGTAGGATTTACAACACAGGAAAATCACATCAGCTGCCAAAATGGTGGACATTCACACAATAATGGGAATTGTGGCCTAGCCAAATGTATATACATTTTTCAGGGACACAGTTCAATCCATAACAGTAGGTATCATGGTTGCCATCCCACAGACAAAGGTTAACAGGGTATTCAGCTAATACACTGGGATTTGAACCCAGGTCTGTCTGCTTTTAATGGCCCACTCATGATGCAAAGCATCACGGGCCCTGGCGTACAACCCCTATAGGCAGAAGGAGTAATTGACTCTTCTCTGGCAGATGCACATCCCCCTGCTACCAAATATCACTTGTTTGTCACAAGTTCTCCAAGATTTAGGTCTACTCCCCATTCATCAGTGTACAGCAATGACCATAGTTTCCATTTTTGTATACATGTTCTGTGCCGGGAACTTAACTAGTTTCCTTACACATGTTATGCCTGGAGAAATAAGTATTTGTTGAATGAATGTAAGATTCAGCGTTTCGTTTAATAATTATAACAATATTATCAGGCTTAAATTACTACTTTTATGTAAGATGAAGACAGGGGTTGATCAAGGCCATACAGTTAGTAAGTAAAGGAGCTGGAAATCAAACATGTGTCAGACCTCATGAATCTTCCCATGTTTTTCCCATGAATGACCCTGCCCAGGGGTTACCACTAATGGAGTTTCGCTTTTTTGTTGGTGGTGTTGTTTTTTGCTTTTAAGTTCTGAGAATTATACTTTTTATTACATTTGAACGTGCATGTCTATTTAACGCTTCTTGAAGTTTCCCTAGAAGCAGCTCCTGAAGCAAGAATGAAAGTATAGGTGGTTTACTGAGGGAATAATCCCAGGAAACACAAGGAAGAGAGTAAGTAAGTGAACCTCAGAAGGGATAGGTGGCCAAAAAGAGTGTATTATCCAGCCAGGTAACACTGTGGACAATTGGAGCTTAACCTACCGTGGAGACAAGGAGCCACTGGAGAGCAAACTCCTCAGAGTTACCCTACCAAGGGAGCCAGGGAAGATGGTGAGGAGATGCTCCCAATGGAAGCATTGTGGAATGGGCTGAAAAATTCCCAAGTCATGCACAGGGAAGAGGTAGGTCTGGCTAGAACAGCTCAGGATATCACTAAGCAAGTAATTTACATGTAACTTTGAGATTTTCACAAGAAAAGGTTATTGAAAGACATAGGAATAAAAAAATGACCTGAATAAATGACAGATACGTGCATGGACAGAAAGTCTCAATATTATAAAAATGTCAATTATCTCCTAATCTTTAAATTCAAAGGAAGGCCGATCAAAACCCCAACTGGACTATTCATAGAATTTGACAAATTGATTCTAAGATCTATATGGAAGAGTAGAAGTTCCAGAATAGCCAAGAAAAATCTATAAAAGGACAAAGGTTGGGCAAACTTGTAATGAACAGATAGCTAGACTTACACAGTTGCAGTCATTGAGATAGTGCAGAAGTGTCAAACGGGTAGACAAATAGAGAAATAGAAAGGGATGGAGATCCCAGAAATAGATCAGAGGGGGCCCTGGTAAGCAAAAGAGGAGGTCATTACACATCAGTGGGGAAGGGTAGATTTTTCAATGAGTGCTGTGGGACTGGTGGTTTTCATACGGAGATAAGTTGGAAGACTGATTTTCTTTTTTTTCTATATGGAAAGCCAAAAACCTCATAGCACTTACGAGATTTAATAACTGGGGTGGCTTCCAGTGCTTCTAAATTTTCTGCTATATTACTGTTAGCATTTTTCCCAAGGAAAAAAACAACTTCTGTAGAATAGTATGTGTATGTGTATATACCTACACATTCATACAATGGTTAAAGCCAGAATAGGGACATTGGAGCCCCACCTCCTTGATCTCCCCTTGACGCACCCTTGTAGCACCTCCATAGGACCAGAAGGCCCTTTTTCTCCTTAAAAAAGGAAAAATGGAGCAGAAAAGACAACATAACCTAGGGATCCTCCATTCTTTACTTCCTTTAAAAGATGTACTTTCTTAAAACATAGACCCTCTGCTGTAATTTACCTACTTCAAAATACATAATTCCAAAGTTAAAGAATTGGAAATTGAACTTATGGGTTCATGGATGGCAAATAAGTTTCATCTTACATGTAAACTATAATCTATTAAAACAGTAGCTAAATGATCCTGAGCCAAGTCTCAGCTTATGAAAAAGAATGGTAGAGTTGATTAGTAATGTCTGCCATGAGCTCAATATGAGAAAAGTATAGCACGCTTGCAGAGAATGTATCATTCTTTAATTGACATATTCCTACCCAGAAATACAAACATAATTATAGTATCAGTAATCTGAGGAACTTGGCACTAGTATTCCAAATAGTGGATCAATACCAATTTTTACACACAAAGTATTTTGTCTTGAAGCATCTGGTTGGAATACACCCCATGAACTAGATCTATACATCATGTCACAGCTGTTCTCAACTGCAAGGGGAGGACATACCCTCAAGAGTTAAGTCATTTGACTTCAGGGAGCCAACAGTTGATCAGGGAACATGATATGCAACCCTGAGTTTCCTTGCTGAGTACAATAGACAATTACATACAGATATGAATTTAAAATAATAGAGCTATCATTGATTATCACCTGAAACTTTATAACTTTTGGACAATTTGAACAATTTCTCCCTTGCAGGAAAGTGGGAGGGCAAGCTAGATCTGACACATCATTTTATTTATTGAATGTATTTATACCTCATCTCTTTCCAAAAAATATTTGAAGCTGCTTACAATAAGAGCTATATACAATCTCATTAATAAAAAAGATGGTCTTGGGAATTGATCATTTTTTTTCCAGTGAAAGCCAAATTGTGTTTGCTCAGCATTTCTTTAATTGGCCTCCTTTAATACAGGAACGTTGCACAGCTTTGCGGTGGTGTAATGTTTTAACTGTAACTTATAAGAAGTACTCCCAAAAGCATGATCTGTGACTCAAGGAGTAAAGTAATAAACAAAATCTTAAGGAAGTGTATGGAGCTGATTTTAAAAAATGAAGCCTCAGTTTCTAGGGTAGGTTTCAGTCTAGTTAAGCCAACATTTGGGTTAATTGCATTTGGATCAACAAAGACTTTCGTTAAGCAACTAGCAGAAAGTGTCAATCTCTCATTGCCCCAAAGGGAGTCTCCCCAGTATCCAGGCATTCAGATTAGGCATTCATCTCAGAACAGCAGTTTTCATTTCCAATTATTTTGATGCTAGAGACCACCTGCTTGGCTTGATTTAATTTGTTTTATCTCCCACTCCAGATGAACCTTAAAAGCTAATGTGGAAATGAATGTTCTATCAAGAAAGTTAGCAACAACAATGATAAGTAACCAGTACTCCTATCTTCTGTAGGAAGAGATGTTGTGGGTTCATACAGAAAAAATAAATCCTAAATTTGAGAAGCTATTCATGCGTGTTGTCTTAGGTTGCGTTCTCCAGAGGAGCAAAACCAGTGAAATGTATATGTATAAAAATAGAGAGAGATTTAATTCAAGGAAACGACTCATGCAGTTGTGGAGGATGGCAAGTCCCAAATCCATGGCTGAGGGCTTCTCCCGACTCATGTGGTTGCAGGGGCTGATGAACCCAAAATCGGTAGGTCAGACCAGACGGCAGGCAGGTGGCTCTTGGAGCATCAGGAGATGACAAATTCCAAAATCTACAGGTCAGGTGACAGGCTGCTATTTTACATCCCAAGAACCAGAGGACAGATGATGATTAGTCAGATGCAGGATACAGAGCAAGAGAGCCCCTTGCTGGAAGATCCATTTACATACTGGAGGCAGTCCACATACCCAGAAAAACTCTCTGCCAACTAATTGGCTGCTCATAGCAGATCTCATCATGGAGGTTATTACGTTATATCAGATCTCAACATAGAGGTGACCGTATTTATTACGAAAGAGTCAAACCACTGAGAATCATAGCCTAGCCAAGTTGACACATAACATTAACCATCACAAATATTTTCAGTCATTTATTTGCTCATTCTTCCCTCCATTCATTCCCTCAACAAATAGTTTATTAAAATGCTTACTACATGCCCTCTCTCTTTAAGATATTGAGGAGAATGAGTTTCAAGATATCCATTAGATTAAACCCATTGAGGCAACAAGTCAACTGAAGGCAACTAGCTGTCAGATATTTTCCTGTAAATTATAGATTCTTTGGCTTAACCACAGAACACTGGATGACAAGCTAGCTTCCTTCTGCCATTCAGTACCTTTGTGAGTTGATGATATGTGCTCAGAGAATACAAAGTCTTTTCAGGTTGTCACCCCTGAAAGGGACTTTAAAAATCATATATTTCTACTCCTTTACTTTATAGATGAAGAAACTGAAGACCTAGGGAGATAATGTGGTTTATCCAAAGTTACACAGCTGATCAACGAGGAACCAAGACTAAAACTCTTGGTATTGTGTTATTTTCATTAAAAGAAAAAAAAAGAGGGAGGGCAGTAAATCTATTTAAAAAATTATTTAAATGTATTCCTAGGCCCATTGTATGCTTTTTTTGTTTGATTTCCTCCCACTTCTTCAAAAAAGAGTTTTGTTTTTTTTAATTAAAATGCATTCTGAACACCTGAGATGTAGGACGCTGCTGTCTCTGGCAAAGCAGTCCACCAAGCATAGAAGTTTGTCCCAGGAGAGAACACTCACTACTCCCTTTAATTTCAGGCAAAGTGGAAGGGGATGTTTCTTACGAGAAACAGACTTGTAAGAAGAAAAGAGTGTATTTCCATGTTTTCTTTGGTCCCAAAGAAAAGTCAGAATTAATTGCCTAAATTTAGAAGTCACTAATTTTTAACAGAAATTTAAGTTATATGTTACCTCAGTGAAAAAGTAGCCTGTTTAAAAAACAAGGCAAGGGTGGCAGTGTAACCCAATTGTGCTTTGCAAATGGGTCAACTTTTCACTGGACTGTTGTATATCACACAGGTTTGCTAAATTTTAGACATTAAGACAATCAAGTATAAAAACTTCAGGTAGTTTGTTTATATTTCCCAATTACTAGTTATACCTTCATATTCTAATTTCTGGGAATTTATGTAAAGAACTGCAAAATTGTTATGGAGAAAAATTAGTAGATAACACTTTTGCCTAAAGAAAGAGCATGTCATGAGCTGAGATCTGCCCAAAGAGGGACCATTTCCATTCTGAATTCCTTCATTCTCCACCAGTGCAAATCACCAGTGCTACAGTTAGTCTGAGAACACTAGGGTAGGGTTGGGAAAAGATTAATGGAGACATTTTCAAGGACTGAAGTCCAGTCATTTTACTGGGGAGTAGGGAAGTGTTGATTTTAATCCTTTATTTGTGAGCTTGGAAGGAAATAATATTTGAAAATTACAAACTAAGAATATATAATACTTCCTTAAAAAAAAAAAAACTGTTGCTGTCGAGTCAATCCAGACTCATAGAGACCTTATACAACAGAGTAGAATTGCCCCATAGAGTTTCCAGGGAGCGGCTGGTGCGTTTGAACTGCTAACCTTTTGGTTAGCAGATGTAGGTAGCTCTTAACCACTACATCACCAGGGCTTCCATATTTCCTTTGGTACCTCAAAACCCAGATATTTTTCTCTCGGCAGATATAAGCCTTCTCTCCTCTAGTCCTCTAGCCTTATGAAAGGAGGCTGGAATTTGTGGGGTTTGCTTTTTCATGGAGGTGAATTGTTTGGAGCTGAAAAACATAGAATAAAGAGTCAAAGAAGGGGAGTCTTACATTCTGAAGGTGTAGGCATGATAGGTGGTGAGAGGACAGAGAACAAGGCCAGTGTCCCATGATTGCCACTAGCCCGTAGTTCTTTTCTTGAACAGTAGTTTTAGGCCACATTCAATTATCAATTTAAATAAACATTTAAAATATTTAAAAATAACATAATGTGCATGAAGGAATAATTCATCCCAACCAGAATTTTGATTAAATTATGAAACAGGTACTTCATATTTTATATACAGTAAGTTTTATAATAAACTGATAGAGTGGCTAATATTATTCCCATTTTACAGATGAGAAAATTAAGCTCAGAGATTTATAATTACCTGCCTTGGTCCAATATCTAGGAAATGACATGTCTGGAATTCAAGCCCAGCCTATTTTCTGCCAAGTGATACTGTCTCCCAAGATTATCAAGAGTCACCCAAGTGAGTAAAGTTAAAATGGGCCTTCTTACTCATTAATTTATCCAGTTATTAATTCATTTGTTTTAGGCCTGCATTACCTAACTGCAAACTGGTCAGAATCACAGGATTTGAGGTCAAGTCTTAGATCTGGTGCTTGTTGTCTTCATGACCTTTGTCAACTCACTTAACCTTGAGCTCCTGATTTATAAATACACCTTTTTCTTCTTACAAGTCTGTTTTTCACAAGGAATATCCCCTTCCACCTTGCCTGAAATTAAAGGGAGTAGTGAGTGTCCTTTCCTGGGGCAAATTTCTGTGCTTGGTGGTCTGCTTTGCCAGAGAGAGAAGAGTCCTTCATCTCAGATGTTCAGAATGGCCCTGTGCCTCCAGTATAAACAGAAAGCCTGAGAAAAGGGGGGGGGGGGGACTTACTTCCCCCTTCTCCATCCCTTCTGCACCCCAAGACACAAATGTTCTTCCCAGCTCAAGGACTGTGGGGACATAACCACCAGTGTTGTCTCCACCAAAACACCACCAACACAGGGCTGGCACCAAAGAGAATCATAGGAGAGTCAATGGCCATGACCAAAGGTAAGGTAGAACTGATACAATATTTTCCCTGATGCCTTTCTCCACCATCTTCATTCTCTCCTTCTTTCACTCTTCCTCTTCCCTGACCATCTCAGACAGCAGTCATTTAAGCCTTGGTGTTAATGGATTTCAGAGGCAGACTAGTCTGGTGGCAGGAGGCAGAGTCTACAGAAAGGGGTAAAGGAATAAGGGTCCTTTGTGTCTGAGTGCTGCCATATATTTCTAGCCAGGCCACAGGATTGAATTCAAAGAGTTATTGAATTAAATGAAATGGTAAAGCCCTTGGAGTGGTGCCTGGACATGGTAAGCAGTATGCCCTTATGATGGTGGTGGCAGTGGTGATGATGATGATGGTAATGCAGTAGCCCGGGGAGTAGAGGTGTCAATTCCCTACCAAGAAAAGCTGGCACTAGAAGGCTAAGATAATGGTCAGAGACCTTTGAATCCTAGAGCCTATAAGGACATTTGAGCTTCGTCTGTTTCCTACTTCATTTGCAGATAAAATTGCAAACAACAGGGCCACATGCTACACAACTGATTATTCACTGGCCCTTAAACATCAACACAGCCTCTCCCTTGCTCATGAATCTGGAAAAAGCGGGTAAATTGCACAGGCTCAGGGCCTGCAAACACCAAATGACATGGTGGGAATGTTTTCCAACAGCGTATAAAAACCTCCACTGGACAGTTGCTCTCCTGGAATGATGCTCTCTTCAGAAACCTTGCCCATTTACTCACAGTCACCTACCCTCCAGGCCACAAGTGAATGAGGACATGGGGCTATTCAGGGGACTGATTGCTCCTCCCCCAACCTTCATCCAGATGTTTGGCACCATTGAAACAGGCCTAGCCATGGTTTCCTTTGGACAACTTATGAAATTAATATTAAAGAATGTGTCACCCCTGGATATAAAAAACAAGTTGCTATAGGTTTTCTCAAGCAACATTCAGAGCTCCAGGAGGGGATTTTGGGATCAAAGAGGAAACGTATGCTGGCTATCATACCCAGACAAGGCTTCTCCTTCCCTCCCACCCACCTCCTTTCCAGGAGCATGTGTCCACTGCTTGCCCTGTGCAATTCGCATCTCTCTATTCAAATGTTATTCGGGAAACCTCACTATTTATTGCTTCTCAACTTAGGGTATGAAAAAAGCTAGAAACTAACACCAGTTCTGTAGCAGACTGATAACGTGGCTGCTGAAGGTCTCTTCTCTTGGAAGTTTAGGATTTCAACCACAGTAAGAAGAACTGGGGAAGGACTTACAAATTTCACTCTTTCTTGCCTCCATTTTCACGTGCACATAATGATTTTATTAAAATGATACAGCATTTTTATTTGCCATGAAATCTCCATTCCACAATTCTAATGGGGTTCAGATGGCTTTACCTGGTAGGTTCATTTTTAGGAACTTTCATAACCCATGGTGCAAGCTAGAAATGCGAATGCCCTTTTGTGGCTGAAAATCATACTTTTAAAGATAGCATTAGGTTGTAGATGTGAAAATAATAACTACATTAATAAATGATTGCTGTGATGTTGTTTTTTCCTCTCTAAATTATTTCCAAGGAGCCCTGGTAGCTCAAAGGTTGGCAGTTTGAACCCCCCAGTGGCTCCAAATCCATCGTTGGCTGCACAGGAGAAAAGACCTTGTGATCTGCTCCCAAAAAGATTACAGCCTCGAAAACTCTACAAGGCAGTTCTACCCTGTCACATGGGGTTACTAGCATTTGGAATTGACTCTACGGCACACAACAATGACAAATTATTTCCATTTTACTTTTACATTCCCACAGGATGTGAAGGTTTTATTCAGAGTTCAGTGTCCTGAAGGTGCTGGCACCACGTGTTTTCTGCAGCAGAGCCATGTGTCAAGTGCAGTCTGCCCACAGCTAGGCAGGATCTGAAATAAGAGCCTGGTTTTTTTAGAGAGAGTGAGAGAGGAGGCCCTGGGTAATGCACACAGTTAACACGCTCCGCTGCTAACCCAAAAGCTCGAGGTTCAAGTCCAAGAGATTCAAGAAAGACGTGGTAATCTACTTACAAAAAATCAGTCATTATAACCCCTATGGAGCACAGTTGTATTCTGACACATGTGGCATTGCCATGAATTGTCATCAACTTGATAGTAACTGCTTTAGAGAGTGAAAGGAATTCAGAGCATATATCAATTATCTGCCCCTCTGGGAGCTACTATTGGTCTCTTTATTCATGAATCGGCAGGAGTGTTTCTTTGCCCTGATAAATTTTCCAAAGTAATAAAGACATAGAGTGTCTGTACAGCATAGTAGAAAGAATATTAACTACAATTTGTTGAGTGCTTAACATATCTGGACACTGTTACATGCAGTCTCATGTAATCTTCATGACAGCTCTACAGTACAGATACTATTATTATCCTCATTTTGGAGGAAATGAATGCACAGAAAGTTTAAGTAACAGGCCTACAATCACCGGCTAGAGACCGATGGAGCCAGTATTTAAAGCACTCCATACTCCTTGTTTTTCGCCACTATGCTACACTGCTTTGACTTGGGACTCATGCCAGAGCACGTCTTGGCTCATTTATGAGTTCGGTGACTTGGCTTAAAATCTCTCTAAGCCTCAGTTTCCCAGTCTGGAAAATAAAGGCAATAATACCTGCTATATTAGGACTATCTTAAGGAGTAGAAGAGATTAATATACCTGACATGCCTTCAACTTTTGGTAATCACTCTTCGAACAGTGTGGCAAGTACCTGACTTTGGAAGCCAAGTTTTTTATGTCCTACTCTCAGTTTTGTACTAACTCTTGGGCTTCTGATCCACCTCTGTAAAATGAAAAGATTGGGGTATGGAAGTATTCCCAGTACAATTTATACCATGAGCTACTGTGGGACTCAGAAAAGGGAGACAAAAAAGATTAAAAAGAAAGTGAAGTCCACAGATTCTCTTATCACAGAGGATAGAGCAAAAGGGAGACAGTAACAATTTGCCAACGAGCATGATGACACTCACTATTCAATGGCCTTAACTAACCTTTACCTAGGACTAGTTAAAGAAGACTATAACCTGTGTGTTTTCCATTGATGCTCGTGGCAAATATATAAACAGTTTCAAGGAGATTCTCCACTCTCCTTCTGTTTCTGAGTGTGCAGCTCCTTCTTCAGTCTCATCCTACCAGGTATATTTAGGGTCCAAAGCATTTGGTATTAACCCACCCCTGCCCCATCCCTCCCCACACACACACCATCCATTTAAATTACTTAAAGGAAGTAACTGACTTGCAGATGCAATTTAACTGATTACCTGCAATTATGAGTATACATCTGACATCCAAGCTAAGCTCTGCTCTGGGTTTCATGTGAGGATAGCCAAAAATAGATTTATCTAAACCATGGTGGCCGAAGAATTATCAGACCAAATTTAAACTTTTATATATTCGACTTTCCAATGTGACTTCCTGTTTTGCAGAAAGGAGCTTGAAGAAATAATAATAAAAGAAGGCTGATACTCATTTCTGTTCACCAAGTGACTTGTTCCAAACAACATTTTAATGATTTAAGTGTAAATGAATCAGAAGCATATGGATTAGATTTCCCTTAAAATACACAAGGATTTTTAAATGAGGGAGAGTGGAATGAAGAATTTCCCCAAATTTAGTGCTCCTTGGAATTGCCTTTTCTAATGTTATTAAAAAATTGGTGTCGGTGGTAGGGCGGGGGAAGGGGTGGGGTGGGGTGGTGATTCACTTTGAACTGCGTATTTGGCAAATGGGGGTAGGGCACGGAAAAGGTTTCTAACATCTTCTTTAAAAGGGGATCATACTTCTCCTTGGGCATCGAATAATTCATCCCAACCAGCATTTTTGATGAGTTAAGTGTAAATGAATCAGTAACATACGGATTGCATTTGAAATACACATGGGATTAAAAAATGAAGGGAAAAAGGACTTGGTAAAGTATGTCTGGGGTTTTGCCAAACCCATAAATGTTCAAAAATATCATTTGAAACAATTGATGAATCCCTCCCAGGCCCTGCCAGCCTCACCAGGCAGAGAAGAAGAACATGGCTGCTTGTGTGGCTATTCCAGGCAGAGAAGAAGAACATGGCTGCTATGTGGCTATTCCAGGCAGAGAAGAAGAAAATGGCTGCTTGTGTGACTAATTCAGGCAGAGAAGAAGAACCTGACTGCTTGTGTGACTATTTGAGACAGAGAAGAAGAGCATGGCTGCTTGTGTGGCTATTCCAGGTGCCTCCCTCTTGAACAGCAGTGGGAGCAGCCATGTTTCAAAGAGTCTCCCTTGCCTGATGCCTGGGTCACTTCCTAATTTTAAGATGGGCTTTTTCTGCACCCTTTTTGAGTAAGAAAGGAGGACAATTTATTCCTCTTTTCTGAGAACAAGCAGAGATACGACATTTGGCAGTTCAGCTATTTGCTTTCCAAGATAAACATAAAAGACAATTGAACAGAGATTGGAATCTGCCCCCGAATGGAGTCTGCCTCTTGTGTATACTTTTCAGTTACCTCTTTTGGTACCTGAATAAAGCACGTGGTGACCTGGTGCACAGTAGCCTTCACCAGCTCCAAAACCTGTGGCTCCCACATTTCAGCTCCATGGGCCTCTTTTTCTTCCTCTCCTCCCAGATGCCATATTTTGAACTTGATATTGTCTATTCAACCAGCTGCAGATGCTGAGAAGTCATTGATTTCCTCATTTCATTATTAATCAGAAATGCCACCATAAGAAAGCCAGCATAAACACATTCAGTTGATAGAATTTTAGCTAAAAGAAAGAAAATATGTTTCAGTTATCCTTTGCGACCTGATTCCAAGTAGCTGGAGTCTGGAGCCCTGGTGGTGCAGTGGCTAAGAGCTCAGCTGCTAACCAAAAGGTTGGCAGTTCAAATTCACCAGCTGGTCCTTGGAAAATCCTGTGGGGAAGTTCTGCTCTGTCCTGTTGGGTTGTTATGAGTCGGAATCGACTTGACAGCAATGGGTTTGGCTTTTTGGTTTTGGAGTCATAAATAGCTCTCTGACTCCAGTGAGCGTCTTTGACATGTTGGAAATGTCTCAAAGAAGCCATTTCTCCCTGCATGGATCCCTAAGGGACCAGGTTCCCAGATGGGAAATCATTAGCCTAATAGGTCTGAAAGGCAATTCAAGAAGAGAGATTTTCAGAGCAGCTTCAATGGAATTATCTAAGTCCAAGCCCTCCAGGAGTCCTGAGATCATGTTGACAAATCTTTCCCAAATACTAAGCAGGTAGAAAGACTTGGTAGCTCTGAGAATCATCTTGGAGAGAGGAGGAAGCATACCAGTGGGTCCTTCTCTTCCCGACACAGCGATTCTGATTCCTTCGAGTGGTCAGGGGCCTCTCCCTTTCACTTGGTGGTGCCTGCTGCTCCTCATTTCGGGCCCAGGGCCATCGGCCTGTTCCGCTTAAGACCTCTGTGAAGACTTAAATGGTTTCAATCCATCACAGCCACCCAAATACCTATTTTATTTTCAAGAAAATTAAGTGTGTGTTTTCAGGGCTTGTGAAAGGGCTTAAGGGAAAACTGATTTTATGATTCCCCTGCTCTGTTTTTGACAGTGGGGTAGGGGAGTGGAGTGGGAGGGAGTGATTATATGGAGATCTGTATAAAAATTCAGAAGTTAATCTTTGCACGTCAGGACTTGAGCAAACATTGTTCTGCGCGTTTTTATCGGAGTAGGTGGGAAGCCGGTGCCTTTAGTAACATTTGGAAATAACCGTGCTCTATAAATCCCTGTGAAGCAGACAAATTTCTGGCAGATGTCATGGGAGCCTGATCATCTTCAGACAGCCATGGAAAGAGCTTGACATTAATGAAAACGCACAAATGAGATAATAAACGAGGATGGAAGAACCTTTTCCAAACAAACCTGTGACCTTTTTTTATTTTCTCTCTGCCCCACCCCCCCGGAACAGTAACTCTGCCAGAGTCCCGAAGAGACGAATCACAATAGGATTGACAATTACAGGAGAAAGGAGACTTTCCCCCCTTTGTCCGGCATACTTCTCTGTGGTCGAGCACAGAGCGAAGGTGCTCTTGAAACAATAGCAGCTCTTTGAAAGGAACTGTGTCTGTGGCTCATGTCCATTTAGGGCTTGAATGACCAAACGTCAGCAGAGAGGTTGAGTCCCTGGGAGCTTGCATATATACGCTTCGTTGTCTACTTTCAGGAAAGCAATCAAACCAGGGGCACCGAGGCATTACAGTGGGGCCACTCAGAAACCAGACAGACAAGTTCACAGGCCATCGCCCAGGAACCTCGGAAGGGCTGACATGAGATCGATTGGCCATCCTGGGCCATTCAGCAAACAGTTTACATAGGCGGCCTGGGTACTGGGTTTAAACTAAATGAAAACTATCGGGAGAATTTCCTATAAAGTGGACTTGATCTATATTAGGGAACAGGCTAATTATAGGGATTGGCATATATGGAATCAAAGTGAAACACTATATGAGACTAGGGAGTGGTGGTCTTTTATACCAGGGTGGTCTGAAACCGGGGTTTAATGTATGTACAATATACAAACATTTTTGACAGACCATTAACACCTATAATCTTGTAAATATTTGCAATTTTCTAGATCATAAATATGACTGCATAAGCAGCTCTTTCAGAACATCATTTATACACCATTAAAGGTTAATTTACAAGTTAGTACCTTATAGAAAGAAGATATGTGGACTTTATGCGAACTTTCTGTAAAGGGAGACTGGTGTCTCCACAAGCAATTTGTAGCTCTCCTGTGGGTCTGTCTGGGGTCCTATTCAAAGCACTGTGTGACTCCTTTTCATCAGCTCATGTTCACAGCAAACTTAATCTTCTGTTTTGGGAGAAAAAAAATAACAGAGGGGAGAGAAAGATTTGAAGTTTTAGGCTGTCCTTCCGAGCATCCAATTGTTTATTTAAACAGTCTCTCTTGACACCAGTCTCATTTGTCACAGCCCCTCTGATACCTGCTGTTGTACCTTAACCTCCATCCCAAGGGGTTCCAACGGGTCTAGATTTAAGGACCTCTCGGAGAGGCCAACCAACAAGGGAAGTCTGACCTCCAAGGCTGCCATTGTGTGACATTACATTTTGTAAAGATCAAAGAGAGAAAGGGAAGGAGGGGGAGTGTCTTGTGTGGGACTTTTTTTCTCCTCCAGCTAGACAAGCCGGGACTTTCACTAAAGATGGCGATAGGGACCCAGGTTCCAATAGGAACTGTTCATAAATTATTGGCAATGGAAAGGAGCTGGAGCACTCTGGGAAAAGAGCATCTCCTCTGTGCGAGGGCTGGTAAATGTGGGTCAAATCAATGATGAGAGAGCCACAGAGTGAGGCCAAGTGACCACAGCGGATTTGTGTTGTCTGTAAAGAGGCTGAACTGTGTAACTTATCCAGTGCGTCGGGGCCTCTTTTTCTCTAGTGAAAGATTCCATCGGTATCATTGCCCTTCTCCTGAAATATAAACAGCTGGCTGCGTGCCCCCTGCATGCCTGGCAGGGGCGTTTTTCATGCATTGTAAGCCTACTCTGCCTTTTAGACCTCCCCACCTTAGTGGAATCTCCGTATTTTCCAGCAGCTCTGGTTTTCAGGAGCTCATTAAGGCACTGGAAGCAAATTTCAAGAAGTTTGCAGAGTCTGCTTACACTCCCTTCCCTGCTTTTTCTGTTGATTTGGGAAAACTTCCCAAGCATATCTGATTTTCCCTGTGCTCTTAAGCCCACTCAAGCTCAACCCAGGTCTATAGATAACAAGAGAGCTCTCTCCTACACTTGCATGCCTTTAGCATAGCATGGCAAAGACAGCACTGAACTGGGAGTCTAGAGACTTGGATTCTAGTCTTAGCTCTGCCACGATCTCACCTTAGAAAAATGACAGTCTACTTGGACTTCAGTTTTCTTATTTGTAAGTGACTACATTAGGTGGTTACCTAAGATAGTCTCAAAGTTCCCTTCCATAACTCTTATTCTTCCTTCTCTGGTTCCTCTTGTTTAGGACCCATAAAATCTATTACTACTCTCTTTCCTCTCCTCCCATAGTTTTTTTTTTTTTTTTTTTTTTTGCAGTGAACAACATTACTCTCCTTCAAACCTTCCCCCTAGCCTTCACGCTCTGGTTATGTCATCACATGCTTTTTAACTTTTTTTTTTTTTTTATGTTGTAGTTGTTGTTGTTCCCTGATGTGGAGTCAGCCCCCAACTCATGCTGAACCCATGCACAAAGGAATAAAACACTGCCTGGTCCTGTGCCATCCTCATGATCGCTTGCGGATCTGACCATTGTGATTCATAGGGTTTTTGTTGGCTGATACCCCCACCTAAATCATAGCTCGCTGAACAGTTTCCATTGCCTTTCTCCATTCCACATTTACATTTCCATACTAGTTCCATACTATTGAAAAATAAATGTTGATATAGGCTCATGGGTTTTGTGGGAATTAAAGATTCCCAGATATTCTGAGAAGAAACTCAAGATTTGAGCAAACGGTGCAATGTTTAATAAATTCAGGGTTTTAGGCTGTGGCTAGAGATTTGGGGAGCCTGAATAGGACCATCAGAGCTTGGAGGCCAAGATAGGATTGTATATGCAAAGTAGTCAGTCAAAAGGCATAATATTTGATCATTGGAGTGGGGGGCAGCTCATCCCAAAAAACATGTTATAACCATAAGGAGTATGCAGTTATTGACTTTTCTCTGCAACAGAGAGGTTTTGGTAAAGGATGAAATTTCTTTGACATTTTCAACTGTACTTGAGTCATGCATGAATAACACTGTTTATCTGAATTTGGGGTCTCTTCCACTTTTTTTTTTTCCCACTTAGAAATACAATAATTTCGAAGTCTGCACTCTTTATTGGTCTTTTACTTTTTGATTTGAAGTCTCAGGGCTAGGCTCCATTGTACCAGTACTGTCTTAGACCATCTATCTACCAGTGAGATTTTGACCTACAATTGAGTCTAATTCCATGGTCTCCGAGACCACCTTTATTGAATCTTCATGAGCTTTTATGCCTCTTCCACCTAAACACTTCCATCCTACCTTCCTCTTCTCCCCCTCTCCCACCCTACCGCCTTTGGCCTCTGCCTTCAAAGTGGCTCTGTCCTACATATCTTTTGCTCAGAACTCTGTTCTCAGCTGTCCCCGGTAGCAGTTAACTAAGGTGATAACTTACTCTCTGTACATTGGGGATTAACTGCTGGGTTAACCTGTTAGCTGTACTTCCTGAGGGTCCTTAAGCCCTTGTCTTTTCCTGTATGAATTGAGATCACCAAGCACCTTAACCCTGGTGGCGTAGTGGTTAAGTGCTATGGCTGCTAACCAAAGGCTTGGCAGTTCAAATCTGCCAGGCACTCCTTGGAAACTCTATGGGCAGTTCTACTCTGTCTTATAGGGTCGCTATGAGTCGGAATCGAATCGACGGCACTGGGTTTCGTTTTTTTTTTAAAGCAATGTGTCAGGCTACAAGTCCTTAGTTCACTGTAGACATTCCTTCAGAGAACTGTAATTTCATATTATGTCCTTGGTTTTTGTTGAGTGTCAGTAGATGAAATAGCTATATGAAGAACGTTTCTGTATCTTTTGTAAATTTGCTGTTGAAGATCATCTATTGTGTTATTCGGTGTCCCTTATGTAAGGAGATGTGATCAATTTTTTTCTTAGAGTTCAGTGCTAAAAACAAACAAAAAGTTCATTGTCTCTCCCAATGCACTATGCTTGCTGATGCTTTTAGTAGGTGTTAACTACAAAACTCGAGAATATTAGAGGAGCGATTTCTTAATAACTCAGGAAAGAGACTCGTCACAGTCTCCTCTCCTTTCTGCCTTAGTTACCAAAAAGTTCAATTCCAAGAATCTCACTCAGTTGTCATTGCTTCCTTATCCTAGGGTTCTGGACTGGTCCAGCACTCTTCTTTCTTCCTCCTCTCTCCAACACTCAGTTCTTGGTCTCTTACCCTTGCATTCACACTGTTCTTTGTGGAAAGAAGGAGAGTTAAAATAATATGTTACTTTTCTCAAGTAGTGTTGTACTTTGCAGAGGTCTGCTGGTGAAGGAATGCCTTACCTCAAAATCTATCAAAGGATGGCTTGTAAGAGGCTCCTCCAGACAGGGTTTAAAACAAACAAAAAAAAATTTCTTTGAACAAAGAAGTTTAGGAAGTATCATATATTCCAATTGCCTCGTGGAGCTTCTCAGAGAAGTAAAGAAAACAAATGTATTGGAACACACAGTCCTTTCTCATGTGGTGCCCAGAAGAGCTTGTATTCTACTGGGCACCACTGAAGAACTTCTGACTTAACCCAAATAATGGATTCCAGTGGTGGATCTTTCTGGTAGTTAGGCCAGAAAGTAGAAGTGATATTGGGTCAGTGAGGAGGTGGAGGGTGGTCTCACCTGCTTCCCACTCTTCTTCATCACCCAGCACTTCAAACCTAAACTTCTCAGCCAGATATTGAAGGCCCTCCACCGCTGGCCTCTTCAGCTGATCCATTCATCCCCATCAACTCACACAGCCTCCCCACCAATCCTAACAGGCTGAGATACTTACTAATTATATTTGGACCTTTTGAATAAAAGCAACTGCAAACCCTTTTGGAGAAAAAGAACGTATTGGCTCATGTAACTGGAAGACCAAGGGTGGGCTGAAGGCATAGGTGAATCCAGGGACTTAAATAAGTCATCATACCTGCTCCTTTCTCCTTCTCTTGGCTCCACTTCTGATCTTCCATTGACTTCATTGTTAGTATCTTTCTGCATGTTGGGAGAGAAGGCCACTAACTACCCAAGTCTTAATCCTGCAGACAGACTATCCAAAAGGAAAATAGTTCATATACCAAATAACATGAAGGGGCTATGGCTGGGCCTGTTTGCAAGGTCACATGCCTATCCCTGGACCAAGAGCTGAAATCAGAGTGTTATGTAGATTGATTGGTCTGACTTGAGACAAGGACCCTATTTACTCAAGGAAAGGTTAATGACAGAGAAAAAACTGCAGGTCCACCATATGGATACCAACACATGTCTTGTTTGTTGTAGACCAAACCCACTGCCGTCGAGTTGATTCCAACTCATAGCAACCCTATAGGGCAGAGTAGAACTGCCCCATCGAGTTTCCAAGGAGCGCTTGGTGGATTCGAACTGCCGACCTCTTGGTTAGCAGCTGTAGCACTTAACCACTACGCCACCAGTGTTTCCATTTGTTGTAGACATGAATTATCCCATTTTCTTTAAAAATATCTTCCTTAAGGACAAAAAAATAAGAGCCTTATTTCACTGGACTTAAATCAGTCTCATACATGCCATCACTTTGTTGTCACCTACAATATTCTCACTTACAACACTCTCACTTACAAGCTCTCACGTTTCTTCCTATACATCTCGTCTCCACAGCTAGTCTGTAAGCTCCTCCAGGACAGGAACTATGGTTTTATTTTCTACCCCTCCCTCTCCCACTTGGTACTCTTCACTTAGTCATTCATTCTGCAAAGTTTTTATTGAATAGCTATCGTGTACCAGGAACTCTGCTAAGCTTTGGGAACAAAAAAAAAAAAAAAAACTAAAAATACAATATACTCAGATGATGATTAACAAATAACTGAACTCCATTCCATGTGACTGTCGTACCACTATGAATAGACTTCATCCTCTCAGCCATAAGCATTGGTAATATTTTTAATGAGGTAGTTATATATATCCTTGGGCAAGTCATTTCCCCCTTCTGGCCCTCAGATTCTTCACATGTGAAATAAAGAGATTAACAGGCTGTTCTCCAAGATCTAAAACTCTAGAATTCTAAGTCATGGACAACTGTGTAGCTTGGACAGGAAAAGATACTATTTTTTTTGTGTTCTTCCTTGTTTATCTCATTCCAATTTAGGCTACATCTGGACTCTCCCTCAATATAAAAGATGAGAAGAGAGAACAAAATTCATCCTTGCTCCCTTTACTACATTTCGCTTCCATGTAAGTTGGATGCATCATTTTAAAGCCATTCACAACCTTTCTGGTATGTTCATTGTAATCATTCATATCATTATATGTCCTTGCAATTTACACAACCCTCCCAAACAACTCTTTGAAGCAAATGAGGAAGGAATCATCCTGTCCTCATTTTACAGATGAGAAAGCTGAGGTTGAGATAGAACTACTTGTTTGTCCAAACTCACTGAGCTGGTGTGTGTCCCAGGATGGAGTCAAGACACTGCCTCTTTCAACTACAAAGGGCTGTAAACCAAAAACCAAAGCAGTTGTCACGGTGACACCAGATGTGTCAGGGTAGAACTGTGCTCCATAGTGTTTTCAATGGTATTTGGAAGTAGATCTCCAGGCCTTTCTTCTGAAACACTTCTAGGTAGACTCGAACCTCCAACCTCTGGGTTAGCAGATGAGCACGTTAGCTGCCTGCACCACCCAGGGAGTCCACACAAGGCTGCAGCAAAGCCTGAAAGATTGATTCAGTTTATGCCATTAAAAGCCTGGGCCCCATGAGAACAAAGTCTGTGAACTTCTTAGGATATTTAAGTAAAAATGGCTTTGGTGAAACATAGTTTTTACCCACAACATAACAAGGCCTTTGGCAAAGAAACAAGGAATACCAGGAACACAGTGTCTGAAAGGAAAATGTAGCAGAATGCCACATATATCAAGCTGCTCTCACGGTCTAGGGATGAAAGAAATTAGGGCAGGGGAAAATCTCACCATGTTTGGGGCCCTCCATTCTGTGAAGTTCTCATTCAGGTCCTTGCAAAACCCAGCCATGCTTTCCCTCATTCCCCTAAGCCCTGCCTTTCATTTTTTTAAACCCAAGTGCCTGCAAAGAGAAATCCAATCCACATGTTTCTGATTCATTTACACTTAACTCATCAAGCTGTGTTTTGGAGAAGCTATCTGGTGTCCAAAAAGCTTTTGGAGTCTTTTCTTTTTTTCCTTTCAATAAGGCATTGAAAGTCTTTTTTACCAGCATGTTCATGCTTGAGTTAAGCTCGTGTAAACAAAAGACACCCAAAGAAGCCTATGGAGATGCAGGCCCAAATCTACTCAGAGACCAAGAAGGCCACCTCTGGTTAACAGGGTCTTTCGGGTTTCATGGTCATGGGGAACACAAAGGGAGCCTGAAGAAGTTGGAGACGGGGCAGCTTGCCCAGAGCCAGGCCTATGTAGCCTACCACAAGGACCAGTGAGAAGCAGACAGGGCCAAAGACTTGAGGTCAAGGGTTTTCCCCATCCCTTCCCAGCCATGTTTACAAACAGGGTAGAAAATCAGAACTGCTGGCTTGGAAGGAGTCAGTTACCCCACGGAAAGAGAGCTCTGGTCACAAGGCAAGTAGTCCTAGCCACCCTCATCCCTCACCTGGACTGCTGCATCAGCCTCCTAACTGATAGCTCAGCCTGTGCTCTTGAACTCCAACAACCTAGACTCCACTCTGGTAGAAGCCAGGGTAATCATTTACAACATTAATCAGATCATGTCCCTGCCAGCATAGAAACTTCCAGTGGCTTTCTGGAGTGCCTTGAATAAAATCCAAAATCCTCGCCACGACCAAAGGATTCAGGTTAACCCAGCCTCACCTGCCCCTCCAACCTCATCCTTACTGCCCATCACCATCCACTACTGCAGCCCAACAGCTCCCATCCTCTGGCCTGAACATGCCAAGCTCATTTCGACCTCAGGGTATTCTCATTTGCTATTGTCTTAGCCTGGGATGTTTTTCCTTCAGAGAGCCATGCACACAGCTGGCTCCATCTCATTATTCATTTCTTCATTCAGATGCATCTTTTGTTATCACTCCAGCTAAAGTAGTACCTCCACCCTAACCTGTGAGCAGCTCCTCCAAACAAAGGAAAACTAAACAAAGACTACCGGCTCTTTAATGCTTAATTTTCCTTAGTACTTACTCTCCTTGAAATTATCTTCATTATATCTTTATTTAGATAATTATTTCTGTTGACTCCCATCAGAGTATAAGCTCAGGAGATCAAGAGCCATTCTGCCTTATTCACCTCTGAACCTCCAGTGCCTAAAATAGAACCTAGAATACAGGGTAACCACTAACCACTTCCCATAGAGACAACTCTGCCTCATGAAGACCCCATGTGTGTCAGACAAGAACTGTGCTCCGTAGTGATTTCAATGGCTGATGTCTCAGAAGATGGAAGGTCTTTCTTCTAAGGGACCTGTGGGTGGACCTGGTGAAGGTCCCTGCCTCTGCCCTGGATAAGGTAGCATCAGTCAGTTGCTTTCAAGAATCTGGCCCTTGGGGCAGGTGCTATAACAGTGTCTTAGTCATCTAGTACAACTGTAACAGAAATACCACAAGTGGATGGTTTTAACAAAGAGAACTTTATTCTCTCAGAGCCCAGTAAGCTACAAGTCCAAATTTAGGGTGCCAGCTCCAGGGGAAGGCTTTCTCTCTCTGTCAGCTCTGGAGTAAGGTCTTTGTCATCAGTCTTCTCTTGGTCTGGGGGCATCTCAGCACAGGAACCTCAGGTCCAAAGAATACCCTCGCTCCCAGCACTGCTTTCTCGGTGGTATGAGGTACCCCTGTCTCTCTGCTCACTTCTCTCTTTTATATCTCAAAAGAGATTGTATTAAGACACTATCTAGTCTTGTAGATCTCATCAATATTACTGCCACTAATCCATCTCATTCCATCATAGTGATAGGATTTACAACACATAGGAAAATCACATCAGTTAACAAAATGGTAGATAATCATACAGTACAAGGAATCATGACCTTGCCAAGTTGACAGATATTTTGGGGGGACATAATTCAAACCATGACAAACAGGGACTAGGAAGCCTAAAACAGACTGCTGAAGGAGCAGCTTCTGACCCAAACCTTTAGAGAGTGTTGGAATGCTAAATGCTACAGAGGCAAGCTGGGACCTGACACCTGCAAAGGGACCAGAGAAGCTCATGGAGAGGCAATCAGAGCCAGGTAAACTGAGGCTCACATTCCAGCTCTGGCATTTACTGTGTGCCTTTGGATAAATTGTTTACCCTCCTGAAGTCCACTTCCCCATGTAAAATGGGGCTAATAATATCTAATTCACAGAGTGTTATATAGAATGTATAAAGTACCAAATATAGGATCCAATGTAAAATGGGCATTCAATAAATGGTATCTACTGCTATCAGAAACCTTGGCGGCCTAGTGGTTAAGTGCTACAGCTGCTAACCAAAAGGTCAGCAGTTCAAGTCTACCAGGCACTCCTTGGAAATTCTATGGGGCAGTTCTACTCTGTCCTATAGGGTCGCTATGAGTTGGAATCAACTCGATGGCAATAGGTTTGATTTTTTTATTGCTATTGGAGGAGTCCCTGGGTGGTGCAAACGATTACCACGCTTGGCTGCTAATCAAAAGGTTGGTTCAAGCCCACCCAGAGGCTTCTCGGAAGAAAAGTCTGATAATCTACTTCTGAAAAATCAGCCATTGAAAACTCTGTGAAGCACAGTTCTACTCTGACACACATGGGGTTGCCATGAGGGGGAACTGACTCAAACGACAACTGGTTTGAGTTTATTCTTACTGGGGAGAACAGACTTGTAATGATTCTGAGGGTGAATCAGAGATTCATAGGAAGAATCAGTTTTGTTACAATATCAGGGTAGGTCCTTCTCCAGACTGGTGTGAGCTGGGGAATTCCTCAGGGGACGAATCTAACATTTACATCGTTAACTGAAGACTGATAAAGGGAGATGCAAGGAGTTAGTGGAATACCATGTATGAGGGATACTTGGAGGGATTTTAATTCCACACTTATCCTGGTTATCTGTGGAAAAGATTCTTTCGTTTGTTTCCTTTAAATCCCTGCCTGGGAAAACTGATAGATGATGCTTGAATTGGGCCTCTAGCTCAATAGTCCAAATATATATATATTTTTTCTAAATATAGCTGTTGATGCATCTTAACAACCCAAGTGTTATGGATTGAATTATGTTCCCCCAAAACATGTGTTGTAAACGCTAACCCAGAACCCTGATGGCGTCGTGGTTAAAAGCTCAGCTGCTAACCAAAAGGTCTGCAGTTCGAATCTACCAGCTGCTCCTTGGAAACCCTTGCTCATAGGGCAGTTCTACTGTGTCCTATAGGGTCGCTATGAGTCCTAATCCACTGGCAATAGGCTGTTTTGTTTTTTGTTTTCATGCCTGTGGCTATAATCCTACTTGGAAATGGGCTGTCTTTGCTATGTATGAGCAGGATTAGTGTAAGGTGTATCTTGAGTTAATCTCTTTTGAGATAGAAAAGATATTAAACAAGAAAGCAGAGCAGAAATGGGGAAAGAGAGATGCCGAGCCACATGAAGATTGCCCAGGAGCAGAAGCTCAGATGAGACAAGGACCTTCCTCCAGAGCTGACAGAAAAAGCTTTCCCATAGAGAGAGCACCCTGAATTTGGACTTTTAGCCTCCCAAACTGTGAAAAAATAAATTTGTTTGTCAAAGCCACTCACTTGTGATATTTCTGTTATAGCAGCACTAGATAACTAAGACATCAAGCTATCACTATGATACAAACAAATTTTAACTTCTTCAGGACACTTGAACATGTCTGGCACTCTAACCCTAATATTTTGATGTTTTTCCCAATTTTTTCCATTTACATATGATACAGCTAACCTTGGTGGCACAATGGTTAAGTGATCGATCAGCTGCTAACTGAAATGTTGGCAGTAGAAATCCACCATTGGCTCTGCGGGAGAAAAGACCTGGTGATCTGCTCCTGTAAAGATTACAGCCTAGGAAACCCTAAGAAGCAGTTCTACTCTGTCCTGTAGGGTCACTATGAGTCGTATTGACTTGATGACACACAACAACAACATATGTGATCCAATAGAATGTGGAAATTATCAAACAACATCATTAATGTCACATATTAGTAAAATTTTGCTAAAGATCAATCAAAAGCAGTTGCGGCAGTACAACAGGGAACTGCCAAAAATGCAAACCAGATTCAGAAGAGGACGTGGAACGAGGTTATCATTGC
This sequence comes from Elephas maximus indicus, assembly GCF_024166365.1. Lineage (NCBI taxonomy): Eukaryota > Metazoa > Chordata > Mammalia > Proboscidea > Elephantidae > Elephas > Elephas maximus. The sequence continues at coordinate 37,844,714 of NC_064837.1, read as the reverse complement.
TGATATCACATGGCTCTTGACTGAAAGCACAGAATATCAGAAAGATGTTTACCTAAGTTTTATTGACTATGCAAAGGCATTCAACTGTGTGGATCGTAACAGACTATGGATAACATCACAAAGAATGGGAATTCCAGAACACTTAATGGTGCTCATGTGGAACCTGTACATAGACCAAAAGGCAGTTGTTCGAATAGAACAAGGCAATACTGGGTGGTATAAAATCAGTAAAGGTGTGCATCAGGGTTGTATCCATTCACTGTATTTATTGAATCTGTATGCTGAGCAAATAATCCGAGAAGCTGAACTATATGAAAAAGTACAGGGCATCAGGATTGGCAGAAGACTCATTAACAACCGCAATATGCAGATGACACAACCTTCCTTGCTGAAAGCAAAGAGGACTTGAAGCACTCACTGACGAAGATCAAAGACTACAGCCTTCAGTATATATTACACCTCAACATAAAGAAAACAAAAATCCTCACAATTAGACCAATAAGCAGCATCATGATAAATGGAGAAAAGATTGAAGTTGTCAAGGATTTTATTCTACTCTGAGAAAAGTAAAAATAGTTAACATTATTGTTCATTTAATATGTGTCAGAAACTGTGTTAAATGTTTATGTACAAAACTATCTTTTATCCTCACAAAAGCTATGTAATGCAGTTAGGACATTTTCAGTTGCATTACCGCAAGCAACTGACTGATTTAACCAAAAAGGTATGGAATAATTTTGTCTTCCAGGTACAGCTTGATTCAGGGCCTCAAATGATATTTACTTTCTCTCTATGCCTAGACTATGACTCCTCTATGTTTGCTTCATCCTCAGACTTGACTTATTTGCCCAAGAGTCTGGGCCAGGGCATCATTGCATCTCACTGACTCTCACCGAGTCACATTTCTACAGCCACGGGAACACAGCTCTTATTGGCTAGATCTGAGTCACTTCAAATAGCACCCAATGCAAATAAACAGAGAATGGGGTCGAGGGATGAACCCCAAAGGAAATTTGGGGTCCTATTATGACCAGGAGAATACTTAATAGATAAACCAAAAAAAAAAAAACAACAGTGTTTTCCTCCGTGTTTAACCCTTTTCTTGAGTTCTTATAATAGTGGTCTCATACAACATTTGTCCTTTTGCAACAGACTAGTTTCACTCAACATGATGCCCTCCATTCTTTGATGGTTACAAGGGTGGGGAAGCAGAGAGAGGGGAATTCACTAACTAGATAGTAGACAAGAATCATCTTAGGTGAAGGGAAGGACAACACACAATACAGGGGAAGTCAGCACAATTGGACTACACCAAAGGCTAAGAAGTCTCCTAAACACAACCAAACACTTCAAGGGACAGAGTAGCAGGAGCTGGGGTCTGGAGACCATGGTTTCAGGGGACATCTAGGTCAATTAGCAAAACAAAGTTTATTAAGAAAATGTTCAGCATCCCACTTTGGTGAGTGGCATCTGGGGTCTTAAAAGCTAGGGAGCAGCCATCTAAGATGCATCAATTAGTCCCAACCCACTTGGAGCAAAGGAGAATGAAGAACACCAAAGTCAGAAGTAAAATATTAGCCCAAGAGACAAAAGGGCCACATAAACCAGAGACTCCATCAGCCCAAGACCAGAAGAACTAGATGGTGCTCGGCTACCACCAATGACCGCCCTGACAGGGAACACAACAGAGAGCCCCTGACGGAGCAGGAGAAAAGTATGGAGCAGAACTCAAATTCACATAAAAAGACCAGACTTAATGGTCTGACTGAGACTGGAGGAACCCCCGAAGCCACAGCCCCCAGACACTCCGTTAACCCAGAGTTAAAACCATTTCCGAAGCCCACTCTTCTGACATAGACTGGACTATAAAACATAAAATGTTACTTGTGAAGAGTATGCTTCTTAGTTCAAGCAGATACACACGACCAAAAGGGTGGCCCCTGTCCAGAGGCAGGATGAGAAGGCAGAAAGGGACAGGAGCTGGTTGGAGGGACACGGGAAACCCGGGGTGGAAAGCGGGAGTGTACAGTCACATTATAGGAATTGCAACTAGTGTCACGTAACAATGTGTGCATTTGTGTTTGAGAAATTAACTTGAACTGTCAACTTTCACCTAAAGCACACACACAAAAGATTAAAAAAAAAAAAAAAGACCCATATAAATAAAACACATCTGCACTCCAAAAAAAAAAAAAAAAAAACCCAAAATCCAAATCTGTTGCTGTCAAGTCAATTCCGACTTATAGCAACCCTATAGGACAGAGTAGAACTGCCCCACAGGGTTTCCAAGGCTGTAATCTTTCAGGGAACAGACTGCCACATCTTTCTCCCAAAGAGCAGCTGATAAGTTTGAACCACTGACCTTTCAGTTAGAAGCTAAGCACTTAACCACTGTACCACCAGGGCTCCATTCAATAGATAATGAGCCACAAAAGGACTTCCACATTTTTACGAGGGTTCACAGAGGTTATTTGCCTTTTCCAAGATCACACAGCTGGTAAGTGGCAGAGAGCAGATCCGGATGCTGTCTGTCTGTCTGACTTGAGCAGAAGCACTTAACAATAATGATAGGAAAAATAATAATGATAATAGCAGCTCTTGCTTACTGAGGGCCTTCCATGGGCCAGGCACTGTTCTGGCTGCAATATGCACATTTTATCAGGTAATTCTCACAGTAACCCTGCAAAGTAAGTATCCCTGTCCCCATTTTAAAGAAGAGGACATTAAAGTTCAAAGAATTGCGTCCAAAATCTTATGAGCAGTAAATAACAGGACATCAGAATCAAACCCAAACTGACTAACTTCAGGGCCTATACTGCTTTTAGAATTGAGTTTACAACCCTTCAGAGTTTGGCTTTAAAAAAATCTGGTTCACTGCCATAGAATTGTTATTTTTAGCTCAAATGGTACATCCAGGGGAATGACAAAGTGATTTGATGAAAGCCCTAAAAGCTAATGGTGCAGGCAAGTTTTTACAGAAGAGACTATTGAGTCATGATCTGTAGCACTTGATAATATAAGACAATAGTGTGACCATCGGTGGCCGCAGATGACCTTTTCAGTATGACTCTAGAAATAAGAGGAGTAGATGATAGCCACTCTGCATATCGGCATTTCTGATACGGGTGATTTCAAAACCCTTGTCCATTTAGACTGCCAGCATTTATCAGCAAATATTAAAAAATACACTAGCTCTTTATTATCAATTAATAAGTTTTGAAAGCAGCTCTTAATAAAAGCCACTTTCAATTACTCATCCACAGTACCAAAATGATCAAAGCCACTATGTCTAACATTGAAGCTGTATCTCATCTAAATGCTTCTTTGCCAACCTTTCTGGCATTCTCAAGGAGCCCTGGTGGTGCAAAGCTTAAGCGCTTGGCTGCTAACCGAAAGGTCAGCAATTGGAACCCACCAGCGGCTACGTGGGAGAAGAGACCTGGCGATCTGCTCCCCTAAAGATTACAGCCTAGGAAACCTTATGGGGTAGTTGTATCCTGTCATTTGGGGTCGCTAGAATCCACTCCGCGACACACAACAACTGGCATTCTCAAAACCAACTGCAAGAGGTTACAAAGCAGGTTCCGGCAAGATGGCTCCCGAAGACTCGCTCCTCCTCTGCAGCCCCGCCTCTTCCTCAGCCGTCCCCTTGGACCTACATTTTCCGCGATACCCAAATTAGGTATTAAGTACATGGCTCTTCCATCATGATTTTTTCCTCTAATGTAGGTGATAAAAATAACAGAAAGAAATGACCGTCTGGAGTCTCATGGTACCCTCTACAGTCCCAAAAGTAAACTTCAGACTGTCCCTGATGTCTTGTGCCCTCCTTCTTCATTTGACCCTGTCCAAATAGGACAGCGTGTGAGTGGGCCTCCCGTACAGCTTCAGTTCAGAAAAAAGTATGATTGCTTTAGGAATACTCGGGCTGATTCTGAATATGCTTCTGGCACATCACCAGTGGGTTTTTTTAATAATCAATTCTACTTCAAAAATGATAAAATGGATCCTTTATCAGCAGCAATTTTGAGAACTGACAGTCAATAGCTTGAAAGACCACCGATGCCTTATGCCAAAACACAAAAACAATCATAAATTATAAAAGCCCAAACATCCTAACTGAATAGATACATTGGAGCAGTTTTCTTTTGTCTAGAATTGTCTTGACGTGAGAAAAATTGTGAAACCATGACATTTATTTTGAATGTTGTCCAACATGGAGCTTAAAAGTGAAAGATCTATATAGGATAGAGTAGATCTATATAGCATGGATTTTTTTCAAGCTTTGAAATGAGCAGTGTCTGGTCCTTAAGGTAAAAGCGATGGGACTTTTGCTAGAGGCTTTCCTATCTGCCCTTAGTGTTTCCTTAGTGGGAAAGTTGAAGTTAGCACGCTCTGATAGCCCTCTATGCGCCAAGCACTGTGCTAATGAGAGAATTCCAAGTTAGGGAAAATGTGGCCTCAGCCCTTAAAGGGAGCTTAAAAAATGTCATGCTGGAAAAAAAAAACTACAGATTCTAATATGCTCAATTTAAAGGAACTGGAAAGTGTATGTTTGTTTATTAACCACAATCAAGTTAACTCCAGCTCATGGTTACGTTATGTACGACAGAACAAAATGTTGCCTGATCCGTCAGCATCCTCACAGTCGCAGGCATGTTCAAGTCCATCATCGTGGCTATGTGCCAGTCCATCTCACCAAGGGTTTTCCTCAACCTCATTGGCCTTCTACGTCACCAAAAATGATGGCTTCCTCTAGTGATGGATTCCTCTTGCTGACATGTCCAAAGCAGTCAGACAATGTTCTATTGTGACCCTTAAGTTTATCATTGGCTGATTTTCCAAAGAAGGTCACAGGCCTTTCTTCCTAGTCTGTCTTAGTCTGAAAGCTCTGTGAAAACCTGTCCACCGTGGTGACCCTGCTGGTATTTCAATAGTAGTGGCATAGCTTCCAGCATCATAGCAACACGCAAGCTGCCACCATGTAACAAACTGAGAAACGAGGGGTGAAAATATTGTATAACATCCATTTTTCTATTTCCTATAATTTCTATTTCCAAACAGAAAGAAGTTGAATTCCATAGAGAGAAAATAAATGTGCATGCTGAGCAGTGACATTATGATGTTCAAAGCGCTTTTCCTACGATGTTAAAAGCAATTTTCTTTAAAGGAAATTTAAATAGAAATTGCTAATTTTAAAATTAGTAATATTATCAGATATTCTCTGTTTTTACCCGAGAAACCTAAGGCTTCAGCCTTCGTAGTGTTTCTCCAACTAGTCTTTTGTTTTTATAGCTTGAAAACTGACAACACAAAGACAGCAATTGACTTGGCACCCAGGGGTGCAATAACACGCCTGGTTCTAATGCCCGTGTTTTTTCTTCCAATCTTCCCTCTCTCTCTGTTCCTTCTCTTTGTTACTTCTCTAAGGAAATTCAGATTTAGAACTTTGCTGTGTAGAACACAAAGAGCTAAATAATATTCTCTGCTGGTAAGAAAGTGGCAGCTATTCAGTTTTGGTTAGGACCTGCAGTGGGTTGCTGTTTTGAAGGTTTACATTAATTTTTTGGAACAAATATCCATATGACATTGTGTGAAAAGCAGTGGGTTTAGAATGAGTCAATTAGTGAATTTCCTAAGTTTAGGCAACTCATAATTTCTGGGCTTCAATTTCCATCCCTATAAATTTGAGCACAAAACCAGTGGTTCTCAAAGTTTGCTGCACATTAGAATCACTGGTTGAGCTTTTAAAAATTCTGATTCCCTGGTCATACACCAGAACAATGAAATCAGACTACCTTGGGGTCGGAGCAAGGTACCAATTTTGTTTAAACATCCCTAAGTGGTTCCAACATGCAACAAGGTTAAGAAACCACTGCAGAAATCACTGCCGTGATTCTCAGTGGTTTGGCAGTTATGTAGTGATGTAATTTGGCAGTTATGTAATGATGTAGTCATCCTCCATTTTGTGGTTCAATGTGGTCATCCTCCATTTTTGCATAATCCTGATACTCGCATAACAATCTGGTTTCTGGAACCTAATCCTGTCAATTAGTGAGGTATGGATGTATTCCAGAAAGGAGCCTTGGTGGTGCAGAGGTTAAGTGCTAGGCTGGAAATTTGAACCCACCAGCCACTCCACAGGAGAAAGGTGTGACAGTTTGCTCCAGTAAAGATTATATAGCCTTGGAAACCTTATGGGACAGTTCTACTCTGTCCTTTAAGGTCACTATGACTTGGAATCAGCACAGCGACAATGGTTGCGATAGTATTCCAGACATGTGGTATTAGTGTAAGGACAGACAAATAGATCAGTGGAAGAGAATAGATAATGCAACACTTGACTACCACTTACACAGTAAATTAATTTTCAACAAAGGTGCCAAAGCCTCTCAATCAGGAAAGGAAAAACCTTTTCATTAATGGTACTAGAACAACTAGATAATAATTTGGAAAAAAAATTAATCTCAAGCCATACCTCACATCATATAAAAAATTAATATGATATAGATCACAGACCTAAATGTACAAGCTAAAACTATAAAGCTTCTAGAAGAAAATATAAGATAAAATATTTCCAAAGATTTTGTAAACAAGACACCAAAAGTAACAATAATAAAAAAAAAAAAAATAGGATTTCATCCAAATTAAAAATTCCAAAGAGTCTCCTTTAAAAAATATGAACAGGCAGGCCAAAGACTGGGAAAAAAATATTCACAAGACATAGGGCTTGTATTCAGAATACATAAATAACTTGTAAAACTTAGTGACAACCATCCCAATTTAAAGATGAACAAAAGATTTGAATAAACACCTCACAAAAGATATAAAAATAGCCAATAAACACACAAAAAAGGTGCTCAAATTCATTCAACATCAAGGAAATGCAACAAATCACAATGAAAGCACAATGACATACCCCCCACATACATTATAATGGCTAAAATTAAAAAAGATTGACAACAATAAATGTTGGCAAGGATGTAGAGCAACTGGAATTCACATAAATTTTGGGAGTGTAAAATGGCATAATGACATTGGAAAATAGTTTGGCAATTACTTATAAAGTTAAACATATACCTACCCTATGACTTAGCAATGTCATTCCTGTTTACTTTAGAGAAATGAAAATACATGTTCATACAAAGGCATGTACGAGAATGATCATAGAAGCCTTATTCATAACAGCCCCAAACTGGAAGTAGTCCAAATGTCCATCAACAGGTACATGGAAAAACAAATTGTAGTATGTTCTTAGTCAGCAAGAAAAAGGAATAAACTAATACAGTAGATGGCATGGATGAATTTCAAAAACATGTTGAGTGAAAGAAAGCAGACACAAAAAATGCATACAGTTTGATTCCATTTATATAACAATAGACATCAGAACAGTGATTGCCTCAATGTGTGTGTGGGCGGAGAGTGTGCAAGAGACTGGAACTTTCTGGGATGCCAGAAATATTCTATCTTGATCAGAGTTTGGGTTCTGCTGCTGTCTGCATTTGCCAAAACATTTGTTAAAAGTCATCAGACTGTATACTTCTGATTGTAAACTATACAGTGAAAACTGTGAGAGCTGGAACTCGATGGGACTGCCTTGTTTTCCCAGTCTCACCAGTTTTCTGCCTTTGACAAGGTGCAGTCTTACCACTTTTCTAGCACTTGTTTTAGTGGAAAATATTTGAAGTTTTCCCTCTCTGACAGGTTTCTGCCTTACACAGGTTCCGACCTTAGTAGGCTTTATGGTATCTCAAAGATAAAACTAAAAATAAATATTTTTTAGCTGTAAAGTAATATACAAGAATAGGAAGTATTTTACTTTTTAAAGTTGTTGTGGATTGAATTGTGTCCCCCAAAAATGTGTGTCAACTTGGCTAGGCCAGGTTGTGATTCCCAGTATTGCATGATTGCCCACCATTTTGTCATCTGATGTGATTTTCCTGTGTGTTGTAAACCCTATCTCCATGATGTTAATGAGGCAAGACTCAATCTATAAGATTAGGTTGTGTCTCTTGAGTCAATCCCTTTTGAGATATAAAAGAGAGAAGCAAGCAGAGAGACAGGGGGACCTCATACCACCAAGAAACAAGAGCCAGGAAAGTAGCACATCCTTTGGACCCAGGGTCCATGAACTGAGAAGCTCCTCAACCAGGGAAGATTGATAACAAGGACCTTCCCCCAGAGCCTACACAGAGAGAAAGACTTCCCCTGGATCTGGCACCCTGAATTTGAACTTCTAGCATCTTAGACTGTGAGAGAATAAATTTCTGTGTGTTAAAGTCATCCACTTGTGGTATTTTTGTTATAGACGCACTAGATAACTAAAACAAAAGTCTTCAAAGTAAAAGATGAGTTTGAGATGGATAGAATGTTAAACTGATGCCAAACAATCATATGGTACCAAATAAGCAATTTTCATCAGGTTTTGACATGACTGGATCAGCAAGATGATTTTGTTTCAAAACTTAGAAAATACATATAATACCCTCTAACCTCTCTTTTTTTTTTTTTTAACCTCTCTAGTTAGCAATTAAAAATATAAAAAATAAAAAGGTCTGCACAGCGAATGATCTATACATAAATATATAGAACCTTGAACCTTGAAAAAGTATTTGCATATTCACTTTGTGTAGCAATTGCTGGTACTTTTAGTTGTTGTTGTTACATGCCATCGAGTCAGTTCTGACTCATAGCAACCCTATGTACGACGGAAGGAAACACTGCCCGGTCCTATGCCATCCTCGCCTTGTTATGCTTGAGCCCATTATTGCAGCCACTTGTGTCAATCCATCTCGTTGAGGATCTTCCTCTTTTTCTATGACCCTCTACTTTACCAACCATGATGTCCTTCTCCAGAGACTGGTCCTTCCTGATAACATGTCCAAATTCCATGAGACGAAGTCTCACCATCCTTGCTTCTAAGGAGCATCCTGCCTGTACTTCTTCCAAGACAGATTTGTTTCCCTTCTGGGAGTCCATGATATATTCAATATTCTTTGCCAACACCATAATTCAAAGGTGTCAGTTCTTCTTCCATCTTCCTTATTCATTGTCCAGCTTTTGCACCCATATGAGGCAATTGAAAATACCAGGCCTTGGGTCAGGCGCACCTTAGTCCTCAAAGTGACATCTTTGCTTTTTAACACTTTAAAGAGGTCTTTTGCAGCAGATTTGCCCAATGCAGTATGTCATCTGATTTCTTGACTGCTGCTTCCAGGGGCACTGATCGTAGATCCAAGTAAAATGAAATCCTTGACAACTTCTATATTTATTTTTCCATTTATCATGATGTTGCTTATTGTTTCAGTTGTGAGGATTTTGTTTTCTTTATGTTGAGGTGTAATCCATACAGAAGGCTGTGGTCTTTGATCTTCATCAGTAAGTGCTTCAAGTCCTTTTCACTTTCAGCAAGCAAGATTGTGTCATCTGCATATCGCAGGTTGTTAATGATTCATCCAGCAATCCTGATGCCTTGCTCTTCTTCATATAGTCCAGCTTCTCGGATTATTTGCTCAGGATACCAATTTAATAAGTGTGGTGAAAGGATACAATCCTGACTCACACCTTTCCTGATATTAAACCACACAGTTTCCCCTTGTTCTCTTCCAAGGAATGCCTCATGGCCTATGTATAGGTTCCACATGAGCACAGTCAAGTGCTCTGGAATTCCCATTCTTCTCAATGTTACCTATAGTTTGTTATGATCCACTCAGTCAAATGCCCTTGAGTAGTCAATAAAACACAGTAAACATCCTTCTGGTATTTTCTGCTTTCAACCATCAACAATGATATCTCTCATTCCACGTCCTCATCTGAATCCAGCTTGAACTTCTGGTAATTCCTTGTCAACATACTGCTGCAACTGCTTTTGAATGATTTTCAGCAAAATTTTGCTTGTGTATGATATCAATGATATTGTTCGATAATTTCCGTATTCTGTTGGATCACCTTTTTTTGGAATGGGCACAAATATGGATCTCTTCTAGTTGGTTGGCCAGGAAGCTGTCTTCCAAATTTCTTGAGATAAATGAGTGAGCACCTCCAGGACTGCATCCGTTTGTTGAAACATGTCAGTTGGTACTCCATCAGTTCCTGGAGCCTTGTTTATCACCAATGTCTTCAGTGCAGCTTGGACTTGTTCTTCAGTACCATTGGCTCTTGATCATATGCTACCTCCCGAAATGGTTGAACGCTGACCAGTTCTTTTTGGAACGGTGACTCTGTGTATTCCTTCCATCTTCTTTTGATGCTTCCTGGCATCATTCAATATTTGTCATTCAATTCTTTTTGGTACAGTGACTCTGTGTATTCCCTCCATCTTCTTTTGATGCTTCCTGTGTCATTCAATATTTTGCCCATAGAATCCTTCAGTATTTCAAACTGAGGCTTGAATTTTCTCTTCCATTCTTTCAGCTTGAGAAATACGAAGCATGTTCTTTCATTTTGGTTCTCTAACTCTGGTCTTCACATGTTTCATTATAATACTTTACTATGTCTTCTCACACCTTCCTTTGAAATCTTCTGTTCAGCTCTTTTACTTCATCATTTCTTCCATTCACTTTAGCTACTGTATGTTACAGAGTATCTCCTGATACCCATTTTGGTCTTTTCTTTCTTTCTTTTAGTAGGTAGCTTTAAATTGTGGTAGAAAAAATAGAAGTTTAAGATATGCAACACTAGAAATCACATTCTGTAGATATAATTCTCTAAATAACCACAACTGTATATGGAAGTCTGTGCATGAAGCTAAAATATAAAACTTAAATATATTATGATACAACGAAATCTCAATTAAGAAATTCTCCAGGAGCAAAACCCTCTTTCCCTTTTTTATAACACACACACACACTTTCCATTAACACAGGGATCGGGATTAGTGTCCAGGAGCACTGTTCCTCCTGAGTCATGACAAGTACAGATTTCCAAGAGAAGACCCCTCTCTGTCCTATTTTTTTTAATCAGTACCTGGCTTCAGGCATTACCAGCTATTCTGGACACAGCTGTTGAGATGTCAGGGCTTGTTCCAACAGTACAGGCCTTCTTTAGGAACTTCGATTATGGCACAGGGATGCTGCCCACTCTGGGGGTTCAGCCTAGAGCACATTCCACATACTGCTCCCCTGCTCCCCAAATCATTCTATCGGGGAAGCCCTAGCCTGTATTCAAGTTCACTTATTAGATGGTCTTATACATAACACAAGGAGCCTCTCCTTCAGAGCGCTTAATTCTAGTGTAAATGCACATCTACTTGTAGAGCGTAAGCTCACTGAGGAGCCCTGGTGGTGCAGTGGTTAAGAGCTCGGCTGCTAACCAAAAGGTCAGCTGTTCGAAACCACCAGCCACTCCTTGGAAACGCTATGGTGCATCTCTACTCTGTCCTATAGGGTCTGTATAACTCAGAATCAAATTGACAGCAATGGGTTTGGTTTTGGTTTTTAAGCTCAACGAGAGCTTTGCTCACTATTAATCTAACCAGTACCTAAACCATTACTGGTTTCCAGTTGCCATCACGTCATCTCAGACTCATGGTGACTCCATGTGTGTCAGAGTATAACTGTGCTCCACAGGGTTTTCAGTGGCTGAGTAGTTGGAAGTAGATCACCCAGACTTTCTTCTGAGGTGCCTCTGGGCAGACTTGGACCTCCAAACTTTTGGTTAGCAACTGAGCTCATTAACTGTTTGCATGACCCAGGAACTCCATCTAAAACATTCTGGTTGCCATCGAGTCAGTTTTGACTCATGTTCACCCCATGCGTTGCAAAGGAGAACTGCTCTGTAGGATTTTCTTGCCTACAGTCTTGACAGAGGCAGGTCACCAGGTCTTTCTCCCATGGAGCTGCTGAGTGGGTTCAGATTGCCAATCTTTAGGTTAGTAAAAAAGTTGAGCACAAACTGTTTACATCACTCAGGGACAGAAAGTAGGTGTCAAATATATTTTGCAAGCTACATGGCTCAGTGAATGCATACCAACCTCACAAAGTCGTTGTAATGGTTAAATGAAACAATATGTTTAAAGGGTTAGCAGAGCACCTAACACCTAGGCTGCCTACCCCTTTGCCTTTATTCTTTATACAGATTTTCCCTCCTTTAAGAACTATTTCCTCTAATTAGATGATTAGATCATATTCCTGGTACTCACCACCACCCAACCCCTTTCAAGATAGGAAATAATTTGATATTATTTATAGCTAAAGAAAGACTGATGACACTTTAATGTGACTGTGTTATGTTTTATGTGTTTCCGTACCCAGCAATGGACTTCTAGACATTTATGATTAGGAGATTAAATGCTTTATACCCTGGTATTTGATAACTGATAAGAGTTTCCAGAGAGATCTGGAAATGGAATGTGTGTGTGTGCACACATGCACACACATGAGAGAGAGAGAGAGACGGAATTTTGCTTAAATCTCACTATGAGTACCCTCCTGTTTGCATACATACAAGGCAACCTGTGTAAGTCCAGCAATTGACTTGAATGTTATAACTTCTGTTTCTAGAATACCCAAATCCTAACTTAAATCCATTGCCATCAAGTCAATTCCAACTCATAGAGAACCTACATGCAGAGTAGAACTGCCCCATACGGTTTCCAAGGATCGGCTGGTGGATTCAAACTGCCGATCTTTTGGTTAGCAGCCGAGCTCTTAACTACTGTGCCATCAGGGCTCCAGAATACCTGAAAATATTATAAAATTCCCCATTGTAACTCATCTTTTAAAGTTATCTTTGAAGGTACAATTTCAAAAATACTCATGAGATCTTTCATTTGGGACTTTTCCTTCACAAGTAAACACACAGTTAACCAGTTAACTTTCTTAAGTGTAAAAAAAAAATATTCAATCCGTGCTAAGGATTTTCCATTTATCTTGATTGAATTTCACTTGATCTAATAGAAAAGCCCAGCATAGGAAAGCACAGCTCAGAATAGAATGTCACGGAAGCCATCAGAGCACAAAACACAGTGCTTTGTGAGAGTAAGTAATACTGCAGTGTTTCAGTTTTGTGTATGGGATGTGTGTGTGTTTACTGGGTCACATTGTAAAAAGTGTTCCTTAATGTCAATCATGGTCAAAGACGATTAAAAGCCACTGCTTTATGCAACAGCATAAAATGTCTGCTCAACTCCCCAAGTGTGAAAGTCTAAATCTGGTAAAAGAACAGAGGTTTGGAAATGTCAATATATAGAAGTGCAAGATGTTCAGAAACTAACAGGGAATTTACAAGCAACCGTATAAAAAAAAAAATTATAGAGAGACATAATTTAGTCCATTGAGCACAAGCAGAGTGTGTGACCAGGGAACATTGTTGTTGTTTGCCATTAAGTCAATTTTGACTCATAGTAACCCCATGCAGATCACCAGGTCTTTCTTACGCAGAGCTGCTGGGTGTGTTTGATCCTCCAACCGATTGCTTTCCAGAGGAGAAATAATCATCTTTAATTGTTAGAAACATGGCAGAAAGGACCCAAATTACCTGGAATCAGCTATGTCAAATATGACGCGCCAGCAAGAGTTTATTCTGAGATTATATAAAAGTGCACTATTTTTTGATAGAAAAGAATCTTTGAGTCCTTCAGCAAGTCATCTCATGGAGAAATCTACAACCATGATGTCCTTGTAATCCAGTTCCCCTGTCACGCAATTTTAATTGAGCCATACCAGTGTCATTTAGGGTGACAGCAGGGGTGTAGTTGGTGACTGTGTGTGGTCTTTCCTTTGCAGACAAATTCCTATTCTCTAAAGAGTATGAAGCAGAGACTGGACAGGCTGCTAGAGGCTCCTTCCACGGAGCTGTTGGGCTGAAGGGGACATCCCAGCCTCACTGCATTCTTTGGGATCTGGAACTGCCAGAGCCCCAGCACAGGTGTGCCCCAAAACATGCTGCCCCAAAAGCTTCCTTCTACCCCCGTCATTTCCCCACCTCTCTCTTCTCCCTACACACACACACACACACATACACACACACTCCAGATGGCTTCTTTATGCCTCTCTCCATCTTTACTCCCCTTCCAGGTAAGAAGCTTCTCGCAACAAAATGTATACTTGAATTCACCCTCTCAGAGTTGGAGCAGTCTAATGGTGATGTGTTTTCCTTCGTAGTTTTTCTGACATTAGGACTGGGCCTCCCTCTCCCCATCCAGGACTTGAATCCTGCCTCTTCACCCCAGCCTTGTGACTCTGTAACCAGTACCAACAGAATTCCCCACCCAGACCTCAAAATAGTGATCTTCCTAGATTTCCCCCTGCAGTAGTCACCCGGCTATCAGAATCCTCATCACCTCTTACTGACTTACCCAGTGTCAAAACTAGCTTCGGTGTCTCTAAATCCCTATTTAAGGAGCCCTAAATTTTTTTAGTGGTGCAGTGGTTAAGGGCTCAGCTGCTAACCAAAAGGTCAGAGGTTTGAACCCACCAGGCACTCCACGGGAGAAAGAGGGCAATCTGCTTCTGTAGAGACTGCTGCCTTGGAAACTCTGTGGGGCAGTTCTACTCTGTCCTATAGGGTGGAATCGACTCAACTGCAATGGGGAAAAAAATCCCTGTTTACTCAGGATACTCATGTTTATACCTGTTGTCCCAGAGTGCCTCTTAATAAGAATGCCCCTTTAGCGAGATCTCAAAACCTTCTCAGTGTTGAACGTCATCCTACCCAGTACGGCTGTGCCTGCCTTGTTAGTTGCCTTTCTGTGGCCCGGGGCTGGTCCCTCCTTGTATGTCTATAGTTCCAGGTTGGTCTAGCCTCACTGTCTCCTGCCTTCCAGCAACCTCCTGATCTTCCAGAATGGGAAACTCTCATGGCAGGGTGCACCTTAGGGAAAACTATGATGTTATCGTGGAGTCCTTTTGATCCTGTTTTAATATTTCCCTCTATTAAGTACCTGTTGCTGCTTAACAAATCACCCCAAATTTTGAGACTTAAAACAAAAACAGCCATTTCTTTCACAGTTTTTGTGGTTCAGGAATTCAGATTATGCATAAAAAAACAAAATTTCTGCCCCAGTATGTCCAGAGCCTCAGCTGGAAGATATGAAAGTCTAGGGCTGGAATTATCTGATGGTTCATTTGCTCATATGTCTGGAGGTTGATGCAGGTTGTCAGTTGAAGGCCTAGCCGTGTCTGTTACCTAGAACACCTCACATGGCCTCTCCACACAAACATGGTTTCTTTACAACATGGTGGCTGGGTTCAAAGGGCAAACATCCAAAGAGAGAGAAAGCCAGTTGGAAGCTGCATCCTTTTTTATGGCCTAGCCTTACTTAATACTGGTCATATAGCATCACTTCCAATGCACTCCATTGGTCAAGAAAGTTGCAAACCATTGTTAAGATTCAAGGGCAAAGAACATGAGGCCCTCACCCCTCAGCGGAAAGAGTACAATCTTATTATAAGAAGGTCCTGCGGGGTAAGATATTTACGTTGTTGTTGTTAGCTGCTGTGCAGTTGCCTCTGACTCATGGCAACCTATGTACAACAGAATGAAATGTTGCCCGTCCTGCATCATCCTCACAATCGCTGTCATGTTCCAGTCCATTGTTGTGGCTGCTGTGCTAATTCATCTCGCCAAGTGTCTTCCTTGCCCTCATTGGCCCTCTACTTCACCAAACATGATGTCCTCCAGAGATTAATCCCTCCTGATGATGCGTCCAAAGCGAGCCAGTCAGACAGCGTTCCGTTGTGATCTATAAGATTTTCACTAGCTAATTTTCAGAAGTAGGCAGGCCTTTCTTCCTAGTCTGTCTTAGTCTGGAAGCTCTGCAGAAACCTGTCCACCATGGGTGACTCTGCCGGTATTTGAAATATCAGTGGCATAGCTTCCAGCATCATGGCAACATGCAGGTCACCACAGTATGACAAACTGACAAATGAGTAGAGGAAGGTATCTGTATCTATACCTATACCTGTATCTCTATCTATCAATTTATGGTCAGCTTTGGAAAATGTAATCTCCCACTCCCTCCAAGCACCCCAACAACCATAGGTAAGGTGTCATCATCCTCGTCACTTCCTTCCATTAAAATGTTCTTAGAATAAGTCCCTTGACATCATGACATGGGGCGATAATTTTCTAATCTGGAACACCAGTATAACCCCTAATGGCTGTGAGGTGTGTTACAGTTTCACAAATCTTTGCATTTGATCCCACAACTCTGTGAGGCAGATGAGGTTGGCATCACTTTTCCCATTTTACCATCGAGAAGGGAAGTATAGACAGGTAAGTAATTCATTTACCCAGGTCGCAGAGCTGGGACCCAAAGCAGTCAGTCTGGTATAGAACCCAGTTTTCTTTCCACCACTGATTAGCCTCTCCTGATGAGAAAACAGCACAGCACAGTGGTGTGAGCCCAGACACTGGACCAGAGAAGCCTGGGATTGCATCCTGGCCCTATAGCTTTGGGCATGTATCTTAATCTCCCTGAGCTTCAGCTTTCTCATCCCTAGAATGAAGACAATGTTCACTCCTTCTGTGGAATTAAGTGATGTTTGTAAAGTGCTTTGGACAGCGTCTGACACAGCTTTGCCACCCAGATGGTAGCTGATAGCCAATTTTACTAATGACGTGTGATCTGACAGGTGACAGAATATTTTAAAGTCAGGTTTCCTCAAGGATACCTTTAAGAAGCAAACATTCATCCCAGCACCAACAAATAGGGGAGATGGCCCCCAGACACCTTTCTAACTCAGAACTGAACCATTCCCAAAGTTCACCTTTCAACCAAATATTAGGCAGGTCTATAAAACAAACAATAACATCTGTGAGGAATGTCCTCCTTACATCAATCAAGTATATGAGACCAAATGGGCAACATCTGCCCAAATGCAAAGATGAGAAGGCAGGAAGGGCAGGAAAACCAGATGAATAGAACCAAAGAGCCCCAAGTAGAAAGAGGGACAGGACTGACACATTGTGTGGATTGCAACCAATGTCATGAAACAATTTGTGTATAAATTTTTGAATGAGAAACTAATTTGCTCTGTAAACTTTTATGTAAAGCACAATAAATTGTTTTTAAAACACACACACACACAAATAGCGGACAGTCTCTGAATCTGGGGGTAGCTGGGGAGAGAGCCTTTGGATCCATCTCCAAATCATACCAGTAAGTCAATTTAGATTTTTTCTCATAGCAAAATACTATTTGGCATTTTGAAGAAGAAATCTTATAAAGGGCAACCAATTCTCAAGCTCCTCCAAGCGAACAATATTGAATAAAAGCCAAAAAAAAGTTGCTGCTGTCCAGTCAATTCCAACTCGTGGTAACCCTATGTGTATCAGAGTAGAACTGTGCTCCAAAGGGTTTTTTTTTTTCTTCTTCTTTCTTTCTCTTTGGAAGTAGATCACCAGACCTTTCTCCCAAGGTGACTTTGGGTGGGTTAGCAGGCAAGCATGTTAATCATTTACACCACCCAGTGACTCCATTGGATAGGACAACCCAAACCAAACTCATTGCCTTCGAGTCAATACCAACATGAAGACCCCACATGCTGCAGAGTAGGAACTGCTCCACAGGATTTTCTTGGCTGTTATATTAATGGAAACAGATCACCCCGGGTTTGTTCGCCAACCTTTAGATTAGTAATCCAGTGCAAACCGTTCACACCTTTCTGTTAGCGGTCAAACACGTTAATGGCTTTCGCTACCCAGATTGCATTGAATGGGATACAAGTTAATAATTAAATCTCCAGCTTAAAATGGCTGCATATGCAGGCTCCTGGTGTTGTGGCGCTTGCTTTGTTATGCAGAGCAGCAATTCGTGTTGTGTAGATGAACTTTGTGGTTAAGAGCTAGGCTGCTAACCAAAAGGTCGGCAGTTCGAATCCACCAGGTGCCCCTGGGAAACCCTATGGGGGCAGTTCTACTCTGTCCTATAGGTCGCTAGGAGTCGGAATTGACTTAATGGCAATGGATTTTTTTTTTTAGATGAACTTTAGGTTAACCTACCTTGATGGATGTCTGGGCAAGCTCAAGGTCAGGGCAAAGGTAGAGGCTGTTCAACCAGTTACCTTCAGAGGCTATTTAAAGGTAACTGTGGTTTGGTTTTATTTTGGTATTGTATTAATTTCTGTGATGGTGCACCCTGAGCCATTGAAGCGCCCTGAATTCTGCTGTCTTTGTTTTAAGAGAACAGGGTGTCCAGCTGGCAAAGGTCTTATGAGAGGCAAGTGAGGGGCTAAATTACTCAGTGCTTATAATACCTGAGAATTATGCCATGGTGGGGGGTCGGAGCATCTCACATTATGGTCCTATAAGTTGCCTCTTAGACTCTGAGAAAAAGCCATTTTGTTAAGAGTTTAGAAATAGTTCTCCTGTTTTGTCTGTCCCATCACTTGG
This sequence comes from Elephas maximus indicus, assembly GCF_024166365.1. Classification (NCBI taxonomy): domain Eukaryota; kingdom Metazoa; phylum Chordata; class Mammalia; order Proboscidea; family Elephantidae; genus Elephas; species Elephas maximus. The sequence goes on along the minus strand of NC_064837.1, from coordinate 37,826,381 downwards.
GCCTGGGTAAGAGGCCTCAATTCTGCTTCCCGGGCCAAAAGGACAGCAGATTCGCTTATAAGAAAGCCCAGGGAATACTTAAAATTTACAACCCAGTCCACAGCTCCTTACCAGTGTAAAGTTCCCATTCAAGTCAGCAGGAAGCCTGCCCACAGGGCAAGGCCTCTCAATTGAGGTCTTTCTCTGCTTTGCTGGTTCCTGATCAAACTTGCCCTGTGGCTGCTCCAAGTGTGGATGTCTTGGCATGCAAAACCAGGGAGACACCTCCACTTCTGGTGCCTGGAGCCCGCTTGGGGCAGCTCACCCTCCTGCTTCTGGGATTGCTTTGGAATCCTGGCTGTTTATAAACTAAGGCCACATTGGCCCTGTTGTAACATGTGGCACTCCTCACTTGATACCACAGGGGAGTTCAAACGTCTTAAGGGACCCTCCAGAGTAACAAGAAACCTGAATTCCCTAATACAGAGTAACTGTTTCTGCAATAATGCCACCTCCGAGTTGAACTTTGTGCTTCCAAAGCTCTTCCATATGCATGCTCTCCTGTGGTCTGGCAAACTCTGCGAGAAAGGCAGGACAGATGTAGTTAGTCCCATTTTACGGATGAAGAAACTGAGATTCAGACAGGTTTAATTACAGTCTTTGGGTGGCACAAACCATTAAGCACTCAGCTACTAACTGAAAGGTTGGTGGTTCAGATCCACCCAGAAGTGCCTCAGAAGACAGGCCTGGTGATCTGCTTCTGAAAGTTCACAGCCTTGAAAGCCCTATGAAGTGCAGTTCTACTCTGACACACATGGGGTTGCTGCAAGAATCAACTTGATGGCAAGTGGGTTTTTTTGTTTGTTTTAGTCATGCAGCTAGTTTAGGTGTGGGTGGGGCGGAGATCCAACTCCCAGCCCATAGCATCTTCCCTTACCATGCCTGAGTGGTTTAATTTCTCGTCTTTTCCCTCTTCTCATTTCCTCTTTCCATTCCCTTTCTAGTCCTTCTTCTCCTCTCCTACTCCCCTCCCTCTCTTTTTTCTCTCATCCTTTCTCTCTCTTCTCTTTCTACTCTTTCTCAACTCTCTTTTCCAACAATTTCAGGCAGATACTATGAACACTGTAGAATTATAGCACCATCTTCAGTGAGTGGCGCAAACTGTTTGTGCTCAACAACTAACCAGAAGTTTGCCAGTTTGAACACACCCTGCCATGCGGCAGAAGAAAAGCCTGGTGATTTACTTCCATAAAGATTAAAACAAGCTAAACCTGTTGCTGTCGAGGCAATTTCGACTCATAGCGACCCTATCAAAACCCAGTGCCGTCGATTCGACTCTGACTCATAGCGACCCTATAGTACACAGTAAAACTACCCAGTAGAGTTTCCAAGGAGCAGCTGGTGGATTCAAACCACAGACCTTTTGGTTAGCATCCGAGCTCTTAATCACTATACCACCAGGGCTACCAGTCAAGATGACAGCCAGGAAAACCCTACGGAGCAGTTCCACTCTGTAACACATGTAGTCGCCATGAGTCACAGTTGACTTGACAGCAATGGATTTGATGTAAACAGCAACTTAAACAACTCTTGGGTAATTTTTTTTTTTTTTTTTTTTTGCCTCAGTGACTCATTTTTTCCATTTAGGAAATAAGGATATTGAATGGATAACTATAAGATAATAGGGTTGAAAGGGTTCTTAAAAGTCAGAAGAGCCCAAGAAAATATTGATAGAGGAGCTACATACAACCTATATCAAATTTATGTGTGCCTTGATGTAAAAAATATATATATATATTTTTTTGATGTAGCAATTTTTACTTTCTTTTTCTTTATTTTAATTTGGAATTAGATTGGCGCATCTGAGCTGCAACCAAGCCCATTGCTGTCTCCTCACACTGCCTGTGCTACTTGAGACGACGTACAGACTAAATATACCAAGGTTCTAGTGAAGAGTAGAACCCACCCAGAACTCTAAATGAGGATGATATCTCAGCAATTCAAGGCAAAAGCATTTAATTCTCTATTCACAGTCCAGCTTAGGCAGATGGTAACTAGTCTCATTAGTCACTGCACAACACCTCCTAATAGCCCCTCTCACTTCAATTCCTATTGATTTGCAGCTGTGTGAAGGAATATCTGATACAGAAATTACTCGTGGAACAATGTCTGATCTCATTTCCTCCTCCCCTGTAGAAACTAATGACATGAAGGCTAACTTTCAAGAGTACCTGCCTCCAGTCTCCAGACTGTGAGGGGGCTGTAGTGCTTAGAGACCATAACACATGGACATTTATATACCTGCAACCTAATTTGGAAAGGCAAAGGAAGGCAATATTGCAAAACCCTGTCCCTCAACTCTTAGAAGCAGTATTTCCAGTTTGTAAATGAGGTTCTGGTATCATTCTAACCCGTGCCATCCTGAGAAGTGACCAGAATCAAGGGAATGCTCTTTAGGCTACCAATAATTTCTGAGGGATAGATATCTACTGGAGAATGTCACTGGATCATTTCAAGAGTCTCTATATGTGTTGGTCTCATATTCACATCTCTTCAGAAAGCTGGTCTAGATTTTCCTTAACTGCTTGTCTGATTTCCCTCTACAAGGGCCTTGGATAGTGTTTTAACTCATTAATTGGCTGAATGTGTTGGATTTTCTATTTTAAGTGGATTCGCTCTCAAAACGTCAGAAGAAATTCACATGATTGAGAGGTGCCTACTTGAAGTGACCAGTAACATCCAAGTAAGGCAGATCAACCCAGGTCAAGGCCATGTCAACGGACATGGGCTATCCTACTTCATAGGACTGACCTTCAGACTCCCAGACGTCTGATGGCCCAGAGCACGTAGAAGGGCTGTACTAGTTTCCTAGGGTGGCTGCTGTAACAAATTATCACAAACAGGTTGGCTTACAACAACAGAAATGTATTCTCTCACAGTTCTGGAGGCTGGAAGTCTAAAATCAAGGTGCCGGCAGGACTGACTCACTCCCAATTCCTGGTGATTGCCGGCAATCTTTGGTGATCCTGGGTTGTAGGTGCATAATTTCAGTGCCCGCCTTCAACTTCACCTGGCCTTCTCCCCTATGCCTGTATCTATGTCTCCACATGGCATTTTCCTCCCTGTGTGCCTGTGCCCAAATGGCCCTCTTCTTATAAGGGCACAGTCATTGGATTACAAAAAACCAAACCCATTGCCACTGAGTCAATTCCAACTCATGGCAACCCTACAGGACAGAGTAGAACTACCCCATAGTGTTTCCAAGGATCATCTGGTGGATTCAAACTGCCCACCTTTGGGTTAGCAGCCGTATCATTTAACCACTTTGCCACCAGGGTTTCCCATTGGTTGACAGCCCCCTCTAATCCAGTATGACCTCATCGTAACTTGATCACATCGGCAAAGGCCCCATTTCCACATCAGGTCACATTCACAGGTCCCGGGGCTTAGGACTTCAACGTATTTTGGGGGGGGATGGGCTGGGGGAAGGGACACAATTCAACCCACTACAGAGGCCTAGAAGTGCTGCTCCTGATTTTATTCCAATAGACTTAACTTCAACTTCGTCTAGCTGAACTGACCTGAACACTGGACAGTTGCCTGTAGCCAGTTATGGTGGCCTTGGGTAGCCTCCCTTTCCTGCCCAACTTGGCCTACAGTCCCCTGCTACAGGGCTTAGAACTTAATAGCAAGGGCCAGCAAACAGACTGACCACCCGGCATGCTACTGGCTCTTCCCATGGGCCATCCAGGCATTCTCCAGGGTCCCTTCTGAAGTAAGGGAGGGCTGTGGCTTCTGGCCCTTGGTCCAGAGGCATGCATTGAACTGCCCTAGTTTGTTCCCCTATTTCTTTAAAGCATCTTTTAGTGCCAGATACTTGCCTTGGAAGTTAATTGGCAAATGACCCCAATTTAACAAAGAACCAGGAGCTAATTAGCTCAGAGAGAAGGGCATTTAATTCTCTAGGCAATGTGTTAGTGCCCTATAGTTTGTGACACATTCTGCATCACCTTTAGAGCCGTTGCCAGCGTTAGGTTCTTCATTCCAGCAGAGCACAGGAGAGCCAATCAGGTAGCATCTTCAGAGGAGCTTGTTGGTGAGAAGGTGTGTTGCTAAGTGGAGGGCATCATGTGTAACTCCTGGTTTTGCTTCTCATCATTGGCATGGAAATTACAGTTCCTTCCAAAGAGGCAGAGGCTGAGTCAGATTCCTGCTAGGACAAAGTAAAAGCTGGTTTCCTGGGAGTGCTGCCGAGTTGACTCAGAGGTTGGAGGGCCTAATGATCCCAGGAGGAAAAACAAAGCAGATCTCAGTACTCTTGACCCTGTACCATCTTAGGGCTGCCTTTCAGGGGTCAGGGATGATGTGATCAAAACAGAATGTAGTCTTATCTTCAGAAACTGCAGCTCTAAGAAGGTAAGTACCATGCCTAGAGGAAATGGCCTTGCTCTACCAGACTATGCCAGGTCAGGAGGAAACCTCTTGGGACAAATGGAGTGCCCACTCTTCTCCTTGTGTCTGTGATGGATCTCTAGGTGGCCCCAAGAGGAAAAAGGTGCAGACATTAGTTTGTGTTGTTTACTTTCTCCAGACCTTTCTTTTCTCTGTTACGATGCCAGGCAGCTTCTCTGTTAGCATCTGTAACCATTTTTAGTTAGCATACGTGTTCCCTTAAGCAACTGGAAAGCAAATCAAATAGCTGTAGAACCTCTAAGCAAAGCAGAGTTTAATTAAAAAAAAAAAAACCCTCTGCCATCTCACCTAGCTAACCCTGGCGTGTTAGAAAAGACCGCAGGACGAAGGCAGACTGCCTGAACTTCTGAGTCAACAATAGGAAAGAGCTTCTCATGCTGAAAAAGCAACCAACAGTCTTGTTAAATAGAGTCATACTTTTCTCACCTACCCACTGTAACTATGATGCCCCTCCAGCTGAAGCAGTATAACTATTATAACTTCTGCTAGTGAAGCATCTTTCCTTGACTTGTCCCTTCTTTCCTTCATTCATTCATGTGTTTGTTCATTCATTTGCTTAGACAACAAACATTTATTTAGCACCCACTTATATGCCAATAGAGCTCTGGTGGCACAGTGGTTAAGAGCTTGGCTGCTAACCAAAAGGTCAGCAGTTCAAATCCACCAGCCACTCCTTGGGAACTTTATGCGGCAGTTCTACTGTGTCCCATGGGGTTGCTATGAGTCAGAATTGACTTGATGGCAACGGTTTTTTTTTTTTTTAAATATGCCAGTGGTTTCAATTTCATGCATTCCCTCATTCATTTATAACTTACTTATAATTGAACCCCTACTTATGGACCAGGAGCCCTGATGGCTCAGTGGTTAAGCACTTGGCTGTTAACCAAAAGGTTGGTGGTTCAAACCCACTAGAGGCTCCGCAGGAGAAAAATGTGGCAGTTGGCTACCATAAAGATTACAGCCTTGGAATGCCTATGGGGCAGTCCTACTCTGTCCTATAGGGTTACTATGAGTCAGAATTGGCTCAACGGCAATGGGTTATTTATGGACCAAGCACTGTCTTAGGTACTGGGCATGTGAAAACATGTGAGACACAGTCCATAACACTAAAAATTTATCTCCTAGTTAGTAACTCATACTCTAGTCACTCACTTATTAATTCATCCATTCACTCATTCCTTTGGCAAATATTTCCTAAAGACCTACTCTGTGCCAAGCATGTGTTAGGCATAGGGACAAACACAATCATTCTAATCTTCTTCCCCGCCCTCTTTTTAATTCAGTATACCATGCATATACCACCACCAACACTGCCAAGCACAGAAGCCAAAACAAACCCAGCAACATTTCAGGTTTCGCATGTGTGTATTTGTGTGTGTGTGTGTGTGTGTTTGCATTTTAGGGAGAGAGGAGGTCAGCTTCTTGTAGGAGGGCAGAGTTAGCGAGTTATCCCCCAGTATTCCTGCAGGTTTCAACCAGGAAAGTTATAAGAAGGCAGATGATGGAGTCAGTGCAGTGCAGAGTGAGCCTCTGAGCAATGAGTGCTGTGGAATCAAGGGATACATGGCCTCACAAGGTGATGAGCTCTCTGCCCAAGGTGTGGTTGAAGGCCAAGTAATGACCTCTCAAGCCCAGCTCAGAAGAGATGCTACCCAAGAGACTTCTGGCCTCCAATCTAGCATATCTTTTACTCCGAGATTTGATTACTAAAGCCATCTGCTTGGCTAAGTGTTCAGCAAATATTTGTCAGACAAATGACTGGGTAAGCTTTAAGCCATTTGTTGGGCCATGAGCTCCTTGAGGGTGAGAGTTGTGCCTTACTCACCTCTTGTAGCCCTGGTGCCTCCATCCCTTCTCCAGGGCTCCGGGGAACAGTCTGACGCCTCTGGACTGGAGGTGCTCCAAACTCCCTTCTCAACATTCTAGGCATAAACACGTTCTCCCTGTGGTTCAGCTACCTGGCACATTCTCTCCACCAGGAGAGCACCCTTTATAGGCATATTCAGTCCCCACAAACTCCAGGCTTCGGTTCCTTCGCTGATTAGCAAACTGCAGGTCTATCTCCCCCACCATGAGGCTGTATATACTAGGGAACAAAAATGTGTTTTGCTCCCAGCTAGAAAGGCAAATGGCAATAATGCCCTCCCAAACCGAATGCTAGAATTGGCTTCTGGATTAGCTCTGTTTGAGGTTATCTGTGGCTCTAACTCCCACCAGTAGTGCTGGCAATCAGGGAGAGAATGCGTGATTGCTACTGGAAGCCAAGCGAGTGACCCACAGCTCTGTGGGCCAGACGCCACTGCCTGAAGAAAGGCTAGAGGTCTGCGAAGCCATAAGCCAACTTCAGGATTCTTGGGCCACAGGCCATGCCGTAATTCAGGTCATTGTACTTTGCCAAGGAAGTTTATCAAAGAAAAAAAACAGACGGACATTTTCTGGTTCTCTCTCAGAATGCTAGCGCTGGGAGTCAGGCTGCTTTTCTCCTCCCTGAGGAGAGAGAGCAGACGTTTGAGAATTTGATTCACTAGTACAGAATGGGTGGCCTTGCACAGCATTTTGCGTGCTGTTTCACTTTAGCTAAATAACTCAAAACACAAAGATTTTCAAACTGGAGCAAGGGCTGACCTGCTTGTTCATGGCTGTGTCATTCAGGGACAGCCAAAGTCTGGCAGAAATTGCAGAAATTTTCTGCCAGGGAACTCAACCCCTTAATTTAGATGAAAATATTACTGAGTGATTCAAAACTCCCTCTACTCCAGCACAACAAGGAACTTTGGAAAACAATGCACCCAAGGCAAGGCCTGGAGCCATCAGGGGCTCTGGTGACATTTCACAGGGCATTTTGATGGGCACACCTGAGAAATCAATCACCACCCTAGCAAGGGAGCACGATCCTTCCAGCAGCAGGAGGAAAGGGCAGTTGCTGGGGCAACTACAGAAAATGACTGAGTTCGTCTGCGACTATCTCTGAAATTACATCAAGTAACAACGAAGCCAATATCCTTTCTTATTATTGACGGAAAGAAGATTGTGTCAAACAACCTATCGGAAAACGTCTAGATTCCTCTGGCTTTTATCTGTTAATGACCACCTCAGGGATTTCAGGGCCCCAGCCGTTCCTCGGGAAACCTCCCGTGTCATGATATGGAAGGCTCCGCTTGAAGTGGGTTAAGTCTCCAGAGGGTCATCCTCTCTGGTCTTATCACCAATTAATCATTTCAGCACAAAGGCAACGTGACATGGAATTCAAGGAGGAAGGGCAATTTCCGTTAAAGTTTCGTGGAAATGCCACTGTAGGTGAAAGTCTATACTAGTCCCTTGGCGTATCCCCTATTGCAGTCATTCTCATAGGTTACCCCCAGACCAGCAGTATCGGCAGCATCACCGGGAACTTAGAAAGGCAAATGATCCCATCCTGCCCGGACCTACTGAATCAGGAACTCTGGGCTGGGGCCTAGCGATCTGTTTTAATAAGCCCTCCAGGTGATCCAGTGGGCACTGATGTTTGACAACCACTGCTCGGTTCTTCATTAAGAAGTCTTGGTACCATCGAAATATAAAAAGAAAGATATATATGTGTGTGTGTTTTCTGAACCAGAAAGATAGACACTTGTTTATAACTTTATACACTGTTATTTTCAGCTCGTCAGTACTTTTTATGGACTTAAAAAAAGAAATCCTTTTTGTTTTGTTTTTTGATAGGGTAGGAGCTTTTGTTGAAACCTCTGGCTGATTGTCACGATGACTCTAAGCCCCTCGTAGATCATGCCCACAAGCTACTTGTGGTCTAAGTACCAGTAACCCAGAAAATTAGGGACTTTCTATTGGCTGGCTTAAAATAGGTTATTAGGCACCTGCCCTACTGTTTAAGATTCTCCAAAAAAGTGAATGGCTTGGCCTTCTGTGGCATTTCTTCTTGTTATTGTTGGATGCCGTCAAGTCAGTTCAGGCTTATAGCAACCCCATGTGACAGGGTAGAACTGCCCCATAGAGTTTCCTAAGCCATAATCTTTACAGGAGCAGATTGCCAGGTCTTCCTCCTGCAGAGCCGCTAAATGGGTTAGAACCGTTAACCCTTCTGTTAGCCATTGAGTACTTACTCACTGTACCATCAAGCCTCCTTAGATGAGTCTAATGATAGAAAATTAAACAAAAACTAAGTATCTTCTTAAAAGCAGCTGATTAGAATGGAGATAGAGCATGGGCCTTGGCGTCAGATAGACTTGAGTTTAAGTCCACCTCCATCACTGGACAGCTGTGTGACATTGGACGCATGGCTGAATCTTTCTGGTCCTCCATTTCCTGAACAGTAAAATGGGAAGAGTAATAGTACTGAGCTCCTAGGGTTGGTGAGAATTAAATTAGATAGTATACGTATATATAGCATGCTTGGCAAATATCACTTCCAACATATGGTCTTACTGTGTTATTACTATATTCCTGGGCTCACCCATGGTGAAGAGAACAGAAATTTAGCTTCTTTGTATCTCTTTGGAATTGTTCTTCAGAACTGTAGAAATAATTTGTAATGTTCTCAATCATATCAAGTTTTGAACTAATGGGATTCATATTGTAGGGTTTTTTTTAATTTAAAGAGACACAGGAACAGTGCGAGACAATGAATGAGAAAGATGGCCCGAGATCTGTGCGAGCACTGGGGTAAGGCACGGCAGTGGGCGAGGGGAATCTGTTGGCAGGGCTGAGGCTGCTTCGTACCGTCGGCCTCTGAAGCTCTGCAGTGGCCACAGTTTTCCTTTCTCCTCATTGTTACGGCGTCTGGGCAGAGAGGAGCATCGGAGCCAGACCTCTGAGGCTGCGTGTGCTGAGCCTGCAGGGGCTGGCAGTCTCTGAGGGCGGAAGCCACTGTTTGGGAGCTGCCGCTGGTTTAACTCTTTGTGTTGCTCATTGCTGAGGATGAGGCAAAGGCAGGAGGGCCCGAGCGTTCCACACTGTGATCCTGTCCCTAATAATAGCCTGCTCACCAAGAGCTTCAAGGGTCTCTTTGGAACCATAAGCTTATCAAGCAGCTTCTGGAACAAGCTTGGTGGCTGGTTCCATATCAAAACAATGGTCTTTGAGACTCTTGCCTCGGTTTTCTCCTGGTATTTCAAAAGAATCATCAGTGATAACTGCCTTACAAGGTCCTTGATGTGCACCTAAAATTATTTACCCGGGACCCTTCCTATTAGTGGTGTGAGGGTCCTGAGCCTCTAATATTCAAGATAACCATGTTGTTGTTGTTGCTTCAGCTCCAACTCATGGCAACGTTATGTATAACAGAATGAAACATTGCCCAGTCCTTCCTCACTTTCGTGATCATTAGTATGTTTCAGTCCACTGTTGTGGCTCTTGTGTCAATCCGTCTCATTGAGGGTTACCCTCACTTTGAGGATGCTCTACGTGGACATCCAGTGAGCAGGGGTGGATTAACCAGTAGGCAAGGTATGCATGGGCTTGCATTAAGCAAGGTACGCATGGGCTTACATTAAGTAAGGCACACATGGGCTTACTTGTGTTTACTTACTAAACTGCAGTCCACAATTTCACAGAGATTTCACCACATCTTTGATGTGGTGACAAACAGGTGAAATTGTGTACTGCGGATTAGTATGTAAGCATATGTAAACCCGTGCGTCCCTTGTTTATTGGGTAATCCGTCCCTGCGGGCGAGGTCCATGTGAATAGTCAGTTTGTCTTGTTGAAAAAAGGCATTTCCATTGTTGGTCTTGCAAAATTCTATCATGCCGTCTCCAGTGTCTTTTCTATCACCAAAGTCACATTTCCCAACTACCAATCCTTCTTTGTTTCCATCTTGTGAATTTCAATCACCAGTAATTATCAGTGACCATTGATTACATATTTGATCAATTTCAGACTACAGAAGTTAGCAAAAATCTTCAATTTCTTCATCTTTGGCATTAGTGGTTGGTGCATACATTTGAATAATAGCTGTATTAACTGGTCTTCCTTGTAGGTGTATGGATATTATCCTATCACTGGCAGCATTATACTTTAGGACAGATCTTGAAATGTTCTTTTTGACGATGAATGCAAAGCCGTTCCTCTTCAAGTTGTCATTCCCAGCATAGAAGACCGTATGATTGTCTGATTCAAAATGGCCAATACCAGTCCATTTCAGCTCACTAATGCCTAGGATATCAATCTTCAAGCTTTCCATTTCATTTTTGACAACTTCCAATTTTCCTAAATTCATACTTCATACATTCTATGTTGTGATTATTAATGGATGTTTCCAGCTGTTTCTTCTCCTTTTAAGTCATGCCATATCAGCAAATGAAGCTCCCAAATGCTTTACTCCATCCACCTCATTAAGATTGACTCCACTTTGAGGGCAGCTTTTCCCCAGTCATATTTTGAGTGCTTTCCAACTTGAGGGGCTCATCTTCCAACACTATACCAGACAGTGTTCCCCAGCTATTCAAAAAGTTTTCACTAGCCAATTTTTTTTAAGAAGTAGATTGCTAGGTACTTCCTCCTAGTCTGTTTAAGCCTAGAAGCTCAGCTGAAACCTGTCCATCATGGGTGACCCTGCTGGTATTTGAAATACCGGTGGCACAGCTTCCAGCATCACAGCAACATGCAAGCCACCACAGTACAACAAATTGACAGACTAGTGGTGGTGGTCCTTTGAGCCAGAAGGAATCAAGTCAAGTACATCTGTGGAAAGAGACGAAGGACAAGCTCAATATCATCAGTTAGAACAAGGCCAGGGATAGACCACCAATTGCTTTTATGCAAATTCAAGTAGAAGCTGAAAAAAATTAAATCAAGTCTATGAGAGCCAAAGTACACCCCTGAATGTTTTCCACCTGAATTTAGAGACCATCTCAAGAATACTTTTGATGCATTGAACACTAAGGATTGAAGACCAAATGAATTGTGAGATGGCATCAAGGACATCATACATGAAGAAAGCAAAAGGTCATTAAAAAGACAGGAAAGAAAGAAAAGACCAAAATGAATGTCAGAAGAGACTGTGAAACTTGCTCTTGAACGTAGAGTAGCTAAAGGGAATGGAGAAAATAATGAAGTAAAAGAGCTGAACAGAATATTTAAAAGCACAGCTCGAGAAGACAAAGTATTATAACGTAAAGTGCAAAGACTCAGAGTTAGAAAACCAAAAGGGAAGAACGTGCTTGGCATTTCTCAAGCTAAAAGAACTGAAGAGAAAATTCAAGCCTCCAGTCGCAATACTGAAGGATTCTATGGGCAAAATATTAAACAACTTGGGAAGTGTAAAAAAAAAAAAAAAAAAAGGAAGAAATATAGAGAGTCCTGTACCAAAAGAATTAGTCAATGTTCAACTATTTCAAGAGGTAGCATATGATCAAGAACTGATGATGTTGAAGGAAGAAGTCAAAGCTGCACTGAAGGCATTGGTGAAAAAAAGTTTCCAGGAATTGACAGAATACCAGTTGAAATGTTTCAACAAACGGATACAACCATGGAAGCACTCACTCGTCTACACCAAGAAATTTGGAAGACAGCTACCTGGCCAACTGGCTGGAAGAGAGCCATATTTGTGCCCATTTCAAAGAAAGGTGGTCCAACGGAATGCAAAAATTATCAAATGATATCATTAATATTCAGGTAAGTAAAATTTTGCTACAGATAATTCAAAAATGGTTGCAACATTACATCAACAAGGAAATGCCAGAAATGCAAGCCAGATTCAGAAGACAGCATGGAAGGGGGGCTATCATTGCTGATATCACATGCATTTTGACTAAAAGCAGAGAATACCAGAAAGATGTTTACCTGTGTTTTATTGACTACGCAAAGGCATTCGACTGTGTGGATCATAACAAATTATGGATAACATTGCAAAGAATGGGAATTCCATAACATTTAGTTGTGCTCATGTGAAACCTACACATAGACCAAGAGGCAGTTGTCCAAACAGATCAAGGAAATACTGCATGTTATAAGATCAGGAAAAGTATGTGTCAGGGTTGTATCCTTTTACCACATTTATTCAATTTGTGTGCTGAGCAAGTAATTCAAAAAGCTGGACTATATGACAAAGAATGCAGCATGAGGATTGGATGAAGACTCATTAACAACCTGTGTTATGCAGATGACACCAGTCTTGCTTGCTAAAAGTGAAGAGCACTGAAAGCATTTAATATGAAGATCAAAGACTACAGCCTTCAGCACAGATTGCACCTCAACATAAAGAAAACAAAAATCCTCCCAACTGGACCAATGAGCAACATCATGATAGACGGAGAAAACACTGAAGTTGTCAAGGATTTCATTCTACTCGGATCCACAATCAATACCCATGGAAGCAGCAGTCAAGAAATCATACAACGTATTGCACTGGACAAATCTACTTTAAAGTGTTGAAAAGCAAAGATCACCTGACCCAAGCATGATATTTTCAACTGCCTCATACTCACGCAAAAGCTAGACAATGAATAAGGAAGAGCAAAGAAGAATTGATGCCTTCAAATTATGGTGTTGGCAATGAATGTTGAATATACCACGGACTGCAAAAAGAATGTACAAATCCGTCTTGGAAGAAGTACAGCCAGAATGCTCCTTAGAAGAAAGGATGGTGAGACTTTGTCTTAAGTACTTTGAACATCTTATCAGCAAGAACCAACTCATGGAGAAGGCCATCATGCTTGGTAAAGTAGAGGTTCAGTAAAGAAGAAGACCTTCGATGGGATGGATTGACATAGTGGCTGCAACAATGGGCTCAAACATAGTGATGATTGTGAGGATGGCTCAGGACTGGGCAGTATTTCCCCCCATTGTAACTATGAGTCAGAACCAACTTGATGGCACTTAACAACAATACAACTCTACCAAACATGATATTGTTTCCTAACAATTGTTTTTTCCTGACGACATGTCCAAAGTAAGTGAGTTGAAGTCTCACCATCATTCCCAAGATGCATTCTGGTTGCATTTCTTATAAAAATGATTTGTTCGTTCTGTTGGCAGTCCACAATCTCCATAAAAAAAAATTGAACCCATTGCCATCGAGTCAATTCAGACTCATAGCGACCCTATAGGACAGAGTAGAACTGCCACATAGAGTTTCCAGGGAGTGCCAGGTGGATTTGAACTGCCAACCTTTTTTGGTTAGCACCCGTAGCACTTGACCACTACACCACCACAGTTTCCATGATAGCCATAGGGAGTGTAAATGTTTCTTTTCACCTCACAGCATTAAGTGTGTTTCTGTCTCAAGACTAGAGGTATATTTCACTGATCATAGAATTGTTTTCTTAAAGAAATATGACACCCTTCAATGGGCATGAAGAAGCTGTTCATAAAATGTATCATATTCATCATAATATTTTATCATAATATTATGTAATAATGTAGCCATTAGAAAAGGTATTTTTATATACCTTTTAATGGCTTGGGGAAATGGTTCAGAACCAAAAAGTAAAGTGAAAATTGCAAGAATCAAAACGCTTCGGAGCAGTGGATCTCAGAATGTGGTCCCTGGACCATCAGAAGCAGCAACACCTGGAAACATGGTGGAAATGCAAATTCCCCGGGCCTCACCCAGGACTTCTGAATCAGACTCTGGGAGCTGGGCCCAGAAATGTGTGTTTAACAGTCCACCAGGTGATTCTAATGTACACTCAAGTTTGAGAACCACTGATATACAACATGAACCAATGTGAGTGCATAAAGTATACGTATATGGGAGAAAATACACAAAAAGAGAAAGTCGTTCTCGCCGTGTTAGGATTATGGATAATTTCTCTTGTTTACCTTTTACTTTTTGTGTTTTTTGTATATTCCGCTTTTTCTGAGTGTCCCTTGCTTTCAAAATTAGAGAAAATAGAAGGCAAAGGGGTAAAGTTGTTTTATATTTCTGCTACGCATATCATGTCAACTTATATAACATCATCATTCTCATGAAGACTTAACTATTCACCGACCTTCAAGCTCTTATTCTTATAAGCCAACCTCCATATATTTTCTTTGCTAAATCTTCTCAGTCTTGCTGCTTGTTTACTGATTTTCCCACTCTCAAGTGTTCAAACCCCTACTATTATTAATAAATAATATTTTGGAGACTGTCAAAAATCTCTATGCTTGATTTGTCACAGGCAGGAAAATAGTTGTTTTTTTTCAAAGCACTGCATCTCCCTATGTATATATTTAGTGGCTAATATATTTTTGAGTTGGAATCGACTCAATGGCGCTGGGTTTTTTTTTTTTTTGTAATATATTTTCATGGATTAGTAACAGCTCTAGCCTCTGCATATATTTTCATGCACGATTTACGTTTTGTTTAGACTGATTTTTTTTTAACCTCATCTACTCGAAGCATTTTTAACAACTTGACCCTTCTAAAGTCAAGGATTCACTTACAAAGCAAGAAGATACAGAGGGTTTGCACTTATATAGGAGGGCTAAGTTCTAAAATCAACCATTAAGGCAAGTACCACATATGGTAATTCATAATTCATCTTTGATCTTCATCAGTAAGTGATTCAAGTCATCTTCACTTTCAGCAAGCAAGGTTGTGTCATCTGTATATCACAGGTTGTTAATGAGTATGGATTATACCTCAACATAAAACAAAAATCCTCACAACTGGATCAATAAGCAACATCAGGATAAACGGAGAAAAGATTGAAGTTGTCAAGGATTTCATTTTACTTGGATCCACAATCAACACCCATGGAAGCAGCAGTCAAGAATTAAAACGACGTATTGCATTGGGCAAATCTGCTCCAAAAGACCTCTTTAAAGTGTTAAAAAGCAAAGATGTCACTCTGAGGACTAAGGTGTGCCTGACCCAAGCCATGATATTTTCAATCACTTCAAATGCATGAGAAAGCTAAACAATGAATAAGGAAGATCAAAGAAGAATTGATGCATTTGAATTATGGTGTTGATGAAGAATATTGAATATACTATGGACTACCAGAAGAACAAACAAATCCATCTTGGAAGATGTACAGCCAGAATGCTCCTTCGAACCAAGAATGGTGAGACTTTGTCTCTTGTACTTTGGACATGTTTTCAGGAGGGGCCAGCTCCTGGAGAAGGACATCATGCTTGGTAAAGTAGAGGGTCAGCAAAAAAAAAGACCCTCAGTGAGATGGGTTGACACAGTGGCTGCAACAATGAGCTCAAGCATACCAACCATTTTAAGTATGGTGCAGTACTGGGCAAAGTTTCATTCTGTTGTACGTGGGATCAGTATGGGTTGGAACAACAACAACAACATCACATATGGGCAAAATTACCCCATCTCAGTAATACTACCATAGACTATTATTCCTGCATCCCTGGAACAGACCCATGTGAGCACCATTTAGCAAGATTAGGGGCTGTGTTATCAAAAAGTTGTACACCTTTAATCTCTAGAATCAGGTAGTACTGTGAAGGGGCTCATACCATAAGAGGCCCTCAGAGTTGGAGTCCTACTGAGGAAGTGACAGACTCTCCCTCTTATACTTATTTTCTGGGTAATGTCAGATGAGATTGCCTGTGCTATTTATTTTGCAGATTTTGTTTTGTTTTTGGTTGATAGGACCTACTGTATTTTTACACAAATAATTCGCACCTTCTACATTTATTTGCCAACTCCTCACTCCCCCATGAGATATTTTTATAAGTGACACTATACCATTTTTTTTACATGTTGCTGTAAAAAAAATTAGCATAATGTGCTTACGAAAATACCTTCAGGGTGGGGAGGGAGGGGTTGGCAAACAAACATAGAGGGCATGTGTTATTTGCGTGAAAATACAGTAACTGCATTTGCCTGAGTTAAAGGTGCATTTGTTATGATTTCCCGGATCTCTGTAATACCTCCTGTTGTTTCCTAGGCTTTCCTTTTTCATTTCCATCCCTGGGATGTTTTCTCCATGGGAAAGACTCTGCTTACCTCCCATCGTATTCGGATCTTACCCATTCTTTAAAATCCTATGCAAATCTGCCACCTATAGAAAATCTTCCTGATCTCCTCGCTAAAAAGTAGTCCTTTCATGCCCCGAGTGTCTCCAGGATGTTTATCACTTTGTTGTATTTATATCTGAATATGCCTTACGCTTACCCAGAAGACTCTAGGGTTCTTCAACATCAGTCTTAGCTTTGAATGCTAGATCTGACCTCTATAGCCAATTTTAGGCAAATTACTACATCCTTCTGTGCTTCCCTCTCCATGTGTAAAATGGAAATAGTCCTAGTACTGACCTCTGAGAGTTAAAGTGAGGATTAATGAGATACTGCATATTAAGTGCCTCCCACAATATCTGGCATAGTAAACCCCAAAAATGTTGATTGATTTTATTTCTGTTCTCCATTGTGATTCAAATAGAACATTTGTGCTCCATAAGCATTTGTTTATTGGATGTATAAATGAATGGACGATACTAGTTAAGTTCATACACACCCCTCTGAATTCTCAATGCTTGATGGGGAGTTTATACTTGCCATCTGTCTACGAATTCATTACAGAACTTAATGAACCAATGAGTCTCTATTATTCTCAAGGTAAGTTAGGGAGGAAGTGATGGGGAGTATATGGGTAAATTTTCTGTCTTAACAAATCTGCCACCAACCATCAAGATTAGACCTCATCCAGCTCTGTGTTTTCATCCATGAAATGTGAATGATAACACTGGTCTCCTCTGATTTTGCCTGGATACAAGGAGAATCCGAGGAGGACTAAGTCTTTAGGGAGAAATTTTCTAAACAGAGTATGTTTGGGGTAATTGGAAGAATCAGAGCGTTGAGTTTGTAAATTAGCTTATTTCAGATACAGAGATTCCAATCACATGGGACTCTAGATGTCGCTCGACAGGGGCATGGGGCAAAACCAGCTGCTTTTTCGGTTTGTCAAGCATCTCAAGTTATTTCTCAGAAGTTGGGGTTTGGCAAAACCTGAAACCCCTGTTACCAAGTCTTTCTTTCCCTCTTAATTTTTAAGCCCATGTGTATTTTCATGGAAATTTAATCCGTATGTTTCTGTTTCCTTTACACTTAACTCATAAAAATGGTTTGTCAGAGCAATTTGATGTCCCAAAAATCTCTGGAGCCTTTATAATGATATTTTTTAACCTTTCCCCCCCTTTTCAAAAAACACAGGAAATTGTGTTTTTTTAAAGAAAATGAATCAAACTGAAAAGTCTCAAGGTCAGTCTGATGGGTCAGATACACAAGCTCCTGGAGAAAATAGGTTCTCCCACCGTCACTGCAGCCAGGGCTCTGGGGGCAGGAGGGAGGTAGATTCCACAGCCAGGCAGATGCCAGTAATTGGTAATGTGTTACGATGTTGTTGTTAGCTGCCTTCAAATTGTTCCCCTGACCCATGGCAGCTCCAAGGACAACCGAACGAAGTGCTGCCCAGTCCTGCACCATCCCCGTGATCCATAGGGTTTTCATCAGCAGATTTTCAGAAGTAGATTGCCTGGCTTTCTTCCTGGTCTGTCTTAGTTTGGAAGCTCCCCTGAAACTTGGTCAGCGTCATAGACACATACGAGCCTCCAGTGACAGATAGGTGGTGGCTGAGCATCAGAGGCACTGACCAGGAGTCTAACCCAGGTCTCCTGCACAGAGGGCAAGAATTCTACCACTGAACCACGACTATCTCTCTGTGTTGTGATAGAGTCTCAGATATTTTACTGGTTGCCCACCAGGCTAAGAGTCTCTCTCTCAACTGTATCTCAGTTTTGGGAGATCTGCTCCATGTTCCTTTGACTCGACGGCACTGGGGTTTTTTTTTTTTTTTTTGGCTCCATGTTCCTTAGAGTTTGGCTTGCCCCACCTTAATCAAATTCTAAAGGTCAGCACCAGAAATTCATGCACATAGGCAATCTAGAAGAATTATGACCACTAATTCTGTAACACAGTATCTGCTTTCTAGTCTAGTTTTACTCAACAGCGCTAAAGAGAGAAAACAGGAGTTGGCATGTTTATGTTAGTAGTTATAAGAAATGTTCTCAAAACTCCTACAAATCTTTTTAAAGATGGCATTCCTCCAAAGCTAGTGAGTCAACTGTCACTAGAAGGATTCACATAATGCCCAAGATATCCATGGTGCGGGCAGAAATGTCCCATGTATCGATGCTTCCTCTTAGCCCTAAGGGGGACTATTTGGAGTTATTTGACCTGCATCAGATCCACGTCGTGAGCCAAGCTACGTCTGCTACCATCAATTGGAGTTAAACTCTGGTTTGTCTCCTTTCTGGCAGTGTGTTCACTGCCAGATTGGATTGGATATTTCTGGACAGTAAGGGCCACAGTCTCCTAGTGCTTGGCGTGTAGTAGTATGGGACAACTCAACTGTAATCCAAAATCCTCTAAAACCATTTGGCTGACTTATCCCATCCTGTTTTCATTATACGGCATTAGAACTCTGAAACATAATGGCTGATGTTTTCTCTGCCATAGAGACCAAAAAGCCATATGGACATTCATTTCTCAAAACAAAATGGCAAATAAGAGGCTCAATCAAGGAATGTTCCCAAGGCTCTGCCATTATTTAAATCCAGGTAGGTACGGAAAAGCTGGACTCATTGAAGATACAGAGCTTTGGAGAGCTCCGCTCCAAAGTTAGCTGATGATAGGGATGAAGCAGTGAAATTCTGGGCCTGAATGGCTGAGTGGAGGGCAAGAGATGAGCAAGTCTATAGGACTTGAACACCAAACCAGGGTACTGAGATTGCATATTATTTTTATTTTGGATCTTGAATGAGGATAGAAAACAACTGACAGGAAGTAGCCAGACTTGGAAATTCAGTGAGTCCATGGGGCCTTGTGAGTATCAAGGTTTTATATGATCGATACATTATAGGCAAAAGGTCAAGTACTGGAGAGCAAAGAGTACAGAAGTCTCATGTTCATAGGTAGGTAGGTCCTGGTTGGACGTTCAAGAGATCCATCCTGTTGGGAAGGAAGCACCCTCCAACTACTCAGGTTGGATTCAGCAGAGGCAAAAAGAATCTTCTAGGAGAGGGTTCAATTCAAGCCAGAACACTGGCTTTCCATACTGGGAAATTTAATTCCAGTGGAAGGGAAAAGTCTTACTGTGAATTCCAAGGATGTAGATTATAATCAATACCTAGAGTCTGAAACATTTCAAGTCCACCTAAGTGGTACATTGATACTGTGATCAGGATTATTGATAATCCTGTTTTTGTTTGTTTTTTTTTTTGGTGGGGGTAGGAGGGTTGGTTTCTTTTCAATTTCATTTATTTCTTCTGTCATCTCTTATTTCCTGCCTTCTCCTTAATTTGGTTTCTATGTTCTTTTTTCTAGAAATAGAAAAGATCATATCATTGGACAAAAAAAGAGCCCTTTTTTCACATGAAACTTTCAATGAATCAATGATTAATGAGGAAGTCGATTTTAAAATTAATTTTTCCCTCATCGCAGACCCAGTAATAGAATACATGAACAGGCATTCTGAATTATATACAAATCAGGAAGCCACTTGCAGTTTACTGTACAATCTCCACAAGTTACAGGAAATGTTAGAGGAAATATTAAAATGCGATTGAATACATTTACAATTAAAATTAAATTTAGACTTCCATGAAACTGATTCATAGGAAGAGTTAAATCTTTGGGGAGAAATTGTTCTGTATATGAGGACTTGGCAAACAGTTCTCCAATGTTATTATGCCATTTCTTTTATACTCCACCAATAATATATGTGCATTTCAGTTGCTCCACAGTCTCATCAACATTTCGTTTTAGCCATTCTAGTGGGTGTAAAATGGTACCTCAGTGTCACGGATTGAATTACGTCCCCCCAAAAATGTGCATATCAACTTGGTTAGCCCATGATTCCCAGTATTATGTGATTGTCCCCATTTTGTGATTGTAATTTTATGTTGAGAGGATTAGGGTGGGATTGTAACACCACCCTTACTCAGGTCACTTCCCTGATCCAATGTAAAGGGAGTTTCCCTGCAGTGTGGCCTGCACCACCTTTTATCTTTCAAGAGATAAAAGGAAAAGGAAGCAAGCAGGAAGTTGGGGACCTCATGCCACCAAGAGAGCAGCACCAGGAGCAGAGTGTGTCTTTTGGGCATAGGGTTCCTGTGCCTGACAAGCTCCTCGACCAGGGGAAGACTGAGGACAAGGACCTTCCTCCAGAGCCGACAGAGAGAGAAAGACTTCCCCTGGAACTGGCACCCTGAATTTGGCTTTTAGCCTACTTTACCAGGAGGAAATGTGTCTTTTGTTAAAGCCATCCACTTGTGGTATTTCTGTTACAGCAGCACTAGATGACTAAGAGACTCACTGTGGTTTTATTTTGCAATCCTCTGTGACTAATGATGTTGGGCACCTCTTCATGTGCTTATTGGCCATTTGTATATCTTCTGTTGTGACTGTCCATTCGAGCCTTTTGCAGAGTGACTACTATTAATTCCATTTTATAGATAAGAAAATTAAGACTCCAGAGTCAATTGACATGCCACAGACTCACAGCTAATAAGTATCAAACCCAAATCTTTAGCTCACATCTCTCACTCTAACTGACATTTCATTTCCCATGCATGGACCTTCTTCCTGAAATGAATCCCAGCCTCAGCTGCTCTCGTCTGTGACATTCCACAGTGTCCCGACCCTCAGGGTTTGTTAACTGAGGATGCAGCAGAGGAAGGTACACCAGTTACCGCAGAGTCAGTGCCAACCATGGCAACTCCATGGGTGTCAGAGTGGAACTGTGCTCCACAGGGTTCTCAGTGGATGATTTTTTTCAGAAGTAGATTGCAAGGCCTCTCTTCTAAGGCACCTCTGGGTGGACTCAAACCTCCAACCTTTCAGTTAACAGGCAAGCACATTACCCGTTTGTAGGGACTCGAGAGAAAGGAATAGATGTAGAGAAAAGAAGAGGGGAATGAATTTGGGTTAACTGAAAGCAACAGTGATTCTTTTTAAAATAGACCTCAGAGCCATTTCACTCTAATTCTAGAATCCTTATGTGATGCCTGATGTCCTCTCAGGCAGAGATCTACTCCCAGTCGCAACCACTCAATGCTGCCAAGCTCAAAATGAGCTCTCCTTGTTCAAGTGCAAATGTGTGTCACTGGGCTTCATGTGACTCAGTTAAAATAGCCACGATTTCTCCTGTCCATATGCCACACTGTACTAAATTAATACTTGGTTGATGAAGTGTAAATGCCTCTAAGTACTTGATTTTTTCCCTAAAATATATCTGGAGGAGATGGTGGCTTTTTTTTTCCTCCTTTGAGAAGTAAATACATTTTGGAGTTGGATCTTCACGGAAAAATACCCACTTTTCCTTGATGCTAAAGATAAATCATGGAAGGAAAAGAGCAAGTAAATAACTAGCCCTGGTTGTATTTGATACCCTGAGTTTGAGTGTTGAGTGTCTAAGGAAAAAGTGCAACACTGTGACCTCCCTTTCAAACCAAGAGGAGACTCTTCTAGCTGGAATGGCGGCACAGACGCAAGGCGCCTGTTGCTGTCCTTTTAATCCTCTCTGAGCAAAGTCTTGGATTTTCCCCACAAATAATGAATGAAGCAAAAAAGCCATTGAGTCTCTAATTCTATTCAGTGCCTTTGCTCTCCTGTGAGGTGCATCCGGTGCGTCCCACAATGCCAGAGAAGAATTGCTTTGAGTATTTGGCATATGTGGTCCTTGAAAAAATTCTGCCGAACAAGCCCACACAGTGACCAGAGCACCCTTTTCAGGCCCAGCTGTGTCACTCTCCTGGGAGTTCAGAGTCTGGGACAGAGTAAAGAAAGGGAAGTGAAGCAGGAGTCTAAAGACAGAACTAGGCCAGGAATAAAAGGGCTGTGCCAACGTCTGAGAGGGGAAGACTGGAACAATAGAAAGGAGGCAAGAATTTAATGAGATAAATCTTTAAAACCTTCCTAAAAAGTATTACAACTTCTTTAACTTCCTTTTTCTTTTTTCCTTTCTTCTCCAATTCATTAAATAGCTTTTTGCCGCGGTGTGCTTTAGGTCAAATGCTCCTGACATTTGTACAGTATAGCAGACCTGATCTGGCATTTTCAGGAGAAAGGGGGAATTTTTTTTTTTTCCTTTCATCTGGGAGTAATTTTAATGGGTTAAGTGGCATTTATATACAGTCCAGGGTTTAACTGACAGTGAGGACTGCATTGATAATTGCCGGGTCCCATCACACGACCTGAGGACTTCATTATTATGTTTTGAGTGTGCAAATACAATTAACTCCCTCACTTCTCCTTAATCTTAGTATTCTGAAATCTCACCATGGTTAATGACAGAGAATTCTTTCATATGTATATATATATACACTAAGGTTTGAGGTCACGAAGTTAAGGAGATCAACCAAGGAGACTTTTCCACTTGTCAAATTGGTGAGGCATTACTTATGGGGGCAGGACACTAAGCAATCTGGCAGGAGACTGGGTCACAAACTAGCCACACAAATGTCATCTAAGGAACTCATGTTGTGGAGTAAGTGGGGACTAGAAAAGAGGGAAGGCTTCTTTGGAGATTTATGTATTCAGCAATTAACTGACAGTGAGAAGACCTTTTCTGAAACTTGGTCTCGGGGACCTAGAACTCAGCTTAAGCCTGGGACTCCAACTCCAGACAGAAATGCTCCTGGAAGAGTTTGCCAACACCCATTTTTATTGTCGCTCAAGAGAAAAAAAATAAATGAGGGTGGAGGAAGGAGAATTTCCTCTATGGTTTGACTGACCACCAACAAACGGCCCAGATCACTCATACAAATTCTCTCTCACTGAGTGGGGCTACCTGGAATAAGCAGACGATCAAACGCTCCTGTGCAATTCCGTAAGCATGTAAGAAGTGCCAGTCCCACCGACAGAAATACCTTCTTGGCGTTATCTGAAGGAAACCTGAATAGATACAGGTCCTATTAATGAGTGAGGCACATCTACTTTCGTTTTTAAATGATCAAACATTCCTGATAAATAGCACATGTTTAAAGCAGATTTCAGTGCACTCCAGGGAGAAAGATGTCACATATAGTGACTCTGAACACACGTCCAAGACAGACCAAGAGTAAACCATTGCCATCCACGATTCCACCTCATGGCCACCCCAGGTGTTACAGAGTGGAACTGCTCCATAGGGTTTTCTTGGATATAATCTTTATGGAAGCAGAACACCAGTCCTTTCTTCCACGGAACTGCTTGGTGGGTTCGAATCGCCAAGTGTCCCTGGTAGAAATAAAGCATTTTGTCTTCAGGGTAGGAATGCACTTTCATGTGCTAAGTGCTCTATTACCCTTTGATATCACTGCATGTTAGATAGAGCTGGAAGTCGCCTTCAAGATCATTTAGTTTGACTCCTTCATTTTACAGAAGAGAAAAAAAAAAAAAATCCATCCAAGAGAATCTTCTAAAACATTCCATCTGATGTCAAGAGATACTACATATCAACCTGCTCTGTCCCTTCTGCAGAAGGGAACAGCTCAGCCTGCCTTCATCTTGACTTACAGGAAAGGTGTAAATCCCACCCACGTAGTTAGAGCTTTCTTGCGGGACTGCTGCTTATTTTGAAGTTAACAAAGGCTAAGGAAGCCCATTGTGAAATGTTCGTTTGGAGGGGCCAGAATTCTAAACTTACACTCCTCGTCATGGTCTTTTTGTTGTTGTTGTTAAGAAGATGACAGATTGGAGCTGCAGGAGGGGAGAGACTCCAGAAATGTGAGGAATAAGTGACCATCAGGATGTGCTTTCTTTCTGGCTTGCTGTTGTTACTGTTGTTTTCCATGTGCTCCTAGGGGTATAAGGCTTATCACTGTGGCTGAGGACAGGTCTGAGAATGTGGTGGACAATGTGACAACAATTTCCTTCCTGGTGTGTCTCTGAATGGCCAGCACAGGCAACACATAATCAGAAAATCTACAGCTGCACTGTTGCTGCTGACAACTTCATTACGCCTGTGATATTCAGCTGGGTAATTCATTTCCCGAGCATGGCAATGTCTCCCGATATGCCTAATGGGTTGAATGTAATTTTGTCAGCTTTTGAAGATGAATGTCTCCCCTTGTGCTTAGCTTTGCCCTAATATGGGAAACAATGATAGCTACCATTAGGAAACAGCATTGTAGTGTTCAGCTTTTTAGTGCAGGTTGGGTCCCCAAACCACAAAGGCAGGAAACATTAGTGACTGGAATGATACACTAGATGTGGGTCGCTTATGTCCCTTGCAAATGCTGTTTTGCCTGCCTCTGCAGTTAACCTTCAGACGCCCAGGGCATTCTCCAAAGTAAGGTGGCCTTGCCAAGGATATAAAATAAGTTCATGGTTACAGGGATGGAGTGGTGTTTGGCATGATATGCCTACAGTCACTTACCAATGCTGTCCTGAAATCGAAGTATCAGATGAGAAACAAGAAATGTGTCCCATGCATAATGTCCAACATCCAAGCTGCAATTTTTTCTTTAAACCTACAAAAAAAAAAGTGTAAAATGCATTCCTTTGAGTTCTCTTTAATTCAGTGTAATTAAACATATATTATTTGAACAGCATCTATCATGCACAAAGTCCCAATGTCTGAGCTGAAAGGAAAAGCCAAAGTACTCCCCTCATGGAGTTTTCCTATCCAGTAAAAAAGTAGATAGAGCCCCAAGTAACTCTAATGAAAGGTAGGCTGTGCTGACAGTACTAACACAGTTACAAATACTACAGTGGAAGAGGAGAAAGACACTCATTCCATTTGGGGGACATAAAAGAGACTGTGAATATGCAGTATCCAAGGCATATGCTGTATCCAAGGCCTTCTTCCTTCATTCACCAGCCAATTCAATTTCTTTTGAGAGAGTCAGATCTCCTGAGAATCTCACTTGAGTCAAACTCTTAGTTTTACAAGTTAGGACTCATCTGATTCCTAAGTGCTTCTTGGTCATCATTGATAATGATCAACTCCAAGAATCCCAAATGAAGCTGGAGAAGTCAACACAAAAGTAGACCGAAGAAGCTCTCAGTGTATCCTGTTATCTACCATTACACCTGTTTTCTTAATGTTATAAAACTAAATCCTACTAAGCAGACCCATGTTGTCAGCTAGAATATAGACTGATTCTGTGTTAATACCTTGAACTATAGGCATTTTTTATATTAAGATTTTCTTTAAAAAAAAGTAAGAGGAAGAGAAAGAATCTGCCTAAAGTTTAGCAAAGTCATTTATTTTTTGGTACTTTGACTCAACTTGACCACTTTGACTTGTACATTGAAGTCCAGCTTATTGGTGAAGATTCAGATGGCTTGATGGGTAGGTGTACATGTATGTAGAGTTTTGGAGAAGTTAAAACTGTGCAATATACTATTTGCTTTATTGATTTGATCTGATCAAACTCCTTCTATGGTTTATGAATCGTCAAATCTGAAAACATTAACAATTTCATTTTTAAATTATTTGAGAATTCTGCACAACTGTTTTAAAATAAGTGAAGACACAAAAGTAACCATCGACTTTGAAATGCAAACACAAAAAGACCTCCCCAGAGAAATGGCCAAAGTGAACGCCGTGAATGGAGAGGGACCCCAACATCTCTGGGATGGATCATATTCCGCTACCACAACCCCACTACAGTCCAAATCTCACTATGCAGAGGCAGGATCAAGATCTAGATAGCAACCTATTTATTGGAAATGATATTCATTATGATAAAATCCCAGTGCCTCAAAGAATATAGATGGCCTTGGGGGTGGTAATAAGAAGTGATCCGTGCTAACTCCTCTTGGAGAGATTTAGGTGAATACTGCCACCTATTGATAGGTGAAATATATGCCACAAATTCCTACTCTGACCTGAGATTGTGCTAATGCTTCTCCAGGCAGATCTCATTACTCAGCTGGCCAAAGCATTTTTTAACAGCCCTTTAAGTTCATAATTCTTGATACATTTGTGATGAAAAATAAGTACGCTATACTTACTTAAGACAACTTCTCATGAAATGTATTTCTGTTCGGAGGCAAAGGAGCGTGGTAGAAATGTGCCGTGAACTTTGCAGTCACAGACCTGGGTTTGAAACTTAGCTCCACCACTTAATGCGCATACGCAAGTTAATTAATCCCTCTGAACCTTAGTTTCCCCATCCATAAAAAGTGGACAATCCTACTTTGTAGGGTGACTGAATTCAGTGATATTCCAACATAGCGCACAGGAGGTGTTTGATACATGGCAGTGTTTATTATTATTTTTTCCACCAAGCAATTAAAAAGTAACTATTTGTGATATGATGATTGGGTAATACGGCCAGCCACATCCTGTATCAACTTTAGTGAACCCCTCTGCGTGGTTCTATTATCCTTTGGCCATACTACTTGTCTAGTACAGTATCTTTGACATCCAAAATTAGGAGAGTGTGAACATAAATATGAGAGCTTTAAGTGTGCCAGTTGAGAAAATGAGGATAAATGGGCTTCATTACCAAACACCTCCTGACTGCGCTAGACGATATATGGGCCTGAGCAGATAAAGAATTATGATAAAACTTCGGAGCTGCATATAAATGGGGCTTTGTGACCTGCTGGATAAGGTTGAGACTTAAAGCCAGACCTAGGAGGCTCACATTCCTTCCTCGGCATGGTGTGGGGGGATCCTGGGCCCTTACAGACAATAGGGGATTCATAGCCTGAGAATTCTGATGATGACTGAAAGGAGGGTGGCAGCCCAGAACAAGAAGACTTTTCAGAAACGCGGACCCTGATTATCACATCGGTGCTGCAGCCCTGCAAGAGGCTACTGAGAGGTTCTTGGAAAGCTTTCAGTGAAGTGTTTGTAACCTCCTAAGGAGAATCCCATTTCTCAAAAACGCGACACTGGAAAATCTCACATGATTATCACGGACAAACATTCTGTCACTGAATCACACTAGAAGTCACGCGGACCATCTCTCTTCGAAGAGTAGTCTTGAATGCCGCCATGCCTCTGGGCTCCAAGACTTAGAGAAGAATTCCCAAAGAGGGGTTCTCAGGATATTCAGGGACCTTTAACTTTTAGTCAGGAAGGTCAACTGGCGCTTAAAACAAAATCATCAAGAAATAACATGCCTACGAACGGGCTGCACCTTTTGAAAAGATCTGCTTTGGACTGAATAGCCAAAGCTTCCCCCTCCCCTCCCTTTTTTTCTTTGGAGCTTAGAAATCAAGGGAGGAGGACTAAGAGTTTCACATTCATTACTAACAACTTCGCACAGAATAAGCAAGTTCAGATACACCCTGGGGTGTTCATTTTC
Organism: Elephas maximus indicus; assembly: GCF_024166365.1. NCBI lineage: Eukaryota > Metazoa > Chordata > Mammalia > Proboscidea > Elephantidae > Elephas > Elephas maximus. The sequence continues at coordinate 37,798,740 of NC_064837.1, read as the reverse complement.
TTTTCCTGCGTTTTGTCCCCTTTTTAGCAGCTTTCGATAAGTAGCACATTTTATTTTTGAAAAAAGAACCGAAGCGTTTTTTGAGCAGCCGCACCCTAAGGAAGGTCAGGAGATTAGAGAACGGAAGCAGGCTGGGCAGACTCTTTGCTGACCACAGTCGGGTCCTGCTGCTTTCTTCCCATAACTTAATTTTGAGACTCCGATGAAAAGACACCCCCTAAAAAAAGAAAATCTTTGCTCCAAAAAGAAAAAAAAAAGAGTGAAAAATTGTTTAAAAAGGGCCATCAAAAAGTGATCAATTTAAATTTGTGTCTTACAAACAAATCACACAGGACTGACTGAGGGACAGACATGCATTTGCAGGGATCTTCTCAAAATATGGGCAGGGTGTGCAGGGGAGAGTAGACATTACTGATTTTGGATATTGGTGGGATTTGGCCGGATTTCACAAGTATTTTTCTGAAATTCTAGATGTTGCACCTAGCAAATCAGAGAACAGTACACTAAAAGAAAACTTTGAGTTTAATTGGTCAAATCCTCCATTTTGCAAGTCAGAAAATGAGGCCCAGAGATAGAAAGTAACTTGCCCAAGGTCACATAGCTGGTGAGGAGCTGCACCAGGACTCCAGCTCAAACTCCCCATTCCCAAACCCAGGTTCTTTCTGTTACGCTAAACAACTCCTTCCATGGGAAACTGCAAGCTCTCACATTTAACCAGGAAACCCTCTTCCAAGGGAAACTCTCCACCCATCCCCCCTGCAAATGGCCCTGCTGGTTGTCAGCGGCAGTTCCCCTCTTACAGCCTGAACTGACTCCTTTGTTGTTGTCGTTGTTGGGCGCAGTCGAGGGGATTCTGACTCATAGTGACTCCATGTGACAGAGTAGAACAGCCCCGTAGAGTTTTCTTGGCTGTAATCTTTACGGAAGCAGATTGCCAGGTCTTTTTCTGGCAGATCCGCTGGGTGGATTTGAACTGCCAACCTTTTGGTTAGCAGCCAAGTGCTTAACAGTTGTGCCATCAGCGATCTTCTGTATTACCATGTACTAAATGGTTTCTTCAAAGCAGCCTAAGCACATTCACACGGCCCCCAAGGATTCAGCTTCCTGCTCTTTTCCCTATCTTAAAAAAGTGCACAGACCATAACATGAACGCCCAAATTATCTCTGTGATTGCCTACTGGGATCAGTTGATGTCACCATCATCTGCCATCTCCCGGGTTAAACCTTTAAAAGTCATCTTCAGCTTCTTCCTCTCTCTTAGTTCCTCCCCTACCTCCACCTGTACCATTGACAAGCTCTATAAGTTCTACCTCCAAAGTGTGTCCTATATTCATCTCCTAATTTGCATTTTCACAGGCCCTTACCACAGTGTCTCCCTGCCTCCAGGTTCTCACCACTTCAGTTTATTGTCCACAATGGCCAGACCAGAGGATCTTAATGGTTATGATGACACTCTCCTGCTCAAATTCCCGTCAGCTTTAGAAAAAGTCCAAACTCTTTAACACAGCATTTCAAGTCCTCCTTGATCTAGCTCCTGCCTATTTTTTGGCTCTAAATTCCATTAGATCTGCCCACCAGCATTCACTCTTGTCCCACCTAACTCTGAAATGTCCCTCAATTCCCTTGGGTTTTTTCTTTTTTTTTTTTTAACCTGTAGATGGTCTTCATTCTTGAAGACCCAGTTCAAATGCAATCTTCTCTGTGAATCTTCCCTAATATCCCAGAAAGAGGGAATAATTCTTATTTTTGTGCTCCCTCAGCACCTTGCTCACACTTTTTATGGCACTTATTTAAATTCTGCCTTGTATTTGCCATCAGCTGCATCTCCCTCACTAAATAGATCTTTTACCTTTGAAAAGGTGGCTCCTTCATCTTTGTACCCCTCCCCACCGTACTGCTTAGTCCGATGGTTTGCATATAATAAGTAGGTTTTTTAAAACATTTATTGAGCACTTGTTATTTGCAAAGCACTAGACCACACAATATATGGACTGGAGGAGGAAGATACCACATAACTAAAGTTCAATCCCTGTCTTCAAAGGAGTTTTTAATCTAATCGGTGAGACATGTTCACGAATAATATAAACAAGTGAACTAACTGTGGGGGTGGAATTGGGTGGAGGGGAAGTGCGGAGTGCGGAATGAAACATTCTCAGTGTTCAGAATTAGAACACTGGTGTTATGACACGGAGGGTGGGGTGATAGGGAAGGGCTGGAGATAAAGAAAGGGCAAGCCTTCTTTTAAATCCCATCCCTGGGTGGTAGTCATTATTACGGTCTTGTCTGGGTCAGGCCGATCCAATCTACCCTTCCCCCAATACCAGAGTAATCTCCCTAAAGCAAGACTCGGATCATTTAACTCTCTGTTGAAATGTCTGCTATTGAATGAATCAAGCATCAGATAATTGCAGGCTTATGCTAGCAGTTATGGAGAATACCAGTTTGTAGAGATGAGATAAACTCCCAAGAAACAACTGGAGAACAAAAGCAAGAACATGCTATAAAAGTGCTAGGGGCTGGGAGACAGAGGAAGTGTGTCATCAGTATGACCTGGAATCCTTCAAGAAGGGCTAGTGGGAGGGGGCAAGCCTTGAGCGGATGGCCACGTGGAAAGAAAAAATCAGACGTCCTGTGAACTTTAAGGTTCCTTTCAATTCTGAGGCCCCATTATTCTCTGAGGTAGTTTATTCATTCGTTCAATAAATACATGCTAAACACTTAAAAAAAAAAAAACTTGCTAAATATTTATTGAATGCTTTCTATATGTCAGAAACTCTGCTGGACACTGGAGATACGTAGTGAGTAACAGACTTTACACTCAAAGTCTTATAGTATAATGAGAACAATAGGTGTTAACCAATGAAATGCAATAAAATGTGATGGATATAGTTGTGGGACAGTGGAAAGGGCTATAGGACCACAGATCTGTGTACCTAACAGCACAGGGCCCAGAAAAATAACCCTAGGAGGTAACGTTTAAGCCAAGACTCTAAGACTGCTTAGGAATTAGTCAAACAAAGGGGACTGAGTATTCCAGGTAGAAGAACAGAATATGCACAGGTGTGGAGTTAAAGGCAGTCTGACATGTCTAAGGAACTGAAAGACGTTCAGAGAGGCTACAGCTTGGAGACCCAGTAGTTAGGCTGGAATGGTAAACCAGGCCATATTATGGAGAACTTTGCAGAGGGATGTCAAGGAGTTTATACTTCATCTATGTTGCTGTTGTTACCATCAAGTCTGCTTCTACTCACAGCAACCCCATGTACAACAGAACAAAACATTGCCTGGTCCTGTGCTATCTTCACCATAGGTGATATGCTCAAATCCATTTTTGCAACCACTGTGTATTCTGAGTGCCTTTTTTTTCCAACCTAGGGGGCTCATCTTCCAGTACTAAACTGGACAATATTCTGCTGTGATCCATAGGGTTTTATGTGGCTAATTTTTGGCAGTAGATTGCCCAGCCTTTCTTTCTAATCTGTCTTAGTCTGAAAACTCTGCTGAAACCTGTCCACTATGGGTAACCCTGCTGGTGCTTGAAATGGCTTCCAGTATCACAGCAACACACAAACCACCACACACAAACTAAGAGATGGATGGCAGAATCTGTAGGCTATGGGAAACAAAGTATTTGGCACAGTGTGTCTAACTCATGACGAGACACCTAACTATCCACTGAAGAGCGCATCACGGAATGGGTGGATGGGTAAAAGAATCTGCCTTGCAATGGACATGGGCTTATTGACTCAGACCTGCTCCAGGGGGCAGTGCCACATTACAGTAGGAATCGTCCCCTTAGGTTTATACAAGAGTTTGAACTCATGACCCCGGTGAGGCAGCTCCCAGCCCTTAGTAGACTTTTTCATTATCACCAGGTTTACCAAAGCGGATGGGCTAAATCTGCACTAAAGTCAAAGTTTTTCTAGAGTCAAAGAGTAAAGTTTTACCTGACAATCAATTAGACTTAAATACAAATGAGTAGTTTAACTCTTAATCTTCAATGAAAAAATAGACTTTGGAACCTCAAAAAAAAAAAAAAAAAAAACAAATCATCTGCTGCTGTCAAATTAATTCCAACTCATAGCAACCCTATAGGACAGAGTAGAACGCCCCCATAGGGTTTCCAAGGAGCACCTGCTGGATTCAAACTGCTGACTTTTTGGCTAGCAACCATAGGCCTCAATCACTACACCATGAAGGTTTCCTTTGGAACCTCAAAGGCATGAATATTCTCAAATTAGATTTGTATTAATGCTTCCATGGACAAGCAAGCCGAAAGAGAGAAAGATAGAATAAAAGTTCCAGAAAGAGATCCTGACTTTCTAATGAGAAACAAAATAGTGGGACAGTTTATAAAGCTCAATGAGGTTTTCCTTTGGAGCCTCAGATTTTAGAAGTCATCGAGCCTTGCCTCGGGTCCCAGTTCCACAGCAGCCACCCGTCAGTAGGGAGTAAGCTGCCAGGGTGAGATACTGTGCCTAAGAAAAGGGGGAATTTTCAGGAAAACAAGATGCTGTTCCCAGGATTCTAATTAATTACCAGGCCAGAGGTGAATATTCCACGCTCTTGTTTATAACCAAGAGATTTCCTTTTGATTTGCTAAAGAGTTATATTCAAAATCTGGGAGTTGATTTGGCTCCAGAGATAACAGAATGGAGTCAGTGCATAGCAGAAGGGTCCAAAATTATTTCTGAAGTCATCCCAGCAACTAAGCATTCATTCGGCAGAGAGGGAACCTGAATAGAGCTTTAGAAAGACTCAGTGCTGTTGCTAGGGACGTGTGTGTGTGTGTGTGTGTGTGTGTGTGTCAGCGCATGCTATTCACGTGTACTTTCAATCAGTAGTGTCCCTCAACATAAGCAGGAGCTTGCGAAGGTCTTTTGCCATTTCATTTCATAGAGAAACATGAAAAATGCCTACATATGTGGCTTTCTAGGAAATCCTTTCTGTGTGTCTCATTAGTCATGTAAAGCAGAACGCTGCGAAGGGAGCCAGGTGCACCCACATGTGCTGGCGCAGAAGCAGCTCTGGGAATCTTCCTCCTGGCTGAGCCTGTCGGCGTCCTAAGTCTCACGTGTGCTGACCACTTTCTCAGAACCTGCTCAGACAAAAACTCACGCATTGGTTGAGCAGCCCTGGCTGAATTTGGAGCTATCTTAAGATGCCCATTGTTCATGTTGGAAGCTGGTAAAGGATTGCTCAGGTGTCCTGTGGCGAGGGGATGTGACTGCCACCTGTGTCCTTCTGGTCCCAGGCAGCTGTGGGAGGAAGGGGGTGTCTGGACCCAGAAGAGCTGAATCTCATTTGCAGTCACACATTACTGGATGGGCTCTTGGATGCCAGGCGATCTTTCTTTCCCCGCGGTTGATGGCGTGCAAAGCTGCCTCACTGCCCCTGTGCTCACCCTGAGTGACAGTTCCAATTCAGTCTTGTTTGCCATGAAGCTTGTTATCCCTGCACGCTGTTGTGAATGGTCCTCACAGATACAATAGGCTAAACACACTCCGAAGTCATGGCATCCTTTTACTACATACACACGAGCTTGAGAAATCAAGCCTTCCCGGGGCTGCAGGCACGAGAATACACCTAGATTCTCAGCCGAGCCAACTCTCTCTCCCCTTTTCTCCCTGGGCGTCATTTGCTCTTTTATTTTGCACTAAGAGTGGCTTAGTGATCATGACTTCAGCTCTTGCCTGTAGTGATCCTGCTCGCATTTTCTTCTTTACACAGAATAGGAAGGAGGTTTGCTTGCTTTGCGCAGAGGCTGAGCCACAGGAGAAAGCAAAGCCAATGTGATTTATTGAATGAAAGCACTGGACAATTACCAACAACTTGTTCCTCTGCTGCCTCAAACAGCCTAAACTGGTAAGTCAAATTTATTGTTGTCTTTCTTCATGTGAATGTGAGGCTTTTTAGGCACTGGATATTTTTTAAATGTATGTATGTTGCTGTGGTTTAAAAGACAGCAAAATCTGCATCTTCCAAAGTTGGCTGCAGGCAGCCCATGGAGAATACACATAAACATATACACAGTGGTCTGCAACGGCGCATACACGTCCACATGGAAAGGCACCGGTGGGGTGGGGAAGCCCCATTTCTGATAGCTGGAGGTTTTGTTTGCAGCCAGCTTCACCACATTAAATGCTTGCATAACTGATTAGCATTAGCTATGAAAAATAGATTGCTGTTTGTTGTATAAGATCATTTTCCCATCGGGTTCCTGAGTACCTACAAAATACCTGTTGGATCAGGTAAAGATGGGTCCTATTATGCTGATAATTCTGAATACAAATCCAGGCAGATTGCTGTCTTCGATCCAATTTACAGGCTGGCCATGCAGAGTGAAATGCCAGCATTCTTTCCATCCCAGATGAGGGTGCCCATAAATAACCTCATGACCGTGACGTTGAGGATACCTGCCAAGGAGATACAATGGACACTCAGGCAAACAATTGCTTAAGCCATTGCCACTTTTGTATTCCTTTCTTTATTCCATGAAGGCATCTGCTTGGTAGGGTGCACTGGGTTCCAAGTGGGGTATTTTAAGTGTCCAGTTAACCCATGCTGGTCACTGGCCCAGCCAAGGCCACTAAGACTGTCGATAATCAAGGCTGAGTTTACTTCTGTGGTGGGCCCCACAAATCCCTCTACTCACTTCTTCATTCTCTAAATAAGATGTGAGCTAACCTCTGCAGAGGAGGAGAGTAGAGAAAGCTATTGCTTTTCCTGCCCCCTCCCACCCTACCAGTCTCCTTAGTCTTTCGTTTGCCTGGCTACTGCAAAGCTTTATGGCAGCATCAATCCATCTCTGGTGGGCTCAGAGTCCATATAAATGTCATATAGAGTTTAATGTCTTTGGTGCATTCTACCTGCCATATATCACCAGCTGTTCAGACAAAGTGTGTCAGAACAGTGAGCAGCACGCTTCTCTAAATAAAAACCAAAGTTAGGAAATCTGAGAGATGGGTGAAGTTTTGCCTGGTTGAAAGGATCCCCAGCCCACGCAATCACAAGAGCAGGGTCATTCTCCCATGTGATTTGGCTATTTTAAGAAATGATGGCATTCCAACAGGAAGGAAACAGAATTGCCTAGTGGTTAGAGGACTGGTGAGATGTCAGAATGGAAGGGCACTTTTGTTAGTTCTTCGACTAAGTGTGTGCTTTTGGGAAACGCAATTACCCTCTGTGGATCTCCATCCCTCCATTCCTGATTGTTCCAAGGAAGACATGCTAAGCCCAATTAATATATTCAAGTGAGATTCTACTATAAGTTCCCCCGGGAAAGGGTGCAGTTGATAACCAAGATCATCGTTCATGCACTTTAATCCAGAGGCCATTCACCATAAACTCACAGATGAGGGTTTATGTAGTCATAGGGTGGGGGGAGGGAGGCACGTCCCTTTCCCCATGTAAGGGACACAAAGCACATTGAATGAAGCATGGTCACACTTAGGGAACCAGAGGGGAGAATAGGGCTGAAAAGTGTCATAAAAAAGACTTAAATTCAAATAAATTGATCATGCAAATAACCAGGATTTTTGCTTCAATGTTGATCAGTAATAACTTATTTTCTATAGTTATAATCCCAAGATATTGAAGGTGTTAAGTATTTTGAAACAAATAGCCTGCAAGTATTAGGGTGGGTGGGGGAATAGCTCAGGTATGGGTAGAATCCATGTATAGAATTTATGATAACTTTAGGTTGCGCAGGTTACTCCTATACCCAAGGGAGTATGCACATTACTCCCAAACACATGGAGTTAGCAGCTGCAAAGGTATGGATCTGAGGAGTTCTAATAGGGTTGCTATGAATTGGAATTGACTAGACAGCAACAGGTAGAACACCTGTTTGTTCCCCCCCCCCCCCCCCCAATTTTACTACCTCTAGGATTAAAACCTGAAATTCTTCCTACAAATATTCGGTAAGTATTGCTGCCTTTTATAAAATACAAATACTCTCAGGAGGAACAATAAATTAAGCCACTCATACATTATCATAAATGAATGCATTAAAATTTTTTCTACTATGAGAGGGGTAACCCAAAGGATGTTGAATTAAATATTATATTAACACTTCTGCTTTGTATTTACTTCATACTGTCTCCAAGAACTTCCCCTATAGTTACTATTTCACACTTTATCAGTACAACTAAGTAGTCTTAAGAGAAAGCTATTTCCTTCTTTTTATGGAATACTTGCATTAGACAATACCATCTAGATTTCCTTGACAGTCACATTGTAGAAAGCCAAACTGACTCTCACTGTCTTTCCCCTTCTTGGCTCACTGTTCCTCTTGATCCCTTTTTTTTTTTTTTTTTAGTTATCGGTGGGACCATTATATACCTAGCTAATCAAGCAAGACTCACCGAAGAGATCCTCAGGTTTCCTGTTTTCTTTAGTCCCTCCTTCAATCACTAACCAAGTTTGGTCCATTTTACCTCCTGCATCTTTTGAATCTGTCCAGTTCTCCCCATTTCCATTGCTACATTCCATATGAAAACACCAGCTCTCCCTGGGGCTATCTCAAGAGCTTCATACTTGGTTGTCCTCTGACACTGGTTTCACCTCTCCCTTCAAACCATCCTTTGTCTGCCACCAGGGCAATTCTCTACAACTGCAAATCTTGGCTTTTACTCAAAGTTCTTTCATGTTTCCCTGGTGTCTTCAGGTTAAAATCTATAATCCTAATAGCATGCTAGACCCTTGATGATCTGGCCCTGCCACCTCTCCAGGCTCCTTTTCAAGGCCCTTGACATGGCTAATGAATGGACCACTGAAAGTGTCGGAGGCCAGATGATTATGGTTAGAGCCCCCATTGGCATTGACCTTCCAGCAACACCAGGATGTTTTATGCGTCCATATCGTAAGCTGAGCTATTATACCTAGAATGCCCTTTTCTTTCCTTTCTGCCCATTAATTACTCATTCACCATTCGAAGTCTTGCTCAGGCATCACCTTCTTCAACCCTGCATTCCCTTCTCCCATTACCACTTCCTGTCACCCACAAAGTTAATTGCTCACCCCTCTGCACTACTTCTTTGCCTAAGGCATTTTGAGAAGAGCATTTAGTGGTTTAAGGTTTCGGATCTAGGCCCATATTGCCTGGGTTTGAATCCCAAATCTGCCCTTTAGTAGTGCTTCAATTTCTTACTGTATGAAATAGAGATAATAATAGTTCTTTACTTCACAGGGCTATTATGAGATTCAATGAGTTGATACCTGTAAAGGCATTATTCTAAATAGTGCCTGGCTCAGAAGAATTGCTATAGAAGTGTATGTTATTACTATTATTCCATGATTTCACATATCACGCTATTCCATAGCTAGACATTTGCATAACTGACTCCCTTTCTAGCCTATGATCTCCTGGGGAGTACAGATAGGGCAAGTAACTTATCTCAGTCTGCCTGAGACTTTCCCAGTTTTAGCACTGAAACTCCTGCGTCCTGGGAACCCCTTGCATCCTTGCAAACCAAGACAGTTGATCATACTATGAGGGACCCTATCATATTCATCTTTGAATCCCCAGGGTCTATTATAGGATACATAGTTATAAAGTACATCATCCAAAAGTGTTTGATGAACTCTAGAGCCAATATTATCTTTCCACCTTCATTCTTATGAACACATGCTTTCAAATTTCAAAATTCAGCGTATTTCTTGCTGTGGAGTCACAGCTGACTTTTCCAAGCTTACCACAGAATGGATTATCATTAAAAACAAAAAAGTCCTACCACAGGCCCTGGAAAGGTTACTTTCCCCTGGCTATATACCATTATTGTAATAGAATTGGCCACCCTTTAGCCATCAAAGGCATACCTGTCATGTTAACAGCAGGTGGGGAATGGGAAGGTTTACACTTTGTTTTCTGTCTAATGACAGGCAGGTTGAAGCCTGAAGGTTCTCTAGTTCACATCACAGCCCGAAGAGCAACCTTGTCCCAGTCAGAAATGTTCCCTTCGCTGAATATATCTGTCTACCCAGCTGTCAAGAATGGCTACAGCTTCTGTTTCTGATACGCTGTGTCTTACGACTGCTGCTCATCCAGAGTGGCTCAGATCTGCCGTCATAGTAACAAATACAATGAGAAAGGCCCACAAATGAGCCCTGATGAAGCATGGACTCTGCAAGTGCCAGAAGTCATACCAAAGGCAAGGTCTTCAAGCTTCTAGAAAGAAGAAGCTGACAGGCAACCAGACCAAGCTCCCTTGGGCATAGCAAAGCAGAGTGGTTAAAAGCATGGGCTTGAGAGTCAAAGTTCAAATCTTGCCTCCACCATTTACTCTGGCTGTAAGATCTTTGGCAACTTACCTAACCTCTCCAGGCCTCAGTTTCCTCATTTGTAAAATGGGGATATAATAATAGTACCTACTTTCTCACAGGATTATTGTCACATTTTGTCTTAACCCATGAAAACAAAGCCTGAGGCAAAGCCGAAAGCTCAGGCTCTATTGGATATTGGGAGTTAAAACCTTAGGGCATCAAGAGTGAAGGAGAAAGGGAAATGAGGCAAGGACGGAGGGAAAACAAATACAACATGTTTCACAAGAAAACAGATCCACATTGGGTTGGCTGTTTATATATACAGTAAAACCTGTGAAAGCTGGAAATTGTATAAGGTGGAAATTCGTCAGAGAAGGAAAACTCAAATATTTTCCACTAATAGAGAGTGATAGAAAAGTGATAAGACTGTACCCTGTCAAAGGCAGAAAGGTTAGGAGACCCAGAAAAACAATGTGGTCCTGTGGAGTTCAGGCTCTCTCAGGGTTCACTGTAAGTGACAGCTTCCAATGAGCCTTCAGAACACTCCACCAGGGGAGGAACGAAGAGGAAATTATCTGCTGGCTACTTCCATTCTACTGTCTCTCATTGGTTCAGCACCCATTTTCCCTATTCTGGACCAGGCACTCCCTGGAAACCCTATAGAGCAGTTCTACTTTCTCCTATAGGGTTGCTATGAGTTGGAATTGACTCGATGGCAACAGGTTAGTGTTACTCAGTCTCTCAGGGTAGCCATTAGTGAATGTGGTGCCTCTGTGGGTCTTGTTGGCTTAGACTGCTGTAGCTACCATCACAACAGGCATAATAGGGGCCATGCTAGAACCTGTCTGTCACCTGAGACAGCTGGCGGTGTTGGAGACAGGGGGATGGCGGCAACCAATGCTGTCTGTTTGTGCTTTTTGTGTCCCCTCTAAGAAATCTTTGTTTTATCCAGTTTCACAGATGTTTTTCTCCTATGTTTTCTTCCGGAAGTTTTATAGTTTTAGCTTTTATGACTAGGTCTATGATCTATTTCAACTTAATTTTTGTGAATGATATGAGATAGGGATTGAAACTGGGTTGTTTTGTTTTTTGCATACAGGTATGCCATTGTTCTAGCACTATTTGTTCAGAAGATTGTCTTTTTCCCTATTGAATTACCTTGACATCTTTATTAAAAAAATCAATTGATCATATACGTGTAGGCTATTTCTGGGCTTTCTATTCTGTTCATTAATCTATATGTCTATCCTTATGCCACTACCACATTGTTTTTTATCTAAATGGCTTGCCTTACACAGTACCCCATGAGTTGGTTACTGTAGCTTTATACCAAGTCCTGAAGTCAGGTTGTGTAAGTCCTCCAACTTGGTTCTTTTTCAGAATTATTTTGGCTATTTCAGACCATGTGCAATTCTAATTTTCAAATCAGCTTGTCAATCTCTTACCACCACCACCACCACAACCACCCCCCACCCAAAAAAAAAGAAACCTGCTAGGATTTTTGTTGTGATTGCATTGAATCTAGAGATCAATCTGGGGACAATTGACACCTTAACGATATTAAGTCTTCCAATCCATGAACAAAGTATATCTCTCTATGTAGATCCTCTTTAATTTCATTCCCTAATGTTATATAGTTTTCAGTGTACAGGTCTTGCATATATTTTGTTAAATTAATGTATTTTTGTATATTTACTAGACTATTCTACACAAACTTTTGTGTCATCTGCAAATGAAAACCATATCATTTCTTTCTTTCCAATCTATGTAACTCACTTGTTTTTCTTATTGCACTGGCTAACAGGTCTGGTACAACAGAAGAGGTGGGAGTGGACATCTTTGCCTTGTTTCTGATCTTAGGGGGAAGTACTCAGTCTTAAGTCTTAAGTATGATGTTAGCTATATATTTTTACAGATTCTTTTCATCAGGTTGAAATAATTTCATTATATTCCTAAAAAATTGCTGGAAGTTTTTTATGATAAATGGATGCTGAATTTTGTCAAATGGCTTTTCTGCATATCTAGGTGACCATACGATTTTGTGACTTTATTAATGTAGTGAATTACATTGATGAGTTGTTGACTGTTGTACCACTCTTCCTTTCCTGGACTAAACCCTACTTGGTCATGATCTACCATCTTTTTTATATATTGTTGGATTTTATTTGCTAACATTTTGTAGAGGATTTTTGCCTCTATGTTCATGAGGGATATTAGTCTATAGTTCTCCTTTCTTGTAAAGTCTTTTTCTGGTTTTGGTGTCAGGCAATTGCTGGCCTCAAAAATGAGGCCAATTTTCTGGAAGAGTTTTGTGTAGAATTAGTATTCTTTTTTTCCTTAAATGTTTGGCAGGCTGTAACATTTAACATGACTTTTATTAAATGTTTCGGGATAAAAGAAAGCAATTAGGATTCAGAAAAAAGAATGTAAAACTAAAAATTAGCTCTTCCACAGAAGGTCTCCACATGGTCAACTACCTCCTAAAACCTGAGCTTCCAGCTATGTTGCAATGGTCATCCACCTACTACCAACACATCTACAGCCCCTCTCTTTGGAGCTCAAGTCCCCTAAGCTTTTCTGAAGGAAGAAAAGAACATAAATCTTCTTTCTTTACAGTAAAGCTTATGGGTTTTAATTTTGTTTTGTTAAAATAACAGCTAATGAGTGGGTAAACAAATAGTGGTATATCTATACAATGGAATACTACTCAGATATAAAAAGTAATGAACTACTGATATGCACAACATGGATGAATCTCAAAATAATCGTGCTGAGTAAAAGAAGCCAGATTTTTTTTTTTTTGAAAGTACAAACTGATGATTCAATTTAATAGAATTTTAGACAAACGCAACCTAATCTATAGTATCAGAAAGCAGATCAGTAGTTGCCTGGGAATGGTGGAGGTGAGGGAAGAGAAGGGTGTGCTCAGGGGTGGGAGAGAAGGATTGCTAAAGCTTTGAGGAAACTTTTAAGAGTGATGGATGTGTTCATTATTTTGATTGTGGTGATATTTTCATGGCGTATACCTATGTTGAAGCCTATCAAATTGTACTTTTAAAGCATGTACATGTCAATTATGCCTAAAAAGAGCTGTTAGAAGATAATAGCAAATAATTATTGCATGCCTATTTGTTTCAGGGACTCTGTAGGGAATTTATATGTGTCTGTAACTTAAAACTTATATCACTTTTAGATGTAACTTTTTTTTTCATTTTTTTAATAAGGAAATATTTTATCTTTATGTCCAAATTGAAGGTAAAATAATCCTATTCATAGCTCCAAATGTGGGTTTTTTTTTTGTTTGTTTTTACTTTTTATTGTGCTTTAAGTGAAAGTTCACAAATCAAGTCAATCTCTCCTACAAAAACTTATATACACCCCTAACTTCTCTCCCCCTAATGAGGCAGCACACCCCCTCCCTCCACTCTCTATTTTCATGTCCATTTGGCCAGCTTCTGACCCCCTCTGCTCTCACATCTCCCCTCTGGACAGGAAATGCCAACATAGACTTGATCCAAGAAGCCCATTCCTCACCAGCACCATCTTCCGTCCCATAGTCCACTCCAATCCCTGTTTGAAGAGTTGGCTTTGGGAATGGTTCCTGTCTTGGGCTAACAGAAGGTCTGGGGACCATGACCTCCAAGGTCCTTCTAGTCTCAGACAGTTAAGTCTGATCTTTTTATGAGAATTTGGGGTCTGCACCCAAATGTTCTCCTGTTCCCTCAGGGATTCTCTGTTGTGTTCCCTGTCAGGGCAGTCATCGGTTGTAGCCAGGCACCATCTAGTTCTTCTGGTCTCTGGCTGATGTCATCATTGGTTTATGTGGTCCTTTCTGTCTCTTGGACTCATAATTACCTTGTGTCTTTGGTGTCCTTCATTCGGGTTGAGACCGATTGATGGATCTTAGATGGCCGCTTGCTAGCCTTTAAGACCCCAGAAGCCACTCTCCAAAGTGGGATGCAGAATGTTTTCTTAAAAGATTTTATTATGCCAATTGACTTAGATGCCCCCGAAACCATGGCCCCCAAACCCCTGCCCCTGCTGCGCTGGCCTTCAAAGCGTTCAGCTTATTCAGGAAACTTCTTTGCTTTTGGTTCAGTCCAGTTGTGCCGACCTGTCCTGTATTGTGTGTTGTCTTTCCCTTCACCTAAAATAGGTCTTATCTACTATTTAATTAATGAAAACCCCTCTCCCTCCCTCCCTCCCCACTCTCATAACCATCAAAGAGTATTTCTTCTCTGTTTAAACTATTTTTCAAGTTCTTATAATAGTGGTCTCATACAATATTTGTTCTTTTGCAACTAATTTCACTCAGCATAATGACTTCCAGTTTCCTCCATGTTATGAAATGTTTCACGGATTCATCATTGTTCTTTATTGATGCGTAATATTCCATTATGCAAATATACCATAATTTATTTATCCATTCATCTGCTGATGGGCACCTTCATTGCTTCCATCTTTTTGCTATTGTAAACAATGCTGCAGTGAACATGGGTGTGCATATATCTGTTCATGTAAAGGCTCTTAATTCTCTAGGATATATTGCAAGGAGTGAGATTGCTGGATCACATGGTAATTCTATTTCTAATTTTTTAAGGAAGAGCCAGGTTGATTTCCAAAGTGGTTGTACCATTTTACATTCCCCCCAGCAGTGTATAAGTTTTCCAGTCTCTCCACAACCTCTCCAACATTTATTATTTTGTGTTTTCTGGATTCACGCTAGCCTTTTTGGAGTGAGATGGAATCTCTTTGTAGTTTTGATTTGCATTTCTCTAATGGCTAATGATTGTGAGCATTTCCTCATGTATCTGTTAGCTACCTGAATGTCTTCTTTAGTGAACTGCCTGTTCATATCCTTTCCCATTTTTAATTGGGTTATTTGTCTTTTTGTAGTTGAGTTTTTGCAGTATCATGTAGATCTTAAAGATCAGATGCTGATTGGAAATGTCATAGTTACAAACTTTTTCCCAGTCTGTAGGTAATCTTTTTACTCTTTTGGTGAAGTCTTTGGATGAGCATAGGTGTTTGATTTTTAGGAGCTCCCAGTTATCTAGTTTCTCTTCTGCATTGTTAGTAATGTTTTGTATACTGTTTATGCCATGTATTAGGGCTCCTAGCACTGACCCTATTTTTTTCTTCCATGGTCTTTATCATTTTAGATTTTATATTTAGGTCTTTGATCCATTTTGAGTTAGTTTTTGTGCATGGTGTGAGGCATGGGTCTTGTTTCATTTTTTTGCAGATGAATATACAGTTATGCCAGCACCATTTGTTAAACAGACTATTTTTTCCCCATTTAACTGACTTTGGGCCTTTGGCAAATATCAACTGCTTATATGTGGATGGATTTATGTCTGGATTCTCAATTCTGTTCCATTGGTCTATGTATCTGTTGTTGTACCAGTACCAGGCTGTTTTGACTACTGTGGTGGTATAATAAGTTCTAAAATCAGGTAGACTGAGGCCTCCCACTTTGTTCTTCTTTTTCAGTAATGCTTTATTTATCCAGGGCCTCTTTCCCTTCCATATGAAGTTGGTGATTTGTTTATCCATCTCATTAAAAAATGTCATTGGAATTTGGATCAGAACTGCATTGTATCTATAGATTGCTTTGGTAGAATAGACATTTTTATAATGTTAAGTCTTCCTATCCATGAGCAGGGTATGTTTTTCCATTTGTGTAGGTCTCTTTTGGTTTCTTGCAGTAGTGTCTTGTAGTTTTCTTTTTATAGGTATTCTACATCTCTGGAAAGATTTATTCCTAAGTATTTTATCTTCTTGGGGGCTACTGTAAATGGTATTGATTTGGTGATTTCCTCTTTGGTGTTCTTTTTGTTGGTGTAGAGGAATCCAACTGATTTTTATATGTTTATCTTGTATCCCTCATACTCTATTAGTTTCAGTAGTTTTCTTGAGGATTTCTTAGGGTTTTCGGTGTATAAGATCATGTCATCTGCAAATAGAGATACTTTTACTTCTTCCTTACCAATCTGGATGCCCTTTATTTCTTTATCTAGCCTAATTGCTCTGGCTAGGACCTCCAGCACAATGTTGAATAAGAGTGGTGATAAAGGGCATCTTTGTCTGGTTCCTGATCTCAAGGGGAATGCTTTCAGGCTCTCTCCATTTAGGGTGATGTTGGCTGTTGGCTTTGTATAAATGCTCTTTATTATGTTGAGGAATTTTCCTTCTATTCCTATTTTGCTGAGAGTTTTTTATCATGAATGGGTGTTGAACTTTGTCAAATGCCTTTCCTACATTGATTGATAAGATCATGTAGTTCTTGTCTTTTTTTTTTTTTTTAATATGATGGATTACATTAATTGTTTTTCTAATGTTGAACCATCACTGCATACCTGGTATGAATCCCACTTGGTCATGGTGAATTATTTTTTTGATATGTTGTTGAATTCTTTTGGCTAGAATTTTGTTGAGGATTTTTTGCATCTAAGTTCATGAGGGATATAGGTCTGTAATTTTCTTTTCTTTTTTTTAATTTTTTTGTGGTGTCTTTACCTTTTTTTTTTTTTTTTTACCTGGTTTTGGTATCAGGGATATCCTGGCTTCATAGAATGAATTTGGGAGTATTCTGTCCTTTTCTATGCTCTGAAGTACCATTAGTAGTAGTGGTGTTAACTCTTCTCTTAAAGTTTGGTAGAACTCTGCAGTGAAGCCGTCCAGGCCAGGGCTTTTTTTTGTTGGGAGTTTTTTGATTACCTTTTCAATCTCTTCTTTTGTTATGGGTCTATTTAGTTGTTCTACCCCTGTTTGTGTTAGTTTAGGTAGGTAGTGTGTTTCTAGTAATTCATCCATTTCTTCTAGGCTTTTAAATTTGTTAGAGTAGAATTTTTTGAAGTAATCTGAAATGATCCTTTTAATTTCAGTTGGGTCTGTTGTAATATCACCATCTCATTTCTTATTCAGGTTATTTGCTTCCTCACCTGTTTTTCTTTTGTCAGTTTGGCCAATGGTTTATAAGTTTTGTTAATTTTTTCAAAGAATCAGCTTTTGGTCTTGTTAACTCTCTCAACTGTTTTTCTGTTTTCTATTTCATTTAATTCTGCTCTGGTATATTGCCTGGTATATGTGCTCTGGTATATTGTTCTGGTATCCTCCTGGTATATTGTCCCTTTAATCATTATATAGTGTCTTTCCTTATCCGTTGTGGTTGATTTAACTTTAAAATCTGTTTTATCAGAAATTAATATTGGCACTTTGCTCTTTTTTGATTGTTGTTTGCTTGATACCACCAAGAAGGCAGTGCCGGGAGCAGATCATGTCCTTTGGATCTTGGCTCCGAGTCTCGGGGAGGTTTGATGAGAAGGCCGACTGAGAAAGAAAGCCTTCCCCTGGAGCTGATACCATGAATTTGGACTTTTAGCCTACTTTACTGTGAGAAAATAAATGTCTCTTCATTAAAGCCATCCGCTTGTGGTATTTCTGTTATAGCAGCACTAGATGACTAAGACAGCAAGTTTGATTATAATGTCTCAGTGACTTTCCTCTGGGATCTACCTTGTGTGGGGCTCAATGTGCATCTTGGATAGATATCTTCTCATCTTTTATGATATCAGGGGAGTTTTCTGCCAACAAATCTTCAGTAATTCTCTCTGTATTTTCTGTTATTTCCCCCATTCTGGTATTCCAATCACTTGTAGGTTATTCCTCTTGATAGGGGCCCACATAATTCTTAGGGTCTCTTCATTTTTTTTTAATTCTTTTATCTGATTTTTCCTCAAATATGTTGGTGTCAAGTGGTTTATCTTTAGTCTCACTAATTCTGACTTCCATTGCCTCAATTCTGCTCCTAGGACTTTCTATTGAGTTGTCTAATTCTGAAATTTTATTATTAACCTTCTGGATTTCTGTTTGTTGTTTCTCTATGGATTCTTGCAGCCTGTTAAATTTGTAATTGTACTCTTCTATAATCTTCTTAAGTTCCTCTATTGCTTTGTCTGTATGTTCCTTGGCTTATTTTGTGTTTTGCCTGATCCCCTTCCTGATTTCTTGAAGAGTTCCATATATTAATCTTTTGTATTCTACCTCTGGTAATTCCAGAAAGTTCTCTTCCTCTGGAAGATTTCTTGATTCTTTGTTTTGGGAGTTTGCTGAAGCCATCACGGTCTGCCTCTTTATGTGATTTGATATTGACTGTTGTCTCTGAGCCATCAATAAGTTATTTATTTATTTTATGTTTGCTTACTGTGTCCTAGCTTCTTGTTTTGTTTTGTTTTGATATGCCCAAAGAGGCTGCTTATGTGAGCTAGTTTTATTATTGACACTGTTGAAGCTCTAACGTCCTATCACCAGGTGGTTAGATTTGTTAGTAGATATTTTTTATGTGAGCCCAGGACTCTGTTTACTTTCCCTGTATGGATTCAGCTCAGGTGTCCAGATAGTCACCAAGTGTGTGGTGCAGGCTCTTACCTACAGTCCTAGATGGCCAAGGGTAATTGGAGTAGGCACAGGTATCTGGCTGCAGTAGGGAGTCACATGCTAAGTAAGGCAGAGGGCTGATGGCTGCCCCTGAGTGTGTGGGAGGAAAGCATGTCCCTATTCCCTAGTGTGTAGGTGGGTGGGTTTTGCAGCCGGACCAATTCTGTTGGCTCTAAGGACTGGGAGGCACCACTTATTCTTGGACCCCTGTTGCAGGTGGCTAGGTGGTGTGATTGGAGCCACCAGTCCTCAGGCCCCTGATTTGGGTAAGCGATGACCCTGCTTAATGGGCAGAGCAATGTCAAATGTCACGAACCTGCCACTCCACGATATAGCTGATACAGTGAAGTTAGGCTTCAGGTATATACCCTGTTGTACGGTGCTAATGAGGGCCTACGCTTTTGAAGTGGGCCCACACAGGTCTATGCAGGGGTGAAAGGAATTCAAAGTCCACGGACCCCTAATGCCTGTGCCTAGGCAAAGGAGCTGTACCTGCCCTAAGTTCCCAGCTTAGGGAAGCTGGCAGATTATTTTTTCGTGTTTGTTAATTTGTTCCCTCTCCCAGGCTGAAAGAATGGCTCAGGATACATAACGGGCCCTACTTCCAGCCTAGGGAAAGCAGCAATCAGCAATCGCTGAAGCCGACCCTGGACCCGGTGCAGAGCTGGAGGGAGCTGGGAGAGAGGTTCTTCCCAAACAGGGTGTTTTTTGATCCGTGCAGTAGGTTAGATGCACATACTTATCTTTTGCTGATTGAGTGCCGCTTCTCGCTGGTTCTGGAGGGTTGAGCACACTCTCCACCACTCGGTCTCTCCCAGTGTGGAAAACGTGTCCTGAACGCCACTGCTTGTGTGACCATGTTTATTAGCTGATCTGGCCTACAGGGTGCTGTTTCCACCAAGTCAGGTCTGGCAACTCCTCCCCGCTTCTGAACCACCTCTCCCTCCCCCTGCCACTCAGTCTGATTCCTCAACTTTGTTTTTGATGTTTAGGGCTCCTGTTGTTGTTAGGTGCCATCGGGTCAGTTCCAACTCATGGCGACCCTAGGCACAGCAGAACGAAACATTTCCTGGTCCTGCGCCATCCTTACAATCATTGTTATGCTTGAGCTCATTGTTGCAGCCACTGTGTCAATCCACCTTGTGGAGGGTCTTCCTCTTTTCCGCTGACCCTGTACTTTGCCAAGCATGATGTCCTTCTCCAGGGACTGATCCCTCCTGACAACATGTCCAAAGTATGTGAGACGTTGTCTCGCCGTCCTTGTTTCTAAGGAGCATTCGGGTTGCAATTCTTCCAAGACAGATTTGTCTGTTCTTTTGGCAGCCCATGGTATATTCAATATTCTTCGCCAATACCACAATTCAAAGGCATCAATTCTTCTTCAGTCTTCCTTATTCATTGTCCAGCTTTCACATGCATATGATGCGACTGAAAATACCATGGCTTGGATCAGGCGCACCTTAGTCTTCAAGGTGCCATCTTTGTTTTTCAACACTTTAAAGAGGTCCTTTGCAGCATATTTACCCAATGCAATGTGTCATTTGATTTCTTGACTGCTGCTTCCGTGGGTGTATTGTAGATCCACATAAAATGAAATCCTTCACAACTTCAATCTTTTCTCCTTTTATCATGATGTTGCTTATTGGTCCAGTTGTGAGGATTTTTGTTTTCTTTATGTTGAGTTGCAATCCATACTGAAGGCTGTGGTCTCTGATCTTCATTAGTAAGTGCTTCAAGTCCTCTTCGCTTTCAGCAAGGAAGGTTGTGTCATCTGCATAATGCAGGTTGTTAATGAGTCTTCCTTCAATCCTGATGCCCCATTCTTTTCATATAGTCCAGCTTCTCAGATTATCTGCTCAGCATACAGATTGAATAGGTATGGTGAAAGTATACAACCCTGATGCACACCTTTCCTGACTTTAAACCAATCAGTAGCCCCTTGTTCTGTCTGAACAACTGCCTCCTGATCTATGTAAAGGCTCCTCATGAGCACAATTAAGTGTTCTGAAATCCCCATTCTTCTCAATGCTATCCATAATTTTTTATGATCCTGGATCCATCAGGGCTCCTAGAGTGTCATATATAATCAATGCACTTTTTTTTGTGGTCCTTGTTGTAAGAGGGACCACTCTCTGCCATCTTGGCCCCACCTTAGAAGTAACTATTATTGAAGAAGCCCTGGTGGTACAGTGGTTAAAGCACTCATCTGTTAACTGAAAGGTCAGCAGTTTGAACCCCCAGCTGCTCTGTGGTAGAAAGATGTGGCAGTCTGTTTCCATAAAGATTACAGCCTAGAAAACCCTATGGGGACAGTTCTACTCTTTCCGATAGGGTCCCTAGGAGCCAGAATTGACTCAAGGACAACAAGTTCATTATTATTGAGATGAGAAATAATTTTAATGAAAAGGAAATTGAAGCTTATGGAAGGTAAATAACTTGCTCAAGATCATACAGTTAATAAGTAGATAAACTGAAACCCAGAATCATATCAACCTGATATTAAAGTCTCTACTTTTAATACTGTGCTTAAAACCTCCATGTTATCTAGGGATTTAAGAATGGAAGAAAATATAACAGACCTCAACTTGTTGGGTTTTTCAGGGAAACTTGCTAACAAGGAATGCTCATTGGAAGAATGATGTCCCAGACATCACGCAACAAAATGTCTCCTCCTAGGATTCTGTATCTGTATTTCATTCAACGTTTGAGTGTTTTTTTTTTTTCCTCAGTTCAATTCAATACAAAGATGTAAGGAGTACAGTTACTATCATTTTCAAGACACTCTTATGGGAGTTATAGGGATTACATGATGTATTAGCACTCCAGCAAGAACCATATGGCACATTCAGCAGAGTAACTGAGAGGGGTTAATAATAGAAACATTTATAAAGGAGTTGGCAGGTTAAGGAAAACTAATAAGGAATGGTGAATCCTGAAAGGCCAAAGGAGGAAGCAGTTTCTGTAACATAGAGAAAGTAACTATATGGGACAGGATACCTAACAGAAGTAGACAGATAAATATTACCACTTCCCTCCAATTTCCATCTGGTGCCTGGCATCGGCAGGACAATATTAAGTCTTCCAATCCATGAATATAGAATGTCTTTCCATTTATGTAGGTCTTCTTTAATGTCATTCAACCATGTTTTATAGTTTTTAAGTTGTAAGTTTTGTACTTATTTTGTAAAATTTATTCCCAATTATTTTATTCTTTTTTATGCTATTGAAAATGGAATTTTTTTAATTTCATTTTCAGATTGTAAATTTTCAGTGTATAGAAATACAACTGATTTTTGTATATTGATCTTTTATCCTTCAATCTTCTTTAACTCATTTCTTAGCTCTAATAGTTGGGGTGTGTGTGTGTGCATGCATATTCCTTAGGATTTTCCATATATAAGATTATACCATTTGCAAATAGAGATAATTTATATTTCTTCCCTTCAAAACTGAATGCCTTTTATTTTTTTTTATTTCTTTTTCTTGCCTAATTGCCCTCCCTAGGATATCTAGTACAATGTAGAATAGAAGTGGTAAGAGCAGACATCTTTGTCTTGTTGCTGATCTTAGGAGAAAGCATTTAGTCTTCCACAATTAAGTATATTAGCTGTGGGTTCTTCATAGATGCCTGTCATGGATTGAATTGTGTCTTCCAAAAATGTGTGTCAGCTTGGCTAGGCCATGATTCCCAGTATTGTGTGATTGTCCACCATTTTGTGACCTGATGTAATTTTTCTGTGTGTTGTAAATTCTACCTGTATGATGTTAATGAGGTGGGATTAGCAGCAGTTATGTTAATGAGATAGGACTCAATCTAGAAGATTTGGTTGTGTCTTAAGTCAGTCTCTTTTGAGATATAAAAGACAGAATCAGGCAGAAAGACATGAGAACCTCATTCCACCAAAAATAAGAGCCAGGAGAATGGTCCTTTGGACCCAGGTTCTCTGTGCTGAGAAGCTCCTCAGCCAGGAAAGATCGATGACAAGAACCTTCCCCCAGAGCCGACAAAGAGAGAAAGCCTTCCCCTGGAGCTGGCACCCTAAATTTGGACTTCTAGCTTCCTATACTGTAGTAGAATAAATTTCTTTTTGTGAAAGCCATCCACTGTGGTTTTTCTGTTATGGCAGCACTAGATAACTAAGATAGAATTTGGTACCAAGAAAGTGGGGTGCTGCTCTGATAATAGATACCTAAAATGTGGAGGCAGTTTTGAAGCCGTGAATGGGTAGAAGCTGGAAGAGTTTTAAAGCGCCTAATAGTAAAACGCAAGATTGCCTTTGAAGGGACTATTGATAGAATCATGGACATCAAAGACAATTCTGGTGATGACTCAGAAAGAAGTGAGGAGAGCTGTTATACTGGAGAGAGTGCAGATGGCATGAAGCTGCAACAGAGAAATAGCAGCAGCAGAACCAGGAGACCAGCACAAGACAACGCTGAAGCTGACCAACAGAGAGAGCTGAGTGCCTTTGTGTGGGAGGCTTCCTGACAGAGTGGGGTGCTTATGGGCACATATCAGTGGAACTAGGCTTGCTGACCCATAGAGCAAGACAGCTGAGTGCCTTCTGGCCAAAGTTTACTGGCAGAGTGGGGTGCCTCCAGGCAATTATCAGTGGAACACTTGGCCCAGCAGGGCAGATGTGGGCTGTGAGGCCCAAGGGGCCAAGAGGCCAAGGAACCAGGAATCAGACGCTGAAGAGACAAGGAACACAGGAAGCAGAGCTGCCTCAGTCTAAAAGGGCAGGGTGGTGACCTCTGGAATCTCAAAGGTGGAGCTAGGACTTCTGGAGTTTCTAACAGTGGAGTTGTTACTCAGATGGACTAGGAGAATGGGGCTGTCCAATTGCAAGGGGGCAGAGATGGCATTTTAGTGGGCCTGAAAGGCAAAGCTGAAGCCCAAGGACAAGGGGCCTTCACCCAGATTCCGGATAGTGTGGCGAATACCCGGAGTCTGGAGGGCAGGGCCATTGTCTAAAGGGTCTCAGAGAACAGAGGATTATTTTCAAGCCTTGAGGGTTAATGGAATGTGTTCTGCTGACTAGCTTGGTGCCTGTTATCCCTTCTTTCCCTCCAATTTCTCCCATTTGTAATGGAAATGTCTACCTCGTGCCACTCCACCATTGTACTTTAGAAGCAGATAACTTGTATTCTGGATTTCACAGATGAAGAGGAATTTTGCCCAGGATGGAAGTTGGACTTGGAATTGATTTAAGAATGTCTGCTATATGATGGGGTGAATGTGTTTTACATGTGTCAAGGATGTGAATTTTAGGGAGCCAAAGGGTAGAATGTCATGGATTGAATTGTGTCCCCCCAAAATGTGCATCAGCTTGGCTAGGCCATGATTCTGAGTGTTGTGTGATTGTCCACCATTTTGTCATCTGATGTGATTTTCTTATGTGTTGTAAATCCTACCTCTATGATGTTAATGCAGTGGGATTAGTGGCAGTTATGTTAATGAGGTGGGACTCAATCTACAAGATTAGGTGTGTTTTAAATCAATCTCTTTTGAGATATAAAAGAGAGAAGTGGGCAGAGAGACATGGGGACCTCATATCCCCAAGAAACAAGAACCAGGAGGATAGCATGTCCCTTGGACCCAGGATTCCTGTGCTGAAAAACTCCTTGACTGCGGAAGATTGATGACAAAGACCTTCCCCCAGAGCTGGCAGAGGAAGAAGGTCCTCCCCTGGAGCTGGCACCCTAAATTCGGACTTCAAGCCTCCTAAACTGTGAGAGAATAAATTTATCCTTATTAAAGCCATTCACTTGTGGTATTTCTGTTATAGCAGCATTAGATAACTAAGATAATGCCCTTTTCAGGTTTAGGAAGTTCTCTGTATTATTTCTTACAACTGTATGGACTTCACTTATGGAGTGGAGATTATGTTCCACTTCCTTGGGGGCAGAGTATGTACATAAATTATTTGGAATTTTTCTTCATGGGAGATTTGTCTCTTCTCCCCACTTATTTATTTATACCAGCATGGACTTATATATTTATTTTGTGCTTTGGGTGGCCATTGGAAGCTCTTAGAGTTGACTCCTGTGTCCTTTTGACATACCTCCATCATTGTGGAGTTTTTGTTTTTGTTTTGTTGTTGTTATTGTCGTTTGTTTTGTTTTGCTTTAGCACTTCTTTACTTGCTGGTGATTTGCTAGGGTTTTTTCCAGGATTTTCTTTTCTTGCAACGTCTTTTTCTGATTCAGATATCAGGGTAATGCTGACCTCACAGAATGAGTTGGGAAGTATTCCATCCTCATTTAATGTTTTAGAAGAGTTTGTGAAGGATTTGTATTAATTCAACTCATGAGTAATGCCGTCTAGACCTAGGCTTTTCTTTTTAGATTTTTTTTTTAATAGTTCAGTCTATTTGTTATATGTCTATTCAGATTTTCTATTTCTTCTTGAGTTAGTTTTGGTAGTTTGCATGTTTCTAGGAATTTTTATATTTCATCTAGGTTTTTTAATTTGTTGGTGTACAATTGCTCTTAGTATTCCCTTATAATCCTTTCTATTTCTGTAAGATTGATAGTGATAACCTTTCGTTTTGGATTTTAGTAATTTGTGTCTTGTCCTGCCTCCCCCCCCCCCACCCCCGCCCCCACCACCACTCCCTTGTCAGGTCTAGCTAAATGTCTGTCAATTTTGTTGATCTTTTTCAAGAACCAACTTTTGGGTTTGTTGATTTTTCTATTTCATTTATTTCTGCTCCAATCTTTATTATTTCTTTCCTTCTGTTTTTTGAGGTTTAGTTTGCTCTTTCTTTGCTAGTTTTTTTTTTTATTATTATTAACTTTCATCAAGCTTCAAGTGAACGTTTACAAATCCAATCAGTCTGTCACATATAAGTTTACATACATCTTAGTCCGTACTCCCACTTGCTCTCCCCCTATTGAGTCAGCCCTTCCAGTCTCTCCTTTCGTGACAATTTAGCCAGCTTCCCTCTCTATCCTCCCATCCCCCCTCCAGACAAGAGTTGCCAACACACTCTCAAGTGTCCACCTGATATAATTAGCTCACTCTTCATCAGCATCTCTCTCCCACCCGCTGACCAGTCCCTTTCATGTCTGATGAGTTGTCTTCGGGGATGGTTCGTCCTGTGCCAACAGAAAGTCTGGGGAGCATGGCCGCCGGGATTCCTCTAGTCTCAGTCAGACCATTAAGTATGGTCTTTTTATGAGAATTTGGGGTCTGCATCCCACTGATCTCCTGTTCCCTCAGGAGTTCTCTGTTGTGCTCCCTTTCAGGGCAGTCATCGATTGTGGCCGGGCACCAACTAGTTCTTCTGGTCTCAGGATGATGTAGGTCTCTGGTTCATGTGGCCCTTTCTGTCTCTTGGACTCTTAGTTGTCGTGTGACCTTGGTGTTCTTCATTTTCCTTTGCTCCAGGTGGGTTGAGACCAATTGATGCATCTTAGATGGCCGCTTGTTAGCATTTAAGACCCCAGACGCCACATTTCAAAGTGGGATGCAGCATGTTTTCATAATAGAATTATTTTGCCAATTGACTTAGAAGTCCCCTCAAACCATGTTCCCCAGACCCCCGCCCCTGCTCCGCTGACCTTTGAAGCATTCATTTTATCCCGGAAACTTCTTTGCTTTTGGTCCAGTCCAATTGAGCTGACCTTCCATGTATTGAGTGTTGTCTTTCCCTTCACCCAAAGCAGTTCTTATCTACTGACTAATCAATAAAAAAACCTCTCCCTCTCTCCCTCCCTCCCCGCCTCGTAACCACAAAAGTATGTGTTCTTCTCAGTTTATACTATTTCTCAAGATCTTATAATAGTGGTCTTATACAATATTTGTCCTTTTGCCTCTGACTAATTTCGCTCAGCATAATGCCTTCCAGGTTCCTCCATGTTATGAAATGTTTCACAGATTCGTCACTGTTCTTTATCGATGCGTAGTATTCCATTGTGTGAATATACCACAATTTATTTACCCATTCATCTGTTGATGGACACCTTGGTTGCTTCCAGCTTTTTGCTATTGTAAACAGAGCTGCAATAAACATGGGTGTGCATGTATCTGTTTGTGTGAAGGCTCTTGTATCTCTAGGGTATATTCCAAGGAGTGGGATTTCTGGGTTGTATGGTAGTTCTATTTCTAACTGTTTAAGGAAAAGCCAGATAGATTTCCAAAGTGGTTGTACCATTTTACATTCCCATCAGCAGTGTATAAGAGTTCCAATCTCTCCGTAGCCTCTCCAACATCTATTATTTTGTGTTTTTTGGATTAATGCCAGCCTTGTTGGAGTGAGATGGAATCTCATCGTAGTTTTAATTTGCATTTCTCTAATGGCTAATGATCAAGAGCATTTTTTCATGTATCTGTTGGCTGCCTGAATATCTTCTTTAGTGAAATGTGTGTTCATATCCTTTGCCCACTTCCTGATTGGGTTGTCTTTTTGTGGTTGAGTTTTGATAGAATCATGTAGATTTTAGAGATCAGGCGCTGGTCTGAGATGTCATAGCTGAAAATTCTTTCCCAGTCTGTAGGTGGTCTTTTTACTCTTTTGGTGAAGTCTTTAGATGAGCATAGGTGTTTGATTTTTAGGAGCTCCCAGTAATCGGGTTTCTCATCATCATTTTTGATAATGTTTTGTATTCTGTTTATGCCTTGTATTAGGGCCCCTAGGGTTGTCCCTATTTTTTCTTCCATGATCTTTATCGTTTTAGTCTTTATGTTTAGGTCTTTGATCCACTTGGAGTTAGTTTTTGTGCATGGTGTGAGGTATGGGTCCTGTTTCATTCTTTTGCAAATGGATATCCAGTTATGCCAGCACCATTTGTTAAAAAGACTATCTTTTCCCCAATTAACTGACACTGGTCCTTTGTCAAATATCAGCTGCTCATACGTGGATGGATTTATATCTGGGTTCTCAATTCTGTTCCATTGGTCTATGTGCCTGTTGTTGTACCAGTACCAGGCTGTTTTGACTACTGT
Organism: Elephas maximus indicus; assembly: GCF_024166365.1. Classification (NCBI taxonomy): domain Eukaryota; kingdom Metazoa; phylum Chordata; class Mammalia; order Proboscidea; family Elephantidae; genus Elephas; species Elephas maximus. The sequence continues at coordinate 37,771,088 of NC_064837.1, read as the reverse complement.
GGCTGTATAATAGCTTCTGAGGTAGAGTGAGGCCTCCCACTTTCTTCTTCTTTTTCAGTAATGCTTTGCTTATCCGGGGCTTCTTTCCCTTCCATATGAAATTAGTGATTTCTTTCTCTATCCCCTTAAAATATGACATTGGAATTTGGATCGGAAGTACGTTATATGTATAGATGGCTTTTGGTAGAATAGACATTTTTACTATGTTAAGTCTTCCTATCCATGAGCAAGGTATGTTTTTCCACTTAAGTATGTCCTTTTGAATTTCTTGTAGTAGAGCTTTGTAGTTTTCTTTGTATAGGTCTTTTACATCCTTGGTAAGATTTATTCCTAAGTATTTTATCTTCTTGGGGGCTACTGTGAATGGTATTGATTTGGTGATTTCCTCTTAGGTGTTCTTTTTGTTGATATAGAGGAACCCAAGTGATTTTTGTATGTTTATTTTATAACCTGAGACTCTGCCAAACTCTTCTATTAGTTTCAGGAGTTTTCTGGAGGATTCCTTAGGGTTTTCTGTGTATATAATCATGTCATCTGCAAACAGTGATAACTTTACTTCCTCCTTGCCAATCCGGATGCCCTTTATTTCTTTGTCTAGCCTAATTGCCCTGGCTAGGACTTCAAGTACGATGTTGAATAAGAGCGGTGATAAAGGGCATCCTTGTCTGGTTCCCATTCTCAAGGGAAATGCTTTCAGGTTCTCTCCATTTAGAGTGATACTGGCTGTTGGCTTTGCATAGAAGCCCTTTATTATGTTGAGGAATTTTCCTTAAATTCCTATTTTGGTAAGAGTTTTTGTCATAAATGGGTGTTGGACTTTGTCAAATGCCTTTTCTGCATCAATTCATAAGATCATGTGGTTTTTATCTTTTGTTTTATTTATGTGATGGATTACATTAATGGTTTTTCTGATATTAAACCAGCCTTGCATACCTGGTATAAATCCCACTTGATCATGGTGAATTATTTTTTTGATGTGTTGTTGGATTCTATTGGCTAGAATTTGGTTGAGGATTTTTGCATCTATGTTCATGAGGGATATAGGTCTATAATTTTCTTTTTTTGGTAATGTCTTTACCTGGTTTTGGTATCAGGGAGATGGTGGCTTCATAGAATGAGTTAGGTAGTATTCCGTCATTTTCTATGCTTTGAAATACCTTCGGTAGTAGTGGTGTTAACTCTTCTCTGAAAGTTTGGTAGAACTCTGCAGTGAAGCCGTCCGGGCCAGGGCTTTTTTTTGTTGGAAGTTTTTTGATTACCGTTTCAATCTCTTTTTTTGTTACGGGTCTATTTAGTTGTTCTACTTCTGATTGTGTTAGTTTAGGTAGGTAGTGTTTTTCCAAGAATTCATCCATTTCTTCTAGGTTTTCAAATTTGTTAGAGTACAATTTTTCTTAGTAATCTGAAATGATTCTTTTAATTTCATTTGGTTCTGTTGTGATGTGGTCCTTCTCGTTTCTTATTCGGGTTATTTGTTTCCTTTCCTGTATTTCTTTAGTCAGTCTAGCCAATGGTTTATCAATTTTGTTAATTTTTCCAAAGAACCAGCTTTTGGCTTTGTTAATTCTTTGAATTGTTTTTCTGTTCTCTGATTCATTTAGTTCAGCTCTAATTTTTATTATTTGTTTTCTTCTGGTGCCTGATGGATTCTTTTGTTGCTCACTTTCTATTTGTTCAAGTTGTACGGACAGTTCTCTGATTTTGGCTCTTTCTTCTTTTTGTATGTGTGCATTTATCGATATAAATTGGCCTCTGAGCACTGCTTTTGCTGTGTCCCAGAGGTTTTGATAGGAAGTGTTTTCATTCTCGTTGCATTCTATGAATTTCCTTGTTCCCTCCTTGATGTCTTCTATAACCCATTCTTTTTTCAGGAGGGTATTGTTCGGTTTCCAAGTATTTGATTTCTTTTCCCTAGTTTTTCTGTTATTGATTTCTAGTTTTATTGCCCTGTGGTCTGAGAAGATGCTTTGTAATATTTCGATGTTTTGGACTCTGCAAAGGTTTGTTTTATGACCTAATATGTGGTCTATTCTAGAGAATGTTCCATGTGCGCTAGAAAAAAAAGTATACTTTGCAGCAGTTGGGTGGAGAGTTCGGTATAAGTCAATGAGGTCAAGTTGGTTGATTGTTGTAAGTAGGTCTTCCGTGTCTCTATTGAGCTTCTTATTGGATGTCCTGTCCCTCTCCGAAAGTGGTGTGTTGAAGTCTCCTACTATAATTGTGGAGGTGTCTATCTCACTTTTCAATTCTATTAAAATTTGATTTATGTATCTTGCAGCCCTGTCATTGGGTGCATAAATATTTAATATGGTTATGTCTTCCTGATCAATTGTCCCTTTTATCATTATATAGTGTCCTTCTTTATCCCTTGTGGTGGATTTAAGTCTAAAGTCTATTTTGTCAGAAATTATTATTGCTACTCCTCTTCTTTTTTGCTTATTGTTTGCTTGATATATTTTTTTCCATCCTTTGAGTTTTAGTTTGTTTGTGTCTCTAAGTCTAAGGTGTGTCTCTTGTAGGCAGCATATAGATGGATCGTGTTTCTTTATCCAGTCCCAGACTCTCTGTCTCTTTACTGGTGCATTTAGTCCATTTACATTCAGCGTAATTATAGATAAATAAATTTTTAGTGCTGTCATTTTGATGCCTTTTCATGTGTGTTGTTGGCAATTTCATTTTTCCACATACTTTTTTGTGCTGAGACGTTTTTCTTAGTAAATTGTGAGATCCTCATTTTCATAGTGTTTGACTTTATGTTAGTTGAGTCGTTAGTTTTTCTTGGCTTTTATCTTGAGTTATGGAGTTGTTATACCTTTTTGTGGTTACCTTATTATTTACCCCTATTTTTCTAAGTAAAAACCTAACTTGTATCCTTCTATATCGCCTTGTATCACTCTCCATCTGTCAGTTCAATGCCTCCTGTATTTAGTCCCTCTTTTTGATTATTGTGATCTTTTACCTATTGACTTCCATGATTCCCTGTTATGTGTATTATTTTTTTTTTAATTAATCTTAATTTGTTTGTTTTTGTGATTTCCCTATTTGAGTTGATATCAGGACGTTCTATTTTGTGACCTTGTATTGTGCTGGTATCTGATATTATTGGTTTTCTGACCAAACAATATCCTTTAGTATTTCTTGTAGCCTTGGTTTGGTTTTTGGAAATTCTCTAAACTTGTGTTTATCTGTGAATATCTTAATTTCGCCTTCATATTTCAGAGAGAGTTTTGCTGGATATAGGATCCTTGGCTGGCAGTTTTTCTCCTTCAGTGCTCTGTATATGTCGTCCCATTCCCTTCTTGCCTGCATGGTTTCTGCTGAGTAGTCTGAACTTATTCTTATTGATTCTCCCTTGAAGGAAACCTTTCTTTTCTCCTTGGCTGCTTTTAAAATTTTGTTTTTATCTTTGGTTTTGGCGAGTTTAATGATAATATGTCTTGGTGTTTTTCTTTTTGGATCAATCTTAAATGGGGTTCGATGAGCATCTTGGATAGATATCCTTTCGTCTTTCATGATGTCAGGGAAGTTTTGTGTCAGGAGTTCTTCAACTATTTTCTCTGTGTTTTCTGTCCCCCCTCCCTGTTCTGGGACTCCAATCACCCGCAAGTTATCCTTCTTGATAGAGTCCCACATGATTCTTAGGGTTTCTTCATTTTTTTTAATTCTTTTATCTGATTTTTTTTCAGCAATGTTGGTGTTGATTCCCTGGTCCTCCAGATGTCCCAGTCTGCATTCTAATTGCTTGAGTCTGCTCCTCTGACTTCCTATTGCGTTGTCTAATTCTGTAATTTTATTGTTAATCTTTTGGATTTCTACATGCTGTCTCTCTATGGATTCTTGCAACTTATTAATTTTTCCACTATGTTCTTGAATAATCTTTTTGAGTTCTTCAACAGTTTTATCAGTGTGTTCCTTGGCTTTTTCTGCAGTTTGCCTTATTTCGTTTGTGATGTCTTGAAGCATTCTGTAAATTAGTTTTTTATATTCTGTATCTGATAATTCCAGGATTGTATCTTCATTTGGGAAAGATTTTGATTCTTTTGTTTGGGGGGTTGGAGAAGCTGTCATGGTCTGCTTCTTTATGTGGTTTGATATGGACTGCTCTCTCCAAGCCATCACTGGGAAACTAGTTTTTCCAGAAAATCTGCTGACTGGTACGCTGGCTCCAGGCTCTGAAAACAATCACTGCCTTCCCGTATTTGTTCGTTCTCCATCTCTAAATCTGTGTTTGTTGTTCAGGGTTCGTAGATTGTTATGTATGTGATCGATTCACTTGTTTTTCCGAGTCTTTGTTGCAAGAGGGATCCGCGGTAGCGTCCACCTAGTCCGCCATCTTGGCCCCGCCTCCCTTTGCTAGTTTTTTAAGATGCAAAGATAGGTTATTGATTTGAGATCTTCTTTTTTTTTAATGTAGGTATTTACAGCTATAGATTTTCCTCTAAGCATTTAATTCACTGCTGCTCATAAATTTTGGTATGAAATGAATAATAATTTGTTCTGGGTATGTTTTCATTATTATTCATTTCAAAGAATATTCTAATTTCCCTTGTGATTCTACTTTGACCTATTGGTTAAGAGTGTGTTGTTTAATTTCCACATATTTGTGAATTTTCAAGTTTTCCTACTATTTTTCTTTGTGGCTTCATTCCATTGTCATTGGAGAATATATTTTGTATGATTTCAATCATTTTAAATTTATTGAAGCTTATTTAATGGCCTAACATATGGTCTATTTTGGAGAATGTTTCACGTGCACTTGAAAAGAAGGTGTATTATGCTATTGTTGGTTGAAGTGTTCTATACATGCCCGTTAGGTTTTGGTTTACAGTGTTGTTCCAGTCTCCTATTTCCTTGTTGATTTTCTGTTTAGTTGCTCTATCCATTATTGAAAGTGGAGTATTGAAGTATTTAACTATTATGAATTAATTGTCTATTTCTTCAATTCTGTCAAGTTTTTTGCTTCATGTATTTTGGAGCACTTTTGTTCGGTACAGAGCCCTGGTGGTGCAGCGGTTTAAGTGTTTGGCTGCTAACCAAAAGGTCAGCAGTTCGAATCCACCAGCCACTCCTTAAAAACCTTATGGGGCAGTTCTACTCTGTCCTGTCGGGTTGCTATAAGTCATAACTGACTTGACGGCAATGGGTTTGGTTTTTTGGTTTGGGTGTTAGGTAGATATATGTTTATAATTTTTGTATCCTCTTGATGGACTGATCCTTTCATCATTATAAAATGTCTCCCTTTTTGTCTCTAGTAACAATTTTTGTCTTAAAGTCTATTTTGTCTACAATTAACTTAGGCATCCCAGTTCTCTTCTGGTTACTGTTTGCATGGTATAGCATTTTCCATCCTTTTACTTTCAGCCTATTTACGTCTTTAGTCTAAAGCGTGTCTCTTGTAGATAGCATATAGTTGGATCATGTGTTTGTTTTTTCTTATTTGTTTGTTTTATTCATCTGCAAAACTCTGCCTTTTGAGTATTTAAACGTTTACATTTAATGTAATTACTGATAAGGTGGAATTTACATCTCCCATTTTGCTATTTGTTTTATGTCTTATGCCTTTTGTTCCTCTATTACTGCCTTGTTTTGTGTTAGATTTTTTTCTAATGTGCTATTTTAATTCTCTTGTCATCCCCCCCTTTAACTCTCTCTGTATCTATCTACCTAATCTATATATTTGTTCTTTATGTATATATTTATTTATTTATTTATATCAGTGCGTGTGTGTGTTAGTGGTTGCCCTGGGGATTACAATTAACATCTTAACTTGTAACAATGTAGTTGAAGTTAATACAAAACTAATTTTAATAGTATACAAAGACTTTGTTCTTATATAGCTCCATTCCCTCTCTCCTCCTTTGTGCTGTTGTTTTATAAATTACATGCTTATGTATCATATACCCAGCAAAACATATTTGTAATTATCGCTTTATGTAGCCGTCATTTAAATCAGAAAAGATAAAAAAGTTACAAACAAAAATGGACTTATACTCTTTTTTATATTTGCCTATGTAGTGTCATTACTTTATTTCTTCATAAAGAGCCCTTTTACTTCAGCCTGAAGTACTCCCTTTAGTGTTTCTTCTAGGGCAGATTTCGTACCAATGAATTCTCTCAGATTTTTTGTTTATCTGTGACTGTCTTAATTTCTCCTTCATTTTTGAGGCATAGTTTTGCTGGATATAGAAACTCTTGGCTGATGGTCTTTTTTAAGCACTTCAAATATGCCATCCTGCTGCCTTCTGCTCTCCATGGTTTCCTATGAGAAATCAGCTGTCGATCTTACTGAGGATCATTTGTATTTAATGAGTTATTTCTCTCTTGCTGCTTTCAAGATCCTTTCTTGGTCTTTGACTTTTGACAGTTTGATTATGTGAGTCCATGTGTGGATCTCTTTGAATTTATCCTTCTTGGAGTTTGTGAGCTTCTTGAATGTATAATGTTCTTCATCAAATTTGAGAAGTTTTGGGTGGTTATTTCTTCAGATATTCTCTTTCTTTTTCTTTCTCTCTGCTTTCCTCTTTCTCACCTCTCTTTCTCTCTCTCCTCTTCTCTTTCTCTCCTCTCTTTCAAATTTTCTTTTCTTTTTTCTCTCTCCTATTTTGTATATGTTGGTATGCTTCATGGTGTTCCATTGGTCTCTGAAGCTTTGTGCATTTTTCTCCATTTCCTTCTGCTCCTCAGGCTAAATAATTCAAATTGACCTATTTTCCAGTTCACTAATTTTTTCTTATGCCTGCTCAGATCTCCTGCTGAGCCCCTCTAGTGATTTTTTTTTTCATTTTACTTATTGTATTGTTAAACTCCAGAATTTCTATATGGATTTTGTTTTACATAATTTCTCTTTATTGACAACCACTATTTTTAAAATAATTAATTAATTTTAATTAATTAATTTTATTTTAGTCTGTCTTGAACAATGCTCTTTTAAAGAACTATCTATACGGAATATTCATTATTTGATGAGACGTTATTCTCATATTTTCCTTTATTTATTTATACATGGTTTCCTTTAGCTCTTTTGTTGTTGTTAGGTGCCATAGAGTTGATTGTGACTCACAGTGACCTTATGTACAACAGAATGAAACCTGTCCAGTCCAGTGCCTCCTCATGATCATTGTTAGGTTTGAGCTCATTGTTGGAGCCACCGTGTCAATCCATCTCATTGAGGGTCTTCCTCTTTTTTGTTGACCCTCTACTTTGCCAAGCGTGATGTTCCTCTCCAAGGACTGATCTCTCCTGATGACATGTCCAAAGTATGTGAGATGAAGTCTCACCATCCTAGCTTCTAAGGAGCATTCTGACTGTACTTCTTCCAAGACAATTTTGTTCTTTCTTTTGGCAGCTCATGGTATATTCAACATTCTTCACCAACACCATAATTCAAAGGCATCCATTCTTTTTCAGTCTTCCTTATTCATTGCCCAGCTTTTGCATGCTATCTTAGACTGGGTTCTCTAGAGAAGCAAAACCAGTAAAGCATATAAATACATATATAGACAGAGATTTATATCAAGGAAATGGCTCGCATGGTTGTAGAGGCCGGAACATCCCAAGTCTGTGGGTCAGGATAGAGGCTTCTCCGGATTCATGTAGCTGCAGGGGCTTGCAAACCCAAGATCAGCAGGTCAGAGAGCACAGCTTTTGCTCACAGGCTGCAAAGATGATGAACCTCAAGATCAGCAGACAAGACTGCAGGTAAACCACTAGCTCAAGTCCCAAGACCTGGAGGTCAGAAAAACAGGAGCCAGCTGCATGGTCCAGCGTGAGCAAAAAGCCCCCAAGCCCTGCCAGAATGTCCACTTATATTCGATGCAGGTCACACACCCAAGGAAACTCCCTTTCAACTGATTAGCTACTCACAGCAGATCCCATCATGGGGGTGATCACATATCAAATCTTAACAGCAAAGTGATCACAACATTATTCAACTGCCAAAATACTGAAAATCATGGCTCAGCCAAGCTGACACACTATCTTAAACATTACACATGCATATGAAGCAATTGAAAACACCACGGCTTGCATCAGTCACACCTTGGTCCTCAAGGTGACATCTTTGCTTTTTAACACTTTAAAGAGGTCTTCCGCAGCAGATTTGCCCAATGCAATGTGTCACTTGATTTCTTGACTGCTGCTTCCATGAGTATTGATTGTAGATACAAGTAAAATGAAATCCTTGACAACTTCAATCTTTTCTCCTTTTATCATGATGTTGCATATTTGTCCAGTTGTGAGGATTTTTGTTTTCTTTATGTTGAAGTGCAATCCATATTTTAACCCATACTGAAGTCTTTGATTTTCGTCAGTAAGTGCTTCAAGTTCTCTTCACTTTCAGCAAGCAAGGTTGTGTGATCTGCAAAACGCAAGTTGTTAATGAGCCTTCCTCCAATCCTGATGCCTCATTCTTCTTCATATAGTCCAGCTTCTCGAATTATTTGTTCAGCATACAGATTGAATAAGTATGGTGAAAGGATACAACCCTGACACACACCTTTTCTGACTTCATACCACAGAGTATCCCTTTGTTTTGTTTGATCCTGTGATCTATGAACAGGTTCCTCATGAGCACAATTAAGTTTTCTGGAATTCCCATTCTTTGCAATTTTATCCACAATTTGTTATGATTCACATAGTCAAATCCCTTTGCATAGTCAATAAAACACTGGTAAACATCTTTCTGGTATTCTCTGCTTTCAGTCAGGATCCATCTGACATCAGTAATGATACCCCTGGTTCCATGTCCTCCTCTGAATCTGACTTGAATTTCTGGCAGTTCCCTGTTGATACACTGCTGCAGCCACTTTTGAATATCTTCAGCAAAAAAAAAAAAAAAATTTTTTAAGGGGAAAAATATTTTTTATTATAATGAAAACCATTCCTTTAAATACATGTAATGTTTGAAAATCTGTTCTTGGCCTATAGAACTAAAAAACAAAACAAAAAAGAAAACCAAACCCATTGTAATTAAGTAGATTCCGACTCATAGCGAACCTATAGGACAGAGTAGAACTGACCCGTAGAGTTTCCAAGGAGCAACTGGTGGATTTGAACCACTGGCCTTTTTGTTAGCAGCTGAGCTCTTAATCACTGTGGCCACCAGGGCTCCTATAGAACAGAGGCTACAAATCCTAGCAGGTCAACCAGGTGAAATACATTAGCCACATGGCTGTGTTCTCTTGTGGCACACTGGGGATGGCATGCCCTCTTGAAGAGGGAACATTGCTGTTTATTTCTGGGTGTTGGCAAGTGGTAATGACAGCCCAATTGTACCAAAGTTCCACTTTACACAAAGCACATCAAAGCAAGTTATCCACATGTGGACATGAAGCAGCCTCATTTTCTGTATCTACCTCACCAGTGGCTGATGAGTTGACTCTGACTCATGGCAACCCCTCTATGTGTCAGAGTAGAACTGTGCTTCATAGGGTTTACTTTTTTTTTTATTATTTTTATTGTGCTTTAAGGGAAAGTTTACAAATCAAGTCAGTCTCTCACACAAAAACTTATATACACCTTGCTACATACTCCCAATAAGACAGCCCGCTCCCTCCCTCCACTCTCTTTTCGTGTCCATTTTGCCAGCTTCTAACCCCCTCTACCCTCTCATCTCCCTTCCAGGCAGGAGATGCCAACATAGTCTCAAGTGTCCACCTGATCCAAGAAGCTCACTCCTCACCAGCATCCCTCTCCAAGCCATTGTCTTCAGCAAAATTTTACTCGCATGTGATATTAATGATATTGTTTGATAATTTCCACATTTGGTTGGATCATTTTTCTTTGGCATAGGCATAATACAAATATTTGAACATATTTTAAATAGCTAATTTAATGTCTTTATCTAACAAACCCAACATCTGGGCTTCTTTAGGGATAATTTCTAGTGACTGATTTATTTCTGGCTTATGGACTGTACTTCCCTGTTTCTTTGCATGTCTCATAATTTTTGTTGAAGCCTAGATGTCTTAAATAATATTATGGAAACTATATTATTCCCCTTCCCTAGGATTTGTTTTTGTGTCTTTTCATTACTGTTTTTTTGTTTGTTTGTTTGTTTGTTTGTTTTATTTTAGTGACTTTTCTGTGCTAAATCTGAAAAGTCAGTTCTCTTTGTTGTGTGTGGCCACTGAAGTCTCAGCTCAGCTTAGTGGTCAGCTAATGATTCGACAGAGATTTCCTTAAATGCCTGGAAACAGTAAGTGTCTCTGTCTTAGCAGAGGGGCTCTGTGTCCATGTTAGGCCACTTCTTCAACACTCAGCCAGGCAGTTCACTCTGCCTTAACCTTAATTCCTGTTTTCACAGAGACTCAAAGTCAGCCAGGGGTGAGAGCTTAGGTCCTTCCCAGGTCTTTTCTGAGCATACGCCTATGCCCATCCCTAGGCATGGGTGTGACCTGTTAGATCCCCAGGAATATGTCAGAGCTTTTCAAAGCCCCTTGTAGACATCTCATTCCCATGCTTTTCCTTTTATGCCTTTTGATTAGTCCATTGTTTTCTTCCACCGGTATCCACCACCCCAGGAAACTATGATGTTAAATTATTGCTGCTGATTGTTTTAACAAATGCCCCTGGGGTAAACGCTGTTTGGACTAGCTGCATTCCAAGTCAAATCAAATAGAGACAAGTCTGTGACTATGGTCTTCCAGGGAACTATTAAATAGGTCAAATAATGACAATTATCTGGAAATGGAACTTTGAACAAGCTCCAACTTCATTCTTCCCCTTCCAATGGCTGCCAGGCTACTGGTTTTTACTGTGGTTACAGGCTGTTGGTTTTCAAGACTACTGGAAAGCTGGGGAAGGGGAGATGGGAATAGGACAAGTTAAAATGTCACAAAGCTTGCTGTTCTTACTGAGACTCAGCCGTTTTCATGAATAAACACTCCCTAAATGGCTTTTTTTTTTTTTTTTAATTGCTGGATGCATTTGGTTAATTTCCAGTGTTTTCATTGCTTTTATGGTGAAGAGGATTTATAGAGGACATTATTTTGCCATTTCCATTGATGTCTTGTTCATTTAATTTAATATTTATATGAAAATTTCATTTGGATATACACTTTTAAATGGCTTTTGAAAAAATCCCAATCTGAGATTTTTTTTTTTTTTTTTTTTTTTTTGTTAGGAAAAATAAATTTTTCTAGCTTTCTGGGCTCTCAGATATATCCATCTCAGCCCTACTATTTCATTTTACATTTCCCATTTATCATGTTTTGTTCTTTTATTTCTTTTTCATTTTTAAATTATTTTATATTTATTCCTTTCTCTCCTCTAATAGTTTTATTTCCTATTTCTGTTGTACTATGTTACTGTAATTATGTATATTAAACATACCTAAACTTATATTTTCTAACAAAATAGACTTTAATGAGTATAGTAAATACATAAAATCAGATTTGAAGAAAATGTTTAAAACAATAAAAAACCATTTAAATTATTGCAATGTACTTTGGTGTCTCTGGTTTAGGAAGAAGACTTGGAATAACCTTAATAATCACTGTTACTTATTGAGTGGAGCCCTGGTGGTGCATAGGTTAAGAGCTCTGCTGCTCACCAAAAGTTTAGCAGTTAGAATCCACCAGCGGCTCCTTGGAAACCCTATGAGGCAGTTCTACTCTGTCCCATAGGGTTGCTATGAGTTGGAATCGACGGCAACGGGTTTAGTTTTTTGGTTTTATTTATTAACTACTATGTGCCAGACAGGATAGGTACCTTTCAATGTTAGTTAATTTAATCTTCATAGAAACTCTGTAAGAAATGTCCTATTATTATCCTTTTACATATTATTGAACAGAATTTAAATAAGATGCTTAAGGTCACATAGCTTATAGGTAATAATACTGTGATTCAGGCTCAGGTCTTCCAAATTCTAGAGCCAAAGCTACACTGCTTCTCAAATGCTTTTCCCTTTCCATGAAGATAAGAACTTAAGGTCACAGTTAGTTGGGAGGGACTTGCATGTTTATGGGAACAGAAAATAGAAAGTTATCTTTCTCACTATCTGTCATCAGAGAAAATTTTAAATTTAGAGGAGTAAAAGGTAACATAATGATAGATGAAAGCTAGAAGAGTAAAAACATGTTAAAGTATATCCTGGAAGGAAGGGACAGCTGGGAGAGTATAAGAAGGAAGTCAAAGAGACAAAGAAAGTCAACCTATTTTGACTGAAGGGAACAGATGGGAGATGAGCAAAGACAAAAGGGGCCATGTGGGTAGGTGTCATCAGTTAGAAAGCAAGTAGCTGGAATTTGATCAATTGACAAGAATTTATTTACTGGACTTCTGGGCACTGTGGGAGATACAAAAGAATGTAGAGTTATCTTGGGAATGATAATGATGCAGACAAGACAGATGGCTTGAACTGGGACATTAATGCTGAAGGAAAAGGCTAGAGACAGAAGGCAAAAAGAAAGAGGTTAAAACAGTCCCCACGTGAGTTGGCTTGCATGTCAATCTGAAATATTCGTGGAAATGGAAAGAAATAAGTGGAAGCCTTGTAGTTGTTATTAAATCAAAGGTAAAGAGTCTAAAGATGGAGGGGAAAAGATGCCAAATCACTTATCCTTTCTGTTTCTGCTTTATATATATATATAAACGAAAAGATTACTGAGGATTTATAAATATATACCCACACATACATACACATTACAGACAGTGCTTTGCATCATCCTCCTGAAAGTAAATATGCCCATTTAGCTAAGACTTGGTAGGGCCTGATGGACGTGACTAAGGCTGCCTAAATCTGACTACCTTGGAAAGTACTAGGAAGTCTTTTTGTCTTGGAAGAAGTTTAAAACAAGACCTAAAGAGTGCCTAAAGGCATTCATCAAGGTAAAGAAAATGAAGTCCCTTCTGTTTCAGTGAAAGTAAAGCAAAGTTAGTTGGTGCTCGTGGACATGGACCCTGCTTCAGATGCATGGGGAAGAAATGCACCTTCTGGGTAGCCCCTTGGAGCATTGTCTGTAATAGACTCTCATCTATCCATTAATTTATTCTAAAATATCTATTGAGTACCTTCCATAACAAAAATGATAGCCCCCATGACTACTTGTTATATTCTAGGCTCTTTACATGCATTATCTCATTAAAATCCTCACAACCATAATACAAAGACGCTATTATCATCCCCATTTTATAAATGAGAAAAATGAGACTCAGACATATTAAGTAATTTACCCAAGGTCACATTGCCAGTAGATGGAAGAGTTGGAATTCATATCCTAATTTGTTATATTTATTTTACCCCTGGGTATACACGTTAGGTGCTGGAGATATAAAAATTAAGATATGATGGTCCTTATTCTCCAGAATAAGGACTCCTAATGAGAAGACAGAGAGCCAAACAAATGATTATAATACAATATGGTAATCATATACAATATGATACAATATACCATAGAGGTATATATACTAAGTAAATGAATAAAGAAATGCATGAATTTGTCTGGGGGTATCAGAGACTGAGCATAGACTTTAAGAATCAGCAAAATCAATTGGTCTCAACCCACCTAGATCAAAGGAGAATGAAGAACACCAAGGACACAAAGTGATTACAAGCCCAAGAGACAGAAAGGGCCACATGAACCAGAGACTACATCATCCTGAGACCAGAAGAACTAGATGGTGCCCAGCTACAACTGATGACTGCCCTCACAGGGAACACAACAGAGAGACCCTGAGGGAGCAGGAGAGCAGTGGGATGCAGACCCCAAATTCTCATGAGACCAGACTTAATGGTCTGACTGAGACTGGAGGGACCCCGGTGGTCATGGCTCCCAGACCTTCTGTTGGCCCAGGACAGGAACCATTCCCGAAGCCAGCTCTTCAGACATAGATTGGACTGGACAATGGGTTGGAGAGGGATGCTGGTGAGGAGTGATCTTCTTGGATCAGGTGGACACTTGAGACTATGTTGGCATCTCCTGCCTGGGGGAGGGGGAGATGAGAGGGTGGAGGGGGTAAGAAGCTGGCGAAATGGACAAAGAAAGAGAGAGTGGAGGGAGAGAGCGGGCTGTCTCATTAGGGGGAGAGTAATTGGGAGTGCGTAGCAAGGTGTATATGGGTTTTTGTGTGAGAGGCTGACTTGATTTGTAAACTTTCACTTAAAGCACAATAAAAATTATAAAAAAAAAGAATCAGCAAAGATTTCCTAGGTGACGAAGGCAGAGATGGAATTCCAGACAGTTAAAGTAGTATATGAAAAGACCCAGAGGTAAGAAAGAGTTTGAACTATTGAGAAACTTCAAGGAGGTCAGCAAGTCTGAAACATAAAGTGTGGAAATGTGGTAGTAAGTGTGGCAGGAGAGGTAAGCACTTGTATGTGAACCTAAATAATTTAAATTTTATTTTGTACTAATTGGGGAATCATTGAAGTCAATACTGTGAAGAGTTTGATTAATAAAGAAGTTCTACACGATATTATATTATGGGGTCCATAAGGTCATAAAAACTTAAGGACTGGAGATGATCTAAGGGCCTTAGATGATCTAAGAAGCAACGGCAGCATTAAAAATGGAAGGCTCCATGGACGATTTGAAGGATGGTGGGAAGGCAGCAGCATGTTCCGGAGGGCCCTGGGCCTACTGCACCAGAGACTGCACCAGGGGTAGGAAGACTTTGACGATTATTTCATTCGTGCATTTGTTCATCCAATGCACATTCACACACCAGGCAGCCACAGCCTTAGTAGCGTCAATATTTCAATGACAATACCCAAAACAATGACTTTTAAAATGGCATGTCAAATCTCCTGGAAGCTTGACTTCAGGTGTGACATTGGTGAGGACCTGGTTCAAGATATTTGGAATAATAAATTACTGCTGGAGAATGCCAGCTGTGAGTGCCTTGGAGGACACTAGCAGGGATGGGTCCACGGGTACAAATTCCTCGAGCACCTGGGCACTAGAGTAGCTCACCAAATCTCACAGGACAGGCACGGTTTAACTGCTACCCCAAGACAGGGAGAAGTCTGCAAAGTGCAACTACGCCTTCTTATATACCCAGCAGAGAGCAGCATCTAAGGGGAGGTTAGTGAGAAAAGCCCAATCACTTATATCCAAGAGGAATGGAATAGGCCCCCTAGGTTAGAGAATGGAGACACTTCCTCCCAGTGGGATACAGACTAAAAGACTTTGAGTAGAGGTCCACGTCATATATGTTGGTACACAAATGTAGTATATGTTTATATAGTAAATGGGAGTTGTCATTTTATTCCTGCCACCAACTATGTGGCCATAAGCAAGCTGCTTCTCCTCCCTTGGTTCAGTTTTCTCATCTATAACACGAAAAAGCTGGATCTGTTGATCTCTAAGGTGCCTTCATGCTATAGTTTATTCGGATTCCAGATGGTTACTGGAGATGGAAAAAAAGTCTTTGTCAATTTATAGTTATGTTTTTTTTTTTTTTTTTTTCTGTAAATGAGACATCAGATTCTCCTTTTCTTAGGAACTGCCGTGTGAAAATGACCCAACAAATGCAGAATTTACATCTTATCCAGTCAAAAAAACATAGTGCACCATCCTCTCCCAATGCTGCCAAACGCCTGTACAGGAACCTCTCTGAAAAACTGAAGGGGAGCCACTCATCGTTTGATGAGCCCTATTTCAGAACAAGAACTGACCGGCTGAGTCTCAGGAAGACCTCGGTGGTAATAAAACTCTTTACTGTTGTCTTGGTTTGATTTGTTTGATTATATTTGGGCTTAAGGAGATTCTAAGATGATCCAAGTTCCCTTCAAAATCTGATGTCTGCAATTTTATAAATGGTGAAACAGAGTCAGGAAAGGCACAGGTCACAAATATCTGTGTTATTAGCTAAAGTTTGAGTAGTTGTGAGATTTTCTCCGATTTTCCTTTCTCTATGAGACAAAAGAAACCAATCTCAGAAAAATAGCAGTTTGACAAACCTGGAGTGTCAGATTTAATAGGCTCTTGTGAGAGCTCCATTGTTCATTCAAATATTGATGGGATCATTGTATTTACTTATTTGTAATGTACAACTCACATGCTTTCCAAAGAGATTCAAGGCAGAATTGAGCCAAAGAACATATAACACATATGTATTACATAAACCAAAAAGCCAAACCCACTGCTTTCAAGTCGATTCCAACTCATGGTGACCCTACAGGACAGATAGAACTGTCCCACAGAGTTTCCAAGGAGCGCCTGGTGGATTCGACCCAATGACCTTTTGGTTAGCAGCCATGGCACTTAACCACTATGCCACGAGGGCTTCCGTGTACTATATAATGGGCTTTAAAAAAAAAAATCAGTGAAAGGAAAAAGAAAAAAAAAAAGTCTTGAAAAGGAAATATTGGAAGTGGGGAGAGAAATAGATAAACTAAAATCCTAGGCAAATATCCAGCGGGGTCTGAGGGGAGGACAATTGCCCTCAAGTAGATTTGAACTGAAGGTGGCCTCATGTGTGTCAGAGTAGAACTGTGCTTCATAGGGTTTTCAATGGCTGATTTTACCAAAATAAATCACCAGGCCTTTCTTTCAAGGCACTTCTAGATGGACTTGAACCTCTAAGCTCAGTTAGCAGCCAAGTGTGTTAACTGTTTGCACCACCCAGGGACTCCCAAATGTAGACAAATATAACCCAAAAAACCACACTCACAGCTGCCGAGTTGATTCTGACTCATAGCAACCCTATAGGACATAGTAGAACTGCCCCTTAGGGTTTCCAAGGCTGTAAATCTTTATGGAAGCAGACTGCTACATCTTTCTTCCATGGAGCCACCAACTTTTCAGTTAGCACCGAGCACTTAACCACTGTGCCGCCTGGGCTCCTATAGCCAAATATATATATAAAATTTATCATCAGCAGTCAAAGCAGAAAGGGAAACACAATCGTTATAGCACCCCATTAACTGATAACAGAAAGCACATCAGTCCATCATGAGAAATCGATGTTTCCTATGGCTGAATCCTCCTGTCTTTGTTGATGTCATGGTGAATTATGGAATGGAGAATGGTATAAAAAGTAGTATTGGTGACATTATAGACATTCCAATATAGCAGTTTCTTATACGGACGTTCAGTAAAAGCTGAGGGCATACTGCTAATATGCTGAGCCAGGAATATTTCTGCAGGGGGTAATGGCACCATTTGTTTAAGCTTAAAACAGAAATGAGCCCTAGCCCTTCCAGATCGAAGCATGCCAGAGTTTGCCAACAAAAGCACGGAGGAGAAAATAACTTGAGAGTGAGAGCAAATATGGTGCATGAGAAATTAGGAATACCAAGAATCATAAAAAAATACACAACTGTGGACAGGGCAGCATTTTAACTTTGAAGTCATTTGTTTTCTAATTTGTTTTCTTACTTCAAATTCGTGTTCTGGGAGGGCTTGGTTGTGGTTGAGTTGTGGCCTAAGCATCAGAGGCTTTTCAGTGTGGCAGATTGTCAACAAAACACTTTTCCATTCAGCAGATTGTTCTACAGCAAAGAGAGCTGCAAACCAAAATAACTCTATCCCCTGGGTCCCACTGTCAAAACAAGCATTTGCATAATAGCTTTGTATTTCCCTCCAATCCCAGTCACATGTTATGTACTCAGTTAAAGCCGACCTGCAGCCTTTGACAGGGAGAATCAATTTTTGATGAAACTAAAACTAAAATCTGGCTGCCTACACATCTGGTCACTGACGATCAACCAACGTCAATCAGGCAAGCCCTACGCTAGATCAGGGACAATGGTATTTCAGCATTTTCAAAGACCAAGCAGCTCTTGGAGAAGATACCAGATAGATGTTTAAATAGTTTGTGTGTTGCTCTTCTTCCATGACCACCACCTGGACACCACCACTTGTGCCCCTAACCTCAGGGCTCAGAAATGCCAAGTGTTCCACGGTGGGGCTGTGGGCTGAGAAAGTGTAAGTGTTAGAGCACAAAGGAGTCTAGGAGCTTGGGCACCAGCCTGCAGGCAAATAGGGAAAAGTGACATGTAGCACTGTGTATTTTAAAATGATTATTCTTGCATCAGTATGGAACATGGGCTGGAGAAGACTAGGACCAGCGCCAGGCAGGTTGTTGCCGTGGTTCAGGCAAGGGATCCTAACAGTCTGAGCAATAGTAGAGACAGGAGATAGAGGGAGAGGATGGGTTTGAGAGAAACAGAGAATCTGTACTCTCAGTTCCAAGCCAGTCATAAATTACCTGTGCCACGTTATCTATACCAGTGTTTCCC
This sequence comes from Elephas maximus indicus, assembly GCF_024166365.1. Lineage (NCBI taxonomy): Eukaryota > Metazoa > Chordata > Mammalia > Proboscidea > Elephantidae > Elephas > Elephas maximus. The sequence continues at coordinate 37,752,904 of NC_064837.1, read as the reverse complement.
AAACCATGTTCTGCAGAGCACTGTTCCAGGGGCAGTTAAAATACATGCAACGATTGCTTCTCAGCCTTTGGCTAAGATCATGTATAAAAGAAATACAACGAAAAACATGTTGTGGATCAAATAGCATTTGAAACGTCATATTTTCCCCTCTTGGAAAGCCACAGTTCGTGTTAAAATTACTAAAGTTTCTAAGAGGCCCTACAGTAAAGTAATGGGGTGACTTGGCGTAATCCAGTATTTACCTAATTAATTTGACCACATGCTACTTTCTTTAGAGGACACCTTTCAGTGATCTATAGAACAGTATTCTATTCCACAAACACAGGTTTGGGAGAAGCTGATGTTTTTGCTCTTATTTATGGACTAGCAGTGTTCTACTCTATTGTTTAAGTGCATCTGAATGTGTAGATCTGTTCAACAATCCCCGTTAGAAATGACGGAGAGAAGGTCCAACATGGAATTTACTTTGCGGAACCCAGGATATATTGTAGTTATGTCACTTATAAGTGGGAATACATTCGCTGAAGCAGCCTCTAAAATTCAAAATAGCTAAGCTGCAAAGGCATACTGCGTTATGAAGCCGTGCTAACTCGCTTTTGTCCTTCTCCTCCAGAACTGCCAGGGCAATGAAGCCATGTTTGAGGCAGTCAAGCAGCAGGACATGGACGCTGTGCAGCTCCTTCTGTATCAATACACGCCAGAAGAACTGGATCTCAACACACCCAACAGTGAGGGGCTGACGCCCCTGGATATTGCCATCATGACCAACAATGTGCCCATTGCTAGGATTCTTCTGAGGACAGGGGCCCGAGAAAGTCCACACTGTAAGTAAACCTGAGAATAGAGATGCCTACTATTACAACTAGACACCAGCTTTATGCCACCAAAACAGCCATTGTTGATCTTCAGAGCAAGAATGTTTGACTAAGCCTTGGCTTAGTTTTAAGGACTTTGATGCAAATTAAAAAAATACATTGTTTATCAGACTGAGCATCAGTTTTCATTCTAAATGGAATATACTGACCGGTATTGAAAGAAGCCTCCAAAGGACTTTCTTCTAAGAATTTATCCTGAGCTTTAAAATATTACCTGAGATCGTCTAAGTGAAGATATAGAAGAGCCGATACACCCAGAAAAAGAATGAGCACCTGTGTGTTCATGTCTTTGTGTATGCAGTCAGTGTGGGGCCATATTCATTCATTCATTCATTTGATAAACACTAAGTGCCAGGCACTGCTGTTGGTAGTAGGGATGCAGTGATAAACAACACAAAATCCGTAGTTTTATAGAACTTACGTACTAGTGAGGGAGACTACCGATAAACAAGTAAATAAAGCCAAAAAACCAAATCCATTGCCATCGAGTGTATCCTGACTCATAGCAACCCTACAGGACAGAGTAGAGCTGTCCCATAGGGTTTCCAAGAAGTGCCCAGTGACTTCAAACTGCTGACCTTTTGGTTAGCAGCCATAGCTCTCAACCACTGTGGCCCCAAACAAATAAATAGATGAATTACTATATGCATTCAAATAGTGACAATTGCTATGAATAAAGTAAAAGGGATGAGTGGTTAGAGATTGACGGGAAAGGGACAATTTAAAATAGGATAGGCAAGTGAAGCCTTTGCAATGAGTGATATGTAAACTGAGTCCTAAACAATATAAAGGAGTGAGCCATGAGGAGGTACAATTCTGGGCAGAGTGAACAGCAAGTGGAAAGGTTCTGAGGCAGCAGGAATGAGCTTGGCCTATTTCAGGAACAAGAAGGCCAGTGTGGCTAAAGAAAAGGAGCAAAGGGGAGAGGACTAGCCGAGGGAGAAGTCACTGGGACCAGTCATGCAGGGCCTGGCAGGCCAGAGTAAGATGACTGATTTTTGTTCATAGTATAATGGGAAGTCAGTGGAGCAGCCTAGGGCGGTGAATGACGTATTCTGCTTTACGTTTTCAAAGACCACTACAGCGCTCTTTTACAAATCGACAGCAGCAGGGCAACTGTGAAATTAGGAAGATCTGCTAAACCAATCACTGTCAAGTCGATTCTGACTCATGGCGATGCCATGTGTGTCAGAGTAGAACTGTGCTTCCATAGGGTTTTCAGTGATTGATTTTTTGGAAGTAGGTTGCCAGGCTTTTCTTCCGAGGCACCTCTGGGCAGAGTCAAACCTCTGACCTTTCAGTTAGCAGCTGAGTGTGTTAAGAATGACCCACTAGTTGACGATTTTAGTGGTTCAGGAAGGAGGTGCTGGTTGCTAAAACTAGCGTGGTAGTGACAGTGCTGATGAGCAGTGGTAGAATTCTGGAGATGTATTTTTTCGTAACAATATTATTAACATATAATTCACATACCACTCAATTTATTCATTTAAAGTGTACAATTTAATGGTTTTTAGTATATTCTCAGAGTTGTACAGCCATCACCGCAATCAATTTTAGAATATTTTCATCACCCCAAAAAGAAACCCCATACCCTTTAGGTATCACCTCCCAACCCCTCACCCCTCCCAGCCTTGGGCAGCCACTAATCTACTTTCTGTCTCTTTAGATTTGTCTACTTCGAACATTTCATATAAATGGAATCATATAATATACGGTCTTTTGTAACTGGCTTCTTTCTGGGTGTATTTTGAAGTAGAACTGGTAGTACTTGCTACCAACAAACCAAACCAGTTGCTGTCAAGTCAATTCTGAATCATGACAGCTCCATGTGTTCCAGAACTGTGCTCCATAGGATTTTCAGCGAATACGGCCTTTCAGAAGGAAATAGCCAGACTTTTCTTTCAAAGCATCTCTTGGTGGATTTGAACCGCCAACTTTTTGGTTAGTAGCCCTTAAGCATTTGCACCACCCAGGGACTCTGATAGTACCTTGTCAGTGCAAGTTTTTCACAGTCCTTGCAGCCTCCCCCAGAAGTGGCTGGGATAATATCATACAGCACTTACCCTGTGGCAGGCCCCGTTCTGAGCATTTTCCATGCATTGACTCCTTTAGTGCTCACTTCGAGGTAGGCACTAATATTCCCCTCGGTGCAAACTCTCTGACCCAAAGACCACAAATGGCTCTAAGCCACGGCTTTTACGTTTCCTAAAAGAAAAAAAAGTAAACTCATCAAACTGTTAGTTTCACTAATGCTTATTCACCTACTTCCAAGTGGTGAGACCCAGAAGGCTGAAAGAGAAGCAAGCAAATCTGTAATTAGAGGCCACATCCCTGCTCCTCAATTTCCAGAACCACCACCACCCAAAGACACCCCTTACACCAGGCAGAGACGCCTGTCCTTGTATCTGAAAACTATTTTAAAAATGCCAAGTTCACCACATCCATGTCAAAGAGAGTGAAGGTATTCAGTAGGGTTTGGGCTCTCCAAAAGAGCTCCAGAGTCAACGTGTTACTCCTTTTTTAATGGAACTGGCAGATTTGAAGGAATGGACAAATAAGCGTGGAAAGAAATCGAAAGGCTTCTTTGCTACCTTCAGATTTATTCTGCAGTAATGTCCCAAAGATCCAGTGGGAGAGGGGTGGAGAAAGAATCAGTGGGTCTGAACATGGAGAATGCAGACTGAGCCCCATTCTATAGGAACAAGGAGACCATTCATCCAGATGTTGCCACGGCCATCCTGCACTGGCTAGATGAAACATTAGTCCTACTTACCTGAGACGCTACAAAGAACTCTGCATTTTCCATGAAAACAGTAAGACCCCCAGCCTCCCAAAGCCCCTTTGTGCATATTTAAACCTCCATAAAAGAACTCAATTCCTAAATATCTAATTAAACCAAAAGCAAATTTGTGTAGCGATTGCTGGTTTTCCTTGTGCCCTCTGGGATGATAACCAAGTTATCATCACAAAGTTGTAAGGGCAGTGAGAGATAAACCCAGGATTCAGCCTACAGGAAATATCACCTCTAAGTCACCTTGGCCACCCAAGAAGTCAAAGAGAAAGTAGCATCTAAAGACTCACCCTTGTGTAGAAAATGCAGAGGAATATTGAGTGGGCACCTACAAACTATCCACATACATAACCTCTGGTCTTCACACTAACCTTGCAGAATGATGTTACTAACTCCACTTCGAAGATGTGGAATTTGTGACTCTGAGAGGTTAAGTGATTGGCTGAAGCTCATGCGTCTAGCAAATGAATAGAGACGTCAGGGACTCAAGTCTGTGGGATGCCAGTGACTGGGCTCCTTCAGCACGAAGGTCCTGCCTTCCCAAATAACCAATATGGAGGACTGCAGCCACTGGGCACTTGCATTTTTTCCTCTGCACTGTTTGCTAAAATCCTGCAGTGTATTTCTTTGTTCTGTTCTATGCACTAAGGTGCCACTGCTGTTGGAGAGAGGCAGGCTAGAACACAATTTGTTTTCAGGGATTTTAAATTCACTTTATACATCTAGTACAAAAGAAACAGAGTGGCTTCTGTGCATGATTACGAACCAGCCCATGAGAAAAACCACAGTCTGCCAGCCAGAACCAGACGAGCAAACACCTGCCACAAACCGTTCCCAGAAACTGCAGAGGCCAGGTATGAGAGGAAAAATAATGCTGATGCCTTAAGTTCTTAGAGTGTTTTACACAGTACAAAAATGCTTTCACCTGCATCATCTCACCTAATCCTCACAACTGGCTAGTGAGGTTGGAGTTGTCTTCCTCATTTTTACCAATGAGAAAAGTAGAATAAGAAAAGACAAAGAGTTCATTCAAAGGTACAAAACTAATATGTGGTGGAGCCATAATTCGAACCCAGATCTTCTGTATTAAATGCTTTCATATTTTTGAAAAAACTTTTAACACCCTGATTGGCACACAGTGTGTGCTTACCTTCTTCTTTTCCTGACCCTCCCCTAAAGACAGGCAAATATTTCAAAGCAGAGTGTAGGGTTTCTAATAAGGTTCATTTTCTTTCTTCCCTTCCCTGTTTATTCTCTTCTGAAAACTAGTCCACTACTCTTTCCACTGTGCAAGCCAAGGATACCAACAAAACTCAGAAGAAAGTCCTCAGTGACATCTGTAATTGTTTCCATTTCAAAACAGGAATCACAAAGAAACAGATGGGTTTAGGGACATAACTCCTAAGGCATTGGACAGGTCCATCTTCCAGCATTTAACCCCACAATCACAAAGCTATATGGAAGTGTTCTTTAAAAAACACGGCTTGAAACTGAACCGTTTATCTTCTCTTATTCATAGGAAAAGTCCCAGAAGTGGTCACCCAACCTGGCATATTACTCTGCAGTTAAACATATGCAAAACCCCAGCCTACTCATTGGGCTTTTTTTCAATGACTTTTTTCTGCTCTTCCTACCTTTAATAAAGTACAGAGTAATAAGCATTCAGTTGCTAACCAAAAGGTCGGCAGTTCAAATTCACCAGCCCCTCCTTAGGAACTCTATGGGGCAGTTCTACTCTGCCCTGTAAGGTCACTATGAGTCAGAATTGACTCAATGGCAATGGGTTTGGTTTTTTGGTTTTTGTGGCAGAAAACAGCAGACACTGTTGAAGTGGACTGCCAAGTACCTCCTCTCAGACTGGTATCCTGAGCTTAGAAAATGAGCACAGAATTTGAAAGGAGTAAAACTAGGAAAACTCAAGACACCTGAGGGCTATGCTCCTGATTGTTTCACACCCTCCACGTCTTAATCGCCGTGACTCATGCTCAGTTGAACAACTGCTATTTGAGAAAGACTTATTGTCTTCACATATAAAAGCCCCCGTCATGTGGTCTTAAAAGCTTGCAAGCTGCCATCTAACAATTGGTCTCTATTTGCCTAGAGCAACAGAGGAAGGTGGATAGTCAGGAACAGTAGGAGGAAATGGAATGTGTGGCTAATTGCCATCGTGAACAACTGCCTCCTTTGCCACGAGACCAGAAGAGCTGGATGGTGATGGGCCGTCACTACTGAGCACTTTGATCAAAGATTTTATAGAAGAAGCCTGATCAAAAGGGGGAAAATGCAGAGCAGAATTTTAAATTCTCATGGAATCCAGACTTTCTGGAGTCATGGAAGCTGGATAAACCCCTGAAACTATTACCCTGAGACAACCAGTGAAAAAACTAACTCTTCATGGGTAACTACCCTGTGTGAAAGGAGCCCTGGTGGCACAGTGGTTAAGCATTTGGCTATTGACCGAAAAGTCAGTGGTTCAAATTCACCAGCTGCTATGCAGGAGGAAGATGTGTGGCAGACTGCTTGCATAAAGATTTACAGCCTTGGAAACCCTATCAGCAGTTCTACTCTGTCCTACTGGGTCGCTATGAATTGGGATCGACTTGACGGCAGCGGAACCATGTGTGAATCTGGTCACTCTCATGGATTTTTTCTCAAGCCTTTGACCCCACTACTTGGCGGGTAGTAGATACTCAGAAAATTTCCATTGAAATTTTTGTCCTAGTCTTATGGGGCTGAGAATTAATTGCAGGTATTGAATTTTAGCGCACACACACACACACACAAAATGTATGAGAGAAACCTTTATACTTTGGGTACCTTTTGTTGTTGTTACTTTGGCTAGTAGACTAGTTTTCCAGGGACTGTTGTGGAATTTGGTTGTAGATACAGCCTGGTTGTTTTTGTTTTTACACAGTTTAATAATGTGGACCAGTGAGAATGGTGGAATGCTCCTGATTTTTAGGTTTTCTGTCCATTCCCTTAGCTGTATTCTCCCTTCTCTCTCCTCCCTCTGCATTACTTTCACTGCCTCTCCAAAGATGCCTGTGGAACTAGGAAATGTCACCCAGAATTAGCTGTGTTCAGTTACTTTATAAAACGTGATTGCAGAGTTGCGGTCATCTGAGTATGGCGTAGACACCAGTGTTAAATGTCAAGAAACCTGTCAGGATGCCCACCAGTTTCTGCGGTAGTCAGGGGTTCTCAGGGAGGCTTGTTGGTGTTGGGCCGCTTCAGGCCACGTCTAAGAGGTGTGACTATAAACTAATGAGGCTGGCTTTATGTAAACAAACACACCAGAAAGTCCACAATCCAAACGAGTGTTATCCTTTAACATGGTCCTCATGGGAGGCCCCACACTTGCCCCAACAGTGCTGCCATTGCTCTAAACACTTTTGGAATTGTCCTCAGAGCCAGTTTATGAGAAAATCTGACTCGTTCCTTAGAGTCCCACCTGATTTTTGTTCCAAAACAGTGCTGCTCACCATCATCACCCTCCATGTTCACCAGACTTGGCCTCAAATGATTTAGAGCATTTCCTGAAATCAAATCCACCCTCAAAGGAGAAAGATTTGAAGCCATTAAATATTAAAGAACAAGCCTTCAGCAGGTCTCCAGAATCAGTCCCCAAATATTTTTAGCTGCTTCATTAAAATAGGTGTCTAAATCCTCACCCTGGCTTACAAGTCTGCCGGTCTAACCTGATCTTATGCTGCCTGCCTCTCACCCATAATGCTTCAGCCACACCAGCCTCCATTCCATTCCTTGCATGTGCCAAGCCATTCTTACCATAGGGCCTTTGTACTAGCTGTTCCCTCTGCCTGGAATGTTGAATGCTTTTCATCTTGATCATTACATGGGCCAACGCCTTTTAACATTCTTATCTCAACTTAAATGTCACATCCTTAAGACAGGTTTGCACCAGTCAACAAGTCTGAGGTCTGAGGTCACTTTCCAACCACATTATTTTAATGTTCTGCATAGCAATTTTCACTGCATGGTATTTTTCTCTCCTTGTAGTTGCTTATTTTCCCTCTCCTGCATTAGAATATAAACTCCATGAGAGCAGGACCTTTGTCTTTTATATTCATCACTGTATCCCCAGCAAACAGTAGGCAGTCGATATTTAACTGAATGAAGGAAGTCCACGGCTACTTCTTTTGAAGGGTCTGAACATATTGTTTCTTTTGAATGGAATGATTTTACTAAATATCAAGTGAATTGGCCTTTTCTCGTTTTTATGTTTCCAAATAATTGTTTAAACATAAGGTGACCACAAAAGTTCCAGTCACCTGTTCTTCAAGTGTTGGTCATTGTCTCTTCACCCTTTTGTTTTTAATTTTTAAACATCCATGCAACGCAGAATACATCTCCCTGTCAAAAATCAGAGCACATTATAGATAAAGCTAAAGCTGCCTTTGAGAGCCTACCCAGCACACACACACACACACACACACACACACAATCTAGGTTCCCCGCCCTCAATTCCCCCAACATAACCATTGATATAAGTGCTGTGGGTACCCAGACTTTTCCCATGTGTTTTCACACAAATGACAAAAACAGAAAATAGAGGTTTTTTTCGTGCAGCTAAGAATCAAGTTTCTGGAGTCAATTCTGGCTCCAAATTCCCCCTCTATCACTTACTACCTATGGGCAAGTGCCTTAACCTCTCTGGACCTCAGTTTCTTCATTTGTAAAATGTAGGTAATAATTTTTTGTATTAATTTTGGCGCTCCTTGGAAACTCTATGGGGCAGTTCTACTCTGTCCTATAGGGTCACTATGAGTCAGAATTGACTCCACGGCACTGTGTTTTTTGTTTTGTTTTGTTTTGTTTTTTTGTCTTAATTACATTGCTGTGTAGCAAATTGCCCCCAAAACTTAGCCGTGGAAGACAATAAACCTTATGTCACTGTTCCCAAAGGTCTGGAATGAGGACCACTTTAGCTGGGTAATTCTGGGTCAGGATCTCCCATGAGATTGCTGTCACCTTAAGGCTTTATTGAGCTGGAACCTCTACTTCCAAGCTTATTCAGGTGGCTATTGGTAAGAGGCATCTCAGTTCCTTACTGTGTGGGCCTCTCCAAAGAGTTGCTTCACCACATGGCAGTTGGTTTCCCCCAGAGCAAATGATATGAGAGAGAGAGACCAACCAAGACGGAAGCCACAGTGTCTTTTTATAACCTAATCTTAGAGGTCACATGCTATCATTTCTACTGAATTCTATCGATCACACAGACCAACTCTCATATAGTACAGGAGAGGTTTATACAAGGGTGTCAATACTAGGCAACAGGGATCATCAGGGATCCTCTTAGAAGCTGGCTACCACAGTACCTATCTAGGACTGCTGAGAATTAAATGGAATAATCCTTTAAAAATATTTCTCATATGACCTAGCACATTGCTAATGGTCCAAAAAAAAAAAAAAAAAGCTAATTCCCAAAAACAAAATAAACCAACCCAAGGGTTTCTGGCAAAGAATTTAAATATTTTTCCCATCTGTCGTATAGTTCGTGTTGCAAAACGGTGCCCGATACAAGCATTTTTTACAGTTTGCAGAATTTTATGTTCTAAAATTATACTGGCCAACACATGTAACTATTGAGCACTTAAAATGTGGCTAGTCCAAATTGAGATGTACTATAAATGTAAAATTCACACTGGGTTTCGAAGGCTTAATATGGAAAAAAGGAAGAATATAAAATATCTCATTAATAATTGTTAGGTTGATTACATGTTGAAATGACAATATTTTAGATATATTGTATTAACTAAAATATATTAATTTCACCTATTTCTCTTTACTTTTTTGATGTGGCTGCTAAGAAATTTAAGTTACGTGGCTCACATTATATTTCTATTGGACAGCGCTGCAAATATTGGCAGAAGATATAGTTATCTTGTTTCATACTTAAGCCCCCTGTGACGTCATTGGATAATCTGTTTTGAATTTTCTAAATAATTTGCTCAAGTGTTTTTTGTGTTTGTTTCAGAGAAGATGTCCATTTTCCTCTTTGAGGTTGGTCAGACCTGGGCAGGAAGTCGCCCTCTGTGTCACTGTCTCTGACTTCTTAAAGAACTGCAAGTTACAACTTATATAATATGGACTTTGTGAGTCTATGTTTTGCTGGAGCATAGCAAGGAGGAACACTCCAGAACATCATGTCAGGGTGTACTGAATTCTAGGAAAAGAAAGTTCTACTCTAATTAAGTAAGACACTTAATCTCCAATCTCCAAAACCTTTTTAGAATTACACTCTCAGAGTCCTTGGGAAAACCTGAAAATAAGACAACAGGTTAAGACCTAAGTGAAGCAAAAATGAGTTGTAAGTCCTGAACCTTAGCAAGACAGGTAAATTGAAACTTACGTTTAACTTTCTCTGGCATGAGGGTTTTTTTGTTTCTTTGTTGTTTGTTTTTTATTTAAACCATTTAATTATTGGAATACTTCTGTATTATTTCTTTTGATGTTTCTACCTTAAGACAAGTTGGTTGTGAAATTTTTAGAAGGTTGTCACTTGTGATTAACAAAGATAAATTTTATTAACTGCCATTCTTGGTTGCCCAGAGGATATTGGCTTACAATTCAAGGTTTATACCTTGGTGACCTTGTTTTCTCCTTTGAAATAACAGATGGAGTTGAAATTGACACCACTTATTAGTATATGTGGAAACCCTGGCGGCATAGTGGTTAAGTGCTACGGCTGCTAACCAAAAGTTCGACAGTTCAAATCCACCAGGAGCTCCTTGGAAACTCTATGGGGCAGTTCTAGTATGTCCTATAGGGTCACTATGAGTCAGAATCAACTCAACGGCAATGAGCTTATTAGTATATATTTCTGAACAATAGCTGGAATGAGAAATTTTTACCTGGGATAAAGAGATTTGTGTGTGTGTATGTGTGTGATGGAATAACTTAAATGTTATTTTACAAAACAAGTATTTTGATTTATTTTTGTGACTCTGAAAAATATAAAAAAGACTAATGTGTAGAATAACAATAATGCAAATATCCATTGAGAGCCTTCTGTATAAAAATTATCACTAACTTATCACAATTTATGAAACAAGCACTATTATTATGCAGATGAGGCACTTGGGCTCAAGATGGCAGCGTTCATAACTAGTTAGGGTCACACATTCATAAGGGACTATGCTTGATCTCTAAACCAAGCCTGTTGCCATCGAGTCTGTTCCGACTCGTAGAGACCCTATAGGACAGAGTAGAACTGCCCCACAAGGTTTCCAAGGAGCACCTGGTGGATTTGAACTGCCAACTTTTCGTTAGCAGCTGAACTCGTTACCACTACGCCACCAGACCCCAAAATCCCTTTGCCACATTGCCTCCACCTTGGAAATAAAAGGAAAGATTTCAGCTCAGGATAAGGAAGCACTTTTTTTAAAATTCAGAGTTGTGTGAAAATCAATTAGGTTGTCTTGGTAAACAATGAGTTCCCCACATAGAAGAAATCAGCAGGGCCAAGGGTACTGTAGGGAGAGGCATCTAAGGTTGGTTGTAAGAATCCTTCTAACACAGATTAAATGATTGTCTTGACGCCTGATTATTCTCATCAATAAAAAGAGGAAAATGCTGATAACAATACAAAAGTTGTTGCTAAATTGAAAAAATGGCATATTATTAGCAATGGTCAAATGTATGTACCCATTTTTTCAAGCAAGCCGAATGAATTGTTCCCTAAAAGACTCAATTAAAATTTAAAATTAGTTTGCATTTTACCCTCAGTATATTTTCAAGCTTTAAGCAATTATCAACCCGGCCCAAATTCACTAATAGGGGAAAATAAGGAATAGTAACTAGTTGGCTATCTGTAGGATAGATTCTGGTGGGAAGAAAATCCACACAGGCCTTGATATTTATCTCAGGATTTAAACAGTAACTGTAATTGTATTCTTTGAACACCAAGTTCCTGCCCTAACCCCCACCCACCCTGTAGTTAATTAGCTAGGCAGCTCTTATAACAAATACCTACTCCGAAGCACTGGGTGGTAGAAATGCTGTTGACAATTAAACACCACAATAGCACAGAGCCTATTTCAGGGGCCGCCAAGTTGTCTTAGCCCCTCAGTCTGCTCACCACACACTCATAGACCCTCTATTGTGCTGGCAATGGCTGCTCAGAGGGACGGTTGCTTGGCTAGAGAAGCAACTAATGGCAATAAGAGAGAAGAGTCCAAGCCTTGCAAACAGATCAGGAGTGCTGAACTCCAGAAGAAAACATCCAGTGGATGAAAGCGGGAGAGGAATGGACCCAAGAGAAAGAGAAGAGGGTGGGTAGGAAAATGAATCATAAAATAGACATAGTCTTTCTCCAATAAATCAGGAGGTTCAAAGTGTTAAGAAAATCCTGGCTAGTTATTATTCCAGCTCTCTCATCTCTAAGTCACCAAACCCATAAACATCTGGAGAATTCTTCTCTCATATAACCAACCAACTAGCCAAAATGAGTTGACCGACCTTATGCCAAAAAAACACCAATTAGAAAATTGCAATTAGAGATAAGAGGCTGATTTGTATTCCATTTAATTTAGAGGAAATTTACTGAGTTTTTAAGGTTTATAAGAAAATCTTGGATAAATCATCCCACTTATCCAAGGGTTTTGGTTTCTTCATTTTCAAGAGGAAGGGATCGAAATCGTTCCCATCCTGGGGTCACAAAGATAGAAATGGGCCTCCCAGAACAATTTCCAAGGTTTGAAAAAACCTAACCTATCATACCACTAGAAACCCTGGTGGTGTAGTGGTTAAGAGCTACAGCTGCTAACGAAAAGGTGGGCAGTTCGAATCCACCAGGCACTCCTTAGAAACCCTATGGAGCAGGTCTACTGTGTCCTATAGGGTTGCTATGAGTCAGAATCGACTTGATGGCAACGGGTTTGGTTTTTGGGGGTATCGCACCGTTACTCAAGATACAACTACAGAGTCTAATATAATTATATTTATTTGCTTTTGTTTAAAATATATCAACCTAGTTTGGTGTGTTGACTATCTCATAATGAAAAGATGCTTCTATTGGCAGTTATATAGGTCATTAACATTAGAGATAAAAATAAATATAAGTCAGCTGGCTTGATAAACAAACAAAAAAATCTTTAAAAAGAGAATGTTTTATTAAGCAATTTAAAAAATCTATTTTTTTTATAGATAAAAAAGCAATAATAAAAGGTACGCTTGGTAAAGTGGTTGGAAACCACCGGCTCATTTAATGCCTCTCAACTTGCCCATGAAAATACCTCTAACGACAGAGGCAAGTGACCCACCTTGAAAAAAAGGAGAGATTTCTGTAAAATCTCTCTGTTTTTAATCTTGAATTTTTTGGAAAATTTTCTACGCTCCTCCATAGTAGAAGTGTTTGTTTTAATTTCTAAATAATGAACTTTCACCAAAATCTGAATATAAAATTCAAGTCTATAGAAAGGCCAAGATGTACATATATTCACACTATGGCTTCAGGGATGCCCGCTGTACTGGCACTACCATATTACCTTGGAGTTTAGGTACTCCAGTTTAGGAAGCACAGGGTTCTAGATGATCTTGGAAGAGCCATCTGGCTATAAAATTCTGAGTCTTCCCTGTTAGTCTATGAAGAGGCAAAGTGCTTTCTCTTGAAGATGTAAAGTCCCCTTACCACTACAACTCAAACAACATCAAGTCTAAAGCCTAGGAGAAAGGGCAAAGATGAGTGCAGAAACAAAACACGTTGCGCTAGGGAAAGCAGGAAAAATTTCAGGGGGAGCCAAGCATAGCTCAAGAGAAGCTGTCCATCTGAAATGCCACCTGGAATTCACACCAGTAATAACTGTTGTGGATATAAAAATTAATAGGGGGGATTTCATAGTATTAGAAAAATTTATTTTTATAAATCATGTGTCTATCACCCAAGTGTTGACGCATGCATGCAATTCAAACATCAGGCTTACAATAAAAAGCCCACTGAATGACTTAGCAAGGACAATTCCCCCATTTTCTCTACAATTTGGAGTGGAAGAAGGAGGAGGGAGTGGGTAGAGGGTGCAGTTACTGGGTCAATTAATCAACCTGAAAACTGTGACACAAACTCTGACGCCTAACCTATGTCTAAAAATACACAAATGTATACGAATTTGTTTTAAACTGTCAATGCCTATATTTAGGACCTTCCCAGCAAGGCTATAATGAGACTGTGTTTGAGGGTTTCAGTCATAGCAGACTCTACCATTAATCTGAAGTTAGTTAAATTAACAGCATTTAGGACTGACTTGTCAATCTCACTGCTCCAGGAAATTGCACCTTGAGGCTACTAATATTGCCAATTTTTCCACTGGAGTATGTGCCCGTGTGTATGTATGTGTATTTTTTTTCTGCAGAACCTCCGTGTTCACATACCATCATTGCTTCCCTACGTCCACAGCACTTATATTATCATTTATTCTGGCCTCCATTAGCCATCCCAGGGGGGTTCTGCATAGTGTAGCCGCTCAGTGAAAGAGTTTTTTAGCTTTATATTTATTTGTTTATTTTTCTGTCATGGCTCATGACTGAGGCTTTAAAAAAAAAGAAAAGTGTGACGGTATTTAGAGTACATGATTGACTGCTACGGCAACATTCATTAGCCGTGACAAATCTGCAGCAAAACACAGTCCTGAGTGTTCTAAACAGCAACTTTCAAAAGAAAGAAGAAAGAAAGAAAGAAAAAGAAAAAAGGCTCAACTCATTTTTCATTGACCTCATCTGTAAATAAATTTAGACTGATGGTGAGCGGGGGCAATCATAAATTAGTCCTCATTTCCTGTAATTAACGCAAACATGCCTGTGAACACAGAGAATATGAATATAGAACCACCTAATTTCCATTTCAAAATACACCTAGCAAATTTTCACTTGAGTTATCTTCATAATATTTTCCCCGTTAATTAGAAGAATGAAATGATTGGATCCTCCCCCACCCACTTGCTCACCGGGGGAAATGTTGTTTTGGTCACAGAAAGTATCAAACACATTTTGGCAACAGATCTGCAGAACTTGATTCGGGTTTGCCTCATTATTTGTGTGATCCTTTGCCACATGCTCATGCTAAGGCTGTCTGTGGTCTCTTCTTTTATCACTAACCAGGAGTGGCTCCACCAAAGTGGGCAGGTGACCACCTAGGTAGACCCTCACATGGGTAAGGACCATGAGTGGACTGCAAGAAGCAGCCTCCCAGCCTAACAGAATATTCTATCATTAACAAGTATTCACCCTCATAGGGTGACTTGGGTAAGCAACACAATACAGATCAAATAGAGACTATCACATATTGGATAAAATAGGAAAAAAAAAAAAAAAAAAAACCAAGCTCTATGACCTCCCTCGGCAAGAAGAGCTAGTATAACCTACCATCTTGGGGACAGGCATCTCTGAGGATCATCCCTACACATCAGACCACATCAATGAGAACTCAGCAACGTCCGATCACACCCAGGTCATCTAGCCATCAAAACTCACTAACTCAACGGTGCTAGCAGTGGCGGAGCACTTTGTTAGCAGCAAATAAATTGATTAATAATAACAGAAGTATGCTTCTAAGACACACATGGAAAAATGCCTATGAGCTAGGAAGAATGATAAGAGCAGAAAATGTGAATCGGGTTCCACAAAAACAAACATGGTAAGCAATTTTGGCAGAATGTAATGTGTGTCATGGACAACTTTTTCTAGGGCCTCCCAGTCCTAAAGAGCTTTTTCTCTCAAGTGTTTGTCCCTCTAAAGGTCATAGAAACAAATGTGTGCAATCTGAATTAGAAGTGGCCCTCTTGGGTACTTGAGGGTGGAATTTTAATTAACAGTGTGAAGTAGTTACTTGGGAGTGGATATGACAGGAGGACCAGAGAGCAATGGGAATGTCTTAATTTGATGAATGTACCACTTAACCTAGTTATAAATGTCACTAATTAGCCTTTGTTGTAATAAGATAGTTAATAGCAAACATAGATCTCACTTTCTTTCCCCTAGCATTTTTTTAAAACCCATAGTGGACTCTCAGCTATCCTGCCAAGGAAGTAGCATTTCCTCAGAAGAAAGGTAGACACCCTATTTCTTTTCCTTTATTTAGTTGTCAGCCTGGAAAGCCGAGCAATGCACCTCAACACACTGGCCCAGGAAGCCCAGGAGAGGGTGAGTGAACTGTCTGCCCAGGTGGAGAATGAAGGATTCAGTCTGGACAACACAGAGAAAGAGAAACAGCTGAAAGCTTGGGAGTGGAGGTATCGGCTCTACAGACGCATGAAAACAGGCTTTGAGCATGCCAGTGAGTATAAGTAGACAACTTCTACATTTAACAAGACCAAACCTTGGTTTGAGACAGCCAGGCCTTCTTTTACTGCTTTTTTGCAACTCTACAAGGTCAAGGATAGCTGTTGTCAGCCTATTTGGAGCAAGGGCTGTAAAAGGATCTTTGTCTTGCTTAATTTTCTGGCTCCTGATAGGTTCTCTGACCACAGCCATGAGGCTTCAGTGCTTCTGGCCTCCCTCCACCATGTCACACTCATCTAGCACTTTCCACCCACTACACCTTAATGCCTGGATGGTCTGATGCCCTAAGTGGCTAGATTTTGGGATGTGGAGATGGAAAAATATTTGTTTGCCTATTTGTCCAGTTTCTGCTTCAAGCTCAAGTGTGAGCTACTTGTCTTCAACTCTCTACTGCATTTTTTATATAGGGCTATAAACTGGACTTCATACAGGCAACAGAGAAGGACAGTCAATGAAATCATGAATTATGCTTTTGTCTACACTTTCATTCTCCTTACCAGTTTCTTCTGTTAGTTTAAGAAAAGCTTTTTTTCTGGATAATGCTCTGGAAAATACTGCTTGGTGTAGCCCCTGATGTAAAAAATATATATAAAATTCAAAGACTTGTGAAACATTAAACTCATTTTAAAAGATTTCATTTAAACAACAAAATAACATTACACTTGGACTTTTAAATTTAAGGGAAAGCCCACATCATTAGTTTAGGCATCATTACCCTCTGACGCAGGAACCTGAGTTGTGATATAAATTGTGTTTTGTGCACTGCACACTGCAGTGTACCAAATCTAGGCCTAAACCTTTCTCCTCAAGCAAGTGCCTTCAGCAACATTAATGAAAGCTGCTGTCAACATTACTTCTCTCTTCAGCCAAGCTGACACATGAAATGTTTAATGACATTCAGCAGTTGTTTTCATAAATATATTTGCCATTGTGCCTCATTTAGGACAAATTAATGCTAAATATACACATTTTTAGCCTAGATGTCTTTTTTTTTTTTCTTTTTCTTTTTTTGGCGATTTTCTAAATTACAAAACACCTTCTGGGTGTTGAGGAATACCTGAAACCATCAGGAGTCCTTTAAAACCTGCATTAGTGAGCATAACATTCACCTAGGAATTCTTTCTCAAAAAACACTACCCAACAGTAAGAGGAGGCAGCGTGAGAGCAAGGTGAGTTAAGATTCCATACTAGAAGGAGCCCAGAACTAGGTATTCAAAACCATGAACTTTCTCCCTAACTCCGTGTCTTCACTGTTTCCTGAAACAAGTCATTTGGTCTCTTTGGGCTGTAGTTTTCTCTGCTAAACAAAAGTATGGATGCTGTTATTTGCCCTTTATACCCCCACAGAGTTGTGAAAAAGCTCAAATTAGATGATTATATGAAAGTACTTTGTGAAATGTAAAGCTCTCTATTCACAATGTAAGATCCTCCTCTCTTCCAGTCCAGCCCAAACTCCTACTGTGTTTCCAGGATACTTTGGGAAGGCTTAACTGGTATTGTTTACTCCTTCAGAAGATGTTCTAATGCCCAAATAAGACCACAAGGGCAACAAATAAAAGCCATCAGGACTTCTAATGAAAACGTTCAAAAGCGAAAGCTATTAGGCTCTACAAACAAATGCTTCTGTAGCGTGCATTTCAGAGTATCCTTTGAAGAGGCAGGAACATTGTTTGAAAAGGATTTGCTATGTTAAGATCCTTGGGTTTTTCATTCTGTCCCAGGAGCTCCCGAGGTGCCAGCCAATGTCTGTCTCATGGTGACCAGCAGCACATCACTCACTGTCACCTTTCAGGAGCCTCTTAGTGTCAACGCAGCTGTAGTAACCAGATATAAAGGTACTGCATTCCAGATTTTTTTTTTTCATTGCTCCTTCTTAAAAAAGAACCTGTTGTTTAGTAATCAGTTGTGCATTTTGTGTGTGTATTTTGTCTTCTGATAGGATTTTTTCTTCCCATTTACTTTTGTAGTTAAAAGTGTTTCCATAGACCCTCATTATGTAAAGGAGCAATAAGGTGAGTGAGAAGAGTCACAGAAAGGATGAACCACAAGACTGGCTGTGCATAGCATGTGGTTAGGGATGGGACTCAGGAGGACACAATGAAGAGCCAGACTTGATTTAAGGATATCATAGGTTTGCACATGGAAAGTACTAAAGAGGGGGCATGTAAATTGATAGCTATAACACCAGGTACATAGGGATGAGGATTATCAAAAAAAAAAAAAAAAAGGTAAAGTTCGTTGGAGGTCAGAGAAGAAAGGTGTTGCTTATGGTGGAGGATTCAGTAAAGGTCCCAAGGTGGAGGTGGCATTTGGGTCTGGCTTTGAAGGATGACTAGGATTTGGACCTGAAGCTGTTGGGGAAGAGAAATGCCAAGTGGAGAGAGCGGTGAGCACGGGTACAAAAGCAAGAAAATACCAGAACAAGTGGAAGAAAATAATGGATCCTGTAGAGGGAATGGACCTCTGGTGGTGCAGTAGTTAAGAGCTCAGCTGCTAACCAAAAGGTTGGCAGTTGGAATGCACCAGCCACTCCTTGGAAGCCTTATGGGGGAGTTCTACTCTGTCCTACAGGGTCGCTATGAGTCAAAATCAACCCAGTGGCAATGGGTTTTTGGTGTAGAGGGAGTAGAAAATACCGCCACTCCACAGGTGGGGTTCATGAGAAGGTGAAATGAAACATGAAATTAGGGTAGAACTAGGGTCAGAAGATGGAGCTTGAAATCAAGGTTAAGGATGATCTCTACAGAACCACTGAATAAAATAGGGACAAGAGCAGAGGTAGACTTTTGAAAGACTAAAGTGGCAATACTGTGTATAATGTATTGGAATAGACAGCGATTCAGTTAGGAAGCTATTCAGGAGAGAGGCTGTGCTGCCTGACCTGCCTAGGGCAGCTGCACTGGGAAAGGAGGGAGCCTGGAGGAGAAAGATAGCACAGGGGTATCAGGATGGTCACAGCCAATGCAAGCTAGCTCCTACTATGCTCCAGGCCCTGCTTAAAGCCTTTATATGTATTAACTCAATTCAAACCTTACGAACCTGTGAAGTAAGTACTGTTAAGAATCCCATTTTGCAGATGAGAAAACTGAGGCATAAGGGCTTGCCTAAGGGCTCACAGCAGAGCCAGAAGTCATCATATTAGGTTGACCCTTCAATGTGAAAGACAAAAAAGGAAGAAATCTATTTTCCTGATTCATAAGGACATACCCTCCTAAGAGTCCTAAAATCTCATAATGCTCACTACGTATATTTCAAGATGGCAGGCCACAAGGCAGAATTTCTAAGTTCAGATCAGTGCTGCTCCCTTTGCAAATATCCAAATAGTCCATTGCTTTCCTCTTTCCCAGGGTCTCTTCACAGGAGAACTTCTGTTTCTGCAAATAACACTGCTCTGTCCACACCCTGTAGCTTTCTGGGGTCCTTGAAGTTTTCCAGATTACTCTGTTTGTAATACCTTACCTTAGACAGCATTGAACTGGCTATCATTTTGGGTTTTTGGTATCAGTCCAAGAGAAGGCAGCCTTAGGGGTACTAACAACCCTGGAGAAATGCAACCACCCAGGATGGCCTCCCACAGCCTCACTTTTGAAACAATTCTGATCCTTTCTCTTGGTTGTCTCATTTGCCAAAACTTCCTGAAACTCAGAGCATGTGTTTGCAGGCAATGTCAGACATAGGCATTTTCCTCCTTCGGCCCCTCTCCAGCTCTAGCTTTTGATGAAGGATGTCATCAATGCTGTCCAGCTTGGCTTTTCCTTCTTACACTGGATTTGTGAGCTATCAGGGGCTAATTTATCCAGACTGTCAGCTATTTAATACTTGACCATAATGCCAACAGATTCTATCAGCGTTCACGTATTAACACTTCTCATCTCGGGAGATTTGCATCGGAGTGAAGTTGAAAAAAAAGGGCACAAATGGGTTCTGTTAGTGACTGGAGGGGATTAATAAGGCATTATAAATAGAATTGTTTGCGGCATTATGAAGTAGGGTTCCTTGTGTTAATTTATAAGGTCTTAAATTGAGTTCTTAACCTGACCGATCTCAGGGTTATTTAAAACAGCTGGCCATCTATTGTACCCACAGACAGCAGGGCAGTTTTGAATTCAGGGGTTGAAGAAATTATTAAATTATGGAAATATTAGCAAAATTACCCTGAGACAAGGCTGATTATTTTGTCTGCTTTAAAAAAAAAAAAAAAGAAGAAGAAGAAACAATTGAGAAATCTGCAGAATGAAATGGCAATTACCTAATTGGTTAGAGGGAAGGCTTAACCCTGTAGTATTTGGGGTTTGGCAAAACATCTCACACTACTCTCCAGAATTTCTGGGTTCAGCAAAACCTCAAGCCTATTTTGACAACTGGATATTTTCCCCCTTCATGCTTAAGCCAGTTTGTGTTTAAAAGAAAATTGGAATCCTTCTGTTTCTGGTTTGTTTACATTCATCAACATGTTTTTTCAGAGTTTGTTGATATCCAGAAATCTTTTTAAGAGCAGCTCTTTCTAAGCTTTCTTCAGACCTGAGGGCCATGCACCAGGCCAATTGCCAACACAACTTGGAGATTAAGGGCATCAATTTCAGCTTGAAATGCAGGAAACAGTTTTCAGTGAGACCCACTGGGTCTTTCTGCCTGCAGATCCCCCAGAATGGGTAAAATGGGGCTAAGAAAGCTACTATCTGTTAGTAGGTGTTTCCTCCTCCCATTCAAAGAGGTTTTGCATTGTTTGGTCTCATCTTAACAATTTTCATGGCTTATGGAAAAAACTAGTGCTATTTCAGATGCTTTATGCTTTGGACAATTGCCACATTTTCTCTTCACTGCCTTGGGTAACGTGCCTGCACCTCTCATTTACAGAGGACTTGAAATTTCTCTGCAGGCCTGAAGTAGAAAACATTTTCAAAAATGTTTTTGCTGCTCTTCGTGCAGGTTGAGGGATGGATAGGAAGGCACCCTATAACAGGTGCAGTTCAGCATGTTTTCCATCCACAGGATGAAATATTTCCTAGCTTTTTTAAGAAAAGTGGGGCTTACAGCGGCCATACTTGGCTTTGCTAATTACAAGATGCTGCAGCAGTTGCTGCAATGCATGGTCACAGCACCCTGATGCAGGATGGTGTACTTCTCTACCTCTCTTCCCACCTTGTTCCCTAATGGATTAGAAACCATCATCCTAATTCTTCCCTACAAAGACTCATAATACCAAATTGTTTAGCTGCTGTTCATTTGATGGCATATTTTATTTTAAACAAAACAGCATTTCTCTTTGCAGAGACAGCCAGGGCCTTGCATTAGCTGGTGTGTATCTCTCTGCAGAGACAAGGCTGGTGCCTCTGACAACCACCACCTCCAGTTTCTTTCTCAGAAGGAGAGGAAGCCAAAGAATTCCAGGGAGCTGCCCAGGGGCATTTCAGCTTCTAGGACAGAGTCCACCATTTGCCCATTCAAATCCTCAGGGTCAATCATTTATAATGGTAGTGTGAACTTGATCATAACTTGATGACCTTGTGCCATCTTTTCAGAAGACTTGAGAAAAAATTGACTTCCTAGGAATGGGTACACAATGCTTGCTAATTTATATTCTTTTTTATCCTTCTATTATTTTTTTACTCCTACATCTTGTAGTTTCAAAGATTTGTCTACCAAGAAAAATGTATTGCCTTAGGTTATATGATTATTGTCTGTTTAATTAATTGAATAATTAATCTGATCATAAGCATGAGGTAGCTACCCTCATTACTAGATTGAAGTGATATAATTCCATGAAGCAAAAAGATTTCTATAACTGTATTGAACCTGTTGGGGGGGAGGTGCAGCCATAACCAGAAGGCCTGTAGATGATAGCAACTAAAGAGGTAAAGAAAAAAAACCAGAAACCAAAAAAAAAACATTGCCATCAAGTCAATTCTAACTCATAGTGACCCTATAGGACAGAGTAGAACTGCCCCATAGGGTTTCCAAGGAGTAGAGCTGGTGGATTCGAACTGCTGACGTTTTGGTTAGCAGCGGAGCTCTTAATCACTGTGCTACCAGGGCTCCACTAAAGGGTAGAAGATGGTTTTTCCAGAGGACAATGAAACTCAATAATGTTTTTTGCGTGAGGGTGAAAATGTGGCAGTGAGTTGAGAGAGACTGAATGTATGATGGGAATAAATAGCAGGCCCAGTGAGAGTAAGAAAGTAGGAAAAGTGAAAACCAACACTACTGAAGAGTTGTTTCTCCCAAGCAGCTAAGCCCTTTGCCCTCTTGTCCTGGTTTCCTCCAGCTGCACCTCTACTAGTTGCTGAGTTTCAGGATCTAGCCAATCTCCTCTCTAGCCACCTTGTGAATCATCTTAAATTCTTTTTCCAATAAGACATGTTATAAAGAATAGCTTTTTTGCATCCTCATCATTAAAAAACATTTTTTTTTTAACCCTCAAACAATACAGTACAGGGTCATATCAGAAAAAAATGTCAGAATCTTCTTTCTCCCTCCCCCAATCTCACATCCCAACTAGAGAGTTAATCTTTGTCATGAGGTTGATGCACACCCTTACAGATCCTTTCTGCACATGTATGCATGTGCACATATACGTATATATGCAAGTATGAATAGATTCATTTGTGTGAGCTAATATAAATATTGTCACACTATTTATCTGATCCTACAACTGGATTATTTTCAACTCAACAATATGCTTGCAACTCAACCATATATTATATATGTCTTGCTATGTCATTACATTTGGATCTTCTTCATTCTTTTTAATACTTGTATAGTATTCCATAGATGAATGTGCTAGAATTGATTTAATCATTCTCCTACTGATGGACAGAAATTCTTTTCAATTTTTTTCTGTTAGACCATGTTGCAGTCCTTATATGTTTACATGTGAGAATTTTTTCTAGGACTGTTAACTAGAAGTGGAAGAGTCTGCGCATTCACACACACTGTTTAAATGATCTGTCTATACCTGTGCTAATACCATATAGTAACTTTATAGCATGTTTTAACATCTGGTAGGGCTAGTGCCTCCTCCTGGTAATATTTTTCAAAATGTCTTAGCCCTTCGCATACACTTTCTGTTCCAAATGAATTTTAGTATTGGCTCATCAAATTCAATTTCTGAAATCATATTGGGTGTGTATCTTATTCATAAATTAATTTGGGGAGACTTCTCATCCATGGGAGTCCCTGGGTGGTGTAAACAGCTAATGAATTCAGCTGCTAACTCAAAGGTTAGAGGTTCGAGTCCACCCAAAGGTGCCTCAGAAGAAAGACTAGTGATCTACTTACAAAAAGTCAGCCACTGAAAATCCTACGGAGCACAGTTCTACTCTGATGTACATGGGTTCACCATGAGTCGGAGTCAACTAGGTATCAGCTGGTTGGTTGTTTGCTGTTATCTCCTCCAGAAGTGTGATATGTCTTTCCAGTCAAGTTAAATGTAATGTGTCCGAAAAGTTTAATCAGTTATATGAGTCTTTTACACTTTCCTATTGGGATTCATACTGAATATTGTGCAGCTTTTGTGGCTACTATCAGTGAACTCTCTTTTCAGGATGTTCTCTAATTGACTATTGTGCAAGAGCAGAAAAGCTATTGCTTTGTTGTTTTTAATCTTTATTTGGCTGCTTTACTTACTTCTATGCCTGGGTAGTGCCAGATAAGGCTGATTAGGGAGCAGAGATTTTCATCTCCAGTGGAAGGTAACAAAAGCCCCCAATCCTGCAGTGTCAATGGAAACCATGTGGGGAGCATGGTATTCCACCCCTAAAGGTAACTAGCAAGGTGTCCCTCAAATACCATACTGGAATGACGTCAAAAGAGGCCTAGTGGAAAGTAAAGACTTTCATTACCGTCCAGTGGTAACAAGCCCACATGCCCCTGTGGTGTCTAGGGAAGCCAATGTGAGCACAATTCCTGCCTACACCCAGCACTAACAAGTAGCCACCTTCTACTCGGATGTCAGCAAGGTCAAGTGAACTACCTGGACTTCTACCCTGACCTGAGAGTAATGAAGCAGTGCTCCCCCACATTCCCCTGCTACAGTATTCAGAGAAAGTCAGCTAAAATAGAAAATTTAATCAAATCCAGAGCCTCTTAACATAATATCCAAACTTTCTCAGTTTCGACTGAAAATCACTCATCATACCAAAAATGAAGAAGAAATCAAACCAAATGAAAAAGGATAATCAATATGTGCAAACACTGGTATGATAGAAATTTAGAATTTCCCAACAGTTTAAAAGCAGGCATGATAAAAATCTTCAATGAGCAATTATGAACATGATTAAACAAATGAAAACACAAAGTTTTAGCAAATAAATGGAAAGTAGAAACAGAAATAGAAAGTCTTACCAAATAGAAGATACAAAGAGATGGAAATATTAAAAATGAAAAATACAATAACCACAATAAAAAAATTTGAATGAGTTCAACAACAGAATGGAGGAGATAGATATTTTCACAAAATATGAGCAGGTAGAACTCAGTAATATATACAAAAAATTATATACCATGACCAAGTGGGGTTCATTCCAGGAATGCAAGGCTAGTTCAGTATTTGAAAATCAATGTAATTGGCTATATTAAAAAGCTAATAAGAAAAAAATGTGATTATATAAATTGATGCAGAAAGAGCATTTGACAAAATTCAACAATCATTCATGATAATGACTCTCAGAAAAATAGGAATAGAGGGGAGCTTCCCAAACTGGGAACTTCTATAAGAAAACTTACAGCAGAAAAAATAGATTGAATGCTTCCTCCATAAGATTCAGAACAAGCAAAGATGTTCATTCACTCTTACTTATTCAGCAAAGTACAGGAAGTTCTAGCCAGTGCCATAACACAAGTAAAGTAAATAAAAGACAAATGAATCAACAGGGAAGAAATAAAACTGTCCCTCTGTGCAGATAACATTATTGTCTGCACAGAAAATCCCAAGGAATCTCCCCCCAAAAACATATCCTCCTAGAACTAATACGTGAGTTCAGCAAAGCCACAGTAAGCATAGAAACATACAAAAAAATCAACTGTATTTTCTATATACCAGCAATGAATACTTGGACACTGAAATTAAAAACACAATATTTACAATTACTCAAAAGCTGAAATACTTATGTGTAAATCTAACAAAATATTTATAGGACTTGTATGCTTAAAACTACAAAATTCTGATGAAATAAACCAAAAAAAGGTATCTAAATAAATGAAGAGACATACCCTGTTCATGGATTGGAAGGCCCAACATAGTAAAGATGTTAATTCTCCATAAGTTGAATTCCTATCAAAATTCCAGCAAGATTTTTGGAGATACAGACAAGATATTTTCAAAAATTTATATTGGAAGGAGAAAGAACCTTAATAGCTAAAACAATTCTGGAAAAGCAGAATAAAGTTGGAGGAATTAGTCTACCCAATTTCAAGACTTAACTGTATAACAGCCATAATTAAAAAAAAAAAAAAAAGCCATAATTGGCAACCACTAATTTACTTTTCTGTCTCTATAGATTTACCTAAAACAGACATTTAATAGAAACGTCTCTGATAGACATTTAATGTAAATGGAATCACACAGTATGTGGTCTTTTGTTACCGGTTTCTTTCACTTAGCATAATGTTTTTAAGGTTCATCCATGGTGTAATATATATATATATATATATATATAAATATATATCAGTACTTAATTTCTTTTATTCCTGAATACTGTTCCAATGTATGAATATACCACATTTTTTTAATCTGTTTATCAGTTGGTAGACATTAGGGCTGTTTCCACATTTTGACTACTGTGAATAATGCTGCTATGAACAATTGTGTACAAGTTTTTGTGTGGACAGACGTTTTCACTTCTCTTGGGTATATACCTAGGAATGGAATTGTTGAGTCGTACAATTACTCTGTATTTAACCTTTTGTTGAACTGCCAGACTGTTTTCCAAAGCAGCTGCACACCATTTTACATTTTCACAAGAAGTATCTAAGGGTTCCAATTTCTCCACATCCTTGTCAACACTTGTTATTATCTTTTTCTTTCTATCCATCCTCATAGGTGTGAAATGATATCATATTATGTTTTTGATTTGCATTTCCCTGGTGACTAATGATGCTGACCATCTATTCATGTGCTCATTGGCCATTCGTATACCTTCTTTGGAAACTGTTCCTTCATTGCCTATTTTTAAATTGGGTTACTGGTCTTTTTAGTATGGAGTTGTAAGAGTCCTTTATATATTTTAGATACAAGTATATACAAACCCCTTATCAGACATATGATTTAAAAATTTTTTTCTCCCATTCTGTGGGTTGTCTTTTTATTTTTGTTGATGGCATCCTTTGAAGCACAAAAGTTTTTAATTTTGATGATGTCCAGTTTATTTTTTCTGTTTTCTTGTGCTTTTGGTGATCTATTTTTAGGTATATATATTTACTGATTTTTTACTGTTTTATAACTCATTTTCTGAAAGATGTTTAATATTCTCCCCACTCAGATGGTTAAATATTTGTCAGTTTCTCTTAAAATTCTATCAAGCTTGCTTTATATATTTCAAAGCTACATTGTTACATGCATATAAGTTCATGATTATCACATTCTGGGGGTATTTTTTCCTTAAATTATTATGTATTGCTCCCACCAAAGACAGACGATGCTTTAATTTTAAGATAAATTAATCATTCTTACTATTCCAAAGTTTTAAAACAATGTGTCTAGATGTGGAGTGTTTTCTATTTAATCTGCTTGATATTCAGAGTGCACTTTCAATCTGAGGAGTGTGTCTGTAAAAATTATCAGCCACTCTTACTCCAAATATTACTCCAAATATTAGTTTTCCAACTCTCCCTTCATTTCTCTTCTTTAGGAATCCCAATCAGATCTTATATTGGAGGGTCACAAGCTATTCCATGTCTCTATTTCATTTTTGTTTGTTTGTGTCTCTGTGCTACATTCTGTGTGAATTCCCAGGGACACTCTTTGACTGATTTCAGTCTAGAGTTCATTCCATTCATGTCTTTTTTTTTTTTTTTTTTTAATGATTTTTCCTCCAGATTTCTAAGAGGTTCTTCTTCATAGGCGCCCTTTCTTGTCTCATTTCTTCTTCTTTTTTTTTTTTCTTGTGGACCATACTTTATATATTTTAGCATCCTATATTTACTTACTTTACAGTCCTTGACACTTCTCTAGAATTAATTTCATCTGTTATGAATTCAGGTTCCAACTGCTGATTTTGCTAGTTGTTTGTTTGTTTGTTTGTTTAGCATTCAATTTCTTCTAGTGTTTTGGAATTTGGGTTGCTGGCTCATTTCCCTTTTCTTTACCTCTCTGTTCACTCCTCTTCCTACCACTGCTCACAGTACTCACTCCAGAGCCAGGCCTTATAATGATTACTCCAGGCATCTGCCTCAAAGTGATATTAATGATAACGTTAGGAATTAACAAAGTTAGGAGGCAAGGCAGTTCAATTTCTACTCACATAACCATGCCCTATAACTTTTCTTAGAGCCATAGATTTTTTCTGGGGGAAGGGAGGGGTAGACTTTTAGAAGTCATAGCCCCAAGCAGCAATCAGAAGCAGGCTTGTTTGTATATTTACTCTTATCATGAGCGAGGGAGCCCTTCCCCAGCCTCTGGCTTCAAGCAGTGAGCGTGGTTCAGTCTCCCCTCTAACATGAGCACTTCTAGTTCTTGTTAGTCCACAGGCATCAAACTCCAGTGTGCTACCGCTGTTTCCGGACTCAGAGCCCAGCAAGTGTATGGTTTCATTCATGCTCATTATGTTGCATTTTTGCTCTATCTAATTTTATTAGTCTATTTTATTTTCTCTTTTGATATTTCATTGACTATTTCAATGTGTTTTGGAGCATAGAAGTGAGTCAAAGCATGAACTTGCTATACCATCTAGACCAGAAGACTTTGCTTTCTTTAGGGTAAAATTACAAGGTTTTAAACTCAGATCAAATACTATCTTCATCAAATGCTTATGGGGGATGGCAGATATCTGATTTGTTAATTATTCTGACGCAATCCTTTAATTAACTACTGTTTTAGTTATCTAGTCTGTATAACAGAAATACCACAAGTGGATGGCTTTAACAAACAAAAGTTTATTCTTTCGCAGTCTAGTAGGCTAGAAGTCCAAATTCAGGGTGTCACCTCCAGGGGAAGCCTTTCTCTCTGTGTCAGCTCTGGAGAAAGATCCTTGTCATCAATCTTCCCCTGGACTAGGAGTTTCTCAGAACAGGGGCCCCAGGTCCAAAGGATGCACTCTTCTCCTGGCACTATTTTTTTGGTGGTATGATGTCCTCACGTCTCTCTGCTCACTTCTCTCTTTCATATCTCAAAAGACATTGACTTAAAACACAACCTAATCTCATAGATTGAGTCCTACCTCATTAACATAACTGCCGCTGATCCTATCTCATTAACATCATAGTGGTAGGATTTACAACACATAGGAAAATCACATCAGATGACAAAATGGTGGACAATCACACAATCCTGGGAATCGTGGATTAGCAAAGTTGACATACATTCTGGGGGAACACAATTCAATCCATGACAATCACTATAGGGCTTCCTCTTGATCTTCAAACTTGTTCTTTCTGAGCTTTAAGTTTCTGCATCTGTACTTAATGTTTACAGTAGTTGTCTCCTGCATATGTTTAAGACTGTGGTTTGCTCTATTCTTACCAAATATCTAATGGTTTCTCTATCTCTCAATTACACCTCAACATAAAGACAACAAAAATCCTCACAACTGGACCAATAAGCAACATCATGATAAACGGAGAAAAAATTGAGGTTGTCAAGGATTTAATTTTACTTGGATTCACAATCAACATCCATGGAAGCAGCAGTCCAGTCAAGAAATCAAAAGATGTATTGCATTGGACAAATCTGTTGCAAGAGATCTCTTTAAAGTGTCAAAAAGCAAAGATGTCCCCCTGAGGACTAAGGTGCGCCTGGCCCAAGCCATGGTGTTTTCAATCGCGTCATATGCATGCAAAAGCTGGACAATGAATAAGGAAGACTGAAGAAGAATTGATGCCTTTGAATTGCGGTGTTGGCAAAGAATATTGAATATACCACGGACTGCCAAAAGAATGAACAAGTCTGTCTTGGAAGAAGTACAACCAGAATGCTCACTGGAAGCAAGGATGGTGAGACTGCATCTCACATACTTTGGACATGTTGTCAGGAGGGATCAGTCCCTGGAGAAGGACATCATGCTTGGTAAAGTAGAGGGTCAGCAAAAGAGAGGAATACCCTCAAGGAGATGGACTGACACAGTGGCTGCAACAATGGGTTCAAGCATAGCAACGATTGTGAGGATGGTGCAGGATCGGGCAGTGTTTCGTTCTGTTGTGCATAGGGTCGCTATGAGTTGGAACCCACTCGATGGCACCTAACAACAACAGACTCTCAATACTTCACTACAAATTTCAGTCCACTTGAATGGCACCCTTTCTTGTTTTCAAGCTAACAGATATATTTTTAAATATCTTGTTTACTGTTTAAAGGATTTGGAGAAGAAAAAGGATAGGCAGGCATGTGTGTCAGTTTGCCTTCTTGATCCATTCTCCAAGTCACTTCTTCTTCTTACCCAGACACTGTATGCTCAGTAAACATGGCCTAATACTAATGTTAACCTAAGCCAAACATAATTATGAAAGCAGATCTGCTCTTTCAAAAAATTATGTAGGTTGCCTAAGTGCAAACACAAAACTGGGTCTTTATATCAGTTGGTGAAGGATTATTCTTGACACTGATTTCTTCTTCTTCCTGTTATACTTGGAAAATCATAGACCCATATAGTAATAAGGAATTTTTTTAGAATACATGAGTCTTTCCCTAAAGGTATGAAAGTCCTTGAAGGCAGAAATTTTATTTTTTTCATTTCTTCTCCTCATCCATTAATTCACTACACCACTGACTTTAATGTTTCGAAAACATTTCCCCAAACACAGGGCTTTGCACATGCTGTTCCCTATGCCTGGAAAACTGCCCCTTCCGCCCTCCACCAGCCATTGATGGGTCAGATCTCTACTAAAAGTCATTTCTTGAGAGAAGCATTTTCTAAGTATTTAATACAAATCAAGCCTACTAGAGTTTCTGTCATGTCCTTAGCCCTTCCTTCAAAGTAATTTCACAGTTTACAAATGTATATTTTTTATATGATATATTTTTAGGGTTAAACAGATTTCATTATTATAGAACTTCCTAGTGTTTATAATATTTAATGTATTTGATAAAATATTTCCCAAATCTAATTTGACCATCACTGGATGCTTCATGGGAATAATATTTCTTGGGACTCTCAGAATATTTAGACCAGGAATTCTCAAACTGGAATCACCTGGGGAGCTTTTGAAACATATCCATGCTAGAACCCCTTCGAAGACCAATCATATTTGAGTCTTTGCATGAGGAGCTCAAGCAGAGGTATTTTTCAAGGGCTATTAGGTGATTTAATGTGCAACCAGCCTGATAATGTGCAGGTATGTTTTTAATATCTGCCCCACCAGACTGCAAGCCTCATGTGCGAAGGGATTTCTTTTTCATCTCTATATCCCTAGTACTTGGCACAGGGCCCAGCATGTATATAGTAGCTCCTCCAGTAACTAATTCATTCATTAACTAGAAAATTAGTACCACCTATTTTATTCGGGCTCTGTTCTAGGCAGTGGGGAGATAGCTACAAGCAAAAGAGACAAAATTCCTTGTTTTTGTGGAAGCTTGCATTCTATGGAATAATAGTAACATGTATCAAGTGATAACTACATGCCAGGCCTTGTTCTAACAACTTCATATATGTTAACCCATTTAGTCTTCAAAATAAATTTTTAGGTGATATTATTACCCCTAATATACGATCCCACCACTTTTCTGTCAGTTTGTTGTACTGTGATGACTTGCCTATTGCTAAGATGCTGGAGCTGTGCCACCAGTAATTAAAATACCAGCAAGGTCACCCACGGCGAACAGGTTTCAGTGGAGCTTCCAGACTAAGACAAACTAGAAAGAAGGACTTGATGATCTACTTCTGAAAAAATTGGCCAGTGAAAATCTTATGAATAGCAGCAGAGCGTTGTATGATACAGTGCTGGAAGACGAGCCCCTCGGGTTGGAAGGTACTCAAAATACAACTGAGGAAGAGCTGCCTCTTCAAAGTAGAATCAACCTTAATGACACGGATGGAGTAGAGCTTTCAGGACCTTCATTTGCTGATGTGGAGTGACTCAAAATAAGAAGAAACAGCTGCAAACATCCATTAATAATTGGAACATGGAATGTATAAAGTATAAATTTACGAAAACTGGAAGTCATCAGAAATGAAAAGGAACTCATAAAGACGGATATGCTAGGCATCAGTGAGTTGAAATGGACTGGTGTTGGACTTTTTGAGTTGGACAATCATATGGTCTACTATGCCAGGAATGACAAATTGAAGAGGAATGGCATAGCATTCATCATCAAAAAGAACATTTCAAAATCCATCCTGAAGTACAATGCTGTCAGTGATAGGATAATATCCATATGCTTACAAGGAAGATCAGTTAATACAACTATCATTCAAATTTAAGTACCAACCGCTAATGCCAAAGATAAGGAAATTGAAGATTTTTAGCAACTTCTTCAGTCTAAAATTGATCAACCATGCAATCAAGATACATTGATAATTATTGGTGATTAGAATGCAAAAGTTAGAAACAAATAAGAAGGATTAGTAGTTGGAAAATATGGCCTTGGTGATAGAAACAACACTGGAGATCACTTGATAGGATTTTGCAAGACCAGTGACTTATTCATTGCAAACACCTTTTTTCAACAACATAAATGGTGGCTACACATGTGGACCTCACCAGATGGGATATAAAGGAACCAAATCAACTACATCTGTGGAAAGAAACAATGGAGAAGCTCAATATCCTCAGTCAGAACAAGGCCAGGGCCAGTTTTGGAACACATCAATTGCTCATATGCAAGTTCAAGTTGAAGAAAATTTTAAAAAGTATGTGAGAACCCAAATATGACCTTGAGTAATATCCCACCTGAACTTACAAACCATCTCACAAATAGATTTGATACATGGAACACTAATGACTGAAGACCAGACAAGTTGTGGGATAACATCAAGGATGTCATACATGAAGAAAGCAAAAGGTCATTAAAGAGACAGGAAAGAAACAAAAGACCAAAATGAATGTCAGAATAGACTCAAAAAGTTGCTCTTGAAAGCAAAAGCGAATGGAAGAAATGATGAAATAAAAGAGCTGAACAGAAGATTTCAAAGGGCTACTTGAGAAGACAAAGTAAAGTATTATAATGACACGTGCAAAGACCTGGAGTTAGAAAACCAAAAGGGAAAAAAAAACACATTTGCCATTTCTCAAGCTGAAAGAACTGAAGAAAAAATTCAAGCCCCAAGTTGCAATAGTGAAGGATTCTATGGGCAAAATATTGAGCAACAAAGGAACCATCAAAAGAAGATAGAAGGAATACACAGAGTCGCTATACCAAAAAGAATTGGTCAATGTTCAACCATTACAGGAGGTAGCATATGGTTAAGAACCAATGGTATTGAAGGAAGACATCCAAGCTGCCCTGTAGGCAATGGTGAAAAACAATATAGGAACTGACAGAATACAAACTGAGATGTTTTAATAAATGGATGCAGCACTGGATGTGCTCATTAATCTAAGCCAAGAAATTTGGAAAACAGCTACCCGGCCAACCTACTAGAAGAGATCTATTTGTGCCCATTCCAAAAGACGGTGATTCAACAGAATATGGAAATTATTGAACAATATCATTACTATCATAAGCAAGTAAAATTTTGCTGAAGATCTTTCAAAAGTGGCTGCAACAGTACATTGACTGGGAACTACCAGAACTATCAGAAGAGGACGTGGAACCAAAGGTATCAATTCTGCTGTAAGATGAATTCTGGTTGAAAGCAGAGAATCCCAGAAAGATGTTTACCTGTGTTTTATTGACTATGCAAAGGCATTCGACTGTGTGGATCATACCAAATTAAGGATAACATTGCAAAGGATGGGAATTCCAAAACAATTAATCGTGCTCATGAGAAACCTGTACATAGACCAAGAGGCAGTTGTTCTAACAAAACAAGGGGATACTGCATGGTTTAAAATGAGGAAAAGTGTGTGTCAGGGTAGTATCCTATCGCCACACTTATTCAATGTGTATGCTGAGCAAATGATCCAAGAAGCAGGACGATATCAAGAACAAAGTGGCATCAGGATTGGAGGAAGACTCATTAACAACCTGCGATATACAGATGACACAACCTCGCTTGCTCAAATTGAAGAAGACTTGAAACACTTACTGATGAAGATCAAAGACTACAGCCTTCAGTATGGGCTACATCTCAATGTAAAGAAAACAAAAATCCTCACAACTAGACTAAAAAGCAACATCATGATAAATGGAGAAAATACTGAAGTTGTCAAGGATTTCATTTTACTTGGATGCACAATGCCCAGGGAAGCAGTGGTCAAGAATCAAATGATGTCACCAAAGAAAGCATTCAGGTGGTGAACAAATGAGAAAATGCTCACAACCATTAGCCATTAGAGAAATGCAAATCAAAACCACAATGAGACACCATTTCACCCCAACATTACTGACACTAATTTAAAAAAAAAAAAAACAGGAAATAACAAATATTGGAGAAGTTGCAGGGAGACTGGAGCTCTTATGCACTGCTGGTGGTGATGTAAAATGGTACAACCACTATGGAAAATGATATGGCACCTCCTTAAAAAGCTAGAAATAGAAATACCATATGATCCAGCAGTCCCACTCCTTAGCAATATATCCTAGAGAAATAAGAGCTGTCACATGAATAGCCATATGCACACCCATGTTTACTGCAAAATTATTCACAACAGCAAAAACCTGGAAACAGCCTAAGTGCCCATCAACAAATGAATGGATAAGGGATTTATGGTACGTGCATGCAATGGAATACTATGCAACAATAAAGAACAATGATGAATCCACGGAACATCTCACAACATGGATGAATCTGGAGGGCATTATGCTGAGTGAAATAAGTCAATCACCAAAGGACAAATATTGTATGAGACTACTATTATAAAAACCCAAGAAAAGGTTTACACACAGAAAAAAGCAATCTTTGACGTTTACGAGAAGGAGGGGTAGGCAAGAGAAATTACTAACTAGATAGTAGACAGGTGTTAACTTTGGTGAAAAGGAAGACAACACACAATACAGGGAAAGTCAATACTTGACCAATGCAAAGCCACAGAAGCTTCCTAGACACATCCTGACACCTTGAAGGACCAAGTTACTGGGGCTGAGGGCTGAGGACCATGGTCTTGGGGACATGTAGGTCAATTGGCATAACATAGTTCATAAAGAAAATGTTCTGCATCCTACTTTGGTGGGCAGTTCCTGGGCTTTTAAAAGCTTGCAAGTGGCTCTCTAAGATACATCTATTGGTCCCATCAAGTTTGGAGCAAAGGAGAATGAATAAAGCCAAAGACAAAAAAAAATATTAGTCCAAAGGACTAATGGACCAGCCTGAGGCTAGAAGAACAAGATGGTGCTCGGCTGCCACTACAACCTCTCTGACAGGGATTACAACAGAGGGTCCCTGACAGAGCGGGAGAAAAATACAGAACAAAATTCAAATTCACAAAAAAAGACCAGGTTTACTAGTCTGACAGACACTGGAGGAATCCCCAGGACTACGGTCCCCAAACACCCTGCTAACTCAGAACTGAAACCACTCCTTAAGTTTACCTTTCAGCCAAAGATTAGACAGCCTATAAAACAAACAACACAAGTGAGGAACGTGCTTCTTAGTTCAATCAAGTATACAAGACCAAATGGACAACACCTGCCCAAAAGCAAAGATGAGAAGGCAGAAAGGGACAGGAAAACTGAACAAATGGACAGGGAGAACCCAGGGTGGAAAGGGAAAGGGAGAGAGTGCTGCTGACACATTGTGGGAATTGCAACCAATGTCATAATACAATTTGTGTATAAATTTTTTAATGAAAAACTAATTAGTGCTGTAAACTCTCGCCTAAAGCACAATAAAATAATCGAACAATATATGGCATTGGGCAAATCTGCTGCAAAAGACTTCTTTAAAGTGTTCAAAAGCAAAGATGTCACTCTGAGGAGTAAGGCGTGCCTGACCCAAGCCATGGTATTTTCAATCACCTCATATGCATGCAAAAGCTGGACAATGAATAAGGAAGACCTAAGAAGAATTGATGCCTTTGAGTTATAGTGTTGCTAAAGAATATTGAATATACCATGGACTGACAGAAGAATGAAGAAATCTGTCTTGGAAGAAGTACAGCCAGAATGCTCCTTGGACGTGAGGAAGGTGAGACTTCATCTCACATACTTTGGACATATTATCAGGAGGGACCAGTCCCTGGAGAGGGACATCATCCTTGGTAAAGTAGAGGGTCATGAAAGATAGGAAGACCCGCAAAGACATGGATTGATTGACACAGTGGATGTAACAATGGGCTCAAGCATAGCAACGATTGTGAGGATGATGCAGGACCAGGCAGTGTTTCATTCTGTTGTACATGGGGTCACTATGAGTTGGAACCAACTCGAAAGCACCTAACAACAACAATATCCAAACCAAAAAAAAAAAAAACCCAAACCTGTTACCGTAGAGTCAATTCCGACTCATAGCAATCCTATAGGACATAGTAGAACTGCCCCATACAGTTTCCATTGAGGGACCGGTGGATTCCAACTGCCGAGCTTTTTGGTTAGCAGCCGAGCTCTTAACCCCTGCACCACCAGAGCTCCAACAATATATGTTTGTTAAAATTGAAGCCCAGAAGGTTAAGAAACTTGTCCAAGGTCACAGTAAGTCTGGCATAGCAAGGACTTGAACCCAGGCAGTGTTGCCCTAATGTGCATGCTCTAACCGCTATGCAATCCTGGGTTATAAAACTTCTCTGAATGAATTAAAAACAAATGCATGCATCGGTCTCTGAATGCTCCAGAGCCTAGTGAAGTATCCAGTTCAAGACAGTGAGCCAGTCATCTGGTCTGATCTTCCATCTTCTGCTCTACTTCCTCCTGTCCCTTGGAGGGCGTCTTCCAGCCTTTGAATAGCTCTATAACAAACAAGGGACACCTCACTAGGGCAGATTTGTCCATTGTTCAGTAGGAGTTTCTAATCCTTATGGGTCATTTCTTTCATTTTAAAATCAGATTTGAATTACCTTCAATTTTAATTCAATGGTTAGCTAAAAAAAAAAAAAAAAACCTACTGCCGTCGAGTTGATTTCAACTCATAGCGACCCTATAGGACAAAGCAGAACTGCCCCCTAAGGTTCCCAAGGAGTGAATGCCTGGTGGATTTGAACTGCCAACTTTTTGGTTAGCAGCCGTACCTCGTAACCACTATGCCACCAGGGTTTCTGATGGTTGGCTGAGTCGTGGATAAAATAAATATCCTGCGACACTGCAGAATCCTATTGTTGTTGTTAGGAGCCTTTGAGTCTGCTCTGACTCATGGTGGCTGCATGTACAACATAATGAAACGTTGCCCAGTCCTTTGCCAGCTTCATGATGGTATGTTTGAATTCATTGTTGTTTCCATTACGTAGTGCCTTCCAACCTAGGGGACTCATCTTCCAGCACTATATCAGACAATATTCCGTTGTGACCCGTAGGGTTTCCATTAGCTAATTTTCAGAAGTAGATTGCCAAGCCTTTTTTCCTCATTTGTCCTAGTCTGCGAGCTCCTCTGAAACCGGTTCACCATGGGTGACCCTGCTGGTATTTGAAATACTGGTGTCATAGCTTTCAGCATTGTAGAATACGCAAGCCACCACAGTGTGACAAACCGACAGACATGTGGTGTAGGCACCCCATGGAGGCCCCTAATCTTCCCAAAACATTTTACTTGGATCCACAATCAACATCCACAGAAGCAGCAGTCCAGAAATTGGACGACATATTATGTTGGGCAAATCGTTAAAAAGCAAAGATGTCACTTTAAGGACTAAGGTGCCCTGACCCAAGCCATGGTATTTTCAATCACCTCATATGCATGCAAAAGCTGGACAATGAAAAAGGAAGATCAAAGAAGAATTGATGCCTTTGAGCTATGGTGTTGGCAAAGAATATTGAATATAACACAGGCTGCCAGATGAACAAACAAATCTGTCTTGGAAGAAGTACAGCTAGAATGCTCCTTGGATGCAAGGATGGCAAGACTTTCTCTCACAGACTTTGGACGTGTTATCAGGAGAGACCAGTCCCTGGAGAAGGGCATCATGCTTGGTAAAGTGGAGGGTCAGCAAAAGAGAAGACCCTCAGTGAAACAGACTGACACAGTGGCTGCAACAACGGGCTCAAGCATAGCAAAGATTGTGAGAGTGGAGCAGGACTGGGCAGTGTTTTGTTCTGTTGTACAAAGGGTTGCTATGAGTCAGAACCAACTCAAGGGCACCTAACAAGGAATAATGAGGAGTCTGTGAAACATAAGATGGAAGAATCTGGAGGACACTGTGCTGAGTGAAATAAGTCAATCACAAAAGGACAGATATTGTATGGTCTCTTTTTTATTAAAAGTCAAGAGTAGGTATACACACAGAAAGCAATGTTCTTTGATGGTTAGCAGGTATGGGATGGGGAGGTAGGGGAAATCACTGTCTAGATAGTAGACACATACATATGGCATATATGAGTATATGGGTGTGCATGTATAGGTGTATCTTTATAGGCATATGTTTATACATGTTTATGTGCACTGCATATATATTCACATATATAATAAACCACATAGAGGGCATAGTTACAGATACTTCTTAGACATAACCAAACACATTGCAGGATTGGTTTACTGGGTTTGAAGGCTTGGGACCATAGTCTCATGGGACAATTCAGTCAATTGGCATAACATAGTTCCTAACGGTAATGTTCTATATCCTACTTTTGGGTCTTAAAAGCTTGTGAGCAGCCATCTAAGATACAACTATAGATCTCCATTCGTCTGGAACAAAAGAGAATGAAGGAAACTAAAGACTCAAAGAAGAAATTAGTGCACGGGACTAATAGCCCACATGAGCCAGCTTCATCTAGCCTGAGACCAGATGAACTAGATGGTGCCTGGCTACCACTACCGATCATTCTGACCAGGGACACAATAAAAAGTCTTGGATAGAAAGGGAGAAAAATGGAGAACAAAACCCAAATTCCTAAAAAAGGCCAGACTTATTGGACCATTAGAGACTAGAGAAACCCCCGAGACTATTACCCTAAGAAACTCTTTGAATTTGGAACTGAAGCCACCCCCAGCTTCACCTTTCAGCCAAATAATAGACTGGCTTATAAAATAAACAATAACACCCATGAATACTGTGCTCCCTTAATTTATCAACTATATGAGACCAAATGGTCAACATTTACCCTAAAACAAAGATGAAAAGCTTTGGAACGGCAGGGACGCTAGACTAATGGAAACAGAACAAACAGAATGGAAATAATGAGAATGTTGACACATTGTGAAAAATGTAACCAATATCATGGAACAATTTGTATAAAAATTGTTAAATGGGAACCTAATTTTCTTTATATATATATACATTATTGTACTTTAAGTGAAAGTTTATAGCTCAAGTTAGTGCCTCATACAAAAATTTTTACACACATTGTTATGTGACCCTAGTTGCTTTCTCTGTAATGTGACAGCACACTCCTCCTTTCCACCTGAATTTCCCATGTTCATTCAACCAGCCTTCTCATTTCACCTCCAGACAGGAGCTGCCCATTTAGTCTCATGTATCTACCTGAACTAAGAAGCACACTCTTCATGAGTATCATTTTATGTCTTATAGTCCAGTCTAATCTTTGTCTGAAGAGTTGGCTTCGGGAATGGCTTTAGTTCTGGGTTAACAGAGAGTCCGGGGGCTATGTCTTCCAGGATTCCTCCAGTCTCAGCCAGACCAATAAATCTGGTCTTTTTACTAGAATTTGAGTTCTGCACCCAAGTTTTCTCCTGCTCTGTCAGGGGCTCTCTGTTGTGGGGAACCTAATTTTCTATGTAAACTTTCACCTAAAACACAATGAAATATTTTTTAAAAAAGAAAAAAAATGGCATAATATTTACTGTTGTCTATCATTGTGCCAGGTACTTTCGTATGTGAAATTTTCCTAAAAATGTCCCCATACCAATTCTAGCTTTGACCTCCTGAGCACCCAGAAAAAGTCTTCTGATAGCAGCTCTTCAAATGTTTGAAATGTGTTGTCACGTCCCTCTCTCCCTCCTTAGTTCATTTTGTTCCAAGCTAACTATTCCCTGTTCTTTTCATTGCCTTTCATAAAACAGAGTTTACAGACCTCATGATGGGCTTCCCTCATTTGAGACCATTCTAGAACATGACTCTTCCTCCTAAGAAGACCAGTTGAACAAGGTCTTCAGTCTGTGGCCTGAGCATCACTGATAGCACTAGAACTGAATCTTTGGCCATTTACACTATATCCCCTGAGGAATCTGCCTAAGATTATTCTTACCTAAGATTGCTACATGGAAACGTCCACTCTAAAGTTCAGCGTTAATCCCATCTTTAGACGTGCCCTTCCCTTCCTCCAAGCTTCCTTATCTGCTGATAAACTCCTGTTCATTCTTCAAAGCTTTGTTCAGGTATCACTTTGTCATAAAAGCATCACTGACCCCCACCTCCACCCCCACCCAGACAGACTCGTCTAGTTACATCCTCTGTTTAACACTTCAGTGCCTTATAAACACTATTTTTATTGAACATATTAGACATTTATTTGCATCTATTTGCATGTCTATCTATATGGACAACTTGAGTCTGAAAAAAAATTGTGTCTTATTCACTCTCATCTCCTTGGTGCCCAGTGCCTGGCTAAATGTTGAAACTGAACTAATTTCTAGATGAGAAAGAACTTTGAAAGCCAAAATTCTGTGTAAAGAGGAAAATTTAAGAATAGATATTATTGCTCATAATTATTCAGCAAACACATGGAAGGCTTCAGTTAGCAATGTAGGCAGAACAAAGATTTCTGCCCTCAGGGAACTTACAGTCAAGCAGTCATTCACACATTTGTTCATTCATTTGCTCATCATTGAACAAACACTTTCTAAGTTTCTGCTGTGTGCCAGGCACTTTGCTAGTCACTGTAGATGCGGCAGTGGACAATGCTGTAACGGAGCTCCTCACCCACTGGTGAAGGAACTTACTAACATCTAATTATCCATGCCTTTACCAGTCAACAGCTAGGGATTAAGTGCTTGTTACCTACCTGATGAGAGGCATTGGTGGTTTAGTGGCAGTATTCTTGCCTTCCATGCAGGAGACCCAGCCAATGTACCTCGTGCACAGCCACCACCTGTCTGTCAGTGGAGGCTTACCTGTTGCTGTGATGCTGAACAAGTTTCAGCAGAGCTTCCAGACTAAGACAGACTAAAAAAGGCCTGGCGATGTACTTCCAAAAATCAGCCAATGAAAACGGTATGGACCACAACGGTCCAATCCACAACCAATCTTGGGGATGGTGCAGGACCAGACAATGTTTCATTCCACTGTTCACGGGGTCACTATGAGTTGGCAGCCAACTCAACAGCAGCTAACAAGGTGTGAGGCACTGTGTACGTGAAAATGAACATGATCACATAGTCCCCTTGTTTATAAGGCTTAGAGGTTAGTGGGGGATGCAAAGCTCACCAACATAAGAATTCCCTTCAGAGTATAAAGAAAGTAAAGCCTGTCATTGACCCAAAGTGTTGAGGCTGGAGTTTTTAACTGGCTTGCTCCACTACTCTCTTTTATTGAGCCTCACCTCTCACCCCCTTCCTTTATAAGTACTTCACGGTTCTCTTCTCGGACCCCCTAGGCTCTCCTGACCTGCAGTTCCATCCGTCTGTCTTATGCTGGCTCCTCCAAGCTCACTGTCTTCAACACATTTGCCATGGCAAGTTTCTGCAAAGGTGATCACATCGCCAACTGAGCAGAGCAGCTTATTACTCCCTCCTCCCCACACACACCCCTCAGGAACTTTGGAGCCATGAAGCCTGTTGGCGGAGAGTGAGGCCCACCAGGCAGCTCTTCATTGCCACAGAACTGTGAGATTCCTCTCCACACTTCCTTCTGGGGAAAAGTTAGCCTGCCAATCG
Organism: Elephas maximus indicus; assembly: GCF_024166365.1. Lineage (NCBI taxonomy): Eukaryota > Metazoa > Chordata > Mammalia > Proboscidea > Elephantidae > Elephas > Elephas maximus. The sequence continues at coordinate 37,711,784 of NC_064837.1, read as the reverse complement.
AGATTTAACAGTGGAGCAAAGCACAGTGACATGCCAAGCCTCACCGTTCCCACCCCCCTGCAACCAACCCCATCACCACCTCTTACCGCCATCCCCACCCCTGGACTGAACAAGCTGTATCACTTACCCCCTGGGAGCCTGGCAGTTGCTGAGCCCAGACGCCACAGGGGCTGGTGAGCTTCCAGCGGCCACAGAGGCAGGTCTTCACTCAAGGCAGACGCCGACTCAAGCGCAGCTCTGTCGATGACTGTCAACTTGGCACACACCTGGCACTGAAAATGATGAGCCACTTTCTGGGCCACCTTCTCCCTGTAGAGATTTTCTCTTGATTCCTTCTTGGCCAGATCCCTGTGCAGCATTATAGTTTGTCAATAGCCCGCGACTGCTTTCTAGAATTTCTCTCCAGGAGAAAGTGTGTTTTTCTAAGAAATAGGTGTTCTAGCCTGAAGGCTAATTTCATGTGAGGGCTCAATAAGGAAACAAAAATAATCACCCTCAAGTCTGGAAGGTGAGGGGCCTCTCTGCTCCCCGAAGAGTGCTTCCTTTTGGGAGGTAGGAGGCGGGGGTGGTCCTTTGTGTTTTTTTAATACAATTTTCCCAATTATAAAAACAAGACATGCTCCTTGTATCAGCCAAGGTCCCAGCAGGAAACAAAAGCCACACTCAGCTTGAATTTTTAAGAAATTTTAACGAAGGGATTATTTACAGAGAGGTGAGCAGGGTTAATGAATGGACAAGAAGCATGTGGGCCTAGCAACTGTGGGAAGTTGTTACCACCCCTACACTTGAAGGGGAGAGGGGTAAGAGCTGTGGGGGAGGGGCTACCAGTCCAGAGCTGCTGTGTTAAAGGACACAACCACCGCCAGAACTGAGGCACTGCCTCAACCCAACTAGAAGCCAGAGGGCCAGGAGGCCTGAGTAATGCAGTCTGTAGGGGCTGGCCTCCAGGACACATAGAACATGACAGAGAAGGTCAAAAATCGTTCTGGAGCAGAAGGGGAACCAACAGAAAAGCCAAGTACAGTTATAGAATGTTGGAAAGAACTAACAATTTAAAAGAAGTAAAGAATTACTCTTAGTCCTACAACCCAAAGAAATCCACTGCTTTGAGGAACTTCCAGTTTTTTGTTTTTTTTTTTTTTAATATATTTACTACAAAGTTGAGATCATATGTTTAATAACAGTGAACATTTGTTGAGCCTGTGCCATGTACCAGGTACACTATCAGAGCTTTAAGAGCACTGCTTCTTCTAAACCTTACAGAGCCCTATGAAATGGGTATTATTATTATCCCCTCCTCATGAATGAGGAAACGAAAGTAAAGAGAGGTTCTTGCTGAAGGCCCTGCAGGCAGTATACACTGGAGTCAAATTTAAACTCCAGAACTCCTGCTCTTAATGACTACTCTGTACCACCTGCTTTTTCACTTAACATCAACATGTCCTTGTGTTACGGCTTGTGCTTTGGAAGCGTTGTTTTAATCCACAGGTGATATTACATGGAATGTATCACCACGCGTATTATTCTTCTTCAGTCATTGGATACTCCAGCTGCTTCCCTTCTTTCTTTTCCTTTTTACGATTTTAAATGCCGCTTTCATGAACATTTCTGAATTTAGAGTTTGTCCTACATTTTGGATGATTTCTTTTTTAAAAAGAGAGTTCTAATAGTGTTCCTTCCATTTTAAAATCAGACTTGATTTTTCTATGGTTTCGAGTCACATAATTGCAGATTGTTAAGTGTAGCCTTAGGGAATAATATCAAAACTCTCCTATTCTACCACCCCACCCCACATTCAGTGGGGGGGGAAACAAAATTAAGGAAGGTGGGGGAAGCATAATGAGTCAAGGAGCTCTAATTTTAACAAGAAATGGCATTGAAATAGGTTGAAGATCCATCACCCCCACTTAATCCTACTGCCCCCAGGGTTAAATGGAAAAGTGTTCACGAATGTCAAGTGCAGAGCACACAGGAAGTATACCATACACGTTAACTGAATGTAACAGGGTCTAAATTGGGTTGAATCTAAATAAATAGAGTTGTATTTCTTCCGTTCTAATCAACCATTTTCACTTCTGCTGAAGTGTGTGCTCAGGAGTATTAGTGACGGATAGAAACAAGTCATCAAGCAAACGTAAGTAAAACTGCTCACGGCCAGAGAGGAGCTGTCCATTAACACAGGAAGGATTTAGGCTATTCTACGAAGTGCCTGAAATTCTAAAAAAGTGCACTCTGTTTAGGGAACTTCATCCCACTCTTCAGAACAGTATTTGATGAACCATTCGAGAAAGATGAGATAAATGCTTCTTTAAATAATACCTAGCATCATTGGCAAGTGTTTCTCAGAATCTTGTATTTGTTCTATGCGATATGCTGACTACAGCATGGTACAAATTAAGTCAAAGCAACGCATCCTCCGGGAGCCCATGATCCGTGAAGGGATAGCACTGGTGGAAATGTTGGTAGCAGAGCATGGGTTTGCAGGAAGAGGGCATAAGACAGTGAAAGCATCCCTAGGCAGAAAGTCGGAAGGCTGTTGTTCTAGCCCTGGCTTTGTTCTAGCTAGCTGGGTGACCTCCTTAGGTAAGTCACGTCTCTTCTTCAAGTCTCAGTTCCCTCCTCTGCAGACACAAGAGAATAAGACTGGATCAGTGGTTTTCAGACTGATCCATGGAAACTTAAGTCACCATGGCGGTGCCGCAGGGACAACATGGTGGGTGGTAGTGGCAGGCGTTGGGACTGAACAGAGGCCCCTAACTGGTCTCCCCAACTCCAGCCTTGCTTAGCCCCAGTGTGCCTTCCACACTGCTACCAGTGTTCTCGGTTTAAAACTCAAATCAGTTCATGTTACAACCTGGCTCTTTCCCAATACATCTCCATCATCTTCAAGATAAAATGCAAACAATTTAGCAGGCATAGAAGGCCCTTCATTAGATGTTCTCTGTTTATTTCAGCAGCCTCATCGCTTAGTACATGCCCTCTTCAAACTTCTTATTCTGGTCATATTCAACCATTACTTCCAAGGAGGACTTCCCAGTCCTCACAGTCTAAATTAGGTATTCCTGTTATAATCTCTTAGGGAACTATGTGATTTTCCCTCATAGTCCTTATCCCAGTTTGTAATTATATCTTTATCCATATATTTTTTTTATAATGTCTGGTTCTCTCTCTAGACTCCATTCTCCATGAGGGCAGGGACTGTGCCTATTATAAACCCAATGGCTAGTGCAGTGCCTGGCACATGGTATATATTCTGAATAAATGAATGGTTTCACACTTCTCATATCTGGCCTGGGAGGTGTCGTAAACCTGGAGATGGTTGGTTACAGTAAATCACACATAATATTGTCTTTCTCTTCATTATTATACCAAGTGAAAAGAACTAGCTCTGAGTTCCTGACTCTGCCCTGACTTCTTTCTAACTGTATGATATTGGGCACAGAGGTCACAACTTCTCTGAGCCTCAGTTTACTCCTCAGTAAAATTACTAGATTGGTTTATAAATCTCTCAGGCATGCTCCTGCTCTAACAGTCTATGATTTCATGGTTCATTCTCTTTCTCAATCTAGAGAGGGTTAGATACAGCTGACCATTCTGCATAGATTTAGAACTCAATAGCATAGGGTTAGTCTATGAGAACGAACAAGCTCTCTGGTGAAGGGAGATGTCAGAGAATATTCTGAAAGGTGCATGAATTGGAAAAGATACAGGTCTAAGAAACAAGTCATCACTCTGCCACCTACTAGTTTCATGATCTTGGGAAACCATGTCACCTCCTCAGAGCTTCAGTTTCTTCATATACAAAATAAAGACAGTAGTACATGTTCCAGCTGCCCCCTGTGACATTATGAGGCTCAGATCAAATAAGGTAATGTAAGTTAAAATGCTGTGTAAATTTAATGTGCTATATAAGTTTAAGATGCTACTATCATCATCATCGTTATTACTGTTAGGTGCCATTGAGTTGATCTCGACTCATAGCAACCCAGCGTAACAGGGTAGAACGGCCTCATAGGGTTTCCTAGGCTGTAACCTTTACAGCAGCAGATTGCCAGGACTTTTCTCCGGTGGAGCCACTGGGTGGGTTTGACCTACCAACCTTTTGGTTATCAGTTCAGCACTTAACCATTGCACCACCAGGCCTCGTTTCATTATTATTAACCCACTGCCACCAAGTCGGCTCCAACTCATGGCAACCCCATAGGGTTTCCAAGGTTGTAAATATCTACTGAAGCAGACTGCTACATCTTTTTCCCACAGAGTACTGGTGGTTTCGAACCACCAACTTTTTGGTTAGCAGATCACTTTAACCACTGTGCTACCAGGGCTACTTTTCATTGTTATCAGGTTAACATAAAGCATGATATTAAAAGATTATACAGCCAAAATAATTAAGCAGTGCAGTAGTGATAGATAAATAGACCAATGGATTAGAAGGGAAAACCCAGAAGAAGCTCCAAATACAGGAACTTAGTATAAGTGATATCACACATCAGTGGGGAAAAGATGTACAATTCAATAAATGACTTCATTTGGCAACTACTGGATAGCCATCTGAAAAAAACACTGGATTCATGTCTCAGGATGAATTTATCCCGGGATAAATTATCAAAGGACCAAAGTTTTCAATGTAAAAATAAAATCAGAGAAGTCCCAGAAGAAAACATGGAAGAATTCCTTTATAATTAGAGTAGGAAAGGCCTTTCTAACCATGGTTCCAAATCTAGAATAAATTAAACTTCTTTTTTTTAAAAAAAAAAAAAAAAAACCTTCTGCAAAAACAACTATAAGCAAAGAAGAAGGGTTTTCATACAACAGACAAAAGCTAATCTTCCTAAAGTATGAATAACTCTTGAAGTCTATAAGGAAAATTGAGGGAAGGATATGAACAGATAGCTCACGGAGATGGAAACACAGATGGCTCCTAAGATTATAAAAAGATGTTCGACCTCATTCATTATAAAAGAAATGCACCTTAAAACTAACCTGAAGTATCACATTTCACCTTTCAGATTGGCAAAAGTTTAATACACGTTCTGTAGTTAAAGCCCTAAAAAAAGTCACTCTCATATAATACTGGTGAAAATGTAAATCTTTATGATACTTATGGAGAGCAGTTGGGCAATATATATCAAAGTTACATGCATATAACCTTTAACTCAACAATTCTAATTTGGGGTATTTATCGCACAGATATACTTCGAGATGCGTGAAATGGCATGTATAGAGGGTTATTCATACCAATAATGTTTGTAAGAGTAAATTGCATCCCACGCAGTTTATAAATATCAGAATGTCGAGCAATAGAGGACTAGTTAAATGAATTCATACAATGAAGCTATAAAAAAGAATGCAAAATCTCATTATGTATTGATATGGAAAGATCTCTAAGAGAAATTAAGTTTTGAAAAAACTTAATTGGAAGTATACATATTATATACCTTTTTTGGAAAATGGCGTGAGTAGGTTTTTTTTTTTTTTTAAGAATCTATATTCGTATTTGCTTGAGTAGAAATCGGGGAACTGGGCAGATGACAGACAAGCAATTGAGGAAGACTTATGGCTGTATAACTGTTTATACCTTTTGGCTTCTGAACCACGTGAATCTTTTCAAAACATCAAATTTAATAAAAAGGATCAAAAGCAAAAATAAAATTCATGTGATATGGGGGAAGTAAAGTGACTTAAGAGAAGAAAAAGCCGTGGAAAAAAGATAAATCAGACAGAAAGCTGCCTTAAAGATACAGTCATTAAGCAAAAGGTACAGGCACTCAAAAAGGGAAAACCAAATAGAGAGAAGCTCTCATCCCATGCCTGGAGAAGAAAATATGCAAGATATACCTGAAAGAAGAGAAAACAAGAACAAAAATTTTATGTAACTTTCCCAGGGCTTCAAACCAGTTTGAACCAGTCATGGTTGACTAAGCGAAAACAAAAAAGACCCAAATTTTTAAAATTTGGGTGATCTAGAGCCATGACCAGAATGGGAAAAATTATGGGTCAATGCCTGGAATGCAAGACTCCAGAGAGGCATAGTGAGCCCCTTCAGGAGCCTGATGCATGAGATTGGATTATTGTCAGGACTACAGAGAGAGACACACATTCAAAGCAGCACGGTCGGCTGCCATCTCTGAGCTGGGCACCACTGCTTCCAACTCTGTGCAGAATCCCACAGCCAAGAGATCTGGTTGCCATGCAACACGTACGCTGCCCTTGTTTTCTAACAGAGAGATTAAGTTTCTAGCAGGGTTTTGACCCATAATTTTTCCTGTTCTGGTTGTGGTTCCAGATCACCCACATTTTAAAAATTTGGGTCTGTTCTGGTGTCACCTTCTCAGCCACAACTGAAGTGGGAAGAACTAGTTCAAACCCCTGAGATTTCCAGTGTTTTTCCTGACAAACAGGAGAAAACAATGCAGTAAGCCAAAGTGGGGAAATTATTTCAAATATTTCAGGAAGAAAGGAAAAAAAAAATCTTTTGCTATCATTTTTGTGACCGTAGGGGATGAATTTCATGGAGCAGGCTCCCTATACTAAATGAAATAATAAATTTCTCCAAAGAAGTCTTTTGTAATGCTTATTTAAGCTATCAGGAAAGTGAAGAGTCTTAAATGACAAGGGTGTTTACATATTTAATTTTTGTGTAACATTAGAACCATAAAAGCTCCCTCTTTAAGATGGGGAATATGTGACACATGCAGTTAATTTCCACATTAAATTATTGAATGAAAAATACACACATTATCCACTGCAACTCCAGGTCAGATTTTATTGCTTTTGGCCAAGGGTTTTTGTAAGACTTAAAGGCAAAGAGCAGGTACGGTGTGATCTCAGATATAAGTTATAGAGTTAGAATGAGGTTCTGAGTGGGAAAATACTTAGTATTTCTGAGGTAATTTCATGAAACTCTTCAGGAGACTAGCACATCCCAGTGTTGATTTAACTGGAACTTTACAAGATCATTTTAGCTCTGGTTTCTGAAACTGCCAGGGTTCATGTATCCACCTGACAATAAATAACCAACCTTTTCTAGATTGATCTGTAATGGATGCTAATTTGAATCACCCCCAAGAAGTTTTTGGCATGGTTCCAGACAAATATGGCAAGGAAAAAAGAGGAGGAAGTGTGGATGATTCTTTAGCCCAGGGGTTTCAAAAATAAAGATCTGATGGGCCAAACGTATCTAATAGTATCAGCCTTCCAACCTGGGCATGAGCATGGAACCTGGAAAGAGTTTAATTATTCCATTAGAGTAAAGAAAAATTGTATCTGATAAAAACTGCCTACCAACAGGGCACTTTGAACCAAGTCCTTTCCCACAGATTAGGTTATGAGAAGAAATGCTGTGAAGTAGTAGCAGTAGTAAAAAAGGAAATGTTTATTGATCTCTTACTGTGTGCCAGGCTAAATGTTTTATATGTATTACCTCATTTAATCCTCTCACCAGGTTTATGAGATAGGGTTTATCCTTATTTTCATTTTGTAGATGAGGAAACTGAGGTTCAGAAAAAAATAAGAAGTTGCTCAAGTCATACAGCTCGTAAGTGATGAAGCCAGTATACAAATTCCTCCAAAATGCATGCTTATAACACCACATTAGACCTCCATCTACGTTAAAATACATGCAGGCTTTTATTGTTCTGAAGTTGGTCAGAGCTTAATTTATGATCAATATGTTCTTCATATTTGATTATCCCTTCATAAAACAGGGCCTTGAGTTTAGGGGAACCCAACCACTCCCAGCTCAGAACTGCCTTAGTATCAGAGGACCAAAGTAAAATAGAAAATAATTTAGAGCACTGTTACAAAGAATGTTTGGTTATATTAACTGTAGATTATCTCAGCTCCATACCTCTGCATCAGAAAAAATCTAGACTGGAATAATTTTAGAGCCTGATCAATCTGGTCACCACACTTAGTGCAACAACATTTCTCGATGCTTTCTGCAGTGATTGCAATTAATGCAACTTTTTTCAATAAGAGCTTTCTAGAAGAGTATTTTATTAAGCATAAATAGCTAAGTATTTAAATTCCTGATACTGGTCAGCCAGTTAACTCTTGTTTGGCCTACCATAATACTGTGGATGTCTTTCTGAAAATTACCGTAAATGTTTAAATGAATTTTATCTTTCTATGTGTGTGTTAACAATATTTTCTCCCTTCCTTTTCTGTAAGATACTCTGGTTAAACCTGAGTTCCTATTATGAATTAGTAGAGGTCTACATTGCTAGTGGTAGATAAGGACAAAGACACCTATGGAAATGGTGGGAGCTTTTATTTGGGCCCACTGGGGATACTGTCTTGTATTATCTTAGTGGTGGAGGAAGAGAGCAATCAGATTATTTTTTCTCAAAAAGTAGAGGCAGCTCAGCTTTTGTGAAAAAGAAACAGAGGATGGATCAGAAATGCTAAGGGTTAGATTGTTGGATTAGTGAAAGCTTTTATTCTTTACCCACTTAAAAATTATTTATGCCAGGTAAAAATAGAAGGAGAAGAACTATGATGTAACCTATGATGTTGACATCCTTCCTAGTTACAAAGGCAAACAGCTCCTGAAATCTCAGCATGGCTAGTTCTGTGGAGATGGTTAAATTGATATAAAAACAAAACACTGCTCTCCTTTAGACTGGGTTTGACTACAGGAATTAAAAATGACCAGAAACGTACTATAAGGCATAAAATGATACTGGTGAAGAGTGCACTTCTTGGCTTAAGTAGATACATGAGACCAAATGTGCAGCTCCTGTCCAAAAGTGAGATGTCGAGGCAGAGGGGGACAAGAGCTGTTTGAATGGACATGGGAAATACAGGGTAGAGAGGAGGAGAGTGCTATCACATTGCAGGGGGAGCAACTAGGGTCACATAACAATGTGTGTATAAGGTTTCATATGAGGAACTGACTTGAATTATAAACTTCCACTTAAAGCACAATTAAAAAAAAAAGAGCAGATGAGAGGAAGTCATGAGATCATGTTACTTAGAAGCAAAAATAGTAAATATCAGATTTTTTGAAGTCTTCATCATACAATTTGTTTCTCCAGCCTATGATATTCCAAGAGAGTGACTGGATTGCAGTAATCTGAAAACCTCATCTGGGGATAGTTTCCACTTACAGGAAAATAGAGTGTACATACTTTTTCCTATTCTTCCTACTAAATACAACTAAAACTCCTGGACCTTATATGTAAGATAAGTACAAGAAGACTCTGAAAGGTGGAGAAAACAAGACAGACCAGCTAGGGACCTCAGGACCCACGAACGACACGGTGGTGAGTTCCTTGGGTTTTCTTTTGCCTCATATATCCCAGACATGGAGCTGAAGAAGGTGGTAACCCAGAAATGCCAATGTGCACAGATGAAAAAGCCCAACAAAAGCCTGATTTCTCTAGCCAGAGGACCTGGAAAGGGGTAGCTTAGCAAGACAAAAAACTTTTAGACAATAGCAGCTCTACTCCAGCCAAACACCACAGAAAAACTGTGGCCGCATCCCCACCTCCAGTAACAGAGGCCGAGTGGTGAGGCTAGACTTCTACACTTGCCAGACTATAATGAGGCAGCCAAACACTGGGGTGGTGTTAGAGAAGGCAAAGTACAGAGCTAGGAATTTCATCCCCACTGGCCAAGAATGAGGCTTTCTCCCGTTCCCTACTGGGGTGCAGTCAGGGAATGTATGGTGGAATGTCAGAACTTTCACCTTGCCAGGGGATACTGAGGTCGCCCTGACCATGGTGACAGTGGATATCACACAAGAAGCTGTAACTCCCACCCTTGCCCAACATTAATGAAGACTCACCCCTTGGCTATCAATAAAGGCCAAGGGGAAACTGGACTTCTGCTTCCACCTGGAAATTACCAGGCAGTGTCCCCAATCCCCCTGCTGGGGCAATGCCAGTGAAAGTCAGCTAAGACAGAAAGGTTAAAAAAAGATCCAGAGTCTTGGAATATAATACGAAATGTTCATATTTCAATTGAAAATTACTTGTAAAAGCAAGAACCAGGAAGGTTTCAAACTGGATAAAAGAAGACAATCAACAGATGCCAACATCAGAGTGGCAGAGATGTTACAATTTTCTGACAAAGGGTTTAAAGCAACCATGATTTTAAAAAAACAAACAAAAAAAACCTTCAACAGAAATTACAAACATGCTTGAAACAAATGAAAAAAGAAAAAGGCTTAGCAAAAAAATAAAAAGTCTCAGCAAAGAACTAGAGGATGTAAAAAGCTCAGTGGATGTGCTCAATAGCAGACTGAGCAGTACAGAGAAAAACAAAATCAGTAAACTGGAACAAAGAACAATGGAAATTACCAAATATGAAAAACAGAGAAAAAAGAGACTGGAAAAAATAAACCCCCAGGACTTGTGGAGCTATAACAAAAATTCTAATGTTTATGAATATTGGAAAGAAAGGAGAAGGAGGATAGTGCTGAAAAAGTATTCAAAGAAATAATGGCTGAAATTTTCCCAGTTTTTGGCAAAAGACATAAGGCTACAGATTTAAGAAGCTGAGCAAACCCCAAACAAAATAAACCAAAAGAAATTCACATCAAAACACATAATAGTCAAACTTGTGAAAACTAAAAACAAAGAAAAAATCTTGAAATCAGAAAGACAGACATCAATTCTTCCCTGTTCTTCCTTATTCATTGTCCAAGTTTCACATGCATATAAGGCAATTGAAAATATTATGGTTTATGTCAGGTGCACCTTAGTCCCCGAAGTGACATCTTTGTTTTTCAAAACTCTAAAGAGGTCTTTTGCAGCAGATTTGCCCAGTGCCGTACGTCACTTGATTTCTTGACTGCTGCTTCCATGGGCACTATGGATCCAAGTAATACAGGAGAAATATTAAGTGTCTCGTTATTATCTGCAGGCCTGGTGCAATAGTTAAGTGCTACGGCTGCTAACCAAAAGGTCAGCAGTTCGAATCCACCAGCCGCTCATTGGAAACCCTATGGGGCAGTTCTACTCTGTGAGTCAGAATCAACTCAATAGCAATGGGTTTGGTTTTTGGCTATAGTTACTATCTGACTAACCATTTCTTCTCATATAGTGAATAGTTTGAGAGTTAAAATTCTCTGCAGGATAATGTTGAGTGGAGAATGCAAAATATCAGTTTGAATTACGCTATAGTTACAATGATGTAAAAATTATGGATGTGTACATGTGTGTATATGTGTTGTTATTTTGTTGTTGTTGTTAGGTGTCATCAAGTCGGGTCCAACTAATAGCAACCCTATGTACAACACAACGAAATACTTCCCAGTGCTGTGCCATCTTCACAATTGTTGCTATGCTTGAGCCCATTGTTGCAGCCACTGTGTCAATCCATCTTGTAGAGGGTTTCCCTCTTTTTCACTGACCCTCTACCTCACCAAGCATGAGGTCTTTCTACAGAGACTAGTCCCTTCTGTTAACATGTTCAAAGCATGTGAGATGAAGTCTTGCCATCCTTGCTTCCAAGGAGCATTCTGACTGTACTTTTTCCAAGACAGATTTGGTTTTTCTTCTGGCAGTCCATGGTATATTCAATATTCTTTGCCAACGGCATAATGCAAAGGCATCAATTCTTCCCTGTTCTTCCTTATTCATTGTCCAGATTTCACATGCATATAAGGCAATTGAAAATACTATGGTTTATGTCAGGTGCACCTTAGTTCCCAAAGTGACATCTTTGTTTTTCAAAACTCCAAAGAGGTCTTTTGCAGCAGATTTGCCCAATGCAGTATGTCACTTGATTTCTTGACTGCTGCTTCCGTGGGCACTGTGGATCCAAGTAAAATGAAATCCTTGACAACTTCAATCTTTTCTCCATTTATCATGATGTTGTTTATTGGTCTAGTTGTGAGGATTTTTGTTTTCTTTATGTTGAAGTATAATTCATACTGAAGGCTGTAGTCTTTGATCTTCTTCAGTAAGTGCTTCGAGTCCTCTTCACTTTCAGCAAGCAAGGTTGTGTCATCTGCATATCACAGGCTGTTAATGAGTCTTCCACCAATGCTGATGCGCGTTCTTCTTCATGTAGTCCAGCGTCTCGGATTATTTGCTCAGCATACAGATTGAATAAAGTATGGCAAAAGGATACAACCCTGATGCACACCTTTATTGATTTTAAACTATGCAGTATCCCCTTGTTCTCTTCAAACAACTGGCTCTTGGTCTATGTACAGGTTCCACAAGAGCACAACTAAGTGTTCCGGAATTCCCGTTCTTTGAAATGTTACCCATAATTTGTATGACCGACACAGTCAAATAAAACACACACAGACACACACACACATATATATTTGGAGCCCTGTTAGTACAACGGTTAAGGGCTTAGCTGCTAGTCAAAAGATCAGCAGTTAGAACCCACCCAGCAATCAGACCTGGTAATCTGCCCCAATAAAGATTTCACTCGAGAAAACCTCATGGGGCAGTTCTACTCTGTCACATGGGGTCGCTATGAGTTAATATGTGTGTGTGTGTGTGTGTGTGTGTGTGTGTGTGTTTGAGACAGCATGAGAGAGACTGAGACAGAGAGGGAGAGGGGGAAAGGGGGAGCCAGAGATGAAAGAGAACAGAAAAAAATACAAATCATTAAATTAGTTGGGATGGCTGATAACTAGCAAATTTTTCACTTTATTTTTGTCTCTGTTAATGTTATCATAATGTTGCTTATTTGAAAAATAAATATTTTCTTCAAAGCTATAGGAAAAGCCCATAAATGGGGTGATTTCCACAAGTAATGATTATAAAACTATTTGGGGAATACCTAAAATTTCAGAGGTTTCCATGGGAAGAACTTACTTTAAAGTCCCATTTATTTAAAAGCCTGCCCATAAAAAAAAAAAAAAAAAATGTCCGTAGTGGCATCTAAATTAAGTCTTAGCTGACTGCTCCAGGATGAAGAGTCTGTCGAAAGAAATCAGCATCTGTTTAACTGAGCCTCAAACAGCTTTCGTGGCCCATGTTCCTCCCACTTAAGCCAAGAGACCGTCTCAGATAACTACATCATGGCCTTAATACTCTTAATACTCAATTCTGACTCACTGTGACCCTATAGGACAGAGTAGAACTACCCCATAGAGTTTCCTAAGAGCAGCTGATGGATTTGAACTGCTGACCTTTTGGTTAGCAGCCAAACGCTTAACCACTGTGCCACCAGGGCCCCTTAATACTCTTAGTATGCCTAATTATTTTCAAAAACATCACTTTAGTAAAGGAAGAACAGGGACTATTTTTTAAACACAGGCATTAACAATCCCTTTCCTTTTTCCTTTGAATTTGTTTCCATTTCCTCTCCTTATTGACTGAGCTTGAATAGGTTTCTTAACCCCTCTGGCCTCAGCTTTTTCGTAATAAAGGAAGGCAATGTTTCTGATGTTTTCAGCATCATAAAAGTGGATGAGCAGTTACTTAAAAAATATATAATTTAAAAAAAAAAAACTGAGATTCAATAACCATTAAGCAGAAGGAAAAATTGGCCAATTTGGGGAGTGGAAGCCCCAAACGACAGGTTTTCCATTTTCTTTGCCCTAGGGCATCTCCCTGTTATAACTGGGAGCCTACCAGAATTCTCCAGAGCCCACCTTCTATTCTTTCTCTAAGAAGTTAGGTCTTAAAGGCATTTTGTCCACCCAGGAGAATAATACTTCTTGGAGGCTTCATGGAGCCCTGGTGGCGCAGTGGTTAAGAGCTTGGCTGCTAACCAAAAGGTCAGCAATTTGAATCTACCAGCCACTCGTTGGAAACCTTATGGAGCAGTTCCACTCTATCCTATAGGGTCGCTATGAGTTGGAATCAACTCAATGGCAAATATGTGACTGTTCCTTGAATCAGAATATGCTGTTTGCTTTGCTAGTCAAGGGAAGGGAATCTAATTTCTTATTTGAGTCATTATAAATTGAATACTTCTAACTACCAATAGGAATAGTTTGCCAAAACTTCTCCAGGCTTCCCAAGTAAATGTATTTTATCATAATTAATAAATGACTGCTAGTGGTATCCTTTTAAATGATACATAAAAAAAGAAAAAATACCTACCTTTATTTTCTGATAATTTTGTTCTTCCATGTTTAAACAGTCAAAGCTATTTGGCACCATGGTGGTAAATTCTTTGTTATTTGGTAAGGAATTAGCAAAGCTAAAGAATGTGTTTGTATAGGTTTGATGTTCTTTGAGATCAGAGGATAAAGATTTGTCCTTATGGATCTTTTGCTCATTTTGTCTGACCTAATTCTGGAAACTTCAAACCTAGTAAAAAGCTAACAAAAGAACTGTGATTGTTTTAAAGGCCTTAAGAGACAACACTTTATTTTAAAACATTAGGAGTAATAAAAATGATAAAATAAAAAGGTATAAAATCAATTTTATAAGAGTTTTACCTAAAACAGTGATGTGGTAAGATCTTAAAAAAAGCAAGAACAAAATCACAAAACATTAAAGCCACATAAAATATGTACAATAAATAATAATAAAAAAAAGAAAACCCAGGATCCTAGAGTTTAACACCAGAGAAAAGCAGAGATATCTGGCCCAATCAATTCTTTTAAAACTGAGGAGACTGAGACTCAGAGAGGTGAAGGGACTTGCTTGAGGCCACAACACTACTTCACAGAACCAGAACAAAAATCCAAAACCCCTGACTTCCAATTCACTATTATTTCCCCCTTAGCATACTACTTCCCAAATGGAAATTACCAGAAACACAGTAAGGCCTGAAGCTTAGACTCGGAACTTCAGGGGTTAATGCACTTTCCCTATAATCTGAGCAATTTGTAGAATTGTTGTGAGATTATTTGAGTTTGCAAAGGTGAGAATTCTCAACAAGAGGGGCTTGGTTCAACTCTGATCTCCCTGGGATTAGAGTAACATGCTGAGAGAGCTCTTGGGCCCCTGTTACTTCTGCTGGCATCAGAAGCTCACACCTCTGCCCTCAGATCTCTGCATTTTAACAGGCGTGGATCATGGGAACCAACACATCAGGTCAGGATCTCCAGATAGTTGGCCAGCCCCCTATCAGTCAATGGGATTAGGCCACTGGCCCTCCCTCTCCATGGCCCTGGCCATCACTTAAGAAGCATAAATTCAAGAGTCTGATTTTGCTTTTTCTGTGGATTCTCTTCATGCATAACCAGCTTTATGTAGAAATGACTACCTGACTACCTTAGCGTGCAAAAAGTCTTTTCACAACCTGGCTCCAGTGTACCCTTCTAGCTTCATCATAGTGGTGAATGCATAAGCAGTCTTCATCTTGCATTCTCTGGCCAAAACCACAGAGCAGCTCACCTGGAGACTCATCATAGAATCTTATGCTTCCATGTTGTTCCCTGGGCATGGGATATCCTTCTACTTTCTCCCCTACATTTAGATTGAATAGATGACTGGATGGATGAATGGAGGAAAGGAAAATGAATGACAGAATGAATGAATATAATTTGAGGAGCACTAGAAAAATCTACTATCTTAAAATAATTCAGCTCCCACTCAAAAAAGGAAAATGAGAGCCTTTACGCAAACAGATATATGCACACCCATGTTTATTGCAGCACTGTTTGCAACAGCAAAAACATGGAAGCAACCAAGGTGCCCATCAACGGATGAATGGATAAATTATGGTATATTCACACAAAGGAATACTACGCATCGGTAAAGAACAGTGAGGAATCTGTGAAACATTTCATAACATGGAGGAACCTGGAAGGCATTATGCTGAGTGAAATCAGTCAGTTGCAAAAGGACAAATATTGTATAAGACCACTATTATAAGAATCTGAGAAACAGTTTAAACTGAGAAGAAAACATTTTTTTGTGGTTATGAGAGGGGGAGGGACGGAGGGTGGGAGGGGGTATTCACTAATTAGATAGTATCTGCTAATTAGATAGTAGATAAGAACTACTTTAGGTGAAGGGAAAGACAGCACACAGTACAGGGGAGGTCAGCACAATTGGGCTAAACCAAAAGCAAAGAAGTTTCCTGAATAAACTGAATGCTTCGAAGGCCAGCGTAGCAGGGGCAGGGGTCTGGGGACCATGGTTTCAAGGGACATCTAAGTCAATTGGCATAATGAAATCTATTAACAAAACATTCTGCATCCCACTTTGAAGAGTGGCGTCTGGGGTCTTAAATAATAGCAAGCAGCCATCTAAGATGCATCAATTGGTCTCAACCCACCTGGATCAAAGAAGAAAGAAGAACACCAAGGACACAAGGTGATTACGAGCCCAAGAGACAGAAAGGGCCACATGAACCACAGACTACATCATCCTGAGACCAGAAGAACTACATGGTGCCCGGCTACTACCGATGACTGCCCTGACAGGAAACACAACAGAAAACCCCTGAGGGAGCAGGAGAGCAGTGGGATGCAGACCCCAAATTCTCATAAGGCCAGACTTAATGGCCTGATCGAGACTGGAACGACCCCAGTGGTCATGGCCCCCAGACCTTCTGTTGGCCCAGGACAGGAACCATTCCCAAAGCCAACTCTTCAGACATGGATTGGACTGGACAATGGGTTGGAGATGGATGCTGGTGAGGAGTGAGCTTCCTGGATCAGGTGGACACTTGAGAGACTATGTTAGCATCTCCTGCCTGGAGGGGAGATGAGAGGGTGGAGGGGGTTAGAAGCTGGCGAAAAGGACACAAAAAGAGAGAGCGGAGGGAGAGAGCAGGCTGTCTCATTAGGGGGAGAGTAATTGGGAGTGTGTAGCAAGGTGTATATGGGGTTTTGTGTGAGACACTGACTTGATTTGTAAACTTTCACTTAAAGCACAGTAAAATTTTTTTAAAAAGGAAAATGAAACCTCTGTCATTGAGTAGATACTCTCAGCGTCCCTGTTGAGCCACTACAGTGTTGTGATTATCAGTTATGAGGTATATAGCAAATAGTTTAAGCAATGGGTATAGTACCGAAGTTGGCAAATGATTTCCTTTTTTTTTTTTTTTTAATTGTTACAAGGGACTTAAGGTTTAAAAAAAAAATTTTTTTTTTTTTTTTTTAGATAACACTACTCTCCCTCACTTGCATTCTGCTATGCTTTCTTTGACACAAAAGAGGTAAAATTATACCTAGGGTGCAGGTAATTGTGCATAACCCTGGATATATCTTTGGGAGTGCAGCATACATGAGAGCCCATCATTGCTTATGTGTACAACAGAGGAAAAAAGCTTGGAAACCCTGTAGTAGAAGTTAATGTTCTATGTTGCTTCTTCTAACATCCTGTTTTAAAAATGAAAATACTTTTGGAAGAAAATGAAATAATCAAAATCTATACATGACAAGGCATGTCTTTATGCCGCCCATCACTCATGCTTTGAGGTAATTTATCAGCGGATGTGTCTTTAAATTTTAGTTAGATGTTTAATAAAGACAGCTGGGATCAGAGGTGCGATGATGGGAGAAGGCAGAGAGGAAATTTTGGAAACTTGGTACAACGGTGCGAGATACTAGGCTTAGAAGAAAGAGATGCTTCAGGGAAGACCATGTAGGTACTGAGTTCCGTGTGAAAGGTAAAGAGGGGAGAGAGACCCAGAAAAGCGGAGTCTGAAGGTCCCAAGGACAACCATTAACTGCTTCCCAATCTTCATCCTCTCATTGATTTGATGCACATTCAGTGACTATAGCATGATCCCAAGAAATGGCACTCAGGCTCTAGAAGTCCGGCTCTAAACCACTTTGGGATCATTCTCCCTTTGAGAAGCTAATGGCCACAACAGCGTTGCCTGGCCAGGAAAAACACAAAACAAACAAAAATCCATACATACATATATCTAGGATATTTTGTCTACAATTTCAAGACCTTCACACACACCATGAAACCCAGCCTTAAATTTTGTAGAAGTCCGTGAACTCCAGGTTAAGGACCCTATGATCTATTAATATTTGCAGACCCTTCCAAAGAGTCAAGTATTTTTCATTATCTCATTTCATTATCTCATTTAACAACTCAATTAGACAGGTATTTCCTCATTTTATTCATGAGGAAACAACATTAGTCTGGTTCATTGAAATATATTCTTTATTTTTATACACATGGAAAATATCTGAAAGGATAGTCGAGAATTGGTATCAGTAGTTGCCTTTGGGGAAACAAACTATCAGGTGAAACAACCTTTTGAAGTGTTTGTATTTTTCCATTTGTGTTGTCACTTAAAAAAATAAATATGTCAGATCTGCGACTTGCTTTCCAACCTACATTTTTACTACTCTCAATGGATGAAATGATGAGAGTTCTTGAAAAAGCAGGTATTTCCAATCTCTTTTGAAAATGGAACTTCCTTTTATACAAATTCATGTTTATTTTTAAATTGTTTATTTCCTAATGCTAATCAGATAATTCAGGACAAAAAATATGTATTTTCAAAGCAGATGTCTTTGCAAGGTAGTCAGATCACACCGGCTAATACCTGGTACTTATACTTGTGACAATTTAATAATGTTTTATTGAATTTCCTTGGCCTTTACTTGCAAGTTGGTTTTCAGTAGGCTTTTTGGACTACAAAGTTTCAGATCAGACTTTGTGATATAGAAAATTCTAAAGTAAATCAACTTTCATTTCTTCATTCTGCCAGGCCCAGGCAGCATTTAACCAAAACCCTCTCCACATGCATATTTTTGGTTATTTCTTCTCTTTCTGTGCTACTAAAAATTTTAGATAATTAAATAATCAGTATGCAATGTTTGCAAATGCTTTAAAAATATCAAAACCATGAAGCCTGAGGGGCTCATTATTTTTCTATTTTGAGGCTTAAAGAAATCAAAAATGATAAGGACATTTGCCAACAGTTAAGGATGATAAACCCCTTAATATGAGACCTTACCATTCAAAATGATTTGGTATAAATTATTGAGTGGTGACCATTAGTATGCCCAGAACACTTTATTTCAGCTCTAAGTCCAATAGTTTTTTTGTTTTTGTTTTTTAGTTTCCGTTAAAAAAATAGAGGAGTCTTCCATAGAGGACAGCCAAAGCAATGTCACTATTTTTTGCCTTTGTCTGGGCTCCAGTTCTTGCTTTCATTTACTGCTGGAGATCAATGGCCGGTCCAGTGATGCAAACATGAACTTCAAGCACAACCCTCCACCAGGTTTCCCACAGCGGGAGGAGATCATGTGCCAGGTCCGGAACTGCACTTGCCCAGGTTCCCAGGTCCAGGTTCACCTAGGCAGGTGAAGGCAACAGTGAGTTCATGTAGCTGAGCTCTCTGGGGTCTGTTGTCAGGACAGCTGCAGTCAGATGACGGGATTCAAGCATTTGTCAGCACCACCCAGCAATTACTCTGAGGAGGTTCATCTTGATGACTGAGTTGAAGTAAAAAAAAAAAAAGTGTAGAAAGGTCACTGCTCTCAGGTATGCCAGACCTTCACGGGAAAGCTGAGTTATCTGAATGCACAATGTTGGTGGTTAATGAGCTGGGCAGACCATCCCAAGTATTATAAACCACAAGTTCTACAGAAAACAAAGAAGTTGCTGGCCACTGGTCACATAGGAAATGAAGTCAGAGGATGGGCACCTGAGTTGTGATATTGGCACTTACTAGCTGTTGAGGGAGTCACTGAAACACCCTAAGAATCAGCATCCTTATTTGAAATAGGAGTAAGAACTTATCTAGCAGAGTTTGTGAAATTTCACTGTTTTTTTTACAGTGATCCTCCTTACACCAACACTGGTCATCAAACTAAAACATCAACTGATCATGACCTTCCCCTGCCCATACACCTTCACTGGCTCCCCATGAGATACAACCAAACCCTGAGCATTGCAGTCAAGGTGCTTCAAGTATCAGCCATCCCTCAGTCCCCACAGCTTGCTCTCCTGTGATGCAAAAATCCTTCTTTTGGCTGATGTTGGCAAACTCATTCAGCCCTCACTCTCTCTCCCTGGAATGTGCTTCTCTGTGGCAAAATTCTACTCAGTCTTCAAAACCCAGAACAAATGTTACCTTTCCTCATCGATTCCCAATTTTGTTGGCCCTCAGAACTTCAACAATGCTTTGTTCATGTGCCTGTTCCAGTGTGTACACATCTTACCGTAATTGCCTGTATATTACCATGTGCCTGCTGGACTTTGAGCTCCTCTAAAGTAAGGATGCTGTCTTATTTGTATTTACATCCCTATCACTCAGCACTATTCCTTCCAATCTTGTTGTTGGTTACCACTGAGTCAGCTCCGACTTATGGAGACCCCATATATACACAGAACATCCTGTCCTATACCATTTTCATGATTGTTGACATGTTTGAGTCCATCATTGCTGCCATGGGTCAATCCATCTCTTTGATGGTTTCCCTTGCTTTTGCTGGCTCTCCACTTTACCAAACATGATGTCCTTCCCCAGCAATCTGTCCCTCCTGATTATGCATACAAAGTAAGCAAGTGGAAGTCTCGGACAATATTCTGTGAGCCATAGGGTTTTCACTGGCTAATTTTCAGAAGTAGATCATCAGGCCTTTCTTCCTGGTCTTAGTCTGGAAGCTCTGCTGAAGCCTATCCACCATGGGTGACCCTGCTGGTATTTCCAATGCTGGTGACATAGCTTCCAGCATTATAGCAACATGCAAGGCACCACAGTATGACAAACTGATAGACGGTTAGTGGCTTCCGATCTTAGAGATGCTCAAAAGAGTATTGGCTTCATATGTGAAAAAGAATATGTGAAGGGAAGGTGTTTTTAAAGTGGAAAGTGTCATTAAAATATAGTAATTACTGTTACTAAAGGTGAAGAACCTGAGCAATAAGAAGAATTGAGTCCCAGCATTTTGCTCATGAAGGAATCGGTATTGCAAACCTTCTAAATCTGGATGCTACAGTTTTTCCAGAGCCCTTCAGGGAAGTAGGTGAGCGTACCAGAGGGTGAGACCTTACGGGTTACAATGCATAACGATCTACCTTTCATAAACTGAACTAGTCCATCAAACTGTACCTTCGTCTGATGGATAATTGAAGACTCAGAAAGGTCCTGGGCCTTCCCTCAGGCTTTCTCAAAAATCAAAACTTACGAGATCTGTGTACCTCTACGATTCCTTCTCTGCAGCTTCTGTTATCCTCAGCTTTGACTGCATGCTGAAATTTCATTAAAACTGTAGGGGAAAGAAGCACTGGATTTTGAGCCCCAAAAATCTGACCTTTCCATTTATCCCCAGCATGTGGCCTTGAATAGTGAAGTCAGTCTCTCAGGCTAGCGACCTCACCTCTAAAAAGAGGAAGATGCATAATAGAATCATGAAAATCCAGTGAGAAAATGTGTGGAAGCAGGTATTGCAAACAGAAAACTCTGTGGAACTGAGAGCTGTTATTTCCGTAATGAGAAAGCGGGGCGGGGGGGGGGGGGGTCTCACTTTCCTTCATTACTTCTTCCCCCTGTTTCTCTCTACTGAGTTCCTCCCAGAGGAACCCCAGTATGCTCGTACATCTGACTTGCTTGGGGTCTGTTTTTGCCTAGAGGAGCATTTGCTCCAATCCCTAATAAGGCTGATCCACTTTCTTCACTGCAAAAGGAGAACTTTTGTGGGGGAAATAACAGTTTCAGCAGCCCCTGTGGTAACATATTTCTTTGATCTCTTGCCACTATCTGAGTGTTGTTTAGAAAGTTATTTAAGGATGAAAGCATCCCCCAAAAAACCTACTGTCAAAGGGTATTTCAGCTCACCTCAAATCCAACCAACTCTGAGGTTTTGAATGTGTAAAATGGAGATGGCGACAGCTACATAAATATTAAATGAGCAATGAGATGTCAATGTTTTTATTACTGTTTGCAATTGAACTTTGAGTAAAAGCTGAGACCAGTTACATACACCTGGAGAGAGGGCATGGTTTTTGATATGACCACGATATTTGATTTGGAAATTTTTAAGTATACAGTGTTGCTAATGGCTCTTAGTTAAAAAAAAAAAAAAAAGTAGTTGAACTGTAGTATTCACCATTTCCTATGAGAGCTTGTGATGACAAATATTTGGGTTTACATAAAAATTTGGCTCACAGATGCTTCAATGAATGGGAAAAGCTGCGTCTTGGTGGGTAACAGGAAGCCAGGCCATTTCCTCCTCCACACAAAAGGGAAAGACAATGCCTCCCCCGAATCATGGCACCGGTATCTTCCTAGTCTCCTTTGAGGACAGCCTTGCCCCTCTCCCATTTTTCTTCCACCAAGTAGTCTTTCTAAGATGCAAATCTGCTCATACAGGGGCTCAATCTTTCAATGGCTGCCACATACCTTCAGAACAACATTGACTTCTCTTAGCATGGCATTGACCTCCTGCCTCCCTGTCCAATCTCATCTCTGGGGAAGTCACACTCCCATCCCACCTCACCACTTCTCCTCTATCCCCCAATTGCTTTGCAGTTCCCTGACCACACCATGATCCTGTGCCTTTGGGCAGGCACCAACTTCTCCTTAACTGCTCTCTTCCCCTGGCAGACGACTACACTTCCTCAGGACTCTGCTAGGGGCCAGCCTGTCCAGGGAGCCTTTCCTAACCACCCCCCAGACAGTTTGGGGTTCCTCCACCCTGTGCTTGCCTCATCCTGTTGTATTATAATCATGTACAGACTTGTCTGTCTCCCCCAGTGAACTGTTATTTTCTTGAGGGCAAAGATCTCTTGCCACTATCTGCTATATTCATGTCTGCATCCCAGTATTTTAGGATCTGGACCCCAGTAGGGCGTCAGTGAAATTCTGATGAATCAGTCAGCCAATCAGCACTAGACTTAAGCTTGGATTTGATTTCTTATCCCCAATACACCAGCAATTAGCATGATGACTTTGGGCCCAAATCTCTCTTGAGACCTGTTTCCTCAGCTAAAAATAGAAGTATTGGACCAAAACATAGAAAATTTAATAAATTCAAACCTTATTTATTGAGGCCCTATTGTGTGCACATTGTTGGTTGCAACAGTGGGCTCCAACATAGCAATGATTGTGAGAATGGCACCAAACTGGGCAGTGTTTCATTCTGTTGTACATAGGTGCACTATGAGTCAGAACCAATTCGACAGTACTTAACGACATCAACAATGTTGTATACATACAACAACAACATTGTGTGCATTTCCTTCCAATAAGCCCACATAATTCTTTTTCCCACTGTTTATGGGCCAAGTAGGTCCCTGGGTAGTATAGTTTGCTCTCAGCTACTAACCTAAAGGTTGGCAATTTGAACGCACCCAGCAGCACCACACAAGAAAGGCCTGGAAATCTGCTTTTATAAATATTACAGCCAAGAAAACCCTATGGAGCAGTTCCACTCTGTAACACATGGGGTCACCATTAGTCAGAATCAACCTGACAGCAACGAGTTTGTTTGTTTATTTTAATGGGCCAAGTACCTTATCTCAAGATTTAATTTTTGCCAATGACTTTTCTGTCCCACCTTGGTTATCCTAGAATAAATAAAAGACTTTTCAAAATCTGAAGCGCTCCTTTCCTCCACCCCTCTCCCAACAGTGGGTAACCTCTTTTGAATGTTTGCAGTCTTGTTCTTCCTTTTCAACTGTGAATATGACAAAGCCTTCTTTATTAAGTGTTCTGTTGCATTCATTCATTTAAAAAATATTTATCGGGCACATAGTATATTCCAGTTTTTCTTCTGGGATGAAGATAAAAGACACAGGTCAGTCTACCGGTCAAGCAGACGAGCTGGAAAATACTCCACGTTATACATTTTACGTCCAAGCTACCGGTTCATGTGTTTCATGACTGTTAAAAGCTTAGAGACTTCAGATGTAAGTAGAAATACAGAAACCAAAGGCAATGAATAAAATAGAGATAACTCCCCCGAAAGTAATTAGGTTCTTCGGGTAATCCTAGCTGAGATACACATTGTACATTGTGATGTTCAACATTTTATAGGAATCTGTAAAACAAACAAAATGCATGTATGTTGCTTATAATATGAGAGGTTTTCTTTGACTCTCCCAAAGCCCATTTGGAGTCCATGGACCACCAAGCAAAAAAAAAAAAAAGGCAAAGCACCCCCATATATACTTATTGAGGCTGTGCCCTCGACACCAGCCAATCTGATCATCCACACAAAAGCAGAGACTGAGCCTGGAACGGAAGACAGGGCTGTTTGTCTCCCTGGGAAGCTGTGGAAGACTTTTTTTTATCTTGATGGGATAATCCAGAGGGCAGATTTTTCAGGATCAATAAGGCACCTAGTTGAGTAATTTACAGTAGAATGTGAAAACAAATACAGCAGGAGGGAACCCCAAACAGCACATTCCCGTTGATGGCCCAGAGCGGGGGACCATGGCTGGCTGCTCCCAAGGTGGCCTGGTTCCTTCTTCCTCTTTTATTTATTTATTGTTATTCCCCATAAATTCCTTTGGATCCTGAGGAGCTGCTCCCGCTTTGGAGTTGGTTTGTTCTCAAGGCCTCCATCCTCTCTCTCACCTCAGCTTAAGTGTCTCTAGCCAAAGGAGCTAGAAACAGGTGAAAAAAGATAGAAGCCTTATTGGCTCAGAGTAGGCTATGGAAGAGAGGGGGCAGAGGAATACTTGGCACCAGTAAGATTACATAACATGAACCAGGCTCAAATTATGTGCCAACAATTTACACGAGTCTTCTGTGACTGTTTACACTGCTGTTTATTTTTTTAAAAAATCAGTACTTATCTTGGCCATCACAGCCACATGTAGCTGACATGAAAATACAGAACACCTTCATGAGACTCCCAGCTTTCCTGCATCAGTACAGTTCCCTGTTCTGCTTAGTAGTCACTGCCCCCAACTCTCTCTCCCTCTTGAAACCACAACAAGAAATTACAGTATTGGTGACAGCTCTGGACCTTGGGGAAAGGGGACAGAGGCACCAACCAGTAGCCCCTCCCTTAGGTTCACTCAGCAAAGACCAGGAATTGCAAAAACTTTCTGTAAGCTTTTCACAGCTAGAGCTTTCTCTAGCTAGAAAGACCTCCAAATAACTGTTAGTCCATTTATCACTTTCTTCCACCAAGTATGGACTTGGGAGGTAGACAAGACAGACAGGGGTTCAAATCCAGACTTTGCACTGCTAAGCTGTGTGGCTTTGAGCTGGTTGGTTAAAAGTTTTGAGTCTCAGTTGCTGCATCTGTAAAATAACATAAAATATTACCTACCATATAGGATTGCTGTGAGGACTGAGTGAAATATTTGTCAGTTAATCACAATGTTCTAGTAGATGTTCTCTCGGCATACTCTAAAGATCACTGAATGTTAACTTCCTATAATCTATTACCTGTTTTTGTTTAATTCGGGACTTTCTTTTTACCTTTTATTTGGTAACAAACTTTTTTTAACAAATAGATCAATTTTCTTAGGAAAAATTGCCAACCCTACTCTTCATCAATGGTTCTTTCCTGTTATCAGGAAACACCTGACCTAATTCTGCATCAACTAGAAATGCCCTTCATTGGGGCACTTAATGTTCCTCTAGTCCTGAGGGCTACCCTGGAATCCACAGCCTGCCCTTCAAACATGTTCTCAAATAGTGGGGTGTAAAAAAAAGAAAAAAAAACTTTTTTGTTATGAGGCAAAAGAGATTCTGTGCACATTACTGTTTCTTGAGGTCCGGCTGATAACAAGTGTTTTCTCACCTTGTCCTGAGGGGGAGAGGTAAGTCACTGGCATTTCGTTCATTTAACAACTATTTTTGGAACTATCACTCCTACAAGGCACCATCTATGTCAGCCACTACAGGGGACACAGAAATGAGTCAGACACAGTGTCTACCCTGAAGAACTTAGAGGGAAGATAAAACATTTGTTTATTCATTTAACACAAATTTTTCGCATGCCTATGATGGATCGCATGCCTATGATGTACAGGTCCTCTTCTGGGCACTGGGGATGGAGTGGGAGAAACAGACAAGCTCACGGAGCCCATATTTTCTTGGGTAAGTAAGTAAACTAATAAATACATAAGACAAGTTCAGATAGTAGTAGTAAATTCTAAGGATAAAATAAAATAGGATACTGTGTTAGAGCAAGAAACAGGAATGCGCTTGGTAGAAATAACTTGGTGAGTTAGAGAGAAAGGAGAGATAAAGCAAAGTGGTAAGACAATGGTAAGAGAGGGGGTTTCATGAAAGCAGGCAGGAGCCAGATCATGACTCTTATAGACCAATGGTGGGCAAATTTTGCCTGTAAAGGGTCAGACAGTAAATATTTCAGGCTTTGCAGACCACATGGTCTCTACTGCAACTATTCAGTTCTGCCATTGAGACAATATATAAATAAATGAGCTTGGCTCTGTTCCAGTAAAACTCTATTTATGGACACTGACATTTGAATTTTATATAATGTTTACATATTATGAGATACTATTTTTCTTTTAATTATTTTTCTTCCTATGTAAAATTTGTTCTTAGCTCAGAGGCTATACAAAAGCAGGTGATGGGCCAGATTCCATGTCTGTAAACCTCCTTTCCTCATTTTAAAAAAATGGACAATAATATCAAACTGTAAGTTCTTTGATGCCAGGAACCATATCATTTCCCCCTCAGTTTCCCCATGACCTAGCTGATCAGTAATCCAGCATCCTTCCAATATGTAGTTATTGACCTACTATGCGCTATGTCATCTGCTAGCTGCTGAGGAACATAGTGGTGGATAAGATAGTCACTGCCCTCATGGAGCTTACAGGATTGAAGAGGTGATTGCACAAATTGATAACTACTGGTAAATTCTAAAAATAAAATTCACCTATAACTTCTGACTGAACCTGGGATAAAGCCTTCAATCCTTATCCTGCCTACATGGCACAGGCCAGTCTGGGCCTTCTGTATCCTCTAATTTCAACTTCATCATGTCCACTGGTGAGTATTTGGAGAGATGTAACAGGGAACTAATGTTGTCTTGAGGAGCCTTGGCTTCACAATGGTTAAACACTCAGCTGCTATCTGAAAAGTTGGCAGTTTGAACCCACCCAGCAGCTCCATGGGCAGAAAGACCTGACAATCTGCTCCCATAAGGATTACAGCCAAGAATTCCCTATGGGCAGTTCTACTTTGTCGTATGGGGTCACTATGAGTCGAAATTGACTTGAAAGCATCTAACAACACTAACTGCAATGTTGTCTTGGGGATCAGGGAAGGCTTACCTGTAGAAGTGATACTTATATTGATTGCTAAAGGATAAGGAAGGGATAACTAGTGAAATGAAAGCCAGAAAGGAGGAAGAGTTATGTGTGAAATTCCTGAGATAGGAAGGAGCCTGAAGCGTGTGAGGATCTCAAAAGAAGAAGAGAACCAGAAGACGTGATGAAGTTAAAGTTAGAAGATGGAGAAGGCCCAGATCGGCCTGTGCCGTGAAGGCAGGATAAGGATTAAGGGCTTTATCCCAGGCTCAATCAGAAGTTATAGGTGAGTTTTGGAGTCAGGAAGACCTGGCTTTAATTCTCAGTTCTGCTACTTGTTAAACAGGTAGAAGACTTAACCTGCCGTGCAGAAACTATCTGTGAAAGAACCTGGTAGATTTTCATTAAGTGTGAGTTTCCCTTCCCTATAGGATAAGTGTAGAGAGTTATGTGAAATAAGGCTTAGAAGTGAGGTTACATCTCCAACTCTAAGGAGTCCTTACTTTGTAGATCACAGGGAGCAGGGTGGCACTATGAAGATTGTCCCCCAACTATTAATGTCTACAATGTAAGTCAAACCCACTTGGTCTGAGCCCTTACTCCATGTGTCTACAAGAAAGAGTGGGGAGGGTGCCCAAAGATCGATATGGCATAGGTTCTGTCCTCAAGAATTTTAATTAATTAGTTTAAGTTATAAGGAGGAACATAGGATGTTAAAGAATTTCCTGGGTGGTGCAGATGGTTAACTCACTCAGTTGCTAACTGCAAGACTGGCGGTTCAAGTCCATTCAGAGTCTCCTCAGAAGAAAGCCTGGTGATCTACTTCTAAAAATTCAGCCATTGAAAACTCTATGGAGCACCATTCTACATGGGGTTGTCATGAATCAGAATCGACATAACGGCAGCTGCTTTTAGGATGTTAAATTGAGTGTAGTAGGGGAATGAAAGAGAAGCCAAAGAGTTAGAGTGCCTCTCTCTGAATGAAGGCTCGTCCTTTGGCAGGAAATTTAGAATGGCTTTGCCTTTGCCACTGTGGCTGGTTATTTTAATTCCATGAAAGACCAACAAGATTCAGAAAGCTATGAACTGGCCAAAATATCTTGGACTTTGTGTATAAATCCAACAGCTGATTCTGTGCTTTCCTTCCTTTGCATCCTTTAGAAACACAGAGTAGCTTGCCAGAGCTCTCTCCCTGCAGGCAACAAGGGCTTCACTCTGCTGAAAATAAAACAAAACAAAACCCTCTGAATCCCAGGAAACTTCTCCAGGAGGCACACTCTTATCCCCTGGGAGAGGTGTCAGATGCTGCCTGTTCTCAGGCACGGGGAGCCAAAGAGTCCCAGCCTGTGAGCCCCTAACTGTCACTTGGCTTTAGTTCAACTACATCCATTGCAGCCTTTAAAAAGTATACGCTTCTTTACTCATGAAAAAACTGTCATCTGCACAGTTTCTTTTTAAAAAATTAGTCTAAAACAGATGAAAATCTACCTGGACATCTTGCAACTCAAGGATATGGCTGTGTTCCAAGGAAAAAGAAAAAACAGAGAAGTTTGTCTGAATTAGTGACCTATGTGCCTATCTTTGGTCCACAGTGTACTAAAAGTGCCCATTCATAAGGTCCAATCATCATAAAATCAGATGATATACTATATAATGATAATAAAGTATTATGTTTTATAATAATAAAATATAATAATAATGAAGCCCAGAGAATCCTTTTTAGGTATGGAGATCTCTCAGGCCATCAGGAGTACTGGACTGGTATGTCCTGCCTGACATACAATCAACATCTAGGTTTCCGTTTGCCAGCCCTTGACTCTGCTATCTTGGTTGTTCAGCCAAGTCCACTGACCCTTGCCCTGCAAGCTGTGTCCTGCAGTAGTTTCTGGGCCAGCCCTGGCTTGGTCAGAAAGAAGTGACACAGGGAGTCTGGGTACCTGTGCTGCCCAGAGAGTCTGTGCCTGGCCACTGCAGACCTCCTAGGTGGTGACTACTTGGTAAATGAACTTCTGCCCCAGATTCCCTCACTGTGTGCTCCAGCATCGTAAAGGGGTATATGAACCTCATTCTTAACTCCTGGTAACAGAAAGCTACCTAAATTATGCCTGGGATATCTACATCCCTCAGACACTAGCTCTGCTGATCAGTATACACCGCTCTCTCTTGGGGTCCACCTGGTCAACCACCTAGAATTTATCCAGTGGTGTGCTGGTAAATGCTTAACAACTGGCTCTCCAAAAAAAAGTATATTCATACATACATACATGCATATATGACTACTATAAATTTTATGGATATAAGAGATTTATAACCACCACTCATCTATTAGTCTGTGTACTGTGGTGGCTTGTTTGCTGCTGCGACACTAGAGGTTATACCACTGGTATTTCAAATATCAGCAGGGTCACCCACGGTGAACAGGTTTCAGCACAGCTTCCAGACTAAGACAGGCTGGGCAGAAGGACCTGGCATCTACTTCTGAAAAAAACTGGCCAGTGAAAACCTTATGAATAGCAGTGAAACATTTGTCTGGTATAGTGCCAGAAGATGAGCCCCTCAGATTGGAAGGCACTCAAAATATGACTGGGGAAGAGCTGCCTCCTCAAAGTCGAGTCGACCTTAATGACGTGAATGGAATCAAGATTTCAAGACCTTCATTTGCTGGTGTGGCATGACTCAAAATGAGGAGAAACAGCTGCAAACACCCATTAATAATCAGAACATGGAATATACAAAAATATGAATCTAGGAAAATTGGAGGTTGTCAAAAAGGAAATGGAACACATAAAGATCAATATCCTAGGCATCAGTGAGCTGAAATAGGCTGGTATTAGTCATTTTGAATTGGACAATCATATGGTCTACCATGCCAGGAATGACAAATTAAGAGGAATGGCATCACATTCGTCATCAAAAAGAACATATCAAGATCTATCCTGAAGTACAACCCTGTCAGTTACAGGATAATACCCATATACCTAAAAGAATGACCAGATAATATGACTGTTATTCAAATTTACACACCAACCACTAATACCAAAGATGACGAAATTGAAGATTTTTACCACTTCTGCAGTCTGAAATTGATCAAACATGCAATTGAGATGCATTGACAGTTATTGATTGGTGATTGTAATGTGAATGCTGGAAAAAAAGAAGGATCAATAGTTAGAAAATATGGCCTTGGTGATAGAAACCACACTGGAGATCTCATGATAGAATTTTGCAAGACCAATGACTTATTCATTATAAATACCTTTTTTCAACAACATAAATGGTGACATGGACCTCACTGGATAGAATCCACAGGAATCAAATTGACTACATATGTGGAAAGAGACAATGGAAAAACTCCATATCATCAGTCAGAACAAGGCCAGGGGCCGACTGCAGAACAGAACATCAGTTGCTCATATGCAAGTTCAAGTTGAAGCTGAAGAGAATTAAAACAAGTCTACCAGAAGCAAAATATGAATTTGAGTATATCCCACCTGAATTTAGAGACCATCTCAAGAATAGATCTGGGGAGGCGGAGCCAAGATAGTGGAATAGACATACGCTTCTGGCGAGCCCTCTTTACGACAAAGACAAAAAAAAAAAAAAAAAAAAGTGAAATGAGTATATTTATGACAAGGTAGGAGTCTTGAGCATCAAAGGTAAGCCTAGAAAACGAACTGAGGGGCAGGGGGAGGAGGAAACAGTTCAGAAGCGGAGAGGATTTACCAGACCTGAATCACAGGGAGCCCTCAGGCAGCATTCCCAGAGCGGCAGCAGCAGGCTGGTACTAGCGTTCCGCTGCAGTTTCCTCAAGGACAAGCAGCCAGCCACACAGCCTACTCACACTTCCAGAACCAGAGAACAGTGCTCTAGGCAAAGCTAAGTACTTGCATGTATTTTACCATTCCCCCCACCCGCTCCCAAGCCGGCTTCAGCAGCTGTTCATTTCCCTGAGCCTGAGATAGGCCCTGCTGAGCACTAAGGCCATCCTCCCGGCCTTGGAGAAGGAAAAAATTTGCAATTGGGGGAATAGATAATTTGCCACCTCCACTAATTGGGGGAGCTCAGGATAGAGGCAGCTCCTGTCCAGGAATAAACGGTCCATGGACTTTGAGTATCTTTTCCCTCTGCGTGGACCTGTGTGGGCCTATTTCAGGAGAATACGCCCTTGTTGGCAGACTCCAACCATTTCAGCTGTGCCGCAGAGAGTTGGGTGTTTGATGTTTGACATTGCTTTGCCTATTAAACAGGGTCCTCACCTACCCACATCAGGGGCCTAAGGACTGGTAGCTCCACTCAGGTCACCCAGCCACCCCTGACAGGGGTCCGAGGATAACTGGTACCTCCCAGTCCTTACAACCAAAAACACTGGGTGCCCATGGTCGTCTGCAGAACCCACCCACCTGTACACTCTAGGGAGCAGGGACACGTTTTCCTGAGAGACACATGTGGGACGATTCTCAGCCCCACACCTTGTTTAGAGTGTGACCCCTTGCTGCAACGAGATACCAGTACCTACACCAATCACTCCTGCCCCTCTAAGACTATAGGACAGAGCCTGTACCACATACTTGATGATCAGCTACCTGGACACCTGAGCTGAATTCATACAAGACAAGAGAATGGACTCCTAGACTGATATACCTGATAACAGCTCTACCCATCCGGGGACAGGAAGTCGGAGCTTCAAAGGTGAAAATAATCAAGTTAGCTCACTCAAGCAACCCATTTGGGCATATCAAAACAAAACAAAGCAAGAAGCTACGACACAGTGAGCAAACATAAAATAAACTAATACAATAACTTATAGATGGCTCGGGACAACAGTTAATATCAAGTCACATAAAGAAACAGACCATGATCACCTCAACAAGCTCTCAAAACAAAGAATCAAGGGATCTTTTAGATGAAAGTGCATTCCTGGAATTACCAGAGGCAGAATACAAAAGATTAATATACAGAACCCTTCAAGACATTAGGGAGGAAACGAGGCAATAAGCAGAACAAGCCAAGGAACACAAAGATAAAGCAATTGAAGAAATTAAAAAGATTATTCAGGAACATAATGAAAAATTTAATAAGCTGGAAAAATCCATAGATAGACAGCAATCAGAAATTCAGAAGATTAACAACAAAATTACAGAAGTAGACAACTCAGTAGAAAGCCAGAGGAGCAGAATTGAGCAAGTGGAAGGCAGAATTTCTGAACTTGAAGATAAATCACTTGGCGCTAATATATTTGAAGAAAAATCAGATAAAAGAATTTTAAAAAATGAAAAAACCTTAAGAATCATGTGGAACTCTATCAAGAGAAATAACCTACAAGTGATTGGAGTATCAGAAAAGGGAGGGGTAACAGAAAATACAGACAGAATTTTTGAAGATTTGTTAGCAGAAAAATTCCCTGATATCATGAAAGATGAGAAGATGTCTATCCAAGATGCTCATTGAACTCCACATAAGGTAGATGTTAAAAGAAAGTCACCAAGATATATTATAGTCAAACTTGCCAAAACCAAAGATAAAGAGAGAGTTTTAAGAGCAGCTAGGGATAAATGAAAAGCCACCTACAAAGGAGAGCCAATAAGAATAACCTTGGACTACTCGGCAGAAACCATGCAGGCAAGAAGACAATGGGATGACTTATTTAAAAAATCGAAGGAAAAAAATTGCCAATCAAGAATCATATATCCAGCAAAACTGTCTGTTAAATATGAACATGAAATTAGGACATTTCCAGATAAACAGAAGTTTAGGAAAATCATAAAAACCAAACCAAAACTAGAAGAAATACTAAAGGGAGTTCTTTGGTTAGAAAATCAATAATATCAGGTATCAACCCAAGACTAGAAAACTGGACAGAGCAATCAGAAGTCAACCCAGATAGGGAAATCAAAAAAACAAACCAAGATTAAAAAAAAACACTCAAAACAGGGTTAACAGCGATGTTATTATGTAAAAGAAGACAACATTAAAACAATAAAGAGGGACTAAGAAATGTAGTCACAGATCTTCCATATGGAGAGGAAGACAAGATGATACAAAGAAATAAAAGTTAGGTTTAAATTTAGAAACACAGGGGTAAATAATAAGGTAACCACAAAGGAGGCAAACTATCCTACACATCAAAATAAAATACAAGAAAAAAATAGAGACTCAGCAGAAACAAAATCAACAACAGTGAATATGAGGAAAGGACAATATGTAAAGATAATCTAAGCACATAAAAATATGTGGGAAAAAGAAACTGTCAACAACACAAAAAAAGACATCAAAATTATAACACTAAATTCATACCTATCCATAATTACGCTCAATGTAAATGGACAAAATGCACCAATAGACAGAGAGTGAGTGGCACAATGGGTTAAAAAACATGATCCATCTATATGCTGTCTACAAGAAACACACCTTAGAGACACAAACAAACTAAAACTCAAAGGATGGAAAAAAGTATATCAAGCAAACAACAATCAAAAAAGAGGGGGAGTGGCAATATTAATTTCTGACAAAATAGACTTTAAAGTTAAATCCACCAGAAAGGATAAGGAAGGACACTATATAATGATTAAAGGGACAATACACCAAGAAGATATAAGCATATTAAATATTTATGCACCCAATGACAGGGCTGCAAGATACATAAAATAAACTCTATCAGCATTGAAAAGTGAGATAGACAGCTCCACAATAATAGTAGGAGACTTCAACACACCACTTTCAGTGAAGGACAAGACATCCAGAGAGAAGCTCAATAAAGACACGGAAGATCTAAATGCCACAATCAACGAACTTGACCTCGTAGACATATACAGAACACTCCACCCAACAGCAACCAACTATACTTTCTTTTCTAGTGCACATGGAAGATTCTCTAGAATAGACCACATATTGGGTCATAAAGCAAGCCTTAGCAGAATCCTAAACATTGAAATATTACAAAGCATCTTCTCTGACCATAAGGCCATAAAAGTGGAAATCAATAACAGGAAAAGCAGGGAAAAGAAATCAAACACTTGGAAACTGAACAATACCCTGCTCAAAAAAGACTGGATTATAGAAGACATTAAGGATGGAATAAAGAAATTCATAGAATCCAATGAGAATGAAAACACTTCCTATCAAAACCTTTGGGACACCGCAAAAGCGGTGCTCAGAGGCCAATATGTATCAATAAATGCACACATCCAAAAAGAAGAAA
Source organism: Elephas maximus indicus (assembly GCF_024166365.1). Taxonomy (NCBI): domain Eukaryota; kingdom Metazoa; phylum Chordata; class Mammalia; order Proboscidea; family Elephantidae; genus Elephas; species Elephas maximus. The sequence continues at coordinate 37,677,551 of NC_064837.1, read as the reverse complement.
GGGCCAAAATCAAAGAATTATCCCTACAACTTGAACAAACAGAAAGAGAGCAATAAAAGAAACCCACAGGCACCAGAAGAAAACAAATAATAAAAATTAGAGCTGAACTAAATGAAATAGAAAACAGAAAAACAATTGAAAGAATTAACAAGACCAAAAGCTGGTTTTTTGAAAAAATAAACAAAATTGATAAACCACTGGCGAAACTGACAAAAGAAAAACCGGAAAGGAAGCAAATAATCCGAGTAAGAAATAAGATGGGTGATATTACAACAGACCCAATTGAAATTAAAAGAATTATATCAGATTACTATGAAAAACTATACTCAAATTTGAAAACCTAAAAGAAATGGATGAATTACTAGAAACACACTACCCACCTAAACTAACACAGAGGTAGAACAACTAAATAGACCCATAACAAAAGAAGAGATTGAAAAGGTAATCAAAAAACTCCCAACAAAAAAAAAAGCCCTGGTCCGGATGGCTTCACTGCAGGGTTCTACCAAACTTTCAGAGAAGAGTTAACACCACTACTACTAAAGCTATTTCAGAGCATAGAAAAGGACGGAATACTACCAAACTCATTCTATGAAGCCACCATATCCCTGATACCAAAACCAGGTAAAGAAAAAAAAAAAAAAATTTTTTTTTTTAACACCACAAGAAAAGAAAATTATAGACCTATATCCCTCATGAACATAGATGCAAAAATCCTCAACAAGATTCTAGCCAATAGAATTCAACAATATATCAAAAAAATAATTCACCATGACCAAGTGGGATTCCTACCAGGTATCCAGAGATGGTTCAACATTAGAAGAACAATTAATGTTATCCATCATATAAATAAAACAAAAGACAAGAATCACACGATTTTATCAATTGATGCAGAAAAGGCATTTGACAAAGTTCAACACCTATTCATGATAAAAACTCTTGGCAAAATAGGAATAGAAGGAAAATTCTTCAGCATGATAAAGGGCATTTATACAAAGCCAACAGCCAACATCATCCTAAATGGAGAGAGCCTGAAAGCATTCCCCTTGAGATCGGGAACCAGACAAAGATGCCCTTTATCACCACTCTTATTCAACATTGTGCTGGAGGTCTTAGCCAGAGCAATTAGGCTAGATAAAGAAATAAAGAGCATCCGGATTGGCAAGGAAGAAGTAAAAGTATCTCTATTTGCAGATGACATGATTTTATACACAGAAAACCCTAAGGAATCCTCAAGAAAACTACTGAAACTAATAGAAGAGTTCAGCAGAATATCAGGATACAAGATAAACATACAAAAATCACTTGGATTCCTCTATACCAACAAAAAGAACAGTGAAGAGGAAATCGCCAAATCAATACCATTTACAGTAGCCCCCAAGAAGATAAAATACTTAGGAATAAATCTTACCAAAGATGTAAAAGACTTATACAAAGGAAACTACAAAACACTTCTGCAAGAAATCAAGAGACCTGCATAAGTGGAAAAACATACCTTGCTCATGCACAGGAAGACTTAATATTATAAAAATGTCTATTCTACCAAAAGCGATTTATAGATTTAATGCAATTCCAATCCAAATTCCAATGACATTCTTTAATGAGATGGAGAAACAAATCACCAACTTCATATGGAAGGGAAAGAGGACTCGGACAAGTAAGCATTACAGAAAAAGAAGAACAAAGTAGAAGGCCTCACTCTACCTGATTTTAGAATCTATTATACCGCCACAGTAGTCAAAACAGCCTGGTACTGGTACAACAACAGATACATAGACCAATGGAACAGAATTGAGAATCCAGACATAAATCCATCCACATATGAGCAGCTGATATTTGACAAAGGCCCCAAAACAGTTAAATGGGGAAAAGACAGTCTTTTTAACAAATGGTGCTGGCATAACTGGATATCCATCTGCAAAAAAATAGAACAAGACCCATACCTCACTCCATGCACAAGAACAAGCTCAAAATGGGTCAAGGACCTAAATATAAAATCTAAAACAATAAAGATCATGGAAGAAAAAATAGGAACAAGTTAGGAGCCCTGATACATGGCATAAACAGTATACAAAACATTACTAACAATGCAGAAGAAAAACCAGATAACTGGGAGCTCCTAAAAATCAAACACCTATGCTCATCCAAAGACTTCACCAAAAGAGTAAAAAGATTATCTACAGACTGGGAAAAAGTTTTTAGCTATAACGTTTCCCATCAGTGCCTGATCTCTAAAATCTACATGATACTGCAAAAACTCAACTACAAAAAGACAACAAAATTAAAAAATGGGCAAAAGATATGAACAGACACTTCACTAAAGAAGACATTCAGGTAGCTAACAGATACATGAGGAAATGTTCAAGACCATTAGCCATTAGAGAAATGCAAATCAAAACTACGATGAGATTTCATCTCACTCCAAAAAGGCTGGCATTAATCCAAAAACCACAAAACAACAAATGTTGGAGAGGCTGTGGAGAGATTGGAACATTTATACACTGCTGGTGGAAATGTAAAATGGTATAACCACTTTGGAAATCAATTTGGCACTTCCTTAAAAAGCTAGAAATAGAACCACCATACGATCCAGCAATCCCATTCCTTGGAATATATCCTAGAGAAATAAGAGCCTTCACACGAACAGATATATGCACACCATGTTCATTGCAGCACTGTTTACAATAGCAAAAAGATGGAAGCAACCCAGGTGCCCATCAATGGATGAATGGATAAATAAATTGTGGTATATTCACACTATGGAATACTACGCATAGACAAAGAACAGTCAGTGATGAATCTGTGAAACATTTCATAACATGGAGGAATCTGGAAGGCATTATACTGAGTGCAATTAGTCAGTTGCAAAAGGATAAATACTGTATAAGATTATTATTATAAGAATTCGAGAAATACTTTAAACAGAGAAGAAGATATTCTTTGATGGTTACGAGAGAGCAGAGGGAGAGAGGATGGGGGAGAGGTATTCACTAATTAGTAGATAAGAACTACTTCAGGTGATGGGAAAGACAACACACAATACAGGAGAGGTCAGCACAGCTGGACTAAACCAAAAGCAAAGAAGTTTCCTGAATAAACTGAATGCTTCAAAGGCCAGCATAGCAGGGGTGGGGGTTTAGGGACCATGGTTTCAGGGGACATCTAAGTCAATTGGCATAATAAAATCTATTAAGAAAACATTCTGCATCCCACTTTGGAGAGTGGCATCTGGCGTCTTAAATGCTAGCAAGCAGCCATCTAAGATGCATCAATTGGTCTCAACCCACCTGGATCAAAGGAGAATGAAGAACACCAAGGACACAAGGTGATTACGAGCCCAAGAGACAGAAAGGACCACATAAACCAGAGACTACATCAGCCTGAGACCAGAAGAGCTAGCTGGTGCCTGGCTACAACAGATGACTGCCCTGACAGGGAACACAACAGAGAATCCCTGAGGGAGCACGAGAGCAGTGGGATGCAGACCCCAAATTCTCATAAGACCAGACTTAATGGTCTGACTGAGACTAGAAGGACCCCGGTGGTCATGGCCCCCAGACCTTCTGTTGGCCCAGGACAGGAACCATTCCCAAAGCCAACTCTTCAGACATGGATTGGACTGGACAATGGGTTGGAGAGGGATGCTGGTGAGGCGTGAGCTTCTTGGATCAGGTGGACACTTGAGACTATGTTGGCATCTCCTGCCTGGAGGGGAGATGAGAGGGTAGGGGGGTTAGAAGCTGGCGAAATGGACACGAAAAGAGAGAGTGGAAGGAGAGAGCAGGCTGTCTCATTAGGGGGACAGTAATTGGGAGTGTGTAGCAAGGCGTATATAAGTTTTTGTGAGAGACTGACTTGATTTGTAAACTTTCGCTTAAAGCACAATAAAAATTAAAAAAAAAAAAAAAGAATAGATTTGACACATTGAACACTAATGACTGAAGACCAGAAGAGTTATGGAATGACATCAAGGACATCATAGGATGACACATGACTGGGCGGTGTTTCATTCTGTTGTACACAGGTTCACTAAGAGTTGGAACTGACTCAAAGGCACCTAACAACAACAACACAATTTACAAATAGTAATAAAATATACAGTACGCTTTACTGTAAATTCCATATAACCTATTGATTCAATGCTTTTGTGGATTTTTATCAAACTCTTGAATCTGTAGCCAAACTGCACCAGCAATTAACAAACAAGTGCAGTTCCCGTGTAAATGTTGGTTGATATTTTCATTTATTTAACAAAGTGAAACAACAAAGACCCATGGTGGAACTTCTCTCATTCATCGTCAATGACGTGAGCGAATTATTTGCTGAATCAGATAATAGTTTTCAAGTACCAGTGCTGGAAGAATATTTCCTCAATTTTTTGTGCTATTTACAATGTTAACAGCTACTGGAACTTTTGGATTCCAGCTGTATTATTAACATTTTCTCCATCACTTTCTTTAGTCTAGACGAGCCATCGACAAATTTCTTCTGCAAAGGGCCAGATAGTACATGTATTAGGCTTTGTGGGCCCCATATTGTCTCTGTTACATATTCTTCTTTGTTGTTGTCATTTTACAACCCTTTAAAAATGTAAAAAGCCATCCTTAGCTCCTAGACCCTACAAAAACTGGCCATGGGCCACATTTGACCTATGGAACTGGAATTTGCCAATCCCTGGTCTAGACAATCCACAAAATAATAAATCAAGCCATAATTTATAGCATTTGCTGATTTCTAGGGTACAAATACTCCCCCCATGGCTGATTTCAAGCTACCACCATGATGTCACTGAACACAGAGCTGGGAAGAGATGCACATTAGCTCACCATTAAGTAGTATTCCCATTATACAGGAACAGTAGATGTCAATAACCTCAAGAGCATAGGCAATAGGAAAATGTAGTAAAATAGGGAATGATGAGTTTTGAATATTTACTATCTTTCTTTAAAACATAATTTATTTAAGTTTATACAATTTAATTTTTAATGATGGCTGTGTTTAACCACCAGCTCACAAATTCCTTAAATTTTAACAAGCAGCTCTCACAAGTGGTACAGGCCAGCTCCAGCACCACACTGTGTTTGTCTCATCTAAAGGTAGGTTTGGGGCAAGTTCTGGCCTCCTCCACCTTCCTATTTGCGCTGCCTCTAGAAACCACCCTATTTCGCCACCTAGTCTTAATGTGACATAATGACTGGATTTTACACCGTACTTTGTGATAAATCTGAGACTTTCCCAATTCTCAGTTTAACGTTCTAGAAAAAAAAGTAGGTGAATCTATATCCTATATGTATATATACATATATCCTATATAGATGAGTAGGTGAGAAATATCCTATAACTTATTAAAGAAAAAATAATTTCGATATGATCTGAGGTTTAGGGTAGTGGTTAAGTGCTATGGATGCTAATCAAAAGGTTGCCAGTTTGAATTCACCAGGCGCTCCTGGGAAACTCTATGGGGCAGTTCTACTCTGTCCCATAGGGTCGCTATGAGCCAGAATTGACTCGATAGCAGTGGGTTATGCTTCCAATGCCTCCACTAGTGCAGATTTTTCAGACTTTCCCAGCCCAAAACTGTAGAAATTACTAAAGGAAGTTGTGTTTGAAGGCACCCCTGGCTAAGTGTCCAAAGAAGTGCATGAGAGTTGAAGTTCCATGAGTCTCATCAGAGACATCAGGCTGGCAATCGCTGGGCCACTGGTAGACTATTATTCATTCAACAAACATTTCACCACCCCCTAGGCTATGCGAATGGTTTTCGCTCAGCTACTAACTTTAGATTGGCAGTTAAAGTCACCCAGCGGCGACATGGAAGAAAGGCCTGACAACCTGCTTTTGTAAAGATAACAGCCAGGGACAGTTCTACTCTGAAACACATGGGGTTACCATGAGTCGACGTGGACTTGACGGCAACGGATTTGGGCTTTTGCGGTTTTAGTGCATGTGAAGCACCATGCGAGGCATGGAAATAGAGAGACCTATTATTAGTAGTATAATAAAATTATTAGTAGAATAATAAAAATGATGATACCTCTCATTTAAAAGCCAGAGGGATTAAGGGAAAGATTAAATTTAGATAAGTGCCCTAACAGGGTGAGTTATGAGGAAAGAAATAAAGAAGCAAATGGATCAGACTGTGGAAGAGACATTTTTTTGTGGTTACTTCCAGTGCTTATGTATGTTTCAAAACCCTGAGAATTTATATGCCCCTGCTTTGTAGCTGTATCTGAGTGTTTGCCTCGCACATGGCAGGCAATACTGAGAGCACACAGTGTGTACAGACAGGCACATAGTATTTTTGTGGATGGCAAAACCTGACAATAAATAAATGAATACAGCCTCCCAAGTCCAGCTTTGCTTTTAATTTTCTGTAAGTAGTGGCTGTAGAAAGGCTTCTCTCATGTCCGCACCCCTCCATCAAAAAAAAAAAAAAAAAAAAAACTTTTGTCCTTAATTTAAATCATTGTTTTTCTAAGGAAATTTAATTTGGGAAAAAAAAAATGTTTTTCCAATTAACTGGAAGACCGTGTGCTAAGCAAACAATAAAGATTCTTGTTTGAAAGTAATGCATGCCCTAGTCCTAGGACTACCAGGGGAATTTAAAATAAAAAAAATGCAAGCGGCTCCGAACTCGTATTTTGCCAGAGTTAAACAGAATCCCCAGATCCAGAGCTTTCACGTCATTTCCCAATATAAAACCCACAAGTGTTGAGCAAGTTCATGCTTCGGCAAGACACATCTTCTCATCTCTAGAAATGACTGCATTTGATCTTTCTCTGGGTTGCTCGGCACGCCCCTCGCTCCTTCTCTCTTGCTCTTGTGCTATGGTTGGCCTGGAAGGTTAGAAACTGCACAATTAGATGGATCAGGGGAAGATTTCCTAATGCTCTGATGCTGGGCTGGGCAGTCTAGCCAAATTCCATTCATTAGCTAAGGCGCCAGGGTGAGTGTGGCCAGTAAGAATGCTGTTTTGGTTCCATAGAAGTGCTGATAGGGAATGGGAAATAAACCTTTTTTTTTTTTTTTGGTTTCTGAGAGGGAGTGTGGACAAGTGAAGAGAGTACAGGATACTGGGAAATCAGAGGCCAGGAATTGATCTATATCTCAACCACTTACTGGGTAGCGCACCCAACTTCCATTGTTTTTCGCCATATTTTTCTCTACTCTGACGCTGTTTTTTATGTACCAACATCAGATTTCCACTGATCTTAGACTTTTATGCATTCTGAAGTCAAGGATCAAGTATTCAATTCACCCAACATTTATTGAGCCACCTACTCTGTGCCAGGTGCTTGTATAGGTGCTTTGAAGACTGGGATGAATCAGGCATGGTCCGTCTTGAAGGAGTTTATCGACTGTAGAAGAGACACATCTCTCTTTAAAAAAAAGAAAAACAAAAAAAGGAATTGCAATATAAAAGTCATACTAAAATTGCTATGGGAAAATTGACAAGGAAAGGGCTTTGAACTGGGCCTATCAAACGAAGGGGTAGAAGACAGAAGACATCCTGAGCACGGCTCTGAGGTTTAATGGTCAAGCGACCAGTGGGGCTAAAGTGGAAGCTTGGGTGGGTCCTGAGCAAAAGGAAGGAGAATATAACTTTTACGGTAGACTCCTCCTTATGTGTGAACTGGACAAAACTACTCTAGGCTTTGAGGCACTGGAGACATTAGGGAGAATCTGGACAATAGCAGGAGTTTTTTAAATCAATTGGGAATTAATCACACATTGCTGCAATATTCTCTCTTTTATGTTTGCATTGTTAGTCTTCACCTTTTCAGAAAGCTGTCCTTCAACTTGAGAGTGTTATCAGCTAAAGCAGGAGTATATTAATCACACAGTCCACACCATAGGCTGGAACTTCACCTGAGCTTGAGGCCCTAATACTCTCTGATGGCAAACCCTAATACTTCTAGTTATGAATTTTATACTCTCCTTGCTGATTTTGTGACATCTCCCATCATATCGTAGATTTCAGGGGGCAAGGCCAGCCATTCAGGGGATCTTTTTCTTCTTATGCTTTAGGCCATGGTTTATAAAGCTGCCATAGGGTAAATGGAGGTGTTCAGCTGGAACTTTTCTGCCCACATGGCTCTCTGTTTCTTAAGTTTAGCGTTGCTATGAGTTGGAATCGACTCAATGGCAACAGGTAGATAAAAATTAAATATTTGTTAAAATAACAAAGAATTACATTTAAAGCATTCATAGTTAGTTGATATAAATATAGAGAATCAGAGTTTGAGCCAGAACCAAATTTTAAGAAATCCTTACACCTAAGTTCTGTCTGGTACCTTCCTTGCTCATTTTTAACTGCTATGAGCCACTGCATGGTTAACTCTGCTTCTATTTCCCAGTACTAAGTAGAAACACTTTCCCTGATCTTTATCTTAAAATTATAAGCCCTGTATAGTTTTAAACTTCATATACATGGCTTCAGCCCTTCATGGTGGGAAGATCACCATGACCTCAACATTAAGTCTTTCAACTACCTACACACAACTTTCCAGAGAGAGCATGCTAAGTTGCCTTCTTAGTACTCCCCATTGGCTCTCAGAGTCACTCCTACTCACTGTCCCCTCACCCCATAAAAAAAAAAAAAAAATACTGTCTTTAAATGATGAGAAGCTCCTTTCTTCTCCATGTGGCTTCATGCCAAAGGAGTCCACCAAACCAAGGAAGTACACAGAGGTAACAGATGATTCGTTGCCCCAGAATAGATTGCCTATTCCAACAGGGAAAATGTTTCTCCTTCACTGTGAATCTCGTTTTCTAGCCCCTTCCTTTCTGAAATCCAGACATGTTATAAAAATCTAATTAGACTTAATACTTAAAACTATCTATTAACTCCCAAAGCGAGCCCTGGTGGCACAGTGGTTAAAGCGCTCAGCTGCGAACCATAAGGTGAGCATTTGAACCCACCAGCTGCTCCATGGGACAAAGATATGGCAGTCTGCTTCTGTAGAAATTTACAGCCTTGGAAAATCTATGTCCTATAAAAAATGTCCTATAGGGTCGCTATAAGTCAGAATCGATTTGATGGCAGTGGGCTTGGTTTGGTTTGGTAATAACTCCCAAAATAAGCCCACGCCTCCTTACAAACTTGCGTCTATTCGTTTTTGTTTGGTTTTTAAAGAAGCAGGACTCTCTTTTCCACCTGATACATGTCTTATAAAACACATTTCAATAGAACATGAACTGTTTTTATTGAAAATGAAATATGGTTTCTTCAGAAATTTTAAAGACTGTATCTTTGAGCAACTTTTCACTAGTCATTTGCCAAATAACTTAGTATTGTTCCCACTAACCCCTAGCTCTTCTTCTGGGAAGTCACCCTGAGTTCCTAGCCTGGAGTCAGAAGCCTGGGATATACCCAGCCTTCCACTTGGCGTTCTACCACAACAATCAATCACACATGCCACAACGGCAACCAAGAATAGCTTTATTTCCAGAATTTTCCTACGTTCTTTGCTCTTTCTAGAAATTCTCACACATTTGCTACTGGTTTTCATTTTGTTTTATTTGTAACAATTCCCTCAATGCTATTTGTAACAATTCCCTCAATGTTACTTTTTTCCCCTTTAGCTAGAATTAGATGAGACAGTATTCTCTGATTAAAACCCCTTGCTATCTGGACTTTCAGAGACTTGGCTTCCCAAGTTATGAGTTCATCAGCAAAATAAAGCATTTTGGAAATACACACACACACACACGTCAGAGCCCTGGTGGCATAGTGATTAAGAACTCAGCGCTAACCAAAAGGTCAGCAGTTTGAATCCCTCAGCTGCTCTTTGGAAACACTATGGGGCAGTTTTACTCTGTCCTGTGGGGTGGCTATGAGTCGGAATTGACTCAACAACAACAGGATATACGTGTATATATATATATGTTTTAAAATATGTATTTATATGGAGGTGTAGACCTGATTTGAGAGTTAATAATAATCATTTAATTCTAATTAGATTTTCTAACATGTCTAAGTGTCAGAGGGCAAGAGCCTGGAAGAGAAGATTCACACGGAAGAAAAATATCTTCGTGTTGGAAAAACAGGATATTATATAGAGAGAGACAGACAGACAGATAGATAGATAGATACACACCATATTTTTATGCAAAATAACATGCACCTTCTACAATTGTTTGCCAACTAGGCCCTCCTCCCACAAAGTATTTTCAAAAGCACTGCTATGCCAATTTTTTTTACATGTTGTTGTAAAAAAAATTAGCATAGCACATTTATGAAAATACCTCAAAGTGGGGAGGAAGTGGTTGGAAAACAAACATAGAAGGCGCACATTATTTGCATAAAAATAAGGTATATATTTGATTTGGAGAATATTTCATAAGTACTTTCTATGCACAAAGCATAAACAAAGGTACCAGATAGGGGGGAAACAGTGAATGGTACTTTTCCTAATAGTGAATGACACTTTTTCTGTTCTCTGGTTTCTTGTGATCTAACAAGAGAGACACATACAATAAAGCATAATACAGTGTAATAAATCTTGTACTTACATGAATAAAGGGCTCTAGGAGCACAGAGACAGGTTATTTAATTAGTTATTCCTGAAGAATTTAGAGTTGTCTTTGCTAGATCTTAAAGGATTAGTAGGATTTCACCAAGTAAAGGTTGGAAGATGAGCCAAAGACACAGAGGCGAAAAAGTACAGAAAACAATCAGGTGACAGGGACTTATAGAAAAGGAACTTCCTTCCTTTTGGGAAATGGCAGGAGATGAGGAGGATAGTAGTGTCAGGTTGGAGCCAGATTATGAAGGTCCTTGAATGTCTTGTTAAGCTCCCATTTTATTCTGAAAGCAACTAGAGACTTTGAAAAGATTTTAAATGGAGGAATGAAATAAGTATAATTCTACCAATAGTACCCACTGCTGTCAAGTTGATTCCGACTCATAGTGACCCTATAGGAAGATGATTGTATATAAGAAGAAGAAGAATGTGTAGCAGAAAAAAGCAATTAGGAGGCAATTGCAGAGTTGATGGCTCATGATTATCAAAGCCTGCAATGAGGTACCTGTAGCGTGAAGGGGGGGAGGGGAACTTACGGGAGACATTTTAGAGGTAGAACCTACTAGATTTAATGATCAACTGACGATAAGGAATTAGAGGAATACAAGAGGCAAGGATGCGACAGAGTTTTAGTTGGTTGATTGACTATATGGTAACGCAGTAGCTAAAACCGAGAAAACAAGAGGAGAAGCATATGTGGGGCAAAGAGAACTAATTGGGAGACACTCAAGTGGAGATACACTGGAGGAAGTTAGAGCTCACACCGGAGGAAGTTACAGCTCACACTGGAGGAAGTTAGAGCCCAGGAAGGAAGCCAGACCTAGCATTACAGTTTGAGAGTCACAGTTGAAGGCACATAAGTGGAATAGATCACCACCCAGGATAAGCCTGCAGAGTGGAAAGAGAGCCAACAAGCAAGCCAAGAAATACTGTATCAAACAGAGGAGAGGAGGAAGAACCAGGGGGAGCCTGGGAAGAGACAGTCAAAAAGGTAGGAGAACCAGGGTGCAACTGAAGCCAAGGGGGAAGAAGTTTGCAAGAAGCAGGGGAGGCCAAGGTTGACGGGATTTTCCAAGAAGAGGCTAATGCTGATAATTAGAGCACTAGGAATTTTGGGAGAACAATTTCAAGGGACTGAGGAGAACAAGTTTGATTCCCAGGAACATAATGAAGAAGAGCACAGGCGGCAGGGCACGACTCCAAAGCAATGGAGAGACGTGTGTGACTGGAAGGGGACCAGCATCTGGGGGTGGTTTGGCTGGATTTTGAAGAATTGAAGTGTCATAGAGAATTGAAATCCTAAGGCCTGAAGTTTGTCCTTCTGATGTTTAGGAATGCAGAGGCCTTGTCGTCATATGACTTGAGCGCTTTAAGCTCCTGCTTCGTTTTAGGCTATCCTTAAACCCTGCCGTGTGTAAACTGTCACTTAGGACATTTTTACTGATGATGCACAATTTATCTTTCCTGACCATGGGTTTTACAACCAGTGGAAAATCTTGTAAAAAAAAAAAAAAAACATTGTGTCATGGGAAAATGGGGTGTTAAGATTTGGATGATTTTACTGAATGAACAGCCATTTTGGGGGTGCTGGTGGGAGAGAGAAGCACTTAACAAGTCAGCAACAAACCCCAGATTCTAGGGCTGAAGAGAAACCAATTAAGAAGAAAGGAAGAAGGTATCAGGGAGGAGAAGAAGGGTCAGGGGAGTGGTGTCCAAGACACCAAAGAAGAAGGTGTCAAATGATGCAGAGGGAAAGGAAAGGAAGCTTCTTTATGTGGAATGAGCGTCACTGGGACCTTGACAGAGCGTTTTCAGTGGAATGATAAAGCAGAAGACATAACTGGGGAGTGAATAGAAGATAATGTCCTAATGTACCCTTTACTTCTCACAGGCAGTAAATAATGTATCTTCTATTTACAATGAAATTTTGCATATTATGTGCCAGAGTGTGTGTGTGTTATCAGAAGGGACCAGTCCCTGGAGAAAGACATCATGCTTGGTAAAGTAGAGGGTCAGCAAAAGAGAGGAAGACCCTCAACTGGACGGACTGACACAATGGCTGCAACAATGGGCTCAAGCATAGCAATGATTGTGAGGATGGCATGGGACCGGGCAGTGTTTCATTCTGTTGTACTAAGGGCCACTGTTTGTCAGAACTGACTCTATGGCACCTAACAACAATAGACACACACACTTGCACTATGTGTCTTTATATAGCAATGGTCTCGTGGGAAATATACTTAATACAAACCAAATCTCACACTGAAAGTATGGCATAAACGTACATATGCATAACTGTACATATATCACAATATACATTGTACCTATTGAGGTTCAAAAACCTCGTAGGGTATATTAATCACTTTTGAATTATTACTTTTGTCTCTCTCTTATTTTAAAAAATGACTGTGAACCTGAAAACTGACATGCCATCCCAAGAAAGATTGTTAAACACACCAACACAGGGAAAGAGGGTTGAGCTTATTGTAGTTGAGAGAGATTCTATGCTAAAGTTTGTACGATGCTTCTTGATAGACGACTGCATTTCATTCACGTTCTCCCTCTCTACGCTTCTCCTGCAGTGGAATGGAGCATGTCAAAGGACTTCTCTCCTTTGGCTGGAGAAATCATCATGGATAATCCGCAGACCCTGAGATGCACAATCACAGGACTTAAAACGGTAAATGCCGCCTCCTTCCGTTAAACATCTCATTCCCCTGTCCCGTCCCTAAGGTTTCTGTTGGGATTTGGGTAACAAATTATGCTGGAAGCAACAGCCAACGCCCAGTCCTCTAGCAACAACTGCCACTCATTAAGCATGATATGTCTGGTATCCATAATCTGAATTTCACAAAGGAGTAAGCAGACAGCATGAACCACTTTGTAAGCTGTCATGTTCTGAGAAGATCAGAAAAAACCTGGCCTCATGCAAGCCTTGAAAGCTGCTGCTTTCTGGACCACAGTCTAATCTTCTGGGGGGATCAAAGGCTCTGAGAGATCCAATTTTGACTCCCCGTCTGATGGTAGAAATAACAGCCACATCTAACCCTCACCCCCACAACCTCAGTTGAGATCAGTCATCAATTGGAGTCACGCAATTTCCTGAGAGAAATCCTTTTCCCTTGATTAAAAAAAAAATCTCTAAATCTGCTTTCACAAGAAGAAACTATATATGGTGGAGCTATATTTCTCAGTAACCTGAACCAATTTAAACTGTGAATGAAAAACTGGAACAAACTGTGCTCATTTGTTTAACCAATCTAAAATCAAATATTAATTATTTGTGGAACTATGAACCACACCAAAACACAAAAATAAAAACACCTAGCTAATCAGTTCAAAGTGGGACAGACCTCCTATTTCCTCAATTAAAATGTAACAAAACTGGATCATCAAAATCTTTTTTTTTCTTATTGTGCTTTAGGTGAAAGTTTACAGTTCATGTCAGATTCTCATGCAAAAATTTACATACAAATTGCTACGTGACCCTAGTTGCCATCCCCACAATATGACAGCACACTTCCCCTTTCCACCCTGGATTTCCCCTGTCCATTCAACCAGCTCCTACCCCTTTCTGCCTTCCTGTCTCACTTCCAAGCAGGACCTGCCCGTTCAGTCTCATGTATCTACTTGAACTAAGAAGCACATTCTTCATGAGAATCATTTCATGTCTTATAGTCCACTCTAATCTTTGTCTGAAGAGTTGGCTTCGAGAATGATTTTAGTTCTGGGTTAACAGAGCGTCTGGGGGCCATGTCTTCTGTAGTTCCTGTAGTCTCAGTCAGACCATTAAGTCTAGTCTTCTTACAAGAATTTGAGTTCTGCACCCCACTTTTCTCCTGCTTCATCTGGTATCTCTGTTGTGTTCCCTGTCAGGGTGGTCACTGATAGTAGCCAGGCACCATCCAGTTCATCTGGTCTCAGGCTGATGGAGTCTCTGGTTTATGTGGGCTTTTTGTCTCTTGGGCTATTTTCCTTGTGTCTTTGGTGTTCTTCATTATCCTTTGCTCCAGGTGGGTTGGAACCAATTGATGCAACTTAGATGGCCCCTTGCTAGCTTTTAAGACCCCAGACACCACTCACCAAAGTAGGACGCAGACAATTTTCTTAATAAACTTTGTTATGCCAATTGACCTAGATGTCCCCTGAAACCATGGTCCCCAGACCCCCATCTCCTGCTACTCTGTCCCTTGAAGTGTTTGGTTGTGTTCAGGAACCTTATTAGCTTTTAGTTCAGTCCAGTTTTGCTGACTTACCTTGTATTGTATATTGTCCTTCCCTTCACCTAATATAATTCTTGTCTGTACTTTATCCAGTTGGGAAACCCTGGTGGCATAGTGGTTAAGTGCTATGGCTGCTAGCCAAAAGGTCAGCAGATTGAATCCACCAGGTGCTCCCTGGAAACTCTATGGGGCAGTTCTACTCTGTCCTGTAGGGTCACTATGAGTCAGAATCAATTCGATGGCAATGTTTTCTTTTCTTAAATCTTGTTAGTAAATTCTCCTCTCCCTTCCTCCCCACCCTCGTAACCATCAAAAAATATTTTCTTCTGTTTCTAAACCTTTTCTCGACTTCTTATAATAGTGGTCTCATACAACATTTGTCCTTTTGTGGCTGAGTAATTTCACTCAGCATAATGCCTTCCAGATTCCTCCATGTTATGGGACATTTCACAGATTCATCATTGTTCTTTATCATTGCATAGTATTCCATTGTGTGAATATACCATAATTTGCTTATCCATCCATCCACCTAGGTTGTTTCCATCTTTTTGCTACTGTGAACAGTGCTGCAATGAACATGGGTGTGCATATATCTATTAGTGTGAGGGCTCTTATTTCTCTAGGATACATTCCAAGGAGTAAGACTGCTGGATCGCATGGAACTTCTATTTCTAGCTTTTTAAGGAAGCACCAAATCGATTTCCAAAGTACTATTTTACATTCCCACTAGCAGTGTATAAGTGTTCCAGTCTCTCCACAACCTCTCCAGTATTTATTATTTTGTGTTTTTTGGGTTAATGCTAGCCTTGTTGGGGTGAGATGGTATCTCATTGTAGTTTTAACTTACATTTCTCTAATGGCTAACGTGAGCATTTCCTCATGTAACTGTTAGCCGCCTGAATGTCTTCTTTGGTGAAGTGCCGGTTCTTATTATTTGCCCATTTTTAATTGGGTTATTTGTCTTTTTGTTGTTGAAGTTTTGCAGTATCTATTAGATTTTAGAGATTAGACCAAAATATTTTTTAAAGTAAAACTTAAACTTGAATTTTTTTTTTGGTAAAATTCAAAATTAATTAATACCTTAGGACATTTGTATGAAGGAGGCAGAGAAAGAATTTTGGTGGTATTTTTTTTTCTAAAAGATTATGTCAATTTAAACAGTTATTTGTAAAGTATAATCCTGAAACCCGCATCAAGAAGCTTCACTAGGTTGCATCTCTTCAATTTTGAACAAGCTTATTTTAATAGAATTCTTGGTGGTTGGATCACTACCACAGAATTCTGACTTTTATTCCTCATCACATGCCCATACCAGGGGCCAAAACCATGAATTACCAGAGCAAACAAACCCCTGAGTGGGTGGCCCCCAGAGATGGAATCAACAGAATCCCAATTTCCAATCCTACGGCTCACGTGATGGAAGAGAGCCAGACGGGAACTCTTGGGAATTTCCATTGCATAAAGAAAAAGGGATACGATGATAAAAATGGAAAAGTCTCCATAGAGAGTTTCTCTAATATCTGAACTAATTTTTACAGGGATTATGTTTTCCACTTAGCTGTCCAATAAGAGCAATGCAGACATCACCCTAATCACATAAAAGCCTGGAAGTAGATTAACACTTTTATAGAATCCCTAAAACCTTGAGATGCATAGGAACTCATTTCTAATGTTTAAAAAAAAAAAAAAAAGCTTCATAATGTGGTAAGGCCAGTATGATTCAATTCCTAGCAAAGGCTCTACAAAGATCAGTTTTTCGTTTGTTTGCTTTTTTTAACTTCAAACACCGTTTTACAATTTTTGTAAGCAGTTTATATCAAATGCTGGCTTCTAAAATGCCTCTCTGGAGTCACTGAAAAAAAAAAAAAACCCCACTCAAAGCAAAATTATAAAGCCTTACAAAATATTTGAAAAGATTATCAGCAAGCAAAAATAACTTCTTAATTCTTAGTGCCATCCAAAGGAAAACTTTAAAGAATGTAAGCCATTGTTTTAACAATGGCTTTAAAACTGAAATAACAGCTACAAGTTAATTTTTTTTTAAGTTGAACAACTGAATAAAGGATATTTATCACAGTATCATTTATTATGGCAAAAACAGTAATAACAATCTAAATGTCCACCAATGACAGCAAACCAAAACCAAACCCACTGCCATCAAGTCGATTCCTAGTGATAGCGACCCTATAGGACAGAGTAGAACTGCCCCATAGTTTCCAAGGCGCACCTGGCGGATTCGAACTGCCGACCTTTTGGTTAGCAGCCGTAGCTCTTAACCACTACGCCACCAGGGTTTCCTCACCGACAAGGGATTGGTTAAATAAATGATGGTATTTGCACACAATGAAGCACATACAACTATTCAAAGAGTGAGGCAGAGCTTTAATGCACATATTTGAAAAAATATCCATTATAACTTGTTTATTTTATAAAGCCAGTTGATCAGCTAAAAGAGGTGATAGTGGCTGCTTCTGGGGAGGGAAAAATAAGGACAAGGAGGGGAGGGTGGGGGCGGGGGATTGCTGTTTTGAGGAAACAAACCTTGTAAACTGTGTCACTTTTTTAAAATTGATGTATGATTTTTGGGGGGAGGTCAGGAAAAATAATTACGATATTCTAGTTTTGAAAAAAGAAAGCACGTAAACTAAGAAGGCACTCCAAATATAGTTATTGTAATATATAAACCTAATAGTCAGGACAAGCCAGAAAGCTAAAGTATGGGTGGTGGAGTTCCAAAGGGATGGACAAGATAATCAGACACAGGAATCGGCATCTAGGGTAAAACTGATTACTAAAATGCCTGATACATCTTTTTCTCCATTTTGATACTTTGCAGGGTCAACAGTATTTTGTTCAAGTCTCGGCTTACAACATGAAAGGATGGGGACCTGCTCAGACCACAACACCAGCCTGTGCCTCTCCTTCTAGTAGGTGGTGGCTGTAGACTTTCCAACCTGGCAACAGGCTCCAACTCCAACTCCATCCTCAGGGTGCCATTGCCATTGCCTCTCCCTACTGCTTGGAACCAGCAAGACCCCCTCAGGGCAGCACTCTAGGCTGCCTAATGAATAAGGCCTCTGCAGAGGCAACTCAGTAGAATAAAAGGAGGGGGGATTTGGAACCAGCAAGACCAAATTAGGTACTTACTAGACATTTCATTAGCTTAAGCTCTCTGAGTCTCAATTCAACATCCATAGAATGGGCCCAATCGCACCCTCTTGCAGGGCTGTTGTGAGGATATAGGAAGATGGTACAGTGAGCATGGCTGGCCCAGAGTCTTATAGTACACCGAAGCTCTCTCATCATCTCTTCCTCACCACCAAAGGATACATCCACATTGATTTGATAAGAGAACATAATTGGCAAATCTTACTTATCCGACATTCTGTAGGAAGAAAAGTTTTCTTACTGATGGGCACTCTCCTACAAATATAATCTATAACAGAAGCCCTGCAAAATCCTCTTCTAATTATTTAAAGATTAATAATTTATGCCTGGTATGTTTGGTAACTCTCTATTAACCAGAAATTTTAATTAACCAGAACAAACATCTCCAGACATACTTTATGATAGATTTTCCACATGATAAGACTCTTGCCCTGAATTGTATTTTCATTTCTTTAAAAAAAAAAAAAAATTCAATAATACAATAGTTAATGGTATCCTAAGTGTCTTGTGAGAGTGCAAACTGCTACATCCTCTATGGAAAGCAATTTGACATTATATATCAACTGCTTCTAGAAAATTCATTTCCTTTTACCCAGTAATAACACATCTAGGAATCTAACCTAAGGAAACAAAAGCAGAAAAACAATCATGTACAAAGATGTGCACTGTAGCAGTGTGTTGATAATAGCAAAACACTGGGTATGGTAGGGAGAACAAATATCCAATATTAATTTAATGGTTAAATAAACTATGATATACTGGTATGTACATATCCTATCCATACTACAGAACAAAATGCAACCACTAAAAATGGCATCTTAAGAAACCATCTGTGGCGCAGTGGTTAAAAGCGTGGCTGCTAACCAAAAGATAAATAGTTCAGATCTACCAGCCACTCCTTGGAAATCCTATGGGGCAGTTCTACTCTGTCCTATAGGGTCGCTGTGAGTCGAAATCAACAACAGTGGGGTCATTTTTTTAGAGCCAAGTCCAAGGCCATGGTCCTTGTTCTTAACCACTATGCTATCCTCCTCCTCTATTCATAATGAAATTTGGATTCAGAGAGATGTTGCCTTGCCCAAGGTCACAACTGTTGTATGTGGCCAAGCCAGGATTGAACCTGAATTGGTCAAGCCCCTGCCATATCTCCTACACTGTAGTCACTATTGCCCTTCTCTAGACAGACAAGCAGAATAACAGCCAGCCAGCCAGCCATGCCTGACTACTGTCTCTGGTGGATTCCAGTAGCCACCCTAGGTCATACACAGCCTTGAAACTTGGACCACCAGTGCCAAGGATCTCTCAGATCTCTGACTCCCGCAACAATAGATGCGTTAACGGCTCTATTCTTATTTAGCAGAAACACAAACTGGGAATATTGCAAGATTAAGATACTAAGGGAACTAATACCATTCCAGAGGAAAAAATATATATATATATGCCTTATTAGGGATGGGGAACAGAGGGGAGAGAAAAAAAGCAAAAAAATACTAATCTCAGTTGACTTGAGAGTAGGGTAGGGGGCAACCAAATCCAAGCATGCACCAGTGCCAGTTCTGATCTGCATATGGATGCATTTACTTATAAAGGTCAGAGGTTCAAATTCTATAAACTGCAAATTCTATTCAGACACTGTTCCTAAGAGCTGATTTGAAGATCTCTCTCTGAAATGACAACAATGGTGGTTCAGAACGGGATGAAAAAAAAAAAATGAAACCCGTTACCCATTACCTTTGAGTGGATTCCGGCTCATAGTGACCCTATAGGACAGAGCAGAACTGCCCCAAGGAGCGGCTGGTGGATTCGAACTGCCAACCTTTTGATTAGCAGCCAAACTCTTAAACACTGTGCCACCAGGGCTTCTCAGAATGGAGAGGAGTCACTTATTAATTGATAAGTAACATAGCGAATGGCAGTGCTTTCTAGAACGGCATATTTGATTAAGTAGAGGTACCTGGCAAAGAACTGAAATCCTAACGTGGTTACAGTTGCTGCAGACATGCCATATCACTTGGAAAGAACAATATACAAACACTCCAGTTCTATTTATAAACAGAGTATGACATTGTGATGTAACATATATCAGTATTCAGATATTTACTAGAGGACAATGTAGTCTAACATGA
Source organism: Elephas maximus indicus (assembly GCF_024166365.1). Classification (NCBI taxonomy): domain Eukaryota; kingdom Metazoa; phylum Chordata; class Mammalia; order Proboscidea; family Elephantidae; genus Elephas; species Elephas maximus. The sequence goes on along the minus strand of NC_064837.1, from coordinate 37,657,508 downwards.
CAGAGTAATTGGAAATTTGGTAATATGTTCCAGTAAGCTATAAAACTTTTTTTATATTTTTACAAAAAGCCTTAATGTGTTTTTACAGACTTATGTTATATGGTATGGTACATAATAAGAGAAAAGGACCCAGACAGGCTTGTCTGAGTTACGATCAGGAAAGCCCTGATATCGCCAGTGAATGTAAGCTCTGCATTGTGTTGCAATCGAAGTGTCTCATTACCAGAACAGCGAACTGTATTATGTGGCACAATCTACTCTTTTCCTACCACACTAAGTTTATTCCTGTCAGAGTCTTGATTTCTTAATACATTTTCAATTTTCTCCCTCATCCCTAAAGTCTCCTATTTTATGTAGTCGTCAGAACCTTCCAAACATCTTTGAGAAAAACTCATTCTTTCCAAAAACCTTGGCATCATATCCAGTGCTCGCTTGGGCTGCAATTTAGCATTAGCAATTTTCTAATGTATCATAAAGTCATCAGATCGGGCTTGCCTCTGATGTAATGGGGCTCAGCTGAAGGAGCCAGGCCCATTTCATCTCCCCTTGCAGTGATGGCAGCATTAACACTTATTAGAAAGTATTAGCAAGTTCAAGGCCATGTAGTAATGCAATCACCCAGGAGTCTCACTCAAGCAAACAGCTTAGTTATCATGCACACTTTAGATGCATTCATTCAACTAAGGAAACAAACTCAAAATGGCCATTGGATATCCATGAGGGCAACTTTTATCCTCATTGTGACTGCATGCCAGGGGCACCACATTTAGTCTAAGGGCCACTAGTAGATTGCTTCTTCAAACATTTCCAAATTTCACAGTAACAGCCTTTCCTGATCCCATCCCACCTGAACACCATCATACTTCTATTCACAGTGCTTCACCAACATTTAATGAGTGTCTCCTAAGGGCCCAGAGTGGCGCTTTACTGCCATTATTTCTTGTAAACCTCGATAACCTAAAAAGAGATTCAAAAACTCATTTTACAGAGAAGAAACCTGAGGTAAAGAGAAATTAAGTCATGGTCCCTGCCCACACAGAACTAAGAATCTACACAAGGCACCTATGCCAATTCCCTGTCTCCAGAGTTGACCACAACTAAGCCACAAGACACAAACTCTAACCAAGCTTCTGACCCTCCTCCTCAACAGAAAAAAAATAAAAAACAAAAAACACCACACATCCATGGTATAATGAGATGAGTACTGATTTGGACAGTCACGAGACTACATTATAGTTCTGGCTCTGCCACTGACCAGCTAATGTAGGATAAATAGGGACGGTTATTTCTGGGCCTCAGTCTTCCGAGAAAAGAAGGACACGTGGGGGAGGGAGGGAAGGAAGAAGCGTTAGAAAATCCCCCAGGCCCCTTCTTTATAGGTACTCATTGGATAGAGTGAGAAGTAGTGTTTCCATCCTCAGGACACAGTGAGTTAGCTCTCCATCAATAACTGCTTCTGGTTAACTTATTCTTTATAGAATGCCTGCAATGTACCAGGAGTTTTGCCCGATATCTAATATACATCTTCTCATTTAATCCTCAGAAAAACCCTGCAAGGTAGATACTATACTCATTTTTTTTTTCAAATTAGGGAGTGGCGGTTCTGTCAGTGTAAGTAACTTGCCCAGAAACACTGAGCTAGGAATCAGAAGAGCCAAGACTCACACCCAAGCTTATCTGATTCCAGAACCTGCCTTCCTCCTAACTCCCCATTTACTCAGTTGGATGAACCAAGGTAAAGTGCTTTTATCTAACTTCAGCTTTAAGTCATGGCATCTGCTTATGCTTCTGAACAGGGGAGGCCCCACATTTTAAAATGAATCTGGGGGAAAGGAATTTGAAACTTATTCAACTAGAATTTAAGCCCAAGACACTCGTGAACTAACTGGCTTTTCTGGGGAAGAATGACTAGCATTTTCAGAGTAGGAATTTAAACCAATAATTTCAATTTACTCCTTTAAGTTGTTGCTTTTAAAAGATTCAGAAAGTAAAACTTGGGGAAAAAAAATTGGAGGAAGAAAGGATGGACTATGAAATGATTGACCTGCTGCAGGAAAAAAAAAAAAAATCAAGAGTTGGAGACAGCAGAATTACAATCTTGACGTTAGTCCCACATGGGTTATTACTCTTGATATCATTATAGCCAAATGGAATGAAAATAGAAGGGGGAGAAAAATCTCCGTGGGTATTGCAATTTAAATTTGCCCTGTAAGCTAATACTGTATATTTAGAGACAGAGCAGACAGGGTGGTTGGTGGCTCAGAGTATGTGCAGGGCTCACTGTGCCAGCTAACCAAAGCAGACATTCATTAGAGCAAAATGTAGATTTCCATTTCTTGGCATCTGACATGGGCTCTTTCCTTGGAAAGAAATGTCAATTTGGCCAAAAGTGTGAAGCCTACAATAAAAGCATTGGGACTGTGGATTTCATCTAGTCTGCACATTCCCACCCCTTCCTTTCCTACTGTGGAAATCCAGTCGAGAATTGGGGTGCTGAGTGCGGAGGGAGCAGGAGAACTGACTGGGACAGGAAATGCTGAAAAGAGGGCAGGAGACTGGGAGTGGGTAGAGTAAACTCCAAAATGTCTTATTTTCTTTTGGCTTTCAGTGACCACTCTCTCTTGCCCCAAAACTGCCCGACACAAGAAACCAACCACAATTACTGTTTTGCACAGGGCCCTAAACAATGGCAGCTTCCAGACCATTGGCACCGCCTGCTAGGTCTGCATGTACTGGGTGCTCATTCACAGCCTGTGGGTAGTCTATGCAAAATGCCAGCATCTGAGGCAGGCCACGGAAGAGGCCTCCCTGGCTTTAAAATTTCACTCTGTTTGTTTCTTTTGTTCAATAGACTGGAAAGACTATGACGACAGAGAGCCCAGACACAAGGGACAGAGTGAAGTTTTGGAAGGGCTGCTGCAGCAGGTCCGAGCCCTTCATCAGCACTACAGTTGCCGGGGTAAGGATAAAAATCTGCGCTGCGCCATTGGCTGAGGTCTGGGTAGCGCCGGTAATTTTAGCAGTTTCCTAACTGGGTCATACCTTCTCATTCATCAGGGAGAGAGAGATATTAATATTTGTACATCTGGAATCACTCTACAGCACTATCTTGCTTTAACCCTTAAGAAGAGACTTCCCTTTTCTTCCTTCCCTTCCTTTCTTTCTCTCTCACCCTCTCTCCATAGGAACATTTGGAAGCAAGCACAGGAAAAACAACAGCTGCCACTCGTTCCCTTCCCTTTGAATTGTTTTCTTCACAAGACGCCTCAGCAGTGCTGGGTCTTGGGGTATTTATCCTCAGATGTTTCTCTTCCAAGGAAAATTCTCTGAGCATTCCTGAGAGAACTCAACCAATTATAACAGCGACAATTATAAACCTTCATATACATTCACAATATAGTTTACAGTGCAATTTCACATCCAGTGTCTCTTTTTCCTTCTCATTTTGGCAATTACTACTGAGGTTAAGTGACTTGCCTAAGATCACAATGCCAGGAAAAGACAGAATTAGGGCTTGAACCTGGATTTTCTGAATCCAAGTCTAATCGTTTGTCTCCCACCCTGATCTCAGGACTGGCCACTAAAGTTTAATCTCACCCTGAATTTTAATCTACCCCTGTACTAATGCTCAGGGGAAACAAAGCATACCATCTCTAGACCCTAACCAACTACACCCAGAGAATCTCTGAGAAACTTTTGAAAAGCTTCTCTTCTAGATGGGGCTGGGTCAGGTTTCCGATCTGTGTAATGATTCGTGGAAGAGGCACTTAGCTTTATTTGGAGAATTAAAGCCTCCATAAAGTTTTCATTTTCCATGCTCCTTCACCCACCAGATCTTCAACTGCATTGTGCTGTCTAGATTCTGGGCGCTGCTGGGCCAGATGGGGTAAGAAATGCACAGCCGAAACTAAGAGATGCGAGCTGAGTTTTGGCTAGGTGCAAATAAATCATACTTAGCATTAGCAAAGAGTTGTTCCCAGTTGGAGCCCTGGTGGCACAGTGGTTAAGAGCTTAGCTGCTAACAAAAAGGTTGGCAGTTTGAATCCACCAGCCGCTCCCTGGAAACCTTATAGGGCAGTTCTGCTCCGTCCTGTAGGGTTGCTATCAGTCAGAATCGATTCAACAGCAGTAGGTTTGGTGTTTTGGTTTTTGTTCCCAATTACTACGACGACTGAGCCCTTCAGAAATGTTGCCAAAGCTAGAAATGAGGACAAGTGTTTGCAAGAAAATAAAGTTCTTCTAATGAGTGATTCATTGGGAGATGTAAATATGTGTGCAAGAAGCTTGAGAAGGAAACACAAGCGTGCTCTTCCTTCCCAGATCTCTAGGAATACTTACCTAGACCAGTACCTTCAGTGTGCCATATTGACCAAAGTAGACACAGTTCTCAGTTACCCATGGCTCATTTAACTAGCTCAGGCATTATCTAGGCTCCGTTCTCCTCTTCTGCCTCCAGCTGCCTCTTTATCACTCCCCTGCCCATTGATTTGTGTATGGAAGGCAAAGGTAATAAAGTAATTAGACCAAGGCAGATAATTTTTTGATACTCATAAGCCACTTTGTGTGTGGTCTTTATCAGAGGGAGAAAGTTAAAGCTACTCATTAGAATGAAGCTTTTATTTGTATATTATTTGAGGATTTAGATACTCTCCTCATTACTATCCGATGATCAAGAAATGATTGTGTAGATGACCCAATTTTTTCTGTACTTTCCATTCACGTTTTCTCATGTACAGGTAGTCCCCAACTTACAACGGTTACATTCTAACAACTCCATCATAAGTCGGTTCTGACAAAAGTCAAATGCCTCATTTTTTTTTTAGTTTTCATTACGATTGCCTTTTATTACCAATGTCTTTATAAATCGATCTTTATTTGTCTTTGGGGGTTGGAAATATTACACAAACTTACAGATACATTTAATATATACATAGATTATAAAAAATATGCAAATTATAAAACTTTACTCCTACAATGAAGAAGAGTTAGGTGATGCTGGCAATTCATCAGTTGCAGTAATAACTCCACTTGTGGAAGGTTCTGGATCATCTGGATTATCCCTGGAAATGGGGATGGCATTCCCAGTCAGAAAATTAGTGAGAGTTGTCTGTTATGGTACTTTTTTTTTTCTTCATACATTTCATGGTAACATCTCACTGCTTCTCAAATCTGCCTATCGACGTTAGCAAAGCAATCAGCCCCCAATTAAGTTTAGAAAAAAACTTCAGCTAATACTTTCACTGTAAAAATTTTTGACAACTTTTCTCCTTCCTCTTCCTTATTACTTCTTTCTTCTTCAACATTTCTTTCCTCTTCAAAATAGAATAAGATCTGATCTGTCAATTGCCCCTCTTGGTGATCTATGAGCTGTACCCCATCGTCAATATCAAGTTCTAAATTCAGTGTTCCTGCCATATGGACAATTTTCCCACCAATCTCTTCCATCATGTTATCCTGATCAAATGCTTGGAACTTTCTATCCATTACAACTTCTGACACTGATACTGACTCCATTGTAGACCAGGCCATAGCCTGCTATATGGCGGTGTTTTGAACAATCAATCATAAAACTGAACATATTTGAGTGAACATCTGAGAATGACAGCATCAGCAAACTATGAGCTGCGACATTGTACGTAGTACATATTACTAATGATAAAGTGTACAGAAAAAAATGGATGTCGGCATGACTCTAATAAGTCATTAGTCACGGACTACTTGTACATGCTTTTACCCCGCAGGGATGTAAATATACCCACAATATTAGGAACGAGTTAAGGAAGATAAGGTAGAAAGTCCCAAAAAGGACATCTGCTTTTATCTTCAAATGTACTCTGGATACTTACATAGTATCCGAAATGTGTTTTTCTTAGTTATCTAGTGCTGCTATAACAAAAATACCACAAGTAGACGGCTTTAACAAAGAGAAATTTGTTCTCTCACACTTTAGGAGGCTAGAAGTCTGAACTCAGCACTAGCACCAGGAGAAGACTCTTCCTCTGTCAGCTCTGAAGGAAGGTCCTTGTCATCAATCTTCCCCTAGTCTAGGAGCTTCTCAGAGCAGGGTCCAAAGGACATGCTCTGCTCCCAGTTCTGCTTTCTTGGCAGTAGGAGGTCCCCCTTTCTCTCTGCTCACTTCTCTCTTTTATATCTCAAAAGTGATTGACTCAACCTTCAACCTAATCTTGTAGATTGAGTCCTGCCTCATTAACATAACTGCCTCTAATCTGTCTCATTCATATCATAGAGGTAGGATTTATAACACGTAGGAAAGTCAGATCAGATGACAAAATGGTGGATAATCACACAACACTGGGAATCGTGGCCTAGCCAAGTTGACACACATTTTGGGGGCGACACAATTCAATCCATAACGGGGCTCTACAGAATGCTGGTTCTATAAGACATTCTGTTAAAAAAAAAAAAAAAAAAAGTTTTCTGGTCAAGAAAGTTTGGAAAATGTTGCATTCTATATCCTTCTCCAGGAAATGTATGATAAAAATTAAAATATTAGATGTGCTGAGAAATCATATTGAATTTGGTTAACCAAACATTTTCCCAAGTTACTAGGTTATGGAACACTTTTTTCACAGAATCAGTGTTACAAAGCACAAACTTTGGGAAATGTTGAACAATAATACGACAAAAAAAAAAAAAAAAGAAATTACTTCACACAAAAAAGGAATGATTCTAAGATGATTTAATATAATTCTCTCTCAGTCTAAGAGGATAAATGAAGGATAATGTAAGCATCACATATAGAAAACTACAAAATTGTTATTTATAATACTCAACTACATTGAGCTACTATGGGGTTATTGGGGAAATAAACCTTTACAAACTTTAAAATTAGAAAAAAAAGAGGATTATCTCAAATCCCTGTTCTACTACACACAAGCAATGTGTCATTGGGAAAATTATTTAACCTCTCTGAGCCTTAGCATCTTTTTTTTTTTTAAATAATTTTTATTGTGCTTTAAGTGAAAGTTTACAAATCAAGTCAGTCACATATAAGCTTATATACACCTTACTCCATACTCCCACTTACTCTCCCCCTAATGAGTCCGCTCCTTCCTTCCAGTCTCTCCTTTCGTGACAATTTTGCCAGTTTCTAACCCTCTCTACCCTCCCGTCTCCCCTCCAGACAGGAGATGCCAACATAGTCTCAAGTGTCCACCTGATACAAGTAGCTCACTCCTCATCAGCATCTCTCTCCAACCCATTCTCCAGTCCCTTCCATGTCTGATGAGTTGTCTTCGGGAATGGTTCCTATTCTGGGCCAACACAAGGTTTGGGGACCATGACTGCCGGGATTCTTCTAGTCTCAGTCAGACCATTAAGTCTGGTCTTTTTATGAGAATTTGGGGTCTGCATCCCACTGTTCTCCTGCTCCCTCAGGGGTTCTCTGTTATGCTCCTTGTCAGGGCAGTCATTGGTTGTGGCCGGGCACCAACTAGTTCTTCTGGTCTCAGGATGATGTAAGTCTCTGGTTCATGTGGCACTTTTTGTCTCTTGGGCTCACAGTTACCGTGTGACCTTGGTGTTCTTCATTCTCTTTTGATCCAGGTGGGTTGAGACCAACTGATGCATCTTAGATGGCTGCTTGTTAGCATTTAAGACCCCAGACACCACACTTCAAAGTGGGGTGCAGAATGTTTTCATAATAGAATTATTTTGCCAATTGACTTAGAAGTCCCCTTAAGCCATAGTCCCCAAACCCCCGCCCTTGCTCCACTGACCTTCAAAGCATTCAGTTTATCCAGGAAACTTCTTTGCTTTTGGTCCAGTCCAGTTGAGCTGACCTTCCGTGCATTGAGTATTGTCCTTCCCTTCACCTAAAGTAGTTCTTATCTACTAACTAATCAGTAAATAACCCTCTCCCTCCCTCCCTCCCTCCCCCCTCAACCACAAAAGTATGTGTTCTTCTCAGTTTATACTATTTCTCAAGATCTTATAATAGTGGTCTTATACAATATTTGTCCTTTTGCATCTGACTAATTTCACTCAGCATAATGCGTTCCAGGTTCCTCCATGTTATCAAATGTTTCACAGATTCGTCACTGTTCTTTATCGATGCGTAGTATTCCATTGTGTGAATATACCATAATTTATTTAACCATTCATCCGTTGATGGACGCCTTGGTTGCTTCCAGCTTTTTGCTATCGTAAACAGAGCTGCAATAAACATGGGTGTGCATATATCTGTTCGTGTAAAGGCTCTTATTTCTCTAGGGTATATTCCAAGGAGTGGGATTTCTGGGTTGTATGGTAGTTCTATTTCTAACTTTTTAAGAAAATGCCAGATAGATCTCCAAAGCGGTTGTACCATTTTACATTCCCACCAGCAGGGTATAAGAGTTCCAATCTCTCCGCAGCCTCTCTAATATTTATTATTTTGTGTTTTTTGGATTAATGCCAGCCTTGTTGGAGTGAGATGGAATCTCATCGTAGTTTTAATTTGCATTTCTCTATTTTTTTTTTTTAATGGCTAATGATCGAGAGCATTTTCTCATGTATCTGTTAGGTGCCTGAATATCTTCTTTAGTGAAGTGTGTGTTCATATCCTTTGCCCACTTTTTCATTGGGTTGTTTGTCTTTTTGTGGTTCAGTTTTAAGAGAATCATATAGATTTTAGAGATCAGGCGTTGGTCAGAGATGTCATAACTGAAAATTTTTTCCCAATCTGTAGGTGGTCTTTTTACTGTTTGGGTGAAGTCTTTAGATGAGCATAGGTGTTTGATTTTTAGGAGCTCCCACCTATCGGGTTTCTCTTCATCATTTTTGGTAATGTTTTGTATTCTGTTTATGCCTTGTATTAGGGCGCCTAACATTGTCCCTATTTTTAATTCCATGATCTTTATCGTTTTAGTCTTTATGTTTAGGTCTTTGATCTACTTGGAGTTAGTTTTTGTGCATGGTGTGAGGTATGGGTCCTGTTTCATTTTTTTGCAAATGGACATCCAGTTATGCCAACACCATTTGTTAAAAAGACTGTCTTTTCCACAATTAACTGACACTGGGCCTTTGTCAAATATCAGCTGCTCATATGTGGATGGATTTATATCTGGGTTCTCAATTCTGTTCCATTGGTCTATGTGCCTGCTGTTGTACAAATACCAGGATGTTTTGACTACTGTGGCTGTATAATAGCTTCTGAAATCAGGTAAAGTGAGGCCTCCCACTTTCTTCTTCTTTTTCAGTAATGCTTTGCTTATCTGGGGCTTCTTTCCCTTCCATATGAAGTTGGTGATTTGTTTCTCCATCACATTAAAAAATGTCATTGGAATTTGGATCAGAAGTGCATTGTATGTATAGATGGCTTTTGGTAGAATAGACATTTTTACTATGTTAAGTCTTCCTATCCATGAGCAAGGTATGTTTTTCCACTTATGTAGGTCCTTTTTAGTTTCTTGCACTAGTACTTTGTAGTTTTCTTTGTATAGGTCCTTTACATCTTTGGTAAGATTTATTCCTAAGTATTTTATCTTCTTGGGGGCTACTGTGAATGGTATTGATTTGGTGATTTCCTCTTCGGTGTTCTTTTTGTTGATGTAGAGGAATCCAAGTGATTTTTGTATGTTTCTCTTATAACCTGAGACTGTGCCAAACTCTTCTATTAGTTTCAGTAGTTTTCTGGAGGGTTCCTTAGGGTTTTCTGTGTATAAGATCATGTGATCTGCAAATAGAGATAATTTTACTTCCTCCTTGCCAATCCGGATGCCCTTTAGGACCTCTAGCACAATGCTGAATAAGAGCAGTGATAAAGGGCATCCTTGTCTGGTTCCCGTTCTCAAGGGAAATGCTTTCAGATTCTCTCCATTTAGGGTGATGCTGGCTGTTGGCTTTGCGTAGATGCCCTTTATTATGTTGAGGAATTTTCCTTCAATTCCTATTTTGCTGAGAGTTTTTATCATGAATGGGTGTTGGACTTTGTCAAATGCCTTTTCTGCATCAATTGATAAGATCATGTGCTTTCTTTTGTTTTATTTATATGGTGGATTACATTAACGGTTTTTCTAATATTAAACCAGCCTTGCATACCTGGTATAAATCCCACTTGGTCGTGGTGGATTATTTTTTTGATATGTTGTTGAATTCTATTGGCTAGAATTTTGTTGAGGATTTTTCCATCTATGTTCATGAGGGATATAGGTCTGTAATTTTCTTTTTTTGTGGTGTCTTTACCTGGTTTCGGTATCAGGGATATGCTGGCTTCATAGAATGAGTTAGGTGGTATTCCATCATTTTCTATGCTTTGAAATACCTTTAGTAGTAGTGGTGTTAACTCTTCTCTAAAAGTTTGGTAGAACTCTGCAGTGAAGCTGTCCGGGCCAGGGCTTTTTTTTGTTGGGAGTTTTTTGATTACCTTTTCAATCTCTTTTTTTGTTATGGGTCTATTTAGTTGTTCTACTTCTGATTGTGTAAGTTTAGGTAGGTAGTGTTCTTCTAGGAATTCATCCATTTCTTCTAGGTTTGCAAATTTGTTAGAGTACAATTTTTTGTAATAATCTGATATGATTCTTTTAATTTCAGTTGGGTCTGTTGTGATGTGACCCATCTCGTTTCTTATTTGGGTTATTTGTTTCCTTTCCTGTATTTCTTTAGTCAGTCTGGCCAATGGTTTATCAATTTTGTTAATTTTTTCGAAGAACCAGCTTTTGGCTTTGTTAATTCTTTCAATTGTTTTTCTGTTCTCTAATTCATTTAGTTCAGCTCTAATTTTTATTATTTGTTTTCTTCTGGTGCCTGATGGATTCTTTTGTTGCTTGCTTTCTATTTGTTCAAGTTGTAGGGACAGTTCTCTGCTTTTGGCTCTTTCTTCTTTTTGTATGTGTGCATTTATCAATATAAATTGACCTCTGAGCACTGCTTTTGCTGTGTCCCAGAGGTTTTGATAGGAAGTGTTTTCATTCTCGTTGCATTCTATGAATTTCTTTATTCCCTCCTTAATGTCTTCTATAACCCAGTCTTTTTTCAGGAGGGTATTGTTCAGTTTCCAAGTATTTGATTTCTTTTCCCTGATTTTTCTGTTATTGATTTCCACTTGTATGGCCTTGTGGTCTGAGAAGATGCTTTGTAATATTTCGATATTTTGGATTCTGCAAAGGTTTGTTTTATGACCTAACATGTGGTCTATTCTAGACAATGTTCCATGTGCGCTAGAAAAAAAAGTATACTTTGCAGCCGTTGGGTGCAGTGTTCCGTATAAGTCTATGAAGTCAAGCTGGTTGATTGTAGCAATTAGGTCTTACATGTGGAGGTCCTGACCTTCTCCGAAAGTGGTGTGTTGAAGTCTCCTACTATAATTGTGGAGGTGTCTATCTCACTTTTCAGTTCTGTTAAAGTTTGATTTATGTATCTTGCAGCCCTGTCATTGGGTGCATAAATATTTAATATGGTTATATCTTCCTGGTCTATTGTCCCATTAATCATTATGTAGTGTCCTTCTTTATCCTTTGCGGTGGATTTAAAGTCTATTTTGTCAGAAATTAATATTGCTACTCCTGCTCTTTTTTGCTTGTTGTTTGCTTGATGTATTTTTTTCCATCCTTTGAGTTTTAGTTTGTTTGTGTCTCTAAGTCTAAGGTGTGTCTCTTGTAGGCAGCATATAGACGGATCATGTTTCTTTATCCAGTCTGAGGCTCTCTGTCTCTTTGTTGGTGCATGTAGTCCATTTACATTCAGCGTAATTATAGATAAGTATGGGTTTAGTGCTGTCATTTTGATGCCTTTTTGTGTGTGTTGTTGACAATTTCATTTTTCCACTTACTTTTTTGTGCTGAGATGTTTTTCTTTGTAAATTGTGTGTTCCTCATTTTCATAGTAGTTGAATTTATGTTTGCTGAGTTGTTATGTTTTTCTTGGTTTTTATTTTGAGTTATGGAATTGTTAGACCTCTTTGTGGTTACCTTAATATTTACCCCTATTTTTCTAAGTAAAAACCTAACTTGTATCATCCTATATTGCCTTGTTTCTCTCTCCATATGGCAGTTCTGTGCCTCCTGTATTTAGTCCCTCTTTTTGATTATTGTGATCTTTTACATATTGACTTCAATGACTTCCTGTTTTGAGCATTTTTTTCTTTTTAAAATTAATCTTAATTTGTTTTTGTGATTTCTTTATTTGAGTTGATATCAGAATGTTCTGTTCTGTGACCTTGTGTATCTGATATTATTGATTTTCTGGCCAAACAATTTCCTTTAGTATTTCTTGTAGCTTTGGTTTGGTTTTTGCAAATTCTCTAAGCTTGTGTTTATCTGTAAATGTTTTAATTTCACCTCCACATTTGAGAGAGAGTTTTGCTGGATATATGATCCTTGGCTGGCAGTTTTTCTCTTTCAGTGCTCTATATATGTCATCCCATTGCCTTCTTGACTGCATGGTTTCTGCTGAGTAGTCTGAACTTATTCTTATTGATTCTCCTTTGTAGGAGACCTTTCTTTTATCCCTGGCTGCTTTTAAAATTTTCTTTTTATCTTTGGTTTTGGCAAGTTTAATGATCATATGTCTTGGTGATTTTCTTTTTGGATCAATCTTATATGGGGTTCGATGAGCATCCTGGATAGATATCCTTTCATCTTTCCTGATGTCAGGGAAGTTTTCTGCCAACAGATCTTCAACTATTCTCTCTGTATTTTCTGTTATCCCTCCCTGTTCTGGGACTCCAATCACACGCAAGTTATTTTTCTTGATAGAGTCCCACATGATTCTTAGGGTTTCTTCATTTTTTTTAATTCTTTTATCTGATTTTTTTTTCAGCTATATTGGTGTCAATTCCCTTGTCCTCCAGGTCCCTCACTCTGCATTCCAATTGCTGGAGTCTGCTCCTCTGACTTCCTATCGAGTTGTCTAATTCTGTAATTTTACTGTTAATCTTTTGGATTTCTGAATGCTGTCTCTCTATGGATTCTTGCAGCTTATTAATTTTTCCACTATGTTCTTGAATGATCTTTTTGATTTCTTAACTGCTTTATCAGTGTGTTCCTTGGCTTTTTCTGTAGATTGCCTTATTTCATTTATGAGGTGAAGTGTCTGTTCATATCCTTTGTCCATTTTTTAATTGGGTCATTTGTCTTTCTGTCGTTGAGGTTTTGCAGTATCTGGTAGATTTTAGATTAGACCCTTATCAGATACGTCATAGCCAAATATTTTTTCCCAGTCTGTAGGTTGTCTTTTTATTCTTTTGATGAAGTCTTTTGCTGAGCATAAGTGTTTGATTTTTAGGAGCTCCCATTTATCTAGTTTCTCTTCTGGTGTTTGTGTATTGTTAGTTATGGTTTGTATTCTGTTTATGCCATGTATTAGCGCTCCTAGCATTGTCCCTATTTTTTCCTCCCTGATCTTTATCGTTTTAGATTTAATATTTATGTCTTTGATCCATTTTCAGTTAGTTTTTGTACATGATGTGAGGTATGGGTCTTGTTTCATTTTTTTTTTGTAGACGGATATCCAGTTATGCCCACACCATTTTCCCCATTTAACAGACTTTGGGCTTTTGTCAAATATCAGCTGCTCATAAGAGGATGAATTTATGTCTGGATTCTCAATTCTCTTCCATTGGTCTGTATATCTGTTCTTGTACCACTACCAGGCTGTTTTGACTACCGTGTCTCTATAATAGGTTCTAAAATAAGGTAGTATGAGGCCTCCTGCTTTGTTCTTCTTCAGTAATGCTTCACTTATCTGGGACCTCTTCCCTTTCCATATGAAGTTGGTGATTTTTTTCTCCGTCTCAAAAAATGTCATTGGAATTTGGATTGGGATTGCATTGTATCTGTTGATCACTTTGGACAGAATTGACATTTTCACAATGTTGAGTCTCCCTATCCATGAGCGTGGTATGTTTTTCCACTTAGGTAGGTCTCTTTTGGTTTCTTGCAATAATGTTTTATAATTTTCTTTGTATAGGTCTTTTACGTCTCTAGTTAGATTTATTCCTAAGTATTTTATCTACCCCCACGTGTCTGTCAGTTTGTCGTACTGTGGGGGCTTGTGTGTTGCTGTGATGCTGGAAGCTATGCCACTGGTATTCAGACACGAGCACGATCACTCATGGAGGAAAGATTTCATCTGAGCTTCCAGACTAAGACAGACTAGGAAGAAGGACCCAGCAGTCTACTTCTGAAAAGCATTAGCCCACGAAAACCTTATGAATAGCAGCAGAACATTGTCTGATATAGTGCTGGAAGATGAGCCCCCCAGGTTGGAAGGCACTCAAAAGATGACTGGGGAAGAGCTGCCTGCTCCAAGTAGAGTCGACCTTAATGATGTGGATGGAGTAAAGCTTTCAGGACCTTCATTTGCTGATGTGGCATGACTCAAAATGAGAAGAAACAGCTGCAAACATCCATTAATAATCGGAACCTGGAATGTACAAAGTATGAATCTAGGAAAATTGGAAATCGTCAAAAATGAAATGGAATGCATAAACATTGATATCCTAGGCATTAGTGAGCTGAAATGGACTGGTATTGGCCATTTTGAATTGGACAATCATATAGTCTACTATGCTGGGAAGGACAACTCAAAGAGGAATGGTGTTGCGTTCATCGTCAAAAATAACATTTCAAGATCTATCCTGAAGTACAATGCTGTCAGTGATAGAATAATATCCATACGCCTACAAGGAAGACCAGTTAATATGACTATTTTTCAAATTTATGCACCAACCACTAGGGCCAAAAATGAATAGAAGATTTTTATCAGCTGCTGCAATCTGAAATTGATCAAACATGCAATCAAGATGCATTGCTAATTACTGGTGATTGGAATGTGAAAGTTGGAAACAAAGAAGAAGGATCAGTAGTTGGAAAATATGGCCTTGGTGATAGAAACAATGCTGGAGATCAAATGATAGAATTTTGCAAGACCAACGACTTCTCCATTGCAAATACCTTCCTTCACCAACATAAACGGCGACTATACAAATGGACCTCGCCAGATGCAACATACAAAAATTAAATTGACTACATCTGTGGAAAGAGACAGTGGAAAAGCTCAATATCATCATTCAGAACAAGGCTAGGGGCTGACTGTGGAACAGACCATCAATTGCTCATATGCAAGTTCAAGCTGAAACTGAAGAAAATCAGAGCAAGTCCACAAAAGCCAAAATATGACCTTGAGTATATCCCACCTGAATTTAGAGACCATCTGCAGAATACATTTGACCCACTGAACACCAGTGACTGAAGACCAGATGAGTTGTGGAATGATCTCAAAGACATCATCCATGAAGAAAGCAAGAGGTCATTGAAAAGACAGGAAAGAAAGAAAAGACCAAGACAGATGTCAGAGGAGACTCTGAAAGTTGCTCTCAAACGTCGAGCAGCTAAAGCAAAAGGAAGAATTGATGAAGTAAAAGAACTGAACAGATTTCAAAGGGCAGCTCGAGAAGACAAAGTATTATAATGACATGTGCAAAGAGCTGGAGATGGAAAACCAAAAGGGAAAAACACCCTCAGTGTTTCTCAAGCTGAAAGAACTGAAGAAAAAATTCAGGCCTTGAGTTGCAATAGTGAAGGATTCTACGGGGAACATATTAAACAATGCAAGAAGCATCAAAAGAAGATGGAAGGAATACACAGAGTCATTGTACCAAAAAGAATTAGTTGATGTTCAACCATTTCAAGAGGTGGCATATGATCAGGAACCCATGGTACCGAAGGAAGAAGTCCAAGCTGCTCTGAAGGCATTGGCGAAAAACAAGCCTCCAGGAATTGATGGAATATCAATTGAGAAGTTTCAACAAACAGATGCGACACTGGAGGTACTCACTGGTCTATGCCAAGAAATATGGAAGACAGCTTCCTGGCCAACTGACTGGAAGAGATCCATATTTATGCCTATTCCCAAGAAAAGTGATCCAACCGAATGTGGAAATTATAAAACAATATCATTAATATCACATGCAAGCAAAATTTTGCTGAAGATCATTCAGAAACGGCTGCAGCAGTATATCGACAGGGAACTGCCAGAAATTCAGGCTGGTTTCAGAAGAGGACGTGGAACCAGGGATATCATTGCTGATGTCAGAGGGATCCTGGCTGAAAGCAGAGAATACCAGAAGGATGTTTACCTGTGTTTTATTGACTATGCAAAGGCATTCAACTGTGTGGATCATAATAAATTATGATTAACATTGCAAAGAATGGGAATTCCAGAACACTTAATTGTGCTCATGAGGAACCTTTACATAGATCAAGAGGCAGTTGTTTGGACAGAACAAGGGGATACTGAGTGGTTTAAAGTCAAGAAAGGTGTGCGTCAGGGTTGTATTCTTTCACCAAACCTATTCAATCTGTATCCTGAGCAAATAATACGAGAAGCTGGACTATATGAAGAAGAACGGGGCATCAGGATTGGAGGAAGACTCGTTAACAACCTGCGTTATGCAGATGACACAACCTTGCTTGCTGAAAGTGAAGAGGACTTGAAGCACTTACTAATGAAGATCATAGACCACAGCCTTCAGTATGGATTGCACCTCAACATAAAAAAAACAAAAATCCTCACAACTAGACCAATGAGCAACATCATGATAAACGAAGAAAAGACTGAAGTTGTCAAGGATTTCATTTTACTTGGATCCACAATCAACAGCCATGGAAGCAGCAGTCAAGAAATCAAAAGACGCATTGCATTGGGTAAATCTGCTGCAAAGGACCTCTTTAAAGTGTTGAAGAGCAAAGATGTCACCTTGAAGACTAAGGTGCGCCTGACTCAAGTCATGGTATTTTCAATTGCATCATATGCATGTCAAAGCTGGACAATGAATAAGGAAGACCAAGGAAGAACTGATGCCTTTGAATAGTGTTGGTGAAGAATATTGAATATACCATGGACTGCCAAAAGAACAAACAGATCTGTCTTGGAAGAAGTACAATCAGAATGCTTCTTAGAAGCAAGAATGGCGAGACTGTGTCTTACATACTTTGGACATGTTGTCAGGAGGGATCAGTCCCTGGAGGACAACATTCTTGGCAGAGAACAGGGTCAGCAGAAAAGAGGAAGACCCTCAACGAGGTGGATTGACACACTGGCTGCAACATTGAGCTCAAGCATAACGACGACTGTAAGGATGGCTCAGGACCGGGCAGTGTTTCGTTCTCCTGTGCATACAGTCACTATGAGTCGGAACCGACTCGACAGCACCTAACAATACCAACAACATTTTATCTTCTTGGGCCTGTTGTAAATGGTACCGATTTGGTGATTGCTTTTTCGAAGTCAGAGGAATCCAACTGACTTGTATGCTTATCTTGTATCCTGATTCTCTGCTGAACTCTTCTATTAGTTCCAGTGGTTTTCTTGTGGAGTCTTTGGGGTTTTCCATGTGTAAGATCATATCATCTGCAAATAGGGATACTTTTACTTCTTCCTTAACAACTTAGATGCCCTTTATTTCTTTTTCTTTCCTTATTCCTCTGGCTAGGACCTCTAACACAATGCTGAATAAGAGTGGTAATAAAGGGCATCCTTGTCTGGTTCCCATCCTCGAGGGGAATGCTTTCAGACTTTCTCAGTTTAGGATAATGTTGTCTGTTGGCTTTGTGTAAATGCCCTTTATCATGTTGAGGAATTTCCCTTCTATTCCTATTTTGCTGTGAGTTTTTATCATGAATGGGTATTGGACTTTGTCACATGCCTTTTCTGCATCCACTGATAAGATCATGTGGTTCTGGTCTTTTGTTTTATTTATGTGATGGATTACATGGATTGTTTTTCTAGTGTTGAACCATTCCTGCATACCTGGTATGAATCCTACTTGGTCATGGTGAATTATTTTTTCGTATGTTGCTGAATTCTATCAGCTAGAATTTTGTTCAAGATTTTTGTGTCTATGTTCATGAGGGATATTGGTCTTTAATTTTCTTTTTCTGTGTCTTTACCTGACTTTGCTATCAGTGTTATGCTGGCTTCATAGAATAAGTTTGGGAGTATTCTATCCTTTTCCATGCTCTGAAATACCTTTAGGAGTACTGCTATTAACTCCTCTCTGAAAGTTTGGTAGAATTCTCCAGTGAAGCCATCAGGGCCAGGGCTTTTTTTTGTTAGGAGTTTTTTTGTTTTTACCTCTTCACTCTCATCTTTTGTCATAGGTATATTTAATTTTTCTACCTCAATTTGTATTGGTTTAGGTAGGTAGTGTTTTTCTAGAAATTTGTCCCTTTCCTCTAAGTTTTCAAATTTGTTGGAGTACTGTTTTTCATAATACTCTGTTATGATTCTTTTAATTTCAGTTGGGTCTGTTGTGATATCACCTATCTCATTTCTTACTTGGGTTATTTGCTTCCTCTCTTGTTTTCCTTTTTTCAGCTTGGCCAATGGTTAATCAATTTTCTTGATGTTTTCAAAGAACCAGCTTTTAGTCTTGTTGATTCTTTCAGTTGTTTTTCTATTCTCTATTTCATTTATCTCTGCTCTAATTTTTATTATTTGCTTTCTTCTTGTGCTCAAGCATTTGTTTTGCTGCTCTCTTTTTCTTTTTTGAGTTGTAGGGTTAATGTTTTGATTTGGGCCCTTTCTCATTTTTGGATGTGTGCATTTATTGCTATAAATTGACCTCTGAGTACTGCTTTTGCTGTGTCCCAAAGGTTCTGGTAGGATGTGTTTTCATTCTCATTTGATTCTGTGAATTTCTTTATTCTATCCTTGATTTCTTCTATAACCCAGTAGTTTTTGAGCAGGACGTTGTTCAGTTTCCATGTATTTTTTTTCCTTGCTTTTTCTCTTATTGATTTCTACTTTCATGGCTTTATGGTTAGAAGAGATGCATTGTAATATTTGATGTTTTGGATTCTGTTAAGGCTTGCTTTGTGCCCTAATATGTGGTCTATTCTGGAGAATGTTCCATGTGCATTGCAAAAGAACGTATATTTGGCTGCTGTTGGGTGTAGTGTTCTGTATATGTCTATGACATGAATTTGGTTGATTGTGGCATTAAGATCTTCCGTGTCTTTATTGAGCTTCTTTCTAGATGTTCTGTCCTTCACTGAAAGTGGTGTGTTGAAGTCTTCTATTATTATTGTGGAACTGTATTTCTCTTTTCAATGCTGTAAAAGTTTGTTTTATGTATTTAGGAACCCTGTCATTGGATGCATAAATATGTATTACAGTTATGTCCTCCTGGGGTTTTGACCCTTTAGTCGTTATATACTGTCCTTCCTCATCCTTTGTGGTGGATTTTGCTTTAAAGTCTATTTTGTCAGAGATTAATATTGCCACTCCTGCTCTTTTTTGATTGTTGTTTCCTTGATATATTCTTTTCCATCCTTTGAGTTTCAGTTTGTTTATGACGTTGAGTCTAAGGTGTGTCTCTTTTAGGCAGCATATAGACAGATTTTTTTTTTTAATCCATTCTGCCATTATCTGTCTCTTTGCTGGTGCACTTAGTCCATTTACATTCAGGGTAATTATTGATAGTTATGAGTTTAGTGCTGTCATTTTGATTTTTGTGTGTATGTGTGGTGTTGACAGATTGTTCCACTTAATTTTCTGTGCTGAGTCGTTTTTCTTTAGATATTTTCATCTTTTTCATTGTTGTTGATTTTGTTTTTGCTGAGTCTTTACGTTTTTCTTTTTTATTTTGATGTATAGATTTCTTAGTGTATTTTATGGTTACCATAAAATTTACCTCTATTTGTCTAAATTTAAGCCGATCTTTTATCTCTTGATACTGCCTTAACTTTCTTCCCATATGAAAGTTCTGTGACTACATTATTTAGTCCCTCTTTTTTGTTTTAATGTTGTTGTCTTTTACATATTGATGTCTCTGTTTCCCTATTTTCAGTGTTTTAGCTTTCACTTATTTTTGTAACTTCCCTATCTGGGTTGATATCTGGTTGTTCTGTCCTGTCTTGGGTTGTTATCTGATATTATTGATTCTCTAGCTGGAGGACTCCCTTTTAGTATTTCTTGTTATTCTGGTTTGGTTTTTAAAAATTCCCTTAACTTTTGTTTATCTGGAAATGCTGTAATTTTGCCTTCATATTTGAGAGACAGTTTTGCTGGGTATATAATTCTTGACTGGCAAATTTTTCTTTCAAGGCTTTGTATATGTCATCCCATTGCCTTCTTGCCTGCATGGTTCTACTGAGTAGTCAGAGTTTAGCCTTATTGACTCTCCTCTGTAGGTGACTTTTTGTTTATCCCTAGCCGCTCTTAAAATTCTCTCTTTATCTTTGGTTTTGGCAAGTTTGATTATAATATGCATTGGTGACTTTCTTTTGGGATCTGCCCCATGTGGTGTTCAATGAGCTTCTTGAATAGATATCTTCTTGTCTTTCATTATATCAGGGAAGTTTTCTGCCAGCAAATTTTCAACAATTCTGTCTGTATTTTCTCTTATCCCCACCTGTTCTGGTATGCCAATCACTCATAGGTTATTCCTCTTGATAGAGTACCACATAATTCTTAGGGTTTCTTCATTTTTTTTTAATTATTTTATCTGATTTCTCCTCAGATAAATTGGAGACAGGTAGTTTATCTACCATCTCACTAATTCTTCCATTGCCTAAATTCTGCTCCTATGACTTTCTATTCAGTTGTCTAATTCTGAAATTTTGTTAATCTTTTGGATTTCTATTTGCTCTCTTTAAGGATTCTAGGAGTCTGTTAAATTTGTCCTTCTGCTCCTAAATTCCTCTATTGCTTTGTCTGTGTGTTCTTCGCTTGTATGAATTTTGCCTGATCTCCTTCCTGATCTCTTGAAGTGCTCTGTATATTAATTTTTTTAATTCTACCTCTGGTAATTCCAAGATTTTCTCTTCCTCTGGGAGATTTCTTAGTTCTTTGTTTTGGTCACTTGCTGGAGCCATCATGGTCTGCCTCTTTATGTGACTTGATATTGACTGTTGTCTCTGACCCATCAGTAGGTTATTATATTTATTTATTGTATGTTTGCTTACTGTATCCTAGTTTCTTGTTTTGGTTTGTTTTGATATGTCCAAATAGGCTGGGCATGTGAGCTACTTTGATTGTTGGTGTTTTTGAAGCTCTCTCGTCCTGTCACTAGTTGGTTAGAGCTGCTACTAGGTGTGTGAGCCCAGGAGTCTGTTTACTTTTCTTGCATGGATTCAGCTCAGGTGTCCAGGTCATTGGTCACCAAGTGTGTGGTGCAGGCTCTCACCTACAGTCCTAGATGGACAGAGCTATGTAGGAGTGATTAGAGCAGGCACAGGTACTGGCTGCAGTAGGGAATTACATGCTGAGCAAAGTAGGGGGCTGACAGTTGCCCCTGAGTGCCTAGGTGGAAGGCATGTCCCTGTCCCCCAGAGTGCATAGGTGGGTGGGCTTTGCAGTGGGACTTTGGGCACCCAATGCTTTTGGCTATAAGGACTGGGAGGCACCACTTATTGTAGGACCCCCATCATGGGTGGCTAGGTAGTATGGGTGAAGCCGCCAGTCCTCAGGTTCCTGAGGTGGGTGGGTGAGGACCCTGCTTAATGGGCATGGAGGTATCAAATGTCACAAATCTGTCACTCCCCCTTGGCTGTTGTTGTCGAAAATAGGCTTCAAGTATATACCCTGTTGTACTATGCTACTGAGGGTCTAAACTGTTGAATGGGCCCACACAGGTCTAGGAAGGGGCAAAAGGCATTCGAAGTCCATGGACTTCTTATGCCTGTGCCTGCCCTGAGTTCCTGGCTTGGTGGGTGTAGTGATTTTTTAAAGCTATGAGACTGGTTTGGGCACAGTTAGTCCTGAGCTCCCAGTTTAGGGGAGCTGGTGGTTTCTTTTTTTGTTGCTGTTTTTTCATTTGTTTATTTGTTCCATCCCCAAAGCTGGGAGACTGGCTTAGGCACGATAAGTCCCACTTCCGGCCTAGGGGATGCAGCAATCGCTGAACACTGCCAGATGGCACCAGAGCAGAGTGGGGAGGGGGTGGGTGAGGGGAAGAGGAGCACTTCTCCTTTACAGAAGCCCCAGAGGGGAAAGGGTTATTTTGATCCTGTGCAGTAGGTTAGATGCTTGCACTTAACTTTCACAGATCCAGCTCCATTTCCCCCTGGCTCCAGAGGCTTGTGCAGACTCTCCACTGCTTGGTTTCTCCCAACATGATAAAAGGCATCCCAAGCGCTACTCCTTGTCTCAGCCCACATGCGCCAAACCGTCCAGCCTGCAGGGTGCCAGCTAGGCCAGGTCTGGTACTCCTTTCCTGCTTTTGAACAGTAGCTCCCTGCCCCTGCTACTCAGTCCTACTCCTCAACTTTGTCTTTGATGTTCAGGGCTCCTAGATTGTTATATAATTGAGTCACTTGTTTTTTCAGGTCTTTGTTGTAAGGGGGCCACAGAAAGCATATGACTATTCCATCATCTTGGCCCTGGCTCCTCTTTAGTCTAGTTTTTAGTTCTTAATTTAATCTTCATTTTATTTAAGTTTTATATGATCATAATGTGAGAGTTACTCTGAAGCCAGACTGCCTGGGTTCAAATCCAGTCTGGACACTTACTAGCTGTGTGACCTTGAACAAGTTACCTAACCTCTCTCCAGGTCTCATTTCACTCGTATGTAAAATGCAGATAATAATTGTATATGCCTCAGTTAGTCATTGTTTAAAGATTGAATGAGCTAAAATAAGTAAAGCACTTAAAACAGCTTTATTATAAAAAAGCAAGACCACCCATTCTTCATTTTCTGCTTCCTAAAGGCAATTTCTTTCAGTCCTTTTAGCGAATTTTTTTTAATATTTTCTCTGTATCTCTAAGTAGCATGCTTATATTGCTACCTCTTGACTGTCTTTCAAATTTAAGCATTATCTAAGGAAGATGATATATCTCTTTTTTACTCCTCCATCCTCTTATATGCACACACAATTCCTAATCTCCCACATCCTAATACATTTATATTGTAACTTCAGAAAGATCAATATTTATTGTTCACATCATAATAGTTATGTAAATTCTATGATTTTCCTTGCCTGGATAACTTTTTGCTTTCCTTATAGTTAATAATCCTCTCTTATTGTATGTTTTCTTGTTTTTCTATGTGGTTATAACTAATTAATCCTGGAGATATTCTCCAATTATATAAATCTCCTGTCAATACCATCAGACACATTAGGTATTTTCTCAAATGTATCTTCTTAAAGAAACTTCTCATTGGGCTCTCTGAACTGCTCCAGTCTAGACTGGTTGCCTCTGTGCCTGGTGCACAGCTGTCACCCTGGGATCGCCTTTTACCACTATACTGAGAACTCTTCTTGCTACTCTCCAATATTGGATTTCTTCTTTTTGTATCCCATGTCTTCTTCTTTCTTGGATTAGTCCCTCATTTTGGTGGGACTTTTCCTGAGAGAGTGCCTAGGAGCTAATTTTTTGAGACATTGGATATCTAAAGATGTATTTCTTCTACTTAACATTTATTCAAAAGTTTGGGTAACAGTAGAATTCTCGGTTGAAATAATTTTTCCTTCTGATTTTGAAGGCACTGCTTCATTGTCCTCTAACTTTGAATGCTGAGAAGTCTGAAGCCATTCTGATTTCGGAGGTTTCATATGAAAACTGTTTTTTTGTTGTTGTTGTTTTTGTTTTTCCCTCCCTGGAAGGTTTTAGGTTTTCTTTTTCCCTCAGTGTTCTAAAATTTCACTGTGATATGCCTCAGTGTGGGTCTGTTTTTGTCGGTTGTGCTGGGCACTTGGTGGGCCCTTTCAATATGGAAACTTATACCCTCAATTACGGAATGTTTTCTTAAATTGTTTCTTTAATTATTTCTTCCCTTCTTGTCCTCTGCTGTCTCCGATAAAACTCCTGTTATTCAGATGTTGGACCTCCTAGACTAACTAGCCCTTTAATTTCTTTCTTCTTCTCACTCTATTTCCTGTTCTCCATCCCATGTCTTTTTGCTCTACTTTCTTGGAGATTTCCTCAACTTTATTTTCTAAGCCATTTATTGGGATTTTGAGTATTGTATAACATGGGTTTTCTTTCCAATATTTATTTTTGTTCTCTGAATATTCCCTTTTATAGACCTCTATCCTTTTTTCAGAGACATAATATCATCTCTTGTCTCTCAGGATAGTAATGAAAGGCTTTGTTTCATTTTGTATTTTCTTTTATCTTCATAGCCTTCCTTTTCTCTGAACTGCAGAAACAATAAGCATTTGCTTTTGGCTCCTGCTTTTCCTGTTAGATGTTTTTCTCAACTGCCTAGTGATCCTTGGATGTTTGCTCAATTTTATATACCTGTTGGGAAGCTCTAAACACATAGATAGGGCTCTTTATTTATAGGCTTCACTGTAGAGTTATCTGAGTCATTGAGAAGCCCCCGATGTCAAATTTTGGGTCTTTTCTCTTAGGCTGGTCAGATTCTCTAGAGAAGTTTCTTCTAGTCTCCTGCCTGTGTTGTAAGTTCCAGTGTTCTAAAACTCAGTGGGGAAGCATTCAGTATGGAAAACTATCATTTAATACACCTGTTTCAGGTACAGCACAAACCCACCCCTATACCTGGTGTCTCCCACCACTTCAGAAACGTGTGTTTCTATGTTTTCCAAAGAATAAGGTGCTAGCTTTCTTCTAGAATAGGGAAGGGGCATTTGTCCAGCTATGCAGGGTAGGGGAGAAGATCTGGAAGTCTAACAGCTTTTTAAACAGACGTTCAACAAATTTTCCTGGTTTTAGCTCCACAGTCACCACCACCACCACCCCACTTCCATCAGTATATGGTGCCGATGGAGTGAATCAGATTACTTCTCAGCTTTCTCCACTGTTGGCTTAGTATTCATCTTTCTCAGATCTGTTAAGTCCATTTATCCATCTGCTTTCCACCTTCTGAAATTTACTTGCTTTTTTCTCCTTTCCTATCTCTTTGTTATGGATTTATGTTGTCTCTCTTTTTTCTTCTTTTTTCCTTTTTTAATCTATTTACTCTGGTTTACTGAGGTTTCAGGAGAGAGCGGTATGTAATATATATGTTCAGTACGCTACCTTAATCAGAAGCCCAGCAGCATCATTTGGAAGCAGGATATGACCAGTCAAACTCATGTTCAAGTCAAAAAAAAAAGAAAATGCTTTTGCTTTGTTCTGCCATGAATAACCACTGTCAACACAAACTTGAAGCTGGCATGAATGCTTGGGTCAACTGCTCCTATAGGAGCACAGGCAAAGCCACACAAGGCCCCTGCCATGGGTCATCCGCCCAGGTTTCTATGCCTTACAGCAGTGATATGGCCCATTATCTCATCACCAGTGACATGTCTGTCAAAAGTTTGGTGATGACCATAACAACCTCAGCTTCCTTTCATTACACAGAAAATGAGAGTTGAAAGAGGTCTCAGTAAACATCTAGCTCAACTCCATGAAGCACTATTTGCATGGACTTATTTTTATAGGAGTTACTACCTTTATTAGTAGAACCTCAAGTTGTAAATAGAAGAGCAGAGCAGAAGCAGTGGATGATTTGCTCACCACTGTACCAAAAAGTCAGCAGTTTGCATCCACCAGCTGCTTCTTGGAAACGCTCTGGGGCAGCTCTGCTTTATCCTATAGGGTCACTATGACTCAGAATCGACTCAGCAGCAATGGGTATACCCACAGAGCCTTGCACATAGTATAGTCCCACTAAGTATTTGTTCATTTAATGAATGAATGAATGCCTTAGTTTTCCATATACTAGCTTTTTGATCTTGATCAATCCACATCTGACTTCTCAGTCTCCATTTCTTCTTCAGAATAATGAGGATGACAATCATACCTATCCCTACAACTATTTTTAAGCCAACATATACACTAGAAAAAAACAGCTTCAGAATACTAGCAGTGGTTGTACTAGAGTGGTGATATGATATGGGTGGGTTGTGTTTTTTGTTTGTTTGTTTCCTATTCTCCAGATTTTTTGTAATGTACTTATATTAATTTTACAACCAAAATAATAATAATAATAATAATGGAATAGTAGAGTACAAACAAAACACCTAAGTGGTTTCCCCTGAAATTTAAATATGTCTCATCTCCAACTTTTTTGAGGAGCTGCTCATTAATCAACCATAGGCATCTCAAGGTATAAGAACTTCTTGTAGAAATGAATGAGCTGAATCTCTACATAAAACTCAGGATAAGTAGAGGATGAGAATAACTGAGGAGGGCAGGGAACAGGAAGGCAGGGAGATGAGAGGTAGGAATTCCATCTGTCAAATGGAGTTTACACCTTATTTTTCTCCGTGTTCCAGAAAGTTCAAAATTACAAACCACGGGCCGTAAGCAGTCAGTCTCAAGGAGCCTGAAACACCTATTCCATTCCTCAAACAAGTTTGTGAAGACCTTAAAACGGTGGGTCCTGTGCAGTTTTTCCAGAAAGTTTTAGTTTCACAATGATGAGTGGAAACTTGGTGTAAATTTCTTTTGTTATTAAGAGAACCAAGTTCACTCTTCTCAGAATTTGAGCAAATAGTAATTTCTTAGAGAGTTCTAGCCAGTGAACTTGCTATTCTTAACAGGAGTAATTAATGCTCATAGGTATATTTTAAATAATCTTTTACCATGTGCTAAAGGTTTCTGCCCCCCCCAGCCCCCACCCTCCCCCCCAAAAAAACTCAGGCTTGGTAGAAGAGATAGTTAAAGACAATATTTTTATTTTATTTTTAGGGGACTCTACATAGCCGTTATATTTTATTACAAAGACAATATGTTAGTCACCAATGAAGATCAAATACCGATTGTTGAAATAGATGACTCTCACACCAGTTCCATTACACAAGATTTTCTGTGGTTCACAAAGGTATGAGTTCTGATTTCACCTTTTCCCACTTTGCACTGATGTTACTGCACATAAATCTCTGAAACCTTAGTTCAGGGGTCTCCAATGTTCAAAGTATCGGGGTGGGAGTAAATTATCTCAAAGGTACCTTTCAGACCTAATATGACCTATGCCATAAAAAACTGCAAAGTAGTGTCTACACGACATTTTCAAAGCAAAGAAGCTTGCATCCTGTCAGATTGTGTCTCCACTCTTCTGAGTTATGGGATCATTTGGCAAAGACGAAGCTGTGGATCTGCCTGTTTCATTAGCATTCAGATCTTCTTCCAATTGGGCAGAGATCAAGAAGTTGTTTTGCATGTATCTGAAAATGGACTGGAGAACAAACATGAGGGGTCAGGTTTCCTTCTCCCTGCTTTGCTTTGATGCCATAACCTAAATCATGCACTGGCTTGGACGATGATATGACCTTGTGACTTCTTTTGCAGCTGTCTTGTATGTGGGAAGATATAAGGTGGTTGCGGCAAAGCGTACCTATCTCCATGTCCTCCTCCACAGTACTGCAAACCCGGCAGAAGATGCTCGCGGCAACAGCCCAGTTACAGGTGGGGATCAGGCTTTTAAAATTTCCTTGATCAGTTCAGTCACCAATCCCATCGGCCACCGGAAAAGCAAAAGAGTGGATGCTATCCTAGTGCAGATCCCTAGGCCTATGAAAGCTTCTAGGATAGTTTGAGCAGCAGACCTGCTCATGCAGGGAATCTGTGTCTTTGGAAATCATGTAAGAAGAGCAGGGGTCTCTCTTGATGAATCTAGGAGTGACCCCTACAAAAGGAGTGAGAAGACTTGAGTTCCAGATTTGATATTAATCAGTCAACTCGTTTCCCCTTTCTGGGCCTCAGTTTCATAACTCGAAAAAGGAGATAAGTTTATTGGTGTCCTGAACTGTACATACATGTGAAAAATGTTGAGTCACCAAATGTTGTGTTATCTGTATTTTTACAATTTGCTACATGGAATGGAGGTCTTCAAGGGATTGCTGAGCTGTTATCAGTGATGGATATCTACCTAAGAAGCTTTCAATTACATGAACATAAATATGTGTAACAGGAATCCATACAACCTGTATTTACTCAGGCTATACCAGCCAAGACATAATAACAGGGGCGTTTAAAAAAAAAATTCTGTTTTCCACCTAATAAAATCTTTTAACACTTAAAAAAAAAAAAAATCTGTGTTTCTACCCCCATCTGTAATTACAGGAACTTCAGTTCTTAAAACCCTGAAATATTAGACTCCTAGCAATAATAATAATAGTTGTTATCATTGTAGTTATTTATTCCCAATTAATTCTGAAAGGTAATTTTGCCCCTCCTGTTCTATACTCCATTACATACATGATTTACTGCTTTGCGTACTCAGTTGCCTCCGAGGTTTTAACAAACAGAGCTCTCCTTTTCAACTGACAATTGATTACAGAATCTTCTCCTTCAAATCCAGAATAAGTTCTTGGACCCAGGCCATGATGACTGTGCTGAATTCAAACCACCTCTCCCTTTCATCACTGACCCACTTGCATTGGACCAAGCCACTGTGCCTCAGATGCTCTTTCTTTAATATAAAGTTCATTTCCAGATGGTTCCTTGGTCCCTTAGTAAAGTTCTTTCCCAGTAGGTTCAGACCACTTAGTGGACCCTCCCATCAGCCCACCATGCAGCCCAGGCATGCCAGGAAGCATTGCTAATAAATTGCCTAAAGAAATCTGAGGGAGAAGTACGAGTATTAGTTCTTCTTTAAGTGTTTGATAGATTTCATCAGTGAAGCCATGTGGTCATGGACTTCTCTTGGGAGGTAAGGAAGTAAGTTGGGAAGTTTTCGATTATTGATTCAGCCTCTTCATTTATTAGTTCTATTGAGATTTTCTGTTTCTTCTTGAGTCAGTTTAGGTACTTCATGTAGTTTGTGTGTTTGTAGGAATTTGTCCATTTCATCTAGGTTATCAAATTTACTGGCATACAATTATTCACAGTATTCTCTTATAATCCTTTTTTTATTTCTCTAGGGTTTGTAGTAATGTTCTCACTTCCATTTCTGATTTTAGTTGTTTGCATTTTCTTGCTTTTTTCCTTGTCACTTCAGCTAACGGTTTGTTGATTTTATTGATCTTCTTAAAGAACCAATTTTTGGTTCTGTGATTCTCATTATTTTCTATTCTCTACTTAAAAAAAATAATTTTTTTTTTCTTTATTTCATTTATCTCTACGCTGATCTTTGTTATTTCCTTTCTTCTGGTAGCTTTGGGCTTTGTTTGCTCTTCTTTTTCTATTTCCTCGAGCTATAAAGTTATTGATTTAAAATCATTCTTCTCTTTTAATGTAGGCATTCACAGCTATAAATTTCCCTATGAGCACTGCCTTCACTGCATCCCACAAATTTTGGTATGTTGTGCTTTCACTTTCATTTAACTCTAAGTATTTTCTAATTGCCCTGTGATTTCTTCTGTGTTCCATTGATTGTTTCTTGTTGTTGCTGTTGTTAAGTGCTGATGAGTCGGTTCGACTCATTCATTGTCCAGCTTTTGCGTATGTATAAGGCTACTGAAAATATCACAGCTTGGGTCAGGTGCACTTTAGTCCTCAAAGTAACATCTTTGTTTTTTAACACTTTAAAGAGGTCTTTTGCAGCATAGTTGCCCAATGCAATATGTCATTTGATTTCTTGACTGTTGCTTCCATGGTCGTTGATTGTGGATCCAAGAAAAATGAAATCCTTGACAACTTCAACCTTTTCTCCATTTTCATGATGTTGCTTATTGGTCCAGTTGTGAGGATTTCTGTTTTCTTTATGCTGAGGTGTAACCCTTACTGAAGGCTGTGGTTTTTGATCTTCATCAGTAAGTGCTTCCAGTCCTCTTCACTTTCAGCGAGCAATGTTGTGACATCTGCATATCGCAGGTTGTTAATGAGCCTTCCTCCAATCCTGATGCTGCATTCTCTTTCATATAGTCCAGCTTTTCAGATTGTTTGTTCAGCATACAGATTCAATATGTATGATGAAAGGATACAACCCTGGCACACGCCCTTCCTGATTTTAAACCACACAGTATCTCCTCATTCCATGCGAATGACTGCCTTAGTCTATGTACAGGTTCCTCATGAGCACAATTAAGTGCTCTGGAATTCCCATTCTTTGCAGTATTATCCACAATTTGTTATGATCCACACAGTTGAATGCCTTTACATAGTGTGTTTTTAATTTCCACATATTTGTGAAGTTTCCAGTTTTCCTTCTAGTTTATAGTTTCATTCCACTGTAGTCAAAGAAGATACTTTGTATGATTTCAATCTTTTTAAATTTATTGAGAATTGTTTTGTGACCTAACATATGGTCTATCTTAGAGAATGATCCATGTGAACTGAAGAATTTGTATTCTGCTTTCGTTGGTGGAACATTCTATATATGTCTGTTAGGTCTAGTTCATTTATAGTGTTGTTAAAGTACTCTATTTCTTCATTAATCTTCTGGCTAGCTGTTCTAACCATTATTGAAAGTGGTGTTTTGAAGTCTCCAGCTATTACTGTAGAACTATCTTTTTTTCCATCAATGCTTGCTTCACATATTTTGGGACTCTATTAGTAGGTGCATATGTATTTATAATGATTATATCTTCTTGATGAATTGACCCTTTTATCATTTTATAATTATATAATATCCTTCTTTGTCTCTTGTAAAAAAATTTTCATTTGAAGTTTACTTTGCCTGATATTTAATACAGTCACCCTCCTCTACTATTTGCATGAATTTTTTCCCTATCATTTCACCTTCAACCTACCAATGTCTTTAGGTCTAAAGTGGGACTCATGAGACAGCATATAGTTGGATCGTGTTTTTGTATCCATTCTGCCAGTCTCTTCCTTTTGACTGAAGAGTTTAAGCCATTTATATTTAAAGTCATTACCAGTAGGAAGGACTCACTTCTGCCATTTTGCTATTTGTGTCCTGTGTGTCTTACACTTTTTTTTGGGGGGGGGGGTCCTCATTTCCTGCAATAGTGGCTACTCTGTGTTGAGATGATTTTTTTGTAGTGAACCATTTTGATTCCTTTCTCATTTCCTTTTGTGTTTATTTTTTACGTATTTTCTTTATTGGTACCATGGGGATTACATTTAACATCTTAAATTTATAACAACCTAGATTAAAATGACTCCCATGCATCTGTCAGTTTGTCGTACTGTGGGGGCTTGCGTGTTGCTGTGATGCTGGAAGCTATGCCACCAGTATTCAAATACCATCAGGGTCACCCATGGCAGACACGTTTCAGCTGAGCTTCCAGACTAAGACGGACTAGGAAGGACCCGGCAGTCTACTTCTGAAAATTAGCCAGTGAAAACCTTATGAATAAGGAAGACTGAAGAAGAATTGATGCCTCTGAATTGTGGTGCTGGCGAAGAATATGGAATATACCAGGGACTGCCAAAAGAACAAACAGATCTGTCTTGGAAGAAGTAGAGCCAGAATGCTTCTTAGAATTAAAGATGGCAAGACTATGTCTCACCTCCTTTGGACATGTTATCAGGAGGGATCAGTCCCTGGAGAAGGACATCATGCTTGGTAAAGTAGAGGGTCAGCAAAAAAGAGGAAGACACTCAACGAGATGGAATGACACAGTGGCTTCAATAAGCTTAAGCATAACAACGATTGTGAGGATGGTACAGGACTGGGCAGCGTTTCATTCTGTTGTACGGAGGGTTGCTATGAGTTGGCACCAACTCAACGGCACCTGTCATGGATTGAATTATGTCCCCCCAAAAATGTGTATATCAACTCATTTAGGCCATGATTCCCAGTATTGTATGGTTGTCCTCCATTTTGTGATTGTAATTTTATGTTAAGAGGATTAGGGTGGGTTTGTAACACCACCCTCACTCAGGTCACCTCCCTGATCCAAGGTAAAGGGAGTTTCCCTGGGGTGTTGCCTGTACCACCTTTTATCTCTAAAGAGATAAAAGGAAAGGGAAGCAAGCAGAGAGTTGGGGACCTCATACCACCAAGAAAGCAGCACCGGGAGCAAAGCGCATATTTCTATTATGGCAGCACTAGATGACTAAGACAGAATTTGGTACCGGGAGAGTGGGGTGCTGCTCTAACAGTTATCTATAATGTGGATGCAGTTTTGAAACTGTGAATGGATAGAGTTGCAACAGCGGCAGAGGACAAGCAGAGCAGAGAACCTGCAGCGACAGAGAAGCAGCATCAGCAGAACCAGGAGACCAGTGCGACATGGCGCTGGAGCTGACCCACGGAGTGACAGAGCTGAGTGCCTGTGCACAGGAGGCTTCCTGGTAGAATGAGGTGCCTCCATGCACTTGTCAGTGGAGCTACAGAGCTTTGGAACACTTGCCCCAGCAGGACAGATGTGGGCATGAGGCCTGAGGAGCCGAGAGGCCAAGAAACCAGGAAGTAGAAGCTGAAGAGACAAGAAACACAAGAAGCCGAGCTGCCTCAGTCTCAAAAGTTATGGCCATGACCTCAGGGGTTTCTAAGGGTGGAGCCATGGCCTCTGGTGTTTCTAAAGGTGGAGCTGCCACTCATATAGACTAGGAGAACGGTGAGTCTAAAGCCAAGGGAGCAGAGTTTTTGTCCCAGTGAGCCTGGAAGGCAGAGCTGAATCCCAGGGCCGAGGGGCCTCCACTCAGAATCCGGAGAGTGTGGCCAATACCTAGAGTCTGAAGAACAGGGCCACTGTACAAATTGTCTCAGAGAACAGAGGATTACCTTCAAAGCTTTGAGGGCTAATGTAATGTGTTCTGCTGAACTGCTTTGTGCCTGTTATGCCTTGTTTTCCTACCAGTTTCTCCCATTTGTAATGGAAATGTCTAGCTTGTGCCAGTTCTGCCATTGTACCTTTGGAAGCAGGTGACTTGTATTCTAGATTTCACAGACGAAGAGGAATTTTTATTTTGGACTTGGAGTTAAGACTTTTGCTATGATATGATGGGATGAATATGTTTTGCATGTTGCAAGAATATGATTTTTGGGGGGCCAAAGGGTAGAATGTCATGGACTGAATTATGTCCCCCCAAAAATGTGTATATCAACTTGGTTAGGCCATGATTCCCAGTATTATATGGTTGTCCTCCATTTTGTGATTATAATTTTATGTTAAAAGGATTAGGGTGGGATTGTAACACCACCCTCACTCAGGTCACCTCCCTGATCCAAGGTAAAGGGAGTTTTCCTGGGTTGTGGCCTGCACCACCTTTTATCTCTCAAGAAATAAATGGAAAAAGAAGCAAGCAGAGAGTTGGGGACCTCGTACCACCAAGAAAGCAGCACTGGGAGCAGGGTGAGTCCTTTGGAGCCAGGGTCCCTGCACCTGTGAAGCTCCTTGACCAGGGTAAGATTGAGGATAAGGACCTTCCTCCAGAGCTGACAGAGAGAGAAAGCCTTCCCCTAGAGCCAACACCCTGAATTTGGACTTATAACCTACTAGACTGTGAGAAAATAAATTTTTCTTTGTTAAAGCCATCTACTTGTGGTTATTTCTGTTATGGTAGCACTAAGACAGCACCTAACAACAAAAACAGATTAAAATGATACCAACCTAACTTCAGTAACATACAAAAACTGTTCCTATACTACTTCCACACCTTTATGTTACCGATGTCAGAAATTACGTATCTACACATTGTGTGCCCAATAACATCAATTTGTAATTATTTTTATGCATTTGTCTTTTAAATCATGCAGGACAGAAAAAATACAGTTATAACACAAATATACTATAAAATTGACCTGTATTTTTACCCATGAAATTATCTTTTCTGGAGATCTTTTTTTCTTCATACAGCTTTAAGACAATTTAGTGTCCTATCTTTTCAATCTGAAGGACAGGGCTACCTTTAGCATTTCTTACAGGGAATGTCTGGTAGTAATGCACTCCCTCAGCTGTTGTTTATCTGGGAATGTTTTGATTTTACCCTCATTTCTGAAGGACAGTTTTGCCGTATATCAAGGAGCCCTGGAGGCACAGTGGTTACAGTGCTCAGCAGCTAGCCAAAGGTCAGCGGTTTGAACCCACCAGCCACTCCACAGGAGAAAGATGTGGTAGTTTGCTACCATAAAGATTTACAATTGTGGAAACCCTATAGGGCAGTTCTACTTTGTCCTGTAGGGTCGCTATGAGTTGGAATTGACCTGACGGCAGTGGGCTTGGTTTAGGTTTTGCCGTATACAGAACTGTTGATTAACGGTTCTTTTCTTATAGCACTTTATATATATCATTCCACTGGTTTCTGGCCTATGAGGAGAAATTAGCACTTAATCGTATTGAGAATCCCTTATGTTTAACTATTCACTTCTCTGTTGCTGCTTTTAAAATTCTCTGTCTTTGGTTTTTGAGGGTTTGATTATAATGTGTCTCTGTGTGAATCTATTTGTGTTTATCCTACTTAGAGTTGGTGGAGCTTCTTGGACGTGTAGATCCATCTCTTTCATCAGATTTGGAAAGTTTTCAGCCATTACTTCTTCAAATATTCCTTCTGTCCCTTTCTCTTTCTCATCTCCTTCAGGGACTCTGTAGTCCAGCTAATTACTTAAATAGCCCTCTAGCCATGGTCTTTGTGACTCCCAGAAAATGACTGGGTGGGACTATGCAAATAAGGTGATTGTGGACCAGCAAAGGAATTGGACAGCCTGCTCACAATGCAAATAAGGCGCACAGAACGCTTTTGGGGGTGGAACCATGCAAATAAGGTGTATGGAACCCTAATGAGGGAATTGGTCAGTTTTGCCATCCCACCAGGTTTAAAAGGAGCCAATCCCAGAGGCAGAAAAGGGGACCTTACTACAATTGAGAAGAATAGCCAGGACTGGAGCACATCCTTTGGACCCAGGGTCCCTGCACTGAGAAACTCCTAGATCCAAGATTCAGAGAGAGAGCTGTAACACCAGAGATTGTGTGAGGTGGTGAGAAACAGCAGCAGAGAAACAGCAGCAGCAGAAACAGAAGACTGGCACAAGACAGCACAGTGGACTTCCGAGCCCACAAATGAGGTGGCTACAGTGAGTGTGCTGAACCATGGAGAGAGAGAGCTGGGTGCCTTCAGGCAGGAGGCTTACTGGTGGATTGGAATACCTCTGGGCACTTGGAAGAATTAAAGAGCTTTGTAACACTTGCCTGAGCATGGTCAATGGGCCGAGGGAGACGCCCATCTGTGGGCACAGCCAAGATGTCCTGACCAAAGGACTATATCCTGAAGAACTGTATCCTGAGCCATTTCTGATCCTGACTTGTAACCTATTACTTCCCTAATAAACCCCACAACTGTGAATATGGTCTGAGTTCTGTGTGGCCACTGCAATGGATTATTGAACCCAGCAGAGAAGTAGAGCATGCCGTGGGAGAGACAGCTGGTGTCAGAGTAGGTAAAAGGTTGGAGAGAGGAGGTATGTGTGATCTCCACCTCACAGGAATCAGCTTTGTGCTGATAGTGATTCTTATTATTTCCTCTGAAGTTAGACAAGTGCTGCTGCTGCTGCTGCTGCTGCTACTACTACCACCACCACCCATACAGCCATTTTACAGATTCACATGATGCATATGTTGGTTCACTGTATGGTGTCCCACAAGTCCCTTATGCTCTGTTTATTTTTCTTCATTCTTTTCTTTTTGCTCCTCAGGTTCAATAATGTCAATTGTCCAACTTCAAGTTCACTGATTCTTTTTTTCTGCTAGCTCTAATATGTTGTTGAACCCTTCCAGTGAATTTTTCATTTTAGTTATAGTACTTTTCAGCTCTAGTATTTGTGTTTCCTTTTTATATTTTCTATTTCTTTATTGATATTTTCACTTTGTTCCTATATTATTTTCTATGTTTTCCTTTAGCTCTTTGAGGATATATAATGTTGTTTTAAAGTCTTTCTCTAGTAAGCCCATTACAGCAGTTTCTGTAACCCTACTTTGTCCTTTTGAATGGGCCATCCTTTTCTCGTCCTTTGCATGCCTTATTATTTTTTGTTGATACCTGGACACTTGAGTATTTTAATGTAGTAATCCTGGAAATCAAATTCTTTCCCTTCCCCAGGCTTTTGGGTTTGTATGTTTATTGTTGAAGACTATAGTAAACTATGTGTCTAGGACTTCTGTGTTTCCAAAGACTGCCTTGATGGTCATACCTGAATACTGAAGACTGTTTCTTAGCTTGTGTTCAGCTAGTGTTTTGACAGAGATTTCTTTGAATGTCAGAGAAAAAAATAATCTCTCCCAAACTTTGAAAACTGTTTTTGTGTCAGGGCCCTTCTTCAACATTTAGCTAGGCTTGTGCTGAGACTGAGGTGAAAGCATAGTGTCTACTCAAGTAATTTCTGACCTGAGCATCTGTGTGGCTTTCTCAATTCCCACATATACATGGTGCTTTTGAAAAACTTAATTTCTGAAAGAACCTCTCTCCCTGGCCTTTCTTTTTTTTTTTGTACTTTAGATGAAGGTTTACAGAAAAAACTAGTTTCTCATCAAAGAGTTAGCACACATTGTTCTATGACATTGTTTAGCAACCCCACGACATGTCAACACTCTCCCTATTACCAGCTTTCCTGTTCCCTCCTGCCTTCCAGTCCCTGCCCCAGGGCTGGTGCATCCCTTTAGTCTTGTGTTGCTCCATTGGTCTGTTCAATCTTTGACTGAAGGGTGAACCTCAGGAGTGACTTCATTACTGAGATGAAAGGGCGTCCAGGGGCCATACTCTCAGGGTTTCTCCAGTCTCTGTCAGGCCAGCAAGTCTGGTCTTTCTTTTTCAGTTAGAATTTTGTTCTACATCTTTCTCCAGCTGTGTCTGGGACCCTCTACTGTGATCCCTATCAGAGCAGTCAGTGGTGGTAGCCAGGCACCATCTTGTTGTTCTGAACTCAGTCTGGTGGAGGCTGTGGTAGATGTGGTCCATTAGTCCTTTGGAATAATCTTTCCCTTGTATCTTTAGTTTTCTTCATTCTTCCTTGCTCCCGAAGGGGGGAGAGCAGTGGAGTATCCTAGATGGCTGCTCACAGGCTTTTAAGACCCCAGATGCTACTCATCAAAGTAAAATGTAGAACACATTCTTTATAAACTATGTTATGCCAGTTGAGCTAGGTATTCCCTGAGATCATGGTCCCCACAGCCCTCGGCCCAGCAATTTGATCCCTCCAGGAGTTTGAATGTGTCTGTGAAGCCACCAAGACCTTGCCTTGTACAGGTTGTGATGACTTTCCCAGTACTGTGTGCTGTCTTACCCTTCTCCAAAGTTTCCACTTATCTATTGTCTATCAACTGCTTTTCCATACCCACCCGCCCATAACCATCAAAGATTGTTTCTTTTTGTATGTAAACCTTTTCACGAGTATTTACAGTAGTGCTCTCATACAATATTTGTCCTTTTGTGATTGACTTACTTCACTCAGCATAATGCCCTCCAGATTCATCTGTGTTATGGGCATCTAGGTTGTTTCCATCTTTTTGCTATTGTGAACAATGCTGCAATGAACATGGGTGCGCATATATCTGTCTGTGTGATGACTCTTATTTTTCTAGATGTATTTCTAGGAGTAGGATTGCTGGATCATATGGTATGGCCTTTCTTTCCAGTTTATTCTATGTTGTAATGGTACTCTTTAGCCCCAAGCAGCTACAGGTGGTTACAGCCCTAGTTTGCTGCCTGTTCCCCCTAGCCCCGCACAAGGTCCAAGACAGGCCAAACTGAGATAAGCGCTTGTTTCAGTCCTTCAGGCAGCTCCCAGATAGGTTAGGACAGATACACACAATAATTTGCTTATAATGTCCACTCTGGTCCTTCTAGAGCCAGAGACCAGGCTCCCTCTCTGGGAGTACAGTCTGTTGCTGCCACTTTACGATGGTCATGCTGATCCAGGGAGGGGGTTGGGCATAACCAGGTAGAAAACCAAAGCTTTCCTACTGTTTAAATGTCACTTTTTCCTGCTTCAGTTTTGCTTAGTTGCTGTAATCCTTTGACTGGTTTCCAGAGTTCTGACACAATTGGCTCTGCCAGTTTTTGCTTTTTTGTGTGTCTGTTTTGTTCTGTTGTTGTTTGTGGGGGGGATTGTGAGGAGATAGGACTGCATAGCCGCTTGTGCTGCCATCTTGGTTTGGCCTCCCAATGGACACTTTTAAGTCCTCTTCTCAAACTCACATAACAGCAGAACTTGAAACACTTGATCCCTCCCTATTTTTTAAAATGTTGCATCCCATAGTTTCCATGGCACCATACACTCTTGATTTTCTTCTAACTTTCTGGTCCATCTTTCTCAGCCTCCTACACTATCTCACATGCTGTTTCCTCTGCTTAGAATCCTCTTCTTTCACTTTTTTACCTTGCTAATTCCTACACATCCTTCAGGTCTCAGCTTAATTTTTACACATCCTCAGGGAGCCTTACTCTGATCCCTTGATTAAGTGAATCGCTTTCATGGCACCTTGTATTCTTCCTTGAGAATGGTGATCAAAATCCCTCTAGTTAATTATTTATATAATTATTTGCTTAGTGACTCACTAGACTATGAACTACCACTTATATGCCCAATGCCTGGCACATGATAGACTCTCAGTAAGTACTGGTCAGATAAATAAACCTATTTGTCAGTCCAACTTCACTCACCCCACAATTTACAATTAAGAGAAACTCTAATGAAAAGGGATCATAGAAATGTGCCTTGTGTAATAATTACCACCTAGATGACTGTGTCATCTCCCTCCAGCCCTGCACAGAGACCAAAACCTGTTAAAAAAAAAAAAAATCCATTGCCATCGAGTCGATTCAGACTCACATTGACCCTACAGGACAGAGTAGAACTGCTCCATGGAGTTTCCAAGGAGCACCTGCTAGATTTGAACTGCCGACCTTTTGCGTAACAGCCAAACTCTTACCCACTGCGCCACCAGGATGGTTACCCCTTACAGTGTCCCATCAAAGACCTGAGCACTGTTATGCATTGCCTTCTCTCCTCCACATTCCTGTTGGCCTGCATTAAATAACAGCAGTTGCTTTCATCTTTTTTTTTTTTTTTTTTTGAGGGTGGCGGTTGGGCCTATCGCTCAAATTATTTTCTGATCTCTAAAATGAAAATTTCTGGAAATATTGAAGGCATCTTTTTTGGGGGGGTGGGAAGGTACAGAAAAAAAAACTTTTCAGAAAAGGAAGAAAAATAAATTTTAGGAAAATGATAGATAGTATTTTAGCTCTCTTTACTAGTCTAACTTTTTTTTAACTGTATTCTGAAGAAAGAAAAAGCATTCTATATAACTTGGTTGACATTAATTATACATGAATTCGGTTTGATTTACCTCTGGTATCTCTCATTTTACTCTCTTTTCCAGCCCCTCTACCACTGCCTGATTATTCCAGTTATGTCAAAGGCCTCCAAGCTGTCCCTCTGCTAATACCCTCCAGTCATGTTCCACACTTCTGCCAAAGTAACCAATCTGAAAGAATCTGACTGTATCAGTCCCTGACTTACAATGGTGGCCTAGACATTTTATCGTTGCACACAAAGTTTTTCATCAAATCTTTCTCCCTCTTCTTGTTTATCATACTGCAAACCAACAATTGTACAATTTGTGCCCTGTTTTCCAATTTCTGTTTTATATATTATGTATTACTATATATTATGTATTAACTGTGCTCATGAGGAACCTGTACATAGATCAAGACACAGACATTCGAACAGAACAAGGGGGTACTGTGTGGTTTAAAGTCAGGAAAGGTGTGCATCAGGGTTGTATACTTTCACCATATTTATTCAAACTGTATGCTGAGCAAGTAATCCGAGAAGTTAGACTATATGAAGAACAGGGCACCAAGACTGGAGGAAGATTCATTATCAACCTGTGTTATGCAGATGACACAACCTTGCTTGCTGAAAGTAAAGAGGACTTGAAGCACTTGCTGATGAAGATCAAAGACCACAGGCCTCAGTCTGGATTACACCTCAACATAAAGAAAACAAAACTTCTCACAACTGGACCACTAAGCAACATCATGATAAATGGAGAAAAGATTAAAGTTGTTAAGGACTTCATTTTACTTGGATCCACAATCAACACCCATGAAAGCAGCAGTCGAGAAACCAAACAACACATTGTATTGAGCAAATATGCTGCAAAAGACCTCTTTAAAGTGTTAAAAAGTAAAGATATCACTTTGAGGACTAAGGTCCACCTGACCCAAGCCATGGTGTTTTCAATCACCTCATATGCATGGGAAAGCCAAGCAATAAATAAAGAAGACCAAAGAAGAACTGATGCCTTTGAGTTGTGGTGTTGGTGAGGAATGTTGAAATATAGCATGGACCGCCAAAACAACGAACAAATCTGTCTTTGAAAAAGAGCAGTAAGCATGCTCCTTAGAAGTGAGGATGACAAGACTTCGTCTTACATACTTTGAACATGCTATCAGGAGGGACAAGTCCCTGGAGAAGGACATCATGCTTGGTAAAAAGGAGGGTCAGCGAAAAAAAAAAGAAGACTCTCAACAAGATGGATTGATACAGTGGCTGCAACAATGGGCTCAAGCATAACAACATTTGTGAGAATGGCATAGGACCAGGCAGTGTTTCATTCTGTTGTACACAGGGTCGCTATGAGTCAGAACTGACAATGGCACCTAACAACGACAACATATATTATGTAGTGATGAATAATAATAAAATGACTACTTTCGTTTATATAATAGACTAGGTATCAGGTATTGTGCTAAGTGCATTATAAACTTTATCTCATTTCATCTTCTCCACAACCTAAAGTATTATTATTTATATTCACTTAATAGATGATAAAATTGAAGCCTAGAAGGTTAAATAACTTGCCCAAGGTCACACACATAGCGAGCTGCAGAGTCTTTACTCAAATCCAGGTCTATCTAGCTCCAAAGCATAAACTCTTTCCAAAGTATCTTCATCTTACTGTGTTTTAGTTTACAAAAAGCAGATAAAATTTTTAAACAGAAGAAATTGTACACATTTGTAAAAAAAGAAAAAGAAAAAAAGTAGGAATCTATTTCCTATCAATTGCAGCCTACTGTGGAGAAGTGGCTTTAAATTTTATTTGAAAGAACATGGAGTATTAA
This sequence comes from Elephas maximus indicus, assembly GCF_024166365.1. Lineage (NCBI taxonomy): Eukaryota > Metazoa > Chordata > Mammalia > Proboscidea > Elephantidae > Elephas > Elephas maximus. The sequence goes on along the minus strand of NC_064837.1, from coordinate 37,616,702 downwards.
CTAATTAATTAATTAACTAATCAATTAATTAAAATTACTTAGCCAGGAGGAGAGACAAATATCTTCCAGCATTTGGACAAAAAAAAAAGAAGATGAGTATATATCCCAAAGAGCTGAAAACAGAGACACAGACTGATACCTGTATGCCAGTATTCATTGCAGCATGATTCATAATAGTCAAAAGGTGGAAATAACCAAGTGCCCGTAACAGGTGAATGGATAAACAAAATGTGGTATACACATACAATGGAATATTATTCAGCCATAAAAATCAATGAAGTCCTGATACATGTACCACATGGATGAATCTTGAAAATATTACGATAAGCAAAATAAGCCAAACACAAGGGGATAAATATTGCATAATCCCACTTATATGAAATATCTAGTATAGGCAAATTTATAGAGACAAAGTAGATGATTAGTGGTTATCAGGAGCTGGCAGGGTGGAGGTGAGGGAGAGGGAAGAATGGGAAGTTATTGCTTACTGGATACAGATTTCTGTTTGGACTGATGGAGAAGTCTGGGGAATGCTATTTGTGATGGTCGTACAACATTTGTGAGTGTAATTAATGCCACTGAATTATATACCTAAACATGATTAAGACAGCAAATTTCATGTCATATATATTTTACTACAATAAAAAAAATTATAAGTGGCTAAGACCCCACATTGTTTTTCTGTCTCTTAGGAAAATGCCAGAGGTCCCAAGAGGCATCAGTGTGATTGCTCTTATACTGAGAGGTGTCTAAACTACTTATCCTCAAAATACAGTAATAATCTGACACTGTAGATTGTTACATTAAACTTCCCCCCTCCATAGCTTTTAGAAATGAGAGTTAGGGAGTAAGAGCCAGGTAATAATTTATGAATACTGTGCCTTTTTCATTTTTCGAGGGGGAAAACGTTTCCCTAAAATTTTACTCTTCTCTTCCAGGGCTACATATCCCTACTCTGGACTTCCTTCAGCTTCCCATGTCACTCTAAACAGAATAAAGATTTCTAAATAGGGCCTCTGTCTAGGGCTTATTGAAATTCCTGTCATTCGTTCTAGTTATAACCTAGATACATTCCTATTAGCCACCAGGGGGCTCTTACTTCTCTTTAGCTTATAGGATCAGCAGGGCACCCAGACCTCCTAACCTTGATTACATAGTATGAGTCCAGCCTTGCATCCCCCAGTATTAACACAGTCTGATGCAAAAGGTTAAAGCGCCTGGAGATTGGAGTCCTCCCAGAGGTGCCTCAGAAGAAAGGCCTGACAACCTACTTCCAAAAATTCAGCTATTGAAAACCCTCTGGAGCACAGTTCTACTGTGCCACACATGGGGTTGCCATGAATCAGAATTGACTCGACAGCTACTGCTTAGTTTTATTTTGTTTTGTTTTTTGTTTTTCCTTTGGGCCCCAAAGAACCCTGAATTTGTCCCCATAAAACATGGTTGAATTTATTTTCACAAAGGCATTATGCATTTAAATTGGGCTCTCCCAAAAAGCTGGCTGTCCATCCCCAATTTGATGTCAACAAAGAATTTCAGGAAGATTTTTAGTGATTCATTGCTCAACACATTAGTCAACATGTCCAAAGCTGAGAGTGAACTAATGATAACTCTGTTTAAATGAAATGACTACCTCAATCAGTGTTAACCCACCAGTTTTGATCCAATGCAAATCGTACTGTCCAATGTCTTAATAATAAAATAATATGTTAATTCAGTCAACAAAAAGTTACTGAGCACCTACTAGATGCCAGGCACTATGCAAGGGATGCAGAGACACAGGGAGGAAACAACCATGATCCAACGACATGTATTCAATATATGATGTAAAGCTAGGGATGCTAAGAAAGAAGTTTGTACAGGAAGCAGTAGGAGACAAAAGAGAGGGTGGTAAACTCTACCTGAGAGAGTTAGTTAAGTTTTCACAGAGAAGGTCAAGCCTGGACTGGGTTTTGAAAATAAGTAGGTGTAAACCAGGGTAGGGTTCCAATTACAGCAGTTAAGATAGACCCATTCCCTACATTGTATTAAGCTTGAGAGTTTACAAAGGACTTTCTCTTGCATTGTTTGATTTAATCCTCCGAACAGGCTAAGGATTAGCATAAGGGATGTCTGAGCTGTAACAACCCCTAATTTCAGATGATGAAACTCAGGGCCAGAGAGGGTAAATAATTTTTCAGAAGTCCAACAGTTAATGAATGGCAGCCAGCCCTGAAACACAACACCACTGTAGGTTAAGGCTTAATAGCATTGGTGTGCTGGAGCCAACTTGTACTGGCTCAGGAGAGCCAACTGTTAAATATTCAGGAATTCTGGAAGCCTATTTATTGTCAAATTCTTCGTAGCCTGAAATCAGCTATGGAGAGAGTATTTACACCACAGACAACAGCAAACGCTACAAATCAGGTCTTTTGCTTTTACCTTTCCTGTTTTGGGGGGGTTTTGTTTCTGTTTTTGCGGGGGAGGGGAGCAAGTTTACCAGCATACCACTGCTTACAGACAGTATTATTTTGCAACAAACCACCTCTATATAAAACTATAGTAGTATATCCCATTGCCGTGGAGTCAATTCCGACTCATAGCAACCCTATAGGACACAGTAGAACTGCCCCACAGAGGTTCCAAGGAGAGCCTGGTGGATTCGAACTGCCGACCTTTTGGTTAGCAGCCATAACACTTAACCACTATGCCACCAGGGTTTCACAGTACTGCATAGCACTGGACTAAAAGCCTTTCTCAAACTACTTCTCTATGATTTAGAAGTCAATTATTAGAAAGGAATAAACTGATTGAGTGATTAGGCCATTTTTAGAAATACCACTGCCAAAATAATTTTATAACATGTCAATTATTATTTATGAAATATCTTACTTGTTACATGCCCAGTCTTTGTCGGGAGAATAAAAGATTTAAGACATATTCCCTACCCCTGAGGGAACATTCCTGAGTCTTTGTAGATGTGACTATTGACCAGCTGGTTCATTCATTTTTAGGTCATTCTTGTGACTTTTACAAATTCTAGTCCTGCCTTTACTCTCATGCTAATAGCATTTATGTTAACTCACAAAAATAACAGGCAGGAGTTCTGGGGATGATTTATAATTTTTAAAAATCATAGATGTTTAAACCAAGAGGGGATTTTATCCTATTTATCTGGTGTTCTGAGTTAGAAATCTTCAAAACCTGCATATTTGTAAAACTTCTGTTTATTTTAGTTATCACCTAACTGGGCCCCTCCACATTTAATGGTGTATCAGTCTCTTCCTACCTCTCTGAAAGTATTGTCTGCCTCAGTTGACCTAGATTATAAACAATTTCAACACAATTTTAAATAAACAGAACCCCTAAAATGCAGGTAAGTCAAACCAGGCTACTCTCCCAATTAAACTATCCTGCAGGGAAGGTACAGTCATTCTGGGAGCTGCACAAGGTGCTATACTGTTAATTCAGGTCATTTTAAACAACCCACACCCTACTAGCTTACTGTACATCTCCTGAAAACTCCACCAGTAGCATACTTGAAATATCAGGCATTTTTCTTTAAAACACCTGGGATTCTCTTCAAGTACTGGTAACTGAAGTTTATATGCTGCTGTGTCTATGTGGGTAAGAGATATCTACAGATATTGAATTTGCTTTAAAAAAACATCATTTTTTGTGCCTCTTGCTATAATCCTTCCAGGCAGATGTTGAAGACATTTCTTTGGGTGTTTGTTAAGTGCATTTCTATGATGCTACATATTTTAGGTTTAAGTCTAAAAAAAAAAAGCTTCTCAGAAATATCAGATAATTATTCAATGTCTTTCGTTGTAGTTGTGTTGCTTTATTTGCATAGTATCACCCAAGTTACCAGTAATCTGTTTGTTACTAGAATTTACTTGGAACACACAACTTGGGAAGAGTTTACTACGAGCCCATTAAAGACAGGCATGGAAACATACTCATAGTCACCATCCGAGAGGTGGAGATGCTCTATTCATTTTTTAATGGCAAATGGATGCAGATCTCAAAGCTGCAAAGCCAGAGGAAGTCTCTGTCAACACCTGAGGAGCCAACCTCCTTAGACATTTTACTGATAACCATCCAGGTATGTAGTCTTTTCAATTTTCTGATATATTTGAAGCTCTAAACATGCTTATTGATGCTCCAGAGAGATACACCAAGAGCCATTTACACATGCAGTGATGGTATGGAGAAGGTCCAGAGACATATCACTGCTCATATTCCACACACAGGAAAGATTCAGGGGCTGATTTTTGTTTATCACTCTCCACATCTGGAATTCATAAAGCAATATAAATGGTGGGCACCCTGAAAATGCCAATGATCAAAGAAATATTGGGGCAAATAACTGAATAGAAAATCTACAGATAGTATAATCAAAATATGAAACCAATACCTGAATGGACTGTAATCATAATACATTTCTAAACCATACACACACACACATACACACACACACACACACCCATTCCTCACTTCAACATGGAAGGTTCCAAAGACCAGGTCATTATGTGAAAATCAGCATTAGACAAAAATGGAGGATGAGCACACCAGATCACAAAATGGAGGATGACTACATCATTACCTTACTGCCAAATTACATCCTTACATAACTGCCAAACCACTGAGAATCATGGCCCAGCCAAGTTAACACATAAACTTAACCATTACAGCCAGTGTTACTCTCATCTAACACCTGGACATTCATTACTGCCAGACATATGTTGTTAATGCACAAAATAGTCAGATAGTAGATTTTTTACTATTGTCATAAATGTGAAATGTGGTATAACAAGATGGTCCATAAGTGAGTAGGTGTATAGACATATGATTTAGAATATATACATTCTAAATATATATGTTTTGTATGTACATGTTCTATATATTTATATATCTATCACTTTGAACAAAAACATTTTTATGCCATATTTACTCTTTGCTGGTGTTTACAGTAATCCTGAAAGACAGAGAGGCATGATTAAATCCATTGTAGGAATCCACTGTAACTAAGGCTCAAAGGGGTTGAGTGACAGAGGGCTACACGCAGAAGCAGATTTAATGATGCTAATAAAGCCTGAGCATCAGGGCTCTTCAGCTGCACAAGCTCCTTCCAAGGCCCTGGGAGGCAGCCTAGCAATTCTGCATTCATAATTTTGTATTCTTTTCTTTAAAGAACACACAAAGATTGTATTCACTTCAGGGTGCACAAAACTTGGATCTGTCCCTGGTCACACAGCTAGAAAACAGCAGAGCTAAGGCTTGAATTCAAGTATTCTGATTAGAAGCCCAGGCTTCTTTTTGCTATGTGACATCACATTCCAGGACGGGAATTAGGGTTTTAGTGAGTAGGCATGGGAGATGAAGTAAAGGATAAAAGACTCATTGGAAAACCAATGAGCCACCAAAATTCAAAATCCAGGCAGCTTAGAGCTAGACTCTTAGCCTATCTTAGGTGGCAGTGCTGGGACACAAAATCACATCTGCTCCTGAGTCTGACACTCTCTTCATCATAGTGCCTCATGTGTTCTCATCATGTAGACACGGGCATCAGGCTGTTCCTTCCTCTTCTCTTTTTAAACCCAGTGATGGGGACAAGTTACATAAAATGCTCCAGTTAAGTGGCGAAAGCTGGCAAAAAAATCTACACTGGCTTCTTTCAACCAATGGCACAAATATACAAGATAGCCAGTCTGGAGGAATGGGAAAGGAAGAGCTCGGTCACACACAAACAAGCCAGGTCCAAGCCTTGGCCCCATGAGCCCCTCATGGTCATCTTAAACAGCTAAGCCACTAACCCTCCAGCTTACTTCCATTCCCTATAGAGTGACGGCTGGTTCAGTCATCTCACTTTCCTATTACCTACACTGGCCCTAACCAGGGCAAAAGGAAAGCTAATTGGTCAAAGCCAATACCACTGGACTGAATCTTACGGAACTGTGGTTCATGTGAAATTGATAGAGTGTGTGTATGTGTGTAGAGGGGGTGGGGGAGGGAGCACAGACACATTCGTGGCTCCCCTCTTTAGTTTTTATAAGCAAGTGCTAAAAGAAACATTTTTAAAAATCATAATAAATTGAGCTTTTACAGGGTGACTAATACACTAATCCCCTATAGGGATAAACTGGGGTCTGGGCTACCTCTGCCCCTAGAAACACAGCACAGGCCTCAGCGTGATATAATACCTGGTTTCTACGAGGCTTATTACATTAAAAATGTGTTACAGGTGCAGAAAAATTCCAATCTGGTGTAAGGTTATTAGAGGAGACCAAAAATAGAGGCAGGATCAGATTTCCACACAGATCCAAGTGGAAAATTTACCCCCGCTGACTGGAACATTCCTGCTTGACGTCATTCCTCACCCACCCCCACTCTCTCTTCTCCTTCCCCCACCATTTTTCTCTTCTCCCTTCCCTTGAAGGTTTTACACTGGGAGAGGAAATGGGGAGTAAACTACTTACACTGGTATCCAATCACTCCTATACTTAAGATTCAGTTATGTCAGGAGTTGGCCCCGCCAGGTCAGCATGAAGGTGAACACAGGTCTTGGTGGTTCCCCAAAGCAAGCTGGGTAATTCTGACAATTCCAGGCCACAAACCTCTGTCTTCCGACTGGAAGCCCAAGCTTCTTTCCTGTCCTACTCTGGGGCATCACTTTGGAATCAAGCTGATTGTGTATGACTCCTGACTTCACCCTTTCTAGCTATGTAACTAGGACAAGTCACTTAACTCCTTTGTCCCTCATATTTCCTCCTCTGCAAAATGGAGATAATAATAGTAGCTACCTCGTAGGGTTCTTATGATGATTAAGTCAGTTAACATGTAAAGCTTTTAGAAGAGTAGTGCTAAGTGAATAAACAAAAAAATGTTAGTTCTTGGGTTTTTTTTTTTTTTTTTTGTCTACTCAGAAAAATCGAGACAATGTTAGGGTCTCCTCAGGACACATTCAGTCCACATCCTCCTCATTCCTACTTTCCCAGAAGACCCCTGATACTGGCTCAGTCATCCCTTGGGGCGTTTCACACTTCCTGTACCTTCTGATGACTAAGAAAAACTAAGGAAAAGCTGTATAAAAATGAGAGGATCCACAATGGAGTTTTCAAAACAGACAAGGCTTGACCAAAGTCTGGTCCCAAAATATTTACTAACCCCTAAGTGATTAAGAGCTACAGCTACTAACCAATAGGTTGGCAGTTTGATATCCACCAGCCACTCCTTGGAAACCCTATGGGGCAGTTCTACTCTGTCCTATAGGGTCGCTGAGTCGGAATCAACTAAAGGCAACAGGTTTGGTTGTTTGGTTAAGGCCCCAGGGTAATGTCCAATTTCCTTGAATTCCGGACCCTTCCAAGTTCCTGGCCTTCATAATAGGCCGTTCTCATATATGAAAAAATACATATATATGAGAGAAAGAAAAATTTTATGAGATGCTTCCCACACTTGTCTGGGAAGGAAAAAGATGAACAAGCTAGAGTCCCCCTGATCAAACTAATTGGCTCTGAGAGTATTTCCAACAGGGAGGCCCTTCTCAAGTGCTGAATTCCTCTGGCCATGATCTTCAGGGTCTCTTCAGTAACTGGCAGCCTCACATGTGAAGTTTTCTCTCAAGATTAATCTCTCTCATTTGTACTATACTTTCAAGATGACAACACTTTATCACATCTATGATATTTGATCCTCACGAAAATTGAGTGGGTAATTTTTGAGTGAGTAATTGAGACTGAGAAATAACTTCAGTATGTCCTGTTCACAGATGAACCATGAATTTCAAGGAAGTAACTTGCCTAAGATTATATCAGCTAAAAAGCAGCATAAGAAGGACTAGAACCTAAGTCTCTGATTGCCAGCCTGGTGCCCTTCCCATTCTGTCATTCTGCTTTACACATTCCCTGCCCCTCCCCCCTAAACCTACCCCCTTTCCATTTCTCTACATCCTTTTTTAAAACTGTGATGACCCAAATTAGACATGATCCTCCAGTCAGGAAGTTTTGTCCTAATGAAGTTGTAGTAAAGCTTACCTTCCAGCCCCTCCCACCCCTACTTTCCTTCTAGTCTTCTCCTTAGGCATTTCTTGTCACCTCCAGACACCCACTGTCCTCCTCCACATATTATATGATTTAATTTATATGAAATAGTCAAAACAGGCAAATCCATATAGACAGAAAGTTGATTAGTAGTTCCAGAAAGGAGGGACTGGGGAGTGCTTGCTAATGGGTATGGAGATTCTTTTACGGGTGATGAAAATGTCCTGGAACTAGATTGTCGTCATGGTTGCTTAACCTTGTGAATATACTAAAAATCACTGAAGTATACACTTTAAAAGGGTAAGGTTTATGGTATATAAATTATGTCTCAATTTAAAAAAACAAAGAAACAAGTGAGTATAGCAGGGACTGCAATAACCTGGAGAGCCCCTGTCCCACCTAACAGAGAAGCCCCTATTCATCCTCACCTAATTACAGTGGAAAAAAAGATCCTAGCATTGGGACATTTTCCAATTTTTTAAGAGAACTTGGAAATCAGGAGTTTTAGGTAAAATCTCTAGATTTTTAGAAGTTAGAAATATTTCAGTGAGTTCAGATTCTTTGTAGGCCATACAATCTTGGGCCTACAAAGACCACCAGCCACTATTTTGCGATCTCTGCTGTCCCGGACAATTCAGCTTCCATACCTCATCCAGCAAAAGGAAAGCCTACTAGTTACTGGAAAAGCAACAATCTATTATTCCTCTCACAAGCTCTTTGGATGTCCAATCAGTGAACAGAGGTTGGATAGACCCTTCTTAGTCACTGCACCAGCACAGCATATTCTCTTCCAGAGGCCCAGCCTCAGATCCCACCACCTCGAGGCCTCTCACTTCATTTTTAACGAACATTTTTTCAGCACCAACTAGGTGCCAGGCATTCTGTTAGGTGCTATAGGAAAAACAAATGAATAAGTCAAGGTCCCTGCCCTCAAGGAGTTCAGTCAAGGGAGGGAGACAGACTTGTAAACAAATCAAGGCAATACAAGGCAGAATTAAACCAGAGTCTGATAGCAGTACAAACAGCGTACTATGGGAACACACACAAAGCTGCCATTAATTCTGACTGGAAATATCAGGGAAGACGTTGCAGAAGAGGTGGCATTTAGCTGAGCTGTGAAGTGTAAGTTAAGTTCACCAGGTAGCGAAAGAATGGAAGAAAGGAACAGAGAAAGAAAATTAGAGGGAATTGTGAAGAAAGGAGGCAGAGGCTGAAAAAGTAGACCTCACCGTCCCTTGGACCCATGACAGACCTTACACAAACCTTCTTACTGGCTTTTACCATACACTGGGTTAGAAAAACTTCCTTACATCTCTCTCACACGCCCTGGAATATGAGTTCCATAAAGGGAAGAATTACGTCTTATTCATCTTGGTGTCATTAGCGCCTCGCACAATGACTAACACATAGTAAAAAAAAAAAAAAAATTTTTAGTAGGTGCTCAATAAAAGTTGGTAGAGTGAGTGAACTCATAAACCAGCAACCAATCAAAAAAGAGAGCCTACAGCATGTGTGGGGAAAGAAAAAACAATTCATCATGGCTGAAGAGAAGAGACACAAAAGGGCTGTAGTGGAAGAAGAGGCTAAAAGTGCAGGTTAGAGGTCAAATCCAGCAATATACAGACCCATGGGCATCTGACCTGATCATGTAATCTGAGGGACACTAGGCCTTTCTAGTGTCCCTCAGATTACATCAATTTCTCTTCCCATGAATTTCTCAGGCTCCAAAAATGTTCTGACTAATGAAGGATAAATGACTATGGAAAGGGGAGAAAACACATAGTAGATGCTTAGTAATGGTCTTAAAAAAAAAATTGAATGAAAGTAAATTACTCCATTCCACAACGGTGTTGATTTTTACATAACCATAGGATGTTCCTGATTTACGTTCAATTTGTGGTCAGTTGTGACCCCTGCATGTTTTTCTCTTACACTCATGCAGTTGTTGTTAGATGTCATAAAGTTGGTTCTGACTCATAGCAACCCTACAACAGAACGTAATATTGCCTGGTCCTGTGCCATCCTCACAATTGTTGCTATGCTTGAGCTCATTGTTGTGGCCACTGTGTCAGTCCATCTCGTTTAGGGTCTTCCTCTCTTTCACCAATCCTCTACTTTACCACATATGATGTCCTTCCTTCTCCAGGAACTGAGCTCTCCTGATAACATGTCCAAAGTATGTGAGACAAAGTCTCGCCATCCTCACTTCTAAGGAGCATTTTGGCTATATTTCTTCCAGAACAGATTCGTTTGTTCTTCTGGCAGTTCATGGTACATTCACTATTCTTCACCAACAGCATAATTCAAAGGCATCAATTCTTCTTTGGCCTTCCATATACATTGTCCAGCTTTCACATGCATACCCACTCTTTCCCACACTGTATTTGTACTCTTAGGTTTAGGTCTTTACAAGCATATTTTCCTATTAAGTTTCAACCCTAATTATGATAAGCTTATTTTTCTAATGCATAGAGTCATTCAGAGCTTTATTACTATTTTCCATAAATTTGGGACCCACACCAATTTGGGACCCACAAATTTGATACACACATTCTTGATTTCTTTGTCTGGAACATCAATAAATAAGCTGAATAGACTGGCCCTCAGGACCACTTCCTACAGGGCCATCACTCAATATGTCTACTATTCCCACATCACCTCCATCAACCACTAATCTTCAAGGCAGATATTCAGCTTGTTAAGTAATGTGGTCAAGAGCTTACCTTTTCCAGGTTATCTAGCAAAACAAATTACATTGGAAACTTCTCCCTGGTCTTAGGATCCTGCTTGATGGCTGCTAGAAATTAAGGTTGCCTATATGAATGATATGCCCTTCACAAAACCATGTCAACTGCTATTTAGTGTCTCAGGATTTCCTAGGTGACTTCAAATTGATTGTTTGATGGTTCCTTCTCATGTTTTTCCCAAAGATCAATAAGTTGGCAGTCTTTAATTACTAGGGTCATCCTGTGTTTCCTCCCTTCCCATTATTTGCCATTTTCTAATCTTTAGGGACTTTTCCAGTTCCCCATGACTTCTCAGAAATAATGACCTGTGGGACTGTAGCCACATCTGCTGGTTCAGCATGTACCCCTGGGTGCGTGTCATCAAATTCTGCTGATCTGAATCTTCTAGTTTTTCTTTCTCTCAGTAACCATTTCTCTTTCTTTGATTACCTGTTCATTTTCCAAAATTCCGTCTTGGATGAACTTTTCCTGGTCAGCTACTTACCTGTGATCTCTTCTGCAAAGATAAAAGACATTTAAAAATTCAGCCTTACACTTAAAGCACAAAAAAAAATTATTTAAAAAAAAAAAATTCAGCCTTAACCATCCCGATATTGATAAGAATTTCTTCCTTCTTGATCATAAAATCAATTTTTCTCTAGTCTTTTTTTTTTTTTTTTGCCAAATACCTTTTAAAAGTTGTATAATTTTTGCTTTTCTATACATGCTAACTATGCCTTCTTCTCAGTTGTGACTATCCTTATTTTTTCTTTCTTCTGCTCTTCCCATATGTTCTGTTTTAGGGCCCTGACCTGGTTTCCACATTTCGTGTCCCTATTGTATACAAAAATAGTACTGGGTACTAAGGGCCTAAAGCAATTAAAAAAAAAAAACAGCCCTGCCATTAATTTCATAGTCTAGCTCAAGAAAAGAACATAAAAGAAGAAAAATATATGTACTCCTTTCTCTGTATGCCTGTTGTGATAATTTGCTAATACTTCATCTGTCTTAAGGAGCCCTGGTGGCGCAGTGGTTAAAGTGATCGACTCCTAACCTAAAGGTCGGTGGTTCAAAACCATCAGCCGCTCTGCAGGAGAAAGATGAAGCAGTCTGCTTCCGTAGAGATTTACAGCCTTGGAAACCCTAAGGGGTCACTATGAGTCAGAATCGACTTGCCAGCAGTAGGGTTTCTCTTTCTTGTCGTCCTCAGGAATGGGGACCACATCATGTTCACATGAACCCTCCATGTCTCCCATGGTGCCTGACATCACAGGATCTCAGTATGTGTTTGATAAAGTGTGGGACAGAGAAGACAACAATGACAGGCATATGTTAGAAGTTGCAGATAATTAATTCTACAGAGGGGGGGCTCACTCCTTCAGAGTATAGGGGATAAGGAAGGCCTCATACCCCTCTGTTCCATAAAGAATTCTGTACAAGCTTAATATGTTTGTTTTTCTCTTCCTTCTTGCTTTCTCTACATTTAAAGTTGATTCCCTTTATTTTGCACTCTACAAAAACCAGGTTAAACTCTGGCCTCTAGAAACCTTCCCGTATAATCAGTTCTACCTGACTCATCATTCCTAATGCTATATCCCACTGCCGAAATGTTTAAAAAGCCTTACCTACTGTTATGGGGGTGGGAGGTCTTTCCTCTCTGCATTATTCATATAATTATTTTTCAATAATTTATCATCTGAGTCCCTACAGTTGTATAGGGAAGCAAAACTCATCACCCAAAGGGTTCACTAGACAACTGACCACATATAAAACAAAACGCTACTTGAACATCCCTCTGTGTTAACTCAGTTGGCACTTCCTATTGCACCACTTCTCAAATCCACTATTGCATTCATCAGTCTCTGCTGCTTGTGGAATGTTCGGATGTGATAATACAATGCAGATTCAATGCAAATCTACTATATGGTGAAATTTAAAATCTTGTAAAAGATACATTTTGTGAAGATGATGTGAAAACCTAATCAAATTACATGCAAAGCCATTGGCAATTAAGAATCTAATGCTGATAGATCAATGAACAATCAGAGAACATAAAATCAATAGCCCTTTCAAGGCTCACTTATTTTCTGCTTTGAATTTTTTGTTGATACCATGTGTTTTCAGTAGTGGAGTGCATGCTGAGTCACTGAATGTGTTTAAATTTTTGGTTGTTAATATAGATTTTGAGAAATATTATGTGAAAATACATGATCTCTGGGAGTCCATCTGGCCCACCAGTCTTGGGTGGCAGGCTTTTTGCAGGGCACCTTCCATTTGGGCACATGGGGCACCTCTGGTTTTGCCTAATACCCCAGCTATTCTGCTTCAACAAATGTTTCTTTCGCCTTTCACCATTACACAAGTCCCCACTGGAGGGAAGCAAATATTTTCATCAGGAAAAGTATGCTCCCAAAGAATTGCAGAGGCATTAAAAGTGGGTGGGATATCATATGTTCCACAAGCCATGATTAACATAACCAAATGATTTGAAATCAAAATTTTAAATGATGCCAGGATAAAAAGGTATATGCTCAAATACTTTTGTGAAATTTTTTCTGGGTTATCCCCTTTATGATCACATTGTTAAAATCAAATGTGAGGAATATCATTTCAGCTGTCTAAAAACTGAAGCCAAAAACAGAATCAATGCTTGATCCATTTTCTCTTCATTCTCAGAATTAGTGCATAACTGTAATTTTTTTTTTAATTACAACTTAAATGTTGTTAAGATAAAATAAACCCAGTGTTATTACTTTTGTCTCATTTTTTTAAGTTAAAGAATCAATCCAGCCTTTTTCACCATTTACTATAAAATTTTGATCTCATTTTATTTGGTTTCATTTTTCTAAATAATATTTTACTGTGCTTTTGGTGAAAGTTTACACAAAAAAATTAGGTTCCCATTTGACAATTTCTATACAAATTGTTCAGTGACATTAGTTACATTTTTCGCAATGTGTTGACATTCTCTTTAATTGTGTACTGGTTGTTCCATTTCCAGTACTCTAGTTTCCCTGCCCCTTTATCTTCTCATTTTTGTTTTAGGGTAATTGTTGACCTTTCAGTCTCATACAGATGTTTTTTTAAGGGAGCACCATACTCATGGATCAGGGACGGATGACTCATTAAGCAAGTTAAGCATGGGCTTACCTACTAATCCGTAGTGAACGATTTCATGAGTGTTTCATGACTCACCCCGTCAGGGATTATAAATTTGAAAAGGGCCTTTGGTTCCATAGGAAGGTGCTGTGTGGGGTTGGGAGAGAGACCGATGTCAGCCATACCTAAAAGCAGAAACTTTGAAGTGGTGAAAAAATGTGAAACTGTTCACTACATATGATCTGGTAAGCAAGGTCAGCCCCATGCTTACATTGGAGCTCTGGTGGCACAGTAGTTAAGAGTTATGGCTGCTAACCAAAAGCTCAATAGTTCAAACCCTGGAAACCATAAGGAGCAGTTCTACTCTGTCTTACAGGGTTGTTATGGGTTGGAATTGACTCAATGGCAACAGGTTTGTTTTCTTTTTACCCTGCCAACTAGATAACCCACCCCATCACAGATGAAACCCTCTGTTTTGTGTGCCAATCTTTTACTTCACTAAAAGGTGACCTCAGGGGATAGTTTTGGTTCAAGATTTAAACAATATCTCAGGGCAAGAGTCTCAGGAGTCCTCTCATCTCAACTTTCCTTTTAAATGGACTTTTCCTGGTACCAATTATCCTGAGATAGCAAAAACTTCCTATACTGCTTTGTCGATTTTTAACACTGGAAATTTATGTTCTCCCCAAATTAAACACCAAACCCTCCAAGGGCAGAAAGTATGAATTCTGTTTTCCTTTATTACCCACCTCCACCACTATAACCCCACTCTCAATCACAACCCACATATCTACCCCTGGCACAGAGATCTGCACAGAATGATAAAGCAGAATATATTAAGGACTGGTTACCTGACTTGAAATTCTCCTGAAGGTAGTAGCTGTACCACCAACACTTCTCCAATATTCACGGCAGTACCCAAAATTCCTCATCCATTTAGTGATAACTGCTTTGATTCCTGAAGTGGCCCAACTTAGGGAGGAAAAGATTTTGCAATTGCCCTTTAAGGCTGGTATTTTTTGTGTTTCTTGTTTGTTTTTGTTTTTTACCCTACAGGATATTCTGTCCTATCACAAAAGGAGCCATCAACGCCTCTCTCCTGGGTTATATCTGGGTTACCTAAAGCTGTGTAGCTCTGTGGATCAGATCAAAGTTCTCGTCACCCAAAAGTTGCCCAACATCCTCTGCCACATGAAGATCCGTGAAAATAATAACATTTCCAAGTAAGTTGTCATGAGTTCGGATTTTCCTCCTGATGAAACAATGGCTCCAATGAATGATTTGATGTGCTAGAAGAAAGCTGAAGTGTGACTTCCCAGTATAGTTTCTCTGATGCAATAACCTCAGGAGCCAGCACACTGGAGCAGTCATACCTGGGTTTTCACGTTAGGAAGGTAGGATAAGGAGGGCTGTGGTGTTGATTGGTGGGGGAAGTGAGCTCATTAAAAAGTCCAACTGACTTTCCTCTCTGCATCACTCATGGTGCAACCACCGACGCTCAACTGGTTAATGAACAGATGACCTTTACTTTCAACATTGCAATTTCCAATGTCTTTTCGTCACAACCTTAAAACAATCATATTCCTTTTTTTTTTTAAGCTTCACACATGGGACTGGGTTGGGCAGAGCAAAGATCCCCTCATTTTAAAGGACCTTCCCAGTTTTCACCCCACCTCTGCTCTGGCCCGAGGACCTTGTATGCTTCCTATACTCCTTTTGGTTCTGTAGGGAAGAAAAGAAGAAACATGGCCTGAGATTCTGGCAACTGCTCCGTAGTTTGGCATTATGGTGAATTACCCTGCTAGCTTTGGAAAAGTTGCCCAATCTTGGTAATCTGGCTCAACTTTACAACTAGCCCTCATAGGCACGCTTCTGTAAGTCTACTATAATGAACTGAATTATGCACAACATTAAAGGGAAACAAAAAGAAAAAACGGAAAAGAAAATTTAAAGAAAGAGAAAAAGAACGCCCCAGCCTTCTTCAGACTTGAAAGAGTACAAGCTAGACCTTGAAATTATAGTTACACCTAAGGATTTGCCTAACTGAAGAATTCTAATTTGGTCATTTACAATTTGGTCTCTAAGACAGTAGCAAAAGTTTTTCATGTCTCATCATATTTATTAACTAAATACTGTTTTACATCAATGGAGGAGATGATGATGATGATGCTGTCTTCAAAGAACTCCCCAGCTACCATGTTTCCTCCTTTCGCTTTATCAACTACACCTAGACTTTAAGTCTGCCATCTGCTGGTCAGTTCTACAATCAACATTAGTTATCATCTCAGACCTTCTCTAAAGGTTCCTTGGCTTATTTGTGTGTTGACTGAGCAATGGTTACTTTCATCCAGCTTTTTGTCTTAAGGGTTCAGACTCCATATTTTGGCGGTTTTATCAACTAATTTCCCATTGCCAAGACCCAAGTTTCCTTTACACAAAAGATTCCAGTAGCTTTCACCCTGCTTATTCTATCTCCCACATCCTTATAGCCCAAATAATTAGTTAATGCAAGTGCTTCATGGTATTCCTACCGGTAATTTATTTTCTAATTTGGTTAGAGGCCGTATTTTACAAATGTGGTCCTTCAGGTTTTGAGTATACTTATGCTAGTCCGAAACCCCTCACTTTCAGTGATAGAAGAAATAGTTCAAGAGCTGGTTCTAAAAGACAGGTTCTCAATTATTTGTAAAGACAACTATATGCCCAGATTGCAGTAGGAATTTAATTTTTTTGCCTTCTTGGGACAAATGAAACAGATATTTTGAAAACAGAAATGTTTCTAAGGAAGCGTTGGTTAAAAGAGTGTTTTCTGATAGAAAGCTTATACCACTATCAATTTAGTTTTCAGACCCACTGCTTGGAGCCCAGGCTAGTATGACCCTTTGGAAAGAAACCTCAGAGGGTTTTCACAAGAGTGGGAACGTATGTCAGCACCTCCTCTCTTTGCATCCCCTGAGAGGAGGGCTTTCCTTTCCTCTCTGGCCTGCTCTTGAGAGCATATTGCTACCCTGCAGCATTGGAAGAAGGAGAAACGGGGCCAACTGAATGTGTTTAGAGACTTGTGCTAAAATACCTGTGGACACAATGTTGCCCAAGAGGCATTTACCTTGATCTTTTCAAGATCCTTTTGAAGAGCAGCCTTTGGGGGACAAGCCAGATGTTCTTTCCTCCCACCACCATTCTTTCCTCTTCTCTTCTGCATGACATTTGGAAAAGTTCATTAGGAAGGGTTATAGAACATGCAGAATAGAGACACAAATGACTAGTTTGTAAGGAGGATGGAAGCAGTGATATGTGTCCTCTGGTTCCTTTTATTGGAATTGTCTGGTGTTCTTGTTTGTGATTCTCCTCAAGCTTCTGGAAGGGGAAGGAAACCAAAATAGTCTCCACGATTACAACAGGACAGGGTTGAAATGTGCCATGTGGTTTGTTGCCTGAGTTGGACCAGAGTGCTGTGGTTCCCCAACTGCTGAATTAACCAAGAGATGCCACAGCGGTAAAATGTAGGGTCTTAGAATTTACAGAGGATCTGCAGGGGACGAATAATGAGGACAGTCAGGAAATTACTACCAAAATATTTCAAAGGTCCAATCTGAAAAACTGATTCATACAAATTAGACCTGCTGTTTTGAGGTATATGTGGTTTGATAGGTGAACTAAGCTTAAATTAGAAAGTGCTCATTTTAAACTCCATTTGGGTGGTAAAAAGTTCAAATTTCATGAATTGCATTGAGTGTTAACCACCAAGAGTTAGTCGTCCAGATTCTGGACATATACACTAAGGAAGTTCTGAGCTACGTTCTGAACTTTTGTTATATTTCTAATTTTAACTTGACTCAACATACAGAGAGGAATGGGAATGGATCCAAAAGCTTTCTGGCTCTGAATCTATGGAAAGTGTGGGTCATACTTCTGACTGCCCCATGCAATTGTTCTTCTACGAGCTCCAGATGGCAGTGAAAGCTCTCCTTAAGCAGATCAATATACCTCTACACCAGGTACGAGACTTTACCATTTTTATCTCCTTTTATGGCTCATGGAAACTGCACTGCAGCCTAAAACTTACTCAAGAGGTAATAAAAATAGGTTTTTAGTTTATTTTATTTTCACTTATTTAAATACCACTTTGCATGTAGCACGCACATTTTGAATGTGATGCCTAAAGGCAGACATAGGCTGTACTTCTCCTTTCCCTTAGCTCTTGCATGTTGCCCTCTTCCAAGTTTCCTGATCCCCACTGTACCATGGTCTGGCCAAGCAGAGGAAAATCATTGGCTCGTCTACCCTGAAAGACACCAAGTCTCAGCTTCAGGATTGCATGAAGCAAGGAAAAATAGACAGATAGATGTATAATTAGATATACAAGTGAGCTCTCTAAGAACAGAAGAGTAAAGTAGTATAATCTATGGAGTTCCTGGGTAGCACAAACGGTTAAAGCACTAGACTACTAGCTGAAAAGTTGGTGGTTCAAACCTACCCAGTGGCAGCTGCGAAGACAGAACTGGTCATCTGTTTCCAAAAGGTCACAGCCTTGAAAACCCTATGGAGCAGATCTGCTAAGACACACATGGAGTTGCCGTGAGTTAGAACTGATTCGACGGCACCTACACCACAGTATGGAAACTCTGGTGGCGCAGTGCTTAAGAGTTATAGCTGCCAACCAAAAGTTCAGCAGTTCGAAACCGCCAGGTGCTACTTGGAAACTCTGTGGGGCAGTTCTGCTCTGTCCTATAGGGTCGCTATGAATTGGAATCGACTCGACAGCAACAAGCTTTGTTTCTTGGAAACAACAGTATAATCTTTAGCAATGGCCAAAGCTATGCCTTGTTACCTTTCCAAAAACAGGAGTTGCTGTCAAAATGATAGATTTATGTAAGTCAAAACGTGAAAATATAACATCCACTAATAAACAACTTCAAGAAAAATTATTGGCCTAGAATAGTAAAAGTTTATTAGGCTCTGTGTATGAAATTAACATGATGTAGCATTAAGCTGAATTCTTTTTTCTTCTTTTTGCTTCTGTTCACCATCCCTCATCCTCCCCCTCCCCCCAGACACACTGTCTCTACACACACACAATGAACCAACACACTCAGCCTGTAAACAGAAAGACCATTATAGGAGTGACTGGTTCTCTCTAAATAACAGAAAGACAACCATGAATTGGCCTCTGACCCATGGAAGCAGAGGGATGGATTAAAAACCCCAAGGGTGTTCTTCCATTGGGGTACTGCTTTGATTGTAAATCAATACTGCAAGGCTAGTCCAAAATAGCGAGCACAGTGATAAAGAATAAATTGCACAAAATGCCATAAAGACACTAGGGGAGCAACTAGCTCATTCCAGGGGTGGCCGTGTGCTCAAGAGGAGGGAAAAAAAAAAGTACCAGCTCTACTTCTGACAGTAGATACTATTAAAGGGTTTCTAAGGCTTAGCAGGTTTGAAGCGGCTCATATTTCATTGGTGACTCTTGGGTTACATACACACGCTGGGAGAAGGCTGACTAACAGTGCATACAACAATTTTTTTTTTTTTTTTTTTTGGATACTTGTAAAATTTTCTCAGTTCTTGGCCAGAAACTACATTTTTCCCCCTTAACCAACTTAAATTGAAACTAGTGGATTTTTAATTCAATCCATTTTTGTTGCTTCATGCAATTATATTCATCATTTTGAAAAGCCCACAGAATGCAATCATTTTCTGCTTTTATAAGAAGCATAAATGTTGTTTTCAGAGTTTATGTGGAACGTTACTGCCTTAAATCTTGATTTTATATAGCATTATTAAATGGGCTGAACCCTAATATTTATGTTGTATAAAAATTCCAAGCTTGAAGTTGTGTAATTTTGTTAGATGTTTTATGCCAGTTTGGTGTTGTTTATGTAAGTGCCATGTTGTAACTCTCCTATTTTCCCTCCGCGCGTGTCCCTCTGCAGGCAAGGAACTTCCGCCTCTACACACAGGAGGTGTTGGAAATGGGTCACAATGTGTCCTTTCTTCTCCTGCTCCCTGCCTCAGACGACGTCTGTACAGCCCCAGGACAGAATAATCCTTACACCCCACACTCAGGGTTTCTTAACCTCCCTCTTCAGATGTTTGAACTTGGTATACTAGCTTGTTTCACCTAGAAATATTAACCCAGCCTCCTTATAATAAAATCACAAAGTTATATCTGTTCCCCCTTGTCCCAGTGGAGGGTCAATAAATCACATGATGGCTTTGGCAACAACCCTTCCTAGAACTGTGTACAAGTCTGAGAGAAAGCAAAGCTCCAAGACTATGTGCCTGAGCAATAATTATTGAAACCTAGCTAAGGCCCAATGGAGAGCAGGGAATTCGAAACAGAAAGTTCACTTATCAGGCTAGAGTTCTTGCCTCCCCTTTGCTTTCTTAAAAAAGAAATACAAGAACTGATGTTTTCATGAAAAGCACTGTTCTCTCTCTGGGAAAAAAAAAAAAAAAGCTAATGAAATTAAAATGTAGAGTATCACTTTGGAGGAAAAAAAAGCCTGTAACTTTAAGTAGTGCTGGTTTATTAAATAGACTACAATATTAAATAGACTTTAAATTTCTCACAGACCATTTGAGGAACTGACAGGGTCTCTCAGGATGCAATACTATGATTATAACATGGAATTCTGAATGGTAGAAGATCTTGTCTTGACTTTCAGGAATGAATAGCCTGGGCCCCAGTTTCTCTATTTTTGCAGAGACCCCTGCTGCCCACCAAGGATGTGAATAGGGTGGCTTTGTCTCTCTTCCCCAAGCTTCATCTAGTAGCAGGCCAATAAGAGGCAATTAGCAAAAGAGTTCAGTCAGTTCAAATGAATTGTATGATTTGTGGGAGGGTGAGTGGGTGGCTGAAATAGAGGGGGATCCCCTTCTGCTTGCAGATTTAAACGAAGACCAGTCAACCGCCCGATGTCTCAGTTTGAGACCTGGCATCTAAATCTGAATTTATTTTTCAAGAATAAATTGCTTAAGCCTCTGCATTTCCCTTGTTTCAAGGAGCTCAGATGCCCAAAAGCTGATGAGCGTCAATTGTTATTTTCCACAGGAGAGAGAGTTTTTAAGAGAAGCTTGAATCAGGCTTGCAAACTGGGACTAGAGAGTCTCGGGTCCCCTATTGTGTGACACTGGCAATCACTTAGCCTTTCTTCATCTTTGTGTCAAGCAACTAACAGCATTGGCTATACCCCTCCCAAGAGACCTGGATGTGAATGTGGCAATTTAATGAGTTCTCAGTCAAAGAGCATTATTAGTGCGTGACATAACGCCACTGCTGCTATGAAAGATAGTTGGGTCAGGATATTTCCATTCTATTAGGTGCCTACTGTGTAGACGCAGAGATGAGCAAGACAAAGGTTCTGCCTTAGAGAGGTTTTTGGTATGGTTGTAGGAGTAAAACAAGAATATAAATTATTATAGGATAAGGTCAAATGTGCTAGCAATCATAAATATTAAGTGATATTTAAAAAAAGGAAAGAAAGTACTTTTTTTTTTTCAAAGAAGACATCAGAAAAAACTTCTTAAAGGACAGGATACTTGATGTAGGTCTTAAAGAATAGATATTTATAAATATGGATAAAAAGAAAAGCTTTCTTGTTGGAAGGAGCAGAACGAAAATAGAAGAACCAAATAGAGTCAGGGAACACTTGGTCTAGTTTGAGTAAATCAGAGGAATGATATGAGGAAATAGTAAAACAAAAAGCCATACAGGCCAGTTGGGGCCAAAGTGGGCAGTATCTTGACAGTCAGGCTGCAGAATGGATTTAAGAGGGGGCATGCAGAAACTTCAGAGGTTATTATAATTGGCCAGTGTTAGGATAGAAACCAAAAGAAACAAATACAAATATAAGAAACATTGGAAGTAATGAACAAGATTGGAGCAACTGTTTGAATGAGAAAAGGAGAAGTTTAGGGAGCCCCCATGGTTTTCAGCCTCCATGACTATGAGGATATTGGTGCCGTTACCAGAAAGAAGTATGGAAATCAGAGGAGAAAATGATTTGGAGAAGAAAGTCATGCTTTTAGCTCTGAACATGTTGAGTTAATGCTAATTCAGCATACAAGTGAAACGTGCCACTGGCAGTAGAAATGCAGAAGAGACAGGTACTAAACACAGAAATCTGGTCAGAATCTGTAACAGTGAAAGCCAGGAGCATGAAGGGTTTCCCAAGGATAGATAACTGATAGAAAAGCTAAGGAAAATCCTTCATTGGAGAGTAATCAGCAGTCTGTTCTGTGTGAAATGGTCATTGTTGTTACATGACTCTAGGCAAAAATATATGAAACTCATGTCCCCACGCCTCAACAGCCTTGATGGGAACAATCAATGCTTTGGTATCAACCATGATAGTATATGGCTCCCAAAACCCTGGAGGCCCAAGCCATGTACTTCCTCTCTTTCCTGTCTTTCTGGAAGGCTCACACACTCTTCTGGGGCAGCCACCCTTTGTGCCATTGTTGTTACTCTGTATCCTACAATATTATCACCCATTGCCTCTTTCTATTAATTTATCAAAGTAGTCTACTATGTGCCAGGCACTATTGTAGGCACTGAAGAATCAGCAGTGAACAAACTTCTCATGGAGCTTACATTCTGGTGGGGGAGACAGATCATAAACCAATCAACAAACAATTATATTATAAATGTCAAAGAGTAGCAAAGACTATGAAGAAAAATAAATCAGGGTAAAGGACTGAAGTGACAGGGCTGCAATTTGAGATAGGATGATCAGGGAAGGCCTCTTTGGAAAGGATACATTTGAGTAGGGACTTGAGATTTCTAAGCCATGGGAAAAGCAAGGGCAAAGCTCTCAAAGTAAGAGGATGTGCTTGTCCTGGCAGAGGAAGAGCTAAGAGGTCAGTGCAGGTGGGGTGCAGTAAGCGAGAGGGACAGGGATAGGAGATGAGATCAGAGTCAAAAGGGCCAGATCATGCAAGGGCTCAAAGACCATGACAAGGACTCTGGATTTACTTTAAGCATACTGGGAATCCAGCGGAGGATTTTGAGCAGTACAGTAATATATTAAAAGCTCTGAGAAGTCCAGTATGAAAGAAAAAGCTTAACTTTGCTTAACCCAACATTTCCCGAAATCATTTGGTCATGGCTAGAACCCTTTTTTGGCATGAGACCTATTAAAAATCCACAGAACACACACTTTGGGATAAGAGGCTCTAGAGGAGTGCTTCCCAAAGTTTAGTGTGTACAAGAATCATTTGAAGAGCTTGTTGAAACACAGGTTCCTGCAACCCAACCCCAGAGATGCTAAGTCAATAAGTCTGGAAGGGGGCTGGAGAATTTGCATTTCTAATAAGCCCTCGGGTGATACTCATGCTGCCAATTCATGGACCCCACTCTAAGCAGCACTGCCCAGGACACAGAGATAAATGCATTTTAGGAACTCCAAACTGGGATATGGTTAGCAGAGTGATACAGTAGACTCCAACTGTGTCTGTCTCTTTGGCCTGTCTTATTTCTTCTTATTGTTAAAAGCAATATAAAACCAGCATATACCTCCCCCAAAAAAACCAGTGCCGTCGAGTCGATTCCGACTCATCGCAACCCTATAGGACAGAGTAGAACTGCCCCATAGAGTTTCCAAGGAGCACCTGGCAGATTCAAACTGACAACCCTTTGGTCAGCAGCCGTAGCACTTAACCATTATGCCACCAGGGTTTCCAAACCAGCATATATTTTATTTATATATATATATATATAAAAAAAAAATACACCAGCATATATTATCTTTACTTTATGAAAACCAGGCCATAGATCAAAGCCTGGCTGTCAGTACTTTCTGACTTGAAAATTTTTTTTTCTTAGAATAAGCCATACTTCCTTATGCTCCTAGTCCTCCCATGTGCCATACTGTTAAAATGATCCAAATGACTGATGAGGACCATGTAAGTTTTGAGAAGAGGCCACTTGGTTGGGCTTTGTTCCATTGGAATACGCAACTGTTAGTCTTTTCTGGGGACCAGGGGAAAATGTTGCCAATTACAGGAAATTAATACACTCTCTAGTACACTGCTTATTATATTTCAGCACTACCACCACTAATTCTTTAGATATTGTTTGCCCTTACTAAGAATCATGGTAAACTCTACCTTAACCTCAAGCAATCAGATTTCCAGGAGGCATATTATCACAGCTACTTCTTCCATTAGCCTTCAGCCTGCTAAGCATTTAATAACACCTTATATTGGAATTCCAAGGGCTTGCTATAGTGGACCTATCTCCCTCTCAGAAAGAGGATAAGCACTTATATTTGTTTTTTAAAAACAGGGACTTATGTCCTCCTTATGTAGTTCCATAGTAAAAGGTCAGTAGATACACTAAGTACTTCTGAGGAAAGAGAGACTATTGTGACAAATTCAGTGAGAACTCAGAAAATTTTAACAGCAACATAGGAATTCTAATGGAACTTGAAAAGGTTTAAATTATGAGAATATGTAAATTATAATAACAGAATAAAGGGTTACGCTATATTTCAGTTTGACTTGTAAAAGTCATCCCTGTCCCCATGAAAGGATTTCAGATTTGGCAAACTGACCATGTTCCTGCCAGTGGCCTAAGTGAATCATAAATAACTTGCTAACCAGCTATGGAAAACTGCATCGGTGCCTATTTCAGCACTAAATAGATCTAGCAAGGACAAAATGATAAAGGAGCGTAGCCCTCTGGCTTCCAGAGTAAAGGCTAGACTGGGCTAGACCCACAGCGGTATTCCTTCCCAGGATTACTTGTGGGGTAGAGAGAGACTGTCATATAGGAGGATGGTCTGAGATCTCTATAACCAGTGTTGACCTGAGGCAAAGTGATAAATTTTACCAAAGACTCATTCCCTGCTCCACAGCCTGTGGGCTGACACTCCACCCTCCATTGGGTAAGATTAGGATAAGACCCCTCTGCAGTAATAAACCATGTGCCCAGCACCTCTAAGGGTCACTGTTTATACTGTTCCCAACGACAAAAGGAAAATCAGCATCATGAGCCCTCAGAATCTCTGTCCAGTGACGCGGCCTTTTGAGGGTTTGCCTAGCCTGCTTGGAGGAGGTCACCCTGCCCTGACCCTGTGGGCAGTCACAATTGACAGCAGACCTACAATGAAGAAAGTTGATTTTTATTGATTGCCTTGGCTCTATGGTTCATATTAACCGGACTAGAAAAACAAAAAATTGGGGGATTTAAAAAAAAATACCTCAAGGCCTGGTCTATATTTCATACTTCTGTGCTTGGCTGCATCCTTCACTCAACAAACATTTACTGAGCTTCCACTGTAAGCCAGGTAGTGGGCGGGGGCTGGATATACAGACAATAAAACAGTCTGTCTCCACCAAAAGCTCAGAACCCCACAGGGGATACAGACATCTATACCAATAGTCCCAATACGGTGCTGCTGTCAGAGGTAGGCTGGTGAACTGGAAAGACACTTAATCCTTCCTTACAGAGATAGTATTTGAGCTGGACCTTGAAGGATAAATAAACATTCAGCAGGCAGAGCAGAAAAGGAAAATCATTCTACGCAGGAGGAACAGCATGCACAAAGGCTAGGAGATCTGAGAAAATGCAGACCAATTAACTACGGTCTTAGTAGACATTGTGCTGATGTTTAAGGCATATGAGGAAAAGTGACAGGAGATAAAGCTAAAAATTAAAGAGTTCAAAATCACAAAGGGCCATTTATGCCACCCTAAAAAAAAAAAAAAAATTTTTTTTTTTTTTTTAAGAGACTGGACTTTATTCTGTAGGCAATGGTGAGCCACTAAAAAATTTTAAGAAAATGAAAGATACAGTCTTATTGGTTCAAAATAGTTCTGTGAAGGATGGATTGTGAAAGAGCAAAAAAAGAGCTGCCTTTTTTTAAGAGACAGTTAAGAGGCTGCCTCAGAGGTCTAGGTGGGTGAAGATGAGGACCTGATGAACCAGGGCAACCACAGTGGGGGTGGAGAGGAGAAAGCACAGGCAAGAGGAATTTTGGAATTGAAATCAATGGGACTTTGTGATTGATGTGATGTGGTTAAAGAGCAAGATGGAGGAGCCAGAAAGTCTGAATAGGGTTCCGAGATGGATAACGTTGCCATCTACCAAAAGAGGAAATATGAGGGGAGGAACAGGTTTGGGGGAGGGGAGAGATGATGAGTTCAGTTTGACAAATGTTGAGTTTTGAGGTGCCTGTGGGATACCCAGGCAGTGAGCCTAATGGAATCCTGGCCGCAGGCTCATAAGAAATGGCATAATATCAACCTTCATTCCTAATGCCCCCCCCCGCCTTTTTTTTTTTTCATTTAGAATACCATTCTTGAATTCCAAGTGTCAACTCACTCTCTACCAGGAACCATTAGAGGGGCACCTTGTGCCCAGGTTCTTCCTGATGCCTTGGCAAAGAAACATGGAAGTGAACTGACCAAAAGAGGCTATCTTGTTGATTCCTTGGCTTCCAACCTAAGCCACATGGCCCAGATGATTAGGACTTTATTGAGTTAGAGACCCTTAGGAAGAATATTCTAATCTCAGTCCCGTTCCAGTGTTCTAACCACTCACTGCCTCAGTCTTCTGGGGGAAAGGGAGGTTGTTGAGAACAAACATTTATTTTGCCTTTGATACATGCCACAAGCTGTGCTAGGCACTTTATATACATTGCATTATTTAATCCTTGGTAAACATTTTTTTTTTTAAACATTATTATCCCTGTCTTAGATATGGGAAAGCTGAGGCTCCCAGAGGTTATGTGCCCACTATCACAGCTAGTAAGTGCCAGAATCGTGATTCAAGCCCAGGTCTGTCTGACATCTGAGCCCATGTACTTTCCACTCTATTAGATCTACTCTGCTCCTAATCTGACTTCTAGTGGTGTTATCGGCTGCATTTTAGTCTGTCACTATCTTACACAGAAAAAAGATGGAGAAAGAAAAACCACAGAAAATTAGTCCTAGTTTGGGAATTACTAACAAATCATGTGGCCCAGATAATGACATTATTGTAGCCTTATACAATTTTGTCTGTAAAATGCATGTGATTCACATTTAAAAAAAAAAAAAATTAGAAGCTTCCAGTCTATCCTCCCCTCCTCAGTGATGGCTACCAAATGTATCATTGCTAAACCACAAAAGACTATGTTAAAGTAACATTTGTTAAAGTAACATTAAAAGCCACTGGATAAAACCACTGGAGTGGGAAACTGAAGCGTTAGAGTCAAAACCTCCTCATAACTCACTTGTGGTACGTGGCATGGATAGTGTGGGTGCTGGGACCACCCACTGATCCTAGGCTCCTACCGCTAGGAGACACAACAAGAGAAAGTTGTGTACATCCTGCTTTTAAGAATTAAGATTGGACTTGATAATGTTTCATTTAAAGAAATTCTTTATGCTTCTCCCTATCTTCCCAGAAATATTTTAGAAAGGGAAAAAATGCTTATTATATATATGTGTGTGTGTGTATATGGATGAAAGTGCATATATATGTATATGGATGGGTTATAAATATATATATGTATACATATGTGTATATACATATATGTGTGTGTATATATACATATATACACATACATACACATATATACACACACACACACACACATATATATATATATATTTGGTTTGGAAAGGAAGACTGTGAGACACTTCACTCTCTTCACTCTCCAGCCAAGAGAGGGCATCTCTCAAGTGCTAACAGGATATAATCCCTCCTTGAAAGGCATAAAGACATATTTAGGGAGCATGAAGGGTCAAGAGTAAGCTACAAAGTAATGGTGAGCCCTTCTTGTAGAGCTGCCAGTAAATATCAGAGACTTGAAATACACCTTTCAAATAAAAGGAAAATCAAGGACACAGTGAGAAAAAAGAGAACAGAGGAAAGGGGAAACCTTTGAAGGCAGGGTCTGCACTCTTTGGATCAGGTCATGCTTTTATTCATTCATTCAATAAATATTCATTCAATAAATATCTATTGAGAAGCTACAGTGTTCTAGGTTTTGAGGAAATAAAAATTAACATATGACATTGTTCCCATCCTCAAGGAAGTCACAGTCAAGTACCAAGGCAGTCAAATAAACACAGAATTATAACACAGCAGGATAAGTGTCACGACACATTTAGAAATAAGTGCTATATGAGCACATAAGCTCAGCTTGCCTGAAGTTTAGGATTAATAGAGGGCAGGGGAGGGGGTACTGTATGGTAGATATGACTGAGGATATGTTCAGATCCTACATCTCAAAGACCTTTCTTTATGGTGATAAGATGTTGGATTTTATCCTGCAGTCAAGAGGGAACTTTGTAAGAACTTTAAGCAGAGAAATAGATTGAAAATTAGATCATTTGGGAGAAACTCAATAGTTTATTTATCAAGAGGCTATATGAAATCATTCCTTCTGTTGTCAGGCAAAGAAGTGCTAAGCAGAGTAGAGACAGCAGGAATGAAGGATCTGATACCAGAGAGAGAAAGCAAGCCCAGAACTGAGGCAACCTGAGTTGAGAAGCGCCCCCATGAAATGGTGCACGGCTGGAGTAAGGATGGACCACTACAGGCCTCACTCCATTCTTCTTTTCTACTTCCATATGAGGAGATGTAAACAGATTACATTCTTTTACCCTTACATTCAGTAAGATTTACCCTAAGAGGAAACTAAGCAAGAAAGTGATAAGAAGGGCATTGTAAGACACACAGAAATCTCTCAATACTCAGAGAAGTTTGACTTCTTCAGTGAAGTGTAGAGATAACCAGATGCCCCATTTGGGGTAGTTTGGTTTAGTTTCCCTAAGTAGCCAGATCTGAGTCTAAGGAATCAACAGCAAAGAGGTCCAAGGGCAGAAATTAGATCTTCTTTCTAGAATCTCTCACCAAAAAAGCCAGGATAAAAATGCTTCAACAGATGTGTCGAGTTATAATAGCCCTGTTTCCAAAGCACAGAACACACTGGTACAAGTCAAAGGTACAGAGAAGAAGTGAGGTTTACTGGAGCTTGAATGTCCAAATTCAACAACGCCCAGGAAGAGGCTGGTGCTACAGTAGTCTGAATCAGGATGTCTTCTTTACCCCACTGGAATCTGAAGTTATGCTATATGATCAGAGCTGGTCAGGGAAGAATGGAAAATCTGACTCTTTCCGGCTGCATTGGCCAGACACAGTCCTACGCTGCTCTGTCCCTCTTGGAAAAGGGTAAATGATGGAGATGAAGATCAGACTCTTGCCTCTGACCTCTCCCATTACTTTTTGATAGAAGAAGGCCAAGTCAATGGAGGACCAAAATGATCGGTCCAGACCTCAGCTCCCACCATCCTTCCAACGGAGCTGAGGAAGGAGAGGCAAGAGGAGGATCAAGTCCACCAAAACAGGCCCTTGGGGAATTTTACCAATTAGATAAGAGATGCCCGGAGAAACCATGTCTTACATCTCCCTGGGCTTCTGAGAAGCCTTGGAAAGGAGCAAGCAAGATACATACTGAAAATTAAACATGAAAATCAAAACTAGGTATCAATCTGCTATTTGGCTTTTCCTTTTTTTTTCCTTTAAAGTGATAAGCAAACTTACTTTCCCAGTTTCAAAATCTATATATTCAGTCCTTGCTATAGGGAAAAGTTCATAAAAACTGCAGCTTGAGCCAACCCATACCTTACCAGGACTTGGTAAACCTTAAAAGGGAATACTGTCAGACTAAAGCCAGACAACTTGCCCCTTAAGAGCACATTTATAATTTATTTATGGCTTAATATTTTCCACTGATAGGGTTAATAAATCATATTTACATTCAACTTGTTTTCTCTGAGGTATGAATTTCTCTATTTTGATACCAGATCTTAACATGTTTTATTTTGTCTGTCCATTTTCCAGTTCATTTTTGCAGCTACAGAGAGAAATTCATTAGCCTGTATTGCCGCCTTTCTGCTGTCATGGAGCTGGATTCTCTGAATACCCAACAGTCCCTGAGAGAAGCGATCTCAGACAGCGAGGTTGCCGCTGCCAAACAAAGACACCAGCAAGTTTTAGACTTCATTCAGGTAACAGTTTGTGTCTTCTGAGGTAAAAGGAAAGAAGAACAGGCAGGATGGAGGAGAGAGAGCCAAGCATGGGAATGCACAGCCATCTGGGCTGATTGAAAGGCTGTTGATTTGGTTATAATGTGGAGCTCCGGGATATGTAAGTTCAAGCAAAGGCTTAAGAAAAAGGGACAAATAATCAGTGTCACTAAGAGCTCTATCAATGGTAGCTGTGGCTTCTCATGTTGGAGTGAAAAGTCACCCCAGAAGA
Source organism: Elephas maximus indicus (assembly GCF_024166365.1). Classification (NCBI taxonomy): domain Eukaryota; kingdom Metazoa; phylum Chordata; class Mammalia; order Proboscidea; family Elephantidae; genus Elephas; species Elephas maximus. Next base: position 37,586,595 of record NC_064837.1, on the reverse strand, counting down.
GGTAGTGATCAGTATATTATTCTTCAGTGGTAGTCCATTGATAATTCCAATAGAAAGAAATATCTTACTAATTCACTTAATATACCAGAGAAGCAGAGAAGAAAATGACCCACCAGTTTATGTTCACGTGAAACCAGTTGGACCTAACAGTCTTCAAGTTTTAGACTTCTTTCTGGCAGAGTTGTGGCTTCAGTGGTTAGAAAATGTGTTCCTCATCCGTGGTCTTGTCTGGAAAGGCCTAGGGTGACAATTCAAGGTCTTGTCAAAGAAGTACTGACTAGTCAGGAGAATTTGATCTGGTTTGAAATTTCTCTAAATCCCTTGGGCAAATGTTATGATCTTTCTTCCCATCAGTTACCTAATCCACCAAATGAGTATACTAGCAATAGCCCCATGATAAATATCACTTTAATATATATTCAGTTCAATTTGATAAATATTTATTGAACACACAGGTGTCAGACACTGCATGGTCCCTGAGCTTGAGTTTAAAATCCATCAGGGTATACAAGAAATGTGTGTAAATCCTATTTGTAAAATCTATTAAATGCCAAAGAGAAGTACCAAAAACAAAACAAAACAAAAAAGTCCTGTGTCAACACAAAGAAGTGAAAATCCACTTTTGTGTGGTTATCAGGAAAGTTACCATGGAGGATGATGTGATTGACTAATATCTGAGCTGGGCCTAGAGGGACAGGTTAGACTAGGTACAATGAGGAGAAATGGACTGTGGAGCATTCAACACAAAAGTGTAAATAGATAATACAGAGCAACCAGAAAAATCATATTTGGGGAACGGCGAATAGTCAAGATGGGTTGGGTGAAGGACAGCAGTGAAAAATCAAGCAAGAAAGATAGCAATGAGACCAGCTCATGAGGGCTTTATTAAAGGCTATGGTAAGAAATGTGCACTTTATTTTTTAGACAAGAGGGAGCTGGTCAAAGTTTTGGAGAAGGTAAGTTATACACTCCCACAGCTCTGTTTAGGATAGACTCAAGCAGGGGCATTCCTTCCATATGCACTGGTATGGACACACTGGCTGTTTATGGTAAGCATGTGTTCTGACTAGTCATGCTCACTAAATAATCTGCGTATCCTCCATGGATTTATGGAGAAGACTAAAGACAGGGAAACTAATTGAAGAAGCTCTTACAACCATCCAGGGGAGAAGTAAGAAGAACCTAAGATGAGGAGATGCTATGCCCTTCAGACAAATAAATCTAAGTGCTAATCTCATCTGTAAATGGGATGATAATAACAGGACTACCTTACAGGGTTACTGTGAGAATTCAGTGAAATAATGCATGTAAAGCACTCAGCACAGTCCCTGGCACAGAAGTGTACGATGAACTATCGACTTATTTCTTTACTCATTTATTAACAAGAATGCAAATCCTTTGAAATATGAGTGTGCAAGATTTGGGGTTTTGATGTACTCACAATTAAGATAATGTAATATAATGGCAAGGTAGTGAGCAGATAAATCTTTAGGACCCGACTTCATTCTGTAAATTAGGTATGTAGGCAACCTCTTGGGCTAAAAAAAATCAGTCTTTCAAGAAGTTACTTGCTCTCTTGACCTAAGAATGTAGTATTTAAAAATTCAAAACATTTATTCCTTTATTTTATTTCCAATAGAAATGGAACATAGGTGGTGGGGAGGGATAGGAAAGAAGAATGCAATGTGAGGAGAATATGAAAGACTGGTTTATCTTTTGAACCCAGTGTGAGGGAGAGTGCAGCATAATAAGAAGGATAATGGGACAGAAGTCAAGGAGCATACACTTTTAGTCCTGAATCTTCTACTGACAAACTTCAGGGTTTTGAACAATTCATTCAGTCTCTGAGGCCTCAGTTTCCTCATGTATAAAATGAAATGATTGGACTAGATGACTTCTGAGGCCTTGTCAGCTCTAACATTTTATGATTCTTTAAAAACCACAAGCATTTTAAAGAATCACTTCTCTGTGCCTTGAATTCTGTTTATGCTTTATTTCACGTAAGCCTTCCTGAATCCAGTATGTTGTGGGTTGAACTGTGTCCCCCAAAAAGATATGCTGTAGTCCTAACCCACAGTGCCTATGAATGTGACCTATTTGGAAATAGAGTATTTGCAAATGTAATCAGGTTAAGTAAAATGAGGTCATACTGGATTAGAGTGGGCCCTAATCCAATGACTGGCATCCTTAAAATCATTAAAAAAAAAAAAAAAACCATTGCTATCAAATTAATTCTAACTCATAGTGACCCTATAGGGCAGAGTAGAACTGCCCCCATAGGGTTTTCCAAGACTGTAATCTTTACAGAAGCAGACTGCCACATCTTTCTCCCATGGAGCAACTAGTGGGTTCAAACTGCCAACCTCTCGGCTGGCAGCCAAGCACTTAACCACTGTGTCATCAGGGCTCCTCTGGTGTCCTTAGAAGAGAGAAATTTGGACACAGACACAAAGAAAGGAAAACGTGATGTGAAGACACAGGCAGACACAGAGGGAAGATGGCCACGAGAAGACTGAAGCAGAGATCAGAGTGATACATCTACAAGGCAAGGAACACCAAGGATCGCTGGCAACCACCAGAAGCTGTGGGGTGGGGGGCGGGGGGGAGATATGAAATATTACTCCTCCAGAAGGAACCAACCCTGCCAGCACCTTGATTTCAGACTTCTAGGTTCCAGAGCAGTGAAAGAATAATTTCTGTTGTTTTAAGGCACCCAGTTTATGGTACTTTGTTATGTCAGCCTAGGAAACTAACACAGCGTTCATCCAACCGAGAAGCATACTTTCTTGAGTCTGTCAGGATCTAAAACTCCTGCAGGAGTTCTTAGCTCCTACTTATGCCCTGACTGGTACCCCTGTTCCTTTCTTTTTCACCCAGCCTAGGACTCCACTGCCTTCTTCTCTTTCCCTTTCATCATACCATTAAGTGGTCTGGATAAAGGCAGGCCCAGCCAGGAATTCTTCAAAGTTCTAGCCTGCTCTGTTCTCCCAAAGCAGGTAACTTGAGACCCCCCTCTACACAGTCTCCTCTCAGCCAGCCAGGTACACGTAGACTTGGATAAACGCCAATTCTCAAAGGGTTCACAAAAAAACTTCTTGGCCAAGGTAAAAGCCCACCATCTCCCTGTACCCACAGCCTTGAATGGACTGCCTTGCTCCACCCAACAGGGATAACTTCACTGTGTGGAGATAATTTCGATAACACCGCCCTCCTTATCTGTGTGGGGCGTCTCAGTCTCTCTTTCTCTCTCTCAAAATGAAAACCAGCTGCAGCCACTCACCCACTAGTATTCACAGCTCAGCCCACCGCACACACACCATAACCTGCACAGGCAACTGCCAGCCGCGAGAGCGTTTGTGTGATTCCAGATCTAAGACAGTGTTGAAGTCACTACACAAACCAAACATTGTAAAGAGCAAGGGAGTCTATGTAAATACTGTTAGGAAAAGAAGTCAAGGAGTTCAGCCAGAAAGGGGGAAGGGTAGGACCAGGGAAGGTGCAGAAAATCAGAGATAAGGTACACACGCTTTGTAGACAGCACATGCGGCAGAAATGTCAAAGTGTGGAGACCTGAAGCTTGGCATACTTGGAGCCACTAAAGCCTAAAGGGCAATTAGGGTATAATTTATATACTGTAATGCTTCAAATGCTCCTAAGCTGTAAGAGAAACACAGCTCATTAAATAGGGCCAATCTATCATCCCCACAGGCACCTTGTAACTGTGCTGTGAGAAAACCAGTCACCTTTACATTTTAATAAAAATATTATCTTGCCTGAATACAGAGAAGGGGGTGTAATTTATGGGATGAAAACTGAAATTTTTAAAGGGCAGGGTGAGAAATGGATACAGAGCTTGTAACCAACAGAGCTACGCAGCTCATGGCCCTTCTTTTTTTAAATGTGTCAGCAAGTCTTTAAAAGCTGAATTTGGACCTTAAAATCAGGGGGATTATGTTGTCAGTTACTTTTAGATCAACAGTATGAGGTAAAATGGGTGAAAATTGTACTTCTTTGGGAACTAAGCTAAGTCCCATTAAAGTCGATCCACAAGCCCCCCGTACTTGTGGGTTTTTGTTTTTGTTTTTTCTTTAGTGAAGACCTCTTCATCTCATCACTGAGAAAACTGAAGAAGTAAACATTGTTTCTACACATTTTTTTAAATTTCTCCACTAAACTCCACTATTCCATCCCAAACAATAAGGCTGAGACAAATTTGCCCAAAGAGAACAAGTATTATAAAGAGAACAAGTTATTATAAATACTTGTAATCATTTCCAAGGGCTGCTGTAACAAGTTACCACAACTGGGTGGCTTAAAACAACAGAAATTTATTTTCCCACAGTTTTGAAGGCTAGAAGTTCAACAAAACTAAGGTGCCACTGGCCACACTCCCTCTGAGGCTTTAGGGGAGAATCCATTCTTTGCCTCATCTAGCTTCTGGGGAAGAAATGTTGGCATTCCTTGACTTGTGGACTCTTCACTCAATCTCTGCTTCTGTGGTCATGTTGCCTCCCCTTCTTTCTCTGCCCAATCTCCCTTTGCCTCACTGTTCCATTGGTCACTGGAACTAGGGCCCAACCAGATAATCCAAGATATGCTCCTCTCAAAACCATTAACTTTTAAAACCATATATTTTGCCATATAAGGAAATATTTACTCTTGCATTATATAAGGTAACATTCACAGGTTGTGGAGATTAAGACATGGACATATATTTTAGGATGCCACCATTGAGCCACTACAATAATGGTTGTCATTATAACCACTTAAAATGTTATAAAAATGTATAGTTTATAAAGTTCACTCATCTACATTACCTTACTTAATCCTCACAATAACTCTGTTCGAGGCTAGAGAGCTAAAGAATTAGGTAACCATTCAATTCATTCATTGACTGAACAATCACTTATTGGATATCTTCTCTTTGCATAGCTGGGAATCACAAAAAATACAAAAGCGCAGTCCTTGTCCTTACCACGTACTGTAAAAACTGTTCACGTCATGTAGTACCTTTAAAACAGCATTGAGTCAAGATTATGCTGCATGAGGTAGAGACAATAAAAGCCAGCTGAGAGTGCAACAATCTCATCAAGAAATTTTGTCCAAATCTTGTCTGGGATTTCCACTTTGGCTTTAGCCCCTGAACTTCGTATTTCTCCCTTCAAAATGCTTCAGTGCCTCCTCCTGGGCCTGCCCACTGCTGAACTTCCAACTCACCGTGCTCACAAAGCCTAAGGCTCAGTCTCATGCTTTCATTACCAGCCCTGAATACTCTGTCAAGTCCAGTGACCCCAGGACAAAACACTAACTAGAAAACAAAGGAAACTGGCTATTGGCCACAGACTGCCCTTCACTAGTTCACTCTAACTTGCCTGACACTCTGTGCAGGGCAGCCTGAAGGCCACAATTTCAGACCCTCTATTTTTTTTTTTTTTTAATTCTGCATTGAAGCACTTATTGATGAAGATCAAAGACCACAGTCTTCAGTATGGATTACACCTCAACATAAAGAAAATGAAAATCCTCACAACTGGACTAATAAGTGACATCATGATAAATGGAGAAAAGATTGAAGTTGTCAAGAATTTCATTTTACTTGGCTCCACAATCAACATCCATGGAAGTGGCAGTCAAGAAATCAAACAACGCATTGTATTGGGCAAATCTGCTGCAAAAGACCTCTTTAAAGTGTTAAAAAGCAAAGATGTCACTTTAAGGACTAAGATGAGCCTTACTCATGGTGTTTTAAATCTCCTCATGCGTATGCGAAAGCTGGGCAATGAATGAGGAAGACCGGAGAAGAACGGACACCTCTGAACTATGGTGTTGGCAAAGAATATTGAACATACCACAGACTGCCAAAAGAAAGAAACCTATCTTGGAAGAAATACAGCCAGAAAACTCCTTTGAAGTGAGGATGGCGAGACTTTGTCTATCACGCTTTGGACATGTTATCAGAAAGGACATCATGCTTGGTAAAGTAGACGGTCAGAGAAAAAGAGGAAGATCCTCAATGAGATGGACTGACACAGTGGCTACAACAATGGACTCAAGCATAACAAGGATCATAAGGATGGCACAGGACCCAGTTGTGTCTCATTCTGTTGTACATAGCGTCACTATTAGTAGGAACTGACTGGACAGCACCTAACAACAACAACTCTGTGTATGTTGAGTAGCAGGTTTGTGGATATTCTTTCTAGAGTAGGTTTTAAGTACAGATTAAGGCCCTAAGAAGGAATTTTGAAAATAAAATAAAACACCGGGTAGTACCTTATCTTTAAAATGTCTACAATCAGGAAGGCCTTAGCCTTGTATTGTGCATACAATGAACACCTACCACCTGGAAGCTGAAGAACAACAACTTTTCAAATGTTCTTCAAAAATGAATCATCAGGTGTCAGAGCTAGAAGGGACCTTAGGCATCATCTAGTCCAGCTTTCTCTTTCACAGCTGAGTAAACAGACCCAAGGAAGTTAGTGGCTTGCCCAAGGCACCCAGTGAATTAGATGCAAAAATGTGTGACTGACAGCCCTTCCTTGGAGATAGCCAGGATAACCAGAAAGTTCATAACCAGTGTCTAGCAGGATTTGGGAGAACATCTGTCATCTACAGAGGCAGACACAAAAATCCGAGTGACTTTTACACCAACAGGCTTCAGAGTAACTACTATTGTACTTTACAGTAAAAATGGCATTAACCTAGAAATCACTAATATTGAAATGGCAACAATCTAACATGGGGCTATTCTATAATTAGAAGGATGTTTGAATTACTTATTAAGTTTATTAAACTGCTACGTTGTCTTGTACTTTAGAAACATTTGTATTAAGAAAGTAATAAGTTTCATATATAAAGTTACTTCTTTCCTATTAAACAGGCCCAACCCTCTCTACTTAGTAAAATATTCCACTAATGCTTTGTTTTTCTAGTTCACATGTAAGAACTAAAAATATATTTCTTTCTTAAAGAATTCTAAAATTCAGGCTTTATCATATGCCTTCTCCACAATGAATTACAAAATACTTCATTATATGCTGAGAATTAATAATACTTTATACATGAGCCATGTACCCTGCAGTTTTACAAAGCATTTTCAAATTCATCATTTCACCCAATCATCACAGCAGGGGAAATGTTCTTATCCACACTGTACGAATAAGGCAACTAAGGCTCAAATAGGTCAAGTGACTTGCCTAACATTATTATAGAGCTAGTAGTGGTGGGTCTCTGCTATTTGCACTAAATGCCAAAGCTCATCAATTAAAAATATATAAGACACAAGAGATTATATATAAAGAAGAGGGATTTTCTGGCTTAGGAAACCAATGCTGAAAATATTTTACCCTTGCTCAGAACCATGGAAAATGGGTCATCTTGGACTCTCAGGGAAACTTACTCCTTTTCAAAGGCTGTTTGATAACTTAATATCTTTTACCCTTTTTTTCCAAAGCAAATAGATGAAGTGTGGCGAGAAATGAGATGGATCATGGATGCTCTACAATACGCAAGATACAAACAACCTGTTTCTGGCTTGCCCATCACTAAGCTGCTAGACTCCTCAGATGAGCAGAATCTACAGAAGATCAACTCTACATCGTCACATATAGACTGCCCACCATCACCGTCCCCATCCCCAGAGATGTGCAGGAGAAAGGCCGTGAGTGGTAAGCAAGAATATCTCAGGTTCTGTAGTTCACTCATCAGATGCTCCGTCTTTTCTCTACTGATGAGGTTCTTTGTGCTGTGGTATTGGTCCCGGCAAGGGGTAGAAAACACTGCTCAGAGGTAAGAGTCCAAAGGCACAGTGGGAACAAAACAGAATACTAGAGGGGTAGGAAACTATGGCAATAACCTGAAATCAACTCCAGTTAGGAGTGGCAAAGATTCAGTTCAGTTCTAGCCCAAGCTTCCAAGAGACAGAAGGACACAGAGCAAGGATGAGGCTTCAGAAATGCAGAATGGAGACTAGTGTGGTGCCAGGTGAGGGCCTGGGCAGCCAAGGGAATCTGACCAACGCTGGATGAGGAAGGACAGGCCCAGCTTCTTATAAATGGGGGCTGAGAGGAAACAAGTCCCAGCCTGGATAAGAATGCAGGGCAAACTTCCCACTGACATGGCACTAATGTCCTGGAACAGGAGGTTAGGAAGAGAAAAGCCTTGAATAAACTAGAATCCTGAGACTGAAGCCAAATAAGTAGCTTGGCTTCCTCATGTATACAACAGAGCAGGAGACTGCTTACAGCCAAGCTGGAGGAGATGCCTAGCAAGACACTTCCACCCTGGAAATCAAGTAGGAAAGACTATTTGCAGCCCTCTGGAGTTTACATGGCAAAGGCTAACAGCAAAAACCTGACAAGTTAACATAAATTTCTACAAAATACCCTTATGCTTATAAGCAGAGAGAAAGCATATTAGGCAAAGGCAATGTGACATTCTTGCCTAGGACATGTTGAGGCTAATGCTATTTTTTTAGTCAATTAAAACAATAGCCATTCGAAGTATTGGTCTTGATTCTGTAAGATGCCCCAATTTTGTAAGCTTTACAATATTAATAATTGATATTTTTAATAAACAGTTCTGATTTGTACGCTTGTCCCATAGGGGGCAGCATGGCGTAGCAGAAAGAGCTTGGGCTTAGAAATCAGAGACCTGGATTCAAATCCCAGCTTTGTTTTACTAGCTGTAAGAGCTTAAACAGATTATTACACCTGAGTCTTAGTTTCTGCATATGGGAAATGAAAATAATAAAATTTACACCTTGAAGAGTTGCTTGTGATAAGACAATCTACATCAGAGATACATGGCATATAACAGACAATCAATTATAGATACTAAATGTTACTATTCTTATTATGGGAGCCCTGGTGGTGCAGTGGTTAAGAGTTTGGCTGCTAACCAAAAGGTCAGCAGGTTCAAATCTACCAGCTGCCCCTTGCAAATCCTATGGGGCAGTTCTACTCTATCCTATAGGGTCACTATGAGTCAGAATCGACTCCAACAGGTTATTCTTATTATAGAGAACTTTAGCGGGAATATGAACTTTTTCTGTAAGTAAATCTATGTGTGTTCCTATGTTTTAAAAACCTCAGTGCCAAAAAAATCAAAACTTGGTAAGTGGATGAACTTGGGAGACAGCTAATTTATATTACCAAAGGATTCTATGATTGATAATTCAACAAAAGAATTATTTAAATAGAGTTTCTAGATTGTATTTTTATAGACTCCCACTTGGCTGGGGATACAAAGACAAATAAAATACCATCCTGCCAGAAGCTAGTCTAGAAAGAGAGACAAATACATGAACAAACACCTGCGTGGCAATTACCGATGTGCTCTGATGAGGGTACACATAGAGGACTATGGGGTTCACTGAAGGCTTTAAACCTTAAATCATCATATCAAAAAGGCCTTCCCGGAGGAGGTGACATTAGAGTCAAGTGCTAAAGGATAAGTAGTGGTCGAGCAAAAAAGGAAAGAGGAGAGCATTATAAGCAGAGATAGTAGCCTGTGCAACTGTGTGGAAGTTCAGTCTGGCTGAAGCTCAGGATCCAAACACATTGTTCCTTCTCTGTCTCTCTCTCTCTTTTCCATTTAAAAAATACTTATCAGTTGCCTACTATGTGCCAGGCACTCTTCAAGGTAACAGGGATATAGCAATAAACAAGGCTAAGTCTCTACTCCCAGAAAGGTTATATTTTAGAAAGTGTGGCAATGCAGACATTAACAAACAAGATAATTTCAGATAGTGAAAATTCCAGTGTATAAAACAAACCAACAATGAGGCGGGGGTAGGTAGAGTACTGAATTCACTAGGATGACAAGAGAGGCCTATCTGAGAAGGCGACATTTGGACTAACCACAAAAGAAGGAGCCAGTATTGCAAAGATCTGGAGTTGGGATATTCCAGGAAAACAAGACAGCAAAGGCCTTGAGATGGATGAGGGATGGAAAGAAGGCCAAAATGATTTGAGCAGAGTCAACAAGGTAGAAGTAGTGAGCAATAAGGTAGACAGAGTGGCAGGGGTGAGATAATGCGCACACAGTTTTGTAGGCCACGGTAAGACAGAGTTTATTCTATTTATGATGGAAAGCCATTGGGAAGTTTTAAGCAAGGATTGATATGATCTGAATTATTCATTAATATCAAATCTGGCTATTATGTGAGAAGATGTCAAGGGGGCAATATTGGAAGCAGTGGGAAGATCAGTTAGGAAGCTATCAACAAAGAAGATACCAAGTTTTCTGGCTCAGGTCCCTCAGGATATCATGGCACCATTTATCAAGAAAAGGTAGGGTGGGAGGGGAAACAACCTTGGGTGGCTGGGCAAGTTGAATTTGGGTTACCTTTGCATTCCACACAAAGAAACGTTCCAAGGAAAAAGGATGCATTGAGTCTGAAAACTGGGCTAATAATATAGATTCAAGAATTGTTGACATACGATGTTTGAAGCCATGAAAATGCTGGAGATTCCCCCAGGAAGAACAGGTAGAGTAAGAAGAGGAAACTATGGAGAGATCCCTGTGGAATGGAACAGCAAGACTTCTTAGACTAAAATGGAACCATAGAAGGAAGATAAAAAATAAGCGAGTGGTGTCACAGAAGTTAGAGCCAAACAATGCACAACGGTTAAGTAAAACAATTGAAAAGCTTCTATTGTTCTGCTTTGTTTTTTTAATCAGTGGAGAAGTCATCAGTAATCTTGATGAGAGTAGTTTGTGAAGGGAGGGAGATAAAAGCTGGACAGAAAGAGATAGGGAATAAATGGGAGGTGAAGAAGCGAGACCCTTAAGGATACACTTCTATTTTCAAATTCTTGGCTGTGAAAGAGAAGGGAGGGAGGGCAGTAGCTATAAGTGTATAAGATTGAAAGGGCATTTTTTTAGGCTAATTTTTTTAAATTGTACTTTAGATGAAGGTTTACAGAGCAAACTAGTTCCTCATTAAACAGTTAGTACACACATATTGTTTCATGACATTGGCTAACAACCCCACAACAGGTCAACACTCCCTTCTTGACCTTGGGTTCTCCATTACCAGCTTTCCTGTTCCCTCTTGCCTTCTAGTCCTTGCCCCAGGCCTGGTGTACCCCTTTAGTCTCATTTTGTTGAATGGTCCTATCTAATCTTTGGCTGAAGGGTGAACCTCAGGAGTGACTTCATTACCGAGCTAAAAGGGTGTCCAGGGACCATAGTTTCAGGGTTTCTCCAGTCTCTGTCAGGCCAGCAAGTCTGGTCTTTTTCTGTGAGTTAGAATTTTGTTCTACATTTTTCTCCAGCTCTCTCTAGGACCCTCTATTGTGATTCCTGAAACAGCCGTCAGTGGTGGTTGCTGGGCACCATCTAGCTATACTGGACTTAGTCTGGTGGAGGCCGTGGTAGATGTGGTCCATTATTCCTCTGGACTAATCTTTCCCTTGTATCTTTAGTTTTCTTCATTCTCCCTTGCTCCCCAAGGGGTGAGACCAGTAGAGTATCTCTGATGGCCACTCATAGGCTTTTAAGACCCCAGACTCTACTGACCAAAGTAGAATGTAGAGTATTTTCTTTATAAACTCTGTTATGCCAATTGAGCTAGATGTTCCCTGAGACCATGGTCCCCACAGCCCTCAGCCCAGCAATTCCATCCCTCAATGAGTTTGGATGTGTCTGTGGAGCTTCCATGACCTTGCCTTGGTTAAGCTGTCCTGGCTTCCCCAGTATTGTGTACTGTCTTATCCTTCACCAAAGTTACCACTTATCTATTGTGTATTTAGTGTTTTTTCATCCCCACCCCTTCCCTCCCTCATAACCATCAAAGATTGTTTCTTTTTGTGTACAAACCTTTTCATGAGTTTTTACAGTAGTGGCCTCATACAATATGTGTCCTTTTGTGATTGACTTATTTCACTCAGCATAATGGTGAAAGGGCATTTTTAAAGGCAGGACAGATGTGCCCTCTGATGTTCCACAATTCATATAATTCTACAAAGAACTCTGCGGTTCTACTTCCACTTTCACAGCCCTCATTAGCCCTCTCTGCTCACAGAAACTTCGCAGTGTTTAATCTTCTCTTCACCACAGATTCCTAAGTGAGTTCCTCTTTGGATGCATGAGGGTGGCCTCCTTTATATCGCAGATGCATCAAAGTCTCATGTTGGCCAGAGGATGGACTGCACACACTCCCCACTGGGAGGGTCTGGCCAATTACATTCAAATTTCATTATTAACTTAAAATGTGAGCGATCATCCTTCTGTTCTTAAAATATAATTCTCTCTTAGGTCCATTTATTTCTCTGAAGCCAAAGTTCCGTGGACTGTGAAACACAAAGACATGGAGGGCAGCAAATGAAAAATGGAACCCAGCGACAGAAGCTCCATTGAGAGCTGGGAAGGAACATTTAGTGTCCTATCCCCTCACAAAATCAAAAGCATTTCAGGGCCATGAAATCTGCTACTGCAGACTGTCCTCTTCACTAGTGTGACTGCTTTATATTGTTTTGAAAATCATTTATGAAAGGGAAAAATCCAATATATTGGAACATCCCCACTGGGTTGCTCACAGGGCAGTTTGTAGTACAATTCCATTCTGTGTGAATAGGGTTCACCTAATGTCTACTGGAAATACAGAGCCTATCACAAACCTAGCTTCTGGTGCCAGCCCAAGATTCTGTTTTAAGGTGGTTGTGTACCTTGGGTTTGTTTGTGTGTATCTGTGTGTGGGGAGGTGGGAAGGGGGAGTGGAACTCTTTAACTGACTTCCCATTTCTGTGTGGTTTCAAAACATAAAGTAGAACTCCTCAGAGTCAATTAAAATTAAGCATCTCCCGAGGACCCAAGGGGGAAAGTTGGCTCTCAGCTCAAGGCAGGAGGTGGAACGATTTGATCCATCACATGGGTATTTTCTCTCCCACTCCTTTTCTGTGGGTATAGTGGTCACAGGCAGCAGCAATTTTTTTTTTTTTTTTCCCAATAATGCTGTTTCTCCTAGTGACGCATGGGTGAGGCAACACAGGGGAGGGGGGCGTTGTTTCCTTCAGATGTATTTGAAGATTATCCTGGTCTTCCAAATGTAAATCTTTCTGGTAACCTTTTCCCAGATGATGTTAAGAACACTATGGCATGAACTAAGCAATTCAAAAAATCAAAAGGAATCTAAAGAGGTGATTTCCCTCAGGAAATTAGAAGAAGGCTAACAAACCCCTGAGGTTCTACCCAAGGCCTAACGAGACGAGTACTTTCCTTAAAATTTACTCAAAATGCAATGGAAATAGATTCAGTAAGGCACAAAACAAAAAAAAAAAAAGTTTGGGTAGCGATAAATGTAAAGAGAGGTTTTAGGGTAAACATTGCTCATTATTACTTTCTTTCTTTCCTGCCATGCCCCTGCCTTTAAGAGAAAAGCATTAGCTTTCAATCAATTATTCTTTCCTGAAATGTCATCTCCCCATAACGCCCTCAGAATCCACAACAACGCTACTCTGCTGTTGTTGGCTTGATCCACAGAGACCAAGAGTTGCAACAGCCATTACAATGGCAAGGAAGCCAGGCTTCCTCAGCCAGCACTAATACTATGGGCAGAACTTTCATCAAATAACTACTGGGTCAACTAGAGGGGAAATTCAAGGTTCTACCAGTGCTGGCATGCCCAATGGGCCCTCTAAGGGAAATTGAGGAGCACAACCAGGTTTATTAAAATAACAACCGGGCAAAGTGCCTACAATGGTTAATGGAGCATATGGCCTGGAACTGGGATGGAAGCTGCACTTTGCATTCTTTTCCAGGAAGGGAGGGAGTAGCAGTGGCCTAAGTCCCTGGAAACTCTCCTCAGTGCCCTGGCTGGCATCCTGGAGATTTTCCCAGCCTGTTCTGGGAGGGGTATCCCACTCTAAGCAATAGGTTCCACTAAGTCTTCTAATAAATAATGCAACCACCACGTAAGTCAAATATTTAGATTCTCACTAGAGCAGTATTTCCCAAGTATGGGTCCATGAACCAGCAAGATAATATATTACCACTCTATAACCAATCCCTTTTCCCTCTCCTTCCTGGGTTACTACAGTTGTAAGTAGCTCTTTATTATTCTGCACAGCAAAATCTTACTGGTTTATATTGTGAATAGTTATCTCTTGATATGTTTTCTAGTTATTCTCTTTTTAAGGTAGAAAGGATCTCAATCATAATAATGCCTTCTGCTTGTAAGGCACTTAAATTGTTTTCAGCAAACTAATTTCATCCTCAGAGCACCTATGGAAGGTATGATTACCCACATGCTACAGGTGAAAAAAGATTCAGAGAGGCTAAGTGATTTGCTCAAGATATATACACAGTAAGAAGCAAAATAGGACTTCAGCCCAGATTTGTCTAATCTTAAGACAATTATTTTCTGCTACACCTTGGCGGACTCAAATAAAAAATTGGGGTGGTCATTTTCAAAATTTCCTATGGCAGATTAAGTAAGTTATATCTTTTCAGGCAGCTCTCAATATGACTTTTAAGAGACAGGCAAATCTTACTTCTCTTTATGGTCCCAGATTTCAACATTTGTTTCAGTTTCAATTCCAAAGAATTTACTGCGAGGCTTCTATGTACCAGATACAGCACAAGAAGCTCTAATAATACAATGATGATTAAGACACAATCTAGTTGGGAGGTTCTCACGGTCTGCTCATATATCTGCGTCCAGCTTAGATGATCTGAGAAATACAGAAGATTCTACATGTCCCTTTGGTTGACTTGTTCCTTAGTTCATTCCTTCATCAACTAGCCTATTTGGCATTTACTAAGCAGAGATGATTAAAACATAGTACATGCCCTCTAGAGTTCATAATCTAATGAAGGAGACAAATATGCAAATAGAAAACTTATAATAAACCTTGGTGAATGCAGTAACAGGGATATAAACAAAATGTTGTAAGAGCCCAGAGAAAACTGAGTGACCAACTCACCTAAGGAAATCAGAGCAGGCTCTTCTTGTGAGGCTGGGCCTTAAAACATGACGGTCCATTGAAATATTAGAATGTCAGCTTCTTTAAAGTACATCTTCTTATGTTCCTCAGTGCCTTGCAAACAATAAATGCTCACAATTTGTATGCTGAGAGACTGAAGCACAAACTGCTCTTGCAAAGTGCATGACTGTGGACTAGAAAGAGGAAAACAATGTTACCAACTCTTCAGCAGTCGCTCCTAGTCATGTCATTTTTACTATCAGACCTGCAGTGGGTTGGATGGTGGCCCCCAAAAAGATATGTCCATGTTTTAAACCCTGCAACCTATAAATGTGACTTGCTTGGGAAAAGGGTCTCTGTAGCTGGAACTAAGTTGTGGATGTTGTTAGTTGCCACAGAATTGATTCTGACTCACGGTGACCCCACATGTGCAGAGTAGAACTGGTCTGTAGGGTTTTCGAGGCTGTGATCTTTTGGAAGCAGATCACCAGGCCTGTCTTCCAAGGTGCCTCTGGTTGCCTCTGGGTGAGTTCAAACCACCAACCTTTCAGCTAGCACCAACCTTTCAACCTTTGAGTGCTGAACCATTTGCGCCACCAGGGACCTAACTAAGGGATTTGGAGACAACATCATCCTGAATTATCCGGGAGGGCCCTCACTCCAGTGACAAGTGTTCATATAAAAAAAGAAGAGAAGACACAGAGGTGAAGGCCATGTAAAGACACAGGCAAAGGCTGGAATGGGGTAGTGAGAAGGAATGCTGACGGCCACCAAAAGCTAAGAGGAAGCAAAGGAGGATTCTCCACAAGACCCTCCAGAGGGAGTGCAGCCCTGCCAACACTTCTGTTTCAGACTTCTGGCCTCCAGAGCTGTCAGAGAATAAATTTCTGTTGTTTTAAACTGCCCGGTTTGTGGTAATATATTATAGCAGAAAACTAATACAAGACCTAACATGTTTCTCTAGCAGCAACAATGTCAAGAAGCCCTTACTAAGAGCCCAACTACATATAACTCTGTGTGGGTACCACACAAAGGGAATCAGATGAACCAGCGCTAGCCCTCAGAAGTTTCCACTGAAAGGCAAGGAAATGCTAAGATGAATAGTACTGAGCTATAAAAAAAAAATTGGAGTGAGAAAAATGTGCATTTGAGTGCCCATTCTGCTGTTTAACAGCTAGACGAAATGAAAAATTTTATAAGTCTAAGCCTCAGTAGTCTCATCTGCAAAACAGGCACTGCTGTAAGCACTAAATGAGATAAAGTATCTAACGCACTTAGCAGAATGCCTGGCCCACAGTAATCGCTAAATATATATTAGGTATTGACATTACTACTGTGGACACACCAGAGTGCATATGGACAGCGGAACAGGTAACACCGGTCAGATACATGGAGAAGAGAAATTCAGGTAAAGTCAATTATCAATTCTTTGCATGGATCTTATTTCAAACCCAATTTCAAAACTAATTAGCCTCTCATTATACCTAAGGCACCATCCCTGCCGTCATCAAACATAACCGACAATTCTAAAATCTGTTACGTGCAGTGCCCAATTTTTCCTACTAAAGATGGGGAAAAAAACAACAACAACAACAACAAAAAAAACATTACCATCGAGTCAATTCTGACTCATAGTGACCCTATAGGACAGAGCAGAACTGCCCCATAGAGTTTCCAAGGAGTGCCTGGTGGATTCAAACTGTAGACCTCTTGGTTAGCAGCTGTAGCTCTTAACCACTATACCACCAGGGTTTCCAAGACAAGGGAAAGTACTGTCTGAAATTTTTTTAAGAATATTAAAGTCATTCAGCCCATGCCTTTATCTATCTCCTTCTTTTTAACATGAAAGTCTCTTCATATCGTTATCTTCCTTCTTCCCTAACTACATGTCTCTGAGAAAAACATGCCCTTCCATCTTTCCCATTAAGCATTGCTGCTCCAAATTGATCACCCTTTCTTGTTATATCCATTAGACTTACCACTCATGTTTTCAACAGTTTCCTGACCAATACTGCCTTCTTCCCTACCCAGAAATATCTTCAGACCCCTCTAAAATAAGCAACTTCCTTCAACCCTGCCACCCCAGCAAGCTCCCATTTCATCTCCTCCTGGATGTTCTGGCCGTGCCCTCAAGCTCAGCCTGTCCCAAATTAAATTTACTGTCTGTTCCACTGTGCAACCCTGCCAACTCCGGACTTCAGTGTAACTCCTCTGGTTTAATGCTACTCCTGTGTTCCCAGGCACTGAGGCTTGAAGCCTACTAACCATTTCAGGGCCTTTGCACTTTCTGTTCCCAGGTGTCTGAAACACTCTTCCCTAAATCTTTCACATAGCTAGTTCCTTCTTATCAGTGAGGTCTCACCTAGACTCTCTACTCTTCAGAGATGTCTTCCCTGGCCACTTTATCTAAAGAACCTTACTCCCAAGTCATTTGCTAGCTAAAATACACTTTCATTCTCTTCACAGAAGCTTGTACTATCTGAAATTAATCTTGTATCATTTTTTACTTATTATCAGATCCACCCCCTATGAGTACTTGAAAAGAGAGGCCTCGTCTGTCTAGCACAAATGGGCACTTAGTAAACATCTTTGAATGAATGACTTCCCTGGCTTCTACTTTCCATTCAAACAACAACCAATCTTGTTCAGTCCCACAGCATAAACAAAATGAATGTTCAGAGCAAACATAGCCTGAACCACTGCCTCCTAGCTCACTTCCCTGCTTCTTATCTGTTCCTTCTACAGTCCACCTTACATCCTACCCGCTGCATAATAATGCTAAATCACAGTTCTCATCTTATCAATTCTATATGAAAAAACCTTCAGTAACTGCTCATTTAGAACAAACTTCTTATCTAAGCATTCAAGACCCTCTTCTGCCTCTACCCTACTTTTGTTATTATTATTTTTAAATCCTTATTTTTTTAAACTATTTATTTGTAAATATTACAGATACAGGAGGTTGCAAAGAAATGTACAGGGAGGTCCTGTGCACCCTTCCCTCAGAACCCCTTCCCCATGTTACATAATTCTTATACAGTATCAAAACCAAGAAATTGGTATAAACCATAGAGTTTACCCAGATTTCAGCAGTTACACATCTAGCCATTTGTGTGAGTGTTTCTGTGTGTACACACGAGCAGTGCATATACCTCTGTCCACTCTTATCACATGTGTGTAGTCTTGGGCAACCACCACCACAATCAAGATACTCAACTATATCATCACCACAAGACTCTCTTGTGTTATCCTATTACCCACCCACACCCATCCCCAACTCTGGCAACCACCAATCTGTTCTCCATCTCCATGTCATTCCATGAATGTTACATACAAGGAATCCTTCCTTTTTATCAATGAGTAATAGTCCATGGTATGGATGTACCAGAGTTTGTTTAACCATTTGCCCACTGAAGGACATCTGTGTAGTTTTCAGGTTGGGGCTATTATAAAAAAAAGCTAAAGCTACTATGAACATTCATGTACAAATTCCTCCATGAAAACAAGTCTTAGTTTTTCTGGGATAAAAGCCCAAGAGTTCCATTGGTGGCATCTTACCTTTTAGCTTCATTTTCCCAAAATTCTGGAATTTTGGGAAAATGAAGCTAAAAAGGTAGGATGTTCTCCATATTCTAATAAAACAAGACTCCTTGTGCTGTTTCCTCTTCCCATCTAGTTTCTAATTCTCTTATGGTAGTTTGCAAATTTATTATTAAAAGCTGCCTTGAATCGCTTTTTGAAAGTAGATGAGGAAACAAAGTAATACTGACAGATAATAGAGATGAATGAATGGAGGGAAAACTAAGCAAATGGAGATGATGGAACGAAAGACTATTTCATCAATCCTGTCCCAAAAAATGTGATCCTCTTTCTTACAAACCTGCATATTACTTGCTAAATTTCTCATATGAAACCTCTGTTCTTCCATAGTCTTACAGATCCATCTTTGTCTATTCCTCCATTAAAACAATAAACTCCCTGGAGACAGAAATAATTTCTTATTAATTGTATATCCACTTAGGCATCAAACATGGTATTTCTGTTAGAACATCACAGAATCTTCATTGTTGAATGCATGGAAGATTAAATATCTCTGCCCTAAGAGAGCTCACAGTCTAACTAGGAAACCAGGAAGTTATATATATACTAAAAAAGAAACTAATAATGCAAGTCTATACAGGCTGACTACCAATGGGCAATATAAACAGAGTGTTGCACAGGTATAGATAAGTGAGCAATCCCTTCTGGGAAAGTTGGAGAGCATTTCCTAAAGCAGCTTATGTTTGAGGAAAAACCTTGAATAGATAAGTAGAATTCATAAAAGTATAAGAAGGAATCCTTTCTTGGTAGCTATTATTTAAAGAACAACATATAGGTTGATCTCATTCTTTGCAACTGCTGGATAGCATTCCATACTACGGATGTACCACCATTTATTTAACATATCTCCTATTAATGGATATTTAGGCTTACATCAGGTAGGATTAAGTGTGGATACACATTACAGAAAACCCAAACAACAGTATCTTTAATACAAGATAAGGTCCCTGGGTGGCACAAGCAGTTTGCTATCAGCTGCTAACCTAAAGGTTGGTGGCTCAAACCTACCCAGTGGCACCATGGGAGAATGGCCTGGAAATCTGCTTTGGAAACATTCACAGTCAAGAAAACCCTATGAAGCAGTACTACTCTGTAACACATGGGTCACCATGAGTCAGAATCGACTAGACAGCAACAGGTAAACACAAGGTACTTATTTCTGTCTTGTGTGAAAAAAGCTCAGAGGTAGATAATTCAGGTTGTTACAGGTAAAATATTGAATGATGCAGGAGCCATCAAAAGAAGATGGAAGGAACACACAGAGCCACTGTACCAGAAAGAACTGGCCGATATTCAGCCACTTCAGGAGGTAGCATATGATCAGGAACAAATGGTACTGAAGGAAGAGGTCAAAGCTGCACTGAAGGCATTGGTGAAAAACAAAAACAAAACTCATTGCCATTGAGTCCATTCTGACTCATAGTGACCCTATAGGACAGAGGAGAACTGCCCCATAGAGTTTCCAAGGAGTACCTAGTTAATTCAAACTGCCGACCTTTTGGTTAGCAGCCATAGCTCTTAACCACTACACCACCAGGGTTTCCAGTGAAAAACAAGGCTCCAGGAATTCACGGAATACCAATTCAGATATTTCAAACAATAAATACAACATTGGAAGCACTCACTTGTCTATGCCAAGAAATTTGGAAGACAGCTACCTGGCCAATTAGCTGGAAGAGATCCATATTTGTGCCCATTCCAAAGAAAAGTGAGCCAACAGAATGTGGAAATCATTGAACAATATCATTAATATCACACATAAATAAAATTTTGCTGAAGATAATCCAAAAGCAGTTGTAGCAGTACATCGACAGGTAACTGCCAGAAAATCAAGCCAGATTCAGAAGAGGATGTGGAACAAGGGATATCTTCCCTGATATCAGATGGATCTTGGCTGAAAGCAGAGAATACCAGAAGGATGTTTACTTGTGTTTTATTGACTATATAAAGGGATTTGACTGTGTAGATCACAACAAATTATGGATAACACTGTGAAGAATGGGAATTCCAGAACACTTACTTGTGCCCATGTGAAACCTACACATAGACCAAGCGGCTGTCATTTGAACAGAACAAGGGAATACTGCATGGTTTAAAATCAGGAAAGGTATACGTCAGGGTTGTATCCTTTCACCATAGTTATTCAATCTGTATGCTGAGTAAATAATCCGAGAAGCTGGACTATATGAAGAAGAACAGGGCACATGGATTGGAGGAAGGCTCATTAACAACCTACAACATGCAGATGACACAACCTTGCTTGTGGAAAACGTAGAGGACTTGAAGCACTTACTGATGAAGATCAAAGACTACAGCCTTCAGTATGGATTACACCTGAACATAAAGAAAACAAAATCCTCACAACTGGACCAATAAGTAACATCATGATAACCAGAGAAAATATTGAGTTGTCAAGGTTTCATTTTACGTGGATCCACAATCAATGCCCATGGAAGCTACAGTCAAGAAATCAAACGACATATTACATTGAGCAAATCTGCTGCAAAAGACCCTTTTAAAGTGTTAAAAAGCAAAGATGTCACTTTGAGGACTAAGGTGCACCTGACCCCAGCCATGGCATTTTCAATTGCCTCATTCTCCTCTGTCCTACAGGGTCACTATGAGTTGGAATCAACTCCACAGCATGTGAAAGCTGGACAATGAATAAAGATGACTGAAGAACTGATTCCTTTGAGTTATGATGCTGGCAAAGAATACTGAATATACCATGGACTGCCAGAAGAATGAACAAATCTGTCTTGGAAGAAGCACAGCCAGAATGCTCCTTAGAGGTGAGGATGGTAAGACTTCATCTCACTTACTTCAGACACGTTATCAGGAGGGACCAGTCCCTGGAGAAGAACATCATGCTTGGTAAAGGAGAAGATCAGCAAAAAAGAAGAAGACCCTTAACTAGATGGATTAACACAGCAGCTGCAACATTGGGCTCAAACATAGCAAGGATTGCGACGATAGCAGTGTTTCATTCTATTGTACATAGGGTCACTGTAAGTCAGAACTGACTCGACAGCACCTAACAATAACAACATGTGGATTCCAAGAACATCAGATATCAGGCTCTATTTTTCTAGCCAAAAAAATAAAACATTGCTATCAAGTCGATTCCAACTCATAGCAATAGGACAGAGTAGAACTGCCTCATAGGGTTTCCAAAGCTGTAAATCTTTAAGGAAGTGGACTGCCACATCTCCCAAGGAGTGGCTGATAGGTTTGAAACACCAGCCTTTTGGTTAGCAGCTGAGCACTTAAACACTGCACCACCAGGGCTCCTATCATCCTAGCACATGGCTTCTATTTCCAAGGTCACCACATGAGCCCAGGCAACATATCTTGTTACAAGCAGCTGGAAGGAAGGAGGAAGAACAAAACGGCCAATCTCCCAGCTAAACTAGCTCCCATCATGCAGCCTTCCAGGAGTTTCAAACAACACTTAAACACTTTTATCTCAGTGGCCTGAAGTTAGTCATATGACCATGCCTAGCTGCAAGGGAAGCTGGATCATGTGATCTTTTCCATGAGTGCCCCGCTGTCCTGGATAATTAAGCTTTTGCAACCAGAAAAGCATAACGGATACTTAGTAACAACTGGCACTGAGAGAGCAAAACTGACATCTTGCTCTGCCAATTAGGAGTAAGTCTGGACATCAACTCCTACAGTCAGAAAAGAAGCACTTCATACCCTGACCCTGAAATAAACAAGCTAAAAATCAAAATGAAAGTCACTCCATCTAGTTCTAGTCCTGAAAAGAGAAGAAACTTTGATCCCACTCCTGTATATTACTGACTCCCCATCAAACTCTATCCCTGATTTCTGCAATACTATTATGATATTCATGTCTGTTTTCCCACTATGAAGACTAACTGTGACCTTGTAACCCTGTGGGTTTTTTCGGTAAATGCTTGCTGCATTTTTTTAATCTGTAAGTGCCCTGTCCTTCTGACTATGGATTCCCTTATGAAAATTTGAGAGTTAACTATTTTTTCTTTTCTTAATGCTTCAGTGCCTCCACTTCTTTTCTTGGTCAAAACATTTCTAGTTTTCACGATTATAAATCCTGCTGCAGTTAATAATGTATAAATGCCTCCTGTGTACATGGTGACAAATTCTAAAACACAGATATCTAGAAAAGGGACTGCTGGGGCCAAAGATATGCACATTTCTAATGTATTCTATCAAATTGCTATCCAAAGAGCTATACCAATTTATAACCCCACCATCATTGTATGAGCCCATTATTTCTCACACATCACCAACACATGAGATTATCAATCTTTTCTATTTTTTGC
The DNA here is from genome assembly GCF_024166365.1 of Elephas maximus indicus. Classification (NCBI taxonomy): domain Eukaryota; kingdom Metazoa; phylum Chordata; class Mammalia; order Proboscidea; family Elephantidae; genus Elephas; species Elephas maximus. The sequence goes on along the minus strand of NC_064837.1, from coordinate 37,563,761 downwards.
AAATCTGACAAAAAAAAAAAAATGCCTTGTTTTAATTTCCATTTCCCTGATGACTTTCAAGTTTAAACTGAAGGAAGAAGTCCAAGCTGCTCTGAAGGCACTGGCGAAAAACAAGCCTCCAGGAATTGATGGAATATCAATTGAGATGTTTCAACAAACAGATGCAGCACTGGAGGTGCTCACTCATGTATGCCAAGAAATATGGAAGACAGCTTCCTGGCCAACTGACTGGAAGAGCTCCATATTTATGCCTATTCCCAAGAAAGGTGATCCAACTGAATGTGGAAATTATAGAACAATACCATTAGTATCACACACAAGCAAAATTTTGCTAAAGATCATTCAAAAGCAGCTGCAGCAGTATATTGACAGGGAACTGCCAGAAATTGAGGCTGGTTTCAGAAGAGGACGTGGAACCAGGGATATCATTGCTGATGTCAGAGGGATCCTGGCTGAAAGCAGAGAATACCAGAAGGATGTTTACCTGTGCTTTATGGACTATGCAAAGGCATTCGACTGTGTGGATCATAACAAACTATGGATAACATTGCGAAGAATGGGAACTCCAGAACACTTAATTGTGCTCATGAGGAACCTTTACATAGATCAAGAGCCAGTCGTTCAGACAGAACAAGGGGACACTGATTGGTTTAAAGTCAGGAAAGGTGTGCATCAGGGTTGTATTCTTTCACCGTACCTATTTAATCTGTATGCTGAACAAATAATCTGAGAAGCTGGACTATACAAAGAAGAACGGGGCATTAGGATTGGAGGAAGACTCATTAACAACCTGTGTTATGCAGATGACACAATCTTGCTTGCTGAAAGTGAAGAGGACTTGAAGCACTTACTAATGAAGATCAAAGACCACAGCCTTTAGTATGGATTACACCTCAACATAAAGAAAAAAATCCTCCCAACTGGACCAATGAGCAACATCATGATAAAAGGAGAAAAGATTGAAGTTGTCAAGGATTTCGTTTTACTTGGATCCACAATCAACAGCCATGGAAGCAGCAGTCTAGAAATCAAAAGACACATTGCATTGGGCAAATCTGCTGCAAAGGACCTCTTCAAAGTGTTGAAGAGCAAAGATGTCACCCTGAAGACTAAGGTGCGCCTGACCCAAGCTGTGGTATTCTCAATCACATGATATGCATGTGAAAGCTGGACAATGAATAAGGAAGACCGAAGAAGAGTTGATGCCTTTGAATTGTGGTGTTGGCGAAGAATATTGACTATACCATGGACCGCCAAAAGAACGAACAGACCTGCCTTGGAAAAAGTACAACCAGAATGCTCCTCAGAAGCAATGATGGCGAGACTGTGTCTTACATACTTTGGACATGTTGTCAGGCAGATCAGTCCCTGGAGAAGGACATCATACTTGCCAGAGTACGGGGTCAGCGGAAAAGAGGAAGACCCTCAAAAAGGTGGACTGACACAGTGGCCGCAACAATGAGCTCAAGCATAACGATTATAAGGATGGCCCAGGACCGGGCAGTGTTTTGTTCTGTTGTACATAGGGTCACTATGAGTCGGAACCAACTCGACGGCACCTAAAAACAACATGTTTATTGGCCATTTGTATTAATTCTCTGAAGTGTTGGTTCTTCTGCCCATTTGGGTTGTCTTCTTACTGATTTATAGGAGTTCTCCATATTCTGGATATTAATCTTTTGTTATATATGTTATTACTGTTTTCTTCCAATCCATTACTTACCTTTTTTACTTTGTTTATGCCATCATTTGTTTTATGAAAGTATTAAGCTTTGATGTAGGCAAGTTTATCAGTCATTTCTTTTATAATTTCTGGGGTCTCGTCTTATTTAAAAAGAGCTTCCACCTCAAAATTATAAACATAGCTTCTTCTAATACTTACAGAGGTTGCATGTTATTTGTAATCCATACGGAACTTGTTTTTATATATGTTATGGGGTAGGACTTTATCTAGCTAAAAGGACTGCAAATTGTCCTGACACTATATATTGAATAATCTATTCACTCTCATACTTCAAAATGTTATCTTTACCATAGGTTAAAATATCACACAGGCTTAATACTGTTTCTGAACTTTATTTTTCTGTTCTACAGATACATCTGTCCATTCCCACACCACTACCACAGAGTTTTAATTACCAAAACTCTGTAGTATGTTTTGATATCTGATAAATGAGCCTTCTTCCTACTGACTTTTTAAAAAATGTCTTGGGTATTCTCATAAATTTTCTCTTCCAGATGATTTTTATGTAACTATAAGTATGGAGCCCTGGTAGTGCAGTGGTTAAGAGCTATGGCTGCTAAGCAAAAGGTCAGCAGTTTGAATCCACTCCTTGGAAACCCTTTTGGGCATCTCTACTCTGTCCTATAGGGTCACTATGAGTCAGAATCGACACGACAGCAATGGGTTAAGTATAAATATAAATGCAAATACTGTGTATTTATATTTTTATATTATAAAACATATAAGTAATACTTTATATATGTAAAATATATAATTTAATCTAACTGCTATATTGTAAGTATATATGTATATAAGTCAATTTATTAAATGCCATTAAAAATCCTAATGGGATATTTTATTGAGATTACCCCAAATTTAGAGATTAGAGATTGTTTGGGATTGCCTCAAATTTATAGATTTAAAGATCTCGTGTTCCTTTTTAGTCACTGCATGAGCCAAACAGTTAAGCACTTGGCTACTAATGGAAAAGTTGGTGGTTTGAATCCACTCAGAGATGCCTTGGAAGAAAGGCCTGGCACTCTGCTTCTGAAAGATCACAGCCATTGAAAACCCTATGGAGCACAGTTCCGCTCTTAAACACATGGGTTCTCTATGAGCTGGAAGCAACTTGAGGGCAAGTGATTCCTTTCAGGAACACCTGCACATGTCTCCAGTGCTACCAAGTACCTACTATGCGCTAAGTACTGTGGGAAATGTGAACTACTTTAGACAGTCCTTGCCCTCCAGATATGTATAACCTAACTGGGCAAAGAAGATATAAACAACTAGTTCATTAAAAGACAGCTATCTATAAAACCAAATTTGTGACTCACACATGATCATTATAGAATGCACTTTGAAGCTTATTTTTGCCTCTGATTTTTTTGTTTTTTTCTTTGGCCTTACTTGTTTTATTTTTTAAACACCCAGCAATGTGTTAAGTGTTTGTATACATAATCCATTTATTTCTCACAGGTACCCTAAGTAAGAACTTCTAATGTGATTGTTGTTATCAACTGCCATCAAGTTGGCTGCCATTCATGGTGACCCCAAGTACAATAAAACAAAACATTGTCCAGCCCTGTGCCATCTTCACAATTGTTGGTATTCTTGAGTCCACTATTGCAGCCATTTTATACCCTGAGTGCTTTCCAACCTAAGGGACTCATCTTCCAGCACTGTATCGAACAATATTCTGTTGTGATCCATACGGTTTTCACTGGGTAATTTTTAGAAGCAGATCACCAGGCCTTTCTTCCTAGTCTGGAATCCCTGCTGAAACCTGTCCACCACGGGTGACAGTTGCATAGCTTCCAGCATCATAGCAACATGCAAGGCACCACAGTACGACGAGCTGACAAATAAGTAATGGAGAAGTTCTATTAGCCCCTATTTTATAGGTGGGAATACTGAAGCTCAAAGAAATTAAGCAACTTTCCAAAGATCACAGAGGAAGTAGGAGGAGAACAGCTGGAATTTGAAACCAAGTTTCTCTGACTTTGGCCACCATGCTGCCTCCTCCTCTCCCTTCCGTCCTTCAGGTTCCTGCTACTTTGTCGAATGCAAAAATAGCTTCTGAAATAAGAATAGGAATTAAATGAAAGGATGGATGAATAAGATCCCGCTTTGTTTCCTTCATCCTCTCCACACATGCCCCGGGGAATAGCGTGTGTGTGTGTGAGTGTGTGTGTGTGTGTGTGTGAGTGTGTGTGTGTGTGTGTGTGTGTGTTGGGTGGAGGGGGCGATGAGGAATGTTGCCTCACACTATCGGGGTCGGACCTGTCAGAGTTCCTCTCCTTCCTTTCCCGTTAGCTAAAAGCAGAACCCACTACTTAATTTACAGGGTCCCTTGTTCAAAAATTAAGAATTTCAAGAGGTGACAGCAGTCTATTTAACGAAGCATGGGACCCTTCTAAGCGCCAGGGCCCAAATGCACCAGTCCAACTCCCATGAAGTCGGCCTTGGCTAAGAGTTGTTCTAACATCAGTCTCTGGCTTTGCAGATCCACAGCCCTACTCTGATGAGGAAGGCTGCTCGGAAGTCTTCCTCCCCACCGACAGCGACTACGACTCCAGTGACGCCCTGAGCCCCCGCGACCTGGACCTGGTCTACCTGTCCTCGCACGACATCGCCCAGCAGGCCCTGAGCGGCCTGAGCGGCAGCGCCCCCGACGTCCTACAGGTGCATGACATGAAGTCCCCGGTCGGGGAGGGCCAGGACCCCAAGGGCCGCGGCCCGGGGCCGGACGCCGACCGCCTATGCGCGGAGTTCCTCCACAGCCTGACCCTCACCGGCTTCGGGCCCAAGAACCACGCCAAAATGGCGTCGGGCGCGCGGCCGCCGCTGGGCTTTCTGGGAAAGCGGAAGCCGGGCAAGCACCAGCACTACGGCGGTTTCAGCCGCCACCACCGCTGGTTGCGCGTGCACAGCGAGACGCAGTCCCTGTCGCTGTCCGAGGGAGTTTACACGCAGCACCTGTCACGGGCCTGCGGCCTGGCCCAGGAGTCCGGGGAGGCCGAGGGACCCCGGGGGCTGACCCTGGCTCACGCCGCGAGCCTGCCGGAGGAGCGCCAGAGCAGCCTCCAGGACCCCCGGCCATCTGGCCGTCGCATCTACGTGGAGCCCTATTCCGCGGCCCTGGTGGGCCAGGACGCAAAGCCTTGGGCCGGTCTAAGCCCGCCTCCGGGAGGTCGCGTAGCCCTGCCCAGCGCCACAGGCCGGGAGATGAGCCCAGAGGACCCAGCCACCTCCCCGGTGTCAGAAATACTCAGCAGCATGCTGTAGGAAGGCCCACAACCGGCTGTCCGTCATTCCATCCCAAGTCCCTGTGTCTTCCATTACCCTGTCCCTCAGTCCGCTCCATCGCGTCCCCACACATTTCTAAATATCCAAAGTTAGCTTTTAGAGGATCCTACCTAGGCCTTCTTTTTGAGAGCAGAGTGGGAGTGTTCAGGATTGCCTGTGTCCTTCCCAGTTGGGCCTAGAATGGGCAAAGAGGAGCTTTTGTGTCAATATGGAGCCCTGGATACGACGGTTCAAACATGCCACCTTGTTGGTGGCGCCTGTGCCTGAAGTAGGCCAACCCAAATAGCCACCCTTAGTTCTGCTGCTGGCTCTGTAATCTAACCCTTGGGTTTAAGGCTCTCGTATGAATTTCTGATTGATTAGGGAGGAGCCCTATAGATGAAAATAGGATTACCATAAGTTTCCCCCATTCCAAATCTTTAGAAGAGTTTGGGAGAAAAAGGCCCAGGTTGTATCTCTAGGGTACAGGGTCAAGTGGATTTGCTCTGGGTTCAGTCAACTAAAGCAGGTCATTCCGAAGTGCAGGGTTCTCAGCAGCTCACCAAATCCAGCTTGTCCATCAGCACTGATCTAATCAAGTAGGCTTTGGCAGACCTTTTCTTCTCTTAGTGCTGTGTGGAAACCACCAGAAACAAAAGTGAAGGGCACTTCTCCTTCTAGCTTGGTCTTGTAAAGATAGCGTAGGGCAAGAAACAGTCCTTCCAGTACACACTCAACTCCCCATGCAAACATGAAAATAGGCCGTAGTTGGTACAGGGTGCAAGGAGATGGCTGAATGAAGCTTGAATTATAGACAAGGGGAGGTAGAGAGACATAAGCAAAAATGTATTTCCTTTACAATCGTAAAATAAGCAAAGTAAGTCTATGGGGGCTGTGTCTCTGAAAATGATAGTGGATCATCTCCTGATTCTCAGAAGAAAGTGCTGTTCATAGCCAGGCAGTGATGGACTCCTCACCACCACACAGGTACATCCACACACCTCACATCACAGGTTACAAGGCAAATTGTCTAGGTCTCAGGTTGCTGTCTTCCCTTTTTTGACCCACCTCTCATTAAAAAGTCATTTATACCCCCAGGTCATCGGGCTCATTGGCCTCAGGGAGAATTTTTCCTTAGAAGCCCCTGCCAGTGGTTCTAAGATGTGTTCGATGTTATTAGTTGCCATCGATTCAGTTCCAACTCATGGTGACCCCACGTGTGCAGAGTAGAACTACTCCACACGGTTTTCAAGGCTATGACATTTTGGGAGCAGACCACCAGGCCTGTCTTCCGAGGTGCCTCTGGGTCCGTTTGAACCACCAGCCTTTCAGTTAGTAGTCCAGCACTTACTTAACCGTTTGCACTACCCAAGGACTCAAGGATGTGTTCAAAGACACCTGAAAACCCTGCTTTGGTCTTGCTGCCTCCCACCCGCATTCCTCACAAGCAAGAAACTTAAAGAGAAATTACACTGCATATTCAGAAAAGCATGAGCCTTCTCTCGTCTCTGGGAGCCAAGACCCATTCAGTTCAGTGACATTCTAAATGGTCCTTTTCTGCTTCACGTGCATTTCAGTTAAATATTGCTCTTTATGCCCCTACCCCTGTCCTCACAGATCTGCCATTTCCCCTCATGGGGGTTCATGCAAAGTCCCCTGTTCACAGTGTTATTCTGATTCCTTCCATTTTTAAAACATTTTATTTAAACGTAAATAATTACCCTGCAGAAAGATAGAGATTTGGCTCATGGCCTATGGTCGTTGAAAACTAAAGCCTAGAGCTCGGTCTTTATTTTTTTAAGAGATTTTTATACTCAATGAACCCCCAAAAGAATCTTGATCTTTTGGAATCACTGCAGTTCCTTTGCCATGCCTGGGAGGATTTTAAAATGTGTTTTTCTTCTGTTCTGACTGTTCTGTTTCTTCTATTGTATGTCTATGGAAGAAGTAAGCTAGAAAGGACCATAAAATTAGCCTAAATCCTTGGGTTTGCAGATGAGGCAGTTAAGGCCCAGAGAGGTTAAGTGACTTGCTCAAGGTCACAGAGCTTATTTAATCTCAAAGATAAGATCAGAACTTAGAACCATTCGTGCTATAAGCAGGCTGCCCCATTGGGAATTGGTACATACCTAGTCAACTCTTGATTGTATACAGGCTACTTACCTATTTTGTGGATCATCTATCTACTTGTAATTCCAAATTCAACTCCGTCAGTCAAGCTTCCGCTAACAGTTTTCCAATATCACAGAGCTCCTTGCTGCCAGAGTATAGAAATTTCACGTTAAAGACATCTGAGCTAAATTAATTAATTAAAAAGCAAATTTAGGGAAGGTGTAATTTAAAGTTACACACATGGATATTTATGACTCCCATTTAATAACAAGACTAAGTCATCTGTGCTCAACTGCTACTTATTTCTAATTATAAGGCAAACTGTATATGTTGAGTGAGTTTGTGAGATGAGTTGCTGGAATTGTCAAGAACTAAAAAGTCTAAGGATTTTATGATCCTGTCCATTCTCATAGCACAGGAGGAAGTTTGTGACTATGAATTAGGTGTGAGGCATTCCACAGGCAACAGAGAGAGAACCACCCTTCCCACCCACCCTTCCGACCGCTCATTTGGTCAGCAAGTTCTGGCATACTGGACCAAATAACGACCCGTGAGTAAAATTCCACTGATTTCAAACCCACTAATTTAGACTGGGGACATGGGATTATTTTTTCACTTTCTGTGAAGAAAATGGGCATGTCCATGGAATGAATAAAGAACATTAGATTTCAAGGGGCATTCTTCCCATTGAAACCAGATCCACGGCCATTGAATGGATTCCAACTCATAGTGACCCTATAGAACAGAGTTGAACTCCCCCATGGGTTTTCCAAGGTTGAAATCTTTAGGGAAGCAGACTGCCACATCTTTCTCCCGTGGAGCGGCTGGTGGGTTCAAACTACCAACCTTTCCTTAGCAGCCAAGCACTTTAACCACTGCACCACCAGAGCTCCTTTTGGGGGGCATGCTTAATCCTCTTGAAAATGCATTTTCCTAGCAATATTCCTACCTAAAAGTGGATATGTTGTATCCAAAATAATTAGCTGTTCGTTCAGGTAGGTTCCCACTGTACCTCCACTTTGCAACACTTTGTGAGCTTAGTTTAAATTACTACATTCTCCTGAGAGACAATTGTGTTGCTTTTTTGTTTGTTTGTTTTACTTTGCCTTATTTTGTTTTATTGAGGTTTTTGTTTTATTGGACATAATGGACTTTTTTTTTTTTTTTTTCATTTTTTTAAAATTGAATCTGAGAGTGTCCTCTCCCAAGTCTTCTTTCCCAGGGTTTTTCTAATGTAGTTGACTCCCACTTGTATTATCTAGCTCTGATCATTTCTGAGAATCCTCAAAAATCATTGACTGAGCTCCTCCTTTATGTGTAGCTCTATTCTAAGTCCCACAGAGAAGAAAATAATCAACCAGGAGACAACTTCCCAGGCCACAACTGGCTGAATCTGATGAAAGAGTGTAGTCATCATTACCTTACATCTTCTTGTTGATATTTTAGAGGAGGCAAGGGCCAGGCTCCTCGGCAGGAAGACATACAGCATGGCAGGCCAGGCATCTTGGATTTCATTCTCACCATCAATTTGTGAGGAAAGACAGCTGGAAAATGAAATGCAAGTCGCCAGTATATATGCTTGGCAACCAGTTACAAGGCTATGACATCCTTTTAATTGGTGAGGGTACCTGGGAGACAATAATTAAAAGCATTCAGGGAATGGGTACTTTACGAAGTGGGTACTTAGAGATGAGACCCATTCCATTTTAAGAACATTCACTATTGCTGTAAGCAGTAATTACACTGGAGAAAATGGTTCCATTTGGTTTGAAAATTGAAGCCAGTGAGTAATAGTCTTCTGCCAGCCCCTTTTCCTGAAGGATCCCAAAGCACTTTATGAAAAGCAATGACTAAAGCCTTGTTATACTCCCCCAAAGAGACCTTGTCCAGGAGCCACCTGGCAAACACCTACCCCATCCTTGCCAGGAGGTCGTGCCAGATAAGTGGAAAAGAGGACTGGACTCTCATTCATTGTTATCCTGCCACATGAATGTACACCCTGGGGAGTGCTGAGCTCTTCCCTTGAAGACAACTCTGTTAGACAAGTAGGCATACCAGAAAAGCCCGATTCCTTGGCCTCCTCTTGCTCTTCACCCTCAAGCCAAGATGTACTCTCTTTCTCTTGGATAGCTGTCAAGTTAAGCTGTTAAGGGGTCTACAGTGTGTTTAAATTCTGTACTTAAGTCAATAGCAAACAATTCACTGGTCTCTTAACACTGATACTTGTTGAAAAGATGATGCTATTATTCTATAACTCTCTTAACTTTGTACATAGCAGAGCTACAGCTGAAAGTATGCATCTCTTAGTTGGTATATTTATTGAACTATACCATACCAATTACAGAAGGTAGTTACACATTAACAAGAAGACACTCTCAGAGAATTGAAAGTGCTATATTGTCACTTTACAGAGTCTAAATATTTTTCCAGATGATTCAATGAAGCGAATCTGGGCTTCTCCTCCACCCCCTCCCGCCCCCATATATCTTTAAGGAATTATTTGCAGAGCCATTTGGAAAGCAATGGTAGCTCTTCACAGGTAGTAGAACGAATAAGGAAAACTTTTTCTTTGCAGGTCACCTCATAAGATGTTCAAACACATGGCTTATGACTGTTAAGCTGAACTTTAATGTGGCCTTACAAACAACAGTGGTAGTGTATTTGAAACTATGTTGTACAGCTTGGAAACGGATTCTAAGATCTTAATTCAGAGTTTTTCTGAGGTATTGAACTTTGCCATTAGCAAAAAGTATTTTTAGAAAAATCCATTGACTGTTTATGAAGCCCTGATTTTTGCCATATTTCGGGCCTCTGGTTTTTCCACTGCAGCCTGCGCACAGTAGCTGTATTTGTTTTTCAATTATTTCTTCTATTTCCATTAATGATGGGTTTGTGAGATGGTTATTCAAAAGGACAGGTCATTCTGTTTATCAATCAGATAGGTAGACTGTGAAAACATTCTGTTTTGACAAGGAAAGCAGAAGAGTTGTTTTATTTGTTTAAATATTATCCTTGTGTCTTTCTCCTCCAGATATATACTTTTTTTTTTTAATTTTAGGAAAAGCCAATATTTAACGTAGTAACAAATGTTATGAAACTATTAGTTAAAGCTCTCTACTCCTATTCCTTCCATCCACGGCACGAAAGTCTGAATATTCTTTCACAGGAACCACCATCCCATAGCTGATTTATAAGGCAAGTCTGACAAATTGTTGTGTTAAGTCACTCTGAGTTGCTGTGTTGCCTCTTGCCCTGTGACAAAACCAGATGTTTGGGAATATCCCATGTATACGGTCACAGCATCAGTTGAATGTTTGCAATGGTGAAAGAATTAAGAGGTGAGTGTGTGTGCATGTGTGTGTGTGTGTGTGTGTGTAGTGGGGGGGTCTCACAGAAAAAAATAATTTAAGTGACATCCTATTAAAAAAAAAATCCTATTAGGCAGTGTTTAATTGCTTCCTGCCTAATGTGTACATAGTAATTTGGCTGATTATTGGTTCTTATTTGTTCAGAATTTATTGTATCTCGTTGCTATGTTTGCAACTGAGTCCACGTTAAAGTTTAGACTTCGGTATGTTATCTGCACAATTTTGTGTGCTTTAAACCTCTGTAAATATACAGATGAATCATGTACGGTGTGCTAACGTGACCTCCAATCTTGAGACAATACTGATTTTGTAGTATGTACATTTGCAAACTTTTTGAACATTTTAAATGGATACTGTAAATGGCCAGTACCCTCACTCCAAAAGAGCACTGGTAAAATGCATGCCTCTCCAACCTCCCAATTTATAAGAAGAGATGAGAAGTTAACATGAAGTAAGACCATTTTTCTAAGGGCAAGTATTTTTGATAATTTCCTACCTGCCTAATTGTATTTGCAAGAAAAATTGTCAGCAGAAGAAATCTTAGCTATAGGAAGGAATGATTTTGTTTCATCGGTGGTAAATAATACTAATATATTTTATATTTATCCTAATACTGTTGAAATCTAGTTCAAAGGTGAAGAAGTCAAAAATAATTTTGATTCTTCATCATATTTTTTAGCTGCTTAAAAACAGTTTCTAAGCCCTTTGTCTTCAGTGTGGGGAAATATCAATTAAAGAATAAACTAATAGAATTCTCAGTACTTGACTTACCTGATGCTTTTTCCGTGTCTCAACTGAGAAAAAAAAATTTTTTTCTTTTTCAACCTGTCACATAAATTTGGAAAGGGAGATTATTTGGGGCATTGTTTTTGACAATAACCAGAAAAGTCTCATCAGTTGGTTCTTGATTGATCAGTAGCAGTTGGGTCAGCTTTCTTCCATAATCAGTCTTTGCCAAGTATTGAAAATACGGCATCAGGTTTCCATGGCAAATACCCTCACCAGGTTGTACTCAGGACCTTGGCCCTCTCCCCTGGCTCCTTCCTCCACTGTGTGCATGTTTAAATGTCTTCACCCACTGTCTTCTCTCTCGGTTTCTCTGTTTCCTCTATTTCCACACCCACAATGCTCCTTCCTTACCCCCGCTCCCTCTGGCTAGAGTGGAGATTTCTTCTGTGTTGGAGAACACTACAAAGAGATTACTTCCATCCCAGGAACCTGCACAAAGGTTACCCTTCGTTCCCAAGGATAGGAAACGTGCTGCTTTGGATCATGTATTCGTCTTATGCCGTTTTACAGAATTCCTTTAAATACACACATACACTCACACAAGAACTCCACTTCCCAGTTGGCATGTTTGTGATCGGCTTTCCCGCCAGCCTCAGAGGGCTGTTCTGTTGTCCTTGCCCAGTGTGCTCTTTCCCCATGTAAATTGTCATCTTTCTAAGCAAACCATTACTTTCTTTTCCTAATTCTGCCTTTAAATAAAAGTTTGCCTTCTTTTTCAAACCAAACAGATGACATTGCTCTTTAATATCCCCTTTCCTCTATGGACAGTTCTGGGAGGTGCTAGGGGAGGGACAACATGGGGTAGAGGGCAAGAGGAAGCCTTTCAAATCTAAGCTGCTCTGTAAGAAGCGTGCATTCATGGAACACTTAGCCCTTTTGATACAGCATGCCAGGCAACATCCAGTATTTCCATCTGCCAACAAAGCAATTCCTTCTCCCTTCCTCTCCATAATAGAAAAATAAAATTATCTTAGGGAATTAGACAATTTCAAGCCAGGAGTTTCTTATTGATTGAGAATAAACTGCCAGGACCAGAGGAGAAAAAAAAAAAAAAAAAAAAACTCCTAGTGAAATTCCCTTGCCCAACTCATCTGTCAAGTAAGTTAGATATTTGCAATGATTTCTTGACTGTGAAAATGCATTTCCTCTTCAGGTAGCATATGGCATTCTCACCTTTACGTAATACGTAATATGTCAATCACTGCACTAAGTTGCAGCAGAAGTGATGGGTGTTGGGTACTAGCTAGAGGAAGTTAGGCACCAGGGGTACACCCCAGACTAGATCAAATGCTCTACATGGGAAGCAACTGCCTGCTCTGCTGGCCATCATTTCCCCAACACATTTCACCGCACCTGGGCCAATACCTGTTGAATGAGTGATACACTGGTGACCACTGATAACCTTGAGAGATCACTTAAAATTGGGTAAGTCCTGATTAACCTACTTAATCTCTCCGTAAAGAAAGGGACTCAAAGCCCTTTCCAAATGCCCTGAGGCTCCCTAAAAAGGCTCAGATGAAGTTCAGTTTACCCCCTCGGGATACCTTGGAAATATTTCTTTGGGCCTCCTTGAATAGCTCCACCCCAACCCACCCCCACCCCCACCCCCACCATTCACACACACCATCCACATAGTACGTGATTGGGGTCAGCCCCCTAGAAAGATGCAAAGGACCTGGGGAGAAACCTTTCCTTTCTTATGGTGCAGGATGCACTTCTGGACAGCCGGCAGTCACCTGAACCTCACAATATCCTACCCAGTAATTGGGTACCAGGGGATTACTGGCACACCATATCTGGAGCTGATCTCCCATTCTAGCTACCTACCAGAAAACCTGCAAAAATCTTGTCCCAATCCCCAACGAGGCCCCTTTTGCACACACCATTTTCCTCATCAAGCTTTTGGTAACTGCAACCTCTTACATGTTTATAAAGCACTTTTACAAGCACCATCCTACTGCAGCCTGACAAAGAGCCCCATGAGGTTATCAGGGCAAAGATTTTTATCTCCATTTTACACAGAAAGTGAGTGAGGCTCAGTGAAGTGAAACCTAGGGACCAGGAATTCCGACTCTGCCCAGTGTGCCCCATGCCATTGAGTTAGACCTTATGAGAAAGGAAAAACAGTGCCCAAATTGATCTCTTGGAGCTCCCTCTCTGGAAAAGACACCCTGCATGGACAGACATGCAAGGACACCTACACACACAGATAATGACCCCACATGAAGTCAAACCAGACAACCAAGTGGCATAGACCCTTTCCCACGAGATCCAGTTTCTAGCTCAGAGCCAGGCACTCTTTGACTCAGGAGATACACTTGCAGTCACAGATTAGGATGTCTCTAAAGTGTGTAAGACCTTTTTCAGCTTTAAAATTCAATGAATCTAAAATACTCACTTTGAGTACCTACAAAGGAGGAGTGGGGATTCTTGGAACATTTTTATTGTGTTGTTTTGTGTTGTTGTTGCTCTTGTTGCGGGGAGGGGGGGAGAGGTTGTACAGGGAGATGACTTTGAGTCTATTGTCACTGAGCAAGAGGGGAGGAAAACGTAACTGTGAGAAATGCACACTCAGTACCCCCTTGCCAGTAGCCCCCCTTCACCTGAAAAATATTCCCTCTTACGGATATATTTAGGAGCGCTGGTGGCACAGTGATTAAGTGCTTATCTGTTAACAGAAAGGTCAGTGGTTCGAACCCACGAGCCACTCCATGGGAGAAAGATGTGGCAATCTGCTTCTATAAAGATTACACCCTTGGAAACACTATGGGACAGTTCTACTTTGTCTTATAGGGTTGCTGTGAGTCGGAATCAACTTAATAGTAATGGATTTGGTTTTTTACTTTATGGCTAGATTTAAGTCAATTTTCTTGTACTTACCTCACCCTGACTCCATTCTCTCTCAGAAAACAATCCATCTATTTTAGCTTCCCCATCCTTGGCTGTCAGGCATCATAGTGGATGGGGACAGGAATATCCCTTGGACCTTCTCTGGCATCCTGTCTTGGCACCAGCTCCACCCGCCAGCTGTCCTCACAGATTCTGTCTGATCACTGCCCTGAGCTCCCTTCCCTGGGGTATCCTTGGAAGGATCAAACACCCCACAACTCCAAGGGGCACTATTACTGAGCTGTGGAATGTGCTCTACTGGCCATTTTGCGAATCCCAGGCCTGCAGCAAGCAGACCCTTTGCCAGAGAGCAAGCCTGCAATGGGCATGCATCTCCTTTGAGGTGGAAGGGAAGATGAGAGGTCAGCATGGGCCTGAGCCCCAAACCCCCTGTGTGAAGAGCGTTTATCATATCACAGTGAGGCCTGCTTTGAGGCACATTGTTAGATATGCATTCAACTCTTCCAAGTTTGGGACAACTTGAGCACCAGCTTGGACCTCCCTTGGGCCATTTTGTCTTGGCTGGAGCCAAGTGCCAGACATTGTTCTCCCTCTGCCCTTGGTGAAGCCTGTAAAGTCGGGACAGCATCATTCTCTGACAAACATTCATTTCCGCCAGTCCCAGGAGGCCTGATATTGAAATGTTTTCCTCCCCATAGTTATATTTTCCTTGGTTGAAAAAGTTTTGTTTTGGAAGTTGCTACCCTGTCGAGGTAATGAGTCAGTTTGGGAGGCTGGTGCAGAGGGGAAAATGCACATCATTGGCAGAGGCCAGAGGATGGGGGTGAGAGAAGATGGGAGATTCCGGGTGGGAGAGAGGTCCACACCCTCTGCCCCCTTCCACCCTTTCAGGAAGAACACAGCCCCTCCTTACCAGCTGGGGGCTTCTTTACTGGGGCCAGGGACTAGGCCCAACTGCTGCCTTAGGACTTCTTCCTGAAAAAGGGAAAAAGGGTAGGTAGTCAGAAAAGGAGCTAACATTTACTGGTCATCTTTTGAGTGCCATTTAATCTTTCTGTGAAAATAGGTAACACTGAGCCCTGGTGGTGCAGTGGTTAAACACTTGGCTGCTAACCAAAAAGTTAGTAGTTCAATCTCACTAGCTGCTCCATGGGAGAAAGATGTGGCAATCTGCTTCCATAAAGATTACAGCCTTGGAAACCCTATGGGCAGTTTTACTCTGTCCTAAAGAGTCACTGTGAGTCGGAATCAACTCAAAAGCAATGGGTTTTGGATCATCCTTTTTTACAGATTGGGAAACTGAGGCTCAAAAGAAGGTAAATCTCACACCCAATATCATACAAACAGCAAGTGGCCAAGCTTGCCAATAAGGGATTGGAACTCAAGTTCAACATATGGGTCCAATGCCCATTAAACCATTGGGTCACTCTACAGAAACATATCCTAGAGACTTGGGGGAGGGATAAGAAGACTCAGTTGGAGGGACAACTGAAAATGAGCAGGGAGACTCTGGGTAGGGGGAGAAAATATTGTTGGCAGAAAGAAGAGGGGAGGTTTGTGGACTTAGGCCACCCTTTTCTTTCCTTTCCATCCTCTCCTGCCCTCAATTTTTCTACCCTACTATACATTTTCTATACACAGAAAAGTCACACAGATACAAAGACACACATAGACACAAACACAACACAGACACGTCCACACATGCACACAAGCACAGAGGCACACACATCAGAGGTAGAGCCCAGGACTCAAGAATTGGACCCGGGCCAGCTCTGAGCCCCAAGTAGCCCACTGAGGAGCCCCGGTCTGCCTCACTTTGGGAGGTCAAATCCGTGAAAGAGCCCTGGTAGTTTAAAAAGAGAAAGGGAGAAAGAAAGAACACCAGCACCTCTCATGATGGGAGGTCAGCAAATGAAACCAGGAGGAGGGGGGTAGCGGTCTGGGGGGTGGGTGAGAGCATGGGGGTGGGTAGCTTGGTGTTGGCAGCTGAATTCCTATCCTGGCCCAGCTCCAAAAGATTAAAATAGAGCTCTTAGAGTGTCCCCTCCACAGACCAGCCTGCCAGGGCCCAGACAATACGTGGGTTTGTGCTCCAGCACAGGCCTCCAGAGAGGTGATGTTTTTACCCGGACAGCTAAAGGCACAGAGGCAGGTCTAAGCCATTCCAAGGCTCCTTTGGCCCATAGTCCCAGAACAGGCCACAGCAGAGGGAGAGCTGCTGGCTGCTAGATGCACACAGGTCTGCTCTCTTCTTGTCTCACCCCAGGGCAGGCTGCTGGACTCACACTTCTTCATTTTATCTACCCCAAAATACCTGACTGGCAGGGTTACATGGGATGGAGGCTTAGCGGATTCGTTATACTTTAATTGGAAAGGAAGAAAAAAATCTCAGTGTGCTTGTAAACAGGCAGCTCTACTAATGAGGGAGGGACAGGGTGTCCCTCAAGATTATCTGAAATGCTCAGATGAGTACAAATACCTCATTTTCTCTACCCGTGGAACACAGCTTCCCCAGAAGGAAGCCCCACTGGCCACTTGACATTACATCTGCTTCCTTGGAACTCTTGAGGATTTCAGGTAGCTGGGACTCAAGTCCAACATCTCAGCTCACTTGCTGAGACAGAGGGATGAAGACAAGAATGTGTCAGTGAAACACACAGGCTCTGGAGTTTGCCAGATGTGGGTTCTAATCCTGAATCTGCCACTTCATAGCTTTCTGAATGTAAACAAGTTACTTCACCTTCCTGGTACTGAGGTTCTTTGCCTATAGTAAACAAAAACACCAAACCGGTTGCCATCAGGTTGGTTCTGACTCATGGAGACCCCATGTGTTTCGGAGCAGAACTGTGCTCCACAGGGTTTTCAGAATGGCTGTGATCTTTCGGAAGTAAATCA
The DNA here is from genome assembly GCF_024166365.1 of Elephas maximus indicus. NCBI lineage: Eukaryota > Metazoa > Chordata > Mammalia > Proboscidea > Elephantidae > Elephas > Elephas maximus. The sequence continues at coordinate 37,546,739 of NC_064837.1, read as the reverse complement.
CCAGGGCTTTCTTTTAAGGTGGATTCGAACCTCCAACCTTTCTGAGCAGGTAACTATCTGCACCACCCATATATGCCAAAATCAGTTGCCACGGAGTTGATTCTGACTCATAGTGATCCCATGTGTGTCAGGGTAGATCCGTGCTCCATAGGGTTTTCAGTGACTGATTTTTGAGAAGTAGATTGCCAGGCCTTTCTTCTAAGCCACCTCCAGGTGGACTCCAACCACCAACCTTTTGGCTAACAGCCAAGCATTTTAACCACCCAAGGACGTCTTATCTATAATAGCACCTACCTTATGTTCCTAAGAATTAAGTGAGAAAATGCCTAGAAGGCAGTCAAATCAGTGACTGGCATGTATCTACTCCCATATTAGCCAAATATTCCCTTCTACTGAAAAAACAGACAGACAGACATACGGCCATTGAGTCAATCCCGACCCATAACGACCCTATAACACAGAGTAGAACTGCCGCACATGGTTTCCAAGGAGTGACTGGTGAATTCGAATAACCCACCTTTTGGTTAGCAGCTGAGCTCTTAACCGTTCCCTCCTACCAGATTCCCCATAATTAGGGTGACAATATAATTTATCATTCAAACTAGAACACTTTTGACAGTGAGAGTGGGCACCAACTAAACAAGACTGTGGGACCCTGGCTTACCAGGGACTGCCCTGGGAAAACTGGGACAAGTGATCCCTTTTCTAATGCCTTTTTAAGAGTCTCTATTAAACATTTCATTAAGGTAACCCCTTTAAAAATAGCCCTAAATTTGTTCTCTAATATGAAGCCCATTGGAAGTCACAGCCCTCTATGGTACATCCTGATATCTGGATATGAAATTTTAATTAACATAATTTTATTGTATATTTTAAAATCATAAGATTATAGGCAAGTGGTAGGAGATGAGGCAAAAGTCAAATTATGGATGGAGGACTGAGAATTGAGAAAATTCTATCCATCTTCTTAATTTTTTTTCCTGCCAATTGGGAAAGGCAGATATTATTTAATTTTAATGGAAAAAAAAAAAAAAAAAAACCTTCCCTCAAGCTCACAAAGCATCAATATTCCACAAAAGCAGAGTTTGAGAACAGCTGCCATAAAGAATCAGGAATAACCCACAGGGAGGTGCAGGATGGAAGGCAATTTTCATGGACACAACATATTTTCTTTAAACAGTTTTAGCCATTTGGGAATGAAGATCAAGATGTAGGATGACCAATGGTCCAGATGTTAAAGACTGAGTACATGGAACTTTCAATTTTCACTTGAGGACATGGAACTTTCAATTTTAAACCAAGATAATCCCCAGCATTCTGATGAGTTGGTTCCCTAAATGAAAGAAGAAAACACCTGGGCAGTATCCAAAGGCTCTTCAGCATAGGACCACAGCCAAAAGTCTCAACAGATCAGAACCAGACAGTGCTCCAAAAGAAAGCAATCTGGTCAACCAGGAATTACACAAGTCCCCAAATGCAGAAAATACTTGAGTGGCCTTTTGTGCATAGCTGTTTTGAAATATACTCCTGATCCTAAGCCTCAGGTATCTCCCACTCAACCCAGCCAGCTCCTTTCTAGTCTTTGGGTGCCATTCGGATTTGCCCTTCTGGGTTTCTGGAACACATTACCTGGTGGTCTCCATCCGACTCTGTATTGTTTGTTGGTTTGTTTTAAAACAACAGCGTGTTCTCTTGGAGTGTTTGCTTTCATTAAGTAAATATAAAATCCATGTGGAGGTCTTCATGGATTATAATATGATATCTCTTTTACTTCTCACAAGTTGTAAGGTAGGCACTGCCATGGTCCCCATTTTTCTTATGAAGGTATCAACTCGAAGAGAATATAGCCAATGGGTAGAGGGACCAGGAAATTCAGACCCAGGTCATTTGACTCTAAATCCTATACTCTCCCTACTAGTCCACACCTCAGTATTGAAACCTATTCATTTTATTTACCATGGAATGCTATTTAGATATGGCTAGTCCTTGGGTTTCAGCTGAGTTATTTAAAATACATAGACACACAGGCACACATTGACCAACACACATAGAACAACTTCAAAATTGGATCTATATAAACGAACCCACCCCTAAACCCTGCCCAAACAGTGAACAGATGCATTTCCCAGCATTTTACTTCAGACAAATTATTACTTTGAAAAATCGGCCACTGCACAGAGTAATGGATTAAAGAGAGACTTGGTTTATGGGAGAGAAGACAGTGCATTGTTTACTGTATCATAGAGCAGCATAAAAGAATGTAAAGCATTCTACCAAGTAAAACTAAAATCTCATTTTGGGCAATTTTTATCCCATAGAAATAGAAGCACCTGTACATAAGCATATATGTACAAAATGCTGATTGTAGCATTGCTGATTGTGATCAAACTAACTGGAGTCTGGGGTCTTAAAAGCCTGTGAGCGGCCATCTAAGCTACTCTACAGGTCTCACCCCTTCAGGGGCAAGGGGGAATGAAGAAAACTAAAGATACAAAGGAAAGATTAGTCCAAAGGAATAATGGGCCACAACTACCACAGCTTCCACCAGACTGAGTCCAGTACAACTAGATGGTGCCTGGCTACCACCACTGACTGCTCTGACAGGTACCCCAGTAGAGGGTCCTGGACAGAGCTGGAGAAAAATGTGAAACAAAATTCTAATCCACAAAAAAAAAAAAAAAAGACCAGACTTACTGGCCTGACAGGGACTGGAGAAACCCCGAGAGTATGGCCCCCAGACATCCTTTTTAGCTCAGTAATGAAGTCACTCCTGAGGTTCACCTTTCACCTAAAGATTAGACAGGCCCATAAAACAAAACAAGACTAAAGGGGTTTACCTGCCCAGGGGCCAGGCTGAGAAGGCAGGAGGGAACAGGAAAGCTGGTAATAGGGAACCCAAAGTCGAGAAGGGAGAATGTTGACATGTTGTGGGCTTGTTAACCAATGTCATAAAACAATACGTGCACTAACTGTTTAATGAGAACCTAGTTCTATAAATTTTCATCTAAAGTACAATTAAAAAAAAAAAACTAATTGAAATAACCTGAATGCCCACACATAGAGGAATAGCTGAACAATTATGCTGCATCTATCACATTTTTACCAAGAACATGTAGGAGCCATTTATGCTGACCTGAAAAGGCATCCATGATGGGTGGGAAGGAAGGAAGAAGAAGGGGAATGAGAAAAGGGAAGATGTATTTTATAATTCAGCCTGTTTAAAATAAAAAAAAAAAAAAATTCTTTTAAAAAATCTTATTAAATGCATGTGTATGGAAAGAAATACAAGCTATTAACTTCAGAGAATATGGAGTAGGAGAGGGAAGGGAAGATTATTAACATTTTTACACATGTCTAAATTATTTGGCTTGATAAAAAGAGCACATATTACTTCTGTAATTTAAAACAATAATAAAGTAGATAAAAATAAACCAGTCCCAGAATTTAGCTGAGTCTGATTTGAGCAAAGAAAACTCAGATCCCACCCCTTATGACTTTGAATTCATCCAAAAGAACTCTCTTAATTGGCCCCTGTCCCCGGCAGCTGTGTGAGGCTCCTCCCCTCTTTACTCTCTACATTGGTTTTCAAAATGGCCACCTCTGCTGGACATTAAGAATTTGGTTGCGACCCATTCTCCCCACTCCCACATCTCTCTCCACCCACTCACACCCAAAAAAGACTTTGGTTCCAGCTAAAAGGACCAAAAATAAATCCTTTCCGCCCCAATTATTCTGCCGATACATCATCCTCCCCACTCTTTTCTCCCTAACCTCCAGATGTTGGACTCTGGAAATGGGTGACTGTGGGAGGCAGTGGAATCTCCCTTCCTAAAGGTCTTCACTAAGAGAGAGAACCACATCTGTTGAGGATGGCTTGGATTTAAATGCAATTAGAACAAGTTAGTTATGGGTGGTTTGCCATTTTTGGAGTGCTGATTGCATGCAGAGCCCAGTGAGGGGGAGGGACAGGAAATCAGATGACAGGAGACCTTGTGGCAGAGAAAGCATTGCTGTTGTCAGCTGCCGCCGAGTCGGTCGGACTCATGGCGACACCATGTATTACAGAGTGGGACTGCTCCATAAGGTTTTCTTAGCCGTAATCTTTAAGGGAGCAGATCGCCAGACTTTTCTTCCACCGAGCCACTGGCTGGGTTTGAACCACCAACCTTTAGATTAGCAGTCGATAGCAAACTGCTCCCACAAGCCAGGCCCCTAGAACATACATGGATGAAATAATTTGGTAGCCTGAAGAAATTATATTTAATCAATGACTTGTATGTACAAGACCTAGATTAGATTTTTGGTCCGTATAAAAGTAGAAGAGATAGCTTATGCTACCTGACAGACTCATGACTGAAAATAGCCTTGACCATCAGATGTCACTTAGTAGGTGTTTTAGGTTGGGTCCTGCAGAGGAGCAAAACCAGCGAAGTGTATTCATAAATATACACAGAGAGATTTACTTCAAGGAAACGGCTCACACAATTATGGGGGCGGACAAGTCCCAAATCCATGACTCAGGTAGCAGGCTGCTGGCTCACAGAGAGCTGGTGAATCCAAAACCTGCAGGTCAGGAGGCAGGCTGCAGGCTTTTCACATCCCAAGAACCAGAGGTCAGAAATGACTATTGCAGGACTGAGAGAGAGAGCTTTGCCAGAACTTCTATTTATATATTGGGTGTAGGTCACAACCCAAAGGAAACTCCCCTTCCAATGCATTGACTGCTCACATCAGGTCACAAAATGGAGGATGACATATGGTATCTGCCAAACCACTGGGAATCATGGCCTAGCCAAGTCGACACATCACATTAACCATCACAGTAGGGTTAAAGAAAAGTTCCATATTTACGTTTTAAAAAACCAAGAGCAAAGTCGGAGAATCTTAGCTAGGTAACAGGCTGTTAAAAAAAAGTTGATTTAGGAATGTTAGTCAACAAGCTGAAATTAGGCAACAGTATAAAAAGCTGCTAAAAAGGGAAGGGGTGACACCAAAAAGGGTAAACCAATCTCCAGCTATTTTAATAGAAATAGGCCCATCAGTTTAGTCATTCACAGATTTGTTCCTTCGATAACAAATACTAATCAAAGATTTGCTGTGTACCAGATACTGTATCTTAGTTATCTAGTCCTGCTGTTAAGAGAAATACCACAAGTGGGTGCCTTAAAAAACAGAAATTTATTTTCCCACAGTTTAGGAGGCTAAAAGTCCAAGTTCAGGGTGTTGGCTGTAAGGAAAGGCTTTCTCTGTTTGTGGGCTCTGGAGGAAGGTCCTTGTCTCTTCCGAGCTTCTGCTTTAGGTGGCTTGCATGTGTCTTCCCTCACCTCTGCTTACTAGCTTGCATTTAATCTCTTTTATATCTAAAAAGACATTAACTCAAAATATACCCTCCACTAATCCTGCCTCATTAACATAACAAAGACAACCCATTCCCAAATGGGATTCTAACCAAAGGCATACTACTTACCATCGAGTCAATTCTGACTCACAGCGACCCTATAGGACAGAGTAGAATTAACCCATAAGATTTCCAAAGGAGCGACTGGTGGATTCGAACTGCCAGCCTTTTAGTTAGCAGCTGAGCTCTTAACCACTACACCACCAGGGCTCCAACCACAGGCATAAAACCAAAAAAAAAGAAAAAACACAGTTGCCCTCAAGTCAATTCCAATTCATAGCGATCCTATAAGGCAGAGTAGAACTGCCCCATAGGGTTTCCAAGGAGCAGCTGGTGGATTTGAACTGCTGACCTTTGGTCAGCAGCTGGGCTGTTAACCACTGCGCCACCAGGGCTCCAAACCATAGGCATAGAGGTTAGGAGTTACAATTCATATCTGGGGGGGGGGGGGACACAATTCAATCCATAACACCTAAGCATGTGTTAATAAGTTCTAACAATTACATAGCATTCTGTGTTAATCAAATCATATTTGAGTATTAAGTTCAACCCAAGGTACCATGTTTTAGCCTCACTGGCATACTATACAAGGATAGCAGGAGAATATAAACCAAGTCATGCAAGGAAGAGTTAAAGGAGTTGAAGATATCTAGCCAGAGGTGTTAAAACTTGTTGTTAGGTGCTGTCAAGTTGATTTTGATTATAGCTAGCCCGTGTGACAGAATAGAACTGCCCCATATGGTTTCCAAGACTGTATTTTTTTTTTTTTTTTGAACTTTAGATGAAGGTTTACAGAACAAACCAGTTTCTCATTAAGTAGTTAGTACACATATTGTTTTATAACGTTGATTAACAACCCCACGACATGTCAACACTCTCCCTTCTCGGCATTGGGTTCCCTATTACTAACTTTCCTTGCCCCCTCCTGCCTTTTAATCCTTCCCCCTGGGCTGTTGTGCCCCTTTAGTCTTATTTTGTTTTACGGGTCTGTATAATCTTCAGCTGAAGAGTGAACCTCGGCAGTGGCTTTGCTACTGAGCTAAAAGGGTGTCCAGGGGCCATACTCTCATGATTTCTCCTGTCTCTGTTAGGCCAATAAGTCTGGTCTTTTTTTGAGTTAGAATTTTTTTCTATATTTTCCTCCAGCTCTGCCCAGAACTCTCTATTATGATCCTTGTCAGAGTCAGTGGTGGTAGCTGGGTACCATCTAGCTGTACTGGACTCAGTCTGGTGGAGGCCATGGTAGATGTGGTCCCTTAGTCCTTTGGACTAATCTTTCCCTTGTATGTTTAGTTTTCCTTATTATTCCTTGCTTCCAAAGGGGTAAGACCAGGGAGTATCTTTCATGGCCACTCACAGGCTTTAAAGACTCCAGACACTACTCACCAAAGTAGAATGTAGAACATTTTCTTTATGCTATGCCAATTGAGGAGGATATTCCCCAAGACCATGGTCCCCACAGCCCTCAGCCCAGTAATTTGGTCCCTTAGGGAGTTTGGATGTGTCTATGGAGCTTCCATGACCTTGCCTTATAAAAGTTGTGCTGGCTTCCACAGTTTTGTGTGCTGTCTTAACCTTCACCAAAGTTACCCCTTATCTATTTCCAAGACTGTAATCTTTAAAGGAGCAGATTGTCAGGTCTTTTCTCTCAAGGAGCGACTGGGTGGGTTTGAACCGCCCACCTTTCGGTGAGTAGCTGAGCACTTAACCATTCCCCCAGTAGGGTACCTTCTAAAATATGACAGTGACTATCAAATATCTGGACGGCTTTTGTGATAATCAAATAGACTCATTTTGTATAACATCATTTGGGAGAAACTATAACCGTGGTGGTTTTAAAATACGTCCAAAAATTCTTTTATACTCTTCCCTTCCAAAAAAAAAAAAAGCCATTGCTGTGAAATTGATTCCAACTCATGGCAACCACATGTTTAACAGGGTAGAATTGCTCCATGGGGTTTTCTTGGCGGTAGTCTTTCCAGAGCAGATCACCAGGCCTTTTCTCTGTGGCATCACCGGGTGGGTTAGAACCACCAGCCTTTTGGTTAATTCCCATTTCCATTGCCGTCGAGTCGATTCCAACTTATAGCAACCCTATAGGACAGAGTAGAACTGTCCCATAGGGTTTCCAAGGAGTGGCTGGTGGATTCGAACTGATGACCTTTTGGCTAGCAACCAAACTCTTAACTACTGTGCCACCAGGGTTCCTTTTCGTTAGTAGCTGAGTGCAAACTGTTTGTGCCACCCAGGGGCCTTTCCTCCTCTTAAATGTGGACTTGTATGTGATGACTCGCTTCTAACAAATAGAATGTGGCAGAAGTGATGGTGTGTTTCTTGCAATGCTAGGGCATAAAAGGCATCATAGATTCTTCCTCTCTCTCCGTTTCTCTCATCACTTACTGTGGAGGAAGAAAGTTGCCGTGTCAGGAGGATATCCAAGTAGCTCTATGGAGAGGTCGACCTGATAAGGAACTGAGGCTTCCTGCAACAGCCAGCACAGAACTGAGGCCTTCTGCCAACAGTCATGTGAATGAGCCATCTTGAGAGCAGATCCTCCAACCCCCAGTCAAGTTTTCATATGATTGCAACTCTGACCAGCACCTTGACAACAACTTCATGAAATACTCTGAGCCAGAACCACTCAGCTAAGCTGCACTTGAATTCCTGACCCTTAGACACTGTATGAGATCATCAATGTTTGTTGTTTCAAGTTGCTAAATTTGGGAGTAATTTGTTATGCAGAAATAGATGATAATGAAATAACCAAAAGATGGATCTACCAAGGAGACCAATTAACATAAAATCATTAAATGCTCAGCACTGTTTAACAATGGAATCATACCATGGGAAGCCAAGGCAGTACGTTCCCTGTGTTCGGACAGAAGCAAGATCACCACTTCTCAGGGATACTGTAAAGGTGACATCCACACTGGCTGCCTGAGGATGGCTTAGAAGCCAAATTCTTCATTTTTCATTTTCATTCTTCATCTGCCGACTATCCATGCAGATTTCCTAGCCGTAACTCCTCTCCCATTAGGAAAATAAAGTACCTTTCACACTAAGGTAAGGCAACCCTGGGATGATTTCCTCTGGGTCTTATTTGAGTCTACACAGGCTTGCCCCAACTAGAGAAAAGCCATGGCTTTGTTTTTGCAATGCCATCTCTAAAGGCTTAGAGACCCACCAAATAGAAATTGGATTTAAGACATCATTGGTCCTAGATGGCACCAAGAGCACAGTAATCTCTTCAAAGGCCAAGTTGCCTCAGTCAGCATTCCCCCTGAGGCTATTGATAATTTGTACCATATTGACTAGGGTACTTGCCTTTGCAAGTAGGATTTCTTAGCAGTTGGACATCAAATACATGAAATAGCTCTTCATCAGCCTGGAACTTGGAGCCCACCCGCTCCACCCACACTTAGCCACCACTAGGTTGGGCAGCCCCGGCTGTGCTTACCACCCACAGACCCAGCTCACTGCTCTGCTCCTGCTAAGGGGTAGAGACCTCAGCCTCATCATGCATGCAGCTTCTGGGAGGAAAGGGGGAGGAGGGAACTGATGGGGACTGGGGAGTCCCAAAGAACAAACCCAACGCAGGTAAAACATGCTCAGGACCTGAAGGACCCAATTAAGACCAATTCACCAGGATCCAGAGTTTTCCTACCAAATTCCTGAGGAAACCAAATAGAATAATGTGGGGCTTATTCAGAAACACACACCCCCGTGTTGTTGGCCGAGGCAGGGGCAATGTGGCGGGGGCTTATGCAAGGGGTGCAGGTGCACAGAAATGAAAACAACAGGCTAAAACAACAAGCTCCCCAGCCTGTAAAGAAGGGCCCATGTTTCCCTGGGTTCCTCGGTCAGAGCATGCGCGCATGTATATGTGGTTTCTTGTGTGTGGGTGCAGCTGGGGCTGGTAGTGGGGGCTGGGGAGACTTCCAAGGCAGAACATGCCTACGTATTTTAAATGGAAATCGCAAAGAACACCACCAGCGGTGCTCTACCATACTTTTGGCACTGCCTTCTGCCAGCTCCTACAATAACTTTCGAATCTCCCCCCTCCTCATTTCATAAACGTTTTATACACATTTTTAAGGGGGAATATTTTCGCTCATTTGGGAAGAGGGTGGCTTTGTGCAGTTCAGTCAGACCATTTGTGCCTTACCTATTTCTTCAGGGGCAGGGAGCAGGAGTAGGGGAGGATGCTGAAATGTGGTGTGGGGCAGAGGGTGGTTTGAGCTGGGGAGAGTTTAGGGAGGAGGAGAGGAAGAGTAGTCTGTGAAAACGAAAATTTCGTCATTGTCGTGCTTTGGGTCTGTTCCACACCTTTCCATGGAAAACCTGTTTAACCTGCTTTAAAAAAAAAAGTGCTGCAATTGGAAGTTATGACTAAGGGTTGTGTTGCTTTTCTGTTCACTCTCCACTCCTGCAGGACTGAACAATTCAATCTCTCTTTCCCCAGCTTACCTGTGGCATGTGGGGCCTGCTTGGCTTGAATAAATGGCTGTTTGTGGATGATAGCGCCTGGTATGCCCCCGATGAGGTCACCTTGTTATGTTAAATATTTCTACCTCCTGGTGGAGAAACTGGAGCTGGTTGCTCTCATGACCACCACTGCCCAGCACCGAGAACACAGCACACCAGGCCTGATCGACACCTTTGAAAGGCCATTCGGGCTTTTCTGTCAGCTTAAAGCACTCCTCTCAGGCCCCTGGACAAGAGCAAAGGATCAAGACATTACCCTAATAAATGCCAAGATTCATACAAGAGGAGTACCTAGGTGGCACAAACAGTTAAGTGCTCCAACCCACCCAGAGGCACCTCGGAACTAAGGCCTGGCAATCTGCTTCCAAAAGGTCCCAGCCATGAAAACCCTACAGAGGGGCAGTTCTACTCTGAAACACACGGGGTTGCCACGAGTCAGAATCAACTCCGCAACAACTGGTTTGGATTTTTTGGTTTTATTCGTACAGGACTTTGAACACTTTCTCCGGTTTAATTCTCACAACAGCCCTGGCAAATTTATTATTGTTGTTTTAATCCCATTCTACAGATGAGCGAACTAAGATTTGAAGAAATGAAGTAACTTGCCCAAGACCTCACTCAAAATAAAGAGAAGACACAGAATTTGAACTAAGGTCTTTCTGGCTCCCAAAGTTCAAGATCGTTCTACTACAGGTCTTGGGAAAAAAGAGCCTGGAGGAATGGAAAGAGTCAAAAATACTGTGTGGCCCAGTTATTCAACCTCACTGTGCCTCTGTTTCCTCCGCCATGAAAAATGGGAGCTGACTGTCCTCCTCGGGCTGTTGTGGGTCAGCTGATATCTTTGATGTGACTTGTAAGTGTATTGAGTACCTGTTGGCCAGTTTGTTGGCTGAACAAATGAATCAATAAACTGAGTGAACTAACATTTCTTCTGGGCTTAAGTTCCCAAATGAATCCCACTTTTAGGCAGAAGAAGGACTCTAAAGAGTCCCACTGCTATCCTCTGGGTTCCTGAAAAAAATGACACATTTGGAGCTACAAATTCAGAGTTTCCTGCATGAGGCGAAGACCTGAAGCCCTCTGCTTCCCTGAACTGTTGACCCAGGTAACTCTGAGAAGACATGTTTTTCCAATGTTCTCTCGGTAGTTACCCTAGGATGTGGGGGAACATGTGAAAAAAAACAAACGGATTCGCTTTTTAATAAAGTCAGAAAGGCATACCAAACATTTTAGTTCTCCATGGTGTCTACTTCCCTCCAGCTGTCCAGTGTTTTCAGCTGGGTCTCAGAAATGGAGTTCAGGACACCCAGACAAGTAATTCTAACCACCAGTGCCAGGAAAGTATCAGTGTTTGAGAAAATAAAGCAGAGATTTGTTTATTTTTAAAATATATACCTGTATTCCCATAACATCCCTCATACTAAGGAGCCCTGGACAATTCTGCCTTCACCTGCTAAGGGTTAGCAATTCCAGAGCCAAACCTATTCATGTCTTGCCTAACCCAGTCTTACAAGCGTCACCCCCAACCTCCTTTTTCCTCTTGACGCTTATTTTCTAGCGTCCACTCCCCTGTGGGATGAAGTGGTTCTATTCCGAAGATGATGGGGGTGTGCTGCTGTGATGACGCTGTTGTGGTAAGCAAAGCCTCCAGAACTATTGGGCCTGAAATTCTCTCCAACTTTGGCCTTTAGACAGCCAGTTTCTCAGCTGGGCCAGCCAAGGCCTGCTGCCTACCGCCTTGAGAATCAACCTGGGGGTCGCAGAAGGAGACCCTAGAGAGCCATAGGGTTAACCAACCAACCATAAACATTACCTCCTCCGTTGATCTTCAAAGGCTCCAGGAAAGAAAACAAACCACATAAATCTTTATCAGGGCTCCTTACAACTGCCCCAGGAGGTGGCTCCAAGAAAAGCTGGATGGTGATTCTGTACAGAGGATAAAAATTTGTTTCTGCTAGCAGCACCAGAGTCAGAAACGTATGGCCTTTATTTTTCTTTTCTCCTCTTTTCTTCCTCACGCCCTACTTTAGAATGACTTCTTTTGTTATTTGCCACCAAGCAGCTCCATGGTGAGAATCCCTGGTCCTCTAATGATGTTAGTTGCTGTCAAGTCCATCTCATGGCGACTCCATATGTGCAGAGTAGAACTGTTCCATAGGGTTTTCAAGGCTGTGACCATTTGGAAGCAGGTCTCCAGGCCTGTCTCCTGAGGTACCCCTGGGTAGGTTTGGCCAACCTTTCAACCAATAGTTGAGCTCTTAACCATTTGCACCATCCAGGGACTCTGGTCCTCTAATAGTGTCATATTTTCCATTCTAGATCATTCCCTGATGATTCAAAAGAAAGGGGGGATTTTAGAACAAGAGCTACCACATTTGGAAACCAAGGAAGAGGGCTGCCACATTCGTTTTGGAGATTTGACGAGGTAACTAATGTATCTACTACAAATGGGATCGTGGAGCAGACCAGGAGGAGGGGGTGATCACCTCCTTGCTGAAAGCCATTCTAGTAACATTCCTTTCCATCCAGGAAAAACTCTCCTAACTCACTCCAAATACCCAAGCAGACATACAAGGCGATAAAGCCTATGATTAAGAGAAGGGGCTCTGTGGACTCAAATCCTGCTTCTGACACTGACTTTGTATGGGAACTCGGACAAGTCCTTCAAGCTCCTCAGACCTCACTCTGTTCATCATAATGATAACAGTAGGTAATGTTTATGAAAGCCCATCTAGTAACACCAACGTAGCCTGTTGCTAGGTAAGTTGTATTTTTTTTTTTTACTTAATTGTCACCATAGCCTTGGAGATAGGAAATGTTATTATCACCATTTTACAGATGAAGAAACTGAGACTTAGTGGAATTAAGTAATTCATCTGAGGTTACACAAAAACAGGGATAATAGCACTTACCTCATAAAACAGTGAGGAGTGAATGAGATAATGTCTGTAACGTGCTTAGCATGATTCTGACGTCTCTTGGGCTCTCATTCAGAGAGCTCTCCAGGTTTTGGAAAACTTCCCTGAACCGTGAACCCTTGACCTCATCCTCCCCACCCCCACACTCCTCTCTGAGTTCTCTACTCTCCTGGGCTGGTCAGTGTCCTCACCCCAGGAGTCCTCAAGGGCAAAGATGTAGATGTCTCTGGTCTTTGTAGTGCTGGCCATGCCCGGCACATAGCAGGGGCAGAGTGAGTCTCGAAACAATGAACAAATGAATGGAATGTTGCATGCAAATGCCTAGTTAGCAGACAGCTTGTGCAAGAGTAACAACAATCATAATAAAAGTAAACATCAATAATAAAAGGACTTGTTCCAAAGATGGTGAAAGACCCAATGTTTCCTGAAGGAGCCTGTGCGCTAGTGGAAAAATGTACAAAAGGGAACGAGAGACGAAGTCATCCTCTTTTTTTAAATACCAGCTTTCACCGCAGCTTAAGGGCTTCACAGACGTCCCCAGGATGGCCATGAATCATAGGAAGAGAACCCCAGAGTCCTGAGTCCCAGCCACTCTGACTAACTTCAGCAAACATCCTCCAGCCCCACGGAAGGCAGGGCTGGTGTGGAAACCACACCCGTGTCCACCTGCATGCATACACATGGACACACACACAGACACACACACCACACCAGCAAACCAATCCCTCAGCAGTGACGGAGCAGCTACTCCATGCAGCACCCCTTATGAAACGCTGCAGGAAAACATAAACAACCCTAAAGACCACAGGACACTGAGTGTGAAGAAGAGACAGTCTAGCCATTGAACTGGTGCTGCAGGAAGCGGAGCTGGGAAAGTGAGGAGTCTATTGCAGTAATAATATTAGCTACCCTACTCTGGGTATGTGCCAGGGGCATACAGAATTCCCAGGGAGCTGTGCGTAGTTTAGGGGTCCCTAAGTGGCACAAACATTTAAAGTGATTGCTGCTAATGGGAAGGTTGGTGGTTCAAGTCCACCCAGAGGCACCTCAGAAGAAAGGCCTGGCAATTTACTTCTGAAAAATTAACCATTGAAAACCCTATGGAGCACAGTTCTACTCTGACATATATGGGGTCACCGTGAGTCAGAGTTGACAACTCAGGATTTTTTTTTTTTTGTATGTGTAGTTTGAAGAATTATGTTCATTCATTCAACAAATATTTATTGAGCCCCTACTATGTGCCCAGCACTGTTCTAGATATAAAGGCTAAAAGAGTAAACAAGACAGACAAAACCCTCACCCTCATGGAGTTTACTTTCTAGTCCTAGAAATGAAAATGCCCAAGGCTATAAATTTCTATGAGAAAAGACAACAAAACGTAAATAAGATGACCTATGGAAAGTGAAGTTTGACACCAAGCTGCTCAGTTAGTGGGGACGTATAAACGATGGTGATTCTACAGAGAAAGACAGGTAGGTGGCCTAGCAGAATCCAGGGCTGAGCGGGGAGGGGGCTGAAAGGAGCTTATTGGTTTCCCAAAAGGCAGAAGGAGCTCAAAGAGCCTTCCAGAAAATCAGATGACTTACCTGGTGTCCCCAATTCGCAGCCGAGGGATGTTGCAGCAGGTAAAAAAAAAAGTGCATCTTCCTCAGATCTTGAACCACATTGGCAGGATACCATGGGGGAAAGCCCACTGGCCTGGGAGCCACACAGTGTGTTTGACCCCAAATCAGACACTAACTCCTATGCAATTGTGGGAAAATCACTCACCTCCCTGGGTTGTTACGTGAATGAAGAGCAAGAATGTAAAACTCAATAAATATCTGACTTTATTGTTATTGCTGCTGTTGTCACTGTTGCCACAGCCTTCAAACTCACTCTCTGCTTGTATTCTCACCACTCCAGTTCATCTTTCGCCTCGTGGCTGCAGAGAGGTAATGGCAATGGATACCAATGACTAGCGGACAGTGTTGGACAATGTCCATGTGTTATTTAATTCCCCAGCACCCTGAGGAGTACCAATCGCTGATAACTCACTTGAGATTCCACAGCTGGTAAATGGCTGAGCTGGGATTTGACCTCAAGACTTCATGCGCTTAACCCATACTGGCTCCCAGGCTCCTGAAAGCACTACCTTCCTCAGGCGCAGCCCCAGCCCAGAGAACGGTCGGCTACGCCAAGCTCAAACTCTCCCTATTAGCATCTGCCGCGCTTTCCTCTGCCTTGCTTGTGCACTTTTCCAGTGCAGTTTCCCCACCCCAAGTGTCTTTTGTCCATCAAGGCCTCCCTCTCTTCCATCTCTTCCATGTGCCTTTCTCCAGCCTCTCTGGCCCTCACTGATGTCCATCTTCCTGAACTTCTCATTTGCACTGACAGTAGGCATCACCCCGTTTAGCATCTACCTGTTCTCGACTCAACAAGAGTTTATGGAGCTCCATCCAAGTGCCAGGCACAGAGTTCAGGCCTGTAGAGGACCATGAGATGGGAATGAGTCTCCAGAATTCTACAATCTCTTAGGAGACAAGACAAGCATGCAAATATCTATAATGCACCCAAGGTAACATAATAAGAGGTCCACCAGAGAGTGAAGCACACAGAGTTTCACATGTGGTGTTCAGTGTTCATCTCACCCAGCGTGAGACAGTACAAGGCAAGGATTAAGAGAATGCTAGGGTTTGGTGATGTAGAGGTTAAGAGCTATGGCTGCTAACCAAAAGGGGCAGTTCGACTATGTCCTATAAGGTAGCTGAGTCGGAATCGACTCGACGGCAGTGGGTCTGTTTTGGTTTTTGAGGGTTCAAATTATCGACTTGTGACATTGGGTAAGTTACTGAACCTCTCTGTGCCTCAGTTTCCTCATCTGTAAAAATGAGCACAGAAAGAGTGCCTACCTCATGGGGTGGTGTGAGGATGAGATGAATTAATACAAGTAAAGCTCCCACAAAGCTCAGCAACTGGCACATAGTAAAAAAAAAAAAAACTTGCCATCAAGACGGCTCCAACTTACGGCAACCCCATGTACGTCTAAGTAGAACAGTGTTCCATACGGTTTTTAAGGGCTTGTTTTTTCGAGTAGATCACAAGGCCTTTGTTCTAAGGCACCTTGGCTAGCAGTCAAGTGCACTAACCATTTGGCCCACACAGGACATAGTAAACAAACAAACAAAAAACCATTGTCACCCAGTAAATTCTGACTCATAACGACCCTATAGGACAGAGTAGAGCTCCCCTATAGGGTTTCCAAGGCTGTAATCTTTACAGAAACAGACTGCCACATTCTTCTCCCACGCAGCAGCTGGTAGGTTCTAACTGCCAACCTTTCGGTTAGCAGCCAAACTCTTTAGCCACTGTGCCAGCAGGATTCCTTCAGGGCATAGTAAGTGCTCAATAATTATCTGCTTTTATCAGTGTTAATATTATTATTAGCTACACAAAGGGAAAGTCTTCAACCCCATTGTTGGGTTTTTTTGCGGGGGGGATTTGTTTTTACAAAGTCGTATCCACATACCATTTTCAGACTGTATCACCTGACCTTTCGGCAGCCCCTGTAGAATTCTCTAGCGGGTAGCTGAATGGGGCTCTTATAGATTTCAGTATGTAGTGGTCATTGCTTTCCTGCCCTCCAACATTTTAACAGATTGCTATTGTTTTCTCTGTCTGTGGAGCAAGAGGAGGGAGTACAATTTTCCAAGTGAAATCAATGCACAGAGCAAGGAACTCATGCCTCCTTCCCAAGGACAGAGCCCTGCCAGCTGCCGCGCGTCCCCCCTTCACACGAGCAGCCCCTCCAGTTTATGTCTCCCAGCGGGACAGTAATTTTCAGTTCAGGCCGAAAGGCTTTGTTTAAATGTGACGCTTATGTGGTAATAGAGCGTATTGCAGGGGTTATTTTTTCTGAGGGTCAATGTTGAATTTAGTCGCAAAATAAACAACTCTATCCTCTTCCGTCCTCTCAGAGTTGTGGGTGGGATCGAAAAGGGTGGAGGAGACCAGAGGCAGAGGATGAAGCAGAGGAAAGGAGGAGTCAGGGGAAGATCTGGGGTAGAGAAGAGAAGGGAAGAAGAATAAAAGGTACCAGTGTCCTCCACAGATGAGACGAATCTGCCTCCTTCCTTCCAGAATGATTTCAAAAATAACAATGGTAACCATTTACTGAGAGTTAGCTGTGTGCCAAGCTATGAGCTAAGTGTGTTACCGATGTGACCTCATTCAAATTCATAAAAAACTCTCTGGAGCATATACGAATGTCCCCATTTTAAAGATGAGGAAACTGAGGCTTAGAGAAGTAACATGCCCCAAATCACACAGTTAGTAGCCTGGACAGATGGGAATCTAAGTCTCTATGACTCCACTGACCATTCTCTGTCTAATATCCCATGGGGCCGGTAATTGAGGGATGCTCAGGAATGGGGCTGTGGAGGGGAGAATCATGTGACCACATATTCCAAAGTAAGAGTTGGTATAGAGCTTGACCATGCTGTAGCAAAGACGTGTAGTGTCTGATACAGAGTCGGCCTCAGAATTTGTCAAATAAGTGGTTGCCGTAACGGGAGGATGAGGCTGAGGTAGGAGGCAGCAAGACAGGTAAGAGGTTATGAGACATGTCACTTAGAACAGGTCTTGGGAAGCATGACCCACTGAAGAGTGAGAGGAGAGGGGTGGGGCACCAGGAAGAGAGGAGCCAATGATCACCCTCTAGCAGTGTGCCTCGAAATCATGGGATGCTGCACAGACAGACCCAAGGAATCTTTTCGTGTGCTGGGCAGAGGAAAGCGTGTCATAGGAGCCCTACAGTTGTGCAAATCCTCGTGCGACCACCCAGGTGTCCCCAAGCAGTGGTGCTGGACTGTTAGCATGGAGGGGTCTCCAAATTTTCCAGCACTCCTTTAAGAAATTTTTTTTAAAAAGGCTTGTGTTTTCTTTCCAGGAACCTAGCTTGAAACCACTTCTCTGCCAGAAGTTCTCTCCAGGAATTCTTGCCTGTGGATGGATGTTCTTCTTCCCAGTCATGTTATGGTGTGAACACCCCCCATCTTGAGGCAGACTGAATTGGGGAAAATTGGGAGTCTGGACTATCTCACCAATCTGTCTCCAAAGAGACAAGAAGAATGGTGGAGATGCGGAGACCTCAGACAAAATTAGACAATATGGACGCTAAGCTTCCTCAGCCGGAATGTGGTAAGAACTTAAAAACCAGTCCTTTGTCACTTCAAGCTATTGACGTAGCTTGGGGCTTGTTGATGTATATTACTCATGTTCTTGCTCATCCCATGAAAGTAAAGAAATAGGGGATAAATATCAGTTCAAAAAAAGACTAATGACTGGTGACGTGGTGCATGAGCGGCCAAGCAATCACGATGCAAAACCGAAAAAGTCAAAAGTCGACTCTTATTAAAGCATCACAGTCCGCATTAATGTGACAGACCAGAATAACTCTGAGGGAGCCATTATGGTCCATTACGAAAATAACATTCATTTGCAAAATGAGGAACATACCAAAATGCAAGTTGTTCCAGTTCTCCCAGCTAAATTACACATTAAGCATGCAGACTTCCTCTTCTAACATTTTGAAATGGTTTAATATGCACTCTGGCTGGCCAGGGCATGGATTTTCTAAGACTGCATTAATAAACAGCCCCAAAGGTGAAGCCTGGAAAAACGAGGACTGATTGCCAGGGAGACATCAGCCCTACTGGGGTGTCAATCAGGTGAGCATGACTGTGTTTTGGAATTTCTCCTAGGGTGGCAGCACTCACACCAGGAGGCTGCTGGCTTCATGCAAGAGTTCATTGGCTGCTCACCACCAATGGTCAGTCAGTTGGTTAGAGACTGGGGATGAAGAGTAGTGGACGTTTGTCGTTTTTGCCTTCCGAGCATTCACTCATGCCCTCTTCTGTTGACAGTTGCCTGAAGCTCCTTTGGGGAACCATTTCTTCCCCATCCTCAGAAAAAAAAAAAAAAAAACAGTCACAGTTGAGTCGATGCCAACTCATGGCAATTCCATCGGTTGCAGAGGAGAACTATGTGTGCTCCTTAGGGTTTTCAATGGCCGATTTTTCAGAAGTAGATCACCAGGCCTTTCTTCCAAGATGCCTCTGGCTGCACTCAAACTACCATCCTTTCGGATGGTAGATGAAACTTAAGAATGATAACTAACATGTGTTAACTTCTTGCCATGCGCCAAGCACTGGTCTAAGTATTTTACACATATTATACACATTTAATCCTTATAACAACTCTATGATATAAGTACTCTTATTATTCCCATTCTAGACATGTGTCAGCTAAAATAGAGATAAATAAATAACTTTCCCAAGGCAAAATAGCTCTTAAGTGGCAGAACCAAGATACTAATCCAGCAGTCGGCATCTGGTGCCATGGTCCTAATCACTAGTAGTTGTGGTGGGGCTGACCTCTTCCCCAACTCCAGGAATAAACTCATCAACTAGGTCTGGCCAATCTGAGTGCCATATTTGTAAGTGATTGGTTCAGAGAGGGGCATATCACCCAAGCTAGGCCCACCTTGTCCTCTCAGTGCTAGCCCAAGGGTGGTTTATGCTTGAGCAATGGGGAAATCATTTTTTCTCTGTTCCTTTGGTTGTTTGTTTCTACTGAGCCTGAATCTGAGTCAGGGAAGCCACCAGGGTCATGAACTACTGTGTGGAGAGAACCTAAGAATGAAGCCAGTGAAAACAGAATCAAAGCTAAGAGGGTCTTGATAGCGTTACTTGAATCCCTGAAGTTATTACACTGTCTGAATTTTTCTGTCACATAGGCCAATCAATTCTCTTTTTTACTTAAGCTAGTTTCAGTTGAGTTTTCTGATATTTGCAACATAAAGAATCTTAACAAAATTTGAAAATGAATAGTGGTGATGGTTGCACAGCATAATGGACCTAATTATTATCACTAAATTATGCATGTAAAAAATGTTGAGTTGACAAATGTTTGCTTGTATCTATGCTTGTTGTGTACCTCGAATTGATTCTGACATATATCTGTACTTAGCACACACACAGAGGCAAAAAAAAGGAAACCCTAATACAGAAATTGCGGGTTATTCTAAGAATAATACTTTCCATTTATGTAGCACTTTACAATTAACATTTTTATGAACATTACCTTGACATTACATTTATTTATTCACCCATTCTATCAATAAATAAACATTCACTGTTCATCTAATTACAATCACTGGTATAAGCCATGGGGATCCCCTCCCCCACCTCTCCTAGGCACAATTAGTTGCCACAACTTTGTGCCTTTCACTCTTGCAGCATTTGCCGTAATTACTGTATTTGCTTATGTACAACTTAGTAAAGTATAAGCTCCTCTGAGTTAGAGATTTCTTTATCCAGGGACTCCCAGTGACAACCTGGGTCCCTGGCACCTACTCATTCATTCCTTTAACAATACCTATTAACACTTTTTGTGCCTTAGTTACCATGCTGGGTACTATGGAACTAGTTGGCTTCTTTGGTGGTATGCAACAGAAAACAACTCTGGCTACCTTATGCAGAAATGAGATTTCTGAAGGGATATCAGGTAGTCCAGAGAATAGTAAGCAAGTTGAGAGAATCAATTCATGGTAAAATGGATGGGCAGGAACTAAGGGAAGCTGTACAGCCCAAGCATAGTCAAGGTGACACCTTAGAAGATAAAGGGTGTCAATGCAACCACCACTTGACAACTAAATGGCCAAGGCCACTGGAGTGAATGATAAACCATCCCTGCTTCTCTGCATCACTAGCTCCAGATTCAGTGATCCGGTGGGAGCATCGAATTGGCTGAACTCAGGTCGCATGCTGTGCCCTGGCTGCCAGGAAGTAAACAAGGAGTATCTGACTTTCTGATCTTCTTGTTGAAGGCAAAGCACTGCCTCCTTCTGAAACTCACACCATAACAGGTTCCCCAAACATTTCTTGGGGGCCAACAAATGACAATTTTCTACTAGAAATGGTGTACGAAACAAAAAAAGAGAGATACGATCAACACAGTCTTTGCCCTCATAGAGCTTATAGACAACTAAGGAAGAGAACCACTAATTAATTAGGCAAGAAACATCCAGTTGCAGCTGTGATGAATACAATGAAGGATGAAAGAATGAGATGCTATGAGTGTGTTCAATTATCCATTGCTATGTAACAACAACAACAAAAAAAACACCTTTGTGGCTTAACATGAAAATTTATTTTTGTCTCCCATGGTTTTGTGGGCTGACTGTGCCTGCTAGACAGTTCTCACTTGGGTGCTATAATGCAGCTGCCAAATGACTGCTGGAGCTGGAGCCACATGGAGGCTGAACTGGGCTGGATGTTCAGGATGGTTCATTCACATGATTGGCAGTTGGTGCTGTCAGCAGAACCTCAGCTGGGGCTTTTGACCAGATCACCTACCCATGACCTCTCCATGTGGCTTGGTCTTCTCAAAGCATGGTGGCTGGATTCCAAAAGGTACAAGCATTCCAAGAGGTCCAGGTAGAAACTGTAGGACTTATGACTTCACAAGTCACACAACGTTACTTCTGTCACTTTCTACTGGTCAAAAAACGAGTCATAGGGCAGGTCTAGACTCAAAGAGAGAGACCCAGAAAAAAGTGAATGAATGCTAGAAGTGTGGTTCATTGGGGATCATCTTTGGAGACTAGCTCCCACAAAGAGTATATCATAGAGAAAGCTGACCCAGTATGAGCGGTCAGGGAAGGTTTCCAAGGAAGTACTCATTGATCTGAGAGATAAGTAGGAGTTAGCAAGGTAAAGACAAGAATAAGGATGTTTCAGGCAGAAGGAACAGACTATGCAAAGGCCCTGTAACATTAAGATGCATGGCAAATTTAAGTACATAAGAAAAAGGCAAGTTTGACTGACATGCAGAGACTAAGGCAGGATGTGGGGCAAGATAAGGCAGAGAAATTTGGGTAGGGACCAGTTATTTAAGCACTTCTGTGGACCTGGACCTGTTGTGTCAAGTTGACTCTGACTCGCGACTCTGTTGTTGTGGTTATTGTTGTTAGATGCCATCAAGTCAGTTCCAACTCATGTAGACCCTATGTACAACAGAATGAAACACTGCCAGGTAGTGTGCCATCCCCGTGATGGTTGCTATGCTTGAGCCCATTGTTGTAGCCACTATGTCAATCCATCTCATTGAGGGTCTTACTCTTCTTCGCTGACTCTCCACCCTACCAAGCATGATGTCTTTCTCCAGGGACTGATGCATCCTGACAACATGTCCAAAGTATGTAAGACGAAGTCTTTCCATCCTTGCTTCCAAGGAGCATTCTGGCTGTACCTCTTCCAAGACAGATTTATTTGTTTTTTTGGCAGTCCATGGTATATTCAATATTCTCCACCAACACCGTAACTCAAGGGCATCAATTCTTCTTTGAACTTTCTTATTCATTGTTCAACTTTAATGCATATGAGGCAATTGAAAATACCGTGGCTTGGGTCAGGCTCACCTTAGTCCTCAAGGTGACATCTTTGCTTTTTAACACCTTAAAAAGGTCTTTTGCAGCAGATTTGCCCAATGCAATAGGTCATTTGATTTCCTGACTGCTGCTTCCATGAGCGTTGATTGTGGATCCAAGTAAAATGAAATCCTTGACCACTTCAATCTTTTCTCCATTTATCATGATGTTGCTTATTGGTCCAGTTGTGAGGATTTTTGTTTTCCTTATGTTGAGATGTAATCCATACTGAGGGCTGTAGTATTTGATCTTGATCAGTAAGTGCTCCAAGTCTTTTTCACTTTCAGCAAGCAAGGTTGTGTCATCTGCAGGTTGTTAATGAGTCTTCGTCCTTGATGCCCCGTTCTTCTTCATATAGTTCTGCTTCTTAGATTATTTGATCAGCATACAGATTGAATAAATATGGTGAAAGGATACAACCCTAATGTACACCTTTTCTGGCTTTATTTTTTTTCCTCTTTTTTATTTTTTCAAAATAAATTATTATTTTCTATAAATTTTTGATCTGTGGAATGTAGAACATTTTCTTAATAAACTTTTTTATGCCAGTAGACCTAGATGTCCTCCAAAACTATAGTCCCCAAGCTCCAGCCCCAGCACCTTTCCTGACTTTAAACCATGCTGTATCTCCTTGTTCTGTTAGAACGACTGCCTCTTGGTCTATATACAGGTTCCTCATGCACAATAAAGTGTTCTGGAATTCCCATTCTTTGCAATGTAATTTATAATTTGTTATGATGCATACAGTCAAATGCCTTTGCATAGTCAATAAAACACAGGTTAACATCTTTCTGGTATTTTCTGCTTTCAGCCAGGATCCGTCTGACATCAGCAATGATATCTCTTGTTCCACATCCTCTTCTGAGTCTGGCTTGAATTTCTGGCCTTTCCCTGTCGATGTACTGCTACAACTGCTTTTGAATGATCATAAGCAGTTTGTTTGTTTGTTTGTTTGTTTGTGTTTCTTATGCTCTAGGATAGAGTAAAACTTCCCCCATAGGGTTTCCAAGAGTGTAAATCTTTACAGAAGCAGACTGCCACATCCTTCTCCCACAGAGATGCTGGTAGTTTCGAACTGCTGACCTTTAGGTTAGAAGCCGAGAACTTAACCATTGCACCACTAGGGATCTTTAAATTCATCTATAAAAAAAGGCCATGTTAAATAGCTTCCTCTTTATTATAAGAATGGAGTGCCTGGGTGGTTCAAGTGGATAACACGCTCAGCTGCTAACCAAAATGTTGGTGGTTCAAGTCCACCCAGAGGTGCCTCGGAAGAAAGGTCTGATGTTCTACTGTTGAAAAATCAACCATTCAAAACATCATGAAGCACAGTTTACTCTGACATATGTGGTGTGGCAGTGAGTCGGAATCAATTCGACAGCAACTGCTGACGGTGGTGGATCATAAGGGTAATGGGAATATTTTAACAAGGTCTTCACAATATATCTGCAAACTAAATGAATGAGTGAATGACTTCATTTCATTCTACAAATATCTATTGAACATTGAATATGGACCAGAAATAGTAAGTGCTACGAATAAAATCCACCACTGGTCTGTCAGTTTGTTGTACTGTGGTGGCTTGTGTATTGCTGTCATGCTGGAAGCTATGCCATCAGTATTTCAAATACCAGCAAGGTCACCCACGGTGGGCAGGTTTCAGTGGAGCTACCAGACTAAGACTAGGAAGAAGGACCTGGCAGTCTATTTCTGGGAAAAAAAAAAAAGGCCAGTGAAAACTTTATGAATAGCAGCAAACATTTTCTGATATAGTGCCAGAAGATGAGTCCCTCAGGTTGGAAAGCACTCAAAACACAACTGGAGAAGAGCTGCCTCCTCAAAGTAGAGTCCACCTTAACGATGCAAATGGAATAAAGCTTTCCGAACCTTCATTTACTAATGTAGCATGACTCAAAATGAGAAGACACCTGCAAACATTCCATTAATACTCATAATGTAGAATGCACAAAGTATGAAACTAGGAAAATTGGAAGTCATCAAAAATGAAATGCATAAGAATCAATAGTCTTTAGTGAGGTGAAATGGACTGGTATTTGCCATTTTGAATCAGACAATCATCTGGTGTAATATGCCAGGAATGACAAGTTGAAGAAAAACAGCATCCCATTCATCATCAAAAAGAGCATTTCAAGATCTGTCCTGAACAACAATGCTATCAGTGATAGGATAATATCCATACACCTACAAAGAAGACCAGTTAATACAATTATTATTCTAATGTGAAAAATGAAGAAACTGAAGATTTTCAGAACATTTGTGGTCTGAAATTGATCAAACATGTAGTCAAGATGCATTGTTAACTATTGGTGATTGGAATGTGAAAATCAGAAACAAAGAAGGATCAGCCATTCGAAATATGGCCCTGGTGATGGAAATAACACTGGAGAGTGCATGATAGAATTTTGCGAGACTTATTCATTGCAAACACCTTTTTTTTAACAACTTAAATGGTGGTAATACATGTGGACCTTGCCAAATAGAATATACAGGAATCAAATTGACTACATCTGTGGAAAGAGACTACAGAAAAGCTCAATATCATCAGTCAGAACAAGTCCGGGGGCCACCTACAGAACAGACTATCAGTTGCTCAAGTTCAAGTTGAAAATGTAGAAAATTAAAACAAGTCCATGAGAACCAAAGTACAAGCTTGATTATACCCTACCTGAATTTAAAGACCATCTCAAGAATAGATTCGAAGCATTGAACATTAATGCCAAAGATGAGATGAGTTGTGGGATACATGAAAAAAGTAAAAGGTCATTTAGAAGACAGGAAAGAAAGAAAAGACCAAAACAGATATCAGAATAGACTCTGAAACTTGCTTTTGAATGTAGAGCAGCTAGAGCAAATGGGAGAAATGATGAAGTAAAAGAGCTGAACAGAAGATTTCAAAGGGTGACTTGAGAAGACAAAGTATTACAATGAAATGTACAAAGACCTGGAGTTAGAAAACCAAAAGGGAAGAACATGCTCAGCATTTCTCAAGCTGAAAGAACTGAAGAAAAATTTCAAGTCCCAAGCTCCAGTACTGAAGGATTCTATGGGCAAAATATTGAAAGATGCAGGAAGCATCAAAAGAAGTTGGAAAGAATACACAGAGTCACTGTACCAAAAAGAGTTGGTTGACATTCAACCATTTCAGGAGGTAGCATATGACAAAGAACCGATGGTATTGAAGGAAGAAGTCCAAGCTTCATTGAAGGCACTGGCAAAAAACAAGGCTCCAGGAATTGATGGAATACCAATTGAGATGTTTCAACAAACGGATGCAGCGCTGGACATTCTTACTCATCTATGCCGAGAAATTTGGAAGACAGCTACCTGGCCAAATGACTAGAAGAGATCTATATTTGTGCCCATCCCAAAGAAAGATGATCCAAAAGAATGCAAAAATTATCAAACATTAATATCATGTGGAAGTAAAATTTTGCTGAAGAAAATTCAAAAGTGGTGGCAGCAGTACATCAACAGGGAACTGTCAGAAAAATCAAGCCAGATTCAGAAGAGGACATAGAACAAGGGATATCATTGCTGATGTCAGAAGGATTTTGGCTGAAAGCAGAGAACACCAGAAAGCTGTTTACCTGTGTTTTATTGACTATGCAAAGGCATTCAGCTGTGTAGATTATAACAAATTATGGATAAAATTGCAAAGAATGGGTACTCCAGAACACTTAACTGCTCATGAGGAACTTGTACAAAGACGAAGAGGCAGTCATTTGCACAGATATTGTGTGGTTTAAAATCAAGAAAGGTGTGTGTCAGGGTTGTATCATTTCACCATACTTATTCAATCTGTATGCTGAGCAAATAACCCAAGAAGCAGAACTATATGAGAAGAATGTGGCATCAGGATTGAAGGAAGACTTATCAACAACAACCTGTGATATGCAGATGACACAGCTTTGCTTAATGGAAGTGAAGATGACTTGAAGCACTTACTGATGAAGATCAAATACTACAACCTTCAGTGTGGATTACATCTCAACATAAAGAAAACAAAAATCCTCACAACTGGACCAATAAGCAACATCATGATAATTGGAGAAAAGATTGAAGTGGTCAAGGAGTTCATTTTACTTGGATCCACAATCAATGCCCATGGAAGCAGCAGTCGAGAAATTAAACGATGTATTGAATTGGGCAAATCTGCTGCCAAAGACCTTTTTAACGTGTTAAAAAGAGAAGATGTCACCTTGAGGACTAAGGTGAGCCTGACTCAAGCCAGGGTATTTTCAATTGCCTCCTATGCGTGTGAAAGCTAGACAATGAATAACGAAGACAGAACAAGAATTGATGCCTTTGAATTAAGGTGTTGGTGAAGAAAGTTGAATATACCTGGGACTGCCAGAAGAACAAATAAATCTGTGTTGGAAGAAGTACGGTCAGAATGCTCCTTTGAAGCAAGGATGGCAAGACCTCGTCTCAAATATTTTGTACATTATTATTGGTAAAGTAGAGGATCAGTGAAAGAGAGGAAGACTTAACGAGACGGATTGACACAGTGGCTGCAACAACGAGCTCAAGCATAGCAATGATTGTGAGGATGGTGCAGGACCAGCCAGTGTTTTGTTCTGTTGTATATAGGGTCTCTATGAGTCAGAGCCAACTTGATGGCACCTAGCAACAACAACAACATGAATAAAATCAACTTCATAGAAGTGAATGAAGATGGGGGATTTGGGGCTTGTTTGGACCAGGTGTTAGGGGAGGCATCTCTGAGTATTTGATGTTTGACTAAAGACTTAAATGATAAGAAGGTGCCAGTTGTACAAAGTTCAGAGGGAGATGCATCTGTAGTAGATGAACACAGCAAATGCAAAGGCACTGTGGTGGGAGTGAGCTTGGTATGGTCTAGGAAGAGAAAGAAGGCCAGTGTGACTGGAGCACTACACTCCTTATAGGGAAGAATTCAAAGCTGGCTTTCTATAAATGGCAGGGGCACCAGCAATATGTTCATATCAAGGACAGCCCATCACCAGGGCTGCAGCTTCGGCAACTCCGGAATGTCTCTTCCTGCTAGAATGTTTGGAATGCTCTTTCTCTCTGGCCTGGCCTTGCCTGTCTTCGGCTATGAGACTCATCTATCATCATGTACTTCCAAAGCTCAACAGCCCCCAAGGAAGCAATTTGGCACAACATTCAAAGAACCTTAAAGATGTTCATGCTCTCTGATTCAGTGATTCCCCATCGAGGGATCCAGCCAAAGGAAAGAATCATAAATATGGGAGAAGATTATTCCATGAGGAAGCTCATCCCAGCATGATTGATTGTAATGAAAAAGTGCTGGTAAATCAAATATTCAACCATAGAGAAAAGTTTAACTAAATTAATGTACATCTCCGAGATGTGAGCACTAAAAACTATGTTCCTGAAGGACTAAAGTAGCATCAGGAAATGCTGGTGTTATAATGGTAAGATTAAATGCTCGTGTTATAGCAGGAAGATTAAAAAGCAGGATATAAAATAGTAGATATGTGATTTCCACAATTATTTTAAAAATCACATGCAGGAAAAATACTGACAGGAATAATTTCTTTATGGAGAAACTGCGAGTGATTCATTTTTTTGTCTTGTTCATATTCCTTCTACTTTCTGTAATGAGCATTGCTACTTTTGGGATGGAAATAAATTTTATCTCCTTTAAAAAAAAAAAAAAAAACACAGCATTGGCTCCCCACTGCCTTTACGATCACATGTAAATGCCTTATCAGGCTCTCAAGGCCCTTCACAATCTGACCGCAAATTACCTTTTCTACTTTTTTTTATTCATTTTTTCCTGTATTCTAAGATTTATATACATATATACCATAATTCATTGTACTAGCTAACACAAGTTTTGCCCTCTCCCCCAGAAAACAATCCTTTTCAATAATAACCATTTGCACAAGCTATCCTTTTCCCTGGTGGAGTAGTGGTTAAGTACTAAGGCTGCTAACCAAAAGGTCGGCAGTTCGAATCCTCCAGGAGCTCCTTGGAAACTCTATGGGGCAGTACTACTCTGTCCTATAGGATTGCTATGGGTCGGAATCAACTCAACGACAGTGGGTTTGTTTTCTCTTGTTTGGTTTGGTTTGGTTTATCCTTTTCCTACCCCAGGCTTAAGGAAGGAAGGTGGGAGAGAGAAAGGTCTATCCAACCTCCATTTCCTCTCATCTGCCTAAACTCTACCATCTTTCAACATTCACCCTAACACACTCATCCTCCAGAAAGCTCTCCTTGGCCACACTGTCCCTCACTGAGCCCCTCTTTTCTAGTAGTCTACAGCATTACCTTCTTTGTCTATTGAGCTCATATTTGGGGCTAAACATACCTGGCCTTAAATTGCCCTACAGAGGCCAGGTCCATGTCTCGTTCCCTATATGAGTCATTAGCTCCTGAGAGAGCTTTCTTGGCTTCCATAACCACCCCCTCTTGGCCCCTAGCATACCACCATCTTGTTGTCTCCTGAGAGTAAAATCAGTGTGTTGCCTAAATGCTTGTTCCATAAACGAATAAATGGATGACTCAGTTTGAGTAAGTCTCAGAGACAGAACAGGATTTTGGGAGATTTCACTACACATCTAGCTCAGGCCCCATTCTTGACCAGGATGTCTTTCTCTAACAGAGTTCTCCCACTCTTCCTTCCCTCTCCTCCCCACCCACCATCACCACTTACTATCTCCAGCTCATACAGATGCAAAACCAGGGTTGGAAGCATCAGAGGGGACCCTGCACATAAACTCCACATACACCAGCCTTCTCAAGAAAGGACCTTTTTGTTTTCTTTCCCATCAGCACCAGGAAGTTATGAACCGTGCCTTTTTTTTTTTTTTTTTTTTCTTTTTTTGAAGTAAGCCTAAGGTTAAGGTAGAGAAATCCTAGTTCACACCACAGAAGTGCTTTCTGTGGAAGCAGCTTTCTGCTGGTTTTGAGCACATCCATACCAAAGAGCATGTGGCACGGTTTTGGTAAACTCCTCATCTTCCTGCCAAAAACACAGAGGTGCCCAGCCCGCCTTTGTGCTCCACAGCAATCACCTCCAAGAGCCCTTCTCACTCTGCTGAGTAATTACTGGTTTGCTTGCACCTTTGAGCTCTTTGAACACCCAGGGCTGCATCCTACTTGCCTTTGTTTACTCAGCACCAAGAACAGTGCCCATGAGTTGTGTGCTTGTGCTTGTGCAGTGAGTGAATGAATGGAATATAAAGGCCTCTGAAAGCTCAGAAATGGTAGCTCCCAACTAGGGAGTCTCAGAGTAAAATTACTAGCTTATGCCCTTTATCGGTTCCCTAGGGCCTCCGTAACAAATGATCACAAACTTGGTGGCTTAAAACAACAGAAATGTATTATCTCACAGTTCTGGGGGTCAGAAATCCAAAATTAAGATGTCAGCTGAGCTGTGCTCCATCCGGTTTCCCGAGGCTCCAGGAATTCCTTGGCTTGTGGCTGCATCACTCCACAAACCTCTATGTTCACATGACCTTCTCTTCTCTCCATGTGTTTCTCCTCTGTATGTTGCTCATAAGCACGCTTGTCATTGGATTTAGTATCCATCTAGATAACCCAGAATGATTTCATCTTGAAATCCTTAATGTACGTAATTACATCTCCAAAGAACTTTTTTTCCAAATGAGGATCCATTCACAGGTTCTGGGGATTAGGGTGTGAATATATTTTTGAGGGGCTGCCATCCAACTCAGTACATGTGCCTTTTAGGGTAGGGCTATATCTTATTGTCATTTACTCCAGCTCTTAGGATATAGTTGATTTTTTAAATGGGATGAATGGATGGACGGATGGGCAGATGGGCGGTTGGGTAGATGGATGGATGGACAGATGGATGGGTGGATGTTCTGTCAACACCCTCAACCCCTAGCACACTTACTTAGTGCCTGTTAGCAAAATGTGGCCAGAAACGGTTGGTTTCTCCCAAGTTGTGATGCCATCTCTTGGGAAATTTTATCCACCACCTAAGACTGATGTTCCTAGAATTACATGCACACTATCCCTCCATCATATTCCTTCTAACATAAAGCACTGAAACAGCCATTTAAAGAAAGGATAGATTACTTTACACAGATAGCTTAGTGTACGAACTGCATAAGTTCCTAACACGTAATCAATGTTTGTTGAATTGAGTCATATAAATCTAATGCAATTCCACAAACCTTGATTATGCATCTGAATTTTGCCCACATAATTTTCCTGAATAAAATATTCCTTTTCCTGGGCAAACAACCTGAGATCAACAACCCAAGCTGTTGTCTAATGAATCCTAAGTTTTCTTAAAGTCATCTCTACAGCATAGCACAACATTTATGTCCATCTTCCTAATTTTGGCTGGCCCCTCAGGTTAAAGGGTGCATAGATAGTTGTTGTCTTTCTTATTCTTGCTCTTTTCAGTTGTTGTCAAGTCTGCTCCAACTCATGGCGATTCCACATACAACAGAAGGAAATGTTGCCCGTTCCAGCATCATCTTCATGATGGTTGATAGGCTCAGATCCATTGTTGTGACCAATGTGTATTTTGAGTACCTTCCAACCTAGGGGGCTCATCTTCAAGCACTATACCTGAAAATATTCTGTTGTAATTAATCCATAGGGTTTTCAGTGGCCAATTTTTGGGAGTGTATCACCAGAGTTTTCTTTCTAGCCTGTCTTAGTCTGGAGCCTCCACTGAAACCTCTCCACCATGGGTGACCCTGCTAGTATTTGAAATAATGGTAGCATAGCTTCCAGCATCATAGCAACACATAAGCCACCACAGTATGACAAACTGTGTTGGTGGTCATAAACAATAGCATAATCAAAATCAATCTACATTTAAATCGTTGCTGATCCAGACCCAGCAACATGATGGTCAATTCACATTTGACTCTTGAGAGAGTACAGAAGGACATAAGGAGCCCTATGCCATTCTTTGTAAAGAATGACACTATTTTGGGATAGGTTTTCCAATGAGGAACACTTGTGTAGAACCCAAGGACATAGGTATCAGGCAAAGCTGGTGCGTCACTCGTAAATGTGTGAGCAATGGGCATTTTTGGCTCGGCCTGACACACCCTGCGTACACAGCTATTTTGGCAGCTTGAATCCCAGCGTCCATAGAGGACAGAACAAACTCAAGTTAACCCTAGTTACCTCCTTGGGCTCTGCTCTTGGGGAAGGAGTCAGCCAGGCAGACAGCTGCCACTTCAAATTCCACTCCCCGGGAACAATACACTTATTTTTGGAAAGAGGGAAAAACAAAGGAGAACAGAGCAATGCCGACAAATATACACTTGCTTTTCTATTTATGCAAAGCCTCTACCCCTTTATCGCCTCAGTTACCAGTTGTTTAGAGCTGCCATAGAATATAGACTTGTAAATAGTCACTGGCCCCTATCCCCACAGAGTACCGCGGGTCAGTGTCCGGAACAGTCCATCCCATCACTGTAAAGAGCTGTGTAAATAACAGGATTATTTCCATGACGG
This sequence comes from Elephas maximus indicus, assembly GCF_024166365.1. NCBI lineage: Eukaryota > Metazoa > Chordata > Mammalia > Proboscidea > Elephantidae > Elephas > Elephas maximus. The sequence goes on along the minus strand of NC_064837.1, from coordinate 37,514,989 downwards.
GCTGCTGGCCCACATGGTCGCAATTAATGCTCCTATACAACAAATACTCTCTTTGGCCCCCTTCTCTGTAAGAGCCACTCTCTATAGCAATAGTATCCTAATTATGGTCTCTTCATCATACCAGAAAAAAGAGGAGGGAAAGGAAAACTCCCTTCCCCCCATTATTTTTGCCCTCACTTTTCTATATCCCTACGTTCATTTCTTCCCATAACATTGCAAACATCATTTTAATCATAAATTTTTTTTTTTTATAAAATATAATCCCACAAGAAAAATTCACTGGTTTAAATAAATAAATAAAAATAAGAAAAGGCAAGACAAAGAGAAACTTAAAAACAGCAACTCCACAAGGGTAAGGACTATGCCTATGCTCTTACCACTGAATCTACTAACTGAGCACACCTAGTGAGTCCTGGTACATGGTCATCCTTAAATTAAGCAGTTACTGAATAATTGGAATAAATGCATCAATTATCAAATAATTGAGTGGAGGAAAAGAGTTGATGCAAAAGCATATACATTACGTTTTCCTTCTTCCACTGCTTGGCTCAGAATTCATTTTGTCAAGTGCTAATTGACTCTTAGGAAAAGGATGTAAAATTGACGTTTACTGAACACCTACTATGTGCCAAGTACTTTGACATGAGATCACACATAAAGCCATACAGTGACACTGTTTGATAAATCATACATATATGTGGAGAGAGGTTAAGTAACCTGCCTATGGATGTGGGAATCTGAACCCAGGCCTGACTGGCTACAGAGCCAGGCAAATTTCTCCTTACCCTGCTGCCTCTCTGGAGATGATCAGGGTATGTCAGCTTCATCATTGTCTCAGTTCCTAGGGTGGGACTGTGATTTACTAAGTCTCACCATAACTGAATTTGACTACAACAAATCCGTTGGGACAATCAGAGGAACTCTTCACAATAAGGTCTTAACCTGAAATGCATAAAGCTAAAAGGCAGTTAAAAAAAAAAAGATATTAGCTCCATTTTGTTTACCCCCTGTAGGATTTTTAAAGACCAGTTGCCTGAGAAGTTAGAATCACATATTTATCACTTATTAACTAGCTTCCCCCTCAAGATTTTGAGCAATTAGAAAGCAGGGACTATACGTTTTATTTACTATTTAAACCTAGTACTAAGCACCATACTTTGGAACTCAATATTTAATGAATGGAAGAGATGATGATAGACTCCTCATTGGGTAGACTTCTGTTTCCGTGGACTAAGACTCCGGGTAGGCTGGGATAATATGGATGAGACTGTGGGGCTTTGGTGAATCAAGGCATGGTTCTGGGAAGCAGCTGGAGAAAATGGATTAAGACTATGGAGAATTATTCTCTCCCACTCAGCTATGTTTCACATTCCTCCCACATTAAAGGCCTCAAATCAGATGGAAAATAGCATTTACTCAAAATGAAAGCCCTTTTTAGCTGTAGCCCAACCTCCTCCAGTTTCCCAAACACCCACATGGCAGCTCCTATCATCAGGATTCTGTAAAGGAACCTTGACCCACCTGGAAGGACTGAGTCTTCAGAGACTCAGGAACCTGAGCCAAAGCCAATGAACTTTCAGAAGTGGAGATAAGCTTAAAAGAACTCATGCCTTGTTTGAAGCATGGCCTATGTAGACTGAAAGAAGTCTTCAAAATCCTCCTCATTTGTCATCTGAGAAAGTGATGCCTCAGGTCACCTAGCTCATTAGTACCAGAGCCAAGACTTGAACTCAGGTCTTCTGACTCTTCCTAGACCACAATTCTTTTTCCACCCCCAGAGGAAGGTATATGGCAGAGGGCCAACACAACATGAAGAAGGGAGCAGACAGTGCACAATCACCACCACCATGAAAGTAAGATGGACATTGGGGTTCTGACTTAAGTAGAGGACAAAGAGAGACGCGTGCGCATGCACATACACACATTCTCTGGGCCCTTAGGAAATTTGTGTATCCGGCCAGAGAGTGAGGACAAGGGAATGTTTAAGAGTGCTATCTCAGCCAGAAATAAGTGGCCCTCTTGAAGAGCATTGGAAGTGGAATGTTGAAGAGGAAATAGTACAGCCTTGGAGTCAATAACATAGATTTGAATCCTGGTCCTACTAGGTCTGCAACCTCTGACAAGTTACGTATTCTCTATGAGTCTCAGTTTTGTTATCTGTAAAATGTAAATGATACCTACCTCAGAGGGTTATTGTGATCGTCAAATAAGATCATGAACATAGAACATCTAAGAGAATTCTTGGCATATGGTTTGTATGTGATAACCCTTATCTTGACATCCACCTCCCTCCATCAGAATGGGAGACAGAAAGAGTGAATTTGTTTATATGAAAAATCCTGGCATGTGGAGAGGTCTATACTGTTATTTCAATCACCGTGACTGTAGGGCAGAACAAAAAGAAGACTTCCAAAATGTTGTTATCTTCAAACACTAAGTCATAGTTGTCTCCTAAGAGAAACTGGCACACCTATTGCCCCAGGAGAAGGGGAGAAGGGGGAGGAGCCTGAGGCAGCACATTTGGAGTCACATGAAGCTCACTCCAAGTCTCCCAGCTGACTGGACCACAACTGGGCTTCTGAACAAGGGTCCCCAATCCAGCATTGACTGCATGGACTCTCATAAAAGAAAGAGCTGGGTCAATCAGATTTTTTCTCCCTAGAATTTGAAATGACAAATACCAGTAGAGTGAGGCATTTAGCAGCAGAAAGTGAAAGATCATGAGACGGAAAGAGACTAAAGGGTCCCTGATGGATCATGAACAAGGTGAAGTTATGGGGGGAGGGGGCAGAAACTATGAAGTCAAGGAAGCATAAAGAACAGAGGGTGAAGAAGTCTGTTGGTAGGAGAGGAGACACAGGAGAGATGAGTCATGAGACGGTGGAACACCAGAGTCAAGATCCATACACTTCTGGGGCCAACATTCATGGAACCACCCAGGATTTCAAATGACCTTACAATTCCACTTTCTGTCTCTGTGTGGCCCAAATTCTGTTCAAATGCTTGATCTTCCCAAGGCCGGCTGATCAGCTTTTCCTGAGTTCTCATACACATGTAACCCTATGACAAACCTCTGAATAACTTGAATGAATCTCTGTTTTGGGGCCCAAAGAAGTCTGATTAAATCAACCTGCTTACTCTCTTTACCCTGGATTTCCTGGGATCAGTCCAATTTCATGAATTCGCCCTAATTCTTGAAGGGAATTCATTAAAACTATGAAGAAATATCATTTGACTTCCACACTTCTGTAAGTGTGTGTGTGTGTGTGTGTGTGTGTGTGTGAATAAATTCACAAATAAAAAAAGCCTGGTTTTTGGTTCAGGAACCATGGCTACCTTAATGATGTGCCAGGCAATTGGCTAGACACCAATAAGGGTGTGGAGGTGGGAGAAGGTGAACACACAGCTAGATAAGGCTTCTCCCCACACTGAAAAGTGCTTTCAGTTTTATTAATTCAAAAAACCCTAAAGAAAATCCTGAAGAAGAAGTAATATAAGTTTCATAAGGGGAGGGGTCATGTTTATATTTGTCTTACTCATTGTATATCACCAGCACCTGGCAGCAAGTCTGGAACTTAATAAGCACTCCAAAATATTAACTGAAAGAAGAAGAGGAGGAAGGGAGAAAAAAAGGTAGACAGGGAGAGGGGTCTGTAGCAGTCAGGAAAACATGCCTTAGAGATTCCGAGAGAGAGAAGTTCAAGAGGTCTGGGCCGAAGCTACAAGGCTTCATATGATCTAGTTTTTGTAATTCCAGAATGTCACTTTCACCCCCATTCTTTCAGCCAAGCAAGTCAGCTCAAATTCAAGGGTTGAGGAATGAAACTCCACTGCTCAATGGGAGGAGGAGCAAAGAATTTGCAGCCACCCTTAATCTGCTTCACCGTGATATAAACAAACAGTCTCCAAAGTTGGTTTAACACTCCAAGGATGCATACAACAACCCCCAGGACTGAAAGAAAATATTTAGCAATACTTGGTATTTTGAGGAGTCCCTGGGTGGTGCAAATGGTTTACGCACATAGATGATAATCAAAAGGTTGGCCTCTGATAACCAGAGGCACCTTGGGAAAAAAGCCTGACAATCTACTTCTGAAAAGTCAGCCACTGAAAACCTTGTGGAGCTCAGTTCTACTCTGACACATATAGAGTGGTCATGAGTCAGAATCAACTCAACGGCAACTGCTTTAATATTGTGGGTTTGGGTATACTTATTTTATCCTGAAAATAAATTATTTAAGCTTTATAATTATGTAAAGTCTAGATTGACAGTTGCTGTACTTGGTCCGTGTGTCAGGGGTAACAAAAAACAGCATGCCAGGCACACCAAGGGTAGATTGGGGCTCCCTAATACAGACAGCTGAAAGTGACATCCTCAGGGTTCATTTGATTTTAGAACATTTGTATATATTGCAGTTTACATGTGCGCAGTTATCTGGACTATCTCTTTATATTACCTAATTTTAACCAAATTCATCTTCACGAAAATGCATAAATGGCTTAAAAGAATTCTTGCAGAAAGATTGTGGATGGAGGGCAATACTAATAATGCAAGCACGAGTAACCAATAAGAAAATGAGAAATGATACTCCCACTTTTCCTTCTTTCATAAAAGCTCTTTATCAGCTGTATCATCAGATAGAAGGTCAGCCACCATGCTCCTTAGAAACAAGAATGGAGAGACTTTGTCTCACATACTTTGGACATGTTATCAGGAGGGACCAGTCCCTGGAGAAGGACATCATGCTTGGTAAAGTACGGCATCAGCAAAAAAGAGCAAGACCCTCAACAAGATGTATTGACACAGTGGCTTCAACAATGGGCTCAAGCATAAGGATAGCATGAGGATGGCATGAGGATGGTGCAGGACTGGTAGTGTTTCATTCTGTTTTGCATAGGATCATCTGTTTTACATAGGATCATGATGAGTCGGAACCAACTCAATGGAACCTAACAACAAAAACAACAACATCAGGTATGATAATAAATAGTTCAAAAAAATTATTAGGACTATTTGAAAAATAAAGTCCCTAGGTGACTCAAGGAGCCCTGGTGCCACAGTGGTGAAAAGCCTGGCTGCTAACGAAAAGGTTGGCAGTTCAAATCCACCAGCTACTTCTTGGAAACCCTATGGGGCAGTTCTCTTCTGTCCCGTAGGGTTGCCATGAGTCGGACAGACTCGACAGCAACAGGTTTAGATGGCACAGTCAGCTTGTGCTCAACTGCTAATCTAAAGCTTGGCAGTTCAAACCTACCCATCAGTACTGAGGGAAAAAAGTTCTGACGACCTGCTTCCATTAAGATTACAGCCAAGAAAACCCAATGGAGCAGTTCTACTCTGTAACACACAGGGTCACCAAGAGTCAGATTGGACTCTGGCAATTTACAAGAACAGCATTTGAAAAATGTGTGGATGTAGATTTACCTTTATTTGCAATGAACTTCACCCCAAAGGCATAAATAAATACTTCTGAATATATGTTACAATTATACTTGCACAGCTGCTCACATGTATAAATTTATAAATACATAAATAAATATACAAATATTATGGGTACCTCATCAAAGTGATTTTACTGATGAGGGACTTGATCAAAAATATTTGAAAACCACTGTTGAAAAGAGCAGACAGCAAAGTCCATGGCCATAGAGGAGTAAGAGAATGTGGGTGAATAATGAGGAACTGAACCGGTGAATTGTGATGGGCCTGAAAGGATCCTCTCCTGATGGGAGCATTTCAAAGCCCTTTGAACCTCAATAGCTCCATTACCTTACCACCCGTTTGGACATTAGCAAGATTTCTGTGCTGGTTCCATTTCCAATCCCCTCCAGCCTAGCCCCAGAATAAGAGCTCCAGGCCAGGGATTAGCTACTGCTCCTCTCTGCATCCTCTAATGAAGGGCTGTTTTGCAAAGATTAAAAACCCCATTGTTGCCCTTGAGTAGATTCTGACTCATAGTGACCCTACAGGGCAGAGTAGAACTGCCCCGTAGAGTTTCCAAGGAGTGCCTGGTGGATTTGAACTGCAAACCTTTTGGTTAGCAGCTATAGCACTTAACCACTATGCCACTAGGGTTTTCATTGCAAAGATACTCTTCCCTTACTCAGTCCACACTCTGGATACCATCCCTTGAATGCAAATGTCTATTGGGGCCACCTAATTCAAACTCTTCTGCTTAGCACTGCCTAAAAGTGTGAAGTGTTAAAAAGTAAAGATGTCACCTTGAAGACTAGGTTACGCCTGGCCCAAGCCATGATGGATTCAATTGTCCCATATGCATGTATCCTTTCACCATACCTATTCAAACTGTATGCTGAGCAAATAATCTGAGAAGCTGGACTATGTGAAGAAGAATGGGGCATCAGGATTGGAGGAAGACTCCTCAACAACCTGCATTATACAGATGACACAACCTTGCTTGCTGAAAGTGAAGAGGACTTGAAGTACTTACTAATGAAGATCAAAGACCGCAGTGGGGATTACACCTCAACATAAGGGAAACAAAAATTCTCACAACTAGGCCAATAAGCAATATCAAAATAAATGGAGAAAAGACTGAGGTTGTCAAACATTTCATTTTACTTGGATCCACAATGAAGACCCATGGAACCAGCAGTCAAGAAATAAAAAGATGCATTTCATTGGGTAAACAGGCTGCAAAAGACCTCTTTAAAGTGTTGAAAAGCAAAGATGTCACCTGGAGGACGAAGGTGCTATTTTCAATCGCCTCATATGCATGCAAAAGCTGGACAGTGAATAAGGAAGACTGAAGAAGAATTGATGCCTTTGACTTGCGATGTTGGCAAAGAATACTGTATATACCATGGACTGTCAAAAGAATGAACAAATCTGTCTTGGAAGAAGTACAACCAGAATGCTCCTTAGTAGCAAGTATGGCGAGACTACGTCTCACATACTTTGGACATGTTATCAGGAGAGACCAGACCCTGCAGAAGAACATCATGCTTGGTAAATTACAGGGTCAGTGGAAAAGAGGAAGACCCTCAAAAACATGGATTGACACAGTGGCTACAACAATGGGCTCAAGCATAACAATGATTGTAAGGATGGTGCAGGACCAGGCAGTGTTTCATGCTGTTGTGTATGGGGTCACTATGGGTCAGAACTGACTCAATGGCACCTAACAACAACAACAAAAGGATTCTTTTTAAGTGCAGCCTTTTTAAAAATCAAGAAAACTCAAAAAACTTCCAAGCCAAGCATAACTACAAAAAGTGTTTCCCCATTGTTAAAAGGAATCACCAAATTGGCACAATCTTTCTGGAGGGCTGTTGAACAATATGTATGAGCACTTAAAATGTTCAAACCTTTAGCCCATCATTCCACTTCCAGGAAGTGACCCCAAGGACACGTGAAAAATGATGGACAGTGGAGTTATTTCATATGAACATTTTAACAAATATGAATTCAACTGTATAATAAGGTTGTAACAGAGAAATGGAAAGAAATTATTTAAGTACAGCCCATTCTTTCAAATCCAAAAACCCGGGGAGAAAGTGGAAAAAAAAAAGATCCCTGATAGGCCTAGCTCGGGTCATATGTCCATCCCTGTGATTGGCAGATGAAGACGACATCCCGCCCTGCATCCCATAGCATGGGATACTGTGATTGGCTGCACCACTGAGTCACGTGACTGAGGAGTGGGAGCAACATCCTAAAGAAGGGATTGAGGAAGGGGGTAGTGCAGAAAAGAAACACAAACAAACAAAAACAGAAGTCCTTTCCAGATCATTCTGGAAAAGTGAATACAGGAATTCCCATTGCTCCCTGAAAAATACAGGCCTCACCTTTGCGCTAAGAAAAAAAAAAAAATCCTTGCTACAAATCCATTTCTCTTTCCACCTCCCATACCCCTCTTCAAAGGAGATTTTGTTTTTCTCTTGTTAGCGTCCCTACCAAAATGACACTGGGTGGTCAAACATTCAAGCCCCCCTCAGAGCCAATAGCCAAAGTCTGACAAGCAAACCTAGGCCTTCCCCTTGGCCCAAGAAGCCTCTCATCACAGTACCTCAGTTAGCTACCAGCTGTTTTGTGCCAGCCCCAATCACACCCAGGCCCGAGGGCCCTTCCGAAGGCCAGCACCAAGCTGCTCCAGGGGTATGCCTCCTGCCAACGTATGATCGTCAGGCCTCTGTCCCCAAAAGCTTCGCGGCTGGAAGACTGTTGCGTCTTGTCTCAGCCTGGCTTTGACAGGCCCGGCCCCTGGCCTGGCTGGGGGCTGCGGATCAACGGCACTTTGTCAGCCCAGCACACCTTTAAGAAGCTAACGTGCACACTGAATGGAGGAGTCTGCAGAGCTCCTGGCTTCGGCAGGCCCTCTGCGTGTTTGGGTAAAGAAATATGCAACTCGAGCTGTGGTCATCGCTGCCTGAGCCGCTGAGCTGCAATCAACATCAACACCGCAAGGACACAATATTTTCTCCCGATTTACAACACGTTCATTTATTTTGGAATTTCTGTGCCAGCTGAGGCTACAGGGCGGTGACAGTGGAAAAGTTGTCCTGGGGCCAAGCAAAAGAGAGAGTTGCAACTAAGCTCCTGTTCTGAAAAAGGGTGCTCGAAAGCAGTAAAAAAGCGAGCAAGGCTAAGAGGGTGCCCTTCCACAGGCAGCAGCCCCAGAGACTGTGGGTGCCAGAGGAGAAAACAGCTAATGTGGAGGCTTACTATTGCTCCTAGCTCAGGGTCTGCAGATAGGCCCACTGGAATCCCGGGATTCCTGAGAAATAACTGACACCCTTAGAGTTTCCATTATATAATATGATCTGCTTTCTTTGTCAAAGTTCCCCAGGGAGCCAGAGAACATGTGACTTCGAAGGTGACCCTCTCTCCCCGGCTCGCCCACTCCCCAAGCAGGCTTTGTTGGAAAACAACATGGAGAAGTGAAACTATGGGGTTTGAAGTCAGAAAGACTTGAGTATGCATTGTTCACACTACTACTTACTTGCTGAGTGTCCTTGGGCAAATGGCTTGCCTCTCTTAGGTTTGGTTTTCATGTCTGTTTTAAAATGGAGATAATAATATCTCCCCAGCAAAGGTGAGATGGAGAAGAGGGTAATTCATTTCAGCACACATGCAATGCCCACCTCTTTGCAGGCGCTCAACACAGGATAGTTCAGACCCCTTTGATGTCCTGTTTTCTATCAGCTCATTTAGGCATTCCCCACTTTGCTTTGTAGGGTACTTGTGAAACAGACCAGAGCATTCCCAGGAAAAAAGGACTCTTCGTTGGGCTCCTTGGAACTAACTTCTCCAGACTGACCGATGGTCCACGAAAAGAGTCGGTGGTGGAGAAGGAGAATGGAATCTACTGAGGTGTAGAATGACCAGCCCTCCCCAAAAAACAGTGAGGTCCTAGGAAAGACCCTCTGAAGTTCTGGTCACAAGGGGCCTCAACAGAGAGGTTAGTCTGGGATGACCCAGTCACAGAAAGAAACCTGCCACTGTCATCTGGAGATCCCTTTCTCAAGACAGTTTGTTTCTCCAAGGAAATAACAGGCTTCTGCATTCAAGGCAAAGGGGGGGCCAAGCGCATCATTCTCATCCTACTGAGAAGCAAACCGATGCCTGCTGAAGGGAAGTAGCCACTCAGTGTCACAGCTAGTGAGAAGCAGAGCAGGGTTTGCAACAAAGTCTGAGTGACTACAAGTTGATTGTCTTGTTTTAACACAGCGGATTTTAGCAATGGTGACCAAATAATTTATCACCCACACCAAGACACTTTTGTGAGTGAAAAGGGTTGCTGTTAGCAATTGCACCAGGACAACAGGTGTAAACTGGAACTGTTCCAAGCAAATGGGGATGTATGAAAAAAAAAAAAAACCCAGTGCCCTCGTGATCACCCTAATTTTAGCCTTTGAGACTCCTTTGAGAATCTGATGAAAGCTATGAACACACACATTCTTTGCAGGCAACTCAGATCCCAGGGTTCCTTGGGTTACACCTCTCTGCCTTAAAGGGCAATTAAAACTACAGTATGGTAAAAATATGCCTAAAACTTGAGGCCAAAGTAATGACAGCAAAAACCAAAACCATTGCCGTCAAATTGATTCAACTGACAGAGATCCTGTAGAACGGAGCAGAACTGCCCCGTAGAGTTCCCAAGGCTATAAATCTTTAGAGAAGCAGACTGTCACATCTTTCTCCTTCGGAGCGGCTGGTGGGTTCAAACTGCCAATCTTTTGGTTAAGTGCCTTACCACTGCACCACCAGGACTCCTCTTCAAGTAATGACAGGATGAGCTAAAGCAGAGGAACCCCCCTTTGGGACCCCAGGCACTCCTGGACAAAGTCACTATCAACATAAATTTGTCTGCAGGGCCACTGCCTCCTTGCCTTGGGTCCAAATTCATTCTCAATTTGAATGCACGCTTCACGAGTAGAAGACAGGAATGAGAATGAAAACAGGAGGGGGTAGCTGGGAAGCTTGACATGGGTGTCCCCAAAGCCTGTTGTTTGTTCTTTAGTCGATTTCGACTCATAGTAACCCCATGTGACGAGTAGAACTGTCCCCTATGGTGTTCTAGGTTGTACTCTTTACGGTAGCAGATTGTCAGGACTTTCCCCCACAGAACCATTGGGTGGGTTCCAATCGCCAACCTCTCTGTTAGCAGTTGAGTGCTTAACCATTGTACCACCAGAGCTCCTTGCTCAAAGCCGACCCCATTATTTTTCCTACAGATGCTCCATTCTCAGCATTCATGCCAGAAAGTTAGATGTAGAGAACTTGTGCAGCAGAAGAGATACCAGCCAGGAAATAGCCTGGGCTCACTTCTTGTTGCTATTGTTAGCTTTCACTAAGTCGGCTCCCACTCATGACAACCTTATGTATAACTGAACAAAATGTTGCCTGGTCCTGTGCCTGGTCTTCATGATATCTGGTATGTTGAATCCATTGTTGCAGCTCTTGTGTCAATCCATCTCATTGGGGGCTTCCCTCATTTTCGATGACACTCTACAAAACATGATGTCCTTTTCTAGCAATTGGTCTTTCCTGGTGTAATGTCCAAAGTAAGCAAGTCAGGGTCTCACCATCTCACTTCTAAGGAGCATTCTGGGCGTATTTCTTCTGAGACTGATTTGTTAGTTCTTCTGGCAGTCCACAGTACATTCAAGGTTCTTCACCAGCCCCACAACTGGAATGCATCAATTCTTCCTCTGTCTTCCTTTTTCATTGTCCAACTTTCGCGTGCATACATGGCAGTTGAAAAGACCCTGGTTTGGGTTATGGGTACCTTAGTCGCTCAGTAGAGAGCATAAAGAGAATGTCCACTATAGACAGGGCCCAGGAACTAAGAACCATCAAAAAGGTTAACTGATACTCCCACCACCATCCTATACCTCCACCTCCAGGGAGAAAAAGGAGGGAATTTATGGCATGGCACTAATGCAAGCCATAGATAGCTCTGGAAACTTACAATTCCAGTATTATGGGTTCAATCCCTGTTGGTTAATGGGGGATGACAGCAGTTATCTTTAATTCCTCATCACACCCCCGCCCCAACTGCTCACCTCCTCACTTGGGAGAGCTCAGCTGCCCAGATGTGTGTTTCCCATTAACACTGCTTGCTCTAGTTGGGAATGCAGGAGTCATTTTCATGTCAAATTAGAAACGACCTGGAAATGTGCATTGTGTTGGGAGAATTGGCGTTTTTAAAGGGGTATAAAAACGAGGGAAGCTGATTTCATCACCCAACCTGCAGACAGGCCATCAAAGCATCCTAGCCCTGTGAGGCCGGCCGGCCACCTCACTCTCTTCCCTTTACAGATCGGGTTAGCATCCTCATTATTCACCCCCAGGGTGGGATAAATGAGCAGTGCAAAGGCTAAGGTCTTTAAACTGCCTTGAGTGCCCATTAAGCACATTAATAACATCCACTGCGGTGAGATTTACCAATATAATTTCCAACGTCAAGCCGGGCGTGAAGAAAAAAAAAAGGAAGTCAGCCGGGTTTATCAACAGAGGAGACCACCTTAAATTAGAAGAGATTGCATGGCAATGGGAAAAGGAGAGAGTTAGCTCGGAAAGCTTCGGAACACCCTTGGCCATTGTTCAGCTAGCATTCCCCCTCCCCACACCTGTGTCATTGGAGGGAGTGGGCTGAGCCCATCTGACACTGAGACCATTTAATCAGTGGCACTGATGCTGCAGTTCAGCCTGGGAGGGCAGGGTCCTCGAAATATCAGGATCGGTTTTTTTTTTTTTTTAATGGGAATGGTTTGAAAAATGGGTCTTGTCTTTGCCCCAACTCTGTAGCTGCCTGTGTGTTAGGAGTCGGGGGAAAGAGATTGTTAAAAATAATAAAAGACACCACTTCCTGAAAGATTGGGTCACAGGCTGTTATGGATTGAATTGCATCCCCCCAAAATATGCATTGGAATCCTAACCCCCATACCTGTGGATGGAGTCCTGGTGGCTAGTGGTTAAGAGCTCGGCTGCTAACCAAAAAGTCAGCAGATCAAATCCACCAGCTGCTCCTTGGAAACCCAATGGGGCAGTCCTACTCTGTTCTATAGGGTCACCATAGGATCCCTATGAATCAGAACCAACTCAACAGAAACCTGACAACAACAACAACATACCTGTGGATGTAGTCCTGTTTGGGATTAGGGTTTCATTTGTGACGTTAATGAAACCATATCAGTGTAGGGTGTGTTTTAAACCTAATGACTTTTGAGATATAAAAAGAGCAGATTAGACACAGAGAGAGGCAAGCACAAATGGGGGAAAAAGAGACTCCACGTGGGTATCACTGAGAAACCGAGGCAACACTGGGGTTACAGAAGCTGAGGCAAGCGTCTTCCCCCAGAGCCAACAGAGAGAGAGCCTTCCCCTAGAACTGGTGCCCTGAATTCAAACTTCCAGCCTCCTGAACTGTGAGAAAATAAATTTCTGTTCTTTAAAACCACCCATTTGTGGTACTTCTGTTACAGTAGCACTAAGACACAGACAATTCACATGTCCACCTCACCTCCTCTTCACAACTCTCCAAAATGGAAATGACTATGTCCACTTCCCAGATGAGAGAACTGAAGCTTAGACAGGTCAGGCAGCTGATCCAGGGACCCACAACTCTATGTGGACAAGCTGAGGTGGAAGCTAAGATCTTCTGGGCCCTGAAGGATGTGTTCTTCATCTATACCCCTGGAGCTGCTAGATCTAATGTGGGAAAGTATGTGTATGGAAAGGAGGGAGGGAGGTTGGAGAGAGATCTGTTTATTTACTGGCTTGGAATAGAAGAAATTTTAGAAAAGCCTGATTCACAGGCCCAGGGCATGGGGCCTCGGAGCTGTGTGGGGTCAGAGGAGGGCCTCGTTGGCGGCCTCCTTCTCCCCTCCTCTCGCAGCCCAAAGCCACAGGACGCAGCCTGCCAGTCTCCTTTCTTGCCTTCCTCATTAGCTGGGATTGGGACCAATTTGTGGATGCCTTTGGTGCCCTAAGGCAGTGTTTGACTCATCCTCCCTGATGCTAAAGAAAAAAGAAAGGAGGAGACAGCCATCCCCCAGGAGACTGGAGACGCCGGCAGAGAGGAGCAGTGATGGATGGAAGCCAGAAGGGAGAGGCCAGTGGTCGGAGGTCATTCCCAGTCTGGCTTTCTTTAACCTCGCTCTTCCCTGGGGACCTGCCTCCCCCATGAGATCACCTCCCACCACAGACTTCAAAAAGCGAGGCTCACTCAGGGATCAGCTCTCACTATTCTGAGACCCGTTAACTTAGGGTATTCAGATCCTTCCATGCCCCTGAGTTTTCAGGGGCTCCAAGGAAAGAATCCAGTAGAACTCAGCAGGACCAGGGCCAGCAAGGAGGAGAGGCCTTCTCATACCACCCCAGGTACTGGGTTCCATTCACCTCAGAACTTGACAAATGCCCCTGGGCCTCTGAGGCTGGAACAGCAGCCAAGTCAGGAAGGCAGGATGGAATGAGCCTGAGGGACTCAGCCAGCTTCAGAAATGCAGCTCACCACCTCTAGTGGGGAGACCTTGGGGAAGCTACCTCAGCTCACTGAGACAAAGTTTCTTGACATCTTATAAGAATGGAATTAAAGCATATGGTTACAGGGGTATGGAAGCTGTAAAGCCCCAAAATGCTAGTTGTTATTGCCATTATCATTAATGTTCAACCAAAATGATGTGAAAGATAATGATCTAAAATGCCTCTCTGCGTTGGGTCGTAAACATTGGAATTAGCATCCTGCACCATCACTTCATTTAATCCTTACAAGCATCCTGAGACAGTTCTTATTATCTCTATTCGACAGTTAGGGAAACTGAGGCTGAGCTAGGTTAAATACCTTGTTCAATATCACACAGCCAGCTAAGTGTCAGAGTTGAAATTGGAAGACAGTTGTGTCTGGCTGCAATGATGATAAAATAATTACCCTCTTCCCAAAAAAAAGGGAGAGCCTGGGGAATCAATGTGAACTATTCCATGATGGAAGGATGAGGACACAGAAGGCAGAGGGGGACATGGAAGCATTAAAGAGCACCTACCATGAGCCAGGCACTGTGCTAGGCATTTTAAAATGCCTCGTCTTATTCAATTTGACAGCAAAATGTAAGGGACTAACATGTGGTCTCCACGTGGATACTCACTGGGTTAGGTTGCAAGTGTTGACCGCTATTCATCCATTCATTCCGTATTTCTTAAGCTTCTACCAAGTGCCAAGTCCAGAGAATACGAAAATGAACATATAGGTTTGCACACCATTCTGACATCCCATCCCAAAAGTCACATAGTAATACCAAGCACCCCCAGAAGCTGCTCGCTACTTATTAAATTCCTCGAAAGCTTATCTGAAGCCCAAAGAAACATGACCTAGAAACTAAACCCAAGTCCCTTTCTCCCAAAGCACTCAGATATAAGATCCTCCTTCTGTTGCCATTTAATATCCATGCAGGGACGTAAATACTTTCCAAGCTGCCCTCTGTATCTGTATCAAAGCCCTAGTTCACCCTGCAGAAATCCATTCAACGTGCAGTTATCAAAATGACACACCTTTTACAAAACACTTTCCCCTACCACACTGGGGCATGTTAGCTTCATAGCAACCCTGGGAAGTTTGAAGAATAGATGATATAATCCTGTTCAGTGGGTTAGGAAACTGGGGCTCTTGGAAGCCTAGCTAGGGACCTGTTCCAGATGATACAACTAACAAGTGGCAGCAACCAAGTGTGAACCAGTCTTCTAATCCCTCCTTCTCCTCTCCAGGAGCAGGCTACCTGTCAAAGGCCAAGGGCATCTTTCTTGAAACGCCTCCTTAAGGGTGAGAAATCACCACGTGTAACATCATCATCTCAGCTCTACTTTTGCTGGGGATGGTTCTTTAAAGGAAATGTAACACAAGATGAATTCCTAGGACTTGGCTTTCTTTCCTGCCTCACTAGTGGGCCTGTTGCTGATCATATCCCATTGGTCAACTCCTGGAGTTAGCTGAATAAATAACAAAAAAAAAGGTTCATTGTAGTGCAGGTGGAAAAGGGCACTCTTCTGGTTGCTGTGAAAACTGGGACTTTTTTGAGGGAAACTGGCAATACCCACCAAAATTATAAATGCACAAACCTTTAGATCCAAAAAATTCACTTCGAAGAGTCTATCTTAAGGAATGATTCACATGAGTGAGCAAAGGACATGTGTTCAAATCTGTTCCATTGCAGCTCTGTCTATAATAGCAAAAAGTTGAAAAAATCCAAAATGCCCCTTATTAGGAAAATTATTTTTAAAAAATCATGATGGCTCCATGCTATGGAAGAACATTCAACCATTAAAAGAGTAAGCTATTTGCCACATACTTTCATACCAGTATACCAGTTGCCATCCATTCGATTCCAACTCGTGGTGACCTATGTATGTCAGAGTAGAACTGTACTCCATAGGGTTTTCAATGGCTGATTTTTTGGAGGCAGATAAGTAGATAGCCAGGCCTTTCTTCTGAGGTCCCTCAGAGTGGACTTGAAACCCTAACCTTTCAGTTAGCAGCAGAGCACATTGACTCTTTGCACCACCCAGGGCACACTATCATGGATGCATATATAAACAAATAAATAAGCAAGTTTGCAAAAAAGCATAAATAGTAGGATCAAACTTGTGTTTAAAAAATTAAAGGGGGGAAAAAGAAACTCATTTTAAGACCCATCCCTTGGGCCTCAAGTATAAGCCAGGCTGCCCCGGTCTGTGATTTCAGGGAAGGTGGAGCAACCAGAGGGGGCTATGAGGTGCTGCCCTTTACGTGTCTTTTCTGAACATCATTCAAGTTCAATTTTGACATTTCTGTTCTCGGTGCCATCCCAAGAGGCCTATGAAAGATGCCAACAGTGCAGAACCATATGGAGTATGATTATCCTGAGCGGCTAGCCCCACAGATGGATTTGCCCCAGCCCCATTCCCTCTAAGGATGACCCCCCAACACACGCACTTGTACCGTTATGAGTTTGGTGGTGTGTGTATAAAGGGGAAGAATATATACGCAACACCAAACCAAAACTGTGGCTACCCTTGGGAGGGGTCTGGGAGACTTTCCTTTCTTTATGTATTACTGCATTATTTAATTATTTTTATAATGAGCGTGTATTATTTGGTGATTTTTAGAGCCAAAATTTGAAAAGTAATAAATATCATTTAGGAGTAGAAGAAGAAAATAAGAAGAAAAAATACAGTAATAACAACACAAACTGTAGCTACAGTCATTGGCTTCAAGTTGAAGAAACTAAACAGGACCTCAATCCATCCCAGCCCCACCAAACCAAATCCCAATTGCATAGCCATATGGCATATTAATACCTCACAAAGCAGGGTGATGGAGGAGGGTGGGTAGGGAATTAGTCTGTTTGGCTAACAATCTAGAATAGTGCCAGGCCCTTCTTAGGTGCTCTATAAAACGTTGCTGAATGTGGAATGAATGAAGAAGAACTCAGGATATTCAAAGAAAGGCTCTTTGACTTTGATTAAGCAATTGCGATTAGAAGACTGAACTGTAGCCGTATAGCAGTACCCCTGAATGTAGCTGACACTGGTTCGTAACTAGGACATCAGGTATTTACTTAACTGTAACCTTGGAGCCCTGGTGGCGCGGTGGTTAAGAGTTTGGCTGCTAACCAAAAGGTCGGCAGTTCGAACCCACCAGGTGCCCCTTGGAAGCCCTGTGGGGCAGTTCTACTCTGTCCTATAGGGTTGTTATGAGTTGGAATTGACTGGGCGGCAATGGGCTTGAATATGTAAAAGCAATTTAAGAGTAGTTAAACCCATTGCTGTCAAGTGGATTCGGGCTCATAAAGAAAGGGCTCATAGTGACCCTTAATCACCAGCAACGGGTTTCGTCACTCTTAAATTGCTTTTACATATTCAACCCCATTGCCTTTGAGTTGATTCCAACTCGTAGTGACCCTATAGGACCGAGTAGAACTGCCCCATAGGGTTTCCAAGGAGTGCCTGGTGGATTCAAACTGCTGATCTTTTGGTTAGCAACCAAACTCTTAACCACTGTGCCACCAGGGTTTCCTTTACACTTTCATAAACCAAGTATCTACTGAAGTCCCTAGAATCAGTCCCTGCCTTAAGAGCTCTCAATTGAGCTGTACAAATGGACCTGTAAATCCCAAGCTTGAAAACACTACTTTAGCAGAAATAGTCCCAGGCAAGGCCAGTGCTGACTTAACGGCCCATAGCTAGCTGTGTGACCCTCTTTGAACCCTCACCTTGCTGAACTATTGAGATGGAGGGGCTTAAAGTAGATATGTTTCAAGTATATAATCCCTTTGAATGGAAAAACCAATCTCATTATGCTCCTGAAAATTAACCAATTGCCATTGAGTTGACTCAGACGCATAGCAACTCCACGTGTGTCAGAGGAGTAGACCTGTGTTCCATAGTGTTTGCAATGGCTGATTTTTTGGAATTAGATCACGAGGCCTTCCTTCTGTAGTACCTCCAGTGGACTCCAACCTCCAAACTTTTGGTTAACAACTGAGCATATTAACTGTTTACACCACCCAGGGACCCTGCTCCTGAGAATAGTTTCTCAGGAATCCTGGACCCTAGTTTGAGACACCTTCAACTAAACCTCTCTCAGGTGCTTTCAGCTCAAAACTGCTGATTCTAAGTATGTTGAACTTGATCTTTGTAGAGTCACCAGTGCCCTAGCACTGGCAAACCCCATTTTACTTAGGGCCTCAAAGTTTAGCCCTATCCAGACTAATACTAATTCCAAGTTAATAAGGTTTTCCTGAAGAGTAATTTGAGTCCCCTAGAGAAGGGGTATATCATAATGACTAAGAACACAGCCTTGAGACTTTGACCAGGTTCAAATGCCAGCTCTACCATTTAGCGACTAGATGATCTTGAACAAGTTACTAAACCTCTCTCAGCCTGAATTTCTTCTTATATGAAATAGTACCTACCTCGAATTCCCACCACCCATCTGTCAGTTTGTCATAGGGTGGTGGATTGTGTTGCTATCATGCTGGAAGCTAGGCCACCAGTATACCAGCAGGATCAACCTTGGCAGACAGGTTTTAGCAGAGATTCTAGACTAAGACGGGCCAGGAAGAAAGGCCTGGTGATCTACTGCTGAAAATTAGCCAATGAAAACCTTACGGATCACAACAAAATATTGTCCCCATGTAGCGCTAGAAGATGAGCTCTCTAGGTTGGAAGGCACCCAAAAGGCACAATGACAATAACAATGGGTTCGACCATACCAACGATCATGAAGATGGCAGGAGTGGTGATGTCTACTTCTATTAGGCATAACGTCTCCATGTGTCAGAGCCAACTCATAGGCAAGTAATACCACCTCACATTCAATGCGTAGAAGGCCCTTAACACAACGCTGAGAACAGAGTACACGTTATAGGAATGGTAGTTCTTCTGAATGAGAGAGGAAGGATGAAGAAAGAAGAACTACAAGCATAGGACAGGAGGCCAAATTTTGAAGTCCAGCCAAGCAAGGGTGCCTTTGCGAGCATCTTCCAGGATGCTTCCCCCATGGAAGGGTGTTCATTTTCCAGCACTATATGGGACAATATTCTGTTGTAATCCATAAGGTTTTCATTGGCTAATTTTCAGAAGTGGATCTCAGGCCTTTCTTCCTATTCTGTCTTAGTCTGGAAGCTCTGCTGAAACCTGTCCACCATAGGTGACCTTCCTGAATGTCTATGAAGTTCCAGCCCCCCTCCAAGGCTGATCTTCCCGATGATGGGATATTCCTCCCTGTGCCCAGCCCAGAGCACAGAGCCTTTGGAATCCATTGCCCTGAACTGGTGTGTTGCAACAGTGAATCACAAATCAATACTGCCCTTGTTATGAATACCATTCTGCATAAGACAGCCTCAGACCCTCCCAAGTCCCAAACCAAGGCCTGACTGTGAAGGAAAGTCACCTGGAGTGGGCCAAAGAGGCTTTATTTCCCAACCAGTTTAAAACCTGACTTGGGGTCCTGGACTGGGAAATGAACAGCTAGTTACAGAAAGCCGAGGGTGTGCAAAGGCGTTAGGCTCAGTTCATCAGCTCTAAGCTCCGGGAACCCTGGAAGCGCAATTTTGAGGTGACTGTTGCTGCCCGCCCCATCTACCTTCACAATTTCATGTTGCATCTAGCTTATGCTGCAAAGACACGGGTGTGTTGGGACCCAGGCCAGTTGGGAGAGTTAATAAAGACATAGTCCTTTTGCTTTGAGTTTGCTTCAATTTTCTCAACCAGCTCAGATCTAACACAAGAAGTGCAATAAACTGGGAGTATCAGTGTTCCCTGAAAATATCACTTCGCAAGTGAAAATATATCCAAACAACCAGTTGTAGTTTGAGAGGCTTACTCTTCTCAAAAATGCAGCTGTCACCAAGAATACATTTGAAATCTCTTCTCCCCCCAACCCCTTTTCCTCTCCATTCCTTCTTCTTCTAGCTCGCTCTCTCTCTCTCTCTTTTGCAATTTAGCTTTAATTGCCCTGTCAGCTCTAAGGGCTGCTAATTGACGCCTTTTATTCTGAGTTAAAACTCCTCAGGAAGAAAAGAGCTCGCTAGGCCCCCAGAGCTGCAAGATTCAGCCGATTTGGCACGCTTGTCTCCCTCCGAATTGAAGCTGGGTGCTGCTAGTGCTGGGGGCAGCCGGGGGGGAGTCGTGGAGTC
Organism: Elephas maximus indicus; assembly: GCF_024166365.1. NCBI lineage: Eukaryota > Metazoa > Chordata > Mammalia > Proboscidea > Elephantidae > Elephas > Elephas maximus. The sequence continues at coordinate 37,494,853 of NC_064837.1, read as the reverse complement.
GAAGAGGGGGGCTTGGGAGGGGTTGGAGCGTCTATTTTTAGTGAGGTTTTATAGAGTGGATCCCTGTGGCTTGGCTCCACACTGAAATATTGTCCTCGTCTCAATGACATAAACACAGGGCAACTTGGAGATCTTGGCGCCAGCCCTGGCCGGAGCCTGTGAATGAGCAGAAGGGTGGGATGTGAGCAAGAACCGTACTGTAATTACAAATAAATCCACCACCCCCCACCCTCCACCCACCCCCCACCCCCTACCCCCGCTCTCCTGGCTCACTTAATACCGCAAAAAGCCACTGCTTTTGTGTAAATAAGACGCCCTGACGTTACTGAAAGATCTACCAAGAGGCAGCTAATGGAGTAATGACTAGAGTAAGCTTGAGTTTAAAAGAAGCGGCATTCGAGAATTAATTAAACAGCCATCATCATCAGTAAAAACCAGTGACCGAGGCAAAGCACGGACGCCTCCTTTGGCTCCTGGAGCAAATCCAGGGTGTTGCTTCCCTCAGAAAGCACCACACATTCAGCCTTGACCCTGGGACACGAGAAATTGGAACTGATAAGTTGGAACCAATTAGCACAGGATCTCGATATGATTCTTTGGAATGTCCCAGGCTAAGCTGGATGAAGCAGTCACCCTGGGCTGCCTCAGACATGGAGACACACTTTCCAAAGCATATTTAAATATAGCCTTGCTTCCCTCGAAATGTAATCCCAACCCTCATTTTTATCCTTGGAAGCTTAAGGGGGTGGGGGCTAGAGTGTGGGGTGAGGTGGGATTTTCATAGCCCCCATCCCCCACTCCCACAACCCTGTAAATAAATAAAAGATTACACCAAATTCCATTTGAAGTTGTCAGTCCCGGAATGGAACTTTTATCCCATTATGAATTTCATGGGTGAGCCCGTTCAGACTTTGAATGTGGCTAACACCTCCATTGAAATGCCCTAATTGCAGTTGTAGGCACTGCCTGTTTGCAGACACCGCACTGTACACACCATCGCATTCCTCTGAAGAAAGAGCGTCCTGTGAGAGCCTGCCCAGGCCTCCCCTCACGCCGGTAGGATTGTCAAGGTTTCACTTAAACTTCAAACCAAACTTGCCCTATCGGAGGGCCAGGTGCTAATTTGGGACTCTGAGGTTCCGCAGATTTGCCTTGGCTGACAGGGCTGTTACTATACCCAGGGGGCTGACTGGAGTGAGGCTTCAGCCTCAGAGGCTACCAGGAAGGGAGTCTTTAAGCGGAATGAACCCTTGAAGGACTGCTTTCATTTTCAGATGAACTTCCTCTGAGCCCGAGAGAGTCCAGTGCTTAGTGGAGCGACAGAAGGGAGGCGGAGAAATGGGCCTTGCCTGCAGCTACTGGCCCACCAGAAGCAAGGAAGCTGCCTGCTGAGAGGACCAAGGGGTAGGGGGCTACTCCCTTCACTCTGTGTCTCACGTCTCCTGATGGGGAACAAGCCAATGGAAGATGGCAGATGAGGGGAAACTGTTTATAAAACTGTGCTTCTCCCTCTCTGGGCATCAATGATTTTTATTTATTTTATTTTGGCTTTGATTGATATCTCTCTCTTTCTTTTTTTTCCCCAAGAAATAATGCACTGGGGGGGAGGGCATTCAGAGTACAACAATTGGTCTCTATTTGCTGGGATCACCAAAGGAAGAAGGGTCAGGAATCAGCTGAGGAAATAGAACATGTGTCTAATCACCTCCGTGAATAAGCGCCTTTTTTGCCAGGAGACCAGAAGAACTGGATGGCGGCTACCATTACCGAACATTTAGAACAAGGATTCTATGGAAGAATCCTGATCAAAAGGGGAGGAAATTAGGAACAAAATTTCAAATTTTCATAGAATCCAGTCTTCATGAAGTCATTGAGGCTGGCTGACCCCTCGAAACTACTGTCCTGAGGACATCCTTAAACACTGAACAAAAGCTATCCCTTGAAGTCATCTTCAAACGAAATAATAGTTTAGCCTAATTAGAAAATAATTAAGCATTATACTCCCTTAAAGAATTGTCTATAGGTGATCAAATTGAAAACGGCAACTTAAAAGGATAGATGAGATGCTTAGGGGGACAGTGAGTTTGTGTTAATGATGATGAAATAGTTTTGGAAAGGTTGTCAAGAAAAGTGGCACAACCTGAGGAATGTAACAATGTCACTGAATCCTACATGTAGACATTGTTGATGTGGTGTATGTTTTCTAGGGTATATTTTCACCAAAAATGAAAAGATATTGAAGCCTCAAAAAAATGAAGAAAGAATGCATTATAATTGCATACAAATACCCACCCATTACTTCACCCTCTCTCTCCCCAGGGTTGAACACTGTCCCTAATTGGTGTGTGTAATTCCCATCCGTATATAAACTTTTAGCACCTATGCTTTCCCACCTATGTTTTCATCCATGAATAATTTACATGCTATTTTTGTGGGTCCACCTCTGTGTTTCTCCCTACTCCTGCCACCACCGCCGTATTTCTAAGCTGTATAAAGAGCCCTGGTGTCACAGTGGTTAGGTGCTCAGCTGCTAACTGAAAGGTGGACAGTTCGAACCCACCAGTCACTCCGAGGGAGAAAGATGTTGCAGTCTGCTTCCATAAAAATTTACAGCCTTGGAAATCCTATGGGGAAATTCTACTCTGTCCTGTAGGGTCACTATGAGGGGGAATCAACTCAATGGCAACGGGTTAGAAGAAACACCAAAAGCAGAATCCCAGATGAAATAAAAAGAGGCTATGTAAAATAGAGCACAAGTTTGGCGCTGGGCTTTGAGTTAAATCCCAGCTGTGCCACGTTCTTGTTGGGTGACCTTGGTCAGGTCCCTTGGACACTCTGAGTTTTAGTGTTGCACAGTAGTTAAGAGCTCAGGCTGCTAACCAAAAGGTCAGCAGTTCAAATCCACCAGCCTCTTCTTGGAAACCCTACGGGGCAGTTCTACTCTGTCCTATAGGGTCGTTATGAGTCGGATTCGACTTGACGGCAACGGGTTTGGTTTTTGGTACTTTGTAAACAGAAATGTTTTGAGAACTAAATGAGATAACAAATACAATGTACTTAGCACTGTTCCAGGCAAATAATAAGAACTCAATAATTGTCATGAAGGAGAAGAAAGAGGTTAACATCAATTTTCTTATTGAGCTTTTCCTTCTACCTGGTTGTCACTTACTCAAGAGTGTCACTAACTTCTCTTGCCCGTGTCTTCTATTGCCATGGGGTAAGACAGAACACGTGCAGAAGTATAAGATTAAGAAACATGGGTCATCTACCCTTTACTAAAATGTGTGATCTGAGTCATGAGATGTGTATTCATTTCTAAAGGCTGCCATACATAGTACTGCAAACTAAGTGACTCCAAACAATGAGAAATGTATTATCTCACAGTTCCAGAGGCTAGAAGTTTGAAGTCAGGGTGTCAGTAGGGCCATGCTTTTCTGAAGGCGCTAGAGGAAGACCCTTCCTTGTCTCTTCCAGCTTCTCGTAGCCCCAGACGTTCTTTGGCTTACAGCACCGTAACTCCAATCCCTTCCTCCATCTTCCTTCTGTGTCTGAGTCTCTTCTCCTCCTCCTATAAAGACACCAATCACATTGAACTAGGGTCCACTCAACTCCAGTAAGACCCCACATTAACTAATGACACCTGCAAAGACCCTACTTCCAAATAAGGTCACATTCACAGGTACCAGGGGCTAGGACTTCAACATATCATTTTGGGGGACACAATTCAATCTGTAACAGGGAGCGAGAAATCTCCTTTCTTTGCCCCCTCCCCCAGAGGGCAATGGAGAGTGAAGAAAAGCGAGGAGAGAGAGGGAGGGAGGAAGGACTGATTTGCTCTGCCCAGTCACCCTCCTTGAGGGAGAACATTCAGCTCAGGCCCTGGGCCTGGCTATAGAAACTGTAACCCAATACCTTAATCCATTTCTTCTTCAAAGCACTACTCTTTGTGCCAGGTGGACAGAACCCAAGTGACGTCGAGCTGCCCCTGAGAAGCTCTTGCATTGGGCTGCGTCATTCAGGCTAGGAAAAGGCTACCCAAAGGGGCACCTTTGACCTGATTATCTGGACAATGGTGGCCGCAGAGTGACAGCTTAGAGTACCTAAAGGATGTTTAGGGAATCACACCTAGTAGGTGTTGACAGTGAATCTCCATCGATTCAGTCAGCCACAGTGAGAGCCGGCTGTGTCAGGTTGTAGGCCGCTCTCTTTGGCTGCACAAAGAGGAATCAGGCTCCAAAGAACTTAGTCTTCAGAGAGATAAAATCTCTTCTGCCCTTTGGGAAATAGCTTCTGAATCCATCTTTCCAATAAGACAGCAAGGACTGGGGCAGTGGGTTGGAAGGGGGGAAAAGTTGCTACGAGGATTGGGTCCTGGGTCTCAGGGATGAGACTAAGGGATTCAGCGATCTTCTTTTCCAAGGGCATGGGCTGAGTTTAGCTGGGCGAGTCTCAGCAGCTGCTGCCTCCCCAAAATGAGCTGGGATCATTCAACTGCCCCCCCATGTCTCCCCTCCAAGCTGCTGCTTCCTGGAGTAGAGCCAGGCACCCACCCTCTCCCTTGCCCTCGCAGGCTTCTGCTGCCAAAGGCAGCTGACTTCAAGATGTAGAGCTGCTAACTCGTGAGGATTCAGGCTGCTGAGGATGTTGGGACATCAACCAGGCCGTCTCCATTCAGCAAGTCATTTGGTATGCAACAGTTAGATAGTAAAGCACCCATTTTGGTCAAACTGATCTTTTTATCTTGCAGATGTGATTTAAGTGACCAAGATTGTAAGCGAATACTGTCTGGATTTGCTGCATTAATTAGAAGATGGACATAGTTTCCCTTCGCCTTTTTTTTTTTTTTTTACCACCAGGAACTATCCAGGCTTAAATAAGCATCTGTGCTTAACCCATCAATTAAGTAAGGTCAGGAATTCATTCCTTCATTGAGCAACTACTATATACCAAACACAATTCTTTTGTTGTTGTTGTTGGGTGCTGTTGAATCTATTTCAACTCATTCCATTGCCATCCAGTCAAATTCCAACTCACTGTGACCCTATAAAAACCCTATAGGTTTTCCAAGGCTGTAATCCATACTGAAGTAGACTGCCACATCTTTCTCCTGAGAAGTGGCTGGTGGGTTCAAACGGCTGACCTTTCTGTTAGCAGCTAAGTGCTTAACCGCTGTGCCACCAGGGCTCCTTATTTCAATTCATAGCAACCCTATATGACAGAGTAGGGCTGCCCCATGGGGTTTGCTAGACTATAATCTTTATGGGAGCAGATCGCCAGATCTTTCTCCCTCGAAGCCGCTGGGTAGGTTCAAAGTGCCAGCATTTTGGTTGGCAGCTGAGCACTTACCCATTGTGCCACCAGGGCTCCTTAACACAGTGCTAGGCAATGGGAATAGAGCAATGAACGCCCATAAGGGGGTTGCTATCTGGCAGTAAAGACAGACAACTGCCTAGAATGTAGACTGGTCATCGGTGATGTAGAGAAACGTACAGAATGGTGTAGGATCTGAGAGGAGAGAGTGAGTAATTCTGCCCAGAGGGAATCAAGAATGGAGGAGGAGATGTTTAAGCCGGATCTAGAAGATTGCCAAGTGAGTAGACAAAATACAGAGCAACGAGGAAGAGCAGGTTGTGTGTAACCAACCCAGGTTACCTGTTGAGTTGATTCTGACTCGTGGAGACCTCATGAGTGTCAGACCAGAGCTATTATCTGCAGGATTTTCCATGACTGGTTTTTTGGAAGTAAATCACCAGGCCTTTCTTCCGAGGTGCTTCTAATTGGACTCAAACTACCAGCCTTACAGTTAGCAACAAAGCACTTTAACTGTTCACACCACTCAGGGACTCCAAGTTGTATTTTTTTATTTTTGTTTGTTTTCAATTGCTGTCGAGTCAGTTTCAACTCATAGCAACCCCATGTGTACCAGAGTAGTATTGTGCTCCTTAGGGTTTTCAATCGTTGATTTTTCAGAAGTAGATTGCCAGGTCTTTCTTCTGAGGTGCCTTTGGGTGGACTCAAACTACCAACCTTTTGGTTAGCAACTGAGCACCTTACAGTTTTGCAACACCTAGGGACTCCAGGCTGTGTGTAGGGACCTCCAAAAAGTTCTAGACAAGCTGAACTTAAATTGAATCACAATGAGTGGAAAGAGATGCTACAGGAAAGGTAGGTTGTGGTCTGACTGGAAAAGAAATCAGATAACATAGTTTATCTTGAGAGTAAACAGAGAAACCCTTATGGGTTTTTGAACAACCTTAAATCATTCTCCTTAGTATCCGTTTATTTGAGGCTGTTTCTCCTTCAGAATTGCTAAGACTTGGGGAGTAATGATAGTGACATGTCAGGGCCTTTCACCCAGAAGCTACTTCACCTTGGATGGGCTAGTGCTACCTGCAACCCTACCTCTCAATGGCTAATTTAGGGCCAGGAGTCCCTGGGTGGTGCACCCAGTTAAGTACTCAACTACTACAAAAGTTTGGCGGTTCAAACTCACCCAGAGGCCCCTTAGAAGACAGGTCTGGCTATCTGCTTCTGAAAGGTCACAGCCTTGTGACCCCTCTGGAACACAGTTATACTCTGCATACATGGGGTCGCCATGAGTCAGAATCAACTTCATGGCAACTAACAACAACTTAGGGTCACTCTGGTGAGCAGGGAGGGCGTCACCTAGCACCTAGGTAGTTGTAGGATGAAGAACAGCCGCCACCTGGGACGAGTCAGAGACCTCACCAAACCCCCCACGCCCCACCGTGCATCAAACTACTGTCCTGAAGTCCCTAAAAGAGTCCAAGTGCCCCAAGGCTTGCCTCACTGTCAAAATATTTAGAAGAAGGATATTTAAATCTCAGACAGGACAATAGGACTAGCTCAGAAGTAAACGTTCATGCTGCTGAAGAAGCCTAAGCCATAAACATTTAGTCTAAAACGTGGCTGCCTTTCCTCCTCAGCTAGAGCCTGAAAGCAGCAGAATTCTATAAAACGTGATCTGCTAGGATTTTCTTACCCCCGTGGCAGGATAATTACGATGCCTCTCGAGTCACATGCTCATCCGCTGTGACTCAAATCCTCAAGGAGGTGAGGGAGGTGGCTTTGCCTTTTTCCCCAGGTATTTTGCTGAACGGCTGCAGTAATTCACTTTTGAAACAATGCGAAGTGAAAATGAGGTTGGGAAGGCAACCTCACTTCATGACCGGCCCACCCCCTCCCTGCCACCTCCAGGCACTTCAAGGGCCCGTCGCTCAGCATTTTAGGGATTATCTTTGCTAGTTTAATCAAGCTTTATATTAACTAGTTAACATGGTTAAGTCCTCGTGTGAGGAAAGAGACACTTGTCTAAAATCGTAAAGTGTACTAGACTTATTTTGTTGGGAGGGAAGACACAGGTTCGAACACTGGCCTCAACTCTAACCTTATCCACTCCCTCTACTATGTGTGGGGAAAAAGCTTTGTTTTTAATTGAAATGCATCCACATCTTTTATAAATCGAATTTTTTTTTTCTAAAACTCCTACGAATAAAGAATCACACCTGAGCAAAAGTCCACCTTGGCCCATGAGCACACCCACTAACCATGCTGGTGAAGGGCTACCCACTGCTTTATTTATTTTAATTTAAATGTTTGGTTTGAATTTTAAATAATAAATTGACTTAAGATCTTATTTTATTATGTCAAAGAACGAACTGGAAAATGTTTGTGGTAGGCAGATAATGCCTAATGGGTTAGAGGGAAGATAGGAGCCCCTTCTACAAACGTTGTGTGGTACGTTAGGGGGGTGTTTATACAACTTTTAAGTCTCACTTTCATTTTCTGTAGGTATGTTTTGTGAATTACGATAAAGAAATGCAATGCTTATTTATTTTTTCTTAATTGAAGGCATTTTTTTTAATGAAGCGCGATAAGGACACTAAGGTGAAACCTTAGGTATAAGAAAAATAAAAGCAGTTGGGGGTTCCAGGGACATTGTTTGTCTTGAAAGTGATGTGGAGAAGCTTGATCAAAAGCCCTTGTTTTACTACAGTCATGCTCCATTATGGGAGGGTGGAACTGGCAATGGGGATGGGGGCGGGGAGAGACGAAACGGTGAGCCCTCTGCCCTACGTGATCAGGTTGCCAAAAGTCACTGCCCACAAGTAAACCTCCCTGGCCTGCTGGTACTAACAACCCCTGGAGTAAGTCAAATACGGATTCTGAGGAAGAAAGACCCACGTCTTAGGAGACCCCCTTGGGGCTCACAGCTCTGGGCTAACAAGCCTCTCCCTGCCTCCGGAGATGATCCTTGAGTCAATGAAAAGTAGCCTTGGACAAGCTCCCTCACCTCCCTGGGCCTCATTTTCTCTATCTGTAAAATGGGGAAATAATTTTTACTCCAGAAGGTCCTGTGAGATTTAGATGAAACAATGTTTGTAAGGCAGGTGAGAAATTCCCAGTACATGTGAAACTTGTGTGGTTATTTCTAAAACTGGAAACTGGGAGAGAAAGTGCCTCTTGCACTCCTTTGCGGACCCCCATCCTCCAAACCCTCAACTTAGGTTACTTACTACTTCCAGTCCCCAGCCCCAACCTCAAACTCATTCCAGACTGCAGAGTTTTGATCAAGCATGAGATTGGTTTTTGGTGCATTTTAGTTTTGCTTTGCGTTTTTGTTTTTTTGTTTTTTTTTTTTTTTTGTCTCTCAGCCCAGTGGTGGGTTTTGACACAGATATCACTTTATTTTGAAAGCAACTGATTTCTCTGTAGATGTCTGAGATGAGATGAAAGTGCCTCGAAACAGTGTCTGTCACATCCTTATACGCGTGCACACAAACATATGCCCCTGCACACAAAAGCTCCTCACTTAAATGGCTAAATGTGCTTCTCCTCCTTCACTTTACTGTTGTGGGCAAGCACTGAGCCATTTCACTAAACCTGGAACAAAGATCACCTAAGACCAGCCAGCCCTGTCCTGCAGTCTGGTGCCGTCTTCAAAAATCTTTTCAACATATAGGACTTTAAATACCATTCCCAGCTTTACTAATGCCTGATGGTTACCCTGGTGGCATAGTGGTTAAGAGCTCAGCAGCTAACCAAAAGGTTGGCAGTTCGAACCCACCGGGCACTCCTTGGAAACCCTATGGGGCAGTTCTACTCTGTGCTATAGGGTCACTATAAGTTGGATGGTTATTTTGGGACAAGCTATTTTCTTCTAAAGCCACTGATTTTAATCTTTTATTGGTATTTTCTTAGATAGGAAAATAATGGTTCTTTTTTTGTAAGCAGATTTACATACAGACCCCTCTCCTCTCACCCACTCACGTATTCACATATCCCATTCTCTAAGGGTAAACAAAACCAAACCCAGTGGATGCCAACTCCTAGCGACCCTGCAGGACAGAGCAAAACTGCCCTACAGGGTTTCCAAGGCTGGAATCTTAACGGAAGCAGACTGCCACGTCTTTCTCCCACAGAGTGGCTGGTGGGTTCAAATCGCTGACCTTTCAGGTAGCAGCCAAGTACTTAACCACTGCGTCACCAGGGCTTGTTTCTCTAAGGGCGGCATTACAAATAATGATTTCTAAACATCTCGGTCTGGTTTAGGAAGCTTTTCCTGCACATTGCAGATGGTGCTGCATGGAGATTAAAAAGCGAGGGCTTGGTGTCTGGACAGCCTAGATTTCAACCTTGATTTCACTCAGAATCAAGTTTGATTTTTGTTTTCTAATAGAGCCTTCCCTGAAATGTGTAAGCATTCGGCTGCTAATCAAAAGGTCAGCAGTTTGAATTCACTAGCCACTCCTTGGAAGCCCTACAGGGCAGTTCTACTCTGTCCTGTGGGGTCACATGAGTCAGAATCAACTCGACGGCAACGGGTTTTTTTTTTTTTTTTTTTTTGGTTTTTAATCACCATGTTTCCAAAGTTTCCTTCAAGTATTTCTAAACCCAAGTCTAGATTCAAATTGGATTTAAACATCTTAAGACCCTTCTATGCCCTCTCATAGGAGCCCTGGTGGCATAGTGGTTCAGAGCTCAGCTGCTCACCAAAAGGTCGGCAGTTCAAATCCACCAGCTGCTCCTGGGAAACCCTATGGGGCAGTTCTACTCTGTCCTATAGGGTCACTATGAGTCAGAACTGACTCAACGGCACCTAAACGACAATATGCCCTATCATGGAGTCCCCGAGTGACACAAACTGGCTCTCAGCTACTAACGAAAATGTTAGTGGTTCAAATCCACCCAGAGGCACCATAGAAAAAGGCCTGGTGATCTATTTCCAGAAAAAAAAAAAAAATCAGTCATTGAAAGCCCTATAGAAGGCAGTCCTGCTCTAACACATCCGGGGTTTCCATGAGTTGGAGTCAACAGCACCTGGTTTTTTGTTTTTGTTTTTTGGTATGGCCCATCATACAAAGCCCTTGATCTTTCAGTCTCTACTCCTCAAGCCCAAACTCTCGGCACTGCCAACTGACCCCCAGGATTTGGAATATGGTGTCCCCTACCCCTGCCGCAAATGTCATCTAGCCGGTACTCCCCTCCTTGTCCTAACTGTGAACTCCTACTGATCTTTCAGATCCAGCTTGGGTTTTGGATCCCCTCGGGAGCCTTTTCTGATCATCTTCCCCTTAACACCTCCTACAGCCCTCTATGCTTCCTGATGGCAGCAGGCATCCTGGCTGTAATCTCTGGCTTATTTTTCCTTCTTCCCCAATCACCTTCAAGCTCCTCGAGAGAAGGGACTGCATCTTCTTCCTTGACAGGCAGAGTGTCTGTAACCAGGGTCCACGCCTGGTGAGTAGATGAATGAGTAAGTCTGATGGATGGCCGAGGGTGGTCACGGGGAGACATTACCAAGCCTGCACCGCTACTTGCATGGTGAGAAAAGAGAGTTGGGGAGTAGACAAAATTCAGAGACATGAAAATTCTGTGCCTCAGGTGGATTCAGTAGCTGGAACCTGTGAACCGCCCCACCCACCTGAAATGGGGATGGTTTTTCACTTTACTTTTCATTCCATTGAGCTCCTGTCTCCTTGTTATCTTGAGCCTTTGAGGGGATAAGAGAGACTAGACCATATTATCTCAATAAACATCGATCTGAGGCAGCAGAATGAAGGATGTGGAGGAAATGTGAGACCAGGCTGAGATGGGGGGCGGAGGGGGACTGTGTGTAAATCCCCCATGGCAGGTCTTTAGGGGGAGCTGGCCTCCAGAAACCTTTACAGCCCAGGAGGAAGGGAGGGGTAGAAGGGCAATAGTGTGCCTGCACATGCATCCTGGGACCCTTGCGAGTTGGTGTTTACTGTGCATGCAGGTGTTAGGGGATGTGGCCTTTAATCAATGCATCTCTATCTGTAAAAGTCTGTGCCTGTGGGAGTCTATGGGGGTGTGTAGTAAGGGGTGGAAATCAAGTCCAAGAGCACTTAGAGTTTAAGATCTTATTAATTGGGTGATAGTTTGCAAATAACAGCCCCTCCTTCATTTTTGAAAATCCTTTACCCTTGACTACTAACCTAAAGTTTGGCAGTTCGAACCCACCCAATGGTGCCGAGGAAGAAAGGCCTAGCAATCTGTTTCTATAAACACTACAGCCAAGAAAACCTTACGGAGCAGTTCTACTTTGTAACACATGGGGCTGCCATTAGTCTGAATGGACCTAATGGGTTTGGTTTGTTTATTTGATTTTTTGTTTTGTTTTGTTTTGTTTCCCACACCGGCAACGCTGCATCTGTAGTATCCCACTCACTTTCCTTTTGAAATATTGGGTCCCAAATGGTAAAAACCCACAACTTTGGTTTATTTAGAATATATACATATATACCAACCCAACCAGTGCCACTGCCATAGAGTCCATTCCAACTCATAGCGACCTGATAGGGTTCCCAAGGCTGTAAGTCTCTACAGAAGCAGACTGCCACATCTTTCGGTTAGCAGTCAGTGGCTTTAAGCACTGCACCACGTTGCTGTTGTTGAGTGCTGCCTAGTCCATTAGACTACACTCATAGCAACCCCACGTGACAGAGTAGAACTGCCCTATAGGGTTTTCTTGGCTGCGATCTTCAAGAAAGTAGATCGCCAGGTCTTTCCCACTGGGAACCACTAAAAACAAAACAAAAAATAACAAACTCCTTGCCCGCCAGTAGATTCCAACTCATAGTTCCTAGACAACAGAGTAAAACTGCCCCACAGGGTTTCTAAGGAGTGGCTGGTGGATTCGAACTGCTGACCTTTTGGTTAGCAGCCAAGTTCTTAACCACTGTACCACCAGGAGAGCCACTGGGTGGATTCAAATGCCAACCTTTGGGTTAGCAGCCGAGGTCTGACCTTTTCTTTTTTCAAAACAATGGCTTGGAGGTGGACTGCAATGCAAAAGAGATTTCCTTTCCATAGGAAAACTTCGACTCCATCCTAGACCCAGATTTCAGCTAAGGAAATGAACGAGAAGCCGGAGCTGAGGGCAAAGCGCAGAGCCAGCCGAAGCGCACTGCAAGCGAAGAAAGCAGAGAAGATCTGCGGCTGGCTGTGGGCTGCCGGCTTCACCTCCACCCACCCTCAGGCCCCCCACATCATGCAGGCTAAACATGCAGAGGCTTCTGTCTCCAGGGCTGGGAGAGAGGCGCCCTCGTTAAAACTCAGATAAACAGTTTATCAGGAGATGAATGAGCCACCGGGCTCCAGAGACGTCTCCCCTTCCCCAGCGTGGAGCCAGATGGGGAGGGGGCCCGCAGGCAGAGTAGGAGCCAGACCGAGGAATGGAAGGGCCAGCCCCATGTTCCTTTTCTCCTTTGGCTTTAAGCTTTGCCTCTAGTCCTGAAAATACATTTCACATTTATTTACCAATTTTACCACCCCAGCCCACCTTGTGGAGTTATTTCCCTCCCTTTCTCCCGTCTTTGTTCCCTTTCTGTCCTCCTATTTTCCCCTATTTACTGCTCTTTTGCCCCTCCACCCCCACCCCAATGCTTCACTGTTCTAATTAGGATCCTGTCACCAACTGGGGACACACAAAAAAGATACTCTATTGTGAAGCTGACTGGGTCTCTACACACTCCCTGTGAGTGCTGAATGGGCCAGGGTTCCCCCAGCACCCAGAAGGTTATGGGGATCACTGCCCTTTGGCCCCTGTCAGAAGGGCTTCACCTCCACTCACACCTTCTTCAAGCAGTACAGAGAGAGCCTGTGGCTGACTTTTCCTAACTTGCTAAATTAGGGCAAGCCTAGAAATGCCATTTGCGGTCTCACTAAGAGAAAGGCAAAGAGACCTGGTAGTGCAATGGTTAAGCGCTCAGCTGCTAACTGAAAGGTCAGTGATTTGAACCTACCCAGCAGTTGCTCTGTGGGAGAAAAGACCTGGTGACCTGCTCCTGTAAAGATTACAGCCTAGGAAACCCTATGGGGCAGTTCTATCCTGTCACATGGGGTCCATAGGAGTCGGAATCAATTCAACGGCACACAACAACAGTAAAAAGAGAAAGTCCATCAAATTCAACACCTATGGGTCAGGCCCTGGGCTAGGCTCTGGGGATATAAGACAGACCTATTTCCTGCCTTCAGGCATTTTCACGTCTCATTTCACGTGAAGTTTAGGTACATGAAAGTTAGAACTGAGAGAGACGATTTTCATATCCCTGGACCTAAGAGATGGCGGTTCCTATGCCTTCCCCTTCATGGTACTTCCTTTATAGGTCCCCCACTGAGTGCTCCAGGACAAATTGTGGCTTCAGGACTGTTGAAGGCAGGCAGAGCAAACTCTGCTATCCCCGTAGAATTACGTGTTAAGGAGCCTCAGAGAGGTAAAGTGACTTCCCTGAGATCACACAGCAGGTTTTCTGATGCCCTTGGCACATCACCCACAGCTGCCTCCAGTGTATGTGTCCAAGGCCAAGGAAGCAAGAAGATTGCTGAATTTTTCTTAGAACCAGGCTGGAAATAAGAAAAGATGCCCCAAAGCACCCCTAAGCTCTTCTTGCCTTGGATCTGGAGTTGTCAAGGCAGCTGTCCTGAAGAAAGCTTCAGTCTTTCCTTGCCCAGACCATTTTGCAGGGATGGAAATACTGGGATGGGGATAGTCAAGAATGGGCCTATGTTTGTGTTCTTCATTAGACTTTTCCTATGGGGCTAGGAAGAAAGGCCTGGCAATCTACTTCTGAAAATTCGCCAATGAAAACCCTATGGATCACAAAGGAATATTGCCTGATATAAAGCTGGAAGATGTGTCCCCTAGGTGTTGAAAGGGACTCAAAATATGCGCTGCAACAATAGACTCAAGCATACTAACGATTGTGAAGAAGGTGCAGGACTGGGCAACGTTTCTCATCCTGTTGTGCGTCAGAGCCTACTCAACAGCAACTAACAACAACACCGGGTCCTGCCGAGGCCTGAGTCCCCCGGCAATCCTCACTGAAGTCCAAACGCTCCCCACGCTCAGGACCTGATCAGAAAGCGTGGCTGACAGCCAGCCCTCCCTTGGCCCATCTCTACCCACAGCTTTCTTTTGAAGAAATACAAACCTCTGTGTCCTTCTTGTCAAGGTACCTCTTCCTTAGAGCAGCAGAAACACTGAAATGAGTTCATTGTTGCACCCCCCCCAAGAAATTTCAGTTCCCCTGCCCCAAACTTCTGAGCGATGGTAGCTATCTAGAACCTCTCAGCTGCATGGGTGTTTGGAAAGCAGGCCTGATGGTGTTAAACGGGCTGGTGTTGATTTTAACAGCACCCCCACCCCTCTTCAACCTTTTCTTGCTCAACCCTGATATGGTTGATCAACTGAGAGCAATGGAATTCCCCCAAGAACTAACATTTGATGAAAGACTATTGCCCACTCTATGCTCTGTCCCAGACTCTATGCTAGGCTAGATACTCTTTGCCTATTTTGCAGGGCACGATTCTGAGAGCTGTGTGTTATCCCCATTTTACAGACAAGGACATCGAAGCTTGCAGCTTAAGCTTGGTTAAGATGCCTGTGTTAAGAAGGTAACACAGCTGGTGGCTGGTGGTTTGTAGGGCCAGAATTCCAGCCGAGGTCTTCTCTGTGTTGAGCGTCCCTGTCTATGACATATTCCTCCTCCACTCTCCCTGCCCCCAGATCTTCTGGCTGCCCCTCATACAGTGTGGCCCTTCTCCTCACATAGACGCCTATCATGTGTCTCAAATCTCCTCCTCTCCCTTTTTTCATCATCAAGCTCACCTCTTGTTATTGTTGTTAGGTGCCATCAAGTCAGTTCCGACTCATAGTGACCCGATCGTTGCTATGTTTGAACCCATTTTTGCAGCCACTGTATCAATCCGTCTTGTTGAGGGCCTTCCTCTTTTTTGCTGACTCTCTACCTAGGGTGATATCCTTCTCCAAGGACTGGTCCCTTCTGATAACATGTCCAAGGTAAGTGAGTCGAAGTCTCACTATCCTCTACCATTGGAGTATTAGTGCCACTTAGTCCCCAGTGCCATCATCCTCGATTCTCTCAACGACTAAAAGCACAGGCTGCCCTGGTGTGGCACAGAGTGGGGGGCTATAGGCTCCCCGGTATGGCATTTCAGTGAAGATGGGTAAGTGTGGCTTGAAAACAGTATAACTAATATTTTAATTCCTCTGACTTCTTTTTGGTCACCATAATGTATTATGACATTTCAACCAACATTCAAAGGAGAGCATGAAATTGTTATATTTATCAAAAGAGCGTATGAGTTTTTAAAGGTTGTGAAACACTGGTCTATGCTGTTATCTGGGATTTATGAATTTTTTTTCATGCCTTTTGAACGTCTTCTTCATAGGCTCAGCATATCTCCCTTAACTGGCCACCAAAGTCCCAGGGGTTGGAGACCAACTGTGACTTCTTTCCTTTGTGTTTATTCCCATGCTCTTCACCCAGTGGTCATTCCATAAACAGGTCACCCAATCTGTTCTCAAACACGGCTTTTTTGTTTGTTTGTTTCTGAGGGAACTTTTTTACTGTTCAATTAAGTCTGTTGTTGTAGTCACATGCCGTTAAGTCAATTCCCACTCATAGTGACCCCATGCAATAGAGTACAATTGCCCCATAGGGTTTCCTAGGCTGTAATCTTTATGGAACATCATGGTAAACAGTGAAAATATTGAAGTTGCCATGGATTTCATTTTACTTGAATCCACAATCAACACCCGTGGATGCTGCAGTCAAGAAATCAAAAGACATACTACGTTGGGCAAATCTGCTGCAAAAGGCCTCTTTAAAGTTTTAAAAAGCAAAGATGTCACTTGAAGGACTAAGATGCACCTAACCCAAGCCATGGTATTTTGAAGCATCTCGTATGAACATGAAAGCTGGACAATGAATAAGGAAGACCGAAGAAGAACTGATGCCTTTGAATTGTGGTGTTGGTGAAGAATATTGAATATACCATGGACTGCCAGAAGAACAAAAAAAATCTGTCCTGGAGGAAGTACAGCCAGAATGCTCTTCAGACATGAGGTTGGAGAGACCTTGTCTCACATACTCTGGACATGTTATTAGGAGGGATCAGTCACTGGAGAAGGACATCATGCTTGGTAAAGGAAAGGATCAGCAAGAAAGAGGAAGACCCTCGATGGACTGACACAGTAGTTCCAACAATGGACTCAAGCATAGCAATGACTGTAGGCTGGCATATGACCTGGTAGTGTTTTCCTCTGTTGTACATAGGGTCTCTATGAGTCAGAACTGTCTCGATGGCACCTAACAAAAACAATAATCTTTATGGGAACAGATGGCCAAGTCTTTTCTCCTGCGGAGCTACCAGCGGGTTTGAAATGCCAGCCTCTCGGTTAGCAGCTGAGCACTTAACCGTTTGCACCGCCAGGGCTCCTTTCAGTCGAGACTACCCAGCCTAAATAAAGGACAGAGGTCTGGGTTGATTTTCAAACAAAAATAGGTGATTTGAAGAAGACGAAGATTGGTAGAATAGAAAACAGCACAGTTTATGCGCTGGGCTAAAATATAGTCTTTGAACTCTTCACTGAAAAATTATTTTTTTAATTTATAGCATCAATATCTTCATAAGAAATCAAAATAGTGCTAAGCATCCATTTAAAACAAACAAATTCATTGCTGTCAAGTGAATTCCAACTCATAGCGACCCTTTATGACAAAGCAGAACTGCCTCCTAGGGTTTCCAAGGAGAGGTGGATTCAAACTGCCACCTTTCGGTTAGCACCTGAAGCTCTTACCCACTGCACCACCAGGACTCCAAGCCTCCATAAAGTGCATGGAAAATAAAGGAGTGTCGTTCAAGCAACCTACTATGTGCCAGGATCCAGGCACATATTATTTCATAATCAGCCCAATTCAAACAACGAATGGGTCGTTCTTATCTACAGTATTCATCAAAGCAAGATTTTCTTTTTGGGTGGTAGGTACCTCGGTAGCCTAAATCTAGTTGTTGTCTAGACTTGAAAGTTTAAGGAAGTGTTCTTGCTGAGGGATTTCCAAGTACTGGGATTTTGCATATAGACTGTGCCATAACCCAAGTACATCTTCTTCATTGTTGTCAGCTGTCACTGAGTTGGCCTTGGGCTCAAGGGGACCCCATGCACAACGGAAGGAAACGTTGCCTGGTCACTTAGCCTTTAGTCTGGAGGCGCCACTGCAACCTGTTCAGCATCACAGCAGCCCACAAGCCGCCACTGACAGATGAGGTGCCTTGGCCAGGAATCGAACCCAGGTCTCACATGGAAGGGGAGAACCTCCCGCTGAACCACAGACACCACTTCCTTAGGAGATGGTAAAGTTCTGTGTGTATTTGAGGGGAGGGCAGAGCAGACTGAAAGGAAAAATCAGATCACTGGAGAAAGAAAGTGGAGTAATGTAGACTGTCACAAAGGGATCTCCTGAGTCTCACTCAGCCGAATAGTAGTGGATGCCTGAGTCATTCACTCCAAGTCTCTTCAAGGGCTTTTTCCAATTCTGATCCACAAAGGAGTTTGGATTTCAGAGAGAAACTCAACCAGAGGTGTCATTTCAGCACCCATCTTCCACCAAAGAGAACATTTCTGAAAAAGAAAGCCTCATATAGGTTTATTCAGAATCAGAGCAAGGTAGGGCTGGAAAAGGTAATGTAGCTATGTCACTAGTGCAGAAACTAAGATCTGTAGAAGAAAAGGCACCGGTCCAGGGTTAACATGGTTATGTCAGGCTGGACTCAAGCCCCCTACTGTCCGTTCATCTGTCAAGTTTCTGCTCCCCAGTCTTCACCACTGAGGCCGGTTTAGCGGAGAAAGTGGGCACCTATGCATGTGAAATTTGAAGGGCATGGAGAGGAATCTCAGGAAGTTTGTTTACACTGAGGGTTTGGAGAGAGTCCAGAGAACAGCCAGAACCTGAACGGACCCTTCGACACACGCAGACATTCAAAGACACGAGATGACACGGACACAGAAACAACGCGACCTGGGCAGAATGGGCCACGGACAAACCCACCACCTCACAGTGCCGCCCCTCCTATCACCGGGTGCAGGGCTTGCCATGGGCCAGCAGAGGGCGCGCCGCCCCCAGGGAGCCGAGAGGCTGCCGCACGGAGCCGAGCGGGCTAGGGGAGCAGCAGACAAGCCGGACGCGCCCCTACGGCTCCGCCACTCAGGGCGCAGGACCCGGCCAAGAAGGAGGAGGAGGGTGAGGAGCGGACCCCCCTCGTGGGCCCGGGGGGCAGACGAGCCGGAGTGCTTCCTAGGAATTACATCACACAGCGCAGCGCTGCGGCTCGCGGACTCTCGGGGCGCACAGTTTGTGCGGGGGGAGCGGGGGCAAGGGTGAGGGACAGAGGACCCACAGTGTGTGTGTGTGTGTGTGTGTGTGGTGTGTGTGTGTGTGTGTGTGTGTGTGTGTTGGGGGAAGGGACTGAGACCGAGCCCGGGAGAGAGGAAGACGAGACGCGCCCGGGGAAAACGCTCCATGCACATGGAGAAATCCCTTCCTCCAAACTGCACCGAGAAAGGAGCCCCCGGCACTTCCCCGCTGCTCCCCTCCCAGTGCAAAGCACCCAGCTAGTGAGCAACCCCCGCCCCACCTCAAGCACCCCCCAAAGCCGGCCCTGCACCCTCCAGCCGGGCTCCAGCGCCGCCGCGAGCTCTCCCCAGGACTGGCTCTGGCGGGGCGCCTAGAGCCCCAGTTGCATTGCTCCAGGAGAAAGGAGGGGGGCGGTGCATTTTGCAGGAGGAGAAGGAGGAGAAGGGGGGTGGGTGGTGGGGGTGAGAGAAAATTGCGCGGAGACCTGCCAAGCGCCACCGCCGCCGCCACCGCCGCCGCCGCCGCCGCCTGTGAGCTCGGGCGGGCAGCCGGACTGTCGGCTTCCCGGGGCATCTGGGTCCGGCGGGGCACAGCCCTGGGCGCTGCCGAAGCCGCCGCCGCCGCCGCCTCCGCGGCGAGTGCAGGCGGCTTCCCCGGGAGCCTGCGCTGCTCCAGCTCCTTGGGGGTGGAGAAGTGGGGGGTGGGGTTGTTGTTTGGGGGGAAGAAGGGGGAGGGGGCAACGCCGAGAGAGTCAGTGGTTTCCATGGTGATGGAGCTGAAAGTGCAGGAAATTTAAAGGCTTGGACCCTGCGAGACAGACAAACCGGTGCCAACGTGCGCGGACGCCGCCGCCGCCGTCGCCGCCGCCGCTGGAGTCCGCCGGGCAGAGCCGGCCGCGGAGCCCGGAGCAGGCGGAGGGGAGTGCCCCCGGGACCCGCTCGGCCAGCGGCGCTGCAGAGAGCGGCAGGACCAGGAGCAGGAGGAGGAGGAGGAGGGGAGACGGCTCGTCCACGCGCCTTGCGCCGCCGCCGGCCCGGGAAGGCAGCGAGGAGCCGGCGCCCCCCGCGCCCCGCGGTCTCCCTGGAGTAATTTCAGATGCCCCGCCGCGGCCGCCTTCCCGAATAGACCTGGGAGAGGAGTTGCAGCCAACTTGTGTGCCTTTTTTCTGCGCCGGTGGGAGCCGGCTCGGAGCGAAGGTCTCTCCCCGCGGCTCATGCTGCCGGCCCTGCGCCTGCCCAGCCTAGGGTGAGCCGCCTCGGGAGAGCCCGGGGAGCGCGGCGGCGGCGCCGCGGGCTCGGCGTGCTCTCCTCCGGGGACGCGGGACGAAGTAGCAGCCCCGGGCGCACGCCGGAGGCATGGAGCGCTGCCCCAGCCTGGGGGTCACCCTCTACGCCCTGGTGGTGGTCCTGGGGCTGCGGGCGGCACCGGCCGGCGGCCAGCACTACCTCCACATCCGCCCAGCTCCCAGCGACAACCTGCCCCTGGTGGACCTCATCGAACACCCGGACCCTATCTTTGACCCCAAGGAGAAGGATCTGAACGAGACGCTGCTGCGCTCGCTGCTCGGGGGCCACTACGACCCGGGCTTCATGGCCACCTCGCCCCCCGAGGACCGGCCCGGCGGGGGCGGGGGGGTGGCCGGTGGCGCCGAGGACCTGGCGGAGCTGGACCAGCTGCTGCGGCAGCGGCCGTCCGGGGCCATGCCGAGCGAGATCAAAGGGCTGGAGTTCTCCGAGGGCTTGGCCCCGGGCAAGAAGCAACGCCTAAGCAAGAAGCTGCGGAGGAAGCTACAGATGTGGCTGTGGTCGCAGACCTTCTGCCCCGTGCTGTACGCGTGGAACGACCTGGGCAGCCGCTTCTGGCCGCGCTACGTGAAGGTGGGCAGCTGCTTCAGCAAGCGCTCGTGCTCCGTGCCCGAGGGCATGGTGTGCAAGCCGTCCAAGTCTGTGCACCTCACGGTGCTGCGGTGGCGCTGTCAGCGGCGCGGGGGCCAGCGATGCGGCTGGATTCCCATCCAGTACCCCATCATTTCCGAGTGCAAGTGCTCGTGCTAGAACTCGGGGGCCCCCTGCCCGCACCCAGACACTTGATTGACCCCCACCGACGCCCCCAGCCACCGCCTCCAACCAGTTCCACCACCCTTGAGAGTGGATTCAATGAACTTTTTTTTTTTTTTTTTTTTGGCTACAGAGACCTAGCTTTCTGGTTCATGTAATGCACTGTTTAACTGTGTAGGAATGTATATGTGTGTGTATATACGGTCCCAGTTTTAATTTACTTATTAAAAGGTCAGTATTATACGTTAAAGTTACCGGCTTCTACTGTATTTTTTAAAAAATAAGCAAAAGAAAAAAAAAGAACAGATAAAAGAGAGACTTATTCTGGTTGTTGCTAATAATGTTAACCTGCTATTTATATTCCAGTGCCCTTCGCATGGCGAAGCAGGGGGGAAAAGTTATTTTTTTCTTAAAGTACAAAGAGAGAGGGGAACTTTTGTAGAAGGACTTTTTAAAAGCTATTTTCCATTCTTTGGAAAGTGTTCTGGTTTTCCTTGGACCTCGAAGAAGCTATAGAGTTCAATGTTATTTTACAGTTATTGTAAATATAGAGAACAAATGGAATGACTAATCATTGTAAATTAAGAGTATCTGCTATTTATTCTTTATAATATCCCGTGTAGTAAATGAGAAAGAAGTGCAGAGCAGGATTAAAGAAAACCACTAAAACCGACTGCGCTCGACACTGCGATTCTCTGTGTTGATGATTGATGGGGAGGGGGCTCCGGGAGGGGGCGGGAAGGGGGTACCACTGTGCCTAAGCCTGTTGGGAGAAGGGGCTCATCCCTCAGGCTCCCCTTCCTCTGGAGTGACGGAGGTGACCGCTGAGTTTCTCAGTGGCGGGAGGGGGGGTAGGGGAGAGAAGGGGGGTTATCCGCAAACCCCTGACTTGAGCATCACGTGGCCTCTGCCTAGTCTCCCAGCATTTTCCTCCAGTGTCACCAAAGCTCGGGCCCGTCGTGACCTCGACACCCAGCCGGCCCCCTGGAGCTGACCCCAGGCTGGGCCAAGGGGCGGGGGGGAGGGTGGGCGGCCGCTTTGTCCTGCCTGACAGGCCCTTCACAATGGGGACACGTGTCTTTCACACCTACCCTGGGGGCGGAGTGCCGCTGAAACTTGACCCCCAAGGAATGGGGGGGAGGGAGGGAGATCAGAGCGCGCCCACCCAGATCCCGCCACCCCTCCCGCCTCGCACCCCCCACCTCAATATCCAGCCCCGCTTAACCCTTTGCACGCCTGGAAGCTACAGAGGTGCGAGCTGAGGCAATCCCTTGGAATCAACACTCCGAGCCTCCGGGATCTTGCAGGTCCGAGCCCCCAAGATCCCAGGACCTCAGCTGGAGTTGCTGGGGGTAGCTGAAGATTTGACACCCACGTTCCCTTCCTCTAGGACTCAAGAAGGACCCTGAGAGCCCGGGTCTCAAAGGGGGCCGAATTTGGGTGAAAAACGCCCACTCTGGGATCTGTCGTTGGAACGGGGTGCGCTCAGGCTCTGGACACACACACTCCCGTTGGGAGCCGGGAGGGGGGGAGAAATAAGAATCGGGATTTTTAAGCTTTCGTGTTAGATAGGGGCGGAGAGCATGTTATCCCTTAAAGGGACGTGCAAAATACCGGCCGCACTGCACACGTTAAAAAGCCAACGTCTTGGGGCAGGCGCTGGACTCTCGCGTGCGTCCCTCCGCGGGAGTCGGCTGTGGCGCCCATCCGCGCAGCTCCACGTGGGCCCGCTCGCTGACACTGCTCAGCGCGCCCTTTATTTATCTTGGACTCCAAAGTCTCTCTCCTTTGCCCCCTTCCCACCCCGCCCTGCCACCTCCCTGCGCCTCCCTCCCTGCCCCCACCCCGGTCCGGAGTCCCGGCGAATCTATGCTAATTATTTCAAACCTGCGCGGGGTCCCCAGCACAGTCTCAATGCCCCCGGCCCCGCCCGCCCTGTCCCTCCAGCCGGGCGCTTTCTTCCCTCCCGACGCAGCCTCGGTGGCTCCTCATTTCAATAGCCTGGCCTGGGAGCCGGAGCCCCCTCCCCGGCGCTGCCTCCGTCAGCCGTGGGACAGACGTTAGGGTATTCATTAACTGAGAGCTGAGGAATAACGGCATTATTCCCCCCAGAGAGGGCACCCTGCCCCCGCGACTATCTGAGGCTTCATTGTAAAAGGATTAAAAGTTAAAGACCTCCATCTTATGATTCTTTCATTTAATCTTCCTGGCGCCTGGGAGACATGCTCGATGGATGATGGCTTTTAAAATATTCCTAATGTCGGCTACCTTAAGACTCCAAGCCGGGCAAACAAACGTAATTTATTTCCAGAAGAAAGGGGATATTGAGATGTTTAAGTTTATGAACCGCCGTCCCCATGTATATTTGTTAAGTTCTGACAAATACCCAAATAACGTTAAAATCAGCCATTCATCACTTATGAATTTATGCAAAACTTTCTGTGCCCCGGGCCAATATTTTTTTAGACGGAGTTTCACTTGCGAGGGGCGGAGGTGGTAGGGGGAGGGAACGGGGGGGTTATGGGGGGGGACCCGAAAGCAAGAATTTTCATGCCTGGTAAACATGCGAATTATGCGGAGAGAGTTATTCCCAGCTGGGCCGGCAGCCAAAATTCGGAGAGCGCGCTGAGGCCAGCGCCCCCACCCCCACGCTGGCAATGTCATTGGATTACAATGCGAGGTCTTCCCCTCCGCTACGCCCCCTCCTCCCTCCGCCCGCGCCCCTCCTCCCCACCCCTGCCCACTTGGAAAACCCGCTCGCAGCCGGCGAGCTTCTCGGCTTTCAGAGCCGGAGCTGGTGTGCGCCGCGAGGACATGGGCTGCAGACGTGACCGGCAATAGGCAGACCACCGCACCGACAGACCCAAAGGGCAGGCCCAAAGCCACTCCTGCTGGGGAGCGAGCACCCAGCAGGGCCCAGGCTGTCCCGGAAGAAGACCAAGGAGGTGCTGGTCCTGCGGCATTGTGACTAACGCTCAGCTGGCTACATTTTCATTATTATTAATGTCGATAATACTAATAATAGCACCAACAGGAAAGGAGAGAGCTCTGGGCAGAGAGGCAAGGAAACTGTCCTCTGCGGTCACCTAGTACCTACCTCTCAGAAGGAGGAGAATTGATCTTGGTGTCTTCTGCAGCTTTGACAGCCTGTGTCTATGAATTTATGCAGCTGCTGGGGGACCCATGCCTCACCCAGAGCATGAAGATTTCTAACTCTCACGGTTACATACACATCAATTTTAAGAAGTAATCCTGGAAGAGAATAGGAGGCTTCCTTCACCCCCACCCCTCCCCTGTATGACTGCAACAATTCACTCCTCAAACCTCTATTTTCAACTCTTCCCTTTATTTCTTCCTCCACCCTGGTCACTCCCAACCTGCACCACCCCCCCCCCACACACACACACTCCACACACAAGCAAACTGAAGCCAAATGTCCACGGAAAGCCAGTCCCCTCTGGGGACTGCCCTCTGTCCTCCAGAGTCTGGGAACAGGATCTGGTTCCCTGTTGAGATGGCGAAGGCCAGGGGTCCATTATCAGTCTTGCTTCTGAGACTCCTGGGAAAGGGACTTGAAGTTTGGTGGCAGCTGCAGGAGGAAGCTGGCTGTGTATTAAGAGCTCTTAGCTGTGCTCGATGGGGACAGCAGGGGGAGGGCCCAGCCCATATTGGTATTTTGAAGGGGGTGATTCATCCTTTTTCTTTAACGCTCTTGGAATGTCAGAGCAGAGGAGAGCTTAGATTCCAGTGCCCACCGCTCAATTTACAGATGAGAAGACTGAGACCCCAGTAGGGACTTGGGGAAGATCACACAGAGTAATTGAATTAGAGTTGATCACGTACTCTCTCTCTATTGTGCCTCACTGTTCTCTTTTTATCCTTTCCTATCTTCCTTTCTTCTTTATTTTTTATTTTTTTCCTGGGGGAGCATTCTCCCCAAAGTTGACTTAGTGACAACTCCTCATCAGCAAACTGACCAACCATTCTTTTGTAGGTATTCAACAAGTATTTTTTAATGGCTTGTGAGGTACCCAGCCAGTGTGCTAGGCCCTTTCCACACATTCTCATCCAGGGTCTCCAGTTTCCATACAAAGAAACTGGAGTTCAGAGAGTTCAAGCATCTTGCCAAAAGCCACACAGCAAGTGGTGCAGTTGTGGTTCAAAATCTGAGCTGACTTCAAAGCCCGTGCTTCTTCCAAATACTCTTCCTCCCTTCAAGGACTTGAACACCTGGCTTAGGGGACACAATATGTGCCACATTATATGTTGGTAAGTCTGGAGTTCTCTAAAGGTTCATGCCTGGCGAGCCACATAAAAAGCTTTTGCATACCTTCTTATGTGCCAGGTATTGCAGCTGGAGTTACAAAGATGAGTCAGAAGACCCTCCCCCCCAGCACACATGCACACATGCAGTAGAGGAGGTAAGAAACGAAGAACAGGGTAAGTGATGAGAGGGGAATTAAACCATCAGATAAACTTGGTCCAGAAAGAGGAGCCTCAGCGCTGGACTGGGAAGCCAGAGAAAGCATTTGACTACTGTCTGGAAGCATAAGTTGAATGTCAACCTACTGAGGTGGGGAAGTGGGAAGAAAGGGCATTTAGATGGAAGAGACAGTATAAGTAAAGGAATGGTGTTGGAAAACTATTTGGGGAACAACTCAAAGAAACTTTAGCATAGGATGAATCCATTCTGAGTGAGAACAGGCGATAAGGTCTGAAAAACAGGCTGAAGCTAAATTATGAGGTCCTTGAATGCCAACTAAGGACACTAAACTTTATTTCTCAGGCAATACAGAACCATTGAGAGGTTTTGAATGGGGCAGGAACACCATCCAAGCACTACTGCAAAAGGAATTTTTTATTCATTCAACAAGCATTTCTTTCGTTCGTTCTTTCTTTTTAGCACTGTTTGGTTATCTACTGAATGCAACAAGCTACTCCAAAACTAACAAACAAAACAACCATTTTATTTTGCTCATGATTCTGTGGGTCAGGAATTTAGGGAGGCCTCAGCTGGGCGATTCATCTCTGATATTCATGGTGTCAGCTGGGGGCTGGAGCAGCCACTTCCGAAATGGCTCCTTCACTTACCTGCCTAGTACCTGGCGTGATGGTGGTTGTCAGCTGGGAGCTCAGCTGGCATGTCGACCAGAGCCCCTACAAGTGGCTTCTCCTTATGGCTTGCATTTTATGGTAGTCTGATGGACTTCCTACATGGCAGCTCAGGGCGCTAGAGAAAGTGGTCCAAGAGGCCTGGGTGGAAGCTGCAAGGTTTCTTTGACCTAGTCTCAAAAGCCCCACCATGTTATTCTACTGCAGTCTATTAGTCAAGCAAGTCACCAAGACCAGCCCAAATTCAAAGAATTTGAATTAGAAGGGAATTAGACATCACCTCTCAACGGGAGGAGCAGCAAAGAACTTGGAGTCATCTTTAATCTGCCACAAACACCATCTACAGGCCAAACTCTGTATTTTACACTCGGGACATGAACATGAAAAGATATGTCCATTTTCAAGTTAAGTTTGGTGCCAGTGTCCAGAGAGGTTTGGAGACGGGAACAGCGGCAGTTGGGAGATTAATTAAGGAAGACCTTGCTGTGGTCTAGAAAGAGTCAACAAGAGTCCATACTTGAGGAACATCAGTGCCAATAAATACAAAGATCATTTGCCAGAGACTGGAGAGGACTTGGTGACTGCTTGAATGTGGGGGGCTGAGGGAGAGTCAAAGGGCCCCTGATGTTTCAGGTCTGCAAGGGATCATGCCCAGAAAAGAACTCTGAGATGAAAGACGTTCCCTACCTACCCCCTCCCCGCCCCCCCCCCGCCCCACATAGAGATGGATGACCAGTTTGGTTCCAGGCTTACCCAAAGGACGGAGGAATCTGAGAAGCCTGGAGAGGGTTTCAGTTTACAACTGAGATGAATGAATGAATGAATGAGACAAGGAAGAAGGGATGGATAGATACACAGTAACATTGTCTTGAGTTGCATTAAGAGTTTCCCCAGGAGACCAGAAGGGTCTTGACAGTAGGAAATATATTTGCATTTGGAGATGGTATAAAAAAAGGGGTGCAGGGAGACCTGGGAGAGGCCAAAGGGCAAAGAAAGGTGCTAACACTCCTTGAGTGGTGCTATCAGTCTGGTGCTTCATATCAGTTATTTCATCCTCACCGTGAAACGTGGAGCATTTTCCCTATCATGAGTAGCGCAGTTAACACACTCAGTTGCTAACCAAAAGGTTGAAGGCACCTAGAGGCACCTCAGAAGAAAAGGTCTGGTGATCTAATCCCCCAAAAATCAGCCACTGAAAACCCTACGGAGTATAGTTTAACTGTGACACACATGAGGTCACCATGAGTCAGAATCAACTCAATGGCAACTGATATCCCCATTATAAAGATAAGGAAAACAAGGCTCAGAGAGGTTAAGTGACTTGCCCAAGGGCACACGTCTGGTTAGTGGAAGTGCCTGGGCTCAAACCCAGGACTAAGTGATTTCAAAGTGATATCCTATCTCCTCCATAAAGGTTTCCCTGGTTCCCCTGGCTGGAATGACTTTGTCCACCTTCTCTGTGTTTCTTCATCACTCTGAACTCCTAAGTGTTGCATTTTATTGACGAAAGGGGTTCCGAACCTATTGTGCTTAGAAAGGAGGTATCGTGGCTGGCTCAGAGGTGTCACAACCCTCCTGAGTTTGTGCAAAATCTAGTTGTGTGTGTATGTATGCGTGTGTGTGTTTGCGTGTATGTGTGTATGTCTATGTTCTAATCTGGGAAGAGAGTCTGGCACTTTTATCAGATTCTCAAAGAGGTCTGTAACACAAAGTAGGTTAAACCCTGTCATAGGCTGTGGGATCCCGAAGGGC
Organism: Elephas maximus indicus; assembly: GCF_024166365.1. Lineage (NCBI taxonomy): Eukaryota > Metazoa > Chordata > Mammalia > Proboscidea > Elephantidae > Elephas > Elephas maximus. The sequence goes on along the minus strand of NC_064837.1, from coordinate 37,467,228 downwards.
AGACATTTTTTTAACCCATCTTTTAGTCCCCACAGCACACAGTACAGAGCTCGGCATGGTAAGCGTTCAGTAAGTATCAAGTAGAATAAAATGAACTGACTTGGGAGTTCACATGGAACCATTGTAGGTTCTTGAGCAGAGAATGAGGTGAGAAGATTCTCCTCGATTCAATTTTTGGGTGCATAAAAAAAGATTAGAAAAGCAAAACCCCAAGCTGGAAGGCCACATAAGAGGCTGGTACTGTCCCCTAGGTCTGGAGGACAGTATGATTGTGGGGAAGGGAGTGAAATGGGCAAAACTGAGAGAAGTTTTAAAGGAAGAGGAAACAGAAGTGGAAGCCAGTCTGCATTTGTATGAAGCAACAATTGGCTGGAGCTGAGAAGAAGCTGCTCTCTTTAAAAATTAGGTACAGCATATTCCTTTATTTTGCCACAATCCCCACCTCTCCCTGTTGTTGCTTCACTCATTATATTTTGTATCAGGACCCTTGTAGGCATTTGCAATTGGGACCCCTGGATTAGGGATAAGGAGGAGACTGAAAGGTAAAAGCAAATTTTGCTGCTTTCGACATGAAAAGAAAGGAAGCCCTAAAGGAAACCAGGTATGGAATTTGGAAAGGGGATCCAGATATTGAGGGAAAGGTGATAGAACCGTAAAGTTCTTCATCCTTTCATTCGACTGAAGAAGCTGAGACTTGTCAAGGCTAATCAACTTGTCTCAGCTCTAGGTAGATACTTGGAGACAGAACTAACACTGGGGATGATGTTTGCAGATTTCCAGTTCTACCCCTCTTTACAGTTGATATAAGTGTAAAGAATGTTAGGTTTTAAAAGTGCTTTCACACAACTAATTTTGTGTGAAATGAGACATGAAAACTCCTGAGGACGGGGAATAGGTCTCTTTTATATCCCCAGAGGAGTCTCTGGATAGTACAGTTAACACCCTCAACGGCTAACCAAAAGGTTGGAGGTTTGAGTCCACCTAGAAGCACCTTGGAAGAGAGCCCGGGTGACCTACTTCCAAAAAATCAGCCATTGAAAATCCCACGGAGCATAGTTCTACTCCGACACACATGGGTCGTCATGAGCTGGGGGTGACTCGATGGCAGTAATACTGGTTTTATATCCCCAGAGCCTAGCACTGGGCCTGACCCATAGCAGCACTTAACAAATATTGACTGGAGAAATAACAGGCTCATTTGACCACTAGGAAAATTGAGTCTTGGGGGTGTGGATGAAGGAAAGGTGCACACAGAGTTCATTTCAGATGGTAGAGGCAGGAGTAGCTGCTACCATCAGTAAGGGGAAATCCAGCTGCTGCTCTTTCTCCATAGTTGGGACTGAGATCTGGAAACCAACCTGTCATGAATCGAATTGTGTCCCCCCAAAAAATACATGTATCAATTTGGCTAGGCCATGGTTCCCAGTATTGTGTGATTGTCCGCCATTTTGTCATCTGATGTGATTTCCCTATGTGTTGTAAATCCTATCCTATGATGTAAATGAGATGGATTAGCGGCAGTTATGTTGATGAGATCTACAAGATTAGATTGTGTCTTAAGACAGTCTCTTTTGAGATATAAAAGAAAGGGAAGAGGAGAGTGGGGACCTCATACCACCAAGAAAGAAGCACCAGAACAGAGCACATCCTTTGGACCTGAGGTCCCTGCACAGAGAAGCTCCTAATCCAGGGGAAGATTGATGAGAAGGACCTTCCTCCAGAGCTGACAGAGAGAGAAAGCCTCCCCCTGGAGCTGACACCCTGAATTTGGACTTTTAGCGTACTAGACTGTGAGCGTAGTGGTTAAGTGCTACACTGCTAACCAAGAGGTTGGCAGTTCAAATCCGCCAGGCACTCCTTGGAAACTCTATGGGGCAGTTCTACTCTGTCCTACAGGGTCACTATGAGTCGGAATCGACTCAACGGCAGTGGGTTTGGTTTTTTGGGTTTTTGGGTAGACTGTGAGAAAATTAATTTCTTTTTGTTAAAGCCATCCACTTGTGGTATTTCTGCTATAGCAGCACTAGATGACTAAGACACAACCCTACACCTGCAGACTGCTTGGTGAATCTATGGGATAAGAATAAGAAAGATGGTGTGGTTGACACCTGCTAAGCAAACCAGGCCCTTCAATAACCAGTTTTGGCAACTTCTCCCCAGCCAGTATTGTAAAGGACTTTCACTTTATTCATTTAAAGAAAAAAATTATTGAAACAAGGGAAACCGTCCTTCTGCTTTTGAAAGATGCAGAAAGTAGGCTCAGAAAGCCTAAGCAGCTTGCCCAAGATCACACAGCTAGTTGGTGGTAGAGCCCGGATTCAAATAGCATTAGCACTCTGCTAGGCTGTTGAGAGAAACAGAGGGGTTTAGTGCGCCCTGAGTTTATAAGCCCAGCCAGTCTCCCTGATTCCATACTTGCCCAGCTCCAATCCATTCTCCACGCTGGAGCCCCAGTGACCTTAAGACACACATGTGGTCTTGTCACTCCTCTGCTTAAAACCTTTCAACGGCATCCCATTGCTCTGAGGATTAAGACCAGAATCCTCACCAGGCCAAAGCCCTCTCTCCCCCAGCTCTGGATTCAAGCTACATAGTCTTTCTTTCAGGTCCTTTCATGCATCTAGCTCCCCCTGATCCAGGGCCTTTGCACATGCTGCACCTCCAGTCTGGGATGCCTCCACCGCCACCAGCACCTCTAAATGTCACCCTGACCTTTCAATCACATTCTTAGGGGAAGCAAGTTCAGGCCTCCTCAGATCTGTGCTCTCTTGGTTCTCTGCACTTTTTCATCATATGACATCTCAGGGTTTATAGCTGGTGTTTATAATTTACAGTTATTTGTATGTTCACTCTGTCTCTTCCAGTAGACTGTCATATCTGTCCATTTTGCTCACCATAGATAGATAGATGGCTGCCTTCTAACTGACTCTGACTCATGACACCCTTACATACAAAAGACCAAAACTCTGCCCAGTCCTGCATCATCCTCACAATCGCTGGCATGTTTGAGCACATTGTTGTGGCTATTGTGGCAATCCATTTCACCAAGGGTCTCTGACGCCCTCATTGGTCCTCTACTTTACCAAACACAGTGTCCTCCAGTAATTGATCCCTCCTGACAGTGTGTTCATAGCAAGCAACTCAGACAATGTTCTGTTGTGAAACTAGATAGCCTTGAGTAATTCTATGCAGAAACTTCTGAGAGGACTTCCCAGGGGTGGGTAGAATAATCACCTCTCCCCAAAGGTGAAATCCTGACCATATCTGCTAGACAGTTAAGACTTGATTTTTTCTTCACAAAGAATAATAAAAGTAAACAATGACTAACTCATGTCTAATGCTTTACAGTATACAAACTACTTTTACATTCATTATCTCTTTCAAACCACACAACAGCTCATAGCCAGGGTTTACGTTTTAAAGATAAGGAAACTAAGGCTTGAAGAGTAACTTGCCTTGGAGACAAAAACTTTTCTACTACACGGGTACCTTGATATTATGGGGAAAGTAAAAAAAAAAAAATGGATTTTGGAGTAAGACCTGCCTGGCTTTTTGAATCTTGGCTCTATGGCTACTAGCTGTGGACCTGGGTTCCAACACCTAATCTCCCTGAGGCTTAGTTTCCACATACCAAAAATGGGCATAATGGTATCTACCGTACTATGGTGCTGGGATGTTCCAATGTGCTCCACTGGTGTAGCTTCTAGTGGGGTGTTCCAGGGCCTGTGTTTTCTCAGTCAGGACAGAAACTGAGTGCCCTGCCCACCAAGAGGCAGTGACCAGCTACTGGTCCAGGTCATCATCTCTGCAAAGCCCACACCTATGGGGGGGGAGAATCAAAACGTTTCTTCTTTTTCTCAGCTGATGGAAAGGCTTTGAATCCAGTACCAGTCGCTTTTCTTTTCCTTTTTTTTTTTTTTTTTAATTATAGGCCAAATAAAGGAGGAGGGTGTGGAGACCAATGACCAAAGGCAAAGCTGAGAAAAAGAAAGTTAAATCACGATGGAGGGAAATTGGGAAACAGGAGGTTTGTTGTACATGAATAGAGGCAGGAATCCAGACCAGGTAAACTAGCCCTAATTTGTTCTAATTCTAGAAATTCCTAGTTATTGGCCCTCCACCAGGAATCTCCCAGAAGTGATTACCTCTCAGAAATGGTCTTAACTGACGCCAGTCTCGCCTCACTTCAGGGCAGACGCTGGGTTATGAAAGAAGCAATCACACCCAGTAGGGCCAAGTCCCCCAAGGGAGTCAACATGTAATGTCAGCAGTGGGAAGGGGTGGGGGGAGCTTAAAAAACATCTGTCTACTCACCACCACCTCCATGGACAATGATGAAACTGAGGCCCAGAGAGAAGAAGTGGCCTGGCCAATGTCACCCTCAAGTTGGAGACCAAGACTAATGGAGAAATTTTAATAAAGGTCCCAGGTAGCTAAAAACTAACCTGTGGGCTCAAGGGGACTAACCCACCTGTCTTAGTCATCTATTGCTGCTATAACAGAAATAGTACAAGTGATGGTTTTAACAAAGAGAAGTTTATTTCCTCACAGTAAAGTAGGCTAAAAGTCTAAATTCAGGGTGTCAGCTCCAGGGGAAGGCTTTCTCACTCTGTCGGCCTTCTCATCGATCTTTCCCCAGACTAGGTGCTTCTCCGTGCAAGGACACCAGGGCCAAAGGACATGCTCCGCTCCTGGCACTGCTTTCTTGGTGGTATGAGGTGCCCCTGTCTCTCTGCTCATTTCTCTCTTTTGTATCTCAAGAGATTGCCTCAAGACACAATCCAATCTTGTAGATTGAGTCCTGCCTCACTAACACAACTGCCACCCATCCTTCCTCATTAATATCATAGAGTCAGGATTTACATCATATAGGAAAAGCACACAATACTGGGAATCATGATCCAGCCAAATTGATAAACACATTTTTGGGAGAATATAATTCAATCTATGACACCACCCCAAGGTTGAACAACTTCCCCAAAGCTGGTTGATCATGTCCCCCAAATCCCACGCTTTTAAGCAGGTTTCCCAAGAGCTTAGGGCTCTGCTGCTATCTTCCTTCCTCCTTTCAAAAGCAAGCACCATGGGTAGGACCTGAGCCCTGACTCCAGCCCACTGGAGACATGCTCAGTGTGTTTCCTATTTCTGGTTGGACTCTTGGAGATTGATGCTTCCCAGGGATCAGGTCAGATTTCTTCTCTTCTTCTTCCACACCCTCCCCCTGAGGGGAAACTCTGGGCCTTCCACAGTGGGAGCTTTCACCTCTGGATGGCCAACACCCAAATCTCTGGTCCAGGCCAGACCTCTTTCCTGGGCTACATCCTGCAGAGCCAACTGCCTCCTGGACTTTACCAGGTCAAACACAAGATCAAAACTGGACTCATGTCCTAATCCCATTCCTAAACCTGCTGATGTGTTTTCAGTTCCGTCAGCCTTAAGTAACGGCCCCACCGTTCATCAAAAATCTCTGGTCTGTCTCTTGCCATCATTCTTTTGTCACTAACGAAGTATCTACCAACGCACTTTAAGATAACTTTCATTCCATCCTCTCATTCTCATCTTATTTGGCTATAGCTCAGGTCTTCGCCATCTCTTGTCTCAGCCTTTGCAATAACCTCATAGTCATTTCTTTACAGCCTTGCCCTATCTTTAATATTGCCTCTTGAGTTGCCATTTCCCTGGTACACACTCCAAACTTCCAGGGGCTCCCCTTTACTACAGAATCATGGCTAAATTCCTTAGCGTGGCACCCAAGGTCCTTTACAATCTGACCACAATTTACCTTCCACTAAAAAAAAAATAATAATTTCTTTTTTTTTTATAGTATACCATCATTTTCTGCTTCACCTCATCCCCACCAACCAGCCACACCAACTTGCTCAAGGCTGTCCAAAGGTGCCAGTCCTTTGATGCTTCTGAGCTTTTGCTTACACTCTTTGCTCTACCTGAAATGCCCCCTGCCCCACCCTTGCCCCATCACCCCAAATCAGGATTTCACCTAGGGAAGACCTACTCATACCTCAGGGCCCAGCTTTCATGGCATCTCTTCAGCCCTCGGCTAGGGTGAAATTAGCCAAGCCGTACTTTGTCCTCTCATAGTGCTTGGCAATCAGTAATAATAATAATAGATATTAACTTCCCATAGGTGACAGATACTGTCCTAGGTACTTTATGTGTATTATATCATTTAAATCCCAACAGTAATCCTATGTGGTATTACTATTGCTATGTAATAGGCTCGGGGAGATTTGATGATACTCAAGGATTCTCCTAATTAGTTAGTGGCAAAGCCAAGATTCGAATCCCGGATTCAAACTCTAAAACCCATGCCCATTCCAATCTTGCATTAGTGCAGCACTTAAAACATTGCACTAAAGTTTTACAGACCTGTATCTTGCTACCTCTAGATTTCAAAGCCCTTTGAGGCAGCTGCTGTGTTTGATTCAAATTTCCAAGCATATTATTTAAAATAGTGTCTAAGACAGAGTAGGCATTTAACAAGTAAGCGGTGAATGAGTAACTGAATGGATATGAGAAGGGGCTCTGTTTTTTCTTTTTAAATCAAAATCCAAATAGGTTGTTTGATGAACATTGGTTAATTCGAACTTCAACTTAAGGACACCTTTTGAAGGCATAAGCAATGTAGGATTGTTAAAAGTAGAGACTTTGAAGTCGGACCTAAGCCTTTTGCTCTACGACTTACCAGCTATGTGACTGATAATATTCATGCCTTTGTAAGCTCCAAAACTCTGAGCAAACACAAGTCACTGTTGTTAATAATATGTGCTTCTCCAAAGAGCACTCAAGTTGTCCCCACCCACACACGAAAAGAAAACGGAGAAAGATAACCCCAAAGATCATCGAAACCTCACCCAGAGAAGCCCATGGACTCCAGGAACAGATGCTCTTTTGTAGATACCACTGTCCAGCGACTGAGAGGGAACCATGAGGCATCACTACCTATTCAAACCACCAAAGACTGGAGGTGGAACCGTGAAAGACAAGAATAAAAGGACGTTAGAGCACAACATGGCTGCATTTGTTCCAGCCCTCTCATGTTAAGAGGTGAGGAAACTGAGGCCCAGAGAGGGGCAGAGACTGCCCCAAAGTAACAAAGCTGGTTAGCACTGGAGGTGGGACTAGATCTATTGACATAGAGGAAAATGGGTCCCAGTGGCACAGAGGTTAAGCATTTGGCTGCTGTCATGGATTGAATTGTGTCCTCTAAAAATATTTGTCAACTTAGCTGGGCCATGAGTCTCAGTACTGTATGATTTTTCACTATTTTATGTGATTTTTCTGTATGTTGTCAATCCTACCACTACAAAGTAATAAGATGGATTAGCGGTAGTTATATTGACGAGGCCTACAAGATTAGGTAGTATCTTAAGCCAATCTCTTTTGAGATATAAAAGAGAGCAGTGAGCAGAGAGACATGGGAACCTCATACCACCAAGTAACTAGTGCCAGGAGCAGAGCACATCCTTTGGACCTGAGGTTGCTGTGTTGAGATGCTCGCAGACCAAGGGAACACTGTTGCATCACAAGGACCTTCCTTCGGAGCAGAGAGAGAAAGCCTTACCGTGGAACAGGTGCCCTGAATTCAGGCTTCTGGACTGTGAGAGAATAAACTTCTACTAGTTAAAGCCATCCACTTGTGGTATTTCTGTTATAGCAGCACTAGATGACTAAGACAGCTGCTAACCAAAAGGTCGGCAGTTCAAACCCACCAGCTGCTCCTTGGAACCCCTATGGGGCAGTTCTACTCTGTTCTATAGGGTCGCTATGAGTCAGAATCTACTCGACGGCAACAAGTTGGGTTTTTGGTTTTTAGCGTGAAAGTTGTTTTTTAAAACAACTCAATGTGCTTATCTTTTTCCTTTGCTCCTGAGAATGAAGCATGTATTTAAAGAGCACGCCTATCAGGCCCACCATCCCACAATGTTATTGTCTTTCATCGTCTCCACAGCCCTGCGAGCAAGGTGTGGGAGAGGAATGGGGGAGGAAGGGCTATGGAGAAGGCTAGCATTCAGCTTGTTCACAAGAGGGAGATCAGCCACTTCCTCCCCGACAGACCAGACAGTTCAGCTCTTGGAGACACACTACTGCTGCTCCTACACTTAAATGTCTCTCCAAGGGTGCCACCTTCTTCAGGATGGAAAAGTCAATACAGTGTTGAATCAGTTCAATGCAGTGGGCAGAAAGAGCTGAAGTGTTGGAGTGAGGAAGAACTGAACTGGCAGTCCACTCTGAGACACAGCCACAACCCCACTGGCCCTTCTCCGGCCCGACTGACACACCCACGGTAATGTTCTCCTTTCATTCACGTGTTGAGCACTTACCACATGCAAGGTGCTCTGTAGTCACAACTAATGAGAAATGCCTTCCCTTCTAACTGGAGTCCCTGGGAAGTGTAAATTGTTAACGCATCCAGCTGCTAATGGAAAGGTTGGCAGTCTGAGTCCACTCAGAGGTTCCTCTGATGAAAGGTCTGGTGAGCTTCTTCTGAAAAATCCGCCAGTGAAAACCCTGTGGAGCACAGTTCTACTCTGACACACATGAGGTTGCCGTGAGACAGAGTCACTCGACAGCGGATGGTTTGGGTATCTTTTTTTTCCTCTTCAACACTTTGTCCTTGGGCAAAATTAATAATGGCAGCAGCTATCATTTATTGGGTACTTATCGTGTGCCATGCTTTGCTGTAAGTATGCTACATACCTCATTCCTCAAACACGAGGGGGTGGAACTACTGTTTACAAATGAGGAAACTGAGGCACACAGTAGACAATGAAGTTTCCACAACCAGGAAGTGGCAGACCTGGGGTTCACTCAGGCATTCTGACCTCACAGCCTGTACCCTAACCTGGCTAGCCCCCTCGTCAACATAATAGGAATAACATTACTACCCTACAGGATTATTGCAAGGAGAAAAAGTAGATAAGAAACATAAAGCGCCTAGTACAATGCTCGCCCCATGGGAACCCTGAAGAAATGTATTCTCTCTCCTCTCACCTTTGAGGCAAACGGCAAAGAATAAGGAGGGGAGAGACAGGGACCAAGTTTCTGGGGTCTGTTACGATTGTGTAGCATCATGTAGGGGGGATCACCTACTACAGTGAATGGAAATGTTAATCAACATTTGACAATTTCAATCTAACTGTTAACATTGCAGGCCTCCCCAGAAATGACCACCTTTTCTTTTTCTTCAGCTCTTATATACATATATGTGTGTAAGCATGCATGCACACACACACACACACATACACATACACACATGCACACAAATATGCACATACTATGGCTTTTATTTTTCTTCTGCCTCTTTGGCTGCCCTGCATTTGGTATCCATAGCAATGTATCCCAGCATCAGTGAGGAGGTGGCACTGTTGCTGTTACAACCGCCACCCATTTTGCTGATCAAGGCCGTCCAATTAAATTATGAATGTAGTTCAGAGGGCCAGGCTAGCCTTGCCCACAAGTCGGCAGAACATTTTCCCAAGGAGAAGGGGTGCATAGAGAGGAAGGGAGTGGAGAACCTCCACTAAAAAAAAACGAAAACAAAAAACGTTCTAGGATAAAGAGAGAGCAGTAGAAGCAAAGTCATGAAATGTGCAGGATAAGCCTTCCCCAGGCCCAGGTGCCAGGTGGGGCCTGTTTGGGACTCCTGCCTCTGTGATAGTCTATGGCTAAGGGGGAGATGGCTGTTTCCAGCCTGTTTGGCTGGCGGACTTCTCTAGAGGGAAAACCATAGCCCAGTCCCTACAAGTCTAGAATTGCAGGGTCCATACCTTGCACCTCCTATCAGAAACACTGAACCTCACAACTCATGTCAGTCCTTCTCATGAGAGACCATTCTCTACAGTTATCCTGAGCATGAGGGTCCTCAAAGCACATCGTATACAGCATTTCAACTGATCCTCCCCTCGACCCCAAGGAGAACCTTATTATTATCGGTATTGTTTGTGGTGAGTGAACTGAGTCTCCGGGTGGCCCAAGATAATTCCTCTAAGAAAATGGCAATCAGCTGTTCACCACCTCTTTCTCTGATATCAAGTCTGGTTGTGACTACAGAGCACCTACCATGCTTTAGCTGAACCTGCCCCAAAGCCACCATGTTTATTAACAGTGAGATAATATTGTGCCAGTGGGAGTGACACTAGAGCTATATCCTTCACAATTTGGGAGAGACTTTAAAGATTATGTAATGTCATTCCCTACTCTTCCATTTCACTGTGGAGGGAACTGAACTTCATGTATCTACACACAGTAGTTACATGATACATATCTACTGAAGTCCAGAGAAGGGAGGTGATATGCTCAAGACCATACAGCTAATAAGGGGAATGGAAATAGAACTCCAGTCTAATTGAAAATACTTTTGCAGAGTACCTGCTAAGTCAAGTGCTGGAGCCATAGGGATACATCCGAAATCATTTTTGAACTTGAAGTGGGCAAGTGTTGCCATGAGAGTTCTTGGTCAAGCCCAAGAGCATCAGTGAGTTGAAGGATGAGTAAGAATTAACTAGTCATTAGGTGAAGGGAAAGACAACACATGATACAGGAGAGGTCAGCACAACTGGACTAAACCAAAAGCAAAAAAGTTTCCTAAATGCTTCCAAGGCCAGTGTAGCAGGGGTGGGGGTTTTGGGACCATGGTTTCAGGGGACATCTAAGTCAATTGGCCTAATAAAATCTGTTAAGGAAACATTCTGCATCCCACTTTGGAGAGTGGCATCTGGGGTCTTAAACACTAGCAAGCGACCATCTAAGATGCATCAATTTGTCTCAACTCACCTGGAACAAAGGAGAATGAAGAACACCAAAGACACAAGGTAATTATGAGTCCAAGAGACAGAAACGGCCACATAAACCGGAGACTACATCAGTCTGAGACCAGAAGAACTAGATGGTGCCCGGCTACAACCGATGACTACCCTCACGGGGAACACAACAGAAAACCCCTGAGGGAGCAGGAGAGCAGTGGGATGCAGACCTCAAATTCTCGTAAAAAGACCAGACTTAATGGTCTGACTGAGACTAGAAGGACCCCAGAGGTCTTGGTCCCCAGACCTCCTGTTAGCCCAAGACAGGAACCATTCCCAAAGCAAACTCTTCAGAAAGGGATTGGACTGGACTATGGGATAGAAAATGATGCTGATGAAGAGTGAGCTCCTTGGATCAAGTAGACACAGGAGACTACATGGGTAGCTCCTGTGTGGAGGGGAGATGAGAGGGCAGAGGGGTTCAGAAGCTGGCCAAATGGCCACAAAAATAGAGGGTGGAGAGAAGGAGTGTGCTGTCTCATTAGGGGGAGAGCAACTAGGAGTATATAGCAAGGTGTATATAAGTTTTTGTATGAGACTGACTTGATTTGTAAACTTTCATTTAAAGCACAATGAAAATTTAAAAGAAAAAAGAGTGAACCAGTCAAAGTGGGAAGGCAGATGGAACGAGAAGAGGCCTTTCTAGTAGGGGAAATGGTATGACCACAGGCAAGGAGATCCGAAATAGCTTGTTCAGGGTTGCTGTAACATAGAGTGTGAGCCTCGGGGTGGTGGAAAAATAAAAACTAGGGTGGAAGGCTGGGGCCATGTCATGCAGGGACTTGTAATCCAAGTTCAGGAATTTAGACTCTATCTCAAAAAGCCATAGGGAGCCATTGAAGGGTTTATATGGAGAAGACACTCATGTAAAATCATTGAAGGATTCATGTGAAGCCACTAAAGGGTCCTGTATGTCATGTAGAGGGTAGATCAGAAGGGAAGAAACCTGCGAAGTCTCAACTCGAGATTGAGTAGGCCTTTACCAGGAAGGATTAGGGATGCACAGGAGGGAAACGATGCAAAAATTTCTTGGGAGGTAAAATTGACAGGTCTTGGTGAATGATTGGATATGGAGAATAAAGAGAGGAGAGGAGTCAAGGACAACCTCAGTGTTCTATTCACTGTATAACCTTGACTACTGTCTAGAGCATTCCCCGCCCAATACAAAGGTACCTAACTATCTAACACCATCAGGAGGTTGCTTGGAGACCACAGACTCAGAGAAAACAGAAAGAACAGCCTGAACCAGTTGAAGGTCTGTGTCCAGTGTGGGACTGCCATCAACAGGCAGGGTGCCTTCAGGAATGTTATTTAATTTGGAGGCTTTGGTTCCCACATTGGAGGTGAAGTGTTGACCTGGAAAATCTCTCAGATGCCTTCCAGCTCTATCTACCTTTCTCACACAGTTGTCATGAAGGTCAAATTCATTCATTCATTCATTCACTCATTCATTTATATCCACTGAGCACCTTCCATGTGCCTGGCCCCATTTTAGGCCCTGGGAGACCAATGGTGAACAAGAGCCAATCTCAGCTTTCACAGAGAAAGGATTGGCAGGTAAGGACAGATAACAGGCAACTGCAATGTGAGCCCTGGGATTATAGAGCACATAGGAAGGGCTCTTAGCTCAGGTTGGGAGTAAAGTGGGTCAGGATCTGTTTCCCTGAGAATGAGATATCAAAATTGAGATTTAAGGTAAGTAGGTAGTCTGGCAAAGAGAGGGGAGAGGTTTTCCAGGCAGCACTAGCAACATAGCACAAAGGCCAGAAGCAAGACAACACATGGTCAGCTCAGGAAACTGAAAATATGTGGAAGTACATTATAAACAGCAAAGTGCTATATGATCATCACCATCCTCATGTTGATAGGGTTGCATCTAGTGAAACACAAGCAGGTTGCACTGTACTTTTCTAACGACCAGATTGTCCAAACCCTTCAGATTTTATGCTTCTCTCCTCTGGAGTGTGCTGGTGATACAGAGAAATATTTTCACTCACGAATTCTTCTTAGGAAAAGTAATTCTTGACTTTTCCTTAAGAAAAGAATATCAGAGATGTGTACAGTGCAGTTTAATGATCCATTGTGTCTTTATATTTTCAAACAACCGTATGGTGGCCAAAAAAAAAAAAAAAAAGACATAGTTATCCCTATTTACAGATGAAAATGGTTAGATACAAAGAAGTCATGTGATTCAGCCAATAGTGGAGAAAATAAGACTTGAAGTCCTTCTCCCCAGCTGCACTTCACTTTTTCACAACCTATACAACCTTCTGATTGTATTTATCATAGAACTTCACTCATCATTCCCTCCCACAGGCTTTTCATGGTAGACTGCACTTTCCAAAGTCAGCAATCCCTTTGTATTGATTACTTTGTAGGTGGGTCTGCTCCTTAAATCTCCTTAGTTAAGCCATCTCCAAATCACTTCGGATGAAAGATAGGATACGTTTAAGTCTAGGAAGGTTTCCTGTAGACAGCAAATCTTATCCATAAGAGGCGGATTTCCCAAGTTTAATCAAGGAAGGTGATATTTCCTGCCTCTAGGGTTCTGGTTTGTTAACCTTTTGCCTAAGTCACTGCTTGTTTAGAGTATAGAACCCATCTATTTGAAGGTATAAAACACTTGGTAGACTGGAAGGTGACTGAATCTGGACCCGGAAGTCTAGGATTTGAGCCTTCCTTGGCTATGCCTCTTACTACTTCTATGACCTGTGGTCAAATCACTCCATCATGCTCCCTAAGACAGGAAGATGGTTAAGCAGAGCAGAAGGGGGCTGTCTGGGGCCCATACGCCCATACATTTTCTTTTTTTTTTTTTTATACCTTGGTTTAAATCTCAATGCTTATCATGATTGACTCTGTGACTGTAGGCAAGTTAGATTGTTTTTCTGAGCCACAGTTTCCTTTGCCCTCCTCTCCCTCTCTAATTCACTTTCATCATCTACAAAAGAGAGATATACTCTCTTCCCTATATACTTCACTGGACATCTGAGCTAATCCTGTACAGTAGTGTTTGCTAAAGCTCTTCTGAAATTTAAGGGTCTATGATGAATGATCTGAAGTAGTCTTACTCTGCCTAAGGAACCACGCAAAACTCTTCACATTCATTATTTCACATTCTAATGAATGTCCTACAGAGTGGTTAGCATCATCCTTTTCTGTACCCAGATAGGGAAACCAGAGCTCAGGAGGTAAAGCATCTTTCCCAGGGTCACCAGATAGTTATGTTGCTGGAGTGAAGATTAGAAGCCAGCTTGGTCTGGCTCCAAATCCCATGTTCTTCCCAGGATAGTCTCAGATCTCATTGAATCTACATATTACAACCCTAGTCTCTAGAGCCAGTCTACCTGCAGTTCCATTTGGGGTCCACCACTGATTAATGGTGTGTCCCTGTGAAGTTAAGTATCTTCTTTGTGCCTCAGTTTCCTCATTTGTAAAATGGAAGTATCTAGCTCATAGAGATGAGACTCTCCCAGTGTGGAGGTGAGAGCTACGGTCACATCCAGGGCTGTTAGCTTTGCTGGGCTCCAGGTTTGCCAAGTGGTAGACAGAATTTTCATCTCTTTGGGGTATTTTGATTCTTTGAGGACCCAGGGCAGAAATTTATTTTCAAAATGAAATCTCACCACTGACATATATTTCTTATGAAAATTGGGTTCTCAAATGCCAAGTCCCCTTGAAATCAATGGTCCTAAATTTTCCATAAGTTATGCTTTAAAAAGCAAAATGAAATCTTCAATGTTCAATAACTCTTCTTAAACTTTCTACAGATCTTTTGCTTTCTTGGCCACTTGGCACCCAAATGTGACATGAAGCAAGAAAGAGGGAAGAATAAAAGGGTAGGGCACTAGAAGAAGTCAACATTCTTATTTTAAGCACATGTTACACAAGCATTTAATGGTGATCTACCTGGTAAAGTAGAAGCCATACTTGCCATTTTATGGGTGAAGAAACTGTAGCTCAAAGAGGTCTTCAAGATGATTAAGATACAGCCCCTGCCTTCAAAAAGCCCCCAATTCAATAAAGGCAACAGACACAGAAGTCATGACCTATGACCCAATGAGTTGTTGTTGTTATCAATGACCCAATGAGAGTAGGTATAGAGTACTCAAGGTGTGTGGAGGATAGCACAATCATCTTAAGAAGGAAGGCCTCCCTTCAGGAAATATTTGCAAATGCTATGAAGTCATGCCTGACAACAACGCTTGACAATAACATTTGACTTTAACTCACATCAGTTGTTTGTTTCATGATAATACGCATCCTGACTCCTTCATCAAGTGTGTGAAAAGAGTCCAGGATTTGGAGGTTTTGCGGTGTGATTTTAGATAAGCAAGTTCGTATTTTTAAGCCTACGTTTTTCTGGAAAATTTTTTTAAATTATTATTATAAATTATTATTTTATTATTATTATTTCCCTAGCTACTCCCATAGAGTTGCTGTGGAGCCCCACTGGCACAACATGCGTCCCAAAGCACCGCATCAACAGCAATGCCTTGTTTATAAGTAAAGGGTTATATTGTTGTTGCTGCTGCTGTTGAAGACCTGACCCTTTATTCCTGAGTGATTAGATATTCTCTATTGATTAGTCACTAATCTAACACTCGCTTCAAGGTCTGATCAGTCCCAGAAAGCCTCTCTTCCCTCAAGTGCCTCAGAGAAGCAGTGCAATTCTGCTACCTGGAGTTTCTTATCATTGGCAGTATCGACACTGTAGACCAGATAATTCTTTGTTTTGGGGGGCTTTCCTGTGCCTTATAGGATGTTTAGCAGCATCCCTGGCTTCTACCCCCAGAGGCCAATAGCATCCCACCACCCTGGTTATGACAAACCAAAAATGTCTTTGGACATTGTCTCCTGGAGGCAAAAATCAGCCCCGCTTGGAACCACTGAGCTACACCATGTGAAATGCACCCATTGAAGGCATGCCGAAGTATCTGGGGTATCTGCTCCCATTTTACAGATGAGAAAAGACATGAGACCCAGTACAAGGAGGACTCTATCCAAGCCCCCAAAGGGGCCTAAGAGCCAAGAGTCCCAATCTGTCCAGAACACCTCATGTGCAGAAATGCAGTACCCTCTACTAAGGATAAGCAGGGAGTAAGTCACAAGGATCGAAGACTCCATCTCCTCTTTCTCAATCCTGTCTCCATCGCCCGACACCCTCCCCCACTGATTCTCCAAAGAGCAGCCTGCAGGAATGCTCCCCCCAGCCCTGCCCTCACCCCTGTCTGTGCTGTGGGAGAAGGGGTGCCTGGCCACGGAATGCTGGGACAGGAACGGGGCCACCATTCCAGGAAGTGTGACAGACGGACAGTGGGGAGAAAGCCCGGTCTTCGCCCTGCCCCCAAACTTCAAACTCCAGGGGGATGTGCTGTCACCAAGAAGCAAACATTTAAAAAAGGAAAGAAAGAAAAACCTCAAATGAGATTCCTCTGTTGCCACGTAAGGAAAGGTCTTGGCCAGCTCTGTGCAGCCTGGGAGACTTGGGGTGGGGGCGAGTACAGAGAAGGGTATTCTGGTTCACACCCTAGTCCCCACCCCCAGGACCCCCCCACTCCCCCTTTGCATCGCTCTTGGAAGGGCCCCTTCGAATGCACCAAATAGCCCCTCCTTCCTCCTTCACCTCCCGCCCCGTTTGCCTCGGCTGTCCCCCCTGCAGAAGGCCGGCATGCAGCCTGGTGCACGGGTTAGGGGTGTGTAACATTTTGTCTGAATAGGCCCCTATGTTCCCATAATTTATAGTGGTAAGTAATCTTATTTGCAAAGCAAGCCCTTACAGTTATAAAAAACAAGTTAATTGACTTGCATAAAAATCAAACATGTAAAAGTTTTCCATCTTAACACAAACAGCACACTGAGCCCATTTGTACAATAGCTATGATGCAGTGCGGCCCGCGTCTGGACTACCTGGGACCCGGCCTCTTTCATAACCCAAAATGGAATCTTAAACCCTGACAAGGCCACATACCGATGGGAGTTACTGAATTTAGAGTCAGTCACTCAACTAATTATACGACGTTTTATTTTTTTCCTTGTGTCAATAAACAAACTTGGGTCTGACTTCTGACACTGAGTCCTAGAAGCCAATTAAGAGACATTCCCAATATATTACAGGGTCTACAAACAAGGATGGCTTTTCTTGGAAAAGTGAACATCGTGTTTCTTTTAATGAGTGTGAAAAAGTATGAGCTTCTTAATCACTGGCAACTTCCATGGAGTAGGAGACAGGGAAATCACTGACTCCCAGCTCAGGAATGAACAGGGACTAGATTCTTGACGGGGGTTTTTACGATGGAATCCTCTGGTGTGAGACTGCTGGGAAGACAACAGTCAAGAAATGCAACACTCGCTTGTGACAAAGAGCTAATGGTGAGAGTTGGCTTCAACGTCCAATAAAGGCAGGGAAAGAAGGCCTGTCGTGGCCAGGGTCTACAGCAAAAAGCAGTGGGCCCACACCTTGGTGGTGTGGAAGAAAAATGATAAACCTGCAGAGACACACATTGAAAAGGGCTTTTCATGGTGCCCCCTTGATTATCTCCAACCTCTGCTATTCTGGGGGCCCATTTCACAGGTCAGAGGAAGGCGCAGGGAAACTAATATTTATTAAGTACCTACTACATGTTGGGAAACCCTGGTGGCATAGTGGTGAAGTGCTATGGCTGCCAACCAAAAGGTCTGCAGTTCGAATCCACCAGGTGCTCCTTGGAAACTCTGTGGGGCAGTTCTATTCTACTCTGTCCCATAGGGTTGCTATGAGTCAGAATCAACTCGACAGCAATGGGTTTGTTATGTATTGGGTTCCTTTGCTTTCCATATCCTATTTAACCTTAAGATTCACCTGGCCAGGAAGATATAATTGTTCCGGTTTTACAGATGAGAACATTGAGGTCCAGAGAAGTAGAGTGACTTGGCCAAGGTCAAACAACAAGCAAATGGCAGAGCCAGCGCTAGAAGGTCAACCCCAAGGTCCACTCCACTAAGCCGTTGCTTGCACACTGCTTCTGGGGCAGGGGAGAACAGGAACAGTCGTGGACAAAGCTCTCAGGAACTCAGTATCCTAAGAATTAGGCATGGCTCCTGATGGAAATGGCTCCTCCTGGAAATGGCTCCTCCCACCCACCCAAATTTACTGAATGCCTACTGAGTGCCAGGCAACATGTAAGGAGCTATGGATATTCTCCTAGACACAAGACACTCAGTTTCATTGTAGACAGACTAGAAAAGCAGCAACGATGATATGATAGTTTGACATGTATCCTGATGAAGGCATTCACAGAGGAGGTTTACTGAATTCACCTGGGAGGAGGAGGAGAGGATGGTCAGAAAGTAACAGTTCTAAGAGTCAGTCACCCTTCACCTGTGGCTTAGGAGCCCTGGAGGTACAGTGGTTAAGAGCTCAGCTGCTAACCAAAAGGTTGGCAGTTCGAATACACCAGGCTCTCCTTGGAAACCCTATGGGCCAGTTCTTCTCTGTCCTATAGGGTCTCTATGGATCGGAGTCAACTTGATTGTTTTTAGCTTACCTAGGTAACTACCATGCTGGGAATGACAACTTGAAGAAGTACAACCAGAATGCTCCTTAGAAGCAAGGATGGCGAGACTGCATCTTACATAATTTGGACATATTGTCAGGAGGGATTAGACCCTAGAGAAGGACATCATGCTTGGCAGAGTACGGGGTCAGTGGAAAAGAACCTCGACAAAGTGAATTGACACAGTGGCTGCAAAAATGAGCTCAAGCACAACAACGATTGTGAGGATGGCTCAGGACCGGGCAGTGTTTCATTCTGTTGTGCATAGGGTCACTATGAGTCGGAACTGACTCAACGGCACCTAACAACAACAGGTAACTGTAGGGGCCTTGATGGCGTGGTGGTTAAGTGTTTGGCTGCTAATCAAAAGATGGGCAGTTCAAATCCACCAGCTGCTCCTTGTAAACCCAATGGAGCAGTTCTACTCTGTCCTATAGAGTCGCTATGAGTCAGAATCGACTCAACGGCAATGGGTAAGGGGTAGGTATTGGTAAATTATCCAGCCAGACAAGTGGGCAAAGAGCAACCAGGAGTTGGACCAGCACAAGCAAAGACATGAAGGTATAAGGCAGCGCCAGCAAGCCCCGTTCGATCTGGATGCTGCTGGGCCAAGTGGGTGTGGGATGCACGTGGGCCTCAGGCAAAGATGAGGCCAGAAGGGCCCACTGGGGGAGGAGGGTGCAGGGAGGACTTACCAAGCTGCTGTTCTCTGAACCAGAGCAACCTAGTCGTGGCATGGGTTGAGACAGTTGGAAATAGCTGAACCTCAGATAAGAAGACAACGTGGCACCTGAGGCCAGGGTTGAGGTCTGATGCGCCGAGAAGTCACAGTGGGTGGTTAAGGCAGGGGATCTGGCGCCAGCCTGCTTGGGTCCAAATGCTGGCTCTGTGCAGCCCTGGGTAAGCAACTTCACTTCTCCATGCCTCAGTTTCTCTCCCCCCCAAAATGGGGATAATAAGAGTACCTACTTCACAGGTTTTCTGAGAGGCTTAACTGAGTTCAGTCATGGAAGGCTCTTAGAACGGTGCCTAGCATATAATAAGGGATGTAAGTAAAATGCTGAAGAGTTCTCACTCAGACCCCTCCCCCTTATAGGCTGCACCACCTTGGACAAGCCTGTAAACCTCTCTGAGCTTCCTTGATTGCCTATAACATGGGATTTGTGGGCTCTTGGCATATAGTTGGGGCTCAGTAAATACCAGTTATCATTATTCCTATCTCTGAAACAGCCCAGTGATCCCCAGCCTTCCGCAGTGAGGTATGAGTCACAGCCACCATCCACTCACCGTGACCTGTCCAGCCAGGCTGACATGCCACCCAGGCAGCCAAGACAAATGGACTTGCCACCTACACAGAGCACGCGCTCACGCACAACAGGGGCATGTAGCCCGACTCGTTAGCACAACAGGGCTCCCTTCTTTTCAGCGCTGCCTCTCTGCTCTCCATGTGCTTTGCACAGAGTGGAGGTCCCCGTTATTTATGTTTGGAAAATGCATTCAGGGCAGTTCCCAGAAGCACTTACAGAGCTCTTATTTTATTGCTACTTTATAAACTCGCTGCTCCGAAGAGTGAGGGATTGATGGCCCGGCCTGGCACCTGGAGTGGCCTCACTGCAAATGCTTTTCCGAGAACGGCCAGGGAGCTGGACTCCCAGGAGTCCACATCCCCGTGCAGCTCTGGCCTGCATCCAGCTCCAGGGGGCCCTGTGGGCCTCGTCACCCTAATCCCCAGCTTTAGGATGGCAGCAGCTGCCGGGCTGGTCACACACACACACGCATGCACACATGCACACACACACCCAGGGAGACCCTTCATCTGCTTAAGGCTCAGAGCTTTAGGGTGTGCAGGGGTAGGAGAGGCCTTGTTGCTCCCTGTTGACCCTCTCCTTGACACAGATCTGCAAAACCCCAACCCCATGGGTGTCCCAGGTCTCAGGTACATATAGGAGGGAAATTGCTCAGGTCCTGCCAAGCCTGTCTCTCATTTGCTTCCCTCTCATCCACTGGGGTCAGACAGGCCTGGGTTTGTATCCCCAGATCTTCAGGGCAAATTATTAACCTCACGAAGCCTTGGTTTCCTCACTCGAAAAGTGGAGTTGATAGATACCACTTCTCTGCATCATTGAGAGAATGTAACAAAATTATTATTGTGCCATGCCTGGCACCAAGTAGAAGAACAAGAAATACTATTTACTGGATGTCTGCAGCCACAGAAAGAAAGTAAAAGTGTCTTTCCTAAAGTCCTCCTGGACTGATCAAGACCAAACTTCCCATTCAGATGAAACATGGGAACTTCACAATGATCTCTTCTATGTACAAAACACTTTAGATGACACAGCACTAAAGCACTTTATGATTTCGAAGCCATACTTTACAAGTCTTCTTTCAAATGACTTTGATCACCATCCATCAGGGTTTGGATTATGCGCCTTACTTTACAGTTAGGGAAACTGATGATTACGTAGGTAGGGTGACAGTCAGCTTCTCTCTCCAAGCTATCCTCCCTTTCCTTCACACTGCACTACACAGCCTGACTTCTGTTAGCCCAAGGCCCATTTGTGGCAGCCAGCCTCCAAGATGGCTCCCAATAATCCTCACCTCCTAGTGTTCATATCCTTGTGCAGCCTTCCCCCACAGGGAATAGCGTTGGCCTGTGTAATCAATTGGATATTGTGGAAATGACAGTGGGAGACTTCCAAGGCTAGATCAATAACATATTGCTACTTCTATCTTGCTCTGTCTTGGATCACTCCTTCTGGGGGGAAGCCAGTCACCTTGCTACAAAGACACTCAAGCAGTCCTATGGAGAGGACCTTGTGGAGAGGAACCGAGGCCTCCTGCCAAGAGCCAGCATAACTTGGCAGCCATATGAGTGAACCATCTCAGAATCAGATTCTCCAGCCCCAATCAAGACTTCAGATAACTGGAGCTCCGGCCAATATCCGGACTACAACTTCATGACAGACCCCAAGCTAAACCCACCCAGCCAAGCTACTCCCAAATTTCTGACCCCCCAGAAACTGTGAGATAAAAAGGTTTTATTGTTGTTTTAAGCTGCTAATTTGGGGGTTAATTTGACACACACCACAAGAGATAACTAGATTGGGGACTCCTGGACTTCTATTCATATTTGTTCTCTTGGCATCTAGTTCAAGGTCTTGGCACATAATTAATAGGCACTTAGTGAAAATGTACTGAATCTGAGAGCACTTTTTTGCCCAGGCAGGGTGGGAGGCGGGGAGCAGTTTTCATGCACTGAGGCAGCATTGGTGAAGCTTGCTGATGCAGCTTAAGGCCTGCAGGAGGTATCCCATAAATGTTAGCACTGGTGTCCTTCTTTCCTTCGCCCAACACACAGGGGGGCAGGTCTTGTTTGTTAACTGTTGTCCAACAGTGTCTTCAAGAACTCCCAGCAATTCAGAGAATGGTTTGATTTTTCACTTGCTTTAAACTCTGCCTGAACTCTGTGGTCTGATGGTCCTCCCTAACCTCCCTCTCGGCCAGATCTCCCGGAATCTTCGTGTCTTTCACTTGTAAAACCTTTTAATGGGTTTCATAAGGTCATGGAGCATTTAACCTTTCATTATTCAATTCGCAGAATCTTGATGGGGTAGAGGTTCATTCATTCATTCATTTGTTCATTATTAGCTCGAGCCCTGGAGCATTACTTTTAGAGTTCAAATTCTGCCAAGCTCTGTGATCTTGGCCAAGTGACTTAACTTCTCTATGCCCTCAACTGCCACATCTGTAAAATGGGGATATAACAGTGGCAGTTGTAAGGATTCTGGGAAATGCTATTGATACAGAGCAAGAGCTCAATGAATATTAGTGTTTATTCATTCAACAAGCATTTCTTTAGGGTCTGTATGGGCCAGGCACTGTTAGATACTGAGGGGAGCATTGAGAAGAATATGACAAGGTCCCTGCCTGCTGGAATTTGCAGATCCTTAGAGGAAGAGGGGAAACACACACACAATCACAAATAATGCCATGTAAGTGCTATGGTGAAGGCATGCCCTGAGTGGTTTACCAGGAGCAAAGAGGAAGGGACAAATATCTTTGCTAGTGAACTGTTGCTATGGAGTCGATTCCCACTCACAGCAATCCTATAGGACAGAGTAGAACTGCCTATCTAGGGCTTCCAAGGCTTTAAATCTTGACAGAAGCAGACTGACACATCGTTCTCCGGTGGAGCGGGTGGTGGGTTCAAACCTCCGACCTTTTGGTTAGCAGCTGAGTACTTTAACCACTGCACCAATACATCACCGAAGAAGCGACAGCTCACCAGGAGCACAAGAAGGAGCACTCCGGACAAGGAGACCGGCACAAGTAGACGGCAAAAGGGTGAGCCAGTGAGTGGCATGCTTGGGAAACTCAGTAGTTTGTGGAAACTGGAATTTATGGAGCCACACAGGTAAGTAACAGTGGAGAGATGTTTGGGGAGAGCCCACAGACTTGGAGGACACTGGAACCTGTCCCTCAGCCTGCAGGCACAGGGAAGAAATGGAAGCATTTGAGGATTTTGAAGGCCTGCCATCCTTATGTTTGCATTTAAGAAAGTTCACTCTGATTACAATCAGCTTGGTGACTGCAGCAGTAGTCCAGGCAAGATGTGACAAGAGCCTGAACTAAGATAGCTGCCTTGGGGAACAAGAGAAGACAGACTCAAAAGACATTCAGAGCAGAGATTGGTACACTGTGTCCGTAAATATTTCAGATTTCAGGATCCATACTCAACTCTGCCCCTACAAAAGCAGCCTTAGACAATACGTAAGCAAACAAGCATGGCTATGTTCCAGTAAAGCTTTATTTACGAAAGGAGGCTGCAGGCCAGACTTGGCCCACGGGACATAGTTTGCCAACTCCTGATTTAGAAGGTGGATAAACAGGAGTTGGCATCCAGAATTGGAGGGAAAGTGGCAGGCCTAAGGGGAGAAGAGGAAGGAGAATCCCTAGTGCTCAAGAATCCCTAGTGGTCACCAGGTCCAGTCCCCCATCTCCTTGCCAAGATGGCCTCACACTACTCCACATCAAGTTATTTTCTTCAAAAACATGGAGAGCGTTTTTAAGCCTTAAGCCAGAAATATCCCCTGAAGTCTTCTTTAAACCAAACAATAGTTTAGCTTAATTAGTAAAGAACGCCTGCCTTGAGCATGGTGCTCTTTTAAACATCTGTATGGGATTAAATTGACAACAGAAACTAGAAAGGTTAGATAGGAAGCTTAGGGGACAGTGAGTTTATGTTTATTGGGGAGGAACAATTTGGAAAAGAAGGGTGAGAATTTGAACAACTTGAAGAATGTAATCAATGTCACTGAATTGTACATGTAGAGATTGCTGAATCAGCCTATGTTCGGCTGTGCCTATTTTCAACAACTATGATAACAACAAAAAATAAAATAAATTATTTTTAAAAATCAACTGGCAAAAAAATAGAGAGAGATTGAGATTCAACAAATAGCTCTGTATCCAAGAAGCTGTTCCCTACAGCTTCTGCCCCTTGATGCCCCTTTGGACTCAGGATTCTGTACGGATCTTTGGATAGAAAGGAGCGCAACTATGAAATATCGGCACATGAGAGAAACTTAGAGATGGCCTGGCTCCCAATTTCCAACACAAACCCACACCAAAAAAATAGAAAAGAAAAACCAAACATTGCCACCAAGTCGATTCTGACTCATAGCAACCCTATAGGACAGAGTAAGAACTGCCCCATAGGGTTTCCAAGGAATGGCCGGTGGATTCGAGCTGCCAATCTTTTGGCTAGCAGCCAAGCTCTTAACCACGGTGCCACCAGGGCTCCAAACCCACACCAGGCCTGTAAAAACACCAGAGCGACAACTGCCCAGCTAAGCTTTGCAGCAGGGACCCTCAAGGTAGCACACACACTTCTGCTGGCCTGTCTGGGTTTGTGCAGTAACAGGCTGTGGGGAAATTGCATGTGAATCTAATTGAGGGGGGATCATAATTACCTAGAAAGCTGCCTATTTAAAGAAATCCTATAGATAATTCTACTGTAAAGTGTCTGCTTCTGAAAAATCAGCCATTGAAAACCCCATGGAGTCACCATGAGTCAGAGTCAGCTCAATGGTACCTGGTTTGTCTATTTTTTATATATGCCCGAGGTTATCTGTTTTGTAGCATTAATTGTAACAGAAAAATTTTAAATGTAAATGCTCATCAGTAGGGACGTGGCTAACTACAGTTTATTCACAGTAGGGAACACTACACAACTATTAAAATTTGAGATAGATTTTAGGAATTAAAACAAATGAATAGTCCTGATTCACTGTTGAGTTAAAAAAAAAAAGGTAAATCACAGTAAAATATAAATGATTTCAGTTTAGAAAAATAACTAAGTTCCCATATAAATATATGCAATGCACAGTAAAGCCAGTACTAGGATGAGCCAAGCAAGACACCTCGGGAGCAAATTTTAAGGAGGCACCCTGCACTTGCATGAGCCTGCGTGCCTCCTTAATGTTGCATCCCAGGCACCGCGCTCGCCTCCCCCAAGTCCCAGACCTGATGCATACAAAAATTTCGGCTGATACACAGCATATTGCTCCCTGGAGTGAGATACTGAGAAGTTGGCAGGGGGAAATTTCCTTTTGGTTTTATACCCTTGTGTAGTGTCCAGTTTTTTCTATAAAAATACAAGTTAATTGGTTTATTAACAAAACAGAGTCTCCTTTTTAAAATCTCCCATCAATTTATCTAGTTAACAAATGTAGACCTGCACAAGTAAGTGTTTTTAATAGTGTCTATCCATATACTGGAAACCCTGGTGGCGTAGTGATTAAGTGCTATGGCTGCTAACCAAAAGATCGCCAGTTCGAATCCACCAGGTGGTCCTTGGAAACTCTATGGGGCAGTTCTACCCTGCCATATAGGGTCGCTATGAGTTGGAATTGACTCGACAGCAATGCGTTTTGGGTTTTGTTTTTTTTTTTTTTCAATCCATATATTACTCTAACAACAGCTACCATTTATTTCTTAAGCGCAAACATTCCCAGTACTTTCACTGTATCAGGTAGGGCAACCACAGCTGCACATACCAGTAATCCAACCACAGTGGCTTAACCCAGTAGGAGTTTGTGTCTCTCATGTGGCAAGAAGTCTGGAGGGAGGCAGTTGGGACTACTGTGGCAGCCTCCTGACACCATCAGGGATGCTGTAATTCAGCCTCCCCCAGGTTATGCGGCCATAACAAACAGCCCCCAAATCTCAGTGGCTTACAACAACAAAGGTTTATTTCTTGTACCTTCACAGGTCAGCTGCAGCTCTGCTCCATGTTATCCTCTTTCTGAGGTCCAGGCTGAAGGAGCAACTCCTCCCTGGAACTTGTGGCCTCATGGCAAAGGGAAAAGAGCAACGACGGAATGATGGAATGCCACTGAACTCCTTTTCAAACAGGGCATATGTCACTCTGCTCACATTCCACTGGCCAATACAAGTCACGTGGCCAAGGCTGATGTGAATGGGGCGGAAGGGGCAGCAGGGAGGGGTCCTGTGGAGAGGGTCCGTGAATATTTCTGAACAAATAATACAATCTACCGTGGGGACCAAGGCTCCACTGTCTTCGTGCTCTTCTATCCCTAGGATGTAGCTCTTGTCCGTACGTTCACCAGATTGATGCTCTGCCTTCTGTCATTTCACCTAAATGGAAAGGAAAAGGAAGGATAAGAGGAGAAATGTACGTATCAGCAGCAACTGGCCCTTAACCAAGCATTTCCATAATCTCTACCCAGTGACTTCCCCTTATATCTCATTGGCCAGAGACGAGTTACAAAGCAATCCTTAACCGTAAGGAAATGTGAGATGGTGAGCATTTTAACAGGGTCCATTACCTCCTGGAACAAAATCAGTATTCTCTTAGTAAAGAAATAGAAGAGCATGAATAGCAGGTAGGCAAGAAACAGCAGCGCCTACATACAAGCGATCACATTTACTCTTCACAACCACTCAAGGAGCTGTTATTTGCCCCATTTTCCAGATGAAGTAACTGAGGTAAGAGGTTAAAGGACTTATCACACAAGTATGAAGTGGTTGAGCTGAAGTTTCCAGCCAGTTCTGCTTGCTTCCATGCCCTGTCCACTAACTGCCCTTTCAGCTACTGAAACAGAATTTTGTGTGTAGATTACCAGCCCTCAATTGTGTGCCCTTAAATGCACACGTATGTGTGCCTAGGTGTGCATGTGCTTTTAAGAGAGAGATCAGCCACAGTCAATGCTTAGTCTCAACACCAGATTCCCAAACACAGGGCCGGTGCTCTAAGCTACATCTGCCCACACCAGGTGGCATGTTCTTTAATTTTGGTACAAGCCAAAGTCAAAAGCCACCCCTCGCCACATGAACCACAGCCTCCACCGGCCTGAAGCCAGAAGAACTGATGGTGCCCAGCTACTACCACCGATGGCTCTCACGGGGATCAAAATAGAGGGTTCTGAACAGAGTGGAAGAAAAATGTAGAACAAAATTCAAATCCACCAGAAGAAGACCAAGCTTGCTGGTCTGACAGAGACTGGAGGAACTCCGGAGACTACGGCCCCTGGACACTCTGCTAACTCACAACTGAAGCCACTCCTGAAGTCCACCTTTCAGCCAAACATTAGACAAGCCTATAAAACAAACAAGAACACACGTGAGGAATGTGCTTCTTAGTTCAATCAAGTATCTGAGACCAAATGGGTAACACCTGCCCAAAGACAAAGATTGAGCAGGCAGGAAGGGACAGGAAACCTGGACAAATGGAACTCTGGGTGGAAAAGGAATGGGGAAGAGTGTTGATACATTGCAGGGATTGCAACCAATGTTGCAAAACAATTTGTGTATAAATTTTTGAACGAGAAACTAACTCACACTGTAAACTTTCACCTAAAACGCAATAAAATTTTTAAAAAAGTTTGCTCAGCTAAATATAGTCTCCTCCTCCTGACTGGTCGAATCTCAGAGTGCAGGATTAGTAATGGATCGATTAGGACTATCCTTTGGTTAATTTCCATAAATACTGATTTGCAAAAAAAAAAAAAAAAACCCTGCTTGGAAGCTCCTGCCAGGTCCTGTCTTTTACAAACCTGGATTTCCAGCCTTTTCTCCTACGAACCTCTCTTAATTCCTCCAGTAGATTCTCTTTTACAGTCAAGTTAGTCCATCAGTATCTGTTGCTTGCAACCAAGGAATGCTAACCAATACCATAGTTGCTGTTTGGGATGGTGTGTGTGGATATGTGTGTGTACAATTGTGTTTTGTGTAACTTAAGGCCCCAAACACCCTCTTGTACCTGTGAAAGGTGATGCCCTTCCTTGTCGCCTCACCATCACACCCATTCTGCCTCCCCCATTCCTAAACCCTCCTCAAAGTCCTCTCAGGCAAAAGAAGGAGTGAGAAGCAGCTGTGAACTCTGACTTGCTCTTCAGAAGTGAGCTGCCAGATTGTTGGGCTGGCTATCAAGCACCAAGGAAGTTAGAGGCAGGGCCAGTGAGAGGATGGGAAAACAAGAATACATTTCCGGGGCCTGGGGGCTATGTTAAGGAGCCCTGGTGGTACAGTGGTTAAGTGCTTGGCTGCTAACTGGAAGGCTAGGGTTTGAGCCCACCAGCCGCTCCATGGAAGAAAGATGTGACAGTCTGCTTCCATTAAGATTTACAGCTTGAAAGCCTGGGGCAGTTCTACTCTGTCCTATAGGGATGCCGTGAGTCAGAATCGACTCGATGGCAACGGGTTTAGTTTTTTGGTTTTTTGGAGGCTATTTTTTCATGTTACCTGTCAGTACAAATCAGAGACTGTAAGCTATCTGCCCTTTGCGGTAGCAGGGTTTTTGTTTTTCCACCTGGGCCCAAGCCTGGTCTTGGCTGCCCTGGGGGAAGGTCAGGAAGAAGAGTCTCAGCCATCTTCAGAGAGGCCACTCAGCTCAGAGCAACAAGGGCGGGCCCAGCCAGGGCACTATAAGGAGATGAGCAATATAGCTGGCATTTACTACTGAAAACACATAAGGGCAAATATTTGGCTACAGGTTTATTTGCTAGTGGAACTTTTTAAATGGTTGAGTGGAGCCCAAGTGTCAGTATGAGGAGTTTGACTAAAAACAAACTGGAAGAGTGTCTGTCTCTTCACAGTTGTGCCTCAGAACGAAAGTGGAGCGTTTCTGTTCGGGTCGGCTCTGGGAGTCCTGGTGGGCTCTGTCCCTCAGCTCCAGACAGCTGGGCAGAAACCTCCAGCCGAGGCTCTTCCTTCCACGGAGCAGGCCATGCCAGGGCCTCGTGGCCCCTCTCAAAAACCAGGTCCTGCCACCCTTTAGGCCCAGTGCAGAGCCTGGGGTGACATGAGGCATGCTCCTGATCTGTGACTGAAGTTTGATCTTCTCACTGAGGAGACATTTCATGAGGATGGCTCTAAGAATCACTCCGGTGATGACTAACCGTTTGCGGGTCCAGCCATCTTTCTTTTTTCCTTTCTTGTTCCCTCTCTCTCTCTCTCCCTCCCCAAGTAAAATTCAGTGCTTGCGAAATGTGTGTCTCTGGTTATTAACTCCAAACAGCTGGAAGCAGGGAAGCTAGGGGGGAGGGGCTTTCCTTTGCTAAAGGGTCCCCAGAAAGGAAACACCTGGCATCTCCTGAGATTCTACTCTGTGCCGGTCTCCATCCTAGGCTCTTCCCTCATCCCTCTTATCAGTTCACTCTTACAGTGTCAGATATTATCATTCCCATTTTACAGGTGAGTACACTGAGGCTTGAAGGTGTGCCATAGTCTGCCTGAGGCCACATAGTCGGGAGGTGGCAGAACAAGAGCTGAACCTAGGTTTGTCAGACTCTAAAGTCCATTCTCATTTTACCCTCAGCTCGATGTATATTCTCTTGCCTTAGTCTAAGGCCATTAGTCTGGACCCATGTCCCAGAACAAGAACCAACAACCTGTGAGAGCCAGGGGAGAGCACTAGCAGGGTCATAACCTACCAAAACCCTTGCTTCTTAGAAGGGATGGCTGTCTATAGCTCTGGGGACAGAAAGCCCCATCCTGAATGACTGGCTCCCTATATAGCAGGTTCCAAGACCCCAGAATTCTTGATGGACACAATCGGGGTCACTGTTGTCATCTCTCCTCAAACCCATCTTCTTCAAGGAAATGGGCAAGGAAGGAGGACAAACTTCAGACCCTCAGCACTTTGCCCTGTTGCCTCTGGAATCATTCCTTCCTCCCCCTCCCCCCAATAACCCCACCTGTGCTTCAGAGGCCCACAGACCTAGGTGCAAATCCTGCTAATCATGTGCCTGGGAACAATTCTGTTCCCTCGGTGCCTCAGTGGTGCCCTCTGTAGGATGGGGCTAACCATGCCTCCACGCAGAATGAGTACTGAAAAGAGAACATCTAGCAAGACAGCAACTGGCAGTAGGTAGTCACCCAAAAGAGTATTACCCTTGCCCAGCACACATGTACACATACTTCCACCGAACCCCATACATGAATGCCCTGAATCATTAAAGGAAAAGTCCGTGCCTCTGGCCGGGGGCAGCTCCCCGTCCCCTCCACCCAACTGATTCAATAGTCAAAGCTAGTCCTTTACCCCTTGCAACTCTGTAAATTGCGAGCAAACAAGACTGCTCATGACAGGCAGCTCTGGAGTTTGGCCAGATTCCTGAGGGTGAGGAAAAATATCATACTAAATCTCTGGGAGACAGACCCCAGAGAAAAACTCTTCTAACCAGGGGAAGTCTGCTCTGACTATTGGTCTAGCCTGAGCCGCATGGCAGGACACCCCTTCAGTATGTGGCATGTTTGACTCCAGGGACTTCATTCAGGTCACCACAGCCCTAGTAGAAGGGCAGGGGCGGCATCATCCAGGCCCATCTTCCAGAAGGGGACATTGAGGCTCAGTAAAGGCAAACAACTGAGTCAAGGACACATAACAATTTGAGATAAATTCTCTATCCCCCAAGAAGTGGGGCAGATCCACGTTTCAACGAGGTGGAGTTTTGATGAAACATACATGACGTTGCAAAATAATTTTATACTTAGAAAACAGAGAAATGTGTTTTGTTTTAATTATACAAATTACTAAGACAAATGTTCAGCCGGGCATGAGTTAAAAGACAATTAAAAAATATTTCCTTAGACAGTGAGGGTGAGCAATCCGATAGGAATTATGGAAAAGCCGCTCTCCTTTTTTGTGAAGAGAAGACTTCCCCGCCAGTCCCCCCTCGCCTCTCCCTCCCTGCCCTCATATATACATACAATAGTTCTGGAGTTGTTTCGGAGGAGGGAGGGGAATAAAACAACACATAATAAAAATAATGGCTCACATTTCGATTTTTCCTAATACTTATCTGAGCATCAACACAGCTCTGGTGGCACAATGGTTAAGCACTCAGCTGCTAACCAAAAGGTCACTGGTTCAAACCCACCAGCTGCCCCATGGGAGAAGAGATCTGGTGATCTGCTCATAAAGACTACACCCTAGGAAGCCCTGTGGCTAAGTTCTACTCTGTCACATAATGTCACTGTGAGTCGGAATTGGCTCAACAGCACACAACAACAACAACAACAACACATTCCTGTGTAGGTTGTAGGTTTTATTTTCCACATGAAGAAAAATCAGAGAGACAAAGTAATTTGCCCAGGGTCACACAGCAACTTAGTATCAGAAAGAAGACCGTAGCCCAAGTAATATCTAACACTAAAAGCCTGTGCCTTTGCAGAGCCCGTGCCTGAGGTACTTCCCCACTTATTCTGCTGCCTACCCTTGAACCTCTAAATGGGACCCCGGACAGACTTTGTCCCTGGACCTTCGGATCTCCACATTGTTAGAAGGACAATTTTTCTTAGAACCGTGGCTTGGGGATGCAATTACACTGATGACAGATAGACATAGAAGACAGATGACAGGTAGATCAATCAATAGGTAGAGTGTATGTGTGATAGACAGACAGACATACAGACAGTAATTCACACACATATAGTATCCAGGTTAAAAAAAGCCAAGCCAAACCCGTTGCCATCAAGTCAATTCCAATTCACAGCGACCCTGTAGGACATAACAGAATTGCCCCATAGAGTTTCCAAGAAGTAGGTGGTGGATTTGAACTGCTGGCCTTTTGGTTTAGCTGCTGAGCTCTTAACCACTGCACCTCAAGTAAACTTAAATCACGTGTACCTATATCTACTATATATTTGTGTGTATGTATATATGTTTTTTTATATATATATGTAGAGGGTCAGTGAAAAAGAGGAAGACCCTCAGCAAGATGAATTGACACAGTGGCTTCAACAATGAGCTCAAATATAGCAATGATTGTGAGGATGGCCCAGGACTGGGCAACATTTCGTTCTGTTTGCATTGGGTCACTATGAGTTGGAACCAACTCTAACAACAACATATATATAATACACACATGTATATATACAGCTTAAAAAAAAAAAAAACCATTTCCGTTGAGTCAATTCCGACTCACTCAACCCCCCCGTTACAGAGTAGAACTGCTCCGTAGCTTTTCTTGGCTGTAATCTTTATGGAAGCAGATCACCAGCTCTTTCTTCCGAGGCACTGCTGGGTGGATTTGAACCACCAATCTTTAGACTAGTGGTCAAATACTAACTGTCTGCACCACCCAGAGACCTATATACATTTCGTGTGTGTTGTATGTAAGTGTGTGTGTGTGTGTGTGTGTGTGTGTGTGTGTGTAAAAGACAACTCTTTTGAAATCCATGGGTACAGGAGAAGGAGAAAAAAGGAAAAGCGAATGGGTAAGAGGAGGAAGAATAGGATGCGAA
Organism: Elephas maximus indicus; assembly: GCF_024166365.1. Lineage (NCBI taxonomy): Eukaryota > Metazoa > Chordata > Mammalia > Proboscidea > Elephantidae > Elephas > Elephas maximus. The sequence goes on along the minus strand of NC_064837.1, from coordinate 37,435,103 downwards.
GGGGGAGGAGAAGGGCAAAGGAGAGAGAAGAGGAAGGCAGAGAGGAAAAGGAGAAGGATGTGAGAGTTAAAGAATCACCAAAGGAGGAAAAGAAAAAGCAGAGATGAAGAATTCTTTCCCCAGAAAAATAAGTAGACATAGCCACTTTGAGGCTGTTAACTTGCGAAAAGTTCTGAAGATGTTCCCCAGACACAAAAAGTGTGAGTTCAGCCAGGGTGGTCTCTTCAGGGCCTGCCAGAGGGAATGTGAGAAGGGTAGGCAGGTGTGGGGCCAATGGAGGGCAAGGAGTGCCGGGTGCAGCCTGGACACACTGGACACTTTCCTGCCTCAGCCTTCCTTCCTGAAGCCCATGAAGGCGCTCTCAGACCCAGGCACCTGGTGGCCTCACTCTCCTAGGGGCTCCACCCATTCACCAGGTTCCCCCTGGGGCCTGGCCTGAGGTCAGCCTTCCCCACCCACTCTGGGTCCTTGGCTGTCTAGATTGGCAGCCTTGCTCTGACTCAGTTTCCTCATCTATGCATTGGGATAGTAATAGTACCCACGTCGTCAGTAGTCGTGAGGATTAAGTGAGCATGTGGACATGACTTGACCGAGAGTCAGCACTCAACGGCCACTAGCCATTGTTGCTCTGACTATTCCTCAGGCTGAGCCTGCTTCCTTTGGCTCACACGGCTAAGATGCTTTTAACTTTTTAATTTTACTGGAGAAAACATTTTCACTTTCCAATCTTCACTAATAGCCAGCTTAAGTTTGTATATGGAGCAAGGCTCCTGGATGGTCAATCCGTGGGCTGACTGGAAACTGAAGACATGATGCATTAATTCCAAGGACACCCAAGGTGAAATTTCTGGCATTCAGGGTCTGGCTATGGGGGAGAGAGATTTTATTCACGCAGACAACACTTACTGTACACCTACTAAGTGCAAGGAGCCCTGGTGGCATGACAGTTAAGCACTCGGCTGCTAACTGAAAGGTTGTTGGTTCAAACCCAGCCAGCAGCTCCGAGGGAAAAAGACCTGGTGATCTGCTCTTGTAAAGATTACAGCCTAGAAAACCCTATGCGACAGTTCTACTCTGTCCTACAGGGTCACTAGGAGTCGAAAATTGACGCAACAGCACACAACAACAACTATGTGCATAGTCTCATCTGTGCATCAGTCAGGGCAATTACACCTGAAGGTCAAAGGCAAAGCTCTTAACACTCCTTCCTAAACTTCTTTTCTTTCTTTCTTTTTGAAAAATAGCTCATGTGTATGTCTGTCTCTAAATAAACTGTCAGCTCCTTGAGAACAGAGGCTCGGCCTTGCTCCTTTTAGCCTCCCACAGTGCTTGCCACAGATTATCAGTACCAGCTGAACTGATTCCAACTCATGGAAATCCCATGTGTGTCAGAGTAGAACTGTGCTCCATGGGGTTTTCAATGGCCGGTTTTTCAGAAGTACATTGCCAGGCCTTTCTTCCATGGTACCTCTGGGTGAACTTGAACCTCCAACCTTTTAGTTAACAGCCAAGCATGTTAACCATTTGCACCACCCAGGGACTCCTAGCACAGGGTAGAAGTTTAATAAATGCCTGGGAAATAAACCAACCATAAAATAATGAGAATTGCAAGTGCTGGCCTCCAAGTGGAGCTGGGAAGGGCCCCCCACCCTTCTCCTATCAACATGAGAAGCCATGAGCAGCATCTTAGTCAAGCTGAAAGAACTTGCAATATGGTGACAATCAGGCCCGAACTGGACTCTAACTCGCTGTGCGCCCTGAGACAAGTAACTTAACGTATCTGAGTTTGTTTCCTCATCTTTCAAATGAAAACACGCTACCTATATCCCAGAGCTGTTAGAAGGATGAAATGAAAGAACCGGATGGTGGCCTGTGGCCCATTTCATGACTCAGTCTTCTTTTCTCTGCCCATTCTCTAGGCGACCAGGCCTAACTCCTCAGTCTTCTCTGGTTTGCAACAAACTCATCAAGATAAAAGCACACCAGGTCACCCCAGAAGTAACTAGTATACCACCTTGGAGGTCCGCACAAGAGCTTTGGGAGTGCCTTGTTGTAAGCCAATGGCATTTTCATAAAAATAACAGTACTCTGGTGGTTGTTTTACACGTACATCATGTCTCATATTTTTACATCAGTTCTGTGGATTAGGTGCTCGTAGCCCCCATTCGCAGGTGAGGAGACGGAGCAGTTAAGCACATATCTAAGGTCTCATGGCGAGTACCCCCTGCAGAGAAGGAGCCAGGATTTGAACATTCCCCGGTGGATCTGACTCTCAAGTACAGTCTCTTTGCCCTCCACCCACGGCCTCTGTCCATATATGTCGAAATAACTTTTCATTCTCATCAGAAGCTGCAGCGAGAAAGCAGGGGGTAGGGTGGGGTGCTGGTGGGGGGGAAGGCGGGTGGGACTCCTTTCCTTTCTGAAACAAGCAGAAACATTCCGATTCCATTTTTCACTGTCTATCTCATCCTAAGAACACAAAGGCCTCAGCCAACCCCCTAAATATTTAAAGAGTAACAGAACTCCAGATTAAATTAATATCCATGTTCAAACAGTAGCAGCAGCAGGGCAATTGCCAAGTTATTTCTACCCTCATGAGAAAGAGGAGAAAGAAAATATTAGCAGGGACCTTCGATCCAGAGAGCTGAAATCAGATCCCAACAGAGTAATGCCGGGCTGGGGAGCTTTAGCCCACTCAAATCTTTTCACGTTTCCACTGAAGCCTCCTCCTTTCTCTCTGGGCTCCCGCCTAACGGCCTCCCTCCAGCGACAATGAATTGGTACCAAAGTGACCCGGACTGTTTTGACACTAAGCATCAATTCCAAAGGCTCGGTTTTCATCGACAATCAATTATTCTAGCTCATTACAGGGCCAGAGTGAGTTTTCCCATCAGAATGGAAACCTTCATTCACTCTGCCTTTCATTCGCCCAGGAAGGAAAAACAAAGCGAGGAAGGCAGGAGGGAGCTAGGCTGGAGTTATTAGAGAATACCCACATGGAATGTCGCTGAGCCAAGCATGCTGAGTTCCGGGAGGAGGGCTTGGCTTCCTGTGAGCGGCCAAGGGATCCGAACCATCTGTATCTCAGAGCCACGGAGAGTTGTCCCACAAAGGCCCCAGACCAGCAGAAAGAGAGAGGCAGGCTGGGTTTGCAGGAGGTGCAATCAGGCCATGGGTAACAGGAAGTGGGCTAAAAGCTACACTAGACCACCAGCCCTTCCCCAGCAATGAGACAATCACCCCCAAACGCTATGCACAACCCCTCGGAAAGAGCACCTGCTATGCTAGGACCTGTGATAGGTATATTGTGTTTGTCACCCACACCTTTCAGTGACAGTCTAAGAGGCACAGTTCAACGCCACAAATAGCTGCTGCCCATTTATTCCCAATCTGTGACCCCTATAAGAGGACCACTGGGGAAAATTGCTGAGGCCTCAGTACTGTGGAAAGTTCCTCTCCTGAGAAACTAGCATGTGCATGTGTGTGTGTGTGTATGTGTGTGTGTATGGAGCCCTGGTGGCACAACAGTTAAGTGCTCAGCTGCTAACCAAAAGGTCAGGGCTATGAAGCCACCCAGCTGCTCTGCGGGAGAAAGAGCTGGTGATCTATAATATATGTATTATAAATGATGTTTGCCTCTTTGCTTTGGCCAACCAGAAGCTCAGAGACAAATTTACGCAAATGAGTAAATCTTAAGTTTCTCAAGTGAGTGGTGTTCATCCTTGGGTCTCCTTCCCAATTTTCATAATTGTGGCTTCCTCCTTGTATACTTGGGTACTTGTATACTCACACTTCCTGGTTTCATATTTCTGTTCAACTTTTATTTTCCTTGAGTGATGATCTCTTTGATATACCACATCTCTTTTAGGGAGCTTTCTTATATCCTTTCTGGAAAGAAGGGAAATATGTAGAGCAAATCAATCCGTCCTTAAATAAATAAACAAAATGCAAAATTTGGTTTCATCCTCGCAAAAGCTTATTGAGACGGTGATCATGGTGCTTGTATTTTAGATGAGAAAATTCAGGCACAGAGAGCTTAAGTAACTTACCCAAACTCACACAGTTAGTGAGGGACATAGCAAGGATGCTAACCCAAGTCTGTCTGACTTTAAAACCTGTGATCTTTCCACTGCCAGGTCAAAACCAAAAAAGTCAAACCCCTTGCGGTTGAGTCAATTCCTACTCCTAGTGACCCCACATGTTACACAGTAGAACTGTGTTCCACAGGGTTTTCTTGGCTGTAATCTTTATAGAAGCCAAGCACCAGGCATTCTTCTGAGGCACCACTGGGTGCATTCAAACCACTGAACTTCAGGTTAGCAGCCCATGGGTTCTCCATGCACCACTCAGGGACCCACGCTGCTGGATAGTGTTCCCTAAATTTCCCCCTGGCCTCCTGATCCATATGCTTAGGCCTTGGTTCTCAAAACCTTCCAGAGCTCAAAAGCGGAAGCTCTAGAACCAGCCAGTGCTCCCATCTTCTCTCCTTCCACCCAGGATAGGACAGGAGGACACAGGTGCAGGCCGGGTCTCCGTGCCTCCCTGCAGAGCAGAGCCCGGCCCTCCTACAACTGCCTGTCAGGGGCTTGGCGCCTTCATTCCAGAGCCCGCCTGTGCTGGGAGGGACGCCGCGCGCATGTGTTTCTGATTTGCATGCATCCCGCCTGGTCTCCACCGAGCCCTTCCAAGTCCGAGAAGCTGTGGGAGCCGTTTTTTTTTTTTTTTTTTTTTTTTACACCCTTTCCACCCCCTTCTCTTCTCTTCCTATCCCTCTCTCTCTGACAGCTTTTCTCTTTGAATCAGAGAACTAGACTCTGCCAAGTGAAAATGTAACTCAAACCTCAAAGGGTTCAACGGCGGCTAGAAACTCGCAAGGCACGATTGCCCCAGAGATGATGATGGCTCTGCCGGCCCGGCTCCCGCTGTGCGCCGAGCTCAGTCTGACAGAGGGTGGGGGTGGCTCCCCGGGGGTCCGGCCGACTGTCAAGTCTACATATTTTTAGTTGATAATGTATCTAAATGCGGCTCAGCCTTCCACCTTGAGGTAGAGTGATTTCCCCATCTTAAAGGTGAGGAAGCAGAAGGCTCTGAGTTGAGAAACCCGTTGCTGTCCATTCCTACTCATACCGACCCTACAGGACATAATACAACTGCCCCATAGGGTTTACAAGGCGCGGCTGGTGGATTTGAACTGCCAACCTTTTGGTTAGCAGCTGAAACCTTAACCACTTCGCCACCAGGGCTTCTTGCGTTGAAAAGACCCTTTTAATTATTAGGGTCGCTATGAGTCAAAATTGACTCAACGGCAACAGAGGTATGTGCTGAGCGCCTTACATCTGTGCCTCACTCCATCCTCACAGCAACCCAGGGAGGTGGTGAGAGGCAGGCACTCGGAGGCCCTAAGAGGCTGTCATCTTTCCTATGTCTCACAGCTTGCAAGAGGTGAAGTCAGAACCCAAACACATGTGATTCCAAAGTCATATTTTTCCACCACGCAGAGGGACAGGGAGAAGGGACGAGCACCTCAAGAGATGCTAGCGGGGAAATGGGTAGCCACGCTTGAAGCCACCCAGTACTCCACCCTGAGCACCTTAAACAAGCAGAATGTCGCCACCAGAGTCTGTTGTCTGCAGGCTGGCTGAGGAGCAATTGAGTGACGGGGGCAGGTGGGCTTGTTCAGAAATGGCTTCCTCAAGGAGGCGAGTCTTGAGCTGAACTAGGAAGGGCGAATGGGGAGCAGCAGCAGCTGGAGGCAAGCTTCTGGAGTGAATGGTGTTTGTCCTCGGGTCCCTTCCCTGCACCTCGGCCCCCTTCCTTCTGCCAGGACTGGCTGCATAATTCACAGGGCCCAGTGCAACATGGAAATGCGGGGCCCTCGTGTAGAAACATTATTTAGAATTTCAAGACAGCAACAGAAGAGCATAAGCTTTCTGAATGCTGGGCCCTGGAAACTGGCTGGGCCCCAGCCCTCAGTGATTCCTCTCTGTACCTTCTTCAGAGGCCTAGGGGCAGCACTGAAGATCATCTAGTTAGTTCCAGAGGCCCAGAGGTTCCACAAGACTCAGCAGCCCCGTAAGTGGCTAAGCAGGGACCACCACCACCGACTCCTGACTCCTCTCCAGGGCTGTTTCCAAATATGCTATTGCCAAGGGCAGCTCCCACCTGCAATCAGCTCTCAAGCAGGCTTAGTAAACACCTGTTGATTTATTCCATTGAAAAAAGAAGTGATACTCATTCACGACCAAGTGTAAATAACTGGTACCAATTTAAACTGTGACCCTCCCACAGGGATTTTCATTTTCACAGAGATCAAAGCCTTAAGCTCGAGAAATACACTTCACTTGGTGTTCTTTCAGCATCAAAGGGTAGACGGGGCACTGGTGCTAGGGACAGAAGAGAGAAGGTATTCACCCGCTCCATATTGAAGTTGGTTTATTTTGAAGTTGACAAGGATTTCATTTTACTTGGATCTATAATCAACACCCGTGGAAGCAGCAGTCAAGAAATCAAATGACGTATTGCATTGGGAAAATCTGCTGCAAAAGACCTCTTTAAAGTATTAAAATGCAAAAACATCATCTTGAGGACTAAGATGTGCGTGTGATTGAAGCCATGGTATTTTCAATCACCTCATATGCATGGGAAAGTTGGACAAAGAATAAGAAAGACCAAAGAGGAATAGATACTTTTGAATTACGGTGTTAGCAAAGAATACTGAATATACCACGGACTGCCAGAAGAACGAACAAGTCTGTCTTGGAAGAAATATCACCAGAATGCTCCTCGGAAAAGAGGATGGTGAGACTTCGTCTCACGTACTTAGGACATGTTATTAGGAAGGACCAGTTCCTGGAGAAGGACATCATGTTTGGTAAGGTAGAGGGTCAGTGAAAAAGAGGAAAACCGTTGACAAGATGGATTGCCACAGTGACTGCAACAATGGGTTCAAACATAGTAATGATTGCCAGGATGGTGCAGGACTGGGCAGTGTTTCGTTCTGTTGTACATAGGGTACGTAAGAGTCAGAGCTAACTCAGTGGCACCTTACAACAACTTGGGGGCCAGTACATAGTAAGATTTGGTGCTGGATTTAGGGACCCTTTCTAACCCCTCACAGTGGCTCAAAGAAGTATTTAATTTTCAGCATGTAGGGTTCACCAAGAGTATTGCCGACTGCACTCTCTATCAAGGTCAAGAGTCTCCCTACAGGAAGCTGGACCCACCATGACTTTAGCTTTCTCCTCACAACCTCATAGTGGAGTCATTTCTTCCCCCAAAACATGAGCTGAAGAAGGAAGGAGAAAGAGAAAATAGGATGGGGGACAGGTAAAATGGAAGGAAAGGGAAAAGGAAGAAAGGAAAAACATAGATTTGTCTCTGAACTGATTATAAGCTTCATGTGAACAGGGACCATAGCTGTCTTGTTCCCCCAGAGCCTAAGGCAACCAAGGCAGCCAGCACAGTGCCTGATATACAGTAGGTGCTCAGAAAGTATTAAGGATGGATGGATGGGTGGATGGTAGAAGGACGAATGGATGGGTGGATGGTAGAAGGACGAATGGATAGGTGGATGGATGGAGAGATGAAGGCTAAATAGGTGGATGGACGAAAGCAAAGTGAACAGTTGAACAGATGGATGGGTTAATGGACGGCTGGGTGGGAAAAACACTAGGCCCTGTGTTAGATTCTTTGTGTTTATGTCTTTTTATTCACCAAACACTGCCTTAAATCCCCTCTGAAAAAAAACAGAGGTTTAAATAAGAAAATTAGCTCTCATCACCCCCTGTGAATTAAGTATTGTGATCACCCCTCTAATTCAGATGGGGAACCCATGGCTCAGAGAAGCTAAATATCGCCTCTCTTCAAGCTAGGAAGGAATCTAGCAGGTGATCCAAAACTCAGTCTGCCTAAGTCCAGCTCTCTCCACTGCACCAGCATGCTGAAGAGGCTGATCATTCACCCAGAGGTCACCCGGCAGCATTTTCTGCTCACCCTCAACCCTGCACTTCTGGGCCCCAGCCTCAAAGATACAAGCACACTCGACATCTCTCCTAATAACATTCACTTAGGCTCTGGATGCACTGCATGGTTCTTTTCTGGAATATTCCAACCAATATCTCCTTTTCCTCAGAGATGAATGGACCAGGCTGGGTCAGGCAGGACATGAAGTCCCTCTGACATGAAACCAAACCACACAAGGGCAATGTCCCAGTGAGCTGTCACCTTAGCTTTTGTGCCCTGACCCTCCATTTGCACTTAGAGCCTTGGTATTCCGTCTGCTCTATCCCGTCCTTTATTTCAAGTCTGGAGGGTGGTAACCTTTTGGAGGTCAAAGAACTCTAAGAAAATCAGATTAAAGCTAATATATTCTACCCCACACCCCAAATGTACACAAACTTAAAATGATGTATACACAAACCCGCACTGAAGAACCCCTGATCTAATTTATTGCACTGTGGAATTCACTCTTTTGTGTATAGGTCAACTCTTCATTGTCCAAGTAGTAGGTGAAGTTCCCACAGTGGCTTCCACCTCTGCTCCCATTTCTTATTATTACTGTAAAAGAATAAACCAACCAGGTGTATGCTGGGGATCTGCAAAGTTACATACACTCTGACTATATCCTCTGTGATCACCTGTCAGTTTTTTGTACTGTGTTCATGCGCCTGCTGCTGTGGTGCTGGAAGCTATGCCACTAGTATTTCAAATATCAGAAGGGTCACCCATGGTGGAAAGGTTTCAGCAGAGCTTTCAGATTAAGACTAGGAAGAAAGGCCTGGAAATCTACTTCTGAAACTTAGCCAATGAAAACCTGATGGCTTACAACAGAACATTGTCTGACTCACTTGCTTTGGACATGTCATCAGGAGGGACCAATCACTAGAGGAGGACATCATGTTTGGTTACGTAGAGGGCCAAACAGGATGTGGGAGACCCTTGGTGAGATGGATTGGCACAGTAGGCAAAATGATGAATTCAAACATGCTGGTGATTGTGATGGTGATGCAGGACTGAGCAACATTTTCTTCTGTGTACATAAGGTCACCATGAGTCAGAGTCAACTTGATGACAACTATCTATCTATCCTCTGGAGCGTGGTGGGTAACTGCTGAGACGGCTCCCAATGAGTCCCACCTCCTAGAATTTGTGCCCTTTTGCAATTCCCTCCCTTTGAATGTGGGTTAGGCCTACTGACTTTCTTTTAACAAGTACCATATGGATGTTCCTTCAAAATTAGGTTGCAAAAAAGATGTAGTTTTGTGGGTTCACTCTCTTTTGCTTTCATAGTTGTTTGCTCTTACAGAAGTCAGATAACCTATGGAGAGGTTCAGCCTCTGACCATCAGCCAGTGAAGAACTGAGGCCTTCAGCCCAACAGTCTGTGAGAAACTGAATCCAGCCAACCACCTCCTAAGTGAAATTGGAAGGAGATTCTTCCCCAGTCGAGCCTTCAGATAACGGCAGCCCCAGCCAACGCCTAGATTAGAGCCTTGTGAGAGGGTAGTCTAAGCCACACTCAGATTCCTGCTTCACAGAAACTGTGGGATAATAAATGTTTGTTGCCTTAAGCCACTAAGTTTGTCGTTGTTGTTAGGTGCTGTCAAGTCAATTCCGACTCATAGCGACCCTATGCACAACAGAACAAAACACTGCCCGGTCCTGTGCCATCCTTACAATCATTGTTATGCTTGAGCCCATTGTTGCAGCCACTGTGTCAATCCACCTTGTTGAGGGTCTTCCTCTTTTCTGCTGACCCTATACTTTGCCAAGCATGATGTCCTTCTCCAGAGACTGATCCCTCCTGACAACATGTCCAAAGTATGTAAGACCCAGTCTCACCATCCTTGCTTCTAAGGAGCATTCTGGTTGTAATTCTTCCAAGACAGATTTATTCGTTCTTCTGGTATATTCAATATTCCATGATATATTCAATATTCTTTGCCAACGCCACAATTCAAAGGCATCAATTCTTCTTCGGTCTTCCTTATTCATTGTCCAGCTTTCGCACGCATATGATGCGAATGAAAATACCATGGCTTGGGTCAGGCGCACCTTAGTCTTCAAGGTGACATCTTTGCTCTTCAACACTTTAAAGAGGTCCTTTGCAGCAAATTTACCCAATGCAATGCGTCTTTTGATTTCTTGACTGCTGCTTCCATGGCTGTTGATTGTGGATCCAAGTAAAATGAAAATCTTTGACAACTTCAATCTTTTCTCCGTTTATCATGATGTTGCTCATTGGTCCAGTGGTGAGGATTTTTGTTTTCTTTATGTTGAGGTGCAATCCATACTGAACACTGTGGTCTTTGATCTTCATTAGTAAGTGCTTCCAATCCTCTTCACTTTCAACAAGCAAGGTTGTATCATCTGCATAACATAGGTTGTTAATGAGTCTTCCTCCAATCATGATGCCCTGTTCTTCTTCATATAGTCCAGCTTCTCGGATGATTTGCTCAGCATACAGATTGAATAGGCATGGTGAAAGAATACAACCCTGATGCACACCTTTCCTGACTTTAAACCAATCAGTATTCCCTTGTTCTGTCCAAACAACTGCCTCTTGATCTATGTAAAGTTTCCTCATGAGCACAATTAAGTGTTCTGGAATTCCCACTCTTCACAATGTTATCCATAATTTGTTATGATCCGCACAGTCGAATGCCTTGGCATAGTCAATAAAACACAGGTAAACATCCTTCTGGTATTCTCTGCTTTCAGCCAGGATCCATCTGACATCAGCAATGATATCCCTGGTTCCACGTCCTCTTCTGAAACTAGCCTGAATTTCTGGCGTTTCCCTGTCGATATACTGCTGCAGCCATTTTTGAATGATCTTCAGCAAAATTTTGCTTGCGTGTGATATTAATGATATTGTTCTATAATTTCCACATTTGGTTGGATCACCTTTCTTGGGAATAGGCATAACTGTGGATCTCTGCCAGTCAGTTGGCCAGGAAGCTGTGTTCCATATTTCTTGGCATAGACGAATGAGCACCTCCAGCGCTGCATCCATTTGTTCAAACACCTCAATTGATATTCCATCAATTCCTGGAGCCTTGTTTTTTGCCAGTGCCTTCAGAGAAGCTTGGACTTCTTACTTCGGTACCGTCAGTTCCTGATCATATGCTACCTCTTGAAATGGTTGAACATTGACTAATTCTTTTTGGTATAATGACTCTGTGTATTCCTTCCATCTTCTTTTGATGCTCCCTGCGTCATTTAATATTTTCCCCATAGAATCCTTCACTATTGCAACTCGAGGCTTTTTCTTCAGTTCTTTCGGCTTGAGAAACACCGAATGTGTTCTTCCCTTTTGGTTTTCCATTTCCAGCTCTTTGCACATGTCATTATAATACTTTGTCGTCTCGAGCCGCCCTCTGAATCTTCTGTTCAGTTCTTTTATTTCATCAATTCTTCCTCTTGCTTTAGCTGCTCGACGTTTGAGAGCAAGTTTCAGAGTCTTCTCCAACATCCATCTTGGTCTTTTCTTTCTTTCCTGTCTTTTCAATGGATGATGTCCTTGATGTGATTCCACAACTCGTCCGGTCTTCAGTCACCAGTGTTCAATGCGTCAAATCTATCCTTCAGCTGGTCTCTAAATTCAGGTGGGATATACTTAAGGTCATATTTTGGCTCTCGAGGACTAGCTCTGGTTTTCTTCAGTTTCAACTTAAGCTGGCATATGAGCAACTGATGGGCTGTTCCACAGTCAGCCCCTGGCCTTGTTCTCACTGAGGATATTGAGCTTTTCCATCATCTCTTTCCACAGATGCAGTCAATTTGATTTCTGTGTGTTCCATCTGGTGAGGTCCATGTGTATAGTTGCTGTTTATGTTGGTGAAAGAAGGTATTTGCAACGAAAAAATCGTTGGTCTTGCAAAATTCTATCATTCGATCTCCAGCATTGTTTCTATCACCAAGGCCATATGTTCCAACTACTGATCCTTCTTCTTTGTTTCCAACTTTTGCATTAAAATCACCAGTGATTATCAATGCATCTTGATTGCATGTTCGATCAGACTGCAGCAGCTGATAAAAATCTTCTATTTCTTCATCTTTGGCCCTAGTGGTTGGTGCGTATATATTTATTACACTGACATAGATAACTAATGAAAAAAAAAAAAAGGAAAAAAACCATTACCATTGAGTCAATTCCAATTCACTGCAACCCCATAGACTGAGTAGGATTGTCCCAGAGGGTTTCCAAGGGTGTCCTCTTTATGGAAAGAGACTGCTGCATCTTTCTCCCACAGAGTAGCTAGTGAGTTTGAACCACCAACCTTTGGGTTAGCAGCCAAGCGCTTAACCACTGTGCCACCAGGGCTCCTTAGATAACTAATAGCTATCTGATACCCTTCTGAACATCTGCTCCTTGCCAGCAGTCCTAATGAAAAAGAGATCAATAAGATTCACTCCATAGCCTTTAGATACTCTCAATCTGTGAGTCATCTAGTAAAAACAGATCATTATCATTCACCAATATTTATATTATAGTAATAAAGTTATATATGGACAGAACAAACACACAGTAAAAATCCATTGGCCAAAGGAAGTCAAACAACCACACCCAAAACAAGGGGAGGGGACAAGAATGTACCCCAACCCTTCAGCAGGAGGAACTGCAAAGTCACATAACAAAGTATGTAGATACAGGAAAGGATGAGGAATTAGGGCAGAAAAATGCAATCTACTATAAAGAACTATAGCAGTTTTGTTTTGTTGTTTATTTGTTTTAATTAATACATGCATAGAAAAGAGACTGGAAGGAAATGCATCAAATGTTGACACTGAACGATGGTGGGTTGCACATGTCTCTTATTTCCTTCTCTGAACTTTTTTCCATTTCCAAACATTTTACCATGAGCATGTTTACATGTAATGTAAGAAAAAGATGTTACTAAAAATACCAGAAGAGCTGTTGGAACAAAGAAGGAGACATGACTTCTGCTTGAGTGAGCCAGAAGAGGTTCCTAAAGTCAGGTAACGTGGGAGATGGCACTGAAGAGTAAATAATTCTCCAGCAGGCGCTCCTGGGAACTCTATGGGGCAGTTCTACTCTGTCCTATAGGGTCGCTGTGAGACGGAATCAACTCGATGACACTGGGTTGTTTTTTGTTTTTTTTTTTTTTTATGGAAGGAATACGATAAGGGCATTTCAGGTATCCTGAAACCAGGATAATTCCACTAATCCCAGAGTGGGACTTGACTTGCCAATGTTGTGACAGTAAGTGCACCTTAAGGGACAGGGCTCTGCAGCCAGGCCAGGTGCACTGATAGGTAAGTGGCGAGTAGTGGTAAACTTACCTTGTTGAGGGCGGAGTAGGGCGGAACCTGGAACTATTGAACGATTGACAGAGGCTAAAACATCAGAGTTGGAAGGGATGTCAGAAAGCAGATCAACCTCTTCATTTTGCTACGTTGAACCATGAAAGTGTTGCCATTTGGCCACTTCTGACCCAGAGAAGCAGGAGGTTCACGTGGTTCAACCTAACACCAAGGAGAAAACCAAGCCCCAGGAGGGAGGGCCGTTCTCCCACCATCACAGAGGAAGCGAGCAGCAGAGCCAGGACGTGACCAGTGTGTTCGAGAAGCAAGGAGAGGAGGATGAACCCAGGGTTAAGGTGCCCCGTGAGCAGAGCAGGTAAGGGCGTATTTGGTGAGCAGTACTTTAGATTTTTGGAAATGCCCAACTTCGAGGCTTTTACTATGTGCGCACTGTCAGGCCCATAGTCATGAAAGTGATTAATTAATATTAGCTTAATTAATATCCAATATAGGGTCACTACGACGCTCCCCAGCCACTCAGAAATACCCTAGAAGAAGTCCTCGTAGAAAAGATCTCCTTAAGGACATGCATCTTCAAACTCCTATTTCACCAAACTCATGGGATCACCAGGAGTCAGAATCAACTTGAAGGCATACAACTACAACAACATCCAGTGGCGTCACTGGGGTTGGTGTCACCCAATGCAGTAACTCATGGTATCACCCCCCCCATGCTAATCACCACTATATTGCAGGTGAAACACCAGAAAATGACAAAATCAGCAACTATAAAAACAGCGGCAGCAGCGAAAACTTCAGCATGAGCTTGTAGAGTGTGCAGACAAAACCATGGGATTCAAAGTGTGCTTGTAACTCAGTAATGATAGCTCTGACCCGAGTGCATTAGAAGGCTCAAAAAGGAAGTCGGCATAGAGTTTTAGCCTTGTAGGTATATGGATACATGTAAGCTGGGCTTATGGAAAAAATCTTTTATTGTTATAACTAGCTACAGAGATATTTTTGTAAAAAATAATAAATTTCTACTGAAACAGCATAAAAATTTTATAGGCAGTCATTTTGGTGTCACTCCCCTCTGACAGTGTCAGCTGGCGTGGTCCGCACCCCCTGGACCCCCTAGCGATGCCATTGACAACATATTCTTCATCATCGAAGTCCCTGGGTGGTATAAACAGTTAATGTGCTCTGCTGCTAACCAAAAGTTTGGAGGTTCAAGTTCACCCAGAAGCACCTCAGAAGAAAATCCTGGGGATCTACTTCTGAAAAATCAGCCATTGAAAACCGTATGAAGCACAAATCTACTCTGAAACACATGGGATCATCACAAGTCAGAATCAACGCGACGGCAACCAGCCTTTTTTTTATCATCATCATCATTAAAACAGAGGCATCTGCCTTGTCTTTAAAGACCTTCTGCAGATAGGCATGAGGTAAGCAGAGTCTTGGAAGTTCCCTGTGGACAAGACAGCATCTCATTCTTATCTACAGAGCCTACAGGTCATAGCACAATCTCAGGTACATAGGCACTCTTTGGTAATGTGTGCCAAATCCAATACTGGCTGTCCCTTCACCTCCACCCTCCCAGGCTGGGGGCCTTCAGCCACGGTCACCCCCTGTCTCCTACTCTCCCAGGGTCAGAAGGATTCTTTCCAGTCTTGTTCTATAACCTCTATTTTTAGTCAAGGAGACTTGGGGGGAGGGGAAAGGGCAGCGGGAGGGGATAGGGTAGTCATCAAGGGACCTTGAAGTTCAGAGGTGGCTCCAGTGAGCCACACTATGTATTACATTTAGAAAGCACAGGTTTTTATAAGAAAACAAGGGACAAATCCATCCCTACCCAGGGAGGATTTGGGAACAAGAATTAGCCTTCTAAGAGGGTTCACAAGGTTATACTTAGTCCCTCTCTCTGATACATACACACACACACACACACACACACACACACACACACACACACACACACACCTTTCCTATCAAGCCCCGGGTTGAGCAAGTCAGAAAGGAATGGTACCATTGTTCCCTGTTTATGCCTGGTTTTCAGAGAGATTGCCCCAGAAAGTCATTTCCCTACCCTTCCCCTACCTGAAAATGAGATTAGAACTTGCCCTTGATTTTGCCCCAGGACCAGCCCAGCTCAGAATGCTCACAGCAGGGCCATTCAATGCACACTAATCATTTCTTCCTATCTTCCCATGAGATTATAATACTCTGGGCTCTGGCTCCTGGTACAGCCTGACTGTGTTAGGCCCCGACACTCCCCAGCCACTGCGAAATACCCTGGAAACAAACAAGTCCTGGAAGAAAAGATCTCCTTAAGGAGCTGCAGCTTCAAACTCCTATTTCACCAAAGTTATCGGTAGGGCTGGGGGAGGGGCACATGGGGACTAAGTCAGCATTGACGGGGAGGGTCTGGAAGTTGTCCTTGGGCCTGACATCCAAATCAAGCTCCACAGTTCTTCCCTCCTAGGTCTTCTGCAGATTTCAGGAGACCTTTGCAGTACTGGAGGCTGCTCGTGTGGGAACTCCCATACTCTCATTGAAAATTCCTCCTCATCCTCAACAGGCCCCCAAGGTGGGAACCCAACAATACCCCAATCCTTCAGTAGCCTCAGTTACAAAGTCTTCAAGCCTCTCCTGAACGTGAGCTTCTCAGCTTCACCTTCTGATCACCCATGAAGAGGAGATTGCCCACCTCTGAGTTACCTCCAGCCAAGCTTCAGGCTTGGTCCCACTTGCCTCTCTCTTCCTGGCTCTTATTTCCACCAAACAGAGCTCTTCCTGAATGTGGCCTGCAGCACTAAAGCCTTGGAGGAGAGGCTGCTGCTCTGATTCTTTCCAGCTGTCAGAAAGGCCAGCTAAGAATAACCTCACCCAAAATAGCACTTGGGATGATTTACGTATGGCTCAGCCCAGAGGCAGGTGGATGGACTAGATGACCTTTAGAGGTTCCTTATACTCTTTGAACACCTCATTCAATCAAAAAAAATTTACTGGGCACCTACTATGTGCCAGACACTATGCTAGGTGCTGGGGATGAAATAATAAATAAATCCATGGAGCTTCCAACTTAATGAGTAAGCCACACTCCACCTCTGACCCCCATCCCCTCACCTGGCCCAGTTGGAGTCAGTAGCTTCTGCCTTGCTCTATGGCACAGTGTTCAGACCTCTGGCCTAGCTCATAATAAACTGCGTTATACTTATTTCTTCAGTAGCTCCCCTACTAGATTCTGAATTCTGGAGACAAGAATCATTTCTCCTGGATCAAAGGAGAATGAAGAACACCAAAGACACAAGGTAATTACGAGCCCAAGAGACAGAAAGGGCCACATAAACCAGACACTACATCAGCCTGAGACCAGAAAAACTAGACAGTGCCCAGCTACAACCGATGACTGCCCTGACAGGGAACACAACAGAGAACCCCTGAGGAAGCAGGACAGCAATGGGATGCAGACCCCAAATTCTCGTAAAAAGACCAGACTTAATGGTCTGACTGAGACTAGAAGGACCCCAGTGGTCATGGTCCCCAGACCTTCTGTTGGCCCAGGACAGGAACCATTCCCAAAGCCAACTCTTCAGACGGGGATTAGACTGGACAGTGGGTTGGAGAGGGATGCTGGTGAGGAGTGAGCTTCTTGGATCAGGCAGACACTTGAGACTATGTTGGTATTACCTGCCTGGAGGGGAGATGAGAGGGTAGAGGGGGTTAGAAGCTGGCTAAATGGACAAGAAAAGAGAGAGTGGAGGGAGGGAGCGGACTGTCTTATTAGGGGGAGAGCAATTGGGAGTACGTAGCAAGGTATATATAAGTTTTTGTGTGAGAGACTGACTTGATTTGTAAACTTTCACTTAAAGCACAATAAAAATAAAAAAAATTAAAGAATCATTTCTATCCCCAGAACGTAGCCCATTGTAGAATAAAGATTAGTTGAATAAGTGGGTGGGTGGATGGGTGGATGGGTAGATGGGTGGATGGGTGGTTGGGTGGATGGGTAGGTGGGTGGGTGGATGGGTGGATGGGTGGTGGGTGGGTGGGAAGGTGGATGGGTGGATGGATGGATGGATGGATGAAGTTCCTTATTTTATGGAGATGATGACTAGTGTGGCTTTCCTTCATCTTCTTCTTCCTTCGAACCCCTATTTGTTTCACTCTACTATATCCATTTGGACCATACTAATAATAAGTAGAAGACATCTAAAAAGAACATTTGAAGGACATCAAGGAAGGCAAATACAGGGCATATATGCTGACGCTTCTCGCTCCTACACCAGTGGCGTTTTTCCTGCTAAATCCACGTATGGCTCAATGTCCTTCTCAACACAGTTCCTGGGACACACTGGAGGTATTGGGTATGTTGAAGCTTATCTGCCATCCACAAACAGGAAAATCATGTGTGGTGAGGACTCACAGAGGTTGGTTTCTGACAGATCATTGAATTCAAGTGATTAGGCTGAAGCTCTGGAAAGGAAGCCCATCTTTTTGGGACTAATATTAAGCAGTACTTGCAACACAGATCAACGTTTTCATTCAGATGCTACTTAATACTTTTGCTCTCTATATTGATTAATACATTGAGAATTCATCTCCAGGAGTTCCTGTGGTGCAAATGGCTAACACACTTGGC
Organism: Elephas maximus indicus; assembly: GCF_024166365.1. Taxonomy (NCBI): domain Eukaryota; kingdom Metazoa; phylum Chordata; class Mammalia; order Proboscidea; family Elephantidae; genus Elephas; species Elephas maximus. The sequence goes on along the minus strand of NC_064837.1, from coordinate 37,417,193 downwards.
TGCTAAACGGAAGGTTGGAGGCTCGAGTCCACCCAGAGGCACCTCAGAAGAAAGACTGGTGATCTACTTCCAAAAAAATTAGCTATTGAAAATCCTATGGAACACGGTTCTAGTCTCACATATATGAGTCACCATGAGTTGGAATGAACTCGACAGCAGCTAGTACTGGAACTCATCTCCACAAGAAACCCCCAAATTCCCAAGTGCCTCAGGAAGTCTCAGAATTTCCAAAGCCAGCCTGGAGAGGGTCAAACCCTAATCTCGTTACCATCTTGCCCAGAACCTCCAATGGCTTTCCATTACCTACATGATAAAACCACAGGTCTTTAGCAGAGCGTTCCAGACTCTCCATATAATCCAAAGAGTAGCCACAGCAGACTCCCTGCCAATGTGCCATTTCCCCCTGGCTGGGCCTCTGGCTTCAGTGTCTCCTTCCCTAGGAATGCCCATTTCGCCATCAACACTTAGTTTAAATCTGCCCATTCTTAAGACGATGTGGGAAAAGTTTTCCAATTAACAATTCATTTTTTAAAATGATTGCAAGCATGCATGCTTAATATGACAGCAGCTATGGACAGGCTATACTCAAGGGAAAAGGCTGGCACAAAACCCAGCAAGATGCCAAGAGAGCTTACATTGGTGGCATGCGCTGTGAGTAATGTTTCTTCTTTCTTCTATTTTCTATGCTTTCTACTATAGTTCTGTTGATTTTATAATAAAATAATTAGATTCAACTAATATCTACTATAAAGTCCCTGAGTGGTGGAAACCAAAAGATTAGAAGTTTGAGTCCACCCAGAGGCACCTCGGAAGAAAGTCTTGATGATCTATTTTCAAAAAAATTGAAAACCCTATGAAGCACAGTTCTGCTCTGACACACATGGAGTCACCATGAGCTGGAATCGACTTGACAGTAACTGTTTTTTGTTGTTGTTGTTTTTTAACATCTACTATTAGGAAAAAAAATCACACCAGTTGCCACCACGTAGATTCCGACCCATGACGACCCCATGTGTGCAGAGTAGAACTGTGCTCTGTAAGGTTTTCAAGGCTGTGACCTTTTGGAGGTAGATCAGCAGATCTTTCTTCCAGCGCTTAACCCTTTGTGCCACCTGAGGCTCCAGCATTACTGTGTCATGGATTGAACTGTTTCCCCCCAAAATATGTGTCAACATGGTTAGGCCATGATTCCCAGTATTGTGTGGTTGTCCTCCATTTTGTAATTTTATGTTAAAGAGGATTAGGGCGGGATTGTAACGCCCTTATCCAGTTCACATTCCTGATCCAATGTAATAGGAGTTTCCCTGGGGTGTGGCCTGCACCACCTTTTGTATCTCAAGAGATAAAAAGGAAAGGGAACCAAGCAGAGAGTTGGGGACCTCATACCACCAAGGAAGAAGCATCGGGAATAGAGCGTGGCCTTTGGACCCGGGGTGCCAACGCAGAGAAGCTCTTAGTCCAGGGGAAGACTGATGACAGAGAGAGAACGCCTTCCCCTGGAGCTGACACCCTGAATTTGGACTTTTAGCCTACTTCACTGTGAAGAAATAAATTTCTCTTTGTTAAAGCCATCCGCTTGGGCTATTTCTATTATAGTAGCGCTAGATGACCAAGACGCTATGGAACAGGAATTCAGCTGTTCTTAAACCTTACACCTCTATCACAGCTCAGTGCAAATGCTGTCACCTCCAGGATGCTTTCCCCAATTCTCTAGTCTCCCCCAGCCTGCTCCCATCAGACACCTACCTTCCCCTCTGTGTTCCCATAGCCCCTCGCTACTGCCTCTATTCTAGTAGCGACTAGGGTGTATCTTGAACCGTAGATAATTATATACATGCCTGCCTCTAGCTTTATGAAGGAAGGACATTGTTTTTTAATCAATAAATGAAAGATCAGTCATGTTTTCAGGCTGCATCAAAGTTGGCGTGTGTGTGTTATTACCTTCTCATTGCTCCTTTCAGCTTTTTACGTGACCCATCTCAATTGCCCCCCTAAATGATTTCAAATCCTAGCCACATATCTGTCAAGCTGTCCTGATCTTCTAACTCACACTGGCCTTTAACGCAAGTAAAATCAACCACCGCGGTAATTAATTTGCAGGAAATATTCAAACCAACACTTGGTTGCAAGCCTTCCTCTTCTCTTCGGGCTTCAAGCTTTCAGCCAGTTGGATGAAGAATTCAGTGTGCCAACGCTACTGACAATAACAAGAGAACGGGCCTTCGCTCCCAACAGAGACTATGTAGGATTGCCCATCAGACGCGCACATGTACAGCATAATTGGTGGAGGATTATTTGTTTGAACTTGCAAAATGAATTTCTTAAATGTTTGAGCTGGTGCTAGAAGTGTTTTCAAAGTGCCTGCATACTCGTCTTAAACACACACATTATTAAGGGATTTTATTTGACATTTAACAATTTTGTGTATTAATATTCCCCCTCTTTCCCCTAAATGGCCTAATCCATCTAAATCCACAGCATCAAAAGTCATTACACAAAAAGAACAAGATGTTGCCAGAGCCACAGTGGCTCAGCATTGAATTCGCGTGAGCTGGGATGATTCAGGCAGATTTATATCCTGTTATTTCCTGAACTCGGAGCGAAACCTCACAGGTTCAAGATTTGAAAGCATTTGCCTGAGCAATCTCACTTCATCACTTTGAAAGGGAGAGAGTTTCTGCCATCTGCTCAAGCAGCAATGCCTTCATGAGAAGAAAGTTCAACCTCTCTCTCTCTCTTTCTCTTTCTCCAGCCGGACACATGAACCCCAGGATGAATTCCAAGACCCACTGCCACTGAAAAGATGAGATCTTTATCTTCCTTCCCCTGGAAAATTTACTTTTACCTTTTCCTTAGTCCCACAAGGCATGGTAGTAGCCCTGGTGGTGCAGTGGTTAAAGAACTTGGCTGCTAACTAAAAGATTGGCAGTTCAAATCCACCAGCCACTCCCTGGAAACCCTATGGGGCAGTTCTGCTCTGTCCTATAGAGTCACTATGAGTCGGAACCAACTCAACAGCAATGGGTAACATGGCACAGTAAGATACTTGCAGAAAGTGTAGGTGGCACTTTGGATTCTGAAATCATGACTGTTCTTCTCACTAGGCTTGGGCAACAGTGGTGGTTTTTAATCATTTTTGAGTCACACACACCTTGGAGAATCTGACGAAAGCTATGTACTCTCTCCCGAGAGAAAACAAGGTATGTGCGTACGCATATTATGTGCAAAATCTCTCTTGCCAATATCGGCAGTTCACGTGGTGAATTACTCATCCGTGAGTTTCCCAAGGAGCTACGAACCCCAGCTAAGCATCCCTGACCTAAATAACCAACGTTTGAATGGCCCCTTCGTTTTCAAATCTTTCTCTCATTTGACAATCCTGTAAGGTGTTTTGCCATCACGCAAAAAAAAAAAAAAAAATGCATTGTCTACCTAGTTGATAAGACATGTATTCAGACTCACCATTTTCAAGCCTGCATTTTCACCCACTCCTGATGGGAAACTGCACTTCGAAAAGTCAGTTTCTATTTGTTATGTTTTAAAAACGAATTTGTTAATATCAATTCCTAGTTGCAGTGACTGTTAAGGTGGGCAGATCAAAGACTACATTCAAAAGGCCTGGGCTGGACTCCGGATGCTGCCTCTTCTGGGCGCCGCTGACTCCCGTCTCCGAGCCTGGACTCTTCATCTGAAGGAGCAGGAGAACACCTATCTCACTCCGGTCTGGATGGTTTCATGAGTCACACCAGGATTCTCATCAGGGACACACACCCCCAGGGGGGCATATCAGTCTCTTGGAACACATTTCAGTAGACCTATTGTTTCCATAATACAAACTACAAAGGGAGCCAAGCTTACAAAATCTTCCAGACTGGTGGCGCTAAGCGGAAGACAGAGTGAGAAAGTGTTGCGGGGGGGGGGGGGGGGGGGTGGGTTTCAAGATTTTTTTTAACTGCTGAGATAACAATGATTTAAAGCGGCTGTCCGATATTAGTTTCCTAGCCCTCTAGCTTTGAATGAGGGGCTGCAAGACCAAATAAACTCAGTTGTTTTATCAAATATTATGAGTTATTCATTAATTCTTAGGACAAAAAGATGAATGCTGTCACATTCTAAGCATGAACCTGGCCAGAATCCAGACCTCATGCTACCTCAGGAACCTGAGAGACCATTACTTAGGCACTGCCTGACGTCTTTGCTCAAAAAAGATAACCCCATCCTTGCTCACTGCATCCCTGCCTTCTGCCCAGTCTGGCTGTTGGCTACCGTGGTCAGGGTGAGCAAGACGATTGGCATGGTGGGCAGCACGAGCCCTGCCCAGCATCTCTGTCCTCAGCCTTAGAGGAAGCAGGCAGGCACACAGCTACCCTACACTGCACCTAAGTGTGTGACTTAGAAAAAGATATTACCTCTGGGTGGACCAGGGCAGTGGTGATTCAATGGTAGAATTCTCACCTTCCATGCAGAACACCTGGATTCAAATCCCAGCCAACGTACCTCAGTGCAGCTACCACCTGTCTGTTTGTGGAGGCTGGGGTATTGCTACGATGCTGAACAGGTTTCAGCAGAGCGTCAGACTAAGACTGGCTACGAAGAAAGGCCTGGTGATCTCCTTCTGAAAACCAGCCAGTGAAAACCCTGTGGATCACAACAGTCTCATGGGGTCATGGGATGGGACCGTTGTGATTCACAGGGTTTTCACTGGCCAGTTTTCAGAAGTAGATGGCTAGGCCTTTCTTCCTAGTCAGTCTTAGTCTGGAAGCTCTGCTGAAACCTGTTCAGTATAACATGGTGCATGGGGTCACCACGAGTCGGAGCCGACTAGATGGCAGCTGACAACAACAACAAGTGGGAGGACCAAGGCTTGGAAATCAAAAGATGGCCTGGATTACAGGCCCTGCTCTCCCCCAGGCTTGGTGCTTTTGATGAGCAAACAGACTGATCAACCCCTGAGCAAGATTCCCCTCCAAGTCTCAGTCCTTCTCGAAGTGGATACTGAAACCCTCAACGCCAAACAGGAGGCAAGGGCAAATGGTCCCCGGCCAGGGATTCCCATTTCAAAACCCAATGCCATCGAGTCGATTCCGAGATTAGGCTTCACCAATGCTGCTCTCCTGTGTTGCTCTCACTGTTCTCCTTTCATTTAATCAACAAATACTTATTGTGCCCATTCTATATGCATTGTGTATTCTGAGCAAAGGCGTCAGGCAGTGCCTAAGTAGTGGTCTATCAGGTTCCTGCAGGTAGCATGAGGCCTGGATTCTGGCCAGGTTCATGCTTAGAATGTGACAGCAACCATCTTTTTGTCCTAAGAATTAATGAATAACTCAGAAAATTGCATGTGTTTTCATTTCCTTCTCACAAAATCTCTGCAAGATAGGAATTATTATTCTCATAGGGAAGGAAACTGAGGTTCAGAGAGACTAAGTGATTTGCTCAAGGTCATACAGCTAATGAATGGCAGAGCTGGGATACAAACCCATTTGTGGCTGACTCTAAAGCCTCAGGCAGGTTCATCCTAAGCCCAAGGTCAGTGGCTGTTAGACCTGGCTGCATGTAAGCATCACCCATGGAACTTTTAAACCATACCCATACCTGGGCCTCACCCTAGAGATTCTGATTTAATTGGTCCGGGGTGGGGCCAGGCATCAGGGATTTTTTACTGTTGTTGTTTTGGGTTTTTTAATCATCCCTGGTGATTCTAGTAGGCAGCCAGGGTTAAGGACCACAGACTTAGGTGAATCACTCATCCTAGTGAAACTCAACCCAACCCAATTCCACCCAAATATCTGAAGAGACAGATTGTCAACCAGGGGGTAAAATTCAAGATGGGATTAGACAAGATTCCCAGTTCCAAAACGGAACTTCACTCCCTGCTGTTCTTTGTACCTTGAACTTCTCCAGTGTCCTTCTTTCTAATATTAAATAAAATCTGTTATCCTTATGCATCTTAATGGGGTTTAGCTGTCAACCAGTTAATAACAAGACTGGGCTATTGGAAAGTAGACCGATGGGGTGGGAAAGCTCATGAAAAGGGAAAGTGATGGTAAAGGAGATAGGCTAAATAATAATAACCACAATATCAACAACAATTGAATTATGTCCTTGGCCCTGCTCTAAGCACTTTATGAGTCGTAACACTCCTATGAGGCAGGCCTACCTCCCTATTATACAGATGAGAAAACCGAAGCACAGAGAGGTGAAATAACTTCCCTAGTCTGTCTGGAGCCTGACAGCCTGGCTCCAAAGCCCATTCCCTTAATTTTTGTCCACTTGGTAGTTTTCCTCAAGACTGATTCTGATTATGGTTTCCCTGTCCCACTCAGAGACAGGTTTCTGAGGGTCCCTTGAGCACTGTTTCAGTGCCCCTATATGTGCACCTGCTTAGCTCTCCCACGTTCACCAGCTCCCTTGGGTCTGCCTAGCCCAGGGTGGCCAAGGTGCATTAGCAACGTGGGGTCAGGGAAAGCGGCCTGGCCTGATGGCCACAAGGTCTGGAGTCCCACTGCAGGTCTGCTATTCGGTGACTATAAACCCTGCTTCAGCATTACTGAACATTTTGATCAAGGGCCCAAAAGATGGATCCTGATCAAAAGGAGAGAAAATGTAGAACAGAACTTCATATTCTCATGGAAACCAAACTTACTGGATTCATTAAGACTGGGAAACCTCCAAATCTGTTGTCTGGAAACAACCTTTAAACCTCGAACCAGAACTACCCCATGAAGTCATTTTTAAACTAAACAACAGGTTAGCTCAATCCATGAAGAATGTTTGCCTTGTGTATTGTGCTCTCTTAAAGTCTTATCTACATGAGACCAAACTGACAACAGTAACCCTAAAGCAGGAACCTAAAACTGGTGGTGCAACAATTAAGTGCTCTGCAACTAAGCAAAAATTGGCAGTTTGAATTCATCCAGCCACTCCGCAGAAGAAAGAACTGGAGATCTGCTTCAGTAAAGATTACAGCCTAGAAGACCCTATGGAGCAGTTCTACTTTGTCAAATGGGTCACCATGAATCAAAACCAGCTAGACAGCACCTAAGAACAACAACAACCCTATAGCACAGATGAGAACTTTAAGGGACAGAGAGTCTAAGTTAATGGTGGTGAAACAATATGGGTAGAGATAGTGAGGATGGTGACAATGTGAAGTTTGCAATCTTTGTCATGGAATTGCATGTGCAAAAACTATTAAATGGATGTCTGCTTTGTCATGTATATTTTTACCAATAATAATAATAGTAATAAAATACAATAAAAGCAAAAAAAAAAAAAATTCCTGGTCAAGTTACTTTCCTTCTCTGGGCTTAAGTTTCCTTCTTTTAAAGTGGTGGCTTTAGATTCAATAATCTTCAAAGGCCCTGAGAAGTCCTGCAATAAAGAAACTTTCATTACCCAGGGTTTCCTAGGCTAATGTGACCACTGTGGTAGATTGTATTATTGTTCCCAATTTTCACCCTTCCCTGTATCTATACTCTGCCATGACTTTCCAATTCCTCAACTAAAGGCAGAATACATTTCCCTGCCCCATTAATATTGGGCTTGGTCATGTGACTTTTTCTGGCCAATGAGGTGTTAGTGGACATGAGGTTAAAAAAAAAAAAAAAAAGACTTGCAATATGTTTATGCAGGTGAGCTTGCCCTCTTCTTCTTCCACCGCCTTGAGAAGAACATGCCCAGGAGTCTGCTGACTCCAAAAGAGAGAGACTTATGGAGTAGAGCCACCCCATGTACCCCACAGGTCTCTGAGATCATAGAAATAATAACATTAATATTATTTTTAGCCACTGAGTTTTGGCTTGCTTTGTTACTTGGCATTATTGTAGCAATAGCTGAATGATATAACTGCCAAATCATTCTTTAGTTAACATCTGCTATATCTACTACATGTCCAACTGAACAAATGTTTAAGACGGTAAGTTTAGTTTTTCCAAATGTATGTGCCTTCCTTAGCCTCACTCTTCAGAGGGTGCACCTTTGTTTCCTGTTTAATATGGGTGGCTCATCTCCCCACAAAGGCTACAAGCTCCTTGAAAGCAGGAACTTTCCATGATCATCTTCTATCTCCGAAGCCTAGCAAAGAGCCCAGCACACTGCAGGTGCTCAATAAATGTTGGCTTAATGAAAAAAATGGAAGTGGCAACCTTGACCACTATAACTGCCTGTGCCTACGACTTTCCCCAGGAATGTGAACCAGATGACGTCTAAGTATCCTTACCATCTTGGAGTTAAGCAGCCAACACTCCCACTCCTCCTTCAATAAACTATCTACTGGGAGTGGGAGCCTATGTCACGCTCTGTGCCAGCCTCCCCATGTCCACTCTGGATTGTCTCATTATACCCATTGCCATAGAGTCGATTCCAACTCATAGCGACTCTTTAGGACAGAGTAGAACTGCTCCATGGGGTTTCCAAGGAGCGGCTGGTAGATTCAAACTGCCAATCTTTTTGTTAGCAGCCAAACTCTTAACCACTACACCACCAGGGCTCCTCTTGTCTCGTTGCATTTATTTAATACAGTCACATTTCCTGTGCTCTTGCTAAGTATTGTGGAGTTACAAAGAAGGGCAGGACACACTCTCTGATGCTGTTTCTGGACACACTGGAGGAGCTCAGAGGATCTTCTTGGCTCCTCGGCAGTCAGATCTGAGGCTCAAAGTCCTTAGAAAGAGACACACAAAGGATGGTCAGTGACCCAAGGTTACCAAGCAGGAGGCAGCACGGCCAGCTCACTGCTCTTTCCTCCTCCTTCAGTTCAAAACCAAAGAAGTCTGTTCATTTGGGCATTGAGCTTCTAACCACTTTCAGTTCCTCACCCCCAGGCAAATCCGAAAGCTCCTCAAGCAAATTTGGGGACTTCCTAGAGGGGGCCAGGCTCATGTCACTTGAGCAATATCCTTTCACACCCTCTAGTGGTTAGAGGGCAATCTGGCATCCTGGAGGAATGAGGGAGTCCCCTGGGCCTATAAAAGGAGCCGGACAGGCTAAACACAGTCCTCTGGGAAAGCAATTTGGCAATAAGCATCAAAAGCCATAAACACAGGCCTACCCTTTAACCCAGTAATTCCCCTTCTGGGACTCTATTCCAAGGCGATAATCCAAAATTAGGGGGAAAGTCTGTTAGCACAGTGATGTTCATCGCCTCATTGTTTATATTATCTAAAATTTGCAAATATCCTAAATGATCAAAAATAGGGGGGACATCCATACAAAGGAATAAATACCATGAAGTCACTTGAAATGACAGCAAAGTAGAACAGCTATTTAGTAAGAATATGGATTTTGAAATCACAGGGACCAATCCAGTCTCCGTTCCCTTCCAGCTGGTTATCCCTGACAAACTGCTTCATCTAACCCTCAGTTTCCTGATCTGTAAAATGGAAATAATGACACCCACTTTACATATTGGAAACATTATATGAGAGAGTATGTATAGAGCCCCTGGCATCATGCCTGGCAGTGGGCAGATATGCAACAAATAGAGTTGTTATTGTTATTTTTACTAGTAAGGTTATGATTATGTTAAAACCAAAACCCGTTGCCAGTGAGTTGATTCCAACTCATAGCAACCTTATAGGACAGGGTAGAACAGCCCCATAGAGCTTCCAAGGAGCAGCTGGTAGATTTGAACTGCCGACCTTCTGGTTAGCAGCTGTAGCTCTTAACCACTACGCCGCCAGGGTTTCCATATGAGGGAAAATGCATCTAAACCATGTTAAGCAAAAAAGCAAAAGCAGGACCCAAAACTGTAAGCTCACTGTGATTGCAATTACGAAAAAGAAAGACTATATTGAGAGACACCTCAAATGCTGACAGTGGTGTGTTTTCTTCATTCACTTTTCAGTTAACATTTATTGAGTCGTATGTGCTCAGAACTGAGCACTCTAAGGAACCAACAATAGAGGAATGAAGATGAAAATTATGGCACATCCGCACAGAGGAACAAATATGGTGAAGTCACCTGCAATGATTGCAGGATGCTTAATCTCTCTAAGCTTCAGTTTGCTGATCTGTAAAATGGAACTCATCTTGCAGATTTCAGTCCACTAGGTGGAAAAGTTAAGTCAATGGAAAACAGAGACGAGAGGAAAAGGGTTGAGGGGAGAACTCAGAACATGTTACCTAGAGGAAGCGATGCCTAAGCTGACTTTTTTTTTCAATATTTTATTGTGTTTTCAGTGGTTTACAAAGCAGTTTAGGTTTCCATTCAAAAATTTCTACACATTGGTTGCATTCTTCACAATGAGTGAACATTTTAATTATTACCATTCTGGTTGTTCTGTTTCCATTAATCTAGTTTCCCTGCCCCCTTACATTCTCATCTTTATTTTTAAGTAATTGTTGACCATTTGGTCCCGTATAGGTGATTTTTTTTTAAAGGAGCACAATACTTCCAGATGATATTCCTTATTTTTTGAGCCGATTTGTTATTTAGCTATAAAGTGACTTCAGGGGTAGTTTTGGTTCAAGGTTTAAAGAGTATCTCAGGGCAGTAGTCTTGGGGAGTCCTCCAGTCTCAACCAGTTCATTAGGTCTGTTTTGTTTTGTTTTGTTTTTAGGAATTTGAGGTTCTGTTGCACATTTTTCTCCCGTTCTATCAGGGTCCATCTACTGTGGTCCTGATTAGAATGGTCAGTAGTGGTCTGAGTTGACTCTTGAAGGCTGGTACATTTCCCCCCAACCCTCCAAGATGGATGACATTTTATTCTGGGAAGTTTAATTTCCTGACACTCTCTCAGCTTCACCCAGAGTAATGTATTAGGGAGTGACTGTGAGAGGGGACTAGAGGCGAGGTCAGTGGAGACTAAGGGAATTGGCTCTTGCTGCACCTCACTCCGACAGAACCCTCAGTCCATCCTGTATAGGGAAGTGCCCAGCACAAAAGAAGCAGAGATAGTGATGTGCCAAATCGGCACCACATGAGTGCGTTTAGGTTACTTCTTTTCTCTCCTTGTATTAGCTGCTTAGAATTTTATAGGGAGAATCACAAGTGTCAACCAAGGCTTTATGTTGTCTCTGTTGTCCTAGCAAGAAGAAAAAAAAGGTCTGGAAGCCTCTCTGGCTCTACCCTAAATATATGAGGTGTAACAAGTGTTTATAAGGTCCCCAGTCTGGAATGTTCTAGGGCCATGAAGGCCGGAACCATGTAACTCTATCCTGGCTATCTCCCTCATAAGGGAGATCATTGGAACTGCAACCCCATCCAAATCCTCTTTTGGGGTCAAGAGGTAGGGGTTCCAGGGGGCTCACAAATTGCCCTTGTTTTCTTCTATTCCCATTTGACCTCTAGGTTTCTAGATCACAAGGGTAAGACCTGGACTATCTGGAGTACCCAGAGAATCTGATAATGTCTCATTCCCTGGAGAGCTCACTCATTGCCTCAAAATCCTTCCTGTCCACCTTAGAGAAGTAGCTCTCTGTTAGTCACTGTTGCTACCTTAACACATTTCCCCAAGCTTACCCATTACCATCGAGTCAATTCTGGCTCATAGCGACCCTACAAGACAGAGCAGAACTGCCCCATAGGGTTTCCAAAGAGCGGCTGGTAGATTCAAACTGCCGACCTTTTGGTTAACAGCCAAGCTCTTTACCACTATGCCACCAGGGCTCCTCCCCAAGCTTAGTGACATAAAAAACAATCATTTTATTATCCCCATCAATTCTTTTTTTTTATCAATTCTATAGGTCAGAAATTTTTAAAGGGCCCATCAGGGTGGCTGACTCTGCTCTACAACATCTAGGGTCTCAGCTGGGAAGATCCATGCTGGAGCTGACTTGAAGCCTGAAGGCTAGAGTCATCTGAAGGCTCACTGAATCACATATCTGCTAGTTCATATGGGCTATATACAGGCCGGGACCTCAGCAGCAGCCGTCAGCTGGACCACCTACACAAGACTTCTCTATGTGGCTACTTGGGTTTCCTCACAGCATGGTGGCTGGGTTTCAAGCATGAGCTCCCTAAAAGAACCAAGCAGAAGCTGTATAACTCTTTATCACGTAGCCTTGAAAGTCACATGCCATCACTTCTGCTATAGTCACAAGCCTGCCCAGTTTCAAAGGGAGGGAACATAGATTTCTGTTACATTAAAAGACAAGCATTTGGGAAGGAGGATGCAACAATTTTCAGTAAACGCAATTTGCCACGCTGTCCATATCTGTTGGAATCAATGAGAAAATATACCTTTTCAACCCAAGTATTACATTTCATGCTGGATCACAAGACACAGCTGTCTTGGAGTGACCAGAATCATAAAGAGTGAGCCACTCTTATTTTTCTCCCTCTTATTAGAGTTTCCATCCCCAGAAGACTCTGTAACTTGTTCCAAAGGAACAAGGCCAGAAGCCCGGGTATTATTAGCACTCCTCTGAGTGGTCCTAAGAAGCATCTACACATCAAGTGAGGACATCTGCTCCCACCACGTCCAGCACAATGTCTTAGTAGGGAAAGGATGACCTTATTTATCCATAGCCAAGAGGTCTTAGTCCAAGGGCTAATTGTTAGCCCCAAAATGTTCACTAACATAAACCTTTTCCATCAAAACAAAATAAAACACCCTAGTGAATGCCTAGTCAGCCCCTGATGTGTACTAGGTATATATGAGTTGGCTGGAGCTCAGGCATGCACAGTAGGCATTGAGCAAGAAGAGAAAATCCCTGTGGATATGATGACATAAAACCCTAATGATGGCTTTGCTGTATATCACCCTGGAATTCCAAATTGGAAAGTGGTTGGTTGACACATGCAAACAGATCCCATTAAAAAAAAAAAAACCAGTTGGCAAAAGTCCAAGGTTTTAACAACAAATTTAAAAAATGCAAGAGCACTTCCTCACTCTCTATCAAAGACAATGCTTTTACTACAGGAACTCCTGGATAAATTTAAGTGTTGATTTATAGATTGGCAGCAACTGAGAGGCAGCAAAACAGAAAACTAAGGACTGGGCCCACAGTTAATCAAAGCAATCACAAAGTAAGGCAAATTTCTGAAGCTATAACATCCAGCACTATAGAAGTGGGATTTGCTTTACTTACGTGTGCTTACACTGTACATGACAAACTAGGAATCCATTCATTATCTAAAGGGAAGTCTTCCCATGATGTAAACCTGGGGCTGCATTCCAGGTGTGAGGAGTTACGTGAACAAATACACAGAGACAACAAAACAAGGATGGCATGTTTATGGGACGTGGTGGAGACAGACTAGAGAAGAGGGAGTGTGTTGGGAAGCCAAAAATGAGGTTGGCAAGATAGGGTGGAGCCACTTGAGTGGGCTTTGAAAGCCAAGCTGAGGCATTTGAACTTGATTTGTTAGACAATAGGGAGCTCCTGAAAGTTTGTTTCTCTTCCAAGTGGTATCATCAGAGCAGAGTTTTAGGAGGATTAATCTGGCAGGGGCATCTGAGGACAGGATGGAGACAGAGACAGCAGCTAGGAGATTATCACAGCCATGTAACTGCAAGGGAAGGAGGACCTGAGCCAGGAGGAGGCCTGTTTCCATAAGAAAGACTTCTCTAAAGGAAAATGGCACAGATATTGCTCAGGGCTCAGATTTTATCATGATTCTTCCCATCTTCAAGAGAGTGGTGCTGCTAATCGAAACTATTTCTTCAGAATCATCTCTTCTGGAATCTTAAATCTCTCTTTGACTCTTTTTCCAGCTTCTAAAAACCCATGTGATTGCGGCGGGAAGTGGGTATGGGTTAAATCCAGGGTAGTTCAAAGGATAATCATAGATTAATTGGGAATAATGATTTTTTAAAACAAACCTGTGGGTCTTTAAGCCTCCAAGAGTAGGGTCATCTTTCAAACTTGGACCCTATGGAGGCCAGGTTCCAATGGCACACCAAATAATCAAGTTTCCACATTTCCTTGGGGACTACCTTCCGAGTGTGAAGTATGTCCATCTAAAACGTCACCTTCAGCGCCTGTAATATATCCCTTTGAAACTCTTCAACGATATCTTATTTTGACAATCTAATTGTTTTAGAAAGGAGCCCAAGTGCCTCCGTAGTTAAACACTCAGCTCCTAAATCAAAAGGTAGGCAGTTCAAACCCACCAGCTGCTCTGCAGGAGAAAAATGTAGCAGTCTGCTTCCATGAAGATTTAAAAAAAAAAAAAAAAAACCAAGCCCATTGCCACTCAAGTCAATTCCAAGTCATGGTAACCCTACAGACAGAGCATAACTCCTCTGTAGGGTTTCCAAGGAGCAGCTGGTGGATTTGAACCGCCAACGTTTTGGTTAGCAGCCAAGCGCTAAACCATTGTGCCACCAAGATATCTTCCCATTATGATAGAGATAGTAAATCTTACCAAATAGTGGTGTTTCTCCCACCTTTCCCAGATTCCCTTGCAGTTAGATGGAACAATGTAACTACTTCTGGCCAATGGGACATAGGAGAAAGTGACATGTGCTACTTGCAAACCTGACAATTTAAGCCACTGTGTGGCCCTCCAGCTTTCTCTTTCCAGGCTGCAATAATCATGGAAGCCATACAATGGCATGCTTCTAGCCACAAGTAGAGACAACCTGGACCGTGAATCACTACCTAGAAGAAAGGTGCCCTAGAGATTCTTCCAATACACATTGGGATGTTGTGGAGGTGGAAGGGATAAATTGCGGTGAGGCTAAACCACTGAGATTTGGGGCAGGGGGTTATTCATTATCACAGCTGAGCCTATCCTATCCTGACACTCTCACTTATTCTGAAACAACCACAGAAAGGCAGTAAGGGTTGATCTAGGTGGCAGCATGGTGTAGTAGAAAAACTAGGGGCTTTAGAGTGGCACCAGCTTGGGTGAAGTTAGTGACAGGCTCAGAGGCACCTCATCAGAGTCATTTCCAGTTGACAAATCTCAGAAGGCACCAAACTTCTTCCTCCTGGGAGAACAAACTTACTGGTCTTGGAGATAGAGAGTGACAAGAGATGGCCACCCTCGGAGTCTCCCAGAGAGCAATTTGACCACAGTGCCTGAGTATTTGTACAATAAAAAGGCAATTTGGATGACAGTGACCCCGTCTGCTCTGTCACATCCAGAACAGACTTCCAGGAAAGTAAACTGAACTATTTCTTCCTTTAAAAATCAGACATAATATATGAATATTATCTTCTTGTTATATATATATATATATATTTTTTTTAATCAAGCGAAAGAGCCAAAGGGAAAGTCCCTTGTGCCTTCTTCCCACTGAGTATACTTTACTTACCTTGAGTAACTACTCTGAACAGTCTGTATCCTTCCAGGCTGTTCTATGTATTCACATACATATCAAGGCACATAGTTTTGTTTGGGGTTTTTGGTATATTCTTAGTCTTAAAACACAAAGGGGTCAAACAGTAGTATCGTTCTGCCTGTTCTTTCTAAACTTTTCTTTTTTTGACTTTTTTTTTTAACTTTTGTTCTTTTCCAACACATGTTCAACACCCTGATGCCTTTTCATTGCTATGTAGTTCTCCATAGTACAATAGCAATTTATAGACTCATTTCCCTATTGATGAACGCATAAAGAATTTTGAAGCTGAAATGAACACACTTGAAATGCCTCTTTCTGGGCTCAGGTCAGCGTTTCTCTAAGGAAGGACACCTGGAAGGCTACCTGGGTCAAGGGGTACTGGTATTTTTAGTTTGAATAGGCCCTGCCAAATTGCTCTCCAAAGAAGCAATACCAACCTATATCTGTATATGGGAATACTGGAAATGAGTTTCTCACATTTGTGTGTGTGTGTGTGTGTGTGTGTGTGTGTGATGAGTATGGGTGACTTATACGTTGAAGCATTTTATGTTAATAAACATGGGATATTGGCTTATTCTGAGGCTGTCTCGTGCAACTGCCTGATGGCAGAGAAAAACGAACTTCTACAAACAGCCAGCAGATTTTAGTGAATAGGGTACATTAGCTCTCAGCCCTAGACCCTCCGGGGGCAGATCTCTTTCAATCTCAACAGAGGGGCTTTTTTCTTCCTGTAGTGAACAGTGCACTCTCGCTCCTGCACACTGCATCTTTGAAAGTCATGACGCCCGGGTCAGACCACCCAGGAACGTTGGAGTGAAACAGCAGTGGTACAGCCTGACCAGAGTGAGGCAAGTGAGCCGCTCACCTCGGGGCAATCAAGACAAATCATATTGAATGCAACATTTTTAAAAAATCAAAATTAATGCCCAAAAAATCCATGAGGAACAAAATATCAAAACTTTAATAAAGACAGAATCAATATGACTCAGTTTCCCCTTTGCCTCGGATTCCAATATGGTTTGGCACAGCCCAGAGCAGTAGCCACCTGTTGTTATACACAGATCCAGGAGATTTTTGAGCCCCCCAACCCTCTTAAGTCTCTGCCTGTATAATCGTAGGAAAGTCACTGGAGCTCTCTAGGACTCAGTTTCCTCATCTGTGAGTTGTTGAGGATTAAAAGAAATAAAGAATGTAAAATAGTGGATTTCCAATAAGCATCTACTACCACCTGCACTAAGGTCCCTGGGTGGTCCGTAGGCGGTTCGAACCCACCCAGCCACACAGCAGAAGACAAGGACTACTGATCTGCTTTTGTTAAGATTGTTGTTGTTCTCGTGTGCTGTCAAGTCAATTCCCACTCATAATGACCCCAAGTGACAGAGTAGAACTGCCCCAGAGGATTTCCTAGGCTGTGATCTTTATGAGAGCAGATCACCAGACCTTTTCTCCCACAGAGCAGCTGCTGGGTAGGTGCGAATGACCAACCTTTCGGTTAGCAGCCGAGTGCTTAATCACTGTACAACCAAAACTCGTTTCTGTTAAGATAACAGCCAAGAAAACCCTATGGAGCAGTTCTGCTCTACAACACACGGGGTCACCATGGGTCAGAATTGACTTGATGGCAACAAACAACACCAGTACTAGTACTTGCGCTGTTATTAGACACCCAGGCAGCTTTGCTGGTTGCTGGTTCTTCTCTCATCCTTGGGCTGGGTTTGGTTGCTTAGCTTTTTCCTCGTAATCTTTTTCCTTGTTACCTTTTTTCCTTTGTAGACTTAAGATTGCTAACAGAAGGGAATAAACATTTACCTGGTGCTCATTTTGAATTAGTTTCTGGGATGGGCATTTTCATCCATTGTCTCAGTTAATCTGTACAACAAACCCTTGTGATACATTGATGAGAAAATTGAAGCTCAGAGAGGTTAAGTGTCTGCCCCATTGTCACAGGGCTGGTCCATGGAGGAGCTGGACTTAGGACTTGGTTCTCTTTATGTACGAATATATATTCCAAAATTTACTTCCCTCTGGGCAGTGTCAGTAGGAAAAAGGGGAAAGAGCCTATTACTTCTGAATACAAACCCCGAGGGCAAAAGCTCCCGTTAATCTCCTACAAGATTGTGTATCCAAATCAAAAAGAGCAAGCTTTGCTCCTTACTCAGCCCAAATCTACAGTCTTAGGAGAGGCATTTGCTTCTGTTGCCCAAGCCCCAGACACCCATGATTCCCTCTCCATTGCCCCCACCTTCTCTCCAGCTCCCCACACCACCCACTCCCACCCAGATGGCACCCCCTTATCCTTCCTGACACCAAGGTCGGCAGCAGGAAGAAGACAATTCCGTTCCCCTTCACCCTGGCTGGCCTCCAGGTCAGTCACCTTTTTCTCTGGGCCTTTCTGCCCAAACTCTCCAGGCTAGTGGGCACACAGGGCAAGGCTGGGGGTGGGCCGGGCCGTGCAGAATGAGGTTTTCAGAAGCAATCTTGGCTCCTGCATTCAGAATCTTTGAAGCTTCCAGAGGCTCAGCAGCCACACTCTCTGCTCTACCCGGTCCAGGGGGTGAAGGCTGCCTGGCTCTGCCAGGCCCAGTCAGGGTGGTGAGTTGGCACCTAGGGGTGGAGGCGGGCAGGGCAGGAGGGGGTACCTCCCCAGAGTGACACACCATTGTCCAGATCCCATCCCTGGAATCTGCCCCCACAGACCCCCCTCCTCCCAGCTTAACTTCCCGAACAGTGTCTGTCATCGCCGGGAGAATCACGGCTGTCTCCATGAATTCACAAATCACTTCCCTGTCATCGCTTGGCAGGGGGAGGGCAGTGTGGGGAAGGGCGGGGATCAACAACCCCATTTTCTGTCACCCGCCCGCTCACCACCCAGGGCCAGGAGCCTGAGCGGTTTAAGTTCACAAAAAAATGTCATTTGTCTGACCTGCCAGGAGATCTTAGCGTTGATATGCCCTCTAGTGGATTTAAAAGAACAACAAAAAAGCACACACAGGCAGAGTCACACCCACACCAAACAATGATCAAATAACTTTGGCAATGTCCACAGGACCCCAACGCCAAAGCAACGCCACTCCAGGAAGCCAACCACCCCAGCCTGATCTGTCACATACCTGCAGAGTTGACCAAGCACAGCCTCCAGGTCCTGGCAGGGGACCAAGCTCCAGACCAGGTGGCTTGGGGTGTTTGGGGCCAATCGTCACCATTAACAGGAAGCACTTTCCCAGGACCTGATTATATTAGCCCAAGCTGGAAGTGGGGACCCTGCCTCTCATTCTCCTGGAGGGTCCCCAACACTCATGATTCAGCTCCAGCATCCCCACCTCATCAATGCTTCTCCCAGCCACCGTAATAGGAGTAACGCTTGTTTGTGCTCCGTCCTCTTTCCTCCTGTCCCACTTCACCCAGTACTGGCTTCTAGCAGAGCTTCTCTGTCTATGGGTGAGCTCCCTCTTACTATCTATCTCAGGGTTTCTCATCCTTGGCACCACTGACAATTTGGTCCAGATGATTTTTTGTTGCAGGACAGCTGTCCTGTGCTTTACAGGATGTTTACCAGCATCCTTGGCCTCTACCAGCTAGATGCCAGTAGCATCCTCCATTTGTGACAACTAAAAATGTCTCCAGACCTTGCCAAATGTCCTGAGGGGGGGCACAAGATGGCCCCCAAATGGGAACTGCTGATCTATCTGTAGACCTTGTTGTGGGCTTTAGAGTGGTGTCTGGGGTGCAGGAAGCCCTCCTCACCATCTATGTGAATAGTGATTACTCCTTCATGTCTTCGGGGCTAATAGGGCTTTCAGCCTTCAGAGTCCTCTTTTAAGATGTACCTTCCCCGGGTAGGATCAATCCCATAGGCTGCTGTATTCCACACACCTGACACCTGGGGTGTGAGGCTGAGAATGTGGAAGGGGGTAGGGTACAAAGAGGGTACTGGAAAAGGAGGGAAGGACAGGAAAGAGGGATCGGGGACTAGAGGTCACTGAGTTCCGTGCACCTTGTCAGGCGCTTAACCTATCTTATTTTATCCTTGTTGTTGTTGTTAGGTGCCATCGAGTTGATGTTTTACTCATAGTGACCCTATGTGACAGAACAGAATCGCCCCATAGGATTTTCTAGGCTGTCATCCTTACGGGAGCAGATCGCCAGGTCTTTTCTCCCACGGAGTCGTTGGGTAAGTTCGAACCGCCGAGTTTTTGGTTAGCAGCCAAGCGCTTAACTGTAGTGCTACCAGGGCTCCTTTTTAACAACAATCTGGAGGCCTTACTGTGCACCAGGCTTGGGACTAAGCCCTTCACCCACGTTACTGCTGAGGAGAAATCTGCATCATCATCTTACAGATGAGGAAAGAAAGGCTTAGAGAAGGTCAGGCACTGCCCAAGGAGCCGACATCAAGGCCCCATCTGTCCTATGACTCTCCACAGCGTGTCCCTAGAACATTAGACACACAGAGGGTAGGTGTTTCCACAGGTATGATATCAGGCAAGTCTTTGGCCTACTTTGAGATTTTGCTTCAGGGCTGACCCAAGTGGGGCACTGAACTCAAGGTGGCCCAGATTAATTTTTTTGCCTATTACCCAGTTACTTCGTAAAGGCTTTGTAGCCATTTCTTCCACACAGATCCTGTCAGCCCCAGGAGACTGTGACACCCTGTAGGGTAAGGACTCCCTCATTTCTCTGGCATGTCCTCAGAACACCCATCTCCCGGATCCTCCGTGGAGCCCAGGCAGTTTTGCTGACAGAGAAACAGGCTGGAATCCAACAAGAATACAGGAGGTGCAGCCCACTGTCCTTCTCCACACAGCATGTGCCACCCCTGTCAGGACCCTGACTGGTCAGAGAAAGCTGGGTACCCAGCAGGCAGCAGGGTGTTGGAGGCAGAACACTGAGTCAGCACCAAGGGGTCTGGATGTGGTCCTCAGTGTGTGGAGTGACCCTGGCCAAGTCATTCCCCTCCCTGGACCTCAGCTACCCCATCTACCAGCAGAAAGCCAGATGCTTCCCTCTAAACCCTCTCAGAGATGTGCCAATTAAAAGGTTACCCAGCAGTGGCATCACTTGGGTTGGTATCACCCAGTGTGGTAACTCATGGTGTCACCCCTCCGCCATGCTAATTACCACAATATTGTAGCTAAAACACCAGGAAGCTTGACAAAATCAGGAACTATAAAAACACCAGCAGCAACAAAAACAACAGTGAGCACTCATAGCATGTGCAGATGAGACCACGTGATTCGAAGCGTCATTACAATTGGGTAATAACAACAGCTCTGACCAAAGCAATTTAGAAGGTTCAAAAAGTACCTTAGCATAGAGTTTTAGTCTTGTAGGTATATTGATATACGTAAACTGGGCTCACAAAAAAATTTTTTGTTGTTGTAACTAACCACAGGGATATTTCTATAAAAAATAATAAATGTCTGCTGAACCACTGCACAAAAATTTTATAAACAGTCATTTTGCTGTCACCCCCTCTGACAGTGTCACCCAGTACAGTCTGCCCCTCCTGCACTCCCCTAGATATGCCACTGCTTCCCACGGCCTTTCACAGGGAGGGAGTCCGGGGTGACAAGAACTAGTGCTAACTTCCCCTCCTCTCATTTCCCTGGCCCTTTCTCCACTTGCCCACTTAAACAAAAATCAACCACACCAGAGCTACTGAGGACCTGAACAGTGAGGGAGGCCAGGCTTGCCACTTGCAGCAGCTGTTCATCTCTAGGTCAGCTCTGGATGTTAACATTCTTCATTTTAGAACCTTTACTAAAAACAGGTGGGAACAGGAAACAGCCCTGAGTAGGCCCAAGAAGGAAGGTTCTCCACCTCCTGAGCATGCCTCCTCCGCATGTGAGAAACCACACACAGGTTGTGATTTATCGTTCAGCTTGGCTCCAACATAAATACACCAACTTCCAGAGAAGAGGAGGGAGACATGATTGTGAGATTCCCAACCTTCCAAACCTCCATCTTGGTTTAGCATCCAATTGCCTCTACTTGCCCCAGGAGAGTGAGCCTCAGCGTGGGGGGAAGGCCAGGGGAGAGAAAGGAAGTGGGCGCAAAAGAAGAGACCTAAGAGTAAGTGCAGACAGAGGAATTTGAGGTGGCTCCCGGGCTCTGGGAGGGTAGAGGACAAAGGTTACTTTTTCTTCTCTCCTGTGCACACTCTGACATCCTTACTGGGTGTCACAGGGTCTAAACCAGGCCCAGCAGGAAGGCTACAAGAGAGATCAAGGACACCATCATTACTTTGTGGAGAGATATGGGTATAGAGGTCAGTCTCATCCAGTTAGAGATAAAGCCCCCCAGCACCGTACCTTCTGCATCCCTCCCCCAACACCACCCACCCAGGCAGGGTCCCATCACAGGCACCTCCATCCCAAGTTTGATGTTCTATCAGACTGCAGAGTTGAGGGGTTGAGAACATGGACTGGACGTTGGGGTCAGGATCACCTTGGTTCGAATCTAGGCTCCTCCACTTAGCTCTGCATGAGCTTGGGCATACTACTTAACCTCACTCAGCGTCCTCTGAAAAAATCCCGTCTACCACATAAGCTGTTGGGAGGACCGGATTAGACAGTGTATGTATAATGTAGAGTGACCAGCACAGGATTAAGACAGGTCATCTTCCCCTGCCAAATCTATATTCCTTCTCTCCAGCTCCAGCCAGAAGAGATAAGGATGAGAGAGACAAGCTGAGTGAAGAGACAGGAGGAAGGGATTACACGGTCACGGAGCCCCAAACATCACATTATAATATCCCAGAGGGAGGAAAATTAGAACTGAGGGAATTAGACAGGGCTATCAAAAAAAAAAAAAAAAAAAAATTTTTTTTTTTTTTTTTTAATCAAAAGTAGGTGAAAGCGACCATACGTTTGATGCCGTGCTGGTGAAAATCACAAGTCTCCACTCGAGAGAGAATACAAAAACAAAGAAAAACTATGCAGTAATGAGGCAAGACCTGTCACTGATGAGACCAGATGATCTTAAATCCATCCCACACCTTACAATTTCTTTCCATCTTTGCCTTTATCCTGGCAAGACATGGGTTTATTTGAATAAGCCCTGAGCTCTGGGAAATGAAATGAGGAGATGATTCCCAAACACACTGTCCTGAGCCTGCCAAGGAGAAAAACACAGAGCCCACCTCCCCCCAGCTCCCACCTCCCACACACAGAGACCTAACCTGGATCCAGGGGACAGACAGATTCATCGACAAAGGAATGAGGTTGCGGCAAAGAGAACAAAAAAGCAAGAGCTGAAATACATACACACACACAGTATTTGTGCCTCCTGGCTCTATGCTCCCAGCACAGCAGTAGCCCCTGCCATCTGGACAGTGGGGGAGAAAAGTCCAGGAAAGGCTATTCCTGGAGAGGAGATTCTGAGAATCACACTGTAAGGTGATCCAGGGGCTCAGCCTTTGGTGCCAGGAGGGGAGCCAATTCAAGATCAGGTAACATGGGGAGGCTGTTCAATTCCATTTGGCCTGCATAGCCAACCAAACTCCTACTAGGTGCATCAGCTGTGGGGCTGCAGATGTGAGCAAGACACCGCCACTGCCCTCCAGGAGTCCCTACTCCAGTGGGAAACACCTGCAGTTACACTTCAATGTTCTCTGGGGGCAGGCAAGACTAGGAGAGTGTTGCACTACTTTGTATTGTATTGTATTGTCATGTCTTGTATTGTATTGTACTGTACTGTACTGTATTGTATTGTATTCAATTAATAGTTCAAGCACCAAGTGCCCCAACAACAGAGGCCCAGTATCTTTATTTAGACCCCAGTGCTAAATTGTCTAAGAATACTGGGAGCTTACTCAGCCCAGAGAAACCCTGGTGGCACAGTGGTTAAGAGTTCGGCTGCTAACCAAAAGGTCAACAGTTTGAATCCTCCATGCATTCCTTGGAGACCCTATGGGGCAGTTCTACTCTGTCCTATAGGGTCGCTATGAGTCAGAATTGACTCGACGGAAATAGGTTGATTTGGTTTTGGTTACTCAGCCCAGAGGACTTAGTCCTCACCTCAACTTGCAAGCAGAAAAGCCCTGGAATTGGCCAGTCCACTGTTGCTGTTGCGATATGATTATGGAGGATGGGTTCACTGTTCATGGGATGTACTGGTTGGCCAGGCCCCTGCCCACATCACTATGATTCCCACGGTGGCCATCAAGATAATTCTTTTGAGTTCACACTCCCTCCCCAGCCAGCATTCCCTAGATCCAGCCACTGTGCTGGGGAAGGTGGGTCAGAGTTACTTCCAGCAGCACCAGCCACAAGCTCTGTAGAATAGCCCTCCCTGGAAACCTCAAAGCTATGCAGTGACCCACACCCATAATAGGCTCTCTGTTCCCTTAAAATAATTTTAATTTAGGGAGCTTGCTACCTATCTGACCATTGGAACTCATCTGGGGCCATTCTTACTTCGAACCTAGGGAAGCAGGGCATGGTATGATTGTCCTTTCCCAACTCAGAAGGCCATGAGCCAAGGTGATCTGCAGACTCTACAAATGGATTTAGGATAGGCTGGCATGATTTGGAAATACCCTCACCTCTACTTTAACAGGATTATACAACAGGGTTACATAAAATTCCTGTCCCTGATGTACTTAATCCTGTAAACCACACCTCTATCCCCACCTCCTAGCGAACCCCCCCAGCCCTACCTTACCCCGACCCAGGATCTCCAGACCCATCCTTCTAAATCCAATTCAAATGGCACCTCCACCACTGCCCTGGAAAAAGTAATCCCAACCCACTATGAACTCCCTCAGCAACATAACATCACTCACTAGAATAAGGCAAGAATTTGTACCTGGCATAGGGTAGATACTCATTAACTATTTTTTAAATGAATGAATGAATGAATGCATCTCTTGGGGTACATATCACTATGTGCCCTGTAGTGCTGTGTGGTCTTTTCGGGCATAATTCACCTCCACCATCTGGAAGATGCTTTTATGTAAGACCTGTCTGGGTAGCCCTCACAGGACTTCATACTGGACCTTGGTCAGGTGAATTAGAAGTTGTTCTTATAAACGGAAAACCTAGCTCAACTTCCTTCCTTTGCCAGTTACTAGCTATATGCCTCTGAACCATTCACTTAATCCCTCCAAGCTTCAACTTCCCTTCGGTGAAACTGACATAACAATACCAGCCTCACAGGGTTCTTCTGAGGTCTGGCTAAGATCACTGTTGCAAACATCTTTTGTAAACTCTAAAGTGCTTTTACAAATGTTAGCTGTCATTCTCAAGTATTTTGTAGCCAGTGCTTATTCCAGTTACTGTGGCTGCAGGATAAATTACCCCCTAAACTTAGTGTCTTCAAACAATAACATTTATTTTGTTCACCAACCCACAATGGGGCAGGACCAGGCAGGGGATCTTCATCTCTGCTCTAGTTGGCAGCTCCCAGGTTAGGCGCTGGAATCATATGAAGGTTTGCTCACTCACGGGTCTGGCAGTTGATGGTGTCTGTCGGATAAGATCTTAGTGGGGCTGTTGGCTACAACACCCACGTGTGGCCTCTCCACATGGCCTGGGCTTCCTCACAAAATGGTGACTGGATTCCAAGATGGCACATCTCAAGAGAGTCGACCAAAAGCCAGGTTGCCTTTGAAGACCTAGCCTCAGGAGTCGTGAAACATGACTTCCACTGTATTCTATTTTATTAGTGAAGCAGTCACAAAGATTCAAGAGAAAGGGAAATAGACTCTGCCTTTTGGTGGGAAGTGGCAAGTTTCTGGAAGACTGTGCGGGCCTGAAAATATTGCCATGGCCATTTTTGGAAAATACTATGTGCCACAGAACAGTATTTAATAAATTTTTTGAATAAACGAACCTTTCCTTCCTGCCTTTCAGCATTACTCAAGCCTCCCATTGCAGGGATCCCTTCATACAACCTCACATTTTCAAACTTCCCTGTCTTCCTTCCTCAATCAAAATTTGCCTGCCCCATCAATACACTGTCTCCAAGAGAAACACCTTAAACATAAAGATATAAATACACTAAAAATCAAAGGATGGAAAAATATATCAAGCAAACAGTGACAAAAAAAGGCAGGAGTGGCAATACTAATCTCAGATAAAATAGGCTTTAAGGCAAAATCAGCCATAAAAGACAAGGAAAGACATCATATAATGACTGAAGGGAAAATCCACCAGAAAGATATAACCATAATAGTATCTACGCACACAATGACAGGGCTCTAAAATACATAAAACAAACTCTAACAGCACTAAAAACAAAAATAGACAGTTCCACAGTAATAGTAGGAGACTTCAACACACCACTCTCAGTAAAGGACGGAACATCTAGAAAGAAATTCAGCAAAGATACAGAAGATCTAAAGGCCAAAATCAATAAACTTGACCTCATAAACATATATATAACATTCCACCCAACAGCAGCAAAGCATACATTCTTTTCCAACGTGCATAGAACATTCTCCAGAATAGACCACATTTTAGGTCATAAAGCAACCCTCAATAAAATCCAAAACATGGAAATAATACAAAGCATTCTACCAAATCACAATGCCATAAAAATAGAAATCAATAACAGGAAGATCAAGGGAAAAAAATCAAATACATGGAAACTGAATAATATCTTGCTTAAAAACAACTGGGTAATAGAAGAAACCAAAGAGGGAATTAAAAAGTTCCTAGAATCAAATGAGAATGAAAATGCATCATACCAACACCTCTGGGACACAGCAAAGGCCATGCTCAGAAGTCAATTTATAGCAATAAATACACACATCAAAAGATAAAAAAGATCCAAAATCAAAACATTATCCCTACAATTCTAACAAGTAGAAAGAGAACAGCAAAAAGAAGCCCACAGGCTCCAGAAGAAAGGAAATAATAAAGATTAGAGCAGAAATAAGTGAAACAGAGAACAGAAAAACTATAGAAAGAATCAACATGACTAAGACTTGGTTCTTTCAAAAGATCAACAAAATCAATCTGTTGGCCAAAATGACAAAAGAAAAACAGGAGAGGAAGCAAATAACCCAGATAAGAAATGAGAAGGGGGACATTACAACAGACTCAACTAAAATAAAAAGGATCATAACAGAATACTATGGAAAAATTGTACTCCAACAAATTTGAGAACCTACAGGAAATGGACAAATTTCTAGAAACACACAACCTACCTAAACTCACACAAACTGAGACAGAAAATCCGAACAGAACCATAACAAGAGAAGAGATTGAAGAGGTAATTTTAAAAAATCAACAAAAAAAGCCCCTGTCTGGATGGCTTCACTGGAGAATTCTACCAAACATTCAGGGAAGAGCTCACACCAGTACTAGTCAAATTATTTCACAGCATAGAAAAGAAAAAAATACTCCCAAATTCATTCTGTGAAGCCAGCATAACCCTGATACCAAAGCCAGGCAAGGACACCACAAAAAAAAAAAAAAAATTTACAGACCAGTACCTCTCATGAGTATAGATACAAAAACGCTCAACAAAATTCTAGCCAATAGCATTCAGCATCATATCAAAAAAATAATATACCATGACCAAATGGGATTCATACCAGGTATGCAAGGATGGTTCAACATTAGAAAATCAATCAACATAACACACCACATAAATAGAACAAAAGAAAAGAATTGCGTGATCAACTCAATCTACACAGAAAAGGCATTTGATAAAGTCCAACACCCATTCCTGGTAAAAACTCTCAATAAAATACGCATAGAAGGGAAATTCCTCAGCATAATAAAGGGCATCTATAGGTGGCACAGTGGTTAAGAACTCGGCTGCTAACCCAACGGCTGGCAGTTTGAATCCACCAGCTGCTCCTTAGAAACCCAATGGGGAAGTTCTACTCTGTCCTATACGGTTGCTATGAGCTGGAATTGAGTCGACAGCAACAGGGTTTTTGATTTTTTGTACCAACAGTCAACATCATTCTCAATGGACAAAGGCTGAAAGCATTTCCCCGGAGAATGGGAACAAGGCAAGGATGCCTTTTACCACCATTCCTATTATATTGTGCTGGAAGTCCTAGCTAGAGCAATAAGTCAAGAAAAAGAAATAAAGATCATCCAAATTTGAAAGGAAGAAGTAAAACAATCCCAATTTGCAGATGATATGACCCAACACACAGAGAGAAGCCCAAAGATTCCACAAGAAAACTACTAGAACTAGTAGAAGGATTCAGCACAGTAGAAGATCAACATACAAAAATCAGTTGGATTCCTATACACCAAGGAAGAGAACTTTGAAAAGGAAATCAGGAAAACGATACCATTTATAATAGCCCTTAAAAAGATAAAATTTACCTGCTTCTATCCCAATCTATCATAGCCCTAGCTTTTGCAAGAAAAGAGGGGATAGTAAGATTAATAGACAAGCCAACTAATTTTTATTAATAGATAAGCCAATGGCACTGGCTTAGGTAAAAAAGTCCTCTTAGGTAGTAGGAAAAAAAAAAAAAAAATTCCGTTGCTGTCAAGTCGATTCCAACTCATAGCAACCCTATAGGACAGATTAGAACTGCCCCATAATTTCCAAGGAGCACCTAGTGGATTCGAACTGCCAACCTTTTAGTTAGCAGCTGTAGCACTTAACTACTACACCACCAGCGTTTCTGGTAGTAGAAAAGTTACCCTTTTTATGTCACTAACTTATCCAGAAGGTCCACCCCCTGGGAACCACAGAGAGGGGAGTGGACCAGATGAAGAGGGTGTGTGGGTGATTGGCAAGCCTTCCACATGCTTCCAAACTCACAGCCCAAGTGGTCACCTGGCCTACAAAAAGGTGAGCTCCTTGCCCCTCCCCCAGCCAATCCAGTGCACTCCTTCCATTCTTTGTCACCCGCCACTTTCCTCTGCTTATTTTTTATGTCCCCCAGGTTTAGAAGGTAACACTCTGGTCTCAATTAGTTGACTAGTTATCTGGCATCATCAGTCCACATTTCTTGACCCTGTTACCAGAGACTGGTAAGGGGTGGCTGGGTAATTCTGAAGAGTCCCCAAAGGCCACTTGATGGTCAATCAGTACTCTAGTTTGCTGCAGGAACCACCCAGAGAACATTACCCTCTTGCCCAAAACCATGTTGTTTTCCACATATTCGTTCTGATTCATCTGCATTTGTTCTCTGACTCATTAGGTCTATGTTGTCCTTAATTACATCCTGTGACGATGATGAAATATCAGCCTCTTTATTTTTTCATTATATTCCTACTGGTCAGAAGGTTCCAGCTTGTACCATGGAGTTCAAGGGGCTCCCACTGGGGGAGCCTACTCCCTGTTATCTCTCTTGCTAACATAGGCACACACATACTCACTATATTAATTTCCCCTGGCTGCCGTAACAAAATACCACAAACTGGGTGGCTTAGAAAAACAGAAATGTATTGTCTCACAGTTCTGGAGGTTAAAAGTCCAAATCAATGTGTCAGCTGGGCCATTTTCCCTCTGAAGTAAGGACTTCAACATATCATCGGGGCAGGGGTGCGGGGGGCACAATTCAATCCATAACCCTCACACACGTGCACACACTTGCACATACATACTCACACACTCCTTTTGTTGGCTTCTCATTGCCTCAGGATAAAACCCAAACTCCTTCACCTGGTTTATGAAGGACTCTGAGGTCCGGCCCTGCCAATATCTCCAGCTTCATCTCTTGCCATTGTCCTTTCATACTAAGACTGGCTGGGTTTCTTTCAGTTCCTCAAATGGTCTGTGTTCTCTCTTACTACAGCCCTAGTTCGTACTGTTCCCTCTGCCCAGAACATTCTCCCCTTTATTCTCAACCTTCAGCTCTCAGGTTAGAAGGCACCCTCCAGGGAAGCCTTTTTTTGACATTTAGATCACGTTAATGAGCATTGTTTTACATTTTCTTTGCACCCTGTACTTCCCCTCTCATAATTCTCTGCTGGCATTACAGTAATTACTTGATTAGTAGCTGTCTG
The DNA here is from genome assembly GCF_024166365.1 of Elephas maximus indicus. Taxonomy (NCBI): domain Eukaryota; kingdom Metazoa; phylum Chordata; class Mammalia; order Proboscidea; family Elephantidae; genus Elephas; species Elephas maximus. The sequence continues at coordinate 37,388,029 of NC_064837.1, read as the reverse complement.
CCCTCTCCCCTGACTGTAAACTCCATGAGGGCAGTAGTATGTCTGGCTTGTTCGCCCAGTGTATCCCCAGAGCACATTATCGTGCTTGGCACACAGAGGGTGTTTGAAGGAAATAGGCGGGAGGAAGGATGTCACCCTCAAACAGGAGTCAAGTGATGTCTCTCTTCAGCCCTGAACATCATCATGGTTAAGCAATGTCCAACAATGTCCCTAACGCCACCAATGGGAGTGAAGCAATGGACAGGGGAGAACAGAAAGAGCAATCTAGAGGAAGCAGGAGGATGCCAGCAAGAGAAGGAGGAGAAAGAATGTGCACAAGGCATCCTGCTTCTCGGCTTGTGACCCTGAGACACAGACCAGGACAGCAAAGAGCCATTAAAAGCACACAATAAACAAGGAATATCAGTTTTACTGGATGTTACGTCATTTAAAATTATTTTTATATTAAAAGAATAAAAAAACACATCAATTTTTAAGGAAATGACTAAGACCTCAAAGGCACTGCAAGTGTTTGTGGTTTGGTCTTTGCACTGCCCTTTCCACGCATCCCCTGCTGAGACGAGAACCCCCTTCCATACTCTTTTGCCTTCAGTTCTTCTACTGAAAAGTCTGAGAAGCCCTGCAATAAGGAATCTCTAAGGCCCTCTCTAAGGTCCCTTGAGGGTCAGGTATTTGCAAGAGATAAAATTAGGACAGGTAATTTTACCTTCAGATCTTATGTCACTTTCAAAGGACACTTCATGTCCCCTGAAAACCCTCAGACCTCAGTATGCCCATCTGAAGCCTGGGTATAATGCTGATTTCTTTTGTGAAGAGTGCACGCCATGCCTCACCGTTGCAAAGATGCTCATAGCTGACAAGTATGTAGCTTCAATGTCAGGCACATGACAGGGATTAGCTCCTTTAAAACCCAGGGTAACCCCATGAGTCTCACCATTTTATACATGAGGGAGAACTGAGGATTAGAGGAATTAAGCAATGTCTTCAAGGTCACACAGTTCCTAAGTGGTGACACAGGGATTCGGTCCCAGACAATGGTCCCAGGATCTGTACTCTCTACACCCAAGCTGTGCTGCTTTGGGGACACTTGTTGAATGGCTCCTCTGTACTCAATTGTTTGGGGCTTTCACTCCATCACAGGATTGTGTTCCAGCCACCAATTATAGCAGCTAGCTCACTATTGAGCCCCTGGCATCTAGCACCATGCTTGGCACGTAGTGGGCGCTTAACAAATATTTGTTGTGTATAGGATGAATGGATCCATCCTCAGTGGCTTTAGCTTGGCAAGGTCAACAGAGAGAGAGGAAATGACTTGCCCAAGGTCACACAATGAGTCACTATCAAACTCAAAGTAGAATCCAGCTCTCCTGGATCTTTACACCACTGTGCACTAGCTCCTAGAAGGCTGGGTTAGGAGACAGGCTGGAGAAGTAGGAGAAGCTTCCAATTCTATTGACGAAGACAGGGCATAAAATAACCCGACTCCTCTTCAATCTTCAGGACACAGTCCAAGCATCTCCTTCACTGAGAAGGCCCCTCCGACCCGCCTCACCAGGCAGGTGACTCCTTCTTAACATCCCCGCAATCACTACATGAATTTTCCATCACAGCAGCTACTACAGGGCATTAGGAGTCCCTGGGTGGTGCAAGCAATTAATGCGCTTGCTGCTAACTGAAAGGTTGGTGGTTGGAGTCCACCCAGAGGCACCTTGGAAGAAAGGCCTGGCAACCAACTTCTGAAAAATCAGCCATTGAAAACACTATGGAGCACAGTTCTGCTCTGACATACATGGGGTCACTTTCAGTCAAAATCAACTAGACAGCAACTGGCTTGGCTTTTTTGGTTTGCAGGGCATGAAAACTGTTTGCTAAGCTGCTTCTCCTTCTGAACTTTGAGTTCCTTAAGGGCAGGGACCACATGTTCCACGATTTTCTCCTTCTCCGTATCTCCATCGTTTAGCACTAGGCCTGGCTCTTATTAGGTGCTCAATAAATGTTTGGAACATTAAGTACTATGCAATTATGGAGCTAGAGTGTGTGGTATAATTTCTAAATGCTACACGAATTACAGGTATCTTACCAAAAACCAAACCCATTCCCATCAAGTTGATTCCTAGTCATAACAGCCCTCAGAGCAGAACTGCCCCCATAGGGTTTCCAAGGAGTGGCTGGTGGATTTGAACTGTGACCTTTTGCTTAGCGACTGAACTCTTAACCACTGTACCACCAGGGTTCCCCAGGAATATTAGGTACCCTTATAAAATATTTCCTTCTGAAATCATCAGGGAAGCATCCATTTAAAATTTATTTGCAGGAACCCCTGGAGTTGCTACAAAAGAGGCATAAGAAACAGAAAAAGGATAAAAATTTGCTAATATTTAGTGAGCATTTGCTGCATGCTAGGTTTCTTTCACGAATTATCTAACGGCACAGGACTAGGCAACATTTCATTCTGTTATACATAAGGAGGAGCCCTGGTGGCACAGTGGTTTAACATTTGGCTTCTAACTAAAAGGTCCCCAGTTCGAATCCACCAGCCACTCCTTGGAAACCCTATGTGGCAGTTCTACTCCGTTCTATAGGGTCGGTATGAGTCGGAATCGACTCAGCGGCAGTGGGTTTGGTTTGGTTTCGCCTTATGCATAAGGTTGCCGTGAGCTGAGCAACGACAGAATTAGGGGAGATGGTTTTACTTGCAAATCTTTGAGGAGGGCATTGTTATTCACCTCAACTTACGGTTGAAGGAACCACAGCTTAGAGATGAATCCATTTTGCCCAGGCTCATTCAGACACAAGAGATGGCGGTGCTGGGAGATGAAACCAGATAGGATGATTTGGAGCCAGTATTCTCAGTGCGCCTAAGCCCTGTCTATGCTCGAGAAATTCAGAATCAGATGCAGCAAATAAGATCCAAATGTGGGAAAGCTCTGGTTTATCTGCTAACAGAGCTCTTTCCCTGCCTGTGGGTTTGTGCAGAGTAGAGACTACATCTTTCTCATCTTTGTTTCTTTTGTGCCCTGCATTGGACCTAGCACACAGTAGGGTGCCAAATGAATGTTAGCAGACTATGTGGCAAGTCGCTACACCCTAAGGTGAGAGAAATGAAGTCAGACCAGGTGAGGATTGCTCACGATGACTTGCGCCCAGCCTATCAGTCAGTAGAGGCTCTGAGTGGGTGTGAATATGCAGGTTTTGGGGGAGAGGGTAGGGTTTAGAGACCTCCCCCCACCCACCCACCCACCCCCGCCCAATATGCTGCTCTGGCTCACCTCAGCCAGAATGTTTTCAATTTAATGGGCACTTACTTCCTCCATTAAAACTTCCCTGAAGAACACAACAGAGGACCCCTGAGACAGCAGGAGAGCAGTGGGATGCAGACCCCAAATTTTCGTAAAAAGACCAGACTTAATGGTCAGACTGGGACTAGAAGGACCCCGGAGGCCATGGTCCTCAGACCTTCTGTTAGCCCAAGACAGGAACCATGCCTAAAGCCAACTCTTCAGACAGGGATTGGACTGGACTACAGGATGGAAAATGACACTAGTGAAGAACGAGCTTCTTGATCAAGTAGACACATGAGACTATGTTGGCATCTCCTGTCTGGAGGGGAGATGAGAGGGCAGAAGGGGTCAGACACTGGCCGAATGGACATGAAAAGAGAGAATAGAGGGAAGGAGTGTGCTGTCTTATTCAGGAGAGAGCAATTAGGAGTATACAGCAACGTGTGTGTAAATTTTTGTACGAGAGACTGACCTGATTTGTAAACTTCCACTTAAAGCACAATAAAGATCAATTAAAAAAAAAAAAACTTCCCTGAATAACCCACCCCATCTCTACGAACCCCTTCACTTTGCAGAAAAGGAAACTGAAGTTCAGACGGAGGCACAGAATGATTTGATCAAGGTCACGGAAATAAAGGTTGAACTTGAGCACAATATGCTTTACTTGCAATCCTCTGCTCCTCACTCCATCTGCAGTTCTGTGTGCATTTTTACTGGGGCGTACACAGCTTGTTCCTTCCTTTATTCTCACGTTCCTTCATTCAGCTGAGGCCAAGGCTGGACCAACTGCAGGCCTTAGAGATGTGACAGATGGGCCAGGTAAGGTCTTTATGTTGACACTGTCAACTAGGGTAGCAGGACAACACTTACCCTGTTATTTGTGAATCAGGCTTTCCAGCTAATCCAGCTCCCAATGGTCTATGTGCTGGCGATGCCTTTCAAGAAACAGGGTGGCTTTTTGGAGTCTTCAGAGAAAGTGGACAAGTCCTATGCCATCAGAGCATTTGAGGTTTCAGCATAGGTCTGCTTGTTGCCTGCATGATAACCAGTCAATCCCAAACCCACTGCCGCCAAGTTGATTCCGACTCCTGGTGGCCCTAGAGGACAGATCAGAACAGCCCCATAGGGTTTCCAAGGCTGTAAATCTTCACAGAAGCAGACTGCCACATCTTTTTCCCATGGGCAGGTGAGTTTGAACCGCTGACCTTTCGGTTAGCGACCGAGTGCTTCAACCAATGCGCCACCAGAGCTCCCCTGCATGATATCCAGCCCCGTGGTTAGGTAGGCTGCCGCCATCCTTGAATAAGATAGATCCACAGATCCTTCATGCTGCTACTGGGGCTGTCTCAAATTGGATCGCTCCCTTGCTTGGGCCCCCCTTGGAGCTGGTACTCAAGCATTCTTGGGCTTAGCACATTGCAGCGTAATTAGTTGCCTGTTCTCCCCATACAGCCCTCACTCCACTCTACCCTTGAGTGTGAATTCTTTAAAGTCACACACTAATTTTAATAATCTTTCTATCCCTAGCACATAGCACAGTGCCAGCATAGCAGATGCTCGATAAATGATCAATGAATTAAATTACCATTACTCAGCTAAATCAGAGCCAAGGCAGTAAGAATGTGCTTCCCTTCCATGCGAAGAGGCAAGTATTTATTGAATCTGGCACCATGTAGGGTGCTGGGGACATAAAAGTGAGCAAAAGCTGCAGAGCCCCTGCCCTTGCTGGGTTAACAGTCTAGTGAGGGCGCTTGACAAGTGAACAGACAAATACACACACAGAGCAGGGGCACCTAGCCCAGCCAGGGGTGTGGAAAGAGCAAAGCTCCTTGCTCTGACTTCAGAAGTTATTGCGCCTTTGTTCTTATTAGTCACGAAGCAGGTCACCATCCCCCTTGGTCTCTACTCTGGCCAACAGCATCCGATTGCAGGACAACCTGGGGGCAGAGATGAAGCGAGGAAATGCAACTTTTCCTCACCAGAAAGAAACAAGCCCAGCCAGTGACCAGCAGAGGAACGTTTGCTTGTAGAATTAATCTGTGGCGCATCCCCACAAGCACAGCTAGGATAAAGCTCTGGACTCTTGGTCGGTCCATGCCCACAGCTGGTGCCCAAGGATGTGCAGTTCGTGTTTTGTACTAAGACCACCTGTGGCTGTCAAGTCAATTCTGACTCATGGCAGCACCCTGTGTGTCAGAGTAAAACTGGGCTCCACAAGAAAGAATGAAGAAAACGAAAGACACAAGGGAAGGATTAGTCAAAAGGACTAACAGACCACATCTACCACGGCTTCCACCAGACTGGGTCCAGTACAACTAGGTGGTGCTCGGCTACCACCCCTAACTGCTCTGACGGGGACCACAATAGAGCATCCGGGACAGAGCTGGAGAAACATGTAGAACAAAATTCTTACTCAAAAAGAAAGACCAGAGTTGCAGGCCTGACAGAGACTGGAGAAACCCTGAGAGCATGGCCTCCAGACATCCTTTCAGTTCAGTAATGAGGTCATGGGATTTTTACCCTTCAGCCAAAGATTGAACAGACCCACTGAAAAAAATAAGACTAAAGGGGCACATCAGCCCCAGGGCAGGGAATGGAAGACAGGAGGGAACAGGAATGCTGGTAATAGGGAACCCAGGGTTGAGAAGGGAGAGCGTTGACACGTCAGTGGGTTGTTAACCAATGTCCTAGAACAATGTGTGTACTAACTGATGAAAAGCCACTTTGTTCTGTAAACCTTCATCTAAAGTACAACAACAACAACAAATGAATGAAGTATAAAAAAACTGGGCACCCTGCGATTTTCCAATGGCTGATTTTTTGAAAGTGGATTGCCAGGCCTTTCTTCTGAGGCACTTCTGGGTAGACTCGAACCTCCAGCCTCTCAGTTAGCAGCTGAGTGTGTTAACCGTTTGGACCACCCAGGGACTAGAAGGGTCAAGCAGGGGTAGAAATTCAACCTGCATTTTAACTGACAAGTCATGCGACTAGCTTAAGGCTACATACATCAGGTCAGAGGAAGGTGCCATGGGTGTGGCCAAGCTATGCACTTATCTCCAGGGAAGGTACCTTTCTCTTAAAGATGCCCTACAGGCCAGCAGAGTCCTGTCCACGCCACGGCAAACCAGCTGGTTGCTGGGCATGGGGTAGAAGACAACAGCATCACGAAAACAAACAGCACACAAACGCACACCCCAAGTCTGAGAGCTTGGTAGGAGGCCTTGGTGAGGCATCCAGGCCAAAACGGCTGAACTTCAGTGCCCAAGACCCAAAGCATCTGTGTGTTTGGGGGGAGCAGCAACATCCTCTCAGGTCCTCCTCATCACAGAACTAAAACCAACACCTCTGGCCTGGGACCAGCCTGAACCTGACCCCCATGCCCACACCCCTTCCAGCCTCTAGCTACCTTCCTCTTTAAGAATAACCCCCCAGCGAGCATTCCCGTGCTACCGGTGTGAGCACCAGCTCAGCCCACTAAATCACCGTGAAGCCGACAAGTGCCGCTGATTTCTGGGTGCTGCAGGGATCACTCCCAAGCTCTGATCTATGGCTTGTTTTGATTTCCTCCTTTGAACTCTTCCCATCCCGCTCCAGCGGCAGACAGAGATACTGAATTAAGGGACAGACAAGTTGGAGACAATGAGAGCCGGGGCGGGAGGGGGGGCCCTCCTTCCTTCTCTGACCCCCTCCCCTTTCTTCCCCGAAATTTGCAGACATCTGCGAGCTGGAGCCTAGTGCTGGAGTCATAAAGAAGAGCTGGCAGGAAGGTGATGTACAGCCTTCAGCCCTCCCGAGTGACTGGCGTTAACCTCCAACGGAGAGGCGCTCACCCTTTTTACGACGGAGCCCTTTGTCTTACACCACTCAGCAGAGGTGCCTTGGCCCTGCTGAAGATTTAACTAAATTATAATGAATGACCCTCAGCAGCGCTGCGCCCCTAATTAGAACAAGTCGCACAGACATATTGTCTCCCTGGTTTCCTCTGTTCCATTTCTTGCACTCTCTTTCTCTGCTCGGGACACATGGGCCCCATTAAACATTGGAGTATTTAATGTGGTTCTCTTAAATTACTTCTCAAGTTTTCAAGTTCCATTTAGAATTGGATTTTACTCTTTGGACTGTGTTTTTGATTTGGGGCTTTGTAGATTTTGTAACCGCTCTTTTTCTCCACCTAGTGGAGACGGTGGTCACCACCGAGTACGTCCAGCTAGAGAATGGGGTTGACCGGGACCTTCAGTTAACCAGACACTTCTTTGGCAGTTTTCTCTGAGGAGAAAGAAGCTAAAGCATAAGCAGATATTATGGATTTTACGGACTTCAGCCTGATCACCTTACCCCATCACAGAAAGGGGGTAGGAGTGGCGAGGGCTTTATATTACCGTTTATACCAAAAGGTAAGGCGCCCTGGTGGTGCAACAGTTAAGCACTCGGCTGCAAACTGAAAGGTCAACAGTTGAAGCCCACCCAGCTGCTCTACAGGAGAAAAGACTTGGAGATCTGCTTCCATGAAGATTACAACCTAGAAAACCCTATGGGGCAGTTCTACTCCGTCACATGGGGTCACTATGAGTCAGAATCGACTCGACGGCACCCAACAACAACATACCAAAAGGTGGTGGTGTTGTGTGCCCTTGAGTCAATTCCAACTCGTAGTAACCCTATAGGACAGAGTAGAACTGCCCCACAGGGTTTCTTAGGCTGTAGTCTTTACAAGAGCAGATCGACAGGTCTTTTCTCTCTCAGAGAGACTGGTGAGTTCGAACCACAGACCTTTTGATTAGCAGCTGAACGCTTAACCACTGCACCACCAGGGCTCCCTTACCAAAAGGTAGAGGAACAAAAGCCTTCCTTGGCCCACCCTGGGGGTCAGTATAGAAAGAGATCATATCTGAATTCACTTAAGACCATCGTGTGCCTCAAGTTCTGCAAAGTCCACATTCTGCAGAAAAAAGAGAAACCTCAATCACCAAAGCAGGAAAGAAAACTCGCACTTTTTACAGAGGTTGGCAACAAGGGCCGAAATCAAAAGCATCAGGCAGCTCAATGAACTGAAATTCTGCCTTCCATGAGCCCTTGTATGTCTAAATTTTACCCCGTGTGTTTTTGTCTGGATATAGAAGCATGAGATATACACACCCGTGCCCAGATAGGGATCTATACAGAGAGCACTGAAAAGATTCCAGGGGGAGATACAGTCAACTGCGGTAGCTGTCTGGGTCTGTGGGAAGACAGGTTCCACGCCCTGCATGTGTTCTTGGGCAGCTAGTTAGAGTTCTTTGCAATAGGAATATGCTACATGAAACCCTTGAGTTGCAAGGGCTTTCGAGGTTGTCAGGTCCCCTCATTACCCCACACCAGAAAGCCCTCTAATGCGTGCCTGAGATGTTTACACTGCCTCCCCTGACAAGAGCACCCAACTTCCCAAGGCAGCCTATTACATTTGAGAGTTCCTCCAAGGTATGTTGTGGAACGAAGAAGGTAGAGGACCAGAGAATTCACTTGTGGGGTCTTAGGAAAGGCACACTCATTCATTCAACCAATATTTACCAGGTAATGTTCCAGACCCTGGGCATACTGTCAAGTTGATTCTGGCTCATGGTGACCTACATGTGTCAGAGGAGAACTGTGCTCCATAGGGTTTTCAATTGCTGATTTTTCAGAAGTAGATCTCCAGGCCTTTCTTCAGAGGCACCTCGAGGTGGAATCGAACCTCCAACCTTTCAGTTAGGAGCTGACTGCATTAACCATTTGTGCACCCAGGGCCTGTGCTGGGGATACCCGAAACCCCCATTGCTCTCGAGTTGATCCTGACTCAAAGATACAGCAATATACAATTTCCTGAACCTTTCAAACAACCACCTCATCTATGAAATGGAAAAAATGCCTTTCCTTACAAATGAGCTCATGTTTGTGGAATTAACAGTATTTCTCTTGATTATAGTGATCAGAAAAGTTTTCTTTATATGTAAATTGGCCTCCCTGTATGTTCCGTCCTTTGGTTTTAGTTCTACCTCATAAAACAGAACAGAGTCTTCCTCAGTGTCATGCACCTCTCTCACAAATCCTCTTGGTTTTTGTCTCTTCAGGCAGAATGTTCTCTGATTCTTCAACCTCTCCTCACACCACACAATTTCTGGAAATTTCTCCATCTTAAACAGCCCATCTCTGAGCACACTCTAATTTGTCAATGCCCCTTTCAAAATTGGGCGCCCAAAATTGAACATGATACCCCAGACATCATATGACCAAGAATATAATGAGACCTCTCCTTCCCAAGAGGACCGGGTTTCTGTTAATACTTCTATCTAAAGTTCTGTTGTGTTGTTAGCAATCACATCACACCACACTGTTGGCTTATTCTGAGCTGATGGTCATTTAAAAGCTTCTGATATTTTTCACATGATTTGTTTTTTACATGTAAGTCCCAGGCTTTACGTTTAAGCCTGTTCAGTTGTATCTTATTGTTTTTGACCCAGCATTCCAATATGTCAGGATCATCCTGGATCCTCATTCTGTCACTTCTGGTATTAACTCTCCTTCCAGGTTTGTGACATCTACACCTTTGATCAGTATGCCTCCTGGGTTTTCATCAAATGATAAATCAGACAGGATCAAGGATAGAGCCCTTGGCACTCTGCAAAAAGCCTCCCTGAAAGTTGACATCCATTATCATGAGTTGGACACAGTCCCTTCAAGAAGTGAGGAGAGGTGGCATGGACCAGGGTTCTATACACACCCAGCCTATGTCTTCCTTAGTCCCTCCCTCTACCTCCCCACCTGCTTCTGGCTCCATAGTCCTCCCTCCTGAAACTTGCCTATCTGTCTGCATTCACCTCTCAAGGTCTTTGATGACCCTTCTCAGGACCACCCCCATCCTGTATACGCTTGATCCTCTCGGGCTCACTCAAAATCCCTGGGTGATAGGCTCTGGGTTTGCTATCTCTTGTTCTGCTCATTCCTGGCTGTTTCAACAAAGTGTCAGACTTTTGTTCCCTGCCAAGCACCTAGCCTATGCCAATATGTGACTTCTCTCCCCACTACCCTAATTGAGTTCAGCACCTAGACTGTGACACCCATCCAATATTCAGCACTCTTTGGATTCAGCTGTTGAACCAGCTGTAAATACATAAACCACTGCTCTCATCCAACCCACATTTCACCATCTTAGCCACAAGCAAACCATGAGAAAAACTGTCAACCCTAAGCTGAAATCAAAACCTGCAATATTTATGGAAACACCTGATTCACAAATATAGTAACTTTATCAAAAGAGGAAATGAGAATAATGACAGAAAATTTCCCCAATCTAATGAAGGATATGAATCTGGAGATCCAAGAATCTCGAAGAACTCCAAGCAGGATAAACCCAAAGAATTTACAACAAGACACACCATAGTTCAAAAACAAACCAAACCCAGTGCCATTGAGTTGATTCCGACTCATAGTGACCCTATAGGACAGAGTAGAACTGCCCCATAGAGTTTCCAGGGAGCGTCTGGCAGATTCGAACTGCTGACCCTTAGGTTAGCAGCCGTAGCACTTAACCACTACGCCACCAGGGTTTCCGACATCACAGTTAGGCTCTCAAAAATTAAAGATAAAGAGAGAATCCTGAAAGCACTGAGAAGGAAGTTAACAGTCACATAAAAAGGATCCCCAATAAGATTAAGGCCAATTTTTCCTGAGAAACACTGGAGACCAGAAGGTAACAGAATGGTATATTTAAAGTGCTGAAAGAAAAAAACTGCCAACCAAGAATACAATACCCAGAGAAAATATCTTTCAAGAATGAGGGTGAAATTAAAACATTCCCAGACAAACAGTAACTGAGAGAATTTATACAAAAAATACTAATGGGAATTCTGTAGATGGAAGGAAAAGACACTAGAAAATAATTCAGAGCTATACATAAAAAAAGACGGATCCCTAATAAAGGAAAATATGGACAAGTATGTTGTTGTCGTTAGGTGCCATCAGTTTGGTTCCAACTCATAGCGACCCTATGTACAACAGAACAAAACACTACCTGGTCCTGCACAATCCTCACAATCATTGCTATGTTTGAGCCCATTGTCATAGCCACTGTGTCAATTCAACTTATTGAGGGACTTCCTTCTTTTCACTGACCCTCTACTTTACTAAGCATGATGTCCTTCTTCAGGGATTGGTCCCTCCTGACAACATGTCCAAAGTAAATGAGATGAAGTCCCTCCATCATCACTTCTAAGGAGCATTCTGACTGTACTTCCAAGATAGATTCTTTTTTCTTCTGGCAGTCCATGGTATATTCAATATTCTTTGCCAAAACCATAATTCAAAAGCATCAATTCTTCTTCGCTCTTCCTTATTCATTGTCCAGTTTTCACATGCACATGAGGGGATTAAAAATACCATGGCTTGGGTTGGGTGTACCTTAGTCCTCAAGGCGACATCTTTGCTTTTTAACACTTTGAAGAGGTCTTTTGCTGAAGATTTGCCCAGTGCAATGCATCATTTGATTTCTTGACTGCTGCTTCCATGGGGGTTGATTGTGGATCCAAGTAGAATGAAATCCTTGACAACTTCAATATTTTCTCCATTTATCATGATGTTGCTTATTGGTCCAGTTGTGAGGATTTTTGTTTTCATTACATTGAGACATAATCCCTTCTAAAGGCTGTAGTCTTTGATCTTGCTCAGTAAGTGCTTCAAGTCCTCTTCACTTTCAGCAAGCAAGGTTATGTCATCTGCATATCACAGGTAGTTAATGAGTCTTCCTCCAATCCTGATGCCCTGTTCTTCTTCATATAGTCCAGCTTCTCAGATTATTTACTCAGCATACAAATTGAACAAGTATGGTGAAATGATACAACCCTGATACACACCTTCCCTGATTTTAAATCACACAGTATCCCCTTGTCTGTTTGAACAACTGCTTCTTGATCTATGTACAGGCTCCATATGAACACAATTAAGTGTTCTGGAATTCCCACTCTTTGCAACGTTATCCATAACTTGTTATGATCAACACAGTCAAATGCCTTTGCATGGTCAATAAAACACAGGTAAACATCTTTCTGATATTTCTGGTATAGAATGGCAAAGAAAAAATGCAAGTGACCAAAATTAAATGTGAAAGAGGAGACATTACAGCTGACCTGAAAGAAATAAAGAAAATTATGAACAAATATTATGAAAAATTTTAATCTTTTCTCTCTATATAATGATGTTGCTTATTGGTCCAGTTGCAGAAACATACAACCTACCCAAGCTGACTCAAGAGGAAATAGTCTCAACAGACCCATAACAAGTGAAGAGGTTAAATCAGTAATCAAAAACCCCCCAAGAAAAAAAAGCCCTGGACCAGATGGCTTCACTGGGGAATCCTAACAAACGTTTAGAGAAGAATTGACACCAGTACTGTTTAAACTCTTCCAAAAGATACTCCCTAGTTCATTCTATGAAGCAAACATAACCCTGATGCCCAAACCAAAGACATCACAAGAAAAGAAAATTACAGGCCAATATCTCTTATGAAGATAGATGCAAAAGTCCTCAAAAAAATACTAGTGAACAGAATCCAACAGCATATTAAAAGAGTCATACATTGTGACCAAGTGGGATTTATTCCAGGAATGCAGAGATGGCTCAACATTAGAAAATCAATCAACATAATACACCACATCAATAGAACAAGGGAAAAGAAATACACGATCATTTCTATGGACACAGAAAAAGCATTTCATAAAATCCAACACCTTTTCTTGATAAAAACCCTGAAGAAGACTGAAATAGAAGAGAAATTCCTCAATATGATTCAGAGCATATACGAAAATCCAACAGCCAACATCATACTTAATGGAGAAAGACTGAGAGCTTTCCCCTTGAAATTGGGAACAAGACAATTGTGCCAGTTCTCACCACTTCTACTCAAGATGTATTAAAAATCCTAGCCAGAGCAATAAGACAAGAAAAAGAAATAAAAGCTATCCAGATTGGAAAAGAAGTAAAATTTTCTGTACTCATGGATGATATGATCCTGTATATAGAAAGCCCCAAAGAGTACTCAAGAAAACTTCTAGAGCTCTTAGAGGAATTCAGGAAAGTTGCCAGGTACAAGGTCAACAAACAAAAATTGGTTGGGTTTCTATACACCATCAATGAGAAATATGAAAGTGAAATTAGGGAAATAATTCCATTTATAATAGTATCTAAGAGAATAAAATACCTAGGAATAAATCTACCCAGGGAAGCAAAGGGCTTAAACAATGAAAGCTATAAAACACTGCTGAAAGAGATTAAAGAAGGCTTAAATAAATGAAAGATGTTCCATGTTCATGGATTGGAAGACTTAATATTGTTAATATGTCAATACTACCCAAAGTGATCTATAGATTCAATGCAATCCAGATTAAAATTCCAACAGCCTTCTTTACAGAAATAGAAAAACCAATCCTCAACTTTATATGGAATGGCAAAAGGCCCCAAATGGCTAACACAATGCTGAAAGAGAAGAACAAAGTAGGAGGGCTCACACTTCCTGATTTTAAAACATACCATACAGCTATAGTAATCAAAGCAAACTGGTACTGGTATAACAACAGACTCATAGACCAATGGAATAGAATTGAGAGTCCAGAAATAAAACCACATATCTACAGTCAACTGATTTTTGACAAAGCTGTTAAGGTCATTCCATGGGGAAAGAAGTCTCTTCAATAAATGGTGCTGGTAAAATTCGATTTCCACATGCAGAAAAATGAAACAGAATCCATGTCTCACACCATACACAAGTAGGGGCAATGCTGTGAGGCCTAGCTTTCAACGATGGCTTATCTAATACAATAACAAAAGCACAAACAGCAAAATATGAAATAAATAAATGCAACTTCAAAGAAATTTTAAACTTTTGTTCATCAAAATACTTTACCAAAAAAGTGAAAAGACAAGCTACCGACCAGGAGAATATCTTTGGAAACCACATATCTGACAAGAATACAATAACCAAAATATATATACAACTTGGACTACTTAACAACAAAAAGACAAATAACCCGATCATAAAATGGGCAAAGGACATGAATGGACATTTCACCAAAGAGGACATTCAAATGGCCACCAGACACATGAAAAGATGCTCAGCATCATTAGCCATCTGAGAGATGCAAATCAAAACCATAATGAGATACCATTTCACTCCCACTAGGATGGCTATTTTTAGGATGGCTAAACCCCCTTGCAATCAAGTTGATTCCACCTCATAGTGACCCTATAGGAGAGTGCAGAACTGCCCCATAGGGTCTCCAAAGAGCAGCTGGTAGATTCAAACTGCCAACCTTTTGGTTAGCAGCCAAGCTCTTAACCACTGTGCCACCACGGCTCAAGTCAGAATCAACTCGAGCATATGGGTTATGATGGCTAAGTTAAAAAAAAAAAAAAAAAAAACAGAAAATAATAAATATTAGTGAGGATTTGGGGAAATTGGAACCTTTATCTATTGCTGGTGGTGATGCAAAATGGTACAGCTGTTGTGGAAAGCTGTGGTGGTTCTTAAAAAACTAAAAATAGAACTACCGCATGACCCAGCAATTCCACTTCTAGGTATATACCCAAAAGACTTGAAAACAGAGATTCAAAAAGAGATTTGTGTACCAATGTTCATTGCAGCACCATTCACAATAGCCAAAAGGTTTAAAAAATGCCAAAAGGTAGAAGCAACTTAAATGCCCATCAACAGATGAATGGCAGATTAACCAACCGTGATACATACATACAATGGAATACTTACTCATCCAGTAGGACAAATGAAGTCTTGATACATGCTGCAGTGTGGATAAAGCCTGAAGACATTATGCTGAGCGAAATAAGTCAATCACAAAAGGACAAATATTGTAGGATCTCGCCAACATAAAAGAACAAGAAATGGAAAATGTATACAGACCAAAGTTTATTAGTGGTTACCAAGTGTGAGAAGGAGGGGGGGGGAAGGAGGATGAAGAGTGATGAAAAAATTACATTGATTAAGGGTAGGATTACACAGTCGATTATTGTAAATACTGTCAATAAGTTGTACACCTGTAAAAAGTTGAATTGGCAAAAGTTGTATGTTAGATATATTTACAACAACAGAAAAAAGAGAGTAGCTGCTGAGGCTACTTATGTATACAACCAAACACCTCATGGGATTTGGTTCCTTGGTTTGGAGGTTTAGGGTCCTGGTTTCATGGGACATCCCAGTTAATTGGCCTAATAACGTGTTTAGTGCTTCTTTTCTACCTCCGAGTTCATTGCAAAGTGCCTGGGGTCTCAAAAGCTTGTGAATGGCCATCCAACGCACAATTGGTCTCTATTCACCTGGAGAAATAGGGGAAGAAGGAGAGTCAGGAATAGGAGGATATGGAATGTGTGGATAATTGCCTCCATGAACAACTGCCTCCTTTGCTCTGAGACCAGAAGAATTGGATGGTGCCCACTACCATTACTGAACATTTTAATCAAAGATTCCACAGAAGAATCCTGCCCTACAGGGTTTTCTAGGTTGTAATCTTTACAGGAGCAGATCAGCAGGTCTTTCTCCCACAAACTCACTGGGTGGATTCGAACCACCAACACTTAACCATTGCATCACCAGGGCTCTTGCCCAAAGAATAACAAGACCTTAAAATGACAGTTGACCCTTGAAGGCAGATACAGGAAAACAACAGAAATACAACAGAAGAACTCAAACAGTCTCAGGTCATCTAGCAGGGGCCAAAGAGACAGATATCTCAATAAGATCTACCCTTGTATTGACAGTGTAATTAGGTTGGTGCCTCCATGGACAACTGCCTCCTTTGCCATGAGACCAAAAGAACTGAATGGAGCCTCCCTACCATTACTGAACATTTTGATCAAAGGTCCCACAGAAGAATCCTGATCAAAAGGGGGAAAATGGGTAACAGAATTTCAAACTCTTCTAGACTCTAGACTTTCTGGAGCCATGGAGGCTGGATGAATCCCTGAAACTATTGCCCTGAGATAATCTTTAAACCTTTTAAACCAAAAATATTCCCCCTGAAACCGTCTTAACACTGAACAGTCGTTTAGTAGCTTAGCAAGTAAAAAAAGGTCTGCCTTGAGCATTATGCTCTTTTAAGAACTACCTGTATGGGATTAAATTGACAACAGCAACTTGAAAGATTAGATAAGAATCTTAGGGGGCAGTGAGTTTATGTTAATGAGGAAGAAACCCAGAAAAGAAGAGTGAGAATGGTTGCACAACTAGAAGAATGTAATCAATGTAACCATATTGTACATGTACAAACTGTTGAATTAGTGTATGTTTTGCTGTGTATATTCTCAGCAAGAACAACAACAAAATAAATAAAATTTAGGAATTAAAAAAAAGAGGAAATGAGGTTAGTTTGGAATAACTCACACTCAGTGAAGTCATTTTGCTTTCAACTGACCACGGCATTCCTTTCTAAATGCTCACCCACCATCTGCTTCTTGATCTATGCTGCACTTTTGTGAAGAATCTACCTCAAACTTACTTGTCTGGAGTTTCCAGAAACAATCTTTTTGCCCTTTATGAAAATCAGGATAGTCTTTGCCCAGTTCCTCATTCTGGCTACCTTCTCTTCTCCACATTACTTAAAAGTTACTGAGAGTGGCTTCCCAGTCCCCCTAGAAATTCTTTCCACACCTTGGGATGTGAGTCATTGGGCTGGAGACTTGGACCCACTTGAACCAGCTTCTTGCCCTCTTCCTATCTCTTCTCCTCACCTTTCTTGAGCTCTGAACCTGTCAGGACACCTTGGGTTGCAAGGAACAGAAACTTCAGGCTCAACTGGCTTAGACAATAAGGAAAATTGATTATCTCATAAAATGAGAAGTCCTGGGTAGAGGGGCTCCGGGACTGGTTATTTTGGTATGTTGGTTACATCTTCAAAGATGTCTCTCCACCTTTCAGCTCTGCCATCCTCAGGATGCCAATTTAACTCCCTCATGGACACAAATGGTTTTTGCAGTTCCAACTATCCCACACAAATACAATGGCCAGCAGTAAGATGGACTGTTGGTTCCATACACCTTATTTTAGAACCAAAGAAACATTTTTCAGAAACCCCAGGAGACCAGCCCTCACATCTAATTGGTCAGATGTGGGTCTCACACCCATTCAAATTCTTGTGCTTGGTTTCTACAAGAAATCATTTACCAAGGCATTTATGAGCACAACAGAATCACAACTCCAAGTTGAACATGAGGCATCCTGTTTGCATAATGATTCATCTTCTTCTTTCCTTGTCCTTTCTCTACCTTCTACTCTCTTCCCAGCTCTCTCCTACTTGCCTCCAAATTCCTGTTCGTGACTAACATGCAGAGGTTTTAACTAACTTATGTTTTTCTTTCCCCTTGGCCCCTGCTAGCTTATTTCTATAGGGTTTTACCTTCAATTCCAAACTGCTTATCTAGGCGTTTTCCTGAGAAAAAGTTCCCTTCCTAAGAAGACTTCTGGTGCAAGACATAAGAATTTTTTTAATTCATTCGTATAACTTTTTCATTTTATCTGGGCTTTTTTTTTTTTTTCCTCAGCTTTGAGTATTTTGATCAGGTAAGCAAGGCTGCTGTCACATATATTCTTCTTGGTTCTTATGACAGGCAATACACCCATATCATCCTCTGTTAATCATAAGCCATCACTGTTTGTAAGGGGACCCGATTCCTTCCGGTATAAAGCCCCAATTTCAGGAGAAAAAAATAAGAGGGAGGAAGTAGAGATGAAAATGCCTGTGTGCCCTCAAGTTGTTCAGTTTTTTTGTTTTTGTTTTTTCTTTTTTTATTGTACTTTAGATGGAGGTTTATAGAACAAAGTAGTTTCTCATTAAACAGTACACATACTGTTTTATGACATTGGTTAACAACCCCACAACATGTCAACATTCTTCCTTCTCAAACTTGGGTTCCCTATTACCAGCTTTCCTGTCCCCTCCTGCCTTCTAGTCCTTGCCCCTGGGCTGGTGTGCCCCTTTAGTCTCATTTTGTTTTATACGCTCAAGTTGTTCAGTTTTTTATCTACAGAATTAAAAATTCCAATAGCTGTGGTGGTCCAGACCTCTGCTCACTATATCAATATTTCCAGGGGATTCAGAAAAACCAGGTAGCAACTGGTTGCGATGGTAAAGGTTGTGAGTCAACTTGCCTGGGCCATGATTCCAGTGGTTTGGCAGTTATGATGTAGTTTGGCAGTTGTGTAATGATGTAACCACCTCCATGATGAGATCTGATATAATGTGATCACCTCCATGATGGTATCTGCTGTGAGTAGCCAATTAGTTGAAAGGGAGCCTCTTTGGGGGGTGTGGCCTGCATCCAATATATGTGGACTTTCTGGCAAAGCTTACTGGCTTTTGCTCT
Source organism: Elephas maximus indicus (assembly GCF_024166365.1). Classification (NCBI taxonomy): domain Eukaryota; kingdom Metazoa; phylum Chordata; class Mammalia; order Proboscidea; family Elephantidae; genus Elephas; species Elephas maximus. Next base: position 37,369,373 of record NC_064837.1, on the reverse strand, counting down.
CTCTGGCTCCTGCTGCTGGTTCCTGTTGGTCTGACCTTCAATTCTCTGAACTTGAGTTAGCAGCTTACCTGCTGCCTTGCCTGCTGATCTTGGGATTCGTCAGCCTCCACAGCCTGTGAGCCTGAGGCCTGCTGTCTGACCTGCCAATCTTGGGCTCACCAGCCTCTGCAGCTACATGAGTCAACAGAAGCCTCCAGCCTGACCCACAGGCTTGGGACTTTCCAGCCTCTACAACTGCGTGAGCCATTTCCTTGATATAAATCTCTCTATATATTATTTACATGCTTTACTGGTTTTGCTTCTCCAGAGAACCCAGCCTAAGACACTGGTGGTTCTGATGGCTCTTGGCTGGTTCTTCACCTGGTACACAAGTCCAAGACAGAATACTTTCTAATTAAGTCATGTCAGCTCTACTCACAGAAATTTCCACATCATATCTCAGGAGGAATAGCAATCATCACCATGCTGCAGCTCTCCTTCCTTGGAACAATGAGTAGATTCTTTCTTCATTTCTGTTAATGTGATGGTGGGTGAACCTTGAACTGGGATTTCTTGAGAACATCTAGAATTGCCTTCTTTGATGCTGTGCCCTGGTGTAAGAGGTCCTGGTAGAAAGGCAATCTAAGGCTGAACTGAAGAGTAATCAGATTTCATCCTAATAGTCAAATGTGGTCAAGATCCAAAAACCCATCACCAAAGGCAGGCCAGGGGGTCAGTAATAGTTATACCCATTCATGAAGCGTAGCCAGAGTCATTCCAGAAAGAGATGGTTGGGCTGAGAAAGAAATCAGAAAGCTTAAGTCTGCAGGACTTTCTGATTTCTTTAAGGCTGCAAAGAAATGAGGACCCATAGACTGGCTACAAGGGCAGGGGATCAGGCTGGGGCAGCCCAGAAGAATCTTACCAAATCCTTTGCTTGCTGCCAGAGTGGATTTTTTATTGGCTAAGCATAGATGTCACAGCTTCTCTGTTCAAAGGATGCACCTCAGGGCCCTATCAGTAGAGGGGCCATGGGTCTGTGTAAAACATGTCCGGGGCAAAAACTGCTTCTCTTTCTCCCAGACCACCTTCTTATATTATCCTCATTCTTGACCTCTTTTTAGCAAAGTCCCAGCTTGATCCTAACATGTGTCTGTAGCTACGGACTCAGACATGTCTTCAGAATTCTCTGGGGTCCCACCGAGTGTATTTATTCACACAAGGAACTGGAGGACACTCTAACAGGAGGAGTAGTCCCTAAGCAAAGCCTTGTCCTCAGAGGAAGCGTGGTTCTGACCGTAGCATGGCATCTACCTCTTGCATTTGTCTCCTGGCCCAGCCTCTTTCAGAACCTAGGAAATGGCAAAGTGTGAGTAAAAATAAAGAGAGCTAATGTTGCTGAACTACTATAGGATTGGAGATTCTGTCACAAAGCATAACAAAAGCAGATCTGCCTTTTCTTCTCTTGGTACAGGACACAGCAGTATTTGCATATCCAGAAAGAGGATTCAAATGGAGGTATACGGTAGCAAGCCTCAAGATGGCCCCCAATATCCCCACCTTCTTGTATTCATACCCTTGACTAGTCTTCTCCCACACTGTATTGGGGTTGGTCTTCTCTCTCTCTCTCTTTCTCTCTCCCTCTGTCTTTCTCTCTCTCCCACCTACTCTGAGGAAAGCCAGCTGCCAGGTTATGATGACACTTATGAAGTCCAATAGAGAAGTCCATGTGGTGAGAAATTGAGGCCTCCAGCCAATAACCATGAGAATGAGCCATCTTGGAAGTGGTTTCTCTAGCCCTGGCCAACATCTTGACTGTGACCTCATGAGACACCCTGAGCCAGAATCATCCAGCTAAGCCACTTATGAATACTTGCCATCAGTAACTGGAGAAATAAAAAATGTTGTTTTAAGTTGCTAAGTTTTGGGGTAATTTGTTATACAGCAATAGATAACTAATACAGATTTTGGTACCATAAGTCAGGTGCTGCCGTAACAAATACCTAAAAATGCAGGAGTAGCTTTAGAACTAGGCAGTAAGCAGAAGGCAGAAAGATTTCAAGGGAAGTGTTAGTGAAAGCTTGAAGAGCTCCGACAAAACTGTTTGTAGATGCATGATGACCTTTGAGGAGGCTACAGTAAGGGCATAAAGGAAAGTGAAGAAAATCTAATTGGAAAGTGGAGAAAAGGCGTATCCTTGTTATACAGTGGTAGAAAATTTAGCAACACTGTCACCTTCAGTTACGTGGAAATAAGAAAATGTACTTAATGAACTGATCTAGTTACAGAGATTTCCAGGCTATGTGTTAAAGTTGCCACCTGGTTTCTTCTTGCCACTTGTAGTAAAATGTGAGAAGAGAGATAAACAAAAAGGACTGTTAAATATGAAGAAGCCAGGACTTGATAGTCTTGAAAATTTTCAGCCTCTCAAGATGACAAGCAATGCTAAAATTAAGAAATGGTTTCTAAGCAAAGATCGCTTCCAGGGCACTGCAAGGAGGATATGGTCAGAAGACGAAGCCAAGGATGTGGCAGTTAACTTCTTTATTAAGCCCTCAGAAAGCTCTACCATGGTATCTCAGAGCACTGTTCAGTCAGACAAAAAACGCTCTAGGCTGTTGGGGACCATGGTCTTGAGGAACATCTAGCTGAATTGGCATAACATAGTTTATAAAGAAACTGTTCTACGTTCTACTTCAGTGAGTAACATCTGGGGTCTTAAAAGCCTGTGAGCAGCCATCTAGGATACTCCACTGGTCTCACCCCTTCAGGAGCAAGGAAGAATGAAGAAAACTAAAGATATAAGGGAAAGATTAGTCCCAAGAACTAATGGACTACATCTACCACGGCCTCCACGAGACTGAGTCCAGTACAACTAGATGGTGCCTGGCTACCACTACTGACTGCTCTAACAGGGATCACAGTAAAGGGTCCAAGGCACAGCTGGAGAAGGATGTGGAGCAAGGTTCTGGATCAGGAAGAAAGAACAGACTTGCTGGCCTGACAGAGACTGGAGATACCCTGAGAGTATGGACCCCAGGTACCCTTTCAGCTCAGTAATGAGGCCACTCCTGAGGTTCACCCTTCAGCCAAAGATTAAAGAGGCCCATGGAACAAAACAAGACTAAAGGGGTGCACCAGCCCTGGAGCAGGCACTGGAAGGCAGGAAGGAACAGGAAAGCTGGCAATAGAGAGCCCAAGGTTGAGAAGGGAGAGTGTTGACATGTCGTGGAGTTGTTAACCAATGTCATAGAACAATGTGTGTACTAACTGTTTGATGAGAAACTAGCTTGTTCTGTAAACCTTCATCTAAAGTACAATAAAGAAAAAAAGAAAACTAATTGTGTACCTGAAAGATATTCTCAATTAAACAATAGAGTTTCTAAAAATCTTAAGGGTGTTATCCTTCAGCCATTTTAGCAGAAGCCCATGAGATTGTCTTAGAGGGATTCCTGGGTGTGGCTTTTGTCTAATGGTGTAAACCCCAATATGGTTCACAGGAGACTTAAAAAGTTTTTAAGAAAATTACATTTGCAGAAACACTAGCGGCTTAGATTTAAAGGGATAGAAAAAGTACAAAATGAAAAGAGATCTTTGGATCCCCCCAAAATTCTGGCATAAAGCAAGCTGAGAAAACTACACAGCTTCAAATAAGACTACCTCTCATTAAAAGAAAGAATGACTCAGAGAGCAGAGCCAAGACCCCACAGGCCAAAGCCCAGAGACATGAAGAATTATTCCTGGGCAGGAGTAAGACTGAGACTTAATCAACATTTGTCAAGCTATATTTTAGACTTACTATGAGCCAGAATCAACTTGACAGCAGTGGGTTTGGGTTTGGTTCTATGGACCAGTGACTCATTTGTGCCTGGTGTTTTTTTGTTTGTTTTGTTCTGTTCTGTTCCATTCTGTTCTGTTCTGTTTTTTAACATAAATGTCTATAGTGGTTATTCTATACCTGTCCCATCATTACATGTTGAGTGTGTGTGCTCATAGGTCTTCAAATTGCAGGGGAAAGATGTGGCAGTCTGCTTCTATTAAAGATTTACAGCCTTAGAAACCCTATGGGGCAGTTTTACTCTGTCCTAGAGGGTCTCTATGAGTGAGAATCAACTGAACGGCAGTGGGTTTGGTTTTTGGTTTGGTACTCAAATTGCTGAATTTAAGGAGTTACACCTGAGGAGCCTTATCTGGTCCTAATTTAGATGACAAGATTCTGGACTTCAAACTGATGCTGTGATGGAGGCCTTTGGGAGGAGGTGAATGTATTTTGCATGTGAGAGGAATATAGCTTGTGACTAGAAGGTGGTTTTAAAACGCCCACAGATTCTTTGGGACTTCTCTTCAGGAGTCAAAACCTAATTTGCCTCCCCTTGTGTGTGAGCTGGACTTAGGGACATGCTTTTAGTAAATAATGTGGAAGTGGTGGTGTACTACTTCAAATATTATACCATAAAAGACACTGCAGCTTCCTGCTTGCTTGTCCCCTTTTAGATCCCTGATCTGAGACAGCCAGCCATCATGTCATGAGAACACACAGGCAATCTGTGGGTGAGAAACAGAGGTCTCCTGCCCACACCCACGTGAGTAAGCTATTTTGGAAGTGGATTCTCCAGCCCCAGTCAAACCTTCAGATACTTGGCAACCCCTGCTGATATCCTAACTGCAATCTCATGAAAGACTCTGAGCCAGAACTACCCGGCTAAGCTGCTCCTGAATCCCTGGCCCATAGAAACTGTGAGATGATAAATGATGAGTACAGCTCCTTCCCCACTCTGCTGACCCACACTGGACATGTAGTATGAGAGAAATAAACCTTTATTGTCTTAAACCACTGAGATTTTAGTGTTTTTTCTTTAACTGCAGTATAACTTGGTCTCAGAGGAGCCCTAGTGGCACAGTGGTTAAGTGATCAGCTGCTAACTGAAAGGTTGGTGGATCAAACCCACCACCACTCCCTCGGAAGAAAGATGAGGCAGCCTGCTTCCATAAAGATTTACAGCCTTGGAAGCCTTATGTGGGCAGTTCTACTCTGTCCTATAGGGTCGCTTTAAGTAGGAATCGACTTGACAGTAACGGGTTTGGAACTGGTCTTGACTAATAGAAGCACTAGGCTTTACTTCATGTTAAAGTATAAATAAAGCCCTTATCCAGAGAACCACTGCAAAGTACCTGTGTTTCATAGGTGGCTGAGTAAGGTAACAGCCAGGCTTGGTTCCCTAATGGAAATTCACCATGCCCTGAATCTCTGTGTTCCTAGAAAAGTGTGTTTAATGAGAAGAGCTATTTATTTCCTAGTTGAGTGGTTCTCAGACTTCAGTAGGCATAAAATTCACCAGAGAGTTTGACAGTACACATTTTCAGGTTCTACCCCTAGAGGGTCAGCTTCAGGAGGTCAGGAAAGGGGCCTAGGAATCTGAGAGTTTAACAAGAGCCCCTGGAGATGCTGACGCAATTAATCTTCAGAGCACACTTTGGAAAATACTGGGCAACTACATAGCAGACAGCCTGCTGAGGAACAGTAGCTACCCGTACGGCAACATGGAGGCAACATAGCCCAGTGGTTAAGAGCATGGGTGTTGCCATCAGGCAGAACTGGGTGCGAATTCAGGCTCTGCCACTTATTAACTGTGTGACCCGCAACTAACCTCATTTCTCTGTGCCTCCATTTTCGCACCCATAAAATGGGGCTCTATTACTATCTGTCTCAGGATTATTGTGAAGATTCAATTGAATAGGGTATTTAAATCACTTGAAGTGCTGTCTGACACATTGTAAATGTTCAAGCCATGGGGCCTCCATTAATAGCAGCATGGTATTTCAGAAAAGCATGAAATGAGGAGTTAGAGAGAGTCACGATCAAATTCCACCACATGGGGTTACTGGGAGGAATAAGTAAAATAAAGGGGCGTGATGTGCCCAGCACATAGTAAACACCCCATAACTGTTCGCTCCCTTAATGTCCACCCACTCTCTCTAACAATGTTGGTATAGTTCGTCCACACAGGTTGCCTCTATTAGACCCCTTCTCTGTTTCCAGGTATTCAAACTACTTGGACGCAAACAGCACGTATAATAGTCTGCTCTTGGTTCCATGTCTTTCTATGCCATTTCTGCATTAAGTAGCAACATAAAGACACACGATAGCATATGGAAGATAAAAAGGAGCCTAGAGGCCATCTAGTCCAACAACCCCCCCACCACCACCACACCACCTCCCATTTTACAAAAGGGAAAATCGAAGTCCTGAAAGGTCAAGAGATGTGAAAACGCCCTATGTCTAGCGAGTGGCCATGCCAGACCTTGAACTCTGTTCTCTCAACTCCAGCCTTTGTGCTTTCCTTTCTAGCAGTACAGTACTCTACTTGGTGTTCACCCACACTTTGGCCACAGCCCAAAAGAAACCAGGCATGGAGGAAGGGATCGCTTTAATTAACACAGCAGGAGGCATGGGCTAGGGTGGGGTGGGGTAAGAAGAGGGAGTTCCAGGCCACTGCCTGTGCCAGGCTCCAAGTTCCAAACGTTCTTTGTCGTAGGGACCCATCCACATGACATTCGTCACTACAGCAGAGGCTGGAGAACACACTCCAGCTGGGAGAGGGTTAGAAACTTCCTGGAGTCAGGCCTCACTCTGCTGGGGACTGACGAGGAAACCAACTTGAAGGGTCAATGGTGTAGTGAATAGCTCATCAGACAAAGATTCCTTTAAAACCTTGAGTCTGCCACTGACTTTCTCTATGATCTTGAGCCCACCCCTTAATCTCTGAGAGCCTCAGTTTCCCCATTTATACTAAAAATAATAACTCTGCTAGTCTACCTAGTCAAAGTTGGAAGAAATCTCAAAGAGAGGTTTCTATTTTGATGGATGAGGTCCTGGGCAGCACAAACAGTTTGCATTCGACTACGAACCTAATAGCTGGTGGTTTGAACATATCCAGCAGCTCCACAGGAGAAAGACCTGGTAATCTGCTTCCGTAAAGATTACAGCCCAAAAAAACCCTGTGGAGCAGTTCCACCCAGTAACACATGGAGTGGCCATGAGCTGGAATCGACTCAACAGCAACAGTTTTGTTTGTTTTTCCTTTTTAATTTGGAGAGATAAGGAGATAAAGAGCTCACAAGCTTATTTGTATGAGATTCTAGACACATGTGAGATAACAGTGAAAAGTGATTTGCACGTGCTGGTTTATAAGAATCAAGCTGAATGAAATTAGCCAACCACACGCAGCTTAGTAAGAATTCAGAGGCCGGTTACATTTCCACAGCATTCATCTTGAGGTCTGTGAGACTCTTGAAGACAGAGGAAAAATGTTCTCAATTCTTTGTCAAGAGAATTACATCAATACATGTTCCGGATGAAGACACCCAGGATACAGAACAGCAACAGCCAGCAGACTGGGAACCCTGGGGCTTCAAGTCTCAGTGATATACACAGAGCTCCAGGAAGAAGGCTGGCGTCCAGGGCCAGGAGCAGATGGAAGGAGGAGAGGGAGCTTGGCAAGCCCTGGAGATTCATCCCAAACATCCGGAACCCATTGCTCTGGCAGGGCACCCAGCTCCACAGACATGCTGAGCGGAAGACGGTGGGGCTTTGTTTTATTTTTGGATTTTGCCAAATCAAAAGAATTTGGAAAATTGTGGGAACTGTTGCACTGAAACCCAGACTCTGTCAGGTTGGCGCAAGCCTATTTATAAGTAACTCAGCCTGAAGCAAGAAGGAACCACAAGCGTGCATCCACGCGTGCGAGCGCGCAGATGCGCGCGCGCGCGCACACACACACATATCACCCATATCGGCCAGTGGCGACAGGAGACCTGAGCTTCCCTTGTTGATTCCTGAGAAGGTGGCCAAGGCATTTGGGCTCCTGGCCAGCATTCATTTATCCATTTACTCAAATATTTACTGAGTGCCTACGCGCCAGGCATTGTGATAAGTTCTGGGATAACATGGGGAGCACAGCAGAGGTCCCTCGCCTCATGATACTAATGTTCTAGGGGGCTACCCTATGTATGCAAGTCCCACACCCTTTTTATACAAGCCTAAGTAAGCAGGGAAGAATGGAAGATGGATTAGGGAAAAGATTGTTAGGGAAGAAGGGCAAGGGGTAGGAAGATACATAGCAGATCCTGGTGACTGTCTACCCAACTGCCGTTCACACTTCCCTCTTTTGTTCCTGCTCAGGTAACGGTCAGGGATCCCTTGATCTTGAGGAGGCAAGTCGCCTTCCCCAGTCCCAGGGTTTATATCAAGACAGGTCTAAACCAGTCATGGTAATTTCATTACCCTTGGCCAGTAATCGGCATAAGGCAAACATGTAACCAAAGTCCCTGGGTGGTGCAAATGGTTAGTGTGTTCAGCTGTTAACCAAAAGGCTGGAGGTTCGAGTCGACCCAGAGGTACATCTGAAGACCTGGTGATCTACTTCCGAAAAATCAGACATACATGAGGTCATCATGAGTTAGGGTCGCTGTGAGATGGAGTTGACTCAATGGCAACTAGTTTGTTTGTATGTTTGTTCGTTTTTTGTAACCAATTCTGGCTAAATAGCTGTAAGAAGTCTTCTGGGGACGATTTGCTTTCCCAAATAGAAAGACGAAACCCTTCCCCCCTCCTCCTCCCTACCCCCCCCCATCCCCTTGCTTCCTAATGGAACATGAACAAATATGCCTGGAGTTGTAGAAGTCATTTAAAACTATGAGGTAACAATGGCAGGACTGAAAGAAAGAGCTTGAGTATTCGACATCACTGAGCCACTGCACTAGAGCTGGGCTGCCTCCCTTTAGACACTTGCCATGTGAAGCGGGGGAAATGGCCTATTTGTTGAGGCTGCTTTTAATTGGATTGGGTTTTCTGTTGCTTTCAGCTGCTTGCATTCCTAAAGGGTAAGAAAGAGAATGTTATCAGTATCACCAGGAGAAAGCCAGGTTGCTGAGGATAAGTGGACTCCAACCCCAGGGAAGGCCACTGGAAAATCCAGGTAATGAGGAACTCCAAGCTTCTTTAAATATGCTAGTCTTCTTCGTAGTGTCTGCTTTACTAGATGCTGAGAGTATGGTGGGAGATCACCCCTTCTCCATGATGGAATTTAGCATGAAAACTCCTTTCTATAGAGGACTTATGAATCATTTCCACCCCAATTTCTTGGGCACCTGCTCACTTCTGCTTTTCCGTGTAACTTGATATTATAATTGCATTTGGAGGAATCAGTAAGATGGAAAAGAGAGAAGGATGCTATTTAAAAGTTGCTGTTGGTCATGGTTGGTAACAGGAGCACTCAGCTCCTGCGTTTTACCTTAAAAAAAAAAATTTACCTTAGCCAGTTCCTATCTGTGTAATACTAAGCTACTTAACCTACATATGCCTCACTTTTCTCATCTGTAACCAAAACCAACCCACTGCCATCCAGTCGATTCCGACTCAAAGCGGCCCTACAGGACAGAGTAGAACCGCCCCACCGGAGTTCCAAGGCTGTAAATCTTTCCAGAAGCAGACTACCACAGTCTGTTTCCCACAGAGCAGCTGGTGGGTTCAAACCGCAGACTTTCAGTTAGCAGCCGAGCACTTTAACCACTGCGCCACCAGGGCTCCTTTCTCATCTGTAAAATGGGGGTTAACTAGCTTCTACTTCATAGCGCTATTTTGAGGATTAAATGAATGAATTCATTTAAAACTCTTGGAAAAAGTGCCCAGCATATAGTAAACTCTTGAGAAATAGTAGCTAATATTGTTCCCATTATTTCACTGATTCTGAGAGGCACATGGTTTCACATTTTTAACATCACCGAAATCATGACGTGTCTTTCAACGGGTGGTGTGTCATAGGTAGCTGGCAGCCTTTTTTGTTGCCTGGTAATATACCACTTTCTAATTTTACAATCTGTAGTGTCTTAGATTCAGTGACATGCAGAATTATCATTATTACCACTGCCAATCTCCTTGTTTCGAAAAGGACCACTTGAGTTATACCCATAGATATAAAGATATATAAAGCAAGTAGACCCCTCACTGTCTCTGGGGAAGGAGTTTGAGAGGCTTACCAAACCCCACCCTTGTGTATGGAACTGAAAGTCTCTGGTGAACAGATGCACAAATTTGCACAGGGGGCCAGCAGGTCCTGGGAGGAGAGAGATGGGGACCTAGGCCTTTTTCAATTCAAGGTTACTCAAACATCTGATGAACTGAGGTTGTACAGTGAGGTCACCTGACCAGAAAGGACACTAAGGGCCTCCTAAAAAGGAGTTCTCCAATGGGAGAGTGGAGGAAGATTTGTGACCCAACTAAAGTCAGTTGACACTGTCCCAGGAGGAGGCAGCTCTGGCATCTTATATGGCAGAGGTGGGCTTCAGGGCAGCAGGGGCCTCCACCAGCCTCCACGTAGCACACCTACATCTAATAAAATCCCCATAGGGCTGGATCTGATACAAATAGGCAGTTGGGGGATTGCAGCTAGTTTTAATTTGAATACAAAACAAACCTGGCCTTTTGAGCCCAAACCAGTACAGTGAGTCTTATGCTAAATTGTTATTAGTAACGAATAGTTATTATTAATAATATGACATCATTACTAGCAGCAGTCAATATGCATCAAGTGCCTACTATGTGCCAAGCACTGGGCTATGCCTCTGCACCATGTATACGTTATCACGTTTAATCCTCACAACAGCCCTGTATAACACTGATTCATTTGACAGGTGAGGAAATGAGACCAGAGAGGTCAATTAACTTATTTACAGTCACACAGCTGGCAAGCAGCAGAGCTCAGGTTCACGCCTTGCTTGTCTGACTCCAGAACCTGGGCTGGCCCCTATTCATGATATAAAAAAGGGTTTTCTTTTTTAATCACCGAGTTCCAGTTGATCCCTGACTACATAGACTGCTGGGTGGCGTGACTTCTTCTGCCTGTAAAAGCTCCGTCACTTGTCTTTAGATCAACAAACATTATCAAGGGTTTGCTGTATACTGAGCCCTGGTGGCACAGTGGTTAAGAGCTTGGCTGCTAACCAAAAGATCAGCAGTTCGAATCTACCCATCGTTCCTTGGAAACCCCATGGGCAGTTCAACTCTGTCCTATAGGGTCACTATGAGTCCAACAGCCACGGGTTTGGTTTTGGGTTTTGCTGTATCATATGTTCTCTGCCTCAATGTTCCTTTCCCAGATAATCCTCCTTTGGTGGTTACATTATTCTTGTATTCTTTAAAATAGTAAAATTCTCCATGAACATTGGTTTCCAAGTATCTGAAGACCCCAGAATTTTAGACCTCAGATGAACTTCAGAGGAAACTGAGCCCAAACTCTTCATTTTCCAAGTGAGCACGTGTGACCCAAAGATGTTCAGGAACTTTCCTGGAGCCACACAGCCAGTTAATAGCACAACCGAAGCTTGAATCAGGTCTTCTGATTCCAGTGGTACAGTGGCATTTGTGCTACGCCTTGAAGGTATGACGGTGACGATAATAATGATTCCAGCCCCTATGCTGTGACAGGCATTGTACGACTCACTTTATATACATCATTTTACTTAATGATCACAATAGCCCAGTGTTATGGGTATTATTATCCACTGATACAGACAAAGAAACTGAGGCTCAGAGGTGAGGTTATGTACTCAAGCTTACATAGCTAGTTGGTGGGTGGAACCAGTGTTTAAACCCACGCCTGGATCCCAATCCATGCTCCTTTGGTTTCCCTATGCTCTAGTTCCACTGAGCCATGAGCACCCTGGTGGAAGGCAGTTCTATGGCTAAGAGCCAAGGTTTCAAACCAAGTCAAGGTTGTGGACCCTCCAGACCAGCCCTGAGTACCAAGGGCTGCCAGGAGTGACAGTATGAAGAAAGGAAAAAAGCAAAAGACAAACAATGGCTGCCCAATGTTGCCATTGTCTGAGTTGGAGAGTTCTAGTTCTGTCTGTTAGTAAGCCAGGACTCTTTGTTTTGTTCTTCACCTTCAAGCTCTACATCCCTTTATCGGTAAAATAGCCTTGCAGACAAGTACAAACTGTGCCAGCCCACCCTCCCCTCCGGCTGCAAAGGAAATGAACTTGGCACTTGCAGTCCTCTCCTGGCAGGAATCACAATTCAGCCCCAAGGGACTAGGGCAAGGCTGGGTGTCAGGCTGAGAGGCTGTTGTCTGGAGCCTTGAGAGAGGAAAAAGGGAAGCTGCCTACGGGAGAAAGGTGAGCAGGCTGGCCCTGGCCCAAGAATGACAGAAGAGGCCCCTTGCTCGGGCTGCCCCATCTCCCCTTCCCTGGCCCATGAACAATGACGAGGGCTGTCAGGAAGTGACACTGAAACGCCAGTCCTCTTGTACCTCGTTCAGCCTCTGGCAAAAGGAGGTTCCCGGAGGGAATATTTTTAGTTTGACAAATGAAAGCCTGGGACCGAGGACAGGGGGGATTAAAGGAGCTCTTCTCTGACACTGCTGGAGACGGGGAGATGATGAGTCAGATACAGAGGGCTTAGGCACGACTTCTCAAGCCGTTCCCCAAGCATGAGCAGAAGCCAGCGGCTGGAATTCCTGCTCCACGGCCGCCACTGCGCTCGCTCGCTAGCTCGGCTCGCTGGCTCGCTCCTCGGGAGGAGGGGCCGGCTGCAGCAGCGCCTCTCCTTCGTCTTCCCCTTGGCACATTGTTGGACAGCAGCTTCGGAAGATCAAAGCAGCCGCTTGCGTAGCTTTTCAGAACTGGGAGTCAGGAGGCCTGGGTTCAAGTCCAGACTTCCCCATTTGCTGGCTGTGTGATGTTGGGTGTCCTTATTTCTCTCTATGCCTCAGTTTCCTCATCTATGAATTAGGGATATTATAACACTTCCTTCAAAATTAAGATTATTGGTCAGCACACCTCAAAAGAGGCCACCACTCGGCTGTCAGTGGAGGCTTGCGTGTCGCTGTGATGGTGAACAGGTTTCAGTGGAGTTTCCAGACTAAGACAGACTAGGAAGGAAGGCCTGGTGATCTACTTCTGAAAATCGGCCAGTGAAAACCCTGTGGATCACATGGTCTGATCCTGTTGTGTATGAGGTTGCCATGAGTCGGGGCCAATTCGACAGCAGCTAACAACTTTTAAAATACACAGTGCTGTGGAAACATCGTTTTTCAGTATTAGTCTCACCACCTATATACAGATGGGGTCCACTGTCATAAAAATAACCAACATACATTCAATGCTTTCTATGTACCAGCCTTGTGCTAACTGCTCTCTCATTTGACTCTTTCAGCACCTCTGTGAAGCAGATCTCATCATCCCCATTTTTCAGACAAGAAGCTGAGACTCAGAGAGGCTACATGGCTTGCCTAAGGTCACAGACCTACCTAATGGTAGGTTGGTATTAGAATCAGCTCTCTTTAATCCTAAGGCCCAAGTCTCGAATCCCTATGCTGGTGACCTGGCTAGACCTGTGTCTAGCCTGACCAACCCCAGAACAGGTCAGTCCAGTGCCGTCAAAATCCTCTGCCCGGTGGGGGCTGCTCTGCCAGGGCCCCAGCGCACTGGCGGGAGAACGTCTCTTATCAAAAGCCACAAGTGACGGTAAGATCAAGGCAGTCCGTGGAGCCAGGTGCCAGTCAGGGAGCCAGCAGGGAAAGGAACAGGCTGCCAGCCTGTGGAGAAGGGCCAGAGCAGATACAGAAACCGGAGCCCAGAGCCAGGGCTCAGCCTCAGAGCAGAAGGTAGCAGCGCAAGGGAAGCTGCCCCCGCCCCCCAATCCCGGGCCAGTGCTTGAGCCCTTGGCAGCTGTCCTCATGGTGATACCGTGGGTGCCCGGGAGGGTAGGTGAGTTTAAAAACTCCAATCCCCTCATTCGGTGGGAAGAGAGCGTGAGACCACTACCGGTGGGCAGAGACGCTGATTTCTCACTCTCCAGACAGCTGGCCGGGGTGGGTGCTCCTGGGGACTCAGTGCAAAGTCACCAAGTGAATTCTACCCAAGCTATGTAAAGCTGGAATGAGCAAGCCACCCCACAAGCCACATGCAGCCCACCAAGTGTCACTGGATGTTAAAGGCTGTCAGTGTGTGCTGCTTCCAAAACGGCTCATGCTGATGTTTAGTTTCAAAAATTAGTGTAATTTCACTCATTAATTGAACTCATTAACACCCTTCTCCTAAAGGAGGAGCACTAAGTCCCGAGAACTCACTTTCAGGTCCACTGTTTGGTTCTTTTCTTTTTTAATTTGCCCTCAGGAAGGAAAGAAGGGTAAGAGGGAAGGAGGAGGGGAGAGAGAGAGAAAGGAAAGGAAGAAGGGAGAGAGGGCGGAAGGAAGACAGCCATAGCCTAGGCCCTTCCGAAACCAAAAAACCAAACCCGCTGCCATCAAGGCAACTGTGACTCACAGCAACCCTAGAGGACAGAGTAGAACTTCCCGTAGGGTTTCCAAGGAGCAGCTGGTGGATTCAAACTCCCAGCCTTTTGGTTAGCAGCCGAGCTCTTGACCACTGCACCACCAGGTCCCTGCCTAGGCCCCGGAAGACTCTATATTGGATGCTATTGCTTCCCGTTCTCCAGTCTAATCCTGTGGGGCTGAAGGCTTGGGGTGGGGGACAGGGAATACATCGGTCACCCATATGGCTGCCCCTGAAGCAGGAGCTGAGAGATAGAGAGTCCCTGGGTCTTGGAAATGGTTAAGCACTTGGCTGCTAACCGAAAAGTTGGCACTTCAAACCTACCCAGAGTTTCTTCAGGAGAAAGGCCTGGCAATCTGCTTCCAAAAGGCCACAGCCATGAAATCCCTATGGAGTACAGTTCTACTATGACACGCATGGGGTCGTCGTAAGTCGGAATCAACTCAACAGCACTTAGTTATAAGAGATACAGTTTCTCCTAAAAGGCACGCCCCATGGTTGGCATGTGGGGGACACCCTGCCACCTTCCACTGAGGTTCTTCCCAGGTCTCAGCCTGTCCCTATTCTTGCAGGTGGAGTCAAAAGAGCACGGCTGGGATTCGGATCACTGCCACTGACTGGCTGCTCTGTCTTAAACAAGGACCCTCTTGGATTCCTTATCTGTAAATGGCGATCTAAATCATACTAACCTTACAGGTTGTGACGAAGAGTCAATGAGATCATCACAAGAGAGCCTGGAACATAAACTCTCAGTACCCACAAGCTCTTATTATTACTACCACTGTTATTACTACCCAGAGTTGAATAGAATTGGCTCTCTCCCCATTTCCTTCACTTGGGCAAGTTTCTTACCTCGCCCCCACAAACCAAGTAGCTCCTAACCCCCATCTCACAGAGTTCAAGGAGTCAATGTGTTAAGTAGCCAGAGAGCTCAAGCAGTACTTGGTATACACTTGATATCCAACAAATGCTGGTTTTCTTTCTCCCCTTCATCCTTTGTGGGGAGCTCTGTGGGTGTTTTCCTAAGGAGCCAGTCTCCTCCCCACATTGTACCTCTAGGAGACCCCTATAACAGGCTCAGTCTTCATGTCTTCGGTCTAATCACTGACTGAAAACTCATCCCCAACAAGTTGTAAGGTGGAAGAGCAGACAGGAATCACCAGACCAGCTGGCCTCTTAGTTTATAGATGGGGGAAACTAAGGCCCAAAGACAAGAGATGATCTACCCAAATGAGAGGTCATCCCAGAAACAAGGCCCCACCTCTCCTGATTGACCTCCACACTTTATTTGCCTTCAATGGAATTCTCCATTCATTTCTCACACAGGTGCTTTGGCAAACCCTTGACACATTCATGCTCTGGTTCCCCTTTTCCCAGTCTTCAAACACACACGTGCATGCACACATGTGCATATACACATACATCACATGTCCTCCCAAGACCATCCTTTGAAGACTTAAAGGGCCTTGAGGCAAACTGGAGAGGGAAGCAAAGCTCCAGAGACCACAGGAGAACAACATGTAGACCCACGGCATGGCCTCCTCACAGAGTGGAGCCCCAGCTCAGCCGCAGCAACAGTGCCTCAAGAGTCACTAGGGAAGGGAGACTCCAAGCCATGATGTCATGTAAATGGTGGGTGTTTGTGGGCCTTAAAATCAAAAGGGGTTTAGACCAGTGTTCTGGAGCTGTGACACCCGGCCCTGGGGGTCTTAGAGCAGGCCACCTGCCCTGCATGAGAACAGTTTGCCAGGGGACTAACAAGAGAAGTGAATTTTAAAATTTAACATTGTTACAAACAATTGGCTCTGATTTCAAAGGCTGGCAAGCCCGCCCCTGAGCCCACACCCACACAGGCCCAGCCTACCCCACTGGGACAACTAACCAGTGACATCAGAGTCTGCCCAGGGGAAGACTCTGGTGAATTAGCACTATCTACAGAGGAGCAGGATGGGGTTACAGCCTCAACAATTGGGGAGAAGGCAGGACTCCTCCCTGGCTTAGCTCATATTCCTGATCGCTTGTCAAAATGCACAGGCCCAGGACTGCTGGTCTTGACAGCAAAACTCTTGCCTCCTACATCAGAGTGGGGTCCCAAGCCCTGCAGAGGGGTTGTTGGCCTCCAGGGGGAAGACAGTCGGTTCCCAGCCAAGAGCCCTTTCAATCCCACCTGCCAAAATAGCTCATAAAACTTCCCTCTTCTTAGTCTCTCTCTCTCTCTCTCTCTCTTGCTGTCTGTCCTTCCACTGCTCTGATTCAGGCTTTATCCCCTCTACAGTGCATTAAGACATTGTTACATCCTCCGGCTGCCCCCTCTCCCTCCAATACAAGGGCCCCCAACTTGGGGTGAATGACTAGATGATGCCCAGGTCCCATCCTGTCTGATTTACTCGGTCGGGAGAAGAACCTTGACACTAGTATTTTTTAAGGCACCCCAGGAGACACTAATTTTCAGCCAGGAGGGAGAGCCCTGCTGCAGCCCAAGCACTCTTTCCAAAACACAAGTCTGTTCCCATCTCCAAAAGGGGTAACCGACAAACTAGTTGTCATCAAGTCAGCTCCAACTCCTGGCGACCCCATGTGTGTCACAGTAGAACTGCATTCCACAGGGTTTCCAATAACTGACTTTTCAAAAGTAGATTGCCAGAACTTTCTTCCGAGGTGCTTCTAGGTAGACTCAAACTTCCAACCTTCCAGTGAGCAGCCAAGCTCATTAACGGTTTGCATCACTGTCATGGATTGAATTGCGTTCCCCAAAAATACGTGTCAACTTGGTTAGGCCATGATTCCCACTACTGTGTGGTTGTCCTCCATTTTGTGATGGTAATTTTATGTTAAAGAGGATTAGGGTGGGATTGTAACACCTTACTAAGGTCCCATCCTTAAGCCAACGTAAAGGGAGTTTCCCTGGGGTGTGACCTGCACCACCTTTTATCTTACAAGAGATAAAAGGAAAGGGAAGTGAGCAGAAAGGGGAGACCTTATACCACCAAGAAAGCAGTGCCGGGAGCAGAGCGCATCCTTCGGACCTGGGGTTCCTGCGCGGAGAACCTCCTAGTCCAGGAGAAGATTGATGACAAGGACCTTCTTCCAGAGCTGACAGAGATAGAAAGCCTTCCTCTAGAGCCGATGCCCTGAATTTGGACTTCTAGCCTACTAGACTGTGAGAAAATAAATTTCTCTTTGTTAAAGCCATCCGCTTGTGGTATTTCTGTTATAGCAGCACTAGATGACTAAGACAATCACCCAGGGACTTCAGCCAGGGTACAAACTCCTTAATGATCGGACCCAGTCCTTTCTTTCTTGCCCTATCTTCTTTCACTCCTTACCCTCTAGTCATTGACATGGATTTTCATTTTTTTTTTAAGCAAACCACCTCTTTCAATTTTCCCTCTAGGACTGTTCCTTCTGCCCGGAATACCCATCCCCTGCATCACCATAGACCTGGAAATTCTTTTTCTTGACCTTCAAAGCCCAACATCTATGTCACCTCTTCTCGGAAAACTTCCCTCATGCCCCACACAATATTAATTGCTTCCTAATGATAGTTGAAGGAGCCCTGGTGATACAATGGTTAAGCATTGATTCAAACCCACCAGCAGTTCCTCGGGAGAAAAGACCTGGTGATCTGCTCCTGTAAAGATTACAGCCTAGGAAACCCTATGGGGGCAGTTCTTCTCTGATCTATAAGGTCACTATAAGTCGGAACTGATTCAATGGCACACAACAACCACAGTGGTAGTTGAAGACAATGTTTCAGTGGAGTTTACCACGTGGTAGGCACTGTTTTACATTATTGATTCATCTAATCTGCACAACAACCCTTCAAGGTAGGTGTTCTTAGCATCCACATTTTACAGATGAAAAAACAGGCATGAGAGGTGTGAAGTACCTTGCTCAAGAGCACACAGCTAGTGAGCAGCCAAGGAGGTATTGAACCTAAGCAGTCTGACTCCAGAATTCCCTGCGCTACAGACAGTCACTTAGAGCCTGGTGCTGTTTCTCTAATTATATACCCATCTCATCCACTTAACTCAGAGCTCCTTGAGTAGCAGAAACTGTATCTTATTATTGTAAGTATTACTAGCAGATAACTATATTAACAGGAGTAATTATAATAGCTCTAACACATGGAGCACCCTCTCTGTGCTCCGTGCTTGTCATAATCACCTTCTCCAAAACTCAACAAACACATCGTAATGTGTATCATCTTTATAGCTAGTCCTCTGAGCCTCCGTGAGGGGAAAGCAGCTGGACAAAGGTCACACCTGGCTCTACCTTTGCTCCCCAGCACTTAGCACAGTCAAGACACAAAGTCAAGACCCAACGAGGTTGAATTAAGTGGAATGTCTCATTCATAGTCCTCTACCTAGACTTCTAAGATTACAACTCAGTCATCTAGGATTACAACTTACTAATAACTAACAGCTATTCTGTTCCTAGGTTCCTAGGTGGCACAAACAGTTTGTGCTGGACTACTAACCTAAAGGTTGGCAGTTTTAATCCTCCTGGCAGTGCTTCGAAAGAAAGGCCTGGTGGTGATCTGCTTCTATAAAGATTACAGCCAACAAAACCCTAGGGGGCTGTCCTACTCTGTCATATGGGGTCACTATGAACCGGAATCAACGGCACCTCACAACAACTATGCCCCAGGAACAGTGCTGGGGCTTCGTAGTCATTGACTCATTCCCTCAAGGCAGGGCCCATTGTTTGCCCATTTTTCAGATGTCACATGGGAGACTTAGAAGGTTGCATCACATGCCCAGGTCATGGAGCTGGGCAGGGACAGAGACAGTGTTGGAGACGAGGCTGGCCGTGCTGTGCTCCCTTGCCCTCTTCTAAGCTGCCTCCTGGGAGTGGAAACCCAGAGGCAGAGGCGTGAGCCAGGCTGGCAGAGGAGGGAGGAGCTGGGAGGCACATTCCATCCTATACAATTTTCTCAGACATTTCTGCAGATTGCTCAGTCCCTGTAGGATCAGATTGTCTCCAATGCAAAGGATGAAACAGACCGTCCAGTTGTTCCCAGTGACATCTTATTTCTGCTCCTTTCAGGCCCCTGCACAGGCCCCGGTGCATTCCTGCTGACGTCACCCAGCTGTGCTCCCTCATCTCCCAGAGGAAGGGGGGAGGGACGGGTGGGGCCCGGAGGGATGACACTGAGACAGCCGCCTCTTGGCGCCTGAAGGAATGCGCTCCCGGCCTGGCCCCACGGTTGAGTTTGGGGAAGGTCCCCAAGCAGGGTCACTTCCTCCTGATCAGAAGGTGGACGCCAGAGGCCTGAGATACCCAGGCTAGAGATGAAAAATAATCCAATTGAATAAATAAATCACCAAAGAGAGCAGCAACCACCGTCTGCCAAGAAATTTAATCCTAAGTGTGGAGAAAGAGTTGGTGGGGGTGGGGGGACAGGGAGGACTGAGGTTCTGAAAAGATTTAATTGGTGATAGGGCCCTAAGAATATGTAAATAGTCTCTTGGTTTCTGTCCTAAAAGGAGAAACAGATGCCAAGGACTCCAGGCTGGGTTTTCATAGGAAAATCACTAAGACCCCTAGAATGCCATTGAAAATGTATATAATTTGATTGTTATCTCCTGTGAGGGAGGGCTCCTTTTGAGAGGTTTCCCTTTACATCACCCCCTCCATTGTAAGACCCAAGGCGCCATTATTTCTACCCTCTTGTTCCAAAGCCTTTACGGTTAGCTGGCTTAAGATGGCTGAGATCTGGGGAGTTCAGTGTGGGGGTCTGCTCGCCTAGGGTCTCAAAGCCTGTGGCCATTACTTTAACTTAGAAATGATCTTTAAAATAAGCTCAACAATTTCCAAGTCCAGCCTCTGCTAAGAAACCTCCAATGACAAGGAATCAGCCCCTGTTCCTCCCTAGGCAGCCAATCCTATTATTTTGGACAATATTGACTCTTAGAATGCTCCCTCACAGCTTGAACTAAAGTTTGTCTCTGTGAAGCTTCCTATGCTCTGCGGTTTCAGACACTTTGGACTCTTTAACAGAAAAGAGAAGATGAAGAGCCTAATGGAAGGAGCTTGAGGCCAGGAGAACCCAGGATACTTGTGTTCTAGGCCATTTTACTCCCTGGCTTTTAAAAATGAGATATTAAATAGGTGACAGCCTCTCTGTGGGCCTCAGTTTCCTCATCTGTAAAATGGGAAGGCTGATGCCTGCCCTTTACCAATGGGTTGAAGATAAAATCAGAAAAGGAGAATGATGTATTTTGAATATAAAACAATCCAATATAGATAGGTTCTATTCAGCCTGTTAACCAGTTGCCTTCCAGTCAATTCTGACTCATGGCGACCCCATGTGTGTCAGAGTAAAATTGTGCTCCATAGGGCTTTCAATGGCTAATTTTTGGGAGGTAGATCACCAGGCCTTTCTTCCAAGGCACCTCTGGGTGGATTCAAACTGCCAACCTTCCAGTTAGCAGCCAAGCACATTAAACAAACATCAAAGGAAGCCATAAAAGTAAAGAGGTTGAGATGCTTTTCCTCCTCTGTGAATCACGGGGTTTAGACCTATGATCTCCAAAGTCCCTTCCAGCTCTGATGTGCAAGAAGTCTAGCGTGAGTGGAACAGAACTGGGTGGGAGTTTACAGACCTACGGAAACCAACAGATGCTGGTCCATTTGTCTCTGCCAGGTGGCTCGTGTGAGTGGGTCTGATGTTTCCAGGAGAGCAGAGAAAGAGGGTATTGTCGCAGGAGGAAGAGGGAAAGGGCTCCTCTCGTTTTTTAACCATTCAGCAAACGTGTATCAAGCTCCCGCTGCATGTAGTACAGTGGGCGCAGCACTGGCAGGAGAACTGTCCTGACAGTGGTAGGCTCACCAATGGGCCACACAAAATGATATTACATGGTGGGGTATGCTGAGTAACAGCCCCCAAAGATGTCCACATCCTAATCCCCAGAACCTATGAGTATGTTACCTTACATGGCAAAGGAGACTTTGTAGATATGATTAAAATTTATACTCAGTTGATTTTTAAATAAGAAGGATTATCCTGGATTATCCAGATGGGCCCAATGTAATCACAAGGGTCTTTAAAAGAGGAAGGTAAGAGGGTCAGACTGAAATAAGGCAATATGATGACAGAAGCAAGGTTGCAGTGATGCGAGGCCACGAGCCAAGGAATGTGGGCAGCCTCTGGAGGCTGGAAAAGGCAAGGAAATGGATTCTCCCCTAGAGGCTCCAAAAGGAACACAGCCCAAGTGACTCATTTTGGACCTCTGATCTCTGGAACTGTAAGAGAATCAGTCTGTGTTGTTTTAAGCCGCTAAGTTTGTGGTGGCGTAGTGGTTAAGTGCTAAGGCTGCTAACCAAAGGGCCAGCAGTTCGAATCCGCCAGGCGCTCCTTGGAAGCTCTATGGGGCAGTTCTACTCTGTCCTATAGGATCGCTATGAGTTGGAATCGACTCGAGGGCACTGGGGTAAGTTTGTGGTAGTTTGTTACAGCAGCCATTAGAAACTAATGCACATGGTTCACAGAGGAAAATTTCTATGTTAACGGCTATGCAATTATTTTCATCTGTATTAGAATACATGGACCACGTAAAACACACACACACCGAACACATCTAACCCAAAACCAGTCCCACCTCAAGGTCTTTGCACTTACTGTTCCCTCTGCCAGGAACGCTCCCTCCCCAGATTTCACATGGCTCCCTCCTTCTCATCCCTGTTGTCTCTGCTCAAAGCTCACTTCCTCAGACGGTCCTTCCCTGACTGCCCATCTACAACAGCGCTACACACCCACCACCAGGCCCCTGCTATGCCAGTGTTTTTCTAACTGCAGATTGCAATACATTAGTAGATCATGAAATCAGTGTTTAGTGGTTCATAACCCATATATTTAAGAGCCCTGATGTTGCAACAGTTAAGTACTCGGCTGCTAACTAAAAGGTTGGTGGTTTGAACCCACCCAGCAGCTCCACAGGAGAAGGACCTGGTGATCTGCTTCAATAAAGATTGTTATTGTTGTTGTATGCCATCAAGTTGATTCCGACTCATAGAGATCCTATAGGACAGAGTAGAACCACCCTATTTTTTTATAGGGTTTCCTAGGCTGCAATCTTTATGGGAGGAGACTGCCAGGTATTTTCTCCCACACAGTGGCTGGTGGATTCAAACCACCGACCTTTCGGTTAGCATCTGAGTACTTAATCTCTGCACTACCAGAGCTCCTTCCATAAAGATTCCATAAAGGTTACAAAGTAAAATCATTTTCTTACTATAGATCAAAAATTTTAGCTTAATCCATTACTCGGCCAAATTTTCTTCAGAGCTGTTTTCATTATCTGAAATTCTCCTGTGTATGTGTATTTATTGCTCATCTTCTCCAGGAGAATATAATATCTATAAAGTAGGGACTTCTCTTATTTTTTTCTTTGCTGGGTCCCCAGCACCTAGAACAGTGCCTGCTACTCCACGGGCATTCAGTCAAGATTTGTTGAATGAATGAATGAGCCCTTGATTTCATTAATATTATTGTTTAGCATAGAGTCCCTGGGTGACAGAAATGGTTATTAATGTGCTCAGCGGCTAACCGAAAGGTTGGAGGTTGGGGTCCATGCACAGGTGCCTTGGAAGAAAGGCCTGGCAGTCTACTTCTGAAAAATCAGCCATTGAAAACTCTACAGGGCACAATTTTACTCTAACACTCATAGGGTTGCCATGAGTCAGAATTGACTTGACAAGCAACCGGTTTGGTTTTTTGTTTTTGTTATTTTATTGTTCAGGACAGAACCAATGTTTGACAAAAGTAAGGCAGTTAAAGGGTAATAATAAGTAAATGATAATATAACTGGTACTCAGTAGGCAAAAGTCATGAAGATGATACCTGAAATACTACTAAATTTAGAGACATAAAATAAAGACTAATTTCCTGCCCTTGAGGCTCCAAGCTAGCTGGGGAGACAAGCTGTAGAAGGGCCAAAGAACAGATGAATCCTGTCCGGGAACATAAGCGATCACGTCCACCCCCTCTGTTTCACTGGTGAGAATATTGCAGCCCAGAGTACAAAAATGACTTCTCCGGGGCCCCAGAGCCAGCCAGCTGCCGAAGCAGGAGGAGTGTCCTGGTCCCGCCTCCCAGGGCAGAGTCCTCTCCCCTTTCAGCCAGAAGGAGGCTTCTAGCATACCAAGCTCCCAGTCAGTTTCCTTTCAGCCCAGCCTCACCTGGGTCTTGGTATCTGGAAATCAACGACAGGAGGGTTCATCCCAACTCTAGCCTCTACTCTCATCCAATGCTTTTCTCTTCTGCAACGCATTTGTCAAGAACAGAGAGGCACACCATATGGAGGAAAGAAATTTGGCTTGGGAATCAGACAGCTGGCTTCCAATAGACCTGTGTCTATTATGTATTAATAGGAAATTTCGGCAAGTTTCTTAACCTTTCTGAGCCTCACTTTCCTCATCTGTAAAATGGAGCTTATAAATAAAAAAAGCACTGTAAAGTGCCCAGAAGAAAGTAGGCTCTTAGGAAATGTTGGATCTCTTCCCTCCTTCTCGAGGGATCAGTGCATTCTTACTGCCTATATACTTTATGCACAGCCACCACCCACCTGTTGGTGGAGGCTCATGTGTTGCTACGATGCTAAACAGGTGCCAGCCGAGCTTCCGGACTAAGACAGAGTAGGAAGAAAGAACTGGTGATCTACTTAAAAAAAAAAAACAGCCAATGAAAAGCCTAGGAATCACAATGGTGTGACCCCCAACCAATCATGGGATGGCAGAGGAGCAGGAAACATTTCGTTCCATCGTGCATGGGGTAGCCATGAGTCAGAGGCCTACTCAATGGCAGCTAACAACAACAACCTTTAACAAATGCCCACAAAGGATGGGACACTGCTCAGATGTCATTAGCGATAAGCCTCCCAAGGGATCCCACCCTCAAGTGTCAGCTCCAAGTGACCCAGACTAAGCGTCCTTGCAAATGGACTTTGTCCCTTGAGGTGGAAGGACTCGTTCCAGAATGGCAAGACAAAAACGCAACTCAATGAGTGTCAGAGTATGGAAGATGCCTGAACAAATAGGAAAAAAAATCAGATTTTACAACTCCATGGGTATAGAGATAAATATGTTAATAATATATGGCCCCTAAAAGTATCTTGGGCCCTCAGTTCTGTGCCTGCCATGCCTAACAGACAAGTCCGCCCTGGGTCCAGCCTCCCACTGCTTGCCTATAATGAGGTGAACTCGCTGCTTCCACCATGGTTAACTCTGACTTACTAGAAAGTTCTTCTTTATAGCCAGTAAATATTTGTGCCCTTAAGTTTCCAGTCTCTTTGGTCCCGGCCCTAACCCTTAGGGCTACAGAGAAGAGGGGAAATAGGGCTTTCCTGCAGGAGAATGGCTGTCAGTAATGAGCTGAATCATGGCTCCCAAAAAGATACGTCCACAGCCCAGAACTTGTAAAGCCGACCTGTTTGGTGAAGAAGTCTTTGCAGATATAATTAAGTTAAGGATCTTGAGATAAGATCTTCCTGGATAACCCAGGTGGGCCCCAAATCCAAGGACAGCATCTTTATAAGAAGTCTTTGCAGATATAATTAAGTTAAGGATCTTGAGATAAGATCTTCCTGGATTACCCAGGTGGGCTCTAAATCCAAGGATAGCATCTTTATAAGAGACACACAAAGAGATACATGCAGAAGAGGAGAAGGTCCGGTGAAGAGGGAGACAGAGGTTGGAGTGATGCAGCCACAAGCCAAGGAACCCCAGGAGCCACCAGAAGAGGAAGAGGCAAGGAACAATTTACCCCGAGAGCCTTTGGAGGGTGCAGGCCCTGCCAACGCTTCAAATTCAGACTTCTGGCCTCCAGGCTGTAATAAAATAAACTGCTGTTGTTGTAAGCCACTAAGTTTTTGGTAATTTGCTGTGGTCACCATGGGAAGCTAATACACTGTCCATTCCACAGTGTTTCTGCCCATCCCAAACCCCTGCACTCCTGTATCATGGGATAACAAGGGTTTTTAAGTCTGGATTCTGATTCTCACTCTGCCCATTAGTAACTGAGTAAATTGGACAAATTACTTAACCTCTCGATGCCATGGTAACTCTCTGCAAAATAGGGATAAAAATACCTCCTTCGCAAGGGTGTCATGAGGATTAAAATAATAAACTAGAAAATGCCTAGCTCAGGCTGAACAACAGAGGGATGACCAATTCCTGTCGGGCTCCACTGACGACCATGGACCCAGCACACACCTCCCGCTCACCAGGTGTCTAAGCAGACTGGTCCCAGTACTTAGGGAGAGGATGGGATGCCTGAAGTTTGGAGGAGAAGGAGTCGGCTCTAAGGGGATGAACCCCAGGAATATTTCCAACTAGAAGGCAGTGTTTATCTTGACCTAAATGCCTGGAGGAATACCTGGGTGGTGCAAACAGCTAAGTGTTTGGATAGTAACCAAAAGGTTGGCAGTTCGAATCCATCAGAGATGCCTCAGAAGAAAGGCCTGGCACTCTGCTTCCGAAAGATCACAGCCATTCAAAACCCTCTGGGGCACAGTTCTGCTCTGACATACATGGCGCTGCCATGAGTCAAAATCAACTTGACAGCAACCGTTTTTTTAAAAAGGCCTGCGGCATCCAACTCAGTTCTCATACTTTCAAGAAACTCGGGGTCTACTTTCTTCTCGGAAACCAAGAATGCATCCAACTCTTTCAAGACATTTTCTATTCATTTATTTACAAGAAGAAAATATGGGAAAATTGATGGAGGAGGAGGGAGAACATCTTCATGAATGCCAGTAAGGCCCAGCAGAAGGTTCAGTCCACAAGAAGCCCTAGGAATGGACAAGATGACCTGAAGTGACTTCTTTCTGATGCACACCAGGGAAAAGTATCAAAAGCGAGGAGCTGTGGGGAGAGTAGATAGTTGGGGAAAAGCACTGGGAATTATCTGAGCAAAGAGATACAGGATGGGTAAGGATCGGGGCGGATTAACCGGTAACCGCAGTATGCACTGGCTTATATTAAGCAAGGTACAGGTTTAATTCTGTTTACTTACTACTCTGTAGTGCACAATTTCACATGGGTTTGTGAACAGGTGAAATTGGTCCCTACAGATTTGTAAGCAAGCACCATTAAGCCTGTGTGTACCTTGCTTACTGGGTAATCTGTCCCTGGTACAGACTGAGAAGGCTTAAAAAAAAAAAAAAAACCAAACCCATTGCCATCAAGTCGATTCCAACTCATAGCGACCCTGCAGGACAGAGTAGAACTGCCCCATAGAGTTTCCAAGGAGCACCTGGTAGATTCGAACTGCCGACCTTTTGGTTAGCAGCCATACCTCACCAGGGTTTCCTGAGAAGGCTTCGAGTTGGGAAATATGAAGGATGCAAAGCAGACAGTCTAACATTCCAGATTCCAAATCCCCCACAAAGGGCAAGCTAGAACACTCAGCTCACGTCTGATCTTAGCCCCAACCTAGGCCTTCCACCAAAGCCTTCCTCCCTTCCATGTGCCCTCCTTGGGACTCCTATGGGTCCAAGTTACATGGCAGCACGGGTAGGAGGCAGATGAGGCAGCTGGGGCAGCTGAAAGCACACAGGTGTTGGTGTCAGGAGATCTGGGCCTGCAGGTCAATGGAAGAGCCAGAATTAAGCCTAGGAACTTGATTCCGGAGCCTGCTCTGAACCATGATGCTGGGTGTTCCCTCCTCATCCATGATGAGGAGAATAACCCCCTTCCCAGGGCTGTTTTGAGCATTATAAATAGCACTCTCCCTATCCCTAGCACCTCCTAGACCATACACAGAGGCTTTCATCACGGCCAGTGTAAGTGTACCTGGGCCAGATTCCCACCCACCTTCCTGTTGTCAGTGGCTGAGTGATCACTTTGTTAATGAGGTGCTCATCTTCTTATTATGGTCGATGGTAAAGGCCTCTGTCTTATCTCCCCTAATCCGACACAACCCTGTTCTACACTGAATTTTTATTTCCATTTATGCAATTACACAACAACTGTCGATAGGTCAACATGTATCTCCTTAAAAAATTAGTAAAATAAAAAGGAAAGCCATCTTGTAAGTTCAGAAACAAGAGGATGCAAATGATATTTCTCATAGGGATCCCTTGAATTATCCCATAACTACAAGGTGACCGTGCTGTTTGCACCAAGAGAATCCACTGAGATGGGAAAAGGCCAGTGAGGAACGTCACTTCTCAAAACAAAGCAATGGCACAGTGCTTGGGGGGGGGAGGGGCAGGGAAGATGATCGCATCCCCTAAAGAACCCCTGGTGGACTCTGGTTCCTTAAAACTTGGCCTAGGGCCAGGAATTGTGCAGCCATCTCCCAGACAATTCACCTCTAGCTGTGCTAGGCAAGACAGAGGCTGAAAGGTAACTGTGTAACTGACAGGTCAGGCCCTGCTTCCTATGTGCACCAAGAGCTTCCGGTTTAGAATAAAACAGACCTGGTTTCATATCCTGGCTCTTCTACTTGTATCTCTGTAGACCGAATGCCAATTACTTAAATTCTCTGAGCCTTCACCCAACTGAGATGACAACTTCCTTGGGTAGTTGTAGAGCTCAGATGAGCTGATTTATGGAAACACAGCAGGACTTGAAGACTGGTAGCTCTTACTACAAGAAGGCAAGCTTTTTTTCTTTGAGGGATTCCAAAAGGCCAATCCTGTGAGGCTATATACTGGGACAACCGCGCCACCTGGTGGTAAGTAATAAGATACGGTATACCTCCTCAGGGGTCTTCTAACTTTTCTCTGCTTAGTCATAGAAAGTCTCACATCACAAAAAGAAGACCGCCCTCCCAACAGCGATCTGGTTCAAAGAGGCTCAAGCGGGGAGCATAATATGACCTATTTATAATTATTCCCTGAGAGAAGAAAAAACTCTTACTGTCTAAGAAGGTAGACTTTGGGTTCTGTCCACCTTGGGCAAGCCACTTGACTTCCCTGAGCCCTGGAGGCGCAGTGGTTAAGAGCTCGGCTGCTAACCGAAAGGTCAGCAGTTTGAATCTACAAGCCGCTCCCTGGAAACCCTATGGGGCAGTTCTGCTCTGTCCTATAGGGTCGCTATGATCGGAGTCTACTCGACAGCAACAGGTTTTATAATGAGAATAATGACACCTCCGTTGTAGGTATCAAAAATGAGGAAATAAATATAGGACCAATAACTGGCATCTGACACTCAAGGCAATTTTTTCTGTTTAGGAAGCAACTGCATTTGTCTGATGTCCATAAATTCTGCTTGATTTCTAGACAACAGCTGGGATACCTCTGGTGTGCCATGGGGAGATTTCCAAAGAGAAACACTCAACAGCAAATCCTCACCTGAGCACTAACGATCTTTCAAGTGGAGGACATGTTATTCACCTCCCTGCCTCTTGGGGGCACTTCCCCAAAGCCAGACCTTCTGGAAGCACCCATAAGAAGCTGAGGTTTGTGGAAAGTGGCCAAGGAAGATCATTCATTCATTCATTTAGCAAAAGTGGAGTCCAAATGGGGAGGCAAATAAAGAAATCCATAAGAGCAACAAGCCAGGTACTCTAATAGTGGTATGTACTAATTGTATGGGAAGGTAGCAAGAGGAGGAAGTAACCAACTCAACCTTGTAACCAACCCAAAGGGTGAGTCAGATGGATTCAACAATTCAACAAACATATGAAAGAACGTACTAAGTGCCAAGCACAGTGTAAGGATCTGGGGATTCAAGGGTAAATAAAACCCAATCCCAAAGAGGTTGTGGGCAACTGGGGTAAGGGAAAGATGCACAGGGGACATGACATGTGGCTCCGGACCACAGCGGGGTGTGTTCTCACCAACGGCCTGACCCACCTTCCCAGTGGCTCCAAGTCTTATCTGTTGCTCCCAGTCACAGGCCTCTCCCCACCCCCAGCCTACCTGAGGCTCCTGCATCCCTCTAACCTACCAACTGGAGGAGGCTGGGATGGAGGGATGCTGCAGAGGTGCTAGGGGGAGGGGTGCCCACGGGTTTTGAGTTCCCCTCCTCTTTGGTCCCAAGAGAAGTGAGTGGAAACCACCAGCAAAGAAGTTTCCACTTCCTTAGGGCTTACTGTGTTCATTTACTCTTCAGTGGAAGCAGAGAAAGGCAATTAAGAGTTTGGGGGTCAGGCTCTACTTCCTAGTTGTGTGGCTTTGAACAAGTTACTTAAATTCTCTGTGCCTTTTTTTTTTTTTTTTTTGACTATCCTTTTCATAACTGGTGGGATATATGGTTGCCCACCAACATTTTCTGTCTCTCAGGTTCATTGGGAAGCTGCTTTCCTGCTGACAGTGCATACTGCCACAAGACAGGGGCCTTTATGACTAGTTGAAACCAAAAAAAATGGGCCACTAATTACTGTTTCTGTAGGGTGTTGTATGAGGTGTGTGCATTTTTGGTGGGAAAAATAGAAATTTTGAAAAAAAAATTTGGGGAATGTATATGTCCCAGTGGACTCAGGGGGGAGGGAGGACTCTGGGGGTAGAGTTAGTGGGATAATGTATGTCCCTCTGGACTCTAAGGGTAGGCTTGTGGGGAGGGGGCAAGAAAGGAAAATCCATACTACCTACCAAAAATTCAACAACACTCAATGATTCAGCATGCTTCCATTAATGAAAACACATGGTATCAACAAAAAATTCAAAACAGAAAATAATTTGGTCTTGAAAAGGCCATAAACTGGAGAATAGTACTTACCTCACAGGGCTGCTCTGAGGATTAAATAAAATAATACAAACAAAGTGCTTAGAAGAGCCCCTGGCACATCATAAGAGCTCAATAACTGTTGGCTATCATAAAGCAATAACTATTTATTGAGTATCTACTGTGTGCCAGGATTGGAGCTGCAGCTGTGAGACAAAGAGACATGGATCTTGCCTCAAAGAGTCTACAGTCGGCAGGGGAGATGAACATTGACTGAGTAAAGATACAAAGAAGTGTATAATCCCCAACTATCATGAGTGTTATTAGATATTAGATACTATATAGATAGTTAGATAGAAATTAGATAGCACTAATGGAGAGAAGGAGTCCCTGGGTGGAGAAAATGGTTAAGCACTCAACTACTAATCGAAAGGTGGGCGGTTCAAACCCACCTAGAGGCACCTAAGAAGACAGGCCTGCTGATCTGCTTTGGAAAGGTCACAGCCGTGAAAACTCTGTGGAGCAGTTCTAGTCTGCACACAAGGGGTCACTATGAGTTGGAATCCACTTGACAGCAACTAATAACAACAATGGAGAGAATTGGAAGGAATGGAATTAGATTTGAGGCCATGATACTTAAGCCAAGACCAAAAGGCTGAGCAAGAATGAGGTGACGATGAGCAGGAATGAGGCGAGGAACAATGGGGCAGAGGGAGCGGCATGCCAAGGACATGAGGCAGCCAAGAAGCCAGAGCAATTAAGAGACTGGAAGAAGAAGGCCAGTGTGGCTGCAGTGCAGTGAGCAAGAGAGAAGGGGCCCTGGGCTAAGGTCGGAAGAACAGGCAGAAGCCAGATCCTGCTGGGTCCTGTGGGCCCCATGAGGAACTGAGCATTTCACTCTACGCCCATGGGAAGCCAATGAAGAACTTGGAGGGTGGGCTGTTTTGCTCCGACATGATTTCATTTCCATTTTTAAAAAGATCGCTCTGCTGTAACCTTAACAGCAGGATTGAGGATATCAGAAAGGAAACGATTATAAATAATCCAAGAAAGGGAGGTGGCTGGGCTAGTGTAGGAACAGAGAAGATACAACAGGACTTTGTAATGGAGTGGTTGTAGATTGCGAGGGAGATGGAGATGGGGCAGACACTTCAAGCAAGATCAAGTGCCAGCTTTGGTGATACTAGGCAGGCAGTTCCATGTGGAAACCTGGAGTTCCAAAGAAATAGATACTTAGGAGATACACATTTGGCAGTTGACAACATATGCATGCCATGTCAAGTCATGGGAATGAATGAAGCCTTCTAGGCATTTGGGGAGAGATCACACAAGAAGAAGGCTCAGGACCAAGCCTCCAGGGATCACCAACATTAAGAAGACAAACAGAGAAATAAGAGTTGGCAAAAGAGATTGAGAAGCAGGAGCCCAAGAGATAGGAGGGAAACTAGGAGAAATGAATGTTTTAAAAAGGAAAGAGTGATCAACAGGGTTTACAGCTACTTCAGTGTTAAGTAAGATGAAGACAGAGACGGCACCATTGTGTTTAGCATCATGGTGGGCATGGGTGACACTGGCAAGAGCAGCCTCATAGAGTAGGGGGTGGATACCCTATTGGACTGGGTCTGTGCAGAGGCCACATGTGTGGGTGTTCTTCTCAGCAGCAGTGAGAAGCAGGAAGGCAGTGGCTGAAAGGTGATGGTGGGGTCATAGGGTGTTTTTATCCCTTTAAAAAGATGAAAACGTTGAGCATTTGTTAAAGCGCTACTTGGAATGATTCACTAGAGAGGACAGAATGACAACACAGTCAAGAGGAGAGCTAACAATGCAAAGAGGGCTCTGAGAGGTGAAAGAGGCTTGAGGCCCAGAGCACATGTGGGAGGGTGGGCCCTTAAGGAGACAGAGGAGAAGATGGAAACAGATGCGGGAGGCCTATAAATTTTGGCGGAGGAAGGTGAGGACCCAGCTCTGGGGCAGGCCCTTCCGCATTTAGTCCTCAATACAAATCCTGGGAGGTTGGCTTTACTTCCCTCACTTTAGAAATGAGGGCGGAGGGGCCCGGGAAACTTGGCCGGCCACTCTGTTCTTGAGCAGCCAAGCCAGAATTCAAACTCCAATTTGTCCAACCCAAACACTGTGTTGTCTTCAGTATGTCACCCTGAAAAGCTGGCAAAGCAGAACTCATTACAGAGTGCTCAGTAAGTGTTAATCGAATGAAGCATTAGTTGTCAGCATAAAGTTACCACCAGCCCAGTGCTGATACGGCTTTGAATCTGTTAGCAGCTGACAGAGGGCAGAGTCCTGGGAAACAGAAGGAACTGACAAGGAGGGGGTTGCTTGGAAAGGAGTGGGTAGAGATGGGATTGGGGTGGAAGGGCAGGGAAGAGAGGAAAAGCAGGAAGGAAAAAGATGAGTATAAAGGCACAGTGCTGCAAATATCCACTAAAGGCTCCCAGAAGCTCTCAGGTCTCTGAGCTCACCTGTTTCATCTCTACCACATTATTAAGTACACCCAAATGTCCCTGGTCTAGACACCAACACCACACACCAGAATATGGATACACTAGGGTTCCACTGGAGCCCCGGTGGCGCAGTGGTTAAGAGATAGGCTGCTAACCAGAAGGTCAGCAGTTCAAATCCACCAGCTGCTCCTTGGAATCCCTATAGGGCAGTTCTACTCTGTCCTATAGGATCATTATGAGTCAGAATGGACTTGACAGCAGTGGGTATAGGGTTCCACTGGATTCTTGGCTTGCCAGTTATCATGGTTTGGGAATCCCCAAGGAAGAGAGGTTGAGGGTCTCTGTGTTATTCAGCCCTGGATTCTAGATCAAGCCCAGCTCCATCACTTACTAGCTGTGCAACTCTAAGCCAATCACTTTACCTCTGGTATTTTGGAATATTCATTGACGTGTTGTCCTATGGTGTTTCCTGCTTCTCTAATCTCTTATCTCATTAGGCAACTGCACTCTGCAGCATCCATTTCTTCAGGGAAAGAATGCAACATCAGAAGCAAAGAACTGGCTTTTGATTTTCAAAAACACCTAGGGGCCTGAGAGCATAACAGTTACGGGATGAATCAGAATTACGTTGTTCTTTTTATTTTTATTTTGTTGTTGTTGTTGGGAGCCCTGGTTGTGCAGTGATTACAAGCTTGCCTTCTAACCAAAAAGGTTGGCAGTTCTAATCAACCAACAGCTCCTTGGAAACCCTATGTGGCAGTTCTACTCTGTCCTGTAGGGTCAATATGAATGGGAATCAACTCGCCAGCAATGGGTTTGATTTTTTGTGGTTGTTGCTGAGAATATACACAGCAGAACATATACCACTTCAGTAATTTCTACATGTACAATTCAGTAACACTGATTATATTCTTCGAATTGTGTACCCATTCTCACCCCCTTTTCTGAATAGTTTCTCCCCCGTTAATATAAACCCACTGCTCCCTAAGTTTCCTATCTAATCTTTCAAGTTGCTGTTGTCAGTTTGACCCTATATCCCACCTAACCAAACCCCACTGCTGTCGAGTCGATTCCGACTCATAGCGACCCTATAGGACAGAGTAGAACTGCCCCATAGAGTTTCCAAGGAGCACCTGGCGGATTCAAACTGCCAACCTCTTGGTTAGCAGCTGTAGCACTGAACCACTACATCACCAGGGTTTCCAAACAGACCCCATACAGACACTTCTTAAAAGAGCACAGTGCTCCAGGCAGACATTCTTTACTAACTAAGCTAAGCTACTGTTTGGTTTAAAGAAGACTTCAGGGAATATTTTTGGTTTAAAGTTTTTTGTTTGTTTGTTTTTTAATTGTGCTTTGGGCGAAAGTTTACAGCTCAAGTTAATTTCTCATACAAAAATTTATACACATGTTGTTATGTGACCCTAGTTGCGATCCCTATAATGTGACAGCACACTTCCCCTTTGCGCCCCGGGTTTCCAGTGTCCATTCAACTAGCTCCTATCCCTTTCTGCCTTCTCATCTCACCTTCAGACAAGAGTTGCCCGTTTAGTCTCATGTATCTACTTGAACTAAGAAGCACACTCTTTACACGTGTTATTTTATGTCTTATAGTCTAGTCTAATCTTTGTAAAGTTGGCTTCAGGAATAGTTTTAGCTCTGGGTTAACATAGAGTCCAGGTGCCATGTCTTCTGGGGTTCCTCTAGTCTCAGTCAGACCATTAAGTCTCATCTTTTTATGTGAATTTGAGTTCTGTATCACGTTTTTCTCCTGCTCCATCAGGGACTCCCTGTTGTGTTCCCTGCCAGGGTGGTCACTGGTGGTAGCTGGGCACCATCTGGTTTCTCTGGTCTCAGGGTGATGGTGTCTCTGGTTCATGTGGCCCTTTCGTCTCTTAGGCTAATATTTTCCTCCTGTCTTTAGTAGTCTTCATTCTCCTTTGCTCCAGGTGGGTTGGGACGAATTGATGCATCTTAGATGGCCACTTGCTAGCTTTTAAGACACCACACACCAAAGTGGGATGCAGAATATTTTCTTAATAAACTTTGTTATGCTAATTGACCTGGATGTCCCCTGAAACCATGGTCCCCAGGCCCCCACCCCTGCTACTCTGTCCCTCCAAGTGTTGGTCGTGTTCAGGAAACTTCAGAGCCTTTGGTTTAGTACGGTTGTGCTGACTTCCCCTGTACTGTGTGTTGTCCTTCCCGTCACCTAGGATAATTCTTGGCTACTGCCTAGTTAGTGAATTCCCATCTTCCTCCCTCCCCACCTCATAATCATCAAAGAATGTTTTCTTCTGTGTTTAAACCTTTTCTTGAGTTCTTATAATAGTGCTGTCATACAATATTTGTTCTTTTGCAACTGACTAATTTCACTCAGCGTAATGCCTTCCGGGTTCATCCATGTTACGAGATGTTTCCCCGATTGATCATTGTTCTTTATCATTGCATGGTATTCCATTGTGTGAATATATGATAATTTGTTTACCCATTCATCTGTTGATGGGCACCTAGGTTGTTTCCATCTTTTTGCTCTTGTGAACAGTGCTGCAGTGAACATGAGTGTGCATATATCTATTCATGTGACAGCTCTAATTTCTCTAGGATATATTCTAAGGAGTAGGATTACTGGATCATATGGTACTTCTATTTCTAGCTTTTTAAGGAAGCGCCAGATCAATTTCCAAGGTGGTTGTACTATTTTACATTCCCACCAGCAGTGTGTAAGTGTTTCAGTCTCTCCACAACCTCTCCAACATTTATTATTTTGTGTTTTTTGGATTAATGCTAGCCTTGTTGGGGTGAGATAGTACCTCATTGTACTTTTGATTTGCATTTCTCTAGTGGCTAATGATCGTGAACATTTCCTCATGTATCTGTTAGCCACTTGAATGTCTTCTTTGGTGAAGTGCCTGTTCATATCTTTTGCCCATTCTTTTTTAAATGTATTCATTGTGCTTTAGGTGGAAGTTTACGAATCAAGTCAGCCTCTCATACAAAAAGCCATACCCACCCCACCATGCACTCCCAGCTGCTCTCCCCTTAATGAGACAGCACATTCCTCCTTTTCACCCTGTACTCGCTGTGTCCATTCAACCAGCTCCCGTCCCCCTCTTCCTTCTCATCTTGCCACCAGCCAGGAGTCACCCACTTAGTCTCATGTGTCTACCTGAGCCACGAAGTTCACTCCTCACCAGCATCATTGTCTATCTTATAGTCCAAGCCAACCCCTGTCTGTAGAGTTGGTTTCAGGAATGGTTCCAATCTTGGGCTATCAAAGGGTTCAGGGACCATGACCGTTGGGGTCCCTTCAGTTTCAGTCAGACCATTAAGCCTGGTATTTTTATGAGAATTTAAAATCTGCACCCCACTGTTTTCCTGCTCCATCAGGGATTCTCTGTTGTGTTCCCTGTCGGGGCAGTGATCAGTGGTAGCCAGGCACCATTTAGTTCTTCCAGTCTCAGGCTAATGGAGTCTCTGGTTTATGTGGCCCTTTCTGTCTCTTGGACTCATATTTACCTTGCATCTTTGGTGTTCTTCATTCTCCTTTGCTCCAGGTGGGTTGAGACCAATTTATGCACCTTAGATGGCTGCTTGCCAGCATTTAATACCCCAGACGCTTCTCACCAAAGTGGAATGCAGAACATTTTAATACATTTTGTTATGCCAGTTGACCTAGATGTCCCCTGAAACTGTGGTCCCCAGACCCCCATCACTGCTACTCTGGCCTTCGAAGCGTTTGGTTGTATTCAGGAAACTTCTTTGCTTTTGGTTTAGTCCAGGTGTATCGACTAACCCTGTGTTATGTGTTGCCCTGCCCTTCACCTAAAAAAATTTTTATCTACTATCTAGTTAGTGAATATTCCTCTCCCTCCCTCCCCACTCTCATAACCATCAACAAATATTTTCCTCTGTGTTTAAACTTTATCTAGAGTTCTTATACAGTCCTTTGCCCATTTTTTAATTGGGTTATTTGTCTTTTCGTTGTTAAAGTTTTGCAGTATCTTGTAGATTTTAGAGATTAGACCCTTATCAGATATATTGTAGCCAAAATTTTTTTTCCCAGTCTGTAGGTTGTCTTTTTACTCTTTGGCAAAGTCTTTGGATGAGCATAAGTGTTTGATTTTGTAGGAGCTCTCAGTTATCTAGTTTCTCTTCTGGTGTTTGTGTATTGTTAGTAATGTTTTGTATACTGTGTGTGCCATGTATTAGGGCTCCTAGTGTTGCCCCTACTTTTTCTTCCATGATCTTTGTTGTTCAAGATTTTATATTTAGGTCTTTGACCCATTTTGAGTTAGTTTTTGTACATGGTGTGAGGTATGGGTCTTGTTTCATCTTTTTTTTTTTTTTTGCAGATGGATATCCGGTTATGCCAGCATCATTTGTTAAAGAGACTATCTTTTTTCCATTTAAAGGATATTGAGCCTTTGTCAAATATCAGCTGCTCATAGATGGGTGAATTTATGTCTGGATTCTCAATTCTGTTCCATTGCTCTATGCATCTGTTGTTGTACCAGTATCAGGCCCTTTTGACTACTGTGACAGTATAATAGGTTCTAAAATCAGGTAGTGTGAGACCTCCCATTTTGTTCTTTTTCAATATTGCCTTACTTATCCGGGGACTCTTCCCTTTCCATATGAAGTTGTGGTTTAAGATTTAAAGATTACCTCAGGGCAACAGTTTTAGAGGTTTATCCAGCCTTGATGGCTTCAGAAAGTCTGGATTCCATGAGAATTTGAAATTCTGTTCTGCCTTTTACCTCTTTTGATCAGGATTCTTCTATAGAATCTTTGATCCAGATGTTCAGTAATGGTAGCCAGGCATCATCCAGTTCTTCCGGTCTCATGGCAAAAGGAGGCAGTTGTTCATGGATGGAGGCAATTAGCCACACACTCTATTTCCTAGATTTAGGTTGCTCGATCCAAGACTTATTAAAGGACTCCCCATCTGAAGAAGTAATAGTGTGGCTAGCTGTTTACCAAACCCATTCTCCCTTGGTCCTGGGCATGCATGTAGGCTACATTTCCCAGACTCCTCAGCAGGTAGGCATAGTCATGTGACTGAGTTCCAGCCCACAGACTGTAATCAGCAGTGATGTACAGCACTTCCAGGCCTGGCCCATAAAACCTTCCACGCTCTTTTTTTGTTCCCTGGCCGGATGCTAACACACCCAGTGACTTTGGAAGCCGTGTGTTGAAGATGAAGATCCACAGATGGAAGGTGCCTGGAGAGCCACCACTAATGAGGAAGAGCCATTTTAGATTTCATGTGAATTGACTAAGAACTAAATTTTATCCCCCCAATACAACAGAAGCTTGAAATAGAACTTTAAATTGAATTTTTGTACATATGCATTTGTGGATTGAGATTATACCTGCTGCTTTTCCAATAAATGGAGCTAAAAATCTGCCCTGCCCTCCCCATAGTTGTGAGAATCAAATCAAATGAAATACTTTGTAATAAACTGTAAATTGCTCTGAAACATAACTTACTGTCTTTGTCGTCATCACCATCATCATCATTAGCTTCAGCGAAAGTTGATGGGGAAGGAGCCTCAAGCTTCAAGCTCAGGGAGTATTTATAGGGAACGAAGGCCACACCTTTCTGCCTTTCTGTCAGTCCAATGAGGAACATCCACTCCATGGTTAAGGTCTCTGGTCTCCACGTCACAAGTCTGAATTCTGAAGAAATGGCTCCTTTTCTATTTCTTGAGTCTTCCCCCTCTTCTTCAAGCAAAAAGGATCCCCGTTTCCTAGAGGTCCATCAGTAGTAACTGGGCTCACCATGCTACAGATGACAAGAGAGAGAAGGTTCCAGCAGAGAACACCCCTTGGGCCCTGCTCATAAGAATACTGAGGGGAGGGTCAATACCTCACCCATGTGACAGGGCTGAACCCAGGGCTGCCTGCAGTCCATGCCCTCCCTTATTATAGCAACATGATGATCTGCCTCTCAGAGAAGGCTTCCAGAAAATGGGATGCATTTGAATTGTGATGTTGGCAAAGAATACTGAATATATCATGGACTTCCAGAAGAATGAACAAATCCGTCTTGGAAGAAATACAACCAGAATGTTCCTTAGAAGCAAGGATGGTGAGACTCGGGCTCACTTACTTAGGACATGTCATCAGGAAAGACCAATCACTAGAAAAAGACATCCTGGTTGGTAAAGTAGAGGGTCAGCAAAAACAAGAGAAATTTTCAATGAGATGGACTGACGCAGTAGCTGGAACAATGAACTCAAACATACCAACAATCATGAAAATGGCACAAGACTGGGCAGTGTTTCATTCTGTTACATGTAAGGTCACCATGAGTTAGAGCCAGTTCTACGAAAATCAGCAAGAACAAATCACCCCCCAGGCACTTTCATCCTTTACTATGCTTGGCTCTTAATGGAGATATTGCTTTAGGGTTTTGCTTTGCTTTTTTTAAAACTATTTTACATCCACGATAATATCTAACAATAATTAGTATGTTTACTGAGCACTCATTGGTGGCAGACACTGTACAAAATTTTTAATACCATATTCTATGTCCTACTCACAATTCTCACAACTGGACCAATAAGCAACATCATGATAAATGGAAAAAATATGGAAGCTGTCAAGGATTTCATTCTACCTGGATCAAAACTCTACACCCATAGAAGCAGCAATCAAGCAATCAAATGACACATTGCATTGGGACAAATCTGCTGCAAAAAAAAACCTCTTTAAAGTGTTAAAAAGTGAAGATGTCACTTTAAGGACTAAGGTGCGCCTGACCCAAGTCATGGTATTTTTAATCGGATCATATGCATGGGAAAGCTGGACAGTAAATGAAGAAGACTGAAGAAGAATTGATGCCTTTGAATTATGGTGTTGGAGAAGAATATTGAATATACCACAGACTGCTAGAAGAATGAACAAACCTGTCTTGGAAGAAGTACAGCCAGAATGCTCCTTAGAAGCAAGGATGGCAAGACTTTGTCTCATATACTTTGGACATGTTATCAAGAGGGACCAGTCACTGGAGAAGGACATTATGCTTGGTAAAGTAGAGGGTCAGCGAGATGACTGACACAGCGGCTGCATCAACGGGCTCAAGCATAACAACGGTTGTGAGGATGGTATAGGACCGGGCAGTGTTTCGTTCTGTTGTACATAGGTACACACTGTGAGTCAGAACTAACTCAACAGCACCTAACAACAACAACTCACAAAAAGTTGTTATCCTCATTTCAAAAATGAAGAACCTAAAACTCAGAGAGGCTAAGTAACTTGCCACCCACTGCCTCCAGGCACCCTCCTCTCAACTCCTCCTGTTTCCCTGGCTCCGTCTATTGCCAGAGGATCAGGTTCTCATCAAAACCCAATCGGGCCATTATGCAAAATTCAGATTCAAATTCATTATAACAAATAGCATCCCTCAAATTTGGAGCCATTTCCTGACTTGACCTTCACGATGCTATGAAGCATGCAGGTCTGGAATTTTTATCCAGGTTCCCATTGTATAGATGAGGAAGCTGAGGCTCAGAAATTTACGTGATTTGCTCAAAGTCTCATGGTGGCATAACAGGCACTGGCTGTCTTAGTGTCCTAGTGCTGCCATAACAAAAATATCACAACTGGGTGGCTTTAAAGAACAGGAACATATTGTCTCATAGGTTTGGAGGCTAGGAGTCCAAATCAGGGCATTGGCTGTAGGGAGGGTCCTCCTTTGTCAGCAGCCCCAGGAGCTCCTTGGCATTCCTTGGTGTCTCTTGGCATCTGTCGGCCCCTGTGTGTAGGTCTCTGTGTCTATTCTGCTGTTTTTATGAGACACCACTCAGAAATGAGGAGGCTTAGGACCCAGCTGCTCCAGCATGCCCTCATTAACATAACAAAAGAAAAGCCCTGTTTCCAAACAGGGTCTTATTTACAGGCACAGGAGTCAGGACTACAACACCTATTTTGGGGGGACACAATTCAATTCCTAACATTGGTCCAGCCCCAAAATTGAATACAGGTCTCTCTCCAGGCTTCGTACGGAGAGGGAGGAAAAGTCATCCAGCCCAGATCCTGAAAACAGCCCGGGTTTGGGCAAGTCAGTCCAAACCCAGCTGGAAAAAATGTCTGGGGGAAAGGTGTGTCCCGTACAGATTCCCTGCACACACTTCCCTCCGGAAGCGTGGTCTGCACGGCTGGACACACAGCCCAGCTCAGAGCAGTCCTCCATGTGGACATGGCCAGAGGCCTCCAACCCACAAGAATTCCATGTCCCTCTGAACGTCCTCAGAAGAGCAGATTTTCAGTTTAATTCTAGGAACTCTAAGAGATTCTTCGTATCCAGCAATGAACACTGAAGGGAGAGACATCACTTTCTATTTCTCCAGGGTTTTTGCTCCAGTCACCCTTCCCTCCTCATCCTCTCCACCCACCCACTCTTTCCCCCCACTTTCTCTCGGCATAAAGAGGTTCTCCCTGGTTCTGTCTGGTTTTGAAATGGGATGAGAAATTTAAGCAAAAGCAATTATGCTAATTTGCTCTGTAAATGTTCACCTAAAACATGATAAAAAAAAATTTTTAATAAAATAAATATTAATGCAAGAAGTGCAAAAAAAATCAATTATGCTGTCTTTTTAGCTACAAAGTGGTATTGCTCTGCTTCAGGGATGATAGTAAAATAAGGGCTTTTTTTTTTTTAAGTTAATGAATTGGCTGACATTATGATGTCAGAAGGACTGGAGCCAAAGGTGTTTTGCTAAAGGGAGTCTCCCCTCAGCCCCCCCTCCAGACGACACGGCACTCCTGGAGCCCATAGTACTTGCGACTGTTCACGCTGTTTACACACCCAGCTCCCCTGACTGCCTCTTTGTGGGAAGTTGTTTACATGAATTTATTTTGGGAAAATTCCATTAGACGGGACCAGGATTTCTTCACAAATCATTGCCTCTCACTGGTGTCTTGATCAAATCTGGGCAGACGACTCTTTCCTCAGAGCCCTGTCTCCCTGTGTGTCTGTTAGGGGATGGGGTGCCCAGGGGAGGGGACTGGGAGATCATGAAGTGGCCAGGGATGGCTTGGAGAGATCTGGCTGGTTGGGAAGCAAGAGCTCAGAGAGAACTCAGGGACTAGGGCAAGGGTGTAGAGACCCAGCACTGACCACAAGACCATTTGATGGCAATTGTTTGTTTCTACACCAGCTTGGGGATTCCAGACCCAACTGTGCAGCTATCCAGTCTACCGCTATGTATGGAATTGCCCTTCTTGTGCCTGGCCCTGAGCTAAGATGCTAGGACACAGAGACAAACCAGCAAGGCTCGCTGACCTCAAGAAGCTCCAATTCTAAAGAAAGAAAGCACAACAGAAATGTACACTTGGAATCAAACAGTCTTGCAGTCAGTGCTGGGGTCTTCACACCCTTGTCCCATCCCCACACCTCTCCCCCTCCGCCCCCCCCGTTAGTCATTGAGCACATTGACTCTATCTGTCAACTCACTCTTGTCATTCACTCTACTGAAGGAGAATTCCAAAATTCAAATTCATTAATATAAATAGTATCCCTCAACTTTGCAGCTATTTATTGACTTGCTCTCCACAACTCTTCAGGGCTACAATTGGTATCCAGGTTCACACTGTATAGATAAGAAAATTGAGGCTCAGAAAAGTTATGTGATTCACTCAAAGTCTTATGGTGGCATTAAGTTAGAGATCTAATCAGAAATTGAGTACAGGTCTTCTCTCTCCAGGCCCTGGTGGTCGGACCAAGGGAAAGTCATCAAACCCAGGCCGTGAAAAGAGTTCAGGTTTGGACAAGTCAGACTCAGTAGAGAAAAATGTCCCCAATTTAGTTCCCATTCATTTGACCATACATTGGTTTCATGTATACATAGACCATATAGTCCCTTCTTTAGTATCAGATCAACTCCTTCTTACTCCCTGAACAGAGACTTGCTGGACACCTTCTAGGTGCCAGGATTCGGAGATGCCAAGACATCATCCCTGCTCTGCAGGAGCCCAGCCTGAGCCAGCAGAGGGAGGAAGGGAACAGGGACCACAGATAAGCCACATTGTGGACACCCTGTCCTGGATAATGGAGGCTGGCTTTTGTTCCAGGTGTACTCCGAAGGTAGCTGGAAAGAAGGGGGCAGCTCTTGGCAGTAAACTTGACACTGTTCATGGGTCAAGCCATGCTATGCCATCGTCTGGGAGCAAGCCTGGCTCCCCTGTCCAGATACACTTTTCCTGACACTGCAGACTTGGGAGGCATGTGGTTGCCGAGCTCCCTGAGCAGTCCTGGGAAGGGTCTGCTTCTCTGGATGTGTTTCCTCATCTCTAATAGGAAGTGGCTGCGCCATCAGGGTGCACACATGATAGCCATGGAAGCCTTTGTGGGAACAAAATCTGGGCAGTGCTAATGACCCACATCTATTGAGTGCTTACTACATGCCAGGCACAAGGCCAAGTGCTTCACATGTGTCGATTCACTTAATCCTCAGCAACCCTTTAAGTCAGTACAGTGGATTGAATAGTGTCCCCTAAAAATTGATGTCCACCTAGAACCTGAGAACATGATTTTATTTGGATATAGGGTCTTCACAGGTATAATTTGTTAGGTTAAGAAGAGGTCATGCTGGATTAGGGTGGGCACTAAAACTAACAACGGATGTCCTTATAAAAAGACGACACACAGAGACAGAGAAACACAAGGAAGAAGGCTATGTGATTTCGGAGGCAGAGATTCCAGTGACGCAACTATAAGTCAAGGAACAGCAGGATTGCCCAGAGCCACCAGGTGCTGGAAGTGGCAAGAAAGGACTCCTCCCTAGAGCGTGACCTTAGAGCATGGCCCTGCTGACACCCTGATCTCAGGCTTCTGGTCTCCAGAATTGTGACAAAATAAATTTCTATTGTTGTAAGCCACCCAGTTTGTGGTACTTTGTTAGGCAGCCTAGGAAACTAATACAGTTAGGTACTACTACTGTAGATAAGCAAACAAAAAATATTAATTTTTCCCAATATCCAATATATGATCAAGATAAACAAAAAAAAGTACAGCTCCTTTTGTGTATGAGAGGGTGAGTTTGCTTTGCCCCATGGATCTGACTCTTGACTCTCAGCATTGTAAATAAAAGACTCTGCTTTGCAGACACTGGTCCTTGTCCCTTATGAGTTTAAAGGCCACCACCAGGATCCTATGAATAAAGAAGCAGGGGGACAGAGTACAGTAGCATTCACTTCAGTGTTAGACTTCAGTTTATATCCCAGCTCCACTTCTCACTAACAGGGCAAGCTACTTCAGCCAATCCCTAAAACTTTCCAGATCTTAGTTCTCTTGTAGGATTGAACTTTAAATGAAATAATGTATGCAAAACACCTAATGTAGAGTCTACGGTAGATATTCAAAAATGCTGCAAAAACTGTCAGAATGGTACAACAGACAGCATGTTGTAAAGTATTAATGCAAAACGTCACCTGGTACAACAACAGGCACAGAGACCAACGGGACAGAATTGAGAACCCAGATGGAAATCCATCCACATATGAGCAGCTGATATTTGACAAAGGCCCAGTGTCAGTTACTTGGGGAAAAGATAGTCTTTTTAACAAATGGTGCTGGCATAACTGGATATCCATTTGCAAAAAATGAAACAGGACCCATACCTCACACCATGCACAAAAACTAACTCCCAGTGGATTGAAGACCTAAACATAAAGGCTAAAACGA
This sequence comes from Elephas maximus indicus, assembly GCF_024166365.1. Classification (NCBI taxonomy): domain Eukaryota; kingdom Metazoa; phylum Chordata; class Mammalia; order Proboscidea; family Elephantidae; genus Elephas; species Elephas maximus. The sequence continues at coordinate 37,325,294 of NC_064837.1, read as the reverse complement.
TGAAGATCATGGAAGAAAAAATAGGGACAACCTTAGGAGCCCTAATACAAGGCATAAACAGAATACAAAACATTACCAAAAATGACGAAGAGAAACCAGATAACTGGGAGCTCCTAAAAATCAAACACCTATGCTCATCTAAAGACTTCACCAAAAGAGTAAAAAGACCACCTACAGATTGGGACAAAATTTTCAGTTATGACATCTCCGACCAGTGCCTGATCTCTAAAATCTATATGATTCTGTTAAAACTCAACCACAAAAGACAAACAACCCAATTAAAAATTGGGCAAAGGATATGAACACGCACTTCACTAAAGAAGATATTCAGGCGGCTAACAGATACATGAGAAAATGGTCTCGATCATTAGCCATTACAGAAATGCAAATTAAAACTACGATGAGATTCCATCTCACTCCAACAAGGCTGGCATTAATCCAAAAAACACAAAATAATAAATGTTGGAGAGGCTGCGGAGAGATTGGAACTCTTATACACTGCTGGTGGGAATGTAAAATGGTACAACCACTTTGGAAATCTATCTGGCGTTTCCTTAAAAAGTTAGAAATAGAACTACCATACAACCCAGAAATCCCACTTCTCGGAATATATCCTAGAGAAATAAGAGCCTTTACATGAACAGATATATGCACACCCATGTTTATTGCAGCACTGTTTACAATAGCAAAAAGCTGGAAGCAACCAAGGTGTCCATCAACAGATGAATGGATAAATAAATTATGATATATTCACACAATGGAATACTACGCATCAATAAAGAACAGTGATGAATCTGTGAAACATTTCATAACATGGACGAACCTGGAAGGCATTATGCTGAGTGAAATTAGTCAGATGCAAAAGGACAAATATTGTATGAGACCACTATTATAAGATCTTGAGAAATAGTATAAACTGAGAAGATCACATTCTTTTGTGGTTATGAGAGGGGGGAGGGAGGGAGGGTGGGGGAGGGAGGGAGGGAGGGTGGGGGAGGGAGGGAGGGAGGGTGGGGGAGGGAGGGAGGGAGGGTGGGGGAGGGAGGGAGGGAGGGTGGGAGAGAGTTATTTACTGATTAGATAGTAGATAAGAACTACTTTAGGTGAAGGGAAGGACAATACTCAATACAGGGAAGGTTAGCTCAACTGGACTGGACCAAAAGCAAAGAAGTTGCCTGGATAAACTGAATGTTTTGAAGGTCAGCTGAGCAAGGGCAGTGGTTTGGGGACTATGGCTTAAGGGGACATCTAAGTCAATTGGCAAAATAAATTCTATTAAGAAAACATCCTGCATCCTACTTTGAAGTGTGGCATCTGGGGTCTTAAATGCTAACAAGCGGCCATCTAAGATGCATCAATTGGTCTCAACCCACCTGGATCAAAGGAGAATGAAAAACACCAAGGTCACACACATAAGTATGAGCCCAAGAGACAGAAAGGGCCACATAAACTAGAGACTTACATCATCCTGAGACCAGAAGAACTAGATGGTACCTGGCCACAACTAATGACTGCCCTGACAGGGAGCACAACAGAGAACCCCTGAGGGAGCAGGAGAACAGTGGGATGCAGACACCAAATTCTCATAAAAAGACCAGACTTAATGGTCTGACTGAGACTAGAAGAATCCTGGCGGTCATGGTCCCCAAACCTTCTGTTGGCCCAGGACAGGAACCATTCCCGAAGACAACTCATCAGACCTGGAATGGACTGGACAGTGGGTTGGAGAGAGATGCTGATGAAGAGTGAGCTACTTTTATCAGGTGGACACTTGACATTGTGTTGGCATCTCCAGTCTGGAGGGGAGATAGGAGGGTAGAGAGGGTTAGAAACTGGCAAAACGGTCAGGAAAGGAGAGACTGGAAGGAGGGAGCAGGCTGACTCATTAGAGGGAGAGTAAATGGGAGTATTTTTTAGTAAGGTGTATGTAAGTTTATATGTGAGAGACTGACTTGATTTGTAAACTTTCACTTAAAGCACAATAAAAATTATTAAAAAAAAAAAAGTTTGAAACAAACAAAAAAAAAATGTGGTGGCATTTTGGTCTATTCCTTCAGCCCCAGACTAGTTATCTTTGATAAGCAAAGACCATCAGGCAGACTGGACTGGCCTTATTTTAGTTTGTATGCCTGCCACTCTAGCATATTTCCATGCATATCATGAGTGCTGTTCAGTGAAGGAATGATTTAGTGGATGGATGGATGGATGGATGGATGGGTGGATGGGTGGATGGGTGGATGGGTGGATGGGTGGATGGGTGGATGGGTGGATGGGTGGGTGGCTGGGTGGCTGGGTGGCTGGGTGGCTGGGTGGCTGGGTGAGTGGATGGATGGATGGATGGGTGGATGGGTGGATGGGTGGATGGATAGATGGATGGAAGCAAGGAAGGATGTGTAGATGGATGGTCTAAACTAGTCAGCCTTCTTAATAGCTTTTTTCTAATCCATCGTAGATTTCCAAGTGCCCTATAAAAACCTCCACCCACACCCCACTACATGTCTCATTTCAACACCTTGGGAAACACCTCCAGCCTTCCTCACCACCCTTCCAAAATCCACGGCCCATCTTGCCAAACACCTAATTGTTGTCTCTCTGCTCAGCCGCTTCACAATAATGCATTGGTTTGACTATCTGGTAGCTCCTGATTCTGGCTTTGCCTTTGAGCAGTCTTTTGGAGCCACACTCTGCAGCCCGTGAGCCAGCCCCATCCCAGTTCCCAGCTCTACGTTCCACAACCCTAGCCTGTGCAGTGCTTTCAGGTTGTTGGAGAGGAGGTAATGCCCAGGCATTTATTCCCTGGAGCCCTGGTCCCTGGAGATCTGGGCTAGAACAGTGGTTCCTGTGTGTCTTGACATTCCATGGCCAGACTCCAGCCATGCACTGAGGTTGTTTCAGGCACAGCTCTAAGTGTTCAGTGCTCTGCGGACATAGGAGCCAGAAGCAAGCCCAGCCTGGGACTCTGCCGCCCTCCATTGGCAGAGGCTAGAGGTGAAGAGAGAGCCCAGCCTCCAACAGAGTACAGGAGCCATGGCCTTGCTGCTCCTCCTGGGGCCAGAGCAGCCCTCCAGCTGCAGTCAACCTAGGTGCAGCTGGTTTACCCACGATCAGGGCTGCCAGCCCAGCACAGTCCCACCAACACCATCATAGCTCCTGCTCTCACTGTTAACAATCCCAGGAAAATTGCCTGATACCTTAAAGATGCAGCCCCCTTCCTCTTATAGATATAATGACACCAAGAAAGCCTCAAGCCCAGATTCTCAGGGGATAATGTATGCCACCTTCCTAGACTCGTATCTGGTGAGGAGGTAGAGAGGTCAACAACGCCTCTCCTCTGGCCATGCAGGTCTCTGCTCAAAGATTCTTTGGGCCTCTTAGCAGCACTAATCCATACATTCTGGGGCCCCTCCTGGCATGAGATGGCATCACAGATAACTAGAGGTTCTGGAAGAGGGCTGTGGTGGGTGAACGATTTTGACATATAGGTCCAACTACTTTCCCAAGAGCTGGAAATGAACTGACCCAGCTCTGCAGCTCTTCCCAGTTCTTAAGGGAGACTATGAAGACATTACAGGTGCTCACCAATATTTCTGGTTCTCCTCTCCTGGGTGAATGGAAGGACTATACTCCCCTAACCCTCCACGTTAGACATGGCCATGTGACTTGTATTTACCAATAAAATATGAGTAGAAGTGGTGTGTGTGTCTCTTCCGTGTGGAATCACTGAAAAGCCAGTGCAGAATTCTCCATTCTCTCATCCCCTGACGTGGCAAACCCTTTAACCTTGTGTTAGGATGGCAGTGCCACAAGATGTCCAAAGCCCATCAGCCTGGGTCCCTGTCACAAGTAGGAAGACTCTACAATGCCCATTGGGCCTACAGGTTGAGCAAGAATGGAAATTATATCCTTTTAAGTCTGATATTTCAGAGATATTTATTAACTCAGCATAACCTAGATAGTCCTCACTAATACAGAGACCATAACTGAAAAGACACTGGCAGACTTTGTCGCTCAAAAAAAAAAAAAAACACGTGGCTTCTCTCTTGCTGCTGGGGAAAATGGTGAGTCCCTGCTGCAGGGGCATCAAATGGTCCTTGTCTGTTTTTACATCCAAGGCTTCAGTTTCATAAAAGAATGTCCCACATGTCACCGGGGTTCTGGATGGTGGGATGCTAGTTAGCAGTTACAGATTCAGTGGGAGGACACCAGTTCTTAATACAGCAGCAAGACCAGCTCTCTACCTGCCGGAAGGTCAGGTCTATGCAGACTCACACTGATGACAGGCATCCCCAGCTGGGGGAAGGGCAGCTTGTGACCCATGGGTTCTCCCCCAAGAGTGTTGGGAAGCATGGCCAAACGCTGGTATTGTCTGTCACTTGCTGCTCCTTTACCCTTTGTTCACTGCCCCCTCTTACTCAGAGGCCATGCCCAACCCGGTCTTATCCGGCGCTCTCTGCCTCAGTGTTGCCCTCTCCTGGAAACCACCTGTGTGCTACTGGTTCCAGAAAAACGTGCTTTTCGTTGGAAGTATTTTCAGACAGGAGTCCCTGGGTAGTGTAAACGGTTAACACGCTTGGCTGGTAACTAAAAAGTTGGAGGTTCAAGTCCACCCAGAGGCACCTGGGAAGAAAGCCGTGGCAACCTACTGAAAAATCAGCCACTGAAAGCCCTATGGAGTACAGTTCTACTCTGGCAAACATGGGGTTGCCATGAGTCGGAATCAATTGGAGTTTTCAGACATTGAAGTAGGAGAGCTGCTCCAGAATCGCCTCCATCAAATTTGGCCTGGAGCCCACAACCATGATAAACATATCCACTGCCCCTCAGAGACTAAGGCTGAGGCCCCTTGCAAAGACATCAATACCAAAATATGCTGTGGTTGACCAGGCCTCCCGCCTTCCCTCTGATAGGTCCTCACTGCTTTGGGGGAATAAGTGTGAGGGTGAGGGGAACCACTTCAACATCAACATAATCATGGTACATGATAATTTTTGATTCCCACTGATTGAGTTTGGTGAGGCACAGGACTTCATAAACTTAGACTTCCAGGATACCACCAAACTCATTTGTATCTATCTGGGAATGGCAGATTTCCTGGCATGCCTTGTCAGTGTAAGTAAATATATGGTGATTTTGACTGGAAATTCTCTACCAAATAATGGCATTTGATGAGCAACAACTTGCAAGCCATCCTGGACAAAGACCACAACTCTTCTCAATGCTTTCTTGATATATCACTCCAACCTAACATCCCCTGCCCCTGGTCTGGGTAGTCCTCCATCTTGTGCTACAGTATTTTCTATGGGCCAACCCTAAGACACCTGTGGCTAGAACCCTAGGTGGGGTTTCTGGGCTACTCCCTGTTCAGTTAATGGGCCTTACCTGATACCAGGCAAGATTCCAATGGTTGTGACTTGGGTGCCTCCCTGCTCAGCCAAGGTCACCCAGAGATTTGTGAATTCTGGCATTAAATCTCTTTTGTTACAAGTAGAAGAACTAGTTTAAAGAAAAAGGACAATTTACTGGAAGGACATTGGGATAAGCCAAACATGTCATGGAATTCAGGAACTGTTGAATATCTAGGCTACTTGTTCTAGGGATCCAGGAGAAGGAATTCACATTCCTTACCTCTAAAGTTCTTTCACTGATGTGACTCAACTCCCAATTCCCAATCTCTCAATTAAAATTCTAAATTCTTGAGTAAAAGATATTTTAATGGACCCAGGTTGGGTCAAGTGTTTGTTTCTACTTTAATCAATTGTGGCCCAAGGCAGCACTAGACAATAGGAATATAATGCACCCCACAGATGTAGTTTTAAGTTTTCTAGTAGTGACATGAAAAATTTTAAAAACCAGGTGAAATTAATTTTAATATACATTTTATTCAACCCACTACATCTAAAATATTATCATTTTCAATAAGCTACTAATTATTATCAGTTATTAAAGAGAGATTGTACATTCTTTTTTTCACACTAAGTCTTTGAAATCCAGGGAGTATTTTGCATTTACAGAACTTCTCAATTCAGACTAGCCACATTTCAGGTACTCAATAGCCACATATGGCAAGTGGTTACCGTATTGGACAGTGCAGGTCTACAGGGTGTGTTGGTTCACATAGTGCATATATAGCTATTGGGATCCACCCTTATGATTCTGTGGCTTGGAAAGGATAGGAGAAAGGAGTTCCCAGAGAAGGAATTACCATCATTAAATGTCTACTGGATGGACAGTTCTCAAGGGTGCCAAGCCAGTTTGACATGGATGGATGGATGGATGGATGGACGGATGGACGGACGGACGGACGGACGGACGGATGGTTATGAGAAACAGAGTTGCAAAGAGACACAGCATGCAATATCACCCTAGGGAAAATGTTTCAGTTACCCTTTGTTGCATAAAAAAGCCACCCCAAAACCTAGCTGCTTAAGACAATAAAGACATATTATTCATCATGATTCTAAGTGTAAACTGGGTTATTCCTCTGCTGGTTTTGCCTAGGCTCACTCCAACTACATTATCTGGAAAGATCAAGTGGACTAGATGGTCCAAAATAGTCCCACTCATGTATTACGCAATTAGGATGACCATCTCATCTCAGTTTGCCTGGGACTCTCCCACGTTTAAATCTGAATGTACCATATCCCAGGGACCCCTTCAGTCCTGGGAAAATCAGCATGGTTGGTCACCTTACCAGCAGTTGGTGCTGGCTATGGGATAAGACAACCTGGTTCTCCTCCACGTGGCATCTCATCTTCCAGAAGGCTACATTGGCTTCCTTACAGGGCTGACTCACAGCAGTGTCCTAGAGAGAGACTCCAAGCTTTCTTGGCCTGGTCCCAGCACTCACACAGCATCACTTCCACCCTATTCTATTTGTCACCACAAGTCAAGAGGCCAGTCTAGACTCAAGGGGAGAGGGAATAGTCTCCATCTCTTGAGGGGGGAGCAGCAAAGTCACACTGAAAGGAAGCATAGGTGGGATTGTTGTGGCTGTGTTTAGAAACGATCTGCCACAGAGGGTATGAGAATGTTGCTTGGAAAGTGTCTTAGTTGCCTGGTGCTGCTGTGATACAAATACTATAAGTAGGTGGCTTTAAAGACCTGAATTTATTTTCTCACAATTCTGGAAACTAAAACTCCAAATTGAAACCACCCATTTTGATTCCTTCTTTTTCAGTAACTCCGAGTAGTCATTGGTTCCTTGGTGGTCCTGGACTTGCTCCCTGGATTAATTCATTTCCATGTGTCATCGGAGAGGCCGGTCAGCCTCTCTCTTCAACCCTCCCATCATGCTCTCTCTCCACTTATCTGCTAAGCTCTTCACAGCACTCACAGCCCCTGACATATGATGTATTTCTCTCTGTGTTGTTATCGGCAATCCAAAAGAACATTTCCTGGGGGCAGAGGCTTAGTTTCATTCACTGCCGTGTGCCATGCTTGGCACAAAGGAGGTGTTCAGGTAAAATCTGTAGATTGAATGAATGAATGATACGCACTCAGTCACCCCTCAATGTAATGATATTAGTTAGAAATCTTCTGGCTCCACAAGACAGAAAACCAATTTAAACTAGCCTAGCAAAAACAGGCCTGGTTGGCTCAAAGAATCCATAGGCAGTGTCTACATGGTGAGAGACATAAAAGCTGGCACCTCTTGAGTTTTCATATCTAACAGCTTCAGCCACCAGACTCAGTTTCATTTTCAAAAATCCCGGGGAAGGATTCTGATGGGTCCTGCTCAGGTCACCTGCCCACTTCTGGACCAAATCAACCATGGGCAGGGGGCAGGGTCACACTGAACTAACATGGCAGCAACCACAGCCTTCGTGGGAATAGGAGAAAGGAGGGCGGTTCCCAAAAGATGGGGGTGTGGTAGGGACTTGGCAAACAAGCCTATATACCCACAATAAGCCAATGAACATCAATCTTAGTAAACTCCGTATGCCTATAAAAAGTCTAACAGATTTGCACATATAGTAGGCACTCAATAAGTATCTGCTATTGTTGAATAACCTGAGTTTCTACTATATGCACTACCAGTACCAGTCGCCAGTGAGTCAAAACCAACTCATGGCAACTCCATGTGTGTCACAGTAGAACTGTGCTCCATAGGGTTTTCAATGGTTGATTTTTCTGAGGCGTCTCTGGGTGGACTTGAACCTCCAATTTTTCAGTTAGCAGCCAAATGCATTAACCATTTGCAACACTCAGGGACTCCACAGTTGTTCAATAATCTGAGCTGCTACTGTGTGCGTTACTTTTGCAAAGCATGATGAAAAAGGCCAATTATACATAGATCTGATGCCTGCCCTCAGAGAACTTAAAACCAACTAAATTGTTTCCAGACTTTTTCTAGTGGTGGAAGTCTTTCTGCGAAGGTAACAGTAGATGCTCTCTGTTCATCCTTTGTCTCTAGCCCCCAGCTCAGTATTTAACACATGTAAGTATCTGCTGATTTGTTCGATGACAAAATGAATGGATCCCACTGGAGAGGAAAAACATCTGCATGTGAAATGCTTAAAGAATCATTATATGAAGCATATCAACAAAGGCATAGTTTTATATCTATTTAAGTTTTATGAATATTTGGCCCAAAAAAGCACTCAATGTTGGATAGAGAAAAGCAGATACAGCTTCCTGGAAGAGGCACCTTTTGAACTCAATTCTAAAGAGAAGCATCAGACAACAGAGAAAAGCAGGGAGAGAATTCAGTGAAGAAGGCTGTCTTAGTCATCTAGTGCTGCTATAATAGAAATACCACAAGTGGATGGCTTTAACAAAGAAGGTTTATTCTCTCACAGTCTAGGAGGCTAGAAGTCCAAATTCAGCATACCAGCTCTAGGGGAAGGCTTCCTTTCTCTCTCATTTCTGAGGGAAGGTCCTTGTCATCAGTCTTCCCCTGGTCTAGGAGCTTCTAGGAGCAGGAACCTAGGGTCCAAAGGATGTACTCTGCTGCCTGCATTGCTTTCTTGGTGGTATGATGTCCCCACGTCTCTCTGCTGGCTTCTCTCTTTTACATCTCAAAAGAGACTGACTCAAGACAAAATCTAATCTTGTAGATTGAGTCCTGCCTCATTAACATAACTACCTCTAATCCTGCCTCATTAACATCATAGAGGCAGGATTGACAATACATAGGAAAATCACATCAGATGACAAAATGGTGGAAAATCTCACAATACTGGGAATCATGGCCTAACCAAGTTGACATGCCTTTTTGGGGGACACAGTTCAATCCACAAGAAGGGCCAACAGGAACAAAGACATGGAATCAGGAAACAGCTTCATTCATACAAGGCAAATCCAGAACCCAAGTAGGGGATTAACAAGAAGTGAAATCAGTACCACACATTGATTTTCATTTCATTTTATACTTTCCAGTGCTCCACTGGAGGCAGACAGAGTCCAGAAGGCCAAAGCAGCCATCCATAGGTCTTCTCATAATTTTGAGGACGTTAATTGGAACTATTTCATGTTCAGCACACCCTCCATCAGAGTGAAATTGTAGAGCAGATTATGGAAGGACCTGTCCCATTCTGCTGCTGGTGAAGGGATGAAAAGATGTCGCTCATTTTTTTCATTCATTCAGCTAATATCGGTTAAGTACCTATAGGGTCACTAGGAGTCGGAATGGGTTTGGTTTGGTTTGATTTATATGTGTTAGGCATGGTGGAGGCATGATGGTAGATGCAGGTAATACAGAGTCAATTAGTTAAGACTCACCAACTGCCCTTGAGGTGCCTTGGGCTAACAGATATGTAAACAATTACTAGTGGTAACCATGGTAATGGAGGGATGGGATACAGATGCTGAGGAGGAAATGGCTAACCCTGCCAGGGAAGACAGGGAAGGCTTCAAGGTGGAGGCAATCTCAAAACTGAGTCTTAAAACAGGGGTCAGCAAATTTTTTCTGTTAAAGGCCAGATGGTAAATGTTTAAAGCTTTGTGGGCCATATACTCTGTGTTGCAACTACTCAACTCTGCCCTGCTAGCAGGAAGGCAGCCATAGACAATATGTCAACAGATGGGTGTGGTTGTACACCAATAAAAGGTTATTTATGGACACTGAAATTTGAATTTCATATAATTTAACGTGTCACAAAACATTATTATTATTCTGACTTTCTAGCTACAATTTAAAAATGTAAATACCATTCTCAGCTCGTAGGCTATACAAAAACAGGTGACAGGCCTGATTTGGCCACCAGGCTGTGCTGACCCCTATTTTATGAACTGGCATACCCCAAGTAAAGATGGAAGAATGAGTTAGGGATGGGGGTGAAGGTGATTCAGCAGAGAAAAAGCCTTAGCAAAGTTTCAAAGACATGGGCAGATATGGTCTATTTGGTAAATAGATAGAGGTTCAGTGTGAGAGCCATTGTTGGGGGCCAAGGAGAGGCCATTTGGGGTCAGATGTAGAAGGACCTTAGTATTCAAATTAATGAATTCAAAAATGTTTTAAATTGGGTAAAGACAATCAGTTTTGTATTTTAGGGACATAACTCAGCAAATGAAAAGGGACTAGGGAAAGGGTAATAGTTAATAGGCAGCGGCTTTAGTGCAGGCAATGGTGCCCTGAATCCTACTTAACAAAAGGTGATTGTTAAATAGCCAAGAATTTTTATAAGCCAGCTACTTGTTGATCACAGTCATTATTAAAAAATTAAATGATATAAAATTACTATTAAATAAATTATATTAAAAAAACAACATTTATAAATACTGAAAACTCATCACTGTCATTATTTTAGGACATTTTACTATTAGCTTTACTCCTGAAATTATTTATGTCTGGTGGCACAGTGGTTAAAGTGCTCACTTGCCAACCAAAAGGTCAGCAGTTTGAACCCACAAGCTGCTCCACAGGGGAAAGATGTGGCAATCTGCTTCCAAAAAGATTATGACCTTGGAAACCCTATGGGCAGATAAACCAGTATGCAAGGCAAGCGTAGGCTTACAGTAAGCAAGGTGCACACGGGCTTAATTGTGTTTACTTATTTATCTGTAGTGCACAATTTCACTTGCTTTTCATGGTATGATGAAAAACAGGTGAAATTGTGCACTACCGATTAGTAAGTAAACACAAGTAAGCCCATGCGTGCCTTGCTTATTGGGTAATCCATCCCTGCAAGGCTGTGGGGCAGTTCTACTCTGCCCCATAGGGTCATTATGAGCCAGAATCAACTTGAGGGCACACAACAAAGTGCATCCATATGGTGGAAATGATATATAATGGCATCTACCCCACAGATTTGCATTGGACAAATCTGCAATAAAGTCTCCTCTAAAGTTTTAAAAAGCATGTTACTTTGATGACTAAGGTGTGCCTGACCCAAGCCATGGTTTTTTCAATTGCTTCCTATGCATGTGAAAGCTGGAGAATAGAAGACAGAAGAGGAATTGATGCATTCTAACTACGGTGTTGGTGAAGAATATTAACTGTACAGTGAACTGCCAGAAGGAACAAATCAGTCTTAGAACAACCAGAATGTTCCTTAGAAGCGAGGATGATGAGACTTGGTCTCGCTTACTTTGGGCACGTCATCAGGAAAGAACAATCACTAGAAAAGGATATCACATTTGGTGAAGTACAGAGTCAGTGAAAACGAGGGAAACTCTCAAGGAGAGGGATTAACACAACAGCTGTAACAACAGACTCAAACATATCAACAACGATAAAGACGGAGAAGGACAGGGCAATGTATTTATTGTTCTGTTACACATAAAGTCCCGATGAGTCAGAGCAACTAACGCAACAGCAACTCAACAGCAACTAACAACACCAACCATGCATCTCTTCCCAATTCTGCATTCAATAACCTCACGCTGGTAGTCTGAAATTGGCCATGGTTGGAATATCTACACCACTGTTACCATCCAGTCGACTCCAACTCATAGCAACCCTACAGGACAGAGGAGAACTGCCCCACAGGGTTTCCAAGGAGCAGCTGGTGGATTCAGACTGCCAGTCTTTGGGTTAGCAGCCAAGCTCTTAACCACTGTGCCACCAGGGCTCCATTTACACCACAGAAATTGGCAGACGCTACAGATCAAGGCTCCCCTGCTCACCCAGAGATCCGGTTGTTAAACATTTACCAGCACACCTCTGAGTCAAGTGAAAGAAGATGAGGCCAGCACGAGAGGAATGGCGGCACAAGCGGAGAGAAGGGGGCGGTGGGTGGGCACCTTAGGCATCCAGTGCTGCTACAATGGAAATACCACAAGTGGTGGCTTTAACAAACACAAGTCTACTGTCTCACAATTTAGGAGGCTAGAAGTCCAACTTCAGGGAGCTGAATGTAGGGGAAGCTTTCTCTGTCTGCTCTGGGGGAAAATCCTTGTCTCAGCTTCTCTACCGTTCTCCACGGTCCTTAGAGATCTGTCTTCCCCTGGTTCATGCTTGCTGTTCTTCTGGGCCTAATCTGCTCTTTTATATCTCAAACTGATTGGTTTAAGACACACCTACACTGATATGGCGTCATTAACACAACAAAGAAAAACCCTACTCCCAAATAGGATTACATCCACAGGTATAAACAACAACAAAAAAAAACCCACCGCCATCGAGTGGATTCCGACTCATTGTGACCCCACAGGACAGGGTAGAACTGCCCCATAGGGTTTTCAAGGAGCGCCTGGTGGAGTCGAACGGCCAGCCTTCTGGTTAGCAGCCGCAGCTCTTAACCACTACATCACCAGGGTTTCCACAGGAATAGGGGCTAGAATTTACAACACATATTTTGGGGGACACAATTCAATTTATAACAGTAGGAAAGAGTCAAACTCGGCCAGGTGGCTTTGGAGAGATGAGGAAGAAGGAAGACAGAGAGAAGAACACCTCCTCCAAGTCGGAGAAAGAGCTATTTGTACAGAAGCACTTGGAACCCACGACTTGGCTCTGCACTCCCTCCACGTGTACTCTCACAAACACCGTCATTTAGCAAACCCGAGGTAGGCGAGTGAGCGCGGAGCCCCAGCCCCTTTCAGCCCTGTGGTGCGGGAAGAACCGAGGGGAAGCGCTTGCCGAAGATCACCCAGGAGGTCCCGAAGCAGCCTTCCATTCAGCCGCTCACGGCAGGGCCGGACCACAGGCCGGAGTCCGTGTGTTTACATCTCATATATAGCTGTGTGTAGAGCTATTTGGGCACCCGCAGCTCTGCATGAGCGGGTCTGTGTGTATTTATAACCACACTGCCGAGTGTGGACAGCACTGCATATAGATCCCACCAACATCATTTCACACATCCCGAGGTGCCCGGGGTGGCTTCCTGACCTCACATCAGGGCCGTGCGCCCAGTAATTTGAGTCTGATGGGAACCATGCTCTCCCAGCCAAAGGCATGCAGCCCACCTCCCACCGCCAACACCAGAGCGCACAGGCCTGGGGGGCCGGACCTTTCTGGTAAAGCTATAAACATGCCACAGGCTGACCCGCGTATGGAAATGAGGCTCGTGGTTAGGCCTGGCGTCCAGCCACAGGCCTGTGGCCTGGCTGCCACCAAGTATCTTTAGCATGAACATCGTTAACGTTGGTGGCCCACCCCACCCGCCTTGGGCTTCGCTTTCTCCCTCTCTCTCTCCAGTCTCTTGCCTCCCCTCCCCTGTCTTATGCTCACAGTTTGTGATGCCTCTTCCAAGGCTGGGATCTTACCCTCCTCAAACCTACGCAGAGGATTAGACTCCACCATCCCCCTGTATGCCGATAATAACGATACAAATCATGTCGTCGTTAGCTTCTGTGGAGTCGACTCCGATTCATGGCGATGTCATGTACAACAGAACAAAATGTTGCCAGGTTATCCTCACAATTGCCAGCATGTTCGAGGCCATCGTTGCAGCTCTTGTACCAACCCGTCTCACTGAGGGCCTCCCACACCCTCACTGGCCCCTCTATGTCACCAAACATGATGTCCTCCTCCAGCGAGTGATCCTGCCTGATGACGTGTTTAAAGCAAGCAAGTCAGATAACGTTCTATTTCGATCCATAAGGTTTTCACTGGCTAATTTTCAGAAGTAGATCACCAGTCCTTTCTTTTTAGTCTGTCTCAGTCTGGAAGCTCCTCTGAAACCTGTCCACCATGGGTGACCCTGAGGGTATTTGAAATATAGGTAGCATAGCTTCCAGCATCACAGCAACATGCAAGCCACCACAGTATGACAAACTGACAGGCAGGTGGTAGAATATAGCCATAGCTCTCACTTTTTGTACCAGGCACTGTGCTAGGCGCTTCATAGACATTATCTCACAGAATCTGCATGGAAGCCCCATTTTACAAATGACGAAGCTAAGGCCTAGAAAACGTGGGTCATTCATTGGAGAAATCAAGGCTGAAGAGGTAAAGGGTTGGCAGAGTCATCTGAGGCACCCTGCACACAGCAGTGGGTCCCTGAGCTGTACACACTGGCTGGGGGGCCCTGGGAGGACAGTTAGTCCTCTCCCAAGCAAGAGGACTGTGGCGCAAAGGCCATCCAGGAGGCCTGGTGGGGACAAAGATACCCCGACCCTCGCAGGCTGCTACTGGTTGGATGGGAGCCCCCTTGCAGGCCATACCCAGGTGGGGTTTCCTAAGGGATCTGAACTGGAAACTCTCCTGAAGGCACAGGCCAAGAAGTTCCCAGGACTATTCTTCCAGAACATCAATCCCTCATTTCATCACCAACTTTCCCCGGCCAGCCCCAGGGTGGGATCCAACCACTGTGGCAGGAGAGCGAGGAGCCTAAAGCTTCTATTCCCCATGGACGGTAGCCTGGGAGGCTTTGCTGAACTCTTTTCTCTCTGGTCCCCCGTACACACAGAATGAGGTTGACCCGAGGCTGGGCCATACTCATCTCCCACTTTCATTTGGCAAATCCTTTGCAGATCTGTCCCCTGAAATATATATGTGGAAACCCCCTCCCTCGTTCCTCCCATTCCTCTTCCTTGTATTCCCTCCTTCCCTTCTTCCTGTTGTCTTTTTCTATCATAGCAACAATTAGAAAGTTCTTTCTTGGGTTGAGCCACTATCAGCCTCCCTGTAGTTTCCACCCATTTGCTGCTGCTTCTGCCTTATGGGGCCATGGAGAATAAGTCAGTAATAATAACAACAAGGATGACGACCATGATGGTGGTGATAACGGAAAATGCTATTCAGTTCTGACATTGGGCTAAAAACTTTGCATGCATTATTTCGCTTAATCCTCGTAACAGTAGCTTCTTTTATTATCCCCATTTTACAGATGGGGCAACTGAGACTTTTCACAGCCAACAGGTGGCAGAACTAGGATTTGAACTCAGGCATTCTGAGTCAACAGCCAGTTGTTTTAACCACCAGGTAACACTGGTTTCCCTCTGCCTTCCATTTGTGGATCCTTTAAATACTAAAAGGCCCTCCATTTCTTTGCCGGGCAAGACTGCTTTGGATTCTTGGTGGCGCTTGTCGAACATCCAGTCACTGTCTAGTTCCCCCATCTGCTAGGAAGCCATGTCTTCTCTGTCCTGCACGTCCCAATCTGTTCTTTTTAGAGCTGAATATAAGCCTTTAGGTCCCTGGGTGGCGCAAAATGCTTACACTCGACCACTAACAGAAAAGTTGGTGGATCAAACCCAACCAGGGGTACCGTGGAAAAGAGGCCTGGAGATCGGCTTCCATAAAGATTACAACCAAGAAAACCCTATGGAGCAGTTCTACTCTGTAACACACAGGGTCGCTATGAGTCAGAAACTGACTAGATAGCAACAGGTATGACTTTTTTGGATAGGTCTTTACCCACACGCCTGTCAACCTTTCCAAAGCCCCTCCTTTAAGCAGAAATACATTAGCTATATCCAGCCCCTGCTTTCTCCAAGATCTTCCGAAGAAGACCTTAGAGATTTGATCATAAAGGAGGGATAGATGCCTTGAGCATCTATCAGGAACCATGCCCACCATCTGCATTATGTTACTTGCTGTCACCCCTTGGGGATCTTCTCTAAATCAACCCCACCCCTCCTCCTGCCCCTTCACCACTTCTCCCTGAATTCTGTACTGGGGGGCACTCACTACCTCGCTCAGGCCAGTCGTGTTCTCTCTCGTCCACTGCCAGGCCTCAGCCCGCAATAAACCCAACTGAAATGCAAGTCCAAGCCCTGCCCATTGTCATCACAGCAAACAGCCTGGACACGAAGACTGCCTCCCTACTCCCCAGAAGATTAATAAATCAGATTCAGACGCCTATTGTTCTGGACACAGTCAGAATCAATTGCAGGATTTTAAATCTCTCAGCAGAGAGCAGCTGGCTGGCTACGAGAGGCCCCGCAATGTCTCTGGGAAAGCTGGCCAGGGATGGGAATCAGAAAGAAAAAAAGGGAAGACCAGATAATCAATAGTTACCACACGCTTTTGGTCATCTCCACTGTGGGCCCAAGGAGGCAGGTCCCCAACTTTATCGTGGTTCTCAGTAAGGGGAGAGGAAGGAGGGGCCAGCAGTCAGGCTGGGAAGAGAGGGGACCAGAAAAGCCAGGTCTGGTGGCCCCAGTGTTGGCCCTCACATGGGTGGGGTCACTCCACACCCACCTCCTAACCTCACCAATGGCTAATTTCATCTGCAAATGTTGGAAACTTTCAGAAGCGAGCACTGCCTGAAACCGCAGGGTGAATTCTAGTTTATTATCCCAGAATTCCCAAGAAGAATTCATAGAAATCCTTGTATCTTTGACTAATTACCGCTCCCTTACCACCCCCACCCCCTTGGCTTTGGGTTTTTTGTTTTTTTTTTTTTAATCCCTTACTCTCTTGGGAGACATAGTGTATCTGCCACTGCCGCCTGAGTGGCTGCTAGCATTTTCCCTAGCTGTTTATGTGGAAAATCATAAAAATATTTGGTGGCCAAAAAAAAGAGGGGAAATGCTTTGGTGGTCTGATGCAACAGAAATGCTTTCTTGGAAGAAAAAAAAAAAAAAAGCTGGATGTCTTATTCTAATCCAAAAACATACATAAACACTGTATTGATTGAGAAGTACTAGGTGGAAGGCACGTTCTTCCCAGAGACCTGCCCCGCCCCACCCCCTCCGTGCAGACAAAAGCATGTTGGCAGCTGGCAGAGGGTAAATCGCTTATAATCCAGCCACAGGGCTTGGGAAGAGCCGAAAGCAAAAATTCCTGCGGGCTACGCTTTACTCTGGGTCTGTTGTCATGCTCCTGCCCTGCTGGCCTAATTCTCTTGGCTGCAAGAGGAGGCAGTGATGATGATGATGATGATGGTGTCGATGACGGTAGCAGTGCTGATGCAGATACCACTGCTACTCCAGCTGCTGAGGATAAAACACATCTGGGCTGCGTTTCACTGTTAGGAGGAGTCCTGGTGGCACAGTGGGTTAAGAACTCAGCTGCTAGCCAAAAGGTCAACACTTGGAATCCACCAGGCGCTCCTTGGAAACCCTATGGGGCAGTTCTACTCTGTGCTATAGGGTTGCTATGAGTCAGAATTGACTCGACGGCAGCAGATTTTTTGGCTCACCATCATGAAGAGTCTCCACGGACACTCTCTCTTTGGATACTCAAAGTGACTCCCAGAAGGAGGTAGGACAGGTATCATGATGACCTCATGCCCATTTCACAGAGGAGGAAGATGAAGCCTCAAGGAGAGAAAAGCAAGGGTGTCTTGTCCAAGAGCACATAACTTGTCAAGATTCCAGCGCAGGCTTTCTGACTCTGGGCATGAGCTTTACATCACGTTGCCCGGGACTCCGAAATCACCATCCACTAGAAAGATAATGCAAGCCACGATGTAACTGAAAATTTTCTAGTAGCCAGGTTTTAAAAAAAAGTAAAAAGAAACAGGTTAAGTTGATTTTAATATGTTTTATATATATCATATCTAAAATATAATTTCAATATGTAATCAGCATAAAAACTACTAATGTGATAGTTTATTTTTTATTTGAAATCTGGTGTGTATTTTACTTTCAGCACATCTCATTTCAGACTAGCTCCATGTGGCTAGTGACCACAGTATTGAACAGCACAAGCTTAAAAGGATTTGTCTTCGTTTCCTGGAGCCCTGCTTGTACAGTGGTTAAGAGCTTGGCTGCTAACCAAAAGGTCAGCAGTTCTAACTCACCAGCTGCTCCAAGGAAACCCTATGGGGCAGTTCTACACTGTCCTATGGGGTCTCTATGAGTGGGAATTGACTCAACAGCAATGGTTTTCATTTCCTAGGGTTGCTGTAATAAAATACCACAAGGAGGATGCCTTTGAAAAACGGAAATTTATTGTTTTTTAGTTCTGGAGGCTAGGAGTCTGAATTCAGGGTGTTGGGAGGGCCCCTTGTCCACTTAAGTGGAAGATCCTTCCTTGTCTTCTCCAGCTTCTGGTAGCCCCAGGCGTCTCTTGGTGCTGCTTGGCTCGTAGATGTATCTTCACAAGGTATCCTGCCCTTGTGTGCTCTGTGTCAATGTCTGTTTTCTCCTTCTATAATGCACTACTTAGAAGGGATCCCCCTACTCCAGTTTGACCTCCTTAGCTGATCCCGGTCCCTGGGTAGTATACGCAGTTTACAATCAGCTGCTAACCTAAAGGTTGGCAGTTCAAACCCACCCATCAGCTCTGCATGAGAAAGGCCTGGTGATCTGTTTCTGTAAAGATTACAGCCAAGAAAATCCTATGGAGCAGTTCTACTCTGTAACACATGGGTTCACCATGAGCTGGAATCAACTCAGTGGCAGTGGGTTTGGTTTCTGCTTTGTTTTAACTTACCTGATAACATTTTCAAAAAAAAAAAAAAGATTCTATTTCCACATGCACAGGTACAGGGGTTAGAACACCAACATATCTTTGAGGGGGACACAATTCAATCTCTAACAGGATTCAGCAATGGCTCCGATGCTGAGTGTGGTATTGAAAGAACCTCAGACTGAGGAAAGCATGGTCCTTACATGACTCATCTTTATTCCCAAAGAGGAAAACTTCTCATCTCAACTTGAGCTTTCTGTACTCATGTACACAAAGTACAAAAATTATTCCAGTTCACAGACTGTATTCTTCTTTGTCTTATCCTCCTCCTCTACTTTCTCCTCCTTATTCTCGAGCAGCATCTTCTAAAACACCCAGGAATTAGTAGTGAGTGATTGCAAGTCATATACAAGCAGCGACTTGGTACCTGCCTCAGAAAGTTTTCTGACCTCCAACCTAATTATGCTAGGCACAGTGCAAGAATAATCAGCCCCTCTCAGAACACTCAGCACTCATCTTTGTGCTTCCAGGACGGAGCTATGGGTAGAGGGAAGAAAAGGAGGGAAGGGAGGGAAGGAGGAGGGAAAAGAGGGAGAGAGAAGAAGATGAAGAAGAGGAGGAGGAGGGAGAGGGAGATTGTCGGGGTCTGGCTTTCTTACTCATCTACTCATGTGAATGTGAGCTCACACGTGCGTGCATGTACACACACACACATGCGTGCCTACACTCTAACACACTTTCTTCCCCATTCCATCATCAATGCCTACAACCAACCAGAGTCAGGAAGCCTGGTTTCTGGTCCCAGCTCTACTACACTTTAATTTTTTTAGATTTCTGTTTGCTCAGTTTTTAAATAAAAGGATGGGCCTGTAGATAGTTTCTGAAGTGACTTTGAACACTAAAGACTCATGATTCTATAATCTCAGTACAGTGAAGAAGGATTAGACTAGCATTTGGGTGATGTGGGTGCCACTGCTAATTAGCCATGAACATCTCATGTCACCTCTCCTGGTCCTGATTTCCTCCACTGTAAAATGTACTTAATGGTTTCCAGGTTCCCCTTTAACATCCTAGGACCCGGGGCCTGCTCTTCACCCTATAAATTTGCTTTCCAGACATCATTTGTTCTTGCTCTTCTTGCCTTGAACGAAAATGTCTCTGGTTGCTATCTTGATGCCTCCACCATCTATCCAACACCCGGTTCTTCCTCGACATTTATTCACTGAGAGCTCCTGGCTCATACTTTTCCTTCTCCATCCCAAGTCCCACCTCATCCATGGGGATGACCCATCCATCACCCTGGCCTCAATCCAATGACCGTCACGTCCCTCGATTTCAACCACCCTCTCCATGATCACAACGGCAACTTTCCAACACCAACGTCTGAAGGTCAACATCTCATTCCTGGCCAATACGCACCTCTGAAGCCTCAAGGTCAACATCACGTTCCTGGCCACAGCAACCGTCCATCCTTTCATGTCTCCTGTTCACTTACTCCTACGATGCCCATTCTTTATTCTCATTAAGACCTCTCTTTCTTACATCTTGATTTCACTCCCTTCCTAGCTGGCCTGTAGATCATGATTCTTCATTTAAACCACTCTCCTGCTGTCACTGTTAACCCCTCACACCATGTCCCTCAGCAACATTCAACCCATAAAGCCTGCAACATTTGTAGTCAACCCAACAATGTGTCTTCTCCGTTCTCAGATCTGGACACCAGAATTCCTCTAGAGAAAAACCATTCAACTGCATGGACAGGCATGCCAAAGCAAATGAAAGGCCTCCAACAGCAGCTGATCCTCAACAGAGTTTAGCCATCCCTCCACTTGTCCCCATCAGCTCCTCTTCCATCCCCCATGGTGCCTTCCAAACCTCCCCCAGGCTCCTCAAGCCCCCAGCCTGGGCAGCTGACTGTATCCCTCCCATGGGATGACTTTGCCTCCTACTTTGCAGAGAAAATAGAGGCAATCAGGAAAGGACGCCCTCACCTTCCTGCCACCCCACCTACAAGCTTTGCACACTTGTACTGTCCTTCCTGCCCTCCCTCCTGCTGTATGGAAGAGGTACTCCTCCACCTGTCCAGGGCTAATGCCACCACCTGCGCCCAAGATTCCAACACACCCCCGTTACCCTAAGTCCTTGTCCTACCAAGGAGCACAGTCCCTCTGTACCACCTGTGTCATTTGTCCAGCTGTGGATACATATGCTTGATCAGGTCTTCCCCATCCGAAAAAAAATAAAGTCCTTGACTTTCGTCCTCTCATCCTGTAGGAACTTATTTCCCCCTCTTACCTGCGTGGCTGAAAGACCTGAAAGCTACCACTATTCTCTTCCTTATTTTCCACTTATGGGTTTTAAAAGTATAAATCTTTTAGGATTTTTTTTTCTATCTATTAATAAAAAGGTATGTGCTCATTGTTTATTTACCAAACAGTCCAACAGTGCAGGAACATTTAAAAACTAAAGTCAAACTCTCTCCTGCCAAAGAGGGCTAGGTATAGTGTGTGGCTGCACAGCTATGCACACACACCAAACCCTACACAGATGGGCTCATAGTCTATGTATAGTCCTGCCACCTGCTTTTCTCACTGAACATGCTCTGTGGTGCCCTTCCATGTCAACAACTACAGACATATATCATTATTCATGGCTACTGGCATTCTGTTGGATAGACTTACCGTAATTTACTTAACCAGTCTCTACTCATTGGCATGTAGTTTGTCATTTACTTTCTCCCTCTCAAGCCCCCTTCTCCTCCCCCTGCAAAGTAAAAAAAAAAAAAGAACTTATTTTAAGCATTCAAGGGAATCTTTCAAAAGTCAACTGCAGAAAGCATGGCCAGACCACATGGACCAGGAGATATCAGTCTCTTTCTCTCTTTCTGGATTTGAAAGGTCTCCTATCTCTGTTTTTGTTTTGTTTTGCTTTTTTTCTGGGTGTCTACTTAATTCTTCCATCTCTATAAACTGGTCCCTCTGCCTCTCATCTGCAGTCCCATGCCTATCAAGGCCTCCCAAATACCTCACCATAGCCCCTGGGTCTGCCTGGCCTTCCAGCTTGGCTCCCCAAGCAACATACTATTCACTCGTCAACCCTCTGGTGCAGACCAGCTCCTGCCCCCATGGATTCCTTGGAATGACTCACTATGGGTCACCAAAGACTTCCCAATATCAAAGCCAGTGAACAAGTTAAATGCTCCTTCTCTTGGCCTCTCTTTTTCGCTGATACCCTTGGCCCCAGCATACAGCCTTCCACACCACCACTCTTCTTTGTCTCTCTCCCGAAACTCTCTCTCTAAACCCTCTCTCCTGACCCTCAGACCAGTTTTCCCCATAATTACAAGCATCTGCTGGCACTTCAAACTCAGCTTGCCCAAAACCATCCTCATCATTTTCCCCAGTACCCCTCCTCTGCTTACCAATTAAGACACTACGTAAAGATCCAGTATTTTCCTTACTACATGGGATGAATGACAAAGTCCACATTAGTTCCAGCAGAAAAAACCAGAGCAGATAGCCTGGGGGTGGAAGAAGGAGAGCACACATCCCCCAACACACACACACACACAAACACACACACACACACACACGAGGCTCTCACGACCAGCAGCATCCAAAGAGAAATCTTGAATGAAGGTCCAGAGACAAGACCCCCTGTGTTTCCCTCTGGCTTATGGACACTGACTACAGCAGCTCCTCTGTGGCCCAGCAGCTGTGTGGAGTGGTGGCAAGGACAGTAGCCTTGGTATCCCACGGAACTGGGTTTGAATCTCCATTCTACTACCTGACCTCAAGCAAATAGCACAATGGCTTTGAACCTGTTTCCCCATCTATAAAATGGGATAAAAACTGCTGCTTTGTAGGGTACACTTGAAGGGCAGAGACAGTGCAGGTGATACACCACCACAGGCATTTAGGAGAGCAGAGTGGCAGCTACAGTCACTGTCATCACTATCATGGGTGAAGAGTGTTCCACTGCCAAGCGGAAAGAGCCACAGAGGAGCAGAAGATTCAGGAACCTGTGAGTTGGGATGACAACCAAGGGCCCAAGTAGTGACAAGAATAGGGGATAACATGTCTTGAGCACTTAGGCATGGATTAACTCATTTAATTCTCACATAAACCCCCAAGGTACCAAATAAGAAAAGATAAATCTCTCTGAATACTTAAAACAGAGGAGATTTAATGCAGGGAACTGGCCTCTTTGGTGATGGAGGAGCAGAAGAGCCAAACACGAATAGCAAGGCAGCCCAGAGGTCAGCAATAGGAGGAAGTCACTGCCCCCATTTCCCTGCTGAGGCTGGATGGACAAAGAGGATGGGTGTTATAAGTTCTGGGGTCACCCAAATGCTGGAATCACAGTGGCCCTGTCCACCAGGAGCTGAAGCCATGATGGAGCAGCAACTGCCTCCAGAGACCAAGCCCAAAGCAGGGAATGAGGAGGAGAAATACTCTGGCTTCTCTCTTCGAGACACCCACCAATCTCCTCCCAGTGCCTCCCATTGGCTAAAGCAGATGTCACAGGAGCCTGGGAAACACAGCCTTGAAGGGTCAGCACCCCTTTGATGTAGAGCAGGGGAAAGGTATGGGGTGGGAATCTAGGCAGATAAGCCCAGGACCAGCACATATGCTATTATTATTTCCATTTACACATGAAGAATCTGAGACACAGAAAAGTTAAGCAACTTGCCCAAAATTACACAGCTAGTAAGTGGAGGGGGGAGCTGGGATTTGAACCCAGACTGCCTGCCTCCTGGACCCACAACCTTAACTGCTATGCTCTGGTACCTCCCGAGAACCAGCTGGCAGCTAGTAGCCTTCTCTTGCTTTCCTCAGTCTTTCATTCTTCTTCTTTATGTCTTTCTGGCACAGTGTTGCTGAAGCAGACACAGGGCTTGAGGTCAGACAGACATGAATTCCAATTTCAGCTCTACTACTGATGAGCTGGGTAAAGTTACTTCTCTAGTCAGACAACAAATATTTATTAATCACTTACTATATATGTGGCACAGGGGTTAAGAACTCAGGCTGCTAACCAAAAGGTCAGCAGTTTGAATCCACCAGGTGCTCCCCCTGGAAACCCTCTGGGGCAGTTCTACTCTGTCCTATAGGGTCACTTTGAGTCAGAACCGACTAAACAGCAACAGGTTATATACCAGTCCCAAGGGGCTTAAACCTCTCAAGCCGCAGCTTTCTCATCTGGACAATGGGTGTAATGCTATAAGGTGGTCAAGCAGATAAAATGAGATGACTGAGGGCCTGGTGTGTATTATTAAATTTGCTGCAAAACGTGCTGATTTTCCCACTTCCTCCTCTTTCCCATCTTCTTCTCCCTATCCAAGCGTTTGTTCTTCCCCACCAGGGTCATTGTTCATGTCTGCTGGAGGCTTTTAGAGTGGTCATTAATGGCCCCTGTTGGAGCTAAGCCCTTACAGCAGCGATGCCCCCGAGTCATCTGCTGCCCTCCCTCCAGCCAAGCTTGTACCTCTCAGAGCCTCGGTATGCCCATCTGGAAAGTGGGTTGGGGGAACAGTGCCCAGCTGTCTCCCAGCTTGTCCACAAAGAAAGGAGGAAGAGGGAGGGGAACAAAGGAGCAACAAGGGACTCTTTGTAAACGTGAAATGCTGTTTAAAAGCACTTAATAACATGAGCAGTAATGATAAAGGCTTCAGACAGCAAAACCTCAGGTTCGTCCATACTCCCTGCTCCCAGCAGCCCTGAGACTTCGTGAAGGAAGAAAATAAAAAGATGCTAAGCCCATTACTGCAGGAATCCATCGGTCAGGCAGGGATCTGACCTGTTCTCAGCACAGGTCGCAGTGAGGATGTGTGACCAGTCAGACTTTGCTCCCACCCACACACTCCCCCAAAGCCACACTCGCTCCCACCTGCCTCCCGCCTCCCTGGTGTCTCCCAGAGTTTGCCCTGGAAGCAACCTCAGGGACCTCTGTGCAGAGCCAGCTC
The DNA here is from genome assembly GCF_024166365.1 of Elephas maximus indicus. NCBI lineage: Eukaryota > Metazoa > Chordata > Mammalia > Proboscidea > Elephantidae > Elephas > Elephas maximus. The sequence continues at coordinate 37,300,644 of NC_064837.1, read as the reverse complement.
AAAGCCTGTCCTGCTTGCCAGCCTGTGTCGGATGGTGGAACCTGGGGGTTGCTGTGAGGTTAGAAGGAGAGGGCCGGGCACAGAGAAGGCCTTCTATTACCATTCGCGACTCTTCTTCCGCAAGTCAACCTTGTGGTGCAGGTGTGACAGATACAGAAACAAGGATCAGAAAGGGGAAGGGATTTCCCAAGGACTCACAGCTAGCTAGCTGGTCTCAAAACCAGGTCTGCCTTTGCCCAAAGCCAGGGCCGGTCTACTTCCCACCTCCGCATGCCTCACTCAGGTCCCACGTGTCCGTCAGGGTCACTAGAAGAAGGAGGAAGAGGAGGAGGAGAAGGAGGTGGGGGAGGAGGAGGAGGAAAAGTATAAGAAGGAGGGCGAAGAGGAAAAGGACAAGACGACAAAGACAAAGACCAGGAGGACAAGGAGAAGCTGCAAACAGTTTTTCTCTTTCCTTGGTTTGCACACACATTTTGTGGTTTTATTTTTCTAGTAATTATTTTGTTGTTTTTACTGACAGATGGGGCAGGGCCGTGCAGTCCTCTGCCTCCGTGGATAGCAGCTGTGTAGACAGCCCAGAAAGAACCAGGGTGCGGGGAGAAGCCCTCCAAGAGGTGCATCCACCTGGGGAAATGGAAGTGCTGCTTGCATCTTGTTCTTTGGATTTTTGTTTTTTTCAAACTATCAGCGTTTGGGTATTTGAGTCCCGGCCCTAGGAACCCCAGCCCTATTCCTGACCCCACTGGTGACCCTGAGTAACTCACACCCCCAGGTCTCATCCTCCTGGTCTGGAAAATGGGTCCTTCCTTTCTAGCAAGGCTAGGGGGTGGGGTGGAGTCATTTGAATCCAGGAAGTCAGTGTCGTTGGGGGAGGGGCAGAGGAGGTTCACAAGGAGCTTTAGAATCAGCTAGACTTGAATTTGAGTCCTGGCACAAACATCCATCTGTGTGACCTTGGCAAGTTACTTAATGCTCTGGGTCTCGGTTTCCTCAACTGTGAAGTAGACGTAATAATGCATGCCAGCTGATGTCATTAAGAGGGCACAGTGAGGTCACATCGGGAGCCCTTGGCACAGTGCTGGCCTGAAGAAGTGCTCAGCAAGGGGGGTGCAGTTGTTAGTGTTAATAACATTTGGGGGACAGGGCATACCAGAGCAAAAGCCAGCCTCTCTTGCCTGCTCAGGCCAGGGGTGCCCAAGAGAAGGCACCAGTCTGCCCGTCTCAGGCCTCCCAGCCTCTCGGCCAGGGTTTCCTGTTATCCTCTTTATACTCTTAAAGAAAAGGAAAGAAGCATCCTTCCTCTAGAGACCTTTGTCCTGAAACTAGCTGGGGGAATGCTAGAGACATTCACTCCATGCTGAGTATGTCAGCCACTTTCTGGGTTTTAAAAAAATATTATTGTTTACCTAACGGTTCTTCAGTGAGAAATGGGTGTCTGTTCCTTTAAACAGAGGGCGGCATGGCAGACAGAGTGGCTCCGGGGTTGTTTGCAGCCAAGAGGAGGGGGAGAAGGACTGCATCCTGTTGTTGAGTAGGAAGGACAGACAGAGACAGGCAGACCCAAAGGGGAAAAGAGGTCAGCAGGGACCTGAGCGGGAGAGAACTCACCTCATCTCGCACCCCTCCCCGCCATGGAGAATTTTCTTTTTCAAAAAGAAAATCCTAATTTTTTCTTTTTTTTTGGCTTGTATTCTGCCAGGCTAACCCAAGATAATATTGGTTTACTTAAGGGAGGGAACTTTCTCCAGCTAGGCTCTACCAGGAGTGGCATTTGATAAAGAAGGTCCTGACAGTCTCAAGCACTTCGATTTTGTGTAGAAGGTGGCGTGTTGTAGCCTTTCCTAAGCTCAGGACTTGGGAACAGGAATCAGGAAAAACAAACCTCATTTATTGAATGACTACACTTTTTATACACGATCTCCAATTCTGCCAACAGCCGTGCCAGGAAGGTTTTTACATCCCCATTTTACAGATGTGGAAACTGAGGCTCAGGCAGATTAAAGGCATGCTCAAGGTCCTGCAGATACACAAGTGGCAAGTGGCAGGGCTGAGGTTTCAGCCTGAGTCTTCAGGCTCCTCTTTCCAGCTCCTTTTCCACTCTCCCGCCTCCTTGTCCTTCATAAATACAGCAGCAGGCCTAGGGCTGTGACACGTGGAGAGACACAGGGTGGACTTTGGCTGCACAGCCTGTATGCTTCTAGTTTAAACACCTCTACTACCCCTTGGTTCTTTAGGGTTCCCCAGCATGAAGGAAAGGAGCCCTGGTGGCACAGTGGCTAAGCCCTCAGCTACTAACTCAAAGGTCAGCAGTTCAAACCTACTAGCCGCTCCACAAGGAGCTAGACGTAGCAGTCTGCTTCTATAAAGATTAGAGCCTTGGATACCCTATAGGGCAGTTCTACCCTGTCTTATAGGGTCGTCCAGCACACAACAACAACAAATCGAAGAACAAACTCAGGATTGTAAACTCTCAAGGGTGTGTGATTCACCCACCGCCATTCTTGGCAACATTACAGAGCATTAAAAAAAAAAAAAGAAAACGGTAAGCATTTTATCAACTGCCAAATCAGACCGTGTTACTCTCCTGCTTATATTTAGAAGGAGGCCCCCGAGACCCTGCCTGAGCTGGTCCTTGCCTACCCCTCCAACAGCATCTCCTCACCCTTGCTCGCCACACTCTGTCATATCCGTAGAAATCTCTCAGTCCCTCTAACACAATGCTAACCTAAGTACCAGTTGCAAACTCAGTCCAGCAGCACCTGTATCACCTGGACACTGGTTAGAAATGCAGTACCTTGGCCCCACCCAAGACCTAGGAGTCATCATCTCTATCTCAATAAGGCCCCTAAGTGCACATTCGAGTGTGAGAAGCCCGCTATCACAACGCTATCGCACACCCAGTTTTGTCCACCTCAGGACCTTTGCACATCCTTCTCCCTTTGTCTGCAACTCTCCTCTTCCATCTTGGCCTGACTTACTCCCTACTCATCTTGAACTCAGATGTCACTTCCTTAGAAAGGGCTTCCTTGACCCTCCAATAAAGTTATCCTCCTTTAAGAGCCCAGTCCCTTTCTCTCATAGCAGTTTTTGCAACATGCAATTACACACCGGCTTATTGAATGGCTCCACGAAGACTGAGGCTGTGTCCCTCTGGTCTCCCAGGAACATAGTAGGAGCTGAGCAAACATGGATTGAATGAATAAACATGGTGCTATTTCTGTTGCCGGGTGGAGAGAAGTTCACAGACAGACCCTGCCCAGGTCATTTGGTCTCTCGAGGCATTTTCATTCAGGTTTAGCAAATATTTACTGAGTGCCTATTATGTCCCCAGCACTGTTCCTGGAGCTGGGGTCATTTGTCTAAAGAGACTGTTTGTGACAAAGTGGATACCAGAATTTGGTACAGTGATTGTTGTCTTGCCCAGGGGACGAGGTCAGGGGCTGAAGAAAACTAACACAAAAAGTGTACATTTCTTGTGGTAACAACAAGGAACCCTCAGGAGGAAATGAAGATTTCTGAGCCCCCGCTTCTGGGCCAGGCACCTACACAGCTAGTAAATGGCAGTTTCACTTCTGAATATGGACTTGGAGAAGCTCTTACATATAAGCACCACCCACTGCTGTCAAGTTGATTCCAACTCATAGCAACCCTATAGGACAGAGTAGAACTGCCCGATAGAGTTTCCAAGGCGCGCCTGGCAGATTCGAACTAACGACATCTTGGTTAGCAGCCATAGCACTTAACCACTATGTCACCAGGGTTTCCCATGTAACCACAGCATTCATATATAAGAGTGATCATTGTGGCATTGTTTATAACAGGAAAGAAGGAAATAACCTAAATACTCAACAATTGGAGAGTGGTAAACAAATTGTGATACACTTTAAAAATGGAATAGTATTCGGCAGTTAAAATGGAAGGAAGAAAGACCCCAGGAAGAAAGTAAATGAATGCACATGTCCCATATGCTCTCCAGACCCAGAAACCAGGCTGGCTCTTCTAGATAGCCTTCATCTCTATCAGATCTTTGGTTACAGGTAACAGAAACTGACCCTGATTAAAAGAAAAAGGATGCTTTGGCAGGATACTGGGATGACCCACAGGACGGTCTTGGAGAGTCAGCAACCAGCGATCTCAGGGACCTCAGTGCAGGAGCAGGCAGACCATTCCTCTAGAGCAGGTTTCTCAACCATACCACTATTGACATTTGGGGCAGAATAATTCCTTGTTGTGGGGTCCGTCCTGTGGATCGTAAGATGTTTAGCAGCATCCCTGGCCTCTCTACCCACTGTTGTTGTATGCCATCCAGTTTGTTCTGATTCTGTTAACTGACGGCTGTCCAGTTGATTCCAACTCATAGCAACCCTATAGGACAGAGTAGAACTGCCCCGTGGGTTTCCAAGGCTGTAATCTGTCCAGAAGCAGACTGCCACGTCCTTCTCTTGCAGAGCAGCTGGTGGGTTTGAACCACGGAATTTCGGTTCGCAGCCAAGCTCTTAACCATTGTGCCACCAGGGCTCCTTCCTCTACCCACTAGATGCCAGTAACACCACCCACGTTGTGACAACCACAAACGCCTCCAGACATTGTCAAAAGTCCCCTGGAGACAAAATCATCCCAGGTTGGGAACCTCGGGGTGCCACAGCAGCATCACCTGGGAACTTGTGAGAAATGCAAATTCTCAGGGCCCAACCCAGACCTTCTGAATCAGATACTCTGGGGGTGGGCCCAGCAAACTGTGTTTTAACAAGCCCTCTGGGTGATTCTGGTGCACGTTCAAGCTCGAGAACCCCTGCTCTAGTCCTCAGCCTGGAGATAAGCCAGTTGCTACTTCCTTCCGTCCTTGTGTGTACCCTCTCAAGATTCAAATGTTTGGAGTGTACGTCTCGTGAGTCTAGATGGATCACATGCTCACGTCTGGCATGGGAGCGGCAGTTTCACCTACACCACACCGAACAGGGAAGCAGGCAGTTAGTTCCCTACTCCGAAATGTGGAGTGGGCTGCTATTTCCAGAAGTCAGAGAGAAGGAGTGCTAGGCCAGGGCCCCTCGAATGGAGCACTTGATAGGAGCGCTTGATAGGAGTCTTCTGTCGTCGATGGTGCTTTTGAGCTCAAGCGTGGCCTCTGATGGCCCCAGAAGGCTCTACGAGGAGGTACCCTGCCAAGTTGCAAACTAGAAGCAGAAGACCTGGATTCACTCTGTAGTTCTGCTCATTGCCAGCTGCGTAAACTTTGGCTCCCTAAGCCTCAGTTTCCTCAGCAGCAAATGGGAATAAAAATCTTTGCCCCATAGGACTGTTGTGAGGGTCAGATAAAATAATGCTAAGGTGCAAGGCAAATATTTATTAGTATTGTGGGAAAGAAACAGGTTTGCAGCAGTGGACTGGGGTGGGGAGACGGGGGAGGCAGTGGATCGCAACGTCCTTTTTCTCAGCATTTTGATAATAACTAAATGGCCCTGCTCCATGCCAGATTCCCTCCATCTCTGGTTAGTGCATCAGCAACGTGAATTCTCATGCTTCAGCAGCCATATAATAATACAGACATTATGGTGCATATACGTACTTGGGTATAGAAAACAAGTTGCCATCAAATTTATTCTGACTTGTGGTGACCCCATGTGTGTCAGAATAGAACTGTGCTCCATAGGTTTTCGATGGCTGATTTTTTGGAATTAGATTGCCAGGCCTTTCTTCTGAAGTGCCTCTAGGTGGACTCAACCACCAACCTTTCAGTTAGCAGCTGAGCGCGTTAACGACTTGCAGCACCCAGAGTGTGTATATATATGTGTGTGTGTGTGTGTATCGTTACATGGTGTTTCAGAACTTGCAAAGTGCTTTCTTCAATGTTTTCTCATTGGATTTGATCCTTACAAGATCTCTGGGAGGCAAGGAGTATCAGCAATCAAATGCCCATTTTATAGACAAGGAAATTGAGGGTCAGCATGATGAAAACTTGACCAAGACCCAGAGCTAGTGAGCAGTAGGAACTGGGACCAAATGCAAGCCATTAGTGCAGGGAGCTTGTTACTGCTCTGCATTGTGATGCCCCAGTGAGGATGCCCCGGTGTTGAAACACACAGTTTAGGTGACCTTCATGAAGCAGAAACCCCTTTGCATGTGCAAAGGTTACTGAGAACAGTGACTACTCTCACAGTCCCCTTCCTATACCTGGAATACCTTAATCCAGAGGTGGCTAGCTGGAGGCCCGCTGGCTCAATCGGCATGACAGGGAGTTTATTTTGGCAGCTCAGTGTTTTCAAAAGTTAGGAAGTTTTTGCTGTACGAGTTACCATTCACTCACACCTAAACCCAGCTGGTACCACCCCATGAAATCTCCCCATCTCTGTGTTTTTGTCACTTATGCAAGATTCTAGGTCTTTGGCAGGGGCATCTAGCTGGCTGAGCTGAGGGAGGGTGTCTGTGTTCAGGGTTCCAGGGGCAGGGACAAGAAGGCATTCCTTATTCTACTTCTACGTGGGAAGTGGGATACAGGAGGCTGAGGGAAGTTCGTGAGGGCTAAACTCCAGCCATCTCTGCTCCCCAAGCCATGTTACCTGGCACAGGGCTTGGTAAGTAGTTCTTGGACTGTATTTCAGCCTCCAATTTTCCCATCAGCTGAGTACTCTTGTGCAGTGTACAACCTGTACACACATACATGGCAGCCCTGTTTCTCAGGAAAATTTAGAAGAGTTGGTAACACTAGGCCCCATTCCCATGGGGCAACAACTGGATGGGGCCAAGTCATAGCTGCCCTCCTTGGACAGGGCACATACTCTCCATATCACCACAGTCCCCACCCAGTCTGCTTCACTTGTTTATATCACCTTCCTGGGCCCTAAGACATCTGAGTTTTTGACCCCTGTCTTAGTAATTTTTTATATTGGTTTATCCAGGTTATTAGTTTCATGGTCTGTTTCTGAGTGGCATTTGTCTTTCCCACCCAACCCCCTTTCCCAGCACCCCTGGTTAATCTATTTTTACTTTACCTCCTTCTAAAAATATATACAATACAACAAGATATAAAAAAAAAAAAAAAAGCCTGACTCCTAGTAATCTCTGGAATGTGGGAAAAGCCCTCTTACCACAAAGTTATATTAAGAAGTTTAATTATCAGAAAATTACTGTATAACAAATATATCAAACATGAAATATGTACACTGTATATATACACTGAGAATTCCTGGGCAACCTCAGTCTATAAATCCATTCACCTCACCCACAACCTCAACCGACTCTTTATTCCTTTACTACGACTGGTGTGGAAGACTATGAGGTACACTTGCTTCTGTATAGTTTCCCACTTTTCTCAGCACCCATTACTTATGCTGACTTTTCAAGGCTGGTCAGGGGAACTTTCTCAGCCCATTGCCAGGATTACTGTATTGCTTCTCTCTGTTGGCACTGACCCGCCTCCCAATTTGTTAGTCATTTATTTGTTCACTTCCTACCTTTTAGGAAGCCATAGCGCTGCAGGTTGCTATTGTGGGTTGTCTCAGTCAGCTACTGCTGTGTAATAAACAACCACAAACATTGCAGTGGCATATAAAATAAGTATTTCTCACTAATACGCTGAGGGTTAGTCAGGGTGACTCTGCTACAGGTACAGGTCACCTGGGGCAGCTCTACCCTACATGTCCCTCATTATACTGGGATCATGTCGTGTTTTTCTCATGACAGTGGCAGAAGCGCATGACAACAAGCTCAACAGCACAAGCAGATTTCAAGTCCCTGTTCATGTCACATCCATTAACATCTCATTTGTCGAAACAAGTCAAATGGCCAAGCCCAAAGTCAGGGGGAGGGAAGCAGATGCCTCCATACTAGAGGGAGGTGGTGAGGGAATTCATTTTGCCGGAAAAGTATCAACCTACCACCCAGATCTAGCCTGCTTTCTACTTAGGCATACGCATTTTGGAAATCCTTTCATACCTCCCCAAGCATTGTTACTTCGCCCTTTTTTCTTCTTTACCTCCCTCATATTTCCTAGCTAGCTCCAGATTACTCTTCATCTCTATTCCCATTTGGGTCTTCCAAACACTTCTCAGCCCATTCAGACCAGCAGCCCCTACCCATCTCTAGGGTACAGCACTATATTTCAACCTCATCCTTAAAGTAGAATACTTACAGAGGAAAGCGGACACTTATCTGAAGGCCTGAGAGTGTCCAGTCCTCTTTATAGTCCTCCACACCCTCACAGCTACTGAGGGAGGCAGGCATTAAACCAAGCCAAGAAGCTTCTTGATTCAGTTCAGCAATATAATTGCAAAGCTACCTGGCCAACCAACTGGAGGAGATCCATATTCACACCCATTCCAAAGAAAGGTGGTCCAACAAATGCAGAAATTATCCAACAATATCATGAATATCACACGCAAGTAAAATTTTGCTGAAGATCATTCAAAAGCAGTCGCAACAGTATATCCACAGGGAACTGCCAGAAATTCAAGCCAGATTCAGAAGAGGACGTGGAACAAGAAATATCATTACTGATGTCAGATGAATCTTGGCTGAAAGCAGAGAATACCATAAAGATGTTTATCTGTGTTTCATTGACTATGCAAAGGCGTTCGACTGTGTGGATCTGAACAAATTATGGATAATATTGCAAAAAATAGGAATTCCAGAACAATTAATTGTGTTCATGAGGAACCCGTACATAGACCAAGAGGTAGTCATTCAGACAGAACAAGGGGATACTGTGTGGTTTAGAGTTAGCAAAGGTGTGCATCAAGGTTGTATCCTTTCACCATACTTATTCAATCTATATGCTGAGCTGGTCTATATGAAGAAGAATGGGACATCAGGGTTGGAGGAAGACTCATTAACAACCTGCAATATGCAGATAAAACAACCTTGCTAGCTGAAGCCGAAGAGGGCTTGAAGCACTTATTGATGAAGATCAAAGGTTACAGCCTTCAATGTGGATTACACCTCAACATTAAGAAAACAAAAGTCCTCACAATGGACCAATAAGCAACATCATGATAAAGGGAGAAAATATTGAAGTTGTATTAAGGATTTCATTTTACTTGGATCCACAATCAACACCCACGGAAGCAGCAGTCAAAAAATCAAACAATGTATTGCTTTGGGCAAATCTACTGCAAAAGACCTCTTTAAAGTGTTAAAAAGCAAAGATGTCATTTTGAGGATCAAGGTGTGCCTGACCCAAGCTATGGTATTTTCAATCCTCTCATATGCATGCAAAAGCTGGACAATGAAAAAGGAAGAGTGAAGAAGAATTGATGGTTTTGAATTATGATGTTGGCAAAGAATATTAACTATACCATGGACTGCCAGAAGAATGAACAAATTTGTCTTGGAAGAACTACAACCAGAATGCTTCTTATAAGCAAGAATGGCGAGACTGTGTCTCACGTACTTTGGACATGTTATCAGGAGGGACCAATCCCTGGAGAAGGACATCATGCTTGGTAAAGTAGAGGGTCACTGAAAAAGAGGAAGACCCTTCAGAGATGGATTGACACTGTGGTTCCAACAATGGGTTAAAGCATAGCAATGGTTGTGAGGATGGTGCAGGACCATGCAGTGTTTCGTTCTGTTGTACGTAAGGTTGCTATGAGTCAGAACCAACTCAACGGCACCTAACAACAACAACAAAGTTATAGTATGTGCTATAGTAAGACTTGTTTTTGAGGCCTGACATGTTCCTTTCCGAGAGGATGTTTTCTGCTCAGTAGAACTGACCATGGGTGGCAGAGTCCTGTTGTTAATTTCCTGTTTGCCGAGCAAAGAGGTCAAAGTCATCATGTGCCTCTTCCCATCAAATGACAGAGGTACAGGTGGCGCTGTCTTTGACCTCAGTCAATATAATCACTCCCTCTGCCACCACCTCCTACCCACAGCCTCAAAGGTTAGTATTTGGAAAGCCTGAGCTATAAGAAATAAACTGTAAAAGGCCTGTTTATAAGAGACACATGAAGGCATGCTGGCTTAAGACTTGAGCTTTAATGTCACAACCTCATTCTGAACTCTGACTCATCACTTACTAACCATGTGAACTTGAAAAAATTGCTTAAACACTCTGCACCTCAGTTTCCTAATCAATAAAGTAGGATTTAAAAAAAAAATTAAACAAGAAAATATGTGGAATATGCCCAGCACATACCATATTTCTTCAGTTCTAAGATGGATATTTTCACATCTCTAAAATCAGGGTTGTCATTGGCAGAATTTTTTATTTCTCAGTGGTACATAAAATAATGGCGCTTCACAAAAGGACAAATACTACATGAGTCACTACCATAAAAACTCATGAAAAGGTTTACACACAAAAAGAAACAATCTTTGATGGTTATGAGGGAGGGGAGGGATAGGGATGGAAAAACATTAAATAGACAATAGATAAGTGGTAACTTTGGTGAGAGGTAAGACAGGACACAATATTGGGAAGCCAAAACAACTTGTAAAAGGCAAGGTCATGGAAGCTCCATAGACACATCGAAACTCCCTGAGGGACCAAATTACTGGGCTGAGGGCTGTGGGGACCATGGTCTTGGGCAACAACTAGCTCAACTGGCATAACATATTTTATAAAGAAAATGCTCTATGTTCTACTCTGGTGAGTAGCATCAGGGGTCTTAAAGACTTGTGAACAGCCATCTAAGATACTCCGCTGGTCTCACCCTGTCAGGAACAGGGGAGAATGAAGAAAACCAAAGACACAAGGGAAAGATTAGTCCCAAGGACTAATGGACCACAACTACCATAGCTTCCACCGGACTGAGTCCAGCACAACTAGATGGTGCCCGGCTACCACCACTGGCTGCTCTGACAGGGATCGCAATAGAGAGTCCTAGACAGAGCTGGATAAAAATGTGCAACAAAATTCTAACCCACAAAAAAAGACCAGATTACTGGTCTGACAGGGACTAGAGAAACCCCAAGAGTATGGCCCCCAGACACCCTTTTAGCTCAGTAATGAAGTCACTCCTGAGGTTCACCCTTCAGCCAAAGATTAGACACGCCCATAAAACAAAATGAGACTAAAGGGGCACATTAGCCCAGGGGCAAGGACTAGAAGGCAGGAGGGGACAGGAAAGCTGGTAATAGGGAACCCAAGGTCGAGAAAAGAGAGTGTTGACATGTCATGGCTTTGGTAAGCAATGTCACAAGACAATATATGCACTAACTGTTTAAGGAGAAGCTAGTTTGTTCTATAAACCTTCATCTAAAGTACAATTCAAAAAAGTAATAATAATAATGGTGCTTCATATAAAATGGTGTCTTAGATTCAGTGAATGAGAGTAATAAGAAATCAGTTAGTGGTAGTTATTATTAGTATCAATGGAGCCCTGGTGGCAGAGTGGCTAAGTGTTTGACTGCTAATCAAAATGTTGGCAGTTCGAACCCACCAGCTGCTCCACGGGAGAAAGAGGTAGCAGTCTGCCTTGGACTGAGAGCCTTGGAAACCCTATAGGGCAGTTGTGCTTTGTCCTATAGGGTCGCTATGAGTTGGAATCAACTCACTGGCAACAGCTTTGGGTTTTTCTTTTTATTAGCACTTGGCTGCTAACTGAAAAGGTTGGCTGTTTCAACACACCCAGCTGCTCTGCAGGAAAAAGACGTGGCAATTTGCTCCCATAAAAATGACAACCTAGGAAACCCTATGGGGCAGTTCTACTCTGTCACATGGGGTCTCTATGAGTCAATGGCGCCTAACAGCAGCATCAGCATTATTACTATCACACATTGGCATCTTTGTGCCATTTATCCCTCTTGGCACCATGAGTCAGTCATTTGCAGATGCTGAGTATCCGCTTTATGCTCTCTATCAGGCAGAGATAGAGAGATAAAGAGGCAGCAAACAATTATTGGGAAAGCCCTGGGCAAGGAGTCTAACTCTGAAGCATTCCCAGCTCTGTCACTGCCTGGCTGTGTGACTTTGGGTCACTCACATGATTTCTCTGGACCTCAGTATTCTCACCTGTACCAGTGAGAAAATTACCCTTCCCTCAAGGGTTGCTATGAGGATTATATGACCTATGGGTACCTCCTCACGGTTCCAGGAACATGGTAAGGGCTCAATAAATGTTGGCTTCTGTATCAATGAGCTATCGCCACAATTATGCTACATAACAACCACCCAATACTCAAAAATCATTTATTCTCATGGACCTGTGGATTAGCTATGGCAGCTCTGCTTCCCACAGCAGCTCTGTCCCACATGTGTTTATTCTGGCACCTAGGCAGCAGCCCAGAAAAAGCTCTCCTTATGGCAATGGCAGAATCACAAGAAGACAAATGGAAACACATGAGGTCCCTAAAGGCCTAGCCAGGAACTGACACACCCCATTCCATTGGCCAGAGCACATGCCATGCCCAAGCCCAAAGTCAAGGTAAGGGGAAGTACATTCTGCCCACAATGAGGTCATAGCAAGGGTGTGGATGCAGGGAAGGGAGAAGAACTGGGGTCAGTAATGCAATCTACCTCACAGCTTCCTTTGTCTTCTTTCTCCCCATTCCTTATCTATAAATAAGGAATCAAGATCAAGTGATTTCTAAGACTCCTTGTTGCTCCATCTTGGAGTGTCTCAAGGGAAGGATTCCATCCCTGCCCTCAGAGGAGCTGCAGCTTAGTGGAGGAGACAGAGCAGCAGGTGGAAAGTAATTTCCAAGTGTGTGCAAACTCAGACAAACACTTAAGGTAGGTGTTGAAATCTCTTAAGAGTATGTTATTTCTATACCATTCCTTCTACTTCCAGAAGGCACAGACTAGACTGTCTTAACTCCTATAGCCCATGACTGGTACCATATAAATGGGCTTCCCTTGCATATCTTTTCCGTTTATTTCAATGATTCCCATTGTCCTAGGCCACCCTATATAAACTTGCAACCCTCTCCATTCCATCAACCTCTCCTGTATTGTTTCCCCATGATATAGTTCACATGTTTTTTTGGTTTTGTTTAGTGTCTTTCCTCATCCATCAAAATGTAAGTTTCATGAAAGTAGAGGTTTTGTCAGAAATATTGCTGTATTTCCAGTACCTGAAACAGTCCTTCACATGTAGTAGGCTCCCAATAAATACTGATTGGCTGGATGGATGAATGGATGGATGGGTGGGTGGGTGGGTGGGTGGATGGGTGGATGGGTGGGTGGGTCAGTGGTGGGTCGGTGGGTGGGTGGGTAGATGGATGAAAGAAAGAAAGATTAAATTTATAAGCAATATCCTGACCTTTCCACCTGAGAGGAACCTCATATCTTGGGCCCCATCCATGCTCTAACTCTGCTGAAAGACAAAACATTGTCTTATTTTCCTGGTTCTGACTTGGCCTTACTCCTTTATGGTTCTGCCCAACACTACATGGCTTCTTCAAACTTCCTAAGTTAATGGCTCTTGTCAGGAATTCTTATCAGGGACCCTCCCAGGTTATCCCTCAGCCCCCACCATGGACTTGAAGGCCAGACCTCAAAAATAGAAGAGGATGATTAAAACTCAGGTCGAAGAACCAGAATCAGAGTCAGAATAAAGAAGCTTCAACAAAGGACGACTACTACAATTAAGCAAAAGGTTTTGCTGAGCTTTCTGACGGCCAAGGTATAAACGGGAAGATGAGGAGGTACACAATTAACAGATACGTGCTAGTTTGTTAGTCAAGACACCCTTTTGTCCTAGGGAGGACCAAGTGGAAGTAAGCAGGGTAAAATTCAGATGGAGAAAACCCTACAGTGAAAACAACTTCCTACAGACCTGAGAACCCAACAATCACCCTGAGATGAAAAAGGAGGACGTGTCTGAGCTCATGTCAATCTCAAGAGAGATGATCCTATCCTAAGGGCATCATCCCATTTCCTAGAGACAGGAAGCAAGGGTGGGGGAAGGAGAGAAGAACTTTAAAGAAAGCACCTTCCGAGAGAGAAACTCAAGATTTACCCAACTGTACTTCGTTTTGTTTTTCAAGCTGCAAAAAAGCAGAGAAGAATTATAAATCAATTGGCTCAGTTAACTGAAGAGCAAGAAGGAAGATGTCTTATTTTACTGGTTCCTTTAACTGTTAATTTGCTGGTTTCATTATTTGTGCTCTGGTGACTTTGAGGGTATTAGTTGGGCTGTTGGCTGAGGGCTGATGTGGAGGTGGTCTTTTTCTGAGGGTGTTGGGGGATCCCCCAGTGTGCCCACATGAGACCTGGGGAAGGGCGATTCTCTCCAGCCATGGGCCTTCCAAGCAGGAGGCTGCAGTTTCCCCTCTAGTCTGGAGGGATAGAGGGTGTGCTAGAAGAGAAGAGTTACTGTGCAGCTTCAGAAAATGTTAAAGAGAGAAGCTTCATTTGTTGGACTTCTCTTTTGCCAATTTGGAATGGGACTTGATTCACGGGGCAATCAGTTTCCAAATACATTGCTTCTTCATGACCTTTGTAAAACAGTGTCAACCCCTCCAGTTCAAGAGTTTACATTATTACATTTTGTTCTAGAAGCCCGGCTTCAAAGCTCTGGGGGCTGTTTGTCAAGGGAGGACAAGGAGATGTAGACACTGTATTTATAGTAAACCCCCCTTCCAATCCTCCTCAACCATTAGGAATTCCAGGAAAATGAGCTGACCTCTCAAATCAGAGGACCTTGAACGCCACACTACTCTTTTCAACCCGGCTATGTTAGGCTTGAGGTGGAGGTGGGGGCTGAAAGGAGGGAGGACAGAAGACTTTACTGGATCCCAAAGGTGGAGTCATAAAAAGCACCTTGGAGCTGAGGCAGTTTTGTCTCCTCAGTTTGTGTCCTGCCTGGCTCACAGCTGAGTGCCGAAGCCAAAATTTGGTCAAACTCTTTCCCGGATTCCCAGCTGGGTCTCCCCTGTCCTGGGTTACTGGCATATTCTCTGCTTACTAAATGTGCTTTGTGATCTCAGTTAGTGGGAGGCAGAAAACCCACTGCTAAACAGGGAACCAACTGAAAACCCAAAATGCCAGCATGTCTAGCCTGGTACACGGTGATGTACTATTCCATTCATTCATTAATATCTCCATTCACAAATATCGGTGGTGGGGGCTTTCAGGTCTAGCAGCTTCATTCAAAATTGGAAAGGACAGCCACCAGTGGTTAGAGTGGTTAGAATCAGGGAAAGTGTCTTCAGTCTGCCATGATGCCGGTAAGTGTAGCCTGAAGGCAGGGGAGCTGAGATGACCTATCAAGACCCCTCTCCGGCTGGGGAATCCCAACAAGCAGCACAAAGAATGGAATGGAGCCAGGTGGGTTAGTAAAGCAATTGAAGAACAAAATTAAGAACACTCAGCACTGGCCCCCAATGAGTGTTAACGACTGGAATGTAGCACAGCAAGGCTTATCTGAACATCACCTAAGAGGCTGTCCCCAAAACACTTTGGTACTCGGAGGCAGCCTCCCTGCTGTGGGACAGGCATCCTTGGCGAGCAAGGAAATCATCAAAGGCTCCAGCTGCAGGGATACTCCAGCCATTAGACAGAGGAGGACAGATTTCCTTTAAAATGTGCTTTTAAAGGCGGCTCATTTACCTCGCTGGGCCCCAAGAAAGCCCAAGATAGGTCCCATCTAGGAAACCCAGACTCTATAAGATCAACACGGTTTAATGCAGCATAAGAGCCTTAGGTCAGACCAAGAAACAACTTCCTGACTAGAAAGGCTTATTGGACCATGAAAGGGGACTCCTAGAGAGACTGTGAAATTGCCTCCTCTCTAAGTTTTTAGATTATTTCTTTGGGGCGGAGAACTGAGGGCCAGCCCAGGGGCAGGCTGGTAGATTTGATGAATTCTCAAGCCCCTTCATCTCACCCCAGGAGGCACTTGCCTGGCTGAAAACCAAGCTTCCTCCCTTTCGGGATGGAAAGCTGGGTCTAGAAATCTGGTGGGGACAGCAAGTGTTATATTCTGCCTAAATTGCTCTTAAGTACTTGGGGATGCTGGGAGTGGGATGAAGCCTTCATATTTTACTGGTTTATTTTATTTTTCAAAGATGGTCACCTGGGTAGCTGGCTTCAGATCTTCAAATACAGGAGTCTCCGGGTAACAAAAGAGTTCCACTCCTAAGTCTGTCTTTAAGTATAACGTAGACGTAAGTAGGAACAGTTAGGTACCATTGGTATCTAACATCAGTTAAACAAATGTTTGTCTTCGCATATAGTACATAGTGTACCTTTCTATGCATAAAAAAAAATTAAAGAAACGCTTCCGGATACACTAAAACATCTTTAACATAGTAATACAGCAATAATAACAATGTTTTGACTCATGTCACAAAGTAGGGCCTGTTTGTTATCACGACCATTGTACATACCTTGAATTTTTAATGTATTAGGCTTTATGGGGGTTTGTTCGTAACTACAGGTTGTACATACTTCAGACGTTCATAAGCCAGGGACTGCCTATACTAAATAAGAAATATTCTTAGCCTAGAAGCCACTTCAATATTTTAAATATGTGGGGTTTCTTCAGCTTTGGAACAGCTGTAGGATGTAAAATAAAATCCATTTCTGGCCAGTTCCTGGGCAAGGCTAAAGTATCAAATGGTAAACCAGGGTAGTGGAGGGGTGTGGTAGGCAAGGGGTGGGGCAGAGAGTGCATTTTCTTCATGTTATGGAACATTTTCTAAAATATCAGATATGAACCCCCTGAGCCCCTGGAGAGTTGTGGATTTTATATCAGTAGAACCTCTGAGAGATTTGGATATGCCCCAAAATTTGTAAACAAACTCTTTGGGTCACATGGCCAGACTCAGACAGGCTATGGCTCCCAACAGCTGGCTGCTGACATTCCCTGGTTTGAAGAAGGGAGAAAGGGTGGGTGTGCAGGAGTGGGAGGGGTCCACTGGGTTGTTTGGGTTTGAGATCCTTTTCAGGGGTAATTCTTATTGGGCTTGGAAGCACAACAATTGCCACTATCTAGATGCCAGAACCTGTTTGGTTAAACAAGTTCATGTATGTAATGGGCACTTACACTATGCCAGGAGGTGAGCTATGGGGTTGATGCTGGTCTTCTGACAATGGTGCCAAGTGATCCTGATCTTACCTGAGTACATGAATCACTTCTTTTATAAGGATCAGCACAAAGCTGGTTCCTACGAGGCAGAGGTTAAAGATGTCCCAAATGTCCAACTTTTCCAAAGTGTTGTCCCTTTCCACCATCTCTAACATCAACTACTCCTCCTTCCCTCAGCACTCTCCCTTCCATCTTTGGGTTCTATAATTTGCTGCAATGTCTCACAGAACTCAGGAACCCCTGAATCAGGATCAGGATATCGTTCCTTGATCAGGACAGCTTCTTCTCGTCCTCTACCACCAGGCCCTGCTGGGGGCCTTCTTGGGCAAGTGTTGCAACTCTTAGCTCAGTAGGCCAGCAAGCCCCACAGCAGCCATCTCTCACTGTCTTCCATGTTATAGCTCCCCTCCAATCCCCTCATTAGCTCCCCATTCATCTTATTTGCATGGTCCCACCCCCCACAAGTGTGCCATGCACCTCATCTACATTATTAGCAAGCTATCCAGTCCCCTTGGTTAGCCACAAGCACCTCATTTGCATAGCCTCACCCAGGCATTTGGTGGGAGTTACAAAGACTATGTCTAGAAGAGCAATATTGAGTAACTCACTGCACTATACTCATTCACACACTCACCATATAGTTAGTTATCTGAGCACCTATTCTGCCACAGGCCCTGCACTAATCACTGGAAATGCTGCGTGGAACAAAAAATGGTCCTCCTAGAGCGAGACAGGCAAGTGTCAACATAACCACACAAAGAAGTACAAAGTTGCAATCGCAAGAAGAATTAGGACAGGGAGGTTTGTGGTGCTTTGAGAGACCACCAGGAAGGCCAGAGCAGGCATCCCTAAGAAAGTAAAGCTTGGGATTGCAATGTGAGTGATGAGCTAAGGGCTAAAAAGGCAATTGAAAAAAGTGTTCCAGGCAGAAGGAACTGCATGTGCCAAGCCCTGGAGTAGCAGGAACATGGTGGATGTGAGGAACTGAAAAGAAGACAGAGAGGCTGCAGCAGAAGGTAAGGCCCATTAGGAGAGGAAGTCAAAGGTATAAGCAGGGGCCAGCCTATTCAGGGCCCTGTGCCAAGACAAGGAGTTTGGGTTTTATCCTGAGAAGAGTAGGAAGCCATTAAAGGATATTTAAGCAGGGATGCTTGGAACACAATCTTGTCTGTCAAATGTATTCATTCATTCAACAAACATTTAGTGGGCTCCTTGTATGAACAGGAAACTTTAGTGGCACAGTGGTTAAGTGCTACGGCTGCTAACCAAAAGGTCGGCAGTTCAAATCCACTGGTCACTCCTTTGAAACTTTATGGGGCAGTTCTACTCTGTCCTATAGGGTCCTGTGAGTTGGAATCAACTCGACGGCAGCAAGTTTGGTTTGGTTTAGTTTTCTGCATGGACAAAGCACTGTTCCAGGCACTGGGAGGAGAGGGAAGATGCCCTGGCCACCAAGGTTTTTACAGAACAGTAGGCCAAACAGACTTGTTACCAATAGTTTATCGTGGACAAGCACATGGGCTTGGGTATGGAAAACATGAGTTCAAGTCCCAGCTCTGCCTTTTAATGAACAACCTAGGAGCTCATGAGGACAGTGGCTGAGTTTAATTATCTTTGAGTCCCCAGCATCTGACATACAGTAGGTGATTGGTGAACTTAGAATGATCATGTCACCTTGGGTAACATCAATAAGGCTTTATGTTTTTTTAGTGCTTCATGGTCTTTAAAGAGTTTCACGTATATGATCTTACTTTATCCTCACTACATCCCTGTGGGGCAGATTCAGGACTAGCCACACTGTTTGTGGGGCCCACTACAAAATGAAAATGCGGGGCCCTTTGGTGACCAAAAACCTGTTGCCATAGAGTTGATTCCAACTCATAGTGACCCTATAGGACAGAGTAGAACTGCCCCATAGGGTTTGCAAGGAGTGGCTGGTGGATTTGAACTGTTGACCTTTTGGTTAGCAGCCAGGCTTTTAACCACTGTGCCACCCAGGCTCCTAAGATGCTGACAGGAGAGCTTTAAACCAAGCCCAGGATTGTGGTGGGCGCAGGGCCCAGTGTGGCTGCGTAAGCTGCACATCCCTGAAGCCAGCTCTGGGTAGACTCGATTGTATTTATTTTACAGACAAGGAAACTGAGGCACTAGGTAAAGTGACTCTGTCAATGCCACTCAGTTTACAACTAAAAGAGTGAGAGATATGAGGCCAGGGTCAATCCTGGGGACCAGGGCTCTGTGATATAGACAGGCAAGCAGAGCCCAGAGTGGCTGGCCTTGTGTCCCAGGGAAGTGACCGAATGCCTGGAACAAATATGGAGCCACGCCGTGCCCACTGTTTTTTCCACCAACTCCTTCTGGACATTTGTTATCAGAATAAAAACTAAGTCTTTCAGATTCATGGACTATCGGGACCTGGTAGAAGAATTCAAGATATTTTTCAAATGTCGTGGGGTCAGCGAAACCTCAGATGCGCTTTTACAGGGATTCTTCCCTCCTCTCTACAATCCCCGCTGCCACCCCTGTTGTTGTTATTTCGCTCTCAAGTCGATTCCCACTCATAGTGACCCCATGTGTGCCGAGGAGAATTGCTCCATAGGGTTTTCCAGGCTGTGACCACTCAGAAGCAGATCACCAAGCCTATCTTTCAAGATGCCTCCAGGTAGATTTGAAACGCCAGCCTTTCAGCTAGTAGTCGAGTGCTTAACCATTGGCACCACTCAGAGACTTCTAAAAACAAACCAACCAACCTGTTGCCGTCCAGTCAATTCCAACTCATAGAGAGCCTATAGGATAGAGCAGAACTGCCCCACAGGGTTTCCAAGGAGCAGCTGGTGGATTTGAACTGCCGACCTTTTGGTTAACAGCCGAGCTCTTAACCACTGTAGCACCAGGGCTCCCAGAGACTCCAACTGCTTCTTAATTCTAAAAGCCACTTGGATTTCAAGGCAAATAGAAACAGCCTCGTCCTGACTCATTTGTAAGAAACCGTCTGTGGACTCCCAAGACATCTTCGCAGGCTCCCTTAGACAGTGTCTTGTTTTGAATTGGGAAATTGTATTTTGCCAGAACTTTATGTTCAAGGTCCATATTAATGTCAGAACCCACGAAATGTTGAGTGGGTTCTAAGTTTGGAAAACATGCTCTCCAATCTCTCCCCAAAGCATTCCTACCGCTATTGACTTTGGAGGCAACTTCTCTATACCGTGTGGGTGTTCGATGTTTGCTCTGAATGAAGCTTCAAACCCGGGAAGCGCTTACTCAGCAGATCAGTATAGCGTCGTCCCCAGCTATCTGCTTTGGAAGAGCACCGCAGAGGGAATCCAATATATAGCCAGCTTCATTTCTTGGCAAGGCTGTGCTACGTTGAGTCTTGTTTCCATGCAAGACGTCTGCCCTGACTTAAACTTCAACTACCTGCCAGTGTCCTTCCTGAGCTATTTGCACTGTGAACATAGCGCTTAAAAAGATTTATTAAAAAAAAAAAAAAAGTTAGCCGAGTGTCATTTTTAGAAAGGCGAGACACCCAACACATCCTACTCTGAGTAGATTTCTTTGACGGCTTGTGATGTTGCCTTGAATGGTAAATATACCCTCAGACTCTGAGTAAATAGTCCATGGCATGTAACTTGGGTATAAAAGAGGAAATTTTACACAACGTGGCCACAGACGCCTTGTCATTTCCCAGAAAATTAGAGGGTCTTCCAGTGACCCTGTAAATTTATCACACGAGTATTCTTCCACGACTTTAGGAACAGATGGGGCCTGTTTTGATAATGTTTTCCAAGCCCCATAGATAACATGCCAGGGGAAGGGGCAGGGGAGGGGAGGCAGGCAGCCATCGCTCGCAGAAACGGGAAACCAGCGCTTTAGGCTGAGTTCCGCACCCCTGGACGCCTGAAAGGCACTTTGTTAGCAGGGAGCATTCTGTTGCTGAAGGGAAGCAGCAAGGTGTCTAGGTGAACGCTAATTCCTTTATCTGGTAGCCACTTATGAAAGCACTACGACGTTAAAGGATTGGCTGAAGGAGAGATTCAAGCCCAGAGGACCGGCTGGAATCAAGAAGAGGCTGCAAACGCTCTTGAAAGACATCCCCCCTGCCTCCAGAAAGGCTCAGAGAGGACTTGAAGCCAAAGGAAGATTTCAAACTTCCCTTAGCAGCTCTTTCTAGAGTCTCAGTGGACACGGACCAAATCAACATCTTTGGTGTAATAACCAGTCAATCACTTTAAAACAGGTCCTTTCATCAGTAATAATACTAACAGCTAATATTTACTGGGTGGTGGGGAGAGCGGTGGCGATTCAGTGACAGAATTTTCACCTTTTGTGTGGGAGACCCAAGTTCAATTCTTGGCCAGTGCATCTCCTGCACAGCCACCATCCATCAGTGGAGGTATGCGTGTTGCTGTGATTCTGACCAGGTTTCAGCAGAGCTTCCAGACTAAGATGAACTAGGCAGAAAAGCCTGGCAACCTACTTCCAAAAACCAGCCAATGATTACTCTGTGGGCCACAACAGTCCGATCATGGGGATGGCGCAGGATCAGCAGTGTTTCATTCCACTGTGAGTGAAGCTGCCATGAGGCAGGCACCGACTTGACAGCAGCTAACGACAACATTTACTGAGGGATTCCCAGGTGCTCGGCACTGTGCTAGCACTGGAGGGTGTGATCTCAGCTAATCCTTTCCACCCTGAATGTGAGATGATGAAATTAAGGCTTCAAGGGGACGCAGACTTATCCAGCCAGCAGCTGGGAAGGACAGGGCGGGGGGTAGTTGGGGTAGGATCTTGTGCACATTTCTGGGGCTCTCTAAGCTGTGGCTTCCTTATCTGTAAAGTGGAGGTAATATACTTAGTATGATACTGAGTCTTTTCTTGGCCTTTTTAAGATATGGTTTGTATGATTTCAATCACAATTTCTGTCATGGTTCTAATTTCCAATTCTAATCATTCATTTGTCCATTCAATAAATGTTATCACTTATTGTAAGTTCATTCCATTCAGACTTTTAATTGGAGTCTTTGCAATCAGCCAATCCACAGCCTTTTGTTGTCGTTGTTAGGCACCGTCAAATCAATGTCAACTCATAGTGACCCCATGTGACAGGGTAGAACTGTCCCATCAGGTTTTCTAGGCTGTAATGTTTACAGGAGCAGACTGTCAGAGCTTTCTCCAAAGGAGCTCTGAGGTGAGTTCGAACCACCAACCTTTCAGTTAGCAGCTAAGCATTTAACCATCGCACCATCACCAAGTCTCCTTGTTTTATTATCGTTGTTGTTGTTAGGTGCCACCAGGTCATGCCATGATATTATCCTTATCATGCCTTTAGTAAGTGCTATATATGTTTCCATAATGATCTCAAATCCCATAAGGCATAAATCACTATAATGCTTTCAAAAGGGAGCCCTGGCGGCACAGAGGTTAAGCGCTTGGCTGCTAACCAAAAGGTCAGCAGTTCAAACCCACTAGCTGCTCCACAGGAGAAAGGTATAGCAGTCTGCTTCCGTAAAGGTTACAGCCTTGGAAACCCTATGGGGCAGTTCTGCTCCATCCTATAGGGTCACTATGAGTCAAAATCAGCTCAACAGCACCAGGTTTGATTTGGTTATACTTTCAAAATACATGTCAGCATGCCATCATCTGAGTGGTGCGAATGGTTAAGCACTCGACTACGAATTGAAAGGTTAAACCCACTCAGAGGCACCTCGAAAGAAAGGCCTGGCAATCTGCTTCCAAAAGGTCACAGCCATGAAAATCCTATGGAGCACAGTTCTACTCTGCAACACACGGGGTCATGAGTCAGAATGGACTCACCAGCAATTTTTTTTCTGGTTTTACAAAAAAATAATCACTATCTGCTTTGTCCTTTGCTGTCCACAAAGTCTTTTCACACAGACTTGCTCGTGTGTGATCCTTATGACAACTCAGCAAAGAAAGGAAAAACAGATATGGTATTATTTGTTATTATTATTTTCCCATTTTACACTCATGGAAAGTGAGGCTCAGGCATTTCAAGTGAAGGCTGGAGCCAGGACTCAAAATCACACCTTGTGATACCCAAACCTGATTCCTTTCCATTACAACACAAGACATGAAGGTGGTTCTCACCCTCTCAGAGCTTGGGGTCTAAAATAGGCAGCACTGGTAGAAGTATACCAGCATGGAGAGGCAGGTAGCTTAGTGGGACTCCTGAGCCAGAAAGCCAGGTTCTGAACCCTGCCTTTGCCACTCACTAGCTGAATGACCCTGGGCAATTGACTTAACCTCCTGGTGCTTCAGTTTCCTTATGCGTAAAATGGGAATAATGATACCTATCCCCATACTTCACACCATATATAAAAACTAACTCCAAATGGATCAAAGACCTAAATATAAAACTTAAAACCATAAAGATCATGGGAGAAAAAATATGCACAATGCTAGAGGCTCTGACGCATGGCATAAATAGAATATAAACCATAACTAACAATGTACAAACACCAGAAGAAAAACTAGATAAGTGGGGCTCCTAAAAATTAAACACTTTGCTCATCAAAAGACTTCCCAAAAGAGTAAAAAGAGAACCTATAGACTGGAAAAAAATTTTGGCTACAACATATCTGACAAGGGTCTTATCTCTAAAATCTATAGAATACTTCAACACCTCAATAACAAAAAGACAATCCAATTAAAAAATGGGCAAAGGATATGAACAGACACTTCACCAAAGAAAACAGTCAGGCTAACAGACACATGAGGAAGTGCTAGCGATCATTAACCATTAAAAAAAAAAACCAGTGCTGTTAGAGACGTGCAAATCAAAACTACGAGATACCATGTCATTCCAACATTACTGGCACTAATCAAAAAAAAAAAAAACCCAGAAAATAACAAATGTTGGAGAGGTTACAGGGAGATTGGAACTTTTATGCACTGCTGGTAGGAATGTAAAATGGTTACAACCACTGTGGAAAATGATACAGCACCTCCTTAAAAAGCTAGAAATAGAAATATCACGATCCAGCAATCCCACTCCTAGGAATATATCCTAGAGAAGTAACAGCCATCGCATAAATAGATATATGCACACCCATGTTCATTGCAGCATTATTCACAATAGCAAAAAGACAGAAACAACCTAAGTGCCCATCAACAGATGAATGGATAAACAAACTATAATACCCATACACAATGGAATACTACACAATGATAAAGAACAACGATGAATCAGTGAAACATCTCACAACGTGGGTGAATCTGGAGGGCATTATGCTGCATGAAGTAAGTCAATCACAAAAAGGACAACTATTGTATGAGACTACTATTATAAAAGCCCAAGAAAAGGTTTACACACACAAAAAAAAAATCTTTGATGGTTATGGGGGAGGGATGGCGTGGGGAGGGGAAATCGCTAACTAGATAATATATGAGTGTTACCTTTGGTGAAAGGAAAGACACACAATATAGGGGAAGTCAGCACAACTTGACCAAGGCAAAGTCATAAAACCTTCCTAGACACATCCAAACACCTTGAGGGACTGAGTTACTGGGGCTGGGGGTTGGGGACCATTGTCTCGGGGGACATCTAGGTCAATTGGCATAACATAGTTCATAAAGAAAATGTTCTATATCCTACTTTGATGAGTAGCACCTGGGGTGTTAAAAGCTTGCAAGTCACCATCTAAAATATATCTATCGGTCCCATCATGTTCAGAGCAAAGAAAACCAAAGACACGAGGAAAATATCAGTCCAAAGGACTAATGGACCGCATGAACCACAGCCTCCACCAGCCTGAGCCCAGAAGAACTAGATGGTACCTGGCTATCACCACTAACCGCTCTGACAGAAATCACAATAGAGGGTTCTGGACATAGTGGGAGAAAAATGTAGAACAGAATTAAAATTCATGAAAAAAGACCAGACTTACTGGCATGACAGAGACTAGAGGAACCCCCAAGACTATGGCCCCCAGACACCTTGCTAACTCAGACCTGAAGCCACTCCCGAAGTCCACCTTTCAGCCAAAGATTAGACAGGCCTATAAAACAAGCAATAAAACACGTGAGAAATGTGCTTTTTAGTCCAATCAATTATACGAGACCGAATGGGCAACACCCTCCCAAAAGCGAAGAGAAAGCAGGAAGGGACAGGAAAACTGGATGAATGGATATGGGGAACCCAGGGTGGAAAGGGAAAGGGGGAGAGTGCTGTCACATTGTGGTGACTACAACCAATGTCACAAAACAATTTGTGTATAAATTTTTGAATGAGAAACTAATTTGCACTGTAAAATTTTACCGAAAACACAATAAAAATAATAATAATGATATCTATCTCAGAGTATTGTTGTGAAGATCAAGGATTAGTATGTGTAAAACTGTTAGGACAGCACCTCCAGCTTTGTAAGTATCATCTAATTGTTCATTGTTGTAATATTCTTATAGAGATATCTGAAAGCCCTGGGGGCATAATGGTTAAGCACTCGGCTGCTAACTGAAAGGTTCTAGTTCAAACCTACCCAGCCATTCCACAGGAGAAAGACCTGGTGATCTGCTTCCATAAAGATTACAGACAAGAAAACCCTGTGGGGGGCACTTCTACTCTGTCACATGGAGTCACTAAGAGTCAGAATTGGCTCGCATCACCCAACAACAACAGAGACATCTGAAATCAAACAGAAGCTGAATAGAGAAGGACAGAGTGGAATAAAGAGCTCTAGCCAGGGATCCAGGAGGAAGGAAATTAACTGAAAGTAATTCAGGAATGTAATTCTCTACTCTGTTCTGACACTGTGCAGCCTTGAACAAATCAGTTACTAGACACCTCTTTGGTTTACTCACCTGTCAGGTGAGAGAGTTAAACCAGATTGGGTGGTGGAAGGGAGCTTGACAAAGACCCATTGACTCTCTCATACGGCCCAATGCCCCTGGAAACTCTGTGAGTGTGCCCAGCCACCCCACTTCTATTAAGATCCACTGGTGAAGGGGATCTGTTAGGTCCACTTAGGACTTGGCTGACCAACTTGTCCCAGTTTGCCAGGAACTTTCCCAGTTTTAAAACTGAAAATCCCAAAAATGCCCTCAATCCCAGACAAACCAGGAAAGTTGATCACCCTACTTAGGCCACACCTTTAAAATACACTATAATCTAGTCTAGTGTTTTCTGAACTTTGCCACTTCTATTACTGCCTTCATATTTTTTGCCACAGTCATGTCCCAACTATAAAATTGCTCAAATACATTTATTTCAAAACTGTGTTTTATGTCATTACTTCAGCAGTCAGGATAGGCCAGGTTAGTTGAGGTGACAAATAAGCCCACAGAGCAGAGAGATGGAAATATACAGTGAAAGGCACCACAATAACTGTAAGAGCAAACTGACATCACTTGCCATAAAGAGAAGGAAAAAAAAAAAAACTAGATCAGTGGAAAACAAAGCAATTGTCATTTGACAATGTTGCTGGCTGAAGGGTTTGCCTGGCCCCAGGGGTCTGCTCACTCTTTGTTAAAAAAGAAAAAAAAGGGGAGATTAATAAGGGTTAAAAACATCCTGGGAATTTTCCCTTACCATAAGCAGAAGGAATGAAAATTAAATACATTTATGTTCTATGATTTAATGTTATTTAATGTCATATCGGAATCTCTCGGTGGCACAAATGGTCAAGTGCTGGACCTAACCTAAAAGTTGACAGTTCAAACCCACCCAGAGGCACCTTGGAGGATAGGCTTGATGATCTGTTTCCAAAAGGTCACAGCCTTGAAAACTCTATGAAAAAGTTCTACTCTATACACATGGATTCGCCAGATTTGACTCAACAGCAACGAACAACAACAGTGTTGAATGGCTACTGTCTCAAATCACCTCACACACCCCAGTGAAACACATCTAACACTTTAGGAAAGACAGGATCAGAGAGGGTGTGTTCTAAAAGTGAGAGGATAAGGGCAAGGCCATGCATTTAAATTTTCAAATCTTAGAGAGACATCCTACCAAAGCAGCTTTTACCACTAACTAATTTATTACCAAATAGGTTGGGCCACCAGCTGAGAGAGGACTCCCCTCTCCGTTCTTTTTTCAGAAACCCCTGTCTTGCCCCAAGGCTACCTAGGGAGTATTACAATGGATCAAAAGACAGAGAGGAGCACCAGAGAGAGGTCCTTATTCAGACAAGATCAGGTGGGAAGAATTTCAGCAAAGCAAAGAAAAACAGCAGCACAGGATCTGTGACATTCAGACCCCGCAAGGTTTAGATAGCTCCCCAAAGCTGGCTATGAAATATCTGTGAAGACCCAGCATGTGGCTGACATTTCAAGGGCCCATGTCACTACTATTTCCTCCAAAGCCAAAAAGTGCAAAAGAGGGTTTGCCACATAAGATTGGTTGCCCAACTGAGACTAGAATGACCCCAGAGGTCATGGTCTCCAGATGTTCTGTTAGCCCAAGATAGGAACCATTCCCAAAGCCAACTCTTCAGAGAGGGATTGGACTGGACTGTGGGATAGAAAAATGATACTGGAGAGGAATGAGCTTCTTGGATCAAGCATACACATGAGACTGTGTTGGCTTCTCCTATCTGAAGGGGAGTTGAGAGAGTAGAGGGGGTCAGAAGCTGGCTGAATGGACACGAAAAGAGAGAGCGGAGGGAAGGAGTGTGCTGTCTCATTGGGGGGGAGCAATTAAGAGTACATAGCAAGGTGTTTATAAATTTTTGTATGAGAGTCCGACTTGACTTGTAAACTTTTACTTAAAGCACAATAAAAAATTTTTTAAAAAAGAAAGAGATTGGTTGTCCGAACTGGTGCCAAATTGTCCTACAAAAGAGCCCAAGCCCACTATCAATAGTCTTCCCTTATCCAAACCCTCTAATTCCATGAATGCCATTCAGTCTCTCCATTCCAGAATTAGCCCATTCCTCACTTAGGCCGCCTCATCCACTCCAAGGCTTTAAATACCATATACGGGCCAGCCCCTCACCACCCATAATGCCAGCCCAGACCCTCCCCAATAGTGCTACTTGGACGTCTCAGTGTGTCCAAAGTTGACATACGATCTCCCCTGCTCCAAATCCATTCCTCCTCCACCAGCCACTCAGTCGCTCAAGTCCAAAACTTGAGAGTTCTCTGCGATTCCTCTTTCTCCATTGTCCACCACACCCAATCTTATCACCTAATGTTTGTAAATTTGATCCACTGTCTCCGTCCCTACTATACCACCCCTACTCCAGGCCATCTTTGTCTCTCCCCTGGCCTATCACAAAAGCTCTTGTCTCCTGCGGCCATCCTTGCTTCTCTCTCATGCTCTCAAATCCATGTGGCAGCTGTTGTAATGGTGGTGGTCATGGGTGCCATCAAGTCAATTCTGACTCATAGCGACCCTATAGGACAGAGTGGTACTGCCCCAAGGCTGTAATCTTTATGGGAGCATATCACCAAGTCTTTTTTCCCCATGGAGCCACAGGTGGGTTCAAACTGGCATCCTTTCGGTTAGCACTCCAGCACTTAACCACTGTGCCACCAGGGCTCCTTCATGTGGCATCTACAAGCAACGTTTTTTAAATGTAACTCTCATTAGCTTACTTTCCTGCTTAAAATCCTTCAGCTGTATCCTATTGCCCTTGTAATAAATCCTTAACACGGCTATTAAGGCTGTTTGATCTCTCCCTCTCTCCCTCTCTACCTCTGCAGGCTCGCTTCAACTCACTCTCCCAGGTCTAGGATGGCCCTATAGATTTGGAGTTACTGGCCCATAGATGGTGTTTAAACTTTAGGGTCTTGCAAAAGCTTGGAACAGACTATCTCCCTTTTTTGCCAGCTATCTCATGCTCATTCTTAGTGGTTCAACCCAGACAGCACTCCTTCTGGAAACCTTTCCTGATCCCTAGGCCAAGTCAGGCCCCCTCCCCTCCATACAAACCCCATCACACCCTGGCCTTTGCCTTCACAATGCTCATCATATCAGTATTTCTTGTGCAATAGCTGTTCCCCAAGCTCCATGGGGACAGTGACCCACAAATATCCCCAGTACTGGCACAGTGCTCAGGCTAAGCAAGTGCCAAGTATTTGTAGACCAGGTGATTCCTATGAGAATTCCTTTAAGAAGCAGCCTGGGTCCCTCCACCCACAGACAGTGATCTGTGTCTTCCTCTCCATCCACCTTCTGGAGAAAACCCAATAGCAGCCATTCTGGTCTTAGAGAATGTGCTATCTGGTGACACCACTGGGAACATTGACAAAAATGAGGCCATAGTGGATTCACCCAGCTCTCAGGAAGGAGCAAGTATCAGGTCACGCTGCAGCACGCACAGGAAGAACATGAGCTGGTGTGGCCGGTGCGGGGTGTCCCAAGCCTTTGGTCTTGGGTTTCTCTTCCTAGAGTATTTATATTCATCCGGAGAAGCTGTCTGGCTTCATTAATTGCGAGCGTATGTCCACCCAAAGAGCCATATACTGAATGTATTGAATACCAGGCCTTATATGGGCATCTCCAGTTGATTTATGTGTTGTTAATAAGTGACATGAAGTGAATAGCTAAGGCGGAATGCTGAATGTTTGCCTTCCCCTGTCATCTCAAAGGCGCAAGGTTGTTGGTTTGGTGTATGTGTTTGTTTTTAACGGAATGACTATTTCTTTAAATAAAAAAGAGGGAGTTATGATGCCCATGGACATCTGGTGAACTGTGTAGGGACATACAACTCAGAAGGGGCAGCAAAGAATGTAGATTCCATGTTCACTGTCTCAAAACAAAAACCACTCAAACTTAGTAGCTGTTTGTGCCCAGCGACATTCAACGTAAATACATTAACACATGTAATCCTCATAGCAATACAATGAAGTGGGTGCTACTATTATCCCCAGGTAGCCTCCCTTCAAAGTCCAGAAAAGTACTCGGACCCTGGGGGGTTCCATTCAGTCCAAACCAAAGCCAAACCCCAGGGCCAACCTCCAGAGGACTCAGGCTCCTACCAGACTTGGTCTTCCCTCCTGTGAGGGCTACAAGGAAGCTGCAATCACAGCCCTGCCCTCAATGAGCTTATGTTTTTTGCAGGGAGACAAACAAGAACAGAAGTGATTTAGAATAATGCAAATTAGTAAGTGTGAAAAACCAAGTGCCCCTGAGTGAGCTGCCTGAGGAGGAAGAGCCTGACAGCATCAAACTGCCAAGACTGCATCCCTGCTCCATCCTTGCCCAGCTCTATGACTGTGGGCAAGTCAACGAACCCCTCTGAGGCTCAACTTCCAAATCTGTAAAATGGGTTTGATGATGATGGCGGTCGGTGCTAATTCCTATCCTATCTGTAGGGATTAAATGAGGGGAAGCAAGCAAAGCGTTTAGGACAGAGAACATACTTAATACACATTGGCCACTCTTATTTCTAGCAGAGGGGTTCAGGATGTCACCATTTATTCATTCACAGACATGCATCAAGCACCTACTAACAGAGTACCAGGCATTGTGCCAGGCGCTAGGAATACAAAGAAGAATGTGCCATCAGCCAGGCCTTCAAAGATCTCGTTGTTTAGAGAAAGGCTGCAATATAGGTCTACACCAGGGACCCGGAGTTAGGGGGGAGGCGCGAGGCAGGCGGGAGTCTCCTGTCCTTGCAGAAGGAATCAGAGAAGGTGCCACGGAGGCGGGTGACAAGGATGTAGGAATTGGGGTGAGGGTGTTTCCGGCGTGTGCAAAACACCAGCAAAGAGCCAGCTCCGCGCATCCGATCTGCCCAGTCAGTGGGTTTGCGGACGGGAGGCGACGGCGCACAGGTGGGGTTCGGTTCCGGTCAGGTCGCTCTGATGTTCTGAAGTCTATTTTGTCTCCAGACTCAGCATTCAAACTGAAGATTGAGACCAAGGAGTATCTAAACATTTAAGAGGGAATCTAAGTGTTTTTGTTTTTTTTTTTTTTTCCTTGTTCATGCCCAGATATTTGCAAGCTGGATTTATGTCTCACCAAAGAGGCACCAGAAAGGGAGAGAGATTGTGAGGGACTTTTTTTTTTTTTTTTTTTTCTTCAAAGTACTCCTCAGTTGAATCCTACCGATCTGTCTCCTAGGGAGCGGTTCGCCCTCCAGAAAATATGACACTTTACTTCCTGCCCTTGTTTGTTAACACACCCCATTACCATCCATCTCAGTTTCATGTAACTGCCAGCCAGCATTAACGCCCTCCTCCTCTCCGAGGCAGAAAATAGAAAAGGAAGAATTCAGCAGATTTTCCCCCGTGGCACCCTCGCCGGCACCAAGATAACCAGAGCAAAAACCGCAATTGGATCCTTATTCCTTCAGCCCAGGAATGTGAAGGACGGGACGGCTTAACCACCTTCTGCGTTTCCCTGCGAAGAGAGTGGGCTTGTTATTTCGGTTGTCTGGGCTCCCTTCTCTGCTATGGAGCAAGATACATTAATTAATTAATTTTTTTTTTTTTTTTATGTTAGGAAGGAGATGTTGCAAACTGTCAGGAACTGTCAGCTGGCGCCTGCCCTAATCAGGTAAGCGGCCCGCAGGCGCCTGCGGCAGAGACACACTGACCCCTAGTGGCCGACCGGCTCCTCGCAGTCCCTGCGACCCGCCCTCCTCCTGGCCGCCGGGGTCTCCATAAAATCACTCCTCCCACAGAGCAGCTCTGTGTGGGCTGGTAGTGGTAGTGGCCGGCGCTGTCTCCACCGCCTGTCCCAAAACACACACACACACACCATGTCCATTTTCTCTTCCAAACTAGAAAAGCAATTTCTTCTCTCTTTTTCCAATTCCGTAGAGTGCAGATTTTTTTTTTTTTTAGTAGTATGGGCCCTAGGCGGGGCTCAGCTGTCAGGGGATGAAGCATGTTTCTACCGTCCTGAGGTGTAAAAGGTAAAGGCAGACAAGGGCCAGTGGGACCCTCCTCTGAGCGGGAGAAAAGAAGCTCGCTTCTGTGAAGGGGGCTCCTCTGTTCACAAGTTCACAGCTGAGGAAACGGAGGCACAGAGAGGGTAAATAACCAGAAATGGTGGATCTGGGGTTAAATCCAGGCAGTATGGATTCAGACTGATCTCAGCCACAGCACTGGGCCATACCGTGTGTGTTAGTAAGGAGGAGACCAGGATTCTACCTCACCCATGATGAGCTCCAAAATCCAAGCTTTTATCTCTAAGGATAAAGTGCTACAGCAATGCAGAAGGGGAAATAATAATTCTAATAGCCACAGAAGGAAGAAACCTTGTGGAGGAGGTGATATTATAAGCTCCTCGAAGACATAGACTGTCTCATTCATCTTCAGAGTCTCATCCCTGGAACATAAGGAGTGCTCAATAAAAGCTCAACTAAACTGGACCTTGAAGGAAGCGTCACACACCACATCAGCTGCCGTCAATTCCAACTCATGGTGACCCCATGTGCGTCAGCAGAACTGTGCTCCACAGGGTTTTCAATGGCTGATTTTTTGGAAGGGTATTGCCAGGCCTTTCTTCTGAGGTGTCTTTGGGTGGACTCAAGCCTCCAACCTTTCGGTTAGCACCTGAGCGCGTTAACCATTTGCACTACCCAAGGACTCCCAGAGAAAGCTAGGGTATTGGTAAGTGGGACAGTGGAGTGCAGCTAAGAGGGCTGCATGAACCACGACACTGAGGAGGAAAAATGCTGGTTATGTCCTCCACTCCCATCTCCATTAAAAGGGATTTTTCAAAGACACCCACGCTGCACCCTACTTTTTTTGGCCAGTACAAGGGGATTAACTAAACTGCAATTGAGCATCCCATATTCCACACTATAGTGATTAATACCATCTAAAATGTGTATTCCCTCTATGTTTATCTATTTGAGCTTCATAACAGTAACTTGTCTCAAGCTTCCTAAGTAATAAGTGGAGACCCAGACACCCAGGCTTCCTCGCTCTGAAGCTTACGTCTTCTCATCCTATCACTGCCAGCCAGGGACCCTTCACAGGAAAAGCCCAGCCTCCCCTGTCGCCCGCCCAACAGCCCTGGCGTCTCCCTGTTCCTGAATCGGCCAGGCTCATTCCTGTCTTAAGACCCATGCACTAACTGTTCCCTTGGCCTGGAATGGTCTTCCTGTACATGAATCTTCAGACAGTTGGCTCCTTCCTGCCGTTCCGGTGTCAGCTCAAATGTCACCTCCTCCGAAAAGCCTTCCTTGTCCACCCAACCTAAAATAGCCTTCCAGTCACTATTGCATCACTGTTTTATTTGCTTCCCAGCAGTCATGAATCTCTGAAACTTTCTTTAGTTACTATTCTTAGTCTTGTCTCACATATAATAAGAGCTATCAGTGACATTGCACCTACCACGTGCCACGCAAAGTTCCAAGAACTTTACACACAGTAGGTCATGTAATCTTCACAACCACCCTTTGACATAGGGTCTGTTATTATCCCCATTTTACAGAGGAGGAAACTGAGTCGGGAGAGCTTCAGTAACCTATACAGGATTCCATTGTTAGTGCACTGTTGTTATGGATTGAATTGTGTTCCCCCAAAATATGTGTTGCAACTCCTAACCTCTAGGCTTGTGGTTATAATCCCATTTTGGAATGGGTTGTCTTTGCTATGTTAATGAGGCAGGGTTACTGTAGGGTATATCTTGATTCAGTCACTTTTGAGGTAGAACAGAGATCAAACACAAAGTAGCAAGCAGAGATGGGGGAAGACAGATGCCCAGCCACATGAAGACCATCCAGGAGCAGAAGCTCAAAAGAGACAAGGACCTTCCTCCAGAGCCAACAGAGAGAGAAACAGCCTTTGCCTAGAGCTGGCATCCTGAATTTGAACTTCTATCCTCCTACACTGTGAGAAAATAAATTTCTGTTTGTTAAAGCCACCCACTTGTGGTGTTTCTCTTATAGCAGCATTAGATAACTACGACAGCTGTGTTCTCAGCCACTATAGAAACATCAGCCTTTGCACAACAAAAGGACAAACAACCCAATTTAAAAATAGGCAAAGGACTTGAACAAACATTTCTCCAAAGAAGATATACAAATAGCCAACAAGCACATGAAAAGATGCTCAATATATTAGTCGTTAGGGAAATTCAAATCAAAGCCACAATGAGATACCTCTTCATACCTACTACTAGGATGGCTATTACCAAAATAAGGAAAATAACTGGTGTTGGCAAGGATGTAGGGAAATTGGAACCCTCGTACACTGCTGGTGGGAATCTAAAATGGTGCAGCCGCTGTGGCAAATAGCTCTATGGTTCCTCAAAAAGTTAACACAGAATTACCATATGGCCCAGAAATTCCACTCCTAGATATAGACCCAAAAGCATTGAAAACAGGTATTCCAACAAAAACTTGTATACAAATGTTCATACTAACACTATTCACAATAGCCAAAAGGTGGAAACAGCTCAAATACCTGTCAACAAATGGATGACTGGATAAACAAATTATGGTATATACACGCAATGGAATATTACACAGCCATCAAAAGGAATGATTTTCTGATGTATACTACACAATAGATATGAACCTTGAAAACATTATGCCAAATGAAATAAGCCAGGCACAGAAGGCCACATGCTATATGATTCATTTATATGAAAATATCCAGAATAGACAAATCCATAGAGACAGAAAGCAGACTGGTGTTCGCTAGGGACTGGGAGGCAGGACAGGAGGCTGACTACTTAATGAATACAGAGACTCACTTTGGGGAGACAAACATGTTCAGGAACTAGATAGTGGTGATAGCTGCACAACACTGTGAATTACTGAACACCATAGAATTACATACTTTAAAATGGTGGATTTTATGTTATATGAATTTAACCACAATTTTTTTCTAAAAAATCACCCTTGTCTGTCTTGTTCACCTCAACATCCAAAGACCTAGAACAGTGGGAAGCACAGAGCAGGTGCTCAGAAAACATTTGTCAGAGAAATGAGCAAAGTGGACCAGAACCCAGGCCTCCCAAATCCCCATGTCTCAGGTTCTTTCCACAACATCAAGAAGGTCTATGCCGGTGGTTCTCTTCTCAAACTCGAGTTTGCAGCAGAATCATCAGAAAGGCTTGTTAAAACACAGATTCCTGGGCCTCAGCCCCAGAGTTTCTGATTCAGAAGGGCCGGGTTGGGCCGAGAATGTGCATGTCAAACAAGAACCCTGATGGGGGGGCGCACTTTGAGAATCACTTCTGCATGCTGTCCATTCAACCACAAGAGAAGAACCTTAACATAAGCAAAATGGAAGGAAGGCAGGGCCCACACTTGATTTTTTAAAAAAGTATTTGAAGCACCTGAAAACCGAACCATACAAAAAGATGAGAAAATGAGTTGTCAGTTTGAACAGATCAGTTGAAAAATAACTGAAGCAATTTTTTTTTTTTCCTTTGTGATATAGCTACAAGGTTTTGAGGGGAGAGGAGCTGGGCTGTATGAGACTTACTGGCTATCTCTGTGGGGCTAGACCCCGTGCTAGCTTGAAATTAAGGGTTCCGTCTGTTTCCCTGTATCCCTTACCATGGTCTGCCAGGTCCTTCGAGCCCTGGCCCCTGTCTGCTTCCCAGCCTGCCACAGGCATTCTCCCCTTACTCCTCGCGAGAGCCACGCTGGCCTGGTAACCCTGGTACGCACCAACTCTTCTCCAACTTGGGGCCTTTTGCACCTACTGGTGGTGCCTCTGCAGAAGGTCCCTGGTTGGTGCAAACTGTTCGGTGGTTTGAACCCAGACGCTGGCGGAAAAAAGGCCTAGCGATCTGCTTCAGTAAAGATCTTTGCTAATTGCACTGGAGTTGATTCTGACTCGCGGTAACCCCATGTGTGCAGAACAGAACTGCTCCATTGGGTTTTCAAGGCTGTGACCTTTAGGAAGCATATCACCAGGCCTTACTTCCAAGTGCTTCTGGTAGGTTCGAACCGCCAGTCTTACAAGGCTGGTGTTGGAATGCCTAATCGTTTGCACCACCGAAGAAAACCCTATGGAGCAGTTTTACTGTGTCGCGCTTTAGGACTCCTTGAGTCCCAATGGACCTTGCAGCAACTTTTTTTTGTAGTTTTTTTTTTTTTTTTTGGTGCCTCTTTCTACAACTCTATTCCCTCCCATCCCAACTGTTCTCTACCTTTCAGCCCCACTTTCGTCTCCTTTGCCAAGGAAATTCCATTGCAATCATTCAAAGCACCTCCTCTAGGAAAACGCCCCTGACAAACCAGAGTAGGTGGGGTACCCTGTTAAATGCCCCCATGCATACACCCCGGCATCCTGACTTCACAAAGTTCATCACATAATGTGTTCTTCCAAGCCTGTGCCCCCAGGATTGGGTGTGTCTTGTTCACAGGAGCCCCAGTGCCTAGCACAGTGCCTGACACACCGCGTAAAGGACAAGAGAACAAATGAATGAACTAACCTAGATCCAGGAACCAAGAACAATAAAGACAGTGCCTGGCATTGGAGCACTGTCTGCATCCAGAAGCTGTAGGAAGAGGGAGGATAGGATGTAGCACAAAGTCCAGGTGGCATGGAGAAGCGTGCCTCTGCACAAAGCTATTCCCCTGTCCTGAAATTCCTTTCTTCCCTATTCCACCTGGCTAACTGCTTGGTACCCTACCTGCCTCTGCTTCAAACTGGCACCTCCCATTGAAGCCGTGCCTGACCCCCCCCTACAGGCAGAGTTGGGTACTGCCTCCGTGTTACTGGAATGCCGGTGTTTGTAACTCAGGGCTGGGATGAGAGTTCAGCAAATAAATATTCACCAGATGCCGCCTGTGCGCTATGCACTAAGCTAACCACAGGGGATAAAACAATACACAGGTCAGAAACAGTCCCTGCCCTCTCAGGCTTCTGCTCTACCAGAGTCACGCTTATAGAACAGCTCCCATGGGCCAGGCTCCAAGATGGGCACTTCACATGGGCATCAGCAAAGAAGCACAGCACAGGGTCAAGAGTGTGGGTTCTGGGTCAAGTCCGAGCTCTGTCACTTCCTAATTGTGTGACACTGTGACTCTGAGCAAGTCACTAATCTCTGGGGGCCACATCTGGAAAATAGAGATAATAATTGTACCTACCTCACAGGGTTACGGAGCCCTGGTGGCACAGTGGTTAAGAGCTCAGCTGCTAACCAAAAGGTTGGCAGTTGAACCCACCAGCCACTCCTTGGAAACCCTATGGAGCAGTTCTACCCTGTCCTATAGGGTTATTTTCAGTCAGAATCAACAGGAAGGCAATGGATTTTTCGGTTTTCGTTATACCATGCTGCCCCCACTCCGTGTCCCTTAACACACCTCTAAACTATGACCCACAGGCCAAATCCTGCCTCACATGTTTACATGTTGTCTACGGCTGCTTTCTCACTACAACATCAAAGCTGAGTAGTTGTGACAGAGAACATATGTCCCACAAAGCTGAAAATAGTTACTACCTGGCCCTTTACAGAAAAAGTTTGCCAATCCCAGGTCTATTTTGTTTAACTACCTGCTTACGTATCTGTGTCCTCCAAAATACAGTGAATTCATTTGAACTGAAGTCTTATTCGTCCTTGAGTCCCTAGAAAGAATAAGCATGCTTCCTCATAAGAGGTTCAGTGCTGGTTAAATGAAATATGAAATGGAACGCCTTCTGGAAATCCTTATGTCCATCCTTTCAGACCCCAGACACAGAGCGTCAGACAATGGCCTCTGCCTGTTTCAGGAAATACATGCGGTATTCATCCATGAGCTGAGGCTCTAAGGGCCTGAATCTTTTTCCTTCTGGTAGCACCAAGGTCTACGGGATGCCTCCCATTCTCCAACAGAAGAATATACTTGGTAAAGCTGTTTCTGTTCCGTCACAGAAACGCTTCCCAAAATGGAAGCTTCTGTGTTTAGATTCTTAACAGGAGGCCCTGGGTGAAGTTCCAAAGAGGTCAGCCTCAGCGTGCACTAAACTGGGAGTCAGGAGTCCTTCAACCACAGGAATGGACTTGGACAACTTACTCTCATGCACCCTGGAACTCAATTGGCAAGTGACAGGATTGGGATAAAGGCCAACCACATCAGGAAAACTCTCCAAGTTCTCCCACAGGCTCTCCTCATGTTCTCCACTGACAGCCAGCATGGCCAGGTCTACTTCCATCCCATTCTCTCCATTTTCCCTGCCCCAACCCTGTTGTGTTGTTGTTAGGTGCCATGGAGTTGGTTCTGACTCATAGCAATGCCACGTATAACAGAACAAAACACTGCCCAGGCCTGCACCATTCTCACAATCGCTGCTATGTTTGAGCCCATTGTTGTAGCCACTGCATCAATCCATCTTGTTGAAGGTCTTCCTCTCTTTCACTGACCCTCTACTTTACCAAGCGTTATGCCCCTTTCCAGGGACTGGTGATGACATGATAACATGTCCAGAGTACATGAGACAAAGTCTTGCCATCTTTGTTTCTAAGGAGCTTTCTGACTGTATTTCTTTCTCACATCCAGACCTTCACAAGAATCTTCTCACTAACTTCCTGCTTCCTGTCTCTTCTTCTAGTCTATTTTTTCCACTTGGCCAAACCTCCTTAAACACATATCAGGTTAAAATCATGGCTGGTTCCTCCTTCCCAACCAAAGTAAGTTCCAACCCTGGTGTCTTAGTTATCTAGTGCTGCAATAACAGAAATACCACAAGTGGATGGCTTTAACAAACAGAAATTTATTCTCTCACAGTTTAGGAGGCTAGAAGTCCGAATTCAGGTCAGCAGCTCTAGGGGAAGTCTTTCTCTCTCTATCAGCTCTGAGAGAAGGTCCTCGTCATCAATCTTCCTCTGGGCTTAGGAGTTTCTCAGAGCAGAGACCCTGGGTCCAAAAGACATGCTCCACTCCTGGCTCTTCTTTCTTAGTAGTGGGAGGTCCCTCTCTCTCTCTGCTCCCTTCTCTCTGTTTTTATCTGTTATAGGGTGGTGAAGGGTAGTGACTCAAGATACATCCCACCTTAATCCTACCTCATTAACATAACAAACATACCCTAATCCTCATTACCATGACCTAATCCTGCCTCATTAACATAATGGAAAACTCACGGCCAAGAGGGGCCATAACCACAGGCATAGACTCTAGGGTTTACAACAAATCACAAAACGGAGGATAATTACATCAAATCTCAAAAGGAGGACTACCACACAATACTGGAAATCATGGCCTAGCCAAGTTGGTACATATTTTGGATGGACACAATTTAATCTGCAATACCTGGCATTTGATGCCTTCTATGCTGTGCTCCTAACGTGTCCCTCCACACTCAAATTTGCTCTGCTCCTTCCCCTGCCCTACCCTCCTGCCAAAGCAGACTGGCTGCGCTTTGGTCTCTGAATACTCATCATGGCTTGTTAATCACCTCACCCTTGTTCAGGGCTGATCCTTCTATCCCAAGTGCCCCTTCTCCGCTTGAAGCTTGTGTACGTCCTCCCTTACCCATCACTAATGCCTAAAACCTCCCCTGGACACTTAGCTAGTCTCCTTTGTACCAGGACTATTTCTGCTTTCTTCTCATCCCCTTTACTGGCCAAAGTAAGAAAGATTCAAATCCCAGCTATGTTCTTTACTAGGTGTGTGGCAATGGGCAGGTTATCAATGCTTCCTGAGGCCTGATTTCTTTGTCTGTAAATGAGAATGGTCATGTCTGCTTGAGCCCTATACCTAAGATGAAATAATACACTTCTTTACAAAAGCATGGAGAATTTCCAAAAACTGACCATGAACTGGGCCACAAAGCATGTCTCCGTAAATACAAAAAAGTCAATATCCCACAGATCACATTCCACATTAATGCAACAAAATTAGAAATCAGTAACAAAATGACAGATTTCCAAACCCATATATTTTTAAATTAAAAAAATTTGACTCTAAATAATTTGAGTTAAAAATAATTCTTCATTAAACAGCAATGAAAACACTATATATTAAAAATTGAGAGATGCAGCTACAGCAGAATTTAGAAGGAAATTCATAGCCTTAACATGAATCTCTTAGAAAAAAAGAAAGATTAGAAATTAATGAGCTAAGCATTCCAACATAAGAAGTTAGCAAAAGACAACAAAATAAAACCATTGAAAGTAGAAAGGACACACTAAAGAAGCAGAAATTAATGACCTAGAAAAAAGAAAAGAAATAATAGGAAGACCAGTAAAACCAAAAGTTGGTTTTCCGAAAAGAGATAAAACCTTTAAGAATGTTCAAGAATAATGAAAGATGGGCACTGGACTCTGGCTCACCACAGATCAGATTTACTTTTAATTTTGCCTCTATCCTTCTCTCTTTGGCGCCTATCACCCTCAGTCCTTGAATTCTATCCAACACACACATATTTGGCTCTTACTTCTTATAAAACACCATGACAGGCAGGAATTACGGCAAACTGAGCAGAAGCATCTGTTCACCACAGTTCCACATGCTGTCTGTGGGACCCTGGGCAGGTCCCTGGACCTCCTTGGGACCTTAGACCCTCACATGGTATTAAACCTCAGATCCCATGGAATGTGCCTGGTACTCCACTGATGGTAACTTTCTTCTCCCTCCTTCCACTCCCCCTAGGTGAGGGGTGCAATGGTACCCTGTTAAAGACACATCCTCAGCCCTCAAGGAGCTCAGTTTAGAAAACCACTTTATTCAAGGGAGAAGGATCTCAGGTTTAGGGCAGAGGTGCAGAGTTTTGGGAGGACACAGAGTTGGAAGAGACTCCCTAGGTTCAAATCCATCTCCTCCACCCACCTGCACTGTGAACTTGAACAAACTACCTGTGGTAGACAGAATAAAGCTGTCCGCCACCCAAAGATGTCCGTATCCTAATCTGTGGGAAAAGATATGGCAGTCCGCTTCCTTATTTACAGCTTTGGAAACCCTATGGGGCAGTTCTAGTCTGTTTTATAGGGTCACTACAAATCAGCTAACCAGCTGACCTTAAAAGAAGGAGATTATCCGGGATTATCTGGGTGGGCCCAATGTAATCATAACAGTTGTGAGTGTTAAGATTTCGTGTCAGCTTGGCTGGGCCATGATTGTCAGTGGTTTGGCAGTTATGATATAGTTTGGCAGTCATATAATAATATAATCACCTCCGTGATGAAATCTGATGTAATGTGATCACTTTCATGATGGGATCTGCTGTGAGTAGCGAATCAGTTGAAAGGGAGTTTCCTTGGGGGTGCAGGCTGCATCCAATATAGGTGGACTCTGGCAAGACTTGGAAGCTTTTGCTCACTCTGGATCCTGCAGCTGGCACCTGTTCATCTCACCTCTGGTTATTGGAACTTGGGCTAGCAGCTTACCTGCCGATCTTGGGATTCATCAGCCTCCACAGTCTGTGATCCAGTGGCCTACCAGCTTACCTGCCAATTTTGAGATCTGTCAGCCTCCGCAGCATGAGAGCCAGAGGCCTGTTGTCTAACCTGCAGATCATGGGTTCGCCAACTCCTGCAGCTATGTGAGAAGCCTCCAGTCTGACCCACAAGCTTAGGACTTTCCAGCCTCTACAACCAAGTGAACCATTTCCTTGATATAAATCTCTCTCTCTCCATATATATATATATGAGAAACCCTGGTGGCATAGTGGTTAAGAACTATGGCTGCTAACCAAAATGGCGGCAATTTGAATCCACCAGGCACTCCTTGGAAACCATAGGGGGCAGTTTTACTGTGTACTATATGGTCTCTATGAGTAGGAATCGGTGGCAACGGGTTTAGTTTATATATATATATATATATGTTTATATATTTACACTTCACTGGTTTTGCTTCTCTAGAGAAACCAGCCTAAGACAAGAGTCTATAAAAGTGTAAGTAGGAGACTGGAAAGGAAGTCACGGTGATAGGAAGTGAGATACTCAACCTACCCCTACTGGCTTTCAAGATGGAGGAAGTGGCCACAAGCCAAGGAATGCAAGTGACCTTTAGAAGATGGAAAAGACAAGGAAACAGATTCACCCCTAGAGCCTTCAGAAAGGAACTCAGCCCTCCTGATACCTTGATTTTAACCCAGCACAAGTTGTGTTGCATTTCTGATCTACAAATATAAAATTGTGTTGTTTTATGCCTCTAAAATTTGTAGTAATTTGCTACAGAAGTGATAGAAAACTAATACTCTATCTGAGCTCTCTAAACCCAGTTTCTTTATCTGAAAAGGGGGATAATAACCACATCTACTACACAGAGTAGATTGACTATAAAATGAAGTATTATACATAAAAAGCCTAGTACAGAGTTTAACCACCTCCCCCTACCAAAAAAAAAAATCCATCGCCATCGAGACAATTCCAACTCATAGGTACCTTATACAACAGAGTAGAGCTGCCCCAAAAGATTTCCAAGGAGCAGCTGATGGATTCAAATTGCCGACATTTTAGTTAGCAGGTGAAATCAACTACTATGCCTTCGTTATTATTCAGAGATCAGTAACTTCTCCCTAGACATGCCCACCTCTGAAGCCCAAGGGGGCATGGCAGCCCTCCTTACCTTGTTTTAAAGGTACTAGATTCTCTTTTCCCTGGAATCATTCAGCCTACCCTCCCTTGCCTTCAGAATTTCTGCTTTTGTCGGCCTTTGAGAGTCCAATCTCTGATTCTGCAGGTGGTGGGGCAGGTGAGGGGTGCCGGGGTACAGGAGCTACAGCCCACTTTCCACAGGAAGTGTCTTCTTTGCTGGCAGTCCAGGGAGTGCACCTGGCACTGGGTTATGGCTCTATTTCCAGAGCTGGTCTTAGGCAAGTACTCTCTTTGTGAGGAAGGATGGCCCTTGGGCAAAGGTGCTGAGTGTTCTTAACTTTATCCATTCATTTGTTCAAAGAACAGTAAGGTTTCTGATGGTGGATTCACAACCAAAAAAACCAAACCCACTGCTGTCGCGTCAATTCCTACTCATAGTGACCCTGTAGGACAGAGTAGAACTGCCCCATAGAGTTTCCAAGGAATGCCTGGCAAATTTGAACTGCCGAGCTTTTGGTTAGCAGCCATAGCTCTTAATCACTACACCACCAGGGTTTCCTTAGGATTCACAAAGGGGGAGGAAAATCTCTGCTGCTCATCTTGTAGGGAAAGAAAATGAAACACCATAGAAAGAAGATTTAACACCAATATTTATTAGGGCAGGAAAGGAGGAAAAAAACCTAAGAGGTGATTAAAAAAAAAAACAAAAACTCAGCGGCCCCAAATGGTGTGCTTCACTACTCCAAAGTCTTAGGGCAGTCAGCCCTGCTCCAATGCCTGTTTTGGAGGCCCCAGGCCCCCCAGCCCTGGCAAGATTCTGGCTCTGCCCACTTTTACAAACTGGTAGGAAGGCGGTTTGAGGGTCTATACTGTAAGCTGTTGGTTTAAATGACTTAGGTAAGTTACTAAAATACAGCAGCGTATACGTGTTCCCTCAATGCCCAAAACACCCTTTGACATGCATGCACTTCACAAGGTCTGAAGACATCCATTTCCGCAGTTCAAAAACAAATGAAAGGAGCCCCGTTCTGGTTTGGTATTATCCAGGTTGTCTCCTATAAAAAATGCTTGCTGGAAAAGAACAAGAAAATAATGTTAAGGTGATGATGATGATGGAGGAGGAAAAGGAGAAGAATGAGAAGAAACAGCTAGCACTTCTTATGTATGTGCCAGGGCAGAACTGACAATTTTCCCGTACATTGACTTTTCTAATCCACAGAACAACCATGGGAGGG
This sequence comes from Elephas maximus indicus, assembly GCF_024166365.1. Lineage (NCBI taxonomy): Eukaryota > Metazoa > Chordata > Mammalia > Proboscidea > Elephantidae > Elephas > Elephas maximus. Next base: position 37,257,100 of record NC_064837.1, on the reverse strand, counting down.
AGGAACTACCACTATCACCATTTTGCAGATGAGCAAATTGAGACAGAGAAGTTAGGCATCCTTTTCCAAGGCTATTCAGTCAGTGACTCCAAATTCCACCTTGACACCTCCTCCAGTCTCTGCTTGCCGTCTTCATGTAAGCAGCAGCTGCCTGGAGTGAGGCCTTGCTGTGCAACCCTGTGTTTTGCAGGAGTCAAGCCCTGGACACTCACAAGCGAGGCTTATCACACCCAGAGGCAGAGGTCTAGGTCACCCCTTGGAGGCGTGTTGTCATAGGGCTCACTCGACCCAGGAACCCCTCCCCTGAACTGGCCTGCAGAGTGGTAATGCGTACTTTCACATATGGAACCCGTTACTCTGTGGCACCTCAGGCATCATCCAAAATCAACCAAACCCCTTGCCATTGAGTTGATTCTGACTCATATCGACCCTATAGGACAGAGCAGAACTGCCCCATAGGGTTTCCAAGGAGCAGCTGGTGGATTCAAGCTGCCGAGCCCTGGGTTAGCCGCCGAACTCTTAACCACTGCACTACCAGGGCTCCATAGGCATGGTAAAAACCAAAACCCACTGCCGTCAGGTTTCCAAAGCTGTAAATTCCTTTGGAAGCAGACTGCCACGTCTTTCTCCCGACGAGTCGCTGGTGGCTGCGAACCACCAACCTTTCAGTTAGAAGTAGATTGCTTTACCCACTGCGCCACCAGTCCATAGGCACCATGGACATCATTATTACCCCATTATACAGATGCAGAAATGGAGGTTCAAGAAGTTAGGTGACTTGTCCAAGGCCACAGAGCTGGAACGCAGAGAGCCAAACCAAGCTCTGCCCAATTCTAGAGTCTTGCCCCTAACCATGTCATGGTTCTGTTTTCTGAGAGAAACCAAGCAAGGGCTTCCAGTCCTGGAGGATGAAGGTCCTCGGTGCTGATGGGAGGGCAGCAGCCTAGGAGTCAGGAACAGCCCAAACACACCAGAGCACTTACATAGAACAGGGCTCCCACCCAAGGCTGGAAAGACCAGAAGGGGGATGTGGGACGAGCCCCTGCTTCTCAAAGGCAGAACTTGAACTCCACTCCTGGCAGATGCTCCTCCCACTGTTCAAGCCCCATCAAAAATTCTGCGACCTTCCGACAAAACTGGGCAGTGCCATCCAGTGAAGCGTGCAGGATTCGGGGTTGTCAGAGGAGTGGCAGACCATCCACCGCCCAGCATGAGTCAGTAGCCTCATCACACTTGGTTAGCTCATCTGTAAAATGAGGTTAAAGATGCATGCCCTGCGATGACAGAGGGGTGTTATGAGGATCCAGTGAGAGAATTTATGTGAAGGTACCCCAAAGTTACTAAAAGCAATACTCTAAAGGAGTCTAAAGGAGCACTCCTGTTTCAATTCATGGTAGCACAAAATAAACAATAACAGTAACAAAGATATAAGATTTCTTTTAACCAGTCACATCCTGTCCTGCTGGGTCTGGAAACCCTGGTGGTATAGTGGTTAAGAGCTACAGCTGCTAACTAAAAGGTCAGCAGTTCAAATCTACCAGGCACTCCTTGGAAACCCTACGGGGCAGTTCTACTCTGTCCTATAGGGTCACTATGAGTCAGAATTGACTCGACAGCAACTGGTCTGCTTGATCCCAAAAAATCACAGAGGAGGAATGAAATCTATGGGGGTTTAGCTCTGAAGGGTTTTGCTACCTTATGTAATAGGACGTGGAAAGAGACGGGAAGGAGATAGAGACAGACAGACAGTCAGGGAAGGGCAAACAGCCTCACCTAGGAGCAAAAGTGTGAGGCAGGAAATGCACGGCGTGTAGGAAGCACTGGGCAGTCCAGTCTACGTGGGCCAAAGAGTAAACCCAGAGAGAGAGGAAGAGAGAAAGTGCAGGCTGGGCAAATTCCCAGCCTCGGGGACAGTAGTCAGGCAGTGGGAGCTACTGGAGAGTCTAAGGCAGGAGAGTAAGGTGATTGGGTTTAGGACAGGCTGGGCCAGCTGTGGTGCGGAGGAGGAAGTGGCCAGGGTTGAGCCTGGAGGCAGGACCTAGGAAAGAAGTTGCAGATCCTGTTGATAATGTCCCTGGCCAAGTCCACAGATGCTGGAAAAGGTCAAGTCTCACAAGCCACCCTTCTCCAGATTTACATTCCAGAGAGATCTTTCTCAATGGCAGTCTGGTCACATCCCTATCGGGTGCAGTCTTTAAGAGCTACAGCTGCTAACTAAAAGGTTGGGAGCCGGAATCCATCTGCCGCTCCTTGGAAACCCTGTGGGGCAGCTCTACTCTGTCCTATAGAATTGCTATGAGTTGGAATCCACTCGATGGCAATGGGTTTGGTGACTCAGTAGAGGTCAGGCTTCCTTGTGTGTCACCCAGGGTATCTCAATCTGGCTTCTGGCTATCACTTCTGCTCTGTTTTTGCTACTGCCCAACCCAAACCAGCTGAGCAGCTGGTTCCCCTAATGCCGTGCTCTCAGAGGCCCACGCACATGCTGTCCTCCACTGTCCCCCTAAAACAGAAGGCCTAGGAGAAGGGAACATACCAAGCTGGTCCAGGGCACCTCACACGGGATGGATCACATTCCTGTCGCAGTGGGGCTTGCAGTGCGGATTCAGCCAGTGCTCCAGGAACTGCTCCTCAGCACGATGCTCCAGGTGGAGCAGGTGATGCATGTACTCCTGTCAGGACAAACCCATGGCAGAGAGGCTTTTGTTCATGCCAATAGCGAGTTGCAGTGCCTCTGCCTGAACACCACAGCGCTTTCTTTTTCCTGTCTCACTCCTGTCTGGCTTCTCAAGCCTCAGAGGTTACTTCCTCCAGGAAGCCGTCTCAGATTCCCATGTCCCCACCTCTCTAGGCTCCCAGAGCATCCTGGACTCTCCCCCTTCCCCTCAACCTGGCTTAGCCCTGGTCACTCTGTTGAGCAGCGACCACCCCCTGAGAGTAGGGACTTCATTGGCTCACTTCATATTTTTTTAGTGGAAGTATCAGATGGGTCAACTCACGTATGGGCAGGTAAATCTGATGTTCCCTCCAAAATACAATAGATGAGGATGGAAATTATTTTTAATTTGGAGGATGTATGTTGTTGACAGGAGTCCTAGGTGGCACGAATGGTTAAGCACTTGACTACTAGCCACAAGGTCGGTGGATTGAACCCACCCAGAGGTGCCTTGGAAGACAGGCCTGGCAATCTGCTTCCAAAAGGTCACAGCCTTGAAAACCCTATGGAGCAGTTCTACTCTGCAGACATGGGGTTGTCATGAGTTGGAATCAACTCAACAACAACTAACAACAACATATTGTTGACACAGACCTGAGAGAAGCCTGGGTGGTACAACGATATAATGGATACCATAGCAGACCCTAGCGGTGCAGTGGTTAAGAGCTCAGCTGCCAACCAAAAGGTCGTGGTGAATCCACCAGCTGCTTCTTGGGAACCCTATGGGGCAGTTCTACCGTGTCCTATAGGGTTGCTATGAGTCGGATTTGACTAGACAGCAGTGAGTTTTGGAGTTACCGTTGCAGAGCATACAGGAAACAGATCAATATAAATACATTTTTTAAAAAAACCAAACCAGTTGCCATTGAGTCAGTTCCAACTCTTGGCAACCCCAAGAATGTCGGAGCAGAACTGTGTTGCATAGGGTTTTCAATGGCTGTAATCTTTTGGAAGTGGACCATCAGGTACTTCTGGGTAGATTGGAGCCACTAACCTTTTGTTTAGTAGCTGAACAGTTAACCATTTGTATCATATAAACACATTTCTGGGAAAACAAAAAAAAAAAAGCAGTTCAGCAATCAGGGAATTGGCATTTCACACTAGGAGAAAGCGGACATAATCAGTAATATCTGTGACAAGATTAAATAATTTTGGCATGTATAAAAACCAAAAAACCAAACCCAGTGCCGTCGAGTCAATTCCGACTCATAGCAACCCTATAGAACAGAGTACAACTGCCCAAGGAGCGCCTGGAGGATTCAAACTGCCGACCTTTTGGTTAGCAGCTGTAGCACTTAGCCAGTACACCACCAGGGTTTCCTCGGCATGTATACCAACCAAAAAAAAACCAAACCCAGTGCCGTCGAGTCGATTCCAACTCATAGCAACCCTATAGAACAGAGTAGAACTGCCCCCATAGAGTTTCCAAGGAAAGCCTGGTGGATTTGAACTGCCAGCCCTTTGGTCAGTAGCCGTAGCACTTAACCACTACGCCACCAGGGTTTCCTTAGCATATAGATATCATAAAAATCCTAAATCAAGGAAACCCATCTATGGCATTGATGGGGTTTTAACAACAAGGAGTTCAGTTTAGAATTTTAAGTTTCCAGAACGTCCTCTAGAAAGTCTGCGTCATTTATTAGATATTAAATATGGCATTTTTTTTAATTAGTGCACAAGGGAATGAATTATGAAGTATCCAGTTCTCCTGGGTTTTTGCTTTGCTTTGTTTTGTTTTTTTGCTTTCCCCCAGGACCCATGCAGTTTAAGTTTATTTCAGTTATTATCATTGTTTTCATTTAACTCATCAAAATGCACCCAGTATCCTGGTCTCCAGGCCACCGGTGGGTAAAGAGCTCTGGGTCAGCCAAGGGGTGAGAAGGCTCCTTGTGGGACCCAACAATGATCCCCTGGCTCCTGGCTGGACATGTTTATGAGTTTTGGGCTGAATTCTTACCCTGTCCGGGGAATTTTTTGGCCAGAAGAATAGTAATTGGGAAGAACAGGAAGGCAGTGTGGAGTCTTGTAAATAAGGAACAAAGACTTCCCAACACACAGCATTACTTGGTCAGCGATTCCACGTAAGCAGTGCACTGAAGGAAATGCATGTTCCCTCCTTCCTGCCTGCTGCTTGCCCGGTGGTATGATATTGGGGCTACAAGATCTGGGTCTGAGACTGGCTCTGGGTTTGGGTCTGATTCAAATCTAGACTCTGCAATATTGCTTTACCTCTCCGGTCTCAGTCTGTCCATGTGCAAGATGGGGATTGTTCTAGTACTTACTTCACTGGGTTGCCAGGATTAAATCAGATGATACAGATAAGGTTCTGAGCCAAATAGTCCCCGTTTGCGCCTCCAGGTTTGTCCTCTCCTCTCCTTCACCCAGCCCTACGCCCTGGGAGGCTCATCTACAAGCACTGCAACCATAGCCTCCCCTTTCCTGTGGCCTTCCGTGGCTGTGACCAATGGAAGGCACCAGCAGGAAATTGGAGAGTAGAAAGAGAGAGAGGCCAGGGTATTTACCCTCTAAATACTCCCTGAGGAGTCACAGCAAGTTGGCTGCTTCCCTTTCCTTGTCACTTCATGCCTATTGTCCATGCACAACAAAAGGAAACACTGCCCGGTTCTGCGCCATCCCCATGATGGGTTATAGATTGGACTGTGATGATCCATAGGGTTTTCACTGGCTGATTTTTGCAAGTAGATCTCCAGGCCTTTCTTCCTACTCCACCTTAATCTGGAAGCCTCACTGAAACCTGTTCAGCATGATAGCAGCACACAAGCTTCCCCTGACAGATGAGGGTGGCTATGCTAGAAGTAAATTGGCCAGGTATCAAACCCAGGTTTTCCACATGGAAGGCAAGAATTCTATCACTGAACCACCATTGTCCCTTCCTTTCATGCCTAGGAGTCGTTAGCTCCAGGATGCTTTGACCTTTCCTAGTAGTTTCCCTTAAATCTGCCCATACCTCTGTTTAAAAGTCTCTTTCTTGGTGTGCTGACCACACCATTCCTGGCACATGGGAAGACTAACAAACATTAGCTATTAATTTTTGTTGCTATTAGACAAGAAAGATCTGAGCAAGCCTTGAGGCTATGGAGTTGAGTGCTTGGAAAGTGTTGAAATTATACAGGAAACTTTCAATAAATGCTTGTTGAATGGAAAACAAGAACAGCAATCTTCAGAGTGTGGTCTGCAGTCCCCTCAGGGATTCACGAGGTCAAAGCCATTTTCAGAAGACTGAGACAAAAAAATGTGCCTTTTCACTGTGCTGGTGTTCACACTGATGGCGCAAAAGCAGTGGTGGGTAAAACTGCTGGGGCAAGAGCAGGATCAGGCAGGGGGTCCCAGCTGTACTAGTTAGTAGTCATAGTTCCCTTCATCACTACATGCTCACAGTTAATAAAATAAAAATAAAATGAAAACACACCAGTTTACAGTGCTGATGGTTGCACAACGTAATTAATGTCACTGAATTGTACAAGGAAAAATGTCGAAATGGCACGTGTTGTTATATACGTACTTGTTGTTGCTAGGTGCCGTCGAGTCAATTTTGACTCATAGCAACCCCATGAGACAAAGTAGAACTGCCCGATAGGGTTTCCTAGGCTGCAGTCTTTATAGGAGCAGATTCCCAGGTCTTTCTCCCAAGGATCCACTGGGTGGGTTCAAACTGCCAACCTTTCGGTTAGCAGCATTGCGCTTAACTGTTGTGCCACCAGAGCTCCTGCGTATATATGTACCACAATAAAATAAAAAATTTTTTAAACATTTTAAAACGCAAGTTGCACTAAAGAATGCCCCTGATGAAGCGGTAAAAATGACACCCTGGGAAGGATACAGGCAGCACTTGGGCTGAATATCACGGAAGTACAATGGCTTTCTAGAAGAAAAGCACTTGGGCTATTGTTTGCCTGAGAAATATCCATACTTTTTATATGGATATTTGAGAGCTATCTTTTCAAAAATAAATGAAGTGAGCCCGTCACTTCAAGGAAAACAACTGACAGTACTTGTTGCTAAGTGATAAAATTTGACCTTTCAAGGGGAAATTAGAATTTCGGAAAATTTGTATCTACTACTATGAGCCTGAAGTTTCCCAATACTTAAAGACTTTTCTGATGAGATCAGTGACGATATTAACAAATGTCACCACTGATACATAGCAGCATTTATATACCTTTCATAACTACTTGGTCATTTGCGACCTTGCTTGTTGAATGTCTGTCCCTCCCAGCCAAACACCCAACTGGCCGCTTAAGGGTAGTGACCAAGGTATACCTAGTATATGGCTCAGTGCTTGGCACATAGTCCCAAAGAAGCCAAACTCATTGCCATCAAGTTGTTTCCAACACACAGAGACCCTATAGGACCAAGTAGAACTGCCCTACAGGGTTTCCAAGGCCGTAGTCTTTACGGAAGCAGGCTGCCACATCTTTTTTCCATGGAGCAGCTGGTGGGTTCGAACTGCTGACCTTTCAGTTAGCAGCCGAGCACTTAACCAGTACGCCACCAAGGCTCCTTTGGCACATAGTAGGACCTTAATAAAACTTACTGGAAAAATGTAGAATTGAGTGAGTGAATAAATGACACGACGTCTTTCCCTGTGCTCTTACTAAATCCTGCTTGGAAAGTTCCTCGACATCCATGTCAATCTGCTCATTATAACGACTCACGGAAAATGTATGGAAAGAGCGGAGCATCAATATCTGTTTCACACTCCTAAAGAGCAGCTGAAATCATTGTTGAAGAAAAACCACCAAAACAGACACATACACACACGTGTACACACACACACAGAAACCAGCACTCGTTTCCATGACATTTCAGTATTTATTTTAAAATGTTAGGAAAATGAATATGCCACAAAAGCCTAAAAGCAATCATTAGTCAAAGATGAAAAGCCAAACTGAAAATCTGCTAAAAACCACAAATTCAACAATTGCGCTGGCTGAGTTAGAAGCAACCCAGCATTAATGATAATCTCAAATGTTCCTGGACCAAGAAAGTAAGGGTAGATGGAAAATAAATTTTAATTTCTTTAGATTCCTTTCTTCAAGGGGGAAAAAATTAAAGCAAAACAAAAACCAGTATCTGCGTTCCACGTCAAATGCCAACTGTAGTGATTTAAGTAAATACTTTTGCAGTCATTAGAGCAGATGTTGGAAGCAGTCCTTTATTATGGCACTGGCGTGGTGTGATAAGAAAATTAAAAGCCCACCAAAACCTGACCTCAGCTAAGAGTCATAAAGTGGACAGTTAATATATCAAGGCAGGAACTCTTTCAAAGAAGCCAAAAATCCTACCTGTGACATTTGCATGGAATTAGAAGTCTATCAACATTTGGAGGAATTATTTGGCTCATTAGCAAAAGCAAGGTAATCACCTAGGCAGAAGGGTGCTTCAGAACTTAACTGCTCTGGGACACGGAGGCTCCGCCCTCAAGGAAGGTGGATCAATGCTGTACACTATTTATCTCTCCGTCACTCCAAGCTGATGCCTGAGATCATGGAGAACAAAAGGGTAATGGCGTTACTACATATATTTGTCAAGGGGCTAAGCATGAAAGCATATTTCACAAAGACTACTTACAATAAAGCTAATATGATTTATACTTGCCCGACAAGAACATTCCTTAAAGAAGCACAGGCCAAAATGGAAAGCTTCCTAGGAAGACGTATTCCCAGAATACACAAGCACTTACAGATGCAATCACAAAAGACATAATTTAAGCTTGAATGTCATCTTTTTAAAGAATTTCCATGGTTCACCCCAGCAGTTGGCAAACAACTTCCCTAAAATTTTGGAAGCTTAAGAGAAATTTAATGAATTTAAATGAGGCAATAGAAAAGATGTCTTTGAAATGACTTCCAGGTTCTACAGCAGAGTTGTATCCTACAGAATCTCTCCCCTGGAGAAAAGCAAAGAAAGTCATGGAAATAAGTACAATGAGCATCTAGTAAATGCCAAATACTGTGTTTAGTACTGGAGACCCAGAAGTGAAACAAATCGTCCATCTCTTCAAGCAATTTAAAGCAATGTAGTGGAAGAGACAGATAATAAAGCCAAAAATAGTGTCCCAATGCTGTAAGAGCTATGGTAGACCAGTTGCCATTGAGTTAGTTCCGACTCAGGTCAACCCCATGTGTGTCAAAGTAGAGCTGTGCTCCATAGGGTTTTCAATGGTTGTGATCCTTCAGAAGTAGATCTTCTGGCCTTTCCTCTGAAGTGCCTCTGGGTGAGCTCAAACCTCCAACCTTTCAGTTAGCAGCTATGCATAACGACCATTTGCACCACCTAGGGATTCCCCTCTGCTAGACGGAGATTCTATTTCATTGGAGGAGGAAGGGGCATGAAGAAGGTCTCTCATTAAGATGAGTCTTGAAGGATAAATACAAGTTGACCAAGAGTAGGCAAGAGTAGAAGAAGCAAGAAATACAAAGGAAGGTGCTATGAGAGAAGAACTTGAAACACAACATCACCCTACACAGCTCCTTCCCCTCACAGATTTCTCACCAATGAATGGCACCAAGTTGTCCATACGGAAACCTACAAATCATTTTTGACTCATTCTCCTTCCTCACGACACCCACTCCCCACCCCCCGCCTTCCTAGCAAAAGCCAACTGACCTCCAATTTAAGATGCTATAATCATGCTCCTATTATATCTTTACCTTAAAACCTCTACTGAGACACTCTCTTGAAGGACATAAACATAAATTGTTAGAAACCCTTTGGAAAGCAAGTTGATAATATAAGCTTTAAAAGTATTCACATACTTGGACCCAGAAATTTGCTTCCTGGGAATATATCCCTAGCAAATAATTTAAGATATTGAAATTACATTATGCATAAAAATATTCAGCATTACTTATAATAAGAAAAAATGGAATGATCCAACTATCTAGCATAAGAGGGTAATTCAGTAAAATGATGTTTAAAAAGAGTTTATAGCAATATGAGAAAATGTATATGTTACGATAGTAAGAGAAAACCAGGATACAAAATTATACAGTGTGATTACACTGTTTAAAAAACATACACAAAAATATTGGAAAGAAATACATCAAAAAATGACAGTGTTGTTTTGGGGAAGGTGAAGTAGGACTACAGCTGATTTTCTTTTCTTCTTTTGACTCCTGATTTCCAATTTTTCTACAATAAGTATGAATTGCTTGGCTTTTTATTTTTAATTACACAAGTAATGCACGACCACATTATTATTGAATATTCAAACATCAAATATAAAGTTCTCTAGCTCATCACTGGAATCCTAGTCTCCTCGATGACATGATACCATTAACAGTCTACTGTTTATCTTTCTAGTCCTTTTTCTAGAAATGCACATGCACATAGGTATACCTATATAAACATATTGTACTGTTTTGTGTGTGAGCACTAGAAAGAGCAGGACCAGCTCCCAAAGAAATAGAGAAGCTGGCATTAGGGATGAATAGGACGGTACCAGGCAGAGATAAGGGAGAACGGTATTGCAGGCAAAGGGAACCATTTGGGAAGGGGTGCTGAAAGTGGAGAGAGGATGGCCTATTTGAGAAGTAATGAGAAGGTCTGGGTGGCTGGAACATAAATCACCCTGGAGGAAGGGCAGGAGATGGACCTACAGTGATGACTTGGAACTAGTTTTTAAAGGGCTCTGTTTCCCAAGCTGAGACTTTATTCTATAGGCAGTGAGAAGCCACAGAGGCTTTTACTTTGTTATGTTTCAAGAAGTGTTTATTAAGGGGCTGCTTTAAAAAAAAAAAAAAATTTTTTTTTTTTTTTTAAATAGAAGAATAAGAGCTAATGCGTCAGGCACTGAGTTAAGCTCTTTGTATGCATTCTCTGATTCCATTCTTAGAATAAGTCTATGATATAGGAATTGTAATTATATCCCATTTTATAAAAGAACCTCAAAGAAAGGCCTGCCAATCTACTTCTGAAAAAAATCAGTCATCCAAAGCCCAATGGAGCACATTTCTACTCTGACGCACGAGGGGTCGCCATGCGTCAGAGTCAATTTGATAGCAGCTGGCTTTTCTTTGTTTTGTTTTGTTTTCATTCAGAGGCTATAAATCCAGCAAAGGAGACCTACCAGGAGAAGCCATGAAGTGGGAACAGCAGCAGGGATGAAGTGTGCTGGAAGACTGGAAATCAAGTGAGCAGTGTCAGCAGGGAGAAAGAAAGATCAATTGTTTCAAAGCAAAATAAGCATGGACTGGTTCCCAGTCCCCAGCATGCCGGGAACAGAGGCTAAATGCCACCTTTACAGTCCTTTAGGACAGGGCTTCTTAAATGTGCTTAGCTGTCACCTCAGGGATCTCATGGAAGTCCAGATTTGTCCCCAGGAGGTCTGGGGAGAAGCCTAAGATCCTGCAGGTCTAAAGAGCTCCCAGGTGAGGGCCAGGCTACCGGCCTGGGGCCACATTTTGAGCATCAGGAGTTTAAACCCGAATCCTGAAAACCAATGTAAGCACACTCGTGACTGAGGAAACAATCCAGGGAAAGCTTAGAACAGTTTTCTACCTTCTTCCCTTTAAACACAAACTCAAACCTTTTTTCCACATAGCCGTCTTCAGTAGTTTCTCCCCAAGCAGATACTTTCCTCTTTGCAGTTCTGAGGCTTCACTATACCCAGGAGCTCCCTAGCACAATGTCCTCACAAAAAAAACCTCTTTGGGCCTCTTCGTCTAAATTAGGAGGTCAATTCAACTGAAACCTAAGTGTCTCCAGGTAGGACGTCCCCAAGCATATCCCGGCCTTCCAAGAGTGCCCATTCTATTCGCTGTGAAATCTAGAACACTACATCCCAAAATCCTTAAAGATTTGGGGGCTATGTTTCTCCTGAATTAGTCTCACAATCCGTTTCTCCACCCACCACTACAGCTTCCAGATTCTGGTGATTATCTTCCTCTCCTGCCAGCCACTTTCACCCACACAACACACCACCTGCCATCCATCCAACACACAACACACCACCTGCCATCCACCTCCCCAGAGGACCACTAACACAAGGTTGCTGTGTGTAGCAGACTTTTCCTAATGGTTAGGGTTAGCAGAAGGTTCCTGGGTGGCACAAATAGTTTGTGCTTGACTACTGACCAAGATGTTCGCAGTTTGAACCCACCTAGCAGCACTAAAAGAGCTGGCGATCTGCTTCCAGTAAGAACACAGACAAGAAAACCCTATGGAGCAATTCTACTCTGTAACACATGGGGAGGTCATGAGTCAGAATTGACTCAACAGGCAACAGGTTTTGTTTTTGTTTTTGTTTGTGGGGGGAAGGGTAGCAGAGGATAATAACAGCCCAGAGCAGAAAACAACTCCAATGTCAAGTTTTGCTGTAAAATAAATATATCAGCTGTTTCCTGCCACAGGGAATGAAGCACTGGAAGTGCCCTCCTTAGCCCCAGCCTTCCCACCTGCCTCTCTCTCTCCATCGAACCCCTTTTTACATGACCCCACTACTAAGCCTTCTATTCTCTTCCTCCCTGGCTGCCTCCAAACATTCAAAATCCCTCTTACTTTCTTACCCGGAGCCATTTGGCTCTTTTTTGGTTGCTCTCCCCAATACCTTCTTCAGTGGAGGGTCCCACCAAGGCGTCTCCATTCCTCTGTGTGGATGCTGGCCCTTCCTTGGTAGGGTGGGGCACACCAGCGATCACTGTAATAGCATGTTTCCTTCCCACCCCACAGTCAAAAAAGAACAGTTGTCTCGGTGAAATGGCAGAATACAAGCTGTCAAAACAGTCAAACCCCTTGTGTGCGTGGGCACAGCTCGTCTGAATCCGTTTCCGGAAAACCTATCTGCCAATATGTAAGCCAAGTGTGTTAAGATCATAAACACTGTTTAATAGATGTTCATGAGGAAAGGTGACTGCAAATCTTCATGCTTGTTTTCATTTTGGATTCTTGATCTTTCCCCAAAGCACCATTTGTTTACCCTCATCAATGGCCTCTTCCCTCTCTGAAAGGGTTTCCTTTTGAATAGCCCCTCAGAGGGGAGAAGCAAAATAAAATGATCCAACCAGCCATCTCTTGGTAATTTAGAGGGAGCTGTGGGCATATGAGTCCCAAAGGCTCAACTCCCAAGGGCACCCGCATTCCCCAATGATCACTACCTCGACTCTTTTCCCAAGTCCATCTGTTTGTCTCCTGGGTAAGATGGCAAGAAGGTGCAATAAAATGTCCAAAAATGTCGCTTCCCACTTCCCATAAATAACAGTATGTGAAAGGCAGCGTTTAAAAGTCTCTGTGTCCTGAATCTCTAAATGGTCCCTGTAAAACAGATCTAACCACATCATTCCCCTTGCTTAAAATCACTTGAAGGCTCTCCACTGTGTACAGAACGAAACCCAACCCTGCTGTGACATTCAAGGACCTTCACGCTGGCCTGAGAGAACCTTCAGTTGCCATCTTTCATCATTCCATGTAGCCCAGATACTCTAATCAAAGTTAAAGTGGAAGGGAAGGGACTGCGATCTAGCCCTTCTGAAAAAAATATTCTGCAAGGCTTTTTCCAACACACACACCCTCCCTCACATACACACAAGTTCACACACCCTCACATACACAGAAACATACACACACACCCACACAAACATGCATATGCCCACACACCTTCAGGTACACACACATATACATACACATACATATACATACACCCTCACACACATACCCACACACATCCTCACACACACACACTCACACACCCTCCCTCATACACACGCCCACACAAATATACACACATACCCTCACAAACACACACATATCCACACGCCTTCATACAAACACACTTTCACACACATACCCTCACACACATATATGCCCACACATACTCTTACACACACAAACACCCCCAGACACACACACATACACACACACCCTCACGCACACATACAGGCATACCCCCCCAGTCCCCCCACACACAATATTTGCAGTTCCAAATATACAGGACGACACATTCATCCTGCCTTTTTCCTCAGCAAAGGGGTGTTTGTAAGCAGAAACAATGGCCCTGCTTCTTAGCTGACACAGAGAAAGGAGGGTGGGAGGTAAGGAGAAGGAATGTGTGGTCCCCAAAGATGGAGATCCTTAGATGCTTAACTCCTTCATTCCCTTGCTGCTAAGGTGTGAGCCCGAGTGGCCACTCTACAGCCCACCCCTGACCTTCCTATTGCCAGAGGTCCTGTCTCGCTGCCTCTTCACAACCTGCTAATAAATGTGGTGCCACTGTATCTTACATTCAGATGCAACCATGATCACATGGTTCATGGATCATCTTAACAGTCAGTCAGCCACTCAGTTAAAATCTCTTCTTTTTACATAACAGGTGATTAATATTATTACTTTTGTTTTCATTAAATCTGTAAAAAGGAAAAGTGAACAATGAAGCCCAAGGAGAGGGAACAGATAGTTTAAATGTCTAATGTAGCTGAAAGCTGGGCCAGCTTTAAAAGAAAAGGTTCTCGGTCTTTTAGAGAGACCATTCTAGCGGCCTCTAAATAAACCACTCTGACTCCTGGACCAAGCTGATATCATGCTGCCTGTGGCTCTTCCCGCCAAGATGCAGACTGGACCAAGAAATGGTGTCATTCCACAAGCTTTACATTCCACAAGGTCCCAGAACATGAGACCTGGAATGAATCTTCTAGGCCAGATTCTAGACCAAACTTTGTATATCACAGAAGATAAAATTAGGCTCCAGAAAAAGGAAATGATTTGCCCAAAGTCCACACCTAGTTAGCGGCAGGATGTTGACTGGAATAGAGCTGGGTGGAATATTCTTCCCACCTCACCTCTACCCCCTACTCTGAAAACTCCTTCTCATCCTTCAGGTCCTGCCTGGGTAGACACCTCCTCTGTGAAGCCTTCCTAGCCTCCCTCTTCCTTCCAATTAGAACTAGAGGCTCTCTCCTCTCAGATTCCACAGTTCCTTGTACCATAAAACCTCATCAAAGAACTCAAATCGCTAGGCCGGAACATTCTGGTTCCATGTCTGTCTCCACACAATGGACACGGGCACCTCAAACGAAGGAAAGATACAGGTGCTCAGCAGAACACAACCAATGTAAAATTTAATTAAGTGCCCATCTTGGCCTGCTAAGGCAACGCTTTCTGCACGCACCACTCTGCCATCCCACGCTCTCTCTTTAAGCTCTTTCTAAACTTCTAACATGTTGTTGTTAGGTGCTGTCCAGCAGGCTCCTGTTCATAGCAACAAAACACTGCCTAGTCCTGTACCATCCTCACAATAGTTGGTACGTTCGAGCCCATTGTTGCAGTTACTGTGCCAATCCATTCCATTGAGGGTCTCCTTCTTTTCCACTGACCCGCTACTTTTCCAGTCATGATGTCCTTTTCTAGAGACTGGTCCTTCCTGATGACATATCCAAAGTAAGCAAGACAAAGTCTTGCCATCCTTACTTCTAAGGAACATTCTGGCTGTCCTTCCTCCAAGACTGGTTTGTTTGTTCTGGTGTTCCATGGTATATTCAATATCCTTCACCAACATCACAATTCGAATGTGTCAATTCTTCTTTGGTCTTCCTTTTTTATTGCCCGGCTCTCGTATGCGTATGAGGCGGCTGAAAATATCATTGCTTGGGTCAGACGCACCTTAGTCATCAAAGTGACATCTTTGCTTTTTAAGATTTTAAAGAGGTCTTTTGCATCAGATTACTCTCTGTGTTCTAGACGCTTCATGCTGTCAGCCTTTGCGTTTCCAATAGATTACAAAACAAAAAAACCAAACAAGTTGCCACTGAGTTGATTCCAACTCACGGCAACCGCATATGTTGCAGAATAGAACTGCACTTCATAGGGTTTTCAAAGCTGTGACCTTTCAGAAGCAGATCACCTTTCTTCCATGGCGCCTCTAGGTGGGTTCGAACAGCCAAACTTTTGGTGAGTAGTCAAGTGCTTAACATTTCTACCACCAAGGGACTCCTTCAATACCCCTGCAACTACAGGTGATGTGTATTACGTGTCGTTGAACTCCTCCAGAAGGCCTAGCACAGTGCTTCTTAGTCTTGGCTGCACACTGGCACCTCCTAAGGAGCTTTCAAAACCCCCCAAGACACCAATGCTCAGGCCACATCCCAGGCCTCCTCACTGGGAGTAGGACCCAGGCATCAAATGTTTAAATTTCCCAGATGGCTCCAGTGTGCAGCCAAGATTAAGAAACATGTGCCTAGAAAAATATGATGCTAGAAACTACTTGTTGATTCAGCCAATTCTGCTTGTGTAAGCGCAATTGTGGGTGACAGTGATAGAGACTGAAAGAGAAAGAGCTTTGATACTGTGTAGACAGGGTTCCTCAACCTTAGCACTATTGACATTTGGGGCCAGGTAATTCTTTTTTTCAATCTTTCTTTTCTTTTTTAATTTAGTTTTTGTTGACCATTTACACAGCAAGTCAGTTTCCCGTTTGACAATTTCCACACAAATTGTTTAGTGACATTAGTTACTTTTATCACAATGTGTAGACATTCCCTTTGTGTTCTGTTTGTTCCAATTCCAGCACTCTTGTTTCCCTGCCCCCTTATCTTCTCATCTTTGCTTTTTTTAAATTTTTATTGTGCTTTAAGTGAAAGTTTACAAATCAAGTCAGTCTCTCATACAAAAATTTATATACACGTTGCTATATACTCTTAGTTGCTCTCCCCCTAATGAAACAGCACACTCCTTCCCTCCACTCTCTCTCCTCATGGCCATTTGGCCAGCCTCTGACCCCCTCTGCCCTCCCATCTCCACTACAGACAGGCGATGCCAACACAGTCTCATGTGTCTACTTGATCCAAGATCATTTTTCACAAGCATCATTTTCTATCCCATTGTCCAGTCCAATCCCTGTCTGAAGAGTTGGCTTTGGGAATGGTTCTTGTCTTGGGCTGACAGAAGGTCTGGGGGCCAGGTAATTCTTTAATGTGGGGGGCCGTCCTATGCATCGTAGGATGTTTAGCAGCATCTCTGACCTTTACCTACAAGATACCAGTAGCCCTAGCCACAACCGATGACTGTCCTGACAGGGAACTCAACAGAGAAACCCTGAGGGAGCAGAAGAGCAGCGAGATGCAGACCCCCAATTCTCATAAAAGACCAGACTCAATGGTCAGACTGGGACTGGGGGGACCCTGGAGGCCATGGTCCCCAGACCTTCTGTTAGCTCAGGACAGGAACCATTCCCAAAGCTAACTCTTCAGACAGGGATTGGACTGGAATAGGGGATGGAAAATGATACTGGTGAAGAACGAGCTTCTTGGATCAAGTGGAAACATGAGACTATGTTGGTATCTCCTGTCTGGAGGGGGGAACGAGAGGGCAGAGGGGGCCAGAAGCTACCCAAATGGACACAAGGAGAGACAGTAGAGGGAAGAACTGTGCTGTCTCATTGGAGGGAGAGCAGTTAGGAGAGTATGGCAAGGTGTAAATTTTTGTATGAGAGACTGACCTGATTTATAAACTGTTTTAAAGCACAGTAAAAATTAATTAAAAAAAAAAAAAGATAGCAGTAGCAACCCTCCCATCCATTGTAATGACCAAAAATCACTCACGCATTGCCAAATGTCCCCGGGAGCAGGGGGTGGAGGGAAATTATTCCTGGTCGGGAAGTACTGGTGTAGACTAGTCACCAAATAATTTATTGGTTATTTATTTCACATTTCAAATGTAGGTCACACGACCACTTTTCCAAACTTGACTGAGTGACTGAGGATTCTGTACATCGGATTCAAGTGTTTTGATGAAGTACATAAAGGATTGGACTATATACAGGCTGGGGTAGTGTCTTAGGCTGGTGTCATGGATTGAATTATGTCCCCCCAAAAATGCATGTATCAATTTGGCTGGGCCATGATTCCCAGTATTCTGTGGTTGTCCTCCATTTTGTGATGGTAATTTTACGTTAGAGGATTAGGGTGGGATTATAACACCCTTACTAAGGTCACATCCCTCATCCAATATAAAGTGAGTTTCCCTGGGGTGTGACCTGCACTGCCTTTTATCTTACAAGAGATAGAAAAGGAAGCAAGCAGAGAGCTGGGGACCTCATACCACCAAGAAAACAGGGCTGGGAACAGAGCACATCTTTTGGACCCAGGGTCCCTGCACAGAGAAGCTCCTAGTCCAGGGGAAGATTGATGACAAGGACCTTCCTCCAGAGCCTACAGAGAAAGAAAGCCTTGACCTAGAGCTAATGCCCTGAATTTGGACTTCTAGCTTGGAAACTCTAGCATACTAGACTATGAGAAAGTAAATTTCTCTTTGTTAAAACCATTCACCTGTGGTAATTCTGTTATAGCAGCCTGAATGACTAAGACAGCTGGGTTCTCTAGAGAAGCAAAACCAGTGAATCATATATACATATAGAGAGAGAGAGATTTATATCACGGAAATGGCTCATGCAGTTATAGCGGCTAGAAAGTCCCAAGTCTGTGGGTGTCAGCTGGAGGCTTCTCCTGACTCATGAAGCCACAGTGACTGATGAGCCCCAGATCGGCAGGTCAGACAGTAGGCTGCTGGCTCACAGGCTGCAAAGGCTGACGAATTCAAGATGGGCAGGTAAGAAGGCAGGCTGCTGGCTCAAATCAGAGTATGACAAGCCGAATGCAGGATTCACAGCAGAGCAAACACCGGTGAGCTTTGCCAGTAAGTTCATACATATTGTATGCAGGCCACATTCCCAAGGAAACTTCCTTTCAACTGATTGGCTGCTCATAGCAGATCTCATCATGGAGGTGATTACATTACATCAAATCTCATCATGGAGGTGATTACATCATTATGTAACTGACAAACTACATATAACTTCCAAGCCACTGAGAATCATGGCCCAGCCAAGTTGACACACAACCTTAACCATCACAGGCGGGAAATGGTTGGAGGGGTCAGCAATAGTCTCTAAGTCTCAGAGAAACTGTATCAGTTAGGTTCAAGACAGTTGTAGTGAGTTGAATGGTGGCCTACAAAGGTATGTCTAAGTCCTAGCCCTTAGAACCTGTAAACTTGACCTTATCTGGAAAAAGTCTATGCAGATGTAATTAAGTTAAAGATCCTGAGATGAGATCATCCTGGGTTTAGGGTGGACCCTAACTCCAGTGACTGACGTCCTTGTAAGAGAAAGGCAGAGGGAAGTTTGAGGCACAGAGACACAGACAGAGGGGAAGGCCGTGTGAAGACGAGGTAGAGATGGGAGTGAGGTAGCTACAAGCCAAGGAACACCAAGGATTGCCAGCAGCCACCAGAAGCTAGGAAAAAGGCATGGAATGGCTTCTCCCTCAGAGGCTCAGAAGGAACCAACTCTACCAACACCTTGATTTCAGATTTTCAGCCTCCGCAACTGTGAGAGAATAAATTTCTGTTGCTTGAAGCCACCAAGTTTGCAGTAATTTGTTATGGCAGCCTTAGGAAATGAATACAACACTTAAGAGGTGTAGTTAAGGATGACCCCCAAAATTGCCAGGTAGTCAGTAAATTGCAAAGTCAAAGTCTAGCTGGGGATTAGTCACGTGATACCAGAAGCCAGGAAGAGACAAGTGGTGAGAGAAGCAGCTCTCAGAAGGGCTCGAGCAGAGGATGAACTATCCAAAGCAGTGATTTAGGGTCACAAGTTCAGCACTGAGGGCTGAGCTGCCACGGTACAAACCCACCTACTGACTGATGTCTGAAATGCCACAGTTGGGGCAAAGCCTTTACTCCACAAGCAGAGCTCAAAGGAGCCAGGTGCAGATGCTATGTGAGAAACCACCAAGCAACAGCCTTTGGGCTTCCGTAGAGCTATCTCCGAAGCACCTGTAGGGAGAGCAGCTTCCTCCAGCCTCCCTGGGCCCTTGAGGAAGAGCCTCCAGAAAGACTCCTCCTGCCTTCAGGCCACAAGCACAAGGGGCCAGTGAAGCCCCCAAGGACCCTTCATCCAGGCATCCTCATCTCTGCCCTCTTCTCTGCCTGCTCCCATGCCCATGCCCACCCCCTCCCTCACCCTAGCCCTCTTCCCCCCTTACTCTGTGACCCCACATTCTCTGGATTTTGCCCCTACATCTCTCCACCCCTTCAGGGTTCCTCTTCCTCTGCCTACCTCTAAATGTTGGTGTCCCCAGACTTCAATTGTGGGCTGCTTCTCTTCTAACCGCTTAGAACAATCTATCTAAAACCTGAATCTGTTGTTGTTAGTTGCCATCAAGTCAGCTCCGTCTCATGGTGACTTTATGTATAACAAAACAAAACATTGCCTAGTCTTGCATCATCTTCATGGTCATTGGTGTGTTTAAGTCCCTTCTTGCAGCTACTGTGTAGGGCCTTCCAACCTAGTGCTCATCTTCCAGCACTATATCGGACAATGTCGTATTGTGATCCACAGGGTTTTCATTAACTAATTTTCCCAAGTACATAACCAGGCCTTTCTTCCTAGTCTGTCTTAGTCTGGAAGCTCCTCTGAAACCTGCCCGCCATGGGTGACCCTGCTGCTATTTGAAATACCAGTAGCAGAGCTTCCAGCATCATAGCAATGCGCAACCCACCACGCTAATACAAACTGACAGGTGGGTGGTGGCCCCAATCTGTACTCCCCCATTAAAAATATCCTTCAATTGTTCTCTACTGAACCAAAGATAAAGTCTAAGGTACCCAAATCCTTCTTGATCTTGCCCTTGCCCACCTCTGCAGTCCCCACCCACCCTGTACCCTATATATTCTGAGCCACCTGTTCTTTCTTCTACCACACAGCACACACACACAAAGAGCCACATTGACGTTTAACAGCCTGGTAAGTCCTTGATTAATTTTATACCACTCTGTATAACAGTCACCTGCTTCCTTCTCTGCCTCCACCACCAACCCTGAGCAGAAACCTAGCCAGGCCAACTCATCTATGCTGCTCAGTACCTAACAGAGTGCCTGGTCCTTAACGCTAGAAGGAGCAGTTACTGTTTTCTGAGTACAGTTTTAAGTGTATTACACAAATTATTTTATCCTCAAGAGTTATTTCATATTATTATTGATGATAATGATATTATAATACTAGAAATAATAATATTTATTATTATACCCATTTTATAGATGAGAAGACTGAGGTCCATGCTTAGAAAAGCTACATGCTTAGAAAATGAGGAGATTCAAACCCAGACAGTCTGACACCACCATGCAATACCACATCTTAATAAGAGCCTTTTTTTTTTAACTGTGCTTTAGATGAAGGTTTACAAGGCAAATAAGTTTCTCACTAAACAATTAATACACATATTGTTTGTGACATCAGTTGCCAACCCTGTAACATGTCAACACTCTCCTCTTCTCCACCTTGGGTTCCCCATTTCCATTCGTCCCACTTTCCTGTCCCCTCCTGCCTTCTCATTCTTGCCCCTGGGTTGGTGTGCTCATTTAGTCTCATATACGTGGTTGAGCTATGAGTGTTACTGTTTGTTCTATGGGCCTGTCTAATCTTTGGCTGAAGGTATAAGTGCCTTTTAAATGAAATAATCAAATCATTCACATGATT
The DNA here is from genome assembly GCF_024166365.1 of Elephas maximus indicus. Classification (NCBI taxonomy): domain Eukaryota; kingdom Metazoa; phylum Chordata; class Mammalia; order Proboscidea; family Elephantidae; genus Elephas; species Elephas maximus. Next base: position 37,235,894 of record NC_064837.1, on the reverse strand, counting down.
CTGTAAAGGAGTGAAGATAAAAGCTGCTCCAGACCCCTCCCCGCCTCGACATGAAGCTGCAGAGAAGAAAGGAGGAGTGCGCAGCCCGGCTGAAGCAGGCCCAGGATGGGAGATAAGCCCAGGCCGCAGAAACCGCTTCCCAGACATTCCAGTTTTGCTGGGTCACCAAAACTTACCCTTACCAGGGTGGGGCAAAACTATCACCGAGGTCAGCATTGCTCCAGCCATGGGAGGACAGAGGCAAGCCAGGTGGGAACCAGCCAGGGCCAGCGCAGCATGGTCTGTTAGCACCCCCTCAAATCACAGAACGAAGGCAGGGGAGTGTGTCCTGGTTCAGAAAGACTAGGCAAGTGGGCACCATGAACCCAAAGCAGTGCTGAGGCTAAAGGTGAAATCAAAGGGACAAAGTCAGGGTGGAATATCCTGAAAAGCACCTGGGCAGAGAGTCTGGACAGGGCTGCTTGCCCAGGGCCCGAGGCAGGAGGGAGAAGATGAGTTGGAATGAACCACTGGAAACAGCTCCCCAGTCTCCAGTTTAGGGGTGGGCTCACTCCGCATCCACCCACCATTCTGGGGCTCTCACCATCTGCTTGACTATTTCTATTTGAAATACCATGTTTGCAATAGGTGAGCAGAGCTGGCACCTCCAGAGGAGAAAATGCCTGGGTGAAAGGCTGTGGGCTGGCATCTCTCTTCCCCCAGAGGCCCTAAGAGCACCTCGGCCCCACAGCCCGCCCGCTCTGGCACCAGCACCAAGCTTGGTTTCCCGATGAGTGGGCGCTCAAATGACTACATTTTCTTTAAAATGGCCAAAGCCAGGCACTCACCCGCATTGGCTCATCAGGGAATCCAGGTTTGCTCGGAGGCCGGTCCTGCCGCCGGGATCTCAGGAGCTGTTTGGCCTGCTTTTGCTTCAGAATCGGGGAGGCCTCCGAAAAAGCCACAGGGCTCAGGCACACGGAGTGCAAGCTCCATTTCCGTAAACCCAAGGCAAGGGATTTGCAAGTTCAATTGTGGTAAAAACACAGAAGTTCTTTTATGGGACCTGTCCCAAAGGACAAGCATTCCGCTGGGCTCGGAGAGGAATTTTAAGTTGGTTCTAATATGGATCGCTCGAAGCAAAAGCTATGCAACTTAAACACGTTTATCTATGGCAATGTTCCATTCCTTTAAAAGCGGGTGTTAATGTGCTTCTTTTAAACACTTATTTTTCTTCAGTTCTCTGCTCACTGTGTTTCTTCTTCCTGAGGTTTGCTTTGGTGGGACTTTTTTAAAGTCCCCAACACAATAAACAAGTTTAAAAATGCTGTTGGAAGATGACCAAAACCAAACCCATTGCCCTTGGGTCAATTCTGATTCATAGTGACCCTATAGGACAGAGCAGAACTGCCCCATAGGGTTTCAAAGGCTGTAATCTTTATGGAAGCAGACTGCCACATCTTTCTCCTGGAGTACGGCTGGTGGGTTCAAACTGCTGACCTTTTAGTTACCAGCCGAGTGCTTTAACCACTCTGCCACCAGGGCTCTTGGAAAATGACAGTGTCATTGAAGTCATGTTAAACTTGATAATCACACATAAACCCAAAAATAAGATATTAACAACAACAACAAAAAAAAACCAAACCCACTGCCATCGGGTAGATTCCGACTCATAGCGACCCTGTAGGACAGAGTAGAACTGCCCCATAGAGTTTCCAAGGAGCACCTGGTGGATTTGAACTGCCGACCTCTTGGTTAGCAGCCATAGCACTTAACCACTATGCAACCAGAGTTTCCAAAAATAAGATATTACAATAATAAAATTATATTAAATTTTTATAATCACACACAAACTCGAAAAGATATTATGGTACTAAATTTTAACATAACAAAATAAAAAGATAAACGATAATAAATCAAATTTGGATAACCTCATATGAACTCTACAGAAGATATTGTTGAAGATTGATCAGCATTTTTGAGAACCAGAGTTCAAGTACATTTAAAAAATTTTTTAAGAACAATAATGTATTCCTAACGATAGCAATTCTGGAAGCCTATTCTCGAAAAAACTGCACTGAAGTACCTAGACTCTATGCTTTCTATAAAACCAAAACCAAACCTGTTCCCGTCAATGGATTCTGACTCATAGCAACCCTTTGGAACAGAGTAGAACTGCCCCCTAAGGTTTCCAAGGAGCTGCCAGAATCGAGCTGCTGAACTTTGGGTTAGCACCAAGTTCTTAACCACTGCGGCACCAGGGCTCCATACATTATATAGTATTTGAAATTTAGAAATCACTTTAAAGATACTACATAAACTATTATTCCAGTTTATCATGTCGTCATAGAAAGAGGCTGTGTTTTTGGAGTCAACACCCACCTGAGAAAAGCGTCGACAAGGTGAGAGACAGCAAAAGCAAGAGCAATTTCTTCATCTTGCCTTGGTTCTTCTCTCCGCCTGTTGCAGAATGAATTTCCAGGGACGGTGCCAATCCACTTGAAGGAAGCCACGTGAGCCCCAAAGCTTGTTTACACTTTGACTAAGAGGATGGATGGTGTGATTCAAAACGCATCTGGTTCTGAGTTTTTAATATGCTCATTGAAATGTTTTCCTCCGAAATTCTGTACATTTTTCCCCCGAGGAAAGAAATGACCTCTATAATATGATTTTCAGAGCTTGAATTGTAGGAAGCAGCTTGTGGTATTCTTTTCATTTAAATAGGTATATATCACACGGTATTTTACGAGCGTTGACCTGTAGCTTTGGATTATATTCCTACTGTTTCATTGAGAGCTAATTCACTATCTCTTACACTTGCATTTTTATGACATTTTTTCCAAAGCCCATTCACCAATCTAATCTGGCCCTCCCAGTAACTGGAGGGAAACCCTGGTGGCATAGTGGTTAAGACCTACGGCTGTTAACCAAAAGGTCAGTAGTTCGAATCCACCAGGTGCTCCTTGGAAGCCCTATGGGGCAGTTCTATTCTGTCCCATAGGGCCGCTATGAGTCGGAATCGGCTTGATGGCAATGGGTTTTGTTTTAGCTTTGGTAACTGGAGACGGCGGCAGGAAAATTAGCAAGGAGCATGATTGGGGTGGGTTGGAATTAGCTGGCTTTAAAACCAGAAAGACCAGGGTTCAAATGTCAACTTCACCCGGTTCCTGCAACATGTTGCTGTTAAGTGCCGTCGAGTCGATTTCGACTCACACCGATCCCATGTGACAGAGTAAAACTGCCCCATAGGGTTTTCTTGCCTGTAATCATTACAGGGACAGATTGTCAGGCCTTTCTCCCCAAGAGCACTTAACCGTTGTGCCACCAGAGTTCCTTTCCTGCAACGTAACCTTAGGTAAATCACTTACCCTTTCTGAACTTCAGCTTTATCGCCTGTAAAAAGGAGATAATAGTAACTACCCGGTGAGATGTGATTAAGGATGAGGAATAAGGTATGAGCTACATGGAGCTAATACTCTTCACCCTCCTCCAGCTCCATTCTACAAATAAGGAAAGCAAGGTCCAGGTGTGAAACCATGTCTGTCTTAGTCATCTAGTGCTGCTATAACAGAAATACCACAAGTGGATGGCTTTAACAAAGAGAAGTTAATCTCTCACTGTCTAGTAGGCTAGAAGTCCAAATTCAGGGCACCAGCTCCAGGGGAAGGCTTTCTGTCTCTGTCAGCTCTTGAGAATGGTCCTTGTCATCAGTGTTCCCTTGGTCTGGGAGCATCTCAGCGCAGGAACCTCAGGTCCAAAGGAAGCGCTCTGCTCCTGGCACTGCTTTCTTGGTGGTATGAGGTCCCCGTGTCTGCTCGCTTCTCTCTTTTATATCTCAAAACAGACTGGCTTAAGACACTACCTAATTTGGTAGACCTCATCAGTATAACTGCCACTAATCCATCTTAATACACCGTAGTGATAGGATTTACATCACATAGGGAAACCACAGCAGAAGATAAAATCGTAGACAATCATACAAGGGAATCATGACCTAGCCAAGCTGACAGATATTTGGGGGGGACACAGTTTAATCCATGACAATGTCCAAGTTCACACAGCAATGAATGCTGGGGGAGGGCCTAGTCTTCAGTCTTCAAGCCCGGTGCTCTTCTCATTACGCCCTATAACCTCAGAGGTCTGCCTTCATCTCCTACAGTGCCTCATGCAATATGATGTAAACAACATTTTAAGCAGCCTTACTCCACACTTAAGGTTATTTTCGTAAAGACAGTAAAATCTCAATAAGCTGAGGTCCTTTTAAATGCAAATCACCTATAAACATCACAGGAAGAGATTTTTTAATATATTATAAAAATATATCTGAGAAAGGGCCACATGAACCAGAGACTTACATCATCCTGAGACCAGAAGAACTAGATGGTGCCCGGCCACAATCAATGACTGCCCTGGCGGGGAGCACAACAGAGAACCCCTGAGGGAGCAGGAGAACAGTGGGATGCAGACCCCAAACTCTCATAAAAGGACCCAGACTTAATGGTCTGACTGAGACTAGAAGAATCCCGGCGCTCATGGTCCCCAAACCTTCTGTTGGCCCAGAACAGGAACCATTCCCGAAGACAACTCATCAGACATGGATTGGACTGGACAATGGGTTGGAGAGAGATGCTGATGAGGAGTGAGCTACTTGTATCAGGTGGACACTTGAGACTGTGTTGGCATCTCCTGTCTAGAGGGGAGATGGGAGGGTAGAGAGGGTTAGAAACCGGCAAAACGGTCACGAAAGGAAAGACCAGAAGGAGGGAGCAGGCTGACTCATTAGGGGGTGAGTAAATGGGAGTATGTAGTAAGGTGTATATAAGTTTATATGTGACAGACTGACTTGATTTGTAAACTTTCACTTAAAACACAATAAAAATTATTTAAAAATATATATATCTGGAAGGTATGTGGCATTGATTTGGATAAAACTCTCAATTCAAGCCATCTATAATATTGAAGGAAGAAATTATTATTAAATATATTACAAAAACATGTCTGGAAGCTGTATGGCCTTGATTAGGATAAAATTCTCAAGGCAGAGAAATGACTTACTGTTTCTGTGATCACTTTTGCCAGCTCAAAAGAAAATAATACCCTATCCGTAGTTGTCCAGGTTTATGGTAATACTCGGTAACTTGTATTAAACCTCATTGTTCTGTCTACTCCGTTGGTAGAAAGATACTTTGAGTTGCTTATAAACAAAGCAGGTTGTTAGCACAGTTGCCTAGTACGTTAATTTGCTCAAAATTTGATGTTTGGTTTTCTGCACTCTGTTGATATTAACATCCTGCTGTTTTCATACGGTTTTCAATAATTGAGTCATTTTAGAAGCATTATTTCAGGAAAATATACTTGTCACGTTAAACCTCTCATGCATTGTCAAATTGTTTCATTCCTTTCACTCTTTGTGGTTGAATCTAACACTAACTGTAGTGTTTTGTTATATCAAATAAATATCTTCTGTGGACCAGGGGAAAAACTCTAAACCTAACTACAGATTTCTGTTGTGTCCAATGTAACTTGACTCTAAAAGTATTTTTAAATGAGTGATTTTTATCTATATGAGTGCTGTCCAATAGAAACATAATGTGAGCCCCAGATGTAAGCCACATATTTAATTCTAAATTTCCTAGGTCCACAAAAAAAAAAGCCATTGCCATTGATTCCATTCCAACTCATAGCGACCCTACAGGACAAGGTAGAACCGCCCCGTAGGGTTTCCAAGGCTATAAACCTTTGCAGAAGCAGGCTACCACGTCTTTCTCCTGAAAAGCAGCTAGTGGGTTCAACCTTGCAGTTAGCAGCCGAACGCTTAACCACTGTACCACCAGGGTTCCTTATAGCATTCACCATAATATGTAAATATTTTGTTTACTTTTTTAACCTTTTCATCCACTAGACTGTAAGCTCTAAGTAAGCTTGTATGACTTATACAATTTTTTTTTTTTAAAGCAAATGTCAACTTCCAGTTTGACTGGAGAGGCGATACTGCTCCAGAGTCAGGGACCTATATTCCATTCTGGGATGGTGGTTCATGGTCTCAGGTGGAGAGGGCTCATCAGGCATGGTACCATTCAAATGCGTTTCAGATTGGCCTCTGGAGATATGGCCTCTGGGGATATTGTCCCAAAAGAGGGGACTGTAAGAAAGCTGAAAGAACAAAGACACCCTATTGTATCACTCTGGGAGGGAGAATGCCCCCATCCCCCCTCCTCCCCCAAAGCAGCAGCCGCCTGTTAGCAAGTCACACAGTAGAAGACGGAATTCCCAATAAATCCACAAGGTGGCAGAGTAGAGAGATGAGCCAGGGACAACCAAGGAGGGGTGAGGGGGGAGAAACTCAAATGTCACCAAGGTTAACTACTAGACAAGTTGCCAGGGTTCCCAGTGACCCCGCTGGAGGTAAGGAGGGGATGGCACTGCAGTGACTCTTTCCACTATTTTAATTGATGTACAGTTTGAAAGTCTTCCTCAGAGGCTGAAGTCTAGGAAAGCTGCATTACCAATTTAACAGCTGCCACATTCACAGCACCCTAACATAACTAACACATAACTAATATTGCCATTTGTGTGAGTTCCCATTTCTTTTTTAAAAGGTATTCTCACATCACTCAGGTATTTTAAGGATCAGTAGAGAAGAATGGGGTGGGCATAGACACTGCATTAAAGATGACACCATAGACTTCTCAACACATCACACTGGATACTGTCTTAACAGGATAAGACAATAAAGGTGGGGCAGCAGTTATTTCTAATTCTGTGAGCCGAAGAAACTTCGGGGGCAAGAAAACCTCCTTTTTTTTAATTGGGCTTTAATTTTTTTTTTAACTACAGAAAGATGTTGAATCTGTCCCAACCAAGAAAATTGTAATATGTCCACAATTTTTAAACCCCACCAAAAACCAAACCCATTGCCGTCGAGTCGATTCTGACTCATAGTGACCTTATACGATAGAGTAGAACTGCCTCATAGGGTTTCCAGGGAGGGGCTGGTGGATTTGAACTGCCAACTTAAGGTCAATTAAGTAAGTTGTACCATTCCTTTTCATAGTTGTTTTCATCTTTTTTGTTGTCTACCCTTCCCACTAGTCTACAAATGCTATAATATTTTTACCGTGTGCATATAATTCTGTTTTTCAAAGTAAAGATAGTAAGTCCATATGCCGCATGTGCACAAACACACACACACCTCATTAACACATAAACATACTGTGCAACGTGTGATATTCTTTTTATTTAAACAGGTATGTATCATAAGTTTGGGGGGGCAGTAAATTGAATTATCAGCATCAAAAAACTGGGTCTTTGACAAAATCAATAAAACTGATAAACTCTAGCCGGGCTTACCAAGAAAAAAAAAAAGAGAAGACACAAATTACTAATATTACCAGGGTTATCACAACTGATCCCATGGACATTACAAGGATAATAAAGGAATACCAAGAACATATCTATGTTCACAAATTGGATAACTGTTAAAGTGTCATGGTGGAGGCATCATTAGGGGAGTCAGTGAAAAACTAGAACCTCAAACGTCCTCATCCGTAAAGCAGAACAGTGATGCCTGCCTCATTGAGTTGTTATAAGGATTAAGTAAGAACATAAAGTTCAGCCCTCAAAGAGTCTAGGAGACACTTAGCAACTGTTGATTCCCACTGGGTGGGGAGGATTGCTGCATTAGGTTAAAATAGAGCAGAAACAACAAAAAAATGATATCACGTCCCTTTGCATCAGCCAATGGTTTTCCATTCGTGCGAACGGTAGCATGGGGCATCAGACTTCCTTGCCAAAGTTCACAAGTGGGGAGAATCACCATCAGCATCAGCCCAAAGTCTATCTCTACCAGGCGGAAGTCAAATATACTTCCTCTCTCCAACCTTTTTACCAATTCTGACACCAGCCATCCCTCCCACAGTGTTCTTCTACTTCTCTGCTGGGTTCAATAATTTGTTGCAATGGCCACACAGAATTCCCAGATAATATTCATGATTATGGGGTTTATTAGGGAAGTAACAGGTTACAATTCCAGATCAGAAACGACTTGGGATATAGTTCTTCGATCAGGACAGCCTCTTCTCAGCCTGCAGGCCTCTCTGTGGCCCTCAGCCCCTGCCCTGCTCTGGCAAGTGTTACAAAGCTCTTTAGTTCCACCAGTAAGTGCCCTGAAGCACCCTACTCCTTCAGTAAGCCTCAGCCCATATGTGCTCAGCTCTCTAGCTCCACAGGTTGGCAAGAGCCATCTGCTGACAAGTGTCCAGAGGCACCCCACGCCAGCAAGCCTCCTGCTTGAAGGTGCTCAGCTTTCTCACTCTGTGGACTGGGAAGCTCACTGTGCTATCTCCTGCTGGTCTCCTCGTTCTGCTGCCTCTGCTGCCGCTGCTTCTCTGCTGCCGTTTCTCTGCCGCTGCTTCTCACCACCCCTCACCATCTCCAGTGTTGTAGCTCTCTCTTTCTGTGTCTCCTGGGTCTAGGAGGTTCTCAGTGCAGGGATCCCAGGTCCTAAGGACACACTGTACCCCAGCTCTTCTTTCTTGGTGGTAGTGAGTTCCCCCCATCTGCCTCTAGAATGGCTCATTTTAAGCCTAGCAGGATGGCGAAACTGACCAATCCACTCATTAGGGTTCCATACACCTTATTTGCATGGTCCCACCCCCACAAGGGTGCCACACACCCTATCTGCATATGAGCAAGCTGTCCAATACCCTTGGTGGGCCACAAGCATCTTATTTGTATAGTCCCTCCCAATCATTTGGCAGGAGTTACAAGACCATGGCTAGAAAGGTCATTTAAAGGCAATCCATCACACTGTAATAACTTAGATGAAAGGGAGGAGGCCTGTGGTACAACTGTTAAGCACTCAATTGCTAACTGAAAGGTCAGCTGTTCAGACCCACCAGCCGCTCCAATGGAGAAAAGACCTGACAATCTGCTCCCATAAAGATTACAGCCTAGGAAACTCTATGGGGCAGTTCTTCTCTGTCCTATACTATTGCTATGAGTCGGAATCAACAGAACACAACCACCACAGATGAAATGGGCCAGTTCCTTGAAAGACACAATTTACCAAGACTCACATAAAAAGAAACAGAGAATCTGAACCGGCCTGTATCTATTAAAGAAATTGAATCAATAATTAATAACCTTCTAAAAGAGAAAGGACCAGGCTCGTGGCTTCACTGGTGAATTCTATCAAACATTTAAAGAAGAATTAACATCAATCCTTCTTAAACTCTTCCAAAAAATTGAAGAGGGAACAATTCCTAACTCATTCTATAAGGCCAGCATTACCCTAATACCCAAACCAAAGACATTACTAAAAAGAACCAGCAGCAGCAATTTTTCACCACCCCCGCCCAGTATCTATGGAGTCCCTGCATGGCACAGATGGTTAAGTGCTCCACTACTAGCCAAAAGGTTGGCAGTTCAAACCCACCCAGTGCCACCTTGGAAGACAGGCCTGAATGATCTGCTTCCGAAAGTTCACAGCCTTGAAAACCCTGTGGAGCAGTTCTACTCTGCACGCACAGGCTCACCAGGAGTCAGAATCTGCTCCTGGGCAGCTAACAACCACTTCTGTTCCTGAGCCTTTTGCCAAGCTACTGTACAGTCCTGCCATTTGACTTTGGCTTTGGCCAAGTGACTTGCTTTGAGCAATGGCACGTTAGCAGGTATGACACAAACAGGGATTTGTATTTGTGCAGTTGGGCGTGCCCTTTTGCATTTCTGCCATCACCATAGAAAGGGATCCTCCAGATAGCAGCTGCCCTTTAAGCCTGAGTCTAGAATTAACACACATGCAAACTACCTGAGAGCAGCGAGGAACCAAGCCCTCCCACCAGATCTGCAACTTAAAGTATAGCCACTCAGTTCAGCCCAGCCTAGCTCAGCTGACCTCCAGCTACCACAGCCTGAAGCAGGGCCACCCATCAACCTGCAGATCCTCGAGAATAAATTATCACTTTTTAAGCCACTGAGTCTTAGAGTAGTTTGATATGCAGCATTATTGTGACAACAGCTAACTTTTACAGGGCATTCTAATGAGATGGTTGGTGTGTCCAAAGCTGGGTGCTATTGGGTCTAAGTTAATAATAGGGTCCCGCCAGAATATTGACTCAAACGTGAATGAATGTCTACTGTGAGGCAGTGTGGGATAAAGGTTAAAACTGTGGACTGCAGAGTCATCAATAGGCCTAGGCTTGAATCTTGGCTCTGAAAGCTATTACTTGTGTTATGCTAAAGCTGTGTCACATTGAGCAAATTCCTTACACTATACAAATCTGTTTTCTCATTTGTAAATAACAGAATAAAAATAATAAAACTTACCTCATAAGCTTGTTTTGAGTCTTAAAAGAAATAACATATGTAAAGAGCTTAAAAGATAGCACCAGTCTACTATTTGGAAGGAGCCCTGGTGGTGCAGTGGTTAAGAGCTCGGCTGCTAACCAAAAAGGTTGGCAGTTTGAATCCACCAGCCACTCCTTGGAAACCCTATGGGGCAGTTCTGCTGTGCTCGATAGGGTTGCTGTGAGTTGGAATCAGCTTGACAGCAATGGGTTAGTTAGTTAATATTTGGAAAATATTATCATCATCATTTATTATCATTATTACTACTACGCCTCTGTGACATCACCCTTATTTGTATTCGCCTACCCACTCTATGATAAAAAGTCAGCAAAAAAAAAATTACCCACTCCATTTTCTGACACAATAAAAAGTCAGCAAAAAAAAATTTATAAATGATATAAAGATTAATCAGACACATATTAAGATACACAAAACCTCATATATTATTGAGATAAAAATTCATCTTTATTAGAAAATATGGTCCCTTTTCAACATGAGGTGATTCTTCCCCTCCCCCTTTGTCTCCACTGCTCCATACTGTTGGCTTCCCTTTACATATTCTCAGCACTTCTACACACACACACACACACACACACACTCCTTCCTGTTTGGAGCAGCAATACAACGGTCTCTGTAAGACAGTCTGGCCTTGGGCAGGGGCCTTTCCAGGCTGCCGCTTGCTTCAAGTGGACTGTAATTTCTGCTCTGGATCCAGGATATTGGCCTCGACCTATGTCTGCCCAGCAGGTAAAAACAGCCAAGATCAGGGTCAGGTCCCTGGTGGCCAGTGCCAGGCTTCTCTCCAACCTAAACAAGACTGGCACAGCACTGGCAAGGTATGCTTAAAAAAAAAAAAAAAACTAAACCTGTTGCCATCAAGTCAATTCTGATTCATAGCAACCCTACAGGACAGAGTAGAACTGACCCACAGGGTTTCCAAGGAGCAGCTGGTGGACTGAACTGCTGACCCACTGGTTAGTAGCTGAGCTCTTAACCACCGTGCCACCAGAGCTCCAAAAATCCATTGCCATCGAGTTGATTCCAACTCACAGCAACCCTATAGGACAGAGTGGCACTGCCCCAAAGGGTTTCCAAGTAGCACCTGGTGGATTCGAAATGCAGACGTTTTGGTTAGCAGCAGTAGCACTTAACCATTACATCACCAGGGTTTCCTTCAGAACGCTAGAGGGACAAAAAAAATTCTATAAGCTTCAAGAACGCAAACACAAGTCACATTCAAGGAATCAGAAATAGTACCCACGACATCTCATCAGCAACATTAAAAGCAAGAAGAAATGGAGCAATGCCTTCAATGTTCTGAAGGAAATTTATTTCCAATTTAGAATTAATAAGAGACACAGATTCTTGGGCCCCTTCCATGACCTGCATTTTAACAAGATCCCTGGGTAAAAGTTCTGAGAGAGAAATCAAAATAACAGAAACTCTCTCTTTGATGGTTCAATATGGATGGACGCTGAATCGGATGACCAAGTTAAAACAGAATGATCTTAGTCCTAACATTGACTATGTGACATCGAGCATGTTTCTCAACTGCTCTGTGCCTTGGTTTTCCCCATCTGTAAAATGGGAATGATAAGCTTGGCACAGTGCCTAGACAGAAATTTAGGTGTAGTAAGTCATTCTAGGGAGCCCTGGTGGCCCAGTGGTGAAGAGGTACAGCTGCTAACCAAAAGGTTGACAGTTGAAATGCACCAGCCGCTCCTTGGAAACTGTTATCAGGCAGTTCTACTCTGTCCTATAGGGTCGCTCTATAAGTTAGAATTGACTCAACAGCAACAGGTTTGATTTTGTTTTGTTTTTTGGTTTTGGAACTCCGAGAGCTGGGATTTCCAATGTCTTAAACAGGGTGTGACACGTAGCAAGAACTTAGCCAGTGTTTAATACTTTGAATTTGCTTTTGCCTTTCCAGTCAAAATGAACGCCTCAAGGCCAGGGGTTTTACTTTTTCCTTTATCTTTAGCGGGAAATTTTTATTTCAAATATATCCTTTTCTGAAAATACATTTTTGGTCTCATATGCTGACTCCAAATCTGGAAAAAAATAAAAATACAATCACACATTTCCTTTACTAGAAGAAAAAATCTCAATAGTAGAAATAAAAAACTGAAAATAATAACCCACTCAGATTAAGAGATTTACTGAATAATCAGTGACAGGGCACACGCCATTTACCCATTTTTTACTTGGATTATTCCATTCCTCTGTATACAACACTCTGAAAATTGTTTTCTCCATCCAAACCTTCAAAGCCATGCCAGCTCCCACCTTCACCGGACAGTGACGGGGTGCTGGTTTGAAGATCACAGATACAGTTAACTAATACTGTAAATCACTCCTACGAGAACTTTCTATAGTCCCAATTTCACAGGGTTCAACCACCCATCCTCTGACTCCCTCTTACCGTTACCCAGCCCATCATATTCCCTAAGCCACACCCCCATTCCCACAATGCCCCCCTCGCAGTCTTCGCGACCACCTTCTCAAGGCCCCGCCCCCTCAGGCTTGTCCGCCTTCCCACCTCACACGGCTGCCCCGCCCAATTAGGGGGCGCGCCGCCGCAGGCCCCGCCCCCAGCCCGTGGCCCCCGCCCGCCGGCTCGCCGTGAGTGCCCGCTAGCGCCGCACGCCGCCCTGCCTCCGCGGCTTCCCACCGGGCGTGGGCACCGCGGCCGCGCTTGCGCTCGGGCCTCGCAGACAGGTCCAGCGTCGGGTTCTTGCGGCGCGACGGCCCGAGGCCTAGGCGGGAGCCGCGCTTTCGCCCCACGCGAAGTAGGACCCGAAGGATGGGCGGGCGGGGCTGAGGCCGAGGTCGCGGGAGGCCTCGCGAGAGGCGAGGGCGGCGAGCCGGGGGGTGGGTAAGGGCGGGGCCCACGGGGAGGCCGCGCCCCGGCCCAGAGCCAGCCCGGCGGGCCCGGCGTGGCTCGGCCCGTTTGTTTGTGTTCGGCGTCCCGGGGCGGCGTGCGGGTCCTAGACTAACGGTTACGGACGCCGACCGGTGCCCCGCGGCCCACGTGCGCCATCGCGCCCGATACCGCCGGTGCCGAGGACCGCGCCTGCCGGCCTCTCCGGGGCGGGGACCGGTTGGTTCGGCGCGTACGTTCTTATTGCCCCTTCTGTGTGCCAGGCAGCCGTCTGGTGCCGAGGTGAGGAGGCGGCGGCAGCCTTGGGCAACCGACTGCTTCCCCGAAATTGGGGCCGGATGCGGAGGGAGGGGTCGGGAGGTGACAGAGCTGGGCGCCGCTCCCTCTCGCGACAGCGTCACGGCCCGGGGCCCGGGGCCCGGGGTGGCGGGGAGGCCCCGGTCAGGCCGGGGGGGCGGGGGGGCGATGCGTGTGCTTGCCCTTGGAGAGCGGAGCCACCTGGACAGATGGCGCCTTCGTTGTCCCCTGAAGGGCAGGAGGGAGGGAGAGCGGGGCGGGAACAGCGAGCCCTAGGTGGACACCGCCTGTTTCTTTCCCAGTTAGACGTTGTTTTCCGAGAAAATGGAAGGAGAGAAGCGGCCGGCGCCGGGTCCGCCCTCCGAGGGCCTGTTTGCGGACGGGCACCTGGTCCTGTGGACGCTGTGCTCGGTGCTGCTGCCCGTGTTCATCACCTTCTGGTGTAGCCTCCAGCGGTCGCGCCGGCAGCTGCACCGCAGAGACATCTTCCGCAAGAGCAAGCACGGGTGGCAGGACACGGACCTGTTCAGCCAGCCCACCTACTGCTGTTTGTGCGCGCAGCACATTCTGCAGGGCGCCTTCTGCGACTGCTGCGGGCTCCGCGTGGACGAGGGCTGCCTCAAAAAGGCCGACAAGCGTTTCCAGTGCAAGGAGATCATGCTCAAGAACGACAGCATGGCCCTGGACGCTATGCCTCACCACTGGATCCGGGGCAACGTCCCTCTGTGCAGTTACTGTGTGGTTTGCAGGCAACAGTGCGGCAGTCAGCCCAAGCTCTGCGATTACAGGTATTGCCTTTGTGGGAACTGCTTGGCCCAGAATGCCCAGTGGGAGTCAGGATTTCATAGAATGGGTGGAGAGGCCTGCTTTGATCTCTGCAAATGGCCCTAACTGGCTTCCTCCGTGTTGCATGCTAATAATGATAACATCCCTGGTGTTGGCCAGGCGCCGATGCTGGACGGGTTTTACTAATAGCCATTTCCTGAGATGATGCTTCTAGCCTCCAGTCCTCAGCCAGCCTGCTCTATTGGGTAATAAAACTTGGCTCTTCATCCTGTAGTGTCCTGTGCTGCCAGCTTCACAGTTACTGTATATATTTTAGGTTTTGTTGCTATTGATTATCTTCATTTTACATGGGGAAAAGGAAATAGGGAAAAATCAACTTTTCCCTAGAGCTGCAAAACTGATTCATCCTTGGTGTTGGACTCTGAATGTACAGTGAAAACCACTGTCATCCCAAGACAGCACTTTATACATCTTTTGCTAATACAGGTATTGGTACCATAGTGAAGTATTCTGAAGAAGGAGTTGTTTCTTTTGCCAGCTAGTCTTTCAGGACTTGCAGTATCTTAGACAAGACTCATGGTATTGGTTATTAGTGACCTTGATTGAACCAGGAGTATTTTTTCTTGTTTTATTTGTTTATTTTACTTTTTATATTGTGCTTTAAGTGAAAGTTTATAAATCAAGTCAGTCTCTCATATACTCCTTGTTATATACTCCTACTTTGAGGAGGCAGCTCTTCCCCAAAGACCAAAGAGCAGACAAGTTGTGGAATGATATTAAGGACATAATACATGAAGAAAGCAAAAGGTCATTGAAAAGAAAGAAAAGACCGAGGTGGATGTCAGAGGAGACTCTGAAACTTGCTCATGAATATTGAGCAGCTAAAGCAAAAGGAAGAAATGACGAAGTAAAAGAACTGAAGATTTCAAAGGGTGGCTTGAAAAGACAAAGTATTATAATGACACGTGCAAAGAGCTGGAGATAGAAAACCAAAAGGGAAGAACATGCTCGGTGCTTCTCAAACTAAAAGAACTGAAGAAAAAATTCAAGCATCAAGTTGCAGTAGTGAAGGATTCTATGGGGAAAATATTAGACGACTCAGGGAGCATCAAAAGAATATGGAAGGAATAGACAGAGTCATTATACCAAAAAGAAGTAGTCGATGTTCAACCATTTCAAGAGGTGGCATATGATCAGGAACCGATGGTACTGAAGGAAGAAGTCCAAGCTGCTCTGAAGGCATTGACGAAAAACAAGGCTCCAGGAATTGATGGAATATCAATTGAAATGTTTCAACAAACAGATGCGGCGCTGGAGGTGCTCACTTTTCTATGCCAAGAAATCTCATTCAATCTCCCGGAACTCCAAGGGGCTCTGAAGGCATTGGAGAAAAACAAGGCTCCAGGAATTGATGGAATATCAATTGAAATGTTTCAACAAACAGATGCAGCGCTGGAGGTGCTCACTTGTCTATGCCAAGAAATATGGAAGACAGCTTCCTGGCCAACTGACAGGAAGAGATTCATGTTTATACCTATTCCCAAGAAAGGTGATCCAACCGAATGCGGAAATTATAGAATACGATCGTTAATACCACACACAAGCAAAATTTAGCAGAAGATCATTCAAAAACGGCTGCAGCAGTATATTGACAGGGAACTGCCAGAAATTCAGGCTGGATTCAGAAGAGGATGTGGAACCAGGGATATCATTGCTGATGTCAGATGGATCCTGGCTGAAAGCAGCGAATACCAGAAGAATGTTTACCTGTGTTTTATTGACTATGCAAAGACATTCAGCTCTGTGGGTCATAACAAACTATGGATAACACTGCAAAGAATGGAAATTCTAGAACACTTAATTGTGCTTATGAGGAACCTTTACATAGATCAAGAGGCAGTTGTTCAGACAGAACAAGGGGATACTGATTGGTTTAAAGTCTGGAAAGGTGTGCGCCAGCGTTGTATCCTTTCACCATGCCTATTCAATCTGTATGCTGAGCAAATAATCTGAGAAGCTGGACTATATGAAGAAGAATGGGGATTCAGGATTGAAGGAAGACTCATTAACAACCTGCGTTATGCAGATGAGACAACCTTGCTTGCTGAAAGTGAAGAGGACTTGAAGCAATTACTAACGAAGATCAAAGACGACAGCCTTCAGTATGGATTGCACCTCAACATAAAGAAAACAAAAATCCTCACAACTGGACCAATGAGCAACATCATGATAAACAGAGAAAAGACTGAAGTTGTCAAGGATTTCATTTTACTTGAATCCACAATCAACAGCCATGGAACCAGCAGCCAAGAAATAAGACGACACATCGCACTGGGTAAATCTGCTGCAAAGGACCTCTTTAAAGTGTTGAAAAGCAAAGATGTCACCTTGAAGCCTAAGGTGCGCCTGACCCAAGCCATGGTATTTTTAATCACATCATATGCATGTGAAAGCTGGACAATGAATAAGGAAGATTGAAGAAGAATTGACACCTTTGAATTGTGGTATTGGTGAAGAATATTGAATATACCATGGGCTGGCAAAAGAACGAACAAATCTGTCTTGGAAGAAGTACAACCAGAATGCTGCTTAGGAGCAAGGATGGTAAGTGTGCGTCTTACATGCTTTGGACATGTTGTCAGGAGGGATCCATCCCTGGAGAAGGACATCATGCTTGGTGAAGTAGAGGGTCAGCTAAGAAGAGGAAGACCCTCAATGAGATGGTTTGTCACACTGGCTGCAACAATTCGCCTTAAGCATGGCACAGGAGAATGGCACAGGACCGGGCTATGTTTCACTCTGTTGTACATAGGGTCTCTTTGAGTCAGAACCGACTTGATGGCACCTAACAACAACAACATATACTCCTAGTTGCTCTCCCCCCAAAGACACAGCACACTCCTTCTCTCCACCCTGTATTTCCATGTCCATTCAGCCAGCTTCTGTCCCCCTCTGCCTTCTCATCTCCCCTCCAGAGCTGCCCACGTAGTGTCATGTGTCTACCTGATCCAAGAAGCTCACTCCTCACCAGTATTATTTCCTGTCCCGTAGTCCAGTCCAATCCCTGTCTGAAGAGTTGGCTGTGGGAATGGTTCCAGTCTTGGGCTAACAGAAGGTTTGGGGACCATGGCCTCCAGGGTCCTTCTAGTCTCAGTCAGACCATTAAGTCTGGTCATCTTATGAGAATTTGGGGTCTGCATCACACTGCTCTCCTGCTCCCTCAGGGGTTCTCTGTTGTGTTCCCTGTCAGGGCAGTCATCAGTTGTAGCCAGGCACCATCTAGTTCTTCTGGTCTCAGGCTGATGTAGTCTCTGATGTTTGCGGCCCTTTCTGTCTCTTGGGCTTGTAATTACCTTGTGTCTTTGGTGTTCTTCATTCCCCTTTGCTCCAGGAAGGTTCAGACCAATTGATGCATCTTAGATGGCAGCTTGCTAGCATTTAAGACCTCAGATGCCACTCTCCAAAGTGGAATGCAGCATGTTTTCTTAATAGATTTTATTATGCCATTTGACTTAGATGTCCCCTGAAACCATGGTCCCCAAACCCCATCCCTGCTATGCTGGCCTTCAAAACGTTCAGTTTATTCAGGAAACTTCTTTGCTTTTGAACCAGGAGTATTTTAATGGCTCTTCAGTACACAATGGGCAACATGTGAGGGTTAGAAAATACCATCTGCAAATAGGTGAAGGTGTTCTTTGTTCATGACAGAGACTGGTAGAAGGGCGTGCTGCTTTGTAGATCATCTATTCCAAGTCATTTTACTGGTGAGAAAACTAAAATCTCATAGGTCTGTTCGGTGGTAAAATCGGACTGGCTTCCAGAATTTCTCACCCCCAGGCTACGGCTAGGAATACCATAAAACCCAGCCAAACCTCAGCCTCAACTCAAGATCCTCATAGTCATGGGGTATCACTGAGTTGTCTGGGAAGTAGTCAGGCCCTGGAACATGTTTAAGAACTGAAATAGGAAGCTGACCCTAGATAGCAAGTTAGGTTTTTTTTTTTTTTGTCTATGTTTGGCAGAAAACCTTTTTTCTTTTTTTTCTTAGCATGGGAACTGTTATGTCAGCATCTGTTTTTTAAATTTAAATGTAATGTTATACCTTATCAGATTTAGAGACTTAAGAATAGATTTTCAAAATAATAGATTTTAAACAACTACAGAGTTTTGTAATCATTTTTATTTTGCATTTTTAAAATTTAGACTTTGTCCTTTTGGCGTCAGTGAGAGCTAAGTTATACGTCTTAATAAATTTCATAACTTTCTGTAGGTTAGTGTTGTCTTAGAGAGTTGAGATTAGTTGGAGAGAAGACATAATATTGTTCTATTTCCTTCCTTTCTTTGTGCAGAATTAAATAAAAATGGCTTTCTCAAGTATCTTAACTGTATTTCAAATACTCCTTAACAAATAATCATAGTGTTTCTGATAGTCCACCCAAATGATCTTTCGGAAAATGCAAATCTAACCCAGTTGCTGCTCTGCTTAAAACTTCAGTTGCTCTTCATCACTTGCACTGGCAGTCTTACTGGATAAACTCCAAGTGCTTAACATGGCATACCAGGCTCTCTGGACCCTGCCTCTGCCCACCAAGACTTACCTACCTGCACCTGCAATTAAACTTTATGCACCAGCGACATCAGACTGGTTCCTAAAAACATCAGTCGGGCTTTCTTACTGCTCTTTTTCTTAAGGCTTACCTCTCTGTCTCAAGTACCCTCTGGCTTTTAAAAAAAAAAAACTCATATCCTTTCTCCAGAAGTTCTTGCCTTGTACTCACTCCCCCCGCCCCCCCCCCCTTTTTTTCATCTTGATGATGCCGTAACATACCAATAGCATCAATATCACTTGGAAACTTGTAAGAAATGCAGATTCTGGAGTTGCCAGATTTAGCAAATAAAAATAGAGGACGTGCAGTTAAATTTGAATTTCAGGTAAGCAACAAATAATTTTTAGTATAAGTATATCCTATGAAAATTTTGGGGTATACTTGTAGTACCAAGAATTATTTTTTTTATCTGAAATTTAAATGTAATTGGGCATGCTGTATTTTACCTGGCAGCCTTGGCCCTCCCCTAGGCCCACTGCAACAGCAGTTGGGACTGGGGGTCAGCATCCTGTTCCCTAACAGGCCCCACAGCAATTCTGAAGTTGGAGAATCACTGCTGTATCCATTTATCTTTCTTGCCTTTTAAAACAAATTCCGTCTGAGTCATTTAGTGCTGCTGTAACAGAAATACCACCAGTGGATGGCTTCAACAAACAAGTTTATTCTCTCACGGTCTAGTAGGTTAGAAGTCCAAATTCAGGGCTCCAGGTCCAGGAGAAGGCTTTTTGTCTCTATCTGCTGTGGAGGAAGGTCCTTATTAATCAGTCTTCTGGGTCTAGGAGTTTCCCAGTGCAGGAATCCCGGGTCCAAAGGATGCACCCTGCTCCTGGCACTATTTTCTTGGTGGTATGAGCCCCGCCCCCCCCCAGCCAAGAAAAAATCTTGTAGATTGAGTCCTGCCTCATTAACATCATAGAGGTAGGATATACAACACATAGGAAAATTACTTCAAAATGGACAGTCACACAATACTGGGAATCATGGCCTAGCCAAGTTGACGCACGTTTTGGGGGGACACAATTCAATCCATAGCAATGAACCTCCCTGTCCTCAGTTTTGTGTCCTCCCTGTTGAGCACAGTGAATGTTTGCGATCTCCTTTTCCTCCTTACATTGTTCTTACAGGTTACTGAACGATCTGTTCCCAACATATTGCACGCCCACCCACCCCCAGGACTAGTTTCTGTAATTTAGGAAGTGTTCAGGACAAGAGAGGGCAGCATCCTGAAGTTGTACATGTTCTGGAATATTCTGAGCTGGTTTGTTTTAGTCATTAAGTTTATGCAGGATTACAGTCTGCTGTGACCTTCTGTAGGAGTGAGATATTTTGGAAGAACAAAGTAAACAGCTTTTTGGAACCTTTGAAACACAGGCCAGGCTGTCCCTCTCTGGATTTTATCCAGCCTGAGGAAGGCTCCTTCTGAGGCTATATCACATTCTCAGGGAAGACAGACCTGGTGGCACAGTGGTTAAGAGCTACGGCTGCTAACTAAAAGGTCAGCAGTTTGAATCCACCAGGTGCTCCTTGGAAACCCTATGGGGCAGTTCTACTCTGCTCCTTAGGGCTGCTGTGAGTAGGAATCGACGGCAGTGGGTTTGGTTTTTGTTGGTATGAACAGTGTTCGTCAACGCATTAGCAAGTAGCTGATTTTAGAGGCTAGACCTGTAGTGGTTGAGTCATTCCACCTGTTCCATAGGCTTTTCTTGGTTGTAGTCTTGTAGAAGCAGGTCACCAGGCCTTCTGCAGCACCACTTGGGGTCAAACCACCAACCTTAGTTAAAAAAAAAAAACAGTCGAGTCCAAATCGTTTGCGCCACCAGGGGTATCTGCAGTTTACTTGGAAATGCACAAAAATAAGATGGATTGATGGATAGAAGTGTGATAAAGCAACTACAGTGTGTGTGATGCTAATGCCGGCACGTAGGTGGTGACCACAGCGGCGTTCACTGTGAAAATAAAGAAGCGAGGAGAACGCCCTTGTCTTTAGGCGACGCTCGCTGAGGTACTGAAGGGTGGGGCGTCACGGCATCGGCAACTCACTTTCAGAGAATGCAGAAGATACGTGAGTTTACATCCAAAAAAAGCAAATGTGGGGGAAAATGTTAACTAAGAATCAGAGCAAAAGGTTGGTTTAAGGGTGTTCATTTTACTGTTCTTCAACTTCTCTGTAGGTTTGAAATTTCCAAAGTAAGTTGAGGCAAAAGAAGGGGAAAAATAGAGATCATAACAGTTACCCAGTGACATGATTGCTGAAACTGAAATAGCAGGACATGGTTAATTTCCATTTTCCCCATCAGGTTTGAAACCTAGATCTTGTCTAATCGTACAAAATAGGTAAAGAGAACATGTCTCAATTCTGAATATGGTGTTTTTAAGGAAAAGTATAGTACTAGATGATTGGTAAGCATTTTGGCTTTACCTTCACAAAGCAAATTCGGATGATAGCCGTCATCTTGGTTACCAGGATCTTTTTCTGAAGCTTCTCGTGAGGATTTAGTAAATGATGAAAGAGGTGTCAGAAATCAGTGAGAATAGAGAACATTGTTTGCTCTTTGGTGGGGAAGGGGTTAAAGCTTCATCTGACTCGTATATCAAGATACATTCCCCATGGATTAGTGCAGGAGCTCTTAACCTGTGGGGTGATAGATGGATAGGCTTCCAGAAAAGCCTGGCTCTTTTATGAGATTCCCAAAGGGAGCTGTAACCCCAGGAGATTAAGAAACACTGAATTAAAGATGTAAATATGACTATGTGAATCATGGGGATGTGGGGAGGAATTACTGTAGGCGAATAGTTGTCTCATTTGGAAATGGTAAAGGACTATAAAGCATGTAAAGTCAACCACAAAGTGAAATCAGATCTATCAAAAAATAAACTTAAGTACATTAAAAAGTGGACTGAAAAATGTTTACAGTGAATATGACAGTAAAGTGGTTGATACTCCTTAATAAAAAGTGCATGCAGTTATTAAAACTTAGTGAAACATGGTTATAGGGCACACATGAAGTCACAAAGAAGGTGGGAGGATATTCAGCCTCACCTAGTGATGAGAGACCTCCAAAATAAAACAAAAAGCTTTTGTGCCTGTCAAGGAAAAATGTAAATACTAGTGAGCAGTGTTGGCAAGTGTTGGATGTGATGGCCAACGTCATTTTCTGCTAACAAGCGGATTAGACAAGCGTATCAAGGACATTCAGGAAATTGCATGTCCTTAGACTCAGTAACTTGACTTGTGAGGTTCCAAGGAAATAGTCTCGTTTATGTTTAAGGTTGTTGATCACATTGTTTATACTTACAAAACTAAACAAACGATCAAGTTTTTTTTTTTTAATAAAAATGGTATAGACACATGATATGATATTATACATCCTTTGCAAACCGTGGTTTTAAAAAATATTTAATGGCAAAGGAAAAAAGTCATGATACAATGTGAGAAGAACAGCAGTGTCCAGATACATAGACATCATTTTCCTGTCCTTGAAAAACAATACATGCGTGCACTAAAAAACAATGTAAGCGTGTCGGCAAGTTGAGACTATCTCTGGGTGATTTTCTTTTATGTTTTTCTGTGTTTTCTAAATTCTCAAGTGTCAGCTGATATTACTTTATTTTTAAATACAATTTTAAAAATGCATACAAGTAGTTCATGAGTATATTCTGATTTATAGAAACTCAAGCACTACAAAAGAATATGAAGTAAAAAGTCATTGTTCCTCTTTCCATCCTTCAGTCCCACTTTGCTTCCCAAAGGAAAAAAAAAAAAAATTTTTTTTTTTTGAAGCCCTTGTGAAATAATTCAGTGGATATCCTTTCAGATTGTTTTCAATAATAACAGACTATAAAGTTAATGGTACAGCCAAACAATAGTTTAGCTTAACTAGTAAAAAAGGTCTGTCTTGAGCATTGTGCTCTTTTAAGAACTGCATATATAGGATCAAATTGACAACAGCAACTTGAAAGATTAGAAAGGAACCTTAGGGGGCAGCGAGTTTATGTTAATGGGGGAGGAACAGCTCAGGAAAGGAGTGTGAGAATGGTTGCACAATTCATAGAATGTAATCATTGTCACTGGTACATGTAGAAACTGTTGAATTGGTTTATGCGTTGCTGTGTGTATTCTCAACGACAACAAAAAATTACATTTTTTTAAAAAATTAACGGTAGAGCAATAGGTGATGGATACTTCAGCTGCATAAACAATGGAATATGTTTATCGAGTTAGTTAAAAAGCAGGTATCAACAGGTTTTTCCACAGTTTTCTCTTTAACAGATGGTACAGATAGCTCTTCTTTCAGCCTTAACTAGGGCTCCTGAGTAAATAGCAGTAACTAACCAAATCGGAGTGTCCAACAGGGAAAACAGCCGTGAAAGAGAAAGCCAACAGAATTGACTCTGGGTGAAAGAGTGCTTATCTGCCCCCTTCCCCTCTTTTTTTATTTTTATTCATTTACTTCGAACCATTATTTTCTGTCAGCCTGTTTTCGTCTGTACCGTCAGATCTATCTGATGTCTGTGTGGATTAAAGACTTAGCAGACTAATAATAGAAACTGGGGGCCTTTAGCAGAACTACCCCCCCCCCCCCCCCCGTTTAACACACAGGTCCGAACATGAAGGCAAATGCTGAATGTAAATGCTTTTCTGTATTTCAAATGCAAATCTGTAAATTGTTTTTGTACTAACTACCAATAAGAAATTGACTATTTGACTTATATGGTTGACTGAAATGTTGCTCATGGATGTTACAAGTTAAAAGATTTTCAGACTGGACCCTGAGGAACTCTTCAGGGACCCAAACCAGTGGGGCATTTGAGCAGCAAAGACATTAGGCTTCCCAAACATTTCAACCAAAACACACATAAATAATGCATAAAACCATTGCCCTAGACTAGTTTTTGTTGATGTGAATTATATCTATCGATACTGACCATATTATAACTTAAAACTGAGAAAATTTAAAATTCTGTTTGCTCATTTTTTAAATAATAAATCTATTACATAATGTATTTTTATAAAAACATAAGAAAATTTAGTGAGAAAGGCGACATCGTTTCACATTTTTGCACATCTCTTTCGCCTAATAGAGACCACCCAGCTTCGCGTAATATGCTCCCACATTCAGTCTGTTGCAATATCACATGTCCTCCTCTAGCTTCTGGAAACTTTCAAAACTGTCTGTTTTTGAGAGAATGAGGATGAAATAACATCTTAGTATTATTGTAAAATCGATTTTGAACTCAAGAACCACTGTTAGATTAAACTGCCAAGTACGTTCAAACCTTACTGCCTTATTTTCACCGTGCAGATACATATCTTGTTTGCCAGATTTTATGCCCAGTAGTGAAGTTTTGTTTGTTTGTTTGTTTTTTAAAGAAAAATGTGAATTTGCAGATCAGTAAGATTATGGCTTGAAATGTAATTCCCGTCTTCGTTTCTTCCTTCCCTCAGGTGCATTTGGTGTCAGAAAACAGCACATGACGAGTGCATGAAAACCGGCTTAAAGGACGGAAAGTGTGATTTTGGGGAATTCAGAAACCTCATTATCCCACCAAGTTATTTAACCTCCATAAACCAGATGCGAAAAGACAAAAAAGCAGATTATGAAATAGTAATTACAATATATTTTTCTTATGTAATTGATTTCTAAAAATTGCTTAGGTCAGTGTGTGTAAGTGAATGAGAGAGACGGATCAGGGCCGGGAATAAAGTAAACGGATATAAAAAGTCAGGACCAAGGAGGAAAATAAAATACAATTATATAAGCCATAAAGCCCTACCCAGAGTCATGTCACAGGTTTTGGCTCTTGAGTGCTTTTATGTCTAAAGGGAAAATGGAAATGTTAGGTTAACCCGTACACCAAAACCCAATGCCGTTGAGTCGATTCCGACTCAAAGCAACCCTGTAGGGTTTCCAACAAGTGACTGGTGGATCTGAACTGCTGACCTTTTGGTTAGCAGCCCAGCTCTTACCACTGTGCCACCAGGGCTCCAAAGTTAGGTTAAACTTTAACCAAACCAAACCCATTGCCATTGAGGTAATTCCAACTCATAGCTACCCTATAAGACAGAGAGGAACTGGCCCATATGGTTTCCAAGAAGCGCCTGGTGGATTCAAACTGCCGACCTTTTGGTTAGCAGCCAAATGTTGGGTTAGTGGTTTCCAAATCACTGCCTACATCTGAATCGCTTGGGGACTTTTTAAAAATATAGATTCCTGAGCTTGCCTCCATCCTCATTTTGATTTAGTGGGTCTAGGGTAAGCCCCAGAAAGACTGTTTTTTTTTTTTTTTTAAGGTTCTCAGGTGATTCTGGTGAGCAGCCAGCTTAGAGAACATCGGATCGTTGTTGTCAGTGAAAAAGCAGATTTCCTCATATATCATTCTAGAAGAATTTTCTCATTTAAAATTTTACATAAGATGCCCAGAGATAAGTTTATCTCACACATTAGACCTGTCCACAGATAACGTGGAACATAAAATTTGTCAAGGGTTTGCAAAATGTATGCATGTTTGTATTTTGATGCAAATATATTTCTCAGTCTTTATGTAGCTTTTAAGGAATGATCATAAAAATTTACAGATTTATTTACTTCTTAGATATGCCAAAATAGTTGAACTATTTGATTTTAAATTTAAGATTTTACATCTTGTGAGCTTTGTCATTATCTCTGCAACGAAGGCATTTCAAAATTTTTTATTTTAACATTAAGTTTAATGTTGTAATATGTATGTTTCTTAACTTTGTTGTTGTTGTTGAGAATATACTCAGCAAAACATACACCAGTTCAACAGTTCCTACATGTACAATTTAGTGACATTGAGTACACTCGTTGAGTTGTGCAAGCATTCTTACCCTTCTGAGTTGTTCCTCCTCCATTAATGTAAACTCACTGTCCCCTAAGGTTCCTATCTTCGGAGTTGCTGTTGTCGATTTGATCCTGTATAGATAGTTTTTAAACGAGTGTAATGCTCGAGGCAGACATTCTTTTACTAGTTAAACTATTGTTCAGTTTTAAGATGACTTTAAGGGATATCTTTGGTTTAACGTTCAAAGATTATCTCAAGGCAGTAGTTTAAGGGGCCATCCACCATCCATGGCTCCAGAAAATCTAGAGTCCATGAGAATTTTAAATCGTGTTCTGCATTTTCCTCCTTTTAATCAGGATTCTCCCATAGAACCTTTGATCAAAATGTTCAGTTATGGTAACTGGGTACCGTTCAGTTCTTCTGATCTCATGGCAAAGGAGGCAGTTCGTGGAGGCAATTAGCAACACACTCCATTTCCTCCTATCCCTGACGGTCCTTCTTCCTCTGTTGCTTCAGGCAGTATGTATTTTTTAAATGTATGACTCCTTAACTATCTGAAATCAATCTGAGGTTACAGTGGATGAAAATCACTGAATAAAGCCATGAAATTGTTTCATTAATGTTTATATCCACAAGGAGAAAGCACAGAGGAAAGAAGTGCTTGGGTTCTGAAAATAGTTAATTTCATTTGACTTCGGGCTATGTATAAATCTGGATTCTTGGGTACTCCATTTTAAAAAAACAAATTGCAAACAAAAACACACTAGACTGCCCGTTGCCATCAAGTCTGTTCCAACTCATAGCAACCCTGTTGGACAGGGTAGAATTGCCCCATAGGGTTTTCAAGACTGTGTAATCTTTACGGAAGCAAACTGCCACATGTTTCTCCCACCGGGTGGCTGGGGGGTTCAAACCACTGACCCTTACGGTAAGCAGCCAAGCACTTAATTACTGTGCCACCAGGGCTCTTTGCACACCAGAATACAACCAGAAAAGGACAATTAAAGTAGGAGATCAGATAAAATCAATCTCCATGCTGTGAACATTTGAAAGAAATTGAAATGTATAGCCTGGGAGACAAGAAAAATCAAACATACAATGCTTCAGATGTTTGAGCACAGCAGTTATTATATGGAAGAAAACATGAAATGATTTTGATTGCTTCTGGAAGCAAAATTAGAACAATGAATGAATGATTTTCAACTCAGTTTAAGGAAAAACTTTCTCATGATCTGATACAGCAGTGAAATGAACTGCCTTGTTAGTGAGCTCCTTTTTACATATTTGAGCATATGCTGGTGACTTTTTAAAGTAACGTAAAAGAGAATTATATATGAAGTAGGGAGTTGCATTAGTATCCGAGGCCCTTTTACATTCTTAGGATTCCTTGATTTTTATATTGTTTTGTTTGTACTGGTATGGTTATTTTAGTATTACACCACTATTGTTATGGAATAAAAAAACTTTGTGGTTACCGTCTCTGAGATATTAATCTGTTTTCACTTCACATTCCTTTTCCTAGCTAGCCTCAAAGCTTGGAAAGCAGTGGACACCGTTAATAATCCTGGCCAACTCCCGCAGCGGAACTAACATGGGAGAAGGACTGTTGGGAGAATTTAGGATCCTGTTAAATCCAGTCCAGGTAACTAAAGACAAAACCTTCCTTTCTTTACTAATTTTTCCATATGTAGCTTTTCATTTTTCCTAAAATACATTGGTTGTTAATATTTTAAATCACTAATCACCTGATTATAAGACGGATAATTGCGAAAGGATTACAGCAGCTGAGGATGTGGAGAAAAAGGAGCCCTCATACATTGCTGGGGGGATGTAACCTGTGGTACAGCCACTTTGAGAAACAATTTGGCAGTTCCTTAAAAAGTTAACCATAAATTTACCATATGGCCCAGCATTCCCATTTCTAGGTATCCGTCCAAAGGAATTGAAAATAAAAACGTGTACATGAGTGTTCATAGCAGCACTGTTCACAGTAGCCAAAAGGTGGAAACAACCCAAATTGCCATCAGCTAGTGAGGGGATAAACTAAATGTGTTACATCCATGCAGTGGAATACAGGCAGTCCCCACATTACAAACCAACTCCCATAAAGCCTATTATGTTAAAAATTCAAAGTGCATACTATGGTTCATAATAATAAACAGGTACTGCTTTGTGGTGCATATGAAAACATTATTATGTTAAAGATGTTTTAGTGTACCTGGGAGTGTTTCTTTAATATTTTTTTAGTGCATAAAAAGGTACACTATATGCTAAAATAATAAGACAAACATTTGACTGACTTTAGATGTGAACTATACCCAACTGTTCTGGCTTACGTACAGATTCAACTTAAAGACAGATTTAGGAACCAAACTTGTTCATAATCCAGTGACTGCCTGTACTGTTGAGCAATAAACAGAAACGAACTACTGATAAGATGCATAACATAGAAGAATTTCAAAAACATGCTAAATGAAAGAAGCTAGACATAAGGGCGCATATGAAATGTCCAGAAAGGGCAAATCTATAGTGACAAGAAGTAGATAAATGGGGGAGCTACAGCTGGGGACTGACAATGGGCACTGGGGGCTCTTACTGGGTAATGAGGATGTTCTAAACCGGCATATGGTAGCAGCACAACTCGATGGACTTACTAAAAGTCATTGAACTGTGTATTTTAAATGGGCGAATTTTATGAAGTACAAATTATATTTCAATTTTTACAAACAAGAAAAGGATCATACCATTGACATTAAGTTTACTGCTAGCAGCTTGTATTGTGCAATCATCAAAAATGCAATAGCTTTTTTCCTTCCAATTTGTGGGTTTTTTTAATACTTTCAACATTATACAGCTTACGGAAATTATAAAAATAATGGAAAGAAAAAAATCACCTGCAGTTCCCCCACACAAATGTATCAGTGGTTTTCATTTGTGTTCTTTCACCAATGACAGTGCGTAGACAGTGACTTAACATTGCTATAACAATAATCTAGGTATAAATTTGCATTTTTTTTTATTGAATGCTAAAAAAATTTTTCCGTGTTGCAACGCAGCCCTCGTAATAACATATTTAAAAACTAAAATAATGAATGGATGTATCATATGTTCGTATATCAGGTCCACTGCCTCGGAGGTTGAGACCGTTTCCAAGATCGCGCTGTTACAAATGATGACACGGTGAACACCTTTGCACGTGGGGCATTTTCATCTGCGGAAACATTTTCCTGGAATCATTTACAGATTTATAAATATCAAGGGTCCTTTAATTTTTATGTAATTTTATGCGAATTGCAAAATTATTTTCCAGAAAGTTGTATTAATAGTTTTAAAAACCAGTATAAAATACAAAACCCTGGTTAGAGGTGTACTTCTCACATTCTGGTTTTGTGAGAGCAGGAAGGAGGAGGCAGTGTGGTAAAATGGATAGACTATAGGTTCCATTTGTATTTCAGCACTTAATTATTTGGGGAATCATGGGCAAGTTATATAACCTCTGTACATCTCAGTTTCCTGGTCAGTAGAATGAGACCAACTTCTGCTTTGGAGGGTGGGTGCGGGGATGAGCCACACTGAATATGTAAGCCTGGCGTGTTGTTAAAGGTGAGCACTAAACAGCTGGTATTGTCATTCAGCCATTTCTGTACTTGTCCAGAGGAAAGTCATCCTCAGTGATGAAAGACAGTGTTAAATAAAAGTAGTTTTCTTCTTTCATTTTTAGGTTTTTGATGTGACTAAAACTCCCCCTGTTGAAGCCCTACAACTTTGTACTCTTCTTCCCTATTACTCAGCTCGAGTCCTTGTCTGTGGAGGGGACGGGACTGTGGGCTGGGTCCTGGATGCAGTGGATGAAATGAAGATTAAGGTATCAGTCTTTAAGAACTAGTTGCCTTACAGAAGAACTTCCAGAATTACTGTGTACTAAGCTACCTTTTTATTATGTAGATGACTCTTAGAAGACATGGCGTGTTTCTGATCGCTGAGAATGATACGTTTATGACTGAGCAGCTAGCATAATCTTAACAAAACAAATGCTGGTCCTATTTGTATCTTTATTTCTGTTTAAGTTAATGAGATCTCTGCATATCTCATAAATACATATTATTTACATGTCTTCAGATAACAAAGAGACAAAGTTTTGAAACATATCTTTCATATTCTAGGGACAAGAAAAATACATTCCACAAGTTGCGGTGTTGCCTCTGGGAACAGGCAACGATCTGTCTAATACATTGGGTTGGGGGACAGGTTATGCTGGAGAGATCCCAGTCACACAAGTGTTAAGAAATGTAATGGAAGCAGATGGAATTAAACTAGATCGGTAAGTTACACTTCGCCAAAAAGTAGATTTCTTAAGCTTTGGGAATATTGTTTGGTTTAAAAATGAAGACTCATGTAGTTATAAAGTCAAGTATAATTTAAATACAAAAAATTATGTTAGTTAAATACATAGATCCTGGTGTTACTGTTTTGTCATTATATAAAGGCCAAAGTCACAAGTCATAACTTCGGGTACATATCCCAAAATTTACATGCTCACTTAGATGTGATTATTTTTTCAAATGCCATTTTAATAGAAGATCCTCACCGAGAATATAGTTTATTTGGTTCAAAAAAAAAAAAAAACTCATCTTTTTTCTTCTGTTTTTTAGATGGAAAGTTCAGGTAACAAATAAAGGATACTACAATTTAAGAAAACCCAAGGTATGTTTTAAGTGCTTTCAAACATGAATAGTTTCCACAAACATTCATGGGATGCTTTCACTGTACAACATGTGGCACCATGTTGGTGGGATCCAGAGGCACGGTGCTCACCTCTGAGGAGCTTGTTGTGTAGCAGGAGAGATGCCCCCGTGCTAAATGCACAAGTTGTGCTGTTAAATAGTACTGTGGGAGGATGCAGGCATGCTTGGTTCTGCCCTGGCAGGTCAGGCTGGGCATAGTTCACAGAACAGAAAGGCATGTAAGTTGGTCCTTAAAAAGGTAAATAAAATTTAGATCAACAGGGAAAGGATCAAAAGGACTTCCAGCCCAGAGGAAATAGACAAGAAAGCACAAAGCAGATAAACACGCTTAGGTGGCACACCTAGGAAGAGGGGTCACTAAAGAACACCGAAGGTGTAGTGAGAGAATAAGGAGAAAACTGTTTCAGAGAAGACAGAAAGAGTCATAGAAGATGAGTAATAAACAGCAAAATAATACAGACTTGAGAAAAGCACATTAGGGGAACACTGAAAATACACATTTATCTCTACTCCTCCCTCTCCCACCACCCAAACCCCCTCTCATATGGTGATCGGGGGGCTTTAAAAGGCATAAACCCTTAAGAACAGAGAGAACGGGATATGAGATGATGACAGCAGGCTAGAGAAGCAAAAGCCATTTGCAAAGTAGAAAGCAAATAGTGGTAACTGGCAGCATATTGAAGAAAATGGAAATGCTAAAAGCCTACAGTGCAGAAAAGTAAAGTGGAAACCAATATATGTGGCAAAACCCAGCAGAGGCTTAGGAATTAGAGTCACCAAGTTAACTCTGAAGGCAGGATGTAGGGTGGGACTGAAAATATGTAGTCGAAAAAGCTTTGGCCTCTGGGTCATCTCCCCTCCCCCTTCCCCAGCCTCAGGCAGAAGACTGGAGGTTTGCTCTGAAAAGTTTACACTAGAGAAATTCTGGACTCTGGAATACCAAGCCAGCTAAAAACAGGGATTGAGTAAAAGGTTTGCCCATTGTCCTTTTCATTTGCCCGGCTTTGGAGTAGCAATAACCAATAGCCTGGGTTAGATAGGTGCTGAGAGTCTCATGGTTGGAATGAAGGTGAAAAGCAAATGTCATGGGAAAACAGGAGTGGAAAGCCTGGATGCATAGATTGCCATCTTAGAGTAGAGCCATTCTAGATGATAAGGTCTGAGGTGTGGCGATATTAAATGGAAATGCAAAGAGAAATTCCTATCTGTATTTATCAGTCCTTGAGCCGGAAGCTTTATTTCTGGCATTTTCACTGTTTGTGCCATGGAGTTGATTCTAACTCATAGCAACCCTACATGACAGAATAAAACTGCCCCATAAGGCTTCCAAAGAGTGGCTGGTAGATTTGAACTGCTGACCTTTTGGTTAGCAGCCAACTACTTAACCATTATGCCACCAAGGGCTTCTGGCAGTTTCACTGGACAGTATAAAATAGCTTTATACGAAAAAATGAAAGCAGAAAGTATTCCATTTTCCTAAAGAATGTAAGATTTCCAAATTTAATGTATGATATAATCTTGGACTGAAGCATAGCCTGTTACTCATTCCCACCCTCTTTCACAGGAGTTCACAATGAACAACTATTTTTCTGTTGGACCTGATGCTCTCATGGCTCTCAATTTTCATGCTCATCGTGAGAAGGCGCCGTCTCTGTTTTCTAGCAGAATTCTTAATAAGGTGTGTTGGATAAAATAACATTTCCTGCTTATCAGCGAAGGTACAGTAAAAATCAATAGTTCAATTTTTTAAAAACTCTTTCAAGCATATTCAGGTCGAACTAATCTATAGAAACATTTACGTGCTCTGTTTTGTGTAAGACTGTCATTAGATCCTTAAACGTATTTTATTGAGGCATTTTATAACTATGACAAGTTTTTAAAAATTCAAAGTTTGAAAATGTACAGCTTATTTTGCTTAGATGGCAGCCAAATGAAATAGTTTGTCTTACATGGCAGCAAAAATTGGAGAGAAATTTTAGGTAGAATAAATTTTTGGTGAATACATTAATGGAAAAAACAGATTCTATTGGCTTGGAAAAACTCTAGAAAAGGGGCAGCTCGTTTACCATGGCCTCTGAGTAAGGCCATCTCTGGTTTCTGGTATACTTGATTGTTCTGTTTTGGAATTTTTTTCAATGACTTTCGGTGCTTGAGCAGTAAGATGTGAAAAATAAATGCAAAACAATTTTATTCCTGGTTCTGTTTTATAAATACTTCAAATTTACAAAGTGTTCCCTTTTTTAAATATAATCATTAAGGCAATAAGTATTGATACTTATACAGCAGGTAATTAGCTCAGCATCTCCGTGCTTCCATCAGCTTTTTTGTATTCAGAATTGATTGTAAAATGTTTGTCAGGTTTACTGCATTACTTCTGTTAAGAAACGCAAAGTGTTAGGAAAAGGTCGAATTTTCTAATTTTAATATATATTTTGGATAGATAAACAGGGAGAAAACACCATTTGGACACAAACCACCACTGTTCCGTGTTCCTCTCAAAAAACTAAAAAATTATGGCCTTTGTTGTCACTTTCTGAAGAAGAGGGATAATTAACATTTCATCTGCTCTGCCAGAGTTCACCTAGACTTTTAAACCATTAATAGCATAATAGAATAAAATGTAAAATTAAAAATGATGATTATTTTTTAGTTACATGTTTTTGTTGCTGCCCCTAGGGGGTTCCTGTTTTAACCCATAGAATGATAGGGTGTCAATGCTGGATGGGGCCAGGGGTTGTGTTTTAAAAAAAGTATCCCTTTTGGTGCCCCTTCTTTCCATTGATATCTTGTCCGCTCTGAAGAAACGGAGTCAACAGTCATGTCGGGAGCTTTGGTACAATGTATTTTTCTTAACGTTTATGGGGCTTGTTAGGTTGTTTTAATAACATTTTCTGTCCATCTTTCATAGGCTGTTTACTTATTCTATGGCACCAGAGATTGTTTAGTGCAAGAATGTAAAGATTTGAACAAAAAAGTTGAGGTAAGCTACTAACACCTTTTCTAAAGTTTATTTAGTGGTCTTTGGATTATGAAAGATTTTTTTTTTTTTTTCAATAAAAATGCTGAATTTTCCATTAACATATCTTACTAACATATTTGGAGTATTTGTTGCCTGCCAGGTACTATGCTAAGTGTTTTATAAATATTAGCTCCATAAATTATCACCACAGCCCTGTAAGACAGGTACTGTTATATTCTCATTGTACAGAAAAGAAAACTGAAGTTTGAAATTAAGTAGTTTGTGCCCAAATTCACAGTTAGTGACATAATCAGGGATTCACACCCAGATTTCTCTAACTCCAAAGTCTCTTGTTGAACTCTTTTGCTGCAAGGCCTCCATTCACAGGTGATGGAGAATTTGAAGTTATCTGACACAGTGCCAAACTGATCACAGATGCTCGGAGGACATTTCAACCCAAAGTTTAATTCAGATTACGTTTGCAGCATATCTTTCTTACATACTAAAGTAAAATAATAAATATATAAATAGTAAAAATAGAATAGTAATGACTTTTTTGCAACAGTATCCCTGACATCATGATATGGAGAAGTCTTGTGTTTATTCCATGCTTGCTTCCAGCAGGAATCTGTAATCATTTATAGCAACAACAAAGACTTCAATACAGAGAAACCTGGAACTAGTAAATTAAGTTGAAAGGGAAGAACCAAATGATAAACAATTTGGGAAAAGAGTAGAAAAAATGACCTGGGAGAGAGAAGCCTCACTATACAGAGAGCTGCTCTGTTAGGGACACACTTAGCACGAAGCCTCCAGGCAGCCATGGTACAGATGGGCTAGCATATTTCCACAAGAAGAGTTTTGGTCTACTTTAATTATTTTCCTTTTTCCTGGGCTTTGATAGCATTGGTAGGGTGAAGCGTAGAAACCCATTGCCATCGAGTCAATTCTGACTCATAGCGACCCTATAGGACAGAGTAGAACTGCCCCGTGGGGTTTCCAGGGAGCGCTTGGTAGATTCAAACTGCCAACTTTTTGGTTAGGATCTGAACTCTTAAGCATACAAGGTAGCACTTTATTTATTGTCTGATATTTATTCATACAAAAATTATTTTTGAGGCCACCTACAAACTGCCAGGCACTGTCCTAGGTATTGGAGGTACAGTAATAAATCCCTTGTCACCACATTTACTGTCTGGGGAGAAGACAGACACAAACCACATTGCAATGTGTATAAGAAGTGATACGATAAGAAAAGTACACGGTCTTAGAGGAATAAATACATAACCGAAGGGGCTGAAAGACTTTGTAAGGGTAAGCGACAGCAACAGGTCTTTGTGGAAGCAGTGACAAACTGGAATCTGAAAAGTAAGTAAGAGTTAAGTGAAGAAGAAGGGGAAGATTGTTCTAGACTAAGAAGGCCCAGAGTGCAGAGGTCCAGAGACAGAACTCAGTATATTCCAGTGAGTCCAGGCAGAGCATAGCTTGCAGGAGAGAAAGTGGCAGGAGCTGAGGCTGGAGAGCTAGGCAGGGACCCAGTCACAGACGGCTGTGTTGGCCTGTTAAGGAACTCGAATTGCATCGTGAGCACAAAGTCAAGCCATTGAAGGAATGTGGTTGGGGGTGACAGATTTGTGTTTTATAAGTGTCAACCCAACTGCTCTGTTAAGGATGAATAAGGAAATTAAGGCTAGAGGCAGATAGTCCAGTTAGGAATATTTTAGGGAAGAGATAATGGTGCTCTGGGCTAGGGTTTTAGATATTTAGAAAGTAGTGTTAGCTGTTTTTAGTAATTAATTGAATATGGAGGGTAAAGGTGAAGAAGTCAAAGGTAACTTAGGTTTCTGGCTTGGGAAGCTGAAGGAATGGTGCTGCTATCTCCAGAGAAGTAGGCAGGGGTTAGGGGATAGACACAAAAGATGCTTAACTCGGTTTTGTTCATAGGAGTTTTAGGTGCTGCAGTCAATGGAAGTGTCTTAGGGTAGCAGTTGGTTATACAGATCCGGGCCAGTGAAATGGATGTAAGAACTGTCAGCACAGAGATGGCAATTAAAGGTGTAGAAATGGCCAAGCTTGCCCTCTTAGAGTCTATAACATGAGAAGAGAAAGGGGCTGGGTACATAGCTATGAGGAGCGTCATCAACGTGAGGACAAGCAGAAGTGGAGTCTTCAGTAGTGACTGAGGAGGATACTCTGGAGAAGTAGGGCCTGTTGTTCCCAGAAAGTAGAGACGAATATTTCGTGAAGAGTGGGAGCAATGTCAGGTGCTACTGAAATAGCAAGTGAGAAAGGGCCTGAAAGAAATAATTGGATTTAACAAAAAGGACACGAGTGACGCCCTTGATGAGGACAGTTCCCCCAGTGAGGTGGGAAAGGCCAGATTACAAGGGAGAGGTAGGAAGTCGTCTTCTCTTGCTTGCTCTTTATTGTACTTGTGATTCTTGTCTTCCGTAATTGTGTGTAAAAACAGAAACAGATTCTAAGTGGAGATGTCTGGAAATTGTGTGCCCTGTAGTAACTCACTACTTGTATTTCTTTAAAGCTAGAACTGGATGGTGAGCGAGTAGAATTGCCTAATCTGGAAGGCATTATAGTTCTGAACATTGGATACTGGGGCGGTGGCTGCCGACTCTGGGAAGGGATGGGAGATGAGACCTACCCTCTAGCCAGGTGTGTACCTTTGCGATCTGTTTTTTATGTCACTGTTGAAGAGAAGCCCTGGTGGTGCAGTGGTTAAGCATTCAGCTGCTAACCAAAAGGTCGGTGGTTCAAACCCACCAGCCACTCCATGGGAGAAAGATGTCGCAGCCTGCCTGCATAAAGATTATAGCCTTAGAAACCCTATGGGGCAGGGCAGTTCTACTCTGTCGTTTAGGGACACTAAGTTGGAATTTACTTAATGGCAGCAAGTTTGGTTTTTTAGTTTTCTTTTAAAACAGTCTTGTTTTTTATGAACTTTAAAATCTTTTCCCTCAAATTTTCTTTGTTTTATACCTTATTAATATAAATATAGATAAGCGCCGCAGTGTCTGACTGCATATATGCCTGTGGTCCAGCCCATAAGGTTATAATAGAGTTCAGAAATCCTGATGAGAGAACTGGACATAGCAGAGGTGCTTTGCTAAGTACTGTGGCTCCATCCTTTCTGCCTCTCATTGGCTCTCTCCTGTGTGTAATAGTGTGTTTCCATGACGTCCAGGTCACGTAGCATCCTATTTTACAGAATGTGTCGTGGGCGTCAAGCAACACATTCCCGTCATTAGTAACCTGATGGGCACCTACGTTAAGAAGTACTTGCCCTGACGTGGCTGATTTGATTTTATTGCATCCTATGACCCATATTTCCTTTTTTTGATTTTAGACATGATGATGGTTTACTGGAAGTTGTTGGAGTGTACGGGTCTTTCCACTGTGCTCAGATTCAGGTGAAACTGGCAAACCCTTTTCGAATAGGACAAGCACATACAGTGCGGGTAGGTAGAATATTACTACACAGGTTAATTTGTCCCCAGTTCCTTTCTGAGTCCTTGATCTGTAGAAGAAGATATCCATGCTCCGTCTATCCTTAAACAGTGGCTCACAGCACACGCCGTTGGTCACCCTGCGCCAGCGGTTTGGGTGGGAGGAGGGAGAACGGGAAGCATGGCCCTCAAGCTGGTTCAAGAAATAAAGCATTCACTGAAAAGGAGTCCTTTAAAGCAACAGATGAATAAATATATACTCCGTTTAACTTTCTACAGACGAAATGCAGAAGGGTTAAGGTCCGCGGGCGGGCTTGGTAAGGAGGCCCTCTCTGACCTTTGATAGGTTGGCATTTTCTAATTGCTTGTTCCTCGATACCAGCTGATTTTAAAGTGCTCGATGATGCCGATGCAGGTGGATGGTGAGCCGTGGGCACAAGGGCCGTGCACGGTCACCATAACGCACAAGACGCACGCGTTGATGTTGTATTTCTCTGGAGAACAGACGGATGATGAGGTTTCTAGTACTTCGGATCAAGAGGACATAAAGGAAATTTAATAATGGATGAAGAAACGAAAACTTGCTATAAAATCCATACAAACAAGTAGATACGTGTTCATCCAAAATTAGGAGTTCTCTCCCAGCTGTTCAGTCTTAATTTCATCAATAGTGTGACGGGTATGCACTTACCCAAGTAGCATTCCAGCTATTTATAAAAGCTTGTTCTCTTTAGCAGAGCACATTGATTGTATAGTACTAAGTTTTAAAAGTCATGCAAGTTACACTGCGGTGAAATGTGTCTCACGGTCCTGTGTTTTGAGAGTGAGACATACTTGGAAGTATGCACTGGCTTGTTCCTTATTCTGGAACCAGACATTTAATGGACACGTTATGCATCCAGCAAAATGTGTGTGGAAAAAAATCACTTTAACATGGTAACACTGTAGTAGTTTTAAAATTAACTTTTTTTTTTTTTTTTTTTGAAAGAAAATGGTTAGTGTCAAAGCTGCCTGGTTAACGCTAGCCTCCCACCTGCAGCACGCCTCACCAAGCCAAACACTGGAAGATCCGTGTGTACCCATTGCCAGGAAACCCTGAAAGGAGAAATGTACAAGAAAGCCAGTACTTAAATTTTTATTTTAGGATCACTTTCAGACCCCCAAATGTTGTTTGATTAACCCTATTAATGACCATGTTGAGTTGAATTTCAGGATCTTTTTTATAATCCCAGTATAACCGAAAGAAAACCAGATAGATGAATTGGTTAAATAATAATAATAATATTTGGGACACTTTGTATTGAAAATTACAGATTCTGAGCTGGGTAGTTCATCAGCTTCTCTTTTGATTAAAAAATGTCAACAATTCAAAAAAATATGCTAAAGGAAAGCTACTAGTCAGATTAATTACTAAAAAAATTTAATGACTGATAAGTTTTACAAAATCAGTGGTCTTGTAGTATCTTGAAATACCTAAACCAAAAAACCTGTTGACATCAAGTCAATTCCGACTCATAGCAACTCTATAGGACACCGTAGAACTGCCCCATAGGGTCCCCAAGGAGTGGCTGGTAGATTTGAACTGCAGACCTTTTGGTTAGCAGCCGATCTCTTAATCACTGTGCCACCAGGGCTCCATCTTGAAATATGGTAGTATTTTATATTTTAAATTATTTGATAGAATTGCCCCCTTGGTCTGGGGAAGAAGGTATACAGAGTCCTTGGCCAAAATGTTTATTTTAAAGTGAAAAATATATATGTTTTTTACTTATTTATTATTTGCTTTATGCTGTGATACTTAGATTTAAATGATTTTTGCAATACATAGTTTTATGTAATAAGGTAATCAGATAAATCAGTCAAATGGAAAACCTACTAGTGAAATAAAGTCCATCATTTTTCTGAAAAATATATTATCCGGATAGGCACACTCTTCAGAAATACTCAATTAAAAAAAAAAAACAGGAGGAACAGAAAGCACTGGCAAACTACTTTTGGATAGCCAATTTTTTTTTTTTTTTCATTGTTTTATTTATTCCCTCAATTTCCAAGAAAGTTATTGAAGGGCTAGTTTCATAGTCACCCACTAGAGGGCGCTCTTCTGCTGCTGTTAGCTAGCCTGCTCTGATGCCCTATAGTTAGGCAGACCCATTGGCCATCCAGCCTGATGTTTTCCTGACAGATGGCCTGTTTCGGGGCTTGGTGGTCTTTTGTGATATTAATCTCTCAAAGATTAGAATGTATCCCCAAACCACCATTAGCTTCCCTTAAGAATCTGTTATGGCTATATCATCCATGAATTGCCATAAACTTAAATATGAGTCACCTTCAGGCCTGGGCCATCTTTTGAAGGATCACCTTGTTAGTATATACGGTAGTCAGTACATTATATAAAATATTTTTATTTTATTTAAATTAACCTCTTCCAAGTCTGAGCCAAGTGATGCTTAATTCCAGTAAAAGATTTTGTGAGCAGGTCTGTTTTCACCTTCTTCATTCCCTTTTCATGGTAGATAGCCTTCTCCTGCAATGAGGGTAAAGTTTTGTAGCTTTTCCTTTTTATGGGCAGATCATGTTTTGAGTATAATTGGATTTATCCTTTTAATTCATGGTTAAAGTTTATATTTTATAAACACACTGTTAAATTCACTTTGCTTTAGGTTATATTTTATCTATAATTCATAGTGCTAATTACAGAAGCAAAGTCGATAGTTAATTTGGGATATCAGAACTTAGTCAAAATAACTGCATTTTTTTTTAATTGCTGAAACTACTTCAAGGACAATGTTAAGTTGAATTTAGTGCAGGTTTATGTACAACTCCCTCATTTGTTTAAACAAATTGATTTTTCATTTATAATCCAGTGAGACTTTTTTTGTCCCTGACTCTGTGAAGTTTTTCTCCTGCCTTATTCACTCATTTAAACTTAATGTTTATTTAGGAAATTTATTTCAGAATCTGCCATGTCATAAAACACATCCTCATTTTGATTTCCCAAACTTTACTTACTTTTTTAGGCACATTTACCCAGCATTTCAAATAAATGTATAGGCATGTGCCTTGTTTGAAATAAATGCAATTTATAAAAGATTCCTATTTGCAAGTTATATATTAGGGTAACTGTTGTTTACTAGAAATTCTACACTTTACAAAATAATTTATCAACATTTTACTGTTCTATTTTAAACTGTCTTGATTTTTTTTTGAAGCTAACTTCAACATTCTCAGGAATATAAAGCATATCTCCGTGTCTGTTTTCAGATTTCGCTCATCTTTCAGTATCCTGATACATTCCGAACTCCTTATAAACCTAGTGGCTTAAATACTGAGCACCTGGCAGCTCTTACACATCCCATAAGTAGGCGGCGGTGATGCTCAGTGCTTTACTGTGTTTTAATGTAAACCAGACGGACTTGTGTTTTCAAACACAGATTGTCTAATAGTAAAATTATATGATCTTAAATGTTTTAGGTTTTCTGCTATAATTAGCTGGGAACCCTTAATGTAGCTAATGTTTATAAAGATTTTATAGTCAAGATTATTTATTTTTATTTTTTTAGAGTGTGTCATAAAAACCTTCAGCATTAGCTTTTTGAAACACGTTTACTTAGTGTTGTATACTGTGACTCACATTGTAAGGTCCTTTTGCACTGTACAAATGAATACTACCAGCATGTCAAAAGAAGAGTAATTTGCATTTGCAATGTAAAGTAAAATTGTATTTAATGTATATTATGAAATTTTAAATTTGCACTATCTAGAATTTTTTTTTTTTTAGAATACTTTAGAAGCTATATTAATTTACAAATTGATGTGGATCCGAATACATAATTTGTACCTGTTCAACCTAAAAGTTCAGTAGAACGAGTGATTGATAGTTTCATGTATTTTCCCTCGAAATGGTAATATTGAAGCAAGAACCAGCACTTTATATTCAGAAATGTTTTTTAAATTCTGCCTAATTTGATATAATGGAGTGTAGGTAGATTTATGAAAAGTATCTAGAAATTTAAAAAGTAGTTTTGTTACCATATCTCAATCTGAATGAAGATACATTCTCAGCAACAAGATGGAAGAGGTGGTTTTGGTTTTGCCTTTTAAAAGCTGTCCCTTCCTTTCTCCAGTTCCCCGTTAAGGCCTATATCCTGTTTCTCACAGTTGATCTACAGGCTGTCTGCAGCCCCCAGATAGATCACCTGGGAACCTTGCTGAAAGTGTGGATTCCTGGGCCCAGCCCCTGACTTCACGAATCAGTGTCTCTAGGGCTGAGACATAAAAAGCTCTGTTTGTGTCAACAAGCACCTCAGGTGATTCTGATGCACTCTGACACGTGAAAGCTACTGGTCTGTACTTCCTGGGCCACCCAGGCTTTTTGCCAGGTGGATATCATACAGACAAATTGAATTAATTGGATGTTCTTAAAATTGTATTTCCCTCTACTTAACTGCCCTCTTCCCCCCAAATTATTCTTTTAAAAGAACTGTGAAAGACTTGTTCTCATTCCATCCAAGTTGATATATTTGTCTAAACCATATTACGTAAACACTGGTAGCCTCCGTTTCTTAGGCGAAACTGTGGTTTTTGGACTCTGGTCCGTGGAGTCCTGGAGGTCCAAGGATGACTTCTGGGGCTCGTGGAGTAGACCCCAAGGGCAGCGAGCAGTGGCAGCTCTGCTTCCTCACGGTAGCCAGGGGAGCTCCACTTCTGTATATTGGGGTGCTGCTGAGGAGAAGATTTCAGTTAATAAAATACTTCTACCACTTAAAGGAAAAGTTCCACTATTTTTGAAAGGGAGCTTGGGAGCTGCTACTATAATAATTCTGTCACCTGTTTACTTTCCTGCTGATTTTTACGTATTCAGAAACCTGATTTTTTTGGTGAAGAGAATATTTTGAGGGTCTCAGTTGCTTCTTGGAATATTGCCGCTGGCATAAAAAATTCACAATTTTTGAAGGTATTGAAGAAAAAAGCATTGTCAGTCTCTGTTCCTTGTGTTTCTAATTTTAGTATAGAAGTAGTCTGTGTACTTAATTTTAGATAATGTAAATACAGAGGCGTACACACACGTGTGTATATGTATATAATCTCCCCGTGGCCCTGAGTACACGGCCTGCACTATGGACTTAGCACTTCATTACCCAGCGTTGACTGCTTTTGTAATATTGGGTCTGTATTGTGGTCGATGCCTGCAGACAGAGAAATGTGAATTAAAGCATTTTTTTCTTCCCAATCCTTCTGTTGAAGATTTTGCTTGTTTTTTTAATAAAATTTTAAAAATACAGCACTTAAAATATGATTCTGTCGTTTTGTGGCACAAATAATGAAATAAAAATAAGCAACTTTGAGTTAATTGCACAGAAAACAGCACTTGGTTTATAGCAAAACAAGCTTATGTGGCAGGTTCTAGATCACTTTTGGATGGAAAGGAGACCATCAAAATTATACTGCCCGACTTTTGTAGCCTGGGGCATAGAACATAAATCAGTACCACTTGGGAGGAACATACATGCTCATGTTTATAGATTAGCTCAGTGTAGACTACAGAAGCACCAAGGCATAGTAGAATGAAATAAATGAATTTATCTCATGGTGCAGTGGCTAAGTGCTTGGCTGCTAACCAAAAAGTCAGCAGTTCGAATCCGCTAGCTGGCTCCACTGAAAAAGATGTGGCAGTAAAAGATTTATAGCCTTGGAATCCTTATAGGGCAGTTCTGCTCTGTCATGTAGGGTCGCTATGAGTCAGAATTGTGGGAAGAGTATAGAATGTGTTTTAAATAGCTAAGTTGAAAACCCAGCCTCTGCCACTTCCTGGCTGTTTAACATTAAGCAAGCTACACGTCTGCCAGAGCCTCCGGTTTTCTTTATAGAAATGGGAGTGAATGCCCACCTGAGGACTTGTAGACACAAATGCTTACAGGAACGAAGCAGGTGGAATTGATGGGCTGTGTAAACTAGAGAGCACCTGATTGTTGCCTGATAGGAAACTAGGCCAGGTGTGAACAGGACTGACTTTTCTAGAGAAGACATAACATTTTTTATTCATTAAGTATTAGGGGAAGGTGATTTTATGGTCCAGATTCATTCCATCACCTTTAACCAGAAGTCCATTCTAACAATTCTTTTTCTTAATTTAAAATTCATTGCTCACTTGCCTGCTCTTTTTTTAAAAGGGCAGTGGCAAACATAACACACCTTGTTTTGATCAGTAATTTTAAACATGCATTATCATACTTGGCCATGATCCCCACCGAGGTTCACAAGGAAGGCTCTGTTACTAATAACCCCCCAGGGTCCATGCTTCCACTTTTTTTAAGCAGCTTCAGCACACACTGGGTGTTGTTAGCTGCTTTTACGTTTACCTCGTCATAATCTGCAATTCTGCAAGGTAGGTATTGACTCCACTCTATAGATTAGTAAACTCAGAGCTAGAAGTTGACCCAGGTAACCATTTCTGCAGCCTTTTCATCAATACAACCACCACCATCAATAGTATTAAAAAAAAATTTTTTTTTAATACTGCCTTATATGTGTCACTGTCCTGGACACTAGGAGTGCTAGGGTTTATGACACAGCCCTCAAAGTACATGCAGGGAAGCCAACTGATCATACATGAAGATAAACTACCAGTGGGAGGATTTCAGAGATTT
The DNA here is from genome assembly GCF_024166365.1 of Elephas maximus indicus. Taxonomy (NCBI): domain Eukaryota; kingdom Metazoa; phylum Chordata; class Mammalia; order Proboscidea; family Elephantidae; genus Elephas; species Elephas maximus. The sequence continues at coordinate 37,192,381 of NC_064837.1, read as the reverse complement.
AAATGAGTTGAGGATTTTACACATTGTCTATAACTTAACCTTTTGTAGGGTTTTGGAACTAGGAAATAGAAACAGCATTTTTTTTCATGTGTGATTAGATAGAAGAATGTAAATTAGTCTGTGTGAAAGCTGTGTACACTGAGCTGCTTAAGGGCAGGAAGCTTACCTTGGCCAAAAGTAACGCATATTTGCATATCTTTGGTGAAGATCCTGCTCAACACGTGATGGAGCACCCACTCTGCGGTTGTTGCGTTTGGCCTCCAATTTCCAGCACATAGGGCAGCCCTGGCAAACAGCAAAGCTGTTGTTCCCATAGCATGTCTGCTCTATCTTCTACCCCGTTCTCTGAAAGGACCCACCAAGGCTTCTGCCAAAGCAGTTGCCACCCAGTCGATTCCAGCTCACGGGGAGATCCCATATGTGTCAATGGCAGGGTTTTTGGAAATAGATCACCAGGCCTGTCTTCAGGGGCACCTCTGGGTAGACTCAAACTTACAACCTAGGAACTGGCGCCTGTGCCAAAGGGAGGTGTTTATACCTTGTGATCACTCCCCTGTGCTTGCAGCTGATTGGACCAGGGGAACCTCCATCAGCTGACCAGCAACCAATCAGATTCTTTGGTGGGCTTCATGTCCATGAAATGCCTTTGTATCCTTTACATTACTTAAACTATGGCCAAGGGACTGTTTGTTTCCAGCCCACCGGGAATTAAGTACAAAAATTGAGAGCAAGAGTTCAGAAGTTTTTATAGCTATTTTGAGAGTTGACTGTTCAGTCATAAAAAGAAATTGTGACTTGTGTTTTGGGTGTCTTTTTTCCATTTCACTGTTCTCTTGATAATGACTTACAAAAATGATATGTACTGGAAAAAGAAAAAAAAAACCTGTTTCTTCACTACAGATACTTTGAGAAGCACTGCTTTCAATAATACGCTTAGTTCTTTTGGGGAGAGAATGGGGCCCAGCTTCAGTGAGTTGCTGTTCCCTACAAACAAAATAATTTCTGATCGAAAGGTTTCAGGAGCTTTGTTTTAATAGGGTGAGAGGAGTAGGGACCTTCAGTGGCTGACACCAGTGACTGTGGCCATGATTCAGGTAATGACAACACTCAGACAAGGAGAGAGAAGGGGACATAATAAAAAATATTTAAAAAAAACCCAAACCCATTGCCGTTGTGTCGATTCCAGCTCATAGTAACCCCATAAAACAGAGCAGAAATTCCATGTAGGGTTTCCAAGACTGTCTTTAAGGATGGATGTTTGCAGCTATTCTCATTTTGAGTCATGCCACATCAGCAAATTTAAGTCCTGAAAGCTTTACTCCATCCACATTATTAAGGTCGACTCTACTTTTGAGGAGGTGGCTCTACATTTGAGGAGGTAACTCTACCCCGGTCGTATTTTGAGTGCCTTCCAACCTGAGGAACTCATCATCCAGCACTGTATCAGACAGTGTCCCCCTGCTATTCGTAAGATTTTCTCTGGCCAGTTTTTTAAGAAATAGACTGATGGTTAAGATTGTGTGCCAGCTTGGCTAGGCCATGATTTTCAGTGTTTGGCAGTCATATAACGTGAACACTTTCCTGTTGAGATTTGATACGTGATTACCCCCACAATGGGATCTGCTATGAGTTGGTACCGGCAGGGGCCGAGCCTGTGGTGGCTCAACACCCGCTTCAGCCTTCATCTCTCCACCCTCCGCAATCTGGTTTTGCCTTCTTTCCTTGCTGTGGCTTTTGCTTGTTCTGAATTCTGCAGCTGGCTCCTGTTCATCTGACTTCTAGCTCTTGGGACCTGAGCTAGCAGTTTACTTGCATTCTTGCCTGCTGATCTTGGGATTCATTGATCTTCACAGCCTGTGAGCAACAGCCCTGCTCTCCAGCCTGCTGATCTTGGGTTTGCTGGCCACTGCAGCCATGTGAATCAGGAGAAGCCTTTTTCCTGACTCATGGACTTGGGATGTTGCAGCCTCTACAACTGCGTGAGCCGTTTCCTTGATAGAAATCTATATATGTATACATTTATATGCTTTACTAGTTTTGCTTCTCCAGAGAAGCCAGCCTAAGACATAGACCTCCAGGTCCATCTTCCTAGTCTGTTTTAGTCTGGAAGCAACGTTGAAACCTGTCCACCATGGGTGACCCTGGAGGTATTTGAAATACCAGTGGCATAGCTTCCAGCATCACAGCAACATACACGCCACCACAGTATGACAAACTGACAGAAAAGTAAGTGGCAAACATGTTATCAGAAAGGACTAGTCCCTGGAGAAGGACAAAATACAGGGTCAGTGAAAAAGAGGAAGACTCTCACTGAGATGATTGACCAGTGGCTGCAACACTGGGCTTAAACATAGCAACAATTGTGAGGATGGCACAGGACCGAGCAATGTTTCGTTCTGTTGTACACAGGGTCGCTATGAGTCAGAACTGAGCAGCACCTAAAACAACAATCTTCAAGGAAGCAGACTGCCATGTCTTTCTCCCATGGAGCAGCTGGTGGGTTCGAACTGCTGACCTTTTGGTTAGGAGCCAAATGTTTAACCACTGCACCACCAGGGCTCCCTATTAGAATCTTTTATTTCAAGATAAGTAAGACATGATGGACATTGGAGCATACAAACCTGAAAGACAAATGGGCTAAAGGTTAAGTGGAGTAATAATATATTAGTAGAGCATTTGACCATTTTTAAAGCAATTTTATATAAAGCATTTTTTTCATTACAAAAACCCAATTGAGTAGTCAGAAAATAAAGTATCTTTTTTCCCAACTGAGTACTTTGTGATTCACAAAGGTTAATGACATGCCAGTGTCACACAGCTGGGATAACAATCTAGAGTTGTAACTCCAAACCTAGTGGGATTTGTTGTTATTTTGTTTTTTAACTGTTACACCATCTTCTGCCTAGGTCATGGGTTCTTGGCCTTTATTAGGTCACAAGCACAAATCTGTAAGAAACTGGTTAAGTTACTGCCTCCCTAGCTATGTACAACAGAATGAAACACTGCCTGGTCCTGCAGTGTCCTCACAATCGTTGTTATGCTTGAGCCCATTGTTGGAGCCACTGTGTCGGTCCATCTTGTTGAGGGTTGTCTTAGTCATCTAATACTGCTATAACAGAAATACCACAAGTGGATGGCTTTAACAAAGAGAAATGTGTTCTCTCACAGTCTCGTAGGCTACGAGTTCAAATTCAGAGCATCAGCTCCAGGTGAAGGCTTTCTCCTCTCTGTCAGCTCTGGAGGAAGGCCTTGTCATCAGTCTTCCCTCAGTTGGGGAGCTTCTCAGCACAGGGAACCCATGTCCAAAGGACTTGCTATGCTCCCGGTGCTTCTTGGTGGTGTGAGGTGCCCCTGTATCTCTGCTCACTTCTGTCTTTTATATGTCAAAAAAGATTGGCATCAGACAATCTAATCTTGTAGATCTCATCAACATAACTCTTACTGATGCACTCATTAGCATCAGAGTCCTAGGACTTACAAAACACAGGAAAATCACATCAGGTGACAGAATGGTGGACAGTCACACAATACTGAGAATCATGGCCTAGCCAAGTCAACAGATAATTTTGGGGGACACAATTCAGTCCATGACAAGGGTCTTCCTCTTCTTCGCTAGCCTTCTACTTTACCAAGCATAATGTCCCTCCCCACGGATTGGGCCCTCCTGATAACATGTCCAAATTACATGAAAGTCTTACTGTCCTTGCTTCTAAGGAGCATTCTGGCTGTACTTCTTCCAAGACAGATTTCTTCATTCTTCTGCCAGTCCATGGTACATGCAGCATTCTTCATCAACACCATAATTCAAAGGCATCAATTCTTCTTCACTGTTCTTTTTTCATTGTCCAGCTGTTGCATGCATATAGGCGATTGAAAACACCATGGCTTGGGTCATGCACACCTTAGTCCTCAAAGTGACATCTTTCCTTTTTAACACATTAAAGAGATCTTTTGCAGCAGATTTGCCCAATGCAATGAGCCTTTTGATTTCTTGACTGCTGCTTCCCATGGGTGTTCATTGTGGATCCAAGTAAAATGAAATCCTTGACAACTTCAGTCTTTTCTCCGTTTATCACAATGTTGCTTATTGGTCCAGTTGTGAGGACTTTTCTTTATGTTGGGGTGCAGTCCAACTGAAGTCTTTGTTCTTTATCAGTGAGTGCTTCAAGTCCTCTTCACTTCCAGCAGGCAAGGTTGCATCATCTGCATATGGCAAGTTGTTAATAAGCCTTCCTCCAGTCCTGATGCCGCATGCTGCTTCACTTAATCCAGCTTCTCAGATTATTTGCTCAGCATACAGACTGAATAAGTATTATGAAAGAATACAACCCTGACACCTTTCCTGATTTTAAGCCACATAGTATCCCTTTGTTCTTTGCAACGACTGCCTCTTGGTCTACGTACAGGTTCTGCATGAGCACAATTAAATGTTCTAGAATTCTCATTCATCGCAATAATTTGTTTATGATCCACACAGTCAAATGCCTTTGCAGAGTCAATAAAACACAGGTAAACATCCTTCTGCTATTCTCTGCTTTCAGCCAAGGTCTGTCTGACATCAACAATGATATCCCTCATTCCATGTCCTCTTCTGAATCCACCTTGAATTTCTGGCAGTTCCCTGTGGGTGTACTGCTGCAACCTCTTTTGAATCTCCAGCAAAATTTTACTTGTGATATTAATAATATTGTTTGATAATTTCCGCACCCTGTTGGATCACCTTTTTTTGGAATGGGCACAAATATGAATCTCTTCTAATCCGTTGGTTGGTAGCTGTCTTCCAAATTTCTTGGTACAAATGAGTGAGCACCTCTAGCACTGTATCCATTTGGTGAGACATCTCAATTGGTATTCTGTCAATTCCTGGAGACTTGTTTATTGCCAATTCCTTCGGTGCAGCTTGGACTTCTTCCTTCAGTACCAGCAGTCCTTGATCATATGCTGCCTCCAAAATGGTTGAATGTCAACCAATTCTTTTTGGTACAGTGATTGTGTATTCCTTACATCTTCTTTCGATGCTTCCTGAGTAGTTTAATATTTTCCCCCATAGAATCCTTCAATATCGCAACTCGAGGATTGAATTTTTTCTTCAGTTCTTTCAGCTTAAGAAATGCTAAGTGTGTTCTTCCCTTTTGATTTTCTAACTCTAGGTCTTTGCATATTTTGTTATAATATTTTACTTTGTCTTCTCAAGCCGCCCTTTGGAATCTTCTGTTCAGCAATTTTACTTCATCATTTCTTCCTTTTGCATTAGCTACTCTGTGTTCAAGACGAAGTTTCAGAGTCTCTTCTGACATCCTTTTTGGTCTTTTCTTTCCTTCCTTCCTTTTTTTTTTTTTAATGACCTTTTGTTTTCTTCACATATGATGTCCTTTAATGTCATTCCACAACTCATGTGGTCTTTGGTCATTACCATTTAATGAATCAAATCTATTCTTGAGATGGTCTCTAAATTCAGGTGGGATATACTCATTGAGCTCATAGAGTTAGCACAGTCATTTTACAAATAGGTCAGATGCCTCTGTTTTGATTTTATCCTTTATCATTCCCCCCCCTTTTGGTCAAGGATTTCGAAGAACATAGTTTGATCACACAGGCATGCTGTCTTCTGCCATGGGCTTTAAATTGTCCTTAATGGATGCATGAACCAGTAAGTATTTAAGTCCCTAGACGTTACATGATCGAAGTGACTGGATATCACTACATATTTTTACCTTGCTATATGGGAGTTCCCATCTTCAGGGCGAGCTGATCTCATGTCGCCTTCAAAGGAGTAACTCATCTTCTGCAAGGTTTTTCTGGCAGTGGAGCAGCTTCAATTTTCTTCACCATACTATTGCTTAGCAGCCATCTTCAGTGACCTTGGTTGGTGTGGGAAATGGATAAGGTGTGCCCAAATTGGAGGAACAGTCTGATCTATTTTCAAATACTAATCTAAGTCATGAAGCTTCTCTAGCTTGGGTTCTCAAATGTATTTTTGATATACGTAATTCTCTGAGCATGCGATGAAGTGGAGTTTCCAGTTCCTATAGCAGATGCACATCTTATAACATGTTTTATAACTCCAGTAATAAGAATTATTATGTATATAATCAAGCCAGATTGCAACAGGGACTGTAACCAAGAACCTGCACTATTAGGCAGCCAACTGAAGATATTAAAGAAGGATGGTAAAATTATAGGAAGTCTAGAAAGTAATCAAACAGCTTTTTGGTGAATCTTAGCAATATCTTGTTTAACTTTTCCAGTGGTGTTAATCCAAGAGCAATAGGAGGTGTTAGCAGTAGCACAAACCCCTCTTTGCTGGGCTAGTAAAAAAATCTAAAGCCCCCAACGATTCCACAAGAAAACTACTGGAACTAATAGGAAGATTCAGCAGAGTAACAGGGTACAAGATCAATATACAAAATCATTTGGATTCCTATACACCAACAAAGAAAACTCTGAAAAGGAAATCAAGAAAACAATATCACTTATAATCGCCCCTAAAAAGATAAAATACTTAGGAATAAATCTATCTAAGGACATAAAAGACCCATACAAAGAAAACTACAAAACACTTTCAAGAAACCAAGAGACTTACATAAGTGGAAAAATATACCATGCTCATGGATAGGAAGGCTCGACATTGTGAAAATGTCAGTTCTACCCAAAGTAATTTACAGATATAATGCAATCCCAATCCAAATACCAATAGCATCCTTTATTGACATGTTAAAACTAATCACCAACTTTATATGGAAAGGAAGGAAGCCCTGGATAAGCAAAAAAAAAGGAACAAAGTAGGAAGCCTCACACTACCTGATCTCAGAACCTACTATACTGCCATGGTAGTCAAAACAGCCTGGTAGTGGTACAGTGACAGACAATAGACAATGGAACAGAAACAAGAACCCAGAGGTAAATCCATACACCTATGGTCAGCTGATCTTTGACAAAGGACCAAAGCCCATTATATGGGGAAAAGACAGTCTTGAATGTCCATCTGCAAAAAAATGAAACAGGACCCATACCTTACACCATACATAAAAACTAAAAATGGATCAAAGATCTAAATATAAAACCTAAAACAATAAAGATCATGGAAGTAAAAATAGGGACACTAGGGACCCTAATACATGGCATGAGCAGAATACAAATCATAACAATGCACAAACACCAGAAATGAAACTAGATGACCGGAAGTTCCTAAAAATTAAACAATTATGCACATCAAAAGATTTCACCAAAAGAGTATAAAGTGGACCTACAGACTGTGAGAAATTTTTTGGCTACAGCATAGCTGACAAAGGTCTAATCTCTAAAATTTATGGAGTATTTCAACACCTCAACAACAAAAAGACAATCCAACTTAAAAACGGGCAAAGGGTATGAACAGACACTTCACCAAAGAAGACATTCAAAGGGCTAACAGACACACGTGATCATTAGCCATTAAAGAAACGTAAATCAAAACTACAGTGAGATACCATCTCACCCCAACATTACTGGCACTAATCAAAAATAAATAAGTATTGGAGAGGTTGCGGGGAGATTGGAACTCTTATGCACTGCTGGTGGGAATGTAAAATGGTGCAACCACTATGGAAAATGATATGACGCCTCCTTAAAAAGCTAGAAACAGAAATACCATAGGATCCAGCAATCTCACTCCTAGGGAGTATATTCCAGAGAAACAAGAACCATTACACTAATAGACATATGCACACCCACGTCCATTGCAGCATTATTCACAATAGCAAAAAGATGGAAACAGCCTAAGTGCCCATCAACAGATGGGTGAATAAACAAACTATGGTACATACACACAATGGATTACTACGCAACCATAAAGAACAATGATGAATCTGTGAAACATCTCACAGCATGCATGAATCTGGAGGGCATTATGTTGAGTGACATAAGTGGATCACAAAAGGATAAATATTGTTTGAGACCATTATTATAAAAGCCCAAAAAAAGATGCACACATATTAAAAAGCAATCTTTGATGGCTACAAGGGATAGGAGGTGTAGGGAGGAGAGGGGAAATCACTAACTAGATAGTAGAAAAGTGTTCTCTTCAGAGAAGGAACAAACGACATGTAAGATGGGGCAAGTCAGCATAACTTGACCAAAACAAAGTCATAAAAGCTTCCTAGGCACATGCATATACCTTGAGGGACTGAGTTACTGTGGAACTGAGGCCTGGGGACCATTGTCTCGGGAAAGTAGGTCGATTGACATAACATAGTTCATAAAGAAAACGTTCTACATCCTACTTTGGTGAGTGGCATCTGGGGTTTTAAAAGCTTGCAAGCAGCCATCTAAAATACATCTATTGGTCATATCCCATCCAGAGCAAAGAAGAATGAAGAAAACCAAAGACGCAAGGAAAATATAAGACTAAAGGACTGAAGGACCACATGAACCAGAGCCTCCACCACCTTGAGCCCAGAAGAACTAGATGGTGCCCAGATACCACCACCGACTGCTCTGACAGAGATCATGACAGGAGTCCCAGACAGAACAGGATAAAAATATAGAAAAGGATTCAAATTCAGGAGGAAAAGACTAGGCTTACTGGTCTACCAGAGACTGGAGGAACCCCTGAGTCTATGGCCCCCCAGACACTCCGTTAACTCAGAACTGAAACCAGTCCTGAAGCCCACTTTTCAGACAAAAATTAGGCCTATAAAACAATACCACATACGAGAAACATGCTTCTTAGTTCAATCAAATATGTGAGTCCAAATGGGCAACTCCTGCCCAAAAGCAAGACGAGAAGGCAGGAAGGAACAGGAACTGGACAAATGGACACAGGGAAGCCTGGGGTGGAAAAAGGGAGAATACTGTCACATCGTGGAGACTGCAACCAATGTCACAATATGTGTCACAATGTTTGAATGAGAAACTAACTTGAGCTATAAACTTTCACCTAAAGCACAGTAAAATAAAATTTTTTAAAAGTATGCAAGAACAAATGGGTAACACCTGCTCAAAAGCCAAGACGAGAAGGCAGGAAGGGACAGGAAAACTGGACGAATGAACATGGGAAACCTGTGCTGGAAAGGGAAAGGAGGAGAGTGTTGACACAAATTCGGAGATTGCAACCAATGTCTCAAAATAATTTTGTATAAATTTTTAAACGAGAAACTAATTTGTCCTGTAAATTTTCACCTAAAGCATAATAAAAGATAAATAAAAATTAAAGCTATTTGATAATTAAGTACGGCTTTTTTTTTTTTTTTAGCCACTGAATTAAGGGGTTGGTGTGCCGCCATTCTATCTTCAATTTTGTCAGCTGTTTGAGCTATGGGAGCTGACAGTTTACAAACAGACTTTTAATTCCATTGTGCCAAACCAAGGAATAGTTGCCAGCAAAATTAGACCAGTCCCATCCAGGGTAGTCAACTATAGGATTGCTGGGCTAAAGAAATTGAATTTTAAATCACTGGTCTAATGTACACTTTTATTATGGGTGTAAATATTTAGAGGATCTCCCAAGGTTCTCAATATATAAACCAACCCAAAAAACTAAACCCGTTGCCATTGAGTCGATTCCAACTCATAGTGAGCCTGTAGGACAGAGTAGACCTGCCCATAGGGTTTCTATGGAGGCTGATGAATTCAAACTGCCAAACTTTTGGTTAGCAGCCCAGCTGTTAACCACTGCGCCACCAGGGCTCCTCTCAATGTACATTGAACTTTTATTCTCCAGCTATCTAAGCATGGTGTGGCCTATGCATAAAGAAAATCTTTAGGGTAGGGGTCATCTACAGTGAAACTCCACAAAGGAATAAGTAATCATGGGGGCACACTGGGCCTGCTTAAAATCCGAGGAGGCAGGGATAGATAAATTTGCATTTACCAGCCAGGTTTCTATGTGGACATTACTATAAACTGATAACATTTCAAAGTTTAATTCCCACTGGGTATAGTTTTGTGAACATGGATTATCACAATGTTTAATAGTTGTATTCCATGTCTTAAAGTAATTATTATACCAACTAGAATATATAATCGGGCTTTGTTAGGGTATTGTTTAACAAAGGGGTATTGCCCAATATAATTTTGGTTTCTGCATTTAATTTTGGAATTTACCTCTTTAGGTCCAGCACAATCGTATGGGATAAACGAAACAATAGGATCATCATAAAAATATAACAAGTAATTCCATAAATATTTAGGCAAAATGCATACTCCAACTACTAACAGAATGAGTCCTAGTACTTCCAAAGCTTGTATAGAAAACGGAAAAGATCAAGAAGGGTTAGGCTAAGTTTTGCCAAGCTCAACTTCACTTGATTTATCTTTCTTAAGAAATTGGACTTTGAAATTTTTGAAGAGAAATTTGAAGAAGACCCTAATTTTATTCTCATTTCCTTTATTCCCTCCTTTATATGCTGCTAATAATTCTACCTGTTGCCGTCAAGTCAATTCCGACTAATAGTGACCCTATAGGGCAGAGTAGAACTGCCCCATACAGTTTCCAAGAAGCACCTGGTGGATTCTAACTGCCGACATTTTTGGTCACCAGCCATAGCTCTTAACCACTATGCCAACACCAGTGCTAATAATTCTAGATGAAAACAATTAGTTAAAAATTACTCATCTATGAATCTTATAGAATAAGGCAACTTCAAAGGCTGTAAGTGTTGGAGGGTTAACGACATCTGTTGCTGTTGTTAGGTACCATTCAGTTGGTTCTGACTCATAGCGACCCTACGTACAAGAGAATGAAACACTGTCTAGTCCTGCACCATCCGCACAGCCATTGCTGTGTTTGAGCCCATTGTTGCAGCCACTGTGCCAATCCATCTGGTTGAGGGTCTTCCTCTCTCTCCCTGACCCTCTACAAAGCATAACATCCTTCCCCAGGGACTAGTCCCTCCTGATAACATGTTCAAAGTACGTGAGATGAAGCCTTGCCATTCTCCCTTCTAAAGGGGATTCTGGCTGCACTTCCAAGATAGATTTGTTCATTCTTTTGGCAGTCCATGGTGTATTCAATATTCTTCGCCAACACCATAATTCAGGTGCATTGATTCTTCTTCAGTCTTCTTTATTCATTGCCCAGCTTTCACATGCATATGAGGCGATTGAAAACACCATGGCTTGCATCAGGTACACCTTAGTCCCAAAGTGCTTTTAAACACTTTGAAGAGGTCTTTTACAGCAGATTTGTCCAATGCAATACATTCTTTGATTTCTCGACTGGTGCTTCCTTCCATTGTCATTGATTGTTGATACAAGTAAAATGAAATTCTTGACAACTTGAATATTTTCTCCATTTGTCATGATGTTGCTTATTGGTCCAGTTGTGAGGATTTTTGTTTTCTTTATGTTGAAGTGTAATCCATACTGAAGGCTGTAGTCTTTGATCTTCATCAGTAAGTGCTTCAGGTCCTCTTTCAGCAAGCAAGGTTGTGTCATCTGCAAATCGCAGGTTGTTAATGAATCTTCCGCCAATCCTGATACCACATCCTTCGTCATATAGTCCAGCTTCTCGGATTTTTTGCTCAGCATACAGACTGAATAAGTGTTGTGAAAGGATACGACCCTGATGCACCCAAAAGCCGAGTCGATTCCAACTCATAGCGACCCTATGGGACACCTTGCCTGATTTTAAACCACACAGTATCCCCTTTTTCTGTTCAAATGAATGCCTCTTGGTCTATGTAGAGGTTCCCCATGAGCACAATTAAGTGTTCTGGAATTCCCATTCCTCACAATGTTATCCATAATTTGTTATGATCACATATTCTAATGCCTTTGCATAATCAATAAAACACAGGTAAACATCTTTCTGGTATGCTTGCTTTCAGCCAAGATTCATCTGACATCAGCAACGATACCCCTTATTCCACATCTTCTTCTGAATCCGGCTTAAATTTCTGGCAGTTCCCTGTCAATGCGGTGCTGCAACCACTTTTGAATAATCTTCAGCAAAATTTTACTTGTGTGTGGTATTAATGATACTGTTCGATAATTTCTGCATTCTGTTAGATCACCTTTCTTTGGAATGGGCACAAATATGGATCTCTTCCAGTCTGCTGGCCAGGTAGCTGTCTTCCAAATTTCTTGGCATAGACAAGCAAGCACCTCCAGCACTGCATCCGTTTGTTGAAACATGTCAATTGGTATTCCGTCAATTCCTGGAGACTTATCGCCAAAGCCTCCAGTGCAGCTTGGACTTCCTCCTTCAGTACCATCAGTTCTTGATCATATGCTGCCCTCTGAAGTGGTACTGTGTCCCTTCCATCTTCTTTTGATGCTTCCTGCATTGTTCAGTATTTTGCCTATGGAATCCTTCAATATTGCAACTCGAGGCTTGAATTTTTCTTCATTTCTTTCAGCTTGAGTAATGCTCAATATGTTCTTCCCTTTTGATTTTCTAGTTCTAGGTCTTTGCACATTTTATCATAGTACTTTACTTTGTGAATACTTTACATCTAGTGGGGGACATAAAAAATTAACATCATGGAGGGAAATTTCTCAATACAGGAATAAAACCAAAACCAAAGCCACTGCCGTCGATTCCGACTCATAGCGACCCCATAGGACAGAGTAGAACTGCTGCATAGTTTCCAAGGAGCACCTGGCGGATTCGAACTGCCGACCTCTTCTTTAGCAGCCGTAGCACTTAACCACTACACCACCAGGGTTTCCCAATATGGGAATAAGCCGATTTAAATGTAATTCTGTACGGATCACCTACGCCAATAGATTTGGAAGTTTAAGGACTTTAATAACCTCTGTATGCTTGGGAAAGGAGTGGATGTAAGTCAGAAAATTACAGGTGGCAAATTACTAATCTATAAATCCTCGCTGATAAAACAGTGCAACTTTAAAATTTTTAAGTATTATATAAAGAGTAACTACTTCAGGGGTTTCTATATAGCATATCTTACTAGGGTAGAACACTAACCTGGTGAAAGATAATTAAGATAAATAAGAAAGTAAAGATTATAAAGCACAGTCCAAAAATCTTAGATGCTTGTATGAAGTCTTGTTCAGTGATCTTGGGCAGAACTGTTGCTTCTGTCACAGTTGTCTGCTTCTGTCTACTGTAGTGGGTGAATTTCAGTTTGAGTTCTTTAGTTGGCTGGACAGTTCAACCAGGAGCCACAGTCTTCTTTACTTGGGAGAAACCCAAAAACCAAACCCATTGCCATCAAGTCAGAGTCATAGCAACCATAGAGGACAGAGTAGAACTGCCCCATAGAGTTTCCAAGAAGCGCCTGGTGGATTTGAACAGCTGATCTTTTGGTTAGCAGCTGTACCATTTAACCACTACACTACCAGGGTTTCCTTAACTGGGAGAGGTATATCTAATTCTTAACTCTATTATTCAGTAGTATAAGGGTAAGTAAAAAGAACTACATATAGTTCTTTCCAGCAAGGCTCCAGGGAATCTTTTATCTGATGTTTTTCCTAATATACATGGAGCCCTGGTGGCACAGTAGTTAAGCATTCGGCTGATAACCAAAAGCTTGGCAGCTGAAATCCACCAGCCACTCTTTGGAAACTCTAGGGGGCAGTTCTATTCTGTTCTATAGGGTCGCTACGAGTTGGAATCGACAGCAATGAGTTTGTTTTTTTTTAATGGTCCCTTGGAATAATATCAAGCAGATTTTGGGATTTTTCAATTGTCAAAGACTCTTTTAACCTGTGAAAGCATTCCTTAGAGTATTGAATGAAAGCTTAACAATATTAGAGTTGGTATAGGTAATACAAAGGGGGGGCATTTGGTTTTGAAGAACTACTTCTTTCGACCATAGTTATTTCATATTTATTTTTTGGAGACTGTTGAATTTCTGAATATATTTTAATGAGAACTTTGACATGAGCCATGTTTTTTAATTCATAGGATATTCTGTAACCACAGTGTTATTAGTTCCTGAAATAGCTGATTATTACATTAAAAAGGAAAGATGTTCTATCTAGAAAACAGAACATCATATATGAGTGACGTTCTTGTATAAATCTTACAGCGATCTTTTTAGTTTACTTTGTTTTATGGAGCCAGTTTTGTTTTCATGTTATTTTGGATCAGGACCAACTTGGATAGCCCTGTCAATTCCTACAGAAGAGCTCTAAAAATCCCGATTCAGTCCAATGGCATTTATATCCAAAATCTTATAGTCCTTTTAGTGAGTCTGATATAGTCCATTTTTGTTGTGTTTTCAGCAAATCAGTAAAATAAAACTTACCTGTGAATGGCGAACTTAAAACATGGCTATGGCTAGCTTATAGTAATTTTTTAAAAGTGAAAAGACTTGATGGTCATTAACTACAAAAGGATGCAAAGTTAAAGCAAGTCAAATAAAAACTTTAGAGGAAAATATCCTTAAACATAATAACTAACCTCATCTTTAAAGAGGGTATACCAAGAATAATAAAAACTACATAGGTGAAACCACTGGCTTTGATGATGCTAGGTTTTAATAGAAATAATGTTGTGACCAAGTCAGTAATTGAAAGGATAATATAATTATGATATTTTAGAATGAGCCTATTGTCCAATACCAGGTAAAAAACATAAAAGAAAACATTAACACATAAAATTTTAACCAAAGAAAATTTGGCATTTCTCTTTATTTGGTAACATGTTTTATGTAACTTATGTTAAATAAACCTTTTTATCACTTTTTTCTTTATGAAACAGAAAAAAAATCTTTTGTGGCTTTTTATGACATTTCAAAGTTGTCAGGAGTTTTTTATAGGCTATTGAGAAACAATATTTGAATTATTTAATTAAAGATCTTAAAGTCTTAGTTTTTCCAAAGCCATGTGGCTTGGTTTTTGATTGATTTAATAATTTATTCTGTTGAACCTCTGCTTCTGAGGCAGATTGCATAAAAAAAATAAAACTCTCAAGTTTTAAAGAAAATTTTATCTTAACAGTGAGAAACCAAATCCTTAGCTTATATGTTATTTAATATTAAAGCTCTTTAAAATCTTATAAGTCAACTTATTAAACTTTTAGCCATAGTGAATAAGAACTTCATTCATACCGAATAAATTTTCTTTTTTAATGAACCTGTTAAATTTCTTGTAAAAACAAACATACTTTTTTCCTATGGCATAAAAAGTAAGAGTCTATAAACTTTAATTATAGTGAACATCCACCAACCCAACTTAATATTAGTAAGTTAATGTGAACATTTCTGGAAATTAGTTTAAATCTATATATTTTAAAAACACAATCACTGTTGAAATAAAGTTTGTCTAAACTCTATATCTCCATTTAAATTTTTAACCTTTTGTTTAAAAACAGGTTTTTTATTTGGTTGGAAAGGGTCTTTGGCTGACTGTCTACATGAACAACAAAAACTTATCTGAAGCAGAACTAATTTTTGTCTGGATGTCTTATCCTCATAGGGGCTTCCTTTGTATGTTAGTCTGAGGGTTGTTAGTGGCCAGGCTGAATGACCAGGCTGTTAGCTACAGCATATGTTATAGTTTCTATGTGCTTAAGACCGTAATTGCAGCAATTTTAGTCAAGGCTTGGAGGCAAAAGTTTACAAAGGCGTACATTAATATATTACATCACTACCATAAAAGGGTTTGTCATGTTTTTGAAGGCATTTATCTATAGTTGGCGACGTAGTGGTTAAGTGCTATGGCTGCTAATCAAGAGGTTGGCAGTTCGAACCCACCAAGCGCTCCTTGGAATCTCTATGGGGCACTTCTACTCTGTCCGATAGGGTTGCTATGCATCGGAATCAACTCGGAGGCAGTGGGTTTGGTTTGGGCAAAGGTTTCAATAATGGTTACTTCAGACTCAAGAGTTTTCTTTATCTTGGTGTCAGCTGTTATAAAAATCACAGTCACTTGTGTAATTGTATGGAAAAGCCTGAGACAAATTTTTTTCATTTCTGAAAGTCAGAAGATGTAGGCAAAGCCCTGAGTCATTTGTGAAGCTATGCCTTCACCTTTCAATTGCAAGTAGCATGAGTTCAGTCTGGTCACCTGGTAACACAGACGTGGTCAGTGCACTTTTCAAATAGACCAATTTATCTTAAAGCTTCTCAGAGTAGCTGCCAAATTTTTTTTTTAGATTATAAGGCAGGCGAAACAGTTTTATGAAAAAAAAAAAACAGTAATTGTCAGCTATGGCTTTTAATTTGATACAAGACAGATACGCAGACACAATTTTTTAGACTACAGCAAGTTAAAATGAAACATAAAAACTACATAATTTATTGGTCTGTGATGTCAGATAACCTGAAAAACCTGCAAATTAAAGAAAAAATGCATACAGAGAAAAATAAAAAGTGGTTGGGAGAAATATTACTTTCGATCTCTCATCCCTTAAAGTGAGCTCCACAATGCCAAATTGTGAGGTGCAACCTCAAATGTGCAGCAGACCAGGGTCAAACAGACTTTAACCCAAACTTGCAAGGGGCGGGGAGTGACTGTGCATTGAAACCTGAAACCTGAATGCATGCTGTAACTTGAAAGTGCACTAGGAAAGAGAAAGCAAGCTCAAACTTAATGGGCTGAAACTTTGATCTCCCCATAGCAACAGCCCCACCAAACGGAATTTGGTGAAGAACTCGTCAGAATGTTCAGAGTGAACCAAAAATGAAAGTAAAGACAGATCCTCAATAAAAGTCACAGAGCTCTATGCAATGAAGGCGGAGCTCAGGTTTAAGAGACTTTACCTTAGATGACCTCTGGGAATCTGGGGAGGCAGTGAGCCAAAAGGATCTGCTGACCAGGCCCCTGTTCTCAAAGCCACTGGGTTGTAGAAGGCAGGATGGCTTAGAAATCCCACTTCTGACACTAAATGTCATAAAGCAAAATCACAAAGACTGGCTAAAATTGAAAGTTTTAATCGAGGGAATAGAGACAGCTGAAGCACAAAAAAAAACACTGCAATGGAGAAACATGTAGTCCCAGCAAATGGAACACATGAACCCAAGGGGGAGCAATTGCGGGCACATGTTTATAGGGCTAGAGGAAGTACAAAACACAATATTGTGATTGGTTTACAGTAACTAAGGTCAGTCAAAACTGAGATAAAGTAAAGCATAATTTTTGGTATTACTGGTTACATGAATACATTGATTGGCTAAAAGATATTAATGAAAGACATGGTTCCATGTTGGTCACAAAGCAATGGCATGATGAAAATTTTCAGGAATGGTTTAACAATTATCTTGCTCAGAGCATTAGATCTTCGGAGGACAGTGGAAACAAAAAAGAGTCCATGATGCAATACCTAGCCCAGTGTGTCAGAAACCAGAGGAGACTGAAATCAAAGAATAGCCACAAGGTAGGCACATTCTTTAGCCTGACCACAAAGACACTCATTTCCTTAATGATAATGGATTGATTCCTAGAGTCTGGGGGAAATACTATATGGAGCTTTTAGAGTTAGGTCGATCATTTTACAAATAGGTCAGATGCCTCTGCTTTGATTTTTATCCCTTATCAGGATTAATGACAGATTAACTTTGAGAAATAGCAAAGAACCATATTGCAGAGCCTTGAACAAGCTAAAACATGTCAACTTTAAGTCTGTGAAGTTTTTGTCGTTGTTAGCTACCATTGAATCAGCTCTGACTCATGGCAACCCATGAACAATAGAACAAAATATTGCCCAGTCCTGCACCATCTTCACAATAATTGGTATGCTTAAATCCACTAGCCACTGTATTTTGAGTACACTCTAACATAGGGGGTTCATCACCCTCCAGCATTACTCTGGAGAGTATTTTGTTGTGATTCATATGGTTTGCACTGGCTAATTTTCACAAGTAGATTGCCAGACCTTTCTTCCTAGTCTGAATCTGGAAGCTCTGCCAAAACCTGCCCACCACAGGTGACCCTGCTGATATTTGAAATACCTGTGGCCTACCTTCCAGCATCACGGCAACACACAAGCCACCACAGTATGACAAACTGACAGACTAGTGGTGGCTGTGACCCTTAGGGTGCCATGTACAAAATGACATTTTAAAAAGATTCATCTGACAGTAGTATGAATGATGCATTATAATGGAAAAGACTGGAAATCCTCAAAGACCAGTTGGAAAATCAGTTTGAAGACCATTTTACTGCAATCTAGTAGTGAAATAGATTGGGGTTTGAAAATAACTGGTAGTAACGGACACGGAAAGGAAAGGGCAGAAACAAGAACATTTAAGGAAGAATTGATAGGCCCAGAGGTAGAGGGTCTGCAGGAAAGGACTAAGTGACCCCTCAAGGTTTTGAGTTCTGGAAGATGAACTTGTTTGATAAATATTTATTGTGCACACTCTATGTGGAAGACAGAAACGCGAAGTACAGGGTGTCAAGCTCACACACATACATGCCAAGACCAAGGCCCAGTCCCAACTGCTTCAACCGGTAAGTCACAAATACCCACTTTTAGACTTAGTACTTACATTTAGTTTAGTACTCACACCGACAGCAAAAATAAGCCAAAGGGCTACCTCCCCAAGATTTTTGCACCACACACCAAAAACAATGATGCAAAACAAAAGGGGCCAGATGGCTGCAATGCAACTGTGCTAGGTTTCGAGCTGTGGGATAATCCACGGCTGAGGAGCCAATTCTAGACTGTGGCTAAGAGCTTACATTCTGTAGTTCTTTTTGGGAGTGGGGCAGAAAGCACCATGCCTAATCAGAACCCAGAAGATGATGAGAAACTGTCTCGTAACTCCCTCCCAGAGGAGGTAGGGGGCGAGCGGGAGATGGCCTCATGGCAGCTCCTTACAAGCCTCCCATCCTTTTGTGTTCAGGAGGATCACAGGGCATTCTGCCAAGACCAGGTAAGTTGTAGGTCAAGCTTTTGCATGCGTGGATTGGTGCAAGGTCATCATGGCGCCATGGAGGCCCTGCTCCCCTACACAGTGGAGAGCTGGTTTCGAGACAAAAGAGATAAGCATGGTTTAGATACACGTGTCATCTATGTAACGTGCCTTATATAAATTTTAAGGTTACATTGGGACGTTCCTAGAATTGATCTATAACCAAGTCGATACAGGAACCTGGGCAGAAATAAAGGCGTAGATTTGGGAGTCAGTTTCAGAGAGGTGGTGGTATGACTGAGTGTTTGAGTGCCAGTTCCGTAGTCTTGGACTCTGGGATGAGATTCCGTCCCTGTCACTTACTAGGTGTGTGCTCCAGTTACTATGGCTGTGTGACAAATTATCCCAAAACTTAGTGGCTTGGAATAATGACATTTATTTTGCTCCTGAATCTGCAATTTAGTCAGGGCTCAACAGAGACAGTTCCCTTTTGCTCTACTCAGCATCTGCTGGGGCAGCTGGAAGGCTGGGGACGGAAATCACCAGAAAGCCCGCTCCTTCACCTGCCAGGGCTGGCTGTCAGCTGGGACATGGCCAGGACACCTACACAAGGCCTCGCCGGGTGGCTGCTTGGCTTCCTTGCACTCACAACTTTACAGAGGGGTCACAAAGTACCATCCTGAACTTTTTGTGGGAATGGAAGAGTGGCCCATATAGTTTAAGTGGCATCTTCAAATGGGAGGATGTTGAGTCTGTAACTGACATACTGAGAATTTTCAGTGACAGTGAGTGATGAAGAAAAGACTGGAGGAGGGTGGAGTATAAGACAGAACAAAACCCTGGGACATTCAACTTGGGGACTTCACACAGGAGAGGAAAAACTTGGGAAGGTCCTTTTAAGAACGTTGTGTTTTATTCCTACAGGTCAGGTAAGTGGACCTCAAGGAGGCTTATTCAAAGTTTGCAAGTCCCACCACCTCAATCCGCACCTTCCAAAACTCCCGCCCCTCTTCAAACCAGGATAGAATCTGCTCAACAGGGCCCACTGCTCTCCTGGGTGGTTTTTTTTTATTTTTTACTTTATTATAGAAAATTTCAAATAGTACAATAGCAGGAAGAGTAACAAAATGAAGACTTGTGTTCCCGTCACCATTCTACTGATTACCGCATGCGGTTTATTGCTCCATTTACATCCCCCCCACCTTTTCCCTGCCCCCTACCCTGCCTGGAAGGGGGAGGGAGTGCTGCAGTCGTGGCACCTGAAATCTCAACCTCTGGGTGGCAGGGCGGGGCCTGGGCAGCCAGAGTCCCTGAGCAGCAGCGTCCTGCGGTGGGAAGCCTCGTTCATTGCCTCCAGCATGAAAGACAAGTAACATCTACACCCACTGCAATGCAAGAATGCTCACCAGTCATCAAACACCTTTTACTGCATTCAAAGCTTCTGCCAGCTTTGGTCCGTGCGTTTCTCACGGGTTTCAAAAGACCCTTGCCTACAACCCTGATTATCTCTTTAAAGAAACAACTCTAAAATATAAGCTCAAGAAATAACAGCTCAAATACTTATTCATAATCAATGAGAATCAATAGTGAGGTGGGAATAAGATTAACGAATCAGTGTTATAGATCACAGATCCATTTCAGAGTAATTAGAACAGGGAAAATGGCCGATCAGTCAAGAATACAAAAACTTGACCCTGACCTTATTACAACAGAGGAACTGAGACAGTCCCTGATACTTGGGCCTAGGGTAGTACTTTATGTTTGTGCTTCTGGAACTTTCTGACACATCCCCAGAGTACCAGGGTTTTCTCCACACACGCCCTACAAGGCATTGCCTCCATGGACGGCAAGAGTGGTGAGCGGACTCATCCTCTGCCTTCTGCAAAATGAGAAGTCGGATGAATACAAAGGTTCCTCCAACTCCAGGATTCTCGAGTTGTGCAGCAGCCCTGCAAGGCGGGGTCTTGTGAGGTCTGACCCTTACAGACAGAGAATGCTTCCAAGACAGCAAGGGATCGTCCTCAATCTCCATCCCCGGGGCATCGTGCACAGAGCTCTGCCCTGGCTACCTGCTGGCCTCTCTTAGAAGCAGAGGGACTCACGCTTTCATACCCCTTATACCCGAGCCTCAAGCCTGCGAAAGAAGAGCCAGTAGGTGCCCTCATTTGCGCAGAGAGCCACAGCAGAGCCGTGGGTTCATCTTTGGCATTCTCACCCTTTAAGAAGCCCAGCTTCAGACAAGTTTGAACTGGCTTCAGACCAGGTTTTTGTTTCGGAAGAACAGTGACGACATCTCACTTTCCTAAGCAGAGAACGGAGCCCTGGTGGCGCAGTGGTTAAGAGCCATGGCTGCTAACCAAAAGGCCGGCAGTACGAATCCACCAGCCACTCCTTGGAAACGCTATGGGTGCAGTTCTACTCTTTCCTATAGGGTCGCTATGAATCAGAATTGACTCAGCAGGTTTTAAGCAGAGAAGAATCATCAAAGAACTTTTCTTCCAAGCAGCAAAGGAAGAAAACTTTTGGCAACCACATATCGCATATCAGGGATGTCTGCACTACAAAGATTCTGTCAAGGAATTGAAAATCCTTATTGGGAGATGACAGATCAGCACATCTGTCAGGAATAGCGGGCGCTCTGAGCCTGACTCGAGTGCCCTGGAATGCCATTCTGAAGCCTGAGAGGTGTTAAATCCTCAAATATCCGTATGGCAAGGTCTTGGGGTCTCGACTTCCCCAACGGTAACCTCTTTTTTCATATTACAAGGAGCTTGACCAGAGCTCCTCTTTTGGGAAAGCCCCAAGCTGGACTTATTTCCCCACAAGAGCTTAAATCTCCCACTGTGGGGATGAGAACTTACCTCCTGACAACATCAGGACATAAGGAGCTTGGGGAAATTCCAGACGTCCACTCACTCCTGCCACTCAGTGGACTGGGGTTATCGTCACTGCACAGAAAACACTACAGGGAAAACGGCCCCTTGTCTGATCTCTTTAGCTTGCCCCCTCCTTGGTGCTTAAAGGCTTGCTGACCTCCAGCTTGGCCAATCTGCACATCTGGAGGTAGCTCCAACAAGGACGACAGCCATAGAGAATAGGGCCGGTGACAGGTCTCTGACGCCATCTAGGGGCCAGCGTTGGATATGCAGCCCATGGCCAGGGACAAACAGGAATGTTCCTGTTTCCCAGGGTCTGTCAGGCCCTTTTGGCTATGGGTCATCACCCCAGCAGGTGACCTAGTACGGTCCCTTAGGCAGCCACACCCGGCCTGTCTACACGATAGCAGGCTTCAGATTTCAGGCCTAGCTGTCCGCTTGACTATACTAGTCACAGTGGTATCCATACCAGCCAGTCCAATAGCTCACAATCCTGGGAGGTGGGTTATTGGTAAGAAGGCAAGATGATCTACCACTTTTGTTAACCCGGGTCAGGGTAGAAGTGTGGTTTGCTCTTGCCCAGTGGTGGTCCTTGCTCCTGTAATCTAGGCTGTGGGAACAAAGGCCACCAGCAAGGCTCCATGGCTGTAGCCACAGCATCCCTCCTGAGATGCCTTTCGTACACACTTGGGATCAAGGGGCAGGGGTTCTGGCCAAACCTGGGCACGGGTCACTTTGATCTTGAATCACAAGACAAGTCTAAAACAGGCCAATTTAGATGATGGTTTGAAGTCTTAGACTTAAAAGGTTCCTGTTCGATTAAACATTTAAAACCCATCGAAGGGGTGATGGGGTGAGGATTGGAAGGGAGGCAGGACTGTTTTCCGAGGGAGAAGGAGGACATGTTTCCTTGGGAAACTCTGGCTCTAAGTGGAGACCTGCTGTGATGGTTGCTCTTGAGCACAGAGAATAACCAAAAAAAGAGACCCAGCACCTACTCCAACTCCAACATGTGTGTAGTGGGAGAGTGGGTCCTATTGAAATTTGATGACTTTGGAATTTTTTTTTTAAATATACAGAGTTAAAAATAGCCCTGCAGAGTGTAATCAAACATCAGGATCTGAAGGCTACCCTAAAAAGCAAAAGAGTATGAACCAAGTGGTCTGAGAAAGGCCCTGTAGTGGCTGTAGATTTCTCTAAGGAGGAAAAGGGCACTTATGACTTTACACCCCAAAGCCCTGCCCAGCCGCCCACCAGCCTGGAGATTTACCAGAACGAGTGGGAGGAGTCATCTTGCCCTAAGGCAATGGACCACGAGGCAGAAATGCTTCCTCCCTTATAGCAAGATCACTCACACCGCTTTCACTGGCCAAACCCCTCCCTAGATACCATCTCCCCACCCCCTCACCCCCTCATCCCTCCTACCCTTGGGGACTCTCAGCAAAGTTCTCAAGGAGAGTTCCACCTGCAAGTGCAGCATTTTCTCCAAGTCTTGGGCGCTCCATGGGCTGTCAGCCGAGCATCCCACAGCCCGCCTACTTGGAGAAGCAGATGGAGAGCGTGGCACCAGCGGAGAACACCCAGAAGGCCGGGTACACAGCTTCTGTAAAGTCCACCCTGTACTTATACAGCTGGTGGATCTTGTCAGAGACGGCGAAGAAGATGACAAAGCCACAGTCACAGTTGAGAAGCACGCCGATCCGCGTGGCCTTGGTGAGGGGCAAGGTTTTCTCCACATTGTTGTGCCAGGCTGAGATCTTGGTGTTGAACCACTCCACACACCAGGAGGCACTGTTGCGGCCAAGCCGGCTCTCGGGGCCCTGGCGCTCCATGGAGCCGTAGCAGATGCCCACCCCACAGAAGTTGCTCTTCTGCAGCTCCACCTCCCAGTAGTGGACCCCTCTCTTGTAGCAGTGCAGGCCCAGCACCTGCGAGCAATATGTAAACCTCTGGGGATGTGGCCGGTAATTCTGGGGGGTGTCAGCCACCGAAGCCGTCGTGTAGTTCTCTGACAGAGCTACCTTGTTGTGGGCGGTGTTGAAGTCCAGGATAACTTTAGCAGCATCTGAGAAAGGAGTAATTACAAAGAGCCTAAGTGCTCTCACTTTTAAACCTTTCTCCAATGAATACTATTTGTTCATTTCTTTCATCCATCCATCCATCATCCATCTGTTTAGCCATCATCCATCCATCCATTCTATCAGCCAACCAGCCATTTGTCCACCTATCTATCCATCACTCCAGTCATCTGTCCATCTAGCAGTCATCAATCTGTCCATTCATCTATCCATCATCCACCCATCCATCCATCCACTCTATCAGCCAACCAGCCATTTGTCCACCTATCTATCCATCACTCCAGTCATCTGTCCATCTAGCAGTCATCAATCTGTCCATTCGTCTATCCATCATCCACCCATCCATCCATCCACTCTATCAGCCAACCAGCCATTTGTCCACCTATCTATCCATCACTCCAGTCATTTATCCATCTAGCAGTCATCAATCTGTCCATTCATCCATCCATCATCCATCCATCCATCCATTCTGTCCAGCCGACCTGCCATTTGTCCATCTGTCTATCCATCACTCCAGTCATCTGCCCATCTACCAGCCATTCATCTGTCCATTCATCCATCCAAACCCATGTCCTGAGCACCTTATTCATGCTGGATTCTGTGCAAGATGCACAACCCCAAATCAGAGAGACACAGAGCCTGGCCTCATGAAGTTTATAGTCCAAAAAGAAAAGCAAGTCTGTCAGCAGGTGGCGGCCCAGAGAAAGTCATGAGTTGGGATCAACCAGGGCTGACGGTTAGTCAGACTGGACAGCAAGAGAGGGATTCATAGAAGCGGTTGTGGAGTCTAAGCTGGCTAGGAAGGGAGGTGAAGGATGGCAGGCACTGATGGATGGGAGAAAGGAAGAGTGCATCAAAGTAGAGGACAGCCTGAAAGGAGTAGCTGACCAAACAAGCCAGCAGGACCTGCAGACAGAGCCCAGGACGAGGAGCTGTGCAGAGATACTCACGCTCCAGGAGCTGGGGTCTGGTCATGGCTAAGAAGGTCTCCAGCACCTTAGACTTGGCAGCTGCATTCTGCTGCAAGATGGCAGGTTTGGCTGTAGTGGGGAGAGGAAACAGACAGCTGTTTTCAGAACAAACTCTGAGTGGCAACCCCACTGCCCCTTGTCCACAGGAACTCACCCTCCGGGTCAGTTTGTTCTGGTGCTTTGACGGCGGGAGGCTTGCTTGGTAAGGCACCAGTAGCCCCTGGGGAGGAGGGAGGAGAGAAAAGAGTTGGCAACATGACACAGAGTAACTCAGTGCCCTCTACTCTTTTCAAAGATGATTTACAAGATCCACTTCCACAAATACACACCTGGGTGGCCAAGGCAATGCAGGTGAGCCCAGATAGCCCTACTGTCATCTTTTTCATCTTTATCCTTTATACTGTCCTCCCCTCCAACCTCAGGCCTGCCTGTCATTACAGAATTTCATCCTAAAACGCAGGCCCCATCACAGAACTCGGATAAGAGAGGTCGGCTGTAGCTGCCAGCAATTAATTCCATGCTTGGCTGATCTCGAGAAACAAAAAGATACAGAAATGCGTAACTTACCAGATTTCTTGGCTCTCTTTTCTTCTTCTGAAAAAGAAATTTTCCAGAATTAAGAGAGTTCAAACCACAACACAACGACACTTTCAAAAGACCAGGGCTCAATAGGCAAAATAAATCTATGGTGACCAAAATCAGATCGGTGGTTATGGGGGAGGGACTGGCCCATAAGAAGCATGAGGGAATTTTCTGGGATGATGAAAATTCTTTATCTTGATTTGGGCAATGATAACACATGCATATGCATTTGTTAACATTTATCTAACTATACATTTAAGATCTCTGCATTTGACTGTAGGTAAATTATATCTCCATAAAAGAAAAAGCTCAAACAAAGAAACAAACAAAAGTCACAAATTCTCATAAAAAGACCAGGCTTAATGGCCTGGCTGAGACTAGAGGGACCCTGGCGGTCATGGTCCCCAGACCCTTTGTTAGCCCAAGATTGGGACCATTCCCAAAGCCAACTCTCCAGACAGGGATTGGACTGACCTATAACACAGATAATGATACTGATGAGAAGTGAGCTTCTTGGCTCAAGTAGACACATGAGACTATGTGGGCAGCTCCTGACTGGAAGGGAGATGAGAAGACAGAGGGGGACAGGAGCTGGCTGAATGGACATGGGGAATACAGGGTGGAGAGAAGGAGTGTGCTATCTCATTAGGAGGAGAGCAACTAGGAGTACATAGCAAGGTGTGTATAACTTTTTGTATGACAGACTGACTTGATTTGTAAATTTCACTTAAAGCACAATAAATAAATAATTTTTAAAAAAAAAGGTCAGCAAAGAAAAGGTGCTTTTGAAAATCTCCGGAGTGTGTGCATATGGGAACTGAGTTTGCCAGAACAGTGCTTCTTAAAAGTGTGGTCTCCAAGCCAGCGGTAGCAGCATCACCTGGGACCTGTAAGAAATGAAGATTCTCGGGCCCACCCCAGACCTTCTCAATCTGATACTCTGGAGGTAGGGCCAACAACCTGTGTCTTACAAGCCCCCAGAGTGATTCTGATGGATGTTCAGGTTTAATATAAAATGAAAAGGCATGTCTGGGACCTCCTGCCTTGCTATCTTATCTTCAACTTCACCACTGACCCCTCCCATGGTCCCACGTGCTCACCCAGCTGCTCCCTCCTCCCATGGCACAGCAGAATTCCCTCAGGAGATGTCTCCGCCCTCCACCTCATTTCCTCACCTTCCACTCACTCTCCGCCCACTGCCATCTGACCGGAGGACCCCAGGCTGTAGTACTGGAGTAGGGCAGCCGCACCTCCCTGGTCACCACAGCTCTTGGGTGTTTCATTTACACTGTGACTAGTCCACCCCCTCCTTAGCTTTTTTCCCACGTCAGTCTATTTATGCTGAGTCACTTTCAACATATAGAAGTCTCAATTCATTCCTGAATTTAATCTTCATGGTTTTCCCATCTCAGTCTATGTTGAGTCACTTTCAACATATAGGAACCTTGATGGTTCCAATAATTTTCAAGGTCCATCACCTTGAGCAGATCCATGACATGAAGCAACACGTCATTCTGCTGAGGGAGGAAGGCGCCACCTCTCTAGGGAACAGGCCACCTGATGGCTCAGCATCCACAGCTCATTCCTAGGAAGAATGCTAGCGTTTGTGATTTGGGGCAGTGGTGAGGAAGTTTTCAGAGGAAGTATCCCTTGAGAGGAGTCCCTGCGTGGTGCAAATCATTAAGCTCTTTGCTGTTAACTGAAAGGCGAGTACACCCAGAGGTGCCTCCCAAGAAAGGCCTGGTAATCTGTGTCCAAAAAATCAAATACTGAAAACCATATGGAGCACAGTTCTACTTTGACATGGGGTTGCCATGAAGCAGAGTTGACTCGACAGCAACTGGGTTATCCCTTGAGAAGGACAGATGTCTATAGTACTTTTCCACCTACTCGTTCACTTCCCTTTTACACAAAGGGCCCTTCAACACTTCCCAGCTTGGCTGAGGGCTCCTTCCTCCAACTGCACCCGGGCATCCCAGCCCCTGCAGGAGTCCAGTCAAGAACTGACAACACACATCTGTCTGCTAAAGACAACCTAGACATTGAAAACAAACAAACAAAACTGCAGGGTCTTCTCGTCACCCATGGTGTGGAGGCATCACCCCTTGGGATCACTACTTTTTAGGGAAACACTAAACAGCTAACATTTCAATGACATGTTTATGGTTCATAAATAATCCGGGGGGGGCGGCCGATATCATTATTGTCCAAACCTCCATCTCAAGTGCATTCTCAACAAGGGCGATATCGCCCCCAAGAGGGGAAAAATCGGCTCTTGGGGAGTGAAAAAAATCTCACTCTTTCTATGTATAAAGCACAGTATATAAGCAGATATATAGTATATCTGTGGCAGTAAAATTGTATGGCGAGAGGTGATCAGAAAAAAAAAAGTGTCTATAAAGGCTTGGAGTGATGAGAAGAGTAAAGATGACGCGGGGGGCGAGAAACACTGCAATAGCAGATGCACATTACAGCTCAAAGCTAAACAGCACTCAACTACTGACAAGGCTTGACCTCCTCCAGGGGGCTCTGCCCAAGGCCTGGAACTTGGGTCTGGGAATAAGCCAGTAAGTTGGTGATTCAGCTGTTCCAGGCAGCCCAAACACGCTACGGGTAAGCCCTCCTGAGCACCCTAGTGCAGCTTCTGCAACTTCCACACTCCGCAACCTGTAGCCAACTTTACTCCAGATGAGGCTCGGGCTCGGCCAGTGACCTGGGATGGGCTTGAGCCCCCCTGGAAGGAGCAGGGACACCTCTGAGTGTCTCACCCAGGCACAAGCCAGCCACAGCTATGCTGTTTCCATGGAGACAGTGGAAAGGTTACTTACTCGCAGGCTTCTTCACAGGATGTGGCAACTTGTACTTGGGAAGTGGGATGGGCTCTCCAGGGTCACCTGTGCCAAAGAAAAAGGGGCTCATTTATGCAGCTCTTCCCCACCAACCCTAGGAGCCAGCTTTGCCATGGGCAGGCAGGTAGAGGGTTTATAAAGACAGCCATTTCCAGTGGCCTTCTCCATCCAATTATTTACAAGAGCTAGAAAGAAGGTGGAGCCCTAGTGGCACGGTGGTTAAGAGCTTGACTGCTAACCAAAAGGTCGGCAGTTCGAATCCACCAGCTACTCCTGGGAAACCCTGGGAGGGCAGTTCTAATCTGTCCTATAGGGTCGCTATGAGTCAGGATTGACTCAATGGCAACGGGTTAAGAAAGAAGGTAATAGGAGGGCCAGTTTGGCATGCTCCCTCTCTTCTCTGACACAGAATGTAGCTGGGATCAAGTCTTTTCTCCATCACCACCCAGCTCGGGGACCTCTCAGAGCTTGGTTTCTCCCAAGCGTATGATGGGGGATGACCCCACCATGCTGATGGTTGATGTGACCACCAAATGAGACCAAGAGGCCTGGCGTGCAGTGTCTGCTCAATCAATGTTAATTTCTTTCCGGCTGGTTTTCTCTCTCCTTCCTCCTCCCACAGACCATGGACCACCAACACCTTAGCAGGACAAAACATGCGTGGCTAACTCATCAACAGCTTTACCCTCTACAAAGCACTTCACACCTGGATTGCCATGAAGCTGTGCTA
This sequence comes from Elephas maximus indicus, assembly GCF_024166365.1. Lineage (NCBI taxonomy): Eukaryota > Metazoa > Chordata > Mammalia > Proboscidea > Elephantidae > Elephas > Elephas maximus. Next base: position 37,163,549 of record NC_064837.1, on the reverse strand, counting down.
CAACCCGTTTCAAAGGCACTCTTCTGCAAGAATGCTCGTCTTACCAAGCGGAAACTCAAGCCCACTCCCTGCATTACACAACAGATGGCTTCCGTGTGCCAGGCTCTGTGCTAGGCAACTTGAGAGACGGCAATGGACGACAGACACAGGCTTGCCCTCAAAAAAAGCATAATCTGGCAGGAGAGGCTGACAGGAGTCAAGGTAAAGTCAAATGACGGATGTGCAAAGGGCCCTAAAGCGATAATAAGGACCCTACAACCTAGTGTGAGGACTGAGAGGGTACAGGGGAGGCTTGCGGAGAAATGCAATGTTTCAACTGAGCTTCGAAGGGTGTTAACTGGTGAAGACGATGGAGCTGGAGCCTTCCGGGCAGTGGGGAAAGAGCACATGCAAAGGCCCTGTGGTATATTTGAAGAACTGAATACAGACGGGTGAAGAAGCACCTTGGAGCCTGTAGGCTGGAGTCCAGGGTCTAGTCTGTAATCTGGCAGTAATGGTGAGCCCCTAAAGCAGGGAGGGATAGTGAGGGGGAAACAATCTCAGGAGATCATATTTGCATTTTGAAAAGCTCTCTTTGGCTGCAGCCAGAGTAGATGCAGAGGGGCCGTTTAGGAAGCTGCCATAGTCATGGGCACAAGTGATGGCAACTAGGAGCAGGCTGGTGATGGCATCAGGGCCTGAGCTGGTAGACTGGGTCAGGAGATATTTAAGAAGCGAACTCTGGTGATGGACTGGCTATGAGGGGAAGGAAAGGGAGTGTCATGGAGGATTCCCAAGTTTCTCTCACCCCAAAACTAGCCATTCCCCCATCAAACACTGACAACTCGACGTCCATTCAAAGCCCATCACAACCTACCTCAATGGTCATGCTCCGAAAGAGCTTGTCCAAAAAGGCCCATCACAACAACAAGCCTCCACAGTTTTCTAGAAGGGATGGCTATAAAGTCAGGATGAGTCAAAGACTCCCCACTACCCCTAATGAAGGGTGGATGTTCCAGGCCCCAGTGCTCCATATCATACCCCCTCTTCTGCCCCATCTCTCCTTCCAGAACACTGAGGGGACCCATCTAGCTTCAGGGCTCCTGGTGAGCAAGCATGGGGGTTGCCAATGTCACCTGGGCTGGTAGAGTCCTCGGGCCTCTTCTCCTGGGACTGCTTGATGTGGCGCTTCAGCTCGTTTTTGAAGTCTATGGTACCCTGGTAGACCTCCTTCATTAGCTCGTGATTCAGCTCGACCCTGGGCACGTAGACTGGCTTCGTTGAGATTCCTTGCAGTTTTGAAGCTTTCTGAAACAAGCCAGAGGGCTAGTATAGACAATTCTGGTGAAGCCAGGGCCTGAGCTCCATCCTCAGGAACCTAGGGAGGAGCTTCCCTGAACCCATGGGTGCTAAGTCCAATTCAGCCTTCTCGTGTGGCAGACTAGAGGTCACCGGGGGTTAAAGCATCACTTGAAAACACAACAACCTGGAGCTGGAAAGGACCTTGGAGATCCCTCATCTTACAGATGGGGAAGCTAAGGTCTAGAGATGGCAAATGGCCTTCCAGGAACTCTACCAATTAGCAGCAGAGATGAGTTTGGGACACAGGTCTCCAGGACCCTAGATCCCCAGGACAATGCTCTTTCCTCTCCGTCAGCTGCAGGTGGAAAAGTACAGGAGACTCAGTACCATCTCTAGCCCTCGGGGAACAGCTCTAAACACATGTTCTGATGACACACAGAAGCACCTCAAGAGATGCAGGATTGAGCCAGGCCACGTCCTATGGAAAGGGAGCATCTTAGTGATGGTCCCAAACTTTGAGACAAAATCGAGTCATGTAGTATCAAGAGGCCCAGATGTGGCCTTGGAAACCCTCCCACAGCTAGTCCAACAAATAGGAATGAGCACTTCGGATGAAACTTCATGGCATCCAGGCTAAGCAATGGATGAGAAGCCTGTGAACACTCAAGAAAAGGTTCCCAGTCACTCCAGGACCCTCCTGAGGACCTGAACAAAGAAGCTGGGTCTTTGTGGTGCTGTGGCAGGTGATCCAATCAATAGGGCTGACCAAACACTCTGCATGCAGGCACTCTGAGGGCTCTGAACAAGCAAGGAGGGAGTGGGTGGTAACAAAGGGTGGCCCCACCCAAAAGGAACTTACAATCAAAAAAAAAACAGACATGGAAACAAGCCCATCTAATGCACCATCATGAGTGCCACAGTGGAGGGAGTGTAACATGCTCAGGAACGGCACTAATGGCGTAACAATGAGAACCCAGGAAGACAGGAAACTGTCCTTGAAGCAGGCCTTGGAAGAAGGACATGGATTCCCTAAACAGGGGAGGCACAGAATTCCCAACAAATGCCAGTGTTCGCGGCATGGTGAGTCCTCTGCTGGGCAAGGGCTGGGTGGCAAGAGCTGGCAAAGATAGCCCAGTCACCAAAGACCTTGTGGGCCATGCTAAGGAACAAGAAGCCAGAAAGGGTGGTGGAGTTGAGGGGAGCAGGGGGAATCTGTGCTTTAGCAAGAGACTTCCAGGGGCCTTGCAGAGGAAGGGTAAGAGGAAGATGGCAGAGGTGTAGGTACACATCCCAAACACCCGTGAAGACAATGGGGGATCAGTCCCACAATTAGATTATGTTATGTTGCAAAGGTGAAGGAATTCTGCAGATGTGATTAAGTTCCAAATCAAGTGATTCTGAGCTCATCAATAGGGTGAGTATACTGAATGGCCCCGATTTAATCAGGTGAAAGCCCTTAAAAGACGGACTGGGCCTTCCTGGAGGGAGTGATTCTCCTGCTGGCTTTGAAGAAGCAAGCTGCCCATCAAGAGAGGGACATGTGGCAGGGGACTGCAGGGGCTGTAGTAACTGAGAGCCGCCTCTGCTGACAGCCAGCAAGAAGACTGGAACTACAGCCCTACAACAGCAAGGAACTGAATTCTGTGAGCCTGAAAGAGGCCCCTATGCTCCTAGCCTGGCCGACACCAGACTGCAGCCTCGTGAGACCCTAGGTGGACAACCACTAAGCCATGCCCAGAATCCTGAGTCACGGAAATTATGAGATAATAAATGTGTGTTGTTTTAAGCCACTGCCCTTATGTTAAGTTGTTATGCACCACAGAAATGAGACAGCATGTGTCTCAGGGATGCTTCCAAAGACCGCTTACAGCCCCAATTCCTCGAGGTCCCTACCGCAACTGTATCAACACGGCGACGCTAGGCAGAGGGAGCATTCAACAACACTGACTGCCCTCACCAAGACTCACCTCCAGAAATTCAAACTCATCCCCCTTACTCAGGGTGACTTCAATCTCCTCCTTCATGGTCTGGATCTCACCCTTCTTCTTGAGAAGGATCTGATAAATGTTGTCAAACTTGTTGCTGACCCTCTTCTCCTCTTCTTTTATCTTCCGTGTACAGCCGGCCTCTGAGGCATCAATGAGAGCCTTGATTTCCATGTATTCTTGTCTGAGCTCATTAATCTTCCTGTTTGCTGTCTCCTACAGAGGGCCAAGATGAGATAAGAGGGCACCGTCAGACTGGCCAAATGCTAAACCTGCAATACGTGTTGGTAAGATGTGGAGCCACGGGAACTCTTACCTGGTACTAGGTGGGAGTACAAAGTGGTACAGCCACTCTGGAGAGCAATTTAGCAATGTTTTTTAGTAAATCTGCTGCGGGGGCACTGGTAGTTCAATGTGAGAGACCTGAGTTTGAGTACCAGCCAATGAATCTCGGGTGCGGCCACCACCTACCTGCCAGCGGAGGCTTGCATGTTGCTACGAGACTGAACAGGTTTCAGTGGAGCTTTCAGACTAAGATGGACTAGGAAGGAAAACCCGGTGATCTACTTCTGAAAATCAGCCAATGGATCACAATGGTCTGATCCCATTTTCATGGGGTCACCATGAATCAGGACCTAACTCAACAGCAGCTAACAACAGTAAATTTGAAGGTGCTCATACCCTATGACCCAACCCTAGGAATATACCCTACCCAATCCTAGGAATGTTAAGAGCTCAGCTGCTAACCAAAAGGTCAGCAGTTCAAATCCACCAGCCGCTCCTTGGAAACTCTATGGGGCGGTTCTACTCTATCCTGTAGGGCCGCTATGAGTCAGAATTGACTCCATAGCAACGAGTTCGGTTTTGTTGGTTTTTAATCCTAGAAATATACCCTAGAAAAATTACCAGACACCTAGTAATTTGAGATAGCAAAACACTGGAAACAACTTAGATATCCATCAGTAGGCTGTATACACAGACTGCAGACTATTCATACCATAGTATATTAAACAGTAATAAAAATGAATGAACCAGAGCTATACTTGGATAAATCGTCATGAGGGAAAAGCAACTTGTAGAAGGATACAGGCAGCACGATGCTGTATATACAGCTCAGGAACAGGCAGAATGGTCGTACTTACTGCTGCAGAAAGCACACACAGACAGTGAAAGTATAAAGGAATACATGGGAGTGAATGAATAAATTAAAAGTAGCAGATACTTTTGGAATAGAGGAAAGGGGATATAGTAAGAGGGAAGCAAAAAGGGGGCTTCAACTGCATTGGCGATATTTGATTTCTTAAGCTGGGAGGCAATTCGGGGGTAATTTTTTAAAAGAAAAGGCATGAAGCAGCTCTGGAAAAATTCTAGCTGCCATGACTCTCTAGAACGACACTGTCCCACACTGTAGCCACTCCCGCAATGTGGTTAAATGGGGCGCGACTCCTCAAGCAGCTTGGGCTGTATTGCGTGCAAATGGGTGAAAATTTACATTGCTTTAGGAGACTTATTAAAAAAAGAAAAATATCTCATTACTACTTTTTTTTTTTTGATTATACATTGAAATGATAATATTTTGGATATCCTGAATTAAAATGTATTCTTAAAATTAGTTTCTTGTGTTAGTCAAGTTAATATTACATATGGGCTCACGTGCTATGTCTCTTGGGCAGCACTTTACTTCTTGGGTATCCTCCACAGCTGCCACTGTAAAGCTGGGAACTGAAGCTCCAGAACAAGAGATTAAAAAAAACAAACCTTGCTTAATACAAAGGCAACATAACGTTATTATACAAAAATTTGAAAAATAAGGGGGAAATAAAACCTCCCTAATTTTTTTTTTTTTTAATTCTCCCACTCCGACACCTGTGCCGCTATCCTTTTACTGTACTTTCGGTCTTTTTTCCTATATTTTCTGCAGTAGGTTGAATGGTGGCCCCCAGAAAGATCCGTCCATGTTCTAGAATCTGCAAATATTACCATATTTAGAGAAAGGGTCTTTGCAGGTGTAATTAAGCTAGGAACCTTGAGATGAGATCATCCTGGATTACCCATATGGGTCTTAAATCCAATGACAAGTATCATCATAAGAGACAGAAAAGGAGAACGCACAGACATGTGGACCATGTGAAGACAGAGACAGAGAATGGCGCTTTGCTGTCACAAGCCAAGGAACGCCTGGAGCTCCCAGAGGCTGGAAGAGGCAAGAAAGGACCCTCTCCTAGAGCCTTTGGAGGGAATGTGGCCCTGCCAACACCTAGATTTAGGACTTCTGGCCTCCAGAACTATGAGAGAATAAATTTACGTTGTTTTAAGCCACCTAGTTTGTGGGAATTTGTTACAGCAGGCCTTCGTGATGAATACAATTTGTTTCATAAACTGCCACAACCCCAGTGAGTATATATTTTTGCTTCCTGTTTTGTTTCTGCTTTATATCATTGTCATTTTTCTTTATCAGTACTTTTTTTAACCCAAATTTTTAACGGTTACCCCAAGGTTAGGCTTTTTGGTAGTTTCCAATTTGGGGCCGCGAAGGCTTTTTCTTGGGCACGTAGTTTTTTGCGCTTTTTGCGAGGTTGAAGTTTAATTCTGACACTTGGGAGTGGGCCCAACACCAGCCTGACCAAGGTCAGAGCGGAGTCTGTCTTGCTTTGGGCCAGAACTGGTCACTCACCCGCACATCCTGCTGCCTGGCTCTCACATCCTCCAGTGCTTTCGATGCACCATTGATCTGACTGTACATGATGGCCAGTTTTTGCTTCAGCTTAGTCTGCAGAGAAAACGAACCAGGTGAGAGGGCCCCTCTTCACTCCAGCCCAACACCAGCGTCCAACACCAAGGACAACCCCCGGAACCTGTCCACCAGGTGACTCCTCCACCCAAGTCTTGCCAACTTTTTAAAGTATTCTCATACTTACTGATTCCCTCCATTCTTTTCGTGAATAGTACAGAAGAGAAGTTAAGAATCTAAGATTTAGTACACCCACATGCACTGCAGCACTAGTCATAATAGCCAAAAGGTAGAAACCACCTAAATATCCATCAATGCACAAACCGATAAACAAAATGTGGTACAGCCATACAATGGAGTATACTCTGCCATAAAGAGAAATGAAGTCCTGATACATGCTACGACATGGACGAACCTTGAAAATATTATTCTGAATGAAACGAATCAGTCACAAACGGACAAATATCGTATGAACCGACTTGCAGAAAATATAACAGGCAAGTGTACAGAGACCAAAGTTTATTAGTGGTTACTGGTGTCGGGACACACTGCTTAGGGGCTTAGGGGACACTGAGTTCCTGTTAAGGTGATGGAAAAATCTAGGAATGATTAATGGTGATGGTTGAATAACATGATGAACATAATTAATGTCACTGAATGGTACATATGAAGACTGTTAAAATGGTAAATGTTTTTGTTACCTATATATTTACCCCAATTAAAAAAATACAGAGTACAGGATTTGGAGCAAGACAGGCCAGGGGTAAAGTCTCAGTTCCAACTGGGCAAATTCTCTCACCTTCGTTTCCTAGGACACAAAATAGTTATAACAATTGTTCACTCTTCACAGGGTTGTCAGAAGGATCAAATAAGTACTCAGCACAAGGCCTGGATCTCAGTAAGGACATACTAAGTGTCCACTTGTATTCTTACGAGTTTTTTCACTACCATCCATTTTACAGATGATAAGACTGAGGCAAGGGGGACAGCAAGGTGGCCAGGCTCCTAGAGAAAGAAACAGTGGGACAGCTGCAGGGTGTCAGGGGACGCACCCACCTGCAGATATAAGTTAGCTTGTGGATATCTCTAGATACATATTTGTAGATGTTGCATGTATGCTAATTTAGACAAAAGAACACACAAAGGGCACAGTCATGAAAACTTCTTATGCACAAAAACAAGCACCTCTGAAGATGAAGATACTAGGCTTGAAGGCTAAGGACCATTGGCTTGCGGGACATCTACATCGACCAGCACAACATAGTGCATAAAAACAATGTTTTACATCCTACTTTGGTGAGCAGTGTCTGGGGTCTTAAAAGCTTTCAAGCAGCCATCTAAGATACAACTAGTGGTCTCTTCCTGTCCAGAGTAAAGGAGAACGAGGAACACCAAAGATTCAAAGGAGCAATTAGTCCAAAGAACAAACCACATGCACCACAGAATGCATGAGACCAGAAGAACTAGAGGGTGGCCGGCTACTACTACCGACTGCTCTGACCGGGATCACAGTAGGGGTCCTAGACAGAGCAGGAGAAAAATGTAGAACAAAAAAAATCAAATTCATAAAAAAAAAAGACCAGACTTATTGGCATGACAAGACACTAGAGGAACACCCAAGACTATGGCCCTAAGACACTCCTCTGACTTGGAACTGCAGCCATTCCTGGAAACCACCTTCCAGACAAACACGCAGGCCTATAAAATAAACAATAACACCCAAAAAGAACAATTATATGAAACCAAAAAGGCAACATTTGCCTAAAAGTAAAGACAAGAAGGCAGGACGGGGTAGGAAACAGGGAACCCAGGATAGAAATGGGGAGAGTGCTCGCACAGTGTGGGGACTGCAACCAATGTTACAGAACACTTTGTGTACAATGTGTTGAATGAGAAATTAATTTGCTCTCTAAACTTTCACCTAAAACACAATTTAAAAAAAAAAAAAGGGTGGGATAGTTGCTTCGGTAATGACAGATGAGGTCATTCAGACAACCCTCCTATGTAAACAACCAGAAGAGCAGACAAGATATTAAAAAAAAAAATTCTGCTTAAGGACATTGGAAAGCTAACAAAGGGAGGAAGGAGCCAAGATCCGGGAGGAGACCCCGAGACAGAAGCCTGGCATTTGCCAATTCTAGAAGACAACTGAGAAAGCCTCAGACTCAGGGAGACACAAGGACAAAAATCAGGGTCCAAGTCTAGTACACCTAGATGGTGCCCGGCTACCACCACCTATATCTCTTACAGGGATCACACTAGAGGGTCCCGGACAGAGCTGGAGAAAAAGACAGAACAAAATTCAAACGCACAAAAAAAGACCAGACTTACTGGTCTGACAGAGACTGGAGAAACCCTGAGAGTATGGTCCCCGGACACCCTTTTAACTCAGTACTGAAGTCACTCCTGAGGTTCACCCTTCAGCCAACGATTAGACAGGCCCATAAAACAAAACTGGGCTAAAGGGGCACACCAGCCCAGGGGTAAGGATGAGAAGGCAGAAGGGGATAAGAAAGCTGGATGAATAGAAATGGGGAGCTCAAGGTTGAGAAGCGGAGAATGTTGACATGCAGGTAGGTTGGCAACCAATGTCAGAAAACAATAAATGTATTATTTGTTTAATGAGAAACTAATTTGCTCTGTAAACCTTCATCTAAAGCACAATAAAATAAATTCTAAAAAAAAAAACCATTGTCCAAGGCTCACCCGGTGAACCTCCCCCAGCCCCAAGCTGGAACCACCAAGGGCTACATCCGAGGGATAAGGAAAAACAAGCTGTAGATCAGCACACAGGGGCTGAAGTCCAGCTGCAACTGAATTAAGGTGATTCAAATTGCTAGGACCCACATCACCTCCAGAAACGAAGGTAAATCATCCATGAAGGAAGATACACTCATCCTGGGCTTCATATTCTATAATTACTTTTGTAATTTTCATAATCAATATCTAAGTCTCCTAACTCCCCGCTCAGATAAAATGTTGGCGCACAGAAATGGAAAGGAAAATAGCCACCATCATAAGAGCAAAACCAGTTGCCATCAAATCAGTTCCAACTCCTGGCAACCCCGTGGGTGTCACAGTAATACTGCACTCCACGGGGTTTTCAATGGCTGATTTTTCAGAAGTAGATCACCAGGCCTTTCTTCCTAGGTCCCTCTAAGTGGACTCGAACCTCCAACTTTTCAGTTAGTAGCCGAGCATGTCAACCATTTACACTGTGCAGAGACTCCATATCATCCTAATTACCCACTGCCATCGAGTTGATTCCGACTCACAGTGACGCTACAGGACAAAGTAAAACCGCCCCATAGGGTCTCTAAGGCTGTAATCTTTACGGAAGCAGACCATCACATCTTTCTTATAATAGCAGCTACTATTTATTATGTACTTACTATATCCCTGGTAGAGCCCTGTTGGCGCAGTGGTTAAGAGCTCAGCTGCTAACCAAAATGTTGGCAGTTTGAATTTACCAGCTGCTCCTTGGAAAGCCTGTGGGGCAGTTCTGCTCTGTCCTACTGGGTCGTTATGAGTCGGAATCGACTCAACAGCAACAGGTTTTATATCCCTGTTAAGGAGCCCTGGTGGTGCAATGGTTAAGCATCAGGCTGCTAATCAAAAGGTTGAACCCACCAAGCGGCTCCTTGGGGGAAGATCCCTGGCAATCTGCTACCATAAAGATTATAGCCTAGGAAACCCTACGGGGCAAAAACCAAAAACGAAGCTACTCTATTCTATAGGGTCACTATGAGTTGGAATTGATTCAATGGCACACAACGATAACAGCACATGCCAGGAACTTTCTAAGTGCTTCACATGTATTAACCTATTTAAATCTAAGAACAACCAGATACAGTAGGAACTATTATTATCCCCACTTTACAGACGAAGACACTGAGGCACAGAGCAACTAAGTGACTTGCCCAAGGTCACATAGTTATTAGCTAGTATAGCTAAGATTCTGATGTTACAATTATGGACACAGGCCCAAGCTGTGAACACTGAAAACTTCTAGAAAAAAGATTCACTTCCCCTGACTAGCTGGCTCAACATACTCCACCCCTTTCATTTTCCTGCCTCTCCCACTCCACCCAGAATATTCGGAGCTGAACACGATGACCTTGAACCTGGATTTAAACAACCAGTGACAGTCACAAGCAAGGGCTGGAAACAGGAACCAAGGCTGAACTAACTGGACCCTGAAAGCAGGGCTTCGAACCACTTGAACCTTTCGAACAAGTTCCCAGGAAGTTATACATAAGAGTCACCAGAGAGATCTTTTTTAAAGTGTAGATTCTGACTCACTATATCTGGGGGTGAAAATGCAAATTCTCAGCAGGGGTCCGAACCCGAACCGGATCGGTTTGAAGCCCTGGCTGGAAGTCCAAGACACTGAAGATATTTCAGACTCAACCTCTACGACGATGCCCTTTGACCTGGCCTCCAACAGTGGCTGAGATAAGATGTGTGCCAAAGGCAGAAGGCCAGGCCCTGGCAGATTCAGCCCCTCCAGGTCTCAGAGCTGGAAAAGACCTCAAAACCCCTAGCGGCTGCCAACTGTTTTACTTCCAAGGGCGTTTTTAGTACTGTACCTAGGATCCCTGTATTTCAAAAGATTTTATCTATCATTAACCAAACACAGATCTGAGTCCTGTGACTGTGGACAGGGCCCCTCAGGGTCCAGACAAAAGCAAAGTGACTCAAGAGTAGAGAATTTTTTGAAGTTCTGAACAGTCCTTCACAGACTGTGCCCCGGGGAGTGCATGGGAGGCACCAGTTCTGACTCCGTCCTGCACCAGTGGCTGGGACAAGCCAGCCATCCAAGGCTGGGGCACTGCCCAGATGGCACTGGGCCTGCAGCTGACAGTGAGCAGCAGCAGGGTTCAAAAAGGAGACCAGTTAAAGGATTCAGCAAGCCAGGACAGTGGGGTTGAGGGAGAGTGAGGCTGGGAAAGCCTGTTTTAGGATTAAAAACCGGAGTGTGCACAGGACACAAAGAAGCTGGGAGAGGCCTCCAGCTCTGGGATGTGCAGACTGAAAGATATCTGGGCTCCCAGCCAAGCCCAGGAGGCTCTTCTGGCCCCTACTTGCTTCTACAGGTAAGAACGTCCAGAAGGAACTCGGCAGGAGCCAGGCTGCCCTAGTTCTCACCGCCAGGCCCATACCTCGTGAGGCAAAGAAGATCTGGGTAGCCTGAACTCCTGCGAGCCGCCCCAGGGCGCCCTCACCCCAGCAAGCTCTCCTCCACCCAGGCCGGTGTAACAGCAGCTCTTAGGGAGCTAGTTCTGCAAACCAGTTTACATATGATGCCTCATTTAGTCCTCATGATAGCTTCCTGATGTTGTCGTTATTATTGTCAGTGGCTGTGGAGTCGGCTCTGACTCACTGCGTCACCATGCAGAACAGAACGAAACGTTCTCCAGTCCCGCATCATTTTCACAATTGTTGGTATGCTCGGGTCCACTGCAACCGCTGTGTATTTTGAGTGCCCTCCAGCACTGTAAAGCAAAACTTACCACCATCAAGTCAATTCCAACTCATAGTGACCCTATAGGACAGAGTAGAACTGCCTCATATGATTTCCAAGGAGCGCCTGGTGAATTTGAACTGCCAACCTTTTGGTTAGCAGCCGCAGCTCTTAACCACATCACCAGGGTTTCCTCCAGCACTATAGTCTGACAATATTCTGTTGTGACCCTAAGTTTTCATTGACTACTTTTTGAAAGTAGATTGCCAGGCCTTTCTTTCTAGTCTGTCTTAGTCTGGAAGCGCCACTGAAATCTGTCCACCATGGGTGATCCTGATGGTATTTGAAATACCGGTGGCCTAGCTTTGGGTTTTTTTAGCTTTCAGCAAAAGAGTGCTGGTGCCGCAAACAGTTAAGCGCTCAGCTGCTAACCAAAGGAGAAAGACCTGGTAATCTGTTTCCATCCAGATTACAGCCAAGAAAACCTTATGGGACAGTTCTACTCTGTCACATGGGGTCACTATGAGTCAAAATCAACTCAATGGCACCCAACAACAACAAAATGCTTCCAGCATCACAGCAACACGCAAGCCACCACAGTATGACAGACAGACAGATGATGGAACCTCCTGATGTTATTGTTGTTAGGTGACGTCAAGTCCGTTCCGACTCATAGTTACCCTGTATATGAGAACAAAGCACTGCCCGGTCCTCTGCCATCCTCACAGTCGTTGTTATGCTTGAGGCTATTGTTGCAGCCACTGCGTCAGTCCATTTTGATGATGGTCTTCCTCTCTTTCCGTGGCCCTCTACTTTACCAAACATGATGTCCTTTTCCAGGGACTGGTCCCTCCTGATAACATGTCCAAAGTACAGGAGACAAAGTCTCACCATCCTTGCTTCTAAGTAGCATTCTGGCTGTACTTCTTCCAAGACAGATTTGTTCATTCTTTTGGCAGTCCATGGGATATGCAATATTCTTCGCCAACACCATAATTCAAAGGCATCAATTCTTCAGTGTCCTTTATTCATTGCCCAGCTTTTGCATGCATATAGACTATTGAAAACACCACAGCTTGGGTCAGGCACACCTTAGTCCTCAAAGTGACATCTTTGCTTTCTAACACTTTAAAGAGGTCTTTTGCAGCAGATTTGCCCAGTGTAATACGTTGTTTGATTTCTTGACTGCTTCCACGCGCATTGATTGTGGATCCAAGCAAAATGAAATCCTTGACAACTTCGATCTTATCTTCGTTTATCGTGATGTTGCTTATTGTCCAGTTGCAAAGATTTTGTTTTATGTTGAGGTGTAATCCATATTGAAGGCTGTGGTCTTTGATCTTCATCAATAAGTGTTTCAAGTCCTCTTCACTTTCAGCAAGCAAGGTTGTGTCATCTGTGTAACGCAGGTTGTTAATGAGTCTTCCTCCAATCCTGATGCTGCACTCGTCTTCATGTAGTCCAGCTTCTCAGGTTATTTGCTTGGCATACAGATTGAACAGGTATGGTGAAAGGATACAACCCTGATGCATTACTATTCCTTTTTATGATTTCCCAGCTAGGACACAGGGCTGGGATTCAAACCCAGCTCTCTCTCAACACCCAGCTCTGGCCTGGAGAAACAGATAAGGCCAAGGAAGGGCTGTAACCTGAATGGGGGAGGCCTGTACTCTGAACTCAGCAGTGCTGCAACCCCCGCCCCCAGCCCTCCCCGACCTCACCCCGGCCTCATGTCTCCTTTAACAAAACAAAAAGAGCCCTTGTTCTATCTGACAGTGCCGGGAGCATGAAATAAAATAAGGCCAAGCTTTGGAACTTACAGTGGTATACAATTCAAGGTGGTTTCATTACATCTTTCAGCCTCTGCCTGGAGTCCACAGAGAAAAGGTATGATCCCTCCAAACCACTAAGAAGATCACAGACCAAGGTCCCTTAGGAATCCACCTAGTCTCACCTCCTCATTTCACTGACGAGGCCCCAAGCCACAGACCACATCCTTTGCTCAAAGTCACACAATAAGGAGGCGGTGCTATGGTGCCACAGGGCTGGTGCTCCCTATGGTCACATCCAGGGATTCCTGGGGCTCCCCACACCCTCTCCGACCTCTAATAAGAACAACTCTCCCTGGTCAACAGAACTCTCCGGGTCCCCAGAGGTGTTTGCTTACATGACCTTAAGCCTCTGGAAATGTCCCGTGCTCTGGACTCTCCAGACCTACAGATCTGAGGTTGATCCATGGAGAGAAATCACACAGTGTGTAGTCAAACCAACTTGGGTCCCAATGTCCACTCCGCCCCTTGCTGTATTAAACTAAAAAAAAAAACAACCAAACCCCCACTGCCATCCAGTCGATTCCAGCTCACAGCAACCCTACAGGACAGAGTAGAACTGCCTCATGGGGTTTCCAAGGCTGTAACCTTCATCGAAGCAGACTGCTGCATTTTTCCACTGCAGGGTAGCAAGTGATTTCAAACAGCCAACAATTCGGTTAGCAGCCAAGCGCTTTAACCACTGTGCCACCAGGGCTCTTACTGCATTACCTGGGGCTAGATTAATCTCTCTGGACCTCAGTTTCCTCAACTGTAAATGAAAATACTAAGACTCATCTCCTAGGCGCTCGCAGAACTTACTGAAGGACAGAAGTAACCTCCAGGGCTTAGAGTTAACATTCAAAACCATCTACGAAACACCATTAGACAAGCACAAGGCTTAAGGAAAGCTACTTCGGCTGTGTCTTCTGTTTTCCTCTCTGTAAAATGGGTGTATGTTGGGGGGCCAGGTATACATGGTGGGAGAGGCCTGTATCATCCCCAGCTCCTTTCTCCTGTGACATTCGGGATACCCCTGCCCTCCATCTCAGGCCCAGCAAAGCCTATACCCCCAGAGCATTCAAGGTGCGGCAGAGAGGCCCAGGGAGCACGGCCTCTGTGCAGCCCCACCAGCCCTCCGTGGCGCCCCTACCTCCAGGTCGGTGCTGGCCTGGCTCAGCGGCGCCGGCGAGCAGGCCTTGTGCTCCACCAGGCAGATATGGCAAATGCACTCGCCGTGCTCGGGGCAGAAGAATTCTCGCAGCCGGTTGTGCTGAGAACACTTGCGGCGCATCAGGTCGCGGATAGGCGGCTGCAGCGGATGGTCCTGGAAGACTGGGCTGTCGAGGTGCGGCTGCAGGTGCTCCTGGCAGAAGGAGGCCATGCACACGAGGCACGTCTTGGCGGCGGCCGCCTTGAGGCAGTGGTCGCAGGCCACCTTTTCGGGCAGGCTGGGGGCCGCGGTGCGCACGGGCAGCGTCCAGCCGTCGACAGACACCTCCCGGGCCTGCTCGGCGCTCAGGAACTGCTCCACCACGGCGCACAGCACCGTGTTCTTCTGGAGCTGCGGCCGCGCCTGGTAGACGGCGCGGCACTGCGGGCACCGGTACGGCGAGCCCTGGACGGCCCACGTCTCGTCCAGGCACGATGCGCAGAAGTTGTGGCCGCACGGCGTGGTCACCGGCACCTTGAAGGGCTCCAGGCAGATGGAGCACGACAGCTCCTCCGCCAGCGGGTTCAACTCCGCCATAGCGCTCCTCCGGAGGGGCACGACACGTTAGAACCCAGGCTGCTGCACTGTGGCACGGAAGCTGTGAGGAAACGAAACTGATCGGGGCCGGGGCGGTCCCCGCAGCCTCTCGGAAGTCACGTGGGGCGCGGGCTGGTCGGCTGGCTGGCTGCCGGGGGTGAGGGGGCGGGCCGCATCCGGCCCCCGTGCGGGCGGCGGACTGGCAGTCCAGGGGAGGGTCAGCGGCGGAACGGCCCGTATAGCTTCCGCCCGGTGGGCGCGGGGCTTTTTGGGGCCACTGTGCGGACGATGAACTCGAGGGATGCGGAGGCCTGGACCCCAGCCAGAGCCGAGGTCCAGTCGGCCTTCCGCAGACTGTTTTTGTTTTTTCTGCGGGGGGCTCGGGGGTGTGGATGCTCCATCAGCATACAGCCCTTGGAGTTTGGAGCTCACACCCACGCTCAGACTTAAACTGGGTGACTTCTTTCCATTCCACCAATCTAACAGGATTTTATTTTTAATTCTCATTTCTACTTTCCTGGAGTTTGGAGACATCCAGTTTAATGAAAGGTTTACACACACTCACACACATCTGTAACATTAGAGCTTAAACATTTTTCTAAAAATTGCTTATTTAAATTTCATTTAATATTTAGCTCTATTTTTCCCCTTCTCTGGCCTGGGTACAGGAAAAATGAGTGGACAAGAGGCTAGACGAGTTCAAGAGAGGAGACGGGATGGTGGTAATGAGAAAGATTGTGTATTGGGAGGGGTTAATTGGAGTTTGCTTTAGGTACAGAGTGGATGGCAAAAATGAGAAAAAGGTAAATGCCTTAAAAAAAAAAACCTTAGACTACTGCTAATAGTGATAGCGGAGCCCTGGTGACGCAGTGGTTAACAGCTCGGCTGCTAAGCAAAAAGGCTAGCAGTTCAAATCCACCAGCTGCTCCTTGGAAACCCTATGGGGCAGTTTTACGTTGCTTCGTAGGGTCACTATGAATGGTAATAGTAATAGTAATCCAAAAAGTAATTATTTGTTTATATGCAACCTACTGTATACTAGGTAAATCACATATATTAGCCATAATCTTTATAAAGAAGCCCTGGTGCTGCAATGGTAAAGCGCTGGGGTGCTAACCTAAAGGTTGGAGGTTTGAACCCACTCACCGGCTCCACAAGAGACAGATTTGGCAATCAGCTGATGATCTGCTTTGGTAAAGATTATAGCCAAGGTAACCTTATGGGGCTGTTCTATTCTGTCACATGCAGTCCCCATGAGTCAAATCTACTCTACAGTACACAGCAACAACCCAAAAGAGCAGTGGCTGTCAAGTCGATTCCGACTTACAGTGACCTATGGGACAAAGTAGACTCGCCCCACAGGGTTTCTGAGGCTGCAGGTTTAAATGGCCAGTCTTCCGGTGAGAAACCAAGCACCAGGGCTTGTCCCACCAGGGGTCCTTTTACAATAACAACAATCCTTATAAATTCTGCAAGACAGATGTCATTGTGTCCATTTTACAGATGAGGGTCAGATAACTTCCAGAAAGCAAGACTAAAATTCTAGCCAAGGACTGCTTAACTCAATATTCTACTCCCTGGTTCCCATAATTCTCATCCAGCAGGCTCCTATTCCTCCAGGATCCTTTACTCAATTTGTTCTCTTTCATTATGGGTTTTTTGTTGTTGATGGTGTTTTTGTTTTTTTGCATGGGGGAGAGAAGAAGGATGAGGGAGTGCAGGAAATTAAAATTTGTTGATAATAAATCTTAGTTCTTACAACAGATCTTTGCAGTAGGTATAATTATCTCATGTTACAGCTGAGGAAGCCCTGGTGGTGCAACGGTTAAGCACTCAGCTGCTAACTGAAAGGTTAAAGTTCAAACCCACCAGCCGCTCCGTAGGAGAAAGATGTGACAGTCTGCTTTCGTAATCTTCCGTAAAGATTACAGCCATGGAAACCCTATGGGGCAGTTTTATCCTGTCCTATAAAAAAAAAAAAAAAAAATTTTTTTTTTTTTAATAGGGTTGTTATGAGTCAGAATCAAGTCATCGGCAACAGGTTGAGGAAATGGAGGCTTAGAAAAACTAAACAACTAGCAAAAAGATGGAAACAACCTAAGTGCCCATCAATAGACAATGATAAACGAATTATGGTATATTCGTACAGTGGAATACTACACAGTGATAAAAAAGAATGATGAATCCAAGAAACATCTCACAACATGGATAAATCTGCAAGGCATTATGCTGAGTGAAATTAGTCAGCTGCAAAAGGACAAATATTGTATGAGACCACTATTATAAGTACTCAAGAAAAGGTTTAAACACAGAAGAAAACATTCTTTAATGGTGATGAGGATGGGGAGGGAGGGAGAGGGGAATTCACTAACTAGATAGTAGACAAGAGTTATCTTAGGTGAAGGGAAGGACAACACACAATACAGGGGAAGTCAGCACAACTGGACTAAACCAAAAACTAAGACGTTTCCTGAACACAACCAAATACTTCAAGGGACAGAGTAGCAGGAGCTGGAGTCTGAAGACCATGGTTTCGGGGAACATCTAGGTCAATAGGCATAACAAAGTTTATGAAGAAAACATTCTGCATCCTACTTTGAAGATTGGCATCTGGGGTCTTAAACGCTAGATGCATCAATTGGTCTCAGCCCACCTGGGGCAAAGGAGAATGAAGAACACCAAAGACACAAGGAAAATATTAGCCCAAGAGACAAAAGGGCCACATAAACCAGAGACTCTATCAGCCTGAGACCAGAAGAGCTATGACCAATGACCACCCTGACGGGGAACACAACAGAGAGGCCCTGACAGAGCAGAAGAAAAGTGGGGTTCAAAACTCAAATTCACGTAAAAAGACGAGACTTAACGGTCTGACTGAATCTAGAGGAACTCCAGAAGACATGGCCCCTAGATTCTCTATTAACCCAGAACTAAAACCATTTCTGAAGCCAACTCTTCAAAGATTAGACTGGACTTTAAAACATAAAATAATACTTGTAAAAGTGTGCTTCTTAGTTCAAGTAGATACACGAGACTAAATGGGCAGCTCGTGTCCGGAGGAGGGATGAGAAGGCAGAAAGGGACAGGAGCTGGTTGAATGGACATAGTTGGGGGTGGAAAGGGGCAGCATGTTGTCACATTATAGGTATTGCAACTAGGGCTGCATAACAATATGTGTATAAGTTTTTGTGTGAGAAACTAACTTGAGCTGTAAATTTCCACCCAAAGCACAATTTTTTTTTAAACTATCGTATCTAAGACAATGGATATTGGCACTCAGATTATTTGCCGGAAGCTAGACCCTTATTACTATAACATGCTGCCTTCCAAGGAGGAGTGGGGCGTTTCCAGGAAACAAACACTATGAAATTCCCCATGACCAGGCTCACATGGGTGAACTGGCCCGGTGACTCATGCCAGAATGTTTGTGGAACTCTCTTTCTAGGTGGAGAGGTTTAGAAGGGCTGGTTGAACAGTGAAGATGACTAGGAGGGATTTCTTTATCAAATTCAGTACTTTTAGACCTGTTATACAGCAGTGATGGTACTGGCTGCTGGAGGGATCAAATGTGAGTCTAACAGAGGCCTGCCTTCTAATATAAGGGAGAAGAAGAGAGCACAAAGCAGAAAAGGGAAATAGGGTGAGAGGTCAATTCCTGCTGGGAAGATGGACTCCTCATTTGAAAAATCGGAAACCTGATAATACCTTTTTCCTGGGGATGTTGTGGAAACAGCAAGTAAAGCACACTAATGCGGGTGGGAATCCAGTTGCCATGCAGTCCGTTCCGACTCACAGCCACCCAGTGTATTTCAGAGTAGAACTGCGCACTATGATTTTTCAGAAGTAGATAGCTGGGCTTTTCTTCTGAGGCACCTCTGGGTAGATTCGAACAGTCTTTCAGTCAGCAACCCATTGCCCTCAAGTCCGTTTTGACTCACAGTGAGTTCATGTGTTACAGAGTAGGACTGCTCCATGAGGTTTTCTTGGCTGTAATCTTTATAGAAGTAGACCACCAGGCCTTTCTTCCATGGTGCCCCTGGGTGTGTTTGAACCATCAACCTTTAGGTTAGTAGCCGAGCACTTAGCCATTTGCACCACCCAGGACCTCCACCAGTAGAAATAAATGTTAACCGCCGTGATGGGCTAGTGGAGGCCCAGAGAGTGTATGTGGGCTGGAGAGTGTGTTTATCATTAGTAACCTCAGCTGAGCAACATTCTCGAGTCAAATGTGATCCCAGCTAGTCACAAGGGACCAAGATGGTCCAGTCCAGCAGATGACTGGCTATCTTAACCAGATTCCCAGTCTGCATCTGTAGGTTGGAAGAATTAGGTGGGGTAATAAACCTCATTTACCTAAAATATACTTTTTTCTAAATTTTATTTTATTGTTGAGAATATACACAGCAAAACATACACCAACAGTTTCTACTTGTACAATTCAGTGGTATTGATACCATTCTTCTAGTTGTGCAACCATTCTCATCCTCTTTTTCTGAGTTGTTCCTTCCTCATTAACATTGCTCCCTAAGGTTCCTATCTATTCTTTCAAGTTGCCATTGTCAATTTGATCCCATATAGATAGTTCTTAAAAGAGCATAATGTTCAAGGCAGACATTTTTTACTAGTTAAGCCAAACTTTCGTTCTATCTTAAAATGACTTCAAGGGATCTCTTTGGTTCCAGGTTTAAAGATTATTTCAGGTCAACAGTTTCAGGGATTCCTCTACTCTCCATGGCTCCAGAAAGGCTAGAGTCTGTGAGAATTTAAAATTCTGTTCTGCATTTTCCCCCTATAGAATTTTTTACCAAAATGTTCAGTAATGGTAACGGGGCATCAACTAGTTCTTCTGTTCTTGTGTCAAAGGAGGCAGTAAGATACACATTGCATACCCTCCTCCTAGTCCCGATTCTCGTTCCTCTGCTGCGCCAGTTGACTAGAGACCAACTGTTGTGCCTTGGATGGTCACTTGCAAGCTTTTAAGAACTCAGGTACTACACAAAGAAGGAAGATATAGAAGAGAGGCACTAAACATGTTATTAGGCCAATTAACTGGAATGTCCCATGAAACCACGACCCTAAACCTCCAAACCAAGGAACCAAATCCTATGAGGTGTTTGCTTGTACATAAACAGCCTCAGCAGCTACTCTTTTTTTTTTTTCCCCCCCTTTGGTCGTTGTTGTAAATATATCACACAACTTCTGCCAATTCAGCTTTTTACAGGTGTACAACTTACTGACAGTAATTATAATAATCAGCTGTGCAACCCTACCCTCAATCAATGAGATTTTCCATCACCATTAACCCCACTTTTCCCTCTCCCTCCCACCCCTGGTAATCACTAATAAACTTTGGTCTATATACATTTGCCTTTTCTTGTCTTTTTATATAAGTGAGGTCTTACAGGTTGTTAAGGGGTCTTACTCCAATTTTGATGCCTCCTTCTTCTTCATATAGTCCAGCTTCTCAGATGACTTGCTCAGCATACAGACTGGATAAGTATGGTGAAAGGATTCAACCGTGATACACACCTTTCTTGACTTTAAACCACGCAGTATCCCCTTGTTCTGTTTTAATGACTGCCTCTTTATCTAACTACAGGTTCTACATGAGCACAATTAACTGTTCGGGAAGTCCCATTCTTTATAATATGATCCACAATTTGTTAATGATCCACACAGTCAAATGCCTTTGCACAGTCAACAAAACACAGGTAAACAGCTTTCTGGTATTCTCTGCTTTCAGCCAAGATCCATCTGATATCAGCAATGATATCCCTTGTTCCATACCCTCTTCTGAATCTGGCTTGAATTTCTGGCAGTTCCCTGTTGGTGTACTGTTACACCTGCTTTTGAATGACCTTCAGCAAAATTTTACTTTTGTGTGATATTATGACATTGTTTGATAATTTCCACATTCTGTTGTTTCACCTTTCTTTGGAATGGACGCAAATATGAATCTCTTCCAGTCGGTTAGCCAGGAAGCTGTCTTCCAAATTTCTTGGCATAGGCGAGTGAGTGCTACCGGCACTGCATCCATTTGTTGAAACACCTCAGTTGGTATTCCATCAATTCCGAGAGACTTGTTTGCCACCAATGCCTTCAGTGCAGCTTGGACTTCTTCCTTCAGTACCATCGATTCTTAATCGTATGCTACCTCCTGAATTGGTTGCAGGTTGACCGATTATTTTTAGTACAGTGACTCTGTGTATTCCTTCCATCTTCTTTGATGCTTCCTGCATCGTTTTAAGATTTTTCCTGTAGAATCCTTCAATATTGCAACTCAAGGCTTGAATTTTTTCTTCAATTCTTTCAGCTTGAGAAATGCTGAGTGGTTCTTCTCTTTTGGTATTCTATCTCCAGGTCTTTGCACATTTTATTATACTTTGTCTTCTCGAGTCACCCTTTGAAATCTTCTGTTTAGCTCTTTTACTTCATTTCTTCCTTTTGCTTAGCTACTCTGTGTTCAAAAGTAACTTTCAGAGTCTCCTCTGGCATCCATTTTGGCCTTTTCTTTCTTTCCTGTCTTTTTAGTGACCTCTTGCTTTCTTCATGTATGATGTCCTTGATGTCATGCTACAACTTGTCTGGTCTTCGGTCATTAGTATTCAATGTGTCAAATCTGTTCTCGAGATGGTCTTTAAATTCAGGTGGGATATACTCAAGGTTGTATTTTGGCTCTCGTGGACTGGTTCTAATTTTCTTCAGCTTTAGCTTGAACTTGCATATGAACAATTGATGGCCTATTCCACAGTCGGCCCCTGGCCTTGTTCTGACTGATGATATTGAGGTTTTTCCATTGTGTCTTTCCACAGATGTAGTCAATTTGACTCCTGTGTATTCCACCTGGTAAGGTCCACGGGTATAAACGCTGTTTATGTTGGTGAAAAAAGGTATTTGCAATGAGGAATTTTTTGGTCTTGTGAATTTCTGTCATGCAATCTCCAGCATTCTTTCAATCACCAAGGCCTTATCTTCCAACTACTGTTCCTTCTTCGTTTCTAGCTTTTGCATTCCAATTGCCAGTTATTATCAATGCATCTTGATTGCACATTTGATCAATTTCAGACTGCAGAAGTTGGTAAAAATCTTCAATTTCCTCATCTTTGGCCTCAGTGGTTGGTGTGTAAGTTTGAATAATAGCCATATTAACTAGTCTTCCTTGTAGGTATATGGATACCATTCTATCACTGACAGCGTTGTTTTACAAGATCTTGAAATGTTCTTTTTGATGATGCACGTGACGCCATTCCTCTTCAATTTGTCATTCCTGGCATAGTAGACCATATGACTGTCTGATTCAAAATAGCCAATACCAGTCTATTTCAGCTCACTAATGCCTAGGATATCCATCTTTATGAATTCCATTTCATTTTTGATGACTTCCAATTTTCTTAGATTCATACTTTGTATTTTCCACCTTCTGACTATTAATGGATATTTGCAGTTGTTCCTTCTCGTTTTGAGCCAGGCTGCATCAGCAAATGAAGGTCCCAAAATCCTGACTCCATCCACATCATTAAGGTCGACTACTACCTTGAGGAGGCAGCTCTTCCCCAGTCATCTTTTGAGTGCCTTCCAACCTGAGAGGTTCATCTTCTGGCACTCTATCAGACAATGTTGCACTACTATTCATAAGGTTTTCGCTGGTCAGTTTTTTCAGAGCTATACTGCCAGGTCCTTCTTCCCCATCTGTCTTAGTCTGGAAGCTCCACTGAAACCTGTCCACCAAGGGTGACTCTGCTGGTATTTGAAATACCGGTGGCAAAGCTTCTAGTATCACAGCAACACGCAAGCCATCATAGTACGACAAACTGACAGACACATGGCAGTGGTTATTTGGTTAATGTGATGAACTATACAGCTTGGTATTTGAACATTAAGCTACCCATGTATTCCTGGAATAAACTCCCTTGCATGATGTAGTAACATTTTTATTTATTGCTGGATTTGATTTGCTAATATTTTGTTAAGGAGTTTTGCATCTATATTCATGAGGGATATTAGGCTATAATTTTTTTATAACTTTTTTGTCAGGTTTTACTCTCAGGATCGTGCTGCCTTCATAAAACTTAATTGGGGACTCTTTGTTCCTTTTTTATTTCCTGAAAGGGTTTGGGTAAAGTTGGTATTTTTTTTTCTTAAATGTTTGAGAGAATTTGCTAGTAAAGCCATTAGGACATGGACTTTTTCGTGGGAGGTTTTTAGTTACTAATTCAATTGATTTAGCTGATATAGGAATAGAGAATTTTAATTTCTTCTTGTGTCAGTTTTTGGTAAGTTTGTGTTTTTCCAGGAATTTGTCTGTTTCCTCTAAATTAATAAATGTATTGCCATAAAGTTGTTTGTAATATCTGCATATTGTCCTTTTTTTCTTTTTTCATATATTTTTTAAATCGAGATGTAATTCACACACCATTTTTAAACTGTGCAATTCAGGGAGTTTTAACATATTAAAAAGGTTATGCAACCACTATCTAATTCCAGAACATTTTTATCACTCAAAAAGGAACTCTGGGGTGGAGGGAGGCGGAACCAAGGTGGCAGAATAGACAGATGCTTACCTCGAGCCCTCTTTACAACAAAGACCCGAAAAAAACAAGTGAAACCAGTATATTTGTGACAAGCTGGGAGCCCTGAGCATCAAAGGCAAGCTTAGACAATGAACTGAGGGGCAGGGGAAGGAAAAGACCGTTCAGAAGGAAAGAGGAGTTGCCGGACCTGAATCGTGGGAGCCCTCAGGCACCATTCCCAGAGTGGTGGGCTGGTCCTAGCGTTTGGCTGCAGTTTCCTCAGGGAGAAGCAGCAGCCACACAGCCCACTGACACCTCCGGAACCGGAGCAGAAGGGCACTCTCAGCAAAAGCTAAGTACTTGCGGATATTTTACCGCACCCCACCCCCCACAAGCTGGCTTCAGTGGCTGAATCCCTGGGCCTGAGATAGACCCTGGTGAGCACCTAAAGCCATCCTCCCGGTCATGGGGAAGGAAAAAATTTCTAACTGGGGGGAAAGATAATTTGCTAGCTCCATTAACTGGGGGAGCTCAGGACAGAAGCTGCTTCTGTCCAGGCGTAAACCGTCAGTGGACCTTGAGCACCTTTCCTTCTGCATGGACCTGTGTGGGCGTATTTCAGGAGAATAGGCCCTTGTTGGCAAACTCCAACCATTTCAGTGGTGTGGTGGAGATGTGGGTGTTTGACGTTTGACGTTGCTTTGCCTATTAAACAAGGTCCTCACCTACCCACAACAGGGACCTAAGGACTGGTGGCTCCATTTGGGTCGCCCAGCCACCCGCAACAGGGGCCCAGGGATAAATGGTACCTCCCAGCCCTTACAACAAAATCTTTGGGTGCCCATAGTCCCTCTGCAGAGCCCACCCACCAGCACGCTCTAGGGAACAGAGATGCATTTTCCTCAGAGACACTTGGGGGTCAGTTCTCAGCCCCCTGCCTTGTTCAGAGCGTGACCCCCTGCTGCAATCAGATACGGGTATATACGCCAATCACCCCTGCCCCTCTAAGACTGTAGGACAGAGCCTGTACCACACACTTGATATCAGCTACCTGGAAACCTGAGCTGAATTCATACAAGAAAACTGAATGGACTCCTAGACTGATATACCTGATAACAGCTCTAGCCACCTGGGGACAGGATACCAGAGCTCCAAAGGCAAAAATAATCAAGTTAGCTCGCTCAAGCAACCCATAGGGGTATACCAAAACAAAACGAAGCAAGCAGCTACGACACAGTAAGCAAGCATAAACTAATACAATAACTTATAGGCGGCTCAGAGACAACAGTCAATATCAAGTCACGTAAAGAAACAGGCCATGATCACCTCAACAGACTCTCAAAACAAAGAATCCAGGGATCTTTTAGAGGAAAGTGCATTCCTGGAATTACCAGATGCAGAATACAAAAGTTTACTATACAGAACCCTTCAAGATATCAGGAAGGAAATGAGGCAATATGCAGAACAAGCCAAGGAACATACAGATAAAGCAACTGAAGAACTCAGAAAGATTATTCAGGAACATAATGAAAAGTTTAATAAGCTGAAAAAATCCATAGACAGCAATCAGAAATTCAGAAGATTAACAATAAAATTACAGAATTAGATAACTCAATAGAAGGTCAGAGGAACAGAATTGAGCAAGTAGAAGCTAGAATTTCTGAACTCGAAGATAAATCACTTGGCACTAATATATTTGAAGAAAAATCACATAAAAGAATTTAAAAAAAATGAAGAAACCTTAAGAATCATGTGGGTCTCTATCAAGAGAAATAACCTACGAGTGATTGGAATATCAGAACAGGGAGGAATTACAGAAAATACAGAGAAAATTGTTGAGGATTTGTTGGCAGAAAACTTCCCTGATATTGTGAAAGATGAGACGATATCTATCCAACATGCTCATCGAACTCCACATAAGGTAGATGGTAAAAGAAAGTCACCACGACATATTAAAATTAAGCTTGCCAAAACCAAAGATAAGGAGACAATTATAAGAGCAGCAAGGGATAAAAGAAAAGTCACCTACAAGGGAGAGCCAATAAGAATAAACTCGGACTACTTGGCAGAAACCATGCAGGCAAGAAGACAATGGGATGACATATTTGAAAAATTGAAGGAAAAAATTGCCTGCCAAGAATCATATATCCATCAAAACTGTCTCTTAAATATGAAGGTGAAATTAAGACATTTCCAGATAAACACAAGTTGAGGGAATTTGTAAAAACCAGACCAAAACTATAAGAAATACTAAAGGGAGTTCTTTGGTTAGAAAATCAATAATATCAGGTATCAACCCAAGACTAGAACACTGGGCAGAACAACCAGAAGTCAACCCAGACAGGGAAATCCAAAAAAAAAAAAACCAAAGCAAGATTAAAAAAAAAAAAAAGCCCAACACGGTAACGGCGATGTTATTATATAAAAGAAGACAACATTAGAATAATAAAGAGGGACTAATAAATGTAATTATACACCTTCCATATGGAGAGAAAGATACAGCGATACAAAGAAATAAAAGTTAGTTATAAATTTAGAAAAATAAGGGTAAATAATAAGGTAACCACAAAGGAGACAAACTATCCCACTCATCAAAATAAAATACAAGGGAAAATACAGACTCAGCAGAAACAAAATCAACAACAACAAATATGAGGGAAGGACAATATATAAAGAAAATCTACTCAGCACATAAAATCAAGTGGGAAAAAGAAGCTGTCAACACACAAAAAAAGACATCAAAATGATAGCACTAAATTCATACCTATCCATAATTACCCTGAATGTAAATGGACTAAATGCACCAATAAAGAGACAGAGAGTGGCCGAATGGATTAAAAAACAAGATCCGTCTATATGCTGCCTACAAGAGACACACCTTAGACTTAGAGACACAAACAAACTAAAACTCAAAGGATGGAAAAAAATATAGCAAGCAAACAACAATCAAAAAAGAGCAGGAGTGGCAATGTTAATTTCTGACAAAATAGACTTTAAAGTTAAATCCATCAGAAAGGATAAGGAAGGACACTATATAATGATTAAAGGGACAATACACCAAGAAGATATAACCATATTAAATATGCACCCAATGACAGGGCTGCAAGATACATAAAACAAACTCTATCAGCATTGAAAAGTGAGATAGACAGCTCCACAATAATAGTAGGAGACTTCAACATACAACTTTCGGTGAAGGACAGGACATCCAGAACGAAGCTCAATAAAGACACAGAAGATCTAAATGCCACAATCAACCAACTTGACCTCGTAGACATATACAGAACACTCCACCCAACAGCAATCAACTATACTTTCTTTTCCAGTGCACGTGGAACATTCTCTAGAATAGACCACATATTAGGTCATAAAGCAAGCCTTAGCAGAATCCAAAACACTGAAATATTACAAAGCATCTCCTCTGACCATAAGGCCATAAAAGTGGAAATCAATAACAAGAAAAGAAATCAAACACTTGGAAACTGAACAATACCCTGCTCAAAAAAGACTGGATTGTAGAAGACCTTAAGGAAGGAATAAAGAAATTCATAGAATCCAATGAGAATGAAAACACTTCCTATCAGAACCTTTGGGACACAGCAAAAGTAGTGCTCAGAGGCCAATTTATATCAATAAGTGCACACATCCAAAAAGAAGAAAGGGCCAAAATCAAAGAACTATCCCTACAACTTGAACAAATAGAAAGAGAGCAACAAAAGAAACCCACAGGCACCAGAAGAAAACAAATCATAAAAATTAGAGCTGAACTAAATGAAATAGAAAACAGAAAAACAATTGAAAGAATTAACAAGACCAAAAGCTGGTTTTTTGAAAAACTCAACAAAATTGATAAACCATTGGCCAAAATGACAAAAGAAAACAGGAGAGGAAGCAAATAACCCGAATAAGAAATGAGATGGGTGATATTACAACAGACCCAACTGAAATTAAAAGAGTAAAAAGACTACCTACAGACTGGGAAAAAGTTTTTAGCTATGACATTTCTGATCAGCACCTGCTCTCTAAAATCTACATAATACTGCAAAAAGACAAATAACCCAATTTAAAAAAATGGGCAAAAGAGATGAATAGACACTTCACTAAAGAAGACATTCGGGTAGCTAACAGATATATGAGGAAATGTTCACTATAATTGGCCATTAGAGAAATGCAGATCAAAACTACAATGAGATTTCATCTCACTCCAACAAGGCTGGCATTAATCCAAAAAACACAAAAGAATAAATGTTGGAGAGGCTGTGGAGAGATTGGAACACTTCTACGCTGCTGGTGGGAATGTCAAATGGTACAACCACTTTGGAAATCAATTTGGCACTTCCTTAAAAAGCTAGAAATAGAACTACCATATGATCCAGCAATCCCACTCCTGGGAATATATCCTAGAGAAATAAGAGCCTTTACACAAACAGATATATGCACACCCATGTTTATTGCAGCACTGTTTACAATAGCAAAAAGATGGAAGCAACCAAGGGGCCCATCAACGGATGAATGGATAAATAAATTACGGTATATTCACACAGTGGATTACTATGCATGGATAAAGAACAGTGAGGAATCTGTGAAACATTTCATAACATGGAGGAACCTGGAAGGCATTATGCTGAGTGAAATTAGTCAGTTGCAAAAGGACAAATATTGTATAAGACCACTATTATAAGAACTTGAGAAATAGTTTAAACTGAGAAGAAAACATTCTTTTGTGGTTATGAAACGGGGGAGGGAGGGAGGGTGGGAGAGGGGTATTCATTAATTAGATAGTAGATAAGAACTACTTTAGGTGAAGGGAAAGACAGCACACAGTACAGGAGAGGTCAGCACAATTGGACTAAACCAAAAGCAAAGAAGTTTCCTGAATAAACTGAATGCTTTGAAGGCCAGCATAGCAGGGGCAGGGGTCTGGGGACTTTCAGGAGACATCTAAGTCAATTGGCATAATAAAATCGATTAAGAAAAGGTTCTGCATCCCACTTTGAAGACTGGCGTCTGGGGTCTTAAACACTAGCAAGCAGCCATCTAAGATGCATCAATTGGTCTCAACCCACCTGGATCAAAGGAGAATGAAGAACACCGAAGACACAAGGTAATTATGAGCCCAAGAGACAGAAAGGGCCACATGAACCAGTGACTACATCACCCTGAGACAAGAAGAACTAGATGGTGCCTGGCTACAACCAATGACTGCCCTGACAGGGAACATAACAGAGAACTCCTGAGGGAGCAGGAGAGCAGTGGGATGCAGACCCCAAATTCTCATAAGACCAGACTTAATGGTCTGACTGAGACTGGAGGGTCCCCAGTGGTCATGGCCCCCAGACTTTCCGTTGCCCCAGGACAGGAACCATTCCCGAAGCCAACTCTTCAGACATGGATTGGTCTGGACAATGGGTTGGAGAGGGATGCTGGTGAGGAGTGAGCTTCTTGGATCAGGTGGACACTTGAGACTATGTTGGCATCTCCTGCCTGGAGGGGAGATGAGAGGGTGGAGGGGGTTAGAAGCTGGTGAAAAGGACATGAAAAGAGAGAGTGGAGGGAGAGAGCAGTCTGTCTCATCAGGGGGAGAGTAATCGAGAGTGTGTAGCAAGGTGTATATGGGTTTTTGTGTGAGAGACTGACTTGATTTGTAAACTTTCACTTAAAGCACAATAAAAATTATTTAAAAAAAAAAAAAGGAACTCTGTACCCAATAGCAGTCACTCCTACTTGCCCCTCTCCCCTAGCTTCTGGCAA
This sequence comes from Elephas maximus indicus, assembly GCF_024166365.1. Classification (NCBI taxonomy): domain Eukaryota; kingdom Metazoa; phylum Chordata; class Mammalia; order Proboscidea; family Elephantidae; genus Elephas; species Elephas maximus. Next base: position 37,134,269 of record NC_064837.1, on the reverse strand, counting down.
CCACTAGTCAAAACTTTCTTTTTCTGTAAATTGCCTATTTTGGACATTACATACAAATGAGATCACACAATATGCGGTCTTTTGTGTCTGATTTCTTTCACTTAGCGTAATGTTTTCACAGTTCTTCCAATTGTAGCATATATCAGTACTTCACTACTTTGTGTACCAAAATAATATTCTATTGTATGTATATACCACATTTTTTTCATCCTTTCATCAGTTAACAAACATTTTAACTGTTATAATAACACTGCTGTGAACATTTGTGTGTAACATACGTTCTCAATTTTCTCAGAGATATAGTCCTAGAACTGGAAATGCTGAGTCATGGGATAATTCTATGTGCAACATTTTGAGAAACTGCCAGATTGTTCTCAAAAGCGTATGTACTATTTTGCAATCCCACCAGCAATGTTTGAGGGTTTCAGTTTTTCCATATCCTTGTCAACAGTTGTTTTTGTCCATCTTTTTTTTTTTAATTTTTATTGTGCTTTAAGTGAAAGTTTACAAATCAAGTCAGTCTCTCATACAAAAATTTATATACGCCTTGATATATACTCCTAGTTGCTCTCCCCCTAATGAGACAGCACACTCCTTCTCACCACTCTCTCTTTTCATGTCCATTCGGCCAACTCTGACCCCCTCCGCCCTCCCATCTCCCCTCCAGACAGGAGCTGCCCACATAGTCTCATGTGTCTACTTGATCCAGGAAGCTCATTCTTCACTAGCATCATTTTCTGTCTCATTGTCCAGTCCAATTCCTGTCTGAAGAGTTAGCTTTGGGAACGGTTCCTGTCTTGGGCTAACAGAAGGCCTGGGAACCATGACCTCCGAGGCCCTTCTAGTCTTAGTCAGGCCATTATGTCTGGTCTTTTTACTTGAATTTAAGGTCTGCATCCCACTGCTCTCGTGCTCCCTCAGCGGTTCTCTGTTGTGTTTCCTGTCAGGGCAGTCATTGGTTGTAGCCAGGCACCATCTAGTTCTTCTGGTCTCAGGCTAATGTAGTCTCTGGTTTATGTGGCCCTTTCTGTCTCTTGGGCTCATAATTACCTTGTGTCTTTGGTGTTCTTCATTCTCCTTTGCTCCAGGTGGGTTGAGACAATTTGATGCATCTTAGATGGCCACTTGCTAGCATTTAAGACCCCAGATGCCACTTTCCAAGGTGGGATGCAGAATGTTACTAGATTTGATTATGCCAATTGACCTAGATGTCCCCTGAAACCATGGTCCCCAAACCCCCGCGCCTGCTATGCTGGCCTTCGAAACGTTCAGTTTATTCAGGAAACTGCTTTGCTTTTGGTTTAGTCCGGTTGTTCTGACCTCTCCTGTATTGTGTGTTATCTTTCCCTTCACCTAAAATAGTTCTGGTCTACTATCTATAGGGTCGCTGTGAGTCGGAATCGACTTGACGGCATTGGGGTTTATCTAATTAGTGAATACCCCTCCCTTCCTCCCTTCTCACTCTCATAACCATCAAAGAATATTTTCTTCTCTGTTTAAACTATTACTCGAGATCTTATAATAGTGGTCTCATACAATATTTGCCCTTTTGCAACTGTTCGTCTTTTTTATTATAGTCATCCTAGTGAGTGTGAAGTGCTAATTGCTGTTATGATTAGCATTTCCCTAATGACTAATGATGCTGAGCATCTTTTCATGTGCATGTTGGGCATTTGTATATCTTCTTTGGAGTAATGTCTATTCAAGTTATGTGCCCATTTTTTAATCAGGATATTTGTCTTTTTATTGTTGACTTGTAAGTGTTTTTATTCTGGATACTGGACCTTATCAGCTATATAATTTGTAAATATTTTCTCCCATTCCGAGGGATGTCTTTTCGCTTTCTTGGTAGTGTCTTTTGATGCACCAAAGTTAAATTTTGAGAAGTCCAATTTATTAATTCTCTTTGGTTGCTTGTGCTTTTGATGTCTTATCTAAGAAACCGTTGTCTAACCAAAGGTCATGAAGATTTATACCTGTTTCCTCCTAAGGATTTTAGCTCTTACATATAGGTGTTTGATCATTTTGAGTTAATTTTTGTATGTAGTATGAGATAGGATCCAATTTCATTCTTTTGCATCTAGTACCATTCAGATACAAAGAAGAAACACAGGAAAGAAGGTGATGTGAAGATGGAGACAGTTTTTGAGATCTTTAACTTAGATTTTGAGCATTTTAACTATAATATGCCTAGGTGTCACTTTTTTTTATAATCATCCTACTTGGGGTTTGCTGAGCTTTTTGGATTTGTAACTTGATATTTTTTCTCCGAATCTGGACAATTTTTAAGCCTTCAGATAATATCATTTCTATTGATCCCTGTTCAAGTTTACTGATCTTTTCTTCTTCAGTCTCCAATTTGCTGTTAAGTCTATCCAGGAATTTTTTATTTCTGATATTTTACTTTTCCATTCTAGAATTTCCAATTTTTTTTTTTAATCATTTCTATTACTTTACTGAGATTTCCCCATTCATTCATTGTATTTTCCTTTAAGTCCTTGAAAATATTATAATAGCTAAATTTTTGCAGGCTAATTCCAACATCTGGGTAATCTTGGGGTCTGTTCTATTGACTACTTTTTAAAATTTTTCTTAATCAGCTGTCAAATTTCCATACTTCTTCACATCTAGTAATTTTTTAATTATATGCTGGACATTGTAGATAGTATTTTTAGGAAGTCAGGATTATGTCATCTATTTTAAAAGGGTATTGATTTTTGTTCTGGTAGGCAGTTAAATTAAAGGCAGATCCTATTGGTCCTGTAAGGCTGGAGTTATTCTTTGTTAGGGCAGGCATATTTTGTTTTTTACTTTAGTGTTAGGACTTAGTCCTTACACTAGAAAATTTTCCAGACTCCTAAATCAAATATTTTCTGGAGTCTCAACTGAAAGCTTAAGGTGTTCATAGAATTCTGTCTGTTTAGGTCAGTACACCAATAACTTCAAGTATTGCACCTCTAGTATCACCCTTCACCTGCCAGGTCTCAAAGAGTCTCACCCTGTACTCCAAGGTAAATCCCCACCCAGACTTTTGGGTTCACCCTCTTCCACACAGCTCTCTCTTTTTCATTAACCTGTCCCAAATTTTTCTGCTACTTCAGTAGCCCACTATTCAAATATCTGCCTCCTTAGCTCAGGAGGACACCTCTCCACTTGGGTTTTACCTCCCTGCATCACATCAGAAGGCTGGGGGTAATTATGAGGCTTACCTCACGTGTTTACCTTTTCTCCAGGATCATAATGCGATGCTACCTTTGTCCAGTGCCTGAGCAGGGTTGTATCATATAAACTTGTTCGGTTTTGTAGTTGTTTTCAGTGGAAAGGCAAATCTGATACCAATTACTCTGTTCTAGCCAGAGGCGAAAGTGACTAAAATTTTTTTTTATATATCAGATTCTTTCCAAAAATTTTTTTCTCATGCTCTGGAGGCTGCTTTCTACTGGTACCCTAAACTTAGGCCTTGTCCATCATTTGGGTAATCAGCACCGCTCCGCCCCCCAATCTGTTTATTCATTTTATCACTTTGTCTCCTAATCTTAAAAATTGACTGGAAGTTAGAGTGATGCCAGATTAAACAAATGGTAGAAGGATTTTCTTCTAAATAAAATGTAACAACTTAAGGTAATTTCCAGGGATTGTGAATTATCAGGAAAGTGTGTTGTCTGTGTGTTGTAGATGAAGCTATCTAAAGCTAGATAGCTAGCGTTTGTATATAGTTAAAACATTAACAAATCCTTTTAATTGGACTCATGGAGGAAGTAATAGTTCTAAGAATTCAAAACATTAGATAATCATGTAATCCAAAAGCAAACACAATGGGCCTTTTACATTGGATGCCAGGGATTTATCATCCTGGGTATTTTGCTTTAGGCTAATTTAAAAAATGAGTTGCATTTCATAAAAAATTATCCTCAAAAATGTTCACTGAAGCATTTTTATATAATAGCAAAACCCTGCAAGCTACCTAAACATATACCAATAAAGGGCTGCTTAAATAAATTAACATATCTATGTGATGTAACATTATGAAAAAAAAAAAGTTGGGCATATTTAAGAATATGGGGAAAGGATTCTTTCATGATATATTTTGAAATTAAAAAAGCAGCTTGAAAAATAGAATATACAATGTGATCCCGATTTCATTTAAATGTGTGTACAAAAAGATTATACATCAAAATGTTATGAATTATCTGTGGGTGGGGGTATTATGGCCACTCTTCTTTGTGATTTATGTATTCTCTAAATTTTTACAAAGGATGCGAATATTATTTTTTAATAAGAAAAAATACGATTTTAAAAATGAGTTGAATGCCATGAACAAAAAGAAATATTAAAAGTAAATAGGGAAGAAAGTTGATATTTAATCAGCTTTATTTTTTACAGAAGACTAACAGTCTATAAGGTTAAGCAAAACATTACTCTATTAAAGTTGAATCATAATTGTCTCTTCCTAATTTTTTTTTTATTTACAAACAAGAAGTCTAGGTAATAAACAGATAACATTTTCTAAAGTTCACCCCTTCTACAGACAATAGAAGGTGTGTGTGTGAGTGGCAGAGGGTTAATGACAAGGAGTGCTTCATATGTACAATTAGGAATTCGCACAACTCTGAGTTTGTGTTCTCCCCGCTTCTTCAGATGAGGAAAGTGAGGCTCAGAGCTATTAAGTGACTTGTCCCAGTTCCTGTGACTTCTATACCCAAGACATCTGTTTTAAAAAAACAAAAAACCTCATTATAAGATTCTGAAATACATTTCTAATGGCTTAAGATTCTTGTCTCCCCTTGGTAGTTAAAGACACCGACTTGGAGCTCAGTCTGTCTGTCTTCAAGTCCTAATTCTGTTACTATCTGTGTGACTTCTGGATAAGTTACTTAGCATCTTGGATCCTCGGTGTGTTATCTGAAGGGGGGGCAACATCTCTTAGGGTTCCTGTGAGGACTGAATGAGGGAATATGCACTTAAAACAGGAAGAACTCAATAAATGATGTTCAGCTGGAGTGCAGGGTCACCATTTCCATCCTAGAACTCGCTGTTCAGCTGCAGCAATCATGGCTCCAACCGTGGATCTATTCTTAGCTCTCGTCTACCAGTGAGCCCTGACTAGGCTTCAATCGCTATAGCTCCTGAGGTTGTGTGACCTAAAAGAGCCACATAGTGTGGGCCAGTGTCCCAGAGAGTATGACTGGAGCCTGGGTAAACTGCTTCAGTTAAATGACCCAGAGATTCTCTAAAGCTGGGACCTGAGGCCCTTGAATCTCCAGTGTTCCAAATGTATTTAAAACTGTGTTTGTGATTATCCTTTTGGAAACAAAGATGGCATCTTCACTTCATTTACCAAACTTTGCTGTTTCCAGAAATGAAATCTAAAAACATGAGAGTTCAAAAGAGTTAATTAGCTCTATTCCTATTGTTAAGAGCTACAGCTGCTAACCAAAAGGTCAGCCGCTTGAATCCACCAGGTGTTCCTTGCAAACTGCATGGGACAGTTCTACTCTGCCCTATAGGGTCGCCATGAGTCGGAATTGACTTGACAGCAAGTCAAGTCCATTGTTACTATTGGAAACCCTGGTGGCATAGTGGTTAAGAGCTACAGCTACTAACCAAAAGGTCGGCAGTTCGAATCTGACAAGTGCTCCTTGAAAACCCTATGGGGCAGTTCTACTCTGTCTCATAGGGTCCCTATGAGTCAGAATCCACTCGACGGCAATGGGTTATGGGTTTTTATTGTTACTATTACTATAATTTGACAAAGGTTCTCAAGATTGTTCCGAAAAAGGAGGTCCAAAGATAGTCAGAAAACTGGTAGCACAAAAGGAGTAAGTGTTTGGAATTCTAAAGGGACTGTTTCATAAGACAATAATTCTTAAAAGAAAAAAGGGTTTGGGAAAGAAGATGTTCTACATGTAATTCTTAAAAGACTTAATAAGATCAAGCATGACACAACATACATTTAAGTTTATCTTGGAGAAAAGAAAATTTTGACATTGCATTTGTTATTATAAAGAAGAAAAACAAAAACAAAAAACCAAGAACCTATTGATGTTGCACAGACAGATGGTTTTGATGATCTGTCAATGGGCCAGAGCAAATTCTTGTACCCTGTTGTGTTTGGCTTTTTTCACTTGTTGACTTTGCAAAGCGTGTTCTCAAGATATTCAGCTCCATGCCTTTTGCTCAGTTCCTAATGGTGGAATTTTTTTTTCCTGCGCTTTAGGTGAAAGTTTACAGTGCAAATTAGTTTCTCATTCAAAAATTTATATACAAATTGCTTTGTGACATTGGTTGCAATCCCTGCAACGTGTCAGCACTCTCCGCCTTTCCCTTTTCACACCAGGTTCCCCATGTCTTTGTCCAGTTTGTCCTTTCCTGCCGTATCATCTTTGCTTTTGGGCAGGTGGTCCCCATTTGGTCTTGTATACTTGACTGAACTGAGAAGTGCGTTCCTCACATGTGTTATTGTTTGTTTTATAGGCCTGTCTAATCTTTGGCTGAAAGGTAGACTCTGGGAGGGGCTTCAGTTCTAAGTTAGCAGGGTGTCCGAGGACCATAGTCTCAGGGGTTCCTCTGGCCTGTTAGACCAATAAGTCTCATCTTTTTTGTGTGAATTTGGGTTTTGTTCTACATTTTTCTCCAGCTCTGTCAAGGACCCTCTATCGTGATCTCTGTCAGAGCAGTTGGTGGTAGTAGCTGGACACCATCCAGTTCCGGGCTTAGGCTGGTGGAAGCCATGGTTCATGTGGTCCATTAGTTCTTTGGTCTAATATTTTCCTTGTGTCTTTTGTTTTCTTCATTCTCCTTTACTCTGGACAGGATGGGACCAATAGATGTATCTAATTGTAGAATTTTGTTGTTTTCCCTTGCTCCATTACCAACCAGATGACAGGAAGGGAAGAGCCTGTACACTTGGCCACACTCCACAGCCCTGTGATAAGCTGCTGTCAGGCCTCAGTGTCTGTGGAAGCACCATGATTGAGGTAGCTATTGGCCCTTGGACTCATCTCCTTGATGTTCCTCACCCTTTCCACTTCCCACGGAAAGGATGTACTTTTGGAACACACATAGATCTCTTATTCTGTCTCCACTCTGCTCCTCTGTCCCCTTGGATAACTGTGCAAAGGGTCCCCAGGAAGAGAAACATCTATGAAGGCCATGGTCTGCCATACTTTTATTTCATGCTGGAAATAAAAGTATGGCAGACCATCAGGGCCCTTATCACGAGCAGCTTCTTCATCCTTTTCTCATCCTGTACCCCCCAACTCTACAGCCTCTCCATTTCCTGTTGCTGGATGGTTCTACTTGTCTTGCTTGGTGACATTCCCACTGATACCATATCCCTTTCTTTTCAAAAAGATATCAAAATTATAAAAGTATAGCATGTACGTGGCCAATCATTCACAAAGGATATAAAAAGTAAAAGGCTCCCTCCCCACCAGTACATGTAAAGGTGCCCACTGTTAAGTTTCATGGGTGTCCTCCCAGAACATGTTTATCCATATCCCATATCAGCAGGCTTTAAAAAAATGCAAATAGGAAATACACTCCATAAATGTGTAACATGTTGTCTTAATCATCTAGTACTGCTATACCAGAAATACCACAAGTGGATGGCTTTAACAAAGAGAAGTTTATTTGCTCACAATAAAGTAGGCTAAAAGTCCAAATTCAGGGTGTCAGCTCCAGGGGAAGGCTTTCTCTCTCTGTTGGCCTTCTCATCAGTCTTCCCCCAGACTAGGAGCTTCTCTGTGCAGGGATCCAGGTCCAAAGGATGCGCTCTGTTCTGGCACTGCTTCCTTGGTGGCATGAGGTCCCCCTGTCTCTCTGCTCGCTTATTTCTTTTGTATCTCAAGAGATTGCCTCAAGACACAACCCAGTCTTGTAGACTGAGTCCTGCCGCACTAACACAGCTGCAGCCCATCCTCCCTTATTAACATCATACAGGCAGGATTTACGACATACAGGAAAACCACACTATACGGGAATAGTGGCCCAGCCAAACTGATACACACATTTTTGGGGGGATATAATTCAATCCATGACACATGCTAAATTTGCTTTTTCACTTAATACTACATCTATTTCTTCCCTGGAGTCTTCTGCTGCTGGAGAAGTAGTGGAGCATACTGGTTAAGGCTGCAGGCTCTGGAGCAGACACCTGTATTTGAATCTGGGTTCCTTCATTTGCTAGCTGTGTGATCACAGGCAAGGAGCTTAACCTTATGCAGTAGGTACTGGTTTTGTCTCCATTTTACAGAAGAGGAAACTGAGACACAAAGGTTATTATGTAAATGATTAATACAGGTAGTCCCCGATTTACGACATATTCAAGTTACCGCGAACTGCACTTATGACCATCCATTTGGTTTTTTTTAACTTATTGTCAGTAATATGTACTACATACATTGTTGCATCGTGTAATTTGCTGATGTCATCGTATCTGTAAATTTATATGTAGTGTTTTCGACCCCCAAAGTCAAAGATCAGATTTATAAAGATACTGGTAATGAAAGGCAATAATGAAAACTTAAAAACAATGAGGTATTTGACTTATTTCAGAACTGAAACCCTAATGGAACCTCGTCATAAGTCAGGGGCTACCGGTACATGTAAAGTGCTTAGACATACAGTTGTTGTTAGGTGCCATCGAGTTGGTTCCGACTCATAACGAACCTATAGGACAGAGTAGAACTGCCCCACAGGGTTTCCAAGGAGACATACAGTTGGCATACAGTTATTGTTACTGTCATTGCTATTCTGCAAAGCTTCCTTGTGATCATCTCCAGTTGTGGGTCTCAGTCTGGAGTCAGCATGGCAGCCACAGCTTCTCCTAGTCTATGATGGGGACTAGGCCAACATGGTAGCAGGACTGCTCAGAGCACACCAGGTCCATTCCCTGCTCCTAAACTAACTGCTGCATCATGAAACACTGGTGTGTTCAAATGGATTACATTACCTGTGTTCCAAGATTTTGATCCCCCCCCAGCTCTGGGGCAGCCAGAACCCATGGATAGTCACCTTTGGCCACTAACAGCACTAATTGATTACTCTCCTGTGCTCTAAAAATGTCACTTACAATATGTGCCCCGATGTGAAAAGGTTAGGAAGCACTGCTTACAGCACCCAACTGAATGTGAGTCTTGGCCCAAATAAAACCTTCAGCCTTGTGAAAGCCCTGAGCAGCGTGGCTGGGTGGGGTGGCTCCTTCTTTTTCCTTTACAATGAAGGAGACTCTTGGGTTTGCCAGGTCAGCCCCCAAGGAAATGCTTCATTGAGACCAAGTGTTGTCAAGCAGCGGCAACTTTTGAGTCTAATTCAGTTGCCTCTCCTCTAACTCGGTGCTTCTCAGGCTTCAATGTGATTCGGCATTTCTAATCAGCTCCCAGTTAAGTGAATGCTGCTGATCTACAGATTCCACTTGAGCAGCAAAGTTCTCAGTTACCCCCGCTGCCCTTTCCCTTAAGGTTAGACCGGGGTTCTTCGGCACACTTGACAGGAAAAGCCCAGTAGCAGATGGGGTGGCGTCGTCCCATTGACACTGAGAGGGTATCTTGACCTATTTCAGCTGAAACACGCTGGCAGAGATATGTACTCAATGCAGCTGATGACAAGGCCTTTGGACCCAGAGGATTTTTTTTTTTTTTAATCAGACATTATAGCCACAAATTAAATAGTACAATCTTGCCAAAACCCGGGAAGTGGTGTCCGCAAATTCAGTCGTTTAACATGTGGGGTTGTGTTACTGCCAAGTTAACAAATGACTGGGGTGAGCAGCCTGTAGAGGATGGAGGCAATCACCAATCCCCTTCTATTACGATTGCATTATTTATTCCAGGTTTCATTGTACTTATTTTCCCGTGATCCCCACTAGTTCATCTGTGAATGACCTCTCTCCTGTTAACATAAAAACAAACAAAATTGTTTTGTTTGTTTTTTAAATACAACCTCTTTGAACGTGGAGATCATGTGCTATAAGTGGTTGGGAGGAAAGCTACACCATCCAGCTATCAGAACAAGACACAACAGTTTAGAGCTACAGTAATGGATGGATATGGGCACCTGTAGAAACCTCCCAAGCCCTTTAGGATAAAAAGCTGAAGGAGCATCGCTGATGAGAAGAAGGTGACTTCCTCCCACCTAAAGATGTAATTAAAGAAGCTCCAAAACATGGCAGCTATAATATGACATATGACAGGAGTTGTTTGTAACAAACTGAGAAAAAAAAAACAGCGGATTGAAGTTCTGCTAAGAATGTGGAGTAGGACCTTGGGCAAGTTACGGAATACAGGAACACAAATAAAAACATCTCTTTCAAGCGCTTACTAAATGCTTGAACTTAACTCCCTAAGGTTAAGTGATTAAGAAAAAGCCAAGGCAGAATTTGCACCCAGTCATCAGACTCGGAAGTCTGAGCCCTAACCACGTGCTGTCTCTGTTATTTTATCTCTGGGTCTGCTGTCTCAGTAGTAAATGGAGGTTGGGCTTCATTATTTGGAAGGTGGCTTCTGGGTTTAACATTATAGGACCTTACAATGATCAAAAGATTGGGTGCTTAGATTCCAACGAGGAATCACGGTTTAGACTGCGATTCCCCCTTGAGTCCACCAGAACACAGGAGAGATGATATATTCTCATGGCTATCTCATTCCTAGGGGTATAGCTCTATTTTTTAGGGCTGGGTGCTCACTGTAACTTCAGTCTTATTTAGGCAGTAACACCTTTAGGGTAAAGGATCATTTTTTAGGCAGGTTGCAAATATCCTTTTAACTAAATCAATGTAACTTTTGCAAAGTAAACTGAATCCACCTGAAGAGTATTGCACGCTAATAACTAGTCATGAGTTTTCTTCCTCAATGTTAACCAACTCGAGTTTACTATATAAATCAGCTTCTTATGAGTCCAAGTAGGAGCCCTGATGGTTAAAGCGATTGACTGCTAACCAAAAGGTCAGCGGTTCAAAACCACCAGTGGCTTAGTGGAAGAAAGATGTGGCAGTGTGCTTCCACAGAGACTTATAGACTTGGAAGACCTATGGGGTCACTATGAGCAGAAAAGACTCGATGGCAGTGGGTTTGGTTTTGTTTTTGTTTTTTTTTTGGTATGAGTCTGAGTAGAGGCTAAAGAGATCACCATTTGCTGAATATCTACTGTGTGCCAGAGTTTGTGCTGGGCATTTTACAGGCATTATTTCAACTTTTCACTAGAAGTCTGCAGATAGGCAAGGCCCACTTTATCTCACTCCCAGTTGTAGTGGCTGCTCCTTATAGCTTCTATGCTTATATTCCTTAGAGTTCTTTTTTCTTTATAACTAGTTCCTCATTATGCCAATCTCTGTTACATTTAGTAATTTTTTATATTAAATTTTTCCTGTTCGAATGACTATGTGGTTTCTCTCTCCTCATTGGACCTAGACAGATACAGCAGGCCTTGCAATCAAGAGCTGAGAGCAGTCAGCCAGGAAGAAAACCAGACCAGTACAGTCATGACAGTGAAGGGAAGGCAGCAAAGGACAGCTGCCTGCTCCTGACAGTCTTGACCTTCATGAACAACAAGAGGTCATCTACTTGACACGTGGGAGGAGGGTGTGAGTTTTATGGAGTCTGGAACAGTTGCTTTTAGGTATAAATAAAGAAGCTGAATTTTGATCTTATAGAAGAATCCTGATCAAAAGGGGGAAAATGCAGAACAGATTTTCAAATTCTCATGGACTCCAGACTTTCTGGAGTCATGGAGGCTGGATGAACCCCTGAAACTATTGCCCTGAGGTAATCTTTAAACCTTAAACCAAAAATATTCCTTGAAGTCTTCTTAAAACCAAACAATAGTTTGGCTTAACCAGTAAAGAATGTCTGCCTTGAGCACTATGCTTTTTAAAGAACTATTTATATATGGGATCATATTGACAACAGCAACCCAAAAGATTAGATAGGAACCTTGAGGGGGCAGTGAGTTTATGTTAATGGAGGAGGAACAACTCAGAAAAGGAGGATGAGAATGACCGCACAACTCGAAGAATGGAATCAGTGTCACTAAATTGTACACGTAGAAACTGTCGAATTGGTTTATGTTCTGCTGTGTATATTCTCAATGACAAAATAAACAAAATTTAAAACAACAACAAAAATTAAGAAGTTGAAAATTAGAACCTAATAGTACCCAGATTTCGAGTAGGCTAGTTCTTCCACCTGTGAAAAGAGTTTTTGTGATGTCATTCCTTCAGGACAGTTACAGGGGTGGGGATTGAATGATCCAACTGGTCCAGGTTTGGATGTGGCTAAAAAAAATTAAGAGGATGGCAATTAAATTACCAACAAAAGAGTCCAAGATGAAGACAGCAAAGAGGAGGCCAGTTATACCAGTGATACGGAGTTGGAAAGCTGGAAAGTTTCATAAGGGATAAAAGATCCAATGGTGTAGTGGACTGACTAAGCCAGGGTCAGAGTCTTTTTATACAGAGTTGAATATCTGACAGCTAAAGCAGAAGTTTAGAACTTAATGGTGAGTAGACAAGCTGAAGATGGGCAAGACTAGGTCATGGGGCAGAAAGGTAATTAGCCAGAGGGTTGATGTTCCCAAGGATAATAGCAGCCGAGGGGGAAATATGAGGAGGTATTCTGCTGCTGCTATCAATCCAGGCCAGGGCAGAGCCACTTTAGGGACAGCCACCAAAACATCTGGAAAAAGAACACTGCCCTGAAGTTACACCAGACTCTCCCTCTGCTAGCTGGGTTGTCTTTGGCATGTTTTTCAACACTGGGTTGAAAGGAATTAAATAAGTTAATACTTTAAGTTCCTAGAATAGTCCTATAAAATAATAGCTAGCATTCTGAGTACTTACTATTTTCTTCGTCTAGAATAGTGCTTCTGGACCACCAGTCCAGGAGAATGAGGCAAAGATTTAGGCCCTCCATGTACTTCTTCCCCACACACCTGTCAGTTTTTTGTGCTATGGTGGCTTGCACGTTGCTGTGCTGCTGAAAGGTATGCCACCAGTATTTCAAATATCAGCAGGGTCACCCATGGTGGACAGGTTTCAGCAGAGCTTTCAGACTAAGACAGACGGGGAAGAAAGACCTGGCAGTCTACTTCTGAAAAAACTGGCCACTGAAAACCTTACAAATAGAAGTGGAACACTGGTATAGTGCTGAAGGATGAGCCCCTCAGGTTGGAAGGTACTCCAAATACCACTGGGGAAGAGCTGCCTGCTCAAAGTAGAGTTGACTTAATGATGTAGATGGAGTCAAGCTTTTGGGACCTTCATCAGCTGATGTGGCACAACTCAAAATGAGAAGAAACAGCTACAAACCTCCATTAATAATCAGAAAATGGAAGGTACAAAGTATGAATCTAGGAAAATTAGATGTAGTCAAAAATGAAATAGACTGCATCAAGATCGATATCCTAGGCATTAGTGAGCTGAAATGGACTGGTATTGGCCATTTTGAATTGGACAATCATATGGTCTAGGCACAGAATGACAAATTGAAGAGGAATGGCATTGCATTCATTGCCAAAAAGAACATTTCAAGATCCATCCTGAAGTACAATGCTGTCAGTGATAGGATAATGTCCATATGCCTAAAGAAGGCCAGTTAATATGGCTGTTACTCAAATTTATGCACCAACCACTAATGCCAAAGATGAGGAAACTGAAGATTCCCACCAAGTTCTGCAGTCTGAAATTGATTAAACATGCAATCAAGATGCACTGATAATTACTAGTGGTTAGAATACAAAAACTGAAAACAAAGATCAGTAGTTGGAAAATATGGCCTTGGTGACAGAAACGATGCCGGAGACTGCATGACAGAACTTTGCAAGACCAACAACTTCTTCATTGCAAATACTTTTTTTACCAACATAAATGGCCACTATACACATGGACCTTACCAGATGGAATATACAGGAATCAAATCAACCATATCTGTGGAGAGAGGCGATGGATTAGCTAAACATCATCAGTCAGAATAAGGCCAGGGGCTGACTGAGGAACAGACCATCAATTGCTGATATGCAAGTTCAAGTTGAAGCTGAAGAAAATTAAAGTCCACAAGAGCCAAAATATGACCTTGAGTATATTCTACCTGTCATGGATTAAACTTTGTCCCCCAAATATATCTGTCAACTTGGCTAGGCCATTATTCTCAGTATTGTGTGATTGTCCATCATTTTGTCATCTGATGTGGTTTTTCTATGTGTTATAAATCCTCTATCATGTTAATGAGATTAGCAGCAGTTATGTTAATGAGTCAGGACTCTATGTACAAGATTAGGTTGTGTCTTAAGCTAATCTCTTGAAATATAAGAGAAGTGAGCAGGGGGGGACATCGTATCTCCAAGAAAGCTGCGTCAGGAACAGAGCATGTCCTTTGGACCTGGGGTTCCTGCATGGAGAAACTCCTAGACCAGGGGAAGATTGAAGACAAGAACCTTCCTCCAGAGCCAACAGAGAGGAGGCCTTCCCCTGGCATTGGCACCCTGAATTCAGACTTCTAGCCTACTAGACTGTGAGAGAATAAACTTCTGTTTGTTGAAGCCATCCACTTGTGGTATTTGTTATAGCAGCACTAGATAACTAAGATACCACCTGAATTTAGACACCATCTCAAAGAATAGATTTGTTGCACTGAACACTAATGACCAGACCAGACAAGCTGCAGAATGACATCAAGGATATCATACATGAGGAAAGCAAAAGGTCATTAAAAAGGCAAGAAAGAAAGAAAAGACCAAAATGGGTGTCAGAAGAGACTCTGAAACTTGCTCTTGAATGTAGAGTAGCTAAAGTGAATGGAAGAAATGATGAAGTAAAAGAGCTGAACAGAAGACTTCAAAGGGTGGCTCGAGAAGACAAAGAAAAGCATTATAATGAAATGTGCAAAGACCTGGAGTAAGAAAACCAAAAGAGAAGAGCACACTCAGCATTTCTCAAGCTGTAAGAATTAAAAAATTCAAGCCTCAAATTGCAATATTGAAGGATTCTATGGGGAAAATATTGAACGATGCAGGAAGCATCAAAAGAAGGTGGAAGAAACACAGAGTTGCTGTACCAAAAAGAATTGGTCAGCATTCAACCATTTCAGGAGGTAGCATATGATCAAGAACTGATGGAACTGAAGGAAGAAGTCTAAGC
Source organism: Elephas maximus indicus (assembly GCF_024166365.1). Classification (NCBI taxonomy): domain Eukaryota; kingdom Metazoa; phylum Chordata; class Mammalia; order Proboscidea; family Elephantidae; genus Elephas; species Elephas maximus. The sequence goes on along the minus strand of NC_064837.1, from coordinate 37,119,139 downwards.
TCTGCTGAAGGGAATGGCAACAAACAAGGCTCCAGGAACTGAGGGAACACCAATCGAGATGTTTCAACAAATGGATGCAGCACTGGACGTGCTCACTTGTCTATATATCAAGAAATTTGAAAGACAGCTTCCCGGCTAACCAACTAAAAGAGATTCATATTTGTGCCCATTCCAAAGAAAGGTGATCCAACAGTGAAAATTATCAAACAGTATCATTAAAATTTTACTGAAGATCACTCAAAAGCAGTTGCCAACAGTGCATCGACAGGAAACTGCCAGAAGTTCAACCTGATTCAGAAGAGGACACGGAGCGAGGGATAACACTGCTGACGTCAGATGGATCTTGGATGAAAGCAGAGAATACCAGAAAGATGTTTACCTGTATTTTATTGACTATGCAACGGCATTCGACCGTGTGGATCATAACAAATTATGGATAACATTGTGAAGGATGGGAATTCCAGAACACTTAATTGTGTTCATGGGGAACCTCTACATAGACCAAGAGGCAGTCATTTGAACAGAAAAAGGGGATACCATGTGGTTTAAAATCAGGAAAGGTGTGCATCAGGGTTATATCCTTTTACCATATATAGCTGGACTATATGAAGAAGAACAGGGCATCAGGATTGGAGGAAAACTCATTAACAACCTGCGTTGTGCAGATAACACAACCATGCTTGCTGAAAGTGAAGAGGACTTAAGTACTTACTGATGAAGATCAAAGACTCTAACATTCAGTATGAATTGTACCTCCACATAAAGAAAAAAAAAAAATCCTCACAACTGGACCAATAAGCAACATCAGGATAAACAGAGAAAATACTGACGTTGTCAAGGATTTCATTTTATTTAGAGCCACAGTCAACGCCCATGGAAGTAGCAGTCAAGAAATCAAACGACGCACTGCATTGGACAAATCTGCTGCAAAAGACCTCTTTAAAGTGTTGAAAAGCAAAGATGTCACCTTAAGGACTCAGGTGCACCTGACTCGACCCATGCTATTTTCAATCGCTTCATATGCATATGAGAGCTGGACAATGAATATGGAATCCTAAAGAAGAATTGATGTCTTTAAATTACGGTGTCGTTGAAGAATATTGCATATACTGTGGACTGCCAGAAGAACAAACAAATCTGTCTTGGAAGAAGTATAACCAGAATGTTCCTTACAAGCAAGAATGGTGAGACTTTGTCTCATGTACTTTGGACATGTTATCAGGAGAGACATCATGTTTGGTAAAGGGAAGGGTCAGTGAAAAAGAGGAAGACCCCCAACGAGACAGACTGACAAAGTGGCCGCAACAATGGGCTCAAGTATAGCAAAGACTGTGAGGATGAAGCAGGACTGGGCAGTGTTTTGTTCTGTTGTACATAGGGTTACTATGAGTCAAACCTGGCAAGATGGCACCTAACAACAACATGTACTTCTTGCTCAGCGCCTTTGTTTTCATCTCCCTTTTTTTTGTCTCACTACTAGGGTAAGTGGTGGAGATAAGAGTTTCCAAGTCTGAGTGTAATGACAATTATATCCCTACTTCAAGCAATAAGATATATATTTATATTTTACAGTGATCCAGTACACACACTGCTATCTATAGATGAAACAAAAGTTTCCTAAAGCAAATTTAATTTATTGGATGTGGTACACTATTTCTTTTTCTATCCTATTGTATTTCATTCTTCAAAAGGCTGGTCACGACCCACCAAATTGATTTCATGACCTTTCTGGTGGACTGTTACTCCTAGTGTAAAAGACGTGACTCGTGAGCTGATTACAATTTGAAAAAAAACGCTGAGGTCAACACTGCCCTTTGCTCTAGTCAACGTTTACTAGTTATCTTAATTTGTTTTCCAAACCCTGGAAAAAGAGTATGCTAAGAGCTACAGCCTCTAACCAAAAGGATGGCAGTTCATATCCACCAGCCACTCCTTGGAGACCCCAAGCGGTCCCTGTGAGTCGGAATTGACTTAATGGCAATGGGTTTGGTTTTGGTTTTTATGCAAGAACCCCAATGCCAAGATCCATCATTCACATCAATCTCACTCTTTCTGAAGTAATACTTCTCATTACACAGAAATACAGTCACATCCTGATACACATCAATGTCGTGCAAATTAAAACTGGACAGCATCTTCACTGGCCCAAAGCCTCCTGGATTTGATGAACTCCACTGGCCCATACTCCAGAAATCAAACTCTTTAGTAAAGGCAAATCTTGCTACAGAAAACTGAAATCTCTTGTATTATTGTAAAGCAAGACAACGATTTGCAATACTCAACTCAACATGATGACTCATCATGGAAGTTTAGTTCAATATGATTTTATTCAAAAATTTGCAAAGCTGAAGAAGGGATCCGATCTTTTGTTAGAAGAAAGCAAATTTCACAGTATATATTTAGCCATTTTAGCTTTGTGTTGAAGAACAACAGAAGAGGACATTTCTGTTCAAGATCCTGACTCCAGCACACTCAGCCAGGTGCTCGGGATCTTCTGACAAATAACACATTCCCTGGACTGAAGCTCATAGTAAATATACCCTCTCACCCAAGTAGAGCCCCAGTTCTTCCCCAGGTACATACACGATAGCTTATCTTCTCAGCTCTACACGGGGCCCTCAGAATCCTTAATTCTAAAGTTGAGAAAAATGTGATCAGGATTCCTTAACTCGGTGTCTTCAATAAATCCAACCACCTATTAACTCTTAACAGTTCCAAGTATAAAATACTTGAAATTTAGAAGATGTTCCACATTTAATGGAACAATTCAAACGTTAAAAAAATTAGGTCAAGTAACATGCCTTAACGTTTAAAAGTGTTACTTAATACAACTTCATGAGACAAGACGTGCAGCGCTTTCTTGTACTTGGTATTATAGACTCCTACTGACGGTTGCTACTCGATGGCCAAAAAAAAAAAAAAAAGGGGGGACGTAATGATGCCTGCAGGGAATGTCATATTTAGACTTTGTTACTGAAGTTAAACCAGAAAAAAAAAAAGTCTACAAAACCAACACCCATTGATGAGGTAGATTGTTTTCCTATGCAGTAAGGTGAAGATGACAAAAAATCCATAAAATTTTCAAATCGTCTTTTTTAAAAAAGTTCAGATTATAGTCACTTTCACAAACAAGACATTTATAAACCATGAGGTGGAGAGTCATACTCAGGCAAGCTCTGTGCTTGACGTGTTGTTACTCGCAGATTCAACAATTAGTCTTGGATCAATCAATTCTCTCCAAAAAACAGTGATCTGAGGAAAAATACAAAATACCCAATTCAGATACTTAATTTGAGGTCACACCCGAAACCAAAAACAAACCCACTGCCATTGAGTCAAATTCCAACCCATAGTGACCCTACAGGACAAAGCAGAACTGCCCCGTTGGGTTTCCAAGGAGTGGCTGGTGGATCCAAACTGCCAGCCTTTTGGTTAGCAGCTGAGCAGTTAACCACTGTGCCACCAGGGCTCCTCTTAGAAAGTTAAAATCTTCAGTCAAGTAAATGTCTATTTGTGCAGAGTGGAATGGCTGAAGGACTAGAAATACTTGAGTCCTAGAGTAAACTGAGTTCAGTTGGGACATAAGAACTCATTTACCTTAAATGCAGCTCAATTTCACAGTGACGATATTTCATCTTTCTCTGATTTAGAGCAAGGGATGGGGGAAGCAGGGTAGCTGGTTACAAAATGGTCAGAAGGACATACCCCAACAAACTCCTGGTGGACAGGCAGCTCGCAGACCTCTTGGGGAGTTAGAGGTGACCCAGGTAGGTTATCACCAGACTGCTGAGGTCTTTTTTAGTAGCTCTGTAGTTCTGATTCTATGCTGCCTAAATATAGGCAGTATTTCACATCTTAAAAAGAGAAAGCAAACTCTAACACTTGGCTTTCTAGATGAAAAATGGAGGCCATCTAGTGTCAAAACAAAGTAATTACAGGCTTTCTACTGTACTTCAAGTCTCTGTTTAATAGGCCAGAAATTTTCCAATGCAGTTTCCAGGGATAGAGCTAATCAAAAGTGGGGCTGCATATATATGGAAAATCTGCTGATCTTAATACAAACTCTAAAAATGTGTTTTGGGAATAAATCCTCATGAGTCATCTAGATAAAACACAGTCTGGTTAGGATTTCTACAAGTTTACATTTTAGATAAAATGCGAGTTTGCAATGGTGAAACTTACAGAACATACATTAGCACGTCAAATACATAACACCTTAAGATACCTTCTTAAACATAAATTCTATTTACTTAAATGCTAGCATAACCTAACGAGTCAGGCACAGCCAGCAACCGTGGCAGCCAGGGATGCCTAAAAGTGGTGTAGACCATATATACAAAAAAAAAATTCATACCCATTGCTGTCAATTCCAACTCATAGCGACCCTACAGGACAGAGTAGAACTGCCGCACAGGATTTCCAAGGAACGGCTGCTGGATCTGAGCTGCTGACCTTTTGGTTAGCAGCCAAGCTCTTAACCACTGCACCACTAGGGCTCAAAACCATATACAGTACTTTCTAAAATGACAGTTTAAGGATTTAAACAAAGCTGAGGACAGAACTATCACTTTATGTCCTTCCTCAAAATTATGCCGTTATAAGTCAGAATAGTGGTAACCTTTGGCAGGTGGTTTTTAGTGACCAGAAGGGAGCACAGTAAGGAGCTTCTGGGAGGTTTTTAATGTCCTATTTCTTGATCTGGGTGGTTAGGTGGGTATGTTCACTTGTGAAAATCATTCTAGTTGTACACTTATGATATATGTACTTCTCCAAATGTATGCTTCAACAAAAGCTTTAAAAATATGCTACTCTTTTCTCTTGGAAGCCTATAAAACCCCTCCCATTAAAGCAACTCTACACTCTTAACAAGAGTTTGTTATTTGTGCATTTTGCAACACAGGCTCTTTAAGGCCCAAGGCAGGGCCTTAGTTAGGCATCTGGTATTAGTTTGCCACCTCCTAGGCAGACTGAGTCCTCCAGGGCCTAGATCCTTTACGGTTTTAATATAGGCAGTTCAGGAAGTTACAGTGTCACCTTCTAGACCACAAGCAACCAGTCAAGAGAGAATGTATGACTGAGCGGTCCTGAGAAGCCAGCCTACCCTCTTCTCCTGCGTCACAGCATACTCCACCACCTCAGTTCCATTTTCATTGTGATAAACCAAATCGAACTTTCCAGGTTCTTTCATAGCTGAAACCAGAACGTAAGGAGGAGAGACCGTAAGTCATTTCCCAGTAATTAAAATGTTCCTCTACAGGGAATTTTTACCATTAGAAAAACAACCACCAACAGTCAATCGATGTGAAGGCTGGGTATGTACATGAAAGCATGCAGTGCTCAGGAAACCGTTAAAAAACCCTGTATTAGCTGACGGGGGCTTCTTGGCTATTTGCCAGCGGTGATCTTTCCATCACTGGAAAGAAATAAGCTTGATGAACTGTCGCTAGTACCCTACTCCTAGAATATGGAACCACAAGGCCTCAGCTACTTTAATCTCAAAAGATAATTTCTCTGTTTCAACAAACCCGTTACCATCGAGTCGATTCCATTAATGTAAAACGTTTTGCAAAATTCTTATATCTTGCTCTATCCTCAAAAATTATACATGCTTAGTACTTGCTAATACAGGCAGTCCTCATTTTGCATGATAGTGTGAGAACGTAAAAAGGACCATGCAAAGCAATCTAAATAATTATGAGAACAATTAGCATAATTGCTCCATGACCTTTAATTTTTTTTCTCAAAACATTAAAAACTCTTACTGTACAGGGAAATAAAAAAAAAAGGAAAACTAATATTTATGGAGTACACTACAATTTAAACCATTAGAAGCATTGAGAACTAAAGTGTTTGACTTCTTAGTAAAAAACTTATCAAGGGTATTTGAACAGTGCTCACCTTCTTGTTACATAACTTACACTACAGAGCAAACATCTATTATTCTATGCCTTGGAGAACTGTCACACTCTTTTGTAAGTTCGGATCAACCTCCAACATTTTATCCTTTGGACTTTTAATGTCATAAAATATCTTGCCAAGTTTCTTTAATGTGTTTTGCTAGCGTAACTTCCTCTGGGACATCTTCATTCTTGTCGTCACAACCACTTATGTCAATAAGGTCACACAAACAGCAGCGTCAACATTCCCACCGTTAGCTATTTCTCCTAAATTCCGTTTACATTTACTTCGAATTTCACTTCCAACATTATCACTTTTGTTTCTTTGCTGAGCTTTCATCTTTGTTGATCAATTCCCCCTTTCAATTATTCCCTCTTTCAATTCTGTAAAATGTCATGTGGGTTTATCACTAAGAGAGTAGGAAGCAACACAACTACAAGTTCTGCTGTCTGTGCATAAACTGAATAACAGATGCGCAGTGATCAATCACTGACAGATGCTGAAAGAAATGATCTGATTGGTCACTGATCACCATGTGCATCTGTTACTCATGTAGTGATTTGTGGGCTGCAGAGCTAGCAGTACTTTATTCAATTACTCACGTTAACATACCATGGTAACTGAGATTTAAACTATGTTGTCGAGGGACTGGTATTATTTAACTAAATCATAGTAACTGAAATTCATGTATATTGGAACCATGCAAAGCAAAGACTGCCTGTATTTCTACTAGGGAACAGGTAAAGCAATTTCTTGGTACCCCAAGGAAGAAAAGTTCTAACTGGATGTCATCGCTGCCGATCATCTGACAAGAAGTGATCAAGCTGTGTCCATGGAGCTGGACCAAGGACAAACCTCTCGGTTCACTGTTTCTAAGAAGGATTTCTACAAATAAAACCTAATCAAAATCTGGAAAACCAGTATAAGTTACATTTAATTCTTTACTTAATATCATAAAGAGAATTTGTTGAAAAAACTTTTGACTGGTTTCTGCCTATTGGAGTTTCTACTCTTTTACTCAGTACCTTATTCAAAAACAAATAGAAAACAATTCATTGCTTTAGGGTCTGCCAAAGGAAAAGAGATCTCCCTTGCTCTCTGGCCAGGGGTCTCTAAAACACAGGCCAAAATTAAGTCGTATACAGTAAAGGCCTCTTATTCCAGGCTTTCAGAGCCAATCACAGGTGGAGTTAATCAAGAATAAAGCAGGAACCATTTAAAATAAGGATGTGTGTAAAAAAAGTGTGTATACTCATATACTTTAGACATTTTATTTTGACTTAACACACAGAAGTATGTTCACTTGCTAGTCTTTTGAAGTAGGACTCAGTAGTTCTACAAGTATGAGACCACTGATTAGAGCTGCCTTTCTTTGATAAACCATACCCCTAACATATTGTCTGCAGTTTCCACAACTTCCACCTTTGGTTTTTCTAAAGTGATGCGAGAATGCAGAAATCTGCAAGGCAATCTGAGTACAGAACCCTCCTAGGTTTTTATAGAATTTTTCCTTTTTACAGCTGACCTGCCCAGGTATAATTTGATGGCAATTTTTTATCAACGCCCCTGAGTTGGCATTCATCTGAGGTTTCATAGAGATAATTCCTTTTTGTAATCAATTTCCATCAGTTTATATAATTTATGAAATTACATAATTATAGTAATAAGAACTACTTGCCTAACAGCTTTGGAACAGACCCAACAGGCTCTCAGCAGACACACAATTCTACTCTTGGGAGCAGGGTGCAGGCCCCAGAGCTGCGGTGGGCCGGCGGAGGGAGTGGAGAGCACCAGTACATCAGGGGCCGGTGAAGAGAGCACCTTCCCTGCATGATAGCGGCTGAGAAACCACTGTAGAGAGGAACAGCCTGTATTTTCAAACGCTGTTCTAAAAGACTCACCAGGTAGAGATGAAAGGATTTCTATATCCACTTGCTGGGTCTCTGGATTGTGGCTTAGTATTTTTCCTTCCTTTCAAAAATAAAAGTCCAAGTCAAAAATCAGCGTGTTCATTGTGAATATACTAAAAGCCACTGAAATATACACTTGAGAATGGTTTAGAAGGTGAATTTTGTTATGTGAATTTTATTTCAACAAAAAAATTTAAAAATAAATCAACATATAGGGGAAATAAAAATAAATACGTGGACTGATAAACCCTCTATTTGCATAATAGCTGCCACTGAATCAGTTCCGATTCGTAGCCGCCCCTGTGCGTCAGAGTAGAAGTGTACTCTGCCGGGTTTTCAATGGCTGATTTTTCAGGAGCAGATCACCAGGCCTTTCTTCTGAAGCACCTCTGGGTAGACTTGAGCTTCCGACCTTTTGGTTGGCAGCTGAGCCCGTTAACAGCACCACCCAGGAACTCTCAGAGCCAAAATAGCTACATTTAAATCATAAATGGCAGACACCACCTGAAGGACTAGAAGGTAAAGGTTACACAGGTACAGTAGGTTACCAAAGGTGACTGATAGAGGGAAAAGGAGGAGGAAAAAAATAGGCCAGGGTGCTATACTGTTCAACTGAAGGCTGCCCGTCACAGTATGCATGTGAATAATATTCTCAACAAAATCGTGACTGGGTGAAAAAGGGAAGGAAATATGTAATTCGGTGATCCTTTGATTGAGTCAAGCTTTTCCTGAATTGTGATAAAGCTCATGTGCCAGCATGAAGTCCCATACAGACAGGAAGTGAGTAAATCCCACGATGATATACGGAAATTACCTGTAGTTAACCGACAATTCAAAAGGAACCACACGAAAGCATCCAAAACCAAACCCAAACCCACTGCCATCAAGTGGATTCCAACTCACAGCAACCCTGCAGGACAGGGTAGCACTGTCCCATAGGGTCTCCACGGCTATAAATCTTAAGGAGAGCAGACTGTCACATCTTTCTCCCAGGGAACAGCTGGTGAGCTCACAGCTGAGCACTGTAACCACTGTGCCACCAGGGCTTCTATTAAAGTATAATAACCGGTAATAATTCACAAATATGTAAAATACATCCCTATGATGAAAATCAAATTTTCTGGCTGAAAGCTACATCTTATTTTCTTTCGAAGTTTAGGATCATGGGGGGAGGGTACTCAGTTAAGTTTGAGCTTCTAAGCTGATTAGAAAAAAGTGACTAAAAAAAAATTACGCTCATCGTTCTCATTCCATACTGTTCCCAAGTGTAAGGAAGATAACACTGGGAGATACCATTAGAGTGTTTATATCATAATGTTTTTAATTTTTACTTTATGACATTACTTTAAAAAAATGTAGATTACCCATAAAAGTAGCGTTCCAGTTTCTTCGATACACTGACAACTCAATTATTTTTAAATAAACAACCATACCTTGTAGTCAGAGACATCAGGAGAGTAATCAGATGTTAGTTCCAAAAGCTAAAAAGAATTTAAAAATACATAAATACACAAATCCCTCTTAAACTCACACATTCCCACAGCTCCTCCCATCCACCCATGAGGGAAAACTTTGTGTTGGGGTGCCCACCTCCACCACTCTGGGGGAGCTCCACCATGAGTGTGTAGCAAAGCATGGGTTCCAGTGAAAATATCAGCTGACCCTCTATAAAATTTATATATTAATACATATTTATCACAATTTATATATTAAATATATTTAACCTTACCGGCTAACTACATTTATTTGGAGGGGAAATTAACCTTTTTTGCTGTAGCTATTGTTTTTGCACATACCTTAAATGCAATCTTTTCTCCAACTTGAGGGGCAGCCGCTAACAGTGGTAACATACTGTAGTCCTTCTTGTGTATCTCTACTGGATTCTGAAAAGACAGTATCAGTCATGTGACTTTGTTACTTGTGAGAAAGCCTGAACCCATGAAATCAACTCCAGACACGGGGTAGGAGGTAAAGGTGAAGAGGTAAACGCGAAATAATACTTACCTGGATAATAGTAGATGAGTTTGTTATCATTTCATTTAATTGCTGCTGCTTCTGATATTCATTATTTCTATTTAAAACACAGGGAATAGTTTGTCCTCGCCCTCGACCTCTCCCCCGCATGCCCCGACCCCTAGCTCCTTTCCAAGAAAGAAGGTCCTCTCCTCTGCCCCATCCTCTTCCCAAATTGGTGGGGAGAGACAAGTTGGGAGGACCAGGAGCCTGTCTGCCACCATTTGAGTCAGAATGCTTCCATCCAGTAGCACTTGGAGTCTGTGCTGATGACCCTGGCCCTGGACAGCCTCTTCCCGCCAAGAGGCCCACTGTCTTTAAGCAACCTGCAGCACACTCCGAGGGTCTCTGGGATACTCTGCTCTGGTCATCTGACTCTGAACTAGAGTCTGAACTAGAAGATGATGTTTTGGCTGCCTTGTCCTTGACAGGGGTAAGGTTGAAGCTAGTTTTTGTAACCAGTTTGTTTGTAGTTGTGTTTTTCACAGAGGGTCCCTCCTTTGATAACTCCGTTGATACTTTTTCTGAGGACTTTCTCACCTCCAAAACAACATTGCCGAGACCATCACTGGTTGAGTCATGCGAAGATTCAGACTCTGAAGAGGAACTGGGGGTATCTTTTGCACAAATGCCTGCCCTGCCTTTCTTTTTGCCTTTAACAAGGCTGTTTCTACCAGGTGAACCTTTCGGAGGACTACAGTTCTGGATGGTCCACTGTTTCACCGTCTGTGCTTTAGGAGGCTTGGGATTCTTTACCTGTCTTCTACATTCACCTTTCTCCTTTTTCTTTGGTGATTTTCTTCTGGTCTCCTCATCGTCATCACCCACTACTTCACATGTTGCTTTGTTCTTCCTCTTGTTTTTTTTCCTCACATTCTGACCTACGACAGCTTTTGGTTCCAGATCCAGGGTCTTCTCATTATTGTTGTTCTCTTGCTTCTTCCAATGCTTTCTTGAATATTTGTAACCTAGTTCATCTTCCTCATCCTCTTCTGACTTAAATGCCCGTTTCTTTGCTTTTCTAGGTAATACAGTAGTGCTGTCACCATTACTGGCTATTACAGAACTCTCAGTAACTCCACTCTCTTCTAATTTAACTCTGTCAAAAGAACAAGATAGCTAGAGTGAGTGAGTAATTCAGAAGCACATCACGAGATGTAGCTATATACTGACATGGCTCTGTAAGCTGTCATTACCACTGCCCAATGAAAAATTGTCAAATCACTTAAGGACAAAAGAATCTTTTTGATAAAATGGCCTACATGGCACTTAAGCTCAACTTTCAAATGACTAGTTTACTTTATTGAATATCTACTGCATCTCAAACGTTTCCTATGTATTTTCTTTAATATAAACACCATCCATCCTACCAATCACAAAGTAAGTAGGTATCTTTCATCTTACAGATCACAAAACTACAGTTCAGACAAGTAACGTGGCCAAGACTCACTGCTAGTAAGCAGCAGAAATGGGATTCAAACTCAGTTTGTCTAACTTCAAAGCTCACAATCTTTCTACTATATTATGTTGTCTACTCCAAAAAAACAATAATGCTGAGTACTCATTTTTATTTTGAAATGCAGACTCCTTTTTTGAAAATCCGATTTTTTTTTTTAAATCAGATATTTTTGTTTAAATTTAATACTAAACATTTTACGTTCTCTGGGGTGGTAATGCAGCCCTGGTGGCGCGGTGGTTAAGAGTTCAGCTGCTAACCAAAAGGTCTGCAGTTCAACTCCACCAGTCACTCATTGGAAACCCTCTCGGGCAGTTCTACTCCGTCCTATAGGGTTGCTATGAGTCAGAATCGACTTGACGGCAAAGGGTTTGGGTTTTTTTTTTTATAGCCACCCATAAAATCCCAGGGTGCTTCATCCAAAGTATTTCACTACAGAAACGCAATTCTGTTTCTCCATGAAATGGCAATAGCCAGTCCTAAAATGTTGTTGTTGTTAGGTGCCACCGAGCCGGGTCTGACTCACAGCGACCCTATGCACAACAGAACGAAACCCTGCCTGGTCCTGCGCCATCCTTACAATTGTTGTTATGCTTGAGCCCATTGTGCCTAAAATGTGCAGGACCCTAAAATGGGGATAATGATAATAATTACAGTATTCAAACAAGCTATTATATATTTAGAATAGTGAAATGAAAGATACCAGCATACGTTATGGAACAAAGTAAGGTGCAGAACAATATATATATATTATGATGACATCTGTTATTTAAAAACTAAGTAGTTAGTAATAATGCATCAACATTGGGTCATCAATTGGAACAAATGTACTATACTAATGCACGATGTTAATGATAGAGGAAACAGGATGTGAGAGGGGAAAGGGGCCTATGGGATTTCCGTACTATCCGGTCAATTTTTCTGTAAACATAAAACTGTTCTAAAAAAGTCATTAATTCAAAAGAAAAGTATAAGTATATACGCTTGCATATGTATAGACAGGATCTAGGAAGATGTACTCCAAGCCTAACTGAAGACACTTCTAGAGAAGGGAGTGTGGGAGAAGTGTGTGAGAAGAGAAATGGAGGACTTTTTATCTCAAACTATTTTGGAGTATAATTTTTTTTTTAACGACAAGCTTTTTTTTGTTTTTGTTTTTAATAAAAGGATGGGAAGGGACTACAAATGTTTCAGAAATTAAAGCAGCAAGGTCTAATTTTATTGGTCTCCACTGACTGCTCATAGGCATTAGACAAACATACTCCTCCACATGAGAGAGAGGGCAGGGTCTAAAATTTTATAGCCCAGAAACCATTAGCACGCTGTGAAACAATACTTAGTCTCAAGAAGCCTAGAGCCAGACAACTTTAATGGCAATTATTTTCTCTGGCACTCAACGTTTCAGGGCACCAAACTGTCCTCAGCCTGGTTCAGCTACTCTATACTCTTACCTCCCACTGCCAGTCCTCACAGACATTTCACTGGAGCTTGGCTGCATCTCCAAGGGGCCAATAGTTAACGACAAATGAAAAAAGAACCCATCTCTAATATTAAATCTGGTACCAAATGCCACAGGGGGTCAAAAGAGGGAGGGAAGAAAGGATGCACTTTGCTTCCTTACAGAATGATTCTTCAACAGGGCGATCCCCCTAAGCAAAGGAGGGCACTTCCTCCTTCCAGGAGACCTGGAGACCAAGAGCTCAATGTCAGCAGCTTGGGAGCTGATGAAGTCAAAATACAGGGGCTTAAGGGAATGGGCTGTGAGGAAATGGTGCCAGCACACAAGTGCCAGATGTCTCTCAAGCCTCTAGGCTCAAAATGCTGCAGCAAATCCAGTTTCTCAGGCTAAAAATGTGGGATTCCCATAACCTGGCTCCACTTTTCCTAGTGTAATTTTTCTCTGTAGTCCCAACAGAATCCTTCTGCAAGTCAGACTTGTCTCTTTACCAAATCAGGCAAGCTCTTGCCTCCACAATTGTGCTGTGGCCAACCAACATTTCCTACCCATCCTTCAAGGTACTGTGGAATTCCCTGGCCATTTTTGTTACATGCTGATCTCTCCTTTCTGAGTCATCCTCTGCACTTAGCAGTATATTACAGTCTAACTAATTGGTCTAATTGCCTGCATCACACAAGAAGATAATATACAGAAGCATGAAACTAGTTATTTTGGTCTACTCCAAGAATATTAGATAGTTTTGAGAACAGTGACTATGCTTTCTGTTATAGCTCTGAAGTGCGTTTGCGAGAGGAAGGCAGAAAATGATTGGGGGCATGAAATAACAAAAGCAAACAACATTTTTCCAAATTCATTTTTTTTCCCTGAGGTCTGCCTTGTTAAGCACCAAAGGCAGCTACAGAGGTATTTACTGCCATATGCAATTGTGCATTTGAAGCACTTTGGAGGAATTTCACCTACCACTGTATTGTATTTATTATTTACAACATCTTTCATGGTTTCTTTTTGACACTGTTAATTTAATTATAAAGAGGATGATTCCCAGATGATTCATTAACTGAGATATAAATGTAGTTAGCTAGAGGCAAGTTATTAAGTCCTCAGGCAGCTGGCAGAAGGGGACACAATCCTTACAATAAAAATAGTCCCTGAATTGCAGGGAGAATGGAGATCTATTTCACAGTCAATAAAAAAGAAAAGAAACCCTTTTAGAAATGTACACTGCTTCAAATTATCGTTAGAAACAGCTGAATGCTATTAATACATCATATTGTTCCTAATTTAAGAGAAAGACACACACACTCAAAGACATAGTAATTATTCCAAATTAAATTCTCTGATGTTCTGAAGAAATCTCATGAAACTGACATGCTGTGGGGGTAGAGGGGGGAAGGAATATTTAACAACAACCCAGAGCAAGCAAGAGGAGTAGGCTGGTCCACATCTCTGGAATCAACTCAGTGTAGCTGAAGCTATATAGATATATACACACACATATAGATATTTATATTAAAAAGGCTTTCAATAAATGAGTCTAAGATATGAATCTCAACTGTAATGATCATGTCTCACCATTTTATTGACAGAAATCAACCATATATGATGAATTCACAGTACAATTACTCCTCGATGCTCACTTCGGTATCATTTTACAAAATTTCCAAAAGCACATTTAAAACTATTCTGTGTTTTCTCAATTCACAAATCTAAAGGATACAAACACCTACTTGAGTGAATCCCAAAACACTCGGGTACGACACAGAATGACATCTACTAGAAGTCTCAGGGAATACGGCAGGTGAACTAAGGTTGGACAACTTGGACATTACGAAAACAGAACTGTTCCTCTTTGTTTACCTGGGTCTCCTGCCCCAGACCCTGAGATCCGCCAAGGGGAAGGCCAGGTCTCAGGTACATCTGCATCAGGTGTACCGCGCTTGGTTAAGTGTCGGAGGGCTTGTTAAACCAAGGTTGAAAGAAACACGGGCCTTGCCGTACACTAAATCAGCGCTTTTCCAAGTTTGGTTCTCCAATCACCCACATCAGGAGCATCCCGAGGAGGGATGGCGTTAAAATGCAGATTCCTGAGCACCAGACACGACTAGGCCAATTAGAATCTCCGGGGTTCACGAATCTGCATTTTCAACAGCGACGCTTCCACAGGCTCCCAGCCCCACCCCCTACCTCCCAGCCACGCCGGGGTCTCCAGCGACCCGAGCGCCCGCAGGCCCCAGGTCCTCACGCCCCCGAGCGTGCGCAGGCGCGCCCCCGGCGGCCCCCCAACCCACCGCACACCTGAGGCAATCGTTGTCTCGCACCAGGCGCGCGCTCTCGCCGGGGGGCAGGAGCCCCCCCTCCAGGTAGAGGCCTAGGAAGGCCCCAGAGCTGAAGCCAAAGCGCTGGCGGACAAGACTAATGAGATCTGTGACAACTCGGCATCTGCTCAAGTCGACGAGAAGCCAGAAGACAGTGCAGTCCGGGGTGGCTGGCGGCGGGTAATCAAATTGAAGCCGTAGTCTAACCGTCTCGGAAGCTGCCATCTTACTCGGCGCTCAACGGAAGCCGGGAGATACCACAGGGCTACGGAGCGGCGTGCTCGGGCGACCAGCTGCCTGGAGCCTTTAACGAGTGCCACCTGTTGGTGGCACGTGGCTACTACAGGCCTCCTGAATTGCAAGAACGTGGAGCTTGGTTGGTTCGATTCAATTTCATTCACGACAGGGCCAAGCCAGAGTATAAATAAAATGCCTTTAATCCTCTCCTACCGATTTTAGGCGTATGTCGAGGACGACTTTAGACAAATATCTGGAAAAACAAGCACTTCTTCTAAGCAGTGGTCTTCTAACATACTCGCTCGTATACGTAAAAGAATTCTAAAAAACCAAAACCAAACCCCTTGCCATTGAATCGATTCCGACTCATAGCAGCCCTATAGGACAGAATAGACTGCCCCATAGGGTTTCCAAGGAGCATTTAGTTGACAAAATTTTTCATCATAAAGAGTTGCAAAGATGTAATTCCTAGCATATTGTGAATATGGGGCATAAATAAAACCGTTAACCATTCTTTTAAATGTATCCAAACCCGTTGCCCTTGAGTCAATTCCGACTCATAGTGACCTTATAGGACAGAGTAGAACTGCCCCATAGGGTTTCCAAGGAGTGGCTGGTGGACTTGTTTGGCAGCTGTAGCTCTTACCCATTGCGCCACCAGTGCTCCTCTAAAGGTATCCAAAACCAAAACCAAACCCATTGTGGTTGAGTTGATTCTGACTCATAGTGACCCTATAGGACAGAGTACAACTGCACCCATAGGGTTTGTAAGGAGCAGCTAATGAATTCCAACTACTGACCTTTTGGTTAGCAGCTGAGCACTTAACCACTCAGCAACCGGAACTCTTGGTAGTCAGTAGATACATGGAAATTTTTTTAAAAAAAGGAAGTTTTATTTTCCTGTAATCTAATGCTCTTAACCATTGTGGCACCAGGGCTATCTCTATATATACATACAGCCCTGGTGGCACTGTGGTTAACAGCATATATACATACATACAAATATATGATAAATACGTAATGTCAGTGTCCACCGTTACAATATCATTCAAAATAGCTTCATTCCCTTAAAAATGTCCTGTAAGGAATAGATAAGTGGTAACTTTGGTAAGGGGTAAGACAGTACACAATACTGGAGAAGCCAGCACAACCTGACCAAGGCAAGGTCACTGAAGCTCCATAGAGATGTCCATACTCCCTGAGGGACCAAATTACTGGGCTGAGGACTGGAGACCATGGTCTCAGGGAACATCCAGCTCAATTGGCGTAACAGTTTATAAAGAAAATGTTCTACATCCTACTTTGGTTGAGTAGCACCTGGGGTCTTAAAAACTTGTGAGCAGCCATCTAAGATACTCCACTGGTCTCACCTGGTCTGGAGTAAGGGAGAATGAAGAAAACCAAAGACACAAGGAAAAGATTAGCCCAAAGGACTAATGGACCACAACTACCACAGCCTCCACCAGAGACTGAATCCAGCACACCTAGGTGATGCCTGGCTACCACCACTGACTGCTCTGACAGGAATCACAATAGAGGGTCCTCAACAGAGCCAGAGAAAAATGGAGAACAAAATTCTAACTCACCAAAAAGAAAAGACCAGACTTACTGGCCTGACAGAAACTGGAGAAACCCCAAGAGTATGGCCCCCAGACATCCTTTTAACTCAATACTGAACCACTCCTAAGGTTTACCCTTCAGCCAAAGATTAGACAGGCCCATAAAAGAAAACAAGACGAAATGGGCACACCAGCCCAGGGGTAAAGACAAGAAGGCAGGAGGGGACAGGAAAAGCTGGTAATGGAGAACCCAAGTTCGAAAAGTGGAGAGTGTTGACATGTCATGAGGTTGGCAACCAGTGTCACAAAATAATATGTGTATTGTTTAATGAGAAACTAAATTGCTTGTAAACCTTCATCTAAAGCACACACACACAAACACACACACAAAATGTCCTATAAGGAGCACTAATGGTGCAAAGGTTAAGCACTCCTAACCGAAAGGTTGGGGGTTTGAATCCCCCAGCAGTTCTTTGGAAGAAAGACTTGGCGACCTGCTCCCGTAAAGATTAGAGCCTAGAAAACCCTGTGGCATCTCACAACTAACAATTTAGGAGTGTAGTGGTATCTCATTGTTTTAATTTGCAATCCCCTAATGACATTCGTCGTTGACCATCACACATACGTTTGAGACAGCATTTAGAGGTAATCCGACCCTCATACAGCCTGGGCTGTATTTTGTTTCCTAGCTCATTGAGGTGAGTTATTCAGAAGCCCTAAAAAATAAAAATGACCCAAGAGACAGAAAGGGCTACATAAACCAGCGACTACATCAGCCTGAGACCAGAAGAACTAGATGGTGCCTGGCTACAACTGATGACTCCCCTGACAGGGAACACAACAGAGAACCCCTGCGGGAGCAGAAGAGCAGTGGGATGCAGACCCCAAATTCTCATAAAAAGACCAGACTTAATGGTCTGACTGAGACTAAAAGGACCCTAGTGGTCATGGTCCCCAGATCGTCCGTCAGCCCAAGACGGGAACCATTCCCAAAGCCAACTTTTCAGACAGGGATTTGACTGGACAATGGGACAGGAAATGATGCTGTTGAAAAATGAGCTTCTTGGACCAAGTAGACACATGAGACTATGTGGGCAGCTCCTGTCTGGAGGGGAGATGGGAGGGCGAGGGGGTCAGAAGTTGGCCGAATGGACACGAAAAGAGAGTGGAAGGAAGGAGTGTGCTGTCTCATCAGGGGTATAGCAACTAGGAGTATATAAAAATAGCAAGGTGTATATAAATTTTTGTATGAGAGACTGACTTGATTTGTATACTTTCGCTTTTAGCACAATAAAAATTAAAAAAAATAATAAAAATGGCCTTCAGACACACACACAAATCTCTGCCATCCACTTTTCCTCCCTTTCTCCTCCCAAGCCTTTCTTCTCTCTTTAAAATGCCTGTTATGAAGACAAAGTAACACAAAATAATGTCAACGATAAGCTTTTAAGATTTTTTAAAGAGTATTTTTATTATCGTGTTTAAAAAAACGAAGTAAAAAGACTAGAAAAAAATTCCAAATGTCAACAATGATTGTGTAATCTAAAATTTTTTTGAATTTCTAAAACATCCATAATATACGGGATTTACAAAGAAAGGGAATTTAAAAAGCAAATCTCTGAAAATGGAAGCGCAGTTTCCAACCATCAGCTGGGTCAGGCTTTTGGGGAAGATGCCTCAGTTTCTGAAATTTCAGGCCTTTTGTTGGGGAAGAAAGAGGCGGGCGGGGCAGAAAGGACCGTGCTTGCAATTCTTCCTCAGGAGCCTCGCAGCCCAGTGGCACGAACCAAACCTGCACCCTCAAATCCTACTCAAATGTACTACACTAAACGCCTCGGCGATCGAGCTCTCCCTCGTGGTCCTTTTCCCAAAACCCCACAGAACGAGGTAGACTAACACGAACAGCCTGAGGACCATGGAGAGGATTCTGGTTGACCTCCCGGCAGAGGGCTCGCGAGACATGGCGAGCCGCTCCGCCAGGCCCCGCCCCTGGCCCGCCCAGACTCCTTCTCCGAGCCTCCAAGCTCCGCCTCGGACCTTCCTGGCTCCGCCTCGGATCCGCGCAGGCTCCGGCCCCGCCCGCCGCCCTCACGTGATCGGGCGCCGGGTCCAGCCTGTTGCTGATGCTGCTGTACGGCGGTCATCATGGAGCTGGCTCTGTGTTCCTGCTCCGTCCCGCGACTGCTGTTGCTGCTGCTCAGCATTAGCGCAGGTAGGTTCGGGCAAAGGTCGCGAAATCCGCATCAGCGACTCGTGCTTCTTTCTCTTTCCAGGGGTGAGGAGAGTTTGTTAGTGGGCTTGTACTTTTGACAGGTCTCTTTTTCCCTGTTCTTATATTGATTTTGAACTCACCCACCCCGTTTTTTGTTGTTGTTTTTTTATTGTAAATGCTTCCTCTACCCTGTCCTGGGTTCTGGCTTCCCCGCCTTCCTCCCTGTCCTAGTAGAAGCCGTTGTGCAATAATGTATTATTTGTGGAAACTGCCGATCGATGAGCCTTCCACGATCTTGAGGTTTCCACCTCCTTTTTCTGTGACTACTAAATGAGGTTATAATGCCTTTTTTTTTTTTAGCTAAAACATGTGGTCAAAAAGACTCTTAAAGCCGTACCATGAATGAGACCTTTAATGAGATAAGAGTTTTCCCCTCTGTTCAGAACGGACAAGGTAACATCTCCCCGCACATGGAAATTTTTTGACAAAAATCTAGTCGTTTTTAAAATGATGATTTGCAAACTGCTTTTGACTCTTTTCACTCTTAATGGCTCACCAAAATGTCTGCTGGTCTGGATCAAGAACTGAGGATTTGAACTGGCCACACACTTATCATGTGACCTTAGACAGTTGCTTAATAGTTTTTGTTTTCCCTTTTGTAAAATGGGGGTCATTTGGCCCTTCAGCTTTTTGTCTGGGAAATGTTGTAAAATATGTTGTCTGAAAAATTTTAACAGTGGTCGCAAAATTTTAACAGTGGTCCCTGCCAGGGAAGGGAGGAGTGCAGGGGTGGGGTCCAAAGTGATCGGATCCATATCTGTCATTTTCAGGGAGACTGTAATCTTGCCTTACCTGTATGAGTAAGGGTAAAAGTTATCTACCGTGTGTGTGTGTGTGTGTGTGTGTGTGTGTGAGAGAGAGAGAGAGAGAGACAGACAGACAGACAGAGAGAGAGAGAGAAAGAAGTGCCCAAGGAGACATCTTCTAGCCACATCTGTAATGTTTTAGCCATATGTAGAATGTTTTGCTCTTCTGGCCACTTTCTGGTTTTCTCAACCTCCATTCATATAATTTGCAATACAACATCTCTTCTTCATCTACTCCTGACTCTTCTCTTTTGGAACCAGTTTTTGTTCTTTAACTTGTCAGAGGGCTTGAAATTTGAGAAAAGAGAAAGAAGGCAGGAAAGTCTGTCCCCTATGGGGGTAGATATACATTATATATACCTACATATATACATAAGTGTGTGTGTGTATATATATATACAAATATACACACACATTTATATATACATACATATAAATATATACACACACACATACATATCTCTGGTGGCACAGTGGTTAAGTGCTGAGCTGCTAAATGAAAGGTCAGTGGTTCAAACCCACCAGTTGCTCCACAGGAGAAAGATGTGGTAGTCTGCTCCCATAAAGGTTTACAGCCTTGGAAACCCTATGTGGCAGTTCTGTTCTGTCCTACAGAGTCGCTGTGAGTTGGAATCAACTGGATGGCAGTGGGTTTAAATCACCTAAAAACGTGAAACAGCTCATCTCTGACCCAGCATGGCCACATCTACCAGGCTTGGAATTTACCTGGACATTAGACACTCTTCAGGGAAATCCAACTGTGCTTCTGTTTCAGGAACTGTTGTCAGCCGGCCAGTGGAGGAGGGCAAGGAAGTATGGGATTATGTGACAGTCCGCAAGGATGCCCACATGTTCTGGTGGCTCTATTATGCCACCAACCCCTGCAAGAACTTCTCAGAACTGCCCCTGGTCATGTGGCTTCAGGTAAAAGTGGCTTTGCTGCCTGCACTGGGGTTGGGGTCAGGTTTCCCCCACTTATTGCTTTTCTTGTTCCCAAGGACTCATGACCGGGTAACCAGAACCAATCAGTTGCCATTAAGTTGATTCCGACTCATGATGACCCCATGTGTGTCAGATTAGAACGGTGCTCCACAGGGTTTTCAATAGCTGATTTTTCAGAAGTAGATCCCCAGGCCTTTCTTCTGAGGCACCTGTAGGTGGACTTGAACCACCAACCTTGTGGTTAGCAGCTGAGCACATTAATCATCTGCACTACCGGGACTTCTCTCTGTTGGGTAGGGATGCAAAGGCAGGCTGCTCAGCAGTGAAGCCCTGATTTGATTGGTCCAGCAGCCAGCTGGGGGTGTCTTAGAGCTGAAGGCTCCACATCCATCTGAGTCTAACTGAGGTAATGGTATAGCCAAGGAGCCTAAATCACAGAGTGAAGGGATCCCAGCCTTTTGCTGGGGTCTCTTAGTATGATTCAAGCCAGTTGCAAGACCCCTTACTGAAAGTGCCTAATAGTACGTTAGATTTTATACGCATTGAAAGGTTCAGAAGCAAAGACAGGATACGTGACCAGTCTTTATTTCTTTCTTCTTCTCCTCCCAATCCTTTTCTAGACCCTACACTGCTTGCCCTTGGGGAATGCTGACCTTTTTCTTTTTTTTAGACAGCTTTATTGAGACATGATTCCCACACCATATATTTTACCCATTTGAAATGCACACAATTTGGGCCACCAGTGTCGCAAAACAATATCTGTATTAGGTATTTAATGAGAAACTTATTTGCTCTGTAAACCTTCATCTAAAGTACAATAAAAAATAAAATGTACAATTTGGTGGTTTTTGGTATATATACCCTTATGTGCAACCAATCTCCATATCAAGTTCAGAACATTTTCATGGCCTCGTGTAGCTTTCACTCCTTATCCTTCCCTCTCCCCAGCCCTAACCAACCACTGCTCTCCTTTCTGTATCTATAGATTTCCCCATTCTAGACTTCTGTATAAATGGAATCACATAATATGTGGATTTTTCTGACTGGCTTTTTTCACTTAACATAATGGTTTCAAGGGTTATCCAAGTTGGAGCTTATATCAGTACTTCATTCCTTTTTATGGCTGATACACACATTTTGTTTGTTCATTCCTCTGCTGATGGACACTTGGTTTGTTTCCACCTTTCGTCTAGCCTGAATAATGCTACTGTAAACATTCACGTACAAGTTCTTGTGTGGACATAGGTTTTCATTTCTCTTGAGTGTATATCTAGGAGTGGAATTGCTGGGTCATGTAGTAACTCTGGAAACCCAGGTGGCATAGTGGTTAAGCGCTATGGCTGCTAACCAAAAGGTCAGCAGTTCGAATCCACCAGGTGCTCCTTGGAAAGTCTATGAGGCCGTTCTCTGTCCTATAGGGTTGCTATGAGTCTGAATCAACTAAGCGGCAATGGGTGCTGGGGTATAGTAAGTTTGGAGCTCTGGTGGTACAGTGGTTAAGAGCTTGGCTGCTAACCAAAAATCCGCAGTTTGAATCTACCAGCTGTTCCTTGGAAACCCTATGGGGCAGTTCTCCTCTGAACTGTAGGGGCGTTATGAGTTGGAATTGATGGCAACGGGTTTGTTTTTTTTTTTTTTTTTAAATATCTGTGGAAAAAGGAGCCCTGGTGGCTCAATGGTTAAATACTTGGCTGCTAACTGAAAGCTTGGCAGTTCAAACCCACCCAGCAGCTCCACAGGAGAAGACTGGTGATCTCCTCTCATAAAGATTATAGCCTTGGAAACTCTGTGGGGCAGTTCCACTCTGTCCTATAGCATTGCTATGAGTCAGAATCAACCCCACAGTAACAGTTTTGGTTTTTTGTTTTTTCGTTTTTTTTGTATGGTAACTCTAAGTTTAATTTTCAGGGAACTCCCAGATTGTTTTCCAAAATGGCTGCACCATTTTACAGTCCCACCAAAAAGCCAATTTTTCGAAAGAGTTTGCCACCAGCCTTTTGTATCTTACTGTGAATTTTCAGCCCTACCCTGTCCCGGAGCATGTTCCTGTTTTAATCTTGATCTCTGATGGTGGAATTGAGAGCAGGCCAAAGATCCTTCCTGGTATTCCTGAAATATCTGTCCAGAGATGGTCCACGCCTACCTGGAAGCCCAGTCTCTAGGGAGGGGTTAAGGAGCATGGTCTCGCTTCAACTTCCCTTCTGGAAAATGTGGGCATGGCCCTGCGAGGGGGGTTGGGGGCAGGGGGCTCACTAGTGAACAGGGCATCCCGGGGCTCAGCTCCATGCAATGCAAATGCAACTTCCTCCAAAACTGCCGGTAGGGAAGGACCCTGCCTCCTGAGCCTTTCGATACCTTTCGGGTAGGGTAGGATAAAGGTGATCAGTTTGCAGGGAGGGGGGTCCCTCTCTCCTGTGATTATCGCATGTGGCTCCTTTAAGAGCTGGAGGTGAGGCTCAGCCCAGTGGTGGTTGCGGTTGTTGTTAGCTGCTGTCTAGCCGGCCACCGGCTCATGGTGACCCCATGCACAATGGGATTGGACAGTTACGATTCTTAAGGTTTTCTTTGGCTGATTTTTCAGAAGTAGATCACCAGGCCTTTTTTCCTAGTTCATCTTAGTCTGAAAGCTGGGCTGAAACCCATTCAACATGGCAGCAACACACAGCCTCCACTGATAGATGGGTGGTGGCTGCCCACGAGGTGCATTGGCCAGGAATCACACCTGGGTCTCCTGCGTGGAAGGTGAGAATTCTACCACTGAACCAGCACTGCCCCCACCAGCCAGACGGTGCAGATATGAACATGTCTCAGAAGAACCCATGTGTATCAGCCCGTGGAACTTTTGTCAAGTGTGAAGAGTCGCTGGAGGCCAAGGTGCTGCTGAAGGCCAAGGTCATGGAGCCAGATGAGCAGTGGACAAGCCCAGGCCTGCCAGCCGGGAGACCTGGGTTCTGGGTAGCCTTCCTGCCACCTGCAGGAAGACACTTCCTTCCTTTGGACCTCTGTTTTCTAATCTGGGGGATTTCAGTGGTTTTCAGACTTTTTCTTAACAGCGGAACTATTTGTCCCTAAGTGAAAGCTTACATAAATAAGTAAGCCCAGGCAGAAAAAAGCAGAAGTGCCCTGGCTGGCGAGGGGAAGGAGTGCAGAGCCCCTTGTGCCCCGCCCCCCGACCTGCTCACCCTCCCCTTTGCCCAGGCTGCCCCTGAGGCTCTGTCTCTGCTCTCACGGGAACACAATTCGAAAAGCCCTGACTTTCAGAGATTGAAAACTGTCCTTTGGTTGACTGCAGAGTAGGTGGTTTAATTGAATCGATTGCCACCATTTTAAAATCAGGAAATTTCCTTCTTTCCAAAAATGAGGAGATCTAGCACAGTTAACATGCTCATCTGTGTTAGGTTAGAGGTGTAAGTCTACCTGGGGGCATCTCAGGACAAAGTCCTGGCAATCTGCTTCCGAAGTCAGCCGTTGAAAACCCTATAGAGCACAATTCTACTCTGACACACATGGGGTCACCGTGAGTCACTCAAGGGCAACTAGTAGCAACTTGGGGTGTGAATTCACTGTCCCCAGAGCTCCAGACAGGGGAGGCACTCTCCGGGGGCCTCCCAGCTCCCTCCTGGTTTCCTTTGCTCCATGCTGCCTGAGCCCCTATAGACGCCGGTTTGTGACTCCCTGGTCAGGTTAGCCCTGAGATGAGATGCTCTTTGAAGGTAGTCCCCTGACAGACGCTAACCTGCTCTTCTCCATTTCCCCAGAGACCCAAGGGAGAAGAAAAAGGATTATGATTAAGGGAAAAAAAGCTCAATTTAGATTAAAAGGAAATCTATTTTAATAGCCTGCAGAGGAAGCAAGCTCTGACTTCTCTGTGGGCATCTTTGAGAATCAGGTCGCATCATCTGCGCTATTTCAGGTGTACTTCCCAGAGGTTTAAGCATTGCAATTGGTCCACTGACACATTCACCGCGTTTCAGAGGAGCCAAGGCAGTGTCCTATCCCAAGGCCTAGGCAAAAAAAAATTCTACGATGGAATGTTCTCCGACAGAATAAATGTGTCCTCCAGCCAGTTTCCCGTTGCCGTTGCCATTTTGGGGTGGGGGTGGGAGGTCACTCCTGTTGTCATCATGGCTTATCAAAATCAGAAAGGGGAAACGGGTTTCTGCTACAAAGACCAAGCCCCCAAGGATTTCCAGCTTCCCCCTTTTCTTTTGGTTCTACCCTTATCCCAGTAAGTGGTACACTGGGCAAAAGAAACTCAGCCTCCATGCAAGGATACGTAGTTGGCTTCAGTATTTTTTATATATATATAAAATGAAAATATTTATTGTGCTTTCAGTGAAAGTTTACACAGCAAATTAGGTTCCCGTTTAACAGTTTCCACACAGTTTGTTCAGTGACATTGGTTACAGTTTTCACAGTGTGTCAGCTTTCTCATTATTTCCATTCTAATTGTTCCATTTCCAGTAATCTAGTTTCCCTGCCCCCCTGCCTTCTCGTCTATGCTTTTGAGTAAATGTTGACCGTTTGGTCTCATATAGATGATTTTTTAAAGGTGCACAGTACTCGTTGATAGTATTCATTTTATGAGCCAATCTGTTATTTAGCTAAAAGGTGACTTCATGGAATAGTTTTGGTTCAAAGCGTAAAAGAGTATCTCAGGGCTATAGTCTCAGGAGTCCTCCAGTTTCAACTGGTCCAGTAAGTCCAGACTTTTTAAAAATTTGAGTTGTGTTCCACATTTTGCTCCTATACTTCCATCAGGATCCATCTATTGTGTACCTGATAAGAACTGTCAGTAGTGGTAGCTAGCACCATCTGGCTCTTCTGCGATCAGGGTAGATGAGCTGGTGGTTCCTGTAGACTGAGTCCTGTGGACTAGTTTCTTCTCTGAGTCTTTACTTTCCTTCTTTCTCTTATACTTTGTTTCTTTTATAGAGGCCAATAGTTGTGTCTGAGATGGCTGCTCACAAGCTTTTATGACCCCAGGCGCAACTCACCAAGCTAGGATGTAGAACATAAAGTTTACGTACTATCTTATGCCATTGACTGAGTTGTCCCATGAGACTACGGTCCTAGGCTTTCAAACCCAGTAAACCAATCCCGTGAGGTATTTGGTTAAGTCTAAGAAGTATCTGTGTTTGTGCCCCACTTGGTTTCAATTTATTACATAGTATGTTGTAAGCATTTTTCCACATTGCCACATAGTTTCTCCTAGTCCTTGATTTTGAATGGCAGGGTAACATTCCATCTTATAGAGGAACCAATACATACTAACCAGTTCCCCTGCTGCTGGACAGTCCTAATCCGTCCCCACCTTTGCTGTTGTCGTAAATAACGCTGTGATGAACATCTCTATCTAGTTCATGGACTTTTTACTGCTGTGTTAGGAAATCTTAAGCTACATACTGTATATAATTAGGGTGTTTTTTTTTTTATAGCTTCCCAATTTAATAATATTTACCTTAGTACTGGTTTAGAACATTAAATAGTCTCATAAAGTCTTTCTTTATTGGGGTGCTCTTGAGTTGTCATGTTACCTCTTCACCCCAAATCTGCCTTGTCTTTTTTTCTTTTTCCTTTAGACTTTCCTCCATGAATTGCCCTGGCCCCTGTTTTGCCTGAACTATTCCATTCCATCTCTCTCTGTGCATGTCTCCCTTCCCTCCTCAGCCTGTTTGTGCGCAGGGAGGCAGTATTCTTTTGTTCTAGGCCTATCTCCCCACCTCAGCTAATAACACTCTCCTCATGGTCTCCACAGGCTAGCTGGCACCCTAGACCTTGTCTGTCAAAGCACTGACCAACCTTTCCCTGTCTCCTGCCCCTGTTTTGCCCCTTGGTTTCTCTTCTGTCCTCCCATTTCTCAATCCATCAGACCTCACAGAACCTCTGTCTCTCACAGTCACACCAGAGTTGCCTGTGGGGGCACCCAGCATCGAGCTTCAGTTCAGAACCCTGCCTCGCCCCACCGTGTGGGTACCCAGAGCAGCAAATGCTCCTGCCCCAGGACTTTTCATCTGCCATGTTAGAGCCTGAGAATCTCCTTATTTAAGTTCTCCTGCAGTCTGAGTTCCCTATCAGTCCACAGGGACTCTGAGGACAGTCTCCCACATCAAAGCAATGGCAGGGAGGGGTTGGTAGAGTGGAGAGTCACGAGGCCCAGGATCTAGTCCAGGCTGAGCCGCTAATTGACTGAGTGACCTTGGCCAGCCCTATCCCATCTTTGAATCTTACTGCTCATCTTTGACCTGAGGGGAGTTGGACGAAATGTTCTTTAAGGTCTCTTCCAAGTGTGAAGGTCAGTGAGCCCTGTGGCAGATAAGGCCAAACTAGGGAATCTGGAGTTAGGGAAGTTCCCTCAAGGAGCTCTTAGTCCAGGTCTGTCTGTTCAAACAAAGAAGACTCCACAGTTACCCAGGGTGTTCGATTTGTGTAGAAGCCCCAATTCATTGGGTGAATTGTATCTTTTGTGTACAACTCTGACCCTGCCAAAATCATTTATAGTGAATGTGATTATCTGTTGTAATGACAGGTTTAACTACAACTTTCCCCGGATTTATTTTTGTTTCTTTCTCTTCCACAGGGGGGTCCAGGAGGTTCCAGCACTGGATTTGGAAACTTTGAGGAAATCGGGCCCCTTGACAGTAATCTCCAACCGCGAAATACCACCTGGGTACAGTGAGGATTGCCCCTAACGAAACCTGCTGTGTGGCCTCTCAGAGGCTGAGCCCCACCCTGCCCTCCCAACTCTGAGTGGAGTTACAAATTTAGCAGTTCTGCCCTGTTCCCCTACCACCACCACCATCATGTGGTCCATCTTCCCCAGCTATACTGAGGCCTTGGGTGCGTGTCCACAGGCTTCTTCTCTAGCCCAGCGTCTGCTATTTCCTCTGCTGTTCGCCCACACCATTCTCTCATGGCTTTCCCATCCCCGTGACCTTCCTCTCTACTTGCCTTCAGAAACCTACTCTAGCAGCTATACTCTGGACCTTGTTGTTAGCCACATAGTACCCATCTCTGAAATCTCAGTTTCTGGGATCCCACTCTCTCTCCACAGCCTCTAATCTTTTCATCTCTTGTCTACCTTGCTGTATAATTTACTCCTTCAAAGTATATAATTCAGTGGCTTTTCAGTGCATTTACAGAGCTATGCAACCACCACAACAGCTTTCAAACATTTTCATTACCCCCCAAAAAACCCATACCCCTTAGCTCTTACCTTCTAACCCCCGCCCCCTCACTCCCAGCTCCCGGCAACCACTAATCTGCTTTCTGTCTCCATAGATTTGCCTGTTCTGAACATTTCATATGAGTGGAATCATACAGAATGTTCTTTTTGACTGGTTTCTTTCCCTTAGCATAATATTTTCAAGGTTCATCCATGTTGTAGCATGTAGTTTCATCCCTTTTTATTGCCAAATAATATTCTCTTGTATGGACGTACCACATTTTGTTTATCCATTCATCAATTGACGGACATTTGGGTTGTTTCCGTATGAATAATGCTGCTATAAGCATTTGTGTACAAGTGCTTGTGTGGGCATATATTTTTATTTCTCTTGGGTATATACGTAGGAGTGGAACTGCTGGGTCATGAGTTAACTTTATGTTTAATACCCCCAATTTTTTTTTTTTTTAATTGTGCTTTAAGTGAAAGTTTGCAGATCTAGTCAGTCTCTCATACAAAAACTTAAACACACCTTGCAGTACACTCCTAGCTTCTCTCCGCCTAATAAGACAGCACGTTCCCCCTCTCCACCCTGTATTGTGCATGTCCATTCAGCCAGGCTCCTGTCCTCCTCTGCCTTCTCATCTTACCTCCAGACAAGAGCTGCCCACATAGTCTCATGTGGCTACTTGAGCCAAGAAGTTCACTCCTTACCGGTATCATTTTCTGTCGTAAAAATAGGCCAGTCTAATCCCTGTCTGAAGAGCTAGCTTCGAATACCCAAATATTTTTAATATTCCTCATCTATCCTGTCTTCTCCATCACCACCAGTGGCTGCTTGCAGACTGCCATCTCCAATCCAAATCACTCCCTTGTTTAACGTCTTCAGTTACCTAAAAGGTCTGATCAGACTCCTAGGCATAATCTGGCCCCTGCCTACCTTCAGCCCGTCTCTTGACACTTAGCCATGTACACTCTACTTTCATTCTTCTGCCAGGGCAGTGTCCTTGGCTTGGACTACATTCCATTGGCCACCCATTCACATCCACGTCACAATAATCACAACTACTTTAAGACTCAATGTAGGGTCCCCTCTCAGTCCTTTGAATTTCTCATCTGTCTCTACACTGGTCTTCCTTAATTGTACTTTATTACTCTTGCTTCAGGGTCTTTGCACATGCTGTTTCCTTGCCTGGAACACTCCTGTACTCAGCTCCAACTAAGATGTAACTTCTACTTGCAGTAGGAGATTACCCCACTAGCTTGACCCAAGCCTCTCAGAGCCAAGAGGGCAGCATGGCTGGTGCAAAGAAAACCAAGAGTGAGAAGACCCAGGTCCTAGCCTTGATGTTGCCATTACCTACCCAACTTGGTGACCTTGGACAGGTCCCGGGCCCTTTTTGGGCATTAACTTCCTGACTAGTAAAGGACGTGGCTGGACTATGTCATTACTAAGGATTCTTCCAGTTGTAAAATTCTGTAATTCTAAGCCTCTTTGGAAAAGACATTAGAATAAATTCTGTTCTCATAGTACAGGGAAGTCAGGCCAATGTGGAAGTTGGATTCATCTTGAAGAGAACTGATGCGTGGTATTCAGGCCTTGAGAATACTCTCACTGCTTAGAGCCACTGTTCAGATTGACAGGGGGTGGTTGTCTTGGTCATCTCGTGCTGCCGTAAAGGAAATACCACAAATGGATGGCTTTGACGAAGAGAAATTTATTCTCTCACGGTCTAGTAAGCTGTAAGTCCAAATTCAAGGCATCAGTGCCAGTGGAAGGCTTTCTCTCTCTATGGGCTCTAGGGGAAAGTCCTTGTCATCAGTCTTCCCCTGGTTAAGGAACTTCTCAGGCACAGGGACCCCGAGTCCAAAGGATACATTATGCACCTGGTGCTGCTTTCTTGGTGGTATAAGGTCCCCCTATCTCTCTACTTGCTTCTGTCTATTATACCTCAAAGGAGATTGGCTTAAGACACTATTTAGTCTTGTAGATCTCATCAATATAACTGCTGCTAATCTGTCTCATTAACATCAGAGTGATAGAATTTGCAACACATAGGGAAATCACATCAGATGACAAAATGGTAGGCAATCACACAATACTGGGAATCATGACCTAACCAAGTTGACATGTATTTTGAGGGGACACAATTCAATTCATAACATTTGTATTGTGTGAAAAGCGACAGCTTGGGTTCTTTGATCCCCATGTCTTTGCTATCTTTCCCTCTTGCCTCTCCAGCTAATGCTTTGCCAGTCTGTGTTCCCATCTTTTATAGTAAAAGAAAATCCCTTTTAACAACAGGATCATAACCCCGTGATTATCTTCACTTGTGTGGTTTTTGCTGCGCTCATGTAAGATGCTCAGAAGATAGTTATTGACCAACTGACTGACTGCAGCATTGGTTTTCCTCTGTGGCATGTAGCTCCAGTCTGCCAGTCTCCTGTTTGTGGACAATCCTGTGGGCACTGGGTTCAGTTATGTGAACGCGAGTGACGCATACACCAAAAACCTTGACATGGTGGCTTCAGACATGATGGTTCTCCTGAAAACGTTCTTTGACTGCCACAGAGAATTCCAGGTAAGCCAAGACTGGGAACAGCTAAGTCAGGGGCTGATAGTAGCCAACACGACATCCATGAGAATAAACTTAAACTTCCTTGAGAAATCAATACCCAGCTGATTTCAGAGAGAATCTTTTCACATACAAGATTGGGTTATGAGCTTTTGTTTCTGTCATTTGTAAAGCTGACTTTTAGCTGGAAAGAATGACCCTGCAGTCAGTTTTCTAGTCAGACAAGATAAGGGGGTGGGGGGGAACAAAGGCAGACTTGTTTTGTCTGGCCTGTTACCTGCAATAGAACTTTGAAATCAGTTTATGCAAATTAAAAACCACTCAGGATATTTTACTTCTTTGTATATTACTTTTCTTGCTAGACAATTCCATTCTACATTTTCTCAGAGTCCTATGGAGGGAAAATGGCGGCTGGCATTGGTCTACAGCTTCATAAGGTAACAGGGAAGATGACTTGTTGTTTTGGTTTTGGACAGAAAACGGATCATGTTACTTTTTAATACTCACGTGAACGTGCTTTCACTAGGAGCTCGTGCCTGAAGAGTAAGTCTGTAACAATAACTAAGAAAAGTTTTTAAAATAACAGTGAAAGTTGCCTTATTCGATATTAAACAAACTTTAAAGCTACAGTGAGGAAAACAGTGTGGCACTGGCATAGGAACAGACAAATAGATTGAACAGAACAGGGTAAAGAATCTAGAAGCAGAATATAAACAATGTGTGTGTGTGTGTTATGTATATACATACATATATACACCTATAAGTATTTTATATAATAAACATCGCTGTAATATATTTATGTATTAAATGTTTGGAAATTTATAAATATATTTGTATCGTACATATATGTAGTAAGATGGCATTTCAAATCATTGGGGAAGAATAGAATATTTAATAAATGGTATGGAAACAAATGGCTATTTGGAAAATAGTGAAGTTGGATTTTTGCCTTATGTAAAATAAATTATAGATGGATTACAGATCTAAAAATAAAAATTCTTAGAGTGCCTGAAAATGCAGG
This sequence comes from Elephas maximus indicus, assembly GCF_024166365.1. NCBI lineage: Eukaryota > Metazoa > Chordata > Mammalia > Proboscidea > Elephantidae > Elephas > Elephas maximus. The sequence continues at coordinate 37,087,510 of NC_064837.1, read as the reverse complement.
AGAAAAGCTTTATAATCTTGGGTAGGAAAAACTTTCTTTCACAAGATAAAACATGCAAAAGATGAAAAGGATGCTTGACATATTTAGACCACACACAAATTTAAAACTTCTGAGAGTTCCATATACAATTTTAAAAGACATATGATAGACGAGGAAAACATTTTAGTAAAACATAGAGTAGAAAAAGGCATTCATTTCAGTAAATCCATAAGAAAAAGATAATATCCCAGGCGAAAAACAGGCAGAGAATGTGGATGAGCATTTTATAGAAGAAATAGTACGAGCCTGGGGATAGATGAAAAATTCCCAACTGTTATTAGGAAACCAGGCCCATGAGATTTGCAAATATTTAAAAGATGGATAACACCGAGTTTTGGTAAGAGGTCTGGGAAATAAGTGCTCTCATGCACTTCTGATTAGATTAGAAATTGGGAAATAATTTTAAAAGGGTTGTTTGGCAGTATCTGTCAACTTTTAAAATACATGTGCCGTTTAAGCCAATAATTCCACTTCCAGGAATCTGTCCTGTGGAAATACTTATGCATATGTGTGTTTGAGAGCCCTCATGGCACCATGGTTAAGAGCTTGGCTGCTAACCAAAATGTCAGCAGTTCAAATCCACAGCCATTCCTTGGAAACCTTATGGGGCAGTTCTACTCTGTCCTATAGGGTGGCTATGAGTCAGAATTGACTCAATGACACTGGGTTGGGTTTTTTGTTGTTGTTTGTTTGTTGATGTGTGTTTTAGAGGATGTTTATTATACCATTGCTTATAATGTCCATAAATGGCTGTCCATCAATGGCTGTCAGTTGGGGACAACTTAAAGTAGGCACATCCTTCCATGCTGGAGCACTTTGCAGCCGTCATAAAGAACAGAGAGCTCTGTATGTACTAAGCAAGGAGAGTTGTCCTGCGGGTATTGTTAAGTGGAAAGAGCAAGTTGTAGAAAATTATAAGATACACGTTGTTTGTAAAACAAAGAGCAAGTTGTAGAACATTATGAGATACCTTGTTTGTAAAACAAAACATCTATATGTGGGTGGATGTATTACACACACTTGTGAAGACAAAGAAAGGGGTTAGAAGAATACCTAACATATTAAGTGCTCAGCTGGTCAGTGAGAATACACATGGGCTAGAGGTGAATTGAGGGAGGGCATGGAGGCCCCTGTGTGCCCTGGGCAAGGCCGTTTCTTGGCTGCTTTTTTTCAGGCCATTCAGGAAGGGAGCATCAAGTGCAACTTTGCAGGGGTTGCTTTGGGTGACTCCTGGATCTCGCCTATTGGTAAGTATGGGGTTTTCAGGCATCTATTTACTCCGCTTTCCCTCAACCACCCCTGGGACTTTTGGGCTGTGTTGTTCCAGTCAAAGACCAAGGCAGCAGACACTTCTGGGCCCTTGGAGAGAGAAGTCGGCACAGAAGGTATCTGCTTTAGGGGCATCAGAGAGATTTGGGGTGAGAACTCATTTACAGAGCCCCTACCATGGGCCGCTGAGGGCTGGACTGAGTTCTCTTATTTCATTCTCACAACAAAAGCATCCAAGTCTGTGGTTGAAGGCATTGTCAAGGCTCAGAAAGGTGATGTGATTTGTCCTCTGGCACAAAATAAGTGGCCTAGTCAGGGTTCAAACCCAGGTCAGTCTGACTCAGTTCATTCCTTCCACCACTCTGATGTTGGAACAGGCATTTTGGAGTGAAATTCCCATCTGTCACTCCTGTTGATGGCGATTTGAGATTATCATCAGGTCCTGCAATCAGAGATTTGCAGTTTCATAATGAAGGTCTTTGTTGGGAACGCAGATAAGAGCTGTTTATGTTGCAGACATCCGGGGTGTGGCTTCAGTCACCAGATGTAACATCTTACTTGGGTTAACTCTGACCCAGGGTTTCCCAACTTTGGCATGTTGACATTTGAGCCATGCAGTCCTTCTTGTAGGGGACTGTCCTGTGTATTGTAGGATGACTAGCAGAATCCCTTGTCTCCCAGCTAGACGCTAGTAGCACCACCCCCATTGTGACAATCAAAAATGTTTCCAGACATTGTCCAATGTCTCTTGGAGGACAAAATGGCTCCTGGATGAGAATTATTGTTCTAACCTAACAAAAAGGGGTGTTTAACAGGCAAAAGGAAACTCTGGGGTTAGAAATCAGAAGAGAGTTGCTTCTGGAGGAAGGAGGGGCATGGGCTGGAAAGGAACATAAGGGAACTTTCTAGGGTGTCAATGCTGTATATATTGATTAGGGTGGCAATTACATGGGTATAGGCAATGACCAAAACTCATCTCAGTGTACATTTACGATTTGTGATATGTGACAATGCTCGTGACTGAGCTGGGTCCCTAATAGCTTTGGATATTCTGGTGCTAAATGGAACAGTGCTTTCTTGCCTTTATTCTTGGCATCTCCAGGGTAGGACTAAAATGTCATAAAACCGAGGTCTGAGTCAGTATGGAGAAAAGGGCTACTGTTTGTTTTCCCTTCCTGTTTGGACCTCATAGGACATCTTGAAACTGTTAGAGCCTTGACTGAAGGCTTGAGGGCCCAGCAGATGTCTGATTGAAAATCACAGCACTGGTCCTCACAGGTCCTCCTGGCCCTTTACAGAAAAAGTTTGTCAATCCTTAGTCTAGATCAAACAGGGCATGGGATGCAAACAATTCGGTATTTCAAGAAACTAAACAAAGACACAGGCTTGAAGATGAAGGTAGGTCACAGACAATCTGGTATGCCTACATTTCTCAGGGTGTATTCTGAAGAATCTCAGTCCAGTGAGGTGGTATACAAAGAAGGGTTCCATAGGCAAGTAAATTTTGGAAGTGCCAAACACTGGTTCCACCTCCGGGGGATTCACAGGCACATTAAAGGCTCTGAGAAGTCCTGCAGTAAAGAAATATGTCATCAAATTCACCTAAAAAGACCAGACTTCATGGTCTGACAAACTGAAGGAACCCCTGAAACTATAGCCCCTGGATGCTCTGTTAACCCAGAACTGAAACCATTCCCAAAGCCCACTCTTCACACAAGGATTAGACAGGACTATAAAACAAAAATTAGTAGACATGTGAGGAGTGTGCATTTTAGCTCAATCAGATACATGAGACCGTGGGTGGCTCCTGTCTGGGACAGGAACTGGGTGAATGGCACAGGGAACCTGGGGTGGAAAGGGGGAGCGTGCTGTCACGTTGTGGGGATTGCAACTAATGTCACAAAACAATATGTGTATAAATTTTTGTATGAGAAATTAACTTGAGCTATAAACTTTCACCTAAAGCACAATTAAAAAAAAAGAAATATGCCATCATATTTTGCATAACTCCAAAGGTATTTAACCAAAGGACCATTTTTGTCTTTTAATACCTAGATTAAAATCCTACAGGACTGAGGTTACTTGAAACATACTTTGGGAAACTTGGTGCTAGTGAGCCATTGAAGGTTTTTGAGCCGAGGAGTTAACACAGTTAAATGTGCTTTACAGATTGAGGCCCTTAGTACTTTTTTGGCTTGTCTCTCTGTGGCACCTGCCTCTCCTAGTGTTATCAAAATTGTGAGCTTGTCTAAACCAAGTCTGTCTATCCTCTTTGGGGCAGTGTCTTAGTCATCTAGTGCTGCCATAACAGAAATACCACAAATGGATGGCTTTAGCAAAGAGAAATTTATTTTCTCACAGTCTAGCAGGTTACAAGTCCAAATTCAGGGCGTCAGCTCCAAGGGAAGGCTATCTTTCTCTGTTGGCCTTCTCATCAGTGTTCTCCTGGCCAAGGAGCTTCTTCACATAGTGACCCTGTATCTGAAGGACGTGCTCGGCACCTGGTGCTTCTTTCTTGGTGGTATGAGGTCCCCAGCTCTCTGCTTGCTTCCCTTTCCTTTTATCTCTTGAGAGATAAAAGGTGGTGCAGGCCACACCCCAGGAAAACTCCCTTTACCTTGGATCAGGGAGGCGACCTGTGTAAAGATGGTGTTACAATCCCACCCTAATCCTCTCAACATAAAATTATAATCACAGAATGGAGGACGGCCGTACAATACTGGGAATCGTGGCCTAACCAAGTTGATACACACATTTTTGGAGGGACATAATTCAATCCATGATAGACAGGCATCATCCTACTCATTTACATCTACTAAAGCTCTTTGCTGCCTTCAGGTCCTTAGTAAATTCTCAATATGTTTATGGAATAGAAACAAATCGATTGGCACTGTACCCCCAGATGCTTGAGTTTCGACTCATTAGCCTTCTTCCTTAGTTAGCTCCTTGGCAGAAGCTAGTGGCTCTAAGCAGGAAGAGCAAATAGGATGTACAGCAGAAATATAAGGGCGGGGAGGTATTTTAAGCTGTCAGAAAGCCTAGAAGTCTGCAGATAAGAGCTTCCACCTGTCCACCTACAGCCTGCCTGTGGGGATGCCATCACTGGCTGTGATCCACGTGCTGGGCCAGTATCAGACCAAATTAATGTGCCATCAGTTCTTCAGAGTCAGCTGAAGGACCTCTCCTTCACCCTTGTCCCAACTCCCAGAGGACGAGGTCACTTGGTCCTAAGGAGCCATAGATTGCTTTCGAACCCGTCCATCTCCTGTCAGCTCATCTCCTGTGTGGGCACTGATGAGTTAGGGAGCCTTCAAACCCAAAGCTACTGGTCAGTTCCTGCATCTGTCCCTTTCTGCTTTGGGAAGACAGCTAGGTTTTTCTTTGCAACAGACTTATTTTGTAAATTTGTGCATTCTTCTAGATTCGGTGCTTTCCTGGGGACCTTACCTGTACAGCATGGTAAGTAGATGGGTCCTCACCTCTGCACTGCTGTGGTGAACAGTCCAGCTCAACTCCCTGGCTTTGTCCTCAGTAAGGAGGAAGCTGGCCAAGTTTGCCTGTGTGGTTAATGCTGTCATCAGCTTAATGACCTCTGTTCTTTAACTGCTCCTTTGAAACCCTGGTGGCGTAGTGGTTAAGTGCTACAGCTGCTAACCAAAGGGTCGGCAGTTCGAATCTGCCAGGCGCTCCTTGGAAACGCTATGGGACAGTTCTACTCTGTCCTATAGGGTCGCTATGAGTCGGAATTGACTCGACAGCACTGGGTATGGCTTTTTTTTTTAGGGGGGGGGATTATTAGGCCTTGTCATATTGAAGACAATAAGCAACATCTTAGGGACAAATAAACATCAGCACAGTTATCCCCTTTTTCTACATACAAGAAACATTTGTGTGTGTGTATGTGTGGTGAAAATATACACAACAAAACATATGCCAGTGGAATGATTTCTACATCTACGGTTCAGTGACATTGATTACGTTCTTCAAGTTATGCAACCATTCTCACCCTCCCTTTCTGAGTTGTTCCTCCCACGTTAAGATAAGCTCATTGCCCCCTAAAGTTCCTATCTAACCTTTCGAGTTGCTCTTGTTGTTTTGATCCCATATATTCTTAAAAGAGCATAGTGCTCAAGGAGCAGACATTTTTTTACTAGTTAAGCTAAACTATTGTTTGGTTTTAGGAAGACTTCTGGGGGTAATTTTGGTTTAAGCCTTAAAGATTATCTCAGGGCAGTAGTTTCAGAGGTTCATCTACCCTCTGTGGCTCCAGAAAGTCTACATTCCATGAGAATCTGAAATTCTATTCTGCATTTTCCAACTTTTGGTCAGGTTTCTTCTATACAATCTTTGATCAAAATGTTAAGGAGTGGTAGCTGGGCACCATCCAGTTCTTCTGGTCTCATGGCAAAGGAGACCCCCCTACTTTTTATTATAAAAAATTTCAAACATGCAGAAAAATTGAAAGATTACTGTGAACACCCACATGTCTACCAGTTAGATTCAGTTAACATCTTGCTGTGTATCTTTCATCAGTAAATATTTGTGTGTACGTGTGTTAGTTTTGCCAAATTACTTGGAGATAAATTGGCAGACATCATGAATTTTTATGCCTAGTTTTTTCATGCATCTCCTAAAAATAAGGCTGTTCGCCTACATAACTGCAATACTCTTATCTAAGAAAATTAACAATAATTTCTTAATCTAAAATCCAGTCCATTTCCAAACTGTACCACTTTTCCCAAAAATGTATTTTATAGCACTTATCTTCAAAGCAGGTTCCAGTTAAGGTTCATGATTTGCAGCTGGTGGTCAGACAAAAAATGGTTTATGAGGTGCGCACCCCTAGTAAAGTTAGCGGGGAGCAGTTAAATATTAACTTGCTTTGTAAAGTGTAAAGCCCAGTAACGATAGTAGTAACTGCCGAACTGTGTGGCTTGTAGTGATATGCTTTCATAGGTAAGCTCTCCTTTCTCCTCCTCTCCCTTTCCTCACCTTACCCCCAACAGCAGCAATTCCATATTGCTGTCCCTAAGTGTGCCCTTTTGTTCTTGGTTTGTATTCTAGTCTCTCCTGGACGACCAGGGTCTGGCCGAGGTAGCCAAGGTTGCAGAGCAAGTCCTGAATGCTGTAAACAAGGGGTACTACAAGGAGGCCACCCAGCTGTGGGGGGAAGCAGAAGTGGTCATTGAGCAGGTAAAGGGGAACGTGCTTGGGGAAACCAGTTGACTGCTTCTTAGGGGTACAGGGCCTATGGAAAAAAAAAAAAAATGAAGGGGCTGGTGTTGGTAGGATTGGGATTTATCCCGAGACCTCCACCGACTTATTCTGAACAATAAACTGTTCGATTGATACCCGATGGGTCTGAGCAGGAATGTAGCAGCCTTTTGGTTGCTGTTGTTAGGAGCCATTGAGCCAATTTTGACCCTAGTGACCCCATGTGACAGAGTAGAGCTGCCTCATAGGTTTTTCTAGGCTGTAATCTTAGAAAGCAGATTGCCAGGTCTGCTTTCTCCTGCGGAGCCACTGGGTGGGTTCAAACAGCCAGCCTTTCAGTTAGCAGCTGAGTGCTTAACCATTGTGTCACCAGGGCTACTTAATAGCCCTGTTACAGAGTTAGAAAGCTGCCCAGGCCTGCAAGACTTGCTTGTCCCCCCGCTGAATGTATGATGGGTTCTGTAAGAAAGACTATGATCTGCAGAGAGGAGTGTGTAGTTTGGGGCAGTATATCCCTTACTTGGTGGTAGAACACTCTGACTCCAGTGAGCCATAGAGAAAGATGTGCTGGCCAGGACTCAGGTGTGTAGGGGCCTCTGCAGCAGTGTTCTCAGGTAAATTAACACCCAGGACCTTGGTTCTCTTCCGCAGCATATGAACTCAATTCATGGGAACTGCTCCCCAAGCCCAAGAGAGTGGGCCGACCCAGCTGGCTTCTGAGCCTTCAGAGCTGCATTTCTTGCTGTCCTAGCACATTTACAAAGTGAAAGCTGTCCTTGGCTAAGATAGAGCCTCGAGTGCCTTCTCTGTTCTGAAACTTTGATAATGAACAAATGAAGAAAGCAGATAGCCAAATGTACTTTTATTTTTCAGAACACAGATGGGGTGAACTTCTATAACATCTTAACTAAAAATACCCCAGTGCCTGCAAAGGAGTCGAGCCTGGAATTCACACAGAGCCATCTAGGTGAGTGGACCTTGAAGTTTGTGAGACCTTGCTTCAGCTTACATGCAAGACGAAACCGAATTTTTGTTAACATCTTTATTGACATATAACTTACATACCATAAAACCCACCCACTTTAAGTTCAGTGTTTTTAGTATATTCACAGAGTTGTGCAGCCATCGCTGCGATCCAGTTTTAGAATATCTCTACCACCCTGTGTGCCTCTCCACAGTTGATTCCCTTTCCCCGCCTCAACCCCAGGAGCTACTCATCTGCTTTCTATCACCATAGATTTGCCTTTTCTGGACATTTCATATAATAGAATCATATACTAGGTAGTCTTTTAGTATCAGGCTTTTTTCACCTTAGCATACTAGTTCTGAACTTTGGAAACCAACTTTTCTATACCAAATTACAATGTCAGTTCTTTTAATGGTTGAATTCAAGTTCTCTTTCAGCTGACCCAGCATCCTCCATCAATAAGAGGTATATAAAGGCTTCAAAAGTCTAGATTCCAATTCTTAGCTGATTTTCTTTGGCCACTCAGGGTAACCCAGATGGCCCCAGAGTACATAGACTGCAGCAATCAGAAATAATAAAAGATCTCTACTTTCAACATGTTTCTGACTTTGTTCCTCTATCTGGGGTGAATCAAGGTGACCCTTTTCACCTTGCAGCTGAAACTCTCCCTCTTACTGCAGTCTCCAATGGCTGGGGAAAGACATCTTAGTTTTTTTTTTTTTCCTTTTTATTAATTACTTTACTACCATTATTGTTGTATTTGAATGAAGGTTTCCAGAACAAACTAGCTTCTTATTAAACAATTAGTACATATATTTTGTGACATTGGTTACGAACCCCACGACATGGCAACACATTCCCTTCTTGACCTTGGGTTCCCAATCACCAGCTTTCCTGTCCCCTCCTGCCTTCTAGTCCTTGCCTCTGGGCCGGTGTGCCCCTTTAGTCTCCGTTTGTTTTATGGGCCTGTCTAATCTTTGGCTGAAGGGTAAACTTCAGGAGTGTCTTCATTACTGAGCTAAAAGGGTGTTCAGGGGCCATACTCTTGGGGTCTCTCCAGCCTCTGTCAGACCAGTAATCTGGTCTTTTTTGTGAGTTAAAAATTTGTTCTACATTTTTCTCCAGCTCTGTCCAGGACCCTCTATTGTGATCCCTGTCAGAGTAGTCAGTGGTGGTAGCCGGGCACCATCGAGTTGTACTGGACTCAGTCTGGTGGAGGCTCTGATAGTTGTGGTCCATTAGTAAGATGTCTTCTTAGTTTTATTTCCTTTGACTCACCATGTACCGGTTTGGTTTTAGTTCGTCTTTTTCAGCGCCATGTGAGATACCTACACCAAGACTCCTTGAGTCAGCTCATGAACGGCCCCATCAGAAAGAAGCTCAAAATTATTCCTGCGGATTACTCCTGGGGAGGTATTTATGTCACCTAATTAAATGTCGTATGTAGAGTTTGGGGGAGAAGAGAGATGCATATTCAAAGGCCTGAATTTGTAGAATGAGTTTTGTTGGTGGTGATGGTATGCAGGTAAACAGTATTATTTATTGTCTGCATTTTATAGGTGAAGAAACACATATGGACATAGTAAATGACATGTCAAAATTTGGTTTGAAAGAAGGGGTGGATGGGGAAAGAGATGAAACACGAATGGTTATGAGTTGATAATTGTTGAAATCAGGTGTGGGTATCTGAGAATGATAACACTCTTTTGTAGAAGTTTGAAAATTTTCCATAATAAAAAATTAAGATAAAAAAATCCATACTTAAAGCCCCAGTTGGTTGCAGGTGTGACTTCCAGGCAAAGGTCCTTTGCAGGGTGTCAGACACGCCCATGTCCTTGGACAATTTTTGACCAGTTCTCTTGCTGGCCTCCCCAAGCACCCTGATGCCAGGGCACCTAATGCATCCTGGTCTCAAGGCCCTGATTATAGGTATCCTCCCTGTTTGGTATGGCTGGGCAGGTTAGGGGACTACATTTTTGCAGGAGATCACTGATAGAGAAGACTCCCTTTGGCCCCAGATGTGTCTATGTATAGTCAAGGAAAAATAAGCTGTCCTTGGACAATATGCCCAGTGTCTTGAATTCTCGTTTGTAGCTAAGCATACATACTTGGAAGTTAGCAAGGCCTGAGTTCATATCCCAGATTTCCATTCTTTGAGTCTGGGCGTGTTTCTCAGCCTCTCTGAGCCTCATTTTCTTTACCCATCACATAAGGCTCCTCACCTTCCAGGCTAGTGATGAAGAAGTAGGATGTTGCTTGTAAAGTGCTTGCTTAGCAGAGCAGCTTGTGAATAAATGGAAACTGCTGTTGTTGTTTAATATGGTGTTGATGCTGATGATCAGGAATCCCACAGGAATCATTTGTTGCCTGGGGCTTGTCACCCACATGACTTTACCGAGGGCTAGCCCAGAATGGGAAGGCAGTGGTGGTTGAGCAGTAGAATTCTTGCCCTCCATGTAGGAGACCCAGGTTCAGTTCCTGGCCAGTGCACCTCACGTGCAGCCACCACTCGTCTGTCAGTGGAAGCTTGTGTGTTGCTATGATGCTAAACAGGTTTCAGTGGAGCGTCCAGACTAGGACAGACTGGGAAGAAAGGCCTGGTAACCTACTTCTGAAAATCAGCCAGGACCACAATAGTTCAATCCCCAACCAATCATAGGGATGGAGCAGGACCAGGTCCCATCACGTGTGGGGTCACCATGAGTCGGGAGCCAACTCCATGGCAGCTTGGAATGGAGGTATCTGATTTGGCTTTCTACCAAAGATGGCCTTACTTGTTCAGATCTTTAACCTTGGCTCTGGTGTTGATACTCAGCAAAGGAGGAAAATGAACATTGGCCCAAAGCCTGTGTTTCCCTGAGATGACCAGCCTAAATATTTTCTACACCTCTGCCTACCTCGTATGCATGGGCCGTAGCCTTCTCCAAGCTTCAGTTCCCCTGTAAAAATGGGATTGGCTATCATATCAAGCTCTTGGGTGACTAGACTGTATGCTGTTTGTGTTTCTGCTCCACTCTGGCATCTCAGGACCTGGATTTCTGGATTGATTAGTCCCTGGGTTGGTTTGTGAAGCATCTGCACAGGCCAAGCCCTTGCTGAGTGCCACACAGTAGTTACTTTTAGGTGCCGGAGCCAAGGACGCTGTCGGCTGAAAGGAGCCTCTTGTTCTGGTAGGTTCCGAGTTGCTACATTTATCCTTTCCCACGTACAGCTCAGGCTACAAATGTCTTCATGAACATGGAGGGAGACTTCATGAAGCCGGTCATCAGCATCGTGGACGAGTTGCTAGAAGCCGGGGTCAACGTGACCGTGTATAATGGACAGCTTGATCTCATCGTGGACACCATAGGTAGGAGCTGACCCTGAGGGGCATGTGGGGGCAGTTTCATGCATTGAGCTGGAAGGGAACAGGTATTAGGGTTGGCAGCATTAAATGCTAGGACTGAGGCCATTTCCTCTTATGTCCGTCTGCTCCTGGCCTTGACTTTTTGAAGACGGAGAAGCTGCTTGTGGCTGTGACCCTTCAGAGAAGCCTGAGCCCTTGCAGGTTTTGAGGCCCTTAGGTATCATTAAAAAAAAAAAGGAACAACACACCACCTCCACCACAAAGTACCATAAGAAAGAAAATATCTTCTTGACTGCTGGGCAGGTGCACTGTTTAATTGAGGGAAAACCTAGTGTGTGTGCAGTCTCAGAGTTAGAAGTTAAGCTTTTAAAGTGAATTAAAGCTAAACTCTACAGGACTCTACATCTGAGAACTCAGGGCCACCCATGTGCTCGCTTCTGATTTCAGTAGGGCCAGGGAGAGGCTCAGAGGCCGGGTTCTTAGAACCATTAGTCAGATGGAGGCACCGGATCTGGCAGGTGTGATATGTTTCTTGAAATCAGTAGGACTGAGTATTTTTATGACTTGTAAGCAAAGGGCACTAAGCACAGTTTGAAAAGATCCTGTGCTTTCCTGTGAACAGCTCAGGTGATCCAGGTTACCGTCTCCTCATCTGCGAGACTTCTCAGGCCTCCTGACTTACCCACCACCCTTCATGGAGTTCCCTGACTTTCTTCCTTAAAAGCATATCGCAGTGGGAGAGCCAGAGGCAGAAAAACAGTTAGGCTGGTAGATTTCTGCCAGTCGGCCTTGGCACTTAAAGACTGAACTGAGAACCCCAGCAGCAGCATCAATGGGAACTTGCTAGGAAGTTCTCAGCCCCACCCCAGGTCTGCTGAATCCAAATTTGCATTTTAATAAGACCCTGGGGGTAATTTTTATGTACCTTACAGTTTGGGAAGCACCAAGTTATAGGATCTAAATTTTTTTTTTTTTTTTCTGCTCCACCCTGCCATTAATGCCCAGCCTTTCTCCTTGTCCCTCTCTAGGTCAGGAGGCTTGGGTGCGGAAACTCAACTGGCCAGAGCTGTCCAGGTTCAGTCAGCTGAAGTGGAAAGCTCTATACAGCGACCCGAAATCTTCTCAAACATCTGCCTTTGTCAAGTCCTACAAGAACCTGGCTTTCTACTGGATTCTGGGAGCGGGGCACATGGTAAGAGTGCAAGTCAGCTTTTGTTCCGGACCTAAAATGGTACTGGGAGTGAAGCTCCCAGTCTAGAGAGGTAGTCAGGCAAATAGACTCTAATAACATGGAATAAGAAATGCTAAGGTGAGGGTTGGGCCAGGGAAAAGTACTGTGTTAGTTTCTTGTGAGTGCTGTAAAAAAAAATACCTCAGACTGGGTGGTTTAAAGCAACATAAATTTATTCTCTCACACTTCTGCAAGATAGAAGTCTAGAAGCAAGGTGTTGGCAAGGTTGGTTCCTTCTAAAAGCTCTGGGGAAGAGTGTGTTCCATGCTTTTCTCCAAGTTTCTGCTTCCTGCAATCCTTGGCGTTCCTTGGCTTGTCAGTCTCGGCCTCCATCACCACATGGTGTTCTTCCCTCTATGTCTCTCTGTCTCCGTGTCTTTCTCCTCTTCTTATACAACACCAGTCATATTGGATTGGGGCCCACCCTACTTCAGTATGGCCTCATGTTAACTAATGATATCTGCAAAGACCCTGTTTCCAAATAAGGTCACATTCACAGGTACGGGGGATCACAGATCAACCCATAACAGGTAGCCAGGCCAGACTTGGACATCTGAAAGATTGGGCCCTAAAGTTAGGGGAGTTAGCTACGTAAAGGGGGCTGGGAGCAAGAGTGTAGCTGGCCCACAGCCAGAAGAGCCTCCAGAGAGCTGAGGCCTTGGGAGGGACAGTGACCAAAGAGGAGACTGAAAGGGGGACTTTGTGTAACATGCTAAGAATTCAGACTTTATCCTAAGGGCAATAGGGCACCATTGAGGGGTTTTAAGCAAAGGAGTAAAATAGCAGATTTGTCTAAGAAATTGAATTCTGGCAGCAGAGGGGATGGAAGAGGCTATTATGGTAACCCAGAACGGAGATGAGAGGATGGATGTGATAAAGTGTAAGAAGAGGGAGATGACAGGACTTGGAAACTGTTTGGGGTAAGGAAGAAATGAAGGGTGGCTTCCTGGTTTTCACTCCAGCATCGTTCTCTGGGATAGGGTGGCAGTTTGCTATATGAGGTGAGTTTGAATTACTTGTAGAACAGCCAAGTCGGATGTCAATAGGCAGCTGAGTAAATACAGTCAGAACACTATATCTATAAGCAGTGTGTATGGATCTGGACTCAAGATACATAATTGTCCCTGGAAACAGAGATTTGGAGGTCAGATGTGGACATGGCTAGGACACGGCCCTGGGAAGCACCAAAAGAGAGCCACAAATGAGCCTGAGAAAAGAGCAGCTGGAGAAGTAGGAGGGAAACCGGGTACATGAGACCTCCCCGAAGGAGAGAGGGCTTGCTTGGAGAAAGAGGAAGGGGCCCACAAGTGTCAAATGCTGCTGAGAACTCAGATAAAGGACTAAACTTAAGCAATGAATTGGTTACACCGATATCTTTAGAAACCAGGGCACGCATTTTTAGTGGAGTGTCAGGCTCAAGCCGGAATGGAAAGGCTGGAGAAAATAAATGAGCAATGAGCGAGAGAAGACAACTTCCTTTAAGAAATTAGAAGGAAGTTATCCACCCTTTTAAGAAATTTGATCTGAAGAGAGAGTGAGCAAGGTGACTGGATACAGGGCTAAGAGAGCTTTTTTTTTTTTTATGGCTCTAGGTATCTGAGTACTTTCAATATCAACTGGGTAAAGGCTAGTAGGAAGTCTTAGAGGAAAAAAATATATATATATATTACTAGAGAGAGGTTCCTGCCAAGGCAGGTGGGAGGGGAAAGGAGCCCGAGCTAACCGCACGCTCACGTGCTCCACGGAGTTCAGGCCCATTTCCTCTGGGTCTGTCACATATGGAATAAGAGACAGCCTTAAAATAACCCTTGGAGACTGTATTAAATCATGCCAAACCACTTCCCCTTTAATTGATTAAGTGTCCTTTTTTTTTTTTTAATTTAAATTTATTTATTGTGCTTTAAGTGAAAGTTGACAAATCAAGTCAGTCTGTCACACAAAAAGTTACACACACCTTGCTGTGTACTCTTAGCTGCTCTCCCCCTAATGAGACAGCACACTTCTCCTCTCCACCCTGTATTCCCCATGTCCCTTCAACTAGCTCCTGTCTCCCTCTGCCCTCTCATCTCCCCTCCAGACAGGAGCTGCCCACATAGTCTCATGTGTCTCCTTGAGCCAAGAAGCTCACTCCTCACCAGTATCATTATCTGTCTTATTGTCTAGTCCAATCCCTGTCTGGAGAGTTGGTTTTAGGAATGGTTCCAGTCTTGGCCTAACAAAGGAACTGGGACTGTGACCTCCAGGGTCCCTCAAGTCTCAGACCGTTAAGCCTGGTGTGTTTATGAGAATTTGAGATCTGTATCCCAATGTTTGATTGTGTCTTTTGATGAGTATGTGCCATCCTGCCTGTCCCTTCTGGAGACTCTTGCTTGACAGGAGAGTCAAGGACAGGAGGTACCTGAGGGAGTTCTGCAGCCATGGCATTTCGGAGCTTGGACACCATCTTCTCTACCCTCTCTTTGTGAAGGAGAAACTGAGGCCCCTGCCTCTCCCTCTTTTGGTGGTGTGTGGGGAACCCACCAGGCGCTCCTTGGAAACTCTGTGGGGCAGTTCTACTCTGTCCTGTAGGTCACTATGAGTCAGAATCGACTGGACGGCGGTGGCTTTGGTTTTTTTTTGATTTTTCTTTTAGGGAGGAGTTTGTTAAAAGAAATTATTTTAAGGATCTGAGGGAAAGCAAAAGAAAGCTGAATAACAATACAAAAATAACAGTACAAAAATCACACTAAGCTGGTTGGCTGGTTGGTCTATTTGTATTTGTTTACAGCTTTCCTGTTAGCTTCCTTCTTGGGCTCTTTTCCATTCCATTCCCCATCTGGGATTCCTCCTACACAGAAAATCCTTTAAAATGTTTAGAGTCATCCCGCTACCTTGCACAGGCTGGGTCCCAGTGACATAAGCCACTTTAGAGAAAGAAATTGATCCGCCCTAAATGGAGTAGAAGGTTCTTTCCTAAATCCCAGCTTCTCCAGGGTCCCTTCCATCCCACACAGTCAGGACTCAGAAGAGTGTATTGTCCATCCCAAAGGTCGTTTCACAGAAGAAACTTTCTCTTTAAGGAATGCACCCAGGTACAGTGTCCTCAGGTATTACCCGAGTCCAGCCCCAGGAATAGGACAGGGAGCACTAACGCAATGCTGCTCGGTTCTAGGTTCCCTCTGACCAGGGGCATATGGCTCTGAAGATGATGCGACTGGTGACTCAGCAAGAATAAAAAGGACTGGCCTGGAGGTGAGCTGGCTTGGCCTTGAGACACAGAAGCTGAACCAAGGGCCCTGGAAGCTGTAGGCATCCCTGCTCTTCCCTGAACCTGACTTGTGGAGCTGTGATTGTGAAGGTTCATGCCAGCCGCCACAGAGCGCAAAGGCATTGCTCTCTGGCCACTTGGAAATCATTTCTGCTGCATAGAAGACCTAAGATTTCTTAAATGGATTTGTTTTAATCAAAATGAAGGGTTTTAATAGATTAACTTTTTCTCTGTACAAAAGCAAATCATGTGAATTGTAGAAAAAGTGGGAAATCCAGGTAAGCAAAGAACAAAATAAACACCTATATCCCCTTTCCAGGGTTAAGCACTGTTCTCCCTTTCGTGGATAATCCTTGCAGATTTTTTTGCTATGTACCATACATATATATTTTTTACAAAAATGGAATCCTTTCTGTATACGTTATTTTACTAATTTGTTCTCTTGTCGGTATGTCCTAAACACTTTCTCATGTCAATAAATATCCTTCCGTAACATTTTTAATGGCTGCTGAGCATTCCATTTTATGGCAGTACCATAATTTATTTATCAAGCATCCCACCGTTTCCCATTAGTCGCTAGCTAATGTGACCGGTACTCTGGTGAGTCATCCTGATAGTTACATTTTTATGCACATCCTTATTATTTCCTTACAATTAATTCCTAAAAGTATAATTGTCTAGTCAAAGGATTGTCAGATTTCTTTAAAATAAAAAAAGGAATATGTAAATAATTCATTAAATAATCCTGCTCATTGTGTAATAGAAGGATTAAAACCCAAACTAAACCTGTTGCCTGTGAGTCGATTTCGACTCATGGCAACCCCATGTGTTACGGAGTAAAACGGCTTCATAGGGTTTTCTTGGTTATAATCTTTATGGGAGAAGATCTCCAGGCCTTTCTTCCACGGAGCTGCTGAGTGGATTCAAACTACCAACCTTTAGGTCAATGTCGTTGTTGTGTGCCATCCAGTTGATTTTCGCCTCATAGCGACCCGGTATGACAGAGTAGAACTGCCCCATAGGGTTTTCTAGGCTGTAATCCATACATGAGCAGATCACCAGGTCTTTTCTCCCACGGAGCATCTGGTGGGTTCAAATCGCCAACCTTTCAATTAACAGCTGAGCACTTAACTGTTATACCATGAGGGCCCCCTTTTAGGTTAGTAATGAAGTGCAAAAGGAGCCCTGGTGGCGCAGTAGTTAAGCGCTCAACTGCTCACCGAAAGGTTGACGGTTTGAACTCATCGGCCACTTTGTGAGAGAAAAGACTTGGCAATCTGCCTCCCATAAAGATTACAGCCTAGAAAACCCTATGAGGCAATTCTACTTGGTCGCATTGGTCGGAATCAGCTAGATGGCAACAGGAAGTCAAGTGCGAACCATTTATGCCAGCCAGGGACCTAATACAACCGTAGGAGGATTACCCATCGCTAGGTAATCCACCTTCTGCTCAAGAACTGACATGGGTTTCGGTTCTTCCTCTTGGGCTCCAGCTCGTGTTTGTGCATTCCAGTTTGTTCACATCCCGCCTCCCACCCCCATCTTACATCTGCCTTCCCTTCGCAACTGTGTACCCCATGGACTTCAAGCCCCAGCTTTAGATTTGAAGACAACTTCCTTACAGAGACTGCTTAACCAGCCTCCACAATTGTGTGAGATCAAATCCCTGTAACAAATTCATATATACATACAGATGTTGTTGTTGTCATCGTCATTAGGTGCCGTCGAGTCGGTTCCTACTCATAGCAACCCTGTGTACAACAGAACAAAACACTGCCCCCCCGTGCCATCCTCACAACCGTTGTTCTGCTTGAGCCCATTGTTGCAGCCACTGTGTCAGTCCATCTCACTGAGGGTCTTCCTCTCTTTCACTGACCCTCTGCCAGGCATGATGCCCTTCACCAGGGACTGGTCCCTCCTTATAACATGTCAGAACGACGTGACATGAAGCCTTACCATCCTGGCTTCTAAGAACAATTTTGGCTGTGCTTCCCCGAAGACAGATTTGTTCATTCTTCTGGCAGTCCATGGGATATTCAATATTCTTCACCAAAACCATAATTCAAAGGTACCCATTCTTCTTCAGTCTTTCTTATTCATTGCCCAGCTTTCACATGCATTTGAGGCAATTGAAAATACCATGGCTTGGGTCAGGAGCACCTTAGTCCTCAAAGTGACATCTTTGCTTTTTTGACATTTTAAAGAGGTCTTTTTTTTTTTTTTTTTGCAGCAGATTTGCCCAATGCAGTATGTCATTTAATTTCTTGACTGCTGCTTCCATGGGCATTGATTGTAGATCCAAGTAAAATGAAGACCTTGACAAATTCTGTTTGTCATGATGTTATTTATTGGTCTAGTTATGAGAATTTTTGTTTTCTTCATCAGTAAGTGCTTCAAGTCCTGCAGATATACCTGTATATGTATCCTAGTGGTTGATTGATACAGTACTTGGTGCCAGAGTGGAACAGAATCTTACAAATAAATTTCCTGAATTAATTTTGGGTTTTCTGGAATTGGTTCTCTGATAAAATCAGACTTAAAGGCATTAATGACCCAGTTTCCAATGAAAAAGAGAGCACTGGCGGTCTGTGAAGGAAACCTTGGTAGCATAGTGGTTAAGAGCTATAGCTGCTAACCAAAAGGTCGGCAGTTCAAATCCACCAGGCACTCCTGGGAAACCCATGGGGCAGTTCTCCTCTGTCCTTCAGGGTTGCTATGAGTTGGAACCAACTCGATGGCAATGGGTTGGTGGTCCATGGGATCCAGTGACAAAACAGTTGCTTGAATTATCACCTTTAGATACCTGTAATCAAATACCTGTAGATAGCAAGGCCCTGGGTGACCAAGTATTTTCTGCCATAGAACATTGTAGTGAAAATAAGAAGGATCATAAGGGGAAAGGAGCCCTGGTGACGCAGTGGTTAAAGCACTTGGCTGCTAACCGGAAGGTCGGTGGTTTGAACCCACCAGTTATTCCACGAGAGGAAGATGTGGCAGTCTGCTTCCATAAAGATTACAGCCTTGGAAACCCTATGGGGCAGTTCTACCCTGTCCTATAGGGTTGCTGTGAGTTGGAATTGACTCGACGGCAATGAGGTTGTTTTATAATGGGGAAAGAAAATGATGAGCTCAGGACCTTTAATTTTTAATTCTCAGCTCAAGTTGTACATAAAAGACTTATCTTCTATTACCGCCCTGAAGGAAGCAGTTAGCTCCTGTAGTTGCAAGACAGATTTATAACTAGACCCAAAGTCCATTCCTGCTGGTGGCTGAATGTGAGGAAAGAGTTAGCAAGTCTGTAAGAGAACCATGACTGATCCTTGGCCAACCCCTGGGAATGTGACCCTTGAAGTACTGCTTGTCTTAGTGATTGATGCTTTTGTTATATTCACCTGGAGCAATGAACCATGCCATACGTACAGTCTCTTTGGGTTGCTTTGCACAAACACTTAGATTGGTGACACACATTTGATTTCATTGTTGGGGTTCTGAGTTTCAGTTGCTATCGTTGGGTACATAACAGGTTATACCTGTGTGACCAGCTCCCCTTCAACCCTGAGAGTGAAATGGGCTTCCTTGGGCAGATTTACTCAACACATGTACCTGTACTTTGCCGGTTAGAGAGAGCATTCCTGTCTCCCCATGGACAAGAAAGAACTTTAGAAACCTCTCTTGGACCTTTCTGGCCCCACCAATGCTTATATTTTTCCTGCGCTTTTGCTTTATATCATTTGCTGTGAAAAATCGTAACTATGAGCATAAGATGCTGTAGAGTCTTATGAATCCTTCTGGTGAAACGTTGAATGAAAACACGAATTACAACACAAATTCAATTTCCAACCTTGCAGGGTCTCTGGTTAAAGTTGGGGCATTGGTTGGGAAGGAATGCAATTCTGATCATTGGGCTGGGTTCTCTGGGACAATTCTAACCAAGTGGAGATCTCAAATCATTTGACAATAGGAACAGCCCTCCCATCACTGCCTGAGGAGGTTATCCTCCTCTTGCCCAAAATCCTACAATCAATTCCTAGACTTGCTCATGGCCCATATTCCTACATTGTTGTTGTTGTTAGGTGCTGTCAAGTCGGTTCCAATGCATAGCAACCCTGTGCACAACAGAATGAAATACTGCTCGGTCCCGCGCCATCCTTACAATTGTTGTTATGCTTGAGCTAATTGTTGCAGCCACTGTGTCAATCCACCTCATTGAGGGTCTTCCTCTTTTCCACTAACTCTGTACTTTGCCAAGCATGATGTCCTTCAGGGACTGATCCCTCCTGACAACACGTCCAAAGTATATAAGACGTAGTCTCACCGTCCTTGCTTCTAAGCAGCATTCTGGTTGTACTTCTCCCAAGACTGATTTGTTCTTCCTTTTGGCAGTCCATGGTATATTCAATATTCTTCACCAACACCACAATTCAAAGGTGTCAGTTCTTCTATCTTCCTTATTCATTGTCCAGCTTTCACATGCATATGATACAATTGAAAATACCGTGTCTTGGATCAGACGCACCTTAGTCTTCAAGGTGACACCTTTGCTTTTCAATACTTTAAAGAGGTCCTTTGCAGCAGATTTACCCAATGTAACACGTCTTTTGATTTCTCGGCTGCTGCTTCCATGGCTGTTGATTGTGGATCCAGGTAAAATGAAATCCTTGACAACTTCAATCTTTTCTCCGTTTATCATGATGTTGCTCATTGATCCAGTTGTGAGGATTTTTGTTTTCTTTATGTTGAGGCTGAAGGCTGCGGTCTTTGATCTTCATTAGTAAGTGCTTCAAGTCTTTTTCACTTACAGCAAGCTAGGTTGTGTCATCTGCATAATGCAGGTTGTTAATGAGTCTTCCTCCAATCCTGATGTCCAGTTCTTCATCATATAGTCCAGCTTCTCTTATTATTTACTCAGCATACAGATTGAATAGGTATGGTGAAAGGATACAACCCTGACGCACACCTTTCCTGATTTTAAACCAATCAGCATCCCCTTATTCTGTCCGAACAACTGCTTCTTGATCTATGTAAAGGTTCCTCATGAGCACATTTAATGTTCTGGAATTCCCGTTCTTCGCAATGTTATCCATAATTTGCTATGATCCACACAGTCGAATGCCTTTGCATAGTCAATAAAACACAGGTAAACATCCTTCTGGTGTTCTCTGCTTTCAGCCAGGATCCATCTGACATCAGCAATGATATCCCTGGTTCCACGGCCTCTTCTGAAACCAGCCTGAATTTCTGGCAGTTCCCTGTCAGCATACTGCTGCAGCTATTTTTGAATGATCTTCATTCCTACATTACATTCTCTTAACTGACACCTCTGGCTTCATGGGGAATTCCCTATGATCAGTTGCCTGAGGAAGAAAAAAGCCTTGGGCTTTTCTGCATGGTAGGCACACCTCACTGCAAGTGGACAGTATAGCACTATGGCCCTACCCTGAGATAGTTCTGAAAGATGGTGGTGAAGGGAGATCCTCCCAGTGGGCAGAGCTTGGAGCAGTGCACCTAATTGTTTATTTGCATCTACATTTGGGAGATTTGGAGGGTGGAAGTGAAGCAGCAGCTATTCAGTAGCTTATACCTGCGGCCTTTTAGCTGCTGACTCACCTCGTTAGCAGTTAGGCCTACAATATTCCATCTTCCCTTGGGACCCCCTAAAGTTTCTCCGGCTTCTGGGCCACATGAGTGTGTTCACCTCTGCCCGAGAACTATTGACTTTCAGTCTGTCCTCATGGACTCCATCTTGTGCTTGTGGGATTCAGATTGTTCTTACTCTTCCCCACTTTACATCCACCGTTCCTTCCTTCCTGCCTACCTCCCTGTGTACTTCAATCTCCAGCCCCAGAGTTGAGACAACAGCCTCACAGAGACTGCTTAGCCAGCTAACACACTGCGTAAGTCAAATCCCTTTAACACACACACACACACACCTATTTCTCTGATTGCACTTTGCCTGATAACAGTTATTTAAACTTAATTATATTTAATGGATTCAAATCTCCCCATAACTGGAATCCTTGCATATTTGATGTCTTTCTGTTGCCTACATATACGAGCAACGACTTGATCAGATCTAGAACTTTTGAGTCACATCTTTCCTTTGCTGTCTGCATCTAATGTTCCTGAGAAATTTGAAACAAACTTGACCTTTTTTTTTTAAATTTTTGTCACATTTTTATTTTAACACCTGGCTGCTGCAAAATTCTTTGTTTAATCTTCCAAATTAATAACTTCAGGTGGTTATGTTGATGTTTATAGTTTTTGATTAATTTCACTCGATATATAGTGAGCTTTTTGGTTCACAGGTTCAGATCTTCAGTTCAGTGACATTTTCCAGTACGGGTAGTCCCCGACTTACGACTGGACTCCATCTTTAAGTTGGTTCTGATGTAAGTTGAATATCTTTTTCTTTTTTTTCATTTTCATTATTATTGCCTTTGCTATCAGTATCTTTATAAATCCGATCTTTATTTGTCTCTGGGGATTGGAAACATTACATATAAACTTACAGATATATTTTAATATGTACATACCAAAACCAAACCCATTACTGTTGAGTCAATTCCAACTTATAGTAACCCTATAGGACAAAGTGGAACTGCCCCATAGGGTTTCCAAAGAGTGGCTGGTGGATTTGAACTGCCAGCCTTTTGGTTAGCAGCCTGAGCTTTTAACTACTGCGCCACCTGGGCTCCAATACATACATAAATACACAAATCTTAAAAAAAAAAAAAAGTCATAAGTGTGGTTCATCGTAACGCGAATATGTCGTAAGTCGGGGAATACCTGTATATATTGGACTGTTGTTTCAAGTGCCTTTTCCCCACTTCTTTGTCCTTTAGCTTTTATTCTGGATGCTTTTCCCCAAGACTGTCATCAGCACCACTACTTCAATTTCTCATAGCGTTAACTCTACACTTTGATGTTTCTAAAGTGCTTTTAATTTCTGTAATTATCCTTCTCCGTAATTTATTTTCCCTACTTAGGCCAGCTGCTGTTTCACTTTATTACTGTTGTCTTTTCTTCTCCTTTTTAATTTCTTATTCCATGGACTCTGTTTGCTTTACTTTTTGTTTGTTTTTTTGAGAGGAAACAAAATATTTGTAGTTTAAATATTTCTTTGGTTTCCTAATGCAAACTTTCCAAGGAATGTTCCTCATCTATCTTTTGTCCTTCCTGTTAATTTCCTCCATGTTAGTTGCAGTTCCGTTTTTTTGCATGTTTATCTGTTTGTTTTTATGCTTACAGTGTCTTTGAATGAGGGCAATGATCAAATTTTCTATTCTGTTTATCTGGTTATTTTCCAGATTGACCTTGTAGTTCTTATTCACGATATTGTGGATTTCTGTGGTCTGTTTACTCTTTCAGTTGCCTAATGGGAGTAGATGCTTACATCTTGGGCAATAATTTTTGGAACCTTATTCCTGGTGGCCTATTTGGAGGACATAGCCCTGGTGGCATGAACAGTTAAGTGCTCTGCTGATATGTGAAAGGTTGGTAATTGTCTTAGGATGGATTCTCTAGAGAAGCAAAACCAGTAATGCGTATAAATATATAGAGAGAGATTTATCTTAAGGAAACAGCTCATGCGGTTATAGGGATTGGAACGCCCCAAGTCCTTGGATCAGGAGATAGTCCTTTCCTGGAGCTACAGAAGCTGATGAACCCAAGATGATCAGGGATCCCTCTCACAAGTTGTGACAGTTGAGGAATCCCCAAGGTTGGCAGGCAAGACTGCAGGGTTTCTCCTGAGTCAGCTGCAGGGTCTGGCGAACCCAAGATAGGCAGGTCGGGGAGCAGGACTCTTGCTCACACGCCGTGAAGATTGGCGAATCCCAAGGTGGACAGGTAAGCTGCTAGCTCAAGTCCCAAGAATCAGAGGTCAGACAAGAGACAGCTGTTGGATCCAGAACAAGCCAACAACCTTTGCAAGAAGAGCAGGGAAAAGGAAGTAGATGGTGGAAGGCAGAGAGACGAAGGCTGAGGGGGTGATTAGCCGCCACAGGCCCCACCCCCCTGGTACCACTTAGCAAATTCCATCATGGCGGTGATCACATATCAGATTTCAACAGGAAAGTGATCACAAAATTATACAACTGCCAAAACACTGAGAATCATGGCCCAGATAAGCTGTCACACAATCTTAACCATCACAGTGATTCAAACCCACTTAGCAGCTCCACAGGAGAAAGACCTGGTAATCTGCTTCCCTAAAGATTACAGCTAAGAAAACCCTATGGGGCAGTTCTACTCTGTCACGTCAGGTCATTATGAGTTGAAATCGACTCGATGGCACCTAACAACAACAGCAGCTTAGTGTTTGAGTCAAAATGCACTTGCTAATTCCCAATCCCAGTCATGACCTTGGACCAGCCATCCAAGGGAAAGTGTGTAGGGGAGATTCTGCCTCCCATTCATTCCAAGTGGAGAGGGAAAGAGAATAACCAAATCCCCATCCCAGCACCTATACTAGGTTGGCTCTACCCAGTCAGGAAATGCAGTTCAACATCTGTGGCCCACTATGATGGGTATTGTGAATTAGTTCTTTCACCCTCCAGCCCACCCTCATAGGGTACCTTCCTGGGCTCTCAAGGCTGGACAGCCAAAAACTATATTCACAGGCTCCTTTGCAGTTAGGGTTTTGGTTGCAGAAAAGGTAGAAATTAAATAGAGGCCAGCTTACCAACCATTTTTTATTTCCTACTGGCAAGCTGGGTTGTGGAAACATGAGAATGTTCTGCAACAATGTTCCTGAATCCATTCTTCCTGAGTATCAAGAGACTGTTGTGGTGGCAGCTTCTTGGCTGAGGTCTCCTGATCCCTAACTTGCAGCTTTGGAGGTATATGTTAAATCAGTAGCTCCAGCGGAGGGCTCTAGTAGTGGGCCCATCCTTCCATGTTCTTGGAGTCATTCCTGGAGGTCTTTTCCTAGGCCTGCTCTTCCAGTCCTTCTAGTCCTAGTCCTTCCAATGATTTTGTAAGAGCTTAATACTTGATATTAAATCTTTTACTACCCCAATATCTAGAATGCTTTCTATTTCCTGCACTGAACCCTAATGAATACACCCATCCATCAGGGAATTCATCCTTACTGGGGAGGATTAAAGGATGGTACAAGAAGCTAAGAGCATTGAGGGAAGATCTCTCCCTGAAAACCAGAAACAGGGAAGGAGCATTTCCTTCTCTCCACACCCCAACATCACACTTTCCATGAGCCCTGCCTACTGAAATACCTCCTAGTGGTATTTCCCCAACCTAGCCACTTCCTTACTCATCTTTCAGGTCTCAGCATAACCATGACCCTCTCCAAGAAGGCTCCCTGATCCCTAGACTAGGTTAGGACCCCCTTCATTCCCTCTCATAGAACTCTATGCACACTTTGTAATCAGTCTACTTTTGATTATGCACTTGTGTCCCTGATACATAGTCGTCGTTGTTTTAGCTGCCATCAAATCACCCCTGAGTCGTGGCAACCCCATGTGTTACAGAGTACAACTGCTCCATAGGGTTTTCTTGGCTGCAATCTTTACAGAAGTGGTTTGCCAGGCCTTTCTTCCACAGAACCACTGGGTGGGTTTGCACCACCACCCTTTATGTTCACAGCTGATTATAAATCACTTCCACCACCTAGGCTGCCACATCTTTCTCCCAATGAGCAGCTGGTGGGTTCAAACCCTTGACCCTTCAGTTAGCAGCTGAGCACTTTAACCACTGTGCCAGCAGGGCTCCATGGTACATAGTAGGCTCTCAGTATTCATTAGTTAACTGAATGACTGGCATTACAGTGTGAGAATGGAGGAATGAACACAATGGACTTCCTCCAAACTGTGAAGTGTAGTCACTGAGCTGCATTCTTGTCCTCCTTGGGCTTGGTCTCTTGCAGGCTCCTGCCTCCCTCATTTACCTAGACTGGGATTTCAACATTCAGCAGTGACACCACCTTTTGCCTTATCTGTTCATTAAAATTTACCACACTTTTTCATTTTAGAACTTTGGGCTTTTCTTTTGTGCTACTTTCTCCAACTCTCTTGGCAGATGTTGTTCACTGTAGTGAAATTTGTGGGAGCAGTGCCTTCATTGCAAGAAGAGGAGTGGCATTTCCCACAAGTGCTTGTGAGCCTGACTTAGGGTTGTCTTTTGCAAGGTTAATCAGATTTTATGGAGGTCCATATCTATGCTGTAGAGTAGATAATCAAACAAATTGTAGATTGAATGTGACAAAATGAAAAGACTTCTCTGCCTTAAAATGGATTGTCTTAGGTCATAGATCACTTCAGCTACCTGGATGAGCCTTTTCTGTCTGCACTCCCCACCTGTGCCACTGGTCCCAGGTTACTGAGCCTCTCTGTGCTCACGGGGCACCTAGCACACAGTCTCTTGCCTAGGACTTACTCCCTTGTAGCACCATTACCTGTTTTCTCGTCTGTTTCCACCACCAGGCTACAGGGCTCTTCAGGGAACATAGCCTGCTTCTGTATCTTTCCATCCCCAGTGCCTGACACAGAGAGGGCACTTGGTAAACATTCATTGAACCGAACTAAATTGTGAGCATCACATTGGGAGCCTGGAGCCTACCTAAAAAATAGAGAAGTGCGTTTCCAGTGTATAGCTTCCAGTATCATTTGGGACTTTGGTGATGTCAGGCTTCCCTTTAGCCGTGCAATCCATCCCAGACGTTGATGAGGCTCCCTTAATGAAGAATGGTTCCCATGGCCTTTCACACATCTCTCTCCTCCCCTTGAGGCCTTAGATGGGTTTTTGGCAGGTGCACATCCATTATATCATCCAGAGAGTTATGTCTGTTAGGCATTTGGCATTGCCAAACTTTAAATCAAACTTGAGTTGCATTTTTTCCATTATCTCGTTAGGGTCTTTTTTTTCTCATTAGGGTCTTGATGGGGAGTTTCACAAAAGTGGGAAAAACTACCCAAATCTTGAAGCTGTTGACAGAACAAGCAGGAGAGGTCCTGGATAGAATGGGAGAAAAATGGAGAATAAAATTCAAATTCCTAAAAAAGGCCAGACCTACTGGATAGATAAAGACTAGAGGAACTCCTGAAACTACCATCGTAAGATACCCTTTGAACTTGGCACTGAAGCTATTCCTGGAGGTCACCTTTCAGTCAAATAATAGATTAGTTTATAAAATAAACCGTATCACTCATGAGTAATGTGCTCCTTTAAACCATCAACTATATGAGACCAAATAGTCAACATTTACCCAAAAGCAAAGATGACAAAGTAAAGAGGGGAAGGGAAACTAGATCAATAATGAGAATGCTTACACCTTGTGAAAATTGTAATCAATATCACAGAACAATTTGTATAAGAATTGTTAAATGGGAACCTAATTTGCTGTGTAAACTTTCACCTAAAACGTAATAAAATATTTAAAAAAAAAAAAAAGAGCAGGGGAAAGTCAGCAATGCTCTGATGAGAATTTTTTCCAGGTTGTATTGTGTCAGATCTTGTTAGAGATACACAGGAATCTGTGATCCACAGATACTTTTTTTTTTTTTTCAGCTCAAAAAGTTTTCTTACGATGCTTTTGTAAAAAATGTTTAATCTTGAAACAATTTACAAAATAAATAAATAAATAAGTAGCCCTTCCTGCCTTGTCATCTTCAGCAATTTGTATTTCTTAATACCGTACTAACAGCTGATATTTACTGAGCACTTGCCATGTGATTTGTGGTGGTAGGTCTTGATAGGGAAGCAAAGGTGTTTGAGAATCAAAAAGACGGTGAAGGAAAAGGGCAGAGACTTTGTACCTTAACAATAGATGGGAAAAAGCGTGGAAGGAGGCCCAAACTATTCAGCCCCAGAATAAATAAATAAGGCCAACTAGGCTGGAGGTAGTGAGGGCAGATGGGTAGTACATGGCCTTGAGGGAATTTAGTGAGGCGGGACAGGAACAGAAAGGCTCATTCAAAGAGGAGTAAGGTCAGCAGTGAGGAGCTGACATGCACCTCCAGCTAGGCACCAACACTAGGAAGCCCAACCCATGGGACTCCAACATGAGATCCAACCCATTGCCTCTTAACCAAACAATGCCCTTTCCCTGTTCTGGATGGGCATTCTCTTAACTCTGTGGTAGGAGCCCTCTATTGACTGCTGCCTGCAATGAGTCAGGCACTATGCTGGCCCTGGGAAGAAGGTACTGACCAAAAAAGAGAAAAACATAGTACTTGCCCTCAGGGTTAGTACAGAGAGAGAGAGACATCAACCAAAGCATCACCCAAACGAGTGCAATTATAACTGATCAATATGATGATGAATGATAGGGGCGTGGTGCTACGAGAGTACTAAGATGGAGACCTCCAGAAAAGCCAGGGTGTTGGGGGTAAAGGAGTGTAAGATCATGCCTTTGTTTCTAGACATGTTGAAATTGCATTTGAGACACTCCAGGAGAAATGTCAAGCAAGCAGTTATATATATATGTGTCTGAAGCTTAGACAAGGGATCTGAGATAGAATTATAAGTTTGGAATTAATGGTATATAAATGGCATGTTGGCTGCCTACCCAGTATGTATTCTCTTCTTTATATCAGAGCTTTGAATTTGTTCAGGGTGGCAATGTGCCCAGTTACTTTCCCAACTCCCTTGCTGCTAAGGATGGCCAGTGATACAACTCTGACCAATGAAAGGTAAGCAGAAGTAGTGGGGTAGGAGTTCTAGAAAACTTAATGAAAAAAATTACACTGGTATGCATTTTTGCCTTCCCCCCATCTGCCTGCCTGTACGTGGGCTAGAGGCAGGAGGCAGAACATCTATCTTATTATATGAGGCAAAAAAAACATGAGAATGAAAGCAAAGAATGGTGGAGATAGTCAAAAGTCCCTATGACATTGATGACATTGCAGAGCTGTTATGCCAGCCCTGGAGTGTGTACCTTTAGACTTACAGGAAAAATAAGCCCCCATTTTGTTAAACCAGTGTAGCACTTTTTCTATTAGATGTAGTCAAATGTAATCCCGATACTGATAGCAACTGAACCCAAGGGCCTTAATAAAATTGCCCAGGGAGAAAGTCTACACTGTGAGAAGAGAGGAGGCAGGAAAGCCTAGGAAGAACCCTTTGGGAAATTGTAACATTTAACGGCTAGGTAGAAGAGGCTGACTTACAAGGAACTTAGAGAAGAAGAACACCTGAAACCAGTTTTTAAAAAAGGAGTACTTGGGAAATATCTCCAAGAGCTCTGTAGGCAGCTGACCTGGGTTCAGTCCTGGCTGGATCACTACTAACCAGGTGGCCTTAGGCAATTGACTTAATGGTTCTGTGCCTCCACTTCCTTGTTTGTTAAGTAGGACTAAAAAGAGGGTTATTGTGATGATTATAAACATGAAGAATTTTGGCCAGGGCCTGGCATACAGTAAACTCAACCAGCACCAGTTATTATTATTAATCACTCAATGGAAAGAGGAGGAATTTTTTTTCGGGGGTGGGGGAGGATGGGGACGGGGAGGTGGGGAAGAAGGCTAATCCCTTGGGAAATCCAGCAAATGGTATTTTCCTTCATGGGTTTAACAGACATTAGTCATCAGACAGGCCTGATGAGAAACGGTCCTCTCTAGGGTTGTCAAAGAGCCCTGCCTAGCCTGTCTAGCTGGGCCTGGAGTCATGCACTGGCGAAAAGTTTCCATGAACAGAACCATTTGTTGAACCTCTTCCATGTGTCTGGTGATGGTTGCGAAACAAAGAGGAATGCAACATAATATGCACGCGAGTGTGTATGTGTGTATTTGTGTGATAACTCTGGGACACCAACAGCAACTGCTACACTTTTATTTCTGCTGGGTTTAAACCAGAGCAAATGTGAGCCTGGGGAAGCACCTTGTGAAGTGCAAGGATGAAGCTAACTTGGCAACAGGTAGGGCCAAGAGATGGACAGAAATAGTCCTAATGAGATGTGTCTGAGCCCTGGATCAAATAGCATCTGAAGGTAGAAGCAGCCTCCAGATTTTTGATATGGGATCCAACAAATTGTTTAAACCAGTTTGAGTTAGATTTCCCTTCCCTTAAAACTGAAACATTCCCTAAATGATGCAAGTGATAACTAGTATTTGTCTCCTACCTTAAAATTCACTAATTGCCATTTTCATAGTTGTTAATGCCAAATTAACGGAAAAGTTGTATAGCTAGCAGAAACGAGTAAAACCTAAGTATTAAAAAAAAATTAATGGAAAATTTCAAACAAATACAAAGGTCGAGAGAATAGTATAATGAACCCCTGTGTGCCCATTACTCAGTTTCAGCCTTTATCAACTCATGACCAAGCTTATTTCATCTGTCCTCCCTCCTCTGACTGGATTACATTAAAGCATACCCTGTGCTACATCTCATCTCCTAAATATTTCTGTATGGATCTCTAAAAGATAAGGACTTCTTTTTAATTTTTTAAAACACTTGTGATGGAAAATTGTGAACATACACTGAAGTAGAAGTAGATGGGGTAGTGTAATGAGCCCCCTGGTACTCAACCCCCAGCCCTGATAACCACCGACCATTGTCAGGCCTTCTCCATCCACAACCCCATCCTTTTTCTCCCCTCCCGACATTATTTTGAAGGAAATCCCAGATATCATGCCATCCAGAAACATTTCTATATGATTCTGTAAAAGCTACCCATTGCCATCATAGCGAACCTATACGACAGAGTAGAGCTGCCCCATGGGGTTTCCAAGGAGCGGCTGATGGATTCCACCTGCTGACCTACTGGTTAGCAGTCAAGCTCTTAACCACTGTGTCACTAGGGCTCCTCTCTAAAAGTTAAGCAAAGTAAAACTAACAAACAAAAAAGCCCACTACAATATTGTTATCCTCCCTCTAAATTAACAAAAAAATTCCTTAGTATCAGCTAATATCCAGACAGTTGTGCATATTTTCCTGATTGTCTCATAAATGTTTTTCCAAATTGATTTGATTGAATAACAGGATCCAACTAAGGGCCACACATTGCAATTGATTAAAATGACTCTTAGGTCCCTTTACTAAGATTCTCTTCCATCTCTTCTTTTCCACCGACATTTTAAAACAGGTTGTTTATCCTAGAGAACTTCCTACTGTCAGGATTTGGCTGATTTTATTTCTGTAGTGTCATTTAACATGTTCCATTATCCCCTGTATTTCCTGTAAATTGGTTGTTAAATCTAATAACTTGAACAAGTTTAGGATTCATTTTTTTAGGGGTAAGACTACCATATTTTTATGCAAATAACATGAACCTTCTACATTTGTTTGCCAACTGCTCCCACCCACCCACCCACCCACCCCACCCTGTGAGGGTTTTCATAAGCACCTCTATGCCAATTTTTTACATGTTGCTGTAAAAAAAATTAGCAAAGTAAGCTTATAAAAATGCCTTGGGGGCATGGTTGGCAAACAGACGTAGAAAGTATAAAAATACAGTACTTCTTAGTGTTGTGAGCCTCTATACTGGTGGGATCAGGAGATATACAACGTTTCATCATCTCTGTGATTTTGCCTAAATCCATTATTTCTTTTGAGGTTACAAAATGTAATATTCTGAATGTATTCCTTGTTCTTCATCTCTTAGCTGGAATAATTCTACAGGAGAAATTTCCCCTAATCATCTAATTGATTATCCTAAGGTATAGTTTAGAGAGAACAGGTAAAATAGATGCTTGATTCTAATACTTTATTTGCCAGTTTTTTAAATAATGTGTTGGTTCCCTGGTGTATTAGTTTCCTGTGGCTGCTGTAACAAATAACCACAATGGGTGGCTTAAAACAACAGAAATTTATTGTCTCACAGTCTGAAATCAAGGTGTTGGCAGGACCATGCTTTCTGAAAGCTCTAGAGGAGAATCTGTTTCATGTCTTCCTCTTAGCTTCTGGTATTGCTGGCAATCCTTGGCATCCCTTGGCTTGTAGAAGCATCACTCCAGTCCCTGCCTCCATCATCATGTGGCGTTCTCTGTGTGTGTGTCTGTCTCTTTTCTTACAAGGACACCAGTCATATTGGCTTAGGTCTTCAGACCATAGTGAGCTCATCTTAACTTGATTACATCTGCAAGGACCCTATTTCTAAATAAGAGCACATTCCTGGGTACCAGAGAGGACTTCAACATATCTTTTTGGGGGACGTAATTCAACCCATAAAATCTTGCAGCCTCCAAAGGTAACCAATTCATTTTTTAAGTAACATAATTAACTGATGGATTTCCACATTTTGATGTGTTTCGATTGAGTGTAGTTATTATTTTTATTGATGCTTAATTACCCCATCTTTGGCTAATTGGAGACTTTTCAAGCTAGCTCCTGTCTTTTTTTTTTTTTTTGATACTTCCGTTGAGATATAATTCACGTATCAAACAATTTGCCCATTTAAAGGGGACAATTCCATGGTTTTTAGTATATTCACAGAGTTGTGTTACCATTGCCACAATCTAATTTTAGAACATTTTTACAACCCCCAAAAGAAACCCTATACCCATTAGCAGTCACTCCCCATTCTCCCTCAGTCCTCTAGCCCTAGGCAACTACTAAACTACTTTCTGTCTCTACATACTTGCCTCTTCTGGACATTTCATATAAATTGAATTATACAATATGTGTTTTTTGGTTTTTAGACTTTTTTTTTTTTAACATGGTGTTTTCAAGATTCATCCATGTTGTAGCAGGTATCAGTACTTCTTGTTATTGCTGGCGTCATACAAGGTACATTGAGATCATGTCATTATGCATGACTTCTTAAATGTTCCCGATCCCAATAAAAAAGAAAACTTTAGTGTCAGCAGAAGGAATTTCAAGTAATACTATAGGATTCATGACATTCAGCTTCTAATTTATTTGCCTCAAGTGAAAAGGAAAAGAAGGGAGTTGGGGCCTAGGGGGACTGGTAAACGTCTCCCAGTTTATCTTGTTTCCGGGATTACTGCCTCTATTCCAGGAGCTATTAAAAGGCTCTCTTGAGAGAACTGCAACCAAAAATAAAGTGGCATTGGCACCTCTCTGGGGAACACATTTAACCCTGCTCCCAGAAGTATAACCTGCTGTAATTTGCTAAGTCCCGTGTCAAGCCTTGATTTCATGTGGGCTAGGAAACAGAAACCACTGAGAAAATATGTTAAAATAAAAATGCCCATCTAAAACAGAAAAGCAAAAACTGCTGAGCCAAAAGAAAGTTGTGTTAGAATGTACTTTGGTGACAGTAAACCAGGTCTAGTGAGAACACAGAAACTTTGAGGCTCAGACCTACAACATGTGTCTTAGTCATCTAGTGCTGCCATAACAGAAATACCACGAGTGGATGGCTTTAACAAAGAGAAATTTATTTCCTCACGGTAAAGTAGGCCTAAAAGTCCAAATCCAAGGTGTCAGCTCCAGGGGAAGGCTTTCTCTCTCTGTCGGCCCTTTCTCTCTCTTGTCCTCAATCTTCCCATGGTCGAAGAGCTTCTCAGGTGCAGGGACCCCGGGTCCAAAGGATGCGCTCTGCTCCTGGTGCTGCTTTCTTGGTGGTACGAGGTCCCCAACTCTCTGCTTGCTTCTTTTTCCTTTTATCTTATGAGAGATAAAAGGTGGTGCAGGCCACAACCCAGGGAAATTCCCCTTACCTTGGATCAGGGAGGTGACCTTACAATCCTGCCTAATCCTCTCAACAAAAAATTACTATCACAAAGTGGAGGACAACCACACAATTCCGGGAATCGTGGCCTAATCAAGTTGATACACACATTTTTGAGGGGATGTAATTCAATCCGTGACAACATGAATCGGAGTATCGGTTTTTTTGTTCTTCAAAAATGTGCTGACTTTGGGGGATGGGGGTGGCGCAGTGAGTGTAATATTTTGCTGTTTACCTATGGATGTTGCCTCTTGATTTTTCCTGCCATTGGAATGTTTCGATAGTCAAAATCAGGGTCAGACTCTACAGCAAAGAGCTGCCTCCTGCTGGCCTTCTCGGGGATCAAAGATCATCATCAACGATGCAGTTTAGCGTGGTCTCCTCTGGTGTTCATAGCTCTCTCTTGCTGGACCAGATCACACTTCCCATTACCCTCTCTGCCAAACCACGTGTGATGTGTCTTGCCAGCTTCTGTGTAATACCCTCTTTCCCTCTTACTGATCCTGGATTGAGGTTTCAGGTGCATGTTTGTCACCTCCCCACCTAGCTGACATTTGTGCTTACACATGGCGAGATGTTAACCCCAGTCAGCTTCCTCCTGCAGCCTGCACACCTCTGCACTACTCCAAACATTGAGTTGCT
Organism: Elephas maximus indicus; assembly: GCF_024166365.1. Lineage (NCBI taxonomy): Eukaryota > Metazoa > Chordata > Mammalia > Proboscidea > Elephantidae > Elephas > Elephas maximus. Next base: position 37,053,968 of record NC_064837.1, on the reverse strand, counting down.
GCTCACCTGAAGAAAACAACAGATGGTATATCGTCCTAGCCAAAGCCTATCAGAGGTAACAAATCAGTTACCAAAGAAATTACAGTGTATCCTAAAGCCAACATGATTGAAAAACAACCATGCAGCCACCCTCTGCCATTCTGTTATTATGACAGATACTTAAGCATCCGGCTTAGGGAACACTGAGCTTCTGCCAAGGGTGATAGAAAAATTAGGGAATGGTTAATGATGAGGGTCGAACAACATGACGAACATATTTAATGTCATTGAACTGTACATGTAAGGACTGTTGAAATTGCAAGTGTTTTGTTACCTATATATTTACCACAATAAAAACTTGAGAGAAAAAAACAATAATTAACCATACTCTGGTCAAATAATCCATTTAAAAGTGGACTTCAATATGTTTTCAATGTTCTAAGTCCTTTTCAGACTAGACATTTCACGTCTAGGGTAAAGGGGTTGGTTGTAGAACTTTGCGATGAAATCTACACTCTCTTGAAAACAAAACATCAACAACAACAAAATACAACATTTAACTTTAATCGGTGATGTTGTTTCTAAAATGGACTTAACAGTATATTTATCAGGGTAATAGCTGGTTGTTACCTTGTGCTTTTTCTTTTAAAGCCACCTGGCTCTGCCACAGCCCCTGAAAGGATGCCTTTGTTCCTTGCTCACTTGCCCTTTAAGAGTTGTTCGGGTTTCAGCTGGTAAATTTCCAAGTGCCCTCTGGACTAATTGGCATGATGTGAGAATTTTCCCTTTTGGAAAAGAAAGAGCCTGTTCCCCAGGGAAGGCCCCTCAAGGTAATTGCCACCACCTTTGGCAGTCTTCACCAGAGATGAACCCCTCTCGCTGTTAGGAGGAGCTAGAAACTCACAGATGGAAAGGTAGGCGCTCGGGGACAGACTAGCTGAGACTTTTGACACTAATGACCTTTGTATGTGGAGGAAGTGGAGGAAAGGGCAGTGCAGGCAAAGGCAGCTGAACTTTCCCCCAGACAGGCACAGCAGCTTTGCACATAACAGATATTTGATTGTTTTCCTTTTCCTAAAGTGCTTCTGTAAAGGACTTTAGGGCAGGGAGCTAATCCCTGAACCAGGATTCCTCATGGGGCAAGAACTAATTTGGAAGAAAGAGTTCAACAAACCACCTGGGTTAGAGGGTAGCACCTCAAGGTGGGAGGGGGAGAAAAAATGGCGGCTGAACCAAGTGAGTTCCCAGAAGAATTTGCATGTGTCCAGGGTGTGAGTTGGGGAAAATGAGAAGAAAAGACACGGAGAAGAGAGAAGTTTTCTCCGTGTGCCAACTCCCCTCTCCAGGCTGAGGTGTGTGGGAAAAAGGCCAGAGGGGGAGACAAACAACCAGATGCAGGCTGCAAAAGGAAGTTTCAGAGAATAAAAATGAAAATTGTTTTCTGTGAGTCATAACCTGTGTAGATCCCCTCTCCCCGCTCTGTTTCGATGTCTCTGGTAAAGTTTACATTGTTCACTGTTTTTGTGAGTGTGGGTGAATGTGTTCTTTTTGGGGAAAGTGAGGAGGTGCTGAGTTCTGTGGTCTGTTGATGTTGAGTGAAAAAAAGTGGGGATGCAGCTAGATGCAGGAAGCAGGGGAGCCCTGGCTGGTTTGCGGCACTTTTGTTCTGTGTGTTCACATCACAATCCTAAAAAACGGGAGAAAGGAGATGACGGGCACAATTGATTTTGGGTGGAGAAATAGAGACTCTAATCTGAGCTGAGGAGTAGCTGTCAAGGTGAGGTCTCCAGGCTAAGGGTGAATTTAGCACTGCCTGACTCAGAACTCCTGCCTTAATGATGACATCCCTCCTCCTAAGACAGGGAGCAAAGGCCCTGAGATTGGAGGGTGCCTGTTTGAGAAATAGCGAAGAGACTGGTTTGGTTAGAGGAGAAACAAGTAAAAGAGAAATAGACTATATTATAAGGGAGGTAATGGGTTGAGTGTGGAACCTAGAGACTTAGTAAGACAAGGAACAGAGGGTCCCCAAAATCTGCAAACAAAGCGACAAGAAATGAGCCAGGGTGCAGAAACAAAGCCAGTCCACAGAACAATGGGGTATCTAAAAATAGCCCACAAACTTCTTTAAAGTTGCCTTTCAGAAGCAGCTGGAGAAAACCAGGCCCAGGGACATGCGCAGAACATCCACCTGTGACCACTGTGTGACCTTCCACCAGGGGCAGTGAGGGGCTACGGCCCCAGCTGGGGAATCCAACCCAGAGAGCGGGAGACTGCGCAGGTGTGACACCCTATAATAAGTTCTGCTACAAATCCCAGAGGCCTCCAGGACAGGAGCCATCTTGGAAAGCTGCTGCTCGCACACCTTAGTTAACATATCCCTGCCTGTGTCTATGAATAAACATGAATCTTTTCCCGCTCAAGAACTTTTAAAAACTGGGCCTGTCTTTTGTCTTGCAATATGAGGGTAAGCATTGCTCTAGGCCCACCTCATCTCTGCTTGCAAGCCTCTTCAATAAAGCTTTGCTCGTGTGGAAAACTACGTGCCTTACCTGCTCATTCTTGACCAGTGAGAGGCAAGAACCTTATTCCGGTAACACTCCTACCTCTGGACAAGGATGTTAGAACTGTTGGAATTTGCTCCCTAGAGCTGCTGGCTCCTGTTTCTAGTAGAAGGTATACAGCATGGGGCCCAAGTGTATGGGTTTTGGTGCCTGACTCTCTGGGTTTGACGCCAGCTCTGCCATTTACTAGCTCTGTGGCCTTGGACAAGTTATGCAGATTCTTAGCACCTCATTCTCCTCATGTTAAAAAAAACAAGACAATAATAGTACCTTCTTTATAGGTTCTTTTGGTGAGGGTTGGGGGATAAGTAAATTATATACGTAAAAGTTTTAACGTAGTGACTGGGCCCTAAAAAATACTCAGTAAATGTTGGTTGTTTGGTTGGATGGCTTCTTGGTAGCTGCCATCAAGCCAGCCCCTGACTCGTGGTGATCCCGTGCACAACAGTATGAAATGCTGCCATGATCAGTTGCTGATCTGACTGATGTAACCCGTAGGGTTTTCACTGGCTGATTTTTGGAAACAGACCATCAGACCTTTCTTTCTAGCCCATCTGAGTCTGGAAGCTTTGCTAAAACCTGTTCAGCATCATAGCAACACCCAAGCCTCCAATGACTGATGGAAGTGCATTGGCTGGGAATTGAACCCAGGTCTCCTAAATGGCAGGCAAAATGTTTGCACTAACATTGGATTTATGATGCCAGCCTCGGGCCAGGCTGTATCAGTTAGACCTATGGAGGGGCTGAAGACAGAGTAACTAAGGTTGGTCACAAGGATGCCCCATGCATACCTGACCAACCCCAATAAAAACCCTAGATACCAATTCTTGGGTGAGCTTCCCTGGCTGGCAATACCTCATATGTATTGTCACACATTTTTTACTGGGAGAATTAAGCACTGTCTGTAAGATTCAACTGAGAGAGGATAACTGGAAGCTTGTACCTGGTCTCTCCTGGATTCCTCTCTACATGCCTTTTGACTTTGCTTGTTTTGATTTGTGTCCTTTTGCTGTAATAAACCATAACTATGAGCAGCTTTTCTGAGTTCTGTGAGTCTTTATAGCAAACCTTTAAACCTGAGGGTGGTCTTGGGGACCTGTGGTGTACTTTCTTTCTTTGTTCTGGAAAACTCCTTGATATGTCAGGTTCCTCCTGCCCCATTGTAAAAGAGCAGGTACCTGGGCATTTTCTATCAGGGAAAGGAAGGAGATATAAGTTCAACTGTTCTACATAACAGACATGCCAGGAATTTGATCTTTTTCCTGGCAGATCAGGCAGATCCTGGTTTGAGGGCCCTCAAATATGTAGCAGAATGTGTATCAAGAGGAGGCAGACTGTGGGAGGAACAGGTTTGGACCTGATAAATTTCAGACATCTGGGTTTATTAAAAGAGTGGCATTCGGTGATGACTCAGCCCTCTGATGTGATGGAAGACAGAGTATCAAGATGGCAGTGGGCCAGGGCCTTTGCAGCAGGTGTCCAGAGAGAAATGCCCGTCATTAGCAGCAATGGCCAGTGCTGAGCTTTATGTGGTCTCCTATTTTGTCCTGGGCTAAGGTCTACTTCCATTATCCTCAATCCTTCGGTAAAGAAGAGTCTGTTACCCACTTTGTGTTGGTGGGCCTTGGGCTAGAGGGGCTTTAGGAGATGAAGGAGGAGAGAGGTGTAGACAGGTGAAGGGGCAAATCAGGGAAGAAGATAGAAGCTTTAGGAGGTAAGGTGTGGTAATGTGACTGAAGCAGGAATTGGAAGATTACCAAAAGAAAAAAAAAGCCCTTGAGAATGTAAGGTAATACTGGGGGAAGGCCTGATTTCCCCTAGTGCATCGTAGCATGGGGATCAAGATGTTTTGTTTGTTTATTGAAGGAAAGAGGAACCACAGAAGGTTGAAGGACCTGGGAGCATATATATCCCTCCATATTTGTGGATACAGATTTTTGCAGATTCAGTCATGTCCCCCCAAAAGATATGTTGAAGTCCTAATCCCTGGTGCCTATGAATGTGGCCTTGTTAGGAAAAAGAGTCTTTTGAAAATGTATCAGCTAAGTTAACATGAGGTCATACGGGAGTAGGGTGGGTCCCAACCCAATCTGAGTGACTCTATGAAAGAGGAGAAGAGACACAAAAAGTCAAAGGAAACCCACTCCTTGGAATATATCCTAGAGAAATAAGAGCCTTTACACGAACAGATATAAGCACACCCATGTTCATTGCAGCACTGTTTACAATAGCAAAAAGATGGAAGGAACCAAGGTGCCCATCAACAGATGAATAGATAAATAAATTATGGTATATTCACACAATGGAATACTACGCATCGATAAAGAACAGTGAGGAATCTGTGAAACATTTCATAACATGGAGGAATTTGGAAGGCATTATGCTGAGTGAAATTAGTCAGTTGCAAAAGGACAAACATTGTGTAAGACCACTATTATAAGAACTCAAGAAATAGTTTAAACAGAGAAGAAAATATTCTTTGATGGTTACGAGGGGGGGAGGGAGGGAGGTGGGAGAGGAGTATTCACTAATTAGATAGTGGATAAGAACTACTTTAGGTGATGGGAAAGATAACACACAATATAGGTGAGGTCAACACAACTGGACTAAACCAAAAGCAAAGAAGTTTTCTAAATAAACTGAATGCTTCGAAGGCCAGCGTAGCAGGCGTGGGGGTTTGGGGACCATGGTTTCAGGGGACATCTAAGTCAATCGGCACAATAAAATCTATTAGGAAAACATTCTGCATCCCACCTTGGAGACAGGCGTCTGGGGTCTTAAACGCTAGCAAGCGGCCATCTAAGACCCATTAATTGGTCTCAACCCACCTGGATCAAAGGAGAATGACGAACAACAAGGACACAAGCTAATTTTAAGCCCAAGAGACAAAGGACCACATAAACCAGAGACTACATCAGCCTGAGACCAGAAGAACTAGATGGTGTCCTGCTACAACTGATGACTGCCCTGACAGGGAACACAACAGAGAACCCCTGAAGGAGCAAGAGAGCAGAGGGATGCAGACCCCAAATTCTCGTAAAAAGACCAGACTTAATGGTCTGACTGAGACTAGAACGACCCCGGTGGTCATTGCCCCCAGACCTTCTGTTGGCCCAGGACAGGAACCACTCCCAAAGCCAACTCTTCAGACAGGGATTGGACTGGACAATGGGTTGGAGAGGGATGCTGGTGAGGAGTGAGCTTCTAGGATCAGGTGGACACTTGAGACTATGTTGGCATCTTCTGTCTGGAGGGGAGATGAGAGGGTAGAGGGGATTAGAAGCTTGTGAAATAGACACAAAAAGAGAGAGTGGAGGGAGGGAGCAGGCTGTCTGATTAGGGGGAGAGTAATTGGGAGTGTGTAGCAAGGTGTATGTAAGTGTTTGTGTGAGAGAGAGAGACCAGAGAGGATCTTCCCCTAGAGCCTTAGAAGAGAACATAGCCCTGTCAACACTCTAAATTCAGACTTCTAGGTTCCAGAACTGTGACAATGAACAAATTTCTTTTCTTACAAGTCATCCAATTTGTGGAATTTTACAGCAATCCTAGGAAACGAAAACAGAAATGTATTGAGAATGCCCTGGAATAATAGATCAGAAGGCCAGGGGTAGCTATCTCTAAGTGTGGGATAACGTGATTTTTTTTTTTTAATCTGTACTTTCTAATCTTTTCTGCAATGACTTCTGCCTTTTGCAATAGGAAAAAATAATCAGTAAAATTAAAAGTGATATTATTAGCCAGAGAATTTTATCCAACAGATATTTACTAAGCCTGTGTTGTGGCCAGCACTGAACTTAGCACTGGATGAACGAGTTTCCTGCACTCAAAGCAAGTGCAATAACTAAGGGAGACCTTCAGTAAACAAACAAATAAATACATCACTACGAACTGTGACTCCTGTGATGAAAGAAATACTGTGGGTGCTACAGTTAAGAATAATGGGAGGAGGCAGCGTGTGATGAAACCTATTTCAGAAAGTAGTTGAGAAAGGCGAGCCTGTGAAGATGACCTTTAGACTCAACCTGAAGGAGGAAATGGAGCCTGCAAATGCAAAGTGGGTGGAGGAGAGCTCCAGACACAGGAGGGCCTGCGGGATGTCCCTGAGACAGGAACAAGCTTGTCCCTTCTGGGGAACCGAAAGGTAAGTGTGGCTTTGGATCTGGAGTGAGGGTTTGGGGAGTGGAGGTGAGATTGTGGAGGTGAGTAGGGGCCAGCTCATGCAGAGCCTTGTAAAATTCCATCAAGAGCATGGCCTTTATTCTAGATACAAGGGGAAGCCACTGGAGGCCCATGCTCTGAACTGCATTTCTTAAAGATCCCTGTCTTTAGGGTAGAGAATGGATTAGAGGAGGGTAAGTTAGGAGGCTGTTGGAAGAGAAGAGGGTGGGAGTACCAGTGGAGACAGGAAGATGTGAGCAGATTTAGGGCATTTTGAAGGGAAAACAAATAGACACCACATAACACTGGGCTGGAGGTGGGAAATGAGAGAGGGAGGTATCAAGGATGGCTTCCAGTTTTCTGGCTTGGAATTATCCATCAAGGTGAGGCAGACTGTGGGAGGAACAGATTCGGACCTGATAAATTTCAGATATCTGGGTTTATTATAAGAGTGGCATTTGGTGATGACTCAGCCCTCTGATGTGAAAAAGTCCAATGAACACAAGAGAAACAATAAACCCAACTGCTTTAGCATCACTTCAGCAATAATATATTTAGACAGCATTATAGTTTTTGTTCCTTGTTTATAGAACTGCTAAGAACCTAAAGGAGCCACAGATAATTTCGAGTTTTATGTACTGTACTTTATTTCATTTTAAGATGACAACGTGAGCTGTAATGGTGTTTGGTAGTTTGGGATTTCGTGAAGGTTGTCAAGTGTAATCGTCATGAATGTCAAAGGTCTACTTTACACTGAATTATACATGTAGAAATTATTGAATTGGTGTATGTTTCGTTGTGGATATTTTCACCACACAAAAAAAAAGTCTATAGCTATACTGGAAACCCTGGTGGCACAGTGATTAAGTACTATAGCTACTAACCAAGAGGTCGGCAGTTCAAATCCACCAGGTGCTCCTTGGAAACTCTATGGGGCAGTTCTACTCTGTCCTATAGGGTCACTATGAGTCAAAATCAACTCAAAAGCAACAGGTTTGGTTTTATAGCTATACTAGACAATGTATTAAACTAATTTTCAATAAAACTTATGAAAAATGTAAAGTGGTTAGTTTGTGTGTAGTCTGTGGATAGACAATAAAATCAAAAAATAAAGCCTGTAGCGGTCCTATAGGACAGCAAAGAACCGCCCCACAGGGTTTCCAAGGAGCTGCTGGTAGATTCGAACTGCTGACCTTTTGATTAGCAGCCATAGCTCTTAACCACTGCTCCACCAGGGCTCCATCTCATTGTAGTCCCACATTACTTATCATTCCATTTTACATGTGAGAAAAATGAGGCTCAGAAAGGTTAAGTAACTTGCCTAGGGTCACAGAGCTGGCAGGGGTAGAGTCTGTATTTGGGCCCAGGTCTGGGCTGACTTAAAAGCTTGGGCTTCTGCGAAGTAGAAGTTATCCTTGATAACAGAATGAGTTCTCTGGGAAGCAGAGGCTGAGATAGATATGGGAATGTGAAAAGTTTATTGGGAAGTAACACCTGTGAAAGACCAAGACCCCAGCGCAGGCCTGTTGAAGTCTCTGCCAGCCCAACGTGGAGCTATGAAGTAAAGTCTGTCCATTAAAGGGGTCTCCCACTGGGTGAAACTGATTAGGTGATTAGGCTTTTGTACCACTGGCTTGCTCAGCCACTGGATGGAGGATGGGGACTCCAAAACCAGCATAATTTCAGCTCAAAAGCTGAGCTGACCCCTGAAGGTGAGCTCACTGTACTCCTTCAGCTGAGCCATGAGTCCGTTTTTAAACAAGGATCTGAACAGTGCATCTCTTTGTCTGCCTCATCCTCTAAAAATTGCTGGCACTCATTTCACCCAAGAAAAGGCAGTGCATTAGTTATCTATTGCTGAGTAACAAATTACCCCAAATAGTAGCTTAAAACAGCAAACATTTATTTAGTTTTTGTGGGTCAGGAATCCAGGTGTGGCTTAGCTGGTGCCTCTTCCCCAAGATCTTTCATAAGGTTGCAGTCAAGCTGTCAGTCAGGGCTACAGTTTCATCTGAAGACTCATGTGAAGGATAACCCACCTCCAAGCTCACTCATGTGGCTATTAGCAGGCCTTTGTCCCCCATCACATGGGCCTCTCCACAGAGCTGCCTCGTGACATGGCAGTGGCTTCCTCCAGGATGAGTGATCCAAGAAAGAATGAGAAAGAGGACCTAAGATGGAAGCCGTCATCTTTTATAATCTAATCTTAGAAGCGACATCCCTTCACGTCTACCATATTCTATTCGTTAGAAGCAAGACAGTAGTCCAGCACATACTGAAACACTACACAAATGCAAAAACACTAGGAGTCAGGGATAATTAGAAGCCATGTTTGAAGCTGCCTACCATGTCGTTGGTGTTGTTGGGTGCCATTGAGTCGATTCAGATTCATAGCAACCCCACGTGACAGAGTAGAACTGCCCCATAGGATTTTCTTGGCTATAATCTTTATGGAAGCAGATCACCAAATTTTTCTCCTGCAGAGATGATGGATGGGTTCTAACTACCAGCCTTTCAGTTAGCAGCCAAGCACTTAACCATTGCTTCACCAGGGCACCTTCTGCCTTCCGTTAAAAAAAAAAAGAAAACCTACTGTCATCGAGTCAATTTCGACTCGTACTGACTGTATAGGACAAAGTAGAATTGCCCCATAGGGTTTCCAAGGAGTGCCTGGTGGATTTGAACTGGCAACCTTTTCGTTAGCAGATGTAGCTCTTAAGGACTACAGCACCGGAATTTCTGCCTACCACAAGCAGACACATAGCCAAATGAACAACACTGGCACCAATCATAATGTTTGCTACTATGTATTGAATACATGCTACAAAAGACGTGGCTTTAGGCCTTACAGTTCTCACCACAGCTCCTTTACTCACTCAAGATTCATCAGGCACCAGGCACTGTGGGCTGCTGAGAACAGAATGACAAATGAGACATGCTTTCTGCTCTTGAGGTCCTTTCATCCAGAGGTATACTTCGTTCGAATTTTACAAAGGAGGAAAAGGGAGCTCATGCCATTAGTAAGTGGCTGAGCTAGGGAGCCAAAGCCAGTGGGTGTGACTTCAAGGTCAGTAATTACTGTGAAGACAGGATTCTCCTGAAGCCACAAGACCTGAAAACATCACCAGGCACCAAAGGGCCCTCCTTCTTTCCTTATCTAAGAACAATTGTGAGAAAGAAGTAAGTCTCCAAGAATACTAACAATAGAATTCCATTTACATGAAGTTCACAAAACCAGGCAAAATGAAACCTTGTTTAATCAGGGACAAATAGCGGTGGCACTGAAGAGAAAAGCAAGGAATTGATTTCAGAGATTAGGATAGCGGCCACCTCTAGACTGAAGAAGGGAGGAGGACGTGATTGGGGCCACCAAGGGGCTTGGGTGGGGACGGAGTTCATTTCTAGACCTGGTGGTACTTATACACGTGTCTAATTTATAGTGACTCATTAAGCTTTTTTTTAAAAAAAGTTTAATGAAAAACTATGAATTAGACTGTAAATAATGCTTTATTCACTTCTATGTATGTATATCCCACAATAAATAAAATAACAAAAAACAATTGTGTTGGGTGGGAAGCTATTTGCCAGGTGCCTGTGAAGGCAGGTAAAAGAGCTTTCTTTTCTAGAGATGGGCCTTTGTGCTCCTGACAAATTAGCCACACAGATGGATTTGCAGCCTGACTTACCACTATGTTCTTAGTGTGTGCTATACCAAAAATAAATTCTGAGGAGGACAGTGCTTGGTGAGATCATCTTACCATTTGATACAACATGTCAGGGCAAGTTGGCACTTTCTATTCCTGAAAGGGGTACGGAAGCGTGAAACCCGATTCGTACTGTAACAATACTTAGATCTTTACAAAGCCAAGAGCAGTCTTGTACCAAAGTGCAAGAGAAGGCTAACTCCTGGGATACCTCTGATTAATTAGGCTTTAATATATTTCCTCTCAGAACTTGACAAAAAAGCAGAGGGGCGTTTTAGGTTGGGGTCTATTTGAGACTGCTAAATCAGATCAGTTAAATAGTGAGAGGGATTGGGAAGCTAGTCTTTGTAGCTGGCAGTTGTGTGGGAAGAGAGGAAGGATTGAAGGGAAGGTAAGGCCGGGGTATGGGTTGAGGACCTTTCACCAGTGTCCTAACTCTTTGGGGGATTTGGAGCTGGTTCTATCCAGTCCCACCTTGGTCAAGATGGGGCTTTGTCTTCTGAATTACCAACCATCTAGATGTCTGGAGCCCTTGCCGATGCTTTACCTACCACCCACCTACATGGGTGGTAGGTACGTATGAATCAGGGTCAGATTGGGCTGAAGTATGTTTTAGGACCCAGAGAGCATCCTTCCACTATCAGTGGGAGCCAAGGTGGGAGTGACAGATAAAGTACTGCATTTTTGCAAGCCTATTAATTTTTTTTTTAATTTTATTGTACTTTAAGTCAAAGTTTACAAATCGTCTGTCTCTCATACAAAAATTGATATACACCTGGCTATATACTCCTAGTTACTCTCCCCTAATGAAGACAGCACACTCCTTCTCTCCACTCTATTTTCGTGTCCATTCGGCCAGCTTCTGACCCCCTCTGCCCTCTCGTCTTCCCTCTAGACAGGAGCTGCCCACATAGTCTCATGTGTCTACTTGATCCAAGAAGCTCACTCTTCACTAGTATCATTTTCTATCCCATAGTCCAGTCCAACCCCTATCTGAAGAGTTAAGCCTATTAAATTTTAATTTCAGATAAATGAAAAGTATTTTTTAATGTAAGTATGCCCTAAATATTGCATGGGACATACTTATACTAAAAAATTATTTATCTGAAATTCAGATTCAACTGGGTATCCAGTTTTGTTTTAATTTTATTGTGTTTTAGAACATGTCCATTCATCCAGTTCACCTGTCCCTTCCTGCATTCTCATCTTTGCTTTTGAGCAGGTACTCCCCATTTGGCCTTGTATACTTGATTAAGCTATGAAGTACATTCCTCACATGTGTTATTGTTTGTCTTATAGGCCTATCTAACCTTTGGCTGAAAGTTGGACTTTGGGAGTGGCTTCAGTTCTGAGTTAGCAGGATGTCCAGGGGCCATGTCCGGGGGCCATAGTCTCAGGGTTCCTCCAGTCTCTGCCAGACCAGTAAGTCTGGTCTTTTTTTGTGAATTTGAATTCCAGCTCTGTCCAGGACCCTCTACTGTGATCCCTGTCAGAGCTATAGGTGGTGGTAGCGAGGCACCAACTAGTTCTTCTGGGCTCAGGCTCGTGGAGGCTGTGGTTCATGTGGCCCATTAGTCCTTTGGACTAATATTTTCCTTGTGGCTTTGGCTTTCTTCATTCTCCTTTGCTCCCAACTTGATGGGACTAATGGATGTGTCTTAGATGGCCGCTCACAAGGTTTTAAGACTCCAGATGCTACTCACCAAAGTAGGATATAGAACATTTTCTTTACGTACTATGTCAATTGACCTAGCTGTACCCCAAGACCATGGTCCCCAGACCTCAGCCCTTCAAGGTGTGTGGATATGTCTAGGAAGCTTCTATGACTTTGCCTTGGTCAGGTTGTGCTGACTTCCCCTATATTGTGTAGTCTTTCCCTTCACCAAAGTTAACACTTGTCTACTACCTAGTTAGTGATTTTCCTCCCCCACTCTCCCCTCCCTCATAACCATCAAAGATTGTTTTTTTCTGTGTGTAAACCTTTTCTTTGGTTTTTATAATAGTGGTTTCATATAGTATTTATCCTTTCGTGATTGACTTATTTCACTCACCATAATGCCCTCCAGATTGATCCATGTTGTGAGATGTTTTAAGGATTTATCATTGTTCTGTATCATTGTGTAGTTTTCCATTGTGTGTATGACCCATAATTTGTTTATCCATTCATCTGTCAGTGGGCACTTAGGTTGTTTCCATCTTTTTGCTATTGTGAATAATGCTGCAGTGAACATGGGCATGCATATATCTATTCCTGTGATGGCTCTTATTTCTCTAGAATATATTCCTAGGAGTGGGATTACTGGATCGTATGGTATTTCTATTTCTAGCTTTTTAAGGAGGCACCATATCATTTTCCATAGTGGTTGTACCATTTTACATTCCCACCACCAGTGCATAAGCATCCTGTATTTTTATTTGCTGAATCTGGCAACCCTGGGGTGGGAATGGGGCAATACTCAGCATCTAGCAATAGGAGGGGCAGCTGGTCAGGACTCTATCAAGCGCTGTAGGGCTGGCAAAGGATACTGCTTGCCTGATCTGCTCAAGGTTTCCATTTCTCTCTCTTTCCCCAGCCCTTGGGGACTTCTATCTGGTCTGTAGGCTGCACATTGGCTCTGCACGGGATATTTGATAATACTAAGGAATTATTGTTCATTATTTTATGTGATAACGGCATTGTAGTTGTTTTTTTTTTAAAGGAGTCCTTAACTTTTAGAAATATATACTGAAATATTTACAGCTGAAATGATACCTGAAATTTGTTTCAAAAGAATACATGAAATACATAAGTCAATCACAAAAGGACAAATATTTTATGATTGCATTTTTATAAGAAGACTAGAATAGGTTTATATACAGATACCAATGTGCATTGATGGTTATCAGGGATGGGGAGGGGAAAGGGGGAAGCACTCTTGAGATAGTAGACACTTGTTATTTTTGGCTATTGAATGTGGATGAAGTACATACAGCTTGACCAAGGCAAATGATGTCACTAAGGAGTGCACAGGAGAAAAGGATGTTTTTGGTAAAGGGCATGACAAATATAATTGTGCAACAACACCAACAACAACCAAAAAATATGTGTGTGGCTACACAGATATGTTTAAAGACATATATGTGTATGGGTATAAATATGTGGGTACATATATGTGGACAGATAGATGTATCTATAGGTATATGTATGTAGAGGTCATGTATATGTGTATATACATATATATTCATAAATATAATAAACCACATAGGGGACATAGTTATGGATACTTCTTAGACATAACCATATGCCTCGTGAGGCTATTCTTCTGGGTTTGAAGGGTTAGGACCATAGTCTTGTGGGACAACTCAGTTAATTGGCATAATATAGTTCATAAAGCGTATGTTCTACATTACGATGCGATGACTAGTGTCTGGAGTCTTAAGAGCTTGTGAGTGGGCATCTAAGATACATTTATTGGTCCCTTATTTGTCTGGACCAACAAAGAAAGGATAAAATCAAAGACTTAAAGAAGAAAGTGGTCTGCAGGACTAATAGCCTGCAAGAACCATGACCTCATCTACCCTGAGACCAGAAGAACTAGATGGTGCCCAGCTACCATTGCTGACCTTTCTGATCAGAGCCACATTAGATGGATCCTTATAGACCAGGAGAAAATGTGAAACAGAACTCAAATTTTCTAAAAAAGTCCAGACTTACTGGGCAGATTGAGACTAGAGACTATCATCCCGAGATACTCTTTAAACCTTAAACCAGAAGTATTCCTGAGGTCACCTTTTGGCTAAAATACAGATTGGCTTATCACCCCTGAGTAATAAGCTCTTTTAAAAAATCGTCTATGGGAGACCAAATGATCACGAATTACCCTAAAGCAAACATGAGAAGGTAAGGGGGGAAGGGCTTGAAATGGTACAGCCAGAATGGAATGAATGAGAATAATGACACATTGCGAAAAATGTAACCAGTATCACCAAACAATTTGTTTAAAAATTGTTCAGTGGTGTTTTGGATTGAATTGTGCCCCCCTCAAATATGTATCAACTTGGCTAGACCCTGATTTCCAGTATTGTACGGTTCCTCATCATTTTGTGAGCTTATGTGATTATCCTATGCCTTGTTATTCCTAACCTCTATTATGTTAATGAGGCAGGATTACAAACAATTATGCTAATAAAGCAGGACTCAATCTACAGGATTAGGTTGTAACTTGAGTCAGTCTCTTTTGAGATATAAAGGAGAGAAACAAGCAGAGAGGAAAGGGACCTTATATCACCAAGAAAGAAGCACAGGGTCCCTGTGCTGAGAATCTCCTAGACAAGGGGAAGATTGATGACAAAGACCTTCCCCCAGAATTAACAGAGAGAGAAAGCCGTCCCCTGAAGCTGGCACCCTGAATTTGGACTTCTCACTTCCTAAACTATGAGAGGATAAATTTATCTTTGTTAAAGCCATCTACTTGTGGTATTTCTGTTATAGCAGCACTAGATAACTAAGACAAATGGGAACCTAATTTGCCGTGTAAACTTTCACCTTAAAACCCAATGAGATATTATTAAAAAAAAAAAAAAAAAGGAGTATGAGAGAGGAAATCTATCTTGTCAAAAAAAAAAAAAGGCCCATGAGTGGCTGCCTGGGGCTGGTAGTGTAGGGAAGGATGAATTGCAAAGGCAAGCAGGGAAATTTGGGGGAATGATGGAAATGTTCTATGTTTTCATTGTGGCAGTAGTTTCAGAGGTATATGTAGCTGTCAAAGCTCATCAAATTGTACACTCTAAACAGATGCAGTTCATTGTACATAAATTATACCTTAATAAGGGTATATATCAATAAAGGTATTAGCTGAAAAACTAAAATATGGGGGGGGGGAATGGATGGTGTGTGGATAGGGCAGGGCTGATCATGCGTTCACAGTGTTGGGGTTGGTGCTGGTTACATGTAGGCTTCATTACACCGTCCAGCTGCTTTTGCATATGTTCAAAATTCTCCATCATGAAGAGTTTTTTAAAAGATAAGAAAAAAAAATCCAAATTAGGGGTTTTGGAAATTCTCAATAAGGGCGATTTGCTAAAAAATCATTGAAATTAGATTTGGTTGAGATAATTATGAATGACTGGAGGAAAACTGCTACCATCTGGAAAGATGCTACCTTCAGGTTTCCTCTAAGTGGCTTCAAGTTCTTGTTGCACAGTAATAAAAAGAAAATTCTAAAAAAAAAAAAATGCAAAATAACATAACTCTGCACATGTACAGATGTGCCCTCCAGTCTTTCTCTCTTCCAATTGGCCCAGCAGCTTTTTTGAACATAACCACTCTGTATTTGCTGCCTTTGTTTTCTTTTAGTGGTTCCCTGGGAGGGTGACTCATATTTCACAAAGGGTGGAGCCTGTAGGGAGGCCATCGGGCAATTCAGTGTAAGTGAAAGGGAATTGTGAAGCATCAGTGCGGCCACTCTTACAAACACTGTGGTATGGGATGGGATTGGCTCTGCAGAGGCTGGGACACTGAGCTGTTAGCTGCCTTCCCTCCCCCTACAGCCATGGCCTGGGTTTTATTGCCTCTGTACCCTTGGGAACCAGCTTCCCGCCAAGTGTCTGAGAGGACACGCCTAGTTCCTGGCTATGGGAGGATGTGAAAGTGAAAGGTTCTGACTGTACTTGACTGTGATTTGAAACACCTGTCAGGAAGAACAGGTCCCGCCTAACTCGAGGGTGCTCCCAAGTGGCTGTGGATGAGCAACAATTCCCCTGCAGAGAGAGGAAGGAGAAACCTGAGCCAAACTGTAAGTAAAGGGAGAACGGGAAGGAGTCCATGATACAGAAACCTTGATTGTAACCCCCACTAGTGATCTGGCTGAGCCAGCATCACAGGGTAAACCAGGAGCTTAGAACAGTGGGTACCGACAGATGATAACGAACATCTGTTCAGGCGGCAGTGCTGGTTTAGTGGTGGAATTCTTACCTTCCATGCAGAAGACCTGGGCTCATCCCCAGCTAATGCACCTCACGCGCAGCCAACACCCATCTGTCTGTGGAGGCTTGTGTGTTGCTGTGATGCTGAACAGGTTTCAACAGTGCTTCCAGGCTAAGAATAAGAAGAAAGGTCTGGCGACCTGATTCTGAAAATCAGGAAACCCTATAGATCACAATGGTCTAATCTGCAACGATCTGCAACTGATCGTGAGGGCGGCAGACGATTGTCATTGAGTTGAGCATGGGGTCACAGTTAGTACATCCATGAGTCGGCAGCTGACTCAATGGCAGGTAACGCCACCACCCCTCTATTCAGTCAGGCTTTAAATCTCTCGTTTAATCTTCACAACAGTCATAAAAGGCACGTCAAATTTGTATCCCCATTTTACAGACGAGGAAATGGAGGCTAAGAAAAATAACTTTCCCCGATCACAAAACTAGTATGTGATAGAGCTGGGCTTTAAATCTTATGGCTGGACTCTAGAGCCTGCCCTCGTACACACTATACTAGTGAAAAGGAAGGCAAAAAGATTAGAAAAAATAATAATAATAAAATTAGAAAAAGAAAATGCTCCTTAAATGGTTATAATAGCTTTCTGCTAGTACTGCCCGATAAGGGCTATAGATGGGTCTGTGATGAAGCAGGAGCCGACGGTGGCATGGCAGGTAGCTGTGATGAGTGCTCCCTGAATTGAAGGATGCTTTTCAAGGTCAGGAATATAGCCTGATATCCCCCAGAGCCTACCACAATGATGGTCACATAGTAGGTGCTCAGTAAAGGTTTGCTGAGTGAATGCAAATGTTAAGGACTGGATTGCAGCCCCTAAAATGTTATGTTGAAGTTCTAACCCCATACCTGTAAATATAACCCTATTTGGAAATATGTCGTACTGGAGTAGGGTGGGTCCTAAGCCTAATCCCTTCTGAGTGGAGTCTTATAAAAAGAGCAGAATAGACACACACACATACACACACGCACAGACAGAAGACAGACATCATTACCCACTGGGCACAGCTTATCATTGATTTTTTTTTTTGCTGCTACTCGTAAAAATCTGTGATGATGGAAAGGAGCAGTGGTGCAAGTATGAGGAAGACTTCTCAACCATTAGCAATTGAACCCCGCATGGTGCCTTCTGCATGTACTCAGTTTTTATTTTTCTGTACAGTAGGCATACTGCCCTGACAATGGAAATGAGCTTGCATCCCACGTTCGGAGTGGCTGTTGTGAGAAGAAAGCAGCTCAGATCCTGAGGGCGATGATGTAGGTGAGGGTCTCATTTATAGAGCAAATCAATATCTGAATAATTCATAACGACTTTTCTAACCCTGAACTGCCAATTGAATTCTCACAGACCAATGGCCTTTATGTAATTAGGCTTAGAGCAAGTAAGATTAGTATAAATCTAAATCTCTCTTTACTTCCCACAGAGTTGGTACAAACAATTCGCAAATGCTTATCAAATACTGATCACCTGGGATTCTAGAGAGTGGGAGAAAGATATGATGACCACTTCATATGCTGATTAAAATGTTCTCAGTATTTTGAGTTCACCTCTAAGGCTTTGCTCACATAATCTTGGTTTAGGATTGCCTTAGTTATCTAGCGCTGCTGTAACAGAAATATCACAAGTGAGTGGCTTTAACAAACAGAAGTTTACTTTCGCACTGCTTAGGAGGCTAGAAGTCCAAATTCAGGGCACTGGCTTTCTTGTTGTTGCTGTGGTTAGGTGCCATTTAGTAGGTTCCAACTCATAGTGACACTGTGTATAATAGAACAAAACACTGCCAGGTCCTGTGCCACCCTCACGGTCATTGCTATGTTTGAATCCATCATTGCAGCCGCTGTGTCAATCCACCTCATCGGGGGGTCTTCCTCTTTTTCCCTGACCCTCTACTTTACCAAGTACAGTGTCTGTTTTAGTTATCTAGTGCTGCTATAATAGAAATACACAAGTGGATGGCTTCAACAAAGATAAATGTATTCTCTCATTCCAGGACGCTGAAAGTCCAAATTCAGGGTGTCAGCTCCAGGAGAAGGCTTTCTCTATCTGCCAGCTCTGCAGGAAGGTCCTTGTCATCAATCTTCCCCTAATCTAGGTGCACAGGAACCCCAAAGGACATGCTCTGCTCCTGGCCGCTGCGTTCTTGGTGGTATGAAGTCACCTGTTTCTCTGCACTTTTCTCTTTTATGTCTCAAAAGAGATCGACTTAAAATACAACTAATCGTGTAGATTAAGTTCTGCCTCCCTAACATAACTTCCTCTAATCCTGCTTCATTAACATCATAGCGGCAGGATTTACAACATGTAGAAAATCACATCAGATCACAAAAAGGTAGACAGTCACACCATACTGGGAATCATGGCCTAGCCAAGTTGACACACATTTTGGGGGGACACCAATTCAATCTATAACAATGTCCTTCTCCACAGAGTGGTTCCTCCTGATAACGTATCCAAAACACATGAGATGAAGTCTGGCCATCCTCCCGTCTAAGCGGCATTCTGGCTGTATTTCTTTCAAGACAGATTTGTTCATTCTTCTGGCAGTCCATGAAACATTCAATACTCTTCACCAACATCATAATTCAAATGGATCAGTTCCTCTTCAGTCTTTTTATTCATTGTCTAGCTTTTGCATACATATGAGGCAACTGAAAATGTCATTGCTTGGGTCAGGCACACCTTAGTCCTCAAAGTGACGTCTTTGCTTTTTAAAACTTTAAAGAGATCTTTTGCAGCAGATTTGCCCAATGCAAAGTGTCTCTTGATTTCTTGAATGCTGCTTCCTTGAGCATTAATTGTGGATCCGAGTTAAAATGAAACCCTTGACAACTTCAAAATTTGCTCCGTTTATCATGATGTTGCTTATTAGTCTAGTTGTGAGGATTTTTGTTTTCTTTATGTTGAGGTGTAATCCATACTGAAGGCTATAGTCTTCGATCTTCATCAGTAAGTGCTTCAAGTCCTCTTCCCTTTCAACAGGTAAGATTGTGTCATCTGTGTATTGCAGGTTGTTAACGAGTCTTCCTCCAGTCCTGATGCTGCATTCTTCTTCATATATCCAGCTTCTGGGATTATTTGCTCAGCATACAGATTGAATAAGTATGGTAAAAGGATACAGCCCTGGAGCACGGCTTTCCTGATTTTAAACCACACAGTATCCCCTTGTTCAGATGACTACCTCTTGGTCTATGTATAGCTTCCATATGAACACAAGTATTCTTGAATTCTTCTCCACAGTCGAATGTCTTTGAATAGTCAATAAAACACAGCTAAATCCTTCCAGTATTCTCCGCTTCTAGCCTAGATCCCTCTGACATCAGCTATGATATCCCTCATGCCACATCCTCGTCTAGATCCAGCTTGAATTTCTGGCCGTTCCCTGTTGATGTACTGTTGCAACTGCTCTTTTGAATGATATTCGGTGAAATTTTACTTGTGTGTGATATTAATGACATTGATAATTTCCACATTCTGTTGAATCACCTTTTTTGGAATGGGCACAAATACGGATCTCCTCCAGTCGGTTGGCCGGGTAGCTATCTTACAAATTCCTTGGCATAGATGAGTGAGCGCTTTCAGCCTTGCGTCCTTTTGTTCAAACATCCCAATTGATATTCTGTCATTTCTGGAGCGTCTTAGTTACCTAGTGCTGCTATTACAGAAATACCACAAGTGGATGGCTTTAATACACAGAAATTTATTCTCTCACAGTTTAGGAGGCTAGAAGTCCAAATTCAGGGTGCCAGCTCCAGGGGATGGTTTTTCTGTCAGTTCTGGGGGAAGGTCCTTGTCATCAACCTTCCCCTTGTCTAGGAGCTTTTCAGTGCAGCGACCCCGGTCCAAAGGATGCACTCTGTTCCAGGTGCTTCTTTCTTGGTGGTATGAGATCCCTTTCTTCTCTGCTTGATTCTTTCATTTATATCTCAAAACAGATTGACTCAAGATACAACCTAATCCTGTAGATTGAGTCCTACCTCATTAGTATAATTATCTTTAATCTTGCCTCATTAACATCATAGAGGTTAGGATTTACAACACATGGGATAATCACATGAGATCACAAAATGGTGGACGACGATACAACATTGGTAATCATGCCTTAGCCAAGCTGAGACACATTTTGGGGGGACACAATTCAATCCATTACATTCTACCCTTTGCCCCCCCCAAATTCATATCCTTGCCATATGTAGAACATACTCACCCTATCCTATCATAGCAAAAGTCTTAAATCAAGTCCAAATTCTCTTGGGGCAAAATTCTTCTTCGTCTGTGAAATCTAGAATACAAGTTATCTGCTTCCAAAGTACAATGGTGGAAGAGGCACAACGTAGACATTTCTATTATAAAAGGGAGAAATTGGAGGGAAAGAAGGGATAGCAGGCACCAGGCAAGTCAGCAGAACACATTACATTAGCCCTCAGCCTTGAAAATAATCCTGTGTTTTCTGAGACCATTTAGACAATGGCCCTGCCCTCCAGACTCTGAGTGTTGGCCATACTCTCTGGATTCTGGGTGGAGGGCCCTGAGCCCTGGGCTTCAGCTCCACTTTCCAGGCCCACTGGAACACCAACTCTGCACCTTCTGATTTGGGCAGCAACATTCTCCCCGTTCATCTGAGTGGCGACCCCACCCTGTTCTTCTGCCCCTTGGGTATGGCAGCTCCATCCCCGAAGATTTAGGCAGCAGATCCAGCTGCTAATGGAAAGGTTGGTAGTTTAAATCTGCTTCAGTAAAGATCGCAGCCTTGGAAATTCTATGGGGCAGTTCGGCTCTGTCACTACGGGTCACTATGAGTTGGAATTGACTTAAGGCAATGGGTTACTATAGTTCCACATGTGCACTTGGTCCTGAGAACCGCTGGTATCTCAACAACTGGCTGGGTAGGTTGAGGAAGAAGCTGGGAATTGGTTGGACCAACACTCGGCAAACTGATATGGCTGAAACTGGGCCCCTGCAGGACATGAGGCCCAAAAGGAGCCCCTTGGACTGAGCTTGATAGCTGAGAAAGCCAGTTCTGGTGGATGGTTACTGAACCCACCCTAACATTTGTCAGGCTCAGGGAAAAAATAGAAATAGAGATCCACATACCATATGTCTAAATAATTGAAAGTTCAAAATCAAGCTAACAAACTGTTAAATAAAATATGTTTTAACTTCCTACTTAAACAAACACAGCTTCATAACAACAAAATTAAAAAAGCATTCAGAAAGCTGTGCTTTTATGATGGAAAGCCAGCAAAAATCAAAGATAACAGAATGTAATTATTATTGCCAATGTAAAACCAATGAAATAGCTATTAATTCCAATTTCGTTGCTTTTCCCTTTGGTAGCTCAACAATATGTATTTAAATGTATCATACATATAATACGTGTTATTTGTTTTACATGACTTTTGTCCATAATAAATTCTAGTTAAACTGAGTAACAAGACTTACTTCTGAATATGATGTATGTATTATTACTTGTCTACTTTAAAGCCTATTAAATTAATAATCTCATTTTGAGTTTTTCATTCCGTATTGTGATCATTTGGTGCTTTTTTTTTTTTTAACCTGTATTACATGTTGAACATTCTCACGTACATTTTGAAATAATTTCTATGAAACCTAGAAAGCTTCCATTGTTTTCTATTGTAACTATTGACCTGTCATTGCCACAAAAAGCATCATTATGCTTGATTATATATTGGACATTCATATTACTTTTATAAGAACATCATACATCATACAAAAACACTCTGTTGAATACTATTTTATTCCTTTTAAATTTAATTCTAGTAATTGCATTATTATTATGTTTTTTTTGTATGCAGGTGACGATCCCTCCCTCTCTCTTGCTCTTTCTCTTTTTTTTTAAATCAAGAACCTCGGTATTTCCAGGCACAAATACCTTACACTGGCCAAAGCTGATCTTGAAGACTGGTAGTAAAACTCTATCCCAGCAATAACAAAATACTTTGTATTTCTTGTTGTGTGCTCTCAAGTCAATTTTTGACTCATAAACCAAAACCCGCTGCCATCAAGTCAACTCTAACTCATAGTGACCCCATAGGACAGAGTAGAACTATCCCATAGAGCTGCCAAGGAGCACCTGATGGATTTGAACTGCCTACCCTCTGGTTAGCAGCTGTGGCACTTAACCACTCTACCACCAGGGTTTCCTTTTGACTCATAGCAATCTTAGAAGTCAGAGTAGAATTGCCCCAGAGGGTTTCCTAGGCTGAAGTCTGTACAGGAGCAGATCACCAGTACAGGAGCAGATCGCCAGGTCTTTTTCTCCCAGAGAGCCTGCTGGTGGGTTTGAACCACTGACCATTCGGTTAGCTGCTGAGCATTTAACCATTTAGCCACCAGGTCTCCTTGTCTTTATGCTTTGGATATAAAGAAACTTTCTTTTCCATCTAAAATAATTTTGGTGCAAAATTAAATACTAAATTTTCTGCCATGTTCATGCAATGGAAAGTTGTAATCATTATATTGAACTGGATGGCATTTTGCTAGAAACATATTTAGGCTGTCAAAAGGGTGTGCTGGTCATTTTTCAGGATCACCATCCAATAAACATAGTAAAGCTCTAGAGGTTTTTGGTTTTCTCATTCAATTGCTGCTCTTATAAACGCAATTTTCTTATATGCTAATAGCAGGTCAGAATTGCATTTGGTTTTCTGACTCATGAATTTGTTATGAATAATTCTCTTCTGTGTTCTCATTGTTTTGATCAATAATTAAGTCTTCACTGGGTGAAGAATACAAAGTTGCAGGGATTTAATCCAATCTTCTCAAATACTGAAATTGATGAGAATTTTTTTTTGTTCATTTTCATTTGATTACTAATTAAATCTTTGTCAAGTAAAAAATTGATAATAGCCTGTCTGCAAATTTTATGTGGGTCATGCTCAGTCGAAGTCTGCTCATTTTCATTGCTTCATTTTTAGAAATGTCAGCAGTCTGTCTGCCTTCTAGTTCCATTTCTTTCAGCTTTTTTGTTTCTGAGCTCCACTTCTGTAATTTCTATCTCTGTGTCGATCTTGATTTATATTCATTTTCAAAGATATTTAAATAAAGCTGGAATTTATATTGAAATTTTTAGAACATAGCATTAAATCTTGTTAACGTTTTTATAAAAATTCGTAATTCTAGCATTTAATGTGCACCTAGTTGCCATCGTATTTGTCCAGCTAGTTGCTAATTTCTGTAATGTTTCGGGAGTGTTGCATCTGGACCTGCGTATATACAAATTAAAGGATAATATGAATTATTTAATATTACAAAATATTCTTCAGCTGTCACATGGAACTGTTGCAGATACCAGAACCACACGCCACTGGGAAACGATACCTCGTTATGCAAGAAATCTAGAGCATTCCTGCTGTCTTAGAGGAAGGGTTGACAGGTTAATTAATTAGTCTTTTTTTCCTAAGTGCCTCCTCCTCCCTGCTCTCTGAAGATCTGTTTATTTCGGCAGCAGCACGATGTACAAATCTTCATGGCATCCTGACTCAATCTCTTGTTTCAAGGACAGAGGGCTAGAAACATGGAGGAGAAGCAATTCCTTGGGGCCTGAACGATATAAGCCATGAGAACAGATGTTTAGAGTTATGGATTGTGTAGTGGCAGCATTGAGTGCCAGATTCCAAGAAATAGCACCCTCACATTCCTTAATATATGGATCTGTGGCATTTGTGATATGTGGGGTCATCCACAGCTCAAGACGTCAGCAGTGGCCATTTTGAATGTTGTCTTAGGAACTAATGAGAGGTCTATGAAAGTAGGCTCCCTGGCAGACTGGAGACTGGGGGAAAGAAGTCACCCGAGGTGAGATTTCGGGGTAGGGAGCAAAAGCAGATTTACCATGACGCTAACGAAGCTTAGTGACACAATAGTTAAGTGCTCGGCTGCTAACCAAAAGGTTGGCAGTTTGAACCTACCCACCAGCTCCCTGGGTGAAAGACCTGGCAATCCGCTCCTGTAACGATTAAACCAAAACCAAACCCATTGCCATCAAGTCAATTTCGACTCATAGAGATCCTACAGGAAGAGCAGAGCTGCCCCATAGAGTTTCCAAGGAGCACCTGGTAAATTTGAACTGCCGAACTTTTGGTTGGCAGCCGTAGCACTTAACCACTACACCACCACGGTTTCCCCTATAAAGATTATAGCCTAGAAAATCCTATAAGGTAGTTCTAGTCTGCAACTTGACAGCACCTAATAACAACAATGAAGCTTAAGCTCCGAGGCCCCTCACTTTCACCTGTTGCTCCAAGATTCGATGCTTAATTTTATGTGCAGTTTCTTAGAGATGTACCCCTGCTCTCAAAACTTGTTGGAAAAAACTTAAGGTACGTTGTCATTGTTGTTAGCTGCCTTCGAGTCGGCCACTGACTCGTTCCACCTCCATGCACGACGGAATGAAATGCTGCCTGGTCCTTCACCATCCCCATGATTGGTTGCAAATCAGACTGTTGTGATCCTTGGAGTCTTCACTGGCTGAATTTCAGGAGTAGATTCTCATGCCTTCTTCCTAGTCTGTCTTAGTGTGGAAGCTCCGCTGGAACCTGTCCAGCATCATAGCAATACGAAAGCCTCCACTGTAAATCGGTGGTGGCTGCACTTGAGGTACCTTGGCTGGGAATTGAACCCAGGCCTCCTGAATGGAAGGCACAAATTCTACCACTGAGCCACCACTGCGGCAGGATGCTGTTGTTGTCAGGTGCCATCAAGTCTATTTTGACTTATAGATACCCCATGTGACCGAGTAGAATTGCCCCATAGGATTTTCTAGGCTATAATCTTTACAGGAACAAATCGCCAGGGCTTTCTCCCACAGAGCTGCTACGTGGGCTCAAACCACCAACCTTTTCATATGGAGCCGTGGTGGCACAGTGGTTAAGTGTTTGGCTGCTAACCAAAAGGTCAGCAGTTTGAATCCACCAGCCACTCCTTGGAAACCCTCAAGAACCAAACCCGTTGCTGTCAAGTTAATTCCAAGTCATAGTGACCCTATAGGACAGAGAACTGCCTCATGGGGTTTCCAAGGCTGTAAGTCTTTAAGGAAGCAGACTGCTGCATCTTTCTCCCACAGGGTGGCTGATGGGTTGAACCGAAGACCTTTTGGTTAGCAACTGAGCACTTTAACCACTCTGCCACCAGGGCCCCTATAAGGCAGGATGTTGTTGTTGTTAGGTGCCGTCGAGTCAGTTCCAACTCATAGCGGCCCTATGCACAACAGAACAAAACACTGCCCGGTCCTGCATCATCCTTACAATCGTTGTTATGCTTCAGCTCATTGTTGCAGCCACTGTATCAATCCGCCTTGTTGAGGGTCATCCTCTTTTCCGCTGACCCTGTACTATGCCAAGCATGACGTCCTTCTCCAGGGACTGATCCCTCCTGACAACATGTCCGAGGTGTGTAAGACACAGCCTCACCATCCTTGACTCTAAGGAGCGTTCTGGCCTCACTTCTTCCAAGACAGAGTTCTTCATTCTTTTGGCAGTCCATGGTATACTCAACATTGTTTGCCAACACCACAATTCAAAGGCGTCAACTCTTCTTCGGTCTTCCTTATTCATTATCATTATCATTAATATCACACGCAAGCAATATTTTGCTGAAGATCATTCAAAAATGGCTGCAGCAGTATATTGACAGGGAACTGCCAGAAATTCAGGCTGGTTTCAGAAGAGGATGTGGAACCAGGGATATCATTGCTGATGTCAGACGGATCCTGGCTGAAAGCAGAGAATACGAGAAGGATGTTTACCTGTATTTTATTGACTATGCAAAGGCATTCGACTGTGTGGATCATAACAAACTATGGATACCACTGCGAAGAATGGGAATTCCAGAACACTTAACTGTGCTCATGAGGAACCTTTACATAGATGAAGAGGCAGTTGTTCGGACAGAACAAGGGGATACTGATTGGTTTAAAGTCAGGAAAAGTGTGCGTCAGGGTTGTATTCTTTCACCATACCTATTTAATCTGTTTGCTGAGCAAATAATCCGAGAAGCTGGACTGTATGAAGAAAAACGGGGCATCAGGATTGGAGGAAGACTCATTAACAACCTGTGTTATGCAGATGACACAACCTTGCTCGCTGAAAGTGAAGAGGATTTAAGCACTTACTAATGAAGATCAAAGACCACAGCCTTCAGTATGGATTACACCTCCACATAAAGAAAACAAAAATCCTCACAACTGGACCAATGAGCAACATCATGATAAATGGAGAAAAGGTTGAAGTTGTCAAGGATTTCATTTTACTTGAATCCACAATCAACAGCCATGGAAGCAGCAGTCAGGAAATCAAAAGACACATTGCATTGGGTAAATCTGCTGCAAAGGACCTCTTCAAAGTGTTGAAGAGCAAAGATGTCACCCTGAAGACTAAGGTGCACCTGACCCAAGCCATGGTATAAGGCAGGATACCAGGGTCCAGACCAGATGAGTTCAAGGCCGAGCTCTCTTCCAGAAGTGGCCTAGAGTACTCGACAGGAACCAGAGGCTTAAGACCTGGAAGCAAAAGGCCTGGGCCAAACCAGTAGGGTTTCACAGTGACATCAGAAACCACACTAACAAGACTCATCCAAATCTTTAGAGCAGCGCCGAGCCTTAGAAATACCATACCACACGTATAACTTTAAATTTTCTGTTGTTATTGTTGTTAGGTGCCATTGAGTCACTTTTGACTCATAGTGACCCTATGCACAACAGAATGAAACACTGCCCAGTCGTGCGCCACCCTCAGAATCATTGCTATGTTTGAGTCCATTGTTGCAGCCACTGTGTCAATCCATCTCATGGCCACATTTAAAGAAGTAAAAATAAACACATTGACAGTAGCTTTGAGAATATATTTTATATAGCCCTCCAAATCCAAAATATTACTATTCCAATGTGTAATCAATATAAAAAAAAGTTGAGCACCTGAGTGGCTCAACTACTAGCGAAAAGGTTAATGGTTCATACCCACCCAGAGGTGCCTCAAAAGATATGTCTGGCCATCTACTTCTGAAAGCTCACAGTCTTGAAAACTCTGTTTACTCTACACACATGGGGGAGTCACCAAGAGTCTGAATCAATGTGACAGCTATTAACAGTAATGATACTGAGATGTTTTACATTTTTACACTAACTCTTCAAAATTTGGTGTGTATTTTATATCTTATATAAAAATATTTTATATTTCTAGGACATTTCAGTTCAGAGTAGCCACATTTCGAGGGCTCCATAGCTACTGTGGCCAGTTGCTACCACATTGGGCAGCAGAGCCCTAGACAACCACTCTGTCTCTGCCTTCCAGTCAGGACTGGCTGGGCCTTTAGGGAGGGCTGGGGGGAAGTGTGCCAGGTCCTCTAGCCAGTGAGGCCAGGAAAGAAGGAATAACTCAGTTTTGTCCAGAGGAAAAGCAGAAGTAAGCTGAAATTTCATAAGAGGAAAACTAGGGGAAGCCAAAGGTAGCCAGGGCTGTTCCAACTAGCAGGTTCCTGAATTTTTATCATTTGGGAAACTTGTCATAGTTATTAGTCCTAGAATAGAGCTTCTCCTCCAAAGATCAGATCCATGTCATACAGTCTCAGGCCCAAACCCTCCCCACACTATCCTCTGCCACACACGAATACACGCACAATACACACATACAGACACACAATGCAAAAATCAGAGGCAGGACTTACATGGTGCTTAGTGGTAGAGTGGATCATTTAAAAATAAAATATTCACCCAACAAAAAAAAAAAAATATTGCATTTTCTCATAGAATACTAGTATTAAAATGGGAGATTTTGCTCCTGACCAAGGATTCAGCACTAAACAAATCATAGATATGGTCAAAAATACATCATAAGATGAATGATTATAAAATCTGTAATCACCTAACACAGTAAAAGGGGGCTCTGAGTTCTACAAAATGGCTCACATGTACTCTACACAATAATTACCCAAGGAGTCCAATGGCTATAAAGTACATAAAGGTACCATTGGATCATACATTGGAACGAAAGCCTAATTTGATGGCTATACTATGGTCAATAATAAACTTTCTCTACTTTCTAGAGTTTAGGATTGCTCTTATGAAATTGTTTAATGATCCAAGAAAATCTCACAGCTGCCTTTATTTTCTCTTGATATATTTCCCTGGAGCAAGCCCAACCCCAAACCAAACCCATTGCCGTAGTGTCGATTCTGACTCATAGCAATTCTATAGGACAAAGTAGAACTGCCCCATAGGGCTTCTAAGGCTGTAGTCTTTACGGAAGCAGACTGTCACATCTTTCTCCCTAAGAGTGGCTGGTGGGTTCAAACCACTGACCTTTCAGATGGCAGCCAAGTGCTTTAGCTGCTGTGCCACCAGGGCTCCTTCTGGAACAAGCAGAGGGATGTAAGACTATTTCCATGAGTCACCATATCAGGTGCTCAATGTTATTGGTGGTGACCATCATGATGACCAATCTGGTCTACAGCATTGAAGAAATAGGGCTCATGGGGGTGGGGTAGGGTGCTATGACAGGTGGAGGCATAATGCTTGATAGGCCCCGTAGGGTGTGGTATGTTTGGGAAGGCAGTCCACAGGTGTGGGTGCTAGGAGGCAGTCCAGTTTGGCAGGCAGAACATTGTATCTGGGAGCAGGGTAACTGATGATAGGAAGTTGTTTAGTAAAATAAGAGGCACCAGGGCCATCGGGTATAACAAGAGATGGATGGAGGCTAGCAACAAATCAGGTAATAAATGAACACCTTTGGCATTCTTGAATACCACAGTCTCCATTTAAAATATTTTTGAGAGACCCCAAAGATCCATGACATCAGTCATTTGACATTTTGCAGGACATGTATCTTAAACACCTGAGTACATGGGTACTAGTTGAGTGAATGACTGGTATCTGACTCTGTGGTTCTTTGCTCAAGATTAGGTATGCAGAAACATTTCTTAGGTAATTAAAAATAACAATAATTGCAATGTTTTTTCTTTGGAAAAGAAAGCCACCTGCTGATGCCAGTATTAAACTGAAGAGAAATTTATTCAGAACATAAAATAATTGAAAGTCAAATGCAGCAGTGCTGGGCACAATGGGCTGAACAGACCCACCTGTACCCTGTACAGAAAATAAAGTTGTAGTATGGCACAAAAACTGATCATCAAGGGGGAGTTAAACATTAGTGAAAGTTGCAAAGGGGGCTAATATGTGATGTCAGGCTATCCATGAGGAACCGGTGAGCCTTTGGTTTTAGAGAACAAGACTCACCTGTATAAATAATGTACGGATCGCATTGTTAATAATGCTTGGAAAAGTATTACTCAAGCATGTCATGGGTTTGCTGTCATAGGAAGTCAAACTGGTAGGCTCCGGTACCAGGAAAACATGTTAGCAGAGAGCAGGACCGTTGCTCCTGGCTAGAATTCAAAGGCAGGGCTTGGGTGGAGTGTGGGGAGGGGCAAAGGAAGGCAGGGACTTCGTCCTGGAAGGCTCAGCAGATAATCAAAACGGCACTTTGGGCTCCAGGAGCAAGGCTGAAGCCAGACAACAAAACCTAGAACTGAGGCAAAAGTCAAAGCTGCCTCAAAGCAACCTTGGTGCTGAATCCCCAAGCATCAGGCTAAATGTTTTTTTTTTTAATTTTTATTGTGCTTTAAATGCAAGTTTACAAATCAAGTCAGTCTCTCGTACAAAAATTTATATACACCTTGCTATATACTCCTAGTTGCTCTCCCCCTAATGAGACAGCACACTCCTTCCCTTTACTCTCTATTTTCGTGTCCATTCAGCCAGCTTCTGACCCCCTCTGCCTTCCCATCTCCCCTCCAGGCAGGAGCTGCCCACATAGTCTCCTGTGTCTACTTGATCCAAGAAGCCTACTCTTCACCAGTGTCATTTTCTATCCCATAGTCCAGTCCAATCCCTGTCTGAAGAGTTGGCTTTGGGAATGATCCCTGTGTTGGGCTAAGAGAGGGTCTGGGGACCATGACCTCCGGGGTCCTTCTAGTCTTAGTCAGACCATTAAGTCTGGTCTTTTTATGAGAATTTGGGGTCTGTATCCCACTGTTCTCCTGCTCCCTGTCAGGGCAGTCATGGGTTGTAGCCAGGCACCATCTAGCTCTTCTGGTCTCAGACTAATGTAGTCTCTGGTATGTGGCCCTTTCTGTCTCTTGGGCTCATAACTACCTTGTGTCTTTGGTGTTCTTCATTCTCCTTTCCTCCAGGTGGGTTGAGACCAATCGATGCAACTTAGATGGCCACACAGGCTAAACTTTTATAATTGTCCTTTCTAAAGTTAGAGTGGCCCTAAAAATTGTGGCAGTGCTAAGCATACAAGTATGGGCTCCCAGGTATAGGGGGAAACCCTGGTGGTGTAGTGGTTAAGAGCTATGTCTGCTAACCAAAAGATCGGCAGTTTGAATTCACCAGGTGCTCCTTGGTAACTTTACGGGGCAGTTCTACTCTGTCCTATAGGGTCACTGTGAGTTGGAATCGACTCAGTGGCAATGGGTTTGGTTTTTGGTTTTCAGGTATAGGGAAGAGGGCTGCAGAAGCTGAGAGCCTAAAAGTGTGTGTAAGAAAAACTCCCCCATGAGAAGAACAACTAGCTCCTCAGAATCAGACTACAGCAGAACCCCTGGACAAATCAAGTGCTGTAATGTCTTCTTTTCTGGAGAACTAGGTCATGAGATTCTCAGTGTGTGACTGCTTGGGCATGTGGTGGTTTGTAATGTGGCAACTGGAATAATTTGAGAACTACATTTCCCAGAATCCCCTTCTCTGTGTGGTTCTGGGTAGGAACAGAAGTAGATTACCTGGTAAGCAAGGTAAGCACGGGCTTACTTGTGTTTACTTCCTAATCTGTAGTGAACAAATTTGCATGTTTTTCACCACATGCCTATTGGATAACCTGCTCCTGGATAAGAGTTGGCCAAAAGAGTAATTTGCTCGAGATTTGGAAGGTGGAAATGAAGCAGCAGCTATTAACCTCTGATAAAATCATTTTTCTTATCCTGGAATCCAGATTTCTGGGTTCTTGGAACTGGGGCGACCCACCCAGGCCATCTACCCTTAGGTGTCCTTTCAAATCTTGTAGGAACTGGTTCCCTGGAGTCACCTTCAGGTCAAACAATAGCTTAAAAGGCAGCTTAGTGGTGAGTGTTTTGCCTTAGGCATTGGGTTCTTCTGGAAAATTACCTGTATGCAGCCAGCTTCTGGAAGCAGGAACTCCAGGGCCTGATTACAGTTTGTGTTTTAGGATTTATGGCGTGTCCTTGGTGATTCTGTTTCTGTAACCGACCAACTGGATCCTGAAACCCTGCTCATGCTTTGAAGTTATCTTCTGAGAAATAAACATAACAATGACCTATATAATCCACTTTCACTGTCCTCTTCACAGTGCCTTCCTCACATTTGAGTGACGCTGCCTTATTCAAATCGTATCTACTCACAATAAATACTTTCTGTTACACTAATTTTTGTGTTTCTCTAAGCAATTTCGGTTTTTGACACCTCTGAAGGTTGCTGTGATTAGAAGTGGAGACAGGCAGGCACAGAAGTGTCTGTGGGTTCCAACTTGTCCTTGCTATCCTCTGCTCCTTATCTACCTCTTCTTACCACCTGCTGACCCTATTGACCAATAGCAGCTTGACAGTGATCCACAAAGATAGTAGCTACTCAGGCATAGCTCCCCCACTGCCCTCCCCATGAGCCTTACCTTTGCCACCCCATTGTGTTGGCTGGATGTGCCTAGCTTCTCAGATTGACCAGATGGTGACCTCTTCTCTGATCCTCCAACTTTCTTCCCAGACTTATATTTCCGCAGCTCTTCTCACAATTACGTAAGGTCTAATTCCCATAGTAAATCCTTTTTCCCATAACTCATAGTGGTTCTGCTTCCCTGAATAACCTCTAATATGTTACTAGGCAGGGGCAGTGGTAGTTCAGTGGTAGAATTCTCACCTTCCATGTGGAAGGCCCAGGTTTGATTCCCAGCCAATGCACTCATCTTTCGGTGGAGGCTTGCGTGTTGCTATGATGCTGAACAGGTTCCAGTGGAACTTCTAGACTAAGACAGATTAGGAAGAAAGGCCTGGTGATCTGCTTGTGAAAAATCAACCAGTGAAAATTCTATAGATCACAATGGTCTGATCCCATTGTGCGTGGGGTCATCAAAAGTAGGGGGCCAACTCAACGGCAGGTAACAACAACAACATGTTATTAGGAAGCAGGTGTAGACTCCGGAGAAATCCAAACATGGAAGCCTCCACCTGCTTTGATCCCTCCTCACATATTGTAAAGATTCTTCAATTTCAAGAGAGAGAAAGCCATGCTGAACTAATTTAAGCAAAAAAGATGACCTTTATTGATTCAAATGTTCAATCCACGAAAGTAGATAAGTCTTTTATTTCTGCTGCTCATTTTCTGTTAGCTTTGTTCTTCCCAACCTGGGGAAGGACTAACCAACCCAGCTTGGGTCATATGTCCACCACGTGAACCAATCACATGTCAGAGGAGCAAAGCATTATGATTGGCCCTGCCTGGGTCACTTGCCCATCTCTTGGGCTTGGGGTTGAGTCTGTTATCAGAAGAAGATGCAGCATGAATGTGGCCACTAGGCGAACTGTTGTAAGCCAGGAAGCAACACAGTTTATATCTACATCTCATTGAGTAAGATGAAAATTGGGCAATTCTGAGCACAACAAAAGCCCTTTCTAGCTAAGGTATCCAAAGAAATATCTAGGAGTTGGAAGACAAATAAGTATGTGTCCCTCATAGAATCTGACATTACACTAATATGCTTTGAGAGCTTTTTTCACTTTACTAGAAATCTTACAAATAACTACCAGGTCATAACTGGGAATCTTTAAATGGACCTCCAAAATTCATTTCACTAGAGCCTTACTAAGACAGGCACAAGACATTCTGAGAGTGAAAGAGCTGATACTATCTTTGATTTTGGACATTTACAAGAAACAAGAGAATAAAACGGTAAG
This sequence comes from Elephas maximus indicus, assembly GCF_024166365.1. Lineage (NCBI taxonomy): Eukaryota > Metazoa > Chordata > Mammalia > Proboscidea > Elephantidae > Elephas > Elephas maximus. Next base: position 37,020,617 of record NC_064837.1, on the reverse strand, counting down.
AAGAGAGTTGTAAGTCAATTAGGAAGCAAAGGAAGTGAAAGAGACTATTTATCTTTGAGGCATTGGTGGTTCAGTGGTAGAATTCTTGCCTTCCATGTGGGAGACCTGGGTTCAATTCCTGGCCAATGCTCTTTATACATAGCTACCACCCTGTCAGTGGAGGCATGCACATTTCTACAATGCTGAACAGGTTTCAGTAGAGCTTCCAGACCAAGATGAACTTGGAAGAAAGAACTGGTGACTACTTCCAAAAATCAGCTGATGAGAACCCAATGCATCACAATGATTTGATTCCCAACTGATCATGGGGATGGCTCAGGACCAAGCATTGTTTTGTCTGTTGTGCATGAAATCACCATGAATCAGGGGCTAACACTAACAACATTACATCTTTATCACATTGAGTCTCTCCATCCACGAACATGGTATATAATCTCTCCATTTGTTTAAGAATTCTTTTATTATCTTTCAATAAAGGTTTAAATTTTTTCTCCATAAATGTATTGATCATATTTGATCAGACTCATTCCTAGATATCTTGTAGATTTTGGTTCTATTACAAGTGGTGTTTTTAAAAATTAAATTTTCTAATTCTTTGCTATTGTGGAAATGAAAAGTTTTTTCTTTGTTTGCTTGGTCAAGGATCATATGTCCAGAAACTTTGGTGAACTTTATCATTAGTTATAAGGGTTTGTCTAGAGAAGTCCTTGAATTTTCCATATACCGTCTCCTAACCATAACAAAAAATGTAATCTTCTTTAGAATCCAATTTAAGTGATGTAAACCTAGGATTATACTCCCCAGTATTAATTTTCCACCCTTTAACAACTAATATTTATTTAGCTCTTACTGGAAATCAAATTGGTCTATGGAAGTGTTTTACAAAGTGTGTACCATGGACCAAGAGAAGGTTTTCATATTTCATACTATACTCTTGTTTTGGAGATTCACAAAGGCCCTGAAAAATCCTGCAAAGAAAACTTTTAAACTTGGGTAAACTGTGCATTCTGAAATTACTTCATCATGGAAAACCATTTCAAGCAATACCTTCCAACCTTCTAAGGAACTACTTTTTACAAACATACTTGAGAAATGATGGTATTAGGGAATGTAGTCATCATGAAAACTAACCAGTTTTCTCAAAGAATCTGTTGTCTCCTTTACCATATTCCATGCAAGCTAAGCTGGGTAGAAGACGGTTCTATTTGGCTTTTTCTGTTTCTTCTCTTCAGCTCCCTATGGATTAATGCCAGCACTGTTAAAAAAAAAAAAAAAAAAGGCAGAAAGAGAGAAAGAAATAAGCACAGTAAATCTCATGAGACTACCCACTACATCTGTCTTCAGGAAAAGGCTACAGCTGGTCGCAGTGGGGAATCCACCTTGTCTGTCCTCAGGAAAAGGCCACAGCTGGTCACAGTGGGGGACCCACCTTGTAACTTCCATCAATATCTTGTGACTGATCCGGAGAGGGTGTGTTTTCTGCTTCTATTACTCTTCCTGCTAGACCCCAGCCCATCAGCTCTTCTGCCATGTTTTTTCCTTATATTGTACAGAACCACAAGTGTTTATCAAAACCTGTCCTTTCTGTGTTCTGGATTATGTACAAAGGCTAGAAGTCTGTCAGAGTACAAACTAAATAAATGGAAATATAAAAGGTCCACAAGTAGGAACACATTTTATTAGGGAAAAAAAAATTCTGATTATATGTTCCCCTTGTATTGCTGGCCAGACAACATGGTTATTAGATTATTTGAAAGGGTAATATGAGTGTCTAGCTCAATGGGTCTCGCCTTCGTGTGCATCTTTGAAAAAAAATACATAAATAGTTGGGCCCCACATGGCACCCTCTAAATTAGAAGCTCGAGCACTTGTTTTATAAAAGCCTTGCAGTTCAAAGTGCGCACTGCTTGACCAAGGTAAATGATCACTAAAAAGTGCACAAGAGAAAAGGGTGTCCTTGGTAAAGGATATGACAAACATAATTGGGCAAAAATACCAACAGCAACCAAAAGTATGTGTATGGTTATACAAATATATATATATATATACATGTAAGTATAAGAATATGAATATGTGGATGCATATGTATGGACAGATAGAAGAATCTATAGGCATATGTATATATAGGTATGTGTGTGCATGCATGTATACCCATATACATAATAAACCACATCGGGGACACAGGCATGTATACTTCTTAGACGTAACCAAACACCTCACGAGATTGGTTTTTGGGATTTGAAGATACAGGACCGTAGTGTCAAGGGATAACTCAGTTAATTGGCACAATATAGTTCATAAAGTGTATGTTCTACATCCCAATGTGGTGAGTAGTGTCTAGGGTCTTAAAAGCTGGCGAGCAGCCATCTAAGATACAACTAATGGTCTCTACTCATCTGCTACAAAAGAGAAAGAAGGAAACCAAAGACTCGGGAGAAAGTAGTCTACAGGACTAATAGTCTACACAAACCATGGCCTCACCTTGAGACCAGAAGAACTAGATGGTGTCTGGCTACCACTACTGACTTTCTGATCAGGGACACATTAGATGAATCCTTATAGAATGGGAGAAAAATGTTGAACAGAACTCAAATTCTTAAAAAGAACAGATTTACTGGACTGGTTGAGACTAGAGGGCTCCCCGAAACTATTGCCCTGAGATATACTTTAAACTTTAAACTGAAATTATCCCTTGAGGTCAGGGCTGTATTTAGGCATGTGAGGGCCTTAAACACTGATATTCTGTGTGCCCCCTCCTCTTACTCACACACTGGAAAGGGATATGTGATATATAGATAAGTGTGTGTGTGTGTGTGTGTGTGTGTCTTAGCTATCCATGATGTAACTTCTTTTTAAATGCAACTATAATTTTAGTGATTGAACACAAAAGTGGCACATGCCATTTTAGTGGAATGAGATGAACTGGATTATAAAAGTTTTAGTGGATGTGGGGTACTAAGATTTTTACTATGTATCACATTTTCTACGAAAAGAGTATTCCACATATTCAACAACAAAGAAAATGAGTCAGTGAACTTAGTTATTTCAACAATAATGTAAAATTCTGTTCATCTCCCACAACAAAAAATTGAGTTTCACCAATTTTGCTTTAAATGGCTCATACTCCAGTTTTGAAGCTTGTTTCAAAAAAAAAAAAAAAGTTTCATAATAAATGCTATAATTATAAATGAACAAATGGAAAGATGTCATAAAAGAAAATTTAATGATCAGAAAACAAATGTTAAACAAATTACTATACTTTATTTTTAGATAGATCTTTCATCTCTAATGTGTTATAATTAAAAACATTTCTATTCTTTGCTCTTACAAATTCTTCAATGATTTCATCACAACTAAGCTGCTAAGCAATATCTATTTCCATATATAATAAGGATAATGAATTGAGTCTTTCTTGAAACATTGTCATGCACTGATGGTATTTGAGTCTCTTAAGGGATAAAAATGAGCATTCTGTTGTGCAGTTTGTGACTATTAAAGTTAGATATATGAATAAAGCAATTTCAACATGGGGAAATATCTTCTGTTATGGAATCATACATGCCTACATGAGTAAAATTCGTCTTTTCTGTTCTCTTGTAGGAATAAAATTGTGCACTTCTCTGTAAATTCTGTATTGAAGCCATCGGGATAAACCTGCAGTAATTTCTTGGATGCCTTCATGCATTCTTCATCCAGTATATCCACACTGTTTAAGAAGGAAAATCCTTTTATTATTATTATTTTTTTTTTTTTAATTGCGATTTAGGTGAAAGTTTACAGAACAAATTAGTTTCTCATTAAATACTTAATACACAAATTGTTTTGTGACATTGGTTGCCAACCCCTCCATGTGTCAACACTAACACTGTTCCTGTCATGGATTGAATTATGTCCCCCCCAAAATATGTGTCAACTTGGTTAGGCTATGATTCCCACTATTGTGTGGTTGTCCTCCATTTTGTGATTGATGTAATTTTCCTGTGTGTTGTAAATCCTAATCTCTGCCTGTGGTTAATGAGGCAAGATTAGATTATGTTGAAGAGGATTTGGGTGGGATGTAACACCCTTACTTAGGTCACACCCCTGATCCAACGTAAAAGGAGTTTCCTTGGGGTGTGGCCTGTATCACCCTTTATCTTACAAGTGACAAAAGGAAAGGAAGAGAGCAGAGAGTTGAGGACTTCATACCACCAAGAAAATAGTGCCAGGAGAAGAGCTTGTCCTTTGGACCCAGGGTTCCTGTGCTGAGAAGCTCCTAGTCCAGGGGAAGATGGATGACAAGGACCTTCCTCCAGAGCCGACAGAAAGAAAAAGCTTTCCCCTGGAGCTGATGCCCTGAGTTTGGACTTCTAACCTACTAGACTGTGAGAGAATAAACTTCTATTTGTTAAAACCATCCACTTGTGGTATTTCTCTTACAGCAGCATCAGATGACTAAGACACTCCGCCTCTCCACCCCAGCTTCCTTCTTTTCATTCTTTCAGCTTTCCTGCTTTCTCATCTTTGCTTTTGGGCTGCTGTGTCCATTAGTCTCGCCCCTCTCATGGATTATTGTTGGCCCTGTCGAAGGATGAACCTCAAGAGTGACTTCAGTACTGAATTAAAAATGTGTCTGGGGACCATACTCTTGGGGTCTCTCCAGTCTCTGTCAGACCAGCAAGCCAGATCTTTGTGTGTGTGTGTGTGTGTATGTGAATTTGAACTTTGTTCTACATTTTTCTCCAGCTCTCACCAAGACCCTCTATTGTGTGGTCCCTGTCAGAATAGTTGGTAGTGGTAACTGGGCATGATATAGTTGTTCTGGGCTCAGTCTGGTGGAGAGTGTGATAGTTGTGATCCATTAGTCTTTGACTAATATTTCCCTTGTGTCTTTGGTCTTCTTCATTCTCCTTTGCTCCAGCCAGGATAGGACCAATAGGTATATCTTAGAGGGCTGCTCAAAGGCTTTTAAGACTCCTAGTCGGTATTCACCACAGTCAGATGTAGAACATGTTTATAGACTATGTTATTATGCCAATTGAGCTAGAGGTCACCTGAGACTATGATCCTCCAGCACTCAGCCCAATAGCTTGGTCCCTCAGGGCATTTGAATATGTCTGTGAAGCTTCTATGACTTTGCCCTGGTTAAGTTGTGCTGACATCCCCAGTATTGTGTAGAAGGAAAATCTGTTTGAAAGAACTTCAAACACTTTTCCCCCTCTTTTCATGCAAGATTCAAGTTTCTCAACGATGGTGTAGTATGTGGTTATGTGAAATTGATCTCTGGCACTCAGTGATAGTTCTTGAGCACTTCTGTCATTTACTTGTTTCTTTCTAATGCTTCTGTGATGCTGAAGTGCTTGATAGTATATGGCAGTATTTTGTTGTATGTTCAAAATCTTCTCTTAAATTATGTAAATACCCTGTTAATGACTGGTGGAGGTCTGTGCATGTCTTTAAATTTACTCCTGAATCTCAGACAGCTTGACTCATTTGATGAAATGCTATAATATATTATTCCATAGAACCAACATAAATACTCTAGTGTTTGCATTTTGTTGGCGAAGTTTTCAGCTTCTTTTATGGCATCTCCTTCTTATGTCTGGTCTTTAGCAATATTTTCTAAGGGATCTAGAATCTGAGTGTATGATTCCAGAATTATACTCGTTGCTACAGCATGCACTTAGAAAGACACTTTAATACTCAATCATTGCCTAAATATGTTTTAAGAATTGCCCATCAGTAAGAAGAGGTGGCAAAAAATGTGTAGAGTAACTGAACAGTAGAAAAAAAAATCAACTGTTTCCGGGCAACAATCTACCACGCTATGTCCTACGAGATTTAAGTGAAAGAGCAGCACATGGTATGAACATAGCATATTCATCACTCTCTCAAATTTTCTGTTACAGGCCTTTATAACACCTTTACATATTGGCAGCATTGTCATAGGACTGGCCTCTGCACTCAGAAAAATCAATTTTGCAAACTTCATATAAATAGTGAAGTACTCGATCTGCAATTTCTTCACTGATATGAATTTTGAAGCTAGTAAATGTGGTAAATCGCTCACCAGGTTTTCCATCTGCTGGAGATATGTATCTTAAAACAATACTTAGCTGACCTATATGAGAAAGATCAGGAGTGTAATCCCCAGACAAACTGAAATATAAAATTATACTTGATCAAAATAGTTGATCAAACTTTATCACTTACTAAGTTCATTAACTCTTCACATATTGTTGTAGACATACACGATGGCTTGCCCTTTCCTATGTTACCATATTTTGAGATGTGACTTGCTAAAAATGTATCAAACTGAGCAACAAGTTCAAGTAAAGCCACAAAATTTCCATTTTGTGGGGACCCGAACACTTAATTTCTTCATCGAAAAGATAGTCCACGTTCAGCGATTGTTACAATGGCGGCAACGAGGCATTGCAAAACGACTTTCTAACACTGAAGTTCTTCATTAATTTGTGTTTCCAGTTCATGTGACAACATGCAATCTCTGTGAATTGAACTGCTCTCATGGTTATCAATCATATTCAAGTTGTGCCAATCACTAAATCCATCCGTAGCAAATTGAGAATTAAATGATTTAGGACAGAATCATTTGCAAACAAAACAATATAGAGAGCCGACTGATGGAGAATACAGTAGCCACTCCCTCTGTCATGGATTTTTATCTCTCAAGAGATAAAAGGAAAGGGAAGCGAGCAGAGTTGGGGACCTCATGCCACAAAGAAAGAGGTACCGGGAGCAGAGCGTGTCCTTTGGACCTGGGGTTCCTGCACAGAGAAGCTCCGAGTCCAAGGGAAGATTGATGAGAGGGACCTTCCCCCAGAGTCCACAGGGAGAGAAAGCCTTCCCCTCTAGCTGATGCCCTGATTATGTACTTCTAGCATACTAGACTGTGAGAAAATAAATTTCTCTTTGTTAAAGCCATCCACTTGTGGTACTTCTGTTCTAGCAGCACTAAATGACTAAGATACCCTCTTATAATTTTCACCACTAGCTTTGTACCCTAGAAATATATTCTGGCTATAGAACCTTGTTTGTTTACCATCCAGAAATTTTCAACACAGATTTTCAAATATGGTCCACTGCGATGTTGACAATCACTTGGTCCTCTTTCGATCCAATAATTTACATTATTAGAAGAGAAATTATTCCACAAGCAGAATTTGTATTTCTGTTATTTATGGGGTCTGCAGATGTAACAATTTCATATTCCAAAATAGTTTCACTTTCTACACCATTGCTAATTTTTTTACGACGGCAAGAAATGGATGTTAGGTTCGTATTGCTGGTAGTAATTTCAGGACAGTTATACTAGAACAACAATTTGCATGCATTAAACTCAAGCATTCAATGAAAGAAATCTTTTCTGATTTCATTACATTTTAAAAAAGGAAGTTAATTTTGGAATTGTCTTTAGGGATTCACAAATCCTTTTCTTTTTACCTTCTACAAGCTTTCATTTTTACATTCCACTTAATTGTTGCCATTTCATTTTACCTGGATGTAAAATTATGTCACTTTTAAAATTTGGTCCCACCATAGCAAATAAATTTGAATAATTGAAAATAAATAAAATTTATAAAACAAGTAAAATTTACAAAATAAAATTGACATTTGAATTTTGGACCTTAACACAAAAATTTATATTTAAAAATTAGTAAGTAAAAAAAATTGATTGGCAACATGTCGTTTAGTTCTTCAGGTCTGAGATAGTCAAGAGAAATAGTACTTATAAGCCATTTGGAAATAATCTCATTCTTTTGTCGTCAGGTGTTTGTTGGTGGACCCTTTTCAGATCTCCACAGGTGTTTTTCGTCTTGAAATAACACTTAAAAACTTGTGCACTCACTTTCCGTCCTTCGATGCTGCATCTTCACAGTGCATTGGACGACTGCTGATACCTGACGGAGGTGAGAGCGATAACAAAGAATATGATACAAACACAAGGCTATGCTCAATCTGAAGATGCTTTTTGGTTGACTTCGCACAGGACCAGATACGTCACGAATCACGCCATTACAGTGCCATCAGCACCTTCTTATGTGGTTGAGGAGAGAGAACTGAATGTGAGGTTATACCAATCAGTCTGAAATGAAAAGGAAAATACAATTACATATACAGAATTTATAAAATGGTATCAATTTCATTTAGCGCCCCACCAGTTCCCTTCCACTGTGGTGCCTGCTTTTCCTTGTGTCCTGTCTGCTTGGTATCTATGGGTCTTTGCTTTGGACAACTGGTGCCCCTGTTTTGTTGATGCCCTAAGCACTTGGTTACCTTACTTATTGGGTAATCTGTCCCTGCTTGAGATCACTTTTTAGCTGAATAACAGATTGGCTCATAAAATAAAGAATATCACCCATGAACAATGAACTTCTTTAAAAAAAAAAAGAAACTATAGGCGACCAGGAGCCCTGGTGGTGTAGTGGTTAAGAGCTCAGCTGCTAATCAAAAGGTCAGCAGTTTGAATCCAGCAGTTGTTCCTTGGAAACCCTATGGGGCAGTTCTAACTCTGTCCTGGTAGGGTCACTATGAGTCAGAATCTATTCGATGGCAAAGAGTTTTTTTATATGAGACCAAAGGGTCAAAAATTACTCTAAAGCAAAGATGAGGAGGTAAGGAGGCAGCGAAACTAGTGTACTGGAAATGGTACAACCAGAACGGAATGAATGAGAATCATGACCCATTGTGAAAATGTAACTAATATTACTGAACACTTTGTGTAAAGATTGTTAAATGGAAACCTAAACTGGCGGTGCAAACTTTCACTTTAAACACAATAAAACATTAAAAAAAAGAAAAAAGATTAGATAGGAAACTTAGGGAGCAGTGAGTTTATGCTAATGGGAGAGGAAGAATTCAGAAAAGGAGGGTGAGAATGGTTGCACAACTTGAAGAATATAATCAATGTCATTGAATTGTGCATGTAGAAATTGTTGAATTGTTGTATGTTCTGCTGTGTATATTTTCAACAACAACAAAAATAAAAAAATATGTTTTTTGAAAAAGCTTTGCAGTTCTTTCTCTGGCCTTTCTGTCCTTTTTTTGTTGTGGTCTTTCTTTTTTAATAAACCATTTTTCTTTTTTTTTTTTAATTGTACTTTAGATGAAGGTTTACAGAACAAATTAGTTTCTCATCAAATAGTGCACACATTGTTCTGGGACACAGGTTAACAACCCCACTATATATATATATATAAGGAACACTCTCTCTTCTCAACCCTGGCTTCCCTATTACCAGCTTAATAAACCATTTTTCAATATGGTCTTGCCTAAATTGTTTCTTCCGATTTTGATTGAAGACATCAATCAGGAAAATTTTTTAAAGAAAAAAAAAAATCAATTCCAAATTCACCTCCTAAACACTAGTGAATGTTTCTCCCCTCTCTGGCTCTGGTCTTTATTCATGTAGAGAAATTTTTGAATTCTGAATCTGTCACTTAGCATTTTACATAAAAAAAACTTTTCATGCTACCACATTGTGATAAAATTGTCATTTTAGAAATTGCATAATATTCCAACAAGTATTTAATTGTACCATAATTTATCAAGCCATTCCCTTTCTAGTGAACATTTAAGCTGTTCCTCTATATTTAGTTGCTCTAGAGAAAATGGCAATAAAGAACTTGGCGTATATGGATATTAGTCTTCTCTTGAATCACTTTCCTCAGGATAATTGTCTGGAAATCTGGTTAGCGGGTCAAAGGATATGAACTTTTTTTTATGACTCTTGTTAATGATTACTAAATTGCTTTCCAAAAGTTGAATAAATTTGCAAAGCCCTGCACAACTCCATGGCATGGTTGCTGAGATTTTCAGGGAAGGGCAGGCAAGACCAGAGGCTTGTTGGATTTTCCCATGACAGACAGAAGAACTGACTTCAAATGTATAGATCATATTACCTTATTTAAGAAGAAAGGCAAGAAACCTAACAACAACAGCAATGGTATTAGAACGCTGCTCAGTGATCTCACCTGCCATGCTCCAGAGCTTTCCATGCATTCTACTAATTCTCAGAATAACCCTGGGAAGTTAGACCTTATTGCCTCTCATTTTACAGATGAGGAAATGGTGGTAGGAGAGATTAAACAAGGTTATGCAGTGAGAAAGTACTGGAATGAGGCTTTGAACCCCGTGATTTACCACTGCTATACCACACTGCGTTTCAGACCATTGATTTGTAAATCAGCCCAGGATCTTGCCTAAATCATAAATTGGCTGTAAAGTTGAATATGATATAATAAATTTGGTAGGTTAAAAAAAAAAAGGTGCCCACAAATTCTCTGCTGCTGCTCCTCCCATCAGGAGGTAGCATCTATTTCCCTTCCTCTTGAATCTGGACTGGCTTTGTGACTTCTTCTGACCCATGGAGTGCAATACAAGTGATGTTGGCTAGGTCAGCCTAGTCTTCAAGAAGACCGGAAACTTTAGCTTTCACCTTCACAGAGCTGAGCCACTATGTAAAGAGGCCTAGCTCACCTGCTGAGAGACCACACAGAGAGAGAAATAACACCTGGCCAGTCCCAGCTGTTGTAGCCATCACTACTGAGGCACCAGGTTTGTGAGTGTCGCCATCTTGGATCCTCCAGCCCCAGTCAAGTCACCCAGTCACCAATACGTGGAGCAGAAACAAACCATCCCTGATGGACTAACCATCAGTTATGGCTATCTTAAGCCATTAAGTTTTGGAGTGGTTTGTTATGCAGCAATAGATAACCGAAGCAATAGGTTTTATTTTGGCAAATGGCAAATGCAGGAAGACTACCCCTTGGTTGATGCCTTCACTCTTCCCTAACCCTAACAAAGCTGGCTGCTGACTAAAAGGTCAGAGGTTCAAACTTACCCAGTGACTTCTCAGAAGAAAGACCTGGTGATTTGCTCCTGTAAAGATTCCAGCCTAGGAAATCCTATGGGGCAGTTCCGTTCTGTCCTACAGGATCATTATGTGTCAGAATCTACCCAACGGCACGCAACAACATCCCCACCTCGTTCTTACCTCTGTCACAGCACCGAACTGTTGAACACCTTTGCTAGGTACATGTCTGTCTCCTCTATCAAACTGGGTACAAATCACCTTGGTAACCACAACGCCTCGTACTAGGCCTGGCCCAGAATAGTGATTCAATGAACATTTGTTGAATTCTTCATGATTTGCCCTTGATTGATTTATGAAAGCACATGAAATAGAATAATAGCTTTTCCTTATTGTGCTCAGCATTGTGCAAAGTGCTTTATATGGATTATCTGATTTAATCTTCACAATAACCCCATGAAGTAGGTTCTATTATTATCCTCATTTTACAGCTGAAGAAACTGAGAGGCTAAGTAACTTGCCCAAGGTGACACTGCTGGTAAGTGGGGCAGCGCAGATCCAAGCAGGAGCAGTCTGATGTCAGACGTTGAATTTAGCAAAGAGAAAATTTTTTTATTATAAAATATTTCAACTATACAAATAAGTATAAAGACTAGTATGGCAAAACCTATGTCCCCAAAGTCTTAACTTTTTATATTTGCTTCAAATATTTTCAATGTTTTTAAAGAAATAAAATATTATAGATTCAGTTGAGGTCCCTTGTCTACCCTCTCAATTCTAGATATCTTTTTCCTCCCTTTATCCCTCATCCCTGACCCTGAGATAACTACCATGCTGAATTTGGTGTTTATAAACCCATGTTTGTTTTTATGTTTTTCAACAAAAATTGCATTCAAAAGCAACATAAAGTATTGTGTATGTTTTAAATCTTTACATAAAAGGAATCATACTGTTTGCACACTTCTGTACCCAGTCTCACTAAATAAGTACATTTTTGAGATTCATCGTGTTGATATATGTAGCTTTTTACTGCCATATAGTACTCCATTGCTTCCCAAGAAACATGTGGTGGTGACCTACTGATGGACACTAAGTTGTTTCCATTTTTTGCTCTTATCACTGTGGTGAAATGAGTTCCTTTATGTGGCCTTTTGCCTTGGTTCTTTGGGAAAACAGCTTGAGAGATTTTCCCCAAAGCCCTGAGGAGTTACCTTTGTCCTAGTTTTCTACCCCAAAGAACTTGTTACTTTTGTCCAGGTTGATTTACATTTCCTGGGTAAGCTGTAAATAAATTGGTTTTGATACTTTTTGAATGGTCCTGGACTGCAGCCTGTCCTGTGATTGGTATGCACCTTGCAGGGATTGGTCAATGGACTATAAAATGACGTGATTATAGTCTAGTATGCAAATGAAGTGTATGTGGCTTACTGAGAGAGGATTGGTCAGTTTGTGCACCCCTCTCTAGGAGTGGCCATGCCTTGAAACTGACAACGAGTTATGTATTTAAGCAGCTAGCCCCACAGAGGTTTTTCAGACAGAAAGAAACAAGAGGAGATACAGCAGAAAGACACAAAAGGAAGAAACAAGGGAGAAGAAGCAGCGAGAGAGAGAGGAAGCAAGGAACCTCCTAAAAGAGCTGTAATGTGGGTCAAGGGCTGTAATGCTGAAGACAGCAAGAGGCCCAGAAGGTGTCCAGTGGGAGAGCCAGGAGCAACAGGCCCAGAAGACACCCTGAGTCACAGTCAGTGGTGACAGAGAGCAAGGCCAACAGGAGCCTGTCCTGGGGGGGGTTGAGAGGAGCCTGTCCTCTAGGGGCTGAGAGGATGCCTGCATGGTCAAGAAGAACTGAGAAAGCTGTCCTGCACTGAAGAAGGGAGACTTTGCCTACACGCTTCCCGATCCTGTGATGTAGTTTGTTAATCCTGATCCTGAGTTGTACCCTGTTCCTTAATAAACCATTTAACTGTAAATATGGTCTGTGAGTTCTGTGTGGCCATTGCAATGGATTATTAAACCCAGAAGAGAAGTAGAGAGTGCCGTGGGTGGGATGGCTGGTGTCAGAAGAAGTTTGGAGAGTGGAGGTATGTCTGACCTCCACCTCACAGGGATCAGCCTTGAGCTGGTGTTGATTTGCATTACCATCCCAGAAGTTGGACAGGTTCAGGTGACACTATTTACTACCCTTTTACAATTATAAACAGTTGTATATTTATGTCTCCTCAGGCAGAGATGCAAAAGTTTCCACACAGGAATGAAATTGTTGGATTATAGAATATGTACATACTTAACTGTGCTAGATTTTACTAAATTTCTGTGCAAAGTGGTTGTTATGGGTTGAATTGTGCCCTTCCAAAAGATAATGTTGAATTTTTCAGCCCCCAGCACCTGTGAATGTGACCTTATTTGGAAATAGGGCCACTGCAGATGTAATTAGTTAAGATGAGGTTATTTGATGGGCTCTAATCTCTTTATGACTGGTGTCCTGATAAGAAGAGAAGAGAGGAGACATGGGAAAGATGGCCAAGTAAAGACTCAGGCAGAAATGGGAGTTATGTTGCCACAAACCAAGGAATGCCTGGGGTTATTAGAAACTGGGAGCAAAAGGAAGAACTTCTCCTACAGCCTTTGGAAAGAGCATGGCCCTACGAACACCCTGAATTCAGACTTCTAGCCTCCAGAACTGAGACAATAAATTTCCAATGTTTTAAACCACTGAGTTGCAGTACTTTTGTTACTACAGCCCCAGGAAACAAATACAGTGGTTGTACTAATTTACACTCCTAGAGCCCACTTTCTTAAACAGTCTTTACTAGTGCTGATAACAGTTCCACGGTTATCACCAAACAAGTATTTTTAAGTACCTGTGGGGAGCAAGGCAATAGTTTAGGTTTTGGTAGCCATTCCAGCGTGGTTCACGGAACTCAGAGAGGGTGGTTGGTTGGTTGGTTGTGCCATGATAGACATTACTAGCTCTATTGGAGCTCACTTCCAAGTGCAGAAATGCTATGGAGGGATGTGCGGGTTGAGCCCCGCATAAGGGCATCCAGCCGAAGGGCAAGTAGGGCTAAACTCCAGGCTGCACTATAGCACTGCTCTCACCATGGAGCCTAGCACAAAGCTGTGTCTGCCTGGGGTAAGGGACACGTGTGGCTTAATTTGTACAAAGGCACTGTATGGGCTAGTGGTGATAGAATATTTTGTTTTTTTCAGTATGGCCTTGCCTAAATAGGGTGCTTTGAAAATGTTATCAGTTAAGTTAACAAGAGGTCATATGTGAGTAGGGTGGGTTCTAAGCCAATCTGTATGCATCCTATAAAAGAGATGAAACAGAAGAGACAGAGGAAGGATGCTGTTATGGCTTGAATTCTAATCTCTCAAAAATGCATACGGGCATACCTCATTTTACTGCACTTCACAGATATTGTATTTTTTACAAATTGAAGGTTTGTGGCAACCCGGCATTGAGCAAGTCTATCGGCACCATATATCCAACAGCATGTGCTCACTTCGTGTCTGTGTCACATTTTGGTAATTCTCCCAATATTTCAAACTTTTTCATTATTATTATATCTGTTACAGTTATGTGTGATCAGTGATCTCTGATGTTACTATTGTAATTGTTTTGGGGTGCTACAAACTGCACCCATATAAGACGGCAAACTGAATGATAAATGTCTGTGTTCTGACTGCTCCACCCACCAGCCATTGCCCCATCTTTGTCCCTTTTCTTGGGCCTCCCAATTCCCTGAGACACAACAATATTGAAATTAATAACTCTATAGTGCCCTCTAAGTGTTCAAGTGTAAGGAAGAGTCACACATCTAGCTTTTAAATCAAAAGCTAGAAATGATTAAGCATTTTTTAATTAAGGTATGTACTTTTTTTTTTAAGACATAATGCTACTGTACACTTAATAAACTACCAAAAAAAAAAAATTGCTGTTGAGTTGATGCTGACTCATAGTTACCCCCCAAAATTTCTGTGACTCGTTTTATTGCAATATTTGCTTTATTTTGGTGGTCTGGAACTAAACCTGCAATATTTCTGAGGTATGTCTGTATCGAAGTCCTGGTTCCGGTACCTGTGGGTATGATCCCATTAGGAAATAGGTTTTTTCTTTTGTTATGGTAATGAGGCCAAACCAGTACAAGGTGGATTCTAAACCTAATCACTTTTAAGTTATAAAAAAACCAAAATAGACCCAGAGACACATACACTGGGAAGAAAGACACTAAGTAAGTATCGTCTACAAACTAAGAAACATCAAGGAACCAAAGAATGCTCAGGGCTACTGATACTCATATATGCATGTGAAAGCTGGGTAACGAATAAGGAAGACTGAAGAAGAATTGATGCCATTGAATTATGGTGTTGGTGAAGAATATTGAATATACCATGGATTGCCAGAAGAATGAACAACTAACTCTGTCTTGGAAGAACCATAGTCAGAATGGTCCTCAAAAGTGCAGATGGTGATCAGCGTCTAATCTCTAAAATCTGTAAGATACTGCAAAACCTCAATAACAAAAAGACAAACAACCCAATTAAAAAATAGGCAAAGGATATGAACAGGCATTTCACCAAAGAAGACATTCACGTGACTAACCAATACATGAGGAAATGGTCATCATTATTAGCCATTAAGAGAAATGTAAATCAAAACTACAGTGAGATACCATCCCACCCCAATAAGGCTAGTACTAATCCAAATAACACAAAATAATAAATCTTGGAGAGGTTGTGGAGAGACTGGAACACTTATACACTGCTGGTGGGAATATAAAATGGTTCAATCACTTTGGAAATCGATTTGGTGTTTCCTTTAAAAGCTAGAAATAGAAGCACCATATGATCCAGCAATCCTACTGCTTGGAATATATCCTAGAGAAATAAGAGCCTTCACACCAACAGATACATGCACACCCACATTTACTGCAGCACCAACAGCAAAAAGATGAAAACAACCTAGGTGCCCATCAACAGATGAATGGATAAATGAATTATGATATATACACACAGTGGAATACTACACAAAGATAAACAACAATGGTGAATCCAAGAAACATCTCACAACATAGATGAATCTGGAAGGCATTATGTTAAGTGAAGTTAGTCACAAAAGGACAAATATTGTATGAGACCACTATTATAAGAACTCAAGAAAAAGTTTAAACACAGAAGAAAACATTCTTTGATGGTTATGCAGGTGGGGAGGGAAGGAGAGAGGAATTTACTAACTAGATAGTACACAAGAATTTTCTTAGGCGAAAGGAAGGACAACACACAATACAGGGGAAGTCAGCACAACTGGACTAAACCAAAAGCTAAGAAGTTTCCTGAACACAACCAAACACTTCGAGGAACAGAGTAGCAGGGACTGGGCTCTGGAGACCATGGTTTCAGGGAACATATAGGCCAATTGGCATAACAAAGTTTATTAAGAAAATGTTCTGCATCCCACTTTGGTGAGTGGCGTCTGAGGTCTTAAAAGCTTGCGAGTGGCCATCTAAGATGCATCAATTGGTCCCAACCCACCTGCAGCAAAGGAGAATGAAGAATACTAAAGACACGAGGAAAATATTAGCCCAAGAGACAAAATGGCCACATAAACCAGAGACTCCATTAGCCTGAGACCAAAAGAACTTGATGGTACCTAGCTACCAGCAATGACCGCCCTGACAGGGAACACAACAGAAAGGCCCTGATGGAGCAGGAGAAAACTGTGGTGCAGAACTTAGATTCACATAAAAAGACCAGAATTAATGGTCTGACTAGGACTAGAGAAACCCTTGAAGACATGGCCCCAGACTCTCTGTTAACCCAGAACTAAAACCATTCCCAAAGCCAACCCTTCAGACAAAGATTAGACTGTACTATGAAACATGAAATAATACTTGTGAAGAGTGTGCTTTTCAGTTCAAGTAGATACACGAGACTAAGTAGGCAGGTCCTGTCCAGAGGCAGGATGAAAAAGCAGAAAGGGACAGGAGCTGGTTGAGCAGATATGGGAATCCCAGGGTGGAAAGGGGAAGTGTGCTGTCACATTATAGGGATTGCAACTAGGGTCACATAACAACACGCGTATAAATTCTTGTATGAGAAATTAACTTGAGCTGTAAACTTTCACCTAAAGCACAGTAAAAAAAAGAAAAAGAAGTGAGGATAGCTAACTTCGTCTCATGTACTTTGGACATGTTATCGGGAGGGACCAGTCCCTGGAGGACATCATGCTTGGTAAGGTAGAGGGTCAGTGAAAAAGAGGAAGACCCTCCACGAGACGGATTGACACAGCGGCTACAACAATGGGCTCAAACATAGCAACGATTGTGAGGATGGCACAGGACCAAGCAGTATTTCCTTCTGCTATACAAAAAGTTCCTATGAGTCAGAACTGACTCCACAGCACCTAACAACAACAACTGATAAGGAAGGAATTGGCTGAAACCCTGATACGAACTTTTAGCCTCCAGAACTGTGAGAACACATTTCTGTTCCTTAAAGCCACTCACCGGTGGTATTTGTGTCACAGCAGCACCAGATAACTAAGACAGATGCCCGGTGACACTGCAGCTGCAAGCTAAGGAACGTCTGTAGCTACCAGAAACAGAGGGATGGAACTGATTTTCCCACAAAATCTCAGAAAAAAAATTAATATGGTTCACATCCGGATCTTGGACTGCCAGCCTCCAGAACTGTGAAAGAATAAATATCCTTCGTTTTAAGCTGCCCGCTATGTGGTACTTTGTTGTGGCAGCCCTGGGAAACTAATACAGACTGAACAGGACATGGAGCTTTCTAAGAAACTTCCCAGTTTTTAGAATGGGTAGAGCAGAGAAGTGTTCCAGAGAAAATGGAAAGGGGGTGTGGAGGTTGAGGGACAATGGAAATTTGGGTGCAGTGTGTCAGCTCCCATAATCATGTGCACTCTGCCCTGTCACTGCTGGGTGTGGGTCACTGTAAGAATGGCGTAGTGGAGGTATCAGACCTCATCATCTAACTTCACGAGGGGAAGGAGAACCATTATCAACACCAACAGGGCAAGGCTGATTTCTATGAGGTTGAGGTCAGGCATACCTCCTCTCTCCAAACTTCGTACCAATTCTGACACCAGCCATCCCTCCCACGGCACTCTCTACTTCTCTGCTGGGTTCTATAATTCATTGCAATGGTCACATAGAAGTCACAGACAATACTCACAATTACGGAGTTTATTAGGGAAGTAACAGGTTACAGTTCAGGATCAGGGATAACTCAGGATACAGTTCTTCTATCAGGGCAGCTTCTTCTCAGCCATCCCTGCAGGTGAGCCTCTCTCTAGCCCTCAGCCTCTGCCCTGCTCAGGCAAGTGTTACAAAGGTCTTCAGCTCCACTGATAAGTGCCTGGAGGCACCCCACTCTGCTAGCAAGCCTCCGGCCCGAAGGCACTCAGCTTTCTTGCTCTGCGGGCTGGGACGTCTACCGCATCATCTCCTGGTTATGTAGACTCTGCTGCCGCTGTTTCTCTGCCGCTACTTGCCACCGTTTCTTGCCATCTCTGGTGTTACAGCTCCCTCACTGTTTGTCTCCTGGGTCTAGGAGGGTCTCAGCACAGGAATCTTGGATTCAAAGGATGTACTTTGCTCCCATCTCTTCTTCTTGGTGATAGTCAGGTCCCTCTCTGCTCTGAGATGGTTCTTTTTCAAGCCCACTGGTATGGAAAAACTGACCAAATCCCTTCATTAGGGTTCCATATACTTTATTTGCATGACCCCACCTCCACAAGGGTGCCATGCACCTTATTTGTATTGTTAGCAGGTTGTCCAATCCCCTTGGTGGGCCACAAGCACCTTATTTGCATGGCCCCACCCAATCTTTTGGTGTGAGTTACAAGACCATGGCTAGAAGGGCCATATTCAGTAATTCACTACACCACAGTCACCTCAGCCAATTGTCTCATTCCAGGGAAGTTCCTATAGCTACTTGACACTTCCGGATGTCACTGTTTCAGACCACCCCCGGCTGCAGTGTGTGCAGAATGGTGTGCTCAATAAACACTGCATGGCTGGATTATAAACCTCGCCCAGAAAGGGCCCCTGCAGTTCCCTTATAAAGTTCAAGCATGTCAAATATCCACACACAGGCAGCCAGCACGGACAGGTGGTCTTCGGAAAGGACCCCAACAGCTGACTCTGAAGGGAATAAAATGAGGTTAGATTACAGCCTCTGATGATTTAATTGCTTCTCTACAGTCATGAGCTTTGCTGTGGTTTAAGGTGCTAAACTGGCCTTGGGTTAGCACTGCCTGATGGAGTTTACAGAGTTTTCCAGTCCCACTTCCACACTGAACTGCCTTTGGAAGAAGCTGGGAGGAGTGGAGGGGTTCCGAGAAATGTCCAACAAACCCCTGCCAGCCATCCACTGAATGGAATTGAAGACTTAAGATCTTAAATGCACAGCTGAAACATTCCCAAGATGCACTTCGTGGTGATGGTGTCAGAACCTGGACGCTGCCTGTTATAGATTGAATTCTGTCCCCCCAAAATGTGTTGTAAATCCTAACCCCTATACCTGTGGATGTAATCCCATTGGGTACAGGGTATTCTCCATTATGTTAATGAGGCTTTATCAGTGTAGGGTGTGTTTCGAGGCAATCACTTTGCCATAGAAGAAGCAGATTTGCCACAGAAGCAAGGAAGCACAAATGGGGAAAAACTGCTGCCACATGGAGATTACCAAGGAACCGAGGGAGAGAAGCAGAAAGAGAGAAGGACTTTCTCCCAGAGTGGACAGACAGTACCTTCCTCTAGAGCTGGTGCCCTGAATTAGGACTTTTAGCCTCCTAAACTGTGAGGAAACAAGTTTCTGTTCACTAAAGTCATCCACTTGTAGTATTTCTGTTACAGTAGCACTAGCAAACTAAGATAGGGCCTATTTGTGTACACGTATGCAAGCCACTTGGATGGGGACTTTGCCTGAGAAGCTGTGGCACCTTGGGACTCTCAGGGCAGGGAAAAGTCCCCTTTAATCACCTGCTGGATGACTTCACATTCCCTTAATTTTTTTTTCCATGTGTGTCTTGAGCCGGTCACTTAACAGCGCTGAGCCTCAGTTTCCCATCTGAGGAGTGAGGATATTCATAGGATTTACAGAGTTGTTTTGTGGTGTCAGTACCATAATCCATAATACACAGCACAGAGGAAGGACCCTATGTCAAACCCAGGCAGTCTGACCCCAGAGCCTGTGCTTGTAACCACTTTGCAGTAAAGAATATATTGATGCAGAAAGTGAGGTGGCAACTTATGTCATTTATAATGACAAAAACCTACCTGTTGGGGTGCCTGTGCCTTCTTTATTAACCAGTGCCAACGACAAGGTGGGTGTGGTTACCATAATGGACAGCAGAGTCTAAGAAGTAATCAGAAATAACCTGACTCACTTAGACCTATGGTGTTGGCTAGTTGGTCATGGTGTCCCTAGGAGTGAAATAGATAGGAAGTCTACTAAATATTTACTTGATCTGCATAAGTGGAAGAGTAGTCTAACTGGAATCACCAAATCAGAGAGCCACAGCCCTTCAATCAATTCCCAGACAAGAGCCAGTTTACAGACCCACAACTCCTTGAATGAAAGGGAGACTGGGTCCCCTTGAGGAAGGGCCTCACTACACTGCCCAAAATTTATACTGTTAATCTTTCTCCTAGCCTTGCCCAAAGGGATCTACAGTCTTTTGTCAGGGTTACTGTTCATTGGGGAAAAGGAAATGACCAGACTTTTCAGGGGTTACTAGGCACTGACTCTGAATTGACATTTATCTCAGGAGACTCACTGTGGTCCACCAGTCATGGTAGGGACATATGGAAGTCGGGTGAACAATGGAGTTTTAGCTCAGGTCTGTCTTACAGTGGGTCCAGTAGTTCCCCGAATCCCTTCTGTAGTGACTCCCCCAGTTCCAGAATGCATAATAGGAATAGACGTACTCAGCACCTGGCAGAATCCTGACATGGTGCCTGGTCCAACCACAGCTTCTCTCCCTGGAGAGAATTAGAGAAGGCTACTTGGTGGGTGGGCATGGAGTCAGCCAGGGCTGTGAGTTACAAGATTTAAATGAACAACAACAACAGGTTTGGATCTGACCATTTCCACCTAACAGTGAGGCCAGCTATTGATTAGATAGGATTGCGTATCCTCTCCCTCGAACGGACACTGCTCACTTCTCCCTTTTTGGGTGTCTCTTTTGGTGCTTTCATTGTTGTCCTTCTCCTGACTGACATATTCCTTATTTACATGTAGTGCTACCCTCTGCCTTACTCTATTCATTGGACTTTCAATTTTTTTTTTAGGTCAGGATTAGGGAATCTGAAAAAAGCTATCCATAACTATCTCTGCAGAAAAATGTCAGATTTACAAAACCATGCAATGAATTTCAGGGGGTTTGTGGACCTCCTTGAAGCTGTTTCACGCACCCTGGGTTAAAATTCCGGCCTTAAGCTGACCTTGTCCATCTCTGCACAGGTCCATTTTGAGCTGATGTTAAAGTCTAACAATGTAATCTTATTTTCCTCATGGCCAAATTCTTAGGCTCACCTTCCATCCTCACTTCCTTTCAATGGATCATATCTTACACTAGGGCTATCCCTTGGACCTGCTGGCTGACCTGACCTGCCCTGCCCTGGTGGCCACTTCGGTAATCATAGCCACTGGGTTAATCTCTGATCGTGATTATAGTTAAGCCTGTATTCTCACTTTGCCCACTCTGATTTGTATTTTGCACTTTCCCTTGTATTCCAGTTGCTCCACACCTACTTTTTTCTCCCTCATTCCTTTTCTCCTGGCAGGTATTGTTCATGCCTCCACACCTAGGATCTGAGGTATTGTTTTCATTCATTCCTGGCTCCTCTGTCCCTTCTTCTCATAACCACATTCAAAGCTCAATCTCCCTCTTTCTTCTACTTCCTCCTTTCCCCATATTTTCCTACCAAGGCATCTAGGACTTAACTCCCTGGACATCGTTTCCTCATTTTCTTCCCTGTAGACATGTCCTACCTCCACCATTGCCAGGACATTGTCTTTCTTTAAAGTATCTCCTTTTTACATAATTTTCAATACATACTTGTAACTCCCACCCAGACAGCTCCTCTGAGCTCCACACTTGCATATCCAACTGAATTATCATTTGCACTTGGATATCACCAAACCAGTTTAAACAGTTCCAAAACAAAACTACGATTCACTGTTCCTCTGCCCCTACCTTCTGCCATCTCAGTAAACTGGGCCCTAGTCCATGCAGTAACTCAAGCCAGAAGCATCCTGGTTCATTGTTCCCCTTTCTATACCCTCAACAACATCAGCAAGTCTTGTCTCTACTACTTCCAAAACACAACTTGAGTGCCAAGCAGTCTCTTCATCTCCACTGCCACCACCCTTAGTTAGGGCCAGCATCATTTCTCACCTGGGCCACTGCAACAGCCTTCTAACTGGTCTGCCTGCTTCTACACTTGTCTCCCTCTAATCCATTCTCCACACAGCAGCTACAACTCGCTTTTAAAAACAAATTATCTCGTGTCACTCTCTATTTAACCCTTTTAATGGCTTCCCCTTCATTTACTAAACAAAATATTCCTGAGTGTCCTCTATGTAAAAAAAAAAAAACCCGTTGCCATCGAGTCAATTCTGACTCATAGTGACCCTATAGGACAGAGTAGAGCTGCCCCATAGAGTTTCCAAGGAGCACCTGGTGGATTCTAACTGCCGACCTTTTGATTAGCGCTGTAGTTCTTAACCACTACCCCACCAGGGTTTCCACACCAACCAAAAAAAAACAAAACAAACTCAAACCCATTGCTGCTGATTCCAACTCATAGCAACCCTAGAGGACAGCATAGAACTGCTCCATAGGGTTTCCAAGGAGTGGCTGGTAGACTCCAACTGCTGACCTTTTTGTTAGCAGCCAAGGTCTTAACCACTGCCCCACCAGGGCTCCCCTCTAAGTACTAAAAAAAAAAAATAATCCCTACCTCAGGAAATAAGTGAAATATATAGCATGTACATAGCGATAAGGGCTGGGGAGAAAAGCTGTGTGTTGCCTGTGTGCCCACATGCGTGCACTAATGATGTTAAACAGGGAGTACAGGGAAGGCTTCACTGGAACCGAATAGATAACCATTGAGCAAAAGACTTGAAAGAGGCGAAGGAATGAGTCATGCAGACCTCTGTGGAAGAATACTCCAGGCTGAGGGAACAGCAAGTGCAAAGGACCTGAGGCAGAAGCATGCCTGGCTTTGGGACTGAGCAGAGTAGAATAAAATCCAAGCTTTGCTATGGTGACCCAGTTCCCCCGTGCCCCCCCACAAAGAAAACAAAGCAAGACTCCCTGTATGTCTTCAATCCTCTTTCCCAGCACTACCCTGGCTCTCACTATATTAAAGCAACCCGGGTCTTATAGTTCACCAGAAGCTGTTTCCTACTTTTGCCTGTGTTGCTGCCTCTGTGGGGGATATTCCCCCCAGCCCTTATTCCCATATTCAATTTGCAAGACTGGCTCCTGCTCATCCAGTAGGTATCAGTTTGAATTTGACTTCAGGCTTTTCCTGATCGCAGCACCTAAAATAGGTCTCTTGTTATTTCTTCCCTACCTCTGCTTTCTACTTGTTTCCTTCATGACACTTAACACACCTTGCAACTGGGATCTATCTACCTATCTAACACTCAATAGGTAAATGGTTTCTCATTGCCATATTAATTTGCATTTGATCACTACTGAAGATTACGCACTTTCCCAAATAATGGTTAGCTATTAGCATGACCTATTTCCTACATTTTGCCCAAACAAATATTAATTTCATGTCCTTATGTTTTAGGGCTGAAAGCAGGATTGGCCAGCGCAACACGACCGTCTTCACTTCTCTGGGCGGTGATTTATTTTTCCCAAATTCCCTGGCGGAATCAGTGAGTCATGGTGATTGAGCCCCTCTTCTCAGGAATCACCCCCAAACCCAACCCTTTAGAGGACAGTGTTTCACTTCGACACCACCGGCTTGTGAAAATGGGCAAGAAAAGGGCATCTGAGTGGTACCAGGTATCATCATTATAACTAATGCTATTACTGAGCATTAATGATCACTCAATTATGCATTACAATGTAAATAGGCATTACAATCCTGGAGCTGCTAGTCCGGGATTACGAAAAAACTGAAAACCCCGAAGCAAGGAGAGGCCTGCCCTTCACCCGCCCCCGGCCTTTTCCAGAGGGCGCTCCGTTTCCAGGCAGGCAGCGGTCCAACTGACCCCTCGAGAGTGTCCAGAGCCGGGGCGGGATTAGGAAGAGGTTTGCTTCCTGCAGGAAACCCACTCCGGGCCTGCGAGGCACAGTACCCAGACTCCGCCGGGTACTAAGACTCCGGCGAAGACCCCCACTCCCGAGCCCTGCCGAGATTACAGCTCATCTCGCGAGAGCACGAGCAAGGCCCGGCTCCGGTCGGCGGCGACGGCGCTGGCGGCGGGATGTTCGGGGCAGTCCAGACCGCGCCCCCTCTGGCGCAGCTGGGAGGGGAGTGACCGCGGCGCGGCGGTTAGCAGCAGGCGGCGCGCACGCGCAGGTGAGCGGGGCCGGGCGCGGGGGCACGAGGGCGGGGGCGGGGCTTTGCGTCTCGCCGCGGGCACGTCGCTGCGCGTCCTCAGTATTTAATGTCTCTGTGTTCCACCGGCCGGGGCGAGCACGTGGGGGAGCCGCCGGGCGCTGCGCTGCGGGGCCCGGGGCGGCGGCGGCGGCGCGAGGACTCTGCGTCCCGACGATCGCCAAGGAGCTGGTAAATTGGGGCGGCCGGGGGCAGCTGCTCCGGGGACCACTTGCCGGGACGCGGCGGGCGACTCCGTTGGGTGATGGGAAGGAAGCCTGAGGTGCAGGTGCAGGGTGCGACGCGCGCTCTAGGTGCCCCTTGGGCAGTAGGTTCCCGACGCCGAGCGTGTGCGCATCGGCTCCGGGCCGCCGCCCGCTGTCAAGCAGGCCGTTCCTTTCCCTTTGCTCGCCTGTGCGCCCCTTGGTCCTACCCCACCGGGGTTGTCTGCCCGTGGGCACCCGCTGACGGATCGGGTGTGCGTAGCTTAGGGCGGCGCTCGCAGCCGCGCCGTTCCTCGCACCCGTGTCACCATCCTCAGGGGTGGGGGCGAGGACGCGACGCCTGGGGCGCTCCACTGCAGCTTAACTTTCCCAGAGCGCGCACGCCCTCCTGTGAAACAGACCGGCGCGTCCCACCCAAGGTCGCCCAACCCCACACGCGTTTACTTTTCAAAGGTCGTGTGTACCCAGTCAGTCCCGAGAGGAGGCGGCTGCGCCGGGCGGGCTGTGGGCAGGACCAGGTACCAAGTAGGGCGTGGAGGTCCCCCTGGCCCCGCCTGGCCCTCTGTCCACTTCCTGAGGGACTGATTGGGGTTGAATTGGTAACTTAAGGAACCTCAGCCAACTTCTGGGCCCCTTGGCGCGCCCTGGATTCCCCGCACAGTAGGCCCGGCGCCGGCGGTGAACCCGAGCAGGTAGCCCAGTTCTCGGGAGTAATATGCGGTGAACAAGTGGAAAGGGCTCGGTCTGCACAACCGGGAAGATGGGCTGTGGGAGACCGATTGTGAGCAGAACGCTTTTCGGGCGGAGGGACCGTTTGAACCGAGTCAGGGTAGGCAGGTCGAAGGCATGGGTGTCTCTCGAGAGGATAGCATTCGCAGCCCCTTTAAGCATGTCCGGAGAGATGGAGGCTGTCCAGCCCCGTGTGCCCGCAGACTTAACGCCCGGGGGCCCGCCCGTCACGTGTCGCGCCCCGCTGCCACCCCCACCTCCGCCTCAGGCCTGCGGTCTGGAGGGACCTTGCTGGTTTCGGGGTGATGGGTTAAAATGTGCGTGGAGAGGCGGTGGGCTGGACGCCTCGGGGAGGGCTTTCCTGTGTTTTAGTTTTTGCCCTGGCTTATGGTTCCTGCCATTTCCCTATCCCTGGCATGGGAGGTGGCCGGTGCAGAACCGACTCGAGACTGGATGGACGCCCTGAGCGATTCGGGATCTTTCTTCCTCAGAGAGATGCCCAGGGTGGCAGGCGCCTTCCTGCCCATCGTCCTCCGCTAACAGGAACCCGGTGGACTTCGCGGCAGGTGCGAGTGGAGGCCTCTCAAGCGGAGTGGGGTGTACTTAGAGGGCAATTAGTTAATAGCTAGATTAAACGCGAGAGCTCTGGTGGTGCAATGGTTAAAACACTCGGCTGCCAACCGAAAGGTTAGTGGTTCAAACCCACCAGCCGCTCTATGGGAGAAAGATGTGGCAGTCTGCTACCGTAAAGATTACAGCCTTGGAAACCCCGTGGAACAGTTCTTCTCTGTCCTATAGGCCCTCTAGGAGTCGGAATCGACTCGACAATAGGTTTTGGAGATCAAACTTACTATCTTTCCCCTACTCAAGTGCAGGCTACTTGGTGTTTAAATTTCTCCCCTGCTGTGAAATCTGGGTTGCTGAACCTGGTACAGTCTTAGCTGTAGGTTTGCTACTCCCCCCTGATGTTGCAATTCTGATCAAGGAGCACATTCACAAAAAAAACTATTAATTCTGGCAACTAATAACCTTTTTTTCATGCTCTTGTAACTGCTAAATCCTTCCTAAATTAGTAGCTTTTTTTTTTAAACTCATAACTTTATTTAGAAGGCAAAGCTTGGAACTCTTAGTAAGCACCACCCATCCACTTTCCTCTTAAAGGTACAGAGCATCTTTAAAGTGAAGAAGGGGGAGCCTGACTTGATCATTATCGGATTCCTCTGTTTTTGGCATTCACGTGGCTGGTCTGCTGATTACTTAACACTCCTGAGCACTGGAGCTTTTTGACTTGTTTTTGAACCTTTTCTCTTTCACTTCCAACTAGTTTTATGGGTTCTGGGTAATAAGTCCTGGATATAGTCTCCATGAAATGTGGCCCTAGGCTAAAGGGGGTCCTCTGGATCCTAAAGGTATGCAAATCAGGAATTTGCAGGTATCTGATCCAAGCCAGTGAGACAGGGGTCTAATGGATTTGACTCTGGCTGGAGTCCCTTGTGTGAATGTCACAAGGTTTTTTGGAAATACATTCATACTTGACCACTACAGGGTGACAGTGGAAATAAGTGAGTGCATACGTGAGCTGCCCAGGTCCCTACAAAGTTGTTGTCTCCGGTATAAGGTTGCCGTGCCATCAATATTTTAAAGCGATTTGTCTTGCTACCTGGTAATCCAAATTGTTTTTGGGCTTTGGACCCAGACAAGATCATAGCCGTAGTTTGTAGGGGAAGACTAGTTTTAGCTTTCACAGTGTTCCCCTTCCCTGCTCTAATAAATTGAGATAACATTTTCGAGACTCGTGGCTATGCCTAGTGTATGGTTAGTACTCCAGCATTGTTTTCTTCCCCCTAATGAATCTCTAACTAAGACTGACTGTACTTAAAGTTTCTTGTGAATCACTTGGGTGATTTGAATTTTATTAAAAGCACCCTCTGTCCCAGCCTCTGGCCTAGGAACTTGGTTGGAAGGAAAAGGAAAACCAATTGGTTTCCCAACGCTTTGCTAGTTAGACTTCTGGCTTAAGCTTGCAGCAACAAGAGTCAGTCACGTTGCTTGCATTTCAGGGCTCTGAGGCTCATGTAGCCTGTGTACCTGGAGCAGTTGTTTCAGGTGTGAGTTAATCCCTTTAGCTGATCACTGGAAGTGTGTTTTCCTCTATTACAGGGAGGTGGTTTGTTCTATGAGCCACTTGTCCCATTGAAATCATCTCAGACTGAGAGTTGCTAATTTCTGTAGAGGTCTTGAAGGAGCCCTGATGGCTCTCTGGTTAAGCACTCAGCTGTTAACCGAAAGGTTGACAGTTCAAACCCGCCACCTGTTTCACAGGAGAAAGAGGTGGCAGTCTGCTTCTGTAAAGATTTATAGCTTTATATTGTTATACAGGTAGGTGTAGGTGTGTACATAGGTAAGAACAGATAGAAATATCTCTAAGTACATGTAAATATAAATATGTGGGTACAGGCACATATCTTCATTGAAGACACAAACATGGATATTCCACAGATGTAACTAAACAGCTTCCAAGATTGGTTTTCAAGGTTTGAAAGTTTAGGACCATAGTGTCATGGGACAGCTCAGTCAGTTGGCATACTGTAGTTCACAAAAATCAAGATCGGCATCCAAGGGAAGTGTAGCATCTTGGATCTTAAAAGCTTGCAAGCAGCAATCTAAGGCACAACTGTGGGTCTCTATCCTCAGGAGTAAAATAATAAGAAGGTATCCAAAAACTGAGAAGAAACAAGTCTACACAAGCCATAACCTCTTCTACCCTGAGACAAGAAGAACTACATGGTGCCCAGCTACCATCATTGACTGTTCTGACTGGGGCCACAATTGATGGTCCTGGATAGCACAGGAAAAAAATGTGGAGCAGAACTCAAATTCTTGTTTAAAAAAAAAAAACCAAACTGCAACGGTAGAGAACAAAGGACTTACTGAGACTATCTCCCTGAGACACTCTTTAAACCTAGAACTGAGCCTATCTCCTGAGATTACCTTTTAGCAAAATAGCAGAGTGGCACACAAAGGATATTACCCATAAGATCAGACCATCGGTATGAGACCAAAAGGTCAACAATTACTCAAAAGCAGAGATGAGAACGTAAAGGGTCAGGGAAACCACAGAACTGGAAGGGGAACAAACAACACAAAGAGAATGTTGATACATTGTGATAAATGTAACTTATGTTACTGAACAGTTTGTGTGGAAATTGTCAGATGGGAGCCTAACTTGCTGTGTAAACTTTCACTAAAAACTCAATAAAATATTATTAAAAAAAAAAAAATTATAGCCTTGGAAACTCTATGGGGCAGTTCCAGTCTGTCCTGTAGGGTCACTGTGGGTCATAATCAACTGCTCAGCACCTGGTAGAGTGGTCTTAGAGTCCCCGGCTGGTATAGATAGTTACTGTGCTCTGCTGCTGACAGAACGGCTGGAGGTTCAAGTCCACCCAGAGGCTCCCGTCTGCAGCTGAAAAATCAGCCATTAAAAACCCTGTGAAGTACAGTTCTACTCTGACACACGTGGGGCCGCCATGAGTTGCAGTTGACTCCGTGGCAACTGGTTTTAAGTTTAATCCTAAACTTTGCTTCCTGGGACAAGTTTCTTCCCCACCTTTCCCGAGTATGATACCTCGCATAGGTTCCACTTTTATGATCACTTAGCATTGAGTAGCCGGTGAATGTGGCACCCTGCTGAGTGAACTTGATGCCACCTGCTGGCCTTGGTACTTAACTTTAAACTTGGGCAAAAGGAAATGAGATCAGTGAGAAAGTTTTGAGCAGGACAGGGTCTGGCTAGAGAAGTAGCTTGGTGGGAACATGGGAACTGAAATTTAGGGGCGGCCCTCTTCCTTGACAGCTACTGTGCTGGGTGAGTTACAAGCAAACACCCCCCTAATCCTTTTAATCCTTACACCTCTGAGTACGATTGAGGAGAGTGAAGCTGGAGGTCGTTCCGGATTGTTTCAGTGCTTGTATTTTTATGAGTTTTGGTCTTAAACTAGATAACTCTGGCAGGCGTTTGTGAGGAGCACCAAAGGAGTATTCTTAAACCTACGGGCTTTTCTCCTAATTTTCCTTCTCCCTCTTTCTAAGCAGATCCTTAAAATAAAGGAGAAGAGTGTATTATCATTCAGCATTCTTTGACTGGTTTTCCAGTAATAAGTAGCTTTCAAGGTGTCCTTTTCCTTAACTTTCTCCTGCTAAGAGAGGAACCATCTTCATCCTGTCCAGGCCCTCGCCGTCTGGACATTTCTGCAGCTCAGTTTGATAGTTTGCAGGAGCCAGTGGTAAACATTCTGTTCCCCATCCTGAAATGCTGGCTGGGCTCACTTAGTCCTGTGTCACTGAGGCTCCTTTGCACATAAGAACAAAATAGGGCCCCTGAGGTGAGTTCTCGAAGCACGGGTATGCAGAGCTCAGGGCAGACGAGGGTTCCTTGACCGTTGAGTTTGGCTGGGAAGAGCCTCAGATTGGGGAATGACTTTTGGTGCAGCGTCAGGGCTGAAACCTGCCTGAGATTCTAGGCAGGTCCCTCCCCTCAGAGTCCTCAATTTTCTCAACTGGGAAAAGAGGGCTGGTTAACACCAAAAGTATTCAGATCCTGCTCCTGGGAGCCCTGGAGTAGCAAGGTACCTCAGGAGAGCTGGGACGGTGGGAGTGCCTAATTTAGGGCTCTGGAGGAGGGAGGGGTGTGCTTCAGAGCCTGGTTCAAAGGCAGTACAAGTCAAAGACATTAAAAAAAAAAAAACCGATCCGCTGGTTTAGGTGCATCTCACGTTCTCTTAGTTTTAAGGAGCTACTGTTCTAAATATTTTTATTATTTGTTGTTTGAGATACCTCCCTTCTCATCTCCATGTGTGGCTAATGAAATAAAAAAATTTAACAGTAAATAAAATTTAAAAATTAGTTCCTTGTGGATTTAGCCACAGTTCAAGTGCTCAGTTGCCTCATGTGGCTAGAGGCTGCCAGCCTGAATGGCACAGGTCTGGAATATTCCCATCATTTCAGAAAGTTCTGTAGGATGGCACTGGTCTAAAGAGTGTTCTTTGCTCAACTCTAAAAGCTTAATCACTTCAGCTTGTAAATCTCTTAAAGCATCCCATGTTTGGGCTGAGTCCTCCATAGTCCAGCAGCTTTGGTGACAGATTATTTATGTATTGGCTGTCTCTGTGTCAAGCTAAGAAGCAAGTGCTCATCTGCCAGTTGGGAAGGAGTGATCAGTTATGTGTCAGCTTGAGAGAGAAGTTGAGCACAGCACCTGTGGGTAGGAGGGGAAGCAGAAGAGCCGGGCATGGTTAATGTGCTGTGCTCTAATGGAAAAGCTGGAGGTTCAAGTCCACCCAGAGGTGCCTTGGAAGAAAGGCCTGGTGATCTAGGTGTGAAAAATCTTTACCAGTGAAATAGCAGAGTGGGACACAAACTCTTGGAAAGCCGTTTGGTTTGAGAGCCTGTTTATTATCACAAAGTTGTTGCTGGTTCTCCAAGGCCATACCTTGCCATCCTTGGTCTTCAAATGTCAGATGTCACCTGAGCTGCTACTCAGTCCTTCACATACTGATGACTTTCTTCTGTAGGATCCCAGTGTGGGTCCTCTGCCAAGCCAGGGTACCGATGGTTTACGAACAAGCGCCGTTATTTTCTTTCTGCTCTCTCCGGTCCATCTAAGTGTTTACCCACTCAGGAGGCCTGTTTTTACAGAGGTGTTGGAGGAGACTTGGGCCTCAGGGGAGTGGTCCTACAGTGCTGCTGTGGGACAGCTCTGGTTTGACGTCCACAGGCTCCTCTCTTCTAGTTCTGGCTGTTCTTTGTTTGAGCCCTGCTAGACTGACTCAGGGCATATCACAGAATATCACTCTTTTCTCGGAGTCAGCATTCCCATTGCCGTGAGTCGGTTCCAACTCATGGCTACCCCATGTGTTACAGCGTAAACTGCTCCGTAGGGTTTTCTTGGCTGTACTTTTTATGGAAGCAAATCACCAGGGCTTTCTTCCATGAAGCTGCCAAGTGGGTTTGAACCACCAACTTTTAGGTTAGCAGCTGATTGTAAACTGCTTATGCCACCCAGGGACCTATATTGAGTGCCTGCTGTATACTTGACATCTTAGGAAGTTTTTTTTTTTCCTCCCGTCTTCAAACTATTCCATTCATTCTCTTTCTCAACCCTCCAAGGTTAAGTATCTCTAGCTTGTGACTGAGGAAGCTGAGTGCCTGAGGAGGGTGAGGTGATCCCAGGACATAACAGGTGGCTGGGCTGGGTGTAGACCTGGGTCTGCCCCTCTCATCGTGCTTAGAGGCTGTTTCTTGTTTAGTGCCCTATTATCACTTTATCCTCATCCAGAAAATGAAAACTACGATTTTAAAAGATGAAACCTTTTTTTCCCACAGACTGTGAGTCAGACCGTTAAGTGTTTTGAGCCATTTAAGCCTCATAACAGCCCTTTGGAGGGCTACTATTATCCCATTTTATAGCTGAGGAGACTCTGTACCTTGTCTTTCCAAAGCCATGTTTTATTATCCGAATTATGTAACTAGTCAATGTGCCTTTGCACTGCTCAGGAAATGACTCCTGTGCCAGTGCTTTGGTTGTTATCCATGGAGGTAGGTAACGGTGCCTTAAGAGTCTGGCAAACTGCTCAGAAGACAACTGTTTAGCTCAGTCTCCTGGTTGCAAAGACAACCTTGAAGTTGTCTAATAATAACGTGGCCTGTCAGACCTCACATGGCGGTCACAAGACCATCCCCTGGCCCTCAACAGGTTGTCACCCGGGAGTAGCTTGGCCCCAGTTGGAGGAAGCTGGCAAGATCTGTTCAAGCCCAGCCCCCAGCCCAGTATCCAACCCCACCCCTGCACCTTCTCAGGCTTTGATACGTGTGTGTGAGGACCAGGGACAGCAGATCTGAAGACCCATTCAGTCTTCAGTAGGAGCTTCTTCTTCCCACTCTCCCCTCAAGGGAAAGGGCTGGAGTGATTCTCACTTCCCTGGAGCTTCTGTGGAGGGAGGCCAGCTCTGAGATGGGCTCTGAGTGCTTGCTGTCCCCTGCGTGAAAAGGCTGGGCTGAGAATAACCTCCCTGCTTTGTCCTTTGACTTTGGTGTGGTCCACCTGGCCAAGCATGTGCTGGCACGCTATTTTTAGCAGGTGGCATCCTTTAGGAGGGCCAAGTGCATGTGGCTGCCATGTGTGGGGCAGGTCTGATCAGGGAAGGCAAAAGAATAAAGCTACCCTGAAACTGCCACAGGGTGTGTGGGGGGGAGGTGGGGGGGTAACTTAAGAGGTCTCTGGGGCTGCCTTTTCTATTCTGGATCTGTGGCAGGGGCCCAGCCCTGCCTCCTGGGCCAGGCAGGCATGTGACCGAGGCAGGCCCGGTGAGCTGGCAGCTAGGGGTCAGGGCTGCTACCCTGGAGAATTCTTAGGAAACTGTATAACCCCATTTTCATATGAACTGGACACTGAAAATTCTGTAAAGCTGTATGGATCCACAGGCAGCCTGATTGCTTGGTGTCCTCTGGTTTAAACCCAACTGAACACATGAACCCAAGAGGCAAAACCATGCCCCACTCAATAGGAACTCTTTACTGGGAGGCTGCTGGGGCTTAAAGGTATGAAAAAGCCATTTGACAAACAAGATCTGTTTTCTACCAGCCTCCTTTTTTTGTTTTGGTCTTTCTCTCTTAGAGTTGCCAGCTGCAGCCCGTCTGTCTGTTTCACAGTAAGAAAGCTTTGAGCCATATAAGGCCCTCTGTTGCCTATGGTTTATGTTGGCTGGAGAGCGAGATGGTTTTTGTGAAGTCTTGATTCAAAGAAGTGGCAAGGACTTGTGTGCAGGGCAGGTCTGGTGGTGAACTACTGCCGTCTGATTAGGGGAGGCAAGAGGATAAGGCCACTCTGAAACTGCCACAGGGTGTGTGGTGGGGCTGAAGGTGTGTGTGTCCCCATCCGCCTCTGGGGCTGGACCATCTTGTTGAACAGATCCATTTGAAGGGTGGGAGGCTAAGGGGAAGGGTGGCTCTCTAAGTCTACTGTGTGATTTTAGTGTATTTGCTGAGAACTTATAAGCAAGCCCCCACTTACCCACACAGTCCTCACCTGTCATGCTACCAGCCACAGTAGCAACCGTTTCTGGAATAGGTTCTGGAAGCAGCTTGTGTTTATTAATGAAAGAAACTAAAGCCCCTTGGCTCTTTGGGCAAGTTGGACTCCTTTCTCTGGAGGCACGTGGGAAGTTTGGCGACCCCTGCTCTTCAGGGTTCTCTGAGTCCAGATCCATCTTCAGCAATGCTTCTGCCTGGTGATATTGAGGAGCGATTTCTCTAGCAACAGTCCCCTGACCTCCTCTTTGCCTCTCCTTCTTGTCTCTTGAGTCAGCCAAGCTGCTTCCTGCCTTAGGACTTTTTGACACTTGTTCTCTCTGCCTGCAGCTCTCCCCGCCCTACCCTGGCACGGCTCCTTCTTCCTGTTCCAGCCCTGATGACCCACCCCTTTTCTGAGAGGCACTCACTGACCATTCTGCCTAAAGCTCCCCTCCCAAGCTCACTGTATCCATCCTTTCTCAACTGGACTTCCTCATCTAAAGAAAGAATACAGAAAAGGATTCAAGTGACTATTTCTCAACTCCCCCAACTAGTACCATTCTAAATGCACATGCGTATGATTAATTCATTACATACAAGAGGTGTCTTAAGGCTCAGTTCTCTTCTGGGTTGAGAGAGGCTGCAGGGCCTATTCCATTAACTTGTTGAATCTTCTTTGCTGTTCCTTACTGCCTGAAATTTAACTCCCTACTCTTTACCTTTGCTTCCTGAGGGCTATTTCCCTTGTGTCTCCAAGGGAACCTGGCTCCCAGTAGGTATTAAAATCCTGAGGAAATGACTGGGCCGGAGGGGTCCTGATACCTGATACTGGCTAGCCATTAGTGGGGAGGGGAGATCAGATGCTTTGGTTCTTGAAGGGTCTGTCAGTAGAATAAGCTCTTTCCCTTGTTAATTATTACTGCTATGTCAGCAGGGAAATTGGGGGGAGGGTCTCTGAAGCAAATTTGATGTCAGTTATTATGGGAAAGGAGCCCTGGTGGTATAGTGGTTAAGATCTCAACTGCTAACCCAAAACAAAGGTCTGCAGTTTGAATCTATCCGCTCCTCCTTGGAAACCCTATGGGCACAGTTCTACTCTGTCCTGTAGGACTGTTGTATGTCAGAATCAACTTGACAGCAATGGGATTATGGGAAAATAAAGCATTACAATTTTGAAAATTGATGAGTTGACACTTAATACTTACTATAATGGGTAATGGAAACCCAGGTGCTGTAGTGGTAAGAGCTACTGCTGCTAACCAAAAGGTTGGCGGTTCAAATCCACCAGGTGTTCCTTGGAAACCCTATGGGGCAGTTCTACTGTGTCCTGTAAGGTTGCTATGAGTCAGAATTGACTCTAGGGCATCGGGTTTTTTTTTTTTTTTTTAATGGTGGCTAATAAGAAACATTGTATATAGCTGTGTGGTAATTGAGCATGGACTACTACTTGTATATAATTTAAAAATGTATTAATTTTCTATCAAAGTGTTGCTTGTAGTTTGGAAGAGCAGTCCTTACCTGGTACCCTCCTAGCATCATCTGTTTCTCCTGGAGGCTGCTGCTTTGTACTCTTTGTTCTCTTTGCTGCCATTGACCTCTGTATTTTAAATAGTATCTATTGTTACCTTTTAAAAAACATCTATTATCTGAATTCATTTTTCTACTGTAGAAGATAGTCATTTAGCTCACTCTCATACTTTTCCCCCCCTTATCCTCCCAGTATACAGAGGTAGTGTAATTTTTGGGTCAAGTTGCTGTTCAGAGTTTATGTTATTGTAATATAAACATTTTCGTGGCTGAAAAGTTCTTAGTTTTCCATATTTCTTGTCTGTCCCCTCCTACTCTTCCAGCTAATTTTCCTAGCTTATTTTTCTGGGTGTTGCTCACTAATTCACTGATTTCTCCCCTGAGCCTCAGCTGTTACTGTAAAACTCTTGTTGGCAGAAAGTGCCTCTCATTACAGTTAAAAGTAAACGTATCAGGTAATTTCCACAGTTCCTCTTGCTCTTGGGAAGTATCCCTTTCCCCTCACTCTGCTTCCCTTTCATCCCGGGAATTCCCTTTCCTCTTCTCTGTGTCCTTTCTTTTCTTGGTTTACTCCCTTATCTTGGTAGAGCCCACGTTCCAGTGGCCTCCTGAGAAACTGTGTGTGGGTGGCAGGGTTTCTGATCAGTTCATTCCCTACTGAGAATTTGCTTTTCTAACAAGTTCCCAGGAAGTTATATATAAGAATCACCTGGGACTCAATGCAAATACCCAGCAGGAACCAAAATACCCAGCAGGAACGAACCGGTTTGAAGCCCTGGTGGGTGGGCAGCCAGCTGAGAAGAAGCAAGCTGGTTCATGCAGGCCAGAAGGCACCTTTGAAGGCATGGGTGGAGGACTGGTGGAAAGCTACTCCCCTAGATCTTTCTACCACCCCAACAGCAGACCTGGCTTTACTTTCTGGAGATGTTATAAATGAGAACTCTGGATTTAAGGCATCAAGGTAATGTTGAAGATGGATCTTGAATGAAGGTTTGTGTATTGAATGGGTCAGCCACCCCCCTTGACTCCCAGAATGCTGGCATTCAGGGTGTATTCTCCCATCTCCCACCCCAAGACATTAGAAGATTGTAATCTGGGGAAGGAGTCCCTGGGTGGTGCAAAAAGTTTGGTGGTTTGAGACCACCCAGAGATGCCTCTCAAGAAAGGCCCAAGGATCTACTTCTGAAAAATTAGCCTTTGAAAACCCTACAGAGCGCAGCTCTACTGACACACATGGGGTCACCATGACCCAGAATCAATTCCGTGGCAACTGGCTTAGTCTGGGGGAATTGGCAGCCTGTTACTTGTTCCTTCCCCACCCCACCCTCCAGCCTGTATCTTGGACAAACTGCCTCTTGCTTTCCATTGGACAGTGGCAATAACAAGCTCACTGGAAAAGGGTCATTGATTTTTGCCCCAGAGGAAACTGAAAGACTTGAAAGTGCCTCGAGGGGAGCATCTTTGATTAATTTCTGCTTCCCATCATGCTTTGTACCTTGTAGGTGCCAATTAGTATTTGCTGCATAGAAGTTATCTCCTTATGCTTTTATGTGATTTCTCAGTTGGTGGTTTTACACTGTCTGTGGTTTGAAAAATTGGTGTCTTAACCTCTTTGCTTTGCCCCCTTGAGGTGATGTGAAGGATATTTTGCCTTAGACCATTTTTTTAATTGTGCTTTAAGTGAAAGTTTACAGTTCAAGTTATTTTCTCATACAAAAATTTATATACACGTTGTTATGTGACTCTAGTTGCTCTCCCTGTATTGTGACGGCACACTCCTCCTTTCCACCCCGTATTTCCTGTGTCCATTCAACCAGCTCCTGTCCCTTTCTGCCTTCCCATCTCACCTCCAGACAGGAGATGCCCATTTAGTCTCATGTGTCCACTTGAGCTAAGAAGCACACTCTTCGCAAGTATCATTTTATATCTCATAGTCCAGTCTAATCTTTGTCTGAAGAGTTGGCTTCGGGAATGGTTTTATATTTGGGCTTACAGAGAGTCAGGGACCATGTCTTCCCGGGTCCCTCAAGTCTCAGCCAGACCATCAAGTCTGGTCCTTTTACTAGAGTTTGAGTCCTGCAACCCACCTTTCTCCTGCTCTGTCAGGGCCTCTCTGCTGTGTTCCCTGTCAGGGCAGTCATTGGTGGTAGCTGGGCACCATCTAGTTCTTCTGGTCTCAGGCTGATGGAGTCGCTGGTTTAAGTAGCCCTTTCTGACCTTAGACCCTTTTTTCTGCTTTCTTTTGAGGGTACATAGCATCTTATTAACTTTTTAACAAGCTTGTCAGATCAGAACTTCATGCCTTTGAGGCAGGCCTGTGTAGTCTTCTGTGATCATGTACTCCAAGTACCCAAGAGTACTTTCTTGGCACTTGCTTTGCCACCATTCTCAGAAACCTGTTGGAATTCACTTTTAAAGCAAGATGGCTGCTAAGAGCCAGAGATGAGGGGCAGGATGGACTTTTTACAAAACTACGCCCTGACCCCCAAATGAAGCAGTGGGAAGACCTTTGTAGGACGTGCTGACGATTTTCTCTTCACTTCTCAAAGTGAAATGAGACCTGCCATGTTGCGGTGTGTCAGTAGAGAAAGGGGAGGCTGAGTCGTCACCTTTATGTTTCTTCCTTTATTACCAAGTTTTCCAAACTGGGTGTTGCCTTAAGTGGACTGGAGGAGTAAGAGCTCTTAATTTGAGACCACGTCTAGAAGTGGAATTTTTGCCTTCTGGCTCTTCTTACCTGGAGCACCTGGTACCATACTCTGGGTTTCCATTTTGGCTGGAGAAGGCTTCACTGAGCAGGTTCTCCCACCCAGAAGTTACCAGGTTAAGCCTCTGGCCTCTCCTGCTGAGCAGACTGGGGAAGTGTTCTGGGACTTCTAGATAGCCAGTCTACCCAGAACGGCAGGAGCACCCCCAGAGTCAGAGACCAGGCCCAGCCATGTCTGGTTGCTCTGGGGCCATTACAATGGAGGGTGTGGGGACATCCTGGGCGGGGCCTCACAGCCCCACTGTGAGCTAATTTGGAATCTTGAGGGTGCCAACATGAGTCACAGCTCACTTGGGCCCCCTAAGGATGAAGGTAACAAGCCTGTGAACACCAGGGCTGGGCTGAGGCCAACACACCTGAGGCATGGTTCCAGCATTCTGATTCCTGGCCCCACAGCCATGCTGCTGAGGGTGAGTGGCCCAGGCTTGCCATCCCCTACCCTCAGTGGCCAGGACCCAACACTGCCCAGTAAGGTAGGCTGTGGCTGCCGAAGCATTTATCCCGCTCTCAGGTTTCTCTGTGGTCTATGGTTCCGGAACATACTCTAGAACTGTGCTGTCCAGTAGGGTGGCCAGCCACCAACCACGTGTGGCTATTTAACTTTAAATGAATTTGTTTTAAATAAAATTAAAACTTCAGTTTCTCAGTTGCACTAGTCACATTTTAAGTGCTCAGTAGCCTCATTTGGCTAATGGCTACCATAGATAGCAGTCACCACTTGGGGATCACCCAGGCCTTGGCCTTTTGTGGCCTATTCTACTTTGATCAAGTCACAACTGCCACATTCTTCATGGTTCCCATTGCCTTGGCACAGCATAGGTCAAACTCCTTTGGTCTGGTCCCTACCAGCTTTTCAGCCTTGGCTCCCAGAACTTGTTCCCTGTTCTACTCTGGGACTTGCTGCCGCTTCCTGACCCCAAAGGCATTTTGAGCTTTGAACTTTAATTTTTTACCATTTTCTTCCTCCTCTCCACCCATTGCAACCTAAGGAAATTCTGGCCCTGTTTGAGAGAACCTTCTTGGATTCTCTTTGCCTACCTCAGGAACCCAGCTCAGCTTGGCTACTTGTGATGCAGGTTGTGGGTGTGTGAGAGTGTGAGCACGTGTGCGGATGCTTGCTACATGGATTGTGAGCTTTTGGTAGGCAGAGAACAGTGCCCTTAATGTTTGTCTTGCAGCAAGTTACACACACTTGAATGGAATGCAAGGTGAGGAACCTGATGGGGAGTTAGGGAAACAACATATCCTATACAAACCAAGAGGTTCTTTTGTGGCCTTACAAAGAACTTCTGGGTGTATGATTTTCCTCCAGCAAACTGGGAGAGGGAGGGTGTCTCCGGCCTGGCCTATGTCTTGCTGTGATTTCCTGAATGCAGTGGCTGCAAACATGGGGTTTTAGGTTCTGGATCCTATGGCTATTCTATGGCTATTCCTTGCCCTTGGAAGAACCCAGTCAGGGGAAAGCCCTTCCGTAGAACTTGATGTGCCAGACACAGAGATAAATGTCTGGAGCTAGGCTCCTGTTGGCAAACACTTGGGGTCAAGGACAGTGGACATGTATCCCTGGAATAATGGAAGAAATGTTCAAAGGTCTCTTTAAAGCATGTGCAAATGTCCATTCAGAACACAAAGTGACTGAAGCCTCTCTGACCAGGCCTAAGCCCAGGCCGGATTTGTTGGGTTTTGGGCTCCTAAGCTCTTGTTTTTATGTTTGGCTTTCCTATCAGTTACATGCAGCTCTTTTTTCACAGCAACTGTGGCCAAAGTGGCTTAGTCACTGAGATCAGTACTTTTTGTAGCATTCCCAGGGATTTATTTTCTTGTTTAGTGGAAGACTCTAGATTGTAGCAATTGCACTGGTCAGCTGGGCAGGGTGGGAGGCCATTACTTCTCCAGGGGCTGAGCTGAAAAGCTGTAGGTGCCTATCCAGAGGAAGAAGGCATTCTTTTAGAACCTGGAGTGAGCGAGGCTGTGGCATGTGCCTGCCTTCAGCTCTGTGTGACCACTTGGCAACCAGTCAACTCATCTATTTCCAGGCAAAGGGGCCTGCTAAAAATAAGCAGGCAGCCATTTAATTCAACAGCCAAGCCTCCTCCCCACCAGCCCTGGGGCAGGGCTCCGGCATCTTGCTGCGAGGCTTTTCCCTGACTGCAGCCCTGCCTTTAGTATCCAGGCCTCAGGGCAGGAGGCCCTGGGGAGAAACACCTGAAGCAGCCTTCAATTAGCTTCAGAGTATGAAGGCTTTTCTACCTACAGTGCTAAATGTCTCTTCAATCTCGAGAGGTTCAGGTTTAAAAAACAAAAACAAAAACAAAAAAACTGGGTAAAGAGAACTACTTGGTCCTGGGAGAAGGAAAGTAGCAGAAAGCCCATTGGGGCCAAAAGTGTGTGAGTGTTTGTGTGAAGGAGGCTGTACCTGGACAGTCAGGAGTGGTTGGTGCATCCTATGCTACCTCTTCTAGACCTACCAGACCATGGAAATTGGGGAAAATGGCATTTTATGGATTCCTCAGAAGTCTGTGTTTGGCTGAGGTGAGATGGTTTGAGGGTAGAACTCTGGGAGGTTGAGGAAATGAGGGGCTAACCATTTTCTTGACTGGTGAGGAAATGGTGGCTGGTGGGGAGCTGGTAGAGAGACATCCATTAACTGTTTACCTGTAGGTGCCTCACAGGGTACTCTTAAGCTCAGGTGTTTTGCAGCCAAGTCCTTTCCACTTTGTGGCTGCTGATCCCAAGGGTTCTTGGTGGAAGGAAGATGGCTCCTATCTCTAATCACAAGCCCCTGGTAGCCAGGAAAAAATACATAAGGCGTGCCTTCCCTGAATATCTAGGGATCTTGTTCCTCTTCTCACATGCTGCTGGAGCTCTGGGTTGGGCAGACCCTGTTCCTGGAAGTAGTCATGGAGAGAAGGGCTTTGTTCGGAGCAGCTTACC
The DNA here is from genome assembly GCF_024166365.1 of Elephas maximus indicus. Taxonomy (NCBI): domain Eukaryota; kingdom Metazoa; phylum Chordata; class Mammalia; order Proboscidea; family Elephantidae; genus Elephas; species Elephas maximus. Next base: position 36,979,961 of record NC_064837.1, on the reverse strand, counting down.
AAGTTGAAGCCGTGGAACCTGGTTCCTAGTTTCTGATCATTTGGCCTCTTTGGCTCTAGTCCAGAGTCCGGGTGGAGGCTGGGAAGTGGTGGGCAATGTGATCTCAGGGTAGTTATTATTAAATGCATTCAAGGAGGCCCTCTGGGCACAACAACAGAGGGTGTCTGGCTTGGAAATGGCACAGGAGCGATATTACCTGGGCTGTAATTCTCTGCTGAGTAGGTACAGATGGTCTATAAAACCAAAAACCAAACCCACTGCCGTCGAGTTGATTCCAACTTATAGTGACCCTATAGGACAGAGTAGAACTGCCCTGTAGAGTTTCCAAGGAGCGCCTGGTGGATTCGAACTGCTGACCTTTTGGTTAGCAGCTGTAGCACTTAACCACTACGCCACCAGGGTTTCCAGATGGTCTATAGGTGGCTATATATTGTGCATCTATGGAGCAAGCTGGATTGGGAGGGTTGGGTGGGTGAGGGGGGTTTCTGCAACACCAGCCTGACAGTGATGTCCTAGCAAGCTACAGAGCAGTGGTCCTTCAGGACAGCAGAAGATGGGACCTGTGTTGTGGCCACAGGTGGCTGGTTGTGTGCATTCTGTGTGAGCCAAGACTTGAGAACAGAGCAGATGACAGGGTGGGAGGACCAGTGACATAGTTGAGCAGGGGACTGGGTTGCGATGTGGATTGCCTGGTGTGAAGGTCCAAAGCCAGCCTGGAATGTGTGTTTGAACGTTGGGCCTCAGCCTTATTGTAGTGTCAGTTTTGAGGAAAGTTTTAGGAAGGCAGTGTGGTGTTGTGTGGAATGAGCAAACTCTCAAGTGGGAGAGTCAAGACCCCTAGGTCAACTTTTAGTTTTGAAGGGGCAGGGGCTTCTCGTAGCTGTTTGGAGAGGCAGTTTGCAGCACCACACCAATTCAAGCTTAGGGCCTTGGGCCATACTCCTTTGGTATGTGTCTTAGTCATCTAGTGCTGCTGTAACAAATACCACAAGTAGATGGCTTTAACAATGAGAAATTTATTTTTTCATAGATTGGTAGGCAACAAGGCCAAATTTAGGGTATTAGCTCCGTTGAAGCCTGTCTGCTCTGGAGGAAGGTCCTTGTCATCAATCTTCCCTTGGTGTGGGAGCCTCTCAGCACAGGAATTCCAGATCCAAAGGACATGCTCTGCTCCTGAGGCTGCTTTCTTGGTGGTATGAGGTCCCCCTGTCTCTCTGTTCACTTCTCTCTTTTATATCTCAAAAGAGATTGCCTCAAGACACAATCCAGTCTTGTAGATTGAATCCTGCCTCACTAACACAACTGCTGTCTCTCCCACCTCATTAACATCACAGAGGTAGGATTTACAACACATAGGAAAGTCACATCAGAAGACAAAATGGTGGACAAGCCCACAATACTGGGAATCATAGCCTAGCCAAATTTATACACGTATTTTGGGGGAACACAAGTGAATCCATGACATTCCACCATTTGGCCCCCCAAAATTCATGTCTTTGCCATAAGTAAAAACATATTCACCCCATCATATCATAGCAAAAGTCTTAAATCAACTCCCAAGTCCAAAATCCAGAAATTCCTCTTCATCTGTGAAATCTAGAATACAAATTATCTGCTTCCAAAGTACAGTGGTGGAACATTGTACTTTCCCATAAAAAATGGGAGAAATTGGAGGGAAAGAAGGCATTAACAGGCACCAAACAGGTCAGCAGAACACATTACATTAGCCCTCAAGGCTTGAAAATCATCCTCTGTTCTCTGAGACCACTTACACAATGGCCTTGCCCTCCGGACTCTAGGTATTGGCTACACTCTCCCGGATTCTGAGTGGAGACCTCTTGGCTCTGGGCTTCAGCTCCGCCTTCCAGCCCCACTGGGACAGTAACTTTGCTCCCCTGACTTTAGGCACACCATTCTCCTAATCCATCTGAGTGACAACTCTAAGAAACAACAGAGGTCATGGCTCCGCCCTGTGAAACCCCAGAGGTTGTGACCCTACCCTTTGAGACTGAGGCAGCTCAGCTTCCGTGTTCCTTGTCTCTTCAGCTTCTGCTTCCTGGTTCCTTAGCCTCTCAGCCCCTCAGGCCTCTCTGCCCTCATCTGCCCTGCAAGTGTTCCAAAGCTCTGTAGCTCCACCAGTAAGTGCCTGGAGGCACCCCACTCTGCCAGGAAGCCTCCTGTGCACAGGCTCTCAGCTCTCTCACGCTGTGTGAGTCAGCTCCATTGTTGTCTCACGCTGGTCTCCTGCTTCTGCTGCTGCCACTTCTCACCATTTGCGCCGTCTCTGGTGTTAACAGTTCTCCCTTCTTTCTATGTTCTTTCTCCATTCACAGTTTCAAAACTGGTTCCACATTTTAAGTATCTGTTAGAGCATCACCTGGCTCTCAGTACCAAATTCTGTCTTAGTCATTTAGTGCCACTGTAACAAATACCACAAGTAGATGGCTTTAACAAAGAAATTTATTTGCTCACGGTCTAGCAGCCTACAAGTCCAAATTCAGGACATTAGCTCCAGGGGAATATTTTCTGTCTCTGTTGGCTCTGAAGGAAGGTCCTTCTCATCAATCTTCCCCTGGACTAGGAACTTCTCTGTGCAGGAACTCTGGGTCTGAGGGATGCACTCTGCTCCTGGCGTGACTTCCTTTGTGGTATGTGGTCCACCTGTCTCTCTGCTTGCTTAAGACAAAACCTAATCTTGTAGATTGAGTCCTGCTTCATTAACATAACCAAAAAAGCCATCGAGTCAATTCTGACTCATAGCGACCCTATAGGACAGAGTAGAACTGTCCCATAGAGGTAGGATTTACAACACATAGGAAAATTACATTGGATGACAAAGTGGTAGACGATCACACAATACTGGGAATCATGGCCTAGCCAAATTAATACACATATTTTTGGGGGACATGGTTCAGTCCATGACAGTGTATAAAATAGGGAGATGTACTGTATAAAAAAAAAAAAAATTTTTTTTTTTTTACTGTATAGGGTAGTGGAAACCAAGGATTCTTTTCCTTCCTCTCTACACTGTTCCATTTTATTTTATTTATTTTTTTTTTGAGCAGGAGGTAAAAAATATATGTGTGTGTGTATAAAACCATTTGCCAATTCAGCATCTTTACATGTATAATCCAGTGACATCAATTAAGTCCATCATGTTGTACACTATCACCACTACCCATTTCCAGATTTTTCCATCACCCATAACAAATGCTCGATGTCCCCTAAGCAATGGCTCCCCCTTTCCCCTTCTCTCCCATCCTTGGTAATTACTAATAAATTTTAGCCTCTATAGTTTTGCCTGTTGTAGATATTTTGTGTAAGTGGGATCATATAATATCTGTCCTTTTGTGACTGACTCACTTCACTCAGCACAGTGTTTTCAAGGTTCATGCATGTTGTAGCATGTGTCAGGACTTCATTTCTCTTTATGGCTGAGTAATATTCCATTGTATGAGTGTACCACATTTGGTTTATCCATTCATTCCTTGATGGACATTTTGATAGTCTCTATCTTTTGGCTGTTGTGAATAGCGCTGCAGTGAACATTGGTATACATGTGTTTGTTTGAGTCCCTGCTTTCAAGTCTCTTGGCTATATACCTAGTGACACCATATATATGCTGGGTCATATGATGTCTTAACACTGGGTTCTCTAGAGAAGCAAAATCAGTAAAGCGTGTGTGTGTGTATAAAATATATGTGTGTGTGTGTATATACAGAGAGATTTATTTCAAGGAAATGGCTCAGACAGTTGTGGAGGCTGGCAAGTCTTAAATATGTGGGTCAGTTGTCAGGCTTCTCCTGACTTATGTGGATGCAGGGGCTGACAAACCCAAAATCAGCAGATCAGACAGCAGGTTACTGGCTCATGGGGTTGCAGGAGATGGCAGATTCCAAAATCTGCAGGTCACGTGGTAGGTTGTTGGCTCACGTCTCAAGAACCGGAGGTCAGGTGATGCAGGATCAAGAGAGATTGGGGGGGGAGGGGGAGGGAGGGAGAGAGGGAGAGGGAACGGCTTTGCAAGAACATCCATGTATGCTAAATGCAGGCCACACCCCTAGGAAACTCCCCTTAAACATTAGATCATAAAATGGAGGATGGTTAGATAATACTGAGAATCTTGGCCTAGCCAAGTTGACACATAACATTAACTGTCACATATGGTAATTCTATGTTTAACTTTTTGAGGAACAACTTTTTCACAGTGGCTATACCATTTTACAGTCCCACGAGCAATGAATGAGGGTTCCAACTTTTTCACAGACTCACCAACACCTGTTTTCTGTTTTTTCTTTTTAAATCATAACCGTCTTAGTAAGGATGAATGACATCTTGTGGTAGCTTTGACTTGTATTTCCCTAATGATGTTGAGCTTTTCATGTGCTTATTGGTCCATTTAATCTTTTTCCTGAGATCAAAGCATTGCTGGAATACTAAGGGAATCACAACTATAAACCCCGTACTTCTGAAATGGGATTGCCTAGTTAAGAGGAATCAGAATCCAAATTTACTGCAAGAGGAAAACCTAGGTTCAGATTCCAGCTCCACTTCCTGTTACCATGTGCCCTGTTGGGTAAGACTTGATTTCCTGACAACAGATGATGGGCACCCTATCCTGAATGCTCCCTTCCCCTTCAGCCTTTTTCCTCTCTCAAATTGTTTTGTTTTTTGGTGTGAAAGACATTGGACACAAAGCAAATGTTCCATAATTTACCACTATTTTTTCGTAGCTCTTACAGAATACTCCCTAAACCACACCCATTGCCGTCAAGTCGACTCTGACTCATAGTGACCATGTAGGATGCAGTAGAACTGCCCCATAGGGTTTCCAAGGCTGTTGTCTTTACGAAAGCAGACTGTCACATCTTTCTCCTGTAGAGCAGCTGGTAGGTCCACACTGCTGACCTTTGGTTAGCAGCCAAGTGCTTAATTTAACCACTGTGCCACCAGGGCTCCTTTGTTATAGAATATGGTTCTCAAACTTGACTGCATGTTGGAGTCACCTGGGTTAAAATCCAACAATCCACTGCTTGGGTCCCACCCCAGAGATTCTGATTTGTCTAAAGTGCAACCTGGACATTGGGATTTTTAAAGTTTCCCAAGTGATTCTAACGTGCAGCTAAGTTTGAGAAACGCTCTTAACAGAAATTAAAAATCCCCCCTCCTGAAAGAAATCAAAAATTTCTGTTCGCAGATAAGACATCCCAAAGAATCTACTCTGAAAAAACTGTTAAGAGCTGATAAATTCAGCAAGGGTCCAGGATCTAAGATCCATGTATAAAAGCCTCTCCTCCCCACAAGTGGAAATGGCTCAGTGTGTATTCTATGGGTGTCTAAAAATGTGCCAGTGCCACCCGAATGGATAAAAACATTCTGGGAGTTGAGAGCTAAAACACATTAAATATACTAGTGCTTTGGGGGTACAGAGGGAGAATTTGGCATCATGAAGCGGTGAAGGAAGAGGTCTGGGTTCAAGACAACACCTGGTTTGTTTCAAAGGAGTATGCATGAATTAGGGAACACAAAGGGGAAGGTGGCTTACCCAGAGTGTGTGGGTGCTGGCAGAGAAGTATGTTCCTTCTGGGGGTAAGGAATGGGCAAGCAGACAGCTCTGGCCTTCAGTCCCTTGTTTGATCCTTCGTGAGAATTCACAGCGATATCCTCACATGGCGCTCATTTCACCCCTTCTCTCTCTCCTGCTCTCCCCAGGTTTAATTACGTCAAGCCTCCAGGATGGCAATCCAGTTCCGTTCCCTTTTTCCCTTGGCGTTGCCTGGGGTGCTGGCACTCCTCGGCTGGTGGTGGTTTTTCTCTCGTAAAAAAGAACGCATCAGCAGCCATGACAAGCAGGTGGAGGCCAGTGCCGTGGAACTGGGGACAGACCCTCCCATCAAGGATCTGCTTCTCACGGAAGACGCCAGCTCCAGCGTTGTGCCAATACCACCTAGTGTCACACAGCCACCAGAAAAGGAACTGTCCACCATGAGTAAGCCCTCTGTGGAGCCCCCAGCCTTGCTGCGGGCACAGCCAGCCCCTCGTAGATCAGAGTCCTCAGGCAGTCTTCTTAATACCACGGACACGAGATTTCGACCGGGAACACGCAGAGATGACAGTGCAAAGCTGGAATTAGCCCTAACTTGTGACGAAGCAAAGTCCATTCCTGTAGAGTGTCCCCTTGCATCCCCAAAGGGGGTACCATTCCCTCACGAAGCGGTTGAGGTGTGTAAGCAAGAGCCTATGTTCAGCAGAATGCCAGGGAGGGCCTGGCCAGGCCAGTCTGTAGCCCTCACAGAAAAGCATGGCCCTGGGGAGAAGACGAGGGAGACAGGGTGGGCAGAAGGGACTGGCGACGCAGTGCTGGGAGAAAATGTGCTCGAAGAAGGTGTGTTGTCCCAGGAGCATGGCTCTGAGTTGGAGAACAGCAAAGTGGCCAGCCTGGCTCCTTCGGGAGGAAGGGAAGAGAAAGAGGTGACCGGCCCGCCTCAGGAGGCCGGGCCAGTGCAGAAGGAAGAGTATGTGGCAAGAAAGTTGTTAAGCAGCTTCACTGAGTCAGCTCACACTGAGCTGCCGAACGGTGAGGAAGTGTCAGCACCTGGGATCAGAGGTGGTAAGCCCCAGGATGGAGACCTTGCAGGGGAAGTGGGCAAAGAGGAGATGGTGGCTAGAAATGAGGAGCTTGAGCAGGCTGCCCTCCAGATCATCTCCAAAGTGATCTTGGACGCAAGTGAAGAAGTACGGGCCACCACAGTGGACAAGATTACTACGGGTCAGGTGTGTCAGGCCTCAGACAACGAGCTCCAAGGGCCAGAGGAGGAGAGCTGTGCTCCAGTCAGCCAGGAACCTGTCCTAGGGCAAGGCGCTGTGGAGCCCACTCTGGCCACGGCCACAACCACGGCCGAGGCAGAGGCAGTGGCAGAGGCAGCGGCAGAGGCAGCAGCAGAGGCAGCCGCAGGCACGTCGGATGCTGCCCTGCCCTCATCAGGCCCGCTGGTAGAGGACCCCTCCCCACCAAAGACCTACGTGAGCTGCCTGAACAGCCCTCTCTCCAGCCCCACCAAGGACAGTAAGCCACCTAGGAACTCTGCACACCACATCTCACTGGCCTCCTGCCCGTCACGGGCCACCTCCCTTGGAGAGTCACTAGACGAGGCAAGCATCCTGGTGGAAGATGCCAGCTGCATCACCTGCACGTTGGACAACAGCCAGTGTGACCCGTCCGTGGGCTCCTTAGGCCGGTGCTCGGATTCTGCCAGCATGTCGGGGCTTGAAGACTCTCGCCCAGACACCAACTCAAGCCCCAGGGACAAAGACATCACCCCACCACTGCCAGAAAGTACTGTGCCCTTCAGCAATGGGGTGCTGAAGGAGGAGTTGTCAGACTTGGGGGCTGAGGATGGATGGAGCATGGACGCAGAAACAGACCATTCGGGAGGTAGGAGGGTCTTGGGTGTTCACCATGTAGAGGAGGGTGGTTCTCCCGCTACTCATTGGGAAAGGCTGCTGGTCTACCTCTCCCTTTCCAACTCAAAGGAATGAAGTTCTTCAATTCTGTATCCCAACCAGCAGAAGAATCGGAGTGCAGCATAGAGCTGGTGGGTGACCCTGAAACCCCAAAGCCACGGGAGCTGTAACTTGATACAGCAGCCAGTGACCCTCCCTAACCCTTCTGTAGAGTCCAGCTTAAAGTTGGGATCCCTGATTAGCGTAGGCTGCCATGTTGCCTCTTTTAAATGCCAACCTCTTACTGGTTTTTTTAATGGAGAGGCCTCCTTAGCTTTATTGCCCTTGACTGTCAAGTATGGGTCTGAGTTTTTTTTTTTTTTTTAATGGCTTATTTCCTTTTAATCATGTGCTTGTTCCCACGTCTTCACCTGCTTTCCTTCTCCAGAAGCTTTTACAGGGTAAGTGCCCAAAGAATGGCCCCAGCTTTGAATACTTGTGGGAGGCTCAAGCTTTCCTGAGTTGTTGCTGTCACCTCTTCCTTCGCAGAGAGCCTCAGCTATTTTCTTTCTGTGCAGCTGCAGTTCCATCCCCGGGAAAGAGGGGCACTTTGGTAACGAAGTGTCCACTGGGTTTTTCGAATGCTGACCCCAGCGTAGACAGTTCAGACCGCTAACTTACAGGTCAGCAGCTCCTGACCCCGCCTTTGCAGCTCCCCCGGGGTATTTTTGTTTATCTTGTGGAAAGAGGCCATGAGTTAACCGCATGGGTCTCTGGCTTGTTTGTCCGGGAGCCCTTCCCTGTCATGGCAGCTCCAGGAAGGTTGGGAATCTCTCTTAGGAAGTTGACTCCTTTCAGCAGTACCTGGTGGGTGCCACATGCTGTACTTCAGTGCATCTAAGACGCTGTTGATTTAAGACGCTCCTGCCTTATGTCCCTCTCGGAGAAAAGAATGCTACAGTCATGATGGTAAATGGCCAGAGACCATAAGACGTATCTGAAACTTCAGGGAAGTTAAAGTTTTTTTTAAAAAAACAAAAGGATTTCCCTTTGCCTCCTGCCCCTCAGCTTAATTAGCAAGCCCCTCAGGCTTGTCATGCCAACTTTAGACCAATTGTGTAGTGTTGAAGGCCTCTGAACTGAGGCTCAGCAGAAGAGAAGGGCTGCATCTGAGCTGTGGTGATGGGCGGGGAGGGGTCTAGGGTGGTCGATGGAAGCCTGGTAATAGCATCTATGGAGTGCTCGGCGTGTGCCAGGTGCCAGGCTCGTGCCTTCGGTGCATTCGCACATCCCTGCTTTGTGCGTAGGAGGTTGATGCTTAGAGGGGCCCAGGGGCTGCTGGGTTGAGAGAGCTGGAAGCTGGCTCTGGATGCAGCCTGCTGTTGACCTGGCGTGGTTCTCAGCCACTCGGGGGCCATCAGGGCTGTCCAGCAAAGGCCGGGGGGCTTGTGCGAGCAGAGCCCCCGCCCGCCTGCCTCTGCCATCTAGCAGCTGAGGCAAGCAGACTTCCCTCAGAGTGGAGGTTTCCCTGCTATGAAGCCCTTTCTGAGCCTCTGGTGTGGACGGAGGGGATGGGCTTTGAAGGAGACTCTCCCTAGCTGGGAGCAGAATCTGTTTAAGCTCTAGTCGTTTGCTTCTAGACAGATCATTGACTGCTTAGCAAAAGGTTATGCCCAGGGTTTGGAGAAAGCATGTGGAAAATAACCTAATTAGCGGAGTCTCAGGAGTGATCTATTTCTGACTCTTGAGTCGTCTGCGTGGAAGCTAGAGCCCTTTCTCGTAAGCTGGTCTGGACCCCAGTTTTTCTGCAGTGGCTCCCTTTGCTTGGTCTTGAGTGAGAGTGCCATTGGGAGCAGCTCAAGTCAGTGCAGTCTTGCCTCTGTGGCTGTCCCCTTTGGAATGTTCTTTAGCTCAGTCTGTTGATCAGGGGCTCAAGGACCAGCTGTGGGTCTAAACAAGCATTCAGCGATGCCCAGGTCAGGCCTGAGCAGAGGGGACAGAGGCCCTCCTTTCCTTTGTCCACTGCTGGCCTGGTTGGGGAGGAGACTCGGCCTCAGACAAGCCAGTGAGGACTCTAGCTCTGCTTGGCTGGAAGCCACCGCCTCAGACCATAGGCCTGGGGCTTCAGGGACTGGAGATCTTTGGTCTGTGGCTAGGGTAGTTGGGAGGGTGTTGAAACAGTTGTAATCAGTCTATCGAGGTCTGCATCATATACCCGGCTCCTGGAGCCGTGTGGGCCTGTTGTTGCCCATCCCCCTCTCCCCACCCCATGGGCTCCCCTTCCCTGGGCACTGAGTTCACCACTTGTCTCTGCTCCAGCAGCTGTGGCTGGGTGCGGCTGCCAGTCGAGCAAGTGGGACTGTAAGTGACAGGCTAAAATTAGGTGTATCTACACCCCCGGTCCTCCTTTCATTGGGGTTCTGATCTTTCTAGACTGTGAGTTGGCAGTCACCTGCCAAGCTTAAGGAGGGGGGTGGGGCAGGGGCCTCCTGGGAATGGGAGTTTTGGAAGTTCTGTGGCGGCGTTGGCTGCTCTGAGCCGGTGCCTGTGTGTGCTGTGCCTCTTCCTCCCCTGCAGGTTCCGACGGGAACAGCATGGACTCAGTGGATAGCTGCTGCAGCCTCAGAAAGACGGACGGTTTCCAGAGTGCCCAGGCAGGCTCCGACCCCAAGAAGGTCAACCTCATCATCTGGGAGATCGAGGTGCCAAAGGTAAGGGCCCAGCATCCCTGCTGGCCGAATGCTGCCATTCCAGGCGCGGACTCCAAGTTCCCACTGGCTTGGGGGGCCTGCAGACATAAGGGGAGGGGGACGGAGCATGGACTGGGGACCAGAAGAAGCCCCTGAGTGAGCCGAAAGCGGAAGGGAAAGGAACACTGCACTTTGCCAAGTTCTGAGAGCTTCCTACCAAATGGAGTTCCTCCAGCTCCTTCAGGAGTGTCTTCTTCGTGTCCTGCTCAAACTCACAGGCCTGCTGATCCTCCCCATGGGCTTTTCTTGTGTGTGCCAGGGCTCAGCTCTGTTATCTGTTGGAAATGCTAGCAAAAAATTAGACCATGGGACAAGAGGAGACTTTCTCTGATCCCTTCAGGCCCAAGGCTCATGGCAGCTCACACATGGCAATGCAAAATGTACTTTCTAATTGAGAAAAGCACAAATAATGTATTTTAGAGAACTTGAAAAGTATAGACATCTATGAAGAAAATAAAAACCGGCTCTAATCCTACTCCTGAGAGTGCCTGAAGACTTTTATTTCCTTCTCGTCTTGCACCCTGTGGTTTTTAAACAAAACCGAGCTTATGTCACTTTAATTAATGCTTTTAAATATTTAACAATTTAGTTTTCCCATGTTATTCTTTGAAAGTGTAATTTTACCTGCATTAAAAAAAAAAAAAACTTTTTTTCTTTTTCTTATTCATTGTATGAATGTCAATTTTCTTCACCAGTCCCCAATTCCAGGGTGCTTAAGTGGTCTCCAGCTACTTGCCATTTTAACTTAACAATTTATTAGTTTGATCTGTAAGTTTGTCTCTGGGGCTAGAAATAATTGGCAGGCTGCACTCTCCTAAGGCGCTCAGCCCCCTCCCGAGGTGGGGACTTGGCTTGTTCTGAACTCCAGGTCAGGCAGGCTCTTCTGACCCTGGTTTGCTGGCTCCCTTGGCTGTGTCTTCTTCGGTGATCCTGTTAGCACTCCTGTCCTCTTCCCCTTTCGTGGTTTCAAAGGGCCTGAGTGAGTGAGGCAGGCTCCAGGTTAAGAGGAACCATGTTCCTAGAAGCCCAGCTGGGGCTGGGGGGTCGTTGGGGATTGTTTTGGAGCTTGTCATATCTTAGCTAAGCTTGGGTTCCTCTGACGGCCTTGAACTCTGGGTCACTAGGCATTTCTGTGTCTCTCCCTCTGGATTTGCTGAAGGCTCCAGCCTGCTGTGAACTGGCAGCAGGGGTGCAGGGGTTCTCAGACCTTTATTTTCAAATTGAGCTCCTTTGTATTTGGAAGGAGCCCAGGTGGCACAGTGGTTAAAGCACTGGAGTGCAAACTGAAGGGTTAGCATTCAACCCATCAGCTGTTCCACATGTGGCAGTCAGCTTCTGTACAGATGACAGCCTCGGAAACCCTAGGGGGCAGCTCTACTGTGTCCTCTAGTGTCGCTATGAGTCAGAATCGACTCAACGGCATTGGGATTTGGTTTTATCTTTGGACCTGAGCAGTCCTGAGGGGGAGGGGTCAGTGTGGAGTTGTAAACTGACCCTTAGGCTGGGTGAAACTTCTCGTAGCTTAAGTTTTGGAGTTGACACTGCCTTTGCAGCTTTCTGGGCCTGCCAAGTTCCTATGCTGCGTGACCTTGGCAAGTTACTTAGCATTTCTGGGCTTGTTTCCCATCTATAAAATGGTGATAAAGGTACCTGTTGCATAGGTACTACAAGTAAACGTGGAGTCTCTGGGTGGTGCAAACTTGACCTTGTTTGAAACAAGGGTAGGTCTTTGGGAATGTGGGGAATTGACTTTCTGTTAACCCGCCTCTGTCTTTTCTCTCCGGAAGCACTTAGTTGGCCGGCTAATTGGCAAGCAGGGGAGGTACGTGAGTTTTCTGAAGCAAACATCTGGTGCCAAGATCTACATTTCAACCCTACCCTACACTCAGGACATCCAGATCTGCCACATAGAAGGTCAGTGGCCCCTGCAGGGACAGGTTTCCTTTGTTACCTCTGAATAGAAAGCCCTGCTTCTCATCCCAGGTGAAGGGTGAGTGGGGTTCCTCCCTTCAGCTGTCTTCCCTGTTCAGTTGCTTGAAGGAGACTCAGGTCCTTTCCCTACCAGATCTGCTGGCCAGGAGAGAAGCAGGTGCTTGGATAGGTGGGCCCGGGGCCCTGGATTCACAGTGCCTGCTGCCCCACATGGGCACCCTCACAGAGCAGAAGTACCTTGTGTGTGAGTTCCCTCTGTCTGATCAGCGGGGACCAGGCCTTTCCCCACTGGCTAGCCTCCTGCCCATTCAAACCACAGACCCTAACGGCAGAGGGGTCACTTGAAAGGTGATCACATTTCGTGCTTCTTTAGATGCCATTTTCCTAAGGTTGAATCTCAGCATTTTGGCCCCTTAAAGCTGTTCTGAACTCTAGGAAAGGTTCTGTGGGGTGTCGTATGTGAGTTTCTTTTGCTGAGATGTTTCTTTTACCCACAGTGATTTCCGCCCTGCTCCTATCCCTCAACTCCCCGCCCCCAATCCCTCGTCCCCTGTTTAGGCTCTCAACATCATGTGGACAAAGCACTGAACTTGATTGGGAAGAAGTTCAAGGAGCTGAACCTCACCAATATCTACGCTCCCCCGCTGCCTTCACTGGCACTGCCTTCTCTACCAATGACCTCCTGGGTGAGCATGCCCCCAGTGTCATCAGGACTTCTTGTGCCCCTGCCGCCCAGACCAACCCCAGCAAGAAGCTCCCAAGGCTGTGGGCCAAGTAGGCCAACAGCACGTTCATGCCTGTGCCCTCTCACCTCTGGCCTCTACTGGTCAGTTCTGCCAGCCTATGTTCTCTGGGGATGGGGGCAGGGTGCAATGCTGGGCAGGAAACCAGAAGCCTCTAGGTCCCTTTGAAAGGACCACTTCCCCCCAGTTTTGCTGCCTGGACCCCCTTTGCATTTTCTAGGCATTTGCCTAGAAAGGATTCTAGTCCAGCCAGAAGACAGTGGGTCCAGACTGGCTTACAAACCAAAAAAACCAAACCCAGTGCCATTGAGTCGCTTCCGACTCATAGCGACTCTATAGGACAGAGTAGAACTGCCCCATAGGGTTTCCAAGGAGCTCCTGGCGGATTCAAACTGCTGACCCTTTGGTTAGCAGCTATAGTGCTTAACCACTATACCACCAGGGTTTCCCCAGACTGGCTGACTTAGGGCTCCTTAAAGCTGGCATTTGTCCAAGGTCACCACCTAGGGTGGGACCCATCATCGTGGGCTTGGATGGGGCTTGTGATGATGGGTCAGTCCTGTGCCTTTTTCCCAGTTAAGCCAGGCCTACTAGTGGCCATGGTGAAGAATTTCCTTCCTCTTCCCTCTCCCCAGGAGATACCTAGATTGTAAAGCTTAGGGAGAAGCATGACTCTTTGGAGATTGTTGGGGGTAAGGGGAGGTTGGCAGGAGGAGGAGCTGACATCTCGAGGGTCCCTGTGTCCTGGTGGCTGCAGGGCTTCATATCCTGAGTTAGGCCTCATCTCACTAGGAGTAGAATTACAAGGCTCTGTGGGTCAAAGACAATTGGCATTTCACACAGACAGGCTGAATGCGCTTCTCCAAGAGAACTGCTGTCTTGGGTTTTGTTTAGCGTGGGAGATGCTTCAGTTCTGTGTCTTCTCCCCAAAGATCCTTGTGCCATGGGGGAAGGAATGGAATGGCCCCTTCTTTCCCTATGGATGTTGGGAGTGGACTGAACCCCATTCTACCCTCCACTCCTGAAATTGTGTAGAATTTTTTTTCCTAAGAGGCTTGGCTCTAGTTCCACTCTATTTTTAAAAAAGTGAGTGGCTTGTCCAGTTTCCGTCCCTTGTGCTGTACTCGGCTCAGTGGGACCTGAAAGAGAGCCCAGATACCTCTGAAGCAGCAGTGGTGGGAGGCTGTGCTGGTGGCTGGCACTCCTCGCAGGGGCTCTTCTCTCTGTGGCTACTGGCTAAGAAGGTGGAGCAGATGCCCTACCCTGCCCGGAGCTCCTAGATGTTGATGGTATCTTGGCATCAGGAAGACTAGTGTGTAAGGATGACTCTTTAGAGAGCCATATCAGCTTCTTCCCAGGGCCTTTAATGTAGGCTCTGGCCACTGAGCGTACCTATATTCCAAATCCCAGAGGGGGAGTGAGTTGGGGCAACGTCTGGAGCTTAGAGAAGAGGAGCAGGACTTAGGGGATAGATAGAGGAGAAGAGCAAATATGATGCAGAGTGTTGTAGACCTTGACCCTGGACCTGATGGACAGCAGGCCACTGCTTGCTATTAGGAAGACAGAGGAGAGAAGCACTCTCAGATCATAAGCTCCGGGGTCAGCTGTAGGCCCAAAGTTGTTGGCTGTGGGGCCTCAGGGCTTGCCCACCTGCTATTCTCTGACACCTTGTTCTCACATGTTTGCCCTCCCTGGGTGTTACAGACTCATCAAGAGAGGTGGGAGGGAGGGGCAGCTCTGGATGGACCCTGGCCAGGCCAGCATAAGGCCCAACACAACATCCACCCTTGGCTCCTGAGTGCTCAGTATCTGCTGGGAGCCTCTCTGCCCAGCCCTGAGGTGAGGGTGCCCCTAATGGTTACTCATGGTATTGCAGGACAAGGGCCACAGTGGTGTCAAACCCTTTCCATGGTTGAAGTGGTTTTCCTTGAGCTTTTTTTGTCACCTGGGTGCTGTGTTGTTTTGGGTTGTTATGCCCTTTTCGAAGATGTACAAGTTCAGAGACTTGCCCTGGGGCCCCAGGGCCTATCCTGCACTGGGAAGAGAAGGGCGGTTACAGCGCCTTCCCCTCCTTTCCACAGCTCATGCTCCCCAATGGCATCACTGTGGAGGTGATTGTGGTCAACCAGGTCAACGCCGGGCACCTGTTTGTGCAGCAGCACACACACCCTACCTTCCACGCGCTGCGCAGCCTGGACCAGCAGATGTACCTCTGCTACTCCCAGCCTGGGATCCCCACCTTGCCCACCCCAGTAGAGAGTAAGTGCGCTTTGTGTTCTGGGTGGGGGTGGGAAGCTCTGAGATCTGGGCTTTGGCCATGCTAGGGGAGACGCTTTGGGGGTTGCCTGTTCCACCCTTGATCTTGACCAGAAGGAGACTCTTCTGGATTCTTTGTGGGCACAGCCTCCCGTCGGTTCTTGCCATTGGCATGGAGTCTTGCCAGTCTAGCCAAAGCTGGTGTTTTTACTGCCTCATGGGGTCATGGGATTAGAGTTTTGACACTTGGATTCATATCCCAGCTCTGCCACTTATTAGCTTCATCAGGTTCAATGGGATGGTATATCCACTGTCCCAAGAATTGAGGTTGGAGACCGTACGTATTAAACATAAAGCATTTGATGCATGTGCTGGTTACCATTCCCACACCAGATCTCTAAACCCACCGACCCTGTGCAACACCGAGAAAACTAAGCGTCTGAAGCCATGGGACTTGCCCAGGTGACACCTGAGCAGGTGCTGGGTTCCGAACCCAGGTCAGATCCAGAGCCCATCTTTTGCTACTGTTATCTGTGTCGCCCTCATCAGTGGGGATCAAGTGTTGGACCCTCTTTTCACCAGCCCTGTCAGGGGTCTTGGCTCCTGCTTCTAATCTGGGGCCCCTCAATGAGCTTCAAGGCATCAAAAAAATCCCTTGAAATTCTATCTAGCATTTTGTAAAATTTTTCTTTTGGAGGATTAAGGATTTAGTTTTCCATCAGATTCTCTAAGGCCAACAGTAAGGATTAAACCGGAGTCCATGATTTTACCAGGGGCTGCTCTTAGGGGTCAGCACACAGTGTGGTCAGCTCTGGGTCACAGGCCCTCGCCCCAGCAGGCCATGTTTTCATCTGCTCTGTCCCGTCTGCCCAGCATCCAGGTCGGTGACCGCTTGGCGCACTTGCTCTGTGGCCTTGTTGGCTGCCGCCACATCAGTGCTCTTGGCACGTTCCTGAGCGAAAGGCTAAAAGTGGTGTCTAGGCCTGGGGGTCCCATCTGGCCAGGCCCTCAATCTGAGCATCACAGGCTACAGCAGGCCTTTGATACTGGGCCGCTGATAACTGCCTACCCTTCCAGGTTCAGGGACTTTCTTTTAAGAGTGTAAGGCAGGCCCCTCCCCCCCATTTTCTAATTTACTTTGTTTATTCCCAGTTCATCTGTATCCACCTGGAACTTCCGTATGTTACAGAGTAAATGGATCTAGGTTGAGTGCTATTTGGTCCGGGTAGCTTTGGGGGTGGAACACATGCCAGGCTGAAGATACCATGTCCACTCTCCTTGGCTAGTCCTGGGCTCTGGGAGGCTGTGTTGGGGACTCGTTGCCATTCCCACCCTCTGCCCCAAGGAGGTGCAGGCCTCTGAGAAGGCACATGGGGAGGTGAGTAGCTTTGACCTGCAGGCCAGGTGTGTCCACATGCTTCTCCTTGCCCTGCAGTTGCGGTCATCTGTGCTGCCCCTGGTGTGGACGGTGCCTGGTGGCGAGCCCAGGTGGTCGCCTCCTACGAGGAGACCAACGAAGTCGAGATTCGCTACGTGGACTACGGTGGATATAAGAGGGTGAAAGTAGATGGGCTTCGGCAGATCAGGTGAGTCGAGTCTCCCCAGACAGGCAGGCAGGCAGGCCGGCCCTGCTGTTGTGGAACGTGTGGTCTCTGTCCAGCTGGCTCAGTTCTCTGTTACCCAGCCAGGGAAATGGACTGCCCCTTTCCACTGTCCAATGTTTTAGCCGAGTCTGATAGAAACAAACCTGGTTACTTGCCCCAGCAAAAATGAACTAGAAAGAAAAGCCTGTCTTGTGAGAGAATACCCCTCATATCCCGTCTTAAAAGAGGGTTCATTTTGGGGAATTTGATGCAGGAAGGATCTCTGAGGTCTGGCTTACAGTCAGGGTACCCTCTCTCCTCGGTCTGCCGTGCCCTGTGCCCATTGTGTCCTGGATTGTAGGTGCCATAGTGCAGCGAAAGGTAAATACCAGCCTGGAGTGGGGTCATTCTGCAAGCCCCTGCTAAACTGCTCCTTCCTCACCTTGACAGATCGGACTTTGTGACTCTGCCATTCCAGGGAGCAGAAGTCCTTCTGGACAGCGTGATGCCACTGTCAGGTAACAGGTGGAGCCTCCAGCTGGGGGCAGGTTGAGAGTGGGTCTTTTTACTCCAGAGTGATGGTTCTCACCTTGTACAAACACAGACTGCTGTACTCTGAGTTTCTGACCGAGGAGGTCAGGTGGGGCCTGAGAACTTGGGTTTCTAACAAGTTTTCAGGTGATGCCGGTGCTGCTGGTGCAGGGACCACCCTTTGAGGACCCTTGCTCTAAACTTCACCTAACTTTGAGATGCTTCCAACAAAGACACTTTCCAGAATGTAGTCCAGACCCAGTGTCTTAGCAGCTGGGGTCGTGGTCTGGCACTGAGGTCAGCGGCTCTGCCCAGCTGGGTCACAGCTTCCTTGGGGCACTGGTGAGGACCATGCTGCCACAATGTCCAGTGTCCTAGACTGTGATAGCATTGCCAGAGAGAAGATGACTAGCAGTGTTGATCTTGACCAAGTTACTTGGCCTCAGTTTCCTTCTTTGGAAAATAGGGATGATACCTACCTTACTTTTGAGGCTCCTGGGTGGCACAAATGGCTTACTCTTGGCCACTAAGCTCAGGAAACCCTGGTGGTGTAGTGGTTAAGAGCTATGGCTGCTAACCAGAAGGTTGGCAGTTCGAATCCACCACATGCTCCTTGGAAACGGTGAGGCAGTTGTAATCTGTCCTATAGGATCGCTATGAGTCGGAATTAACTCAAAGGCAACGGGTTTCGGGTACTAACCTAAGGGTTAGCGGTTTGAACCTATCCAGCAGCACCATGGAAGAAAGGCCTGGCAGTCTGCTTTTTTAAAAATTATAGCCAAGAAAGCCCTATGGAGCAGTTCTACTCTGTACCACATGGGGTCATCATGAGTCAGAATCAAATTGAAGGCAAAAGGTTTGTTTTGTGGTGGTTGTTTGCTTGTTTACCAGAATTTCAGGATGACAGTAAGAATATGTACATTTAGGAACTGGTATGTAGAAAGTGGTCAACAAGTAGCAGCCAAAGGAGTTTTATATTGTAAGTGTAGCCTGGTCTTTCCACGTCCCTCTCTCCCCGAGTTTGCCCTTTCTGATCTTCTCTTTGGTTGTTGACAGTGATTAGGTGCGTTAGAGGCGCTATCGTCTGTCTGGAGTTAAGTCACATAGAAAACTGGGGCACGGTCTTCATTTTGTTTTCCTTCATTGCCCAGCCTTCCTCTTCCTGTTCTATCCATCTTAACAATCTGTCCAGGCCCAGCTAAAATGCTCCAGAAGACTTTCCCCAGACTGTCTTCAATGCCTGCCTCTCCCATCCTCACCGTCTCTTGAGTTGGGTGTGTTCTTTTACACAACTTTATGGTCTAGCACAGCAGAATGCTGCCTCCACTGCCCTGCCCACCCTATAGTGACAGTCCGTATTGAGCTATGGGGTCAGTTGCTTGGGCTCAAATTCTACCTTCACCACTCTGGGAGCTGTTTGACCTTGGGCGATCAACCGTTGTCTCAGCTGTTCTCACCTGTAAAGAGGGAATAACTCTTCTATCCTGTGATAGTGTAAAGGGACCAGTACCATGTGCTCAGCACAGACATGTCGTGGTAGTGACATTCCCAATGCCGCGTTAGCTCACTGAAAGCTGGGCTTCTGTCCTGTTGTTTCTCTGTCCCCCAGTGGGTAGCCTGCAGCACAGACCCTGAGTTTACCCACTTGGAGTCATGTGGAGGCCTAAGGTCTCTACCTGGCAGGTGGCTCTCCCAAATGAAGTTCTCAGGTCCCACTGCAGTCTGAAGATTCTACCTGGAATACACCTCAATGTCATGTAGGTGATGAGAACGGCTTGTCCCAGTGGGTTCTAAATGCTGCTTTTCCTTCTTCTTCTAAAGATGACGAGCACTTTTCACCTGAAGCAGATGCAGCTATGAGCGAGATGACAGGAAACACAGCATTGCTTGCTCAGGTGGGTGGGTGGGAGATGGGCGTGCTGGACAGGGGTCTGTCTGAGGGGCCTCCTGCCCCGCTTCTTCAATGCCTCCCTTGCTTTATTTAAGTATCTGGGCTTCTTGGGAGCTGTACTGACCTTTAAATTCCTGCTACCCTGCTGCTGGGGTCTTGGGCTGGCCAGCAGGCTTTTAGGGAGACAGTGCATGGACTTTCCCAGCTATAAAACATGCTTGGTGATGGTTTTTTTTTTTTTGTAGGTGACAAGTTACAGTCCGACTGGCCTCCCTCTGATTCAGCTGTGGAGTGTGGTTGGAGATGAAGTAAGTTCTGTTTCTTTTACCTTCTGAGTGACCGATGAGCAGTAAAGGGTTGATTGGAGCTGGTTGGAGCATTGCTTCCTCTTGAGCTAGTAAGAGGATGGTAACTACAGACCTGTGCCCCCAGTGGACATTTGGCAATGTCTAGACATTTTTGTTTGTCATAGTTGGGGGTATGTTAGTGGCATCTAATGGATAGAGGCCAGGGATGCTCCTAAACATTCTACAATGCAAAGGACAGCCACCTGTAACAGAATAATCCAGCCCAAAATGTCAGCAGTGCTGCGGGATGAGAAACTTTGCTAATAGACCTTCCTGTACCTTCTGTCAATTGGGCTTTTCTGTCCTTCTATTTTTACAGTATTAAAGCTTAGATTTCTTCAGTGTATTGAAAAGCCTGTCCTCATGTCAAAGTGGCCAAAAGAACATTTAAGTAAATATTCCTGTGGGCCCAGAAAAATGTCCTGCCAGCCTTCCCCCATTGCTCTTGTAAGCCTGTTGCTTGCGGTGCTGGTCTGGGATTGTAAGACTAAGACCCTGCTTTGGCTTGAGAATTTGCCCCCAGGTGCCATGGGCAACACTCTCAAGGGAACTTTCTCTTCTAGGTGGTGTTGATAAACCGATGGCTGGTGGAGCGAGGACTTGCCCAGTGGGTAGACAGCTGCTACACAAACCTTTGACCCTTTCCCTCAAACAGCAGCTGCTTGAGTCTGTTTTGCACTGTTAAAATTGAGCTTGGCACTCAAGGCAAAGACTTTACATCAGAATAACAAAATGGTGTCCTCCTAGAAGTGTTTTTTTTTTTTTTTTTTTTTTTCCTGTACTGTAGTCCTATTGAGAAGACCTTTGGTCTCTAAGAAAAGGAGAGAACTGTATGTTCTTTTCAAAGCCATAGCATGGTGTTTAACAAGCCAGTTGGCTTTTGGCTTCACATGGTTCCAAACCACTACAAAAAAAAAAAAATTTTTTTTTTGAAAAACAACCTCAACTAGGTTGTCCTGTTCCCCCCACCATCCCATTCTCTCTTTCTTCATGTCTACCCCTCACCCCCCAACCAAAAAAACAAACAAACAAACAACCGGTGGTATTTCTCCCCTTAGCAGACAGGCCAAGAGATGTGTGTTTCTTGCTCAGGAGTGTTTCTTTGACTTCACAATCTTTCTTCTACCTTTGGGAGCAAGGCATGAACTGACTAATTGATACCAGTCACTTGTGTATAGCTTTCTGTAAGTGAATTGCTGGCGTTTAGCATTTATAAACGTCGCCTAGGCCTCTAGGAAGGCAGACTTTTTTAATGGAGATGTAAATAAGGAGCTATTATCACACCTCTGGCCTTGGTGGGGGGATGGGAGATAGAACTGTTATCCTGCCAAGCCTGCTTGTAATTTGTAACCATTTTCTATTTGTGCAAACTCTGTAAATACATGTTTAAAAAAAAAACGTAATATTTTGTACAAGATACACTGGAGAACAAAGGGAACTCAAGGTTCTTCCACACCCACTGTCATCTGTCAGTAGAACGCCGCAGAGGATGGTGTGACCCGAGGCATAGAATGTGATCGAGGAATGTTCTGCTGTACAAATTTGTAAAAAAAGCAACTTCATTGAATTACCTGGGAGTGGTGTGTTTTTGATTCTTTTTTTAGACTGGCTTCAGCATTGTGCAATTAAGAAGTAGGTAACTTAAATAACTTAAACTTACATAAATTGCAGATTATATAAAGTCTAACTTTGAGTCCGTTTTTTCAATGGCAAAAAAGATTAGAAGGGATTAGAAGGGGTAGCCATGTGTGTGGTGGACTGGACAGCCCAACCCACAGGCCCCCAAACACCTGCATCTAAAGAAGAGATCCATGGCTCTGAGAAGACAGTTTGGCCAGAAATTTCCATCTGGCCCTTTTTTGTCTGTCCTTTCCGCACCATCCACCAGGCGCTCCTTGGAAACTCTATGGGGCAGTTCTACTCAGTCCTATAGGGTCGCTATGAGTTGGCAACAAGTTTGGTTTGGGTTTTCTCCACCAGGTGGCAGCCCGAACCTCCTCTAGTTTCCCTCATTGACTCTAAATAGCCAGACTTAAGTTTAAAGCACTGGCTTCCAAAATTCTTTGTGCATTCTTAATATGTTATTTAATCTACTGTAATGACAAGAAAGATATAAATAAAAAAACTATGATGAGAACAGATACTAAGTCTTGAGTCCAGGGCCCACCTATTAAAGGCAGGCTCAGACCGCTGCAGCCCAGCTACCCTGGGCAGTCCCTTCCCCTGCATCTCCCTCGGTTTGGTCCAGGCCTCAGGTGCTGTAGGCTTGCCCATCCCTCCAGGTGTCACTGAGAAGCTTGTCAGCACCAGTCTTTAGAGAGCTGATGACCTGTGAGCCCCCCTCTCCTTGGGGCTTCTCCCCATCCTAAGCCAGCAGGCTCTGTTACTGGATTCCCACTACTCTGCCGAAAGGCTGAGGCTTCTTTCTGAAGTCTGGAGGCAGAGACATCTTCCCCTTGGGCCCTGGCACTCTCACCTATGTGGCTAACAAATGGCTGGAAGCTTCCGTTTCCTCATCTGTGAAGTCAGATGATACCTACCTCATAAGGCAGTTGAATGAAATCATAGAAATGTCCCCTGCTTGTGCAGAGCTTGGCCCACAGCTAGTTCTCACACGGTCTCAGCTGCCATTAGCACTAAGTCTCAGCTGCCATTAGCACTAAGTCTCAGCAGTAATTGGGTGTGACTTTGACCAAGTCGTGTTACACCCAGATGTTTCTGTACAACTCAGCTTGCTGGAGCACGAAAGGGCCTGTGGGAGCTTTGCAAAGTAATTCAAGTAGAGAGTTTGCAAGAGCCTGGTGTATGGATTTGGCCTTATCTCTAGGGAGTTATTGGAAGGTTTTTAAAACTTTCTTTTACTGTGGTAAAATATATACAACATAAAAATTGCCGTTTAAACCATTTTTAAGTGCACGTCTCAGTGGTATTATATTCACAATGTTGTACAACCCTCTCTACTATTTCTTTCTAAAACATTTTCATCTCCCCAAAACAGAAACTCTGTACCCGTTAAGCAATAAACACCCCCTCCCTCCAATTTCTGGTAGCTCCGATCTATTTTCTGTCTGTGCATTTGCCTGTTTTAGATATTTCATGTAATCAGGATCATATTATATTTGTCCTTTTGCATCTGACTCATTTCACCTAGCACAGTGGTTTCAAGGTTCATCTATGTTGTAGCATGTATCAGGACTCCATTCCTTTTTATGGCTGAATAATATTCCATAGTGTGGGTATACGACCTTTTGTTTAGTTCTTCATTTGTTAATGGACACTTGGGCTGTTTCTACTTTTTGCTGTTGTGAATAGTGCTGCAATGAACATTGATGTACAAGTATCTGTTTGAAAATCCCTGCTTTCAGTGGAATTCAATGTTTAACTTTTTGAGGGACCTCCCAGTTTTTCCACAGTGGCTGCACCATTTTACAATCCCACCAGCAGTGCACAAGGGTCCCAGTTTCTCCACATCCTCGCCATTGCTTTTTTTTGATAGTAGCCATCCTAGTGGGTGTGACAGGAGCCCAGGTGGTACAGTGGATAAAGCACTCAGCTGCTAACCGAAAGGTCAGTGGTTCAAACCCACCAGCTGCTCTGCTGGAGAAAGATGTAGCATTCTTCATCTGTAAGGTTAAAGCCTTGGAAACTCTATGGGGCAGTTCTACTCTGTCCTATAGGGTTGCTATGAATCAGAATCAACTCAGCAGCAGTGGGTTTGGGTTTGGAGTGGGTGTGAAGCATCTCACTGAGGGGTTTTAAACAGGCAATGACACGAATCTGGTGCCAGAAGGAACATGGGTGAGGGGAGGATTAGAGACTAAAGCCAGGGTAGTCCAGGCGAGACAAAGGGCTTCCTCCAGGATGGCAACTGGGAGGTAGAAAGGATGCAGTGGAGTCAGGACCCTTAAATAAAGTTGATGGGACTTGGTGAGGGTACGGTGAGGTGGGGATGCAGAAGATGGGCTGCTGGCAGTGCCTCTCTGGTCTCCTGTTACGGGCTTCCCCTGCAAGAGTGGGTCCATTAGACACGATTTGGTATATGGAGGGGGAAACAAGTTGGAGGCTGGTGAAGGGTGAGTCCATTTTGAGTAAAAACTTAGATTGTTGCAAACATTGGTTAATTTCCAGAGTACTGAAAAAGTTGATTTTGACCATTTTGCCAGCGTTTTCATTGCTTTTATACAAGACTGGATTTACAGAGGTTCTTGCTCTGCTGTAATGGAAGTCAGCCCTCTAGGCAGGTACACTTTGGACATGTTCTTTGAATTACCTGTGGGCCATCCAGGGGCGATCTTAAGCGTGAGGTGAAAACTCAAGGAGAGGCTGGCGCTAGAGAGAGATTTGGGGATGTCCACCTTCTGGGGCATGAGGGAGAGGGAGAAAGCCAGATGCAGAAAGCTAGGGCTTCCAGCCTCTCCTTACTTCAGGTGTTTGTGTCCTTGGGGGCCCTGTTGTGTATGGGAGGAACAGCGGAGTCGTAGTGGGGTGTTACCATGGGTGCTGGATTCTGGGGTTACTGCTACACCTTGTACCACTAAAGTTACATGACTTATATAGGCATCAACCTCTATAAATTGAGAACTAATGTCAGTTCAACCATCTCAGGAGAGAGAGGCTAAAAAACTAGATTAGTTAGCTACAGTTATGGAGTGCTTACTAGTGTCAGACACTGCCAAGTATCTTACAGGTAATGTCCTCATGACAACCCAGCAAAGGGGGAACTCTTGTTTTTATTTCTTGTTGTTGTTGAGACTACACAGTAGAGCATACACCAATTCAAGTTTCTACATGTACAATTCAGCAACGTTGATTACATTCTTCAAGCTGGGCAACAATTCTTGCTCTCCGTTTAAGAGTTATTCCTCCCTCGTGAACATAAACTCACTGCCCCCTAAGATTCCTATGTAATCTTTCAAGTTGCTGTTGTCAGTTTGATCCCATAGAGATAGTTCTTAAAACAGCACAGGGCTCAAGGCAAACATTCTTTACTAGTTAAGCTAAACTGTTGCTTGGTTCAAAGAAGACTTCAGGGGATATTTTTGGTTTAAGGTTTAAAGATTATCTCAGGGCAATAGTTTTGGGGATTCATCCAGCCTCCATGGCTCCAGAAAGTCTGGATTCCATGAGAATTTGAAATTCTGCTCTATATTTCCCTCCTTTTGAGCATGATTCTTGTATAGAATCTTTAATCAAAATGTTCACTAGTGGTAGCTGGGCACCATCTAGTTCTGGTCTCATGGCAAAGGAGGCAGTTGTTCATGGAGGCATTTGGGAGGGACTCTTGTAGATGTGCAAATCGATCCCAGAAGCTGATGACTTTATAATGTGGTTGCATGTGGGGCAGAGCTGAGGCTCAAACCCAGACTATTGGCCCTGGGGCAGGTCATCTTAACCACTGCCCTGTGAAAAACGTGAGACTTGATCTTGCCTTGTTCCGTGTCCCCAGATAAATGCCACAGTGATGGTATTAATTTCCTAGGGTTGTTGTGACAAAGTACCACAACCTTGGGGGCTGAAAACAACAAATTATTTCACAGTTCTGGAGGCCAGAAGTCTGAAACCAATGTGTTGGTGGGGCCACACTCCCTCTGAAGGCTCTAGGGAGGAGAATTTTCTGCCTCTTTCAGCTTCTCATGGCTCCTAGATGTTCCTTGATTTTTGGCTGCGTAACTTCAGCCTCTGCCTCTTTTCTCATGGTCTTCTCTGTGTCTTCTTTTATAAGGACACTTGTTGAATTTAGGACCCACCTGGATAATCCAGGGTGATGTCTTAGAGAGCCCTGAGGCAATCACATCTGCAAAGACCCCTTTTCCCATAAGGTCAGGTTCACAGGTTCCAGGGATTAAATCATGGACATATCTTTTTTGGGGGGGCGGGGAGCACCATTAAACCCACAACAGTGGTTAAATGATTGGTCCACAGGAAAGTTTTGGAACTTAGAAATAAAATGTCATGATAGGCTAGAGCAATACTTTTGTGTATATGAAAAATGAAAATTTGAGGTGGGGCCAAGATGACAGAGTAGTCAGATGCTTCCGGTGATCCCTCTTAAAGACCCAAAAAAACAAGTGAAACATATATATGACAAGCTAGGAGCTCTGAACATCAAAGGCAAAGTCAGAAAACGGACTGAGTGACAGGGAGGGAGAGACGGTTCAGAAGCAGCAAGGAGTTGCCGGACCTGAATCACCAGGAACCCTCAGGCACCATTCCCTGGAGCGACTGCAGTGGGGCTGGTGGTAGCAATCCAGAGGCGGTTTACTCAGGGAGAGACAGCGAACCACACAGCCTACTCACACCTCTGGAACCAGAGAAGAGCAGTGCTCTCACCAAAAGCTAAGTACTTGCACTTATTTTACCGTGCCCCTAGCCCCCAAGCCAGCTTTGGTGGCTGTCGATTTCCCTGTGCCTACAATAGGTTCTGCTGCGGCGTCCTGAGCCATTTTCCTGGCCTTGGAGAAGAAATAAATTCTCAACTGGGGGAAAAGATAATCTGCCAGCTCCCTTAAGCTGGGGAGCTCAGGACAGAAGCGGCTCCTGTCTAGGCACAAATGGTCCACAGACTTTAAATACCTTTCACCCCTGCGTGGACCTGTGTGGGCCCGTTTTAGGAGAATAGGCCCTTGTTGGCAGACTGCAACTGTTTCAACTGTGCGGTGGAAAGGTAGGTGTTTGATGTTTGATACCGCTTTGCCTATTAAACAGGGTCCTCACCTACCCACATCAGGGGCCTAAGGACTGGCGGCTCCACCCATGTCACCTAGCCACCCATGACAGGGGTCTAAGGAAAAGTGGTACATCCCAGTCCTTAAAACCAAAAGCATTGGGTGCCCATGGTCCAGCTGCAGAACCCACCCACCTGTGCGCTTTAGGGAACAGGGATGTGCTTTCCTCAGAGACAGGGAATGGTTGTCAGCCCCCTGCCTTGTTCAGAGTGTGACCCTCTCCTGCAACCAGCTATCTGTGCCTACACCAATCATCCCTGCCCCTCTAAGACAGTGCGTGGTATAGGACGGAGCCTATACTACACACTCATTAAACAGTTAGTGCACATATTGTTTTATGACATCGGTTGACAACCCCACGATGTGTCAACACTCCCTTCTCAACCTTGGATTCCCTATTACCAGTTTTCCTGTCCTCTTGTGCCTTCTAGTCCTTGCCCCTGAGCTGGTGTGCCTTTTTAGTCTCATTTTGTTTTATGGGCCTGTCCAATCTTTGGCTGAAAGGTGGACCTCAGGAGTGACCTCATTACTGAGCTGAAAGGGTGTTCGGGGGCCATACTCTCAGGGTTTCTCCACCTCTGTCAGGCCAGCAAGTCTGGTCCTTCTTTTTGAGTTAGAATTTTGTTCTACATTTTTCTCCAGCTCTGTCCAGGACCCTCTATTGTGATCCCTGTCAGAGCACTCAGTGGCGGTAGCTAGGCACCATCTAGTTGTACTAGACTCAGTCTGGTGGAGGCTGTGGTAGATGTGGTCCATTAATCCTTTGGACTAATCTGTCCCTTGTGTCTTTAGTTTTCTTTATTCTTCCTGGCTCCCAAAGGAGTGAGACCAGTGGAGTATGATGGCCACTCACAGGTTTTTAAGACCCCAGATGCTACTCACCAAAGTAGAATGTAGCACGTTTTCTTTATAAACTACATTATGCCAATTGAACTCGATGTTTCCTGAGACCGAGCTCCTCTCAGCCCAGCAATTCGGTCCCTCAGGGAGTTTGGATGTGTCTATGGAGCTTCTGCGACTTTGCCTTGTATAATGAGATACCATCTTACCCTGGCATTACCAGCATGAATCAAAAAAACAGGACATAACAAATGTTGGAGAGACTGCGGAGAGATCAGAACTCTTACGTACTCCTGGTGGGAATGCAAAATGATACAACCATTTTGGAAAACAATATGGCACTTCCTTAGCTAGAAATAGATATACCATAAGATCCACCAATCCCACTCATAGGAATATATCCTAGAGAAATAAAGAGTCGTCACACGAATAGACATATGCACACCCATGTTCATTGCAGCATTGTTAACAATAGCAAAAAGATGGAAACAACCTGAATGCCCATCAGCAAATCAGTGGATAATCAAACTGTGGTATGTACACACAATGGAGTATCACACAACAAGAACAACGATGAATCTGTGAAGCATCTCATAATATGGATGAATCTGGAGGACACTGTGCTGAATGAAATAAGCCAGTCACAAAAGGACAAATATTGTATGAGACCACTACTGTAAAAACTCATGAAAAGGTTTGCACACAAAAAGAAATGATCTTTGATGGTTATGAGGGAGGGGAGGGATGGGGATGGAAAAACACTAGACAATAGATAAGTGGTAACTTTGGTCAAGGGAAAGGTAGTACACAATACTGAGGAAGCCAGCACTATCTGCCCATTTCTAGAAAAGCACATGAAATGATTCAGATATTGTCATGTTTTCCTGTTTTTCTTAACAGCTTTTATTTATTTATTTATTTTAACAAGTTTCAATTTCAATTATGTTGTCTTGTTTGAAAAGGCTCATGAGTGGTATTTTTTCGTCAATGGAAAATGTCTTTGTATCCTGCTTGGTGCTTTTTTTGAATTTTATAAATCTGTTCTCTGTCCCTTAACTTTAGGTGGCTGACTTGTAAACAGAATTTTTTTTTATTAAGTGAAATCTGTAAAGTCTTAATATGTGAATTTAACCTATTTATTGTGATCACTGATGCATTGTTATTTGCCATTTTAGTTTTTCTATTATTATTTTTCCCTTCATTATTTGCATGATCAAATTTTTCCTAGAGTGCATTTTGCATTCAACACCTTGTTTCCGTGTTATCAAGGGATAACTTTAATGTTTTAAACATATTTTTTTTCCTTTTTTTAAAATTGTGCTTTAAGTGAAAGTTTAAAATTCAAGTCAGTTCCTCATACAAAAACTTAAACATGTTGTTATGTGATCCTAGTTGCACTCCCTACAACGTGACAGCACACTCCTTCTCTCCACCCTATATTGCCCATGTCCATTCAACCAGCTCCTGTCCCCCTCTGCCTTCTCATCTTGCCTCCAGACAGGAGCTGCCCACTTAGTCTCATGTGTCTAATTGAGCCAAGAAGCTCACTCCTCACCAGTATCATTTTATGTCTTATAGTCCAGCCTAATCTTTGTCTAGAGAGTTGTCTTTGGGAATGGTTTTAGTTTTGGGCTAACAGAGAGTCCGGGGGCCATGACATCTGGGGTCCCTCCAGTCTCAGTCAGACCATTAAGTCTTGTCTTTTTATATGAATTTGAGAACTGTACCACGCTTTTCTCCTCCATCAGGGACTCTGTTGTGTTCCCTGTCAGGGCGGTCATTGGTGGTAGCCAGGCACCATCTAGTTCTTCCAGTCTCAGGCTGATAGAGTCTCTGGTTTATGTGGCCCTTTTTGTCTCTTTGGCTCGTATTTTCCTTGTGTCTTTGCTGTTCTTCATTCTCCTTTGCTTCAGGTGGGTTGGGACCAATTGATGCATCTTAGATGGCCTCTTGCTAGCTTCTAAGATCCCAGGCGCCACTCACCAAAGTGGTATGCAGAACATTTTCTAAATAAACTTTGTTATCCCAATTGACATAGATGTCCCCTGAAACCATGGTCCCCAGACCCTCACCCCTGCTACTCTGCCCCTCAACATGTTTGGTTGTGTTCAGGAAACTTCTTAGCTTTTGGTTTAGTCCAGTTGTGCTGACTTCCCCTGTATTGTGTGTTGTCCTTCCCTTCACCTAAGGTAATTCTTGTCTACTATCCAGTTGGTGAATACCCCCTCTGTCTCCCTCCCCACCCTTGTAACCACCAAAGAATGTTTTCTTCTGTGTTTAAACCTTTTCTTGAGTTCTTATAATAGTGTTCTTGTACAATATTTGTCCTTTTGTGACTAATTTCACTAAGCATAATTCCTTCCAGATTCATCCAAGTTACGAGATGTTTCATGGGTTTATCGTTTTTCTTTATCGTTGCATAGTATTCTGTTGTGTGAATATACCATTATTTATCCATTCATCTGTTGATGGGGACCTAGGTTGTTTCCATCTTTTTGCTATTGTAAACAGTGCTGCAATGTGCATGGGTGTGCGTATATCTGTTCACGTGAGGGCTCTTATTTCTCTAGGATATATTACAAGGAGTGGGATTGCTGGATAGTATGGTAGTTCTATTTCTAGCTTTTTAAGGAAGCACCAAATTGATTTCCAAAGTCATTGTACCATTTTACATTCCCACCAGCAGTGTGTAAGTGTTCTAGTCTCTCTACAACCTCTCCAACATTTATTATTAAATACATTTGAATTTATTGTCTTTTAGCTATCTAGTGGTGCTATAAAAGAAATACCACAAATGGATGGCTTTAACAAAGAAATTTATTCTGTCACAGTCTAGGAGGCCAGAAGTTCGAATTCAGGGTGCCACCTCCAGGAGAAAGCTTTCTCTCTGTCGGCTCTGGGGGAAGGTCCTTGTCATCAATCTTCCCCAGTCTAGTAGCTTCTCAGCACAGGGACCCCGGGTCCAAAGGTTGTGTGCTACACTTCTGGCTCTTGTTTCTTGGTAGTATGAGGTTCCCCTGTTTCTCTGCTTGCTTGTCTCTTTTATAGTTTAAAAGAGATTGATTTAAGATACAACCTAATCTTGTAGATTGAGTCCTACCTCGTCAACACAACAGCCTCTAATCCTGCCTTATTAACATCATGGAGGCAGGATTTACAACACATAGGAAAATCACATTAGATGACAAAATGGTGGACAATCACAATACTGGGAACCATGGCCTAGCCAGTTGCACACAATTTTGGGGGACGCAGTTCAATTCATAACATTTATATTTCTCTCAATTTCAACTTTTTAAGATTTTCTTTCTCCCTGAATAAGAAGAAACTCGGCATAGTCTAATCTTGCCTGCTTTTCTGCAAGGGCACAC
Source organism: Elephas maximus indicus (assembly GCF_024166365.1). Classification (NCBI taxonomy): domain Eukaryota; kingdom Metazoa; phylum Chordata; class Mammalia; order Proboscidea; family Elephantidae; genus Elephas; species Elephas maximus. The sequence continues at coordinate 36,949,549 of NC_064837.1, read as the reverse complement.
ACACCTGTGTATGTGTTTATACAACGTTTTCTGTCTCCTGGGTTTTGCTGAAATAATCAAAAATACACTTCAGAATTCTGAACTTCTTTTCACATACTATTCTATCGCAAGAGTCTTTTTAATGGTGACCTTAAGCTTCAGTCACGTTATCAAAAAGCATTTTGACTCAACTCCACATTTCAAGTATGCCTGCTCCTGAGAGTTTATTTTGGCCTGCTTTTCGTTTGTCTGGACTATTTGAGTTCTTTTATTGTTTGTTTTCAGAAGTTGTATGAGCCCTCGCACATGTGAAAATCCCAGACTTTTTACCCTGACACGCCAACAGTAGTTTGGCTTGGCATCTTTGGTAGATCATATGTCTGCTTGCCAAAAATTCTGTTCTTCTGCCCCCAGTGGGATTGTACATCCCAGCCCTGCAGGCTCGTTCTGGTCAGCGAAAAGTGGGCAGAGGTAGCTTGTGTCACCAGGTCAGATGCCTCAAGAGCCAACACGTGTGTGGTTCACTGGGTCTTCTCCTTCTGCCACAGTGTCGGCCATATTTTGGGTTAGACACTGCTCCATCCACCTGGGTCCTGGCATGAAGACAGCTTGACCTGCAGTCAATCCTCAATGGCTATGTGATGCAAGAAATAGGTCTGCAGTGAACCCCTGAGGCTTGGAGTTGGTTATCATGCCCATCTTAGCCCACTCCGATCGACAATATTGTAGGATTCCAGGCCCTTCCCCTGAGGCCTTGGCCCTGGCCCTAAGACTGCTTCTGCTTCTAGGGCTGCACACATTTTTTTGCTTGATTTGGGCCAGTTCCTTGCCTGTCTGCATCTTTCCTCCCCGACCCCATTTTTAAGACATAGGGGTGAATTAGGTGACAGATGAGGTGCTTTCCAGGTTTTACTTTTAACTAATCTGTTTTCTAAATAAGGGCCTTCCTGAGGTTTCCTCTTAATAAAGTTGAGTTATTTTGTATTTTTACAAAGCAAATTATGTAGGAGAGATCTTCGCTCTTTCTTGCTAGAAATAGGCCCACCTGACATCTAGTAAGGACAGAAGGCATATGATAAGCCAGAAGGTGAGCCAGTCCTACCTGAAGTTGGGTGGGTTTTTCATCCTCTTCATTGAGTGCCTGCTGTATGCCAAGCATCGTGCTAGGGGGCTGCAAAGGTGAGGCCAACACTGACCCTTTAGGGGGCCCCTCTATTTTGTGGTGCAGGCTCCCTGATCTCAGTGCAGATGGTGCTTCCCCATTTAGGTGTTTTCCCTCACTTTCTCATGGGATCTGGCAACCGCTGGTGAAGTAGGAAATAGGCTCAGAACTTGAACCCAGGTCTTCTGAACTGCAGAGTCTGTGTGTTCTTCCCAGCATGTGGTGCCTCTGCTTCTCTTTCTGTTGGCTCAAGTGCCCCAGGAGCCATGCAGACAAGAAGGATAAGAGAAGGCTAGTATTCCTGTGCGGCTCAGCGTTGGGGGGGCGGCTTTTGGCAGGAGTATTTCCACCAGGCCTTGAAGGAAGACAAGGTAATGATCACTTCCATGTTGGGAGACCTGCGCTTGGCTGAGATGGCGTGTTCTGTAGGTCTGGCTCATAGACACTTGAAAGAAGAGACAGTAGAAATGAGAGTAGGCACATCTTTACATTATTTCTACAAGCTCTGTTTTTAAATTCCAAAGATATTTAAGGGTAACTAGTAAAAAGGAAGTCTCCTTCCCTTGTCCCCCAGACACCCATGTTTCCTCTCTAGAAGTGACACTATTATCATTTTCTTGTGTTTCCTGCCAGAGGGTAGGTCCCTCCCACCCAACACAGCTACTGTAAACCAGGCATCATGAACTATGGCCCATGAGCCACTTCGGCCAGCTGTCTGTTTTTGTAAATAAAATTTTATTGGAACACAGCCATGTCCATTTGTTTACACGTTGTTTATGGCCACTTTAGTGCTACAATCACAGAGACTGTATGGCCTAGAAAGCTGCAAATAATTACTATCTGGCCGACACCTGCTGTGACACTCTTATGTACTTTTTTCCCCCTATTTAATATATCCAACTTAAATATGGCCTTAATATTTCCTGCCTTTTTTATAATCATGAGTTCTCTAGACTTTGAAAATTACGGAATCTCAGTTTCCTTAAGCTCCTCTGAGGTGGGCAGCTCTATCCCTGGTAAAAGCATTGTTCCTTGTGGGGGGTGGTGGTGATCAGGCACAGAACCCTCCACCCCATAGTGGCCATAGAACTGCAGTAGATTGGGAAGACCCTCTCGAGTAGTAAAGTGTCCACAGACCCACAGTGGTGGGGATACCTGGAAGCAGAATCTCAGGCCCCACCTTCCTGAATCTGTGCCTTCGTTATAATAGGACCCCCAGGTGACTCATGTGCACATGACAATTGAAGACACGCTGATCAGGACAGTGGTGGCCAACCTTGGCTGCATACTGGGATTGCTTTACAAACTATGCATGCCTTGGACATGGGTAGTCCCGGAATCAGAGATTCTGATTTGATTGGTCTGGGCTGCAGCCTGGGCATTGGGATGTTTTTTTAGTGATTACTTTTTAATAACATATATACACTAAAGTGCACAAGTCTTGAATGTATAATGTGATGCATTTTTACATGTGTATTCCCTTGGGTTAAGGAACCCAGCTGGTGCAAAAGGTTGGTGGTTTAGACCCACCCAGTGACTCTCTGGGAGAAAGACCTGGTGATCTGCTTCTGTAAAGATTACAGCTAAGAAAACCCTATGGGGCAGTTCTACTCTGTCACATGACTCGACAGCACCCAACAACACCTGGGTAACCATCTCCCAGCTGAAAATAGAGAACATTTCCAGGACCCCAGGAGTCTCCCCCATGTCCTTTCCCAGTTAATACCCCTTCTCCAGGTCACCGTTATTCTTTTATTACCATAATACTTGTTTTGCTTATTCTTGTTGTTGCTAGGTGCTATGGAGTCAGTTCAGACTCATAGCGACCCTATGTACAACAAAACAAAACACTGCCCAGTCCTGTGCCGCGCTCATAAACGTAGTTATCCTTGAGCCCATTGTTGTAGCCACTATGTCAATCCATCTCATTGAGGGTGTTCCTCTTTTTCACTGACCCTCCACTTTACCAAGCGTGATATACTTCTCCAGGGACTGCTTCCTCCTGAGAACATGTCCAAAGTAGGTGAGAAGTAGTCTTGCCATCCTTGCTTCTAATGAGCATTCTGGCTGTACTTCTTCTAAGACAGATTTGTTTGTTCTTCTGGCATTCTGTGGTATATTCAGTATTCTTTGCCAACAGCATAAATCAAAGGCATCAATTCTTTGGTCTTGCTTATTCATTGTCCAGCTTTCACATGCATATGAGGTGATAGAAAACACCATAGCTTGGGTCAGGTGCACCTTAGTCCTCAATGTGACATCTTTACTTTTTAACACCTAATTGAGGTCTCTTGCAGCAGATTTGCCCAATGCAATGTGTCATTTGATTTCTTGGCTGCTGCTTCCATGGACATTGACAGTGGATCCAAGTAAAATGAGATCCTTGGCAACTTCAGTATTTTCTCCACTTATCATTATATTGCTTATTAGTCCAGTTGTGAGCATTTTTGTTTTCTTTATGTTGAGAGAGTAATCCATACCGAAAGCTGTTGTCTTTGATCTTCATCAGTAAGTGCTTCAAGTCCACTTTCAGCAAGCAAGGTTGTGTCATCTGCATATCACAGGTTGTTGGTGAGTCTTCTTCCAATCCTGATGCCACATTCTTCTTCATGCAGTCCAGGTTTTTGGATTATTTGCTCAGCATACAGATTGAACAAGTATGGTGAAAGGATACAACCCTGATGCACACCTTTCTTGACTTTAAACCACAGAGTATCCCCTTGTACTGTTTGAATGACTGCATCTTGGTCTAAGTACAGGTTCCTCATGAGCAGAATTAAGTGTTCTGGAAGTCCCATTCTTCGCAATGTTATCCATAAATTGTTATGACCCACATAGTCGAATGCCTTTGCATAGGCAATGAAACACAGGTAAACATCTTTCTGGTGGTCTCTACTTTCAGCCATGATCCATCTGACATCAACAATGATATCCCTTGTTCCACGTCCTCTGAATCTGGCTTGAATTTCTGGCAGTTACCGGTCGTTGCCATTTTTCTTCAATTTGTCATTTCCAGCATAGTAGACCATATGATTGTCTGATTCAAAGTGGCCAATACCAGTCCATTTCAGCTCACTAATGCCTAGGATATCAATGTTTATGCATTCCATTTCATTTTTGATGACTTTCAATTTTTCTAGATTAATGCTTCGTACATTACATGTTCCAATTATTAATGGAAGTTTGCAGCTGTTTCTTCTCATTTTGAGTCTTGCCACGTCAGCGAATGACTGATGTCACTAACCTCAGCTCTACTTTGAGGAGGCAGTTCTTCCTCAGTTGTCTTTTGAGTGACTTCCAACCTGAGTGGCTCATCTTCCGGCACTATATCAGACAATGTCCTGCTGCTATTCATAAGGTTTTCACTGACCAATTTTTTCATCAGTAGAGCACCAGGTCCTTCTTCCTAGTCTGTGTTAGTCTGGAAGCTCCACTGAAACATGTCCACCAAGGGTGACCCTGCCGATATTTGAAATACTGTTGGCAAAGCTTCCCGTACCACAGCAACATGCAAGCCACCACAGTATGACAAACTGACAGACACATGGTGGTTGCTTATTCTAGAAGTTCATATTAATGGAACTACCCAATAAGACCTCTTTTATCTTGCTGCTTTCACGATCATGTCTGATTTATCCATAGTGTGTACAGTTCTTTTCGTTGTATTCCACTGTCAGGACATATCCCCATTTATTTACCCATCCTTGGCTGATGTTCATTCAGGTGGGTTCTGGTTTTAAGCTGTAATGAATAAAGCTGTTATGAAGATTCTTATCCAGTTTCTGGTAGATTTATATACTCATTTATCTTGGGCATATGCCTAAAAGGGGGGTTGCTGGGTCATAGGGTGGGAATGTGTTTAGCTTTAGTAGTTACTTGAGCATTGGAATTTTTAAAACCCCCCAGGTGATTCTGATGTGCTGCTGGGGTTGAGAATCCCTGCTCTGGAGAGACAGCCCTAAACTCTTACTGCTCAGCTGCTGCCCCCGAGTCCTGCTGTTGAACTGCTGTTCTATGAGTTTGCCCAGTAGCCTTCCAATAAGTCCCTAATCAGTTTCTGTTGCTCACCACCAGCGAGCCCTATGCAATCCACATGTGTAGTTCCAGTCTGGCTCCCACCCACTTGTGGTCTGGTCCGGTGTTTAACCTCTTCCCCATCACTCCTTTCCACTGGATTCCAGCCTCCGCTTGGACTCTCCACTGCCAGAGCCCTCAATACCCGCAGCAGCCTTCCTTCTGTGTCCTCTGGGCCACGCTGAGCATACGGACAGCTATCAACCGTTTGCTCCTAAGGGAGGCCTGTAGTAGTGGATGATTCACACCAGCCTCTGTTTCTTGGTACTGCTAACATTATAGGGCTGATATGAGGTTGAAATGGCATAAAGCGTGTAAAGCACTTAGCACAGGGCTTGATATATAGGAAGTACTCAACAAACGATGCCTAAATGCAGACATAGAATGTTTCCATCACATGAAGTTTTATTGAGCTATGCTGCATCTAGAGTTGTTGTGTGCTGTCATGTTGATTCTGACTCGTGTCAACCCTCCGTGACAGAGTAGAACTGTCTCATAGGGTTTCCTGTAATCTTGACGGGAGCTCCCAAAGAGCCAGTGGGTGGGTTCTAACCACTAACCTTTTGGTTAGCAGCTTAGTGCTTAACCACTGCACCCCCAGAGTGCCTTGCATTGACAGTAGTGCTGTCCAGTATGGACAGCTGAGCTGGTGAAATGTGATATATCCACATTGAGATATACTGTATGTATGAGGTATACACTGGATTTAGAAAACTTTATGAAAAAACCATGCAAAATATCTGTAACTTTTTATATTGCCTATGTCTTGATATAATATTTTGGATATATTGGGTTAAGTAAAATACAATTAGCTACACCTGTTTCTTTTTACTTTTTAAAATCTGGCTTGTGGACATGTTAAAATCACACCATGTATTCTGCTGGACAGTACTAGGTAGGAGTATCATTATAGGAGGTCATACCCTTTCAGACAGTGTTTCTCAAATTATGGGGCTCCGGTCATTGGCTTCAAAGCTCACCTAGGATGCACGAATCAGGAACTCTTAAGAGTGGGACTGGGGACCTGCATTTCCAACGAGCCCCCCAGATAAAGTCCTGCCCTCTTAAGTTTGACAATCACTGCTCCTAGAATTTGGGCAAATTTGACTTTTCTCTTAAACAAGTATCTCCTCTTCTACTTTGACTTGGCTGCCAGGAAGCGTTCAGGACTAAGTTTGGGGCTAAAATAGGGTTTAATATATTGTGTCTTCTGGATGGCTGTTTGCCATCTGCTGCTGTGTTTGGGTTGACATGCCTGGTTAGACGTGTCTGGAGGACAAAAACAAGGTCTGCTTAGAGGCCCTGGCATCAAAAGACCTGTCTTCCAAACTCAGTTCTGTTACCACATGACTGGGCAGGTCACTGTAACGGTGCCTCTTCTCCAGTGGTTCAGAGGATGAAAAGAGGTCATTTAATTTCAATAAAATGATTACCTAAAAAAAAAAGGGTAACAAAGGTGAATACATTCCATGCAAGCCACAAAGTTCTTGATCTATGAGGTGGGGGGCTGATTTTCATGGTCGCTCAGTTGCCTGGCACAGACTGCTGCCACTGTGAATCTTGACCACTAGATGGCGCCACAGAACAAGCTACTGCAGGCAGCAGGGGCGCCTCCACCCTGTTCTCCCATCTGCTGCGTAGAACAGTGATTCTCTAAGTGACCGTCCCTCAGGAAGCTTGTTAGAAATGCAAATTCTCAGGCCCCACCCCAAACCCACTGAATCAGAAACTGTTTTAACAAGCCATCCAGGTGATTCTGTTGCATGCTTGAGTTTGAGAATCAATGTTGTAGCATCTACCTTGGGGTAGTTTGGGAAGGGGATAGAGGGCTTGATGGGTAGGGGTGATGCGTGGGAGAGGCAGGGGAAGATTGGGTGAGGGTGGGGGTGAGGGTCACTGGTGCAGGACCAATGAATTCCAGTGTTTGTCCAAATCAGAGAGCAGTTAAGGAGCAAGAGAGTGGATGGTGATTTTTTAATTTTCTCTTTAGGTGGTGGCATGGGGTGCTAAGAAGTCGATTCCGACTTATGGCGTCCCCGTGTGTGACAGAGTAGAACTGCCCCATAGCGTTTTCTAGGCTGTAATCTTTACGAGCAGATCACCAGGTAGTTTATCCTACAGAGCTGCTGGCTGGGTTCGAACAGCCTACCTTTCAGCTAGTAGCTGAGTACTTTCTCTTTAGGCAGGACTTATCAGATGGTGCCAGCTGGGCAGAGGGAAACAAGGGTACTAGGAGACTCCCACTTTAGGTGAAAGAACCTGGACCAGAAGCAGAAGCAGAACTACAGGGAGCCCTCGGCCAACCCGTGAGCTGTACCCCACCTAGGACACCCCCTAGCGCCACGGTGTGGCTATTTATCTCTGCGTGTTCTGAAATTGTACCATAGCACCAATGTGTTAATGGACTAAAATGCTACAACCCTTCCAAAACCATCCAGGAAAATAGATGCTCAGAAGTCAAAAAAGGGGGGCTTCAAAGGAGGTGGAAAAATCACTAGTGAATTAAGACCTTATTTCTTTCTTTTCAATCTTATCTGTATCCTAAGGGGAGGTCCGTGCCAGAATGAATTCATATCCTTTTTTTGACACTGATGAAAATGCCTTTCTCAGGTGGCTACTGATGCTTCAAAGGGGCCATGTATCATGCAAATAATTTTTTTCGGCGATGACGTGTACAGTTTAGTTTGATTTATTTGTGATGTCAGAAACAAAATGGAAAGTTAGCGCTTTAAAAATGAGCGTGGCTGGCTGAATAAATAAATAATATGCTCTTGGCCAGAACCTGCCAGTGTCTCTTTAATTGCCCATTGATTCTTTAATTCCCTGCACTTTAACATCTCTGAAAATTAAGAGGCCACAGCGCATGGAGTTGTCTTTTGTTAAGCAAATTAAGGGAATCAGGCTTTGGCAGGTAGAGTCCTTCCTCGCTTTGACCTAGCATTTAAAGGCAAGAGGCAAAGGTGCTAGAGGGGGAAAGCCGGGTGCCCTCAGTGGTTTCTTCTGGAGCCTGGAGCCAGGAGGTACCTTTGCCTTATTTTTCCAGCCATGAATATTTATGACGTGTCCATGGGCCTGAGAACGTAGAGAACACGGTGCAACTCAGAGCAACAGGGTTCCGTGTGTCCCTCCTGCGGCTTCCTGGGAAGCCTGGAGGTGGCCTGGCCCGGTTCTCCCTTTGGAAGGAAGATCCTGGTACCAAAACCTTGTTTAGATCCTTGCAAAGTAGCCTGAGCAGAATGGGCCAAATGTCCTTAGGGGGTATCCTCTGTTTCTTGCAGGGAAACACTCCCAGGAGATTTCTCTTATCCCCATTTCCAGGCTGGATCGGATACCCAGGGTGCCAACCAAACAGGCTTGGCTGCTAACCAAAAAGTTGGAGGTTCCTCCAGAGCATCCGGCCTCACCACCACCTCTCTACTTTCAACTCTCCTCAATCCTCCGTTCAGGCGATCCCTTTGCCAGTTCTCCCCTGGATTCCCGGAACACTGTCCTCCTTAAATCTCTACTCAAGCCTTCCTCCTCCCAGAGGTATTTCTGAGTCCTCACCCCCAGAGTATGCTGTGTGTCCTTCTGCCAAGACCTCAGCTCCTAGTACTGTGAACCCTTGAGAGCTGGGCCTGGGTCTTTTATTTCTCTAACTCCAGCATATAAAACAGAACCCAGAACGCAGCAGGCCCTCAGGAATACTTGGTTGAATGAATAAACAATTGAGTGCATTTGCCCCCAAGTAGCTGCTACAGATGCCACTCAGTCAGAGGATGAGATGCCAAAAACGGAATTCCATGGCAGCTTCCTTGTCTCTTGTGTTGCAGCATCTCACACCTCTCTGATGGGAGGTTCCTCCTCCTTATATCTGCTCTAAATCCCGCACTCTGAGTTCAGCAGAACTTGTTGGGGTTAAATGAGAAAATGCAGGCCAGCTGCGTTGCACACATGCCTGGTAGAGCCCTCCTTTCTAACTGGTGCCTGGAGGGCGTTTTTGGGCAGGTGCTGCTGGCCTTAGCCTCTGGTGGACTCAGGCTAGGTACGGAAGTACAGGTGTGGGGCCACACGGGAAAAAGCCTGCATCTTGCTGGACTTTAGACCCTTGAACATGAAGCCTCTGACCCCAAGTGTGTGCCACTAAGACTGAAACCTCCTGACTTGTGAAGGCAAATCTGCAAGTATGGGCAGATCTGGGTTGGCAAGCCAGTTAAAAGCTGTGTTGTCTCGAGGAAGTTACTTAACCTCTTTGGGCCTCAGCTTCCTCAGCTGTAAACTAGAGTCAATAGTACCACCTCAAGGATGCTTGTGGGAATTAGGATGCACTTGATAAATATTTGGTTTATTTATGCCCTTCAGTTGCTGCATAGGGTAGGATCTGTCAAACGTTTTTCTGTAGAAGACTCTCAAACAGGCCATGTTCGTCTGCTTCTGTGGGTTCTTCTAGGGTGGGGGCTACCCCCTCTCTCTGGGTCCAGAGAGACCCATCATTTCCTCCATATTGGAGTCCCAACTGCCAGTCCTCTCTCCCCTTACCCCCTGGGACCACCTCGGGGTGCTCCTTGGCTTGTGATTATGGTTCTCACATGCCTCCAACCATCAAACACCTGCTGTCTTGGTCCCCATGCCCAGGTGCTCTTTTCCTTTCCAACAGGGCTGGGGTGAGGCTGGGACCCCAGACCAGGCACAGCTGGCTGCCTCGGGAGCCATTGCCTGCTCCCCTCTCTCAGTCCCCATTCCCTTTCCCATCAGCATCTTCATTACATTAGAATTCTCGCCCTTCCACTTATTAAATCAGCATTGCACCTGCCTGTCTCCGCCACTGTCAACATTCCTGCTTCTCGCCTCTCATGCAGCCGGGGCCTGGGCCGCCCCGAGCTCGCTGCAATTATGATTCCTTCCCCAGCTCACGTCGAAAGTCTTTGTTCTTCTCCCCAAACGTTCCAAGTTAATTTCTGCCGACTGTTTATTCAGCCTTTGTACTGCCTGGCTCGCTACTTACTCAGGAAATGCAGCCCTCAGAGGGAAAGAGCAGACACAGAACAACAGTTTAGGACAGGAAGGAAAGACCCTTCAGAAAGTGAGGAGGCAGCAGGGAGTTCTGAGGGCCCCAGGGGATGGGAGACGTGGAGAGGCAGCCTGCCACCTCTCTGGCCTCTGCTCTTGGGGTGAGCATCTTGGTATAGTTCCTTCCGGTGTAAGTGTGAGTGCGTGTGCACACGGACACACATGCACTTGTAGTTACAAACGTGTACGTGCGGGAGACAGGAAGAAAAAAAGCTATTGGCAGCTAATCTGTTACCTCTCTGTTGGCCTTTTGTTCTGCTGAGCATTTTGAGAGTTTGGGAGGAGGTCCCAGGCAAGCAGAATTGCCCTGATAAGAGGAAAGAAGAATTGGGGGCTACAGAAGGAGATCCAGCAGGGAGGGGAGAGGGAGAGGGGGGATGGGGAAGGGGAGGGGCCGGGAGGGAGTGAGGGCAGGGTTGGGGTGAGGCAGAAACCCCCTGGACCAGGGAGGCTGGAAGATCATGTGATTTTAAGTTGTTTGCTGTGATGTGCTAATGTGACCCCCTAATCTTGACCAACAATCTGGTGCTTAGGAAACAGCCTTGTATTTGAAGATGCTTTAGTGGGAAGGGCAGGATGCGTGGCTGCGTTTGAACTAACACTGGGGTGGAGATAAAACTACAGCCAGGAGACACAGGGCAGGGAGCAAGATCTGGGGAAGGCTGGGAGTCTAGACTGGTCCCTGGGTGGTACAAATGGTTTGTGCTTGATTACTAATCTAAAGGTCCACAGTTTGAACCCATGCAGCAGCATCACGGAAGAAAGGCCTGGCCATCTGTTTCTGTAAAGATTACAGCCAAGAAAACCCTATGGAGCAGCTCTACTCTGTTACTCATGGGGTTGCCATGAGTCTGAATCTACTCAACAGCAATGGGGTTTTGGGTTTTTTGTCAGTTTAGAAATTCAGCATGTTGGAAATTTGGAGAAATCTTGGACAGAGCTTTGGATGGTGGAATGAGGGGGAGTTGAATCAATCCTTTCTACTTATGGGGCCAGGCTGACATCTGGGATTCTCTATATAAACACACACACACAGACACACATATTTAGAATATATAAAATCTATAAATGTAAAATTATATATAATATACAGTTATGTGAAATTTATAAAACCCATAAAACAAAACAAACCCATTGCCGTTGAGTCAGTTCCGACTCATAGCAACCCTATAGGACAGAGTAGAACTGCCCCATAGAGTTTCCAAGGAGCAGCTGGTAGATTCAAACTCCCAACCTTTTGGTTGACAGCCAAGCTCTTAACTACTGTGCCACCAGGGCTTCTGTGAAATTTATAAGTGTATAAAATTATGTAAAAGCAACAAAAATGTGAATACATAAAGATAAAATACAAATATGACACCCATCAGGATATCTATATCATGCAATGATGTAAATTATTGGGACACAAAATATAGTCACATCTTTTTTCTCCCTTCTGACAATCTCAACTTCTATTTGGAGGGTTTAGTCCCTTTATATTTTTTTTCTGCTTTACTGTTTTTTTTTTTTTTACTGATATATATTTGGCATACAATAAGCTGCGTATATTCAAAATACACAACATGGTGAGCTTTGACATATGTACACAGCCATGAACTCATTACCACAATCAAGATAGTGGACATACTCATCAATCCCAAAAGTTTATGCCTGTCCCTTGATAATCCCCCATTCCTCCTCTGGCAGCCAGTGATCTCCTTTACGTCATGATGGATTAGTTTTCATTTTCTAGAATTTTGTATAAATGGAATTGTACAGCGTGTTCTCTTTTCTGCCTGGTTTCTTTCACTCAGCATAATTTTTTGAGGCTCTCCCTGTTGTTGCATATATCAATAGTCCTTTGCTTTTTATTGCTGAATTCCACTGTATGAATGCACCACACTTTGTTTATCCAGTCACCTGCTGAAGGACATTTGGGTTTAATATTCAAACGAAAACATCTCCAAACCCTCATGCCATGAATTACAACAAGTTCTTCTTTCTTCCTAGATTTCTGTCCATTTCTCAAGAGCCCCAAGAGCCCCTAGGCTCATTTATCCATGAGGCTGGAAAGTTTGGACCTCCTCTCTAGCCAGAGAGGCCTGGATGATCTGCCCAAAGCCCTTACTGTGCCGTGTGCTCTTCCTCACTCTGGCCCCATTGGCCCCATCGGCAAGGCGGCCTGGGCATTTCGGCAAACACTGGCTTACCGTGGCCGTAGTTTCTCAGGGAGGCAGGTCAGGAGAAGTCCTGGGGGCTGCTGAGCACCATGCTTAGGCCAGCCCTAATCTGACCAGTTTGCTCCAAGCCTGGACACAGCTGTGCCCCTCGACCCTGCTCTGGGTCGATTTCGGGGCTCCCTAGGGTGCTCACATACATACATGGTTACACTCATGTGAACAAACACTCACACTAAGAATGCTCAGCTCCTGCCACTGACCCAGAAGCTCAGTCCTGCCCCTCAAGTTCTCCCAGCTGTTTCTGGAAGGCTCTGGGCTTTCTTACAGGCAGCCCCACATTTTTCCGTTCCAGCCTCCTCACTGATCTCTCCCTCTCACTCAATCCCATTCAGTCACACCGGCCCCCTTGATGTTTCTCAAACACATAGATGCGTTCCTGCCTCAGGGCCTTTCACTTGCTGTTCCCTCTGCCTACAATGCTCTTTTCAGACAACTGCATGTTTACCTCCTTCATTTCTTTCAGATCTTTACTCAAAAGCCACCTTGTTGGGGAAGTCTTCCCTGGCCACCTTACCTAAAATTTCACCCCCTCAACAAGCCTTTCATTTCCCCTTTCTCTGCTTTTTTTCCCCTTGCATGCATCACTGGGTAACACACCATATAGTTTACTTCTCCCTCTTGTTTATCATTGTCTCCCCCACTAGAATATAAGCTTTGTGAGGGTAGTAATTTGTCTGCTTTGCTCATCTCTGGATCCCAGGCTCCTAGAATGCCTGGCAGTAAGCACATCATAGGTGCTTTAATATTTGTCTAATGAATGAGTGAATGAACCCATTGGCTCATGTTCATTCTACTAGCAAGCATCCTGGTCCCTCCAGGATGAAGGTTGTTCTTAGCTGCCATTGAGTTGATCCTAACTCATGGAGACCCCATGCACAATGCTGACTGGTCCTATGCCGTCCCCATGATTGGTTTTGGATCAGACCATTGTGACGCATAGGGTTTTCACTGGCTGATTTTCAAAAGCAGATCACCAGGCCTTTCTTCCTAGTCTGTCTCAGTCTGAAAGCTTCACTGAAATCACATGCAAGCCTCCTCTGACAGACAGGTGGTGGTAGCTGCACACAAGGTGCATTGGCTGGGAACTGAACCTCGGCCTCTCACATGGAAGGTGAAGATTCTACCACTGATCCCCTATTGGCCCTATCCAGGGAGCCAAGGACAATTCAACCTATAAAAGGAGTGTAATTTCCATATTGAGAGCTGAGTCCATTTAGTTCTATTTACCACATTCTAATAGAACCTGGAAACCCTGGTGGCGTAGTGGTTAAGTGCTATGGCTGCTAACCAAAGGGTCGGCAGTTCAAGTCTGCCAGGCGCTCCTTAGAAACTCTATGGGGCAGTTCTACTCTGTCCTATAGGGTCGCTATGAGTCGGAATCGACTCAATGGCACTGGGTTTTGTTTTGTTTTGTTTTTAATATAACCTATCCGCCCTGGTGGCACAGTGGCTAAGAGCTATGGCTGCTAACCAAAAGATCAGAAGTTCAAATCAACCAGCTGCTCCTTGGAAACCCTATGTGGCAGTTCTGCTCTGTCCTATAGGGTTGCTATGAGTCGGAATCAACTCAACGGCAACGGGTTTGGTTTAATAGAACCTAAAGGAGTCCTGGTGGCACAGTGGTTGAACACATGGCTGCTAACTGAAAGGTGACGGGTTCAAACCCACCAGGCACTCCACAGGAGAAAGATGTGGCAGTCTGCTTCCGCAAAGATCAACCTTGAAAACTCTGTGGGGCAGTCTGCTCAGTCCTATAGGGTCGCTGTGAGTTGGAATTGATGCGACAGCCATGGATAATAGAACCTAGCCCTCTGCTGATATTGAGGGTCACACGAAGCTCCAAGAATGACACAGGGCCTTAAGGAACATCTCCAGTTGTCTTTCAACTTTTTAAAAAAAGAATACACCCCCTTCTTTTTTCCCAAAGACATCTTCCTAGAATTTCATTATGCAAAATAGATAAAATTGTTATTTTATTAGTATAAATCTGCATTGATAACATTTACTTATTAAATGACGACGTGGATATTGATGAAAATACAAATTTGACTAAATGCGATGTGGGATCCTGGACTAGATCCTGGAATAGAAAAAAAGACATTAATGAAAAGAATGGTGAAATCTGAATAAAGCCTGGGGTTTAGTGAATAGTAATGTACTAACAAGGAGGCCTCGTGGCTCAGTGGTTATGTTCTCAGCTGCTAACTGAAAGGTTGGTGGTTCCAATCCAGCCAGTGGCACCGCAGGAGAAAGACCTGGCTATCTGCTCCCGTGAAGATCACAGCCTAGGAAATCCTATGGAGCAGTTCTACTCTGTAACACATGGGGTCACCATGAGTCAAATCCACTTGATGGTACATGACAACAACCATGTAACAATGTTGGTTTCTTAGTTTTGACAAATGCTCCCTGTTAATGTATGGTGGCAACATTAGGGAAGATTGAGGCTGGTTGAGAGATATATATGGGAACTCTCAGTAATATCCTTGCAACTTTTTTTGTAGATCTAAAATTATTCCAAAAGAAAGTTAATCTTTAGAATTTTATTTCATTAATGAAATTTAACAAAAAAAAATTAGCAATAAACAAAATACACAAATTTGAAATTACTGTTATGGATGACACTTATCATTTTATGCAACATACAAATTATTGCTGTGTTTTGCTTTGTTGTTGTTAGGTGCCGTCAAGTTGGTTCCGACTCATAAGACCCCATGCGCAACAGAACAAAACACTTTCTGGTCCTGCCCCTTCCTCACAATTGTTCCTATGCTTGAGCCCATTGTTGCAGCCGCTGTCAATCCACCTCACTGAGGGTCTTCCTCTTTTCGATGACCCTCTACTTTACCAAGCATGATATCCTTCTCCAGGGACTGATCCCTCCTGAAAATATGTCCAAAGAATGTGAGAAGTCTTGCCATCCTTGCTTCTAAGTAGCATACTTCTTCCAAGACAGATTTGTTCGTCCTCTTGGCAGTCCATGGGATACTCAATATTATTCTCCAAGACCACAATTCAAAGGCATCAATTCTTCTTCAGTCTTCCTTATTCATTGTCCAGCTTTCACATGCACATGAGGTGATTGAAAACACTATGGCTTAGGTCAGCCACACCTTAGTCTCCAAGGCGACATCTTTGCTTTGTCACACTTTAAAGAGATCTCTTGCAGCCAATTTGCCCAATGCAATGTGTCTTTTGATTTCTCTACTGCTGCTTCCACGGGTGTTGATTGCGGATCCAAGTAAAATGAAATCCCTGACAACCTCAATCTTCTCTTTGTTTAACATGAAGTTGCTTATTGGTCTTTATAGACTAGTTTGCATTTAACTCAGCTGAAACCTGTCCACCATGGGTGAACCTGCTGGCATAGTTTCAGCATCACAGCAACACATAAGCCCCCCACCTTATGACAAACTGACAGACGCGATGTATTGCTTTGGTTACACGATACTGAAAACAATCTTGATTCTCTCAGCTAAGCAGTTGAAAACGGCAACAGATTTTAACAGCTGCTTGCCTTGCGCTCTCAGGATCTGCTCCAATTCAGCTGAGAAGCGAGAGCAGCTCCTTTTGAGTTCTGTAGAATGAGTGGAGTAGAACTTGCTCGTTACTGCAGTGCTGATCTGCCAGGGGTTAATAGTTTGTACAAAGCACATTGAAGTGTGTGTGTTGTTTCCTACAACTTTAAAATCATTAAAACTATTTTTGAAAGATGACGTTTGAACGGGGGTAGATTATCCAATAGAGAAGGTAAGCACAGTCCTTACCTTGCTTAGTAGGTCATCTATAGTGAACAACTCCACATTTTTTCACCACATCAGAGTCAATTCTGACTCACTGCGACCCTATTCAACACAGTAGTCTGTGCTTACTTTGCTTATTGGGTAATCAGCCCCTGCATTTAAATCAAGCATTTGCACCTCTAGGACTTTGCCAAACACCATTTGAAACTATGAGCCTAACAAAAAGTTCCCATTTTACAGATGAGGAGACTGAGGCCTGGTGAAAGGGACTAAAGTTTCATAACAAGTGAGGGACAAATTCAGGCTATCATGTTTCCAGCCGTAAGATTCATTCCTGGGGATAGGTTTAACTCTAGCGTGTTCTAACCTCTGGATAGAAATCCAGTGAACACTTCAATCTATCTGTTCTCTTGATGACCACTTAACGTTATTTCCATTTTTTAAAAGCTCCAGTGAACAATCCTGAACATGTCTCCTCGTTTGCATGTCTGGAGTTTCTCTAGGGCATAATCCTAAAAGTGCAATTGCTGGTTAAAAGGTGTGTACATCTTCAGCTTCACTAGAAAATGCCAAATTGCTCTCCAAGTGATTGTTTCTACATATACGATTTAGTGACATTGATTACATTCTTTGATTTGTGCAACCGTTCTCACCCTCCTTTTCTGAGTTGTTTTTCCCTCATTAACATAAACTCAGTGCCCCCTAAGGCTCCTATCTAATCTTTGGAGTTGCTGTTGTCAATTTGATCCCACATAAAACCCAAAAAACCAAACCCGCTGTCGTCAAGTTGGTTCAGTGACCCTATAAGACAGAGTAGAACTGCCCCATGCGGTTTCCAGGGAGCGCCTGGTGGATTCGAACTGCCGACCTATTGGTTAACAGCTGTAGCTCTTAACAACTACCCACCTGGGTACATAGTTCTTAAAAGAGCATAATGCTCAAGGCAATGTTTTCTACTATTAGGCTGAACTATTGTTCGTTTTAACATGACTTCAGAGGATATTTTTGGTTTAAGAACTATCTATATGGGATCATGGAAACCCTGGTGGTGTAGTGGTTAAGAGCTACAGCTGCTAACCAAAACATCGGCAGTTCATATCCACCAGACACTCTTTGGAACCGTATGAGGTAGTCCTACGCTGTCCTATACAGTCACTCTGAGTCGGAATCAAACTATTGTTCGGTCTTAACATGACTTCAGGAGATATTTTTGACTTAAGGTTTAAAGATTATCTCAGGGCAATAGTTTCAGGGATTCATCCACCCCCCATGAGTCCAGAAATCTAGAGACCATGAAAATTTTAAGTTCTGTTCTACATTTTCCCCCTTTTGATCAGGATTTTTCTATGGAATCTTTGATCAAAATGTGGAGCCTTAGTTTTAACTTACTACTGTGTGTATGTGTGCATGTACACATGCTATTCTAAGCACTATATGCACACACACAGTATATACATATACACACACATACAGCATATACATACATATATATATGTATGTATCAGGAGGGATCAGTCCCTGGAGAAGGACATCATGCTTAGTAGAGTTCAGGGTCAGTGAAAAAGAGGAATACTCTCCATGAGATGGATTGACTCAGTGGCTGCAACAATGGGCTTAAGCATAACAACAATTATGAGCATGGCAAAGGACCTGGCAGTGTTTCATTCTGTAGTACATAGGGTCGCTATGAGTCAGAACCGACTTGACAGCACCTAACAACAACAACAGTATATACAAACATATGGAAACCCTGGTGGCGTAGTACTTAAGAGCTACAGCTGCTAACCAAAAGGTTGGCAGTTTGAATCCACCAGGCTCTACTTGGAAACCCTATGGGGCAGTTCTACCCTGTCCTATAGGGTTGCTATGAGTTGGAATCTATTGGACGGCAACTAGTTTGGTTTTTTTGTTTTTATACACACACACACATTCACTCACATATAGTTTAGAATAGTTCCTGGCATATAATAGCTTGCTAAATGTTAGTACTTATTATTATCTAAATTAATCCTTCCAACAATCCTGCCAGGGAGTTGTCTTTCATTCATTTATCGAATGGCTATTTATTGAACATGATCACATTCCAGGCATTTTTTTTTTTTTTTAGGGATACAGCAGATTTTTTAAAAAATCTCTTCCTTTATGAAGCACACCGTTATCCAAATTTGACACTTAGGAATGCTGAGGCACAGGAGGTTAAGTGCCTTTTCTGAGTTCCCACAGTGAATATAGAGAATAAGCATTCTGGTTGATTTGTCTTCCTAGCATGACCCACTCTTCACAAAGTCCCCCACCTTTACCTGGGAACTGCTCCTTCCCACACCCAGTCCATCCTTATGATTCCCGAAGACACTGCTCCTGTCTCTCATAACCCACTCTGCTGGCCCGTGTTGACTGGACCAGGTGTGAACACCGGCACCAAGCAGGAGACATGAGTCCCAGTTCATGGGTTTTGTACTTGGAACCAGAGAAAGCAATGAAAGCTATTAAGAGTCAAAACTTGGGCACTGTCAGCTGCCATGTTTTGTTCCATATGGAGAACGTCAGTCTGGAGGGAGACAGAAGAATGAAGCCAAGACACAGAGAGAAGCAGAGATGGGAAAAGGAGGAGGAGGGGGAAGAGGAGAGAGATTGACTCAGCCATTCCTGCGACCTAGCCACATTCCCCTCTCTAAGTTCCAGGAAATACCCCAGTTTCCTTGTAACAAACTCCCCTTTTTTGCTTAGACTTACAACCAAAGGACTCCTAGTTAATACATGGGGACAGGACAAATGCAGAGGAGTGACTGCTCTGACACTCTCGGAGCTCCTGCTGTACCCTGGACTCACCTTTTGGGCATCCGGAGCTGAGGGTGTCCTGTTCTTAGATAACTTCGCAGTAGCTTCTCCGCCTTCAGAGCATGTGGCTGCAACCTAAATCTTAATCAATCAGATGGGAGCTCTGCACGGAAAAGAGCCTCCCCCATACATCATTTTTGTTTTCCTCTTGGGGAGAACAGCTATGCTACAGCAACAACCTGCCACGTAAATGTCTCAAAGCCCTATTTATATAGCTGTGTGGATAAATACATATAAATAGGCCCCTGGAATAATAGATTAAGGGATCTGCTCATCCAGAGAAGACTTATGGGGCTTTCAGGACCTAATGGCGGCCTGATTCAGTAAGAAAAATGGGTCTTTAGCAGGATGTGGCCAAGAATTAAATGAGCCCATAACCTGATAGAAAGCCCACCCAGGAAATGAAAGGTGGGAAGGACTGTGAGAAGAGCCAGGGGATCTGGTGAAATGGGCTGTGTGGGCAACAGGCAGGGCAGGTTCTTCCGCCCTGTTCTCCCAGCTCTGCCCCTGTTTTGCTGTGTGACCTTGGATGGGTCACTTGCCTTCTCTGAGTCTCAGTTCCTCAAGTATAAATTGAGGAATGTGGAGTTGCTGATCTCTAGGGTCCTTTCCTGCTCTGACATTAAAATGACTCTGAGATTCACAGTCATTGCCCTCGGAGTGGGGAAAGTTGAGAAGGTCTCAGTTGGGTCAAGGTCATCCCTAGGCCTTGACCAATTGTCTTAGTTACCTAAAGCTGCCGTCACAGCAATGCCACAAGTGGGTGGCTTGAAAGAACAGAAATCTGTTTTCTCACAGTTCTGGAGGCTAAAAGTCCAGATCAGGGTGCTGGCCATGTCAGTTCCTTCCCTCAGTAGCCCCTGGCATTCCTTGCTTCGCTGGCAATCCTCACGTGGCATCTGTGTTCCCTTGTGTGTCTCTACGTCTGATCTGCAATTTTTGTTACTCAGAAGTGATTAGATTTAAAACTCCTCCTTCTCTTGTATGATCTAATTAACCCTAATTAATCTAATTAATCTCAAACAGGAATACATCTCATGTATATGGGTTAGGATTCTACCACATATGGGGTGGGGACACCATTTAATCTGTAACACCAGTCGCTGGCATTCCTCACTCGTGCTCCTCATGGATCTCCCACCTTCTGAAGGTTTCTACAGAAAGGATCTGTAGTCACAAGACCAAAGGCTCTGATGCAATCTAAATAACAATAACAACGACAACTACTACTTCTCCACTACTCTGCACAACCGTGACTGGGTACTTTATGCCCATGACCCACAGCTAACATGTATTGAGCATATACTGTGTGCCAGGCACAGTTCTATGCTCTTTGTACGTATGATCTAATTTCACCCTACCAACAACCCCAAGAGGTAGGTACTACTATTGTCCTTGTTTGTGGGTGAGGACACAGAGAGGCCCAGTGACTCATCCCAGGCCACACAGCAGATAAGAGGTGGTGCTGAGACCTCCAACTGAGGAGTCAACTCCAGCACCTGTGTTCCTAATCACTGCCATGCCCTCCCCCATTACAGGTGTAGAAACTGAGGGCGGTGATGTTAGGTGCTATCGAGTCAGCTCTGACTCATGGCGGCCTGGTGTATAACACAATGAAAATTTGCCCCGTCCTGTGGAAACTCAGGTGACAAGAGGTTAACCGTTAACTGCTGTGTGAACTGGGGGGTCCTTTCACGGGCAGGGATATAGAGGAAAAGTCTTCTCGCTGCTCCTTGTGTTTCCTTCAGTTTTTCCAAGTCAGTAATTTTTTTTTTTTAAACCAAAGCCTATTTACAGAAGAGACATATAGGACCCAAGGTAACGTGCGTCAGCTATGCTTCAGTGAGCTCCCAAACCAAAGATTGACTGGCTAACGTGTACTTGATGCCTTTGGCTTTTTCAGTATTTCAGACTATTTGTTCCCTCGGTGGGCTGAAACCAGGCCTTTGTAGCTTGATGAGGACGCATTTCTCCTGGGGTGTAATAATGCAGCTGGAGTGAGACTTAATGCTGGAGAGGGAACATTTGCTTTTTTGGAAAAGTTAAATCCCCAAGCTTCTTTCCTTGGTTCCTGCCATCAGAAAAGGCATTTCTGAGGCAGGCCCAGGCAAGACTGCTGTATGAATAATCTGCCTTCCACCATTTTCACACTAATCACTGAACCTGATTGAGCACTTGTAAGGAGCTCCAGTGGCGCAACAGTTAAGTGCTTGGTTGCCAGTTGAAAGGTTGGTGATTTGTACCCACAAGGTATCTTCAGAAGAAAGACTAGGGGATCTGCTCCCATAAAGATTACAGCCAAGAAAACCCTATGGGATAGTTCCACTGTCACGTGGTGTCACTAGGAATCGGAATCCACAACAACAATGTGCCTGGCCTGGAGCTGAATGCTATTTTAATTCTCTTAACCACTGCTGAGCCTGTATTGCTGTTATGCAGAGCCTCTCTCATTACAGATGAGAAACTGAAGGCATGGAGGGTAAAGAGCTTGGCCAAAGTGCCCAGCCAGCAAAACCATTCCAGGCGATGACACCCTGAAAGCCATGCAAAGGACGGGTGCACCCTGGAGCAGCGGCAGGTTTATTTCTAAGCAGAGGCAAAGCGGGATCAGTGCCCTGAGGCCAACCCCTCCTGCCTCATCAGTGCCCCCAATGCTGGCACTTGGCCAGCCCCCACACCATCTCCAGGCTGTGCACTGGGAATCCTGAGCACGCTGCCCATCTCGACTCCCCCAGAATTCAGTCATCCTGTGCGTACCTCTACACCAGGGCCTCTTGGGAGTCCAGAGGGGATGGAAGCATTTCCCTTTCTTTACGCTTCTGGTTTATTTGTTGTTTTTTAATTGCTGAAAAAATACATATAATGCACACAGACAAGAACTTTAAGGGCCAAAGAGCCTAAGTTAATGGAATGAAGCAATATAAGCAGAGATAGGGAGAATGATAACCCTGTGTGAAGGATGTAACCATTGTCAATGAACCACACATGTCAAAGTGTTGAATGGGTGTATGTTTTGTTTGTGTATTTTCACACACACACTATATATACATATATATATAACGCAACATTTTACTAATTCAACCTTTTTCACAAGTACAGTTCTGTGAGGCCAGTTACATTAGTCATGTTGTGCCACCATCACCAATATCCATTGCTGAAGTTTTTGATTTATTAAATAATGAAGAAATGTCAAAACAGGTTGCCAATATTGTGGTGTATTTCAAATGTGTACATATGTAAAATTAAAGCCATTAACATAAAAAAATGAATGCAACATAAAATAAGCAGGGACGGATTACCCAATAAGCAAGGTATGCATGGGCTTACTTGTGCTTACTTACTAATCTGCAGTACACAGTTTTTTCACCTGTTTTTCACCAACACCCAATACAGGGGAGGTCAGCACAACTGGACTAAACCAAAAGCAAAGAAGTTTCCTGAATAAACTGAAAGCTTCAAAGGCCAGTGTAGCAGGGGCAGGGGTTAGGGGACCATGATCTCAGGGGACATCTAAGTCAGTTGGCATAATAAAATCTACTAAGAATACATTCTCCATCCAACTTTGAAGAGTGGCGTCTGGGGTCTTAAACGCTAGCAAGCAGCCATCTAAGATGCATCAATTGGTCTCAACCCACCTGGATCAAAGGAGAATGAAGAACACCAAGGACACAAGGTAATTACGAACCCAAGAGACAGAAAGGATCACATGAACCAGAGACTACATCATCCTGAGACAAGAAGAACTAGATGGTGCCCAGCTACGACCCATGACTGCCCTGACAGGGAACAGAAGAGTGGGATGCAGACCCCAAATTCTCATAGAAAGACCAAACTTAATGGTCTGACTGAGACTGGAAGGACCCCGGTGGTCATGGCCCCCAGACCTTCTGTTGGCCCAGGACAGAAACTATTCCCAAAGCCAACTCTTCAGGCATGGATTGGACTGGACAATGGGTTGGAGAGGGATGCTGGTGAGGAGTGAGCTTCTTGGATCAGGTGGACACTTGAGACTATGTTGGCATCTCCTGCCTGGAGGGGAGATGAGAGGGTAGAGGGCATTAGAAGCTGGCGAAATGGACACGAACAGAGAGAGTGGAGGGAGAGAGCAGGCTGTCTGATTAGAGGGAGAGTAATTGGGAGTATGTAGCAAGGTGTATATAAGTTTTTATGTGAGATACTGACTTGATTTGTAAACTTTCACTTAAAGCACAATAAAAATTATTGAAAGAAAGAAATATAGCCAGAATGCTCATTAGAAGCAAGGCTGGCAAGACTATGTCTCACATACTTTGGTCATGTTATCAGGAAGGACCTGTCCCTGGAGAAGGACATCATGCTTGGTAAAGTAGTGGGTCAACGAAAAAGAGGAAGACCCTCAGCGAGATGGATTGACACAGTGGCTGCAATGATGGGCTCAAGCATAACAACGATTGTGAGGATGGCAGGACCGGGCAGTGTTTGGTTCTGTTGTACCTAGGGTCACCATGAGTCGGAACTGACTTGACAGCACCTCACAACAACATAACATCTAGATATTGGACATTTCTTGTTTCTATTTGTTTTGGGTATGGTTGTTCAGTTGTTTTGGTTTGTTTTTTTTATTTGTTTGTTTTTTCAAATCCCTGGTATACCCTGTGTCCTAATAAAAAATTGTTTAAGTAAGCCTGGGGAAAAAAAAAAAAAAAAAAACAGGTGAAGTTCTACACTACAAATTAGTAAGTAAACACAATTAAGCCTGTGCATTCATTGCTTACTGGTTAATCCGCTTCTAAAAATAAATGTGCTTTTTCCAAGATAATTGTGGGATTTATTCATTCATAGCTCACATAGGCAGTAGAATCAGGTACCACTTGCAGTCTAGTTGATCCCAACTCACGGTGACCCCTGTTGTGTCCGAGTAGAACTGTGCTTCCTGGGTTTTCAGTGGCTGTGATTTTTTCGGAAGTAGATCACCGGGCCTTTCTTCCGAGATGTCCCTGGGTGGACTCAAACTATTAACCTTTCGGTTAGCAGCCAAGCACGTTAACCTTTTGCACCACCCAGGGACTCCAGGACCTGGCAAAAGAATCTAAATAATTTTTTATTTTTATTGAGGCATAACACACATACAGTAAAATATGTGTAAAGTGCAGTAATCTTCGGTATACAGCTTCACGGGGTTTTACACATGTATGTGGTCAATTGCTAATCAAAATGTTAGTTGTTCAAACCCTTCCAATGGCTCTGCAGAAGAAAGATCTGGCAATTGTAAAGATTACAGCCGAGTAAGCCCTATCTATGGGGCAGGTCTGTTCCGTCACACGGGGGTTGCTAGGAGTCAGCATCGACTCGACGGCACCCAGCAACAACAACAGCACACGCTCCTGTAACTGCCACCCAGGTCAAGATGTTGATAGCACCCAGAAGAGTCCCTCAAGCGCCTTCCCAGGCAATAACCCCGAAGAGGTAACCACCATTCTGACTTCTATCTTCACTGACTGGTTTTGTCTGTTCTTGATTTTCATACAAATGGGATAATACCGTACATACTTTTCTCAGTTTGGCTCCTTTTGTGATGTCTGTGAAATCACCCTTTTTTGGGGCATGTATCAGCAGTTATTGTTATTTGTGTAATATTCCATTGCATGAGTATACCACAATTGGTTTTCCCATTCTCTTGCTGATGGCCACTTGGGCTGTTTCCAGTTTGGGAGCTATTCCAAATAAAGGGCTGTGAACATTCTGGTATGTGGTTTTTGGTGAACGTACGTATGCATTTCTCTTGGGTACGGTGTGCTTATGTTCACCTTTAGGAGATACTGCCAAACAGCTTTCTGCAGTGGCTGTATCAATTTACCCTCCCACAGCAACTCAGGAGAGTGGGATATACATTCAAAGTTGTAGGACAAACATTATCTTTTAATCCTTTTAGTGTAACTCTGTAAATGCAACATTTTGGAAGGATGTCAAAGTTTAAAGAGGCTGGACAGCCTTTGGTGCCCCACTAGGCTCATGTCTGATAGGAAGACTTCATAGAGGGCCTTGATTGGAGGCACTGTTGTCTTAGAAATTGCCATATCCCAGTCCTTCCTCCTCATCCTCCAGCTGCCCAGGCTGCCTTGAGGGTGGGGAGGGTCTGGTGCTGCCCTCAGCTGGACCATTCTGCCAATGAGATGATAAAAAGGCAATTAATCCCAGAACAAGAAGGCCAGAGGGGAGAAAGGAGGGGGAGGGAAGAGGCCCTCACATTATAATTTTTTGTGAAAATTATGTCGATATCTAACCTCAGGTTCCTTGACTTCTTTTAGAGAGCATATTTTCAGCACCGCCTACATGATAGATACATTCTTATTTGCTACTTCATGTAACCAGTCCAACAACCTTGAAAATTTGCTATTAACTATTACCATGTGTCAAGAACCTTGTTAATATTCATTATGTCTACTCTTCAAGATGACCCTATTGTATAAAAGAGAAAAAAGCAGATCAGAAAGACAAGTAACTTGCACAGGGTCACAGAGCTAATAAGTACAATCACAGGGCTTGAATTCAGACTTGGTCAGCACAGGGGGGAAGCCACATGGCACCTTAAGGAGCAGGGCATCTATCTTGATTACTGTAGGTTACACATATCTATGCATGTGTGCACATTTGTATGCATGTATACACTATGCATATGCACACACATGGATATATGTCACTTTCAGTGATAGGCATTAGGTCTCCTGAAACACTAAGCTCAAATCGATGTTTTGTAAACTGAGTTACATTATTCACCAGAGGAGCCTACTTCTTTTAAAAAATAATAAAAAAAAAAAAAAGGCATGAGGGAGGTGAAGCCAAGATGGCGGGCTAGTCAGACACACTAAACCATCTGCCGCAACAAATACCTGAAAAAAAAAGTAAAACAGGTACACACAACAATCCTGGAACCCTGAACCTTAAATGAAGAGATAAAGTATTGGACTGGAAACCACTGAGAAGAAGAAATTTACGGAAAATATCGAAGAGTTAGAGATATGGAGTGGAGATTTCTGACCAAACAGCATGACTCAGTGTGGCCATCCTGGCATAAAGCCAACAACCCAGCAGAAAGGCACCTACACGGTACGGAATTCCCAATAGGAGACAGAGGTATGGCATGGACACACCCAGAGCTAAGTAAGACTACATTTGCTGGCTGCAACTCAAGGAGGAACCTGCTCTTTCTTGTCTGGCAACCACAAGAGCACACTCCTAAACCTCCACCCCTCTGGTGAATACTGGCAAGAACTGCCCCATCTAAGCAGGCCCAACTGCAGGGAACTACAGTACTAACACACCCTATTGCCCTTCTCCATCTAGCCCCCTCTGTCCCTACATTTGTCTCCCTTCCTGCCTTTTTCCTGAGCCCCACCAGCTGGACGCCCAGTCCCAAAAGCTGGGTCTTTGAGAAGATCAACAAAATTGACAAAACCATTGGCCACACTGACAAAAGAAAAACAGGAGAGGTCATAAATAACCCAAATAAGAAATGAAATGGGGGACATTACAACAGACCCAACTGAAATAAAAAGGATCATAATAGAGTACTATGAAGAAATGTACTCCAACAAATTTGAAAGCCTAGAGGAAATGGATGAATTTCTAGAAACCTGCCTAACTAACACAAACTGTGGTTGAAAATCTGAACAAACTCATAACAAGAGAAGAGATTGAAAAAGTAATTAAAAAAAAAAAAAAAAAAACTCCCAACTAAAAAAAGTCCTGGCCTAGATGGCTTCACTAAAGAATTCCAGCAAACATTCGAAGAAGAGCTCATACCAGTACTACTCAAATTATCTCAGAACATAGAAAAGGAAGGGATACTTCCGAATTCATTTTATGAAGCCAGCATAACTCTGACACCAAAACCAGGCAAAGACACCACAAAAAAAAAGAAAAGAAAATTACTGATGACTGTCTCTCATGAACACAGATGCAAAAATTCTCAAAATTCTAGCCAACAGAATTCAGGATCATATTAAAAATAATAATACACCACAACCAAGTGGTGTCATACCAGGTATGCAAGGATGGTTCAACATTAGAAAATCAATCAACATAATTGACCACGTAAATAAAAGGAAAGAAAATAATCACATGATCATCTCAATCAATACAGAAAAGGCCTTGATACAGTCCAACATTGACTTCAATAAACTCAATAAAATAGGACTAGAAAGAAAATTCCTCAACATAATAAAAGGCATCTATACAAAATCAACAGCCAACATTATTCTCAATGGAGAGAGGCTGAAAACATTCCCTCTGACAATGGGAACGAGACAAGGATGCCCTTATCACCACTCCTATTTAACATTGTGCCGGAAGTCCTAGCTAGAGCAATAAGGCCAGAAAAAGAAATAAAGCTCATCCAAATTGGTAAGGAAGAAGTAAAACTATCTGTATTCATGGACGATATGATACCATACATAGAGAACCCTAAAGACTCCACAAGAAAACTACTGGAACTAATAGATTCAGCAGAGTAGCAGGATACAAGATAAACATGAAAAAATCAGTTGGATCCCTATACACCAATAAAGAGAATGACGAAAAGGAAGTCAGGAACGCAACGTCATTTATAATGGCCCCTTAAAAAAAAAAAAAAATACAAGACTTAGGAATAAATCTAACCAGTGATGTAAAAGGCCTGTACAAAGGAAACTACAAAACACTTTTGCAGGAAACCAAACAAGACCTACATGAATAGAAAAACATACCATGCTCGTGGATAGGTAGACTCAATGCTGTGAAAATGTTATTTCTACCCAAAGCAGTCTGCAAATACTATGCAATCTTGATCCAAATACCAACAGTATTCCTTAATGAGAGGGCAAAAGTAATCATTAACTTTATATGGAAAGGAAAGAGGCCCCAGATAAGTAAAGCATTATTGAAGAGGTTAACACTAGGGACCATAATATGTGGCATAAATAGGATACAACCATAATGAACAATACAAAAACACCAGAAGATAAGCTAGATAACTGTGGTCTTCTAAAAATTAAACTCTTATGCTCATCAAAAGACTTCACCAAAAGAGTAAAAATAAAACTTATAGACTGGGGAAAAAGTTTTGGCTACGACATATCTGACAAGGGTCAAATCTCTAAAATCTATAGAAAACTTCAACACCTCAACAAAAAGACAAATAACCCAATTAAAAAAT
Source organism: Elephas maximus indicus (assembly GCF_024166365.1). Lineage (NCBI taxonomy): Eukaryota > Metazoa > Chordata > Mammalia > Proboscidea > Elephantidae > Elephas > Elephas maximus. Next base: position 36,921,313 of record NC_064837.1, on the reverse strand, counting down.
GGGCAAAGGATATGAACAGATACTTCATCGAAGAAGACATTCAGACAGCTAACAAACACGTGAAGAAATGCTTGCAATTATTAACATTAAACCAAAAACAAACAAACAAAACCCATTGCCTTTGACTCATAGCAACCCTATTTGGCAGAGTAGAACTTCCCCATAGGGTTTCCAAGGAGCAGCTGGTGGACTGAACTGCTGACCTTTTGGTTAACAGCCCAATGCTTAACCACTGTGCAACCAGGGCTCCTCATTAACTATTAGAGAGATGCAAATCAAAACCACCACGATGAGATAACCATCTCACCCTGACATTACTGGCACACAAACAAACAAACGGAAAAAAACAAATGTTGGAGAGGTTGTGGGGAGATTGGAACTCTAATGTACTGTTGGTGGAAATGCAAAATTGTACAACCATTTCAGAAAACGATGTGGTGCTTCCTTAAAAAGCTAGAAATAGAAATACCATATGTTCCAGCTATCCTAGAAAAATAAGAACTGTCACACAAACAGACATATGTACACCCATATTCATTGCAGTGTTATTCACAATAGCAAAAAGATGGAAACAACCCAAGTGCCCATCAACAGATGAATGAATAAACAAACTATGGTACGCACACTCAATGGAATACTATGTAATGATAAAGAACAAGGATGAACCAGCAAAACACCTCACAACATGGATGAATCTGGAGGGCATTATGCTGAATGAAATAGGTCAATCACAAAAGGACAAATACTGTGTGAGATCGCTTTTATAAAAACTTCAGGAAAGGTTTACACACAGAAAGAAACAATCTTTGATGGTTACGAGCAAGGGGAGGGGTGAGGAGGGAAAAATACTAACCACATACTGGGTGGAAACCCTGGTGGCGTAGCAATTAAATGCCACGGCTGCTAACCAAGAAGTCGGCAGTTGGAATCCGCCAGGTGCTCCTTGGAAAGTCTTATTGGGCAGTTCTACTCTGTCCTATAGGGTCACTATGAGTAGGAATCAACTCGATGGCAGTGGGTTTGGTTTTGGTTTTTAGATAGTAGGTAAGTGGTAACTTTGGTAAAGGCTAAGACAGCAGACAAAACTGGAAAAGTCAGCACGACTTGGCCAAGGCAAAGTCATAGAAGCTTCACAGACATATCCCAACTCCCTGAGGGACTGAGTTACTGGGCTGAGGGCTGGGGACCATGGTCTCAGGGGACATTAGCTTGATTGGCATAGCATAGTTTATAAAGAAAATGGTCCACATCCTACTCTAGTGAGTAGCGTCTGGGGTCTTAAAAGCTCTCAAGCAGCCCCCTAAGATACATCTACTGGTCCCATCCCAACTGGAGCAAAAGAGAATGAAGAAAACCAAAGACACAAGGGAAAGATTAGTCCAAAAGACTAATGGGCCGCAACTACCACAACCTCTGCCGGACTGAGCCCAGAACAACCAGATGGTGGTTGGATACCACCACTGCTCTGACAGGGATTACAATAGAGGGTCCCAGAAAGAGTGGGAGAAAAATGTAGAACAAAATTCAAATCCACACACACACAAAAACACCAGACTCGCTGGTCTGACAGACACTAGAGGAACCCCAAGAGAATGGCTCCCAGACACTCTTTTAACTCAGTTCTGAAGTCATGCACAAGGTTCACCCTTCAGCCAAAGACTAGACAGGTCTATAGGGCAAACAATGACACACGTGAGAAACATGCTTCGTCATTCAGTCACGTATATGAGACTAAATGGGTGCGCCAGCCCAAAAGCAAAGAGGAGAAGGCAGGATAGGACAGGAAAACTGGATGAATGGAAACAGGGGACCTGGAGTGGAGTAGGGGAGAGTGTTGACATATCACAGGTTGGCAATCAATGTAACAGAACAATTTGTGTATTAATTGTTTAATGAGAAATTAATTCACCGTGTAAACTTTCACCTAAAGCACACACACACACACACACACACACAAAATAGGAGCCCTAGTGGCGCAATGGTTAAGCGTTTGGCTGCTGACCCTGAAAGTTTGGTGGTTCGAACACACCCATGGGCTGTGCTGGAGAAAGACCTGGCCATCTGCTCCCAATCTTTGAAGATCACAGCCTAGGAAACCCTATGGAGCAGTTCTACTGTGTCACAGGGGATTGCTATGAGTAGAAATCAACGGGATGGCACCCAACAATACAACAAAAGAAAAAACAGAAGATGTAGGTGAGGTCATTAGAATATGTGACTGTTTCTTGTCTTGTGTGTAAATCTATAGGTTTTTATAGATGGGGTTTGCTTAAAGCAGGACATACCAGAGCCCACTCCCCCCCCCCCACACACATATACACACACGCACACACACAGACACATGCACACAGACTCACTCCTGTTAGGGTGCTATCATATATATATTGCAAGATGCTCATTGTCTTGTCTAGGTTTGCAGGCACCCTGAGGTGGGCAAGGCTTGGACTCCGGCTCTCTGCTTCATCAGGGTCAGGTAGAAGATTCTCACAGCCCTCTGGATTCAGGGTGGTGCGTGGGCAGGCTCTTGTTTCCTCCTGCTGACAACTTCCATACCTGCCAGAGGGCAGGTCATTTCTGCCTGGTTTATTTCAGAGTCTTGAGGCAAGCTCACACAGTAAGGTGATAGGAAGTGATGCCTTCCCATTCCAAATATAATTGTTCCTTCTGCTTGTCCTCTCAGATAGGTGGGAGGAGCAAGACGAGAGGCACAGGCAGTCCTCATTCTTTGGCCACTAGGAAAGCACTTGCTTCCAGGCACAAAGCTAGAAGGGGTGGATCTGGGATGGAAACCCAAGCCTGACTGACTCCATGACAACAGTGGTTCTTAAACTTCAGTATATATCAGAGTCTTCCGGAATGCTTGTTAAAACACAGATTGCCGGATCCCACCCTCACCGTTTCTGATTCAGTAGGTTTGGGATAACCAAAACCAAACCCACTGCCGTCGAGTCAATTCTGACCTATAGGACAGAGTAGAACTGCCCCATAGAGTTTCCAAGGAGCACCTGGTGGATTTGAACTGCCGACCTCTTGGTTAGCAGCCATAGCACTTAACCACTATGCCACCAGGGTTTCCAGGTTTGGGATAGGGCCTAAGAATTTGCATTTCTAACAAGTTCCTAGGCGGTGCTGATGCTGGTGATGCGGGGGTGGGGGAGGCCAAGTTGCATAACAATAAACCAGTGGTTCTCAACCCCAGCTGCACCTTGGGGATCACTTGGAGCTGTTAAAAATTCTGATGCCAGCTGCCCCCTCCCTGAAAGCCTGATTGAATCAGTTTGCAGTGGTGTCCAGACGTTGGTATTCCTTAAAAAGCTCCCTGGGTCTTTCTAATGTGCAGCCAGGGATGAGAACCACTGCTCTAAACGTTGTCAAGAGGGAATGTAGGAGGAATAGCAGGCTTCTGGAAGGAAATAATGGTCCCTTCTCCCTAATATCCAGAAACATAATGACTTCTGCTTTCATGCTCAAAATCTCGAGTATGACCAGCCAATCTGCTCGGCCCCAGCTAAAGGGTAATTGAGTTTCCTCTTTGGGTCGGGCACTTGTTCTGTGTGGCTTTTCCGACGACCTGAGTGTGGACTGATTGGGGCCAAACGGTTGGCGGGAAATGACGATATGGAAACCCACTGAGATGCTGATGCCAGGCCTACCTTGCTCAGAGCATTTTTCCTACAAATACTAATCTTCCGTTGATTTCACTTCAGTTTGCAGCAGCATGTTTTGTAACCAAGGTCCTCGTAATTATGAGACGGAAATGTATTGGAAATTGCTGAAATGGTTATATGCAGGCAGGATTTGCTGGAGCACTTGATGTACTTTTAAAAAGTCCGCATTTAGTTGGATCACCTTTGAAATGTGCTGTGGAAATTGGAGTTTGCTCTTCCCAGTGCAGTGCTGAGAATTGGGAGGGTATTCTGTATAACCTAAGAGTGACAATGGTTGTTAAGAGGCTGGCACTCACTATTTCTAAAGGTGATTCAATCTTATCTGGTGATTCATTGTTTAGGAAATAATCAGGGAGGCTTGTGGCTACTGCCTTAAAATACAAGGAATGTCGAATGTCTCAATTCATTGGCATGAACCAAGATAAAGGATGGGTAATGATGTTGGCTGGATGGAGGAGGAGGAAGAGAAGTTGAAATCCTGGAGTGGAATGACAATAGTCTTGGAGCTGGAAAAGGCATCAAGACTGGGGTCTCCAAGCCTAAATGAGTGAGGGACTCACTCACAAGCGTCCCATCTATAGGAGGCTGCTGATTGTTCCATCCATGAGTGTGGGCCCAGGGCCACCAAATTGCCTGAGTTTGCAAGAAAAGGCAAAAATCAAAATTTTAATATAAACACTGCCAATTTAAACATGCTAGCTTAAATAAAATAAATACTGTGTAGGCCTAATAGGTCTGTGGGCATATTCAGACCACTTCAATGATCTTGTCCCATCCCATCATTTTACAGAAGAGCAAACAAGCTCCCCAGGGCAAGTGATTTATTCAAGGTTATTGGCTCAAACAAAGGCAGTCTCATGCCTAGAACTCGGAGCCCTTTGCTTTTGAGGCATGAGTTCAATGTTTTCTCCATTTATCATGATGTTGTTTATCGGTCCCGTTGTGAGGATTTTTATTTTCTTCACATTCTGGAGTAATCTGTACTGAAGGCTGTAGTCTTTGACCTTCTTCAGTAAGTGCTTTAGGTCATCTTCATTTTCAGCAAGCAACACGTGTCATCTGTACAGATGGGACTGGGACAAAGGGCTAGACAGGACTAAGAGTTAGCCAATAAAGGGACAGTGATGCTTGGAGATGGGACAGCTTCAGCAAAGATCTGGAGAGCTATAAGAGGCTGTAAGACAGAGCCCAGGCACAGAATCTGAAAGGTCACAGGTTGAACCCAAACGAGACTACCGGCAGCAGGGAGAGTCTGATGTGTATGCCTCAAGGTGTCCATCCAGTGTGGTGCAGGGAAAGGATGAGTTAAGTGTCTGAGAATCGGAGAGTGGGGCTTAGCCAAGCCAGGGGGAAATGGTGACAGTGTCAGGTGATGAAGCGTAGTTTTGGCTTTTATTTTTTCCTACGTGCTCTGAATGAGCATTCCACACTCTGTCATCATAACCCCTGAAAGGCAGCCTGATTCCTCCCTGGGAGAAACTCCTGCTTTTCACAGCTCCCAGAGCCTTGGGTGGATCTTCACAATTCCATAATCAACGTGATTTCCCATCAGTACCTGACTGAGGTTGTTTTCTTTTCTCGGTCCTGGTATCTTAGAATTTTGTAGGAAGGGAGGAAGAAAATGGAATGCACATTGCTTTTGTTGTGCTATCATGTACGTGTTTTGTGTTTTTTTTTTTCTATTCCTATTGTTAACCCAAAGAGGAGCAGTAGATTTGAACGATAGTAAAGGTTATCCCGTTTCCCCTAAGTCAGGTTTTTTTAAAAAAATAAAAATTGTGCCTTAGGTGAAAGTTTACAGAGCAGATTGTTCCCCCTTCAATAGTTTGTACCTAAAGTGTCCCATGACATTGGTCCCATTTCCCACAATGTGCCAGTACTCCCCCCATTTCCGACCTAGATTCTCTGTTTCCTTTAGTCCTGAATTACTACCCCTTCCTGCCTTCTCATCTTTGCTTTTGGGCAAATGTTGCCCTTTTGATCTTGTATAATTGATTGTTCTAAGCACATTCCTCTTGGGAGTTATTGTTTATTTTATGAGCCTGTCTATGGTTTGGCTGACTGGTGGTCTCCGGGAATGGCTTCAGTTTCAGTTCAGAAGGGTGCCTGTCTTAGGGTCACAGTCTCAGTCAGACAAGTAAGTCTGGTCTTTTTTATGAATTTGATTTTTTGTTCTACAATTTTCCTCCTGCTCTTTCTGGGACCCTCTGCTGTGCCCCAGTCAGAGTGGTCAGTAGTAGTAGCCAGGCACCGTCTAGCTCTTCTGGTCTCAGGGTCATGTAGGCTGTGGGCCATGTGGTCCATTAGTCCTTTGGAGTACTTGCTCCCTTAAGTTTTTGGTTTTCTTCACCCTCTTTTGCTCTGGACCCAAGAGACCAATAGTTGTATCTGAGATGGCCGCTCATACGTTTTTAAGACTCCAGATGCTACTCACCAAAGTAGGATGCAGAACTTTGTCTTTATGGACTGTGTTGTGCCAATTAATGTAGATGTTCCCCAGGTCTATGGTCCTTCACTTTCGAGCCTAAGAACACCGCTGGGAGTTTTGTTATGTCTAAGAAGCTGCCCTGATTATGGCCCTTGTGTGCTCCGTTATCTATATGTAATGTATAAGTAGCACCTACAGTTATGTATGTAGAAATATCCACCAACAAACCTGTATCTGCAGGTGGGTGTGTTTCCTTATACCCTCCAACACCTCTTGGCATATCTATGTACCCAGGTATTCATTCATAAATTAGTGTTTGTGTCTTAGTCATCTAGTGCTGCTATAACAGAAATACCACAAGTGGATGGCTTTAACAAACAGAAATTTATATTCTTACAGTAAAGTAGGCTAAAAGTCCAAATTCAGGGAAACAGCTCCAGGGGAAGGCTTTCTCTCTCTGTAGGCGTTCTCATCCATCTTCTCCCAGACAAGGAGTTTCTCGGATCGAGATTGCATTATATCTGTAGGTTGCTTTGAGTAGTATTGACAGTTTCCCAATGTTGAGTTTTCCTATCCATGAGCATGGTATGTTCTTCCACTTATATAGGTCTCTTTTCTTGCAACAGTGTTTTGTTGTTTTCTTTGTATAAGTCTTTTATGTCCCTGGTTAGATTTACTCCTAAATTTTATCTTTTGAGGAGCTATTGTAAATGGTATTGTTTTCCTTATTTCCTTTTCAAAGTTCTCTTTATTGGTGTATAGGAATCCAACTGATTTTTGTATGTTTATCTCATATCCTGCTATTTCGCTTAATCCTTCTATTAGTTCAAGTAGCTTTCTTGTGGAATCTTTGGGATTTTCTTTGTATAGAATTATATCATCTGAGAATAGGGATAGTTTTACTTTACTTCTTCCTGACCAATTTTGATGCCCTTTATTTCTTTTTCTTGCCTTATTGCTCTAGCTAAGACATCCAGCCTAATGTTGAATAAGAGTGGTGACAAAGGCATCCTTGTCTGGTTTCCATTCTCAAGGGGAATGCCTTCAGTCTCTCTGTTGAGAATGATGTTGGCTGTTTGTTTTGTATAAGTCGCCTTTATTAAGTTGAGGGATTTCCCTTCTATTCCTATTTTGCTGAGAGTTTTTATAAGGAATGAGTGTTGTTGTTGTTGTTGTTGTTATTGTTGTTAGGTGCCATACGTCAGTTCTGACTCATAGCAACCCTATGTACTATATAATGAAACACTGCCTGGTCCTGCACCATGCTCACAATCATTATTATGCTTGAGCCCATTGTTGCAGCCACTGTGACAATCTATTTCATTGAGGGTCTTCCTCTTCTTCGCTGACCCTGTACTTTACCAAGCATGATGTCCTTCTCCAGGTACTGATCCCTCCTGATAACATGTCCAAACTATGTGATATGTAGTCTTGCCATCATGGCTTCTAAGAAGCATTCTGGTTGTACTTCTTCCAAGACAGATTTGTTCTCTCTTTTGGCAATTCGTGGTATATTCAATATTCTTCGCTGCCACCACAATTCAAAGGCGTCAATTCTTCTTTAGTCTTCCTTTTTCATTGTCCAGCTTTCACATGCATATAAGGCAATTGAAAATACCGTGGCTTGGATCAGGTACACCTTAGGTTTCACGGTGACATCTTTGCTTTTTAACACTTTAAAGAGGTCTTTTGCTGCCGATTTGCCCAATGCAATGTGTCTTTTGATTTCTTGACTGCTGGTTCCATGGGTGTTGATTGTAGATCCAAGTAAAATGAAAATGGTGTGGAATGGGTGTTGGACTTTATCAAATGCCATTTCTGTGTCAATTGAGATGATTATGTGATTCTTTTGTTTTATTTATGTGCTGGATTATGTTGATTGATTTTCTAATGGTGAACCATCCTTGCATACCTGTTATAAATCCTACTTGGCCATGATTTTTTTTTTTTCTTATGATGCCGCATGCTGTTGGCTAGAATTTTGTTAAGAATTTTCACGTCTATATTTGTGAGGGTTATTGGTCTGCAATTTTCTTTTTTTGTGGTGTCTTTGCCTGGCATTGATATCAGGGTTATGTTGGCTTCGTGGAATGAATTTGAGAGTATTCATCCCTTTTCTATGCTTTGAAATGGTTTGAGTAGTATTGGTGTGAGCACTTCTCTGAATGTTTGGTAGAATTCTGCAGTGAAGCCATCTGGACCAGGGTGTTTTTGTTGTTGTTGAGAGATTTTTCTTTTTTTTTTGCTTCTTCAATTTCTTCTTTTGTTATGGGTCTGTTTAGTTTTTCTACCTCAGTTTGTGTTAGTTTCCTCTAGGTTTTCAAGTTTTTTGGAGTACAATTTTTCATAGTACTGTTATGATCTTTTTTATTTTAGTTGGCTCTGTTGCAATGTCACCCATCTCATTTCTTGTCCAGGCTTTTCTTTTGTCATTTTGGCCAATGGTTTGTTGATCCTTTCGAAGAATCAAGTTCTGGTCTTGTTGATTCTTTCTATTGTTTTTCTTTTCTCTATTTCATTTATTTCTGCTCTAATCTTTATTGTTTCTTTTCTTCTAGTGACTTTGGGCTCCTTTTGCTGCTATCTTTCTATTTGTTTGAGTTGTAAGGTTAATGTTTTGATTTTGGCCTGTCTTCTTTTTTGATGTGTACTTTTATTGCTATAAACTGACCTCTAAACACTGATTTTACTGTGTCCGAAAGGTTTTGGTAGGATGTGTTTTCATTCTCATTTGATTTTAGGAATTTTTTGTTTCCATCATTGATTTCTTCTGTTACCCAGAGGTTTTTAAGCAAGATGTTATTCAGTTTCCATGTATCTGAATTTTTTTCCTTGCTATTCCTGTTACTGATTTCTACTTTTATGGCATTATGATCAGAGAAGATGCTTTGTAGTATTTCAACATTTTGGATTTTGTTAAAGCTTGTTTTGTGGCCTGAAATGTGGCCTATTCTGGAGAATGTTCCATGTGTGTTGGAAAAGAATGTATACTTGGCTGCTGTTAGGGAAGGTGTTCTGTATATGCCTCTGAGGTCAAGTTGGTTGATTGTCACATTTATATCTTCTGTATCTTTGTTGAGTTTCTTTCTAGATGTCCTGTCCTTTGCTGAAGGTGGCGTGTTAAAATCTTAGTATTGTGGAACTGCCTATTTCTCTTTTCAATGCTGGTAGAGTTTGTTTTATGTATTTTGAAGCCCTGTCATTGGGTGTGTATATATTTACTATGTTTATATCCTCCTGGTGGATTGACCCTTTAATCATTATATATTGCCTTCGCTTCCCTATGTATTATGATAGATTTTGCTTTAAAGTCTATTTTTTTAATCAGACATTAATGTTGCCACTCCTGCTCTTTTTTATTATCGTTTGCTTGATATATTTTTTCCACCCTTTGAATTTTAGTTTGTTTATGTCTTTGAGTCTGAGATGTGTCTCTTGTACACAGCATATTGATAGATTGTGTTTTTTTTATCCATTCTGCCACTCTCTGTCTCTTTACTGGTGAATTTAAGCCATTTACATTCAGTATAATTATCAATAGCTATGAATTTAGCACTGTCATTCTCTTGTGCCTTTTTTTTTTGGTGTGGTGTTGAGAGTTTATTCGCCCTGCTTAATTTTTTGTGCTGAGTTTTTTTGTTCATGGATTTTCTTTTCATTTATTTCATTATTGGTGATTTTGTGTTTACTCAGTCTTTTTTTTTTTTTTTTCTTTTATGTGTATGTTCAGTAACTTTCTTTGTGGTTTCTTTGAAACTTACCTTTATCTTCCTAAGTTTAAACCAGTCTTTCATTTCTTGATGTTGCCTTGACTTCCTCTCCATATGAAAGTTCTATAACTACACCATTTATTCCCTCTTTTTTTGTCTGGACATTGTCATGGTTTACATATACACATCTCTGGTTCCCTCTTTTCAGTTTTCTAGCTTTGTTTTATTTTTTAGAATTCTCTATATGGGTGGTATCTGGCTGATCTGTCCTGTGTCCTAATCTCAGATTGTTGTCTGATGCTGTTGGTTCTTTACCAGAAAGGCTCCCTTTAATATTTTTGTAAGTTTGGTCTGGTTTTTACAAATTCCCTTAATTTCTGTTTATCTGGAAATGTCCTAATTTTGCCATCATATTTAAGAGACAATTTTGCTGGATATATAATTCTTGGCTAGCAGTTTTTTTTCTTTCAAGGTTTGCTATATGTCATCCCATTGCCTTCTTGCCTGTATGGTTTCCGCCATGTAATCAGATTATTATGGGTTCCCCTTCATAGATGACTTTTTGTTTTTCCCTAGCTGCTCTCAGGATTCTTTCTTTGGCTTTGGCAAGGTTGATTATGATATGTTTTGGAGACTTTCTTTTGGGGTCTATCCTATATGGTGTTTGTTGAGATTCTTGGATGGATATCTTCTCATCTTTCACAATATTAGGGACTTTTTTGCCAGCAAATCTTTGACAATTCTCTGTGCTTTCCATGCACCCCCCCCCCCCCCCCGCCACTGCCCCATTCTGGAACTCTGATCACATGCAAGTTTTTCCTATTGATAATGTCCCACATAATTCTTAGGTTTTCTTCATTCTTCTGATTTTTACTGAAACAAATTGGTGTCAAGGGTTTTGTCTGCAATTTCACTGATTCTGTCTCCCATTGTTTCAATTCTTCTCCTATATTCTTCTATTTAGTTGTCTATTTCTGAAATTTTTTGTTAATCTTTTGGATTTTTAGTTGTTTTTGTAAGATTTCTAATTGTCTATTCATTTTGTCATTCTATTTTTGGATTGTTTTCCTAAATTATTTTATTGCTTTGTCTGTGTTTTCCTTGATCTCTTTCTTGATCTTTTGGAAAGCCCTGTAGATTAATCTTTTGAATTTTTTGTTGGATAGTTCCATTGCCATTTCTTTCTCCAGAAGTTTTTCTGATTCTTTATTATGGTCACTTTGTGTGGCCATCTTGTCCTGCTTCTTTATGTGATTTGGTATTATCTATTATCTCTATTTGAGGCATCAAGAAGTTATTATATTTATTTATTGTATGTTTGTTTGCTTCATCCTGGACATTTTTTTTGTTTTGATATATCTGAGCAGGTTGAGCATGTGTGCTACTCTTTTTGCTAATCTGGCCACATTGAAGCTCTCACTTCCTGTCTCCAGGTGGGTGAGGAATTGACTGAATGTATGAGTGCTGGTCTCTGCTTGCTGGTTTGGTGAGGTTGCTGAGGATCTAGGTGGTGTTTCTGGTAAGATGATGTATCTGTCTGACTGGTCACCTGGCCATGGGTGCAGGGGGCATTCTCCCTGATCACATGGTTGGATGTTGTGCGTGTGCTCTGCCAATTGCTGGGTGGTCAGGGTCAAGGGTGCCCAGGAGCAAGTGGCTAAGTGAAGGGGCAAGTACCTCCAGACCATGGGCTTGGACTTAGGGGGCAAGGCGGTGGTGAGTGCTGCCAGACTATGAATGCATGTGGGGAAAGGGGATGGGCAAGGGGGATGGGCAAGAAGGGTGAGGGTGCCCCAAAGGCCCACATGCCTCCAGCGTGGGAGGCTGGGGTGGATCACTGATTGGGGTGCATGCACCTGACTTTTGCCAGGTGGGAAGCAGTGAGTGCAGAGTTGTTCCTGCTTGGCTGTACCAGGTGGTGGGGGTTTGGCTGAGAATGCTGCTTGCTTTGTTTCAATATGGCCACACTGTGCAGGCTTGGCTAGCAAGATGCCAGCATGGGTGATTAGAGGGAGCGGGGCGGGGCGGGGGGGCAGCAGTTCCTTGGACCCCCACTGTGAGTGGCTGAGCAAAGGGGCAGGCGATTCTAGAATGTGGCCTCCTGGCTTAAGGGTGTGAGTACTGCCAGACTACAATCATGAGCAGGGGGGAGGATGGGTGAGGAGAGGAGGTGCTCCTCAAGCCCACGTGCCTCTGGCATGAGGGGTTGTGGTGGTGAGTACAGTGGGTGGGGTGCATACACTTAATATCACAGAATGGGAAGCACTCCTGCCTGGCTCTGGATGTGAGTGCAGAGTTGTTGCTGCTTGACTGCACCAGGTGATGGGGATTTCAGCTGGAAATGCTACTTGCTTTGTCTCAATATATCTGCACTGTGCAGGTTCAGCTAGGAGGGTGCTGCCAATCCATAATTATCCATGTCAACTGTTTTTGTATTGTCTTTCCTTCCACTTGGCACTCAGTCCAATTTTGCAGCCTTGTCTTTGATGCTAAGGATTCCTGAGTTGTCATCTACATCCTATTCACTTGTTTTTTCAGATCTTTGTTGTAAGAGGGACATTGTGAAGTGTCTGACTGTTCTGCCACCTTGGACTGCCTCCGCTAGGTCAGTTGCTGACCAACTGTTTCTGTGACTTCTCTAAGTTACTGATTTTTGCGTTAACCAATATTTTGAGCCCCTGGTTATTTCCATTATTTGCTAGGTACTGTGATAGACCTCTGGAATCCATACTCTGTCTCTGCCCCTGTGAAACCTACAATCTTATGGGGAGACCATAAGATGCAATCCAAATCATGACTGGAAAATACAGAGGGGCCATCGAGGTATATGGCAGGGAGTCAAGTGTTTGATTTTTTTTTTTTATTGTCAGGAAACTAATTCCACCAGCCAATACACATCTTTACCTGACCATTATTTTGATAAAGCCTCACTTATCAATTTTTTTCTTTTAGGGTTACTGTTTTCTGTTGAAAAAAATCTCTTAACTACCCCAAGGTTGCAAAGATATTCTCCTACACTTTCTCCTAGAAGCTTTATAGCTTAAGCTTTTACATTTAGGTCAATGATCCACCTCAAAATAATTTGTGTGTATGGTGTAAGATGGGGTCAAGTTTTGTGATTTTTCAACATAGATGTTTTTGACATAACATTTGATTTAGAGAGGATGTGACAGCCTTTACTCCCCCAGCCAAACGAGGTTGTGTTCTCCCAGCATGCCCTGCATATTCTTTCCTAGTACTCCTCACATCTATCACTACTTGGTAGCAGTGTGATTTTTGAGACCCTGGGTTGTGTAAATGGTTAATACACTGAGCTGGTAACTGAAAGGTTGGAGGTTTGAGTCCACCCAGAAGGTACCTTGAAAGAAAGGCCTGACAAGTAGGAGAGTCAGGGATAGGTGGAGGATATGGAATGTGTGGCTGATTGCCTCAATGAGTAACTGCCTCCTTTGCCATGAAACCAGATGAACTAGATGGTGCCCGGCTACAATTACTGAACATTTTAATCAAATATTCCATAGAAGAATCCTGATCAAAAGGGGGAAAATGCAGAACAGAATTCAAATTCTCAAGGACTCCAGGTTTTCTGGAGCCATGAAGGGTGGAGAGATCATGAAACTATTGCCCTGAGATAATCTTTAAACCTTAAACCAAAAATATCCTCTGACATCTTAAAACCAAACAATAGTTTAGCTTAACTAGTAAAAAAGGTCTGCCCTGAGCATTGTGCTCTTTTAAGAACTATCTATATGGGATTGAATTGACAACAGCGGCTTGAAAGATTAGATAGGAGCCTTAGTGGGCAGTGAGTTTATATTAACGAGGGAGTAACAATTTGGAAAAGGAGAATGAGAATGGTTGTACAACTCAAAGAATGTAATCAATGTCACTGAATTGCACATGTAGAAACTGTTGAATTAGTGTATGTTTTGCTATGTATATTCTCAGCTTCAACAACAAAATAAATAAAATTTAGAAGAAAAAAAAATCATCCTTTGAAAATCTTATGGAGCACGATTCTACTCTGCCCATGTAGTGTTGCCATGAGTCAGAATGAACTCAATGGCAACTGGAGAAAGAGCTGTATTTTAAGCAATTTTTTGTTTTTGTTTATGCTCTTGATTCATTTTATCCTGTGGCCCTTCCTCATTAAAACTAAATGATATGCCTGAGGTGTCTGTTTTCTTGTGGAAGGATTATTATAGCCAAGTTCAGAAAGCTCCTAACTTAGCTTCAGAAAGACTGTAGCATCTCATAGCAGAGACAATGGACTGAGGGAAAAGGCTTTTCGAAATTTGAAAGCCAAATCCCTGGAGGACTCAGGGAATAAACAACGAATGTGGAAGACAGCATGATGGTGGAAAAGAGACTGTCTCCAACTACAGAGGGGTGCTACAACATCTCTCTGGGCTAGGGGAGAGAAAGAGTCAGAGGGGAAGCAGGAGAAGGTGCCCAGGCCTAACCCCTCCCAGATGGAATCCTCATGGGGGAGGAGGATGGGAGAATAAGAGATGGGACAGAAGAGGGCACTGTGTCCACTTCCTGGTGGAGCAAGAGAAATCCCGGGAAGTTCTTTTTAAGTTTTTTTTTGATGAAAATATACACAGCAAAGAGTACTCCATTTCAACAATTTCTATATGTATAATTCAGTGACATTGCTTACATTCTTCAAGTTGTGCAATCATTCTTGCTATCCTTTTCCAAATTATTCCACCATCATTAACATAAACTCACTGCCCTCCAAGCTTCTCATCTAACCTTTTGAGTTGCTGTTGTCAATTTGATCCCATGTAGATAATTCTGGAAGAGAACACAATGCTCAAGGCAGACATACTTAACTAATTAAGCTTAAATATTGTTTAGTTCAAAGAAGACTTCAGGGGATAGTTTTGGGTTAAGATTTAAAGGTTATCCAAGGACAATAGTTTGCAGGGCCTGGGAGGCTCTCGAGATTTCCTGTCCCCACCACAGAACCGGAACAGTAGAGTAGAAATGGCTGCAGAAGGTGTCCAGGGAGGGCCCTGCAAGGCTCACAGCCAAATTAACAAAACGTCAGCATTTTAAAGAAAAACAAGATCCAACCCTGCGCTTGCATAAGTTAATTCACTCAACTCACATATGGATCTTTTTTGCATTAATTAAATCCTTTTTTTTTATTTTGGTAAGAGATATATGACAAAATGACTGCCTAGGGTTCATGTAGTCCATCTAAAAGATTTCCTCAGGGGTCAAACCAAGCTGATAACTATTCAGAGAGCCTATGACCTTGACCTTTTTAACATTTGGGCTTCCTAAAGCAGACATTATTTCTTTGCCTTCCAAATGTTCAGGCCTAAAATGCTCATGTTGATTTCCTAACTGCATTGCACATTAGAAAGCTACAAAGAGTTAATTCCCTGAAGCCATTCCTATTAATCTTGGCATCTGGGTAAAAACTAAATTTGGGACCTCAATTACCTGATCAGGTTCCATGTAGACTTAGCCGGCAGTAATATTGATGAGGGTGGCACTCATTTCTCCCACTTGGAGACCCAATTGCAATCCCATCATAAGCAATCTGTCCTTCAAGTGCTTCTGGAAGTGGGCATTATTTTTCCTTTTTCTTCTGCTGTAGAGAGAGTTTTTGGTTCCTGAATCTTTAACTCCCTGTGCTCCACAGTACAGCCCTACTTGGACGAAAATGGTAAATAATACTGCTAACACTTGAATAAGGAGACCTTGTGGCACAAAAATGTTAGCAGCTCAAACCCACCCAGTGGCTCCGTGGGAAAAAGACCTGGCAATCTGCTCCTGTAAAGATTGCAGCCTTGGAAACCCTATGAGGCAATCCTACTCTGTCAAATGGGGCCACTATGAGTTGAAATCAACTCAACAGCGCCAAACGACACTTGAGTTGTCTTTTGCAGTCTAGAAAGCACTTGAATATTCTCTCTTCTCAAGCAGTCCTCATCACTACTTGGTGAGTAGCTTTGGTCCTTCTCATTGTCAGGCGAGGAAATTGAAGAGGTTAAAGTCACCTCCTTGCATCATCCAGCTGGCAAGGAGAGCAAGAGATGGGACTCAGGAACTTGACTTTCTGGTGGACTTTGTACTTGCTTTCCTCGGCTTATAGACTACAGAGGACTTCACTAAACAGGTCCAGATGTTGTACCATTAGAAGAACATGTCTTGGAGAATCCAAGAAGATGAGAGACACATGGAGCAGAACTGGATTCAACCTTAAGCTTGGAGTCAAGCTCCTGCCCCCATGCGCCCACAAGCCCAGCTGAAGGCAGTATGCCATTGAGTAATTTTTCCATTGAGTTTTTGTTACACAGCATTATTGTGGCAATAGCTGACTAATACAAATAGGATAATGAGGACTTCTCTGAGGAATGATTGACAGAGACATGATATTGAGTCTGGAGGACAGAAGAAAGGGGGCCTAAAATTGATAGGAAACTAAGGGCTTCACATGACAAAGGATGAAATTTGTTCCATGTGACTCTATCCTGCTCCATGTCTGAGACTGATAAATGGATATACAGGAAGGCAGGGTTAGGCTACACCTAGGGAAGAAGTTTTTTTTTTTTTTTTTTTAAGTATTTTATTGTATTTTTGGTGAAAGTGTACCCAGCAAAACGAATTCCCATGCAACAATTTCTGCACATATTTTTCAGTGATATTGGTTACATTCTTCACATTGTGTCACCGTTCTCATTATGTCCATTCTAATTGTTCTGTTCCCATTAACCTAGTCTCACCATCCCCCAACCTTCCCATTTACACTTGAGAGTAATTGTTGACCATTTGGTCTCATATAGATGATTTTTTTTAAAGAAAGGAGTGCTCAAGGATGATATTCTTTATGAGCCAATCTGTTATTTAGCTAAAAGGTGACTTTGTCAGTTCAAGGTTTATAGAGTATCTCAGGGCAATAGTCTTAGGGATTCCTCCAGTCTCAACTGGTTCAGTAAGTCTGGATTTTTTTAGAATTTGAAGTTCTGTTCCACATTTTTCTCCCTTTCTATCAGGATCCATCTATTATGGCCCTAAACAGAATGTCCAGTAGAGACAGTTTAGCTGGGTGCCATTTAGTTCTTCTAGTTTGAATCGACTCGATGGCACTGGGTTTTAGTTTCAGAGTAGAGGAGACCATGGTTCATGTAGACAATTAGTACCATACACCGGTTCTTCTCTGAATCTTGGCTTTTCTTCTTTCTCGGATGAGTAGAGACCAATAATTTTATCTTAGATGGCTGCTCACAATCTTTTAAGACTCCAGACACTACTCACCAAACTAGGATGTAGAACATAAACTTTATGTACTATATTATGCCAATTGACTGAGTTGTCTCAGCAGACTATGACCCTAAGTCTTTAAACCAAGAAACTAATCCCATGAGGTGGCGAGTGGTTATGTGTAAGAAGTATCAGTATCTGTGACCCCTATTTGTTTTATTATACAAACATATATATGTGTGTATATATACATGTAAGTTGTTGTTGGGGAAGAATTTTTTATCAACCAGAAGTGCAAGGAAAATGGAATGAGTTGTCTCAGAGATTGTCTTTCCATCAGAGGGCATGGAAATAACATTAACCTAGTGTCTACTATGTGCCAAGTATGCATATATATTTTTTCTTTTATTTTGTAATTATCACACACACAAAAAAAAAATTGAAAAATAAGGATTATTGCTCCATTTTACAGATTAGGAAATTGAGGTTCAGAGAAGGTAACTTGTCAAAGTCAATACAGCCAGTAAGTGGCAGAGGTGGGATTTGAACCCAAGGTCTGTCTGGCACAAAAATCCTACCATTTAAGAAGCTGGTTTC
Organism: Elephas maximus indicus; assembly: GCF_024166365.1. Classification (NCBI taxonomy): domain Eukaryota; kingdom Metazoa; phylum Chordata; class Mammalia; order Proboscidea; family Elephantidae; genus Elephas; species Elephas maximus. The sequence goes on along the minus strand of NC_064837.1, from coordinate 36,903,689 downwards.
CAGAAATAGTTTCAAGGGGGAATAGTGTGTAAAACCTGGCAACAAAAGTCACCTCCGTTCCAAAATGAAGTTGTTACTAGCAGTGGAGTCACTAGGGCTGGTATCACCCAGTGTGGTAACTCATACAGAATCCTTAGTAATGTTTCTTGTACTAATGTTATTTGTAAATCGTACTTTCCGTATATCACTGAATGTAATGGCAATAGTAGCGACATAAACAACCAGCAAAATTACAATTACACTTAGTGATGTTACTGGTTACTAGTGTTTGGCAAATTTCCATTACTGTGGGGGTGGAGGAAACCCTGGTGGTGTAGTGGTTAAGTGCTACGGCTGCAAACCAAAGGGTTGGCAGTTCAAATCCACCAGGTGTTACTTGGAACCTCTATGGGGCAGTTCTACTCTGTCCTGTAGGGTCGCTATGAGTCGGGATCAACTCGATGGCACTGGGTTTGGGTTTGGTTTTTTTGGCTTATGGGGGTGGAGAGACAGGGAAAAGGAGTGAATTTCTCATAAAGACTAAATTTATTCAATTTAAAGGGCTGTCCTTTATTCTGAAAGTGTATCTCTTCAGTTACTCTTTGTTTTATTAAAAAATGATGTTAGTTTTTTGTTTTTGTTTTTTTCCAGAATGTCAACAATTACTCTAAAGCAAAGAAAGAGAATACAAGGGGGTAGGGAAACTAGAGTACTGGAAACAGAACGACCAGACCACAGTTAAAGAGAATGTTGACACATTGTCAAAAATGTAACTACTGTCACTGAACAATTTGTGTAGAAATTGTCAAATGGGGATCTAATTTGCTGTGTAAATGTTCTTCCAAAACACAATAAAATATTATTTTTTTTAAATGATGTTTTAGTTTTAAAAAACTGTCAGTTTGGCAAAATAAAAAGTTGTCAACCTTGTCAGTCTTCCCAGATGTTTTGGAACTGTATGGGCTGTGAAATCTCCAAGCCTAGAAGCCAGTCTCTGCATGACCTCTGTCTTAGTCATCAGGTGCTGCCGTAACAAATACCACAAGTGGATGGCTTTAACAAGGAGAAGTTTATTTTCTCACAGTCCAGTAGGCTAGAAGTCTGAATTCAGGGTGCCAGCTTCAGGGGAAGGCTTTCTCTCTCCGTCAGATCTGGAGGAAGGTCCTTGTCATCAGTTCAACTGGTCTGAGAGCTTCCCACGGCAGGAAACTCAGGTCCAAAGGACGCGCTCTGCTCTCAGCATTGCTTTCTTGGTGGTATGAGGTTCCCATGTCTCTCTGTTTGTTTCTCTCTTTTATATCTCAGAAGAGATCAGCTTAAGACACTACCTAATCTTGTAGACCTCATCAGTATAATTGCCGCTAATCCATCGTATTACATCATAGTGATAGGATTTACAACACATAGGGAAATCACATCAGAAGATAAAATGGTGGACAGTCATACAGTCGTACAACGGAATCATGACCTAGCCAAGTTGACAGATATTTTGGGGGGACACAATTCAATCCACGACAACCACCAACGACTTTTCGAGCCCTGAGGGCTTTTTTTTTTTTTTTTTTCCTTTTTTAACTCCAAAGGTCATGTAGCAGGCTCCACAGTCTCAGGAATCTGCCTTCACCTGCAATTGTGTCTAGGCTGAGGGAGGGATGCAAGATTGGCTGCATTCTCCTAGATAGAAAAGGACACTAAGCTCTCATAAATCATGTACTTCATTACAGTGACCCTCCTTCCTCGCATGAGGTCCCAATCTGCTGATTCAACGGCAATAGGCCAGCCGGGTCCATCCATAATGGTCTCCAAGATTACAATGGAGAGGATGTGGCTTGTCTAGGTGCCCACACAAGGGGGAAACAGCCTGTTCAGCTGAGCTGTGTTCATGCTGATGAGGCCTCCTGGCTGAAACCTCATCCTACGCCTCATCATCCAAGAGACAGAGTCAAAAATTTCTTCTCAGGGAAAGGTTTGGCTCAGGCCAGCCTCTTAGACTCAGATGAAGGTAATTAGCAGGGACTTCTGGGAGGCCGCAAGTGGTTTTCCATCAGCTGCTAATCTAAAAGTTGGTGGCTTGAAGCCACCTGGCATCTCCATCAAAGAAAGGTCTGGCAATCTGCTTCCCTGAAGATTACAACCAAGAAAACCAAATGGAGCAATTCTACTCTGACACGTGGGGTCACCATGAGTCAGAACTGACTGGATGGCAATGGGTTTGGTTTTTGGTTTTTTTCTGGGAGGCTACAGCCCCACCCACTCTTATATAGTGCTGTACCCCCTCCCCAAAAGTTGGAAAGAGTAGAAGAAGGTTTTGATTATTTGTTTTGTTTGTTTGCTTGTTTTAATAGGCTTTTTTTTTCTTAAGAGCAGTTTTAGGTTTACAGAAAAATAGAGCAGAAAGTACAGAGTTCAAGTATATTCCCTCCACCAATATACAGATTTTCCTCTATATTAACATCTTACATTCATTTGGTACATTTGTTATAACCGATGAGCCAATATTGCTACATATTATTAACTAATAATAGCATTAACTAATAAGGGCATAAGGTCCCTGGGTAGTGCAAATGGTTTGTGCTTGGCTGCTAACTGAAAGGTTGGTGGCTCGAATTCACCCTGCGGCACCGCGGAAGAAAAGGCCCGGTGATCATCTGTAAAGATTACAGCCAAAAAAATCCTATGGAGCAGCTTTATTCTGTAACACCTGGGGTCACCATGAGTTGGAATTGCCTCAATGGCACAACAACAACAATAAGGGCATTAGTGGTTCAGTAATAGAATTCTTGCCTTCCACGCAGAAGATCCCTGTTCAATTTCTGCCCAAGACATCTCATGCGCAGCCACCACCTGTCAGGGGAGCTTTGTGCATCGCTATGATACTGAACAGGTTTCACTGGAGCTTCTACACTAAGATGGACTAGGAAGAAAAGTCTGGTCATCTACTTCCAAAAGCCAGCCAGTGAAAACCCTATGGATCACAACGGTCCAATCCGCAACCAATCACTGGGGCAGCATTTCATTCCGTTGTGCATGGGGGTCCCTGTGAGTTGGGGGCTGACTCAACCACAGCTAACAGCAACGACAGCATTATTAACTGAAGTCGGTAGTTTACACTATGGTTCACTCTTTGTGTTGGTTGTACAACCTGTGAATTTTGACAAATGCATAATATCGTGTGCCCACCATCACAGTATCAGACAGTCTAGTTAATCTCCCCTAAAAATGCCCTGTGTTCCATCTATTCATTCCTCCCTTTTCTGCCAAACCCCTGGGAAGCACTGTTTTGTTTTTTTTTTTTACTGTCTGTATAGTTTTCCTTTTCCAGTATATAGTTGGAATCATATATTATGCAGCCTTCTCAGACTGGCTTCTTTGACTGATGTTATTATTAAGTGCTGTTCAGTCAGTTCTGACTCATAGCAACCCTATGTACCACAGAACGAAACACTGCCCCATCCTGCACCATCCTCACAATCATTGTTATGCTTGAGCCCATCGTCGAAGCCACTGTATCAATCCATCTTGTTGAGGGTCTTCCTCTTTTCTGCTGACCCTGTACTTTACCAAGCATGATCTTTTACTCAGCAATATGTATTAAGATTCCTCCATGTCTTTTCATGCCTTAATAGTTTATTTCTTTTTATTGCTGAATAATACTCCATTGGATGGATATACCACAGTTTGTTTATCCACTTACCCATTGAAGGACATCTTGGTTGCTTCCAAGTTTTGGCAATTATGAAGAAAGCTGCTATAAGTTTTAGTGTGGACATAAGTTTTTAACTTATTTGGGTAGGAGTGTGATTACCAAAACATGTAGTAAGACTATGTTTAACTTTGTAAGAAAGTGACCAAGTGTCTTCCAAAGTGACTATACCATTTTGTGTTCCTACAGCAATGAATGAGAGTTCCTGTTGCTCCACATCCTCGTCAACATTTGGTGTTGCCAGTTTGGATTTTAGCCACTCCCGTGGCCACCACCCGCCTGTCAGTTTGTCGCACTGTGATGGATTGTGTGCTGCTGCGATGCTGAAAGCTATGCCACCAGTATTTCACATACCAGCAAGGGCACTGTCTTAGTTACTAGTGCTGCTATAACAGAAATACCACAAGAGGATGGCTTTAACAAACAGAAATTTATTTTCTCACACTTTAGAAGACTAGAAGTCCAAATTCAGAGCTTCAGCTCTAGGGAAGGCTTTTTCTCTCTGTTGCCTCTGGAAGAAAGTCCTTGTCTTTTCAGTTTCTACTTCCTGGGTCCTTGGAGATCTCCATGTGTCTTGGTATCTATTTTATCCCATCTCTCTCTCTCTCTGCTTGCTTGTTTCATCTCTTTTTATATCTCAAAAGATATACTCTACCCTAATCCTGCCTCATTAACATTACAAAGAAAACCCATTCCCAAATGAGATTATAACCACAGGTACAAAGGTTTACAACACATATTTTGGGGGGACACAACTCAAACCATAACAGTCCCCCACGGTGGACAGGTTTCAGTGGAGCTTCCAGACTAAGACAGACTAGGAAGAAAGGCCTGGCAATCTACTGCTAAAAATTAGCCAATGAAAACCCTGTGGATCACAACAGAATATTGTCCAACTTGCTTGCTTTGGATAAGTCTCAGGAAGGATTAATCACTGGAGGAGGACATCATGTTTGGTGAAATGGAGGGCCAAACAAGCCCGAAGGAGACCTTCAGTGAGATGGATTGGTACAACAGCTACAAAGATGGACCCAAACATGCTGGTGATTGTGAGGATGAAGCAGGCAAGGGCAATGTTTTATTCTGTTGTGCATAAGGTCGCCAAGAGTTGGAGCTGACGCAATGACAAGTATCTATTTATTTATCTAGTAGGTGTGTAGTCGTATCTCATTGTGTTTTGTTTTTGAAAACTCACCCACTGACTCTGGAAGTATCTCTCCCCTGTGGCTGGGGCAAACCGTAGGTTTACCTAAAATGAATGTGAGGACCGAGGCCCTGAGCTGAGGGCCACCATTTCCCAGGGCTTGAGAACAGCTGAGGGAAGAGAGCTGTGGAAGCCACAGCTCAGGGCAGAGATTTACAGAGAGTCACTTGAACAGTTAAGGGCCTGGGGAGATCATGCTGATTATTGGAAAGAGACCTGACTTTGAAGTCAGCCTGCACTGCCTAACCTCTCTGGGCCCAGCTTCTTCACCTGTAAAATGACGTGATAATGATTCCTTTCTGTGATGAGGGAGGGGCCAGGTTCAAGGAGAGGATGTGCCAGGTGATGACTAACATCAGGACAGCATGGTGGAAGGAGCACTGGACTTGGAGAGAAAAGACTCGAAAGGTTTCCACTCTGCCCCCATCCTTGCTGACTGTATGTCTTTGGGCAAGATGCCTGATCTCTCTGGACCTCAGTTTTCCCATCTATAAAGTGGGAATAATAACACATGTTGTGAAGTTGTGAGGTTAATGAGAAAGTAATCTGTAAATGGAACAACCTTATACAAAAGTAAAATGGAGGTTAAAAAATAAATACTTGGCCTATTAATGAAACTGTTAACCCAGGGGTACTGATGTTAATTAAAAATGATTCTGCATTATATGCAGCCATTAAAACAGATAATTATGTAAAAACAAGCCACACTACTTATGAGAGGTAGAATGGTTACAAAATGCTATGTACATGAGAATCAGAACTGTGTAGAATTATGTATGTCGTTTTTTGGTGTCCAGTCAATTCTGACTCAGAGCAATCTAGAGACTAGAGTAGAACTGCCCCATAGGGTTTTCCTAGGTAGACATCTTCACAGAAGATCCGCCAGGTCTTTTCTTTCACAGAGCAAATACTGGGCTTAAACCGCCCATATTTCAGTTAGCAGCCGAGTGCTTAACCATTGCGCCACCAGGGTTATGTACAGCAAAACCTTCCAAAGCTGGAAGCTGTGTAAGGCAGAAACCTGTCAGAGAAGGGAAAATCAAATACTTTCCCCTAAAAGGAGTGATAGAAAAGTGGTAAGACTGCACTCTGTCAAAGGTGGAAACATTTCTAAACCCGGAAAAACAAGTCTGTCCCCTTGAGTTCTGGCTCTCACGGGTTTCACTGCATAATGTAGACAAACACTAGAAAGAATCACAGTAAAAACGCAAGTGTTGTGCTCAGCCATGGGAGGATTATGGGTGATTTAAACACACGCTCATGAAGTCATCGTTACATTTTTTTTTTTTTATAAAGAATATGATTTTAAAATAAATAGTTGTGTGGGGAGGGGACAGCCTGCGTTTGAATTCTGGCTGTGAGACCGTGGTCCTAGCTTTGTTGGAGCACTACAGAATGAAACTGCAATAAGAGCGATCCTTGCAGACGCCCTGCCCTGCTCCCTGGCTCCTGTTAACCCACCACTCAGGGACCCTCAACACGAGGTCAGCTTACCAACTCCTCCCCCTGCTGACTCCTCCTCCGACTGTTGTTGGGCGCCCTGGAGTTGGTTTTCCAATCATAGCGACCCCACATGACAGAGTAGAACTGCCGCATAGGATTTCCTGGGCCGTAAGATTGACGATAGCAGATCGCCAGGTCTTTCTGCTTGGCTGCTGGGTAGGTTAAAACCACCAACCTTCCGGTGAGCAGCCAAGTGTTTAACCCTTCCTCCTACTACCGCTGCACCAGTTGGACCTTCCACACTCTGACAAGCTACTCACCCTCCCCAGCCTGGTCCTGGGCTGTAAAATGAGGAGACACTGTCCCTGCCTCTATGTTCCCACCTCACAGGGTCTTTGGGGAATGGAACGGGATAGTGAATATGTAAAAACTGAACCCACTGAACCCCCCGCCCCAAATGAGGGGATCTCTGCTCCCAGGGCGTGTTCAGTGCCCCAGGCATAGGGCTCCGCATCAGTGCGCAGTACAGCTGGCTGCCATTCAAGCCTGCTTCTTTCTGTTCCAACCAGCGTATCTGAGAGATTTTTTATGTACTTACACACCTTCAAAAATGGAATATATGGACTATAACTGTGTTTTGCTTTAAAATACTTTTTTAGTCAAAGTAATAAAGTCCCCTGTTCTTCCAGTCCCAACCCGGAGAGCTTCACTTCTAACCTTTTTAGCTGTTTCTTCTGAATGTTATCTGCATATCCCTAAGTAAATACTGCTTTTCTTTATTTTACATTTTAAATATTGCTCATGGGCTTTCTGCTACATTGGAAAAGGACCCAGCTCACTTACACCCTGCCTTCGTCTCCCTCTCCCTTCTGCCCAACACAATTATATCACTATTAATTATATCACTATTACGTACGTTGTCGGTAGCTGCTGTTGAGTTTGCCTCCGACTCATGGCGACCCCATGCATATCAGAATTAAACGTTGCCTGGTCCTGTACCATCCCCATGACCAGTTGCCAATCAGACCACTGCGATTCATAGGGTTTTCATTAGCCGATTTTTGGATGTAGATCGCCAGGCCTTTCTTCCTAGGCTGTCTTAGTTTGAAAGCTCCACTGAAACCTGTTTAGCATCATAGCAACACGTAAGCCTCTACTGACAAGATGCATGGTGGCTGCACATGAGGTGCCTTGGCCGGGAATCCAACAGGGGTCTCCTGCGTGGGAGGCAAGAATTTTACCACTCACCCACCCCTGCCTCGTATTGTATATATCACAGTAATTATATCACGAATTTAATAGTGATATGATTCTATCACTATTTTAGTTCTTTTTATGATAATTGTAACTTTGAGAGAGCTCCTGATGCTCCCCAGCTGATGCTTTTTAAGAAGAGGCTGCTAGGGCTGTAGTCTTCTTCTCCCCCTCTTCATTCTGCCTCCAAGTTTCTGCCATTTGTACTTTGACTTTTCCATGGTCTCGACTGATAGCATTCTCATTCTGTTTCGTAACTGTAATTAAGTCTTCCATGCTTCGTTTATAGGTTGATTCTAAAGTCAATAAACAACGTTTGCATTGTTGAGACATATCTATACACATATAGCTCTTTGCCTGGCTAGTCATACATCTGCTTATGTTTGCTTTCTTGTGATACTTTTTCTTTGATCTAAAGTTTCAAATAGGCTTTCTTTTTCCTTGCACTATTTGACTTCATTATATTCTCAAATTTCCCCAAACATTCTATCCCAACAGGCATTCTATTTAGCTTTTTTTTTTTTTTTTCCCGTTTCCCTCTCCCACGTCTACCTTTGGAGGCCCCTGTCCTCCTGCTCCAGTCTGGATGGTTGGTTGAATTCCTAGCTATCATCTAGGACTTTCCTTCACTGCTTTCCTGGGCTTATCCATAGTTTCTGGAATTTATGTTGCCGTTCTTCATTTTTTCTTCCTTATTTTGCTGGAGCATACCATCCAGTAACATCTCGGGCAAAGATGTGTGGTGGGTAAAATGCCTTTTTACAAAATCCTTTATGTTTGAAAATTTATTCATTCTTGCCTTTATACTTGATCGATGGTTGGACTGGGCGTTGAATTCTAGGCGTAAAACATTTTCCCTTAAAACTTTGAAGGCATTTACTTGTCTATTGCCTTTTTTTTTTTTTTCCTGTTGAAAACCCTGATTCATTCTGATTCTTACTGCTTTATAAGGAGCCTGGCCTTCAGTGGAAGCTTTAGAGTCCGTGCTTTATCCTCGGTGATCTATCAGTTCATTCATTGTTCTGAGTTCTTTTCATCTGAGGACTTGTGTCCTTCACCTCTCAGAAATTTTCCTGTATTATTTCTTTGATAATTTCCTCTCCTGTTTTTTCTATCTTCTTTTTCAGAAACTCCTCCTTGTTAGATCCTGAGCTGATACTCTATTTCTCTTATCTGGCTCATTTTTCTCATCTCTTTTTCTTTATATTTTTAAATCATGCACATATATTTAAGTTCAAGAACAATTTGCCTTTTTTGATTTTGATACGGAGTGTCGTATGAAAAGGCATTTCTTGTTATATTGTTTCTGTAGTAACAGAGTGGCAGACATTTCAAACAAGTTTCACTTAAGAGTTGACACATTGCCATAAAACAGAGACCAAAATTGGCTTAAATGAATTGAGGCACTGAAAACTTAACTACAAAATGAGAGTAAAGGCTTTTAGAGACATGAAATGAGGATTGTGGGAACTAGGCTAGACTAGGCACGAGCCAGCTGGGAAAAAGAAAAACATGATTGTAGGAGGCAGTTGCAGGTGCTACCTTAGGTCAGCAGGCTCTCAAGGCTAGCTGCTTGCCCCGCGTCCCACCCCACCTCAGCAATTAGTGGGTACCAGCTGCCATCAAATTGACTGCAACCTACCTGTCTTATTAATAAAATAATATAATCGAGCACTTTGCACAGAGCATAACACATACTAACAGATTACTAAGGGATCACTGAGCAGAAATTGCTGTTGTTATTATTGTTGTATGATGATCAATGCGTTTGTGAATGATATAAAAAAAATCAGTTGACATCAAGTCAACTCCAACTCGTGGCGACCCCATGTGTGTCAGAGTGGAACTGTGCTTCATAGGGTTTTCAGTGCCTGGTTGTTCAGAAGTGCACTGCCAGGCTTTTCTGCTAAGGCACCTCCGGGTGGACTCAAACCTCCAACCTTTTGCCTACCAGCTGAGGGCATGAACTGTTTGCACCACCTAGGGACTCCAAGGAGTGGGCAGGGTCAGCCAATCAGGCAGAGGAGCTGAAAGAGTCAAATCCCAAGTCTGTGACGAGGTCTTGGCTGAGTAAGGCAGTGGTGGCAGCAGGACTGAAAATGGCAGAGGAGCTTCCTGCCAAGGAACACAAGCCAGTCAAGGCACTAGGCAGAGGCAGGGGCAGCAGGTGGCAGGCATACAAACGGAGGCTCAGGCTCACTCAGACCAGGACCCGGGGCTAGGCTGAGTGAATGGCCGGGCTGGCTGACGGACTGTCAGAGGCTCTGAGTGTGGAGGAGAACCCAAGACCACGTGGGTCAAGAGAAGCAGCACTCACCTGGCCCAGGGGGTGGTGGTTCTTTTCCCAACCTAAGTTTTTACCTCCATGCTGTAGGGTCTTCCCTACTAAAGATGAGGCAACTGAATAAAAAGATACAGTAGAGGTTCAAGGACCCTGAGTGCATGACCTTTAGGACCTTTGAGCCTGTGTTCACCCCAAAGCTTTGTATTAAGAACCCCCACTTCTGCCCCCACTTCTGCCCCCACCATTTGGATACCTGGTGGAATAGTGGTTAAGAGCTACAGCTGCTAACCAAAAGGTCAGCAGTTTGAATCCACCAGGCACTCCTTGGAAACCCTATGGGGTAGTTCTGCTCTGTCCTATAGGGTCACTATGAGTTGGAGTTGACGACAACAGGTTTTCCCTCCATTTGCAGTTTGGGCTTAAGAGGCAGTACACTCATACACACACACACCACCATACTAACTGATTCGTTCCTTCACAAAACAATGTGTTGAACGTCTGCCTATCATGGTGCCTGCCCAGAGCTGCGGAGGGAGCTCTACCACTAAATCAGATACTCTCCCTGCTTCCGTGTCCCGTTGGGGAGGCAGACGTGTGAACAGAAGAGGGCTGGCGATTCCTTCATGGTTCAGCTACCTCCAAACGAGATATTTGGCAGAAGAGAATTGCAACCTGTTGTCCCTGTGTTCATTGTTTATGCACTAAGATAATAATTTAGGTAATTAGTTATTCATGCAAATGGTTATTTACTCAACCCCGTTTGTTGAGCTGTGATGATAACAATTAACACTCATTGAGGGCTTACTATGTGTCAGGCACAGTGCTAAGCCCTTTAAACTCCACAATTTTTTTTTTTTTATGTGCCAGACTTTAAGAAGGCAGAGATCAAGATGCAGTAACCGCCTTCAAGGAGCAGGAGAAGAGAGACCAGTAATCAACACGGCAACCACTTCATGTAAAACTCACAACAACACTGTGAAGTGCTATTCTTGAGAGGAAATGTAGCATAATGGTTAAGAGTAAGGCCTTTGGTATCAAGGACCAGGGTCTGAAACCTTTATATGCCACTTTTTAGTGGAGCGACCTTGGGCAAGTTACTTCAACTCTCTAAGCCTCAGTTCTTCCATCTATAAAATGAGCGCGGAGTTAAAAACAGCTACACCTTATGGATTTGTGAGGGTTAAATGAGACAATGCATATCATGGGCTTAGCCCATTGCCTGGCACAAGGTACGATGGGATCCCAAGAATTAACTCAGCACAGCATTGGATTAAGGCAGCTCGGAGGCATTGATCCATACAGGGTGAGTAGGAGTTAGACTGAGAAAGAAGTGGAATTGAGTCTAAATGGTTTATGTCACTCTGGTTGGAAGCCCAGTATTTTGCCCACATCAACATTTCTATGTGACAATACAAACCTCTTCAGTTCCAGGTTCTGCTACCGTAATTTATACGACACAATTGCAGTGGACCTTGGGAAAGCTCTTCTCATTTCTGGACTTCACATTCTTCATCTTTATAGAGGGAAGGCTGGAAAAATGCCACTTAGGACTCTATCCTTCAAGGATATACACTACAGCATTGTTTGTGATAGCAAAACCTTGGAAGAAAACTAAATTGCATCAATGGGGAAATAGTTAAATAAATTGTGATACAGTCATACAATGGAAGACTATACAGCTATTAAAAAGATTGAGGTAAACCCATGTGAGTTGATATAGAGAAATGTACTTTTTAAAAATAATAATATTTTATTGTGTTTTTGGTGGAAGTTTACATAGCAAATTAGGTTCCATTTAACAACGTCTATTATATAAAAAAAAAATTTTTTTTGTACTTATACTTATTGATTTGGGTTTTTATACTTATTGATCAGTGACATTGTTCACATTTTTCACCAATGTGTCAACATTCTCATTATTTCCGTTCTGGCTGTTCCGTTTCCATTAATTTACCTTCCCTGCCCCTCCTTACCTTCTCATCTTTGCTTTAGGATAAGTGTTGGCCACTTGGACTCATATAGATGATATTTTAAAGGAGCATAGTACTCACGGATGATATTTTTTATTTTATGAGCCAATTTGTTATTTAGCTGAAAGATGACCTTCAGGAGTGGGTTTGGTTCAAAGTTTAAAGTTCAAAGTTTAAAAATATTTGTACCTCTCAGGGCAATTGTCTCAGAGGTTCCCCTAGTCTCTACTGCCCCACTAAGTCTGACCACTTTTTAAGAATTTGAGTTTTGTTCTACATTTTTCTCCCATTCTGTCTGGGACCATCTATTGCATCCCTGGTCAGAACGGTCAATGGTGGTAACCAGGCACCATCTAGTTCTTCTGCTCTCAGGATAGATAAGGCTATGTATGGTTCATGTAGGCTAACAGTCCTGTAGACTAGTTCTTTCTTTGAGTCTTTGGTTTCCTTCTTTCTCTTTTGCTCTGGATGAGTAGAAACCAGTAATTGTATCTTAGATGCTGCTTGCAAACTTTTAAGACCCCAGACACTACTCACCAAATTAGTATGTCATAACATGAACTTTATGGTCTATGTTATGCCAATTGATTGAGCTGTTCCACAAGGCTATGATCCTAAACCTTCAAACCCAGTAAACCAATCCCATGAGGTATTTGATTATGTCTAGGAAGTACGCATAAGTGTTCCCCCTGTGTGTTTTATTATATATATATGAATACACATGCAGCACACACATACATGGATATACGTATGTCTACAGGCACACCTATACGTGCACATGTATATACACACATATACCCTCCTATACACATAGATGCATACATAGCTACCTGTGTAACCACACACATATTTTTTGTTGTTTTTGCTGTTGTTACAAAATTGCATACGTTACAGCATTTACCAAAACCGTCTCTTATTCTTTTGTACTTCTTAGTGTCATCATTTACCTTGGCCAAGTTGTGCACACTTCACCCACATTCAGTATTGCCTTTCCCATCACCAAAAATAACAAGTGTCTGCTATCTAGAGAGTGATTCCCCCTCCCTTCCCCTCCCGTCCTTGGTAACCACCAATGAACATTGATTTCTACATGTATACTTACTCATATCTTTTTATAAAAGTGTGATTATATAATATTTGTCCAAAAAATGTACTTTATTGAGCCATAATTTACATGCAATAAATGCCCCAATGCCAAGTATATTCATGATGCCTTTTGACAAATGTATTCACCATCATCCTGATGAAGATAAAGAGCATTTTTATCACCCTCAAAATTTCCCTTATGCCCCTTTTTAGTCCCTTCCTCTTTACCCACACAGAGGCAACTACTGTTCTTATTTTGAATGCTATAGATCCATTTTGTCTGTTCTTGAATTTCATATTTTTGGAATTTTATGTATATGTATTATATATATATTTTATATTCAGCCACGTTATTGCAAGTATTAGTAGTTTTCCTTTTTGTTGGTGAGTACTATTCCATCCTTTACTTGTATAACACAGTTCATTTGGTTTATCCATTCCCTGTAGATGGACATTTGGTCTGTTCCAATTTGGGGCCATTGTGTATAAAGCTGTGACCCTTCTTGTATAAGTCTTTCCCTTATATATTTGTGTATAATATTTCTCTTGGAAATACTCACTGTTTGTTCTCTCTGCCAGGAATACTGCCTCAGGCTCCACCCTTAACTGCTGTTCATCCTCCAGGTCTCCACTTAGTTGCTCTGGAAAGCCTTCTTCCAAGCTGGATTGAATGTCCTTCTCCTGTGCTTGTCTAGTCTTCTGTGTGACCCCAAGTCTACCTGCCTGTCTGTCCCATCTGATAGTGAACTTGCGAAATAGTTACCATGTTTGTTTCCATCATGGCTTCATGGTTCTATCCCCAATATTAGCACATGACCTGAAACATGGCAAGTACTCCATAGTATTTGTTGAATGAAAGGAGAAAAGTGGTTCTCCAGTCAGAAACATGGCGTCAGCCCTCAACTCTGCATCCTTGTCTTATTTGGTTTCTTACTCCATGCCTCATAAGCAAGGGATTTTAAGGAGCTAACAAAAATCCTCTGGAGGAAATTTCCAAAAATGGAAAGCTAAGTAGATCACAGACCCTTGCCCCTTCACACAATGGAGCCTCCTACAGATTCCAAAAGAACAGATAAATATCCTCCATCCAATTCTCTTGGATATTATCAGTGTCACTTCCTTCTTTGAAATAAATCAAGATGGTTGTTTTTTGTTTTCAATTTCTTCAAGCCTATGAGTCTCAAAACTGTCACTCCCTCAAGTTCTAGTAGTTGTACAGCTGTTATTTCAAAAAATGGAGATAATTAGAAAAATATTTGTACCTCTCTAGGAAATAACCTCAAGTTTCCAAAATTTTCAAAAGTTAAGATGTACTAAGTGTCCAGTATATGTTCCTGGCAAGGGGGCACCATGGAGTTGAGACGCTAACATTGGTTTAAGTCTCTGAGATCCTTTAGAACAACGTTGCACAAACGAGGCATCAAACACAGTAGGTTACTAGGGCAACTGCACTCCCATGATGCATGACTCAGGGATGGGTCCACCTGGGAGAGCCCATCCCTCCATGAGCTAGTGCCCAGATCAGAGTATGATTGTTAAACTTGGGAAACTCATCATGGGTTATTGCTGTTGTTATTATTGCTGTAGGTTATTATAACAGTGGTTATCTTTGGCTTCTGTGTTTCAGGGCGTGTAGGTTTTGGTTTAATTGTATTGGTATGTGTATTTTGGTTGTTCTTGCAGTGATAGGGATGTTGAATATGTATTTTACTTACTATTTTATTCTTCTCATGGGATTTGTGTGACTCTGGTAATAGTAAACAATGGCTCTTGTTATTCTGTGTGAACAGATAATACAGTTGTAGGTGCAGGGTTGGTTAAGATATAGGAAGGCATCCTGTAGGTGAGGCACCAACCCATAGCCAACCTGGAAGAGAGGTCCAATATGGCCTGCCCCGTGAGGTCTCAAAACTCAGCTGCCCCAGGGCTTACAACAGATGAATAAAACCTCCTGCTGAAGCACCCTGTGTCTTCTGAGCATGCTTATCACCTCACAGTTTTCCAGGGTCTGGGAGGCTGCATTGCTGCTTGGCTTCCCATCTTACTCCAGGTCCTGCCCAGGGTTAAAGACACTCTCTTGAGATTTCTAGAGCAGCCAAAAGCCCAGATCTGGCCTTCACAGAGTTTTGTAACCAGGGTGGATGTAGCTGTAGTTAGAGTTACATTTTTGCTTGACAGACCTGAGAGTCTCACAGTGCCAATAATATTAATATTCATTAATCACAAAGCACCATCATCATTTGTTGAGTGCTTGCTATATACCAGGCACTGTGCTGAACATTAGTGATGGAATATTTTATTGATCTTCACAAGAATCCTATAGGTATATTTACCTCATGTCATAAAGGAGGAATCTGGGCCCGAGAGGTTAAGTAATTTGCCCAAGGTCACATAGGTAATAAGTGGAGGAGGTAAGATACAAACCCAGGCAGTTTGCTATTTGTGGTGGACACACCTGAAGGTAACCTCCAATGAATCACACCCTTGAGTGCCTTGAATACGGCAAAGGTGATAAGTTGTCACTCCTTGAGTAAGTTATGTTGTTATAGGGGAAGGCCATGCGAGGGCATGCCTATGATTATTTTACCTTATATAAGACTGCCTCAGCAGACTAGAGATTCTCCTGCTGGCCTTGAACAGCAAAGAGCCATGATGTGAACTGCCCGGGGCGGGGGGGGAGGGCACATGGCAGGGAACTGTGGGTAGCTGCTAGGACCTAAGGGTGGCCTCCAACTGACAGCCAGTGTGAAGTCATACAGCATAAGGAAATGAAATCTGGCAAATTCTTTCCTAGTCAAGCCTTCCGATGAGAATATGGCTCAGCCAACATCTTGATTGCAGCCTTATTTGAGACCCTGGGAAGAAGGCCTAGCTAACCCACACCTGAAGTCCTGACCAGTGGAAACAAGGATAATAAACATGTATTGTTTTAAGCCACTAAATTTCTGATAATTTATTACACAGTTTTATGGATTGAATTGTGTGTCTCAAAGAAGATACATTGAAGTCCTAACTCCTGGTACCTATGAAAGTGACCTTATCTGGAAACGTCTTTGAAGATGTTATCAGTTAATACGAGGTCATATTAGAGTCAGGTGAATTCTAATCTAATCAGAGTGGTATCCTCTAAAAGCACAGAAGAGACAGAGAAACAGACAGAGGAAGGATGGCCATGTGAAAACGCATCTACTAGCCAAGGGTGACTGTCACCGGAAGCTAGGAGAAAGACATGGAACAGATTCTCCATCAGAGCCCTCAGAAGGTCTCACTCAACCTGTTAGACACCCTCACTTTGGGCTCTCAAACTCAAACTCTATGAGACAATAGATTTCTGTCCTTATAAGCCACCCAGTTTGTGGGATTTTGTTACGGCAGTCCTAGTAAACTAGTAGACACGGCATAGAAAACGGATCCCCAGCCCAGGCTCTTAACCTCCACCCTGTCTGCCTTGGTAGCAGGCTTCTGCACTCCGTCTGCTGATCCGCTTGCAGAGTCCCCCTTTCCCTATCTGGGGGGTTCCAGATTAATTGCTGGGAAAGAGGCCAGAGCCAAGAAGCCCTGGGCTCCTTTCTGACTAGGAGGCAGCCCAGGCACAAGCAGCTCTTTATTTGAAAGAAGGATCATCAGGAAGCTCCTGGAGACCTCTTGCTGTGTCAGGGGGCACTTCAGGCGAGCAGAGATTTTGAATTAGGATTAAGGGATAGCATTTGAGGAGCGACACTAGCAGAACTTGGAAGCGCCCTCCAGTGTCCCCTAATGATATTATACAGTGGGAAGGGGAGTGGTGCTGAGACTATTTTGGGATCTGAATCTAGAGTTATATAATTACAGTGTTTAGTTGCGTTATTGCAGGACTTCTAAGGCACATTTCACCTTGACTCTTGGTACTGGAATTTAAAGTATGACCCACAGGCCATGTGTCATTGCAGTGGCCCCACATCTGTTAGATACTTTATTGAGCATGGCACTAAAAAGTCAGTACCACAGGACGATGCTGCCTGTATTCGCCTAAAAATGCAACTCAGCCCTATGTTGGCGACTTAAAAACAAGGGCCTCTCTCCCTCGTCGACTGTGTATGCATAGTCAGCCTGCCCAGAGCCGTGTCTAACAAGGGCTGCTGTGTGCAGCCATTTAAAATGTGTTTCCAGTCTCAGCCCCCAGCACCTGAGACACTGGAATCTTTCACTAATTGCCACAAGAGGCTGAAGGCCAAGCTAGAGTCTGCCCAGGCTGGGCCTCCCCTTCAGGCTGACTAGGCACCTTCCTGGTGGGCTGTGGGGTCACCTTATGTTCCTACTTTCCAAAGAAGGGAAAGGAACTGAATGCAAAGGCACAGGCTGGTGGCTGGTACCTAGGGAGTCTACCGGCTCTGCCATGGGGCAGGGGGGCGGTGGGGTGGGGCGGAGCACCAATCATATTTCTCAGCAAGTACCTCAAGAAGCGTAAACGGTTACTGATTCATCTTTTTGTAGGATCCATGGGACATTTGGGCCTTGCCTATATGTGGACCTTGAAGGCATAAAGCACTTCTCTGTTCTGAAATGTTTCTTGAACAGATGGCAACCAGAACGAGGTGGTCACCCTGCCATGCCCAGCTGTGTCCATCTGCATCCCTGAGCCAGTGTTCTCTGGGGAGGTGGAGAGTCAGCTGGAGGTGAGGCTTTGGGCTTTGGTGAAATGGAGGAGGGCTTTCTCTTCCAGGGCTAAGAGAGAGGAGGAGAGTGAGGAGCAACCCCCAAAGGTCTTGGAGAGAGCTTTAGCCTTCAGAAATCAGAGGATTGGTGGGGAGAGGAAGGTTCCATCTATATATAGTGGCCTGGTCTCTTGGGCCCCCAAAAGGTTTGAGAGGAGATAAATTGGGTGGACTGGGTTCTTGAGCCCTCCTGAGAAGATAAGTCAAAACCAACAGAATTAGGGCCAAATGAAATACAGCTGCTAGTGGAGACCAATGACAACTTTCGCCAAAGATTAATAAGCACGCTTAAGAAGTCTCCAGAGAGGCACAGAACAAAAGATCCTGCAGATATGCAAGTCAGAGAGTACCACTCACATCCCCATCTGTGGAAAAATACTCGAGAAAGGCTGTGCCAAATCAACAAATGAATCCAACAGAGACCTCAGGAAACAGGAAGATGAAGTGACCCCCAAATCTTGGTGGTTTTCACAACAAATGTGTCCACATCCCTGTGAACTGCAGCTCCGTCCCCCAGCCTCCTCACTGAGGACCCACTTACTGTAAAAGTTAATGTGCGTACTTTCATTGCTTCCATTTTATGTTTATTATTTGTTTTCCATTGTCGTTTCCTCTTTTTCTGTTCCTTTACTTTGACTGGTTGGGTCAGGTTCCTATTCATTCTTTCTCATGTGCTCAACTAAGGGTTCTGTTTGTTATACTTTCCACTTAAAGTGGATCTTGCCTTTCCTTCCATCCATAAGAGGATACCCATTTCTCTTTTATTATTTGAAAATTGCTGCTGACTAGGATGATAGCGGAAACCCTGGCGGTGTAGTGGTTAAGAGCTATGGCTGCTAACCAAAGGGTCAGCAGTTCAAATCCACCAGGCGCTCCTTGGAAACCCTATGGGGCAGTTCTACTCTGTTCCGTAGGGTTGCTATGAGTCAAAATCAACTCTACGGCAATGATTTTTTTTTTTGCTTGTTTGTTTTTAGGATGATAGGACAGGAAGACAGAAGGATGTGGCTCTCCAGTGACTGTGGGGCTTCCCTGTGAGCCCTAGATTGTCTATCTCAGGGATTACTTTATAAGACAAACAAACTTCCCTAAGTTTGGGGTTTTCTATTACACGCAAATATTTGCTTGACCATGGACTTGATTCGCCGATGAAAACATGTAGCACTTCTAAGCAGAAGCCTTGAGAACCACTGTATTATTCTATCACGTTCTCTTTTCCTCTGCCATGAGCCCAGCAATGTGCCAGGTAGGAGATACTCCAACGGCCTGTGTCCCAAAGTGGTGAGGACAAGGAGAAGAGCTGTAGCTATCTTACAGTGGACCAGTTATGAGAGCAAGAGTAAATCTTGTAAGCCTCTGAGATTTCAAAGTCCTTCGTTATCCCACATAAGCCAGTCAATCCAGACTGATAAACTAGTCAAGCATAGTCTTAGCTGTTGTATTTGTGACCAAAATTTATTTTACCTAACAATGCATCCCACTGCCCATGTGTCAGTTTGTCTTACTGTGGTGGCTTGCATGTTGCTGTGATGCTGGAAGCTACACTACCAGAATTTAAAATACCTTCAGGGTCACCCATGGTGGACAGGTTTCAGTGGAGCTTCCAGACTAAGACAGACTAGGAAGAAAGGCCTGGCAACTTACTTCCAAAAATTAGCCAGTGAAAACCCTATGGACCACAACAGAAGATCGTCTGATACAGTGCTGGAAGGCGAGCGCTCTAGGTTGGAAGGCAATAGTGGATTCAAGAATGCCAAGCTTAGGTCACGTTTCCAGAAGAGCACAGCCAGTAAGGGGTGCAGAGCTGGATTTCAAACTCAGAGCTCCAAACCCCTTGCTGATTTTACTGTAGGATCCTGCTGTAAGAGGCCTGGTAGTAGCCCTCCTGCATCACAGCAGAAGTGTATGAAAGAGTGTGCCTTCACTAGGGGTATTTTCATTCAACTCCATTTTTAGCCAGAGGCTTCTGAGTGTTACTCTTGGAGTCTGCCTGACTTATCACGTAAGAATCCTCCATCCCAAAATCTTCCCACGCTTTAAAAAAGGAAGAAAAACTGTTAGTGCTTAACTCCCACCTCCAAACTGGGCATAAAAATTACAGCTTCCCTTTTAAGCACTCCATACCCTCTGAATTATTGGCCTGAATAATCGGTTTTCTGAATTTTGGGAGGAGGTTATCCTCAATCTCACCTTTGTACAGCAATGCTCAGCTTCTAGCTAGAGCCACATCTCAGGGGTGTGTTCAGCAGAACAGGGTTCCCATTATCTGGGAGTCTGGGATCCAATGCCATTCTCTGCTTCACACATCCAAGTTTGGCAGATTGGGCACCTCCTGCAGGAAACGCAGGCAATTCCCAGCCATCTCCCTGGGAGAGAGCAAAACCTTTTAAAAGGCCTCTTTCACAAGGGGGAGAAATCATCCCCAAACCTAACACCAGCATAAGTCTAACCGTTCAGATTTTTAAGCAGAACTCTAGGGGAAAAAGGAGGGTAACAAATGCAGAAGGGAGCAGAAGGGAACTCCCTGAATTTCATGGTCCAGGCCTGGACATAACAAGAAAAATCACGCAACTATCAGCTGATGTTTTTCCTACCTGAACTTTTATATCAGAGGTGTGAACTCCAGGCTATAATTTGGGTAATATTTAATGATGAAAAAAGTTGCTCTGGACCAAAGCAGCTGATTCACTCAAAGCAGCTGATTCACTTCTCAAAAGGTAATTTATTGTCTCTTGCTTCTCTTGGGGAAACCCTGGTGGCATAGTAGTTAAGAGCTTGGCTGCTAACCAAAAGGTCAGCAGTTCGAATCTACCAGGCGCTCCTTGGAGACTCTACGGGGCAGTTCTGCTCTGTCCTATAGGGTCACTATCAGTTGGAATCGACTCGACAGCAATGGGTTTGGTTTTGGTTTTGCTTCTCTTGGAAGGTCATTTTAAAAGAGGGACAGTGTAATTTTCCTTCTTTCTTTCTTTTGTGTGTATGTGTGTTTTTGATGCTTTTTTCTAAGAGAAGTTTGGGAAGCAAGTGGTTGGCTGGTCTGGTTGGACAGCATTTCCAAATAATCCTGGGTGCTGGGTTGTTTTTTTAAATATACATATTTTATTTATTGTTGGTGACAATATATACAACCAAACACATATACAGTCAGAATTTCTACACGAACAGCTCTGTAACACGGGTCACACACCCGCATTATGTCAGCATTCTCAATGTCTCTGCCCGTATTGTTTCATCACCATTAATTTAAGCTCTCTTTCCCTTAAAGTTCTTGTCTGTGCTTTAGGTAAACTGTTCTCAATTCAAACTCATATAGGTGATTCTTCATAAGAGTGCTATGCTCCAGAGAAACAGTCTCTATTAATTGGGCTAAACTGTTGTTTAGTTTAACAATGGCTTCATGGGACAGTTTTGGTTCAAGGTTCAAAGATTATTTCCAGACATTAGATTCAGGGGTTCTTCCAATCTCAATGAATCCAGTAAGTCTGGTTTCCATATGAGTTTGAAGCTCTGCACCACACTTTTTCCTCCCTCTGATCAGGACCCGTCTGTTAGATCCTTGATCACAATGTTCAGCAGTGGTAACAGGGCTCCATCCTTTCCCTTCGGTCTCATGGCAATGGAGGCAGTAGTCTATGGAGACAATCAAACCTGTAGTTCATTTCCTTCAGTTCAAGGGTGCCCATCCACTTCTGCTGCTCCAGGTGAAGAGTGATGAACTGTTGTGCCTTGGGTGGCCGTTCACAAGCCTTCGAGGCCCCAGACACCACTCAACAAACTAGGAGGTAGAACAAAAGCTCTAAAAACAACTTTAGGCTGGATTGTGTAATTTTCTGATCAAGGTTCACCCTATTTCCCAATGTTTATGCTCATTCTGAGGTGTATAAGTTAGGGACCACCTTCCCCCTGGGGAAGGGCCTGGCATGAAGAATAGGAGAAAAGCTTGGTGGGCTAGAAAAGGTAAAATAAGTGTGTGGCAACAATGGGATGCTCATGCACCCAGTGATGGATATATTGGGGCATTTGGGTTACTATTGCATGGTGAAGAAGGGAGTGTTACTAGCTCACCCATGGGAGATGCTGATCCTATCACCTGGTGAGGCATCATATCTTCGTTTAGACTGGGATCAATATTTCTGAGATGGCTTGAAAAGTCTGGTGCTAGGAGGATGTCTAGAGTCTTAACAGCAAGATGCATCTCAGAGCCTTAGAAGAGCAAAGGATTTCCTGATATCATGAGCTGAGAGTATTTTCCCTGAAGAGCACCTTATCCTCAACTTAAGGATCTATCTCTTTACATTCAGCCCTTGATCCTAATTAGGAAGCCACGAATGGATTTAACAGAATGGTTGACTGGCACTAGGAAATTAATCCAGGTTGGAAGCTTGAACTGTTCTTAGGATCTGTGAACTTCATAAGGGCATTAGAAACTCCACTGTCACCTGTGAAACTTTTAGAGTGAATGATCGCCACATGCTGTTCTGAAACAGAGAAAGTGGTGTGCCCAGCTGCCTGGTATTTAAGGCACTTTCTCTCAAAATGAGAATGAGTTGCAAAGAGGCTCAAGTCACCTCCGCAATGGACGGTGTATCAGTTAACTATTGCTGTACCATCAACCACCCCATGAATCCACATCAACTTGAGGGCAACTGGTTTAATGAAAATAAACCCCTATTGTTGAAGCCATTTTAATTGGATATTCTGTTACTTGCAGCCCAAAGCATCCTAACTGATGCAGGGAATTCAGGCATGTCTGAACTGTACATACAGATATCTCATTACCAGGGCTTTGGCAACCGGCAGCCCGTCAGCATCTGTCATATTCCTTTGCCCCCTACCCCTAAATTTTTAGGGAGTAATAATGTCTTTCCATGTTTATTGGATCCCTGATCAAAGAAAAGTGGCAGTGGCAGGGTAAAGGCAGATTATCTAATATCTGCAGCCTGGAAAAGGAAGCTATCATAGCTCTATCAGTATGCTTCATCTGCTCCTCGTGGAAGAGTTGAGATAGAAATTTGTCCTCCTTGGCAGAAAGTAGGAGATTTAGCTAACTTCTACCTAATCTGTCCATTTGTTCTTTTGCTATACTATTTGATTAGCTACATTGATAATGTCCTTTTTAGGAATGAGGCTTCGGTATTCATCAGTCAACCAGTCAAGGAATCAATCTTGTTGATGCATGCCATCTGTAACAAAGGGTAACTTCAAGGAGAGGGCTTATGTATTGTATTGTAATTGTTGCTTTTTCTTTTTTTTCAGTGTGAGCAACTTAATGGCAAAAGCCACATCTTTCATCTCTGTATCCCTCAGCCTAGCACAAGCTCTGGCCCATATGAGTGCTCAAGACGTGATTTGTTGAAGGAAAAAAAAAAAAGAATGAATTATATATACTCATCCTTTCTATTAGCAAAATCACTTAAAAATGTATGTTCTACCAAGAGTGGATGATTTTTATAGCCACAGAACAACCCATCTATCTAGCTGCCTGAAAAAAAATTCTGATTAGGAACATTGGAGTATCTTATTCCATTTTAAAACCAACATATTCAGAAATACACTGAAGGAGAACCGGCCCATCTTTCCGTGTGCTTTTTGTGGCACAGTGTGTGCCTAGAAAGGCTTTTCTTTCTTTCTTTTTTTTTTTTACTGGAAAGATGATTGCTTCAGAATGCAACTCTCCCACGAAATGTGATGACGAGACATGGAAATATCATTCTTGGAGTTAAAAAAGGATTTTTCATGAATTCGCTAAGTAGTGTGTTTGAGCTAACTTTCAAAGCTGACTTAAAGAAACTAGATAAAATATATTTATATCTCTGCTAACCATCTCCCAACCTGTCAGCTCATCTGAAGCCTCCCTGAGATCTTCAAGAGACAGCGTGTAAGCTGTTCTGTAGATGGCCATCTGAGAACTCATCAAATAGCGAGGTAGGAAAAACAAAATCCCTCCAAAACTTTCAAATTGCATTGATCTGTCGCATAAAGCCCTCGCCACAGGAAGAGAAATGATGGATTTAAGAATCACAGGAGGATTCCTTGAAAGTGCTTTGTGTTTTTTTGTTTGTTTTTGTTTTTTAATTTGTATATGGAATTGGCCAGGAGTAGTAAATAGACTTTCTTTGCTATATTTCGAGGAAGATAAAATTATCAGGACTGTCTATGTATTTCAAAGCTGGGGAAAACAAAAACCAGCTTTGAAGCTTCTCCTCATGGATTTTTTTGTCCTAATCTTCTAAGAGATGGTCTTGATAATGTTTATTCTTTTCTTCTCTCTAAAAGAGTTGAAAGTACCATTTTTCTCAGTTCAAATAGCAATCTGATTTTTAATTAGGTCAGGTAAATTATCCATGGAGCACCGCGGATTATTTAAATGATTGCAAAAGGGCAAGCAGGAATTTCTGAACAACCTCACCACACTTCTCCCCAAATATTTCCCCCCAAATCCTGTGTGACTCCCACTGGGAACACACCCTTATCTTGTGGGGTGGGCTTTTCATTTGAATTCACACACACCATCTGGACAAGTTTCCTGCATGCATTTCCCCAATAACCGAAAAGATAAGCCATTTTCCATCTGCTGGGAGATAATTTGTAGAGTTTTTGTTTTGTGTTTTAATTGATGTGCATGGGGAAAGGGACACACAGCCCATACTACATGCACTCAGTAAAGACTGAGGGACAGGGGTTTCTGTGGGGGGGTTTGTTTGTTTTATTTTGTTTTAAGTTACACATACTCAGTTTTTCACAAAATCCCATTCTGTGATTCTCCCCCATATCCTGGAGCAGAACTGGCAAACCTTCTGCAAAGGGCCAGGTAGTACATATTTTAGTCTTTGCAGGACATTCGGTCTCTGTTACAATTACTCAACTCTGAGCAAAAGCAACCATGGACAATATGGAACTGAACAGGCTTGACTATGTTCCAATAAAACTTTTTATAAAGGCATGTGGTGAGCCTTGAACCTGTAGCCTGGAGCATCTCTCAATGCTTCACCTGATACCGGCCCAGTCCATGGTTTTCTGAGTGATGGGTTGCTGCCTGCTGTTGTGAGGAGGTGGTCTGCGGTGAGCCCAGCAGGGGCTCTGACTCGTTTGGTTAAGTCCATTATTCAGACCTACCTGTGCCCCAGGCCACTCCTTTGTATGACGGAGACTTGATGAGCATTATAGTATGTGACCACCAAATTAATGAGCTTGTAAGCCGCCCTTGTCAAGACGCTACAAATATCTCTCTTCAATCATGGTGACAATCTCTTCCCTGTTCTAAAAATTCCACTTTTTTTTTTTTTGGTCTCTTCTCTTCACTCTCAACTCTAGGGCTAGCTTTCTGAAACACAGATCTGACCACATAGCTCTTAGTTGAACAATGGTTGATGAAGAAAGTCCAAATGCCTAAGCATGGCACTCAAGATTCTTCAAAAGTTGGCACCAACACCAACTTATCCATTAGGCACAGTAGTCACAATGCCTGGGACCCACAATACTTTTAACCTTTTGCCCTCACATCGGCTCTGACTTACAGCGACCCTATGGGACAGGGTAGAACTGCCCCATAGAGTTTCCAAGACTGTAACCTTTATGGAAGCAGACTGCTACATCTTTCTCCCATGGAGTGGCAGGTGGGTTCCAACTGCTGGCCTTTCAGTAAGCATCTGGGTACTTACCCACTGTACCACCAGAGTTCCTACAATAGTTTTAGGGACCCACGAAAACATTTTGATTTTAATATTTTTTATCAGAAGAAAAAAATGGGTCTACTATCTAATAATGACTCCAGCCTGAATTATATTCATCTTTATACCAACAGTCATAAATATGATTTTAGTTTTTTTTTAATGGAGGAATGAGTCCATGAAGGCGAGAGTGCCCAGCGTCCTTTCTAAGGGTTGCCAGGTAGAATAAAGGATTCCCAGCTAAATCTGAATCTCAGATAAAAAAAGTATAATTTTTTAGTATATATACTAAAAATATATTTATATAATGATACTGAAAAATTATTCATCGTTTATGTGAAATTCAAATTTAACTGGGAATTCTGTATTTTATCTGGCAACCCTTGGAAACAGCCCTGGACATGTTTACCTTCATAGACCCAACACACAATAAATACATTTTTAATATAAAATATGTTCCAAGTAAGGAGCCTTGGTGGTGCAGTGGTTAAGCACTTGGCCGCTAACCAAATGGTCAGCGGTTCAAATCCACTAGCTGCTCCGCAGAAGAAAGATGTGGTGATCTGCTTACCCATTGCCATTGGGTCATGTCTGTTTCCTAGCAACCCTATAGGACAGAGTAAAACTGCCCCATAGGATTTCCAAGACTGTAATCCCTAAAGATTCCACAAAGATTACAGCCTTGGAAATCCTATGGAGCAGTTTTACTCTGTCCTATAGGGCTGCTAGGAATCAGACATGACCCAACAGCAATGGGTTAATATCCCAAATATTGCATGGAGCTTACTTATACTAAAAACTATTCATTGTTTATCTGAAATTCATATGTGTAACTGGGTGTCCTGTATTTTCATTTTTTCCCAACAGGAAAGTCATAAGGTGTCCCTAGCTGGTGCCAACATACGGTTGCAACCTTCTCCCCCATGCTCTCTAAGCTAAGTGTCTTAAGTTAGGTTTTCCGGAAGAAGATCCTAAGAGGAAGTTTTATGTGCAAGTTATTTACTAAAGAAATGCTCTCAAGGGAGACTAGTAGGGGCCTGAGGCAAGAAGGTAGGGTGAGGCTGGGGAGGAGGCCAAGCAAGGGTGAAGTCTCAGACAAGGTCCTGCAGAGGGTTGCTCCAGCCTGACCCCACAGGGAAGCTCTGGAGTGTAAGTTACACCTCAGAAATGTTCCAATGGGTATCTGGGAAGAGCACAGATATTGTCCTTACACTAGGCCACCAACAGAACTGGTGAGACCACCAAACTTGAGGATGGTCTGTGTGAGGTACAGGTCCTCCTCTGTGAGCTACAGGTCTGAGGCTTAGAAAAAATAATCCCAGGACCTTGTTAGCTTATTTCATTTTGTATTACTCCCTAATCTACAAATAAGCAGTGCAAATGAGATATATAAAATTGAGCACATGCGATGTCACAAGTGAAAGCAGTTTGCCCCTACCTGTATACCTCACGCAGGCAGCCCATACTTTGGAAGGGCAAGCTGTACCTCACAGAGGAGGACCTCTGCCTCACAGAGGGAGGCGTGTACATCACAGAGGGTGGCCTGTATACCTCACAGAGGCAGCCCATACCTAGGAAGGGCAAGCTGTACCTCACAGAGGAGGACCTCTGCCTCACAGAGGGAGGCCTGTACATCACAGAGGGTGGCCTGTATACCTCACAGAGGCAGCCCATACCTAGGAAGGGCAAGCTGTACCTCACAGAGGAGGACCTCTGCCTCACAGAGGGAGGCCTGTACATCACAGAGGGTGGCCTGTATACCTCATGGAGGCAGCCCATACCTAGGAAGGGCAAGCTGTACCTCACAGAGGGGACCTCTGCCTCACAGAGGGAGGCCTGTATACCTCACAGGGGCAGCCCATACCTAAGAAGGGCAAGCTGTACCTCACAGAGGAGGACCTCTGCCTCATAGAGGGAGGCCTGTACATCACAGAGGGTGGCCTGTGCCTCACAGAGGCAGCCCATATCTAATAGAGGCAATGTGTACATCACAGAGATGATCTATACCTCACAAAGGTGGTCTATACCTCACAGAGGAGAACCTGTATTTCACAGGAGTAGGCTGTACCTCACAGAGACGGTCTGTACCTCATAGAAATGGCCTGTAACTCACAGTGGAGGACCTGTACCTCACGGAGGCCATCCTGAAGTTTGGTGGTCTCAGCAGCCTACCCAAACGGAGGGATTTAACATTTGAGAAGAACAGGCTTGCCGTTTTTTATACCAATTTTTGTTGACCGGAAGAGTTATCATGTCAAAACTCATGACCATAAAAATAATTTATCATTGTTCTTAGTTCCACCCTTCTACGTTTTAACTCTTGCTGCACCATCAGGTGCATTCATTCAACATTTAGCTCTCTAGGTTGACTAGGCCTAGCATTGCCATCCTGAGCCCCACCTACCCAGCTTCCCACTGCTCTCCAAACATGCCACTCACTTTCTCACCTCTGTGGTTTTCTTTCTGCCATTTGTTCTGCCTGAAAAGCCCATTCCATCATCTTCCAACTGCCCAACTGCTATCTTTCATGGCCCACCAAAAATACCCTCTCCTTTATGATGCTTTCTCCTACCTCCATTCCCAAAAGGAGAACATGCCTTCCATGGTACCTCAGTCACATCTTGATGATGTCACCAATCGCAATTATTCACATACCTTTGTGTTCCTGGGAAAGCCTAGTGGTGTAGTGGTTAACAGCTACGGCTGCTAACCAAAAGGTTGACAATTCGAATCTACCATGCGGTCCTTGGCAACTCCATGGGGCAGTTCTAATCTGCCCTATAGGGTCGCTGTGAGTTGGAATCGACTTGACGGCAACGGGTTTGGTTATTTTGGTTTATGTGTTCCTGTGTCCCCCCTCTAGCAGGGATTGTGCTATTCATCTGGTCATGGTTATCCCCAGCACCCAGCCTGTGGTAGCCCCTCAAATCTTTGCTGAATAAATGAATAACTATTGGAATCAATCTGTGGCTTTGTGCAGGTGAGCACACGCTGCAATGGGCCAGCACGGAACTACCACAGGGAAGTGTGCATAATTTATAGCACCAGTGAAGCAGAGGCACCAAAACATAAGTGGAGAATGAAAAGTAGATGCCACAGAGCTTCATCCTGATGAAGCTCGGCAGGCATTAGGAGGTTCATCTCCTGGAGATGGTGTTTAGCCTCTATTCCATGTGCCTGGGCCCCCCAAACTGCGGCCTTTCTCCAACCCCTACTGCAGCGTCCCATCTGATGGTTTGATTTCTACCTCCGTTTCTGGGACTTGGAGCCTTGGAGCCTAGCCTTTGCCAACTCCTCACCAACCCCTCTTCTGGGGGCTTTTTTGGTTCCCTTTGTCCCCAGCTCTAACATATCTGGGCCTGATGGGCAATGAGCCTGATAGTGAAAAAGCACCAAGAAATCCCAGGGCCAGATTGGACCCCTTTGGACCTGGACGCTAAACTTAATCAGATCTATGTTCATATATCCCTTTGGATACCCAAAAGGGTCTGCTGCCTCCCCTTCCCCTCTGCCCAGTGGGCAGCCCACTCCCACAGCCAGGGCTGGAGGGGTGAGGGGGAAGGAAAGAGCCCAGACTCTCGAGCGAACAGATCTGAGCATGGGTCTCAGCTCTGGCACCAACCAGCTGAGTAATCTTTGGGAAGTGTCCACATCTCGGTTTCCTCACCTGTCAATGGAAACGGTGATACCAGTCCACAGGAAAGACACAGTTAAGTGAGATCACTTAACTGATGCACAAAGCAATATTATTTCCTTTCTCTTCTGGTTTTGGGCCCTATCTGTTTCTAGATTTCTCCCTTTCCTTACTGACCCTTCAAATCCCTGGTTGAAAGTGCCTCACAGTTTGAGAAATAGCTAGGAAAAAACGATGTTCTCCTTATCTCTACAGCTGGGCTCTCCTGAGTGACCAGTCTTCCTGTACATCAGGGACAGGAGGGTGATGTTAGCCAGAAAGAACTAGAAGGAGACACCCCAACACAACAAATACAGAGGTGGGGACACACACAGAAACCAAGGAGCTGAACAGAGCACAGACCGCGCAGCACATTCTGATCAGACTGAAGAGACAAACACTATTAGGAAGAGTCATAATGGAATATTCCTCCTGACATGAGTGGGCAAAAGACGCTGAAGTGATAAAGGGGAAATGATGTGAAGGCAAATTGGAACTTCATTTTCCTGGGTTGGTCCTCAGTGACTCAGGCTTGGTGGGAGGGGTTACACTTTCGTCAAATGCAGCACCCAGAGGACACTGGGGCTCCTCTCTTCCCGGTCGCGAAATGATGGTTAACATTTACTTTCGGACCAGTCAGTAAGAGCATGGCAGGATCCTTCAGGAAGAGAGGTGCCCTTGGAGTCCATTATGTTGTTACAATTTCCCGCCCTTTCCACTTGCTTCAATTTCTGACTCCTTCACCACCAAACCAAAAAAACCAAACCCACTGCTGTCAAGTCAATTCCGACTCATAGCAACCCTATAGGACAGAGTAAAACTGCCCCCATAGGGTTTCCAAGGCTGTAAATCTTTATGGAAGCAAACAGCCACAACTTTTTCCCGTGAAGCAGCTGGTGGGTTCAAACCGCTGACCTTTTGGTTGGCAGCCGAGCCCTTTAACCACTGCGCCACCAGGGCTCCTTTGCCTTTCACCACAGCTAATAGACAGACGCTGAGAGATTCAGAGACAGCTGCCCTCAATTTCCAGTTTAATTTAGTTCATTTCCTCCTGTGGGGAAGGAAGGGAGAAAGGTAGGAAGCAGGAAAGGGGGGAAGGAATGAAAGACTCCCCAGGTTGATCCTTCAGGACAAAAACGTTTAAATTATTTTATTTTTGTTGTTGTTGAAAATACACACAGCCAAACACAGACCAGTTCAACAGTTTCTACATGTGTGATTCAGTGACACTGATTATATTCTCCAAGTTGGGCAACCACTCTTGCCCTCCCTTCAGACAAATTATTTTGTGACCCTTTTGTTCATTACCCCTCAACATCACCTACAATATGCCAGGCACAATGGAGGGTGTGGCGGGGTAAAGATGAGCTCTTGTTGTTAGCTGCCACTGAGTCGGCCCCCGACTAATGGTGGCCCCATAGGATTTTCTTGGCTGTAATGTTTATGGAAGCGGATCATCAGGCCTTCTCTTCCGTGGCTCCACTGGGTAGGTTGACTGCCAACCTTTTGGTTGGTCAAAACCAAAAAACCAAACCCAGTGCCACAGACTCGATTCCGACTCACAGCCAAGTGTAGACCATTTCTGCCACCCAAGGACCTAAAGATGATCTACTTAGTCTCTTTCCTCAAGGATCCCATGGTTCAGTAGGAGAAACAGGGATGTCATAAGTGATCATGGGACAATGTGCTAAGTGAGGCCAAAAAGGGCTGAGCAATGTGCTAAGGGGCACACCAGGAAATGAGTACCTAGGGGTCCCAAAAGAGAGCATGCACTTGAGCTGAGTCTTAAAGGATGCATCCAAGTGTACCCAGGTCGACAAGTGGATCAGGAGACATTCTAAACCAAGGGACAAATGAGTACAGAAGCTCAGACACATGGGCTGGCTAACTTGGAGACTTGGTTTGGCTAGAATACAGGGCATTTGGGGAAGTAGCGAGAGCTGGAGCTGGATAGGTAGGCCGAAGCCAGAGTAGCCCATTCAACAAATATTTACTGAGCACCTCCTAGGCACCAGAGACCGTGCTGCCTGCTGCGTGAGTGAGACCACCATGCCTATGCCCTACCTGGGCACAGTCACCAGAAGGGAATGCAGGAAACAAAGTAATTGAACGTCAGATCATGGACGTGCTTTTGAATGTTGTGTACCAGAACATGGTCTCTCTGCAGTAGACAATTAAGAACCACTGAGAGATTTTAAAGAAAGGAATACCATACTCAGGGTGACATGGTAGAAAGTTTACCCTGTTGGGTGTGGAAGACAGAGTGGAAATGGGTAAAACTGGAGATAGTTAGGAGGTGATAGACTGTGATAGGAGGCATTAGTGGTTCAGTGGTAGAATTCTCGCTCTCCATGCAGGAGAGCTGGGTTCGATTCCCAACCAATGCACCTCATGTGCAGCCACCACCCATTTGTCCAGTGGAGGCTTGCATGTTGCTATGATGCTGAACAGGTTTCAGCAGACAGAGCTTCCAGACTAAGATGGACTAGGAAGAAAGGCCTGGGTAATCTACTTCCAAAAATCAGCCGGTGAAAACCCTATGGATCACAATGGTCTGACTTGAAACCCATTATGGGGATGGCACAGGGCTGGGCAGTGTTTTGTTCTATTGTGCACGGGGTCATCATGAGTCGGGGGCTAACTTGAAGGCAGCTAACAACAGACTGACTTGATGGCAGTTAACAACAACAGGCCAACTTGACGTTGGATAACAATAACAACCAACCATGATAATGCAGGTGGGACTTGACAAAGACTGCATCAAGGCAGGAGAGGTTTCTCAGGAAATGACCTGGCCAGCAACCACACCCCGACTCCACAGCAAAGACCCATCATTTTGACTTGAACTTTTCAGCTCCCGGGACTATTCCATTTTTTGAAAACTTACACAAAAGCTTTCTTTACCTGCCTAAGGAGTGTAAACGACAGCAATGGTTTTCCAGTCAGAATGTGATTTTAGTGGGATAAGTTTTAATCCTAAACTTTTCCTTAGGACCTGCCTCTCTTTTATCACCAAGAAGTGATCTCCAGGCCTGGGGTTTCTGAAGTGGTCAAGGAAGCAAATTGGCTTGGACTCCTTGACCTAGAGACACATGGTCAAATTTCTTAATGGAAACAGAGTCCATATTGTCAGTGTGATTTCCTGATTAGATTATTCGAGGGAGGCCTGAGGGGACCAGTGCTGATAATTATAGTCTCTCAGCTTCTGGCCCCAGCACCTGCTTTAGGGTAGGACAATTATCATTCCATAGCAATTTGAAGGACAAATGCCACATTATCTCCTTCAGTATGCCATAGAATGGTGTTCTAGAATGGCCAGATTAAATTTAGAAATCTCTTAGCCCTCTGGGTTTTACATGTGAGTTTGGGGAGTGGTAAATGCAGCCTGAATTTTTTTAGCTGGACTGGTGTGGTCTAGTCTAGTCTAGCCTCTCTGAGCTGGCGGAGCTGAGTTCAAATCTTCCTACCTATATGACCTTGCACAAGTTATTTAAGCTTTCTGAGCCTAACTTCCCTTATTTGTGAAAGAAAAGAAATAATGGTGTCTGTGAAAGGTTGTCTTGGTTTTGGCCAAGGCCCCAAAATGCTGAGAAAAAATAATAGATGGTAAGTATTTCCTCATTCCAAAGAGAAGTGCTAGAACACATATGTAGAACTTACAAGGAGACATCCTGGAAATGGTTTTGTGACCTCCTAGCCCCTCACCATAAAGGTCCCTGGGTGGTGCAAATGCTTTGTGCTTGCTGCTAATCTAAAGGTTGGTGGTTTAAACCTATCCAGCAGACTCAGAAGAAAGACCTGGCCATCTGCTTCCATGAAGATTACAGTCAAGAAAACCCTATGGAGCAGTTCTACTCTGTCACACATGGGGCTGCCATGAGTCAGAAATGAATTAGTGGCAATAAATTTGGTGTTTTTTTTGGTTTTTTAAGCCCCTTACCTATTTCAAAGGTAGTAAAGTTGTAAAAGCCAGAAATTGGAATTAGATTTCTTTGGATAAAGTTGTCAGTGAGACAGAAGTTTTCTCTTCCTTTGGGGGAGGGAAGAATGAAATGCTTCCTTCTCATTTTTTTTTTTTTTAGTGAGAAAATCCTAATCCCTAAGAGGGAGAACAAGGCAAGGATATACGCTCTCACCACTTCTATTCAACATCTTACTCGAGGTTCTAGCCAGTGTGATAAGGCAAGAAAAGAGAGAAATAAAATCGTCTCTATTCAAAGATGACATAATTATGCAGAAAATCTCAAAGGATCTACAAAAAATAAAAAAGGTACTCGCACTAATAAAGTAAGTTTATCAAAGTTTCAAGAAAGAAGGTCAAAAAACAAAAATCAATTGTATTTCTACATACTAACAACAAACTATTAAAAGTTAGGTTTTAAAAAAAGGTACCACTTATAATGGCATCAAAAACATCAAATATTTAATATAAATCTAATAAAATAGGTACAAGAGTTACATTTGGAAAAAAACAAAACACTGATGAAATAAAAAAAGCAGATCTAAATAAATGGATGGTTCATGGATTAGAAGAGTCAATATTGTTAGGAACAATTCTTCCCAAGTTGATCTATAGATTCGATGCAATCACAATCGAAATATCAGCACGGACTTTTGTAGAAGTTGACAAGCTGATTCTAAAATTTATATGGAAAGACAAATGACCTAGAACAAACAAAAAAATTATTTTTTAAAGAACAAACCAAACTGGGGCTCTCACACTGCCTGATTTCAAGGCTGACTAAAAAGCTAGAGCAACTGGGACAGCATGTTATTGTCAAAAGGACAGACACAGATTGGTAGAACCAAAGTAAGAGTCCAGAAATGCTCCCCTGCATATATGGTCAATTGATTTCCAACAAAAGTACAAGGCAAGTCAGTGGAGAAAGGATAGGTTTTTCACAAATGGTCCTGAAATCACTGGGCACCCATATGCGGAATGAGCCTTGATCTATACTTTGCACCATACACAAAAACTAACTCAAAATGGCCCATGCACTTGAATGTAAACCTAATACTACAAAACTTCTAGAAGAAAATGTAGGAGAAAATCATTGCGATCTTGGGTTGGGCAAAGAGTCTGTACTTATAATACCAAAAGCGTGATTTATTAAAAAAAAAAAAACTGATGTAGGGGACTTCATCAAAGTTGAAAACGTCTGCTCTTTGAAAGATACTAATAAGAGAATGAAAAGACAAGCCACAGTCTGGGAGAAAATTTTTTCACAACATATATCTGATAAAGAACTTGTATCCAGAATACACTAAAAAAAAAAAAAGCTCTCAAATCTCAAAGATAAGAAAACAAACAATGCAATTAAAAAATGGGCAAAAGATTTGAATTGACAATTCACCAAAGATGATATACAGGTGACAAATAAGCACATGAAAAGATGCTCAACATCATTATTATTAACCCATTGCAAGTGAGTTGATTCTGACACATAGCAACCCCATAGGACAGAGTAATACTGCCCTATAGGGTTCCTAAGGAGCAGCTGGTGGAATCGAACAGCTGAACTTTTGGTTAGCAGCCAAGTTCTTAACCACTAGGCTACTAGGGCCCTCATTATTATTAGGAAAATATAAATTAAAACTACTAGATACCACTACGTGCCTATCAGACTGGCTAAAATTTAAAAAAGACAACACCAAGCGCTGGAGAAGATATGAGACAGCTGGAACTTTCACACTGGCAGTTTCTTATAATATTATCACTCATTCCCACTCCTAGGTATTTACCCGAATGAGATGAAAACTTATGTCCACACAAAAACCTATATACAAAGATTTATAGTGACTTTACGCATAATTGCCCAAAACAAGAAATGACCCAAAAGCCAGTTGGCAAATAAACAAAACTGTGGTACATTCATACAAAAGAATGCTGTTGTTGTTCTTAGGTGCCATCAAGTGGGTTCTGACTCATAGTGGTCGTATGCACAACAGAAAGAAACACTACCCAGTCCTGCGCCACCCTCACAATTGTTGTTATGCTTGAACACATTGTTGCAGCCACTGTGGCAATCCATCTCATTGAGGGTCTTCCTTTTTTTTGCTGACCCTCTACTTTACCAAGCATGAAGTCCTTCTCCAGAGACGGGTCCCTTCTGATAACATGCCCAAAGTATATGCAACATAGTCTCGCCATCCTTGCGTCTAAGGAGCATTCTGGTTGTACTTCTTCCAAGACAGATTTGTTCCTTCTTTTGGCAGTACATGGTATATTCAGTATTCTCCAACACCACAATTCAAAGGCGTCAATTCTTCTTCAGTCTTCCTTATTCATTGTCCAGCTTTCGCATGCAGATGAGGCAATTGAAAACACCACGGCTTGGGTCAGGGGCACTTTAGTTCTCAAGGTGACATCCTTGCTTTTCAACACTTTAAAGAGGTCTTTTGCAGCAGATTTACCCAATGCAATGCATCTTTTGATTTCTTGACTGCTGCTTCCATGGATGTTGATTGTGGATCCAAGAAAAATGAAATCCTTGACAACCTCAATTTCTTCTCTGTCTATCATGATGTTGCTTATCGGCTCAGTCGTGAGGATTTTTGTTTTCTTTATGTTGAGGTGTAATCCGTACTGAAGGCTGTTGTCTTTGATCTTCATCAGTAAGTGCTTCAAGTCCTCTTCACTGTCAGCAAGCAAGGTTTTGCCATCTGCATAATGTAGATTGTTAATGAGTCTTCCTCCAATCCTAATGCCCCGTTCTTCTTCATACAGCCCAACTTCTCGGATTATTTGCTCAGCATACAGATTGAGTAGGTATGGTGAAAGGATGCAGCCCTGACGCACACCTTTCCTGACTTTAAATCATGCACTATCTCCTTGTTCTGCTCGAACGACTGCTTCTTAATCTGTGTACAGATTCCTCATGAGCACAATTAAGTGCTCTGGAATTCCCATTCTTCACAATGTTATCCATAATTTGTTATGATCCACATAGCCAAATGCCTTAGCATAGTCAATAAAACACAGGAAAACATCTTTCTGGTATTCTTGGCTTTCAGCTGGGATCCATCTGACATCAGCTATGATATCCCTGGCTCCACCTCCTCTTCTAAATTCGGGTTGAATTTCTGGCAGTTCTCCGTTGATATACTGTTGCAGCCGCTTTTGAATGATCTTCAGCAAAATTTTACTGGCATGTGATATTAATGATATTGTTTGATAATTTCCGAATTCGGTTGGGTCAACTTTGTTGGAGATAGGCATAAATATAGATCTCTTCCAGTCAGTTGGCCAGGTAGCTGTCTTCCAAATTTCTTGGCATAGATGACGGAGCACTTCTATTGCTGCATTCGTTTGTTGAAACATTTTAATTTGTACTCTATCAATTCCTGGAGCCTTGTTTTGTTTTTCACTGGAAACCCTGGGGGCATAGTGGTTAAGTGCTACAGCTGCTAACCAAAGGGTCAGCAGTTCAAATCCACCAGACGCTCCTTGGAAATTCTATGAGGGCAGTTTTACTCTCTCCTATAGGCTCACTAAAAAACTAGGAGTTGGAAATCAACTCGACGGCACTGGGTTTGGTTTTTTTTTTTTTTTTTTGGTTTGTTTTTCACCAGTGCCTTCAGTGCAGCTTGGACTTCTTCTTTCAGTACCATTGGTTCCTGATCATACATGGTTGAACGTCAACCAGTTCTTTTTGGTATAGTGACTCTGTGTATTCCTTCTATCTTCTTTTGATGCATCCTGCGTCATTTAATATTTCCCCACAGAATCCTTCAGCATTGCAACTTGAGGCTTGAATTTTTTTATGCAGTTCTTTCAGTTTGAGAAATGCAGAGCGTGTTCTTCCCTTTTGGTTTATTTATCTCCAGCTTTTTGCACATGTGATCGTAATACTTTACTTTTTCTTCTCGAGCCACCCTTTGAAATCTTCTGTTCAGCTCTTTTACTTCATCATTTTTTCTTTTTGTTTTAGCTACTTGACATTTAACAGCAAGTTTCAGAGTCTCTTCTGATATCCATTTAGGTCTTTTCTTTCTCTCCTGTCTTTTTAATGACCTTTTGCTTTCTTCATGTATGGTCTTCAGTCATTACTGTTCAATGGGTCAAATCTGATCTTGAGATGGTCTCTAAATTCAGGTGTGACATACTCAAGGTCGTACTTCAGCTCTCGTGGACTTGTTCTAATTTTCTTCGGTTTCAATTTGAATTGGCATATGAGTAATTGATGGTCTGATCCGCACTCAGCCCCTGGCCTTGTTCTGACTAATGATATTGAGCTTTTCCAACATCTTTTTCCACAGTTGCAGTCGCTTTGATTCCCGTGTATTCCATCTGGTGAAGTCCATGTATATAGTCGCCGTTTATGTTGGTGAAAAAAGGTATTTGCAATGGAGAAGTTGTTGGTCTTGCAAAATTCAATCACTTGATTTCCAGCATCTTTTCTATCACCAAGGCCATATTTTCCAGTTACTGATCCTACTTCGTTTCCAACTTTCACATTCCAATCACCAGTGATTATCAGTGCATCCTGATTACATGTTCGATAAATTTCAGACTGCAGAAGTTGGTAAAAATCTTCAATTTCTTCATCTTTGGCCTTAGTGGTTGGTGTGTAAATTTGAATAATTGTCTTATTAACTGATCTTCCTTGTAAGCGTGTGGCTGTTATCCTATCACTGACAGTGTTGTACTTCAGGAGAGATCTTGAAATGTTCTTTTTGACAATGACTGCAACACCATTCCTCTTCAAGTTGTCATTCCTGGCATAGTAGACTATATGTTTGTCTGATTCAAAATGACCAACACCAGTCCATTTTAGCTCACTAATGCTTAGGATATCAATTTTTATATGTTCCATTTCATTTTTGACGATTTCCAATTTTCCCAGATTCATACTTTGTACATTCCAGGTTCTGATTATTAACCGATGTTTGCAGCTGCTGCTTCTCATTTTGAGTCATGCCACATCAACAAATGAAGGTCCCAAAAGCTTGGCTCCATCCATGTCATTAAAGTCGACTCTACTTTGAGGAGGTAGCTCTTTCCCAGTCGTCTTTTGAATGCCTTCCAACCTGAGGGGCTCATCTTCCAGCACTATATCAAACAACGTTCCACGGCTATTCATAAGTTTTTCACTGGCTAATTCTTTTCAGAAGTAGATTGCAGGGTCCTTCTTTCTAGTCTGTCTTAGTCTGGAAGCTCAGCCGAAACCTGTCTACCATGGGTGACCCTGCTGGTATTTGAATACCGGAGGCATAGCTCCCAGTATCACAGCAACACACACACAAGACCCCACGGTACGACAAACTGACAGACACAAGGCGGAGTAGAATACTACTCAACAATAAAAAGGAAAGTATTACTAATCCTCCCAACAACATGGATGACTCTCAAAAACCTTATATTAAGTGAAATAAGCCAAACTCAATGGCTACATGTTGATGGATCCATTAATATGACATTTTGGAAAAAGCAAAACTTTAGGGATAGAGTACAGATAAGTTGTTTGCTGGAACTGGGAGAGGGGAGGGGAAGTTAACTACAAAGGGAGGGAAGGGAATTTTGTTGGGTGATGGAGCTGCTCTGTATCTTGATTGTGGTGGTGGTTATACTGCTATATGCATTCGTCAAAACTCATATAGAACTCTACATGAAAAGGGCAAATTTTACTGTAAGTAATTTATACTTCAATTTAAAAAAAGGGTAATTGATTTTTTATTTTTTTTAAGTGGAAGTGGTGGGGTGGGTTGGGAAGAAAGCTGAAGAAGAAAGACCAGATGTTGGAAATTGGATTTTCTTGGAGAGAGTGTGATGAAAGTCCCACTCTCCTCTTGGGGGGAAAGTAGGACATGTCCTCGTGTTGCCTAAGTCTAAAGAGAGAAGCTCTATGCTGACCACCCACTAAGAGAGCTCCAGATGTGTGATTGGGAGGACACAGGGCCTGGAGCCTTAACTCACACTTAAAATTCTTCAGGTGAGGGGCTGGCAGAGGCAACCTGTGGCAGCTGACAAACCACTGCGCTTGAGGAATCATTGTACTTCTACAAAGGCCATCATAGAACTCTAGGAAGGGTAGGCTTTTTTTACAAGGGTGCTGTCCGCAGGCCTTCATACCCCAGAGAAAGAGACCTCAGCAGAAAGGGGTGGAGGTAATCCTGCCAGTGCCTGACTGAGGGGGTTCATAAGCAGTTGGCCTAAGAGTCCTACTTCTTGGGTCAAGAGATGCAGTTTTAGGGGTCCTTGAGGACCCCATGAAAGAAATGTCAGCTCTAGGCATCTGCCCCAAATAGCACCACTGTCTGACCCTGTGAGTATCTGTTGGGTCAGGCCTTTTATTCCCTTACCTTAGCCCTCCTCCCAGCCATATTTGGAGGAGCCAAAGAGAAACTAGTGGGGAGGGGTGTAAACCATGGAGGTGGGGGATGCTCAGGGGGGAACCAGCAGGCAAACTGGCTGCTGAAAGCAGAGTTTCAGGGTTTCTGGAAGCTCCAGTCCAGAAAACCAGATCCCAGAACTTGGTAAAAGGGAGACGAGATATAATGAAAGCCATTATTTCTTCTTTTAGGTAAACATGAATTTTTCACCAAAGATTTAAATTCTGTTTTATTACAGATTCAAATTTGTCAAGGAAGAAAACTTTTTTTTTTTTCTTTTTTGTCTCCATCTCAGGAGGGGAAGTGTGACCTCAATGATATAAACACTGAGTGTAATGGTCACCTTTCATTGTGGAAGAGGGTGAACTGACTATGGGCCAGGATGCTAAACAGTATTTACATACTTCCTGCATCCATCCTGAATGACAATGTTCTCCCTCCTCACCTGCCTGAAAGTGGTGAATAGTTCTCACCAATGGGGAGATAAAATATACAATCTTTTGTGATTATCTTAATGTCAGCTGTTAAATTCCTTTAAAAGAATGTTAGGGAGCTTATCAACTTACATGCTGATTCTAAAGTCTGACCTTAACATGAAAGGAGAAAGGGCAAAGTTCTTTCTGAAACTGGCTGGGGAGGGCAATGATGCCAAGGAGTTAAACCCAAGGATGGGTTGAGCCCACAGCTTGTTTGAACAACTGTGTGAGTGACTCCATTTTCTCCAAGGGCTGCATTAGCCTGGAGGCTCAGACACTCTCAAAGGTCACTGGGGCACCATTAACCAAGCTGAAGAAGGTGACTACAACCCCCAGGGAGAGAGGACCTCAGTGTCTGAACTCACTCTGCTGGAAAGGCTGCAACAGTGTTTGTCATCTGAGGGGTGACATCAGATTTAATTTTGCCTTCAAGGGCTTTATCAGCCTGGGATGAAATGTATCCCAGGACCTGAATAACCTCTGTGGTTGTTGTTGTCATCCTCAAGACCAGGCTTTCTGTGGTAACTGCCATGACATTGGGCACACCCAAGTGGCGGATGACTGGCTTGGGCTGAGTCCTCAAGGTAATCCATGACTCTCTTAGTGTTAATATGTCTCTCTCGAGATGTGTCTTAAGACCCAGGATGGGCAAAGGAAGAGAGTGAAAAACACCTTGCCTTAGATGTACGTACTCTTATATGCTTACATTTATGTAGCCCTCATTGCTCAGCTGATACAAGAATTATTGGGTTATATGCCTCTATTCAGTTTAGTTAGGACTTCTCTTTTTTATTATGATAAATATATATACACTTATTTTCACTATCAAAAAAAAATGTTGTTGTTGTGTGCTGGTGAGTTGATTCTGACCCATAATGACCATATAGGACAGGATAGAACTGCCCCAGAGGGTTTCCTAGGCTGAAATCTTTACAGGAGCAGGTGGTGGGTTTGAACCGCCGACCTTTCAGTTAGCAGCCCAGCACTATAGCATGTGAATTTGTGCTCCTCCCCAATTGCAACCCTCTCTCTCCCAACAGAGGTAACCATTATCCCAACAGTTTGTGATCGTCATTCCCTTGTTTTACTTTATAGTGTTACCAATTGTGCTTCCATTCCAAAAGAATACAGTTTAGTTTCAGCTTTTTTTGAAATTCATAGAAATTGAATTATATTACAGTATATGTATTCATTTCTGTCTAGCATCTTTTGCTTCAACGTTATATTTCGAGATTCTTCTATGTTGATGAGTGGAGTTGTCATTCACTCCTTTTCAATTCTATGTCATGTTCCATTGTATGAATATACCCCTCTGTAAATCTGTGTCTATATCTATTACTCATTACCTGTCACTGATGAGTCAGTTCTGACTCATAGCAACCATATAGGACAGAGTAGAACTGCCCCATAGAGTTTCCAAGGCTGTAAATCTTTACGGAGGCAGACTACCACATCTTTCTCCCACGGAGCAGCTGGTGGGTTTGAACAGCTGAACTTTTGGTTAGTAGCTGAGTGCTTAACCACCGCACCACCAGGGCACCTTTCTATATCAGTATCTGTAGCTATATCTACATCTATATCATCTATATCTCTATCTATACTTATACCTGTGTCTATATCCATTCTGGAAACCCTGGTGGCACAGTGGTTAAGTGCTACAGCTGCTAACAAGAGGTCGGCAGTTCGAATCCACCAGGCGCTCCTTGGAAACTCTATGGGGCAGTTCTACTCTGTCCTATAGGGTCGCTATGAGTCGGAATCAACTCGAGGGCAGCGGGTTTGGTTTTGGTTTTTGGTGTATCCATTCCAGTGTTCATGGACATTTGGTTGTTACCAGTAACGCTGCTCTGACTGCTCCTTACATTTCTCCTGACAGGCCTGTGGGAAAGTTTCCCTAGGATCGATACCTAAGAGTGGAATTGTTGGGTTGTAAGGTGTGTACAAGTTCCCTGGGTGGTACAAACAATTAAGCACTCAACTACTAACCAAAAGGTTGGTGGTTCAAGCCCATCCTGAGGCACCTCAAAAGACTGGCCTGGGGAACTGCTTCCAAAAAAGTCACAACCTTGAAAACCCTATGGAGCCATTCTACTCTGCACACATGAGGTTGCTGTGAGTTGGACTCAACTTGACGGCAGCTAATAACAACAAGGTGTGTATAAATATTCAACTTTACTTGATAATGAACTTTTCCCAAAGTGCTTTTTATCAGTTTACACTCCCATCCACAGTGGGTGAGTAGATGAGTGTTCCCATGGCTCCACAACCTCCGTGGGTGTTATGGCCAGGCTTAATTCTTGCCAATCATGTGTGTATCTAACGAGCTCTCTCGTGATTTTAATCAGAGGTTGAGCCTCTTTTCATATGTTTATTGGTCATTCAAATTTTTTCTTCTGTTAAGTGCCTCTTGAAGGCGCTTGAACTCATTTTTCCTTTGGATTATTTGTCTTTTTCTTATAAATTCATAACAGTTATTTGTATGTCCAGGATACGAGTTCTTTAACAGTTATATATGTGAAAACATGTTTTTCCAGTTTGTAGCTTGCCTTTTTCCCTCTTTACTCTTGATTTACAGAAGTTTTAAATTATAATAAAGGCTAATTTATCAATCTTTCCCTTTGTTTTCTGTTTTATTGTGGGTCCTATTTAAGAAATCTTTCCTACCTCCGAAGACATTTATATGTTCTCCTATTATCTTCTAAGAGCTTTATAATTTTGCTTTTCACATTAGTTGCTATAACCAATTATCCCAGCATCATTTATTGAAAGGTTCAGTATTTCCCTGGTATTTTAAGGTGACATCTCTGTCATACATTCAGTGTTCACATTTGTGTGGGTCTTTTTTGGAAAGAGGTTTCTCTGTTTTTTCCTAGTCTGCTTTTCCAACTCTGTGTCAATACCATACTCTCTTAAGTATAATGGCTTTATAATAAGTCTTGATATCTGGTAGGACAAGCCACCCTAACTAATTCTTTTCTTTTAAGAGTGTCTTGATTATTCTAGGCCACTATACTTTCATATAACCATTGCTTTAGCAGTGGGGATAAACCAACCTTTACTAAAGGCTGCTCTGGATGCACCTTAATAAAGCTAAAAGCAAGTCTCAAAAGAATTTAACTGACCCCGAGGAACTGAATGTCAGAAAAAGTCCAACACTTTTTAAAAGAATACAACAAAGTACAGCACCTAACAACATAAAATTCATGATGTCTGGCATCCAATAAGGAATTACCAGACGTGCAAGGAAGAAGGAAACATGACCAACTATTGGAACAAAAAAAACTAATTAATAGAAATAGAACTAGAAATGACAGAGATGATGGAATTATCAGAGAAGGACATAAAACAGTGATCATAAATATGCTCTGTATATTCAAAAATGTGGAGGAAAACATGTACATAATGAGGAGAGAATGGAATATATAAAAAGAGAACCAAATGAAACTTCTAGAAATAAAAAATAAAATATCTTAAATAAAGAACGTTGTGAATGGTACTGGGGCTGATGGTTGGGGACTATGGTCTTGGGGGTCATCTAGGTCAATTGGCATAACATGGTTCATAAAGAAAATGTCCTACATCTTACCTTGGTGAGTAGCATCTGGGGTCTTAAAAGCTTTTGAGTGGCCATCTAAGATACATCTATTGGTCCCATCCCATCCAGAGCAAAGGAGAATGAAGAAAACTAAGGACACAAGGAAAATATTAGTCCAAAGGACTAATGGACCACATGAGCTACAGCCTCCACCAGCCTGAGCCCAGAAGAACTAGATGGTGCTCAGCTACTACCACCAACTACTCTGACAGGGATCACAATAGAGGGCCCCGGGCAGAGTGGGAAAAAATTCAAATTCACAAAAAAAAAAAAGACCAGACTTACTGGTCTGACAGAGAGTGCAGGAACCCCTGAGACTATGGCCCCCGGACACCCTGTTAACTCAGAACAGAAGCCACTTCCAAAGTCCATCTTTCAGCCAAAGATTAGACAGGTCTACAAAACAAACAATAACACATGTGAGAAACATGTTTCTTAGTTCAATTATACGAGACCAAATGGGCAACACCTGCCCAAAAGCAAAGACGAGAAGGCAGGAAGGGACAGAAAGCCTGGACAAATGGACATGGGGAATCCCAGGTGTAACGGGAAAGGCAGAGAGAATGCTGATACACTGCAGGGATTGCAACCAATGTCACAAAACAGTTTATAAACTTTTGAATAAGAAACTAATTTGTACTGTAAACTTTCATCTAAAGCACAATAAAATTTTAAAAAAAGAATAAATATGTTGAATGAAAATTATAGCAGATTAAAGACTGTAAAAGAAAAAAAAAATCAGTAAACTTGAAGGCATAACAACAGAAAGTATCCAAAATGAAGGATGTAGGGGAAAAAAAGTTCGGAAAAACATGAAAAAAAGTAGCAGAGACCTATGAAACAATACTAAGAGGCCTAACATATATGCAATTGGAGTCTCTGAAAAAGAAGGCGGCTGGGGAAAATATTTGAATAAATGGTGGATGAATTTTTTCTAAATTTAGAAATGAACTATAAACCTATAGATTCAATAAGTTCAATGAACGTCTGCAGCATAACGTAAAGACAACCACATCACAGTACATAATACTCAAATTGCAGAAGAGCAGTGATAAAGAGAAAAAAATTATAAGCGGCTGGTGAGAGAAAGAAGCTTTACATACAGAGGAACAAGGGTAAGAATAGCATCTGGGACTATACATGCCAAAGTAA
Source organism: Elephas maximus indicus (assembly GCF_024166365.1). Lineage (NCBI taxonomy): Eukaryota > Metazoa > Chordata > Mammalia > Proboscidea > Elephantidae > Elephas > Elephas maximus. The sequence continues at coordinate 36,859,174 of NC_064837.1, read as the reverse complement.
ATGGAACAACACTTGTAAATAACTGAAAGGAAAAAAAAAGCTATCCATCTAAAATTTTATAGCCAGAAAAATATCTTTCAAAAATGAAAAATACTTTTTTTTAGATATAAGACAGCTGAGAGAAATCATCACAAGCAAACTTGCACTACAAGAAATATTAAAGGTTCTTTAGGCAGAAAAAAATGATACCTGATAGAAATTTTTATCTGTACAAAAGAATAAAGACTGCTAGAAATGGCAAATATGTAGAAAAAATAAGTTTTTTCCTCATTTTTGAATCCTTTGAAAAGATGATTATTTAAAGCAAAATAATAATAATGCATTGTGAGATTTATAGCATATATATAAGTAAACCAAACCCACTGCCATCAAGTTGATTCTGACTCACAACAACACTATAAGACAGAGTAAAACTGCTCCATAGGGTTTCCAAGGCTTTAAATCTTTATGGATGCAAACTGCCACATCTTTCCCCCAAGGAGCAGCTGCTGAATTCAAACCACTGGTCTTTCAGTTAGCAGCTGAGTGCTTTAACCACTGTGCCATCAGGACTCCTTATATAAGTAAAAAGTATGAAAAAAAATAGCACAAGATGGGAAAAGGGATATGGAAGTAAACTATTGTAAGTTTCTTACACTAAATGTGAAGTCAATTACTACTATTTAAACACAGAATTGTTTAAAGTTGTATGTTAAAACTTCCAAAGCAACTACCAAAAATAAATAAATGAAACAAAGAGGTATAGCTAATAAAACAATAGCGGGGATGAAAATCATAAAAAATACTCATACCATTCAGATGAAGGCAGGAAAAAAGGTCAAAGGAACAGAGAAAAGATGAAACAAATAGAAAGATGGTAAATTATTATTCATAATTACACTAAATATAAGTGGTCTGAACATTCCAATTAAAAGGCAGAGGATTTCAAACTGGGGATAAAAAGGAAGCTCCAACACTATGCTATCTATAAGAAATCCTATTAATTGCAGTTGTTGTTGCTGTTGTTTTGTTGTTAGGTGCCATTGAGTTGTTTCCAACTCATAGCAACCCTATGTACTACAGAACAAAACACTGCCCAGTCCTGTGCCATGGTCACAATTGTCGTTATGCTTGAGCCCACTGTTGCAGCCACTGTGTCAATCCATCTTGTTGAGGGTCCTCCTCTTTTTCGCTGACCCTGTACTTTACCAAGCATGATGTCCTTCTGCAGGCACTGATCCCTCCTGATAACATGCTCAAAGTATGCAAGATGTAGTCTCCACATTCTTGCTTCTAAAGAGCATTCTGGTTGTACTTCTTCCAAGACAGATTTGTTCCTTCTTTTGACAGTACATGGTATATTCAGTATTCTTCTCCAACATCACAATTCAAAGGCGTCAGTTCCTCTGTCTTCCTTATTCATTGTCCAGCTTTCACATGCAGATGAGGCGATTGAAAACACCTAGGCTTGGGTCAGGTGCACTTTAGTTCTCAAGGTGACATCCTTGCTTTTCAACACTTTAAAGAGGTCTTTTGCAGCAGATTTGCCCAATGCAACGTGTCTTTTGATTTCTTGACTGCTGCTTCCATGGGTTTTGATCCTGGATCCAAGCAAAATGAAGTCTTTGGCAACTTCAATCTTTTCTCCGTTTATCATGACGTTGCTTATTGGTCCAGTTGTGAGGATTTTTGTTTTATGTTGAGGTGTAATCCATACTGAAGGCTGTGGTCTTTGATCTTCATTAATAAGTGCTTCAAGTCCTCTTTACTTTCAGCAAGCAAGGTTGTGTCCTCTGCATAATGCAGGTTGTTAATGAGTCTTCCTCCAATCCTGATGCCTCTTTCTTCTTCATATAATCCAACTTCTCGGGTTATTTGCTCAGCATACAGATTGAATAGGTATGGTGAAAGGATGCAGCCCTGACACACACCTTTCCTGACTTTAAACCATGCAGTATCCCCTTGTTCTGTCCAAACAACTGCTCCTTGATCTATGTACAGGTTCCTCATGAGCACAATTAAGTGTTCTGGAATTCCCATTCTTTGCAATATTTTCCATAATTTGTTATGATCCACACTGTCAAATGCCTTAGCATAGTCAATAAAACACAGGTAAACATCTTTCTGGTATCCTCTGATTTTAGCCAGGATCTGTCTGACATCAGCAATGATATCCCTGGTTCCATGTCCTCTTCTGAATCCAGCCTGAATTTCTAGCAGTTCCTGTGGATATAATGCTGCAGCCACTTTTGGATGTTCTTCAGCAAAATTTTACTTGCACGTGATATTGTTCAATAATTTCTGCATTTGGTTGGATCACCTTTCTTGGGAATAGGTATAAATATGGATCTCTTGCAGTCAGTTGGGCAGGTAGCTGTCGTCCAACTTTCTTGGCATAGACGAGTAAATGCTTCCAGTGCTGCGTCTGTTTGTTGAAACATCTCAACTGATATTGTCAATTCCCAAAGCCTTTTTTTTTTTTTACCAATGCCATCTGTGCAGCTTGGATTTCTTCCTTTAGTACCACTGGTTCCTGATCATATGCTACCTCTTGAAATGGATGAACATCAACCAATTCTTTTTGGTATAATGACTGTGTATTCCTTCCATCTTCTTTCAATGCTTCCTGCGTCATTTAATATTTTCCCGCATGGAATCCTTCACTATTGCAACTTGAGGCTTGAGTTTTTTCTTCAGCTCTTCCAGCTTGAGAAATGCAAAGCATGTTCTTTCCTTTTGGTTTTCTACCTCTAGCTCTTTGCACATATCATTATAATACTCTACTTTGTCTTTTCAAGCTGCCCTTTGAAATCTTCTGTTCAATTTTTTACTTCATCATTTCTTCCTTTCGCTTTAGCTACTTGACTTTCAAGGGCAAGTTTCAGAGTCTCTTCTGATATCCATTTTGGTCTTTTCTTACCATCTTGCCTTTTTAATGACCTCTTACTGTCTTCACAACTGATGTCCTTGATGTCATTCTACAACTCGTCTGGTCTTCAGTCATTGTTGTTCAACATGTCGAATCTATTCTTGAGGTAGTCTCTAAATTCAGGTGGGATATACTCAAGGTTGTACTTTGGCTCTCGTCGACTTGTTCTAATTTTCTTCAGTTTCAACTTGAACTTGCATATGAGCAATTGATGGTCTGTTCTGCAGTCAGCCCCTGGTCTTGTTCTGACTGACGATATTGAGCTTTTTCATCATCTCAATTGCAAAGACACAGACTTATTTACTAAATCACTAATGCTCTCAAGAAATTATTTTTAATCCAGAAGTTTTAGTTGTTTTCAGTAAGTATATCGACTCAAGTACCTCACTTGTTATATTTCCAGAAATGGAAACTGGTTTTATAAAAGAACACTCATGTTTTATACTTCATTTAAATACTGTCGATATACAGTAGCCACTGAAAATCCACCGCAGTTTTATATATTAATTACACTGTGCATTTGAAAAGTGCTTTCAACTTTTGAAATTGCTTTCGCATGTATCTGTGGTTCTCAAAGCGGGTGGTACTCTTCTTCAGGGAGGTTTCGAAAATTTGAAGGAGTGTTTTTGGTTGTCTTTATGAGTAGACGCCATTACTGACATTTAGTGGGGAACCAGGGGTGCTAGACTCCTACAACATATATGAGAGTTCTGCCCAAAGAATAATTTTCATGTGTCTCACATGACTTTTAAAAGTCTCCCCTGAAAATTGAGAGACTAAAATGTCTGTCTTGAAGTGTAATGAGATTTCAAGATAGGATATGTGTGTGTGTTTTTTTTTTTTTTAATCAAATTTTATCGTACCTTATCCTGTGTCATAACATAGGGAATTCTTTCAATAGTACAGTTCTTGATAAGGCCCAGTTCATTTGCGAGAATATCTTCTTCTTCATTCTCTCTGCTTTGATAGTCTTTCATTTGTCTTGGCATGCCATTCCTACTTCAATTAAGATCATATCCCTCCGTTTCTTATCATATGCAAACAAATCTTGTTTGTTATCACTTATGCTAACATTAGTTTCATTGTGTGAACACCTGTACTTATACTCTTTGATTTCCTTAAGTTCTAAATCCAAACAAATATATCCATTATAGCTAGCTGCTAGTGTCTTTGTTGTTGTTGTTCATTGCCTTCGAGTCCATTCCCACTCATGGCGACCCCATGTGTGTAGAGCAGAACTGCTCCAGGGGGTTTTCAAATCTATGACCTTTTGGAAGCAGTTCGTCAGCCCTGTCTTCTGAGGTGCCTCTGGTTGGGTTCAAACCACCAATCTTTCAGTTAGTAGTCAAGCGCATAACCATTTGCACAAGCCAATGGGATTTTTTAAAATTGTGCTTAATTGATTAATTTTATTGTGCTTTATCTGAAAGGTTTACAGAGCAAATTAGTTTCTCATTAATCAATTAATACACATATTGTTTTGTGACATTGGTTGCCAATCCCATGACATGCCAACACTTCCTTTCTCTATCTTGGGTTCCTCATTATGAGCTTTCCTGTCCCCTCCTGCCTTCTTGTCCTTGCCCCCGGTCCGGTGTGCCCGTTCAGTCTCATTTTGTCTTACGGACCTATCTAATCTTTGGCTAAAGTCACCTCAGGGGTGACTTTAGTACTGAGTTAAAGGGTGTCCAGGGGCCATACTCTCAGGGTTTCTCCAGTCTCTGTCAGACCAGTAAGTCTGGTCGTTTTTTGTGAGTTAGAATTTTGTTCTACATTTTTCTTCTGCTCTGTCCGCAACCCTCTATTGTGATTCCTGTCAGAGAAGTCAGTGGTGGTAGCCGGGCACCATCTATTTGTGCTGGATTCAGTCTGGTAGAGGCTGTGGTAGATGGGGTCCATTAGCCCTTTGGGCTAATCTTTCCCTTATGTCTTTGGTTTTCTTCATTCTTCCTTGTTCCACATGGGGTGGGACCAGCAGAGTATCTTAGGTGGCCACTCACAAGCTTTTAAGACCCCAGATGCTACTCACCACAAGTAGTATGCAAAACATCTTCTTTATAAACTATCTTATGCCAATTGAGCTAGATGTCCCCCAAGACCATGGTCCCCAGCACTCAGCCCAGTAATTCAGTCCCTCAGGGAGTTTGGATGTGTCTATGAAGGTTCCATGACCTTACTTACCTTCGTCAAGTTGTGCTGACTTCCCCCATGTTGTGTACTGTCTTACCCTTCACCAAAGTTACCACTTATTTATTGTCTAGTTAGTGTTTTTCCCTCTCCACCGCTTTCCTCCCTAGTAACCATCAAAGATTGTTTCTTTCTTTCTGTGTGTAAACCTTTTCTGGACTTTTTATAATCATGGTCCCATACAGTATTTATACTTTTGTGATTGACTTATTTCACTCAGCATAATGCACTCCAGATTCATCCATGTTGTGAGGTATTTCACAGATTCATCATTGTACTTTATCATTGTGTAGTATTCCATAGTTTGTTTAACCATTCATCTGCTGATGGGCAGTTAAGTTGTTTCCATCTGTTTGCTATTGTGAATAATGCTGCAGTAAACATGGGTGTGTATATGTCTATTCATGTGAGGGCTCTTGTATCTCTAGGATATATTCCTAGAAGTGCGATAGCTGGATCATATGGTATTTCCATTTCTAGCTTTTTAAAGAAGCGCCATATTATTTTACAAAATGATTGTACCATTTTGCATTCCCACCAGCAGTGCATCAGTGTTCCAATCTCCCCACAGCCTCTCCAACATTTGATATTTTCTTTTTTTTTTTTCTTTCTTTTTTGATTCATGCCAGTAATGTTGGGGTGCAACAGGCTCCTTTTGCTAACATCTTACTCCTTCATTGTCTCCTAATGGAATCATGCCAGGGCATTCAGATATTGAAATACAAATGTGTATATATTTAATTACCCTTATATTCTTCAGACATTGGTTTGCTTTTCTTATTTTTTAGGAATTATGTTTGCTGATGTATTATCTATAAATTCCATTTCAGTACAGTAAAAGAGGCTGTTATAAAATATTTGTTAAAAAATTAGAACGTTGGGTCTGATAGGGTTAAGAACATTACAATATATGTTTCATTTTATTCTCCTAAAAGCCCTTATTTATTTTTCAATAGGGAGGAGACTGAGACTTGGAAATGTATACAAGTTACAGTACATTCAATATAATACTTAACCTGTTCTCATTAATAAGGCGAGGTTAAAAAAAAAAGAAGGGGTGAGGGTGAGTCGCTGTTATAGCTAAAAGAGACATGAGACACAGTTGAATGCCTGGCTCATGCTTGGATCCTGGTTTGAATAAACTATCTGTAAAAAGACGTTTTGGGGGCAATGGGGAAATGTGAATATCAACCGGATATTAGATAATATTGAGAAATTACTGTTAATTTTGAAGTTATGTAGGTAAAATCTTTTAATGCATATGGAAGCATTTAGAACTAAAATGTCATGATGTTTGCAATTTACTTTAAAATACTTCAGCAAGGAAAAAAAATAAATGAAGTCAGATGGCCAAATGTTAACAGTAGTTATTTAGGTGATGTATATGGGTGTTTATTATCCTGGGTGGTGCAAACGGTTAACCTGCTTGGCTGTTAACCAAAAGGTGGAGGTTTGAGTCTACCAAGAGATTCCTCCAAAGAGAAGCCTGGCAACCTGATTCTGAAAGAATCAGCCATTGAAAACTATGGAGCACAGCTGTACTCTAACATATATGGGGTCACCCAGAGTCGGAGTTGCTCGGCAGCAACTGTTTTTTTTAGTTTATTTTCCTATTCTCTACTTTTTTGTAGAATTGAAAATTTCCATAATAAAATGCTAAAAGAGAGAAAGAAAATAATAATGTTTGTGAATAATTGTAATGATGTAGAAAATTACTTGTGATATAATGTTGGTTAAAATAAAAGTAGGAATCAAAATTTTATATCTGGTTTGCAGTAATATACAGTATGGCCTTAATGTTGTTTTTTAAAATAAATACAGTAAAACCTGCAAAAGCTGGAAACTGAGTAAGAGGGAAGCCTGTCAAAGAAAGAAAACTCATATATTTTCCACTAAAACAAGCGATAGGTAAGTGGTAAGATTGCACCCTGCCAAAGGCGGAAAATTTGGAAGACCCAGAAAAACAAGGCAGTCCCATCAACTTCCGACTTTCACAGCTTTCACTGTAGATGCAAATTATGAAGCACTCATCAAGGGCCAGGTCCTGGGAATGACGTTTTATATACATTATATATAGCTAGTCTTCCCCCCACCAGCTGGGCGGCAGTGGAGCTGAGGCTTGAACCCTAGACTCAGCCCACTCCCAAAACCCATGCTCTTTCCCTACACCAGGGTTTTGCAAACTTTTCCAGGAAGGGGCCAGATAGCAAATCTTTTCAGCTTTGCTGACCATCCTGTCTCTATCATAACTACTCAAGTATGCTATTGTAGCAGGAAAATATTCATAAGCAATATATAACTGACTATGTGACTGTGTTCCAATAAAACTTAACTTACAAAAACAAGTGGGGGGCCAGATTTGGCTGGTGGGCTGCAGTTTGCCCACCCTTGCCCTACATGATGCTGCCTTTTAAGACACTCCATCAAAACAGACACACAGAGATAATCAGAGACTGGAAAATCGTGTTCAATTGTAATTCGTTCTTTCATGCTTTTCTGTATCTCCCCGATTCTCTAACATGGTCATATATTATTTTTATATATGTGTATTTATTTATTTTAAACAATTCTATTCATTATTTGTGGAGGGAGCAAGGAGTATTCCATAGCACGTTTACATAGTTCCAATTTGAAAAAGCACAATAGCTGTATTGTGAAAAATCCCCTTCCCATCTCTGCTCCAGGCCACCTAAGTCTCAGAGACTAATGAGGGTAACAAGTATGCAGGGACAATCTCTAAACTGTGCCTCCCTCCAATTCCAGGGCAATCCTTCCTCCCCAATTTCAAGATGAATAGACGTTGATAGTGGGGATGCAGTCAGCAGAAAACGCCTTCCCCCCTCTTGTCTGGCTGCCTTAGTCAGGTGCCTTTCATATTCGTGGTGCCTCAGAATGTCATTCCACACCTCATCTGGCGCCTCCTTGGACTTGGGTCTGAGGGAATGGCCCCCCCCGCCCTCCCCCCCAACTATGCCTCTGCTAGGTCTTTTCCCCACAGAAAACCAAAGTTATGTTCTTTGTATTCTTCCAGAGATACACTATGCATATGCAGCCAAGTTAGCATGGCCATTGTGCCGCACAACTTCCAGGTACACCATTTGTATTGAACTCCTGGTACATCATCGACAAAGAAGACAGGGGAATGGTGCCCCTGGAATTGTGACTTTTGGCAGCAGCCCTGACCAAAGATACGTGTGTGTATGTGTGTGTGCATGTGCTTTTAAATATACACCTACAGACATATGTAGATATGTGTGTGTATATCTTTCCTAGCCCTCCCCTTCTAAAACCAAGGTTAGCATTTTGTACACACTGCTTTGCTCTGTATCTTGCCTTTTTGTTTCATTTAACAATATATCTTGATAATTTTTCCATACCAGTTTATATGTCCTCGTTCTTTTTTGTGATGATGGTGGCCTTGGTGGTGATGATGGTGGTCATCACTTATTGAATCCTTTGTATGTGCCAGACATTATTCTAAGCACTTTGTGTGTATTAACTCATACAAGCCTCATAACATCCCCCATGAGAAAGGCACTGAGAGATTAAAGGACCGACCCAAAGTCACAGTTATTGTCATTAGCTACTGTCGAGTCTATTTCAACTCATGGCAACTCCATGTGTGTAGAATAGAACTGCTTCATAAGGTTTTCAAGGCTGTGACCTTTTGGTAGAAGATCACCGGGTCTGTCTTCCAAGTCTGGGTGGTTTCGAACTGCCAACCTTTTGGCTAGTAGTCAATCGCTGAGCCGGTTGCGCCACTCAGGGGCTACAAAGACACAGCTTAAAAAAAAACTTGCTAACTCTTAGAGGTTAAAGAAGAATTCTCCCATGGTTCCTTCTAGTACTTGTGTGTTTTACATTTACATCTTTGATCCATGCGGAATTCTTCCTGGTATGAGATAAGGGTCCAACTTCATTTTTCCCTGAGGGCCCCTGTTATTCCCAGCACCATCTCCCCACTGTTTTGAGAACTAGAGCCTTATTAGTAGTAAATCTACCACAGATGGGATGGCTGTATTTGCAAGATGGGTGTCCTAGGCCATGGGTGCAATGTCTGAGGTGGACCCAAGGCCATCTCTGTGTGATATGAGTAGACCCATAAAGGAATCAGACACACAACCCTGACCTCAGCAGGTCTGTGTCCCTAAGCATGCAACTCTTGGTCAAGGGCTTCCCATGTTCAAAACACTGCCTAGGATTTACTTTCTCAGTACCTTTGTGAGTACTTCCTGCATTTTACATATAATATCATTTTATATTTTATAATACCAGTTTATAAAATGTCCTCATTCTTTTATATGATGACACGGAAGTCTGGAATGGTTTGGGCCGATTTCTGAACTTTTACCTGTTCCATTGGTCTGTCTGTATAACTAGGTGCCAGTATCACCCTGCTCTAATTATTGAGGTTTTACAATTTATATTAACACCTGGTAGGGTTTTAGATCCTCATCACTTTTCTTTATCAGAACTATCCCGGCTATTCTTAGCTTGATTGTTTTAGTATCCGTTTGTCCATGTCCAAACAAAAAATTGTGCTAGGTGTGGGGAGTGAACAAGATAGACAAGCTTTCTACTCTCCTGGATTTTACATTCTCATGGAGTGGGCAAGCAGGCAATTGTTTTAGTGTTTGTTTATGTCCAAACAAAAGATAATCTTATCGCTTTTATAATTACCCTCTACCCACCCCACCTCATACCTCCCCCAAACCAAAAAAATCCAAGCCTGTTGCCATCGAGTCGATTCCAACTCATAGTGACCCTATAGGACAGAGTAGAACTGAGCCATAGGGTTTCCAAGGAGTGCCTGGTGGATCCGAACTGCCGGCCTTTTAGTTAGCAGCTGAACTCTTAAGCACTATGCCACCAGGGTTTCCATACCTCCCAAGGGTCATTTATTATTTTGTTCAAGCACAACATGCCCCAGCCACCTTTCAGGACTAATCTTCCATCATTCTCGGCAGCGCCCTCTGTGGGTTCCTTGCCAGCTGTCCTCCCCCTTCTGGTAAAACTGATCAAAGGGCTCTCTAGTTTTCACTGGGAGAGCCACTCTCCTTCACTCCAATGCATGGCTCCAGCATTGACTTTAGGGATTGGTTCTGAGGGACTTTACTGGAATTTTGGGGAATAAATCACTCCACTCACACTTACCTGCAGTCCCTACCTGCCTCCTGATAATGGCGTTCTCTGGAATCCCTGAACGTACCCTGGCTTCCCTGTTTCTCGAAGGTCCTCCTTGACAGCCACTTCAAGCAATGGCTCCTCTGGGAAGTCATTCAGCTTCTCCTTGGTCTGTAAGTTCGAGGCAGCTGGCCCTCCTTTCCCCTGCCACTTAGTACCTCTGTCCTGTTTAAGTGCATTTATTCACTCATCTGACCCACCTGTCAGCATAGGTCCCGTCTCTCACCTTCTCCAACACCCGCCGCATCTAGCACAGTGTTGCTTACATGGTGGGTGCCCACCAAACAGTTGCTGATTCGAATTGGGTTAAACCAAGATCATCTTCATCTGCAGGCTTAAGTTCAGCGGAAGAACGCAGAGCCCTCCCACGCCAGTCACAGGACGATCTTGGCTGCCCCGGAGTTAACCTCAGGGAATGGTTACTGCTGGTGACTTGAGACGTCTCAGCACAGCCTGCCTGCCCTTAAGGTCCAGCTTTGGGTTCTGATCCTGGTCTCCTGCAGGGTCCTACGTGTCCTGGCCCCTGGGCCTGAATCACAGCCTTCCTTGTTAAACTCTGTTATAAGTTTTGAAAAATGGGCGTGGAGGGGGGTTGCAAACGTGATCTAATTCATGTCTGCAACCACCTCGCGGTCGGCTCTCCCATCTTTAAAGTCGTAGCCATCTTCCTGAAAATTCTCTGCAGCTAGATTTTTTTGTGAGCATGTGTGTTTGTTTCATTGCATCTCATGTTCATCTTAATTGTTTCCTCGTCTATTCATGTTGTTGTTAGTTGTCCTTGAGTGGATTCCAACTCATGGCAACCCCACTTGCATAGAGTAGAACTGGTCCATAGGTTTTCAAAGCTATGACCTTTCAGAAGCAGATTGCCAGGCTTGCCTTCCAAGGCACCTCTGGGTGGGTTTAAACCGTCAACCCTTCAGGTAGTAGTCGAGCACTTAACCATTTGCACCACCCAGGTACTCCACTGTCTGTTTCTAAGCATTTAAAATTTACTTACTAAACAGATGTTTACTGAGCACTTACTTTGTGCTGGGCGTTGTGCTAGGCGAGTGCAGATGGACAAGCTCTCTACTCTCCTGTATTTCACATTCTCATGGAGTGGGCAAGCAGACAGCTAGCAAGGAAATTAAATTAGCACAATGACTTCAGATAGTGAGAAGTGCTAAGAACAAGGTAAAATAGGATAATGTGATAGAAAATAATTTGAGGATAAAAACCAAAAAAAAAAAAGCCAAACCCGTTGCCGTCGAGTGGATTCTGACTCATAGCAACCCTGTAGGGCACAGCAGAACTGTCCCATAGGGTTTCCAAGGAGCACCTGGTGGATTGGAACTGCCAGCCTTTAGGTTAGCAGCCAAATTCTTAACCACTACGCCACCAGGGTTTCCAGTTTGGGGATAGATGGGGAATATTTCAAATTTTGATATGAAGCTTCTCTTCCCCCTAGACTTTATGGACAGTTGAAGACAGGGAGAAAATTTCCTACCTTGAGGGATCCATCCACCTTGTAATTTAAATAATCACCTCTTTAAAGCATCTCTTTTGTAAACTGATTTTTTTTTTTAATGTTGGGTTTTCTTAAAATAGAGCTGCCCTTTAGAAGAGAATTGTAGAAATTCAAAGTTCATTTATTCAGCAAATACATTTTGTTCTCCTACCATGTTCCAGCACTGTTTCTGGGTGTTGGAGGCACACCAATGAACAAAACAGATGAGGCTCTGCCCCGATGGAGTTTCCAGGTCATTTTCCAGTTACAAAAAGAGAGAAACAAGATAATTTCAGATGGTGCCGGGCTCTCTGAAGGAAATAAATAAGGTGACGATTAGAAAGCAATGGGTGGGGAGAAAACTTTAGAGAGGTTGGCCAGGAAAGACTTTTGCAAGGAAGTAGTATTTGAACTAAGATTTGAAGAATGGTAAGGAGATGCCCATACAGCGAGTAGAAAAAGAACATCCCAGGCAGAAGGAGCAGCATACGCAGAGCCTGAGGAAAAAAATGGCTCCTTTTGTTGAGAACAGTAGGGGATGGTGGCTGGATATGAGGTTGGAAAAGCAGGCAAAGATCAGATCACGGAGGGGCTTTTAGAGCACACAGCAAAGGGGCTCACCTGATTTCGAGTGCAGCAGGAAGCCACTGGAGGGGAGAGTCAGGGCCTGACTTGCATCCTATAAAGACCTCTCTGGCAACTGTGAGGGATGCCAGGGTAGCACAATCAACTAAACGCTCAACTATTAACCCAAAGGTTGGAGGTTCAAATCCACCCAGAGGTGCCTCAGAACAAAGGCCTGGCACTTTACTTCCAAAAGATCACAGCCTTGAAAATCCTGTGGAGCACATGGTGTCGCTGAGAATCAACTTGACAGCAAATGGCTTGTTTGTTTTTTGGCTGCTGTGAGGGAAACATTGTCTGGAGGGCAAACAGAAGAAGAGCTAGTCTGTAAGGCAGATTCCCTTTGCATAAATTCAATGGCTGAAAGAAGCCAGCTTACAAAAGCCACATTGGAAAAAAAATTAAAAAAAAAAAAAAAGCTACATTGGACATGATACGGAGAAGTTAAATGACTGAGTGACTGAACAGGACAGATCCGGAAACAGGATGAGGGCTCACGATGGAGACCAAAGAGGCCCAGAAGATGTGCAGGCAACACCGTTCACTTTCAAACCATTGTGTGCAGTGCAATTCCGACTCATAGCGACACTGTAGAACAGAGTAGAACTGCCCCACAGGGTTTCCAAGGCATAAATCTTTTTTTTTTTCACTGTGCTCTAAGTAAAAGTCCACAAATCAAGTCAGTTCTCTCACACAAAAATTCACACACACCCTGCCATGTACTCCCAGCTGCTCTCTCCCCAGTGAAACAGCACACTCCTTGTCTCCACCCTGTATTCCCCAGGACCACTCAACCAGCTCACGTCCTCCTCCACCCCCACCCCGCCTCCAGACAGGAGCCGCCCACACAGTCTCAGGAGTCCACCCAAGCCAAGAAGCCAGTCCTCACCAGGATCACTTCCTGTCCTGTAGTCCACTCCAATCCCCGCCTGCAGAGGTGGCCTTCGGAACGGCTCCAGTCCTGAGCCAACAGAGGGCCCGGGGACCATGACCTCTGGGGTCCCCCAAGTCCCAGTCAGACCACCAAGCCAGGGCTATAAATCTTTATGAAAGCAGATTGCCACATCTTTCTCTCACAGGGGTGGCTGGTGGGTTCAAACTGCCAACCGTTGTGTGCGCAGCCGAGCACTTAAACACTGCGCCACCAGGGCTCCTCCCACTTACTTTAATCCCTGGCTATTTTGCTTCAGTAGAATCCCTCGTGGTGTAGTGATTAAGAATTTGGCTGCTAACCAAAAGGTCAGCAGTTCCAGCCCACCAGGCGCTCCTTGGAAACCCTTTGAGGCAATTCTAATCTGTCCTATAGGGTCGCTATGAGTTGGAATCGACTCCATGGCAATGGGTTTTTTTTTTTTTTTTTTTTTTGCTAAAGGAGCCCTGGTGGCACAATGCTTAAGCGCTTGGCTGCTAACAGAAAGGTCAGTGGTACAAACCCACCAGTAGCTCGGTGGTGAAAAGACCTGGCCATCTGCTCCGTAAATATTAGGGCCTAAGAGACAAAAAAAAAAAAAAAAAAAATTTTTTTTTTTTTTAAGAGGCGAGGCAGTTCTACTCTTTCTATAGGGTTGCTATGAGTCAGAAATGACTTGATGACACGCAACAACAATTTTGCTTCAGACCCCAGTTTGGTAAATGGAGAGTTTTAACCATCCGCAAGCAATCCAAATGCCTTACTAACCTGCCTACCCACCCACCCCCACACAAAAAAGTCACCCCAGAGCTTGTACGCCTACAATCTCCACAGTCATTTCCCTGTATAACAGCTCTTGTCATCTTATGTTATACATGAATAACTAATCAACCAAACACAAACCCACTGATGAAAAAAAAAAAAAAAGGATATTGGATCTAGAATGTGAGCAGGGTAAAGAGTAATATTAATTTCACTGGTAAATAGCAAAGTGGAAGCAAACATGAAGAATGTTAAGACAAGATCGGTGTTTCTTAACACTTCTGGGAAAAGAAACTTCCCAGGCAACAAGGGAAAGGGGAGGAATAGAGTGGTGCTGACCATGTTTGGAGAGTACTAACCCAAAACCAAACCAAACTCGTTGCTGTCGAGTCGATTCCGAATCATAGCAACCCTACAGTGACCCTATAGTACAGAGTAGAACTGTCCCCCATGATTTCCAGGGAGCTCCTGGTGGATTCAAACTGCCGACCTCTTGGTTAGTAGCTGTAGCTTTTAACCACTACGCCACCAGGGTTTCTGAGAGCACTAAAGCCATTTTTCTTCTGGCATTTATAAGTGAGCAGAAGGAATACCATCCTGGCTCAGACCCACTGGCCTTGTAAACCGCCATTTTGTCTGCATCACTCAGTTGAACAATTAATAAAATGTCTTCCACTATGACCTCATGGACATGTAGATGTCAGTCTTTGCTCGCCAACCAATATTGAGGTGAACTCTTACAAAATCTTATCCTTTTCAGACTTCTTAGTGTATAGCACCATGCCAGCTATGTAGTAGCTGCCCAATAAACACATCCTTCCACAAACTTCCTAAATGAGTGGTCACTTCTACTGCTGTCTACTATTTTCTTGGTCCCTGAAGTCCCTCTCTGTCTCTATCATTTTACTGGAACTTCTTTCTTGATCATCAGGGATGAACTCCTAATGTGCACATCCAGTGAATGGTCTGGAGATGTTTCCTCCTCCTCTTCCTTGACTTCTTGATGGCATCTGACACTGTTGAGGTCCTTCAATTGTCTTTTGTGACTCTGAACTTTCCTGGCTCTAAGTGAACTTTCCTGGCTCTTCTCAGTGATGGTCTCTCCTTTTTTTTTTTTTTTACCTCCAGTGATTCCTTTTGCTCCTTCTACACTTGAAAGTTCATCTTCCACAAGGACTCTGTTTTCTCTCATCATTCTTTCCCTATCAGCAATTAGTGGCATCTCATTTCAAATCAATGCATGTATCTATCACCACCTGTCACATTATATGCAAAGTACCTGTTTATGGGCCTGTCTCTCCAACTAGACTTCGAGCTCCTCAAAGACAGATACTTCATGGGATCCCTATTTGTGCCCTTGGTGCCTGGCACAGAGCCAGGCACTCAGTCGAACTGAGCAGATGTGATCCTTCAAACTACACTTCGAGAAAGATTATGTACAAAGTATTATCCCCATCATATAGAGAGGAAACCCCAAAGCTCACAGTGGTGAAGTAAACATTGACAACATGATTCCTGGCCCTCGCTATGGAGACTCTGTGCAGTCAGTGCAATTATTGTTCTGATATTCCCAATTGTACAAGGACTGTAAGGCCGATCTCGATGCTGTCTAAATCCCGACGTCCAACCATTTTCAAGTTCTTCTGAACAGGCTTGAATTTGCCAATGCCTCTCTTACAATATAGCTCGCAGGACTCAGCATAAAACTGCATGTGGCCTGACCCGACAGCACGCACTGGGATTATTGCTTGCCTCCTTCTACACTGTGCCGTTCTATTAATAGAGCTGAAGATTGCATTAGGGTTCTCAACAGCCTCCTTGCACTGCAGGTTCGCATCAAGCCTGTGATCAGCTAACCCCCTGGGTCTTTCTCATGAACGCCTTCTGTTAAGCCAGGCCTCCCCATCAGCCACTTGGGAAATTGATTTTTCTGGATGTTCATGCTTATGTGTGACCCAGACTAGAGGATACAAAACCAGGCCATGCCCTCCTTTTTCATGTGGCTTTTGTGGAGTGGGTGACGGGGTCTTGGGGACCTACTGAGCACCCAGAAGTGTGGCCAGCTACTGTTCAGGGGCCCTCCAGCATCATCAGATCCACAAAAGGAAGAAGATGGTGATGAAAATAACTTTCTGGTTCACTTCGAATTATCCTTCTGTTCATTCCTACTCCTCTTGGATTATGGTCCTCTTGTTGATCTGGCTCTGATTCTGGGTGTTTATACGCAGAACCTCTTGTTCCTCCCACCCGTGGACACAGTCACACTCTTACTTCTGTACCCTCTCCAAGCAGTGTTATTTTTAGCACGAACATCTTGCTCAGCAATTTGCTCTACAGTCTATCCTCTATTGTCCTCACATCTAATCTTTTCCTCTTTTTTCCCCTCTCTGTATACGTGTCAATACCATGTTTGGCTAAATCAATTTGATTTTGACCTATTTGAATCCCCCCTTCAGAGATGACTGCGCTTTCTCCCGTTGCTCTTTCCTTTCCTTTAATTAGCTTTTTCAGCCACTTGGAATTAGCTGATTGGTAATTGTGGAAATTGCAGTATGGGCTATTGTGGTGGGTCTTGGCTTCAACTCCAGGAAATTTCTGGATTTGTGGGGCTTCGGTCTCAGGATGTGGTGATACCGGGGCCCTGAGGTGAGAAACAGCTTCCCTTTGCTCGGCCAGTAGAGGGAACCAAAATGTGTGGGCGCAAGTAGGTATTCCCTCTCTCCACCAGAAGAGGGCGCTCATGCCCATTGTCCTCCAAACACGGAATTTCTCACACACAAACAGATTTTGTTCTTTCGGCTTCCTGAAGGCCTAAATGTAGGATGAGCTGACAGGACACTCATGCTACTTATTGCTGCTTTGGCCACCTCCAGCAGTTTACACAGGTAATACAGCTCTTGTGCTGTTACGTAGGTAATATTTCGTAAACAATAAAAAGAAAAAAATCTTTAAAGAGCAGACCTAACAGTGTCCTAAAGGAATTAGTCATTTGTTGTTCTGAGCTATGAGCTTGTTGCCGGCAAATTGGCAAGCTGATGGGGCTATGAGGCCAGGCGGTGGAAATGACTATTGGAATGTTTGAAGTTCACAGACATCGACTTGTAGGGTGAGTGAGAGGGCCTGAGTGGAGGGGCCCCTGCCTATTTCCAGCTGTGACATTTAGATTTCTGCTCCCCAAGCCAGGTCATGGTGGAGAAGGGGCAAGTTCCAAAGTGGGTGTAGAGGTGTAAAGTAAGGTGATGGTGGCACCATGTCAACCATTTGCAGGTGGAGTTAAAAGGGGTAGCCATTTTCTTCTGGGGGCCCTGGCACCTTTCATCAAGACTAACCTGGTGACTGATTAAAAAAGAAGAAACGGAAGATTACGCCTGAGAGGCCCGAGGAGAAAATGGTTTCCAGGTGGAAAGAATCTGACGGACGGCAGCCTTTGCGCTGTTAGCTCTATTAACATCGAGTTTTCAAGGAGCCCACTGTTCTCCCACCCTCCCAGACAGCGCTAGAAGGCTAAGGGCTCCGTAACTGCCAAGAAGTAAAAATGTTTAATAAAATATTTACCTACTTGTATAAGAATAACGCTGACAGAATGATAAACAGCAGTTAAACAGCTTTAATGTACAAGGGAGAGCAGCCCTGGGATATTTTTAAAAAGAATAAATTTTCTGTTTAATTCCTGAAGCTTATCTCTTATGCCTCCCATGTTGTTGTTGGATGCCCTCAAAGAGATTCCAAACTCAAGTTGATCCCATGTGATGGGGTAGAACTGCCCTGTAGGGTTGTCTAGAAGCAGATCACCAGGTCTTTCTCCTGTGGAACGGCTGGGTAGGTTTGAACTGCTAACCTTTCAGATAGCAGCTGAGCAGTTAACTGTTGTGCCACCAGGGCTCCTTTATGCCTCCCACAGCCACAATGATACCAGAATAGAACCATGGCTGGGGACTGAGCTAACCAGACTGGCACAGGGTGGCCCCCTGCAGGAAGCTGACGCCTGGAGGGGCCGGAGCCAGCCTTACTCCCAACCCCAAGCTACTGTCACCTCTTGCAACTCCTGGAGATTAAAGATTTCCAACTTCTGTCTCTACTGTACCTAGAAGGGTCCTTTGCTGTGGTCACTCACTAAATGGCATTGATTGATTGGGAGACTGGCCCCTTCTTGTTTAGCTAGATGTGTAGACAGCATTTGCCCGGTTGGGTGTGATCATTCTGAGCTAGAGTGAAGGAAGGAGGAAGAGGGGGATCAGAGGGAGCAAAACCCTTCACCACAACCCTAGATTTCTAGCTGTGTCAAATATGAAAAAGTAAAAAGGAAAAAAATTTGTTTAGGCACATGTTTTGGGTTCCTACCTTCCCCCCTCCCCCATTAGGGAGATTTTTGCATCTCCCTCCCTAATTTGGAAAAGATATAAAACAAACAAAAAAAATAAATTTTCTCTATTATTTAAATAAAATGGGTCTTCATGTTTCTAAAGATATGAAAAGGAGCCCTGGTGGTGTAATGGTTAAGCGCTTGGCTGCTAACACAAAGAGTTGGCAGGTTCGAACCTACCTAGCAGCTCTATGGGAAAAAGACCTGGTGATCTGCTCCCATAAAGAAACCCTATGGGGCAGTTCTACTCTGCTGTATAGGGTGGTTTGGAGTAGAAATCGACTCAAGGGCATACAACAACAAAGATATGAAACAATTTAGGTGTGAACCCAGTATACATAAAGATATTTGTATGTTAGATCAGTAAAAGGTGGTTGAAAAAAAAAAAATTTCACTCTCTCAACCTCCCACTTTCCTCTCTAACAAGGCCCTACCCCTTTTTTCATGTGTTATGTTTTTCACATATCTTACATCTCCAGCTATGAGGCTGTTAGAAAGATACCCCCCTGGCTTTCCTATATTACACATATCCAGAGAAAGGAACAACTTAGGATCCGTACTCAAACGCTTATTTTCTGTTTCTTAGAAGAAAACAAACTAACCCCAGGTTTAAGAGTATGCTCCAAACTCAGTTCTTGAGGAAAGAAAGCAGCTTTTGGTTTATGTAAGGGCAATACAAAGAGCCCATTACTTTTAGACGTGGAATTTATCCTTGGTGAAATTTTCCCGAATTAAAAAAAAAACATTTCACTAAATATTTTCTAGTAAAAATATGGTTTGCTTTTTTTGGTGCAAAGTCTGCCTTGTCTGCTCTTAAAAGTCAGGCTTGTGAGACTAGGGGAGACAGATAAGTGAACAGGCTCTTTAACAAG
Source organism: Elephas maximus indicus (assembly GCF_024166365.1). Taxonomy (NCBI): domain Eukaryota; kingdom Metazoa; phylum Chordata; class Mammalia; order Proboscidea; family Elephantidae; genus Elephas; species Elephas maximus. The sequence goes on along the minus strand of NC_064837.1, from coordinate 36,839,875 downwards.
AGAGGCGCCCAGTGTGGCAGTGAAATGCAATACCAAAAAGTAAACAAAGCATTGTGTGAAAAAGAGCAAGTTTAAATTAATCTTGCTTTTGCAATTTGAAAACATGCTCATGGTTGTTAGTAACTGAGGCAAGACGTTTATATCATATAATACTTTTATATCTTGACAATGACCTTCTATAAGTGTGCAAAGGGAATAAGGAGATGAGCAAAGTGATGCTCCAGAAAGAGCGTTCCAGGTAATTGAACATGAAATGTGTTGCAATCTGATAACATTAATAATACGAGATTGCTACTTCATATCTAATGTGCAGCTCATTTGGTCAGAGTCTAACTAAAGCACTCTACAAATGTTACCATGTGAATCCTCACTGCAAGCCTATAAAGTAAGCAATGCTAGTTGTGAATTTTGAAGTATCCCTGTACTAGTTATTTATGCTGTGTAACAAATGATCCCAAAACTTAGTAGCTTCAAACAACAAGCATTTGTTAACTCACACAGTGCTGAGGGTCAGGAAGCGGGAGTGGCTTAGCTGGGTGGTCCTGTATCAGAGTATCTCATGAGGTCCGTGAAGTTGGCTGGTGCTGCAGTCACCTGAAGGCTTGACTGGAGCAGGGGATCTGCTTCTGAGATGTCTCACTCCCATTGCTGGCAAGTTAGTTTGGGTTGTTGAAGGAAATCTCCATTCTCCACACAGGCCTCTCCATGGAGCTGCTTGAGTGTCCTCCTAACATGGCAACTGGTTTCCCCAGAGCAAGTCATCCAAGAGAGAGCAAGGCAGAAGCCACAATGTCTTTTATGACCCAGGCTTGGAATTTACCCACCATCATTTTCTCCACATTCTGTTCACTAGAAGCCAGTTACTAAGTACAGTCCCCACTCAAAACCTGTTGCCGTTGTGTATATTCTGACTCATAGTGACTGTATAGAACAGAGTAGAATTGCCCCATAGGGTTTCCAAGGCTGTAAATCTTTACAGAAGTAGACTGTCACCTCTTCCTCCCATGGTGCAGCTGGTGGCTTTGATCTGTTGGCCTTTCAGTTAGCAGCCAAGTGCTTAACCACTGAGCCACCAGGGCTCCTGTCCACGCTCAAGCGGGGAGGAACTAGACGCCACCTCTTAGAGGAATATTTAAGAATTTGCAGACATATTTTAAAACCACCATGATCTGCTATTTACATTTGGGCTGTTGAGACTGATGGTGGCTGACCTACTGAAAGTCACCCAGCTTCTAGTAAGACCCCCCATGGAAGGCAGCAGACCTTTTTATGGCCCCTCTGCTGTGCCATCTATACACGGAGCAAAATGGTAAAGCCCCACATTCCTGAAGGCACTGCACACAAATCCAAAATCTGCTTCTTTAAAATTTCCGAGATGTAGACTAGAAGGTAGGAGCCAGTTTTCTTCTTAATCAGCTGAGCAACCTTAGAAGTGGGGCGAACTTGTCTCAGGGATATTTTCCTCCTTTGTAAAACAAAATGGGCTAGCTAAGTGGTTGCCAAACTTGGGTACCCATCACTGTTCCCTGGGGAATTTAAATACACACACACACACACACACACACGCACACACACACACGTGCGCGCGCACACACACACTCAGACTCATGGGCCTTATGTTCAATTGACCAGATCGGAATCTCCAGGAATCTGTGTAAGTAAAAAGCTCCCTGGGAGACTGACGGACTGTTGTACAGACAGTAGGAACTGCTGGTCTAGGTTATTTCTGATGCTCCCAGCCCTAACATCATTTTAACTCTTTCCTTCTGACTCGGCATGCCTGGTTTAATCATAGGTTCACAATCCTCACTACAGTCATTGGCGGAATTAAAAAAAAAAAAAAATACCTGGACACCTCCCCGGGCAAAATAAGTCGGAAATTCTGGGGATGGAGTCCAGGCATCATTATGTTTATTTATTTTTTTTCACCAGTATATTTTTAAATAATACTATTCAACTTTGGCTGCACATTCTAATCACCTGGGAGCTTTAAAAAAGCCTGCTGCCCAGACTGTCTCCCAGACCTGTTAAGTCAGAATCCCTTGAGGTGGGACCAAGCATCAGTATTTTTTAAAGTTCCCCAGGTGATTTACATTGTACAGCTGAATTAACCTCTGTTTACGTCATGAGACAATTCCAGCGCTACCTAACCCCTAAAGGACTACTCAGAAGAAGAACTGGAGCTTTAGATACCACAATATTCTAAGAAGAAATGCATCTGCAATGGAAGGTATTAAAAATTTGAAATGAAAGATTTTAAAAATGAAATGGAAGCTAGTTCCATTTTTGGCAATATGGCAGACTAAACAACTTGACAATCTTCCCACTACAAAACAGCCATAAATACTGGTCAAAATGTAAAAAACACCCACTGAAATGAGCTCATGGAAGAGTAAGGGAAGGCTCCAGGGCCCTAGCAAGAGGGATGTGACCGAATAGTAAACTAGTGAGCTGAGGTTGGGCTGCTCTTGGGCAGATTTGCTGGCTTTGGGAGTCTGAGATTTGAGCATCAAAATGGAACAATTAAAAATGGGAAGATGGAACTGAGATCCCCTCATGTAAAGCTAGAACCTTCAGAAGGCTACATCATTAGAGAAAAAATTCACCAGGAAAAAAAAGAGAAGTCTCCCCAATGGCACAGAGAAAAAGAAAATTTGCCTGTCTTGGCATAGGGTTGTAGGTGAGAAAAAAAAAGTCTTCACTGAGAATTTGAGACTGCAGTCCTGCTTTCATATGAATCTGGGGCTGGAATTTACACTAACAATATGGTCCAGGGATCCCAAAGCTAAGAATTTAAAAAGGCAGACCCCATGCCAAGACTAGAAAACACACATGGATACAATCCTCCACAAGCAAGGTACAGTGGACACAAGAGGACAAAGAACCTCAGATAACAGAAATATCAGACTATAAAATAAGTAAGTTTAAAATTATTAAAGACATAAAAGAAAAGTTGAAACTGTGAGAAAAGAACAGCACTATGAAAAAAGCAGATTTGTAAGAGAACTTCTAAAAATGAAATATATAGTCATTGAAACAAAAAGCTTAGTGGATGAGTTAAACAGCAGATTAGGCTCAGCTGAAAAAAGAACTAGAAATAGATGAGAGGAAATTTCCCAGGAAGCAGCACAGAAAGATAAAGTGAAGGGAAGTCTGAGAAAAAGATTCAGAGTATGTTAGGTAGAAGGAGAGGGTACATTATACGTCTCATATGAGCACCAGAAAAAGAGAACAGAGAGAATGGGAGGGAGGCATGATTTATACAAATGATGGCTGCAAAGTTTTCTAGATTTGTTGGAAAACATGAATCCCAAGATTTTGAATGTCCCATGAGTTTTGTACCACATAAATATAAAGAAATTCATACTTGAACAGAGCAGGAAACCAAAGACAGTGAAAAATCTTAAAACCCAAGAGAAAATAAATACTTACAAAGGAATTATTATTAAATTGATCAACAAATGTCTCAACAGCAAATAGAGAAACAAGAAGAAATGCCGTATTTTTAAAAACTGCTGAGGGGAAATAACTGTCAATCTAGAATACTACACCCAGAGAAATTATTATTCAAGATTGAGGGTGAAATAAGACTTTGTGTGTGTGTGTGCTCTAGGTGAAAGTTTACGGAGTAAATTTGTTTCTCATTAAGTAATACGCATATTTTTTGTGATATTGGTTGCCAGCCCTGCAACATGTCAACACACTCTCTCCTTCTTAACCTTGGTTCCTCATTTCCATTCATCCAGCTTTCCTGTCCCTTCCTGCCTTCTTATCCTTGCCCATGAGCTTATGTGCCCATTTAGTTTCCCATACATGGTTGAACTACATGTGTTATTGTTTGGTTTATAGGCCTGTCTAATCTTTGGCTGAAGGGTGAACCTCAGGAGTGACTTCAACACTGAGTTAAAAACGTGTGCAGGGGCCATACTCTTGGGGTTTCTCTTGTCTCTGTCAGACCAGTAAGTCTGGTTGGGTTTTTTTTTTTTAAGTTTGAATTTTGTTCTACATTTTTCTCCATGTCTGTCAGAGATCCTCTATTGTGATTTCTGTCAGTGCAGATGGTGGTTGTAGCCAGGCACCATCTAGTTGTGCTGGACTCAGTCTGGTGGAGGCTGTGGTAAAAAAAATTGTGATCTATTAGTCCTTTGGACTAATCTTTCCCTTGTGTCTTTGGTTTTCTTTATTTTTCCTTGCTCCAGATGGGGTGGGACCAGTACATGTATCTTAGATGGCCACTCACAAGCTTTCAAGACCCCAGACACTACTAACCAAAGTAGAATATAGAACATTCTGTAAACTATATTATGCAAATTGAGCTAGATGTCTCCTGAAACCATGGTCCCCAGCCCTCGGCCGGGTCAGTAACTTGGTCCCTCAGGGAGTTTGGGTATGTCTATGAAGCTGCTATGACTTTGCCTTGGTCAAGTTGTGCTGACTTACCCAACATTGTGTACCGTCTTACCCTTCACCAAAACAAAAAAAGAAAAGAAAAACCTGTTGCTGTCATGTCAATTCTGACTTATAACCACCCTATAGGACAGAGCAGAACTGCCCCATAGGGTTTCCAAGGGTCGACTGGTGGATTTGAATGCCAACCTCTTGGTTAGCAGCTGTACCTCTTAACCACAGCAACACCAGGGCTCCCCCGTCACCAGAGTTACCACTTATCTGTTGTCTGGTTAGTGTTTTTCCCTCTCCACCTCTCCCCTCCCTAATAACCATCGAAGATTGTGTCTTTTTGTGCATAAACCTTTCCTGGAGTTTTTATAATAGTCGTCTCATACAGTATGTGTCCTTTCGTACTTTCTGTTTTTTTTTTTTTTTCTGCAATTAGTGCCACTAATGTCAGGGTGAGATGGTATCTCATTGAAATTTTGATTTGCATTTCTCTAGTGGCTAGTGATCACGAGCACTTCCTCACATGTCTGCTAGCCGCCTGAATGTCTTCTTTGGTGAAGTGTCTGTTCATATTTTTGTTCATTTTTTAATTGGATTATTTGTACTTTTATTGTAGAGGTGTTGGATTTTCCTGTAGATTTTAGAGATTAGACCTTTGTCAGATGTGTCATAGCCAATTTTTTTTTCTGGTCTGTAAGTTCTCTTTTTACTTTTCTGGTAAAGTCTTTTGATGAGCATCCCCAAAACCCAGTGATGAGCATAAGTGTTAAATTTTTAGAAGATCCCAGTTATCTAGCTTATCTTCTGATGTTTGTGCATGGTTAGTTATGGTTTGTATCCTATTTATGCTGTATTTTAGGGCCCCTAGTGTTGGAGTCCTGGTGGCACAGTGGTTAAGAGCTTGGCTGCTAACAAAAAGGTTGGCAGTTTGAATCCACCAATTGCTCCTTGGAAACCAGTTCTGCTCTGTCCTATAGGCAAAGTCCACTCGACGGCAACATGTAATGACCCTATTTTTTTCTTCCATCTTTACAGGTTTTGGTTTTGTATTTAGGTCTTTGATCCATTTTGAATTAGTTTTTGTATATGGTGTGAGGTATGAGTCCTGTTTCATTTTTTTACAGATGGACATCCAGTTTTGTCAGCACTACTTGTTAAAAAAGATTGTCTTTTCCCCATTTAATAGACTTTGGGCCTTTGTCAAAGATCAGGTGACTGTAGATGAACGGATTTACATCTGGGTTCTCGATTCTGTTCCATTGGTCAATGTGTCTGTTGCTATACCACTACCAGGCTATTTTGACTACTGATTCTGAGGTCAGGTAGTGTGAGGCCTCCTACTTTGCTCTTCTTCTTCAATAATGCTTTACTTATCTGGGGCCTCTTCCCTTTCCATATAAAGTTAATGATTAGTTTTTCCATCTCATTAACAACAATCACAATAAATGTTTTTAGGTCTCTTTTGGTTTCTTGGAGTAGTGTCTTGTTTTCTTTGTATAGGTCTTTTATGTACCTGGTTAGATTCATTCCTAAGTATTTTATTTTTTTAGGGATTGTAAACCAGGATGTCACTTTAAGGACTAAGGCGTGCCTCACTCAAGCCATGGTGTTTTCAAGTGCCTCATATACATGTGAAAGCTGGGCAACAAGCAAGGAAGATGAAAGAATTAATGCCTTTGAATTACAGTGTTGGCAAAGACTATGGAATATACCATGGACTGCCAAAAGAATGAACAAATCTGTCTTAGAAGAAGTACAGCTAGAATGCTCCCTAGAAGCAAGGATGGCAAGACTTTGTCTCACATATTTTGGACATGTTATTAGGAGCGATCAGTCCCTGGAGAAGGACATCATGCTTGGTAAAGTAGAGGGTCAGCGAAAAAGAGGAAGACCCTCAATGAGATAGATTGACACAGGGGCTGCAACAATGTGCTCAATTATAACAACAATCATAACAATGCCACCAGACCAGGCAGTGTTTCGTTCTGTAATACATGGGGTTGCTATGGGTCAGAAGCAACTCAGTGGCACCTAAAAACAACATTGTAAATGGTTTTACATTCCTGATTTACTTTTCATAGTTCTCTTTATTGGTGTGTAGGAATTCAACTGATTTTTGTATGTTTATCTTGTATCATGCTACTCTGCCAAATCTTTCTATTAGTTCCAGCAGTTTTCTTGTGGGTTTTTTTTAGTTCTCTATGTACAGTATCATATCATCTGCGAACAGGGATAGTTTTACTTCTTCCTTACTGATTTGGATGCCCTTTATTTCTTTTTCTTGTCTTATTGCTCTAGCTAGGACTTCCAGCACAATGTTAAGTAGGAGTGATGATAAAGGGCATCCTTGTCTACTTCCTGTTCTCAGGGGGGATGTTTTCATTAAATAAGACATTTTTATATTAATAGAGAGAGGATATTATTTACATACCTTTCCTGAAAGAATAAAGAACCTGTTTCAGGGAAAAAGGCTGGTACCTAGAAGGAAGTAGTAGTGTGAAAGAAGCAAAGGTGAACAAATTGGTAAACATGGGCAAAACTAAACAATGAATTGACTTCATAAAACTAAAATTACAATAATGGTAAAACTTAGGGATATAAAACCAGATAGAGCTAAAATAACAAAAGTTGTTGTTGTTAGATGCCGTCCAAATGGTTCCTGCTCATAGAGACCCTTGTACAACAGAATGAAACAATGACCAGCCCTGCACCATTCTCACAATCATTGCTATGTTTGAGCCCATTGTGCCACCATGTCAGTCCATCTCACTGAGGTTCTTCCTTTTTTCACTGACCCTCCACTCTACCAAGCATGGTGTCCTTCTCTAGAGGCTGGTCGCTCCTGATAACATGTCCAGAGTATGTGAAACGAACACCAATAACATGTAAAAAGGAGGAAGTGATTACATTTGAATTGTCCTAAGCTCATTTTATAGTTTTAGGGAGATTTGATTAATTTTAGATCAAGTGCACATGTTAAAAATTTAAGGGTAATCACTAAAAGAATAGAAATGGATTTTTTTTTTTTTTTACAGTTAAGTGGTTTATTAAGGAAGTAACAGTGTATAACTCTGGATCAACAGGCTAAAACTCAGGATCAGAATCAGGAAGCGTGTAGGCAGTCTCCCTTCTTCAGGGCAGGACAGTTCTTTTAGGTCCTCTTGGGAGGACAGCTCCCAGAGGACAGGCCTCCTCTTGGCCCCCTGAGGAAAGGCTCTTCTCAGCCTCCTCAGGACAGCCTCCTCTTGGCCTTGTAGTCTGTCATCACCAACTCTGCTGCAGGGCCCCTTCCGAACCTATCTCTACCTTCAGGGTTATAGCCTTTGACCCATGTTACAGCTCTTTTAGGAGGCTCCTTGCCATCTCTCTGTCTGCTTCTCTCTTCTTTCTGTTTCTTCCTGCTACTTCTCTTCCTCCTTTCTGTCTGAAAAAAACCTCTCTGGGACTGGCTGCTTAGCTATACAACTCCTTGACAATTTCAAGGAGTGGCCTCTCCCAGGGCGGGGGGGGGCACAAACTGACCAATCCCCTTTCGGTAGTCCACAGACACTTCATTTGCATAACAGGCTACAGATACTTCATTTGCATAGTCTATTGACCAATCCCTGCAAGGTGCATATACTTTTTTTTTATGGACCAATCCCTGCAAGGTGCATACTGATCACAGGGCAGGCTGCAACCCAGGGCCAGACAAAAAGTATCAAACCAAGTTTTTTACAGCTTACCAGGAAACGTTGATCAACCTGGACAAAAGTAACAAACCCTCTAGGGTAGAAAACTAGGGCAAAGGGCTTAAGGGAAAATTTTTTCAAGCTGTTTTTTCAAAGAGTCAAGGCAAAAGGCCACATAAAGGAACTTATTTCACCATGACACCATATGTACTCTTTTGTAAAAAAAATTTTTAAAACTTTTTACAGCATACAGTTTATTGACAGCAATTAAAATAATCAGCTGTGCAATCCTACCCTTAATCAGTGTGATATTTCCATCACCGTAACTCCCTTTTCCCCCTCCCTCCTGTCCCTGGTAACCACTAATAAACTTTGTTCTCTTTACTTTTGTCTTTTCTTGTATTTTTATGTAAGTGAGGTCATACAATACTTGTCCTTTTGTAATTAACTTGTTTCACTCAGCATAATATCTTCCAGCTCCAGCCATATCGTAGCATGTATCAAGACTTCATTTCTCCTACTGGCTGAGTAGCATTCCATTGTATGTATGTACAACATTTTGTTTATTCATCTGTTGATGAGCATTGCGGCTGTTTCTACCTTTTAGCTATTGTGAGTGGTGCTGCAATGAACATCGGTGTACAAGCCTCTGTGTCTCTGGTTTCCAGTCTTTTGAGTATAGAAATGGAATTTATGACTTCCAAATAAATAAAAGAAGAAAAAGGGAATGAAGAATTCTCGATCAATTCAATAGAAGATAAAAAAGTAAACAAATAAAAATGTTTACAGAAAGCGAAGTAAACAAAAACTGTAAAATAAGATGGAAGACATACATCCCAAAATATCATATCAGGCTCTTTTACCCACTGCTAATGGGAATACAAATTGGAATATCATTTTGGAAAACAGCTTGGCATTACCTTGTAAAGTTTTATATTCACACACCCTACCGCCCAGAAATCATTCCAAAGAGAAATTCTTGCCATGTGCACCAGAAATATTCATAACAACAAAAACCTAGAAACAGCTCACAGACAGGAGAATGGAATGGACAATTTAAATTATGGCATTGCTGCACAATGGAATATTATACAACTATGAAAAAAGAGTGAACTACAACCAGATGCAGCAACTGGCTGAATCTCAGTGACACCATGTTGAGTAAACAGTTTATTTAGTCATTGATATGTATGTGTGCTGAAACTATTTTTGAAAAGTAAAGGAATAATAAATATAAGATTCAGATTGGTGGTCACTTCAGATGGGAAAAGGGATAGGGAAGGAGCCCATAGGTAGTTGTAGGTCATTCATCACTGTTTTAGTTATATGATTGAATAGTAGGTTTACAACTGTTCATGCCATCAAAAAATACTAAAATGAAATAAAATAGAGTAGGGCCATGAATATACCCAATGATGACAATGTGCTGTACCAGAGATTGTGATTAATACATTTTTGTGCCATAAAGGCAAAAAAAAAAAAAAAACAGCAATCACAGTAAATGTAAAGGACTCATTTTGCCAGTTAGAATTAACAACGTAAATAAATGAACAAGACTCAGCTAAAACTTAAGGATATAGAAAGGTTGAATTTAAATGGATAAAAAAAAGATATACCAGAAAAATGCTAACAAAAAGAGAAATGGAGTTCTTATATTTATCTCAGACAAAGTAGATTTTAAATCAAAAAGCATTAGGGACAAAAGTCATTTGAGTACATATAAAAGGAACAATCCATTAGGAAAATATAGTAAATCTAACCTTGTATGCACCTAATAACATAGCCTTAAAATATATAAAGCAAAAAGTAAGAGAAATAAAATAATAGAAAAATGCAGTCATAGTGGGAGATTTCAACATCCCTTTTTGATGTACCTGATAACATATTTTCTAAATATAGAGAATAAAATTTGAGAGATTTGTAGGAGAAATTGGCAAATCTAGTCATATAAGGGGAGATTTTAAACATACCTCTATAAAAAGTGATAGGTCAAGCAGACAAAATATTAGTAAGGGTATAGAAAATCTGATCAACACCATTAGCAAGTTTGATCTAATGGACCCATATAGAATGCTACAGTTAACAATTAAGGGATACACAATCTTTTCAAAACTGCATGGAAGATTTATAAAAATTGAGCATGTACCAAAGTAAGTCTCAATAAATAACAAAGAATTTGCTTCCCATAGACTACCTTCTCTGACTATAATATAGTTAAATTAAAAATTAATAACTAAAAGATAATAAAAAAACCCTTATGTTTGGAAATTTTAAAATGTACTTGTGTACGGGGTCAAAAAGAGAATTTATATTCAAAATCTAAACACTCTTTGACCTGGATGATAATAAAAATATAGATTACTTGTAAAATGTAGTTTTTAGTGCTATATAGAGTGAAACCTGTAGCCTTACATGTTAAAATCAGAAAACAGAAGGCTGAAAATTAATTACCTAAGCTAATAATTCAAGAAATTAAAAAAAAGAGCAACAGAGCAAACCTAAATAGAGTAGAAAACGAAAAACAAACAAACCTGTTGCCGTCGAGTCGATTCCAACTCATGATGACCCTATAGAACAGAGTAGAACTGCTCCATAGGGTTTCCAAGGAATAGCTGGTGGATTTGAACTGCTGACCTTTTTGGTTAGCAACTGAGCTCTTAACCAGTGCATCGCCAGGACTCCAAATAGAGTAGAAGCGAGGCAATATATAAAACATATAATAATAATATATAATGTATATTTACATATTATATTCTTTGATATATAAGGATATAATATAATAATAAGTAACATAATAAAAAATGTAAAAGCAAAAACTAATAGAACAGAAAAGGAACTAGAAAGTATTAAAACTAAAAGCTGAGTCTTTAAAGACTATTTAAAAAAAAAAAATCCCTGGCACAACCAAATCTAGGAAAGAGATAAGATACATTAAAAAAAAAAAAAAGAATATTATAGATAAACACACCAATTGTTGTTGCTAGGTGCCATCGAGTCGGTTCCGACTCCTAGCGACCCTATGCACAACAGAATGAAACATTGCCTGGTCCTGCGCCATCCTTACAATCGTTGTTATGCTTGAGCTCATTGCTGCAGCCACTGTTGAGGGTCTTCCTCTTTTCCGCTGACCCTGTACTCTGCAAAGCATGATGCCCTTCTCCAGGGACTGATCCCTCCTGACAACATGTCCAAAGTATGTAAGACGCAGTCTCGCCATCCTTGCTTCTAAGGAGCATTCCGGCTGTACTTCCCCTAAGACAGATTTCGCGAAAGTTGGAAACACACCAGAGATTAAAATGTATTAAGAGGAAACGATAAACAATGCTTTAGCAATAAATTTGAAAACCAAGATGGTATGGACAATTTCCTTGAAAAATATAATGTGTAAAAATGGACTCAAGAAGAAATAGAAAGAAAATCTGAAGTGATCTATAACCACTAAAGAAATGCAATCAGTAGTTAAAAATCAACCTGTAAAATGTCTACCCCAGACTCAGACATTTTATCAGCAAGCTCTACCAAACATTCAAGGAACACATAATTCCATTCTTAAACACACAGTTCTAGAAAATGGAAAGTGAAGGAACACTTACCAATTTATGAGGCCAGTATAAATAAAGGCAATATGAGACGGGGAAATTGCAGCCAATTTGACTTATGAACATGAATGTAAAAAATCCTAGAGTGAAATTAGATGTTGACCTTTATTCATTCATTCCTGTAATAAATATTTTTGAGGCCAACCATGCTCCAGTGGTTACTGTGCTAGGAACTGGTAGTATGTGGTTAGCAGAAATGGACGCATAGTCTCTACTCTCAGACAGCTTATACCTTGTTGGAGGAAATGGGCAATAAAGCAAATGATCACAAATGATAAGGTACACCAAGGACATTCTGGCAGAGAATAGTGTATACCAAGGTGAATTTGACCCGGACAGAGAGGTAAAGGAAGGCTTTCCAGGCACACAAGTGGGGTAAGAGTGGATATGGGGTAGGAAGACTATTTAGGAGGTTATTGCAGGGACTCAGGTAGATCTGGGATGTGGTAGCAGGAATGATGGATTTGAGAGATACCTAGAGATAAAACCCACAGGCACTCACGGTGGATTGTACACAAGAAAGCGCAGGGGAGATATTTCAACCTTGTTGTCTCGGTTGGCTGCCGTCCTGTTTGCCAACAGAGGGAATCTTAAAGGAGGATCAATTTTAGAAGGAAAGAGATTGTGACTGGGTTTGGACATATTTGAGTTTGGGGTACCTATGGGAAGTTTTGGAGCAGTGGTAATTCAGGTAGAATTCTCACCCTCCATGTGGAAGACCTGCGTTAGATTCTTAGACAATGTATCCTAAACATATCTACTACCCATCTGTTACTGGAAGCTTGAGTGTTGCTAGGATGCTGCACAGTTTTCAGTAGTTTCCAGACCAAGACAGACTAGGAAGAAAGGCCTGGTGATCTGCTCCTGAAAATTAGCTAATGAAAATCCTGTGGATCACAACAGTCCAATCTGCAGTGGATCATGGGGATGGTATAGGACCAAGCAGCATTTCCTTCTGATGTCCATAGGGTTGCCATAAGACAGATGGCGATGAGTTGGGGGCCAACTCTACAGCTGCTAACAACAGCTTGGCAATCTAAGCAGAAAGGTTGACTAGGAAATTGACCATGAGCTCCTGGGGCTGTGTAATGAGGTCAGGGCTGGAGATTTTAATTTGTATGGCATCAGCATATAGGTGGTATTTAAACCCATCCTGGTGGTGCAGCAGTTAAAGCGCTCGGCTGCCAACTGAAAGGTCAGTGGTTTGAACCCAACAGCTGCTCTGAAGGAGAAAGATGTGGCAGTCTGCTTCCATAAAGATTTCAGCCTCAGAGACCTTATGGGGTAGTTCTACTCTGTCCTACAGGGTTGCTATGAGTTGCAATTGACTGGGTGGCAATGGGTTTGGTTTGGTTTTTGGTATTATAAATAATATAGCCCAAAGGGATAGCATGAAGGAATTTTTTGGAAAGATGAAAACTATTCTGCATCTTGATTATGGTGGTGGTTACACGACTCTACGCATTTGTCAAAACTCACAGAATTATAGAAGAGTAAATTGTACTGTATGTGAATTAAAAGGCATTAAGTAAGAAACAATGTAGTAATGGGAACTTAAGATCTAGTTTTCTCTCAACCATTGACTTTGTAACTCCTGCACTGGACCCCTCTCAGGGTTTTAATTCAGTTCTGTGTCAGCATTTGTATCTCCACAACATGGAAGAAGGGCACCTCCCTTCCCACTTGCTTCGTGAAGGACAGAACAGATATGCAGGCAGCAGAGTCAAAGGGCATTGGACTGAGGGCCAGAGCCCCACTTAGGTATTGACTGATGGGGGTGTGTGTAGCCCAGTGAACTTGGCTTCTCTGGGAACCTGATGTAAATAAAATGGGGTTGGCTCAGAAAAGGCACTCCGACTTCTGATGGCCTGTGACTCTATTGTAAAAATCCAAAACACAACCCAATTAACTCTGTTGTCTGTATTTTGTTGTTGAGAATAATCATAATAAACAATTAGCAAAATAGCAACTGGCTCTTCAACACAGGACCCCAGATGATTTGAGAAGCAGCTTGAAAGGCTGGGAAATGCTTGGATTTGTGGTTTAAGGCCTTCAGGTGTCTTCTAGAAATTAAACTAAGTAATGATTGATAGTAATCATGACCCATTTAGGTTTGCAATGAAAAGGGGGCTTTTTACAACATCTGTTCACTTTAACTCCTCCCCCCACCCCACCAACTGTGGCAGGGAGGAGTTATGTCCATCCAGGGGGCAGGGAGATTAAGGGTCTTGCCACCCAAGGCTAAGGCTGGTGTTGGGATTTTCCAAATACTCCTGTTTTCTAAGACCCACCATGATTTGCTACAGTTTTGGTGTTGAGCATATGCCATTGTTCCCTAATCCTATGAAAATTAATGGAAAAGTGGTAACTGGCAATCAATTCATGCTTAACATTAATCTGGGTATTTGATGAACCACAACTTTATGTTGCCCTCATGCCACGTTAACTCAGTTTACTGTAATAATTTAAAACAATAAGGATAATTGTATCCTTACTGTTTTAAGTATCCCATAAATTGAATCCAGAATTTGGCCACCCCGGAGTCCTCTGGGAAGCGTGCGAGGCCATTGGAGCAAAGAGGACACTGTCTTTTGGAGTTTTCAGTGCTGGAAGGAACGAAGCCAGCACTTCCTAAGCACCTACTGTGTGCTAGGACCTGTGGTACACCACAGTGCTCCTGAGGGAGGAGGTGCTCGGCTAGTCTGTCTGAAGCCATCTGTTACCCTACTCCTTCCTCTGGTCGTGGGGGGTCTTGTGCTCTTTCAATCTCATGCTTTTTATTATCTCGGTACAGAAAGTCTGAGTAACTGGAGAAATAAAACAACATATAACCAACGGGTTGGAGAGGGGTTTCCTGAAATAACCAAGCTTCTCAGCCATCCCAGAGACGCTCCCAAACTATTTCTCACTATGTACAAAAGTTTCCTTTGAAATCCATTCATTTAACCGTGACACCTATAAGCCTTTTTTATTATATTTTTTAAACGTCATATGATTAACGCGGAAACCTTTTCTTCGGCACTTTCTCACCACTGCAATCGCGTCAGTTTCTCAAAGTTCCAAAATAACCTTTCCCGGGCACGGATTCGTACCTCTGCCGGGGAAGGGCGGGGAACGGCGGCAGACGAGCCGGTATGGAAGGAGAGGCAGAGAGAACTTCCAGCGCGACAGGAAAATAAAACTTGTCGCTGGTGTCTGTGCGGGAGGGTCTCTGAAATCCTGAAAACCTCCGATCCTGGAGCGGGGGTGTCTAGGGGGCCGCCGAGGAGCAGTAGGGTTTGGGTTTGCTCCCGACGTCCTTGACCTAAATTTCTGCGCCGTGGCTGGAAACAGCGCGCAGAGCCGGGCGAGCTGCTGGTGCCATCCCCGAATCCCTGCCGCCGGGGCCGGCGAACTTGAATGGACAGGCCGAGTTAGAGGGGGTGGGGGCGTTCCCTCCCCCGGCCGGATAAAGAGCCGCCGCCAGCTACTCGGCCTCCCCCTCCCCCGATCTGCCCGCCCCCCGCGGCCCATGTGACCCAGGGAAGTCGGGGTGCGCGCCCCTAGACCCGCGCAGCGCCGGCCCAGAGGCGGGGCCCCTCTGGCCGCGGGGCTCGCGCGCCGCCCCGGGGGTTCGGCCGCGGGGGGCAGAGCGTGCGCGCGCGGGCAGGCGGGGGCCGCACCGGGGTGCGTGACGTCACCGGCATTGGTTACACGACGTTCTCGAACTCCGCCCCACGTGCGCCGGGAGGAGGGAGAGGAGGAGGAGGAGATGGGGGTGGGGAGGCGGAGGGGGAGGTGGGGATGGGCCGGGGGGGGCGGGGGCGGGGACGGGGGGTGTGCGAGGCGGCCTGGCGGAGCCGAGCCGAGCCCACGTGTGACGGCTCTCGCCGCTGCCCCGGCTCGGCTCGCGGAGAGCTTCGGGGAGCCCGGGCGGGGGGGCGGAGGAGGGGGAGGAGGGAGCGGAGACCTCGGGGCTCGGAGCCGGCCGCCGCTCCGCTCCGATCGCTGTGGGGCTCGGTCTTTGGGGGTGGGGGGGCGGGGGGGCTCAGATATGGAGGCAAATGGGAGCCAAGGCACCTCGGGCAGCGCCAACGACTCCCAGCACGACCCCGGGTAAGTTTCCAGCCGCTGCCCACCGCGCCGCCTCGGGCTGGCTCTCCTTGCAGCGGCGGGGACGGCGGTGCGCGGAGCCGGGCATCTCCCGCGCCCCCCCGGCCCTCCCGCGCGCCCCCCCATCCCCGTGGAAGTTACACACCTTTGGATGGCGTTTCGCCGTCACCTTCTCCCCCACCCCACCTCCCGGCTCGCGCTCGCTCGCTCCCCCCGCTTTCCTTTTAGCTTTTGTAAGTTACACGTCAAAATGGCCGATCTGACATCGGTGCTCACTTCTGTTATGTTTTCTCCCTCCAGTAAAATGTTTATCGGTGGACTGAGCTGGCAGACCTCACCAGGTAAGGCAGGGAGGGGGGGACGCCTGGGTCCCCCCCTTCTTGGCTTCTTTATTGCTCTTTGTTATCCCGGTGTAGGAGCCCCCCCCCCGCCGCTGGCTCCCCACTTCTCCTGTGCAAGGTTATTTTTTTAAATAGCAAATCCTTTCCGAGCCCTCTATGCGACCTCTGTTGCCAAATTTCCCCCGCGTGTGCAAGAAATGCAAATGCGAAACAGAATAACAACAGAAAACTACTTTTGGTTTTTGTCCTTGATCAAATTTGCATTGGTTTTTTTTCCCCACACCTTCTCCCCCCCCCCTTCTCTCTCTACAGATAGCCTTAGAGACTATTTTAGCAAATTTGGAGAAATTAGAGAATGTATGGTCATGAGAGACCCCACTACGAAACGCTCCAGGTAAGCCATTCCCTTCTGGATTTTGCCCTTATTTTAGAACAAAGTTTAAGTTTTATTTTTGGAGGTGTCTTCGAAGTAGCCGAGCGGATTTAGAATGGGACTCAGTGTGTTGGATGGCTTCGAATGCCGCTCTATCCCACTCCCGTAACGCTAAAGGTTATTGTTAATTGGGGCTGAACTCTCGATACATAGATGCCCATGTCTCCGCTTTAAATCATCTTTCCTTCGCTGCTTTTTCTCCTGTTTAAAATGGTATTTAGCGTCACTCACTCTTCCGCGGAGTTTCTGTTTTAATGTATGCTTCCCCTGTACCCCCAGTTCCCCATACTCTTAAGCCCCCTCTTAGAAAGGTGGGTGAAGCTCATCTTCTAAGTGCTGGGCTTACTTCGGAATAAAACAAAGCGTTAAGAAAGGGAAGGAGAGGAGGGGGAGAGGAAACTGAGGTGGCGAAAGAGTGGAGACACCAGCATTTTCCAAGTTACCTCCACCCGCCTCCCCCGTTCTACTTCCCCCATTAACCTTGATATTTTCTCTGGCGAGGTGGAGGGTTGCAGGCAGGAGGGGAATTGGGGGGCGGTCGTGGGTAGTGGGGGGGTGCATGGGGGGCAACTTTTGCTCCTCATTTTGCCTTAGGTCTCACTCCTTGTTGCTTTTAACGTTGTCACATTTTCTTGTTTGTTTTTCTCCCCCTTTGTCTCATTTCAGAGGCTTCGGTTTCGTCACGTTTGCAGACCCAGCAAGTGTAGATAAAGTATTAGGTCAGCCCCACCATGAGTTAGATTCCAAGACGGTATGTTGCTTGTGGTTGTTGTTGTTGTTCGCCCCTTTTCAAGAACGATCTGGGCATTGACAGCCTCATTTAAAGGGACAGCGCCTTCTTTTGCTTTTATGTTGGGAACTGGGTACTTGTAGGCAGAGCTTGCGAGTTGGCTAAAAAGTTTGCTGTGATGGCTGAGTTTGGGGTGTTCTTTCTAGAGCCTGCCCCACTGCAGCTTGCAGTGCTGCCAAGTGGAGGCTTTGGGGGCGGGGGTATGGACGGCTTGAGGAGGGGCTATCTTCCCAGCCAAGGACCATGCCGAGAAACTCCACCGGAGAGCAAATGCAACTTTTCTTTGTCAGTCGAGCACAGCACAGGATAGCAACTGTGGCTGTGAGAACTGACTTTTGGAAGGCACAGCCTGATTCATGGTTGGGGACAGGAGGGGAAGGGAAGGAGAGGAGGGGGTGCTAATCACTGGTCTTGGCAACAGGTTCCCCTTGGGGCATTTTCATTTGGAGTGAGGTTTAAGAAGGGAAAGAGATCCCTCCCAGAGCCAAACTGGGCATTCAGTGGGTGACTCCAGATGGTGTGAAATCTAAGGCTGATAAGGCCTTGGGTTTCAAAGTGATTTTCCCACCTTTTTTCTTTCTCAGATTTTTAAATTTAAGTGTGGGTACTTTATAGAATTTGAAGGTTTCTAAATCTGGAGTAGAGAAAGGGAAAGTCTCTAGAAGAAGAAGGGGAGAGTGTCGGTATATTACAGTTTATTAGTTGAGGATGAATTTAATGGGTGGGGGGTGAGAAGAGGAGTTGTAAGGTTTTATTTAGCTCTGTGTTGGCTTTGTGACTCTCCTCCTTTCATTTTATGCTTGTTAGAATTTCCCTGCAATTTTTTTATACATCTGCCCAAAGCAGGGACTCTGAGGTGACATTGAGATGTGATGCTGGGCTGCGTGGGGCTTAATTTGTCTGTGGTGGGGTAGTGGGACCAGGCAGGAGTCAGGTTCTAGTTCCAGTTGCTCATTCCTAACTTGCTCTGTGACCTTGGGCAAGTTGCTCCCTGCCTCTGGGCCTCAGATACCTTTTCTGTAAAAATAAAGGACTGAGGTGATCTTCCAAGCTCCTTTCAGCTCTAATATTGAATGAAAGAAAAGAAAAAAACAAAAACTCTGGCAACCTTTGGTGCACTTGAATTGGTTTTGCAAATTTAACCTCTTTTCTATGATCAAGGAGGTCAGGTGTCCCCCCCTCCAAAAAAAAAAGATCCCAAGGGGAAAAAAACCGCATACACTTTCTTAGTTGCTTTATTAATTGTGCTGGACTTGTCCTAGCTTGCAGCCCAGCCTTTTTGTACTTTTAGATAATTTAATTTCAGGGATAATCATTTGTAGGGTGCTAATGGATGTCTGAAGAATTTTTTTCTCTGTGACTTCTTGGCTAGACATTTTTAAAAACTAGTAAAACTAAAGAGGAAAAACATTTTGAGGCAATTTCAGGAATTTATTGTGCACCCACCCCCATGGGAGAAACAGTATTTGATTTCTGTGGTGGCTGGTGGGTCATGTCCCCCAGCGTCAGATGCAAAGACTGCACCCCCCTCCCCAATTGTTTGTAGACATGTTTTGGTGGTTATTATTTAGTATAACCTAGCTTTTGACTTTGTTTCAACGTTCAGTGCAGGAGGCAGAAGCTGTTGGTTTATTGACATGGAAACGAGGATCTTGTTTACCGTTACCTTAAAAGCTTTGTTTAGGTAACGGCCATTCACATCCAAAATAGTACCCTAGTCTTTTCCTAGAGGACTTGTAGATACAGTAAGTAGAGCTGTACCTAACTAACTAATGTTTTAATTTTTGGTAGTCTTTTTTGTTTGTTTGTTTTTAAATAGTTGACAGGGATGTGCAAAAGGTTGGGATTTGCCATACTTCCCTTGACCCTTCGTCTCCCTTAGAGATCTCGGGATATTAACTTTGCACTCCAGAGAACACCAATTCTGGTATAATGCCTGTACGCTGCAACAAGCAGTACAGGAGTTCTGAACTGGCTTTTAATTTTGTAATTTTAGATCATTTTTAGTGCCTGGCTCGCTTCATGGTCTCCTAGCCCATCAGCTCCTGGCCTCTCCTTCTACAGGTTATGTTATTCACCTTTTACCCCACAAACAAGGTGACTTTGATGGTTGCAATTGTGTGCTGCTCAGCTAAAAAAAAAAAAAATACTTTGGGAGGTGTTTATAAAAAGACATACCTGTCTCACGTTTGGTCAACAGAATGGAAAATCCACACCTCTTGTATTTCTCTTGTAGACAAGCTCTAGTCAGTGCTGAACACACCTGTAGATGCAATAATGTTAATATTTATGGAAGGGTAGTTTCCTAGATCCAAGATTTTTTTAATCTATTTTAGTTTTTTAAAAAGTAATCTCTCATTTCTCAGGTGATGCTTAAAAGTAGGAAACATGCTGCAGACTTTTATTAAGTCTTTAAGCCGTCTTCTTAAAGCGGTAAATCCTTGTATGTCCTACTGGATGGAAGTCCGGGAACAAATAAAACTGTCTGTGGTGTGTCCCCCCCTCCAACCAACCCTGTGCTTTTCCCCAAAGCATCACTCCCTCCCCGCCTTGGCAGAACTGAAAACAAGGTTCAGATTTACATTTTAAAAGGGGAAAATTTTAATATGAAAGCCAGAGCCTATAAATAAATAACTTGTAGCAATATTCATGCCATTCCCTCAGTTGAGTTTTACCCAGAGATTTGTGACATTTAGAAATCTAATGAAAACCAGCAATGTTATCCATTCAATAACTGTTTTTGCCCTCACACCGGCCTGTTAGATTCAAATGCTTTTGTGGGGATTTTTTTCTTTCTTTTTTTTTTTTGAGTTTTAAAGCCAGCCTCTGATTGAGAATCATGTGCTCTGCCAGTGTCTGATCTGGGAGTATAGGAGATTTTTCCATTCGGATCACAGTGGGTTGGGGGAAGTACCCTAATTATTACACTAGATTCTTCTTTTTTTTCAGAAAAGAGTTTTTTTTTTTTTTTTAATCTTTTCCCCGTGATAGTGTTTCTTTCCTAATTTGGGTTTAGGTTGTTCATAGATCCCTTCCCACCTCAACGTGGTTTTTAAATCCAGATAGATTTAGCTCCCGTGCTTCCTTTTATTATATTATTTTTCAAGAACCAAGTCAGGCTGTGTTCTTTTGGTGGCACAATGGTTAAGAGGTCAGCTGCTAACTAAAAGGTCGGCGGTTCGAATCCACCAGCCACTCTTTTGGAAACCCTACGGGGCAGTTCTACTCTGTCTTATAGGATCATGACGAGTTGGAATCAACTCAGTGGCAATGGTTTTTGTGTGTGTGTGTTCTTTTGGGTATAACTCCAGAACCATTTCTCTTTTTGATTAATCCTAGGCAACTTGACTTTTGCTAAAATGAGTGAATTAGTTCTAGCAGACACCTATCCAGTGTGTTGGATGTCTTTGGGGAATTTTTAGATGTTATTGTTTTTTAAATGTTTTTAGGATCCCCCACCCTCCTGTGTTGTGTTTAGTTATGAAGAAGAAATACCATACAGTTACCTATTGCTGGAAGATACTTAACGCTTAATTTGCAGGCTATGATTGTTTTTCAATTATGATGATGGTCCCATCTTTTCTCCCAGCCATGCATCACAATTAGGTGCAGGTACCACTGGAAGAGAAGCCCTTGCCTAAGTAAGAACACATGAGATCTCGTTTATTCAGAGCATTGCACATTGAAATACACGGTAGGACATTTCAGAAACGCTAGCTCTGTTTGTTACATTTCGGGAGGGACAGTTAAAGTTCAGCTCAAAGTATAAGGAACTTCTGAATTGCCGGAGAAGTTGCAAAAACAGCTGGATTATAAGCCTGAGAAATGAGTGATTAATAATTAGGTGGTTCATCATGATTTCTTTCTTAAAATATTGCATTGACTACTGTTTTTCCACTTTCCCCCAGATTGACCCCAAAGTTGCATTTCCTCGCCGAGCACAACCCAAGGTAAGTAGGAGAGGCAACAATAGGATTTTAGCACTCAGAGATGGTTGCCAAGGATTTCAAGTTTCAAACAGGGGCTTGGCAGTGAACCGTTTAAACCTGGTGCACGCTGTTCCTTCAGGATATCAGCATGTGGCTGTGGAAGTCCAGGCGACCGGCTTTCTGAGATAACTGTGTGTCTCCGAGTTAGCTATCCCGAGGTGGGTTCTGGGCATCGACTGGGGGCTGGGACACGTCTCTTCCTTAGTGGGAGGACATAGCTCTGTTGGTGTGATATTTATGCAAGCGCTTATATTTCTTTTCTGAGCATTGCCGAGATCGTATTAGGAAAAGTTGAATATTTTCTTTGTGACTTTTTTTGGAGGGTACTCTTTTGAGGCCTTACAACTTGGAGTTTATGGACAGGAGTTAAGTTTAAGTAAGCAACTTGTCCTTTCTTGGAAAAAACAACATTGTAGGCCTGTAAACCCCTAAATCTGAGAGAGGATACAGTGGCTGTCTTGGTTTCAGGTTGGTTGGATAAATCTGGGCACACTTGAAACCAACTGTGCTTATTTGTACAAGTGCTGATTCCTGGGTGGATAAGTTTTTGAAAATGTTGTAACCTTGCAGGAGTGGTACTACAAGACTTGCTTAAAGCGTTAAGATAGGTCTTCACTTTTTTAGAAGTGTGTAACTAACACAGTTTTCTCTGAGCTTGCCTGATGTCGATGTAAGAACACAGCCACACCTAGCCTAAGGTTAAATGTAAAGGGCTATGGTTTATGTGTTAAATTTACATTTTTTAAATTATACTTTCTTTTTCCCTATATAACATTTAGGAGCCCTGGTGGAACAGTGGTTAAGAGCTTGGCTGCTAACCAAAAGGTCAGCAGTTCAAATCCATCAGCTGCTCCTTGGAAACCCTCTACTCTGTCCTATAGGGTCACTATGAGTCGGAATCTACTTGATGGCAATGAGTTTGTTTTTTTTTTAATGTAACATTGAAGAGACACTTTTTCTGCATCTTGTGGTATTGGCCCTATTTTAGTGAAACGGGAAAAGTTGAAACTTCTGACTGGGTCATAAAGGAAAAAGGCTTGTGGCTTTAAGAAATTGTTTCTTTAAGCACAGTCTCTCAGAAGTGGAACCTGTCAGTAGCATAAAAGGAGGACTGGTTTTGTACATTAATAAAGAAAAAGTTGGCTGTTGTGGATAATATTTTGAGAATTTCAGGTCTGTAGCCTGCCATGTCTAGTACGTGTATTTGGTACTAGTACTATCCCGATTTTATAGATGAGTAGACTGAGGCACAAATGGGCTGAGAAGTCGTCTGCAGCCTGGCTCTAGAACTGGATCCTTTCCTGGTGTGCTATCCTGTGGGAGTATCACTCTGTTATGGAAGAGGAGACGGGCTCAGAGACATCAGCAGAGGTCTGTCTCCAGTCCCTTCCTTCCTTCATTCCTTTCTCCCTGCCAAAGAAATACAAATCTCCAAGTAAATGTAGTGAGCTATTTTAAGGCATTTTTCTAATGTTTAAAGGAAATAATAGGAATTAATGAACCAAAGAAGTTAAGATTATTTCTGCATTTAGCATAAACTTCGGGACTGTCTTGACTGTTTAAATGTTGCTTTCCAAACTGTGTGTGATCCTTCACATAGCAGAAGGCTTCTGAGAACCAGCAGTATTTGCCAGATTTGGTGGAATTGCTCTTTCTTCTATAAGTATGAATCTTTAAATTTCCAGGTTGGTCATTTGATCTCCCACAACTAGGGTCAGATTACCCTAAAGGGAAATTGGAAGAATCCCTGATTTGGTCAAACCATGGATGACTCCTTTTTCTTTTCCCCCTTGCTATTCCTTAGCAACCCCCCACCCCCATTTTAAAGCAGGAAAACAATATTTCACTTTAATACCCTGTGGCATTTGGTTTTTCAGTGATGCATTCAACTTGAAAATGGGACAGAATGTTTCTCAAACTTCTCAAAATGTGTCCCCCCACCTGCCCTGTAGCCGTGAGTCTGGTTTGTCTATAGGTGCATTGTCTGACTCTTGATTGTGAGTTACGTTAAACCAGTCAGGGAAGGGCATCTTTCCCTGAAGTTCTAGGGATTTAATAACACTATCTTATTTTTAATGACACTTCACTTTACAAAGGAGTTTTCCATCCATTGTCTTCATCTGAATCCTTGCTTTGCTGCATCTGATTGCCTTTTCTGAGCAGATTTACTTCTCTCAGTCTCAGTTTCCTCATCTGCAAAATGGGGATGATGATAGTAGCTCCTTCTGGGGATTATTGTGAAGAATAAGAGATCCTGGTACCTGGTGAGGACCTCGTAACTCTTCTTCCTCAATATTATTATTGTTGGTTTAATCATCATTGTTATTGTTGTTAGCAAATCTGACAGCCTAAGTTTAGATCCAGCTTCACCTGTGTGAATATGAACAAACTGTTTAATGTCCCAGAACTTTGGTTCCCATCTCTTAGCATTTTTCTGTGGATTAAATAGATTAACAAAGATAATAATATGCTTAATAAATACCATATGAGTGTTCCCCGGCATTTTTAGTGGTATTTTTGTTAGGTTCTTACGCCAGTCCTGTGAGAGGTCAAGGAGTAATGAATGAAACTAAATGAATTTATGTGCCAGGCATGGTTTGAAGGGCTTTATTTGTGTTAGGTACTACTACTATCCCCATTTTATAGATGAGAAAACTGAGATGCAAATAGGTTGGGAAGTGGTCCATGACACCCCTCCACCTGGCTCTGGAACTGGACCTTTTACAGGCATACTATCCTGTGGGGGTGTCACTCTGTTGTGGAGAGGACATAGACTCAGAAAGGTCAGCAGGCTGTGAGGAACAGAACCACAGCCAGACTCTCAGGACTGTTAAGTTCCATGTTATTTGGGCTGGTGATTCACCCTCCTCCTATGATATCATCCCATTGTGTGAGACTGTCTTGTAGTATCTCTCCATCTGACCCCTCAGGGCATCCTTTCAGATAGTTCTGGGGTTACTCAACCCCAGTGAGGCAACCTGGTAATTGATGAGGTGTGTGGTGGTTGGGAGTTGGGCAGGGTGGAGAGGAAGTGCCCTCTCTGTCTATGGTTATTCTCCAGGAGGTTTTTAGCCTGGCCCCGGGATTTCAGACTGAAGTTAGTGTTGGGGGTCAAAAACAGGCTGGCAGGAGTGTAGACTTTTCAGTCAAGCCCTTTTTTTTTTTTACTATTCTGTCCGTCCAAGAAAACTTGCCTGTGTACGTGTTAGGATCCCAGTGGCAGGGGGAACCGTGCCTGTCCTCAAGGACTTGGTGAGGAGCCTGTAGATGATATGTCAGCGTGCATTTCAGCTGAAATTCATTTCTCCGCTTTCTTGGCTGTCCCTCCTTGCTAACACTTGCCAGAGAAATATTCCGTGGAGGTGTTAAAACAAGAGGAGTGGACAGAAACTGTAAATACGAAAGAAAATCTGCAGTGGTGAAGAACAGATTTCATATTGGTTCTGTCATAATATTCCTTAATGGATCATATAAATAAAAATCTGTTTTGACCAGAATTTTAATGAGCGACCGAGGGAAGGGTTTTGAATCCTGAAGTTCATTTATCCGCCTTTGCAATGTAAATGCTCACATCTCAAGTGTAGTACAGTGGGGTTTTATTAACTAGTTGAGGAGTGACTCTTTGGAGGCTAAACGATAAAACAACCCATTGCCCTCGAGTCGATTCCAACTCATAGCGACCCTGTAGGAAAGAGTAGAACTGCCCCGTAGGGTTTTAGTACTGCCCCGTAGGGTTTCTGAGGAGTGGCTGGTGAATTCGAACTGCTGACCTTTTGGTTAGCAGCCAAACGCTTAACTATTGTACCACCAGGGGTGGCTACTTTTGGAGACTAGTGGGCATTCACTAGTGAAGTACATTTTGATCAGGAGACTAGGTCCATTTCGTATCTTTCTATTTCTCCTGATGATTATTTCATTCTGTGAAAGATGTAAAAGTTTCCGCCCCTGTCTTTTTAAAAATTAAAATGGCTGTGCTACTCTAAAAAAGATGACTTAATTTGAAGCCATTGGAGAGGGGAAGATGATAGAGGTCAATCATGTCATGTCATTTCTTTGGTCCCTTTGGGCAGAAACAGCTGCTTGGAAGGGTTTTGCTCAAGCTTGTGGGTCTTTTTCTTGAGTGGAGAAGCTGAGAGACTCCCTAGTGCCACGCGGCAAGAGCGAAGTCTGGATGTAACTCAACATGTCTTTCCTAATTATCCGTATGTATTATACAGACTTGCCCACTTCCCCAAGTTTCCGTTTTCCTCTGCAAGCCTTAGAGACCAGACCAAGGGAGATTTCATTCCTTTAACCTAACTCCAGCTACCTTCAGCTGAAGCTGGGTAGTCATGGGCAAGTCACCTAAGCCCTTTCAAACCCCAGTTTCCTCTTCTATAAAATGGGTATGATAATAGTACCCACCTCATGGAGTTGTTTTGAAGCTGAATGCAAAATTCTTTGCCAAGAGCCTGGCACAAGGTAAAAGACAAACAGACAAATAGAAAACCACTTGAGACCAGTTGCCAATAAGTTGATTCTGACTCATGGAGACCTGATGTGTACAGAGTAGAACTGCTTCATGGAATTTTCATGGCTATAACTTTCAGAAGCAGATCACCAGGCCTTTCTTCCAAGGCACTTTTGGGTGGGTTTGAACCGCCAACCTTTGGGTTAGTAGCTGAGTGCTTAACTGTTTGCACCACCCAGGGACAGCCTCTAGCAAATGTCTGCTGCTATTTTTTTTTTTAATAATAATATTTTCTTGTGTCGGTGAAGGTTTACACAGCAGTTTAGGTTCCCATTCAACAGTTTCTATACAAGTTGTTCAGTGACATTGGTTACATTCTTCACAATACGTGATCATTCTCATTGTTTCCATTCTGGTTGTTCTGTTTGCATTAATCTAGTTTCCCTGCCCCCTTACATTCTCATCTTTGTTTTAAAGTAACTGTTGAACATTTGGTCTCATATAGGTGATTTTCTAAAGGAGCACAGCATGCTGGTATTATTTTTATAGAATAAAGACCTAAGAAAAATCTGGATTAGAAGGTAAACTCCTTGATGGCAGGGAGCTGCTGCTGATAGGCGTTTCATAACTTCAAATTAAGGAATTAAATCCAGTCTGCTCTTTCACCTCTGAGACAGCTGGATCCAATGAAGTCTTGTCGGATTGCCCCAGGCCACACAATTAAGTTGTGGCCGGTTTGAGCGAGAAGCCAGGTTTTCTTGTTCCCAACTTGCTCTCTGTGACATGGCTCCAAGGCCCTGGAAGGTTCTCTGCTAAGCATGCCTCCTGGAGGGAGGGTGCAGTGGCAGCTTGAGCTTTTTACACGAGTACCTCCTGTTCTGGGGGAGTGGTTTCTTGGCAGCTTCTCAAGGGCGAGGGGTGAGCTTTCGGCATCTGGCCTTGCCTTGCCGCCGTGGGTCCAGTCACTCGAGTGTCCTGCCATCTTGGACGATCTGCAGCTGTCATCTCGGCAGCCACGGCTAACAAACCTGCCGGTGGGTTTCTCGTTCTCACAAGGATGTGGTGGTGTGTCTGCAGCCCCTTTCAGCAGCAGCAAGGAACTTGGAGGATTAGCGGCTTAGCTTCTTTCTTGTTGGTGAGTGCCACTCCTCCTGCTCTTGGAGTCAGCAGCAGGTGTCCGCTCATGGGGGAGGGGCCCCTCGTCCTACAAATGTCCTTTTGTGGATTTAGCCTTTCCTCACATGTTTCCATTTCAGTGAGAGGGCAGCCTACTAAGATGCTGTGCTCCCGTGTTCTATGTTGAGTATTTTGTAGGAGGAGGAAGACACACTCCGAGGAGCCAGCTGCCCACCTTGGTTGCCCCGAGGCAGCATCCATTCTTGGTGTCCTATTTCGTGTTTTTAGACCCGAGCCTTCTCCGGCCGAAAGCCCCCAGAACACACAAAGGAGATGTAGTTTATCATCTCTCTCCTCTCATCTGATCTGGTGTGTTCCTTCAACGAACAAAAAAGAACCAAACCTGTTGCTGTCGAGGTGATTCCGACTTATAGTGTAGAACTGCTCCATAGGGCTTTCTTGACTGTAATCTTTACAGAAGCAGATCCCCAGGCCTTTCTTCTGTGGCGCCGCTGGGTGGGTTCAAACTGCCCACCTTCAGGTTAGCAGCCGATCGCAGACTGCTCGGGCTACTCAGTGACCTTGTTCATTCAACAAGAGTTCGTTTAATAGATACTATTTGCTGGCTGTGTGTGCATACCCTCTTTTGCGGGGAGGGATTCAGGAAACCCTCTGTGACTTCTTGATGCCTGCTGAACAAAGTCTGAACTTCTTATCCTGGTAGTTAAAAGTCCTTCAAGAACTGTATTTGGGCAGGGGGAGGGGGGAGGGTATTTTTCTAGCTTATCTCCTACTCTGCTACCTTTTGTTGCCTTAAAGCTGAGCTTTCGCCCTTCCCTGAACCGCCTGCCATCCCCAGCTCTGTACTGTCCTTCTCTTCTCTGCTATTCAACTCAGACCCCTCTGCCAAAGACCAGCTTAACCAGTACCTTTTCCATGAAGCTGTCCTTGCTCCCTCTTGAAAATACTGCTACTTTCTCTGAATTTCCACAGGATTTTGCCTTCTCTCTGATTATGGCTCAATAATAATACTAGCAAAAATTCACTGGGCAAATAGATCTGTTAGGCATTGTGCAAAGCACTCACTCATTAACTCGCTAAATGTTATTGAGCAAGAGTACCTACTGCATGCCGGGCACTGTGTGAGGCTCTGGGGATAGTGTAGAGGGTAAGATAAAGTCCCTGCCCTCAGGGAGCTTTCACTCTAGGGGCCCAAATAAGCAGTGAGCAAATAGCCAAATAGGTAACATGCTATCAGGTATGAAAACCAAAGCAGGGTAAGAATGATGATTGAGGTGAGGATGGACCATATTTTTTAATACCTCCAGCTGCTGCTTATAGTAGTTCAGTAATTACTTACTGAGTTTCTTCTCAGTACTGGAGACTCTGTTAGGCACTTAATTCTGAGGTTTGTGGTTATTTAGCTTCATGCCTTATTGCCCCCACCGGATGATAAACTCAGAGGGCACAAGCATATAATTCTAATTAAAAAAAAGCAAAACCCATAGCTCTTAATCCTGCACTTTTATATGTTCTACAACTCTATGATTATTTTTAGATAGACAAAATGGAAAATGACAAGGAGACAGAGGCCTTGTCTTCAGGGATCTGACCTCCAGGTTGAAAGGACGGGGGCCAGCTGTGACACGGGAGAGGATGGGATAAGCACACTAAGAGAGGTAGAGACGGCATTTACAGGAAGGAAGAACTAAGAGCCTGTTGGAGGAGGTGGTCTTTGCCACAGTTCCTGAAGAACAGGTAGGAAGGAGGCAGCAGTGCGGCGTGAGACTAGGAAGGGCAGGCTGTGCAGCAGAAGCAAGGGGGGTGTGCTGGAGAGTGGTCTGGGATGAGGCCTGGAAGGTGGCGGGGGAGGGGGGCGGGTTGTTGGAAGGCCTTGAATGTCAGGCAAAGCAAATGCGCTCGTGCTTCATGCGTGCTGGGGAAGCTGTTGGGTGTGTGTGCAGAATCATGGGCGACCCTTTGCTCCATAAGGATGTGTTCTCTTTAGGACCAGTGTAGATGCTGGGGTCACTGATAGAACTGGGGCTGATGCGGTTTCATGGAGAACTTCCATACTGGACCTGTGGTTTACACTTAATTTATATTGTGTTCTCCCTGGCTATAGACCTTTCTTTTGGAGCGATGTTCTTGTTGCCAGGTAGCACCCCTGATTTTTCGGGGTATGGTAGCTTAAAAGGAGTGCTGTCATCCTCTTATCTCCACC
This sequence comes from Elephas maximus indicus, assembly GCF_024166365.1. Classification (NCBI taxonomy): domain Eukaryota; kingdom Metazoa; phylum Chordata; class Mammalia; order Proboscidea; family Elephantidae; genus Elephas; species Elephas maximus. The sequence goes on along the minus strand of NC_064837.1, from coordinate 36,810,772 downwards.
TTCTACTTTCCCCTCTTCTTCCTTAACAAGAAATCACGATGTAGGTAAAATTTCAAAGCTTCGCACCTTGTCCTTGTCTAAGCCTTGATCTTGACCTCACCATGCGTTGTTGTTGTTGTTAGGTGCTGTTGAGCTGGTTCTGACTCAGTAGTGATGCTGTGTACAACAGGATGAAACACTGCCTAGTCCTGGGCCATTCTCACAGTCATTGCTGTGTTTGAGCCCATTGTTGCAGCCACTGTGTTAATCATCTTGTTGAGGGTCTTCCTCATTTTTGCTGACCCTCTACTTTACTAAGCATGATGTCGTTCTCCAGGGACTAGTCTGTTCTGATAACATGTTCAAAGTATGTGAGATGAAGTCTTGTCATCCTGGCTTCTAAGGAGCGTTCTGGTTGTACTTCTTGCAAGATGAATTTGTTCGTTCTTTTGGCAATTCACGATATATTCTGTATTCTTCATCAGTACCATGATTCAGAGGCATCAATTCTTCTTCAGTGTTCCTTATTCATCCTCCAGCTTACATGTGCATATGAAGTGATGGAAAGTACCGTGGCTTGGGTCAGGCACACCTTAGTCCTCAGAGTGACATCTTTGGTTTTTAACACTTTAAAGAGGTCTTCCTTGCAACAGATTTGCTCAATGCAATATGTTGTTTGATTCGTCTTGATCTGGAAATCACAAATTGCTTGTATGACGTCAGAGAGTGGCCTGATCTCTGACTTCATGGATTGCGTGTGCTTGGGGTTGCTTTTGGCTGAGTGGCTGCCTGGTGTGAGGAACACATTTTGGACTCATGACCTCTCCTTCCCATGTGGCTTGAGCAGTGAGCAAGTGTGCTCTTGGGGCTGAGCACCCCATGGTATGCTGAAGCAGCAGTTTGAGATGGTTGGTACAGCCTGGGATAGTTACCTTCTGGGCCTCCCCTCTTGGGAGGGGAGATAGCACCAAGCTCCCAACTATCTGGGTTATTCTCAGGGTGAGTGCCTGTATATTCTACTTCTTTATTTTAGTTCCAAGATTTTGAATAATCAAAAAGAAAAACCCTCACTCAAAATAATGGCTGTCGCTTCTTACAGGTTAGTATGTTACAGGCAGGGTACTAAGCCTCTATATACTTTATCTCCTTTATTTAATCCTTACAACAATCCTTTCCAGTAGTTGGTATTATCTCCATTTGACAGATAAATGAACTGAGGCTCAGAGAGGGTAAGCGACATTCTTAGGGCCACAGAACTAGTAAAGGTCAGGGCTGGCCTTTGTGCCAAAGTCTGTCTGAACCCCAAGGCTTTGCTCCCTTAACTACTAAGTCCCCGCTGCATCTACCATGAGTGGGTAGATCTTAGGCTCTTTTGCTTTGCCTGGCCTCTAAAATGTTCAGGCTAAAGAAAAGGATTTGCTGTAGTCTGGCCAGGAAGTTTCAAGTTCTCTTTGACTATTTTCTGAGAGGCTGTTTAGCATAGTTAAGTGCCACTTGCCAGCTATGGAATTTTGGACACTTCATATAGCAGTTTTGAGCCTCCATTTCTTCATCTGTAAAATGGGGATATTGTAGAAGTCTTACGGGGACTAAATGAGTTAATGTGTCTGCAGTGCCTAGAGCCATACATGTACGTAGTGGGTGCAATGTAAGCATTTACTTATCTGTTACTGTCCCCAAGGATGGCACTCCTCAGATAACAAGATGACCTTATCTAGCAGCTTGTGGTTGATTGACACTGTTGCCCCGTTCTAGGGATGGTAGATGGAGCAGCAAATTGAGATGTGGAAAATTCTGTGTCACTGGCTTGGCCTGCTTTTAGGGTCCTGGCTCTCGAGGGGGAGATAGCATGCACCCTTTATCTTGAGGATGCTTGGTGGGCATTAGAAATTTATTTCTTTTTTCTGTATCTGATGTCTGTATTTTTGCTTCCTCTAAGAGTGAAGTCCTGGGGAGCAGCTCGGGAACAGCTAAGACCCTGCTGAGTGAGAGGTCTCCAGTGAGCCTTCTTTTTCCCTGTCCTGGTCTTTATCTGCCTGGGGGTAGTTCCGCCAGTGACTGATCTGAAACCATCACATTCATTTATTTGTCACTGGCTGTGACAGGCAAGTTAATGCTAATGGATTCTTTTTTTAGCCTGTTGTCTGGGACGAGTTTCTCCCAAATGTCCTGAAATCTCAGGCATTAGGGGAATGTGTAACTTTTATGGCAGGGGAGGCTTTAAAAGATAAATGGGGTTTTGTGTGCAGGGGCCTTACATTTAGTTCGGGGGCAGCCAAGGAGGGGATGTTGGCAAGCACAGAATCGTCTTTTTAAGAAATCCATTCAGAGCTCTAAATTGCTGTTTCTGCTTCAATTATGTGACAATTTCAAGGGTTTAGAAAAATCTAATAAAATGGTCTTGATGATGCAGGTTGGGGAGAGAGCACCTCAGAAGATCCAGGAGAATAAATTCCTTGAGGGTCAAGAGATTCTCTTTCCTGCCACCTCTGGCCTCCTTTTGTCTGGGTTTTTACATTTTTATTGTTTTGAAGGGCAGAAAGCGGTGTAGGAATGTATTCAGGGCTTCATTTATATCCTCCTCTGAAATGAATTACTCGATTTGGGCAATTGCAAATAGACAGGCCACCGCAGTCCACTAGCTTTTTTTTTTTTTTAAGCTGACATATTGTAAACGACTTTCAGAGCACGATTTGTGGGTGTAGAGATTCTGAATAAAGCGCCAAAGAGAAGAAACAGGAGGCGGGGAAAGAGTGAGGAGAGAGGCCCTATAAAAGTTTTTTCTTTTTGCTGAAAGCTTTTGATAGCTTCCCAAAGAACAGAAGTTTACAATGGGAGCCAGCCCTGGATGGCCTACGGGAACTGAGTGCAGAAAGACCTACTGTAGCAAAACGTGATGCTGAGTGACATTAATGAGGTGACCGCTCGGGTGGGAGCGAGGCAAGGAGCTAGCAGAGGAGCGGTTCCCATGACTCGGTTTCAGCTGAGTCTGTTTCCTTCTGCGTGGCTGCGTGGGCTCCTGCCTGTGTTTATGCAGGCACGTGTTTTGTTTCTTAAGTCTTCCGGGGAAAGTTTTAACATGAAACCCTGCTCGTTTGCAGCGATATTCTCCACCATAGAGAGGCCACGTGTGGCAAGTTCTGTCATTTATTCTTATCTGCTGAAAAGTAAAGTTTTAAACTGGGAGGCATTTTGTTTTACCTTCTGGGTACCTGCTGGAGCTTGGGTGGGTAGCATGTGATGCTGCCTTGACAGAGCCTGGCTCATTTGGAACACCAAAGCCGAGAGTGTGCAAAGTCACTGTTCTTGTCTCTGAAATCCGTTCTAGAGAGGGGGGAGAGAAAACTTGGTGGTGTAGTTTTGTTTTCTTTTTGCTTCAAAAAGATCCTGGACCGAGTACTTCATTTTGGTGATATACGTGGAACATTGCAACAACTGCTTCTTTAATATTTTAGCGCCGTGGAGAGTTTTCTGTATTTCCGTGTTGCTCTTGTGCAAGAATCTCCAGGTACTCAAATAAAGCTGCAACATTTCGGGCAGATGACCTGGTAAAGAGGTGGGAAACCTGGGTGTTGCAGATCTACCGTGGAGGATCTTGGGAGTGCTTGGCTCTGTTGTCAACCTGTGTCTGAAATGAAGCCGGCATCTTCCATCTCATTCCTCCTTGTGGCATTGGAGCAGGCATTCTAAGTAGTAACAGACAAGTGTTTGAAAAACTGCTCTAAGGTCTTAAGAAAAGAAGCTAGATGGGACCTGGGGTGGAGTGGGGTAGATGGGAAGTGGTGTGTATAGATGTTAATCCCCTTCAACTCAGTTCCCTTTAGGATACGACCAAAAACCAGTTGCCATCGAGTCGATTTCGACTCATGGTGACCCCCCGTGTGTCAGAGTAGAACTGTGCTGCATAGGATTTTTAATGACTGGTTTCTCGCAAGTAGATTGCCAGGCCTTTCTTCTGAGGTACTGCTGGGTGGAACATGAACCTCCAGCCTTTTGGCTAGTAGCCGAGTGCATTAACCGTTTGTACTGTCCAGGTACTCCTCCCTTTGGGATCACTCTCAAATATGTCATATTTGTAGCTAAAGGCAAACAATAAAGAAAATAATTTTTAAACTTCCACGTATCAACAACCAGTAGGTTCACCTTCGCTTTTACCTGGGGAAAAGAGGATCATACCTAGGAAAAAACTGGAATGTGATTCTCTACAAGACTGGTAAATGTATACATTTCCTCTTCTGTTTTCAAAGCAGATAATTGGTTTTAGTAAGAACTTTTGACTTGATTAGGGGGCCCTTAGGAAATTAAAGTGTGTTTGAATTTCACAAGTATAATTTTAATTATACAAATTTTGCATTTTTCACTAGGGAGCCAGGTTCAGAACTTGTTTTTCTGTACTAATAGGGGTAGTAAAGCTGATTATGGCAGAATGCCTTACTTAAATAGCTATGAAAATAAAAATCCACGGGTTCGTTTATTGTTTTCTTCTGCGGTACACCATATTCACGTTAACATTTATACACATCCTAGATCCTTGTTAAAAATGATTTTCACTGAGTCTACACAACTATAGAACTGACTGACATAGTGGTTGGTAGCAGGGGCCTCATTATGAATTTTTCTGCTGCACTTGCTGAAAGAATTCAATTAAAGTTCTTTGGAGCCCAAGTCCTGCCTGGGCGGCTGGTATTTGGCACGCTGCCACGTTAGCATGTTGTGATTGCCTTTATCGCCGAATCATCCTGTTTGCTCAAAGCCTGTGAGTTCACAGCGTTAGGTCTCATAGCTGCCCCTCTTCAGCATGACCCCAGTGGATTAGAATAGAAGGTGGTTTGGAAACATTCACCTGAGTTCTTCACCAGGCTGCAAAGAGGTGATGGAATGAGAATGGTCAGATGCCCTGGGCATTCCGGGAGAAGGACTGATGGTGTTAATGGGGAATGACCACTTTCCAGAGCTATCCAGAGCCCCCCAGTGTCGGGGAAGTGCTTTGTCGGGTTGAACTCAAGGATCCTCAAACATCCCCCTGTGCAGGGCCTTGAAAAAACTGCCTGGAGACTGGCACCTTGGGCAGCTGTGCTCTTGACTCAAAAACATACTGACAGGGCAGCTTGAACAGAACAGTTGTTCAGAGTAGAGACATCATAAGGAGCCCTGGTGGTGCAATGGTTAAGTGATTGGCTGCTAACCGAAGGGTTGATGGTTTGAACCCACTCAGTGGCTCCACAGGAAGAGGACCTGGCGATCTACTCCCATAAAGATGACAGCCTAGAAAACCCTATAGGGCAGTTCTACTCTGTCACATGGGGCCGCTATTAATTGGAATTGACTTGACAGCACCTAACAACAGCAGACAAATAATGAAACCGGCTTGCTAATAACTTGGTGTCATGCAGATCGGAGTCTGATAATACAGGCTAATGGAGCTCCAAGTAGATCCCCTCCCACCCCAAATATTAATCACTTTATTATCATTATTACTTTCTATGAAGGTGGTGTAGCTTAGTGTTTAAGAGTGTGAATTCTGAAACCAGCCTCTCTGAGTGTGTGTCCTTGCTTTGCCACTTACCACCTGTGTGACCTTGAGCCAATTATCCAAATATTCTGAGCTTTTAATTTTGTCCTCGGTGAAATGGAGAATATAATAATGCCTCCTTCATGGAGTTGTTGTGAGCATTACATGAGTTACTATATAAAGTGCTTAGAACTGTGTTTGGCTCAGAGTCAGTGCTGTGGATGTGTGCATTATCGTGGTATTGCTAGAATACCATGACAAGTTTGGTAGAATGACGATTGTCTGCCTTGCTTAGTAGTAGGAGAATTGTTGTGTGGCAGCCTGCTGTTGTATGTATTTTTTTGTTTTGTGATATTTGATAAATACAAAAGAATACATTTGTGTGTGTGTGTGTGTGGTGTGTGTATGTATGACTTCAGAAGAATCGCAGTGTAATTTGGATTCAGAAGTGAGCTCTGGTGCTGTTACAAATGAAGCATGTGGTTTGATGGAGGGAGAACAGGCTTTGGAGTTACAGGGACCTGGTTTGCATCTTGGCGCTGTCACTAACTGTGTGACTTTCGAAAGGTGTCTTAACTTCTCTGAGCTTCAATTCTGCAGTTAAAAGAGGAAAGAGAGTTGTGGGGTTTAAATGAGGCAATATAAATGAAACACCTGTCAGCAGGTTGACACTGAGCAAATGTTAATTTCTTTCCCTTGAAAATGGAAAAGATACAAAGTATTCTCTTGTTGCTGGTGAGGAGGGTAGGTGGAGTTGGTAACTCCTTAGGGAGCAGAGTTGAGAAAGGCAGACCACAGGAGGGGTATCTTAATCCATCTGCAAAAGGGCTGTTTTATGGACTTCATTTCACAAAACCTGAATTTCCATGGGTGGGAAAATAATCTTATTTTGTCAGCAGCCTTAGGTAGTGTCCGCAAGCCTTTGTTCCTTTGACACTTGGTGGTCACTGAAGCACAGGACTAGGTGGTGGAAGAAGTTTGGGGGAACCCTTAGAAGGAAGGAGTCACTTCAGGGAAGTGAAAGATACCCAGCTAAGAGGGCAGTGGGAAGGAGGGAGGAAGTTGGGATGGAGGGTAAGTGTTACTTTCCCGTAGAACCGGTTGCTGGAATGATTTGGGTGACAGGGAGCAGTTCACATTACGTGAGTGAGAATACATTTGGCGGATCTCTGGGAGACAACCACAGTTCCCAGTTATCAGCTGGGGTAGATCCTGGACCCTCAGAGGTGGGCTGTCAGGGCGGGGAACGTGTTGGCAGCCTGAGTGTCCAGGTCTCCTTGCTCCTTTCCAAATGTCATCTCCTTTACTTCCTGTCTGCTGGGTGGAATTCACCAGGTGTTGCCAGGAACAGGGAACAAGATTATGATTATAAATGGATCCTGGGCCAGGGGATGGGGCGTATATGAATATTAATGCGGAGAGGTGGGGAGACGGTGCAAAAGGAAGGGAGAAAAGGGATGGCCGGGAGGAGAGAAATAGCAGTAGATTACATTGACTAATTATAGGGAAAAAGCCATATTTGCTGCTCCATTAAGTGATTGCTAGGTTATGAAGCAGTTTATTGTAATTAATGCAGAAACAGCAAACAAGTGTTGAGTTTGGAGTTGAGGGTCTCCAGGCACCCCTCCCTCCTTTGCTTCTCTGCTTTCACTATCCTCCTCCATTATCCTTAAGGGTAAAGAATCTTCAGAGAACATCCTCATCTGCAGGGCCACTTTAGGAGGATCTTTTACCAGTTTTCTGCAGGTTTAGTTTGACAAATAAAGGGGCTCTTATGCCCGATCTCTTCTAGAATCTTCTGTAGGGGTTTCCATGTTTTCGAAGGATGAGGGAGGAGACCCATGGAGCCCCATGCCATCATTGCTATTCTTGCCACAGTCATTTTAATTTCAGGGCATGGAAGTGGCAGGTTACGCATCCAAGTCCATTGAGCTCTGGGCCATGTGGAGGTGTGATTGCTTTCCTTGATGATTTCTTGTTCAAATCAGCGGTGCTCTTAATTTTCCAGATGAACTAAAAAGAAAATTGACGACTCCCCTCCTGCCCCCTGTCTCCATCCAGGGTTTTCTGAGCATGGCTCTGATTTGGAGGGTTAATATTAATTAGGAGTCAGTTTAGACCTCAGTTGCTTGATGAGGGAGCTTCAACTATTGTGACAAATGAGGCTGCTTTTTGCTCGTGCCTGCTTGTTGTGGAAATTTCTGGGTTTAAAAGCCACAGGGAAAAAGTATAGAGTTGAGGGGCTGACTCCTAAAGAAATACAAGAGATTCTCCTGGATCTGGAGGGAGGGACAAGACGAGAGGGTGTGGGTTCTGAGGAGGATTTCCTACCTCCTCTACTCACACCCTCTCACCGTTACTGTGGGTCCTTGATCAGCTTTCTGCCTCAGTTTCATTTTAAGTAAGTGAAGGCCATTTTTTTGGCTTCCTAAAGGAGGTATGACTCATTTCCTTTGTTTCCAAATTGGGTGACGCTTGAATTTCCCTGAGGCAAGTCCCTGTTCATGCCAGGTAACAGGGAGGCACTTCATTTTGTGCTGAGACTTTAGGTCCTTGCCTTCAATCTTCACCAGAGCTGACTCGGTCTTCTAGGGGAGGGTGGCGGGAAGGCTAAGGACAGGGCGTCAGTGGACTCCATTGTACAGTTAGGGGAAAGGACCGCTGGAGAGGAAGTGACTGCTTCCCTCAGGTTGGTCGTGTTAGGGATCTTTCTTTTTGACAGGGTGGCTTGGGGTGGGCAGGAGGGTGGCTGACCATGGGTGTGAGTGTTGCAGGCATAGCAGGAGAGACCTGGCTTCTGGTTCTTAGGTCAGTGCTGATTAGCTGAATGTGACCATGGGCAAGTCTCCTTGCGACTCCATGCCTCAGTTTCCCTGTATGTAGACTGAAGGAGAATAAGGGAGTATGTGGTAGGAAGCAGCAGAGCTTAGGGTTTAAGAGAATAGCCTTAGGAGTCAGGCAGTCTTAGGGTTTTATTCCTGGCCTTATAATTTCCTAGCTGCATGACCTTGGGAAGTTTACTTGATTTTGCTAGTCCTCAATTTCCTGATCTGTAAAATGGGAATAATAATAGTACCTTGGGAAGTTCACGTGACTTTGCTAGTCCTCAGTTTTCTGACCTATAAGACGGGGATAATGTAATAATACTTACCCTTTCAGGTTTCTTGTAAGGAGTACATGAGAATGCTTGTAAAATGCTTAGCACCATGCCTGGGAGGTGGTTAGCACTTTGTATATACCCAAACCCAGTGTCATCAAGTCAATTCCGACTTACAGCAACCCTGTAAGACGGTGTAGAGGCTGCTTTTACTGTTAACAATTACAAAGTGATTTGATCAAAGGTTAGAGAAACTTTAGCCAAGGCATGGACCAGAAGGAGCCACATCAAGGAAGAATTTGAGCTCCTCAGATTGGCTTTCTGATTTGGAAGGAACTTTCTACTGAGAGGGGTTTGATGTCAAGGAGGAGAGACCTGCCTGGAAAGTGTGGTCTGGAAGGTAGGCGTTGCAGTGCCTCGGGCTGCAAATGGGCATTGCAGTTGGAGAAGGTCTTGGCATTGCTAAGTGTGTACGCGTGGGCTTCCCTGTGACTCCCTCCGGGGAGGGGGTGGGGTGGGCCTGCCTGCCATCTCCAGCTGGGGCTGCAGCTGATCTCACATAGGACATCTTCATGTAAGTGGAGACCGGGGTCACCCTCTGCGTGGCAGCTTGACCAATTCACTACAGGAGAAGGGGAGGCTGGAGAAGGGGAAGACTGATAGCCCCGTGATGTAGAGACCCACATTAGTTTTTGGAAACCCACGTCTGGTACTGTCTGAAATTCAAAAGCCTTATTTGACTGAGGCAGAGCTGATCAAAGGCCATTTGCTATTTCAGAATGTTCTGACAAAGTTCTGTCTTTTTATTGCTTCCTCTCCCATTAACCCCCTCCTCCTCCTCTTGGTGAAGTGGCTTTAAGTCGCCCCAGCAGTCACGGGCCCCAGTAGCACCTGTTTGTCATGCTGTGTGCATGCAGCAGAAACTGGTTAACCAAGGCAGCTCCGTGTTCTCTTCGGTCACTGCCGATGTGGACCTGTGGATGTGAGCACTGTGTGGACAGCCAGCTCCTGGAAAGGGGCCACCAGCAGTTGCCATTAGCTATATCTCAGCTTCCTTTTCAGGGGCAGGCCTGACTGGGGGTTATAGATAGGAAATGTTTTAGGGGTTATCGTTGCTAGCATTATGGTTATTCCCTTGAACCCGTTGCCGTGGAGTCAATTCTGACTCATAGCGACCCTATAGTAAAGAGTAGAACTGCCCCCGTAGGCTTTTCAAGGAGTGGCTGGTGGATTTGAACTGCCAAGCTTTTGGTTAGCAGCCGAGCTCAACCATAGCGCCACTGTACTGTGACTATTCCCTTGAAGGGAAGGTGGAAGGCAACTTGCAGGAGAAGCAGAGAAAGGGGGATTGTGCAAATAAGCACCACAGGACATGCACTGGCCAAACAAAGTCCCTTGGGTACACCTTAAGCCCTGAGGAGACAAAGAGCCAGGCCCTGGACCTGCCCTCTGGCCACTTCCAGCCCTGAGGAGACAAAGAGCCAGGCCCTGGACCTGCCCTCTGGCCGCTTCCAGTCAGGCAGGGGAGACAGGTATATAAACAAGCAATCTACTAGAGCGTAGATAGTGGCTGTGCTTGGTCTACCAAAAACAAACAAACAAGACGAAACCCAAACCCACTGCTCTCTAGTCAATTTCGACTCATGATGACCCTATAGGACAGAGTAGAAATACCCCACACGGTTTCTAAGGCTGTAACCTTTACTGGAGCAGACTGTCACATCTTTCTCCTGTGAAGGGGCTGGTGGGTTGGAACTGCCGACCTTTCAATCAGCAGCCGAGTGCTAAACAACTGTACCGCCAGGGCTTGAAGGGACAACAAGAATGGGGTAGTCAGGACAGGCTTCACAGAGGAGACCTCTGTGAGCTGAATTTTGAGAGGGGAGAGAGATCGTTCAAGCCGATGAACTGTGGGAACAGTTAAGCTGCTTGACTTTTGGGGGGCATGCCACTTGTTTCTCATGGGCTGGTATGTAATGTGTACAGGAGGGTGGGGTGAAAGATTGACTCATTCACTGTGCAGCAAATGTCCAGAGCACCCATCCCGAGTGAGGCCCACAGCCAGGGACTGGGGCTGCAGCTGGGATGAGGCAGATCCAGGCCCTGTCCTAATGGGGTTTGCAGTCTGGCAGGGGCCATGCGCATTAAACAACTTAACCGTATGACTGTTTAATTCCAGTGATGATCTGTGCTGCAAAGACGTGTAGGGTGTTTACAGGGAATTTGACAGGGAACCTGGGCCTCCTGTACAGTTTTGGGAAGGCTTCCTGGAGAAATAACCTTGAAGCTGAGCTTGAAAGGTGACTATATGACTTAACTAGGAATGGGAAGTATCAGGGTACATTCCAAATGCCCAGAGAAGCCTGGGTGGCCAGCATGCAGAGAGCAAGGAGGAGCAAGTGAGAGGTGAGGCTGGGAAAGTGGGCAGGGGTTGGCCTGGGCTAGGGGTCAGAGTTTTATTCTTATCCTAAGAAGGTTAAGGAACCCACTTAAGGGGTTAAGAAGGGATGTGAAGTGATCAGTTGTGAGTTTGGAAAAGATCACTCTGGCAGTCTGTGTGGAAAATGGCTTGTGGGAGTCCTAGGCAGATGTGGGGAGATTGGTTAGGAAGTTGTTCAGCCATCCTTGTGAAGGAAGATGGCACCTTGGTTGAGTTCTTGTTGGTGGAGACTAATGGATGGAGTTGATAGATGTTTGAGAATTGGAACGGCAGCTTGATGGTTTGGTTAGCTGAGGGGAGTAAAAACCAAACCAAACCTGTGGCTGTTGAGTTGATTCCGACTCATAGCTTGCTGAAGGGAGTAGGAAGTGTTAAAGGTGAGAGGCAAGTGTGGCTGGTCATCTGTGTGGGCATAGGCTTCCCTCCTCTCCCTGGAGATTAGGGATGTGGGTGCATGCGGGAGATATAGGCAGGGCCTGATGTGTCTCACTTGAGGGTTTGAATTTAACCCTTTTGGTGGAGGATTGCCATACCTTTTGTGATGTGCCCCTACGGGTAAAAATTTTTTGAATGTGTTCTTGTGTACTTAATTTACAAATGACGTACACATACTAAAATAATGTGTACCTCATAGAGCACGTTGTTGTTGTCAGGTGCCATCAAGTCGGATCCAACTCTTAGCGACCCCACGCACAACAGAATTAAACACTGCCCGATCCTGTGCCATCCTCGAGAATTGTTGCTATGCTTGAGACCCTTTTTGAAGCCACTGTGTTTTCCATCTTGTTGAAGGTCTTCCTCTTTTTTGCTGACCCTTTGCTTTGCCAAGCATGATGTCCTCTCCAGGGACTGAACACAGAGCATAGGCAAATAATTAAAAATAAAAAAGGAAGAGAAAAAAAAAAAAGTTTGAGTTTTATTTTTCCCCAAATCCTGTTACAGGGTCACTATAAGTCGGAATTGACTCAAGGGCACACCACCACAACAGCTTTAGGCCATAGGGAGTCATTAATGAGTTTTGGGCTGGACAGGTGACCTGATCAGATGGATGTTCAAGGAAGAGCACTCTGCAATCCAGGAGCCAGGAGAACAGTGAGTTCTTCCCAGGCCAGGGGTCCATGGAGAGCCACTCTCACAGTCTGTCACTATGTGTGTCCTGGTGTGACCTGGTGTATCAGGGTTACGAGACTACAGTGTAATATCCCCCCAGAAGTGGTCTTGGCAGTGTCACAGGAGGTGTGTGGAGACTCATTGGTGTTTGATTTGCTAGTCTATGTATAGGAATCCCTGGGTGGCACAAACGATTAAGCACTTGACTACCAGCCAAAACACTGGCAGTTCAAACCCACCCGGAGGCGCCTTGTAAGACAGGCCTGGCAGTCTGCTTCCAAAAGGTCACAGCCCTGAAAACCCAATGGAGCAGTTATATTCTGCACACATGGGGTCACGTGGGATCACCATGAGTTGGAATGGACTCCTTGGTAACTAACAACAACAATGACAGGTCTGTGTATACTCATCACTGGGAGAATGTGATGTGGCTCACTCCGTTAGGGTCCAGTAGATGTCATAAGCACCAGCCTGAAGGCCACATTGCCCGTGAATAGCCATGTAGAGAGCACTGCCTGAGGGATACAGATTCCGGTTCTGCACCTCTACCACCTACTGTGCCATCACCAGCCGATTCTGAGCCCATCTGGCCCTCTCTTCCTCATTTGTCTGGTTGCTTGATAATAATACTTCCCTATCGTTGCTGTGGTTTTAAGCTGCCATCGAGTTGGCCCCAACTTATGGTGACCCCATGCACAGTGGAACAAACACTGCCTGGTTCTGTGCCTTGTCCATGGCTGGTTGCAGGTTGGACTGTTGTGACTCACACGGTTTTCATTGGCTGATTTTTGGAAGTAGATCACCAGGCCTTCCTTCCTAGTCCATTTCCATCTAGTAGCTCTGCTGAAACCTGTTCAGCATTGTAACAACACGTAAGCCTCCACTGATGGGTGGTGGGTGTGCATAAGGTGCGTCGGCAGGGAACTGAACCCAGGTCTCCTGCATGGAAGGTGAGAATTCTACCCCTGGCCCACCAGTATTTCCCTGCCCATCTCCAAAAGCTGTTGTGGGTTGGAATATGATGCAGTGTGAATTAGTTCTGTCTTCACAACCCAAATGTTCCTCTTACTCTCCAAATCCTTCCCAGCAAATTGCCATTGCTCTTCTCCCACTACTGCTGGGTTCTCTGAGGTGAGTTCCGTTCCAGCTCATTCCATTTCACTCTTCCTTCAAGCAGACTCCCAGCTAGGATCTTACTGTCCAGACAGTGCTTTAAAAGCCTTGTTTCCCAGTATGCTGTGTGTTGGTCTTCCCCTGAGTGCAGCCGCGCTCAGTGGAGGGATGTGAACCATTTTTACAAGTGCGAGGTGAGAAAATCAAAGGTGCACCCATTCTGCCTCAGTGAGGCCTTTTGTGTAAAAAGGGCCTTCTGGAGTAAAGCAGCCAGGTTGACTGACAACTACCACAGCTACCCAGTGACAGGCCCACTCTGTAGGATAATCCCGAGAAAATCAGGGCCAAGGGCAGACAAAAGAATCCACAGAAACGGGTGGTGGAGAAGCCCGAGTGAGATGAAAGAGCTCGAGGATGTACGTTCCAGTCAGGTCTTTGTGTAGAGCGAGGTTGAAGAGGCTGACTGAGGACATCAACATTTAAAATTTGTCCTTGCTTTGACTTCCCTTGAGACTTTATTTCCCTTGAGATCAAAGCAGGAGGACCAGCAGTTAACCCTCTTGGGCTCTGGGTTTCGATTGCGTTGGTGTTCCATTGCTATATGATTTGGGGTTTTGTGTTTTTGCTTGGGTGAATGGGGTTCCGTCCAAACAAAAAATGAGTGTGTGTGGTGGTCTTTTAGTCAGAGGACACCCTTAGAAACACCCAGGAAGGGCTTTGAGGGGACTAAAAAGCCAGTTGGGACGAGTCCCATATTTTTCAAGGATTCTGGGATATCAGGAGTCCGGAGGTTTCTATGCATTAGCCTCGCTGGTCCTCCAAGGATGCATCCTGAAAGCAGTTTAGTCTTGCACATGGAGACAAGGGACAGGCCTGAAGAATTCTTGCCCCCTGCTGCATAATAAATCTGATACTAAAATTAGTGCCGGCCTCCTGAGCCATAATTCTTGCTGAGATGGTAAAGAAGCGTGTGTGTGGCCGGCTTGTCTTTCAGGATTTTAGGATGTTGCTTTATGTCAGATAAGTGCCCAGGTCTGAAGTCAATTTTTTATGACAGCCCCCCCCCCCCACTGCCGTTTCCCTGCTTCTGCCCTCTCTCCTTTGTGGGTGGGAGGAGGTAAGGGGTGGGTAGAGGGGAAATATTTTCATTAGCCTTTTAGTTTTGCTTGCGTTTCTGTCACTGTAGGTAGATGTTCCTTGGGAATCCTTCTGAAGGTTTTATAATTATGTCTTTTACCTCAGCAACAAGATATCACTCACGCTTTCTGAAACATTTTACTTTTGCTAGTTGGAGAGGGAGAAGGGTGATGGTGAGACTTTTTTTTTCTTTCTTTAGGAAAATAAGGAATAGGCTTGCCTTCCTCATAGGGCGGTTGGGTGGTAAGCTAACAACTTTAATAATTGAGGAGGCATCTGGGTCTCAGTGAAAGGCAGCCCTCTGGCAGGGAAGATTTTGTTTTTAAAATAACGTGTTCACCTTTAACTGTAAACATCTGTGACTTGAGGTTGTATTTAATTTTAAATTGTCCATGTCCAACAACCCTCTGTTACTCTTTAAACAATAAAATGTTTTTAATCTTCCTGCAGCTGTGTTCTCTGTGTGGGGGCTTTACTTTTTTGGGGGGCAGCGAGAGCTTGTGTACCCTCCTCCCACCCTGCTTCTTTCCCCTTTCAAGCTCATGAAGACTTCTAGAAAGCACTGTTGCACTGGGGGGTGGAATCCCTAAACGTAAACTCTCCAGAGTGAGTGGCTGGGAAGTTTATGGGCAGAGGCCTCACCGAGTCAGTCAGTAATGGCAGCCCCAGGGGCTGAAGTGCTTCCTTTGTGGGCAGAACCCAGAAATCAGCTTGTATCACTGACCCTTTAAAAAGTAGCCTGCCTGTATCTTTTTCTCCCCACTGCCACCTGGCAACTTCAGTGGGGCTTGGTTTATCTGTTCTAATCAGAAACAGATTTTGGCTCCTGATCCATTATCGATGTGCTTGAGATGGATGGCAAGCTTATAAGCCACCTAAAGTGCATGTGAAAATACATTTTTTGGTATGAAAGGAGGAAAGAGAGAGAGAAAGGAAGATAGAAATACAGAAGGAGAGAGAGGGAGAAAGAAAAGAAAAAGAGGGATGAAATAGCCTTTTTCCAAATCCCCCAAAATCTCAAAACAACAGCACACAGCAAAACAACTCAATTCAGGCTCTGAAAAAGTGGCAAGGGAAAATTCAGCCCCAGAACCAGCAAAATTGGTGTTCAATCTGCAAATAACTGCCTACTGAAGGATATTAGATGGGTAAAAGGCACATGCGCCCTTCCCGGAAGTGCCATCTCTTGGAGGGGTGGTTCCCCCAAGCCTGGGGGTACATGCATCCCAGACTCCAAGCAGAGGGTGCAGGTCCGAGGGACGGGCTCCCATGGGGCATTCCTGTGGTACCCAGCAGGAATGTGTTGCTGGTTAGGATATCCTTGAGTTAGGAAATATGGACTGCTTTGTATTTGTAAACAATCTTTAAAGGAACCAGGTGCCAACAAAAATAGTCAACTTGAAGCAAATGAAAATATGTAGGGGAGGTTCTCAACAGGGAAGTCCATTGCCCTGATTTTGTAGATCAGCCCTCCTTGAGATTTATTTTCCTTTTTAATTTTAAAAAAGAGCCCGCTGAGTCAAGCAATGTCTGAGTTATTGGTTTCTTTTCATCCTTGTTGAATTTTTCTCTTTTTTGATTAAAGAGTCAACTGAGATGGCTGGTACTGACTGGGCCTCCTGCCCCAGCATGGTTGCCCTGGTTTCAGGGTGGCTCTCACCTCAGCTTTCCTTAAAGCTTGCCTTCATCCCTGGAAGCGTTTGTAGTTCTGCTGCTGGTCCCAGAACTTGACCAATGTGTCTCCCTCCTGTGTGCTCTATCTATGTATTTGAGAGGTGTATATGTGTGTTTTTCCCTGGACAAGTTTGTTCCCTACAGCTGGGCAGCTATAGCTGACTTTAAAATCTGGAAAATATTTTTCTAAGTGCCTGTTTGGGTTAAGGGTGGAAGAAGGAGGAGATGGTTGGATTGTAATCACACATAAAACACTCTGACCCCAATTAAAAAAAAAATTCATCGTGGTAAAATATCTACAACAAAGTTTGCCATTTTAGTCACTTTTAAGGGTACGATTCAGTGAGGTTAGTTATATTTCCCATGTTGTGCTACCATCACGACTCTCCATTTCTACACGTTTTACATTCCCCTCAAACAGAACTCAGTACCCCTTCAGCAGTAACTCCCCATTCCCCCCTACCCCAGCCCCTGGCAGTCACTAATAAACTTTGGTCACTATGTATTTGCCTGTTCTGGATAATACATACATGGGATCATACAATATTTATTCTTTTGTTCCTGACATATCGTTCAGCATAATCTTTAAAGGTTCATCCATGTAATAGCATATATTAGAACTTCATTTCTCTTTATGGCTGAATAATATTTCTGTGTACAGAGGTACCACATTTTGTTTATCCAGCTACCTGTTGAAGGACACTTGGGTTGTTTCCACCTCTGGCTGTTGTGACTGATGCTGCAGTGAACATTGGTGTATGTATCTGTTTGAGTCCTTGCTTTCAAGTCTCTTGGGTATACACCTAGGAGTGGAATTGCGGGTCTGACCACCATTTTTTAAAAAGGATTTAATTAAAATATTCTAAGAGGCAGTTATGGAGAAGAAAGTTTTTAAATTGGTGGTACTCCTGTTTCTCCCAGCGTAGGGTGGTTTTTGTTTATTTTATTTTTGTTACCATAGAGATGAGAAGCATGGGGCACCCTTGGGGGAGGGCTCCTTGGTGCAGGTAGCCCTTGAAGCAACCTCAGCGGAGTCTTTAGGGGGATGGAAACACTTCAAGATGGCTTTATCTTGGGCTAGAGGCCTTGGAAGGAACACAGCCAGCTAGAATTTTCTGCTGTGGGGACACATGTTGATAACAATTAATTGAAGCTCCTGAAAGAACTCAGCTGTGGTTAATTTTTGGATTTCTATTTTTTTTATATTCCTTTAGCCTCCCCCCTTTCTGGCAGCCTTGTGGGAGGAAGGGGTAGAAATTTTCAGTGCATAGATTGGCCTCAGTTTTTCTGGTTTCTTCTTTCCAACGTTTAAAAGTCGCTTGCATCCGTCAGCTCAGACCTGGCTTATTATTCAGATAAGGATCCATCAACATCCTTGTTAAACCAAGTGCAGAGGGTGCTTTGAGGAACTTGCACGTACTGTATTTTCAAGGTTAGATAGCAACAAACTTTGAGAGTAGCCCCCATATCAAGCAAGGGAGAGTTCATTGGGATCAAGGGAAACCAGGTTTTTTTCTCTTTCTAGGGAGAAAGCATTTCTTTTCGTCGTATTTTGCTGTCGCCTTCCAACAGCTTAAAGTAAGTTGATTAGCAAAAACCAAATGGAACAAATAAAGACCAAACTCACAGTGGGCATAAATAAGGTTCTGTTTAGGAGACTAAGTTATCATTTTTGCATTTTCACATTGACTTGTGTTCCCACAATCCTTCCGGTCCCTACTCCTTCTTACATAGACACTCACAAAATCAGAAAAAGGAAAAGGCGGTGGGGCGGTTCTTTTCAGGACTGAGCCCCAGGGATGGTATGCATAGCCGTGTGCTGTTAGCAGACCCCTCCAAATAAAGTCATTTGTGGAAGACCTGGGCCCCCCACATTTGTGTCTGGGAAGCTTCTGTGTTCTTGTTTTGAATTCTGTGTTGGAGAACCGAATGTTTAAAACCAGTTACGGGAACATCTCCCGAAAGAAGTTTTCCTGAGAATTTCTGTGTAAATGGAGCCCCATCTTCCCAGCAAACATCATATTTTTAGAAATGTTTTCTTTTTTCATTGGCCATCAGTTAGCAAACGCTCCCAGCACTTTCTGTCATGTAGTTCTGATTTCCTGAACAGGTGTTCAGAAGCACGAGGGGTTATTTTTTTTTCTGCAAAAACTACTGAAGGATACTTTTTGTCACTTGAATCAATACCTTTTCAATCTTCATGGATGGGAGTGGGAGTGAGACCCAGTCTGTTTTTAATCCCTAGGGGTCTCATGAGGGCAAGAAAACAGTCATTCTCTTAGTATTAGCTAGCTTGCTTGCTGTCTCTCTTTTTTCTTTCTCTTCCCCTTTTTGCTTCCTTCCTTCCCTCCCTCCCTTCTTTCTTTCTTTTGATACATAACTCCTTGTCCTGTTTCCAAGATTTTGAGAGCGTAATTTCATGTGGGCCAACATACCTGGTAGCTGTAGTTTCTTGTCTGACATTAAAAAGACAACTTACAAATAGTTTTTTTTTTTTTTTTTTAAAGACCAAGCACAAACTTTAAGTGTTTTAGGGGGAAAACTCAGAAGGTGATTTGCGGTGTTTGCTTTTTTTTTTTTTAAGCTTTAGTTTCTCCTTGAAGCTGCGTGTCCTTGCATTTTCCTTGAGGGTCGCTAATAGAGCTGCTGGCCTAAATCAGTGTCTCTTGGAATCATTGATTCCCTCATTGCTCATAACCGAGTCCTGGCTTCCCCCTCCTGCTGAGAGCACTTTTGTTTTCTGCTGTTCTGCAAGGAATTGGACAGATTTCTGGAGTGTTTAAGAGGCAACCAATAAAAGAGTTTGGTGTGCCACTGTTGCTAATTGTCTGTGCTTCCAGAGGTGACTGAGTCATTGGTATCCGGCTCTATAAACAAGGGGCTGCCATGCCAGTGACCTTTCCCGCCAAAAAATGTGAAGGCCCCAGGGTCGCCTGTGATGGAGAGCAATTCCCCAGCCCACTGTGGGCAGCAGCTTAATTTGTTCCTTTCCTAAGGCAAAACGACTGCCACGTAAACCTGTCCTCTTTCTTCAGTGAGCAAACGGACTTAGGGAAGGTGTGTTCTTCCAGGAGAGGACAGGCGTTGGAGGAGACACCAGCAGCCACTAATTAAAATGCCGAGGTAGGGCTAGGCTTGTTATGAAGAGCAGGGTCCTGTAGGTTAGGATTTGATGCCAAGAGAACAGAGCGAACCCAGGGACAAAGAGCCAAGGGCACCAGAGGGGCCGGCCTGGGGAGAACAGCTCACTCACATGACACAGAGGTTTTAGAAGCCACGTTTCTGTAGACATTGGGATTTAAAAAAAAAAAAAAAAAGGGCAACACCATCTGCTGTATATTCATGGTCTTTTTAGTACTCTGCAAGTAAGTAGTCTCAAAAAGCTCTTTCTGCCTTTCTTTTTTTTTTTTTTTTTAAATGCTAAACCTTCATAATAGGACCCTTGCCGAAATGGGCCTAATGAAGAGCCCAAGAAGGTCTCTTTGCAGTATTAGTGTGGGAAATGAGTGCAGCCCAGAGAGAAGGAGCACTCGGCCCCGCGGGGCTGCCCTGAGTGTCGTACAGGCCCGAGAGTTTGGAAGGCCCACCTGTGCCTGAGTTTGGGTAACAGGTGGTTTGTTGGCCTGTCTTCTCTCCCACAAATCCTTCAGGAGTAGCTTTGGGGAAGGGGTGCAGTGAGCACAGGAGGGCGGACGTTAGGCATGGTTTCCGATGGAGGGACACCCATGTGTGGGGTCCTCACTTGGTTTCTCATTCCCATCGCCTTGGGTGTTGATTCTCCTGTGACTTGGTTGCCCGCGTGCTTCCTTTCAATGGTTGTTGTTTGGTGTTTGATGTTCTGATTTGCTTTGGGCTTCCAAACAGAGGTGGGAGATGGAGCTTTGGCTCAGGCAGGAGGCTCACTGTGCTTTTCTACCTTTCTGCTGGCAATTGGAAGGTCCCTGGGAGGCGCACGTGCTAACTGAAAGGTTGGTGGTTCAAACCTACTTAGTGGTGCCATGGAGGAAAGGCCTGGTGATCTTTGTAAAGATTTAAAAAAAAAAAAACACCTGTTGCTGTCGAGTTGTTTCTGACTCAACAACTCTATAGGACAGGGTAGAACTGCCTCATAGGGTTTCCAAGGAGGAACTGGTACATTTGAACTGCTGACTTTTTCATTAGCAGCTGAGCTCTTAACTGCTGTGCCACCAGGGCTCTGTGAACACACTTTGAAGCAGTTCTACTCTGTAATACATGGGATTGCCATGAGTTGGAATCGACTCAGTGGCAACGGGTTTGGAGTTTTTAGTTTGCTAGGAACTTGGGGCATTGGAAAGCTCTGGACTGGGAATATGGCCTTTTCCTATCTAGAGCTCGTGCTCATTTAAACCATTGTGGCGCCATAGAGTCCAGAGGCCTGAGTCCTTCTTGTGTAATTTAGAAGCAGTCAAATGGGTTCCATTTCAGCAGGTGATGAGTAAGGTCAGAGGCCTGGGCACACACTTGCACCATGGCAGCCCACTGAGTACACGCTGCAGGGCCCTGCAGTGCCAGGAGTGCACTGGACCATCTTCCTAAAGGGATCCTGTAGAAGAGCCAGACACAATCACAATATTCCTTTCTGAAAACAGCGGTAAAGCAGGTGTGGGAGAGCAAGCCCAGGAATGATACCAGGAACAGCAGCAGGAGTCCCGGGTGGATTTCTGTTATTCTGGAATGAAAGATTTTGGGCTTCCTCCTTCTGTCTGTGGTGGGATGTTTGGGAGCAGCAAGGCAGTGTGGTGTGGTAGAGAGAGCCTCTTCTTTGGAATCTCTTCTGGGATTTCATCCCAGCTGTATGACCTGGCCAAGTTACATAAGCTCTCCGAACCTCATGGGTATCCTCTGTTACATGAGAACTGCGGGGACAGATACAACCTTCTGCAGAGAACTGAGCAGCATGCCTGACATCTAGTAGGTACTTGGTCGGTGTTTGGCCAGTTTGCAGTGAGGGTCTGCTGGGCGGGACGTGCTGTGATAGGCACCAGATGGCAGCTGCTGTGGTTGGGGACAGGGAGGAGGTAGTACAGTTACTAATCCTTATACCAGTCCATTCATTAACTTTGCTGATTTGGACCTGGGGGTCATGGTGTGCTGTTGGAGCTTCCAGGCCCTAGAAGGGTAGTCGTGCCCCCCAGTGTCTGTCTGAATTGAGGGTTAAGCTCACAGTTACTTCCAGACTGTCCGGGTGCCAGCCTCTCCTGGCCGTCCTTCTTTTCTCTAGCTCTTTTGGAGGACGGCAGCCCGCACCTGAGGCTGAGGGAGGTTGGCCCCAACTGTGCAGACCCTCAGCTCTCAGACGAGGGTTGACCTCAATATTTGGTTTACAGACCTCACAGCCTGGTTTCCAGTGCTTGCTTGATTTAGAGGAGTGGTGGAAGGGGGTGGCCATAGAAGGTACCGAGACAGCAGGAGGATTGTGTGAGTGTTAATGTTTAATGAGTTCCAATGCTGTAGCCCAGGGTTTCTCAACTTTGGCATTGTTGACATCTGGGCTTAGATAACTCTTTGTTACAGGCAGTAGGGTGGGGTGGAGTGTCATGGATGTTGTAGAATGTTTAACAGCGCCCTGGCCTCTGCTTACTAGATGCCACCCCCCCCATTTGTGACAACCAGAAATGTTAACCAGACACTGCCAAATGTCTCTTAGGGGGCAGAATCACTGCCCATTGAGAACCACTGGTCTAGCCCCCTAAGTGGCTTCTGTCTTGGTACAAGAAGGGGAAAGTTGGTGTGTGTTGTGAGGTTATGTTCCAGAATTGTGGAGTGGAGCCTGGCAGGGTGGTGATACCCTGAACAAGAAAATAGGCAAGGAATTCAAGAGCAGGAAGGCGCCTAGAGAAGTCACTTGGTCCAGGCCCCTGCCTCCTGCAGGTGAATGGCTAAGCCGCTGTGTATTTTATTTCCAGGGCCCCTGATTGTTCTCTCTGTGGTTAAGTAAAAGGACAGGGACAGGGAGATTTCCATGTGGGTCAGCCTCTCTGTGGAGCTTTGCATGCTGGGAACTTCTAGCAGAATGAACTGCATTCGGGGGCTCTTGGCTGTCCTGTGTTTTGGGCCTTCCAAGGAGTCCTGGTGTTGCAGTGGTTAAGCACTTGGCTGCTAATCGAAAGGTCAGCAGTTCAAACTCACCTACTGGTTCTGTGGGAGAAAGACCTGGCGATGTGCTTCCATAAAGATAACAGCCGAGAAAACCCTGGGAAAATTCACTCTGTTACGTGGGTTCCTGTGAGTCAAGATCAACTCGTTGGCACCTAACAATAACAAAGAGTTCGGTTACAAGGTCATGAGTTTGATCTGCAGTCTTTTTCTCTGTACACACCACTTCCTCACTCAGAGGAACTGGCTTTTCTGCACGTGCTAAAGGGACTTTTATTTGAAATGAATTCATTAAAAGAAAAAGTTTCACTTGCTGCGGCCCTGATGGCGTATGAACGCTGTCGTTTCTTTTCCTACTTTATCTCTCCTGTGTCATCTGTAAGACTAGCCTGGAAGGGGCTGTCTGGTGGGACTGGTCGGCCGGGGTGTCTCACAGGCCTTGATTAAAGGTAAATTATCCAGTGAAAGTTGAGTGTTGCTGCTGTGCCTGTAAAAGTCAGCCGTGCGCCGTAAAATCCGTCAGAGCTCCCTGGGTGAGAAGCAGGGGGCCGGGAAATAGCGACGGTAGTTTAGTCCCAGCGACTAGGCCGCCATGCTGGAGGAATGCTGCCCGGCCGCCCAGTGTACCTGGTCTTGTTTTCTAGTTTTTGATAAAAGCAAGGAAGCGAGCCGCTTGTTTAACCTGGTCACTGGGAAGCTCAGAAACAGGACCCAAGTGGGTGTTGCCAGCAAGTCACTCTGCAGTAGTTTTAGATGTTGAACTTGGGGGAACTGGATGGCCTTATGGGCTGAAAGTAGGGCCTGTGATATCTCAGTGACTTTTGCCTCTCATTTGTTTATGATTTTTTAAAATAATGTGTTTTTTGTAAAAGTTTACGCGGTAAATTAGGTTCCCATTTGAACCTCCCGTTTATTTAGAACAAAAGCTTGTTGTCTAGTTGGAGCCAGTGTGGGAAATTTGAGCTGAGAGAGGCAGTGTAGCCTAGTGGTTGAGAACACAGGCTCAGGGGCCAGACTGCCTGACCAGTCAAAGATGGGACCTTGGGCAAGTTATTTAATCTCTCAGTGCCTCAGCTTCTTCATCTGTAAAATGGGGATGAGAGTGATAGTACCTACTTTGAGGTTGTTGTGAGGAATTAAAATATATAAAGGGCAGAGCCCAGAGCATGGCACAGGGTAAGGAGGTCCCTCTTGGTTACATTATTATGGAATAGATGGCAAGCCTTGCTCCTGAGATTTTATGACCGTGGTTCTCAAACTTCACTGGGCAGGAATGCCACGAGGGCCCTTCCCTACCACCAGTTGCTGTCAAGGTGATTCTGACTCATGATGACCCCACGTGTATCAGAGTAGATCTGTGTGCCATAGGGTTTTCAGTGGCTGGTTTTTCAGAAGCAGATTGCCAGGCCTTTCTGCCGAGGCACTTCTGTGTGGACTTGAACTGCTGACCTTTTGGTTAGCAGCCGAGTGCATTAACCGTTTGAACCACCTGGGGATGGGCCCTTCCCTGGATATGTTACTATCAGAGTCTTGGCCGTGGGGCCCTGGAATCTGTGTTCTAACGTTGCAGGTGGTGCTGATGACACAGGGAGTCTGCAGACACCTTTGTGACTCCTCAACAGCAGCGTCGATCAGATTCTCAAAGAATGAGGGGCCCCTGTGTGACCACACTGTCCTCCTCCACTTAGGATCATCTGAGCAGGGGCTGTTTACTTGGTTCTTGGGTGACAGCTGTGCCCACTTGGGCCCTGATGTGGGCCCTGGGTCAGAATGGTGGGTGCAGTTGGCCTCAAGCTCCTCTCTGCCCCTGGGTCCTGAGTGCTCCCTGTCTGCGGGGCTGGGGACAGTTGCAGCAGCAATGGGGTGAGGGAAGAAATCTCTGACCCACACAATTCCCCATTTCCCAGATACACCAGCGTCCCGCGCCCAGTTCTCAATTTGCCGGCGAGCACTGTAGACCTGATGTTTCAGCGGGTAACTGGTGTGTGTGTGTGCATGCGTGCAAAAGAAAACATCACAGTGTTTGGGGAGTGTTTTAGGAAAATAGCAAGGAGCAGATTGCCAAGATTCGCGTATATGTTTCTTTTTCTTTCCTTTTGCTGTGTACATGTGTGTTCCGAATGCTGGAGCGCTCTACAGTACAGCTCTGGCTTTTCTTACCCCAACTGTTCTTTCTTACAGCCGAGAGGAGACAATTCAGCACCAATAATACCGAGCAATAAATAACCCAGAGAAGATGAATAGCCTTGTGTGGTGGTAAATTAAAGGTGATTTATTGCACATAATATATACAGGTGCTCCTAATGTAATTAAGCAGCGAGGCTTTTAATGCCACAGAATCTGAAAGAAGACCCAAGAAAATTGGGTCTTAATAAGGCTTGTTGAAATAACAGCTAAACATCCTGCTTAGTACCATTAGGGGCTGCTGAAAGATGGATGGACCGTGCGGCTTTCTCTTAAACATGTGGAGATGACATGTCTGACCCTCTGTCAGTGGGGCAGGCACCCAAATTGTCCCTGCAGTAGCACCGCATTGTGTTGAGCCATCTGCACCCTCTGGCCTCGCCTCTCTTGTGACCGGCAGTCCGGTGGCTGCCCCTTGAGCAGGCAGAGTAAGTGTGGTGGTGCTGAGTGGTATTGAACTCACGACTGTGGCCTCATTAGCATCCGGTTCTCACTAACCAGCTCAGAATAGAGATGATTTTGTTCACTGAATGGACTCATGGGTTGAGCTGGGGATGCAAGAGTGGAAACAAAAAGCAAAATGGTCACCATCCTCAAGGGGGCTAGTGGGCGAAGCTGGCACGTAAGCACGTGATTGCAGAGAGAAGAGCAGAGGATGTCGTAGTGGAGGTAGAGGCAGGAGGATAGGGGGATGAATTCAGGAAGAAGGTGCATTGGTGGAGAATGACTGCAAGTACAGTGGCTTGGGGGACTGGGAGGACCCTCCAGAGGGGTACGTGTTTGCAGACCAGAGCTGTGAGAGAGCAGCTGTGGGGGTGACGGGGGTGGCTGGAGGGTGGGGTCAGGGTCTAGGTGGGAGAAGAGACAGGACAGGTGGTTCGGGTGCAAGAGCAGTAGAGGTTTTGAATTTCAAGCTCAGACATGGAATCATGGAGGCTTGTGAGCAAGGACGTAATCAAGTGTATGTTTTAGAAAGAAAGCTCCTGGTAGCAGTGTAGGGCTTGGATTGAGGGAGACCGGTTGGCTAAGAGAGCTGGGCTTGGATAAGAGCAGGAAGAGAGTATGATAGAGAGAGGAGTTTCCCCCACCCCGTATTTGTGCCTTCCACCTGGTGACTCTGCTGAGGGTAAGGAGATGCTGAGCCAGTACCCTGTAATCTTTGCTGCTGGGTGCCCAGGTGTCTGTGACTATAATCAGCTCCCCGGGACTGCTGTGGCCTGTGAACCTTGGTCTCTCCTGGAGTGGTGGCTCCACGGCTCCCTTAGGAGCAGGTGGGTTATTCCAGGAGTGTTAGAAGGATCCGGTTTGGAGGCGGAGAGGATGGGGGGAGTTGTTCACAGCTCACAGCCTTTCTGTGAATTGTCTTAGAGGCTTAAGACTTCAGGGAGCAGAGAAAATCCAAGTGCACAGTGGCTCCCTGAGAAATGGACCTTCCCCCTCATAGGTGGGCCCCACTTTACAAAAACCCTGATTTCTGGAACAAGATACATTAAGGAGAGATGAGTTATCCCCAGTGCCAAAAGTTTCAGAATAAGATCCTTTTAAGTAATGAGCTGACCAAAAAATACTATTTTGTTTGCTTTGTAGAGGGCCTCTACTGCATAAACTGAGCACATTTGAAGAGTTTACTGCTTATGCTCAGCAAAGTTAAAAAAAAAAGAAAAAAATTCAGTTTACTTTGTTAGCGGTTATTGAGTGCCTGTAGCTTTTCGAGCCCAGTCCTGGGTGAATCAAGAGTGATGTTTGCTCCAGGACTGGGGTCACCAGTAAAGCTGGGGAGAGAGAAGGGCTTTCACGTGGCATGTCCTGCTTGGAGCTCGGAGTGTGAAATGGCCATGAGGTATGTGCAGCACGCATTCCAGTGTGGGAGGCTGGTGGGGCTGCTGGGCTGAGGCTTGCTGTGGCCTCCTGGGGAGTGAGGGCAGGACTGGAGACTCCTTCCCCCTCCACCTCCTCCTTCAGCTGGGACCGTGCTCTGCTGTACCTTGCCATTACTTGATTATTTGTAGAATTAGAGAAGGCTCAAGTATCTGATCATAATTTTTCTCCTGGATATATAGCACATCTTCTGAATATATAATCAGTGCCTTTTTTTTTTGGAAGAACTATGGGGATGTTAGACGTTGTACATGAATATGCTGATGAATGTTTACTTTTTCTGAGGCTTGTTCAGAAAGAAACTGAAAAAAGTTCCCAGGCCACCCTCAGACGTGTTTATGAAGCTCTGTGGTTCTGCCTTCCCCAGTGGTGTGGGATGGTGCGGGGAGCTGGGGGGCTGCAGATGACCCTAATGAAGGCTCTCTGAAGTGGACCTTTTTAATTTTATTAAATTTTTAAGTAGCTTTATTGAGATATAATTAACATACCATATCTTTTGCCCATCTAAAGTGTACATTTCAATAGTTTTAGTATATTCACAGGTTATGTGCAGCCATCACGAAAGTCAACTTTAGATCCTTTTTACTGACTAAAAAAACCCTGCATCCTTTGGCCATTACTCCCCTGACCCTTCTCCCTCCACCCCTGTCCCCCACCCCCAGTCCTAAGCACTACTGATCTATCTGCTTTCTGTCTCTCTGGATTTCCCAATTCTGGACTTTCAAATGAGTAGAATCATATAGTATGTGGTCTTCTGTGACTAGGTTCTTTCATTTAGCATAATGTTATCAAGGTTTATCTATGTTGTAGCATGTATCAGTACTTCGTTCCTTTTTATGACTTAATATTCCATTGTATGGATATACCATATATATTTTTTCAATCCACTCGTCAGTTGGTGAACATTTGGGTTGTTTTTACCTTTTGACTGTTGTGAGTAATGCTGCTCTGAACATTTGTGTACCAGTTTCTGTGTGGACATGTTTTCATTTTTCTTGAGATAAACTTAGGAGTGGAATTGCTGGGTCGTATGGTAAATCGACTGTTTTCCACAGTGGCTGCACCATTTCACATTCCCTGGACCTGTTTGATTGTCGACAGATACAGTGAATCCTAGGCATGGGAATAACTGGCTCTGACCAGCGACAGATTGAATATCCGTTTGACCTTTGTATTCCAGCTAGTGGGAAGGAATTCCTGCTTCCTCTGTCATAAATCCTGCTTGGGTGTTTGCTGTGGTACCACACTTTGGTTGGACGCTGTTTGAGCATCTGGGCTTTGAATTTTTCTTTTTTTAATTTTTACTGTGCTTTAAGTGAAAGTTTACAAATCAGGTCAGTCTCTCATACAAAAATTTATACACACCTTGCTATATACTCCTGATTTGTCTTTCCCTAATGAGGTAGCATACACCTCCCCTCCACTATCTCTTTTCGTGTCCAATTGGCCAGCTTCTGACCCCCTCTGCCCTCCCATCTCCCCTCCAGACAGGAGATGCCAACATAGTCTCGTGTGTCTACTTGATCCAAGAAGCTCACTCTTCACTAGTATCATTTTCTATCCCATTGTCCAGTCTAGCTCCTGTCTGAAGAGTTGGCTTTGGGAATGGTTTCTGTCTTGGGCTAACAGAAGGTCTGGGAACCATGACCGCCAGGGTCCTTCTAGTCTCTGTCAGACCATTAAGTCTGGTCTTTTTAGGAGAACTTGAGATCTGTATCCCACTGCTGTCCTGCTTCCTCAGGGGTTCTCTGTTGTGTTCCCTGTCAGAGCAGTCATCGGTTGTACCGGGGCACCATCTAGTTCTTCTGGTCTCAGGCTGATGTAGTTGCTGGTTTATCTGGCCCTTTCTGTCTCTTGGGCTCATAATTACCTTGTGTCTTTGGTGTTCTTCATTCTCCTTTGCTCCAGGTAGGTCGAGACCAATTGATGCATCTTAGATGGCTGCTTGCTAGCGTTTAAGACCCCAGACGCCACTCTCCAAAGTGGTATGCAGAATGTTATCTTAATAGATTTTATTATGCCAGTTGACTTAGATGTCCCTTGAAACGTTGGTTCCCAAAGCCCCACCCCTGCTACGCTGGCCTTCGAAGTGTTCAGTTTATTCAGGAAACTTCATTGCTTTTGTTTTAGTCCAGTTGTGCTGACCTCACCTGTGTTGTGGGTTGTCTTTCCCTTCACCTAAAATAGTTCTTACCTACTATCTAATTAGTAAAAACCCCTCTCATTCCCTTGTTCCCTCCCCCATCTTGTAACCATCAAAGAATATTTTCTTCTATGTTTAAACAGTTTCACGAGTTCTTATAATAGTGGTCTTATACAATATTTGTCCCTTTGCAACTGACTAATTTCACTCAGCATAATGCCTTCCAGGTTTCTCCATATTATGAAATGTTTCACTATTCTTTATCGATGCATAGTATTCCATTGTGTGAATATACCCTAATTTATTTATCCATTCATCTGTTGATGGGCACCTTGGTTGCTTCCATCTTTTTGCTATTGTAAACAGTGCTGCAGTGAACATGGGTGTGCATACATCTGTTCATGTGAAGGCTCTTATTTCTCTAGGATATATTCCAAGGAGCAGGATTGCTGGATCTATTAGTTCTATTTCTAGCATTTTAGGGAAGTGCCAAATCAATTTCCAAAGTGGTTGTACTATTTTACATTCCCACCAGCAGTGTATGAGTGTTCCAGTCTCTCCACAACCTCTCCAACATTTATTATTTTGTGTTTTTTGGATTAATGCCAGCCTAGTTGGAGTGAGATGGAATCTCATTGTAGTTTTGATTTGCATTTCTGTAACGGCTGATGATTGTGAGCATTTCCTCATGAATCTGATAGTTACCTGAATGTCTTCTTTAGTGAAGTGCCTGTTCATATCTTTTGCCCATTTTTCAATTGGGTTATTTGTCTTTTTGTAGTTGAGTTTTTGCAGTATCATGTAAATTTTAGAGATCAGGTGCTGATCAGAAATGTCATAGCTAAAAACTTTTTCCCAGTCTTTAGGTATTCTTTTTACTTTTTTGATGAAGTCTTTGGATGAGCATAGGTGTTCGATTTTTAGGAGCCTCCAGTTATCTAGTTTCTCTTCTGGTATTTGTGCATTGTTAGTAATGTTTTGTATACTGTTTATGCCATGTATTAGGGCTCCTAGTGTTGTCCCTATTTTTTCTTCCATAATCTTTATCGTTTTAGATTTTATGTTTAGGTCTTTGATCCATTTTGAGTTAGCTTTTGTGCATGGTGTGAGGTATGGGTCTTGTTTCATTTTTTTGTGCGTGGATATGCAGTTATGCCAGCACCATCCGTTAAACAGACTATCTTTTCCCCATTTAACTGACTTTGGGCCTTTGTCAAATATCAGCTGCTCATATGTGGATGGATTTATGTCTGGATTCTCAATTCTGTTCCATTGGTCTGTATATCAGGTGGTTTTAACTACTGTGGCGGTATAATAGGTTCTAAAATCAGATAGAGTGAGGCCTCCCACTTTGTTGTTCTTTTTCAGTAATGCTTTAATTATCCAGGGACTCTTTTCCTTCCATATGAAGTTGGTGATTTGTTTCTCCATCTCATTAGAAAATGTCATTGGAATTTGGATCGGAATTGCATTAAATCTATAGATCGCTTTTGGTAGAATGGACATTTTTACAACGTTAAGTCTTCCTATCCTTGAGCTAGGTATGTTTTCTCACTTACGTAGGTTCCTTTTGTTTTTTTGCAGTAGCGTCATGTAATTTTCTTTGTATAGGTCTTTTACATCTCTGGTAAGATTTGTTGCTAAGTATTTTATCTTCTTGGGGGCTACTGTAAATGGTACTGATTTGATGATTTCCTCCTTGATGTCCTTTTTGTTGGTGTAGGGGAATCCAACTGATTTTTGTATGTTTATCTTGTATCCTGATACTCTGTTGAACTCTTCTATTAGTTTCAGTAGTTTTCTTGAGGATTCTTCAGGGTTTTTTGTGTATGAGATCATGTCATCTGCAAATAACAATACTTTTAATTCTTCCTTACCAATCTGGATGCCCTTTATTTCTTTATCTAGCCGAATTGCTCTGGCTAGGACCTCTAGCACAATGTTGAATAAGAGTGGTGATAAAGGGCATCCTTGTCTGGTTCCCAATCTCAAGGTGAATGCTCTCAGATTCTCTCCATTTAGGATGATGTTGGCTGTTGGCTTTGTATAAATCGGGCTTCAATTTTTAAACATTGTATCTCTTAGGTGATGAGTAGATCAAGTTGGTGGCACCGTTGGGGGTGAGAATGGTGGAAGAGGGCAAAGTTGAGTTCATCCTTGGGGAACTCTTTGCTCTCCTGCTGCTGTTTTGAGTCCACCACACCAAGATCAGCTCCAGGGGGCTGTGGAAGGTGAAAGAGAAGTGAGTTCAAGTCGTCCAGATCTTGACTGGTAAAATATCAGGGCTCTTCCAGCTGTGTTGGTTTTCCCCTCCCCTGCCTCTTGCCACTCCTTCAAGACGAGTCATCTCGTCTTTGAACCATCCCACTACAGCTTCAAGTCAGTTGATCCCCCTTTTGTGCTCCCAGAGGACTTGGCAACTTGGCGAACAAGGAGACTTTTGTTAGTTCATTTCTTCATTCGTTATTCATGTAGCTAGTGGTAATTAGCATTTAGTAGTGTAGTTTCTGGGGGCAGTTTCGTTGTGTTCATTCATTGAACAAACATTTGTTGATCTGCTCTGGGCTGATGCAGAGCATGGTGCTTGTGTTACACAGACGAGGAAAGGACTCCCTGTGCCCTTGAGTGTGTAACCTGTTGGGGAAACGAGGCAGGTCATCAGCAGGGTAGATGGCAGAGGATGCTAAAGGTGTTACAAGAGCACCGAGGAGGAAGTCAGTGTGTGGAGAGTCAGGGAAGGCTTCTCAGAGGAAGTGACCTTTGATTTGGGCCTTCAAGTGTGAAAGGGAAGGAACTGGGAAGGTGCTCGCATATCCAGGGCAGACACGGTTCTCAGTTCTGTGTTTCCGTGAGGGATGGCCATGTGTCTTCCTGTGCCCCCTACGTCCCCAAGCCTCTCTCACTCAGGAGAATTAGTGTACCTTTTGCTCAGCACCTGGGAATCCAGCACCTGGTGGTCTGGGCACCCTGTTTGCTCTGGGAGATGGGTCACAGTTGGAGAGGAGAGGGCGAGAGAAGGGTGCTGGTGAGTCATCCTCGTTCCCTGTGGCTAAAAAGAACAAACTTCAAAGCCTGGGGCTTATGAAAGATGAACTGTGTTGCACACACTGAGCTTTTTACACAAATAAGAATGCCGTTTCTGGCTTTGCAGCACAAAGTTGGTCTGCTTTGCGGACATTTCTTTTTCTTTTACAAGTGGGATAAGTTGAGAAGTGTCATTAGAGAGGTGGGCGAAGTTGGCATTAGGGTGTGAGGGTGTGCTCTTGCTGCCTCTCTCTGTTTTTGAAACTCCATTTTTCTTTGTTCTGGCCAATGTTTTACTACTGATAGGAATCACAGGGGCTTGGAGGGAGAGAGGAAAGGGTTTCTGTGTAAACAGCTGTCTTGCTGATTCAATCTACAAAGTGGATTTTATAGCTAAAGTATTTGTTCTTGCTTTAAAATGCCAAAAGAGTACCGTCATTTCCTCAGCTAAAAGAAGGGTCTTTGAGAATTGGGGGGCCTTCTCGCATCACAAACCTTTGTCGGGGGTGGGGAGGAAGGAATTCCAAAGAAGTTTTTTTGAACCTGTTGTTTCCAAAATAACCTTATTCTTGGAGGAAAGAAATTTTCTTTGCCAAGTTTAAGACACACTATTACTGCTTTTGAGTTACCAGTTTACGCAGCCTTCTTCCGCTGCCTACCCCGCGTGCTGGCTAAAAAAAATCCTCTTTGGTCATCACAGCTGACTACCTGCTTAATGTTTGTGTGTAGACATTTCATTTTCTTTTTTATGTAAGATTTCATCACTGTATGATCTGTGGTAGTTGGTTGCCCTGAGATTATTAATAAATTGAGATGGTTAATGGTGTGTGACTCAGAACATATATTTAAAAACAAGTTGGAATAGAAATAGGTCTTTTACAAAATTAATTTTTTGTTAGGCTCCGCTCTTGGGCCTTTTTGTTTGAAGCCAGCTTGCTTTGTAATGTTCATATATGCCCGATTGCAATTAACATAAATTACTTTTAAATACCAGTTAGTTGCCGAGGAGAGAGGCCAGGGTTGTGGCTGCTTATGGAGGGTTAAGAGGTTTGGTCACTGTCTGGATTTTTATCTCATTGTAGATCGAATTCTGTTCCCTTTGGAGGCAGGCAGATTGTGTCAAAGACGGCTTTCTTTGATGAGAAGGAATAAGTCTTTGCCGTGAGTGCCAGGACATTTTCTTACCAAGGAAAAATAAATAATCCTAAAATGTTTTCTTATTTAAAAACAAGTTATATTAAATGCAATGTGGTATCCTGGATTGGATCCTGGAACAGAAAAAGAACATTAGTGGAATAACTGGTGAAATCCAAATAAAGTCAGTAGTTTTGTTAATAATGTTGAGCCAGTGTTAATTTCTTGGTTTGATAAATGTTCCATGGTTAAAGGAGCCCTGGTGGTGTAGTGGTTAAGTGCTGGGCTGTTAACTGAAAGGTTGGTGGTTCATACTCACCCAGTGGCTCCATGGGAGAAAGATGTGGTGATCTGTTTCTGTAAAGACCATAGCCAAGAAAACCCTATGAGGCAGTTCTACTCTGTCACATGGGGTCACTGCGAGTCAGAATCGACTCGATGGCATTCAGCAACAACAGCACCATGGTTAAGCCAGATCTTAGCATTAAGGGAAGGTCGGTGAAGGGTATAGGGGCATTGTCTAAAGTGTCTTTGGAATTCTTCTGTAATTCTAAAATTATTTCAAAATGGAAGTTAAAAAAAGATTATATTTGGGCTATTCCTTTTGGCTTGGTTGAGATTATATTTATTTTTCCTGCAGTTAAAATTGCCTACCGTAGGGAGGGTAAATTATTCCATTTTGTGTCTCCCAGATAGTAGTTTGACTGCTCTCAAGGGAAAATGGTGCTAGTAAGTACTGGAGCTCCTTTGGAAAAGTGGGGAACTTAGGCCTGAGGAGATTCAGGGAGCCCCTCACGCCTGGCTTTCTTCCTTCATGCTGTGCATCCCTGCCCTTCTTCATCCATGGCCCATAGCAAATCCCTTCTAAAGACTTCTGGCCAGCTCACTTCTCCTTCTCATTTCATTGGCGTTCATTGCCCAAGATGGACAACTGGCTTCTTGGGATAGGCTGTGTCATTCTCCTGTGATGACCAGGTAGTTGGATTTCTTTATGGTATCTGTTCGCTCCCATTTCGTGTGTGTTAAGTTTTACCTTAGAAGCCAGATTGTAAGCATCTTGTGAGTTGGAATTTTGTCTTGTTCTCTCTTTTAAAACCTTTAAAAATGTTTTCTCCCATCGTATAAATGATGCATGGTCAAAATAAAAAATTAACGTTAGATAACTTATAACGTCCAAAGTGAAAGCCCCCTGTAGACCTGTCTCCTACCCCCTGCTAATGTATTAGAATATATTCCTCTATATTTTTTCTGTGTATGCTGCAAACATGTATTATGATTTACACCCTCTCCTCACTTATTGACCTGGTTAGGTTCCAAAGACCAGGTCGTTATGTGAAATGAGTATTAAGTGGAAATGGATGATGACCACATCAGGTCACAAAATGGAGGATGATTACGTCATTACACAACTTCCAAATTACATCATTACATAACTGCCAAGCCACTGAGAATCATGGCCCAGCCAAGTTGACACATAACCTTAACCATCACAGCCAGTGTTACTCTTGCCTTGCACCTTGGCATTCGGTACTGCCAGATGTACATCATTAATGTGCAAAATAGTTGGATAGTAGATTTTTTTACTATTGTCATAAATGCAAAATATAGGGTAATGAGATAGTAAGTGAGGAGGAGGTATAATGAGATATATATTATTTTGCAGTATTGCTTTTTTTAATTAACAAAATACCTTTGCATGGCTCTGCATATGGGGACCATGTCTTGCTCTTTTTTGTGTACTCCCATGTTGACCAGCACAGTGCTAGGTACATTGTAAACATGTAGTTGTTGTTGGGTGCCATTGAGTCAATTCCAACTCATAGCGACCCCATGTGACAAAGTAGAACTTCCCCATGGGGTTTTCTTGGTTGTAATCTTTATGGAAGCAGGTTGCTAGGCCTTCTGTGGAACTATTGGGTGGGCTCTAAGTGCCAACCTTTTGGTTTGCAGCTGAGCACTTAACCATTGCACCACCAGAGCTCCTTAAACATGCAGTTGGTATGCATTATTATTATTATTGTTGTTGTTACTTGTATTATTAAATTAGATCAGGTGAGTTGATTCAGAACACAGTAAATGTATATTTAGATGAGGAGGGAAGATAAGTAGATATAGGTTGGAGAAGGAAAAGATTTATGACATAGCTTTGTATTTTTCAGTGAGAGGCGTCTTTATTTGCTTAATACCTGGGATGAACTTCCTTGAACAACAGATGCAGCATTAGAATTTCAGGAGCTAGAGTTGTGATGTGTGGTAAGTGAGTAAGTTGGGAGAAAAAAGGGTGGAAACTGAATCTCAGATCAGTTGGCTTAGGTGGAAGCAGGGATTGTGTTGTAGATGTTGACTCTTGGGAGTTCAAGAAGATGATTTGAGGTCTAGAAAGTGCCCTCAAGTGGACTGCGAATAAGTCAAACCAGATAGGTGGAGGGTAGGGAGTGGGGGGCGAGGTGGAAAAGGTGAGCGGTTTTAGAGGGGGCGGGACAACATCAGGCTACCATTAGCTCTTAGGGCACCTGGATCAGAGGGGAAGATGGGGATACAGGAAGAATTATGCTAGATTGATGAGTGAGTTGAGAAGAAAAGGAATAGGAATTTGTTGGCATTCACAAGCGAGTGAGTCCTTTGCTCACTTTTTCCTTCTGAAGATAGAACCCATTTCCACTGGCAATGCTTAGCTCAGTGAGAGAAATTGTGGAGGCAGTTGTGAGTGCTGCCATTAAGATCAAGCATTTGTCTTAATGAGGGAGGTGAGTGCAGGGAAGGGGACAGTCTGTTTCTGACTGGTTGGCTTGTGGGGAGCTCTGCGAAAGCTCTCATTTCTTTTCAGGGTGAGGCATGGCAATGTGGAATGCTCAGGAGGTGGAGGCTTTCTTGATGAGGGAAAACATCCCAGAAGCATCATCTGTGTTGCTACAACCTCAGTTAGCAATGTGCTGTGGAGGCAGAGACTTTTCTAGAGCTAGAAATAGATGCATTTCCTTTTTGGTTTTGTGTCTCTCAGATAGAAGTTTGACTTCTCTCAAGGGAAGAGGGTGCTAGTAACTCCTGAAGCGCTCTTAGCAAGTATATTTCTTCAGAGAGACTGAGAGGCCCCAGAGGAAAAGTGATAGTACTGAGAAGAGAGGAGGTCAACGGGAGTTGAGTTTAGTTTTTTACTTTTACCCACATATAAAGTACTGGTATCTACAAAAATTTGTAAAATGTGTGTAAGTTCTGAATAATAAAACAAACACCTATCTTTCTCCACATGGTTGAGCAATAGAATGTTACCAATACCTTTGACATTTCTGTGTGTTTCTTCTTAATTTTACCCCTTGCCCACCCACCATGTTTAGGTGTACATGCTTTCCAACCTTTCTTTAAGGAATACTTGCTTTCATTCAGCTTTATGTTTGTGGCACTCATTCATGGTGATCTGTGTAGCTGTAGTTCATTTATTTTCAGTGCTGTGTAATGTTTGTATGAATGTATCACTGTTTGTGCTTTCTGCTTTTAATGGACATTTGAAATGTTGATTTTTAAAAAATGACTTCTTCACACAGTGATGTTGTGACTGTTCTTGTATGTATTTCCCAGTATATATGTGCCAGAGTTTATTGGAATGTGTATCCAGAAGTGGAATTGCTGAGTCATAGGGTACATACACCTTCCAGTTCACTGTCGTTAGGTGCGTTGAGTTGATTTTGACTCATAGCAACCCCCTGTGATAGACTAGAACTGCCCCATAGGGTTTTCTAGGCTATAATTTTTACAAGGGCAGATTGCCAGGTCTTTTTCCTACAGAGCTGCTGGGTGGGTTTGAACCGCTAACCTTTAGGTAGCAGCCCAATGCTTAACCATGGGGCCACCAGGGCTCCTTCACTAGATGATGCTAAACTGTATTCTAAAGCATTTGCTGCACAGTTGCACGGGTCCCATCAGTAGTATGTAAGAGTTTTCGTTGCTCCACATCCTCACCAACAGCTGGTATTATCAGGCTTTTTAATTTTTTGCCAATCTATTGGTGTCTCATTGTGGTTTTAATTTGCATTTCCCTGATCACTGTTGAGATTGAACATCATACTTTTCAGGGAAGGGAAGGCAGATCCTAGAACACACTTCCTTTAAAATGGCAGAAAGATGGCTGCTTTGGTAGGATGCATCCTCCTTAATGCTATTTTCTTGCCTTGAATAGAGCCAGATGTATTTTTTCATTTATAGTGAGTTTTGGGAGCATCTGTTATCTTGTGACACTTTTCTTGGGTTGTGTGTATTATGTTTGGAGAATCCAGCTGATGCTTGGTCCTGCTGACCCTTTAACTTTATTAAAAGCCCCTGGATAACAGCAAGCGGGCTTTTTCCTCATTTAATGGGAGCGTGTTGTTCCCTTTAATGTAAATAGGCAAATAAATGAGAGTTCAGACAGTGCCCCTGGGGTATTTGGTGGCAGCAGATCCTGGGCAAGGGGGTGCCTTTGGGGAAGCAACGGCAGATCAGATGGTCCCAGGCAGACAACAGCCCTGGAGGTAGGACTGGCTGGCTGTTGGTGAGGTGGAGGAGGAGGAGCAAACAATACATGTCTAGTGCAGAGAGAAGACAGAAAAGGGGCCAGACTCTAAGAGGCTTGACCAGAGGCCTGGGAAGGCTGGGGTAGGGTTGGTGGAGCACAGGAGCTCCCTTTAGGCTTTCACAGGGCAGTTTTTGAATCTGTAGGAGGGACCTATTGGCCAGGAGGGTCATGCCACGGGAGTTCCAACTCTGAGGCTTTGAGGCAAGGGCAGTCTTTTTTTTTTTTTTTTTTTACTACATGTGCAGTTAGGAGCTTTCATATGAAAATATACCTTTGATGTTCTGGAAAATGAGAAAGAAAATCGGCTTTAACACCTGTGACAGAGAAGCTGTCTATGGAAAAAAAAAAAAAAAGTTCTGTTACCGAAGAATGGATGTGCACAGCTCCACACGTGCTGGGTTGGTTGTCACCCCATGAGAAGAATGGCAGGACAAAATAGAGGCTTTTAGGCCCAAGCGAAAGCATATTTAGAAATAACAGTGTGAAGGGGGAAAAACACCAGATGCTAGTGTTGCATTTATATAATGAGTGCAACCAGTATTAATAGTGAGGGACAAGAATTGGGAAGGAACAGGGAGAAATAATACTAGTTGATTTTGTTTGTGTGGTAGAATAGTGGGTGTTTTAAAATTTCTTGTTATACAAGAAAGAGTCTTTACTAATACATGCGTGGGCTCTGCAATTTATTTCATTACACTACTCTCTCAGATTGCATCAGCACATTTATTTACTGAGCTTATAACATGATGGGCACTTGAGTTCCTGTCTTCAGGAAGCTTCCAAACTTGGGATTCTAGAATGTAAATACTCAAGATGTTAGTCACAGTCTACTAGAGTGATGGGTGTCATACAAGGCAGCACCTGATTAGCTGCCAAAAGAAGTGGACAGGAGTGCAGGCTCTTGCTGGCGGCTTTCAGGAGGACCTCTCAGAGTTAGGAGTATCCAAATAAATGGAGGAGGGAAGGCAGTCCAGGAGGGAGGGAGTGCATTATCCGAAGGGAAGAGGCCAGAAAGATAGTTGGAGGCCATATTAGGACTCACTGATTATCAAGCTAAGGGATAATTCTTAAGAGGTCATCCAGAGTTCATCTTGGATGAACCATGTATCAGTAGTCTTAAGCTTATTTTGATCAACACCTCTTGGAAGATAGGATGAAACCTGTGGAATTTTTCCTACAAGAAATGGTTATGTACACGAACATTTACAACCACAACAAGCACGCACACACAGAAGGTTTTGCATATAGTCTCAAAGGACTCCTTGGAGCTCATCCTTAAAAAAAAAAAAGGGGGGATCCCAATTCAGTTTAACAATTATTGAGCACCTTCTGTGTGCCAGGTGTTTTATCGGGCACTCAGGATACAGTAGAAACACCACCAGCCAGGTCCCTGTCCACAAGGAGCTTACATTCTAATGGGAAGGATAGATACTGAAGAGGTAATTAAGGCAGGAGTATGTTATTCAGAGGAAAACCAGATCCTTGAGAAGGGGGTTCTAAACAGTTTAGCCTCTAGGAAAAAGCAGTAAAACTAGTTGCCCTCGAGTCGGTTGCGACCGATGGTGATAACCCCACGTGTGTCAGAATAAAACTGTGCACCATATGGTTTTCAGTGGCTGATTTTTTGGAAGTAGATCACCAGATGTTTGTTCTAAAGTGCCTTTGTGAGGACTTGAACCCCCAGCCTTTTGGTTAGTAGCTGAGTGCAGTAGCTGTTTGTACCACCCAGGGACACGCCTCAATTAGGATTGCATCCCCCAATTAGGATCCAGGACTAAGATTTCTGGTGGGTGGCACGGCCCAGAATCCCATAGTGGAAGCCCCAGAAGGGACTTTGTGTCTGTCTAGTGATGCCTTCTCATTCCTCAGAGGTTGAAACCTGAGCTCACCTGGCAGGGTTGAGCCTTTCAGCCAGGGCTTAGAGAAAGCCAGGCGTCTCTGGGGCCTCCAGTGTTGAGGATAAAGGTAAGAGCAGTATTGTTTTCTGAGGCCTATTTTCCTTAGCAACACAGGCTCACCTGGAGCTGGGTGCGCATTCTTCTTCCAAACAAACAGCTTTCAGGAAGAGTTAATAAATTAATCTTCTGGGAAAAGAATCGCTGCAGCTCCAGTGAGGCCTTCAGCAGCCTGGGCAGAGAGATTTGGCTAATGTAGTGAAAACACACGTTGATCATTGTGCATTGCTGCTGACAAGGTTTGGGGCAGTCAGCTCTGTGCCCTAGACGTCAGACCCTCCTCATTGTTAGCTGGTGTGCGGCTTGGCTCAGAATTGGAAAAGAAAAGACTTTGTATTGTATATAACCCTCACAAAAACCTGGTGAGGATGTATTTCCGTTTTATAGATGAGGAATCTGACACACAGGTTAAAATAGACTTGCTGAAGGCCATAACTATTGATTCCTTGGAGCCCTGGTGGTTGGGCGAGGGTTGCATATTCTGTTCCTTTTGTACCATTTAGTTGGCTTTTCCTTGACCCCTTCTTCCAGCAATTTATAGATAGTAGCAAGACCTACGGAGTCCCTGGGTGGTACAAATGGTTAATGAGCTCAGCTGCTAACTGAAAGGTCAGAGGTTCCAGTCTACCCAGAGGTACCTCAGTAGAAAGGCCTGCCAATCTAATTCCAAAAACTCAGCCACTGAAACCCTATGGAACACAGTTCTGCCCTGACACACAAGGGGCATGAATCTGAGTCCACTCAAGGGCAACTGGATCGGAGCAAGACCCGCAAGGCAGTGTGAAAGGCTCTATATAAACCACCACTTTCAACTGGAAAAGTATTTTTGAACCCTCTGTTCTGTCTACATTTTGAGAGGCCAGAATACGATGCCGATACTGTTCTAAGGTCTAGATAGGCTCGTTCCTTCAACAGGTACTTACTGAATGTCTGCTACATGCCCCTAGGACATTGTTGTTGTTGTTAGGTGCCGTTGAGTCAGTTCCGACTCATAGCGACCCCATGCACAACAGAACGAAACACTGCCCGGTCCTAAGCCATCCTTACAATCATTGTTATGCTTGAGCTCATTGCTGCAGCCACTGTGTCAGTCCGCCTCATTGAGGGTCTTCCTCTTTTTTGCTGACTCTCTACTCTGCCAAGCATGATGCCCTTCTCCAGGTACTGATC
The DNA here is from genome assembly GCF_024166365.1 of Elephas maximus indicus. Classification (NCBI taxonomy): domain Eukaryota; kingdom Metazoa; phylum Chordata; class Mammalia; order Proboscidea; family Elephantidae; genus Elephas; species Elephas maximus. The sequence goes on along the minus strand of NC_064837.1, from coordinate 36,770,556 downwards.
CCTCCTGATGACATGTCCAAAGTGTCTAAGATGCAGTCTCACCATCCTTGCTTCTAAGGAGCATTCTAGTTGTACTTCTTCTAAGACAGATTTGTTCGTTCTTTTGGCAGTCCATGGAATATTCAATATTTTTCGCCAACACCACCATTCAAAGACGTCAGTTCTTCTTCGGTCTTCCTTATTCATTGTCCAGCTTTCACATGCATATGATGCGATTGAAAATACCATGGCTTGGGTCAGGCGCACCTTAGTCTTCAAGGTGACATCTTTGCTTTTCAACACTTTAAAGAGGTCCTTTGCAGCAGATTTGCCCAATGCAATGGGTCTTTTGATTTCTTGACTGCTGCTTCCATGGGTGTTGATTGTGGATCCAAGTAAAATGAAATCCTTGACAACTTCAATCTTTTCTCTGTTTATTATGATGTTGCTTATAGCAAAACTGACAAGGATCCCTGCCCTGGTGGAGCCTTCATTCTAGCCACTGATACAGAGAGAAGCCTGGCTCCTGCCTTCCTGGAGGGCTGGGGAGCACACCATGGACCCTTGGGAGGCTGGGTCGGGTCACTGTTCCTTTGGTGGATGAAGTAGAGCTTATCTGGCTGCTTCTTGTGTTTCATTCTGTCGCTTGCCACCCGCAGGCCTCTGGAGCTTGGAGTTCACTGGCTGCCTATGGAGAAGGACCCTTTTTGCCAACTAATGAGAGAGAAAGAGTGTTATTCTCAGTGAGATCTGCTTGTTAGAAAGTTAAACTCAGCTGCGGTTTCACCACACAGACGGCCTGAAGTGGCTGAGTGAGAACCACAGTCCTGGCCACCTCTTTGTGTGTTGTTCGTAGACACCATGCCTCACCCCGCTTCCTCCGCTCCCAGCTATAGATCCTGGGGTTCTGGTCTAGGTTCCGTGTCTGTTTCAAATGAGAATGACATTGGAAGATGCAAGTGGCACTGCTTTTTGTGCCAAATGGGTGGGCAGGAAGGATATTCTGTGGACCCTCATATATCCCTCATATTACCAGGGATCGGGGTACCTTGTGGTACAGTTAGATGTATACACACAGCCTTCTGTTTTTGCTCATCACTGTTCAAGTGCTCTGCTGCCAGCTTGAATAGTCTTCAGTGTTCACAACTGTGACTCACTTTACCCAAATATGAAGTAACAGTACCCCCCATGTCGTATAAAAAAACAAACAAACTGATGGGCAAAGTACTTACTTGATTCTCAAAAGGATTCACTGGGGCTCCTTTAACAAGGGAGTCTATACTACATTTTTAGGAGGACTGAGTCTGAGAAATAAGCTTGCCCAGGTTTTGAGGAACAGTTTGAGCTTCTGATACCTGTTTATTCCTTGGGATTTCCAACATTTCTGAAATCCTCAGGTTTCTTCTCTGTTTTCTTAACAGCTGAGATAGCCTCTGTCAAAGCACTCATAGTAATTGCTTATTTCTTTTTTTCTCACTGTTGGACCATAAGCTGTATGAGAGCAGGGACAGTGACTGTCTTGTTCAGTGCTACGTTCCAAGTGCCTTACACAGAGCCTGATACAGAAGATGCTTGTACACATGTGAAGAATGAATGACTGCGGCTGTATTCACAGGGACTTTGTGGTCAGACAGACCTGAGGTGGAGTCCTGGCTCCACGATTTATTAGCTGTTGAACCATAAGTTGGCCATTTCTAACAGAGGAGGAATAGTATCTACCTCCCTCGGTGGTTGTGAGGATTAAATGAGATAATGTGCTTGGCATGTAGCAATTGTAAGCCAGAGGAAATCAGACAATGTTAGCTACTGCTGTTACCATCATCCTCATTATTATTTTCCAAGGTTTTCTCAAGGATTGAATGAGACAAGGAATGTAACATTCCTAGCACACAATAGAAGGTTACAAATACTGGTTTCCTTCTAAGTACCAAGCTCTTTCATATGTGCATTTTCATAAAATTTAATTCCTATTTAAATCCTGTTAAGTAGTTTTAGTTGTTCCATGTTAATGATGAGGAAACCGAAGCCTAGAGCTGAGCAGACTTACCCTAAGTTCAATAGGCACGTTTTTTATTGTGTGCCTTCTTAATGGTTGGGATTCAGACTGAGACTGGGCTACCTCCAATTCCTGCCCTCTTAAATTATATAGGTATATTGCTTTAGGAGGCCTATATTATTTCTGACCCCAGTTTTTCCCTTACCTTGTCATACCGTTATCATTGACTTTCGCCTGGTATGGGTAGCCCTATACTTCCCCACAGCCATAAGGGTTCGCATGGCTTTTTAATCCTCCCCAAACTGAAAAATGGGTTGTCTTCTTTCTGAAAGGTCCTTTATGAGTTGGTTGTTGGGAGCTGGGTGGGAATAAGGATTCCCATGGAAACAGTGTGATAAATAGTGCTTCAGCTCTCAGAGCAGCCCATAAAAGCTGAAAGAAGGCAATTTCTTTTGAGGCCTGAGTCTCCCTGAACCTTCAGCTGATACGCAGTAGGAGTTGGGCAGCTCCAAATGGTTTCATGGGGGGTGGGGTTGGGTGGCAAGGTGGGAGGTGGGGGGAGGAACGGTCGCCTCCATGCAGCTGGCTGCAACTTTGTTAGATGGGGTGAAGATGGACATAGAATTTAGGGAATTCCTTGGGCCTTATATGGGTTAAGCCCTCAGGCTTCCTAGCAGACCCTCCTTTTCTTCCTTGTTGTGACCCCCCAGGGACTCATCCTCTTCACCTTTCCTTTGTTACTGCCACCACCCTCTCCATCCCTGGCTCCTGAGAAGGGCATGGCCTCCCTAGTTCCCACCTCCAAATTGCCCTGAAGAATGAGCTTTTTTTTTCTGGTGGGTTTCATTGTTAATCAGTTAACGTTCCAGTAGGAAAAAATTTCAGTGATGACGGGCTGGAGTACAGTTGGATCATTTTGTTTGTTCCCTGGTACCATTGAGGAGACTGAAGCCTAGAGCCAAGTTAAAAGTTACTTGTCGAAAGTCACGGAGCTCTTACCTGGCAGGTGTCCCAGGTGAGGGCTGCCTGTATTTTCATTAGTGTCGGGGTGGGGGTGGGGGTGGAATCATATCCTAGTGATTAGCCTGTATGATACTGTAGACTAAGACTGTGTGTTCTTGGGAATGTCAACCCAGGTTTTCCATGTAGTGGAGAGAGCCTTTGAAAAGAAACTCTCATACTCTTTTGTAATAAGTTACAGTGTGTGGCACAGAGATTCTTTGAACATAAGTAATTTTATAGATCATCTGTTCTACTGGACTGAATCATCATAGGGAATTTTAGCCTCAAGTTCGGGGCTAGGGAACTTGTGACTGCTTCCCTCTTACCTATGAGCTGAAGGCTGTGTTCAGAGCAAGCCCCTCCTGTTTCTTGGGTCATGCCCCTGGGTGCTGGTTTTATTCTAAATTGCCTTCTGACAGCTCATATTCCCCTCTGCCACCAGTTAGCTTCCAGAACGGGTTTGCAGAGTAAGTGGCTTTAAACTCAATATCAGCTACTTGTTATAGATCCCTTCCATGGGGAAAAGTCTGTAATAAAACACGAATATATGCAGGGGACTGTGTGCATGCCACACACAGTGTGTGTGTGTGTATGTGTAGTATTGAAAGAAAGGTGTATGCTGTAAATCTTAGGAAATGTTTGCACGAATAAAATTGGACTTAGTCCTTGTGACTTTATTGTCCTTGTGGGGAATTCCTTTTCAGAGAAGCAAGTGTTGGCCCCAGATGATCTCCTTGCCAGTTACCCGAGATCTGAGCTAGGGAAGAAGCAGTTGGGGAAGGGGAGGCAGGGAGCGTTGTGCCTGGGGAGTCTCCAGTGGATGACAGCCAGAGCAGAGGAGAGAGAAGTCACGACTCAGGCGGCAGAAGGGTTCTTGAGGCCAGGGTTAAGAGCTATTAGTAATCAATAGATTTGAGAAGCAGCCTGGCCTGCCGTGAGACACAGGCAGAGTCACTCTCTGTCCACGGGCTTCAGTCTGTCTCCTGGCAGGTGGTGATGATGGAGGCGGAGGGGTCGGGAGAGTGTAGGGTTTTGGCTATTATGAGTGACCCAACTAGCATTGGTATGTTTGTTTTGTCCAGGCTGGCCTGGAAGTTAGGGTGTTCGAGGCCAAGCCAGACTCTGGGCAGCACTGTTTGTATCCTCCTTCCCGGGCCAGGAGGCCTGCCTGGACCTGCATCCCATTTCTGCATCCTGGGCTAGGAATTCCTGGGCTGTCTGCTGAGGCATTGTTCCTGGGGTGACTGGGTGCGTCATCCATCTTCCAGATGGAGCTGGGACTCTGAGCACCTGGGGAAAGACTTGTCTGAGAGCAGGGCTCGGTGGGGAGGCGGGTCTGTGGATACCTCGTCCTCTTGTATTTGAAGCCCAGGAAGGGACTTGTCTCCCCTCTCATCCTCCACCACTGATGAAGGTTTGAGGCCTCAGTTTCTCTACCAGTGAAATGGAGATACTAATGAGTACCCCGCTTGCCCCTGTCCCCCTTGTCTAGCAGATGGGGACTGGACAAGGAGAGGCCCAGGAGCCATTGTAGGTGTTGTGGCACCACTCTGGAAAGGCTTGGAGTCAGACTGACCTGAGTTTAAATCCTGTTCTGTCCCTTCCTCTCTGGGGACCCTGGGCAAGTTGCTTTTTCTTTGTCAGCCTCAGTGTTCTTATCAATATAAAAGGAATCATGAAAAATAATTTTTAAGAGACTGCTGATACCTACTTGACACTGTCGCTGCAGGAGTTCGACTGAGTTCATATGTAACGTATGTCAAACACACAGTAGATGCTGGTAAGTGCAGCCATTGTTACTATTACTCGTGGCGTCTGAGAAAAACCAGGCTTGCAGGTGGCTTGTGCCAGCGAGCTTTTGGTGCTCATTGAAATGCAGGTGGGTTTGGCCACTGAGACCTGTCCTTGGGTGTGTGTGAAGCATCCCATCTGTGGCAGCCTCTCAGGAGATGATAAAGGGCCCTTCTTACAAGGAGCCCTTGTGACACAGTGGTTAAAGGTGGGCAGTTCGAACCCACCAGCCACTCCTCGGGAGAAAGATGTGGCAGTCTGCTCCTGTAAAGATCACAGCCTCAGAAACGTAGAGGGCAGTTCTACTCTGTCTTATAGGGTTGCTGTGAGTCCAAATGGGCTTGACAGTAATGGATTTTAATGGGAAGGCCCTCCTGGAACAGCTTGGGGATGGAGGTACTTCTTTGCTAGGAGCAGGGTTCCCTGGATCTTGAAATCCTGTTTTGTACAGGATAATAGATAAAACAGAGAAATCACAGCAGCTCCACATGCAGGAAGAGGCTCCTCATTGTTCTAGGGGGTTCTTGGAGAGGTCACATGAAAGGGGCCCTAAATACTGATGGTTGGTGATGTAACACACCTGGCTCAAGGGAGGTGGGGAGGAGAGAAGTTTTAATAGCGTCTGTGGTATCTGCCTTCTCGAGAGACAAGCTGCCACACTCAAACCCGGAAGGGTGATTGCTGAGTCAAGGAGGGAGGTGGAGCCACTGAAGTGGTAGCTGCACCCTCAGTGGGGGCAGAGCCCTGCTGCTGAAGGGGCCCCTGGCTGCCATCAGAGAGGGGTAGAGAGTGCTATGTTGGGGAGAGCTACACCCTGTCATAGTTTGCTTGGTGTTTGAAGGCAACTTTGCAAGAAGGTGGTGGTGGTTGTTAGCTGCTGTCGAGTTAGCCCTGGTTTTGTGGGGACCCTGTGCACAATTGAATGAAATGCTGTCCAGTCATGGGCCAACCCCATTATCAGTTGCAGATCAGACCAGCGTGGTCTATGGGGTTTTCATTGGCTGCCTTTTGAAAGTAGACAGCCAGGCCTTTTCTCCTAGACTGTCTTAGTCTAGAAGCTCCACTGAAACCTCTTCAGCATCATAGCATCATGCAAGCCTCTACTGACAGAAGGGTGGCTGCACATGAGGTGCATTGTCTGGGAATCGAACCCAGGTCTCCTGCATGGGAGCAAGAATTTTACAACTGAACCACCAATGCCCCCTTGCAAGAAGGTAAGCGCCTATGTTGGCCTCCATTGGGTTGCATGATAATTCTCACCTATCTTCTGCACTCCCTTCCCGACGTTTCTTTTTTAAAACCACCAAGTGTTGAAAGCCTGGTGTGGTGGTGTTTGAGAGGTGATGGTGGGTAGTGACTGCCAGATCCCAAGGCTGCAGACTCCCCGGGGGCCCAGGCTGGGAAGGAGCCTTTAGGGAGGCGTCTGACGAAGGATAAAACACTGTGCTGGGGTTTCAAGGCTGGCTAGCCTCATAACCTTCAAAAGAGCAAACCCTGCAGTCTTCGGAGTATAAATCGACCCCAAATAGAAAGTGACCCTTTCATATTTCAGGCTTCGTGTGAGAAGGAAAAAAAGAAAAAGAAATTCTACAAAGATGCCTGCGCTGTGCTTTACAGGGTTGGAAGGCACCATAACTTTCAGTACAGCTCACCCCTTTCTGCTCTTTAACAGGAAGGATTTCAATATTTTATATTTGGTATGAATTTATGGGCCTGTTTGGATCCTCCTTCTTTAGAACACAGGCTTCCAGAACACCATCACAGTTCCAAAGAGGGGTTAAGATTTCCCTTTTGCAAAGATGGGTATTACGTTTCTGTTGTCACACGCTTGCTTTCCTCAGCCTTTCTTTAGCACCGCACTGGGCAGAAGGTGCTGGGTATTAGAGAGTTGTTGTTGTGTGCTGTCCAGTGGATTCCAATTCATAGTGACGCCATATGATGGGGTAGAATTGCCCCATTGGGTTACCATGCTGTAATTTTCACAGGAGCAGATCGCCAGGTCTTCCTCCTGTAGAACTGCTTGGTGGGTTTGACACCACCCATTCGGTTAGCAGCCAAGCATTTAACCACTGGGCCACCAGGGCTCCTTAGAGTAGATGTTCAGAATAAGTCATCTGACTGTCTTTGGTCTCCTTTCCCAGCATAAAGCACATCCCACATTGTTTGGCTGGTAAAGCAACAGTCCAAATCTGCCTTCACTCCCTGCCTGGCATTCAGTTACCATTGCCTTTTGACAAAAGAATTACTTTCTCTTCCTGGTATTGAATTGAGGATCTTTTGTGTATTTACTGCAAATGTGATAAATGCTAGTCTGCAGAAACCAGCTGCCCCGTATGGCTGGGGGCAGCATTTTTAACACCTGGCAGTTTGCATTTCAATATGGTGGCTTAAAAAAAAAAAAAGAACCACAAACACAATAAAAACAAAACCCAGCTCAAAACAGTGACTATTCTTGGCTGCCTAAAGGGAAACTAGAGTAGGGGAGATGAGAGGCTGCTGTGGACCCCGGTGCAGGCAGAGGAGTTGGCCTGGGAAGTGACTGCTCCCAAGTTGAGGTCCACTGTCCTTCAAGTCAATGTGCTTCACCTTCATGGTGCCTTCCACCTGCAAGGCACTGTATGGGGTGCTAGAGACACAGATTCTGATGAGACAGGGTGTCTGGCCTTGAAGAGCTCACAAAGTTGGGAGTCAGATGAGCAGGTAATTGCAGGACAGGGAAAGGAGAACCCTGGAGGCACAGAGGGTGGCCAAAAGTGATTGGCCTGCTGGGGCAGGTCAGAGAAACTTCCTGAAAGAGGAGGTGCCCGGACTGTGGCTTGGAAAATGGGTGGTAGTTTTCTAGGGAGCTGGAGTAGTTTTGGGAAGAGATTTCCCACCAAAGGGAGTAATAGCACTGGGCATTTGGGGACCTGCACACATTTTGGCGTGTGTAGGTTGGGCAGTGCAAGAGATGGAAAAGGGAAAAGAGAGGAGTCAAATTTTTGGGGCCTTGAGTGCCAAGCCAAAGAACTTGGGCTTTTATTCTAAAGCCATGCAACCCCTGCTGTGGTCTGTGAACCAGCAACATCACCTGGGAGACTGAGGTGCTGAATCTCAGGCCCTACCTCAGTCCTGCTCAGTCATTTTCTGCATTTTGACAAGATCCTTGAGGAATCGATGAGCATGTTTAACTTTGAGAACTGCTAGTCTAGAGTGGTGATTCTGTCTTGGAACCATCTGGGGAGGAATACTGATTGATTCTTGTAGCTCTTCCCAGAGAAGTCCTGATTTACTCTGTCAGGGGTGTGGCCTGGGCTGGGGGTGTGGCCTGGGCATTCTAGCCTTTGAAACCTCTTCAAGTAATGTTGAGAACCACTGGCTTGGGCAGTGGGAAGCCACCACAGAGGTGGAAGCCGGGATGTGATGTGGGGAAGAAGGTATGGAATGTGTCTTCTGGCCTCTCTTAATGAAGAACTGGAGTTCGTGGCTTTGAAGCCAAAAGGAGACCTGTCCTACCCCAGTGATTGTCCTGCTGTCTTCGCCTGGGGCAGCTCAGGAGAGTGAAGGATAACACCCAGCCCAAGTGAGCCTGCCCATCACAGAGGAAGGCTTTGACTTGAATGTGACTCAACCATGTAAGGGACCCCAGGTGGGAGGCATTGATCCCACTGATCTGCCAACATTTCTTGGGTGATGGGATGGGGTGGACATGAGCCTCAGAGGGGGTGGGGTGGGTGGGCAGACTGCAGGAGTCCAGAGGAGTTTGCAGCCAGGGGTTTTGGAAATGGGATTCTCACCTCTAGTAGCACCAAAGGTTCTTGAAGGTTGCACCCATTCCTCAGAAAGGAGGCTTTTCACGGCCGTTGTGCGTACCAGCTCAGCTCTCTAAAGCCCACTGGTGATAAAGGTGACCTGGAGAAAACAAACACTAGTCAAAAAGCAAACAGACCCAAACACTCAAACAGCGTTTATCCCAGTTTAGCAGTGAGACTTGGATTAGGCAGGTCACATGGCCCACAACTTTCCTTCAGTCCTTGGGAGACTACTTCTGTGGAAATCTTTTTCGGCAGCTTTGCAATTTTGATTTTCAGTTAATTAGATTTGTGCTGTTTGGGAGACTCGGTTAATGCATTTCACCCCACAGAGCTAATTTGCCTCTGTCTAAATTAGGTCTTTGCTATGGCGGAGGGCGTATACCGGATACATGGATAGAGACACAGGGATGTGGAGGGGCCGCTAGACAGTAAACAGGAGCAGGCTTTGAAATCGTCATTTGTCATCTCCATTATTATTCTGGGATATTCGAGGCCCTGCCGAAGAATAGAGGTGTTCGTCAAAGCACAGGCATCAGGTGAATACACTGTGGCCTTGTTACCTGCCTCTCGCAATCCAACTCCATGTCCTGTTGTATTGTCAACCCTGGGCTGCACACGTTAATGGGAAGGGAAATCTATTTGGAGAGTACAAAGCAGTGGATAATGCAAGTCATAAATTTACAACCTCTGAACCTCTTGGAGCTGAGTGGGGGCCTGAGGAGTTATCTCAGCGAGTTTCTCATTTTACAAGGCCCGGAAACTGAGGCCCAGGGTCATTCCTACATTTGAATTTGGAAAAGAATGTTTCTCGTCCTTTATCATGCAGGGGCAGATTAACCAGAAAGCACCATAGCACTGGTTTACTGTAAATGAGGTATGGCACAGGCTTAATTGTGTTTACTTGCTCATCTGTAGTGCACCATTTCACATGGTTTCACTACATCTTTGACATGGTGAAAAACAGGTGAAATGGTGCACTACAGATGAGTAAGTAAACAAACAAGCCCATGTGTGTATCTTGCTTATTGGGTAACCTGTCCTATGTGTACTCACCCTACCATTTGTTTTTGGATGGACATGAAGGGAGGGGGGAGGGAGGTCAGTCTGATCACATGAATAATTGAGAAGTGGGAATAGGAACTGAGCAGGGGCTTGGGGCCCAGTGTTAAAGATTCATCCCAAATACTGTCCCTCATTCCCATTCTCCTGTGTCAGAGATTATAAACTGCTTGTTAGTGATATGACATTGGGAATCATAATTTAATAATTTACATCCTGCTAATCTTCTCAAAGGATCCCCAGTGGATCCCCAGTGGTACAGTGGTTAAGCAGTCGCCTGCTCACTGAAAGGTCAGCAGTTTGAAGCCACCCAGCAGCTCCACCGGAGAAAAGACCTGATGATCTGCTCCTGTAAGAATTGCAACCTAGGAAACCCCATGGGACAGTTCTACTCTGTCACGTAGGTAGGGTCGTTATGACTTTCTCCACAAGTGAGGTGTCAGTAAAAATAATTACATGAGGATAGCAGCAACAATCTCCTCTAAAGGCTTTGAAGCAGCAAAAAAAGGGACCTAGGTAGTTAGAATCAGGCTCTTTGTCTCCCCTGCTCACCGGAGTGCTCAGAAGCCATCCATGTAGTGGCTGTATCGTCAGAGTGTGCATGTCAGTAGTTAGGCTCTGTGTACGTCAGAGGTCATGTGTATACTATCTAGACTAGGACGGCAAACCGTCTTATCTCCTTTGCTATCTGTGATGAATTGGAAATGGCTTGCTTGCTGGAGTACTGCTAATCAGTGGGTGAGACTGCATACTCGATTAGCCATGTCTTTCCAGGCCAGGGGATGGAGGTGGCAGTGTACTTGCTCTCTAGTTACCATCTCTTTAGTCTATACCATCAACTAAGATTATGATGTGTAGAGAATCCTGTTTTAAGCATTTTGAAAAAAGGATGAGACGTAACCTCTGTCCTTGGGGAAATTATAGTACCATCAGAGAGGCAGAATATATACACAAAGAAGACTTAATGCTTAGAGTATCAACAATCTCAGCATTATTAGCATAATTTAGAAATAACTACCCTATAACATTGTCTCACACTTTATAGTTTTGGCACATGGAGTAGATAGGACAGAAATGAATTTATATCACAGATAAAGAAGTCAAGACTCCGAGATATGGACTTAATTTTCTAAGGCCATATATGTAGCTGGTAAACACAGAGAGGAAGATAGTGTGTATTGAGGGCAGGGGACTCAGATTGGACCTCTCCAGAAAGATGCCTTGAGGAGGATGTGGAAGGTGAGCAAGGGGGGAGAGTGTCTAGAAATGGGGCAGAAAGACTTTTAAAGATGAGGTAGGAAGTCAGTGAGGTCTTTTCACTGTTCACGGGTGGTCATCCCCTCTTGGTGTTCTTTTATTGAGGACTTTCCCCCATTCCAGGCTCCTCACTGGCTGTGTCTGGGTTTTCCTCAGGGGACAGTGTTCTGAAAGATAATCTGAGGGCTGTTGCCTTACTTCTGTGGTCACCCCTTCCTTCTGCCTCATGCCCTGGCCTTGAGGAACAGCTCTGGTTTTAATTTTCTTCACCTGTTTATGTTGCTGTGTGCCATTGAGTTGATTCTGACTCACAGTGACACCATGTGATAGAGTAGAACTGCCCCATAGGGTTTTCTAGGCTGTAATCTTTATGGGAGCAGATCACCAGGTCTTTCTCCTGTGGAACTGTTGGGTGGGTTCAAACTGCCAGCCTTTTGGTTAGCAACCAAGCGCTTCACTGTTGTGCCACCACGGCTCCTTTTAAAGAGGGTGGCACTGTTATCATGAAAGTACCCAGACTGGGCCACCAATGTGCATGATGTACTGGGGTTGGCGCACAGGAACTATTCATAAGAAGCTTGACAGAAGAGGGCATGGGGACCTCCTGTCTGAAACTAGGGTCTGAAAAGGTGTCTGGGGGTCTTGGGTAGCAGGAGGTGAAGGAGAAAAGGTAGCTATACTCCTAAGGACTTAAGTGCTTCCCTGAATCCAGGTCTTCGTGGAAGGGAGTGTTTGAGTTGCAAGTACCCTCCCCCCCATGTTTTTTTTCTTGTATTGTTTTGCTTTTAAGTGCAAGGAAGATGCACGGCAACATCTGTGCTCCTTAGGATTCAGTGGCTGATTTGTTAAAAGTAAATTTCATAATGTAGGTTATGGAGCTGTGGAAGGAGAGAAGCAGGGAGGCTGGCTGAGGAAACAGTTCTCTGCCACTTCACTTCGTATGGGCACACAGGGTTCCGGGGCCAGCCTTGGCACTCGGCCTTGGGGTCAGTGCGGCCCTGAAGGGTCACTGTTTGTGCCCACAGCAAAGAGGGCATGGGGAGGCGTGGCCTTGATCTTACCTTCTAAGCTGATAAGGGGGAGCAGCTGGTGATGATGTAGAACGGGGACCTTCTGATTCTGGGCAGCTGAGATAACTCCTTAGACGGCCGTGAAGAACGTGGTCAGAGATGGTGCGACAAGGGCCAAGCCTGCACTGTCACTGCTGATCTGGGACCCTCATTAGGCTTTCTTAGGGCTGAATGGTTATCTAGTCTACCCTTTCACTTCACGCCGAGAAACCAAGGCCCAGAGGGGTGAGGTGGCTATCTCGGGGTCACAAGAGGTTCTGTGGCACACACGGGACAGGAACATCCTGATTCCCACCGGGACTACCCAGTTTCCTCAGCTCAAGACACATTTACTTTCACATTTGCACTTGAATGTCATTGATGTCCCTGTGTCAGAATGGTGAATCTTACAGTCCATGGGATTGGACTGTGGATGCAATCAAATATGGTAGCTACTGTTTAATGAGAACTTGCTTTATGTTTGGTATCGTGCAGAGTGCTTTGATCATGTTTGCTCAGTTTGATCCTAAACAAAACAAAACTCTGTCGAGTAGGGTTTTTAAAACCCCTGTTGTAGATTGAATTGTGTCCCCTGCAAAATAGGTGTTGGACTTCTAACCTCCATATCTGTGGAGAAGGAGCCCTAGTGGCTCAGTGGTTAAAGCGATTGACTGGTAACTGAAAGGTTGGTGGTTTGAAACCATCAGTGGCCCCGCAGGGGAAAGATGTGGCAGTCTGCTTCCACTGAGGTTTATAGCCTCAGAAACCCTGTGCGGTCCATGCAAATTGACTCAAAGGCAACGAGGATACCTGAGGAAGTAATCCCTTTTGGGAATAGAGTTTTCTTTGTTAATGAGGCCATATCAGTGTAGGGTGTGTCCTAAACCTAATCACTTCTGAGTTATGGAAAAGCAGATTAGACCCTGGAGGAAGCATAGGTGGGGGCATCCCATATGCAGATTGCCAAGGAACTGAGGGAGAGAAACACCTGGACTTCGGAAGCTGAAAGAGACAAGAATTTCCCCCTAGACCCGACAGAAAGAGAGCCTTCTTCTAGTGCTGATGCCCAGAATTCGGGCTTCTAACCTCCTGAGCTGTGAGAAAATACGTTTCTGTTCTTTAAAGCCACACACTTGTGGTGTTTCTGTTACAGCCACACTAGGAAACCAAGACAACCCCCATTTTCTGATGAGAGCATCTCAGCTGCTCTTTTCCAGCCGCCCCGCTAGTTGGGTGGCAGAGCTGGGACTCCAGCCCGAGTGGTGCCTGGCCCGCTTCTCCCGGCCCCCATCTCTGCAGGTGCCTCCCTTCAGAGGGAGGTCAGCCTGCTGCAGCTCTCAAGCCTCATTGTGGTTTCTCAGTGCCAGCCTCTTCCCCTCCCTGCCAGGCCCTTGCCTCTGCGTCCTCTGCCTCTCAGCTTCCGTGCGCTTTTTTCCTTTGAGTGGTCGCCGGGCTGCCGTCTGCGAGTTTTCTGGACACTCACTGCTGAACTGAGTTCCAATCGAAAGAAACACAATTACTCTCTGAGACTCGAGGGCAATTGTGAACACTTGCAGCCTGCCTACTTGTTCAATACTTGCTTGGAGTGTCTCTCTTGAGAGGGCTGGAAAGCTGTCTTTGGGTGGAGAATGATCTATATGGTGTTTGGCTGTATTGTGGGCAGAGGAGCAGCCTGCTTTTTGGCTCTTTTGGGTGGGGGGAGAGTTATTTTTACTTAGTGTTAATGTAGGGACTTTCATCCAGGTCAGAGGTGGTAGCTCGCCTCTTTCAGGTGCAAGCCAATTTGTAGAAAGGTAAGACTGGGGATTGTTAGGTATGCCAGGGCTGTTTGGAGAGTCCCTGAGGGACAGATACCGTCAGATGTTTCTCGTGGTTTGCAAAGCGCTTGGAGGTAATATTTTAAGACAGTTGAAGAGGGTCAGAGGTTCCTGCCCTTAGAGCCTCATCAAAGAGCTAAGTGATGCCCAAAGGGGATGAATAATTCTTCTGAAATTCTGAGTCCTAAACTTGCCTTTCTGCTTTCTTCTCATTTAAACAGGCAGACTTAAGAGTGTCGTGTCTCTAAAACCTATCTTGTGCAGAGAGAAAGAAATCCTAAGTGGACTTGCTGTCTTTGTGGTCCAGCAAGGGGGTCCCTCTAAGGGCAGTCCAGGGAGGGAGAAGGAAGAGAGGTGGCGGCATCAAGGCCTTTGTGGCCAGAGGGGGCCCACAGCCATTTCCCAGGATGGAAAGGACATCTAGCCTCCCCGAGGCCACTTGCTGACATACCGCCCTCCTTCATCTGGGTGTCCTTATCTCTCCTTACCCCTTCCACCCTCACCCAGTCCCCTTGACCGCACTGCCTACCTGGCCCAAGGTGGAGAGGACGTAAGAACATTCCCTTGGTTCTCTTACTCTGGGCTGTAAAGGGAGCGATGGATTTACGGCCTGGGGGTTCTAGCTGCTTCCCTTGAGCTTTTTTGTTTTTGGGTGCCCCAGCTCATAGCAACCATACATGACAGAGTAGAACTGCCTCATAGGGTCTTCTTGGCTATAGTGTTTACAGAGGCAGATGACCAGGGGTTTCTCCTGCAGAGCTGCTTAGTGGGTTTGAACCTCCAACCTTTCGGTTAGCAGCTGAGCGCTTAATCATGATGCTACCAGGGCTCCTTTCCCACGGACGCTACGTACTCCTAAACCCCCTGAATGTGGTTTAGCCAGACAGGCTGGGAAAAGTGACCCCAGGAGCTGCTTATTTCAGCTCCCCGAGACTGCTGTGTTGTCGTTGAGCCTCCTGCCCGTGGCTTCCAGGCCTAATCTCTCAGTTATTACTGTGCACCACCAAGCAGATAGGGATGGTAATTATAAACACTTTGAGAACCGCCATTCGCCTCGCTTGGCAAGGTGACTCAGAACATTAGACGAGAATTAGAGAAGCAGAAACAGCGATCAAAGGAAGCCCCTCGCCCTGCCCACCTGTGATATCCCAGCATTCTAGCACTCAGTCCAAAAAAATATTTGTTATGGAAATAGCCCTAGTCTCTGCCACACCAGAGGGCATGCTGAGCTTTTCCTGGACAAGGCACAGACATTTCTCTGCAGCAGAAGGGAGCTGATTTGTCTCCTGGCTTGTGTCTGCTCACCTGAGGAGCCGTCACATTTGTGCTAAGGAGGTGGTGAGCTGGAGAGGGAGCTGTGGTCATAGAAGGAAGGGTGGGCTGTTGGTTGTTGTTATTCTTCATTCAGTCTTGGGAAACAGCCTCCAAAGATCCTTTTTATTGGGCTGGGACACTTTGTCCCACTTTGGGGTTTTAAGCTCCCTGAGGGCAGGAGCAGGGTCTGTCTTGTTCATAGTTGTTACCTATAGCACTTTGACCAGAACTCAGTAAGTATCTGTGAAAGCTGAGTGAGAGAACCTTCCAGTGCGCTGCTGCCATGAAGCCAGGAGCTGCTGCCAACCCCTGAGGTCCCAAGGGCAGGAAGCAGATGTACCTTGTCTTGTCTCTTCAGGTGTCCTCTGCACCATTTGATCAGGGCTTGGTCCTCACAGTCCAGTTAGAAGAACTTGAGTGGAAAAATTTATTCTTGTTTCAGGAAAGCGCCAGAAAAATATTTGTTCCCGTCATCAAAGTGGAAATTGAAGTCAATGACAATGGAAAGTATTCCTGGCCATTAGCAGACTAGGAAGAGAGGGGAGTGGGTTGACTCAAACAGGGAAAGAATCCAGGCACTGTAAATTTTAGGGGCAAAATAACAGCATGGGAATAAAATCTCCCCAAGGAAACATAAACCAGTCCTTAATCAAATGTAAACAACAAACCACACACCATTCAGTGGAGCCACCAGCGTGGTCACCGGCTGTAGGTTCAGGCTTAGCTGTTGGAGTGAGGTGTGGCACATGAGGAATGCATTTAAGGAAAAAGCCTTGGGTTTTCTCTCTTTTCTGCAAAAGAGTTGACAGCAGATAGAACTTGGAGCACTTGGTCACTGATCCAGGCCTCTCCTCCTTCTGACCTCACCCACTGTCATCAAGCTGAAAACCTAGTTGTGGTGGTTGCAGGTCTCAAGATTCTTGGACACTTGCAGGGTGACCAGGGGAAAATACCAGGGATGCATGGCAGTGAGCCAAGCCCCCTTCAGAAGTGTGTGTTGTGTTGGCTAGAAACAGGTTGGGAAAGAAGCAGCAGGCTGGAACAGCTGGGGGGGGGGGGGGTGTATTCTGGAAGGTGAGTGGTGAGGGCAGAGATGAAACTAGGTGGGTCATGCGTTGATAATGATTAATGTCAGATAATGGGTACAGTACCAGTAACAGTTGGTGATGAGTTGACTCTGACTCATGGCGACCCCATATGGGTCAGAGTGGAACTGTGCTCCATGGGGTTTTCAATGGCTGATTTTTTGAAAGTACATCACCAGGACTTTCTTCCGAGGTGCCTCTGGGTGGACATGAACTTCCAACCTTTTGATTAGCAGCTAAGCACATTAGTCATTTTTATCACCCAGGGACTCCCTTGGGTACAGAGGGTTCATTGTATTATTCTTTACTTTTGTGAGTGTTTGAAAATATCCCTAATGAAAAATCAGAAATTAAAAGAACTAGCTGATCCCTAGATCTTCTCCCTGGCTACCACCCTCTTGTATTAGGTGTAGATCTGTTTCCTAATCTGGGTGACACACATAGATTCTGCAAAGATCCAGGCCCCAAATTCTTCAGGTAACTGGAAAAGAAAAACTGGGAGGCAGACTTTTCTGAGGGTTTTGACATATTCTCAGGGACTTCTGGAGAGTTGTGTCCGAGAAGCCCTTTGGGTTTTCCCTTCTCCTCTGAGGTTGGCTGAGCTGAGCCAATTGTCAAGGGAAATGTGAAGGCTGGCTGGACACTGGTGGCTGATCCGAGAGACCTGGGCTCCCAGCTCCACTGGAGGCCTTGGTAGCCCCCTCCTGGGGTGTATACCCTCCTTGTGATGGGTGTCCTTTCTTGCCCTGGCCGTGCCAGGGTTCAAGCTGCCAGAGGAGCTGTGGTGCCTGCATGGCGTGCGCCGTTCTGGTCAGGCTGTATTGAGGGCCTCAATGGGAGGGACTTCTGCCCCAGTTGCCAGGATGGGAGGAGCAAGAGGAAGCAGAGCAGACGAACTACCTGCCTCTGTGGGGGTTAGGAGAGGTCTTCCAGGTGGACCGCAGGGTGGCTGTTTGTCACATAAACGCTTGCTATTGTGAAATGATTTCTAGGCTTGGAATTTTTACGTGAATTTATCATTTATTTACCATTCTCCCATGTTCCTGCCCAATGAGGAGTATCCTTCCCATGGGTTCTTGTGAAATGCTTTTCTTTTTGGTGATGGCTCGATTTACCAGATAATTATTTTTTAGCTGTTATGTTTGGGTGTTCTTAAGTGACAGTAAAAGGAACAGGGTAGTCCCCGTCTTTAAGTACCTCGAGGTCTCATGGGTGGACCCTGAGGCTTGCAAGCAGGGGGTGGCCAGTGGCGTCTTCTGAATCTCTAAGTGATCCTACTAGTCACAGTCCATCTTGATCAGTCAAGTTCTCCTCCCCCGACTGACAGTGGAGCCTGTGGATTCATCGACACATCCTTTTGAGCCCTTGGCTTACATTCTGGAGGAATCACAGGTAGGATGGGGGAGTCTGCAGCCCAGCTCGTTGCTCTTGCTAGCCTGTGGACATGTGTCTCTATCTTGCCATCCAGAAAGTAACTTCTTCCCTTCTGCCCTGGCTTCATGCTAATGTTTTATTGCAGTTTGGCTTTTTTCTTTTTTTTAAATGTGGTAAATAGCTATGTAACAAAACATTTGCCATTTTAACATTCTTCATGTGTATAATTCAGTGACATTAATTACCTTCATCGTGTTGTTCAACCATTACCATTATCTGTTTGCAAAAGTTTCCGTCACTGTTAACAGGAGCTCGGTGTCACCTAAGCAGTGAGCCTTCTTTCCCTTTCCTGTTCCCTCACCCCTGGGGACCACTAATAAACTTCAAGAACTCAACTCACTGCTGTCGAGTAGATTCTGACTCAGAAATTCTGTAGGTCAGAGTAGTACTGCCCCATAGAGTTTCCAAGGCTATAGAATCTTTATGGAAGCAGACTGCCATGTCTTTCTCCTGTGGAGCCTCTGGTGGGTTCGAACTGCCAAGCTTTCGGTTAACAGCTGGATGGTTAACCACTGCACAACCAGGGCTCCTTTTAGTAAACTTAAGTCTCTATAAAAACTAAAACCAAAAGCATTGCTGTTGAGTCAGGTCTCACGGTGATCCCATATGTCCATTTGCCTATTTTAGGTATGTCATATAATTGGGATCACACAATATTTGCCCTTTTGTGATTGACTTATTTCATTCAGCATAATGTTCTCAAGGTTCATCTGTGTTGTAGCGTGTATCAGGATTTTATTTCTCTTTATGGCTGAGTAATATTCTAGCTTTCTGTTTAATAGGGCATAGTGAACATTTCATACCCAACACCACCACTAACAGAGACCATTTCAGAAATGGGTAGTTGCAGGTCATTTGTACGAGTGAAAAGAGTGTAATTCCATTCCAGCCTGGACCATCTCCTCTTACATTTTCTCTCAGTAACCCTTCTTGGTGGAGATCTCATGTTGGCCCCACGGCTCAGAAAGATGGGGACAGGTGTCTTCCCCACAGAGTGTGACCCACTGCTAGGTCTTCTCGAACTTGCTTTCTTGGAACCACTGGGTCTGGGATTGCCTTGGGTCCAGTGCCCCTGGCCGGTGTACTTTGTCAGCCGCCTTGTAACCTGATGGAGTCCCTGAGTGGTATAAACAGCTAACACACTCAGCTGCTAACTGGGAGATTGGAGGGTTGAGTCCATGCAGAAGTGTCTCAGAAGAACGGCCTGGTGCTCTACTTAAAAAACCAGTGATTGAAAACCTTGCGGAGCACAGTTCTGTTCTGACACGTGTGCCCGTGGTCTCCATGAGTTGGAATTGACTCAATGGCAACTTTTTTTTTTTCCTTCTTGTAAACTGGAGGAGCCTTCAGTATGGATTACATGAAGAAAACAAAAATCCTTAGAACTGGACCAATAAGCAACATCATGATAAATGGATAAAATATTAAAGTTGTCACGGATTTCATTTTACTTGGATCCTCAATCAACACCCAGGGAAGCAGCAGCCAAGAAATCAAACAACATATTGCACTGGGCAAATCTGCTGCAAAAAGCCTCTTTAAAATGTTAAAAAGCAGAAGGGACTAAGGTGCACCTGACCCAAGCCGTGGTATTTTCAGTTGTCTCATATGCGTGTGAAAACTGGACGATGAAAAAGGAAGACTGAAGAATTGATGCCTTTGAACTATGGTATTGGTGAAGAATATTGAATATACTGTGGAGTGCCAGAAGAACAAACAAACCTGTCTTAAGTTGGAATGCTCCTTAGAAGAGAGGATGGCGAAACTTCATCTCACCTACGTTGGACGTGTTATCAGGAGGGACCAGTTCCTGGAGAAGGACATCATGCTTGGTAAAACAGAGGGTCAGCAAAAAAGAGGAAGACCCTCAATGAGATGGATTGACACTGCGGCTGCAGCAGTGGGCCCAAACATAACAATGATTGGAAGGATAGCACAGGGCCGGGCAGTGTTTCGTTCCATTGTACATAGGGTCACTATGAGTTAGAGCTGACTTGATGGCACCTAACAACAACAGCAACTTAGAGGAGGGAAAAGAAAGGGAGTAAGAAGGAGAGCTGTCACAGCTCAAGTTTTTGTGCTGCTAAAATAGTCACTTTGTTACTTGGTACATCAGAAAGTGGCCTCCGGCAAAGAGGTCTCTGTGAGACCTTGACCAGGGTAAGTGTGGGCTGTCTACTGGCTCTGATTACCTTGCTCAGCCCCGATATAGGTCAAGTCTGCTCCAGGCTGGCTCGCGGGGGCTGTCCCTCTCCTTTACCTCCTCCACTGCCTAGCTAGCATGCTCTCTTTCCCCATGATTGGTATAGCCTCCCAACTGGGTGCCTCGGCCCCCTCTTCCCCTTTCTGTCCATTTACCAGGCAGCCACCTGGGGGGATTTTATGAAAATGCAAACCTGGTCATACTTTCTACTGCTTCAAATTCTTTAAGGTCTCCCTGTGGCTTAGGGTAAATACCAGGCGTAAATTCCTCTGCATGCATTACAGGCTGCTTAGGGTCTGACTCAGGTCTAATTTGTCAGCCTCTCTTGCTGCTTCTGCACACATCTCATGTTGCTGGTTCTCGCCTCCCTGCCTTCGCATCTGTGGTCCCTAGGCCAGAGATGTCCACCTGCCTAGTTCAGTGAGGCTCCCGTTTCTCCTTCAAGGTTCAGCTTCAACTGTGTCTATTTTGTGAGCCTTTCTTCCCACACCCATTGGGCTTTTGCTTCTTCTTCCTTTGGATTCTCCAACACCTCGTTACTATTTGGTACATCAGGTCTACCCGTTACCTGTCATTCTTCAAGTCAATTCCCAACTCACAGGGACCCTATAGGACGGCGTAGAACTGTCCCTTGGGGTTTCTAAGGTTATAATCTTTATGGAAGCAGGCTGCCATATCTTTCTCCTGCATAGTGGCTGGTGGGTTGGAATTGCCATTCTTTCGGTTAGCAGCCAAGTGAGTGCTTAACCACTGCGCCACCAGGGCTGCCGTATTACATGCAAATCTGCAGGCCCTTATCTACAATTCTGATATCCAAAGAGCTCTGAAAACTGAAAAGCTCTTTTGCAACTCATTTGACTGCAAAATCTGACTGGAACTTTCTTGTGACTCTTTGTAGTCCTTATTGATCCTACTTTGTGTCCTCTGTGTGTGTTTAGCTGGAGAAACTGGTGTTCGAGGTGCCACTCTGAGTCCCGTGGGGAAGTGGCATATAATATACAGAATACGCACCTGTTACCTGTGTGAAATCAGAAACATAGGAATCCAAACTCATCTGGCTCAAGGGCTTTGGGTGAGGGATCTAGGCATCTATTGTAATCATTATAGGTCAAGTCTGCCTCTTCCCTCTAGATAGTAAGGACTTGAGGGCACAGGTATATCCTATTCAATATTTTTATGTTTCTGTAGAGCCTTAAAGAGTAACTGGCACTGTAAAATGTTACCCTGCAAGAGTTTATTGGATGAGTGAATAATAATAGCTAGTATTTATTAATATTTACAAAGTGCCCACTGTGCGCCAGGGTCTGTTCTAAATGCTGAACTTGTTTTCACTTATTTCCTTTTTACAAAGGGAGTCCTGGATGGTACAAACGATTAAGCGCTCCACTACTAACTAAGAAGTTGGCATTTTGAATCCACCCAGAGGATCTGGAAGGCAGGCCTGGTAGCCTGCTTCCAAAAGGTCAGAGCCTTGAAAACCCTATGGAGCAGTTCTACCCTGCACACACGGGGTGGCCATGAGTCAGAACTGACTCAGCAGCAAGTAACAACAAGGTACTTATTTACCTCTGTTTATAAGTGGGGAAAGTGAGGCAGTTGCAGGTTAAGTAATTTGCCCAGAATTGTACAGTCCAGTGTGGCGAGGTGGGGTTTGAATCCAGGCAGCCTAATTTTTAGCTACTGGCTCTACTGCCTCAATGAAGAAAGGAAGGTGCTGTACTTAGCAGTTCAGACAAAATCGTAGAAGACTGTGGAAACAATTGGAATGACTGTATCTGGCCCTTCTTGCAGTGTTTGTGTTCTCTTGCTATCATGGAGTTAGAATATTACCACCCATCCCAAGAGCATTTCTGATAGGGTAATAAATTGATTGGATGTGAGGTTAAAAGAAGAAAAAAGGTCTCAGTGGTCATTGAGTTTTTTATTGAGTGCCAAATAGAGCTCATTAACTTACAGAAACAGTCCATCAAAATGATAGGTGTCTTAGTGATATCTTGTTCAGCCCTTTTACTTTCTAGATGAGAAACCTGAGGCCCAGAGAGGTAGAGTCACTTGCCTCAGGCCACACAGCCGGTGGGCGTTGCAGGGACCAAATCTGATACCTCCATCAGTGGGTGCTGCTTCTGTTGCTTCCTGTTGCAGGCCAAGTGGTCAGAGAGGGAGGTGCCTAGGGAGGAGCTCTGAGATGTTCTGCTGGGGTTCTCAGCCCAGGACCTTGGCTGGTTAGCTCGCCGGCTGACCATGTGACTTGTGAATTGCTAGCAGACAGACTTTTAGATCAGGAAGTGGACTTCTCAACACTAGTGTTCTCTGTGACGTCAATGGGGAGTGCAGTACATGGGGCTGCCTGTCCTTTGCTCCTACTCTGTGAGCTTCCCGCAGACAAAATTGAGGTTTGTTTGTGTCTATTCCAGCAGTTTAAGTGGTGGCTGCATTTTCGGTCGCATCACAAAAACTGAGCTGACTCTGAGATTCCCCCCTAGGGAATTGGCTGATGGGTTTGTTGGAGAGGCCCTAGATTGTAGGTAAAGCTGAGTTAACTGGGGACCTGTTCTGGACAAGAAAGTTGCCCTTGAGTGCTATGTACCCGGAAGCTCACCTCCAGGCACCTGAACCCAGCCTTACTTGTTAGTTCTTTCCCTTCCCACCTGGGAAACGTGAGCTGCTTTTCCTAGGAATGGGTAAACCTTGTCCTCTCCCCGCTCCTTAGAATACAATGTGCAAAGTCGTCTCTGCTGTTCTGGGGTGGAAGGGACAATATTTTTTCTTTTTATTTAATTTTCAACTGTCTGTTCTCTGCAGCATTGTTTATGTTCTAAAAGCAAAATGCACCGGGACCAAAAGTAATACAGCTTCTTGAGGATAAAATCTCCCCAGATACTGGTTTCTGCTATCTGTCTGTCTGTCTGTCTATCATCTATCTGTCTACCTATCTTCCATCTAGCTAACTAGTTAGATAAGGAGAGAAAGAGAGAAGAGAGCTAGCTAGCTATCATCTGTCTCGTCCACCCAGCTGGCTTAGTTGTCTCCTATGTTTCTGTCCTTCTAGGCATTCCGATGTAAATTTAGACATACGCTTGCAGATATTTCTCTTATTTAAAAAAACAAAATTGGATCACATTATACAAAGTTTTCTAACTTGCCCTGAATGCCTTTTTAATCCTGGGTACACATGTCAACATCAACATTTTCAGTGGCAGCAGAATACGCCATATAACCTAATTTAACTAATCCTCTGTGGTTGGACACCCGGGTGGTTCAGCTTTGCCTGTATAAGTAGTGTGACAGTGAACATCCTTGAATATCCCCCTCCTTTTTAAAAAACCTATTTGATTATTTCCTGAGGCGACATTGCTGTAAGTACTGTTGCTGGGTCAAAGATTGTGTATGTGTGTGCTTGATATATTTTGCCAAATCATGTGAATACATTTTCGATCACTTGCTGATTTCTCACTTGCTAGGCTTCGGGGTTGTCTGATAGGAATACAAACTCATTCTAAAATTTGTGAATGATTAAGAAAGCGAATTTCGTGTAGGCAGAGGGGAAGGGAAGACATCCGGGTCTTTGGCACCCCAGTAATGAGATAACTTGTAGGACACTTGGAATGTTGTTATTTCCTCTTGCAAGGAGAGCTCATTCCGGGGACTTATTTGAATTTCTTCCTGCAAAATAACTCTCCGTTTTGTAGAAATAGGATTATTAGCAGAGGTTTTCAGCACCTCCAACTACAGTTGGAAAAAGCTGTATTTCCTTTGGCCTGGTTATAAAAGGCAGTAAATAAATTTTCAGAAAAGGGAAATGGTGAGATTTCGCATTCCCAAGCACATGCTCTGAACTCCAAACTCAGAATGCCCCAACAGTAAATTATTTGATTCCTCCTAACAATACCGCTGTGTGGGAGGTATGTATAAACTGCCATTAAGGGCCAACAGCA
The DNA here is from genome assembly GCF_024166365.1 of Elephas maximus indicus. Lineage (NCBI taxonomy): Eukaryota > Metazoa > Chordata > Mammalia > Proboscidea > Elephantidae > Elephas > Elephas maximus. The sequence goes on along the minus strand of NC_064837.1, from coordinate 36,746,841 downwards.
TGGTAAATCAAAGCTCAGAAATATGAAAGTTCTTACCTATCTGGGTGGGCCAGAAACCTGTGGTGGGGTTTCACCGGGGGTGTGCTTGTGGGCATAGGGGGTCACTGAGGGTGTGTACAGAGGTTTTCTCCTCAAAGACGTATTTACATGAGTTAGAGAAGAGGGGTTTGTCCTGCCTCCCTCCCCCGCTCACCCTCTCCTGTGTTGGAGCCCCAGCAAGTCCCTCCTGAAGAGCTGATGGGCCCAATGAATTCGTCTCAGCCAGCAGGCTGCTTGAAGCGTAATCAAATCAGAGCCCTCGCTTTCCGAGTTACGTAATTTTGCAGAACGAACACAGAGGCTCCTGGGAAAAGCTGCCTGTCCTCCTGTTAATTTTAAGGTCCGTTTATAAAATTAGAAGCTGTGTTGGACAGATGAATATGAAATGGAACTTGCCTATTAAAGTTTTTTTTTTTTTTTTTTGGGTCCGATAGCCTTATTTAACCTTTCTGTGTATCAGAGGTTGGTGGCCTCTGCCTATGGTGCCTTCATGGAAAAAGTTCTAAATATAGCCCCCGTTTGTTGTTGAATAATGACTTGGGAGGGCGGGTGGTAGAGTTTCCAACTTCTTTCAGTCAGCAAACTGGACAGAAGGCGTCCAGTGCAAAGGAGCGCCGTGAGCCTGAGTGTTCAGAACTGCCGCTGTTTACTGAGGCTCTGTGTTTAGTGAGTGTTAAATACAGCATGCAGGTCTCTCTCTATTGCCCTTCTCCCCACTTTTAACCGGAAATAAATAAATAAATAAATCAGTTGCTGTTCAGTTAACTCTAATGCTGACCCCATGTGTGTCAGAACAGAACTGTGCTCAATAGGGTTTTCAGTACTGATTTTTCAGACGTAGATCACCAGACCTCTCTTCTGAGGTGCCTCTGGGTGGACTTGAACCTTAAATCTTTTGGTTAGCAACCAAGTGTGTTATCTGTTTGTACCTCCCAGGTGCTAATTCATTAGCCTTTAATTAATTCCTAACATGCAAAGAGGTAAAGGCTATCTGCGTGAGTCAGAGTTTTATCTGTCAGGTGTCCCTCATCCATAGGTTGTAGGAGCCCTTGGCTATATCCTACTAGAGTATGGTAGAGGGTGGATGATTTGAAAACTACTTGGGTTTCATTATATCTGCATTCAAGGGAGCAGCATAGTGGTAGAAGGAGTATTCTGTAGGGGTGGGAGCCTGGAGTTCAAATTTCTAGTGCATATGACCTTGAACAAGATGTTCGTTTCTGTTCTTGGTAAATGAGGGCCTAGATTATGTTCTTTTCCGAGCTCAAAGAGGTTTTGTTCTTTTGTGTCCCAAATCGGTTCAAACTAAATAATGAAACCTCTTGAAGAATTGACCTAGAACACACTGTCTAGTCTTCGCTTCCATGTTTCCATGTGGTTTCTTGGTGAATGCTCAACCGAATGTGGACTCTTGATTCTTTCAGGACTTTGAGTGGGGAAGGACTGAGGGGGTTAGGAACTTGGGTTTCCAGCACCTTCTCTGAAGGCAGAGTAAATGGAGTAGAGTTGAGATGTCAAGAAAGGGAATATATGAAGTGAGTAGATAGATTGTCCCCACCATGGGTAAGTCACGTTGGGGCTGATCAAGCAAATGGCTGTCTTGTCTCTTCTGCCACCTTTGTGTAGCACCTGAAAGCTCTAAGACACACATCTGTGCAGTAGGGATGTGAGTATGGAAGCCCCAGTGATTCCTGGAGCCTTATTTTACATGACTGGGGGATACCCCACCAGCCACTCCGAGGGAGGAAGATCTGGCAACCTGCTTCCCCAATTATAGCCTTGGAAACCCTGTGGGGCAGTTCTGCTCTATCCTATAGGGTCTCGCTATGAGCTGGAATTGACTCAACAGCAACCGGTTTGGTTTTTTTGTTTTTCTGGGTGGATGCCTGGTGTGTAACCTTCCTTTGCGTTCACCTATGTCAGTGGTCCTAGGTTTCTCAGGGGTCGTCTTAGAGTTATGAAGGCATATCAGTTGCCCCGGGTTCTGACTGTTTACAGAGAAAAGTTTTTCCTAATTTTCTCCACTTTGTAACTTTACACCAGTAAAGGAGCACCACCTAGAAGGCTGTTTTTCTTTGCTGTTGTCGTCAGGTTGGCACTGACTCACAATGACTGTTACGGATTGAATTGTGTTCCGTCAAAATGTGTTGTAAATCCTGACCCCTATACCTATAGTTACAATCCCATTTGGGAATGAGTTTTCTTTGTTATGTTAATGAGACAGTGTACAGTGTGTTTTAAGTCAGTCTCTTTTGAGATATGAAAGAGATTAAACAAGTAAGGGACCAAGCAGAGATGGGGGAAGAGAGATGCCAAGCCACATGAAGTTCACCAGGGAGCCAAGGAATAGGAGTTGCAGGGATAAGGACCTTTACCCAGAGTCCACAGAGGGAGAAAGCCTTCACTAAGTCAGTGACCTTGTGTACAACAGGACAAAATGTTACGCGGACCTGTGCCATCTTCATGGTTGCTGGTATGTTTGAGTTAATTGTTGTGGCTCTTGCGTCAGTCTGTGTTGTTGGGGGTTTCTCTCATTTTCACTTACTCTCTACCAAACACGATATTCTTTTCTACTGACTGGTCTTTCCTGATGGTGTATCCAAAGGAAGCAAAGTGAAGTCTCACCATCCTTGCTTCTAAGGAACACTCAGGTTGTATTTCTTCTACAACTGATTTGTTTGTTCTCCTGACAGTCCATGGTATTTTCAGTATTTTTGGCCAATACCAGAGGTCAAATACTCTCTCTCTTTATGGAATTTACTTCCCTTCTGTTGCTCTTACAATGACAACCTTGGTTTTAAAATGTCACTCAAAAAGTGTCCATGAGGACATTTGTCCACCCCTTCAATGTTTATTTAATCTATTCCCATGTGAGAAATTTGTATGGAAATTTAGTAATATGAAAAGTTTGGCTCTCTGAAGAACTGTTGCCCTTTTTACCTGGGCTGCCCGGAAGTTTATAGCCCAATTTGGAGCAGAGTTGCAGCAGTTCTGTTGGCCTTATTAGTATATTTATAAGACCCCTTTTCTGTGACAATTTTCTTTCATTTTTATTTTATTGTTGATGTTATGTATTGAATTGTGTCTACTTGGCTAGGCCATGATCCCCAGTATTGTGTGGTTGTCCACCGTTTTGTGATCTGATGTGATTATCCTATGTGTTGTAAATCCTAACTTTTATGATGTTAATGAGGCAGGATTAGAGGCAGTACATAATCTACAGGACTAGGTTGTATTTTGAGTCAGTGTCTTTTGAGATATAAAAGAATCGAGCAGAGAGGAGAGGGACTTCATTACCACCAAGCAAGAAGAGCCAGGGATGGAGTATGTCTTTTGGACCTGGGGTCCCTGAGCTGAGAAACTCCTAGACCAGGGGCAAGGACCTTCCCCCAGAGCCGGCAGAGAGAAAAAGTCTTCCCCTGGAGCTGGTGCCCTGAATTTGGACTTGTAGCCTCCTAAACTGTGAGAGAATAAACTTGTTTGTTAAAACCATCTGCTCGTGGTATTTCTGTTATAGCAGCACTAGGTAACTAAGATAATTGGTTTGTGTCTCTTGTTAGTAGTCACCTCAGAGTATTTTTGCAAAGAGGTGGGTTAAGAATATTAAAAAAAAAAAAAAAAAACCCAAAACATACACACACACATATAAAGGGAAAGCACAAAGATTTTATGCTGTTAGAAAAGGCTTAGAATGTAAAAAAATTTCTTCTCCTTTGAGAGAGAGTGACTGACTGACTAGCACAATATTTAAGAACATGAATTTAGGAGCCAGACTGCTGAGGTTCAAATCCTGGCTCTATTACTTACTGGGTGCGTGACCCTGGACAAGTTACTTAGCTTCTCTGTTCCTCAGTTTCCTCATCTGTAAAATGGGGATGATAATGTCTCCTACCTCACAGAGTTATTATAAGGATCAGATGAATTAATACATTAAGGCTCTAAGAAGCGTGCCCAGTACATATAAGAAAAAAATCTGTTGCCATCGAGTTGATTCTGACTCATAGTGACCCTACAGGACAGTAGAACTGCCCCATATGGTTTCCAAGGAGCATCTGGTGGATTTGAACTGCTGACCTTTTGGTTAGCAGCTGTAGCTCTTAACCGCTGCGCCACCAGGGTTTCCAATAGCTAGATAAGTTCTTTTGATGTATTGAACTATTGATAGATAAGTTCTATCTATTATTAGTAAATAATATTACTTTCTGGCATTAGTTATTCCATCTGCTTTGAAATTTTGTAATAGTGTTTAACCTCTTCTCTCTTGCTCCTCCAACTCTCTGATTTCGTTACAGATTAATTCTTGATATATCAGGCCAATTTTTTTGGTTGGTGTTGTCAGCCAAGGTATGATTTGTACCTTTTAATTTTTTTAATAAGAAAGAGGAAAAAATAAAAAGATGCGCCTTCGAGGTTTGACATCCTTTTCCAGAAGATGAAGAGAAAGATGAAGTGCCTGTCTGGAGCTGCCATGTGCCTTGCCTGGCCCAAATCTATCTGTATAACTTGGCTCTGAGGCCTCCCTCCAGTCTGTCACCTTTGGAAGGTCACTTTGCTCCCCGTGCCTCAGTTTCCCTATGGTACCAGGGGATCTGTTCCATTCCACTGCCAGCTCCAGGGGGGCAGGAACTCAGCTGCTCCTGTTCTCCCCCCAGCGCACTGTGGGCACTCAGTAGATATTTGCTGAACAGATGGATGAATGGGGATTGTAAGCCCCTACTCTGCTACCTTAAGTGTTCCATCCAAGTTTGAAATAAGATAACTGAAGTGAGAGTGGCTTTAGAAAGTGAAAAGCATCCTCAAATGGAAGGGTTTTTGATTCCTGTTTCTTCCCTATTCTTTGACAGTGGCAGAATGCTGGTAAAATCTGAGAGTTGGATGAAATGAAACAGCCCATCAGGGTCCCCTGCCATCTGGGTAGGTGGTGATTAAAAATTGCAAGCCTTGCAGCTTCCCCTGGAGGGCTGTCTGTGGTGGCCATGGAAGGTGAATGCTCAAAGGGGGTTTGGCTTTAGGGGTCGGCTGAGGACTGGCAGGGCAGCTGGGTAACGCCTTTGAAAGTAGCAGTCCCCAAGATCTCATTAAAATGCTTCCTCCGGTGGACTGAGCTGGAGCAAAAAGGTTTGGGAATAGAAACAAGCTAAGGCTGGTAGGAGACATTGAACTATGAATTTAGCAGCAATTAAAGGACAAAGACTTGAGCATGTGAATTTTTTTTTTTTCTTAAGAACAGTGCCCTGTAGTTATCCTTTATTCTTGGTGGTTAATTTAAAATAAGCATAATCTTCGTCTATTAGCCTGGCTGCCAGAGTTGCAGATATTTATTTGCAAGATGATTCTTTTGTACAAGAACCCATCAGTGCCAGGGTATTTTTCTCTGGACATATTTTTGCTTTGTTGGTGTCTTTCCCCTCGCCCCCCCCATCTGCCATTTCCTTGAGAAGTCAGCAAGCATGAATTGGTAGATTTTATTCTGAAGTGAATAGTGTAATAACTGGTTGATGCCATTCTAGCAATGGTGCCGCATGCTAGAATTCTAGACCTAGCCTGGCCTCGCAGTCCTCAAGAGGCTTTGAAAGAAATAAACCCATCACCCTGCCTTTGAATCAGCCAGCTCTTACTGGGTGGGAGTATGCCTTCTGTGTTGAAAACCCTCAGAACACAGTGGGATAGCCTATTGTCCATTTTGGTTTTCCTTAACCATTTTACCAAGAGAGAATTCTTGCTGAATTCCACCAAGAGCTCTCAGAGTATATGTTTTCAATCTATCTTCCCTTGTACTGTCCAGCTTAAAGATGGAAAACAGTCTTATATTTGAGACAAATGCACATATTTTTAATACATTAATTGATTAATTAAATATGTAGAGGTCAACAAATATGGCCCATAGGCCATATCCGGCCCACCACCTATTTTTGTAAATATAGTTTTATTAGAACTCACCATGCTACTTTGTTTTTGTATTGTCTATAGGTACTTTTGTGCTATAACAGCAGAGTGGAGTAGTTGCAGCAGAGATTTTAAGGGATGTGTTATGAATTCAATTATGTCCCTCCAAAAAGATAAGTTGAAATCCTAACCCCTGTACCTGTAAATGTGATGTGTTTAGAACAGGTCATATTTCTTTTGTTACGTTAATGACACACGACTCAGAATAGAGCAGATCCTAAACCTAATCACCACTTTTGAGTGGTTATCTTATACAAAGAGCCAAATAGACACAGATAACAGGGGAAAATGCCACAGATGCACCTCAGAGCAGCAGAGGAACACCAAGGATTGCTAGAAGTCACCAGAAACTAGGAGATAGGCTCACAGAAGGAATTGACACGGCTGAGACCCTGATTTGGACATTTAACCTTGAGAACTGTGAGGAAATAAATGCCTCTTCTTTAATGCAGAGCCCTGGTGGCACAGTGGTTAAGAACTCCACTGTTAACCAAAAGGCTGGCTGTTTGAATCTACCAGTTGCTCCTTGGAAACCCTATGGGACAGTTCTGTTCTGTCCTATAGAGTCACTATGAGTTGGAACCAATTCCATAGCAACAGGATAATGGGCTCTTTAAAGCCACCCACTTGTGGTATTTTTTTTTTGTTATGACGGCACTAGGAAACGAAGACAGGATGCAAAGGTGAGACTACTTACTATCTTGACCCTTTACAGAAAAAGTTTGCTGACTCCTGAAAAACGTATGTCCCAGGTGCTCTATAAGCACTGGGGATGTGGCAGCGAACTTAACGAAGCCCTGACAGTGAAACAGGAACACGTACACGTGTAGTATGTCAGTTAGTGATAAGTGCTACGAAAAAATAAAGCTGAGGAAGGGCATAGATGGAAATGGGGAGGAGAGTGCTATTTTAGGTAGGATTGTCAGGGGAGGCCTTGCCAGGAGGTACCATTTGGGCAGAAAGCTTTTGGAGTGCTTTCCAGGTACAGTGCTCTAGGCTGAGGGTGCAGTCATGGCAAAGGCCTGGAGGCAGAAGCTTGAGGCCTGTGTGGCAGGAGCCAGGGCTGGACAGGCAGGGGACCAGATCCCATGAGACACTAGTAAGGACTCGGGCATTTACTCTGAGTACAAGGGAGGCCATGTTAGGGTGTTGAGCAGAGGACTGACAAGAGAGGACCAAGAAGGACCACCACCTGCTGTGTGGCGTAGTGACCCTGTAGAGGAGCAGAAGTGAAAGCAGAGACAGTTAGGGGGCTGCTGTGTTCATCTAAAGACCAGGGTGGGAGCGGGGAGGAGATGGTGAGAAGTGGATGGATTCCAGATATGTTTTGAAGGTTGAACCTTTGGGATTTGCCGTAGACTAGGACGTGGGAAAGGAGCCCCGGTGGCGCAATGGTTAAGTGCTTGGCTATGAACCGAAAGATTGGCGATTCGAAAACCCATCCAGTGGCTGTACAGGAGAAAGACTTCACAATCTGCTGTCATAAAGACTACAGCCTAGAAAACTCTATGGGCAGTTCTACTCTGTCACATGGGTTGCTGTGAGTCGAAATTGACCTGGCTGCACCCAACAACAACAACAACAGAAAGTTGGAGGTGAGGATGAAGGAAAACCAAGCATGACTCTAAGGCTTTTGACCTGAGCAATTAGGAGGAGCCTTTTCCTCTGATGGGGAAGACTGGGAAGAATAGCTTTGGAAGGGGAAATCAACATTTGGAAATCTTTCTACTTTCCAATGTCTCTTCGTCCAGCTGTTTACCTCTCTTACTCCTTTTCTTTAGGAGAAAATTTTGAGAAATTATACTATTTTCTTTGGGTTGGTGGTGGCAGAGTTGAGAATTTGGGCAGTAGTTAGTTAACCTGGGTTACAAATAGGGGACTTTGAACCAAACCTATCTTATACTGTCTACCAAGAAATATATACATGTATGCTACATTTCCTCCATTCGGACACGTATTTGTTCACATTTTAATGCTTGTAAAATCTGAATATGTCTTACAATTTATGTGTAAATATGGTAGCATTTTTTTTCCAAAAAAGCTATTGCTTTGTGCATTTTTTTTAACATACCGAAATTGAAGAAATACGGTAGAACTCATATATTGAGAAATGTAATAGGAACCACGTCTTGAACTGTTATGTACTAGGAACCCAAATCTTTATTATCTGTTGCTGAGCCACAAACTACTCCAAAACTTAGCAGCTTAAAACAACAAATGTCTATTATCTAACACAGTAACTGAGGACCAGGAATTGGAAGTGGCTTATCTGAGTGGTTCTGGCTCAGGGTCTCTGATGAGGTTGTAGTCCAGACATTGTTTGAGGCTGTAGTCATCTGAAGGGTTGACTGGGACTGGAAGACCTGCTTCCAGGTTCACTCACATGGTTGTGGCTGGAGACCTCAGTTCCACACCATGTGGAACTCTCTAGAAGCTGCCAGAGACTCCTCACATTGTAGCTGCCTCCCCTGAGAGCTTAATAACTGTGATTTCTGTTGGTTCTCAAAATTATCTTCCAGGCTACAACCATGCTTTCTGTCATCTCTTAAAACTTTCTTCCAGACTCAGCACTTTAACCAAGATTTTTAGATGAGAAAGCTGAGGCTAAGCAAGGTTAGTTAAGCCATACCTAGGTTAAACAGAAGTCAGTGATTAGCCAGGACAGGATTCCTAAGACCAACTCTAACCTTTTCTGGGGCCACAAAGTGCATTTTTCTAATGCTGCATTCTAGGATTGATGCCAGAAACTCCTTTAGGGTCATTATGTCCAGTTCAGCTGCTTGTCGTCATTGGTGAGGCCCGCCCATGCTAATACTCAGAGCTTAAAATCATCTTGTTGTCTTTGAGACTCATTTTACCTTCAGCTCCCACTCCCCACCCCATATTCTTCACTTCCTTTCCTCAGTCTTCAGCCGGGCGTCTCAGTGGCTGGGTCTCTGTCTCTGGGGAAGGCAGTTGTCTCCCTGTTGCCAGCTAGCCACAGTACTCAGGAGTGGTGAGAATCCCTGGAGGCTGTTCCCTTGGTGTTTCCACCTTGGCAACATGTGGCTGGTGTTGGTACTACTACTGGAGTCTTTGGCTAGGCAGTGACTTGGGTTGGTGGGTACCACTTTATATCGTGAACTGCTCTACTGCCAAAACCAAAACGGTGGCTCCTTTGTATTCAGAAGTAATGGTTATTAGGACTGTATTTTCGTCTAATTAGAAAATGAATACATGCCCCTGACAGAAAATTTAAAAAATATAGAAAAGTGTTAAAAAAAAAAAAATAGTCCACTATTTAGAGATAAGACAGTTTAATGTTTTAGTGCATTGTCATTTTTGTATGTACGTATATATTTAAAAACTGTAAAATATATTGGAATTATACTGTGGTGCGTGTATATGGGTATGTGTGTATATGTTTTTTGGGGGGTATTTTGCTTTTTTTCATTTGATAGTACATTGTAATTATTTTCACGTAGTATTAGATGAATTGCAAAAACATAATTTTTAATCACTGCATAATATTCCATCATTTTGATGTAAAATGTAGGTATATTTTAAATACACTTCACTGCCAAGGACAAGATGTGTGAGGATTTATTTTCATACACACAAGACAGCATAGGGTGGAGAGGAAGGAGGATGTAGCTTAAAGTTAGAGGGCTTGGATTTGAGTCTCAGTTTTTTCACATGGACAAATTATTTAAATTCTGAGCTTCAGTTTCTTATCTATAAAATGTGGATAATATCATGTACCTCATAGTTGTGAAAATTAACGTGATAATGCTTGTACAAATCTTTCATAGACCGCAAAGTCCTGTTATTTTTGTTAAAGACCCTGGTTTTGTTTCTATCAGAGCAGCTTTCCAAAGTCCCACACTCACTCCTTTGGAATCATGTGGTTTCTATGTTTGTTCACTCTGGACATTGTTCTTAGAAGACTTTTAAAAGATGACTACACTTAAGTTGGAGTCCCTGAGTGATGCAAATGGTTAACGTGCTCGTCTGCTAACCAAAAGGTGGAGGTTCAAGACCCAGAGGCTTCTCAGAGAAAGGCCTGGTGATCTAATTCCAAAAAATCAGTCTTTAAAAACCCTATGGCGCATAATTTTGCTCTGATGCACATGGGGCCACTGTGAGTAGGAATTGACTCAGTGACAACTGGCTTTTATGTTTAAGTTAAAGTTGGTCAGGAAGAGAAATTGACTGGGTTAGATGGTGAACCTTTGGCAAGCAAAGTGTGGAAGATGTTAGAGATGGCCCAGGAAGTTTTGATGACGATGGGAAAGTTAGGAGCATGGGGCAGGCCTAGGGAGTCATTGTAGCCTGGCGAGTGTGAGGGGTCCAGCACTGGAGCTAGAAGAAGTTGCTGAAGCTAAACTTTATCCCCTTCACGTTTTGGGGTATTATTAGCTCTGGGAATCAGCAGTATTTCCACTTAAGTAGAAAGATGGGAAAATCACCTTCCCAGAACGCATGTCTGGTGGAAATGGGGGAGGGGGAGGAACTAAGGAGAGAGCCCTTTCCTTGCAGGATTGTAGGGGGCTACAGGGTGTGACTGTTTGAGGGAGCAATTTCTATGACAAGCATTCTGAAAATACGCTCTGCCTTTATTATTGTGCTGGGACTTCTCCAGAAAGTACATGTGGGAGGGCTCTGCAGGTCTTGAATTAAGAAGAATGAAGAAGAATTTGGATCCTGTCTTACCACCTGTTGCCCACACTGGTGAGGGAACAGTCTTTCTGTACTTAGGAGCTGTGATGCTTAAAATCGTTTTCATTTAATTTGATATGGTGACCCATCTCTGTGTTAGAAGGTAGGCTTCAGGAGAAGAACCCTACCTGTCTTGTTTGCTCTGTGTCCTCAGCGTCTGCAGTGCTGCTCTGCACATAGTTATTAGTTGTCGTTGAGTCAGCTCCAACTCATGGTGACCTTTTGCATGACAGAACTGCACGTCATCTTCGTGCTTTGTTGCTATGTTTAGTTCCATTGTCGAGGCCACTGTGTCAGTCCATCTCATCCAGGGTTTCTCTTCTTTTCATTGGTTCTCTACTTGACCAGACATGATGTTCTTTTCTAGTGATTGGTCTTTCCAGATGATATGTCTATATTGGACAATATTGTCTGTATTCTGTTGTGATCCATAAGGTTTTCATGAGCTAATTTTCAGAAGTAGATTGATTGCCAGGCCTTTCTTCCTAGTCTGTCTTAATCTGGAATCCCTCTTGAAACCTGTCTACCATGTGTGACCCTGCTGGTATTTAAAATGCTGCTGACATAATTTCTAGCATCATAGCAACAATAAAGCTACCACAGTACAACAGACTGACACATGGGTGGTGGTGGCACATAGTAGGTGCTTAATAAATGTATGGTGCATGGGTGATTGAAGAAAGAATGTTGGAGCAGCTAGACCAGAAGCTAATTGAGGCAGGGCAGGGTGGGGAGGGTGGGCGCAAAGATGCCTGAGTCCAGACCCTGGTGTCCTGAAGCACTGGGTGGAATCCTGGCCGCCTCTCCACTTATCATCAGTGTAGCCCTGGTCTCGTTTTGCTTCTCTGACAAGGGGGATGATAAAACCCACCCTAGAGGGGGCTGAGAGAACCGGGGTGATGTACATGCGGTGTGCTGTACGTGGGGCGTGTAGTCTCGGTGGCCATTATCATTCGGCAAACAGAAGAGGCTCCTGGGAAAGGCAGCAGAGATGTACTGGTCACGCGGCCCCATTAGTGCCTCTGGAGTTCATCGGCAGTGAAATATGGGGCGCGTGGCCATTCCACTCCCATATTTCTGTTCAGGTGTCGGTGAAAGCATAAATAACGAATACGTAGCCTGGCAAACCCCCTGCACAGACTTGTTGCGTCCCAGCTGCTTGGGAACCCTGAAAGCTGCATAACTCACAGACAGGCCTGTGCCCTGAGGAACAGGCTGGCACTAATTCACTGACCCACAGAAGCTGCTTATTGGTGCCATAGCCTCTCTTCCTCATTTTGGCCCCTGGTGTGGCTTTTATATTCATGGCTGTGGTTTCAGGGTATACAATTGAGATCCACCACAAAGCAGATAATGCGGGATGAGCAGTTCAATTCCCCACTCCCTGCCGCCCCCCCCACCTCCAAGAGGTGGCCAGTAAAAGGGATCCGCCCTTCAGTGTCCCTTTGTCTTCCTTGTCTCCTTTGCAAGGAAAAATCCTTTATTTGTTCTTTCAATGCAACTGGCCTCTGATGATCCTTTCCAGATCAATTTGGCTTGTCATGGGTGTCAGGCTTAAGATTTCAAGCTTCTAAAGAAGAGGGGGGAAAGGGAGGGGAAGTTCGGGGACCAGACTTTCTCTTTGTGGCTTTCAGAAGAAAATCATGGATGTTAAAATAAATGATGCAAATATCTGTATTTTATATCTCAAAGAGACAAATGGCATAAATGCAGATTATAGGGTATTCCTTAGAACTGTCCATCACCCTAGAGCTCCTGGGAAAGGCAGGCTGCAAGCCCAGCACCAGCCGACTACGCAGAGCAGTGGCTTTGCTTTTGGGCAACCTCCAGGGTGTCGGCATATTTAGGTCATTGTCTCATAGATTGATTTAGGATCATCTTATAAGCCAACTAGTTTTCCAAGTGTTTCATCTTACACGCACACTTAAAAAAGTAAAAGCCACTTCCATTTGCTTATATTTAATCCACATTGACCAGGCTTTAGGTTTTGCCTCTACTTATGTGTGATTATTTCTCTTCTAGTTTAAGAACTGGACGATTTGGTGTGCCTTGCTCCTGCCTTTCTCCTTCCTTCTGCCTTTGGTTTTGATGCTGGTCTGGACTCACCCTGCTCTTGTGCATTATGATTTGTGGTGGAGGGGTGTTGAGTGAGGTTCCTCTTGCTTCTCACATTTCTTAGCCTTTCCTCTTTACACCCGCTAGTCACCATCTTGAAGAATCTGGTCCCCATCATGATGCTAGTGAGCCTATCTTTTACTCTTGTGGATATTTTCCCTCCAAGGAAGGATCTTTTATATAAAGCTTTGAGGATGTTAACAGTTGCCTTACCCATGCTTAGTCATTGGTGGCACTACTTCCATGTTCCAGTGGTTCTCCATTGCCAGTTGAGAACGTTGGGCCTGATGACTCTCGAACCTTTTCTAACTTCCCATGTGTCTGTGCTCAGTGTGTGTTCTAGGCCATGATCTCCTGGAAAGTGCTTTTCCCAACTATGTGAGAACGATCCCCCAAGGTCCCATGCCCCTGTGTGGTACTAATTCAAGAATCCTTCAGCAAAAGGAAATGGATTCAGTTCCTTTAAAGTTATGGGACTGCCTGTGACTGGGTAGTCTTGTGACAAACACAAGGGTGTTGAACCAAACAAACCTAGGTTTATGGATGGGCCCAGCTTTTCCTACCTCGTTGACCTTGAGCAGTAACATTTCTTTCTTTTTTTTTTTTTTTTTACTTATTTATTGTGCTTTAGGTGAAAGTTTACAAATCAAGTCAATCTCTCATACAGAATGTTATACACATCGTGCTATGTACTCCTCTTAGCTGCTCTCCTCCCAATGAGACAGCACATTTCTCCTCTCTACCCTGTGTTCCCCATGTCCATTCAACCAGCTCCTGTCCCCCTCTTCCTTTGCATCTCACCACCAGATAGGAGTTGCCCACATTGTCTCACGGCTACTTGAGCCAAGACGCTCGCTTCTCACCTGTACCATTGTCTATCTTATAGTCCAGTCCAATCCCTGTGTGGAGAGTTGGCTTTGGGAATGGTTCCAGTCTTGGGCTAACAAAGGGTCTGGGGACCATGACCGTAAGGGTCCCTCCAGACTCAGTCAGACCATTAAGCCTGGTCTTTTTAAAAGAATTTGAGATCTGCACCCTACTGTTCTTCTGCTCCATCAGGGATTCTCTGTTGTGTTCCCTGTCAGGGCATGATTGGGGGTAGCCAGGCGCCATGTAGTTCTTCTGGTCTCAGGCTAATGGGGTTTCTGGTTTATGTGGCCGTTTCTGTCTCTTGGGCTCATCTTTACTACATGTCTTTGGCGTTCTTCATTCTCGTTTATCGAGCAGTAACGTTTCTTGACCGTTTGCCATGTACTGAGCTCACTTTAAATCCATTATATCTCATTTAGTCTTCATAACAATCCTATGAGAGAGGTATCATCCTTACCCCATTTTGTGAGGCTTCAGGAGACCTAAATTCATGCAACTAATAAATAATGGAACCATTATCCACCCGCAGAGTCTGCCTCAAGGTCCTATACTCAAATAACCACTACACTGCATTGACTTAGCCACTGTGCTATAACTTGACAACCCTACAAACCATTCACCTCTTGGAGCCTCCATCTCCCCATCTGTGAAATGGAGATAAAGTGTCAATACCCCAGGGTTCTTTTGAGGATAAAATGAGATGAAATGCAGTGGAACGGTCCTGGCACATACAAGATATGCAGTGAATGTTAGTTCCTTTCTTTTGTTCCCTTGGGACAAGGGGTAGGGCAGGAGAAACAGAATGACATTCATGCCTTGTTTGGCAGCCTTCACTGTAAGGAGGGCAGGACCAGAGAGAGACAATATAGGGGCTCCCCCTCATTGTGGTTGGATCATTCTACCACAGATGTCTTCCCAGCATTCTAGGAAATGGGGTGGGCGGCATGAAAACATCTTTTGTGGGGAGGAATGTGTAGTGGGAAGTGTTGACAGGTAGACATTTTTGTTTTGATTGGAAGTGGAGATTGGATATGTGTCCTTCTGTCTCTGAGGTGGGCTTAGAATTGGACCCTGGAGAATGAGCATGTGCACTCTCCACAGAGATTTCAGTGTACCTAACGTTCTCATCAGCACACCTGAGTCTTCTAGTGGGTGAGCCCAGCCTCTGGTCACTGTTACTGCCCTGGGCTGCACCGCCTTGGCTAGAAGCACTTGGCAGTTGTCCCGGTGATTGTACCCAGAGGGAGCCTTGCTTGTCCAGGGATACAGGTTCAGCTCTGAGACTGAAGTTGCCATTACGCTTTAATGATCTGTCTCAGGACCTTGAATTTCATCCCACTCTGTCCCGGAGGCTGCCTAGGTGGGAGTAAAGAATTGGTGGGTACACTGTAGGGATAGTCAGGCACTGCCTCGGGGAAATGTGAAGTTCGAGACCTGGTGGGAGTGAAGTTCCAGTCTCGGAGTGATGTTTTCCCAGCCCTCTTCTTTTAGAAAGGATCCCTAGTGGTGCAATGATTAAAGTACTTGGCTAGTACCTGAAGGGCTGGCAGTTGGAATCTTCCCAGCAGCTCCATGGGAGAAAGACCTGGCGATCTGCTCCTGTACAGATTACTGCCAAGAAAACCCTATGGGGAAGTTCTACTGTAACATGGGATTGCTGTGAATCAAAAGTGACTTGATGGCACCTAACAACAACTTCTAGAACATAAACACTGTGGGAACACAGAGGAGCTTCCTACTCAGAACGGGGCCAATGTGGGCCAGGGCAGGAGGTAAAGTCAGGACAGAGTCTAAAAAGCCAGGAGTAGAAGCTGGGAAGGTGACCCTTGCAGGTCACTGTGGTTCCTGGACCAGCATCATCAGCATCACCTGGGAGCTTCTTAGAAATACAGAAGCTCAGACCTCACCCCAAACCTTGGAATCAGGTTCTGCCTGGCAGCAAGCTCCTGGGTGATATATATGTATGTATGTATGTGTGTGTGTGTGTGTGTGTGAGAGAGAGAGAGAGAGAAAATCTGAGAGGTAGTGCCTTAGACTTTCTTGGGGCTGAGAGGAGCTAGGATTGTACTATTCCACGTACCCGTCAGTGTGTTCTTTGTTTTAATAAAAAACAGTAATAATGTATTAAGAAGGTTGAAATGAGTTAAGCTTAAGAAAAATGAACAGCAAAACAAAATGGAACAAAACACCATCCAGTGACTGTCAGAGGTAGAGTTGGGTGCTTCCTGGGTTGGTCCTCACGCGCTCACCTTCTGGCTGAGAACCCTGCACCGGCTAAGCCCAGGATGCATTGTGGACATCAGCCTGTCGGTCTCTCTGCTGGACTCTGTCTTCATGTCTCTACTGTTTATTTCCCTGGTACATTAGCCCGACAACATTACTTTTTGGGAGAATGTTTGTAGCAAGTGGGAGCTGTGGGTAAATAGCTTTGTTGGCCACTTTTGCTTTTCTTGCTTAGATTGTACACTTTAACGTGCTTTTTCTTTTCTTGCTTTATTTTTTGGGATAATGGCAAAATCACCGCTTGTGGGTACTGCCACAGATAAATACAAAAAGCCCTTTGAAAAGAGCTTTGTCTGAGCACAAAGTACTTGGAATTGAAGACCCCTAGGGATTTGTCTCTCTCTCTCATCTTTTCCCTCTCCGCTCCCTTTTCTTCCTCTCCCCTTTCTTTTCTTCCTCTCCCTTTTCTTCTTACCCTCTCCCCCTCTGTCTTCTTTCTCTTTTCTTCATTCGAACTTGTGGTGGAACTGGAGTGAGCTACATAGTGCCCTATTTTTGGCTGATTTGCATGTTCGAGAGTGCAGAGTAATTGGTGTTTAACCAGAACAAAAGAGGATCTGTTTTCTAAAAGAAAAAGAATTTTTGAAGTAGACCCTATTGCATCTACTGCCTTTGTCTCTCCTCTCATTAGGAATTGAATAGGATGGCCCTGTAATGAGAATGTGGGAGATACTACTGTGGTTGTGATGCTTTTTGAGCTAATTGGTTTGAAAATTATATTTGATGTGGATCTGAGGGGATGCTGGCAAAACACCCAGTTGGGACAGGGTATCCTATCCTTACATCAGCAGTAAGAGGTGGTTTTGAAACTCTGTTTACCTTCCTAGTTGAATACACTGACGGGCCATCCCTGAGCTCTTGATCTTTCTCCAAACCTGGGATGGAACACAAAGCCCTTTTGTGTATTGTCATTTGTGGGTATTGTCATTGGGAGCTCTCTAGGGTAAAGTTCAGGTGAAATGGGCCACGGCTGATAATTTAACTTATGGTGAAGAAATGTCCAGGCATTAATTTAGGGGTATTTTAATAAGGCAATAGGGTTGGAAAATGACTTTTTTTCCTTGATCAGAGGGAGGAGATGTCAGTCTGGACCAGGGAATTGGCAGGGTATCAGATGAAAACCTTGGTCAACCAGATTTAGAACACCCATCCTTCATTGTGTATGCAGGAACCGCTTAGTCAGCTCAAATAGTTGCATTCTCCTCCTTCTGGAGGTTACCGGCACCTGATGGCATGATGTCATTCTGTGAAAATTAAGTGAATTTTAAAAAGATTTTTGGTAAGGTTTCAATGACCATAAAGGTAACCTTTAAAAATTAAAACACAAACCAACACTATACGGTATTTGAAAAATACAAGGAAGAAAATGGGTTATAATTGCATTATTCCAAAGAACAGCTATTTTTTTTTTTTTTATTCTAGTGTGTTGCTCATTCTTTTGCCATTGCTGTTCTTACTTAGACACACACACATATTTTGAAATGATCATAGAAGACTGATTACTTTGGGGATTGTGTTTAGGGAAATAATAATGTCAGTTAAAAGAGTTCTGCGACTTCGATTTTTTTTTTTTTTTGAGGTCACCCGAATTTGCAAAAGTTCAATATTATCTTGCAATATCTGGTACCAGATGAAAAAGAGATACAGGTCCTGGTGTCTTCCCTCAGAAACTGTGATCAGTATAAAAGTTACTGTCTTTGTTACTTTATCTTTCTGCAAAATCTGCAAGATAGGTAAAAGTTCAGCCAGCTTGACCCCATTTTACAGATGAGGAAATGGAGGCAAGTGGAGATGGATGAGGTTATCAGAGATGCGTAAGTTACTCAGTTGGTAGCATCCAGTCTCCAGACTTATAGACCAAATTCTCATTTTTCTCTTTCTTTCTCTCCTTGCCTCCCTCTCTCCTTCCTTTTCTTCCCCCTTTCGCTTCCCTTCCCTTCCCTCCCTTTTCTCTTTCTCTTTCTCTTCCATTCTTCCTCTCTTTCTTTCTTACTTTTTATTTGGAAATAATCTAAAACTGTAATAAAGTTTTAAGAATAAGTACAAATAACACCCATACATCCTTGACCCACATCAGTCCTTCGTCAGTGTTTTGCCCCACACACTGTGTCAGTTGCCTTCTGTCTGTGTAGACACATTTACTCCCTCCCCCAACTTCTTAGGAGTACTTGTAGTATACATCGTGGCCCTTTACCCTTAAATACTTCAGTGTTCTAAGAATGGGGCTATTCCCTTACATAACCACAGTATAAACGTCACGCCGTTTAACACTGATACAGTACTTTTATGTAATCCATCATCCCTACTCCAGTTTTGTCAATTGTCTAAGTAATGTCCTTTGTAGGGTTTTTCCCCCTCAAATACAGGGTATAATCCAGAGGCAGGTATTACATTTAGCTTGTTATGCCTGTTTAGTCTCCTTTAATCTGGGAACTTTCTACAGCCTTTCTTTACCTTTTAGGACATTGACATTTATGACCTCCTCTTTTTTTTCTTCTCAGTACAACATTCTTTTTTTTATTTATTTTTTATTTTTTTTATTGTGCTTTAGGTGGAAGTTTACAAATCAAGTCAGTCTCTCATACAAAAAGCCATACACGCCCTGCCACGCACTTCCGGCTGCTCTCCCCTTAATGAGACAGCACCTTCCTCCTCTCCACCCTGTATTCCCCATGTCCATTCAACCAGTTCCTGTCTGCCTCTGCCTTCTCATCTCGCCTCCAGACAGGAGTCGCCCACATAGTCTCATGTGTCTACCTGAGCCATGAAGTTCACTCTTCACCAGCATCTTTGCCTATCTTACAGCCCAGGCCAATCCCTGTCTATAGAGTTGGTTTCAAGAATGGTTCCAATCTTCGGCTATCAAAGGGTCCAGGGACCATGACCGTCAGGGTCCCTCCGGTCTCAGTTAGACTCAGTACAACATCCTTGTCTAATATTTCCTCATAATTAGGTTCATGTTATATGTCCCTGGCCAGAATACTACATGAGTATGTTTGTGTCCCTCTCAGGGTATCGCATCTGGAGGCTCTTGGGTGATGTTAATTTTGATCACCTGGTCAAGGTGTCATTTGATTTCACTACTGGATGGTTATGTTTTCCTTTGCAACTAATAAGCAGTCTTCAGGGAGACGGTTTTAAGACCATGCGAATATCCTGCCCCTCATCAGAATTTCCCTTTAGAGTAGCATTCACTGACGATTCTTGCCTGATGTCATCTTTACTATGTGGTCGCAAAATGATTTTCTGTCTCCTGTACTCTTTCTATGAGTCGGAACCGACTCGACGGCACTGGGTTTTTGGGCACTCTTTCCACATTTACCAGTTGGCACTTGGCATTCTGCTGTAAGCAAGAGCCTTTCTTTCTCCCCTATAGGTTCTTTTATCCATTTGTTATTACTGTTTTTTCTGTGCTTAATAATTCACTCAACCTGCTGCCGTTGGTTCTATTCTGACTCGTAGCGACCCTATAGGACAGAGTAGAACTGCCCCATAGGGTTTCCAAGGCTGTAAATCTTTATGGAAGTAGATGCAGACTGCCACATTTTTTATCCCCCAGAGCGGCTGGTGGGTTCAAACTGCCGACCTTTTGGTTAGCAGCCGAGTGCTTAACCACTGTGTCACCAGAACTCTTCATACTGTACTTATTTTGGTGATCCAGTTGTCCCAGATGTGGACAGTGGGAAACTCTTCATTCTAGCTGCTTTTGACATAGCCCCATCATTTTTTTGAGCACTTTCTTTCTGGCATAACTAGGTGTTCCAGGCCCACTTTATACATATGTTGCCCCTGGAGAGTTAGCCATTTCTCTAAGGAACTGGTTTCTTTTAGTGGAGAATGGATTTAAAGACCAAGATTTGAGTCCTAGGTGTGTTCATTGTTACTGGGGTGCATTTGCTTCTAGGCCCTTTGAGTGGACAGAACTAGGAAATATATGAGTGTAAATATATATACACACACATACAGGTGGACATGTACATGGATAATGCACATATGTATTTTAGAAACCGTGAGTTTGTACCATACCTCCTTTTCTAGTCCATCTACACAGTTCTCTCTTGCCTTCCCCATTCCATACTTGTGTTGCCCTTCTACAGTGAGTCATGGTGACCCCATGTGTGTCAGAGTAGAACTATGCTCCATAGGGTTTTCAATGGCTGATTTTTTGGAAGTAGATTGCCAGGCCTTTCTTCCAAGGCACCTCTGTGTTGAACAGAACCACAAACATTTCAGTTAGCAGCCAAGTACATTAAGAATTTGTGGAATCATCTCCACAGTAGCTGGTTTTGGTGGCTTACGTTCTACAGTGAGAGCTTGCCTCTCAACATCAACTCATTTACCAGTTTGCTCAATCCTATAAAACCCATTGCCATTGAGTCAATTCCAATTCATAGCGGCCCTATAGGACAGAGTAGAACTGCCCCATACGGCTCCAAGTCTGTCATCTTTACAGAAGCAGATTGCCACATCTTTCTCCCATGGAGCTGCTGGTGGGTTTGAACTGTCAGCCTTTCAGTTATCAGCAGACCACTTATCCACATCTTAGCCATATTAAATGCATACCAGTTATGCTTATATTGTTGTCATGGAGTTCCAAATGGAAAATTTGCCAGCATTTTATTGTAGCAGATTTCTTAATTAAGCCGCCAACAGTCAATACTCCTATTCACCATTGTTCCTGGAAATGAGCTTTGACAGTCCTGGCCCTTCCCATTTGTTCTTATATTTGCCATAGATGATAAGGATGCCGGGTGTTCTGGGGCTGGGTTTGCACTCTAGAAAGGAAGTGTGAATTAACCGAGCACTCTACTGTGTACCATTGTATCAAAATTGAGTTATGAAACCTTTCTTCTAGAATGGTCTTTAAACATGATCCTAACCATTCTTACTTTAAATAATAATGCAACTTTATAGCAGCACTTTTCAAATTCTAAATGAAGAAAAGGAAACTGTTCACCAACCATCCCTCCCATAGGAATGGTTGTCTTCCAACCCTGTTATGTGTGCAAGAAAAAAAAAAATTGGGTAGGTGTCCTTGTAGCTCAGATATATAGTTTTCTGTCCTGCTTTTCATGTGTCACAACTCATGGCTCTTTTTTGGGAGTTGTTCTGTCTTCTGGAGCCCTGGTGGCACAGTGGGTCAGAGGTTGGCAGTTCAAATCCACCATTTACTCCTTGGAATCCCTATGGGGCAATTCTACTCTGTCCTGTAGGGTCAGTGTGAGTTGAAATCGTCTCGACAGCATTGGGTATGGGTTCTATCTTCTCAGTTGTTAATAGGATGTTTGATGAGGTCATCTCTTAGTTTTCTACACGTGATACCCCTTTGGAAGCAGGAAATTTCTGTTCTGGGTTTCTTTCCTGGCAGAGTAGGTTTGTCCCTAGGTTCTCCACATCACCTGGTTCAGTGGAATTTGCTGGAATTGATGTTGATGTCAATTCCTCCTCAAGTTGTCTAGGCAATCTTTCAGTCTTTTTCAGGACATTGGGTTTCCATATGTCCAGCCGTTTGTTTATTTCTTTGCTGAACCAACATTCACAGGCCCAGCTCCTTGCCAGGCTCTGGGCTAGCTGTGAGGCTACAGCAGTGAACAAGACAAGTGCATTTGATTCCTGCCTTCTTGGAGCTCATAGTTTATTTGCAGAACCCCTCCCGTAGGTGTGTACCCAATCCCCGTACTCATGAATGCATGCTTTGCAATGGAAGGGGGTGGAGGTGACATTATTGTAGAAAGAATCTAGAATCTGCTTTACCTTCTTAGATGCTAAGTTATTTGCATGCCTTGGTACTTTACTGGTACAACTGCTTAGATAACGCTTGCAGCACCTAGTGTGCAGATTCTTAGACGAGGGAGCTGAGATGAAGGAGGCAGATAGTGATGGACGCCTGAGCTGCCCCTTTTGGACTAGGGGCCACTGCCCAGCCTCAGGAATTCAAATGTTCAGGATACTTTCCTACCCGGAGAAGATGAGCTGTGGAGGAATGGTAACTTGGTGTCCTGTGTCATGTCCCCCTCCCCCCAGGTTACATCCCCTCCCAAAGGAATCTGGCTTCTTAACTTTCTCCCACTATTTGCAGTGGAAAGATCTGACATCCCTGACACTCCTTATTGCCAGCGTGTTAACCCTCCCATGTGCTGCCTGCAAGCCTTTTATCTCAAATTGTGAACTAGAAGGCTTTATTTCTAGTTCAAAGGCTTCAAGTCCTAGCCAGCAGACTGAGGAGATATTTGAGGGGCACAGAGAAGCCTTCTTGAAGTTTCTGGAGTAAGAGCAGTCTTGAGCTGGCCCTTCATTGGGGTTCCTGAATGCTTACCTCTTTTCCTCTGTCCTGGGGCTAGGGAACTGGGATGAGGGCTTCAGACTGTTGTCTGTGAGCCCTCCCCTCTTCCACTGTTGGGATTCACCTCTGCCCATCACCCCCTGCCCTCTGGTGATCATGGCTCTATGGCGCCCTGGTTGCCTGGGGATTCTCGGAGCGCGTGTGCCTGAGCGCGTTGGTGTGGAGGACCAGGGAACGAACCTCCAGAATGAGCGCTCACAGGAAGAGCATAGGAAGCTCGGAGGTTCTGCATTTGGCACAGGTGGGGAGTAACAGTTAAATCTTCTTCCTAATTAACATTTATGAGCGATCCTGACAGTGATTAAAAGAATACTGGAAAGTGTTCAACATCTGAGTCCATTTTGTATCCTGGGGGAGGAAGATAGAAAGAAGAGGAAAAGGAAAACGTTTGAATAATTTGCTTTAGAAGTGTGAACTGCGTACATTTGTGTTGGAGCACTGTGTCGCAAATAACAAATATGAATACCTACATAGACTAATCTAGCAGGTGAGCTTTTATCAGTTTTATTACAACCATCAAGTTGAAATACATGTATACTTCTGTTACAACCTGTTTGCTCACAACCAGGAATAACAAAGTTAATACTGGTCGCAGTGAACTTATCAAGCTGATGAACTTTAAGAATTATTCTATTGGGAACCTTTTAAAGCCAATTTTCAGAAATAGAGATCCCTGAAAACTCAAAGAAGGGCTGGAAAGCCAAGAAATAATTTTTTTCGTCCAAGAATATTCTAGAATCTGGTAGTACCTGAAAAATTCTTGAATACCCTCTTCTTTGCTCCCCTTTTGGAGAAGTAAAAGCACATCTAGTGATGACTCTAGTAGATGTCATTTGAATGGATTCTTGCCGACTGATGCCACGTGAATTATAAACGAACCATATGGAACCATTTTATATTAAGTAATTTATGTGTTCCAATGATAGTTCTTGAGGTTATAATCTTCTCAGAATCTGTTGTTAATGACTGATGTATTTTCACCTGAGGTTGTTAACACTCCAAAGCCTGTTGTTCACAGTGCTAGAGGGGTGTGTGTGTGTGTATTCATAGAAGGATATGACTGTGAGCCATATTTCATGGTCTGATAGCTTTTATTTTTTTGCATTAGAGTCTACTGAGAGTGCTCTGGAATAGCTGTTTTAGGAATTATGTTTATTTGTCCTAAACAGATGACAATTTTCAATTTGTCAAGGGGAGGGATATTTCTGGAAACACACAAGGTATTGGATGGAATCGCCGTATGACTGGCCTTTGGAGACTGCCCATTGCTTCAGGATAAAGTCCAAGTAACATAGCGTTGCCTATAAGGCACTCTGTTATCCCGCCCTCCCTCTTCTCAAACATCATCACTTGTCATTTCCACTTTACCAAGCCGTACTGATCTTGCTGGCAGTGTATGCATCTGCGCCTTTGCTGATGAAGCTTGCTGGCCAGAAATGCTCTTGCCTCCATCTTGTTTGATGAAAACCTGCCATTTGGCTTAAGTATCACCTTGCCCTTGAACCTCACCTAATCCTTCTCCCTTCCTCTCCTGTGCCTGGTTGGCTATGACCACCTCTGACCATCTGTCCATGACCATGACACTTTTGGAAACAGGTACCACAGTGAAGGGGTCAACTGAAAAGACTGAATTAGGTGTAAACAGTATTAAGGGTTCAACAAGAAATGAGGAAGCATCCAGGGATTATCAGCAGTGCTAAGGAGTTACCACCCCTTTGTCCACAGGGGTGGGAGGAGGGAGCAGTTACTAGAATGCAGCTGTGGAGAGGGCCCCCTGATAGGAGCTGTGGCAGGAGGAAAAAGAGCTTTCCCCACACAGAGAAGACTGAGGCTGTAACTGCCCCAGCCCCTTTCTTCCTACCTTCTCCTGACAGTGTCTTCATTGGACAAACCCAACTTGAAGCCCAGAGGGTCAGTGAGCCCAGGAGATGCAGAGATCAGACTTGCAAGGCTCAGAGCAGGGAGAAAAAGAGCAGATCATGGCTCTGGAAGGTCATGTGGAGAAAAATCAACACACCCATGCCTTTCTCCTGAGCGAGTATAATTTCAGCAAGAGCACCAGCCACATTTTACTCATTTCCATAGGCCCAGGTCCTATTATAGTACAGGACTGAGACTGGGGCTTTGTTCCCCTCCCTACTTTACGTCAGTACCTCCTAGTCGCTGCAATAAATACACCATCTAAGCAAAAACTGGGTTTGGTTACTGGGGTAAGCAAAAACAGTGCTCATATTGCTACAGGACAAATCCCAGCCCCACTCCTTCCTATGTAGAAAATTGCTGCTCCCAGCCCCTTCTATATAGGAATTCTGGAGCCGTCACCTAGGGAAGGACACATTTCTCTTCCTTACTATGCTGGCAACTCAAGTAGAATCTGGGCTCCCGTGTTTCCCCAGACCATTTGCTGGCCAAGATTTGAGTGCGTTTTAACCTTTCCTGTTTAATCCATCCTTGGACAAACTGCGGGGGGTGGAGTTGAAACAGGTGTAGCTGCGCCTTCTAACCTGTAACAGTGCCTGACCAAAGGTTGGTGTTTCACGTATACCCTTTGAATGAATGAATGGACTGGACGGGTGAGAGAGACGATGAACGGATGGAAACATCTATTGTATGAAGAAACTCTGAGGGAAAAGTGTAATGTGGACCCATTTTCTCATTCCTTTCATCTCTTTCAAATCCATATGGCATAGGAGACACGAGGTCCCACAGAGATAGGACTTTCTTGTCTTTTTGTTTACTGTGTGTTCCCGACACCAAGAACAGTGCCTAAACAATCGTAAGCACTCAGCAAATATTTGACATATGAACAAATCTGGATGTTAAGTCACAAACGACTGCTCTCTGAGATCCACCAGGGCGTGAAGTCTTGGGCCACCAATCTCTCTTTTGGGACCCAGGGCCACTTTGGTGTTTCTCCAAGATAGAGAAATCTGTGGTCAGCCTTCCTACTTATTCCTTTGATTTTCAGAATTTAAAAGTCTGAATAAAGGCCATTTGCTGTGGAGTCAATTCCAACTCATAGTGAGCCCATACGTGTCCAGGTAGAACTGTGCTTCACAAGGTTTTCAGTGGCTGAATTTTCAGAAGCAGATTGCTAGGCCTTTGGGCGGATTCCAACTGCTAACCTTTTGGTTAGTAGCCAAGATCTTAACCATCTTACCCCAAGGACTCCTAAAAGTTTGAATAGATGACTAAAAATTTACTCCTCTTTGTTTTAGACAGGGAGTAGGGGAGAAAAGAATACTTTAAGACTTTGGTGGAAGAGAGAAGGGAGACAGATGAAGAGGGAGTCTCGCGGGTGGGTGGATCGCACCCTTGTTCCTAATGCGAACAGGTTTGGTTGGACCCAAACGTGCCCGCAGGACGGGCCCTGTTGGCTTGGCCCGCAGTTTTAGGAGGAGGTATTGAGGTTTGGAGCCCTGGTGGCACAGTGGTTAAGTGCTTGACTGCTAACTGAAAAGTCGTAGGTTTGAACCCACCAGCCATTCTGCAGGAAAAAGATGTGGCAGTCTGCATCTGTCAAGATTGACCAAAAAACCAGATGCATTGCTGCCGGGTCAATTCCAACTCATAACAGCCATATAGGACAGGATAGAACTGCCTCAGAGGGTTTCGAGGTTGTCATCTTTACTGAAGCAAACTGCCACATCTTTCTTCTTTGAAGCTGCTGGTGGGTTGGAATTGCCCACCTTTTGGTTAGCAGCTGCATGCTTAACTACTGCACCACCAGGGCTCCTTTCATCAAGTTTATAGCCTTGAAAATCGTATGGGGGCAGTTCTACTCTGTCCTATAGGGTCACTCTGAGTTGGAATCCACTCGACAGCAATGGGTTTGGTTTTGGGTATTGAGCTACCTTGGATGAGAGCCAAAGGGCAGGGTCAGGGGAATAAATGTCAACTAATCCTGGAATAACTGTATTTTGCAAAGACTGTAACGGGGCTGGGTTATAGATTTTGAAGGAGTAGTTTTCATGTGTTGATGCTTCTTGGTCTCTCACATGGGTTTAATTTGGATGGAGTCACTCAGGCTCCTGTTTGCTCTGGTCAGGAGGCCCCTCTGGTATCCTCAGCCCTCGTGGGCACAGAGCAATTTTACAGGGTGGTGTTAAGGATCAGGGTGTGGAAGGCAGGAAATTAGTAATGACTGGACTTCGTGAGGGCGGCTCTTGTAATTTTAAAGAAATGCTTAAAAATTAATTGGTTCTCTGCTCTGCAGCTTTATTCTGCTGAAGCCAAAAAGAAAAGTCAAGATGGAGCATTTCTCACTGTGACGCCTTTTATTTCTGGAAAGTTGACTCATTTAATGATGATTTGAATATCAACAGCCCACTGGCCCATCTTTCCCCAGACAGCTCCTGAAATGTGCTCTCTTCCAGGGAAGGACACGATTCTCTCCCTTAGGATTCTGGCAACTCCAGTAGACTTTGGGCTCTTGTGTTTCCCCAGACCATTCTTAAGACTTGTGCTGGCTAAGATTTGAGTGGGCTTTATACCCTTTGCTGTTACTCCCAGTTTAAGTCGTCTTTGGACAAACTGTGGGTGGAGTTGAAGCAGGGGTGGCAGAGCCTTCCACATTGGAGGGAGACTTGTTGATTGATTTGATGTGGTTCCAAGGTACTGCTGGGCTTTCTTGGTGTTGTACTAAGGACATCTTTCCTGGAGAATCCTTGGAGCTTTTGGTTAATGGCATACTCCGTGCCTGTCTGCATAGTTCAGCTAGGAACAAATAGAGGAGAGCCTCCTGGATACTAAGGGAAAACATGGACTGTTGTTTCCCTAGTTATTTATTTAGGGACTGGGTGGAGATGGAGGGTGGGGCAAGTGATGTGGTCATTTCTCCTATAGGGGTATTTGCTGAACCAGAATTCTATTTCCTTTGGAGGGTCTTTCTTTGAATTTAGGAGTTTTCAGTAGATTGGAGATTATTTTTTTCCTGAGTTCCAGGACATTAAAAAAAAAACCAGTTGCCATTGAGTTGATTCTAACTCATGGCAACCCCATGTGTGTCAGAGTAGAACTGCGCTCCAACAGTTTTCAGTGGCTGAT
Organism: Elephas maximus indicus; assembly: GCF_024166365.1. Taxonomy (NCBI): domain Eukaryota; kingdom Metazoa; phylum Chordata; class Mammalia; order Proboscidea; family Elephantidae; genus Elephas; species Elephas maximus. Next base: position 36,719,501 of record NC_064837.1, on the reverse strand, counting down.
TTTTTGGAAGTTGATCACTAGGCCGTTCTTTCGAGGCACCTCTGAGTGCCAAGCACGTTAACAGTTTGTACCACCCAGGGGTTCCCCCAGGATGTTTAGAGCAACTTAGGACGTGGTCCTGTGTTTACCTCATTAACATTTAGGCCTGGATGGTGCTGGGGGTGGACAGGCCTTTTAAATTCCCATTCTCTCCTTCATGAGTAATGAGTCTATAGCAGAGATCACCAAAATATTTTTTATAAAGGGGCCAGATAGCAAATATTTTAGGCTTTGTGGACCAAGAGGCAAAATTGAGGATATTAAGCAGATACTTAACAAGAGAGAAAAGAAATTTACATTAATTTTTTACGGATGAAATGCAATATGTAACAATGATAATTGAGTACAATTTTTTGTAATACAGATTTACTAATAAGGAGAATGGATTTTGGAGGAGGGTTAACATTTTGCCTAATTGAGGCTCAAAGCTGTTATTTCCTATCATTAAATCCACTGCAAATGTTCATTTGTAAAAACCATTCTTAGTTTGCTGGTTGTATTAAAAACAGACAGCAGGCCAGATCTGGCCCGCGGGATGTGATTTGCCAACCCCTGGCCTGTGGCATAACTCTGGTGAACTCAGATTTGGGGTGGAAGGCCTGAGGATATAGAATGGCCTAGGTAGGAATCCATGCTGCTTTTTCTTTGAGTAGCTGAGAGATTTTGTTTGGGTGCCATAATACTGGGGTTTTGTTTATTCAATAAATAGTGGCAGAGAGACTAGGCACTGGGGATACAGAAGGGAACAAGATGATTGAGGCCAGTCTCCTTGGAGAACTTAACTTGCTAATTGTTTGCTGCCAGGTTGGCCCCTGGTTCATGACGACTCCATACAAAATAGAATATAATGCTACCTGGTCCTGTGCCATCCCCATGATTGGTTGTGAATTATACTGTGTGGTTCATAAGGTTTTCATTGGTTGATTTTTCTGAAGTAAATTGCCAGGCATTTCTCCCTAGTCCATCTTAGTCTGGAAGCTCCGCTGAAGCCTGTTCGGCATCATAGCAACACACAAGCCTCCACGGACAGTCTGATGGTAACTGTGTGTGAGGAACATTGGCTGAGAATTGACCCGGATCTCTCACATGGAAGGAGAGAATTCTACCAGCAAACCACCAACTTTAATTTGAGAGCCAATAAACAAAAAAAAATATATATATAAACTATGATTCTAGGTAGCAGTAATTACTCTTGAAAAAGTAGGATAAGTGAATATAAATGACCCCGGGAGAGGTTAGGAATGCCTCCCTAGGAGGTGGCATTTGGATGGAGACCTGAATGAATGAGTGCACAAGCCATCAAAGCTTGGGGTGAAGGAACAGCGAATGCAGGTGTCTTGGGGTAGGAACAAGCCTGATGAATGTGAACCAGCAAGAAACAGAGCGATGGGAGCACAGTGGGAATGATGGACAGAGGACGGGAGATGAGTTTAAAGGAGGAGGCAGGGATCAGATATGAGCAACCTTGAAGCCCATGAAAAGGAGCTTGTGATGGGACATCACTGGGAACATTTGAGCCAGAGACTGATGAAATAGCATTAACTGTTGAAGAAGATCGCTACAGCTGCGGAACAGAGAACAGTCTCTAGAAGCAAGAATGGCAGTAGTTTTATGGGGCAACAAAACTGAGTATTGAAAATAGAGATGGTCTGTGAAATCTGGAGTCTGTGGCCAGTGTATTTAACATTGTCTTCTGTGTCATAAGTCAGGATCGTTTTGGTTTCAAATGACCCAACTCAAATGAGCTCAAGGAGAAAAAGGTATTTATTGGTCCATTGGTGTAGTGGTTAGGAGCTTGGCTGCTAACCAAAAGGTCGGCAGTTTGAATCCACCAGCTGCTCCTTGGAAACTCCACGGGGGCAGTTCTACTCTGTCCTGTAGGGTTACTATGAGTTGGAATTGACTCAATGGCAATTTTTTTTGTGTGTGTGTGATGATAAAGTCTAGCAGCTTTCCTGGCTTTGTCACAGTTGCTTCCATATGCTCAGTGATGTCATCATGGCCTTTTCTGTCCCTCATCTCTCTTTCCTTCCTGCTGTGGTCTGGCTTCATTCACTCCCTTTCACAAGTCAACTTTCCCCATGAGCTGGGGAAGATGGCCACCAAGATCCTAGTTACACATTATAATAGCATCTGCATATCACTTGCAGGGAAATCCACTGATTGACCTTGCTTGGGTCACAGGCCCAGCCCTAGGACCTGTCAATGTGATTGACAGCCCCATGAGTGCTGCATGGGCCCCGTGAGGGTTAGCTCCCCAAAGACAGGAGTGCTGAGCAAACAAAAACAACAGTTGTCTATGACCCAGCTTTCTGGTCCCTGATTTTTCTCTTTCTTCTCTACCTGGGGCCTTTCTATTGAGGAAGCATGCCAAACTCAAGCAAAACCTATGTCTCAAAACACAAACCCATGAACAAGAATGGTCACATGCCAATTCTTGGTTACCCTTGTTCAGACCACATGATTCTCTTGCTCTGAGGGCTGGGGCAAAACCCCTCCCTGTTCTGGAAATGCTATTTTGAGAAGCAGTGGAGCAGATAGGGCCTGGCTAGGTTCCAGTCTCTGGTCAGCCTCTTACTAACTATAACTACCTCTGTGACCCCATAGGCCACTTAACCTTTTCTGAGACTTAGTTTCCTTATCTTTATGTCATGGAGTTGCTATGTGCCTCGGCTTAGATATGCATCCTGTACTTTGTAAGACGCAAAGTGCCATTTGGATAATAGCTGTTAATTGGTCTTTTTAATCCTTTACTTGGGAAGGAGAGAGTGACTCGGGAAAAGAAAGATGTACTAGAAAGATGTACTAGTACTGGACCTTGCTGCTCATACATACCAGTTTTTCTCTCTTGGCATAACTTCTTTCCCAGTGGGTATGTTCCTTCATTTTATCTTCTTGATACTGGCTGGCCTCTCCCGCAGATATCCTTGGATGGTCGATGCGGGGATGGGAGAACCACATCAGTTGAAGACATGTTGTATTTTGTCTGCCAGCCACAAGCAGCTCTTAGCAATTTGACGTAGACATCACATTAGATTTAGAGAAGAAAAGGACGTACAGGCTCCTATTGATAAGATTTCAGCAAGACAAAACAAAACACAAAACCCAGCAACACAAAACTTAATGCATTACTCTGGAATGACTTCGGTTCCTAGTTCCTTAATTAGGCCTGTGGTTTAGCAAAGTGCACCATCTCAATACACAGATGGTTTTTATGGAAAAAAAAATTTTTTTTCAAATGTTAATTTCCAATGACTGATGTTCTCTGCCTAAATCATTTTCCATTGTTTGTATTTGATAAGAACTGTATTTGAACTGCTGCCTTTGTAAGTTGGGTTCTTTTGTGATGGGATTTAACTTGGTGGTTTTACAGGTGTATGAAAATGTTAAGCTGCATATTGTACTTGAGAGTTTGACAAATTCTTAGTTGCAGCTAATTTAAGGGGAAAAAAAATTAAACAGGTGATTAGCAGCTGCTTTCGGTTTTGAATGTCCTTGCTCTGGGGTTTTGTGTTTGCTTATTCGTGTGCAAATTGCTGTGGTTATTTTGGACTGGGTGAGAGGCCCCTTTGTGCACCTTCCCTAGTTCTCTGGGCTGGCTGATTTTGTTCCCACTAGCATGCTCCTCTTTTGCTCTCTCCCTGGTGATTCCTGTGGCCAGGCCTTCCTGAGAGAACAAAGCGCATGGCCTGTGTCTTCCCGAGGACAGCCTCGCTTGCTATCACAAAGGCCTCCCTTTCTCCCCTTGAAGAAGCACTGCCTCATTGGGCAGCCAAGAGTATCAGACCCAGGCGGTTGCAGTTCCTACTCCCTTGTTACAGTCCTTAGCGCCTGGCCTCCCGAGCGACAGCTTCTGCGTGGCTCTAAACTCTAGGGCCCTCCAAGGCTACCCTTAGAGTTGGGGTCCGCGACTGGTGGGAAAAACAACCATTGGGAAGTGGGTGGTAGAGAAGGGGGTTAGTGAAGGACTGTGGGCTTCAGAGCCAGATCCAACCAGCCAGTCTCACTTTGGCAGTGCCCTGACGCCTCCACTGTCTCCCTCTCTGTCCCCAACATCTTGGCACCGGTAGGTTGTGCTTGCTCAGCCCTGGTCAGTGTGCTTGCCAGGGTGAGGAGAGCTTTGCACAGGCCGCTGCCGCTTACTTATTAACGATGACGCCAGTGGGATCCTGGCCACCAGCTCCCTTTCCAGGCCTTTGTGGCTGAATCCTGTTCGCTTAAAGGTGAAATCATGACCTGCCGGACTTGATTTTTCAGTTGAGGGGGTTTTGTGTATGTGTCTTTCTCTATCCAGTGCTTTCATTCACAAAGATTTGATCAGCAAATACAGAGAGAAAATGCTCAGAGGAGAGTGGCTTGCCCTCCAGATTAATAAATTAATGTTTTTTTTTTTTTTTTTTGGTGAGCCGAAGCCATTTTGCTGTTTCTCTTGCCTGAGTCTTTGTTTTGCAGCCAGTTTGCCTTTTTACCTTTTGGCCTTAGCCGACTTGATAACTCAGCCAGGAGTCCTGTAGATCCCTGTGTCCTTTCTGGGGTCAGCTGGCTCACCCCTGTGCTTTCCTGCTCTTTGCTGGATAGCCCGTCAGTGTCCCCACAGAGGTAGCTTACTGGGAGTCACAACTTGGCAGTCCTGGCCTCAAAGGGGTCAGTAGCTGTTAGTGCCACCAGACTCGCAGTGATAGACTTTGGGAACTTTTGTCCCTGAGGAAAAGCATCAGTGAGTAATTGCTGGCAATGGGAAAAAGAAGAAGACCTTTGGCGGTGCAGGGGTGGAGGTGGGGGGGTGGGGTGTCTTTTTCTTTTCATTTCCTTTCCCTGGGCAGCCTTTTGTACCTGTAAAACCAGAATGACTCCTTGAGGCCTTTTACTCCAGGCTGGTTCCAGTCACAGGCTGAAGTTGGCTTTTCGGAAGGCTGTGCTGATGTTTCCAGGTGAAGTGTTTGCAGGCAACATGTTTAATGAGGCGGGTCTACAGTTTCAGGCTCACACTCGGCAGTCTGCCTTTTCTTGGAGGCTCAGAGCGAGTCTCTGTATGTGGGTGTTTATCTTTCTGATTTTTTGTGGTATTGGAACAAGAATGTAATGGCCAGGGTCACTTTCAGAAGTTAGAAGTGGTCTGCTCTGACCTTCAAAGGTGTTTCTGCCACAGGATCCTCCAGGGCAGGTCTGATTCAAGCTTCCCAAACAGTTGGGAGAACAGCGTTATCTAGTAGCCAGGAACCCCAGTCTGAATCCTGACAGACCTTTTGTAGAGTCGGGCCTGACTGTAAGTGCCTGAGGGCTGTATCTGCCCCGTTCAGCCCTCCAGCCACACTGCCTGGTCTTCAAAACAAAACAAAACACAACACAACACAACACAAAACAACACAAAACAAAACAAAAACAACCAAACCCATTGCTGTTGAGTCAATTCTGATGCATAACGACTGCCTAGTCCGGTGCCTGGTAAATATGGTTGTGTGATGATTCCATCAGTGAGTTTCAGTCCCAGCTGTGCCACTACCTGTGTGGCTTGGGCAAATCTTTTAACTTCCTGAAGCCTCAGTTTCCTCATCTGCATAATGGAGCCGTTGGTATCCATGTTGTCAGTGTTAGGAGTGTTGAATGGCTTGTGACACTTGCCACATAACTGCAGCTGCTTGCAACAATACGGATGACTCAGAAACTTAACATTGAAAGAGACAAGCAAATCATGGAAGGATACTTACACTGTGATTCCTTTCACATTAGTTTAAACAGATGCAAAATTAAGTCAGAGTGGCAACATTACAAGGAAAAACGGGAATAATACACACAAAATTCAGGATAATAGTTACCTCTGAGTAAGGAGAGAAGGGGATGGGTTAGAAAAGGGCAAAATGGAAGTTTCAAAGCTAATGGTGTTCTTGGCTGTTGGTTGTTTTAGTTTTTTCTGTAGAGCGTGCATATATTGTAAAAATATTTTTGGTGTCTCTTCAGTAGTATTTAAAAGAAAATAGACGTTACTCCCAGTGCCTGGTACATAGAATCAATAAATGTTGACTACTGTTTTTGATGTTATTTGTGGTAGAATTAAATAATAAGGCCTTATTAATATTCAGTGGAAAGATACAAGCTGCCATGTACGGTTGTTCATTGCACAAGGGCTGAAAGCCAAACTGTGCTCCAGGGCTTGACAGCGTGTCAATCTGGAGGAATAGGCATCTTTTTCTGATCAACACAAAGGCACCTTAGAGGGTAGTAGTGGCCCTAGAAAGGCATCACTTTTGTAAAAGTATCTTCTGGAAAGGAGAGATGAGAGAGGGTTAAACATCAAAATGGAGAGTATCAGGAAGTTGAATAAGGGGTCTGGGATCCTAGTCATTAGAGTTTGGAGGGGACCTTGGAAATTCGTTAGGTCAGTGCCTCATTATGCAAACAAATTTTGGGCCCAGATAGTTTAAAAGATGAAAAGGATCCCACAGTGATTTCAGGAAAACGAGGAGTACAGTGTTTGAGAAAAACAGTTTTATGACAAATAAAAGAAGTGCTGTTTTTCATAGCAGTTCTGACAGTTTGGGGATTATACCTAAAGTGTTGTACGTGTTGAAATGCGAATATGCTCAAGAAGAGTGTAGGTAAATTCAAGGAGACGGGCTAGGCCCTGTGAGGGACATTCCTAATACTTTGAGATTGGTTTTCTGCAGGGCAATTTATTTGCCCACAAAAATCTCTCGATGCCATCATTTGTCAGAGCTTGGGTTCAAGAAGGGGACTGTTCTTCAGACGAGGTTAACAGGTGATCCTGCTATCCCTGCACCAGTTCCCCATTCATTTCTCCAGCCATTGCTAGGGAAGAACAGAAGAATGGTTTTGCTTCTCACCCACCCTCACCAGTTCCCAGAATCCCTGAGGTCCCTGCGGAGAGCCTCTCAGCCAAAAGCCGTTCACATCCCCACTGTGGCAGGTCTTTGTTCTGACTTAATGTGGGTTATTTAATGTTATTTTTTGAGCTGGAAGGGAGATAGAATAAGCTGATAGTTAAGAGCATGGACGTTGAAGTCAGTAAGATGAGGGCTTCAACTTCAGCTACCATCTTTTATGTTTCTGGACAGGGACTTACTTGCCCAAACCTCAGTTTCTTCATCTGTAAAGTGGGCATTAACAGTATTTTCTCTCCCCCAAGGTCATGTGAGTGAGTCCTTACTAAAAGCTAGTAGTGGCATGTTGACAGTGTTTGAGGGCAGGTTGTGTGCCCAGCCATGGGTGGGGGAATTGTATCTGCTGGCCAGCGACTGTGGTCAGCTGGTGACACCCCAAGCTTTTGGGCCCTGGCAAATACCTTTGAGAAATCCCTGTTGTCCAGTCTTGAGCTGAAGCCCTGCTGAGCCCTCAGTGAGCCCCACCACAATTTCCTGACTCTGCTTTGTTTTACAGTGAATATATTTTTTAATTCCTTTGTTAGTGTTCTCTTAGTCACTACCCTACTCCTGTGCTAAGCTGCCTCCGTGCAATGTCACTCGGCACTTTTATTTGTGACTTAGGGTATTCTGGGAAACTCCTCGTGGGCAACTCAGAGAGCCTGGCCCTCCAGTTTATCTCTTAGGAAATCCCCATGGGGTGTCCCAGGGTTCAGCACCAGAGAAGTGCTGTAGACACTGGTTTCCTGAAAGTTCTTTACCCCTGGAACAAATGAGGAGGCACTAGAGATTGGTGTGTTCTGCCATGGTGGGGGCTTTAGGAGCTAGATGCCTGCAGCCATTTGGAGCAAGCTGTGGGGCTCCCGTACGACTGAGCTATCAGGAAAGGTGGTAACAGCCTAAACGTCCGTCAGCAGGTGAGTGGATAAGCAAAATGTGGCACATACATACGGTGGGCTATTATTACTCAACCATAAAGAGAAGTGAAGTCCTGCTGATACGTGCTACAACATGGATGAATCTTGAAAACATGATGCAGAGTGAAATAAGTCAGCCACAGAAGGACAGATATTGTATGATCCTGCTTATATGAAATATCTAGAATAGGCAAGTGTATAGAGACCAAAGTTTATCCATGGTTACCAGGGGTGGGCAGGAGGGACGGGGGAAGGAGGGCTCCATGTTTGGGGGACACTGAGCTTCTGTTAAGGGTGATAGAACAGGTATGGGAACAGCTAAGGGTGATGGTTGAACAACATAATGAATGTAAGTTAATGTCACTGAACTGTGCACGTGAAGAATGTCGAAGTGGCAGGTGTTTTGTTACATACTTATCTGTAACATATGTGGAATTTATACCCTGCCTCACTTCACAGTGGTTAAGAGCTCGGCTGCTAACCAGAAGGTTGGCAGTTCAAATCCACCAGGTGCTCCTTGGAAACCCTACGGGGCAGTTCTGCTCGGTCCCATAGGGTTGCTATGAGTTGGAATCGACTTGACGGCAGTGGGTTTGGTTTTTGGTTTTCACTTCACAAATGGCTTCAGACCCAGGGGTGCAGCAGCAGTTTTTACTCCTTAACAGTTTTGCCTTTTCTTAACTTTTCTCTGAACTTTTCATCTCTGGGAGGGGCCACTCAGCCTGTAGGTTTGAGGTCTCACCTCCTGGTTTTGGCTTCATGGAGGGGGAGAAATAAATAAATAAATAAAAATTTTTTAAGTGAGGGATACCTGTCCAGGTTTCTGAGTTCCACTTCCCAGCTGCAGTGCTGACTTGCTCCTTGTCCCCAAATGACAACCTTCCACCGTCTATGAAGGGCCACAGGATCCGAACCAGTTTTATGTGGTAGCATTGGGTCCATACTATTTCCCAGTGTTCACGTAAACCCATGAAGAGAAAACGTTAGAACAAGGCTCTGTGCCCATGGAATGATTCTTCTCCAGTTCCTTGGTTCTGTTAAATTTTTAAAGTATCTTATTGCTTCCACAGAAGAAAAATTTTAGAATATAGGGAAAGTGAATATAACATTTTGTTCCACATTAAAAGTTAATTTAAGACAGAACCAGAGGTCGAGACAAGTGTCTCCTCTTTCCTTCATTCAGTGATATAATTGACCCTTCATACCTCCGAACGACTGAATATTCATTCCACAGAGGCTAATTACAGGGTGCGTAGGTGCCGCACAGTTAAGATGAAAATGCAGATTTCTGTGTGAACTGCTTAATTCTGACAGTTTATAACTTGTCCATAAAATTTGCTCTGGATGGTAACACGTGGACCATTAACTTGGTGCGTGGGGGAGGTCTAGAATATCTCCGGTCTGCCTCCTTCTGAAGGGATGTCGGCTGAACTGAATGAGGTGGGTATATGTTGCCATCAGTTAACATACTTTCTGGAACACGTGGCTTAACAAAAGACACCCCCCCATGACAGTTTATTTAGACGTTCACATGGAGTGACATTTTCTTATATACTCTGCAGATTATCTTTGCTGAAAATACTATATAAAATCTGAGCGCTCCTGGGAAGGGTTGGTGTTGGGGTAATCAGCTGTTCTTAGGAATTATCTTAGGGCTGTTCCTTCTGGAAGCAAGTGTGTTAACCCTCCCCGTACCCCTGCCGGCCACCTTGTCCCCAGGTCTGTGTGGGTGCTGGCTCAGTGGAGGCAGGATCTTTGCAAACAAAGTGAGGGTGACTCCAGTTGTCAGAATTAAGATGGAAGCCAACTTTCAGTTTGTAGAAGCAGCTTTGGGCTCAGACATTTAAATTAAATGCAAATTGAAATTCCATTTAAATATTGCCCTCTAATAGTGCTGATTTGGTATGGGAAGTCTTTGCTTTGCTTGTATTTGGATAAACAGCAGGCGTCATTCCCTAAACAGGATCTTCTGGCTTTGGGATGAAAGCTCCCTAGACGATTGAAAAAAGGGAGATGGCTAAGTGACTTTCTCTGTAGTTACCATGTCCATTGTGGAAATGGATGCTGGACCCAGTTCTGTTTGTGCAGTGAGTTTATGGCTTGCCTAAGTGGCTGTTGTAATGATCCATTGACTGTTGTGGCTACATTTCCCGAGAATTTTATTTTATAGTCCTGAAGTTTTAGTCCATAAATCTTCCAAACTTGAGGCTTTGAGTTGGGGAAGCCATGTGCTTCTAGGGGGAAAAAAAGTGCCAAGTTTATTTTTCATGCCAGCTACCTTTTCCTTTTTCCCCATCCTTCCCTTTTCTGTTCTGCCTTCACATGCCCCCCCCCCGCCAACCCCGCCGCCGTGATAGTCCCTACTTGACAAAGTTCATACTAACATGTTCATCTTCATGGACAAGCGGTTGAGCCCGTGGCTACTAACCGAAAGGTCGGTGGTTTGAATCTAACCAGAGGTACCTTGGAAGGAAGGCCTGGCAGTCTACTTCTGAGAGGTTGCAGCCATTGAAGACTCTGTGGAGCACAGTTCTGCTCAGACACATGTGGGGTTGCCATGAGTCTGAATCAACTTGACGGCAACAGGTTTGGTTTTTTTTGAATAACCACTCATAGAATATTTGTATTTAAAAAATAAACAAAGAAACAAACATCTGGAGAGGGTATTGTTTACCCAAATGCATGAATTATTAATTGTAAAGTTTTAGAAATGAAGACTGACGGGAAGCCAGATGCAGGGGTCAAGTCTTTCTTTAAACCAGGCAGGTGAGAAACTCTTCTCCAGGTGTCTTTTGAAAAGACAGTGTTACCTAGGCTGCTCTGTCAAGATTAGCCAGCAAATGTTGACACCAGGCCCCAGGCCTCCTCCCAGGAGTCATCCAGTGTTGCCCTGCTTTTTCTTTCTAGGTGGGAAGTTGGTAAGCAGAAGCTGCTCCCACCTGGAAACCTGTGTTCTTGGTCCCTTTATGTGATAATTATTGTGTTCTATTTTAAGCCGGCTTCTCTGCAATTGGTAACCGGCTAGGATTCTGTTTTGTTAACTGGCTCTTTGAGACACAGTAAAAGAACAGAGCGGCCTCGCGTAGGTGGTAGGGGGCAGAAGGCCTGGCTGGCTGGGTTTGGAGACACTGGTCCCTCCTGTACAACAGGAGATGTGATTCCCTTTTGGGGAAGGCTGAGAAAAGACAAGACTTACAAAAGAAGAAAATACATATTTTTCCCCTTTGCTCCATCACAGCAGGTGGCTGGGAGCTCAATCTGTGGAAGGCGTCAATGCTTTCAGTGCAATCAAAGTTAAGTGCAGAAATTTAATTAAACGGCATCAAGGATGGCAGAAACTTTGTAAAGCTGCAGTGCATTGTCAAATCCAACAATTATTTCAAGGAACACAATCCACAGATGGCATCTAATTGATAAATTAAGGTTCTGCTTCTCTAATGGGCTCGCATTTAAGCCCTTTTTCCACCCATACAATAGCCTTCACCTCTGCTCAGACCCCCTTTCCCCACTCCCACGCCTTCACCCTGCAAGAAAAAACCCCATCGCATCCCCAAACCCAAACCAGTTGCTGCTGAGTTGATCCCAACTCATGACGACCCCATGTGTGTCAGAGAAGAACTGTGCTTTTTTAGAGTTTTCAACGGCTGATTTTTGAGAATTGATTGCCAGACCTTCTGAGATGCCTTCTGAGGCGAGGACTCGAACCTTCAACCTTTTGGTTAGCAGCTGAGTGCATTAACTATTTACACCACACAGGGACTCTATAACACACCCTGGAAACGTAGGGCTGAAACTTGAATGTTTGGCATGAAAGACTTCTGGCTCCATTTCCTATAAATCAAAAGCCCCCATTTGGGACTGAGTCTTATCCTAAAAGCAGAAACAGTAGGATTTCTTTGGGCCTGTGTGTCCTTTCTGCTCTAACCCGGATATTTTGCTGAGAGATATTTATTTGTATTTTTATATATTTTTCTTTTTTTTAGCATTGCTGGCTTTTATCCCCCATGGCACCGATTTTGCCCAAAAGTCTCTATTTATACTTTCAAAAAAAAAAAAAAAAAAAAATCCTCTGTTTTTAAGACCTTGAGGCGTTTCCTGTCTGTTCACGGTTGATACACAACTAACTTATTTTTATTTCATAAGAAAATATTTGCTGTCTCTAAAGATCCAGCCATGTTCAGAGAAATGTGTCCTGTGTTGAGACTTAATAAAAAAGAACACGAAGGTCTTGAATGTATACCTGAACTTCATTTTGCAGATGAGAAAACTGAGGCACGAGTGGCTTTATATGCCTTGCCTTATGGTTGTTGCTGTTAGTTGCTGCCCAGTTGGCCCTGACTCATGGCAGCTCATGAAACGTTGCCCGGTCCTGCACCATCTCCATGATTGTTGCTATGTTTGAGTCCACTGTTATGACTGTTGTGTCAGTCTTTCTTATTGAGGGTTTCCCTCACCTTCTCTGACCCTCCACTTTACCCAAAAATGATGTCCTTCTCCATCAGTTCCCTCCTAGTGACATGTATAAAATAGTAAATCAGTTGTAGTCTCTGACACTATTCTGTGACCCATAGGGGTTTCACTGGCTAATTTTTGGATATAGATCACCAGGCCTTTCTTCCTAGTCTATCTTAGGCTGGAAGCTCTGCTGAAACCTGTGCACCATGGGTAACCCAGTTGGTATTTGAAATACTGGTAGCATAGCTTCCAGCCTCATAGCAGTGTGTAATCCGCCACGATTAGTTCAGTGAAATAATGTTTTTTAGAGCCAGAGAAGACGCCTCCAAGGCTATCTGGTCAACCTCCATGAAATGCTTATCATATTCATTCATTCATTCCACCAACAAATAAATACTGAGTACCTGCTAGTGCTTTTCCGAAGGAGCCCTGGTGACACGGTGGTTAAGCACTTGGCTACTAACTGAAAGGTCAGCAGTTTGAACCCGCCCGCCGCTCCATGGGAGAAAGATGTGGCAGTCTACTTCCATAAAGATTACAGCCTTGGAAACCGTATGCGGGCAGTTCTACTCTGTCCTGTGGAGTCGCAGTGAGTTGGAATTGACTCAGCGGCGATGGGTTTGGTTTGATTTAGTGCTTTTCTGGATGCTAAGGGAGAGTTCTGGGTGGGTTTAAGGGAGAGTTCAGTGGTGAAGGCAGGCAGTCCTTGCCTACAAGGAAACTATAGGAGAGCGTGGGGATACCTATTGCCACTGAGTTAATTCTGACTCATAGCGACCCTATAGGACAGAGTAGAGCTGCCTCACAGGGTTTCCAAGGAGTGCCTGGTGAATTCGAACTGCTGACCTTTTGGTTAGTAGCTGTAGCACTTAACCACTACACCACCAGGGTTTCCAGTGTGGGGATAGTAACTAAAATAATTCCACCAGCTGATGCAGCAGTACAAGTCGTAGTAAGTGCTGTGAAGGAAGAGCAGAGGGTGACATAAGAGCGCATAGCAGAGGGCAGCTGGGAGTGCTTCTCTGAGGGGTGACTTAAGGATGAGTGTGACCAGATCAAGAGGGGTAGGAAGAGCCTCCCGGCAGAGGAGATGGCCTGCACAAAGCCCTTGAGCAGAGAAAATGCTCAGTGCGTCAGTGGAAGAAGGGCATGAGAGGGAGGAAATGGTTTGGGGTGAGGGGAGCTGGAGACAAGGAGGTGGAGGGTGTTTTCATGGCGGATTATCTTCCGTGTTTTGAGTGCTTACGGTATTCCTGATGCTGTTTGTTGCTTTATGCAGTTGATCTTGTCTGATTCTTGTATTTTTTGAGATGTATCTTAGCATCTCCTTATAGGGCCTGCACACAGTGGGGTTTCAATAAGTGTTTGTCAAACAAATGTGTGGATCCTCTCAATGGTGGGCATTATTACCCTCCTTTTACTGCTGGGAAAACTGAGGCCGACAGAGGGTGAGTTCATTTGCCCAAGGTTCGAAGCCTCTGGTAGGGTTGTATCTGTGCCAGAGTCTATCTGACTCCCCACCCAGGCCCTTCTTCACTTCTTGCCTTACTCTGTGACCGTAAGGTGTTTCTGTATGAAGCACGTAGTATGAAGCCGTATTCTATAATTACTAACGCTGACCACCCCATCTGTGTTTTTATCCCTTGAAAGAAACAAGAAATGACAGGGAAAAAGAAAGAAAGAAAAAAACACCGTTTATTTCTACATACGTAGTAGTTTGTGGTATAGTTCTCGCCTTCTACCGGGGAAACCCTGGTTCAATTCCTGGCCAGTGCACCTCCCACGCAGCCACCACCTGTTTTGTCATTGGTGGCTTGCGTGTTGCTGTGATGTTGAACAGGTTTTAGCTGAGCTTCCAGACTAAGACAGACTAGGAAGAAGGGCCTGGTGATCTACTTCTGAAAGTCAGCCAGTGAAAAACCCTGTGGATCACAACGGGCCGATCCTGCTGTGCGTGGGCGTCTTGACGGCAGCTAACAACATTAGTTGGTGGTGGAGAGGGTCAGGTTTAAAACAAAACCTTTGCCAAAGCAGAAGCACAGGGCCCCAGATTGAACTGAGTGACCTTGTTCCTGTCTTTCCTCAGTATTTAATTTGTCCTAGAACTGGAAGGCAGAGAGGAGAAATGAGGGGGTGGGGAGAGCTAAGGAGCCGATCCTATTTACTTATTTGTTTGTTTATTTTTAAAGAATAATTGTGGAGAACGCCTCGGCAGAACCCTTTCTAATTGCCCCCCCTCCCCTTTTTGCAATGGCGTGGGTGGCTTTTAAAATTCCCTGTAGTTTACGGCTGCGAGGATCCTGCGCCTGGGTGCCAGATGCCGTGGTTGAATGGCTGTTGGCTGTTTATTTGCTGTCTGTCGTTACCAACACAGTATACTTAAGCTCCGTAGCACAACACTGTTTTTCCCTCTCCTCCCCCATATGGAAATATATCCAACCAGTCAATCAGACTTGGCAGCCGGCAGGGCTGTGGCTGTCAGATCGAGTTTGCCTTGGATCCTCTGAACTCTTGGCTTGTTTTCCGAGCCTGAGAGTGTATTCTAATAGTGATATCAAAATTAGACTTGCAAACACACACCCAGGTAGGGCCGCCTGGTAGGGGAAGAAGGAGGCAGCGTTTTAGTATAAAAATGGAATTTCCTTCTCTTCCACTGTCGCAGTTGTAGAGGAGAATTGAAGCCATGCTGAGGGGTATGGCTTCAGGCTTGGCGAACAAGATGCGTGGGTGTGTTTTCCTGAATTGTGATTTATTTTTTTTTAGTTTTACCAGGAGAGAAAAGGAGACACTGGCAGCTGGTGGAAAATACTTTGTGTGTATAGTGGGTGGAGGTGGGGAGAAGAGGGCAGGAGAGTACAGACAGTTTGAGGCGTTTTTACAGGGGCGGTTCAGGGAGGACTTGTCACCGTTTGGGCGTTGCCTTAGCCGGGGGTGGGGTTTGGGGAGAGTGCTGGGCTTTGGAGAGGCCCTGGGTTCCATGGCCTGCCCCATGGCAGGCTTCCAGCTTCCTCAGTGCTGCCTCCAGCTTCTCCTGTAACCTAGGAACAGTGCGACCCAGCTCCTGGGTCCCTCCCTGGAGGCTTGTTAAGGGGGATCAGAGGAAAGCAAATGAGATTTTAAATCCCTGTCTAGAATGTAGGCTGAGTTCTCCAGGGAGAAACCTTGTGTAAATAAAGGTCATGAGTACTTGTCTCCAGAGTTGATTATCTGTGGAGAACTTCCTCCGGGAAAGGGCTGTGGTCACCACAAGTAAGGCCTGTGAGTACAGGTGACCATGCACCTGCGGGCTGCTTCCTTCCAGGTGGGTGGAGTCCCAGGGGCCCAGGTGGGAGCTGAAGTGTGCAGCAAGTTCTCCAGTGAGGGGGAGTCATAGCTTGTTTTACAGGGTGAGGGCCAGTGAGGGAGAGGTTAGAAGAAGTTCCCCACCGGGAACACAGAAATATATATAAGATACAGACCTGCTCTAAGCAGCTCCCAGAATACGGAAACACACACATGCAAATCAGTGAATTAGAAACCGAAAAAACCTGTTGCCGTGGAGTAGATTCCAACTCGTAGTGACCCGTGTGTTTCAGAGTAGAACTGCACTCCGTAAGGTTTTCAAGGACTGTGATCTTACGGAAGTAGGTCATCAGGCTTTTCTTCCACTGTGCTGCTGGGTGGATTCGAACTGCCAACCTTTCTGTTAGTAGCTGAGAACAAACCATTTGTGCCACCCAAAAAAAAACAGGGACCTAGAAACAGTTCATAAATTGTGGTATGGGCGTCCCTAGACATCATTATTGAGACCCTTTCAAGGAGTCTGTTGTCAAAACTTTTTTCTACACAGTTCTAAGACTGTATTTGCCTTTTTCTCTTAATCCTTTTATGGTTGTACAGTGGAATTTTCCAGAGGCTACATGACCTGTGGTGACATCATTGTTCTGATGTTAATGGAATGTGTACATGTGTGTTCCTGTGTTTAAAAACATCTTGGTGTTCATTTCTAATATGCTAAATATTGATAGACATAACATATGCATACAAAAGTTTTTGGGCGGTCCTTGCTTTTCAAGAGTGTTAAGGGACTGTGACACCAAAAAGTTTGAGAACCACAGAAAGTAGTTAGATGAGTGGCAAGTTGAAATTATGTATTAGGTACTGAGGTAGCTAGCTCTAGGGGTAGATCACAGGTAATGATGTCTGAGCTGGGGAGGGGATTATCAGGGAAGGCTTTCAAGAGGAGTTGTTTTCTTACCTGGGCTTTGAAGGATGAATAGGAGTTTACCAGCTAGACAAGGAAAGGAAAAGCATTCTAGAAAGAAGGAACAGCATGTATAGAGGAACAGGGATGTGAAACATCATGGCGTGTGAGCCTTTCCTCACCAATCTGTGGGGCAGAAACAGTTTCATACTGGCCTCATCATGGGATTTTCTGTACCAGTGATTTCCAGACTGGGCTGCATCTTTATACAAATCCTGGTGTACTGGTGAAGCCAGTTCTTGGGGCTGCATTTGATCCATTGATTGGTAGCACTGTTTGCATTTCACCATTTTGAGTTATTTTATTAAGATTGGCATCACAGTTGTCCCTGCAGCAAGCTAAGGTCATGCCACCCTGTTGGCTGTGTCACAGAATTGCAGCAGGTACCGTTGGGCACCAGCTATCCCCTCCTCACTGCAACATCAGCCTATAGTGAGGAAACAAATCGGAGGTGCAGTCAGTCCAGAGACCACGAATTCTGAGACCTGTTTGCCTCTCGCTCTGAGCGGTGTGACCTTGAGAAGGATCTTGGCGTCTCTAAGCCTGTCTCTTCCTCCAGGGACAGAGCAGGTTGGACAGATCTTATTTAATAGACACGCCTAAGTCTGCCAGTGAACTGCTTTTAACCTCTCCCTCACTGACCCTCACTCTATAAAACAAACTGGTTTTGTTCTTAGAAAGTATTCCCTGGGGCACACCACCTTCCCAGCTGCTGCTGGCTGTGCAAAGGAAGATATTGAAATATTCAGATTAGCAATGTAGACAGCTTCTGAGCCACCCAGGAAGGGAAAAGAGGGGCCATGTACGGGGCGAAAACTTTCTCCGTGCTACCTATTGACCTCTGAGGGCTTTTTGTGGGACCTCTCATTTAATAGTCACACCATTCCTATGAGTAGGTGTCGTCCCATTTTACAGATGGAGAAATAGAGGTGCAGAGAGGTGAGCATAATTTGCTTAAGGCCATAAGGCGTTCTGGCTTTATGCCTTCCGTTCTTAACCCCATATCCTCTGCCCCTGGAGGGAGGGTGGCATCATCTTGAGTCATTCAGAGGAGAAGGGAGACAGAGTAACCCCCTCTTCCTTTCTTCAGAATAGAATGCAGAATAAAGGGCGCGGGCATAAAGTATCATTAACCAGACTGGTAAATCAATAGACTAATTAAAAATCAAACACCTTAAAACACTGTTGCTGAGTTAATTGTAAACCAACATTGAAACGTTAAAACTTGCCCAGCCGGGGTTTGAATTATTAACTGAGCGAGTTAATTTCAAGCCATCAGTATGAGTAGCCCTGAAACCCGGGCTTAGTAGAAGGGGACTTTGTGTATCCTTTCGCTTAGTAGAAGGAAGGGGACTTTGTGTATCCTTTCGCCCAAGGTCGTCTTGTTCTGCTATTGTTTTCGTTTTTAATCGAAATATCTTAAGCATTGAGGCAGAACCTCACAAGTTCAGAGAAATTGTGGAAAAGAAGTAGTTTGAATTAGTAAGGGGTGGAATTTGCATATATCTTTCCATGAGTTGGAATCGACTTGACGGCAGTGGGTTTGGTTTGGTTTGGGTTCCAAATGGAAGAAATGCTGCTCTGTTTTACAATACGTGGATAACCGAGGGCAGGGGCAAGGGCCCTTTTATAGTCCTATTGGCTTCCAGGGTTTCACTGAGGCTGCTGTCCCACCTGCTACCACGTGTTGCTTTTGGGGGTTCCTTTCTGCCCAGAGAGACCAAGGTCCTGGGGTGTATGTTGTCAGGTTTAGCTCTAAGGCACTATGCTCTGAAATGAGGCCTCTGGGATATTCAGTATGGAGCTCTGGTGGCACAATGGTTAAGCGCTTTTTTTTTTTTTTTATTAACCGAATGATTGGCAGTTCGAATCCACCTAGCAGCTCCAAGGGAGAGAGACCTGGCAGTCTGCTCCCTTAAAGATTGCAGCCTGGAAAACCCTATACAGGGCAGTTCTACCCTGTCACATGGGTTCGCTATGAGTCAAAGTTGACTTGGTGGCACCCAACAACAATAACAACAACAATAGGGTATTCAGTGATGGGCCAGTTGACCACAAGATGTTTTGGTTATGTTTTAAGTAGAGACCTTGTGGGGCCTGCTTTGGTTATTAGATAAAAAGCGTTGGAAACCAGCTGCATCAATTTACCTTCCTGAGCTGTGTTTCTAACCTGCCTGGGGTTATGGATCACGTGGGGAAAGTTATGGACCCTTTCCCCAGAGAGCTTCTCAATGCCATAGTCACCTCGAGCTTTGCCTACAGGGTCAGGACTCACGGATCTCTCCGTGCCTCCATTCATGACCTCCCTGAGTTCATAAATCCTGCGTTGGTCTCAAAAAAGCAGAAGTTTTAATGATAATAGTAGCATTTTTCTTTCATTTATGTAACGTTTAATTTTTTCCAGAGTTCTTTACAAGCCAGTCTCTTTTGGTCCTCATGAGAATCCTTTGAGGGCAAGTGTAAGAGTCGCTGTTTTATATATGAGTAGAGTAGGCTAAATAATTTTCCTGAGTGTTGCTGTTTACTTGCTAATTTGCTAAATGGGCTTTAAAAAAGGACATAAATGTAAATTCCAGGCCCATAAAATAGTCACATTTCAAATGCTTGTGACTCAAATTAATTAACTAAAAAACAGCATGACATACGATTCCGACCTCCAACTTGGGAAGTGAGTAATGTTTGTTCCATTTAGACAGTTGATGGGATAAAATTGCCAGATTGGTCTGTGATAAAAAGCACTTTGACTTCAACTTGGACTTTTACAGAAAGGAGAACCTTGTGCAGTTTATATATTAAGAGCATTCATTCTCCCGTACTCCTCCAATTACAAAAACTTGAGAAAAATTTGGAAAACCACAAGAAGTAAAAATCCCTGTAATCCCACCACCATTTTAGAAATAACCGCTGTTAGCAACTTGCTGCATCTTCTCTCATCCTTTTACGTGGTGCATACATGTACATGCACATGCATGTTACTTGGTAACCTGTTTTTATTGCTAAAACATCAATATTTTCCCCATGTCGTTTACTCTTTTTTACGGCATGGTTTTTACTGGCTACACGATACTGTGATTTATGGTTTGTACTCTCATTTTTTTTTTTTATTTGACCAATGCCTATTGTTGGACAACAACTTGTTAACAATCTTTTTATTATTATAAACAACACTGTGGTGAACATCCTTGTACATAGTTTCAGAGCAACATCTCTGATTGCCTCCTTAGAATACATACCTAGAAGTGGAGTTTTGGGGTTAAAGACTATGAACATTTTAAATCTGTTGCCTTCTGATTCCGACTCATAGCGACCCTATAGGACTGAGTAGAATTGCCATGGGGTTTCCAAGGAGCGGCTGGTGGATTCGAACTGCCAACCTTTTGGTTAGCAGCCATGGCTCTTAACCACTAGACCACCAGGGTTTCCATGGACATTTTAAATAGCCCTCCATCAGAACGCCTTTTTATGAAATTAACTAGTTTTTATAAAAGTGATACATATTTATGGTAAACATTTTTTAAATGTTCAAAGCCGAAGGGTTGGGCTTAATTTTTAAAAAGACTGATGTTTCTTGGCTCAACTTGGACTAAATTAATTTTTTTAAACTATTCCTCTTCAGTGTAGTTTGGCAGCCCTTTCTCTTTAGGATTTGTTTACCTACGTACTTGCCATCCATACACTAACCTGTCCACCTATCTATCTTATGTGGTTAACATTTGTCCAAGTTTGGGGATGGCAGTAGTTTTTCTCTGAATCAGAACTTTCAGTGTAACTCTTCCAAGAAACCACATCCACAGATGTGGAAAGAGGGGAGAAAGTGAGGAAAGTCTTCAGAATGTTCTTTTTTTCCCCATTGGGTTAATAAGCATAGCCTTTGGAGCCCTGGTGGCATAGTGGTAAAGAGCATGGCTGCTAACCAAAAGGTTGACAGTTTGAATCCACCAGCTGCTCTGTGGCAACCTTGTTGGGCAGTTCTGCCCTGTCGTATAGGGTCACTATGGGTTGGAATTGGCATGACAGGCAACGGGTTTGGTTCGGTTTGGTCACCAGAACTTCATGTGTCTCCTCTCTCTTACCCCCACCCCCATGCCTCTTATTCTTTTATTATTCTAGCATAGTGGTTCTGATTTTTTTTTAAGTGCTCCCAGAAATTTTTATTTTAAAAGTAAAACACCTTTTCCTTGATTGTTAAAGTCATATGTGTTTACTATAACAAATTTGGAAATGTCAAAAAGTATAAAAGTGAAAATAAGTATCTTTGAAATCTCACCACACATAGATAATCACAGTCAACACATTTATATATTTTCATTGGGGAGTGGCAGGTGTACACATACAGGTAAATAGATTTGAAAACAAGCTGTGCCTATTTTGTGCATATTATATACATAACTAATGAGTACTTCCAGTTGTAAAAAAAACATAAACAATACAGAAACCCAACCTACCACCCCCCTTGCTAGAAGAAACCATAAAGAAATATTATTTACCACCCCTGCTGCACCCCCATTCTGCTGTGGGCCCCTTTCTTCAAAGGAAACGCCCTGTACCGGGCAAAAGTGAAGCTTCTTGGCCTGGAGGCCTGGTGATCCCAGCACAGTTTGAAAGTCACCAATCTAATAAAGATGAGGACTTTATTTCCTATTGAGGGACATTGATCTTATTGATTGATTGATTGCAAAAATGATGTTTCAGAATTACAGAAGTAAAGAGCAACTAGATTTAGAATCATCGAATGTTAGAACGTTAGGGACCTTGGAGACCATCTAGTTTCCCCTGCTTATGCAGACGAGAAAACTGAGGCCCAGTAAAGATTAGTAAGTGCCCTGCCCCACGTCAATCATCCAGTTAGAAACAAAACTAAAATTTCAGGGTTCTGCTTTTTGTGTGTGTGTGTGTTTTTTTTTTAATGAAGATATTGATCTCCTTTTAAAACAAGAACAAAGGCCAAATTTCGGTCAAATTTCAGTTGCAGAGAACTGAATCCACTCCTGTCTAGCTTAAGCAGAAAGGAATTTGTTTGAGGGCATTGAAATGCTTACAGAAATTATTGATCTAGAGAAACCTCTAGATTGTGCTTTCAGGAACAACTGTCAGAACCACATAACAGATCTGGGTCTCCAAGTAGCTGCTATCTCTTTTTGATCAGAAAGTCACCTGGCAAATCGGGAAGTTGATACTACAGTTGTCTGACCCAGAACCTTGGCCACACTGCCCTGGTCAGGAAGCTAGCACTACTGCTGCTGGTTTGCTGTGATCTTTCGTAGCAAAATCGATTCCCTATCAGTAGTCAGAGGAGACCCAGGGTACTGCCTCAGAATAACCAAACCCTGAAGCACAGAATCCACTTCACTTCCACTTTTATACTTAGCTGCAAGGGAGTCTGAAATTGTAATCTTCAACTTTTCTACCAGTTTCTGCAGATCAGGAGGGCACTTGGAATGGGTAATAGACACTGTTTATCATATCTACTCAGCAATTTAATGAACAGATCAAATGATAAGAAATATACTTGAGTTCTGTGTAGGGAAGACTAGCAGAGAAGCAAAAACAACAGCAACAAAAAACTAAAAACAAAACAGTGAGAATAATTGTGAGAATAGAAAAAGAAAGAAGCTGTATGCAGAAATATGTTATCTTGGGATTGCAGAACGACTTTGTCATATTTTAAGGTATATTGTTTGAAGTTACGTTGCATTTTTGCAACTATAGGCACAAGTGAGTGGTATATGGTTAATTTAGTACTTGACCTGACTGCAGTGAAATTCAAGACCAGATCCAATCTGAGAATTGAAGGTTTACCATTCTGCCCTTGAATTTATATCCTGATGTCTGTCCCTAAAACTTCAGCTTTCTCAGTATCTTTTCCCTGATGCCTTTTTTTTTTTTTCTTTCTTGGTTTTATTTTCTCCATACTTTTGAGGAATCCATCATTCCCTCTAAAAATCCCAGATTTAGAAATATGTTTATCTCTGATCTAGCAAGGAAATCACTTAGCATTTATTCTTTGTGCCATTAACATTGAGAAGTGCTTTGGGCAAGATGGCAAACAGAACACAAGTTTTGCATGTTGTTGGAATGAACATCTTGGTTTCTATATCTTCAGCATCCCTAGTGGGACCTCGTAGCATTCTGAAAAATTCCTCATACACATGGAGACAACATCATTATTTTTATTCCTGGTCATTGCCAGCTTCCTGGTGTGGCAGCTGAGTGCCTGGTGTTTACATAGCCCTAGATTTAGATTTGGCTGGGTTTCTGTGGTATCTTTACTAAACCGTGAGGTTTATTCAAGAACATCAGCATGGTAAAATTGAAAATGAGACTTACAGGAAAAGGAAGAGAGAAATAAGTAGGGGGTCAAAAATTAAGAGAGAGATGGCAGGAAGTGTGATGATCAGCAAATTTTAAGTCCCCGGCAACAGGTGATCCTAAGGTTCCCCAGGCCTGAGCTTCAGGTAAGTCAGTAACTCTTATTGAGTGACTGCCTGTAGAACATTCCACTGTGTGGTATAGAGCAAGGGGGAGGGGAGAGGAAACCTAAGAAAGTAAAGATGCGCTTCATGTCTAGAGGAGTTTACTTTTTCCTTCTGGGTGATGAAGCCCTGCTAGAAAACGATTTCCAGGCATGTAGAAATGGTGATGGATTTCGTGCTACATGATGTAGTTTCTGAGAGGCTGTAGAGGCCAGGGGTTCATGGGTTGGGGAGGAGGGCTGATAAGCCAGGGAGGGCTTCTTAGAATAGCTAGGATTTGAACAAAGACTTGAAAGAAGGAATGGGTTTGACTGGGAGAGAAATAGATGTTTTAGTCAGGTCTTTCTTCCCCATCGAAGTGCCTTTGACAATGACTTGGGAGCTCTTTTTGGCTACTGAGGAAGCACTTAGGGCTGTCACCCCTTGGGTTGGCCTTTCTTCGGGTGCCTATCTGGCAGTGGAAGGATCTGCTGACCGTGAATGACATCTTAGGGACAGGTCTCTCATCATCTGGAATGTCACCTGGGCACCGAGTTATCTTCAGTTCTTTCTTTGCACTTCTCACCTCCTGGGCATGGGCCCTCTTTGCTTTGTGTTTTCTGAGGGTGGATGGATTGGTGTGAATGGCACCCCGGGCTCTGTTCATCCATCCACGTGGCTGGAGGACGATGGGTACCATGCAGTTAGAGAAAGTCACGTGGATGTTGGGGAGGGTTTTGAATGGGATTGGTTAGTTGTCAGCTCTGTTAGCTGTGTGGCCTTGAGCAAGTGATTTAACATCTGGAGCCTCAGTTTCCTTATCTGTAAAACGGGAATTATGATGATCCCTAATTCATAGAGTTGTTGGGAGAATTAAATGAATTAATGTACACAAAGCATGAAGCTGGGCTCATGGTACACACTCTATAAATGGTGTCTATCTTTGCTGTTGTTCTTATTCTGACTTGTATAGCCTCCCACTCTCTGGGAAGCAGAACGGGATTCTTGGCACCTGCCTAAAACGGGAACCCAGTTCTAGATTCCTGATCCCAGAACTCACAGCCTTAGCCTTCATCTGTCTTCTCCCTGCTCTCTTGTTTCCTTCCTTCTTCCTTATCCTGTATTCTCATTCTTTCTTTTCCTCTCTCATTGAATTACTGAACCTGCAATTTGTTTCTATTACTTGCTGCGTACTTGATAAAAAAATGAGACACGTTGTTGCCTTCTTAGTGGAGAAAATTATTGTTGTTGTTAACTGCTGTTGAGTCCGCTCCCAAGTCATGGCAACCCCATGCACAACGAGTGAAATGTTGCCAGGTCCTGCACCATCCCCGTGATGGGCTCTGGATCAGATTGTTGTGATCCATAGGGTTTTGATTAGCTCATTTTCAGAAGTAGATTGCCAGGTCTTTCTTCCTAATCTACCTTAGTTCAGAAGCTCTGCTGAAATCTGTTCAGCGTCATAGCATCATGCAGTCCACCACTGATAGATGGGTTTTGGCTATGCATGAGGTGCTTTGGCCGGAAATTGAACCTGGGTCTCCCGCATGGAAGGCAAGAATTCTACCACTGGACCGCCCCATAGTGGAGAAGATAGAACGTACCATTCATGGTGTTTGAAGAGGCAGTGCAGGCTAGTGGTTGGGAGTGTAGACTTTGAGACCATGTTGCTTGGGCCCGAATTCTAGTTCTACCCTTTACTCTGCATTTCTGCACCTCAGTTTCTTTTATCTGTAAGATGAAGATAATGATAGTCATTATCTATCACCCTGATAAGAATTAAATGTGTCTGCATGTATCATGTGCTTAGAATGGTGTCTGACTCAGTGAGAATCCCAGAACATTAGCTAATAACACTGCTGCTGCTGCTGCTACTGGTGATAACATGACTGTGATAACATCTCCCCACTTTAGAGTTCAGTAATGGTTCTTGTTGTTGTAGCCACCCTGTATGACAGAGCAGAATGGCTCCATAGGGTTTCCTGTAGGGGGAATCTTTACGGGAGCAGATACGAGGTGTTTTCTTCCATGAAGCTGCTGGTGGGTTTGAACCGCCAACCTTTCAGTTAGCAGCTGAGCACTTAACCATGACACCATCAGGGCTGCTTTCAGTAGTGTTGAAGGCAGTGTATTTAAAGTAAGTCCAGCAAAAATAAAGACACAGGCCAATCTGAATGAATGTGTTTGGGGGCCCAGAGTTTCAGCCTAGTGGGAACGGGGAGCTGGAGTTGCATATACACAAGAGATAAATTTAGAGATGAAGGGTGGCTCCCTTCTTCTTTTCTCTCCAGCACGTGTGTGGCCTTCCAGCTGAAAGGTGCTCATTCCCACAGGGAAGGCACACCAAGCCCCATCTGTAGATACTTGTTCTAGCAGCCCAGGAGCAGCAGGCTGAGTCAGCCTGCCCTGTCTTTGAACTTGTGCTCACCTGCTTGCTTTAATTAGATGATAAATATGTGGTTTCCCTTATCTTCCTGAGAGACCCAAACCCATTGCTGTCGAATTGATTATGACTCATAGCAACCCTGTAGGACAGTGTGGAACTGCCCCATAGGGTTTTCAAGGCTGTAATCTTTACGGATGCAGACTACCACATCTTTCTGCCACGGAGTGGCTGGTGGGTTTGAACTGCTGACCTTTTGGTTAGCAGCTGAGTTCTTAACCACTTTGCTACCAGGGCTCCTTCTCCTGAGAGAAGACTTCTCTTTTCAGGTGATCAGCTATGAGGCCAATAGGGAATTAGAGTTCCTACTCTCCATGTCCCCCTCAGGCCCTGTTGCAGGATGTCTGAGATAGGAAAATCACATGTTTGTGCAAATAATGGGTGAGTCAGTGGTAAGTCCATGATTCTGATACCTCCAGTTGACAAAGCATTTACACATATAATCTGATCTGATCCTCACAACAATGCTATCAAATATTCAGGGATTATTGTCCCATTTCATAGATGAGGAAACTAAAGCTCAAAAAAGTGAAGTATCTGGCTCAGGGTCAAATAGCTGCCAGGCGGCAGAGTTGGGAAGCAGGCCCAGGCCTGGAGTCTAGTTCATGGCTTTCTCCTGGCAGGTCCTGCCAGTGTCCACTTAGACTCAGTTTTCGGTAAAGATTAGTTAGTGGTTCAGTTCAGCTTAACAAATGTGTTGTGAAACCATGCCTTAGCTTCTTACACAATACCACACCACACCACACCCCACCACGCCATGCCATACCACATCACACACCGCCACACCACACCACACCACGTCACTTCACATCACACCCCGTACCACACCACACTATGTTACACAACAGTGTACTACACCACGCCATGCCATATCACATACCACTATGCTACACCATACCATACCATATCACATACTGCCACACCATGCCACACCATACCATGTCACACCACACCACGCCACACTATGCCACATAACACACCACCATGCCATACCATACCACACTATATCACACAGCACCATACCACACCACACACCACCACATCATGAACACAGGCATCATCTTCTCCAGCTGTTGGCACTGAGATCCTTCTGGCCTAGGCGGAGTCACTGAAAGGCATAGAGTATAGTGAGTCAAGAACGTGCATGGGAGATTTTGACCTCTGTAATTCCATGTTCTGGGGTTGGAGAAACTTCCGTTAGGTGAATTCACTGGTGGTCTAGTTTTCCGTCTGATTTTTAATTCTTCATAAGTTAAAAACAAAACAAAACAAAACAAAAACACCAAATTGCGGTCAGGTGAGTTCCGACTCATGGTGACCCCATGTGAGGTAGAGCTGTGCTCCACAGGACTTTCAGGGGGTGATTTTTCAGAAGTAGATCATCAGGCCTTTTTGCTGAGATACTTCTGGGTGGACTTGATCTCCAGCCCTTTGGTTAGCAGCCGAGAACATTAATTCTTTGCATCACACAGGGGACCTGTAAATTAGACATCAGAAAGCAAAATTCAGAGGACCACCATGGTCTTCCTAACCCCCATGCAGTGTGGTCTGTTTATGAACAACTGACTGGCTAAACATTAAAGGTGAATCTTTTAGAAAAATGTGACATCTCAATTGCTTCTCAAAATCAAGAATTCCTGCCCTTCCTTTGCCTCTGACATGTTTGGTGCTAAAACCTGCTTGTGAGTGAGATTCCGCCTTCCCTTTGGCTCCCCTACCTCGCAAGCCCCATGGGAGGGGAAGCATCTGGCCATTTTGACCCATGAGTGCCTTTTTAAGGTACTTGGGGTAGAGTCAAAAAAGGAAGGGATAAGCTAAACCTGACCTCAGCTATTAGATAATCTTTGACTTTAGTCAGAGCATAAATTCTCTATGGCATCGCCTTAGAAATGCGTCTGTGCTGTTACATCACCCTCTCGTGCCCTGCCACTGTGGCTGGCTACAGGGTTGGAATTCTGTGTCGGGGAAAGGGCAGGGAATCTGGGACCAAGGCCAGGTGAACAGGGCTCCTGTACAGTAAATTCAGTTCAATCCAACAAACGTTTGTGGAGGACCTACTGTGTTCAGAGCTTCGCGTCCATTCATCCTGGCAGCAACTTGCCGTGTGAAAGTAGTCAGCTTTACCGCAAGTACCTCAAATATATTTGACCGCAAATCTATTTCTCTGGATCCTGCAACTGCCAGCATTTGGAAAGAAATGCATTGATTTATTTTTGTGCATTTTTTCACTTTGTTGTTGTTAGTTGCCTTCGAGGCAATTCCATGTGTGCAGCGTAGACTGCCCCATAGCGTTTTCAAGGCTGTGACCTTTCAGAAGCAGATTGCCAGGCCTGTCTTCCAAGGCATCTTTGGATGTGTTCCAACCGTCAAACTTTCGGCCAGAAATCGAGTGCCTAACCTTTCGCGCCACTCAAGCTCATTTGTTTTGATGAGTTATGTCAGGGAATAGGATAGTTGGAAGTGAAGATGGTGAGACTTCAGTTAGCTTACACTGGAAATGCTGTCAGGAAAAGACCAAACTCTAGAAAAGGACATCGTTTTTGATAGAGGGTCAGCAAAAAGGAGGCAAACTCTCAGTGACTTGGATTGACACAACAGCCTCGAACAACAGCCTCGAACAATCATGAAGATGGTGTAGAACCGGGTAATGTTTCATTCTATTGTACATAAGGTCTCCATGAGTTGGAGCCAGCTTCACAGCCAGCTAATGACAACAAAGACAAAGCCCTTTTACCTCTCACTTCATTCCACCTCAGAGATTGAGGCATTGTGGGAATTTACTTACTTACATTCTTAGTTACTTATTTCTTACTTAGGTCATTAAGTTTAGGTGTCAGCATGTCAAGCTTTGACTGTGAGTCACTTGGAGAGAGTTCCTGTGTAAAGCAACCATGAGGGAGGTTTTACCCCAAACTTATCATCCCTCTGTCTGGCTCTACAACAGATGCCTGTGGCACAAATGGAGTATTAAGATGAACGGAAGCTCCATTCTTCTTAGACGCATTTAGGCCCAAAATGTTACTTACGGTGATTGGCTGGGTTTCTTTCATGTGCTGAATATCCCCATGATGAACTGCTGGCCGATACCCCTGCTTTCCCATTCCTCAAATGGGGTTCCACCATGGACACCCCCTCTTGCTTTCACCATTCTCAGATTTTCTGCAGACCCATCCAAAATAGTTGTTTCACTTTTCACCCCTCGTCAAATATATCCACCCCCAAGTTCTTCCATCAGAAGTAGAACCCCGGAACCCTTTCTTAGGCATTTGTTATCTGTGTGTCTTTGCTCTGGGTTCACTCCATCTCTGCTTTCTGGGTCCCCATGTTGAGAATAATGAAGAAAAGCTATCGCCCGTCTCTCTTGCTGCATCTGCTTTTCCAAACACTTCCCTGCCTCCAAGCTCAGTTTTCCTTCCCGCCCACCCTGGGCTGGGGGACATGTCGAGTCTTTCCCTGGTACTTTACAGAAGGGTGTCTTTATCCAGTTTGACTGTTGCTATTATGTGGCAAAGCATTCAATAAAAGTCATGATTTATGAGATGTATGTGGCTGCTCTTTTTTTTTCCATTTCCTTTCTTTTTTCTTCTTCTTCTTCTTTTTTTTTTTTGCTTTGTCATCTATCAGGGAGAGAAAAGCCAGGCCTGATAATTTCTTGGCACATCCTGTGTTCAGTTAAGAATGTCAGCTGTCGGCCTGTCAGGAAGTTGCTTCTCACATTGGTTTCTCCCTCCTTTCACCTCTCCTCACAGTCCCTCTCCGTAAACAGGCAGAGGCCCCGTTCCGTACTGCAGGCGGGCGATAAGGGGAAGGCTGGGCGCTGTGGAGAGCAGCGTGCCCCCTGGTGTGGCCCCTCGGCCTCTCCCACTCCTTAGCGGCTCCTTGTCCAGGGCTCTGTCAGCTCTTGATTGCTTAATAGGAAGAGGCAGGCAGGGTCCTTTCAGGAGGTTTTCAGAGTTTTCTTTGTTCTTGAATACAGCACTCTCCAATCCTCTTCATTTTTTTGGCCTGACCATTTTAGAAATCCTTTCTTTTTTTTTTTTTCCTTTTCCTTTTCTGCAAAGTATGTGCGTGTTAGATAAAGGCTCTTGAATAGAGGGCCTAGCATATTGGGTATTGGCTGCTTAAAATAGGCTAATTGTAGATAGAAGCCAGTTGTCACAAAGGTGCCTGTGGTGGGGGATGGGGAGGAGGATGATCCCCCCTAAATGCCAGGTTGATTTTTACCCTCTCTCCCCCCTCCCCCTGCTTTTATTATTAGCTGTTTGCCGAAATGCATCCCAGTCTTTGCGGAGCCACCGACAATAGCATTAACGAAGTTGTGCCCTGCATCTTAAGCACTTGGTTAAGGCCCAGTTCCGCGACTAGAACCGTTCCATGCTGAGCCCCCAGAGTGCATAAATAAGTCTTTAACCCACCGTGGGTGGCCAGGAAGGGAACAGTGAAGAGAGGTCTGCTGACCTGAACAGAGAGCGTGTAACTTGCTTTCTAAGTGGTAGCTTCGGAGGCAGAGCTGCCCAGACTCTCATTGTGGTTAAGAGGGGTGCTAGGCATAGGTTAGGTTAAGTGCTTGGCTGCTAAAGGAAAGCTTGGTGGTTTGAACCCATCCAGTGGGTCTGCAGGAGAAAAGACCTGGTGTTCTGCTTCCCACTCCAACTGCCCAGGGAGTCAGGAACAGCCCTCTACCTGGAATTTTGGGTTCACTCCGAGCCTTTCTAGTCTCATCTCACACAAGGCCCCAAGCAGCTCTGCTCTAGGGACCATGCTCTTGCTCCCCACTGTGGAGGGTCCTTGTTTTCCAGGTTTCTGTAATGCTTCCCCCCTCCAACCCCCCACCCTTTGTTTACCTAGAAAAAACCTACCCATTTTTATGACTCAGCTCAAATGTCTCTATCCCTTCCTTGCTTTCTTTCTTGCCCCCAGGCAGTGACACCTCTTTCCTTTCCGTGCCCACAGCCCTTTGCTGGTTTTTGTATAACTGGCTAGTAGATCCTTGCAGCCTTGATGGCACAGTGGGTAAGAGCTTGACTGCTTACTAAAAGGTCGTATCAGCTCAACAGCAACAGGTTTGGTTTAGTATATCCTTGGAGCCCTGGTGGCACAAGTGGTTAAACATTTGGCTGCTAACCAAAAGGTCGGCAGTTCGAATCCGCCAGCAGCCACTTGGAAACTTTTTATGGGACAGTTCTATTCTGTTCTGTAGGGTCACTATGAGTCTGAATCTATTTGACGGCAATGGGTTAGTATATCCTTAAAGAAGCCCTGATGGTGCATTGGTTAAGCACTCGGTTGCTAACCAAAAGGTTGGTGCTTTGAACTCACCTAGCAGCTCCGGGGGAGAAAGGCCTAGTGATCTGCTTCCATTAAACATTACAGCCAAGAAAACCATATGGGGCAGTTCTGTTCAGTCATACGGGGCCGCTTGGAGTTGGAATTGATTAATGGCGCCCAAGAACAACAGTATATCCTTGTGGGGGCAGTGGTGGTTCAGTGGGAGAATTCTCGCCTTCCATGCAAGAGATCTGGGTTTAATTCCCAGCCAATGTACCTCACCTGCAGCCATGACCCATCAGTCAGTGGAGGCTCACGTGTTGTGTTGCTATGATACTAAACCAGTTTTGGCAGAGCTTCCAGACTAAGATGGACTAGGAAGAAAGGGTTGGTGATCTACTTCCAAAAATCAGTCACTGAAAACCATGTGGATCATAATGGTCTGATCCATACCAGTCACGGGGATGGTGCAGGACTGGGCAGCGTTTCGTTCTGTTGTAGCCTGGGTCTCCACGAGTCAAGGGCCACCTATAGATGTGACTAACAGCAACGACAATATTCTTTCTTCTGGGACTTTTTAGACCTGTGGTATGTGATCCACTAGAGGGTAGATATTGAGGGCAAGGACTGCCTATGTCAGCGCTGTCTTATAGAACTTTCTGCAACGATGGAAATGTTCATTCTGTGTTGTCCAATGCGTGTGGCCATGGAGCATGTGAAATGTGACTAGTGAGGTTTGAGGACCTGAATTGTTAATGGTGCTGAATCTTAATCTAAATTTAAGTAACCGTATGTGGCTAGCGGCTACCTAGTGGACAGTGGCAGCCTGTATCCTGGTTCACTTTGTATTTTCAGAGGTGCTGGCACTGTATTCTGCATAAAAGAAAGAGCCTGACAAATAGTGCTGAACGAAACGGAAATCACTTAGGTATATAGCTATATTAGCTTGTATGTTCTTTGCCTATTTTCCATGCAATTTGATTTTTATGTTAAATTCAATAGATTATATATTTCAGCACCGCCAA
Source organism: Elephas maximus indicus (assembly GCF_024166365.1). Classification (NCBI taxonomy): domain Eukaryota; kingdom Metazoa; phylum Chordata; class Mammalia; order Proboscidea; family Elephantidae; genus Elephas; species Elephas maximus. The sequence goes on along the minus strand of NC_064837.1, from coordinate 36,687,781 downwards.
TGCTTTAGGGGATACAAAAATGAATAAGGCATGGATGGGCTCTTCCTTCAAGGAACTTAACCTAATGGGTAAATAGCTAATGATGATATGAAGCCAATTGAAATAAAGTGCCACTGTGCAGAAGCAGTTTATTTCTTGTACGGGTGTAGAGAAAGGAGCCGTTTATGGTGACTGAGTGGAGGTGAGCGAGGGCTTTGGAATGCTGATTCCTTCAGTCAGCAAATATTTATCGAATGCCTGTTACGAAGCAGGTACAACAAATACATCAGTGATCAGAACCCAAAATTCCGGACCTCAGGAAGCTTACTTCCTGGTGAGGGGGAGACAGAAAGGTAAACAAAGCAGGTGAGTCAGAGAGCATGTAAGAAGATAAGTGCCGTGGGGTTCCATCCAGCAGAGAGAAGGTCTGGGCAGTGCTGGGGTGTGGGATGGGGTTGTAATTTTAAATAGGGTGGTCAAAGAAGGCCTCCTAGAGAAGGCAACATTTGAGTATAGACATTTGAACTGAGGCTTAGGGGTTTGGTGAATTGTGATATGGGCAGCTTGAATGAAGGCGTGGAGGTGTATGGGAAGTGCGTGCCATGGTCAGACCAGGGTGGCTAGGACACGGAGTGGAGAGAGAAAGCTGCAAAGATTGTATGGAACCTGGTAATGTTGGACCTTAAAAACTCTGCTGAGGATTTTCGATTTCTGTGCAAATGTCCTGTCTCCCTGTTTAAAGTATAACCCCCCTGAGGATGGTGGTCTTGGTTATTACTTTTCATCTCTCTTGCTACAAGGTTCCATTCCAAGTAGCATCTCAGAAATCAGGCTGATTAAGGGACAGTTAAACCTAAGCCAAATTTCCCATGATGTGATTTTTAGAAAAAGAACAGGTCTGATGAGATCAGGTCTCTCCTCTGGGTTAGTTGTACTACTTAGGCTGTCACTTTTTTCTCTAGATGTCTCTTGGTGCAACCGGACGACTCTGCAGGGTCCTAGGTAGCCCAATCCCTATGTTCTAACGCACTCCTCTCATCTTCATCAGTTATGGGACACAGAGAAGGCTTGGGAGAGCCAAGGCCTGTGAGCAGCAGAAACAGGGTAGAAGACCAAAGCAGGCCTTTAGAGGCACAGAGCTTGTGGCCAGAGAGGAAGGCCACTCTTCTTAGCTAGTCCGGAGTCCCAGAGACTTGGGCAGGAAGCAAGTTGTCCTGAGCTACATACAGATGCCACTTGGAGAACAACTGTTCAAGTAATAATTCAGATTTCATGTGAAATATCTAGAAAGGCAGGTGTATAGGGACCAAAGTTTATTGGTGGTTACCAGGGGTGGGGGAGAGGAGGACTCAATGTCTGGAAGACGCTAAGCTCCTGTTAAGGGTGATGGTATATATTTGGGAACGAATCAGGGTGATGGTTGAACAACATGATGAGCATAATTTAATGTCACTGAACTGTACAGGTGTGATTGTTGACATGTCAAATGTTTTGTTATGTATAGATTTAGGACAATAATAAAAAAAAAGAATTCAGATTTTAGCTAGGAAGGGAGGAGGGCCGTTGGCCAAGGGCAAGGGCAAGACAGGGCTCTTACAACAGATTGCTTATCAGCCTGCTTGGAACCACTGATGTTTAATTCTCCCCTGAAAAAAATGGACTCTCTTGACTTCTTCCTTTTTAAAGGCAAAGTTGACCACAGCTAGCATGGTGGTGTGCCTTCAGACAGTTGTCACATTCAAGGGTAAATCTTCCAGTGCTGGTTGCCGTCAGTGAGATTTTCCCCAAAACGAATACTCACAGCTAACCAGAGGCTGTCAGGTCACTCCAGGGCTTGACACACCATGGGCCTGTCTGGGGGAGCTCCTCCCATGGCAGCTCCATGTTTGCTGGTAAGCTGCACATCTGTTGCTGGCCCTGTAAGCACAGAGCTTGGTCATGGTAGTGTATGGCTGGGATCTGAGCCAGTGAAACTGAGAATTCATCCCTCTTCCTTTTACTAAATATCTTTATGGTTGTCACGGATTGAATTGTATTTCCCCAAAATATGTGTTAACTTGGCTGGGCCATGATTCCCAGTATTGCGTGATTGTCCACCATTTTGTCATCTGATGTGATTTTCCTATTTGTTATAAATCCTACCTCTGTGATGTTAATGAGGCAGGATTCAATCTACAAGATTAAGTTGTGTCTTAAGCCAGCCTCTTTTGAGATACAAAGGAGAGAAGTGAGCAGAGAGACAGGGGGACCACCAAGAAAGTAATGCCAGGAGCAGAGCGCATCCTTTGGATCTGGAGTCCCTGTGCTGAGAAGCTCCTAGGCCAGGGGAAGATTGATGACGAGGACTTTACCCCAGAGCTGAGAGAGAGGGAGAGGCTTCTCCAGGTGTTGGCACCCTGAATTCAATCTTCTATTCTCCTAGACTGTGAGAGAATAAGTTTCTCTTTGTTAATGGCATCCACTTGTGGTATTTCTATTGCAGCAGCACTAGATGACTAAGACAATGCTGCTTGACACCTTTGACTGTTTCCTTCTATTTGAAGAACCCTAACTTTTGCGTTACTGTTATTATTGCTGTGTAACAGATGATCTCAAAATGAGCGAGGATGATGGTTGAACAACATGATGGACATAATGTCACGAAACTGTACTTGTGAAGATTGTGGAAATGGCCATTGTTTTGTTGCATATATTTTTTACTACAATAAAGAGTAACTAAAAAAAAAAGAAAAAAAATTACCCTTATTACCCTTATTACCCTTAGCAGCTTAAAGCAACCACTTTATTATGCTCATGAATTCTGTGAGTCAGGAATTTGGACAGGGCACAGTGGAGGTAGCCAGTTTCTGCTTCACTCAGTTTAGGAGCTCAGCTTGGGAAGACTTGAAATCTGGGGATAACTTAATAGCAAGGAATTAGGATCACCTGAAGGCTAGTTCACTTGCCTATCTGGTGCCTGATCTGGGGTGACTTGAAGGATGGGCAGACAGGTCTGTCCACGTATCTTGGCTTCCTTACAATATGGTGGCCTCCAGGTAGTTGGATTTCTTACTCAGTGGCTCAGGGTTCCAAGTATGTATATTCCATTGAACAAGCTGGAAGCTGCTTCACCGTTTATCACACAGCCTTGGAAGTCACATCGCATTACTTGTAGTCTTATAGGTGAAGCAGTCAGAAGCCCACTCAGACTCAGGGAAGGTGCATAAAGCAAGGGGCCGTGTTTTAAAACTGCCACAGTTGGCAAAATAGTTCTGGTTCTCTCTTGCTTCTCTCCTAGTTCTGTGAGTGTTCCTTTGGGTCTCCAGAAGATGTTGGGAATCCTCCTGAAACTGTCCTTGTCCATGTCCCCTATCATCTCATCCACTCCATGATTTTGGTGGCTACCTAGACATTGGTCAATCCAATCTGGGTCATCTGTCCTGATCTTCCTCTGGAGCTCCAGGATAAATACATTCAAATTGTTCTGCAGATATAACATACCCAACTGAACACATCTGTCTTTCCTCTGCACACCCACTTTTGCATTCCCTAACTCAGTTCGTGGTCCCACCATTGACACGACCACTCAGCACATTCAAGACACCTTCCTCTCCCTCATCTCTGCATCTAGCCAGTTACCCAGACCAGATAATTTTGTCTTCTACTCTCTATTAAATCTCTTCATGTTTTAATATATGAAAGATCCTTGCTTTAGTTCAGGGTTTCTTCATCATAGACTATTGTAATAATCTCATAACTGTTCTTACAGTCTCTAGTTTCAACCCTTCAAATTTATCTTCTACCAAATGACTTAACACAAAGCTGACGGTATTATTTCCCTGCTTAAAACCTTTGACTGGTTACCCTTTGCCTACAGGATGAAGCCCAGTCTCCTTGGGCATAGTTTACAAGAATCATTGTGATCTAACCTTGCCCACATCTCTGTCTTTATCATTCATCAAACCCTTCCTTTCTGTTGATTTCTAGCAGTGCTGAACTTCTAGTGCCTGAAACAGGCAATGGTACTTCATGTCCTTACGATTCTGCCCACTCCTCTCTTTTCTCTTCCTGGGAAACTCCTGTTCAGCATTCAAAACTGTAGTTAGTCATCTCTTCTTTGAAGCCTTCCTTTACTCAGTTGACAGAGTTCATCATATCTTCCCCTGTATCTTTTGCACACTCCTGTCATTGCATGGTTTAGTCAGGCTCCTATGAGATCTTTAAGGGCAGAAAACAAAATCTTTTAGTTTTGGGTCCCAAGGCCTGGTAGGGACCAGGTGATCATTAATGTTTGATGTTGAATGGGATTAATCAGGGGGCCAGGTGGTATAGATAATGGGAATTGTCATTGAATCTGTGATTGCCAGTGGTTTCAGGCCCCTCCCTCATTTCACTTGACCTTTTAACTGGTTTCTTATACAGAGTCACCAATTGTCCTTTGTTTATAAAGATGCTCCTACTAAATCACCAGCTATGGGACAGTTGCTTTGTGTGTGTGCATCTGTGCGCGTGCATGTGTGTGTGTGTTCCAAGTGGTAGGGGAGGGTTTGTCTGACTCAGTCTGACAGGACCTTTCGATTGCAGTACTTTCTCTTTGTGTCCTCTGTGGCTGTTGAACAGAACTTTGGCCAGCTGCTCTTCACAGGAACGAAGCCTTTTATCTCCTTAGTGCCAGTGCCCAGCTTAGCAACAAGGAGTGTTTGGAATTACCTAAGGGGAAAGAAAGGAGACAAGTGCCCAGGGACCTTGAATCATCCATTAACTAATTAATTCAGAGCAGGGAACATTCACTCATTCATTCAATCTGCCCATACTTACTGAGGGTCTACTATGTGCCCTAAATTTTTCTGGGTGTTAGGAATACGGTGGTGAACAAAACAGACCAACTCTCCCTACCTTTATGAATCTTCCATTCTGGAGAGTGTCCTGCCCGCATCCTTGCCCTCAGGAAGTATTCGTTCTGGAGGGCGTCTTAACCACAGCTCTCTCTTCCGAAGCTTCCATTCTGGGGGGCATCCTGATCATACCCCTCATTTATGAAGCGTCCATTCTGGAGAGCGTTGGACTATAGCTGATTAACTGTGAGTCTCTACCCCAGTGCCTTGTGCATAGCAGGCCTTCAACAAATGTTTGTGAAGGGAATAAATGAGTATTGTTAAATAGATGAGGTTTAACTGGGCAAATTTTTCTTCCTTGAGGGAGGGGAGCTGGACTTTATTAAGTGCTTGCCAGGTGCTGGGCGATTTCCCCTTAGAAGACCCTGTTCTTCCAGGCAGAAGTGCCCTTCAGAGAGGGCCTTGTGCCATTTGCTGGGCCACGTGGCTGATTTGACAGCCCCCTAGAGTGAGCTACAAATGAGCCCTCCACGTTTCAGCCGACAGCTACGGGTCCCCAGCTGCCTCTTTGCCTCAATAAACAGCCAGCCCAGACCAGTTAGCTGGGTGTGTTAGGGAACATATCTTCTCTTTCTCTCTTTTTCGTTGTTTGGTTGGCCTAGTGTAAGTGTTTTAAATAGAACAGACATCATGGCTATAAAACATCTGTAACTCTACACATTTAGTGAAGTGCCTGGTGGACTGAGTTCTGTTTGATTGGTGGTATTTTTGCTGCGACTGTTGTTTGCTTTCCCCCCTGTTTATCCCTCTGGAAATAAAGTTTTCTTTTATGTGAGGATTTATAGAAATACGTTACTGGCATGAGGAGAGCACAGACATATTAGGATATTGGTGTAGCAGAGAATTATTACCTCGAGGCGTGGGCAGCTTTGTCTCCGGAATGTGGCTAAGTCTCTTACTCTACTTAGGGTAAGGGGCTGCTTAGGTTAAGGCAGATAAAGACACTGCTTTGCATTGAAATGAGGAGTCATGGTGGCACAGTGGATAAAGTACTGGACTACTAACAGAAAGGTCAGTGGTTCTAACTCACCAGCTGCTGCTTGGGAGAAAGACGTAGCAGTCTGCTTCTGTAAAGTTTGCAGCCTTGGAAACCCTATGAGGCAGCTCTGCTCTGTCTTACAGGGTCACTATGACTTGGAATCAACTCACTGGCAATGGATTTTGCATTGAAACAGCATCTTTTTTTGCAGGAACACCCTAGTGCTTAGAACTAGAGTTGCCCTGTATCACTGTTGGAGGTGGGCTGATTTAGGGTGGTGTCTGAGAAACCTAAGGGAAGTAGTTACTGCTGTTGTGAGCTGCTATCCAGTTGGTCCCTGACTCAAGTTGACCCCACACACAATGGAACAAAACACTGTCCTATCCTGTGACATCCCCATGATTGGTTGCAGGTCAGGCCGTTGTGATCCATAGGGTTTTCATTGGCTGATTTTTGGAAATAGATCGCCAGGCCTTTCTAGTCCATCTTAGTCTGGAAGCTCTGACAGAAACTCTTCAGCATCATAGCAGCAAACAAGCCTCCACTGACAGACAGATGATAGCTGCATATGAGGTGCATTGGCCAGGAATTCGAACCCAGGTCTTTTACATAGAAGGCGAGAATAAGGAAGTAGAATGGATAATAATCAGTCATTGAGTTTACGGAGTGTGCTTTGTGTCTTTTCCAAGTGCTTTTCTGGAAACTTATGTGATTAAGTATGTAGGGTAGGCAGGGCAGATTCCATCTCCATTTTACAGATGAGCATACTGAGGTGAAAATCATTGGTGCCCAGTTACCGGTTGGGAAGGGAAGGTGGCAGGGAACGGGGAAGAATAACTTAATGCATGCCTACCATTCCAACCCCCTTGCTAAGCATGTTTGATGTGTTAGCTCTTTTAATCCCATTTCATAGAGGAAGAATCTGAAGCTTAAACAAGTTCAGTAACTTTCCAGGGTCACTCAGAACCACGTGACAGAATTGGGATTCCTGAGTTCCTCCTCTTTCTACTGTATCACTCGGCCTGCTTGGGTGCTGGGATCTCCAAATCTTTAGTGCTCTTTTTGCCCCCCAAGGTTTAGAAAAATCACCTTCCATCTCTCGAAGGGTGAGTCGTTTGATTAAAGGTGGGGAGATTTGCTCGTGATGATCTTGGTCTCTCTCCTTTATGCAAAAACTTCTTTGGTCTCCCCTTTCTCTCAAAGGAAGTTACTCATGGAGGGTGGAAGGGCCTAGACCAGCACATCCTGGCGGGGAATTTTTTCTTTTTTTTCTTGACAGGTAAAATTTATGACCTAACAGATGGCTGAGTATGTTTCTAAAGACCAGCCCACCAAGGGTGCAATGTGCTTATCTCTCCTTATGCCTCCCCCATCTGGGGGGACTTTTGAGCAACAGTAGAACTCCAGATCAGGGAGGGACCAGTGAAAGGGGGAGCTGACCCCAGCGTACATGTTGTGGTTACAGGGACTGGTGTCAAGACACTTTCCTTCCAGCTCATATCTTTCCTGCTTGCTCCTTCTTCCAACGTCTAAGCATTAAGGTGACCCAGACCTCTGCAGTGGCCCCACTTTTCTCTTTAACAGCCCTGTTGAAGGATCACTTGCCTGGTTGAACCCTTTGGAGCTTTCTGTTGCCTCCCTGGCTTGGCCTGCAGGACCCAGTTGTGATGTAATCTTTCAGAGCCACTTGCAGCCTTTCAGGCAGATGTTGAAGATGCTACAGCCTCTCATGGGGGGCCTTCTCCCTTTCCTTTCCTGGCTGTTGCCTGCTGACCTTCAAGCCGCAGGTCAGGCCCCTCCCTGTGCCTCCAAAACCCCACCGTGCTACAAATAACACAATATTTGACTTGACTGCAGCCCCTTTGGAACAGAGACTAGGCCTCATTTGACTTTACATCCATTGAGTCCAACTCAGTGAGGGGCACATAGTAGGTCCTCAAAACACGGTTGAGGAAAGAATGCTTAATGAATATGGCTTGCTTCCAGAGACACCCCTCTGCAATTTATCTTCTTCTCTTACCGTCTTGGTCTTTGTTCTTGCTCTCCTGGGATCCAGCAGACATTATTTGAGTACCTACTATGTGCCAGGTATGTTAACACACTTTGTATCTCTTTTGATGCTTTGAGCAGTCCCATGACGTACAGGTATTATCCTCATTTTGTAGGTGAAGAGGTAAAGTGGGTGTCTTAGATTCTTAGTGCTGCTGTAACAGATAACATGCTAGATGGGTGGTTTTAATGAACAGAAATTAATTTTCTTACAGTTTAGGAAGTTAGAAGTCTGAATTCAGAGGACTGGCTCTAGGGTAAGGCTTTCTCTCAGCTCTGGGGGAAGGTCTTTGTCTCTTTTCAGCTTCTGTTCCTCCACAATCATCATGTGGCACGGGAACTACCTTTTCCCATCTGTGTTTGCTTCTCTCTCTGCCTAATCTGCCCCTTTTATATCTCAAAAGTTATTGGTTTAAGACACACCCTACATCCCTACATTGCTTCTTAACATAACAAAGAAAGCCCTATTCCCTGATGGGATTACATCCACTGGTATACCAAAACCAAACCCTTCACCCTTGAGTCAGTTCTGACTCATAGCAACCTTATAGGACAGAGTAGAACTGCACAGAGTTTCCAGGGAGCCGCTAGTGGATTTGACCTTTTGGTTAGTAGCCAAGCTCTTAACCACTGGGCCACCAGGGCTTCTTCCACAGGTATAGGGGTTAGGATTTACAACACATTTTTGGAGGACACAATTCAATCCATAACAGTGGGTCTTCTAAAATGACATGGCTGAGGATGAAACCCTGAAACTATTGCCCTCAGATAATCTTTAAAATTTAAACCAAAACCATCCCCTGAAGTCTTTTTGACACCAAACAATAGTTTAGCTTAACTAGTAAAAAAAAAAAAGTCTGCCTTGAGCATTATGTTCTTTTAAGAACTACCTCTGTGGGGTCACAATGACAACAGCAACTGGAAAAATTAGATAGAAACCTTAGGAGGCAGTGAGTTTATGTTAATGGGGGAGGAAGGACTCAGAAGAGGAGTGTGAGAGTAGTTGCACAACTTGAGGAATGTAATCAGTGTCCCTGAATTGTATGTGTAGAAACGGTTGAATTGGTGTATGTTTGCTGTGTATATTCTCAACAACAACAATAAAAGGAAAGAAAATAGAGTGACACAGCTGGGGAAGTAGCTGAGCTGAGATTCCAGCCCAGGATTCCGTGGTTCAAGTCTCAGGCTCCTCCAGCATGATGATGATGGTAGTGAAAAAGACCCTGTTTTTGCTGAGGCTCCTCCCTACCCCCCCCCCCCTTTTCTCCTTTAAGGTGGCAAGAGCAGCTTCTTGTCGAGCTCTGGCTGTCCATGTTGTCATCTGGGGAGCAGTTAAAAAATACTGATGCCGGGTCTCACCAGGGACCAGTTAAATCCGAATCTCTGGGGGTGGGGTCCGGGATCAGCCAGTTTTAACAGCTCCCTGGGCAATTGATGCTAATGTGCAGCCGGGGGCCTAGGAGTGCAAGTGAGCCCAAAGCCCAGCTCAGCTCCGTGGGTTAGGGGAAACTTGCTCATCAAGAACTGATTGCCACGAGCATCTAAAATATGTTAACGAAGGTAATCAAGGCTAAGGGTTGAGGCTTCCATTTCTTCTCCTGAAATCAGCTGGAGGGCTTGGGGGATGGGACACCTTGGCTTTAGAACCTGCCTGACAGCCACGTTTTTACCCTTCCCCTCCTAAGAAGAGTGGGGCGGATTGTCGTTGATGAGAATGGGCCTCTGGTAATGAAGGCGGCTCCCAGTTTACCCGAGTGATGAGTTCTAGAAGTCCCCTCTTGGGCAGCCTTCCCTAAAATACAGTGGCCTCCTCTGACACTTCGCTTTCCTTACACTGAACATACCTGGGAAGAGGGGGAGGGTCTGTACTCCCGACACTGTGTCTTAGTCAGAGTTCTCTAGAGGAATAAAACTAGTGAGATGATTAAAAAAAAAAAAAAAAACCAGTGCCATCGAACTGATTCCGACTCATAGTGACCCTATAGGACAGAGTAGAACTGCCCCATAGAGTTTCCAAGGAGCGCCTGGCTGATTCGAACTGCCGACCCCTTTGGTTAGTAGCCTTAGCACTTAAGCACTACACCACCACGGTTTTCTACATACAGTGAAACTTTTAAGAGCCGGAACTTGACGGGACTGCCTTGTTTTTCTGGGTCTCGAAAGTCTTCACCTTTGACAGGGTGCAGTCTTAACCACTTTTCTGTCTCTATTAGTGGAAAATATTTGAGTTTTCCTCCTCTGGCAGTTTTTCCACTTACACAGGTTCTGGCTTCTGCAGGTTTTACTGTATACAGTAGTTATCGTTAACTGTTGTCAGGTCAGCCCCTGACTCCTGGCGACCCCGTGCACAACAGAACAAAACACTGCCCAGTCCTGCACTATTTTCGTGATTGGACCTTTGTGACCCATAGAGTTTTCATTAGCTCGTTTTCATTAGTAGATCACCAGGCCTTTCTTCCTAGTCCATCTAAGTCTGGAAGCTCTGCTGAAATCTGTTCGTGATCGTAGCAACACGTAAGCTTACGCTGACAGACGGATGGTGGCTGTCCATGAGCTGCATTGGTCAGGAATCGAACCCAGGTCTCCCACACGGAAGGCAAGCGTTCTGTCACTGAACCACCAATGTCTCTATACCTATGTATGTATAGTCCCTGGGTGGTGCAGGTGGTTTGCGTTCAGGTGTTACAGTATAGGTTGGCAGTGTTCACCCATCCAACCGCACCTCAGAAGAAAAGTCCTGGCGATCTGCTTCCATAAAGATTACAGTTAAGAGAAAACATTATGGAGCAGTTCTACTCTGTAACGCACGAGGGTGCCAAGAGTTGGAATTGACTAGATGGCAATGGGATATATATACACATACATATATACATGTATATGTGTATGTATATATATGGGATATGTATGTATACATATTCATATACATACATATATTACACACATATATCCCATTGCCATCTGTCGATTCCAACTCATATGAATATGGAAAGACAGAGATTGATTGATTTTGAGGAATTGGAGCCTAGCAAGTCCAAAATCTCTAAGTCAAATGACAGGCCAGAAATTCCAGCAGGTTTGTGTCCCAGAACTGGTACATCAGGCAGTGGGGAGGAGAGGGAAATTCAGGCAAAATGTCTATCAGAATCCTTCTCTGGGAAACCTCCAGTTTTGTGCTTAAGGCCTTCAACTGTTTGGATGAGGCCCACCCACATTATGGAAGGTAATTGGTTTTACTTAAGGTCAGCTAATTTAAATGCTAATCACATGTAAATACTTCATAGCAAGATCTAGACTAGTGTTTCACCAAACAACTGGATACCATAGCCTAGCCAAGCCGATACATAAAATTAACCATCACAAGCAGTTTCTAACATGGCTTCCCAGTCCGCCCCTTGTTTTCTAAACATCCTGGTGAAGGATACAGAGGCCCCCAGTGATGGTAGGTAGAGCAGTGGGTATTTACTCTGGTGCCCAGACACTTTGCACTTCTTCTCTGTAGACACCATCTCACTGGGGTTGCTACCCAGATGACCTGAAAGGATTTAGGGAAAGGGCAGATTGCAGGGTAGGGAGGGAGGTTCTGCACCCATCCCCAAGGTTGCCTGTGCATGAATCCAGAGGCCTGTACATGGGCCACTTCCACTAACCTGGCCACAGACTGGTGAGAAGAGCCACAGGCATTTCTCAGCCTGAAACTCTAGGCACAGGGGGACTAGAGCTGGGGGAGAAGCTCTGAGGAAGGCTGGTGTCTACAGGCTTAGGTTCAGGCCGTTGAGTTTTCCATAGTGCATTTGTTGGAGGCTGCAGGAAGCACCAATGGACCTTGCCCTTTGAGTTATAACTTCACACTTCTTTTCTTAGTTTGCATTATTTAGGCCAGGGTCTTACGCCCATTTTATAGAAGGGGAAGAGGGAGACCCAGAACTGCTAAGAGACTCGACCTGACTTCATGCAACAAACCAGAGTCTGTTATTTAACAGTATACACAGATGTGCTTGAGAATGCAAAAAGGGGTTGCCGGACAGAGACATTTTAAATTTGTTTGTTATTGTTGGTGTTATTTTATTTGGATCATTTCTGTAGGCAGAATCATCTTGGGCCCGTGGTTTGGCCATGGGGCCGAGACCATCATGTCACTATTTCTAGCCCCCATCCCCCTTGAGTCATCCTCTGCTGCAGAGGAATTCCACACTGGGTGGGCAAATCGGGCTTCCACAGAGGGAGTGACCAGCCCAGATGGGAGGAGCCGAGTTCATACCAGTCCCAGCAACCTGTCTGGCCCTTTCTTTCCCACCTCTTCCTGAGTTTTATTAAAGATCTCCTTGGGATGCCTTTCCTTTGCTGGGGGTTTGGAGAAGCCTGTTTTGTATGCAGCTATGCTGGGCTCCCTTGCAAATCCAGCAACAGTAGAGGGTCCTTATTTAATTTTGCTTAACACCACTCCTGTAAAAGATGATGGGTTTTAATTGCATGTATATATCGGTAATCACTCGAACGTGGGTGGGGGAAGGGGGATCTTTGGGGCCTTCCACAAAGGGCGTGTGGCTCACTATGCAGTGAGTTGGGGTGAGGGTGCGAAGAGTGTCCAGGCAGAATGGAGCAGCTGGAAAAACTACCTACCTGTGGATGTAGAGCAGCTCGGGTGCCTGTGAATGGATGCAGGCCAGCCACCTTGCTCAGCATCAGCTGACGTGGGGTTCCGATCCTTAATTTCCTGTGCTTTCCAACTCAACACTCCGTCTCCTCACCTTTCTGTGTTGCCTCCCCCCAGCCCCCATATGAGGCAGTGCTACTGTCTCGGATATTACTCTCTGATACATATCTGAGGAGAGGTCACCCCTGCCAGCTGCAGCTTTTCCCCCAAGGGTAAAAGGAAGTAGTATTTTTTAAATTAGCCTGGGAGGGAGACAGGCTGAGGGCTCTGAGATGCCTGCGGAAGTCCCTGCCCCCACCGAAGCCTCCCGATAATTTCATTACAAGATCACTTTCTCCTTTAGGTGAGTTACTGTTGTTTTAATCAGAGGTAATGTTGTAACCTGATGATGTTGTATAATTGTGTGTAAATTATATCCCAGCCCCATATAGATGAAGACTATTTTTTCTCTTCCAATTTTAAAGCTGTTTAGAGGGAATGCCAAATTGTAGCCTGAACACTCATGCCCTCTGGCTAATAGCTGTAGATGGAGAGGGAGAGCACTGGCAAGCATTTGGGGTTATATTTGTAATTAGTTTCCTCTGAAGTTAAATTAATTTCTGCAATCTGCACCATAAACTATGGCTACACCTTTGTCCGCCGGTCCATGGTGGATGACTTGGGGGTGGAGGGGGGTGGGGAGCAGATGCGGTGCACTATCATGGCCACTTGGGTTACCTCGAAGCCCTTTTTGCATTTAGACTCTTGTGGCTCAGGCATCTCTCTGGCCCGTCTGCATCTTTGCTTCAAAATTGAAAAGGGTAGAGTTGGGCTTATTCTTCATGGTGCCCTTTCTTCTCCTCTTTCCCCAATTGTGTCTTCCTGTGGAGAAGAAAGAAGACCACACAGTCGCACATGAAGGTCTAGGAGGCTTCAGTGAATTAGAAGAAGTGTGTGTGTGTGTGTGTGTGTGTGTGTGTGTGTGTACATACGTACGTACTTTTTCTGTACCTGGCTGTTCTCCACTGATCAAGAGTCAACTTGGGCGACCTTCAGGAATCCACTCTCCTGGGTTGGACCAGGTGAATGATCTGTGGGAACAGAGCAAGAAGTTCCTCACTCTGCCTGGGGAGTTTTTGGAAATACTACTTGGATGAGGTGACTTTGCTGTTACCGGCTGACCTCCTCTGGTCCTAGTAGGGATGGCCAGGAAGGATGGGTAGTTCAAAACCATCCCAGTAACTGGAGAAACCACCTTTAAAGTATCTTTATGGACTGTGGGTGATCAGGGAGTCCTGATGGTTCCGTGGTTAAGTGCTTGGCTTCTAACCGAAAAGTTGACGGTTCAAATCCAGCAGCCGTTCCATGGGAGAAAGATGTGACGGTTGGCTTTCATAAAGATTACAGCCTTAGAAACCCTGTGAGACAGTTCTCTTCTATCCTGCATGGTCTCTATGAGTTGGAATCTACTCACTGGCAACGGGTAACAGGTATAGGTGAACAAGATCATATTTCTGTAAGATGGCCAGGCCTGTGGACAGCCGCATGGGCTACTGGAAAAACAGCTCATTTCTCACAAATAAGCACCTTTTTCCTTGGGGATAGAAAGAGCACGGGACATTTTCCTATACATTTACCTCTACTTCCCAGATGGATAATATCACCACTGTCTTCAGGGAAGCCCTGCTGTAGAGTGATAGTAGGTAGTACTTGCTAATAACCCAGGAATCATGGGCCCCTTTAGATTGGCAAGTGTTCGACTATCCATTTTGTCTTTGGGCACCTAACCTCTCTGAACTTCGGTTTCCGTAATCGTGGAGGGGAAGCTGGGACCTGTCATGGAATTGATGTGAGGACCAAGTAAGGTAACTTGTGGGAAGGGCATTGCTTAGGACCTGTGTCTTAGCTGTCTAGTGCTGCTATGACAAAAAATATCACAGGTAGGTGACTTTAATGAACAGAAATTTGTTTTCTCACAATTCTGGAAGCTAAAAGTCCAAATTAGGGTCTCACCCTTGTCATTTCCTTCTGAGGGACTCTCTCTCAGTTTCTGGTGTCAGCCAGCAGTCCTTGGTGTTCCTTGGCTTGTAGATGGGTCCTCACATGGCGTCTGTCTTCTCCTGTGTATGACTGTGTCTATTCTGCTGTTTTTATAAGATACCACTTAGAGGTGATTAGGTGTAGGACTCACCTACATTGACACGACCTCATTAACATAACAAAAGAAACCCCATATTTCCAAACAGGGTCATGTTTACAGGTACAGGGATCAGGACTTCACATATTTTTGGGGACACAATTCAGTCCCTAATGGCCTGGCCCATAGAGGATCCAGAGTTAGGACAGAGAATTCTAAGCGTGGAAGGGGACTGGTAAAAGGGCCTTTTAATAGGGCAAGAGGGACCCTTCTTAATCTCTCGGATCTTATTAGGTAGATACCTATCCACGTGTAAACCCTGGCCCTACTTTCATGATGTGTTTTATCAGACGAACTTAAATCTTTGAGGAACATTTGCATTGCTTCTTGTTACAGTTCTACTTTGTCACCTCCCATAATGTATCTTCTTACCTTTGAAGAGACTTAATCCCTGAGGCCTTTGCCTTAGTGGGGACCTAAGTGACAGGCATGACCTGACTTCCTTGGGAGGACAGATTCACATTGTCAAACATGTGGGCATAACGCTCTCCTCTCCCATAATTGATGGAACACTTCCACGTGGACATTGGCTCCAGTGTCACCAAGAAAATGTGACACTGCGGTAGTGGTGTCCTAGGGTCTCTCCTGGGTAGGTCTCTTTTCCACTTATGATCCTCGAAGCATTTGGAGAAGATTCCCCATACCTGACCTGTGTTCTGGTTTTGCAAGCTGAGTTTTGCCATTGGATCCAGATATGGTAGTGGTAGTGGTGATGGTGGTGGTGGCAGCCATAATAGTAGTTTGGGAGAAAAGGGAGAGATGGGAAAAATACCTGGAGAAATAGGAATTTTAGAGGTCAGGTCCTTGGGAAGAAATGTCCTGGGGGTTGGAACCTTGGGACCTCTGTGACTCAGCTCTGCCTGAGAGGTCTTTGCCATACAAAGATGGTGCTTAATTTGCAAATGCAGAGTGACATGGGAGACATATCACTGATTTTATCCCAGATTCTGAATTTGGGGAGTGCTTTTCTGCAGTGTCACTGACTATATGGGAAAAAGGACAGAGCTTTTTTCTGGGCCCCAGGGAAGGTGTTCTCCTGGATGCCTGCCTTGCCTTTAACTAGCACATCGAAACATTTCTCTGAGACTTGTTTTTTCCATCTGCAAAATGGGGATGAGAGACTGGAGGCTTGTAAAATCCCGCTGAGGGCTAGCATTCTTACATCTTTCTTGGGCTGTCTCTACCTTGGGGTTCCCACAAGTGAGAGGGCATCTGTGAATGAGCCTGTGCTCCTGGGCAGTGAGGATGGCTCAGAAGTTTTCACCAAGGGGAGTTTGAACTGTCTCATCAGGAAAGTGATCGTGGTGAGAGCTAACTTAATTTCTCCAGCCGTCTCTTATACCAATTAGGGCTCTTTAGAGCAATTTCCTGCCTTTTCGTGCATTTTTTAGGATTAAGATTTTTTTTTTCTTGTATGGTAATTAATATCTTTGGGCCAGTGCTGTTGGAGCTAAGTTTTCCCCTTCGCTCTCACTCTGAAAAGTAGTTTCTCTTTTCTAACTCCCATACTCTGCTTGCAACACACACGCACACACACACGCACGCACGCACACTTTGCTTAATCTTATTTTAGAAAAAAAGATCAGTGGCCTTACTCAGAGTGACCAGATGGAAACACATTCTTTAAAAAAAAAAAAAAAAAAAAAAAAAAAAAAAAAACAGCTAGTTCTCTGGTTAAAGGCAGGAAGGTGGAGTGTTCTTTGTAGCACTAGTTAGCAGCTGGTGTTGGCCAGTTCTTACATGTAAACAGCAATTTTCATAACTGGAATGAGTGCTGGCATTTTCTTTGCAGAGCCAAGGGGCGTATGGAGAGCCATGGTGTGTATTTAAATTACAGGTTTAGATGCAAAGCTTTGCAACAGTTATTCTTGAGAGCCTGACTGTTCCTCATCCCCTTGTGTGTATGTGCTCACTCACACACACATACACACATACACACGCGGGCGCGCTCGTGCGCTCACTTCTGAGAGTGACACCCTAAATCACCCTAAATAGAAGGGAGGAGTATTTGTTGGGGAGGGAGTTGCCCCTAGGCGGTGAGGGCCCTTGGGTGGGTAACTAGTGTGTCTAATGGTGGGAAACAGTCACATACATGCACACACACGCATCCCCTCCACCAAAAACTTTAAGCAGAGGAAATTTAAGACCAACTTCCTAATGGATTCTTGGCTGAGCTCTCTCTGGGACAGATGGGTGGCTCTTTACATGTAGGCACGGGAGGATCCGAGTGGGGCCATCTGAGCATGCTGATGTGCAGTGGCTGGCTTCCCCACACCCTGTGTGGTTGAGTACTTAACAGTGTGAAGGCTGTGGGTTAGGGAACAGTTATCCAAAGGGCCTAGAACAGGAAGAAAGCACAGGTGGCTCTCTTCACTGGGGGGAGAGCATTTTTTAAAAAATATAATGCAAAGGACTATAGATACAGTGGGCACCTTGTCTGGGTCCCTTTTTCCAAGGTCAGAGAAGAAGGTTGAAGTTCAGGGGGTACTGGATGTTTCCTGGGCCAAATAGAAGTCACAACTGTAAGGGGTGGGAATAGAGAGTTACTTCAAACACATAAACACCTTGCATAGACTTGGTAGGAGTTTGAGGACCTTCATTTAGTCCCATTGAAAGAATGGACCTAACTTCCCAGTTACCAGTCCCTCTTACCCTCCTCAGTTGCCAAGGAGATGAAAAGGAAATGGAGAGAAGAATGTATGATTCTAGGGTCCTCTGCCTTCTACCTCCCTCACCCAGAATGCAAATGGTTGAGCAGGCCACAGGCCATTTAGCAATAGTGCCATCAGGATGCCCAAAGTCAATGACTCCCATTTCCACCAGCATGGCCCTGGTAGGAGGGGTCACTGTGCAGAGCCCGCTGTCCCTGGCTGTGTTCCCCACTCCAAAGTGGAGACCTCGGTGAGCAGCTAACCAAGTGTTGCACATCTTCCCTCTGGCCTTTTCACATTTGGAAGGCTTTGATTAAACCAGTCTCCTTAAAGCGTTTGCTGGAAAGGAGGAACCCTCACTGGAGCTGAGCTGGTTCCTGGGTGGGAGGATGTTTTAGTAACATGGACATTTTGGCACATTGTCTGGAGCCTGGAATTTCTCATCTTTCTTTTTTTAAAAAAAAAAAAAAATCAGCCTATTTTGAAGGCTCTTTTGGGACTGTGTAGATTTATAGCTAGGTGTCTGCTGCTATGTTTGGGGCTTTGTCTAGGCAGGTTTATGACTGTAGGGCAACTGTTAAGGGTAAAGGGTGGAAGAGGAGACCTTTCCATTTAACAAGTTCCTGGGGAAGGAACGTTCTGTTGACTTTTGTTATCTGGAACCAAGACGCGTTGGTCGTTTTATTTTCTGGGTCTGTGTGAACGTTTGGAATACATATAAGGTCTCTTCTCTACCTACCAGGCTGTAACCAAAATATAAATGAGACCGTGGGGTTCGTTTTGTAGAATGCCTCTCCAGAGTTGAAGTAGAGAGGTTGACCAGCACATGCTTGTAGATCACATTAGTGTTTCTCTGCAGATATTTAATTACTTGGCTAGGGTTAGAGAAGGAATGAAAAATCTAAAATTAAGCTATTGGGAGTCTTTGCCCATCTGAAATCACAAAGAGAGGCAGCAAAGTGCTGTTGAAATTCTGGTAGAAGAGAATGGGGCAGGAAAAGTTGATTTATAAGCTTTTTGTATAAGGTGTCTTGTTGCTGTACATTTATTCTGAGCTTGAAGGATGGGTTTAGTAACTCACTTTGGATTCAGTTACAGTGAACATTAATTCAGCGCCTACCAGGTGCCCTGCTAGACACTTTGGCATATGTTATTTAATTTAGTCCTAATAAGAACCTTGTGTGGTAGGCTAAAGGCGCCCTGGTGGCACAGTGGTTAAGTGTTCGGCTAACTGAAGGGTTGGTGGTTTAAACCCACTAGCTGCTCCGCAGGAGGAAGATGTGGCAGTCTGCTTCAGTACAGATTTATAGCCCTGGAAACCATATAGGGCAGTTCTACTCTGTCCTTGAGGGTCGCTATGAGTTGGTATCAACTTGACACCAGTGGTGGTAGCCTAATTATTCTATCTCCACAGAGGGTTAAATTCCATATTCTATTAGAATGTAATCTCTGGCACCAAGCACTTAATTTACCTACTGAGTGAATACATTAGGAAAGTTACGTTAGTAAAATTTGGCCATTAGTGAGCGTATGGAGATATTTAAATCTGGAGAGAGAGGACTTGATGGAGTTTGACCATGAAAGTGACCTTGATTCACAGGAGACTTAAGGCATGGATAAGGAGGGAGATGAACAATAAGGAGGAAGAATAAGATGCCCACTAGTTAATGAGATGTGTCAGTTGCCATGGAGTAGGTTCCGATTCATGGCAACCCCACGCCTGCAGACTAGAACTGTGCTCCATGGGGTTTTCAATGCCTGGTTTTTCAGAAGTAGATCACCAAGCCTTTCTTCTGAGGTGGTTCTGGGTGGACTCCAGTCTCCAACCTTTCAGTTAGCAGCCAAGCCTGTTTTACATCACTCAGGGACTCTGCCATGAGTCAGAATAGATTCAACAGCAACTCGTAAGAAAAAAATTTAATGAGAGATTCTTTGAGCTCGCTGGTGCTGTGGGGCCTTCATAGTGTCCTCACATACATTATGTCATTTAACCTCTCATTCATCTGAAAAGCGACGAAAAATCACAGCTTTAAACACATCGGCAGACCATGGCACAGCTGTCACAGGAAACAGGAAGTAGGCGACAGGCGCTATGTGGATTTGCTAGGGTGATGCCCTTTTCAAGCAATACAGGAAGTCCATAACAAGGATATTCTAGTTTGGGGTAAGCCAGCTGCCTCTGTGGCATATGTCCCCACTGGGAGCTCTTAAGCTAACCCGTGAGCTCCCTGAAGTCTGGGAGCCTCCCTCTATTGTGGTGATCACGCTCACGGATTCATTAGAGTTCAGGGGTAGGTGGGAGCTTGGAGTTCTGGCCCGGCACCTGGCAGTGTAGAGCGGGGAGCTCAGGCCTAAGGGGCAAGTCCTGCCCAGAGTTAGACACAGAAGTTGGGTTTTCAATTGGAACTCACTGTGCCTCTAGGCATCACTCCACTGAGGCTCTCTCTCCTGTACAGAGGAGGATTGGTTCATTCATTCAGTCAGCAGATGTGCCAGGTGCCTGGAAGATAAGAGTGATCCATGCAGCTGTGGCCCCTGCATGAGGCATGGTGCATTGCGTTGTAATATACGTATGTGACATTGTGTTTCTATTATATGCAATTAACAGGTTAGGATATTCCTGGGTGGCACAAACAGTTAAGCTCGACTATTAACCGAAGGTTGGCAATTTGAGTCTACCCAGAGGTGCCTCGGAAGAAAGGCCTGGGGATCTACTTCTGAAAAATCAGCCATCGAAAACCGTATGGAGCACAGTTCTCCTCTGTACACATGGGGTCGCCACAAGTTGGAATCAACTTGACGGCAACTGGTTTTTTAAACTGTTGAGACCCTGCACCCACCGAATTTTATCATTCTGAAATTTTTGTTAAAACGATAACATGTAGCCTAAGCTCAGTCTTCAGAATAAATTTTATTTCCTTGTTTAATTTTTGGCTACTCCATATAAGATTTTTGGTCCTTGCTCTGAATAGTTTGTATCAATGAGCTTCCTTCTGTGTTTGCTTTGAAACCGGTGGGATTCTCAAATGTGGTCACATTCATTCATTTATGCAGCCACCAAACATTTGGCATGGCCTTCTCTGTGCCTGCCACTCTGCTTGGGGTTGTAGAAGGTACCTAGAAGAATCAGGAGCTTACAGCCTAGGGAAGGAATTAAGAAAGACATATTTATGAGTGCTTTTTGCACAGTTAGAAAGTGTGTGTGTGTGTGTGCTGTGCTGTGGGTGTAAGTGCAATGTAGTGGGATTTTGGAGGTGGGAGGGATGGGTAGCTTCTGGCTGGGGTGACTGTTGATATTTTGAAGTTTGGAGAAAGTGGTATTTGAGTTGGATCTTGGAGAATGGTTGCAACTTGTCAGGGGGAGATTTAGGAGTGCAGAAGCGTTCTGAGGAGGGAAGGGGCTGTGTGAACATAGCTGGGGAAGTCTGGGGATTAGCTGGGCTTGACTAGAGTGTGGGCTGAATCCAGGGGAATCATGAGAAATGAAAAAGGAGTGTGGAGGATAGGTACAAGGTTAGTGTCATCTTGCTCCCAGACAGGTACCAGCATCAAGAGCCTCACCTGGCTCGGTGTAGACAATCCACCTGTATTTTTTAATTGCTTGTGAGTTTCTTACTAATTTTTTTTCATTGTGGTAAAATACATGTAATAAAACATTTGCCATTTTAACCATTTTCAAGTGTGCAGTTCATTGACGTGAATTGCATTCATCAGGCTGTGCCACTGTCCCCACTATGCATTTTCTTTTTAAAAAAATTTTATTGTGGCAAATATATATGAAGCAAAACATCTGATATTTCAGCCATCTCTGCGTGTATAGGTCAGTGACATTAATTATGTTCATATGCTGGTCAACTGTCATCCTTATTTGTCCCCCAGTTTTTCCATCACCCTTAGCAGGAGCTCAGTGTCCTCTAAACATTGAGTCCTCCTTTCCCTCTTTCACCCGCCCACCCTTAGTAACCACACGAATAAACTTTGTATGCACTTGCCTGTTCTAGATATTTGATATATGTGGGGTTATATAGCATTTGTCCTTTTGTGTCTGACTTATTTCTCTCAGCATAATGGTTTCAGGGCTCATCCATTTTGTAGCATGTACTGAGACTTCATCTCTCTTTATGGCTGAATAATATTCCATTGTATGTGTCCACACACCCACCCACCCACCGACCCCCCCCCGCCACCAGATTTGGTTTAGATATTCATCTGTTATGCACACGGGTTGTTTCTAGCTTTTGGCTATTTTGGATAGTGCTGCACTTACTAATTTGTGGGTGCTTTTTGGGCAGCAGGTTTTTATGCATTTAGTTCTGTTTTGTTCAAATCTCAGGTTTAAGAAAGCTTTGACATGTGACTTTTTTCTTTATGCAAATAATCAGAACGAGGCTGTATGTTTTGGTAGAAAGGCTCTGAAGTTTGCACGTGCCTGTATGAAATGAGAGCTGTTAGATTGTAGCCTGAATGCCTAGGATGTCCAGAGTGACTATCTCCAGTATCATTAAACTCCTAACGGCCGGCTCTGTACAGCTTGAAGATATCTAAAATTGCCTTCCTGGAGAAATATGGAGAGTGACTTGTTTCGGCATCTTATCAAGTGTGGCTTCAGATAACCTGGTAACCCGTGTCCTCCTGTTGTCATTCCTTGCAGATGGTCACAAGAACAAAGAAAATATTTGTAGGCGGATTATCTGCGAACACAGTAGTGGAAGACGTAAAGCAATATTTCGAGCAGTTTGGCAAGGTAAGCACTGCGTGGGGTCTGGCTGCCGTGGGCCCTGCCTTTGCCACAGTTGTGTCCTCAGAAACCTTGTCCTTGGACTTGGCTGTAAAGCTTTAAGTGAACTTCAGCAGGAGCTGGGATGGAAGAGTCCAGCTTGTGGTCGGCACATTTTCCATGTGCCGGCAGGAGCAGATAGAATGGCCTTTTAGTGCGGTTTTGGTGGTGTTTGCTGGCCACGTGGGGACTGGGCTGGGATCTGGTGGTGGCAGCAGCTGGGGAGGGATGCGGGCCTGTGACTCAGATGTGGCAGGAGCCCCACAGAAGCTGCTGGGGGCTGTGAGTTGGTGCTGGGCTTCATCCTGCGCCTTTCTGGAAAAAGCACTGAGAGATGACGCCCCCCGGGGCCCTTCACAGTCAAACCCTCCCTTGTCAGATGCCCAAGGAGACGCAGGAAAGATGCTGGGTCTGTACCCATCAGCATCCTCCGACTCGAATTGTGTGAGACAGCAGTGAAATTATCCCATGAGCTCTGCTGTTGGAACAGGTGGGGAGCTACACGGAGAGTCCTAAATCAGTCAGGAAACGGTGGGGGTGTGTGTGACAGACAGACAGATGGCACAGGTAACCGTGGTGTTGTGCTTAATTCAGCCTCTCTCTGGTTGGTGGGGGAGACGGTACCTTTGAGAGTGGGTTCTTCTGGAAGGAGGCACATTTCCCAGAGGGCCCTGTTGCCCCAGGGCTCAAACAGGGCAGCCTGTGGGGTGCTGACCCTTTTAGGCTTTTGTATGATATCCTCATCTGGCTCCCATGAAAAAGACAGGCCCAAGGAGATTGGCAGAATCCCTGGGTGGTGCAAACGGTGAGCGTACTTGGCTGCTAACCAAAAGGTTGAGGTTCGAGTCCATCCAGACGTACCTCCGAAGAAAGGCCTGGTGAGCTACTTCTGAGAATCCAGCCCCTAAAAACCCTGTGGAGCACTGTTCTGCTCAGACACATGGAATTGTCACAAGTTGGAGTCACCTCAACAGCAACTGGTTAAAAGAGGCCTACTACAGGTGAGTGGCTGAGCTGGCCACTGCCTGGGGCTCTCCACTTCCTGCATTCTTGACTAGTTGGGGAGATGTCCTGGGAGCTGTGGAGCGGGGCAGTCTCCCTCAGCACAGCAGGTCTCTGTCTTCCTGCCGAAGGGCTGATATGGCTGACTGCTGCTGGTGGATGTGAGAAGACACTGCTCCTGGTCGAAGCTCCGCCACTCGTTTCCTCCCACGGCAGCTGTGCTGCTTGCCATGGGTGGTACACAGGCCCTGCCACTCCCTGGCTGGTCTGCAGGTTCTGTGCTTTCTGCTTGTTTGCCCAAGGCCATGGGCAGCTATGACCCCAGGTGTGTCCGTCTAGGAGCTGGCTGTCTGGGATTAGGACCATGACCTTTATTTAGCCTCAAAATGGAGACTTTTTGGTCTCTGTTATTAACTGATTTCTGCATGGATGGGAGGCCATGCAGCAAAGAGAAGCCAGATCCTCCAGCCCAGCTGCACATTGGGAATGGCTCTCACTGCCCTACAAGGGTGGTTTTGAAACGCCTTGCCCCGCACTTTCTGGCTTTGCCTGTTGAGTGCTGATTAATTCCGGCCGGGTTCTAAAGAATAGCTAAATGTGTTGGTGACCATGTACATTCCAGTACATCTCTTCAAGACTAATTTAAACTACTCAGGGGATTGTGTCCTCACCCAGCCCCACCCTGCCTGGACAGAGAGATGGGACATAATTAAAGGAGACAAGTCCAGCTTGTGTCATGGAGGGCTCTGGAGCATGAGTCTGCTTTGCTTCCGTTCTGCCTTTAAAACAAGGCTGGGATAGTGTTTGCAAACATGAGGTAGGATTTCTTTTTCAAGCCATAACCTGCTTTGGAATCTCATGGGCCTATTTGTGGGTGTCAGGGAAGTTGATGCTGCCCAGATGGGCTGCTGGAGTATTCAAAC
The DNA here is from genome assembly GCF_024166365.1 of Elephas maximus indicus. NCBI lineage: Eukaryota > Metazoa > Chordata > Mammalia > Proboscidea > Elephantidae > Elephas > Elephas maximus. Next base: position 36,663,717 of record NC_064837.1, on the reverse strand, counting down.
AGGTTTATACTTGCCAACACGTAGTACATCTCTCTCTGCGTTCCCATTCTCAATTCCCAAGCCTTGGTTTCTATTCTTCTATTCCTCTCCTCCTCCCCTCCTTCCTTCTCTTCTTGTCTCACTCCTTCATCTTTCCCTCCTTCCCTCCTTCCCTTTTCCCTCCTTCCTTCTTCCCTCCCTCCCTCCTTCGTTTCTTCCTTTCCTCCCTCCCTCTCTCCTTCCCTTTCTCCCTTCTTTCTCTCTCTCTGTCTTCATTAACGCTTGTAATTCATGACTCTGTGCATCAGCCACAAGGCTGTGGGAGGTCCTGCATGCTTCGGCCACACGCCCACAGTGGCAACTGTCACTGCCCTGAGAACAGTCGTCCTTTTGTCTGGGAAGCGGCCACAAACCATCTTCCCTGGCCTGGCACTAGCCCAGTCTGAAGCTGCTCAGTTAATTTTGCAGTAACGTGTGTGGATTCTGGTAGGATGTGTAAACCTATCAAGTATTTTATTAACAGACTAAGGAGGCTTCTGAATGTGTCGACACCATAAAGCTCTCTATGCTCGTGTTTTAGTAGCTTATGTCATACACGTGCTCTGTGTATTCTTGAAGCCTGTCTTCAGAATAGCTGATTTCTCATTTGGCTTGTGGCTAGTGTTACATTTGTGTCCCTTTGGTCAGGGCCGGCCACCTCTCAGGATCAAAGAAGAAGAGACTCTGCTACTGGGCCTTTGGGGCAATGAGTGAACCGACAGCTATGAAAAGAAACCCAACACCAAACCAAACCCACTGCTGTCGAGTCGATTCTGACTCATAGCGACCCTATAGGATAGAGTAGACCTGCCCCCCCCATAGAGTTTCCAAGGAGTGCCTGGCGGATTTGAACTGCCGACCTCTTGGTTAGCAGCCATAGCACTTAACCACTACGCCACCAGGGTTTCTGCTATGAAAAGAGGTTACAGATAAAATGACAAACTGACTATACACTGTGGTAGTTTATATTCTGGTTGAAAGAAGACCGCATGCGTGGATGCACGTACACACACACGTGCGTGCACTTGTATGAAGTGTACTCACGTACATGCACACACATATTCCCAACTGTGTCAGATTGTTTGGGGCTATCTTCAAACCAACTGCAGCTTAGTTGAGTTGTGAATTTATGACTATTTAGTGACTATTTAGGAGGTATAAGAGAGTAGGCCAGGCCATTCACTTATATTAGCTCATTTAATTATATTATCTCATTTAATTCTTCTCTGGGAGGCTGGTGGTGGTAGTGCCCATTTTGTAGTTTGCTAAACCGAGTCTCAGTGGGATTCAGTCCTTGACTGGAGGTGACAGCCCCCTCTGAGAGTTAGCACTGGCTGTAGACTGCTTCTCCAGGCTTGTCTGATAACAGAGCCTGAACTCTGGGCCCCGTGCCAACTGCTGATCCACCGGATGGACTTGGGGTGGGGAGCATGCTGTAGAAGAAGAGATTGTGTCACTGCAGCATAGCCAGGGACAGTGCTGGGAGCCAGGGCATATATTGCCTCATTTCCTCTGCAAAGCGGTTCTGTGCTGTTTGGTATCATCAAGTCCACTGGACAAAGATGGGAAGTAAGGGTCAGAGAGGTTAAGTCTCAGCAAAGGTCACCCAGGTAAGACAGTACAAGAGCCAGAGTTCGTACCCTGGTTCCTCTTCCTCCAAGTCTGGAACTTTCCATCCTCCTACGGCCTCCACTCAGGGTTTGCCACCCTCTTTTTTAGGTTTCCCTCTTGGTTGTTTCTTTTCTCCCTCTTCTCATCCTGCCTGAGGTGGCAGCTATTTCAACTGTTTATTTCAGGTGGCAATCAGAATGGGTAAGACTGCCATCAAGGAGCTGAGCTAAGGGAGTTTAACTGTGTCATTACTCTAAGTGTAGGGGCACAGAATGACACACCAAGTAGCTTTAAATAACTGAAATTGGAGGCTTGCGAACCTTTGCATGCTTGTCTCCCACCTTCCTCCCAGAAGATTGATCCCCTAGGTTAGGGGTGTCGTTACTTGTTTATATTTAACATGAGATCATGAAGAAAGGCCTTTGGGAAAAGGATTCTGCTAACTTGGGATGGCCGTCCTCACCCCTGGGTGGCTGCTGTGGTACCGTCCTGGAGAAGGTAAGGTAGAAGGCATTCCAATCCCTCCGGCTGGGCCTGACTGTGTGACTATCCTGCAGTGGCATCTTGCCAAGTTGCTTCTTTACCAGCCTCAATTTCTCATCTGAGGGAAGGAATTGCACTAGATCAGGGATGGAAAACTTGTGAAGGGCCAGATAGCAAATATTTTCAGCTTTATGGACCATATGGTCTGTGTCATAACTACTCATTTCTGTTGTCGTAGTGCAAAAACAACCATAGACAACATGTAAATGCATGAGTGTGGCTGTATTCCAATAAAACTTTATTCACAAAGACAGATGGCAGGCCAGATTTGGCCTGTGGGCTATAGTTTACCATTCTATGGACTAGATTATTCCTGAAGTTGATTTCAAGCTTTAAAAATCAGTAACATAGGAAGTGTTTAAACCTATTTACCTACCGGAGAAGGAGTCCTGGTGGTACAGTGGTTAAAGCTTTCAGCTGCCAACCGAAAGATTGGCCGTTTGAACCCACTAACGGCTCTGTGCTCTGCAGGAGAAAGATGTGGCAGTCTGCTTCCGTAAAGGTTATAGCCCTGGAAACCCCATGGGGCAGTAAAACTGTCCCATAGGGTCACTGTGAGTTGCCTCTGTGGCAACCAGTTTGGTTTTTGGTTTTATCTCTGGGTAGTGAAAATGGTTAAACATTTGACTGCTCGCGGAAAGATTGGCTGTTGAGACACAGCCAGAGGTGCCTTGGAAGGCATGCCTGATGGTCTGCTTCCAAAAGATCACAGCCTTGAAAACTGTATAGAACCCAAAACCAAACCCACTGCCGTCAAGTCAATTCCAACTCATAGCGACCCTATAGGATAGAGCAGAACTGCCCCATAGAGTTTCCAAGGAGCGCCTGGTGGATTTTAACTGCCTACCCTTTGGTTAGCAGCTGTAGCACTTAACTGCTACACTACCAGGGTTTCCTGAAAACTGTATAGAGCGGTTCTACTCTGAGACACAGGGGGTCGCCATGAGTTGGAGTCAACTCGAAGGCAACTAACAACATCCATCCAGCCAGCCATCTATCCATCCGTCTGTCCATCCATCCATAAATTCATATATAAAAGGTATCTATAGGCAGTAATCAAAAACAAGATGTTATCAATAGTAATGAACATGGTATAATAACCAAAACAGTTTTAGCCATGGCAGAGTTAATTTCTGGACTTTGTGGTACAGAGATAGTAAAACCAAAAACCAAACCCATTGCCATCAAGTTGATTCCAACTCATAGGGACCCTATAGGACAAAGTAGAACTGCCCCCATAGGGTTTCCAAGAAGCAGCTGGTGGATTTAAACTGCTGACCTTTTGGTTAGCAGGTTAACACTTAACTACTGCACCACCAGGGCTCCAGAGACAGTAAAGGGATTCTTTATTTGGAGAATGCCACTATTTATAGTGGCTCACTATACAGGAATCTTCATCCTGTGAGTAAGTAAGTGTATACACTATACAGGAATCTTCATCCTGTGAGTAAGACCCCGAAAAACTGGTAGATTATTTCCAACTCCCTATTACATGTGCTGGAAACCCCTGTGGCGTAATGGTTAAGCGCTACGGCTGCTAACCAAAAGTTCAGTAGTTCAAATCCAACAGCTGCTCCTTGGAAACCCTATGGGGCAGTTCTCTGCCCTTTAGGGTCGCTATGAGTCAGAATTGACTCGACAGCAATGGGTTTATTACATGTGCTAGATCTAAGCTACTGAAGACTCAGAACTATGAGGTTCAGATTTTACCCTGAAGATAATTTTACTAAGTGTTGGAGTTTCTGAATTAAAGCTACATGTGCTTTGTGCTAAACTTTTTAATGCATTTTTAAAGTTTACTTCTCGAGGATGTCAAGCAAGTGAAGGTATGTAGCACATCTAGTGTGTAGATGGAGAAACTGACGTTCAGAAAGGTAAATAACTTGTCCAGTATCACACGGTCTATGCTAGTTTGAGGTCATATTGTCACTTGTTTTTGGACAGCCTACTCTTGGCCTCTTTTCACTGTTTATAAAACCCGTCTCCCACTTTACTACCAAGAAGCCCATTGCTCGGAGGGAGCAGGTTTTGTTCATTTGTCGAAAATGTTGATATACGGTAATTTATTTTCCCGGCTTGGGTTTCCCGGTGGACGTTATCTGTGCTTGTGATTTCATACAGACAGTCACTGATGCTCTAGATATGTGTGTGGAGACTCAGACAATGAATCAGGCTGTTCTCCACTGTTCTCTCCACACACAGCCATTGGAATAGCCTAGCTTGGTTAATTAACGTGCGCCGGGATCAAAGGAAGTACGGACGTGGATTTGCTCCTTCTCCCCTTTAGGCTCCTTCTTCAAGTACTGGTTTCTTAAATTCTCACTTATAGCGTTTTGGAGATCAAAAAGAGGCCTTTAAACGTAATGAATTCTCCGCTTCGCCCTGGATGGAGCAGTCCTGCCCCTTTCAGCTGTTTGCTGGGGTGATAGGACTGCTCCGTGCCGAGCTCGCTAGGTAATTCTCACTTTATGTAACTCCTGTGAAAGCAAAGCAGCCCGAGTTTGGAGGCTTCCAATTATACTTCACATGGTGAACTGTGTAATTAGTTTGGAAGACTTATGCTTAGTCATTGGTTTATCCTAATCGGCTTTGGCTTTCCCCAACAACAAAGTGAGCTTATTTTGCTAAGCTGAAACAACTCTGCACCCTTTGTTCCTGCCTTTTATTGTCTCATTCCTTTCATTCTGTTTTACTGCCAAAGTTCTGTTTCATTAGGCCTACAAGTCATTTCCAATTCAGTGGGCTGCTACAATCCGGCCTTTATCACTCTGCTGCCCTGGTTCCCATGTCCCTTCTGGGCCAGTGCCCGAGTTTGTGGTTTGACATGAGGGCTTTAACCCTTTCCTGTACCAGCTCTTTGTTGTGGTGGATGGGAAGAAAAGGACTTGAAGGAAACGGTTTGGAAAGTTATAGCTCTTTAGGTCTCATGAGAGGGGAGCTCTGTGGAAATGAGGTGAAAAGAGTCCTTTGAGACCTTTGCGGCAGATTTGGGTTGTATGTGGGCCTATAAAAGTTAACTTGAGCTGGAGAGAGTGGTGGTTGAAAGCTTTTTGAAAAAAAAAAAAAGGAAAACCAGAATGAACTCACTTTTTAATATAACGAGATCATCTCATTTATTCCACTTGTGAGGTGGCTCATCAGAGAACATGTTCTGAGGAAGCGTTTTACACCTATTATTTTCTAGCTTCAGGTTTTATGTGCAGGTGCGATGGTGGTGTCCACAGCCGCTGCTCAGATAACTCCTTTTGATACTGTATGTGTGTGGAGAGTGATACCTAGAGTAAAAATATTATAAAGCCTTTGAAATTTTGAAAGGCAAGAGATTTGTGAGAAAATAAATAAGCAAGTTAACATATTCCTCAGAGTGGACTGTGATCCTAAGGTAGAATTTTATCTCTTCCAAATGTGTGTTGTAGATAAACAGAGCTCTGTACATTGTGTGGTTCTCTCAGACAAGGCCTGGAAAACAAAAGTCCTGGCTGTCTTTTGTGGGCATCAAAGCTCCATGAGACGCTTGTCTTCTGAAGTGGTTTGTACAGGTCGACTGACTGGAAAATGGTCTGCTTCCCCAGGCCACACCTGTTGTCTGCGTGCCTTTCCTCTGGACAGCCTTGATGTTCCTCAGTCTTTCTTGAATTACAACTGTGGGGCTGACCAAGAATGTCCATTTACTCTCCCCTCCGTGGCCAGCCATATTGAAGGCTACTTATGTGTTTAAATTTTCTTCCTGCAGTAGTCCAGAACAAGGCCAACACTGTCCCCATGTTTTATTAATTCTCTGTCTGGCTTGTGTCATTATCTCCCTTTGGAAGTGTGTCACACGGAGGAGGGGATTTTATTTGTGCTCCCCTTCCCCCTCCTGGCAGAGCTGCTCAGTGAGAAAAGTCAAAGTTAGAAGACAAAAATCTTGCCTCATCTGCCTGCCTTTGCCTTCTAGGCCAGGTGGCCGCAAGCAAACAGTCCCCACAAGTAATATGATCCCTGGTGCTTTGCAGGTAAACCTTCCTGCTAAACAACTTTGTTTTCCTGGTGAACTTTTTCTCCCTAGACTGATTTTGCTCCAGCCAGAGGAGGGAGGGAGGTTCAAGTTAGTTAGAAATAGATTAAGCCCCCCACCAACCTCACTTCTCCTAAATCCTCACTTTTTGCTTTAAAAAAAAAAAAAAAAAGAATCCTCGGAAATAGTGGGTTTCTAGGAAAACTTTCCATATCCCTTTTAGTGTATAAGATATAGTCAGCAGTTGTTAGGCAAATGCATCAGACATTATTATTGCTCTGTTAACAGTGTTTTAAAATATACAAATGAAAACATAGGATGCCTTCTGGCTAGCAAGCTGGGGAAACTTTGAAATTATGCTAATCAAAAGCTGTGTTCATATACGTAGTAGGTAGTGCAACAAGGCCCAAACTTCCCGGCTTCACTGTTTAATTGTGCTATCCAGTATGGCTTAAACAAAAAAAAAAACCAAACCCAGTGCCATCGAGTCGATTCCGACTCATAGCAACCCTAGAGGACAGAGTAGAACTGCCCCATAGCGTTTCCAAGGAGCGCCTGGTGGATTCAAACTGCTGACTCTTTGGTTAACAGCCGGAGCACGTAACCACTACTCCACCAGGGTTTCCCCAGTATGGCTTAGCTTTGTTTAATTTTTCTGCTGGGCCAAGAAGAGGAAGGCCAGGGGCAGGGGAGCCCTTGAGCAGGAAGGAGTTAATGAGCCCAGGGAGGGGTATTAAGTTCTCCCACCAGCTTACCTTCCCAGAGTCCTCCTGGCTGCCTCTGAAGACGTCACTTACAATGGAATAGTTAGCATAAGAAAGAAAGCCTTTCTCTCCCTGGAGTAGTTCAGTGGGAACCGAAAGTGTACAAGAAATCATGGTTCAGGCATGTGCCAGTGGGTGCAAGGAGTGGTTCTTATGGAGGAGAAAGCTTAGTTCATTTAGACTTGGCATAGAAATCCAATTCCATTGTTTCATGGAGTGGATATTGATATGGAGATTCCATCCACCCCCACCCTGTCAATAGGATACCCCATTACATGGGTCCTGCATGCTTTTCTTTCTTTCTTCCCCCCCGCCCCCCCCCCTTTGTCCTCCTAGAATTAATCTCTCTGTAGAAAGGCCGGGTTTGTCAAGTTACCACCTTCTAAATTTTTACAGCTCTTTATGTTCAGATTGGTATTTGTGAGTTAGCTAAAAGTGGGCCTCCAATCTGTACTTTATTTACATTCGAAGCCATAACAGTGAGAGCCCCTGAAAAATGTTAATATGCAGGAAGAGGCAGAATGGTTGGGCCTCTGACGGTTGCTAACCTCACCACTGCCTTTAAAACCAATCATGAGGCACATGGCTGATATTTAATAGCTTTTAGCTGATTATTTTTCTTCTCCTTCTCTTTCTTTTCTATTGAAGTTGACCTGGGTGTACTTGAGCGGAAATGAAGTCATCCAGATTCTGAATGAGAATAATCACAGGCCTCAAAGAATGAAATGGAAGCAGAGATTAAATGGTGGAGGGAGAGCCGGCATTAATAAGAACCAAGAAAACTTTGCATAAAATAAATAGGAGATTGATAGATTGAGTTTGTGTACATTGCTGCCATTTTTCTCCACTTTGTGTTGTCTTCCTTGAGTTGAGTTCTTGGCAAAGTGGGATTTGATTTGCCTCAAACCCACATCCCCTTTGCAATCCAGGGGATGGTCCTTTCTTCTTCATGGATTATTTGTATGGCCTGGGTGCTTCCAGGATGAAGGAACCTGGGTGATGGCCTGGTTACTGCGAAAGGTTCAAGATTACTTGTTGCAGGTACTGGGTGGGGGTGGGAGACAGATGAAAGAGAAGAGAGGATGGAAGACAACACACAGCAGGCAAATGTAATAAATATTGACAGACTCCTGGTTATAGGGAGAGGGAACTGGAAGGGTGAAGATAGGGTGACCACCTGTCCCAGTATGCCTGGACTTAGGGGTGTCCAGGAACTCGAGGAAATCCTGGTAGTGTACTGGGTAAATGCTAGAGCTGCTAACCAAAAGGTCAGCAGTTTGAATCCACCAGGTGCTCCTTGGAAACTCTATGGGTCAGTTCTACTCTGTCCTGTAGGGTCGCTATGAGTCAGAATCGACTTGATGGCAGTGGGTTAGGTTAGGTCAGGTCAGGTCAGGTTAGGTTAGGGACTCGAGACTTGCAAACCAGAATGAGCTGGTCTTCCTAAGCAGAGGGGAGATGGGGAAGGTGGCCTAAAACTCTGAAAGGGAGGAAACCTTCCTTGATGACTTCCAGGGAGACTTAGGTATTCCTTCCGGTGTGTTCACAATCTGCCTTCCTGATTTAACTCAGTAACCGGGGACAGGTCAAACCAAAACCAAACCAATTGCTGTGGAGTTGATTTCGGACTCATAGTGACCCTGTAAAGCAGAGTATAACCGCCCCATAGGGTTGCCAAGGAGCATCTGGTAGATTTGAACTGCGAACCTTTTGGTTAGCAACCAATCTCTTAACCCCTGTGCCACCAGGGCTCCTGGTGACAGGTCAGTAAGTGTTAAATAAGTGAGTGGCTGGAGGAGGGCAGGACAGACAGACCTGAAGCCCCCCACCCCCACCCTCCCCAGCCAGGGAGTGGCTCATCCTTGACTTGAGGTATAGGACCTCTTTAGGCTCTTCTTTGGACCCCTACTTGGGGATTCTTTCTGTGCCTCTTGAAAATAAAAAATTCTGCCCCAGTGTAGTGAAAAGTGAGCTTCCTGTAGCCAAAGAGCAAAATAAGGGTTTAATTAGATTAAAAACCCAGCAGAGTGGTTTGTTTACAGGAAGTCGTTTTTAGGTGGTCTGTAGTAGAAGATGTAATTTGTGGAAGTGGATTAGTTGTAAATTAGAGTTTGGTTGTTGAGGTTGCTAACGGTCTTTTCTAATTGGGGGTAGAGGTAAATATTTTCAGACTTGCTTATTGTTAGTAGCAGGTTAGTAGTTGAAAAAACAATTTAAGGTGCCTTTCACTTAAGGAAAAATAAATGAGAGTATGGAGTGATCAGAGACAGGCGTCCTGGTCTTATTCTTGGCTTTCTTATGTAATGGCAGAGGGGCATGGGAAGCCTCAGGGAGTTTATGTGCTGAAATAGTTTGCAGGATGAGGGGAGCTTGTAGATTCTCTAATATGGAAGAAATATTTTTGATTTTTATCTTTTAAAGAGACCACCACATTTCCTTTATTATTAGATCTGTTTCAGTAAAAAAAAAAAAAAAAAAAAAGCAAAAAAAAATTTATTTACTTATTTTTATTATTATTTTTCTTTTTTTATTGTACTTTAGATGAAGGTTTACAGAACAAACTAGCTTCTTATTAAACAGCCAGTACACATATTCTCTAATGACACTGGTTAACAACCCACGACATGTCAACACTCTCCCTTCTCAACCTTGGGTTCCCTATTGCCAGCTTTCCTGTTCCCCCTGCCTTCTGGTCCTTGCCCCAGTGCTGATGTACCCTTTTAGTCTCGTTTTGTTTTATGGGCCTGTCCACTCTTTGGCTGAAGGGTGAACCTCAGAGTGACTTCATTACTGAGCCGAAAGTGTGTCTGGGGGCCATACTCTCAGGGTTTCTCCAGACTCTGTCAGGTCAGCAAGTCCAGTCTTTCGGCAAAAAGGATTTCTTGATGTCACAGCTTGCCATTCCAACTAATTGAGCCTCAGTGTGTTCAGATTCAGGGATCCCTGTTTATGGGACTCTTACAGAACTGTCTTACAATTCTCCCTGTAGACCTGTGAGGTAGGTAGGATTATCCTCACTTTAAAATTGTGAAATTAACCTGAGACTGTATAAATGATACTCAAGATCCCTCAGCCAGATAGCAGGGGGTCCAAGGTGCAAATATGACTTTCTGGTGAGAAGTTCTAGGTTTGTTACTCCACCTGAGCTGGGGCCACCTTTCTCAGGGTCTAGGATGGTGTGTCCAGTGCTTTGTAGTGCCATGGGTTTACCATGACACATCTTCCAGGAGTGTGACTTTTCCTTGATGGTTGTTTGGCTAACACATTTTATATTAGAACAAACCTTATGGCATAGAATGCAAATTTTTTGTTTGTTTGTTTTGGGGAAAAATTGTGAATCTTCAAAACAGTTTAGGATTGCAGCTGGCTACATCAACCTCTGCCCAAGTCATGCTGGGTTGTCCCTTAATTTACTTGACTGTTGGAAGTGCTTGGGTAGAGCAGTTGAGAATCACTTCTGTTTAGCACAGTGGTTGGCAGACATTTTCTCTGAAGGGCCAGAGAGTAACTGTTTTCAGCGTTGTGGTCCAGGCAGGTAGGCTCTGTCACAACTACTCAGCTCTGCCATTATAACACATCAGGAGTCATAAACAATACGTAAGCAAATGGACTTGGCTATATTCCAGTATAACTTTATTTATAAAACTGGGAGACTGCTGGATTTGGTCCATGGGCCATAGTTTGCTGACCCCTGGTTTAGAAAATTGTCTGCTAATAAAACCAAAAACCAAATCCATTGCATCAAGTAGATTCTGACTCATAGCAATACTATGGGACAAAGTAGAACTGCCCCATAGGGTTTCCAAGGGGTGGCTGGTGGATTCCAACTGCCAACCTTTTGGTTAGTAGCCAAATGCTTAAACTACTGTGCCGCTGGGTCTCCACCTGGTAATGAGGGCATGGGTTTTTTACACTGAGACTGTCTGCAGTCAAATTCAGCTCATCTATTTTCTAGCTCTGTAACCTTAGGCAGATCACTTAACCTTTTTCTACCTCAGTTTCTTTATGTGCAGAACGGGAGTAATGATAGTCCCTTCCACATAGAATTGTTAAGAGGGTTACGCCTGAAACAGAGCAGGTGCTTAATAAAGGTTGGTTGCTATTGTTATTTTCACCCTCTGAGACCTCTGGAGTTTGGCCTCTGGAGTTGCCTCTTTAGTCCTGTCTGGCAGCAGCCCTGCCAGTGAAAAGGCTTTTTTCTCAGTCTTACACACAATCACACACACAGACATGCACCCACTTTCTCTCCCTTTTTCGCTTCCATCTTTCCCAGCTATCCCCAAGATGGGCTTACCACTCAATTCTTTTACCCATCCTGGGGAGGACAGAAATTGTGAGAAGTCCTTCCCAGATACTCTCAGCATGAAGATGAGGATTCCCTTTCGTGTAGTTTTCAACAAAATGCACCTCGAGTTAAATTCAGGTACTCTGATGCTTCCAGTTTGTGAACTTGACCTTCAGGTCACTATGGCTTTGATGGGATAAGTTGAACTGATCTGGGTCAAAAGTGAATTCCTCTCCTTGGACCCTGCTGATGAACTCTTTAAAGTTATTTGAATAATGAAAAAAAAAAATTTTTTTTTTTTTTTAAGGAGATACTGTTTGGAAATTGTCCCAATATAATTTTTTAAAAAATTTTTATTGTGCTTTAAGTGAAAGTTTACAAATCAAGTCAGTGTCTCACACAAAAACTTGTATACACCTTGCTACATACTCCCAATTGCTCTCCCCCTAATGAGGTAGCCCGCTCCCTCCCTCCACTCTCTCTTTTTGTGTCCATTTCACCAGCTTCTAACCCTCTCTACCCTCTCATCTCCCCTCTAGACAGGAGATGCCAACATAGTCTCAAGTGTCCACCTGATCCAAGAAGCTCACTCCTCACCAGCATCCCTCTCCATCCCATTGTCCAGTCTAATCCCTGTCTGAAGAGTTGGCTTTGGGAATGGTTCCTGTCCTGGGCTAACAGAAGGTCTGGCCTCAGTCAGACCATTAAGTCTGGTTGTTTTACAAGAATGTGTGTCCCAATATAATTTAACTGATGTTTACTAAAATGTATTTTTACGTATCGATCCACTCATCGTTTCTTGAGTGTATTTAGCTTCTGAGGAGAGCGTTCCATATCCTCGTTTAAATTTTCATTCCTTTCCTTTGCACGTGATTCTAATAAAGTTGGTTTTCTGGCTTTTGAATTGTTAGCAAATATTAAGGGGGAGAAGATGTTAATAAATTCAGTGTAAAGCAGAAGGGAGAAACACCTATAAAAACAAAAAGCCTTCTATCTTAAAAAGCACCAGGATGTGGGGGACTCTTTAGTCAGGGAAACATCCATCCTTCCTCTCTAGGCCCGGAAGGCATTGCCTGCAGCCTCTGCATTGTTCATTTGTTCATTGATTCATCCAGCAGATCTTGACTAAGTATCTTCTGAATGTCGGGCACTGCACTTGGGATGGAGGGCTTATCAGTGAATGAAACAGATAGGATCCCTGCCCATGTGTAGCTTAAGTTTTAGGATGGGATGGGGGTTGGGGAGGACCAGCTAAGAACAAGCAAGTAGATAATAAAAATAATTACAAACAGTGTCATTAAAAAACACACATACACAAAAAAACAGGAACTGAGAGCATCTAAAATGGGGGTATGAAAGAGGGAACCATGGTTTATCAAGAAGCAAATTGCCTGCTATCTCCTGGCCCTCAGTAGATTGTCAGCTCCACCACGATGGGGCTAGGATGTATTTACTTTATGTACCTTTGTTTACCTGCAGCCCCAGGACTCACCCAGCTTCTGGGCCGTAGTAAAACTGCTGCTGTCAAGTCAATTCTGATGTTTCGCAATCCTGTAGGACAGAGTAGAACTGCCACACAGGGTTTCCAAGGCTGTGATCTTTACAGAAGCAGACTGCCTCATCTTTCTTCTACAGAGCAACTGGTGGATTTGAACCATGACCTTTCAGTTAGCAGCAAAGCACTTAACCACTGCACCACTAGAGCTACTTTGGGCCATAGTTGGTACTCAGTAAATAGTAGCAGAATAAATGAATCTTCTGTATCAGAAGGAGGGTTGTGCCAGTCATCAGAAGGATTTTCCCGTGGTAAAATAATGATTTTTCTTTTTAAAATGGACTTTAAGAAAATGGAGCCCTGGTGGCACAGTGGTTGAAGAGCTTCGCTGTTAACCAAAAGATTGGCATATCAAACCCACCAGCTGCTCCTTGGAAACTCTGTGGGGGCAGTTCTCCTTTGTCCTATAGGGTTGCTATAAGTCAGAATCGAATCAAAGGCAATGGGTTTGGTTTTGGGTGTTTTTTTAAGAGAATACATTCAGTTGTCTGGAACACTGCCTTATGTGGAACCCATTATTTCCCTGCAGCCTAGCATAATTTAGTTGTTTCCACCCTACAGTAAAAAATAGGACTAAGGGAACATCTGGGCAGGGTGGTACTCATCAACAAGGCTTTCTCTGGAACAGGTAGCTTCTCAGGCAGGTCTTGCATAGAGGGTAGATATGTACAGGTGCCCCAGAGAAGGGAAGGGTTTGAGAGGAGGGTAAAAATCAAGTACATGTTCCTCGTGTTTAATCTTCTCACCTGTTCTTCTATCTGCCTTTGGGTTTGAGAAAAGCAGAGGACCTGCTGAGTGTGAAGTAGCAAGTAGGGCCTTTTCAGAAGCCAGTGAGAGCCTTCTCAAGTCCAGGCTTATAGGTACCACGGATCTTCCCAGGGTGGGAGGACTAGGTGGGCACCAGGCAGTTCTACCCCCAGACTTGCTCTCTGTGATCAGTCAGACTGGGGAATGAAAATGGGTCCAACAGCTCTCAGCCCAAGCACAAACATCTCTGAGGTTGAGAAATCAGGCTATCGGACCGGGAGGACTTGTGTGTGGGTTCATTTTGCCTTCTTAAAAGAACAGAGGGAAACCATTGGCATTTATTGCCAGGCTCTTGGAAGTTATCTGGATTACGTGTGATGAAGTTGACGATAATAGACTTTGGAATCAGGTATATCCGGATTTGGATCCAGCTGCCCCTGTTTGCCATTACTGTTGCGACTTTGGGCTGGTGGTTTTACTGCCCTGAGCTTCATTTCTTGTCTGTTAAGTGGGGATATAATTTCTACCAAAACAAAAACCAAACCCATTGCTGTCAAGTTGATTTCGACTCATGGCGAGCCCAGGTGTTTCGGAGTAGAACTATGCTCCATAGAGTTTTCTTGGCTGTAATCTTTATAGGAGCAGATTGCCAGGCTTTTCTTCTGTGGTGCTGCTGGGTGGGTTCAAATGTCTAACCTTTTGGTTAGCAGCTGAGTGCAAAGTGCATAAATCACCCAGGGACCTCAATATCATCTATGGGGGTTTGTAAAGATTAAAAGAGACAAGTTTGCCCACTGTCTGAGATTTGGGGGCTCAGTTGTAGTCTCCCTTCTCTCCTTTCCCTCTCTACTTCTCTCCTCTTCCTCTTTGCCTGCTTTTCTCTCTCTATCTCTCTTATACACATATGCACACACACACATACACTCACTCACTCCCACCCACCACTTCGGAAGTCCCAAACTACTGTTGACTTCTACCAGGTTTACCCCCTTTTCCGTAAACACAGCACCTTAATTTGCCCAAAGCACTTCCTATGTGTCAAATGGATGTTTTGGAGTTTTTAAGGGACTGGTTTCTTAGCCCCTCCCACTCTCTGCCCCCAGCCCTCTGCACCCATCAGCTCTTTGACAAATCCCAAGCCTCAGAAACCCTGCATCTAAGATCCTGCTAGATTTAACCCAGCTGGAGCTACAGTGGGGGGAGGCCAGTGGAAGGATTTGGCTTTTTTTCCTCTCATGCTAATGAAGTGAATATGGCAAAGAGTCACAATATTTTCCTTCCAGGCAAAGACATGTTGTAGTAGGAGAAACAGCATGCAGGGAAGCAAATGGGATCTTACTGGATTCTCTCAAGGGAGGACTAGGACAAATTGTCAGCTTCTCTTGAGAAGATAATGCTCTCACTATGATAAATGCCAAGTTTCTTTTGAAAACCACCATCTTAATGGTGGTGGCCCCAAGTACTCGGTACATGCCTGGCAGCAGAGGCTGTCCGCATAGGAAAGCAGATCTTTGTAGGGGGTTTGTTTGTTTGCAATGAGAATTCAGGTTAAAGCAAATGAGATGGGGCATTAAAGATGTTCTCTTAAGGCAGTTTTATAGAGCTATAGTGCCGGAGTGCTCTGGCCTGGTCTGCACTTAGAGCACACCTGTCTTAGTTATCTAGTGCTGCTGTAACAGAAATAGCGCAAACAGGTGGCTTTAACAAACAGATTTATTTCCTGACATTTTAGGAGGCTAGAAGTCCGAATTTGGGGTGCCGACTGTAGGGGAAGGTTTTCTGTAGGCTCTGGAGGGAAGGTCCTTGTCTCTTCTGAGCTTCTGCTCCTGGGCAATCTTCATGTGTCTTGGCCTGTCTCTTCCTCATCTCTGCTTCTTTTTCTTGCTTGTTAAACCTCTTTTATATCTCAAAAAAGATTTCATACACACCCTATGCTAATCCTGTCATTAACATAACAAAGACAACCCTTTCCCAAATGGGATTACCACCACAGGCATAGAGGTTAGGATTTACAACATAAATTTTGAATGGTCACAGTTCAACACCTAACAACACATATGGGGAAACTTCCACCCTCAATAAATATTTCTTGCATATGATTTGGATTATAGAAACACATGGGACTGGAAAGCAGCCTAAAATAATTTTCCTTCCCATAGGAAGTAGCTGCTGTAATTCACTTGCAAGTTATTTCCAAAGGCCCATTCTGATAAAAATCGCTGCCTTCTTTCTCATTGACTGGGAATTTTTGAATACTGGGGATTTCTGGTTGTAATATCCCTTCTCGACAAGGGCATGTCTGGTCATATTTTATTGAATGCCACTCTCTCAAAAAGCTTTTCAGTTTTTATTTGCCTTTTTTGGGTGTGCTTTACACCGATTCTTCTTAGCCTCCTCAGTGTGGTGGGTCTCTCTCAGCTAAGGGAGACCCTCAGGTTAATGGGGGAGTTCCTGAGGGCTGGACGATACATTCAGGAGCTCCAAGGGTGTTGGGAGTATATACAGTTAACACATTTGGCTGTGAAGTGAAAGGTTGGTGGTTCTTGTCCACCCAGAGGTGCCTTGGAAGAAAGGCCTGGTGATCTACTTCTGAAAAATCAACCATCGAAAACCCTATGGAGCACAGTTATCCTCTGACACACACGGGGTCATCATGACTAGGAGTCAACTTGATGGCATCTGGTAGTAAGAATACCGAGCCAGTTGGGACTCTGGATGGGGATCGTGGGAGCAGCTGGGGGGACGAAGGAGGTCTCTGTCACCTGTTCTAGAAAGATCAGGAGGTGGTTATGCTCGTCCAACTGTCCACTCATCCAGCTATACAAGTTTTGAGTGCCTGCTTGGTATTAGGCACCGTGCTGGGGTCACAGAGATGAGTGAGGCAGGGTCCCTGCCCTCAGTGGGAATTTGTTGAGGAGCGGAGGCACCAGTCACAGAATCGCAGTGCAGGGTGATAAATGCAGGGAGGGGAGCAAGAGGCCTGCTCACCATCACACCATCCCTGCTGGTGGTGAGGGTGGCAGTCACTGCTGTCGAGCGGCTCTGCTGTGCCAAGCCCCGTGCTTTATACCTGTGATCTCGTTTACTCCTCAGGACAACCTTTGCAGGCAGGTAATAGCCCTGGTGGCACAGTGGTTAAGCGCTCGGCTGCCAACTGAAAGGTCAGCTGTTTGAACCCACAAGCAGCTCTGTGGGAAAAGTCCTGGCGACCTGCTCTTGGAAAGATTTCAGCCTAAAAAACCCTATGGGGCAGTTCTACTTTGTTCTACAGATTCGCTGTGAGTCGGAATCCACTCAGTGGCACACAACAACAGTCTCTTCATTTGCCTCAGTGCTAACCTGAGTGTCAAACTGGAGAAGCTCGGCAGATGTTTATTTTGGGTTCTATCAGATTGCCGGTATTGGCGTGGAGGGCAGGAGGAAGCCCAGAGCATGACTGGCCCCACATACCCTTGCATGTAGCCCTGCCTGCCCCCACTTAGAACCAAATGGAAATTGCCCACTTTAATGGACCTTGAAATGGTGAGTTTGACTTTGTCATCAGCTGGAGAGCAGGGAGGGAGGCAGGCCTCGGATTGCTTGGCTGCATTCACCTTGCCCTAATACATCAACTGCTGAGGGCATGTCCCAGGATTTTAAAGATTCTCCCATTATTGGCATGTTCAACGTTTCTTTTCTCAGATGTTACCTCTCACCCCCACCCAGAAGCTACAGAGCAGGTTTTTGTTTGTTTGGCCCATAGTTGGGGCAGCAGACGCTCTATTCAGTGTTAGAGAACCTCCAGGAACATTAGTCAGGGTGCCTCAGTTACAATTCCGTCTCATCATTGCCTCCCAGATGCAGTGGACCCAGGCTCTACTAAAAAAAAAAAAAAGTGAAGGGCTTTTGGTAACCCAAGGCGATTGACAGATTCCCCAGGACAAAACGACCAGTTAAAGTCGATGGTTTTCTGCTAAACCCATAACTTGTGAAAATTTGTATAAATTGTTCCAAGTCAAATGTATTAATTCTAGATACCTTAAAAAAAAAAAAGGCAAACGAAAAATATTATTTATTTTTATATGTGTTGGGTCCTTCCGAAAACTCTGGTGGCGTAGTGGTTAAGTGCTGTGGCAGCTTACCAAAACGCCTGCGGTTCGAATCCACCAGGCGCTGCTTGGAAACTCTATGGGGCAGTTCTACTCTGTCCTATAGGGTCACTATGAGTTGGAATCGACTCGTTGGCAGTGGGGTTTTTTTGGGTTTGGGTCCTTCCAGCTTAAAGGTCATAGAGTCACACCTTCTTCACGTTCTCATTCCTAACACCATGTTCATATAGACCAGAGGTTGGCAAACTTTGTAAGGGGTCAGATAACAAATATTTTAGACTCTGTGGGCCTAGGATCTCTCCGATTGTAGTGTTTAAGCAGCCGTAGACAGTAGGTAAACAAATGAGCATGACTTGACTTTAAACTTACAAAAACAAGCAGTGGGCTGGATTTGGCCCACAGGCTGTAATTTACTGACCCCTGCTATATGAGATATAAGGAACCCTGGTGGCACAACAGTTAAACACTTGGCTGCTAACCAAAAGGTTAAAGGTTCAAACCCACCCAGTGCCTCCACAGGAGAAAGACCTGGCAATTTGCTTCCGTAAAGATTACAGGCTAGAAGACCCTATGGGGCAGTTCTCCTCTTTCACATGGGGTAGCTATGAGTCGAAAATCAACCCGACAGCACCTAACAACAACAACAACAACAAAAACCAAGCAAACCAAACCTGTTTCCATCGAGTTGATTCCGACTCATAGCGACCCTATAGGACAGAGTAGAACTGCTCCAGAGTTTCCAAGGAGCGCCTGGTGGATTCGAGCTGCCGACCTTTTGTTTAGCAGCCATAGCACTTAACCACTACCACTACACCACCAGAGTTTCCAACAACAACAAAGCTATAGATATTCCTAGTCCCCAGCTTTAGTCTCAAAGAAAAAAACAACATCACATCACTGTGGACTGTGGATATTTTTAGGGTTGGTCATAAATTTATTTTGGGGGGTCATAAAAAAAAATTTTTTTTATAGGTATAATCACTTGGAATAATCCTTGGTGGTGCAGTAGTTAAGAGCTCAGCTGCTAACCAAAAGGTCAGCAATTCAAATCCACCAGCCACTCCTTGGAAACAGTTCCTGTGGGGCAGCTCTACTCTGTCCTGTAGAGTTGCTATGAGTCGGAATGACTCGACAGCAATGGGTTTGTTTTTTTAATGTTGCTGTTAGTTGCCATCCAATCAGTTTTGACTCATGGCACCCCCATGTGTGCAGAGTAGAACTGCTCCATAGGATTTTCATGGCTGGGACCTTTTGGAAGCAGATTGCCAGGCCTGTCTTCTGAGACGCCTCTGGGTGAATTTGAACTGCCAAGTTTTTCGGCTAGTAAAGCGCGTGACCGTTTGTGCCACCCAGGGACTCTAGTGGGCATGTATCCGTGTTTTGTCTAATGCTGCCCCTTCAGTCCATTTGAAAAACTCAGTGAGTAGCTGCAAATACAAGGCTGACGAGGGAGGGGTGCAGCCAGGCCTTGTCAGTTACACAGGGAAGCCCGTAGAAGTTCCTAGACCAGAGGGCAGAGCCTGGGCATTGTTGTGGACAGACGAGGAGCGGTCCTGGGGTCTTGCTTCTTCTTGGGCCACAGGTGCTGCAGCTCGGTGACAGGTGCTCCGTGTGGCTGTGACAGCTGCAAGCTAGAGGATTCTACCCCCGAATACATGTGGAGAGTCCTGCTCGTCATGAACCACTTGTCTGGCCACATTCCTGAATGTGGAAGGCCGAGACGGAAACTTTTACTCAGCTTCATATAGCAGATCTTTACTCTGCTAACACCCATACCCATAAGCAAAGGATTTGGTTAAAATCATTTTTCTAAAAGAAGAGAAAGATCCACATGGATTAGTTTGTGCTCCTTATGTCTGTAAAAACCCAATGACATTGAGGTGTTGATGAAAATGTGGAAATTAACACTTGAAAATTTTTATATAAAACCTTTATTGAAATTTCAGCTAAACATTCACACACCAAAAAGAGCTATATATTTAGACCTGAAAAACTCAATTTGATGTAAGCTGCTTATTTCTCCATTGTGATCACATGGGCTGAGGTTCTTAGTATGAAATGTAATTTACACAAATTAGTCCAAGGCAGGTAGAGTGTGAAATTAAATTGATGCCTTGATTTCTGTATTCTCTGGTAAGTGGTTCTCTGAAAATTTGTCATTTCTGTCTTAGGAATTTTGAAGTATTTTTTTTTTCTTTTTAACAGAGCAAAGAAGTTTTTATTGGTTAAGGACATGAAACAATCTTAATTACTGGCTATAAAGGCATGTTTCATTTTGTTTTATGGCTAAATATTAGCGTAACCCCAAATATGGCTACCAGTAGACATAGGAAAGTTAGGATTTAACATGTCTATTTTTAAATTTTTTCATCTGGACCAAGCCATTTAGTTCTTATCATTGTGACTGGAACAGTTTCAAGGTCTCTTGTTGTTCTTGTAAGGTGCTGTCAAGTCGGTTCTCACTCATGGCAACCGTATGCACAACAGAACAAAACACTGCCCGGTCCTGAGCCATCCTTATAATCGTTACGCTTGAGCTCATTGTTGCAGCCACTGTGTCAATCCACCTTTTTGAGGGTCTTCCTCTTTTCCGGTGACCCTGTACTTTGCCAAGCATAATGTCCTTCTCCAGGGACTGATCCTTCCTGACAACATGTCCAAAGTATGTAAGACGCAGTCTCGCCATCCTTGCCTCTGAAGAGCATTCTGGTTGTACTTCTTCTAAGAAGTACAGTCTGTGGTATATTCAATATTCTTCACCAACACCACAATTCAAAGGCGTCAATTCTTCTTTGGTCTTCCTTATTCATTGTCCGGCTTTCACATGCATATGATGCTATTGAAAACACCATGGCTTGGATCAGGCACACCTTAGTCTTCAAGGTGACATCTTTACTCTTCAACACTTTAAACAGGTCCTTTGCAGCAGATTTACCCAATGCAATGGGTCTTTTGATTTCTTGACTGCTGCTTCCATGGGTGTTGATTGCAGATCCAAGTAAAATGAAATCCTTGACAACTTCAGTCGTTTCTCTGTTTATCATGATGTTGCTCATTGGTCCAGTTGTGAGGATTTTTGTTTTCTTTATGTTGAGGTGTAATCCATACTGAAGGCTGTGGTCTTTGATCTTCATTAGTAAGTGCTTCAAGTCCTCTTCACTTTCAGCAAGCAAGGTTGTGTCATCTGCATAACACAGGTTGTTAATGAGTCTTTCTCCAATCCTGATGCCCTGTTCTTCATATAGTCCAGTTTTTCGTATTATTTGCTCAGCATACAGATTGAATAGGTATGGTGAAAGAATACAACCCTGACGCACACCTTTCCTGACTTTAAACCAATCAGCATCCCCTTGTTCTGCCTGAACAACTGCCTCTTGATCTATGTAAAGGTTCCTCATGAGCACAATTAAGTGTTCTGGAATTCCCATTCTTTGCAATGTTATCCATAATTTGTTATGATCCACACAGTTGAATGCCTTTGCATAGTCAATAAAACACAGGAAAACATCCTTCTGGTATTCTCTGCTTTCAGCCAGGATCCATCTGACATCAGCGATGATATCCCTGGTTCCACGTCCTCTTCTGAAACCGGCCTGAATTTCTGGCAGTTCCCTGTTGATATACTGCTGCAGCTGGTTTTGGATGATCTTCAGCAAAATTTTGCTTGCGTGTGATATTAATGTTATTGTTCTATAATTAATACATTTGGTTGGATCCCTTTCTTGGGAATAGGCATAAATATGGATCTCTTCCAGTTAGTTGGCCAGGAAGCTGTCTTCCATATTTCTTGGCATAGATGAGTGAACACTTCCAATGCTACATCTGTTTGTCGAAACATCTCAATTGATAGTCCACCAATTCCTGGAGGCTTCTTTTTCGCCAGTGCCTTCAGAGCAGTTTGGACTTCTTCAGTACCATCGGCTCCTGATCATATACCATCTCTTGAAATGGTTGTCATCGACTAATTCTTTTTGGAATAATGACTCTGTGTATTCGTTCCATCTTTTTTTGATGTTACCTGCGTCATTTAATATTTTCCCCATAGAATCCTTCACTATTGCAACTCGAGGCTTGAATTTTTTCTTCAGTTCTTTCAGCTTGAGAAACGCCGAGTGTATTCTTCCCTTTTCGTTTTCCATCTCCAGCTCCTTGCACGTGTCATTATAATACTTTACTTTGTCTTCTCGAGACACCCTTTGAAATCTTCTGTTCCATTCTTTTACTTCATCAATTCTTCCTTTTGCTTTAGCTGCTTGACGTTAGAGAGCAAGTTTCAGAGTTTCCTCTGACATCCATCTTGGTCTTTTCTTTCTTTCCTGTCTTTTCAATGATCTCTTGCTTTCTTCATGTATGATGTCCTTCCACAACTTGTCTGGTCTTCGATCACTAGTGTTCAGTGCATTAAATCTCTTCTTCAGATGGTCTCTAAATTCAGGTGGGATATACTCAAGGTCATATTTTGGCTCTCGTGGACTTGCTCTGATTTTCATCAGTTTCAGCTTGAACTTGCATATAAGCACTTGATGATCTCTTCCACAGACTGCCCCTGGCCTTATTCTGACTGATAATATTGAGCTTTTCCATCATTTCTTTCCATAGATGTAGTCAATCGATTTCTTTGTGTTCCATCTGGCAAGGTCCATGTGTATAGTCACCGTTTATGTTGATGAAAGAAGGTATTTGCAATGAAGTCATTGGTCTTACAAAATTCTATCATTCGATCTCCGGCATTGTTTCTATCACCAAGGCCATATTTTCCAACTACTGGTCCTTCTTCTTTGTTTCCAGCTTTCGCATTCCAATCGCCAGTAATTATCAATGCATCTTGATTGCATGTTTTATCAATTTCAGACTGCAGCAACTGATAAAAATCTTCTATTTCTTCATCTTTGGTCCTAGTGGTTGGGGCGTAAATTCAAATAGTTGCATTAACTGGTTTTCCTTGTAGGCGCATGGATATCATCCTATCACTGACAGTGTTGTACTTCAGGATAGATCTTGAAATGTTCTTTTTTTATGATGAATGCAACATTTTTCTTCAAGTTGTCCTTCCCAGCATGGTAGACTATATGATTGTCCGATTCAGAATGGCCAATACCAGTCCATTTCAGCTCACTAATGCCTAGGATATTGATGTTTATGCATTCCATTTCATTTTTGATGACTTCCAATTTTCCTAGATTTATACTTCGTACATTCTAGGCTCTGATTATTAATGGATGTTTGCAGGTATTTCTTCTCATTTTGAGTTGCACCACATCAGCGAATGAAGGTCCCGAAAGCTTTACTCCATCCATGTCATTAAGGTCAGCTCTACTTTGGGGAGGCAGCTCTTCCCCAGTCATCTTTTGAGTGCCTTCCAACCGGGGGGGCTCATCTTCCAGCACTATATCAGACAATGTTCGACTGCTATTCATAAGGTTTTCACTGGCTAATGCTTTTCAGAAGTAGACTGCCAGGTCCTTCTTCCTAGTCTGACTTAGTCTGGAAGCTCAGCTGAAACCTGTCCTCCATGGATGACCCTGCTGGTATCTGAATACTGGTGGCATAGCTTCCAGCATCATGGCAGCACGCAAGCCCCTACTGTTCGACAAACTGACAGACACATGGGGGTCTCTAGGCGTTGTAAACTGTACTCAACTGCTAAGTGAAAGGTTGGTGGGTCAAATCCACCCAGCAGTCCTGTGGAAGAAAAGGTCCAGCAGTCTGCTTTTGTAAAGATCACAGTCAAGAAAACCCTATGGAGCAGTTCTACTATAATGTAACACAGGGGGTCACCATGAGTTGGAATCAACTCCACAGCAAACAACAACAGAAAAACAGTTCTGGGCTGTTAGCAATGGAGATCTGGAAGGGACTTTGCGGGTCCTTCTGCAGATGAGAAAACTGAAGCTCCAGGTTAACATTGTGACCTTGGTCAATTATGTCAGCTCACCAGGGTCCTGGGTGGACCTCCCTCTGCCCCTGAGTCCCAGGTACCTGTCTCTGTCCCAGGTCGTAGCAAGAAAGAGACAGGTATGGGGTATCATGTTTCAACTGTGGTAATCCAAGAGGAAAGAGACTCTCCCAGCAGCAGATTATCCAGTAGGCAAGGTGAGTAGAATGATTACTTTGCTTACCAGATCATCTTTGATGTGGTGAAACCCATGTGAAATTGTTCACTACAGATTAGTAAGTAAGCACAAGTAAGCTTGTGCTTACCTTGCTGACTAAGTCATGTGTCCCTGTCAGGGATTGTAAATTTGAAAAGAGGCCTTAATTCTGTAGGGTGGTGCTGCGGGGTTGGGAGAGAGACAGATACCAGCCATATCCGAAGCAGTGTCTGATGTGGTGGACAAATGTGAAATTGGTCACTACAGATGATCTGGTAAGCCAGGTAAGCACCGTGCGAACCTTGCCTACTGTATAATCCGCCGGGAGTCAGCACATGTTGTTCATCAAACATAATCCCTGTGGTAGCCGAGAGGCCACACTACCACCGTTCTAACCAAGGCTGAGATGATTTGAACTCATCAGCAGAAAAATCAGCCCTCTGGGACTGAACCATCTGCTGGTCTTTGGGTAGCTCTGCTGCCCGCCCTCAGCTAAAAAGAAGCCAGGTTGCACCTCCAGGGTCTAGAATGCCTGTGGTTACATTTTATCCTTGTTTCTCTGCTAGACCAGTTCTCAGCAAGGTAGGCCTAAGTCAGCCATGCTGACTTTGAATCATTTCCACCAAATAACTAGCAGCTGATGTTCAGGGTGCTCTGAAAAATGAATTACAGGCTCTCAAGATTTTTATTTGTCCATGGTGGCATGGGTGGTATTTCTCTCTCGTCTCCGCTCTTCCCCCTTCATAGCCTTTGTCTCCGTCTGAGTCAGCATGACATGGTTTGAAAATTACCTGTTTGCCTTTTAATGATGATTAATGTCCGTAGCCATGTTTCAAATTTAGGATCTCTCCAAGAGTCTCAGACACCATTACCAAGAGCAACCTGCTGAGGGAGTGGATCACACAGAGCTCTGTACTCCTCTAGCCTGAATTAGATTCCTCCTAAACTTCTCCATCATTCCTCTAGCTCCTTGTAGGTTCTTCTTTGGTCTTGGACACAAGGAGCAGAGTTGGAGTGGGTGGGAGGGCCCCTGGCAGGCTACCTGAACCTAGGGTGTCTGAAAGGGTCATTCCTTGTTGCCCCTCCTCCCTACCCCCAAATCAGGAAGGCCAACGAGGAGTTTAATTTCCTCAACAGCAGGTGCCTGTCATCTATCTGAAGATAGTTGCCAACATCTGGTACAATTGCCTCAGCAAACGAAGTAACAAGGCGGCCTGCAGTTCAATCGCAGAGCGAGCATTGCCGCTTTAATGATAACAAGCTGTTGGCCTCCCCTCTGAGATGAATCCATCTCACAGATGTTTGTCTAGTTTTGGCAGTCGTATCGCACTATAGCTTTGGTGATTATGCTCAACTGGAGACTATTACAATAAAAGAAGTTTGAACTTGTTCCATTTTTACATCCCACCCCCTTCTCCCCTGTTCTGAGGTATAATTTATATCAATGGCTGTAATATTGGTTCCATTATGGAGGCCTCTTTACTTTTTATTATGTCGGTGGAGCTGCAGCTTATAGCCTGGCTCTCTCCACAGGTTAATGTGTTTCAGCTACATCAACGCTTTTAATGTCCTCACTTAATGGCCCTGTGGCGGTCCTTCTCACCCTCTGTTGAAGCGCATGTTGACACTGAGAGGTCGTGTGATTACTTTGACTCAATATCTCCAGCTGTAGTAGTTATGGCTCAGTGTCTATGTAGGGAGTAAGCATGGGTCATGTGGGAGAGTTGGTGCATGTCCAAGACAGTAAGTAGATTGGAAGGTTTTCCTGAAAGTAACAGTAAGAGGAAAGACCTGGAAATGTAGAACCTTCTAGAATGTGGTTGGCCTTCCATTCCCTTACTCCCTCTTCCCCATTCATTCTCCTCTTACTCTTTCTTTTAAGAAGGTACAATGTCCTTTTAATAAAATAAGTAAAAATCATGCCTCTGTGAAGTGGCATATGGAGACCTGTCAGGCAGTTACCACCACAATGTTCAATATTTTGGGCTTTAATATTGCACAGTAGTGTAATACTTAATGCCTACTATTACACAGCTTTAGCATTATAGCTGTATATGTGAACATTGGAAGAAACTATCAACCCATTCAAATCATATTTAGTGATAGTAAATACTCAGTGTTTTCAATAACAAGTATCATTAATTGGGTCTTTGTAGTAGGCAATGTGCTAATTGCTTTTGTTAAGTTTACATAAATATGTAATTCTAAGAGTACCCCTGTGAGGTAAGTATTCTTATGCCCATTGTCACAGATGAGGAAAATGAAACTCAGGGACATGAAGGTACAATGGCACAAAGCTGCCAAGAGGAAGAGGAAGCTCTCAGTCCAGTGCTAACAAACCCGTGCTCATTCTCTGGTCATTGTCATTGCTGAACCTCC
Organism: Elephas maximus indicus; assembly: GCF_024166365.1. Taxonomy (NCBI): domain Eukaryota; kingdom Metazoa; phylum Chordata; class Mammalia; order Proboscidea; family Elephantidae; genus Elephas; species Elephas maximus. Next base: position 36,637,638 of record NC_064837.1, on the reverse strand, counting down.
TGGCTGCCTTAATTGATGTCATGGAAAAATCCGCCCGACCGAGATGTGGTGCGTTATATAAGTCAGTACAAGATAAATCACCCTCATTACTTGACATTTAAGCTTTTTTTTTCATTTTAATTTGGATATTACTTTGTCAAAGATTAGGAAGCGTAATTTTGGCAAAGTGTTATTTTTGGCAGCAGGCTTACGAGTGGGTGAGTCAGCCTAACTGTAGATGTATCATTGGTGGCGGGACACCATGTGTCTCTTTCGCTGGCCCAGAAATAGATACTGGTCTTTGTGCTGGTGACACATTAGGGGGCCCTGGACAACTGGGCACTGTGTAGGGAGCCACTCAGCCCTGGCCTCTATACAGGACACTATTCTGTAAAGAGGTCTTTAAATATGTGGGTTTGAGGCCCAGAGGGAGAGAGAAATTTTTTTCCTGAAAAATTAAAACAGGGTGATCTTTTGTGATGCATACCAAAATAAAAACCATCAGGTGGCTCATGAAAAACAATAGTTCTCAGAAATGGCTAAAAAAAAAAAAAAAGTGAAACCTGAAATCCAATAGATTATTGGAGTCTTGAGAACATTTTCTTGGCCATCAGAGTCAGATTTAACCTGGGGCATGCAAGATAATACAAAAAACCCCACCCAGAAGTTTAAAGACCTAATAATTTTCTTTGTTTAGCTTGGACAGCATTTACGTTCCCTGAGCTTTGACTATCTCTTCTCTAAAGTTGAACAAAATGACATTTCAGATCTATTCCATCCTTAGAGTTGTGTTTTATTGGATGAGACCTGCTTGTGATTTTCCATGATTGAAGTGTCTGTTTTGTAGATGACTATTGCTAGCCTCCTTTCATGTCCTAACGACTCCAGGTTGCCCAAAGTCAGGTCAAATTGAGCAGAATTTACCATTTGGGGCTAGTTTGTTAATATGGCATCTTCCCTTCCTCGACTTCCCTCCCTCATGATAGATCTCCCATGCTGGCAGTCAGATGTAAAATTTTTCATCCCCATCCGGTGTTCAACACCAGGGTTCTTAGTCCCCTCCTGCCTGCCACTCCACACCAAATTATTTCTTCCTTTATGGAGCTAGAGCCAAACCACCAAAATGCAGCAAAGACATGTAGTGTGGCTTTTTCCAGTTTTTCTCTTGCAGTAGTTACAATATTATTAAAAATCCATTAAATTTTAATGTACCATATAAAATATGTGCTCTTGTGAAAGCAAGCACAGATAATTATTTCTGATGAATAAACCAAGAGGACAAGTATGTATGAAGTTCATGCTGTAGCATTCAATTTTTATTATCTACATCTCCTACAGGAGCAATCATTGTGATGTTCCAGCTGGCTGTGTCAAGGGCCAGTTCTCCTCGGAGATCCGTCGAGGCAATGTGAACCCTGAACGAGCCTGGGTGATCTTGAGGCTTCTTGTTACATGGAAAGAAAGAGCCCTGTGTAGTATCCATTTTCTGTTAAGTTCTTCAAACCAAAGAATGACAGACTAAATGAATCCGGAGGAGAAAATGCTGTCCCTCCAATACTTCAAGGTAGCCTCATTGGAGGAGGATCAAAATTATACATCCATTTGAAGCTCTTCTTCAACCCAGTGGCCCCGATCCCTTGAGCCAGCCTCTTAGCTTCTCTGAGCATTTGCTTCTGAGGGTGAGAATTGTATCTGCCTTGGGGGTTATTCAGAGGAGTCTTTGCCTGGCACTTAGTAGGGACTCTTGACTTGTAGGGATCTCCCTACCATCCCCTTGCCCTTTCTTCTGAGGCTTCTTTGGAAATTCTTCTGATAGCTTCTGAAGTTGGAAGGCAGAGCCGTCTCTTGGAGTCTGTGAGCTTGAGAATGGTGCAGAGCCATCTCTTGGAGTCTGTGAGCTTGGGAACGGTGAACGCGTTACTTTGTAGAGTATCACAGCCCATGGGGCCCTGGAACTCCTGATGTACTCTAGAGGTGGTGCTTGGTGATGTCTTCCATGGTCTCCACCTGCCACATGGGTGGAAGACCACATAGGGGTTGGCTGGTCAGTTGGCCCTGCCTTGCTTCTCAGGCTGCCTTTGGTCATTGGTGCCTGTGTGCCTGATGACCCCAGGGCGAGCTGCAGTGTCGCCTTACCTGAAGATGAGGTGGCTTAGAACCAAAGGGGAGGAGCTGTGCCCAGCAGACACTCCCAGGATTTGTTTGAGGCTGTGCCTAAGCACAGACACCTGATCTGCTTTGCAGTTTTATGAGGTCCAAGACCTGATCTTCAGCCAGGCTCCATTTCCTTCCCCAAGCGAGGTTAGTCATCCAGCAGGATCTGGCTCTGTGGGAGGTGGGAGCAAGATTCTGGAAGTGCTTGTAAACGGTTTGGAAATCATGGGCTAAATCATATAAGCTTCTCTTCCCTGGGCCGCAGAGTTGCATTATCTTCATGTTTGGCCCTACGCAGGGTTCCAAAGAGAGGAGAGCTAGGGTTGTAGTTAGGTGACATGGGGCTGTTCTGTAATATTCCAGAACTGGAGTTGGGAATCAGCTGCTGCAATCAGTGGTGAAGGAAGTACACTTTGCACAGAATTCTGTGATCTGTAAATGAAGGTAGTTTTTTTTTGGACAGTGTTATGATTTTATTAAAAAAGAAAAAAGGCTTAAGGGAAAAAAATTAAATATGGAAGTGAACAAAGAAAAAAAATCACCTTGTATTTCATCTCCCTGAGATAACCCTGAGCGTGGTTTTGGTACAGCTTTGCAGAGGCCTGTCTGCACAATACATGAGCATATGGTTGTGTTCCCTTTTATATCAATGGGATAATATGTGTTGATTGCCAAACTGCTTTTTTCATATAATAATATGTCAGAGATCTCTTTCCATGTCGGTTTACCCTCCCTGATCATATTTGATGGATCCATTGTTTTATGTTATTGATATACTATGATTGACTTATTCAAACTCTTAGTTAGGAATCTTAAGGTTGTTTTCAGTGTCATTATCATTGTTAGTTGCCATCAAGTCGATTCTGACTCATGGAAACCCGACGCGTTGCAGAGTAGAACTGCTCCATAGGGTTTTCTAGGAAGCAGGTTGCCAGGCTTGTCTTCTGAGGCGCCTCTAGATGGGTTCCAACTGGCCAACTTTCTGCTTGTAGTTGAGTACTTAACCATTTGCGCTACCCAGGGACTCCTTCAGTATCATTATCCAGTGCCATAAAGAGTGCTGTTATGGCTGCCTTGTGAGTGCATTTCTTTCCTGCTCATGTTGTACTTTTGACCCAGCAATTCCACTTCTAAGAATTTACACTGAGAATAATACATTCTACAATAGGCTGTTTATTGCCACACTGCCCCGCAGCAGGGTGGTACTAATTTACATTTCCACCAGTGAAAAGCGTGTAAATGTGATCCCAAGCCTTGGGCTTCTGAATTCTGTACTCAGGTTTTTTGAAAATTTGCATTCCTCTGAAACTTGTCACTTGAAACATTTTTGAAATATTGAAGACTGGGGAGCCTGTTTTACCTTGACTTTTAAATGCTTTACACTGTTCCCTGATGATTTAGGAGCTCTTGAATTATTTTGACCAAATGTGATACATGCAGAAGGCTTTCACGGTAGACCAGGAGCTGGGTTTCTGTTTCAGGTTATCTCCTTGAAATGAAAATGGTGGCAGATAAAATGTTTCCAAGTAGGTATGCTGAGTTGTGATTTTTAGTGGATTTTTGATCATTGTTCTTTTAACTCTAGCCACGTACCAGTTTTTGTGCTAGAAAGGCTATAACTGAACAAAAGTAGTGACTTTTTTCCTTGTATAATACATTTGGCAATTACATACTGCCTTGTGAAAGCATTGCCATCGGTATTTAAATTCTGTATTGCTCTTTTAAGATAAAGGTTCTGCCTGTTACCTGTTTATCTTTTCCCTCTAGCACAGGTCGGGCTGCTGACTGCTGCTTTTGTGTGTGTCCCCTGGCCCCCAGTGCAGTACTTTGAACTTAAGTAGACATCCAGAGTGCCGTCTGTGACTTTTTTCCAACCACGAAGTTTTAGCATTGCAAGGTTTTATAGCAGTCAACCCCCACCCCCCGCCCCACTGTGGATGTGTTTTCGATCTTTTCTCCATATTAACTTATTTCTGTCATTTAATAAGTAGTTGCTGAGTGCCCGTTATGTACCAGGTGCTGAGGTTAGGGCACTATAGCAATGTCCCCACCCTCATGGAGCTGCAGACAGAGTGGAGGGGCCACAATTAACGAATTTCAGTACAATGCTGGAAGTGTCTGCTGGGCCTGGGGAACCACATGGCTGGGACTGCAGCCTTAGTGGAGGGTGCCCACACCGTCTGTTAGCTTTTACATCTGCATTTGATTTAAAAAAAAAAAAAAAAAAGTCTCCTGAGAAAGGGTCAGCGATTACAGCATCCTTATTTCAATTGAGGTCTGTTTGGAGTGAAAGTTTTAGTTAAGCATGGCCTGGTGAAAAACTATTTGGGGAAGGGATTGTTGTTAGGTATTGTCTTGCCAATTTTGACTCATAGTGACCCCATGTGACAGAGTAGAACTGCCCCATAGGGTTTTCCAGGCTGTAATCTTTATGCAAATGGAGCGGTTGGGTGGGTTCCAACAACCAGCCTTTTGGCTAGAAGCCGAGCTCTTAACTGCTGTGCCACCAGGGCTCCTTGGGCAAGGGATCAGGAAAAAACAAACTCTTACCATCCAATAGGAAAGCAGGGTGAGCCAGATGACCCAGTCTTTCGGAATTCTAAAACTATTACTTCCATAGCTTGACTAAGGTGATGTGGGGAACCTGTGAAAGATACTGTCTGATTGCCTTGAAGGGTTCAAATAAGTTGAGAGAAGCTCTTGTTTCGCTTGGTTGGAACTGGTATGAATGAAGCAAGAATGTGTGTGGGGACCTCACCAGACGAGATGAAACCAGCATTGCTGGAGTAGAGGGAGTGATCTGGAGATCCTTATACTCTCCAGGGATGAGTAAAGGGTATGAATACCACCTTCCTCATCGCATGGTTCCAACGGTTGAGAGAGGTAACATATGGAAAGCCCCAGACATACAGTGAGTGTTAATAAATGTTAAGATGTCATTAATAATACATTGAATTAAAAAGGTCATTTAGTCCAATCTGTCCATTTAATCCATATGGGAATCTCTTCTACAATATTCCTGACAGATTTGATTTGTTCAGGAAACTCTTTTAGTCTTCAACTTCCATTCTTGATTCCCTTTTAATGGCTTAAGGAAGAGCTTTCTAGGAGTGAAAATCTGCCTCGCTGCTTGATAAGCACATCATTCCTCATGTTGGCTGTTTGAGCCCTGTGGTGGAACAGCTCTACCCACTTCCCACGTGATGTATTTTGTGCAGTTCTTTAGAATATGTCAGTGGTTCTCACAAGTGAGTATGTATCAGGATTATCTGAAGAGGGAATTGAGTGGGATACCTGGGCATTCATTTTTAAAAGTCCTAATGTGCAGCTAAGGCTGGGAACCATTGCTTACCTATTCTCATATTTAGAATGAAGGTAAACCCTCTTCCACAAAGTTAGCTGAATCGCAAAATCCTGGATCTCAAATCAAGGTCTTTTAAACTACAAGTCTTATGTTTTTCCTACTTCATCGTGAAACTTAATTGTGTAAGCACAGTTACGAGATCTCCCTTTTCCCACTCCCCCTTCGCCATATTGTCTCTTTTCCAAAGTAAATGTCCCCAGTTTCTTCAGTTCTTCCTATCCTATGAGTGCCTTCCACTTTTCTGAGTAACAACATATTTGTAACTCAGTGTATTTTTGTGACTCAGTCTTGATGTGTTCTATGGGTCAGGCATGGGTCAGGCATTGGGGCTTGAGAGTGTCTAGAAGAGAAAACTCCCAAACTAAACACAATGCTTTAGACATAGTCCTTGTCCTTAGTGCCGTCAAAATCTTTCCCAAAACAGCTGGCTCTTCTTAAAGTGGAGAGCTAATCCTTCCTGGATCTGAGAAATGTCCTCAGGCTACCCAGGGCAGACATCTACAAACCTGACATCAGGTGGGTAGGACCTGCAAGATGACACCATAGCTATGCCCAGTGCGTTTCAGCCTGGTTCCCCACAGCCACCATATATGTAGCATTGCCCCAAGTTCAATGGGGAAAGAGGAGGCTGGCTCCAGTTTTGGAAGCTTTTTGGTTTTTGTGTGTGTTGTGTCTAAGACATTAAATTCAGTAGTTTCGCCCCTCCCTATAAGAGGAAGAAAAGCTGACAGTGTGCTGTCAGACTGGGAGAGCCATTTTCATAGGTTGATCTTTGTATTCATCACCCAGTGACTCTTGCTGCCACTGTCCTTCCCGGCTGCATGTTTTTGGAGCTTTCATCGACTCATCTGGCATCCTGGGAGGCTGTGGTGAAGTGAGGACCATCTGTTAGGGGCCAGATAGCAAGGACATCTGCTGCTTATTGGAGGTTGGCAACCCTAGATGACCATCAAGGGCTTTTTGTGCCCTGTGTGTCCGGACTCCCACCACCCCACCACTGATTTGGCTTTTGGTTGGGGTGTGGTAGCTAGTGGAGCTGTGTTCCTTAAAAAACAAACCAAGGAAACACTAAGGTCCCCCTCCCCCACCCCCGGTAATTTATGTCCATTGTAGAAAATTTTTTAGTGAACGCATAAATGTAGCTAGGCCACAGGAAGAATTTGTAGTCTCATTATCGAGAGCTAGCCACTCTTTGCATCTTAGCGTGTTTATGTCCTTCTAGTCTTGTTTTCTGTGCATTCAGTCTGCAGTTGTCATATTGGTGATGAATGTACACACTGGAGGCAGGCAGGCTGGGCTGCCAGTTCTTGGCCCCATCACTTCCCAACTGTGTGACCTTGGGCAAGTTAATTTCTCTGTAAAATGGTGATATCATAGAATGTATCTTACAGAATTGGGAGCCTTAAAGGACGTAAATGGTTATAAATCCTTAGCAGAGAACCTCACATGCGGTGGATACTCAATATGATATTAATTTACATCATACATGCATTATTATTTATAAGAATGGGACTCCCTCCAATGTCTTGAGGTTGTTAGCAAATGACTGTGAATGAAAACGTCTACACAGTTGCCCGTTCATTAGAAACTCTGTTGCCACCAAGGAAAACTCACTCCTAAGTTAACGTGATGCACTTTTAATGGTAAACACCATCATTTTGCTGCATAGTAATTAGGCATGAATGGCAGACAGTTCACATCAGTGATTATAATTAATTAGTATTGCTTTTAAATATTTTTTTCAGCCAAACCCAAGCACTCCTTCTTTCTCTTTCCTCATGGTTCTGCGTTATTGGTAACGGCAGTATTGATGCTGTCTCTGTGGGCATGCACCTCAAGGACAGGAATGGTGGCCGCTTCTTTGTACCCCAAGAGTCTGCACGCTGGGGCTCTAACTATGTTAGAAATCCAGGACAACTGTCCATTTGTTCATTTATCCACCCAAAGTCAACATTACCTAACACACCCCTGAAAGCAAAGGTCTTGTTTTGCAATGAATTTATTTTTCTTGTTCCTGCTCTTCACTCATAGCAACCCTATAGGACAGAGTAGAGCTGCCCTATAGAGTTTCCGTGGAGCGGCTGGTGGATTTGAACTGCTGACCTTTTTTTTTGGTTAGCAGCCATAGCTCTTAACCACTGCACCAGGGCCCTGCTCTTCACTTGGCTTTCCAGGTGAGAGATTCCCGGACTGCACTCAACAGCTTCCATCTGTCTGTCTGCTCCTCAAGGTTGAAGGTCTCCGAGCAAATTTCCCTGGCCTGTTTGCTGCCAGTGCTGAGTGTCTGGCCTGTGACCCATCCTCTCACCCAAAGGTGGCTGTGCTATGCTGAGGGAAGGTGGAGAAAGTGGGGCAAGGCCACTGTAGTGGTTGGGTGGAGTGGTCAGAACATAGAACAGGAGGAGGGCTCTGGTTTTCTGGCTATGAAGGTTAAGGGCTTTAGCTATTTAGAGGGTCCAGATTGACTGTCCTGCCCATCTTTTGTTACAGAATTTGGCTCTGGTTATGATTTTAGGGGAGCATTGGTGGTTCACTTGTAGATCTCTTGCCTTCGATGTAGAGACCTGGATTTGATTTTGGGCCACTGTACCATATGCGCAGCCATCGCCTGTCCCTCAGCGGAGGCTTGTGTGTTACGTGATGCTGAACGAATTTCACTGGCTCTTCCAGACTAAGGTGAACTCGCAAAAACGGCCTGGCAATCTGTTTCCAAAAACCAGCCAGTGAAAACCCCAGGGATCACAGCGGTCCCATCCTGTTGTGCATGGGGTCACCATGAGTTGGGGGCTGGTTCGCCACTAACAACAACAACAACATGATTTTAAGAGCATGGAGAAGGCTCCTCCAAGACCCACAAACAAACAAGCTAAATTTGCTTCGCCTTTGTCTGCAAAGCCTTTTACTGGAGACCAAGCTCTTCATTCCACTATCAGAGGTAAAAGGGCCCCAGTTGCTGAAACCCACTCAATGTCAAATGGTAACTGATACCAGCCCCTTCTCCTGTTGGCAAATTGGAGGTGGCGACCTGGAAGAGCCAGTGAGGGACAGCACCCCCAATGGGGTGGGGGGACAACAAGCCCCCGCACATCCCCTTTGGCTGCGCTTGGGCACTGTTATCACCCTGACTGGAAAGCACACTCTGAGGTCAGATGGATCTGGATCTTGCATCTAGCACTTGTGAGATGTTAGGCCTTGAGCAAGTTACTTAACCCCTCTGAGCTCTGTTGTCTGCCTTTGAAAACTGAGCATGATAATCCCCAACCTCCCAGAGTGGTGGCCCGGTTTGGAAGAGAGGATTTATCCAAAATCTCTGTCACAGCCCCTGGTACCTAGTAGATGCTCACTAAATACTAATTTCTCATCAAGCCCTCAGGGGGGTGTTTCAGTATTCTTGATACCTACTACCTTCGTGGAAAGTTCCAGGTAACTGTAGCTCAGCTGGAGAGTAGGGGCCTTGTCTGCTCACCCGTTAAAATTTCTCTCACTGATACTCTAGTGTTAACGGACCTCCTTTACTTAATGGAAGGGCAAAAAGCTGAAATCTGTGTGCATACAAGCTCCAAGGGATGTTTAAATGTGCCCACGCTGCCTTCCACTGGGCGTCCCACCCTTGTAGAGCTCCAGTTTCTAATCAGCAGGTTGTCCTGAGTGGGCCCAAGGCTGGTGCCCCCAAGAACAGGTGTGGCCTTCTCTAGGCAGTTAAGAAGGGGAAAATGTTTTCATGCTAATGCCGAAATAAGTAACTTGTTATTTCTTCTTGGTTGGTTTGGGTGTCTCTTCCGCATTCCTTCGTGGTGACCCTCCTGCTGTGAAGATTGATCCGTCCAAGGCCTGGCCTTTCCCATGACCGGCACAGAGTCCCAGGCTGGAGGCCCAGCTACACTTGAGGGATCAGTCCTTTCTTCCCCCGACTCTGAATACCAGGCCCTTCCTAAGCACAGAAGCCAGAGTCCTGTGATTCAAAATGGCCAGTATGTAGGATGTAAGTGGTATCAGCTCCGTGGGGCTGAGCTGGCAGCCACTTTTAGATGATAAGTGGGTCACAGATGGAATCACCCACTTGAGTACCTGCACCGTGGGTGTCTGCATCTTCCTTTGAATTTGCAGGTAGAGGCAGCTGCAGGGACAGGAGACTGAGCTTGGTTACCTAGTGACCAGGTCTGTTATAGCACAATCAGTGTGGCATATCCCTCACGCTCCTCTTCGCCTGGATTACTAGGCCAGAGGTGCCTTTGATCCAGGAGTGAGGGTCTCCTCCTGTAAGAAGACAGAGATGCCTAAACCAATGACTGCTGCCCCCGGTTTGTCAGGGCTCAGCCACCTGTCTCCCCGTTTGTCTAGATCGCTGCTTTTCTCGCCTTTCTGCCTCATGGAAGACTTGATTACAGCAGACAGAGGATGGGCCCACGGGTTGGGGTGGTCCTTGTTCTGGCTCTGCAGAAAACAGGTTCTGTTTCGTTGGGGAGCCTGGGGGTAGACTCAGCACGATGCTCTACCCCCAGTGGTGCCCAGCTAACCTGGATGAACTTGCCAGATCATTCTGTGTACGTGCCCTCCTACCCCCAGCACAGGCTCTGCCCAGTGCTTGGCCGGGGCTGGGGAACGTGGAATGAAGGCTTCCCCAGCCCATGTGTATGACTTGCCATGTCCCTTGCAGCACAGACGTGTTTCCACTAAGCCATGCTTTTCTCCCCTCAACACATTCAGCCTTTAATTGTAACTATTAATCATGCCGAGCTGTGCCACACTTCATAACCCTTCCATTAAATATTAAGCCTTAAAAAAAAATCGAGCTTTCTTAATTGAATTATTGAATTACCAGGCACTTAATGTGGCTCTGGTGGATGAGAATCATGGAATTCAGTGTCAGAAGGGGTCTTAGTCTCCTCATCTGTGACATAGAGGGATTTCGAGGCCCAGAGGAGCTACAGGCTTGCCAGGGTTGGAGGCCTGGAGGAGATGTGTACCCCAGCCCCTCTTTCCCTGCCGGGTACCCTGCCTCCTCATGTAGGAGGTCTGTTCCTGGGTGTATAGCCATTCTCAGGTGTCTGCTCTGTGCATTTGTCCAGCTCTTCCCGTAATTGGATGTGGGCTTAGGTGGAGACAGTCTACATCCCGTCGTTGGAAGGGCTGCTCCCCATGCCTGTCACCAGACCATGTTTTCTTGGATGCAGTGCTCTCCCGGCCTTGTCCTTGGTCCCAGCTCTAGAGATGGTCTAGAGCCCCTTCACACTCATGGCCCGGCTATTATCCCTCTCCCTCCATAGTTCTACCTGCAGCCCAGCCCTCCCCGCACCTGGCTCCCCCTCCTGCAGTGCCCCCCCCCACCCCCCACATGCTGGACCTTTTCATATGAATGTTCCAGGCTTGCCCTCAGCTCATGCTCCACCCACCTCAGCTGACCTCGCTGACTCCAATCTAGTCTCCTGCCCTGAATTCCTGTCTGGGAGAACAGTGGTGTTACTGACAGCTCTTCCTGACTCATTCTTTGAGACTGATGTTTATCTGCTGCGTGGCTCCCGTGCTCACCCCTTCTCTCCCCTGCCTGCTGCCCCCATCCCAAGCCAGGATGCCTCACTTCTGCTTGCTACTCATATTCCCTGTCACGTCCTTCCTGCTCTCATCCATCTTACACTGACCACCGCCATCATCTTCCTTAAACACTGTTTTCACCACACAGTCCTCTGCCTTCCAACTTGCCGTGACTCCTGCAGCAAATCCACAGTCTTCTCAACTCAGCTGATAGTGGTGAGCCCTCCGCTAGATGCCAGGCACCATGATCATGCCACTTCCCTTTAGGAAAGGATTTGACCTACAGTGGAATGATGAAGAAAGGGAGGCTCAGAGGCTTTGGGTGGCTTCTCTAAGGTTGCATACTGAGTTTGAAGGGAGTCTGTGGTTTGGAACCAGGTGCCCTAATTCAGAGTCCAGGGACCTTTTCACTATGCAGAGCCATCTCCCACTGCCTGGCCTTCACAGACTTCCCGTCTGTGGTTCCTCCCTGCAAAGTGATAACTGTGATGATATTCCAGCATCTACCATCTGAGTTGATCAGCCCAAAAGAAGCACCTTTCTTTCTTGTGTTGTACTATTTGGACCTCCTGTCCTTTGCTTGTGCAGTTCTTCATGCCAATGGCCCCCTCTTTCTTCTCCTCTGCCAATCGGTTTTTATTGAGTGTTTATTATATGCCAGGTACTATGTTAGGCACTGAGAGATACAGGCTGGACAAGGTTCTTGCTTTCACAGGACACACGTTTTAGTGGAGGGTTGAGAGGAAGGCACTCAGGTGACAAGCAAGTAAAAGACAAAAATATCAGATGGCGACTATTGCTGTGAAGAAAATGATGTTGGATAATGTGAGAGAGAGTGCTTAGGGCTACTTTAAACAGGGAGGTCAAGGAAGGCTTCTCTCACAAGCTGGTGTTGAAGCTAAGACCTGAATGAAAGAAGGGGCCAGATGTGTAGAGATCTGGGGAGGGTCATTCCTGGAAGAGAGCAGGCTGTGCAAAGGCCCTGTGACAGAATTGAATGTGGTGATTCAAGGGTCAGCAGGAGGGTGAGTGCCATGGAGCCTGATGAGGAGAGAAGAGGCAGACGGGTCACGTAGAGTCTTGTGAGCCCTGGAAAGAAGTTCACATTTTCTTTTGAGTGCCATGGAAAGCCTTTGAGCAGACAAATGACATGCTTAGTTTTAAAAGGTCACTTGGGCTGTTCTGTGGAGACTGGAGAGTGGGGGACTGGGGGAACCAGAGGTGATCTGCCCTTGATGCTCCAGCTCAGTTCCTTTGTTGTAGACCTCTGATTCACTGTCTTCTTCCCCTGAGCTAGTCTTGGCCTTGAACTCAATACAGCATGCTCACCGCTTAATTAGAAAATTGTTTCTGTGTGGTCAAGGGCCTCCCCGACCAGGGAGGGCCTAAGGGCTGTGCTGTTTCACTACTGGCCTTGGTGATAGATTCTTGGTGATGGCTTCATTGCTCTTCAGATGGAACTGAGTGATGGATTCATGTTTTATGTGGAGTTGACGAAGGGGTAGAGGTGAGCGCGTCCCTTCCCCCAGAAAAGTCTTTCTTCTTCCAATAACTGCTACATTCTTATGATATCCAGGTCTTGGCTTGAGGAGACATGGGGATGGATTATTAGCTACATGGGAAACTGGAGCTCTGAGAGCTCATGGAAACTGCAGTAGGATTAGAGCCCAAGTCTGCTGGACCACAAAACCTCCATCTTCTTCCCTACGCTGTGATGCTGCAAGTGGAGACTTAGCTCTTGGAATAAACGCATGTCTAAAAAATCTGTAGCCTGGTGATTAATTTAAAATGGGGAAAGCTCCTGATGAATTGTGGAGGTGAACATGACGCTGCAGCATAGTGGTGAAGAACTTTGGAATGAAATAAACCCGAGATTGAATTCCGGCATGGCTACGTACTAGAGTGTGGCCTCTGGCCAGTGACTTGACCTCATTGAGTCTCAGTATGCTGATCTGTAAACTGGGAAGGATAATAGTTAAGTGATTACCTTACTGGGATGTTGTGAAGATTAAATGAGAGGATGAATGGAAAGGGCTCAGTATAGCGTGGCATTGAGTATGAACTCCGTTAATATTTGCTATTATGGCAGGACGGGGAACAGATTGTGAAAGAGAGAGGGATCTATGTTCATCCTTTCGGGGTGAAACTATTGTACTTGTGTTCTGGGCACTGAGGTCTCTAAAATGCATAGACAGAAGAGAATAGATACCCACCAGGGGAAATGGAGGGAGAGACCCAGTGTGGTCCTTGCTTTGCTAAGATAGGTGTTGACAGGCATGGGAAATGGAAGTTGAGAGATTCAAGAGATTGGGGCAGAGGGCTCCTGGGTATGGGCAGCCCATCTAAACGGGAGAGGCAGAAGAGTGAGAGGCTGCAGGATTAGAAAGCGGAGTCCAGGTTTGTCTGTGGAAGCGAAAGATTTCCAATTGCCAGGGGCATTCCAATAAAACCACCCCTCTGAATATGACAAACGGGAATCATCAAATCATAAACATTTTAGAATTGGAAGAAACCGAGGAGAGCATCTGTCCTGCCCAAGGTCAGACATGGTTATTTTGCAAGCCGAGGTGAGTGCTGACGGTGCTCAGGTTTTAGAAGAAAACATTTCCCCTACCCTTTCTGTCCCTTCTCCTCGGTTGACTCCAATAACTCGCCTCTCCCCAGCTGAGAGGTGTTTGACATCGGATTCAAGGGCATCAGAGACACTTGCAGCCTGGAGCCTGGTATGTGTGTTCTTGATGAATCCCCAAGGTTGAGGCGAGACGCTTGTATGGTCGGTAAAGTGTCTCTTGAATCTCAGCAGAAGTATTTCTGACCTTCCCCTCGAGAATGGAATTTGGGACAGGAGGCACTTGGGTCTCACCTTTCTTGCAAAGACCTTTATCAGTTATGATGTGTATTTTTGGGTAGTAACTTTACTTTGGAAACCCTGGTGGCGTAGTGGTTAAGTGCTACAGTTGCTAACTAAAAGGTTGGCAGTTCAAATCTACCAGGTGCTCCTTGGAAACTGTGGGACAGTTCTTCTCTGTCCTGTAGGGTCGCTATGAGTCAAAATTGACTCGATGGCAATGGGTTTGGTTTTTTGGGGGTTTAACTTTACTTTTGGAGTATTTGAGTTCACGCTCTAGCTCTTCATCTATTTTTATCATGTTGTTGGTATTTTTGTATGACACCTCAGATCTCTTTTGGAACAGAGTGAGGTAGAAATAAATAAATGAAGTCTCTTGGCTTTTGGTCCCCAGTCATCAAAAAGATGACCCAATGAGCCAGACCTCCTTGATGCCAATAATGAGCTTGGGCCGATCATGGCCATGGGCTGGAATCGAACTGGGGAGATGTGCATGAGGGGTGGGGAGAGAAGGGGAAGAATGTTTTCATTGGGCTGCCAGGTAGAATTCCAGTATTCACTGCAATGTAGCTTTTCTTTAAACTTTTATCCTTGGTTTTGTCTTTTCTTTGTTATGGGGCAAGGATACATTTTTCTGGCTGTTGAACCTGTTACCCAGACAAAAATAAGCATGAGTATGGGGTAAGGAGAAAAAAAGGGTCCTCTGAGTTCACAAATTCTGTTCTCTGCATTAGAATCCCTGGCTGGTGCAAATGGTTAACACGCTCAGCCACTAATCGAAAGGTTGGTGGTTCATGTCCACCCATGGGTACCTCAGAAGAAAGGCCTGATGATCTACTTCTGAAAAATGAGCCACTAAAAACCCTACGCGGCACAGCTATACTCTACACAGATGGGGTTGCCATGATTCGGAGTCAGCTTGACGGCATTTTTTTTTTTTAATCCTCTGTATCTAGCGTGGACCAAATAATTCCCAAGGAGGCCCAACCAAAAATAAGTTAGTATCCTATTTCTAGTAACATACCAGAAGTCATTTCTTTTTTTCTATTTATTTATTCAATAAATGTTTAGTGAGTGCAGGATACTGTGGGGAAGAAGGCAGTCATGGTCCTGGCCCTCTTGGAGGAGACCAGCCTTAAACAGATAATCACACACACACACATGTAATTGCAAATTGTCATAGATGCTTTGAAGGGAAAGCACAGTGTGTTCTATGAGAGGGAGAAGGGGACCTAATTTAGATTGGGTGGCTATGGAAGGGCCTCTCTGAGGATATGTAGCCTTCATTTCTTCCCTGCAGCCTCTACTTCTCTGCTCTTTCCCCGGTAGAGGTTGTTTGAGGCAGGCAAGTTGACCTGAGCTGAGACGCCTGGTTGGTGACTTGATGAAGGGCAAGATGGGCTTTCTGCAGCACTCTTTCCACTCCCTGGCTGGGCCACCTGTCCCAAACGGTCAGGTCCCGGGGGGCACCCTCCCGGGGGCTCAGTAACGGGTGCCATTTCTCGGAAGGGGTTGACCACAGAGATAAGACCACAGTGACAAGGGGTCCATAAATTGTTACCTGTGCCCTTCAGTTACCCCCTCTTCCTATATCCCCTCCTTCCTGAGCTTGTGGGATTGGATTTAGCAACAGGGTGTCTGTTCATGGGGATGGAACAGAAAGCTGACTTGCCTGGTGGCTGGGTATAATCACTCAGATGCAGAGTACTGATAGTGGGAATCAATTTAATTTCTGTATTCTGTTGCTCTGTGACAGCGAGGGAGGAGCGGGAAGGTCAGGGCTATTTTGAAAGCCACAGTTCTGTTAAAGAAACAAAGAACTCCCCCTAAAGAATTAAAAAAGATATAATATTTTAGAGAGAGAAATGGAAATGGGTTGAGGCGAGGGGCTTAATCAGAGGAGCAGGGGAGATGGAAGAAGTCATCTCTGTGGAGAGGCCAGTTCATTTTGGAGTCCGGGACCCGAGAGTTTAGCTCTTTCGTTAGAGAGAATTGTATCATCTGTTCATGGGGTTGAGTCACTGAGGACCTGCTGAAGTAGAGGGCACCTTTATTAGGTGTCACGATGTGAGGCACAGCTCTCTGTACTGCCGGTTGCTGCTGAGGACATCTCAGCTTTTCCAGCCACTTACGGTTGCTCTGATCAAGACTTTGTGATTTCCTGGATTTTATAGATTTGGAGGCTGAGAGGTGTTTGTAGATATGGATGAGGATTTGCACTCAACCTGGGTTGCAGGATTTTCTGCCAAACTATGGCCTGGCCTAACTTGGAGGACTCAGAGAGTCCAGCAGAAATGCCTCCCTGACTAATGATAGAGATTGTGTGTTTTTGGGAAAAGAGTTGGGCCAACTCAAGCCTTTCTCATCAGTACTACAAAGACCTGCCTTGAGGTGACTTTAGTTCATCAGACATTATGGAGGGTGGCTATGTGCAGATCCTATACTAGGTACTGGGGAAATGGTCCTTGTCCAAAACAACTCACAGCAGACTAGAAGGACCAGACTTTGGGCCGTTTCTTAAGAATCTGACAAAGAGTAGATTCCCAGAATTCTTAGGGGATGGGCTAAAATTTGAGTCAGCATATGAAGGCCAGAGGGAAAAGTTGAAGCAATAAAGAGAAAGTGAAGGTTTATAACCCAGTGATCAAAGGGATCCTAGCATGCCTGGCTCCCTAGGATATACATGTTTTTCATATGTTATCAATGCCATGAATGGGATTGAATGCAAGATAACAGAATGGGTGTGTGGATGCCTATCTCCTGTAATTAGAACCAAACTGTAAAACTTGGGCCTGTGATGCTTGGGGTGGGAGTCCATTCTGGCTGAGACTCAGTACCACGAGGTCTCCCTGATAATGGCCTGTGGTGAGGGTGAGTGGTCTGCACTCTTCTATCTCCCCAGAGTTAAGTTAGATGGTTATTTCAACCACGGATCACCTTTGATTGGGTGTTCACCATGCTAGACAGTTTGAACTGTGCTTGGAAGGGTGCGTAGGCAGGGCTTGCTCTGAATTGGGAGCTGTAGAGGTGGTGACAGGTCCACTGTGGGCTAATAGAGGTCTGAGAAGCAAGCTTGATAAAAGCCAGCCTCGTCCATCTGCCAAGCGCTTGTGGGGGCGTGAGAAGCCGTGCCCCTCATTCCTTTTTAAACAGCTTTGTGTTTGTCAATCCTGTGACTTGAAGACTCCTTTGGACCCTGTAACTCTAGGCCTAGCATCAGTCAGATCCTGTTTATCAGACAGCCGTACCCGGGGTTTGAAGTGTGTGTGTGTGGTGTGTACACTTAGCTAGCTCGGATAGGTCAGAGCTGAGCTCTCTGTCGAGCATCTTGCTAAAAGAGGTTAAGAGGAGGCAGGACTCACACCACTGCTAAAGGCCAAGGACCTTTGCTGAAGAGCTGATCGTCTTAAAAATGAGCCAGTCTATTTATAATTTGGCAGGCGGCCGCAGGCCCTTAATGAATGGCAGTTTGTGTGGCTTACACACTTCGTGTACTGAATCTAGTGTGTGTGTTCATTTGTGGGCCTCAGCGTATTGGCCTGGGCCGGAATTCCCCACCGCTCAGGATGAGGAATGAGGGCCTAGGGGGCATGGGCTTTGGAGGTAGGGGCTGTAGCTACCCTTATCTGTACCTGGAGAGTTGGCATCTCTGGAATTTGAAAGCTGAGGAAGCTATGAGGAGGTGGGCCTGGGCCGTCTCTCCTTCTACTCAGGAAACAAGCCTAGATAGGTGTCTAGGGCTCAGAATCGGCCTCAGGGCCAGGCCACCTTGGGCCGGGGGCTGTGGCTCTTGTCTGGTTTTCTCCCGTCAACACTGCCCCCTGCTGCTCTTCCTGGGGGAGGGGACCTCACCATGCTTAGCAGATGAATGTTTTCAGGCCACACTGTCCTTTGTAGGAGGCAGTGACGCCGCTAGCCGACTAATGGGAGGACAGAGTCTTTGTGTTCTGTTTCCATTGACGGGGATGGGTTTGCAGAACCACCCACGCTCTTGCCTGGTCTTGGTGATTCATGTGGACAAGATGGCTGACTGGGAGGGGAGGGGCGGGGCCCTGCAGCTCTGGGTGGCCTTGTGCCCCTCAGAAGATGTGTGTGCAGGTACTTGCCTGTCACTCAGTGGGTCTGCATTAAAAGAGACCCCTCTTCCCTACCCCCCAGGCCCAAGGCTGATTCCTTTAAAGACATTTGGCACTAATTTTTGGCCCTGCGGCTCTTGAGTATGGGCGAAGCCGGCTGCCTGCCTTGCGGCTCCTAGAGTCAGGTGTGAAGCTGCTCAAACTCCCTTGGGAAGTGTCTCCACTCCTTGTAGCCTGTGTCACTCACCCTGCAGCCTGTGGTGGGCTGGCTGGTGTTAATTGCAGGGAAGTAGGTTTTTTAGAGCCCTGGAGGTGCAAATGGTTAAGTGCTTGGCTGCTAACCGAAAGGTCGGAGGTTTGAACTCACCTAGCAGCTCTGTGGGAGAATGACCTGGTGACTCGCCCCCATAAAGATTACAGCCTAGGAAACCCTATGGGGCAGTTCTGCTCCGTCACATGGGGTTGCTATGAGTTGAAATTGACTCGACGGCACCTAACAGCAGACAACAACAGGTTTTTTTTAGAGATTTATAAAAGTGTTGTCAGCATATAGACAGACCTTTGCAGTCAGGTGGAACTGGGTTTGAATTGCAGATTCAGGACTGAGTAATTTCGTAAGTCTTTGAACTTCTCGGTGTCTCTGTTTCATCTTCAGTAAAAGGAGATCCTATGAAACGAGTCCCCATGTGAAGCCTAGCACAGAAGGTATGTCCAATCAGGGCTGCTTCCTTTTTCGTTCTTTCTTAGCCAGCTCTTTCCTTTCTCTCTACTATTGTTTAATCTTATTCATATAACTTCAGCCTCATAAAGGGCATTATGTTGATTAGTTAGGACAGGGGGCATATTTAGCCTGTTGTTTGGTACACAGTAGGTACACAGCAACAGTAGTAAATGTTTTTATAATTGTCTCTTTAGGCCAGAGCTGATAACTGCAGGGGTTTCTTTCACCATTAGCCGTGGCTGACAGCTGGGCAGCTTCCGGGGGGAGAATGCCAGGGTGGAGGGATCTGAGTGGACATCACCTCCCTGTACCCCAGTCAACTCCCTTGAACTCTTTCCACATTTGAAATAGACTCCTCTGCCATGCTCATGGCATTCTAAGTCAGCACAGCCAATTCTGATGAACCTTTTGGATACATTTGCCTTCTTGGTTTCCAAGCACAAATAACTTCAGTAAAGGGAGAGTTGTGGTAAGATTCAGAACTTGGAGAGGTTTTCGTTTGGGGTTTATTTTCCTTAAACAGCGTGGGGATCATTGGCTACTGTAGGGTTTGCGTAGCCTCTCCAGCTAGCTACCCCTCTTCTTCCCAGAAGAAACAGACATTTTGTTCTCTATGGCCTCTCTTCAGCGGGTTTCTTTTCGTGGGAAACAACCCCCAACCCTGGGTTCTGCTACCCAAGATGAGATTGGATGAAAATTGAGAGAAGATGTTGAAAAGAGTCTGGAAGACCCAGAGAACAGGGTGCGGTGAAGGCGAGGAAGGCGGCACTGGCTTGGGGCCACAGACCCCTCCCCTTCTTCCTGACAGGTGTATAGAATGGCATCTCCAGCCAGTATTCATGGGCCCTGGGATATCTCTGGCAGACGGTGCCGGAAATTTGATGCTCAGACTTTTTCCTGAGGACAGGAGAGCCAGAGAATGCTCCTGAAAACTGCCCTCATCAGAATTTGAGGGGTCAGAGAAAGACATTGATGGGGAGACTCGTATTCTTTAAACCAGCCTCAGAGAGGTTAGGTGTCTCGTCCACCTGACCTGCTCCTTCCCAGTCCTGGGGAAACAGGGAGCATGGTGGCTGGGGTGTCAAGGACATCTGGGACAGCTCAGTACCTCTGGTGGCCTCTCTGTCCACCTGGCTGACTATGTCACAGGCTTGTATGGAGCCAAGGAGCCACTTATGACTGGAAAATGCAACCAGACTTGTGGCTGGGGCTGTGGGGAGTGTAGGCTGTGGTGGGGCCTCCGGGGCTTCAGGTGACTGACTTATGGCTTAAGCCGCATATAAGGAGGAGGGCCCATAGGGAGCCCCTTGAAGGTTCTGGATTCCTGCTTTTCCGTGGTTGCTTGAATTCTCCAGCCATCCCCAAATTTCAGTGACATCTTGGGTGGGTCTCCATTGATGCCACGTGTCCTGTGGCAGCAGCTGTTGGTGCTGACTAATGAGACTTCCTGGCAGCTGTGCTGGGTGCACTTGGCTCAGGCAGGAGCCATTTCTCCTTGGTCGCCCAACCAAACCCAACCACCCTGAGAAAGGCCTGAGGAAGGTGTCTGTCGGCTGCCTTGCAGAGATGCTGCTGGTGGTGGGAAAGACCTAGAACTCGTGACTCATAGATTCCCAGAACAAAGAAGAAATGGGAGAACTCAGTGCCTAGGCGGGGAACTGGCTTTCATAAAGTCAAAGAGCAAGTTAGAAACTGAGCTGACAATTAAAACCATGTCTCCCGTCCCCTCTGTGAATTAAGCTGATCCATCCTTGTGGGGTAGGCCTGTGACTGGATACATCTTATTTGGAGGCTAGACATTGTCACCACTAGCTAAGTGCCCAGTTCCCTCAGAGGCAAAATGGGCTAATAATTGTTACTACCTCCTAAGCTTGTTGTGAGGATGGATTGAAAACCCAGGGTGATGTGCCCAGCATGGGGCTAGTAAACCTCAGCCAACGCCATTTTCCTTTCTTCCTCACCTAAAAACCCTATTGATGCTACTCACCCCCACAAATCCCATGGTGGCTCTGTCGAATGCCCTAGTGGACACTTCAAGAAGTGCAGCTGGTGTTGATTTTGTCCTCCTGGCAGGATGGGCAAGGGGCAGAGCCAGGGAAGAAGACAGGAAAAGAAACGGGAGAACCTAAGGGCTTGCTGATTCCTACCCCTGCCCCCTCCACAGACACGGATGGTCGTCTTGTTTCAAGACTTGGAAGGGACTTAAGGGGCCTTTGAGGGCCAAACATTGTCAAGACCTGAGTGACTCCACAGAGTTCCTGACAAATGGCCAGCCATCCTTTGCCTGATAATCACGGCAACTATTCATAGGGCTTCTTTAGGGCCCATCAACAGCCCTAGGAGGCAGGCTCTGTTATCACCTCCAGTTCCCAGACAGGAAGACGGGCTCAGAGTGGAAGTGGACCTTGTGCAGCGGCCTTCGCTGCAGACACAGGAGATGATGCAAATTATCCTGCTCTGCTCTCCTGCCTCTGTGCTGGGGAGCTTTGTCCCGGAAGAGCAGGAAGGATGATTCTGGTTGTCTAAAGGCCTCACTGCCTGGCTTGCCCTCTGGATACCACATGCTGGGCAGCCTGGCACTGAACATGGCCTCTGGCAGAAAGGAGGGCTTCTCAAGGCACATCTAGAGTGATAAGAAGGCCCCACAGAGGCTGGTCCCCTCCTCAGTTTTAATTAAGCCTCCCTGCCTGTTCTCCTTTTCAAGTGCCTGCTTTTCAGGGGTTCAGATAACATGGCTTTGTGCTCAGGGCCCTTTCACTACTTGAAAGAGGAGGACCAGTTTCAGCTCTCATTGTTGACAGAACACGGTGCCCCTTTTCCTCCCTACAATGCTGAATTCCCAAAAGTGGGCTGTTAATAGATGAGTAGCTGATGTTTGGGCCTTTTTTTCCTAAAAATTCCACGCAGGATGTTTTCCCCGGGATGTACAATCAGTGTCCCAAAGAGATTTATCAGTTAAACCTGCCTGGCTCCGGAGGAGCCCCCGCTGACTTCCTGGTAAATACCCCTAGGCCAGGAATTCGTTTGTGAAATTTTTAGGAGATGATCCCAGAAAAGCCACCTTTGGTCACCAACCCTTGTTTTTGTGTCTGGGGATGAATTGTGCCAGGGAAGATGTTTGCTCCTGAAATGAGACATTCTGTAAGTTACAGGCAAGCCTTTCATTTGACATCACAGTCAGATGTGAGCTGTCAGATGCTAGGGTTTGAAGTTGAAAGTTGACTTTCCCCCCTGTAGCTCCAAAGTCCCATGCCAGCCCGAATTTCAATTTCCTGGGATTTTTGTCTGTCTACAACTCAACTTGGCCTTCTCAGCACCTTTGTTTTTTGTTGTTTGTTTTGTTTTGTGCTTTCTTGGTGGTGGTGGATAGGGGAGGGATGGGTTAGTGACAGGGCAAAGGGGCATTTAATCAGTTACTCTTTTAAGTAGGTTTAATTGTATAAAGATTATAATGCATACAAACGTCTGTAATTAGGGGAGTCGGTTCTGTTAGGCAGGGTTTTAGTGAAGAAAATTATAGTGTTCATAAGCTGTTTAAGGAGGAGGCAGCATATATTAACATGCAACTAGTTTTTGTTAATTCATGCTGAGTATTTACCACTGCTCCCCAGAGGTGGTGTCTGCCCCCAGTTCCAGAGTATTCCTGGTCCTTCCATGCTCCCTGGGATTCCTTCAGCTTAAATAGCCCTTGTAGTTTACCTTTTCCAGAATGCAGAGCTTTTTTTTAGGCGCTTAGGGGACCAGACTTTGTTCTACATCTAATTGAGTTTCATTCATTCCTAAGACATGTATGTAGGAGCACCTACTATGTACCAGGCACTGTCCTGGGTGATGGGGATACAGAGTGAATAAGACAGCAAGCTCCTTGCTCTCATGAAGTTTGTAATTACAAACAAAGCAGGGAGTCCAACTGTAGTAAACAAGAAAAAGGTGAGCACACTACTTACAGATAATGACCAGGGCAAAGAAGAAAATGGAGCCAAGTGTTAGTGTGGAGAGGGACTGGGGAGCAGGGTCTGAAGATATGGATTTTGATAGACAGGACACAGACGCCTCTGAAGCCAAGCAACTGTCCTAGGACAGGCTTTCCCAGGCAGACGGCACAGCTGGTGTAGTCTCCAAGGCGAGAACGAGCTTGGTGAATTCAGGAAACAGATGGAAGGGTACTGGAGCTGGAGGACAATAAGCAAGGGAGCAAGCAAGCTATGGGAGAGGAGGTTAGAGAGGTGGATGGAGCCAGATCGTGCAGACTTTCCCAAGTGTTGGTCTGGAGTTTGGATTCATTCTTAGTGTACTAGGAAGTAATAAAGGTTTTTAAGAAATGAAGGACCTGTTGCAAGGAGAGTGGAATGTCCCATCCTCGCACCGTCTTCTGCCACCATCTTCCCATGTGGCCTTGATGTCAGTGGTGCCAAGCACATAGGAAATGGCTTTTCTCTGGAGGCGAGCTTTTTAGGCCCCAGCAGAGGTGCCTTGACACCTTGAGGGACACTAGCTAGAGAAAAGGTTGACCACCCATTCAACTCAGGGAATATTCTTAAAATGCCCACTAGACTGTAAAAGAGAGGCACCCACATGCTTGCTGTAGGAACATCATTGATTATGAGTGGCTCTGTCTGGGAGACAAAAGGCGTTGGCTTTGACAAGTGAATAGGAGTTTGATGGGACAGATGAAAATGGGAAGAACATTTCTGGCAGAGGGAATCCACATGGGCAAAAGGCACAGTGTGTTAGGGGGACGACAGATAATCTGGTGTGGAAAGAAATGAGTCTTTCCGGGATGAAGGACTAGGGTCAGGCTGGGGCAGGGCCTTAAAGAGCCGCCAAAGGTTTTGAATTTTATTGTATACCTATACTTGAATATGCTTTGATGCTAGATTGATTCCTGAAAGCTGAATTCAAAACATCCATTTACTCCAAGGAGATGAACCGTAACATTAACAACTTTGAGGCCAGCTGCGTCAGTTTCAGTTTTAAACAGACCCCTGCTTTGGAAGGGACACCCCCAAACAGAGTAGACAGGTTGTGGAGGGCCCCGTCCGTGTTTTGCCTGAGGCTTGAACTCCTGCTGTCACATGAGTAAGGCTGCTGACCCAGTTGTCCAGTCAAGCTCTCGATCAGATGGAAGTGTATGGAGCGCCTTTGGCAGGCCGAGGTTTTACAGCCAAGCTCCCAGCGGCCCCTCTCCCCTTTCCCCACACTTCCCTCACAGCCAGACAATCAACTGCTGATTGCACAGCCCGACGTCCACGTTCCCTGCCACTTGTTGCTCTGGAAGCACATTGCTTGGCTCTTTCAGAATGTCACTTGGGGCCATTGGTGTCCCTCCCCCCGACCCCCAACAATTTACTCTTGGTAGAAAGCCTCAACTACCAACCAGCATGTCATCTGAAATATTACTGACGTGCCTCCTCCCAGCTGGTCTGGGGCAAGTTGTTAGCACTGAAGATGATCGGTTTAGATTTCAGCTGAAGGAGCGTGGAGATGAAGTTACAAGTTACTGAACACGAGGCAGGCGTTTGAGGGCCGGTTCCTCAGTGGCCGCTCCAGGGCTGTCTGCGCACGCGCTCCCTGACCTTGCTGAATGCAGCTTTGCTAGGATGAAATAAATACGTCCCTAATTGTGTGTGATGCGGGAAAGCAATCCCATAAGCATTAATTTGCCTGCGCCCAGAGTATGTGAGAAAGAGCTCGCCTGACATGTTTTTGTTTTCCATTAACACTTCTGTGATAAACAGCTTAGATGCACTGAGAAAAATTAATGAAACTATTGTAACAATTGTGCACGTGTAGGTAATTTATTAAGGACAATTAAAAAGCTTTAAAAATCATCCATGAGGCAAAATGAACAGGAAGCTGGTGTGTGGCGGGTTTTGGCAGGGAGCCTGCCCGTGGGTATGTGGAACAGGTTTCTCCTTCCATCTCCCTCACCCCCGTTAATAACAGGTTGGCAGGGAGTGTGGATTGCTGCTGTCGAAGCTGTTAACAGCAAGAACCCCATGCTGGCCCCCTGTTTTGTAAAGCCAGGGAGGTGTGGGGAAGGGTGACCCTATAAGACCCAGGCCAGCCTTCTGAGCACCACCCTACGTTGAACTTTTGTGGGACAGAGGTGCACTTTCCCCTGGACGTTACCGCCAAGGGCTTTTTGCTCTAGGAAGGGGTGTTCATCTTCTTCTGGGTAACACTTGATTGTTTTTACAAGGACTGTAGTTTGTGTTGTCTCTGGAAGCCTCAAAACCAGGTGAGGAGAAGAAAACGAAGCCTAGGAGTTAAGGGGGCATGGTCATGGTGTCATTATCCAGTTACTAGCTCATGACCTTGGGCTGACCTCTTTGTAAGATCTCTGAGCCTCAGCTTCCTCATCTGCAAAGTGGGGTTGCTGGTAGGCTATCCCTCACAGGACTGGAGTAAGATCATACAAGATCATGCACGTAAAGTGCTTAGCATGCTATCTGACACATATGTGGTAAGGCTGAGTAAATGTTCAGCATTCCTCCTCATCATTATTGTTATAGTTAGCTGCCGTCGAGTCTCCCCCCGACTCATGTTGACCCCATGCACAGCGGAATGAAACGCTCCCAGTCCTCTGCCAGCCCCATGATCGGTTGCAGACTGGCCATTGCGATCTACAGGATTTTCATTGGCTGATCAGCACAGCTTCCTTCCTAGTGAGTCTTAGTCTGGAAATTCTGCTGAAATCTGTTCAGCATCATAGCAGCACAAAAGGAAGATGGGTGGTAGCTTCACATGAAGTGCATTGGCTAGGAATTGAACCTGGGTCTTCTGCACAGAAGGGAAGAATTCTACCACTGAACCACCACTGTCTCTCATCATTGCCAAGGACGTCACTGTTGTGTTGGCTGGGGTTGAAACCCACATATCTAATTCTGAGGACAGTGCTCTTTCTGTGATGTGCTAATACTTACCCACCCTGCACATCCTCCCAACATGGTTCTTGTTTCACCTGAGGACACAGTGATACCGTGTATGAGTGCACAGATGCCCTCAACCAGCCTACTCAAGGGTCTGGACGAGGCCTCTCTTCAGGACGGAGCTGCTATGTTTTCTTCTGGTTTGATCTCTGCCTCCAGCTCTTCTCCACTCCTGTCCTGGCTCCTTGCCCCAGAGTGATGGATTTTGGAATTTTCTCACATATGTAATGAACTGGGGTTACTAGGAATTTTTTTTTTTCTTTTTAATTGGTTGGTGACCCAAGAAATCTCTAATCTCATAGACCAACAGTTTCTCAAAAATAGATACATTTAATAAAGTGAAACTCTGTTAGTGGGTGCTGTTGACCACTTTTTGGGGAGCTATCTTGGTTTTACTCTGTATTTCCTCAGACTTGATCATGGACACATGCGTTGTGTGTCCATTACAGACATATGGCTCTATTTGTAAGAAGCAATTTTTTAGTTCACTCACTGACTACAAAGGAAAATGAAATATTTTAGCTCAGATACATCAGACGTGACAGATTTTTTTCCCTTCCCGTGCTGCAAATGAACAGTGAAAAATTACTCACATTTGCTATTAAAAGCTATAGAGCCTGTAAAAAATGGTAAATTATAGAGACATTATCAAAGTTTATAGGCGCTAGAATTTGACCTTCAGCAAATTCAGCATTGGAGGGGAACACGGTTTTCTTTTCTTTCTTCAAAACGACAAATGAGAGGGAGGAGGAAGATTGATTTCCTTCTGTGGCAAAGAGGCAACTGGAAATGGCATTCCCCAGTTAGAAAAAAAAAAAAAAACCCAAAAAACTCTGCTAAATTACAAAAAGTAGTTCGAAAAGTCCATTTTCTGGGAAAAAATTAAAACGTTATAGAGAAGCATAAGTCTCTGAACAAGTACCCCCCCTCCCCCACTTGGGTGTACCGTTTTGGTGAATATTCATGCACTGTTTCTTCTGTACATTTATATACTTTCCTGTATACTCAGAGAAAATAATATTGTTTTGTCTTCCTAGGCTTTCTACCTTCCCCAAACTTTTCACCTCTTCCTCTGCCCTTTCCTGGGAAGAAGGGGGAACTTGGAAGGGATGGCGCAGTTTTTTTTTTTTTTTTTAAATAAAACATAGGGCTAAGCAGCTACCAAGTGGGGTGGTGGTGGTGGTTCTATTCTCTTTTGTAAGTTCTCCTTGGACTCAACTGAAGCTTGCTCTGTTGTTAAAAACCTGGGTTCAGATCAAGAGGATGGATGGTGCAAAGATGCAGATAAGTATCCAGAAGGAGCAAAGTGTTCGGGGCCAGTTGAGCTTCCTTTGCCATTAGCTAGATCCTAACACTCCTGAACCAAGAATGCTTGAAACTGTCTGCAAGACAGGAGGGTCCATCACGAGGTTTTGAGCATGTTTGGGGGTGGGGGGGTGCGTGCACGTGGGCATGCACTTAAGATAGGGGTTTTAGGAGACTCTGCCATCTCCTGGGCAGGTAGTCCTGTCCTGCAAGGCAAAAACGAAATCCTTGGCTAATCAGCGGATGTGAGTAATGGCGTTTGAGGAAGGCACCTTCAAAGAACTGGTTGTTCTGAAACGGTGGGCTGATCTGCGCAAGGTTTGGCTCCTAGGGATTTTCTGAGTAGAGTTACCTACATCCCACTCCGTCCTGTGATATTTCTGCAGCACCAGGTGTTAGCCTTTTTTTCCAAGAGCAGAGGGCTCCTAGCTGTTGCTGGATCTTCACTGAGAATAGCCTTCTAATCTCATCCTTGCCTGCTTATACCTCTGCTCAGAGGCCAGCAGAGAAAATTGCTTTGGTTCTTTGCTGTTGTGTGAGATTGAAGGTGAGAAGTTGAAGATGCAGGTGTGTAGGGAGGCACACATGTGATTTGGGAATGACAGTGTGATGGGCACAGCCATCTAGGCTGGCCAGCTTCCTTCTTCACATCCTTGTGAAGCTACAGTCTTTAAAACTCCTCACAGCTGCTGTCCAGTAGAGGCAGCTTGGGCCTTTCAGAAGGAGGGAAGAGACAGGATACCATCTGTCATCTCCATCAGTTAGCTGTCTGGTCACAAAAGTGAAGCCTTGGGGAAGAAGAGCATCAGGGGGTCAGCGACTGGGGCAAGGAGTTGTGACAGTGAGAAGCCCTGGCCCCTCCCAGCTTTGCTGATCATTACGTGAGTGACATCCTCTTCTCTTTCCTTTCTTGAAGAGTAGCCCTTCATGTCCCTCAATCCATCTGCCCTGAAGATGGGCACCTCTGGCCATACCCTCATTCATCAGCTTCTAGTTAAGAGACATAGTAGGGCTTCCAGCTTCAGACCTTATAAACGTCCACAGATGCTCAGTGGAGATGTATCCAGCTGGTGCCTAAACTTTACCACAGAAGGAAATAAGTATGTTTCCTTCCAGATGTGGCCGGAAGGGTCAGGCCGTCTTCACCATGGCCCTTTTTCTCCCTCACCAGGAGGATAAACCAGTTACCATGTAGTTGACTCTGACTCTTGATGACCCCATGCGTGTCAGAGTAGAACGGTGCCCCATAGGGTATTCAATGGCTGATTTTTCAGAAGTAGATCACCAGCTGTTTCTTCTGAGGTGCGCCTGGATGGACTTGAACCTCTAACCTTTTGGTTAGTAGCCAGGCACATTAGCCATTTGCACCACCCACGGACTCCACCAGGAGAATAGGGACCCTGTTCTCCAGAGAGGAAACAGATTACATGCTGTCAGCTAGAAGAAACCACAGAAAACCCTCTCCAGTCCTCACAAAGAGGGAGAGGCTTGCCCAGGGCCACCTCTCCCATGAGCAGCAGAGCCAGGACTAGAAAGCAGACCTTCCGCCTCCTGTCTCTGTGTGTCCTGCTCTGGTCCAGAGACCCTGACCTGTGCATCACAGACTCGAGGGGCAGCCACGTTATTGCAGTGATCTTCCCAGTCCATATGCTCATCTTCATTCCCTGTGGATTAGCGTAATTAAACATGGACTGTGTCCTCTGGACTTTAAAAAAAGAGAGAAAGGGAAGACATTGTACTTGAAAAGGCTTATCTCTAAAATGGTTCTAATTTGAAGAAGTAGGCCTGCTTTCTTTCACTTTTGCAGTTATAACAAGTGCCACCATTTATTTAACACCTCCAATCTGCCAGGCACGGAGTAAAGCGCTTTGCATGCATCCTCTTACCTGTTTCTCGTAACCACCCTGTTTCTTATACTGGATAGTGCTGTCATTATCCCTGTTTTACTGGTGAGGAATTGGAGGGGATCCTGTCCTGCCCCAAAGTCACACAGCTAAAAAGTTGTGGAACTGGGATTTGGATCCAGTGTCTAACCTGACATGGGAGAAGGAGTCCGCGTGGCAGATGTGGGACACAACTGTCTGACCAGGCCTGGCTGAGACCCCAGTCAGTTGGGCCTGACTGAGGGTCGTCAATACTGTGCTTGTAATCACTTCCCTGTAGTGTCATCCTTCTTGATTTTCAGGGTATCTCATGACAGTCCATGAGGCTTGCTGTCCCTCCTCTTGCTGTCCAGGTGGAGAACACCACAGGCTCCATTTGGAGGCTGGTAACGTGGGCTTGAGCTATATCCCTAAAACTCGCTGTGTGGTGGAGTCACTGGGCACCTGATTTCCTTTGTTCATCTCAGCCTCATAGAGGGGCAAACCAAGAAGCTCGATTCCAGCATCGGGTCAACAGCAAGGGCAACACAGGCGTCCCCCTCTGTAGAGTGCGTGTCCTGTCCGGGCACTCTTCCCTATTAGCTCATTAATTATCCCCACCTTGTTGTTATTGTCGTTGGTTGCTGTTGAGTCAGCTCTGACTTGTGGTGACCTCATGTGTTACAGAGTAGAACTGCTCCGTAGGGTTTTCAAGGCTGAGATGGTTTGGAAGTACATCACCAGGCCTGTTTTCCAAGGTGCCTGTGGTTTGAACTACCAACTTTTCAGTTAATACTTGAGTGCTTAGCCATTTGCACGACCCAAGGACTCCACATGCACATGAGGAAATGAAGGCACAGAGAGGTTAAGTGACTTGTCCAAGGTCACACAGCTGGGAAGTGGCAGAGCCAGGATCCACACTGAGGGTATCTGACTCCAGCTCTTTATGTTCATATCCAAAAGCACTAGTTGAATGAGCTCCTGTGATGAGCAGGAAGGGCTGCCTGGCCTTGAGTTCTCTTACTCAGCTGTTGTCTGCCAAGGCCAATACCCAGGGGGGACCCCCATTCACAGGAGGTAACCCCCAGTAAAAAAAACAGCCACCCAAAGGCTGACTGTTGAGGTGTCTCCCCCAAGGAGCTCTGTGGGATCTTGAGCAGACTTCCTTAAGGACGTTATTGAGCTGAAGGAGCCTTGGCCCAAGCCACTGTTAGTTCGTGTGTTTGGTGGCCACGGAGACAGCCAGGAACTATGGAGAATCAGACACCCTCCTTCACAGGTCAAGCTGATGTCATCTGTACGTTGTGGCCGTGTGCTTCCAGGCACCATTTTCAGTGGCAGTGAGAAGCGAGTGGTCCTAGCCAGCCTTGGCTTTCCTTAGAGCTGCCAGTGGCATGCTTTTTGAGATACGCTGCAACCTGGGTCTTTGGCTGTGAACTGTGGCCATGGGCTAGTGTGGTTCTTACCAGCCAAGTAGCCCATGTGGTTCTTGAACACATTACCAGTTGAAGCCGGCAGAATGGATAGTCCAGCACTATGGAACCAGGAAGCAGAGTGTTAGTGGGGTTCCCTTTGGGGGATACACCTGATCTCTTAAGGGGGGCCCTGCCAGCCCACCGCACCTTCAGTGGAACTAGAAGACCTGGCTGTACCCTAATCCTGCCATTGCTAGTTGTATGACCTTGAGGCCAGGAAGTAACTTCTGAGAGCCTGGTTTCTCCACTGAGCTTGTCAAGCTCTTGTCAAGTGTCTAGCACATGTTCAGGCACAGAGGAGATGTTCAGTTGACTGAGTTTCTACCTCGAGCCTCTTCCTATGGCTCTGGGGCCTGTGTAGAGAGCTTCCTTTTCTTTTTCACTACAGCCAGCTGTCTATTGCTACTCCCATATGAAACTCTCTCTTTCTCTGGTAGCTTTGCACAAAAGATGGCTTTGTGGTCACCTCCTGTATAATGCAGGGAATCCCCTGCCCCCCAACTTATACTCAGGCAGCTGTGGTCACGGTAGGTCCATTTGGCAGCAATAACAAGACTTGAAACAGGGGGCTTGAAACCATTGCTTATAAATTAGCGTGTTTTTCTCTCTCTTGCTTTTGTGAAAACCAACTTCCTGTACAGCCGCTTGTGTTTAAAAACCCTAAAACGGGACAGGAAGGGGCGGCTCTCAGCCCCTGTCCGCTGCCGCTTGCCTGGTTCATGGGACCGTTATGAATTAAAGATTACAGCCGTTAGAGAGAGATCATCTTTAAACAAGCAGTTCCCTCTCCCCACATCCCCTGAGTGTTTAAGTTTTTTGTGTATAGTGAGTCCAAAACCAACAGAGATGTTCTTGAGAAATGTGGTGAGCGGGGACCTGAAACAGCAGGATAACGTGGGCAGCCCGGGAACAATGGGGGAGAGCCCAGGACTGGGTTTTTGAATTGTTGGCCTCCTGCTTGTATTCTCTGAAAAACAGGGCAGTGTGGAGTGCTCAGCAGAACCTGCTGCATGCTGATTTGCTGTGTGATCTTGGGGAAACTTTGGACTTGACCCCTCCTCAACACACACATGTGTGCACACATACATGTACTCACACATACATGTGCATGGGTTTGCACACGTACACACAGTCCCACCCCAACTGACGCCCGTGTGTGAGTGTTACGCACAAGCTGATGTCTGAAAGAGCTTTGGGCTCTTTGAACAAAGCTCTAAAGGTGAACTGGGGGAGAGGTCCAGTAGATGCATCCCCAGGAAGCTTTTTATTAAGTGCCTTTTCATTGCATATGAAGGTGGACCAGATGCCCAACAGAGCTGGCTCTGGTAGAACTCTTGCCTAAAGCAGACACTATGAGGATGAGGGATTTCCAGGCAGCAGAATGAAAGCATCAAAGGCGGCAGCCATTTAGTAACAGTAGCAATAGTAGTATTTCTGAGCTAGTTACCAGGGATACAAAGTTGTTGAAGAGCAACTCCTGCCCTTGATGGGGAGCTCCTGGTGCAGTGGGAAACACAGACAGGAAGGGATGAGCCTAGAGCACTTTTAGCCTGTTAATATCTCTAAGAGGGAGTGAAGGGGCCCTCGGCTGATTGCCTGTTTGGGAGATGGATCTCCAGAGCTAGGGTCTTAGTCAAGGGCCGAATCAAAGGCCATGGTCAAAAGCAAAATTGGGACTAAATCACAGGCCTGCTGACGTCAGATCAGGAAATCTTCACTGCCAGATGTCGACGTAGTTCCCAGGGCTGCATCATCTTAGTTTATTTTAGGCAAATGATTACCTTCTAGGTTATTCTCAACCATTTAAGCATCTTTGGCAGGAGGCTCATCTGAGCCTTCCAGGGCTCTTTGAGATGGAAACAAGGCATGCTCTTTTCCCACCCAAGTCATCTCCATCCACCCTGGGTCCTGTGGCTTTATTGGCATCTCACTTGGAAAGTTCCTGGCTGCGGAGAGAGGAGGGGGAAGAGGTTTGGCAGCATTGTATTCCATGGCTTAAAGGTTTTGTTTTTTTTTTTAATGATTTTTAAAAATTTTTATTTATTGTGCTTTAAGTGAAAGTTTACAAATCAAGTCAGTCTCTCATACAAAAATTTATCCTTGCTATGTAACCCTAGCTGCTCTCCCCCAAATGTGACAGCACACTCCTCCTCTTCGCCCTGTATTCCCCGTGTCCATTCAACCAGCTCCTGTCCCGCTCTGCCTTCTCATCTTGCCTCCGGACAGGAGCTGCCTGGCTTAGAGTTTTCATGTGTGGTCAGACTGACCACCCCTCTCTAATTCACCACTTCTCTGGGCAGAATTGGACTCTAGATGGAAAACTGGATATGTTTTCCTAGGGCCAGGTTTCCCGAAGTCCTTGATAGGTAGGTGTTGGTCAGCACAAGGGCACTGTAGTCAACTGCAGAATTGAACCTTCCCCAAAAAGCAGAACTTCTCGGAGCCTTCACTCTACTAATACGTGTTCTGATTTTCCAAGAGGAGGTTAGGGAGAGACAGTGTTTCCTGAACTTATCTCAAGGAGGATCTCATAGGACTGTCTATCTCCTGGAACACTCCATGAGAAACTTTCTAGAAAGTCACTTCCTTTTTAGGGCTTCAGATTCCTCAGCTGAGAAGTGATAGAATGTTCTGTAACATCTGTATTACTCCTTTTTAAATTATTTTCCTCCTGTAGGCCCTATATGAAAGAATATTTTTCCCTCTTAGAAACCAATTAAGAAATAAATTTTGGGAAGCCAGATGAATTCTGACTTGATAGGTTCAAAGACAGAGACGTGTGTGTATGTGTATTGTTGGATTGACACAGTGGCTGCAACAATGGGGTCAAGCATAATGATTTTGAGGACGGCGCAGGACCGGGCAGTGTTTATTGTTGTTGTAAATAGGGTCACTGTGAGTTGGAACCGATTTGACGGCACTTAACAGCAACTAACAACGACATACATGTGTGTATATGTGTGTACTTTATGTATGTATTTATATGTATATGCATGTGTGTATTTATATTTAGGTATGCATGTATGTACATGTGTATGCATGTGAACGTGTGTGTGTGTATCTTAAAGGCCTTCAGAGGTTTAGGGCAACCAGTGTTACCATGCTTTAGTCAAACGCAAAGGACTTTGGGTCAGTGTGTAATTTCTGATTGACTTTTAGAAGGAGGCAAAGTTTCCCTGCTGATATCTTTAGGAACACAAGGGTCATGATTGGGAGCCACTGGATGATAGGTAGATGGGGAGCCCCCCTGCAGCTCTGATCTTTTGCACGTTCCCTCTTTCTGAGTGATAAGCAAGAGGTCTGGCTGCCCAGCCCATAACTCAGGTTGGCTACCACATAACTCTAGAAAATAATTGGGCCCTTAATTGCTCCTAATGCTGTGTCTTGAGCTAGGCTTTGCTGTGTGGGGAGAGAGCCCTGTGCAGGCCATGGGAGGATAATTTGAGAATTCCCTTGCCTATCACTGCTTTGTGGTTGCCGGGCACCTGGCGAGTGTGGTGAGTTGTTTGCTTTGGGTAACTATGGCAGCTCCTTTTAATTGCCACCAAATAACTTTAGCCCAGTCTCCATGCTGGTTGTTTTCCTGCATCGCTCAGAAGAATGCCTACCGCTTTGTAAGAACTGGATAGAAGCTTAGCAGTGGCAAAGGCCTACGCTATTTAATATTTTCCTCCCCCTTTAATGAGCATGGAGCAAAACTTGGGTTTCAGAATATTTATGTGGCACAAAAGTTAAACCGTTTGTGGTATTTTGGGACTTGGGCTAAACATCCTTGTGATAGTTTAAAGACTGCTTTTGTATTAAACTTGGGTCGTTGTCAACTTTCTCTTCAAGTGCTCTCTGCTTCATTTTTTGGGCTGGAGTGGGAAAGGAGTGAGGTGAGAGGTGGTGGGAGATGGGGAGGTCATGCAAGGCTGTAGCCCACGTCCAGACTTTCTAGAAGGGCGGTAAGTGGCCTGGTGATGGAAAGGGAGAGGCTGTGCTCATTGGCTGTGGCTTTTGCTCCTCTGACATCAGAGTGGTATGAGGCCCTGAACCTTTGGTCCCTGGCACCAGGTCCATAAATCTCCTGTGGTTCCCACGGAGAGGAGGACACGTTGAGCTTGATGTCATATGTTTGTTTATTCATTTATCCGTTCAGTAGGCAGTTACTGCACATGTACCAGGTGCAGACAACGGTAGGTACTGGAGATAGGAAACACAGTCCTGACCCTTGGGGACCTCATGGTGAGATAAAAACCCACTGTTGTTGAGTAGATTCTGACTCATAACGACCCTATAGGGCGGAATAGAACTGCCCCATAGGGTTTACAAGACTGTAAATCCTTACAGAAGCAGACTGCCACATTTTTCTTCCGCTGAGCAGCTGGTGGCTTTGAACCACTGACCTTTGGATTAGCAGCCCAGCACTTAACCACTGCACTGCCAGGGCTCCTTCATGGTGAGACAGAGTTGTACAAAACAAGTAGGTAAAGTCCAACATGATGTGTGCCGTGGTAGAAGCTTGGACATGGCAGACGGGTCATACAGAGGAGGAAGGGTTAACTCAGAAGTGGGAGAGCATGCAGGGCTTGTGAGGCCTGAGCAGGTGTTTGGAAGACAAATGGGATCCACCAGGCAGAAAGGGGGTGACGAGGCCCCAGACGGAAGGAGCAGCACGTACGAAGGCCTTTGGGGCTGGTAGGTACAGCGTGTGCGTTCGGAGAACTACGAGCAATTTGCTCAGGCCTAAAACCACTTGCCATAGAGTTGACTCCAACTGATTTTTCAGAAGTAGCTTGGCAGGCCTTTCTTCCAAGGCGCTTCTAGATGGACTTGAACAGCCAAGCTTTATGTTAGCAGCTAGGTATGTTAATCTGGAGTGTACAAAAGGGAGGTAAGGATGGTGGGTCCTGGGGCTGGGGGCGAGGGTGCTCTTGGCTGCGGAAACTTGTACTCTGTCCAGGAGGCAAGAGAGCAGTGGTTCCTTAGGCTTCACAGAGGAGGCAGTCAGGAGCTGTGATGAGAGGAGGGCTTTCTAGCAGAGCGTGGGGGCTGCGATCAGAAAGTTTAATTGCTGAAGGGGCGGGGTGTGTTCTAGGGAGGTGACAGGCTCTGGGTGGTGGGCCGGGCCAGTGCAAGGAACGTGCTTGGCAGAATGACAAGGGGAGGCGGGAAGCTGTGTGTCTTTTATGCCATGTTCACTTACAGGCGCTGTGAAATGCTGGGAATCTCTTTTCAGAGCGTGTACCCACCTTTTAGGAGCCTGGGTGGCACAAGCAGTTTGTGATAGGCTGCTAACCTCAAGGTTGGTGGTTTGACACTCCCTAACTGCCCCCCCCCCCCCGAAAGACCTACCAAACTGCTTTTGTAAAGATTACAGCCAAGAAAACCCTATGGAGCTCAGTTTTACTGTGTCACATGGGGTCGCCATGAGTTGGGGGCCAACTTGACAACAGCCACCAACCACCACCACCCATCTTCTTGGGGGCTTCAGTGGCAAGTTTAATGAGAATGTCCTGGGGAACTGTGGCAGGGGCTGAGGGCTCCCCTCGTCTCAGTGCCTGTTTCCTCTGAAGGGTTGGGATTGGTGACTGTCCCCTCAGACCATCCCGTGGTGCTTGCTGGAGCACGTGCCCAGGGCCCCAGCTGACCGTGCCCTACCCTTGACCCAGTCAAGCAGCGAAAGGCACGGATCACAGGGAGGCAAAGCCGGATCACAGGGAGGCAAAGCCGTCACCCACTCTTCTCAGATCCCTATACCGCCAGCACTCTGCCTGCTCCCCCAGGGCGCACGGTCATCCCAGGCAGCTGTTCTGTGGTAATTAGTCAACTCAAGCCTTACAGGTTCAATGACTCATTGTCTTAAATTTTAATAAGTACAGAAAAACAGAGTGCTGATTTATTAAAATTTAATCCTTCGGCTATGGGAAGGCCTGCACAGGGGCTGCCTGCTGCGTGTGAGGGGTGGAAGGAAGGAGAGAGACGGGAATGAGCAAGGAAGCAGGAACCTTCTCCTTCTCCAGGGCCCCCGCCTGCTGCCAGCACGGCAGTGCATGCACTGAACCCTTTCCTGCATCAAGGTCAGATTTTAAGAAGGACATGGTAGCTCTGTGCACGTATGCTCCTCTTTTTTCTTTTTCCCCTTTCCTTTCTCTTCTCCTTCCCATCTGCTTCTGTTCCTCTCTTTTTACAGCTCCTCTTCTCTCCCTGACATCTTGTTTACTGTCTGTGTTCCCTCTTGCTCTGTATCACTTTTTTGCCATCTTTCTCTCCCCAGCCCCGTTTTAGCCCTTCCTGGTTCACCTTAGAAGCCTGGTAGCACAGTGGTTAAGTACTTGACTGCTAACTGAATGGTCAGCAGTTTGAATGCGCCTAGTGAGTGGCTCCTTAGGAGAAAAGACCAGGTGATCTATTCCCATAAAAATCGCAGCGTAGGAAACCCTGTGGGGCAGTTCTGCTCTGTCACGTAGGGTCACTGTGAGTTGGAATCGACTTGACAGCGCACAACACAACAACAACATGATTCACCTTCCTAGTTAGGCCGTACACACTGACCAGAAATGGCTGGGTGTCTTCCTGCATGTCCACCCCTCAGCACTCCCTTGCCCTCTGCAGCGGTGGGTATTGTGCCCAGTCCAACACCCAGAACATCCCACCACATGTCCTGCAGGTTCCCAAGCTGTTCTGAGACAAAACTTTTCGTCCTGGAGATTGAAGACGTTCCCTGTCCAAGGTTGAGCTCCAAGCAGGGGTTGTGTGGGCGGACACCGGAAAAAAGGTGTCCATGTGAGCCTGCAAGCTTGAGAGAGAATTTCCTCCTATTGATCAAAAAGCATTCCAGCGCAGGGCAGGGACATCCCCGGAATGAGCCTTGTCATTTAAAACATTTCCTCCTCAAAGGCAATCAATTTAGGCGGAAGTGCAGCGAAAGCCAAGTTGAAATTCAACAGCAAGGAGGGAATGTGGGCCCCCAAAGCATTATGGGCCATTAAATCTGTAATGTAGCGAAGGCCTCTGGGTAGCCTGAGTGTCTTCCTTCCCTGTTAATTGCAGGGATGCTGCGGCTTCATCCTGTCATACTCAGGGTCTCACCCACAAACACACACATTCCCAGGTGCTCCTCCCTTCCTTGTGTACTCGCACTGAGAGTGAAGGCTGGAAAGTAGCCAGGTGACCCCCCTTGGATATTTCTCTGCCTGCCTTTTTGTGGAGGCCACAGAGCCCCCACACGTCAGCTCTCAGGATGAAGGAGCTGCAGCTTCATGGCAGTGAGCACCCCTTTGCCCACTTGCAGTTTGGTGGTGAACTCTAGACAGGATCCAGACGGACCCTTGGGTCTCTTTGCTCTCTCCCTTCCACTGGAACCATGGCCTGCTGAGTTCCCGAGGATGATGTGTTTCCATCTGGAGTGTGGAGCTGCACTGATGGGGACGGGGGGCTGGACCCTCCAGCCTTGTGTGTGTAGGGGTGGGGTGGTGGGCAGGGTGCTTAAGACGTTTGTCTGATTAGGATCGATAGTTTTGAAATGACTTGAAAAAAATCGATCTGGGGGAATTTCCAGTGTGAGTCAAACCTAGAGAATTCTCAGCGTTTTGAGAAAGGGCACCCCCTGTCAAGCCCTTCACCAATCCTTGTCTCTAAAATCTCCCCCCACCCTCAGCCAAGCTCTCTTCATTCCGCTGATGCTTGGGTTGTCCAGACCCTGACCACCACCACCCAGGCTGCTTTGGCCACCTTTTCCTGCAGCTTACCCTGCCTCTCCCTGAGCACTGCACTCACTTGACCATGCTGTAATCAGATCTTCCGTGTGCTCCCCGGTACTGCCCTTCCCAGTCCAGTCCAACTACCTTTCCCTCCTCCTCTCCGTGGATTCATTAGTGTGGACCCTCAGCTCCACCCTCCGGTCTGTCTTGGACCCAGACAACACGTCTGATGTGATCTGATTCCCCCTTCCTACCTAATCAGGCTGGACCCATCCTTCGGCACCAGTTCCGTTCACTCATCCTCCATGTTATCCAAACAGGACACCCCTCTTCTTTGTCATTTACTTGATACTTACTGAATTCTTAGGATGGAGCGCTCCATACAGAATAGATGATGTCCTGAATATCCTCTATTTTTGTCACTCCCACGGTGTCTACCTTGCCTCTTGTCCGTTTGGTTTGGTTCAGTTTAACAGACATATATGGTGTTCAGTAAATAGTTTCTGACTCAGAATGGTTATATCTCCTTGGTTATTATTTTGGGGGGTAGAGTGGGGAGTTGAGTAAGGAAGGAAGGAAAGAAGTGGCCTTGAGGTGGAAGAGCAGAAGTGCCTTCGCTGGGAAGTAGAAGTGGAATAGAAGGAAAAAACCAAACCAGTTCCGGTAGAGTCAGTTCCTGCTCATGGCAAGCCCATGTGTGTGAAAGAGTACGACTCTGCTCCATAGGGTTTTCAGTGGCTGTGACCTTTCGGAAATAGATTGCCAGGCCTTCCTTCTGAGGCATCTCAACAGGCCACCATTCCTGAAAGGGTCAGATCTCAAGTCTGTAGTCAAATAGGGATAGAACATGATTAAACCGCTTCTCTGAGGAAGGAAGCAAGAAAGAAGACAGCTGATTTGTTGAATGGGTATTGGCCAGCCTTTTTAGCTGTAAGCAGGAGGTGGGATAGGTAGCCCCCCCTCCCACACCGGTGCCCTTTGTACAATTTTCTGGAGCCCCGGGAGGTACTATAGGCCACTCTGTTCCTGTCCGTTTCCCTTTTTCATGAGATTGATCCAGCAGGCAGCCTGTAGCATGTCCTGGCCCAGCTTGGCAGGAAGAAGCCTGACCTTGCCAAACGGCCTTTGGTCTGAGTTGCAAACAGTCCCTCTCCCTCGTTAGTGTGACCTAGCCCCCTGAACAGTGCCCACCTGGTGTGAGGTGCTATATACCAAATGCCTGGCCCTGCCCTTTGAGTGAGGGTACCTCTCGTTAAGTGGTATGGCTTCCTTGCTTCCCACCCCCCATATCCATCCTATCCACACTCTGGGAAATGCTTGTATCTTGGTCCACATTAGTATTTCCGGTAGACCAAAAAAGTTTTTTTGGAATGGATTACTAGAATAGTTTTAAGCGTATGACATTATTATTATCCTTTTCAAGTCGTGATGTTTCTATTTGACATGATTAGGGGACTTATTTTCAAGACTAAAATTAAAGCACAGAAGCATTTTGTTTAGATGAGAGCCAGCCCTTGGGCCACTTTACGGACTTTCTCAGTGGCACAGGTATCCCGGGCTCCTTTTTAAGAGGGAAAAATGGGGCTGATCTTGTTTGAGGTTTATTGGATCTATGTTCTTTCTTTACCATAAAATAATTTGCTCTTGATGCTAAATAATTATTG
Organism: Elephas maximus indicus; assembly: GCF_024166365.1. NCBI lineage: Eukaryota > Metazoa > Chordata > Mammalia > Proboscidea > Elephantidae > Elephas > Elephas maximus. The sequence continues at coordinate 36,598,041 of NC_064837.1, read as the reverse complement.
GACTTAGAGGCCCCTGGAGTGGGTGAATGAGGGGGAAGGAGAGAAAGGAGCCCGCATGTTGTGAGGGTCTATTATATGCCAGGTGTCATGCTAAGAACTCTACATCCATAATCCGCACTTTACCCCAAGCCCATGCAGGTGGGTAGGCGTTGTCCCACCCATAGAGGACAGAGACTACTAGTGTGCTGTAGGTAGTGGTGATGAGGCTATGACCCATGCGTTTTCTCCTCTCGTCTTTCGTTTTCTTTCTTTCTTTTCATGCTCCTTTGAGCCTGTATGGCCATCTTTTCCTGGAATCCCAGCCTTTTCTCTCCCACCTGTCTCTCATTCCTTTTCTCTACCTTTGTGGGGTTGGAGCTGCCCAGAAACTCAAGCCGTGCTTAGCAGACCATTGGCTTTTTTAAGGCCCTAGAATATCAAAGAATCTCACAGGCTTTTAGAGAACATTTGCTAAGCTCTGAGCCCAACAGAAGATTTCCAAAGTCTCCTAGGCAGCAGGAAACTCTGGTGGCATAGTGGTTAAGAGCTATGGTTGCTAACCAAAAGGTCGGCATTTTGAATCCACCAGGCGCTTCTTGGAAACTCTGTGGGGAGTTTTGCTCTGCCCTACAGGGTCACCATGAGTCGGAATCGACTCTACAGCAATGGGTTTGGTTTTACTAGGTGGCAAACATGTTCATGACTTCTGAATCATAGGGTTGATTTGAAAAATTGGCACCTAGTGGCTTACCCAAAACCTACCCTTACAAAAAAAAAAAACGGGGAATCAGTTTCCTGAACTTGCACTGTCAGAGGGTGATGTGGGTATGCAGATGGCCTGTCCTCAGGTTGGCACATACTGCACCTCACTTAGGTGTTGCCCATTGTGGCCACAGAATTGGAGCCTCCCCTTTCCCCAGTGAGGGCAGAGGCTTTGTCACTATTCATTGCTCAATTTGGACCCAACATTTAGTGGCAGCAACCATGGGGAGACTTCTGGCTGGAATTTCTCCCCACTGGGGGTTTTTTTTTTTTTGGCCTTCAAAAGGCCAGGGCCTGAGAATTCCTGAAAGATTAATGGGGTCTCAGTGGGTTCTTTACACTCGCTGGTAACCTTGCCTCTCCCAGGCCCGCTGTGGGTTTGTAGCATAATAGCTGCTCAGCAGCTGGTCTTTTGTATGCAAATATGACCTAAAGAAATGCGGGAGGCAATGGTCCATTGTTGCCGGAGACTGTGCGATTTCAAACAGACGCCCAGCTTTTCAAATATTCCAGACAGATATTGAAAATGTCAGCAGCAGGTTTCTCCCACGTACTTCTTGCTCATCTCTCTTTTCCTCTCTCCCTCCCCCCTGCCACCCACCCCACCATAAAATATAATCAAAAAGCTGGTAAATAATTTAAAGAACTGCCTCAAAGGATTTTCAGAGTAGAAAGAGACTACCTTCCTGGTTTAAGTTGGGAGAAACTGTTTTGATTTTTTTTTTTCCCCCAAGATATTTAAAATATTCAGGAGTGTCCCATAGGGTCTTAAACTCATAAGTGTCTGCGTTTTTCTCACTGTACTCTCATCCCCTCTTCTCTTTATTGGATTTTCTTTTTTGAAGGTAACTGTCAGCAACATTTAGGCCCAACTTTCAAATGAAAGTCATATTTGAGATACTGGTCTTAAGCTGAACCAAGCTAAGGTCGGTTTCATTCATCTGAGTTCTAGACTCCCTATTCTTTAATAACCAGGTGGCATGAATCAGCTGCTGTGACTTTCCAATCTATTTAACTCTTTTCAGAGAAGTCCTTTATCTTATGAGAAGGGAGCGATGTCTTTCTTGCCTGTGGAATCACTGCATACCTTCTTCCAGAAACGTAACCAGCCAGGACTGGACCTGCAGCCTCTACTGCTCACGTTGAGAAGAGAGGTGGTCAGGGCCTCCGGGTAGCCAGAAGCTTAGACTGGGATGAGAGTGCACAGATCTACCCAATCCCAGCTCCAGAGGACAGGCATTGCCCCTCCTGGAAGAGCTTTCATGTAGAAATGCATTTCAGTATCTCCCAGCAGTCTTGGGGTCAGGAGTCTGGCTGGCCTGTTGGAGATTATTGACACAGTACTGGGACATGGTAGGCTCTCAATAAGTATTGCATGGATGGATGGGTACATAGATGAATGGAAGGGAGGGAAGGTGGACAGATGGATGGAGTGAAGGACAGATGAAGGATGGATGGGTGGATGAAAGGAAGACAGATTGATGGAAAGTGGACAGATCAGATGATTGATAGATGCCTGAATAGATGGATATGCGATGTAATGCCAGATGGATAGAAGGAGGTGGTGAAGGGGAAGGGTGAATGGATAGAATGACAGATGAAGGAAGGATAGAAGGATGATAGGTACTTGGTTTCCCCTTTAATATTTGTTCTTTCTCGTTGTGGGCATTCCCGAGCATTCCTGGAGCCTGCTCCTACACAGAGGGAGAAGTGATCTAGGACACTGGTGCCAGAGGGTCCTGACTATGTCCTGTCCTCCTTGGCACTCATAGATGCTGCCCTCCCCCTACTCATGTAGGGTTTCTTTCTCATTAAAATGGTAGCATTGTACTTACACACATTTTATCCCCCGCCCACACTGCCCCTTTCCTTTGAGATGGGAGCCGCACACTTTGGCTCATGGGTGGGGTATCTGGCAGTCCCTTGTCATGGAGCTAGATGTATCCTCTGGGTACAGCCAAGAAATGTCACCTCCTTGACACTGTGATCTGTTACCTAACGTAGCTGTTTCAAGCCCAGCACTGTAAAACATAGTACTTAGCTTCTGGAGGCAGACAGAGATGCCTTTGAATCCTCGGGGCCACCACTTATACAACCTGTGTGACTTTAGACACGTTATGTAACCTCTCGGAGCCAGTGACATCACTAGAGTTGGTGTCACCCAGTGCGGTAACTCACGGTGTCAAGGCTCCCCCACCCCCTCCTGTACGAGATCATACAGAATCCTTAGTAACGTTTTTTTGTACTAACGTTACTTGTAAATCATAATTCGCATATATCACTCTTTCTTTTCCTCTAATTACTATTTCATTCTCGAAAAAGTTATTGATATAGGTTCACAAATACTAATTACCACAATATTGTAGCTAAAACATCAGAAAATTTGACAAGATCAGCGACTAGAAAGACACTGGCAGCAACGAAAACAATAGCACTTTGCTAATGAAACCACGTGACTTGAAGCATCGTTGTAATTGAGTAATAATGACAGCTCTGACCAGAGCACATTAAAAGGTTCAAAAAGTAAATTAGCATAGAGTTTTAACTTTGTAGGTATATTGATACATATAAGCTGGGCTTACAAAAAAAAATATTTTTGTTGTTATAAATAACTACAGGGGGGTTTTATAAAAAATAACACATTTCTTCTGAAACACTACACAAAAATTTTATAGTCAGTCATTTTGGTGTCACCACCTCTGACAGCGTTACCTGCTGCGGTCCACACCTCCTGCCTCCCTCCCCAACCCCCCCGCCAGTGGCACCACTGCTCAGAGCCTCAGTTTCCTTATCCATAAAATGGGGTAATAGTCCCAGCCTGTAGAGTGTGGTGACGATGAAACATGATGATGCACACAGAACCCTTAGAGACAAGCAGTGCTCTGCACACAATACCTGCTCCGTGCAAGACATAGAACATTTATGCCTTTGTTACAGAGAGTGGTGGAACTGACGTCTCCTGAGGAAGGGATACGGCGAAGCCTGGGCTGCTGAGATGATAGAGGCAACAGGCAGCCCCTCGCACCCTGTTCAGGCAGACGAGGTGCCTTGGGCTTTCATCTGTGCCAGGGACGCGATCCGTTTAGTACAGCGACTGCCCAGAACACTGGCGTCTCTCGTCTCATCTGGACATCTTTTATGGCTTGGTCGCTGTTTCTGTAAAGAATAGCCCTGGGGAGATTCTGTAATGTGGCCCGAGAGGTGTCCTTAGCTGACCTCCCTCATTGAGACTAGACAGACTTTCCCCTTCTTCTTTTTGATCTTTTGAACAACCTTCTGACATTCCCTTTCTCTTCCTGGAAAGCAGAAGCCCTAAACTTTGCCCGGCTATCAGTTAGTGTATTCTGCTCTTCTCCTGGGGTTATTAGGCCCCTGAACAGAGGGGCCACCTGGGACCACCTCTCACCTTCATTTCTGCCTGGCAGAGAGGCTGTTTTAAGTGCTAACAGCCCCTGGGCTCTTTTGCAAGCTGCACGGGGCAGAGCTTTCTGGGCTGGCTGCCTGGGCTGCTGTTCGTGTCCCCCCACTGCCCTCCATCCCTGCCCTCTTTGCCTTTTCTCTAGCAGGGCCCCTTTGTGTGCCACAAGGTGGGGCACCAGGTGCTCCAAACCCAGAACATTCTAAGCTTGTCAGCTCCAAGCAGCCTTCCAACAAAACAAGAGGAGCTCTGGACTTTCTACCTCACCCCCTCTCACTCCTGTTCTTTTCTCTTTTCAAGCCCCTGAGAAGGGAGGTGCAAAGTCCATGATCTGTAAGCATAAAGGATTTTTTAAACTAAACAAGAAAACCAATTATTTTTCTAACTGCTTTTACTCCTTCAAATCTTTCACTGTAATGGAGATTTAGAATCCATCACAGTTGGGCTATTATTTCTGTGTAAACAGTGTCATGCCCCATTGCACCAAGCAAACAGTCAATTTTTTCCATTACACTTCAACACGGACAACGAGGGTGCCAAGTCAGTGGTCCCCGAGCAGGTTTCGGTTGATGGGGAGCGCGTGACCATGGTCAGGGGCGAGGAAAGGGTTAAGGCTTGCGGGGTTTGGGCTCTCACCCAGGAGGCACCTCTTCTGCTCCAGAGCTATATTAATCTTCAGGCCCTGGCTGCTGAACCTCCCGTATCCAGAGCAGGAGTTTGGGGGGGAGAGGGAAGAGTTGACAGGATACTAGGGCCAAACGAGAGGCAGGAGCTTAAGGTTTGCTTAAACCCCAGGACCTATCTGCGGTCTCTCTCTTTTTGCAGGCGGCTGTGCTCACGGTTCTGAAGTGCACATCAGAAGTGCACAGGGCCCCTGGGTCCTGTCCAGTGCCCCCTTGCATCTCTTTGCTCAGGCAACACTGACCCTCTTGCATCATGCCCTCTGCCCTGAACAGTTTTCCTACCTCTCTGCTTCCTCTGGCATCATGCCTTTTCATCCTTTATGACCCAGCTTTGGTGCTGCTTTCCTGAGGAAGCCTTCCTCACCCCCAAGGTGGGGTGTGTGCCTGTCTCATGCTGCCCAGGGGTGCCCTCTCTGCTAGCATGCGCTACTCTGTATTGTAATCCCTGGTCCATCTTCACCAGTAACCCTTAAGCACCTTGAGGGCAGCCAGTGTCTCCTCATGTCCTTCATATCCCCAGTACCTGGCACAGCTCTTGGCAGGGGGTACCTTCCTGTTAGTGAATGGCAGTGGAATGGATAAATGAGGCCCCAAGCCAGGATAGTTGAGTGGGCAAGGGAATACCTGACTGCATGCCCCGGGGCGGCATCAGCTCTGCTGTCTGCAGCAAGGTGGAGACGGCCGTGTGTCTGGCTGCCTGCAGCTCCTCTAAGTGAACAGGCCACAGAGTAACATGGTGAAGAACATGGACACTAGAGCCAGACTGCCTGGGTTCAAATCCCAGTCCCATCACTGCGACATGGGCGAGTCAGTTAAGCTCTCTGTGCCTTCCTTTTCTCATCTGCAAGATGGGGTTACTAATAGTGCCTACCTCATAGGCTGTTGTGAAGATAAATGAGTTAATACAGTGCCTGTGCAGAGCGACCACCATAAAAGCAATGGCTCTTGTTGCTCCTTTCATGGCCCTTCTGCTCCATCGGCTCTGTCTGAGCTTGCTTGGAGCAGAGGTTGGTGTCCTCACATGGGATGTGTGTGAGTGCAGTACTGACTGCACAAGTGGCCCTCTGGGTGGTGGCTACCCCTTTGGGCAGGTTGCCCCAGATCCCAGCATCTGCTCCCTCACTTAGGCCACTTACCTGACCTCTGTCCCTGCCTTCTTGAATCAGGCCAGCTCTGCTAATAGAGTCAGCCGGGCAATCTGAGGCATTTACAGGGCACCTTCTGTGTACAAAGGAGCCCTGGCGGTGTAGTGGTTAAAGCAATCGACTACAAACAGAAAGGTCAGCAGTTGGAAACCACCAGTGGTTCTGTGGGAGAAAGATGTAGCAGTCTGCTTCCATAGAGATTTACAGCCTTGGAAACCCTACGTGGTTGCTATGAGTTGGAATCGATTTGACGGCAGTGGGTTTTGGTGGGTTTTGTATACAAGTGCTGTGCTCAGAGATGAGCTGTTTGTCATAAATGCCTTAAAGAGCACAGTTGATCTGCTTCTAATCCCGTGAGGTAGATGGCATTCTTCTTGTTGTTTTTACCAGATGAAGAAAATTGAGCCAGGGAGCAGCTCAAGGCATGCAGCCGAGGGAGGCATTGCAGCTGTGACCCCCCCACCCCCTACCCCCCACCCCAACCTGATCTGTTGCTGAGCACTTTGCTTATCGAGTCCAGACTGACAAATACCCTCTCAGCCCTGGACTATGAAGAAGGCTGCAAGGTCTGCTTGTGCCCGGAGCACCAGCTTCCTGAAAAAGCCCTCAGTGTCTGGCCAAGAGGAGAGGGGAAATGTCCTGAACCTTTCTCTCTCGGGACCTCGGAGGCCTCCTGTTGCAGGGGCTTGTCCACCAGACCTTGAGGAGAGGCAAGGGGGACAGGAACAGGCGAGCTGAAATGCAGCTTCCCTCATTTTAGGGGCATGCCCTCATTGACAGAGGGTTTGTGTGCCCAGGAGAGCTAGGTTGTTGTTGTTAGGTGCCATCAAGTCGGTTCCGACTCATAGTGACCCTGTGTACAACAGAATGAAACACTGCCTGGTCCTGAGCCACCCTCACAATCATTGTTATGTTTAAGCCCATGTTTAAGCCACTGTGTCAATCCATCTCATTGAGGGTCTTCTTCTTTTTCGCTGACCCTCTACTTTACTAAGCATGATGCTCTTCTCCAGGGACTGATCCCTCTTGACAACATGTCTAAAGTATGTAAGACGTAGTCTCACTATCCTTGCTTCTAAGGAGCATTCTGGTTGTACTTCTTCCAAGACAGATTTGTTCGCTCTTTTGGCAGCCCATGGTATATTCAGTATTCTTCTCCAACACCATAATTCAAAAGCGTCAGTTTTTCTTCAGTCTTCCTTATTCATTGTCCAGCTTTCACATGCAGAGGAGGCGATTGAAAACACCATGGCTTGGGTCAGGCGCACCTTAGTGTTCGAGGTGACATCTTTGCTTTTCGACGCTTTAAAGAGGTCCTTTGCAGCAGATTTGCCCAGTGCAATGTGTCTTTTCATTTCTTGACTGCTGCTTCCATGGGTGTTGATTGTGGATCCAAGTAAAATGAAATCCTTGACAACTTCAATCTTTTCTCCGTTTATCATGATGTTGCTCATTGGTCCAGTTGTGAGGATTTTTGTTTTCTTTATGTTGAGGTGTAATCCATACTGAAGGCTGTTGTCTTTGATCTTCTTTAGTAAGTGCTTCAAGTCCTCTTCACTTTCAGCAAGCAAGGTTGTGTTATCTGTATAACGCAGGTTGTTAGTCTTCCTCCAATCCTGATGCCCCGTTCTTCTTCATATAGTCCAGCTTCTTGGATTATTTGCTCAGCATACAGATCGAATAGGTATGGTGAAAGGTTACACCCTGACGCACACCTTTCCTGACTTTAAACCATGCAGCAACCCCTTGTTCTGTAGGGGATACTGGGTATCCGGGTAGGTTTTGTGATAATTTAGGCAAGGCATCACACTGCTTCTTATTCTCACCTGCGAGTGTCCCATGCTTTAAGCAAGGTTGAGAGCTGAAATGATGAATTCCTATTAAAGACAAACTAGGGGGGGATTATCATCTCAACAAAAGGATTCTTTTAAAATATGCCCCAAAACCAAAAACCCACTGTCGTCAAGTCGATTCCAACTCATAGCGACCCTATAGAACAGAGTAGAACTGCCCCATAGAGTTTCCAGGAAGCGCCTGGTGGATTCGAACTGCCCACCTTTTGGTTAGCAGCTGTAGCACTTTAGCACTTAACCACTACGCCACCAGGGTTTCCCAAAATATGCCCAGGTGAACTCAAAATAAGATTTGGTTTACATGCAGCCTGGCAGGAGCACCTGTCTTCTTTCCAGGGACTGGCTGCTTTGCGATGGAGTTAGGGGGGGTGTAGTGAGTTCACTGTGCTTGCTTTCATAATAGCTATTCCAAGGGAGTAGCCCTATGGATCCCGCTGGGGTCCCCAAACAAATAACCCAGATGTAATAGGCGAAGGGAGGCCCTCGGTGGTGCAAACGATTTAGCACTCAGCTGCTAACTGAAAGGTTGGTGCTTGAAACCCACTCAGAGATGCCTCGGAAGGAAGGCCTGGCATCTGCTTCTGAAAGGTCACAACCTCGAAAACCCCATGGAGCACGGTTCTGCTCTGCACCCATGGGGTCATCATGAGTGGAATTGCCTTGACAGCAGCTGGTTTGGTTTCAGCAGGCAGAAGGTAAGAGATGCCTCTGGCCCTTACTGAGGCGATGGGAAGGGGGCCACTGTGCCAGAGGCTGGAGCCGGCCATACCTGGGGTTGAATCCTGGCTGTGCCAGTTACTAGCCCTGTGACCTTGAGTAAGTCCCTCAGCCTTTCTGAACTTCACTCTGTTTATCTGTAAAAAGGGAAATAATAAGCGTATTTTCATTGGGTCGTTATCGTGAGGTTGAAATGAGGCAGTGCATGGGAAGTGCTTAACGTGATCCGTGGTACACAGTAAACAGTATATGGGGGCTTTCGTCTTCTGGTTGTCTGCCCCATCCCAGAGCACTGCCTGGCACCTTGCAGGGCTCTTGCTTTCATGGACCCGTTTCCCTCTCACACAGGCACAGTCCACGACTGAGTTTTCCCATCAAGCTGCTTTTCTTTAAATGCCCTTTGAAGCTAACCAGCACATTACATTCCCTTCTCAGAGGCTGGGGGCTGCCTGTCTGGGAATTCGCCCTGTGTATTTTGTCTGCAATGCATAATATATATATATGCGTGTATGAGTATGTGTGCGTAGCCTCCCCCCTCCCCTGACGGATGTATATATAACTCATTCCCCAAAGAGAGATTTATTTCAAGGCACAAATACTTCTGGTTAGCTTCTGTGTGGATCCAGTCCAGCCCCAAACGGTTGCCATGAGTAGAATTCATTGACGGCAAAAGGAAATGAAAACAAACATTCCCTGACATGGGGCATTTCCGTTGGGGGTGGAGCGGGGCGGGGGGGGGGGGCTCTGAGAATTCTCCTCCTCTATTAAAATACCCACCAGATTGGACAGAGGAACTTGGCAGCCACAGTATGAATACTTTAATCATTTATTTGGGGAGAGTAGGGGCAGAAGCCATGCACTGGCCTTTTTTTTTCAGAACCTTCCTTTCTCCATTAAGGTAGAGCAGGAGGAGGCTGGTTGAGAATGAAGGGTGGCTGGGGGCCCGTGGAATCCAGCTACTACTCCACCAGTTTGGGCTGGTGCCTGGGGTAGCGAGGGGTACGGGCTTTCTCCCCTGCCTCCCTGGAAGCAGCTCTTTATACAAGGTGGGGTGTTGGCAGCTCTGAAAGCTAGCATTTCTGAGATGGTCTGAAGCCTTCCACTTAGCCCCAGCAGACAGAACGTGAATGTGGTTTTGATCACAACCAGCTGATGGGGGCTGACCCAGACTTATTATGATTTGTCTGGTTTTTGGTTTTTTTTTTTTTTTTTCCTTTCCCTTCTTCTTGTGGGAAGGTGTTTCTGTTATGAATGAAGTTGCTTCAAGGAACAAGAGTTGAGGATGGAGGCAGATGATGAGATACAGAGGTTCTCACACAAAGTTGGGGTTATTTGCTCATCTGTAGCAACCAGGGCAACAGTCCCCGCCCCCGTCCCCACGACCAAAAAAAAAACGAGCCAGCAATAGTGTTCTCTGAGGTCCCTGGTTACTCGTAATAGCACTTGGTTTACTGGTGTTAGACATGTTCATTATTCAACATCTCATTTAATCTTTCTGTGGGGTAGGTATAATTATCCCCATTATACATATCTGAAAGCAAAGGCTCATGGAAGTCAAGTATCCTGCTCAGAGTGACAAAGCTTGTAAGTGGCAGAGCTGTTGAACTCTGTCAGGTCAGCCTCTGAACCTGGGTTTCTTACCCTTGACACTATTGACCTTTGGGCTGGGTAATTCTTTGTGGTGGGAGGTGGCCTGTGTGTTGTAGGGTGTTTAGCAGCATTCCTGGTCTTCACCCACTAGATGCCAGTAGCAGTCTTGCCTCCCCCATTGTCATAAAAAATGTCTGCAGCCATGCCGGAGTCCCCTGGGAAGCAAAATTGCCCCTCGTTGAGAAGCACTATTCTGAACCCACGTTCTTTCTTCTACCCAATGCCTTGTTGCTCTTTGTGAGAATATGACTCATACAAGTGCGAGCAATGGACATCCGAGGTGCCTGATCCAAATTTGCCTAAGCGTATTCAACAAATACACAATCACCACTTACTGAGCATCTACTGTGTGCAATACAGAATATCGTCTGATACAGTGCTGGACGATGAGCCTTCTAGGTTGGAAGAAACTACACAACAACTGCAACAACGGACTCGAACATACCAGTGGTGGCTTTGTTGTTGTACATGGGGTTACCATGAGTCAGAGCCAACTTGATGGCAACTGACAACTGTGTGCAAGGCACTTAGAGGTCCAGTTGAGTGGAACACTCACAGTCTTCTCGGGTAACATAATCTTTGTCCTTGGGTGGGTGGGTAGTGAGGACGGCAGGTGAGTGCTGGAAGGTGCCCCACAGGCCCATGCATGAAGACAGGAATGGAAAGAACAAAACTCGTGGGACGTCTATGGGACTTCCAGTCCTTCCTCATCAGCCCCGGATAGGCAATATATTGTTGCCTAAAATAAACTGCTTTATCTGGAAACCCTGATGGCATAGTGGTTAAGTGCTACGGCTGCTAACCAAAAGGTCGGCAGTTCGAATCTACCAGGTGCTCCTTGAAAACTATGGGGCAGTTCTACTCTGTCCTGTAGGGTTGTTATGGGTCAGAATCAACTCGATGGCAATGGGTTTGGTTTTTGGTTTGCTTTATCTGAGAACCTGCATGCATTTCTCATTTCTGAAAAACCCAAAGACTTTTTTTCTTTTTTTTGGTAATCTCTCACTCTTTTAGAAATTTGCCTTTAAAGCAAACATACCAGGAAAAAGCTCCTGGGCCTTCGCTCTTGTAGTTTCAATTAATTGGTGTCCAAAGTGTCTGTTAGTGCCACCCCTAACCCCATATCTCAGGGTATGTCAGACCCCTGGGGAGGCCAGGATTCTGCGGGAGTCATTTCTGAGACAGGAGCCGGTAAGAGTGTGTGTGTGTGTGTGTGTGTGTGTACGTGTGTACACATGCACACAAGAAAAGAACATCAAGTTGTTTGCTTTTCCTTTTTAAAAGCTCCAAGAATGCATTTCAAACTCCTCCTGTCTACCAGTCTCCTCCTCCCCCACTACACCCATCCTTGCTTAAGTCTTAAGACTCAACAACAACAAAGAACAAAGCCCGGGGGAGACCGGCAGTCTCCCCCTCCTGACAGTGTCAGCTGTGAACTGAAGGTCTGAATAGCCTTTAAAATTGTTTTATTGTTGTCAGCGGTTGCAGAATGGTGTGTAATCTTTGTGTTCTGGAGAATCTTTAATTGGCACAAAAGGGCAGTTTAGCAGGCATCTTCTTGTAGGAGGTTTGTCATGCAAACGGTTAGTGCCTGCTACTCACAACAGATAGGGCTCTCCAGGCCGATCTGCATCCTCAGCTTCCTCTGGTTAACAGCTTTGTATGTTTCCTGAGGGCCCCTGAGCTGAGGCAAAGTGAAGATGAGGTTTGCCCATCGCCTGCATCCACACTGCATTCCAATCATTAGGGACCTCCCGGCATTCTCAGGAGCCCTGGTGGTGCAGTGGTTAAGCTCCTGGCAGCTAACTGAAAGGTCGGCGGTCTGAGCTCACCAGAAAGATGTGGAAGTCTGCTTTTGTAAAGATTACAGCCTTGGAAACCCTATAGGGCAGTTCTGCTCTGTCCTATAGGGTTGTTATGAGTCAGAATCGACTCAACGGCAGCGGGTTTGGTTTGTGTGGTTTGGCACCTGCCTATGAGATAGCTGGAGGAGAGACAGGATGGGCCTCTCTTGTAGGTGGAAGCTGGAAGCCTTCAACTGCTGGATTATTTTGTGGTAGTTAAAAGCAGGGGCTCTAGAGTCACCTGCTTGGATTCAAATCCCAAACAAGGGTCATGCTAGCTGCTGAAATAACAAAACCTAAAAATCTCAGTTCATTTAACAGCCCAGTGCAGACGTTCCTGGTTGACTTTTCTTCCACAGTGGTTGAGGGATCCAGGCTCCTTCCATCTTACAGCTGTGCCATCCACTAGGGCCTCAGAGTTGCTGAGCCTGGGCATGGAATTAAATACTTTGGATGTATTAGATCATCCTCACAAGGAAGTCCCTGGGTGGTACAAATGATTAAGTGCTTGGCTGCTAATCGAAAGGTTGGCGGTTCAAACCCACTCAGAAGTGCCTCGGAAGACAGGCCTGGCGATCTGCTTCTGAAAGTTCACAGCCATGAAAATACTGTGGATCATAGTTCTACTCTGCACACATGGGGTTGCTGTGAGTCAGAATCGACTCGATGGCAACTAACAACAACAATGTCATCCTCACAATAGCTCGTAGAAGATGTTCTCATTTTACAGGTGATAAACCTGAGGCCCACAGAGGTTAAGTCATTTATCTGAGGTCACTTGGGGGGCATCATAGATGTGCTAGAGCCAAGTAAGGAAAAATCTGACTCCCACACCCCACTGAGGTAACCCTGTTTCAGTGGTTATCTGCTCTCACACTACACCCCATTTAAAACGTGAAAAACAAGGATCTCCCCGCCCCGCCCCTCCCAGTCTCATCCCTGTGTGGCAAGCTATCACGTGGCTCTTGACTGGGTTTAGCAGGTCTTTGGTATGGAGGCTTTGATCAAAGTGGGGGCAGAGGAATAACCACCAAAACCTAGGCTCCTGAAAAGAATTCAAGACAATCCCCAGGTTCTGATGCATAGGCCTGCCCACATGACCTCCAGAGAGAGAGAGAGTGTGTGTGTGTGTGTGTGTTTGGGGGTGGGAAGCGGAGAGCTGTTTATTTGAACTCTGGAGACATAAACACAGCATGGGAGCCCACGGAGGAGTTTCTCTTGACAAGCTGGGCTTCCTCCTGACACACAGACTGCTAATGGATTCAGTCTGGCACGGAAAGCCAGGCTGCTCCAAACGCTTGACACGGCTGATCAGAAATGGGTTTCCTTTTGACACCATGCACTACTTCGGAGATGGCCTTGCTCAAACAACACCGAAGGAGCTAAGCCGAAGCCCATCCCCAGGCATTTCCCAGGACTCTCTCCCTAACCATCCCTTCTTCTTCTCCTTCCAGCAAGATGGCATCTGCAGGGAAAATGGGCATGGGGCCCACCAACCCCTCCTGTGCTGATGTAAACCCACCCAGCCAGGGAGGGCCGCAAGAGGAGGCCTACTTAGTGTGCTCACAAGAAGAAACCAACCCATTGCTGTCGAGTCGATTCCAACTCATAGCAGCCCTATAGAACGGAGTAGAACTGCCCCATAGGGTTTCTGAGGCTGTAAATCTTTATGGAAGTAAACAGACTGCCACATCTTTCTCCCATGGAGCAGCTGGTGGGTTTGAACCACTGACCTTTTGGTTAGCAGCCAAGCGCTTAACCACTGCCCCACCAGGACTTACGTTCTCGAAAGTGGGGAAGTAAAAGGAACTTTTGTCTGGGACAAACAGCCCCTGTAGACTTTAGGGGCAGTAGAAAGAAGGCTTCTCTCCTTAAATGTTGGAGACTTAGCGTCCCTGTGCCTCCCAGTTAATTCCTGGCAGAAAGGTTGAAAAAGGGCAGTGATCGTAAGTGGGAGGCACAAGCAATCTGTGCTCGACTACTAACCTAAAAGTTGGTGGTTCGAACCTACCCAGTGGCTCCACAGAAGAAAGACCTAGTGATCTGCCTCTATAAAGATTACAGCCAAGAAAACCCCATGGAGCAGTTCTGCGCCGAAACACCTGAGGTTGCCATAAGTTGGAATCGACTCCATGGCAAGGAGTTTTGGTATTTTTTTTTATTTATTTGGAAGCAAGAGACTCTCAAGGCCCTGGTTTAGTTCATTTGACAACTTTCCCTAGAACAGCCTGGAGCAGAGGATTCTCGGCTGTTCTCCATCTCTTCCTTCCCAGGATGCTGGCTGCAACTTGGGGGGTAGGTTTAGTTGTAGAGACACAGGGCCCAGACCTGCTGCCCAGCCTGGTTTCATGAGGACTCGCCCACCCAGAGAGGCTTTTAGGAGCATCTCGTCGCTGATACGCAGCCTCCTAGCAGGGCAGGGTCTGTACTGGGGCACCTTGGTGAGGAACCACTTGCTGCAGGCCAGCAGCCAGCAGAGGGTCTGTCCAGGTGGCCATCTTTTGAGCTCTGGGAAGTCTCTGCTAAAGAGAAGGAGCTATTGTCAGAATCAGCAGGTCAAGGTAAAGGGGGCCTAATGGCCCCACGATTCTAAACTCCACACTGCCCCCTTGGCTCTTAAGCACGTGCTTCAAGATAGTTTCCAAGTACAAAAACACAGGTTCGGCCTCTGACAGAGAAGCCTTTATTTGCTACTTGATACTTGTGTTTGTTTCAAATTACAGGACTTGAAGCCTTTAGAATGCGTTGCCAAATACTTGAGCTCATTTTCTCAAGAAAAGGCCACGGGCTCTGAAGCACGCATGATAATACCATCTGCCCCCCAAACCAAGTGAGATACGCAGATCACCACTGACGTCATCTTTCTGTTACATTCGAGGCCAGCACTGTGTCATTGGGTTTCTGATTTCTCGTGTTACTGAGTCAGAGATGTGAGGAAGGCCACTGTGTGGCCCCACACTGCCCTGGAGTAGAACAGAGTGATCCTGTACTGGGTTCTAGGGGGCAACAGCCTTGCCTTGGTTTTGACTTTGAGCAGGAGGCCAACCCATTCGTTGTGCCGTTCCCTCTTCCCATCGCTGAAATACGGATTTCTTCTCTGTAGAAAACAGACTCAAGTGCTGAATCCTTTGAGAGAGTAGCTCCTCGATCTCTTTGTTTCTGCATTTGTCCATTCATTCATTCCAGTATTTACTGAGTGCCTGCTATGTGCCAATGCCCTTCAAGACTCCGGAGTGTGTCACTAAACAGACAACACCCCAGCCCTCATAGGGCTTACATTCTGGCTAAGGAGGACCAGCCAAACAAGGAGAAGAAAATGTGTGGCTGATGGGGTAAGGGATATAGAAAAAAATGCCAAAGGAAAGGGGCGGAAGTGCCTTCAGAGAGGGACTGCGGACCCTGTGGGGTGACCTGGGAGTCTTGAGTGGCTGGGAGGACAGATGGAAAAGGCACTCTGAAATTAGCCGTGTGGTCTCAAGGCGTTTAGTGGGGGTGGGGCTTCGAGTGCTGGAGCCCTCCTCGCCCCTGGGTTGTGGATATGGAGGCGGGGAAAGGATGGTTTTATCTGGAGCACAAGTTCCTTTAGGGCCCCCAAACCCTGGCCTTCTGGTCCTGACCCTTCTTCTCTGGACTCAGCAATTCTGATTATATTGTCTTTTCCAGAATGGGTTTTGTTTTCTCAGCCCTGCTTTGGGTAAAACCACACAAATGCTCCATCTTTACATTTAAGGTTTAATCCCAAACAGTTTTATTTATTAACTATGGGTAATTCCACACTTCCTTTGAAAGAGGTGAAAGAGGCAGGAAGGACAAGTCAGCACTAGCAGGATTAGAAACTTTGGTTCTCAAGGAAAGGAAAAGCGGTGGTGAAAGACTCAGGCACCCCTGCGCTAATTAAGCCACTGAACCTAAGGCTCTTGTTTTTTCTTTGTGGTGGGGTGTTACTGGATTAGCAAGGTCCTCCCATCCTGCATCGAAGCTTCCATTACTGAATCCTACTTTATGCCAGGCAGGCACCTTCCTGGCCTTTTACATACATGATCCATTTGAGCCTCTTTGATAGCTCTGAGGTATGGGAATCTGAGTTTTTTATCCTTGGGGAAACTGAGGCATACAGAAGTCAAGTAACGTGCTTAAGGTCCTGCCAGTATTCAAACTCAGGTCTGAACGACTGCAGTTTCGAAAGCCCTTTCCTTTAACGCTGTTGTGTGCTATCAAGTCGATTTTGACTCATAGTGACCCTGTATGACAGAGTAGATCTGCTTCAGAGGGTCTTCTAGGCTGTAATCTTTACAGAGGATCCCTGGTGGTATTGGCTGCTAACTGAAAGGTCAGTGGTTCCAACCCACCAGCCACTCTGGAAGAAAGTTGTGGCAGCCTGCTTCCATAAGATTATAGCCTTGGAAACCCTATGGGGCAGTTCTACTTGATGTAGGGTTCTTTGAGTCAGAATCAACTCAACAGCAATGGGTTTGGGTTTTTTGTTGTTAATCTTTGCAGGAGTAGATCTCCAGGTCTTTTCTTCTATGGAGCGGCTGGTGAATTCAAACCGCCGACCTTTTGGTTAGCATCCGAGTGCTTAACTATTGTGCCACCAGGAATCTTTGCATTTCACACTACCCTACATCAGGTAGCATGGCCTGTACAAGTGAGATGGTTGTTGTTAACTGCTGTCGAGTAGGCTCCCGACTCAAGGCAACCCCACATGTTACAGAGTAGAACCACTCCAAAGGGTTTCTTTGGCTGTAATCTTTACAGAAGCAGATTGCCAGGTCTGTCTTCTGAAGAGCCTCTGCATGGGTCCAACCGCCAACCTTTAGGTCAGCAGCCAGTCGCAAACTGTTTTTGCCACCCAGGGTCCTACAAATTAGGTTAGCCTACAGCAACTCACTAAGTTTCTGTCACCAGGAGAAAGAGCTGTTTCCACTATCAGCCTGGCATGGTATGGTTAACATAAGACATAGAGTTCAGGCTAGCATCAGTCAGTGTAACCATTAACAACAAACAAACAAAAAAAAGAAATAAATGAAAAAAAAAAAAAAAAAAGCAGAAACAGTAAAAAGAAAAACAAAACAAAATAAAAAGCCCTTGTAACCTCTTTAATATTCCTTCAACCAGTAAACAGGATTGGTATTGACATTTGCTGAGGTGTAGGCTCCAGCCGGCAGCACGAGAGTTCTGAATCCAGAGAAGAGATTTCTTGTCACCTTCATCAGAGTATCTGCCTTAATCTAAGCCCTTGAGTAATATATTCAGAATTGTGAGATTGGATCACGTGAGCAGGACTTAGCAGGCCTACCTCTGCCTGTGCTTGGCTAGGTTTCAGTCCTCAGCTGCAGAGATGGTGCACTATAAATAGACGAGGGCAAGAGATTTAGCACAAAAAATCCTGTGTTCTCAGAACTGCTACATTCTCCCTTTGGGGCCAAGCTGCCCCAGTCCTGGGGCCATGAAGTGTGCATGAGTAACTTGCATGAGGTTACTTTACACCCCAGCCCACACCCCAGTCACAGAATATCGATTTCTTCATAGTAGGTGAATGTCTACGGGGGAGGTGACTTTGGCCCTAAATGTGCTGGAGACCAGTTTCAGGATTTCTTCCTTAGCGTTATTGGAAGAGAAAGGGGTGAGCCTGTCTTGCCAGTAACCCTTAGGCTTTGTAGGCTGGAGATGACATTGATAGGGAAACTGGTGGCATTTCAGGATGTCAGCGACTCACTCTAAGGGGTGGGTAAGTACATAAGACCCTGGAGGATGGAGACCCATTTTCTCTGGGTTTACCATAATTATGCATATCTGCAGGGCTCTCCCCAAGGCTGGTAAGCATCCAGGATAAAGGCAACCTGGGTTCTAAGTGACAAGGTGTTGAAGTCTGCATTTCCGTGTAGTTAATAGTTGCTTCCCGGCTTGATTTCCTTGAGGAGACTGCAGAGCAGCAGCTGGCAGGTAGTGCATTTCCAAAGGCTGTGTCCTTTCTGCTGAAAAGCACAGAACCAAAATATTCCACCCAAATAAATAAGTCAGCAAAGAAGTCTGCTTTCATTGTATTGTCTTCATAAATATCCTTTACATTGAGGCTGAGTGACAACATGTCTTTTTACCACCAAAACGGGGGGTCAGTGATGATATTGAAAGAGTCTTTGAAATACCACAACTGTCATCGAAACTATACTTTGCTCCTTTTTTTTTTTTTTTTCCTTCTTCTCTTTTGCTAGTAACTAGGTCTCTTTAGGGAATTTTTAAAGTGACAATTGGTAGATCGGAGCTGGTGATATTTCTTCCACATAGTGCTTCTGAATGCCACTCAGCTCTGCCTCTGTTGGTTCCAAATATCCCCAGGAAGCAAAGCATTTCATTTGCAAATGTAAAGCTTATGGGAGGCCATTTATTCCCTAACTTTTTACCCCTTTGCATAAGGGGCAAGGAGAAGACAGCAACGGTAGGACTTCGCCTCAAGGGGACATAACTGCCGTCAGAATCAATCTCTGCCTATCAGCCTGAGTCCAGAGTTACATATGCTTATTAGGTTCTCAAATGTTATTCAGCTTGATTGCAGCTTTTTATACAGAGGAGTTAAGACACGGGCAGGAACGATAATAGAACTATAAATCGCAAGACAGGTTCTTATGAAATCAGTAAATTATTCATTTAACAGTTTGCTCCTTGTTGATTTCATGTTGCTATGGCACCTCAGGATGGAGGCAAGTGGGTCATCAGGCCCAAGCAGGGGCCTTACCCAGATGCACAAATCCTGGTGGAAGGTAGATAACGTATTGCATACAACCTTCAGCCACATGATAAATTGCCTCTTTATCTGGCAAATTCCGAGGAGATCTACGAGAGAGAACTGAAAGAGATATCTCACAGTGGCTAACATTTCTTGGAAGAGGCCCAACGTCTCAGGGTTTGAGTCAGAATCTGTTTAAGAACGCACTAAGAATGCATTGTCTTGGAGTGACTCGCCTGTGTGCCGAGACGTTGAAAACACCGTGGGCTCACAGTTGCTTTGGCATCCACGCTACAGTACATGCCTGACTTCATTTATTATTTTGATGGGCAAAGAAAACTGCCTGCTGACTGTCACGCTCCTTCCCAAGTCCTTCCCTGTACTACTTTTGTAGTCTTCCTCTCCCCATTTACAGTTTGGTTTCTTGCTGCTTGTTCAATTATTGTGCTCATGAGAGAGAAGGCGATGGCCAACCATGTCACCTGTGTTTGATGGAGTTGAAGGGAGTTTGGGTGCAAGGGGAGTTGGGAAACTCACTGCTGGTGTTGGCTGTGACATTGGTGGCTGGGTAACCTTGGACAAGTCCTTTTATCCCTAGAGTCTTAGCATTTGCCTCTGAAGCATGGGGACAGGGAGGGTTGGGCTGGATGATTTGGGTCCTCCCATGTCTAATATCCCAAGACTCTGTGCCCCTAACTTGCGTTGAGTCCCAGTTTGCAGACAGCAGTGCTGTGCCCAGTACCTCTGAAGGCCAGCTGGGTGTGCCTGCATTGAGAAAGTTAGAGCCAGGCCCCCCATGCATTGGACTATGTGGACATTGGTGTGAGTATGACTGTTAAGGATTTAGCAGTTCGTTCTGACAGCTTGATAGATGGAATAGTTTTACATGGCGTCCACGTAGGAACTGACTAAAAAGGAAGTGTTTTCTAAGGGAGTCCAGTTTTGTGTGGATGTTAGAGTATTTTTTTTTTTTCTCAATCAAATTTTAAACCTTTGCTCTGAAAGGACAGTAACAATACCTAAGCCAGTGTCATTTTATATTTGATTCTCTTGCCCTTAACATCTCTTACATTCTGCTCTTGGCTTCTGTGACCTAATATAATCATGATAATAAATGTTAATATTATTATTATGAAGTAGATACTATTATCGCTTTCTTATGTGTCTGGGTCTAGTCAGGGGACAGAAAACACACCAGTTATTTGTATACTAAACCACCTCAAACCCATTGCCATTGAGTTGTTTCCAGCTCATAGCAACCCTATAGGACAGAGTAGAACTGCCCCATAGGATTTCCAAGACTGTAATCTTTACAGAAGCAGATCGCCAGGTCTTTCTCCGGTAGAGCAGCTGGTGGATTCGAATCGCCAGCCTTTCGGTTAGCAGCTCAGTGCTTATCCACTGCGCCATCAGGGCTCCTGGTACAAAAAACAAAAAACTCGTTGATGTCGAATCGATTCCAACTCATAATGACAGAGAAGAGCTGCCCCACAGGGCTTCCAAGGAGTAGCTCGTGGATTCCAACTGCTGACCTTTTGGTTAGCAGCCATAGCGCTTACCCACTGTGCCACCAGGGCTCCTTTATTTGTACAAGGTGAATTGTTAATGGGATATCAAGTTAAAAGGTAAAAAGAAAATACTAAGGCATTGGTTCCCAAACATTAAGGTGCACCAGAATCGCCTGCAGGACCTCTTAAGACACAGAGTGTTGGGCCCACCTCCAGAGCTGCTCATTCAGAAGGTCTGGGGTGGGACCTGAGAATTTGCACTTCTAACAAGCTCCCAAGTGATGCTGATGCTGCAGGGGCCACACTTCGGAACCACTGCTCTAAGATACCTTAGAGGTAGCATCTACAGGAAGCAGCCACCACCCAAGGGCTGAAGAGGTTGAAATTACTGAAAACATAGGTGCTTGCAGAAGGAAGGACCTTAGTCCTCCAAGGTGGGGATATCCACCATTGGTGCTGGTATCTTTTGATAGGGGAGCACCATGTTGCTGAATCTGCAAGTGTTGGGAGAAACTGCAAACTGGATTCAGCTGCCACTATGGGAAGAAACTGCTGTCCCCAGGATGAAGCAGCAGTATTGGGGTGATGTTGAGAGAAACCCCCAGGAAGCAGACAGGAAGGAGCAAGTCCTTTCTTCCTCCTCCAACCTTAGTGCCTCCTGTTGCGCCCCCTATTGGCAGACCCTAACAGAAGCCGCTGACAAGCCAACATGTATGTGGTTTGCAGGGTCCCACCTTCCGATAAAAAACTGAGCATTAGAAGGGTGGATTTGAAGCTGAGACGTGTTACAGATAGGGAAACCGAGGCCCAGAGACATTAACAAACTTTCTCAAGGCCTCCCAGCTAGTAAGTAGCAGAGCTGGGATTTGAACCTAGGCTGTCTGACTCCAGAGCCCTTAACCCCTACACTAGTCTGCCTTTCAGGAGGCTGGTCTTTCTAGCTCTCCACTTTCCCTTCTGACTGCTCTTTGCTTCTGTCGGTGGCTCCTTCTCTTTCCCTCCCCGTGAACGTCCAGCATCACCGTTATGTGAATAGGTTCACATCTTGTACTTCTACCCTTGACTACTTTTTGGGACATCACACTTGGAAGTCCAGTGATCTGCTGTATGTTTCCTCTGGAATGCCCCACAGAAATGTCAAACTAAATATTTCTTCTTCTTTTACAAAAAAATTAATAAAACAAAGAGTCTTAATGCATGTCCCTTGGGAATCCTGGAGCTGCTCTAGGAATAAAAGGCCTATGGTCAAATCATTCTGGGAAAGGTTGGGTAAATAGGCCTCCCTCTTTGCAGACCTTCTCAGAGCTTTTAATATGCTGATGATGAACTTTGTGAATCTGTAGCTGCATGCCGAGTCCCCCAAATGAGTTGAATTTGACCACAACGAGTACTTGATGGGTGGGACCAGCAGTCCTCCGGACATGCTTTTAGACAGATTGCCACAATGACTACAAGAAGAGGATCAAGGAAACAAGAGCCCAGGCTGAGAAGTGGTGATGGCTCTCCTCCTTTGGCCATGGAAGGGTATCACTAGGCAAGGAGGCCATCAGGGGAATTGGAAACAAAGCCTGAAGCCTGTGTGCTGAGCCCACTCCACACTTGAGGCCAGAACTCCTTGTGCCACATTGTTTTGTTAGTTGCTGCTGAATTGACTTCGACTTTGACAAACCCCCGTACAACACAACGAAACCTTGCCTCATCCTGTGCCATCTCACGATTGTTGGTCTGCTCGAGTCCATTGTTGTGACCACTGGGTATTTTGATTGCCTTTTTACCTAGAAAGAGCCCTGGTGGCACAGTGGTTAAGCACTAGGCTGCTAACCAAAAGGGTGGCACTCTGTGGGAGAAAGATGTGGAGGTGTGCTTTGTAAAGATTACAGCCGTGGAAACCCTACGAGGCAGTTCTACTAAATCTTACAGTGTCGCTAATGAGTCAGAATTGACTCAATAGCATAGGGGGGCTCATCTTCCAGCACTATGTCAGACAGCATTCTGTTGTGATCTATAGGGTTTTCACTGGTTAATTTTTGGAAGTAGATCAACAGGCCTTTCTTTCAAGTCAGTCAGTTTGGAAGTCCCACTGAAACCTGTCTACCACAGGTGACCCTGCTGGTGTGTGAAATACTGGCGGCATAGCTTCCGGCACCGTAGGAACACGTAAGCTACCAAGTACAGCAAACTGACAGACAGGTGGTGGCTTGTGTCATATGAACTCATGCAATTCAGCTTCCTTGGTCACAGCTCTGGAAGGCCTTTGGGGGTCTGTTTCCTAGACCAGACTCATTCACTCAATCACCTCCCCAGGATGCAATAAGAGCTTCTGCTGCTTCTGAAATGGGTTTTCTCTGCTCATGCAAATTACTTTCTGACTTTGAACACCCATATGGGTGGGAACAGTGTTCTGAGTGCCCAGTTGGTGAAGAAACATCAGAGCAATTTCTTTCCTCCTGGTAAAACGCAGGCAATACCCTTTCTCTAATCAACAGGTTCACCCGCATTTGTCTGAGAACCAGAAATGAATTTATAAAGGACTCTCCTAGCCTCGTGGAATTAGAGCAGAGATATTGCTTTCTTTTCACTTCAGTTAATCCAAATGAGCTGAGTCTCCTTTCTAGCGGGAAGGGCAAAACAAAACAAAAACCTAACCCAGCAAAAACAAGGCTTTCTTACTGCAGAAATAGAGCTCTGAAAATAGTTTGGATCATTGGAATCACGAAAGAAATGGTGTTTATGTAACCTCTCTCTTGCGGAGAACTTGAAAGTGATTTCCTCGCATTATATGGAAATAATATATGCAATTTATATCACCCACTTTTGTCAAATTCATCTTCCACATATGTGCACGTGGAAAGCTTATTTTCTGGTGAATGGTGTTGTCGTATGCCATTGAGTCAATTCTGACTCATGGCATCCCATAGGATGGAGTAGAACAGCCCCGTAGGGTTTCCTAGGCTATAAACTGTATGAGAACAGATCACTAGATTTTCTCTCTTGTGGAGCTGCTGGATGGGCTCGAACTGCCAAGCTTTCATTTAGCAGCGAAGTACTTCACCATGAGCCACCAGATGTCCTCTCTTGTAAATAGGCTTCTTGTTTTTTTTCTGGGTAAGTTGCCTTTTAGGCAATAAATTCCAAGCTCTCTCCTTTCAAAGTTGGGAGGATGTAAGTGGTGGCCTGTCTTGAGTGTAGAGATGGGAATCACTTTGAAAGAGGAGCTTCATGTCTACTACCTAGACTTTCTATTGTCTTCTGATACGTCAGTGTATTGTCCGACGTATTGAGCACTTAGTTTGTCCAGCGCTCCTCCAGGGCAGCAAAGATAAACGAAGCCATGCCCTTGCCTGCAGGGAACTGGGTTTAATGGGTGAGACAGTGACAGATGCAGCAATACAGGGAGAGTACTGGGAGCATGCAGAGTGCATTGGGATTGTAGAAGAGGGAGGTAAATTCAACTGGGTAGAGAGAGGAGGAGCTGGCATTTGAGCTAGACTTGAAGGGTAGGTTGCATCTCAGCAGGCAGAGGGGGCCATGTGGCCAGAGGGGCCCATGTGGGCTTACGAGGGGCTGGATCACAGGGTGTGTGAGGAGGTGTGTGAGAAGAACAGATGGTGCTCTGTGGTGCCAGCTCATGAGACAGCAAAGCCAGTTAGTGCTGGGCTTCAAATGACAAGGTGTTCCAAGCAGGTGAGGGGCAAAACCTGGGCATCACCCCCATGTCTTCCTTTCTTCTGTTTTCCCACATCTGTGGTACCTTAAAAAAGCCTTCTGTTGCACCTTAAAAATGTTGCTTGCGTTGTTGCCTCTCTTCATCTGTTCGGCCCTTGACCCTTGTTCCCTCCTCACTTACCTATGATTCCTTGAGCACTGAAACTTCTCCTGACCTTCAGCTTCGGCCTCCTATGATCTGTCCTTCACACGCTGAGGAGGGATGATTCTAGAAGGCTGCTCTGGCCACATCATTCCCCTGCTCGACACCCTTCAGCAGCCCTCATCACTTCCCCACCCAGCAAAGCCTAAGTTCCTCACGCAGCAGATGATGCTGTTCAAGGTGTGCGCTCCTCCCTCTCCCAGACCCCATGGTCGGCGTTCGCCGCACCACGCCGGGTGCCATGTGCACTCTCTCTCCTGTGGCTCCTTCACCGTGCTGTGTCCTCTCCTTCAAACTCTTTCCCTTCCATTTTCTTTGGTGCCGCCAAGCTTATTTTTTTAAAAAATATTTTACTGTGCTTTTGTTTGGTGGTTGGTGAAAGTTTACACAGGCAGTTAGGTTCTCCTTTAACAATTTCTATACATATTGTTCAGTGACATGGGTTACATTGCTGTTGAGTTGATTTTGACTCATAGGGATCCCGTATGACAGAGTAGAACTGCCCTGTAGGATTTTCTAGACTGTGATCTTCACAGGAACGGATTTCCAGACCTTTCTTCTGAGCAGCTCCTGGGTGGGTTCAAACCGTCAACCTTTTGGTTAGCAGCTGAGCACTTAACTGTTGTGCCACCAGGGCTCCTGATAAGCCCCTCAGCCTATAGACATCTGCAGCCTACCCACCCAACCCCGAATGCAGTTGGCTGTGTCTCCTCCCTCTGCTCCGATAGCACCTGATGCCCGCTCTCTGCACCCAGCCCAACGCTTGATAGCTCTGTTCGTGCCTGTCCAAGTCATTATTCTGTGAGTGCCTCCCAGTGCCTAGCTCTGTGCTAGGCCCGTGATGACAAAACAAAAAGCAAACCCATTACCATCCAGTCTGTCTCAACTCATGGCGACCCCATGTGTAACAGAGTAGAACTATTCCATAAGGTTTTCTTGGCTGTAATTTTTATGGCAGCAAATTGCCAGGCCTTTCTTCCATGGCACCACTGGGTAGATTCAAACCACCAACCTTTTGGTTAGTAGACAAGCACAAACCATTTGTACCACCTGGAGAGCTTAAGCCCCTGGTTGTTGTTGTTGTTAGGTGCCATCAAGTCACTTTCAACTCATGACCACCCCATGTGACAGAGCAGAACTTCCCCATAGGGTTTTCTTGGCTGTAATCTTTACGGAAGCAGATTGCCAGGTCTTTTTCCCTCAGAGCTTCTGGGTGGGTTCGAACTCTACCTTTTGAGTTAGCAGCTGAGCGCGTAACCATTGCACCACCAGGGCTCCTCAGGCCCGCGGAAGTCCCCAGGAAATGTGTGTGGGATGCGCAAATGGCATCGTGTGTGGGAGGAATGAGAAAGGGACAGCTGGAGGCAGGAAGACCCACTTGAAGCCCAGGGCAGCAGCCCAGGGTGCCTTCATTTGTCACGACCATCCTGCTGCTCCGAGGTTGACTCATTCCTCCTAAGGGTGATACTGAGATTGCTGGAGAAAACAACCGGGGGAAAACTCATTTGTATATAACACACCCTCCTCCTTGTCCCAGGAGGAAATGATATTTCCATACATCCTAAACATCCGCCTCCTTTCAGCATCTGCGGAAGCTCAGTTAAATAATGGAAGATAATCAGTAAAGGGTTGAAATTTCCTCTCCATGGGCAAATCCTTTTTTCCTACCTAGTATTTAACACTCTCCACCTACCCCTTGGGGCCTTTGGAGCTGACGTGTGTACTAGGGGCTTGTTTGTTATTCCCTTTGTTTGTTTGTTTCTTTCTTTTTTGTGGGGTGAGGGAGTGATGTGTGCCTTGCGCCTTTCAAAGTCAGAAACACAGCTTACAAATGTGTTCAGACCATGTGAAATGATGACACGTTGGAGCCGGTGGTGTGCAGACATGGCAAGAGGGAAAATTGGATGTGTTGGCAGAGAGCTTCAAAGTGCGTTTCCCACGCATTGCCTCTCTGGCTGAGAGGGGACACACTGCCAGGAGCCAGGCAGTGGCCCGAGGCTGGAACGCGCCAATCTTGTGCAGAGATGCAGCCCCTTCGGGTTTAGTAATGTGTCATCAGAGTCATTAAGGATCATTAAGAGCCTTGGGTTCTGGTCCCAGTTCTGCTGCCAACTGCTCCTGGGGCCCAGGTAGCCCTTATCTGTCAAAGGAGGGAGTTGGGCGGGACCTCAGAGGGTCATTCCAGCTTCCCAGTTCCACGAGTCTGTGCAAGACCAGGGGTATGGGGTTGGCCGCCGGTCTGAGGGCATCTCTTGGGGGACATGTGCCCCTGGGAGAGGGGAGACAAGCAGTGAGGGGGAAGGGGACTGCAGTGTCCAGGAAAGATGCTCTCAGGAGCTTGTGGAAGTAGAGGAAGAGAGGGAAGGGTGGAAGAGAAGAGCAGGTTTGGCAGAGATGTGGGTACAGGCTGAGAAGCGGCAGCCTCTGAGCTTGAGCCAAATGGCTCTGGGTTCTGAGCTCCAGCCTTAGAGTTCCAGTTTGGCTAGGCAGGCTGCTGGCACAGCCAGGCCCTCTGTGGACAGAGCCCTTGTCCATGCCTGTCCTGTGTGGCCCATTGGTATCACGTTCCCAGAACCACTGTGGTCCTTGCACCTGGTAGGATGCAGTCAGCATTGGTTCCTCTTCGTCATCCTTTGAATCATCTTTCCCTTACTGCTTCCCTAGAGCATGCAGCTGTTTGTCATTTTATTTATGCACGCTCATCATCATTAAAGAGCCCACTGTGTGCCCGGCTCAGTGCTAGACCCTGGTGACCCCAGCCATCATGTGGTCCTTATCCCTGTTACCAGCAAGCACCTGCTGTTCTAATTGTGTGGTGACCTTGGAGTGCCCAGGGGAGGTGAGGCCATTAACCCAGCTGGAGGAGGAGCCCAGAAGGCTGTTGACTCTGCCCTGTGACTGTTCCATTCTGCAGATGGTAAAACTGTTGCTAAGAAACAGGCCTTGGGAATAACAACATTAGGAAAAAAAGAGAAACAGGACGGAAGCAAGCAAGAAGTAGATCTTACAGGTAGCTTCATGGATGGCAGCCCAAGTGGGCACTGCAAAGTGTACCATTTTGTATTATTATTCAAAGGAGAAGGAATTGAGGCAAACAGAAGGGTGAAAAGAGGATGGTTGGAATTTTCGAGTGGTGGAACCTTAAGAATGAATTGTTTGCTTTAAATTCTGCCGAGTTTATCTAATGGAAGACTCAGAAGACGTAAGATCATCTTTGGGAAAGCCCTCTTAGCTGCCACTTCTGGGAGATGAAAATGTACCTAACGGAAGCCTGCTGTGGCAGAAAGATCATGGGCCTTGGAGGCAGCCTGGGTTTGAACCCCAGCTCTCCAGGGGCAAAGTATTTAATTTCCCTGAGTTTTAATGTCCTCATTTGCAAAATGGGTATAATCAACCCTATCCAGAAGGGTCGTGGTAGAGATATCAATGAAATGATGTATGTAAAAGACTTTAAAAAAAAAAAAAAAAAATTTTTTTTTTTTTTTTTTAAGTTAGCAGTCAGTAAATGTGAATTCTTCCTTCTTTTGCTTGCTTAGAATTTTTAGCAACAGGCCTTCCTGTTTAGCACCATAGGGGGCCTCTCCTCTGCTCTCTTTAGCCTAATGTGTTTAGATATCCTTTGTTAAAATCTGATGAAGTTTGCCAGGTGTCTTGGGGTAGCCACCATGCCAAAATGCTTGTCTTTGGCATGTACCATGTTTTCATTTTCTTAGATCTCTTCTGGCAAGAGTTCTGCAGACTCCCTTTAATTAGAGCCTGGAGAGTTTAGGACCGTTTTTTTAAATTTCTCACACCAAAGATAGACCTCAGCCTGTGAAAGCCACCCCTAGTCACCCAGGAAGGGCTTGTGGTTGCCTTTAGGACAGGCCCATGGGGTGGGCTGTGTTCACACGTGAGTCCGGGCTCCCAAAACAAATGGCTTATCCTTGCCAAAGGGGATACATTTGGAATGGAACATCGTAGCTTATATTTCAAGATATCCTAGGCCCAGAAGTGAAGGTGGTCTTGGTGAGATGCCCTGACATTTCGTTTCTGTGCAGCAGAAGTAGAGCACCTCTTGAAAGAACTTTGGTTAAGTTAAACATTTGGGTCTGGCCCCATTGCCCAACTCTAATCTTCCAGATTGTTCTGAGTGGTTCAAATGCCTTCTGGGGGGATCTTTCCCTTCTCCACGCACTCTACCCCTCCCTTTCCCCCTCTGTTTTTTTTCCCTTAGCCAGTGGCTGCAGCTAAGTCTTTGGAACTGGTTACTTAGAATGGCTCAGACACTGTGGAGCCGAGGTAGACGGCTAGCAGCATCCGCCAAGCACCTCGCCAGGGCTCCAGAGTGGGAGGGTGGGCGGACGAGTAGTGCCACAGTGCCCCTCTAGGGCCCACCTGCTCACAGCTCATAGCAGTCATGGGGCAAGGATAAAGGACCCACCCTGATGGAAGCGTCCCTGGGAAACACAACACGCACTCTGGCCAGTTGATTCTGATGCCCCTACTGAGGGAGTCATCCTGCTTCTTCATATATCCTTTCCCATCGAAAGACCTGGTGAGAGGCCTCTCTTGGGGCATGCCCAGGCACAGAGGGAGCCAAGCAGAGGAGTGGGAGGAAGGCTGTGCAGTGAATGGGTAAAGGAACCCTGAGATTCTAGCGTGTCAGCTCTTAAAATTGTCACATCCCACATAGCCGCAATTCAGTGGAGCGTTGAACTTGGCACCAAAAGTAATTTTGAAACTAGCTGAGGTGCTGGGAAAGCAGCCCGGGAGAACACTTAGGGCAAAGAGGCAGCCAGCCTGGGGTTAGACACTTGAAGCTGATAACAGGCCACAAATAAATTGAACGTAGGCTCAGCACATCTCCAGACCCAGAGCTCCAGCCACCAGAGGGACTGGGCCACTCTTAGGGGGGCTTGGTAGGAGGGCATAAGATCAGGCAGGGTGGACTTGGGCCTCGGTCCATCAGAGATGTCGGCTGCAGTCTGTGTGTGGGAGGGGAGGGGGCACCGGGACCCATGTTTCTTGTCCTGGCAAGCAGGAAGGGAGACCAGTGCCTGTCAGTCCTCACTTCCAATTCAGGAAACACAGAGCATGCCAGCAGGAAGAAGGCCAGGGCCATAATGATGATGATGATGTTGATCTTTTTCAAAGCCTTCATAATGATAGGAATATGAAACCACCATTTGCCACTTTCCTGCCATTCAGTATTTCTCGCCTGGTGGTTTTGCCTCAGTTGTTCTCTCTGGATGATGAATTCCCAACGCTGGCCAGAAGGAAGATGAGCACTGCTCTGAAAGTCATCATTTTGCTCTTTGTTTAAATTTATGTTTCTCTCCCTAAGTTCTGTATTGGGTTCGTAATTTGCTCCCTACCACCTAAACCAGTTGGATTAAAACTCCCCCCACCCTCACCCCTACCACCACCAAAACCAGGTTTGCTGCCTGGAGTTCACATATTAACAAAAATGAAAAAGATAGTTTCTAATTTATAATGTTCTGAACTGCTTAAGTCCTTCATTCATTTGTATGTCTCAACAGTGCTCTAGGAAAGCGAAGCACCTGTTCTGTTACCTGGGTCTCGGTAAGCCCCATGAAAAGTGGGGGAAGGGTTTGGGAGACATTGAAGGTGATGGACAAGTAAAAATCAGGACAAAGTAAATGACTGAGTGCTTTTCTTCCCCACATGTATTTTCACTGTGGCATTACTGTATTGAGTTAGTTTTCCCGGGCCCTTTAAGGTCAAGAAATCAGGAAATAAAAACCTGGTAGCATTTGACCTAATCAATTCTGAGGGTTCTGAAACAGATATCTAAATCTTTGGCAGCCAATGCTGGTTGGGCAAGGGAAAAACTAGTTTTTGATAGGTATTGAAGAAGTTATGGCTGCAACTTGGTAAAAACCAAAAAAGCCAAACCCAGTGCTGGTAAGCGGTGTCTTTTTTCCCACGTGTCTGACATGCCCCTGGCTGGTTTCTGGTTGGAAGGAGGCAACCCAATTGGAATACATTTGTCCTTTCTCCGTTTCCTTCAGTTTTCCACTTTGGGGAACTGAAAATTAGTTAAACTGGGACCAGCCAGCACAGAATGGGTAGAGAAATGAAGTGCACTATAGACCCTGTGGAGCCTTGGTGATGCAGTGCTTAAAGCACTCCACTGCTAACTGAAAGGTCAGCGGTTCAAACCCACCAGCTTCTCCTGTGGGAGAATGATATGGCAGTTTGCTTCCATAAAGATTTACAGCCTTGCAGACCCTATGGAGCAGTTCTGCTCTGTCCTGTAGGGTCAGTATGAGTTGGAATCAACTCGACAGCACTGGGTTTGGTTTGGTCTGGTTTGGTTTGGTTTTGTAGACTCTGTTGCTGCTGAGGAAACTCGGGCTACTGTTTAAAAGGAGGAAATGTAAGATAGATTTCCAGACTCTAGTCCCATCCAGGCAATGGGCTCTGAAGTCCCACAGGCGCTCTAGAGACACGACAGCCTCCATCTTTCTTCCACACTTGTTTTGGGAGTGGGAGCTTCGAGTGTTTATGTCATTTGTATCTGTCTGAAGAAAGGTGGAAGGAGTGATGGCTTTTACCTTGGGAATTTCTGATTTGTCTCATGTGAAAACCTGGTGGTTTGAAGCCCATTTTATTGCGTAGTTGATTTAAAGCAAAAAAAAAAAAAAGAAGAGATGAGTGAAACCAGTGTCCTCACCTGCCTTTCTGGTTCTTTTTTCTTTGCTTGTTAAGGGCAGCAAGAGCCCTGGTGGTGCAGTGGTTGAGAGCTCAGTTGTTAACCAAAAAATCGGCAGCTCGAATCCACCAGCTGCTCATTGAAAACCCTATGGGGCAGTTCTACTCTGTCCTGTAGGGTCGCTGTGAGCTGGAATTGACTTGACAGCAACGGGTTTTGTTTTTTGGTTTGGTTAAGGGCAGTGAAATTATCAATAAAGAGAATGGCTGTTTATATATATCTCAGTTAAGGGATTGGTACCCTCTTGGCGAAAGGCACCAATTGCATTGCCTGCGTTTTGGGTCATAACATGCCTGATGGTATTTCTGCTGCTTTGCCTTCTACCTCCCTCCCACCAGGTGAAGGCATTTAAGATCCCCAGCTGGGAGGGGTACAGCCTTGAACTGATTGAAGAACCTTGTCTCCTTAGGGGAAAAAGGTGTTAGAGATCGGATCTTTTAATCTGCCTGTTGTCATTATTACTAAAACCTTCATCAACTGCCCAGACCGCAGTGAGGAAGTTGGCCCTACAGCTCCTACTCTTGGGGTTTTTTTTCCACATCCTTTACGTTTGGATATGAAAGTGATTGGCAGGCTCTCCAGTACCCGTCTCAGCCTCACCCCAGCACTGTGAGGCTGATGGAGCAGTGAAAGTTTTCGTCTCGGTTTTGCAGATGGAGACATTGGCTGTTTTGGAGAAGTGACATGGTTTGCTTGAGTCTGGGAGCTGGAGATCCAGGCTGAGTCTCCTAGCCAGTAATTGGTGCTCTTGGCCCCTCACGACTCTGCCTCTGACTGCTTTCCAAATAGCAAAGCCTCCCCTTGCACATTCCTTAGGACTACCCTGTGCGATATGGTGAGGGTTATTATAGTACTCCTTTTTACAGATAAGGAAACCAAGTCTCAGTGAGGTTGAGTTCCAGAGATTAACAACTTTTCCTATCAGAGTATGTTCATTTTGTTTTCATCCTTACACCTCATCCCCAGACCCATTAAAATACAGTATTCTGACTTTATATAGACAGAGGAGCCCCGGTGGCGCAGTGGTTAAGCACTTGGCTGATAAGGGAAGGGTCGATGGTTTGAAACCACCAGCCGCTCTGCAGGAGAAAGATATGGCAGTCTGCTGCCTTAAAGATTTACAGCCTTGGCTCACTGGAGAATTCTACCAAACTTTCAGAGAAGAGTTAACACCACTACTACTAAAGGTATTTCAGAGCATAGAACAGGATAGAATACTCCCAAACTTATTCTATGAAGCCAGTATAACCCTGATACCAAAACCAGGTAAAGACTCCACAAAAGAAGAAAATTACAGACCAATATCCCTCATGAACTTAGACGCAAAAATCCTCAACAAAATTCTAGCCAATAGAACTCAACAACATCAAAAAAATAATTCACCACGACAACGTGGGATTCATACCAGGTATGCAGGGATGGTTCAACATTAGAAAAACAATGTAATCCATCGCATAAAAAAAAAAAAAAAAAAGACAAGAACTACATGATCTTATCAGTTGCTGCGGAAAAGGCATTTGACAGAGACTAACACCAATTCATGATAAAAACTCTCAGCAAAATAGGAATTGAAGAAAAATTCCTAAGCATTGTAAAGGGCATTTATACAAAGCCAACAGCCAGTATCATCCTAAATGGAGAGAGACTGAAACCATTCCCACTGAGGACAAGAACCAGACAAGGATGCCCTTTATCACCACTCTTATTCAACATTGTGCTGGAGGTGCTAGCCAGAGCTTATTAGGCTAGATAAAGAAATAAAGCGCATCCAAATTGGCAAAGAAGAAGTAAAAGAATCTCTGTTTGCAGATGACATGATCTTATACGCAGAAGAACCTAAAGAATCCTCAAGAAAACTACTGAAACTAATAGAAGAGTTCAGCAGAGTATCAGAATACAAAATAAACATACATAAATCAGTTGGATTCCTCTACATTAACAAAGAGAGCGACGAAGAAGAAATCACTAAATCAATACCATTTACAATAGCCCCTAAGAAGATAAAGTACTTAGGAATAAATCTAACCAGAGATGTAAAAGACCTATACAGAGAAAACTACAAGACACTACTGTAAGAAACCAAGAGAGACCTACATAAGTGGAAAAACATACCTTGCTCATGGATAGAGCGACTCAACATTGTAAAAACGTCTATTCTGCCCAAAGCTATCTATAGATACAATGCAATCCCGATCCAAATACCAGTGACATTTTTTAATGAGACGGAGAAACAAATCACCAGCTTCATACACAAGGGAAGGAGGCCCCGGATAAGTAAAGCATTGCTGAAAAAGAAGAACAAAGTGGGAGGCCTCAGTATACCTGATTTTAGAACACATTAAACTGCCATGGTAGCCAAAACAGCCTGGTACTGGTACAACAACAGATACGTAGACCAATGGAACAGAATTGAGAATCCAGACATAAAAAAAATCCATCCATATATAAGCAGCTGATATTTGACAAAGGCCCAAAGTCTGTTAAATGTCTTTAATATAGGGTGGTGACATAACTGGATATCCATCTGCAAAAAAAAAAAAAATGAAATGACCCATACTTCACACCATGCACAAAAACCAACTCAAAATGGATCAAAGACCTAAATATAAAATCTAAAATGATGAAGATCATGGAAGAAAAAACAGGGACAACACTAGGAGCCCTAATACATGGCATAAACAAGATACAAAACATTACTAGAACTGCACAAACAGCAAAAGAGAAATTAGATAACTGGGAGCTCCTAAAAGTCAAACACCTATACTCATCCAAAGACTTCACCAAAAGAGTAAAAAGATTACCTACAGACTGGGAAAAAGTTTTTAGCTGTGACATTTCTCATCAGTGGCTGATCTTTAAAATCTACATGATACTGCAAAAACTCAACTACAAAAAGACAAATAACCCAATTAAAAAATGGGCAAAGGATATAAACAGGCATTTCACTAAAGAAGACATTCAGGTAGCTAACAGATACATGAGGAAATGCTCACGATCATTAGCCATTAGAGAAATGCAAATCAAAACTACAATGAGATTCCATCTCACTCCAACAAGGCTGGCATTAATCCAAAAAACAGAAAATAATAAAACGTTAGAGAAGTTATAGAGAGACTAGAAAACTTACACACCACTGGTAGGAATGTAAAATGGTACAATCACTTTGGAAATTGATTTGGTGCTTCCTTAAAAAGCTAGAAATAGAACTGCTATACAGTCCAGCAATCCCACTCCATGGAATATATCCTAGAGTAGTAAGAGCCGTCACACGAACAGATGTATGCACACCCATGTTCATTGCAGCACCATTTACAATAGCAAAAAGATGGAAGCAACCAAGGTGCCTATCAACAGATGAATGGATAAATAAATTATGGTATATTCACACAGTGGAATACTGTGCATCAATAAAGAACAACAATGAATCTGTGAAACATTTCATAACATGGAGGAAACTGGAAGGCATTATGCTGAGTGAAATTAGTTGCAAAAGGACAAATATTCTGAGACTACTATTATAAGAACTCGAAAAATAGTTTAAACAGAGAAGAAAATATTCTTTGATGGTTATGAGAGGGGGAAGGAGGGAGAGGGGGATTCATTATTTAGACAATAGAAAAGAACTAATTTAGGTGAAGGGAAAGACAGCACACACTACAGGATAGGTCAACACAACTGGACTAAACCAAAAGCAAAGAAGTTTCCTGAATAAACTGAATGCTTCAAAGGCCAGTGTAGTAGGGGCGGGGGTTTGGGGACCATGGTTTCAGGGGACATTTAGGTCAATTGGCATAATAAAATCTATTAAGAAAACATTCTGCATCCCATTTTGGAGAATGGCGTCTGGGATTTTAAATGCTAGCAAGCGGCCATCTAAGATGCAACAACTGGTCTCGGCCCACATGGAGTAAAGGAGAATGAAGAACACCAAAGTCACAAGGTAAGTATGAGTCCAAGAGAGTCGCAATGGGCCACATAAATCAGAGACTACATCAGCCTGAGACCAGAAGAACTAGATGGCGCCTGGCTACTACTGATGACTGCCATGACAGGGAGCACAACAGAGAATCCCTGAAGGAGCAGGAGAACAGTGGGATGCAGATCCCAAATTTTCATAAAAAGACCAGACTTAATGGTCTGACTGAGACTGGAGGGACCCCGGAGGTCCTGGTACCCAGACCTTCTGTTAGCCCAAGACAGGAACCATTCCCAAAGCCAACTCTTTAGACAGGGATTGGACTGGACTATAAGACAGAAAATGATACTGGTGAGGAATGGGCTTCTTGGATCAATAGACACATGAGACTATGTGGGCAGCTCCTGTCTGGAGAAGATATGAGAGGGCAGAGGGGGACAGAAGCTGGCCGAATGGACAGGAAAATAGAGAGTGGAGGGAAGGAGTGTGCTGTTGCATTGGGGGAGAGCAACTACAAGGTGTATATAAGGTTTTGTATGAGAGACTGACTTGATTTGTAAACTTTCACTTAAAGCACAGTAAAAATATAAAAAGCAAAAAAAAAAAAAAAAAAATTTACAGCCTTGGAAACCCTATGGGGCAGTTCTACTCTGTTCTATAAAATTGCTATGAGTCGAAATCTACTTGATGGCAACAAGTTTGGTTTTTGGGGACTTTATAGAGAACAGGTAACTCTTAAGGCCAGCAGGTTTAATGATTTGCCCAAATTCCACTTGGGCTTCTGACTCCCATGCCCAGAAATCTGCAGGAGTGGAGATGCCTACAAGAGCTTGATGCTGTTTTTATCCTTCTTTTGGTGCTCGGCAACAGACTGTGGACCTGGAGTGGAGTGGGGACTGGAGCAGCAGAGGGTGGGGAGAAGGCTCTAGAAAAAAGGTGCGTTGTGATGGTAATGACATCAGTGACTAAATGAGGACCTACCTTTGTTTTGAGCAATGAAAATGGCATCCTTTACCTTATAGGGAATTTTCTTTTTCTCCACAAAATAGCATGCTTTGAGTGTCTCCATGGTGCAAGGCACCATGCCAGGCTGTTTTACATGGGTTCTTTAGTTTAATCCTCTCAGTAATGCTAGAACATAAGTATCTGCCTCTTTTGGCAGTTGAGGAAACTGAGGCTCAGTGAGTTGGAGACACTTGTCCAGGGTCACACCACTGGTCCATGGTAGCACCACTCAAGCTGTTGAGCCAACACTGACTGAGCACCTGCTATATGCCAGGTACTGTCCTGAGCACTGGGGATACTTCAGTAAACAGAACAGACACAAATCCTGGTCCTTTGTAGGCTTAATTCAAGTAGAGGGAGATGCGTGATAAACAACAAGTTAGATAAGTAAATTGCATAACTTGTTGAAAGATGATCCACTACCATCACTAGTTCCCACTGAGTTGATTCCTGCTCATGGTGACCCCATGTGTGCAGAGTAGAACTGTTTTTCTTGTGGTTTTCAAGACTGTGACCTTTTGGAAATAGATCATCAGGCCTTTCTGCCAGGGTTCTCTGGATGGGTTCAAACTGCCAGCCTTTCGGTTAGTAGCCCAGCGCTTAACCATTTGTACCACTCAGGGACTCTAGAAGGTGGTCAGAACCATTTAAAAGGACCAGGGTAGAAAATCACGAGC
Organism: Elephas maximus indicus; assembly: GCF_024166365.1. Taxonomy (NCBI): domain Eukaryota; kingdom Metazoa; phylum Chordata; class Mammalia; order Proboscidea; family Elephantidae; genus Elephas; species Elephas maximus. Next base: position 36,561,571 of record NC_064837.1, on the reverse strand, counting down.
ACCTGGGTAGGCTGCAACTTCAAGTCATTGAGTCAGGGTAGGAGTCCCTGGGTGGTGCAAATGGTTAAAACACTCAGCTGCTATCCAAAAGGTTGGAAGTTCGAGTCCACCCATAGGCACCTTGCAAGAAAGGACTCAAGATCTATGTGTGAAAAATCAGCCATTAAAAACCATAGTTGTACTCTAACACACATGGGGTCACCATAAGTCAGAATCGACTCAATGGCAGCCGGTTACTGGGGTATGGGTAAGCCTCAGGGAGAGGCTTAGAGGAAGCAGGGAGTGAGCCACACCCATCTGCACTTGGGTCTGACCTGATGCTCTCTTTTCAGAAAGAAAGGGAAGTCCAGCTGGGGGGGGGGGGGGCGGGGGGGAATGACCTGGCCGAGGTCACCCAGTGAGTTAGCGTCCAACCGAGATCAGGAATCTGGGGATTCTCACAGCGGCCTTGGACAGCTCCACTTGGCTTCTTGTTTCCCCCCAAACCTCTGCCTGTCTTTTCTTAAGCACGTCTCCAGTTCCACTCCCCAGTCTCCATACCTGCTTTTGGCCACCTTCCACAACCCAGCCTTCAGCAGCATTGATTTCCAGCATCTCACAGCAGCCTCGAGGCCTTCCCCACCCACAGAAGCTCCATGTTGCTGCTTTCCCCATGCAAACACGCATCCCTTCACCCCAGCATCCCGGCGTGAGGAATTAATGCTTTCCTATTTGAAGAGATCTGCCACTGTCATTTTTGATGTCTCCTGTTTTTGTATGCGGAAATGCAGAGCACAATTAGAATACAGTTATATATCCTCATAGTTATTAAAGCTTGGATTAACATGACATAAAGTTTTGTCTGGGGAGTCTTTTGCTATGGCTCAGGGAGCATTTTTTGTGACAGTAATAGGCTACAGTTAATATACTTGAATGATACTAGAATCTGTGTTATAAGGCAGAACAAAAGGGGTTTATCTGAAGCTGAATTACAAAGGTGGAATTATCACTGCGAACGATCCACAGAGATCTGGGCTTAATTATTGTCACTTGTGTCATTTCAGCATAATGCGGGTAGTTAATGGAGCAGCGTAGAGGTGTGGGAGGACCGGTTTGTCAGTCACTGGTGAACGGCCAAACTCCCCTCCTCCTGAGCTCAGGGTTGGCCGCCTGTCCTGCTGATTTCCTGGAGACTAAGACCTCATCCCCAGCTGTGTAGTGATTCCAGGTTTTATGATGTTTCTGCCACAAGTTTTTAATGACCAAGGTCCCTGGGTGGTGCAGACAACTAAACGCTTGGCTACTAAACTGAATGTTGGTGGTTTGAACCCACCCAGCAGGACTGAGGCAGCAAGGCCTGGCGATCTGCTTCCATAAAGATTACAGCCAAGAAAAACCTATAGAGCAGTTGTACCCTGTAACACGTGGGGTCACAGGAGTCGGAATTGACTCAACAGCAGTGGTTTTGGCTCTGGTTTTGTCCCCCTTCCAGCCCAGTTCCTTGTTCCCACAGTTGGGTCTCCTGGCTTCAGCCCTGTTGTGCTGTCTATGAGGCTGAGGAATGGGCTCATTTACCGATTCAATTTTCTGGGCCGTGCTGTTGCTGCCACCTTGGAGAACCTAATTGTTTTGACAAATGGAGGAGGAGAGCTGATGTGCGCTGGCAGCCGTTTGGTCCCAGAACCCAGCTGTGGCTAGCCCAGGTGTGTGGCTGCACATGACCACGCTCAGGTGAACCACTTTGCCTCTGCTTCTGTTTCCTGAGGAGCACAGAGTGAGGCAGCTGGGAGGCAGGAGCGCCTGGAGCAGCCCCCCCCCCCGCCCCCCTGGGCCCCTCAGGGCTTTCATATTTCCGAGGGGGTTGAGTCAAGTCTGAGGGGCTGGAGGTGGGAGCAGGAGGACAGCTCAACACCTGAAGGGGGTGGACACCTGAAGGGGGTGGACACCAGAAGGCTTTTAGGAATGCCGTTTGATAGGGGACCATAATCCTCCTTTGGTTTTTTTTTTTTTGTAATATCTAACTACCAGGTGTATAGTTACAGTTTGTTTAGTTGGTGGCTAAATTCAGCTTTCACCCTCACCTTTTCTCTTAACTAAGAGATATGTGGTTATTTTAAATGACCAAAGTGTTTTCATTGGGTGCTTTTTTAATGTAGCTTTCTCTGCCAAACTTGTCTTCTTTAAAGAGGTTGTTAAACACTCTTGTGTTTATCTGAAAAGCCACTCTGAGTTGCCCCACTTTTAGAGAAAAGAAAGGGAACAGGTCTTTGTCAGGCAGCTGTGGGTGGCAGGAAGTAGACCAGGTGCTTTGCAGCGTTTTCTCCTCAAACCCCCCGCCTCCCCCACAGCCCTGAAAGCTGTACTTTCTTGGGAACAGAGAGGTTCACAGAAGTAGAGAAACTTGCGCAAGGTTATGTGATTGGGAAGTCAGGAGGAAAGGATTTGAAATTAAGTCTTTAAAGTATGGCCTTCTAAGTACCTGATCAGGGGTAACCTTGAGCACTTACCCAAAATGCAGATTCCTGGGCCCCATCCCAGAGCTACTGAATAATGCTCTCTGGAGTGGCCTGGGACTCTGCATTTAACAAGGTCACCGGGGGATTTGTGTGAACATGTATGGTTGGAAGTCAGTGCACTTCCCAGACAAGTTGATTATAGCATCAGCCCTGGTGTTCTCATGGTGACCGGTGATGGGTTTGGACACCACATGCCCTGATTTACTTCCATACCAGGAGAGCTGGCTCGTGATATGTTGTGCCCCACTGGGCTGGGGTGACAGGAAGTTGGAGCAATGGCCTCACATTACCTTAGAACCAAAGAGAACACATGGAATTTTCCTCACATTTTCCATTTTGTAAATGAGAGAACTGAGACCCAAAGTAAGAAAGTTCATGTCCAAAGACATTCGTAGTAGAGCTGGCCCTGATACCCTGCCCGCTGAAAAATAAATGTCCATCAGCCTTTGCATTTCTGTTGTTAAGATGATTTAAAAGAAGGGTTGGCTTTAATTAGAATAAACAGTATTTTTCTTGCTGCAACAAGGCCTTCAAAGGGGGGAAAAAAAAATCTCAATACCCCAATTATGCCAAAGCATTCCCAATCGTATCCAGGAGTAATTAAAAAATACAGCTGACGCTTGTTCTCTTGCTTGTTTTTAAATGAGTAGCTAAGTATCTGTCAAGATGATGAGCGCCTAGGCTGCTGACGGCCTTACGATCTCAATTTGCTCACAGGACTACAGTGATGAGAGCCTGAAAGCTGTGGTTTGAACTGTGAGGCACCTGGCCACCCCAGGCACACTCATTTTGTGGTTGGTGGAGAGCATCTCCCCCACTCCTGTTTCAGGGTATGAGGTGGAAGACCAGGCTAGTACCTGTGTTCTTATGCAAACCTGGAATGATTTTTATCTTTCCCTGTGGGGAGATGAGGTAGGCTCTTCTTCTTTTTTTTGTGGTGAAAATATACACAGCAAAAGATACATCATTTCAACAATTTCTACATGTACATTTCAGTGACATTGATTACATTCTTATTCTCACTATCCTTTTCCAAATTATCCTACCACCATTAACATAAACTCACTTCCCCCAAGCTTCTCATCTAACCTTTCTAGTTGCCGTTGTCATTTTGATCCCACAGAGATAATTCTTTAAAAGAGCACAATGCTCAAGGCAGACATACTTTACTAATTAAGCTAAACTATTGTTAGGTTCAAATAAGACTTTAAGGGATTGTTTTGGTTTGATGTTTAAGGTTTAAAGATTAAATAGTTTTAGAGGGGGTTCATCCAGCCTCAGTGGCTCCAGAAAGTCTGGATTCTATTGAAAATTTGAAATTATGTTCCATTTTTTCTGTCTTTTGATCAGGATTCTTGTATAGAATCTTTGATCAAAATGTTCAGTAATAGTAGCCGGGCACCATCTAGTTCTTGTCACATGGCATAGGAGGGAGTTGCTCATGGAGGCAACCAGACACTATTCCATTTCCTTGAGATGGATTCTTCTTGTGCGGTGCAGGGAACTCAACTTCTCCACAGGCTTCAGGATGTCAAGTTTTTGAGGATCTGTTCTTTGCATCGAGTTACCTTGGGTTTGGAAGGGGGAAGGATCGGTCCTCTGGTTCCTAGTCACTTTTCAATGAGTTATGGAATCTTTTTTTCTGAAGGATGTTACCAGGTGAATTGAGATGTCATTTTGCACGTTGACAGAATAATTTCATTTGGTGACCCCCCTCCCAAAAAAATACCAAACCCAGTGCCATCGATTCTGACTCATACACCTTGTGTTACATAGTAGAACTGCTCCATAGAGCTTTCTTGGCTGTAATTTTAATGTAAGCAGATCACCAGGCCTTTCTTCCACAGCACCGCTGGGTGAGTTTGAGCTGCCAACCTTTAGGTTAGTAGCCAAGTGTAAAATGTGTGTGCCACTTAGGGACCTTCTTTGGTGACAGTTGTGTTTCTTTCTCAGAGGCTAGGGGTAAATCTATATGCATTCTCCTTCCGCCATCCCCTACAAACGTTTTTCTGAGGACAAAATCCAGTTAACATGAAAATCAAGGGCAGACTTGAAGAGGAAATAATTATAAAACTTATTATAGCAACTGTCATATTTAATACCCATCAGTCTATAGCATGTTTTCATGTATGTGCTATTCTGGTTATCTATTGCTATATAACAAATCACCCCAAAAGTTGGCTTAAAATAACGAAAATCATTATATTATCTTTCATGGTTTCTGTGCCTTAGGAAGTAGGAAAGGTTCAGCTGAACAGGTCTAGTTGGGGGTTTCTCATGTAGTTGCAGTCAAACGGTGGCTGGAGCTAGAGCAGTAGGGACCTGGCCAAGCGTCTTTCTCTTTGTGTAGTCTCAGGACTTCTCCCTGGGATCTTTCTGCATGAGCTGGTTTGGGCTTCCTCACATCATAGCGGCCTCAGGACAGTCAGACAGCACAGATATTCCAGCAAACAAGGCAGAAGTGGCTTCATCTTTTCTGACCTTTTGGAAGTCACACTGCACAAGAGACTCACAAGCTCAATTAGATTAAAGGGAAGGGAGATAGACTTCACCTCTTGACTGGAGGACTATCAAGATTATAGATAGCCTGTGTGGTGGGTGATGGGGGAGGTATTGGGCCATACGTGAAAAGCACAGTGTGCCTCACGTGGTCACCTTCCAACAAACTGAGGAGCTTAGGAGGTGTTGTTATCACCATTTTACAAAGTAGAAAAGCAAAGCCCCAGAGGTAAAGCCTTTTGCCTGAGTTAACTCAATTACTAAATGATAATTTGAGTCCATAGGAGTCCTGGTGCTGCAGTGGTTAAGTGCTCAGGTGCTAATTGAAAGGTTGGGGGTTCTAACCCACACGAGCTGCTCTGAGGGAGAAAAGACCTGGCGATCTGCTCCCATAAAGATTACAGCCTAGGAAACCCTATGGGGCAGTTCTGCTCTGTCCTATAGGGTCACTGTGTTTTGGAATCGAAGGCACACAACAACAACAACAAATCTGAGCCCTGATCTTTAGCTGCTAAACCCTGAGTTCTTTCCACTCTCCAAGCTGTCTGAAGGATATGGGCAAAGGGGAAAGATGGCAGTACCAATTAGCTTGACCAGGTGACATTTGAGGGAGAGAGGGACTAATGGGCTCTATGGCTCAGATCTCTTTTCAGCACTGTATGAGGGAAGTTGCATTTTTTTTCCCCTACTTCTGTGGGCAGTAAATTGGGGTAGGAGCCAGGTGGAGTGGGCCAGGAGGAGGAGTGGGCTCTGGAAGAGGAAGGTGGGCAGGTGCCGTCTTGGTAGAGCAGCCAGTGTTTGACAGCCGTGGTTAGGTGGAAAAGGCCACCTGGTATGTGTGGTGTGTGTAATGACCAGGCTTTACCTTGAGCTCTGGTCTGTCAGGTTCTGCAGGCGAGTGTGTTCAGTTAAGGACAACTTCACTGTAGCCTTTAAATAAGAAGACTAACCAGTATTATATTAGAAGAAGAAGATCAGGAGAAGCTAATGCTATTCTGTGTTCCCAAGTACGTAAATGGTGTATAGGCACCATCTCATTTAATCTCATTCCCTTTTAAAGGACATTCTAGTAACTGGGGCTCAGAGAGTTAAGTAACTTGTTTGTCGCTACTAAGGTGACAGTATGGCTCGTGAGTGTCAGATGTGAAGCCAAGTCTCTGTGACCTGGGGCCCGAGCCCTTGAAACTCCCCTGCTGGTGTCCGAATTGGCCACTTCTGGGCTTTGTCTAGAGGGCCGGCAGAGGATAGCCACGAGAACATTTGCTGTGTCGAACCAGACTTGTCAAACGCAAACATGCTTTGATGTGTTTACTGCCACATGCTCAGCTAGAAGTTCTTGTTGTATCATCTAGGTCAGATTGAGGATAGGACGCTCCATCCACAAAGGCCTGACTCACTCTCCTCCATCCTCCTCTGTCCATCTGACTGCCCCAGGCCAGGCCCACGTCATCTCTCACAGAGCTGCCCAGCCCCGATCAGTCCATCCACAGAGTGCTGTTAGATTGATCTTTCAAAGTCCTCTGTGTTTCTCAGTTCCTAAATCAGATTCTGGTGTGCGCAGAAAAGGTCTCTGGAACGACTGCACGAATAGCATGCGCATTTGCTGATTCATCTTCACCCACTACTGCTGTGGTTAGCCCGAGTTTGGCTTTTGGTAATGACATTGACCTAGAGGTTTTGTTCCACAGACCTTTAAGGAAAGCCTGCCCATATATAGGCATAGTCATCACATGTATTGGATTTTCCAGGGAGGTCCCATTATCAGATTTTCTGTCCCTTTATCAGGTAACTAGGGTCACTGCATGGCGCTGTAAGGCAATCCTTTATTAGGGTCTTCTGTAAATTTTAGAACTTAGCATAGAGGTAGGCAGTTGGTAAGTTCAGTCCCTCAGAGCTCAACTCCAGGCTGCATGGCCAGTTTCTAGAAGGGTCCTGGGTTTGAGGAGCAAGAGATTCCCACATCCTGCTCTTCCGGGGCAGATGCAAAGTGGGAGTCCTATAAGAGCCTGCCGTGGATTAGGAATTGTGCCAAGTTCCTCTGGGGGAGACCCCAAGAGAGAGAGGATGGATGGGGCAGTGAAGAGGAAAAGGGCCCAGAATCAGCTAACATTTATCACACATATTCTACGTGGACCAAGCACTTCACACTTGACATCCCATTCCTTACCACAGTTTATGAGATGGGTGTCATTTTTTCCTGGTTTACAGGCAGCATGGCACAGAATTTAAGAGCATGGGCTTTGAAGTCCACTGAGGGGTTTAAATCTGGGCTCTGCTCCTCACAAGCAGTGTGAGTTTAGCCTAATTGGTCAACCCTCCAGACTTCACTTTCCTCGTTTATGAACGGAGATGAAGATAATAGTATTTCCTATAGAGGATTATGTGACAGGTAAACCAGGTAATGTTCGTGAAAGGAGCCCTGGTGGCACAGTGATTAAGCACTCAGCTACTAATGGAAAGGTTGCTGGTTTGAACCCACCCAGCGATTCTGTGGGAGAAAAGACCTGGCAGTCTGCCCCTGTAAAGATTACAGCCTAGGAAATGCTATGGGGCAGTTCTGCTCTGTCCTCTGTTATTGCTGTGAGTTGGAATCTACTCAACAGCACAAACAACACCATTTGTGAAATGCCTAGCATGGTGCTGGGTATACAGTCATTGTGTGACAATGATTAGCTGCATTGCTATTATTAATGTGAGGGACGGGGACAGAGAATGAAGATGGTGGCTCTGCCATGTCATAGATCACCAGTCCCAAAAGCCATTATATTGCCAACCCGGGCAGCCTGGGCTCCAGACTTAGGCCTTACAGCACCATGCTGGATCACTGCTGGGTCAAAGGGTTCTGATGAGGCTGTATGTATGTGCAGGTGTGTGTGTGGGTGTGCATGTGTACTGGTGTGCACATGTGATGATCCAGTCATCTACCCTGCCCTAGCACCATTACATAACCCTGGCTTCACACTGACCTTTCGGCCCAAGTCTCCGGAGCCCTGATGTGGCCTGGGGAGCAGGTGTGCAGCTGGTGGCTTGGATCTGGGCTCTGGCTTGCTCACCAAGCCCTGAGCTTCTGTTTATGACTAATTGCTTTGTTTGTTCTGTATGAGACACTTAATTTATTTATTAATTTTTTTCAGTGATTTACTCCTCTTTGTAATTAGGTGTAGTGATTAGAATCTTGTCCTATTACAATGGAGTTTTCCTTTTAATTCATGCACATTTGCGGGCCTGTCTCCGTCTGTTCCACTGATTGTCCCCAACTGGCTTTTTCCCAAGCTGTCATATAAATCACAGTTCAGAGGTGGCTTAGCGACTGATGGGAGTCTAAGGAGTCAAAGAAAATCACCTGGGAGTTCTGTTATACTGGCTACCAAATGCTGGTAATATACTTGGGGACGAAATCTCAAAAATCCAGGGCATAAGGAGCTGATGAATTACTTGAATAAGTATTCTTCACTGTGTTCCCCATTTAATTCTTTTTTTTTTACGAATGTTATATTACATACACACATATAAACAGATTGCCAGGAAAAGGTTTGGAAAAATAAACACCAAAACATTAACGGTGGTGATTTATATTTTCTTACTTAGGTTCATTAGCAGTTTATCTAATGTACATGTAATGCATGTATTAAAAAAAAGAAAATGTTTTGCAGGCTGTCTTCTTTAACAGATTAAGCATGGTACATTTGTCACCTAGCCCAAGGTCACTCTGCATGTCAACAAAAGAGACCTGGTCTTTAAAGTCCCAGAGCGATCGCTCTTGTCCCCAGAGCTGCCCTTCATCTGTCAGTCAGAAACTAGTCATTACACCTTTGCTCTGGGGTGAGGGGCAGAGAAGGTATCAGACACAATTTCTGCTCACAAGGTACCTACGGTTTAGGGAGGGAGGTCTTTCTGGAATGTCTCTTCCCATGACCTAAACTCTGACCGCTTAGATTTCCCACAGTCTTTGGTTTCTCCTTCGCTGATCCTTCTCCTTCATGACACTAGAAATGTAGCCAATCTAGGGTAGTTGCCCTCTCAATCCTATTTCTTCCTGAACAGTCCCCTCCCTCCTTGCTGAGAGGTCCCACATCCACATGTCCAGCTCTCATGGCCTCCAGAGGATGGCCACTGGAGCCAGTCCTCCCCACCCCTGGATTCTTCTCATGAATTTCCTCATGGTCTCACTTCTGTTCTTCCTATTTGTAGGTTGGGCAAAGGCATGTTCCCCATAAGCAAAGGGGCTGGAAGGAATTCAGCAGAGTATGAACTGACCAGTGGACTGGGCTTAGGTGTGTGCATCTGTGGGTGACAGAGAGTCCCAAGGCTGGAAGGGAGGGTTGGGCCAGGGTGTATCGGGCTGTGAGCGCACTGATAGTTCCTGTGGGCAGTAGGAGACAGGGAAGGTCTGATGTGGTCCTTCAGGACAAGTCACCCAGCTGCTAGGTTAGAGGGGTAGTTAGTAAACTCAGGAAGGAAGTCTTCTTGTGTTAGGAATAGACTTGCAGTGATGAGGTTCTGAAACCTGGAACCAAAACCAAACTAACTCACTGGCATCAAGTCTGTCCTGACTCATGGCGACCCCATGTGTTACAGAGTAGAGCTGCTCCACAGGGTTTTCTTGCTTGTAATCTTCATGGAAGCAGGTTGCCAGGCCTGCCTTTCTTTTTTATAATTTATTGTGCTTTAAGTGAAAGTTTACAAATGAAGTCAGTCTGTCATACAAAAACTTTATACACCTTGCTGTGTACTCCTAGCTGCTATCCCCCTAATGAGACAGCACACTCCCACTCTCCACCCTGTATTCCACATGTCCATTCAGCCAGCTCCTGTCCCCCACAGTCTACTCAGCTCGCCTCCAGACAGGAGCTGCCCACGTAGTCTCATGTGTCTACTTGAGCCAAGAAGCTCACTCCTCACCAGTATCATTTTCTGTATTATAGTCCAGTCCAATCCCTGTTTGAAGAGTTGGCTTCAGGAATAGTTCCAGTCTTGGGCTGATGGAAGGTCCAGGGACCATGACCTCCAGGGTCCCTCTAGTCTCAGTTAGACCATTAAGTCTGGTTTTTTTTACGAGAATTTGAGCACCCGGCCTTTCTTTTGCAGCACTACTGGTGGGTTTGAACTATCACCTTTATGTTAGTTTGTACCACCTGGGGACCTTCTGAAACTAAGAGGGATGTAGAAAAAATAAGAGGGCAGGGCAGGGAGGTCACATCAAAGGAAGAAATGACAGAATGGGGCAGGGTAGCTTAGAAGAGGGAATAGCCAAAGGGGGCATGAAACTTTCAGCCTGTGGACATGGTAGTCCGCTGGTGGAAATGGAGTTAGGGTGGGGGGGAGATGCTAGCTCAGTGTTAAGACGTATCAGGTTTTGACGTCCCAGAATGTCCACATAGAAGGAAACCATGTCAGACAGAGAGGTGAGGCTGGTGCTGTGGGGATGAGCATGAGAGGGGACCATGGAGAGATGGGTGACCATGGAAGCCACGTTCTTACTTGGAGAAGAGCATGGAGGGAGAGAGTGGGATGGCAGATAGGACAGGGTGCATGACAACCAGACTTATGGGTGGGAGAAGGAAGGGAAGCCAGTGAAAGTTACAGTGGGGGAGCAGAACGTGTGGTACCCAGAAACCCCGGGAGCAAGAAGGACATAATGGGAGGCTGGGATTTGGGGTTAGCTCTAGGGTTTCCTGGATGTATTTCCCTATTAAACAAAAAAGAGGGTGGGATAGTCCAGATTGACTGAACAATTTAACAAGCTAAACTGTCATTCCCTAGTATATGGAAGTATTCCTTGCTTTCCAAAGGAATGCCTCACTGGAGCTCCTTAAACAGAAATCTGTACATCTTTGTAGGCTGTGCAGTTTTGCACAGGGAGGTAAAACCCAGAGAGAATGGAATTTAAGGGAAAAGGTATCTTGGTACTTATTTAGTATGGTTGGGTAACATCTTGGTTTGGGTGTAGGGGCGGTCCGTGTATTTATTCAGGAGCTAGTTTGTAAGTTGGGGTGGGGTGAGGGGACAAGGGGACAACCATGTAGTAAGTAAAAGCAGTTTCTCTGAAATTCTGTGGCTATAGATGTCTTTCTCTGGAGCTAAAGAGAAACTTTAATGAGTTTTCCTTTGCAGGTAACGCACAGTTTTATTCTGTAGCTAAGACTTCTCTAAATAAAGCAGCCAGCCTTTTTACCTCCTCTCCGTGAGCCTCGCCCTCCTTCCTGCTGGCCCCCCTCCCTTCCTCCAGACTCTCTTTAAAATAGACTTTCATGCATGAGGAAACATCACAATGTAATATTCCTCTTATCTTCACACTTACCCAGCAGGCATTTACAAAAGGACAGTGGGCAAGCCTTAGATATCTCCACGAAAATGGAGGCGGGACCTTTTCTTTTGAGACATCCTCACTGAGTTCTGTCCAGGGCGAGACCCTGGCTGGGTAATTAGCAGCACTCAGAGCTTCAGTGCTGCAGCTCCTTCCCTTTGAAAGGTGCAGGTGCGTCTTCCTTGACGTTTCAAGGGGCCTCGACTTGCCTCCCACATGATAAACAGTGTGAGGCGGAGTGTCTTAAGGATTCGGGGAAAACCTGTGGGGTTATTATGGCTCATTTGGTAGATGAGAGGAATCTGTAATTTTCCGTTGTGTATTTGTATGCACAGAGATGTGATAAAGATGGCTTGTGGCCTCTTTCATTTTCCAGATGTCTCACAAGAGGATAAACATCATTTTTTTCTTTGGCTGCGGGTACCCTCGCGTTGGTTTTCTCATAATTCCCTGGGAATGTTAGTGGTCATTTCACCACCCCTGAGAAGCAGCCATTTTCCCTGAAGAAGTGGTCCCTGGCTATTTGGAGGAGAGGGGAGAAGGCTGCCTGGTGGAGAAGGCTGTGTGAGCCAAGGAGCTCTCCCTTGTTTTCTAGAGCTGCTGGAACATCTGGGTGTGTGTAGCCTGTTGGATTAGGGTTGAGCAAAAGGGGAGCTTGTTTTGCATGCCTGTTGAGAGGAAAGCCTTCCTGTGTCCTCCTCCATGTACAGCTTATGGGGAGAGAGGGGGCAGGCTGGGAGTTCTGGGGGGAAGGACTTCAATTTCCTTGCAAACAGATTTCTGAGAGCTAAGAAGTACGTGGAAATGATGTGTGTGTTGTGGCAAGGGGACATTTGTAGGGTGACTTTCAAGCAAGTATGAGCTCAGCCTAGCCTCATAAACCTTCCTTTGTTGTTGTAGGTGCCATTGAGTCAGTTTTTGACTCTACTGACCCTATGTAACAGAGTAAAACTACTGCATAGGGTTTTCTAGGCTGTGTGTCATCTTTACAGAGGAGCCCTGATGGTACAGTGGTTAAGCACTCAGCTGCTGAGGAAAGGTCGGTGGTTCCAACCCACCAGTTGATCCAAAAGGGAAAGATATGGCAGTTTGTTTCCCTAAAGATTACACCCTTGGAAACCATATGGGGCAGTTCTACTCTTTTCTATAGGTCCCTGTGAGTTAGAACCAACTCGATGGGAACAGGTTTGGCTTTGGGTTTAATCTTTACAGAAACAGGTCACTAGGTCTTTCTTTTGTGCAGCCGCTGACTGGGTTGGAACCGCCAGCCTTTCAGTTATCAGCCAAGCACTTAACCATTATAGCACCAGGCCTCCGGCACAAACCTTCCTAGTGCTTCGTAGACACATCTTGAAGATGCTAATTTTGTTGTACATTGAGATGGTGAATGTTTTCTTACAGTTGAACCTATAATTTATTTGGTATTCAAAAAAAAAAAAAAAAAAACCCACAAACCAAACCATTTGCTTTGAGTTGATTCCAACTCGTAGTGACCCTATGGGACAGAATAGAACTGCCCCATAGGGTTTCCATGGAGTGGCTGGTGGATTCAAACTGCCAGCTTTTTGGTTAGCAGCCACTCTGCCACCAGGACTCTTATTTGCTATTAGGCTATGGAAAATCTTTCCTTATTTCTCCTTTTTTTTTTTTTTAAATCTCCAAGGTTCTTTTATAATCAATCAGTCTTAATCTCTATCAGTTTCTGTCAGTCTGTGTTTCTGTGTGGTGTATTTCCCTCCCCTTCTCCCACACACTCCCGCATAATGACTAGAAGCATTAAGACCAGGGCTTTTTCATACAAATGCAATGTGTACTCTTCAAAGTGGGAGCTTGTGTACTTACTCCAAAGATACCACATTTGCTCTAAATGTTTGCAAAGCTTTCTCTATGAACTCATATTCAGACTCTGTGGCATTTTCTTCTGAATATCCTCACTGGAGATAAATCTTTGGCCTTTGAAAGTGTATGTGATTTTTGGAAACCTTCACCAGCCTTAGCTCCAAATGACTTGTGGCCAAGATTGATTGTGCTGTTTTTGGACCAAAATGCAGTAGAGCCATAAAATAATAAGACTAGTTGTCTTACATGACGTGGGAGCTGACTAGAAGGGAATTCCCCCAAAAGACCTCAAAAAACAATTCCAAGTTGAAGTGAAATAAAGACAGGGTCTTCCATGGTAACTTCTTTGAAGGAGACAGTGACCATTTGGAGGTGTCCATCTGGTGTGTTTGTTTATCAAGCAATAAGACTGAGGTGGTTGTTGTTAGGCCTCGTCGAGTTGGTTTTGACTCACAGCAGAACCCACGTACAACGGTCCTGTGCCATCTCATAATCCTTACTATGCTTGAGCCCATTGTTAACAGTCACTGTGTCAATCCGTCTCTTTGAGGAGATGGATTCCTCTTTTTTGCTGACCCTCTCCTTTACCATGCATGATGTCCTTCTTCAGAGACTGGTCCCTCCTGATAACATCGCCAAAATACGTGAGACGAAGTCTCGCCATCCTCCCATCTAAGACGCATTCTGGCTGTACTTCCTCCAAGACAGATTTGTTCACTCTTCTGGCAGTCCATGGTATATTCAATATTTTTTGCCAACACCACAATTCAGAGACGTCAATTTTTCTTCAGTCTTCCTTATTCATTTTTCACCTTTTGCATGCATATGAAACCATTGAAAACACCATGGCTTGAGTCAGGCGCACCTTAGTCTTCAAAGTGAAATCTTTCCTTTTTAATGCTTTAAAGAGGTCTTTTGCAACAGATTTGCCCAATGCAACACATCGTTTGATTTCTTGACTGCTGCTTTCATGGGCGTTGATTGTGGATCCAAGTAAAATGAAGTCCTTAACAATGTCAGCCTTTTCTCCGTTTATCATCATGTTGCTTATTGGTCCAGTTGTGAGGATTTTTGTTTTCTTTATGTTGAGGTGCAATCCATACCAAAGGCTGTAGTCCTTGATCTTGATCAGTAAGTGCTTCAAGACCTCTTCACTTTCAGCAAGCAAGGTTATGTCATCTGCATAACGCAGAATATTAATGATTCTTCCTCTAGTCCTGATGCCTTATCCTTCTTCACATAGTCCAGCTTCTGGAATTTTTTGCTTAGCATACAGATTGAATAAGTATTGTGAAAGGATACAGTCTTGATGCACACCTTTCCTGATTTTAATCCACTCAGTAACCCCTTGTTTTGTTCAAATGACTGTCCCTTAGTCTATGTACAAGTTCCTCATGAGCACAATTAAGTGCTCTGGAATTCCCATTCTTCGTGATGTTGTGCATATTTGGTTATGATCCACAGAATCAAATGCCTTTGCATAGTCAATAAAACACAAGGAAACATCTTCCTGGTATTCTCTGCTTTCAGCCAGAATCCATCTGACACCAGCAGTGATATCCCTTGTTCCACGTCCTCTTATGAATCTAACTTGAGTTTCTGACAGTTCTCTGCCAATGTACTGCTGCAACCATTTTTTAATTATCTCCAGCAAAATTTTACTTTTGTGTGATATTAATAATATTATTTGATAATTTCCACATTCTGTTGGATCATCTTTCTTTGGAATGGGCACACATATAGATGTCTTCCAGTCATTTGGCCAGGTAACTGTCTTCTAAATTTCTTAGCATAGATGAGTGAGTGCTTCCAGTGTGGCATCTGTTTGTTGAAACATCTCAGTTGGTATGCCATCACTTCCTGGAACCTTGTTTTTTGCCAGTGGCCTCAGTGTAGCTTGGACTTCTTCCTTCAATACCATCAGCTCTTGACCATATGCTACCTCCTAAAATGGTTGAATGTCCACCAATTCTTTTTGGTACAGTCACCCTGTGTATAGTTTCCATCTTCTTTTGGTGCTTCCTGGATCGTTCAATATTTTACTCCTCCCCACCCCCCGACCAAAAAAAAAAACCTTTGCTGTCGAGTCGATTCCAACTCATAGTGGCCCTATAGAATCCTTCAGTATTACAACTCAAGGCTTGAATTTTTTCTTCAGTTCTTTCAGCTTGATAAATGAAGAGCGTGTTCTTCCTTTTTAGTTTTCTAACTTCAGCTCTTTACATTTCGTTATAATACTTTGTCTTCTAGAGCCGCCCTTTGAAATTTTCTGTTCAGCTCTCTTACTTCATCGTTTCTTCTTTCACGTTAGCTACTCTGCGTTCAAGAGCAAGTTTCAGAGTCTTTTCTGACATCCATCTTTGTCCTTTCTTTCTTTCCTGTCTTTTTAATGACCTTTTGCTATCGTCACGTATGATGTCCTTCCACAACTCTTCTGGCCTTTGGCCATTAGTGTTCAGTGCATCAAATCTGTTCTTGAGGTAGTCACTAAATTCAGGTGGGATATACTCAAGGTCATATTTTGGCTCTCGTGAACTTGTTTTAATTTTCTTCAGCTTCACCTTGAACTTGCATATGAGCAACTGATGGTCTCTTCCACAGTTGGCCCCTGGCTTTGTTCTGGCTGATGATTTTGATCTTCTCCATCATCTCTTTCCACAGATGTAGTCGATATGATTCCTGTGTATTCCATCTGGTGAGG
This sequence comes from Elephas maximus indicus, assembly GCF_024166365.1. Classification (NCBI taxonomy): domain Eukaryota; kingdom Metazoa; phylum Chordata; class Mammalia; order Proboscidea; family Elephantidae; genus Elephas; species Elephas maximus. The sequence goes on along the minus strand of NC_064837.1, from coordinate 36,545,730 downwards.
TCCACATGCGTAGGTGCCATTTATGTTGTTGAAAAAGGTATTTCCAATAAATAGGTCATCGGTCTTGCAAATTCTGTCATGCCATCTCTGGCATCATTTCAGTCATCAAGGCCATATTTTCCAACTACTGATCCTTCTTCTGAGACTTAGGTTGCATCTTATTTCATCTTTGCTGTATGACTTAGGTTGCATTTTATTTAATCTTTGCTGTACATTAGACATGGGAACAAGCCTGTGGTGTGGCTTTTCTACTCTCCCTAAAGGAAATGTCTCTGGACTTCTCTGCCAGCAGCATGAAACCCTTTGTCAGAATGGCTTGGGGGCAGTATCTGATCTCCTCTAATTTCAGAAGGGGGAAGGAGAACCAAGGTCAATAGCCCAAGGCTGATTCCTGTGAGGTGGAGGTCAGACACCCCTTCTGTCTGTGCCAGCCTTACCAATTCTTACACCTGCCATCCCTCCACAGCACTCTCTACTTCTCAGCTGGGTTCAATTATTCATTGCAGTGGCCACACAGAACTCACAGACCACACTCACGGTTATGGGGTTTACTAGGGTAGTAACACTAAGGATATTGAACTTTTCCATTGTCTCTTTCCAGAGGTGTAGTCAATTTGATTCTTGTGTGTTCCATCTGGCAAGGTCCGTGTGTATAGTCACCGTTTATGTTGGTGAAAGAAGGTATTTGCAATGAAGAAGTCGTTGGTCTTGCAAAATTCTGTCATTCGATCTCCGGCAGGGTTTCTGTCACCAAGGCCATATTTTCCGACTACTGATCCTTCTTCTTTGTTACCAACTTTCACATTCCAATCATCAGTAATTATCAATGCATTTTGACTGCATGTTCAGTCAATTTCAGACTGCAGCAGCTGATAAAAATCTTCTATTTCTTCATCTTTGGCCTTAGTGGTTGGTGCATAAAATTAACTACATCTGTGGAAAGAGAGGATGGAAAAGCTCAATATCATCTGTCAGAACAAGGCCAGGGGCCAACTATGGAACAGACCATCAATTGCTTATATGCAAGTTCAAGCTGAAACTGAAGAAAATCAGAGCAAGTCCACCAGAGCCAAAATATGACCTTGAGTATATCCCACCTGAATTTAGAGACCGTCTGAAGAATAGATTTGATGCATTGAACACTAGTGACTGAAGACCAGACGAGTTGTGGAATGACATCAAGGACATCATACATGAAGAAAGCAAGAGGTCATTGAAAAGACAGGAAAGAAAGAAAAGACCAAGGTGGATGTCAGAGGAGACTCTGAAACTTGCTCATGAACATCAAGCAGCTAGAGCATAAGGAAGAAATGATGAAGTGAAAGAACTGAACAGAAGATTTCAAAGGGTGGCTTGAGAAGACAAAGTAAAGTATTATAATGACATGTGCAAAGAGCTGGAGATGGAAAACGAAAAGGGAAGGACACGTTCAGCGTTTCTCAAGCTGAAAGAACTGAAGAAAAAATTCAAGCCTCGAGTTGCAATAGTGAAGGACTCTTTGGGGAAAATATTAAACAATGCAGGAAGCATCAAAAGAAGATGGAAGGAATACACAGAGTCATTATACCAAAAAGATTTAGTCGATGTTCAACCATTTCAAGAGGTGGTGTATCATCAGGAACTGATGGTACTGAAGGAAGAAGTCCAAGCTGCTCTGAAGGCATTGGTGAAAACCAAGGCTCCAGGAATTGACGGAATATCAACTGAGATGTTTCAACAAACAGATGCAGTACTGGAGGTGCTCACTCGTCTATGCTAAGAAGTATGGAAGACAGCTTCCTGGCCAACTGACTGGAAAAGATCCATATTTATGCCTATTCCCAAGAAGGGTGATCCAACCAAATGCAGAAATTATAGAACAAGATCATTAATATCACACACAAGCAAAATTTTGCTGAAAATCATTTAAAAACGGATGCAACTGTATATCAACAGGGACCTTTCAGAAATTCAGGCTGGTTTCAGAAGAGGACATAGAACCAGGGATATCATTGCTGATGTCAGATGGATCCTGGCTGAAAGCAGAGAATACCAGAAGGATGTTTACCTGTGTTTTATTGACTATGGAAAGGCATTCGACTGTGTGGATCATAGCAAACTATGGATAACACTGCGAAGAATGGGAATTCCAGAACACTTAATTGTGCTCATGAGGAACCTTTACATAGATCAAGAGGCAGTTGTTCAGACAGAACAAGGGGATACTGATTGTTTTAAAGTCAGGAAAGGTGTGCGTCAGGGTTGTATCCTTTCACCGTACCTATTCAATCTGTATGCTGAACAAATAATCTGAGAAGCTGGCCTGTTTGAAGAAGAACGGGGCATCAGGATTGGAGGAAGTCTCATTAACAAGCTCCGTTATGCCGATGACACAACCTTGCTTGCTGAAAGTGAGGAAGACTTGAAGCACTTACTAATGAAGATCAGAGACTACAGCTTTCAGTATGGATTGCACCTCAACATAAAGAAAACAAAGATCCTCACAGCTGGACCAATGAGCAACATCATAATAAATGGAGAAAAGATTGAAGTTGTCAAGGATTTCATTTTACTTGGATCCACAATCAACACCCGTGGAAGCAGGAGTCAAGAAATCAAAAGACGCGTTGCATTGGGTAAATCTGCTGCAAAGGACTTCTTTAAAGTGGTTGAAAAGCAGAGATGTCACCTTGAAGACTAAGGTGCACCTGACCCAAGCCATGGTATTTTCAGCCATATCCTATGCATGTGAGAGCTGGACAATGAATAAGGAAGACCGAGGAAGAATTGACGCCTTTGAATTGTGGTGTTGCTGAAGAATATTGAATATACCACGGACTGCCAAAAGAATGAACAAATCTGTCTTGGGAGAAAGAAGTACAACCAGAGTGCTCCTTAGAAGCAAGAATAGCGAGACTGCATCTTACATACTTTGGACATGTTGTCAGTCCCTGGAGAAGGCCATCATGCTTGTCAAAGCACAGGGTCAGCGGAAAAGAGGAAGACCCTCAACGATGTGGATTGACACAGTGGATGCACCAATGAGCTCAAGCATAACGATTGTAAGGGTGGCGTAGGCCCGGGCAGTGTTTTGTTCTGTCGTTGTGTAGGGTTGCTGAGTCAGAACCGACTCTACAGCATCTGACCAACAACACTAAGGAAGAGGCTCAGGAACACTCAGGATACAGTTCTTACATCAGGACAGCCTCTTCCCAGCTGTGCTCACAAGCATGCCTCTCCCTGGCCCTCGGCCTCTCCCCGAAGTCCAGGAAGCCCACTCCACCGTCTCCTGCTGCTGGGTCTCTCCTGCTACTGCTTTACACCATCCTCAGGGTTACAGCTTGCTCTTTCTTTCTCTCTCTCTCTCCTGCTTCCAGCAGCTTCTCAGAACAGGGATCCCAAAGGATGCACTCTCGGCTCCTGGCTGTTCTTCCTTGGCAGTGGTAGGAACCTCCTCTCTGATGTGAAATAGGCTCTGTTTTAAAGCAAAACTGACCAATCCCCTTGGTGGGCCACAACTACTGTATCATACAGTCCTGTCCAGTCACCTGGGTAGCAGTTACAAGACCATGGCTAGAAAGGCCACACACAAAGGTAATTAAACCACCACACCCTTTAAACTCTAGCTGACACCAGATAAAGGGTCATTTATGGGTTATGGAATATCTAGCATCGTTGGAGTGGGAATTGCCCTTTGGAACTCCTTCAGCTGGGAGGCAGTGGCTATATATAGGAGTGGGGTGGGGTGGGGGGGTGTGAACATGAAGGAAGAGCCACCCTGAGTGTGTCATCCCCAATTCCCTCCCCTGTGGACAGTTACTGGCCAGCAGCTCTGGGAAGGGAACGTCTGGTGGGCTGGGCAGGCAATTCTGCATGGATTTGAGTCAGCCTACTGCCCAGGCTGTCATCTGCTGCCTCTCCCCAGTCACTGACGCCACCCCAGGCTTCAAGCCCCTGCAGTGCACGGAATGCAAGGTCTCAGCCCTGACAGTCCATTCTTCCTTGCCCTGCCCCCAGGAAAATCAACCCGTTTGTTACGTGAGTGACTACTAACATGAAGATTCCAATGACAGAAACTTTAAATCTCATTTAAAAGTGATGAATGCAAAATCCATTTGAGGGCCAAAGTTCAAGATCCTCAGTAGAGGTTGAAGGGTTTGATGCTGCTGGCGGAGAAGTCCGGAGATGCTTCCTTTAGGGAGAGAAGAAAAACCACACCAGGGGACACAGGCTCTTCTTAAGGCTTCTTCAATAGACTGTTTTTGTTCCAGAAAGTGATGTTTTTGGTGCCAGACCTGTAGGATTTTTGTGCCACAGAATACAGAGTACAGTCCCCAGTGTACAGATATGCCAATGAGCCAGCAGGAGTGGTGAGCGAGGAGACTGAACAGGGATGCAGGGCACCTGCTGAGGACAGCTGATGTTCTGTGAGGGGTCTGTCCACACCTGGCTGGCTAAGTGCTGAAGGAGAAGAGTTCTCTGTGTTCTGGAACACATGGCATTGGTCAGAGGCCCCAGGGCCGTCCCTGGGCCCCTTAGCACAGAGCCATTGCCTTTCATGGAAAACAGCTCAGGGAGTCTGGGTGAGAGGTACACCTGAGTCTGAACCAGACATCGACTTGGTCAGATCCTAGGGAAGCCCTGCCTCTGTCTTCCCATTCTAGGAGGTGGGGCAAACCCTGGCTTTTGGGGGGTGTGGAGGATTAATGAGCTGACATTTGAAAACTGCTTGGGAGATGAATTGGAAGTGCTAAGTATTTCTACTTCATGGGGAAGTCTGAAAATAACCTCTCTGAAGTGTTCTGATAAATAACTAAATCAGGCTAGCGAGGGGGAAACTTCAGCTGTCTGGAGAGTGTTTCTCTTCAATATTTCTCTCTCGAGCGGAAAGGAGGAGTGAGGGGAGAGGGCTGTGTAGGATCACTCTTCTGCTGGCATTATCCAGCCCACAAAGGAAGGAATATTGAGTCGTACGGACGTGAAGCTGGGCAGCCTTGCTGCCCTGGGGTTGCTTTCTCTTGCTGCTCCTTTACCCCTAGACCCAAGGTATTGCCAGCCACATGCAGTCCCACCAACGTTAATTCAGTTGTCCCCACCGTGGGAACACCTTCCCAAGGTCCTCTCTGCTTTCTCAAAACTTTCCCATCCATCAAGGCCTGGCTTCATTCTGTCTTCTGCTGGGAAGCAGTGCCTGCATATTTTTGGCCAGATGACAATTTCTCCACTTCTGTTGTCTCAGCACCTCATTTGGCCATGATCAACCACTGTTTTTGCCATTTGGTATTTTCTTTTTTTAACTGTAGCAAAATGTATATGTAACAAACCATTTGGCATTTCAACCTTTTTTACATGTGTAATTCAGTGACATTAATTACATTCACCATGTTGTGCATCCATCACCACTGTCCGTTTCCAGATTTGTACATCACCCTTCACAGAAGCTCAGTGCCTTCTAAGCAATGACTCTCTCTTTCCCCCCTGCCTCCTGCTCCTGGTAACCACTAATAAACTTTGGTCTCTATACACTTGCCTGTTCTTGATATTTCACATAAGACGAATCATACAATATCTGTGCTTGTATGTCTGACTTATTTCACTCAGCGTGGTGTTTTCAGTGTTCATCCGTGTTGTAACATGTATCAGGACTTCATTTCTCTTTATGGCTGAGTAATACTCCATTGTACAGATGTACACATTTTGTCATTTGGTTTTAAATTTCTGAGGAGCCCTGGTGGCACCGTGGTTAAGTGCTTGGCTGCTAACTGAAGGGTTGGCAGTTGAAACCCACCAACTGATCCCCAGGGGAAAGATAGGGCAGAGTATTTCCGTAAAGATCTACAGCCTTGGAAACCCTATGGGGCAGTTCTGCTGTGCCCTAGAGGGTCACTTTGAGTCAGAATCGACTCAACGGCATTGGGGTTTCAATTCTATTTCTTCTTGCCCCTTCAACTGGATTGTGGTACATGGGAGCAGGCAGAGACAGTGCGTCCATGGCATGCACTGGGCCTGGCCCGTGTTTGTTGATTCATTCTTAAATTGGGCTGTTTGTCACACTGCCACTCTGTCCCATGTGGCTTCTCTATCATTTCCCTCCTCGTTCTCAGTCCCGTGAGACTTGCAGCCTCTTCTGGGGGCTGTCTTCTGGGGGCTGGCCAGGTTGCCTTGGCTGGGGAGGGTGACTGGACCCCTGGGGCACCCTGTTGATGAGGCAACGTGGGGGGAATGCTGGGAATGGTGGCCCCATCCTCGAACATTTCTCCTTTCCTTTTTTTTTTTTTACATTTACCTCTCTCTTCGTCATTAAGGATGTTCCTGTAGGTACAAAGTGCTTTTAAGGATTTTTATATTATTGTGTATTCTCCATTGTATCTTTTTTTTTTTTCCTTCTAATTTTATTGTGCTTTAGGTGGCTCAAGTTAATCTCTCATTCAAAAATTTATGTACATACTAATGGACCACAACTACCACAGCCTCCACCGGAATGAGTCCAGCACAAGTAGATGGTGCCCAGCTACCACCACTGACTGCTCCGACAGATGTCACAATAGAGGGTCCCGGACAGAGCAAAATTCTAACTTAAAGAAAAAGATCAGATTTACTGGCTTGACAGACACTGGAGAAACCCTGAGAGTATGGCCCTCAGACACCCTTTTAACTCAGTACTGAGGTCACTCTTGAGGTTCACCCTTCAGCCAAAGATTAGACAGGCCCATAAAACAAAACGAGATTAAATGGGCACACCAGTCCAGGGATAAGGACTAGAAGACAGGAGGGGACAATAAAGCTGGTAATGGGGAGCCCAAAGTGGAGAAGGGGGGAGCATCAACACGTTGTGGGATTGGCAACCAATGTCACAAAACAATATGTATATAAATTGTTTAATGAGAAGCTAATTTTCTCTGTAAACCTTCATCAAAAGCACAGTAAAAAAAAAAAAAAAAAATTTATACATATATTGTTTTGTGATATCGATTGCAGTCCTCACAAGGTGACAGCACACTCCCCCTTTCTACCTGGGGTTTCCTGTGTCCATTCATCCACTCACTGTCTCTTCTTGCCTTCTCGTCTTGCTTTTGGGCAGGAGTTGCCCATTTGTTCTCATATATTTGATTGAACTAAGAAGCCGGTTCCCTATATGTGTTATTTTTTGTTTCATAGGCCTGTTTAATCTTTGTCCGAGAAGTAGGCTTCAGGAGTGCTTTCAGTTCTGAGATAGCAGAGTGTCTGGGAGCCATAGTCTCGGGGCTTCCTCCGGTCTCTGTCAGACCAGTAAGTCTGGTCTTTTCTTGTGAATTTAAATTCTGTTCTACATTTTTCTTCCATTCTGTCCAGGACTTTCTGTTGGGATCCCTGTCTGAGCAGTCAGTGCTGGTAGCACCTAGTTCAGGCTGGTGGAGTCTCTGGTTCATGTGGTCATTTAGTCCTTTGGTCTAGTATTTTTCTTGTGCTTTGGTTTTCACTTGCCTTTGCTCCTGATGGGATGGGACCAAGAGATGTATTTTAGGTGACCACTTTCAAGCTTTTAAGACTCCAGATATTACTTACCAAAGTAGGATGTAGAATATTTTCTTTACGAACTATATTATGCCAGTTGACCTAGATGTCGTCCAAGACTCTGGTCCCCAGCCTCCAGCCCCGGTCCCCAGCCCCAGCACCTTGATCCCTCAGGTGTTTGGTTGTGTCTAGGAAACTTCTGTGCTTTTGCTTTGGTCCAATTGTGCTGATTTCCCCTGTATTGTGCATTGTGTTTCCTTTCACCAAGGTTGACACTTGTCTTCTATCCAGTAAGTGATTTTGCATCCCTCTCCCTCCTCACCCTCATAACCATCAAAGCGTTTTTTTTTTTTCTTTGTGTAAACCTTTTCTTGAATTCTTAAAATAGTGGTCTCATACAATATTTGTCATTGTGTGACTGACTTATTTCACTTCAGCATAATGCCCTCCAGATTTATCCATGTTGTGAGATGTTTCGCAGATTCACCACTGTTCTTCATTGTTGCGTATGTCTTTTTTCTTGCTACCCTGAAATTTCATAGCAAGATGCTAATAAGCACTTGGCTCCATTGGTATGAGGTCATAAATAATGTGAGCTCCCATGTCCTGCTTATTGATTTTAAAGGCCATCCAATTTCTGAAGGCTGCTAGATTTGACTGGGATGGGTAACATGCATCCGGAAATACCTTTAGAAAATAGGTTTATGGCACATTCGTGCTTTCTGGCTTTAGCGCTCAGCCCATAAACTGGGATTAGGAGCAGGCAGCGTGGATCCCCCAGGGTCAGCTCTCTTCCTGCTTCAGCCTCTCTCCATCTCACTCTGGGAGCGGGGGCGGGGGGGCTGGGGGGGCAGTGATGCCGTTGCATCCAGTAGTTGGATGCTTTTGTCCTTGGGATTCCATTTGTGTTCCATGACCAGAGGCTCTGGGATATTGATCAGCCTTGACCCTTTGGAGGACGTCTCCACCATGTCCAGGCAGGGGTGGAACTACTTGTGATTTCCCATCGACCCCCATTCTAGTTGCAGAAGTCGGTGGGCCAGCATGGCCCACTGAATCCCCAAGCTCCGAAGGGTGGAGAAGATGTGACCCCGGCCCTCAGGGAGCTTACCTTCCAACAGGAACACACCCTGGTCACATAGGCATGAAGGTAATGATACCCGGAGCAGAGAACATAAGTTAAGCTCAAATGAGAAGGGACTATAATGAAAGGTGAATATAATAAAATAAGAGGTAATCCATCCAGTCAAATATATTGAGTAGACCCAACCCCCCCATACCCACCACCCAGAGACTGAGGAGAAGCTCATGAAACTGGAATAGTCAACCCTCCTCCCAGCGTGCCTCTCTATTTGGGGTCCTCAGCTTCCAGACCCTGGGACAGAGTCTTGTCTGCTCAGAACCACTGTCATTTACTCGGTGATGGCTGCTCCTTGAGTCTGGCTTGGCCTTGAGGACACAAGCTCCTTTCTGCCTTGTTCTCTCCTCTGTGCTGATGCTATTTCCTAAGCTGGGGAAGCCTCCCAACCCCAGCTGTGCCTCTGACAGGCTGTGTGACCGTGGACAGCAGGGGATTAAGGCCATGATCCCTCCACTCAGCCCGGCAATGGTGGGTCTCCCCATCCTATTTGCAGAGAGGGATTTCAGCAAAGACCTGAAATGTGGGTGTCTCTGACTTCCTCCTGTGTCCTTCCTGTGCTTCCTTTCTGAAAAGCCAGGACCTCACCTTCAGGAGAGGCCCACCCCTCAGGGCTCGCCTGTGCTGGGCCACACAGGTGTCAGCTTAGACTTTCCCTGCATTGTGCCCTTTGCTTAAGGAGCCCTGGTGATGCAGTGGTTCAGCACTCAGCTGCTGACTGAAAGGTTGGTGGTTCAAACCCACCAGCAGGTCTGTGGAGAAAAACCCTGGTGATCTGCTCCCATAAAGATTACAGCCTAGGGAACCCTATGGGGTATTTATGCTCTGTCCTAATGGGCCGCTGTGAGTTGGAATCCAATCAGTGGCACACAACAACAACAAGAACAACAGCCCTTGGCTTACATTTGACCCAGAACTGTCTGGGTCTGCTGTCTGCCTGTCTGACGGCTTTCCCGTGGCGCCCTTTTGCCATTTCCACAAGGAATGTTCTGCCCCCCTAGCAGAGTTACTGTCTTCTGTGCATTTTCAGAGCCCTTGAGTAGATGAATGAATGAGTAAAGCCAGCTTTACAAGAGTGCCGTGTGCCCTGCAGCGTGTGCCTCGCTCTGCAGCCGTCTTCACATAGTGTGCGGAGACTGCCTCTCTGTCCCCGTGGACCTCAAGAGCCGGAATCAAGTCTTCCTTACTTTTAAAATCTTTGTGCCTCATATGGCAGACATTTAGTGCATATGTGTTGATTAAATGATTGTTTTAAATGAATTTATTTATCCTAAGCGGAGTACCACTGGCTCTAACAAACATTTCTTTTTAAATCGGGGGCTCTGCATTTGTCGAATGAAAGGAGTTCATTCAGCCTAGTTGTTAGGACAGTAACTGGCCTAGGATGGGAGATTGGCAGGTGTCACCTGCTGATATCTGGCTAAAGCAGCCTCTTCAGTGAGGGCTAGAGCTCCTTCCTGTGCAGGCAGCAAAGAGGGGTCGGCACCAGTGTTGGAATTCAGACTCAGGCCCAAAGGAAGACCTCACCACAGAACTTAGAGGCAGAACAATATTAGTTAAGACTTGATTACAAGTAGCAGAAACCATCTCATACTAGAATGAGCCTGGTCTTTATCTCTGTTGGCTGGACTTCTGTGTTTCTGAAGTCTCATGGCAGAACATGGCCATGGCCATGTGTGGGGAAGGATATTAGGGAAAGTGGCCAGCACAAGCGTGTCACCTCATCCTTGGTACTGTTGCTCAGGTAAAGCCAACCTCTCTGCCAGCTGTAATTTCACTTGGTGTCGACACCCTCACCATAGATACAGGGATGGTCTTGAGTCTAATGAACAATACTAGACCTTTCTCCGTACCAACTCACTGAGGTGATAATAATAATGGATGACAAGTATTTAGGTCTTTGTAGGTGCCAGGATGCTGCAATAAGTTAACTTCCCTTGTACCAGCACCCCTGGGGGCAGGGGGTGCAGATAGTTAACACACTCAGCTGCTAACTAAAAGGTTGGTGGTTCAGTCCACCCAGAGGCACCTCGGAAGAAAGGCCTGACAATCTACTTCTGAAAAAACGGCCATTGTAAACCCTATGGAACATAGTTGTACTCTGACACACGTGGGGTCACCAAGAGTTGGAATCGACTCTGCAGCAGCTGGTAATGGTCATAGCAGCACTGTGAGGTAGGTACCAACCTAGAGGTAAAGAACTGAGGCACACACAGAGAGGTTGAGTTACCCGAGCAAGGTCACAAGGCTAGTCAGTGGTAGAGCAGAATCTGAGTCCAGAGAGGCTGGCTCGAGAACGTCCAGCCTTTTCCACTCTTCAGTACTGCCTAGATGTACCTCATGAGCAAAGCCAGCCCTAGGTCCAGGTGCCCTGACAACAGGAGTAGAATAACCAGTAAGCAAAGTACCACGGGCTTGCTTGTGCTTATTTACTAACCTGTAGTGCCCCGTTTCACATAAGTTTCACTACGTCCAAGGTGTAAAACAGGCGAAATTGTGCTCTAGATTAGTAAGTAAACACAAGTAAGCCTGTGTGTACCTTGCTTATTGAGTAATTTGTCACTGCCTGGCAAAAAGTACTTGTAGACACATGGGTTATTGGCTGAAGAACGGTGATGCCCTTGATCAATCTAGAGTCCAACAGTGTCCACAAGCAGATGGGATTCTGCAAAAGACAGTACACGTTGGAGTCCAACTTGGGGTGGGACTCCTTTAATAGTTCAAAGGAACCTGATCCTCTGGGCTCTTAGAGCTTCTGACCAGGTCCTTGTGGTTCACCTGTGATGGCTCAGGGCGGTTTCCTGGGTGCCACACAGCAGCCTGAGGTGGGCTGAGACATCTTGGTCCTGGAGGTTCCCGTGATTCTCTTAGAAAATCCCCAGCCCTGAAGCCAAAGAGGAATCCCTGGGTGAGGCAACAGTTAATGCACTTGGCTGCCAACCAAAAGTTTGGAGATTTGAATCCACTTAGAGGCACCTTGGAAGAAAGGCCTGGTGATCTACTTCTGAAGTATCAGCCATTGGCAACCCTATGGAGCACAGTCCTATTCTGACACACGTGGGGTCACTGTGAGTTGGAATCAACGGCAACTGGTTTGGCTTTTAAGCTTGGACCCAAAGAGGGAAAATTATGAATCTGAGCAGTTGTGGGGTAATTTAATTAAAAACAAAACAGAAATGTGAGTAATTGAGCCAAAAATCTTCACTGGGCACCACTATTGGCAGAGGAGGACTGCGAAGAGAAAGTGATGAAGGCTTCCTTTATTTATTTTTCAGTTCTATTGTCATGGAACCCTTGAGCTTGATGGGGGAAGGATTTTTCACACAGTCTGGCATGTGGCAGGCATTTGTCTTTGTTAATTTATATGAGGAAGGATAGTAAATCTGCGGGATCATGCTGCCGGCTCCTGTGTTATTTCTCAAGGGTATTTAAAGTAACAGCACCTGACAGTTTACCAGCAGCTAAGAGGTTTTTCTGCTTCAGAAAGCAAAATATCGTTGAGTTGTGCAACATGTATAAATGATTTGGAGAATTAGGGTGCAGCAAATAGTACAGTTTTCAGTAAAGACTCAAAGGCTTCATCAAGTTGGAAAGTTCGCAAGCGGAGGGAAGGCAGGGTGGGCTGGTGGGGTATACACAGGTGTGTTCTGTGGCATGTCATCCTTGTTTAATTTCCTTTTTCCCTGGTCCCAATTTGAATTGCCAAAATATGTTAGATTGCAGTGCATTATTTCATTTGCCTGCTTTGTAATTCCTCTCTACCTCAAACAGATGAAAAACATGGTACTAAAACAAATTGACAGCTCTTGAAATGAGAAAGATCTTTATCCTTCAGAGTGTTGATGTAGAAATAAATGAAAGAAAACATGCTTGCTGGGTCTTGAAGCAGCTTGAATTGGTACTTTTTCTTTTTTTTTAAGAGGAGGGTTTTCCCTCTTTCTTTTTTTCCCTTTAGGGAGTTGTGTGGCCCAGGAAGCAAAAGGAGTGTTGGTTATTCCGTCAGTACACATTTGCACAGATCTGAGTCATGATTTGGATTTAAGGAGCCACCCAGAGGTTTCCAACCTAGGGGTCTATGGAAGCAATGGAGGGATCTCAAGTTGGCTTCATTGCTTCAAAAAGTCTGTCAGGCATTGGAGTTACCCTGCCCTCCTACCCCCAAATATCATGAAAAAAGGGCCAACTTAAATGCCAGGTATGCTTGCTTTGGACAGAGGACCCCAACTCACTCTGCACCTGGTCACTTCATGCTTACCAAAGCCCTGATGGGCAGTTATGACGTGTTCATAAATATGTTCCTGCACCACAAAAGTATCGATGAGTAGTTTGCTGTAGGAAATAATTTCAAAACATGTAAGATCTAGGTTTTGAAAATGAAATGAAAAGGGAACCTTAATGGCTTAACCAAAAAAAAAAAAAAAGGAAACCACTGGATTTGAGACTCTTTTCTATTCAAATTTTTTTTTTTTGTCCTACAGAATCTGAAACCCAGTCAGCAGGCACTTACTGAGCATGGGTGTTTGTATTAGTTGTTCTCGTAGGTGCTGTGGGTATGCCGGGCTGAATACAATATTTCTTGAGGACCAGGGAAGGGAAAGAGATGGGGATAGTGGGGCTGCCAACACAGATACTTATGTGGCAAAATAATATTTCAAAGTAGTGTATGTCATTGCCACATAGAAGAGACAGGTAAAGGGCACACCTTTCTAGGATAAGCATACCTTACTTAATCCCCACTTTATCCAAACCCACTTTATCCAAATCAAGAGAAATTAGGGGACAGCATAATTGTTTGAAATGTAGACTGATCTGCCACAGTTTCTTGAAATAGTGAGTCCCTTTGTGGGCTTTTCTTTTCGTATTAAAAAATGTGTATTTTTAATAGTTTAGAACTCACAGAAGTTATGAAAATAGCCCAGAAAGCTCCAGCACACCCTTCATCTAGCTTCCCACAATGGTAGGATCTTCCATAACCCCGATATATGGTTAAAGCCAGGAAGCTGATGTTGGTACAGCACCAGTGTTAACAGGCACGTGTGTTTGTGAGTGTGTGTACATGTACTTCTTTGAAATTGATCATGTGTATGGATTCACGAGAACCATCACCACAATCAGATAGAAAACTATTCCACCACAGAGAAGCTCCTTCACTTTACCCCCGTAATAGTCACCCACCCCTGACCTCTGGCTACCACCGATCTGTTCTTCATCATTATCATTTTCTCATTTCAAGAATGTTATAAAAATGGAATTGTACTCTCTGTAACCTTTTGAGATGGACTTTTTTTCCACTCAGCGTAATTTCCTTGAGATCCATCCAAGATGTATATATCAATAGTTCATTTCTTTTTATTGAAAATAGTATTCCATTCAGAGGGCCCCTGGCCGGCGCAGTGGTTAAGTATTCACCTGCTAACCGAGAGGTTGGAGGTTCGAACCCACCAGCCAAGAAAGATGTGGCAGTCTGCTTCCATAAAGACTACAGCCTTAGAAACCCAATGGGGCAGTTCTACACAGTCCTGTGGGGTTGCAATGGGTCAGAATCGACTTGATGACAAAGGGTTTGGTTTTTTGTTTTTTGTTTTTTAATATTCCGTTCTAGGATGTACCACGGTTTGTTTATCCATTCCCTTTGTGTTTTTAAAATATGGTTTATTTGCATACGATTCATTGCAACACAGTAGATACAGCAATGGTACGCACACAAGTAAAACCTCTCTCACCTAAGCGGATTGCATTGAATTAGAATTTGTGGCAATCAGAGAAGGATACAAAGTCTGTTATTCCATCATCCAGCCCTCTTTTAACAGCATTTGTTGAGCATAAGTGTGTGCTAGGGACTGAGATACGCGCTGGTAAAAGGATCATCACTCCTTTTACAGACAAGGAAACCGCTGCCTCAGAAAGCTCTGCCCGAAATCCTGCGTAGATAGAAATGTTGGAGCTGGGATTTGAACCTGGGACATGTACTACCAGGCTCTTTCTACTCCACCACTCTGGCTGTTCCTGTAGCCATCGAATTTCTTAGAGCCAGTTTACTCCTCTGGAAAATGAGTGGATGGTTTGTACTTCTACCTCCCTGGTCCTTTCCAGCTCAAAGATTTTTTGATCTTTTCTCGTCAAGAAACAACTTTGCCAAGTGGCTGAATCCTTCAGCTTGTTGCTACACTTTGACTTTTTTCTTAGCGGCATTTTGTTAGCCAGTATTTGAAGATGCTTGTGGCAGTCTGGAAACCCTGGTGGCATAGTGGTTAAGAGCTATGACTGCTAACCAAAAGGTTGGCAGTTCAAATCCACCAGGTGCTCCTTGGAAACTCTATGGGGCAGTTCTACTTTGTCCTATAGGGTCGCTATGAGTCAGAATTGACTCGATGGCAATGGGTTTGTTTGTTTTATTTTGTGGCAGTCTGCTTAAAAAGATTTATAGCCTTGGAAACCTTGTAGGGTCGCTATGAGTTGGAATTGACTCAACAGCAGTGGGTGTGGGTTGGGACTTTAAAAGTAACCAAGAAGAATTCCTTTAAGAATAGCTCGATTCAGAACTTCCTTCATTTTGCTGATTTTTGACAGGGTTTTTGGACAGGGACGGATTACCCAATAAGCAAGGTACTCACGGACTTAATTGTGCTTACTTACTAACCTGGAGTGCACAACTTCAACCAGGTTAGTAAGTAAGATTATTAAGTAGGCACAATTAAGCCTGCTAGTACCTTGCCTACTGTAAGCAGATGCATACTATGCTTACTGGTTAATTCGCCCCAGTCTTTGTGTCAGGGCTAGGACTGAGCAACCCTTGGGGATCTTTGACCCCGGTCTGCTGGGGTGACTCTGGGGACAAGAAGGCAGAGGAAATTGGCTCTCAGCCCTGCTGAAGGGGAAGGAGCAGGAACTTCTTCAGATGCTATTAAAGTTTCATTAAGAAACTTTGGGGGTGAGGGGATGCTTGGCACTCCGATTCAGGTGCCTGGCGCTATTACAGTTCACAGGATTCTGCAGTGTACTGGAATTGGGCTGAGGATCAGAGGAAGCTGCTATTTCCGGCATCTAAGTGCTACCGCTGCTTAATTCAGGCCTGAGCAGTTCACTGAGGGGGGGTGGTATGCAGAACCGCTCTGTGTCTTTGAAGCTCCAGGGAGGGTTCAAAGGAGCTTGCTTGGAGAAGGGACTCCTGCACTGGGTGGGAAGTGGAGAGGTGATCCTGGGGTCACTTCTAACTCCCGCATCTGTGTGTGATTCTGAGACAAATGGAACTTCCTCTCTCCTCCAGTGACTGACATTCATTCCCAGACTCGGCTGAGTTTGTCAGAATCACAGCCTGGAGCCTTCAAAGGCTGGTGAAGAGAGAGGGTCTGGAGCTCAGGAGGCCTGTGGTGACGGTCCTAGTGACCTTGGCACGTCCCCTTACCGCCCCCCCCCCCACCCATCAGGTGCAGTGGAGGAAAGAGGCTCTGGAATCTGACCACCCAAAGTTCGGGGGTTGGGGGGGAGAGGGGACGGTTATTTTAGCAGGGACCAGTGTGGGAAGGGAGGCACGGTGTCATGGAGGTATCCGAAAAACTGAGGGTCATTCCGAACCCAAATTCTAAATGGTTAAGTTCTTGGCTACCAACCAAAATATGTTGGTGGTTCAAGTCTACCCAGAGGCACCTCGCAAGAAAAGCCTGGTGATCTGCTTTTAAAAGATCACAACCATTGAAAACCCTGTGAAGTATAGTTCTGCTCTGCCACACATGGGGTCGCCATAAGTCAGAGTTGACTCAATGGCAACTGGTTTTAATAAATATCAGTTTAGTGAATGAATGTGAGACATTCCCTAGTCCAGATCTCCAGCCTTTTTGTGGAGTACACCAGCCCTGTCCCACCATCAAGCAGTGTTGTTTTCCAGGCAGAAGGAAGATGCACATGGCCCGAGGGATTACAGTTGGAACCTAGACTTTCCAAGCCTACAAAACTCCCCTCTCCCCTCTCCCCTCTCCCCTCTCCCCTCTCCCCTCTCCCCTCTCCCCTCTCCCCTCTCCCCTCTCCCCTCTCCCCTCTCCCTTCTCCCCTCTCCCCTCTCCCCTCTCCCTTCCCTGAGCTCATGGCTGCAGCTACGCTTGTCACCATCCGAGATTGCATTGGCCACAGGAGATGTGGATGATTTTTCCATTTGGTCCTGATGTTTATTTCATGCCCATCAATATCAGCCCACATTAGGACAGATGAGGTGGTTATTTACAGGCTGTGCATTTTCACACTTGGTAATTATAAACCCTTCCCCCGTTCGGTCAGAGTCATGGAGATCTATTTTGGCAATTAGCAGTTTAGTATTTGTTTAATGGGAACGCAAGAGAGTGTTACGGCACATCAGTGCTTCACTAATGATTTGCCTGTCTCCTCTGGAACTGGCAGGTTTGGGCCTTTTTCACGGTGGGTGAGGCCTGATGGGGAGAGGCTAGGGGGAGCATTAGGCAGCCTGCCTGGGCTCCCCCTCCCCCAGAGCACACTGCATGCACGCATGCACGCACGAACACACTCACAAGCAGTGCTGTGAAGGGGCGCTGGGTTTCCAGAGCGCAGCAGCCGTCACTCGAAGCAGCCTCACACAAGAGGCCGTTAGGCCAGATGCCATTTCCGTGTGACAGCTGTCAAGCCTGCCAGAACCAACTGCTTCTCCTCAAACAGTGTGTGCTGGCCTCTCTCCATGTCCCTCTCCCACCACCTCCCTTCCTTCACTCCTCCTTTCTGGGCCCCAGCTCAGATATCCCCAGAGGGAGCCCCTTGCCCCACCCTCCAGGCCCAAAGAGGTGCTGGGGCCCAGGGCTTGGCCACAGCTCAAGTATGAGCACAGCCAGCATGGAGCACGCACCCCAGCCACTCCTTACTCAGGCAGACTCTTACTTCCCACACTCTGGAAATAGGACTTCCTGGGTCTGTCCCCCAAGGGCATACTGTTTCTTTAGCTCTGTGCTGCCTGTCCCTTGGGGTGACCATTTGCAGTGGAAAATTGCACAACCTTGGGTGTGGCTCCTGGTTTAATTGTGTGTGGGGGGATAGAGGGGTTGTGGGTAGGTGTTGGTGTGTGTATGCAAGCATATGTGATGTGTGGGTGTGTACATGTGTGCTCAGCAAAGGGTTGCCAGGAATGGGGCCATTGAATTGTGCCAGTATCTGTTAGGATGAGAGTGTTCTGTGTATTAGGCACTCCGTAAGCACCACTTAGGCCTTCGGAACACTCTAGAAGGGAGACACACTCCGTGTTCTTAGCACTCACTGCAGGGTGAACACTTGCGTGGGCTGTGCCCTTGGTTGAGTTTCAGGACCTCTCCACCAGTTCCTGCTCTGCTGCCAGCTTGCTCTGTGACCATGGACAAGCCAGGGGAACACTGGGCTTCTAGAATTCACCCACCTAAAAGGAGAGAGCCCTACATCCTTTTGTTTCCTTTGCCTCTTAGATCGTTCTCTTTTGAGCCTACCAGAGGCAATATATATACATCGTCTTGGTTACCCAATCACCCCTCTTAACTTTTTGTAAGATTTTAAGGCAAGTTTTTGGTTCAATGGCACTATCCTAAGCCCCAGGGATTCAAAAATAAAACATAACACAGTTAAGGAGGACCAGTAGGAAGACGTAGTGACACGTCTGGTTTTGAATCCTGGTTCCACCATTTACTACTTGTGTAATCCTAGGCAAGGCACTTAGTCTCACTGAGCCACAGTTTCCTCATCTGTAAAATGGGTATGATGTTATCTACCTCAGAGTCACTAAATGAGGTGATGATTAAATGAGGTTTGCAAATTGCCCGTTAGGCTCTGGTAAATGGTAGCTATTAAAACCATCATTTATTTGGTAAACATTTCATAAGAGTCTGATGTTTGCTTGTGAAATCAAAATCTCTTGAGCAGGATGCTTTTGCCTGTATGTAAGTGAAATGTCTAAATCTCCAGGATAGAATTGTTCAGACACTCCACTCCTTTCAGTTCCCATGGACAGGTGTTCATTTGTTCAATTAATAACTATTGTCTGATAAACACTGTTTTGTTTTTTAAGTTAAATGGGAAAAAGGAGTGACCACCCCCGTAAAAATTAAAGTTGGAAAAATAGGGCTGACGAAGAAGGTTCCTGCCAACGGAGGTAGAATATTCTGTCCATAAGAAGGCTTGGGAGTCTTCTACAAAGAGTTTGTTGTTGATGATGGGGCCATCGAGTCTATTTCAACTCATAGCAACCCCATGTGACAGAGCAGAACTGCCCCCATAGGGTGTCCTAAGGTGTTACCTTTACAGGAGCAGATCACCAGCTCTTCCACCCCCAGAGCTGTTGGGTGGGTTCAAACCGCCAGCCTTTCGGTTAGCAGCTGAGCTCTTAACCATTTGTGCTTTTGTGCCACCAGGGCTCCTTATGAAGAGTTCAGGAGAAATTAAGCCAACTCCTTATTTATTTCTGTTGTTGTTCAGTAAAGGTGGGTGTTAAAATAAGGAAGCTTGCAGGTGGATGTGAACTAGAAGAATTTGACTTAGGAGGGAAGGAGAAGACACCTGGCAGGCCAAGCTACAGGAGAAGGTAGGAGAATGGTGCATCCATTGTTGAAATCTTCCAGGAACCAATGGACAGCGGTGGGGGTGACTCAGAAACTGGTATTCCTGCAGGAAGGGGGTGAGGTGAAAAGAACGTGAGATTAAGGTAGGAAGGTAAGGACTGTGCAAGGTGAGATTTAGATTCCTGAAACCAGCTTCTGAGTCTTGGCCCTGGCCCCTGCCAACTCTAGAGCCACCAATGAGGAAAGTAAGGCTCAGAGAATTGATAAGAATCCTTGTCTCATGGATTTGGCGTGAGGATCAAAGCGATAGTAATATATGTGAAAAACATGGTGAGGGAGAAAAACAATGGTTTTGTTCGGTTTTCTCAGCCATAAGAATATCCCGTGTTTAGTTTTTGGCCCGTCTGAACTACTTCCAGGGGAGAACGTTGGCTCCCTTGTAGGTATCGAGGGCTAAGGAGGCCCCAAGAAAGAGGCATGCAGCAAGGAGCCTGTGGGTCTTGACTTTTGATGGGGAATTAACATCCGATTTTCAGAGAGCCAGAGGCCTGATTAATGCTGGGTTTATTTAGGGCCCATCCACACACACACACACACATGCTGTGATTAAGGCTCAAGTCAGAAAGAGATATTCAGCCATTTAGAACAGTGGTTCTCAGCCTTGGCTGCACTTGGGAGTTTTAAGAAACCCTCTGTTGGGTTCCCATCTCCAGAAATGCTGACTTAACAGGTCTGGGGTGTGGCCTCCGCATCAGGGATTCTAAAAGCTCTTCAGATGCTTCCAGTGAGCAGCCAAGGTTGAAAACCACTGATCTAGATTCTAGTATGAACTAATAGGATTTTCCAGCCCGCTCCCTCCTCCAGCCTTCTTTGTGGGCAATGATTCAAGGTAGACCAGCCCCACCTTTTTGCAAGGCGAAAACATGCTGAAAATTTCTTTCTCGATAAGCTAGACGTCACTGTTGCTATTAGTTGCCGTAGCATTGATTCTGACTCATGGTGACCACATGTGTGCAGAGTAGAACTGTGCTCCGTAGAATTTTCAAGGCTGTGACCTTTGGGAAACAGATTGCCAGGCCTGTCTGCTGAGGCACCTGTGGGTCGGTTTGAACCGCCGACCTTTCAGTTAGTAGTCCAGCGCCTAACCGTTTGTGCCACCCCGGGACTCCCTGTTGAGCTTTATGGCAGGTGCAGGCTTTGTTTTTGTCCAGGCTGGCAGCAGGAGAGGGAAGAGCAGTGACATCCCTGCACTGAGGTAATCTCATGATAAGGGAGCCCTCGGCTCCAGCAGGGGCTCTGGGCTCCTCTGTTCTGGGCTGTCCTGCTACATCATGCATGTCCACACTCTGTGTCTTTAATGACTCGAATTTATAGAGCATAATGAGGCCAGTTAAGCCCTGCACACTGTAGTATCATGATATTGCATTTGCGGGTGTTTATTTAAACTAACACTTGAAGTGTTTGTGTGGGTGCAGGAAGAGAAATTCAAGGGCATTTGTTCTGAGGGAGTTTGAAGAGCTGGGTTCCTGCATTTCCCTTTCCCCTCCCCCTGTATTTGACCAGATAATTGAAGAATCTTTTGAAGTGCCATTTTCTGCTTTGTTCTTCCTATGTTTAGTGTGTGGGTGTGTGTAGTTGTGTCCCAGGAGGAGTAGGAAATTTCTCAGGGTGTGTGTTGGCCACAGCAAAGCCCTGGAACATCTTCACAGGACACAGTTTGCAGAGGACCAGCAGCCACTTTGACACTTCCAGATGTTTTCCCAGTAGCCTCTGAGTCCGTTTTAGCATTCCAGGCAGACAGTCTTTTCAAATGGAGCTTAGATGGCATCTCATACCATTCCCTTCTTTTGCAAATGAGAAATGGGGATTAGAGAAGGGAAGTGGCTTGTCCTCACTGAGATCCTTAAGTATGGCAGACCTGGGATGAAAACCGCTGCTCCTCCCTAGGCTTTGTGTGGCTCTGCCTGCCCTGCTCAGCTGCCTCCCAGCTCCTGCTGAGTTATTACCAGCAACTCTTTTTCCCTCTTCCCTTGTTTCCCTGGGAGCAAGTTTTCTGCATTCCCAAATTGGTTTGGCTTCATTCACCTGCTGTTATTACTTGAGGAGCCCAACTGGCAAAACTCTGAGCAGAAGAGGCAGTGGTCTGGGGCATACTCTGGAGTCCTACCCTTTCAGTCAACTTGACAAACAGAACGCTTGACCTCGCTTTATCCCAGCGACGGTACATTGTGGCTTTAAAGGTTTCCTGTTCAGCCAGCACATGACGTGTGCTGGCTAAAGTCTAACCCCTGGATACGGTCAGCACCATCTGGCTACTTCCAAAATCACCCAGCAAGAATGTCTGGCTCACAATAGATCTTTTGACTCATTATAAAGAGGGTTCACTCATTCATTAAACAAATTAGGATTAGAGAGGCATCACCCACTGACTTGAGTGCTCATTATTGCTGAACTTCGTGGTGCTCATTTAGTGAGGAACGTGTTGCCAGCTTCTCTTGGCGCTTCTAGCATCTCTGTCTGCAGCCTTGCTGCTGGGATGAGATTTAGGAGAGATCCCTCCACACGCTAATACCTATGTTCCATTTGGAATGGGAAGCCTGATGGTTTAATAGCCCACATTCAGCACTTTTTCTGCTTTCAGCTCTTTTCTTGCCTTTGTTCACTATTATTATTATTTGAGAATGTGTAATGTCTGAGATATTTGTAACCTTTTTTTTTTTTTGAGAACAGGGACTGTGTACCAGTTACCTATTGCTACAGAATGCTGTGTAACAAAATATCGTGATACCCCAGTAGCATACAATAAGTGTTTATTTCACATATCTGGAGTCCACCGTGAGTGGCTCTGCTGATGTGTTTGCAGTTGTCTAGCTGCCAGCTTGGCTCTGTTCCACATGTCTCCTATCTTCTAGCAGGCTAGTC
Source organism: Elephas maximus indicus (assembly GCF_024166365.1). Taxonomy (NCBI): domain Eukaryota; kingdom Metazoa; phylum Chordata; class Mammalia; order Proboscidea; family Elephantidae; genus Elephas; species Elephas maximus. The sequence goes on along the minus strand of NC_064837.1, from coordinate 36,523,677 downwards.
TGGGCATGTCCTTCTCCTGGTGATGGATGCACTATTCTCTCCACCTCATTTTAGTGGCCATAGCAAGTCAAGTCTAGATTCAAAAAGGGGGGTGGGAAAATAGACTCTGGCTCTTTGGGGAGAAGAACTGTAAAGTTACAGGGTGGAGGGTGTGGGGCCATTAATGCAGTAAATCTTCCATGGACCTATGTAATTTGAGACCTAAATTAGAAATCTAAATAATTTGTCTCTTATTTGTATTGATTTGTATCCCTCGTTGATACATTTCATGAGGGTTAATGGTGTTTTCTGGAGTCCCTGTGTGGCATAAATTATTAAGCGCTGAACTACTAACTGAAAAGGGGTGGTTCAAACCACTCAGAGGCACCTTGGAAGTAAGGCCTGGCGATCTGTTTCTTGAAAACCCTATTGTGGGTAATTCTACTCTGTACACATGGCGGTGCCATGAGTTGGAATTAGCTTGATGTCAGCTAACAACAACAACCACCATAGTGTTTTCTACCTGAGACCAGAAAAACTCATGTTTCCAGCTCCCCTAACCCCTTGGGTTCTTCCAGAACCAAAAATGACACCTTGTTGTTGTTAGGTGTCCTTGAATGGATTCCAGCTCATAGCGACCCTGTAGTAGAACTGCCCCATAGGGTTTTCATAGCTGTAATCTTTATGAAGCAGATTGCCAGGTCTTTCTTCCACAGAGCCACTGGGTGGGTTTGAACCACCAGCCTTTTGGTTAGCAGCCAAGCACTTAACCTTTGGTGCCACCAAGGCTCCTTGATTGAGGCCTAGCTTGCGTAAAGTTCGTGACTCCGCACAGCCAGCTAAACTAATTGGGTTTCGTGTGGGTGTGTGTGTGTGTGTGGGTGTGTGTGTGTGAGCGAGAGAGAGAGAAACAGAGACAGAGAAAGGGAGTGAGGGGGTGAGTTATCAGTTCGCTCACTCTGGGGTTGAATGCCAGTTACCTTGACTGTGCCCCTTATTTCCCCCGATGGAGGCTCACACAGGCCTCTTCTGTTTGATTCCCACAGAACCGTGAGAAACAGTCCCGTATGTGAGGCCGTGTTTTTCATTCTATTCACTCTTTGTATATTCAGATTCTTCTAGTTTCAGCTTTTGCTGCTCTGCCGGATTTCCAGCGGATTGGTGGCTTCTCTGAATTAATAAGTGTTTTGCAATCACTGAAAAGTTTCCCCCCGCCCCGAGCACCGGGACTTATCCATATTGATTTTTTTTTTTTTTTCCTTTCTCTTTCCTCTCTAGCCACTTCTGAGATGTTTTATTTTGTAAAGTGTTAATAGAATTTTTCTTTCGCCCTGATACTTTGTCTGTTCAGGAGGTCTCTGCGAGTCCCATTGTACAACCCGACTATAGTGGAAAGAGTTCTATTCGTTACAACAATGGTTGCCCTAAAAAAACATATATAGATCTTCCCCCACGCCCACCAGGGTGGAGTGTATATTGAAAACATTCAAACTTAGGAAAAGAAAAGAGGGAGACGGTGCTGCACCATTGAAAGGGGGTTTTAAAAAAATACAATTTTTAAGTTCAAAACATTTATTTCCTAAAGTTTCAGTACCAAAGCGTGGCCAATGCAGAAGGGAGGCTGTTTTCCTTACTGTTAGGCATTTTCAGCTCAAAACAAGGACTTGGCAAACGTCTTGGAAAATGTGGAGATGGGTGCGAAATAGATGTCACACTTACCTGCACGGTACCCAGCACGCTTTACTCTCCCACCCACACACACCCCAGGCATTCTGAGTCTTATCGAATCTCAGGGTCTGACTCTGAGATGCCATATGCTCAAGTGTGACTACTCTGTGTACAAACAAACCAGTTGATCTTATGGTGGTTTTGCTAGTGCAAAACTGGCGGAACAGCTGTTGTGTGTGTGGCCTCAGCAGGTGCACTGGGGACTCTCAAGCCCCACTGGCTGGGGTTTGTCCTGGGATGGGCATCCAGGGAGGGGCCTGACGAAGGAACCCCAGTCCTAGTCATCTCCAGCAAGCATCACCTACTCCTGGCAGCCTGATGCCTGGGAGAGAGAGGGCAGCCGTCTGCTGGAGGAGCAGCCACCATGCAAGACCCCCCCGCCAGTAACTGACTTCAGAAGTGGGGACCAGAAGGGGACGGCCCCAGGAGCCTGTTTGTTCAGTCTCAGTTGCTTAGCAACAAAAGGGGGCCCTGGCTTGAGAAGGAATTTTAAAGCTCTGCCAGTCCCTTCGAGGTTTCTGTCTGGCTTGCCTACCCCCCTTTTCCATTCTCACCTTGACTTTGCTTCTCCCCCTATTATATTTGATGGCATCTAGAAAAATAGATTTGATTTGTCTGGAGGCCCCATTTTAAACCTAGTTTTATTGCGTCTCCCTGTTCCCTCCTCTCCATCTGAGATTGTAGTCTGGGAAGAGTAAGGAATGAATAGCTTATGATTCCTTTTCTCGGCTGGCTTAGCTCAGGCCCCCGAGTTCATTTGTGAGCCTTTGAGCTCAAATGAACGGTGCTCTGTCCTTCCCAGCTACACAGACACACAAAAATCGCTTCAAGCCCAGAGCCCTCTGACTGATGGTTTTATCTATCCACAACCACACGGGGTGGGTTATATTTTTATGGCCAACCTTGGGCACAAAATGAATGGCAAGACCAGGCTGCTCACCTGGCCAAGCTTGGTCCTCTCTCCAGGTGAGTGGCTCACTGATTAGGACAAACACCTGCACTGAAGATGTGTAACAAATAAAGAGTTGGGTCATAAATAAGAGAGTGGCAGCCAAAGCCAGTTCTGGCTCATTGAGTGTGAGCTTCTTGAGAGCTACATGAGAGTTGAGTGTGGTTCCTGAAATCTTCCCATTGCTAGAATATCTCCCAAAGGGTTGCAAGATTAGGAGCATGGGGTTGGGGAAGGAAGGACAGAGAGGAAGCCTTTGGTATTTTCTCCTTTTGATATTTTTGAAAAGATCCTAGCATCAAGATCTTAAAGTTCCATTGTTTGTAACTGGGAACAAATTATCCATCAGAAGGGGAATAATTAAGTGACCTATGACTTCTCACTCTGAAAAATTCTGCAGCAATCAAGATGGCATTCAGGATGCACATGGAGTAACCTGGGAATTGTTTGTGATATTGTAATATTATATGGGGAAAAAAGGGAGGCAAGGAAAAAATTCCTTATGCAAAATGACATAAACTATTAAAATAGTCATAGATTAAAAAAAAAAAAAAAGAAACCCAAACCAGTTACCCTCAAGTTGATTCCGACCCATGGCATGTCTGAGTAGAACTGTGCTTCATAGGTTTTCAAGGCTGTGACCTTTTGGAAGCAGATCGCCAGGCCTTTCTTCCACGGTGCCTCTGGGTGGGGTTGAACTGCCAACTTTTCCAGCACTTAGCCGTTGGCATCACCCAGGCACTCTGCCAGATGTGAGCTGTAGTTGTGCTAGGTGGAAAGAAAAGTGATGTTTTTTTCCTTCATTTTTGTATTTCCAGATTTTCTTTAGGGAGCCATTTTTACTTCTATAATAGAAACCCCCAAACATATAATGGTTTGCATATCTTCTCAAAGGTCCTAAAGCAGGCTCTGTCCTGGGTTTGTTTTGCAGGTGGAGGATGCCATGCTGATGTTTGATAAGACGACCAACAGGCACAGAGGTAAGAACCCCAGTGATGAAGGGTGCCCCTTCACCTCTCCTTGCCTTCACCATCCCCAGTTACACTCAGAAAAGATAGAATGAGTATTCCAGAATCAAGCAGGTAGAGTCGACCAGGTGCTGAAGGTCTGTATTCTTAGAGGGCCACATGGCACAGAGAATCCAAATACTAGACAATCAATACCATTCCCTTTTTGCAGCTATGCCCAACACATACATTCCAATATACCTTTGTCTAATCCTGGCTTTCTTAGTCCCTCGGTAACTTCAGCGTTTAGTAATCCAGGTGGAATTTATTCATAGCAATTACTCAATTGAGTTCTCAATTTGCATTGAAGGAGGTGGTTTAGAAGCACATTGTCAATCTAGAGAGTGAAAGGGGTAGGGGGAGGAGCCTTGTAGGCCTGTGCAAAATATACAGATGTTGTTGTTGGGTGCCATGAAGTGGATTTCAATTCATAGCAACCCCGTGTGACAGAGTAGAACTGCCCCATAGGGTTTTCTTTGGTGGCCCAGTGACTAAGTGCTCAGCTGCTAACCAAAAGGTCAGCGGTTCAGACCCACCAGCTACTCTGTGGGAGAAAGATATGGCAGTCTGCTTTCATGAAGATTAGTCTTAGAAACTCTATGGGCAGTTCTACACTGTCGTATAGCTATAGAGACCCTGTCAGTTGGAATCAGCTCTACGGCAGTGAGCTTGGTTTTTTTTTTTTTTTGGTTAATCTTATGGAAGCAGATTACCAGGTCTTTCTTCCTCGAGCAAGTTGGTGGGTTTGAACTGTCAGCCTTTCAGTCAGCAGCCGAGCATTTAACCATTGTAGACATGACAGACTCGGAAATGCCCTTGGTGACTCTTAAATGTTTCGAGGAAATCTGCACCCCTTTGTATTTTCCCCATTCCATATTCTCCTATCTACGTTTTGGAAGTGGGTCTTAGCCTGGGGATCTGTGAACTCCCTGAAATGATACGCAAATAGTTTTATGTTTTTGCTTTTCTTGGGAGAGGAAGCCCTAACTTCCAATAGATTCCCAAAGGAGTCTAATTTCCCACTATTCCTTTAAACTGAGAAAAATTGGAAGAATCTAGAAAATTCTCCCTGGAGGTAGTAGAGTAAAAGGAGGTGGCTCTGGAATCTCATGGTTTCTGGGGTTCCTAATGATGGGGTGTTGATGAGTAAAGCTTCCAAAGGGGGAGGGTGGCAGGAAGTGATGAGCGGGTATTCCCAGAGGAGGGGGCAGAGAGCAAGCAGTGTTTCCTTGCCTTTTGAATTGCATTTAGATGTTTCTTGTGTTGTTTACATTCCTGCTGTCACCTGTGATTAGAAGCAGTTACCAGTGCTGACTTGTCTGTCTCTCCTGTTTGGAGAAGGCAGGCTGACTGAAAGGGAAGCAGGAGCCGAGGGGGTGTGCTTGCTTGCAGGGGTGGGAGAAGAGGGGGTTGTCTTCCGGAGTGTGGGTGATAATCCGACCTCTCATGCATCCATCTTACTAAAATCCTCAAAATGGGGAAATTGAGACTTTGCTGGAAAACCATGGCATCCCGTGGCGTTTATGTTGCAAAGAGGAGAGGTGGGGTGGGGGTGTGTGTGGAGAGTGGGGGAGTCAGGAAGGGAGAGGAGAACATGCCTGTGGTAGTAGAACCGGGTGGTAGAACAACAATTGTATTTGTCGTGAAAAGTGATGGTGGAAGGCAATTCGTGATTATCCGTGAGCATCATCTGCGTTGTGTGGGTCTGACTTTGTGGTCTCCAAAGCATTGCTTCCATATGCAGCGGTCTAATTTGATCTTCAGGGCAGCTCCAGGAGAGTTGTTGTGACTTTGGGAGTGTCAATTAACTTTTTTATGCCTCCAAAAAAAAAAAAAATTTTTTTTTTTTTTTTTTTTTCAGTTTATTCATCTGCAAAATGGAAATCATAGTAGTACCTCCCTATAGGCTTGTTCGGAGAGTACAATGCTTTGAGACATTTAAAATACCATCAACTGTGAATCAGTGTCAACCCATTGCCGTCCCATTGATTCTGACTCATATCAGCCCTATAAGACAAGGCTGTAATCCTTACCAAAGCAGGCTGCCACATCTTTCTCCCAAGGAGTGGCTGGTGGATTTGAACCACTAGCCTTTGGGTTAGCACCCAAGCGCCTAACCATTGGATCACCAGGGCTCCTTGAATAAATATTAGCTCTTACTTTTATCATCTCCTTCATTTTGCCAGTGAGATAACCTGAGCTCAGAAAGGGTAACTGACAACATCCAAGGTCAGGGCAGGGACTGGTGATTTCAGATCCTGCCCTTTTTCTCCTGTCTCCAGATGGGGAGGGGCTTGTTAAAGAACATTTTCAGAGCGTGCTGGGCCCATTTGAACGTGGCATCAGTGACTCTCCTTGGGTCCCCTGTTCCAATTCATAATCCTGTAGATTGCCAAGCAGGCTCCAGGCCATGCCGTTGTCATTCTTTTTGAACATCAATGAATGAAAGATGGTTTTTGATCACCTGCTCTGCATCAGGGCCTGGGCTAGGAGCTTCCTCTCATATCATCACATTTCACCCTCACAGCTGCGCCTGGAAAGAGGTTTGTTTGGCATCTAAGGAATCTGAGAGGGTCGGTGACTTCTCCAGGGTTACACAGCTAGTAATAGGCAGGGCCAGGATCAAACTCAGGATGTTGGCCAACCAGGCATAGCCCTGGGTGGGAGGGGGAAGGGGAGGCAGGGTGTTAGTAAGAACGCTTCCTCATCTTGCTATGGGTGAGGCTTCTTCCTTTTTTTCCAAAGGGGACAAAGGCCAAGAGGCCCTGGGTGTAGCCATGGGGCAGCAGCCCCTCTGCAACGGGGTGAGGGAAGCATTGCTGGAGTCAGGTGCAGAAGGGCCATCCCACAACTCAGTGCTCAGTGTGGCTGCAGGGACACCATCACACGCTCTTCCAGGTTGGGATTTCTGGGGGGCATTGTAGGGGTGGAGAGTGGGAAGAGTCCCGGGCAGGGCCTGCCCTCATCCTTCTGCCCAGCCACAGTTCAGATATCTGTAGTGGATGCAGGAGCAGCTACCTAATTTGCAGGACTCAGAGTAAGATGAAAATGCTGGACCCCTCATTCAAAAAAGGAGGTGCAGTGGTTAAGCGCTCAGCTGCTAACCTAAAGGTTGGTGGTTCGAACCCACCCAGCAGCTCAGCAGGAAAAAAACGTGGCGACCTGCTTCCGCAAAGATTAAACCAAAACCTGAGTAGCATCTGAGGTCTTAAAAGCCTGTGAGAGGCCGTCTAGGATCCTCCACTGGTCTCACCCCTTTGGGAGCAAGGAAGAATGAAGAAAACTAAAGATACAAGGGAAAGATTAGTCCAAAGGACTAATGGACCGGATCTACCACGGCCTACACCAGACTGAGAGTCCAGTACAACAAGATGGTGCCCGGCTACCACCACTGACTGCTCTGACAGGGATCACAATAGAGGGTCCCGGACAGAGTTGGAGAAAAATGTAGAACAAAATTCTAACTCAAAAAGAAAGACCAGACTTGCTGGCGTGCCAGAAACTGGAGAAACCCTGAGAGTATGGCTCCCGGACACCCTTTCAGCTCAGTACTGAAGTCATTCCTGAGGTTTACCCTTCAGCCAAAGATGGGACAGGCCCATAAAAGAAAAGGAGACTAAAGGGACACGCTAGCCCTAGGGCAAGGGCAGGAGGGAGGAGGAAAGCTGGTAATAGGGAACTCAAGGTTGAGAAGGGAGAGTGTTGATGTGTGTGGGGTGGTTAACCAATGTCATAAAACAATGTGTGTACTAATTGTTTAATGAGAAACTAGTTTGTTCTGTAAACCTTCATCTAAAGTAAAACTAAAAAAAAGAAAAAAGAGTAAACCAAATCCATTGCTGTCAAGTCTATTCTGACTCACAGTGACCCTACAGTACAGGGTAGAACTGCCACGTAGGGTTTTCAAGGCTATAAATTTTTACAGAGGCAGACTGCCACATCTTCCTCCATCGAGCAGCTGGTACGTTTGAACTGTCGACCTTTGGGTTCACAGCCTTGCGCTTTAACCACCGTGCCACCCAGGCTTCACCGTAAAGATTACAGCTTAGAAAACCCTATGGGGCACTTCTACTCTTTCACGCTGGACCGCTATGAGTTGAAATTGACTTGATGGCACCTAACAACACAGTGATTAAAAAAATTTTAAGAACTTTAAGGTGGCAACACCAGAGCATTAACCCAGGCATAGGGCCATGTGTGACCGGACACGTGCACGCCCAGGAAGCCAGCCCGGAGTGGACACAGCCTGCAGGGCCCCTGCCTGATGCTTATGGGGTGGGCAAGAGAAGACGGGAGGGAAGTTTACCAAGATGCTTCACCCAGAAGGACCTGACACCCGCCTCCCCTTTCCTCTCGGACTTCTTGCCTCAAGAATCTCCTGCTTCCAGTTTTCTTTCTGTGTAAGTGGGGGGCTTTAGCCCCTACATGTTTTTCAACCCTTCAAAACAGCTGAGGAGGTATTTCTTTTTTGAGCTGGGTGCTTAAGCAGGGGTAATACTTCAGTGATTCAGAGCATTTCGACGCATAAACTTTCTTTTTAAAGAACATATCACAACAGAAGCACAAATCATATATATGGAGAAAGCAGCCCACACATCCGTGGCCTGATGGAAGTGTGCATTTGGAATCAGGTGATAAGCACAAGAAAATAAAATCCTCCTGCAGCCACCTTGCCCCAACCTTACCCTCACCTCCTCAGCTTCCTGTTTTCCATTATCGTATCAGGAGGAAAGCGCTGCAGCAGCAGAAGTTGAGGACACCTCTCTGGCTGGCACGGCCTCCCTCTGTCTTCTTAAAGAGGCCCTGCCATTAACCCCCAGGCGTCATCAAGTTCATGTTCAGCACTTCTCATCCAGCTTCTCCACCAGCCCTTTTGGGCAGCCTGGGGGCTGACTCCATCCTCACCACAGGCATTTTGAGAACTGTCTCCTTGTGCTTGGTGCTATGACAGCCAATATTTGAAGAAAAGGAACCTGGGACTGGGCCTAGCCTTCTGAGAGTCAGATCAGCCAGGTTCAAGGACCCACTCCTCCGCCATGGAGGGTCCTCTGGCCATACTTCCCTTGTAAGCCAGAGGTCAGAGCAGAATTCTTGCTCCTGGCCCCTCAGTGACCACTTCCTGCCGTTGCACCTCACTGGTCCCCATAGTGACAAGGGTGGTCCTCAGGTGCATCTGCACGGCACATCTGTTTTCCTGTTCACAGCAGTGCCGGCCTGTGCTTCTTCTCGTAGTGCTTCTGTACTTTGATACCACTGTGGAGTGCCTGGGTGGTACATTGGTTAATACGCTCGACTGCTGACCAGAAGGTTAGAGGTTTGAGTCCACCCAGAGGTGCCTCAGAAAATCTACTTCTGAAAAATCAACCATTGGAAACCCTGTGGAGCACAGCTCTACTTCGACACACATGGGGTCACCATGAGTTGGAGTTGACTTGCCGGCAACTGATGGTTTTGGTTTACTGTGGCCTCATTAGTGCCATAGGAAAGAATCCAGGGGACAGCAAACAGTGAACCCTCCAAGGACTACTGTCTGTGGCATATCCGTGTCCTCCCCATTCAGTCTCTGACTCACAGTGGGTAGAACTGGAGACCTGTGGCATCTTGCCACCTTTCTCCCTAGTCCATGGACAGCTTCTGCTGCTCCTTGGAATTTGTCCTGGGGCTAGGGCTTCCGAGCAGGGCTTTGAACCAGTTTGTTCTGGTTCGAACCTCTGCTGAGAATTTGCCTTTCCATCCCAGATATACTGAATCAGAATCTACATTTTAACAAGACCCCTAAGTGTTTCTTATGTATAATAAAATTTGAGAACCACTGCTCTACTAGTGGTTCTCAGAATTGGTCCCTAACTAGCACCATTAGCGTTGCCTGGGAACTTGTTAGAAATGCAAATTCTCTGCAGGGGTTTGAACCAGAACAAACTGGATGGAAGCCCTCACCCAGGACATCATTTCTAACCTCTCAGAATGTCTCTGGTTTCCCCTCTGTGAAATAAGGGGGGCTGGAGTTCATGAGCTCCAGGGCCTGAAGTGTGTTTCTGCCTTTTAGCTTTTTATCTGAGAGGGTGTCCAAGATCGAGTCCCTATTTTTTTTTTTTTCTAACTAGTGGTGCAGAAGGGCAGTTGTTGCAGATGGGGTTGCCTGGGCAGCAGACTCCGGATGCAGGTTTGTTAGGGAGTGCCCTGGGCAGGGGTGGGCAGAGAGAGAAGTCCACCTGTGATGCCATGGGGAGGCTCTGAAGACAGGATGGTCCTTCAGAGCAGTGTCCACTTGGGGCCAGAGGGCGGGCCTTTACACATATGTGTTCATTAGTCATCACAAGCAGTCCACCCCAGGAAAGGGGTGTGGCCTCGGACAAGGCTGCTCCCTTCCGCTGAGCAAATCCAGGAGGGGACCGACTGGGCAGGGGGGAGCATCTTTGGGCAGCTCTCCCAACAGCTAGGGAATAAATCCTTCATTCCTGAAGGGGAACCTGGGCATTCTATCACAGCACCCACCATGGGTGGGTTCTGTTGCTGTCTAACCAGGTCATGCTAACACTCAAAGTAGAAACAGCCAAGACTTTCTGAGCATTTATATACAAAATGCTTGGCTCAGTGCCTGCACATACTGCGCAGTCTTTATGACAAACAGTCATGGGTGAACGGAGCTGCTCAGAGTCACACCAGTCAGGGAGAGTTTGGATGGAACCCACCCTGTCTGACCCAGAGCCCAGTCTCTCAGCCCTTGTGCAAGCTGAGTGCTAAGTAGCAGTTTAAAGTGGGGGAGTCTGATCTTAATGGGCTTGAGCACCTTATCACGATTAGTTCTTCACACTCTCCCTTCTTGCTGGACTATAGTGCGCCCCCAATTTCAGATGGAGAAGCTAAGGCACACGGTTCTGAAGTGCCTCATGGCATATTCCCACAGTCAGGCAAGGAACTGAACTAGTAGAAACTAGGGCCTGCCTTGGCCCTGCCCTGCATCTCATTTCATGGCTTCCATGAAATGACTTGTGCCCGAGGGAAGAGAGAGAATGCTGGCTTCCAATTTTCTTGGTCTTTTCATTTGCTAGTTGTTAGAGGTGGCCTGAAAAATATTGGGTTGATCATCAAAGGATTTAATCATTGGGGAAAAGTTGGTTGCCGTATCCTTGCAAAAAAGTCTGATAAGATCTTGAATTCAGCTTTAGGTATTGATCCTCGAGTTGGGCTGGGGAGGTAGGGGAAGGGAAAGAGCAACAAGGTGCTGTCCTTCTAATTTGCTGTCTTTTGTTGGCTGGAGGCTGGGAGTTGAGAGCCAAAGGGAGAGGGCAAGGGTAGACTTGCTGGGGTCTCTCCATTCTCCCCACAACCTCCAGCCCTCTGTGAGAAAGTAGAATGTGTGGGTGTTAGCTGCAGAAATACATCTTACACTCACTTCCTTATGGGGGAAGGGAGCCCCCCAAAGGGCGTCACTCTAGGGGAACCTCAGCTATCCCTCCCTCTGACCCCAGGGTCCCAGGTTCATGAACCCTGCACTGCAGGGTCCCATCCAAACTGGCCCATCAGGGGGACAGCTGGACGGTTGGGGGCCCAATGGAAAATGAGTCAGGTGTCTTTGAAGCTCATTGGATAGCCTGGTGTGAGGGTCAGCTGGAGAGTGAATGGCTTCTGGCAGAGTACAGAGGAGGCGACTTGGAGGCACCTCCTTCCCTACTCCCTGTGGCTGCCATTACCCAGCAGGCCTGTTTGCTCCGGAACATTGCCAGAGGCAAAGGAACAGGATACACTGAGAGAAAAATAAAGATTAGTGTGATGGATGGCTCCTCGCCCAACTGTTCCCAGCCGCTTATTAAGTGCAACGCTAATGGCTTTGGAGGGGAATAACAGCTCTGAGATACAGCCACCCAAAGGACCTGGACCCTGAACAGACCTCTCCTGCATACCAACCCCATCATCAGATGGCTTCCTGAACTTCAGAGAGCACCATCACCAGCAGGCCCCCTGTGCAAAAGCCCTCTATAGGGTAGCTATGTCTTACTGGGAGCTATGGGGCTGGAATGGGAGCCCTGGTGGCGCAGTGGTTAAGAGCCACAGCTGCTAACCAAAAGGTCAGCAGTTTGAATCCTCCAGCCGCTTCTTGGAAACCCTATGGAGCAGTTCTACTTTGTCCTATAGGGTCTCTGTGAGTCAGAATTGACCCCACAGCAACGGGTTTGAGTTTTTTTGGTGGACTGGAGTGGCAGGGTGGTGGTGGTGGGGATCCAGCCAGACAGAGGCACTTTTGGCAACTCCCCGTGAGGCAAGTGGGATAAGAGTTTGGCTTCTGTGAGTTTTGCACAGTATCTCCATTCCCCAAAAAGTGGTTGGCACAAGTTTGAGGTCTCAGTAATTTGTGCAATCAGTTTATTTATTAAAGTGGTGCCAGTAAGGTATAGCTGAAGCTATGACGGAGCATAATACTTTTCTGAGAAAAAAAACAGCCCTTAACGTCCTGAATACCTGCCAGACACTTTTGAAATTGACCTCCGAAGTCCAGCTTGCCTTTTTTATGTACGCTACATAAAGATGATTAAGAATTGCACGGCAATTATTTGTTTATCGGCGCCTATTTTCCAAAAAGAAAGGGCATGTAAAAGAGTTTCGTTTTGTTCTCCCAGCATTTCGCAAAGGCATAAGTGAAATTAAAAAAGAAAAAGACAGAGAAAAGGCATTGCTTCATTTGTAGGTAGGCGATGTCAAAGATAATGTATGGGTCTTCCTCCTAATCAGCTTCCAGCCTTCTGTGTGTACCTAGGGAAGAAAGTTGGGACTTGACATTTGGTAAATGTGACTTTGTGGGATGGAGGAGGAAGTGTGTTTGGCAAGGAGGGTAGGCTTGCTGGATGGGATAGGAAGCATGATAGGAGTATATGGAATCCCAGCTGCTGATGTGATAAGAGGGCACCTTGCAGAATATCATTGCTCAGGTTTGGGGTCTGGAGCAAGATGGGCTGTGGTCCTCCCTGCTGGAGTTAAGCCCTTTGTCTTTTCCCCACTTCTCAAGTCTGCTCCCTCAGCCCTTGTGATAGTTGATAATGGTGTGAAGTGCCCATCACACCCTCCCCCAAGTCTGAGATGGTGTTAAGGGGTTTATTGGAAACCTGTAAAGAGAGAGATGATGATTATTGGTATTGATCCGAATTCTGCACCTGATGCACCTGGAAGCCAGTTGACATGAAAGCTGTCAGAGACCGCCAACAGCAACCGGTGGTTTTGGCCTCACAGAGCTTCCAGGCTAGTCAGTAGTACCATGTGGTCACCAACCATGCCCCTTGAGCTCTGTTATGTAAGTAGAGGGTTTGGATCAGGTATGGTGGTAATCCTAGTCTCTGTTCTCTGGTGTGGGGGCAGCTGTTTAAGAAAGGCATTGATTGACATCTCAGGGCTGCAGGAGAGAATGGCCAGGATGGGGAGAAACTCACTAGGATTGAGCCTCCTCCAGTCCAGCCTGGATAAAAGAGGAGGGAGGAGAGGCATGGGATTGGGGAGGGACGTTAATTGCTGCCTTTGGGTACTTAAAGAGATTCCTTTGGAAAAGAGTTATGCACACGCTTGAAGTTGGGCAGGCTTCAGTTTACTGTGAGGAAGAAGTACCAAGTCCAACAGTGGCATAAATGGACAGCCACTCGCCTCGTGGGGAAGAACGTGGATTCTCAGAACTCAAGGTTCTCTGCTTCTAGCTGAGCTCGTTTTAAAACTGAGGCTTTGTAAGGGGTATGGGCTTGCTTGTGTGTTTTAGCTCCAAAGCGGTGAGTGTGCACCCACTACTGGGCACACCTGCCTCCATCCTCTTCACTCCCTTCCTGTGCTTTGCCCATAGGCTGTGTGACCTATCCCCTTTCTATCCCCCCCAGCAGATTCCCTTTAAAGCTTGGCCATCACCTTACCCATCTCTGGACCTCTTCCAGAGCCTGCAGGGAACAAGTACAGCAATGGAGGGTATCTTAGTTTCCTAGGACTACTATAACATATACCACAGAGTGAGTGGCTTTGTGCCAGAAATGTGTTGTCTCACAGTTCTGGAGGCTAGAAGTCCAAATCAGGGTATTGGCCATGTTGATTCTTCCTGAGGGCTCTGAGATACGAACTGTTCATGTCTCTCTCCCAGCTTCTGTCGCTCCCTGCAAACCTTGGCCTTCTTGGGATGTAAATGTGCCGTCACGTGGAGTCTTTGTGTCTGTTCACCTCTTTCATAAAACACCATTCAGATGGGGTTAGGGTCCACCCTACTGTTTATGGCCTGATGTTAACCTAACTGATAACATCTCAAAGGCCCTATTTTCAAACAAGTTGCACATTCACAGGCACCAGGGGTTAGGACTTCAACGTATCTTTTTTGGGGAACATAATTCAGTCTATAACAGAGGGTGAAGGAGATGCTGCACATGGTAACCAGCTTCTGCAGCCACCCGGAGCCATTTTCCAGAGGCCAGCACCAGAGCTGTCTGCACATTTTATTTTCTCGTTAAATAAACACCATTAGCCTTCCCGAGAAATTGGTGCAAACATGACCTCGCAAATAACCAATTAAAAGGGCAGGGTTGAAGGGGAATGTGAATTTGAAAACATGTAGACAAGGCCATTAAAGATTCCCGTAGATACCCCAGCACTGGCAACATCTATCCAAGGCCTTAATTTTATTTCTGACAGGAAAGCAAGAAGTGCGCTTTATTTTTTCTTTTTTTCCCCCTGAGCTAACTAAATTCCGGAAGCGCCCATTCCGGCGCTGTCTCTTGAGATATTAATCAACACAGTAGCTTGGTTTCTGTTCACCTGCCTTTCTTTGTAGACACAGGGTAATACAAAGCTCTCAACTCCCTAGCAACAGGGCTGCGGGACAGGGGCGCCCGGGGCAAGAGGGAGCCTGCAAAGCCAGGGGAATTTGGATCACATGGATAAGCTGCATTTTCTTTAGCCAAAGTATAAATCTTAAACTTCTTTCCTTTGGAATAAAAGCCCTGGCACCAAAAGTGAGCTAATAGGCTTTCCTGCCTCCCTTCCGGCTGTGACTCTCAGAAGCAAAAAGGGAGTGGGCTCAGGGTCAGCAACTTCATTGACCCAGAAATGGCTTTTGTAGAGAGGGACAATGAGGCTTTTATTCTGCCCTATTCTCTACAGAGGGCCAGGCTCTGGGTTCTCACAACATGTTTTAAGATCTCTGTGAGGGCAGAGTGCGGAGGCCTGAAGAGAAAGGAGCCTTTAGCTTGGTGACTTGATTGAAACCACCCCCTTTCGTAGCATCACGGAGCTGGGAGAGGCCATAGAGGGCCTCCAGGCCTGGGCCAGGGGTAACCAAAAGCTAGGGGCAGCTGCCACCGTGTTGGGAGTGAGGGTCCTAGAAGGGCCCCAGTTCTTCTGCATCTCTGGACCTCAGCTTCTGTTTCAAGCCCTGCTGATCGGGGTGGCAGGGGCATACGCTCGCCCATCTGTACCTTTGTATACTACACAGTGTATTGGAAGGAACCTGAGTTTTAGAGTTAGACGTAAGGAAACCAGTTGCCATCAAGTTGGTTCTGACTGATGGTAACCTCATGTGCGTCAAAGTGGGCTGTGCTCCGTAGGGTTTTCAGTGACTGATTTTTTGGAAGCAGATCACCAAGACTTTCTTCCAAGGCACCACTAGGTGCGTTTGAACCACAAACCTTTCGGCTATTAGTCAAGCACTTTAGCATTTGCGCCATCCAGGGACCTTCCATAGTTGGACATACTTGGTTTCAAATTCTGGCTTTCCCATCGGTGTGATTTCAGGCAAGTTACTGAAGGGCTTTGAGCCCCATTTAGCTCACCTGTGGAGGCTATGGAAACCCTGGTGGTGTAGTAGTTAAGCACTATGGCTGCTAACTAAAAGGTCGGCAGTTCGAATCCACCAGGCACTCCTTGGAAACTCTGTGGGGCAGTTCTACTGTGTTCTATAGGGTCGCTTTGAGTTGGGTTTGGTTTGGTTTTTGTGGAGGTTATGCACCCCCTCTCTGAGAGTTAAATGAGATGCAACTGCTGAGTGTTCCACTGACCTTAGTCCTGTTCCTTCCCCTTAATTAAGACCATTGGTTTAACTTCTTCAGGCAAACAAACCAAAAACAGTGAATTTAGTTTTGTGGGTATTTTCCCCCTCTCCTCTCCACATGTAATGCATATGCTTATGTGTACATAAGTATTCCTGTAAGAAGCCCACAAATCTGGCAGCAAAGAGGCAGAATGGCATAGTGGTTCAGAGCACATTTCTGGAGCCAGACAGCTGGAATTTGAATCTAAATTCTGCCACTTAATTGCTGTGTGACCTTGGGCAAGTTACTTAACCTCTCTGTGACTCAGATTCTTAATCTGTAAAAGTAGGAATAATGACAACGGGTTAGCCTGACTTAAATCAGTTAATTAGTATAAAGAGCTGAGAACAGTCTCTGGTCAAAGTAAACACTGGAATGTTTTATATACATATTATCTATACTCACTGGTACAAACATACGTAAGTAAAAAGAGTGCTTGCTTCTGGGAAGAGGATTATATGACTGGAGGTTCAGAAATAGGGTGGAACCTTTTACTACATACTCTTACCTTTTGAATTTTTTGCTATGTGCATTTATTACCTATTCAAACATTTACTTTTTTTTTTAGTGAAAGTTTCAAAAATTCATTCCAGTTTGAATTGTAAATGGAGCAATAATAAAACATGAAAGAGAATTTTCAAAAGAAAAAAATTCCTCCCAGTCCCAGCACCCTGACACGATGACTCTTGTCACCACCAGACATGTGTAAGTGTGTTTAAAGTTGGTTGTCTTTATGGGTCCTCAGGGTTAGAAGCATGTGTACCTTGTGTGGAGTCTTCAGTGCTCTGTCAAATGAGGTGTGGTCCCTGCCTAGTCTGGGTTTTCTGTCCTTTCGGAGAGGGTCTGAGGAGCTGCAGACCAACAAACACGCAGCCAAGGATCCTTCACCTCTGAGTCTCCTCTGTCTTTTTCTTTCCATAAACAGAGTCCAATAGATGGATTAGGATTTTCTCAGTTGGTTCTGCCCTTCCCAGACAAGGTGCTATAATTAGAATAGCCAAACTGGCCCCATCTGAAAAGAAACCTGGTTTTCCAGAGTTCATCTCATACAGGAAGGGAGAGAGGTCAAAAAGGGGAGGCCTTGAGAGGCAGAGCCACCCTCCCTCTCAGGAGTTCAAAGTGCTTTTTAATTAAAAAAAAAAAAACTGAAAGCATTTTCTTAACCCAAGTTGGAATTAATAAACATGAGGGACCTGGCACATATAGCTCCCTCCTCTGCGTCCCCATTGCTTATAGCTTAAGAGTCAAGGCAAACACATAGTTAATGAAGCTCATGAGGTGTCTGGGACATGAAGCAAAGACATGAGAGCTTAACAATAAAGCCACACGGCTGGGTTCAAATTCCAGCGGTACCACTTACCAGCGGTGTGATCTTGGGCACATTATTAAATGTCTCTGAACCTCTGTTTTCTCATCAGTTAAATAGGGTCAGTGTTATTAACTGATGGACTTGTAAGGTTTAATCTATGTGAAGCATCTGACCCTTGGGAGACTGTGTAAATGTTAGTTTTATCATTGTCATAATCGAACCAAACCAAACCCATTGCCCTTGAGTCAATTCCGACTCAGCAACCCTATAGGACAGAGAAGAACTGCCCCATAGGGTTTCCCAGGCTGTAAATCTTTACAGGAAGTAGCCATAGAGGCTCTGTGGTTAAGCCCTTAGCTGCTAACGGAAAGGTTGATGGTTCAAACCCACCAACCGCCCTGTGGGAGAAAGATGTAGCAGTCTGCTTCTGTAAAGATTACAGTTCTACTCTGCCCTGTAGGGTCTCTATGAGATGATTATCATAATAACTATTGTTATTTTATTACTAATAAAAACACTGTTCTACCACTACTTGGGGAGTGCAGGCTAGGCTGGCCTCTAGGAACAATGTTAACATTTGAGTGGGCCATTGGCAGACAGGGCCTATCTATGCGAAATAGCGTCTAGGGCAGTTGGTGTTAAATTGCTGAATGATCTCTCACAGCTGGCGATGGAAACTGATGGCCAATGGGAACTGCTAATTGGTACCCTGCCTCAAGCGGTGCCCTACCTGTGCGGCTCCCCCCGCCCCAGGCTTCTGTTGGCAGACATCAAGTTTTCCGAGATGGAGGGAGGGCAAAGCAGCACTTCCTGTTGGACGTCACCCTTTGCTCACTGTTGACCTGTAGTCCAGGCAGCTGAGCATAGCCTTTTCTTTCTGCGTGTTCCTATCCATGTCACAGCTGCTCCCTCTGCAAAATGATGTGTAAGAGAAATTAGAGTTTTTTTACCGCACTGAAAACACAGCCCTCAAATCCTGACACAGCTCATGCCTTGCCCAAGTCTCGTTTAGCCAAAGACCCTGAAATTACGCAGAAACAGTGATTTTAGGGTGTTAAAGTTCTTATTTTTTTGGTAGACGGAGCCACTTGAAACTTTCTAAGGTTTAATTTTTAGTTCAGTGGCCTTATGGGGTTCAGTCATTTCTTTATAAGCTGAGGAATAACCAACACTCTTAGGAGCTGTCTGAACCCCGGATGCTCCAAGAATGCAAACCATGCTCACTGAACTTGGTGTTTCCAACTGGTTCATTCAACTCTGCTGTTTAGGGAAGTAAAAATCAGGTGAAAAAGAAGGAAGGAAAGAAAAAGAGACCAAATCAGTAGTGTGCGTATGTATAGCAACACAAATCCTGCCATGTTTACATACCCGTCCCCACCTCCACCCTGGAAAAAAAAAAAGGAAACATAGCAAGACAACACCAAACTTCAAAAGCTGCCAAACACACTTCTCAGTTCTTTTATGTTGTCCTAGAAACCCTTTCAGGCAGGATCATTTGCCAAATTCAGTCCTAGAGTAAGTTTCTGAGCTAGATTGATGCCGCTGAGGGTCAAAATGGTAACCCCTGCAAGTTTCTGGTTGTAAGGCCGCCGATGGGCACCGCAGTAATTAATAATTACAGCACTCGTGTGGATGTGTGTCTCTTGCCTGGCAAACCCAGCAGTGTATAAAAATAACTGCCATGATTTTAGAGTGATCAAAGTTGTGTGCCTTTGAGCACTCCCTCCAAATTCGAAATCTCTTCCTCAACTTGCCACCCCGTCTTGATATCAGGAGATAATTGAAAGCCCTCTTTCTCCATGGATGTTCTCAGCGTTGGTGCCTGTGTTCCAGGACTCTGGGCAAAGCCGGCGCTGCGCCCCAGATCTGCAATAGACGCAGAGCTGACATCCGATTTATTATCTCTGAGGGCTGGGCTGCTTCATGGATGATTCATGACTCTGCTTTGCACTGCCGCTAGAGGTGACATCATCTATTCTGGGCCCAGAATAGACACAGAGGAAACAGTGGCCCCCCCGTTTTGTGTGTCTCTCACCACTCAACCCAGGGCCCCCTCCCACCCTACACCAGCTGCTGTGTTGTGTCCACTGAGTAGGAATGGGGGACCCAGGAACCCATCGGAAATATCTCCGTAGTTGTTGTTGCTGTGAGCTGCCGTCAAGTTGGCCCCCGGCTCATGGCGACCCCATGCACAACGGAATAATCATCCCCATAATTGGTTGTAAATTGAGCTGTTGTGATCTATAGGGTTTTCACCGGCTGATTTTTAGAAGTAGATCACCAAGCCTTTCTTCCTAGTTGGTCTTAGTCTGGAAGCTCCACCGAAACGTGTTCAGCATCATAGCAAAATGGCAAGCCTCCACTACAGATGGGTGGTGGCTGCACACGAGGTGCATTGGCCAGGAATCAAACCTGGGTCACCCATGTGGAAGGTGAGAATTCCTCCACTGAACCTGCAATGTCCCCATATCTGTTTAGGCCATAAATATGTTTCCATGCTGTTGGTAGCCGCGTAGTAACCCAGAGAGGCGACTGTCCCCAAAGTTCACCTCTTCCCCGTATTTTCTTCCAGTTGGAATTTAGATTTTACTCATAACCAAAGAGCTGCTCGCCTTCTGTGGTCAACTTGGGTTTCCACATTTAGAGACAGGGTTGGTTAGGAAGGATCTGGATAAGTTAGACGCTCCATAGGATGAATGATTGCTTTCACATCAGAGGTTGTGACTAGATCAGTGGTTCTAAACCCTGGTTACATGTTAGAATCACCTGGGGGAGTTTCTGAACCATACCAGTGCCGGGGTCCCACCCCAGATCGATCCAGGGAGACCAGAAGAATGGCTCCCGGCTGCTAGTTGTAAAAGCTCCCCAGCTGATGCTGACGTGCAGCCAGGCCTGGGAGTGCCTAGGTTAGATGATCTCCAAGGACCATCCAGTGTTAAAACCCATGCAAGCAGACTGCCCGTGGAGCACAGTCTTTGACCCTGACCTTCAGCTGGGCAGCTCCAGCAGTGGGGTGGAGGATACCCCTTCTTGGGGTGGGCTCTGGTGTATTAGCTCTGGGAGGACAGGGGTGTCTCCTTTGGGTGTGTGGCCCTCCATGGTCCATGTGGGGAGTGGGAGGCATGAATAACCACCATTCAGTTATGCTGGTTGTGAATCTAGTCACCCCTACCGAAAATGCTTTGCTGGCTTCCCATCACTGTTCAGGATCGGTTCTAAAACATCGACTCTGGTCTGCAGGAGCCTTTGAGGCCTGGCCCTGCCTCCTTTCCATCTTTTGTTCTGACCTCACTCCCTGCAGCCACACCGACCCCCCTCTAGACATTTCTCTGAATGTCCAACCAGGGCCTCAAGCATACTGTTCCTTATGCTGCAGGATCAGGCGTTCTCCCACTCCTGTCCAATTCCCACTCCTCTTTCAGGCCAGGGCTTAAATGTCCTTTCCTGGGGAGATCCTCCTGAGCCCCAGATTCGGTCTGTGCCATCTGTTGTCCGCTCACGTGGCTCCTCGTAACTTTCCTTTAAGGCACTAGTCAGTTCTTGGTGATTGTTGTAGGTTGCTAGCCAATAGTAGGTGTTTGATTCATACTTGATGAGAGGGTGGGTGGGCAGACCGGTGGATGGGTTTAGTCAGAGAACTGTTGCAGAGTTACAGGAAAAGGAATTGTCCCTGTCCGCTCACCTAGCTCTCCACTCTTTGGACTGAGCATCCTGGCTCCGTTCGCTCTATACTTTCTCCTTGGCAAATAATGAGTTCTTTCTCCCTCAAAAAAAAAAAAAAACTTGTAACTGCCCTATATAAAAAAAAAAAAGTCCAAACTTGTTGCCATCAAGTCAATTCCGACTCATAGCACCCCCACAGGGCAGAGCAGAACTGCCCCATAGAATTTCCAAGGAACAGCTGGTAGATTCAAACTGTCGACCTTTTTGGTTAGCAGCAGAGCTCTTAACCACTCTGCGACCAGGGCTCTATAGGCACTATAGCCTATAGCTGCCCTGTAGACTGAGGTAAAGGTGTGTTTTAGCCAGCTCGGTTGCTAACCAAAAGTTTGGCAGCTCTAACTCATCCAGTGATTGCCCTGGAGAAAGAACTGGTGATCTGCTCCTGTAGAGATTACAGCCTAGAACACCCTATGGGGCAGTTCACATGGGGTGGTTATAGTTGAAAATCAGCTCAGTGGCACCTAACAACAACTGTATTGGTGCTTACAATGCTTATGCATTTCCCTCTCATTGGCCAGGTGGAAAGGTCTGTGCTACTTGCAGATAGATTTCCAGACTTCCTCCCCACGTTCACAACCACTAGGTTTGGCATCTTAAGTCTCCCTTTAATTAAGTTGATTCATTTGCCCTGGAAAGAGATTTCCTGATTCAGCTAGTATATTTATGTATAAACTGCTCTGGAAACACCTGGCAATTTTTCTGAGTGACAATGAGGAAACGTGGTCTGAAAATTATGGTTTAATTTGCTCTCTCCCCAATGCTGTCTTACCTTTTCAGAAATAGGTAAGCTTTACAAAAGAGGCTTTGTGCTTTGCCCAGCATATGAATCCTGTTTTACAACACAGATACATGTATCAACAATACCTAATAATTTCCCCTTGGTATTTTTAGAACTCTAGCTTTTAATGGACAATTGGATCATTCCTTGGCAAATAAGAAATCATCTAATTGCATGTTTTTATTTATTATGAATTTGCAGGTAGGCCCCAGAAGAGATGGTGAGCGTATATAAAAAGTTAGAATAAACAGCATCCTAATGCCTTTGTTTTCAGACGTTACAAGCTTTGTTGCTATTCTTGTGTTGCATCACTGCTCCGGATGGGTGTGTTGGGTGGGTATGTGTTGTATGTAACATTTAAAGTGAACTTGGCCTTAGGTTGGTTTTAAAAAAATAAAGTCAAAAACGTTGTTAAGTGCTATGGAGTTGATTTTGACTCACAGTGACCCCATGTGACAGAGTAGAACTGCCCCATAGGGTTACCTAGGCATAAGCTTTATGGGAGCAGATCACCAGGTCTGTCTTCTGCGAAGCCGCTGTGTGGGTTTAAACCTCCAACCTTTTCATTAGCAGCTGAGTGCTTCACTGTCGTGCCACCAGGTCCCTTTCAAAAATGCTGATACCTCTGCCTATTTTAGTTTTCTGGTTCCTTTATTGCAGGACATATTAAACGCCCTGGCAAAATAAATAGTGCCACAGACTGGTCATTAGCAGTGATGATAACTTTTTCCAGTCTGAGCAGCTTCTGGAGCCCTGGTTGTGCCGTGGTTAAGAACTCTGCTGTAAACAAAAAGGTCGGCAGTTCAAACCCACCAGCCGCTCCTTGGAAACCCGGTAGAGCAGTTCTCCTCTGCCCTTTAGGGTTGCTGTGAGTTTCCGAGTTGACTCAACTGCAACGGGTCATAAGCAGCTTCTACAAAGTGGTTTGAATCATAAATGGCGCCTCCTTGCTTCATTTCTCTTTGCCTTTTTTTAAAATAAGGTTCTTTAACAAATGTGGGGGTAAGGCCCTGCAGGTAGCCAAGCAGATATGGCTACTGCCAGGGCGGTAGCAGCTGGGGTGGAAAGAGGAGAGCAGCTGTGGCTATGTTATTAGTCATTCCATGAAGAAATTGATTTGATAAATAATAAAGCAGTGATATTAGCAACACATGCTTGCAGGTCAGATGACTTTGATGAAAGCCCCCAGTTAAGTGTGTGTAATGGTTTGACAACGTTATGTGCCTTCTAAAAACATCCTGTTTTAAAATGGAAATTGGACTTTGCTTGGAATTCTTAGCGAATATGCCAAGGCAATTACCGAAGAGGGCTTGGAAATCTGGAGAATGATCTTTGTAGTTAATTTGGCCTCTACCCTTCCCCTTTCAGAGGACTGTGAAACTCACTTTGTTTCCCTGTCCTTGCCTTTTCATTGTGTTAACTGTTTTGATTTGTAAAATACTATGCCTCACGCTGCACTCCTTTATGATGATTTACTGTGCTGTTCTTATCTTTCACCTTAAATCCTTGATAAGAGCATTTTAAAAATGAAATTGCTACCTGACACTATTACAAAATCCTGGCTGGCAGCCAGGGTAGAAACAAGAGTTGGGAGGGGAGAAAAGGGAGCCTGAGTTCTGAGAAAGGAAAAATTTTAAAGGAATGGTATAGCACAATTTTTTTTCCTATATTGTAGAAGGCTTTTATTATTTTTTAAACGGAGCACTAATGTAGCCTTTTTGATGCCCCTGGCTATTGTGTACTGAGCCATGGGGTGGGGAGTGGGCGAGTGGAACAGAGAAACATTCGTTCGGCAAAAAGTAACGTATGTTTCATGCAGTGAAGATGTCACTCAGGGAGTATGCCTTGGGGTGGATCCAGAAACCAAACCTGTTGCTGTTAAGTTGATTCTGACTCATAGCGACCCTATAGGTTTGGATGGATGGATGGGTGGGTGGGTGTGTGGAAGAAAGGAAGGGAGGGAGGGAGGGAGGAAGGAATTTAACCACCTGTCATATTTATGGAAACCCTGGTGGCGTAGTGGTTAAGTGCTACAGCTGCTAACCAAACGGTCAGCAGTTCAAATCTGCCAGGCGCTCCTTGGAAACTCTATGGGGCAGTTCTACTCTGTCCTATAGGGTCCCTGTGAGTCAGAATCAACTCTATGGCACTGGGTTTGGTTTGATTTTTGGTTATCATATTTATAAGGAGCCCTGATGGCACAAAAGTTAAGTTGCTGAAGGAAAGGCTCAAACCTACCCAGTGGCTCTAAGGGAGAAAAGGACCTGGCTATCTGCTGCTGTAAAGATTACAACCTAGGAAACCATATGAGGCAGTTCCAGTCTGTCTTACGGGGTCGTCCTGAGTCAGTATTGACTCAACAGCACCGAACAACAGCAACAGTCCTATTCATGTCCTGGAGCACTGCCCTTCCCAGCTGTGGACATCCCCAACCCCCTATCCTGTTCTGTTCCAGACAATCAAAGCAGAAGCCACTTTAGTGGTGGCATCAAGGCTGGCTGACTTGCTAGAGTAAAAGTGTGGACTAGAATTGAAACTTCAGCTATGTTGTATGTCTGAAGATCTCCGTTCATCTGCAGAGGGCATCAGTGATGGGGGGGCATCCGTAAATATAGCTGTCTGAAGCAGCAGGTCCTTTAAATTCTAATATAGTGATTTAATGAACTCTCGTCTTTAATTCCTGTGACTCAGAGAAGACAGCCACTCTCTCCCTATAATGGAGCTCGTTAACCCATCTCTGTACTGACTGGTGCTTTCGTTATTATTATGATGACTGGAGAACTTAACTCTGAATGTTAGAATAACAGGTTTCCAAAGTGCTTGGCAGAGAAGGGAGTATGGAATAATGATGATCTTTCTTGAGAATAACAGTGCCACTGGCTTCTCTGGCACAGACATTATTCTACTTGAGTCATCTGAAGTGCCATTTGTGAAGACCTGGTGTTTATGGTCCTAGATGATGGGGGGGAGCGGGCATCCCATCATGCTCTGACAGCCAAGGTGTAGCTGCTGGGTGCTGAGGTCACAGCCAGCAGGAGGCTCCTGGGTGTAGCTGGTGATTCTGGGGCGATTATGCCCAATTTATCACCCACCTCATGAAAATATAATCTGCTACCAAAATGACTGCTTTTGGAAACTGTCTTGTCTCTTTTGAGTCGAGACTGGAGACAACCAGACAAGGTTCGGTGGAAACGAATAAAGAAACATTACTTTCTGAACACAATCTTCTGTTACCAGTCACTTTTCAACAGGCAGTCAATCAAAATGCTAATAGCGGCAGCAACAAGGGAACTTGGTTATTGTAATACTAATTGATTGGTTGGAGGGTGGGTTTTGATAAGTGCAGCTGAAGATTTCTGAAATATGATTCTCTTTAATTACAGTGACGCTAATAAAAAAAAAAAAAAAGAACAAATGATTTAATGATGATTTCCTGGGTAATGGCTTAAGGATTTTGTTAGAGTTTAAAATGAGATATGGTGGAAACGCACCAGATAAATAGGGCCCTGGTGGGTGGCCTTGTTTCTGTCAAACCCAGGCATTGGAATTCAAATCCAGGATGCCCTAAGGAAGTCCCTGGAACCTGCAGGAGACAATAGCCATAAAAGCCTTCTTCTCCCACATTGCCACAGATGGTCAGAGCATGGATTGATCCTGGCTTGAAGTCATTGGTATTTCTGGGAGTGGGGACTGGGTTGCACTGAGCCATCTGTGTGTTTTCTGTGGGTTACCCCAGGCAACGGATGCGGCCTCTACCTAGGGGGCAGAGTGAACCCTACTGTATGAGTGGAGGACCACCCTGTGGCTTGAGGCTCTTGGGCTTCATGCTGTAGTCACCCAGCTGCTATGTACTGGGCTTTGCCAGTGTTCCAGACACTGTTCTAGCAATACAGCAGGATACTGTTGTTGTTATTAGCTGCTGTTGAATCAGCCCTGATTGACAGCGACCCCGTGCATGATGGAAGGAAATGCTCCTCTGTCCTGTGCCATCCCCATGATCGGCTGTAGATGTAGATGAGACAGTTGTGATCCATAGGGTTTTCACTGGCTGAAAACAGATCGCCAGGCCTTTCTTTCTAGTCTTCTTTAGCCTGGCAACTCCCCTGAAACCTGTTCAGAATCCTAGCAACACACAAGCCTCCACCGACAGTCGGGATGGCGGCTGCACATGAGGTGCGTTGATCAGGAATCGATCCTGGGTCTCTGACACAGAAGACGAGAGTTCTACCACCGAAGCACCAATTCCCTCTTCTGATAGATTGGTTTATGGAAAAGAGAATTAGGGCTGACTCTGGGTTGCTCAGGTTGAGCAGCTGAGGGGTTAGTGGTGCCATCTAATAACATGGGGGACCGTGTTGGTGAAGGGGACACATTTTAGGAAGAGAATCAGTTGTTCTGCTTGAAATTCCTATCAGAATTCAGGTGGCTCTGTGGAGTAGATGGATATACAAAAAAAATAAGTATCTCTGAAGAATGCAAAGAACCCACCCCATTGTTTTTGCATAAACCCCATTAAGGAAGGGGATGTTGCAGGGGTACCCTGAGTAGATTTTATTTGTCAGTGTTGGCAGACAGTGAAACTTGGAGATGGAGTGATTGGTCCCCAAACAGCTCGAGTTTTTGCATCATGAAGAGTTCCCCTGTGCTTTTTGGTTTCGATTCATTCAGAGGGTTTTGTGAAATATGTTGCATCCAGGAGACAAGCATGGGGCATGCCTGGGTGGGGCTGTCATTGCATATGCCCCTGATGGGGGAGAGACCCTGAGGGTGTTCTTTAGTGGTTGACTTTACAGTGCTTGACACTCGGAAGCATAGGAAGCATATGCAGCGGGGCCTGGGTTCATCAGGAGTGTCAGGAATGTCCTAGGATGATACGCACTGGGTGCCCTGGCCCTGATCACTCCCTGCTTCTCCCAGCTCCCCAGGTCTCTCAGATTAAATGGCTTGGCCTATAAGGAGGGGCTTACTCTTTGTGTCCCTAAACGTGCAAATCATAGGTGGGGCTCCCTGGGGTGGCTGCAACTCTGACAAATTAATTGGTTAAAAAAAAAAAGCAGAAATCAGATATTTATTATTGGGTTGGGTGTGGGGGCTTAACTGGGGCAGAGAGGCAGTACTAACCTTCCTTTCAATTTGTCAAGCTTTCTTTCAAAAGATCTGCCAAAGAAGAAAGGGTAATTAATAGGCTTGAAGTCATTTCCGGTGTGTCAGGATTTCTGCCTTGCTCCCAAGTGATAATGTTTGCTGGCTCTGGGCCTCTAGGGAGCCTTCCGTCTTATTAACTTGTCTAGGAGAAACAGGGAGTGGGGACAGCTAGGGCCAGTGGGTGACAGGAAATAAAGATTTGTGGTGTAGTGAGCTGTAAACACTAGGGCTGAATAAGTTCAGGTGTGGGAAGCGGGGAGTTGGTGTGGTATGGGGGATGGGGAAGTGATGAGTCTCCAATTCAGCACAAAGCAGAGGCCTGAGTTTCCTGGGTCAGATGACATTTGCTTCACCTGGAGGAGTCAGACAAGCTAACCCCGAGGGAAGAGTTGCTTTTAATGAGAAGCATGGAGGCACTCAGCAGTTTTTGTGTGTGTTCACCTCTTCACCCCGCTTTCTTCTCACTGTTCCTTAAACAAAAAAAAAAAAGGCCACCTCCCACCGCAGCAGTCTTTAGACTTCATAGTAGGTACTCTCTGCAGCCCTAGAAGTTGTCTGCCATTGCACAGCCTCCAAGCTTCTGACTTTTCCAGAGACAGCATGTGAAAGAGGATATAGTATCTAATTGTGCATGGCACCACCTAAGACTTGGCCAGTTATGAGCACCTGATCCCTACCCTGGAGGAGTTACGATGTAGGAAAACAAGCTCATCTCCCTTTTTGCAACAAGTGGATATGATTGCACAGTACCCGGCAGGGCTGCCATCTGGGAGAGAAAGTCTTGGCTGGGTGTGTGTGGAAAGGGTACTGTTTTCCCTTCATTTCTGACCTTCACCGTTGTGGCCCCAGTTGTGATGGCTCTTTGTCCTTTACCTTCACCCCTATCCTCAGCAGTAAAACTATTCCCCTTTAAAAATTAAGGGCTGGGTGAATACTATTTTTAAATTGAGTGAATGGGTAATAGTCATTTTTAGGCACTGCTGAGCCTCCTGCCAATATTTTCTCATTTAATTTACCTAATAAGTGACTGATATTCAGGGAGGTTAAGTGACTTGACTGAGGTCACAAAGCCAGTGTGAGGTGAAGACCAGGATTTGAACCCAGGAATTCCATTTGGGAGTGAGGCATCGGAGGTCCAAACCAAACCAAACCTAGTGCCATCGAGTCGATTCCGACTCATAGCGACCTTAGGTAGGACAGAGTAGAACTGCCCCATAGAGTTTCCAAGGAGCACCTGGCGGATTCGAACTGCCGACCCTTTAGTTAGCAGCCATAGCGCTTAACCACTTCACCACTAAGGCAGAGGTATTTTAGCTAATGCCCAAGACCCTCCTGGGTAGAGAAAGGGGCTTAAAGAGAGAGTGGAGACTATCCCTTAGTTGAGACCTTTGACTGACATCAAAGTATTCGGCTTACACTGGAGCAGGAGAAGCACCTTCACTATCCATGGTCACCCAGAATGAGAAGAAGCCACAAGGCCTCCTCTCCCTGCCCCGCCCTCACCCCGCCTCAGTTGTCTTTTCTAAGCCAATTAGGAGAAAACTCAATAGGATTGAGAGTAAATGCCACAGACAAGTGCCACTTAATAAGCGCTACCAGTGCGGAGGAGGGAGGTCAACAATTGTGTTTTAACGCCGGGATTTGGGGTGCCTTTGGCTGGCAGCAGGGCCCTGGGAAGCCATGGGCCTCAAGGCTAGCCCCTAGGGGAGATTGTCCCGGATCACCTTCAGGATCAATTAGAGCACAGATCTCCTTGATTCGCATGCCTTTGGGCCTTTATTTTTTTTCTTCTCGTTTGTTGTAAAAGTGCTTAAGAAGGAAAAGTTGAGTTCATATAGGAAACCTGAGGTAAATAATGCCGGCTTCAGCTGTATGCAAGCTGTTCCCCACACACTGTGCTTTTTCATTGTTTAAAATAGCAAGGTTTGGATTTGGGGGGGGGGGGCGGGAGCGGGTCATAGGGAAGGAACACGACGTCTCTTTTCTAAGGAAAAAAAAAATAGTTTCAGTCTCTTTTTACCTTTTCTTTTCCAAAAGGAATTTTTGGGACCAAATCAAAAGTTAGGCAGAAATCCAAATTCATTCTCTGTCCTTTTTTCTTCATAATACCTCTCTCTCCCCTTGTCTTTATCTCTTTATCTGATTATATTTGAAAACTGAAAAATTTTAACCTGGTAAAGGAGGAGATTCAGGCGATGTTTCCTTTTCTTAAGAAAACTCAGAGCATGATCAGACAGTTTGCACATCCGAGATCTACACATGTACAAACACCCTCTGTCTCTTGCTTGATTAAATCCACACTTCAGAGTCTGTTTTGAATGAGTGTACTGTGCTGGTGTCTTCCACCCCCGGCCTCACCTCACAGGAGAAATTTTTAGGAGCCACTTTTCTATTAAACCAAAGAGTAGGAATTGATGGGGTGGGAGGGAGGTGGTCTTGGAAGATATAATTAAAATTTGTTTATTATACTGATTAAAGAGAAAGAATGGTTATTATTCACATGAATGACCTTCTCCCTGTAATTTTTTTAAAGGATTTTTTGTTGGCTTATTCACAGTGGTTTGGAACTCACCTAATGGCTTACTTCTGTGCAGCACCAAGAGCTTCCTCAATTAAGCCATGAACTGAGATGAATGAAGGTCCCTTATTTCGGTGCCTGTTTGAAAACGGGTATGGGGGCACAGGGAGCAATATTATCTTTCAGACTAAATAAAGTCTTCTTATTTGAGGCCGAACCTGGGTATACAAGGGTTCACCTTTCCTGTCCCAGCCACTTCCTGAATTCTTCCTCCTAATTTGTCTGCTGATTGAGAGGCAGGCCCTCATCAGACTCGCCTGGCTGGAGAATCAGCTTGACCACTGACTCTTACCCTGGTGTGAGCTTTCTGGCTCCTGCTGGGGAGGGGAGAGGCCTGGGTGAGGAGCAGCGACATTCAGGTGGGTGGAGAGGGCATATTGGCTGTAGACTGGGATGAGGTAGCAATTGGATTGGAAATTGATGTTCAGCCAAGGGTAGAAATCAGGTGCATGAAGCAAACTGGTTGCTGCTTAAAGTCTGTCTCCCAGTGCACCCGTGGGTCACTTTTGTACACACAAGCACATTACCAAGCCCCTCCCCTCGACCCCCACCCAACTTGGCCTCCCTCTCGCCCACCTGCTATGGCAATCTTAGCTTTCAAGTGCAGGTTTTGAGGTTAATAGCAAGTCGTTTCCCAGTTGGCCTTTGTTTGAGAGGCTCTGAAGGTGGAAATGAAAGAATTTAAAGGGACTGTAGATGTCAAGCTAGAAGGTCTGGTATCCACTGCTGGGGGAAAGGGTTGGCTGGGAGGTGGCTCTCACCATTTGGCTGTGGCCCCCAGACTAGGCCAACAACCTGACTTGCTTAGATCCTTCAGCTTCTTCCATAAGGGTTGACTGCACTACTCCACTTGCTAGACAGAGGGGTTGTGCCGCAATGGAGAATGCCCTGGACCAAGAGCCCTGAGTCCTGGGCCCAAGGACCCAGGCCTGTGACCTTCATCGGGTCTTTCCCTGTGCTACCCCAGGACTGGCTACACACTGGGGAGCTGTACCCCCACTTCCTCAATGGACACTCAGACCGATACTCACACCTTCTGGTCATGAGATTTTTACTGCCAGTGCCACGGAGTAATGCACATAACCCATGTTGGGGAGTTTCGGCCGTGTAATAAAAAGTTCAGAGTCATGTTCACTGGTCTGTAATTCCTAACTCCTTTTCTAAGAGGGTCCTGGGAAACTGAGCTTGACTTTCTGCGTGCTTCTTGTCTCTGAGCATGGAGGTCAGCCAACGCTCTCCATCCTAACCCTCCAGCTCGGGGCCGTGCTGCATCCATGCCCTGGTCTTGTCTGTCATATTGTGCTCCCTAGCCTCGGCCTGAAGTAATAAGGCCAAACACTAGGTGTCGCCAATCTGGCCTTGCCTACATCTCCAGAGGAGTTGGCTTTTGAGACTCTGCTGGGCTTTGCTGGCCTTGTGTGTCTGTCCCACCCCTTATCACCCAGCTACAGCTCCCTGGATTAGACCATCTCTGGTATTTCCTTGGGTTCATAGAGAAACTTGGTGTTTTCAGTTTTTCCGCAACCAGAAACAATCACTGGCTTTCAGATTCTCTGGCCCCCTGAGCACCACCCTCCCACTCCTCTTCCTCCCCAACTGTGGTGAGCCCCTGCCGTGGGTGACTGTTCTCTTTTTTCTGTGAGTGCTCACCTTTTACAGTCCTGGTTCGTATTTTAATTGTCCAATTTCATATGTATTTGACCACGATCCTACCAAAACCAAACCCACTGCCATCTAATCTATCCTGACTCATAGCGACCCAGAGTAGACTGCCCACAGAGTTTCTAAGACTGTATATCTTGGCGGGAGCAGACAGCCACATCTTTCTCTAGCAGAGCAGCTGGTAGGTTCAAATCTCCAACCTTCTAGTTAGCAGCCAAGTGCTTAACCACTGCAGCACCTCAAATACTTTTTAGAAGATAGGTGGGAACATCAAGTATCAATAACTCAGGAATCCTGTGACTGCTGGGCTGCCTCAAATTTGTAGAGTCAGGAGACCAAACTGTCCCGAGTTAGTACTGATGGGTTGGAGAGTCTTCTCTTCTGAGTGGTTGATACTGTTTTTGAATGAACTCTTCACTCCCCCCCCAAAAAAGGGGGGAATCCAAATAACTTAAAAAAATTTTTCTGTTGTTTAAAGAATTTTGAACACCAGTGGGAATAATGGAACATGTCTGGTATGTTCAAAAGTGAGATCAGAAATTGCCGGGTTGGAAATGAAGCCCCTCATTGTGTGTGTCTACATGCCCACTCCAGCACGAGGCCCCACAAGGCCCAGCTGTTAATGGCTCCTGAGCGTCAGTTGAGCAGCCCTGATTGAACTGGACTCCTGACCACAGAGGGCTGAACCAGGGGCGGTGGAGTATGCCAAGCCTTGGCCAGCTCCAGATTACCCAGTTGAAAGCTGCTTGGGAAGCCAGAACGAATGTTAGTATCATCTTTCGCTTGTGCAGTTTTTCAAGATTCAGCCACAGGTCTTCATGGACCTCTACCTGGGTTTTGATTTTCTAGGCTGGGATGAAAGACGAAAGAGACGTTTATTTGGTAGGAGGGGGAACGGGACATTGAACTGCTTTTAAATCATCACACAAAGAAAGCCTTTCTTCTCTCATCCTTTCCCACTTCTGCCCTGGTGCTGAGCTTTGAAAAACCTTCCTAGGTAGGCTGAGGCCGAGAGATGGTTTTTGAGACTCAGTGGACATGTATCGGCTCTGGATTGTCTGTGAGTCCTCATCGCAGAGAAGCAGATGAGGGTGCAAGGGCAGCCCAGCCGGTGGGCCTTTGTGGCTGTCCCTCCTCCTGGCCAAGAGATAACAGGTATTCAAAGTCCTGTGTGTATCAGGAGGGAGCAAGGTGGCCAGAGAGGCAGCAAAGAATCAGCCAGCGGCCTGTCTGTGTTGGATGGACGGCAAACTT
Source organism: Elephas maximus indicus (assembly GCF_024166365.1). NCBI lineage: Eukaryota > Metazoa > Chordata > Mammalia > Proboscidea > Elephantidae > Elephas > Elephas maximus. The sequence goes on along the minus strand of NC_064837.1, from coordinate 36,491,521 downwards.
ATCCTGTGAAGCAAAAGCAGCCACAAGTTTGTCTTTTTCAAGTGGAGGAGAAATTTAAAGTGAAGCTCCAGAGAGATAAGTTGGTTTTTTTTGTTGTTTTTTTTTCAGTCTGGTGCTTCATGTCGGCTTAACGATTCTAGAAGGGCCCTGAAAATGGCAGAGACCTCAATTTCCCCCCTCCTTGTGTGCTCCCTAACTAGAGAGGTTTGCAAAGCTTAAGGGGATTAATGCTCTTTAAACCTCTGCACTGCTTCCTGCTCCTCCTGGGATCCGGGTGCTAATAAAGATGTACCAGCTTGGAAAGGCTGGTAAACACTGCTTTGTTGCCATGGCAACAGGCGAAACAAGACTGTGGCGGAGTATTGCTAACAAGAGTCCTTATGATTAAGAGTTTAAGGAGGGAGTAAAAAAAAATGGTTCTTAAAAATGCAGAGAGTCTTGGCGAGGTAATTAGACTTGGTGCTCTCGAAGTAAATTTATAGTTTTACGGAGCATTAGAGACTGCCTCGCTGCTGGCGAAGTCGCCGCCATCAAGTAGGAGCAACAGCGTAATCACCGAGAGCCGCCAGCATCTGTTGCCAGTGGCTCCGGTGAGGCTGGGGGTGTGCGTCCCGAGACACCTTCTTGGAGATTTTGCTTCCTCTTCTCTCCTTCTCCTCAGCAAGTAGTCACCATGCGTCTTCACATGGTTGCAAAGTGTTAAGAAGCTCTATTTCCTGCCTTCTTGGTGTTGAAAGGCATGAGGGAATGTTCTACGCCTGCCTTACAGCTGGGATGTTATTGCTATGGAGGACAGCGACAGCTAACTCTTACCAGAAGCACTCCCTATGTCTGGGGACGGGGGCATTGGTGGTTCAGTGGTAGAATTCTCACTTTCCATGAAGGAGGCCTGGGTTCGATCCCCAGCCAGTGCAGTTTATACACAGCCACCACCCATCTATCAGTGGAGGCTAGTGTGTTGCTATGATGCTGAAGAGGTTTCGGCAGCATTTCCAGGCTAAGTTGGACTACCAGAAAGGCCTGGCAGTGTGCTTCCAAAAATCAGCCAGTGAAAGTCCTGTGGATGACAATGGTCCAATCCACAACCGATTGCGGGGCTGGCACAGCATGTCTTTCCACTGTGCGTGAGGTCACCATGAGTCGAGAGCTAACTCCGTGGTAGCCAACAGCAACAACAATGGTTGGGGACTGGACTGCGGGGACATAGCTAGCAACTGGCAGAGCTGAGATTTGAACCCAAGCTATAAAGCTTGGAAAGCCTGGGCTGTTGCCCCTGGACCATGCCATCTGAGACCTTCTGAAAACCGTCACCTCCTGCCGCTGTCATTTTCATTCTTGAGTCCTGAGCAGCTCCTGTGGCCCCTGCTGGGATCTTCTACCCAAACATGCTGAGACTTCCCAGTGAGCCTGGGACTCTGATCTCATATTCCCTCCCTACATTGGATTTGGCACGACTGCTGAGCAAGTTGGAAAGGTTTATGCTTCTGGTCTGTGTTTTAAAATCCTGTGGATGGTGGGGGAGAAGCAGGGCAGTGTGGGTAGGCAGGATGGGGTCACTAGGGAGGCCCCACTGACTTGCGGCCCCCTCCTGGGTAATGGCACCAGCTGCTCAAGCCATCTGGGGCCTCATGCTGGCCTCCCACACATCCGCAGAGTCTAGGCTGTACAGGCTGGCTCTAGATTGCCCTGCCCTCTGCACCCCCTCCATGCCTCCTTCAGGCACCCACCACAACTCTCCCTGGCAGCTGTAGCAGCTCTTGGAGGGGTCTCCTGCCTCCAGGCCTGCTCCACTTTCATCCATTCCTCTCCAGAAGGATCTCTTCGAGTTGTGATTCCGATCGTGCCAGGCTTGGTGGCTTCCTATCCAGGTGCCTTCACGGGACCTCCAAGGTTCTGCTTGATCCAGCCCTGCCTACCCTTTCACTCCCTCCTCTACCTGGCTATCTGCTCAGGGTCTCCTGTGCCCCAGCAGGGTCTTGACCACCCAGTTCTCTCTCAACTGCCACCCATATTAATCCCTCCACCTTTCCTTTGAGTGACTCCTGATGCCCTCCAGGACTCTGCATAGACCCACCCCAGTCTAGATGGCTGTCTCATCCTCCTTCCTGAACGCTCTGAGCATACCTCTGTTGTTTACTCGTCCTGACCCCCCAGTAACTATGAGGGCCTCAAGAGTAGCTGACCATGTTCTGTTCATCTTGGTGTCCCTAGTACCTGTTGTCAAACCAGTTACCATCAAGTCAATTCCAACTCATGGCGACCCCATATAAAACTGTGCTCTAGGTTATAGGGTTTTCAATGGCTGTGTGACCTTTTGGAAGTAGATGGCCTCCAACTTTTGGGTTAGCAGCTAAGCACTTAACTGTGCACCACCCAGGGATTCCTAGGACATAATAGGTACTTGATAAGCCTTTGTTAACTGGAAGAATGATGGTGTTTATCTTGGCTAGATTGCTATGGTAATAAACACTGAGGCTTCTGGAGGTCAGGTGACTTGCCCAAGGTCACACCACTGGAATCCCTAAGTCCAGCCAGGAATCCCTCTCTCTGCAGCCAGAGCAGGCTGCCCAGCCTCAGACCCACCACTTCCTGTGGTGACAGTTATACCCCCGTCCCAGTGTAGCCCGGAGACCCTACCTTAGATGCTTTACACTCTTAGTAGTAATGGTATCACATTCTCTGAGTTTTGTTGCTTGTAAATTTCTTTTATGCTGATAAACTTGAAACTGGATTGGAATTGAATGTGGGATGCTGTCCAGTATCCATCAAGAAGGTAATGGTAAACATTTAACGGTTTTTCCTCCTCCTTCCCCACTGTATCAGTTTTCTTATTGAATTTGGGAAGCAATAGCAATTGATTAAGTTGCAGTGGAGCTTGCCCTAAAAGGAAATGATTGATAATCCATTTAGGGCTAGCTGGCTGGCTTTTTACCCCTCCTGATTTCCTTGGTCACTTCTTCAATTACCAACTGTATTTAGCTTGGTTTGTTCGCAGTAACTCATTTCCCCTTCCTCCAGGATCTGCAGGGAAGTTGTAATGTAACTTTGGAGCAGTGACATCTAATTATTTGCCTAAGACATCAGTTAGAAATGCAAGAGTACGTCTTCCTTGAGGTGGACAGACGAGAGATGCGGGGCTGTGAAGCAGAACACAACGTCCCCTTGCGGGTATTGGCAGGGAGGTCAAGGCGTCAGGTAACATCACAGCCTGCTGGTCACTGGAGTCGGTTAGAGCTCATGTGGTCCTCCTGGGGCAAAGGCCATGGGATTGATTTCCCACGTGGTCCCACTGGCTGGTGGCCTGTTATCGGCACTCACTACTGGGAGGAAAGCTACGCAGAGGCATGTGTTCCTGTGGGTAGGTTCACACCATTATATTCAGGGCTTAGTTTTTATTTGTTGAGCTTATATCTTTTAAGGTATCTTACCATCTACAAAATCCTTTCACCTGTCCAGTTGTGATAGCTTGAGGACCTCTCAGTAGTGCTATTAAGGGAAAAAGAGATTAAATTAGCTTCCAGAGTTACTCTACCAAATTATATGTGTACACTGCCTGGCCCTTAGTGTTCAGTAATGTACATTGTATGGTTCAGTGGTAGAATTCTCACCTTCCATGCAGGAGTCCCAGGTTTGATTCCTGGCCAATACATCCCAACGCAGGCACCGCCCATCTGCAGTGGAGACTTGTGTGTTACTACAATGCTGAGCAGGTTTCAGTGGTGCTTCCAGACTAAGATGGACTAAGAAGAAAGGCCTGGCAATCTACTTTCAAAAATGAAAACCATATGGCTCACAATGGTCCACTCAGCAACCCATCATGGGGATGGTGCAGGACTGGGCACTGTTTTGTTCTGTTGTGCATGGGGTCTCCATGAGTCGAGCAGGCAACTCCACCGCAGCTAACAAAACAACAGCAGTGTACATTGTCATACGCTGTTTCTAGAATAGCTGTCCGGCCATTTCATCAATGGATAGACCAAGGCTTGAAATGGTGCAAGGACTTGCCAGACATGGTTCTGTAAGTGGAGTATGGAGCCCACTATTGAAATAAATTGTTGTTGTGGGCCATTGAGTCAATTCTGACTCATAGCAACCCCACAGGACAGAGTAGAACTGCCCCATAGGGTTTCCAAGGCTGTAATCTGTGTTCATTAATGGGCATGCTGGCTGAACCCCAGCATTGGGGAGACTCCCACAGTCGTGGGTGAAGCTGGGCTGGGTGGGCCTCCCATGTTGGCTGTGGGCTGACTTTGGGCAAGGGGAGCCCAGGGGAACTTATGTCTCTGCAGGAGGTCACCTCCAGAGAGGGATAAGGAGTTGCCCCCAGCTTATTCTTCCCGATATTTTTTCAGAGCTTGATCACACTACCTCTTTAGGGATAAGATGAAGCCAGGAGTGATACAGAACAGGAGTTAGAGACTTTTCCCAAGACTTGATGAGGGAGTCCTAAGGTGCCTGCCCTCAGGGCCAAGCCCCATTTCCTTCTCCTTCCTGACTCTAACGAATACCTGCTTTGGAATGAATTTGGTAATGCCAGCAGCACCACCCAACTCACTTTTGGGTCACTTTCTGCCCCCCGTGGAATCTCTGAGCCGGTTTAGCCAAAGGAGAACCCAGCCAGGAGGGCCTGTGGTGAGGAACCGGCTCACAGGGCTGTCAGCTGGTTCCTGCAGCCCTCAGCTGTGTGCTCCCACTGCAAGCTTGACCTTTGCAGTGGCTCCAGGGGAGCCAAGGAGATACAGGGCGTCTCTTGGGAATGCAGAGTCCCTGATTCCTGAGCACTGTTGATAAGGGAGAAGCAGCCCCAACTTTGGTCTGCGTTAATGGGGTAAAACAGCAGAGTTGTTCTTCCTGGGAGCTGAAAATTTCTTCTAAATGTTCAGACCCATAGCCAAGGCAGCTAAGTCAGCGGATTGTCAGCCGTCCCGAAAGTACCATCTCCCATAGGGCTATAGTGTCTTCCAGGCCTACATCTGACTTCGCCTTCCCCCACCCCACTTTCTGAGTTTCATGATTTATTCTGAGGGAAGGGGAGTGGCATTTCTCCTAGTACCCACTTCCTTCCCGCCCCCCCCGCCCCCCCCCCCCCCCCCCCCCGCCTTTTCCACGAGTATTCAGAAATGGAGCTTGCCTGCTGCTGGCATGGGGAGCTGACAAAATATTTAAATAAAGGCTCTGGGGAAAAGGACATGCTTAGATTAAGGAGAGAAACTCATTGCCACCTCGCAGTCGCGGTCTTGGCGTGTTTCGCGTCTCTGTAATTACGCCTCTGCAGCGCTGCTGTTTCCAGTCACCACGCAGCCATCTGAGGGAAGACAGCACTCTGAAAATGGCCCCAGAGCAGTCTTTTTAAAAAGGCGGTTAACAATCGGAGCTATAAATAGTGTCTTTTCAACAAATAGCAAAGATTGTCCTTTCCCCTTTTGGGCTCTGCTGTTGTGGCCCCGTATCCTGGAGAAAGTGGGCTGGGGCAGGAGCGTTTGTGCCTCCCCCAAAACCTTTGAGAGCCTAGAGACTCCCAGCCTTCCTGTGAGACCCAGCCTGTGGCATGGAGGTGAACAAGACCCTTGCTGGCTTGAGCTATCTTTCCTGGGGCATAACCATAGAAAGCCACCCCTGTAAGTCACTTGCCCCTTCTGCCTGACTTTTCTAAATCCCAGACTAGCTTTCAGCCAGTTCTAAACCACTAACCCTGCTGTGAGCAAAGGCAAGTCTGCTGGATTCCTATCTCTTTGGGGCTTCCTGAGTTACGGGACTCTCCAGGTACTTCTTCATTTGCCTCACATGTATCAGAATCTCAGAGCTTCTTTGACACCATTTTAACTTTTACCCACTCTCTCAGTCAGCACCACAAAAGGGACATTATTTACTGTCTGAGACGGACACGTCCATCAGCAACAGCTGCACAATGGGACGTTACCTGCTCTGCCTACCCTTGTGGGAAAGTTTGTGGCTACAAGTCACTCATGTGAGGACAGCGTTTGGAAAGTAAAGCTAAGGAAACGAGAAGGATGGTTGTGTAAAAGAAGACGCGCCCCAGTGTACTGTTTATTCTCCCCTCCCCTCCAGCCCTCCTCCCTTTGGGATGAGGTCATTCCCCCAGACTCACCTCCCAGACTGGCTGCAGCCCCATTTACACAGGCTTCCCTAGGTTGGGGCTTGGCTGGAAGGGGCAGGTCTTGGTGGAGGGTGATGACACACACAGGTAGCAGGGCATTTCTGGCTCCTGTCCCCAGGGCTTACCTCAGCCCTGTCTGTAGCCATAGGTGACTCCAGTGGTGCATATGTAAGACTACTGAGTGCCACTGGCAAGGCTGACATCCAGGATAAAGGAAGCTGAAGGGACCACGCGAGACCAACTGTGCTGTCATCAGTGAGGTGGTGGCTGTTATTGATATATCCAGCCTTGCAGGTGGGTTTTGGTTGCCTGATCTTGGTTGCCTGGGAGCCCCTGGCTAGTACAAATGGTTAATGTGCTTAGCTGCTGACCAAAGGTTGGTAGTTTGAGTCCACGCATCTGGGAAGAAAGGCCTGGCAATCTATTTCCAAAAAATCAGCCATTGAAAACCCTGTGAAGCACAGTTCTCTCTGACGCACATGAGATCACCATGAGTCAGAGTCAACTCAATGACAACTTGTTTTTGTTTTTTTTTTAATCTGCCAAGTAATGGGTTGTAGAGATCTTGGGAGCATGCCAGGAAAAGAGGCAATGCAGTGGACCTGGGGTGGGAGGCCTGTATCTGTCACAGGGTTGGAAGCAAAGAGGCGTTGACCTTGCAGCCCAAAGGAAACCTTACCCTGAACCCGTCTTTGTTCTTGCACCTGCTCTTCGGGCAGCTCAATCCAGGTGCACCTTTCCTGCGTCCACTCAGTGCCAGCCTGTGTCTGCTGGAGGGCCCAAAGCCCTGGCCTTCTGGAAAGAGTTTGGCCACAATGGCCCAGTGGTCAGCATCTCCACGGGCTGTACCATGTCCCTGTAGAGGTGGGACTTCATAAAGCAGGAGCCAGCAGGCAGCTCAGACCTGTGCCGATCTACCTTTTCAATGTAACTCCTTAGCCATGATTGGTTGCTGGGAAGACAAAAAGGTGGAGTCGTAAAATCAGTTCTGCAAAATGCCGTGGGTTTTTTGAGAGCCCCTCAACCATCTGGATTTGTGTTCTGAATACACTGTGTTAACGAGTTTTAAAGTAGAAACATGTGTGATTCTGGAAGACTAGTGATGGGACAACAGAGGAGATAGTTTAAAATTGCTGTTTGGTATCTCTCGGTCCAGCAGCAAATGAGAAAACCTATTATGGTACATGGAAACGGTCCATTGCGTAATGACATCTTCATAACTTGCCTTGCCAGCTGGCTTTTCTCGTAGTCTTTGAGGGGAAATTTTGCTCTTTTTAAATATTTTCTAGAGGTGGTGGGGTCTGGTGGAGGAAGACTTGAAATGTGCTGAACCCCTCCACTGAACTCTGGTTGGAGATAGGGGAAAAGACTTTCAGGGCCCTGAGCCCCTCCATTGAACTCTTGCGGGTGGGGTACTTCCCATTATCCCCAGCCCTTCCACTGAAATCTGGGGAGTAGGGGGACTTTCAGTATCCTGGGCCCCTCTACCAAACTCTTGGGAGGACGAGGGCCCTTGGCATCCTGAGCCCCTCCGTTGAACTGCTGGGGGCGAGGGAGGACTCTTAAGTGGGGATTTGCACGGTCTGCTTCATGGAGGTTCTGCTTCACGGAAGGTGTCCAAAGCACTTCTTTCTGTACTGCTTCCTCCCACCTACTCCAAACTACCACGTTTTGGGAGAAGAGTGATTGGGAAGAAGAATTCTGATAAGACTGCCTGACTTCAGAGACCCCCAGCTTCCAAACACTTATTAGCTGAGCCACCTTAGGCAAGTTACCTAACTCCTCTGAACCTCAGATTCCTCATCTGTAAAATGGGCTAATAGTAGCATCTACCGTCTAGTGTTATTGTGAGGAGCAATTAAGACGATGTCTCTACAGTTCTTAACGGGCAGGGTAAGAGCTCAGTAGTTAGTGGCTGTCACTGACATGTGCAGGCCTTGCAGGTGGGTTTTGGTGGCCTGATCTGCAGGTAATGGGTTGTGGGGTTCAGTTTTGTGAGCATCCCCAAAAAGGAGGCAACTCGGTAGAAATGTGGCAGGAGAAACTCAGTGGGCACGGGGTGGGCTGGGAGTCAAGAGGTGTAAAGAAGAAAAACCCACCATGCTCCTGGGAAGGCCCTCCTGGGAGGAACACAGGAGTTGCTGTCCTGCGAGGCACCTGGGCCCTGCTGGTGTGGGTGGAACGTTCTGGGCCCACCTGGCTGAGGAAGCAGATGGTGGTGGGGGCCTTGGTCTCCCCATGAGCACCCTCTGCCTGGTGAACCTGCACATCTTGGGGTCAGGTACGGATCCACTGTCTGTTCTTCAGTGATGACAAAGAGACCCCTTGACTTAGAAGACATCAAGCAAGGAAAGAAAACCACAGCCCCGAGCTGAGAGATGGCAGCATGGGTGGGGCTGGGCACTCTGGGAGGGCTCCACCAAAGTGGCAGGTGGGGGAATTTGATATTCTGGCCCATCTGCCCTGAACGAAATGTTTCTGTGGCTGCTTTACCCATGTCTCAGTTCCCGGAGGCCTGTCAACCCTAGACAGGCCCCAGATATCACATAAATCTCTGCGCTTGCTGGCGGGTCTTGCTGTTTTCCATCCCCAGCACTTCCATTTCTGTGCAGTTTACTCTGAGAAATCCCACGTGGGCTGGCCTTGAACCAGTGGGCCAGAGTCTCCCCCACCTGCGCCCCACCCCCACCTGACCTTTCCTCCAAACCTTTCCTGCAAACAAGAAGCAATAGGAACTGTTTGCCCAGTTGCTGCTTTTATCTTCTTGGGCCCCTTCCCGTGTAGGAGGCTGTGCTAGGAGTAGGCCTGGGCCAGAAGGCGGAGGGAGAGAGCTGTGGGGAGGCCAGAGACAGGCCATCTGCACCTGGTACTATGGAAAGTGGGGTCCTGGAGAGCAGCCTTTGCTGCCCCTGGCTGGACAGTGTTTCATTACTGAGAGAAGGGTAGGGTCTGCATGCTTTATTGTTCGTTGAGTGATCACATTCATCAGAATTTTAGAGAGCGGAAGGTTCCCCTCTAGGCACCAGCTGATGGCAGTGCCTCCCCCTACTCATCCATTGTTTGAATTTGCAGCTTTGGAGCCTAACAGGCTTGGATTCAAATTCTGGTTCCCTCCAGTTATTGTCTGTGTAAGCTTCCTAACCTCTCTGAGCCTTAGTTTCTTCCTCTGTAAAATGGGGATAAGAATATCCTCTTCAGATGGTGGGTGCTGTGGATGAAATGAGGGAACATATAGAGAGAGCCTGATACATAGGAGTGTCCAGTAAATGGCAGCTGTTGTCCTTCCTTCCTTTCTCTCCTTTTTTCTTTCTCTCTCTCTCTATTTCATCCACTAAACTGAGCCCCTTTTTGTATGTCAAGTGCTGTGGCACCCCAAGAAGTGGTGGATTCAGCGGTGGGTCCTGTCCTCAGGGCTTACGGTCTAGTGACATTGCTAAGGTTACACAGCCCCGGCCTGTACATTCTCTTCTCATGGATTCTTTATACCCAGAGGAAACGGTCTTCTCTTGGCAGAGGGCATCACTTGCTGGTCCCAAGCCAGCCTCCACCCTGGGCACTGGCCTAGGGGAAGTTGCGCATCCTCCCTGACTTTGCCTGTGGCCTGGGACCAGGGATTTCCCTTTTCTAGGTGAGTGGAACATACAGAGCTGCGTGACACGGCCCTTGCTTAGACCTGTGCCATCACAGCAGATGACAATGATGCCCACCAGTGTGATGCCCAGAATCCCTGTACCTCCAGGGTCCCCCGAATGGATCCTGTATTGCACGTGTTGTTGGCCAACTGTCCGGAGGGTGGAGAAGGGCCATCTTTAAAAAATATAAAACATAAAAAAAAAGAAAACTTCTGTTCTCATGTCACCAACTTAAAGAAATGTAGTCCCTTCCAACTCTGACAGGCAAAGTGGTGGCTAACGAGTCGCTCCCGAGGGCCTGCACTAATGGATAAATCAGTCTTGCTGTGCAATTCCAGTGACTGTTCTCATACCAGGGGCTGCAGGCCTTACAGGCTTGTTCTCTTTAGTGAGTTAATTGTTCTTCCTGCTGATTCCCATGGAAAGTTCTCTTCCCCTCCAGCCCGGCCCTTGTGGAGCATTTACACGGTGCTGGGCCCTTCACAGACCTCCACTCAGCCAGGCTTGCCCCAGCCCTGTGAGGCAGGGACCCCTCTTACAGATAGACAGTCAGCGCGAGGACAATTAGGCCAGGCAGTGGGAGAGCTGGAAACAGAGCTCAGGACCCCCAGTCTCAAAGTCCATGCCCCTCACACTGCACCACACAGCTTTGATAAGTAGTGTGTCACTGAATAAAGTTCAACCCACGTCAGGTCATCTCTAGTCCTCCCTAACGTGGACTGTGGTCTTCCAGCATCGAATGTCTCAGTAACAGCCACATGTTAGCGCGTCTCTCCCTCACACATATGTGCACACACACACAGAGAAAGTCTGCTCTGTGCAGATGGCCCCCATCCCCACAATGGAGGCTTTGTGTGTTCTTTTCATCCCGCACCTCCTAGGCCCCAGGCCTGTGCCCTCCCCAAGGATGCTGTGATTAAGGGGTTCGCAAAGATCCCATTGTCTGGCCTGTTATGCTCCGCTGAGCAGCCTACCTGAGCCAGAGCAGGTCTGGATGAGCCTCAGACATGGGTCACGTTTCCTGAGCACAGCCCAATGAATAGGACGTCCTTTATGGCCAGGCCCCCCGTGCGGGTCTCTTGCTGTGCAGCTGATATCATCGTGCCCAAAACACAAAGATGCCTGTGCCACTGGATGCCATCCTCGCCACGTGCATGTGGGCCTCTTGCTGGAACAGAGAGGCACAGGTGGCTGAGTTTGAGTGCAGCCGTAATTAAGAATTGCCCAGGAGCGAATTTACTTAGGAGCATTGACCTGGGACAACCCAGAAGGTCACCTTGAGACCAGGAATCATGAGACACCTATGATCAAGTCATGGTTTGTTACAGCCTTTGGCTTGTGTCCTTTGCCCTTTGGACCCTCAGATGCTTTTCTTCCTCTTGGGGAATTTCTGGACATAGAGGCTTTTTCACTGCTTGGGGCAGTTCTAATACCAGTTTCTGGGCCTCAGTGAGTATAAGTAGGGTGGCCTGGAAACTGCCAGTAAGCACAGGAGGCCATGGTGATGATGAATGTGGTGTCAGAGGCCTGAGGTTAGAGCCTTATGGGAATTGAAAGTCCATGCTGGCCTCTGAGTTCTAATTTGCAAGTTTGGTTTGGGAGATAGGAGGGATTCTGGGGGGCCACATTGCTGGGGAGCCCCTGTTGTAACAGGAGATCACTTAGCATGTTTATAGAGCATACACCCTGTGCACAGCATGGTGTACAGGTGTATAAAGTGTGGTCTTCATCTCAAGAACTGGTAGTCTCAAGTATACGATTAGATGCTGAGCTGTATGGCATTCCATTTGCTTATTCATTCAGTTAATGGTGCGAGCACATAGCAATGCTGTTCTGAAGCCCTGCTGCCCTCTTGCCTCCTCACCCAGCACTTATCCCTGGCCTTCTAGTCATTGAGCAAATATCTCTTGGGGCCAAACATGGAGCCTTGGGTTGTTTGTTACCATTCCACGTGTGGATGTCTTGTTTTGCCAAGTTCTTTAACAGCAACTATGCAGCACCCAGTGGAGCCAGGCACTGTCCTGAAGCACGTCACACACATTGCCTTATTTAACACTCACAGTGTTCCTCTTTTACAGATGAGAAAACTGAGACTCAGAGAGGTGGTTCCTTGCTGAGGACCACACACCCAGAGCCTGAAAATATACTCCAGGCTGTGTTAGGATTCCTTGGACACTTCGCAGTGCCTGGCACTGTACCTGGGTACGATCGATGCTTCTGGAGAAGAGATGATGATGGAGTTCCCATTTTCTGTAGGGCTGAATTTTTTAGCAGGGCAGTCAGAGCATCTGATGTGCCATTTAGTACTGCTCCCAGGTCTTTAGCCACATCATTCTGCCTGCTGTTTGCCCACAGGTCACAGCACACCATGTTCCCGCAGAACTCCTTGCCTGGGTGCCTGCCATTATCTCTGGCTGGAATGCACCCCCTGCCCTTTTGGTTCCTGGGATCATCCCGCACACAGAGATGTACCTGTCTGGGAGCCTCCTGCCTCCTTGCAGGCAGAGTCATCTCCTGCCCCACCCCACCTTGTTTGCTTCCTGTTGGGATTGTCTGCCCGGGGATGTCTCTGAAGACAGGCGGTGATTCATGTTATACCCCCAGACCTAGCACTGTGCCTGGCACCTTGGCCAAGCGCAGTGACAGTTGAGCGGGTTCATTTGAGCAGCTTCACGGAGCAGGCTTTATCTGTGTAGGCTTTGAGAGTGGCAGGGGGAGAGGTGGCAAGGGGAGGAGGTGTTCCGACAGAAGCCCCCTCCTTGCCATGCTCCTCTCTCAGGCTCCCTGGGTTTGGTGAAAATTAGCTGTAGTCATGAGACACCCCTGTTGCCTCCTAAACAGCATCTGTTTACTTTCCCAGGGAGAGTAGCAATTTATGATGAGCGAACAGAAACGAAAACTCCTCTCCTCCTCCCTTTGCTGCCTGCTTGTTTCTGGGACACGTGGGCAGACACCCAAAGACGTTCTCACAGACTGGAGAGATTGGAGGCTGTGTGAAGTTGTAGCATTGGCAGATAAGGCCTTTTGGGTCTTCTCCTCTTTGGAGAAGTTGATAAGTGGCACAGAAAACCTTCAGACCCAGAGCTTGTGGATGGCTCAGTCCTTGGAGGCTGATCTCCCGTTCTCCGGGAGCAAGACCCTTCTTAAATGGGGAAGCAAATACGCAGAGCAGTGCGTACTTGAGGCTTAATGTAAGTTAATTCCTTTTGGCACAGCCCCAGATACCTTGATTAAATGGCCTGTGAAGTGCTGAGATATCTTGATAATGTACGTTTTACATTTGATTATATAATCAATTATGTTTCTCCTAATAAAATTCAAAACGAGCTAAAAAGCCAGGAGAAGGCTGTGCCATGTATCCAAAAAAAAAAGTCTCCGGATGGGTGTAAGGGAGTCCATAACACACCTTGAGGAGGCTGGCGGTGCCCCGGGGGCCGGGGCCGGATATGTGCTGTGTTTACCTGTGCAGAAGTCACCCATGTTTACAGAACGCAAGGGCAAAATGAGGTATCACTCCAAGGCACTGAAATGGAGTACAGCGTTGCTTTCCAAGACAAAAATGGCTCATTCACTCAGTGACTGAGGTCGTAGAATCTGGCCCATCTCACAGCTGCCCCTCCCAAAGCTCAGGGCAGAAGCATGAAAAAAACTCCGAGGAGCCCGGCCTGCGCACAGGGCTGCCACCGATCAGGCTGGGGCCACTAGTTGGCTTATGAAACAATGAAAGGAAAAGTGTTAAGAGGTGCACCAAGGGCCTTGTAGAGCCAATTAGGAGAGCCGCACCGTGGCTTTCTCTGCCTGCCTGTGTAGCAGCTGCTCCCTGCTGGCAATGTGGCAGGATTTAATAGAAGGGACATGCTCAAACCCATTTTTCCAGAGCGTGTTGGAGAAGGACCCAAGGATTCTTCTATTGATACCATGGAAGGGTATTGATACCATGGAAGGGGGTGTTTCTTCAAGGACAGTTACATGTAGGAGGGAGCTTGGGATCTTGGGGGGCAAATGCTTGTTCATGTAACCAAGGGAAGGGTCTATTCAGAACAACCAGTTCTGTCCGCAGACAAGCTGCCACAGCAGTTTTGTTTCCGTTTAAAACATTGCTATCAACCAGTTGGAATATGGGCCCGGAGTATCGCAGGGAGTAATCTAATTAGTATGAAGTCAATTCAGTCGCTCCTTTTGTATCTCGTGATTAAATAAGTGGGGAAAATGGCTTGAAAATTAGGTGCTAGAACGACCCAATTACATTTCTGTAGCTTTTTGTATTCAATTTCATAAACAATTTTGCTCTTCGCTGGTTAATCAGTGAATGCCTTTTTCCAGTTTGAAAAGCACTTTTGAAATTATAATGCAATTAAATTGTGTGTGGATGTTCTGGCATAGTGAGTGTGAAAGCTGGGGGCTTGGCAGGCCGCCATGTTGTACCTTGACTGTAATGAGTCCCCAGGCTGGCAGCTTGCAAGTGTCATTCATAATATTGTCCATGCTGGGTTACTGTAAAGTGTAGCTGCCTTAACCAGCAGTAAACCAGCAACCGCTAGTCCCCGCTCTCAAACGGGTTGTACATGCCTCACATGACAGAGTGGCTACAGAGATGTCAGAAAGTGGATTCCGCCTCCCATGGCCTGCTCAGGCACTGAAAAGTTGAGCGTCTTCCTGATCGATGAAGCCAGCCCCTCAAAGATGATCCACTTGGCTGTCCCCCAGGAAAGTGTGGAATGAATTTGTCCTTCTTTTGTTTGGCCACTCAGTCTTCTCTGTCTATAGTTATAATAGATCATGGAAAGGGGAGAGAAGAGATAGAAGAAATCTCGGGCACCTGCAATGTGCTTAGCATTACAATAAATACTTTTTTCAAATCTTAACTCTCACCCTGCAAGAGAAGTATTGTTACCCCATTTTATAGATAAGGACCCCAAGCCACCTTGAGTGTCAGTAACTTCCTGTAAGTGGTGGCTCTGTGGATGGGACCTGAGTTTATCTAACTCTAAAACCTATCTTCTCTGAATGTTTCCATGCTGGCAGCAGCGTAGTGTAATGGAAGACAGACTGAAATGAAGGCAAGGAACCTGGATGGGAGCTGGATACAGGAGTGTGGTGTGAGCTCAGTTGCTCCTGTGATGGGGGTGAGATCCTGAGCCCTCCCACTATAGAAGGACGCCTTCGGGTTCACAGACGGATGTTGTATGTAAAATGAACCATGCTGTAGGCATTTTTTCCAAACCATTATTTCAGTACATTCCTACTCCTTTGGACATTTGAGTATGAGTTGGATGATCTATAATGTGGGTACAAGATTCGAGACAGTCACCCGAGGTTGATGTTAAGAACCTACCGAGGACTGAAACTATCCCATGAAACCATCACTAAACAACAGTTTAGCCTAGTTAATAAAGGATGTTTGACTTACTTGAGCATAGCGCTTTTATAAAGAAATATCTACATGAGGGTGAACTGACAACAGTTGGTCTAAAGCACAGATGAGAACTTTAAAAGGCAGAGAGCCTAAATTGATAGTGAGGAGACAATATGGATAGAGAAAGTTAGGATGGTGACACAAGGCGAAGTACGTGACCAATGTTACTGAACTGTTCATGCAGAAATTGTAAATGTTTGATATGTGTTTGGTTGTGTATATTACCACCCAAAATAAAGATTATATTAAATATATATATATATATAATCAGTATTTAAAAAAAAAAAAAACTTATTGAAGGGTAAAGAGAAGTTTCCAGGGAAATGTTAACTGTGACATAATCCAGTAAACAGGGTCCTCAGGCCCCCTTTCTTGGGTGCTTTCTTGGCCCCAAATCCTACCCCACTCATAATGAAGACTCCCTATTGCTATTAGTAATTTAGGGTAAGAAGCCTGTAACAGGTAGACTCCCAAGGGCCTCCCAGAAAAAGGTGGTTAAATTATCCTGATTCTAGAGCTTTCTTAGTGGCTCTTAATGGCTTAGCTCCTAACGGTTAACACCTTCTCGTTCCAGCCGCTGATCTCCCTTCTGCCCAGTTGATTCCCCCGCCACCCCCCGACACACACCCAATAGGGGCCTTCAAACTCACCCAATAGGGGCCTTCAAACTAAACCAGGTTTACTGGAAAGGAGAGATGTTAAACTCCTAGTGGCCCTGTTCAGCACATTCCTCCATGTTAACTGACTTAGAATTTTAACCAAAATGGGCATACCTGTGGCCTGGTTTTTGTAATGCCTGCTGAGTGGGAATGACAGGCTATGATGATGTTTATTGACGAGCGGAAAGGTCAGGATGGTAGACCTGAGCACACCTGGGCCTGGCTGGTAATGGAGGAGAAAGGGGAACTGAGGGTGATATTTACTGAGCTATCTTGGACTTGGGAAGACTGTTCCATGTGCAGCCTTTTTTCTTTTTTTTTTTTTTAGATTTTTGGCCACATGCCTGGGCGATCTTCGGTCAGGTGCAACATCTGTTTCAAAGTATAGCTCGGCAAAGCTAGGATGGGGAGGTGAATGGGGTGGGACATCGGATTAGAGAGAGGAGGGAAGATGGGACTCCAGAGACTAAGCTTAGATTTCGCTGGAAAGTATGTTAGTAACTGCTAGCATGTGCTTCTAATCATAGACTTGCCAGATGTTACCCGAGTGGGAAATGGAGGGGCCTTGACTGATGCTTCCTGATGGGGAACAAGTAGCTTCAAATTGGAAATGGGCTCCAGTTTGCTTGCCAGGTGTTTGCTCCTTCCTAGAACATCTGGAAGGAGGCTGATAAAAGAAGCATCTTTGTCCCAGTGTTGGGGTCAACTGTCTTGCTGGCAGATCCTCTAAAAGCTGAACATTCTGGTGGTGAAAGGAGCCATGAGAACCCTCTAGAATGACCCCCTGTATCCAGGACCTGATCCATCTCAGTGTTTGAACTTCTAGGACCTGAGCCTGAGGCTCCAAGACAATGCACCTTGCATGCCTGGGCTGATGAGGTCCCTGTTTCTGGAGAGATGCAGGAAGTTCAAGAATCTCTGAGGAAGAAGCAAGAGAAGCAGGTATAGGAAGATGAAGAATCAGCTCCTGACTGGGTTTCTGGTCCAAAATGAGAAGATTCAAAATGCCTGTTAAGGTAGCGACTGTCCTAAACCAGGAGTCCCTGGGTGGCACAAATGGTTAATATGCTGAGCTGCTAACTGAAAGATTGGAGGTTTGAGTCCACCCAGAGGTCCCTTGGAAGAAAGGCCTGGTGATCTACTTCTGAAAAATCAGCCATTGAAAACCCTGTGGAACACAGTTCTACCCTGACACGTATGGGGCCGCCATGAGTCAGAACTGATTTGACGGCAACTGGTTAACTTTTAATCCTAAACCAGCGAGCCTGTGGGAGCTCCATGGGGATCTCAGGAGAGAAAATGGAGCCTGGTTAATTAACACAGAGCCCGTCTTGCCGTGTGGGTTTTCACCCAGGGCCATCTGGGTGTATCTTCTCCATGGTGGTCCTCCTGGCAGAGGTGGTCAGTTAGCCAGTTGGTAAAGAATTCCCGGGTGCAGTACAGGATCCCAAGATGACAGTGCAGGGGCCCAACCCACGTATCCCTGAGCTTTGTGTGCCACCAGCCAGCCTGCTAGCAGGACGGGCTCATTGCCCAACCTCTGGGGACCCAACTCTTTGGGAGCCACTGGGAAAGGGGTGAAATGGACCTACTTTGAGAATTGGGGAAAGGTCTGGACACAGCCCACGTGCCGACACACACTCAGGAAAACACAGAGTGCAAATGGAGAGGAAATTATGGTACATTCATATGGTAGTTTATTGCACATCCATTAAAATGGTGTTTACAGAGAGTTTTCAAATGACATATGGAAATGCTGATGATATAATATTACCTGAAAAGCTGTAAAATTTATATACACGATGAATCACATTAGAGTTAGAATCACCTGGGGAGCTTTTATAGAATACCAATTCCTAGGCCCCACCTCAGACCAAGTACATCAGAGTCTCTGCATGTGAGGCCTGGAGATCAGTCTTAAGGCTCCCCAATTGATTCCGAGATGCAGCCAGGGCTGAGAGGCATGGCGGTCAAGCAGTATTTGTGGAAGGAGAGAAATTCTCCAAACTGTTAACAGTGGTTCTCTTTGGTGGAAGAGTTATGGGTGAGTTCTGAGGCTGTGCTTTCATCATTTCTGAGTTTTCCCAGGGAGCATGGGAGCCAGGATTCGAATGGGGAACTGGGGCCTTGCCTTAGGCCCCCACTGGCTGGTAAAAATGGATAGTGCTGGAGACTCAAGGTCAAGCCCTTCTGTGTAGCTCCCTTCCCCTCCCTCTCATCCATGGTCCTTGGGGTTCTGTTGATTTGAGAATTTATTCTCGTGCTCTCAATTATGAGGCCATACTGCTGGTTGGAGTATTTATCAAGAAAACAAAAACCATCTATCTGAGGCAAAGAAGGAAACTCAGCGTAGTCCCCGCTGCCTTTGTTCAGATGGGTGTGTCCAGGTTGCCAGAGTTAAACCACTCCTCACTGCTGCCCAAGCTGGGCCCTCTCTGAGGTGGGGGTCCCTGACAAGCTAGTCTGGTGGGCAGGTAGATGAGGCTTGGCTGGGTTAGCTGGGCTGGGTTTCTGGGGTAAGGTCAGGCAGGGAACAGGCAGTTGAGGTAGCAATTACGGCCTCTGTAGAGGTTTCCCCTGCAGATTTGGGGAAAGCATGAGCCACGGGGTGGGTTCAGGGCCTGTCACCTGCTGTGGCCAGTGTCTGTCTGCTGTCTTGCTGTAGAAGACCAAGCAAGGACCATGCCATCAGCTATAATTGCCTGCCTCTCTGAGGTATCAGGTCTAGCACAGAGCTTTTGAGCCAAGGGCAGGATGTTGAACGGTGTTTCATTTCTAGAGCCACGGCGGCGGCTTTAACTAGGAACCAAGCTTTCGCCCAGTCCTGACATCATTTATCTCTGAGGAACCTAGAGGCTGAGAGCGTGCCGCTAATCTTTTACTGCTTGTCACCGTTAAAGAGGAGAAGGAGGCTGCTGCCCTCCCTTCCTGCCCCAGCCCCAGCAAGGGGAGAATCAATCCAGGATGAGCTGTTGTCGCTTGTTAAACCTTCTCCTCTCACATTCTGAACAGAGTGGCCTGGCCACGGGACCATGAGAGGGAAGGACACAGGCAAGGAAAGGAGGCTGTGCAGGAGAGAGTTGCTGCTCTGAGGGAGCAGGCGCCTCCCCGACCCAGGGCCTGAGGTGCCTGCCTCTGTGGCCTGCCTGATCCTGGGGAGACCTGCTTCTGTTCAACCTGGTGGTAGTTTACCTGCCTTTACCTCAGAAACCCCTGGACTCTGGATATCTGGTCAGAGGCAAGACTGGCGATGCTCCAGTTCTCTTGTCATTTTCATTCGATATGCAGTATGGCCAGGGTCAAAGGCCACAGCCTATACCTCAGTTTCCTCTTGGGTTAAAGTGGGGATAATAATCCCTTTTGAGATAGCCTCATTGTATGATTGTGAGGATAAAGTGAAATAACCTGTGGGAATGGTTCGAAAAGACAGTGGTGAAATAACAATAATTACTATAATGATACATTGTGAGTGAATCCAGACACATAGTCGTCAGCTCTTTCTTTGCTGTTTCCAGCTGAGTAGGTTACAAAATAGAAGAGTTGATGTTTTATACAGCTGACCACAGTGGTGCCACTAGGGGAGATCAGGGAGTGCGGACCACACCAGTGACACTGTCAGAGGCGGTGACAGCAAAATGACTGTCTACAAAATCTTTGTGCAGTGCTTTAGCAGAAATTTATTATTTTTTATGAAAATATCTTTGTAGTTAGTTACAACAACAAAAATGTTTTTTGTAAGCCCAGCTTGCATGTATCAATATACCTACAAGGCTAAAACTCTATGCTAATTTACTTTTTGAACCTTCTAATGCTCACCAGTCAGACTGTCCTTATTACTCAGTTGCCATGAGGCTTTGAATCATGTGATTTCGTCTGCTTGGGCTGCAGGCACATGCTGTTGTTTTCGTGGCTGCGGGTGTTTTTATAGCCACTGATTTTGTTCCATTTTCTTGTGTTTTAGCCACAATATTGTGGTAATTAGCATAGGGGGGTGACACAATGAGTTACCGCTCTGGGTGACACCAACTCCAGTGACACCCCTGGCTGACCATGTGCCTCTAATTCCCTGAAATCAGGAGATTTCAAACCGTCTCTCTGCAAGTGACCATTTCCCCCGTTTCATCTCAGCCTTTCCTTGACCGCTCTTGTTCTCCAGGCCCCCAGAGAGGGATCTGTATAAGTGTTGTTGTTGTATGCTGTCTAGTTGATTCTGATGCATAGCAACCTTATAGGACAGAGTAGAGCTGCCCCATAGGGTCTCCTAGGCTGTAAATCTTTTTTTTTTTTTTTTTAATTGCACTTTAGGCTGTAAATCTTTACGAGAACAGATTGCCAGGTCTTTTCTCATACAGAGCCACTGGTGGGTTTGAACCACTGACCTTTCCGTTAGCAGCAGAGCACTTAACCACTGAGCCACCGGGGTTCCTCTCTGCTTTGGTGTGTGTGGTGGGGAGCTGGAAAGCTGATCAGCCATTCCAAAATGGAAATCAGTGGGGTTGTAGCCAGTTAAGTAAGAACAGGTGACCCTAACAGGTGTGTGTGGCAGAATCAGACCCTTGGTTCTGAACTTGCTGGGAAGCAGGGAAGGATTTGGCATCACCGGGGCAGAATGTGGCAGGTTCAGATAAGGACTCAGAGGTTTAATCAGCAAAGCTATTTAGGTCCCAGTGAGTCTCACTGTGAGAATTATTTTGAGCCTCACCCTATTCCGGAAATGTTGGGTTCACTAAGCAAGATGGTATTCAGCATGAGCAGCCTGGAAAAGAGGGAGGACTTGCCACAGAAGCCCCAGGATTAGGGGAATTTGCATAGCCTGGAGCCTTGGGCTGTGGGGCACCGTCTCTGGACTCTAGCTTCTGAGGAGTTGCTTTTTAGCAACCATTCTGAGTTTCTGTTTGGGGTGATGAAAAAGTTTTGGAAATCAGTAGTAGTGTTGGTTGCACAACATTGTGAATGTAATTATTGTCAGTGAATCGTACATTTAAAAAATGACTAAAAGAAACAAAAAACAAGAACCATGTGATCTTATCAACTGATGCAGAAAAGGCATTTGACAAAGTCTAACACCCACTCATAATAAAACTCTCAGCAAAATAGGAATATAAGGGAAATTCCTAAACATAATAAAGAGCTTTTATACAAAGCCAATAGTCAACATCATCCTAAATGTGAAGAGAGTCTGAAAACATTCCCCTTGAGAACGGAAACCAGACAAGGATGCCCTTTATCACCACTCTTATTTAACATTGTGCTGAAAGTCCTAGCCAGAGAAATAAGGCAATAAAAAGAAATAAAAGGCATCCAAATTGGCAAGGAAGAAGTAAAAGTATCCCTATTCGAAGATGATATAGTCTCGTACACAGAAAACCCCAAAGAATCCACAAGGAAACTACTGAAACTGATAGAAGATTTCAGCAAAGTATCAGGATACAAGATAAACATAAAAAAAATCACTTGGATTCCTTTATACCAACAAAGAGAACTTCAAAGAGGAAATCACCAAATCAATACCATTTACAATAGTCCCCAAGAAGATAAAATATTTAGGAATAAAAACCAGAAACGTAAAAAACCTATACAAAGAAAACTACAAAACACTACTGCAAGAAACCAAAAGAGACCTACATAAGTGGATAAACATACTTTGCTCATGGATAGGAAGATTCAACATTGTGAAAATGTCAGTTCTACCGAAGCCATCTACAGATAACAATGCAGTCCCGATCCATATCCCAATGACATTTAGTTGGAGAAACAAATCACCAACTTCATATGGAAAGTGAGAGGCCCTGGATAAGTAAAACATTACTGAGGAAGAACAAATTGGGAGGCCTAACACTACCTGGTTTTAGAATCTATTATACTGATCTGGTAGTCAAAACAGCCTGGTACTGGTACAACAGATACATAGGCCAATGGAACAGAACTGAGAATCCAGACATAAATTCATCCACCTATAAACAGCTAATATTTGACAAAGGCCCAAAGTCCATTTAGTGGGGGAAAGACAGTCTCTTTAACAAATGGTGCTGATATAACTGAATATTCATCTGCAAAAAATGAAACAAGACCCATACCTCACACCATGCACAAAAACTAACTCAAAATGAATCAAAGACCTAAATATGAAATCTTAAACTATGAAGATCATGGAAGAAAAAAATAGGGACAATACTAGGAGCCCTAATACATGGCATAAACAGAATACAAAACATAACTAACAATGCACAAACACCAGAAGAGAAACTAGATAACTGGGAGCTCCTAAAAATCAAACACTTACGCTCATCAAAGGACTTCACCAAAAGAGTAAAAAGACAACCTACAGACTGCGAAAAAATTTTTGTTGCTACAACATAATCTGATCAGGGTCTAATTCCTGAAATCTACTAAAAAAAACTTCAACAACAAAAAGATAACCCAATTTAAAAATGAGCAAAGGATATGAACAGGCACTTCACCAAAGAAGACATTCAGGCAGCTAACAGATACATGAGGAAACGCTCATGATCATCAGCCATTAGAGAAATACTAATCAAAACTACAGTGAGATACCATCTCACCCCAACAAGACTGGCATTAATCCAAAAAACACAAAATAATAAATGTTGGAGAGGTTGTGAAGAGACTGGAACACTTACAGATTGCTAGTGGGAATGTAAAATGGTGCAACCACTTTGAAAATCGATTTGGCACTACCCTAAAAAGCTAGAAATAAAAGTACCATATGATCCAGCAATCCCACTCCTTGGAATATAAGAGAAATAAGAGCTGTCGCACGAATAGATATATGCACACCCATGTTCATTGCAGCACAATAGCGAAAAGATAGGAATAACCTAGGCACCCATTAGTGCAAGAATGGATAAACAAATTATGGTATATTCACACAATGGAATACTACACACCGATAAAGAACAACGATGAATCTGCAAAACATCTGATAACGTGGATAAATCTGGAAGGCATTATGCTTAGTGAAACTATTCAGTTGCAAAGGAGAAAAATTGTATGAGACCACTGTTAAAGAACTCAGAAAAGGTTTAAACACAGAAAAAGACGTCCTTTGATGGTTATGAGGGTGGGGTGGGAGGGAGAGGGGAATTCACTAACTAGGTAGCAGACAAGAATTATCTTAGGTGAGGGGAAGGATAACACACAATACAGGGGAAGTCAACTGGACTACACCAAAAGCTAAGAAGTTTCCTAAACACAGCCAGATACTTTGAGGGACAGAGTAGCAGGGGCAGGGGTCTGGGGACCATGGTTTTGGGGGACATCTGGGTCAATGGGCATAAAAAAATTAGCAAAATGTTCTGCATCCCACTTTGGTGACTGGCATCTGGGGTCTTAAAACTTGTGAGAGGCCAGCTAAGATGCATCAGTTGGTCCCAACCCACCTGGAGCAAAGGAAAATAAAGAATACCAAAGACACAAGGGAAATTAGCCCAAGAGACAAAAAGGGCCACATAAACCAGAGACTCCTTCAGCCTGAATCCCAAAGAACTAGATGGTGCCCAGCTACCACCAATGACCACCCTGACAAGGAACACAACAGAGAGTCCCTGATG
The DNA here is from genome assembly GCF_024166365.1 of Elephas maximus indicus. Taxonomy (NCBI): domain Eukaryota; kingdom Metazoa; phylum Chordata; class Mammalia; order Proboscidea; family Elephantidae; genus Elephas; species Elephas maximus. The sequence continues at coordinate 36,468,125 of NC_064837.1, read as the reverse complement.
GATGAGGAGAAAAGTGTGGTGCAGAACTCAAATTCACTTAAAAGACTAGACTTAATGGTCTGACTAGACTGGCGGAACCCTAGAAGCTGTGGCCTCCAGACTCTGTACCCAGAACTAAAACCATTCCCAAAGCCAACTCTCTTCAAACAAAGATTAGGCTGGACTATAAGACATAAAATGATACTTGTGAAGAGTGTGCTTCCTAGTTCCAGTAGAAACACAGACTAAATGGGCGACTCCTGTCCAGAGGCGAGATGAAAAGGCAGAAAGGGACAGGAGTGGGTTAAATGGACACGGGAAATCCAGGGTGGAAAGGGGAAGTGTGCTTTCAGGGATAACAACTAGGGTCACATAACAAAAAAAGACTAGCAAACTTTTTATATATGTTTTACCACAATAAACTATTCTTTTACTTAATTAAATTTTTTTATCGTGCTTCAGGTGAAAGTTTACAGAGCAAATTAGTTTCTCATTACAATAAACTTTTTTTTTAAATGGTTAAAATGGCACATTTTATGTTATATATATTTTACCACAGTAAATTTTTTAACGGTTAAGATGGCAAGTTTATGTTACATATATTTTACCACAATCAAATTTAAAAAAAATAAAAAGATCAATCTATCATTTACCCTTTTCCTTCAGGAAATCTGTCCTGAATTAGAGTTATTTGCCTGCGTGCTTATCTCTGTCCATTTTATCACCTTGAGGCATGGCTGATTTGGCCTCAGGTCCTTCGGAGCACATAAGTGGGTACTAAACCAGTGCTGATTGACTCAAAAGAGACTGACACTTTGGAGGGAAAGAGGTACCTTCTGTGCAAAGAACCCTCCTTGCTGGAGGTGAGAGCGAACCTCACTGGTCTCTTCACGTCTGCACGGCGCCACAGTCAGGGTACCACCTGCTCCCCACTGCCCTGATTTAGAGGAGTCTGGATTTAGGTTTCTGTCATGAACTCTATTTTTAGAGTTTTCAGAGCTGAGCAGGGACCTGGCCGAGGTGGTTGTAACTTACGGGCATTGAGTGACCTGAGCAGAAGGCATTCTCGCCAGAATCACTGTGCAAGTATGGACATGCCCGGCCACTTGGCCTGAGGATCCCAAATGGTCACAGTGACCTGGGGCAGAGCATGGAAAGGGCTCCCCCGACCAGGCCCCAGACACGCTTATCCAATGGAACCATGAGGGGCAGCCTCCTGGGAGGCCTCTTGCTGGGCTCTCCGTGAACGATGACCATTTGTCAATGTCTGCCCTTATTTTTCAACATTGGTTGCCAGTTACTGTAAAGCCACTGGCTTATGTGTCTATAACTCTTTATAGTTCACCTGGTGATCTAATTCCCAGTAACCAGCCATTGAAAACTCTGTGGCGCACAGTGCTACTCTGTCACACATGGGGTCGCCATGAGTTGGAGCTGACTTGATGCCAACTGTTTTTTTTTTTTTAATGTAACTCACAAATGCACTGATCATCATAACAAACTTGTGAAGCAATGATATTAACAATAAGAATAATATTAACAATAACCAACAACTTCTGCTCATTGATCCCTTAGTGTGTGCCATTGTTGTTGTTGGGTGCTGTTGAGTCAATTCCAGCTCATAACAACCCCCTGTGACAGAGTAGAACTGCCCCGTGGAATTTTCTTGACTGTAATCTTTATACAGGCAGATCACCAGGTCTCTCTCCCATGGAGCTGCTGCATGGGTTTGAACTGTGAACCTTTTGGTTAGCAGCCAAGCACTTAACCGTTTGCACTACTAGGGCTCCTTAGTGTGTGCCATACTCTGTGCAAAGTGCTCAACTACGTTATCTCATTAATAAGAGTGGTAGGAAGGATGTCGTTGGGACCTGCATTTTTTAGATTCATTCATTTATTTGACTACTTTTTATCCAGCACAAGTTCTGGGCACTGGGAAAGCAGCAGCGAACAGTGCAGAATGAAATCTCCGTCCTCAGTGAGGAAGCTGAGCCTGTGGAGCTCATGGGAGTTCCCCAGGGTGATACAGCTGGTAAGGGTGAAGGGAGGAATTGATCACCCGTCACTCACTGCAGACCCTCTGAGGATCCCAGACCACCACATTCATTAACAAAGATAACTCCTCAGTCGCTTAGCCTCGACGTATGGTGGCTTATCCAGAGCTGTGTTAGCGCTCAGCCTTCCATTTATTCTGGTTTCCCTTCCAGGGGCTGATGGAGAGGAAAGTCCAGGTACTAGTGACAGACCGACCTGGGTTTGAATCCCAGCCTGACTTCTCACTTAGCGAGAGGCCATGGGCAAGTAACTTCACTTTGCCAAGCCTCCAGCTCCTTTGTTTGTCAAATTGGGATGATGTTACCTATCTTCAGGGCATGCTAGAAGGATTAGAGGTGATGTATATTACTTTGAGTTCAGTGTTTGTGCTCGATAAATGGGGGTTGCAGTGATGGTAATGATGAGGACCCAATAAAATGAAGAAGCACAGGTGGGAAAGCAGAGTGGTTTGTCCTCGAAGAAACACATCAGGAGGCAGCTCTGCCTCTGCCTCAGTGGGCTAGGGGTTTTTGATCCCAGGTTGGGACGTGAATCTCCAGCCCCGGCCTGTCTGTGCTTCCCTAGCCCCCAGCACTCATACCATTTCCGTCAGCCCCAGCAGTGCTGGGCTGCTGGTGCCCTGGAGAGAGTGAATGGCCAAGGCATTACTTAACTGCTGCCCTGTTCCCAGCCCCTGCTGAGGCCTCCACCACTGCTAGCTTCTTTCTCCATCACTATTTGGTTATGTCGCTTTACAAGCCAATGCAGTAAAATAAGCAGGTCCATTATACCTGCTAGCTGTCAGAAATCCAGGAACTAAGAACCAGAAGGCAAAGCCCTCGTGAGTCCAGGGCGTATATCATTGGATAGGAACATCTTCCTTTGGAGGGATGGGAGGTGGTGACGGGATGGTTATGGGGCTGGGTGGGGCCAAGAGGACAGCCCATGGACCAGTCCACAGCTCCCAGGTTGAGAACGCTGTTCTGAGTCCTCTCCCCAGGTTTGAGCCTCCAGTGTCCAATCCCACCTCCCCTGGAAGGTTGCTATACTGGAAAGAGGCTAGGTGCTTTTAAGGGCACAATGTTCTGGGCTCAGCAGTAGCAGGCGGTCTCTTTCTGGGCTTGAGTTCTGTCCTAGCTGCCGTCTTCTCTCATCTACCAAGTGCAGCTGAGCTTCTGGCTTAACAATCTTATGGGATGAATGGAGCAGACAGCTCTCTAGTCCTTCGAAGACAGGAAAAAAAAAAAAGTTGCTGTCAAAGTGATTCCAACTCACGGCGATCCCATGTGTGTCAGAGTAGAACTGTGCTCCACAGGTTTTCAATGGCTGCTTTTCTGGAAGCAAATATCCAGGCCTTTCTTCCGAGGCACCTCTGGGTGGACTCAGACTCCAGTCTTTCAGATAGGAGCTGAGTTTGTTAACTGTTTGCACCACACGGGAACTCCTTAAAGAAATGCTGCTTAAAAAAGAAAATCACAGCTGGAGTAGATCTGTCCTGGCTGCCTACTGGCTGCTTCTGTCTCCTCCACGCAGCCCTAGGGAACTATAGCTCCTTCGTGGGGAGACGGTGATTTTGAGATACAGCCCAGCACTCTGTCTGGCTTGGAGTTTCCATGGCACCATTTACCCTAGATGCTCAAACACACCGCCTTGTTGGTAGATGCGGGAGAACCAAATTTGACTTGGCTGAGTGGCCGTTCAGCGGGAGCAAACCATACACTCCACATCTCCAGTTTCCTTTCTAAATCACCACACGGCTCTGCCAAGCTGCCAGCTGCCCAGAGAAATAGGAACTTCTATCAAAGCCTTTCCAAGTGGGCTTTTCCAGAGAAGGGAGCTGGCTTTGTTTGGCTAGGCCTAGGGATCCTGGAATTGGCTTCCTGCCTCTTCTGTTCTCTTGCTCCTTTCCATCTCAGACCTTCAGCTAAGTGGGTCCTACTCTCCGGGACCAGCCTCTGGACGCCTGTTGGAAATGGAGGCTCTGGCTGACTGAGGAAGGAGCCTGAGGCACCTTTTCTTTACTTCACACTTGGGCTGGCACTGACTGCCTCTGGTCATGACTAATTTGGTCTTTGCCAAAAAAAAAAAAAAAAAAAATCATTTTATATGTGCAGAGACTGACTGGAAGGCCAGCTTCCAAAGCCAGTCATTTCTGTGACATTAATTTATTTATTGAGCACCTACTGTGTGCTGGGCGCTAACCAAGGAGATGGGAATGCAGTGGTGGACAAGGCAACAGCAATCTTGGAGTGTATGCCATAACACCTCCATTCTTTGCTCATTGGCTGTGGAGATTATTTTTTAAAAACCAGTTGCCGTCAAGTTCATTTCCAACTCATGGGGACCCATGTGTATCAGAGTAGAACTGTACGCCACAAGGTTTTCAGTGGCAGGTTTTTCAGGAGCAGATCGCCAGGCCTTTCCTCTCAGCAGCCTCTGAGTGGACTTGAACAGCCAATTTAGAAGCTAAGTGTGATAACCGTTTGGACCACCCAGAAGATTATGGATTGTGTGTTTCTCTCACCCCTTAAGGGCAGAGGCTGGGTCTTATTCACCCCTGTATCCTAAAGGCTCCACTGCTTCCATGTAGCAGATGTCCAATAAATGTTTATTGTGGGAGTAAGTGTTTTTTGTAACAACAGCGAAGGGGCAGTATCTGACCCTCTCTAACTTCACCAGAGGGAAGGAGAATCAAGATCAAAAGCCCAAGGCTGAATCCTATGAGGTGGAGGTCAACATGCCCCCTCTCTCCACCTTCTTTACAAATTCTAACACCAGCCGTCCCTCCCACGGTACTCTCTACTTCTCTGCTGAGTTCAAGAATTCATTGCATTGGCCACACACAACTCACAGACAATACTCACAATTGTGCGGTTTATCTCCCTGGCCTTCAGCCTCTGCCCAAAGGCACTCAGCTTTCTTGCTGCACGGGCCAGGTCTCCACCACCGGTTCTCATTGCCTTCAGTTTTACTGCTCTCTTTCTCCCTCTCTGTCTCCTGGTTCCAGGAGCTTCTCGGCGCAGGAATCCCAGGTCCAAAAGACACGCTCCACTCTTGGCTGTCCTTCCTTGTTAATGGTGGGATTCTCTCTTTCCCACCTCTGGGGTGGCTCATTTCAAGCCCAGCAGGGTGGCAAAACTGACCAATCCCCTTAGTGGGCCACAATTACCCTATTCGTACCATTCCACCTAATCACTGGGGTGGGAGTTACAAGACCATGGCGAGAAAGGGCACACAAAAGCTATCCATTGCACCACAGGTTTCTGAGGATTTAAAACGCATCTCTATTATTTTTATACTGTACTCAGAAGATTACAATCAAAGTATGTATTTTAAAGAAAGGAAAACAAGTGAAGGCTGAGGGGAGAGATTCTGATAATGGTTTACACAAAGTCCTGGGTTTTTATTGACCGAAAGCTTTCTTTGAGCAATGGAGTAAAGGAGCGGGGAAAGAAAGCCAGCCACCTTGGACTGCATAAATAGGAGTGCAGTTCTGTGGTAGTACTCTGCATTGCTCAGACTACATGTGGAAGACTTACTCCATTCCAGGCGTCCCATTTTAGGAGGGACGTTGGCAGGGTAAATTATATCAGAGGAGATTGCAAATAGCATTATGGAAGAAATTTAGGAGGAACCAGAAGAGACTAAATTGAGGAGGAACAAGATGGCAGCCATTAGATCTTGAAGGTCTGCCCCTGGGAGCAGGGGCAGGACTGGTTCCTCTCTGCCTGTAAATGGCCATGCGTGAAGTTACTAAGAGAAAAATTGATCCTTAGATGAGGAAGAACTTAGTGACACCAAGAGCTACCCAACTGTTATGCCCTCATGAGGGGTCCTGTCCCTTTCCCCAGGAGAATGGCATTGGTGCAGCCGGGAGATGGGACCAGGGAATAGGGTGCGTGGTGGGCACTTTGTAAAACACAGGTGGGTCCACTTGTAGAAAGCCCAAAACACCAAACCCACTGCCATCAAGTTGATTCTGACTTACAGTGACCCCACAGGTTTTCGGAGGCTATAAATCTCTGTGGAAGCAGACTACCACATCTTTCTCCCCAGGAGCCGCTGGTGGTTTTTGGAACTGCCGGGCTTTCAGGTAGCAGCCGATTGCTTTAACTACTGTGCCACAGGGCTCCTTTATGAAAGCCCAGCCTAGCCCAGAGCATCTTATTTCCAGAGTTGACCCTTTGGAGACCAACCAGTATTTCAGGAGGATTCTTTATGAATATATATTTGTAATCTGGTCTCCCTGGTTTAAAAAAAAAAACCAGTTGTGTCAAGTTGATTCCCACTCATGGCAACCTCATATATGTCAGGTACAGTTGTGCTCCATAGGGTTTTCAATGGCTAATTTTTTGGAAGTGGATCTCCAAGGCTTGCTTTCAAGGCACCACTGTGTGGGCTTGAACCGCCAACCTTTCTGTTAGCAGCCAAGCAGGTTAACTGTTTACACCACCCAGGGACTCCATATCTTGGTTTAGTTATCAATTATTTACTACTGTACTTGATACATGGAAACCCCGGTGGCATAGTGGTTAAGTGCTACAGCTGCTAACCAAAGGGTCGGCAGTTCAAATCTGCCAGGTACTCCTTGGAAACTCTATGGGGCAGTTCTACTCTGTCCTCTAGGGTCGCTATGAGTCGGAATCAACTCAATGGCACTAGGTTTGGTTTTTGGGTTTTTTTGGGTACTTGATACATGATAGACATGCAAGGGAAAAGGAAAAAAAAGGGGGAAGAACCTTTGAAGATAGTAGGAGGAGACCCTGCCTGCTAAAGGTGATTAAGAAATAATGAGAAAGCCCTTCTTGGAGTCATAATGTAAGCCTGGAGAGAAAGTAGTTTTTTATTTATGAAAAAGAGTTATAATTTAAGCTGCTCAGGAGCACAGCAGTTACATGAAATAAGATGCCTCGATTCATTTGGCCTCTTTTGTAGGTAGGTGAGTGTTTCTGCATCTTATGTTCCTGCCTGTTCTTGGTAGGTCCCCATTGCTTCTGCTCCCAGCAGGCTACTCCAGGGGCATTGTTGATGATTACATCCCCCCCCCACCATGTGACCCCCAAGCAAAGCTTTGGAAAAATAGCCAAGTGTTCAGCCAAGTTAAGGCATGGCTTTCCTTCCCTCCACTCTCCTCCCATTGTTGAGAAATCCCATTATCTGGGAGAATGATTGTGAAAAAGCTGTGGTCTCTTCCTCTTCCGTCCTACACCACTACCCTGGTCCCCTCGTCTGTCTTCAGGGAAGACGAATATCTATACATTAAAGCTTTAAGCATCTGTAAATCTGAGCTGATTCTCTCCCACCGCGTCTGACATGATCTAATGGGTTTACAGTTGTTTGAGTGCTTCTCTGAAGCGAGTGAAAGCGCTAAGGTAGGGGACGTGTGAAATGGCTTTGTTTTGTTCCAGGCACCTCTGCCAAGCTGGAGGATCATCTTTGCATTATCCACCCTTTGCTTCTGCCGCCCGCACAGCGCGGGGCTCTTCTGGCGGCAGCCTCCCCCGGAACTCCGTGAAGGAGCTGCGGAGCCGCTTCCTGCCCTCCTGGCCTTTCTGCTTGAGAAAGGGCAGAAGACTTCGCTCCGGAATCCTCCCCGGCTGTGTTCATGTTGCCAGGAGCTTGGGGCTAATTGGAAACAGAGAGGATGCCCAGGGGATGAGGAGAGGGGACAAGAGAGGGAGGGTCTCACCAAGATAGAGAAGTGACAAATATTTGCTTGTAGCAAAACAAGAGGAACAACAAGAGAGACCCCTGATGAGAGCTTTGGGGCATTTTGTGCTGTTCTCAGTATGGGTTGGCATGATTAGTTGCTGTTTGGCTCAAGACCAAGCCTTCTTTTCAGTATCAAGTTTCATAAGCGTGGAACACAATAAGTCGTTATAAACCCTCCGGTGAATGGTGGGTGGTGGCGGTGGCGGCTTTTTTGCTCCTCTTCGATAAACCCGTCTTTTCAGCTCAGGTGCATTTTTTTCCCATTGTCAGTGGAGAATGGCAAGAAAGGGACAGTGTCTGGGAAACTTGCTGCATTGTTCATCTGTTATTTGGCAAAAGTCTTAACACCAGCCTGGGTGTTCAGATGCCTTATTGTGAGCGCGGGATGGAATTATGCATCACGAATAAAAACCGCTGTCAACATGCATTGGTTTCAAAACATTAGGGCATATGGTATGTGATTATCTGTATTGTCAAGTGCAATAAAGTGAATTTGGATATAATAAAGAATGTAATATTTTAGAAATCTGGTAATAAACTAAGGAAGGGATGACAGCTGAGGTTCCTTAAGGCCCCAGACACAAATAAATTGAAGGCGCTGGTCTCCACAGCCAAGCAGCTGAACGGCCACAGCCTCACTGTGCACTGATTCTTGAGTCGGGGGAAGCTCCATGGTCTCTCAGCTGCCTTCTCCAGAGCACACGGAGAGGACCTGGACCTCATCTGATGAAAGAAGAGGCGGTTTCTCCTGTGAAGATCCAGGCCTTGCCTCCTTGCCCATCCTTGACATATGCCCAGCGCCCACTCTGGGCAGTGTTGTGCCAGGTGTCAGGCCAACCCCTCCCAAGGATCCTTCTCCTCCATGTTGATCAGTGAGGAAGGTGTTGCTAGAGTTACAGGAATACTCGCAGCTTCCGCTGGGCAGCAGCCATCTTCAGGAGCTCTCATCCTACAGGGTCAAATTATTAAGTCAGTTAGGTGCCGTGGAGTCAATTTCGACTCGTAGTGACCCTGTGTGACAGAGTAGAACTGCCCCACTTAACCAAACCAAACCACACCACTGTACCACCAAACCAAAACCCACTGCCACCGAGTCTATTCTGACTCATAGGGACCCTATAAGACAGAGTAGAACTGCCCCATAGAGTTTCTAAGGAGCGCCTGGTGGATTCGAACTGCTGTCCTTTTAGTTAGCGGCCTTAGTTCTTAACCGCTACACCATCAGGGCTCCTTATTAAGTGAGTGGTGTAAGTCAGTATAAGAAAAACAGATCTCTAGGGGGCAGTAATGCTTGAGCACCTGGTTAGGGCTAGGAACTGTGCTAAGCTTCGCATGCATCGTGCCATTTAAATTCTCCACAACCCTATGAGGTGGATATTATTTATCCCCATTTTATGACTGAGAAAACTGAGGCACCGAGGGACATCACACAGCTGATCAGTTGTGGAACCGGAATTGTAGCCCATGTCTAAACTCAAGGCCCAGGTTCATTCTAGTCACAACCAAAAATGAGAGAATGACATGTCAGAAGGCCTCACGATAGGAAACCTTTACGTTACCAACTACAGTTAACACGCTCATCTACTAACCAAAAGGTTGGAGGTTCAAGTCTACCCACAGGCACCTCAGAAGAAATGCCTGGTGATTTACTTCTGAAAAATCAGCCCTTGAAAACCCTCTGGAGCACAGTCCTGCCGTGAAACACGTTGAGTCGCCATGAGTTGGAATCAACTCCGTGGCAACTGGTTTTTAGGGCCTTGAAGGAATATTCCAGAAAAAAAGTACCATCAGGTGACTCTCTCTATTCCCACTTGGGCCTGGCAGAGGCTGGTCTGCATTTATTATTTTTTGGATTTTCCTTTAGCTCTGGTTTTATAGCCTAGGTGGACCCATTTATTATCACCCTAACAATCTGCCTTGCCCTGTCCCAGCCACCCTCTGGGCAGGGCTCATGCTGCAGTCAAAAGTTTATTGCGGGCTGAGGCTGGGTGTTTGCATTTCCTGACTTCCTGCCCCCACTATTTCTGTATTTCTGACCACTGGCCCTACCTGGACCCCCCAGCTTCCAGGAACCCCAGATGTGGCCCCACCACCCAGGCCTGGTGCCCCCCTTCCCCTCCCCCTCCAGCCTGCTATGGTTCTTCCAGTCCTGGCTTCCAGCTCTGGTTGTGCTTGCTGCCCAGCCAAGCGAAGTATTTCATTATTAAGCATGAAGAATTGGGAGTACCACCATTGGGCCAAGCCAAAGCAGCTTGGATGACTGGGAAAGGAGAAGAAATTTAGTCCATTTCATGCCTGGATACCTCTGTAATTCCCAGGATAGGCTGGGAAGAGATTTGAATAAACCCCTGTGGCCTAGGGATTGTGTGCCCAGGTTTCCTTTTGAGATGGGAGCAATGTGAGTCCAAGTCACTTGGCTTTGGCACCATGGGGTAGACCCCACTAGAGCCCATGACTCTGCAGTCAATATTTATTGATAACTAAGTTATTTTTGAGTCTCAGCTGGTGGGCTACTTATTCCGAGCAATACTGGGTACGAAATCCTTATATAAAAACTACAAGCTCGTGTAGTAATGATAACAGGAGCTTGCATTACCTCATTTAATCCTCACGCCAACCCTGAGGGCGGCATCTCCACTTCTATTTTATAGGTGGAGAAACCAGGTCAAGGAGGTTAATGGCTTGCCCCAGATCACACAGCCAGGATGCAGCAGAATCAGGATTTTAACCGCCTTCTCGCATTCGTTTCACTCATCTAGTGGCCACCTGAGTCTTACTGGTTGCCCTTAAAAGACTATGTTGTTTTTCTCTTCCTCCTCACCCAGATCCCTTCCGTATCGGTCCTTTTGAGCAGGTTTCACCGAATGACATCAGCTCTTACAATAATTTGCTTTGGGAAAAATAGACCTTGAGTCACTGTCTCTTGGGTTTCTCCCAAACACACAGAGGGGCTGAGGGTGAAGCACAAAGAACACTTCGGCCCTTGCTCTCCATCCAGGGTTGCCCACTGACAGCTGAAGAGCTGGTGAAAGTTCCTAACGATCTGTGAATGGATTAATCCTACTTTCCATTAATTAACAATATGATAAAACCGGCATTTCATAAGTTGTCGCTTAACACATGTTTTAGCAATTATGTACTTAGTGGTTTGGATTCGGAATGCTAATAGAATAAAATTTTAATGAGGATACAATAGTATGAAAAATGTATCGAGAAGACGTCTGGTATTGCTGTGATTGACGTGGAGGAGGCAGGGTCTCAGTTTGAAGGGTGAACTTCCCAAAATGCCTTCCAAGTGCTCTGGGCTTCCAAGCTGGGGGATCCAGGAAACTCCGAAAGTGGCCAGTTCTTGATTCCCATAACCGTTTCATCCAGAGGCCCTTCCTTGGGCACAGGGAGGGGGACTACACCAGCAGACAGCCACCGGTGGTGGTTTATCAGCCAGGTACCTACTACGCCACTCTAAAACAGAAAAATTAAACTCATTGCTGTCGAGTAGATTCCGTCTCTCGGAGACCCTATCCCCTGGCTTTTAGCAGACTCTGGCTAAAGGATATCAGAACTAGAATTCATGCCATATGGCCCCACCTTCTCCCTCTAGAGCAGGAGTCTCCAAAATTTTTTAACTGTTCAGGAAAAAAAAATAGCACACACCTCCCCAATATAGCTTATTTAATTTTCAATGATATCCATGTATTACTATGTTCTGTAAAATAGAGAATCAGCAAAAATGAGGAAAAGCCTCACTGAAGTTGATTGACACAGTAGCCGCAGCAATGGGCTCAAACATTTCAAAGATCATGGCAATACTGCAGCATCTGGCAACGTTTCATTCTGTTGGTTATACATACATACGGTCTCCGTGAGTCCAAGCCACGACAACTAACAACGACAGTAACGCTGCTATGTTAATATATCATGGGTATTATAAAACCCTCAACGAGGTGGATTGACACAGTGGCTGCAACAGTGAGCTCAAGCATAACAACGATTTTGAGGATGGTGCAGGACTGGGCGGTTGTTTCGTTCTGTTGTGCATAGGGTCGCTATGAGTCGGAACCGACTCAACGGCACCTAACAACAACAATTATAAAACCTACATTACATTAGTAGAAATATAACAGGATAAGATACACTTGAAATAAGCAATATTTAGAGTTTTAGTTATTAATCGTTAAAGTAATATTTTTTACTGAGAGCAATATGATTGAATCTGCTTTTCTTATAGGCTCTTGATTTAAGACTTTGTGATACTGCTCTAAAGGTTTCATTCTAAGTTTAGTTTATTTTGATACCTGGTTTTAAAGCCTGTCATAATTGAAAAATATACCTCCCAAAGATAACCAGATCCCAATGGAATGAAGCTCATCTCCCGTGCTGACTAAATCATGACACTAATTTTTCCATCCCATCCTCCAATTATGCAAAGGATTTTGTTGAAATTCAGCTGGTAAATTTCCATCTTCCCTGATGTCAATCAGTTTTTCATGCAAACTAATCAAGTGTTACATTTTTATATTTTTAACAAATGGGTTCAAAATCTCTGAAATGTTCACTTAAGGGTTTTTCAAGACAAGTTTTACAGTTCTGTTTCCGGGTTTTAAAAGTATGCAGATACGAGAACTTTTGTAGATGACCCAGTTACATGCCTTTGAACAACAAAATCACATTAACAGAGCTTAAAATCACATATGATAGAAGTATTTTCCAAACATTTGTTTTCAAGTACTTTCTCTATAGCACAAGTATCTGTTGAAAAGTGGTTTCTTTCTCACTCGCTTGACTGCTTCTTGTCCCTCTGATCAGGATGGGGAAGGGCTGGGTCTCACTAAGAGTAAACGAAGGGTCAACTCAACCATTTTCTTGCTGGTGGCAGGTGCTTACGTTATTAGTATTGTCCCCAGTCAAGGATCCCTGGATGACACAAACGCTTAAGTGCTTGACTACTAACCGAGAGGCTGGTGGCTCAGACCCACCCAGAGGCACTTTGGAAGAAAGTCCTGGTGATCTTGGCTTCCAAAACCCTAGGTATGGAGCACAGTTCTCTTCTCCAACATAGGGGGTTGCTGTGAGTTGTCATCAACTCGGCAGCAACTGGTATGGTTTATCTCCCATCCACGTTTTCTTTGCAGTTTTCCATTTTATGATGGTTCTTTTACTGAAAACTACATGACCTAATCTGTACCTTCATTTGTGGGTCACACATAAAGGGCACTAGGTGGTATGCTGGCAGCAGGTAAGTGGAGGTGCCACTCTGGCCACGTCCCTGTCATCACATTTTCTCTTTTCCTTCTTCAGTATATAAAGTACCCTCTCAGGCAAGCCTCTCTCGGACGTATGAACACGTGAGGGCACCAGGATCATCTCACCCATAGGTTTAACAGAGCTTAAATTATTTTTAGATGTAAAATAAAAAATTAGACCGTGTACTTTTTTTTCCCCTTTTCCCAGTGCTTCTTAGCCCTAACTGCACATCTGAATCACGTGAGAGATTTTTAAAAATACAGGTGCTGAGATGCTACCCCAGACCTAACTCAGGATGCTGGGGATGGGGCCTGGGCATCTGTGTTCTGTTAAAGCTCCCCAGGTGATTTGGATTTGCATGCTTGGTTAAGAAACACTGCTCCAGAACTTAAATTTTAAATTTTAACTTGCCGAGAAATGTCCCTGAGGATCTTGTCAAAACACAGATTCAGTGGGTCTGGGGTGGGGCCTGAGGCTCTGCATTTCCAGCAGGCTCCCCCAGGTGACGTTTATGCTGCTGGTGTGTGGGCCTCTCTGAGGAGCGAACTTGCTCCTTCTCCCTCTCCCCACGCCAGGCCGTTTGTCTGCGGGGAGCCAGGGACCAGCTCTCTGCCTGCTCCTGGCTGACTTCAGCCACCCCACCCAGGCACTTGTGCTGCTGATGTCGGCTTCTCGGAGAGATCTGGCCTCCAGATGTTAAGCACAGTTCAGCGTGTGTCCTTTATAGCCAGGAAAATACAATAAAGTAGGCCAGACCCCACCCCATGATGAATAAGCGTGCACGTGTTGTGCAAACCACTCGGCAGAGGAACCGCGATTGGCAGCCACCTGCCCACAAACTGCACGGAGGGGAGCTGGCAGCACCGCCAGCTGTCTGGGGTCACGGAGCTGCTGCCGGCAGAAATGACCCCTCTGCAGGGGGTATGGAAGGGTGGCGGGTGCAGCGGGCACCCAGCCAGGGTGCTGTCAGTTGGGACTCTTCTGAAACCGTATCTCATAATAAAAGTCATATAATTTGTGGCAGTGCTGAAAACCTGCTTCCAAGTAGTGGTTTTTAGAAGGAGTAGTAGTTTTGGAACCTTATCTGAGGCCAGTAACTGTTCCCTGCGAACTTAATTAGAGGGGAACCATCTTGAGATGGCTGCTGGCGGAGGCTGCTGGGGAGGCTGAGGCCTTTCAGGGGGTCTTCTCTCTATAGTGAGGGTGCAGGGCTACTGCCCACCTGTCTTTGGGGAGCAGGTTTGTTGTGTCTGCCCAACACACCTTCTGTTTGTTTCCCTTCTGTCTCCTTTATGTACCCCTCTTCAGAGGATACCAATGCATTTCAAGAAGAGAGGTCCTTGCATTTTCGTCAGCAGTCCTTGGTGGGTGCTGCAAGAGTCTCAGTGAGGTCTCATGTGAGGAGATGCACACCCAGACTACAAGACAGCTGCTCATGGGAGCATCTGTGATCTAGGCGATGGGCCCCCTGTGGCCACACCCTGCCCAGCCACAGTGGGGTCTGACACTCAGATTTTGCAGGCACTCAAGGATTTGTAGATGATTTTCCTTACCTAAAGGGGTGCACGGTAGGGTCCTTTTTAAGGAGCAAGATTGCTTCGGAATTGACCACGTGACTCATTTTACCTCTGTTTTTCCTAAATCTTGTTCCCACTGGGATTGTTGATAAAGCACCACGGAGGTTTCCCTCCCTGACAAAGGAATTTTCATAAGTGAGGCTTGGGGCAGAAGGCAAAGGTAAGTATGTTTCCAGATAGAGGTTAGGACTGGGGAGAAACCATTAAAAGTCTAATGTGATCTGTTGGAGGGGTTAGGGAACCCCTCACTGATACATGTTTTTAATCAATCCTCCTGGCTGGTGGAAAAGAAAAATCCTCCTGGCTGGTGGGGGAGGGGAAACACTTGCCATCAAGTCAGTTTCCACTTACAGTGACCCCGTGTTTGTCAGAGTAGAACAAACTGTGCTCCATAGGGTTTCCTGTGGCTGCTTTTTGGAAGTTGCCAGGCCTTTCTTCTGAGGTACATCTGGGTGGACTTGAGCCTCCAACCTTTTGGTTAGCAGCCAAGCACATTAACTGTTGCGTCACTCAGGGACTCCCCTGTTTGGTGACGCAGATTTTATTATTTATGTCTCACAGAGTAGGATACTGAGGGTCAGAGTGGCTGAATATCCTGTTCAGACTCACACAGTCATTGCAAGAGCCAGGATTTGAGCCCAAACCTACCTGGCTCCAAAGTCCAAGCCTTTTCCAGCTCACCTCAGCAGGGGCATTAAGGTAGATTGAAACTCCCTCAGACCTTCCAAGTTGCTCTCTGCATGGATGGGGCTAAGGGAGGATGAACTGAATTAAAAAAAAAAATGACAGATTCAAAACCCACTGTTTAGGGGAGAGACTAGGGGCACCAGCCCAGATACTTTCTTCTTTGGGAAGAGCCTCCAGTTGGTACCCCATCACCCCTGAGCTCAGAAAGCCCCGGGGTTTAGAAGCCTTGATGGACACGCTCTTGCCGGTGGAGTCTGCCGAAGCCTCCCTGGGCTCCGTGGTTTCCACACCAGACGTGGATGCGGCGCGTCCTCATGCCCTTGCTCCAGCTGCGCGCACGACCTCAGCTCCTTCCCCTCGCTGGGCGTGCGCTGCAGTCCTGGCACCTTCTGCCGGGGTCCTGATCCGAGCCAGTTGTCTAGCGATTTAATTTGGTGAATTTATCACTGCGTCCCAGAGTTTATATTGGCACTTAACAGCAGTAATATGTGTCTCTCTCGCCAAGAACTGACTATTTTCCTGACCAAGATGGAACACCACACACAAAAAATAGGTTTGTGAACTAATCTGCTGCCCTGACAAGTGTCATTCACAGAATCACTGCTACGGAGCGCACTTGGAATTAAATGAGGTTGGGCTTGTCTGGCCTGGATCACAGGTGCTTTTTCCCTCTCGGTTAACAAGAGTCTGGGATGAGATACTGTCTCCCTGCAGCCGCAGGCACTTTCAAATCACGCTATCAGTATTCACGGCAGATTCCTCTCTCAGAGAAATGATTTGAGGATGGCTGGAGGGTTCTGTCTCTTTTGCTCCCCCCACTACTCTCTTTCTTTCTCCTACTCTCTCTACTTCTCTTTCTCTCTTTTCCTTTTCCCCCCCGCCCTCCTCCCCACACCTTCCTTTCTAGGTGGTTTTATCAAGTCTTCTTCTCTTCTGTCCTCACTTTTACATTGTAAGACTCTTCACACACTCAGGTAATTTCATGGGCTCAAGGAGCGGCCCCCACCAATTAAAAAAAAACCTCTCTCCCACTGCCTGAATGCCTGTTTGGAATTTTAAAGTACCACTTAATTGCTTTCACATAAAGATTTTATTCTGGTAAAGCACAGATAACTTTGGGGGTGGAAGCAAGATCTATCTTTTACACTTTAGTATGAATGGGCTTCTGATCCTTTCCTGTGCCTAGGAGAGAAGCTTTGTCTTGCCCCTGGTCTTCTAGTTCTGTCTTGCATGAGGGCTATCCCTGGGGCTGAGAGTTACAGCGCTCCAAGAAAGGGGTGTTAGAAACGCCTTAAAAACTGCTTTAGTTTCCCTTTCATGTGAGGGGGGGCCTGGAAATTCTCCTTCCTATGAAAAATTCTAGACTCTGTCTCTTTTTAATTGTGGTAGAACATATTTAAAACAAAACAAAACAAACAAACCAGCTACCACTGAATCGATTCTGACTCATGGGGACCCCATGTGTGTCAGAGTAGAACGGCTCCCCAGGGTTTTCATGGCTATGACCTTTTGGAAGCAGATTGCCAGGCCTTTCTTCCAGGGTGCCTCGGAGTGGGTTCAAACCACCAACTTTTCAGTTAGTAGCTGAGCACTTAACCATTTCGTACCACCTGGGGACTCTTGGTAAAACGCATGTAAATGTAAAATTTGCCATCTTAACTATTTTTAAGTGTATAATTCAGCAGCATTGATTACTAGACTCTTTTACTAAATGGTTTCTGCTTGGCTCCTCCTCATTTGGGAAACATCAGAAACTCAACTGGTTAGAAATGCAGATTCCTGGGCCACACCCACGGAGACTGCAATGGGAGATGATGGGGCAGAGCCCACAGATCTGCTTCTGTAGCCGTATGTCGTGCACCAGAAGATTCTGCCACAGGACCACACCAGGAAACACGGTTTAGAGCACCCTTTGCTTTCACCCCCAGACTTTATGGTGTCGAAAACCAATCCAGTTGCTGTAGAGTTGATTTCCAACTTATGGCGGCCCCATGTATTGCCGAGTAGAACTGCATTCCATAGGATTTTCAAGGTTGTGGCTCTCTGGAAGCAGATCAGCCGGCCTTCTGAGGCACCTCTGGGTGGATCTGAACCTGCAACCTTTCTGTTGGTAGTTGAGCACTTGACCATCTGTGCCATTCAGGGATTTTTGTGATGTTGGAGCCTCCATAAATGATCCTGAGGTTATGGTGGCCATATGAAAAAATTACTTGTAACTGAAGCCTTAATGAAACACTTGCTGGTTCGCAGTTGGCTTCTGACTTTTAGCGTGTTTATCCTCACATTTCAAGGTCGGGTGCTGGCCAGAGCATCCTCAGGCTGAAACAGAGAGAAAAGCATCTTTCCAGTTGAGAAATTGGCTCCCCTCTGGCAAATGCCACCAATGTAGCTTAATATTAATTTAGGGAATTCAGATTTTTGCAATTACTCGGGACTAGATTGGAAATCGGATAGTACCATTTCTGTTATCTGATTCCCCACACACCTTAGATCGCTCCCCTCCCCGCCCCCCACCCGCTCGTCCCCTGTGTGGCTGGAGAGGCGCAGGTGTGAGCTGGCTTAGGAAGTCACTTTCCCCCTCCTGATTAAGTGGTGTGTGGGAATAAAGAGGCCCATGTCGATTCACACCGATCTGCGCCTCGGCTGTGCAAGAGCCACTTGTAATTCCCCACAGCCCCAGCGCGCTCTGCAAGGCAGAAAGAAATATGACCAGGCAAGTTGAGAAAATAAATTAAACTAAGTGTCAACTTTTCTTGTTTCTCTCCTCATTATTAAGAGATGGAATGGGGCTCGTTTATCAAGGAGGGGGAGAAATTAATTGACATGGCTTTAATATCATGATGTCTGGCGTGTCTGGTCACATTCCTTCATTTTTTGGAAAGGCATTTTATTATAGTTTACAGCAACCAGCTGCCAACATGCTGGTGTAAACGAGGAAGCAGGTGCAGGAATGATCCCAGAGTGGAGGGGCTAGGATGCTACCGTGGAAGGGACATGGTAGGGGGCCCCCCCCAAACGAGACAGTGCGTCGGTTTGGGGGTGGAAAGGAAGAAGGCTATGGGGGAGGAAAGGAGGCCATGCTAAGAGCATGTGCCCAAAGACCGCTTGCATCCTTAATGGGCTTGTTTGTTGCTCCTGGGGGAGTCTCTGCTGTGGATCTGTGCCCTAGCCCAAAAGTCTTTGTTCTGACTGGCTGAGGGCTGAGTACCGCCTGGGTCAGTGTCCCTGTCCCTGCTCTGTTCTTAATAAAGTCAGGGAAGCGAGTGCTTCTGTTTATCCCTCCAGGCAGCTGACTCATTTGAAAGCTAGTTTGCTGCCAGAAGTCTCTAACATCAGGCTTGGTGACTTTCAGGCGGGTCTGTGGCTGGAGCCTGGACATGTTCAGAAAGGTCACCTACCCCTGTGCCCATTCTAGGAAGGCTGGACTAGGGGAGATTCCAGTTGTATTTCTTTCTTTCTTTCTTTTTTCTTTATTATTGATGTTGAGAATATAGACAGCAAAACATATACCAATTCAATAGTGTCTGCATGTACAGTTCAATGACGTTGATTACATTCTTTGAGTTGTGCAACCATTCTCTCCCTCCTTTTCTGAGTTGTTCTTCCCCCATTACCATAAATTCACTGCCCCCTAAGTTTCCTATCTGATCTTTCGAGTGCTGTTATCAATTTGATCCCATAAAGATAGATCATGGCAGACTAGCTGTTTCTTTATAAATGTCACCTGTATTGTTTACCACTGAAAAGCCTCAGTATCCCCTTACCTGACTTTATATGGAAGGAATGGAGTACATCAGGCACCAGGGGAAGGAAGCATTGAACTGAAATGGACGGTCACATCTTTCCCACGTTACCTCTTTGTCCTTCGCCTGCTGGGTTGTTAGGACAAGGGGTTCCTTCCCACTTTGTAGATATTCTTACAGGGAAACGTGACAGGGTTCTAGAGCCAGGCTTAGAATGCAGGAAAGATGGAATTTGGAATAGTCCACCTTCAGAGGAAAAGGGGGCTGCGGTGGATGGAACACAGGCTCCTTTGGGCCTCAGTTCTTCATCTGTAAAATGGGAATAATCATTCCATCATTCATACTCTATGAGAGAGGGAGAGCGAAGACTGAGTTAAAGAAATGGCGCTTAGTAAGTGTGGATAAACATACTCTTCTGTTATTAGAATGTGGACTGATAATAAATACCCACCTTTAGGATGCCAGACACTAGGTATAACTGAAGGAGTCCCATCCCTAGCTAGATGGGCAGTGGCATTCCTACCTTACCAAAGTCCACGTCATCATTTGAAAAAATTACTTGTAACTAAAGCCCTAAACAGTAAGCTAAGCTAACTGTCAGGTGTTCCTCAGGGCTGAAGCCAGACACAGCTGGGACTGTTGGCCTATTCCTTGCCCAGCACCCAACATCTGAAAATGCTCAGGAAAATAACGGCAACTCAGACTGGATTTCACTAATGTCAGGGAATTGTGCAGTGAGTATCCCAAAGTGGCAATCAATAATCAGAAACGTGCCGTTTCTTTTGGAAAGGCAGCTTGTTTTTTCTTAGAAGAGATCGATCTTCCAAATTATATTTTCCTTAGGGCAAACCCAGGGCATGTGAAACCACCCCCATCCCCTGACGGGAGTATATGCTTACTGCTCATCTCTTCTGCTCTTCTGGCCAGTGGACCTGGGTCAGGCCTCAGGCCCTCTCCGTTCAGGCTTGCAGGAAAATCCTTCCAGGCAGTTGAAACCGATTTGACACATCTGTTGTGGCCCATAGAAACCAAAACACAAGTTGCCATTGAGTTGATTTCAACTCATGGCAACCCCATGTATGTCAGAATAGAACTGTGCTCCATGGGGTTTCCAGTGACTCATTTTTTGAGAAGTAGATCACCAGGCATTTGTTCCAGTGCATCTCTGTAGAGATTCAAACCTCCCATCTTTCACTTAGCAGCCAATCGCATTAATCATTTGCACTGTCCAAGTAGCCCATAAAGGCAGCCCAGAAATGTTCTGAATTGGGGGTGGGGGGTGGCCCAAGATGAAATGTCGATAACAGACAGCTAACTGGCGTTGACTCCTTAGGATGAAGCATGAAGACCACATGTGCCTCCTGGCCCAGGCTGGTCCCCTTTTGTTCTCTCTGAGTCATATGGCCACCACACCAGTCTTTGAACACTTACCACGTCGTGACGATCTGCTGCAGAGAAGCAGTGGGGTCATGATAGGAGTTTGGAGTTATGGCTCCTGGGTTCACCCCCTGCTCTGCTTTCGGGGCCACATCACTGCGGACAAGTCACTTACTCACCTTGGCTGAGCAGTTGAGCAAAGCAAGAACAGCGGATCCTGCACCACCTCTCACGGGGTTACCTCAGGGACCAGGTAGGATGATGTATGAGGAAGCATTTTGAAACCAGAAAGTGTTCTCCTTGCCCAAACCCACGAATATTGCTGCTTCGCCCAACACTGGGTTATTAGCAAGAAAGTTGTGTGAGTTATAAATACACTTGCATACACATACCTTAAATTCCTCATGGGATACTCAGAATAAATTTGACAATCTGGGTTTTTTTTCTGCCCTACCCGCCCCCCGCCCCATTAACCAAGTGTGTTAACTCGTGACTTCCATTGATTTTTACTGAGGACTTGTTAGACTCTGCGACTGCCCATTAGTGTTCACTGACCTATATGGTAAGAGAAGAAAACTATGTTTGAGGCTAGAAGGAGGCTATTCCCATCTCCCTCTCCCTAATCTTAAAAAACAAAACTTAGCAACTTAACTGTCAGATGTTCCTCAGTACCTGCTGTTGAAGCAGGTCATTTTAATTTTGAGGTATTTGAATTTCAGAATTCTATTCTCTTCTTCTGTGTGTGTGTTCTATAGTCTTGTATTATTCACATGAATATTCAGTTTTATTCATTTGAATAAAAGGGAAAGAAGGTTTGACTATTAAATGCTTATCTCCTAAACAGAGCTTACTTGCTAGTTTCCAGTAATAGCCTCATTCAGGAGGATGCTATAGAATATCATTTTTGCATGCTCCCTGTCAACTGCTACCCTAGGTATGGCCATTTTAGAATTCGTTTTTGTGTGGGGCTGACCTTCCCAGCACCTCCTTTGCTGACTCCCAGCACCCTCGAGAAGCATGAGGTGCAGGTAAGGTGGGGGCTTTTATGAGGGCCCATGCAGTTGCCATTTTGCTCATGACAGGTGAGCAGGGTTTCATATGGGAGCTAGGCTGTTGTCTCCCAACTTTTGGCCCAGTGACTCCTCAGCTATCAGTTCCTGGGGTTCCTCTCCATTCTCTATGGCTGGCTAAACCAAAAAAAAAAAAACCCCATTGCCATCAAGTCGATTCCAACTCATAGCGACCCTATTGGACAGAGTAGAGCCACCCCATAGAGTTTCCAAGGAGCACCTGGTGGATTCAAACTGCTGATCTTTTGGTTAGCAGCTGTTGCACTTAACCACTATGCCACCAGGGTTTCCAGTGGCCGGCTAGAGTGAGTTTAAACGCTGGAGTTCTCAGGCTCCAGGGTAGTGCCTGAGGGCCAAGGGAAAGTGGAGAAGCTGAGCAAGAGGGTGGTCACAGGGTCATCCCAGAGGGCCTGGATGGAGTGCAAGCCCTTGTGGACCTGCTGGGGTCAAAGACCTAAGCCCCGGCAGGGACCAGACAAGGACCAACTATTTCTCCCTGCTTCTGCTGCTTCTTTATTTTTTATTGTGGCAAAATATAAAGAGCCCTAGTGGCACAACAGCTAAGTGCTCGGCTGCTAACCGAAAGGTTGGTGGTTTGAACCCACCCAGCAGCTCCAAGGGAGAAAGATCTGGTGATCTGTTCCTGTAAAGTTACAGCCTGGAAAACCCTATGAGGCAGTTCTGCTCTGTCACACGGGGTTGCTATAAGTTGAAAATCAACCTGACGGCATTTAACAATAATAACAAAATACGTATAACATAAAATTTGCTGTTTTAACCATTAACTAAGTGTACAGTTCAGTGGCATGAATTACATTCATTATCCAAACAGAAAACTTTGTATCCATTAAGTAATTACTCTCCAACTCCCTTACAGCCACCCCCTGGTAACCACTAATCTCCTTTCTGTATCTATGCATTTGCCTAGTCTGGATATTTCGTATAAGTGGGACCATGTAATATTTGTCTTTTTGTGTCTGGCTTATTTCACTCATCATAATGTCTTCAAGGGAAACCCTGGTGACATAGTGGCTAAGTGCTATGGCTGCTAACCAAGAGTTCGGCAGTTCGAATCCACCAGGCACTCCTTGGAAACTCTGTGGGGCAGCTCTACTCCGTCCTATAGGGTAGCTATGAGCTGGAATCGACTCGACGGCAGTGGGTGGTGGGTAATGTCTTCAAGGTTTATCCATGTCATAGCATGTATCAGAACTTCATTTCTCTTTATGACTGAATAATATTCCATTGTATGATTATACAGTAGAATTGTATCCATTCATCTGATAGACACTTGAGTTGTTTCCACCTTTTGGCTATTGTGAATAATGATGCAGTGGACATTGGTGTACAAATATCTGTTTGAGTCCTTGCTTTCAAGCCTCTTTTGGGTATATACCTAGGAGCAGAATTGCTGGATCATATGGCAATTCTGTGTTTGACTTTTTGAGGAACTACCAAACTGTTTTCTATCACAACTGTACCATTTTACCTTCCCACCAGCAATGCAGGAGTTCTGCAATTTTTCTACATCCTCGCCAATGTTATTTTCCATTTTTCTGATAATACCCATCCTGTTGTTAGTTGCTGAGGGCATTGTGACTCATGGTGACCCCATGGCTGCAGAGTAGAACTGCACTGTTACGATTCTCAAGACTGTGATCTTTTAGCATCTCTGGGTGGGTTCGAACTGCCAACCTTTGGGCTAGTGGTCGAGCCCTTAACTGTTTGTGCTACCCAGGGACTCCAATAGCCAGTGGGTGTGAAGCACTACCTTGTTGTGGTCTGATTTGCATTTCCCTAATGGCTAATGATGTTGAGCATCTTTTCATGTGCTTTGTGGCCATTTGTCTATCTTCTATGGAGAAGTGTCTATTCAAGTCCTTTGCCCATTTTCTGAGTGAGTTGTGTTTTTGCCAGCTACTTTTACAGAGGCCCAGAGAGGTAAAGGGACTCTCCAGGGCTACACAGCTCGCTTTTTGGCCCTTGCATTTTTTTTTTTTAATTTTATTGTCAAAAATATATATAACAAAAAATTGCCATTTTAACCATTTTTAAGTGTACAATTCGGTGACATCATTCCCCATGTTATGCTGCCATCACCACTGTCCGTTTCCAAAAGATATTTCATGTAAGTGAGATCATTTGGCCCTTGATTCTAAGTGAGGCTGATTGTGCGTTTTGCTTACCTAACTGCTTCACCTCAGTTTAATGGCCTTCCTGAGCTCTGTTGCTGATTGCCTGTTGGGAAAGGAGGAGGGAAGTGATCAGCCCTTCCAGCCCCCCAGCCTTCCAGGCTCATATAGAATCTCGAGGTCCAGCATGCTGTTCAAAAGACTATGATGCCAAAAAGGACTTTTCCCACCCATTACTTTGTCCCTCCCAAATTTCTGACCTTGTTGTTTTTGTCCTTCATGCCTCCTTTTAACTTATTTTGGGGTTGTTTGCCACTGAGTTCCTAATTCATTATAAATGATAATGCACCTGTGAGATAAAAATGATTATACGTTAAGGAATAACCCTTATTGGTAATTAAGTGTGTCATTGCTTCTTTGCGTTCCCCAAGTGGAATAAATAAATGTTTTAGACATAATCAAGTTTGTTTTCCCAATTCAGACCAAACAGACAGGGATGTTGAAACGATATAGATTCTTTAAAATACTGAAAATGAGCCTTGACATTGCAAAGTGTTATGCATCCAGGGTACGTAGGCTTGAAACCCAGGCTATCTCCTTTAATCAGGAAAATCATTTTTGTGATACTTGCATTTTGAGTCCTGTGGGGTTAGGGACGGGGCCAGCAGGGAGAGTGTCGGAGTCAGAATTTGAAATGATGCGGGGAGTCCTACCCCCGCCCTTCCTGGTGCCACAGTCTGCATTTTAATTCCTGTCTCGCAGCTCGGTCACCCTTCTTCCTTTTTCTGAATGTGGTGCAGGGTGGGAAATGAGGCAGCAGTGAGTTCCAAATGGTACTGGGCCTGGAGCAACAATGATTTGCACAGTTGACTAGGCAGGAGCTGGGTTGCTGCAGAAAAGCATCTTCCATGGCAGTAAACTGACCCCTTAGCACCCATGGTGACTTGACTTGACTTACCCTGGTCTCTATGCCAGGATCAAGTACATGTGCTCAGCAGCAAGGTGGCTTTAAAATAGGCCGTCTTCTGCTGGCCTGGCACCTGTTTCATGCTCTCTTGGAATCACAGGGTTGAGTTTTGCTCATCCGTCACACTCTCTTGCCTTCTCTCCAAAGCCACATGTTTGGCCACAGCAATCAGCCTGGCTGGAGGAAGGAGCGTGTGACCACACTCCAAGATAGCAGTGAGGTCCCTCTTAAAACTATCTGTCCTGGCTTCTTTAGGGATTTGCATGGTATCTGGGTTTGGGCCCAGGCTAGAGGGGCAACCTTCAGAGACAAATAAGCCACAGAGTGGTCCCCAAAGCTGGGAGTGAGAATGGAGAGGTTAGGTGTCCCTGAGTGGGCCCCTCTGACTTGTGCCTGTTAGAGAGTGAATGGCTTAATAAGCAGAGGGCATGGTGTTCATCTTTGTGTCCCCGGCAGTGCCTGGCACAGAGGCACCGTCTGCGGAGGCTGTAAATGCCAAGTGAAGGACTGAACCAGGCTTGAGGGGAGGCAGCGACTCACGTGGGTGAGCAAAGATGCTTACGCCCAGGAGGAACAGATATGGATATTCAACCACAGTTACTCAGCCTACTATGTGTTAACCAGTTGCCATCAAGTCGACTCCGAATCTTGGTGACCCCATGGGTGCTGGAGTAGGACTGTGCTCCTTAGGGTTTTCAGTGGCTGATTTTTTGGAAGGAGATTGCCAGGCCTTTCTTCCAGGGTGCCTCTGGGTAGGCTCAAGCTTCTAAGCTTTTGGTTAGCAGCTGAGCAGCATCCAGGGACTCCTACTATGTGTCAGGAGCTCTGTTTCATCCTGGGAACCCATAGTGCATAAGGCCACAGGGCTACTGGGTGCTCGGGTCTGGAGCCAGTATTGATGAGTTCCCTGCTCTGCTGCCTGAGGACCCTTTGAAGGACTCTGCATCTCAATCCCTTCTTGTGGGGCCAGTTAGGAGCACGTCAGGCTCCCGGCTCTTGGAAGGTGAACAGGAAGAAGGGGATTAACCCCTCTGTGTGCTCCAGGGGTCTCTGCCTGGTGGGAGGTTTCACCTGATGGCTTTTAAGGCCCCTCCCAACCCCAGGTTCCAGGACGTCTTTGGGAAACTAAAACTGTTTGGAGGTAGAGATGGGAGCAAACACACCAAAACCTAAAGACAAATAATCTGGGGACTGCCTCTGGATGTGGCATTTGTCCAACTCTGCACGTGATAAATGGGACCAAGAGCCGAGGAAACAGCAATGTCCATCAGAGGGAACCGGTGTCCTTGCTGGAGATGACCCTGAGGATAGCCTGATGGCTTTCTCTTTAGGGACCTAGTGTCACAGGCATATAAACCTGACGAAATGTTTGTGTTGGGCCTCACTTCAAACAAAATCTTACCAGGTCTGATGGCTGCTTTGGGCCACAGAGGCAACTTAGGACCTAGCTTTCACCAGATAATGCTGGGAGAAGCTTGCCAGTTTTAACCCTATAGCCTGACATTCCACCATATGTGTCTATAATGGGTTGGGCTGGGTTGTGGTGTGTTTATACTGTGGAACCCTGGCCCGATATCTGGTGTGTGGTAAGCATCTAGTAAGTATCACGGTTACCATTTGTGTGGTGCCCCTAAACCAAAACCAAACCAGTTACCATCGAGTCAGTGGTGACTCATGGTGACCCCGTGTGTGCCAGAGCAGAACTGTGCTCCATAGCATTCTCAATGGCTGGTTTTGGGGAAGTAGATGGCCAGGGCTTTCTTCCAGGATGTCTCTGGGTGGACTCAAACTGCCAACCTTTTAGTTAGCAGCCGAGCACATTAACCATTTTTTACCACCCAAGGACTCTCCTGGCCCTTTGTGTTACTGGAAATCGCACGAATGCATTCTTTTTTAATGAATACATTCTTTTCAGAGGAATCTTCTAGGCCCTGGAGGTGCTCAGTATCTCTGCTGCCTGGTCCCTGAGTTTCCTTAGAAATTGTGGTATTAGAATTAGAGATCCGAGGGCCAGAAAGGACCTGAGAGAATCCTCTCTCTTTACCTTGGGTTGCTGGGATCCGAACTAGACATGGAATCTTTAAGAAGCAACACCTCTATTTTACCCAGGAACAGGAAACACTGATTATCACAGTACAGAAACAGCCATTCCAATTTCCCGATTTGGCGTACCTGGCTTTGTGCTTGTCCAGGTTCCTATCTTGGCAGAGGAGAGTCTCAGGAATCCTAACGTGCATTGTGCTGGTGACCTTAGGGTCGCCAGCGTCCAGGCTCACCACTTAATTTCCAGGTGCAAAACCCGAGGCTCAGAAAGGGGAAGGGACTTCTCAGGACTCCACGTAAGTCAGAGGCAGCGGCAGAACTTGAACCCAGGCCTCCCACCTCCCCGTCAGGGTGTCTGCAACCACTGCTTGCGTTCTGTGCGTTCTTAGCACTGAAATTGTGGTTGGAGTCCATCCGAAGGGTGGGGGATGGGGGGTCCTGCGTTTGGATCTGTGCAGTAATAAGCAGGGCTTATTGAGTGGTGTCACAGATGGGGCAGCCTGCTGGAAACCCTGTCGGGGGTGGAAGGAGAAGAAAGAAAGGGGCAGGAGGGTAGGGAGAGGAACTCAGGTTGGTGAGTAGCGGTTGCCTGCCAAAATTCTTCAGTACGCCTTGTCTAGCAAAGCCGGCCTCCAGCCGAGTAAATACAGTGGATAGCTGCCGGGCTGACAGCAGGCATCAAACAGTCCTAAACTGCCCCAAATCCGCAGCACTTTTGAAGCAGCGGTAGAAAAAGGATGCCTATGCACTACAGAGGCCTGAAACTTTTAATAGTTTCTTCCCGGCCTCAGGATGTCCTGATGAGGTATTAGAGGAAGTAATTCAGGAAGAAAAGGACAAATAACCACCTCCGTCTGAAGGCTGACCCGGGGGCTGGCTGGGCCAGCATGCAGAAAGGGCAAGCACGGCCCGCAGCCATCCCTGCAGCCCCCATTAGCCCACAGGCCCGCCTCTGCCGAGGGTGCCACAGGGCTCTGACCCTTGGAAATAACAGACAAGTAAATTTCTTGTTTGCTTCGGGGCACATGGAAACCACACAGGGCCCGCTGCATGTGGGTGAAATCATTAACTTCTCCTCTCTGTTGGAAGGGTGCTCGGACAAATTAGAAATCATTGCCTGGACCTCAAGGCCCTTCCCTGGGGGTCTGCTCCACCTACGCCCAAATCAGCAGCCTGTCGGGACTTCAGGACATAAAAGAGAAACGCACAGACATGCCAGAACTAAACTCACCCCTCTTCTCTCTGTTCCTCCCCCCCTTTTCCCTTTAGGGTTTGGCTTTGTCACTTTTGAGAATGAAGACGTTGTGGAGAAAGTCTGTGAGATTCATTTCCATGAAATCAATAATAAAATGGTAAGTTGGTGGCTTGTGCACTGAAATGGGATGTTCCCCTCCCCGCCCCCCACATCTTTGTCTTGCAGACTGTTGCCACCACTGTCATGGTACTTGAAGGTGGACAGGGGTGGGCACGGGGGCTAGGCTGTGAGGGTCCAACGCCATGAACGGTAGCCGTTAAGGACAGGGGTTGGCAAACTTTTTCTCTAAAGGTAAATATTTTCCGCGTTGTGGGCCATACAACCGATTGCAACTTCTCAATTCAATAC
Source organism: Elephas maximus indicus (assembly GCF_024166365.1). NCBI lineage: Eukaryota > Metazoa > Chordata > Mammalia > Proboscidea > Elephantidae > Elephas > Elephas maximus. The sequence continues at coordinate 36,439,957 of NC_064837.1, read as the reverse complement.
AGACACAAATGGTGCTGTGTTTCAATAAAACTTTATTTATGGACACTGTAATTTAGACTTCATATAATTTTCACTTGTCACAAAGTATTTTCTTGTGATTTCAACCACTTAAGAATGTAAAAACCATTCTCAGCTCACGGCTGTACATAAATAGATGGTAGGGGGAGAGGTAGGTTTGTCTGTATGTCATCATTGGCTGACCCCTGGCTTAGGGTATGCTTTTGGTGTTTGGCTTTTGAGGGGCATCCTAGATGTGAAGTTTGTGGCACTAAATTATTTCTATCTTTGTGCCCTGCTGGATAATTAACAGTCCCCTTTGCCATGAAGGTAGATAGTTTCTACCCTCATGATCAGCGGCCCTTTAAAGTTCCTTTGCCTCTTTAAAGTTCCATTTCCTGCGCCAGCAGCCTCAGGAGAGATGGCTGTTGGATTATCTGAAGTTTGGAGTGAGGGAGGAGGCTTAGAAAAATGACCACCAGAGGGCGCCATACCATGTCTAGAACATACACACCGCCCTGGAAGCCTCAAACTCCTTTCTTCTAATTGAGTAAGGGGTGACAAACCACTTCCTTGTTGGTTCCAGAAAATGGGAGCTCAACAGATGTTTTTGGAACCACCGCCAGGTCATTTGGAGCCAAAACATTTTCGTTGGCCAACAGAACCTCCAGCCCCAAGGGAAGAGGGAGGGGAAATTTGCGTTTCAATCGAAGCCCTAACTTTGATATTTTCTTCCTTTTGTCAAAACACTCCTTGCTTCTGAAATATGCATTCAGATGTGCATTGTATACTGGTCTGATATGTGTTCACCGACTTTAAATTCAATAATAGAGCTTTTAGTGTAGATAAGATCAAAGCAATCTGCTTAGCGTGTGGTGCTACGGGCCTGATTCAACATTTGACTTGCTAATTTTTTCCCAGGGCACAAAAATAATATTGTTCATATTGTTCCTCACCGTCATATGCATCTGAAATGGAAATACTGTTTCTTTGCATGCAGTATGTTGGAGATGTCAGCTCAGGCGTTAAAATGGCACAGGGGAGTTTAAGCATATAGGAATCCCCCAGGTCACCTCCTAGGCTTTTTCTGCCCCCAAATACAGGTGCCTTCCAGTTGGCACCTGTCTCTTTGGGTAGGTTACTGCTTGTTATTGTTTAAAAGCAGAGAGACAGGGAGCGTGAAAGGAAGTCTGCCTCCAGAGGCCTGCTATTGACAGACTCCAGGGAAGACTGCCTGGGCGGCATAGATGCTGGCAAACACCATTCCTGTCCTGCGGGGACTTAACGGTTCATCAGGAAAGGCCTGGTGCAGACTGGCAAGAGACCGTGCTGTGTGTTGTCTGGAATGCATACCTGTGGCCCTTCACTCATTTTTTTCCTCTTAAATCAGTGCTTTTTGTCCCCTGCCCCGCCCCGCCCAAATTGAGGTGAAATTCACAGAGCGTAAAACTTAACCACCTTAAAGTGAACAATTCAGTGGTGTGTAGTACATTCACAGTGTTGTATAGCCACCACCTCTATCTAGTTGGAAAATATTTGCATCACCCCAAAATAAAACCCCTTACCCATTAAATGGCGAAACCCTGGTGGTGCAGTGGTTAAGTGCTATAGCTACTAACCAAATGGTCAGCAGTTCGAATCCTCCAGGCGCTCCTTGGAAACTCTGTGGGGCGGTTCTACTCTGTCCTTTAGGGTCGCTATGAGTCGGAATCAACTCGACGGCACTGGGTTTGGTTTTTTTCTTCTTTTTTTTTTTTTTACCCATTAAGTAACTACTCTCCTGCCTCCTCTCCCCCTAGCCCTAAGCAGCCACTAGTCTGTGTTCTGTCGGGGTCAGCTTGCCTCATGTGGACATTTCATATAAATGGATTCACGCAGTATGTGACACTCTGTGTCTGGTTTCTTTCACTCAGCGTGTTTCTGAGGTTCATCCATGTTATCACATGTATCAGTGCTACAATATTATGGCTGAATAATACTCCATTGTATGGATATACCGCAATTCATTTATCTCTTCATCTGTTGATGGGCATTTGGGTTGTTTCCAACTTTTGGCTATTGTGAATAGTGGTGCTATGAACGTTTGTGTGGAAGTTTTTAAATAGTAGTTTTTCACTCTTTTGGGGTATATACCAAGGGGAATCCCTGGGTGGTACAAACGATGAACACACTCAGCGACTAACTGAAGGTTGAAGGCTTTAGTTCACCCACAGGCACCTCGGAAGAAAGGCCTGGTGACCTACTTCTGAAGAGCCAGCTATTGAAAACCCTACAGAGCGCAGTTCTATCCTGACACACACAGGGTCTCCAAGAGCCGGAGTGACTCCATAGCAGCTGGTGGTGATAGTACTCCGTCCCAGGAGTGGGGCCTTCACTACTGACTAGCTTTGAAACGAGCCAGAGAGGTGGGTGAGGAAGGGCTTTATTCTCCTCATGGCTCCAGTGGGAAAACTGAGCCCAAGGGATATGCCCGAAGGCTGCCCGGAGAGTGTAGAGCATGGGTCTGGAACTTACTGGCTGTCAGATAAACTGTGTCGACAAGTATTGGAGCTTAGAGGGTCAGAGAATGCACCCTCAGATGACCCAGGGGGAGTTGAGGTAGAGTTTTAGCCCCAGAAAGCTGACATGTGGGCTGGCTTGAAGCCAGAGAGGTTGAAGCCATTTCGCCCAATCCCTTTAAGTTTACCACCTTCTCTACCATCCAGATGGAGGTTGGCTGTGCAGGTGCAGGTAACCAGCAAGGGTAACTGCCATAGTGTGAGGGTTTCTGTTGTCTTTTGAGTCTAGTGCTTGCTCTTTAAGAGAATATACAAAAATGGAAGGAGACAAAGAAGAGGTGGCAGGGGGCGGGGGCGGTATAGTGGTTAGGATCACAGCTTTGGAGAGTTCAGTCCAGGTTCCCAGCTCAGCCCCACCAGTTATCACTCTAAGGGGGAATTTTGAGTTATTGGAAGAGGACCTTGGGGTGGGTCACTGAACCCCATTGAGATCCAGTAAAATGGGGTGATGGTACCACCTCATGGGGTTGTTGAGGACTGGATGACAGAAATACTGTGAGCGAAGGGCTTGGCACAGTGCCTGGCACAGGGTACAGGCTTAATGAACGTTAGCTCTTGTCGTCAACATCCAGCTTCCCCTGCCATCTGAAGCAGGCTGGAATTTAACGGGTGTTGGTAGAGAAGCCTGAATTGTGAATTCCTTTGGATTCTCTTGTGCTGGTTTCTACTTCTGCGGTCCAAAGAAAAGGAAACGAATTTAAACTGAGCGATGGACAGAATTCAAATTGGAGATCCGGAACTCTGAGAACTCCAAGACTGCCAAGTAGGAGCCCGGACGGTTGTTAGAATGTACGGAGGCGTGTTTTGTAAACTGGACTGCGTGTGAAGCTGTAAAGACAGATCTCATTTAACTGTTGCCATCTCTCTGTGCACGTGGCAGGAACAGGCAGATGCCCGTGCCCCTCCAAATGTGCCCAGAGCTCCAGTTTCTTCCTGTGCGCAGATAAGACCTCACCACTGATCAGCCGTGGCGAAGGACTTGAATCCAAGGCTCTGATTCTTAATCTAGTACTCATGTGCTAGGCACTTAGCAGGCCCTTCATAAATATTTCTGAACCAAATACAGGATGAAATGAGGAACCATGTGACCGTGAAGCACATCACAGTTTCCAAAGCTATTTCCCATCGAATTTGGTTGGTGAAACTCCAGGGCATTTGTAAAATGTAAGGATCCTTCTCTGCTACCCAGGAGAGCCAGCAGTAGGACAGAGGACCAGGAGAGCTGCTTTCGGGGGCCTGGGAGCATAGGAACCCCCATCCCACCCCATACAGGCCCTGCCTTAAGGAGGTCTCCTCCAAGGTGGTAGCAGCGGGATGATCAGAAAGACCTCACCTGACGCCTCCCCCTCCACATACACACACACACACACACACATACTCTCTCTCCCCCAGTAGCTAACGTTTTTTCAGTGCTAGCAATGTCCCGGAAACTCTGGTGGCATAGTGGTTAAGAGCTATGGCTGCTATCCAAAAGGCTGACGAGTTTGAATCCACCAGGCGCTCCTTGGAAATTGTGTGGGGCAGTTCTACTCTGTCCCATAGGGTCACTATGAGTCAGAATCGACTCCACAGCAGTGGGTGGCAGTGGGTAGCTACATACTCTGCTAACCACTTTATACCTCTCATTTCATTTGATTGTCACACCGCACCCACTGTGATGGGGGTACTCACTGTTAACCCCCTTTTAGAGATAACCATAGTGAGGCAGAGGGAGATCGCCTAAGGTCCCATGGTCAGCAAATGCAGCACCAGCACTCCAGCCCGGAAAGCTATACTCCAGACGTGATGTTTATAGCCACAGAGCTAAACCCCTGCTCCAAGGATCCCCGGTGGCACAACAATTAAGCACTCAGCTGCTAACCAAGAGGTTGGTGATTCAAAGCCACTGAGCTGCTCCACAGGAGAAAGACCTGGCGATCTGTTCCCCTAAATAGATTACAATCTAGAAAACCCTGTGGGGCAGTTCTGCTCTGTCACAGGGGGTCACTATGAGTCGAAATCACCTCGATGGCACCTAACAACAACAACAGCACACCCCTTCTCCAGGCTGCAAGGGACTTTATTAAAGGTTACCTAGCCGGCTACAGGCCTTTCCAGGCCATCGACTACCCCCCACTCCCAGTCGGCCATATTGGGGCCATGTGGTTCCGTGTTCTCCTAATAGAAGAGACAGGCCACCCAGGACCAGATGCCCCAGCTGGGGAGAAGGGCCAATCTTGGGCTTAAGTGGTCCCGGTCAGCTGAGGATCTCCAAGCCTTTTCCTTCCCTGCCTCTGAGGCAGTTGGGCAAGGGGCAGAGGGGGCAGCTGGACACCAGCCAAGCCCAGGCCTGAACCCACGACCCGAGACTCAGTCCTGTCCTGGCTTCGCACAGGTCAGAGTGGAATGCAGGCGTGGCTCTTTGTCAGTAAACACATATAAACGCTTACACGGAGCCTCTCCTGGCCCTTGGGAGAGAGGCTCCTCTGTGGTCATTTTTGAGCCCCAGTGTGGGAGGCAGCTAATAACTCCTCCTGCAGCGTCCTCTGATTGCAGCAGCCCCCAAGCAGCAGGGACATAGGCTTGATTAATCGCCGGAGCTCAATCTCAAAGCAGCCTCCTGGTGCTAGGCAGCCAGGGGGAAAGGAGGTGGGAATTAACAAAGAGCCGGCTCTAGTGTCTTCGGAGGCCTGGCTCAGTGCCACCTTCATTGGGTGAGAACTTGGGGTACAGATGGAAGGGTGTCTCGAGCAGAGCCTTTCTCCACGCCTGATTCAGCGGAAGGAAATTGTTGTTCACCATACATGTGGTCTTCTGTCATCATCATGGGGTCCTTATTCCCATTTTATGGATAAGGACACTAGAGCTCAGAGAGGGGAGGGACTTGCCACAGTGGACAGTTAGTTCTAAGTGGCAGAGCCAGGATTTGAACTTGTATTCTTTACACTCTACCCTCTTGTCAACTTAAGCAAACCTCTTTATGAAAAATCTGGATTTATGACTGGTGAGTATAAGAAAGGTGTCATGGATTGAATTGTGTCCCCCAAAATATGTGTATCAATTTGGCTAGGCCATGATTCCCAGTATTGTGTGATTGTCCACCATTTTGTCATCTGATGTGATTTTCCTGTGTGTTGTAAATCCTAATCTCTGCCTGGGGTTAATGAGGCAAGATTAAATTATGTTAAGGAGGATTAGGGTGGGATGTAACACCCTTACCAGTTCCCTTCCCTGATCCCCAATGTAAGGGGAGTTTCCCTGGGGTGGGGCCTGCACCACCTTTCATCTTATAAGAGAGAAAAGGAGAGGGAAGCAAGCAGAGAAGGGAGAGTTCATACCACCAAGAAAGCAGCGCCAGGAGCAGAGTGCGTCTTTTGGACCCGGAGCTCCTTCGTGGAGAAGCTCCTAGACCAAGGGAGGATTGATGACAAGGACCTTCCTCCAGAGCCAACAGAGAAAGCCTTCCCCTGGAGCTGATGTCCTGAATTTCGACTTCCAGCCTACTAGACTGTGAGAGAATAAACTTCTGTTTGTTGAAGCCATCCACTTGTGGTATTTCTGTTATGGCAACAGTAGATGACTAAGACAAAAGGGTTTCTATTTGCTTTATACAACGACTACTATAGGACTGGGAGAGTCCCTGGGTGGTGCAAATGATTAACACACTCAACTGCTAACCAAAAGGTTAGAGGTTCAAAGCTACCCAGAGATGCCTTGGAAGAAAGGCCTGGTGATCTACTTCCAAAAAATCAACGATCAAAATCTCTATGCAGCACAGTTCTATTCCGACACACAAGTGGTCGCTGTGAGTCAGAATGGAGCCAAGGGCAACTGGTACTATAGGATTTCTTTCAGAATGTCTTTTTTTCTTATTCCTTTAAGGTGATCTGATTTGCAAAAATTTGCTAAGCGACTTGTGGGTAAAGCAACCGTGCCAGTTTGGCTTCCCATTGCATTGGAATGAAGAGGAGGTCTAGACCCTTGGTAATCAAGATGTGGTCCATGGACCAGAGCCCTGGTATCACCCGAGAGCTTGTTAGAAACGTAGAGTCTCCGATCCCACCCCGGACTCTTGAATCAGAATCTGCATTTTAACAAATCCCCAGGATCTGCGAGCACATTAGAGTCTGAGAAGTCCTCACCTGGCATCACTGTGAATGATAGATAAGGTGGGAGTTGAGGGTCATAAATCATCCACCCGATGTCGTTAGGAAGGGACCTGAGAGTGAGGAGACTGAGGGCCTGAGAGCGTGGAGCTGGACGAGGTGGTCTGGCCCCCAGATCCCAGACCAGTCTGGTGCTCTCAGCACCACCGCACGCTGCCTGTGTGATCAGAGAGAGATCAGGTCTCCTGGAGAAAGCTCTGGTGCCAAGGAATGCCCCCTGCTGGGATGCCAGTCCTTCTGAGCACGGACTTGGAGCATGGATGATAGATGGTGCCGCTGGCACCCTAGCGAAGAACATGTGAGGAGCATCTATCTGGTTAAGGCTAGACCCCTCTGAACGACGTGTATAAGCCCTCATCCCAAGCCAGGACCTCTGGATTGTTTAGCAGCACCGTGGGCTTCGGAACACGCAGGCCCAAGCCTGGTTCCCAGGTCCACCACCTGTTACCTGTGACCATGAGCAAGCACCCCACCTACCTGCACCTGTTTCCTCCTCTGTAAAATGGGAAGCTGATATAAAGCTCTGATTTGGTTCCTGGCCCTGGGTGGTCTTTTGGTCTTTGCCTGTTCCGTTGTAGAGCATGTAATCCGATAGCCCTGAAGGAATAAGAACTCCTGAAAACTCTCTTGGTAACTGCTAGTTACTTCCATTTGGCCTGAACAAAGGATCAGCAAGCTGCGAAGAGCCCGGCAGTAAAAATTTTACTGTTACAACTACTCACCTACTCAGCTCTGCCACTGTGGCGTGAACACAGCCATCGTCAGTATTTAAGGTTGGGGCTGTGTTCAAATAAAACTTTATTTTACAAAAAAGGCAGCAAGCAGGATTTGGCCCACAGGCTGTAGTTTGTAGACTCCTGACCTAAACTAATCCAGCTCCAGGTAGGCACTATAAGGGTACTTCTTGTCTCAAGGGGCCAAGAAAAGGCTTTTAGCCATGTGATCAGAGAGGCTCACTATTAAGCTAGCATTTTATTAGTCAGGAAGAGACAGAGTGGGGCGGGGAGTGTGCCCCACACAGACACTGGGCTTTGGGGTAGCAGCCTCCAGAGGTCTCAGTGCTTTATTCTTCTGGTATATCTGCTTCATTCTTAGGAGGAGCCCCAAGCACTGAGCGGGGCAGGGGGTGGGAGGGTGGAGGGGTAAGAGGACAGTCAGAGCGGGGTGGTATCAACCCGGGAGACCTTCCTGGCAGTGGGGGCCACATGCAGCTCATCTGCTACGAGGTTGCATATGCTCCTGCCCCACCACTTACTAGCTTTGTGACCTTCGGCAAGTTACTTCTCTGTGGCTCCCTCTTCTGTAAAACAGGGTAACGAGGGCACCTACCTCAAGAGAATTAAGACTTGAAAAGGGTTGGAGCAGAGCCAGGCCATAGCACACTCTATGAAGCAGTGTTTTTACTTTGACTATTCTCATCATAGTTAGCATTTTTTTTTATTATTATTCTCATCATAGTTAGCATTATCCCTAGAATTACTTTGTTGAACAAATACGTAATCACAAGGTAAGGTAAGGGCCTGCTTGAAAGGCAAGGCTGTACCATGCAGGGGAGCAGGTCCTGGGCAGGAGGGGACCCCTGTCTCCTGGACAGGGAGGGATGTGTATGAGGTGAGCCCTCTCAGCGCTGCTGGCTGGTCCTGAAGGAGAGAAGGCACCCAGGCTCCCACCCCCAGAGCAGGGCAGGAGGAGCGAGAGCTTCGATTTTCTAGGCCCCAGGGAAGCTGAGTCAGACCTTTCTTTCAGCTGACCCACTCTCAGGGGTGGATTATCCAATAGGCAAGGTAAGCACAGTGCTTACCAGGTCATCTGTAGTGAACAATTCACATTTTTTCACCATGTCAAAGATTCTGCTTCTAGTTTGGCTGGCATCTGTCTCTCTCTCAACCCCACAGCACCTTCCTACAGAATCAGAGCCTCTATTCAGATTTACAGTCTCTGACAGGTGAGTGACCCACTCAGCAAGGTAAGCAAGGGCTTGTTTATGCTTACTTCCTAATCACATGAGTTTCATCACGTGTAAGCCCATGCTTACCTTGCTAATAGGGTAATCTGCCCCCGCCCATCCTTTTGGGAGGTTCTGAAAAGCCCACTTCTAAAAGCAGATGCTGATGGAATCTGAGGCTGCCACGCTTCAGCCCAGGACCCACCTGGGGTTGATCCCCTTATTGGAGGCCTCTGGGTGGGAGGAGGCAGGAGTGGCCTGAGATGGGACTCGGGGCTGTGGTGCTGGGGCCAAGCCGTCCCGAGAGGCAGCCCCAGATGAGGGTAACCATGTAGGCGCTGCCCCCTTGCAAGGTACCGCAAAGACTGGGCACAAAGACCCTCCCTCTGGCTCCTCCTGTTCAGCCCCACAGACAGAAAGCTGGGTCAGGAGCCAGCTCAGAGCATGGGGGCGTGTAATGTGGGTGGAATTAACTACGCTTCTGTGTTCACGATCCTATTTGTAGCATCGTTCTCACTCGTAAGCTAATTTTAGCCATCCATTCTGCTTCTGTTGCCATTTATAAAATGAGAATGTCAAATGCAATATTAAACAAGCAGGATAAAGGCAAAAAAGGAAATGCCAGAGAGGCATTTAATAAATGAACCTAGTGTTTATGTGAGGAGGGAGTGATCCTGGCCCCCCACACGTCACACATGCACGTACCGCCGTTTGTGTACAGACTGCTAATGAGGAGCGAGTGATGGGTATATGGGGTAGGCCGTAGATGTGGAGCGGGGAGCCTGGGGTGACTGGATGGTGAGTGTCTGCAGCTCTTTGAGCCGAAGTAATCTGGCCTGCGGGGAAGTGGCCTTGGCCATGCCAGTGCCCCAGTTGCCTGGGTTCTGGCTTGTTTGCCCTTTATCTGCCCTTGGGCAGCATCATTGCAGGAGGATCAGGAAGGCAGAGTGTCCTACCAGTATCTCGGGGCCCAGCACCCCTGGGCTTTTCCACACGTGCTGCCACCGGCACCCCTAAATACACCTGGGGTGCAGGTCACGAGGCAGGAGCACAGGAGACCAGTTGAAGAGGCTGTTCCCTGCTCTCTTTGCCACTCTTCAGAGGCCTGGAACATTCTCCTGATTCCTGGGTGGTGCAGTTAACACTCTCGGCTTTTAATCAAAAGGCATCTTGGAAGAAAGGCCTGGCAGTCTTCCTCTGAAAAATCAGCTGTTGAAAATCCTACGGAGCACAGTTCTACTCTGAGAGCCATGGGGTCGCCAGGACTCAAGGTGGTTTACGGGTCTTCCTTTTACCCCATCTCTCAGCTGCTTTGCCCTGACTTCCCAGGAAGGTCCAAGCTAATGTTCAATTTGTGTCTTTTATTTTTCCTTCTTTCTTGTAAATGGAGAGAATATATTGGCCATGGGCAGGGTCTCTGGTGAAGCCCACTGTAAACTGGGACTGTGCCTCCAGCCTTGGGCAGAACTCAGGCACCTGCTTAAGGCTGGGATTTCATTTCACTTTGAAATGCCCTTGCACGTTCTCAGAAAGAAAAAGAACAGCTACTGCTGCCACCATCAGCTTTTTCCCCAAATAGTGCAGCCTGTGACACTCCCTCTGTGCGCCTTGCTGTTGAAAGCAGGGAGATGGGGCTCTACCAGGCAGGAGAGGTGAAGGAGAAAGGGTGCAGCAGTTTGCAAAGAGTGTGCAGGGCAGGAAGTGGCCGCTTTCTGTCCTCCTGTCTGCTCCCTGGTCTTCCGGATTTCAGTCAACACAGGAGGATTTCAGTCAACACAGGCATGAGCTGGCTTTATCACCTGCAGATGCACTCACCTAGGCTCAGCATGGAGGAGGGTGAGGCGTGACTCAGCTTAGTTCAGTGAACTTTGTCCAGGGCAAGTACTTTGTAGGACGGGTGGTTTAGTTTTCCGGTATAGTCCTATAAGGAAAGGAGTGACTGCTGTGAACTCTTTTCTTACAGATAAAAAGACTGAGGTGCCAAGGAGCTAGGCAGCTGATTCTCACTCAGAGAGCCAGCAAGCAGAGCAGGATTTAAACCTGGACCCTTAGCTCCTAGGCTAGGCCTCTATGTAACAGACAAGGTCCTGCTCTTAGATCTGGGCAGGGTGGAAGGCTGTGTTTATGGGGCACATTCTGGGAGAGTATTGGGGACCAGCTCCTTGCCACCCCTCGCTCAGACTCTGAACACCTCAAAGGGAAGAGCTACATCACGCTACTCACATTCATTTTTATATTCATTTTGTGTCCACACCCAACCCCTGCCTCATGTATAAGCCAAAGCCAAACCAATTGCTGTTGAGTCGATTCCAACTCATGGTGACCCCACATGTGTCAGAGTAGAGCTGTGCTCCACAGGGCTTTCAATGGCTGATTTTTCACAAGTAGGTTGCCAGGACTTTCTTCCAAGGTGCCTCAGGATGGACTTGAACCTCCAATCTTTTGGTTAGCAGCCAAGAGCATTAATGTGTGCCACCCAGGACTCCACCTCATTAACATTGTTGTTGTGTGCTGTTGAGTTGATTCTGACGCATAGAACCCTATAAGACAGTAGAACTGCCCCATAGAGTTTCCTAGGCTGTAATCTTTACAGGAAAGAGTCCTGGTGGTGCAGTGGTTAAGCACTCAGCCGCTAACCAAAAGGTCAGCAGTTCAAACCCACTAGCTGCTCCGTGGGAGAAAGATGTGGCAGTCTGCTTCCGTAAAGATTGTTGCCGTGTGCCATGAAGTTGATTTCTACTCATAGCAACCCCATGTAACAGATAAAACTGCCCTATAGGGTTTTCTAGGCTGTAATCTTTATGGGAGCAAATTGCCAAGTCTTTCTCCCATGGAGCCACTGGTGGGTTCAAACCACTAACCTTTCTCTTAGCAGCTGAGCACTTAACCATTGTGCCACCAGGGCTACTTTTTGCCTCATATACGGTAGGTGCTTAATATTATTAATTTATGTTAATATATTAGTTTAGTTAATATTATTGGTTTATGACCTCCTCCACTTTGCTGTCATTGGTTATAACAAAATGCTGAGAAGAGGAAACAGCGGATGAAATTAATTCTGGAAGTCGTGGGGCAATTAATTGTAGAGGCTAGACCCAGAGATGGCTTTGTGGAAGAAACAACATCTGAGTGGGCCTTGGGGGCTGGGTAGAGGGTGGTCAGGAAGAGCTGTGAGGGCAGGACCTGTGTGGCCAAGGGAACTGAAACGTTAGAACCGGAACGAACATTAGAACCGAGGAGGGGCTGTCTGACTCTACAGGTCACACAGAGTAATGCACAGGTCCGGTTCTGCCTCGAGGAGGCTGTTTCTGTCCCCCTCCACTGGGCCCTCGAGGCCTCTCCTCCGCCTCTGCTTAGCTGGATTATGTCCTTGCCATCCCCTCACCTTATCACTCCACAGGCCTCTTGACTCAACTTTCACCGCACGGCTGTCTTGAGCAGCCACCCAGGGCCCTATGCTTAGAAGGGACCCATGCTGAGTTTAATGCTTTGCTGTGGTGGTATTGAAACTCTTAATCATTGAACAAGGGCCCCTGATTCTCATTTTGCTCTGGGTCCTCCTCTCGACTCTGTGCCAGGTGCAGTGCTAAAGGTAGAGTAGTAGAATCAAGACTCGGTTCCTGCCCTACAGAGCTTGCTTGTGTTTGTATTTCTTGCTCTTTTGTTTGCCTGCAAGTTCCTTGAGGGCACATTCCCTCTCAGGCTTGGTTTTGAACCTGCAAGAGCTCAGTGTGGCATCCTGCCCTCGGGGTTTCCAGAGAGGCTGTGACTGACATAGAGGCAGAGGGAGGACTGACGAGGAGGGAGTCGGCTGTGGCTACTGGACACGTAGCCTTGCTGGAGGTAGAGTGGTTTCTGGAGATGAGGTCCCTCCCGCCTCAGGGAAGAGGTCTGTGAAGCTGTTGGGCTCTGGACCCTGAAGCTTGAGACTTGTGTGTTAGCTCCCCACTGCCTCTCCTGGGAAGGCACTCAGGGCCTACTGGCGGGAGAAGGCGATCAGCTTGGAGTTCTGGAGGTGCAGTGTGGTTGGAATCCACCAGAGCCTGGTTGGGGAGGAGCTGCTTGGAGACAAGGGAATGAGGCCATGCTGATCTCAGGACAGACCAGGTGGGGCCTCTGTGTCGTCGTCGTCTTTTTTTTTTTTTAAATAATGGATTTTATTTTTGTTGTTGAAAATATACCAATTCAACAATGTCTGCATGTACAACTCAGTGACATTGATTACATTCTTCAAGTTGTGCAACCATTCTCACCCTCCTTTTCCAAATTGTCACTCCTCCATTAACATAAACTCATTGCCCCCTAAGCTTCCTATCTAATCTTTAGAGTTGCTATCGTCAATTTGATTCCATATAAATCAAACCAAACCCTTTGCCATCTTAGTCATTTCAGACTCGTGGTGACCCTATAGGACAGAGTAGAACCACCCCAGAAGGTAGATTCGAACTGCTGACCATTTGGTTATCAGCCGAGTTCTTAACCACTATGCCACCAGGGCTCCTGATCCCATAAAGATAGTTCTTAAAGGAGAATAATGCTCAAGACAGACATTTTTTTTACTAATTAAGCCAAATTATTGTTTGGTTTAAAGAAGACTTCAGGGAATATTTTTGGTTTAGAGTTTAAAGATTATCTTAGGGCAGTAGTTTCGGGGGTTCATCCAGCTTCAATGACTCCCGAAAAGCCTGGATTCCATGAGAATTTGAAGTTCTGTTCTACATTTTCCCCCTTTTGATCAGAATTCTTCTACAGAATCTTTGATCAAAATGTTCAGTAATAGCAGCCAGGCATCGTCTAATTCTTCTCGTCTCATGGCAAAAAAGCCTCTGTTCCTTTAAGGAAGTTCTGCGGAAGGACGATGCTCACTGTGGAAGCCACAGGCTGCCTTCCCCCCAGCATTGGCTGCCCTGAGAAGCCTGGCCCCCATTCCCCTCACTCTTCCCACCAGCCAGACAGTCAAGGTTACTCTATGTACAGTGGGGGGGTGGTTATCCTTTGAATGGGTGCCTCCGCCCTGGAGGAGTCAGTTGTCACTAACATGACCTGCTTGGGATGAGAAATGAAGCTGCCAACACTGGCCTCTTCAGGCCAAACAGAGTTTCCTTGTCCTGGGCGGGAAATCTAGGCCGAGGAGCATGGCTCGGGTTTCCCAGACTGAGGCAGGCCTGGTTTCCCATCCGGCCCCCAGGGCAGCACGCTGACTGGGGCCTTTGTGTAGAGACCAGGGGAAAACAAAAGCCTTTTCACTTCTCAGGTTTCCCAGTGTGGTGTTCTCCTCAATGGCCAGGGTGCTTACCGCCACAAGGTTTTCTGGCCAGTAGTGGTAAGCCATTCCCACAGATGTCCCATCGCCTGATGTCAAGTGCTCCCCATTTCTTCTTCTCCCAAGAGAGGGTTTAGAGCAGAACCCACTCCCCTGGCATGTGCTGTGGCTAAAGTCCCAGCCCTACCATGCAGGTACAGGGTCCACAGCCACAGACTGGGTGTCTGATGTCTCTGGCCTCAGTTTTCTGTTCTATGGGGTGGGTGGGTGGATGGATGGATGAATAAAATGCTATAAAGCACGCTATTGAGTCAATCAACAAAATAGGAATATGAAAGATAGGTTAGATAAAAGTATTGCATCATTATAAAATGTCCTGAGGTTGATAACTGTACTGAGGTTATTTAAGAGAATGTCCTTATTCTTAGAAAATCCATACCATGATGGATGCAGCTAACTTTCAGATGGTTCAGAAAAAAAAATACACCTATAGGCATAGACAGAGAGAGAGAACATGCGCATGATAAAGCAAATGGAAAAAATATGAATGGTAGGTGAATCTGAGTAAAGGCTATACTGGTGTTATTTGTGCTATCCTTGCAATTTCTCTGTAAGTTTGAAATTGTTTTTAAATAGGAAGTTAGGAACACCACCAAACCTCCTTGCTGAAGTGCTTCCCAAGGCTGATGGGAAGATGCACCTCCCACCCTAAAGAGCAGCAGACACAAGAGCACTAGAAGCTACAGTGCAGGCTCCAGCACCCTCTGGTTTGCTCCCTGAAGGACATGTTGCTGCCTTAATTATCCTGTCGTTGCAGAGGGCTCAGTTAGGTCAGTGTTCTGACCTCATACCTGTGGGGCTTTCGAAGGGGGCCATACCTTCTTCTCCAAGGCCTGTTGGCCAAGCAAAGCAACATATTTGAAGAATGAAGTTTCCAAATAAATTCCAGAGTCCCTCGTAGGGTTGGCATGTCCTTGGCATTCACTCCTGGTGTGGGTTTGCTGCTAATGGGGTCACTAGGTGGCTTTGCCAGCTGTGAAATTTGAAAATGGAGACTTAGTCTTCCTGATATGAGCAGTTGGTCATGAGTTGCCTCTGGGGCTTCTTACAGGCATGAATCCAAGTGGAATTTGCTGATAAATCTCTCACCCCTCCATTCAGACTGCCTTTTTTCAGTTGCCATTTGAGTCAGTGGCAGTGACAGTCATTGTGGGAAGCTGCTGAGCTGTTGACTGAGGAGACTCAAGGATTGGTTCCTTCCTCCAAACTCTGCCCCCACCCAGGGCTGCCCTATGGAGAATGGTTTGAGAACGAGCTTCTTTGGGGGTAGGTGGTGTGGTGGGGAGTATTTACCATAAATAGGGCTTCTAGGGGGCTGTTCTGAAATACAGCTGGAGCAAGAGGCCTGTTTACCATGAGCACCATCTCTATTTTGTTTCTGTTGGCCATAGGGAACCAGACAAGTCTCTTAGGCTGCATTGGGAGGGAGTTCCCATGCCCCATCCTCTGTTCCTGGTGAAAACAGCCTTCAGTGCCCACTGCCTTAACAACCCAGCCTGCCAAACACCAAGGGTGGGAGGAGACCCTTCTGCTGTCCTGTCAGTTTACAGCTGTTCGTTGGTCACACGTGTTAGCTAGTCTCCAAAGATGGCCCCCAGTGATCCGTACCTCCCAGTATGCAGGCCCTTGTGTGCTCCCTTCCCACACTGAATCTAGACCTCTAGAATAAGGCAGAAGTAACACCGTGTGACTTCCAGCTTATAAGAAGCCTTGCCGCTTTCTTGGTGCCCTGATGTGTTTTTTACTTGAGATACTCATGGTTGGAACACAACCACCATGCTGTAAGAAGACCAGGCCACATGGAGAAATTATATGGAGGCACCCTCATCAACAGTCCCAGCCAAACTACCATTGACTGCCATGTGAGCTAAGAAGCCACCTTGGACCCCCAGGCTAGACAAGCCTTTCAATGGCTCCAGCCTCAGCTGCCATCTGACTGCAACTACATAAGAGACCTGGAGCGAGAACCCAGCTGAGCCCAGTCAATTCACAGGACCATGAGAAAGAATAATAAATGATTATTCTAAGCTACTAAGCTTTGGAGTAGTTTGTTGCACAGTAGTAGATAACTGGAACATCACATCTGGCCAGATGACTGGAATACGTGATTGGAACTGAGAAGATAGCCTGGTTTTTCACCTGCTCTAGTTCCAACTCTGTTGGTCATACCAAGCTCTCCAGCTTGCACAGGGCCCAGTGAGAGGATAGCGGGGGAGGTTGACCCAAACGTGGACTAACTCAAGAGGCCCCAGAGGCTAAAAGGCCCGGAAGAGATGAGGGGCAGGCTGATGTTTGAGTACTTCTGCTAATGTTAGAAGAACAAGACTGTCAGAGCCTGCCCTTTTCCAATAGATGGAGAGCTCTCGGAGGTAGAGGCTTGCCTTGTTTATCTTCGTGTGCCCCAAAGCCTGGCACTTCTCTCTGCATACTTCTGTTGAATTAAGTAGACTGGGTCTCCTTGGCCCCAGTGAGCATGTAAGTCAGCGCACGCTCTGCATAGAGGGCCTGGCAAAGTGGAGACAGTCCCTGATCCCCGCACTGGGAACTCAGTTTGATGGGGAAGACGTGGCCCCTGCCAGTCAGATGGGTGATGAAGTGACGGACATAGCTTTCATCTTCAGCAAGCCCTTGACCCACTGCAAGAACTCAGGATACAGGCCAAGAATAGCTATGTTCTTTTTCCCTTTGTATGTTCTCTTTGTCTAAGACATTAAAGGAGCAGGGGGCTGGATGGGCAGGCCTCCCGATCCTGAGAAACCTTTCCAAGCCAGATTCCCTGCTGTGACTGCTGCCTTCCGCTGTCATTCAAGTGCCCAGGATGTGCTGGGGTCCCCCAGAGAGTGCGTACGCCATGGCCTCTGGCCTCGGGGAGCGCTCACAGTTGACACAGCGGGTGGCTGACAGAACCCACGCAGTTGGTGCTGCCCAAAACACTAGCAGCAAAGACAGAGCAGAATGAAAAGGAGCTGCCAGCCCTGCTCAGTGAGAGGAAGAGTAGGTGGGTTTGTTTAAAATACTCCCATTACAGTCAGTTAACCTTTATGTTCCCTAAATGAAAATTGTATAAACCTGAAATTTTCGTTGATCAGGTTGCCTAGGAACAGGCAGCAGGTTTTCATAAGACAATGCAATAGATTGTCACCGATAGGGCTATTAGCAAGTGAGCTGGTTAGCAGTATTATCCTGGAGCCCGGTGTTGGCGGTCCGTAATTATCTGTCTGCCTGAGCAGAGCACGCCCATCTTCCCGGGCTCTGGGCAGGTCCATGCAAATGAGGTTTCTCACCGGCTGCTCTCAGAGTCCCCGAAGTGGGGCCCAAGGGGACAGGAGGCCAGGAGCAAGTTGTCACCCTTGGCTTAGGAGAGAAATCTAAAAGACCCAGTGTTGATGAATGTGTTTTTTTTTTTTTAAATCACCTTTCCTCCCTACTTGCAGCAGTAATACTCAAAGCAGAAAACTTGGAAAATTAACGGCAATAACAGCAAAATGCATGGTGAAAATTAAAAAACAAAGTCACTCTGAGACAACTCGTTGTATCTTTTTAGTATTTTTTTTGTCCTGCCATATAGATACTTGTTTAGTTTCCACGAAGTTGCTGCGATTTGCCTTTTTCCCTAGCGTGCTTAGGGTGACCAGGCGTCCTGTTTTGCCCGGGACTGAAGATTTTGCTTGTACCAGCCAGTTGCCATTGAGCCGACTTCAACTCATGGTGACCCAGAATGTTTCTGACTAGAGCTGTGTTTCATAGGGTTTTCAGTAGCAGACTTTTCAGAAGTAGATCGCCAGGCCCTTCTTCCAAGGTGCTTCTGGGTGGACTCGACCCTCCAACCTTTTGGTTTGCAGCCAAGCACCTTAACCACACAGCATGCTTTTCCATAGCTGAGTAACATCTGATCAGTGTGGGTGAGCCACACTTGGCTTAGCCAGTCCCCAGTTCCTGGACATTTAGGGTGTTTCCTTTTTTTTATTATTATAAGTAGTAATGTTGAACTAAAAAAAAAAAAAAACAAACTCATTGCTCGTGAGTGATTCTGACTCATAGCGACCCTGTAGAACAGAGTAGAACTGCCCCATAGGGTTTCCACGGACCAGCTAGTGGATTCAAACTCCTGACCTTTTAGTTAGCAGTGGAGTTCTTAACCACTACACCACCAGGGCTCTGTCTACATGTCATTGCAGGGTAAATTCTTAAAAGTAGGATTACTAGGTCAAAGGTTGTATACATTTACAGCTTTTGAAATATTGTTAGATTGCCCTCCAGAAAAATATATGCCAGTTTCCACCCCTTCTCCCCACACCCTCAGGAACCCTGACATCAGACAGTCCTTTATCACTGCCCATCTGATGGGTGAAACATGTCTTCCTTATTCGCCGTTTGTGAATTGCCTGTTTGTGTCCTTTACCCATTCTCTGTCAGGGTGCCCACCCTTTCCTTATAAGCTGTAAAAACTCTTTGCTTTAAGCCTGTCGGTCGTGAATGTTGTGCCATCTGTCCATTTTTTAAAAGCATTTGTGATTATCATTCTCGGAGTTATTTGGTGTCTTTGAAGAAGGGGGAGTTAATATTTTAGATAATTAAAGCTTAAGCACTAACCAACCTTAAGCACTAACATATTTTTCAATTGAACTACCTGGGACAAGAGTATCTCCAAAATGGGTAACCCAGATACATCCCTTTTTAAACAGTATATATCCGAACACAGTCTAGCTTTGTCTTGGTATCTCAGACTTGCCGTGAACGATGGTAATTTTCTGTGTTATAGTGATACCCTCAGCAGCTGCTGAGCTAAGTGAAGTTTTTGCCTCTATACCATATGGCCCCACTCTGCTTTTTAAGTAAGACACCTAATTCCTCTCTTTGCTCCATCACAGGCTGTCATACTCTTATACCTTTTTTTTTTTTTTTGCTGCTGTAAGCATCCCTGCCTCACCCTACAACATCCTCTCTTTATCAGCAATGCACTTGATTGCTGGGTAACCATGCTTGTTCAATTTATCTGCAAAGTACCAGCATGTGAGTCCTGAGCAAGAGTCTGAAACAGAGTAGGAACTTCAGCAAGCAACTATTTTCCTGGATGGTTGCAAACAGTTTGCATCCGTCTACTAACATAAAGGTTGGCAGTTCAAACCCACCCGTCGTTACTGCAGAAGAAAGGCCTGGTGCTCTGTTTCCTTAAAGATTATAGCCAACAAAACCCTATGGAGCAGTTCTACTCTGTAACACATGGGGTCATCAAAAGTCACAATCGATTTGATGGCAACGGGTTTCGTTTGGTTTTTTGGTTTTGCATTTCATGTAGTTCAGGGTGTGTGAGCAGAGCAAGATTAAGACGTTTTAGAGGCAGAAGGGAATCAGGGAAAATTGGCAACCACTTGAGGATGTAGCTCCAACATGAGAAACCAGTCATCCAGGTGAACAGAGTCAGTGTTTAATCTGGTGACTTCACCCAGCACTGCGCTGGTATAGGTTTTGTGTAAGTGGCAGCATCACTGACTAGAAATTTTAAAAGTCTGGTTTCTAGGCCTGGACCTGCTGGGCTGTGGCCTTAGGCACATTGCACAAGCCTCTGACACTCACTTTTCTCGTCTGTAAGATTAACTGGCCAGCCTGTTTCATAAGAGAATCAGATGACCTGAAGTGAGGAACGTGATTACCTGAAGGAAACTGAAAGTAACTTGTGAGCCTTGATGGCTCAGGGGCAGAATTCCCACCTTCCATGCCGGAGACCCTGGTTTGATTCCCAATGAGTACACCTCATGTGCAGCCACCACCCGTCTGTCATCGGGGCCTTGCATGTTGCAAGCAGAGCTCCCAGACTAAAACAGACTAGGAAGAAAGGCCTGGTGATCTGCCTCCCAAAACCAGCCAGTGAAAACCCCATGTATGACACCGATCTGATCGACAACCAGTCATGGGGATGGTGCAGGCCTGGCATTGTTTCCTTCGGTTGTACTTGGGATCATCCTGAATCAGGGGCCAGCTCGACAACAGCTCATGACAATGGCAAAGGGCCAAGGATTTATTGTTATTATTACTGCTATTGTTGTTATTATTCCAGACACATCAAACAGTTGTGGTCTGCCTCCCTAACTCTCCTGCCTTCTCCGCAAGCTTCCATCTGAGCTCTAGCCCAAGTGTGTCTATCTTGAGCTAACGCCCCCGGGCCTCGACAGTAACCCAATTTCATCCTTGTAGGTTTTTTCAAAGCAGGATTTGCACAAGCGGCATGTTTTCTTAAATATTTATTTTGCAGACCATTTACTCGGCACGGCTATTTTTACAATGAGTAAGGAGCAAGGTTAAAAATAACTTTGCCGGTAACCAGATCGGTTCTGCATCTGACATTTTCGTGGAATTCATTTGCATCTCATTTGTTCGCCTTTCTGTTTAACAGGTAGAATGTAAGAAAGCTCAGCCGAAAGAAGTCATGTTCCCACCTGGGACAAGAGGCCGGGCCCGGGGACTGCCTTACACCATGGATGCATTCATGCTCGGCATGGGGATGTTGGGTGAGTCCCGGCAAGACCTGAGGCCACAGCAGGGTCACCATGGGCCAGGGAGGGCTGTGGAGGCCTCTACACCCAGCTGGGCCACCCACGAGTCAGGCAAACTGCCTTGTCTCCCCGAGCCTCAGTTTTCTCATCAGGAAATGAGGATGTAATCCCCACTTGCAAGATAGTTGTGCCAGTTGGGTGAGCATCTTATCCTGTGCCTAGCTCCTAGGAGGCGCTGGATGTTATTTCCCTCCGTTCCACCCTCTTGTTCAAGAGGTGGTGGATATGGTGAAGGTACTTGGCTGCTAATTGAAAAGTTGGCAGTTGGAAGAAAAGCCTGAGTAATCTGCTTCTGAAAGGACAACAGCCTTGAAAACCCCATGGAGCACAGTTCTACCTTATACACGTAGGGTCACCGTAAGTCGGAATTGACTTAACATCAACTGGGATTTTTTTAATTCAAAAGAAGAGTCCCTGGGTGATGCAAACGCTTAATGCACTTGGCTGCTAAGAGAAAGGTTGGCAGTTTGAGGCCAGCTGGAGGTGCCTCGGAAGAAAGGCTTGGTGGTCTGTTTTCAAGAAAACCCTATGGAGTACAGTTCTACTCTGACACACATGGGGTTACTGTTACCCGGGGTCCATTCGATGGCAGCTGGACAATTCAAAAGAAGGAAAAGTCACTCCCCTGCCTCCCCTCTCTGCTGAGTGGGAGTTCTTCAAGACCCAAGAATGCCTGGTGGCTTAGCTCCTGTGGGCTGAGGCTACGTTTTCTAAAACTTGGGAGAGGAGAGGAAATGGTAAGGTGGGTGGTAGTCCTGTATTTAAATGATTTAACATTTTTCTTTTGGGATATCAAAATTTGCATTTAAATGGATGTTTTAAATAGCCTGTTTTACTCTTTATTTGCAAAGAAAAAAAATGATAAAAGACAAAGTGTGTTTGTTCTGACTAAAAATGATCTCTCCTGGCTTTTAAAGAAATTGAGTTGCATATTATGCCCCTTTCCTTAAAGGTATCTGTGTCCTTCCTGCGTAGATAATTGAAAATCTTACGGCTTAAATGGCATGAAAGATGGAGAAAGCAGTGGTGATGCGTAATGGTGTGGGTCGCAACAATAATTAGAAATTTCAAGGGGCGAGAACAGTATTTTAGTGCAAGTTATTGTGTGTCCGGAAAATACTAATTAAATGGGATAAATGGTAGTTAATGGTAAAATTCCTTTCAGGCACATGATCTGTCTAGTTTTAATAGGTTTTCATTTGGTTTGGCCAAGAGTCCCTCTTGTATATTGTTTGATAAGCTCTTTATAGATTTTCAAATTTGCTGCTGTTTAAATCATTTCTGGCTTAGTTTTAAATTTATAACACTTTTCTTGGTCTTAAAAAAAACGGTATCTACTTGTCTGAGGAAATCACAAGGGCAGGTAAAGTTATTTTGAGGAACTTTAAGAAATGGAAAGAGATGCCTTGAGAATACTTACAAAATGGGCAAGATGTTAGTTTTTCTCAGATTTTTTTTTAGGTTTAACAGAGCTTCAAATAAAAATCCCATTGTAGTTCCTTAAAAATTGGTCAAACGATTCTAAAACTTACCCAAAAGAAGAAACACAAGAGAATAAATAAGAAAATGTTTTAAAAAGAGGAACAAGAAGAGACTAGTTTAACCAAATATCAGAACATAGTCCAAAGGTGCAGTAATTAAAACAGTGTGGTAAGTATAAATATACCCTGTTTATAGTAAAGATGAAAAAGCCTAACTAGATATATATTTATATGTAAGAGTATAGTCATTTTAAAGGAATGATTACAGAATCAGTGAGAAAGGAGAATTATTTCCTGGTTGACTATAAGACAATCACCTCTTGCTTGAAAGATAATTATTGTTTGGGCCTTACCTTATGTTGCATACCAAAATAAACTCCAAATTTAATAGTCCCGTTTATTTATATTTTGGGGGGGGGGAGGTGAAAATATACACAACAAAACATACATCACTTCTACAGCTTCCACATGTATAGTTCTGTGACATTGGTTACATTCTTCAAGTTGTGCTACTTTTCTTGACACCCTTTTCCAAACTATTCGACCATCACTAATACAAACTCACTGCCCCCTCTAAGCTTCTCATCTATCTTTTTGAGTTACTGTTATCAGTTTGACGACGTGTAGATAATTCTTTCAAGGAGTATAATGCTTAATACAGACATTCTTTTCTAATTAGGCCAAACAATTATTTGGTTCAAAGATGACTTCAGGGAATAGTTTTGGTTCAGGTTTAAAGATTTCTTCAAGGTAATAGTTTCAGAAAGTCATCCGGCCTCAGTGGCTCTAAAAAGTCTGGATTCCATGTGACTATCAAATTCTGTTCCAAATTTTCCCCTTTTGATCAGGATTCTTCTATAGAATCCTTGATCTAAATGTTTAGTATTGGTAGTTTTTTTTTTATATTATTATTGCCTAATTTTTTTATTGTATTTTTGGTGAAAGTTTACACAGAAAATTAAGTACCCATTTAACAATGCTTTTTTTATATAGTAAAAACTAGTTTTTTATATAAAAAAAATTTTTTTTTATATATATATAAAAGAAAAAAAAATTCTTTTGCTATCAAGTTGATTTTAATTCATGGCATTTCCACATGTTTCAGAGTAGAAGTTCACTCCATAGGGTTTTCAATGGCAGTAATCATATGGCAGTAGATTGCCAGGCCTTTCTTTCATGGTGCCACAGGGTGATTCAAACCGCCAACCTTCGGATGAGTAGTTAAGCACAAACCGTTTGCTCTACCCAGGTGTTTGAGACCGGTGGTAGAGAATTAGTGCATTGCTGAGGCCTGGAAGAATAGCTTCACCCTCAGCTCAGAAAAGGAATGTGAGACTGGTTACACAAATTAAAGAATGTAGTCAATGCCACTAAATTGTACATGCAGAAACTGTTGAATTGGTGTATGGTTTGCTATGTATATTCTCAACAACAACAAAATAAACAAAATTTAGGGGAAAAAAAAGAAAAGCTTCACCTTGCAGACCTGGAAATGGAAAGGTGCTGTTGACCAGATGAAGCTCTTTACCCAGCTAAAGGCATTCTTACCAACACTGGTCCTGAGATGTTGTGGTGGTGTGCCCGCGAGTCGATTCCGACTCATAGCAACCCTATATGACAGAGTAGAACTGCCCCATAGGGTTTTCTAGACTGTAATCTTTACAGGAGCCGATTACCAGGCCTTTTCTCTCTCGGAGTTGCTGGTGGGTTTGAACTGTCGACTATTGAATTAGCAGCTGAGCACTTAACCGTTGCACCACCAGGGCTCCTTTTGTCCTGAGAAGCCCCCTGTGAAATCATGGCCTAGTGTTCTCCAACTTTAAGCCCCTCTGAAACAAAAGCAATAAATAAATTAACTATTTAGAACAGTCATCTGTTGGCATTCACTAGCTGATGGAAAGGAGTTTAGCTGGAACATACAGCTATGAGTCTAGACTCATTTGTAGTTTCAGCTGAGATTTTTCTCTTCCCAAGAGATCTGTTTGGGTCTTTCCCAACTAGGTTTCCATTTGTTCAACTATTCCCTGGTGGACAGAGGAAACTCAGAATTCAGCTCTTCATTTTCCTTCTAGAACAGCACAGTCCAATAGAACTTCCTGCTCTGGTGGAAATATGCTATATCTGTGCTGCCAATATGGCAGCCACTAGCCACCTGTGACTGTTGTGCACTTGAGGTATGGCTTATGTGACTGAAGGACTGAAGTTTTCACTTTATTTAACTAAACTTAAATGGCCGCGTGTGGCTAGTGGCTACTGAATTGGACAGCAGAGGTCTAAAGGAGCCCCAGTGACTCAGGATGTCAACTTGGGTCTTCACATCCTTGCTTAGGGAGGGCTCTTGGCAACTTGGTATTGCATCTGGACGCAGACCCTGTGGTGCCAATGTGGTCTTCCTGCTTCACTCAGCATGCAACAGACAGTTCACACTCTGATAGTTCCCTGGATCCAGTCTTTGTCTCTTTCAAGTCAGGAGCCTGGTGGGAGCAGATTTCCATGACTCTGGGTAGCTGAGGACAGAGCCTGGGAAAAGATGAGTCAAGTACCCATCTAGAATCCAAACATCTTCTAAAGTCAGAGCAAAGATCTAGAACCACAGTTCTGAGGTTCCACCAGCATCACCAAAATAGGGCCCCAAAATGAGCTGACTGGCAAATCTAAACTCTGTTGTGGATTCTGATTTTTGTTCCCATGATGAAAAACTGATCTGCAAGGAAAGTGGTTATCCAGGCAGGAGGCTTGGTTTTTTACCTTAGTGACAAGAGATAATTACTGTGGGATTGATCAGGCATCCAGAGTACTGGAGCAAATAAATTGTGCAGTGGCCAGTGCGGGAGGGGCCCAGCTGCTAATGGAAGTGGTGGCGAGGTCATCCCGCCGTAATGTGGCTTGATGGAGCATCCACATGGGTCTGCCATAATGTGCTATTGATATGCAGCCAGCCAATTTCCCCTGTGTGGCTGGGGCTGTGAGCCGCTAGAGCAGAGCTAGGCTTCACAGCAGTAAATGAAGAGGAAAATTGAAGTAATGTTGTATTATAAATTTATGATTTCATCTGCCTGACCTAGAGGATATTCAGTGATGGGGGCGTGGGGGTGAAGATAAGATCCCCCACCCTGCAGAGGCCATGCTCTCATCTTTGTTGTACAGGAGATGACATTGACACATCCAGGAAGATTGGGATGAGGCCCCAAGTTGGGGTGAACTTGGTCGTGCTTTTCTGTCTTCTTGTCAAAGAGGAAGGTTTCGGGTATGCCAGCAAGAAAACAGATAAAATGGCATTGCACTGATGGCCCTAGTGTAGGGAGGAACTCGGAGTTCCACCCTGTGGCTATCTCCAAGAGAGTCTTAAAGGTGACACCAGGGCATACACTTCAGCTGTCAGATTGACACTAAAATATTTAAGACTCCTCAGTGCTGACAATAGAAGCAACGGAGGCATTTTTCATTAGGAAGACCCCATAGGCAGTAGTGATGTGGCTGTTTGCATATGATCTGCTTATCCATGTTGCTGAAATAGTAGTATAAGAAATCTAGCTCTGAAAAATCTGATTTGATAGCAAGTGATTAATTTGAAGAATTGAGCTGCCCCTACCATTTAAATAAATCCCAAGGAAGTAGTCAATGTGTGTGTCCATTTAAGGCATCTGAGTCCTGGTCTTTGCCCCTCTTCCCTCCCTTTTTTCTCCCAGGAGCTCAGTGTCCCACTTGGGTCCTGCTCCTCAGTTAGTAGTTACTGGAAAGCCACTGGGTCATTTTGTCATGCCCGGGCATCTTCTGCCAACGAGGCTCCTCTCTGCCGGAAAATGAACACACAGAGGAGCAGGTGAGGGCAGGCGGCAAGACCCTTTTGAGGTGGAAACATTTCAATTGGCCAGTGCGTTATGACTGCAAATTTCAGCTGCTAATTGAAAGGTGAGAGGTTCGAGTTCACCCATGGGCAGCTTGGAAGAAAGGCCTGGTGATCCACTTCTGAAAAATCTGCTGCTGAAAACTCTGTGGAGTGCAGTTGTACACTGACACACATAAGGTCAGATTCCACGGCAGCTTTTTTTTTTTTTCCTGAAGCAAGAGAAAGGAGCCATAGCTGGTCTCAGTTAAGAACCTGGGCAGGCTGGTGCTGCAGGGAACCTTTAGGCTTTCTACAGGGGGCAAGACTCAACCTCAGACAGAAGAGAGAGGCCACATAGGCATGGCCTTGGGCCGGAGGCAGGACTGGAACCCAAGTCTTCTGGCTGCCAGTCCAGCCAGCTTCTGGTCTGGGTCTGCTGGCAGATCCACTGTTCACAGGCAGAGGCCACGGCACCACCAACCACAGGGAGGTGAGGAAAGGGTTCCTGTCTCTGGGCCGCTGGGGCATGAGAGCTTCAAAGAGGCAGCAGGAAAACCAGCAAGCTGTGAGTCATGCCACTGGAGCACTCTGAAGATAGAATTTAGGAATGATTCTCTTCCTTAGCCCTTACTTACAGCGTCAAAAATGCTTGGTAACTTGTGAGGATCCACTGGGTAGGGAGATGACAAGACCCCAAGAGCTTGTGTTTAGGGGCATTTTTAAGGGGTGGAATAGAACCCCCCCACCCGTCTGTCATTTTGTCATACTGTGGTGGCTTGCATGTTGCTTTGATGCTGGAAGCTGTTACCGGTATTTCAAATACCAGCAGGTTCACCCATGGTGGACAGGTTTCAGCGGAGCTTCCAGGCTGAGATAGACTAGGATGAAAGGCCTGGCAGTCTACTTCCAAAAATTAGCCAGTGAAAACCCTATGGATCACAACAGAATGTTGTCTAATATAGTGCTGAAAGATGAGCCCCCTAGGTTGGAAGATGCTCAAAATACACAGTGGTCACAGCAGTGAACTTGAACCTACCAGCCATCATGAAGATGGTGCTGGACTGGGGAACACTTCATTCTGTTCCACATGGGGCTGCTGTCAGTCAAATGACTGGATGGCAGCTAACAACAACATAGAACTCCAGAGGCACGTGTGGAAAGAGGTCGCTATCGCCCTCACCACTGGAAGGTGTGGAGACTGTCATAAATCAACTGATGGAAGAAGCTTGCCACCGGTGTTCTTGGTGGCAAGCAACGGAAACAACTCTGACTGCTAACTGTAAGCAGCAAAGGAGATTATGGGAAGCGTCTTGGGCAACGCACAGAACTGGCAGGAAGAATGGAGAACCAGACTTAGAAAACAGGCAGGAACCAGGGGAGCTGGGTGGTCACAGCCACAGCCAAGGGGACAGCCCAGGAACAGCCTGGTCAGGGCCACTGTTGCTGCTGGATGCTGGACTCTGCTGATGACTCCAAATGAATTCTAAACCATCCCTCCTCCTGCCTCACTGGTTCCATGTGCAGATCCCAGGAAGGTATCCAGTTGGCCAAGCTCAGGCTCCCCAGCCTGCCTCTCAGCTGCCAGGCTCAGGGAGAGAGGAGAGGGACCTTTTCAGCCTCCACAGTGGAAAGGGGCTTATCTCCAAGACTCACACACAGAGCAGGGTGATTAGATGGTGAGCAGCAAAACACAACCACAAACGTCTACCTGGGTGGTAAAAGGAAAGTCAGACTAGTGGTAGGGCTGGAAGGTTGGCTGTGGGATTCTTTTTTTTTTTTTTTAAATAGGCTTTTATTTTTTAGAGCAGTTTTAGGTTTACAGAACAATTGTGCAGAAAGTAGAGTTCCTGTTCACACTGTTTCACCTATAATAGCTTGCATTTGTGAGGTAGGTTTGTTACAATTGATGAGCCAATACGGATACATTACTAACTGAAGTCTGTAGTTTACATCAGGGGGCAATGGTGGTTCAGTGGTAAGGCTCTCACGTTCCATGCAGGAGACCTGGGTTCAATTCCCAACCAGTGCACCTCACGCACAACCACCACCCCGTCCATCAGTGGAGGCTTGCGTGTTGCCATAATGCTGAACAGCTTTCAGTGGAGATACCAGACTAAGATGGACTAGGAAGAAAGGCCTGTTGATCTACTTTTGAAACATCGGTCATTGAAAACCCTGTGGATCACAGCAGTCGGATCTGCAGCAAATCACGGGCGTGGACCAGGACCAGGGCATAGGACTGGGTCAGGTGTTGTTCATTTGTGCACAAATACATTAACCGTTTGCAGTACTCAGGGCCTCCCGGAAAAAATGTGCTTGCTGTGAAATGCGCCATTGAGACACGTGGCACAAAGCTCCTGGGCCATGCTCCATTGTACACGTTTAGCACATTTTAACGCACCCAGTCCCTCACCTTTGTCAGAGGGCCTTGTGAAGGTACTGGCAGCCCTATAGAGTGTCCTCCCTGTGGACGTGGGCTCCTGGGACCTCCCTTCCCTGGGCCACATTAGGCTCATTAGGCTGGGCGTCTTCCAAGGGCACAGGGTAGCTACAAGTTTTCTTGGCCACTAATCAGCAACCCCTGAGTACCTCCTGCTGTGTCTGGTACTGGCACTGCTGTCCCCCTGCCTTGGGAGGGGGCATTACAAGGACTTTAATCTCCTACTGTCAACAGCTTTAAGGTAAAGTACATTCAGGCTAAGCTCTCCAAATGTCAGAGCCAGGCACCAGCCCTGTGTTTGGAGCTAATGTGTGGCATTTACTCTGTGGGTTCAAGGAGGTGTGTGGGCTTTGGGGTCTGGATGCCCAAATATGGGTTAATTACCAGTAAGCTGACAGCAGTGCCCCCAGTCCCAGGAGGAAGGTGACACAGCCCTGGGTAAAGACCCTCATGGGAGACAAGTCAATTTTGTGATGGGAAATAACTCAGTTATTCCCCATTCCCACCCTCCTTGGGAGGTTACCCAGACTTGAGGCAGCTGTGCTAACGGGACTCTGATCTTTCTCCCTCTGTTCTCCCTCTGTTCAAGGCTACCCCAACTTTGTGGCAACCTACGGCCGCGGCTACCCCGGATTTGCTCCCAGCTATGGCTATCAGTTCCCAGGTAAGTGTCTTTATCTCAGGGGCTTTGGAAACACGGGAGGTGGGGGTCCCCTGAATAGAACGCAACGCATACACACATTCATTTCTGAAACAACTATGTGCTCACTTTCAACTCCACTTACGCCAGAGTCAGGGGGCAGCTTAGAGTTTCCAATTAACAGCAGTATTTATCGGTGCTGAGGATTTGAGAGGGGCAGCTTTTAAAGGAAAGGGAAAGCACAAAGAGGAGGCCTCCCTCTGCTCATGCGTATCTTCCCGCGACAGGTTCCTTCTCGCTGGAGACTGGACTCTAGAACTAGGGTTTTCTCTCACCGTCTGCCTCCCCCTTGCCCGCCTCCGTCAGTGTGCCTGATGTCTAACGTCTCCCGTCCTTCCTTTCCACCTGTCCTCCTCCAGCTCCTTCCTAACAACTCTCACCCCCTTCTGGTGTGTGTTGGTGTCATGTTGTTGGGGTTTTGTTTGCTGTCCATCCCAGGGGGTGGTGTTAGCTCCTCCCTCCCTCTGTGTGGGCTCCAGAAACTTGAGGCAGAGCCACAGTGATGCCAGCTCACTCCCGGTCTGCTCTGCACTCCTGGTCTGCTCCAGCTCCAATGGAGCTGGCAGGCCTGGGGCCCCACCTGGAAGAGCAGCAAGGGAGTGTGATTTGTAGGGATAGGCAGAGGGATGCTGTGTGAAGTGGCAATTTGTGGGGTTTTGCTGTTCCCCTGAGGAGGTCTACCAGACCTGGAGTGCAGATGAGAGTATATCGGGGTCTTTGTGGGTAGGCACAGCCAAGGTTCCTAGAAGAGGCATTAGGAGCAGAGTTTTATCCTCTGTGGGTTCTCTGCTGAGGGAGGAGGCTCTGTAAGGAAGCTGAGCTTTGGGCAGAGTTTCACTCCTGGCTGGTCATCATGCCTAGACTGGGGAATCTGGAACATCAGGGTCTGAGATGAACTAGGAAGGAGAGGGAGCAGAGAGGTGGCCCTAGAAGGAGGGCGCTGTGAAGTTAGTGAGCAGCAGGGCAGTGATGGTTGTGTGAGGAGCTGTAGCCCAGACTTCCCTCAGACCAAGCTTTGGGGCGGGGAAAGGTGTTGGCTGGGGTTTGTCAGAGCATTCGGGACTCTTAGAGCCATGTCCTATGGGGGACAGATATCTCAACCAGCAAAGGAATCCCTGGGCTCTTGTCCTGGCTCCAACACCAACTGGCTGAGTGACCATGGCAGGTCAGCAGCTCATCTGGGCCTCAGCCTTCTCTTCTGTGAAGGGTGGGATCAGGTCGGGTGGTCTCGGGTCTGTGCACCTTCCTGAAAGTGTGGATGAGAAGTCAGGTACAGCAGCAGAAGGTCAAGGTGGAGGAGTAGGTGGCAGACCTCCCATGAGCATGTCCCCTGGGGCCAAGGCAGTCTCTCCACCTGGGTGGGACCCTTAGCACGGATCCTTGGCCTCCCTCAGGAAGACTTCCCCACAGATGACTGCTATGGGGTGGCTGTGGGCACCTCAAACTGAAGGAAAGATGGGAGCTTGACAAGCACTGTTCAGAGTTTGCTGAATCTATTGCCTCCATTTGATTATCCACATTTACATATGGGAACCCCAACGCAGACAGGCTAAGAGCGCTGTTCAGGGTTCAGAGCCAGGATTTGGACTCAGGCAACCTGGTTCTCAACCACCACTCTCCACTGTCTCTCTAGTGTATGCTGCCCAGGACAACACTAGCCACCTGTGGCTGCTTAAAGTTAGATTTATATTAACATGAAATAAAATTAAAAGTTCAGTTCCTCAGTCACGTGAGCCACATCTCAATGACTCAGTAGCCACATGTGGCTAGTAGCTACCACACTGGGCAGCACAGAATAGAAAGTTTCCATCATCACGGAAAGTTCCATTGGAGGGCGCTGTTCTAGAGCATGAAGGGAGAGGTGCATTGTGGTGGTGGCACGGCCCGTGCTTACGGGCACATACACGTGCACGCACTGCCCATCCTGGGAGAGCTATAGTGTCATCACCCCTGTCCCCCATTGCTTGCCTGTCCTACTCAACCTAGAAGCCGGTGACAATTTGGGAGGAAGCTTTTCTGTCCCTTCCACCCCTGGCTTCCTTCCCAGGGGACAAAAGATGTAGGGACTTAAAACTCTCAGCTGAGAGTGCCAGCTAGCCATTGTTCCCTCATATGGCGCTAATCCCAGGAGGGCAGAGTTGGGGGGTCTTATGTGGAGTCATTTTGGGGCAATAAAGGGGACCTCACACTAGGGCCCCTGTTTCACCTGAGAGCTTATCCTTGGTGCCCCGTGAGCAGGCTTAGGAATCTTCTGAGAGAGTTCTGTCTCAGTGATCTCTGCCCCTGGGTTTGCCCCAGACAGATACTCATTCAATAGTGACCAAGCCAAGGCTAGGCAGAATGAGAGAGAGTCCCATGGATGCCGGCTCTTCGCCATAAGCTGAGGCTTTGGGAATAGGGGCCAAGATGGAGTAGCCATGCCAAGGGCCCAGCTGTGTTCACTATCAGCAGTTCCTGCAGCCTAACTCAATCAGCTGGGTTTGAATGGGGCAGAAGTCAGGCATTAAGATTTATAGACAGTGGCTCCCTGACCCGTAAGAGTTAGCTATCTTGTTTTCTCTCAGCCATCCAACTTCCCATTTCCCCATCCTTCCCATTCACACCCTGGAAGCCTTTTCTTTGTCCCCGCTGATGATCAGAAAGGGACCACTGGTGGCCACAAGAGTGAAGCTGCCTGCTCTCCGGAGGGTATGGATGGACCTCGAGTCGGGGAGGGATAGCCCAGTGGCTGGAACTAGCCTCCCACTTCCCTTAGTGAAGAGCCAGGTTGGTTTCAGAGTCCAGCTCACTCCCAACCCCACCACCTAAAGGAGTCTCTTGTGCGTTGGCTTGGTCTGGAGTCCCAGACTTCCAGAGGACTCCCCAAGCAGCCTAGTAGTTCTAGACCATAAAGCTTACGCCCATGTAGTTCTCCAGTCAAGATTTCATGAAGTGGATGCCCCCTCTAGAACCAAACCCGACTCCTTCTGGAGTTTTGGCCGTAGGAACCGGACCATTATGTCAGGGAAGCTTTGTAATGTTCTTACATCGTCTCATGTCAGTAAGGTGTGGATCTGGCCAAGCGAGTTGGAGTGCAGAGGGGGGACCCAGAGGTGGTGCAGCCCACATCCTTTCCTCATCCCTGTCAGGCTGATTGCGTTGATCCCTCCTATTACCATGCCGCTTCCCTCTCCCCACACCCTGGGGATCTTATGAGTCCATGGCATTGGCGCAGCTGTCCTGTCACCACCAAGCGCACCTGATGCTTTTTCTCTGTGGTGTTTCTTCTCGATGTCATCACTGTGCCCACTTCTCCCACTTCCCCACCTCCGGTCCCTCTTATGTCTGTGGATCCCACATCCCTCCCAGACTCTTCCTGATTCCATCCCAGTAGGTCAGTGCCAGGGAGCTAGTTAAGAGAAAGGAGCAATGCCCACGCTCTTAGAGAGCTGCCGAGACTTCATCCTAACTGTCGTCACTCACAAGCCTTGTGTCCTGGGCACCCTTTAGGAGGATGCAGGCTGATCCCTTTTCAAGGGTCCCCCTTTGCACCCACCATAGCCTTTCTGTGTGAATATCTGGTTGGGAGCCCAGACATCATTTTTAGTGGATCCCCATTTAACTTGTGTGACGTGGGGGTTGTAGCTAACCTTTCTGATGTGAAGCAATGCCCACCTCTGCCCACCTTCAGGATTCTGTGACACAAATGAGTTGTTCTGAGAACGAGGGCTAGATAGCTCTGGATAATCATCAAAGCAGGGGGTAGTTCTTTCCTAGAAAGCCTGAGGGATAACCAGCCTCTTTGGAGATGGTTCCTTCTCCCCATCTTCGAGTCCACCGTGGGCCACCACCCCAGCCTGGCTCCCCTGCAGATCCATATCATATGTGGACTTGAATTGTTATGGCCATGATCAAGGGTCTCCCCTATCTCCTCTCTTTTTTCCCACTCCCTGGACTTCTCATTTTGGTTTAATCTGTTAATTTCTGTTCTTATTTCACTTTGCAGACTATTTGCCGATTTCCCAAGACATAATTTTTATCAACTAGCTCTTAAGAGAGGCATAAAAAATTGGGGTTTGCTACCATTACTAGAGAGAGAACACAGTCCAGGCCTGGGTCACCCAGCTGCTGTCACTGTCACTGAAACTCTGTCTAGCTGCCTGTTCAAATGAGTGTTCTTTCTCAGTTTTAATTTTCGGAAAAGACTTCACGTCCTCATTGCTTCGCCCTACAGTTTTTTTGTTTTTTTTTTTTTAATTTTGTTCTCAAGTCCTTTCCCCATTTTGCTTCTTGTACCTATTGTGAACACCTTCCCCGTCCCCAGAATGTAACGGGCTAGAGGGAAACTTCTCACAAACTTTGTAGAACTTCCTCAGGGGACTCCAAGATTTTAAGTGCTGGTGGCCCAGAGCAGTTGCTGAAGCATGACTCGAGGGATTTGTGTCTTAGGGTGGACAGTCCCCAGAATGAATACACATACACCTACATGCAAACTGTTCTAAAAAACTAATCCGAAAAACACCTGAAAGAGAACTGTATAAACATTAACCAATCATCTTTGTCTGCTGAGGCCAGTCGCTCAGTAACTGTTGGCATAATAATAATCCCGTCTATCTTGGGAAAGGGATGGCAGAGACACTGAAGCACCACGACGTCTCAGGTGCCATGGGCACCTATCCATGCTGCCTCCTCTGTCCCCAGCTTCCCAGCCTCACCTCCCTGCCCACGCTGGCCTTGGCACCCAGGGTAAGATGGGAGTCAAACACAGACCACCCAGGACCAGCCTCAGCTCAGGGCTGGCACCCCTGACAGTCAGCCATGACCCTGACCCCCCAACTCCCTGTTGGAAACACCCCCACCCTGCTCCCTTTGATTAATGAATTCAGATCAGTTGGCTCCTCAAGAGTCACTCCTTTCTCAGTGCTGTAGTTTGTGAGAAGTGACCTGCGTGCCCCCCTTTGGTGCATCTGACATGAGCTAATCCATACATTTGAATGTCATTGTCCTCGAGACACAACGTACACCATTTTGCCCATCTTATTAAAGATGCTTGATGTAATCACCAGTTAGTTTCCTTCTGTTTTCCTGTAGGCTTCTTCATGGGTATTATTTTTTCAAAAACTCTGTATGGCCTCCCTCCCTCCCCAATGCATATTTTGTTTTGCTATGAATTGCTTTGCTTTGGTGACTCATCCTAGCAATGCTTGACTCGCCAACGTCGTTGCCATTGTGAATTTTCTTCATCTCTGTAAATAGTTCATCTGTGCTTCTCCCTAATGACGTTTTATTTTTTCCCCTGTAAGCAACTGAGGTAGAAAAATAAATTGTTTACCACGGACATGCTGTGTGCTGCCGTCTCTTAGCCTTTCAGTGTCCTGTTCTCGCTCCGGGGGAGGTGAACGCACTAAACAACCAGGACCAATGACAGCCTGGCACGGTTTCTAAAAGCATGCCCACTCCCCCGGCTGCCGCCTGTCACCAGCCCTCCCTGCTTCCTCACATCCCCTGCACTTGCCCGGGGTGGCCTGTCCTTGAGCAGAGTGGGAGCATCTGCATGCAGCAGCTGTGCAGTGTCGCCCTGATGCCCCGTTCTCTACCATCACGCCTACCCGCAAGTGAAAACGTCACTGGAACATCTGGAGCCCTCACATCTGTGTGCCGGCTGTGTGGGTGCTCATGCACATGCTCGTACACGTGGGCTGACGTGGTTGTGCACGTGGCTTCCTTTCCTGACTCCCCAGAGCAGTGCAGGTTGGACGAGTCATCTGTATATAATGGAAATGGTGCAGGACATGATGCTAGAAGACCTTGTTTCTAGGTCCCACTTGGCCACTTAGTAGCTCTTTGACCTCGAGCAAGTGACATACCTCTCTAAGCCCTGGGAATAGTAATAGTGCCTAGCTGGTAGGGTTGTTAAGGAGCCTTGGTGGCACAGTGGTTAAGCACTTGGCTGCTAACCAAGAGGTTGGTGGTTAGAGCCCACTCAGCAGTTCCATGGGAGAAAGACTTGGCAATCTGCTCCCATAAA
Source organism: Elephas maximus indicus (assembly GCF_024166365.1). Taxonomy (NCBI): domain Eukaryota; kingdom Metazoa; phylum Chordata; class Mammalia; order Proboscidea; family Elephantidae; genus Elephas; species Elephas maximus. The sequence goes on along the minus strand of NC_064837.1, from coordinate 36,404,978 downwards.
GATTACAGCCTAGAAAGCTCTATGGGGCAGTTCTACTTTGTCACATGGGCTTACTATGAGTTGAAAATCAACTGGCACCTAACAACAACAGTCAGGTTGTTAGAATTAAGTGGGATGATGTGTGTATGCGAAAGTGCCTTGTAAATTGGTTAAATGCTATGAAATTAGAGGTCAGTGAAAAAGAGGAAGACCCTCAACGAGACGGCTTGGCACAGTGGCTGCAACAATGGGCTCCAGCATAACAACAATTGTGAGGATGGCACAGGACCAGGCAGCGTTTCATTCTGTTGTACATAGGGTCGCTATGAGTCAGAACTGACTCAATGACACCTAACAACAACAACATAAAATCAGAAATTATAGAAATGGTGGGGATTGATATTCTTGTTACTTCAGAAGGGAATTCCAGAACAGTTTTTCCTTCCCCAGCACCCTGGTAGAGCTGCTTATTGGTAGATCTGTTTATCTGAGAAAGGAATGATAAAGGATCCACAAGTGAAGCCAGAGAGTTTCTGGGACTTCTTACTCCATCCTTCCTCTTCCATCCCACCTCGTTTACTGATCATAAGGCACAGAGTCAGGTACCAGATACCTGGACGTGAATCAGACTCAGTCTTTCAAGATGCTAATAGTCCACCTGAAGGAGAAAGAACAAATTTTCAGACCCATTGAACATCATGGGACAGGTGCTCAGCTAGAGGGAGGGAAGCTGTCCATGTTATGGAGTGACAAAGGTGGGCTACTTGTCCTGCTTGTGGGGCAGTCAGGAATGGCTTCCTACAGAAGGCAAAGCCAGACTGTGTCTCAAAAAATCAAATAGAATTAGCTAGGTGAAGAAAGGAAGGAAGCATATTCCAGGTAGAGGAGTGACATGTTTAGACACTGAATCGAGTACTTTCAAATTTGGCTGCAAGAAAACACAAAATAATAACAGCCTGAACAAAATAAGAATTTGTTATCTCATAAAAGAAGCCTGGATGTGGCTCCACAGTATTAGGGGGTCTTAATTTCTTCTAGCTTGTTCTACCCTCTCAGCATAAGACTTCTGCCTCATGGTCAAAAAAGGCCACTTCAGCTCCAGCCATCAGGAAGGTAGAAAGGGTGATGATAACACTTCCCTTTAAGAACACTTCTCACAAGTTCTATTTGACATACTGCTTGGATCCCATTTGTCAGAACTTAGTCATGTGGCCAGTTTCAGGTACAAAGGAGCCTCAGAAACGTCTTTTTTTCAGGTAACCTTGTGCCCAGGTAAAAAATGGGTTCTAATACTAAAGAAGGAGAGTAGAACAGATATTAGGGGACAGTTAGCAATCTCTGCTACAAGCCTGAGAAGGGGAGCACTGCAGATCCTAGGAATTCTGAGTCATTGAGTATATGGAGAGCTCGCAGGAGCATCTTAGGGTTGGGGGGGCGGACAAGCTGGTGAGTTCGGCAGGGCCGAGTCACAGTGGGCCTTGTGAGTCTGGTTTGGAGTTTCGATCTGATCCTCAAAGCATAATGATAAGCCCTTAGAGGATTTTAAGTAGAGGAGCAATGTAGTCAGATTTCCAAAGTGAATCTAAACGGGCATATAGAGCTTGGGTCAGTGAGGAAGGATGAGCTCGGAAGAGTGTTTGCTTCTTTCATCACACCCACCTCCTCTCCTTCTTGTCTTACCCTCTCTTGACTCCATTCCTCTCCCCTTGCCTCATGCTAGCTAGTAGCCCTTTGGGGTTTTTCAGCTCTACTGGGAGCAGCAGGGTTAATGCTGCCCTGCCACTAACCTGGGCTAAAGTGTCATCTCTGAGCCTGGGGCACTCGGGCAGCCAGGAGAAGCAGGCCAGCACACCCCGGCCCATTGCTCACTCTACCCTCAAGGACGCTGTGTGTGTATAAACTACAGGTCCTGCAGGGCCCAAGGTGGGAAGACCCTTCCCTGACCAGCTGGGCTTGGATTCTGATTCCAGAAGCGCCAATTTGAGCTCCTGCCTCTTCCAAGATGGAAAACAGGTTTTCTCTCAGGTGCTAATGTTAACCGATTGGTACTGACAAGGATGATCTTGGGGCCAAGTCCCGGCTCAGCAGAACAGAGGGCCGTGGTTGATTAGCTGTGCCTGCCAGGATGCTGGATCAGGGACTTACAGCTGGCACCACGTGTTTTCCCTTCGGGCTCCAGTGTGATGATGGTTCTGTGGTGCTGGGTGATTTTCAGTCACTCTACAAGACAACCATTCTGTGTTTCACGTGGGAGAGTGTGAGGAGAGGTGGCATAACTCAGGGACATCGGTTGTCCCCTCTGGAGGAGAACCCGTGCAGCCAGCCCATCATCAGTCGGGGATGGTGCAAGGTAAGCTCTGGTCATAGCGTCTGTTCCTTGAGGACAAAGGCTTAGTGATTGTCTTGTCCTGAGGGGTATGGCTTAAACATGGAAAGCAAAATGAAGAGAGCCTGAGGGGTATCGCTTGAATGTGGAAAGCAAAATGAAGAGAGCCCAAGTATTTTAGGAGGTTCAAGGAGTTTACCTTAAACAGGCAACTGAGGAAATCAGCCTTGGATGGGAAGGAGCTAAACCAGCTCACTCCCAACATGGCAGTTCTGTCAGTTTATGACAGTTTGCCAAGTGTTCAAAAATGCAACAAAGCTACCTCATTAAAGGCTTCAGGTTCTGTGGGAGTGGTAGCCTAGGCCACCACGAGGAATGACTCCAGGGCCCCTTAGCCCACCCCTCCTCCAGAGAATACCAGTCTACCCAAGGGGCGGTGACCCTTGTGGTCAGGCCCCCCATTTAGGGAAGGTGAGACCTGGGTGTGCAACTCAGGAACCACGTCCGCCTTAGTCTCTCCTGCATCCTGCTTTTTCTGAACTAGTTCTGAGAGAGAAAAGAGCCTCCCCTACCCCGCCTCTGTGGACTTGTCAGGAGGGGCAATTCCAGGGCTGCTGTGGAATCATAGGACCAGTGGCTTAGGACGAACCCTTGTCTGGGTGGAGGTTAAAATTCCAGAACTCCTTCCTCCTGCTTAATTCTCCCCCACCTTTTTTTTCCTGTTTTAATAATTTACTTTCTTTGTTGTTGATGATGAGAATATACACAGCAGAATATATACCCATTCAATAATTTCTACATGTACAATTCAGTGACATTGATTATATTCTTCAAGGTGTGCAACCATTCTCACCCTCCTTTTCTGAATTCTTCCTCTTCTGTTAACTTAAGCTCACTGCCCCCTTAGTTTCCCATCTAATCTTTCGAGTTACTGTCATGAATTTGATCCCTCATAGATAGCGATTTAAAAGAGCACAATGCTCAAGGCAGACATTCTTTACTTATTAACTCCTGCCTAAGTTTTTGAGGAAGGCCTGATGGCATAGTGCCTAAGTGCCTACGGCTGCTAACCAAAAGTTCGAGAGTTCGAATCCACCAGGCACCCCTTGGAAACTCTATCGCACAGTTCTGCTGTGTCCTTTGGGTGGCTATAAGTTGGAATCGACTTGACGGCAATGGTGTTTTTTCCGGGTTTTAAGTTTTTAAGGGGCTCTTTCCTTACCTCTCTGCCGCAGCAATGCCCTTGCTGGGAATCCTGACACTCCTGCTTGGTGGACCCTCTGTCTCTACCAGCACTGTCTGTCCTCATTGCATCTAGTTGCTTCCAGTTGGTTCTAGAATGGAGCCCAACCAGTGACTGATGACTTATTCCTCGCTAGTAGGGAAGCTGATCCCGAATATCAAGGCAGGATGGTTGGCTTCCCAGGTATGTGGACATTAGGCAGACCCATGTGGAGGGGCACCCACAGTTATCTGCTGAAGCCTTATAAATAGAAACACTCCCTTGTAAGGGAAAGTCCCTCCCCACACAGTACCCTTCCCACCCCTCCCCCGCCCTCCGCACATCTGTTCCATCCCACACCTCAGCCCTCTAATCGAACGTCCCTTCAGCCTTGTCTCTGGGGATTACCCCCTCACAGATTGGATCCACAGTCAGATTTTCAATCACAAACCAGCTCTCCCTGTAGCCGGCCCACTTCTGCACCACCTGGCCCCTGCGTACTAGGGGCTTATGCTCTCATTTGCATATTAAAGGCAAGTTTAGTCAGGAAAGCATGTCTGCTGCTCTGCAAAAAGATGGAGAAGTAAAATTCAGCAGCACATCCCACATGCAGACGGGCACAGAGTGACGACAGTTGGCTCTGGACGGGCTGGCCTGTCGTGCGCCTCCCTCGGCGTGGAAACCAGGAGCTGTGTTCCCAGATGAAAGCAGAGTGTGGGGCCTAATAGGCAGTTACTAAATGTTTGCGGAAATGAATTGGAGCAATCTGAATTGACTGGAATTGCAGGTTTCACATTCCATCAGCTTTCTGTGCCTCTTGAAGCTGCTCTGCATAAATAAAGGGGAATATGACTAAATGAGCACTCGGCTCCCCCTGGTAAAGCCACAACGCTGTGCTCTTGGGCTGGAAGTCGGAGAACAGCTCTTGCATCTAGCTTGTGGGGAGAGTAAGGCCATCTCTGAGCCTCAGTCTTCCCATCTGTCAAACGGCGCTATTGACTCTTGCCCTGTTCCCCTTCCTCACAGGTTGTTGAGAGGGGCAGATGAGACCAGGCATGATCTAGATTTGTGTCCAAGGAGAAAGATCCCATACAATGAGCAGGGCACCCAGCCAGCTTCTTCCGGGGCGGCAGGAGGAAGGCTGTGGTGTGGCTTCTGCATCTCATTCTCTGTGGACTGAGAGGCCCAGTGCCCACCAGACCCCAAGTCCCCCAGGGCTGCTGTCCTTCCCCCCGCCCCCGCCACCCCCCATACACACACTTTCTTAGGGACCTGGCACCACCGGGCTCACAAAGGCCCATTAAGTCTGCCAGCAGGAGCTTAATCACTCATCTTCAAGCCCTTCAGTTTTAATTTCCATCAGCAAAAGCAAGTGACAGAGGCTGCAGCTTCAAAAAAAAAAAAAAAAAAAGGCCCCATACATTGCTCATGGAGTGTGAAATTGTAGGCAAAAGCAGTGCCAGGCCCATGGAGCAGCTCATGCCCTCAGAACAAACCAGAAGGCAAAGCTGTGCCTCCCACCCTCCTCCTCGCCAGTCTGAAAAGCTGGAGCAGAGTCCTGCCCAGAGACGTTTTCCTGGAGTCCAGCTCGGTTTGGCTGCCCTGGCTTCAAGAGACCCCAGCCAACAGCATTACCCCATCTGCTCCTTGTTCCTTCACTCGGAGGCGGGAGGGTACATTCTCTGCAGTGATGGAGAACGCTAGCAGGACCTGCCCTGGCGTAGGGATGTATGTAAGCAAGTGAGCCAGGAGTTCCGAACCTGGAGGGCCATTCACCATGTAGCCAGATGTACAGCTGTGTGGTTTGACAGTGTGATCATTGTAGTATGAGTGAGCACAGGGGAGGAAGTTACTGACTCAGCCAGGAGAGCTTTCAGAAAAGGGTGACATCTGAGTTGGGTTTTGAAGTACAAATAGAAGTCCACCAGGCAGACGAGGAGGGAAGGGCATTCCACGTTGAAGGAACAACAGATGTAAAGGCACGAGAGCATCACCTGCCTTTCTTACCAAGCATTCCTGCCTCAGTTGATTCTGTGTCCCCTGTGGGCAGGTGCTGTCCCATTGCCTGGCCCAGGACAGCTGGACAACGGTTTGGCATTGGGAAGCCGGTACCACTTCTTCCCAGACCCAGGGAATCACTGGCAGACACTGTGACCCTGGGAGGTTGACCCCACCATTGCCATAGAAGGCTGGCCCCTGACGTGGGTCTTGGTGGATACTGCTCAGCCAATCCAGTGGGCTCTGGACAGACACTGTGACCCTGGGAGGCTGACCCCACCCTTGCCATAGAAGGCTATTCCCTGACATGGGACTTGGTGGATACTTCTCAGCCGATCCAGTGGGCTCTGGACGCTAGCTGGCCAGGGCTGGCTCCATTTAAGGTGGAAAACCTTACTCAGACACACCTACTCATAGCGGGAGGGGTGACCGCAGCCTGCTGTTCCCCACAGGGGCCTGGCTGCCCGCTCTGAGTCTGAGCCAATGTTCGGCTGGCCCGGGTCTTGCAGGGGCGGGTCTGTGGCCAGCCCTGCAGCTTTCTTAGTGGTGCCTGCTTAGGGCCTCTCCAGGCTTTCTTCATCTGACCTCCAGTACCAGCCTTGACTGTGCTGGGATTCAGGTAAGGCCAGGAGCAGGAAGAGGCACCTTGTCCCTCCAACTCTTGTATCTGTCTGTCTCTCCTCCACCCACCTATCCATTCCTCACGCATTCCAAAAACACCAGCTGCCGTCAAGGCAGTTCTGACTCATGGCAACACCTTGTGTTGGAGAGTAAAACTGCAGTGCACAGGGTTTTCAAGGCTGTGATTTTTCAGAAGCAAATCGCCAGACCTTTCTTCCAAGGTGCCCCTGAGTGGGTTCGAACTGCCAATCCTTCAGTTAGTAGTTGAGTGCTTAACTGTTTGCACCCTTTTGCACTCATCACTTAGTTATTAAGCACCTGCCATGTCACTGGCCCTGCCCTAGATTCTTGGGACAGAGTGGTGAATGACAAAGATGTGCCCCTGCCTTTACACAGTACCCTTGGGGAGCCAAGGAGCAAACATGATTCCCCTTGGATGGAAGGGCCCAGAGAGGCCTCTCTAGTCCATTCACTCCTAGAGGAGCTGGACGATTCCAAGGGCAGCGCAGCAGGGCAGGAGGGCCGTGGAGATTCTCAGCCAAGCCAAAAAGCACCAATCACCAGGGCCCCGGGGACCTGCATCTGCACCCATGGTGACCAAGCCACAGGGCCCTGGCCACCCTAGCCAGGCCATCCCTGTGCCCCTGCATGCCCTCTGCTTCCTGTTGTCATGTGGTCCCACCAAAGTTAGGGCTTGCACTTCAAATAAAACTCCCCCTTATCACTCACAAGCAAATTACAAATGTTATCTTTGAAAGCCCTTTGGATGTGAAATGTTATGTAAATTAATAGGATTTTAGAATAGGAAGGCCCCAAAGGGATTTCTCAGCTCCACGACCGTTATTATATTACCTTGGGCAGTAATAATAAAAGTAGAAATAAAAGTTATTACTCTACTTACTGAGCACTTACCGAGTGGCAGATAACCCAACACCATCATCTCATGGAATCTTCACAGCAGCCCTGTGAGGAGGTATCACTACGTGCCTTTCACAAGGAAGGAAATGAGGCTGAGAGAGAAGTTAAGTAACTTATCTTGGGTCATACAAGTAGTAAGTGTCAGAGGTGAGATTTGAACTTGGGTTTGTGGCTTAAAACCGCCGCCACGTACTGTTTCCTTAAACATTTCTGGGCCTTGACTTCCTTATCTGTTAAATGGACTAGTAATGTCTTTCTTATAGTGTTGTAGTGAGGATTCATTGAGATGGTACATGGAAGCTTCTTGGCCAGGGAAGTGCCCAAATGGCAGCTGGTATTATTATCGTTCAGGCAATGATTATTTTTCTCAGTGTCTAGACCAAGCTCTTTTATAGGTGAGGAAACTAAGGCACAGAGAAGGCTGTTCTCCCATCCACCCTTTCAACTAGGGCTGGCATGCAGTGGTATGATCCAGCAGCTGTTGAAAAATTTTAACTCGTTCCGTCAAGCCCCCCGAGTGCTTTCGTAATAGCCTGGGGTCTCTCCCAAGACTCCTTGACCAGCCCACGGTCCACCAGCAGAAGGGCCAGTGCCCAGTACAGTAGAGGTTGGCCATTCAATATTCAAGACAGCCTCTCAGGAGACAAAAGGGGAGAGAGTTGCCCCATTTTCTAGAGGTGGGAACTTGAGATTCACAGATGTTAGCTTACCCCTGAGCTACTGACAGTGCCAAGGCGGGAACCTGGACTCTTTCAGCACAAAGTCTTGGAGTGCTCAAGGCTTGAGCGTTTCCTTTCCTGGTCCGCGGAGAGGGCACACCATAGAACTGGCGTTTTGAATCTTGCTGCAGCAGAGCTATTGAAAAAGCCTATACAGAACAAAACTGAGGAAGAGGGCAGACATATGCAGAGGCCCGACATATGCAGAGGCCCAAAGAAAGTAGGGTTTGAATGGCTCAGCAAGACACTGTTGGGAGGAAGCAGAATTTTGACTCTTTCTCTGGCGATTAGACATCTGAAGCTGTGAGAGAAGTGTAAAAAGTCATCTGAACAGTGAGCTCTAGAAGGACCAGAAGGTCAGACCAGTGGTTTGTCCTGATGCCCGGTGGTGGGAGGTGGGAGGGCGTCTCAAAGGCAGAAATAGCGATTGTTTTTATAAGAAGTAGTTGAGTTGGGGGTATGGAAAGAGAAACTCTTAAAGTAGCTCGCTGACATCTCCTTAGAAACTATGGTCTGGACTTGCTTAGCTTTGAAGATCTTTGTCTCAGAGAGACAGGCAGGTGTTGGTTCTTTGTGCAATGGGTGTCCCTGGTCTGTCCAGGAACCACAAACTGCTGGCCCAGGGCAGTGAGGGCTGGATTAGGAATGAGCTCCATGTGGCCATTCTTCCTCTTGAAGTCTTGCTGGAGAGAGAATGATGCTGATCAGAGTCCTCCTTGGGCCAGGATCCAATGCCCTTGCCATGTGCCATTCATTCCTGATGTGGATCCCCTGGCCATCCCAGCCCCCACCACCTTGGATGGTTGGGCCAAGGATGAAGAGAAGGGTGGGACTCTCAAGAGCCCTGAAAGGCAAGAATTTGTCCCCTGCCCTCAGCCATTCATTCCTGATGTGGATCCCCTGGCCATCCCAGCCTCTACCACCTTGGATGGTTGGGCCAAGGATGAAGAGAAGGGTGGGACTCTCGAGAGCCCTGAAAGGCAAGGATTTGTCCCCTGCCCTCAGCCTGGTGGTAGATCATCACTGAAAAGACTTTTAAAGACCTGTGTCTTAGTCATCTGTGTCCCGTGCCAAGCTCAGTAATTTTTTAAAATTGATTTGAATTCAATTGAATGGAACTGAAGTGGTAAGACGTCTGGGAGCTGGGTTAAGATCATGGTCGTGGAAATACCTGTCCCCTCTGCTCTTGTCTCCCTGATCTTGGAGAAAAGAATTACGTAGTTAGCATGACCCCTCCTACGTTCCCTGGGGACTGAATCTTCTGATTGCTGCCCCCCACTTCAAGCAGGCCCAGGTCCCTTGAGCTCAGCTATGAGGAGACCCGGAAGCAAACACAGGCAAGGGGCTCCAAGCTAAAGGGGTCTGAGGTACAATCCTCCCCATCTTCTCCCTGGCAGAGTGAGCCATAGCCCCCATTAGCCCAGTGTTCACCATATCTTTCGCCTATTTTCTCTCCTTCCAAGGAGTTGGTTTTTATGCAGCCTGACTCCTGGGGCCCCAGTCCTACAGATGGGGCTTCTTTCCCATCATGGGCCAGCAAATGTCAGCTCCATGAGAGCAGAGACTGTGTGCTTTGGTCACTGCTCTGGTTCCAGTGCCTAGAACAGTGTTTGGCATGTAGGAAGTGCTCAATAAATATTGAAAGGGCAAGGGTCTCAAGTTCTTGAGGGCTTGAATGCAGTACACTGCAGAAGTTCAGGTTCCCATTCAACAAATTTCTACACAGATTGTTCAGTGACATTGGTTACATTCTTCACAATGTGTGAACATTCTCATTGTTTCCATTCTGGTTGCTCCATTTCCATTAATCTAGTTTCCCTGCCCCCTTACATTTTCATCTTCGTTTTAAAGTAATTGTTGACCATTTGATCTCATATAGGTGATTTTTTTAAAGGAGTACAGTACTTAGGGGTGTTACACATTATTTTGTGAGCTAGTCTGTTGTTTAACTACGGGATGACCTCAGGAGTTAATTTCAGTCTGCAGTTTGAAGTGTATCTCAGGGCAGCAGTCTTGGGGAGTCCTCCAGTCTCGACCATCTCTGTGGAGCTTCTAAAGTTCCCATTGTCAAGACTGTACCCCAGACCAATTCTATGAGGATCTCTAGGGTTTGGGCCCAGACATCAGTATTTTTTCAAGCTCCCCAGGGGATTTCAGTGCACAGCCTGGGTGGAGAACCATGCCTGATGAGAGAGGGAAGGCAGGGGGAATTCCTGTGGAATGTCAACTGTGAGCCTGGAGAGGCTGCAGGTGGATGAAAGGGGCCACTCCCAGAGGGATCCTTTCTGCCCGCAGTCTTTCCACAGCCAGCAGCCCCACGTTCTGAGCTGGGGAGACAGGCTGGGTTGACACCAAGGACCACTCTCATGCTGGGGCGCCATTCTTTATAAGGAAAAGGATCAGAAGCTGCAGAGTGCCTCGGGGTGGAGGGGAGTCAGGCCTCACCCACTCCTGGTCCTCAGGGACTTGGTGGCAGCTGGCGCTCTGCTTGGTTCCCAGGGTGCTTTCTTTGTAGTCAGAAGGAACCTGCAGCAAAGTGCACACCGTCCATTCCTGGCCTCCCACCCGGGGTCTACACTTGCCTCTTCTGGGAGTTTTCTTGTTTCCAAAGGTGCTCCCTGACTTCTATTTTCATGCTTCCACAAACCCTTTCATCTGAACAGAGGATCTCTGGCAACAAAACTTTAAAAAAACTCACAAAGGTTTGATGGTGCAGCGTACCGTCCCTTTGTCCCCATTGAAATGTCTAAAGAGCTACATATATTTTTAAAAATTAAGCTGCACAGCAATTGTGTTAAAAATTATCTTGGGCAGTTTTTCTGCCATGCCTCTGCTGTAGGTGATAGCACCCTTCGGGCTCTTGACCCCTAACTCTTCTCCTCTCTTAAGCAACTAGAAGGATCCAAAAGCCAGGCCTGGAAGTTGCTACCCCTTACTCCTCCCAGCAGGCAGGCCTGACCTTTGCATTTGGCCCCTCTGTCTTCCATTCAGGAGGGATATTTGCCAGGTTCCAAATGACGGTCATTTTCCCAGTAGCAGCCCAGGCCGAGGAGTTTCTGGCCTACACTTTATCAGTCCTCCCCTCTGCCAACAGCAGCTCCAGCCCTCTACTCAGTAAGGGAGGTCTCCATGGGCTTGTCTCTATTGGAATTCTCAGGGAATGTCCAGCTTGCTCCTGAAAAGGTGTGCGTAAATATGATACCTGTTTTGAATGCCAGGAACTCAGGGTTTTTTTCAAATGATGTACATCAGCTTCCTTCAGAGGAAAGTTTTACAGTTTGATCATATAAGTGCATCCCTTTGGTTATCAATTTTTCTTCCTCTTTAGGCCCTCTGGTGGCTCAGTGGTTAAGTGCTCAGCTGCTAACCAAAAGGTCAGCAGTTCGAACCCACCAGCCTCTACGTGGGAGAAAGATGTGGCAGTCTGCTTCCATAAAGATTTACAGCCTTAGAAACCCTATGTGGCAGTACTGCCCTGTCCTGTAAGGTTGCTACGAGTCAGAATCCAGTCGATGGCAATGGGTATTTCCTTCCACTCCTAAAATGCGCCATCCAGCTTTTTCTACTGGCATCCCATTGTGGCCTTCTCTTTCTCTGCACAGAAGTCAGAGCTATGTGTTTCCTTTAAAAGAGCCAGCCCTCTCCACCAGGCAGGCATGCTAGGGAGGCGGGGAGGGCCCTGGACCAGCCAGAATGACAGATGGCAGCGTTTCCAAACTCTTTTAGGACGTGTTTCCTACATTGTGGGTGACAATTTCTTCTTTCGGATCTCTATTTTGTAGTGTTTGGATTCAGTAAAGCAACACTTGGGTTGAGCCAAGAGTGTCTGAACCATCTATAGAAACTGCTGGTGGGGGAGGTACAGGGCGTGCTGGGGAAGGGACAGAGAGCCTGTGAAGCAGGCACAATACGGGGAAAACTGTCTTTCCTAATGGGTCATTCAGGTCTGGTAACACACATTACAGAGATTCCCTCCAAATCACAGCCTGGTGGAGCCATAAGGGACCTCAGAATCCTCCCATCCTCTTGTTTTGAGAGAGGCACAGAGGGGCCCCTGACTCATGCAAGGTGACAGAAACAAGAGTGACTGAGCCAGAGCCACCCCCAGCTGTCCATTCCTAGGCCAGCATCTTCTGACCAGGAAGGAAAGGGAGCAAAAGAAGATTCCAATTCTCCGAATTCTCCATAGCAGGCAGGACCAGGGGCAGTACCGTTTCAGTATTTACTACAAACAGAGAAGACCCCCAGAGATTCCTCTGAGTCAGGGGTTCTCTGCCCACACTGCATATCACAATCCCTGGGTGGCACCAATAGTTAAACACGCAACTATTACTGAAAGGTTGGCAGTTCGAATCCACCCAGAGGCACCTTGGAAGAAAAGCCTAGTGATCTACTTCCAAAAGGGCACAGCCATTGAAAACCCTATGGAGCACAGTTCTACTCTGAAACACATGGGGTTGCCATGAGTCAGAACTGACTCAAGGGCAATGGTTTGTTTGGATCTTGAAGATACAGGGACCTGGGCCCCACCTGATTTGGTTGGTCAGCGCTGGGGCCAGGGCAGGGGTAGGTTGCTCTGACTTGAATCAGTGGAGTGAATCTCAAAGGGACTGATCCCAAGAATGAGATTCACCAACGTATTTCAGGAGGACCTTTCTTTCCTCAAGTTAGTCGAGCTACAGATTGTGCTGACATGTACCACGATTTTATTTCTTTAAAATGTGAATGAATGCCTTTAGACCCGAGGTCCTCCAGCCTGGCTGCTCATTGGGATCACTTGAGGTGCTTTTTAAAGGTCCCAACTCACAGGCTGCACTCCAGACCAAATAAATCAGAATGCCTGGGAGTGGGATCCAGACATCAGCATTTTTTAAACCTCTCGGGGTAATTCCAGTGAGCAACCAGGGTAAAGAACCAGTGTGTTAGAACCAGAGCAGGGTCCCCCCACTTGCCATAGCTCTGGTACATTCCACTGGATTATTCGTGCTCCCGGCCTGACTCCTATGGGCATTTGAGTTTACCATCCCTGGGGTGGAGGATCTTGGGAATGGAGAGGCTGCTAGGCCTGTGGGCACATCTTCCAGCTGCAGTTTACCCAGAGCAGGGACTCCCAGCCCTGGCTCTCAGCTGCTGCACCAGGGCATCCGACCACCATCAGCTGATGCTCCTTGACAATCTTCAGTGCGGCTAGATCCTAAGTGGACATGTGACTGAGTCCCTGCCCTAGAATTTGGTATCTAGCAAGACAAAAAAAATGTGTACATACAAACAACTGTGCTGAGATAAGGCAGAAAGGAGCTGGTATATGCCACCAAAGCAGTAGCAACTAGGTGTGGTATCACATAATTCACAAAAACACCATTCACTCCTAATTAGCAATAGAGTATCACAGTTCCAGAAAGCTCAGAGACCTGTCTCGTCACTGTCAGTGGGATGGTAACAGCTTTCACTGGGACCAATTACTAACCCTGTGTTTGTATTAGCACCAGCCTCAGAAGCAGGGAACTTCCTGTAATGGAGGGACTTAGGTTTCTCCTCCTCTTACAACAAGAAGACCAGCTCATGCAGGGCCAGCGACGAAGGGACTTTGGAGATCATCTGGCCTAATCTCCTTGAAGTAGAGACGGGTTACTCAGGGCCCAGAGAAGTGAAGCGCCATGTCTGGGTCACACAGTGAGGCAAGGGTCACCCAGGGCCAAACCATGCTTTAATGCCAAGTCCTGTGATCCTTCTGTTTTCCAGCTCAAAGGGCAGAGGAGCCTCAGACTACTGAGAACAGGTGTTTGGATCTGACCCCACTAAATTCGCATGCCTGGAATTCCACTGCTAGTGCTTCATTCTTTTGTACCCAGGCACCCTCTTTTTAAATGTAAGGTTCCCTAACAGGAGGAACATATACCTTCCTGATGGCTGAGTTCCTAAGACCCAACCCATAGCTGGGGGACCCACTGAGATTTTATCAGCAAACCTTGTTGTCTCCTTTCTGCCAGATTTACTGCAAACATCTGGAGGTAGTAGGCCACCAGGGCCGTGCTGGCCCACTTGGTCCAGTCGTTGTTAGAGCAGAGCACGTGTTCTGATTTTGAGCTATATCAATTTACCACCTCTAAACGGATATCATGAAGTTGGGACATTATGAAGGATTATGGATCACTGTTACCCGTAAGGAATTCAGGCCACCAGTGTGCTTATAGCTGTCAGACCATGTGGCCCATCATGGAGGAAGCAGGGCACCCACTCGTAGGGAGATTCCTGCCCTGAAGGCAAAGCTGGTGGCCGGACAGAGCCTTCACAGGCCTCCACATGACCGCTAACACACATTTACTCACTGCCTGGTATTCCTCTGAGCACTTTGCATATATTCATCCAGTATTAGTGTAGTCATCCCTTTACAGATGTGGACATCAAGGCACAGAGAGGTTAAGCAGTTTGTTCAGAGTCACACAGCTAGTAAGTAGCTGAGGCAGGATTTGAGCCCAAACAGGCTCCAGAGTTTGTGTGCTTAGCTACTGTGTTAAACTGCCTCACAAGGAGGAGCCTGGTTGCCTCCTCCGAGTGTTGGCCAGACAGCTGTGCTTAGGAGGGACATTCCCGGCAACAGAGGGTGGATGGTCATCTCCCTCACCAGGAGGTGGGTGCTGGAGTGGCTGCAGGCGCTCGTGGTCCAGGGAGTTGGGCCTCAGCCCCACAAGAAGCTCTGCCAGGCCTTCTGCCTAATTCCCTGCATTCTCTCCTCATACCTCCTGCCGGGGCAGTTGTGTTCTCACCCTGGCAGCCCAGATCCCAGATGCTGGGAAGCCTGCCACAGGGGCCCCCAACCTCCCCTGGGTCTGGGGATAAGTGCTGAAAACAGGACCACAGGATGAAACTGCAAGGCTTCTCCCTGCCCACCCCAGCCCTTCCAGGCCCAGCCCTGGGAGGGGTGGTTGCCACCAGCATCTTGAGTGCTGGGCCTCCTGACCTCAGGCCCCTCCTTCCATCCTGGTGAAGGGTCTGTCTGGAAACAGGACAGCTTTAAGCCACAGCCAGGATTCTTTGGCCTCTGACAACCTCCAGCTGGGGCAACCCTACCTACACCCCTCTCCTAGATCCCACAAACCCAGCCACCAAGAAAAGGCCCTGGCCCTGGGAAGCCAAGCCTCAGGGCCTCTCTGCCAGATCACAAGAAGAACATACTTGGGTGACCAGTGAGGCTGGAAGGCCTAGCAGGACAGAAGGGGGTGGCAGGGAGCTGGGGAGGACCAGGAGGAGATCAGGGTCAGGATCAGGGATCAGGAATTGCTGGATCAGGAGTCAGGGTAGTGCAGCACTGTCCCCTCCCCCCAGATGTCCAAGTGCTCTGGAGACACCCGGTAGGTAGGTGGGGTCATTGGGGCCAGTGGCCCTGATGTCTCCGAGGAGGGGGCACAGATGGCAGTTTGGGGGGACCTCTGCTGTGAGGGCCGATGGCTTGATCCCCTTTGTAAGGTGCAGATGGGTGAGCCTTGTCCTCCTGGTCCCCTCCCCTCATACTCATCACTCCGCTTAGGCTTACCCTCCGCTGTAATGGATGAGATTAAATTCCAGCCCTTGGCAGCATCTGATGCCCAGTCTCCAGCAGAAGCCTTTATCTGAGATGAAGGATAATGGATTTCCCTTCTTGGATAAGGTGTTTTTTTTGTTTTTTTTTTTTTCTTCCTTCCTGTTTTTTTCAGACTTTTTGTCCAGAAATTAGACCTTTTGTTAACGAGCTTTTTTATTTGACTAAATCCCCCTCCCCCAGTTCTATCACCCTCTCCCCCATCACCACCACCTTTCCATGCTTCCGAGGAGGCCTGTTTTAAGTACCTGGTAAGAGAGTGCACCCGTTGCTGTCGAGTCAATTCCGACTCACAGCAAACCTATAGGTCAGAGTAGAACTGCCTCATAGGGTTTCCTAGGCTGTAAATCTTCACAGAAGCAGACTGCCACATCTTTCTCCCATGGAGCGGCTGATGGGTTCAAACCTCAGACCTTTCAGTTAGCAGCTGAGCACTTTAACCACTGCTCTCAACCGTCTCAAAAACAGTTGCAGCAGTACTTCCACAGGGAATTGCCAGAAATTCAAGCCAGATTCAGGAGAGGACGTGCAATGAGGGTTATCATTGTTGATGTCAGATGGATCTTGGCTGAAAGAGAACACCACAAAGATGTATATCTATGTTTTATTGACTATGTAAAGGCATCCGACTGTGTGGATCATAACAAATTATGAATAACATTGAAAAGAATGGAAATTCCAGAACACTTAATTGTGCTCATGAGGAACTCGTACATAGACCCAGAGGTGGTCATTAGAAGAGAATAAGGGGATATTGCGTGGTTTAAAATCAGGGAAGGTGTGCGTTAGGGTTGTAACCTTTCACCATACTTATTCAATCTGTATGCTGAGCAAATAATCTCAGAAGCTGGACTATATGAAGAAGAATGGGGCATCAGGATTGAAGGAAAACTCATTGACAACCTGCAGTAGGCAGATGACACAACCTTGCTTGCTGAAAAGGAAGAGGACTCGAAGCACTTACTGATGAAGATCAAAGACCGCAGCCTTCAGTACGGATTACACCTCAGCATAAAGAAGACAAAAATCCTCACAACTGGACTGATAAGCAACATCATGGAAAAGACTGAAGTCAAGGATTTCATTTTACTTGGATCCACAATCAAGGCCCATGGAAGCAGCAGTCAAGAAATCATATGACACCCCAGACATCCTTTTAATTCAATACTGAAGTCACTCTTGAGGTTCACCTTTCAGCCAAGATTAGACAGGCGCATAAAACAAACAGTAATACACATAGCTGAACTACATATACAAGACTAAGTGGACGCACCAGCCCAGGGGCAAGGACAAGAAGGTAGGAGGGGACAGGAAAACTGGATGAATGGAAACGGGGAACCCAAGGTTGAGAAGGAGAAAGTGTTGACAGGTCGCAGAGTTGGCAACCAATGTCACAAAACAATATGTGCCTAAATTGTTTAATGAGAAACTAATTTGTTCTGTAAACTTCCGTCTAAAGCACAATAAAAAAAAAAAATTACATATGGTATTGGGCAAACCTGCTGCAAAAGACCTCTTTAAAGTGTTAAAAAGCAAAAATGTCACTTTGAGGACTAAGGTGCACCTGATCCAAGCCATAAATAGTATTTTCAGTTGCCTTGTATGCACGTGAAAGCTGGACAGTGAGGAAAACTGAAGAATTGATGCCCTTGAATTAAGTCTTGGTGAAGAATATTGAATACACCATGGACTGCCAGAAGAACAAACAAGTCCGTGTTGGAAAATGTACAGCCAGAATGCTCCTTAGAAGGGAAGCGGCGAGACTTCGTCTCATGTACTTTGGGTATGTTATCAGGAGGGACCAGTCCCTGGAGAAGGACATCATGCTTGGTAAAGGAGAGGGTCAGCAAAAAAGAGAAAGACCCTCAACGAGGTAGATTGACACAGTGGCTACAACAGTGGGCTCAAACATAGCAATGATTGTGAGGACGGCACAGGACTGGGCAGTGTTTTGTTCTGTTGTATGTAGGATTTTTGTTCCTTTGTGCATAGGGTCGTTATGAGTGGGAACCAACTAGGCAGCACCTAACAACAACAGGAGAGTACAAAAGAATAATTTGGCCTTCCCTCTTCCCCTACCCCGCCTTCCTCCTCCCTCAAATATCTCCTGAGCTTTGTGCCTGGAGGGGGAAGGCCAGGTGTGCTGAGGGTTGGGACAGTGAGAAATAACTGTACTTCTTCCTTATTTTCTTTAGCCGGTTCAGCCAGCACCCACATCTTCAGAAACCTAGAACCTGCCTGGAAGAAACGGGGCGAGGACTTGGTGGTGGGGTCCCTTCTTTTGGTCTACCTCAGGACTCACTGCTGCTCCCTGGGGGAAGGGAGTGGCTTCATGGGAGCGGGAAGATAAAGTCCCACAGCCAGGGACAACCTGTACATTGATTTCACCTGGATCTTTTTTTCCCCCTTCAACAGCCCTATTACCATATTTAAATGCAAGTATGTCTCTTTTCATTGGCATTTTAAGTAGCTTAGCCTGACCTTTTTAGAGTAGCTTATTCCCTTTTGAACTTCTTTCCCCTAGTAGTTGGTGTAGCTAGGACAATAGTCTTATAGTTTAGTGGGCTTCTAGTTTGCTCTGTTTGGGGCTTGGGGATCTCTCTGCATCTGTCTCTCTGTCTCTGTTTCTCCTTTCTTTCCTCCTCTGCACCTTGCCCTTGATGCTTCATGTCCTCCTCCCACTTGTAGAAATTCCTTATTTGAAAGGCTCAATGGCTGAAGTTGGGCAGCTCTGTTGGGGGCTGTTTCTTGAGTTCGCAGCTGGCTCTGGCACATCGTTTAAAACAACAGTCACTGGAAATAGGTCTTGGGGTCAGTCCTCCAAGTGTCTGCCTGGACAGCAGAGGGTGCTTGTCTCTCTATGCAGGGGTGTCTGTGTGTGCACATCCATGCTAGTGGCCAAGAAAAGTGAGGAAGGGACAACCCATCTTTTCTTCCACCTGAATGCCCTGCAGCCTCATTAGCCTTCTTTGTTCTCCTGACTGTCCCGTTGCTTGCTGCCTGGTGTTTTCTTAGACAGCACAACCTTGATCTAGAAGACCCTCCCTCCAGAGCTGGCTTCATCTGGGCTGTGGGGCTCAGGTAGAAGAACTAAATCTAAATCCCATAATTGTGCCTCGGGAGAGAGAACAAAGCCACAGGGCTCACCCCACATAAATCCCCCCCTAGCCCCGCAGCCCCTCCCAATAGCTGACTTCATGTGTACGTGTTGACCCAGGACCCCCAAAATGCTTCAATCTTAGGCTTGGGGCCCTTAACATGAAGTTTTGACAAAGCCTGGAGTTCAAATGGCCAAGCAAACCTCCAGGGTCTTTGGAGAACAGCTGGAGTTGAGCACCTCTTGGCCAGGGTACCCGTCCTTGTCATGAAGCCATCTCATGTCTTTTTGCCTGTCGCTCAGGCCTGATCACTCAGCCGGGACCCCTGCAGGATGCAGCAGGCCAGCCCAGCCTTGGACAACACCTGGGGAATCCTCATATGTCAGCGCAGGGTCAGCAAGGAGCTGGGCCCCAGTTCTCGAGAGAAGGCTCCTCCTGGCAATCTTAAATTGCTTTTGTGTGCCTTCTAGACCCAGTTTCTAGGGGTGACGAGGGAGTTGGAATCCAGCATGCCTAAGGATGCTGTGCCTTCCGGAAGCCTGAGAGCCACTGATGTGTGTCCCTCCTCAAAGCTGGCTTGTGAAACTCCCTTCCCGCTCTTGTCTTTTGTGTGGAGGGATGGCGGGTGTAGGGGGTCCTGGCAGACAGGTCTGGCCTGGTCCTTTGGAGGATGGCACCTTGATGCCAGCTCTTCTCTCTCTCACCAGGCTTCCCAGCAGCAGCTTATGGACCAGTGGCGGCAGCAGCAGTGGCAGCGGCAAGAGGATCAGGTAGGAAGGTGTACGGGCCAGGCGGCTCCCAGGCATGCCCCAGTGTGCAGGGGAAGGTAAAGGCCCTGTCGGATCTGTGTGGCTGCGTCTGTCCAGCACTACTCTCACCACAGCCCGGGGCACCTAGGGCAGTGCCTAGCGGGGTCAGCGTGGGGCTGCAAACCAAAGGCAGAGAGATGATCTCTCATTTAAAAAAGAAAACGGAATTTCCTTTTGACTCAGGACCTTCCCTTCACTGGATATCCAGCTTCGGGACACTTGGGGTCCTTTCTCTCCTTGGCTTGTTCTGGTTCATAAGGCCCCCTTCCATGGGCCTGACCCAGCCAGATTGGTTCGAGGTGGTGAGAGGGAAGCCCAAAGCCCATCCCACAGGCCCGGGGCCTTGGAGCAGCCAGCCCCCTCAGGCCCTCTCTGCCAGGTGGCTGAGTTGATCTGGCCAAACCCTTGACCTCAGCGAATGAGCTACTGTCCCCCAAGCCCCTGTCACACCCCAGGATTCTCTGAACAGAAACCAGTGAGCTCCTGGCCTCCAGCTGCCAAGGGAATTGAGGCTTTCTCTCCCAGGCAGCTGCCCAGTCCTTCAGTCTCCACATCCAAACTCGTTGTCGGAGTTGTGGAACCTCTCAAGGGCACTGTGAGGTCTGACTGAGCTGGGACACACCCAGGATGCAGGCTCAAGGGAGGCCTTTGGTCCCTCTCCCCCCAATACCCTCTGCCTTCCCAGGCAAACAGGGCTTCTGCTGAGGCTGGGCTCCCTCCCCACTCTGGCCTCCCCTCCTCCGGAAACTGAGTGGCGATGGTCTGCAGCTCTCCCCACACCCTGTGGTCAGGGCACTAGAGCACCCAGGGAAGAGCTTAGTGTGATGAGCTGGGGTTGGGGGAGCTGCTGGTGAGGTACCAGGAAATGGGGCATAAAAAGCCCGGAGGGCAAATGCCAAAAACCCAGACCCACAGTGATGAGAAACTGGCACAGCAAGGCCCATTAGAAAACATCAGTAAAAATCCGTTCCATGCAAACTGGCACTGCCTTGGAGCTACAAAGGATCCACCTCCCTGAATCGGCCATTGGGTTTTATTTGGAGGGGGTCAGGGAATTCTCAGTGGGCTGCTGAGGGGCAGCTTGCCAGAGAGCTGAGGGGGCAGCCTGGCAGGAGGGTCCAGTTAGCTGGGGGCCCATTCTTGGCTTCCCTCCAGTCTCCAAGGCCCCACCTGCCCTCTGGCCAGGGCCCCTTGGAACTCCAAGGTCCTGGGGTGGGGGAGGGGCACCGCTGCCTTGTGTTTCCCTGTTCCGTTGAGTTTTTTTAACTTGAGTGCTTTTTTGGAATCCTTATCAATGAGCCTTGGTCCTGTGCCTGGTGGGGGGAAGGATAAAAAGAAAAATCTTGAGATTTGCTGAGTGTTGTTGGTTGTTTTCTCCGTCCAGTTTCTTTCTTTTTATAACTTGAATTATGAAACTAAACTTTAACCCGAAATTAACCCTGCCTCTCTCCCCATCCCTGGTTCTCCCTGACGTCATGGCAAGTTTAAAGGGCAGCATGGGGTTCTTCGCGAGTCTCAGAGCAGTCTCCCCACCTTCAGTACCAGTACCCCCTCCTGCCACCCCTGACCCCTTCCAGACCCCAGAGACAGGTGGGAGTCCCCCCCTTTCTAACTCCTAACTGCCAAAGGTCAGACCCATTTTCAACCACACATTTTTTTTTTTTCAGGATCAGTGGTGTTTTATTTGTAGCCATTTCCATCCAGGGCAAAGCCTCCCTCAGGCCATTTTAGGTCAGCCATGCTCATCGCTGCACTGTTAGTGAATTGTATTCAGGAGCGTTCCCCAGACCACCTGCCCACACCAGCCTGGTTAGTGCGAGGGGCGAATCCTCAACTCCGACATGCCCACCCCCAGGGTGCAGGCTCAGGAAGGAAACAGTCCTGCAGCTACAGGGCTGCCTCGGGGTGAGGGCTCCGGCTCGGTCTCAGGGCAGTGACAAGACCATGACCCCCAAAGTCACAATACTGCGGGGCTGGAAAATACTTGCCTCGTATAAACAGGGTACCCCGGCCCCCACGGTTCCCTGCCTTTGGACCTTGACAGGGTTACCAGGTTGGGGAAGGAGGACCCTTGCCTTTCTTTTAACCCATTTTGGCCTGTAGGGTCTATCCCCTCCCTCTAGAAAACGATGTGGACTCCTGAGCCTGGCAGGCTGGCCAATTCTTGACCTGTGTAGTAGCCCTTCTGTGGCAAGAGCTCTTTGATGTGTATGTGAGAGGGGCCACCCAGGCACATTTGGATTTGTGCATCAGCTCAGCTGCCCTTGCAGCCCATGAAGGATCAGAGGGCTGGCTTCCCAGTTCCACCGTTACCAACTCCTGCCACCCTGCCCCACCCACCCCAGCTCCCCTATAGGGGATAAGGATGCCCTCCAGCAGCCTCGCTGGAGGCCGATGGGAGCTCAGTTGCATTCCCACAGGGAGACGCATGGTGCAAGGAGTCAGCAGAGTGCCTCCCTTAGGCTTGGTACCGTGATAAACCCAGTAGGTGATTCCAAAAAGTAAGAGATGCAGGGTGGCCTCTGCCCCCTGGGGGCTCTCAGGCTTGGTTTAGGGTTCACAGCCTATGGAAGGCCATTTTTTCGTCTTTCATTTTTGTCTGGCTCCACTTGTTTTACTTTCCTTCCATTATTACTTATTGGGAGCACTTCCTGAGGTAGGAAGCACCTGCTGAGGGCAGGAGTGGGAAGCAGCTTCGGTTTTGCTCAGGTTGGCAACGTGTATGCGTCAGGGCTCTGGTGTCAGGGTAGGGGGTCCAGGGGAGCCTTGAGCTCTGCACCTACCTCAGCCAACTCCTCCAGGCCAGCCTGCCTACTCTTTCCTAATTCACCCATGACCTGAGGTGAGCAGGGCTCAGGTGACCCCACCAGGGGAGGTCCCTGCCGACTCCTAGATAACTTCACTATCAGTGGTCACTTTTCGTTTACCTTCACCTTGGTAGTTTGAAATGCCATCTTTTCTTGTGCTCAGTCTAGAAGTTTGTTTATTTTGATCGTATTCATTCAGCTCCAGTAGCGCCATCACGTCTCACCCAAACCTAACTCCAGTTTGGCAAATGCCTCCCCCTACATCCCCCCCGAGGTGAGGGAAGTGGTTTGAATTTGCAGGCTATTTGATTTCTGGGTGACATTCTGGGTGGGTCGGTGTAGCAATCTTAGAGCTTTGGAGCCCCCTGCCACCCCCTAGCCCCATCTCCAGCCCTAGCCAGGACCCCTTACTGTACTTTATACTTGCCAGCTTTATTCCTGTATAGTAACGTGAGCTCCCTGATGGTGGCGGTGAGTGTGAGCAGTTATGTTTCTGTTGTCTTTTCTCTTGCTTGGTTGGGGCTGCGGTGAGAGTGTCTCTGAGGCATACTTTCCCGCCTCTCTTACACTAGGATCTGCACACCTCCTCTCAAACACTCTTCTGAGCACGCTCAGCGGGAAGGTTTGTCCACACCTATTAATCCTCTCTCAGTGTCCAGCTTCCTGTTAGTACCAGCTGGTTTGCATGTTTTTGCTTGTTCAGATGAAACAGTTCAAGAAACAAACTCATATCCAACTCTCGAGAAATGTCTTTTTGTACACTTTCGTTTTCGATTTTTTTTTTATTATTATTATTAGTTACAACTCCAAAACACCTGTTGTCCAGTAAAACATTTCACACCTCCCTGCCTGTTCTTAGATTGTATGTATCTGTGGGACTGAACTAAATGCATGCACGTAGTAGATGTACCGGTAGCTGTAGCTGTAGTTGTAGAACATGCATTGTTGAGTTGATATTACAGGGGCTCCGATGGCTCGGCACGGCTGTCTGGAGGATAGCATGGGGGGGGCAGGAAGAGAAGGGACTCCATGTTTTCAATGTTGCCAAGGGGCTTGGATCCATGTTCTCGCCATCAGTCACCACCACCTCCTCTCACACTCCCTGCTCCCCCAGTCCAGAACTGGGTCACCACCCTCAGCCGTAGCCTCACCAACTGAGATCTCTGTCGATAGCACCCAACATGAAAGAGAATGGAACCGGGGTTGAAAGGAGTCTTAGAGTTCTTCCTTGTTCTTATCTTCCTCATATTGTTCTTGAACAGAGCAGATCTTTCCTTATTTCTTAAGACCTAGCAGCATGGCTCCTCCAAGCCCCTCTCCTCCTTGAGTCCTTTGTCAGCTCACAGGTCCAGGTAGCATCCCTGCCTATACAGTCCGCTCCTTGGGGTGGAGGGGGGTATGAGACATAGTGTGAGACTGAGATCCTAAGGTCTTCAGTCTGTAGACAGGGAATGTATTTAGTCCTAGTGAATGCTGACATTTGTTCCTATGGCTGGTGAAAGAAAAGGAGAAGCTTTTAGAAGAGCTCTCCAAGGGTGTGGGGTGAGCAGGTGAGCATGGTGACATTCCTGGTCTGGAGATTACTGGCACTGCTTCTTGGGGAAGGGAGAGGGAGAGAAGTGGGGTCTAGAGCATCCACAGAGGAGGTCACAGCTTCCCTCCATCTCTCCAGGAAGGCCGGCTTCTGAGGGCAGGGGAGGAGTGGTCCCACAGCCTCTGTCCTCAGCTCAGAGGCATGTGTGGTCAGTCATTCATCTTTGGACAGACTGCCTTCCCGACATTCATGGCAATAAGCTATAAGGGAGTGCCAGAGGCTGCTTAGAGCTTTTGGAGATGTCTCTAATCTTTAAAGGTTGATGTCAGGTGGGATGGTATCACCTCCTCAACCTGCTCTTTAAGTAGTCAGGTGGTTGGTTGTTCTCTGACCCAACATGGCAGGCAGGCCCTTTGAGCTGCTGGAGAAGACCAGGGTGATCTGAACCTTCAGGGTGTAGGTTACTTATCATGAGAGGCAGAGCCCAGGAAAAAGTCACAGAGTCCATAAAGGCCCCAGTGAGTGCGTAGTGATGGAACGAAATGGTAGCTCAACTGAGAGAAGCTTCGGTGCTGCAGAAGCCCATGGCACCATGAGGAAACACCCAAAGTGAATCTCAGCAGAGTTCAGTCTGCCATGACAGAATGAGGGCACCTCTGGAGGAGCCCTACCTCCCTGGCTTGGGCCTCTGGGGCAGGGGGCGGGGGAGTGGCTGAGGGAAATGGCTGGAACTGTCAGGCTTCAGGCTCGCATACTGACTGTAGGCTGGGGGAGGGAGGGGGGAAAGAAGGCAGAGAGCACAGGAAATCACATCCCTCTGGCCTATATCCTGGGTCTGGCTCTGCTAGGAAAATGAATTCCTAAGGACGCCAGTTCCCATAGGTGCAACGAGCAAAAGTAAAATTCAAATCCGGCAAGAGGATAAATCGTTTCACTTGAGCCAGAAGAGAAAATGTTTGGGGAGGAGACTAGCAGCCTGCCCTCTCTGCTCCACTTCAAGGTACTTTCCACGGCCATATTGCCAGCCTCGCCTCCAGGGTCCTCTGTTAGGGGCTGTGTTAGGAGGGTGGAAGGTGGAGGGGTCTTGGGCTGTTTGGGTCAGTTGTAGCATAACCTTTAGGGTTCCCACATGGTCCTTTCAACAATCATTTATGGAGGGTTTGTTTTGTACCAGGCACCAAGGAATATAAGAGCAGATCACACTTGTGGCCTTCAGTGGCCTGAGAATCTATTTTCACCCCTGAATGCCCCTATTTCCCACAATGCATTGCTTTCAGGCCTGAAAATGACCTCTGTCAGCTTCGCTCAAAAAGGAAGATGGATCAGTGTGCTGGCTTTTGTTTCTGAAGATGGCTTTCCTGGACCTCTACCAGCAGGATCCATCGTCCAGAGTGGGGAGGGCTGCAGCACAGCCATCTCTACTCACCCCCTTCCCCCTGCCAGCCTCCCATGGGCCAGCAGCAAGCATCCTGTGGGGCTGTGACCCAAAGCTTGAGTCATCTGTGGGCACAATCATG
Organism: Elephas maximus indicus; assembly: GCF_024166365.1. Lineage (NCBI taxonomy): Eukaryota > Metazoa > Chordata > Mammalia > Proboscidea > Elephantidae > Elephas > Elephas maximus. The sequence goes on along the minus strand of NC_064837.1, from coordinate 36,379,851 downwards.
GGAACACCCTCTAGCTGGGTTTACAGCACATCTGTAGTCATAGTCTAAAGTCAGCACAGTAGCCCAGAGTGTGAGCAAATCTGGGACCCGTTAAAACCAGCTGCTGCAACCAGCCAGACTTACCAGAAGGACCTTCCATGAGCACACATCCCTCAGTCCACTGCCTTGTGTTCTGGACATGGACACCCTGTTTTCCAGTTTGTCGTTAAGTTTTTCACTTCTGGGAGAGCCAGGATTTTTACCACAAAGAGCCTTGCATGAATTTCAGTCACCCTGGTAAATTTATAATAATGCACAGAGCTGCCTGCCGCTGACCTCAGCTTCATTCATTTTCCAAGGGCTTTTGGACCAACCCTGTTGAGAATAAAACACATCAGCTCTAATCAATAATTTTGTAATAGAAATACTGTGTACTTGATAAATCAACTCTAGTACAATTAGTGACTAGCTGTGAAGCCCAGATTTAAGTAGAAGTTAATCCTAAAGCAAATGCAGTGGGGAAGTGTTAATGGGCTTTTAAATCAGTGAAATTCTCTGCAGCGGGTGACACATCCCAGCCTGCCCCTGGCTCCAGAGCCCAGGCTCAGCCGTCTGGAGTAGGAGCGGAAAGTCTGGGGGTGCCCTGGGTCGTTCTGTAAGAGCAGGTGGACCACAAGAGAGGAGAACAGAGAGACCCCCATTGTACACTGGGCTGGGTGGGGACACTGTGGGGCCTGGGAAACCCCCCAACACTTGTGAGCCCACATGTGGCTGAAAATCATCAAAAGAGCATGTGCCAGGGCACCATGGCTCATTATATTTCTGCAGAGCTTTGACATTTCAAACACTGTCATATATATTATTGGCTACCCCATGCCATGAGGCTGGCAGGCAGGAAGGCAGAAGTTTTTGGCCTGATTTGACATGTTTGATTTTTGTTTTGTTTTTAAATGGGAGAACTGGGCTGCAGAATGGTTACATGACTTATCCACAGTCACCCAGCTGGTTACCTGGGGAGCAGGGCTTTGGTCAAGTGTGAAGAGCCCTGGACTTGAACCCAGGTTCGGCCTCCTCGCTTAGCCCTATGGGAGAGCCCAGTTTGCTTGTGAAGGAATCCCCTGCCTCCTGGACACCCAGCACAAGCAGGAAGGAAGATGTGTTGAGAGAAACCAAGCAGCCCCAGGATCTGGCTCTGTGTTGGCCAAGGACTCAGGCTCTGGTGGAGACCTCACACTCATTCAGATGCAGAGTTCAGGGCTGGGCTCAGGACACATCTGCCACAGTTTAATTCAGCAGATATTTATTAAGTGTCTAACCAGGTTATTATTATTATTAATGGTGTCAGGCAGTACCCTAGGCCTTTGAATCAGGAGCTTTTGACTCTATCAGAAAACCCAGCTCCAAGCATCGCTTAATATTATAGGGGATTTATTGCCTCACATACTAGAGACTCCATAGAAGACTAGGCTTCGTGTCTGGTCTGTTCAGGCTCTTTTTCTATGGTTCTCTTAGGTCTGCCCTCCTCATTTCAATGTTTTATTTATGTTGGTTTTCTTCATGGAGGCAAAAAATGGCTACAACAGCTTCCAGCCTCATAACACCTTGTCTAGAAGAAGAGTGGGTCATAGAATCAAGAATTCTAGCTAAAGTCCAGAGCTTTGTGCTGCTTGGCTAAGGCCTGGTTACAAGAACCAGCCACTGAGGGTGGGAGACTGTCCCCCCTCTAAGTGCAATGGATTTACATGGTGGGGTAAAGATGTATTCCCACAGGAAAACCTGGCTGCTGATAAGAGGGGAGAGGGGACATGATGCTAGGTGATAAACTAGTAAATGTCCATGCCCACTGCAGCCCAGAAGGCCATAGATGAATACCAAGTATAATCCATGTCCTTGACCTCCCAGCCTTGTGTGGAGACTAACAGGTAACTACAGTATGAGGTGACAAGCACAATAACAGAAGCCTGTCGATGTACAGAAGTAGCACAGAGGAGGGACGGATTAGCTTTGGGAAGTCAGGGAATGTTTTACAGAGGAGTGAATATCTCAACTTTTAAAGGACAAGTAGGAGCTTCCCAGGGGGTCCGGGAAACAACATGCACAAAGCCACCGAATCACAGAACAGTAAATTTGAAGTCCTGCCAACAGTTCACTCTGGCTGGAGAATAAAATGTGACGGGAGAGCAGCAGCAGAGGAAGCTGGAGTGCTGGGCAGAGCCGAGCATGGGGCCTTGGGTGCCATGCTAAGGACCATGGATTCACATGGGCACTGGGAGCCTTTGAAAGGCCTGAAACCAGGAACTGACATCAGATTTGTATATAAGACAGGCCTTGACTCTAGTGTCAAGAGTGGGTTAGAGAGGAGGGGCTGGAAGCAGGGGGTCAAGTTATGAATAATTCATGTACATTGTACATACTCAATAAATGTAAATACGTAGCTGCCCAGTGAGGGATGCTGTGAGCCTTTCACTCTTACCTCCCTCCATTCCCCTCCAACCCCCGCAAAAAAAGAAAAAACTCCGACTCATGGTGACCCCATGTGTGTCAGAATAGAACTGTACTCCACAGGGTTTTCGGTGGCAGATTTTTTAGAAGTAGATTACCAGGCTTTTCTTCCAAGGCACCTCTGGGTGAACTCAAACCACCAACCTTTCTGTTAGCAGCCAAGCACATTAACTTTGCACCACCCAGGGACTCCTCACTTTTACCCATTAGCTCAGTAACTCTGGGCTCAGCATCATGCTGAGGGCCGGGTTGAGATGCCAAAGAACTGCATGGCATGGTCCCTTTCAACAGGCTTCCAGTCTCATTGGGAGAACATAGAACATAACCTTAATCCAGGTAAGTAAGAGCTAGTCTTTGATAAGGACTAGATTCCTTCAGCGTCAGAGAGCGCTCAGCAAGCAGGGAGCCTCAGTGGAGGAGACAAGATATCAGTGGGGCTTTGAAGGACTTACAGTGGGAGGTGGGAAGATATTTCAGGGGAGAGAACTTGGATAAAAGCTCAGCAATGGAATGAACAGGCCAGTGGTAGAGGTCTAGGTTTGAAGAGGTAGAGGTAGACTAGATTCTGGGGGACCTGGAAAGCCAGGTCCATAATAGTCAGATTTTTGGAAGGTTCATCTTCTTTACGGCAGCGGAGCTCAGTAAGGACAGAAACATCTAAACAAGGTCATCCTGGCAGCGGCCCCACAGAATACACCCTGTTTGGGACTGAAGCTGGGTTTGTGATCTGGAGCAAGGGGAGGGGAGCATGAAGCCAGACACAGAAAAGCTTTCCATCACTGGACCCTACCTTTTCTCCTTCAGTTTTACCCATTACTTTCCTGTGACTTCCCTTTGTTTCTGCCAGCAAGCTGTTATTCATCCTCAGCTTGGAGCTACTGGTAGCCATTGTCCCCATCCTTTCTGCCAGTCCCTTTCCCTCTGTCCTTGTCTTTGCTCCTCTGTTAAAATCTGGCTCCAGACTGCCAGGAAGGCACACCTGATTAATCCCACCTGAGGTGTCCCCACCTTGGCTCCTGTGTCCTCAGCACCATCTTGTGTCTTCGGTCCCCTTCCGGACTGGTCCATGTTCCTGAATGAAAGGTGGGGTTGTGAGTCCTGGGGAGATATTTTGTATATATCTCAGGGAGCCACCTGCCTTCCACAACAGCATACTGTCAGTCTTCCAGGAGGCAAAGTCGGCCTGGTCCTCATTATTTGTATAGATGAGTAATTACTATGCAATTAGAGAAAGCAGAAAATAAAGGGGCCCTTTGTGTCTGGATACTTATTAATATTAATTAAGAGGTCTCCCCTTTCCAGCATGGGATTCTGCAAACAGGAGGCAGGGAAATAATCCCTTTGGACAGCTGACTGGCTGGTGGAAATCAATCTGCCAGAGGATGAGAGGGCCACCACGAAAGCTACTCCATGGCACGGATAGGAGGGTTCCAACTAGCATCTCCAAATTCAGATCCACCTAGGAGGTCCCTTAAGAAAAGGATATCTTGCAGAGGTTGATAGAGTGCTAGAGACACTTCCCAGCCAACTTTAATAATATAGTGATAATAGTGATATATTAATTTAAAAAAAAACGTTGTCGTCAAGTCAATGCCGACTCATAGCGACCCTATAGGACAGAGTAGAACTGCCCCCATAGGGTTTCCAAGGAGCGCCTGGTGGATTCAAACTGGACCTTTTGGTTAGCAGCTGTAGCTCTTAACCACTATGCCACCAGGGTTTCCATTTTAATAATAATTTAAAGAAACAATTGCCATCAAGTCAATTCTGACTCATGGCGACCCCATGTGTTTCAGAATAGAACCGTATACTCCACAGAGTTTCTAATGGCTGATTTTTTGGAAGTAGATCACCAGGCCTTTCTTCCAAGGTGCCTCTGGGTAGACTCAAACCTCCAATCCTTTGGTTAGCAGCCGCATGACCCAGGAACTCTGTTAATAATAATAGCTAACATTTATTGCTTAATGTGAGCCAAGTACTGGGCTAAGTCCATATCCTTTATCCCACTTAACTCTCATAGCAACCTTATGAAGTGGGCATTATCATTCTCATTTTAAAGATTTAAAAACTGATCCCCAGAAGAGGATAGTAGCTTGCCTAAAGTGGCAGAGACAGGATCTGAGCCCAAGTCTGTCTCATCAGAGTCGGCGCTCGCAATCACTATCAGTAGTGGATACTCCATCACACTAGCCTAGCAACTCCTGAGCAAGGCTCTGCATCTTTAAAACACACACTCCACAAAAAGCCCCAGCTGCTATCAGCTCTATTGCCCAGATCCTTGAGGGAGAAGATAACCCAAAATCATTTACCACAAGCCTCAGGAGGCATTATATGTATTTTAGCATCTGCTTCTGCTGTTGCAGACTTCACATAATGGCCCTGTCTGGCTTTGGCTGACATTTCTGATGTGGCTTCTGGTCCCTGAATCCATTCAGACCAATGTCAGACAAAGGAGGCCCAGAGGAGGGATGGCTGGGTAAGAGGGAGCCAGCCTGAAGGTGGTTATTTCAAGGGAACCTTTAGCTAAAAGAAAGCTGAAGGAAGTTAGCCACAGCCAAAAAGAAACTAGGCGGGTGGGGCCAGGGAGAGTTTCTATGGGAAAGACAGAAGATCTCCGTTGGAGTGAGTCAACAGTGCTTTCTGTGGGCTGTGAGGACGGCATCTGGAAGGTCGCTGGGACGCACAACCACGCCCTAGGTCTGAAAGGAGATTGGCCGCCCAGTTGCTGGGGCTTTGCTTTGGGCCAATGGCTGGGTTGGGGCGGGGCCACAACCGGGAGCGGCGAGTCCTCAGCCAATCATCTTGCAGGGAGGCTGGGCTCCCGGTACCATGGCAACTCTGAGCCGGGCTCATTTGTTTTGTAGATAAGTAATTACTACGCAATTAGAGAAGGCTAAAAATAAAGGGGCCCTTTGTTCCTGGTTACTTATTAATAAAATGGCCTGTCCAGGTCTGTGGTAAACAACGCAAACCTGTGTGCCTGTGGTAGAGGCCTCGGGAAGGGAAAGGCTGCCCACCCCGCTTTCCCCAGTCTTTTCTGAAGTTATTTCTGACTGTAACCTGGAGAGGCTGGGTTGCCTGGCCTTAGCAGGGGGAAGGGTCTCGGCATTGCAGACACTCACAGGACCCAGAATGCCCTGGATTCAGGGGTTATTTAGACACCGACCCAAGCGGAATAGTCTAGTCAGTGTCAACAACCGGAACACAGCAACAAAACCAGAAAATATGACCAGTGTTGGAGGAAACCGGTCGTCTAGTTTTGCTGTGTATCCTTGGCCAAGTTGTTGGACTTTTCTAGTCTTGATTGTTCAGCTCCAGGTGCACTTGCTAGTCTGTATACCTTCAACTGAAATGATGGTGGTTGTTAGTTGCCATCACGCTAACTGCAACTCATGGCGACCTTATGTATAACTGACAGAGTGAAATGTTGCCTGGTCCTGAGCCATCTTCAACTGAGGTAGACCCAATTTCAGTGCCCTCCTTCACCACATACCTGACTTGAAGGGCACAATCTGGGCAATGACAGCATTCAGGGATTGCTCCTACCAGGCCACATTCCCTGGCCTTCAGTGTTGAAAATCCTGAGACTTCCCTTATAAATCTTACCCCTTAAGGGGGTGAGGCTGGGGTTGCCTTGTGGATTAATCCAGTAAAAACAGTAAGCATCTTAGAGAGAGAGAGAAGCTGCATAAGAGGGTAGAATGAAGAGTAGGGAATCAGAAGACTTTGCCCCAAATCACACAGCCTGTCAGTGTGGATATTAAAAAAATATGATATTGTTCACTACAGATGACTTGGTAAGCAAGGTAAGAGCTGTGCTTATCTTGACTATTGGATAATCTGCCCCTGGGGGAGGGGAGGAAGCCCTGCCAACCCTGGGCCATCAGTGGGACCCCTCCAGGAAGTGCCCAGACTCAGCAGGGCACTGAGAGGATTTACCTCAATCCCGAAAGACCACTCCGTTCTATTGGGCCTCCTTTGTCTGACATTGGTCTGAATGGATTTGGGGCAAAGCACTTAACCTCTCCAGACCAGCTTCCACCTTTATAAAATGAGGATTTTGGGCTAGAGGGGCCTTGGGGGCCATTTTAGCTCTAAAACTCTGTATTGCTGCTATTTCCAAAGCACTGGGTCCTTTGTCTTTGGAGATGAAGAGAACAACAATGACAGGGCCTTAAGATCTGAGAGGAACTAGCGAAGAGAAAGCTGAGGGCTTCCAAATGGTAAGGAAACTTGGTGGGAACACATTTGAAAACAGTCAGAAATGCATATTTTAATGCATGAAAACAGTGATAGAGTTGGATGTATTTTCAGAATTATGTATCATTCTTAAAATCTGCAGTCAGATTCCCATCCTTGGGTGTGGTTGAATAAACCTTGTAGGGCTTGACTTCTTGATGGATGATATTCATTAATAAGGGTGGACCTGTTAATAGTTGCTATCAATGATAAATCTGCCTGAGATTGGGGCCAACACAGTGGTTCTCAAACTTGGCTGATATCAGAATCACCTGGGGAGTATGTAAAATTCCCAGGGCTCAGGCTACGCTGCAGACCGATCAAATCAGAATCTATGAAGGTGGAACCCAGGCCTCAATGGTATTTAAGACTCCCCAGGTGATTCCAGTGTATAACCACCGACTTAAGTACCACCAGGTTCTTTCTGGATGTAGCTCCTGACACCATCGCTGTGACTTGGTCACCAACTCCACTATCTCAGAAATGGATAAATAGAGCCAAGCCAGGCAGCTCACCCCAACCTCTTAGACAAGTGGAGGCAGAGCTGGTCCGTGGTCTTCAGCCAGCAACCCCAAGCAGTCCACCTTCCAGGGCCAGCTGATGGGTCTTTGTCCTCATGGACAACTCTCCTGGCGCCCTCCTCAGCAGCCCGTCCTGGCTGAGATTGAGAGCATGCGCACACAGAACCAGCAGCCTGGAGCAGCCATAAACAAGGAACTGGCTGCCTTCCTCTCCTGCCTGTCCTGTCTGACGAATGGGGGCCTTTTGTTAAGGTCGCAGTGTGTTTGTTATTAAAGACCTAATTAGAAACATGAGAGGGAACTGAATGGCTCTGTGCTTGGCTAATTAGTGACATCTCTGTGCCTGCTTTGAACTTCAAGGACACAGCTATTAGTGCCTACATCAAAAATGGATTAAACTCCTGTGCCTTTATAATCACTAAAGACTAGCTGCAGGAGTAGAAAGCCTTTTGTAAGGTTCTCAAGGGACTGCCCCTTGGGCATCCTCCCCACCCTATGCCCTCATGCTGGAACCCCAGGCTGTCCATTAGATGTTATTGGGCAGTAAATTCTGATGGGTCCTTGGGAATTCGAGTTGCCTAAGGACCAGCCCTCAATAGAACGGAGTGGTCTTTCGGAATTGAGGTAAGTCCTCTCAGTGCCCTGCTGAGTCTGGGCACTTCCTGGAGGGGCCCCAGTGATGGCCCAGGGTTGGCAGGGCTTCCTCCCCGCCCCCAGGGGCAGATTATCCAATAGTCAAGGTAAGCACAGTTCTTACCTTGCTTACCAAGTCATCTGTAGTGAACAATATCATATTTTTTTTACATCAAATATTCTGCTTCCAGATATGGCTGGGATATATCTCTCACCCAACCCCACAGCACCTTCCTATAGAATCAAAGCCTCTTTTCAAGTTTATAATCCCTGACAGGAGCAGATGACCCAGTAAGCAAAGTAAGCACAGGCTTACTTATTAATCTGCCGTGAGTAATTTGGTAAACAAGGCAAGCACTTTGCTTACCTTGCCTGTTGGGTAATCCGCCCCTACCCATACTACACACCTGCTTTGTGCACAGTCTTGTTCTTTGGGGTGTGGCAAGAGAGTCCTTGGGAAAGGCAGGCCCCCAGGGAGCCCCCAGTCTGATGGAGAGATATCTTCACTACCAGGGAGCTCCCAATTTGGAAAGGGTAACAGGTCCACTCCAAAGTTGGACAGTTGGTTCCTTTTCCTTGAATTTGCGGTCTCTCTGAGGCAAAGAAAGATCCAAATTCGTGAAATCTGGAGCAACCAAACTGTTCAAAAGAGAAGAGGGAGCCATTCAGAGGCCCTGTCTTCCTTTGGCTTCTCAGGTGGGGAAGGGCTAGTTGAGGTCGCAAGGCTCTGACATCACCCCAGGGTGGCCCACCTCCCCACCTGTAGGTAGGCAAGTGGTACCGGAGACACTGTACACAGCTACTGGTTCGTTCAGCACAGCATTTCCTGAGTTCTGGTGGTTTCTGGATTTCCTCCTCTGCTTCTCCTTGCTAGTTCTAACCTGTGTTGGCCTGGAGTCTGAAACCAATGAATTTAGGGAAGAGGTAGCAGGAAAAGTTAGGGTTAAAACACCGCCTGCCTCAGCCAGGCCAGAAACATTCCTTTCCCTAGTTGGTTTTCCTCTCACCTTCTCTGAAGCATTTTGGCAGCTCAGGGCTGAGGTACTGTGGAACTGCCTATGCACGTTGGGGCCGGATAAGGAACACCGCTGCTGAAGTACCTTGTTGGTGATGCTGTTGCAGCCTGGCAGACAGTTGACACTGACAGGACAGGCACCTTCGCCAGTGCCAACCAAGAGTCCCCATGACCCCCAGTCACTGAGCAGAGCTGCAGTGACTCTGGTCAGGCATTTTCCCTTCCTGGAACCCCTGTCCTCTGCCCTCCTTAAAAACAAATAATGTTGTTCCCTCAGGGCTCTGGGGTTTAGGAGGAATGGAAACCTGACCTTGGCTCCAGAAAAAGTTGCTTTTTTGCCCTTGTGGCAAAGGCCTAGTTTCTTGGGCCACTAGGCCCAGGCCCATTCAAGGCCCATCCCTAGAATTTCCACCTAGAGGAGGTGAGAATCAACCAGCCAACCAACCAAGAACTCAACCACTTGGCCCTTTATAAGGAAGAGTCGCACCCCGCACAGGCCCAAATCAGGGCCCATAGGAAAAGACCATCAAAATGTAAAGAGAAAGAGCTGTTTTCTGTTGGAGTTGCATCTCAACACAAAGAACAATAGTTCTGGTCCCAAAGCATTTCTCAGATGGTTCCGTTCTGGGTGCTGAGGCTTCTTCCTTGCACAATTTGAATGACAGTGTGAATCCTCCAGGGGTTTGAACCGGGACGAACCGGTTCAAAGCCCTGGAATCCTCAGGTTTACCATGAACAAATTATGTGGTAGTGTTAGAGCTGGCCAATAGTGAGGGCAATTTGTTTGGGAGAGTAGGGTTTGACCAGAAGCTTAGACAGTTCTGACAAATAATCACAAGTCTTAGTTTCTACTGTTTGTTAGTTCCCTCCTTGAGACACCCCAGCATTAACCAGCAGACATCATCAGCATCAACCACAGCTGTCTGAATCAGGTTAAATTTTGAGAGAACAAGCAGATACTGCAATCTTAAAAGACCAGCGCCATCATAGCCAGCATTTGAAGTGTTGGTGTGGTGCTGACTCCCGTGTCAGCCGAGGGAATGAGCAGACACTCTCTGCGTGTCCTATGCAGTATTCACGATGAGCCAGCATCTCTGGAGGAGCCCTGGTGGTGCAGTGGTTAAGACCTTGGCTGCTAACCAATAAAGGGTGGCAGTTCAAATCCACCAGCCGCTCCTTGGAAACCCTATGGGACAGTTTTACTCTGTCTTACAGGGTTGCTGTGAGTCAGAATGAACTCAACAGCAATGGTTTGGTTTTTTGGTTTTTTTCTGGTTAGCATCTCTGGATATTGTGAAGACTGGCCAGCCAACGTTGATACTACGCTAAGTTTGTGCCTTTCAATAGTATATTTGTTTGTGTACAAAAACCGTGAAAAAGAAACTTTTGCATTGCTTTTCTAACCCTCCCCCAGTTTTAAAGTACTTTTTCTCCTTCCTTTCTGAAATAGACTGAAATTCAGCAGAGTTTACCAAAAAAAAAAAAAAAATCATTGTATATAAAATCGATTGTCCCTGCACCTGGGTCTCTGAACTGATTTGATTTTAATTTAGTGTGTCATACAATTTTCCCAGGCTGGACATAATTGCTGGCCCACTCTGTCTCTCCCACCTTTAGGCTAAACTCTAGAAGGAAAGCACGAGCCAGGGATCTGAGTATAATCCCACCTTGCTATCCTCAAGGCATGCCCTAATAAGTCACAGCTGAGGGTTTCTCCTTCCCTTCTCATAAACAGGTTTCTCTCCTCATGCTGACCTTTCTCCGATGACCATCCGCATTAATGTACAGTGGTCACTACCTTCAGAGGACACAAGGAAGGAGGCTTCTGAGTAGAGTCCCCAACTCTGTTACCCAGGAAGAGCCTGGTGGCCCAGCTGCCAGTCTTCAAGCCCCGAGGCAAGGAGTGACTGGCTGTTAAAAGTGATCCATGCAGCTTTCCCCAGTGGACAGCCAGCGGGCATCACGCACCCAGCATCAGTGGAGCAGCATCCAGTGTCGAAGGGGATAGAGGACAGTTACCTTTGCTCTGAGAACAGGCCATGTGATCAAGAGCATAGGGTTCTACAGAAAGCCTGAGAGCCCCCGCCCATCCACACACCCACCTTGAGGAGCCCCTTGCTAATGGGGAAAAAGCTCTGCTACTGTGGAGTTTTTAATCGAGGCAGTAGAAGCATGATAAAGACAAGGAGATGTGAGGGTTAGGGGGCAATGACATGGCCTCTTTTTTTTTCTCTGGCATCAGCCTGCTAATCAATATAGTCCCTCTAATTTTCTCTTTCAGTTAGTTTCTTTAAAAAAAACAGTGTTAAGGATTAGCACAGCCCCTGCCCTCAAAGGCGATTGCAGAGGCTTATGATCCTGCCAGATCTCAGCTCTCCATTCTGTCAGGTGCTGGGGGTAGGGATCGGCGGCCATGACAACAATCAGCTGAAACTCCTTCTACTAGGCTTGGAAATTCAGGGCGTAATTAATTCAGTTTTGGTAGCACGTTGCCTTCTGAATTGGACTTTGGGAGGACAGGCGGGGCCCTTCATTGTGTTTGCCTATTCCTGAGCAGTACTTGCTGGCTGGCCTGGGAAGAGGCTTTGTCCTGGAAGTTCTCAAGAACCAGGCTCTCCAGCCTGAGGTTGAACCTGACAGCAATGGGTAGTTCACAAAGAGGGTGACTGAAATTGACTTGAGGGCTGTCCTGCCCTTTGGGAAGATGTGAGACCCACCAAGCCAAAGGTTGGGTTGAGGGCTGGAACTTAGCGAGCCCCTGGCCTCTCCCATATAGGGGGGCTGAACTCATCTGGAAGCGATTTTGTAAACAGTTCCATTCTCTGGATCAGTACTTATAACACCCAATTTTCAGGCCTCAGAGCCAGAGGTGCCTACTGAGGGGTGCTCCCATTCACAGTCCTGGCCTCAGGTTCAGTGGCATCACTTAAGGACAATACAGAAATGTCCTTGCCAGCAGTCACTTCCAGCTTCTGGGCTTTTGTACCTTTCTAGACCCGCAGTGAGGCTGTTGGGACTCTCACTGCCCCTTCCTACCACTTCCCTGTCCCCATTGACTAATCCCAATCTCAACCCAGTCCCATCTGACCACAGCTGGACAGAGTCATGTGCCACTGTATGCAGAAGGCAGACCACTCACCTGGCTGTCCTGAGAACCCCCAAGGGGGAAGGTGCCTGAATTTGGGTCCAGCCCCTGCAGGTAAGGTCTAAGTTTGCGGCACAGCCCTTTCTTAAGGTCTCCAGGATAAGATTCCCTGGCTTTTTTTGGTCAGCCATGCAGGTATTTTATTCCCTTGATGGGCAGGAAGTTCCTCCTTTTATCCAACCTAAAATTCCTCCAACTTTAATTCAAATGCATTTCCTCTTGCTGTTCTTAGTGACCTTTGAAGACACTTGCTTTCTTACCCTCCCCCCCTTCCCAGGAGTCATTTCTTCAGGTCCAAGAGGATTAGATGCACCTGGTAAATGAATTGGATCCTTGTGTAAATCACCTGCTGATTTGAATGGCGAGTGAATTGCATTTTCCTATATCAGATTTTCTTAAATCTGCATATGGTACCTCCTTGCTGGGCTTTGCATACACAAAGATCTCGAAAATAGTCACATGTATTTGTTTTGAACTTGACAAGTTACAGAGCACTTGCTCTTTTTTCATTCTCCCAGCAGCCTTTGGAGTCAGATTAAATAAGGATGGCATCGCTCATGTTTTACAGATGGGGCCAGGGTCACACCCATGTCTTCTGACTCCAAGTCCAGTGCTCTCTTTCTCTACACCACAGCTGCCTTCCTGGGCACCGCCTGGACCAGCAAGGCCCAGAGGATGCCCAGGGACAGGAGAGGATGAGGGGTGATGAGGAAAGTGCTCAGGATTAAACTGTGCTGTGGGCCCTCCCCAGAGCAGACCATAAAGGGAGCCTGCTCACCACAGGGAGCCGTCAAACTGCTACCCCAGTGCAGTGTTCTCCCCAGGCCACTTAACGCTCATAGTTTCTGCGGCAGACATTTCAAGGTGTTTGCGAGACATTGTCCTCTTCAGGAACTGGAATCATAATATCCAACTTATAAATCCAGCACCGTTTATTCAACAACATTTGCTGAGAACCCACCCTCCACACACTCCAGCAAGGGTGCCACTGCCTGTTAAGAACCATGTCCCCTCCCCTCTTCCTGACCTGATTCCAGAGTGTGGAGCCGTTTCTGGCCTCTCTCAGTGAGCCTGGGTACCTTGGGGGAAGGTGCCCTCTACTAGGCCAGGTAATCGCGAATTAACTGCAGGGTGAGTGTCCACAGAAAGCACCCTCAGGGCAGGGACTGGGCTCTGGAGAGTGAGTGTTCTAGCTTTCTCCCTGCTGCTCTTCTTGAGGTCCCGGCCTGGAGGGAGAGGGCTTCGTCAGTGACTCCCTTCTCTGTGCAGCTAGCCAGAGTTCAGTATGTGGAGCTACTCTGATATCCTGAGAGAAGAAAATTACTTTGTCTCTAATGCCTTCGCACCGCTGGACAGCAGGAACAGCCACTGACAAGCTTGTGTGGGGAATGGTTTTCCCAGTCCTTTTCCTAAGCAGGCAGCGCCGGTTGCTCTTTATGGGTCTGCCCAAAGATGCACGGGTTTCCAGATAGCTTGTTTGGGGGCTTCACCATGCTTCCTGGTGCCTGAGTCTCCTGCCCACAGAGAGAGGGAGGGAGGCGTGTTGACGGTGGGTCCCAGAGGTGCCTCTCCTCAGCGCTCCAGCCCTGGAGCCTGTAGGGTCACTGCCCGGAAGTTGAGAAAGGGGACAAGGGGCTGAGTACCTGCCTACTGCACCCTCTAGTGGGTACCCTGCTGCCTGCCCTTTCACCGTGGCTTGGAGACATTTGCAAGGTGACTTTGAGCTGATGCTCAAGGCGTTGGTACAAGCAAGCGTAAAATAAAACCAGACTCGGGGGTTTTAAAGCCACATTCTAATACAGTGCCTTCTTCACAGTGATTTTGGTGTCATTTGATGGAAGATGACCGAGCAGGAAGGGGTGATAAAGCCCTAAGAGGAGCTGCTTATTATGAAATTCCCTTCTCGCCAACTCTTAGCTACAGGCCTGGGAGAGGTTGCCAGTGATGGGCGTGATATTGCCAGCCCTCCTGTCTACTGAGCCTATGGCAGGACCATCTGTGGTCAGCATCCTTCCACAGGGTCCTGTCTCCAAGGTTGCTTCTGTTGGCTGGATTAGTCTAGACAGCTTTTCCTGCTAGACGGGGCCAAGACCAAAACCTCCCCTCTCCCCACCCCTTGAATAGATGGACCTGCCCAACAGGCCCTTATTCTTATCTAGCCAGAGGAGAAAAAAAAAAAAAACTTCTTTCCATCTTCTACTGCCCACACACCCTATTACCCTAAAACGGAACAGACAAGTTAGTTATTTCATGCAGGGAGGAGGTACAGCTGCCTGAGTAGACCGGGAGTCTGCTGTCTGAGTTCTTTCCATTTCCCCAAGCCCAGAAGAAAAAGTGTGTGAAGCCAAGATAATACCGCCTTTTGAATATCTCAGCTTGATATTTGCCTTCGTGAGTGAGAAAGGGCCAAATGTTATCTACAAGTTTAATCCTCTGTATTCAAAAATCCCCGTCCTCTTTGTCTGCCAGCACATTCCCAAATAAGCCATTCACTTGCTCTAGGCTGCTGTAATTTTTTTTTTTTCTATTTAGCTTGCTCTTTCCGTTGGCCAATTTATTCATTTTTCGGCCATAGCTTCAAAGGAGTCTCACCTTGGGGCTTCATGCCCCAAGGGACATCAGAGACAAGAGTTTGGGTTTTCTGTGCTGAGTCAGGAGCCAAGCACAGTTTGGTTTGGTCTCCTCTGTATCTTCAGGTCCCAGTCTCAGTCTTCTTTTGGCCTGGCTTGCGTGCATCATCCATCCCTTCCTATCCCAGTGTCAGGTGGGTAAAAGCCCACTAAGGCTCCTCAAGCTTCACTGGAATTGGGGCCTCCAACTACAGGCCCCTCCCTGGGCAAGGCCAAAGCTGAGAGGAGTTGGTGGATGTTCTTTCCTTCTGCCATTTTTGAAGGCAGGTGGTCAGAGGACAGAGGGGAGATGCCAAGGAAGGTAAAAGAGAGAAATGATTGTTGTGAGGAGCAGCCCCCTAGAGCCAAAGAAGTGGAAATGTATCTATCTGTCTGGCTATTCAGGACCCTTGAGCTGTAGCCTAGAAGTGGCCGGCTTCCAGACTCACCTCGAGCTTTAACAATTTACTTTGACAATTAAAAAAAAGAAAAACTTTTTTTTTTCCATTTTGGAGAAGAAAATAAAGCTACGCTACCAAGGGGAAATTAAAAAATGAGACAGAATTCACCTGGTTGGTGGGTTGTGACCCTCACTTGGGGTGGGGGGTGATAATGGGCTATGAGGGAGGCTGAAGGAGGGGGCAGGAAGCAGCGTCTCCTCCTGCTACCCCCCAATACCCAAAACCATCACTCTCTGGATCCATGGGCATGAAGTCCCATCTCTCTGTAGCAAAGGTGTATTCCGTGCTTTCTTTTTCTCAGTCTGGATTTTATCTCTGAGGATGACTAACAGAAAGCAGACCTTTAGGTCAGGTATGCTTCAGCTATGAATTGGTTCAGTCAGTATGCTCTGCATTCATACTTCTTTGTCTTTTTTTTTTTTTTTAAACAAAAGGAAAAAAAGGTTTAAATCCCCCTTCCCTTCTACTGCAGGAGGTGAGTGTGTGGGTGTCCTATAGAGTCACTGGCTTCCACCTCAGCTTCGGCCCCAGCCTCCAGGTGTACCATCCCCACCCCATCCCCTCCCTCCATCCCCTGCGCTCCACCCCAAAAGGGAATCCTCTGCCGCCATCATTACTGTTATGTCGAGATGCCCAGACTTTCCATGACATATCCCATCCTCCGACCACGACCACGTTCAGTATTGACGACTTCCATGCAGGGTGTGAACGAATGGGAGGGGCGGGAAGGGCGGGCAGAGCAGGAGGGGAGGGGGGAATGGTTTGGGGGGGTGGAGAATGGAGATCTTTTTTATCTTTTTTTCTTTCTTCCCAAACAAATTTGTCGTTTAATGGATCCAAAAACAAACCAAAAAGAAAAAGCAAAACAAAAAAAATCCCCTCCCCAAAGAATTTTTTTTTTTCCTGGACACAAACTGCTTTGTTTCCTGTCTCGTTTTAATATCAATATTAACACAATGTGTAGTCTAAAACTAGTTCCTTTGTAGTTTGCATGGGATGTGAATGCTGTCTCAACGTGCCCAGATCTAGAAAAGACTGCATGAGCATCAATTCAGACGTGAAAAAAAAAAAAAAACTCTCTCTTTCTCTCTCTCTTCCATATATATATATATATCTCTATTTTTATTGTGATAATTTGGTGGGCAGTGAAGCACCCCCGGTTGGTTGCCGTAGTGTGTTGAATGATTGTTTTTTTATTCTCTCTATTTTTGGAGCTCCAAGCTTCTTAGTAGTAGCCTGGGCTGAGTCTTCTTGAGTCCCTGCTGATGTTCTCGCATGGCCTTGGTTGAGTGTTAGAAGTTGGGCCTCAGCTGTTTTTCTCAAGTGTTTGGCTTGTGATGACCGGTGCATGCCTGGCTTCTGGCCTCATACCCAGCTCTATTCTCTGCACACCAGTCCTGAATAGCTACAGTGCTCAACCGAATTTTGGCGCGCCCGCTTCCCCGGCAGGCTCCAACCCCGCGCGGCCCGGAGGCTTCCCGGGGGCCAACAGCCCAGGACCTGTCGCCGATCTCTATGGCCCTGCCAGCCAGGACTCCGGAGTGGGGAATTACATAAGTGCGGCCAGCCCACAGCCGGGCTCGGGCTTCGGCCACGGCATAGCTGTAAGTACCTGCCTTCTCCTGCCTTCCTGCCTCCTTCCCGACCAACTCCTGGTAGCCCATGGGGCGAGTGTGCCAAGAATGCCCAGGTGGGGGCAGGTGAGGGGTCCCCATCAACAGCACTTCAGCTAGTGGGCTCTCCTTATGCCATCTGGGGCTGAAGCTTAGCTCCTCCGTTAGACATCTCCGGAGCACCTCCTGTGGGCCAGGCACTGTGCACGGGGCTTGTGATGAGGTGGAAGGAACGTGGGCAGGTCAGGGATCAAATCACCACCCCATCACCTTCAGCCTTGTGACTGTGACCCGACTTAAGTAACCCATCTGAACCTCATGTCCCTGCCTGGCTGTAAAATGAGGATAGTTATGCCTCCCTCATGTGTGAGCATGAACGGAAAGTATGTGTCATATGCCCGACACATAGTAGGTCGTCAGTGTTAGCCCCCTTCCTTGATCCCTGCTTTCTGGAGACTGTCGTGTGGTTTTCCTCAGAGCGGGGACCCTCCACCTTGTGGTAGCAGCCGTCATCGGTAGGGTCCCAGTGGCAGTGTTGATGCATGGTTGGGCGGGCGGGGGAGGGGGGCACAGGCCCTGTCCCAGATGGTTTCCTTTGCTAATGTTTCTTACAGTTTCCAGGTTCCAAGTAAGTTCCCACTTGAGTTCTTTAGCTGCGGCCTCCCGAAGGCCAGATGCATTTGATATTTGTAATGCTCTGTGGTTCTATAATCTGACTAATCCAGGCAATGGAAATTTGCTTAACAGATTTGCATGCTGTTTTCAGATTGTATTGTTCTTCTCC
This sequence comes from Elephas maximus indicus, assembly GCF_024166365.1. Lineage (NCBI taxonomy): Eukaryota > Metazoa > Chordata > Mammalia > Proboscidea > Elephantidae > Elephas > Elephas maximus. The sequence continues at coordinate 36,362,350 of NC_064837.1, read as the reverse complement.
CTCCCAGTGTGTGTGAGCATGAATGTGCCTGAGCCCACTGACTTGCTGTCCCTTCCATTTTGGAAACAGAAAATTGGGCACCCTCTGCCCCAGCCCAACACAGCATTTTGGAGGCAGTTTGTTTTTGAGCTAAGATGGGGTGTCTGCTGTCCCAGGTCATGTCCCTGTCAGAGTTGACTTCTGGGAGAAAGCAGGCAGCCTGCCTTAGGGGCTGCGCTGGGGAGAACAGAACAAGTGCAGACACAGGCTGGGCACCAGGCCTGACTCCTGGCCCTGGCGTAGGAAGCGCACACCACACATACACTCACACACACCACACACTCACACACACCACACATACACACACACTACACCCACACACCACACACACACACACACACACACCACACACTCTCACACACCACACATACACACTATACCCACACATACACTCACACACCACACACTCACACCACACACTCACACACCTCACACATACACTCACACACCACTCACACACCCCACACATACACTCAGACACCGCACGCTCACACACACCACACATACACACGCACTGCACCCACACACCACACACACACCCCACGCATACACCCACACGCCCCACGCATACACCCACACGCCCCACGCATACACCCACACGCCCCACGCATACACCCACACGCCCCACGCATACACTCACACGCCCCACGCATACACCCACACGCACCACGCATACACTCACACACACCACGCTTACACACCACACAATCACACACACCACAGCCATACATACCACACATACACTGCACACACCACACTCACATCACACATACACTCACACACCACACACTTAAACACACTACATTCTCTCTCTCACATATACACACACCAAACACCCCACACAAACCACACACATACTCACAAACAGCACACACACACGTGTGTGCATATACCACACCACACATCAAATTCACACCACACATTCACACATACCACACACTGTCAGATACACTTTCCCTCTCTCATATATACACATACAAACACCACACACAAACCACACACACTCACACTACATACTGACACACTCGCATTCACACACCCCATACTCTCATATACACACTAACACACATACATACCGCACATACACCACAGATACACACTCACACACCACCCACACACACACATACGCATTCTCATGTACATAAATTCTCTTTCTGACATACGTACACAACACATATATATACATATTCTCACATACATTCACACACACTCACACACCACACTTACACACACTTCTGCCAGCCCTGGCTCATGTAATCTGGGTCCTTGTTCAATTCCATTCCCAAACCAGTATCACTTAAGCCAGTCAAATCCCCTCAGATCAGCTGTAGTACCAAATCCAGAGTATTATCATGCAGCTTACAGCTACATCAATTTGGGGGACCATCTATCATCACTTAGAACACGACTCATTTCCATTTTCAGCATGCAGAAACACAGACCCTGTTTGTTCTTGAAAACCTGGGTCTTTTGACCTATGCGCTGTCCTGGTTTTCTGAAATAACCACAGAACATCACATTGTATCTGCACAGGACTTTCTCCCCAGCTGGAGCCGTTGGGACTGTGAACACAGACATTTGTTATCTTTGCTATCTGGGGTTCAGGGCAACAGCCCCCATCATTTTGGGCATGAGCTTCCTTTTCCCACCAACCACTCCCCCTGCCAAAATCTGGCTCTTGATTTACCCCCTGGGTAAGCCAACAGGCTTGGGGCAGGGGTGGAAGAGGAAGCAGGGACTAGAGAGGGAGGAGCTGAGGAGGATGTCGTCCTTGACCCCCACTGCACGGTGTCTCAGAATTACATATTCATGCTGGCAACCACAGACTAGTCCTAGAGATAATTTCCTTTCCCAGAATATGACAATCTGTTCCCATGTATAGCACACTGATGACCTTAACAATTGTGCAATTTTAGGGACCTTTGATTGCAACGGCCTTTACAAATGGATACCATTGAGCAGGTGCTTTCGTTGCCATCTCACTCTGAGGTATTACCGTCTCTGCCGTGTGTCTCCGCCCTGCCGGGCGTGTCCGTACATGTATGTGCACTGGTCATACATTTAAGCACACGTCCTTCTCTCATCACGTCGACATCTCTTTCTCTCTCTGTCTCTTCTTTCTGGACCCCTTCTGCGGGGGATGGGAGCAAAACAAATATCCAGTCTTTTAGTCTGATCCCTTTCTCCAGCTTTAATCACAACACCCCCTCCTTTTGTTACTCTCTCTCTTTTTGTTCCTTGATTTGGTTCTTTTGATTCTTTTTTCTTTAACTTCCTCACCCCTCATCTTTCTCTGTCTTGAAATACAATCAGGAGTGTGGGAAACTGGAAGGAGATCTCATGCTGTGCCCATCCCCCGGGGGACAGAGGCAGGGAAATGTTTTGCATCCACCAGGCCTGGGAAGGGGCCAGGCTGCCCCCACAAATCCTGAGCGCTGACCTAGTGGGTCGCTGTACTCCTTCGGCTCTCCAGGGCTTGCAGATGCTCATCCAGTGGGGTCTGTACTGTCAAACAGCCAGGCTCCATCTTTTAGTGAAAAGAAAACATTTTGCCTGTAACTACTGCGCAATTATCCAGATTACGGCACGAAAAGCAAATTAAATTAACGACATCACCTGTGTAACATGGATTTGGATCCCTGCCAGTTTCCTAACCTTTTTCACTGAGCTCAAGTTAATTAAACATTTTTTAAATCACTTCGATGGGGATATGGAGGGGGTGGGATGGAGTAGAGAGAGGAGGTTGGGGCAGTCAGTGAGGAAGCCTCTTCCCACATTCTCATTTGAAAATGATACCTGTCATTCTTGAGAAGAACACCAAGAAGGGAGAGGGAATTGTCATTGTGAAAGCACTAAATGCATACTGTGTTTCATGTGAGTTTGGGGGGTTGAAATATGGGTCTGTCTTTTTGGGAGAGAGGGGCTGCAACTGAGGCCTGGGTATGTGGCACCCTAGGCAAATCCCAGTGGAGGCATGAGAGTTGGAGGAGGCTATAGGAGAAGCAAGGCTAGAGATGGATTTGCCACTTCATATTTGCAGTTAACAGGGGGCCACTTTTATAGAGGGGGATCACTGCAGGTCCTGAGTCAGCCAGGACTCTGTAGGACCAGTCAGGGAGCCCAGTTGGGTTGAGCTCCATAAATCTTTCAGATTTCTCTAATGTTGCTGCTAAGGAATCATGTCAACTAACAAAACTGCCTCTCTTAACCAAATAAACCACGTGCAAAGTGTCCCCACCCCTCACCTCCACTTCCCTTTGAGCACTGACTTCAGCGATCACTGGCCGAAGCCAGAGGCCACTAATGGTTTGAAGGAGAGCTACTCACTACTAATTAAGCTCTGTTTGGGGGTCCCCAGGGAAGTAGGAACCCTCTGAGTTGCAAAGAGGGCACTGGTATAGCCAAGAACCTCGGAATTAAAGATGGCTCCTTGGCGGAGCCAGATGAAGAGGGATTAACCCATCAGCAGATGCAGCAGATCCCCAGAAAGGCTAGAGGCTGGGCCGGCCAGTGCTCCCTCCCTGCTTTCCCCAGAACAAGATGAGTGATGGAGGGCTTCCCGCCCCACAGTCCCACGCCCCTCCAAGGTCACTGCAGCCTTCTCCTGGGCAGGGGACTGCACGCAACCTGTCCTCCCTCATCCAACTCTGGGACCCAATTTCCACAGAATGGCCAAGTAGCTACATCGCCCCTTCCAAAGCGGGTTAAGTGCGTTAATGGAGTCACATGGCAGCACTGTAGCAATTAAAAGAGACTCTTCAAACACACACTGTGTCCCCGACAGAGGTGACCCTCCAGCATTTAGTGCCACCCATAAAGAAAGTGTTTAGGCTTGCAGTCAACTCATGGAGATGTAGTTAGCAAGTCTGAGTCCTAGACTTGTTTATATTTTCAACAATCAAAGCTGATTATTAATTGCTTATGTTTTTAAGAGTCCGGATCTTGAATCCTTGGCATTTTTTGAAATAAGATTTTTTTTAATAAATTTACATTTTCAGTTCTTAATAGCCATTGATGGGTGCCCAATAAAGGCAGAAGTTTTGGAAACAATTTAAACAGGAAAAATATCACCGATCAATATGCAATTCACCAATGTAGTGATCAAAGCCCAGGACAACCCCAGTTGTTGACCTCATTTCTGGCCATTATCATGAGTTCCACAGTTACTATATCAAGTCAGCAAAGTAGTGGACATGGAGATAGGAAGCTGCCCTGTCCACAGCAATCAGGCTTACCTGTCATATTTCCCAAGCTGTGATTTCAGCCCAGCGTTGTCATTCTTTGAAAGCTCTAGTTGAACAGTTGGAATAAATCACATACTGGCCTAACACTTCTTCTTTCTCCTCCCACCCCACTTTGTGTTCCTCTTCTGGGTGTACCTGACCTTCTCCACCACGCAGAGCATACCTGGATGTCCAGGCAAGACTGGGCGAAGTTTCTGAGTGGCCCTTTGTTTAGGTGATGTCATCAGACCTGGACCCCCACCAGCCTCACTCCCCATCCCAACCAGAGATGGCTCACTTCGGATCAAGGGTGGACTCCATCTCATCATCTCACGAATCTGCTGTAATATAAGACAACAGCTTTTAAATGTGTATATAACCCATGATTTTGGTTTTCATTTTGTTTTTGTTTTATTTTTCTTGATGGTTCCCCTCTCCCCTCTCTCTTCCCCTTCTCCTTTTAAATCTCTTTGAATCACATTTGGTAGTGATTTTGACTTAGTCCAGTAGTCATATAGCTTTAATATCTAGCTAACCATAGTATAACTGTTATATTAAGGAGTTATTTTTTTCTTTTAAAAAATATATTTTTTTTTTTCGCTTGTTTGATTCTGTTCTCACTTTTAAAGGATGCTGAGATGGTAATATTACTCTCAATATTTTGGTACCAGTTCTGAAACTGTATGAATTTTCAGGTGGAACTTTAGCACACACTGAATTGAAGTTGAGAAGCGTGGAGCGGGAGGCAGGCATAAACTTTCTATTTTGCGTTTTAGAAGAAGTGAGATGTAGTAGGCTCATTAACAGGCTCTCTAGCAGTTCTTTTTGTGATGTCTCTTTGTTAACCTAAGTATATCTATTTTCGGCAATAAGGTAAGGACGACAACGTTTTGAGTGTCCTCCTTTTCTATAAGTGCTTTTTTTCTGTTGAAAGAGGTGATATTATAAGGTTTTTTGAAATTGTGAATTCTAAAAAAGAAATGTTGTAAATACAATTCCATTAACTACATAGAAACTATTAAGAAAGAGAGAATCAAAAATATTTTTGTGAGGGAGTCCGTCCCAGGCAGTTTGATGCTCTGTGGAAGGAGGAGGGGAAGGGACGATGACCCGGTCAGTTATTGAGACTGAAGAACACCCAGCTGCCAGGACGACCCCAGGAGAAGTTAGAACACTGTTTAGCTCCTTTTGTCTGTGTGATAGACCTAAGAACTGTATTCGTGTCATACCAGCATATTAACCTCTCGTCTGTGCACAGCTTCAAATGTTACCGTCTAGTTAGATTTTTATTTAAAATATGAAAAACTGCTTTTCCCAAGATGTTTTTTAAAAGACAAAGCTACAATTTTAATATTTAACATATTTAAAGTTTCAAAGCACACCTGTTTGGCTTGGGTGGGGGTGGGTGGGGGGACATTCTCTTGTCAGTCTTAATTTTTAAATATTTGATCATTTTCTATTGTCCAATCATTTCAGCACCTCCAAAGGTCCCTAGGACACTTGGCCTCTCTTCTCCCCCTGCCCCCCAGCCCCCACCCAACCCCCCAGCTCTGGGGGCCCAAGGGCCAGGAGCGGATAAGCCTGCATTAATGAAATCTTTTCTCCATCCACTTTTATTGACAAATTAGAAAAGCAACCTTTTGGTTTATATTCCTTTTTTTTTTTTAATACCTCAGTGCTGCAAGTATCACCAGAGAGGCTATGGGAGATTTTGTTTTTTTTAATTTATTATAGATGTAAACAGAATTTTAAAAATAAAAAGTATAAACATCACTGCACTGTGACTGGTGGGAAAAACTGACAGTTTCCTGTTTGCACATGTTTTGACATTGGCTGTTATAATATATGGTCCTCAGTTGGGGAAAGATACTTATGATGAAGGATATTTTTTAATTTAACTTTTTTTTTTTTTTTAATATCGGTAATAGGTCGACAACAGCAACTGTAGAAGTACAACTCAATAGATGGCATTAAAACATATTGTAGTGTGGATATATATTTTTTTCTTTTTTAAAATGTGATATTGACATTTTCTTAATATTTTTTAAATTGTTACGTTTATAAATTTGGTACTTAAGGCACAGCCAGTATGAGACACTGAATGCGACATTTATCATAAAGAGCTGCTGCACTCTTATTTTTATAAATTTTACTAACAAAGTAGACTAATGTAGACCTTCACAGACATGGTAGGGCAAAAAGCATCTTCAAACAAAAGGCTCCAGAATGCTAACTCAGAAAGAAAGAAAAAAAGCCTTTTTCCATTCTAATTAAACCACAATGACATTTTATTAAAAAAAAAAAAATCGTGTTCTTTGTTTTTTTCCAAGAAACTGTTAGGTTGTTTGGTCAGGTTTCTTTCTTTTTAATTTCCAAACAACCAGTTTGAGTAAAATGCTGGGCGCTTTTAAAATATCAAAACTTGTTCGAGGAATCAAAAAATAACAAAATAGAAGTTTTATTTAAAAACACACACACACACACACATATAAAAATAAAAAAGAGACAGTAAATTCCCAGAAATTCAGTGTCTAGACTAGGGGATTTAGTTACCGTTTTGTCCATATTGGTGACGTACTGTAGTAGCCTTTTGCTTTCTCCGCATCCCCATCACCTCATAGAATATTCTTTGTTGGTCATTGTTAATAATGTATAAAATGGCTATCTTGTAAGTGTGCTGTCCTGGTACTAGTGTTAGTGACTTTTTTTCTCCTCTTTCTTCTAGTACATATTGATAGGTATAATGTAATTAAGGTTTTAAAAAATTAGACATAGTTATTCAGATTTAGGACCAGTAAGGATAGAACTTTCTCTTATTTATGGAAAAAAAAAAATGCTAATAATTTTGGGGCAGTTTTTTCCTTTGATTTTTCTTTTTTTTTTTTTTTTTTCCAATTTCAAGTTTAATTTTGTTTTTCGCTGATCTGATGTGGTTTCAACTAACCCAAGGTCTCACAATGTTAAAATGCCGGCAGACTCCTCTATGGCATTATGTAGATCCCCCGCCCCCCCCAACTGTGAAGGGGTGTGCCATACTACCTTAAATGCTAACGCTAGATATGCAAAACTGGATTTTTTTAATTTATTTTTTAAAAGAGGGAGGCATGGTATATTAAAATGATTTTACTAAGAGAAAAAAATATTTTTTTAAGAATGCTCAGAAGAAATTGATAATCTGTGTGAATATGTTTTAGATGTTTATATACATTTTGAAGAGACCCAGTAGCCCATAGCACAAATCTCGTGGAAATCTGATATGCTTTAATGTGGCTACCTAGGTTAAGGTTCACGTTAGTCCCCCCACTCATCTAGAAATCCATTTTGAAAGATTTTTGTAAATTATTTTAGCATTGATGTTCAGCCTCGTCTTTTGTTTCAGTTAAGCTCAATGGCGAACATGGGAACCACCCTTGCCTTCCACCTGGGGGAGAAACCCTCCTGGCTGATGGCTTTTTCCCGGAATTATAAAATAGCCACCGGGTGACTTTTCTGACTTCCAGATCCATCTGCCTGGGACCCCCGAACTCCTCTCCTCCCAAGCAAAGGAGAGTGAGTGGCATTAGCTCCTGGACCCGTTCCTGGTTCTACCTGGGCGCGGAGCTAATGGAGATGACCAAGCTTTTGGCCTCCTCCTCGGGAGCTTTCGCAGACATGGTTTGTGGCCTTCCTCACACCCACAGGGAAAACCAAACAGCCTCGCGCTCTATCCCTGTCGCTCATTGGCTTGATTCAAACGAAGTCCCAACTGGCCTTTGTGTTTCTATCCTTCATAATCTTCATCTTAATTTGAACTCGTAGCTTGGACTTTAAGGTAGCATGGCTCTATTGCTGTCAACCTGACGTTTCACCACGCAGCAGTTCACAGCCAGTGAATGTTACACACATCTTGCTAGACTAGTATAAAAATCATTGGGTAATTGTTGGTTTAATGACCTGAAAGGTGTTCAATTTTTGGGTTTGTTTTTGTTTGGGTTTTTCTTGTTTGTTTGGGTTTTTTTTTTTTTCACTTGGGGATTTTGGGAAAAAAAATTTTTTTTTGTTCCAAATAGAAAAACAAAACCTATTTTGATCTTAGTGCAAACGAGGGCTAGGGACTTAGCCTCCACCACCACCACCACACTGCTTCATTCTGCCATTCACTCACTGCAGCATAATCAAGAATAAAGCAATATAGTTTACTACATTTTTTATTGAGGGTCAGCCATGCTTTCTGTATTATATTGCATATGAAATTGTTTACAAAAGAAACACTAACTCATACTTATCTTTATCGGTTGGAAATGGCACACAGGGACAGAGGAAAATGGGGGCGGGTGAGGGAAGGGAGGATCTTTTTCTTTTTTTTCCCCTTGAATGTGCTTCATAAGTCTGGCTATCTTGCAAGGTGGAAGCAAGGGGGGCAGCGGGTGGAGAAAAGGGGCACGCTGCAGGCGAGCACACTGAAGAGAGAACCTGGCGGTTTCCTCGCCCTCACCCTAAGCAGAAAACAAGCAGACATCAGCTCAGCCCAGTCCTGGGCACAGACACTACACAGGAGATACTGTAATTTAAGCAATACTTTAATACTGTAATATGTTTGTTTTCTTTTTCCTTTTTACCAAAAAAAAAAAATTTAGGTAAACTAAAACACACAAAAAAAACCAGAAATAAAACCCACCCCTCTGGGGGTGCAACCTTAATCCAAACACTCAGCTATCATATAATCAGAATGTATTGTCTTGGACAGGATTTCATTTCCGGGAGCCATGGGTGTGAGGGGCGGGGGGATGGGGACTGAGAGACAAAAGTTCCAGAGCCTCCCTGGAAGGCTCTCTGCTACTGTATTCTGTACATACTGTACCATCCCGTGTGGAATCTGTGAGTGTCCTCTTGCGTAGCGTGGGCTAGCCAATCTGCCGTTCATGGTGTATTGTAAACTCGGAATTCCATATGTAATAGGATGCAAGTCTAAGCGTTTCATGTGGATATAAATGTATCTAAGTAAAACTTTCCCTAGCACTGTGGCTGACCTCACCCTTACTTTTATACTTTAGTATGAAACTGATGAGAACTTTGGTAGTGAGTATTTTTTTTATATATATACATATATATGTATCTATATATATATATATCTCTCAAGCATCTTTCAGGTCTTTGTGTGTGGCTTTCTTAAAGCCCTGTTGTAAAAAATTACTATGTGGATGGCAGTCTCTCACATCACAGATGTGGAAAGTATAATTTTATATTTGTATTTTCAAATAAATAAGTTTGTGAAAGGTTTCCATCCTCTACTGTGGTCCAGAAATCAATGTGTTTGTCTGACAAAAAAAAAAATAATAATAATAAAATAAAATAAACTGTTTTGAACAGAGTTGTTTGGTTTTCTTCTACTCGCGGGGGAAGACTGGAATTGGAGCCCTGCTAGCACAGTGGTTAAGACCTTGACTGCTAACTAAAAGGTCAGCAGTTCAAATCCGCCAGCCACTCCTTGGGAATGCTATGGGGCATATCGACTCTGTCCTGTAGGGTCGCTATGAGTCGGAATCAACTCCACTTGGCAATGGGTTTGGTTTTTTTTTGTTGTTGGCTTTAGGGGGGATCACCACATCATACCTGCCTCCTGTCACCACTCATCCTGAGCATTGGTCTCAGGGCCTCCAGCAGAAAGGAAGCCCTTTCTCTGTCCCCAGGAAACTTGCAGAACCATTTTTTATGAAGTGACAACACTGAGGTGGAGAAGTAGGCCAAAGAAAGGGGTGGATTAACAGTGGAAGGCGTCTCAGAACCCACATGCGCTGTGAGATCATAGACACCAGATGTGAAAGTGTGCCGAAGGAAATAAGTGGCTTCCCCAGGTTCGGTCTCGGCCTGTGATCAGGAGACAACGAACCAAATTCCATAACCCTTGAGGAAGGGAAAGGTCTGAAAGTGGCAACAGGAGGCCTGGCCTCTGGAGTTCAGAGTTTTGCCTAATGGAAAGAATTTTGTAGAATCATAAAATTTAAGCTGTAGAAATAGATCACTTTCTATACTTTCCACCTTCTCCATGAAATAACAGAGAAAACAGAAGAACTGAGACACAGTTTGGTGAGGATAAGTCTAAAGACGTGTTGGTAGCAGGAACAGCTGAGACACAACCTGAGTCAGTGGGATTCCTGAGTTTTTAAGCCCAGAAGATAAGCAGCCAGGCCAAGAGGTTTGTGAGGGATGAAGTGTGGGCCTGAGGGCTATCCTTGCACCTTGCTCAAGGTCGTAGGAAAAGTTGTAGTCCCCAGGATATAGCTTTGTTTGGGCCCCTCCAAATTCCTGGCTCCTGATTCCAGCGTTATTTAAAGGCATTCCTGCTATTCTAAGGGCCTCATCAAGAAAGTGGAAGATACCCCTCTTTCTCTGAGGTTGGAACTGGGTTCCAGGCCCACCTCTTGTGTGTCCACAGGCAAAGCATGGACACTGTCTGGTGTCTCCGTCACATTTTTTGAGGAGAAGGGAATCACTGTTATACTCCACCCCCTAATGAAAGACCAATGAGAGATGACTTGAGAAATCCCTCTCCAGAAACTTGAAAAAGCCCATCTCCTCCTTCTGATTGGTCAACTAACTCCAAGAAGGAGAACATGAGTGCCAACTGCAAGCCAGGTAAATCGCACAGGTCTAATTTTGTGAGCTGTGAAAATATCTGCATTTTAATGCTCAGAGAGGGTAAGTACTTTGCCCAGGGTCAAATGGCTGCTGAATAGCAGAATTGAGACCTCATTTCTAAGACACCATGTTTCCCCAGGGTTCAAGCCCAGTGACAAACATAATTATCAGCCTTGGGTATGCTTGGGGAAGTGTTGAGGGGAGGATGTCCAAGATGGCCTCTTACCTAAGTGCCCAGCTGAGCCAAGCTAATGTACCACAAAAAGAGGCAGAAAAATAACAATTTAGAGAAATTCAAACTCTCGGAGAAACTAAAAAATTGAATGGAAGACCATTTAAATCAGCAAAAACTAGGAAAAAGAAGAAACAACAATGGAAGACAAAATAAGAAGCAAAGTAGGTTAAAGGTATGAGATCAGTGAATCCATCATTAAATATGAATGGATGGAATTCTCTATCATTACAGAACAGATGTGTTCAGTTAAAAAAAAAGTTATATTTTGTTTATAGAATCGCGCTTAAAGTGATAGAGAAGGTAGAAAATAAAGGGCTGGGCAAAGAGAGAATAGGCAAATGCAAACAAAAAAAGGGCTTTTAAAAAATTGTATTGTTTCATTTCTTATTAAAATTTGAGAGTATGTATTCTGGATACAAATTCTTTATCAGATCTGTATTTTCCAAAGAGTTCTGTTTATTCTCTTAACAATGTCTTTTGAAGCGAAAAAGTTCTTAATTTTTATGAAACCCCCATTTATGAATTTTTATGGATTGGGCTTTTGATGTCACATCTAGGAAAATTTCCTAACTCAAAGGCACAAATATTTTCTCTAAGTTTTGTAGTTTGCATTAATTTTCATGTATGTGAGGTATGGGTTGAGGTTTGTTTTTTTGTTAGTTTTTTATTGAAGTGCAATTGTTCCAGCAATTGTTGAAAAGCATATTTTTTCTCCATGGAACTGTCTTTGTACCTTGTCAAAAATCAGTTGACCAAGTTTGTGTGGGGCTTTCTGGATACTCTATTCTGTTCTATTAATCTATCTGTCTAGTTTTTACCAGACCACACAGCCTTGATTCCTGCGTCTATAGTAAATCTTGAAATCAGGTAAAATGATCCCCCCAACTTTTTCAAATTGTTTTGGGTATTCTAGTTCCTTCATCTTTTCCATATAAATTTTAGAATCAGCTTATTGATTTCTACAAGAAAATCCTACTAGGATTTTGATTGGGATTGTATTGAATTTATAGATCAATTTTGAGAGAATTGACATCTTAACAATATTGAGTCTCCCAATCCATAAACATGGGATATCTCTTCTTCTATTTCTCTGTATCCTAGCTTTGGTTTTCAGCAGTTCGAATGTGATGTGTCTAGATGTGTACAGGCACTCCGTGGATTACGAATGAGTTCCGTTCCTAAATCTGTTTTTAGGTTGAATTTGTAAATTCGAACAGTTAGGTATGGACTATCAGTTAGTCAAATGTTTGTCTTAGTATATAGATAGTATATAGTGTACCTTTCTATGCATAAAAAACATTTAAGAAACACCTCCAGATACACTGAAATATCTTTAACGTTATAATACAGTAATAATAATGTTTTGATGCTCGTTGAAAAATAGCCCCGGTCTGTTAATAACAGCCATTGTATGTACCTTCTCCACAGTTGAAGAGGTAGCTACAGGGCAAACATTACCCAAAATACTCAGAAGATTCTGTTCTGTATCATCTTTGAGACCAATTAGTTACTTATTGTAGACTCTGAACTAAAAAGTCTATATTGTACCAGGAGCATTTCTGCTGGGTTGTGAACGCTCCTCAGCAGAGGCAGGGAGGGTTGGGGGAGTGGGTGGGATGAGGCTGGGACCAGACAGATTATTCCCCCGTCACTTCCTCTCCAGAACTGTCAACCCCAAGCACCAAGTATGAGGCCCTGCCTGGGGTTGCAAGGGAGGAAGTGCCGCTCAGGATGTGCTAAGAGTGAGCCAGAATCCCAAGGGTTGTAAAGAGGACACTTAGGGAAACCAAAGTCCCAAGTTCTCCACAGACCCCCAGAAACCACATGGACATACAGAAGTTAGGAATGTAAGACTTCCCCTGCCCCCTCTCCCCTCCAGCCACCAAAAGGCCAAGAGGCACTGCAATGGTGAAATCCCACATGTGTAAGGTAGGGAAAACAAGCCCAGAGAGGTGCTGCAATGGCCCCAGGCTGTACAGCACAGAGGGCCTGGTGTTATGGGGTGGGGCAGAGTTGGGTAAGTCGGCACCGCAGAGGCCCAGCCCTGTGCCCGGAGAGGCCCACTGACCAGCTGTACTAGAAGAACACGTAGGGCATGGTGCCCACATCCCCTGCCACTGGCTGCCACAACCTGCAGGCCTGCCATTCAGAAAGGAGCAGCGGTGCTTGGGGCACAAAGATAGTGGGACCACCCCTTTCTGAGTTCCTAGGCACCTGGGTGCATGTGGGCTTTTCATTTGCTGCTGCTCTTGGCCGGGCCACCATGTCTCAGGAACATGCCTGCCACCAGCACCGCCCTAGAACCCCCTATAGCACCTGTGCCTGCAGAAGTGTGGCCCGTCGTGGGAGCTTGGGGCCCCAAACACCGAGTCATTTTTTTCCTGATGGCCTTTATTGGGGTTGGTTGGTAACTACGGGTTGTACGTAAGTCAGGCATTCATAACCTAGGGACTGCCTATATGTGGTTTTTTGTTTTTTCCCTCTTTGCTTGTTCATTTAATTTATCCTACTTGAGGTTTTCAGGCCCTCTTGTATCTGTGGTTTGATGTCCTTCATTATTTTGGGGAATTTCTCACCATTATCTCTTCAAATATTTTTTCTGCCCCATTCTCTTTATCTGCTGAAGTTCCAACTACACATGTTCAACCATTGATAATGTTTCATACCTCTTAAGATACTTTTTTTTCTTACTATTTTTTCTCCTTGTGCTCTAGTTGGGGTAATTTCTTTTGAGCTATCGTCAAGTCCACTAATTTCTTCCTCAATTGTGTCAAGTCTACTGATTAGCCTGTCAGAGGCCTTCTTTATCTCTGCCCATCCCCCATTTGATTTTCTTATACTTTTTCTCTTCTATGGAAATTTTCCATCTATTCATGTATGTTGTCCACATTTTCCACATACCTTAACATGTTAAACATAATTATTTTAAATTCCCTGTCTGACAGGTCCAACATCTGGGCCACATCTGAATTTGGTTCTGTTGATTGTTTCTTGACCATGGGTTGTTTTGTCTTGATTTTTTGTGTATCTCATGATTTTTGATTGAAAGCCAGACATCATGTCTACAACAGTAGAGGCTGAGGTAAATATTATGTTAAAAATAATCAAAACCCACTGAAATTTGAAAATAAGGTTTATTCTGAGCAGTTATTCTATATGCATATAGGGAGGCTATTTTGATTCCAGAAAAGGCAAATGGCTCAATGGGGCTTATAAAGAGTAGAGGAGGGAGGAATATAGAAGATCAACCATTGGTTAACTTTAACATGATTGATTAAACCCTGCCTACCCCTTTTGGAAACCCTGGTGGTGTAGTGGTTAAGTGCTACAGCTGCTAACCAAAAGATCAGCAGTTCGAATCTGCCAGGCATTCCTTGGAAATTCTGCAGGGCAGTTCTACTCTGTCTTATAGGGTTGCTATGAGTCGGAATCAACTCAACGGCAGTGGGTTTGGTTTTTCTACCCCTTTTACTGAGATCAGTGGGTATTGATACTCTCTACCCCTCTACTCAGCCATATCTTTTGAGATTCAAATTCAGTAAGCCTGTCTTCCAACAGGAAAGAAAGGATTTGCAACTTTAGGTGAAAGAAAAGCAACTGGCACAGTGATTTTGGTCAGGGATTTCTTTAAAGTGAATATTTGGTTTCATGGATAAGAAAACCCCAAAATCAAAGCAAGATATCTGCTATCAGTTTATCTCTTTGACAATTATTTATGCACACCTCTTATTCTGCTAAGCCAAGGGTTTGTGAACTATGGCCCATAAGCTACATCAGGCCTGCTGCTTGTTTTTACGGCCTATGAGCTAAGAACAGTTTTTACATTTTTAAATGGTTGAATCGAGATCAAAAGAAAAATGCTATTTCATTACATGAGAAAATTACATGAAATTCAGATTTCAGTGTTCATAAATAAAGTTTAATGGGAACATAGCCATGCTCAGTTGTTTACATTATCTGTGATTGCTTTTGCACTGGAACAGCAGGGTTAAATAGTTGTGACAGAGACCATATGGTCTGCAAAGTTTAAAATATTTACAATCTGGCCCTTTACAGAAAATGTTTGGCACCCCTGACGTAAGTGATTGAGTCAATCTAGTCAGGAGTTGAGCTGGTTTGGGGTTTTGTTGCTATGGGTATCTTCAGCAACCACCAGCTTCAGGTTCCTCTAGGGCTATCTTGTGCTTAGGGTAGAGGCTGGTCTGCCAGAGAGTTTTTCCTCAGCATTCCTGTTTTCCTCTCAGCTTTAGGTCTTCTCTGTGTTCCTGCACTTGAGTCCTGTGCTCCTGCATGTCAGTGACCTTACCTCTCCTCCAGCCATAGGAAATCTCCCGTGATCTGGGCCCAGGATGGTTTCCTACCCCTTCCCCAGCAGATAAAGTCTTTTGTTCCACGGGGAGAAAAACCCAGGCTTCATGTTTTTCTAGGCAGCAGGAAGGACAACGTAACAAAGAAGGCCTTGCTCTTACTTGAGGACGTTTCCTGGAAACTGCAGACAAGCACTTGCACTCATATCCCATGGGCCGGAACTTAGTCACATGGTCACACTTAGCAATAAGGGTGGCTAAGAAATCCTTTTTTTCCAGGTGTCCATGAGCCTAGCTAAAAACGGAGTTCTGTTTTTGAGGAAAGAAGGCCTGGTGGTACAATGGTTAAGTGCTTGACTGCTAAGCAAAATGTTGGCAGTTCGAACCCACCACCCGCTCCCCAGGAAAGATGTGGAGTCTGCTTTCATAAAGATTTACAGCCTTGGAAATGCTATGAGGCAGTTCTACTCTGTCCTTAGGGTCATTATGAGTTGGAATTGACTTGACAGCAATGGGTTTGGTTTTGGGGTTTTTATTTTTGAGGAAGAAGAAAAGTGGGTATTTGGGGACACATTAACACTTTTGCCAGTTTTTGAAAGACGGCTAAGTGCAAATAAAATAAAGACATACACCAGATCCTTATAACAGCCCTGAGTGGCAGGCAGATCAGGGTTCCCTCATTAGGATACAACACTGACTGGGAAGCCCTGGCCCCTCTTTGGTTTATCCAGACCATTTGGCCCCATAAACTCCCTGACTTGACTGGTTAACTCCAGTCCAGACACATCTGGTTGCCTGACTCATCCCTGGCCCTAATCGATGTGCACATGATCAGACGCAGTGAATACTACGTCAATGCTTAAGAATAATTAATGAACTCATACGATGAATAAGTGAATTCACACTGAATATAAGTGCTATAATTATGTCAAATCAAGGTACACGTAGAACACAGGAAAATCTTAGGGGAGATGTACTGAGCCCTTTGGTTTTGCTGAGGAAGAATCATCAAATCACAACATGTGATTGCTGAAAGAGACCTTTGAGATCATCTAGTCTAGCTCCTTCACTTAACAAAAGAGATGACCCAAGATCAGAAGTAACACACAAAAGGTCACCTAGCAAGTTAGCAGTGAGTGGGGGAACTATTGTCTTTTGAGTTAAAGGCAGGGAGAAGGCCAGGAGCCTCTCCGTCTTTGTGGGAGGGAGGTGGCTTGGTGGAGGAAGAGCACTGGGCTTGCCTCCACTGCTTACTAGCCATGTGACATAACCAGCGAGAGTGACTCTCTCCCTCTCCACCGATTGCCCTGCCTCTTTCTCAGGGACTAAATCAGTGGAAGGGTGTAACCACCCTTTAGTAAACATTAATCCTTTTTGCTAGGTATAGGTTTATTAGTTTGGATGCCAGGAATGATGGAGACATGGTGATCATTGAGGTGAGGACTGGGGCCACCTTGGGAAGGAGGTGAACAGCGGGTACTCTGCTGTCACCCAGTGCTTGCTTTCTTCCATTCTCTGAAGATAAGGCCCAGGGTACAGCCCCAGTGCAGTAAGGGGAAGAATACAGGCAGAGACCCAGAGCACCCTCGCTCCTCCGCTTGGAGGTTTGCACCCTTAACAGGAAGCCGCCATCTCCCATGTCTTCCACAGCTTCTGGATCCAATCAGCATATAATCAGGAAATCAAAAGCCAAGCCCACTGGTTATGTGAATAGAGATAAATTAATACAAAGAATTGGTTATAAACCTCTGAGAGACATCATGAGAATGATTTCGCCCCCCGCCCCCCAAAAATAGCCAGAGACTGAAACCTACTGCTTCTACCAGGGTAGAGATCCATTGCTGAGACAAGCTGACCAGAACAGGAAGCAGACAGGAAGGAGAGCGTTCTTCTTCTCTCCTCCAGCCCCTTAGCCTTCTCTGTTGTTATTGTTAGGTGCCATCCAGTCAGTTCTGACTCATAGAGACCCTATTTACAACAGAACGAAACACTGCCCGGTCGTGTGCCATGCTCACAACCGTTATTATGCTTGAGCCCATTGTTGCAGCCACTGTGTCAATCCATCTTGTTGAGCGTCTTCCTCTTTTTCATTGGCCCTCCACTTTACCAAGCATGATGTCCTTCTCCAGGGACTGATCCCTTCTGATAACATGTCCAAAGTATGTGAGATGTATTCTCACCATCTTTACTTCCAAGGAGCATTCTGATTGTACTTCTTTGAATACAGATTTGTTCATTCTTTTGGCAGTTCATGGTAAATTCAATATTCTTCACCAACACAATTCAAAGGCATCAGTTCTTCTTCACTCTTCCTTATTCATTGTCCAGCTCTCACATGCATATGAGGCCATTGAAAACACTATGGCTTGGGTCAGGCGCACCTTAGTCTTCAAGGTAACATCTTTGCTTTTCAACACTTCAGAGAGGTCTTTTGCAGCAGATTTGCCCAAGGCAATGCGTCTTTTGATTTCTTGACTGCTGCTTCCATGAGCGTTGATTGTGAATCCAAGTAAAACGAAATCCTTGACAACATCAATCTTTTCTCTGTTTATCATGATGTTGCTTATTGGTCAGTTGTGAGAATTTTCTTTTTTTTTTTTTATGTTGAGGTGCAATCCACACTGAAGGCTGTGGTCTTTGATCTTCATCAGTAAGTGCTCCAAGTCCTCTTGGCTTTCAGCAAGCAAGGTTATGTCACCTGCATATCGCAGGTTGTTAATGAGTCTTCCTCCAATCCTGAAGCCAAATTCTTCTTCATATAGTCCAGTTTCTCAGATTATTTACTCAGCATACAGATTGAGTAAGTATGATGAGAGGATACAACCCTGACACACAGCTTTCCTGACTTTAAATCACGCAATATCCCTTTGTTCTGTTCAAATGACTGCCTCTTCGTCTATGTACAGGTTCCTCATGAGCACAATTAAGTGTTCTGGAATTCCCATTCTTTGCAACGTTATCCATAATTTGTTATGATCCACACAGTCGAATGCCTTTGTATAATCAATAAAACACAGGTAAACATCTTTCTGGTATTCTCTGCTTTCAGTCAGGATCCATCTGACATCAGCAATGATAACCTTGGTTTCACGTCCTCTTTAAATCTGATTTAAATTTCCGGCAGTTCCCTGTTGATATACTACTGCAATTGCTTTTGAATTATCTTCAGTAATATTTTACTTGCATGTAATATTAATGATATTGTTTGATAATTTCCACATTCTGATTCATCACCTTTCTTTGGTATGGGCACAAATATGGATTTCTTTTAGTTGGTTGGCCAGGTAGCTGTCTTCCAAATTTCTTGGCATAACTGAGTGAGCAACTCCAGTGCTGCATCTGTTTGATGAAACATATCTATTGGTATTCTGTCAATTCCTGGAGTCTTGTTTTTCACCTATGACTTCAGTGCAGCTTGGATCTCTTCCCTAAGTACCATCCGTTCTGGATCATATGGTACCTCCTGAAATGGTTGAATGTCAACCAATTCTTTTCGGTACAGTGACTCTGTATTCCTTCCATTTTCATTTGATGCTTCCTCTGTTGTTTAATGATTTCGCCATAGAATCCTTCAATATTGCAACTCCAGGCTTGAATTTTTTCTCAGTTCTTTCACCTTAAGAACTGTCGCATGTGTTCTTCTCTTTTGGTTTTCTATCTGTCCTTGCACATGTCATTATACTACTTTACTTTGTCTTCTCGAACTGCCCTTTGAAATCTTCCGTTCAGCTCTTTTACTTCATCATTTCTTACTTCCACTTTAGCTGCTCTACTTTCAAGAGCAGGTTTCAGAGTTTCTTCTGACATTCATTTTGGTCTTTTCTTTTCTTCCTGTCTTTTTAATGAACTCTTGCTTTCTTCAAGTGTGATGTCCTTGATGTCATTCAACAACTGGTCTTGGGTCATTAGTGTTCAAAGCATCAAATCTATTCCTGAGATGGCCTCTAAATTCAGGTGGGATATACTCATGGTTGTACTTTGGCTTTCGTGGACTTGTTTTAATTTTCTTCTACTTCAGTGTGAACTTCCATGTGACTAATTGATGGTCCATTCCACAGTCAGCCCCTGGCCTTGTTCTGACGGATGATATTGAGCTTTTCCATAGTCTCTTTCCACAGATGTAGTGGATTTGATTCCTGTGATTACATCTGGCAAGGTCCATGTGTATAGCCACTGTTTCTGACGTTGAAATAAAGGTTATTTATAATGAAGAAGCCATTGGTCTTCCAAAATTCTATCATGTGATCTCCAGCATCGTTTCTATCACCAAGGCCATATTTTCCAACTACCAATCCTTCTTCTTTTGTTTCCAACTTCCGCATTCCAATCACCAATAATTATCAATGCATCTTGATTGCATGTTTGATCAATTTTAGACTGCAGAAGTTGGTAAAAAATCTTCAATTTCTTCATCTTTGGACTTCGTGGTTAGTGGGTAAATTTGAATAATAATCGTGTTAACTGATCATCCTTGTACGCATATGGATATTATCCTGTCATTGACAGTGTTGTGCATCATAATCTTGAAATGTTCTTTTCGATGAGTACAGTGCCATTTCTCTTCAATTTGTCATTCCCAGCATAGTAGACCATATTATTGTCTGATTTAAAATGACCAATACCAGTCCATTTCAGTTCACTAATGCCTAGGATATAAATGTTTATGCATTCCATTTCATTTTTCATGACATCTAATTTTCCTAGGTTCATATTTTGTATATTCCATGTTTCAACTATTTTTGACTCATCTTGAGTCATGCCACATCAGCAAATGAAGGTCCCGAAAGCTTGACTCCATCCACGTCATTAAGGTTGACTATACTTTGAGGAGACAGCTCTTCCCCACTCATTTTTTTAGTGCCTTCTAACCTGAGGGACTCATCTTCCGGCAGTATATCAGAATGTTCTGCTGCTATTTATAGTGTTTTCAATGGCCAATTTTTTCAGAAGTAAACTTCCAGGTCTTTCTTCCTAGTCTGTCTTAGTCTGAAAGCTCTGGTGAAAAGTGTCCACCAAGGGTGACCCTGCTGGTATTTGAAATACTGGTGGCAAAGCTACCAGAATCACAGCAACATGCAAGCCACCACAGTACAGCAAACTGACAGACACGTGATGGATGGATTTGAGTAAGGGGTATGTGATAGTTAAGATTGTGTGTCAACTTGGCTGGGCCATGATTCTCAGTGTTTTGGAAGTCATATAATGTTGTGATCACTTCTCTGTTGATATTTGATACGTGATCACCCCCATGATGGGATCTGCTGTGAGTAGCCAATCAGTTGAAGGGGAGTTTTCTTCAAGTGTGGGCAGACATTCTGGCAAGACTTGGCGGGGGGTTTTGCATGTTCTGGATCCTGCAATTGGCTCCTGTTCATCTGACCCTCCATTCTAGAAACTTCAGCTAGCAGCTTACCTGCAGTCTTGCCTGCCGTTCTTGGGATTCATCCATCTTCACAGCCTGTGAGCAACAACCCTGCTCTCCGGCCTGCCACTCTTGGGTTTCGCCAGCCCCTGCAGCTATGTGAATCAGGAGAAGCCTCTATTCTGACCCATAGACTTAAGATGTTCCAGCCTCTACAACCGGGTGAGCCAATTCCTTGATATAAATCTCTCTCTCTCTCTATATATATATACATATTTTATACGCTTTGCTGGTTTCGCTTCTCTAGAGAACCCGGCCTAAGACAGGGTGATAATATCAATGTTCTCTCTGCCCAACCTGATTCTATCCATCCTTCTTTCTCAAACTTTCATCTCACCCTAGACTCTCCCCTCATCTGCACTACGTGGCTTCTCTGCTTATTTTGTTATGTGTGGGCAATTTAATAAGCAACATTATGTGTTTAGGAGAATGTTCCATGGGATCAGGACTACCTCTATAGCTTCACCATGAGTTGGGGAGTGGGAGCCGCCCACAGCTAATACCAGGTTTAGGTCCTCAGGGAAAGTGGTGAGATGGAAACTGCTTTGTCAGACCCCACCATATCATTAACACCACCCCTCCTAACCCCAAAACACACTCACAGATCTCACACTCACATGCAAATCTTCTCTTCTTACACAACTCTTTGACTTACCATCTCGTACGCACATGTAAATCCTCTCTCTCTCCTACACTCACTCAGTTTCACACAATCACGCTCACCCTCACATTCCCCCTTTCAGTCTCATGCCCACTCACACACATTTAGTCACCACACTCACTTTACTCACTCTCAACTCTTGCTCACTCACATTTATTGTCCCTCTCACACCTACCTCCTCAGTTTTACACATTTATTCCCTTCTCTCTTCCCCCTACACACTCACATTCATATACTCATTCACACTCTTCCTCTAACACTTACACTATCATTCCTCCACTCTCACTGCCTTCCTCACTCTCACTCAAAATCGCACTGCCTCCTCTCTCTTCACTCGTTCACATGTGCTTCCTCCTTCACACCCACTATGAATCACGCGAACATACCCACACTTGCTCATTCACTCCTCCCTCAAGCCAAGAGAGCTAGTCAGACATTCCCATTCACTATCAAGCACCCTCCTCCCTACATTGCCCACCTACCCCTACCCAGCATGCTGTGGGGCATTTGCTCCCGGGGGCTACCTGCCCCACTCCCAGGCCTCAGCTGGGTAATGTATTTTGCTCTTCTGGGAACCTCAGCCAGTCCTCCGTTTCTTCACTCCTATCCTCTCCTAACTCTCAAGACATGCCCAAAGATTGCTGAGGACACCCTCCAGCATCCCATTTCCATCTCAAATGTCCTTCCCCATTCCCAGAGAATCTCCCCTTGATTCTTGCCTGGAGCCACAGCAGCTCCTCAGGCTAAAGGGAAATGCTTGTTTCCTGCCCACCCCACCCTTGCTTTGGCTCTCCACCACGTGGAGGTAGCTCTGCTAACTCTTCAATTCTATTCGACACCTGTGTTTTGGGTCCTGTTTGTTCCTGCCACAGTGTCCGGCCTTTTTTCTTTTTTTTTGGTTTAAGCTGATGCCAATCCCTCTGGAAATAGTCATAACTATAACTCATTGAGCATTTATGATGTGTTACACACCGTGTTAAGCAGTTTCTTTACATAATTGAAGATCTGAGGAGGGGTCTAAGAGAGATTCCAGCTGAATGCTTCCAGGGGACAGCTTAATGAAGAGGCCGTTGACAGAAGTGGGGGCAGGATCAGGGGAACCACCACCGTGGGATAGTGAAGTGCCCAGGGACTAGCAACAGCAGGAGCCATCACTACCTTAAGGTGTAAAGGTATTTATTACCAGAGCTTAGGCAGTGGGTTAGAGACAGCTTGGAGGCACAGAAGAGGAGCAATAAGCATAGAATGCAGCCATTGCCAGAACTGCAGGGCTGCGGGAAGGAGAAGGTGGACACTCTGGCCCCTCTCTCCCCTCCTACCCTGTTTCCTGCCGGTGCCTACCATCAGCTGAATCCAAAAGAGAGGACAGAAGGCAAAGGAGCCCAGGAGGTGCATCCCAATGAGGTGACCTCCTGGGAAACAGACCAAGGCAGAGAAGTGTTGAGAATAGATTGGGACACAGAGAATAACCAGCACGTGGAGTATTGCTGTAAATGGGACATGTTAGTACTCTGGCAAGTGAGGACGGACAGACAGCATAAAGTTTACACACATGGGGTTGCATTTAACCCCCTGAAGTAGACACTGTTGTTATTGTTAGTTGCCTTCAAGTTGATTTTGACTCATAGCAACCTTGTAAGACAGAGCAGAACTGCCCCATAGGGTTTTCTTGGCTGTAATCTGCTCTAATCTTTACGGAAAGAGGTGGCCAGGTCTTTCTTCTACAGAGCTGCTGGGTGGGTTCAAACCTCTAACCTTTTGGTTAGCAGCCCAGCGCTTAACCATTGTGCCATCAGGGCTCCTTGAAGTGGACACTAGTATCCCATTTTATGGATAAGGAAACTGAGATTCAAGAAGGGTCTGTGACTTGTCTGACTTGAGTGTTCCCACAGCACCTTACCCCTTCTGCATTTCACTCACCCGCCCTGTTTTCCCAACTTGCTTAATGTCTGTCTTCCTGCTGGCTCACCCCTAGTCCCCACCATCAGCCCAGGAGAGTGGCACATGGTAGGTTCTCAGGAAATGCTGGCTGAACAGCGGATGGATGAAGTGTGTTGTTTTCAAGTTTTACCTTCTCCCCTTTCTGAAAATCTGCCTGCTATGTGCCAGTCTCTCATTTTTTGGCAACTCTTCTTTTTCCTCATGCTTCAAAGCTCCTGGACAGTATTTTACAAATCTCATTCTGGGGTCCCATAATGTGATTTGTCTCAATGAGAAGATGGGACGTTGCATCGAACCCCTGGCTGTTCCCTTTTCATCTCCACTCCCTCGTGGGGCACTCTTTCCCCTTACCAACATTCACTTAACATGTTTTAGCTCCAAGATCGTTCGCCTTAACTGCAAAGGCAGACATGAAACAGCAGGTGAGGAGCTCCGCTTCTCTGTCATCCAGTAACGTTACCCAGCAGCAGGCTGATTCTTTCTTTGATCTTTGTCTTGCCCTGAACATGCTCACAAAGTCTTTTGTCTCCTAATTTCTTGGTGTGTTGTATATGACTCGATTCGCTGGGGCTTCAGCCATCTTGGGTCTATCCTTATAGATCTGGGTCACACTCTTATGGTCTCCCATGGGTTTGGTTTCCATCTTTTTAAATGCTCCTTATTTTATTTCACTGTTATGTATTTATTTGTACAGGTAATATATTTGTGTGTTTCCAAATTCAAAAGGTACAAGGAGAAAAGTCTCCCTCTCATGCCATCCCCTAGCTACCCAGTTCCTTTCCTCAGAGGTGATTGTTTTTTTTAGTGTCTTGCAGAAGCTTCCAGAAATATGTAGTAGAAAATGTGTGTGTGCACACATGTGTATTTTATATACAAGTTGACCCTCCATATCCTCGTGTTCCTCATCCACCACGGATCAAAAATATTTGAAAAAAAGGAAGTTCCAAAAAGCAAAACTTGAATTTGCCGCACGCCACACCAAGCACTCTGCGGAATGCACGTGGATGAAGAGAGGTGTAGACATACCCTGCTGTAGCCTCCTGCCATCTCACAGACCCTCAGTCTCTCTCCAGCACTCACTTGAGCATTGTTCGCCTTGTGTCTTGTTCATTCGCTGCTTGTATTATATGCATGCTTTGTTTCTGTGAAAAAATTGCTGCTAAAAAGCAATGAAGTAGTCGGAGCAATCCCTCAAGGCTAAGAGGGAACGTAAAGTGCTCTCTGTCAATGAGAAAGTAAAAATCTTAGCTCTTTTGAAAAGTGGCAGGCTGCTTGCCGAAGTGGGTCGGTAAGAACGAATGGAGCATTCGCACAATAAAGCAGAAAGAAGCTGAAATTTGTGTAAGTGTTCATGCTGCCCCTACAAAGGCAAAAATGGTCTCTCAGGTTCATGATAAAGTGCTTGCAAAGAGTGTTAAGTGCAAGCATTAAAAACTATTTACATAGCGTTTACATTGTATTCGGTATTGTAAGTAATCTGGAGATGATTTAAAGTATACAGGAGGATGTGTGTAGGTTATATGCAAATACTACGCCATTTTGTATAAGGGACTTGAGCATACATGGATTTGGGGATGGCTTATTCAGCCATCATGGGAATTTTTGGACCGTTCCTCGCCTCTTCCTCGCCAAGCTCATTTATGAAAGATCAGTCATAAGTGCACCTGTAAGAGCTTTGCCACAGTCTCATACCATCCTCACTTTCAGAGTCTTGTAATATAAAAGCATGACTATATGTTTTTTCTGATTGTTTTGTAATCTGTCTCCCTCAAGTCTCAGGGATACTTCCATGTGCTGAGGTTTCTCCTTGTCTATCATGAACTACAATGTTACCCTTTCCCCCAAGACTCTCAACACTTTCAGTTATCCAGTCAGTCTTTCTCTGTTGGTCAGAATTCATTTCAGGCAGCCAGTCCAATGGTCATTTCCTCTAGCCCCTGGGAGATTACATTGTTGGACAAGTTCAAAGCAGTGGTTGGAATAGATGCCCCTTTGAGGGCACTCTTTGTTTTCCGATGCCCTTTGCCAACCTTCCCAAGGTGGATGAAGGCCTGGGACCCTCCCCTGGTAGTGGAGAAGGGGCACGTGGCCACACCCACCAGCCTGGCTCTCCTGGGGTCCTCCCTCCCCTCCCTCAGATCTCTGGTTAATTGCTGTGACATATCGAGGGGCACTGTCTGAGGAAGGAGCAGGCAAGCTGGCCAGCAGCGTCCCAGCTCAGCAATCATCACTGATTAAAAGCTAGTTACAAGGCAATGAAGATGGAATTCGGCATTAACCGAACGACCCCATCCATGGCCAACCCAGAGAGATGGGAGTGATTATGAAAGCCTCACTTACTACGTCTGCAAACATGAAGGGCTGTTTGAATTTCCGGGAGATTTACGAGGTAGTGACAGCATTTGGCTGGATCTGACTATGGCTCTTTCCTTCCTTCCCAGATGTGTGTTTATGGGCTTCTGTGGACTCGTGACTTATTCTGAGTGGTCTAGCTCAGCTGGGCTTTTAGGTGGGTCTAATTTGAATACAGCAGTCCCTAGGTCGCGCAAACAGTTAAGTGCTTGGCTAACTGAAAGGTTGGCAATTCTAATCCACTCAGAGGCACCTCAGAAGAAAGGCCTGGCAATCTACATCCAAAAGATTACAGCCACTGAAAACCTGTGGCGCACAGTTCTACTCTGAAATACATGGGGTCACCATGAGCCGGAATCGACTCAAGGGCAACTGATTTTTCTTGTTGTTGTTTTTTAAATCTGAACACAGGAGTCCCTGGGTGGTACAACAGTTAACACGCTCAGCTGCCAGCAGAAAAGTTAGAAGTTCGTGTCCACCCAGAGGCACCTTGGAAGAAAGGCCTGGCAATCTATTTTTAAAATATCAGCCACTGAAAGTCCTAAGGAAAATAGTTATACTCACACAAATGCCATGAGTCAGTGTCAACTCAACTGCAACTGGTTTTTAAAAATCTGAATTCACTGGCTTGTGTGATGCTGCAATTTATCATATTGCCAGTTTTCAGAGATTCTGAATTAGCTCAGCCACACTTAATACTGAAACTATCCTGAACAAAATTTAATCTTTAATAATTCAAAAGGCACTTTGAGGCTTTGCACTAATCAGAGTCATGGTTATGAATATCAGAACTTGACATGAAAGAAGTATAAAAGTGCTCATAAAATAATTGGGTGAAGGAAATTATGGGCAGCAACATATGTGGATGTTTCTGTGATGGCACACATATGATTGCGTGAAAATGGACATGTGTGAGCAAGGTGTGATCTGAAGTCTAGCCCGCCTAATGTTGACGTGGGCCGCGTTCAATTAATGACCCTACTACCCAGTCAGCCTCTTGCCCTGGCTCCCACCTGCTGCTACACCTCCCAAAAAGAGTCTAGTCATTGCCAGCTTGGGCCTCAGTTGTATAGATTTGGAATGAGGGAGGGATTTTTCTGCCCAGGAAAGGCCTAAGAGTCAAAGACAGAATTCCCTTTAATACGTGAAAGAGAAACGAACAGAATAAGGCTAGAGAGAAGGGGAGAGAGACAAGAGCCCACAAGACCTTCGCTGAGAAGAAGAAAGAAGAGAATGGTCGAAGGCAGCTACCATGACTGTGGTGTGTGTGTGTGCGTGTGTGTGTAAAATGTGTGTGTGTGTGTGTGTAATAGCACTTACCTCATTGAGTTGTTGAGATCTAAAAAGTGTTCTCTCTTTCTCTCTAGTGAAAAAAAAATTTTAAATATACTCACGATTTGGAATTTTTAAAACACTTCTGGAAAGGCTTAAATTGCCTTTCAATAATTTATGACTGCAGATATTTCTTTGAATACACCCCAGTATGGAAACAGGGACCAGAAGTCAGGAGCAAGAAGGCCTGGTTTGGTAAGGGTTTTAGAGCAGTATCATTTAGGTCAGAGACGTCATCTAGATCCCCCAGACGTGATACCCAGCAGCAGGGCCAGGCAGATGGCGCTCACCAGCCTGGGAAGTCTGACTGGGGCACACAGCCAGCAGTGGGGATTGGGGGCAGGAAGTGACTAAGAGGTCCCAGCTCTGTAGGATTGCAAGTCAAGTCCAAACCTGCTCCACCCTGCCTGCCCGCCTCCCTTGTCGATGGTCCATATGTCTGAGGATTTGGGGAGCCCCCAGCGTGTACCAGGCTCTGTTGCAGATTGGGGCCCAGCCCCACGGCCCTACCACCACTGACCTCTCACCTGGGCTACCTCAGTATCTCCCAATCTCCTCCCCCCCCACCACCCACCCCTTAACAGATGCCAGAATGGCATTCTGCACCACAGCCTAACCATGTAGCTGCCCCTCGACTCCTTTTTATGGGTCCTCTGCACCCACCAATTGAGCATTTTGGAAATCTGGGAGGATATCTTGGCCATCACAAGGATGGGAGGGCACTGCCACCTTTGAATGGGCAGGATCAGAGATGTGGCTACTCCACCATGTGTGGGCAACCCCATGTGAGGACAACCTGTCCTGGGCCCCACGTGGCCTTCCAGGGTCCCACATGATGTCCACATAGATGAGAAACCAACCTATAAGCATCTGAGCCTTTTTGCTTAACAAAATTATTTTAAAAATTTGACAGCTCCAAGTATTTTCACATCATTTTACCGTACAGTGACTTTTGCAAAAGTAGAACTGCACAAATGAAGGGAAGAGCACACTCTGTTTCTTTCTGAACTTGACCAAGAGTTATTCTCCATTTCAGAAGCTCAAGGGCTCCCAGTGTCAGTCTTCACTACGGCCTCTAGTGAGGCCATCCCCAAATATTTACATATTGACATACATATTACTTTACTATAAATTACTTACCTTACATTTCTTCTTCACCTTGTAGATTGAGCATTACATTGAAGTGTTTTGAAAGTACATGTGCACGTAAATTATATAATTTGTGACTTTTCTTTCAGGCTAATAAAGGGAGCGTCACAACATGTGCTTAGCCTCCTAGTGCTGCTGTAACAGAAATACAAGTGGGTGGCTTTAAAGAACAGAAATCTGTTTCTCACAGTTCGGAGGCTGAAAGTCCAAATCCGGGTCTAGACAGTGTTAGTTCTTTCCTGGTAGGTAGTCCCAAGTGTTCCTCCATTCGTCAGCTGATAGCCAGTCCTCACATGGCATCTGTCTCCCCTCTGTGTGCGTGTGGCTGTGTCCATTAAGCTCTTGCTATAACTCAGAAGTGATTAGGTTTAGGATCTACCCTACACTGGCATGACCTCAACTGATTGATTGCTTTACACTAGGTTTGTCTTAGTTATCCAGTGCTGCTATTGCAGAAATACCAAAAGTGGATGGCTTTAACAAACAGAAATTTATTCTCTCACTGTTTAGGAGGTTAGAAGTCTGGAATTCAGGGTACCGGCTCTACGAGAAGGCTTTCTCTCTCTGTTGGCTCTGCGGGGAGGTCCTTGTCTCTTCTGAGCGTCTCCTCCTGGGTGATCTTCATATCGTTTGGCATCTCTCTTCCACCATCTCTGCTCTGGTCGCTTGTATTAGTCTCTTTTATATCTCAAAAGAGATTGACTCGAGAGACACCCTACATTAATCCTGCCTCATTAGTATAACAAAGACAGCCCATTCCCAAATGGAATTATAGCCAAAGGCATAGAGGTTAGGATTTACAACACATGTTTTGGGGGGACATAATTCAATCCATAACAAGATTGCATTATGGAGGGTGATTACATTGCAGTATATTAAATAGTAAGGTATTCATATTTCATTACATCCACAAGTTTGGGGACTGGGATTCCAATACATATTTACAGGGGACACAATTCAATCTATAACGACATGTTTTTATATAAAGGAGGTGTTGGGTCTGATAGAGTTGAGAACCACAGGTTGACAGGTTACTGCCCGCACCCACTACGAAGGCTTTTTGTATGGACCCTTATGATCCAGCCCCTGTCTGCCACTCCAACCTCATTGCTTACCAGCCCTCACAGCTGGCACCCCGGACTCCAGCTGCTACAATTACACACAGTGCCATGGAAACAGTACAGCTCCAGCCATCCATGTGATTGTGCACACTGCTGCTGCCATCCAGACTGGCCTCCCCTATCCCATGCTGCCTAAAGCCGCTAAACCCACCTTTTCTTGTGCTTCACACAGAACTCCGACGACAGGACGACAGGATGACAGGTTGACATCCACCTGCCTGACTTGCTCCTTGAGAGCAATTTCTACCTCACAGCCTGTGACTCCACCACTGGGTCTCCCAGGAAAGCATATGGGAAAGCAAGTGACTGATGGCAATGTTACTGGGCAGGTCTTGACTATGTGATGTGTATAAGGTATGGGGTATAGTTTGGTATTTGAACTCTTCTTGGTACACATTGCCTCACCATTGAAATCACACCGGGGAGTCACACCCGGGGTGAGAACTTCAGCTCGAGCGGCCCCTTCTCTGGGCTGCCCTCCCCACCTGTCTACCCCAGGAAGAGACAATCACTCCATTCCCTGTGTCCATTCAGGATTTTGCCATCTCAGCATGGCAGCAGGCCAATATGCCAAACAACCAATCATCCAAACATCCAATTGGCCAAGTTTAACAAATTTACTAGAAACGCTTGCTTCGTTTAACCACTTCAGACGTTTTCAGCAATCTGTGTCAGCTGGAAGAATTTTAATATCTTCTGAAGATTTCTGTGGAGTTGTAGTTGCCCACTTTTTGCTTGTTTGCTTTGGCATCATCCCAGCCATAGATGGAGGTTGCTGGGGCAGAAAAGGACTCTTGGCTGAGGAAACACAGCTGTGAGTCAGCACCCAGCTAAGCCTGCAGAGGAAGGGAGACTAAAGAGCAAAAACGGGTGAAGACTGGGAGACAGGTGCAGAGGCTGAGGGCAGAAAGCCAGGAGAATGACAGGTAAGAGAAGAGTCCAGAGCCCTGGAGCCCTGGCTGCTGCAGCCCTGCTGATTCCTACGAATCCACCCAGTAGGAAGACAGAGCAACGCCTCAGAGGGGCTGGTTGCCGGGGTTTTATTTTAAACTTACTAATAGAGGGGCCGCTTTCATAAAAGACAGTTCCGAGATTTCTTCTGTGGTTGAGGCATTTGTGGGAGAAGAAGTGTGTCTACTGCACACTGTGAGATCAGGTACAATGAAGGAATATGTGGTTAAAGAGTTGGGTGGAGCAGTCTAACTTCCCCCAAGGGGCTGCAGGTCATGTTGTGCAAAACAGTTCTATCCCAGAGCAGGTGTGGGATAATTATAAAAACAAAGAATTGCAGTAAAGACCATAGCTAAAAGAAAGAACTCTGTGTGTGTGAGTCTGTGTATGACTGTGTGTGTGTGTGTGCAAGAGTAAATTTGGTGAAGTTGGTAATTTGGTGACTTGGTTACAAGACATGTTGACATGAGGAGTAGTTACCGTGACATTTCCTGAAGTGCTTGCAAATGAAGGAATCAAGATCCCTCAGGAAGAATTAAACTATTAAAATGGGAGGTAGGCAGCGAGAAGTATTCTTTAGCCAGGAAAGCATAGAACAAAGGAGAGTCTCAGGGGCCACTGCTGATCCACAGGGAGAGGAAGTCTTAAACAATAAACTTTAAGTGCTGCAGCCCATCAGCAGGGCATATGCAAGGAGGTGATGGAGGCAGGGGTCTGAGCCCCTGATTTCTAGTTTTTTCTAGTGTTTTCAGCGTATTGCTGAGAACTTCTCTATTGGGAGACAGATGTGTCAACCTGTCTTAGCTGATGCAATTAAACATTTGATTCATCCAGCTCCCCTTGTTCTGATTGAAAATGTGCTAAGCAACCTTCTGGTTAGAATCTGGCCTCCCAGGTATGGTGACAATGAGTTGACTCTCTGGAATTGGTCTGCTCGGTGATGACTAAAAAAGATTCACTTTGGATGCTCATAAAAGCAAATGTGCAAGGCTGCAAGCCCAGGGTGGGAATAAACTCCAAAAGGCAATGAATGCCCACGTGGGAGCCCTGCCCACCTCCTCTTGGCATGCACCTTACCCTCTCTGGCCCCTGCATTGAGTACTATGCTCACTTCCCACGTGGCGATATGATCTGGGGGTTCCATTCCTGTTTCCCACCCAACCCAGCTCTAAGGGCAAGAAGTACAACTTATTCATCTTGTGTCCCCAGCTCCTAAAACCCTGCAAAGTTGTAGACCAGCTGAGAACAGTTCCTGACACATTTTTTCTCCAGGTGCCATCAACTCAGTTTCCACTCATGGCGACCCCACGTGGATCAGAGTACAGCTGTGCTCCATAAGGTTTTTAATGGCTGATTTTTCAGAAGTAGATTGCCAGGCCTTTCTTTGAAGGCACCTCTGGGTGTACTCGAACCACCAACCTTTCAGTTAGCAGTCAAGCGTGTTAACCATTTGCACTATCCAGGTCTCCTCCTGACACATGATTGTTATTGTTGTTAGGTGCTGTCCTGTCAGTTAGAACTCATAGACCCTATCTATGTACAATAGAACAAAACACTGCCTGGTCCTGCATCATCCTCACAATGGTATGTTTGAGCTATGTTTGAGCCCATCGTTACAGCCACGGTGTCAGTTCATCTCGTTGAAGGTCTTGCTCTTTTTCACTGACCCTCTGCTTTACCAAGCATGATGTCCTTCTCCAGAGACTGGGCCTTCTGATAACCTGTCTAAAGCATGTGAGACGATGTCTCACCATCATCACTTCTAAGGAGCACTCTGACTGTACTTCTTCCAATATAGATTTGTTCGTTCTTCTAGCAGTCCATGGTATATTCAATATTCTTCGCCAACACCATAATTCAAAGGCATCAATCCTTCTTGGTCTTCCTTATTCATTTTCTAGCTTTTGCATGCATATGAGGCCATTGAAAATACTGCGGCTTGGATCAGATGCACCTTAGTCTTCAAAGTGATATCTTTGCTTTGTAACACTTTAAAGAGCTCTTTTGCTGCAGATTTGCCAATGCATTATGTCGTTTGATTTCTTGACTGCTGCTTCCATGGGCATTGATAGTAGTTGCAAGTAAAATGAAATCCTTGACAACTTCAATCTTTTCTCCATTTATCATGATGCTTATCGGTCCAGTTGTGAGGATTTTTGTTTTCTTTATGTTGAGGAGTAATCCATACTGAAGACTATGGTCTTTGATTTTCATCTGTAAGTGCTTCAAATCCTCTTGGCTTTCAGCATATGACAGGTTGTTAATGAGTTTTCTTCCAATTCTGATGCCAGTTCTTCTTCATATAGTCCGGTTTTCCAGATTATTTGCTCAGCATACAGATTGAGTAAGTATGGTGAAAGGATACAACCCTGACACACAACTTTTCTGATTTTAAACCAAGCAGTATCCCCTTGTTCTGTTCAAGCGCCTACCTCTTGGTCTATGTATGGGTTCTGCATGAACACAATTAATTGCCCTGAAATCCCCATTCATCACAATGTTATCCATAATTTGTTATGATCCATACAGTCGAATGCCTTTGCATAGTCAATAAAACACAGGGAAACATCTTTCTGGTATTCTCTGCTTTCAGTCAAGATCCATCTGACATCAGCAATGATATCCCTGGTTCCACATCCTCTTCTCAATCTGGCTTGAATTTCTGGCAGTTCCCTGTTAATGTACTGCTGCGACCGTTTTTAAATTATCTTCAGCAAAATTTTACGTGGGTGTGAAATTAATGATATTGCTCGATAGTTTCTGCATTCCATCGGATCACATTTCTTTGGACATAAACAACAACTGTACACATGGACCTTACCAGGTGGGATACACAGGAATCAAATCGACTACATCTGTGGAAAGAGACAATGGACAAGCTCAAAGTCATCAGTCAGAGCAAGGCTGGGGGCTGACTGAGGAACAGCCCATCAATTGCTACTATGCAAGCTCAAGTTGAAATTGAAGAAAATTAAAACAAGCCCACAAGAGCCAAAGTAAGATCTTGAGTATATCCCACCTGAATATAGAGACAAAATCAAGAATAGATTTGACACATTGAACACTAATGACTGAAGACCAAACAAGTTGTGGGATCACATCAAGTACCTCATACACGAAGAAAGCAAAAGGTCATTAAAAAGGAAGGGAAAGAAAGAAAAGACCAAAATGGATGTCAGAAGAGACTCTGAAACTTGCTCTTGAACATGGAGTAGCTAAAGCAAATGGAAGAAATGATGAAATAAAAGAGTGGAACAGAAAATTTCAAAGAGTGGCTCAAGAAGACAAAATAAAGTATTATAATGAAATGTGCAAAGACCTGGAGTTAGAAAAACAAAAGAAAAGAACACACTCGAGCTTCTCAAAGTGGAAGAACTGAAGAAAAAATTCAAGCCTAGAGTTGCAATATTGAAGAATTCTATGGGCAAAATATTGAGCAACGCAGGAAGCATCAAAAGAAGGAATACACACGGTCACTGTACCAAAAAGAAGTGGTTTGACGTTCAACCATTTCAGGAGGTAGCATATGACCAAGAACTGATGGTACTGAAAGAAGAAGTCCAAGCTTCACTGAAAGCATTGGCGAAATACAAGGATCTAGAAATTGACGGAATACCAATTGAGATGTTTCAACAAACATATGCAGTCCTCGAGGTGCTCACTCGTCTATGCCAAGAAATTTGGAAGCCAGCTACCTGGCCAACCAACTGAAAGAGGTCCATATATGTGACTGTTCCAAAGAAAGGTGCCACATGGTAGAGGCTAAATAAAAACGTATGGACCAAATCGATGAATGGAGCACCTACTCAGCTTTTAATCTACTCTTGGAGGTTGAGCTCAGGCCACCTACTCGAAAGCATTTCATAATGCTTTCCGGGCCTGCTGATAGCTTTCCAAATTCCCCTGACTCTTCTCTGGGTTCTGCACAGCTGCCAGGTCCTTCAAGTTCTATGTCCTGCCCTATGCAGGCTTCGGATTCAGCCACTCCAGGGTCCCAGTCAGCTCTGTGACCTTGGCAAGTTACTTAACCTCTCTGCACCACCTAGTGGCTGTGAAATGGGAATCATGATGCCAACAACTCAAGAGATGAGTAAGTTTTTCTATAGGCCCACAGGTTTGGTACAAGGAAGAAGGGGTGCTGTTAGGTGCTGTCGAGTCTATTTTGACTCATAGCAACCCCATGTGACTGAATGGAGCTGCCCTATAGAGTTGTCTAGGCTATAATCTTTAGGGGAGCATATTGCCAGGTCTTTCTCCTGTGGAGCCTCTGGCTGGGTTCAAACTGCCAGCCTTTCGTTTAAACCCAGTGCCATCGAGTCGATTCCAAGTCATAGTGACCCTATAGGACAGAGTAGAGCTGCGCCGTAGAGTTTCCAAGGAGCGCCTGGCCGATTTGAACTGCTGTCCCTTTGGTTAGCAGCCGTAGCATTTAACCATTACGCCACCAGGGTTTCCACCTTTCATTTAGCAGCCAAATACTTAACCATTGCACCACCAGGGCTCCTTAATAGAGTATTCCTAAGACACAAACTTTTCCTGCCCCACTCGACTCTCATCGCCACCCCTACTCCTGACCTAAGAAAGTTTGAGCCCCATGCCCACAAAGAATCAAAGGGCCCTTTCTTTGTCCACTCTTCTCCCAGGAGCTTTCAAGGTGAGCCAGCTTGACTGGACAGCCTCTGAGCCTGTCTGAGCCTGGTCAGGGAGGGAGCTGGTACCACCATCTGGAACAGGGAGTGAGATGTGAGCTTCTGCACAAAGAACTTCCTTCTCTGAGAAGCTGCTCTCACTCCCTCTCGGCCGCATAGCAGCTGGCTTCCAGGGGACTCAGATGACAGTCAGGCTCCAGGGAGCTGAGCTGGTGGAGACTGAATTCTGTTGAGTGATCCATAGTGACAGAGGAGCCTCCGGGCCTGGGAAGCTCAGCAGGCGCTCCAGGGTGGGGCCAAATTAATCCTGAGAAAGATGGCAAGACTGGGGGACGTTGGCTGTGCTCTACTCCTCGGCTCCTGTGGTCACTTGTCTCATAATCCCCTGCTCCCATTAGCATTCTGGATGCTGCAAACGACCTTCTTTTGTGCACTCTTTTTTTTGTGTGTGTCCGCCTTTCACCTTGGCATACAATGACCTCCACTTGGGGCACCTGCCCACCTTTCCCGCTCCTCAGTCTCCAAACACATCATGCAGTGCCTGTGGTTTGTGTTGGCCCCTTTGCCTGCAATATTTTTTTCCCTCTTCCATCTGGCTAACTGCTCCTCAGCCTTCTCAGCTCAATTCTGAGTCATAGCTTCCGGGGAAGCATGCTAGGTTGCCCCAGATGGATGGAGTGCCCCACTTCCAGTTTCCTACAGCAGTGATCCCACCATCCCTCCTATAGTAGTGGAACTGCATACCTGTCTGAGCTCCTGGAAGGCATAGGTGGCCACCTACTTTGCTTTACTGAAGAGATTGGGTTCTTTATTCTGTAGACTTTTTCACAACTGAGATTCTGCTTATTGTATCCCTGTCTTAGTCACGTAGTACTGCTATAACAGAAACACCAAAAGTGGATGGCTTTAACAAAGAGAAATTTATTCTTTCACTGTCTAGTAGGCTACAAGACCAAATTCAGGTTGTCAGCTCCAGGGGAAGGCTTTCTTTCTCTACTGGCTCTGGAGGAAGGTCCTTGTCATCAATCTTCCCTTGGTCTGAGAGAATCTCGGCACAGGAACCTCAGGTCCAAAGGGTGCGCTCTGCTCCCAGCGCTGCTTTCTTGGTGGTATGAGGTCTCCAACTCTCTGCTTGCTTCCCTTTCCTTTTATGTCTTGTAAGATAAAATGTGGTGCAGGCCACACCCCAGGGAAACTCCTTTTACATTGGATCAGTGATGTGACCTTAAGGGTGTTACAATTCCACCCTAATCCTCTTTAACATAAAATTACAATCACAAAATAGAGGACAACTACACAACAGGAAGAATCATGGCCCAGGCAAATAGATACATGCATTTTGGGGGGGACATAATTCAGTCATTACAATCTCCACGTGGTGGTAGTTGTTGTTCTATGCCATCAAGTCGATTCCAACTCATAGTTACACTATATGACAGAGTAGAACTGCCCCATAAAGTTTCCTAGGCTGTAATCTTTACAGGAGCAGATCTTTACGGGATTATTTCTCCCACAGAGCTGCTGGGTGGGTTTGGCCAACCTTTGAGTTAGCAGACAAGTGTTCAACCTTTGCGACACCAGGGCTCCTTGTAGTCCCATAGTATTCTTCAATATGTTCTTCCTCTCCTCCATAAAAAATTGATAGTTCTAGAGGTTTGATAAAACTCAGGTTCAGTTTTTTGGCAAGAATATTTCCTAGGTAGTGCTGTGTTCTTCCATCAGATAGCACATGATGTCTGATTATTCACGATTTCATTAAGGGTTACAAAATGATGTTATTCTATCTCACATTCTTCATACGAAGAGATACTTCTCTTGGTCAACCACTTATTTACTCTGTGGTTCATACAGGGAAGGCAGGGAAGTGCTTGATTCCTTCTCTTCATTTGCCCATTTCCAAATTAATGAGTAAGTTTCCTAACTCCTCCAGAAGTAATCCATGAATGATTTCTCTCTCTCTTTTTTAATTTATTATGTTCTCATTGGTTGAGACATCCATTGCAGTTATTATTTTTGCTAATAATTAAATTGTCCCATTTTTGACCAGTAGGAGCCTCTTCAAGTTGATTCCCTTGCCTTCTGAGCTGACAAGATATTTCAGGCTCATCTTGTACATTTTATGATCCAGAACTGGAGCCACTCATTTTTGGATAAAGCCCTGATTTCCATTTTTTTAGAGGCCATAATCTGGTTTCTAGAGGTGTTCACTGCTACTGGGTTGGTGATTGTTTCCAGGTCTTTGCAATGGGCAGAGAATGGATGGAGCTAGAAAATAACAACACATTTCGTGAGTTCACATTGGCACTTCCATTCCAGTTCAAGATTAGAAGATTTTTACTTAGCCTCGTCAGTCTTACATCTGTATATCCTTTCTTCCACACTCAGAATCTCAGTTCCCAATGAAACCTACATAATTACACACTTCCTGTATCTCACAATATATACCACAATCTCAGATTAACAACACCAGCGCCATCATCAACAATAT
The DNA here is from genome assembly GCF_024166365.1 of Elephas maximus indicus. Taxonomy (NCBI): domain Eukaryota; kingdom Metazoa; phylum Chordata; class Mammalia; order Proboscidea; family Elephantidae; genus Elephas; species Elephas maximus. The sequence continues at coordinate 36,324,862 of NC_064837.1, read as the reverse complement.
ACATATTGATTAAGTTTCTATTTTTTTTTTTTTTTGCAGTTCTTTTTGCTATGGTATATTCCACTTGTATGGCAATCAAATTGATTTGTCTTCAAGTCACTTGAAATAGTTCCTCTTTATATAGTTATGCCTCCATACCAATTGATACACAAGTTTCTTTGATTTTTCATTCACAATTTAGATTGGTTTTTCAAAATTTTTTATGAATTACTTATTTAAAATTTAATTTTGTTTTATAATTTTAAAAATATTTCCAAAGTCACATCCACAAAACAATGTATATTAACTCTTCTAATTCCTCCATAGGGTTTGTACATTTTTCTTCATTCCCACCAATAAGGTATAAAACCGGAATTGTTGAATTGATTCTGACTCAGAGCGACCCATAGTGTTTCTAAGGAGTGGCTGGTGGATTTGAACTGCTGACCTTTTGGTTAGCAGCTAAACCCTTAACCACTGAACCACCAAATAAGGTATAAGAATTCCCCTTTTCCTAAGTCTCACCAACTGAATTTGTTGTCAAACTTTTACATATCAGATTTTTGCTGATCTATTAGAATTTGAGCAGCTCCTAAACATGCTCAGAGTAGCATAGGCACCAGGATCTTGAGGTTCTGTGCTATAAACACTCTGGCCAATTCTCAGTTATTCATATCAAGGTGCTCTATAATTAGGCTACAGGGCTGAAGCTTTAACAAAGACCCTAAAATAACAATAATATAGAATTCTCATTAATAGTTCAAATATAAGCTCCCTAGGGCTAATAAGAAGGTTCCGTGGTGCCAGGGACTTGAGCTCTTTCCATCTTGTGACTCTACTGTCTTAACATACCATGTGGTTTCTGTCTTGTGATCTAAGATGGCTGCCCTAGATCCTAACATCACATTCTCATGCTAGCCAGCAAGAAGGAGGATAGGGAAAAGTAGGCAAAGTGGCTCTGCAATTGGATTTGGTCATCTTCACAGTTTCCACTGGAGGCAGACCCAGCCTCTTGCTGCCAAACTGATTTTGGAGTGGGAGAGCCAGGTGGCAGAGCCATGGAGGCCATGTGCTAACTCACTGCATGACTTTGGGCAAGTCATTTCCTGTCATCTGGGAGATTATTCTAGCTCCAGGACATCAAGAGCATTGGCCCTCAGCCAGTCCAGGGGTGAAGCCAGGAAAAGAAGGGCGTATGGCTTTAAGGCTGTCATCCACCCGTTCATGGAGTTTACATGCCAGCTGTTGCCATGCCAGGTCCTCAGGCCAGTAGTTGCCGTGGTGTGTGGACTCAGAAGACATGTTGCTATAATAAGACGTGTTTATGTGAATATGAAGGTCAGGGAGTTAAGTAGTTGGTATTCCAGTCATATAGAGTCATTTGCACAGTGTCACTAATAATTAAAGGGGGGTTTGACTAATCTGGTTGCTCTTCCTAAATATACTCCGCTTAAAAAACTCATCAAAGCAGCAAAGTAATCTTTGAGGTTATTAATCTCCTCTGCTTCACAGCTGGGGCAAATTTATTTGCTTGAATTAGCATGTAATAAACTTATAATAAAGCTGCCAGAGCCCCAGCTCAGTGGCGAGCGGCTCCGTGTAATGGGTAGTTACAGCTAGAAAACAGGGCACTCGTCCTTAGGGCAGCACTGCAGGCCTGGTGAGCCTGGGGAGTAGGAGGCTGCCCCAGAGGCTGCATAGAGAGAGGGCCTCCGGGGACGGGAGACCCCAAGATGGAGCTGAAGGGACCTTTGCAGTCTGGCAGGGCCACACTCCTCATGTGTGCCCCTCCCATTGTAAAGGCAAGGAAACTGAGGCCCAGAGAAAGGAAGGAAATGGCTTCAGTCATGTAGCAAGCAACTGGCAGAATCCTGGTGAGAATCCAGGTGGGACTGGTGACTCCCCAACCACCACCGAATCTATGGTTGGCAGTCCTTATGGTCATGCAGGCAGGGAGTCCTACTAGAGGCCCCTGTCTTCGTCCTTGACTTTCCTTTTATCTGCCCCTTCTTCCTGCCTCTTCCCTACACCACAGTCCCACCAAGACCTTATTGCCTTTTCCACTTCTCTGTTTTTCAAGGAAGTATTGCCCTTCTGTGCTATTGTGCTAGCCAGTTTGGAGAGTCCTGACTATGACCAGGAAGAACTCAGTTTTGCTGGTAACATCCTGAACGCACTGAGAGCTATGGAAAGGTGCAGCGTGTCTCCTTCTTGAACCCTGGAGGGGCAGCCTCAGATGGGGACCTGGAGTCTCTTCTACTTCTCCCATCCCTCTTTCCTTTTCTTCCCTCTCTCCTCCTCTAGGGAACCAGCTTCATCTGGTCTTTGCTTATTCAGGTTGAAGCCATGGAGGCATTCTCCAGACTCCCATCTAGAAGGGGGCCCTGGTGGATCCTCCTGTTTTTAGAGGAGCAGCTACAACAGTCTTTTCTGGTGTCAACACTGACCACCTTATAAAAAACATAGCATTATTTTAATGGATGACACCAAAAATAGCCTACCCCATCCAGAGATGTTGGGAAGGAAGGAAGGGAGTGAAGAGAACAGGCAACGCCATTCTTCCACACATGGCAGAGTTCTTCATCTCCCATCTCCTCCTCCCATTTCCCTTCATCCTCAATTCTCTCACTTTCATCCCGTCAGCCTTGAACCCCATCCTTTCATCCCCCATCTCCTCATACCTCATAACTCATACCCCATCTTCTCATCTCCCCACCCTTAATGCCCCATGCTCTCATCTCCAATTCCCTCATTCTCATTTCCTCATTCCCCAGCCCCACCCCCTATCTATTCATCCCCCATCTCCTCATCCATTAACCCCTCACCCCCTTCTCCTCATCCCCAATTCCCTCACTCTTATCTCCTCATCCCCCAACTCTATCCCCCATCCCCTCATTCCCCTACCTCCTCATATCCCAGCCCTCATCACCCCATTCTTTTATCCCCTCATTCTGCTACCCCTATCCTCCCCTGTCTCCTCATCCCCCATCTCCCGCCTCCTCCCATCTCTTTATCCCTCTTCCTTTTAGCCTTTGGAGGATAATGGAAGGGGAAGAGAGAAGAGAGGCTTTCTGGAGTTCTTTCAGGCCCAGGACTCTGAAACTTTTCTTCAGCCATCTCTAGGACATTGACATGAGTGACACGATTCCAACAAGGCTCATACCCACCACATGCCCAAAGTCACAGTCATTTGTCATAATATTCTTTCCTGAGCAATGGATAATAAAAGTACAATGATTTATCATTGGAGTCCTGAAATTCTAAAAGGTTGGGAGCCACGTAATTAGGGAAGTCCTTTATTTTAAAGGCCAGAGAGAATAAATGATTTACCTAAGATCACACAGCTACTAAGCCCAGGGCCACCATTAGAACTCAGGTGTCCTGGCCTCTTCGCCTTCCACTACACCGAGGTGCATTTAGTGGGTTGAATAGTATACCTCAACAATCCATGCCCACCCAGATCCTGTGACTGTACCCTATTTGAAAACAGGATCTTGCAACTGTAATTAAGGAAAGGATCAAGAGGACATCATAACGATTAAGGCAGACCCTAAGTCCAATGGGAGAGTCCTTATAGGAGACAAAAAAGGACACACAGACACAGGGAAGAAGGTCATGTGAAGATGGAAGCAGAGGTTGGCACATGCAGCTACAAGCCAAGGAACGCCAAGGATTGCAGGAGCCACCAGAAGCTAGGAAGAGGCAGGGAAGGACTCTTCCCTAAAGCCTTCAGAAGTAGCGTGGCCCTGCTGACATCATCACTTCAGACGTCTAGCCTCCAGAACTGTGAGAGAATAAATTTCTGTTGCTTTAAGGCACCCAGTTTGTGGTAGTTTGTTCTGGCAACTCTAGGAACTAATGCACTGTCTTAAGAACATGTGGTGAGAGTCCCCTTTCTGCCAATCAACACAGTGACCTATGGATTATAGAGTATAATTTTATTACATTATGTATTTTTATTTCTACAAAGGAAAAGAAAGAAAATTAGACTCAACATACATAAAGCCAGAGAAACTCTGGTCTCTTTCTTTCAAGGAGCTCAGTTCTCCAGACACCTGGTCCCAGAGAAGAATCCCAGGGGCAATTACAGAACCACCCGCAGGCATCTTGGAGAGTGAAGAAATGCTGAAATACTGACAGCTGGTCCATCTCCTGATTTTTAGACCAAAACAAAAACATTAAACCCCAGTAACAACACAGTGGCAAGCTCGATAGCAATCCCTAGCAAAATTCTGAGTTTAAGGACTTAGAGGATGCCACAATCCCTCAAAGTCAAGGATGAGCCATGCCCAACTGAATTCCTGCCTTCAGAGGGCAACTGGGAAAGGAGGGGAGAGGGGGTGCTTTTGACAAAGGGTGTGATGAGGTAGTTGGAGTAAGACATTTGTCAAAGCCTCTCAGGCCCTGAATAGGAAGGCAAAGTGTTGCCTGCCTGGCAGCATAGATGCTACAGAAGCATCAACTGGGCCCTCATGTCAGCCCAGCCGGCCACTTTAACCATACCCCACGGCTCAGCCTTTGACCTCGTCTCCCTTAACCCTTCCTTCAGCAACGTGGATGGTGCGGGATAGAAGATGTGCTCACCAAATTTGCAGCTGACACAAAGCCAGAAGGATTGTCAATAGAAAAGATGGAAGAACCAAGACTCAAAAATATCTTGACAGGTTGAAATAATGGGCTGAAAACATGTAAAAGGGATAAATGTAAATTCTCGCATTTAGCTTTTAAAAAAATGTTTCATAAACATCTGACATGAGACAGGGCTTTAAAGCAGATTCGGTGGGAAAGACAGCAAGATGTGAGACAATGTGGCATGGCTAGTGGTCAGATCAAGGGAAAGAAGAAAGAAAAGAAAATAGCATGTATTAAGAGTGCCAGGAACTGTTTTAGATGCAATGAATACATTATCTCACACCATTTCTATGAGGCAGGCACAATTGCTGAGCCCATTTTACAGATGAGGAAACTGATTCTCTGCTGTTATTAAACAATTAAGTGACTCATGTTAAGCTATTAAGTAACTCATATTAGGTCACTGGAGTTAAGGTACAAAGTGATGGAGCCAGAACTTGAATTCAGGTCTTCCTATGTCCAGGGCTAATGCTCTATCCCTCCCCTGCCCCAAGGGAAAATCTTTTTTTTTTTTTAATTGTGCTTTAAGTCAAAGTTTACAAATCAAGTCAGTTTCTCATACAAAAATTTATATACACCTTACTATATACTCCTAGTTGCTCTCCCCTAATGAGACAGCACACTCCTTCTCTCCACCCTCTGTTTCCGTGTCCATTCTGCTAGCTTCTGTCCCCCTCTGCTTTCTCATCTCCCCTCCGGACAGAAGCTGCCCACATAGTCTCATGTGTCTACTTGATCCAAGAAGCTCACTCCGCAACAGTATCATTATCTATCCCATAGTCCAGTCCAATCCCTGTCTGAAGAGTTGGCCTTGTGAACGGTTCCTGTCTTGGTCTAACAGAAGGTCTGGGGACCATGACCTCTGGGTCCTTCTAGTCTCAGTCAGACCATTAAGTCTTGTCTTTTTATGAGAATTTAAGGTCTGGATCCCACAGTTGTCCTGCTCCTTCAGAGGTTCTCTGTTGTGGTCCCTGTCAGGGCAGTCATTGGTTGTAGCCGGGCACCATCTAGTTCTTCTGGTCTCAGGCTGATGTAGGCTCTGATTTATCTGGCCCTTTCTGTCTCTTGGGCTCATAATTACCTTGTGTCTTTGGTGTTCTTCATTCTCCTTCACTCCAGGTGGGTTGAAATCAATTGACGCATCTTAGATGGCTGCTTGCTAGCGTTTAAGACCCCAGATACCACTCTCCAAAGTGGGATGCAGAATGTTTTCTTAATAAATTTTATTATGCCAATTGACCTAGATGTTCCTTAAAACCATAGTCCCCAAACTCCCACCCCTGCTACGCGGGACTTCGAAGCGTTCAGTTTGTTCAGGAAAATTCATTGCTTTTGTTTTAGTCCAGTTGTGCTGACCTCACCTGTATTGTGTGTTGTCTTTCCTTTCACCTAAAATAGTTCTTATCTACTATCTAATTAGTGACTACTCCTCTCCCTCCCTCCCTCCCCACTCTCGTAACCACCAAAGAATATTTTCTTCTCTGTTTAAACTATTTCTTGAGTTCTTATAATAGTGGTCTCATACAGTATTTGTCCTTTTGCAGCTGACTAATTTCACTCAACATAATGCCTTCCAGATTCCTCCAAGTTATGAACTGTTTCACAAATTCATCACTGTTCTTTATCAATGTGTAGTATTCCGTTGTGTGAATATACCATAATTTATTTACCCATTCATCCGTTAATGGGCACCTTGGTTGCTTCCATCTTTTTGCTTTTGTAAACAGTGCTGCAGTGAACATGGGTGCGCATATATCTGTTCATGTAAAGGCTCTTATTTCTCTAGGATATATTCTAAGGAGTAGGATTGCTGGATAGTACAGTAGTTCTATTTCAGCTTTTTAAGAAAGCACCAAATATATTTCCAAAGTGGTTGTACCATTTTACATTCCAACCAGCAGTGTATAAGTGTTTCAGTCTCTCCACAAACACTCCAACATTTATTGTTTTGTGTTTTTTCGATTAATGCCAGCCTTGTTGGAGTGAGATGGAATCTCATTGTAGTTTTGATTTGCATTTCTCTAATGGGTAATGATCGTGAGCATTTCCTCATGTATCTGTGAGTTACCTGAATGTCTTCTTTAGTGAAGTGCCTGTTCACATTCTTTGCCCATTTTTTAATTGGGTTATTTGTCTTTTGTTGTTGAGTCTTTGCAGTATCATGTAGATTTTAGAGATCAGACACTGATTGGAAATGTCATAGCTAAAAACTTTTTCCCAGTCTGTAAGTAACCTTTTTACTCTTTTGGTGAAGTCCTTGGATGAGCATAGGTGTTTGATTTTTAGGACTCCCAGTTATCTAGTTTCTCTTCTGGTATTTGTGCATTGTTAGTAATGTTTTGTATACTGTTTATGTCATGTATTAGGGCTCCTAGCATTGTCCCTATTTTTTTCCCATGATCTTTATCATTTTATATTTTATATTTAGGTCTTTGATCCATTTTGAGTTAGTTTTTGTGCATGGTGTGAGGTATGGGTCCTGTTTCAATTTTTTGCAGATGGATATCCAGTTATGCCAGTACCATTTGATAAGGGGACTGTCTTTTCCCCCATTTAACTGACTTTGGGCCTTTGTCAAATATCAGCTGCTCATATGTGGATGGATTTGTGTCTGGGTTCTCAATTCTGTTTCCATTGGTCTGTGTATCTGTTGTTGTACCAGTAGCAGGCTGTTTTGACTACTGTGGTGGTATAATAGGTTCTAAAATCAGATAGTGTGAGGCCTCCCATTTTATTCTTCTTTTTCAGTAATGCCTTATTTATCCGGGGCCTCTTTTTCCAAGGGTAAATTTTAATTAATCTAAACTAATCCCCTCATCAGAAGTGGCTTTGAAATAGGCACATACTCCAACTCTGGTCAACAAGACACAGGGACAAGTATGCTGATGGAGCTTCCAGCAAAGTTTTTCTTGAAAAGGAGCCCTAGAAACACTCATTCAACAACTATGTATTAAGCATTTACTATGTACAAGGTGCTAGGTCCAAGGACTTAGCACAGGGGTTGGCAAACTTTTTCTGTAAAGTGCTACATAGTAAATATTTTTAGCTTTGCAAGCCATATCATCTCCCTCTCAAGTAACTCAGCTCTGCTTAGCAAAGTGAAAGCAATTCATAGACAAGATGTAAACAAATGGCCATGGCTGTATCCCAGTAAAACTTTATTTATAAAAACAGGTGGTGGGCCTGATTTGGCCTGCTGACCAGTTTGCCAACTCCTAACTTAGAACACAAAGTTGGAAAAGTTGGTTGGAGTAGAACTTTGAATACTAGATGGATGAAAATGAACTTTACTGAATGTCTGATCTTGATCTTGGAAGATGTTTACACTGGAGAACAGTGACATCAAGGTGTAGTGATAGAGGGCTTGGTTCATCATCAGCCTCCTTAGCCAGGCACTTGTGATTCCTTCATTTATTCAGTAAACATGTGTTGAATGTCTACCATGTCTAACAGTGTTCTAGGCACTGGAGAAGTAGTGGTGAGCTAAGTAGGCAAGATACCTGCCTTCGTGGAGTTCATACTCTAAGTTTACGTGGCTTTTCATGATCTATCCCTAGTCTACCTCCCCAGCCTTGTCTCCTCCCACTCTCCCCACCTATTCAACCAGTCAAAATTCCCATATGTTCTTTCCCACTTTTCACTTGCTGGTCCCTCTTTCAGGAATGCCCTCCCTCACATCATCCACCTGCTGAAGTCCTTAGAGCCCAGCTGATCTGCTTCTTCTTGTGAATTCTTTGCCTTCCACTTTCTGTTTTCTATCGGGGGGAAATGGGCCACCCCTTCTTCTGGGTTCCCCCCAGCACTTTGTACCTAGCTTGGCTCAATCGCTTCTTACATGGCATTGGTATTCTTTGCTTGTAAGTCTATCTCCTCTATAGGACTGTGGACTTCTCGAGGTACTGGCTCCCCAGCACCTGGTCGACCAGGTGGCACATCACAGGAGCTCAGTGAATGTTTGTAGAATGAATAAATGAGTGAAAATCTCTTTGGGTTAGAAGGAAAGAGTTGTGCCAGAGGGAAGAAGCATTCAGAGGTGGGAAGAAACCTGGGAAAAAAGACATCAGTTACCTTTAGGGACCCAAATGCTTGAAGATACACGGGGGTCTTATTAGTGAGCTTAAAACTCCCGTCCAAAATTATTTGTCGAGTGTGAACAATAATACAGTCACTCCCTCTCTGAAACACCAAGGTAAGGCTCCTTTGTCTGATTAAGGGCTGTCAGGAGTGATTGATGGGCTCCCGCCGGACAGCCGAAACCATTCTCCTCCTGACAGCACAAGTGATAGCCAAGCGGAAACTGACCCCAGCTGACACCCTCATCTTAAAACAGCTCTGTTTCCCTGCAGCCCAGAGAAAATAGCCGTCACGCTAAAAGGAAGGGCTCCGCTGGAGCCGGGGGTGGGGGGTGCTGGCTTCTCCCAAGGGCTGGTGATGGAGGAGCCTGTGATGTCAGGGTTCAGCAGAAGGTCAAACAAAAAGGATCCTCAGAAACTGGGCCCTGTATGAGTTGTGCTCCGGGAAGCAACTCATGTTCAGTGTCTCAGGGCTGGGCCAGGATGCATGCGAGACTGTCAAAAGCAACATCAAGAAGTGTGTATGCCACTTGGTGCCAGGTTCGGTTCCGATCAAAGAGAGTAATATAAACACAGCTCTTTCCCAACAGTACCTTGCAACATACAAAGAATAATCATGACCCCAGTCAGTGCAGTGGGACTTTTTAGTATACAAAGAACTTTCCATAGCACAGTGAAGTATGTACAGCAGGTATGAATATTATTTCCGCTTTAGAGGTGAAGAAACCAAGGCTCAGAGAGGCTAAGTGCCTTGCTGAAGGTCACACAAGTTTCCCCTCAGGGTCCCCCATCAGCCTAACTCAGAGGTTGATACAGTTTGCAGACATCAGTCCCCCGGGACTGACAGCAGGTGGAGGACAGTAGAAGGAGGATCTAGAGGGCAACTGGAGACGTCCCGTTCAGCAAGACTCAACCCCAAGTCAGCACTCACCTCCCCCCAGCTTGTTAGGTTCAGGAGACAGCTGCTGTGAAGTCGACACTGACTCATGGGTGACCCCATGTGTATCAGAGTAGAACTGTGCTCCATAGGGTTTCCAATGGCTGTTTTTTTTTGGAAGTAGATCCCCAGGCCTTTCTTCTGAGGCATCTCTGGGTAGACTCAAGCAGCCAACCTTTTAGTTAGGAGCCAAGTTCCTTAACTCTTTGCACCACCCAGGGCACCTAAAGAAACTGGAGGAACAGTTTCTGCCCTTTGAGGACCCCATGGTTTTACAGTGAGACGACAAATGCACGAAAAAGCACGAAAGTATCAATACATGCAACAAACAAATAAGTGTGCATGAGAAGAACAAAAGGGATGACCCAGGCTTGTGATTTGTTGTTGTTGTCGTCAGTTGCCGTCAAGTCAGTTCTGGCTCATGGCGACCCCATGTGTGCACTCAGAACTGCTCTGTAGGGTTTTCAAGGCTGTGACCTTTTGGAAGCAGATCACCAGGCCTGTCTTCCGAGGCACCTCTGGGTAGGTTCAAACTGCCAACCTTTCACCTAGTAGTCAAGGGCTTAACCATTTGTGCCCCTTCAGTGACTCCCAGGCTTGTGATTAGCAGACAGCAATGTGGCCGGGGATGCTGTCCCATTCTTTCTCACTCAATGTGACATCATCCTTGGTGCGATGGGAATATTGCTTCCTGGCCAAGGAACAGCTAGAGATATGGCTAGCAGAAACAGGCCTGAGGTTGAGATGGCCTGAGAAAGAGGGTGTGGGGTGCTATCCTGGTCCACTGGCCTAGGAGTTTGGGAGGAGAAAATTCTCTCTTCGAGGCAGCACCCTGGCATTGGAAGCATGTCACAGGGTAGTATACCCTGAGTGTGGAAGGCAGCTGCCCTTCTCCCCTCGCCTAGTGGTTCAGAGAGGCCTGGCTGGGTCTGGGGCTTCTGACTGGGCCCTGAGCTGCCCTGCTCAGTCAGTTAATATCTGTCTCCTCCACTGGCAGACCGGGACATGTCTGCCTTGTTTACCACTGTATCTCTGGGGCATAGCGCAGGTTCCCGATAAATACTTGTTGAGAAAAGGAAGGAACAAGACTCCAGAGGAAGGGAAGCACTGCCATCGAAGGGAGATGAGAAAAAATATATGTACAGATAGTTCCCGACTTACAACGTATTCGAGTTATGCCGAACCGCACTTACAACAGTTTTTTTTTTTTTAACATCTTATCGTCAGTAATATATATTACATACAATGTTAAAATACATCTGTAAGTTTATATGTAATGTTTCCAACCTCCAAAGACAAATAAAGATTGGATTTATAAAGATACTGATAATAAAAGGCAATAGTAAGGAAAACTTGGGAAAAAAAAAGATATTCAGTTTATATCAGAACCGACTTATGATGAAGTCATCGGAATGAAAACCTATCATAAGTTGGGGACTACCTGTATACGCCAGCCAGGCACACCTGGGGCAACAGGGCAGGGCCTGGCAGGTCCCCCCAGCTTACAGAGTTTTCTAGGTGAGCAAGGAGCACCCCTGCCTAGTGGTACCCCCACCCTCCACAGGCAGCCCTGAACCAAAGGGAGTAATCCCTTCCCCAGATCCAGCCCACACTGTACTCCTGAAGATTAGCTGAGCTCCTAGGGCTTAATTGGGCCTCATGGAGCCTCAGCACTAAAGGACAACCCACACAGCTCCACCAGCGCCTCAGGGAACAGAGCAGATGGGCTAAAACCTGAGAGTGTGGGGGATCCCTCCCAGGTCAGTAGGGGGTCACAGCGGACAGGGAGACGGCCTGCTCCAGCAGACAGACAGAGCAACCAGTTTGAAGGCCCCTGTAGATGTCCAGACAGAAAGGCTTGTCGTAACCAGTGTGCTTGACTAAGAGACCGTCCTTCTCCAGCTTGGACTTAAGCGGAGGCTTTAATTATAGCTTGTCATTCACGTGCCTTCCTCAGGAGACAGCTGAGCTGGACGGCTAAGGAAATGAAACTCTCGCTTCAGATGGCTCATTCTGTCTGTCAGGAAATTTCAAACTCACGAACAATAGTATCTGCTATTGCAGCAGCAAAGGGCAGCCCGGGACTCAGTGTGCCCTCCTGACCCCTCCAGGCCCAGCCAGTGAGCTTGTTCCTGTGACGGGTGGGACAGCCACTGAAAGCGCCATTCCCCGCTCCCAGATGGAGAAACTCAATCACAGGGACGCAGGGTGACTGGCTCAAGGACACGCCACTGCAGAGGTCTGGGGGAAAAGGAACGCTGTGGGTGTTGCTTTATTATTGACTCTTCTGTCTATAGGAAGATATTCCGAAGGGAAGAAGCCCAGTGAAATTCTTCAAGGAGAAGACGAGATCCCCAGCCATAATAACGCAACCAGTTTATACCCTCCTGGTGCCAGAAGCTGAGGCTCTGTGTAAACTACCCCACTTAATGCTCACAGCAGCCCCCAGGAGGTTGTTATAATTATGATCCTCGCTTTTAATAAAGAGGAGCCAAGACCAGAGAATTAATTTGCTCAGGATTACAAAGCTAGAACTAGGGCTTGAACCTGGATCATCCAACATCAGAGCCCATGCTCTTAACTCCCACACTTTCTCCTCAGGCTTGTCGCTGGGTACGTGTGGAAGACTCGCGTTCTTTATGCTTGCCTCTGCAGGAAGCACAAATCATTTCTAGAAGCCATTCGGGAAAGGGCATCCACCACATCACAGAAGAAGGCTGTCCTTGCACTCTGACAGGGTCAGCACAGAACATGGGGTGGGGGTGTCCTTGTCTCTGCCCCACCAGGTAGGCCTGCTCCAGTGCAGACAGGGAAGGGTCTGGGCTCAGGCCCGGCTGCAGGCAGCACCGCCATGAAACATGTTCTCATTGGGTATCTACATGCCCTCAGCCCCTGGTCTCAGGTTGGCCGTTGAGAATGGAGTAGGGTTAGCCCCTTAATGGGCTTGGAACAGGACATCAGCTCCCTGGGGCACAGGTGACCCAGATGAGGGTGGTCGTGATCTGCCACATAGACTCCTTTCCCCCAGAATCCCCGCTGGCAGTTCCCCAGAGCCATGCGGGAACGAGCCAAGACTCTCTGCTGCTTTGGATTTCCTGTGTGGGCAAGTTTCCACGTGGTCTTGGGATGGGAGCGGAGTTCCGAGCTAAGATGCTCCTGGGCAAGAAGTGTAAATTGCGTGGATGATGGGGAAGGCATCCTCACTGGGCCAGTCCCTGGTCTAGAGGTCAGAAGGTCTGGTCCAATTCCTGCCTTCCATCCACTCTGCTAGTTATGGGGCCTTTGGTAGGTCCTTTAACCCTTGTGAGGCTCAGTTTCCTCATCTATGCAACGGAGGTGGTAGTCCATTCTTTTGTCTGATGTGCTTTCTTTCCTGGGGGAATGTTATCTTTACCTCTGCACAAGAGGGTGACAAAAACAACAATCTACAAGGTACAGAGCAAGTTCCTAGCAGAGAGAAACATATCCGTAAGAGCTGAATCTACAGTGCATGGAACTGAGAAAAGACTGTATAAACGCTGTTGAAATTGTTAGCTGCTGTCAAGTTCGCGCCCAACTCATGGCGACCCCATGCACAAGATGAAATGTTGCCCCATCCTGTGCCTTCCCCAAGATCCGTTGCAGATTGGACCGTTGTTGTCCATAGGGTTTTCACTAGCTGATTTTGGAAGTAGATTGCCAGGCCTTTCTTCCTAGTCTGTTTAGTCTGGAAGCTCCACCAAAACCTGTTCAGCATCATAGTAACACAACACAAAAGCCGCCACTGACAGATGGATGGTGGCTGCACATGAGGTGTATTAGCCGGGAATCAAACCCAGGTCTCCCACGTGGAAGGTGAGAATTCTACCACTGAACCACCAATACCCTCCTTGTAAAGAGTTATGCATTGTCCCTAACTCTACTCCCCAGTTCTCCCTCTCTCGAGAAGCCCCTTTGGACCCGGCATTAACTCAAGGTTTTATGTTCTTCCTCTTGCTTATCCCTGATCACCATGCAGAAGGGGTGGTGTGACAAAAGAAAACTGAGGATCAGAGAAGTTAGGTCTCCAGTGGCTGAGGGGTGAAGTGAGGCCAGGCATGAGGTTTGCCCGGCTCCAAAGCCCACATGTCCTACAACGACCACGTGCGGCTCTCACCCACTCCTTCTTCCTGCCCCCAGCCCTGCTCCACCTGCCCTCTGAGAAGCCATGCACACAGACCCGCTCCTGGTCCCATGGAGAGGTCGTGGAGCAACCCCATCTGCGCTTGGGGTGAAGGGTTAGGCCTCCACCCTTAAAGGGAGGGAAGTTGCTGGCAGCTCCCTTGCTGCAGGATCCGGTTACCAAGAAAAATGCTCAAATGGTGCATTATTGTTTCACGAATCCAGTTCAGTCTGTTGTCCCAATTGAAGTGCAGAATGCCTGGGGCAGGCTGCCCTCCTTCACAGACCCATTTGTCATGGGAATTGATTTAAAAAAAAAAAAAGAGCATGATGACTTGGCCACGCTTATTTGAGGCAGGTGGGGGGCTGCCACTTGTCTCTGCCATCCTCAGCTTGGCTGGACCCAAGGAACTGCTGGCTCTTTGTCTCAAAAGCAGGAGCGGTCCCAGGAGCACCAGGGGCTGCTGGAAGGAGCTGGGCAGGGGTGATAATGGTGGGAAAGCTGGGTTGACAACGCCTGGGGGTCTTGGAGCAGGAATGGGGCCTGTCATGTGCAACGGTCCGCCTTGGGGAAGAAGCTGAGGGATGCTGTGGAGCAGTCCGCGGCAGATTCGATTTACCAGGGGCTGCAGGTCACGGCTGCTCTGGCTTCAGGCCTGGAGGCAAAGAAAGGGGAGAGCTCAGACTGCTTCTGAGCAGAACCCCGAATCCCAAGTGGCTGTGGAACAAACCTTAGGAAACCAAGGGTGGGCTGGGAAAGAGGTAGCCTTGGGGACTCACCTATCCTGCCCCTGCAAGACTGTCCCAGTGTGGGCGTTGGTGTAGACGTCCCCCGTGTAACTCTCTGCGGAGGATGGCAGAGGCATAGCTCCGAGGCTGAGCTAGGCAGGCGTATGTTCCACGTCTCCTGCAGGGTGGAGGGTTCACTGATCTCCAGTTCCTGGGAGCATCATAACATCTCATATCACCGAGTCTCACGCCCCTCTCGTGACCGATGAGTAGGGACTTGCCCAGGGACACACGACACCAGTGGCAGGGCCACGACCAGCCCTCTTCCTGACACCCCAGAGAGGCGGCAAGAGGGAGCGGCATCAGCCACTGTCTTGGGCACCAGAACAGTGAGGGTGAGCAGCCTGAACAGTCTGAGGCTTTGGTGAGGAGACCAAGACCTCTGACAGACTGTCCTCCCTCCCAGACACCTCCCAGCTTGCCCATTTCCAGTTCTCCACGCCCACAGCAGGGAAGGCAGGAAGGAAGGAGGGAGGAGGGCAGCTGTGTTGGAGACTCCTGGGGCAGCTGGGGTTGAGGAGCTGGCTTGTTTACACACAGCGCACCCAGAATAGATTTCCGGATTCGGCATGTAGGCTGGAAGAATAGACTCATTGAGATGCCACGTTGTTTCCCAGGGGGCACAGGGCTGGAAGGCCTCAGCAGAGCTCAGTGTGTTCTTCTGTCTCGGGTAGAAGGCAGAAAGGCATGTCCTTTGGAACTCCACAGCAGAGGCCCCACAGGACCCAGCAGCCCCAACACAGGCAGTTCCCACAGCCCTTCCCGGGGCGCGGCAGACACCCTGGAGCTGAGAGGTGGCCGGGAGAGAGGCACACACAGGCGGGTAGAGGAAGGGCACTTTGGGAGAAACATGAACACTGAGGTGTGCAGCTTACATGCCTCTTCACAAATTCAACTGAGCCCCTACGGTGCATCTGGTCCAGGGGATACGGGGATAAACAGAACTGAGAAACTTCCTCAAGGGCCATACAGTCTGACAGGGAAAGCAGACTCTCAAACAGGTGGTTGCAACACCGTGTTTAAAAGGCCAAGATACAGGTGAGCAAAGGTGCAGGGGAAGAACAGGGGTTCTTAGGGCGGAGTGGGGATAGGGAAGTGGTCGGATAAGGCTTCCTGAAAGACCCAGCCTGAGAGGATGGGAGGGATTAGCCGGCCTGGAGGGGAGTAGCCTGAGCGAGGGAGGCGGGAAGAGAATACGAAGCAATGTGGGCCACAGCGTGGACCAAGGCTTAGAGCAAGGAAACAGCAGAGTGTGCTTGGAGAACTGGAGGAGTTGGTGTAAGCTTAGAAGGTGAGGCTAGGAATGGAAGAAAGTGAGGCTGTGGAGGCAGCCGGGACCAAGGCTGAAAAGCATGAAGCACTTCCCGGACAGCGGGCCACGTGGGCGCAGGGCCCATGATGTTTGCTGGGTCCACCCTGGGTGGTCCTTGCAGGACATTTTTGACGGGCACTACTCCTTTCTGGGCCATGTGCTGCCAAAGGGCCTGTAGTAGGTTGAATGGCGGGCCCCAAAATATATGCCCACGTCCTAATCCTCAGAACCTGTAAGTGTTACTTTATAAAAGACTGAATGTTACCTTGTTTGGAAAAAGGGTCTTTGCAGATGTAGTTAAAGATTTTTCAATGAGGAGATCATCCTGGCTTATCTGGTGGGCCCTAAATCTAATGACAAGTGTCTTTATAAGAGAAAGGCAGAGGGAGATTTCAGAAGAGGAGAGGACACAAAGGAGAAGGTCCTGTGTGAAGACAGAAACAAAGACTGGAGAGATGTAGCCACAAGCCAAGGAACCCCAGGAGCCACCAGAAGCTGGAAGAGGCAAGGAAGCATTTGCCCCTAGAGCCTTTTGAGGGACCACAGCCCTACTGGCACCTTGGTTTTGGACTTTTGGCCTCCAGGACTGTGAGAGAATAAATACATTTCTGTTGTTTACAGCCACCCAGTTTGTGGTAATTTGTTACAACAGCCACGGAAGACCAATACAGGCCCCAAGACCAGGGCTGTCATGAGGCCCTGTTCAAGGTCCCTGGCAGGCCCAGGAGGCTGAGTCCATTCCACTCATCTGTCTCCCACCCACTGCCCTTCAGCCAGTCCGGCTCCAAGGATTCCCCACCATTTGGGCCCGTGGGCTTTCAACGCTCCCAAACGGCAATTGCCCAGGGAATGGATGACTCTGTAACTGGTGTCTGCTCCATGGGTCCCCCTAGGTGTACGGGAGGGGTAGGTGGGTGTGATCATTAAGATCGTGGGTCAACTTGGCTGGGCCATGATTCTCAGTGGTTTGGCAATTATGATGTAGTTTGGCAGCCGTTTGATGATCTGATCACCTCCATGATGAGATTCGATATAATATGGTCACTTCCATGATGGGATCTGCTGTGAAAGGGAGTTTCCTTGGAAGTGTAGCCTGTATTGAATATAAGTGGACTTTCTGGCAAAGCTAGTGGGCTTTTGCCTGCACTGGATCCCATACCTGGCTCCTGTTCTTCTGATCTCTGGTTCTTGGGACTTGAGCTAGCAGCTTGCCTGCTTATCTTAGGATTTGGTGATCTTCGCAACCTGTGAGCAAGAGCCCTGCTGTCTGAACTGCTGATCTTGTGTTCGCCAGCCCCTGTGGTTACGTGAATCAGGAGAAGACACTATCCTGACCTGCGAACTTGGGATGTTTCAGGCTATACAACTGCGAGAGCTGTCTCCTTGATATAAATCTCTCTATATAAATATTTATATGCGTTCCTGGTTTTGCTTCTCTAGAGAACCCAGCGTAAAACAGTGAGCAAAGCACTATCAAAAGTTAGACCAAACAAAGCACGGAGAATGCCTGCCTGGGGTTTCATGGGGCTGACCAACTTCAGGACAGCCAATAATTGGCTACACTAGGGGCTCACGGCTCTGGTTGTGACTAGAATCATCAGGGTTGCTCTCCCCAAATACCAATGACTGGGCCTTCCCCCAGACCAATTAAACAGGTTTTCAGTGTGGGGGCCAGGCATGGGTATGTTTGAAAGCTCCATGGGTGATTCTGAGGAACAGCTGGAGATGAGAACCACCAGCTTAGACCAGCCAATTCTTATTCTATACCAGCCAGCACAGGGCAGGGGCAGTTCTCATATTCTCAAATGGCGAAGATGATGGCCAGAACACGAATTGGAGATAGAATTACCATGCATCATCTCCAGTTCACAACAGGCTCAACCTCGTGCCTGATGTAACCCTTACAAAATTTTGACTTCTATGGCTCAATCCGGAAACCCTGGTGGCGTAGTGGTTAAAAGCCACAGCTGCTAACCAAAACGTTGGCAGTTTGAAACCAGGCGCTCCTTGGAAACCCTATGGGGCAGTTCTACTCTGTCCTATAGGGTCACTATGAGTCGGAATCAACTCGATGGCAACGGATTTGGTTTTTTTGGATTGCTCAACCTCAGAGCACTACCATGACCAAGAAGCACAATCCTCCAGCAAAAGTAATTTAAAAGAAATGTTGTTTCTTATCTTATCTTATCTTAGGACCGTTAAAGGAGATTTAGATCCATGGGCCTCAGCAACACTTACCAAAATCCCATTTGCTTTCCTGTCCACTCTCTTTTTACCCTCAGCTGGTCTGGTATGATTCCCTTCAACCCTCTAAAAAAGCCCCATCTTAACTCCCAGTCCATGAAATTTTTCCCACTTTTCTCCCTACCTCTCCCCAGAACTTCATTATGTAGACCAACCTGGCCTCTCTTCCCAAAAGAAAGAACCATTTTTCTAGGGGGTGAGGGTAGACTGCCAATTTCAGGGTTCTCTTAGTGCAAGAGGGATGTCAGGGAACAACCCCACATTAATGATCTTGATGCTGGTCTACTAAACTGTGTGGCTATATGAGTCGCATGTTCTCCTGGGACTCTGTTTTCTATAGCTGTAAGGCAACCATCATCCTAGCAACTCACTGCTTCAGAAAATTAAAATACTCTAAAGAGCCATGAGAAGGTCTGGCCCACTCTTTAGAAGAGAAGAAGAATACATAGACAAGTTATCTTTCTTACTTTTCAGCCCAGCAAGTTGGAGTTTCCTGTGGCGGTGAGTGGAGGACAGTGGCCTAGCCAGACACCAGTGGAAACATACAGAGACACAACTTGGAACACAAATTGGAAACCAACGCCAGCATTTCAATACCTTCCTGTGACATTGGGTTAGGGTGTGGGGGAAGGCTGCAGGGTTTGCTTGTGACAGTCTTTCATTACCAAGGACAGAGAAGGAGATCTCTCACCGCTGCCCCCCACCCCCGCAAGGTAGTGCTCCTGCTCCTACTCTTACCCACTCTCAACCTCTCTGAGTCTCGTTTTCCTCACTTATAAAATGAAGGTGGCAGTTGAGTAGAATGATACCTTTGAAACCAGGAAAAGGTAGGCTCAAATTGTAGTTCTGCCTTTTCTTACTAGCTGTGAGGAAAAAAAAAAAAAAATTTTTTTTTTTTTTTTCTGTGAGACCTCGGGCAAGTTATTCAACCTCTTTGTATCAATTAGCTATTATTAGGTACTATTGCAAAGCAACCTACTTCAAGACTCAATGGCCTAAAACAACAACCAGTTAATATTTCTCAAGAGTCTGCAAGTAGGCTCGGCAGCTCTGCTGATGTGAGCCAGGCTTGGCTGATCTTGGCTGAGCTCACTCATGCATCTGTAGTTGGCTGGAAGGTCGGCCGAGGGCTGGCTGATCTAGGATGGCCTTGGCTGGGATAACATGACTCTGCTCCACATGACCTCTCGTCCTCCAGGAGGCTAGCCCAAGCTTGTTCTCCTGGTGGCTAAGAGTGAGCAGAAACACACATGTGCTTTTTCAAGACCCTGCTTGTATTGAATTTGCTGCTGTCCCATTGGCCAGAGTCATGAAGCCAAACTGAGAGTCAGAATGGAAGGGCCTGTAAAGCATTCTTCTCTTCTACAAAGTTGCCCAGTGACAGGGCAAGTGGCAAGGACACAAGAAGGAAGTAATTAGGGCTGTCAATGCAATCAATCTACCAGACCCTCTAAGCTCAGTTTCGTTATTTTTACAATGGAGATAATGAGATCACTTTGCAGGGATGCTGGGATGCTTAGACAGCGTGCATGTAAAGTGTCTTGCCCAGATACAACCTCAATAAATGGTTTATATAACTATTCTTTTATTCCTTAATTCAATAAACATTTATTAAGCCCAGGATCAGGAATTATGTGAGGTACTAGATAGATGTATGAATATGTAAGATATAAAATATCTATAAAACACATGTCTGTATTTTATATAGGCATATAAACATATCCCTAGGGTCCCTTCTAGCTCAGACTTACAATGATTCCATCCTTGCTTCTTGCCTGGTGTGTCCTTCACAAACAGAAGACAAAAGGCTAGCTCTTTCCCTCCCTCCCTCAACCAGTTCCCCAGGAGGTTGCCGGCTTCATTGCTCCACACCTGAATCAGTTCAGACCACCTATTTCAGATCTGTCGGCTCTTATAAATGTAGCCACACAGTCGCAAAGTGAGATAAAATGGCAACGTGATTAGTGAGTGTGTGTGAGTGTGAATGCTTATGTGTCCTGTCTCATTCCTTTGGTAAAGATTAATACATCAGAACAAGCACTTAAGAAGGGAAGAATGAAAAAACAACAACAACCAGGTCCAATTCTCCAGACATTCAATAACCAAATGTCACCCACATGGTAAGCAATAAAATAAAAAATATATGCTTAGCAGAGGCCATATAAATATGATGTATATTTTGAAGTTGGGTAACAGAACAGTGGCATAAAAATAATACCCACTGGCAAATTCAGGAAACGAGACCTTCTAAAAACATGGCATTCCTTTGGGCTGCCATTCCTAAAAGATCACAGTGTCTGGAGCAGTAAAGCAGAGCTTGGTTGGTTTAAATCTGACAGGAGCACCCAGTGTAACGAGGACATGGAAATTGCCGACAGCTTCCAAGGCCCAGGCAGCATCTTCTTTCCCCTCCAGCCTCCCCACCATCCCACTCTTGAGAGCCCCCAGCCCAATCTACCGGTTCCGTCCCCTTTGACCATCACGATAATCTCTTAGTCTACAAAATGCCTTTACAGGCATTTCTTCATTTGACCTTTACGACCTGCCTCTGAAGTTATTGCCATTTTACAGATGAGCAAATGGAGGCCACAAAAGTGGTGTTAAACCTAGGACTGGAAACCCACCTGCCTGCCCCTCCACCCTGGGGAGAGAAAATGTTTCCTGTCTTAGAAGCCAGCCTTTTGGCTCACACATACACGCAAAAATAATCATTAGAAAGATTTTAGCCCAAAACTAACACCCCCTAGTGACCCAGCACAAGCCCAGATGCCCAGTTACTAATTTTTTAGGGAACGCAAACCAATTCTTCCACCAGGCAAAAAAAATCAGAAAGGTAAGTCTCGGGGTGCGTATGGAAACATCAATATATAGAAAAATTGGATGTTGTACATTTCTTAAAACACACACTTTTTGCCACCCTTTCTTACTGAGATTCTAACCAGAAAATGGAGGTCTAAAAATTTGAGTCATTTGCGTAGGCCTGGAAATGAGAGCTCTAGGATTGGAAGGCAAGTAGTTGGTACAGAGGAAAGAGCAACCAGCTATGTGTCTTTAGGCAAGTCGCTTGACCTCTCTGAGTTTTGTTTCCTCATGCTGGAGGGAACAAAACTAGATTATCTCTCAGCTGCTTTCTAGCTCTGAAATTTTATAATTTTGTCTCTGGAACAAGATAGTCAATGCCACTCAAGGAAATCCTTGTGTTGCTCACACAGTGGTCATAAAGTGATCCCTGGTGGAACCCCAACGTCTAATGCGCCCATTTGGGAAAGGCTGTTTTAGGAGCAAAAGATTTGGGTCCTCGTCCCAAATCAGACGTTAACTCTCTGTGTAAACTTGAGCTTCAGCTCTGTTAAATAAGGAGATTGGATTAGATAAGGACAAGAAATAAATTCCATATCAAGTGCCACTCTGATCAATAGGTGTGGCTACTTAGAGCGCAGTGTTGAGAAAAAAAAGACACATGAGTCTGCAACCAACACAAGGGGAAAGAATGCTGGGATTGATTAGTGATGTCTGCCACAGGTGCAGGGCAGGAAGCAGCTATACAGGGAATTTGCCTCCCTGGAGTCCATGCTCTCTACGGTCTCTTCGAACTTGACACTAGTCCTCTGTGAGTAGCACACTGAAAACCGGGGATTCAGAGTCACTGGTGTGCAGGAAGGAGAACTTGGCTTGTTCAACTGTTTTTATATTATCCATAGCTGGGCTTTGAATAATCTGTCCCCTGATACCACTGTATTTCAGAAATTGCTACCTAAGGCAAATTCTTCACTTTTAAACTCATTTCCTGAGTCGGTCATTTTAAACCCCACATTAAATATTGATCTGCCCTGGCGAGATCTAATTTATTTAGCAGAGACATGTTTGACTCCACTGGAACTGTCAAACCCAGAAATGGGGCCATGCCCCTTCTGAAGCAATAACCATCCAGGAGGGTGACAGACAAGCCAAGGACACCAGAAGCAGCATCTTTCTTCTTTCTGAGTCTCAGGGATGGGCCCTGCCTTCCCAGTCTCACACAGGTAGCCCTCACCCCAGACTGTCGAGGTTCTTTAAGAACCTTTCCTACTAGGATGGATGTGTGAAAGTCCAGGTGTCCACTCTGTGCTAGCCAGACTCCCCACCCCACTGCTCCAAGCCCTGCTGGCCCACAAGGGGAACCACAGAAACTTCTCCTGCTTACTTCCAGTGTGCTCTGTTGCAGGGATATGGCTACCAAACCTGACCTCCAGACTCTGCAACACCTCCCTCGAGCCCTGCTTCTGGCCCAGGAATGTGGCGTCTCCTTTGCACACTGGCTTTAATGCCCAGCCCTCCCCAGTGAGCTTTGACTTGACTGCCTCTCTGATTGTCATTGCCTCTGTCTCCTAAAGGGATCCCCTGTTTGTGCTTATTGGTGTGACTCCAATGAGGAGACAGAAAGATGGGGAGAGCAAGAGAAAGAGAGCACGATCTCAGAGGCGCCACAGCATGAGGATAAGGAGTCCATGCTCCCATTTAACCAGCCCAGCATATGAAGGGGGACTAGAGGATTTGGGGTCCTGGTCCTCCTTCCCTCCTTGGAGGAAGCCCTGCTTCTCCCTGGGAGCTGGCAGCCTCCATCTCCCCCACTTTCTCCCATCACCATGCTCTCTAGGTTGATCCAGCGCAACGTCTTTCAATGATCCTAGCTTCCAAGCAGAAATGCCAAGGTCCTTTTCTGAGTTTGTGGCAACATCTGCTTGGGACCCCGTAAACAACAGCCCCAGGGAACACAGCCTATCTTCCTAGGTTAGGAAGAAAAGTAGCTATCTCTTCAAGAAGCAAATTTTAATGAAAATCTCAGTCAACTATCCTGCCGTAATTGCAAGAAGCCCTCTCGACTGTCCTATGAGGAGGCAATGACCATTATCCCCATAGAGCATATGGGGAAACTGAGGCTGTGAGGCTGTGGGCACCAGCTATACATAGCTAATTAAATAAATTTTAAAACTCAGTTCCTATTTTTTTTTTAAACCCCACTAGTCACATTTCAAGTGCTTAATAGCCATTTTCTGAATAGCCACAATAGAGTGGCTCGTGGCAACCGTATTGGACTGTGCGGAATTATAGAACATCTCTGTCATTGCAGAAAGTTCTATCGGACAGCTCTGTGAGAGCTCAAGTAACATCCCTACGTCATACAGAAACTGAGCTGCAGAAGCAGAGTTGATATTTAAATCAGACCAGTTTGTCTGCAAAGCTTGAATGCCTGAAAGGAATTCAAAAGTAAGGGGTTGGTAGGGGTAGGCAACAGATCAACAAAAAGATCCCACCAGAGTGAAGCCAGAGACAACACACCTGAATGTGAACTGCACTCATGTTAGAAGCAGCCAAGTGGAGAACAGGGGGCGGGAAAGGATGGCCAAACCCACATGAGCCTCTTCTCGCCTCAAACTGGAGGAGTTGCCAGATTGATACCTGGTGAATGTCAGGAAAGATGGCCAAGGCTTGCTTCTCTTAGCGCTGCAGGGATTAATAAGTGGATTGGACCAGATCAGAAAGCAAAGTTCTGCATGTTGAAGCAAGCTTAAATCCTTGCTTCCTGTACCAAGGCAACAGCCCACCCACACAGTTCAACTCTGCCAATTGGTGCCCCTCCCTAGAGCTCTTCTTCCTCGCCCCAGGTGTTGATTCTGGCTTCACTCTGGTGGGATCTCTTTTTTGACCTCTTGCTTATCCCAAGTGGACAGGTAAGGCTGAAGCTGAAGTCAGTTAGCTTCCAAACTGAGCACTACGTGTTTGGCTTCCCTGCACCTCAGCCGTCTTCCACTCACTCAACAGTCCCAGCCCGTAGCAGGCACAGGGTTTGGGATCCCCAGGAGGGTGCCCTTGTTTGGCTTTTGTGAGATGGAGCCATGTCTCTAAGATCTCAGCAGCTCTCTGACGGCTGCGAATGCTCAGGAGGAGCAAGCAGAGCATTGCAGCTTGTAGAAAACCTTTGAGAACTATGGCTATTGGCAGGGAGAAAACCATCTGTTAATTTGTCTTCTATTTGTCTTAGAATTTCAAAGGAAGTGAGAAGTTGAGCAGTTGAGAGTTGGATTGAGGAACTCCATCTCCCAAAGCTGCAAAAAGCTGTCTTCTTGGCACCACTCATAGACTCCAATGAGGGCCCTTCAATCTACCGTGGGTTTCATCTGTCCTCCAGAAAAGACTCCATTCAACTAGGGTTTCAGCTGTGAGGCTGTGGCCTCATCAGGTATCCTGACTGTCTACAGAAGGATCTCACAAGTTGCTCAGAAAAGACTCAGCTTTCAAACCTCCTGTGTGAGAGTAGGGAAGAGAAATGAACTCAAAGATAAGATCTTTCTGCTGCAGACTGGGCAGGCCAGCCTCTTTGGCTAAAAGTGAAAGCAAAGATGTGCCAACCTGGCAGAGACAGCTACCGCCATCCTTGCTTCCTGCCCTGACCTCCTGTGACTCACCCCACCCAAGCTTCCCCTGGATCACCCCAAGGTGTTTTATGCCTAATGCAAGGTGACAAACCATCCCAGTGTGTCCTGGACCAAGAGGGTTTCTGACATGTGAAATTTTCAGTTTTAAAACCAGGACAGTCCCAGTTACACCAGGAAAAGTCGGTCATTCTAGATGGTGATGACTGACACACATGGATTGCATCCCTAAAAGTGGATGCTTATTTTAAGGACTGAGTGGTTGCAAAGTTTCCCAGGACACTTTGGGTCATCCCAAGCATCTGACTCCAAAGGAAAAGTCTGAGGGGAGCAAACAGAGCAATGAATCTGCATCCACAGAGCTGAGATGCCTCTCTGCACCTATATATACCCAGCCCATCTGTGATGGTTAATTTTATGTCACTTTGGCTAGACTATGTTCCCACTGGTTTGGCCAAATACTAGTCTAGTTGCTGTTCCATAACGTGATCTAATCTAACATAACACAATCACCTTCCACAATGTAATCCAATGTATTCAATCAGTTGAAAAGGGAGTTTCCTTAGGGTGTGTTCTGCCTCCAGACCGTAGGTAGTTCCCAATTTACGACGTATTTGAGTTACAACGAACCGTACTTTTGACAGTTCATTTTTTGGAGGTTTTTTGTACATCTTATGTACTACATATAATGTGCAGCCTGTAATTTGTTGATGTTATCATTCTCAGATGTTCATTTGCATATGTCCAATGTTATGATTTACTGTTCAAACACTGCCATATTCCATGGTTTCGGGGAACATCTAGCTCAATTGGCATAACATAGGTTATAAAGAAAATGCTCTACGTTCTACTTTGGTGAGTAGCATCTAGGGTCTTAAAAGCCTGTGAGCAGCCATCTAAGATACTCCACTGGTCTCACCCCTTCAGGCACAAGGGAGAGTGAAGAAAATTAAAGGCACAAGGGAGAGTGAAGAAAATTAAAGACACAAGGGAAAGATTAGTCCAAAGGGCTAATGGACCACAACTACCATGGCCTCCACCAGTCTGAGTCCAGTACAACTAGATGGTGCCAGGCTACCACCACTGACTGCTCTGAGAGAGATCACAATAGAGGGTCCTAGACAGCTGGAAAAAAATGTAGAACAAAATTCCGACTCACAAAAAAAGACCGGACTTACTGGCCTGACAGAGACTGGAGAAACCCCAAGAGTATGGTCTCCGGACACCCTTATAGCTCAGTAATGAAGTCACTCCTGAGGTTCACCCTTCAGCCAAATATTGGACAGATCCATAAAGCAAAATGAGACTAAAGGGGCACACCAGCCCAGGGGCAAGGACTAGAAGGCTGGAGGCGACAGGAAAGCTGCTAAAAGGGAACTCAAGGTCAAGAAGAGAGAGTGTTGACATGTCATGGGGTTGTTAACCAATGTCATAAAACACTATGTGTACTAACTCTTTAATGAGAAGCTACTTTGCTCTGTAAACCTTCATCAAAAGCACAGTTAAAAGAAAGAAAAAAAAAAACACTGCTGTATAGCAGGCTACAGCCTGGCCTGCAATGAAGTTGGTGTCGGTGTCAGGAGTCACAACAGATAGACAGTTGGGCAGTGTTCAACTCTAATGACACACAACAATTGAACTGTGCACATGCCCGACAGCTGTTACGACCCCAACTTTATTGTTACGACATTGACGCTGACTTCACAGTAGACCAGGCCAATAGCATGATCTTATTCAGCATTTTGTACCATAGAAGCATCAGTTGTTAATTTGAAGCCAAGCTGTTTGAGTTTCTCTAACTGTAACACCTACACTGTTTATACGATATGTCTAGCCAAAGAAGTCACGCCACTGAAAGTTCTAATCCAAAAAAAGTGGGCAAGGAAGGGTCTAGATGTGGATATAAAGACAAAGGTCACTTCAAGGAGACATTTGAGACTATGTTGACATCTCCTATCTGGAGGCGAGATCAGAGGGCAGAAGGGGTTAGAAGCTGGTGGAATGGATACAAAAAGAGAGTGGAGGGAAGGACCAGGCTGTCTCGTTAGGAGGAAAGCAATTAAGAGTATATAGCAAGGTGTATATAAATTTTTGTATGAGAGACTGGCTTGATTTGTAAACTTTCACTTAAAGCACAATAAAACTTAAAAAGAAAAAAGATGAAGATCACTAATGATAATGATAATGGCAGGAAAGTCAGCAAAATAGCACGTGAAGAAGGACTGTCTCATTCTACCATTTCAACAACCATTAAGGGTGAGAACAGGATTTGGAAGCAGTTAAAGGAGCAATTGGAATAAAATCAACAATTTTAACAAACAAGACGGAGAAGCTGTTGATTTGGGTAGGAGACCAAATCCAGAAGAAGATTCTTACGAGTTTGCTGATAACTCAAATGAAAGCACACGACCTTTTTGAAAACCCAAAGGAACAGCAAAGAGAAGACTACCACGAGTACTTTAGTGCCAGCAAGAGCTTCTAATGTAGATTTGGCTTACGTAACACATGTATAACTGGAGAAGCATGAAGCACCAATGTCAAAGCTGCCAAAAAATTTAAGGAAGAGCTGGACAAGATGAAGAATATCTACCAGAGCAGATTTTCAACACGGACGAAACAGACTTGTTTTGGAAAAGGATACCAGAACGGACTTATATTCACAAAGAGATGGAGTCAATGCCTGGTTTGAAGGCATTTAAAGACAGAATCACTCTGCTCCTTGGAGGAAATGCTGCTGGATTTATAAAGATGCTGACAATAAAGGCAATAATAATGAAAAAAAAAATGAGGTATTTGACCTAAATCAGCACTGACTTACGACGGAGTCATGAGAACAGAACCCAGTAGTCAGGGACTACCTGTAATCTAATACAATGTAATTAATTAGTTCAAAAGGGAGTTTCCTTGGGTTATGTTCTGCCTCCAGACTATAAATAGATATTTTTGCAGAACTCTCTCTCTCTGTCTTCATTCTGCACTCTTTCTATCTCTTGACCTGTGGATCTTGGGATCCAAGCCTGCGGGAGTCTCCAGTCTGCTGCTTGACCTATGAACTTTGGACTTGCCAGTCCCCACAGTTGTCTGAGTTAATTTCTTTAAGTAAACCTCTCTGTGCATATATATGTATATGTATACACACATGTGTGTGTGCATGTGTTTCACTGGTTTTTTTTCTCTAGAGAACCCTAAGATGCTATCTCCCCAATTCCCAGGCCCAAACCCCTGCTTCTCACAGCCATGTGCATGCACACTGCACAACTCTGCCCATCCATGCCACTCCCCCCGCGTGCTCCTCTTCCTGACACCACACATCAATTAAGTAGGAAAGGTAAGTCTGAAGTTATGGCAACTGGAGTTGGTTACCTGCCCAACAGCCAACATCACTAACAGAACCTTGATTTTGTTCACAGCTCCAGGAAGTGAGGCAAAGCAATTGCCTTCCCCGTTGCTTGTGGTTAGGATGGTAAGTGACCCAGATCTTGCCAAAGAAATGTAAACGGAAGTCTTCTGGGCGAATTCTGGAAAAAGGGTTTCCTCTCTGGTTAAGACTTTTTCTAGCTTCAGAAGCGGAATGAGGACATGATTTTGGAGCTCCTGTAGCCATCATGTGACCACGGGGTAGCAGTTGGGGATGAGAGGATTCACAGACATACCAACACAGAGTCCTTTCATTGTTGAGTTAGTGGACCAACCACCTACTTCAGATGTCTTGTTATATGAGAAAAATAAAGTCCCTTTAAAGAGGTCAGGGTGATGCGTATTCTGTGGTTTGCAGCTGAAGGATCCTGATAGAGGAGTGGAATAAAGCTTCCAGGCCCCACTGCAGGGAAGACCATGAGAGGACACTCAGACTTACACCTTGCCTCCTGGCAAGACACCTATTTAACCCAACCTGGACAGATGTAAACTGAGCTCTCCAAGACAGGAAATTCACAAGCTTTCTCACTGTCCCTCCAGCACTTCGTCGTCATCACTCCAACAGGCCTACCCTGGAGCTGGAGAGCCTTGGGGCCACCCATGAGGACCCTTCCAGCAAAGAGTGTCTAGCCCATCTTCCTTTGATGTGGGGTTGTGGTCAATAGGGAGCTCTGGAGTCTCACTGTGTATTCATAGGCAAGTTGCTTAACCTCCCTGTGCCTGTTTCCTCATCTGTAATGGGGATAATAGTGCCGAGTTCATATGGTTATTTTTAGAATTATTAAGGATGAAATGTCAACTGCTTACCACAGCATCTGACATTGTGTTGTGGGCCTCCAAGACCACCCCTGGATTCAATAATTCTCTAGAAAGACTCACAGAACCCCGAAAAGCTGTTATACTCACAGTTACAGTTTATTACAGCTAAAGGATACTAATTAGGATCAAAAAAAAACCAAACCCAGTGCCGTCAAGTCGATTCTGACTCATAGCGACCCTATAGGACAGAGTAGAACTGCCCTATAGAGTTTCCAAGGAACGCCTGGCAGATTTGAACTGCCAACCCTTTGGTTCGCAGCTGTAGCACTTAACCACTATGCCACCAGGGTTTCCAAATTAGGATCAGCAAAGGTAAAAGCTTAGAGCAGAGCCAAGAGAGACCAGGTACCAGCCTCCGGTGGGATTGTATGAACGGTGCTTGATTCTCCCAGTAATGGTATGTGACAACATGTATGGAGTATTGTCAACCAGAGAAGCTCACCTAAGCCTTGGTATCTAGGATTTTTGCTGAGGGTTGGTCATGTATGTGTGGAGCACCTGCATGGCTGACCTTAGTTACTCTGTCGCCAGCCCCTCCAGATGTCAAACTGATAGTGTGACCCAGAACACCTACATTGTTAGCATAAACCATCTGGTGTGGCCTATGGTCCCAAGTAAACAAAGACGCTCTAATCAGGCAGGGTATTCCAAGGGCTTAAATGTTATCTCCCAGGAGCCAGTCAAAGACCAGACCTCTCTTTGGAATGTTCAGGGTTTGAATGCCCCACACCTGTTGGTCAACCTTTTACTGCACAGACTGTTAAGCAGCAACCAATGTCACTTTTGTTTCTTTCACAAGGCTGAAATCTGCATCCCTCTAGCATCCATCCTTTGCCACTGGTACTACGCTATAGAGTCATATAGCATCAGCCTAGCCCTTATTGTTAGGGGGAACCTTTATCTCCCGTTCTTCTTGTTTCATTATGGAGGAATCTCCACTCAAGTAGCATTCCTGGGCTCTCTTTTCTCTCACTTAGTTCTCCTTAAGAAAGGCGAATGATTTCTGGTTGGTGGATTTGGGAGAAAGATCGGTCCTTGCTCACCCTGTCCTCTGTCCCAGGCTGCCCATCTACAGACAGAAGCCTTCTGTTCTGGCCCTTCACTCCACAGGTTTTACAGCAGCAGCCCCTCTAGAGGCCTGCAGTTGTCACCACTGCTGGCACCTGTGCCTGGGGACTGCGTCAGAATCAGGGATGAGGTCTTAGCAAAACTAAGGGGACAGCAGATCCTAAACCATCGTCTCAGGCAGATTTATCAGCAATAAAGATGATATTTTGTCTTGGTCTGCCTGGATCCTGCGTCTATCACTCAACTGGTTCCTAATGCAGACAAGGAAAAGAGGGGTGATTTTATTAGCCCCCTTCTAAAATGGAATCAGCCTTTCCAATGTTTGGAAGACCATAATCAGGTCTCCCCTCAAAATGTCTCCTGCCAATATTCCCAGGTCCTTCAATCATGCTTCACTCTTTGGGGTTCCCTGGCTTGTCTCCATCCTCTGAACACACTCTGGGTTGTCTAAAATGTTGGGCCAGGCCCTCGGACACCCTTTTAGCTCAGTAATGAAGTCACTCCTGAGATCCACCCTCCAGTGAAAGATTAGACAGGCCCATAAAACAAAACAAGACTAAAGGGGCACAACAGCCCAGGGGCAAGGACGAGAAGGCAGGAGGGGACAGGAAAGCTGGTAATGGTGGCCCCAAGGTCGAGAAGGGAGAGTGTTGACATGTCATGGGGATGTTAACCAATGTCATAAAACAATATGTGTACTGTTTAATGAGAAGCTAGTTTGTTCTATAAACCTTCATCTAAAGTACAATAAAAAAGAAAGAAAAAAAAAAGTAAAAGATCTACTAAAAAAAAAAAAAAAAGTTGGGCCAGAACTAAACACAGACGTCTCCAGATGTGGTCTGATGGGCACCAACCACAAACATCATCTCTCAATCTGGCCTCGGAATTCCCACGAACACTGTCACTCTTGGGCAGCTGCATTACGTGCTGAACTTGCAGTTGACTCCAATCCTTTCCATATGAATTAGTGTTAGATCCGGTTTCCCCTACATAAGGCAGTTGATTTTTTTAACCTCTTCTTATAGTTGGCCAATCAAGTTTGCCCTCTTTGATACATTTGCTAGCACACATACAGCCATCCCCTACAAAGTTTAGGGGTATAGGAATCTCCCCTATAAAACAATCTTTTCTCCCAGTGCTCACCTCACCTATTTCAGTACTCTCATATTTTATCTACACGAGAAGTATTTACCTGATATTTATAAGGCTTCCAAAAATATTACACAGTGGTTAAGAACACAGACTCTGGAGTCAGACATTTCTCAGTTCAAATCTTAGCTCTATCATTTATCAGCTGTGTAACCTTGGGCAAGTTACTTAGCCTCTCTGAGCTTTGGTTTCCATAAACTCTTAAAGTGAATATTATAATTATACCTACTTTCAAAGTATTGTTGTGAGGATTAAGTGCATCTAAAAGGCCAACCATGGTCCCTGGAATATATTATGTTCTCAGTAAATATTAGCTACAATAATTAGTAGTTTTTTTAATATTAATATTATTACCACTTCAGCTAAACCCTTTAAAGTATAAACTGCCTAAAGTTAGAGTAGAGATGTAGCCCTTCAGGGTAACAGTTGGTGAATGGATACTGCAAATAAAGATGAGTCAAAGGAAAGTTCAGCTTAGGGTTCCAGATGTTCAAATCTTGTTTGGGGAGATTCTCTGAAAGAGGAGGGAAGAGAATGAGGCTGAAATAGCAGATCAGAAGGTATGGAGTAGGTTGTGAGAATCGAACTGGGAAAACAGAGACCTGACTCTGCTCAGATGCTGACTCTGCCTTCCAGGCCCCTCACTGCTCTGCTTAGGGGAGATTCCTGCTGCATGGCAGAATTTTGGGGGACCGGAGAGAGGACAGACGAGTCTATGAAACAGATAGGCTCATTGTAGATAAAGATGCCATGACAGCTGAGGAACCCCCAAAGTTACCTATGAGATGACCTCAACCCTCCTGAAGGACGGGCCCATCAGCCTGGCCCAGGCTCATGTCTGGCTCCAAAATCAGGAGGGGCAGCAGCATGGAGGGGTGAGCGAGCCCAGGTCAGGAGCCAGTGACGGACTTGAGCTGTGGGCCTGCCACTTCATAGTATGGAGGCCCTGGGTAAAGGACTTACCCTTCCTGAAGTCCTTTTCCCCGTGTACAATGGGGAGACAACACTTACCTGTGAAGGTGCCTGTGACAGTAGATGAGGTGATGTTGGTAAATCATCTAATCAGAGGCCACCGTTCATGGGTCAAACAGGAAAATCTGTTTCACTACTTTATAGTCCCACCATATGGGTGTCACATCATCAGTGCCCTAAAGCTCAGCTAACTCCACTCATCAGAGTCTTAATGAGCTCCATCAATCTGGTTTTCCTGTCTACAGACAAAGTGGAGAAGAAGTGGAGGTGGGGGAAGGCAGCAAAGAAGAGCGAGATACAACAACTAGCAGCACACAGAAAAGCCAAATAAAGCAAGAATAAGAACTACGAGAGTACAGCAACCTGGGACCATCCAGTGCCTGGACAAACCACTTAACCCACCTCAGTAGCTCATGCTTAAGTGACGTCCTGAGAGCCCGAGTCATTAAAAGGTCAATTCTGTTCAATACGATGGGTTTAAAAACATTAAAACAAAAACAAAACATGTCATACATTTGAGCAACATTGTCATTACACAAAAAACCAAAAAAAAAAAAAAGGGACAAGTTTCAGGTGTCAGGAAGTCTTGGTATTAGGATGCCTCCTGCCTTGAGGACTCCGGATAAAAGAACATACTGGGTCTTTTGGTCTCTCAACCAGGTGTTATTTATGTAGAAGCAGGGCAATGGAAATGGGGAAAGGGGAGCACTCAAGTGGGGGGCTTGGGCTTGTCTTTCCATTTAAAAATATCTGGCCCTGAGCACTCGGCTGGTGCAGCCCAAGAGCTTCAGCTGGCCTGGGTCTTCTTGGGGGCCCCTAGCGCCTCACGGCTCTGGCGCAGAAGCAGGTACTCCAGCCGCTGGCAGTGCTGGCGGAGCTGCTTCTCGCGCGGCAGCAGGAAGGTGAGAACTTTGTTGCGCACGATGCCCCGGTCCTCCTCCTCACGCAGCCGCTGCTTCACGCGGGCCGCCTGCTCCTCCTGCTGCGCCAGGACCCCGTTCATCTCGCAGAAGACATCTTCCAAGTAATGAATGGCCTGCAGCGCCTCCTTCTTAAAGTCCTCCAGCTCCCGTTGCACCCCAGCCACCTTCTGCTGCAGGATCTCCAAGTCAGGTGATGGTGGGATGCAGGAAGGCCATGACTGGGGCAGAGAAAAATCTCCAGACTGGAGGCCACTCTCCACCATTTTCTTTCCTTGTAAGGTATTCACTTTCATGAGAATGGACCCTGCCTGGTAGAGTGTCTCCATGGTCTCTTCCCAGTTGGACAAAGAGCAGGGAGCCAAGAGACCCAGCAGGTCAGTGAATTGTTTTGGCTGGAGACACCGTGATATGCAGTGGAGGGAACCTATGCATTGTGACAACAGGGCCCGTTTAGCCAACCGGGAGGAAGGCCACAATCCATTCATTTGCATATTCCAGCTTTCTTGGCTGGTTCCCTAGGCCTGTGTCCCTTCTGAGCTGTGGATTCTCATCTTATCACCCTTCTAGAGCTAGAAACTCAATCGCTCCTTTAGCCTGAGGGAAAAACCCAGGCCCAGAGCAGGGAAGTAAACTGGCCAGAGCAAGGCAGGCCAGGCCAGGCTCACTGGCTACCAAGACTGGGTGGTCTCCCACAGCACCAAGTGGCCTGGGTGGTCTTAGAAATGTCACTGGGCTTCCATTCCTCGCTGGTAAAACAAGGACACTGTAATCTTACTTCTAGCTCTCAAGTGTTAAAACAGTCATTTCTGACTCCAAGTCCATACTTCTACAATGATGTCAGAATACTAGATAATCTTAGCAGGTATGAGAAATGTACTTACGTTTTGATGTATGGTCCACAGCAGTGGCTGACTCAGGACGCACAGGGTAAAAACGGGTCACTCATTCATCTATTCAATAAGTATTTACTGAGCTCTCATGATGCATCAGGCTGGGGAACAAGTGTGAGCAAAAGTGTTCCCTCACTCCTTGCCCCCCTGCCCCGAACATGTCTAAATGTTGACAGAGATGAGGAAAAATGCATGAAGGGTAAATTTCTCACCTTTTACTTGATGCCTATAACAAAGGAAGGTCACTGGGTGACACAAACAATTTGCACTCGGCTAGTAAATTTTTTTTTTTTAGTAACTAAAAAAAAAATTTTTTTAATAAATGTTGTTGGTTCTAATCATCCACCCAGAGGCACTGCAGAATAAAGGCCTGGAAGTCTACTTCCATTAGATCACAGCCATTGAAAACCCTACTCTGAAACACATGGGGTTGTCCCACGTGTCAGAACTGACTCAACAGCAATAGGTTTTATAACAAAGGAAGAGGTTTCTAGCTAACCTGTGTTTGGATTAGCCAAGAACAAATCTCTACCTTGTATATCTCAATCTCTGACCCAGACCTCTCCCTGGGTTGCAAATCTAAATGTGTCCTCAACAATACCCCTCAAATTTAATCCACCCAATACTGAACTGGTTGTCTTTTCACCCACACTACTTCCTGTTCTGATGTCACCCTGACAGGTTAATGACACCATTACAGGGCAGCAACCTGGGATCGACTTAGACCTTCCACATCAACGTGGCTCTAAGTCCTATTGAATCTACCATATCTGAGCACTCTAGCATCAGACCACCTGGGTTGGAATTCCAGCTCCACTGCCTACAAGCTGTGTATCTTAGACAGATTACCTCACTTCCCCGAGCCTCAGTTTCCTTATCTAGACAGTGTTGTTGTTAGATGTCATCAGGTTGGCACAACAGAACACTCCTATGCCATCTTCAAGATCCTTAGTATGTTCAAGTCCACTGCCGCAGCCTCTGTATATTTTGACTGTCTCCCAGCCTACGGGTTTCATCTTCCGGTGCTGTTATTGACTCCAGGTCAGTAACCCCCCTCTCTGAGCTTTTCTCCTCTGCTGTCACATGAGACGTTGGGGAAGCGCTTCTCTGAGGTCTCTCATGTTCTAAGATCTACACAGTCCTTCCTTTAAACCTCTCTTGACACACTGCATTCTGCCTCGTTTTGTAACTTAGGACCCTGTCCCAGGTCACCGATAGCGCAGTGAGCTCCGTGAGGCAGGGTGTGCATTTTTCACCCTTGTGTACCCTCGAGTGGGTGCCCCGCACGTGATGGCTCTCTGGGAACTGGATGAAGTAGAATTTATCTTCACAGACGGCTATGAAGACCCACAGAGCCCTGGTGGCACAGTGGTTAAGAGCTCAGGCTGCTAACCAAAAGGTCAGCAGTACGAATTTACCGGCAACTCCTTGGAAACCCTATGGGGCAGTTCTACTCTGTCCTATAGCGTTACTACGAGAGTCTGAATCTCTCTCGAAGGCAGCGGGTTTTTGATGACAACCCGCAGCACCCTACCTTTCCCTCTGACTTGATGACACCTACTGGTCTGAGTGGGAACAGCAACCTCTTTATTCCCCTACCTAGGAGCCAGATTGGAATCGACTCGAGGGCAGTGGGTGGGTTTAGGAGCCAGACTGGCTTTTAAAAGGTGATGTAAACAGTGTGCTTGGTGTGTTTCATTAGGTGGGTTATGTGTGTCTGGCACATAGTAGTTTCTCAATAAATATTTCTTGACTCAGTGAAAGGAAGAATGTGTCTCTGTTTCTACCTTCCTGTTTCTCTGCCTTGCTCTGAGTGTTTTTCTGTTTCTGCCTCCTTTGTCTTTCATCCTCTCTTTCTTGCTCTCTGACTCTGATTCTCTGCCTCTTCGTCATTGTCTTCCACGAGAATGGTGGAAGTCATAAAGAAAGCCATGAAAGAAAAGTAACAAAAGTTAAAATGGAATAGCAATTTCTCAATTTCCCTAAACCAAAAAACCCATTGCTGTTGATTCCAACTCATAGCAACCCTATAGAACAGAGGAAAATTGCCCCATAGGGTTTCCAAGGAGCACTGGTGGATTCTAACTGCCGACCTTTTGGTTAGCAACCGACGTCTTAACCACTGCACCAACAGGCTCAATTTCCCTAGCGTGTTTAAATGAGAAGTGTCTGAGCTATCAATTTGCTTCTCCTCAGAACCAGCTGGCCCAGGAAAGACAGTGCGAAAAGCCCTGGTTTCCACATGAGCCACAGTGGAGGCTGAGAGCAAGTTGGCACTCAGCTAGCTAACGACCCAGGCCTGGAGACCTCTCTGTTCAGGGTCTGCTCAGAACGTTCTTCTGGAAGGTTTATAGTCAAGGCCTGTGTCGTCCTCACAGAATTTCCTTCCACATAGCCTAGGAAAATAAGAAGGTGAATTTATTTGTTTCCTTCGAGGTGTCAAGAGAAAGGAATTCTGACATCTCTTGGCAAGGCAGCTGCTGGACTTGAAGCAGTTCACAGCCTCCTGGTGCCTCAGAAGGACCAGCGTAGGGGTCAGAGTGCTATCCAAGCCCACAGGAGAGTCAGATTCAACTTGAATGGGGTAGGGCTCAGTGGCGGGCATGTTTTCATAGCTCCCCTGGGTGGGCCCTGCTGGGTCCCACCATCATTTCTGCTGGGCTTTGCGGGCCTCTTGTGAATTGAAACTATAGGAGTTGGCATGCCTCCCTCCGCAGCTCTCTTTCATGGCCCCGCGTACTTTCACCTCTGCGCGTGAAATAAACCTTGATCCTCTGCCCTTGACTCAAGAAAAGAGACATGGATGCTCCTTGTCATGTCCCTTTATAAAAGGGAGGAAGTCCCTCAGAAGCTCCTCACATCCCATTTGTTAGAATTGCATTTAGGTGCCCATTTCTAAACCAATCACTGACTGGGGGGGGTGGATTTATTGCAATTGGCCCTGACCAATCACGGTTCCTTTCTTGGGCCTGGGGCTGGGTCTAGGGCTAGGGCTGGGACTGGGCTGAGCCTGGGGCTGGACCTGGAGCTGGGCTGGGGCTACCCCCAAGCATAGGCCTCCCAACACCAGAACCAAATGGAGGTTCTGCTGTAAGCAAAAAAGGCGGAGGGTAGGCAACCAACACTGTCTTCCACGAGAGCAGTGATATTTTAAGAGAAGACGCAGTGAAAGAGCCATCCATCCTCAATCCCCCAAACCTGAACTACTGATGTCAGCTTTCAGGCAAAGTGGAGAAACAGTCTTCTAGGGCTTCTTTAAAACTGACCTACCTCTCCCCACCCACAAGAAAAAAAATTACTGGAAAAAAATACAGAATTCAGAGCAATTGCTCAAAAACCCCCAAGAACATGAATGTTCTCGGCCACTGTGAGAGGTGAGAAGGCAGCTGTGGGTTCTCTCCAGCACATCCTTTCCCAGAATCCCCTGGGCCTGTGCCCAGCCATAATGGCTGCCCTGGGCCAGGTGAGGATGCTGCTGCACAGCCCCTGTCTTCCCAGATGCACTCCTCCAACAAGAGCAACCTGAATCTTTAAATCTTGGCCCACTGAGAGCTTTCCATCTACCCGTTCACCTTTCCGTCCACCCGTCCATCCATTTATTCACCCGCATTTGTTGAGGACCTATCACGAGTCAGGCACTGATATAGGCAAGAGGGATTCAAAATAGAAAGAGTAGCTTGCATTTCACTGGAAGAGACAGAAGACAAAGAAAAGCTAAGGGCTCTGAAGAACAGAAACAGTGCAGGGTGATAGCATGCTGTGGGGGGCACTCATGGAAGACTGAGACAGGAAGAATAAGGAGACCTAGGGAAAGACTGGAAAGGCCTTGAGGCAGGAACGAGCCTGAGGTACCGAAAGGAAGTCATTGCAGCTGGTGGCGAAGGAAGGGACCAGGAGGAAGAAGTGTAGGGCTGACCATGCGGGGCCCCAAGCTGGGGAGAAGTGGGCTTGCATCCCCAGTGCCGGCTATGTGAGATTTCTATCTCTGCAGCTGATATTCCAGTCTGGGGAATGGGGACAAGGCTGGGAATGGAGGAAGGGGGCCAGGATCAAGAACCAAACTCAGAGCTGTTCACCATGATTAATTAACCCAGTGCCAGAGCCCCAAGGCACGGTGCTAAAAATACCTGCTTCCCTCTGGGATGCGGCAGCTGCCACCCAGCAACTTTTACCCATTGCCATTTGTCATAATTTGACACTGATAAGGAGTGTCCACAGGGTTGTGTGTCTGCAAGAATTGGCCTCATGGCAACCCACTGGCCAGCTGGTCCTCAGACACCCACCATGGGGCTTTCCTCCCTTAACTCTCTTCTCATCCCGGAGCCTTGCCCGCCCAACCCTCCACGTGCCTGCCGCCTGCCCTGGCCTGCCGGGTTTTCCACCCCTCCTGGAACTTGCTTGCAGAGGTGGGAGCTGAGGCGTTTTCAAATGCAGGAGGGCATCATTGGATACCATGTTTCACACCACTGCAGCCCTGCAGCCCGGATGAGAGCCATCTATCAGAGGCCCTGCCAGCCCAGGGTGGCACTTTAATTAAAATATGTAAAACATCCTGGTGGGAGTGGATCTGAAGACACGGGAGCGGTCCTTGGACAGGAGCAGAGCAGGCAAGCCCAGCCAGCAGAGCTGGCCCTTCTCCAGACCGGGAGGGAGCAGACTGTGCCAGGAGGGCCTCCAAAGCAGGTGGGGAGGGTGTGCTGTGACGTGCGCCTTTCACCACTCCGTGGGCACAGAACTTGGCTAGGGCAAGAACATCCACATGCAAGAGAGCCACACAGAGCCCATGGGCCAGCGCAGTGGCCCCAGGAACATGCTGACAAGGGCTTGACATCATCCCAGTTGCCAGTCTTTGGGGGTTTTGAATATTCTGTCCTCGTTCCCAACACTTGTTGTTGTTGTTGGTTGCCATTGATTCTGACTTGTGGTGACCCCATGTGTGCCGAATAGAACTGTGCTTCACAGGGTTTTCAAAGCCGTGGCCTTTCAGAAGCAGAGCGCCGAGGTTTTCTTCCCCAGCACCTCTGGCCAGGGTGGAACTGCCAACCTTGTGCCACCCGGGGACCTTTCTCAACACTAATTTCCCTAAATATTCCATTGTGAAGTTTATGCCTAGATATTTATATAAACTCTAACAACGCCATTTCCATTTTCCAGGCTAATGAGCTCCCCAAGTTTACTATTTGTTCAGTCTTTTTTTTTTTTTTTTTCCTGCCTTGAGTGGAAGAGTGGCAGAGCCTGCGTTGTTTAGATCAGGGGTGAGCAAACTTTTTTGGACACAGGTCAAATCAGGAAAAATTATAGGCGAAATTATTCAATCCTAACTTAAAAAATCAGAGGATGCAGTATTTGCAACTTTTTTTAAACATTCTTTTATTTTTGCCCCATAATTGAAGGAATTCAGGGCTTTTATGGAAATGTGAGAATCTGCACAAGTATTGTGCATGCAGCCTGACTCTGAAGTTTAGGCTTGCAATGCATTTTCTGTGCAGGGACATAGGTTGTCGGGGGCGGGGGGGGGGGTGTTGAGGGATTTGGGGATGGGGAGGCCATTTGGACTTTGTGCCCAGCCAGAGACCAGGGCAGAAGAAACGGGCCCCATTAGGAGTTCCTGGTTCTGGGGGAGCCAAGGGCAGTGTCTGTTTGGAAGCAAGAAGGAGCCGCAGGAAGGGGTGATGGGTAGCATGGATTGTGTAAGAGGCTGATTCTCCTTCCCACTGCCAGCCCTCCCCAGAAGAGTAGGGCAGGGAAGGGAGGGGGCCCACCGGCTCTCAAATAACCAAAAACTAAAACGAGCTGCTGTTCCCTTCAGCCTGCCCCCCTCCAACCAGGGAAAACTTCCTCCAAGCAGAGTGAGAGCCACTGCCTGCATGCCAGGGTGTCAAGCTGAATTATGTGAGCTTAAAAACCAAATCCCCTCCTTCCTGGGTTACTTAACTGTCTGCCTGGCTAGGCTGGGGGATTATTGGTGACAGACACCAGGGCCTACTTGGCTGCTCCAGACAGGGAACCTTTGATCACCTGGAAAACTCCAGACACCAGGACTCCTAATGATGAGTAATGAGCTAAAGCCATCGGAAAGTTACCCAGTCGCCGTGCTTCCCACGAGGCCAGGGCCGGAGGGGTAGGGGGAGCAGACAAGGCCTGGGCTGGGCAGAGTTAGGGGTCTGCGGGAAGAGTGTGACCCCAACTCCCACCCACAGCCAGCCCCACGGAGTCCTGCCTGTACTCTCATGGCGTGGGGAGGCCTCTAGGCAACCAGGCACTTGGCTGTTACAAAGGTTGGCTTGGGGTCTAGTGGCCAGAGTTTATATTCAAGAATGCAGCCTCCTCATTCATTCATATACTCAACAAGTATTGAATGATTAAGGGAGTCACGGTGCTAGATCCTCGGGAGAGAAGGCAGCTAAGATGGGATTTGTGTCCTAAAAGGACTTGCCATCTACTGAACCCAGCAAGGCCAACAGCATAAGAATCTGTGAGAAGTGGCTGCAGGGCACCAAAACTGAGCACAGACTACACCAAAGTTGTTATCAGCCCCCAACTCATAGCAACCTCATGCATAACAGGATCGGACCATTGTGATCCATAGGGTTTTCATTCGCTGATTTTAGGAAGGAACTCACCAGACCTTTCTTCTTAGTCTATCTCAGTCTGGAAGCTCCACTGAGACCTGTTCCACATCATAGCCTCCATTGACAGGCGAGTAGTGGTTGCACATGGGGTGCTTTGGCTGGGAATCGAACCCTGGTCTCCCACATGGAAGTTGAGAATTCTACCGCAGAACCACCACTGCCCTCTCCACACAGAGAGGAGACAAAGAGAGGGCTGCGGATGGAACCTGAAGATCATGGGCCCCTCTAGGCTTAGGGTCCAATTTGCCCTTTAGGGATTTTCCAGTCTTGAGTCATACCCACATTGCTTCATCTTGGATTTCCTCACGCCCTGATGTTAACGGGAAAAAGGTCGACCTTGAGTCCCTTGTTTTGGTTCATGGCAACTTAAGCTCAGTGATTCTCAGACATTTGCATACATTAGAATCCTCTTGGGATAGTGTTTTAAACACTGGGTTTGGTTTGGTTTGGTTTGGTTTGGTTTGGTTTGGTTTGGTTTGGTTTGGTTTGGTTTGGTTTGGTTTGGTTTGGTTTGGTTTGGTTTGGTTTGGTTTGGTTTGGTTTGGTTTGGTTTGATTTGGTTTGGTTTGGTTTGGTTTGGTTTTCTCAGCTCTCAGAGATTCTATAGTTCAGAATGTCCTGGGAGACTGAAGTTAGGGTAACCCACCATCACAGTTTGCCCTGCCCTGGGAGGGTTCTGTGACATAGGATTTTCAGTTTTAGAGCAGAGACAGCCCTGGGTAAACTAGGATGAATTGTCACCCTAGCTGGGCAGACACTGCCAGTTTCTGCCCAATCATATTCCTTTCTTCTTTGGGTCATAGAATTCCAATTTTGATCAGGCAGTAACAAGCTCAGGAAAGATGAGCCCACACCCAGCCCCAGGTAGTAAATCTTGAAGACATCAGAAATTCCATTCCCTGTTGCTATTGTGATTTGTTTAAGGTAGGCCTATGATCAAACTCTAGCAAATTAGTTGTAAAAGGGGAAACTTATGGAAAGGATATTGCATCTGATTTAAAAGAGAATGAGACGGAAACAGAGACTGATAGAGAGCAAGAAATCCTGCCCCTTCTTGTACTTTGAACACCATTGGATGAGAACACGATGGTTGGAACTGTGGCAGCCATTCTGCAATCACAAGGCAACAAACCTAAGGATAAAAACCCAGCTGTGCTGAGGATGAACAAGTGGAAAGATGATAAGAGACTCCATCTTTGATAACATTCCCTCCAGTCTAATTGATATATGAGATAGTTAAATGCCTTTCTTGCTTAAACAACTGTCTTCTGATATTTTAATTGCAGTCAAACATATCGTGACTGTTATAAAGGGCCTAGAAATCAGCACTTTTTACAAGATCCCCAAGATTATTCTGATGCCCTCCACTGGTCTAGCTAATCCAGTGATTCCCAAAGTGTGGTCCTTGGACCAGCAGCAATATCATCTGGAAACTTGTTAGAAACACAAAATTTAGGGCCCCTCTCAAACTGTCTGAGTCAGAAACTGGGGGATGAGGACCGACAATCCATGTTTTAACAAGCCCTCTGAATGATTCTGATGCTTGCTGAAATATAAGAACCCCTAAGACTCCCTGACTAATACCAGACCCCCAAAACATCTGGATGGAACTTTTAAACTTAATCCATGTCACAGCTGCTTCTGTTTATCACCTAAAAAATAAAGCAGGAAGACTTCTCATTTTCTGTGATTTTTCTCCTTCTTCCTTAGTCCCTCCCTCAGATGGTCAGATTTCCTTGGCTGTGCAATTAAACAGCCATGTGGTGGTAGGGGAGTGAGGGATTCTTCCAGGTTAGGCCTGGCCAGGGCAGGAGGTACTTCAGTGGCCTGGGGTTAAGGAGGAAGTTGTTTTTGTTGTTAGGTGTCGTTAAGTTGATTTTCGACTCATAGCAACCCCATATGGCATAGTAGAGCTGCCCCATAGGGTTTTCTTTACAGGGAGGAGCCCTGGCAGTGCAGTGGCTAAAACATTGGCTGCTAACCAAAAGATCAGCAGTTCGAACCCGCCAGCTGCTCTATAGGAGAAAGATGTGGCAGTCTGCTTCTATAAAGATTTACAGCCTTGAAGCCCTATGGGGCAGTTCTACTCTGTCCTAAAGGATCACTATGAGTCAAAATCGACTTGACTGCAATGGGTTTATAGGAATTGTTACAAGAGCAGATTGCTAGGTCTTTCTCCCGTGGAGCCACTGGGTGGGTTCACATTGCCAACCTTTCAGTTAGCAGCCAAGTGCTTAACCATTGTGCCATCAGAACTCCTCTAAGGTGGGAGAGTGTATGTCAATGCCCGGAATCAGTAATCCAAGATGAGCATTTACAATGCATAAAGTCCCTGAACAATCACATCAGACATCCCCATTGCATGGCAGCCAGCCTGGGAGGAAAAGAGGAGGACAGGCTCTGCAGCCCAGGCAGTTCCAACTTCTCTTCCTTCCCCAGAAGTGCTGTGCTGCTGGCCTTTTACATTTTAGGGAGCCCCCAATTCTCGACATAATGAGTTTCTCAAAACCAATGCAAGAGTCCAACCAGCAGAAGCTAAAATACAGACTTCTTGCTACCAGGAGCTCCATTCTCAGCTGAAAAAAGAAATGATTAAATCCCTAACTACCGCTCCTCCTTGGGATACGTTCTTCAACAATATTTTTCAGCATTTCACATACACTCCTAAATTTTGTTATTTTTCTTCACAATTGAGCACACAGTCAAATGGTTACCAGTGAGAGTCATTACTGGAGTTTCTGGTAGTGCAAATGGTTTACGTGCTTGACTGCCAACCGAAAAGTTGGAGGTTTGAGTCCACTCACGGGTGCCTCGAAGAAAGGCCTGGTGATCTACTTCCAAAAAGCAGTTATTAAAAACCCTATGGAAAGGCCACACGACAACTAAGAGCCCAAGAGACAGAAAGGGCCACATGAACCAGAGACCTACATCATCCTGAGACCAGAAGAACTAGTTGGTGCCCGGCCACAATCGATGACTGCCCTGACAGGGAGCACAGCAGAGGACTCCTGAGGGAGCAGGAGATCAGTGGGATACAGACCCCAAATTCTCATAAAAAGACCAAACTTAATGGTCTGACTGAGACTAGAGGAATCCCGGCGGCCATGCTCCCCAGACCTTCTGTTGGCACAGGACAGGAACCATCCCCAAAGACAACTCATCAGACATGAAAGGGACTGGTCAGCGGGTGGGAGAGAGACGATGATGAAGAGTGAGCTATTTATATCAGGTGGACACTTGAGACTGTGTTGGCAACTCTTGTCTGGAGGGGGGATGGGAGGATATAGAGAGAGGGAAGCCGGCAAAATTGTCACGAAAGGAGAGACTGAAAGGGCTGACTCAAGAGGGGGAGAGCAAGTGGGAGTAGGGAGTGAGATGTATGTAAACTTATATGTGACAGACTGATTGGATTTGTAAACGTTCAC
The DNA here is from genome assembly GCF_024166365.1 of Elephas maximus indicus. Taxonomy (NCBI): domain Eukaryota; kingdom Metazoa; phylum Chordata; class Mammalia; order Proboscidea; family Elephantidae; genus Elephas; species Elephas maximus. The sequence continues at coordinate 36,281,048 of NC_064837.1, read as the reverse complement.
TTGAAGCTTAATAAAAGTTAATTAAAAAAAAAAAATCCTATGGAGTTTGGGGGCCGTTGAGTTTATGTTAATTAAAAAAAAAACCAAACCCATTACCATCAAGTTGATTCCAAATCATAGTGACCCTATAGGCCAGATTAGAACTGCCCCATAGAGTTTCCAAGGAGCACTGGTGGTTTTGAACTGCCGACCTTTTGGTTAGCAGCTGAGCTTTTAACTAATGGTGGTAGAATATTTTGGAAAAGGATAGCAGTAACAGTATCACAACATGAAAAATATAATCAATGTCATCAAATTGTAAATGTGGAAGTTGTTGAATTGGCGACTGTTTTAGGTACGTACATTTTCACTGCAAGAAAAAAAACAAAAGCCTACGGAGCACAGTTCTACTCTGACACACACATGGTTGCCATGAATCAGTCGATTTGGCAGCAACTGGTTAGCTTTTTGCCATATGACTAATAGTAATATTAACAATAATTGTGGCTATTGATAATAATCGTTATTAGTAATTAATAATAGTAATTCCTATCATTAATTTAGTGCTTTCCCTGTGCCAGGCACTGTGTTGAGGGCTTTGCCTACATGACCCCTTTGTCCCAGGTGAATTAGGTGGCTGAGTCCTAGAGCAGTAGCATTGTTTTTTCCATCTTCCACTCATATTTATCAAATTAGGTCAAAATCCCATAAAATATTTAAATACATGCACTGCTTTTGCCGTACGGTCCCAACTGGCGACAATGCTGACTTTGAACTGCTGGCCAGCAGGCTGCCATGTGATAGTGGAGAATGTCCTTCATCAGCTGAGGTTCTAAAAACGAAATTCAGCACACAGAACGCAGCCTGTGTTCTCAGAAAGTGAGGGTATACCAAAGTGGAGTCAACCACAGTCCTGCCCGCCTCTCTCATGAAGGCTCAATGTGTCTCTGGCTCCCACCATGGTCAGCCTCATGTTGGGCTTATCTCTAGACAGCCACCCCTGTCTCAGGCTACCAGACAACTAGGGATGCCTCTTGAAGAGCTGGGTCTTACTGATGTTCAGGTCTCGCTCACATCCACACACTGACACACTTCCAGGGTCGCCATTGGCCTGGACACTCCCTCGGTTACACTAACTCATGTTGAATGGTTTCCTCGGCTATAATCATTTGGTCATTATGACAACAGAGGCGTAGGCACCAAATGGGCCCTCTCGGTAGGACAGTTACATGGGGTTGCTGCTAAGGACATGAGAGTTGAGATGAGCAATTAAGCCAGAAAATATCAATAACCAGAAAGAAACATTTAAGGCTATCTGGTGGCCACCTTATTAAGGGAGACAATTTGGAATGTTAGCCTGGAGAACCATACAAAGAAGACTCATCAACTGCCAAGCTCGAGGTTGTGCTTGCAGCCAAGTTGTTAGAGCCAAGCAGGCTGTTATCCTCCTCCCTCCCACCAGGTAGATACTCAATTCATGCAACACCCCCTTGCCCTCTGGCTTCTGAGCTGGGGGCATCTCAGCTGCTCCCTGCCAGCCACAGAGACACTTGTGTGCCATAAGCCTGGCAACTCGAATCCCATCCTACCAGTACAATTGCTGTTGAGTCGATTCCAACTCATGGCAATCCCAAGTGCCCCAAGAGTAGAACTGTATTCTGTAGGGTTTCAAGGCTATGACCTTTGGGAAGCAGATCACCAGGCCTTTCTCTTGAGGCATGCCTGGGTGGGTCCAAACTGCCAACCTTTCAGTTAGTAGTCGAGCCCTTAACCATTCGTGCCACCCTGAGACTCCTTAACCCCACTCTAGGTCCTACAAACCCAGAGGATGTGGGGGAGAGAAAGAACAGGAGGAACTAAGGAGGGGAAGCCAGAGCAGATGCTTACTCCACCTAGGCCAGCCCAAGAAGGCTTGTTGTGTTATGCTCTTTCACTGACTGGGGAGGGGTCAAGATGATCTCAGGGTTCAGGGTAAAAGGGCAGTAGAGGCTGGCCAAGGCTCCAGAGGAAATTGCTTTTGAGACACAGCGTCCTCGAGGTGTGCATGAGAGAGGTGCTAGCTGCAAAATCCTGCCAGACCAGAGCACTTCCTGAAGCCCCTGGAAGCCAGAGTGCTGGGCCCTCCTCCCACACACACCCTGAGAGGAACAAAGCCTTCAGGAATCCATCACTCTCCGCAGGATGCCGCATCCTGCCTGAGCAGCTCCCTTTCCTCCCTGTGTTCTTGCAGGGGAGGTCAGAGTTCATATCAAATGTCATTAATCACCTTCCTGGGGGCTGGGTGCTTACTGGACAGTCCTATTAATCAGAAGCCTATCACACCCACAGCCTGGCTGGGTAGCCATTGTCCTGTTCCTCACCTATCATAGAAAGATTAGATTATCAGTGACAACTGAGACACCCTTTGAGTCACAGGGAAGCCGGAGAATGGGGTGGCTTTTATTTTTTTATTTATCCTCCTGATTTGAGGATGAGCTATTTCTTGTCCTGTCACATGGCATCCTTTTCTTCAAAGCATCAGCTTTAAGAATCCAATTTGTCAAACTGGACAATCATTGGCAAATCCCTAAAAAAAAAAAAAGAGAGAGAGAGAGAAACCTCAGTGACTTTATCAAAAAAGGTAAAATAAAGCAGAAGGTTTTAAATGGGGCCTGAAAGGATTAGCAAATAAGTTGTGTTGACAACAATTAATCTCTGAAAAGCAGGGGCTTTGGAAAAATGAACAGGCAGAGATGCGTCCAAAAGGGATTCTGGAGATCCATACAACGGGTGGCCATTCATTACTTGTGACTCTATTCCTCTTCCCAAGCTAGGAGCTGGTGCCAAAAAGAACCACATATCTTCCAAACTTCCCACCAGCAGTAGGAGCAGCAGTGACAGCAACAAACCCCTCGGCCAAACAACACAAGGAACTCAGCCCCTCAGTTCTCTCAATTCTGTGACAGACTCAGGCTGTCACCCATCAACTACTGATCCTTCCCGTAGTGGCCACTGTAGTTGTTAGTTGCAATGGAGTCCATTCCGACTCCTGGCAACCCCATGTGTGCAGACTAGAACTGCTCCATAGGGTTTTAAGGCTGTGACCGTTCAAAGCAGATCTCCAGGCCTGTCTTCTGAGGTGCTCTGGGTGAATTCAAACTGCCAACCTTTTGGCTTAACCATTTGCAATACCCAGAAGACTCCTTAGAAGCCACCAGAGGGGGTTATAAGGGAAGGGGGTACTTTCCAGCCCTTTAGAAGCATAGACCAGAGCGAACATATGAAACACCCGAATCAGGTTAGATGGGGCCAGGGCCTTGATGACTGTGGAATTCAGGGGCTACAGACCCCAGTACCTCTAACCAAAACCCACTGCCGTTGAGTCAATTCCGACCCATAGCGACCCTATAGGACAGAGTAGAACTGCCCCATAGAGTTTCCAAGCAGCACCTGACAGATTCGAACTGCCGACCTCTTGGTTAGCAGCCGTAGCATTTAACCACTACACCACGAGGGTTTCCCCAGTACCTCTAGAGGCCAAGAATGTGGAAAAGGGAAGCCATTCAGAGGGGTAGGGCTCCATCCTAGGAGAGCATGGGTCTTGCCTGAAGGGACAGTAGTGGCCCATCCCCTTGTTGCCGTGTGGAAAGTGAGCCCAAATCTGTCAGGTCTTCCAGTTTTTCAAGAGACGATGGAGACCTAGATTTGTATGTGAACACTCCCTATTTTAAATGTTAGCAACTTACTCAGATTTTTTTAAAAAATCACTGCCTGCCAAAGGGAACCTGCTGGCAGGCTTAATTTGGCCCCCAGCCTTAGAGTTTGTGACACTGATCTAATCCACCTACCTCAGTGCAAATAAAGACCATGAGGCCCAGAGACTCTGGTAACTGTGGGCGATAACACAGCTGCTTAGATGCAGAGCCAGTTCAAGAGCCTGATTCTTTAGACTCCCAACCCAGTGCTCTCTGCTCTGACTATATGAACACGTATGTGATCAATGAGCAGGTAAAATTCATCCCAGGGCAATAAAAGAAATAAGAAGTCAGATGAGAGCCTAGATCCTACACCTTTGCTGTGAAATCAGAGAAAGGACTAAATTAGACCAAAAAAAAAAAAAAAAAACGTTGCCGTCAAGCCAGCTGTGACTAATGGTGACCCCACGTGTGTTAAAGTACAACAGTGCTCCAGAGGGTTTTTCAATGGACGATTTTCCAGAAGTAGATCACCAGGCCTTTCTTCCGAGGTGCATCTGGATGAACTTAAACCTCCAATCTTTCAGGTAACAGCCAAGCACAACAACCATTTGTACCACACAGGGACCAAATTAGGCAAGCCCTAAATGATTTTTAGTTGCTGTACCCTTGATGAAGTTGCTCAACGGTACACAACAGCAGGAACACTTGATACCATATTCATTTAATCTTTCTGTCTAAGAAACTAGCTCTGAGTGATTCTCTGTGTGGGTGTTGGATTAGGGACGAGGGGCTGCTCTCTGGTCCCCCAGTTATACTGTGGGCTGTGGGCTGTGTGCTCTATGTAGGCGCATTATCCACACGGCCACAGCAAAAAATCTCAGACTCCAGAGCTAAACTACTGGGTTCAAATCCTAGCTCTGCCACTTACTAGCTGTGTGACCTCAGGCAAGTTACTCAACCTCTCAGGGCCTCAGTTTTCTCATTCAAAAAATGCGGATGATAATAGTATCTACCTTGGGAAATTGTTGTGAAGATTAAAAGTGGCATAGAACAGTGCCTGCCACATGGCAAGTGCTTGACAGATTGTTATTTTTGTTGACGGTGTTGTCATTATATAGCATTTTATTTCATCTTCAAAGGAGCCTGCTATTGAGATACAAAATTATAGGAAGTTGAGTCTGGGAGGAACCTTAGGAATCATTCTAATATAATCATTGTCTGATCTTAGAGGGGAAACCTTACTGGTGTAGTGGTTAAGTGCTATGACTGCTAACCAAAAGGTTAACCAAAAGGTAGGCAGTTCAAATCCACCAGGATCTCCTTGGAAAGTCTATGGGGCAGTTCTACTCTGTCTTATAGGGTCGCTATGAGTCGGAATCGACTCAAAGGCAACGGGTTTAATCTTAGAGGAAGAAAACGGAGGCCCAGAGATGGCAAAGAGTTTGTTTCCCACAGTGGGCTCGTGTGAAAACCTAGGCATTCCTTCAGACACATCTCACTTTTAACCACTTCCACAGCCCTGGGCCACCCATTTTATTTCTCTACTCTCACTTCATTGGAAATAAGGAATATTTCCTGTATAAATGTATTTAAAAGCAAACTCATACAAGCCTTCAGGCTCTCAAATATTTCACCAATGTCAGCGTAGTCAACATGTCCACTCCTATGCTCTTTAAAGAAAAATTTGTGAGGCAACTCGGGACTGTATATGTCCACTGCAAGTTTGTGACCAGCTTCATTTTTAAAAACGATTGTTCCCCAAGGCAGTTTGTGATCATTAGTGAGAGGTTGAGCCTCAAAGCGATTTTGGTGTTTTGGGAAAGACACCGTGGCATTATGGTCAAGCCAGTTGATCATTTGTGAAAATTGAACACTTGAACGTGTTAACTGTTGACAAAATTTGCCAGGTATCCTGTCTGCCTTTATTTAAAAGGTGATTAATTAAAGGCTGCTGGAGGTGCTGGCATGGAGTGGAAAGTCCGGATTTAGTGCTAGATCAATTTGGGGATAGGTCCTGGCTCTTTACTTGGCTCCAAGGCCCTGGGCTAGCTTGTTAAACTCTCTGAGTCTCCATTTATTCATGTGTGAAATGAGAGTAATAAAACCTACTTCATAAGATTTTGTGAGAATTAAAGAGAAAATGTGTGTGCTCATGAGCTGTGAGCTCCTGTCTACCCAACCATGTCCCCTCTAGAAAAGGGCTCTGTGTTTCTAGGCAAAGGAGGCTGTGTTCACCTGTGGACAGGCATGCACTGAGTGGCCCTCCTCATATGCAAACCCTTATTAAGTGCTGGGCTGACTGCTCAAAGCCAAATCCAGGTTAGTGTCAAACAAGTGGGGAGAACAATGGACATGTTCAAGCTTTAAGCTTCTGTTTAGACTTCTGAGCTAACAGCCAGTTGTTGACTTTTTTAAATATGAGTTATATCCTCCTCAGAGCTGACCTGGAATCTGAAGCTAGAGTGCAGGCCGAGTGCAGCTCAGGCATACCGTTTTTGATGTATTGACCTTTCAACAACTTTCCGCCATTTTGAAGCAATCTGTAGAGGAGAAGGAGCACGAGGAACCTCCTCAGGCTTCCAGTGTAGGGGGAGCTGTTGGCCCGACGTCGTGGAGGGCACACGCCATGCAGTCCAGTGGAGATTTCTGGGCCTCTCTCCCCATCTGGGGAAGAGTTCCCAAGAGTGACCATCTATCTCAGGATTACAAGGATGAAGACAGATCACAGAGCAGGAATCAAGAGGGGAAGGGCCTGAGTCAGACGCCTGACTTGCTATTGTTGTAACTGTTAGTTGTCCAGTTGATTCTGACTCATGGAGACTCCATGTATATAGACTAGAACTGCTCCACAGGGTTTTCAAGGCTGTGACCTTCTGGAAGCAGATGGCCAGGCCTGTCTTCTGAGGCGCCTCTGGGTGGGTTTGAACTGCTAATCTTCCAGCTAGTAGTCAAGGGCTTAACTGTTGGCACCTCCCAGGGACTCCTGAAGCCTGACCCAGAGAATAATAATGACAGCCAACATTTATTGAGCGTTTACTCAATACTTCAGCTTTACTCGCAGCTAAGCACAATATTTAAAGCTTTACACTCAGCATCTCACTCAATCCTCACACCAGCCCTATGAGGTAATAGGATTATCATCATCTCCAAGAACGCCAAGAAGTTACACCTGTTGCCCAAGGTCTCACGGCTCTCAGGAGGCAAAGCCTGGATTTGAAAGCAGGATTGATGCCAAAGCCCACACTCTTACCTGCTGGCACAAGCGCCCAAACTCACCTGATTCCCTCAGGCTTTAAGGGAGCATTCGTCTTTGAGCAGCCGTGGCTTACCCCACTCCATCATAGGGTAAACACACCTTCTGCCTTGGCAAAGGCCGTTTGGGTAGAGGCTTCTGGTTCCCAGTTGGGGCCCTTTCTCTCCACCTTGGGCCTGACTTCTAAGCACACAATAAAACACACACAAGTACACATACACACACACATATCCTAAAGTACAAATATAATCCCTCATGCTTTGCCCAGCCTGGGGGAGGTAGCTTCTCTTTCTTCTTACTACCCTCCTCACCAAGGAGTCCCAGTGGCACAATGATTAAGTGCTCGCTGCTAACCAAAAGATAGGCAGTTCAAACCCACTCAATGGCCCCACGGGAGAAAGACCTGGCAATCTGCCTCCATAAAGATTACAGCCTAGAAAACCCTATGGTGCAGTTCTACTCTGTCACATGGGGTTGCTCGATCAGAAATCGACTTGATGGCGCCTAACAACACCCTTCTCACTACCTCCCCAGCATCCACAGACACGCCCCTCGCTGTGCTGTTGGAGCCAAGGAGAGAAAAGTTTCCCTGCCACCCATTTCCGGAGCTGTGCCCTTGGCTTTGATGACCTTAACAAAGGCTCATACCTAAAATGCTATTTTAATTTGGGGCTGGTGGACTTTGGGGGAGGGGGCAAGCAGAAAGGAAAATAGAAATAGCTGTAGCCTAAAATAAATATTTTGGCAACCATAAGAGAAACTCAGGGCTCACAGAACCAAATGAGGACTTTGTAAGCTTTCAGCCACCTGAAATCGTGGTGCTTTCCCCCACGTGCTTAATAAAAGCTGACAGCCACACTGTTCTGCTGCAACAAGGTAGCCGTGTCCCAGAGGTGGCTTGGGGGTAAAGAGGGACAAAGGCCTCCGGAGCTGAGGAGGAGGCCAGGGAAAGGGGTAAAAATAAAGAGTGAGGGCTGATTGGGGGTGACTCTTAATCGGGGGCCTGGCAGGAGACCCTGGGAACTGCAGCCCACTGACAGTGGAGACTGGGATCTCCAGATGGCTTTTTGTCTCAATGCAATAAAAAATGCAATCTGACAGGCCTGCGGATGGGACTCGGAGAACAAAAGTCTGCTGGTGGGGGATCAGGGGTTGGGAGTGGGCCGGGTGAAAGGTGTCGGAGAAGGGAAAAAAGATGCTGCTGTCTCTTCCAACAATTACAGGCTTTGCAAATGACGTTTAATTCCAGAGGTAGGTGCAGGACAAAGCCAGTTGTTTTCCGGTCTCGGCAAGGGAAGAGGAATTGGAAATAAGCCAGTGCACCGGACGTTTGGCCTCTGAAGAAAGGCGATCACTTTGCCAATTAACACGGTGTGGGCACTCCTGTATCCACCCTCCCCACCACAGTCATTAGGGGATGATATAAAGATACAGGACTTTCTAGTGCCATTTAATTGCTCATAGACAGAAAAATGATGAGCACCGTCATATTGTGCAGACATCCTGGAGGAGACCAGCTGCCGTATTAATGTGGCTTCTCAGAGGGGGACACACCCCACCTGCTTCACCAGGAACATACAGACGCCCAGGGAAAGAGTGGCACCCCTGTGGCTCTGATTGGGCTGTTGCTTTTTATTAAGTAATCTCGGCCTTTCCAATCACGGCATGTTTCTTCCGAAAGGTCTTGCTTGATGTGTGGGCCTGGCACACAGCAGGCTCCTGATAAATATTAAACAGCGAAAGTTGGTAATGTCTCCAGATTTCATGGTAGGGTCCATTTGTCACCCTGGGGATGGACCTGCTGTGAAACATTACACGGCTGGCATGGACACTATGGCTGGATAACAGGAAGTTTAAGGCATGATGGTTTAAGAGTTCTAAGGGAAGGAAATGAGGCAGGAGGGTTAAGTGGATAATAGCACTTAGAGAGATGAAAACTATAAAGCCTAAAGATATACAGTGCTGGTAAAGATATGGGGAAATGGGCACTCTCACATAGTGGTGGAAGGTGAAGGAGGAAAGGCATTTTCAAAATCAATGTGTCCATACTGTATTGATCAAAATGTAAATGGATACACCTTTCAACCCAGCAATCCACCCTACAGAAATATTACAGATTATCTATGAAGTTGGGGAGGGGTGTTCATTGCAATATGGCTTATAATAAAAAAGGAGAAACAACTTTAAATACACTTCATTAGGGAAAACAGTGGCACATTCAAATAATGAAATACTCTGCAGTTTTTAAAAAAATAATTAAGTGATCAGCATAATAAAGGGCATCTATACAAAACCAACAGCCAACATCATTCTTAACAGAGAAAGGCAAAAACATTCCCCCTGAGAACAAGAACAAGACAAGGATGCCCTTTATAACCACTCTTATTTAACGTTGTGCAGAAAGTCCTAGCTAGAGCAATAAGGCAAGAAAAAGAAATAAAGGGCATCCATATTGGTAAGGAAGAAGTAAAACATGGATGATATAAGTACAGAACCCTAAAGACTCCACAAGAAAACTACTGGAACTAATAGAAAGATTCAGCAGAGTAGCAGGATACAAGACGAACATAAAAATCAGTTGGATTTTGATACACCAATAAAGAGAACTACAAAAAGGAAATCAGGAAAGCAATACCATTTATAATAACCCCTAAAAAAGTAAAATACTTAGGAATAAATCTAGGGACATAAAGGACCTATACAAAGAAAACTATAAAACACTACTGCAAGAAACCAAAAGTTACCTATATAAATGAAAAAACATACCATGCTCATGGATAGGTAGACTCAACATTCTGCAAATGCCAATTCTACCCAAAGCAATCTACAGATACAATGCAATCCCTATCCAATACCAACAGCAGTCTTTAATGAGATGAAAAAACTAATCATTAACTATATATGGAAAGGAAAGAGGCCCAGATAAGTAAAGTACTGTTAAAGAAGAAGAAAGCAGGAGGACTCAAACTACCTGACCTCAGAACCTACAATACAGCCATAGTAGTCAAAACTGCCTGGTAATGGTACAATGACAGACACATTGACCTATGGTCACCTGATCTTTCACAAAAGCCCAAAGTCCATCAAATGGGGGAAAAGACTGTCTTTTTCACAAATGGTGCTAGCAAAACTGGATGTCCATCTGCAAAAAATGAAACAGGACCCATACCTCACACCAAACACAAAAACTAATTCAAAATGGATCAAAGACCTAAATATAAAACCAAAAACCATAAATGTCATAGAAGAAAAAATAGGGTCGATGCTAGAGGCCCAATACACGGCACAAATAGGATACAAACCGTAACTAACAATACACAAACACCAGAAGATAAGCTAGATAACTGGGATCTTCTAAAAATTAAACACTTACCCCCATCAAAAGACTTCACCAGAAGAGTAAACAAAGAACCTACAGGCTGGGAAAAATGTTTTGGCTATGACAAATCCAACAAGGTCTAATCTCTAAAATCTGCAGGAAAGTTCAATGCCTCTACAACAAAAAGAAAAATAATCTGATTAAAAAATTGGCAAAGGAAATAAACAGACACTTCAGCAAAGAAGACATCCAAGGAGCTAACATGCACATGGGGAAATGCTCGAGATCACTAGCCATTAGAGAAATGCAAATCAAAACCACCAAGAGATACCCTTTCACCCCGACATTACTGTCACAAATAAAACAGAAAATAACAAATGTTGGAGAGGCTGCAGGAGAATTGGAACTCTTATTCACTGCTGGTGGGAATGCAAGATGATACAGCCATTTTGGAAAATGATATGGCACTTCCTTAAAAAGCTAGAAATCAAAATACCATAAGATCCAGCAATACCACTCCTAGGAATATATCCTAGAGAAATAAGAGCCATCACATGAATAGGCATATGCACACTCATGTTCATTGCAACATTGTCCATAATAGCAAAAAAATGGAAACAACCTAATGCCCATCAACAGATGAATGGATAAACAAACTATGGTACATACACAGAACGGAGTACTACACAACACTAAAGAACGATGATGAATCTGCGAAACATCTCACAATATGAATGAATCTGGGGGGCATTATACTGAGTGAAATAAGTGAAATAAGTCAATCACAAAATATTGTACGAGACCACTACTATAAAAACTCATGAAAAGGTTTACACAAAAAAGAAACAATGTTTGATGGCTACAAGGGAAGGGAGGAGAGGGGATGGAAAAACACTAAATAGACAATAAATAAGTGGTAACTTTGGTGAAGGGTAAGACAGTACACAATACTGGGGAAGACAGCACAACTTAACCAAGGCAAGGTCATGGAAGATCCATAGACACATCCGAACTTCCTGAGGGACAAAACTACTGGGCTGAGGGCTGTGGGGACCATGGCCTCGGGGAACATCTAGCTCAATTGGCATAACATAGTTTATAAAGAAAATGGTGAGTAGCGTCTGGGGTCTTAAAAGCTTGTAAGCAGCCATCTAAGATACTCCACTGGTCTCACCCATCTGGAGCAAGGAAGAATGAAGAAAACCACAGACACCATGGAAAGATTAGTCCAAAGGACTAATGGACCACAACTACCACAGCCTCCACCAGGCTAAGTCCAGCACAACTAGATGGTGCCAGGCTGCCACCACTGACTAATGTGACAGGGATCACAATAGAGGGTCCCAGACAGAGCTGGAGATAGATGTAGAGCAAAATCCTAACTTACAAAAAAAGAACAGACTTACTGGCCTGACAGAGACTGGAGAAATCCTGAGAGTATGGTCTCCAGGCACCATTTTTAACTCAGTACTAAAGTCACTCCTGAGGTTCACTCTTCAGCCAAAGTTTAGACAGGCCCATAAAACAAATTGAGACTAAATGGGCACGCCAGCTCAGGGGAAAGAACAAGAAGGCAGGTGCGGACAGGAAAGATGGTAACAGGGAACCCAAGTTCAAGAAGGGGAGAATGTTGACATGTTGTGGGGTTGGCAATCAATGTCACAAAACAATATGTGTATTAATTGTTTAGCAAGAAACTAAAGTATAATAAATAAATAAATAAATAAAGTACAATTTTTAAAAAAATGAAGAAAATCTACCCTTAAAACCCATTGCCATCGATTACATTCTGACTCATGGCAACCCAATGTGTTCAGAGTAGAACTGTGTTCCATTGGATTTTCAATGGCTGTGATTTTACAGAAGTAGATTGCCAGGCCTTTCTTCTGTGGTATCACTGGCTGGATTTGAACCACAGACCTTTCTGCTAGTAGTCAAATGCAAACTGTTTGTGCTACCTAGGGACCTACATTGAAGTTGTCAAGGATTTCATTTTACTTGGATCCTCAACCAACAGCCATGGAAGCAGCAGTCAAGAAATCAAAAGACGCATTGCATTGGGCAAATCTGCTGCAAATGACCTCTTCAAAGTGTTGAAGAGCAAAGATGTCACCCTGAAGACTAAGGTGCACCTGACCCAACCCATGCTATTTTCGATCACACCATATGCATGCGAAAGCTGGACAAAGAATAAGGAAGACGGAAGAAGAGCTGACGCCTTTGAATTGTGGTGTTGGTGAAGAATATTGAATATACCATGGACTGCCAAAAGAACGAACAAATCTGTCTTGGAAGAAGTGTGGCCCAAATGCTCCTTAGAGGCAAGGGTGGCGAGACTGCGTCTTACATACTTTGGACATGTTGTCAGGCAGATCAGTCTCTGGAGAAGGACATCATGCTTGGCAGAGTACAGGGTCAGCGGAAAAGAGGAAGACCCTCAACGAGGTAGATTGACACAGTGGCTGCAACAATGAGCTCAAGCATAACAACGATTGTAAGGATGGTGCAGGACAGGACAGTGTTTCGTTCTGTTGTGCATAGGGTCGCTATGAGTCGGAACCGACTTGACGGCACCTAACAACAACAACAGGGACCTACTGATATGGAGAGATCTTTGAGACGTATTATTAAGAGAAAAAAGAAATTGGTTAAAAAACAATACATACAGCATGATAGCATGTGTCTATATAAAAAACTAAATACCTAAATCTGGGTGTGTGTGCAAACATACATACATAAATGAACAGACAGGATGGGAAGGCACACAGCAAGCTGATGGTGGTGGTTACCTTTGGAGGGCTGAGGAAAAAAGATGATGAGGATTTATGAAAGGGATTGTCAGGAAGTTCTTTAGCATTTTAAGCTTGAATTTTTATGAAAACATCTTTGTATATTACTCACAAAATTTAAAAATTAAAGTATATATTGAACAAACATCAACGAACTTTGAAATGGGATCGGGGCTGAGCCTCAGCTCTGCTTTTCTCTTGTTTTATGACTTGAGGCAAATTCCTTTATGTCTCTGAATTTTGATTTCCTCTACTGTAGACTGGGGTGATGCAATGGTTAAGCGCTTAGCTGCCAACTGAAATGTTGGTAGTTCAAACTCACCCAGCAGCTCCATGAGACAAAAGACCTGGCAATCTGCTCCTTAAAGATTACCGTTTAGAAACCCTGTGAGGCAGTTGTACTCTGTCACATGGGGTTGCTAGGAGTTGGAACCGGCTCAATAGCACCTAACAACAAGAAGAAAGGAGGCCTCGTGGGGCAATAGTTAAGCACTCGGCTGCTAACTCAAAGGTCAGCAGTATAAACCCACCAGCAGCTCCACAGGAGAAAAGACCTGGTGATCTGCTCCCATAAAGATTATTATTGTTGTTAGGTGCTGTCCAGTCGGTTCCCACTTATAGTGACCCCATGTACAACAGAACAAAACACTGCCCAGTCCTGAGCAATGCTCACTATCATTGCTATGCTTGAGCCTACGGTTGCAGCCACTGCGTCAATCCATCTCACTGAGGATCTTCCTCTCTCTTGCTGACCCCCTGCTTTACCAAGCATGATTGATGTCCTCCTTCATAAACTGCTCCCTCCTGATAAGCTATCCAAATTACACGAGACAAAGTCTTTCCACCCTCACTTCTAAGGAGATTTCTGGTTGTACTTCTTCTAAGACAGGTTTGTTTGTTATTCAATATTCTTTACCAACATCAAAATTCAAAGGAATCAACTCTTCTTCAGTCTTCCTTCTTCATTATCCAGCTTTCACATGCATATGAGGCCATTGAAAATACCATGGCTTGGGTCAGGTGCATCTTAGTCCTCAAAGTGACATTTTTGTTCTTTAGCACTTCAAAGAAGTCTTCTGGGGCAGATTTACTCAATGCAGTAAGTCCTGTGATTTCTTGACTGCTGCTTCCATGAGCATTGATTGTGGATTCAAGTAAAATGAAATCCTTGGCAACCTGAATCTTTTCTCTGTTTATCATGATATTGCTTACTGGTCCAGTTGTGAGGATTTTTGTTTTCTTTATGTTGAGGTATATTCATACTGAAGGCTGTAGTCTTTGATCTTCATCAGTAAGTGCTTCAAGTCTTCTTTGCTTTCAACAAACAAGGTTGTGTTATTTGCATATCTCAGGTTGTTAATGAGCCTTCCTCCAATCCTGTTGCCCCATTCTTCCTCATATAATCCAGTTTCTCAGATTATTTGCTTAGCATAAATATTGAAAAAGTGTGGTAAAATGATACAACCCTGATACACACCTTTCCTAGTTTTAAGCCACGCAGTATCCCCTTGTTCTATCTGAATGACTGCCTCTTCGTCTATGTACAGGTTCCTCATGAGCACACTTAAGTGTTCTGGAATTTCCATTCTTCTCAATGTAATCTGTAATTTGTTATGATCCACACAGTCAAATGCATTTGCATAGTCAATAAAACACAGATAAACATCTTTCTGGTATTCTCTGATTCAGCCTAGATCCATCTAACACCAGCAGTGATATCCCTCGTTCCATGTCCTCTTCTGAATTTGGCTTGCATTTCTGGCAGTTCCCTGTTGAACTGCTCCAGCCACTTTTGAATTATCTTCAGCAATATTTTACTTGCATGTGATATTAATGGTATTGTTGGATAATTTCCACATTCAGTTGGATCACCTTTCTTTGGAATGGGCACAAATATGGATCTCTTCTAGTCATTTGGCCAGGTAGCTGTCTTCCAAATTTCTTGGCATAGATGAGTGAGCACCTCCAGCGCTCCATTTGTTTGTTGAAACATTTCAATTTGTATTCCATCAATTCCTGGAACCTTATTTTCACCAACTGCCTTCAGTGCAGCTTGGACTTCTTCTTTCTACTCCATTGATTCTTGATCATATGCTGCCTTCTGAAATGGTTAACCGTTGACCAATTCTTTTTGGTACAGTGACTCTGTATATTCATTCCATCTTTTTTTGATGCTTCCTGCGTCATTCAACATTTTACCCATAGAATCTTTCATTATTACAACTTGAAACTTGGATTTTTCTCTTCAGTTCTTTTAGCTTGAAAAAGACAGTGTGTTTATCCCTTTTGATTTTCTTACTCCAGGTCTTTGCACATGTCATTATACTTTACTTTGTCTTCTCAAGCTGCCTTTTGAAATCTTCTATTCAGCTCTTTCACTTCATCATTTCTTCCATTTGCTTTAGCTGCTCTACATTCAAGAGCAAGCATCAGAGTCTCTTCTGATATACATTTTGGTCTTTTTTTTTTTCCCCTGCCTTTTTAATGACCTTTTGCTTTCTTTATGTATCATGTGCTTGATGTCATTCCGCAGCTCATCTTGCGTTTGCTCATTGGTGTTCAATGTGTCAAATCTATTCTTGAGATGGCCTCTAAATTCAGGTGGTACAGTGGTTAAGAGATGTGGCTACTAACCAAAAGGTCAGCAATTTGAATCCACCAGCTGCTCCTTGGAAACTGTATGGGGAAGTTCTACTCTGTCTTATAGGTTGCTATGAGTCAGAATCAACATGATGGCAAAAGGTTTATATTCAAGGTCATATTTTGGCTCTCGTGGACTTGTTTTAATTTCTTCACCTTCAACTTGGAGTTGCTTATTGCAGTTGATGGTCTCTTCTACAGTCGGCCCCTGGCCTTGTTCTGACTGATGACACTGAGCTTCTCCATCATCTCTTTCCACAGATGTAGTTGATTCGATTCCTATTATTCCATTCAGTAATGTTCACGACATGTATAGTTACTGTTTAAGTTGTTGAAAAACAGTATTTGCAATTAATAAGTCGTTAGTCTTGCAAAATTCTATCATGCACTCTCCAGCATCATTTCTACACCAAGGCCATATTTTCCAAGTACTGATCCTTCTTCCTTGTTTCCAACTTTCCCTTTCCAATCACCAGTAATTATCAATGCATCTTGATTGCATGTTCGTTCGATTTCAGACTGCAGAGATTGTTAAAACTCTCCAATTTCTTTATCTTTGGCATTAGTGGTTGGTGCATAAATTTGAATGATAGTAGTATTAACTGGTGGTCCTTGTAGGCCTATGGGTATTATCCTATCACTGACAGCGTTGTACTTCAGGACAGATCTTGAAATGTTCTTTTTGACAATGAATGTGATGCCATTCCTCTTCAACTTGTCATTCCCAGCATAGTAGAACATATGATGCTCCAATTCAAAACAGCCAGCATCAGTCCACTTAGCTCACTAATGCCTAGGATATTGATCTTTATACATTTCAATTTAATTTTTGACTATTTCCAACTTTCCTTGTTTCACACTTCGTACATTCCACATTCCGATTATTAATGGATGTTTGTAGCTGTTTTGTCTCATTTTGAGCTGTGCTACATCAGCAGATGAAGGCCTCGAAAGCTTTACTCTAGCCACATCATTAAGGTCGACTCTACTTTGAGGTGGCAGCTCTTCCCCAGCCATATTTTGAGTGCCTTCCAAGCTGGGGCCCTCATCTTCTGGTACTATATCAGACAATGTCCGGCAGCTATTTTTTCAGAAGTAGACCACAAGGTCCTTTTTCCTAGTCTCTCTTAGTCTGGAAGCTCCACTGAAACGTGTCCACCATGGGTGACCTTGCTGGTATTTGAAATACCAGTGGCGTAGCTTCCAATATCGCAGCAACAGGGAAGCCACCACAATATGACAAAGTGACAGATTAGTGGTAGCCATAAAGATTACAGCCCAGGAAACTCTATGTGGCAGTTTTACTCTGTCCTATAGGGTCACTATGAGTCGAAATCGACTCAAAGACACAGAACAAAATAACTACAGACTGGGATAGCAATAGTACCTACCCATAGGGTTGTTGTAAGGCTTAGAGGAGATATGTATAGAAGAGCTCAGTGTTTGCCACATACACAGTGCTCAATAAATAGCAGTTAACATCATTATACACCATGTGCTTCTACACATGGATCAGGAATGGTGAAGGGAGTGGGGAGAGCAACAGAGGAGCCCAAATTGCTCCACAAGCAAAAAGCAGGTGCTGGAAAGATCCATAAGCAAACGAAACAAAAGGATTCATTGACTAGTCCAGCTTCCTCTTTGTCTCACCAGCCCAACAGATCTAAGTGGATTCTCCCTTACCTCCTAACTTCTGAATTCAGGTGCCAGTGGCAAGGCTTTGAGCTCTGGGCCCCAGGTCGGTGTTAGATAAAAGATCCCATTGCACTCTGGATAAAGTATATGATGCCCTGTGAGTCCTGTAGCTTTGCTAGGGAAGGATACGGTTGTTTGCTGCTCTTCCTGTTTGTAGGCCACCACCTACAGCACAAATTTTAATTGTTTATCCAGAGTAAAAGCAAACAATGCAAGCTTGAGACAGTGATGTGAAAGGTAACATTTGGGAGATGACCTCCTCATCATGGTTTGGCATCAGCCAGCCTGAGTACAAATCCATGCTCTGCCACTTCCTAGCAATGTGACTTAGGAAAAATTACTCTCTGAGCCTCAGTTTCTGCAGCTAATTAGGAAGACTAATTGTACCAACGTATTGCCAACCTTGTAGAGCAGTGGTAAGCATTGCAGAAAAAAGGATGCATGTCCAGCCCTCTGCAAAGTGCCTGGCACACAGGAAGCCCTCCCCAGATGGATGCTACACAAAATATCATGAATTAACTCACTGGAAACCCTGGTGGCGTAGTGATTAAGAACTATGGCTGCTAATCAAAAGGCTGGCAGTTCTCATCCACTAGGCACTCCTTGAAAACTCTAGGGGGCAGTTCTACTTTGTCCTTTAGGGTCACTATGAGTCAGAATCGACTCGATGGCAATGGGTTTGGTTTTTGGTTAACAATTGTGGCAGGAGAGAGCTTTTGCAGCCATCTGGCTGAGAAGCAGAGAAAGGCTCAGTGACTTGCCTGAGGTCACACAGCTCATCATGGTGGAGTCCCGGCCCGTGACTCCCACTCCAATGCTCTGTCATGACCAGTTTAAAAATGTTTCCTCCTAGTTTGTGAGGTGGGATTCTTTTTGCTTTATCTTTCATTTCAGGGGTGTTGTTGTTGCTGTTTGTTTTGTTTCTAACCAAGAGGTAGGGCAGAGCTTTCAAAAGTTGATGTCTTCCCATCATGTATGTTAGTCAAGGTCATTTTCCTGAGGGACCCAAGCTGCAAGGGAGGGCTAAAGGAACCTAGGGTGCTAGCTGAGCAGCTCAAAACTTATGATTGCACAGAAAGTACAGGGTGATGAAGATCAGGCATGTGGAAGGTGAGAAGGTCTCACTTAATGGAAAGAAAAAATAAATAAATAAACATTTGCTGTCAAGCCGATTACAACTCATGGCGACCCCATGTGTGTCAGGGTAGAATCGCGCTCCAAAGGGTTTTCAGTGGCTGATTTGGGGGAAGTAGATCACTAGGCCTTTCTTCTGAGACACCTCTGGGTGCACTTGAACCCTCATCCTTTTTGGTTACCAGTCAAATGTGTTAACCATTTGCACACCCCAGGGACTACAATCTGATGATAGCTAATTATATAGCAGTTAACTTTGGGGAAACTAACAGATGTGAGACAGCACAAAGTGTTAATACAACTCCCTTCCTAACAAGAAGGAGTGGAGTGGCGGGTGGAGGAACTCAACAGCTTCAAGTCAGCAAGGAGAGGACCAACTAACCAAGGCAAAATAAGACTGCAGTGCAGTCGGTGGAACTTAGAATAGAAATGAGGAAGACAATCCCAGATGTCAGGATTGAGAAGCCAAGGGCCCCAAAGACTCAGCAATCTATTTCCTCTGGGCTTTAAGGACAGAGCAGGCAATGGTCTCTGGGGAGGGCTCAAAGGATGTGGCCTTGTGGTGGACCAGTTGTTCTTCTGGGGTTTTTCCTAATCTAAAGGGTATTTGTTGGATATACGAATGAATGATTCAGTTACTCAAAGACCATTGGTGCTTCATTCTTCTATTCAAGTGTCTAGAATCAAGGCCATGGTCTGCTGTTCCTTTTAGCTCCAAAACTGTCTAGGGTTGGGGACAGGGGATCGAGGCAGGGGTGGGATTCCACAACCTGTTCCCAGCTTCCCAGCTCTGATGTCCTTCTCTCCATCTGAGGTGAGAAAGGGTAATGGTTTTAAGCAACTCTTGCAGCCATACGAGAGGATTAATTAACGTGGCTAACATGCTCAGAGATCCTTAAACAAGGGCATTAGCCATGGGCCAACATTATTAGAGTGATGATGGCTATTGGGATTACGCTATTGTTATTATGTTTGCTCTCTCAACCCTTAAATCACACTCCATCTCGTGATCGCTTGCATTTTATGTAATTATAGCTTATATAGGTAACAAATGGGTATTTCTGCAAGCCTGGGAGAGAGTCTTCTGCATACATTAATTTGCTTGATTAGTTCTCTATTTGGTGTGCTTTGTTCCCCCCGACCTGCCTTTCCTGCCCAGTTTCAACAGAAAATTAATGAGTTTTAACACCTTGCAAAAGTGGGGTGTGCCATGGGAATACCTCAAGTGTACTCTGGGTTTTAAATCCACACCTTCAGAGGCTTCCTAAAGGTTATGCAAAGGTTAACAAACAATTAATATGTTGAATCGGTGTGCTAAATCTGTTTACCCAATCTTGGCAATCTAAAGGCCATTAGCCATCAGCCTCAACACTTTAGATTGATCTCTCTCTTTCCTAACCCACCTCCACTCTGTCCCCTGGATAATTTGGGTGAAAAAGAGAAAGAAAAAAACCTGAAGAGCACTAAGTATCTCTGGCAAGTTTGGGCTGTGTTGCTTCTTAAGGCTCGAGGCTTGGGGAGTCCTAATAGACTTGTCCACATGAGTTGAAGATTTTGAGAAGACACTGCAAGCTGAGTGGCATTTCTGCCATTTTAACAATGAGAAAAATGTGAGCTAGGCTTACAAAGGGACACCATATTGAGTCAACATAGCCTCATGGGTTGATTCCCTCCTGGTTTATAGGGGGAAGCAGGTGGAGAATAGGCGAGCAATAACACCCGCGTTGGGGGACTAACAGGAAAGAGGCTTCCCGCACAAAGCATTGCAGAGCAGTTGAAGCTGAGCATGTTCTTTTCCTTCAAAGGCAAGAGGAAGAGGGTGAGGAACAGTCAAAAGTAATCCAGGTGGTCAAGTTGCCCCATGAAAAAAACAAAACAAAACCCACTGCCATTGAGCCAACTCTAACTTATAAGTGACTCCATTTGTTACAGAGTAGAACTGAGCTCCAGCCTTTACAAAAGCAGATTACCAAGCCTTTCTTCTGTGATGCTACTGAATGGGTACAAACTGCCAACATTTCAGTTAGCGCACGAGCTCAGGTCATTTGTGCTACCCAGGGACTGAGTTACCACTTAGGGATCCCCTGATACCACAAAGAACCTCACTGTTCTCCACATTTTAGGATGCTGTTGTTGATGCCTAAAAATCCAGAGACAAAAGGCTAGCTGGGGCAGTCTGTATGGAAGGGCAGCTGAGAGACACGGTGGTGGTGGAACAGCTGCACTTCCAAGGTGTCAGGTATGAGGGTACAAGGTGTTACCCACAGAGCAGACATAGACGTCCCTCCAGAAAGGCACCTGCTATGGATCAGATGTGGACCCCCTAAAAATGGAGAGCTCACTCTTGGAGCAGTGAGGCAACACAATAGGACCACTGTAAGTGAGGGGGTACAGGCAGCCAGCTGGAAGAAATGTCGTCCAGACAAGTGGAAAATCGCAAGCCATTGGCGGGGGTGGGGGGAAGGTGGAGATGGTGTCTCCAAAGAGTCCAGGAGAGCTCCCACAAGAGAAGCACACCCACAGAGCACCAGATTATAACCATTCCAATCAAACAAGACCTGGCCAGCCCTTAACCCTCTCCCCGATCCTTCTCACACTGGACGAGTTGGAGGCAGCCTCCCAAGTGGGGGAAGAGAGGAACAGAGAGCAAGAACAAGGACAAAAACAGAGAGGAGGCTGACCACACGCCTGTCCCCAAAGGCCAGACTTAAGGAGGGGACCGAAAAACAAAACCTGAAATCCTCTGACATTGAGTCGATTCTGACTCATAGTAACCCTATAGGACAGGGTAGAACTGCCCCGTAGAGTGTCCAAGGAGCACCTGGTGGATTCCAACTGCTGACCCTAAGAAGGGGAGAGAAGTGATAAAATGTATGACAGTTTGATATGAGACTGGACTTGACATTTTATTACCTAAATGAGACTCTTCATTAATACCTGGGAGTATCCAAAAAGCAAGGGGAAGGGGAAATGAATCCCCAGGGACAGTGAAGGGAGAGAATAAAGTTGCTTTCTGCTTGTACCCTACAGCCCAGCTCATTCGTCCACCTGGTTCCTCTGTAGTTTTCATTTTTTATATTCAGCTTGCATGACTTACATAAAGAGTGAAAAATACACCCTAATTTTAAAAAGAAAGAAAAGAACGTTGCACTCCAAACTTCAAAGTTTTTAAATTGATGAGAAAGTTTCCTGACAGGAGTTTGAATTGAGCAGGAGAGGAAGGAGATGAGGTGCACCCTTGGGAATCGGGAAGTAGATCTCTTCAAGGTTCTCTGTCTAAATAAGACCGCCGAAGCTGTTGCCACTGAGTTGCTTCCGACTCACGGCCAGCCCGTGTGTTACAGAGTACAACTGCTCCATAGGCTTTTCTTGACTGTGATCTCTATGGAAGTAGGTCACCAAGCCTTTCTCTTGTGGCACCACTGGGTGGATTCAAACCGCCAACCTTTGGGCTAGTAGTTAACCGCAAACTGTTTGTGCCACCTGGGGACCTCTACAGAAATAAACTCCTATCTTATTTAACTCTTTAGCTACTATTGGTTTAATGGTATACCAGTCACTTTTTATGCCTCGGGAACCCTGGTGGCATAGTGCTACGGCTGCTAACCAAAAGGTCCCCAGTTCTAATCCACCAGGCGTTCCTTGGAAACTCTATGGGGCACTTCTACTCTGTCCTATAGAGTCACTGTAAGTCAGAATCGACTCTACAGCAACGGGTTTGGTTTTTTTTATGCCTCTGGACATTGTAGGTAGTAATTATCCCGGTTCTAATGCATTTATTGTCAAGGTGGGTCTCTTTTCAAATTCGTGAAGCTCAGCAGTCCGGAGTTGGAGCTTCATTGTTGTGTAGGCTGAACATTCTGTTAGGTGGTGCTTTCTGGATGTGTTAGTTTTATAAACTTTTGCCTTTTTTTCCCCTTTATTTCTATGAGATAAGGCTTGCAAGCATAATTACGGCTTCCCTATGTGATAGTTAGGGAGGCCTGCTGGGTTTGTTTTGGTTTTTCTGCGTCACATTTGGAAAATCAGAGGTTCCCCATGTAATCTAATGGAAAGGTGCCCACAGTAAATTCTCTACTTAGTTCTTTTTGGTATACTTTCATACTACAAATTGGTGGCACCAGAGTGCCACTTGCCTTATTGGTGGCTTGTATTATCAGAACTTATTT
This sequence comes from Elephas maximus indicus, assembly GCF_024166365.1. Taxonomy (NCBI): domain Eukaryota; kingdom Metazoa; phylum Chordata; class Mammalia; order Proboscidea; family Elephantidae; genus Elephas; species Elephas maximus. The sequence continues at coordinate 36,258,393 of NC_064837.1, read as the reverse complement.
CTCAAAATCCATATTACCAACCAAAAATTCAAACACACTCAATTATTAGTAAGCATCTATTCCAATACTGAAAACACAACCCCATTAAAAAATTTTTTAAAATTTTTAATAAAAATTTGGTAACCAAAGGGTTTAAGCTACTCAATTATTACTAGGTCTCTTTGTTACAGCACCAAGCCTGACTTCCAACCAAATACACTCCTCATGCCTGTCAACCAAGAATGCTACTGTTCTCACCTCGTTCACAAAACCTCAGAGGGGGAGGACAAGAGAGGAGGCAAAAACCACAACATAAGGGGAAGCATTCTTTCTGAGCCTAACTGAGACCAGAGGCCAACTGAAACAAGCCCCCAAATCCTCTTGTTTCTCCTCCTTCTTTAATTATAATCCCATTTGTAAGCCAAACCCTGTCATTCTGTCTCCCTTAATGGCTAGTTTCTATTCTGGTCCCTTCTCCACCCTATTATCTTTTGCAATATTCAGGAGCTCAGGCGATGAAGGGGTAAGGCCATTCCCTTAGATTGCCCATATCCTTCTCTATCTTTTTAAATATTTCAGTTGCTCTCAATCTTTATTTTTGCATTTCGATTTCCTGTGGTACCATAAATTTATCTTGGTCACTCAATCTAATTCTCCCTGGCTTTTCCCTCCTTATCTTTCCTGCTCCAGGCTGACTGAAAATGCCTACATTATCTTTGCAGCCAGTATGCTGACTGGAGGAAAATCTACAGATTGTCCTGATAGGGAGTTGTTTGAGGGAAAACTGGGACATGCTGGACTTGTCACAGGACAGGGGTGAAATGTGTAACCTTAGTCAGCCACTTTCTTTCAAGGTTAACTGCACAGTACAGGCCTCTCCAAAAAAACGTTCGTAAGGATCCTCCTCCTCTTTGTCATAGTTGGGAGCCAGACCCTCCAGGTGCTTTCCTTCTTCCATGGAATGGGTTTGCTAATAACTTCACCCCCATTACCTGTCCTCAGGCAGCCTCTGCCAGTGAGATTACCTGAGTCTCAGACTTCCTACTCATGATACCGAAGTGCCATATTTAGATTATTGGGATGTAGGCCCCTGGAATCATAAAACCAACACTGGAGAGAAAAGCTCTGTTTTTACTGCCCAGATTCCCGAGGACTATGAATTGGGAAATCTTTCTCTGAGTTGTCAGTTTAACTAAGTTGTTCTTGTTTCCTCTTGTGGAAATGCAATAGCATCTCATCTGCTCTTTTTGAAGTGACAGCTGAGTTCTGAACCAAATCTCTGATCAGCAGATCATAACAAATAACCCTAAGCCACCTCAGCTTTGGTGGCAGATGTACTTTGCTTGTTGCCCATTTAATGGGAAGATGCACTGAAAGGTTAGGAGTCCCTGGGTGTCACAGACAGTAAGGGTTTGGCTACTAACTGAAAAGTTGGTGATTCGAACCCATCCAGGGGCCCCTCAGAAGAAAGCCTCACAATCTGCTTCCATAAGATTACAGTCATTGAAAACCCTATGGAGCGCAGTTCTATGCTGAAACACGTGGGGTTGCCAGGAATCAGAAACTGGGTTTTACTGACGCCTCAGACCGGATGGGCTCAGCTTAATTTCCACAAGTGTAACCACACTATTCACGTGCTGAACAGGGGACAGGAGAGGGTAGCAGGGTGCAGCGCGTTGTTGAGCCGCCTTGACCAGTCAACCCACTGGACCCTGAACACGGAAACAACAGTCCTTGTTTCAGGTTGATGTCGTGTCTCTAGTCAGTTTAGAGCTTACAGATCATTTGGGGCTTGGTACCTCAAAGGACACGAGGCCTTCAGCTTCAGCTCTTGGCTTGTGTGGCTACCCTTCTCAGACTGGATAAATAAAATCCTTCCCTCCTCCCTGGGGCTCTTTCTTTCTTCTCCTTTCATCCTGTTTCCTCCGCTCCCAACCTCCCCCTCAAGTTTCCACTTCTCTTCTAGTCCTGCAACATATTTCAATCATTCCATTGCATTTGATGACTCTGGAATTGAGGGATGGGCTGGGAGACGTGTGTTCAGATCCTGCCAGATGGATTCCTTTTAGCAAATCTCTCCTGTGTTATGAGAGAGGCACTGCTTTTTTCTCCAAGGCTTTAACACTTAGGACTCGCACTTATCTTCCTGTAAGAGAGAACCGATCAATGTGGTCTAAACAAGATAGAGATTTGTTTCTCTCTCTGGTGTTATATGAAAAAGAGAGGGAGAATCCAGAATAAGACAGCCCAGAACTGATCTGATAGCTCCAAGGACATCAGGGACCCAGGCTCCATTTATACTTCTATTTCACCATCCTCAGCATATGGAGTCCATCCTCAGTGTCACATCATCGTGGGTGCTGGAGCTCCAGTCGTTGTGTTTGCATTTCAAGCAGCACGAAGCAGAAATGGCTGGAACCAAAGAGCTTATACTTACATCTCACCTGCCCACTGATCTGTAAGGAACGCTGGAAACTGTAGTTTTTCAACTGAGCATGTTGTCCAGGGTTCTGACACTAAGGAAAAAGGGCAGAATCAATATTGGGCAGGTGATTGAGAGTGTCTGCAACAAAGGCCATCTAGAGTAGTGGCCAAGAGTGGAAATGCTGGTGTTAGACTCCATAGATTCAAATTCTTTGCTCCACTAATTACCAGCTGTGTGAGCTTGGGCAGGTTACGTAATCTCTCTGTGCTTTAGCACCCTCATCTGTATAATGGAAGTAATAATAATACTTACCTCATTGTTGGCAATATTATTATTGTTTCTTTATTGGGTGGATTCAATAAGAATCTGAACTGCTCTGGTGCATGGTAAATCCTCAATAAATGCTGGTTATTGTTCACTCTCTGCCTGTAGTTACATTATCAATGTCTCCAGCGGTTAGCCTGCTTGTTATGCACCTTGCCGTTCCCACCACAGAGGAAGAATTGTGCTTGGAGTCACGAGAAAGGCTGGAGGTGTCTTTTTAACGAAAGGTACTTCTTTCATTTCCCACTCCCAGAGCCAAAGACACTCAAGTCACTTTGCATGCTCCTTCACCTAGTGCTCCTTTTCCCCTCTGTCTTCGCACTAGAAGGGCTGAGGCACGGGGAGTACAGAGAGGTGATGCAGAGGGATTCTTTCCTGTCCCTTCTACCACCTCAGGCCCCAACTTCAGCACCAAAAATGTCATCCTCCCCGACCTAGCCACTGTCAAGCACCTAATTCTGCATAGCTCCATTCCAGGGGTTTGGGGCATTCACTTGGCCCTTGTCTCAAGGAATCTACAGTCTAGAACAGTGATCAGCACACTCTGGACTGAATCCAGCCCCAGGACTATTTTTGTAAATAAAGTTTTATTGGAACACAGCCACGCTCATTAGTTTACCTATGGTTTATGGCTGCTTTCACAAAACAACAGCACAGTCGAGTAGTTGCAGCAGACTGCTTACAAAGCCTAGATTTTTCTTATCTGGCTCTTCACAGAAGAAAAAAATTGCCAACTTCTGCTCTAGGAGGAGAAAAAGAACACTTTTTGAAATATCAGTAGGTATATGTAATTAAATGGTACATTGAATTGATATATGTGAAGGTATAGAAAAGAGCCTTGAAGAACTTGGAGCAGTTAGCAATGGGTATCTACACAGAGGTGAGGAGCAGAGTAGAATGGGGAGATGGTCAAAGACAGCCTTAGCCTTCTCGGTAATGTTTTAATTATGCTACTAGGATAATAGGCTAAGATAGTTAAAAATTAATTTTTTTCAAGAGTATATTGATTGTTGGAAAAGGTGTGACATGTTTAAAATTCTCATATACTCCTAATAAGGTATAAATTAATATAAAACCCTTTTGGAAAGCAATTTGGAAATACATAACAAGAGCCTTAAACATGTTCTTACTCTTTGGCCTCCTAATTCCACTTCTGGGAATCCATCCTAAGGCTATAAATTAAAATGTTGAAAGTCTTCACGCACAGATGTGTCCATTGTGATACGACCTATGGTAGCAAACAGCTAGAAACATCTGAATGGTCAGTAATGCAGGAGAAGTAAATAAATTATAACACACCCACATAGTAGAGTATTATAGAGTCATTACAATGATCACAAAGAGTTTATAAATAATCTGGGGAAATGCGAAGTGAATAAGATACCGAGTTATAAGTAGTTTCATCAAAGCTGCATAAAAGAAAAATTAACACTACAACCCGGGCACACCCAAATATCACAGTGGTTATCTTTGGAGAAGTGGATGACTCTTGTTTCTGTATTTTATACTCATAAAAGGATTAATTTTCTAGAACATGTTTGTTTTTTTTTCCCACAGTGGGGAAAATGTGTACCATCTCAAACTATAGGGGGTTTTGAAAGGTGTGTCGTGAGCCAAGTGGATGAGAGGGAACAAAGAAGAGCTGGGAGGAATCTCTTTGTTTCTGTACGATCAGGAAAGCAAGGCGGAGGGAGGGGAGAAATGTATACACACCAGCTTCACCAAACCAATGGGTCAAAAGCAGCTCTCTGTTCGCAGCCCTGGCCAAATGCTGCCTTCGCCCTGCACAGCCCTCCCCTGTCAAGGACCGGCTGGCAGGAGGCTTGAGGAACCGGCCTCCCTTCCTCACAGGCTGAGGTTTCCGCTTCCTTCAGGAGCTCCAGTGGAGCGCATCAGCACCACCTCCGTGGGCATCAACAGAGGGCGAGGGAAGAGAGGGGCCGGATGGACAGGAAGCCTCCAGGGGCCTCTGAGCCACAAGGATCTTGTCTTTTGAACGTTTTCCTCTGGCTCAGGCCCTCTGCCCAGTCCTGAAACCACCAGGCTGCTTCTCCCTAGCACTGTGTTTTCTCTTAGCAGCAACAACTATTTGGACTTCAATTCCCTCATCCAAAAAAAGACAAGAAAATACTGTTAAAGCTGGGTCCTCAATGTATGCAGCACTTTAGAAGGACTACAAGGGAGCAGGTCAGCTTGAAGGCAGGAAATTAGGCACTCAAGTAGGAAATGCCTCAGAAAACAGCTAGTCTGTGCCTCTTTGGAAATAGCAGCCCCTTGGCTTTGAGGTCAAATAGTTGTTGTTGTTGTTGTCAGTTGCCGTTGAGTCAGTTTTGAATCATGGCGACCCCATGTGTGCAGAGTAAAACTGCTGCATAGGGTTTTCGAGGGTTGTGAACTTTCAGAAGCAGATTGCCAGGCTTTACTTTTCAGGCACCCCTGGGTGAGTTCAATCCTCCAACCTTTCAGCTAGTAATTGAGCACTTAACCATTTTTGCCACCCAAGGACACCAGGGGGTCAAAATGAACAGGTCTCAAATCCTGGGTCCACCCTGACTTAGCTCTGTGGCCTCAGGCAAGTTACATGCCCTCTCTGAGCCCCATTTGCTTCCTCTGTAGATTATCATAGGGAATGATACTCTGATGCGTGTTGTTGTAAATATCGGATATTTTTATTTATAAAATTACATTTCCTAGGCACTCCGATGATGTGAGGGGCAGTGCCCTAGGATCAGGCACTACCGTATTTTACGAAAATAACGTGCACCTTCTACTTTTGTTTGCCAACTGCCCCGCCCCCAAATATTTTCTTAAGTGCCACTATGCAAATTTTTACATGTTGCTGTAAAAAAAAATAGCATAGTGCCCTTACAAAAATACCTTGCTGGGGAGAGGAGGGCATGATTGGCAAACAAACATAGAATGTGTGAGTTATTTGCGTAAAAGTACGGTAATCCAAGAGAGGACTGTTAGTCCTTATCTTTTCTAAAGCAAAAAAAAAAAATCATGAGTTCTTTTTATATATAGTATCTGATGTGTTCAGCCTTCAAGAAGCAGCTCACCCCAGTGCTGCAGTTTCTGACCCTGCTGGCCTAAAGCAATCCCTCCCTCCCAGGGACCAAAACCCAAACCAAACCCAGTGCTGTCGAGTTGATTCCAACTCATAGCGACCCTATAGGACAGAGTAGAACTGCCACATAGAGTTTCCAAGGCCCACCCTTTGGTTAGCAGCCTTAGCACTGAACAGCTACGCCACCAGGGACAAAGGGAGGAATTACCAACTGTGGCAACCATTCATTTGGAAATTAATCACATAGGGACCTGTGACATCTCTTCTACTATTGTTTAAAGTGTTCCTTGCACTGCTCTCTGATACTTAACTTCCCATGGGTCTCAACTAGATTACAAACCCCTTGGAGGCCAGGCTGCTTTCTCCATTTCCTGCATTCAGTAGGTGATTGATACTTGTTGCACACACAATTTTTGTGTTTGTTTAGATCAAGCTCAAAGGCGTCCCTGGGTGGTGCAAATAGCTAACAGGCTCAGCTGCTAACTGAAAGGTTGGTGGTTCAAGTCCCCCCAGAGATGCCTCAGAAGAAAGCCTGGAAAAAAATCAGCCGTTGAAGACCCTATGGAGCACAGCTCTACTCTGACACACGTGGGGTCGCCAGAGGCCAATCGACTGGTGGGCAGCTGGTTAAGCTCACAGACCGTACAGCTTATACTTGGCTAGTGTAGGGTGAAATATTTGTAGATTTAAACACACCACAAGTTGAAACGGGAAATGCAAAGAATCTGCAGCGAGTGGGTGGGTGTAGCTCTCCTGATTCTAAATAGATCAGCGGCGTGGGGGGACAGAGTTAGGGCTGCCAAATCAGGGTTTAGATGTGTGTCTGGGGTGATGCCAGGACGCTAGCTGCTTCCTGCCACCCACAGCTGCTTCTAGGAGTCACGGATAGCGGCTGCCCGGGGGAAACCGAACCTAGTATCGATCGGGGCTGGTAGCAGGGGCAACCGGCCGAGCAGCCAAGCCAAATCGGGAATCTTTCAGAAAGGGGGAGCGTGCGGTTCCACCTCCTCCCTCGCTCAGATCTTTGCTCCCTGGTCTGGGTTGTGGATCCCAGAGAGGGTTAAGAAGTGCCAGGTTCCCTGCGGGAGCAGCTGCGTCCCGCCCTCCCGCTGCGGCCCGGGGCGCCTCCAGCCGGGGCACAAGCAGTCTCAGGCAGCTGACAGCTGCGGTGGCGCCAGGGCTCAGGCGCCCACCACATGGCCTCCTTTGTGATTCTGGCCGTCCCCTGGGCCGGCGGCTCCTCCCCTGCCACCCAAGCAGCAAATGGCCAGTGGTGACCTCGGAGAAGGGGCGGAGAGTGGGCAAGGGTTAACAGCACCTGCCTCCCTCTGGGCCCTTCTTCGAGTAACATTCCTTTCAAAGCTACAGCGCTGGGCTTCCCTTCCTTTGTTTCATCTCTGCAGAAGTGGGAATCTGATTTTTCAAACTAGGAGTTCCTATTTCAGCGGTGCTAGTTGTTGGCATCTTAGAAAGAAGTCAGTCTATTAATAGAATTTTGGAAAGAAAACCGATATGTACTGCGTGCCAGCCAAGCGTCAGATACAACCATTCCAAGCACTGAGCTGGACACCTATGAGCTGGACTTCAGGGCAGAGCCCAGGGCCTCAGCTTGCTTTCCCTCTTCCGTCTGCCTCCTTTATTTTACCATCAACACCTTCCTTCCAAGGGCAGAGCCGCCACCCGAATCCCAGGATCCTTTCAAGACCAGGGCTTTTCCAGAATCCCCATAGATAGGGTCTTCCTGGTCCTTTGAAGTAGTTTTGCCAACTACAGCAGCAGCAGCAATAAGATCCGATGGGGAATGGGCCTGGGAGGTGGCAGGCCTCGCTGGGGAGGTTTTCTGTTTTCTTCTCCTAATTCCTCAGTTTGGAGCTGAGGCCACTTTTGTCCTCCTCTTGTGACAGGAGGGCGCCCCCTGCTGCCCAAGCCCAGACGGTGTCGCACAGACCTGACATGCAGGGCATCAGAACCGAGAACGCCTCTGCTCCTGGGAGAGCGGGTCATTCAGAGAGCTCACGTTTGCGGGGTGTGGCAGAGAAAGCTTGGAAACTCTCTAGCACCGACATCTGCCAGTAGTGGCCACTGGACCAGCCCCTCTTGGGTTACGGGTGGAGCGACAGTTCACTGTGGTTAAGAGTGCGGGGCCTGAATTCAGGGCCTACTCCACCACCCTCTGCCCGGGGGCCCCTGGCCGTATGCTTTAACCTCTGAGGCTTCCGTTTGTCATTAAACTGATATCATTAATAGTACCTACATCGCAAAGACGCTCTAAGGAGATAAATCATGTAAACCACATGGTAAGCTCTCAATAATAGTAACTATAATCGAACCAGCTGACACCTCTTCAGCTAAAAAAAGTGATGAGAAAATAACTGACAAGGTCGCATGGACAGAAGTCAGGGGATTTGTTTTTTTCAAATCATTTTCATCATTAAATGGATCCAGTCTATTTTCATGGGCATAGTTGAAGGAAACAACTTTGCCTAAAGGGGAAATAAATGCCAGATACTTTCACAGAAACGTCAACCAAAAACAATTACTAAACACATTGATCAATGCTCCAAGCTGTACAATAAAGAAAAGGGAGAAAAGTTATGTTTGAGAAGACTCTCTTCTGCGTTATCAATTTATCATTCTTTGCTGGATTATATCCATTGTCTTAGTCATCTAGTGCTGCTATTAACAGAAATATCACGAGTGGATGGCTTTAAGAAAGACAAGTTTATTTTCTCATGGCAAAGTAGATTAAAAGTCCAAATTCAGAGTGTCAGCTCCAGGGGAAGCCTTTCTCTCTCTGTCGGCTTTCTCATCAATCTTTCTCCAGACTAGGAACTTCTCTGCACAGGGATCCCAAGCCCAAAGGATGCTCTCTGCTTCTGGTACTGCTTTCTTGGTGGTATGAGGCCCCCAACTCTCTGCCTGCTTCTTTTTCCTTTTATCTCTTAAGAGGTAAAAGAAACTAAACTCCCTTTACCTTGGATCAGGGAGGTGACCTGAGTAAGGGTGGTGTTACAATCCGACCCTAATTCTCTCAATATAAAATTACGATCACAAAATGGAGGACAACCACACAATACGGGGAATCATGGCCTAACCAAGTTGATACACACATTTTGGGGGGGACATAATTTAATCCTTGACACGCATAACTACAAATAATGCTGAAACATCTCCAAGTAAAACAAAAACTTCCTTGACTCCATAATCCCCTTCAGCTAACCTCCCCCTCAAATTTCCTTCCTTATCCATATGGCCCAAACTTCTTGAAATATGTTCAGTGATTCCACCTTCTCTCCTTCTGTTAGCTCTTGAACCCACTCCAGTCGAGCTTTTGTGGCCATGCTCACACCACTTCACTGCCCTTGTCAAGGTCCCCAGTGACCTCCACAGAGCTGCATCCCATGGTCCATTCTCCATCTATATCACACCACCAGCAGCATTTGGAGTAATTGAGGGGCCACTCCATCCTCCTTGGAATGCTTTCTTCCTTTTGCTCCTGGGTCACCATTCACCCCTGGTTCTCCTCCTACCTCTGACCAGTCCATCTCAGTCACTTCTTCTGGAGGTTCTTCACCATCTCAGCCTCAGGGTGCCCTGAGCTCAGCATTTAGGCCTCTTCTATTCTCTATTTACACTAACTCTATAGGTGCTTTAACCACTCGCTATACAGTGATGACACCCACATTTATGTTTCCAGCTCCACCTCTCCCTGAACCCCAGACTTGCATATCCAGCTGCCTCTTCACCATCTCCGCTTGGATGTCCCGTAGTCATCCAATGTACCATGTCCAAATGGAGCTCTTGAGTCCTGTCCTTTTGCTGCCCTTCCCATCTCAATAAACAGCAACTTCACTCCACCTGCTCAGGCCAAACAATGTGAGAATCCTCACTGCTTCTCTTTCTTTCACATCCGACATCTGCTCCATCTCCATATCCAGTCAGTTTCACCTTTAAGACGTTTCCAGAATTTGACCACTTGAAATCTCCACTGCTACCCCTAGTCCAAGCCACCATCGTCTCCTGGCTGGTCTCCCTGTATCTACCCATAATCCCCTGCAGTTATTCCCCCACAGATAGAATCTTTAATAACAAAAGCTAAATTATGTGACTCCTTTGACTTAAAACTTTCCAAAGGTTTCTCGTCTTAATAAGAATAGACTGCAAGATCCTTCCACAGTCTACAGGGCTGCACGTCATCTTGCTCCTGGTTACTTCTTTGATTTCATCTCCTACCCCTGTGCCACACTGGCCTCCTTGCCGTCCCTGGAACTTGACAACCGTGATCCTACCTCAGGGCTGTGGTTCTTACTGTTCTCTCTTCTTGGAATGCTCTGGCCCCAGACAACCACAGGGTTCCTTCCTTCACTTCATTCAGTATCTGCTCGTCTTATCAGAGAGGTCTTCCCTGACCCTCCCACCCACCCACCAATTGCCTGAGAGTCAGTTCAGACTCATGGCATCCCCATATGTGTCAGAATAGAACTGTGCTACATAGGTTTCTAATGGCTGATTTTTTGGGAAGTAGATTGCCAAGCCATTCTTCCAAGGCACCTCTGAGTGGACTTGAACCTCCAAAGTTTCCATTAGCAGCTGAACCTATTAACCATTTGCACCACCCAGGGACTCCATCTTCCCTGACCACTCTATTAAAAAAAAAAAAAAAATTGCCATCAAGTCAATTCCAACTCATAGCAACCCTGTAGGACAGAATAGAACTGCCCCATAGAGTTTCCAAGGAGTGCCTAGTGGATTCAAACTGCCGACCTTTTGGTTAGCAGCCATAGCATTTAACCACTATGCCACCAAGGTTTCCAACCACTCTATATAAAATAGAAATCCCACACTACCCTTTTCCCCTTCTGTGATATATTTTTCTTCATAGCATTTATCACCACTTGACATATTATAAATTTAATGGCTTTTTTTTCTGCCTCCTCCAACTAGACCATAAGCTCCATGAGAGCGGGGAATTTGCTTTGTTCACTGCTGTACCCCCAGTACCTAGTGCAGCGCCTGGTACGTACTGGCTGCTCAGTGAATATGTGTTGACTGCAGGAATTAATTAGTTGACACTGGCTGTCCCTCACATGTGTAAGAGGGAAAAGCTATGGCCCAAACCCAGTGCTGACTTCAGAGATGTACTCACGGCTCTGCATTGTACCTGTCCCCAGTAGCCCTTTTAGACAGGTCTATATCTAAAACAAGGAGCCCTGGTGGTGCAATGGTTAAGCGTTTGGCTGCTAACCAAAAGGTCAGTGGTTTGAACCCACCAGCCACTCCGCAGAAAAAAGGTGTGGCAGTCTGTTCCGGCAAAGAATTCAACCTAGGAAACCCTATGGGGCAGTTCTACTCTGTCTGTAGGGTGGCTACGAGTCGGAATTGACTTGAAAGCACCCAACAACAACAACATATCTAGAACAGAAACAATAATGCCTCAACCTTCTCAGTCAAAAAAATTCATTGTGTGAGGCTTGACATTTCTGAGGTAATATGACCTCTTCCACTGGAAGTTGGGTTGGTCAATTAGATTTCATTCTTTTCTATCATAAGAGCAGAGACAAATTCGTGAAATAACGCACCGAAAACTTCGTCTCTGCTCTATCATCTCATCAGTCCCTGCCATTCATTGTTCCAGTGATGTCCAAAGAGATGACCACTCAGGGGCATGCCAGCTGGGCTCCTTTCTGTCTCAAGAAGTTATCTTGATGTTCTCAGGTCCTCCTCTCTAGGCATATGTGAAGTCTAACATCTTGTTTTAAAAAACAGGCAAAGATGACTTTTATTCAAAAAGATAAGGAGGAAGGAATACAGGAAGGATGAGAAGGGAGCACTCAGCGAGGAAAGACACCAGAACTAAGTCTGCTCCAACTCCTCTAACAGTCTTTTCAAGCTTCATTTTCAGCCCTTCTTCAGACCCCCAAATATCTGCTGCTGAGGAACTTTTTACCACAAGACTTGAACTCTCTCTCAAAGTAAGTTGAATTACAACTGGAGATCCCTCTCTCAGCCCCCCAGCAATCCCTCCTTCTGCCCCCACAGCCCCTCCTTGGCAGAAGGAAACAACATAATCAGGACAGAAACTCCATGCTCCAGCAGCCGCCAACCACCTGACAGGCTCCAGTTGAAACCTGCTTGTTTGTTTTTCTACTGTCTAAATGCCCACAGATGTCTGTCTGCTTTCCTCTATTACGAGCCTTCCAAAAAAGGTGGAAGATCAGATACTTGTCAATATTTTAATCTCTCTTTTTTTCTCTCCCCTATCAAAAGAAGTAGGGGGTAGGTGAGGTGATGTTTTTCTTCTTCCTGGTGAAGTTTAAGTTGGCAACACCGGAAAACAGCTTTATTTCATATCCTGGGGGATAAGAATGGTGAATTAGTTGATCAGGAGCCTAGACTGAGCTCTTAAACCCTTGGTGCTAAACCCTCCAGTGCCCCCCCAACCCTGGCCCCAGGACTTTGAGAAGCATTAAATGGCACCTGAACCACAGCGTCTCCAGTGTGGCCACAGACTAAAGCAGGACCAGGCAGGGTCCCCCTGGGACACATGGCTTCTGAATTGCTACAGGACCTTCAGACTAGGAAACTGCTCCCAGGAAGAAAGAGGAATGGCCATAGGTGGCCTAAAACAAGAATAGGAGAATAAGGACAAAAGGATGGTCCTACAAGCATGGACTGCAGCATGAGACTGCTTTCAGAAAGAAACAGAAGGTGTTTGGTTTTTTTTGTTGCTATTATTGAGGATGTACACAGCAGAACATACACCAATTCAATAATTTCACACATACAATACAGTGACACTGACTACATTCTTCAAGTTGTGCAACCATTCTCACCCTCCTTTTGTGAGCTTTTCCTCCCATTAACATAAACTCACTGCCCCCTAAGCTTCCTATCTAACCTTTCAAGTTGCCAGTTTGATTGTTAGATAGTTCTTAGAAGGCCATAATGCTCAAGTCAGACATTCTTTAGTAGTTAAGCTAAACTATTGTTTGGTTCTAAGAAGACTTTAGGGGTTTTTTTTTATTTAGAGTTTAAAGATTATCTCAGGGCAATAGCTTCAGGGGTTCATCTAGCCTCAACAGCTCCAGAAAGTCTGGATTCTATAAGAATTTGAAATTCTGTTTGGTATTTCCCCTCTTTAGAAAAAGATCCTTCTATAGAGTCTTTGATCAAAACATTCAGTAGTGATAGCCAGGCATCATCCAGTTCTCCTGGTCTATGACGAAGGAGACGGTCAGAACCAGAAGGTTTTACATAGGAGGGGACATTGCCTTTGGTGTCAGAACCTTTAAAAGTTTGTATCTGAGCAGGAAAATATTTACTATAGAAGGCGTGATACATTGAACAATGTCGCTCAAAATTTAGAGAGATTCAAATCAGGACCCTGGCAGGAGTGTAAATTCATGCAAAATCTTCAAAAAGCAAGTTGGATAAATGAGTCAAGAGCCACAAAAATATCCATCATCTTTGATGAAGGAATTCCACTTCTGGGATCGGATCCTAAGGACATCACTCCAAATACAGAAAAGGATGTTTGCTGTAGTGTTATTTATAATAGCAAAAACAAAGCCGCAAAAATGAAACATCCCATCTGCCCATTTATAGGGGATGGGTGAGAGAAATCAGGTCCATTTCTGGAGGGACCATCTGGCAAGATGACACTTAGGAAGAATACGTGATAAGACCCAACCTTATAGCAATGTTAGAAACAGCAGTTACATAAAAATTTGTGTGCGCTAGACTTTCAACCATTGACGCAAGATGGTGGGGACCGTGCATAAAACAGCTAGTGGAATAAAAGAGACTAAGCTGGATTTAGCGCTTATGTTTGGATTATAGGACCATGGCTGGGTTTGTTTTGTTTTGTTTTCGTTTTTGTTTTTTGCATTTTACATGAAAGTCATTCTTCCAGAATTTTTTTTCATTCCATTGGAAAGGCTATTGGTGTTAAAATCCTGCCGCCCCAAGCAGTTTAACCCATCTTGGCTCCTCAAAATGTCCACGTTCCCTTAACTTTGACCTTCAAGCAGGGGGGATGTTGGGTGAGGCAGAAGCCAATATGGTTTACACAGCTAAATATAGACTGCTGTTTATCCGGGAGACCTAGAGGAAGTTAAGATAAACTTCGGATGACCTGATTCACCTAAAATGCTGTGCGCTCTTCACAGGCGGTCCTGGTCCTGCTTTGTGTTCAAGGACAGTGGTCTGCAGAATACAGGTATGTAAGGACCACAGAAATGGAGAGGAAAGAGGGGTCTGAGTATGCAAAAATCATTCCCCCTAGGCCCATTATGTGAGCCGAGAATAGCAGAAGGAGCCAGGGCTGGGCCTTCCCTAACACCTGCTGGGAAATCCCCTCCCAGCACATACCCCGCCCCTGCAAAAAGGAGTAACACCCTTCAGAAAAAGCAGGTGCTCTTTCAGACATCTGAAACACATGCTTAAGCCCAGAATCTTAAAGACATGGAGCTGCTGTCAGGGCATTGATGGTTCAGCAGTAGAATTCTCATCTTTCATTCAGGAGACCTGGGTTCGATTCCCAGCCAATGTACCTCACGCACAACCACCACTGGTAGATTGTGTGTTGCTATGATGCTGAAGAGGGTTCAGCAGAACTTCCAGACTAAGACAGACTAGGAAGACAGGCCTGGAGACCTACCTCTGAAAAACAGCCCATGAAAAGCCTATGGTCTGGCCTTGCTGTACATGGAGTCCCCATGGGTCAGGGCTGACTTCACAGCTGCTAACAACAGCAACATTAGGCAGGAAGTCACAGCGTCTTGCATCGGCTGAGCCCCTTTCCCCTCCACCCTCTCCACCTCAAGTTCTGTCTCAAAGGATTGACACCTCATGCTTTGTAAAAGCAGAAGCAGCCGTTCACCCAAGAGCCCCAGGGTGAACAAGCTCCAGGCTGGGGGAATTGCTGCTTAAAGGGCACTGTTTTGCATCCTGCTTGGTTAAGAACTACATCTGCTAACCAAAAGGTCAGCAGTTCGAATCCACCAGGAGCTCCTTGGAAACTCTACGGGGCAGTTCTACTCTGTCCACAGGGTCACTGTGAGTCAGAATCAAGTTGATGGCAATGGGTTTGGTTTTTTGGGCTTTTTTTGGTTTTGAGCTAGACTTGCCTCTTAATTATGACTGTTCTGTTTATCAAACTGAAATGAGCTGGTTGATAAATACATAAGGAAACCAAAAGGAAAAAGAAGGCCTCCCTCAGAAGCCCCTTGACCTTGTTTGAGACAGCCCTGGTTTGGCAGCCTCCAGGCATCTTCTGCAAGGTCTTTGAACCCTCTGACTCCCTCCTCACACGCACCCCTCTCCATACTGGACACCCATCTCACCTCTGCCCATATACCTTTTGTTCAGCCAAAGAGCTAGAATTTAAAAAACAACAACTTTTATAAAGGAACACTTCAAATAGTGTAATAAATCCATGTACCTGTCTCCCAGCTTCAACAATCATCAATTCATGGATCAATTCGATTTCATCTGCACCCTCACCCACTTCCTCCTGTCCCACCAATTATTTTGAAGCAAATCCCAAGCATGAGATCATTCCATCCACAGAGTTCCGTACACATATCTACAAGTAAAGTCTTTTTAAAAACATAGTCATTCCAGGCTCAGCCTAAAAAAGAAGAACAATCATCATCAATAGCCACTTTAATTTCTTCTGAGTGTCTCATAAATTTTTTTGTTTATTTGAGTCAGGACCCAAATAGTGACCTTACCATTGTGACTGGCTGTTGTGACTCAAGACAAAGGGCTGAATTCTGAATTTTGAAACCACAAAATCCAAAGTTACTTGGAGCCCCTGATGGAGGAAGTGCAGGTCCAGCTGAACCAGTGCCACATGGCTGGCCGAGGAGGTGCTCAAGGCCTTCTCCATTTAGGGACAGGGTCTTCAAAGGCTTTTCTGAGGGAAAAAAAAAAAAAAGTTAGGGCCAGTGGAAGAATGGCAGTCTAAACAAGTGCCAGTCATCAAAACCAAGTATTCGTTCATTCACTCATCCAATAAATATTTATGGAGGACCTCTGATATCTGACTTCAAGGCCATGTTCATCCCACAAAACCACACAAACATGTGCTTTAACATCAACCACATGAATTGGCCTTGTGCTATAAAGGTGTTGGGACACCCAATACAGGACTTCCTTCTTCAACACTCTGGATGGCTGGCCATCCAGCCTCAGCTTAAGCTGACCCAAGCCCAGGCGCATGCGTAAAAATGGTGTAGGAGCAGTGTCCAACCTCTAACTTCACAAGGGAGAGAGAGCATCAGCCCAAGGCTGATTCCTATGGGGTGGAGGTCAGACATGCCTCCACCCTGCAGCCTTTTACCAATTCTGACACCAGCTGTCCCTCCCACAGCACTCTCTACTTCTCTCCTGGGTTTGATAATTCGTTGTGATGGCCATGCAGAGCTCACAGACCATACTCACAGTTATGGGGCTTATTAGGGAAGTAACAGGTTACAGTTCAGGTTCGGGAATGCTCAGGATACAGTTCTTCCGTCAGGATAGCGTCTTCTCAGCTGTGCCCACAGGCAGGTCTCTCTCTGGCCCTTGGCCCCTCAGCCTGGCCTCTGCCCTGTTCAGGCAAGTGTTATAAAACTGTTTTAGCTCTGCCGGTAAGTACCCAGAAGCACCCCACTCCACCAGTAAGTCTTCTGCCTCAAGGAGCTCAGCTTTCTCACTTCATGGTCCTGGAAGCCCACCACACCATCTTCTGCCAGTCTCCGGCCTCTGCTGCCATTTCCCACCATCTTCGGTGTCACAGCTCTCTTTCTCAGTCTTCTGGTTCCAGGAGCTTCTCGGCACAGGGATCCTGAGTCCAAATGACTCACTCCACTCCTGGCTCTTCTTTCTTGGTAGTGGTGAGATCCTCCCCTCCAGCCTTTGGGATGGCTCATTTTAAGCCTAGAGAGATGGCAAAACTGACCAATCCCCTCCTTAGGGTTCCATACACCTTTTTTACGTGGTTCCACTCAATCATTGTGCATGAGTCACAAAGACTATGGCTAGAAGGGCCATATTAATTAATTCATTGCACCACAGCATGTGGCAAACAATTCAATCCAGATTGGACAGCTCAAGCTACTAGTTCTTTCCTATGTTGTGCCCAAATCTGATTCCCCAACACTTTGGTCTTAATTCTGTCTTTTAGGGTTATGTACATTAAGTCTACTTGTGGTAGCCAGTCTCCAAGACGGCTCCCAGTGATTCCTTCTGCCTGTTATTCACACCCTTTCATCGACCCCTCCCACACTGTACCAAAGTTAGGTTACATGACCATTAGAACATGGCAGAAGTTATGGTATGTCACTTCCAAGATTAGATTATAAAAAATGACTGTGGCTTCTGTCTAGTATGCTCTCTCATTCCCATTCTCAATCTTTCTCTCTCAGGTCACTCATTCCAGGAGAAACAAGCCACCATTTTGTGAGACATCCTGTAGAGAGTACCATGTAGTGGGGAACAGAAGCCTGTAGCCAATACCCTTCAATGAACAAAGATCTACCAACAACCGCTTGAGTGAGCTTAGAAACTAATTATCCAGTCTCAGTTGAGTCTTGAGATGACTGTAGCCCCAGTCAACAGCTCATGGTGTTCTACAAATATCTATCAGGTTGATTTGGTTAATAGAGCTGTTCAAGTCTTCTATAGCTTTATAGATTTTCTGCCTATTTTTTCTATCAAGTACTGATAATTTTCAATGATCAGTTCTATAAACTTTTGCTTCATGTATTTTGAAGCTCTGTTATTAGGTACATTTAAACTTAGAACTGTTATGTCTTCTGTTTTTAATTTATGTTTTCTCCATACAGCTAAAACAACAACCAAAAAAAAAAAAAGCACCTGTTAATTACCTTTTTTCATACATTTTAATATTTAGAAAAAATAGAAATAAAACACGGATTAACCTTGAAAACATTATGCTGAGTGAAGCAAGCCAATCACAAAAAGACAAATATTATATGATCCCACTTATATGAACTATCTAGAATAGGCAAACATATAGAGACCAAAGTTCATTGTTATGGGCGGAGGTGGGGGAGTCATTGTTAGGATGCACTGAGTATCTGTTCATGGTGAAGGAAAATTTAGTAACAGATACTAGTGATGGTTGTACAACATGATTAATGTAATTGGTGTCACTGAATTGTACACATGAAAATGTTGAATTGACAAATGTTGTATTATATATATATTTACAACAATTTAAAAAAGTAGAAATAGAGATAAGCAAAAAAAGACAAGAATAAAATAAATAATAATCCCACCTTCAGTGAAATAAGCATTATCACCATTTTAGAGCATGTCTTTCAAAATGTTTTCCATGCATATTGTAACATTCTTTTCTAACCAAATAATCATGAACGTTTTTCCATATTATTATTTTTTTTAACTTTATTTTTAGTGGTTGCATAATATTCCCTTGTGTAAATGTACCATAATGAAATTCACTTCACCAAAAAAAACAAGTCATTTGCCAGTGAGTCAATTCTGACTCATGGCAACCCCATGTGTGCAGAGTAGAACCGCCTTCCATAGGGTTTTCAAGTCTGTGAGCTTTCAGAAGTAGAATGTCAGGCCTTTCTTCTGAGGCTCCTCTGGGTGAGTCAAACCATCAACCTTTCAGTTAACAGCTGAGTGCTTAACCATTTGCGCCACCAAAACATTCACATCATCTCTTTTATTTTAATCTTTTAGATATCCATTCATTGAAATCTCCTTTTCAACTTTCTTCCCGCTTTATTCTATTAGCTTTACTCTTAGTTTAGGGAAATCCACTGATCTACTTGGCATGAGTTCTCCATCTGCCTCCAATATGTAGATATGAATACTTCACAGTACATGGCCAAAGTGGAGCTCTGTGCTCTGCCCCCAGAGCTGTTCCTCTGGCTTACAGCCATCCATTCCATCCTCCTTGGAAATGTTTGCTCAACCAACACCGAATCCACCTACTGTGCTATCATCTTTCTCTTCAAACAGTATTCTAAATACCTTGTTGTGGAAAGCTAATTCATGTGATGGATTTTTTCTTAAGGTAGAGTCCTTAGAGAGCTGTTTCTATACCATCCTTGACACCTGTGATGGACTCCATTGAAACACCTTCTAGACCCTCTTGGACCCCTTTCACCAGCTCTGTTGCCCCTTCCCAGCCTCTGTGTACTTTGCTGCTAACAGCTGGCTGGTCAGAGGAATGACCTTGGGCACTGAAGCTATTTCACTCTGAGAATTTTACACCGCCCCCTGGGCTGTCTATAGTCAATAATCACCTAATCTGAGAGTATAAAAGCCTACTCCTTTGCTTCAAAGAAAGTCCCTGGGTAGTGCAAACGGTTAAGTGCTCAACTACTAACCAAAATGTTAGCAGTTTGAACCCACCCAGAGGGAGCTCAGGAGAAAGGCCTGGTGATGTACCTATGAAAGATCACAGCCTGGAAAAGCCTACGAAGCAGCTCCGCTCTGCACACATGGGGGTAGCCACGAGTCGAAATTGACTGAATGGCAATTGGTTGCTTCAAAGTGGTAAACTCTGAGATGTAATTTACACTGCAGAGGTCCCTATAGGGTCAGGCTGAGTCTGGGACCTGTAATCTGACCTTTGCTTGATGTCTCCTCTTTCCCCTGAAAGCACTTCCCTTATAATCCACTTACTTTCAAATCCTTGGCCCAGGTCTTCTTCTGAGAGAACTCAGCCTTAAGACAGCATCCAAATACCACCTAAATCGTTACTCAAAGTGCATTCCTCCCCAGCTCCCACCCACACTCTTACTATCCCCCACTTTCCAACTCCAAAAGAACCGGTGTGCCAAACTTTAGAATAACTTGACATCTGAACATCTGTGCTCACACTAAAGGAGCAACAGGGGTTTTTATTCACTGTACAAAGGAATTCGCAACAGGTTCTTAACACAGGAAATTTGTATTTAAAATTAAATTAAATTTACAAAAATACTGACCTAGAGCAACTTTTCCAGGAAAAAAAAAAATATATATATATATATATATATATCCTACAAAAGCTGTGCCCAGTATAAACCAAAAAAGCCAAAGCTATTGCCGTTGAGTCGATTCCGACCCATAGCCACCTGTAGGACAGAGTAGAACTGCCCCACAGTGTTTCCAAAGATTTAAATCTTTACAGAAGCAAACTGCCACATCTTTCTCCCTCGGTAGTCCCTGGTGGGTTCGAACCACTGATCTTTTGGTTAGCACCTGAGCGCTTAACCACTGCACAACCGGGGTCCGCTGTATCAGCCCAATAATTGAGACTTTGAAATTCCTCTGTGTGAAAGTGGCTTTCTCCTTGGGCCCCCTGGTAAGTTTCTGACTCTTTTCCTCAGCCCCCTCCATCATACCCTGAAGGGAGTTGCCATGGTGACCCGGGGACTATGACCTCCGGAGTAGCTGGGACTCAGAAGAAAGAGCTTCCACCCATGTGGCTGAAAAGCAAGAAACTGAGATGCAAATAGCAATCTCCTCGGTCAGCTGGGCAGACATTTAAACTACTTTAGCTTTGGAAACCGGAGCTGACACTGGACTTACCCTGCTACACCAAGTGTAGAAGCCGTAACAATAGGCCTCGCCCTGAGCCAGGTTCAGGCCAACGTGAGAACCAAAAGCAAGGCCGTTCTCAGGGGTGCAGGGTGGGGCTGAATGGTCCTCAGTAATTTGTTATTGGAGTTCACTGATATGAATAGAGCATCCCTACATATGTAAATACTGCTGTTTTTATCCCAGGATCTAAAAACACTTAACCAAAGCGAATGAAAGCTACCTCACAAAAAGTGATTAATTAGCTCATTTGAATGGAAAAGAAACCAGGAACAAATACGCCTGAACTTGAGAGCTTGCCTGTACAAATCATTTCTCACCTCCTCAACATGAAGTCCTTGCTGAATTCTTTCCTCTGTAGTTTTTTTCATGTTATTAGTATTTGTAATTACAAAAATAATATGTGTTCATCATAACAAGTCGAACAATACAGAATTTTAATACAATTGTGTAATCGTCTCCCCTTCCTCGACACCAATTCCAGTCACTGGAGGTAATCAATATTAACATCCTAGAGTATACACCCTTTTGTATCTTTCTTTGAGATTATTTAAACGTGCATAACCATTCCCCATTACCTCTTTCTCTCGCTTCCTCACATACACTATAACATCGCTCTGCCACTAGATTTTGCTAACCAGTCGCCATCCAGTCGATTCCGACTCTATGGCAACCCCATGTGCGTCCGAGTAGAACTGTGCTCTGTAGGGTTTTCAGCGGCTGATTGTTTGGAAGTAGATCACCAGGTCTTTCTTGCGTCTCTGCGTGAACTCAAAACTTCAACTTTTTGGTTAGCAGCCAAGCAAATTAACCATTTGCACCATCCAGGAACTTAACATTTTATCACGGTATCGTGCAGATTCCTCCAGGTTGATATTTAAAAAAAAAAACTTTGCCGTCGAGTTGATTCCGACTCAAAGCAACCCTATAGCACAGAGTAGAGCTGCCCTATAAAGTTTCCAAGGATCTACTGGTGGATTCAAACGGCCAACCTTTTGGTCAGCAGCCAAGCTCTTAACCACTGTGCCACCTGGGCTCCTCTGTAATAATATATATGTACCATAATATAGTCAACATTCCCCCATTGACACACAATTCAAATTCTATCAAGCAATGGTATAATAAACAATCCTGCACATATACAGTATCTTCATATACTGATACTATTACTTCCGTAGGACACATTTCCAAAATGGGTCTTGCTGGGTCAGAGTATGTGTCCATCTTTAATTCTAATAGTCACCACAAGTTTGCCTTCCCAAAAGGGTTTAGCAATCCATGTACACATTAGCAATGTATGAGGGTCCGTGTTTACCCACACACTTGACAACACTGGATGTTATCAGTCTTAAATGTTTGCCAATCTAATGAGTGAAAATGACATTGCTGTTTTATTTTGCGTTTCCCACACTGCAAATAGAACGCAGTCTTTTCATATGCTTATCGGCCATTCGTATTCTCTCATCTGTAAACTACTTATTCATATCCTTTGCCCATTTTTTTTTTTTTTTAGTTTTGTCTTCTCCTTATCAACTTATGTGTTAGGAATATTATCCGTTTGTCTATTTTATGTATTATCATTAGTCTTTTGACTTCATTTCTGTAGGATTGAGGAGCCCTGGGGGTGCAGTGGTTAAGCACTTGTCTGCTAGCCAAAACGTAGGAGGTTTGAACCCACCAGCTGCTCCAAAGGAGAAAGGTGTGGCCACTTGCCTCAGTAAAGATTTACAGCCTTGGAAACCCTGTGGCGCAGTTCTAATCTGTCCTATAGGGTCGCTATGAGTTGGAATCAGCTTGATGGCAACGGGCTGGGTTTGGGTTTTTTTCTGTGGGACTTGATTATTTTTGTCCCTTTCCTGGCAGTTTCATTTGTGACCAATGCTTATTGTGGGACTGGGAAAGAGCATACCGTGATTACAGGACAGAGAGCAGGCCAAAGTGGCCAGAGCAGAGAGTCTGTGCTGGGAGACAGAGGAAAACCAAGTAGGACAGCATCAAACATCCGTAATATTCTTATATCTGGTGGAGAGAGAGGTGAGTAGCTTTTCCAGAATTCCATTAATCTTCGTTCAACTTTAAATATTCCTCCTTCTCTTAAAAAATAACCCTTCACCTATACCCCTTCGTCTAGTTCACTCCTACTCATTCTTCAAAACTCAGCTCCAATATCACCTCCTTTGACACGCCTTCCTTGATCCACCTCCCCAACCCCCCAAGCTGACCTAAATGGCCTCCTGTGTATAGTTCTATTCTAGCTCTTATCATATCATGTAACCCCTGGCTTACTTGTCAGTCTCCTTGTCTGGGTTGAAAACTTCTTTTGGGCTACAGTTGTTTGAACATTTTCATCTCCAGGATCTATCTTTGTAAGTGCTCCATTTGTTCAAAGAATGTATTGAATAAATATACCAAACTTTCCCTGGGCACCACTGTATCAGGTGCTGTGGAAGGGGCAGAAGAATTATAACACGTGGTCCCTGATCCCAGGGTATTTAAAAACCAGCTGAGACTAAAAAGCTAAAATTGAGACAATAGCACATAAGAGCAATTACACTTAAGTGGAATATTATGTAGTAGAGAACATAAATGCATTAGAAGTTCAGAGCAAAGCAAGCCCTGGGTTGAGGGTAAGGGGAGACAGGGAAGGGTCATGGAGGAGTGGGACTTGATCCAAATCTTGAGAGGTGAGTGGGACTTGAGTAGTGAGTAAGAAGAAGCAAGGGCAGTAAGGTAAGGCCAGCCATGGGCAAAGGTGTGGGAGACTGAGAGCAGGTGACAATCATGGAACAATGAAGAAGCTAAAGTGACCAGAGTGGAAAGTTTGTAGAAAACCAAGTTGGACAGTATCTAGCCTCCTGGGGAGGAATTTCTGTTTTAAGTATAAATATGCAGGCTGTTCCCTAGATCTTGTTGGCTGATTACGGCAGTGCACCATGTACTCTAAAGATGCGTTCATATATCTCTCTCAGTAAATTCTGAGCTCATGGGTGGTAGTGTGGTAGGCAGAATAATGCCCGTCTCCACCCCAAAAAAGTCTACATCCTAATCCCTGGATCCCTGAACATGTTACACTATGTGGCAAAGGAGAATTAAGGTTGTAGATGGAAATAAAGTTGCTGAACAGTTGACCTTAAAATGGGGAAATTATCCAGGATTATCTGGGTGGGTCTAATTTAATCACAGGTCCTTAAAAGTGGAACAGGGAGACAGAAGTCAAGAGTCAGGAGGCTATGTGACTCTGGAAGAAGGTCAGAATGATGTGAAGGATTTGTTCCTCTATTACTGGCTTTGAAGATGGAGGAAAGGAGCCGTGAGTTAAGCAAGGAATGTAGGTGGGCGTTAAAAAAGAGCAAACAAACCAAACCTGTTGCGGTCAAGTCAATTCCAACTTACAGCAACCCAATAGGACAGAGTAGAACTGCCCCCATAGAGTTTCCAAGGAGCGCCTGTTGGATTTGAACTGCTGACCTTTCAGTTAGGTGCCATAGCACTTAACCACTACACCACGAGGGTTTCCAGGTGGGCACTAGAAGCTGGAATAAACAAGGAAATGGATTCTTGTGTAGAGCCTCCAGAAAAGAATGCAGCCCAGCAGACACCTTGGTTTTAGTCCAGTGAGACCCATTTTGGACTCAAAATTCTGTATTACGGTAGAGAATGGTAAGATAATAAATTTGTATTGTTTAGGCCATTAAAGTTTGCAGTAATTTGTTATGGCAGCCATAGGAATGTAATACAGCCGGGACAATGTCTCATCTGTATTTACACACACACATAACCTGGCTCAGTAAATGCTTACCTACTGAAATTACATGAAGCACTCTCATGTCTCAACATCCCTCCAAGAAAACAAAAACCAGACCCTCTTTATCAACATCCATGTATATAGAGCCATATTTTTTAAGTCGATTTGGTCCTCAGTGCAGACTTCATTTTTGCTATGAGAAATAACACCAGAGCAAATTTTTTCTGTATTTGAAGTCATTTCCTTTTTGAGCAGTAAAGAATTAGCCCTGCCTCAAAAAAGAGCTGTCCTTTGCCCTCAGCTCCTGGGAGGTAATCTCTAAACCTTTGGAATATCCTGCCTGAGAAGAGTGTCTTCATTTTCCTGAGGACACTGGGCCATACCAGATAGGCTATCCTAACAACATGATTTATGGTGAGGGATTTGGGCCACAGGGTATTAGCTCGACCTTCAGAAGGACTGGAAATGAAGGTCAGCCACACAAGTGGTCAGCCATGTCTACGTGACTAAGCTCCAATAAAAATTCTGGACACCAGGCTCAGGTGAGCTTCCCTGGTTGGCAATACTCCACGCGTATTGTCACACAACTTTACTGGAAGAATTCGTTGCTGCCCATGACTCCACTGGAAGAGGATACACTGGAAGCTCTGCATGTGGAATGCTCCTGAATTCTGCCCCATGCTTCTTTTCCCTTGGCTGATTTTAATCTATCCTTTTGCTGTAATAAACCATAACCATGAGTATAACAACTTTCAATGAGTTCTGTGAGTGCTTCTAGGGAATTACCAAACCTGAGGGTGGTTTTAAGGATCCCCAAACTTTGCAACTGATGTCAGAGTGAGGGTGGCCTTGGAGACTCTCTGTCTTTGCACTTATGCTAAGTGAAATTCCTGGGTTAAAGATGATGGATATAGTGATTCGACCCATTTAGCTAACTAACTTTCCAAAGATTTTGCATTAAATTACACACCCATGTGTGATCTAAGAGAGCACCACCCTCATCCATAACTGGGCCCAGCAGGACACACCACCCCCCTTGCACATTAAACCTTTTCCTGCTCCAGCATAATCCGAATATGGTCTGGCCCCTGAGATACTAGTGGGGCCTCCTACAATGAGCAGAGATTCTGAGCACTTTGCCGTGATGGCCTTTATGGAAGGAAGAACGACTTCTCCGCAGCCATGGGAAGTGCTCCTTAGGGACACTGCTGATCCACAAGGGAGGAACCTGATACTTTCCTACTTTATTTTTAGCCAGCAATTGCAATGAGAGATATTTTTTTAAGAGTTGCAAGAGAGGATCTGCCTGTGTTCAGGAAGCTGGTAATTTTCCAGTGTCCCCAAATAGGTAGCCTGGGAATTGTAGCTGACTGGCCCAGAGGGAAAAGCTGGCTTATTTAAAGCCCCGGTTCTTTTTTCTCCCCTTTGCAAAGTAATGGTGGTATTTTTGGTTTTGTTTTTGTTTTTAATGAGTCCTTTGTTGACTGTGCTAATAAAAGCATCACGGAAGCAAGAACAAGATCAGTGATTTTTCCACCTGCTTCCCACCCACAAGACAGAGACTGACCTGCAGGTAGACCAGCTTCATCTTTCCCTTAGACTATCTTCCCAGTTCAGGGAAATAAAAATCATGTGACAACTTTGGTCACCTCTGCTTTCTCACTCACAAAGGTCCAATTGTGCTTGGGTGTGGAGGTTGCTGTTCAAGCATAGGGAGGCGGCTGGACAGGGGTGAGGCCAACAGGGCCTCCCAAAGAGTCTGGAATCAGAGGCTCCTGGGAGAGTAGACAGTCCCTGTCTCAGACTCTGTAAGGTGGGTGGGCAGTCTGGTGGCTCTTCCATCTCCCTTTTTTCTCTTCAACCTCCATCCCACAGTGCCTATCACCGATACGTCCATGTGAAATAGGGGCAATGGATTTTAGCCCTTACAAGGGCAGAGAAATGTCCTGCTGCACCCAGAGGCACAGTCTGGGACACCGTTGGATCTAAAGGTACCTTGGTTTTGCCCGCCAACGCTTGATCCACAGAATGGAAAAAGCCTTTGGACTTTGGAGATCTTAATTATAGTCCTGGCTCTTCCTCAGACTTCCCTTGTGACTTTGGGTCTTAAGCTCCCTGTGCCTCAAGTTCTGCTTCTGTGAAGTGGCCAAACAGTCCCCCTTCCCAGAGAGCAAGCACTGGATGTGCCTCAGGAAAAAAGAGTCACAAATATTTATAAGTCCATCGCTGAAGTGGCAGCTGAACAAGCCGAGAGAGCAAAGCCTGACCCAGTCAGGTCCCAGACACTGCAAGGGGTCTGCTTCCTCCCGCTGCCTCCTACCCACCGTTTGACAGAGCAGCTCACACCATTGGGCTCCCAGTGGGCCCCGGCAATGTCCCAGCCCATGAATTTCCTTTGGCAGTTGGAGGCTCCCACCCCCTGCCCCCCCACCGGGGGATTCATGAGACAGCAGCAGGAAATAAGGAACATATTTTTAAATCAGAAGGGGAAGCGATGTCTTTGTGTCAGATAAGTGGCCTGGATCCAGGGCTGAGAGACTGGGGCACATTTCTCCTCACAGACAGCAGGTGCTCTTCTGGATGTGGTTATGGCAACAAAATAAATGATGGATAATTGCTTTTGTGACAACTTGCCAATTAAATTAGACTCAGCAGAATAACATAATGACAATTTGTTATGCTCCAGTGGGCACTAACATACCAATCATAATTAAATGCTATGACTGAAATAGAATACCGCTTGACGCAGGAATATATAACCCCAATTCCCTCTCTGTGAAACATTATAGGTTGAGGCTTGATTTTAATTTCAGGAAGATAATGGCATTAGTGCACATCCGAGTGGGTTTGTGGAGAGGCTTGTGGTAAGGGAAGATGGGCCCAAGCCGGAAGGCAAGGCTTGTGAGGAAACGCGCAAGAGGCTGAACTCCAAGGTCAAGGGGAAGAGTTGAGGCGCCCCTGGTTATGAATACAGTGCATTGGGGGCTGGATATGTGCCTGGCACCATCAACAGAGCTGGGAAGGCAAAGGAGGAGGGCTTTGGCAATGGCTTCCTGCAGGAATAGGCTCCCTAGGAATGTTCTCGGAGCACGCCTTGGATGAGAAGCCCAGGCTCACACTCAAGACAAAGAGGAGCTGAAAGCCTACTACGTGACAGGCATGTAGTCTGTACTCTTCACCCTTTATCTATTTTCTCCTCACAACCCCTAACTAAAGTGAGGAGCCAGCCTCAGAGGTGAAAGACCGGCTCATCGTCACAGTTATTTAGTGGGCAGGTGCAATTCAAACCCAGATTATCTGTCTGCAAAGCCTCTTCCTCACCAAAGAAGACATACAGATGGCAAATCAGCATATGAAAAGATGTTCAACATCATGTCTTTAGGGAATTGCAAATTAAAACAACAATGAGATACCCCTGCAAACCTATTTAAAAAAAAAAAAAAATTGCATTAGAGTCAATTGTGACTCATACTTACCCTATAGGACAGAGCAGAAGTGCCCCAAATAAGGTTTTCAAGGAGCAGCTGGTAGATTTGAACTGCAGACCTTTTGGTTAGCAGCTGAGCTCTTAACCATGATGTTACCAGGGCTCCACACACCTATCAGAATGGTTAAAATCCAAAACACTGACAAAGTCAAATGCTGGGTAGGATGTGGAGCAGCAGGAACTCTCATTCGTTGCTGGTGGGAATGCAAAATGGTATAGCCTCTTTGGAAGACAGTCTGGCAGTTTCTTACAAAGTTAAACACAGGCAAACCATAGGACCCAGGAATTGTTCCCATAGGTATTTACCCAAATGAGCTGAAAATATATGCCCACATAAAAACCTGCATGCAAATGTTTATCGAGGCTTTATTTATAATTGCCAAACATTGGAAGCAACCAAGATACCCTTCAACAGATGAATGGATAAACAAAGCCCTATTCTCTATGCTTCCGTATGTTCTTCCTGTTGGCTGCACTAGGCAATTAGGTCAATCAACATGAAGGAAAGAAATATCTTGGTAGAAGATAATGTTTGAAATGTCTGCCCATCCACACTCTGCGACCTGCTCCCCATCCACAGATGTGAACCCTTGTCTTGATGCTTAATTTACATAACCCTACCCTCCCAGTTATAGCTGATTGGGCCAGGAGTGAATGGCTGACCCAAGGTAGGCCAAATTCTTCCTCTGGGAGTTTTGCAACTGAACTACTTCAATCCTATAAAATGGTCATAAATGTATTTGTTGATTTTATAAGAGTTTCTCTATCATGTAAGGAGCCCTGGTGGCACAACAGCGCTTGGCTGCTAACCAAAAGGTTGGCAGTTTGAACCCACCCAGCCATTCTGTAGAAGAAAGACCTGGCAATATGCTCCCATAAAGATTACAGCCTAGAAAATCCTATGGCGCAGCTCTACTCTGTCTCATGGAGTCACTATGAGTCAAAATCAACCCAAGGGACCTAACAAGGACAGCTCTATAATGTGCATGCAGCAGGTAAAAGAGAATTCAACTACCAAAAATTTGACCTAAAATCGATATTCTGATAATAGTAAATACTGATTATGTATTAAATTCTTAGTATCTTTATTAATGTATTAACCCTGAGTCATTCCATGAAAGATATGCAGTGGGTTAAAAAAAAATAATAACAATTTTGTTTGCTTTCTTAAAGTTTAGAAGGAAATTCTATAGAGATAGAAGGGAAAAAAAAAGTATAATTGCTGCCTCTCTTTTCCTCCCTTTAGAATCTTTACTAAACATGTTTGGTGTTTCTGGTATAAATTACTTGAGTTCTGTGTTTGGGAACCAGCTTGATAAATCCTTTACTAAGCAGCTCCTGAAGGACTATCCTGGCCAGGGAACCGCAAATCTTTAGTCTCTAAAGGATGACAGCTGGGATTATAGTTGGGAACTTCTGTACAGTTTGTCATGTGTGGCTTTGTTAGATAAGAAATTATCCTGAACGTTGCCTTTGGACCACTTCTTCTTTTTGGCCTACCCCCAAGATTTGTTCACTGGTGTTTGTATTCCTTGGCTGAGTTTCCTGCATCTGTCTTCTTCTCGTCCTTGGAAGGCATCTTGAAGCTTGGAAAGCAGCTACTACCACTACAGCCTTGCTAAGGTGTAGAAAATTTTCTACAATAACAGTTTAAATTTTTAAAGACAGTTTTACTTTTTAAAAAACATTTGAAATGGGATCATGCTTTATATGCTATCCTGGAACTGGCTTTTTTTTAAACTAATAGCTTGCTGTGGACATTGCTCCATGTCTGGACACCACAGACCAACTCTGTTCTTTCTAGTAGTTTTCCATTGTATGGCTATTCCATCATTTACCAAACCTCCCTACACTGGTGGGTTGTTTGTAGTGTTTTTCTATAACAAACAATGCTAAGTAAACATATTTACATACATCTCTTTTCTCTTGAAGGAGAGTGTCTGTAAGATAAGTTCCTAAAAGTGGAATCTCTGGGTCAAAGTGCAAAATGTATTTAAATTTGATTGATATTTCCAAAATCTTCCTCAAAAATGTTATAGCAATTTACCATTTTATCAGCTAGGTATGGCTTTTTATCTGTATCCTTCCAAACACTGAGTACTATTAATCTGTTTAATTTTTGTCTGTTTTCATAGGGAAGATATATCTCACTTTGTTTTGCTTTGATTTACATTGTTTTACTTGCTGCTGAAATTGAACTTCTTTTCATGTTTTATATGCCACATGCATTTCTCCTTCTGGAAATTGCCAGTTCATTACCCTTGCTCATTTTTCCATATTTCCCTCTTTTTACTGATTTGTAGCAGCTTTTTGTATATAATGCATATTAGCCCTTTGTCTAGTATACATGTTTAAAACCTTTTCTTCCATTCTTTATTTTAAGCTTGTGGTATTTTTTACTATACCAAGGTGGTTCTCATTGTTTGCTTTCTGTAGTCAGAACTGTGACTTTTCCTGCTGTATTCTGAATTTTATGCCATGCTCAAAAGTCTTCATATTTTCTTCTAGTATTTTTATAGTTTTTTTTTTTTTTTTCTTTTAGATCCCCAATCCACTTGGATTTGGGGAAGGGAGGTACAGTACCAGATAGAGGGCCAAATTTAAATTTTCTCTGAAATTCACAATTAATTCCCTACACTATTTATTTAATAATCCATCCTTTACTCACTGATGTGAAATGCCATCTTTGTCATATACTTGGAATATTACTCTAACCCACTTACTAGGTAACACAGGAGAGTGTCAACTTTGAGTGGGACCCAGAGCAGAAAAAAACTCTGCAGCAGGTTCAGACTATTGTGCAAGCAGCCCTGCCTCGTGGACTAGATGATCCAGCAGGCTCTACAGAACTAGAAGTATCTGTGGTACGAAAAGACACCATGTGGAGTTTATGGCAAGCTCCAATAAGAGAAAAACATTATAGACCCCTGGGGTCTATAATGAATACACAGGAATCAAATAGACTACATCTGTGGAAAGGGATGAAGGAGAAGCTCAATATTATCAGTCAGAACAAGGCCAGAGGCTGACTGCAGAACATACCATCAATTGCTCATATGCAAGCTCAAGTTGAAGCTGAAGAAAATTAAAACAAGTCCACAAGAGCCAAAGTACAACTTTGAGTACATCCCATTTGAATTTAGAGACCATCTCAAAAGTACATTTGATGCATTGAACACTAATGGCCAAAAACCTGATGAGTTGTGGGATGACATCAAGGACATCATACACGAAGAAAGCAAAATCTCATTAAAAAGACAGAAAAAAAAAAAAGACCAAATGGATGTCAGAAAAAACCCTGAAACTTGCTCTTGAACTTAGAGTAGCTAAAGTGAACAGAAGAAATGATAAAGTAAAAGAGCTGAACAGAAGATTTCAAAGGGTGGCTTGAGAAGACAAGGTAAAATATTATAATGAAATGTGCAAAGACCTGGAGTTAGAAAAACAAAAGTGAAGAACACACTCAGCATTTCTCCAGCTGAAAGAACTGAAGAAAAAATTCAAGCCTTTAGTTGCAATATTGAAGGATTCTATGGGCAAAAAATTGAATGACACAGGAAACTCAAAAGAAAATGGAAGGAATACAGAGTCACTGTACCAAAAAGAATTGGTCGACATTCAACTACTTCAGGAGGTAGTGTATGATCAAGAACCAATGGTACTGATGGAAAAAATCCAAGCTGCGCTGAAGACATTGGCAGAAAACACAGCTCCAGGAGTTGACCGAATACCAACTGAGATATTTCAACAAATGGATGCAGCACTGGAGATGCTTACTCATCTATGCCTAGAAATTTGGAAGACAGCTAGCTACCTGGCCAACCGACTGGAAGAAATCCTTATTTGTGCCCATTCCAAAAAATGGTGATCCAAGGGAATGCTGAAATTATTGAAAACTGTCATTAATATCACACCCAAGTAAAATTATGCCGCAGATAATTCAAAAACAGTTGCAGCAGTACATCCATAGGAACTGCCAGAAATTCATGCCAGATTCAGAAGAGGACTTGGAACGAGGGATATCATATCTGATGTCAGATGGATCCTGGCTAAAAGCAGACAATACCAGAAAGATGTTTACCTGTGTTTAATTGACTATGCAAAGGAATTTGACTGTGTGGATCACAACAAATTATGGATAACATTGCAAAGAATGGGAATTCCAGAACACTTAACTGTGCTCATCCAGAACCTGTACACAGACCTAGAGGCAGTCATTCGAATAGAACAAGGAAATACTGCATGGTTTAAAATCAGGAAAGGTGTGCGTCAGAGTTGTATCCTTTCACCATACTTATTCAGTCTTTATGCTGAGCAAATAATCTGAGAAGCTAGACTATATGAAAAAGAACAGGGCATCAGGATTGGAGGAAGACTCATTTAACAACCTGTGATATGCAGATGACCCAACGGTTCCTTGCTGAAAGCGAAGAGGACTTGAAGCACTTATTGATGAGGATCAAAGGCTACAGCCTTCAGTATGTATTACTCCTTAACATAAAGAAAACAAAAATCCTTGCAACGGGACCAATGAGAAACAGAGAAAAGATTGAAGTTGTCAAGAATTTCATTTTACTTGGATCCACAATCAACACCTACGGAAAGCAACAGTCAAGAAATGAAACAACATATTGCATTGGGCAAGTCTGCTGCAAAAGACTTCTTTAAAGTGTTAAAAAGCAAAGATGTCACCTTGAAGACTAAGGTGCACTTGACCCAAGCCATGGTATTTTCAATCACCTCATATGCATACAGAAACTAGACAACGAATAAGGAAGACTGAAGAAGAATTGATGCCTTTGAATTATGGTGCTGGCAAAGAATATTGAATATACCATGGACTGCCAGAAGAATGAACAAATCTGTCTTGGAAGAAGTACAGCCAGAATGCTCCTTGGAAGGGAGGATGGTGAGACTTTGTCTCACATACTTTGTACATGTTATTAGAAGGGACCAGTCCCTGGAGAAGGACATCATGCTTGGTAAAGTAGAAGGTCAGTGAAAAAAAAGGAAGACCCTCAACAAGATGGATTGACACAGTGGCTGTAACAATGGGCTCAAACACAGCAACGATTGTAAGGATGGCACAGGACCTGGCAGTGTTTCATTCTGTTTACAAAGGGTCACTATGAGTTGAAACCAACTCGATGGCACCCAACACACTCACACAGGGTTCTGAACCAAGGCATGCCATCTGCAGCAAAAAACACACACCAATTGAAAAGCAACTCCCAGAATGCTACTGGGCCCTGGTAGAGATGAAGCATCTGACCAAGTGACATGAAGTGACCAGGCAATCGAAGCTGCCTATCATGCACTGGGTTCTGTCAGATCCACCAAGTTACAAAGGCAGGCATCTTATAGTGCCATGTACAAATAAAATAAAAATAAAGAAGTATTGGATTATAGCCCAAGGTATAAAATAAATATCTGTGGGTCCACACTCATATAAATAAATGATTGATAAATAAATAAATGAGGGAGAAGAGACAAGTCTCCCATGCAGCAAAATTCCTAATAATTTATGTACATACTTTGTCTTTAAGGAGGTGGAGAATAACTCCCCACTCCTTAACTGTGGGTTGCACATAGTGACTTTCTTCCAAAGAGTACAGGAAAAAAAAGAAACAAAGAGTAACTTTATAGTAGAGAATCTTGACAAACATTACCTTAATCTAGGTGTTCAAGGTTAAAATCACCAGTGATAAATCACATTGATAGTATGCATCCTTGATATATGATGAGAATGGTACTTCAACTCCCCACAACTTAGTCTTCTTTCCCAAAGCTCATAACCCCAGTCTAATCAGGAGAAAAACATCAGATAAAACCCAATAAAAGGACAGTCTACAAACTGCCTAACAAGTACTCCTCAAAATCGTCAAGGCCATCGAAAACAACTACCACAGCTAAGAAGAGCCTAAGGAGACATGATGACTAAATGTAATATGGTATCCTGGATAGGATCCTGGAACAGAAAAAAGACATTAGGGGTAAAATTTAGAAAATCTGAATGAAGTGTGGACTTCAGTTAATGTATCAATATTGGTATATTAGTTGTGACAAATGTGCCATACTAATGTAAGATGTTAATAATAGGAGAAACTGTGTGGGGTATACAAGAACTCTCTTTACAATCTGCACAATGATTCTGTAAATCTTAAACTGTTTTAAAATAAGAAGTTAGTAAGAAATTAGGTAGGATAGAATAAAAGAAAATGAACTGTTCATGTGCACTACAACCCCACTCAGAGATGACCCTGAAATACAGCATTGAGGGGGGAATTTTCCTAATGAGCAGAGCCCTGGGCATTGCACTTGATCATTCACTTTATGTGGAAAAAGAAGTTGCCTGAGGTAAGAATATACTCAGACTCATGGGCAGTAGCCATTGATGGGAGACCTGGAAGGAGAAAGATCTGAAGACTGGGGATAAGAAAGTCTGATGGATCTATGGGAGAGGGCACAAAATGTGAAGATCTTTGAGCCACATGTTAATGCCCTTCATAGAGCAACTACCATAGAAGAGGCACTAAGCAACCAACTAGACCAACAGGCTTAGCCAGTGGATATCAGTCAGCCTCTCTCATCTGCTACCCCAGTGCTGGTATATTGGATGAATGAATGGAGCATCAGCCATGGTGGCAGGGATGGAAGTTATCCATGGACCAGTATTATGGACTTAAACTCACCAAGGCTGACTTGCCTACTGCCTGCCACAGAGAACAAAGTTAAGCCCCCAATATGGCACTATTTCTCAAGGAGACCATCCAGCCACTTGGTGACAAGTTGATTACATTGGGTGCCTTTCATGGAAGCAACAATGATTTATTCTGACTGGGATTGACACATATTCTGGGTATGAGTTTGTCATTCTTACCCACAGAACCTCAACCAGCATCACTATCTGACGACTTAGAATTTAATCCACTCACATAGGATTCCCCAAAACTTTTCCTTGAACCTAAGGTACATTTTACAGTAAAGGAGGTGGCAGGGGACATATGACCATGGGATCCGCTAATCCTGTCACATACCTTACCACTCAGAAGCCACCAACCTGATAGAGTAATGGAACAGCCTCTGAAAGGCACAGCTGAGCCACCATCTTGGAGATAATACCCTCTGACAATGGGGTACCATCCTTCAGGACACAGAATATACCCTAAATCAATAACAAATATAGGTGTTCTGGCCCCAATAGGGAAAATACATAGGTCAGAGAACCAAGGGGTAGAAGCAGGAGTGGCCCCACTTACCATAATTCCCAGTGACCTGCTTGGGGAATTTGTAGCTCCCCATCCCCACAACTTTAGGCTCTCTAGTTCTAGAGGTCTTTGTTCCCAGTGAAAGAAAAATTTTCACTAGGGGCCACAGTAAAAACCTTATTGAACTTTAAGCCTCAGCTGCTTCCCAGTCATTTTGGGTTACTTGACCAACAGACCTGCAGTCAAGGAAAGGAGTCTCCAAACATGACCAAGAGGAGGAAGTGGGGCTGCTGATACTCAGTGGGCTCATGGAGAATACGTTTGGTACCCAGATGACCCACTGTAGCATTTCTTGGTTTTCCCGTGTCCAGTTGTGATGATAAATGGACAAGTACAGCAACCAAGCAACCAAGGCTTGAAAAAGGCATGGGAGTCAAAAGGCCAGAACCCTCAGGAATGAGGGTCTGGGTCACCCCACCAAACAAGCCACTTAGACCAGCAGACATGCTAGTTGAGGGTAAGAAGAATCTAGTACAGGTAGTGGAGAGATGGTTAATGAGTATCAGTTAGACCTTTGAGAGCAAATGCAGCACCAGGGGCTATAGTTTGTCCCACTAACTCTTCTCTTATCAGTTTTCCCAGGAAAGAAGATCAACCAAAATCCTGGAGAAGCTATTAGAGATGGAGCAAATTTACCAAGAGAAGCGAGTGATTCTGAGCAGCTCAAAGAGTGGTCTGTAGTGGATACCATCTGCCCAGATCCCCTTTTCAAGGCCCGCACACCCCCTCCCCTAACTGCTGAGAATATGAGCTGCAGATGACTCAAGAGCTTCAGCCCTTACTGGAAATTGCTTTACCCAAGGTACATCTATCCCCTCCTAGGGAATGGCCCCCAGCCTATGAATGACTGGTTGAAGGGGGGATGCAAAGTCCCAGTCCTCTTACCTTGGGGGAACTCTGAAGAGCCATATCAGCTCCAGAGCTCCCTGGAGGTTCAGCTGAGGTCTCTGAGGCAACCACATTGTGGGACAGCTTCTCCCTCTACCCAATCCTGCCTTCTGTGCCCTCTTTCAAACCAAAAACCAAACTCACTGCCAGTGAGTCAATTCCAACTCATAGTGACCCTATAGGACAGAATAGAGCTGCCCCATAGGGTTTCCAAGGCTGTAAATCTTTAAAGAAGCAGTCTGCCCCATCTTTCTCCCACGGAGCAGGTGGTGGGTTCCAATCACCAACCCTTAGGTTTAGCAGCCAAGCTCTTAACCACTGCGCCACCACAGCTGGTATATAACCCAAGACTATTCCTAATTCATGTTCTGCATGAAACTCTCTGTCTCAGGGTCAGTTCCTGGAACCCAATCTAAGACATCCCCCAAGTTCAGGCCAAGATATTGGGAAACCCAAATGCTGCCCACTCAGTCCCTTGACACAAGGGACCTCAATATTCACACAGAAATCTATCAATCAATAGTTAAGCCTTAGCTTGGTTGATCTTTAGGTTGGTTGTTTTCAACATGTCACCTCTCACCAGGATCCAAGGGAATTGCCCAGAAGCAAGACAATGCAGCCTATAATCACACTGCATTGGTGACTTCTATTCATGAGCCCTTCTTTCCCACTTGAAATCATATGACTCGGGAAAACTTAAAAATAATAATAATAAATCCTTCAACAAGACAAGGACAAATTCAGGAACCTCTGCTAGAGAACAAGACAAAGCTTGTCCTTCCAAAGGAAAGAGGAAGGGTTATTAGCATTTATGAGCTCCACGGGGGGTTCAATGTTGTACAGGAGTATTTTTAGTAAAGTGACAGAGAAAAATGTGGAAAACAGGCTGATTGATTGACAGACAACCCAATTTTTAATCTGGACATCTTTAATAAATTCTGCAGTACCGGATTATCAATCTTAACTCACCTGGATTTCTGCCCTTCACAAGGAGATGGCCTTGATTTTAGAGGCCAGAACAAGTAGCTTCTTTATCATGAAGCTCACTCAAAATGGCCAAGCCTGAGCAGCCCTGAGCCAGTCCCTGGGAGCCAAGTTTCATTAACTTTTCATCATAGCTACACACAGGGAATCAATCTCTTCACATAAAGCCTTCCTAGATTTAAATACAAGCAAAATGTAAATGGCAACTTGACTTGGATGCAGTCATGATGTTCCAAGAAGTTAAAATGTCATAATGGCAAGTTTCATGTTCATTGGCAGAATGCTAAACTCTTTACATCCATGATCTTTTTTGATCCTTACAACCCCTTGAAGCAGGTGCAGTGAGATTATTATCCCCATTTTTCAGTTAAGCAAATTGAGGGTCTGAGAGTTAAGGAATTTGCCCAAGGATAGAAAAGAGTGTCAGAGTTGGAGCCTCCAAACTAACCCGCCTGAAGTAGAACCCATGTTTTTAACTATGATGTTATGCTCCAATGTCCTAAGGATCTCTAGCAATGTCATCTAGACATCATAACTGCTTACATTTCATACTTTAATGCTTACATATCAAATTTAATATTTTCTATGATGATTTTTATATTTGAGGTTGTAGTTTTTTGTTTTTGTTTTACAGGATGGGGGTACAATCTCTTTGTGTTATTTATTTTCAGGATATTTTACTTAATGTCTAAAGGCATTTCTTTCTCCCATATTTCTAATAAACCTCAAATGGTAATTTTTTAATTTAAATCAGAAGCTAAAGCCAAAAGGAAATTCAAACTATGTTTGGTCTTCTTTGTTGAAAATAAACATATTAAGGACAGAACACTGTCTTTTCTAGTCTCCCTAATAGTGAACCAAAGGAGATCTCATATTTTGCTGCCTAGAATTTTTTTTTTGGAGGCGGTTGGGGAGTGGAATGAGAAGGGAGACAGTGAACAGGTAACTGCATACCATATAACAGCTTCCTTTTCGTTGTTTCCTATTCTCTGAAGGTATCTTCAAGCTCATTTTTTATTTATTTAAACATAATAAGAAAGCAAAGTTATTTATTTTCTGTAGTCTGCTTGTTTCAATGTCTAAAGCCTTTATGGGTCTGCTTCTATTGTCTGTTTTCACTGATGCCTACATGGATTCCAGTTTCCTTGTGTGCCTGGTTATCATTGACCATCGTCTAATATTTTAAAAATTATTCATAGGACTGGGGCGGGGCCAAGATGGCTGACTAGGTAGAAGCTACCTCGGATCCCTCTTGCAACAAAGACTCGGAAAAACAAGTGAATCGATCACATACATGACAATCTACGAACCCTGACCATCAAAAGCAGATCTAAAGAGTTGACCTGAGTGACCAGACTTTATGGTCTAAGACTAGAGGAATCCCGGTGGTCATGGTCCCCAAACCTTCTGTTGGCCCAGGACAGGAACCATTCCCCAAGACAACTCATCAGACATGGAAGGGACTGGACAATGGGTTGGAGAGAGATGCTGACGAAGAGTGAGCTACTTGTATCAGGTGGACACTTGAGACTATGTTGGCATCTCCTGTCTGGAGGGGAGATAGGAGGGTAGAGAGGGTTAGAAACTGGCAAAATTGTCACGAAATGAGAGACTGGAAGAAGGGAGCGGGCTGACTCATTAGAGGGAGAGTAAGTGGGAGTATGGAGTAAGGTGTATATAAGCTTATATGTGACAGACTGACTTGATTTGTAAACTTTCACTTAAAGCACAATAAAAATTATTTAAAAAAAAATTATTCATAGGAATAACATGAGGTCTAGTGTAAAAGTACCTATGCCCAGAGAACATTCGCTTCTGTAAAGTGCTAGGGTCATACCAGTCTGGGACCACCTTGAACCAAGTCCAAGGTTTGAGATTTCCTGGACCTGGACAAGCTGGGTAATTTGGAACCTGGGCTGTAATTCTGCATGAAGACTACTCCACTTGCCGTTCATTCTCACCCTGAGGGCACAGGTCTTGGGGGGTCCCATTTTACTGGGTTATCTGTTAATCTCCTTTCCTTGTTCTGGCTCCTGGTTTCGATTGCTGCCCTCTCTTTGCACTAGGCTGCAAGGCCATCAAGGAAAAGTCTCCATTCCAGGATCAGAAAATGCAAAATTTGCTTCTGTGCTAACTCACCTCTCAGTTCCTATTCTCCTTTCCTATTGACCTGGTCATTTCTTATATCTTTTCACCAATTTAATACTATTTAAGAAGATTTCCAAAAAATATTTAATGCAGCTTTTTGCCTCCACTGGGAGGGTTGGCCCGCCATTGCTAGGAAGTCTCAGACTATAAGCTTCTCAAGGAACAAACGATTTAGACCAAACTGGGGACTCTAAAATAGGCCTTAAAAAATACCAGAAGTTGCATCCCACTTTGAAGAGTAGCGTCTGGGATCTTAAGCGCTAGCAAGCAGCCATCTAAGATGCATCAATTGGTCTCAACCCACTTGGATCAAAGGAGAATGAAGAACACCAAGGACACAAGGTGATTACGAGCCCAAGAAACAGAAAGGGCCACATGAACCAGCAACTACATCATCCTGAGACCAGAAGAACTAGATGGTGCCCGGCTACAACCGATGACTGCCCTGACAGGGAACACAATAGAGAAACCCTGAGGGACCAGGAGAGCAGTGGGATGCAGACCCCAAATTCTCATAAGACCAGACTTAATGGTCTGACTGAGACTGGAAGGACCCTGGTGGTCATGGCCCCCAGACCTTCTGTTGCCCCAGGACAGGAACCTTCCCAAAGCCAACTCTTCAGACATGGATTGGACTGGACAATGGGTTGGAGAGGGATGCTGGTGAGGAGTGAGCTTCTTGGATCAGGTGGACACTTGAGACTATGTTGGCATCTCCTGCCTGGAGGGAAGATGAGAGGGTGGAGGGGGTTAGAAGCTGGCGAAAAGGACACGAAAAGAGAGAGTAGAGGGAGAGAGCAGGCTGTCTCATTAGGGGGAGAGTAATTGGGAGTGTGTGTAGCAAGGTGTATATGGGTTTTTGTGTGAGAGACTGACTTGATTTGCAAACTTTCACTTAAAGCACAATAAAAATTATTTAAAAAAAAAATACCAGAAGTTGGTGTGTCTTAAAACAAAACAATCAATTTTTCCACAAACGCATTTTTTTATTGCACTTACTGAGGTCAGTAGTTTGCAGAAACGTTGATTTAGGGTTCTCAGAGGAAAGTGAGCTGGGGCGGGGGGTGGGGGGGAGGTGTAAGAATTTCCTAAGGCAGCAGGTTCACCAGCTCTGCTACTGAACAGGTGCAGCCTTGGCCAATAACGCCAGCTGTTGGCTTGTTTTCTCATCTGAAAAATGGGAATGATAAAAATGCCCATCTCATATGATGCCGTATAGATTAAATCAGGTAATGTGTACAAAGCTTTTAGCACATTTGGCATCTGTTAAGTGTTCAATACACGTTATTATTGTTATTATTATGAGTCCCTGGGTGGTGCAAACATGTAAGCACTCCACTACGCCAAGAGGTTGACGGTTCAAGCCCACTCAGGTGGACCTCAAAGAATGGCCTGGCAATCTGCTTCTAAAAGTTCACAGCCTTGAAAACCCTATGGAGCACAGTTCTGCTCTGCACACATGGGGTCACCATGAGTCAGAATCAACTTGTTAGCACATAACAACAACAACAACATTATCATTATTATTATTCACCTTAAGATGATGGTATCCTCAGACACACTCTCAATGGCTCCCCCTCCCTCCCATGCACACAGATCTAGTGGAGAACCACCGCCTAGTTACTGATGATTGGAATAAATCATTCAATTCCAACAGCCCAGTTGCTCAGGACATTATTCAGAAGGACTGAAAGGCAGACCTCCTGGATTTTATCTCTGTTAAGTCATTCCATGACCTACAAATGTGAAAGGCGGGCAATAATTCAGATGTGGAAAGTCGCCTGGCGATCCCCCAGATAAAAGGCGCCCCTGCAGCCACATGCCAAGTTGTGCTGTTGTGATAAAGCAGAAGGCTGTTTGAAAATAATCACAAATTCTCTCAGGAAGCCCAATTATATTTTTACATCGAGACTCAAAATGCTGGTGCCTCAGACTTCAGCCTATCATTCATGAACCTTTTATCCTGTAATTAAACTCGATCTGCTGCTGGGCTAATTCTTTCCTGAATGACACCACCCTTTGAGCCAGCCCGTATGTCTGTAGAAGACTTCATTCTGATGATCTATTACACCAATACATCACCGCAGCAAGCTGCCTCCTTAATGATTTATCCATAACACATCATCAGAGTGAGGCACATTCGTAATATATTGCTCAATAAGTCTGCGGTGGCCATGGGAGGAAGTCACGAAGAGCAACAGAGTCTGTGCCCTAACATGGCTGGTGTCAGCTCTTGGGGCCCATGCTGAGCTGTTCCTCCCTAAACAAATGTTTATATAGCTGGGAGGGCCCGCCTACCAATAGGCTTTTAAAACATGAGGAACCGTGACCTTAAGGAACTCCTATAAATCCAGAGTGGAAAGGCTACTTTAGTGGGTAGTTCAGTCTCCCCTTCTAAGCCTATGAGACAGGTAGGAAGCCTTTCCTTTAAGCTCTCACTTAGTAGAAGGCCAGGGTCACCGCACTGCCCAAGTCCAAGGGCACCATTTACATTGTAGTGTATGCGAATGGCGCCCCCTAGAGTTGTGCGGTACACAGCCTAAGTCACTTCACACAGCAGCCCTGTAGGAGGCCCTGATTAAGAGTACAGACCTGGCATCAGGCTGTCTCGTTCATTCAAATCAAGTCTCTAGGAATAATAGTTCTATTTCATGGGGTTGCTGTGAGATTGAACAAGATAATGTATATACAGCTCAGCTTCTAACTGAAAGATTGGAGGGTGGAGGTTCGAATCTACCCAGAGGTACCTCGGAAGAAAGCCCCAGCAACCTACTTTCGAAAAAAAATCAGCCTTTGAAAACGCTATGGAGCACAGTGCTACTCTGACACACATGGGGTCACCACGAGTCAGAATACACTCAACAGCAACTAGATATTTTTAGTTTTTGCATACCAAGCACTCAGCAAATGTTAGCCATTACTGGTGGAAATCTTAACAATTCTGAGAGCCAGAGGGCCTTTAGGTCCAGGCTGGAGTTGCGGGCAGACCCTATATGTTGTGTTCTTCATTCTGTGGGTCCCTGTCTTATTTTCATGTATTTATATCCTTCTTTCAAAAGAAAAACGGGGAGGATAGATAAGAGGATGCTTACAGAAATACATACCAGAAAAAAATAAATAGATGGGGATATTTGGACAACTAGAAAGATTAAACAAAGTAAAAGCAAAAGTAATGTATAAAGACAACACAGAGAACTGGACAGAGTGGGGAGCAGTGGGCGCGCCCATACACTCTGACGGGAGTGTGCACTGGCGCAACCACCCTGGAGAGCAACTCTGCATCATCCAGAAAGCTGAAGATGTGCTCACCTTGTTGTTGCTGTTCTGACATGCTGTGGAGTTGTTTCAACTCATAGAGACCCCATGTGACAGAGTAGAACTGCCTTATAGGGTTTTCTAAGCTGTAATCTTTACAGGGGCAGGTCACCAAGTCTTTCTTCCACAGAGCTGCTGGGTGGGTTCGAAGTAAGGCAGGGAACAGAGGACCCCCAAATCTGCAAACAAAGTAACAAGAAATGGGCCAGGGCGCAGAAACAAAGCCATTCCCCAGAACAACGGGGCAAGGTATCAGAAAACAGCCCGCAAACTTCTTTAAAGTTGTCTTTCAGAAGCAGCTGGAGAAAACCAGCCCCAGGGACATGCACAGAACATCCACCCGTGACCGCTGTGTGACCATCCACTAGGGGCAGTGAGGGACAGCAGCAGCAGCAGCTAGGAGATTGTGCATGCGCAACACCCCATATTAAGTCCTGCTATAAATCCCAGAGGCTTCTGGTACAGGAGCCATCTTTGAAAGCTGCTGTGCGTGCACGTACCTCAGTTAACATATCCCCACCTATGCCTGTGAATAAACACGAATCTTTTCCTGCCCAAGAACTTTTAAAAACCCAGACCCATCTTCTGTTCTGTGAGATGGGCGTATGCGTTGCTTAGGCCCTCCTCGTCTCTGCTTGCAAGGCTCTTCAATAAAGCTTTGCTCATGTGGAAAATTCTGCATGCCTTAACCTGCTCATTCTTGACCAGTGAGAGACAAGAGCCTTTTTCCAGCAACAGAACCACCAACCTTTCTGTTAGCAGCTGAGCACTTCACTGTTGCACCACCAGGGATCCTTGTGCTTACCCTACAGTCCAGCAATTCCACTCCTAAGTGTATGCCCTGGCCCAGAGGAACTCTTTGCTGCACATGTGCACAAAGATATAGGTATAATATTATTCCCTGCAACCTCCTGGAAACAGCAAAAAGCTAGAAACAACCTTAATGTCCACCAACTGGAAACTAAATGTATTAACAATGAAAACCAACTCAAACAGTATGTACTATGTACCAGGCATATTTTAAACACTTTCCATCTGTTAATTTATTTAATCCTAACATCAGCCTATGAGGTAGGTACTATCATTATCCCCATTTTAGAGATGGGAAAACTGAGGTGACCCAACCATGTGTTGCAGAAT
This sequence comes from Elephas maximus indicus, assembly GCF_024166365.1. Taxonomy (NCBI): domain Eukaryota; kingdom Metazoa; phylum Chordata; class Mammalia; order Proboscidea; family Elephantidae; genus Elephas; species Elephas maximus. The sequence goes on along the minus strand of NC_064837.1, from coordinate 36,215,055 downwards.
GGAAACCCCAGGTTCTGCTAGGCATGACTCATTGGCCAATAAACGAGAGACCGAGGCTGGGGAGCAGAAAGGCATATTTGTTTCTTTGTGCAAGGAAAGGAGACAGTCGGAGCTGCTGCTGCCAAGACTGCTCAGCAAGGGCAAGGAGAAAGGTTACTTTCAAGGTATTTACAAGTAGAACGTTCACACAAGTTACATCAGCAATATTCTTAATCATACTAGGCAGGTGCAATGGAGTTTACATACAACATCATGAATCAGCAGGATTTTAATGTAAAGTTATAGGGTAAACCAGGCAAAGGAAACAGAATTCTAATGCAAAGCTGTGGGGGAAGGTCAGGGTGGAGCCAAGCAAAGGAAAAAGAATTCGAATGCAAAGCTAAGGAAGCTGCTTGAGGCAGTGGAGTTTCCTGAAGCCTGGGGACCTCTGTCTTACATAGGGCTTTCAAGGCTGTGACCTTTCAGAAGCAGATCGCCAGGCCTTTCTTGTGAGGCACCTCTGGGTGGGTTCAAACCACCAACCTCTTGGCTAGTAGTCGACCGTTTAACCATTTGCACCACCCAGGGACTCCTAAGGTAAAACCAAAAAACCAGATCTGCTGTCGTGGAACCAATTCCAACTCATAGTAACCGTATAGGTCAGAGCAGAACTGCTCCATAGGGTTTCCAAAGAGTGGCTGGTGGATTCGAACTGGTAACCTTTTGGTTAGCAGCCGAGCTCTTAACCACTACATCACCAGGGCTCCTCTAAGGTAAAGGAACCTTAATAACTACACAGAGGAACGAGATGGAAATATACTACACTGGAAGGAAAGGAGAACCTAAGCGAGATAAAACCTCATTGATCGTAACAGAAAGCCAACAATGACTGCAGCTGATGAAGCAAGAAATAGTGGTATAAGGGGGTTGTTTGGGGACATGAAGGTAACCACCAGAAAGCACTAAAAACAGAAATGGTTAAAAGTGTTTGGCCCCAGGGACTGGCCTAGAGGGAGGAAGGGCAGGTAGAAAGCTTGTTCTGGGGACCTGAGGAAACTTGAACAGGGACTACAGAATTAGGTGACATTAAGCCACTCCAGCTAATGACTGTTTTGTTAGGTTTGTAAGAAAAGGTCTTAGTCTTCAGAGAAGCAGATTGAAGCTTTCCGATGTCTCGATTTGCTTTAAAATACTTTGGAAAAAATACAGATTAGCAAATACAGCAAAATGTTAAGTCTATATGATGAACATACAGGGGGTCGCTGTACTGTTTTCTCTGTCTTTTTTAGTGTTTTCAGGAGGCCCTGGCTGGCACAAACAGTTAATGGCCCAACTACTAGCCAAAAGGTTGGTGGTTGGAACGCACCCAGACGCACCTCGGAAGAAAGGCCTGGTGATCTGCTTCCAAAAGAGCTCAGCCTTGGGGCCCCTAGGAGGCATAGGTCTGCTCTGCACACATGGGGTCACCTGTGGGTCAGAGCTGACACCACGGCAACTAACAACAATGTGAGCGTTCCCCTAATAAAAATCTCAAAAGCGAAAAGTTTAATAAGTCTTGGATCGGGCTTGCTCCTCCAGCTTCTTGGATACCTGCTCCCAGGGAACAGGACATCAGAGATCACGTGGCTCAGTCCCCTTATTTTACAAACGACTAAAAAGGTTGAACGACTTAACAACGAATGGATGATCTGGGCCAGACTGGGATTTCCAGAAACTTCAGTCAGTGTTCCACCTACTGTGCCTTGCCATCCACAGCCTCCCTTTCAGGCTGAAGGAGTTATCGTTAAATGTCAGTAAGCAGTGGAGGTACACTCAGTTCCCTTTTTTTTTTTTTTAAGGCAGACACTGCCTATGGGTCACTGGGTTCTCATATATAAGAAATCTTGATCAAGCCTTGAAAGTTTGATTCTATTCAGCATGACAGTAAAGTACATTCAAGTCCTTTAGATCTTAAAGTAGCCCCTTTGGGGTTTGGCAAAGCGTATGTCAGTCGAGCAATAAACATCTGTCATCTATTCTGCATTAATATTAATATCAGTGGCCACTGGCTCAGGGGACCTACATCCTGCAGATGAGGTTTTCCTAAATCTGACCTTCTTAGACTTTACAGGTGTTCAAAGGGGTTCTTTTAAGAAGCCTGTCTGAGCACTTTGTAATCAAAAGGGAGGAAATAAACAGTAATCCCAATAACGTACTATATTGGAGGGTAGGTTGCCCAGTAGGCCAGGAGAGACATGGCCAGAATGCTATGGAGCTGTGGAACATTCCGGCATCCTTTGTCTGCCTGGATGTCAGGTTATCAGACCCTCCTACTCAGCCAGCCTGTCTCCCACAGCTTTTCACATCCAAAAGTGGGAAAGTCAAGGGTAGCAACAGGGTCGCCAAAGAGAAGCTTTGCCTTTTTAGGATATAAATTGGTATTTTTCTAGGATTAAGCCCACTGCCTCTTGTTCTCACCCTGTGAGCGTGGCTGGGCAGGGAAGCCAGGGGACAGGAGTCAGGTACTTCCACTGCCTAGAGCCAGACACCTCAGCATTGAGCCCTCCCTGCCCCCAATCTGGAAATACCTGTGGCAGCGGTGGTAACATCAGCCCACCGTCCCTGACATTATATCCTAGAGGACTGGAAGCTTGAGGAGCCAAAGTGACATATATGCCAGGGCAGGGGGGTGGCTCCTGGCGGGAAGCCAGGAACGAGGGGGGCGATGGGCTCCAGAAGAGCCAAGGAGGCCGCGACCCATGCCACAGAGATGGAGCAGGGCCATTTCGCCTCACTTGGCAGAAGCCAGGGGAAGCCAGTGATAAAGCTCAGGAGCCTCCTATCTGCTTGTTTAATATTCAAGAGATAATCTTGAACATGCTTAGCTTTAGACAGAGCACCCCAGGAGAGGGTTTGAAGAACGATCAGGCATTTCCTGCAGAACTCTTTAGCAGTCAAACTAGAGAGCTAAACTTTGTCACCAGTAGTCCCTTGCCTGCAGTTACACCTCTCAGGACTCTGCTCTCCCGGGGGAAGCCCAGCACTGCCACCATCAGCTCCACAGCCATTTTCTTCTTCCCCACATCTTATGTTGTATAATTGTAGAAGGCTTGAGAATTTACAAAGTTCTACCTCAGCCAGAATCTGGTTCGGGGTTTGTACCCCAAAACTTGCTTGGTGCAGATATTGTCTCCATACTATAGATGGGGAAACCATACATTTGTTCATTCATTCATTCAACAAATACTCTCAAGTATCTCTGTTGGGCTCCAGATGCTGTGTGGAGTTGGATATGGCTCAGAAGGGATAAGTGAACTTGCCTAAAGCCCAGCCACAGTTCTTCCTTTCTAACCCCCCTGGGTGGCACCCTTAGCTCTCATGTTCCTCTGGCCTCACATCCCAGGTGACCAAAGGCAGAGGGACCATTGGCCCACCTGCAGACCAAGGGTCAAATGGAGTGAGATGGGTATAGGGGAGCAGGAAGGACAGGGTCCTTGTCCTTCCCACCAACCCATCCCTAGCCTTCCACCATCTTCCCCTGCCCTTCACAGGGTGGAGGACCGGAGAAAACTCCAGAAACTCCTACTCCAATAGCTGACCCGCCCAAGGCCCCAGGGAAACGTGCCTCTGAAGTTGAACTTATTTTCCTGTGCTGAGCCTCTAAGTAGTGGCCCTCAGGCTTCCCTCCAGAATCTGGGGCACAGGAAATAAAAAAAAAGAAAAAAAATAGAAAGCAGAAAAGTTCAGTACAAAGAGGGCAGGGAAAGCAACAACAAAGAAGAGATGTAAGGGATACCATAAAAACACTGGTTTCTATAAAAAAATATATATATATAAAAAAAATCACACCCAAAATAGCTGCCTAAGAAATAACGTTAATAAAAGTAAGTTTTTCAGTGAAACGTACCAGCATCTGGTAAGTTCCAACAGTGGACAAGTTCTCAGAATGTTTCTTGGTTTCCTCATTTGCCTTTTACTATTATTTTTTATTTTATTTTTATATTTATGTATATGGTGCTAGAAAGTTGGAAGATAAAGGCATAACCATTGCAGCGGGCAGGGGGCTTGCAAGAAAAGATAAACGGTATGGTGTGATGGATCGCTTTTATATAGTCTTTTTTCAGTGGTGTCACGGCAGGGGGGGTGCAGGGGGTACAGACTGCACCAGGTGACACTGTCAGAGGCGGTGACACCAAAATGACTGTCTATAAAAATGTCCTTGTAGTTAGTTATCACAACAAAAACATTATTCATAAGCCCAGCTTACATGTATCAATACACCTACCAGGCGAAAACTCTATGCTTTTTGCTTTTTGAGCCTTCTAATGCCCTCTGGTCAGAGCTGTCATCTTTACCCAATTAGAATGATGCTTTGAATCACGTGGTTTCTTCTACACCTGCTACAAGCACTGCTGTTGTTTTCGTGGCTGCTGGTGCTTTTAGTTGCAAATTTTGTCAAATTTTCTGGTGTTTTAGCTACAATACTGTGGTAATTAGTATTTGTGAACCTGTATCAATCACTTAAGAGCCCTGGTGGTACAGTGGTTAAGGTGCTCAGCTGTTAACCGAAAGGTCAGCATTTCAAATCCACCAGCTGCTCCTTGGAAACCCTGTGGGGCAGATCTACTCTTTCCTATTAGGTCGCTATGGGTTGGAATCAACTCAATGGCAATGGGTTTGGTTTTTTGGTTTACTTCCCTAATAAACCCCGTAATTGTGAGTAATGTCTGTGAGTACTATGTGGCCGTTACAATGAATTATCAAACCCAGCAGAGAAGTAGAGAGTGCTGTGGAAGGGATAGCTGGTGATGGAATTCATTTTAAAAAAAAAAAGGTTGGAGAGAGGAGGTATATCTGACTTCCACCTCATAGGAATCAGCTTTGACCTGATGCTAATGGTGATTCTCCCACCTTGTGAATTAGACAAGGAGGTCCGACGCCCTCACACCACCATTTTTACAAATGGGAAAATCATCGGCTGATGCAAAGGGACACAATACCATTGTCGTTGTTTCTGCTCCATTTTAACCTAATGCAACAATCCTCCCCATCCAATGGAAATCAACAGTTAGTAAGCATCTCCTAGACTCTTTGAGGGCCAAACTTTATGCACTTATTAAATCCTTATTACAACTCAATGAGGCAGACATTACTGTTCTGTTTACAGATAAGGATCTTGAGGTTCTGGCTTTTCACTGACTTCCTTAATGTCACACAACACAGCAATAGATCAGGGCTTCAAACCCAGGCCGGTCTCTCCAAGACCTGGGTTTTCCCCACTACTCCGCACTGCCTCCCTGTGTGTGCTGCTCTCTGTCTCCATCCTCCATAGCAAAGTCACAGACATGTCATTGAATGGAGGAGGTTAGGAAACACTGCTCTGGGTCTCCAGGGGCTCACCTCCTTCCTCTCTCGCTCCTATTATGGTGCAAACAGAGCTAGTTCCCCTGAAGGCCTTTGTCATTGTCCTGTGGCCTCTCGCCTCCAGTCTCTACCCCATCCCAAGAGCACCCCAGGACTTCAGCTTCCTAAATCTCAGCCAGAACAGTTATTTTACAAGGACACTCGTCAACCTTGAAAGGCAAGTACCCCAGGGCAAGGAAACAAAATTATTGTCGTTGACCAGCATGAGAATGCAGCGCCATCTAATGGTGCCAGAGCCAGTGGTACCAGGCGGTGACATTTTCCAACAATCAATATCTCATTATTAACCATAATCACAACCTGATGTTTACTTTTGGAGAAATGTTCAGCGGCAAGGGATGCACGTGCACTTTTCTGCATGTTTCAGAGGCCTGCGATCCTAAATGCCACAGTGACCATTAAACAGTGTCCTGCCCATAAGCAAACAGGAGGGAGCAGAGATTGATCGTATATCTTTTTCATCTAAGCTGCTCACCAAAAACAAACCACCCGCTGAAGCCACTGACCTTTCACTAACTGCTGGAAGGAAAATGCTTGATAAATAATAAATAGGCCACTACTGGATGCTGCTTAGAACCATCTTTTAATTAAAAGAACTGAGCGATCAGAAGGTCAGGTGACTGACATTTCAGTTGGAGTCCAGGAAAAGCATCCATCGAAGGTAAAACTATACCCAAAATGTATTTTTACTGCCAACAAACATTCAGCAAAAATCCTGTCTGCAGTCTGTAAGGATGGTAGGTTGGTAGTGGTGATGGCGCTGGTAGCAGCATTTTGTGGAGGACTTAACACTTAACTCCCGGTCTCCTTTGCCTTCCCCTGGCAACCTTTTCATTTTCATGCTGCAGCAAGAACCACTTGCCTGGTTCAACATCTGCACAGAAACACTCCACTGCTGGGCTTATCCAATCAGAGATCTGCTTGCCACATTGAGCACTACCTAGCAGTGACCGCAAAGCCATTTCCTGGCTTTTCCTCAGAGGGGCAGGTGCCCTTCCTCTACCAGCTAAGGTGACCTCAACCAAGTTGCTCACTGAACCTGCTCACCTGCTCAGACATCCCTGACCTCACTAAGCACCATCCAAGGCTCAAAACACCTTCCTGACCTGGCCACAGCCAATTCTCCATTTTTTGGCTATTCTGGAACAGGGTTCAGGAACACAGAGACCAGGAACAAAGTAACAGCTCACCCCTTTATACGACTCACCTTTTTTTGTTCCTAGCTCCTCTAGCTGAGCAAATGCCAGCTTGCTTTCACTATCAGCACCACATTGTGTCATATAGCCCAGTGCCTAGTCAGGCTTGGTCATAAAACTGAGAGGATGGATAAGGTTGGAAAAATCCAGTGTGCCACACTGAATGACTTATGATCCCACCTGAATGACTGTTAAAAAAAAAAAAAAAAAAACTGTTCAATGTTTTTAAGTGACAAGCCATCATTTATTTAGAGAGAAAGGTATCATTTTGGCAAAATCAGGAGTCCTTTGGGGACACAAATTATTCTGCAATCCCATTTTCATTATCAGAGAACTTGACACTGTTCTTAATATTATACAGGATTACAAAAAGAATTGGGCTTGCCTTTTAAGAACAAGCAATCGAAGATTGGATCTACCCAACAAAAGCAAAGGAAGAACGCTGTAACATCGGATGAAAACAGGACCATTTAAACAAGCCTCGTTATTTAGATGGTGGAAGACGTGAGACTTCAGGTCCCTCTGCTGGCTTTCTCCCTTCTCCTGTCCTTTAACTGAGACCACTCACCAAGCCCAGCTCCCGACATTCTGGGTCTCTCTGCTCTCCCTTGAATAGTTCATTCTCCTGACTCCAAATCATACCCCTGTACTAGGGTTTTTCTCTCTTCCAGACACTTGTCCCATATCCCTGCCATGTGAATGTTGCATGTTGAGAAATAAAATCCTCTTCCATGACAGCATCAATTCCTCTTCCCGGTTTGTTGTCTTTGTTAGTGACACTACTATTCTTCTGGTTTGTAATTTTGTAATCACCTGCCTCCTCTTTGGTCTTTCTGACACGTCTCCTCTTCCGTCCCTCCTTTCCCACTCCTCTAACCCTATTCTTTAAAACACTTCCAGTTAACCTTTCTTAGACCTGACACTGCTTTCATCACGTGACTTCCCTGCTCAAAAACTTTCCCATATGCAACTCAACTTCCATCTTAGTTATCTAGTGCTACTGTAACAGAAATACCACAAGTGGACGGCTTCAACAAAGTTTATTCTCTACGGTCTAGTAGGCTAGAAGTTCAAATTCGGGGCATTAGCTCCAGGGCAAGGCTTTCTCTTTGGGCTCTGGAGAAGGTCCTTGTCATCAATCTTCCCCTAGAGTAGGAGCTTCTCAGCGCAGGGACCCTGGGCCCAAAGGATGCACTCTTCTCCTGGCACTACTTTCTTGATGGTATGAGGTCCCCATCCCAAGTTTCAGGATCCCATTTCTTCCCAGTCAATACCCTCACTTTAACTTCAGACACCTCTCGAGGTTGTCAATTGAGTTGGTGTTGTAATTCAGCCGCTCTTACAATAAGACTCTGGGTTTGGTTTTCGGCAATATCAGCTCTGTTACTGCAAGAAATAAGGCTTTCTTTCAGGGCACAAGTGGAAACCTTGAGGTCATTTATGCAGCACTTGAGCTTTGACTCTGAAGCCCTGAGCTCATCCCTTTTTTTCACCAGTTTGTCTAGCGAAAGTAGGTGCAACCAACCAGTTTCATTATACTTCTCATTATGATAGAATTGTCGACAGGTTATCATACATGCAATCAGCCAGAGTCTAGTTTTTCACGAATACCTGATCTACTGGTGATGATATTTTGTGTATTTCTATTGCCACCTCACCCCATGGATTAGCAGTGTCCTCTTTACTGCTGGAAGCAGAGTCATCAACATCTTTAAGACTAACCAGACTTGAGAACCAATTTAGAAAACTCATCCTTACAATTTTGTTTCTCTAGAACTACTCTTGGTACCAAATGTCTTAGGTCAGGTCTTCTACAGGAGCAAAACTAGTAAAGTGTATAAATACACACAGAGAGAGATTTAGATCAAGGAACTGGCTCATGCAGTTGTAGAGGCTGGAACATCCCAAGCCTGTGAGGCAGGACAGAGCCTTCTACTGATTCACACAGCTGCAGGGGCTGATAAACCAAAGATTAGCAGGTCAGAGAGCAGGGGTTTTTTTGTTTTTTTTTATTTTTACTGTGCTCCAAGTGAAAGTCCACTAATCAAGTCAGTCTCCCACACAAAAACTTACACACACCTTGCTACATACTCCCAACCGCCCTCCCCCTAATGAGACAGGCTTCTCCCTCCCTCCACCCCCCCGACTTCGCCAGCCTCCAACCCCCTCTACCCTCCCACCTCCCCCCCAGGCAGGAGACGCCAACATAGTCTCAAGTATCCACCTGACCCAGGAAGCCCACCCCCCACCAGCACCCTCTCCAACCCACCGTCTAGTCCAATCCCTTTCCGAAGAGGCAGCCCTTGGAATGGTTCCCATCCTGGGCCAACAGAAGGCCTGGGGGCCACTGGGCCCCCCGCAGTCCCAGTCAGACCACCAAGTCTAGTCCCTTTACGAGAACCTGGGGTCCGCACCCCACTGCCCTCCTGCTCCCCTAGAAGCCCTCTGCCGTGTTCCCTGCCAGGGTAGCCATCGGTACCATCCAGCTCCCCTGGTCTCAGGCTGATGCAGAGAGCAGGATTCTTGCTCACAGGTTACAAAGATGACAAATCCTAAGATCAGCAGGCAAGACCACAGGTAAGTTGCTAGCTCAAGTCCCAGGAATTGGAGATCAGATGAACAGGAGCCAGCTGCAGGGCCCACAACATGCAAAAGCCCAAGAGCCTTGCCAGATTGTTCACTTCTATTCAATTCAGGCCACATGGCCAAGGACACTCCCTTTCAACTGATTGGCTACTCACAACAGATCCCATCGTGGAGGTGATCACATTATATCAAAGCTCACCATGGAAGTGATCACATCATCTGATTGCCAAACCACTGAGAATCATGGCCCAGCCAAGCTGACGCACGACCTTAACCATCACAACTCCCATGTAATTTTCAAGGCCACCATGATCTGATCTCACGCTATTTTCTCAAACTTATTTTCCACAACTCCTCAAAATATTAACAAACACACCTGTGCCAGATATATGACAAATGGGGTTTGCATTTATTCAATTAATCTTCACAATATTAACTGGAAGCCAAACGGGCAAACATTGTCCTTATGTTACAGACTAAGAGACTGTGACAGCCACAAGACCATACCAGTCAAAACTAGAATGAGAACCCAGATCTTTGGACTTGGCTTGTGCAAACTTCACTGTAACTGGGATGTGTGCCAGCCTCCTGTTCAGCTCAGCACACCCACATGGAGGGTCTATTTCCTGAAAGGCACTGTCAGTCAGAGTCAACTTGATGGCAATGGGTACAAACAACAAACAAGGCGTACAAACTGCAGTAAGGTCACTTATGAGTGCAATCTCAAAAGGGGGCTCAATAAGGGACCTGATACTTTATTTGGACATTAAGTTAGGTTTCTAAGCAGAGAAATCATTTGAAAGGGCAGTGAAGGTGTGATTTTTAAAGACCGTGGTGGCGAGGAGAGGACTCCTGGCAGAAGCAGAAGCAGGCACGCTGCAATGGCTCCAGCCCCTCAAGGCTCTCCATGCAGTATTCCCAGACTAGTCCAGTGCTGATCTCACTCCCCCTGAACCTCTCGTATTTTCATATGATAATTTAAAAGGATTCCTGCTCAGCTTATTGTCTTGTGAGTCACTCTTGTCTTCCCAACCAGGTTTTAAGCTCCTTAGAGGCAAGAATAAGGTACATTCTCTCCAAGAACACTGTAGGGAACTGACTGGGAAAAGTTCTGAATTCCCCAAAAAAGCTTCACATTTTCCCCTATGTTTTGATTAGAGACTCAAACTAAGGAAACCACTAAGTGACAGTAGCTTCTCCTCCTCTGTGCAGAGGTTGCTCTAGGGATGGTCTCTCTTCCTTCCACCAGGCTTAGGCCTTCCTCATGGGATCAGAATGCACTGATGTATACACTGTGGGCAAACTGGAATTCTCCTACATTGCTGGCTGGGGGGAGTGTAACTTAGCACAACTTCTATGGAGGATACTGTGACACCAAATATCAAAATTTAAGATGAGCTATTCCTTGATCCAGCAATCCCACTTCTAAGAACACATCCAACAGCTATACTGGCCCATTTTCAGCACAGTGAAACATAGGAAGGAGCCCTGGTAGTACAGTGGTTGAAGTGCTTGGCTGCTAACCAAAATGTCCGCATTTTGAACCCACCAGCTGCTCCGTGGGAGAAGGATGTGGCAGTCTGCTTCCATAAAGATTTACAGCCCTGAAAACCCTATAGAGTCAGAATCGACTCGATGGCAATGGGTTTTGTTTTTTTTTTAAAACACAGGAACAGCACTGTCATCCGTCAGCATGGGTTAAATCACGACGCATCCATACAGGCTAACTGGGAAAACAAGAACAGAATGCAGTGTCCCCGAGTATATGCTCACAGTATCTCTGGAAAGCCTCGCAAGGAAATAGTGAGAGTGGTGACCTCGGGGGAGGAAAATGGGTGGGAGATTGACTTTTCACCTTTAAATTTCAAACCATGTGCATATGTAATTTCTTTTTAAGAATCATGCCACAATAACTGTTTAAAGAAGTCTTCATCGTTGCGGTAAAGAAACTGCCTTTAAAAAACCCAGGAGTATAACGACTTTAGACCGTTCCTTTGAAAACAGAAATCATCTCCACCATCTTGTTAGGTCTTCTTTCCAAGGCCGGGTCGGTCTTTGGCACTCTATCATTGGCTAATGTTTTTGAATTAATGAAATTTACTTCCTCAAACAAGAGGAATTTTAAAACCATGATAAAGGTGGGAGAAAAGCAGCATGGCTGAGAACTGCTTTTGCCGCAACTATCCACTCTCCTTGTGTGATGAGGCTGTGAAATGGCACCCTCCCCTTCCAGTCCGAGACAGAGAGGATTCTGTACACAAAAAACAGTGTACAGAAACTACAAGGACTTTAAAATAAGGAGTTTCTGAAGCAGTTTATTACTAGTAGCTGAAAATCATTAGCTTGGTCACAAATACAAGAGCTACCACCTCAGAGGGGTACAGCAGTTACTCAGGAAAAGATAAGGTAATGAGGAAGGCAGGACAGTTGACAAGGACTTATAAGAATACCTCAGCACCAGGGAGGCAGGTGGGTGCTGGGTGGAGAGCATCATCTGAAGTAGATGCTTCCCCTCTTGGCAATCAAGTTACCTACAGAGATGCCAGCTGAATCCATCTTTAGCTGGACTTAACAATTCATTCATTCATGCAACAAATGTTTACTGAGCAGCCTACTATGCGTGGGCCCATGTTAAACTGTCTCCAGCAAAATCCATCCATGAGATTAAAGTTGTAGTTATGACCTTTGCCCATCACCAATGACAGGTCCTTCCTCTTACTACAAACCCCAAGTCAAGCTGGGCCTCTCAAGTTGAAGGTCAACAGTTCTATAGAAAAAGTACAGAAATTATCTGTAGACAGAAAATGGGACCAGACCACATGTGCCAGTAAATGTCTGATGATCCGGAGAACTGAATGTAGCCAGCCCACATGCTAACATAAAAATCCAAGCAAACCTACTCAAGATGAGTCCCACTCAAACATTACTTATAGAAGTTTCTCATGTTATTTACAGTGTCAAAGTAAATTTACTTTATAAGCAGCAGGGAATTCTTTATTTAATAGCATCCTAACATGAAAGTTCACGTAACTGCTTTTTTCAAGCCATAATACTGAGCTTTATGACAACCCAGAAATAGGAACTAAGAGAAGGCAAACACAATGCCTTAGAGATTAAGAAACATTTACACAGTTCAGCTGTTAAAAAATAGTTCAACATTCATCTAGTGAACACAGTTTGGATGTCAGTCTACGTGGTATACAAGTCCTTCAGGGAGGTGAGAGACCTTTCAGCTGTTCTTCATGTGTCTCCGAACGCTGCTCCTGCAGAACTTGCTGAGGCTGGTTTTCTTCCAGCTGAGTCTGGGGTTTGAGGCTTGTGTGTTCATATTTCCAGGAAACCTGAGTACTACCTTCCTGTTGCTTAAAAAGAAGATATAAGTACGTCACACAAATGTTACCATTTCACTCAATTAACTGGCTAAAGCCATGTGATTATGCCTATTCTGTCACTGAGTTAAAAAATTAACTTTAATATCTCAGGTCAAATCGTATTATAACAAATAACAAACATGACAATAATCTCTGCAGAACCACAATTTCAAAAGCCCTAATGACACTCACTTGTTCCACACAGCAGTCCTTACCACAAAATTCCTGTATATTCCTTAAAATTCACCCCACCAGTATTCGACTTGGAGTTTAAGAACACGAGCCAAGGTTGGGGAAAGAAAGCCAAGCCTTCCTTTAACCTCTGACAGACAACTAGTCCTAATAACAATTTTAATGATACTCACTGTCTTCGCCTTTCCTCGTCGTCTTAAAATGACTCCTTCTGCCAGTAAAGCCTTCCCTGCTTCCACAAATAACTTCTCTTCATCTGTCTCTCCAAGTTCCTGCAGCTCAATATACTTCTCCACAAACCTGGAATTCCAAGAATCACATCTTAGCTCTGTATCTTTAGAGTTGCCAGGTAATGCTACTACACCGTTACCAGCATTTCCTTAACGGATCTTCCTACATTATTGTCGTTGTGTGCCGTCAAGTTGATTCCGATTCATAGATATCTTTCTCCTCCAGTGGACTGTAACAAAACTCCTCAAACTGATTTTTTTTTTTTTTAAAGTAGTAACCGAGGGCTTGTAAAATCACTTACCGTTGACAGGTAGATTGGAAGTTTGGATTGAACAGGTCGAAAGGTTTTTGACCAGATCCATAGGCTGAATAAAATTTCCTAGAAAACACAAGCACCACAATATAAACCTCCACTTACAGGTCACGGCCAAGAACTGCACAAAGGGAACCACTGTGTGGCCCTGAGGAGTTAAGTACAGCACGCCCTACATATCCTAAGCCTGAGAGCTTTTCTTTTAGTAAAGAATGCACACGCACGGTAAACACATCAAATGGTACCAAACAGTGTCCATCTCTCCCTGCTCTGTACCCCAACCCCCCAGTTTCCCTCTCAAAAAGCAACCACTAACCAGTTTCTGTGTATCCGTCCAGCAACAGTCTAGGAATATACAAGCATGTATCATCTCTGTCCGTAGCCACATTTTTTAACCCAAAAGACAGTATTCTATACTGTTCCACATTTTGTCTTTTTAATATTTCTTAAGAGATCATTTGAAATCCGTACAAAGAGACTGTTTCCAGTCCACTGCTACTCTAGACAGTGCTGCAACAAATATCCTTGTCTACGCTTTTCGTGGAGCCCTGGTGGCACGGTGGTTAAGAGCTCGGCTGCTAATCCAAACTTCGGCAGTTCAAGTCCACCAGGCACTCCTTGGAAACTCTATGGGGCAGTTCTACTCTGTCCTATAGGGTCACTATGAGTCAGAATCGACTCAATGGCAATAGGTATGCTTTCTAGTGCAACTATGCAAGTAAGTCTGTGGAATACATTTCTAAAAGTGGTTTTATTGGATCAAAAGGTATGTGCACTTGTAACCTGCCTTTCCAAATTGCCAAACTGCTTTCCAAAGCAGGCGTACCAATTACACTCCCATCAGTACTATACTAGTGCCTATTTTCCCATAATCTCACCAACATTGTATTTTCCAACATTTTTTGATCTTTGCCAATTTGACAGATGAAAAATAACTCATTATAGTTTTAATGTGTATTGTCATTATGAAAGAGGATGAACATCTTTTCATGTTTAGAAACAAAATGAATTTCCTTTTCTGTGAACTATCTGAATGCTCATGTTTTTCATCCATTTTTCAATTTGGTTACCTTTTTCCTATTGATTTACAAGCAAATTTTACAGCAGTATAAATCGGAAATTGGTCCTTTATCATACATGTTGAAAAAAATTTTTTCCCTATTTGTTGGCTGTCTTTTAATTTTGCTTATGGTATTTTTTCATACAGAAAATTTGAATCTTTTCTTTTATGGCTTCTAGGTTTTATGTCATGCTTAGAAAGGCCTTTATCTCTCAGATTGTTTTTCAAATTCTCCCATGTTTTCTTCTAGTACTTTTAAGATTTCATGAGTTACACTTAGGTCTTGATCTATCTCTAATTTATTTTGGTAAAAGTTCTTAGAAATTTATTTTGGTAAAAGTCCTTAAAAATATCAAAAACACCCCCCAAAAAAGGTTCAAAGAACTTCATAAATACAAGGTGTTATCATTTTGGCATTAATAGCACCAATACGGAGACCTGGTGGTGCAGTGGTTAAGTGCTCAGCTGCTAACCAAAAGGTAGACATTTGAACCCACCAGCCACTCCATGGGGGAAAGATGTGACAGTCTGCTTCCGTACAGATTACAGCCTTGGAAATCCTACAGGGCAGTTCTACCCTAGCCCATAGGGTTACTATGAGTCAGAATCAGCTCAACAGCTGTGGTAATAGTACCAATAGTAATAATGAACCAGAAAGAAGCAGCAGTAAAATATCTCATTCTTCAATGACCTGTCACCTAGTTCCACTGTCATCCACATAGTAGAAGCACAAATGATTTTAACGTGTAAGTGAACCTCAAAAGCATATTGACCAAGAGCATGCAGAGGACCTGGGCAAAAAAGTGGTGAAAAAGTATTTAATGCCCCAAAGTAAAATTTCCAAGTGTAGCAAAAAGCCATGCATTGCTTAACGTCCACCATATTACTGTGAGAAAGTGGAAGTGGTTCTTATCAAGGGACAAGGAGGGCCTGGAGTTCTGCCTGCTGCTGTCCAGGCCCAGGTTGGTGGCTACATCCAGAGGGGGAACAAGGGTGCGTGCTGAGCTGGCAAAGCCCCAGGACTGGACCTTTAGACAAGGACCCGGGGCACTCAGGAAAGCATTAGACCCTTGGAGGCCCAAACAGCCCTGCAGGTCCAGCTCACTGAAGATGAGGTCTAGGAACATGGGGCAAGCTCAGTATAGTTCCCCAAGTATGAGCTGGTCCGAGGCACAAAAGTAGTGGCTCCCTCCTGGCTATGTCCAATTATGTCTGCTGGGTCCCATTTTCCAATTGGGTATTTGAACTTATGGGACCACGGATGTAAATGCAGTAGGATGCTGCCTAAACAGACATTATGTGGTACATGACTGTACTTGCCTTCTCTTACCCCAAAGGACGGTTGTGATGAAAAAAGATCCCTCAAATAAAAGGTGTCTGGACCTTAGTGGAGAATATGACTTTTTAAAATTCATTTTCTTGCATCAAGGAATAGCGGCAAGTATAAGGGATATGCATTAACTTCAAATAGGAACAATCTCTGGTCTTAATACTTAAAAGAAAAGGAACTGTACAAATTTCACATACTAACAAATAATTGGCATTAGTATTTGAGAGAAAGGGCTTTTCTAGTAAATTGTGAGTGAGTGATTTACCATTCACTTGGACCCCAGATACTTGGATCCACAGATACGTGAAAAGTGAGGCTAAATATGGCCACAGAAGTGTGGAAACCAATCCACTGTTCCAGAAGCTGTTTGAGGGGGCTTATAAAACTCTGGTGGCCATTCACCAAACAGTACCCATCCTGGCCCTCCATCCCTTCTCTCCCAGAAACTTTCTCTCATTTCTCCCTCTACTAGTCTCATGGTTCATCCGTTTACTAATTTCTTAATTCAAGAGACAATTAGCAGCTTTCATGCTACACACTGAGGTTACAAGGATGAATATGATAGTGCCTGATCTATGGGAGTGCTCCTAACAAAAATAATGGTTAATATTTACTGAAGACTTACTTTGTGCCAGGCACTGGAAACCTTTAGAGCCCATGAAATAAGTATCACTGTTGTAATTTACTGTGTGGAAACTGAAACTTACAGGGGTAAACTGCCCAATATCACACAGCTGGTAAGTAGCAGAACCTGACTTCAAACTATTACGCATGATTTGTACTTTCTCCTTTATTTCTAAATTTTCTACAATTATCATGTATAATTTTTACAATAAAAGAGAATATATATGCTAAATAACATACGCTAAAGAAACTAAAAAAAAGTGAGTACTTCCCCTCATATTCCTAGCGATAATTTTTAAATCCCTCGGACCTGTAAGCATGCTGTCTCCAGGTCCCATCCAATGGCTCCACAGAACATGTTCCTATCTCCAGTCCTGGAGAAGCAGTCTACATGGATCACGCATGAGCCTGGAGTCAGAGATGTGACCCCCGGGTCAGCCAACCTCCTGCACAACCGCTGGAGGTTTGTCAATCTCCCTGAGCCTCAGAGCCCCCTGGAGACAAAGCTACCTAGCCTGCAGGGTTAGCCTAAAGGGGATAATATTTGTAAAGGGCTTAGCACAGTGCCAGGCACAAAGCAGATGCTTAAAAACCGGCAACTATAATCGCAAGGACCTCTGTCAGTTGCAGGGCTACAGAATCCTCTTCACAGAACTTCTGTTTCTCTCATCATGGGGCTGAGCTACATGTTAAAACCTTCTCCACCAGGCAGGCCCTGACTCAACTCCTTATTTAGGTTACCAGAGTGCTAACTAAACCTTTCCTTCTGAAGCTCAGCTGCTTCCAGTCCACCCCGTGGGCTGTGTAAACTCACACTCTAATCCGGTCCTCGTGGTAGAAGATGTCCTGGATTTCAGCTTTGGCTTTGCCATACCGCAAACGGGCCCTCTGGAAGACCGGCTCCCTCAGCGGGGGAAAGGCCTTATATATGTCAAGCCAGAGAGGCTTTTCCTTCAACACCCCAGCCCGAATAAGGCCCCGAGTCCTCAAGGAAGGAAAAAGAACGACGGTCAGTCAGTTACAACACCAAAAGCTCAAAATCAGTCTAGCACAGCCTGAAACATCAGAGTGATCACCGAGTCCACAGCGGGGAGGAGAGCGGAGCAGGTGTGTTCCCCACCTACAGGGAAGGCATTTCCATATACTAAGCCAACCTAACAATGCTCCTGGTTAAGTCTTCCCATCTCCTCCTCATATGCGTCCCACCCCAACCCTGCCCTCCCATTCCGTCACGGAAAAAGCAAGGTCGGTCCAGCCAGGTCCATCAGCCTCCTCCTCCCTTCTTCCTGGAAGCCTCCACTCGGGGAAGGCGTGCAATGGTTAACGTGACTAATAAAAAATTCAAGGAGGAACGTCGTCAAGCACAATCATCCAGAGCTGGAAAGAGCACGAGAGAGGGCCTCACCTGGTTCACACACTCACACCCTGGAGAACGCCTCACTGTGCTCAGACCCACCCAAGAAAGAGCGTGACCCGCTGAGGACCCCCGGCTCGAGCACTCACCGCGAGAAGACGCTCCCCACGGTTTCCACGCGGCTCACTGCCATGACCTGCACACCTCGGACTGAACGCTACTAGCTGCTACCGGAACCGGAAGCGACAAGTAAAAGGGGCATAAGTTGCTGGCCGAGCCGGGGATCGCTTTGCTTACACTACAGCCCCTCGCAGAGCGCGGAGCCAGGCAGAAGCAAAAGATGGGTCGAACTGGCGCGCGCCTCTTGCTACTTGCCAGGTTCAGGTTAGGAGCAATCGATAGCCGAACCGAAAGAGAGGGAGCGAGCCAAAACACGGCAGGAGTAATAGAAGACCGATCTCGCGGGAGGGGTTAGTATGGTGGCTGCTTCACCCTTTCTAGCCTTAATGAACCAGCTCCTCTCGAAAAGCCGGGACGGTGCGAGGGAAAGATAATGGGGAGAGCGGGGGTGCAACGCAGCCCACGGGCCTGAGGGAGCCAAACAGGCTATGAAATTATGGCAGAGATTTGAGGGCACCACCTCCAGGCCTAGGCTGAGCCAGATCTTGGTCAGAGTCACAGACTACATAGAAGGAAACCGAGGCCCAGGGAGGGGCGGTCACTTGCCCGGGATCACTGTAGACTCCAGGCTTCCTCCCTTCTCCTCCTGCCGTTTAGCGCTCCCCTATTAAACCATTTAGCCCTGGGGATGCTGCTAACAACCGGGGTTCTCTCAGCGGGAAGTGTCGCTGGCTATCTTCTCCTTGGGGCTTGAAACGGGAACGTATCCGGAACAATTCACGAGAAGGAAACTCAGAAGTCTGCGGAAAGTAACCTCTTGATAATTGCTAAAATGTGAGCTGTGCAATCACCTTTGACGCAGTAATTGTACTTCGGGTAAAACACCCCAAAGAAAGGAGCCCAGGTGACGCAGTGGTTAAAGCGCTGGGCTGCGAACCGAAAGGTCAGCGGTTCCAACCCACCAGCCGCTCTGAAGAAGAAAGATGTGGCAGTCTGCTTCTGTAAAGATTACAGCCTTGGAAACCCTAAGTGGCAGTTCTACGCTCTTATAGGGTCGCTATGAGTCGGAATCGACTAGAGGGCAGTAGGATGGGAATGAATGAGGATATTTGTGCAAGGATCTTCCTTGCAGCATTGTTTGTAGTGACGGAAAAAAAAATGTCTTTAATGGGAAATAGCATGAAAATTATAGTTCGTATATTACCTGGAATCCTATGCAGCTATTAAAGGACTTACCGTTAAATGAAAAAGGCTACGGAGAAGCACCTTTAGTGGGATCTGGATCTGTTTAAAGAAAAAAAGAAAAAACTTCATGTATTTATGTTTGTATGAAGGTAGAAAACAGTGCAGAAGGACCCAAGGCTGTGAACATTGGTTATCTGAGAGTGAAACTGCAGAAGGGCAAAGGAGAAGAGATTTTTTTCCCCTTTTATATAGCCTTATGTAAAGAGCTTGAATTCATATTTGAACTTTTTAATCCAGTGAAATGTTTTAATCACGGAAGAAAGAGCCCCAAACCATCCCAGACTCCTCCCACTCTACCAGAGGCTGAGCCAGGGAAGGAAGGGACTGTTTGAAGAGCACTTACTGTTTGTTTGCTTTGTCTTACTGAATCCACACCCCTACCGGCTATTATTATCCTCAGTACAGGTGAGAAAGCAAGGTCACGGGGGTTAAGTAACTCTCTGATTAGTAACTGATAGAGGTGGTCTTCAAGCCCAGCCTGGGCCTTTTTAGGATGCCACAATGCCTCCTAGGTTGTGCCTAAAGCTAAAGATAGGTGGCTGAAGGGGGTTAGAAAACTTGCCTCATGGGCAGGGGATTGTGTGAAATGAGGCCCAGGGCTACAATGAGAGGTGGGTTTCACTGCTGTCTCAGGGCTCTCTGGAACAGAGAAGAGAGAGCACAGCTCTGGCTCGTGGGCCAAGTATGGAGACTCCAGTCTCCCAGTCTTGGGGAGGCCTAGAAGACTTTGCCCTCAGGAAAGTAAACACACTCTCAGCTAAATATACTGTTCCCAGGCCTCACCACAAGTTTCTAATTCTGTCCAAACCAGCCCTATCTGCCAGCCCAGACTACAGACACACTTCCTTTCTCCCACCCCAGCCTGGCCCAGTAGGCTACCACAGTTACTGCTGCAAAAGAACCAGAAGGACTTATTCCAAGTTAAAGCCCAAGCCCTCAATGAGGGAGGAATTGCAAGGCAGGAATTTTCTCTCTAGATAATCTCAGGCAAGTCCCTTCCTCTTCTGAGCCTTTGAAGTTTCCCCTTCCAGCCATCCCATCCAAGGCTTCAGTGAGCGGAGAGAGCCAAGTGGGGGGCCCATGGGGACTGTGGGAGCATGATCTGGTTGAGAACACTCTGAGCCTGCAACAGGAAGTGCACACCCAGGAGGCATTAGTTTTTAACCCCGGAGGAAGCTGTTGGGCAGCTGGGGGCAGCAGAATGGCCATTAGAGACTTTCTTCTTCACGAGAAGGGATCGAAGCCTCTCATGGCTGCAAGAGGCTGGGCACTCATGCCATCACTGCTCCCGGGAACCTGGCTTATTGCATTCAATTGTTCAGCTACTTGATGCAGTAGGCAATGTCCTCCCAACCTTACAGGTAAGGAATGGAGCTTGTAGAGTCTCCAAGGAGCCATGTTCCTTCCATCACACTGCTCCACCCCGTCTTAGTCCCACTGCATCATGTTGTAGATGTGCTCACTAACAGTGACGCCTTGGGCAAGTTACATAACTTCTCACACGCCGCAGTTTCCCCATTTGTTAAAATGTGAATGGCAGTGTCAACTACGTGGCTTGTTGTAAGAGTAAAAGTGATTGTTTCTGTAAAGCACTAACCGCAGTGCCTGGTCCATAGCTAGTGCTTTGTGTCCGACAGCTCTGAAGAGGCTGCCGTGGCATCACCACAAGCCCATGTCCTATGACCCCAATTGCTATCTGGGACTGCAGCATTTTGATGCTATTTCATAGATTGCCTTATTTTCTTATGAAATGATCCATTCATTCCACAAGCATTTATTAAGCACTTACCTGAGCTTGTGCTGGGCCCTGGAGAAGATGACCCTTCCATGGGGGAGACAGTGAGAAATACAGCTTTAGCTCTCAGTGGGATGATGCTAGTGTTGAATAGCTTCCAGTTGTCCATCCAGATCCACACCCCCCTCTGCCTTTCTTCACTCTGCCTGTGCCCAGGAGGCTGACCTCTATGGGCTGAACCCTCTGGTCCCCTTGCCCTCAGTTTCCAGTTGGGTTCCAGTTGGTACCACCAATGGGAGGCATTGGCAGGAAACTGGAAGGAAGGCGGAGAGGATGACTGGTATTTATTGCCCTGGCTCCCTCCCTGCACAGTCCAGGAACGTAAAGACACAGGTACTGTCCAGTGGCCTCTCCGTATAGCCCTCTCTCACCAGGTTCCAGTCACTGTTCCCTCCCTTGTCCCTTCAGGTCTAGACACAGTTAGCAAACTGTTCCCCTCTGTTACTAGCCATGAGGTCTAGGCCACCCCTGTGCTTCCCTGCACTCTGCTACATCTTTATAAATAGTGCTTTTATGTAAAGAGTGCATGGGAGTTTGTCAGACAGCAGAGGAAGGACATCCCCTATAATGGATTTGGTAAGTGAAGGCCCCCAGCATATTGGTGAAGTCCTTAATGCTGCCACTTACTTGTGGCAGAGAGCCAGGGTCAGGGAGCAATTTGCTTGTTGCTTAAAAAATGGAGGAAAGCAAATATATATATATATTTATATTTTATATATTTGCTTTGGATTGGAGGAAGAGGCATTAAAAATCTGCGTTACGTAGATGACACAACCTTGCTTTTTGAAAGTGAAGAGGACTTGAAGCACTTACTGATGAAGATCAAAGACTACAGCCTTCAGTATGGATTATACATCAACATAAAGAAAACAAAAGTCCTCACAATTGGACCAATAAGCAACATCATGATAAATGGAGAAAAGATTGAAGTTGTCAAGGATTTCATTTTACTTGGATCCACAATGAATGCCCATGGAAGCAGCAGTCAAGAAATCAGATGACTCATTGCTTGGGCAAATCTGCAAAAGAACTCTTTCAAGTGTTAAAAAGCAAAAATGTCACTGTAAGGACTAAGGTGCACCTGACCCAAGCCAAGGTGTTTTCAGTTGCCTCATATGCATGCGAAAGCTGGACAATGAATAAGGAAGATTAAAGAAGAATTGGCACCTTTGAGTTAAGGTGTTGGCAAAGTGTTGAATATACCATAGACTGCCAAAAGAAGGAACAAATCTGTCTTGGAGGAAGTACGGCCAAAATGCTCCTTAAAAGCAAAGATGGCAAGACTTTGTCTCACATACTTTGGACTTATTATCAGGAGGGACCAGGCCCTGGAGAAGGACATCATGCTTGGTAAAGTAGAGGGTCAGCAAAAAAGAGGAAGATCCTCAACAAGGTGGATTGACACAGTGGCTGCAACAGTGGGCTCAAGCATAATAACAATCATGACCAGGAGGTCTTTTGTTCTGTTGTACATAGGGTCCCTATGAGTCAGAAATGACTCAACGGCACTTAACAATAATAACATCATATTAGTTTTTCTTTCTTATATATTATGATTGTATATTAAGAAAACAAAACAAAAAACTCATTGCCATTGACTTAAGGGGACTTCTAAGTCAATTGGCAAAATAAATTCTATTATGAAAACATTCTGCATCACACTTTGAAGTGTGGCGTCAGGGGTCTTAAATGCTAACAAGCAGCCATCTAAGATGCATCCATTGGCCTCAACCCACGTGGATCAAAGGAGAATGAAGAACACCAAGGTCACATGATAACTATGAGCCCAAGAGACAGAAAGGGCCACATGAACTAGAGACTTACATCATCCTGAGACCAGAAGAACTAGGTGGTGCCTGGCCACAACTGCCCTGACAGGGAGCACAACAGAGAACGCCTGAGGGAGCAGGAGAACAGTGGGATGCAGACCCCAAATTCTCATAAAAAGACCAGACTTAATGGTCTGGCTGAGACTAGAAGAATCCCGGTGGTCAAGGTCCCCAAACCTTCTGTTGGCCCAGGATAGGAACCATTCCCAAGGACAACTCATCAGACATGGAACGGACTGGACAATGGGTTGGAGAGAGATGCCGATGAAGAGGGAGCTACTTGTATCAGGTGGACACTTGAGACTGTGTTGGCATCTCCAGTCTGGAGGGGAGATAGGAGGGTAGAGAGGGTTAAAAACTGGCAAAACGGACATGAAAGGAGAGACTGGAAGGAGGGAGCGGGCTGACTCATTAGGGGGAGAGTAAATGGGAGTATGTAGTAAGGTGTATGTAAGTTTATATGTGAGAGACTGACTTGATTTGTAAACTTTCACTTAAAGCACAATAAAAATTATTAAAAAAAAAAAAAAAACTCATTGCCATTGAGTCGCTTCTGACTCATAGTGACCATATAGGACAGAGTAGAACTGCACCATAGGGTTTCCAAGGAGCGGCTGGTGGATTCCAACTGTCAACCTCTTGGTTAGTAGCTGAGCTCTTAACCGCTGTGCCGCCAGGGCTCTGTGATTTTATATATATAATTTAAACAGTACAAGCATTGTGGGCCTGCTGCTTGTGAGGACAAGGAGGTTGAAGGGCATGGAGAGAGAAGATGAGAAACCAGGAGGCAGAAGTGCCTTCTCTCACCTCCATGCTGCTGCTCTTGCTGCTGCCCACCCCCCACCCCCCCACCTAGAGGGCCCACACCATCTCTTCCTTTCAAAGGTCAGTTCTGAAGGCATGGGCAGGGGTGCAGCACACACTCAGCCAGACCAGGTGAGAGCCCCCGGGATGTTCTCCCTTCCTCCCTCCCAAAGCTTATCTCTTTCCCAAGTGGTGGCATCCTCAAACCTCTGTTTACTTGTCTGAGAATGTCTAACTGGGCTTCTTTGAGAGCAGAAACCTGGGCTCTGATCCCTGCCTCTCCACACCAGCCTGTGCTTGGCCCAGAGCTAGCTCTTAAAAAGAGTTTTCTAGTGAACAGCATGGATGAAGAAAACCAAGTTAGGACAAAGAAGGCTGAATTGACCTCAGCCCCTGCTCATCACCTGCCCACATCCCACCCTCCCTCCTAGGCCCAGCTTTGAGGCCTTCCCTGGGTACATGGATAGGAAGGAAGCTGTAGTTGAATGGAAACAACCCCCCAGCCCACTGTTCACTGGGCATCCCGGGCATTTCCAGCCCTGGCTGCTGTTCCTCTGATGGATGGATTCCTTCTATAATCCTCTGATGGATGGATTCCTTCTATAATCCTCTGAAGGACTGGCTGAAGTGCTCAGCTGCTAACTGAAAGGTCAGTGGTTCATAACCCACCGGCCACTCCATGAGAGAAAGATGTGGCAGTCTCATTCCGTAAAAGATATATAGCCTTGGAACCCTATGGGGCAGTTCTATTCTGTCCTATAGGGTCGCTATGAGTTGCAGTCAACTCAACAGCCATGGGTGTGGTTTTTATAATCCTCTGGTCCTCACCTTTGTCATCTATAAAATGGGGATAATTACAGTACTCACTGTATATCCTTATTGTAAGGAGGCAGTGGGTTAAGACCTGCCAAGTGCTTAAGAGACCGCCTGGGATAGTAACTGCTAAATAAATAGGAGTGATGCTGGTCATGGTTTCTGACTCCTCCTCAGTGAAGAGCATTCATGTCCCAAGAATCACCCCTTATAATGTACAAAGTGTTTTCATGTGGTTGCTCATTAGCTTCTTAAAAAAACATCTGCTCTGTCTGGTGAGCCAGGTGTTGTTGGTTGTTGGGGAGACAGAAAGGAATAACAGTGGCCTTGCCCCCAATCCAGGAACCCTGGTAGCACAGTGGTTAAGCACCCAGTTGCTAAGGAAATGTCAGCTGTTCCAACCCATCAGCCGCTCCATGGGAGGAAGATGTGGCAGCCTGCTTCCCTAAAGATTTACAGCCTTGGCAACCCTATGTGGCTGTTCTGCTCTGTCCTATAGTGTTGCTGTGAGTCAGAATTGACTCAATGGCAATGGGGTTTTTTGGTGGTGGTGGTGTTTGGTTTGCCCCTAATCCAGTTCAGGCAGAGGAGAGAGAAACACACTACTCCCACACCCTCCGGGAGATCTGTTTCCTTTTGTAGTTAAGGAAATGGGAGTGAGCCGGGCCCGGAGCACCAGTGAACTGAGTCCTCTCCCATGCTCTCACCCCAACCTGGCAACAACCTGGCCTTGTATTACTGGAATCCCTCTGTAGGTCTCTGCAGCTGAGAGGATAAGACCTCTGGAAAGCAGACATTTCAGGGCTAGTATGGACCCTTCTCTTCCTTTGGAAGTCAGAGGAACTCAGTCTTTGATGTGCACATGAACCTCCTGGGGATTCTGACTCAATAGGTCTGGGGTGGGGCCTGAAACTCTGCATTTCTAGAAAGCTTCCAGGTGATGCCATTGTACCAGTCTGCACAGAGGGTAACCCTCTCATCTGAGTTTGCCCAGGATCTTCCCAGTTCTAGCACTGAAACATTCATAGCCTAGGAAACCACTCAGTCCCGGATAAACCAGGACGGTCATCCTACCCACAGACCATACTTTGTTGTTTTTTTAAAAAAGCTTATTTATCTATTTATTGTGCTTTAGGTCAAAGTTTACGGCTCAAGTTAGTTTCTCATACAAAAATTTATACACAGATTATTATGTGACCCTAGATGCTATCCCTGTAATGTGACCACCCATTCCTCCTTTTCACCCCCGATTTCCCATGTCCATTCAACCAGCTCCTGTCCCTTTCTGCCTTTTCATCTCACCTCTGAACAGAAGCTCCCCATTTAGTCTTGTGTATCTGCTTGAACTAAGAAGCACACTCTTCACGAGTATCATTTTATCTCTTACAGTTCAGTCTAATCTTTGAAGAGTTGGCTTCAGGAGTGGTTTTAGTTCTGGGTTAACAGAGTCCAGGGGCCATGTCTTTTGGGGTCCGTCCAGCCTCAGTCAGACCATTAAGTCTGGTCTTTTTACTAGAATTTGAGTTCAACACCCCACTTTTCTCCCGCTCCACCAGGGGCTCTCTGTTGTATTCCCTGTCAGGGTGCCACAGACCACACTTTGGATAGCAAGGTCAGAGCAAGGCAGACTTGTGCTGAGTTTGTACTGAGCTCCACAACTTGTCACTCCAGAGTCCCTGGAATAATTCTCTGACCTGATAAAGTACTGTGACTCTTTACTCTCAGGAAGGAAACCCTGGTGGTGTAGTGGTTAAGTGCTACAGCTGCTAACTAAAAGGGCAGCAGTTCGAATCCACCAGGTGCTCCTTGGAAACTCTATGGGGCAGTTCTACTCTGTCCTTTAGGGTTGCTGTGAATTGGAATTGACTTGATGGCAATTGGGTTGCCCTCAGGAAATGAGACTCAACCCCAGGCCTCTGCTTTCCAGGCAGGGTAGATGCTGGTTTCATGGGGTCTGAAGTTTGTATAAACTTAGTGACCCTTTAAGAAAAAAGGATACAAATCTTTTTTTTTTTTTTTTTTGCAAATTTTACAAAATATTTGACCAGGTGCAGGTCTCTGTGGCCTAAGGCGCCCAGGTGCTCACAGCCTCCTTCTGGGAAACGGAGTTTGGCCTCTTAGCAGCAAGCGACCGCCACTTCTGCAAGATGGCCACCAGGTGGCAGTAGATTCACACAGCCCCCCTCAGACCTCCATCCCCAGAAATTTCCCAACTCGTCCTCCAGCTGGCTCTGCTGGCTAATCCAACAAATGAATCTGTGCTTCGATAATGGGTAAAATGAGTTCATGTGCTTCTCTCTGGGCAGCATATTTGCCTTTTAATGGGAATGCTAAGAGATTGTTTTTAAATCCAGATAAAGAATGCTAATAGGGAGTTGTAGGCATAGTGTTGGACCACAGGTCACTTTAGGGCTGTTTTGGAGCAGGTGGACCTTTCTGTGCTCCACAGATTGCACCTAATCAGGGGTCCTAGGTCTTTCCACTTGCCCCTTTTCCAATATATAGCTTAGTGGTTAGGTCCTGGCTCTGATGCTCAGCTGCCTGGGTTCAAATCCAGGTATATAGTACCACTTAATGAGGGTGTTGGAAACCCTGGTGG
Source organism: Elephas maximus indicus (assembly GCF_024166365.1). Lineage (NCBI taxonomy): Eukaryota > Metazoa > Chordata > Mammalia > Proboscidea > Elephantidae > Elephas > Elephas maximus. Next base: position 36,188,211 of record NC_064837.1, on the reverse strand, counting down.
TGTAATGGTTAAGTGCTACGGCTGCTAACCAAAGGGTCGGCAGTTTGAAACCGCCAGGCACTCCTTGGAAACTCTATGGGGCAGTTCTACTCTGTCTTATAGGGTCGCTCTGAGTCGGAATCGACTCTACGGCACTGGATTTTTTTTTTAATGAGGGTGATGTTGAGTAAGGACTTTAACATCTCTGTGCCTCAGTTTGCTGATCTGTGAAATGGGAGCACTAGTACGGCTTTTATATCATTTTTGTGAGGATCATGTAAAATAATGTTGCTATGATGCTGAACAGGTCTCGAGGGAGCTTCCAGACTAAAACAGACTAGGAAGAAAGGCCTGGTGATCTATGTCCAAAAATCAGCCAATGAAAACCCTATGGATCACAATGGAACATTGTCCAGTCCACAATCAATCATGGGGATGGTGCAAGACTGGGCAGCGTTTCGTTCTGTGGTGCACAGGGTCACCCAGTCGGGGCCAACTCAATGGCAGCTCATAACGCCACCACCACACTGGTAAACACTCAGTAAAGAGCTGCCATCATCCTCAGCATCCCACACTTTGCTTTCTCCCTTCCTTAGGCCAAATTCTCCTCCTGTCCATCCTTCCTGCCCTGCTTCCCACCCCCAACTCTGGGTCTGATAAGAGAACAGAGGGAAGGTTGAAGCCTCAGCATGAAAATAACCAGCCCAGTTCTTCAGGGCACAGCATTTTCCCGGTCCATGATCACCTTTCAAATTGGGGCTGAGCTGAGCATACAGAGGGTGAGGGGCACTGGCTGGACCAGCACTTTTGTAGAAGATAAATCCACAAATGTCACCATGTGGAGCCAGGAGCCCAACATTTGCAGATGAGCGGGAAGTGTGAAGGTAGGTAACCACCCCAGGGTGGCCATCAGATCCAGCCTGTCACTCTCCCGGGTCCTAGACACACTGTTTCACCGGGGATCAGGGGCTCATCATCAAGCAGGGCCTTTATCTTCAGCACTCCTATTGGTCTGAGTCATCTTTTCTTTCTTCTCTCAATCTTTGTGGTTACAACCACCTCAATCTCGTCTATACTAATGAGCAAAAGGCTGTATGGGTCTCAAACTACATCCATGTTAAAATCACCTGGGATGTATCTAAAATCTGATTCCCAGGCCAAGTCCCAAACCAATTATATCAATCTCTGTGAGTGGGACCCAAGCATCAGAAATGAATTCAGTGTGCAGCAGTTGGAGAACCAATGTGCTGAGCAGTGTTTGTCAGAGTTGGTGTATAGAAGTCATGTGGGGAGCTTGTATAAACTCACATTTTGACTCAGTGGACCTGGAGTAGAGCCTACAATTCTGTGTTCTAGCAAGCTCCCAGAGGATACCGATGGTCTTGGTCCACGGACCAAACTTTGAAGTAGCAAGGGCGCAGAGCTGTGGTTTTCAAACTTAAGCGTGTATCGGAGTCACCTGGAGGGTTTGTTAAATATATGTCCCAGTATCAGACTTAGTAGGTGTGGCATGAGGCCCGGTAATGAGTGTTTCTAATACGCTCCCAGGTGACGCCAGTGCTCTGGTGTATCTGGTACACTTTGAACAGCAAAGGGTGCAGAGGATGGAACACAGGTTTTGGTTCCATCCTAGGCAACCCTAGGCCAACCTTCTGGCTTCACACCTTGCTAACTCTGTGATCTTGAGCAAGTTATGTTAACTTCTTTGAATCATCACTTCATCATTTATAAAGTAGCCATTATTGGCAAAATTAATTGAGCTAATATGAAACACCTAACACTGCCTAGTGCCCTGGTCCCCAAACAAATTTGATTACAAATTTGAAATACGTGGGGGAGCTTTAGGAAATACTGATGCCAGGGCCTCACCCCATAAAAAAATTAGTGTCGATTAATTGGCCTGTGGTGTACTGATTATCAGATTTTTTTTTTTTTTTTTAAAGCTACTTAGGTAATTTTACTGGCTTAGTACATACCACGGCTTTCAAATTTTCCTGTGCATCAGAATTACAGGCTGGGGGCCTCACCCCTAGGGTTTCTAATTCAGTAGGTCTGGGGTGGAGTTCTGAATTTGCATTTCAAACAGGTTCCCAGGTGGTGCTGGTGCTGTGCTCTGGGAATTACACTGGCCCATTGTTGTTTGGAGACCTTGGTGGTGTAGTGGTTTAGTGCTACAGCTGCTAACCAAAAGGTCAGCATTTCGCAACCCACCACGGGCTCTTCGAAAACTCTATGGGCCTGGTCTCCTCTGTCCGATAGGGTCCTCATGAGTTAGACTCATGAGCAATGGGTTTTTGTTTTGTTTTGTTTTTGTTGGGTATTGTGGAGTCGATTCTGAACTCATTGGGATTCCATGTGAGAGGAGAACCGCCCCACAGGGTTTCTTTGGCTGTAGTTTTTACAGAAGCAGATCGCCAGGTCTTTCTTCCATGGAGCTGTTGGATGGGTTCAGACTGCCAACCTTTCAGGTTAAGAGCCGAGCACTTAAGCGTTGTGCCACAGTGGCGCATAGCTATCAGTATTAATGCGCAGAGTCTGGTCGGGGTGAGTTTGTCCTTTGGCCAGCTCCAGACAGCACACCTGGGGCATCGCAGGCTGGCCTTGCTATGCCACTGTACAAGTCTACCTGAATCTGGTTGGAGGTGGGGCCAGACCATGATGTGTGGGAATCCTCTCTGGAGGGAAAAAAAAAAAGCCAGAGGAACAAGAGTCATTTGCCTGGGAGGAGACAGACTGAGCTGAAAGAAGGCATTATGAGGGTGATGGGAGTCTCAGCCTGGATGACCCCAGCAAGAAGATGCGGTGTGTGGAAGCCACAGGAGGATTTTGGGCTCAACACAGGCAGAACTTTTTAACCTTGAGAACCACCATCTGGAAATGGGATCAACTGCCTCTCGTGGTAGTGAGCTCCCCGGCGTGGGAGGCAGCCCTGCTGCGCTGGGATATGGGGGAAGCTAGAGGTTTTGAACTGCAGGTTCTCTGCAGTCCCTTTGAAGTCTGAGATTGCGCAGCCTGGCGGGCCTCCGGGTCACACCGTTAACCCAGAAGCTTGCTATTTAGGGAGGTGACCTGTCTGCAGCTTTGGTAACAGTCTGGCCTTCCCAGTGGCGTTTCCCTTGCCTATCTGCGAGCGGATTACTTTCCCCGAGCAAACAGGAAGGCGACAGCGCCGAGCCAAGCCAGCGGGTCAGCAAGGTTGTGGTTCGGGCAGCAGGTGTCACGTCCTGAGTAATGTGGGTAGAAGGCTGCGTCCTTTGGGCCTTAGACGCGCTGTGGGTTAATTTAGGGGGCGGGTGAGGTGGGAGGCCCGTGGCTCCAAAGGCCAAACACTGCGGCGGCCGGGGAGGTGGGGTGGGGCGCAGAGGGAGTCCAGCCCACGTCGCCGGCCACATAAGAGCACCAAGAGAACACCAAGTCTTTATTACAGGAATTCCTATGAAACAGCTCCAAGAAAAAACCCACACATAAAAGGAGAGAAGAAAAACCCACACATAGGAGAGAAGAAAAACCCACACATAGGAGAGAAGAAACACACACACACAGAACGCGGCGACTGGGACTTCCCCGCCATGCGCCAGAGCGCAGAGCTCCTCCCGTACCCCCCGCCCCAGCTCCCCGCGAGTCAGAGCCTGTCTGGAGCTCGGGCTGGCGAGCCTCTCCTCGCTCCAGGGCACAAGCCGGCCGCGGAGCAGCGCAGGGCCCGGCCCGCGCGCTTTCAAACTTGGTCACGCTCCGCGGTGGCGTGTTCCGGACCCTCCCGAGTCTGCCGCGGAGCCCGAGACGGGGAAGCCCGTGGTCTGGAGTCGGGCCAGGGGCTTCACCCGGAACTAGGGCGGGCGGGATGCGGTACGCCCGCGGTCTCGCGTCTGCCGCCGACCTGGGACGCCCCCGGGCTTCCCGGCTCTCGGGCGAGGTCAGCGGGTCCCCATCTCGAGGTGGCAGGCGGGGAGGGGCCAGAGGCCGTAACAGCCTCCCCCCCATCGGCAGTGGTAGGTGCCGGGTAAGCGACCATAGAATCGGTGTTTTCCTCCTCCGTTCACGTTCTTGTTCAAGGGACACCCGGCAAGCCCCTCTGCCCTAGGCCTCCCAACCCAGGCCGGCAGCGGCTTGGCTTTGTCTTCAGACCTGCACTCACCCCGAGTGGGTCTCTCCAGAGCCCCCCGCTGCCGACCCTTAGGGTACAGCAGGTCTTGGGGCCAGCTGAGAGTCAGAACCTGTTGCATGACTCCAGGGTCCCACCGATCATTGGCTTTTGTCTTTTAACATGCTAAAGACTACCCGTGCCTAGCCGAAGTCCTCCAGCCCCGGGGCGCCACCCTGCCCATCCCTGCCGGATGAAAAAGAGGCAGCTGGGGCCGTGCCGGTCTCTAACAGTGGCAGTTGGATGGCCCAGGCAGAGCAGTCACCTCTCGGCGATTCGTCCCCCGACCCCCTACCCGTCACTCCTAGCGCTCGACTGCCCAGGGCTCTTCCTCACAGCGCTCCGTGCTGGGACTGTGCAGATGGCTCGGCAGCCCCCGGGAAAGGCTGGGGTTCAGAAGGCCACGGAAAGGAAGGGCACAAGGTGCCCAGAAGGGGGTTGGGGAGGGGTGGGGGGCCAGGGGGTACCCGCAGCCCTGTTGGGGAGACGTGAAAGGGAGGGAGACTGGGGCTCCATCTCCGGGTCAAAGAGCCTCTGGTAGGATCACCCTGCCCTTTCACACTCCAACCTTTGCCTGCTTTCTGGATTTTTTTAAAAGACAGAGGGTGGTTCCTGTATTTCCATTCCTTGCCCATAGAACAGCCTGGCTACAAAAGGGGCTGTGATTGGCTGCTACCTCTAGGGGGCCCCAGGTCCTTCCTCCAATCACAGCGGGGCGGCTCCGAAGTTCTACGCCCCTGGAAAGTGGTAGTGGCAGTGGTGGGCTGAACTGTGGCGGCAGAGTCACTGGGCCTCAAGACTCAATCAAGCACCATCTGTCCGGCTGCAGCTGGGCCCTTCAGCTGGAGGCTGGCTTTGCTCTCCGGCTGCTCCCACCGGGACAGATCATCTCCAGCGAGGATGCTGGCATCTGCGGAGGAAAGGGATATAAGTTTTTTTCAAAGGAGCCCAATGGTCTTTCCTGGTCACTGGTTCATGGAGAGATGGTCTTGGGCAAAAGCTACCAAAGACAGTAGCCCTCTGCCTTTTCCGGGGACTTTATGGCAGTCTTGGGACTCTGGCTGGGGTCATCCCACCCATCGAAGCTGCTGAAAATGTTCCACTTGTAGAGTAGCAGGGATTCTGGCAGAGATGAGGTGGGGGAATGGAATTCAGGTGGAAGCTGATGCATGACCAGGGCTTAGGGGTGGGAAATGCCTGGCCCACCCAATGACACAGCAGGAGCTCAGATGGCTTGACCAAGAGGACCTGGGGGGCAGAAAAGCAGATTGGGGCCAGAATTTGGGGGCCCCAAACACCAAACTGAGGGATTCAGAAGACTCTACTCAGGAAGCCCCACTGAAAGAGCAACAGAGAAATGGGACTAAAGTGGTGATTTGGTGATGGGATGAACAAAGGGTGGCAGTGAAGAGACCAGCAGCTCTTCACTAGACGATGAGTGTCTACCAGGATGGTAATGGAGGAATAAGGAGGAGATACGAGATGGGAAATTCAGGAGAGACTGGCTTTCAGGGAGTTAACTCCCAGGGCTGGAAAGATAATCACGAGGTGCAGCTTGGGGTGTGGAGCAGATCTGGGGGTGACTGAGATGGAGATGGAGATGCAGATTTGGGGGCCAACTGTACAGAAGTATTAGTGATGCTGTAAAGAGGGGCATGGTGCCCAAAGAGAGTGGGGAGTGAGAAGACTTGAAGGGGGTCGGGGCAGAACAGTGGAGACAGCTGGTTTTTAGAGGGTGGGAGAAGGCACAGGGAGAAATAACAGCAGAAAGAAAGGAGATCCAGTATACCCTGGTCACAGGAACCAAGGATGGGCAGTTTCAGGGAAGATGATGGCCATCACCAGAAGGATGCCAGGATAGGAGAAGACCCTGGCCCTGCCAGGTGGCCTTCCTGAGTCAATCCACGGGTGGTGGGAGGGCTGCCAGCCTGAAGTGGGTGAAGAGTTCGGTGTTCTAATTTTTTAAGTCAGGTGATAAAGGCAAACATTGAGGATTTGGAATCAAGGACCTTTTTTTTAAGATGAGGAGGAGGAGGATGTAGGCTTGAGGAAGGAGCCAGAAAGGGGGCAGCTGGAACACTCAGAAGAAAAAGAAATGATGAACCAGGTCCCAATAGAGGGGTGGCTTTAGACAGGACACATCTTCCCTAGGGACCTGTGGCAGCAACATTGAGTGGGAGTGGAAGCATTTCCCCTGGCATTCCGGGGCAGTGGGAAGTGGGGTGCAGCTCCGTGGGCAAGCAAGGCCTGAGGAGAATGAAGAGGTCTGGAAGCGCCCGGTGAGGGCTGTAGTGAGGGAGTAGACTAGAAGTGACATGAGGGCAAGAGGCACTTGTATGTACTTGTTCCCTTTGTGCCCTAGTTTATCTCACCTCCACTGCAAATCTCCTGGGGGCAGCAGCAGGCATTTCTCTATAGTCTGAAACACAGCCATCCCTGCTACACCATCAGCTCCAGAAAGTCTCATGGATTCTGACTCCTGGGGTGGGGACAGTGCTGGAGAAGGGCAGACAGGAAGCTTCCTGACTGCGGTAGGGGGAGGGCTGGAAGAGTCCTAGGGGAGGCCTTGGCATTCCCCATTTCTCTCCCAGAGGGATGCACAGGGAGGGGATGAAAAGCAGCCTGCCTGGGACCTGGGGCTCCAGCCAGATACAGCCCCTGGGGAGGGGCCGTGTCCTCATCCGGCTGTGGCCGGTTCCAGGCCATCCAACCCAAGCTGGGAACCAGAGAGGTGTGTGTGTGTGCGTGCATGTGAGCGTGCATGTATGTGTGCGTACATGACTGCGTTGAGGCCACCTCAGGTTTTCTTAAATCATCCTCTTGGTGCTATGTGTCCTGGACTGCCTTCTCAACTGGGCTGTAAACTATTCAAGGTCAAGAACACTGCTCCAGAATGCATCTGGCATAAGCAGGTGTGTGATTATCTTTTGTCAAAAGAATACATTAAAAAAGAAGAAATGCAAGGACTAATTCCCATGCAGAAGCCCATGTCCCCTGTGACCACAACTTCAAGGAGAGACCCAGGACCTGCGCTGCCCAGCTGCCTGAGCCCCAACTCCTGGACCCCTGGGAAGACACCTGAGTGTGGGTGGGGCAGTCCCTGGGCAGCAGGGTGTCAGAGCTCACCTCTTACTGTCCTTCTCTTAGGGCTTCCTCCACCTTGGGCACCTCCTGCTGCCTTCCCCGGAAGTCTTCATCTGAAAAACGGAGGGAAGCTGCCTCAACCTCTGCCCTGCAGGGCCTGGCTCAGGCATGTCCCCCAGACCAAGCAGGAGTGCTGGCCCAACTTCCTACCCCCTTGGCTTCAGAGGGCACAGACTGACCACCACATTGGCAATGGTAGGTCTGCTGGGAGAGGCAGCAGGGCACAGTGGGGGTGAGGACACCTGGTGCTGGCCTGGCTCCATCATGGAGCTCTGAGACTGTGGAAAGTTTCTTCTATCTCTTTGGGCCTCTGTTTGCTCACTGTAATATGAGATGGTAAAGTTGGCCTATCCAGATGATCCCCAAGTCCCTTCTAGACCATTTCTGGATGTCTCCTGTCCACCAAAGGGTTCCTCTGCTCTATGGGGTGAGTATCAGGGTTCAGCTGTAGGCCTGGCAGGGTTTAAGGAGGGGTCCTCTGGCCTTTGGGGAGGGATTAGGTCAAAGTTAAAAAGCCTCTGGATCCAGAGCCAAAATCCGCCCAGTGCTTGGTTTTCAAGTTGGGGCCCCGTCCACATGACTAGGCCTGTCTGCCCCCTTGGGACCCAAAACATACTACCCAGAAACAATACCTGGCACTTCGTCTACAGATGGCCATCTATGTGGAGATGCCCTGGGGCCCCCTATCAGGGGTTGGAGGAAGGAAGGGAGACAGTATAGACCAGGTGGGGAGGATCCATTTCTCTGGGTCACCTGCTCACGAACCCTTGATGTGTCCCCCAGGTTGAGTGCTCCCTCCTCTCCATTGGTGGATTCACTCATGGGCCACCCAGAACCTCCTCTCAAAGGGCCACCACCCATAGGCAGGTTGGAGTTCAAATCCCCCCTCCCCCTGCCCCTGGCCTCACCACAAGCGTGACCCTCCATGTCATCCAGGAGATTGGCTGTGGATGCTGCAGCCCCCAGCCTGCCAGACCATTCAGGAAAACTGATGGGATGGGTGGGTCCTGCCATAGTCCTCACAGTCCCACCTGCCACCCACCCCTACCCCACCTGCTCCAAGCTCAGGAGGCTTCCACCACAGCAGCCTCTCCGCTCCCCACCCCAGGCTCCACAGAGCCTGGACTTTAGACAGCGTTCACTGGGGTCAGCTGAACAGCCCCTGACCGCTCTCACCCCCATCCTATTTTGGGATGGGGAAGACACTTTCTCCCTTCTCCCCTTTGACTGTTAAGCTTCTAATGTCCTGGGCCCTGTTTGGAAAGCATGGATGGGAGTTTGGATAGCAATGTGGAAAACCTTATTTCTACTCAAAGAACTGAAAGTGAGAAGGCGGGTCCAGTGTGCCTCAAGAGAGGAGGTGGGAGGACGTGTATCACTTCAACTAGAGAAATTAGGGGAAGGGTGTGATTTCAATGAAAAAAACGATTTTTCTCTCAAAGACACAAACTACCCAGGACAATTGAAAAAAAAAAGGAAAAGCTGTGGGACAACTTCAGAACCTACGGAAGGAGTACAGAAAGGGGTGTCGGTACCCTTAGCGTCCACCACCCCCACCAGCCCCAGGCTGGAAAGGATATGAATGATGCTTCAACAAGTGTTTCCTCTTCGACTTCCTCATCTTGGTCTTCTCCGAGAAGGCCCGGGCGAGTTCAAACAGCTTCCTCCGGGTGGCTGAGGGCAGACAGACCCATGAGCTGTTTTCTCAGTGTCCAGAGCATCAGGTGGGGACACCCCAGGTCTAAGGGAGGATGGAACAGGATGGGGCTACCCAGGTGGGTGCAGGTAAGACAGGCCAGTGTGGGAGCCAGCAAGGAGGAGAGGCAGGAATGGAGGACGCTGGGCTACAGGCACAAGGCTGCCATCCAGTCTCCACCGACAGGGGCAGTAGAGGCCACCTGGAGCTGGTCCCAGGACTGAGGCAGCCCAAGATCCAGGCATTCTTTCCCAAACGAAGACAGACAGCGACGCATCTTGGCTTTCTCTTCCGTCGCCACCTCCCCCACCCCTCCCCATACCACCTTCAGAGTAGGTTCTGAGATTTCCTTGACTAACCGGAATCGCCTTGAAATGGAGCCTAGAGGAACTACAGTTTCATTCACACATGGTTGTGTGTTGGTGTGTGTGGGGGCAGGGGAGGCTGGAAACTAAGGGTCGGGTATGTGCAAGGCTAGAAGGACTTTATCGGGGGAGGTCACCAACCCCACAGGCCACCTGCCTCAGCAGAAAGTGGGCTTAGCAAGAGCCTCCTCACAGTCAGACCCGGCCTAACCTCCTCAAGCCACAGAAGACGTGAACATTCAAAGGTGGGGTGGAGTGTGCGGCACACTATTTTTCTGCAGACAGCTGGCTCGGAAGGATTTAAAACTTAATTTGTATCCAGACTCAGCTGTAGAGGGAAGGGAGGTAGGAACCTGAGGGAGCCGGCCTGTGACTAACATGTCACCTCAGATCACCAAGAGTCAGCTGCATTTAAAATTCTGGGTGGCTCCCTCCCTCCCAAGGCCACAGGCCTGGTCTTAGAAGAGCTGGGGAAGGGGACATGAGACTGGACTCACATTTTCCCATGTGTTTCAACTTGTCCCTGAATAAGGCATCTTCAGACACAGCAGGGTTGGCTTCACTGGTTCCTGGAAGGGGAGACACTGCTGAGATCAGGGGAGCTTGGGTCTCTGAGGGCAGGCTGGAGAGGGAGAGCACTGCCAAGCAGGGGAGGGGACCCAGGGCCATCCCCCAAGGGGACTAAATCAGACCTTTCCTTCCATTTGAGGAAGGAAGCAAAGAAAGGCTTCTTCGCCTAACCAGAAGGGCACTTAGAGCAAGAAGGGAACTCGGGGTAGGGGTGGGGAGCTCTAGGAGCACTTATTTCCCCTTCGGAGCCTGATGTAGTTGTCTGTGAAAACAGGGCAGTCCTGTGGTCTGCTGTGTGCTTGCTGAGAGTGGCCGCTTCTCTGCCCATCTCCACTCCAGTGACATCACGAAGGTAGCTTGAAATCACTCGTGGGGGGTGTATTTACACAAGAAAATCACCAAACCCCATAAACCAGGGCTTCCCCACACCCAGAGCCAGCAGTTACACTATCACCAGCACACCCCGGCCTATGCGTGCTGCATGGTTGTGAGGGTCGAATAAGGCAATGGGAGTGCCTGGCACAGAGCAGTTCCCCAGTGCGGACTTCCTTCTCCTTCCTTCCAGGGTCAGTCTCTCCCTCCCAGACAGAGTTCCTGACTCCTCAGACAAGGAGTAGGAAGGAGAATGGGACTAGTCAAAAGTCACAACCCAGCCACCGCCCCGAATCTCCTCACTCACTCAGCGCCCACTTGGGTGCTCTCACTGCCCCACGGAAGCCCCTGCTCTCCCTCCTGCAATTCGGCTCATCCTGAGTCATCTTGCCTGCTAAGTCCCCTTTGAGTCGTTTTGATCCATTTCAGCTAATGCGGGTATCAAGGACAAGAGGCTCTTGTTAAAACTCCCAGATGCCTGTCCGGGGTGGGGGTGGGGGCTAAGCTCCTGCCTGTTGCTTAGGAAATCAGTTCCTCGGGATTTTCTCTCAATGAGCTGGGATCAGCTGAGCTCCCCATCCTTCTGCTCCCCCACCTGCCCCCATCCCACTGCAGGATGAAAAGTCCCTTCCAGGCAAAAGCTGGTAAGCCTTTCCCTGAAGCAGGCAGCTGGGGAGTGGGGGAACTGACCAGGGGTCACAATGCACACATACAGCTGCAGAGTCTGGGTGTCCAGTGTGGGGCTGGGCCTCCTGGGCCTCTCTGTCCCATGTCCTCAGCTCCAACTCAATCCTCTAGTACACTGCATCCCAACAGCACCGTGGCCACCCCCGAATCTCACCCAGTTGGTTAGGGCTCCTGCCTCTCACCACTGTATACCCAAAACTCACAATTCTCTCCCTTCAATACCTAGGGCGGGGCACATGGAGAGACTCCCAGTGACTGGATGAATGAATGAACAATCCCTTTCCAAATTAATCCTGCCCTTCCTCTTCATGCATTAACTATAATTAACAAGTGTTTCCTCAGCTTTGCTGGTTTGCTGTACCTGCTTCTTGGATGTGTGCCTCCTGCAGTGCCCAAAAGACCAGAAGCTCCCCCAGGGTGGAGACCACACCTTTCAGTCTCTCTGTACTCTGTGCCCCTGCCCCCTCCATGGGACATTACGTGGAGCACTGGTATCTCTAAGGAGTTCAGCCAACCTGTGCTAGCTGATGGCATCTGTGGGCTCATAAAGCCCAGCAGTGCTGAGGAAGCTTAAACTCAGGGCTGCTGAGGAGGGGCCATCTGCCTTACTCCAGGGTAAGTGTAGAGGTGGGACAGAGCCCTCCCCTCCAGCCCTCACCCACAGTCTATTTTAGGGTAGAAAAGGGTTCCCCCCAGTCCTCACCCGACCCCAAGCTCCAAATGTGCAAAGGGTAGGTGTGCCTCAAGCCCCTAGGCCCTTCTGGATGTCTGTGTGAAGCCTCTCCCAAGAAGGCAAGGTTACCTGGGGCAGGGGAAGGAGAGCCAAAGTCGTTCCCGACAACCACGCTGCTGGATTTGGATTTCTGGGACTCATATTTCAATCGATCTGGAAAAGGACCATATACCAGTCAGACAAGTTAGCTCCTGGGCTCTCAGGGGTACACTGGGCTGAGAATCAGGAGGTGGCTGGAGACCAAATCCCCAGAATCACAAACAAGTGCACCCCCAAAACATGCACGCATACACCCCCATCTGATTCTCAAAGAACCAGAGGTAACACAGGAACTATTGCCCTGACAAACTTCTGGAAGGTTAGAATGTCAGAATTAGAAGGACTCTGAGAGATCCATCATTTAAAAGGAAAGGCCCTTGCTGCAGAGCCGGGACCAGCCCTGGACCTCCTCCCTTTTGCCCAGCATTCTCCCTGCACACCTTGTTCCTCCCTAATGACACACACAGTTATGGTGACATACACACTCTCACACTGACCCTCACAGCTCCAGACAGACCTCCCAGAGCCCTCTCCCTGTACCCCACCTCCAAGCACACACCCATCCTGAAAGGCAGCCAGGCTGGGGAGTAGAGTCTCTGGCCCAAAGACAACCAAATACCTAAAAACTCAAGAGCCCCTGCTCTACTCGGGGAGCCTATTCCCTCTGGCACCCGTGGCCCCAGTGACTCTGTCCCCGGAGCTCCAGATACATCATGTCTGCCCTGGTGGCTGGCGCTCTGCAAGGAAAAGCAGTGCTCTCTTAACCCAGGGCCAAGGCCAGTGCCTGGCACAGAACAAATGTGCAGAAGGGAAGGAGAAGGCAAAGGAGGTGCAGCCCTCTTCTCCTGAGTCCCTGGGGAGGAAGAAGCAGTGGCTGGTGAACCATGCCCCCCTTAGCAGAATTCCAGGGCTCCCACAAGGATGACTTGGTGCAGGGTATGTCTTGTCAGGACAGAGTGGCTGGCACCCTTGGCCTCTCCTGAGCCCTCAGGCTAAAACCAACATCAACACCCTCCCGCAGCCCTGAAGAAGCGGCTACAGCGTCATAGAGGATGCACCACCTCTCTCCAGGGCGAGAAGGAAGTCACGGTTGCGCTGCAGCTCCTTCATGAACTCCTCGTTCTGTAGGAAGAGTGCGATCCTCTCGTCCTCCAGGTACTGCTTCCAGCGGCTGTCCTGGTCTCGGGTCCCCACTCCAGCCCCTGCGAGGGGAGGGCCTCCCTCGCCGCTCATGGGCTTGGGGCCCCCGGGGTTACCCTAAGGAAGAAAGCAGGCTTGGGCACAAGTTGCACAAACATTTATGCACATCAGGGTGTACACAAGTCCCTTCCCAGGATCCCGCCACCCTCGCCCTGGGGCCTGCATCTCCTACTGGGACCTAGTCATCAACCAAAACCCAATATAAAGGGTCAGAGTCTCTACTGAGGAAGCAGCCAGGGCTTACAAACCATTTTCCTCCTCACCTTGGACCACTGCATCCCTTCATCTACACTCTGACTAGTTCTGAAAAGTTATTTGCAAACTGCTCAATAGCCTACAGGTGGATTCCTTGCACCAGCTGCCTCTTGGTGAAACACACCCTCCCCCCCGCCGGGGCACCTTAAGACATGCCAACATCTGGGGAGAAGCTGCCTATGCCTTTCCGGGGGGAGGGAAAGGAGGTGCCCTTCTGCCAGTGGCTACCCTATGCCTCTCCCGTTCTAGCCTGGGGTGGTGGCTGCAACTAGAGACCCCTCAGAGCTGTCACCTTCTCTAGGTGGAACAAGAAACCAGCCCCAGCCAGGAAGTGAGGTTTTCAGTTCACTGTTCTTTCCCTACAAACACAGGGCAACAGATATAGCTCAGCCTGGGCTTCAAAATCAGGAAGTGCAACTGGCTGGCACAAACTGCATTGGCCTCAGATGGGAAAACAGAGATGAGGGACTGGCAGGTGGGTGGGGAAGGTGGGGAACAGTCCCCATTACCTGTATGCTGTCCAGCTGCTGGGGCAGGATGCGGAGAAAGTCATCAGGTAGGTTGCCCAGCAGTGGTGGGTTCCAGTTCCGATAGCGCCTCTGGCTTGAAGGGGGGCTGGGGCTCACATCAATCCTGGGGGGTGGGGGGCAGTGACGAAGAAGGAGCAGTCAGGCCGCAACACAGGTCTCCCAGCCCATCACCAGCCCATCATGCCAGGTCCTAAGGCAGATGGCATCCCGCTCCGTTTGAGCTGCTGCTCAGAAACTTTCCCCGCCCCTACTGCCTCCAGGGCAAAGGCCTAGCACTTCCTCTCACTGTGGGAAACTCTTCCTAAACAGGCCTCTGACAACTCCCAGGCTCAGCTCTTCTATTCTGGCTTGGACTCACTGCTCTCCCATCTCTCAGCCCAGGTCTCTAGGTCTAGAGAACTCCATTCGTGAGCCAATGCGGAGGTTGTGGATTTTGAGTTAGATGTTTATGAACATCTTCTAAGGACAGCAAGGAGCATATCCTCTGTTCATGTCCCTAGCATCTAGCTCGTGGCTGCTGAGTGACAGGTGTGGGCCAAATGAATGGATGCATAAACCACCAAGAGCCCAGCCTGCCAGCATGTTGGTTTGCTGGAGCTGCAGAGGGGGAGGTGTGGGAGATAGGGACCCTTGGATCTTCCAGAGGTTACTGGCACCAAGGAAGTCCACTGGGAGAGTAGAGCAGCTCTGGGTTTCAGTTCTAGTTCAGCCACAGCCAGCAGAGTGGTCTTGGGTGAGAGACCCTTCTCCCCTCTGGGCCTGCTTCCCTCATCTAGAAATTGTCATCTCCCTCCCAAGGTCCTCGGGAGCCCCTCACGAGACTGAACTTGGTTCTTAAAAGTCATAGGGAGACATGACAGCGGAAAGGGTTCTCGTTCCGATTTCTTTGACAAGGGGCACTGAGGTGCTGCTCTTCATTGGCAAGGTGACCTGCAGTAGGCCGCCTCTGCGGAGGTCACAGCGCAGCCCCGGGAGGAGAGGAACTGGCTGGGTGGCATACACCCTCCCTGACCCCCAGGTCTCCGCCCTGCCCTCCAGGGCAGCCTGGCCGGCCAAGGGCTCCCCACAGGGCCTGGGCAGCCTGCAGCGTGGCAACCGCAGGACACGTGTTCTGCTGAATCAGGGAAATGACACACAGAGGCAGCCGAGGCCCTCGGCGGTGGGGCCGCTCCCGCTCTGGGCCTGGCTTTGATTTGGTCTCCAGCTCCAGGAATCCCGCCCGCCCCCTCACTGGAGGGGAGCTTTTCCGGGCTGCCGCTGACTGTGGAAATAACTTCCTTTCCTTTTCTATTTTAGGCTGGTGGCCCGGGCGGGGGCGAGGGGGAGGGGCGGGCGGCAGCAGACGGGATAACAAGCTGCTAAGTGCTCGGTAGGAGATCGGCTCTGCGCAGGCTGGAGCCAGGGGAACCCCAGTACCGCAGGCCTCCTCCGCCCTCGCCCTGCAGACGGGAGCGGCAGAGCTCCCACTCCAACCTGATTTCCCACTCCTAGGCCAGATGTCTTTCTGTAGCACCATGCCACCTTCTGTCACTGTTGGAGGGCTCGTTTTTTTCCCCCAGGACCCCAGAGGCGGGGGAGATGACGCCCCATCTCTCAAAGACCCGCAGGCCACCTCTGGCTACAGCAAGGAGAAATCCTCTCCAGCGTCACCATTCTTCCTTGGGCCTAGTGTCTTCAGCGGGGACATGGGTGCTCACCTCCAATCAACCACACTGGGAAGGCAGCCAGGGAGAGACTATGGAGTTGCATTTGGCCGCCTCTAGCCACTCTGTCTGGAGCCCTGGTGGGGCAGTGGTTAAGAATTTGGCTGCTAACCAAAAGGTCGGCAGTTCAAATCCACCAACAGCTCCTTAGAAACCCTGTACGGCAGTTCTACTCTGTCCTATGGGGTCACTGTAAGTCGGAATCGACTGGTTGGCAATGGGTTTGGTTTTTTTGGTCACTTTGTCCCTGGTAGCGGAGTGGTTAAGTACTTGCTGCTAACCAAACGGTCAGCAGTTCGAACCCACTAGTCGCTCCATGGGAGAAAGATGTGGCAGTCTGCTTCTGTAAAGCTTTACAGCCTTAGAAACCCTACACAGGGTTGCTGAGTCAGAATCCACTCTATGGCAATGGGCTTGGAGCCACTTTGTCTACCAAGAGAACAGCATGGGAACAGGAGGCTTCCCGGGTCCTCAGCCCAAGTCCCCTGGTGGCTTGGCTGTGATCCTGGAGGAAGACAGGCCCAGGAGCCCTTCTTGGCCCCTTGGCAGCAGCAGAGATGAGGTCAGTCTGCAGCTGTGCAAGCGAGCCGGGGGGCCCTGAGCACAGGCAGCTCTGGCAACTCCATTGTGGTCGGAAAGGAATGTCAGAAATGAGCTGAGAGGCAAATAAAAAACTTCCAAGGCTGTAATTTCGACGGAAAAACAGCAGGCGGCCTGGAAGGAGGGGTCTCTTTGGGTTTCATTCAGGCCAACAGAAGGAAGGACAGGTTGGGGGAGGGGAAGGAGGGATACTGGGCAGGGAGGATCTCCTGGCTCTGAGTTGCTGCCCCTGGACCTTGAAACTACAACTTGGACCCCCATTTTACCTCCCTCCCCCCCAAGTTTACCCACAGAACTTCAGACCTGAGAAAGGTTTCAGAGGCAGACCTTGCAGGCAGGGCTTTTGGTAAAAAGTAGACGTTGAGGCCAAGGTGGGGCCAGGCCCTGACCTGGGGCACACAGGCAAAGTGTGCAAAGCTCTGGGCACTCCTGGCATGCTCACCTGGGATTGTTCCCAGTGCCTAGCAGGACACTGCCCAAGCTTCCCAACTCTGCCCTTCTGCAGTCACATAAGCACCTCAGTGACTGGGGGTGGCAGAAGGGGGCCAGGCTATTCCTACCACTGCCCCCAACCCTATACCACCCCACTCAGCAGCCAGAGGGAGTTTCCTAAAATATTAACCTGATCACCTCACTCTCCAGTTTAAATACCTTCGGTGGCTCCCCACTGCCCCCAGGATAAAGCTGAAGCTCCTCCAAGGGCCCACAAGCCTCCTCTCCCTTCCCCTCCCCATGAGCAGCCTCCCCCCAGCCATTCCACCCTTCCTGGAGTTCCCCAATGACTCCTTCTTTCTGGCCTCCAGGCCTTTGCACATGCTGTTCCCTTTTCCTGGAATGTCCTCCTGTTCTCTGCTTCACCAGACTAACCTTGGTATGTTCTTCAGGTCACGGCTGGGACATCAGGACCTGTAGGCAGCCTTTCCTAACCCCCACCCCCATGTCTGTGTGCCGCCCCCTTCCCCCGCCCCCCAGACTCTGATCTCCTTGGGGAACAAGGCAGTGCTGTATTCATCTTTGCATCACACACTTATTCAGCAACTGCATATTGCAGGTAACTCAATACATGATGGAAATAAATGTTGTGCATGGAGGGACTGAATGAGGCTGGGGGAGATTGTCTAGGGGGAGATCTGGGCCTTGCTGGACCATCCTGGGGCAGAGGGACACGTGCACAAGGGCTTGCCCTGCCTCTTCTAGACACTGGCCTCCAGGGAAAGCCTCACTCTTGGTCTCAATGTTCAATGTTAGAGATGAACTCAGAGTCCAGCCAGTCCAGCGAGGGGGCAAGAAGGAGCAGTAAGCACTGACTGCGGGTCTGGTCCACAATGGCACTGTGCTAAGTCCTCCACACAAGACATCTCATTCAATATTTACCACAATGCTATTACTCCTGTTCCACAGGAGTTAAGAAGGTTAAGTAATGAGCCAAAGGCCACCAGCAGAGGCCCCTGGAGAATCAGAAGTTAGGCAGTTAAGGGAGGTGGAGAGGGCAGCCCCTGTCTGACTTCAGAACTCATGTTCCCTTCCCTGCATCTACCCCCAGCCCAGCAAAGCCATTTCTAGGGTCAGGCCCCTGAGGCTCAGGCAAGGGCAGGAACTTGTCTGAAGTCCACAGGGTCTGAATGGGGCCTTCTGAACCTAAGTCTGGTGCTAAGGTCTGCCTGTCTCCTACCGCTCGGGCTCCCCTCACTGGGTTGCACTGCCCCGGGGCCCCCAGCCCTACCCTATTCACAGCAGGCCGAGTACCAAGCCAGAGTAGGGAAGGGAGGACGTGACCAGGGCATCCACACCAGGTTTACCCTGGGATTCTCTCTTATGGCCTCAGTTTGCCCTTCTGAAAAACAGATAGGATCACTCTGCCTTACAGAAACTGAATCCTTTGCAAAAGTATCTTAGGATGTTAAGAGAAAAGTCAAAGGAAAACCATTTAATCCCAGGCTGCAAGACCTGCCAAAGTCTCACCCAGACCTACCCACTTCCTCCCCGCTCCCACCCTGGTACAGCCTGCCATCTCCTGGTACTGCTTGTGATAAAGGAGGGACCCTGGCTATGTTCAAAGCCTGATGGAAAACACTGCTCCCCCCCCCTGAACTTTCTTAGCACTCGCTCAGTTCCCCAGGCTGCAATCACAGAGAATTTTCTCATTAGGGAGGTGACAGGACACAGCAGCCAAGGGCACTAGCCACAGTAACTGTGTAGGCCTGGGGACGTTATGAAATCTCTCTGAAGCTCAGTTTCCTCATCTGTAAGATAGTGATGATGACAACAGTGCCTACCTCACAGGTTGTTAGATGGTTCCAAGTCGATGGTAAGGTAAAGAACCTTGTCAGTTTCTGGAATTGGAAGGGTGTTGAGTAAATGGTAGCTGTTATTACTACCTATACCTGTATGATAACAAGAGTTCACCACCACCACCGCTCTGGGGCTCCCGAGAGCCCCAGATGGGAGGATTCACTAAGGGAAGTCCCCTGTCCTGTCATCTCTTCTCAATCTTCACCACCCCAGGCCTGAGTCATTCTAAGGAACAGCGGCTCTAGGACCAAGAGGCAATCCCTGGGCTCCACCATAAACACGGAGTCCAGAAAAACAAGCCACCTCAGAGACCCCTGAGACACTGTTGGTAGCCAGTTTCATTTTAATCTTCCAAATTACAGAGTCTCCAGGGACCTACTAGACTTCTCTCCTGCCTCCAGTTATCAAACCATCCCAGAAAAAGAAACTTCTTCCCACTGCTTAAAAATCTCCCACAACATCCCTAACGCGATATGGCCAACAGATTTCTATTCCATTGATTGCTGATGTATGTCTGGGAGTGCTGTATTGAGAAGGATTCTGAGGTCTCACCTTGACTCAGCAGGAAAGAGCTCAGTGATCAATTAATAATATCTGCCATGGGCTTGAGAAGGAAAACGTCAGTATACATTCCATGCTTTTGTCATTCCCGCTCTGACATCTCACTTGACAAAAGTTCCCAGAAAGCAGAGCCTGAGCCTTATTTAACTGTCACGTATGGTGTTCAGCACAGCACTTAGCCCACAGTAGGAATTTAGTAAATGTTTGCTCTTGTAATCCTTACATTCTGAAAGTTCTCTTTGGTGTCTAGCTGAAATGTCTCTTGCTTCGGTAGAGGCCTGTTTTTGGTGGAATAGCATACTGTGGGGTCCAGCCAAGTTCCCAGCTGCGTTTGTACTTACGCTGCCCCAGATCCCCTTCCCCACCACCCTGTGCTCTGAGACGAGATGAATTCTCACCTTGGAGGTGGAGTAGGGGGAGCCAGAGGGTAAGACCTGTCGAACATGTGCATATGGTAGGCTGGTGGGGAGTACACTGGCGGGGGCTCTTCATCAGAGCTATCAGGCTCTAAAGTCCTTTCCAAGATCTAAATCAGAAGACAACAAAAAATATTAACAATAGTTCCTTGAATTTAAAGAACGTTCAGATAATACTGAGTATGGGCAAGGGTGTATAGCAAGGGAACTCTTGTGCACGTACTGGTGGCAGTGTAAACTGATACAACCACCATTCTGGGAAACTGTGTGGGCATATTTGCTAAAGCTAAACACATGGCTACCTGTGACCCTCCCTTAACTTCCAACATACTCAGCAGACATGAAAGTACATATCCCCAAAAGAATGTTCAGAGCAGCATTATCCATCTAAGTGAGGTTCAAACAGGCAAAACAAGTAACAAATACACACAACAGAAGTGGGAGCAGTGGGGACCTTTGTGGGGCTGGGTAAGGACGGGAAGAGGTACAAGGGGGACTCCAGGTTCTCATGATGTTGCTTCTTGATCTGGGTGCTGGTAACGTGGCTGCGTTCACTCTGTGAACAATCACTATGCGGCACCCTTCGGATTTGTATACTCTTCTATATGCGTGTTATTTTTTAATAAATAACTTTACTTAGGTTTTTGTTTGTTTTAAAGAAACCGCATTCAAACCCTCTCTCAAAGTACTTCCACATGTATCATCTCACCTTAGCCTCAAACAACCCGGTGAGGCAGGATATGGATCATTATACCCATTTTACAGATAAAGAAACTGAGTGACATGGCAAAAGCCATACCCTGTTTTTAAAATCAGGTCTTCAACTTGATCCATGGTCCCCTGACTCCCCAGCAAGGGTCCCTCCTTCAGGCACACTGCCTGCACACCCAGGTTGGATTTTCAGGGCAGGCAGTCGCAAGGAGGATGCCCAGGAAGTCTGCTCTCCCTCCCGACTCCTCTCTTCATCTGAGAGCCAGGAAGGGGGGTTGGGAGAGGCCAATGGCTGGGCAAAGGCAGGTGTTCTTGCTACCTGGACTGACCTAGATCCTTCCCCAGAGGTCCACAGAGGAGCCTGGGGCAGGAAGCAGCCACTGACCAGGAGATCCTCATACCACATGCCCCAAGCAGCCCCTTGCTCCTCCCCTTTCATCCCCTCCCCACAGCTGCTTCTATTGCCTCCAAAACCAGAGAACATGGCTGGGCCCTCAGAGGGTCCTCAGGATCAAAGGGCTCAGAGGCTACGAAGCAGCCCTAGAGTCACCAGGCCTCACGTTTGGATCCCAAGTGCATCTGCAGAAGTCACTGCTAAAGCTATCTCTGGTTCCACCTCTGCAGACCTGGGCTGGCACAGGCTATGCCAGCACACCTCTGTCCTGAGCCCAGCCCTGCCTAGGCACACAGGGACGCACAGGGCCTCCCTGACGAGAGGATGGATGAGCACACAGAATTGTGGACACCACCCCCCCACACACAAACACGCCCATGCTCTGTGCACACACAGCCAGCCCAGCCTAAGGAGGCCTCCTGCCCTGGAATGCTCTAACGTTCCTTCCTTTGAGGCAGAAAGTATTCAAACAGATGCTTCTGCAGGAAAAGAAGTATGTGGCTGTTTGCAGGCCATTGCTCTGCTTACCCCAAATTTCCACAGGAGGAAAACCAGGCAGAGAGAGACCGCTGGAAGTGCTGTTCCAGTTAAGTGATGTGCCTCTGGTGTCTGGCACAGTGCCAGCACAGGAGAGGGGCTCACAAGAAGTTGCTGCTGTGTCCCCCAGCGCACACTCCCCACTTCCTGGCCCCCTCTGCTCTGAGGGACAGGTTTCAGGCTGTGGCATGGGGGCCAACTCCTGGAGGCTGCCCTCTCCTCTCTCCATGGCTGACCTAGCCTGTTCCCACTGAGGTTGGTCTGAGGGAGATGGGTGAGGAGAGAAGAGCTCAACAGGACTGGTTCCCAGAAGAAAGCTGCTGAAGGGTTTCCTCTGACCTCCACCCCTCCACAGCCACACTAGAAGGCCTTTCCCCTCTTAGCTGCTCCAGCTCGTCTGTGCAGCCTCCTGGGGCTGCAGCAACCAGACGTTCAGCAGAGGCTCCTGGACCAGACTGGGAAACGCCAAGGCAGCAGGCGGTGGGCCAGGCACGCTCTGGAATGAAAGGCTGATCCCGCGTCTCCAGGGAGAGTAACCCCAGCCACATCTCTGGCCTCCCCTGCCCCGCCTCCCCACCCTCACCAACCACAGTGCGGTTGTTCTTCTGGTTCTACAGGTGCTGAAGTTTTTGGTCCTGCGGCCTCCTGGCTTAACTCAGTGTGGGTGATGGATGCCTGCCAGGTGCTCTAGCGGGCAGGGCCTGGGCCATTTATCTGGCAGGAGATATTTCTCCATGTCAAGGATACCCCTCGGGCCAGACCACCATCCATCAGCCCCCAGTGAGGGGACTTTTTCCAGTCAGCAGTTATTGTCACTCCAGCTGCCGCTCACAAATTTTCCAGAGCACTTTCCTCTGGCTCAGGAATTGCCAGCCAATGAGCCTAGGCAGAGCTCCAAAGGTGGGGGGGCTGGGGAACCAGCCAAGGGAGGGGAGGGGTGCAATCCAGAAAGCAAGACTCTTAGAAAAACAGAAGCACACACATGGCAGGCCTTCCTGGGGGATGGTGCCACAGACAAAGGAGGAAACATTATTCTACCTGCCAGACTGTTGGAATAAATGGAGACTGTAGAAAAGGCCAAGGTTGCAAAGACCTGTACCTTTCCAGCTCACACTTAAAGGATATATTTGCAAACACACACACACACACACACACACACTCTCTCTCTCTCTCTCTCAGCCCTACCCCTCTTTTCCAAAGTGGATCTGGGTTTTCCAACACTCCCTCCAGTGGGCTCATCCTGGCAGGTCAAAGGAGAAGTCTCCCAGAGAAAGAGACAGTAGAAAGCTGTGCAAAGACAGCAGCAGCATTTATTCATTCAACAAACATCTCCTGACTTCCTGCTGCTATGTACAGAAGCATCCTTGAGTGCTGCAGGCAACAGAGGGGTAAGCCAGACATCGCTGCCCTCACAGAGCTTCACCTCCACCTGAAGAGAGAAGTCCCAGGCGGCACCCACTAAAGGAGGGAGAGCAGTCAGCCCTGTCAGATGACTGACTGATGGAGAGTGACTACCTCTAGGGCTGTGCTGAGAAGGACTCTGAGTGTCAGTTTTCTCACTGTAAATGAAAATGATAATAATACCACCTCACAAAGTTTTTGGAAATTAGACACCACCAAAAAACCAAACCCATTCCCTTCGAGTCAGTTCCCACTCATAGTGTCCCCTACAGGACAGAGCAGAACTGCCCCCTAGGGTTTCCAAGGAGAGGCTGGTGGATTCGAACTGCTGACCTTTTGGTTAGCAGCCAAGCTCTTTAACCACTGAGTCACCAGGGCTCCAATATATGCAAAGCATTTAGGATAGTGGCCAGCACAGGATGGGACTCAATAAAAAGCAGAGTTAAATCCCACCTGCTGGGTCTTTCCATCTTGCCTATGGTTGCATGTCCAAGCACCCCGAAGGCAGTGACCCTCTCACAGACACTCTGTGTGCCTTGTCATACCTTCTGTACTCAGCACTGCAGGTATTACAGGGATGGGGGAGGGACAGCTACCTCCTCCCCACCCCCGGCAGGTGAACCTTGATGCATTGGTGGCCCCTCTCCCCTAGCCACGTCCCTGGTGAGAGGGGTGCAGGACTGCTTGAGTATCACTGACTCCCACCTCCATCACTCTGCAGTCATAAGGATCGAAGGGGCACATCTGACGCAACATCCCTTTCAGTAGCACCTTAGGGATATAGTCCCACTCATTTTCTCATCAGCTAGGCCAGTGGAACAAGGGGCAGACGGTGGCAAGGTTCAAACCTCCCTGTTTCCTCTCGCTCTAGGATCCTGACAAGATGGACCTGCTGCCACTTCTTCACCATGTCATGCTATGCTCCGCCTCCTAGCCTTCCAGTGAGCTGGCCTGTTTCCTGCGTATCCTCTCCTGCACTCCTCGCTCTTCTTGGGGTCTCCTCTGAGCCATCTCTCCCTCTGGGAAGCCTCCCCTTCTTCTCTGCTGCCTCTCCTTCACCCATCACCGCACTTACCATGCACGGCTGTCCCTGCCTGAGTCTTGCCTCTGTTCCTCACTGGACTGTAAGCTCTGTGAGGGGAGAAACTTGGTCAGACTTAGCTAATGTGCATACCCATAGCCAGGTTCAAAAAGAGCCTTCCTGAAAAACACAGGTTACAGGGTTCCAGACCTGGAAACTGAGATTCAGTATGGGATGGGACCCAAAAAAAACAAAACCAAATCTGTTGCCGTCAAGTCGATTCTGACTTACAGCAACCCTAAATGACAGAATAGAACTGCCCTAGAGGGGTTCCAAGGAGCAGCTGATGGATTCAAACTGCCGAAATTTTAGTTAGCAACCTTAGCTCTTAACCACTACACCACCAGGGTTTCCACAGCACTGTGCCTGGCATATCCCTAAGAAGGTGCTGTGTTTGTTGAATATATGCATTATTTCTGCCAATACAGTATGGCCACTGACTGGCTTGGGTAAAGTTTCCTTAAGAGAAATAAGGTTGCTTGCTAGTTAGAATCCAGGCAGGGGAATAACCCAGGTCCTCCAAGAGGTCTACACGGTTGTTCCAGCGCCTGGCGAACTACCTCCGGGGGGATGCTGTCCTCTGAATCTGAGCTGTCCTCATAGACGCTGCCACCACTCCCGTCCAGGTTCATCTGCAGCAGTTGGTCGATGGTGGCGTCCACAGCGCCGCTGTTGGCGCGCAGCACGCACTCGATGATGTCGTAGTCCATGTTGGGGAACATGGTCTTGAAGTCGTCCATGGCCTGGTTGAACTCGAGCCTGCGCACCTGACGGGCGGGCCGGCTGTTGTTGAGCTCCTGTGCCGTGGGGGCCCCAGCGGTGCCCCCGCCGCCACGCGCGCCCCCGCCGCCGCCCCCACCACCGCCGCTGCTGCTCCGGCGGAACAGGCTGGTCATTTTGCGGAGCCGCTTGGGGAAAATGTTTCCAGCCAGCAGCGAGGTCCCTTTCCCCGGCTCCCTCCACTGTCAGGCCCTTGAGCAGCAGGCTCCAGATACTCCCTCCAGCAGCTCCCAGGCGTCTGAGGCAGCTGGGTGGGAATCCGGTCAAGAGGCTACACGTGTGGGCCCACAGGCTGCCCTTGAGGAGCGGTCCTCTCTGGGCGACGGCATCCAGGCCTGGGCCGAGTGAGGTCTGCACAGCCGGTCATCCACACCCCTGGGGCATCCTGGCACCAGCTGCACGGAGGGTCCCACCTAGAACCAATGGAGACAGAGTGAGGGGCAGAGGCAAAGAGATGAGTTCAGGTGAAGGGGTGGTTTTTAGGAAATTAGGGCAGGCAGGGGAGACCTCTACCACGCCAAGGTGAGAGCTGGTTCTTTTTGCTCTCTCCAGCTGCAATAATTAAACTGCCAGTTCTTTGCCAGCACAGGAGAGGTACCAGTTAGCAAGAGCTTACTGTGTGCCAGGCACCATCCCAAACACTCTGTGTGAGCTAACTCCTGACAACACTGTGAGGCAGCTGCTAGTATTCCCATTTTGCACATGGGAAAACTGAGGCATGGATGCTAAGGGGACAACCTGGGATTTGAACCCAGAGCCACTAGTCTCAACCACTACACATATTGCCAAGGATTCCTGAGAACTTGAATGGGGGGGTGGTCTGTACGGGGCAACATCCTGCCCCTCTGGTCTCCCACCCTTCCAGCCCCTGCTTCCCTCATCTCCCCACATCACTGCCCTAACATCATGGCTCTACTGTCAAGGGTGTTAACCTAGCACACTAATGCAGAGTTCCACCGGAAGAGTTTGGGGGATACAGAGAGGCAGGACTCCCCAGTGTCACCAGGAGCTTCTAGCCTGAGAGAGGAGATATATTTTCTACCCTTGAAGTACTCTGGGCTGATAGAGGAAGCCCAGTTCCCACTCAGGGAACTCATGTCAGGCCCTTAAAACTCAGTCCAGCCCCAGAGAAGCACCAGCCCAACAGAGGGAAACAGAGAGACTTGATGACATTGTCAATACTGCCAATCCCTGGAGTTCATTCACCTCACCCCCATGTCATACTGATGTTTTCATTAATTATACCAGAGATGCAGATTTGCTTTTATGTAACACTGCGTGGCCTTAATATTAAAACAAAATACCCTAGGGGTTTCTTCTGGACCCCCCTCTTCTCAAAGCTGTCTTCTGAAACCATATTCACCATAAACTCTGTTCTTATCTCAACCAAATCCAGTCCCCCTGCCCCAGCCAACCAGGATGCCATTCCCCAGCCCTGGCACAGTGTGCCTGAGGAACCTGTATGGAAAGGTCTGGAAATCAAGCATGATTAGGGACCTAAATCTGTGATGGGAAGTTGCCAAGCCCACTCAGAAGCAGGCATGTAAATCACGGTGGAGGCAGCAGTTTTTGTTAGTGCAGAACTGAGAGCTGAGTGGGTCTAAAAACGTCAAGTTCTGGCTTTCTCATGCTTATCATCAGATTTACAGTAATTCTGTTAATTGTACAAAAGTCGCTGCTGTATCTTCCATCAAAAGAGACTCAAGTTTGAGGAAACAGGTGTAAACGTGTTTTCACTTTTCTAGGACCTGGGGTCATAACCTTAACAGCTGACATGGAAATGTTCATGTGAGCAAATCAACGTGATGCTCTTTCTTGCCAGGGCATGAGAAAGATGAGACTGTTCTTGTCAAACAGCTGATGGTGTGAGAAAGATGAGACCAGAGGGGCTTGGGGGTGCAGGAAGGTGCTGGGAGGGACTCTCCCTCACATGGGGTTCAGAAGACCCATCACTGCCAATGGTTCCTTCCCTCTGTCACTTTAGGCCAGTCCCCTCAGTTCTAAAATGGTACCTCATATTCCACCCCCAGTAGCTTCAAGCATCTGCCTAGTCCCAGCGAAGTAGGCTTTATGTGAGAATGTGAAACCAGAAAGCACATGGGCCCGGTCTACCCTCCAGACCCTGATGTTACAAAATTATAATCCCCTCCCACCCCCAAGAAAACCTGCTAACATTCTTGTGTGTGTGTGTGTGTGTGTATACGTCTAGATACTTTTTTCTGTGCATATGCTATCAAATTTATGAATTTTTTTACTGAAATGTGACCAAACCATAAATTCTACTATACAACTTGTTTTCCCCACTTGATACTACCTTGTGGTCACCTTTCCATGTCAGAACATACAAATCTACTTCACCATTGTTAATACTGAGTAGTACTCTGGTGTCTGGGGGAAGCTTGATTGATTATTCAACTCCCTCCATCCCATCTCTTTCCGGATGAGCAAGTCACAGCCCAGAGAAGCCAAAGCCACTTCACAAGGAGACAGAGGGGCCACCTCAAATGATCCTTTCAAGACTTTTGGATGACAATGAACATAGGAAGGTAGCCAAGTATGAACTGGCTTCCCACAGCCGGCTTCAAACACCCCAACACGTCCCATCCCCCGCCACACACACACATACAGAGTCACCTCTCACCAACCCTGACACATTAGAAAGGAGGAAGGTGCTGCCCAGCTCCGCCAAAACGCCTTCCAAGGCATAGCTCCACCCTGGCGGCTGCCTTTGCCCTGGGCTCCAAGGACCTGTCTGAAGGTCTCTAATGCAAACCCCAGGGCCAGGGAGGCCCCAGAAGCCAGTGCCCTGGACCGCTGTCTGCTGCTCCTGGTGTAATCACCCAGAGCCAGGGCCTGTGCTAAGGCCTCTAAGTAAAAGCAACACCTCCCTGCCCTTCTAGTAACTTAGTATGAAAGATGACAGGACCTCTCACTTTGCCCAGGGTGGTCTCTGGAGAAAGAAGCTAAAACCCGGCCCACCCTGGGGAGGAAGAAGGAAGATAGTAGGGCCCACGTTTTCTCCATTAACAGCCCTCTGGACCTGTCCTCAGGAACCCTGGTGGCAGTGGTTAAGTGCTTGGCTGCTGAGGGAAAGGTCGGTGGTTTGAACCTACCAGCCACTCTGTGGGAGAAAGATATGGCAGCCTACTTCTGTAAAGATTACAGCCTTGGAAACCCTATGCGGCAGCTCCAGTCTGTCCTTTAGGGTCACTGTGAGTCAGAATCCGCTCTACAGCAACGAGTCTGGTTTTTGGTTTGGACCTGCCCTCAGGCTCTGGGCCTCTGAGTGCCGGGAAGCCCCCAGGAGGCAAGCCTGCTTGCACTCAACCACTCACAGTTAAGTATGCAGTGTTTAGACCCAGACTGGAATTCTGCTCTGCCACTCTCCAGCTGTGTGACTTCCTATGCACCTCCTAGCCTCCCTGTGGCCCAATGCCCTCATCTGTCCCTACCTTTTATGGGGCTTCTAGGAGAATTAAATGAGATCATCCTCAGCACAGTACCTGGCCCGTGGTTAGCAGCACTGTTGTTGTTTCCACTGCCCCAAAAGGCTGGTAAAGATGCCAGGAAAAGCTGGTGTGCTGGCCAAGCTGCTCCCCAGGGTGGGCTGAGGGAATTCTAGAGGACCCTTCCCCAGCATCTGGATGTTAACCCCTGGAATTCCTTCAGCCATCTGGAAAGAGATACTCATCCTTGCAGCCCTGGGGGCGGGGGGGCCTGGCTGGCCTGGGCAGCTGAAGACACTGTAGCTCAACCACCCTCTTCCATTTAGCCCAGGCAGAGCCCTGGAAATATCATTTTGTGTGCGTGCCCAGACATGTGAGAGGCTGAAAACCTCCAATGCAGCCCTACATCCCCTCCCCATTAGAGGTGAAGACACTGAGACCCAAGACTAGGAGGGTTGCCCAAGGACACAAAGTGAATAACGGCAAAGCCTAGACTTTTCCATCAAAGGGCAGCTATCGGATGAGGAGACAGTGGGCTCAGAAACAGGGAAAGAGCATTCAATTTACAGAAGTACAATTTCCACAGGACTCTACAAGGACTTATAGACTCCAAAAGCCGGGCTGCCTGTGATTAGCACCAGGCAAGGCTCACACTTCGAAGAGGACAGAGTTGGGGGCCAGGGCTGGGAGTGGGAAGTCATCCATGCCAGGATGGCTTTTGCAATCAGCACTGCTCAAATGAAAAGCAATTTAAAGCATATGAGAGAATTAAGACAGGCAGGCAACCTAGGTTTACCGAGCCTGTGTCGGGCACAGTGCCAGGTGCTTACACGTTTAGTCGTTACTACAACTCCACCAGATAGGTGTTATCGTCTCCATTTTATAGCTGCAGAGACAAGTTCAGAGAAGTTAGGTAACTTGCCCAAAGTCACACAAGCAATGTGAAGAGGGCAGAATTAGAACCCAGGAGTGGCTGTTCCTAAGAGCCAAAAATGCTGCATAAGGCTTACAAGGCTCAGAGCCAAGAAGCCTCTAAAATGCAGCCACCAGTGTCCCAGGCTCCGGAGCACCAACATTCCAGCAGAAGAAACGTGACCCAGACGACAGCAAGTGGTGAGATCTGGTCGGCTCTGCATCCTTGGGGAAACCACTCTACCTCTCTGAACCCCAGCTGCTGGGCACTAGCACAGGAAGAGAGGGAGGTAACCCCTGACTCATCTGAAAAAGGAACTGAAGTAACCCCGCTGGGCCTGTTAGGCTCTTGGAGGCTTACTTAAAGACTCCTCAACCCACTATTGTGAGTGATTTGGGATTGGGAAGCAGAAACCACACACCCATCCTCCCCTGGGTCCCTGGGAGCCAGGCCCAGAGCAGGCCTCCACCTCCCCATGAAGGAATCCAGGCCTGGGAGGGCAGTGAATGGCCAGCCTCCACTCCTAGCAGAAGTACGGTTGGCCAAGACCTGAGTCACTCCAGGAGTGGGCAAGCTGCCCCAGTGTTGCTCTCTCGATCTCGCCCAAGGTCATCCCAGCCGGGCATGAGGAGGGCCTGCCCATCAAGACCAGGGTAGGGTCCACATGTGGATGTGAGAGCCTGGCAGCCAGACTCCTGGGTTCACGTTCTCACTGGGCCTAGTAATGCTGTGTGATTTTGGGAAAAATTATTTCACTTCTCCAAACTTCAGTTTACTCCTTTGTAAAAAAACGGGGATAATACGTAGTTGGAAGCGGTGTTGTGATAGAACTTACACGGGTGCCTGGCACTAAGTAAGCACCAATAAGACAGGTTGGCATGGACTCAGGGACCAGCCTTGGACTTTTTCCCCAACTACACTCACTCCCTGAGCAATCTCACCCAATCCCGTGGCTTTAAATGCCGTCTATACACTGAACATGGGCTGCTGAGTTTCTCTCTCTACAGCTGACATCACCTGTGCACTCTCCCCTCCACCCCACACTTGCACACCCTACCTGCTGCCTCCACTTGGAAGTCTAATAGCAGCTCCAATGCTAACAGGTCCATCGAACCACCTCACTCCTCCACAGCCTTCCCCAGCTCTGTTAATGGCACCTCCATCTGGCTCAGGCCAAAGACTCTGGAGTCTCTCTTTCTTACACTCCACATCCAATCTGCAGCAAATCTTGTCTTTCCTATCTTGAAAATGATTCCAGAATCTGGCCACTCCTCACTGCGTCCTCCACTACCACTCCTTGCCTGTCTCCCTGCCTCCCCCACTTGCCTCCCTACGGACTATTCATCACAGTGGTCATGACATTCTTCTGCTCCAAGCCCCTCAATGGCTCCCATGTCTTCAGAACACACCCAGAGCCTTACCTCAACCCACCTGGCCCCACGTGGTCCTGCCTGTGCCACCTCTAGGACCTCGCTGTCGACCCCCTCCCTCACTCTCTCTGCTCTGGCCACCTTGGATCCTTGCTAGTCCACCAACAAGCAAAGCACACTCCCATCGAAGGGCCTCTGAACTTACTCCTTCCACCACCTGCCATGTTCTCCCCCACATATCTACACAGCTCCCTCCTTCCCTCCCTTCTGATGCTTAAGCGTCACCTTATCAGAGAGGCAACACCACCCACCCCCTCCCCATGTCCCCTAACCCTTTACCCTGCTTTGCTTTCCTCATAAAGCAGACCACCTGAGAGAGGCTATATTTAGTTGTCACTGACTATCTTCCCTGCTAGAATTTAAGCTCCATGAGGGCAGGGTCTTTGTTTTAGTCACTGCTGTATCCCTGGCGCCTGAAACAGTGCCCAGATAGGTATTTGTTAGGTGGATAAATAGGAAAGAGAAGGAAAGATGGAGAGTGAAATAACTGGGTTTTCTTCCCTTCCCTTCTTCCTCTGGCTCATAGCAATGGCTTGTGGGGAGGGGAGAGAAGAGGCTTTTTCATTTCCAAAGCCCTTTCTCTTCTACATTTTCATTTACTTCTCCTAACAAATCTATAAAGTATACAGGGGTCAGGGGTGTGTATTAATATCCCACTTCACAAAGTGACTGAGGTCAAGGCAGTCCGATGACATGGCTAAGGTCCTGTAAGCCTTCTGCTGCCAGCCCTGGGGGCCCCCTCCCCAGCACACAAGGCAGATGGCTAGTCAATCCCCTTTCAAGCCCGCATCAGCTCCTGAGAGCAGGAGGGTGACCCCTCCAGGGTCCTTCTTGACCTTCCACTCTGCCCTCTAGAAGAACCAGGGTCCAACCCTGAAAGATGGGGTTTACAGCAGGAGGCCTTGGGAGGTGGTAGGGGCTGGGAGGCCAGGGATCCCAATCACCAGCACTTTCCTACTTCCCAAGGGCCACTCTGTGTTCTCCTCTGGAAGGAGGGGACTAGCCCAGGCCAAATCCGTCCCTGCACATCCCTGGCTTCCTCCTCTGAAACCCCCCCGCCCCAGGAAGAGATCCTGGATCTTGTGATCCATCTGTGATTGCCATGATCCCTACCTGCAGAGGGACTCACTGGCTCTTAAGATCTGAGCCCAGCCCTCTGGCACCGCCATGCCAGGCCACTAGGTGGCATGTCAGCGCTCGGGTCATGGCTGCTCCCAGGGAAAGGACAAACAGAGCAGCTTCTCTCCCAGGCCCCCAGGGTGTGCCCCACCTCCACTCTCAGACTGACCAAAAGGGAAAGGAACCTCCTAACCCTGAGGGGTCTCAGAATCCCAGGCTCTCAAGAGTTGGAAACTATCCTACAAAATCATTTAGCCCCAAGGTGGAAAATACATGGCTCATTTCCCACCACTTTCTACCCCTTGTCCTTGGCAGACATCACTACTCCATCCAGGTGTTCTTGTCCTACTGCCTCAGAACCCTTTTCAACATCACACTCTGGACAAGCCACTACCAAGTGATTAGAATTGGCATGCAAGATGCAACCAGCTTGCCAGCCCTTTCATTTCCCGTATGAGAAGACGAGGCCCGGGCTTAGTTTGTCTCATCAGGAATCCAGGCTGCAAAAGCCAGCAGGGCCAGAATGAGGTCATATGACCCTTGGGACGCTTGTGTAACCATGGTTAAGTCCTGGGGAAACCTCAAGTGGGTAATGGCAGCGTTAATGGAGAAGCTGCTGGGCCCAGGGCAGCTGCATCTTCGTCCAACTCTCACCTCAGATGCGGTGGGGGCGGGGTGCAGGGAAGTCTGCCTGAGCTGAAGAGGTCTCAAAAGGGGGAGAAAGGAGGAAAGAGGGGAAAAGAGCAAGAGACAGAGAGAGGGTCTCAGGGTGTGTGTGTGTGCCTGACCCCAGTGGGGAGGAGAGGCAGCCCTGACAGAGACGCCTTGTCCTCCTGCCCCTGCACAGGCTTGTTTTCTTCCCAAGCTATTAATGTCGCTGCAGCTTCAAAAGCCGAATGACCTTTAAATGCCGAGCCTCCCGCTCCTGCCCAAGGCGCGGAAACAGCTTAATGGAAACTCGGCTCATAAATTATCAACTCAGCCCAAACAGCCACAGCTGCTGGGGCTGCCACAAAGCCAGCCTCATCTGAGGCCCCCAGGGCTGCTGGACAGCCACACCTGTGCCCACCCCCAGGGCAGCCACGGAGGGCAGAGGGGACCTCAGGCACAGCCATCTGGGAAAGGAGGCCAGGGTGGACTCCAGAGGAGGCAGAGGAAGAGATAGACTCAGCTCTGCCATGCCCTGCTGTGTGACCTTGTGTTGGCCACTCACCTCTTCTTTATCTGTAAAACATGAGGATCTGATAAGAAGATGCTTGAGGCCTTTTGCTAGGAGGAAGAAGGGCTACTGAGAAGCCCCACTACCACCCAGAGAGCACAGCTTCCAAGCCCAGCCAGCGGCACTGCCAGGAGAGGGGAGGGCTGGGGGCAGTACCTGCCTTCCCAGGCATGCCATGTGCAGTTGTGCACCACGTGCACTGAACAACTCCTTGCCCCTTCCCTACCTTCCTCATTTAGTCCAATCTGGGTAGGGCTGGGGTATTCTTAAAAAAAAAAAAAAAAAAAAACTTCTAAAATCTGAAGAAAAAGAAGACATTTTCTCTTCTGCCTCAACTTTTGTGTTCAGGTCTGTAGCCAGTGGGGGAGGGAGGATTTGAGGCAGGAACTAGAGCAAGAGGTCTCAAGGCGGGGGTGGTTAATAAGGTACTCCCCATGGAAGGAAAGGCCCTTGAGGCACACCATTGCTTGTCTCTGTTCCTGAGGCCCAAATATCGAGCTTGGCTGCTGTAAACGGCTCCATCAAGAAGCCAACTCTGCCTTCCAGTTGGAAAGATCCAAAATGAAGCTCCCCAGGCATGAGTAACGTGTCATCTTGGTAAAATAATGGTAATAATAGTGATAATGATAGCTAGCATTTATTGCCTGCTTCCTTACACGCCAGGCACTATCCCAAATGCCTTCCGTATGTTAACTCTCTTCACCCTACAAGGTACATATTATTGTTATTTCCATTTTATAGATGGAAACATGAGTCACAGAAGGGTTGAGGAACTTGTCAAAGGTCACACAGCTAAGTGGCCCAGCTGAAATGTGAACCCAGGATGTCTGACTCCATAACCCACACTCTGAATCCATCAAGGCTGACTACCTCTCTGTACTCCCTGGAGCCTAGCACAGGACCAGCATAAAGCAGTAACTCAACAACAGTAAGGTGAACTGAACCCTAAAGGGGCAGAGTCGCCCTGGAGAGCCTAGAGGTGCCTAGCTGCCTTGGAGTTATAGGGATGGTGCTTGTGTCCAGGAGAGGAGCAGGCTGCAGGTAAAGTCTCATCCAGAATAAAAAACAGAGTCATGGCAGTTTCCTTACAAAAGCCTCTTCCTACCCTGCCAAAGTTGTCAAGTTGCCTGAGCAACCAACTCTTTTCCACTTCTACCTGAGCTGGCTGGTGACTATTTCCACAACAATCCTCTCTCCATCAACAAACACCACCAACTCAGCCAAGACACTCAACCCAGGCACCTGGGAAGAATCTAAGCTCAGTGTATAGAGTGGGTGGGTGGGGGCACCTGCACCCCACTGCCCCACCCCACCCAGGTGCCACAGCCCTGGGGAGCCTACTGCTCTGGGCTAGCAGGAGTGTGTATGTACCTGGGACGAATGGAAATGGCCTAGACTGGGAGAAGGGGATTGCTGGCAACTTGGGTGCAGGGTCAGCAGCAAGGCTGGGTTGGCTCCAGGCATGAGTTCATGCTGGCCCAGGCCCAGCTTCTCCAGGAGGAGGGGCCTTTCCAGCAGGCAGGCCAGCTGACCACCCTTCCACAGGCTGTGCCAGCATGGTCTGGGGTTGAGCCCAGAAGTCTGGGCGGCAGCAGGAGACTTCTATGGACCCTGGGACAGGTAAACAGCCTGCCAAGGATTCAGTGCTGAGCATGCCCAGGGAATCCAGGTCAAGGGACCCAGGGTTAGGGAGAGATGCTCAGGGTGGGTATGGAAAGACGCTGGGAGCAGTAGTCACAACCCCTGTCCCCAACCCCTACACTATCACAATTTGTACCCACTCTGATCCATGAATTCCACTTCTGCAAAATTTACCTGCAGATATATTTGTACATGTGCCTGGTAAATGCATAAGGATGTTCCTGCAATAATTTAACAGCAGGAGATTGGAAACACTCTAAATGTCCATTTAGATCATGGTATACTGTCATCATCTAGTTCTACTCTGTCACATAGGGTTGCTATGAGTGGAAACCGACTCAACAGCACCTAACAACAATAATAACAATATATACATAGCCTGGGTGGTGCAAGCAGTTTGAGACCAGCTGCTAACCCAGATGTTGGGGGTTTGGACCCACCCAGTAGCTCTATGGAAGACAGACCTAGCGAACTGCTTCTGTAAAAATTACAGCCAAGAAAATCCTATGAAGCAGTTCTATTCTGTAACACATGGGGTCGTCATGAGTTGAGGGCCAACTCAACGGCAGCCAACAGCAACTATATATATATAATAGAATATATGTATATGTACATATAGAATACTATACAACCAAAAACCCATTGCCGTCAATTCTAACTTGTAGCAACCCTATAGGACAGAGTAGAACTGCCTCACAGAGTTTCCAAGGAGTGCCTGGTAGATTTGAACTGCCGACCTTTTGGTTAGCAGCCATAGTACTTAACCACTATGCCACCAGGGTTTCAATACTACACACACAACAGTAAACAAAAACGAGGCATCTCTATATGCATTTACATGGAATAGTCTCTAAGACCTAACAGTACAAGGCACTAAGCAGCGACTGCAGTCACTATACTACAGTGCATCGTGGTACGTATGTGTATATGTATGTATATAAGCAAAAAGAACCAAAAACTAAGCCCGCTGCTGTGGAGTCGATTCTGACTCACAGCAACCCTGCAGTATACACACATATTCGTATGTGTGTATATAGAGAGCGCATGCAAGCACACAAGCACAGTCTCTGAAAGGAATCACAAGAAACTGATAACGTTAGTTTCCTCTGGGGAGGGAAACTGGGTCACAAGAAAAAGATCAGGAAAACTTCACTGTAAATCCTTGTATGTCTTTTAAATTTTGATTTGTGTTCATTTATTAATTGAAAATAAGCAAGTAATCTATAAAGTACACCAAAGTGATAGTACTGCCAGTGATTTTCTGCACGTGTATATTCTACAACAGACATGAGTTACTTTTTAATAATAATTACAGCAAATACTTGCGAGCACTTACTATGCACCATGCAGCCAGAATGTTCCTTAGAAATGAGGATGGCATGACTTCATCTCACTTATTTTGGACATGTTATCAGGAGGGACCAATCCCTGGAGGACAGCATCATGCTTGGTAAAGTAGAGGGTCAGCAAAAAAGAGGAAGACCCTCAATGAGTTGGACTGACACAGTGGCTGCAATAATGGGCTCAAGCATAGCAATGATTATGAGGATGGTGCAGGAAGGGGCAACGTTTCATTCTGTTGTACACAGGCCCACGCTGAGTCAGAGCTGACTCCACGGCAACAAACGACAACAACATGTACTTTCTAAGCACTTAGCAGGTATTACCTCATGAAATCCTCGCATAAAGTAACTGCTATCCCCATTTACAGATAAGGAAACTAAGGCTCAGAGAGGTTAAATAACTTACCTAAAGTTACCGTCAGTGGCAGAGCCAGAATTTGAATCCAGATACCCTGGCCCCAAAGCCCAGGCTCTTCTTAACCACTACTTTGTAATATCTAAAAAAAAAAAAAAAGATGATGGGGGAAAATCTTAGGGGAAAGCAAACCACAGAGCCTCCAGGCCTTTAATGCCCTTGCAATCCTTCCTGCTGCTACCATCTAGGCAGGCTTTCTCCAGTTCAGCCCTCACTGGGAACCAAGCTCTGCTTCTCCTTTGGTGCTGCCTGAAGCCCTCCAGGTCAGGGCACGGCCCCCTCCAGATGGGTGCAGGGAAGGCTGAAGGCCACAAGCAGGTGATGGAGGAGGGACAGAGCAGAGGCTGAGACCACAGCTGTTTCAGAGGTAGACCACGGGCGTGGGGGACTGCCTGCGGTAGAGCAGAGTCAGGGTCTGGCCAGGAAGCTCCTCGCTGAGCGAAAACCACAAGTGCGTTTTTATTGGTGCTGAGTCTCGGGTAAGAGGCCATAGAGCACTGCAGTGACGACCAACAGGTTAGCACTGGGCAGATCTCAGATACACCCTGTTCTGCTGCTTACTGGGCCAGCAAAATTTCTCTGGGCCTGTTTCCTTATGTGTAAAACGGGGATAATGATACCTTCTCATATGGGGTTCCTGAGGGAATTAAATGATGGGCTGTGGAACACTCACACAGCACAGCACCCTACATGCGATGCTCTCAGTTGGAGGGAAGCATCTGTTAGCAAGACTGTCCCGGGCCATCCCGTGCTCAGACCTTATAGGTCTCAGGGACAGAGTCTGCAGCTGGGCCGAGAGTCAGGTCTGGAGTGCTGCCCGCTCCCCCCCTCCGAGTGACCAGCACAAAGGCCTCCCCTCAGGGGTCTCTGGACTCCTGAGGGAAGAGCAGAGAGCTGGGCAAATAGCCCCTCTGCCCTCTCCTGTCATACCCTGGCCTTCAGGCAAACTTCCCAGGGGAGAAGTGACTGGAATAGTGCACAGGCCTGGGTTGTACAGGCCTCCCACTCCCACTCAGGGGAAAGGAGGTGGTTTGATGGGGGTCTGCACCCTCTGGGGTGGGCTCTGGGCAGTGGGAGCCCAGGCAGAGTGGCCCACTCAGAAATGCCTCTTCTGGCAGCTGAGGAATGCAGCCCAAGGCAAGGGAGCAGAGGCTGGGGGAGGGGGGGAGTCGGCCATGCCTGAGCTTCAAAAAAGGCGGCAGCTGTGGCAAGGAGGGCCAGCCCCTCCTCAGGCAGCCAGGACACCATCAGAAATTCCACCCGGAGTGAGGAGGGCCCAGCTCAGACAGCAGATGGGATTGTTTACAGCCACTTACAGCAAGCCTGCTACTCCCCCAACCACAGGCTGCTCCCTCCTCCTCGCCTCCCACCCCTGCGGTCTGTGCAGCACCAAAGCTCCCCTTCCAGAGCCAGGGGCGCCCCAGGCCAGCTGCCAAGTGTCCCCTCCCAACCTGACGCTGCCCTTACTCTCTCACACTGCCTGGACCCCACATACCCACACCTCGAGCCAGCCACAGCCCTCGAGCCAGCCACAGCTAGGAAGGCAGGAAGAACCTCAGGTTCTCACTTCCACATGGTGAAACTGAAGCCAAGAGAGGAAGTGGGTTGCCAAAAGTCACGCAGCTCAGCACCGCAGAGCTGGGATCTGAACCTAGATCAGGCAAGTCCTGGGCGGAAAGCTGGAGAGAGTGCAGCACAGAGGCCATCCTGGTGCTTAAAGAGGTCACACTGCATCCCTCCCTGTGTGGGCGCACACACCAGCATACGTCAACACCCAGCTCGTGTGCTGCATGTACCAACAGGCTCCTGCTCACTGCCACACACCAGCTCAGTCCAGGCTCTCCTAGTCACAGAGAGACACCCTCCATCCTTCCACCCACCTACCTGTGGAGCTGTGTTTTACAAATACAATTACACTCACTAATGCGCACTAACGGTATCCACCTCCTCCCCTCCCCCCCCCCCCCGCAGGTGGATGGCAGGGCCAGGTCAGGCCCCTGAATCCCTGCCTCTCTTCCCCATCTGTGCCCAGAATGGTTTTTACAGCGCTGAGGTCAGGCTGACCTGACAAGCAGCAAGACCGGCCAGAACCAGGAAGTGGCTGGCACACCCTGGCACAGGCACTGCTCTTGGAAGGGAATGCGGAGAAAGCCCTTGGCTGGGACAGTCATGGAAAGGGGCAGAAGCTCCAGGGGCCCACATGCAGCCTTCTTTGCCTTGGGAGGGGGGCTTAGTCTCCCCACCTCTAGAAAACAGGGAGAAACACTCCCTGTCGGTCTGACTCTTCCCATCACTGACACCTTCCAGGGATGCAAGGACATGTGTGGGAGCTAGGGGTGGAGGTGGGGGGTCTGGGGCCTGGGAAAGGCACCACTGTACTAGGTACAAACCATAACGGGCACCTCTGCCAAAGGAGGCCCCTGCATCACAGCCCCACAGGGCTGGAAGAAATCTACACACTTTTTTTTTTTAATTTTTATTGTGCTTTAAGTGAAAGTTTACAAATCGAGTCAGTCTCTCATACAAAAATTTATATACACCTCTCTGTATGCTTTTTTTAGTACACATTTCACCGGTGAAATTCTGAGCAAAAGTCCGTTACAGAAAATCATTCAGCAGAGGCCTGCCGTCACCTCCTCCTTGGCAATTACCGTGACGTGACCAGAGAACCTGCCACCTGTTGAGTGCAAAGCAAACTCCTCCTGCATCGTGTCATTTAATCCACACAGTAATACGATACTGCAGATTGTTACCTCCTACATTATCGTAGCCATCTCACAGATAAGAAAACTGAGTCGTGTCTGACCTAGAGGTTGTCCAGGCCTGCACCACGTTCACACATCATTACCTTACCTGGCAAAGACTATGGGTATAAAGTATCCTTACACACCAGTTACTTGCAACATGTAAAGCCCGGGTTTAACCCCTCATGCTCTGGTCTCCTGAGCTGTTTGCATCTCTGATACCCACCTGCTCACCTGCCTAGGGAAATGCAAATGTGCTTTCTTATCAGCCTAAGAAGCAAATGCTGTATGCACTATAGCAGCGTATCTCAGAGCCATGTGGACACCACCTTCGTCAGACTCCCCTGAGGTGTCTGCTAAGGACACCATTCCCCACCTACTATCAAATCTGAATCTCTAGAGTGTGGCCTGGGGATCTGCATTTTAACCAGCTGCCCAGGCCATTTGGAGGCACAGTAAAGTATGATACCATGACTTTATTGGGTGGTGCAGTTTGGAGCCCTGGATTCTGGCTTTAGCTCCATCACATTACCAGCCAAGTGAACAACCTTTGGAGGTTATTCTACCTCCTGAACTTCCAGGTTCCCATCTGAATAGTGGGCAGGGAGGACTAAATGATCTCCAAGGTCCCTTTCATCTCTGATGTCCTCTGTGTCTGCCCTGAGGCCCCAGGTGATTCCTAGGTACATGAGGGCCTGAATCTAGTTTAAAGAGTTCCTATATGGTGGATTTAGAAAAATCTGCAAGAATACCTCATCTCTGGCTTCAGGCCCCAAACAAATGGCTTTTGGATTATCCCTGCCACCTCCTCCTTCCCTGAACACCTATTTCCTTCATTCCAGCCCCAGCCCAGAGCCAACCACGATTCTGCAAACATTGGGTTCACACACTTCAGCTTAATCAACAGTCATCAAACAAAAACGCTGCCAAATCACCTCACAGGCCCAAACTTGCAACTGCTCTCACCAGGCAACAGCCAGCCTGGGATGTGTGGGCAGCATGCTCCCTTCCTCCCACCACAGAACAGGAGTGAGGGGACTGGGTCATATAGAGGGTGTAGCCAGAATGACCCCAGCTGAGAAGTGGGTTGCAAGGTTATACAGACTTAAGGGATAGCCCTCAGGTAACCAGGGAAGACTACTGAGGAAGCAGTTGCTGGGACTTTCCAGAAGCAGCCAGACATTCCTCAGCGCCTTGAGTCTGAGCTAACAGTGGCTCCTTGATAGTCACCATTGAAACATGATGTATCCAGCTCAAGCACTGCTTGCCAGAGTGATTCGTCCTTCAGTGTCTATGAATTCTTGACAGCAGAGCTGCGGGGATTCCCAGAGCCATAGTCCATAGACAAGGGGTGAATTCAGAGTCATGCTATCTTTGCGTATGACAAATCTATGTGCACACGCAAAATAACTAAAGGGGAAGGACAAAGAGAAAAGGGAAGGACGAAAACTCAACTTCTACAGCTAGAAACATCTGTGGATTGTAGCCAGGATCTGCTGATCATGGTCATTTAAGAATCCGAAAATAGACCATCCTCCCACTCTGAGTGTGCTGACTGTCCAAAATGATGATGCACTTCACAGTTTACAACACTGGGAAAAGTCCACAAGCCCTTTCCACATACCCCACACCAGGGGGCTGAGCCTGGCACTGTGCTAGGCACTTTGCCCACAAGGGCTCACGGAATCCTTACAACAATCCTAAGAGGCAGAAACTGTTATTTTGCAGATGAGGAAACTGAGGCACCGAGGAACTTGAGGTCTCACAGGTAGGAAATGGCAGGGTCA
Organism: Elephas maximus indicus; assembly: GCF_024166365.1. NCBI lineage: Eukaryota > Metazoa > Chordata > Mammalia > Proboscidea > Elephantidae > Elephas > Elephas maximus. Next base: position 36,147,967 of record NC_064837.1, on the reverse strand, counting down.
GGATTCTACCCAAAGCCTGCCCTCCCAACTGCTCACTACACTGTCGCCCCACTTACAATGATGCACCTCTGGCCCCATGGGGCAAGAAGGGAAGCTGAGGCTCCAGAGAGGCTGAACATGAAGTTAGCTTGGCCATGGTCCCACCTTCAGCCACACTGGAGCAGGAGAGAAGCAGCCGTGTTGAGTGTCTGTAGTAGAATGGCCAGTGATGGAAAACGAGTGGGCATACCCCAGCTCAGAGCTGAGCAGCCCAGTTCAGCCACAGCACAGTCCCAGGTGCAGAGGGGTCCTTGGCAGGCTCTGCCCACCCCAGGGCCTTCCTGCCCGAGTCTGGGCTCTCCCCAAGTTGTGTTTCCACCTCAGCTACATGAGACAGTAGCCAGGGTAAATCAGGAGGAAGTGGCCACACTGGAAAATCATTAACATCCAGGGTGAGTTTGGGGTCTTTGTTCTTGAGCAAAGACTGTAGCATTTCGCTATCAGGAAGAAGCTGGGAGGGTGGGGCAAGCGCAGAATTGCACAACCGAGAAAACAGGCTCAGACACACACAGGTCCCACATGGAAGTGTGCTTGGACAGCCCACCTGCAGAGGACACCTGGGCAAGCTGCAGCCCCTCACACCCAGCAGGAACACAGACAGAGTACGGACTTTTTAAATCAGAAAGGGCTTCCTAAAAAAGGAGAAAAACCAAACCACCTGACTCTGACTTAGGGTGACCCCATGTGTTTCAGAGTAGAACTGTGTTCCATAGGGTTTTCAATCGCTGATTTTTTGGAAGTAGATCATCAGACCTTTCTTCCAAGGTGGACTCTGGGTGGGCTTTCTTCCTCTGGCTGGACTCAAACCACCAACCTTTTGGTTAGCAGACGAACGTGTTTACCATTTGCACCACACAGAGACTCTGAAAGCTTCCTTGCTGTTATTATTACTTGCCGTTGATTTCCCCTCCTGGTGACCCCACGTGTGCAGAGCAGAATTGCTCCATAGGGTTTTCAAGGCTGTGACCTTTCAGAAGCAGATCACCAGGCCTGTCTTCCAAGGTGCCTCTGGGTGAGTTTGAACCACCAACCTTTCGGTTAGTAGTCCAGCGTGCTTAACGATTTGTACCACCCAGGGACTACTGGAAAACTTAAAAAAAAAAAAAAAAAAAAGTGATGGAAAAATAGCACTGATTAAGGATAGGGTTGCATAGCTGATTATTGTAATTGCTGTCAGTAAGTTGTACACATGTGAAAAGCTGAATTGGCAAAAGTATGATAGATATATTTACAACAATAACAACAACAAAAAAAGGTAGCTGCTGAAGCTGCTTATGTACAACCAAAAACCTCATGGGATTTGGTTCCTTGCTTTGGAGGTTTAGGGTCATGGTTTCATGGGACATCCCAGTTAACTGGCCTAATGTGTTTAATGCTTCTGTTCTACCTCCTGATTCGTTGTATAATGCCGGGGGGTCTTAAAAGCTTGCAAGCAGCCATACAAGGCACAATAATTGGTCTCTATTTTTTTTGGTATTCACCTGGAGCAACAGAGGAATAAGGAGAGTCAGGAATAGGAGGAAGATATGGAATGTGTGGCTAATTGCCTTCATGAGCTGACTCCTTTTTCATGAGGCCAGAAAAACTGGATGGTGCCTAGCTACCATGACTGAACATTTTGATCAAAGATTCCATATAAGAATCCTAATCAAAATGGGGGAAATGTATAACAGAATTTCAAATTCTCATCAACTCCAGATTTTCTGGAGCTATGGAAGGTGGATGAACCCCTGAAACTACTGCCCTGATACAATCTTTATATCTTAAACCAAAAGTACCCCCTGAGGCCATCTTAAAACTGAACAATAGTTTAGTTAAACTAGTAAAAGAAGTCTGCCTTGAGCATTATGCCGTTTTAAAAAATATCTGTATGGGATCAAACTGACAACAGCAACTCAAAAGATTAGATAGGAACCTTAAAGGGTAGTGAGTTCATGTTAAGGCTCGAGGAACAACTCAGAAAAGGCGGATGAGAATGGTTTCACAACTCAAAGAATGTAATTAATGCCACTATACTGTACACCTTGAAACTGTCGAATTGATATATGTTTTGCTGTGTATATTCTCAACAACAACAACAAAATAAAATTTAGAGATTTAAAAAAAAAACCCATTGCCAGTGAGTTGATTCTGACTTATAGTGACCCTTTAGGACAAAGCAGAACTGCCCAATGGGGTTTCCAAGGCTGTAATCTTCACAGAAGCAGAATGCCATATCTTTCTCCTGCAGAGTGGCTGGTGGGTTCAAACCACCAGACTTTTGGTTAGCAGCCAAGTGCTTAACCACTGTGCCACCAGAGCCCCTCCTCCAAAGCTTCCTTTTAAACCCAAACTCATTGCCACTGAGTTGATTCTAACTCATAGCAACCCTATAGGACAGAGAAGAACTACCCCATAGGGTTTCCAAGGCTGTAATCTTTACAAAATCAGACTACCACTTCTTTTTCCTGCAGAGTGGCTGGTGGGTTCGAACTGCCCTACACCACCAGGGTTCCTTTCAGGGGTTAAAATAGGGCTTTGTGGTCAAAAGTCTTCTAAGTGAAGCAAACCTAGCAGAAGCAGGCAGGCAGGCAGCAGAGGGAGGGAGGGAGCGAAGAATTCCGGCCAGCCGGGCCACCTGGAGCTCTAGGTCTAGAAGAGATGGATGAACCCCTCCTGCTTGGGGGCAGCTGCCCCAGCTCAGGGAAGGCTGCCTTCCTGCCCCTCCTCTCCACCCACTCTTACCTCCTTCAACCCTGCAGGTGTCACTGTGCCCCTCCTGTGTCTACCAGGAAGAAAATAAGGACAAACAGTCCCTTACTGGCACCCCCAGCAGCCCTGAACCAGTGTCCTGGGCAAGTTTTCAGGGCTGCGGCTCTTCTCTAAAGAATCACATCTCAGCCTTCAGTTGTGGTGGGAAAGGCTATTGAATTCATTACTTCTGGGTAAGGGAAGATGAAGGTTGGGAAAGTGAGAGGGAGGAAGGGAACTATGGTCGGGGGGGGAAGTCTGTGGACAAGGAAAAATCTGTTTTAAAAAATACAATACAAATGACAAGGAGCCCTGGTGGCACAACAGGTAAGCACTTGGCTGCTAACCCAAAGGTTGGTGGTTCAAACCTACCCAGCAACTCTGCAGGAGAAAAGACCTGGCAATCTGTCCCATAAAGATTACAGCCTAGGCAACCCTAGGGAGCAGTTCTACTCTGTCACATGGGGTTGCTATGAGTGGGAATCAACTCCACAGCACCCAACAACGGCAACAATATAAGTAACAACAATAAAACAGCCTTTGGGCAAGCCCCATAAGCCCTTCAAACCAGGACTGTGCCTAGATCCCAGGGAACGGCCCCCTGCTCCCCTTCCACCCCACAGAGGTCAGTCAAGGGGCTCTGGTTTTACTGTCTCCCTCCTGTACTTCATTAGAGCTTAACCTCCAGGCCTTCAAGGAAATTGGCAGAAACGGGACTTTTGTCCTTTGTCAACTACAAAGTGAACAGCTCTCTAGGGGATCACTGTCCTTTGGCGGGGGTCCTCTCACACTCAGATGATGACCCTTGTTCCCACCCTCCCCTGCTCCACTGGGGTGGCAGCAGCAACGAGGGGTGGAAAGGAATCTGTCTTGTTTAGGGAAGCCGCCTGCTCAATCCGTGTTGTGGGACTTTGGCAAGGGCGGGCCACCCACCAGGTCCAACTCACCCCCTTCAAAGCTCCTCTGTTTGTGAAGGGCTTTCAGGGACAGGAAGCAATAAACAGAGTCAAGCAGCCAAGATGCAGGGGCTGATTATGCAGTTTATGGATTTTCCAGGCCTCTTTGTACTCCCCTACCAGCTGCCTGGGGCTCTGCAGAAAAAAGGTACTGGCAAAAAAACGGCCGGTCCCTGGCTTTAAAGTGGCCTCTTGCCAGGCATAAGCTGGGTCTTTCCAAGGAGTGTTGTTAGGTGCCATCGAGTTGATTCTGATTCATAGAGACCCTATAAGACAGAAGAGAACTACCCCATAGTTTCCTAGGCTGTAATCTTTATGGAAGCAGATCACCAGGCCTTTTCTCCTGTGGACCCACCGGTGGGTTCAAACCACTGATCTTTTGGTTAGCAGCCCAGTGCTTTTAACCATTGCACCACCAGGGCTCCTTCGAGGAGTGTGTGAGGAGACTTTATGCCTTGACAGCCCCATAAGCACCTTCTCATAGCCACCATGGAGAAGCGCTCCCAGCCCATACTAATTAATAGCTAATCAATCTCTCTGTCTCTCTCCAGTACCACTGCTTGCCTCTCCACCCTGCTCTAAAATGCTTTGGTGGGGCTGACTCTTGCATTCTCACAGGGGAGGGTGTGCCTGGCCATGGCTGCCAGCCCAAGAGGCCAGGTGGGTGGCCCTCTTTCACAAAGAAGCTCACAGCTCAGCTCAGTTTAGCTGCCCTGGGAGTGGAAAGTGGCTTGAGAAAAGCTCTAACTGGAGGGGAGTGTGGTTCTGGGCTGAATGGCCTCCCCAACACCAGGCTCAACTCACATTCCCCAAACAGGTCATGATCCTGGTGAAGCGTAACTGCAGCAGTTTGTGAGCACAAGGAACTGGCAACCACCCACTGGTCTCTCAGCACCCAGTAACCAATACGTTACGGACGGCACATCCACCAAATGGAAAGCAAGCAGTCCGGGTCTTAGGTGCCAACATGGAATGGCATGAAAAAAATGGAGCTACAGGGCTGAGTGTACACCATGCCATTTTTGTAAAAGTGTCTCTGTGTATACGTGTATATTTGTGTACACACGAAAGGCGTCTGGGTGGATACATACCAAACACTGAGCAGCAATTAACCTAAGAGGGAGAGCTGGGTGAGGGGGGACTGAACACTGTTTATTTCATACACCTTTGAACCCTTTGGAGTTTTTACGACAAACATGTGTTACTTACTTCTGTAGTTTGAAATTAAGAATTTTCTAAAGATACAAATAAGGCAGGATGGGGCACTGGGTTGTAGAAGAGACTGTGAATTGGTGGGCAGAAGGGGGCACTATTTGAACTATTCAGAGACAGGGCAACCGGTACACAGGAAATCCTGGCCCGCACAGAGGGGCTCTGTCCTCCTCTGCTATAGAGGGCCTGGGGATAATGACACCCCTGTTGATGACGATGGCTCAGATGGCCCGCAGAGTCACACATGCCATGCGGTTAGGGGGAGATGGTGGCACAGGAATGTTTTCTGGCACGTTTGGAACAGTTGGGGCATGATATGTTAGGAAACCGTTATTAAAGGTTAGTGTGCTGGAAAATGAAGCATGCAGCTCACAGCTTGGGCAGAGAGGAGGGGAGGGAGGGCTCACCTCTACTGTGAGGGGAGAAGAAGAGAAGGGCAGAAGTCTAGAGAGAAAGGGGTGCAATTAACAGGCTCAGCTGCTAACTGAGGGGTAGGAGGTTCAAGTCGACCCAGAGGTGCCTTGGACGAAAGACCTGGCAATCTATTCCCAAAAGGTCACAGCCATTGAAAATCTTACGGAGTGCAGTTCTACTCTGACACACATGGGGTTGTCGTGTGTCAGAATCAACTCGACAGCAACAGTTTTTTCTTTTTCTATTCTAGAGGGCTCTCTGGCAGACAGAAATCACTCGCTCATTCAACAAACACCATGGAATGTTCACAGGTGCTAACAGGCACTAGGCAGGAGGAGAGTTGCCAATGGTCTGAACCATCTTACTTGAGGCCAAGCCGTTCAACCAGAATAGGAAATAAGATTAAAACTGCCAGTTGGGCTGGCTGCTGCTGGCCCTTGTGACTGGGCCTTATTTGCACAAGCATGCTCATCAGCCAGTTACCAGGCATCAGCTGATACCAAATTCTTTCTTCTAACCAGGCAGAAGCAAAGAGGGGAGCCTGGTCATCCAGAGTGAGATACCAGAGTTGAGGGGCGTGGAAAAGGAGGCTGTGACTGCTGCAGACAGACTTGTCAGTTTCCTGAGGTTTCTCTCCCCTTATCTCCAGTTCTGCAAGGACAAAGAGAAGCTGTGCATGGGGGCATATTTGTGGTCAGTGGCAGCTCTGCCTCACTGGAGATAAGAATATTTAAACAGTGAACGTTGTTATAAAAGGATGTGTATCCAGAGGCTTCCTGAATCGTACAAGGTATTACTTGTGCCAGTGAGAGTGTGTGTGTGTGTGTGTGCGCGCGCGCGTGCACGTAAGAAAGACAGAGCAGGCAGTTCTGGGACACCCTGACTTGGCCGCTATAGCCTTCTCAGAGACTTACCTCTTCTAGAACTGTGCTTCTAGGATGTTCAGTAAGCTAGCCACTAGTCACTATATAAATTTACATTTAATTAGAATTAAATGAAATTAAACATTTGGTTCCTTAGTCACACTACCACATTTCAATAGCCACTGTGGCTAATGGCCATCATACTGGACAGAGTAGAATGCCCCACAGGGTTTCCAAGGATCGGCTGGTGAACTCGAAGTGCTAACCTTTTGCTTAGCAGACAACAGAGTAAGAAAAAAACAACAACAAAAAAAAACCCTCTCACCACTGGTGTCCTCAACCTTATCTAAGATCAAAGTGTTGGCCTGTTTCTTATGAAACTTGACATTCCAGGCAGAGTCTAGCTAGGAGCCCAAATCCTGATTTCAACACTGGCAGGGTCCTGGTCTCAGAGGACCAGATTCAGAAAAGCCCCCTCCCCTGAGCTGGCCTTGCCTGGGTGGGTGTTCTTAGCATCTACTGGGTTCATCCGCTGTCCCCTCCCCTGAGTGTGCCCCATGGAGGCCCCTGGCACTGCCTCCTTGGGCCTCTCCAGAACAATGGGAAGGAGCCAGCTTAGAGAAGAGCAGGTGAAGCAAGGGGTATATGTGCGGGTAGGTGAGTGTGTGGGAGTGATTATTAAAGAAAAAAAACATCACATGAAGGAATCTGATGGGTCCGGCTAAGGAAATGAACAGAAAGGGGTTCAAATAACACAAGTTACCACCAAGTATTTGTGCCTCTATGTTTGAACTACCCAGAGAGAAATAAGCTGAGGCAACACCCACCCCTGCAACAGGTACCACGCACAATGGATATGTCTAAGGCACCTCCAATCCTAATTTACCAACCTCATTAAGATCTTCCCCATTTGACTCAAAGAAGCATCACCCAAGTTGCCTCAGGTTGTCTCCTGAAAGTCAGCCAAAATGGACTGTTGTTTTTAGGTGCTGTTGAGTCGGTTTCGACTCAGTGATCCTATGTACAACAGAACAAAACACTGCCCAGTCCTGCACCATCCTCACAATCGGACAAACTGTAAATCCGCAGTTTTTCTGGCAAGCAGCAGAGTAGGGGGATGCAGGCTAAGGGATAGGTGGGTGAACAATCTCCAAAGCTTAATGTAGGGGAATAAGTGGGAATGAAGACCCCGAGGCGAGAACCTGTGGACCTGGGTTCTAGTCCTGGTTCTGCCACATGCGGCCTTGAGCAAGTTCTTTTTTTCTTTTGACTTTTTTTTTTTTTTTTAAATAAAACAAAACACAGATACAGAAAACCACACAAAAGTAAGCTTGGTGAATTATCACAAGTCAAACACCCTTGTAGTCACCACCCAGGTCAAGAAATAAAACTGAGCCAGTCACTCCAAAACCCTTTCCACGTGCCACAAGCTGCTATTTATAGTAATCACTTCCTTGCACTTCTTTATCACTTAAAGGTACCTCCCTAGATACTATACTTTCATCTTGCCCACTATTTGTCTTTGAAGTCTATTTTAATCTACAGGTTTTCCCCTCCCATTCCTTTTCCCTACAATTCCTACATTGACGAATCCAGGCCATTTGACTGTAGAATTCCCCACAGTCGGATGTTTATGCAGCAAGTTATCTTTTCTCTCTGCACCTCAGTTACCTCCTCCTGACCACCACCCTGGCCACCCTCCGCATGGGGCTCCTGTGACAATAAAAAAAGACAGTGAGCCTGAAAGCACACAGAGAAATGCTTATGATATTCTGTTAAACAAAGAAAGCAAGATGCAAACTGGTGTGCTTTCAACTACACAAAGGAAAAATGCATAGAGAAAAGACCGGAAGGAAATACACCAACAGCTCAATAATTGTCCTGGACAATGGAATCATGAGCGCTTGTAAAATTCTAGTAGTACTAATAATGCCGTCAGCGTCAGAACCTGTCTAACTTCAGGCGGGATAACGTGAAGCAAGATCAGTCCAACGCTGATGCCTGTGAGGTAGAGGTCAGACATACCTCCACTCTTCAACCTTTTTGGCAATTCTGACACCAACCATCCCTCCCACAGCACTCTCTGCTTCCCCATTGGGTTGGATATCTGTTGCAATGGCCACACAGAGCTCACAGACCATACTTACAGGATAAGTGGTTTATTAAGGAAGTAACAGTACAACTGGGGATCAGGATCAACAGGCTACTACTCAGGATTCAGATCAGGAAGCCTATAGGCAGAGTCTCCCTTCTTCCATGCAGGACAGCTCCCTCAGCAGCTCTGGCCATGCCAGCCTCCTCTCGGCCCCTAAGGACAGGCTCGCACTGCCACCACCAACCCAGCCGAGATGCTCAGCATCTCAAACCTGCCTCTCTTAATGATGCCTCCTAGCTGGTCTCCCTCACATTTTCCCTTCACCATCAACAGACTAACTCATCTAAAACATGCCAGGTCACTCCCCAGCCATAGGCACAACTAGGGTATGGCAGGCATGGCAGGCATTGCACCAGCCCTAGGCACGTGGCACCACTGGGCGGTTTCTATTAACCTGGTATGGCCAGCGGCGTGTCTATGGAATATGGTGCCTATGATAAGCACTGAAACTGCACCCCATCCAAACATCTGACACCCCTCTTCTAGATAACTTTACCATAATATCAACTCAAAAATACAAGTCAAGCTCGTTAATCTTTTAATTAACACATTACCTGCCTGAAGAAGGAAACTGGGCCGTACTGGGTTAAGAGAAACTGCTCAGTGGTGCCACGTGCCCAGGGCTGGTACAATACCCTGGATATGCCACTGTCCAGCTCCTCAGCCTCTCATGTAGGTATCTCATGCTTTCCTTCCTCTGTATCAGCAGCCATCAACTCAGAGTGCATCAGAATCACCTGGAGGGCAAGTTAAACTGGCCCTGTTGAGCTCCACCCCCAGAGTTTCTGATTCAATAAGTCTAGGGTGCCAAAAAACAAAAACCAAACCCACTGCTCTCAAGCCAATTTGGACTTATAGCACCCCTATAAGACAGAGCAGAACTGCCCCATAAGGCTTCCAAGACTATAATCTTAACGGAAGCAGACTGCCACATCTTTCTCCTGTAGAGTGACTTTTCAGTTAGCGGCCAAGTGCCTAACCACTGCAACACCAGGGTTCCAGGTCTAGGGTAAAACCAAACCAAACCTGTTGCCACTGAGTGGATTCCAACTCATAGCGACCCTATAGGACAGAGTAGAACTGCCCCATAGGGTTTCCAAGGAGCAGCTGGTGGATTTGAACTGCCAACCTTTTGGTTAGCAGCCAAACTCTAGGGCCCCCAAATCTGCACAGTTAACAAGTTCTCAGGTGATGCCGACACCACCGGTCTAGAGACCACACTTTGAGACCTTGCCTCTGTCCTCCGAAACAAATCCCGTCCATCCTTCAAGACCTAGCTCACGTTGCCCTCTTCCATGAGGCAGTCTCTGCACACTTGAGCCAATACTGATCTCTCTCCCCTCTTCCGGACCACCTGTAGCACTCAAGGGTGGTCTGGAAGAGGGGGACAGCACTTAGTGGCCATAATGATGTAGCACTTTGTCATCTGCTGTCTTATGTGGTTCTGGCTCCCCTTCATTGGCTCTTAAGGGCAGACTGGGAAAGATACTTGCTTGGTGTCCCCCACTTTACCCTGGGGACATCTGTGTGTTCCAGATGAACAGAATCTGTTTCATTCACAGGCACCCCTGTGATGTTCACACACAGACCTCTAATAGTCATTCGTTCATTCACTGTCATTCAAAAAACCCTTACTGAGCACCTACTGTATATCAGGATGCACAAGATAAAAAGGAGACCAAGAATTACAATACCATGAGTTACCACAGAAGCCTGCACAAAGGGCTCTGTGAGGGATCCCTTCCAACTGCCAGCCGAGTGACCCCCCCCACACACACACACAACCTTGCCCTGAGATACAGATGTTGGTGCTCGCCAACAAGCACGCACAGTCCTGGTCACACCCTCACGTAGCCATGGTGAGGATAGTGGGCTCTACTGTTCCCCAGCTAAGCCACCCGGCTTGGGGACAGGATTTATGGGCAGACATTGTTGGGAGACCAGATGTCCAGGCAAGCAGGCAGAGAGACTAGGAACAAACACTGTAGTTGTACAGGCCTGGAATCCGTGGGAGAAGGCAAGAAAACACTGCTTCCCAATTAAGAAGTGGTGAATGTCTAAGGAGCAGATGCCTGCCCCATTTCTCCAAACACCTGAGGGTCTGGACACTTAGCCCTTGGCCCAGCAGAACATTCTGAGCAGGCTGGAGAGAGCTGGGATTCTGTAAGGTAGATGTTGCGTTCTCCAGGACCCTGGACAACTTTATGCCTCAGTTTCAATATCTACTTCTTTCTGTCTCAGTTTCACTACCTACAAGGTAGGTAGTGAAATTGAGTTGATATTATGGTAAAGTTATCTAGAAGAGGGGTGTCACTACCTACAGAGTCCCTGGCTGGCGCAAAGGGCTTGCACTCGACTACTAACTTAAAGGTTGGTGGTTCGAACCCACCCAGAGGTGCCATGGAAGAAAGACTTGGCAATCTGCTTCTGTACCATGGAAACCCTATGAAGAAGTTCTGCTCTGTAACACATGGATGGAATCGCTGTGAGTCGGAACTGACTTGATAGCAATGGTTTTTTGTTTGTTTTTGTTTCTCACTATCTAGGGAATATCTCAAAAAAAGATGTGAAGCCAAAAAATGAGATGATAAATATTCTAATCCCCTTTAGAAAAATAAACCCACCACTGCCATCGAGTCGATTCCGACTCATAATGACCCTATTGGACAGAGTACAACTGCCCCAAAGGGTTTCCAAGGAGTGGCTGGTGGATTCAAACTGCCCACCTCTCTTTTGGTTAGCAGCCGAGCTCTTAACCACTGCACCACCAGGGCTGTTTAGAAAAATAGAAACTAAAAAAACAAATGACAAGAAATGAAGTTCTGAAACATGCTACAACATAGATGGACCTGGAAACATATGCTGAGTGAAATGTCAGACAGAAGAGGACAAATAGTGGATCATCTCACTTACATGAAACATTGAAAATAAGCCAAGGCATAGAGACAAAGTGCACTGGTGGTTACCAGGGGCTGGGAGGAAGGGGGAATGCGGAGTTATTGCTTCAGGGGTACTGAGTTTCTGTTTGGAATGATAAAAATAACTTTCGGAAATAGATAGCAGTGATGGTTGTACAACACAGTGAATGTAAGTAAAGTCACTGAATTGTACACTTAAAAATGGTTAAAAGGGCAAGTTTTTTGTTATATACGTATTTACCACAATAAAATGCAACAACAGTACCACTCCATAAAAGTAAAAAAAAGAAATGGCAGAGACCAGGCAGGGAAGATCTGCCAATGCCCCGGCTGGGGAAACTCCACTTGTAGACAGGGCATCCCCAGCGCAGCAATTCTCTTCTGGAGGTGTGCATCAGAATCTCTGGGGAGCTTTTTAAACACAAGGCCCATGCCCTCTTACTGAATTCCAGTCTCTTGGGGCGCACCCAGCCCCCAAACCCCAAGCAAGTCAGAGGCCCCAGGGGATCCCAGGGCATTCCTAGTTAAAAGACACTACCCGAGAGGGGACTTTTTAAACCACGCAGTATCCCCTTGTCCTCTTGTCCTGTCTGAACAACTGCCTCTTGATCTATGTACAGGTTTCTCATGAGCACAATTAAGTGTTCTGGAATTCCCATCCTTTGCAATGTTATTCATAATTTGTTATGATCCACACAGTCGAATGTCTTTGCATAGTCAATAAAACACCGGTAAATATCCTTCTAGTATTCTCTGCTTCCAGCCAACATCTACCTGACATCAGCAATGATATCTCTGGTTCTGCATTCTCTTCTGAATCCAGGACCGTTCCCCTCTCCAGCCACCATGCCATCCCAGTCCTAATTCCTCAGCCCCAGCAGTCTCACTCTGACCAACTGTAACTCTTCTTTCAGGATTCAGATTGCACACCTCCTCCTCCAGGAAGTCTTCCCAGATGTTCTCCTTGGCTCACTCCCCATAAGACCTCTGCCTGTTAGACCCTCTCTCCTCCTGTGCCACAGACATGGCAGCACTAGTCACATTATATCACTGTTGAAAGTATGCCAGCTGGTGGGCCCCACGGACTGTGACCAACTGGAGGGCAGGGGTCTCATTCAGCTCTCTATCCCCAACACCTAGCTCAGTGCCTAGCACAGAGTAGGCAACCCACTTGTTATACTGACCAGGAGAAAGAGAAGGGAGGAAAATGAAGTCAAATAGCTCCCCTTGGCAAATTTTCCAAAACTCTGGGGAAATTGCAGCACAAACCTTTTAGCACTTACTATGTACCTGAGAGAAGACTGAGACACAGGGAGCTTAAATAACATGCCCACAGTGTTAGAGCTGGGATGAGAACCCACTCTGCTGTGGTATTTCTGGTTCAAAGAGAGAAAGATTAAAACCAGGGGAGGGGGGAGGGGGAAGCTACCTCTGAAGTCCTTGTTCCCTGTGGTTCAGGGTCACAGTGACTCTAGAACCTCACTCTGGATGATGCACAAATCCAAGCTGCTGTCCACAGGGGCAGGAGCAGTTTGTCTCTGCTGACAACCTTTCTGATGAGGTACCAGGGACACTGGGGCAGACAGGGTCAGCAGTTCCAACTGGGGGACTCCTGCAGGCCAACTTAAAACAGGGACAGGGATAATGACACCCAGGGCCTTGACTTGGGAAGGGTTTTTTCTCCCATGCCTAAAACTCCTAGACAGGGAGAAGGGTTCTAAGTCTCCATGAGCCCCATACCTGTCCCACCTGGCCTCTCTGGGCTGAGGACCAGGCCAGTGAAGAGGACGGATGCTCCACTGGCCCAGGGAGCTCTACTCAGGAAAGAGGCTGTAAAGACAAGCAGGAATCCTGAGTGGCATTAAAACACACACACACACACACACACAACTAAAGCCCGTTGCTGGCGAGTCGATTCTGACTCATAGCAACCCTATAGGACACAGAACTGCCCCACAAGGTTTCCAAGGAGCGGCTGGTGGATTCAAAACTGCTGCCCTTTTAGTTAGCAGCCTAGCTCTTAACTGCTGTGCCACTAGGGTTCCCTGTACATAAAAGTAGCAGGAAATAAAACATATTCAGAATCAACTACAGTAAGTGAAAATGAGCCATATGCCAGGCACTTGGCTAGGGGGAATCCCACAGTCTTTAATTTTCACACCAACTTGGTGAGGCAGCTACTATTCTCCTTGTTTTATTAACAGGAAACCCAGGCACTGTTCAGCTGGAAGGAGAGAAGGCTAGGAAGCCTTCCTCAAAATCTGGGTGTATTTGGCCAAGGCTGAATAGAGATTTATGAAGTATCTTTGCATAAAGGATACCAAAACCAGACACGCAGCCACTGGTTTGATTCCAACTCATAGCTACCCTACAGGATGGGTAGAACTGCCCCACAGGGTTTCCAAGGCTATAAATCTTTATGGAAGCAGACCATTGCATCTTTCTCCCACACAGTGCCTGGTGGGTTTGAACTGCCAACCTTTTGGTTAGCAGCCAAGCACTTTAACCACTGTGCCACAGGGCTCAGTCTGAGTAAAGGATACTTGCTCTTTATTATCTATCTTTCTTAAAGAGACAACGGAATAAATTGGGATTTATGTTAGATACTAGAAAAAACTCCTTGACTTCATAGGCATTAGGGAGTCTACTTGCAGCTACATCTGTGCCCTCTCTGCAAGCAGGAGACTGGACGGCATGGCCTTGACCACCACGGGCATCACCTAACACATTCAGAGGGCTCCTCAGGCAAATGTGGCTCCAGCTCCAGTCTCAAGGGAGGCTTTCAGACAAGGCAGAATCTGAGGTTAAACACAACCTTCGCTAAATTTAACAAGCAGACAGGGGGAAGGTTCAGGTATAAAAATGAAGTAATGTTTTAAATGAATCAACAGAGTTTAGAGTTTGCAGCTTTCATCAGTGAAGTTAACTGTGACAGTGTGAAAGTTACCGAGTGTGTGTGTTGCTGTAAAAGCCTGCTGTTTTGCCTACTGGAGAATGTAGCTCACCAAACGAGCAAGGACAGAGATGGCTACGGCTAGTGTGGCAGGCAGCTCAGGCAGAAAGTTACCACTTTCTGCTCGTCTTAGGAAGCCCCGTCCTGTCCGGGCCACCCCTGCCTGTTTTGTCTTTCTCTGAAGGGAGAGATGAAATGCCACGAGCACCATGAGAACACAGAGCAGATGTGCTGCTACCCCGGCTGCTCAGGCCAACACTCGGGCTTTGACCTGGAACACAACAACCAGTGCTGTTGACGCTGACTCATGGTGACCCCATGTGTCAGAGTAGAAACTGTGCTCCACAGTGTTCTCAATGGATGGTTTCTCAGAAGTACATCACCAAGCCTTTCTTCTGAGGGGCTTCTGGGTACACTCAAACCCCCAACCTTTCTGTTAGCAGCTGAGTGTGTTCACTGTCTGCACAGACCCGATAGGTTTTTGTCTGCCTAGGAATGCAGAACCCTGGGCGGGAGGAGGGAGGCTGTATTATAGGCAACAGGCTCAGTCTAAAGAGAAGTTCCTGTTTCTGCATGTTTCATTTCAAAGCAGGCAGCTCACTGGTTGGAATCAAACACAGAATTTACTCTTCGCCATAGAAAAATCATATGACAAAAACTTTGCAGAGTTTATCCAGATGTCGGCTTTCCTCAAGGAAAAAGGCGTCCATTACCAAAGCCCTGTCTTCTCACGACTTCAAAACCTCTCTTACCCTTTAAGGAAAAATCAAGGTCCTGAGAGGTTAAAGGCCTCGCCCTCAAGGACCCTCCGAAGATCCAGAGCTGGAGCTAGCTCCCCCCTCCCATCCAGCGTCTCACTCCAGGTGGCCAGCAGCTGCCTCTGAGAATGGGATGGGTTCAGGGGGGCTGAGTGTGTTTATAAATCACTGCACACTCTGCTCCATCCGATGACCTCGTGATGCAAGAGGCATGACCACGCAGGGCAGACCAGGTCAGGAGCCGCGCTACGGGGTCCTGACTGCAGGACCAGCCATAGCTCCTCCACCCCGGGCTCTCCAGACCACCACGAGCCCTCCCCATCAATTGCTGCACTGCCCCCACCTCCTCCTTTGATCTCAAAGAGGAGAGAGGAACAGAAAGCAGAGCAAAATTCCCACTCAGCATTGATTTGCCCAAAGCAAAGGCAACACAAAGGCTGCACCTGTTTCCATGGAGACGCGAATCGGTGGAGCAAAGGAACAAAACACAGAGCGAGAAACACAAACGCATCACCACCTTCCGGGATGGCCTGATCGATGTGTTGGCAGGCCAGAGCCCTGACAGGAAGACAGCGGAAGGATTAAAGGTAATCAGCAGATCTAGAAGCCATACCCGGAGTCCTTTCAGTGGGTAGAGAGGGAGGCGCACAATCACCACCACCACCCCCCCCAACACACACAGCCCTCCAAGCCTACGAACTAGCCTGGACCCTATTCTCGAGAAAGATAAATCAAAACCCACTGCCGCGGAGTCAATTCCAACTCATAGTAACCCTATAGGACAGAGCAGAACAGCCCCATAGGGTTTCCAAGGCTGTGATCTTTATGGAAGCAGAATGCCACACCTTTCCCTTGCAGGGCGGCTGGTGGGTTCGAACCGACCACCTATGGTTAGCAGCCCAGCGCTTAACCACCGCACCACTGGGGCTCTTTTGACACAGATACTCAACCAAAAATCCTGAACAGAAATCCAGAGTGAGTGATTATTCACTTTACAAAAGGATTCTTGGCTTTACAAAGGGATTCCTTGAAGCAGTGAAATCCCATGGTGGATTGAAGCACTGGTGTTTTATTACTTTTCTGAGGCTGAGGAGGAGGGGGACAAGGAAGTAACTTCCCGTTCCAGTTAAAAAAAAAAGTCTGTAAGAATTGTCGAAATGGTATATCTTTGGCTGTGCATATTTTCACCAAATTAAAAAAAAAAAAAAAAGTAAGAAAAGATGACAAAACACCTAAGGGGAAGGGATGGGGGTAATGGGGATAGGACTCTGCTTATGAAACATCTGTTGGGATAGGCTCATAAGAAACGGAGACATGGCAGCTTTAAAAGAGAGAGGTGAGTGAGCGGGCTGAGTTCCTGAGTCTGCCAGTCAGCGGGGCAGACAAGGGCACGGGGACCTTAAAGAGCGGAGGAAGCTGGGCAGCAGCACGCTTCCGACAAGGACGCCCCTGGGGTGGACCCCACCAATGCAGGCACTCTGAGAGCCACGAAGATGAAGGAAAATGGCAGCAGCAGAAAAGGGGACAGCCGTCACCTACCCCAGGGCAGCAAGAAGGTTTGAAATGTTCTGGGGTGAAAGCCAGAGGAAGATGCCAGCAGTAGGCTCAGCAGATGACAGGGGCTCAGCGCAGTAATAAGAACCTCCTGGCATGCTCTCACCATTCATCAGGTGACACACATTAAGGGTCCCTTGCACATGCTGTCATCCTGGGAAGCAGACAACTCCACGCGTCAACACAGCCCCTGCCCTTGGAGTGTCTCCACCAGGACTTCACTCCACGGAGGCTTCTTCCAGTTATACTTCTCACAGGGAACCAAAAACAAGGTCGATAACAACAGCAAAAACAATATTTACTGAGCATGCTGTGTGAGCCAGACACCAAATGAACCATTATCTCATTTATCATCTTAGCCACCAGTGACGGTGATGCCATCCGTATCCCCATTTGCTGATGAGCCACAGAGGGGTTAAGTAACTTGCCCAAGGTCACAAAGGTCATAAGTGGCAAAGCCAGGATCCAAACACAAGTATACTTAACTCCATAGCCTGTGAACACTAGGCTAAATGCTTGCCACATCAGGCCCATTTAACAGAAAGAGACACTGAGGATCAGAAAACTCAAGCGGCGAGCACTGAGAGGCAGAGGATGGCCTCTGAAGATCAGCTCTCCTGACCCACCTCCAAGGCTTTTCGTGCCTTGTGAGGCCTCCCCTGAGGTGGTCAGCTGGCTTTCTTGGTGGGTAGACAGACTTTTGTAGCCATGAAGTCTCTCTTCTGTCCTGGGCCTCAGTTTACCCCTCTGCAATAGGTGGATACTATTGTAGTCTGAGCCCCCAACCATCTCACTGAAAGAGAGGAGCTGGGAAGAAATCTGAGACAGGCATCCAAGGTGTCATCAGGGACTCTGTGGGAGGTTCTGGCTCTGCCCCAGCTCCGGTAGTTTCCCAAAGATCCACAAAGCTCTGGAGTGGGCAATACAACGTTCACAGCGCAACATCATGGGCAGTATCTCCAGCCTTGTAGTTCCGGAGTCTTCACACCACTGTACATTTGAGGGAACCCTGGCAATTCTTGGGGCATGGATGGCTTTCAGGGAATCAATCCCCAAATCCTCCAGTTCCCCACGTTATTGCTGGGTGCCATCGAGTCCATTCTGACTCACAGTGACTCCCCATGTGACAGAGGAGAACCACCCCATAGGATTTTCTTGGCTATGACCTTTAGGGGAGCAGACTGCCAGGTCTTTCCTCATGCAAAGCCACTGGATGGACTCGAACCACCAACCTTTCGGTTAGCAGCCAAGCACTTAACCATTGTACCACCAGAGCTCCCTATATATACTCCTTCCTAAAACTGCTCTGCCAGGGAATGGTCATTGTGCCCACTGTCTTTTCAAAATGGCCCTCCTAAATGCTTCACGAAAGAAAGACTCACCCCAATGTTCCCAGCCTTCCTCTGGTGTGATGCCCTGGGGTGTAAAAACCTGGTCAGGGAGAATGCAACACTCCCGGGAGCATCCCAGGAGGACATAGAAAGCTTCCTAAAGACATTAGCAAGGGGGCTGGCCTTATTTCACCAGGACCTTATCTATCTTACAGACCCATCTGTTTATTTTAGGATCAGAATTAGGAACCAAGGGGACACCTGTTTAACATACCTATTTGAATAAAAAAATGAAGTGAGACTTTTTCTGACACAAAGTATGTTTGACTGGTCTAACAAGGAAGACAATGTGGCCAATGTGCTATAGAATCAAATCCTATAGCAGCCATTTGTCATAACTGAATGTGCTGCGTTCGCCCTTCTAGGACTTTGTCAAAAATATATTTGAAGCAAATATATGGCATACAATAAGCCTGAAAATACAGTAAAACCCATGACAGCCAGAGCTCGACAAGACCTGCCTTGTTTTCCCAGGTCTCAAAAGCTTTCCACCTTTGACAGGGTGCAGTCTTATCACTTTTCTATCACTATATAGTGAAAAATATTTTAGTTTTCCTTCTCTGACAGGTTTTCGCCTTACACAGGCTCTGGCTTTCACAGGTTTTACTGTAAATGCATTCTATTTAAACTTAACGATGAAAAAAATCTTGTATGTCAATTTTAAAATGTGTGAGGGGAGTAGAAAGACTTTCAAAATTCTTTTGACAGGTATAGGAGCAAAAAAGTTTGAAGCCTGTTGCTCTCCTTCCCTAGAGCCACGTCCACAGGTGCTGGCTTCCACCTTGACAGACCCCATGGGCCATGCCTGACGTAAGCGCTCAAGAGAAGGCTGCTGTGATATACATATCAAGTACTAGACCTGTGACCTGGGGGTAAATTTGCTTCTGCTACTTCTTAATTGTGAGAACCTGGTTAAGACACCCAACTTCCCTGAGCCTCAGTTTCCCCATAAGTATATGGGGATAATACCATAGAAGGCATATCAAAATTCTGATGCTAAGGACGATGATGATAACGTTACCTGAACAACAAACAGAGAATACATCAGCATAAACAGCTTCAAACAGTAGCCAAGCAGGAAGAATATTCTGTTTGGCTTTGTAAAACTGTATGGTATTTGTCTCTAGATGGTATCAATAACTAATGTTTACTGAGCACTCACGGAAACCCTGGTGGCATAGTGGTTAAGAGCTTCGGCTGCTAACCAAAAGGTCAGCAGTTCGAATTCACCAGGCGCTCCCTGGAAACGCTACGGGGTGCTTCTCCTTTGTCCTATAGGGTCGCTGTGAGTCAGAATCAACTCGACAGCAATGGGTTTTTTGTTTTTTTGGGTTTTTTTTGATGTGCTTCCCAGGCGCCAGCTCATGCTGTCTTCACAACAATCCTACGGAGAAAGTACCAGTCTTATCCCTGATTTACAGCTTACATAGCTATGAGTCGGAATTGACTCGACGGCAGTGGGTTTGGTTTGGTTTTTGGTTATAGTTGCTGAGTGGGCCTTATAAAGAATCCCTGGGTGGTAAAAATGGGTAAGTGCTTGACTACTAACCGGAAAGTTGGCAGTTTGAACCCACCCAGGAGCACTCAGGAAGAAAGTCTTGGCAATGAAAACCCTATGGAGCACAGTTCTACTCTGCAACACATGGGGTCACCATGAGCCGGAACTGACTCGATAACAACTGGTTTGGTGTTTTTTTTTTTTTTTTGTGGTAGGGCTTTGTGATTCCAGAGCCTGAGCTCTAAGCCCTCGCTACTCAATGCGTGGCCTGCAACCTGCAGCAGCCATAGCACCTAGGACCTTACTAAACCAAAAAACTAAACCCACTGCCGCCGAGTCAATTCCGACTCATATCGACCCTACAGGACAGAGTAGAACTGGCCGAAAGAGCTTCGAAGGAGCTCCTGGCAGATTGGAACTGCCGAACTCTTGGTTAGCAGCCGTAGCACTTAATCACTATGCCACCAGGGTTTCCAGGACCTTACTAGAGATGCGGAATTCCAAGACCTACTCCAAACCTGCTGAATCAGAATCTGCATTTTCGCAAAATCCCCGGGTGACTCACATGCATATCCAAGTTTGAGAATCACTGCTCTAAACCACCAGTCAGATTTACCATCCCTAGTTTTCTCTTGCTGAAGGTAACATTAGAATGTTTGCTTTCTCCTCACACAAATACAGCTGGCAATTAAAGCAAGCAAGGTGGTTAGGGATTATAATAACCCATCAGTAACACATGGAGAATGCATTTGTTTTAAAGGGCTAGGCGGATTCACATCAAACTGTCATCAGTTGTTACCTCTGAGAGGTGGTATGGGATTGGGCTGGGGGGGTGGTCAAAGGGAACTTTCTATTTATACCATTTGAAATTTTTTAATAAAAAGAACGTAGTGGTATATTGGTCATAGAAAAAAAAATGAAGGTGTGTTTTAAAACAAAAGTACACATCACTGGGAGCTGATTATATTTAACAAGCCACAGCTATTCAAGGCTGTTGCCAGTTTCCTGGCTTCATGGCCGGGAAGAGCAAGGTAGACAGTCGGCAAAACGTCCCTTGCGAACCTCAACGTGCTGTGCAAACGCAAGGGCCGAATGTTTGCCTGAAAACCAAAGGATGAAAAAAGCAGCGAAGCATTCACCCTCGCTCACTCCACTCCCTAAACATAGATATTTCATGACTTTATAAGGAAGATATACAGAGTAACCTGGGTTTAGATTCCGTGGGAGCCTCCAGGCTGATTTTCAAATCCTTATTCGAACTCAGAAGTTAGGTTTGGACGTGGTTCAAAAAAACGAAAAGAAAGGGCTGTTTCTCAACGTCTGGCCCATTTTCTTTACGCTTTGCTTCTCTGAGCAACAACTCAGACCACCTCCTGGGACGTTCTGCTTCAGGTTCTGTGCACTTCCTGTTCAGGCCTGTTGCTGTGCTCTCCTTTGCTTCCTACCTCCCAACCGGCAACCATCCCCTGCGCTGCCTCTCGGCTGCCTAGGCACTTGGGGTCTGTGGGTTCAGGCTCACTTCTGGCCAGTGCCTCAGCTTCTCAGCCTTTATCTTCACACTCAGATTTGCAGAACAGGAAAAAGCAACAAATGTTATCCTCGTGCTCATCTGGTGGGCATGGACTTTAGGTGCAGAGGGATAAAGTGACTTGCTCAAACCCCCACAGTTAGCTAAAATAAACAGAGCTGGGTCAGAGCCTCTGACCCCAAAGTCCAGGATCCTTTGTCCACGCTCTCTCTATGACCTTTGGAAAAGTCTTGTCCTTAAGATTTCTCTGCCATTTGTCAGCAGTTTATCTGTCACTGATGTCACCCTTCTGACCCACATTCTAAGAGACACAAATCTGAGGACAAAAAGCAGCTGTACTTTTCCTCAAGCTGGACAACCTTGAAACCATGCAGCCTGAAAGCATCACTGAGCCAGAAACAAATCTCCGGCCAGATTTTCCAACGAGAACCAGAACCCATCTAAACCACTATGAGTTTCAGCAACACTAATGGTAAGAAGCCTCTGGGCACACAGTTGCAGTACCATTGCTTAGGTGGCCTTAGAGGACTGGCTTCACCTCTCTGAGCCTCAGTTGTCTCATATGTAAGAAAGTGAGAGTACTGCCACCTTTCAGGTTTGGAATGAAGATTCCAGGTAAGGGTGAAGTCCTTGCTCATAGTCAAACCAAACCAAACCCACTGCCGTCAAGTTGATTCTGACTCATAGCAACCCTATAGGACAGAGTAGAACTGCCCCATAGAGTTTCTAAGGAGTGCCTGGTGGATCCAAACTGCCAACCCTTCGGTTAGCAGCCGTAGCTCTTAACCACCACGCCACCAGGGTTTGCTGTGGTTACCTCATGATCATTATCATTTGGGACCATCCATCCCAAAGACAGGAGTCCCAATCAGGTCTCCACTCCTAGAATCACCTAGGAAACTTTCTTTTTATTCATTCCAATGTCCAGGTCTTATCCTCAGTGATTCCAATTCACTGGTCTGGGGGTGGAATCTAGGAATTAGTACATTTTTTTAAAGCTCTCCCGGTAAGTCTAATGTGCACCTGTGGTTGAGCACTGTGATTCAAGGTAGTGTTTCTCAGGGCTTTGAACATGTTCATCCAGGCTCTAACCCCTGCTGAGAATTTGCGTTTCCACCCGAGATATACTGAATTAGAATCTGTTTTAACAAGATTCCCAGGTGATTCTTATGTATAACTTCCTGGGAACTTGTTAGAAATGCAAATTCTGACTCAGTAGGTGGGTGAGAATTCTAGCAGGAGAATTCTCACTGTGCAAGAGATCTGGGTTTCATTCCCGGCCAATGCACCTCAAGATTCTGCATCTCCAACCTGCTCCAGGGAGATTCCAGTGCTACCAGTCCATTGCTTCAGGAGGTATGGCACCTAAAACTCAGCTCTTTGGCAGATGGCTGGAAAAGCTATAAGATTCTCTTTCCCTGGACAGTCTCAAAGGCCAGCTCTGTCCAGCCAGACTTGAGTTCACAGCCTCCTGGAAGCAGAGAGTCAACTAGATTACCTCAGACTGGAACAAGAACCCAGAATCAAAGCCTGTCCCCGCTGACTCTCTCTTTAGTTTCCTGTTGGCTTTTTGGGTCCTAACAAGAGCCTCCAGACAAGTGCAGCCACAAAAAGGTTAGCAAATTAATCATGATGCCACACCCTGCATTGATGTGGAGCTGCGTTCTCAGGGCTATGCAAGGGGAAGCCAGAAGGAACAGGCCCTTCGTTACTTTCACTCTGATGAGGGTGTAGGTGAGGACGGACTTGGCAGGGTATCCCCAGCCAGAAGGAACTGAAAACAATAGCAACTCCAGTCAGGTAGATTCTTCTGATGGGCCAAGCAAGAAAGCTTCCTGCCTCAAGCTGACTAGATGAGCGCTCAGTTGAAGGAGCCCAGGGAAACAGGAGCAGGGAGACAGCTAGGCAGGTGGGCCCTATCTGGCTTTGGGATTGGTGCATTTTGTGGCCCCGAACAACATAACAAAACAACACTGCCTGGGGACCTACTATGTGTTGTTGTTGAGTGCCATCGAGTCAGTTCCAACTCACAGTGGTCCTATGTACAACAGAACAAAACACTGCCAGGTCCTGCACCATCCTCACCATCATTACTACGTTTGAGCCCTTTATTGCAGCCACTGCGTCAAACCATCTCATTGCGGATCTTCCTCTTTTTCACTGACCCTCTACCAAACATGATATTCTTCTCTAGGGACTGGTTGCTCCTGATAACATGTCCAAAGTACACGACATGAAGTCTCGCCATCCTCACTTCTAGAAAGCATTCTGGCTGTCCTTCTTCCAAAACAGATTTGTTGGTTCTGGCAGTCCATAGTATATTCAATATTCTTCGCCAATACCATAATTCAAAGGCATCGATTCTTCTTTGGTCTTCCTCTTTCACTGTTCAGCTTTTGCATGCATATGAGGCCAGGGGATTTCACAAAAATAATCTCATTTGAGTATCACATCAACTTTGCAAGTCAAGAGTTGTCTTCATTTTACAGATGAGGAAACTGAGGCTCAACGGATAAGTGACAATGGAACTTTTAAAGGAGCAGAGCCAGAACTGGAACCCAAACCTATCCAACTCTCCCTACTTTCTTTCATTGCTGCTCAAAACTCTGAAATCTCTCAGTGCCTCAATTTACCCTTTCATTGGGGCGGAGAAGAAAGAGTATAATAAATTAACAGAACTGGAAGTGGCTTTGCTTCTCCAAGAATAAAGAATAACACTTATTATCATCATTACTAATCATTATCATTACCAAAAGTGTAATTAAGAGACAATGAGAGAAAAGATTGGAATCTATCCTACCATTTACAGTGACTAAGTAAGGTACCTATTTTCCAGTCCCTCTGGAAAACGGTGAAGAGCACCAAGGTAAATACCAAGAGCCTTTGGAGGAAGCTCCTGGCTCCAGGATAAAGCAGGAGCCAAAAACTCCAACAGCTCAAGGAAAGAGATTGAGCTGGATCAGAGAAGCATGTTCCTAGCACCTACGCCACTATGCCAGGCCCAAGGCTGGAAATGAGACTCAGTCAATGAGCTGATGGGCCCCAAGGCCAACCATCGCCCCACCCCTGCATAAGCTACAAGAGGCTTCTTGAAGCAGCCAAGAACACACAGTTTTGCAGCCTTAAATGAGTGCCCTCCCTTAAGGACCATGGACTTGAGGGCTGAAGACGCCATGCTAGGAGTCTCTGCCCCATCATGACCCAGCCTTACCACAAGCCAGGTCCCTCCTTCCAGAGCCTTAGCCAGAAGCAGCCTTGGCAGAGGCCCCACCTCTGGATTAATATTAGACCAACAGAACCAAAACAAATGGCTCCTGACCTTCATGCTCCACAAAGTTCTGGGGCTTAAAATAAGGATGCATTTGGAAGGGGGTGGTCAATAATAGCGGAAGGGACGTGTAGACATTGGTATGGCCATTGGAGAAAATATCCTACAGCTACTTGTGTTTTAAAACCACATGATTTCACTCAAAATACTTATCATGTGTGGTGTGATTGACCACTGACTGATTACTTTTGTGTGGCCTTTTCAGCCATGGTCTTGTAACTCCCACCCAGGTGACTGGGTGGGACTGTGTGATAGGGTAATCCAAGGGGATTGGTCAGTTTTGCCTTAAAAGAGAGCCATTTGCACAGCACAGGAGAGGAGCCCACCACCACCACCAAGGAAGGAGAGACCCAGCAGCAGGAGACAGCACATTGGGTTTCCTGGCCCACAGAGAGAAAGCTGAGTGCCTTTGGGCAGAGACTGAAGGCCAGGGAGAGGTGTGCCTGTGAGCACAGCTAGAAGAGGCTATCCTGATGGAAGAACTGTATCTTGAGTGTTCCTGAGCCTGAACTGTAACTGTTACTTCCCTAATAAACCCCATAATTGTGGGTATGGCCTGTTCTGAGTTGTGTGTGGCCACTGCAACGAATTATCGAACCCAGTAGAGTGTGCTGTGGGAGGGACGGTTGATGTCAGAATTGGTAAAGATGGTGGAGAGAAGAGGCATGTCTGACCTCTGCCTCAAAGGAACGAGCCTTGGGCTGTTGCTCTTGATTCTCATTCCCCCTGGTGAAGTTGGAAGAGGTCAGATTTCATCCCCAAGCCATTTTTACATAATG
Organism: Elephas maximus indicus; assembly: GCF_024166365.1. Taxonomy (NCBI): domain Eukaryota; kingdom Metazoa; phylum Chordata; class Mammalia; order Proboscidea; family Elephantidae; genus Elephas; species Elephas maximus. The sequence continues at coordinate 36,122,891 of NC_064837.1, read as the reverse complement.
TGATGTTATATGGGAAACCCCGGTGATGTAGTGGTTAAGAGCTATGGCTGCTAACCAAAAAGGTTGGCAGTTCAGATCCCCCAGGCGCTCCTTGGAAACTCTGTGGGGCAGTTCTACTCTGTTCTACAGGATTGCTATGAGTCGGAATCAACTTGACAGCAACGAGTCTGGTTTTTGGTTTAATGTCACGTGAAACTATTAGATAACAAAAAGTATATAACCAGTAAGATCACAGCTGTTTTTTAAAAACCTATCCACATTAAAAAGAAAGACAACAGAGGGAAATACAACCAAAATGTTATCAATGGCAGCATGTAAATTGTCAGAGTGATCAATTTCTATTAGAAATTAAGTATTTTCTAGTTTTTCTTTAATGAACATATAAACTACACAGGAGCAAGGGGGACACATTTGACTAAAATCAATGTGTCTGAGAAGTCAGGGTGAGGACTTTTTGGGTGTGGTGTGAGCCCACGGCAATGAGATGGGACAGTCACAGTGGCAAGCCAGAGGCCCCTTAGGCTGTTGTAGTCACACCTGAGACCACAGTGTGGGACACTTCCTGAGGGCCTGAAATTCTCCAGAGAACATAACAGAAAACTCATTAGCCCTTAAAGTGCTCTAAAGGATTTTGGAGAAAGATGCCAAAGCAAAATGCAGTCTGGTCAGGTGTTCTGCCCCAGGTCAAAAAGCAGGAGACAGCTGCTGCTGTGGGGAGTCCAGTGTCCCTCAGAGACCCCAGCAGATGAGGATTCCTGCCCACACCCACCACCCTCCAGCAAAGAATCTAAAAGAAACAAGCTTCACCATATGGGGCTCCAGAGCCCCCAGGGAATGCCAGTGTGAGTGAGAATGTCAGGTCTCTAAGCCTTGTGCAAATGTGAAGGAGGGAGTGGGGGGTGGTTAAAAGAGAAGGACCCACTCCAGCTGTGGACAAAAGAACATTAATTACAGGGACTGTGTGGCCTGAACAAGGCCTGGTTTTGCAAGCAAAGATCCTCCCAGGAGCCCAGGCATTTACCCAGCCGCCTATGCCTGGCTGCCTTTTGGCTGGGCCGGAGGCAGCCGGAGGAACTGGCTGGGGCTGCAGACCTGATGCCTTGCCCAGCTTGGTGTGGATGCACCAGGTCCAGAAAGGAGCCTCAACAGGTCCTGCTTTCCTGAGAAGTCCCCATCATCCGATCAGGAGGCCTGTGCTTGGACGCCAGGGCTGAGACGCATTGGAATGTCGGAAGGGCTCGAGAATTTCCTTCTCCGGAGACTTTAAAGACCTAACGTGTCAGTGTCAGAAATAGTTCAGCACTGAATGGAAAAAAAGTGACGTCCTCATCCCTTGAAGCTGTGGAAGGTGCAGAGTCAAGCAGAGAGATTAAAAATGCAAGTCCTCGAGGGCACTTGGCTGGCGGCAAGAGCTCAAATCCACCCTCACTGAAGGTGCCCTCCTGGATGTCCTCCTGCTGCTGGCGTTTTGGCTGAGACACTGGGGAGGCCTGAAAGCGCCAAGGAGACAGGGAAAAGCAAGGGCACTGGCCTGGGAGTCAGACCTGAGGTCTTGTCCCCATTCTGCAGCATGCAAGCTGTAGGGCTGGAAGCGAGCCCCTTCCCCTTACTGAAATAGGTGTGATACCCATTTTAGCTACTTCATAAACATGTTTACAAATCGAGAAATTTATGGGACACTACTTCTAGAAACTGCCAAGTGCTAAGCAAATGGAAGGTGTTGTGTGATTAGCGGGTGTCATTATAAACTGGGGGCGTTCTGCTGCCCTTTCATGACAGCATACAAATTAGAAGCACATTAATTTTTTTTTCCAAACCACTCACCCATACACTTTAAAACGGGATTATGGTCCTGCCTTCAGGACCATAAAAGATGAGGCTACTTCCAGATGACATGAAATGGGGTTCAGAGGCTGTGTGCCACACTATGCCCCAAACCAGAGGATAAAAGAATAAGTCACGGAGGGAAAGGGGAAAGAAAGGAACAAATGAAACCAGGCAAGAAACGAGGTTAGAACCCAGCTTCCACCCTCCTGGGAATGAGCCCTGAGTCCCTGGGAAAGAGGCCGGGATGAAAGGGAGGCGCAGCTGGGGGAAAACAGGCCGTGAGAACAGAACCTCAATTGTTCTTGGGGACAGCCGGGGATGCATCCGGAGCACCCAGCCGGCTCTGTGGCTTTGTGCGTTAATGTAATTAAGGGCCCGGTGGGGGCCAATGTTTGGAATCCTCCAACTCCCCACCATTCTCACCGAACAGCTGAGCCAGAGCGTGGGGCTTTAACTGAGGCTGGTGATGGGTTTCTGGGAAGCTCAGCTAACAGCAGGGAGGAAGGGGCAGGAGGACTTGGGCAGCAGGAGGCAGAACCCTGGTCCCAGGGCTGGCCTGAGAGGCACTTCCTCCTCCTGGCACCATCCCCACAAGCTCCCCACAAGCCCTGCCACTGCCTTGACCCCCGGTGGTTAACAGGCCTGCTAATAACCAGGGCTGCAGAAAGCCCTGAGAGCAAGAGAGCCAGAATTAATTAAGGGGAGTAAAAAAGGCCACTCCTCCATCCCTCACTGGGGTTTCCCTCCTCCCATACCCTCTGGGTTGGGGCATCTAGTTTCAGGGAGCTCCTGAGGCAGGAATCTCCACTCCTGGGGCCAAAACCAACATCACCACATGGAGATAATTGAATGGGAGCAGCTGGGTCTAGAGGGCCTCAGGGAGTGGAGTTTCCCAGGTTTGTACCAAGGGATCCACTCTCTACCCTTCACCTTCTCAGCCCAACTATTTGTTGTTCTAAAACAAGGGCCTTGCAAGTTTTTGCTACCAAAGTGGGATCCCTCAGAGGGCAAGGGGACATTCTGTAGGCTAAACAACAATAACTAATGCAGCCTAAGAGTTTTATAAATACTACCTTGCCCCTGGTGGCTCAGTGGTTAAGAGCCACGGCTGCTAACCAAAAAGTCGGCAGTTTGAATCCACCAACCGCTCATTGGAAATCTTATGGGGCAGTTCTACTCTGTCCTATAGGGTCATGATGAGTCAGAATCAACTTGACAGCAAGGGGCTTTTTGGTTTTTAATTTCACTACGACCCTATGAGGTAGGTACTATTCTTATCCCCCACTTTATAGATGGGGAAACTGAATTTTAGAGCTTTTAAGTAACTTACTCAAGGTCAACAAGGTAGCAAGTAGCAGAGGAAAGATTCTAACCCTGGCACTGACTCCAAAGCCTGTGCCTTTTACCCCAAGTTCCATTTCTGAGGTTCATCCAGATATTTATTACATACTAGACACAAGCCCTACGAAACTTACGACCTGGAACAAGGTTCTTAGCCAGGATTCCAGAACCAGTCTCCATGAGGTCTGGATGAAATTGAATGTGTTTCTGTGTGCATGCACTATTCTGGGAGGGGGGGGGCATCAAAGTTCTCTTTAGATTATCAAAGGGGTCTGGAACCCCAAAAAAGGTTGAGAACCACGAGCCAATGAAGTAACACTCCAAAGCCTGACTAACTTGATTACAGAACACAGGTCTTCTGACTTCAGTCCTCTACATTTTCATTTCACTTCCCTGCTCTCAAGATAAAGCCAAAAAGGCAGACAGAACTTCTCCAGAAAGAAAGGATACACTGGCAGTTTGGAAATCAGAGGCAACTGGGAACTGAAAATTCACCCAGCCTCCTCGGGAATCCAGGAGATACACTGCAGGGGAGAGGGAGGGAAAGAGTTAACAGCCAGGCCCTGCGGGTTAAAGAGATTTCCTACACGGTGTTTATTACTTCTTTCCACCTTAAAACAGGTTTTAATGTTGTTCCAATTCAGATCCTGAGTCTTGCTTGGATCTACCTAGAAGAAAAGTCATTATACGCAGCCCCAAACTAACAGAAATTACCAAAAAAGTTTCTGTTCCAAATTAGTTTGCTATGGTTTTCAAGACCATCGTCTGTCTAAAAAAACATAGGTGCCCCTTAACTGAGGCCACTGTCTTCATTTTCAGATGTTCAGAGGCAGCAAACCATAACAATTGGCTAATGTCTGACAGCCAATATTATCAAGCACTGATCCTGTGTGCTGGGCTTCCTGCTTTACCCATGCTTATCTCATCTAATCTTCACCCCAACCCTGTGAAGCCAAAAAAAAAAAAAAAACAAACCATGGCCATCGAGTTGATTCCGACTCATAGCAACCTTATACGCCAGAGTAGAACTGCCCCATAGGGTTTCCAAGGAGCGCCTGGTAGATTTAAACTGCCCATCTTTTGGTTAGCAGCTGTAGCACTTAGCCACGATGCCACCAGGGTTTCCCCTATGAAGCAGAGGCATTAGCATGTCTGATTTACAAATGACAAAGTTAAGGCTGAGAGAGGGTAAGCAACTGCCCCAAAACACACAGCTAATCAAAGCCAGGACTCAAACCCAGTGCCGTCACTAGGGGAGTACAGGTGGTGTGGGTCACACCAGGTTGACACTGTCAGAGGGGGGTGACACAAAAACGACTGTCTATAAAATTTCTGTGCAGTGTTTCAGGAGAAATTTATTACTTTTTATAAAAATATGCCTTTAGTTAGTTATGACAACAACAACAAAAAATTTCACAAGCCCAGTTTACATGTACCAATATACCTACAAGGTTAAAACTCTATGTTAGTTTACTTTTTGAATCTTTTAATACACTCCAGTCAGAGCTGTTGTTATTGCCCAATTACAAGGAAGCTTCGAATCACATGGTTTCCTACGCACACGCTACAAGCATGTGCTGTTGTTTTCCTTCCCGGTGTTTTTATAGTCACTGATTTTGTCTAGTTTTCTGGTGTTTTGGCTACAATATCGTGGTAATATGAGTTACTGCACTGGGTGACACCAACCCTAGTGATGCCAGTGCTCAAACCTGGGTCTATCTGACCCCAAAGACAGGTGGGGCTCTAGACTAAGGCCACTAAACGCGGGTCCACAGATCAACCACAAACTGTTATGGGCCCTCAGCAAGTACAGAAAGGGAAAGTAAGTTAAGGGTTTAGAAACATTTATAGCAACTTGACTTGCCATAACAGCCAAGTGGGTGATCAGTGGACTTGCCTCTTTGAAGAGGGTATAGACTAGTTGTGATACTGTCAGCCTTGCAGACTGGTCACGCTCAGTTGGACCACATATTGGTCCCTGAGGAAATAAAACATCTTGTCCTGTGCCTCTGATAGTTTGAGAAGCACCATTCTCAAGCACTCTGAAAAGACAGGGGCAGACGGATGCTCAGACGAGACCCCCAGACCCAGCCCTCCCCTGGACATCCCCAACCTTCTAGCACAGTTTCTCAGACTTTAATGTGTACACGAACCACGTGGGGGTCTTCTTAAAATGAAGACTGATTCAGGACTCTCCATTTGTAACCAGGTGATGGCACGGCCGCTGGTCTGGAGACAGGACTTGAAGTAGCAAAGCTCTAACTGCACAAGATCGTGAAACAAGTGAGCACCAGGGCCTGGGGGGTGGGGCTGGGAACTCCACCTGACAAAGCGGAGTCAGAGTCCAGCAAAGGGACCAACAACAGGCCCTCGGCTCAGGACTGGCCGTGAGGAGAGCAGAGGCCTTGGGATTGGGGTTGACTCACAGGCTGCCCTTGCAAAACACCTTTTCCCCACCCCCAAATCATCTGGGAAATCCAAAAACAGAAAACAAAAACAACAAAAAACCCCGCTGCCACGGAGTTGATTCCCACTTATGACAACCCCATGTGTTACAGAGTAGAACTGCTCCATATGGATTTCTTGGCTATAATCTTTGCAGAAGCAGATCACCAGGCCTTGCTTCCACGGTGCTGCTGGCTGGGTCTGATCCGCCAGCCTTTAGGCTAGTAGTTGAGCACAAACCACTTACAAATACGCACAAAAACACTACTTATAATCATACCCAAGTGGAGGGGGCGTTTAGAGAAAACTGTGCTTAGTCTCTCAGGTCTGCTCCTGCCAGACTAGAGCTGATCTTAGACGGTGGTGCCGGGGAGAACATTTACACACACACATGCACACAGCACTTTCTACTTCTTAAAAAAAGGACATTCATGTCCATTGTGAAAGCTAAGAAATCTAATCTAGAAGTGGAATCCCTGGAAAAAAGGGCATGGGGTAGGGTAACCCAGAGGGGCAGAAATGGCCCCTCAGAGGCCAGTCCTGCAGCCAGAAAGGGCCATGAGCAGCCCAACTCCAAAGGACAACGGTTCCCACTCCCTCAGGTTACCCATTCTATTCCCTGGAAAAAAATTTTTTTTTTGTAAATTTTTATTTTCTTGTCGTTGAGAATATACACAGCAAAACATACACCAATTCAACAGTTTCTACATGTACAATTCGGTGACACTGATTACATTCTTTGAGGTGTGTTACCATTCTCACCCTCCTTTTCTGAGTTGTTCCCCCCTCATTAACATAAACTCATTCCCCTAAGGTTCCTATCTAATCTTTTGAGTTGCGTTGTCAATTTGATCTCACACAGATAGTTCTTAAAAGAGCATAATACTCAAGGCAGACCTTTTTTACTAGTTAAACAACTACAGTTTCATTTTAAAATGACTTCAAGGATATTTTTGGTGTAAGGTTTAATGATTATCTCAGGGCAATAGTTTCAGCGGTTCATCCACCCCCCATGGCTCCAGAAAATCTACAGTCCATGAGAATTTGAAATTCTGTTCTGCATTTCCTCTCTTTTGATCAGGATTCTTCTAAGGAATACTTGATCAATATGTTCAGTAATGGCAGCTGGGCACCATCTAGTTCCTCCGGTCTCATGGTAAGGAGGCAGTTATTCACGGAGGCAACCAGCCACACATTCTATATCCTCCTCCTATTCTGACTCTCCTTCTGTTGCTCCAGGTGAATAGAGATCAATTGCTATGCCTTGGATGGTCGCCCGCAAGCTTTTAAGACCCCAGGCACTACATAACCAACAAGGAGGTAGAAAAGAAGCACTAAACATGTTATTAGGCCAATTAACTGGGATGTCCCACGAAACCATGACCTTAAACCTCCAAACCAAGGAACCAAATCCCATGAGGTGTTTGGTTGTACATAAGCAACCTTCGCAGCTACCCTTTTTTGGGGACATTGTTGTGAATATATCTATCACACAACTTTTGCCAATTCAAACTTTTCACAGGTGTCTAACTTATTGACAGCAATTACAATAATCGGCTGTGCAGCCCTAGCTTAATCGACACTATTTTTCCATCATCATTAACCCCGCTTTCTCCCTCCCTCCCACCCCTGGCAACCACTAATAAACTCTGGCCTCTACACATTTGCCTTTTTTCTAGTCTTTTTATACATATTTGTCATACAGTATTTGTCCTTTTGTGATTGGTCTATTTTGGTCAGTATAGTATCTTCCAGCTCCATCCATACTGTAACATGAATCAAGACTTTGTTTCTCCTACTGGCTGAGTAGTATTCCATTGTATGTATGTACCAGATTTTATCCATTCATCTGTTGAGGGATATTTAGGTTGTTTACACCTTTTGGCTATTGTGAACAGTGCTCCAATGAACATTGGTGTACAAGTCTCTTTCACAGTCCCTGCTTTCAAGTCTTCTGGGTATATACCTAGGAGTGGAATTGCTGGGTCATATGGTAGTTCCGTTTTTAGTTTGTTGAGGAACTGCCACGCTGTTTTCCACAATGGCTCTACCATTTTGCATTACCACAAGCAGTGGATAACAGTTTCAATTTCCCCACATCCTCACCATTTGGTTTTTTTTTTTTTAATCTTAGCCATTCTAGTGGGAGTGAAATGGTATCTCATTGTGGTTTTAATTTGCATCTCTCTGATGGCTAATGACGCTGAGCATCTTTTCATGTGTTTGGTGGCCATCTGAATTTCCTCTTTGGTGAAATGTCTGTTCAAGTCCTTTCCCCGTTCTATAATTGGGTTATTTGTCTTTTTGTCGTTAAGTTGTTGAAGTTTTATATAAATTTTGGTTATTAGATTCTGTCAGATATATGGTTTCCCTGGAAAGTCTTGACTGTAAAGACCTTCCTCCTTATTACCAATTTCAGTCTCTCCTCATCTAATTTGTGGTACAAGGACTGGAGGATCATGTACAATACTTACTAAAGGAACAATTCACAGCAAAATCTCAATCTCCCATTCATTCAGAGGGTTTATTCATTCATTCAAAGACATTTATGGAGCAACTGGCACGTACCAGGCAGTGTGTCAGGCAGTGGACACAGTGTGGACCTGACTCTTTCCTCACCCTCCTTTAAAGAAGTAGAGAATAATGACAGAGGAATCATGAAGTTATTAACTAAGGCAAAGGGCACTGCCTGTTCCTGAATCAGAGAGAGTGAGTCCCTGGGCAGGAGCTTTGACATATATATGGACTTAGGGAAAGTCAGCTCGAGGGTGGGACTAGGTATCTGAAGTTGATGACACCTGGCAGGGGCTTCTTCACTTGACTCGTACAGGGCAAAGAAAGGCCTGAGGGTTACTGACACACACAGAAAACACAGTCAGAGTGGGTTGATGTCCCAACCAAAGGTGTCTCAGCAAGATGCAAGCATCTCCCAGGGGCAGCAGGCTCTAAGTCTCCTCTGGATCTCAGTCGATTCTCACAAAACCATGACCCTCTTTCTCCTTTTCAAAAACCAAATCACATTCTCTGACCTCCAAACCCTGTCATGTGCCATTTACCTATAGGTCCTTGCCCCACTTCTCTACTCAACCAACCACGTCCTTCCCTCTCTCAGAATTCTGCTTAAAGCCTATCTCCAAAAGCTCTGATCCAGACGTGAGAGCATGGTTTCTCAACCTCAACACTACTGACATTTGGGAGCCAGATTCTTCTTTTTTTGCAGGGGAATGTCCTATGCCTTGCCGAATACTTAGCAGCACCTCTGGCCTCTACCCTCTTGATGCCAGTAGTACCACCAACCCCAGCTATGACAACCAAAAATGTCTCCTGGGGGCAAAGTCACCCCCATTTGTGACCCACCACACTGGAAGGATGGTTCTCAACCTGGCTGCATATTAGAAACACCTGGGGAGCTTAAAAAACTCATCCATACCTGGGCTCCACCAAGGGATGGATTATCCAATAGGCAAGGTAAGCACGGTGCTTACCTTGCTTACCAGATCATCTGTACTGAACAATTTGACATTTTTTCACTACATCAAAGACTCTGCTTCTAGATATGGCTGGTATCCGTCTCTCTCCCCACCCCATGACATCTTCCTACAGAATTCAAGCCTCTGTTTAAATTTACAGTTCCTGACAGGGACAGATGACCCAGTAATCAAGGTAAGCACAGTTTTATTCATGCTTACTTAGTAATTTATAGTGAACAATTTCACTACAGATCATCTGGTAAGCACTGCACTTACCTTGCCTATTGGCTAATCCAACCCTGGATCCATCCCACAATCAAAGAATCAGAATCACTGAGAGGTGGGACCTGGTGACTCTACTATGCAGGCAGGTAGAGAACTATAAACTGAACAAGAGCTATTCTCTTGACATTTTAGATGTCTTGGCCTGGTCTAAGGTTTTATAAGCAAACAAGAATGTTTGTCACTTTACATGCCCTTAATGGAAAACTTAATGCTCCTTTAAGGAGCCTGGGTGGTACAAGTGATTTGCAATCAGCTGATAACCAAAAGGTTGGTGGTCAGAACCCACCCAGTGGCTCCAAGAAAGGAAGGCCTGGCAATTTGCTTCAGTAAAGATTACAGCCAAGAAAACTCCATGGAGCAGCCCTACTCTGTCACACATGGGCTTGCCAAGAGTCAGGGGCCAACTCGACGACAGCTAACAACATTCTTCTAACACATTAGGTGTTTCCTCCATTAAACCAAATCTCTCCAGAAACATGAACCATATCTTTTTCTTTTTCCTCTGTGCACAAAGGTCCACACAGTGCTCCATGGGGTTTCTCATACTTTATGCTAATCAAACAAGTTTGAAAAGTTAATGAGCCCCTACCACCACAACTTCAGGGAAAAAAGTCACTTTAAATAGCACCATCTCCCTCAAATTAAATAGTACATGACAAGGAAGAAATTATAACCTTCTTCTCTTCTAAGGCAGAAGAGGACAGAAGAGATGGGGGCCCATGAGAATGTCAGTCACCTAATTTTGGTCCCAGTATCCAACCTCTGAATGAGACCCCTACATGCCCTTCCTTGGGTATGAGGAAACTTTGTTGAGTGGCCAGTTCATTATATACAAGTTTATTGAGCTCCACCCCTCCTGACCACAATGGGGTGTGAGGCTGGGGTCCTCAGCAGTATGGAAGCTCCAGTCTACCATATCAGATGCTCTTTTCCTTAGGCTGATGGTGATAAATCGAGGCCAAGAATGAGTTCCTTTCTGAGCCCCACATCTGGGCTGGGATCTTTTCCCACACCTTCCTCAGGGGTCCCCAGGAACATCTGGAGACCTGGCTGAAAGAGGTCTGGCCGTCTCCCACCTCCCCTCCTTCCTTCACCTGAGGCTGATCCCACTCACCATCTCCTCAGACAAAGCTGAAAAGAAACACAGCATCATAGGAGAATACCTGGATATTAACCCCTATCTTCCCTAAGAAGTGGAAGTGCATTCATCATTCACTTATTAACAAATACATACAGAATACCTTATAAGCGATCTAGGGGCTTAGAAAGCAGACGTGCCATCCTTCTGGATTTTTATACTTGGGTTAGCTTAAAGATGAAAGCGGAATCCAGGGACCAAGCTCCTCCAAAAACAGCAAGGGCCACTCCAGGTCCCAAGATCAGCTTTCTCACTAAAATTCACTGGCTAATACATCACACCTTGACACATCTGTCAGTTTGTCATACTATGGGGCCTTGTGTGTTGCTGTGATGCTACAAGCTATGCCACCGGTATTCAAATGCCAGCAGAGTCACCCACGGCGGACAGGTTTCAGCTGAGCTTCCAGACTAAGACAGACTAGGCAGAAGGACCCAGCAGTCTATTTCTGAAGAGAATTAGCCAGTGAATACCTTATGAACAGCAGTGGAACAGTGTCTGCTATAGTGCCAGAAGATGAGCCCCTCCGGTTGGAAGGCACTCAAAATACGACTGGGGATGACCTGCCTCCTCAAAGTAGAGTTGACCTTAATGATGTGGATGGAGTCAAGCTTTCGGGACCTTCATCTGCTGTTGTGGAACCACTCAAAATGAGAAGAAACAGCTGCAAATATCCATTAATAATGGAAACGTGGAATATATGAAGTATAAATCTAGGAAAATTAGAAACCATCAAAAATGAAATGGAACGCATAAAGATCACTATTCTAGGCATTAGTGAGCTGAAATGAATTGGTATTGGTCATTCTGAATTGGACAATCATATGGTCTACTATGCCAGGAATGACAACTCAAAGAGGAATGGCTTTGCATTCATCGTCAAGAAGGGCATTTCAAGATCTATCCTGAAGTACAATGCTGTCAGTGACAGGATAATATCCATACGCCTACAAGGAAGACCAGTTAATGTGACTATTATTCAAATCTAACCACCAATCGCTAAAGTCAAAGATGAAGAAATTGAAGATTTTTACCAATTTGTGCAGTTTGAAATTGATTGAGCATGCAATCAGGATGCGCTGATAATTACTGGTGATGGGAATGCAAAAGCTGGAAACAAAGAAGGATTGGTAGTTGGAAAATATGGCCTTGGTGATAGAAACGATGCCAGAGATCACATGATTGAATTTTTGCAAGACCAACAACTTCTTCATTGCAAATACCTTTTTTCACCAACATAAATGGCAACTATACAAATGGACCTTGCCAGATGGAATACACAGGGATCAAATTGACTACATCTATGGAAAGAGACAATGGAAAAGCTCAATATCATCAGTAAGAACAAGGCCAGCGGATGACTGCAGATCAGACCGTCAATTACTCATATGCAAGTTCAAGCTGAAACTGAAGAAAATTAGAGCAAGTCCACGAAACCCAAAGTACGACCTTGAGTATATCCCACCTGAATTTAGAGACCATCTCAAGAACAGATTTGACATGTTGAACACTAATGACTGAACAGACGAATTGTGGAATGACATCAAGGACACCATACATGAAGAAAGCAAGGGGTCATTAAAAAGACAGGAGAGAAAGAAAAGACCTAAATGGATGTCAGAAGAGACTCTGAAACTTGCTATTGAATGTCAAATAGCTAAAGCAAAAGGAAAAAATGATGAAGTAAAAGAGCTGAACAGAGGATTTCAAAGGGCAGCTGGAGAAGACAAAGTATTATGGTGACACATGCAAAGACCTTGAGATAGAAAACCAAAAGGGAAGAACACGCTTAGCATTTCTCAAGCTAAAAGAACTGAAGAAAAACTTTAAGCCACAAGCTGCGATACTGAAGGATTCTACAGGGAAAATGGTAAATGACACAGGAAGCATCAAAAGAAGATGGAAGGAATACAGAGTCAATATACCAAAAAGAACTGGTAGACATTCAGCCATTTCAGGAGGTAACATGATCAGGAACCAATGGTACTGAAGAAAGAAGTCGAAGCTGCACTGAAGGCACTGGCAAAAAACAACCCCCAAAAAACCAAATCCGTTGCTGTCGAGTCGATTCCGACTCATAGTGACCCTATGGGACAGAGGAGAACTACCCCATAGAGTTTCCAAGGAGTGCCTGGCAGATCTGAGCTGCAGACCCTTTGGTTAGCAGCCATAGCACTTAGCCACTATGCCACCAGGGTTTCCGGCAAAAATAAGGCTCCTGGAATTGACGGAACACCAATCGAGATGTTTCAACAAACGGATGCGGCGCTTACTCATCTATGCCAAGAAATTTGGAAGACAGCTACCTGGCCAACCAACTGGAAGAGATCCATATTTATGCCTAGTCCCGAGAAAGGTGATCCAACCAAACACGGAAATTATCTAACAATATCATTAATATCACATGCAAGCAAAGCTGACGATCGTTCCAAAGCAGCTGCAGCAGCAACAGACGGGAACTGCCTGAAATTCAACCCACATTTAGAAGGAGAGGACGTGGAATCAGGGCTATCATTGCTGATGTCAGATGGATCCTGGGAATACCAGAAAGATGTTTACCTGTATTTTATTGACTATGCTAAGGCATTCAACTGTGCATATCATAACAAATTATGGATAACACTGCGAAGAATGGGAATTCCAGAACACTTGTGCTCATGAGGAATCTGTACATGGATCAAGAGGCAGTCGTTCAAACACAGCAAGGGGGTACTGCATGGTTTAAAGTCCAGAAAGGTGTGAGTTGGAGTTGTACCCTTTCACCATACCTACTCAATCTGTATGCTGAGCAAACAATCCGAGAAGCTGGAATGTATGAAGAATGGAGTATCATTAGCAACCCGCATTATGCAGATGACACAAATTTGCTTGCTGAAAGTGAAGAGGACTTGAAGTACTTACTGATGAAGATCAAAGACCACGGCCTTCAGTATGGATTACACCTCAACTTAAAAAAAAAAAATCCTCACAACTAGACCAATAAGCCACATCATGATAAATGGACAAAAGATTTTGAGGGTACCAAGGATTTCATTTTACTTGGATCCACAATCAACACCCATGGAAGCAGCAGTCAAGAAATCAAAAGATGCACTGCACTGGGAAAATCAGCCGTAAAAGACATCTTCAAAGTGTTGAAAAGCAAAGATGTCACCTTGAAGATTAAGGTGCACCTGACCCAAGGCATGGTGTTTTCAATCCCCTCATATGCATGCAAAAGCTGGACAATGAATAAGGAAGACCAAAGAAGAATTGACTTGACGCCTTTGAATTGTGGCATTGGAGAAGAATATTGATACACCATGAACTGCCAAAAGAATGAACAAAACTGTCTTGGAAGTACAACCAGGGTGCTGCTTAGAAGCAAGGATGGCAAGGCTACATCTCACATACTTTGGACATGTTATCAGGAGGGGTCAGTCCATGGAGAAGGACATCATTCTTGGTAAGGTAGAGGGTCAGCGAAAAGACGGAGACCCTCAATGAGATGGACTGACACAGTGGCTGCAACAATGGGCTCAAGCATAGCAACAATTGTGAGGCTCGCGCAGGACCAGGCAGTGGTTCGTTCTGTTGTGCGTGGGGTTGCTATGAGTCCAAACTGACTCGATGGCACCTGACAACAACAATAAATACATCACAATGCAACTTGCCCAAAGTGGTTACATTAAATTTAGTGAATGATTTAGTGTTTTCTTTGAGATTTTACTTATTTGATATTTATTGCCAGCAAGATGAGCAGCCCCTAAAATATGTTTCAGGTGGCCTTGGTTAGCTTGCTGTCTGTTCTGATATCTGTCTAGGGCAGTGAGGCCTTCCATTCTGAGGCACGTGGTAGTGATTTTTTCCCCAAGCTTCCTTCCCTCCCTCCAATTACACATACACACACACATAGACACAAACAAACCCTGTTGCCTAGAAACTGAAGGCATTCCTGGTGCTTATGCTTCTTTTCGTTTTTCCAGAAGCAGGAGCTTTGGAAATGGGGCCTCCAGGAAACAAGCCTGGGGCCCAGGGGAGGGGGAGAACCAGGCGTGACATTTCCTCACAAACAAGCCCGTCCCATCCCTACTGCCCTCCCTTTCCTCCCCCAGGTTTGAAAAGCCCCAGCAGGCTTCACTGAAGGGCCCCACAGGGAACAAGGCCCCCTTAGAAAGCATGTTTACCCTGGGCTGCACCAGGGGTTGCCATGGCCACAGTCTACCTTGGCAGCCCTGTGCACATAGCCTGGCTGGGAACAGGCCTCGGTGCACAGACACCCACCCTGACCCCCTTCTAGGGAACCCCACAGCTGAAACACCCCTCCTGGGCCCCAGCAGCTGCTGGAAGCGCTGATTTCCACCAAGTCCCTGGCTGAAAACATAATCCTGAAGAGAATAAAAGAGGATTATTAAGGCTCCTCTCAGAAAAGGCCAAGCGGCCATCTCCCTGTGGGGCTCCAGAGAACAGGGCCCTGCGACTTCAGGGCCCTGTGACTTCCCCAGGCCTGCTCTCCCTGCGTGGGGAAGAGCTGGCTCGCCTGAGTGAAGCGGCTCTGCCAGGTCCACACCCGCCTCCCCAGGCGCTGCCCTGTCTCCTCTGCCTGCCTGCTAATGGGAATTACTTATTTATGTAATTCATTATCACTATGTCCTGTAGCCAAGCAGGGAGGAAAGGGAGGGAGGAAAGGGAGGGGTTCTGCTCTGGCCTCAACCTGAACCTGGCGGCCTGCCTGCTGCAGAAAGCCACAAGGAACACATGGTCCAAGGACAAAGGCAGCTGGCCGAGGCTGAGGCTCAGGACTGTCTGCTCCCTGGGCTCCTGAGTCCTTGAACCTCTCCTTGTCCACTACATCAGCCCTCCCCGGCTCCACATTCCTCCTTTGGCCCTTCTACCAGGAGAAACCAGAGGGAGCAGATTCTCTAAATAATTCAGTCTTCGAATTGCTATGTGGTCAGAAGGGCTTCTTCATGTATTTTTTTAACTCTCAGGGACCTGCAGTTTCACAACAGGAAGCACTTGAATCCCAAACCTAAGACCTGGTTTTAGACCCAGAGCTATAAAGGCCTCCCAAACCCCTGCTCCAGAATTGAAGTGAAGGACCCACTAAATTTCTAGGGTTCTATGGAACCATCCCTAAGGTTCAACAAACTGGGGAGGCCCCCACTAATGTGGCCCATAAGCAGATGGGGCAGAGAGAGGGGAGGTGGGCAGCTTCCCAGGGGCTGCGTCTCCTTCTCATGTGGGCCTCAGCAGTGCTGTCTGAACGGAATGAATCTATTCACTTTCACCTTAGCACCGGCACACCTGAGGCTAGAACTGCCTCTGTTAGCAGTCTCTCCTCATCTCTGTCTCCACTCCCCTCCAGATTCCTGTAATCCTCTTATGACTTCTTCCTGCAACTCCCTTCTGCTCCCCCTCACTCCAGCCCCCACAGAGCCCTCCATGTTCATTTAAAGGGTCTGGGGACACACTATTATTATACCTGGCCACAAGTCCCTGGAATTGGTCTGGCCTTGGCTTCTACTAGGAGCCCTGATGGCGCAGTGGTTAAGCACTCAACTACTAACCAAAAGGCCTGTGGTTCAAACTCACCAGCCGTTTCACAGAAGAAAAACAGGGCAGTCTGCTTCTGTAAAGATTTACAGCCTTGTAAAGCCTATGGGCTAAGTCCCACTGTCCTACAGGGTTGCTCTGAGTTGGAATCAACTTGACAACAGTGGGTTTGGTTTTGGTTTGGTGGCTTCTGTTAATACTTTATAGAGTACTCATTTCATGTAATCCTCACAATAACCATCTAAGGCTAAAAAAAAAACCCAAACTTGTTGCTGTTGAGTCTATTCCAACTCATAGCGACCCTATCAGACAGAGTAGAACTGCCATATTGAGTTTTCAAGGAGTGCCTGGTGATCCAAACTGGCAATCTTTTGGTTAGCAGCCATAGCTCTTAACCACTACGCCACCAGGGTTTCCCTATCTAAGGTAGGTGCTACTAATATCTTCATTTCATAAATGAGGTGACAGATTCAAGGAGGTTAAGAATTTGCCCAGGTCACAACTGAAGAGTAAACCCAGCTGTCTAATTCCAGACTCCACACCATAACCACTAAGTTACAGAGACACATGCTGCATAATCATCAAAGGGTAGAACTAATTATTCCACAGAGAGGGTGAAGTGAGTTACTCATAGTTACCCAGCCAGGTAGGGGCAGTGTCGGGACAAAGACTGAAGTGCTATATATCCAAACTAACATCCTTCCCACTTCACAGCTACAGAAGCATCTGTATGTACACACATGAGAGGAAACAGGATACACACTTACCCTCTTCCATAATGTTATGGTCAAATGGCCTATAAACCTAGCTTAACCCCTGACAATGCCTCATGCTGGCCCTATCCACTCCTTCCCATCCCTGATCCATGACATTCCATAGTCAGCTCCCCTACCTCCACCAAGACTTTTAAACTCGCTCTCACAATGTTATAATCCCTCCCATCCGCTTTCAGGGTAGTGCCATCTCCACAGTTCCCAAGGAAAAAATCCCGCGCCACCCCATCCCACCATGTCAGCTCACACTTAAAGCAGCACCTTACAGTTCTCAAAGCATTTTTACAGACATCATTCAATCAACTCAACAATCCTTGAACTAGTAAGTATGGGCACCTTTTTTGAGGTGTCTGCCCAGGCCACACCCCTTCTTTGAGGACTGCCTCACCACCATTCACAAGGGACGGCTCAGGCCACCACAGTGGTACTACATGTCCATGCCCTCCTGGCCACAGCCGATTGGACCAGTGGCAGATGGCTGACCCAAATGAGCCAATCAGCTTCTCTCCCCAGGAATTTGAATCAAGGTGCAGAGTCACTAGGCAGTCTCCAATGATTCCTGGAATGAGAACTGGTATAGTTGGAGCTGAGGGACCATGACACCTGGCACAGGTCCACAGAAGCAGTGTAATCCCACAGGTGCACTGAGCAGCAACACTGAGAGCACCTGCCTTAGTTCCAGGTACTTGAGGGCCAAACTGTATCTCCTGCCTATGATTCTTCAATTCCCCTGTGCCTTCAAGTATTCCAAGCTGGTTTCTGTTACTTGCTATCAGTAGAGCCTGAACTAAGAGATGGGCTGCTATTATTATCCTCCTTTCACAGAGGAGGAATGAGGCTCACAGAGGTGGTGACTAAATAATGTCACATGATCAATATATAATAAAAAGGATGTTAAAAACCCTGTTGTCATGGACTGAATTGTGTACCCAGAAACATGTGTCAACTTGGCTAGGCCATGATTCCCAGTAGTGTGTGACTGTCCACCATCTTGTCATCTGATGTGATTTTCCTATGTGTTGTAAATCCTACCTCTATGATATTAGTGATGCAGGATTAGAGGCAGTTATGTTAATGAGGCAAGACTCAATCTACAAGATTAGGTTGTGTCTTAAATCAATCTCTTTGAGATATAGAAGAGAGAAGCAAGCAGAGAGACAAGGGGACCTCATACCACCAAAAAACAAGAGCCAGGAGGACAGTGCATCCTTTGGACCTGGGGTCCCTAGGCTGAGAAACTCCTCTACTGGGGAAGATTGATAACAAGTACCTTCCCTCAGAGCCGGTAGAGACAGAATGCCTTTTCTAGAGTTGGCATCTTGAATTCGGACTTCTAGCCTCCTAAACCGTGAGAGAATAAATTTCTCTTGTTAAAGCCATCCACTTGTAGTATTTCTGTTATAGCAGCACTAGATGACAAAGACACTTGTGATCTGACTCTCCTTCAGTGCTACCTCATACCTCCTTCTCTGGATCAAAGGATGTGGCAGGTGATCTCTTCCTGTAACCGTAAAAAGGGGTAACTGTGAGTAACTGATTTAGTCACAGGCACTCCACTGGACTAAAGCCAGGGACAAGAAACACAAAATTCTCTCCTCTGGAACTTGAGTGTGGTGAAAATAAAAAATGAAACAAAAAAAACAGTTGCTGTCATGTCGATTCCAACTCATCATGACCCCATGTGCTACAGAGTAGAACTACACTCCATAGGGTTTTCAACGCTGTGACTTTTTGGAAGCAGGCTGCCAGGCCTTTCTTCTGAGGAGCCTCTGGGTGGGTTCAAACTGCTAACCTTTCAGTCAGTAGTCAAGCACTTAACCACTTGTGCCACCCAGGAACTCCTACAGCCAAAAACCCGTTGCCACTGAGCTGATTCAGACTCATAGCAACCCCATAGGGTTTTCGAGGCTGTAAATCCCTACGGAAGCAGACTGCTACATCTTTCTCCGGCAGAGCCAACCTTTTGGTTAGCAGTTGATTGCTTTAACCACTGTGCCATGAGGGCTCCATACTGAACCTATACCCAAACCAAACCAAACCCATTGCCATCAAGTCGATCCCAATTCATAGCAACCCTTACCAGGGCTCCATCACCAAATACCCCTTTGCTCCTCTACATTTTCCAGCCTTCCTTGCAGTTAGCGTGAGCCATGTGACTAGTTCTGTCCAATGAAATGTGAACTGAAGTAACAGGTACCAGTTCCTTGTCAAAGCAGTTAAAAGCCTGGATGCTGCCTCCACCTCTCTCTTTCCCTGCCGAGGTGACTTGAAGTCTCCATATTCTAGATGGTATGGCCACATGATAGAGGAGAATGGCTTAACTCACATCAGACTTTCCATGAGCACAAAATAAATCTAGATTGTGTCAAGCCACTAAGGTGTCAGGTTTTGAATATTACCCCAGTATAGTCTGGCCTCTCTCCCTGACTGAAGCACAAAAATGATTCAACCCACACCCTTCAGCACATGTCTCCGGTCTGCAGGATGCTGCTGCTATTCATTCATTTGTTTAACAAGTATTTTTGGAGCACCAATGGTAAATGATGTAATGGATACAAGGACACAGCAGTGAAAAAGACCCAACTCTTGCCCTCAGGAAGCTCCCTATCTGGGGACCAGCAGGCCCTACCTGGGACTAAGAGGGACAGTTTTACAGATATGAAGGCAGGAGCTCCCACACAGTCCCTGGCTAAACTGAACCCTGAAAAGAGCTGAGCCACCAGGAGGCAAAGACAGCTTGTTCCAGCGACTCAAGGAGGGTGGCAGCCACGAGTGAGTTCATATCAGTCTTTCACACCCTGGGCTCTACCAGCTCCGTTCCTGACAGCTTCATGGCTGCAGATAAGTGCTTCCCTTGCCCTGGGCACAGAACAGAGGGGAGAAGGTGTCAAGAAGTCATCAGGGAGCAGCAGTCAGCTGGCAAAAACAGGAGCACCACAAGACACCACTCACTTGCCCTGACTCTCCTCTACAGCAGAAGGACCTCCTCTGGGGATCATCCCACTGCTTAAATAATTAATTAACTAATTTCAGCCCCCAGACCCCAATGACCAAGCTTTTCTCCCCCCATCCCACCTAGCTGAGGACCAGCCAGAGAAACCATCACTCTGTCAGGAACTGGCATCAGGCTACAGTCTCTTTTTTCTGTGCCAAAAGCTAGATGGGAAGAGGGGAAGTTGGGCAGGCAAGGCCATCATATACAGTTGGGCAGGCTGTTCACTGCACAAGCTGCCCATCCAAAGGGATAAATGGGGCTGGAATCCAGCCTGGGCTCTGTTTAGCAAGCCCTGTGCCCTGGAAGAATGGTACCCTCTAATTCACACAAACATATCTGCTGTATGTCACCCTAAGTACTATAGTCAGGACTTCCCCGTAAGGAGTGAAGAAGCTTGGTGATGGGTACGTGTGAATTTATCATACTAGTCTCTTTACTTTTATCAAGTTTGAAAAATTCCACAATAAAAAGTAAAAACAAAAAACACCCCCACTCGGTAAATGGCTGTGGAACAATCTTGGACAAAATTACTTTACCCCTCAGCCCTCAGCCCCAATTCCCACATCTGAAAAGACAATAAACCGTGGTTCACAGGGTTGGTATAAGAACTAAATTAAATTACTAAGTAAAATGCTTGGCACACAGTGATGCAAAAATTTTGGAAATAGACAGTGGCGATGGCTGCAAAACACAATATATGTAATTAACACCACTGAATTGCACATTTAAAGATGGTTAAAACAGCAAATTTTATGTTATATATATTTTACCACAATAAAAAAATGCAAAAACAAATGCTTGGCATGGAGTAGGTCCTCTCACAAGGAGCAGCCATTCCCAGCAGCTGCTGCTGATGGCTGGAAGCAGGGAGGAAACCAAGGCACATGGTGACAAAAGGGCATCAATGAGAAAAGGAAAGCTTGTGGGAAATGGGTACCACCCTATTAACATTCTGAAATCCGGGCTTCCAGGGGGCAGGTCTGAGGGGATTCTTTTGCAACTCCTCCCTCCACAGCAGCCAGGTAACCCCAGACTCAGCTAAGCATCCAAATTAAGGTCACTGGGTTTTTTTGTTGTTGTTGTTGTTTTATTTTGTTTTTTTGGATCTTCAGAGAGGTCACAAAGAGTGGTTCCCAGCAAACTCAGGGAAGGGCACGGTAGCTTGTGGGTGGGGCCAAGAAGCTGGGAGGGCCCACACCTGGATGGCTCACACCAGAAGTCCTAGAAGAGAACAAGGCATCCCCAAGAGGTCCCAGGAACCAGGCAGCCCCACAGACAGGGCATCGCCACCTTCAAGGCAATGAGGCGGGGGCGGGGGGTGGTATGAGTGCCATTCACATCCCTGTTGGTCCAAAGTTATTTTTGAACTGCCTAATATTATGTAGTGACTTTTTATGTTAATACCTTCAAAACGATCATACTGGTGGTTTGTTTTAAATGACAACTACCATACACCCTCGGTTCATTTCCCTTCAAGGTCTTAGCCTTAGGTCCCAGAGCCTAACAAGGATGGAGGGGGCTAAGGAAGCAGTGGTGGGAGGCTCCAAAGCCCCTGGAAGGACCTCACTCGTGGCACAAACCACCAAGGCCCTGTGTGCCAGGCCTGGCGACCACCCTAGAAGACCGCTATGGAAGCCTTCTGGCTTCAATCAAATGCCATCTCGCTCGATTGCTCTCTCCTTTCTTTTTTCTCTTCCAGGATGAACGCTAATAGGATGATTCATTCTCTTATTAAGTCAACTCACAAGAAAAAGGGAAGTCACCCGAGCTCCCAATCCTTTCTCCCTTGAACACAAGCTACTCTCTGGCTCATCTCCAATTTGCACTTGGTAGAAAAGCATTAACAAAGGGGAAGTTCCACTAAAAATCCCGTCCTTCAATACGTTTCTGAGATTGTCACAGCTGAGGGCTGAGTTGGGGTTTCTAAGACTGTCACAGCTGAGGGCTGACTTGGGGTTTCTAAGACTGTCACAGCTGAGGGCTGACTCTGGGTTTAAAGGCAAGCTTCCAAATAAATTGTGATAGGAGGGGAAAGAGACACACAGCTCTTAAAGCCACAGATGGCACAATCCCTCGTGGCAGACAGTAAAATCCACCCAGAAAATGTTCCTCTCTGTCCCTGCCAGATTTCCTCAGCTCTGTCCCAAACTTAGAAACAGCTGTTTCCCTATAACTCCAAAAACAGATCTCATATGCTCCATCTCCTCATTCTTTCCAACACTGTGATCTGTACACTTAATCTACCTCCAGGTTCAGCTTATCCCTTCCTCAGCTTGTCAAATAAGAAGAGTAGCAGTTAAAGAATGAGAATCACAACACTACGAAGTCAAAAAGTACTTGTGTAAACAAGGTCTACAGACTCAGCAGCCTGGCTTTCTCAGTTCTGATCCCAGCTCCTCAACCAACTAGCTGTGTGACAAGTTAACCTAATCCTTCTGTCCTCCAGTCTTCTCATATGTAAAGTGGAGAGAAAACTATTCTCATAGGGTTGATTAATTAAGTTAATATTCCTAAAATGCTCAGCAAAGTACCCCCCCATGCAGTTAACCAAACTAAGTACTCAATAAATGCTAGCTATAAAAAAAAAAAATTTTTTTTATTATTATTTAAGAGTCCCTGGCTGTTAACAAACTTAGCTGCTGCTAATCAAAAGGTGCTTAACCTAGGACCACAAATTCCTCTAGGAGCAGAATGATCTTCAAAGTTCAAATCTACCCATAGACTCTTCAAAAGAAAGGCCTGGTGATCTACTTCCAAAAAATCAGCCACTGAAAACCCTAATGAAGCGCAATTCTTCTCCAACACATATGGGGTCACCATGATCGGAATCCACTTAATGGCAACTGGGTTCTATTATTATCATTATTCTTTAACCATCACAACAATCCTGTGTGGTATACTCATTACCCATTGCCGTCGAGTGGATTCTAACTTACAGTGATTCTCTAAGGCAGAGGAGAACTGCCCCATAGTGTTTCCAAGGCTGTAAATCTCTACAGAAGCAGAATGCCATCTCTTCCTCCCATAGAGCAACTGGTGGTTTTAAACCGCCAACCTTTCAGTTTGCAGCCGAGCGCTTAACCACTGAGCACCCAGGCTCCTTTCCTGTCTGGCAGGGATTACTATTACCAGCTGTACTTAACAGATATGTTCAATAGCTATTTGTTGTTGTGGGTATAATAACAGATTGTTGTTAGTTTCTGTCGAGTCAATCCCAACTCATGCTGATCCCATGCCTGTGGAGTAGAACTGCTCCATAGGGTTTTCAAGGTTGTGACCTTTCAGAAGCAGATCACCAGGCCTGTCTTCCAGCGTGCCTCTGGGTGGGTTTGAACTGTCAACCTCTCGGTTAACAGTCAAGCGCTTAACTGTGTGCCCCACCCAAGAAAAGTACACCTTCAGACGTTAAGTGACTTGCTCAGGATGACACAGCCAACTCGGGGCAAAGCTGGGACTGGAACTCTGGTCTTCAAACCACACGCTCACACGTTTCACACTTTAATACCCTTAAACACACTCCCTCCCTCAGACATGAAAATTTCAGAAATCCTATGGACCAGCATCACAGACAGAGTTCAATTGTGTAACCCCCAGAGAGTGCTAGTATCTCAAGGGAGGTTGTGAGATTCCAGATCAAAATTAATTTCCATTCAGTTTCAGTTCCCAAGAAAACACACCAAAGCAGCCTTAGGGGAGATGAGAGGGTGCCACCCCGTCAAAGGTGTCAAAAGGCCCCTTAAGGCCGAGGCTCACACTGGCCTCAACCATGTTTCTGACTAAGACATCTCCTCTGGGAGGCTCCTAGGCTGTCAACAATTGCAAAAGGGTCAGTGCAAATCATGTGGGAACGCATTTGTGCAGGCATGGCCTAACACATGTGGACTTCTGCCAACCCCGTAGTTTCAAAAACATCTGCACTGTCTTCACCCTTGATAAATAGCAGCCAGGCTACAGAAATATTTCCATTACACCAAAAGTCTGCTTTGCCACCACGACTCATTGAAATGGATGTTTCCAATTTGAAAAGAACGTATCAACAAAAAAAAATATCGAAAAACACCCCAACCTTACCAGCAGAGGCAACCAACCTGGCATTTAGGAAACTTCTAAGCACTGGTAAAGGATATTTGTAGAAAGAAATTATTTGGTAAACATATGCCCCCATGCCCAAAGTCTAACTACATCTAATAAATCGTTAGGCCCATTTCTTCTAGCTCTACTAGGCACGTTCATTAGGAAACTTCTGCACAAGGATTTTCACAAATGTTCTTTATTTTAAGACTGTGATGAAATCACCTTATGGCCATGCTGGAGAGAACAAGGAATAAACAGAGTTTTGCATTCTTGTCCTGGCTCTCCCACTAACTAGCTATGGGATTCCATGGGGAAAAAACAATAACGGCAGCAGCAGCTAACATTTATCAAGAGCTTACAAAATGCCAAGCATTGTGCTAAGGGCTTAATAAGCACTAATGCATTTGATGCTCATTAGTAACCATTAGGTAATAGTATTATCCCCACTGTATGGATCAGGGAACTAAGACTCAGAGAGCTTGAGTAACTTGCCCCAAGCACACAACAGCCACTACCAGAGGCTGGATTCACATACAGGCAGTCTGTTCTCGACCACATACCATAGGTCTTTCCAAGGTGCTTAACAACCTAGGACTACAAATTCCTCTAGGAGCAGACTGGATGATCTTCAAAATCCTTTCTGGCTTTAAAATTCAGTGATTCTCTCTTTTCCAAACAACATGAATTTATGACTTTGAGAAATAAAATGCAGCCATGCTCAAGCGCTGCTGAGCTGGAATGGAGCATCTGTGGATGGCTCAGCCAGGTCCAGGCAGGGAAGGAAAACTGCTGATCTGCTAGGGTAATGATGCCCTGTGAAACCGCCAGGCTGGTTCAAACTGTCTGAGGAAAAATGACAGCTTATGGTTCTGAGAGGGTGCACCAACATGTAAGGGTTCGCACTTTGGCAACTATCAGCTCGCAAACTTTAATTTGACTTAAAGAAAAAGAAAAGTCAAATGCAAGAAAGTACTGCATAACAGGGGCTGATCTGCAATATATGTTGACCCTGTGGTTTACTTAAACCTTGCTTTCCTCTCCGGTCTACACCTGCTCATGGCAAGTCCACTTCACCAGGTAATGTGTAGCTTTAGAACTTCCCTATGACCCCTGGCCCGAGGCTCAGCATCCTGTAACTGTGCAGGGGGCTTTCCCCTACGCACAACTGATATCCTCACATGCCCCCTCATCACCTGTCCCAGCCTCCAGACACATGAACACTCAGTCGCTGCCTTCCTCGACTCCATCTCTGACTCATCACCTTCCTCTCCCAGCGCTGTGCACAGTTCTCTGCACACCCACCTTGCCATCAGCCACACAGCCAATGGTGAAGCTCTGTCCCAGCCTCCCCCGTCGCTCTCACAGACTCACAGACTCTCTCCCTCTCTCTAGCTCGCTTGCTGTCTCAGCTCCTGGTACAGCCTGAAACCGAAAGGAATCTCAGACCTGAACAAAGTGAAATCATTTCCTGCACCATCAGCCTACATGACCACAGAGCATCCTCTCCTCAGCAGAGCTCCACGAGTCCAGCTTACTGGTCTTCGGAAAAAAACACAGCTTTGCAGGTGCCGGGCTTGAATCGAATGCTTCCTTAATGAATAGGGAAAGACGGGTTAGAGGAGGAAGCTAGAGTTCTTGCCATCATGTTTCCATACCATGTTGCTTCCTTTTAATTTGCACAAGTCAATTTAAATTCATCCCAGGAACTAAAGTTCATTGTCCAGCATCAGTTCATATCTGGCTCATTCTTCATCAGATTTCCTCCTGAGAACAAGCCTTCTTCTCTTCTGAGATCTGTGCAGCCATCTTGCTGGGTGCAGTTACCCTACGTGCTTCTCCTGAATTTGAAAAATGCAGCCTTGACTTTTGTGCTAGGATTAAAAGCAAACGAATGAAAAAGCAAAAGCCATTTTAAGCAAACATAACGTCGGCCCTTGAGGACCTTTCTAATAATTATAAATATTGAGAAAGATCCTAAACTGGGTTTTGTTCAGCTTCCCCTCGCCCCCAGCACACTTTTGGGCCGTCTCTCTCTGGTCCTGAGGGTATCATGAAATGACTCTACAGTTGGCTTAAGCAAAACAGAATCAGAAGGGTAAATGCGCCGCCGCCCCAAAAAGTGTATGTCAAAGAGAAATGACTTCTGGATTATCTGCTATTTCCTTATTCATTCAACAAAGGTTGTTGAGGGCCTTGTGTGTGCATGAAACTCTTTTAGGCCCTAGGCCAGCAGGGTGAATAAGAAGACTCACTAGGTCCAACTGGGAACGCCAATTTTAGAGTTGCAGATGGGAGCTGGTGCCTCCTATAGTTCTGATACACAGACAAGAGGTCAGCTCCTTCCTACTTTCCTGCAGCTCTCCTCACATGGCGTGGACCCCAACCTGTAGGGCTGTGGGCCGCTCTCAGTAAGCATCCCCTCTGACTGGGGTCAATACAGAGTGACAGGCTCAGGTGTTGGGCAGTTTCTTGCAGATCCGGTTTGTGTCTAAGTATTGGATGAGCAGGTCAGTCTCACTAGATATTCTTCAATCACTTCAACAGTAAAATGAGGACTCAGGAGAGCTGAGCAATCTTCTAGGTCTAGCTCAAAAATTCCAGCTCCTCTTACCCTCTCCTATCACTGAGCTGACATGGACTTCTGCGGCCTGCACTTCATCTTCCTATCTCCAGATGGAATCTCTTAAACCACAAAGACAAAGGAAAATTGTTCCCATTTCCCAAGACCTTCAGGGGAGGCCATTCCCCTCCACTCCTATGAGTCACTTGTTCTTACACCTCACATCCTATCTGGAACGCTCTTCTCAGACCTTTCTTGAGTCCTTCCTCCGCAATTCGAATGCATTTGCCTCTGGTTCTGTTTCTAAGTACAGAGAGTCAGGAGTGAATCACTGTGTTCTGAGCAATAACTCTTACGAGATTTTTATTTCTTCAGCATGTACACTGCAGGCATTACAGGAGGTGACAGTGATTCTTGGCTATTAAAAACCACAACAGCGTCAAGGAAGCCAACCATACTTCCCAGTTCCTGCCTCACCCTGCAAAGAAGCTGCAGGATTCAGAAAACATGACCCTCCTCTAATGTCCACACACTGGCCACTCAGCTCATCCCATGGCAAGACCAAAAGCCCAAGAGGCACAGCCACCTTTATCCTCATTCAGCTCAAGTGCTTCCTCCTCCAGGAAGCATTCCCTGCCCCAACTCTGCTTCTCGGTGGCAAAGTGCACCCTTCTGCAGTACTTTGTCTTATCACAGCACTTGCCATGGCAACTGGAATTCTCGGCTTACATGTCTGTGCCCCTACTAGGCTGTGGGCATCTTGACGGCAGAGGCCATACCTTAGTGACTTTTGTGTTCTGGGCTAGATCCCAGTAACGTCTGGCACTTGGCCAGTGGTTCTCAGCTGATTTTGCTAAGCTGAGCCCTTCGGGCATGTTCCAACAAGACCTGGACTTTGCATTGGCAGCCCTATGAACAGAGCACCCTACACCCCCTTCCCCACCGTACCCTGCTCCGCTCTCGTCTCCAGCTCAGCTCAAAGAGTCTGAGAATTCCTCTACATTGTGAGCTCTGCAGCCACCCTTCCTAGGTTCAAACCCTGGCTCTGCCACTTTCTAGCCATGTGATCTTGGGCAAGTTATTTAACTTCTTTGTCCCCTAAGTGTGTTTCCTCATCTGAAAAATGGATATAAATTTCATAGGGACATGAGAGGATTCAATGAATTGATCCAAGGGAAAGCACTTAGAATGGGGCCTGACCCAAGACAAGGGCTCAGTGAGTGCTGGAGTTACGACTGTCCAAGCCCATTTCTTCACAGAAAACGCCCCTCCCCTCCACAGCTTCCACTCTTGACTGCTTATTGGGCCTGCCCTCAATCCCCTCTCATTAGGGTCCCTTCCTCTAGGCCCCTTTTGCCCCACTCCTCTAGGGACCAATGTTAACATTAACAGAAAAAGCCATTCAAGCCTCCTCACTCATTTGCCCTCCCCGCTCCTGCCCCCAGTTTATAGGGCAAATTCCCCAAAGAGAAGGGCAGTCATTCAGTTTCACACCAGCAGGGCTACAAATGCTGAGTCACTCAGCCCCCAACTCTGCTTAGCTGTCACCCTGGACATTTCAGCACCCCCCTCCACTGTGCAGTCCCTCTCCTCATGATTCCACAGTCTTACCCTGCCCCTCACATCCCTCCCAAAGCCAGCCTCAGCCTCTACAGCTCTCACCAAAGGTTCATCCTGATAATAAGAAGCCTGGGAACTTTAGCACTCTTGTGCAGAAATAATAATAATACTGATGATGATAGTTTCTATGTAGAAAAGAGCGTCCCTGGTGGTGTAAATGGTTAATGCCCTCAGGTGTTAACTGAAAGGTCAGAGGTTTCAGTCCACCCAGAGGTGCCTTGGATGAAGGGTCTGGCCATCTACTTCTAAAAAATCAGCTACTAAAATCCCTACAGAGCAGTTCTATTCTGACACACACCATGAGTCAATTCTGATTTGATAGCAATTGGGTTTTTTTTCTTTTTTAATGCAGGGAAAGCTTACACTATTTCTGACGTACATGCACTTATCTCCTTTAACTCTTTCTAAAGATGAGAACCTGAGACACCAAAAAATTATGTGACTTACAAAATTATAGAAAGGCAGAGAGCTGGGATGCTAACTGGGGATGCCTAACTTCAGCTCCCAAACTCTTAAGCTCTAAGCTATGATAGAAATGGGCACAAAATGCTTGGTTTGCCTCCTAGGAGGTGGTTAGACTACTGGGACGGAAACTTTCTATTCCACCAATCATCCCTCAAAAGCCTTCAGTGCTGCCGTAATAGAAGCAAAATGGTCACATTTTACAAAAAGGGCGTTTATGTGTACAAGCAGTTACCGTATTTATCATTTATGATATGTTTTAAAGATAAGAACAACAGATGCATTTTTAGGAGTTCATAACACTGCTCTGACACATCAGAGGGGCACTTACTGGGAGGCTGGAGGCAGAGGGGATGAGAGAAACACTCACTGAGCAGACAGGACTAGCATCCTAAACTCACCAACCTGTGGCAGGCAGGGCCACAGCAGACAGCTAAGTTCTGGCCACTGAGGAAGGTGAATCCTCAGTCCCGGCTACAGAGCCCTTGCATGCCACTGGCCCACAGCATCTCCAAGCCCTTTATGGCTCTTACTTCCCATAACTGTAAGAGCTAGCAACACGGAGGCATCACCTCCTCCACGTCACCCTGTATAGTCAGAGACAGAGATAACCCCTGTCTGACCCCCAGTGTCCTGCCCCCAAGGCCCGAGAATACTCCTGCCAATATCGTGCATTTACTCAAGGGAGAGTAAACGTAGGAAATGTTGAAGGAAGAAACATATGTGAGTGCTACCATATGCCAAACACCATGCTTGCTAGTGAAAAAGAAAAATCCCCATTAAGCCGCAGTTCTCTTGGGGAGACTTGAGGCTAAGGGGACCTCTCAGTACCAAGACACAGAAGTCACAAATGACAGTCCCCAGTAAAGGCTCTTCTAGATGCCCAGCAAGTGTAAATGCCACAATACCTGAGCAGCAGCTCAGGGCCCAGTGAGCCATGGGTAAGAAAGAAAAGGTAGGCCAGGCCTCCTGGGGCTGCACTGGGGATGATGACAGCCATCCCCTCTGGCTACCACCTGCTTTTTAAAGTCCGAAGGGGTCTAAAGAACCTACAATACCCAGACCTCAGTATCTGACAATTCTGTCCCAAGGCCTTGTCAGGTGGAGAAGCTTCTTTAACACATTCTCCACTGAAGCACCTCCTCCCACCTCAACCCCACTTCCCCAAGAGTGAGCTGGGACTCAAAGGGTTTGGCTCTCATGCCCAGTAAGGTATCAGAAAATCCATGCCTCACCTTAATCCCCTTATTTACCTCTAATTCAGTAGGCCTGCAGAGTACCCAGAGCCTTCCTCCATATTAGAGAAATCTGCCCCTGGAAAGGGGCTACCCTATCTGCCCACCATCCCCTGGCTAGCTGTAGGGTGCTGGAATTCTGGTCCAGAGTTTCCTGGTCCCTGTGGCCACAAGCCCAAAATTGCATAGAAGGTCATAAGAAAAAACCTCTCCAAGAGGTCTTGTCACCCTGGAATTAGTCCCTGACCCGTAACAGAGAGAACTGTTCTGAACCACAAACTTCCCAGCAGGAGTCTTAAAGGAGTCCCAGTTCCAAGGGGGTATATTAACCCTCGAATCTGAATACAAAATGTGTCCCTGTACGTGTTCGTGTTTCCAAGAAAAGGAGGAGTCAGCAATCTCACTAGATTCTCAAAGGGGCCTATGACCCCAACCTGGGGCCCGAAGTCCTCTCCCAGTCCCATCACCACCCCTGGGCCATCCTAACCATCTAGGATCTATTCACAATGTTCCCTGTCTTCTGCTCCTCCCAGCTGCAGAGAGTGCGGGACAAACTTAGGCCTCCTGCACACACCCTCCAGCTTCCTGGGAGCATGTGCTAGGCTGCTCCCAGCAAAGTCTATCTGGGAGATGCTACACTTCGCTGAAGCTGAAGTCCCAACTGCATCCACCCCCAAGAAGAGCCGGTCAAATTCTACACTCAATCCACAGGGGTCAAACTTCCAAAGGAGAACTCCAGGTGCCCTTCACCTTTTTCAGGCACACCTGGCTAACACCCCTAGGCTATACCAGAGAGGAGTGTGCTGGGCAAAGAAAAGGAACGAGAGGCCCAGAACATCTCCCTGAGTCCTTTCTCCTGGGCCAGATCGCCAAGGTCGCAAGATAGCCAACCTGAAGGCTCACACTTCTCACTCCATGATGCTCCTGCCTCTGAGAGTGAGGTGAGAAGTGAGATGGACAGTCTTCTGTATCTTGTCTCACCTCGAGGACCTCTTACCCCTAAACTCCCGGTTATTCCGTCCACCCTCACCAAAATAAAAAAATAAAGAGGAAAATCTAAAACCCGCCTCTCCCTAACACAAATCCCTTTCCAGCTCTTTTAATTTCAGTGTAAATAGTCTTGAGCTAAAACTTTTCTTTTTCAAGGGGAATTGAAATGTGCGAGCCGGTGCTAGGTGTAAGACAACAATGCAAAGGCTAAAACCAAGAAGAAAGAACGAATAAAGGCACACACCAATCCCCTGGAGCTTAGCGCCCCGGGCACACAGAGCTGGAGGGGCGGGGGAGCAGGGGCGGGGGCAGAGCGTGCTGAACTTTTCCTGTCGAGCCGCTGGGAGATGCAGCTCCCAGGGGACGGGGTGGGACTAGGAGAGGCTGCGCCGACCTATGACATCTGCGGGGGCAGGAAGCGAACCTCCCCTCCCCCTAAAAGGACCTCTGCTCCCAGCAGGCACCCCCGCCTGCCCGTCACCGCCCAGCCAGCGCCCCCCGGCCTGGGCAAAACGGGGAGGGGCGCCCACACAAAAGGGGGGAGCGGCCCGAGAAGGGGCTCAGGGCGACGCAGCTCCAGGAGGCCTTGCTTCCCTGCCTGGCGCCGCCAGCCCGCGACCACCCTCTAATCCCGCGGCTCCGCACCCAGCCCCCCAGATACCCGCATGCCCTCCGAGCCAGGGCCTGGGATATGGTGCAGGCTCGGGAAGAAAGGGAGGGCCGGGACCTGCGGCGCGCGACTGGGGCGGCGGGGGCTCCCGGGAACCGGGGCAGCAGGACCGGGAATCAAACTCGCGACAGCCCGGCCCTCCCGGCGGCGCCCTGGCGCTCGGTCCCGAGAAGGTGGGGCCGCTGGGCCGGCAGGGACTGCGCGCGGGGCGCCCGGCGGGCTCCGTGCCGGGAAGGGAGGGAGGGTCTTACCGAGCAGCGCCACGCGCGTCCGCTCCCCGCGGGGCGGTCGGCCGGCCGGGCTGGGGGAGGGGCGCGAGCCCGCGGCGGCGGCGGCGGCGGCGGCCGTGGGCCCGGTCGGCGGCGGCTGGGCGTGGGAGGCGGAGAATGCGAGGCCAGGCCAGCTTCCTAGCGGCGGGCGGCGAGTAATGCAGCTGTCCCTGCGCGGCCGCCGGCAGGGCCCACAAGTGGGGCCGCGCGGGGAGGAGCGGGGCTGCGGGCGGGGGCGGGGGCCAGGCGGCGGCGCCCCCAGATCCTCTCCGGCGGCTCGACTCCTTTCCAGAAAGGAGGGAAGCCGAATGGGGGTCCGGAAGCCAGTCCAGCTGCGGGGGGCGGGGGCGCCGGGTGAAGATTAGGAACCCCCCGTGGCACCCCCGCGCCAGCCGCAGTGACTCCCCAGCTTGCGAGCAGGAGGACAGGAGCCGGGAACCTCCCTCTCTCGGGCCGATGGGGGTGCGGGGCGTCCTGCCCCTACCGACTCCGGAAGCAGCGCCGGGAAGGCGAGCCTGGAGGGGGTGGGGCGGGGAGACCCTAGACCTCGGCTGGGAGCGGAACTGAGGAGCAGGGCTGGCCTGAGAGGTTGCAGATGGACCAAGAACCTAGAGTGGGGCTACAGAGCGTGGACGCACACCTGGGACTTGGGACAGCTAAAATGCGAGGGAGGGGGCGGCTCCCTGGGATTTAGGGCCCGTGAAAGGAAGCAAAATAAAGTAGGGAAGAAATCAAAGATACTACACATTCACCCCTCTTCCCCCAACATCCCTGATCGCTATAGGGGCTTCTGAGCCCTGGGAAGATTTTGCACAATAACTTATTTAATAAATGGGAAATCGGCTTTGGTTATCCTTTCCACATGGTTTGGTTTCAGATTCCCATCTGGGGGTGACAGGAGTGGGGCAGGAGCCCTGGTGGTGCAGTGGTTAGAGAGCTTGGCTGCTAGCCAAAAGGTCGGCGGTTGCAATCCACGAGCCCCTCCTTGGCAACCTACGGGACAGTTCTCTGTCCTATAGGGTCGCTATGAGTCGGAATCGACTGGACGGCAATGGGTTTTTTTTTTTTTTTTTGGTTGGAAATGGGGCAGGTGGTGACTGCTAAGTACCCTTCTCCGGAAGACTAAATGTCTAGCGGATCTGAGGGAGGTGGAGGCCAGAATGGGGTTCCAGCTCTACCCCAGGCAGCTTGCCAAAGGGTCTGCACCTTCTGCTGCCTCAGAGCACTTGCCCATCTGGGCCCAGACCCCAGGGAATAACTCCTTCTCCTCTCCTGTAGGGCTTGTGATCTGCTAGCCATGCTGAGAGATGAACATGCTCAGCCACAGAGACATCTGATGGTAAAAACCACAAACCAAAGTTCCCCAGACACCAACATGCTTCCATCATTTGCATGTCAAGGGTGAGTTTCTCCAGCAAGTTGAGACCCTGGGAGGGGCGGAAACCTCAGAACTGCGTCCTCCTTGGATGGCCAACATTAGGTTGCCAAGGCAGCAGCATGCTGAGCAGAGCTCCAGTACTGGGTTCGCAGACCCCTCTGAGGACCGCTTCTCCCGCCCATGCTCCTTCCTTCACTCTGTGGTGCATCGATGTTAGGCAGCCCTCGGACTCCCAGAAGGTGGTCCCTAGACCCCAGATTAAAACCAGTTGCCATTGAGCCAGTTCTGACTCATGGCAACCCCATATGTATCAGACTAGAACTGTGCCCCATAGGGTTTTCAATGGCTGGTTTTTTGGAAGTAGATCTCCAGGAGAGGTGCCTCTGGGTGGATTCGAACCTCCAATTTTTCGGTTAGTAGCCGAGCATGTTAACTGTTTGCACCACCCAGGGTCTCCTAGGCATAGGTTAAGAAGCCTTAATCTAGCAGGAACGACCCGTGCCTCTATGCTAACTTCCTGAGAGTTGTCACTGAGAGCTCAGGATTTATCCTTCTCTTTAGAGTTGAGTCTAGATTACGTCATCAAGTGTGTTACCTCACGTTTACGCACGGTGCAGTTCATCTGCCACTTCCCTGCTCACTTGCAAGATCCCCTTGCAGCTCATCTCTGTCGCCTTGGCATTTGGGGATTCAGACGGTGCATCTGCAAACTTGAAGATTTCCCTGTTTGCGCTTGCCCCTGTGTTGCTCATAAAATTTTTAATGTTTTTTTATTACATTCTTCAAAGAAAACCAATCACTGCAGTGGATGCTTTTTGAAGCACAGTCTTCTAAGGCTTTGCTAGCACTCCTCTGGCTCAGTGGCTGGGAGCCACTCCCTTGCACTCTACTGGTTGTCAGGGTTTGTTTATTCTCCCTTCACTCTCCTCTTCCCTCATTCCTCACCTCTGCCTTGTTTCAGGGCCCTATTATCTTCTCCAAGGATGAGATGCCCCTTTTGCTTTAAGCCCACCCCTCCTGCCTGTTTCAAGAGACTCTATTCTTCCTTTCTCCCCCGCTTCACACCTGCAACCACTACAAAATGTCCCCCTACTAAGAAAATCTTTCCCCAGCTCTGTCCTGCCTTCAAGCCATTGTCCTATTTCTCTCTTCCTTATTCATCAATAAACTTCCTCTAAAAAGAAGCCATATTAATCTCTCCATGTCCTCAACCCCTATTTGATCTTTAACTTCCTGCAATCTGGTTTTTGGCCCCATCATTCCACGGGCAGCTCTCAAAAGAAGGCACCAGTTGCCTCAACCCATGGTCACCTCTTCCCTACACCTCCCCTGGCCCCCACCCCCATTCCCATTGCAGCCCACAAACCCCTCTTCCGAAATGTTTTTACAAAAGGAATAGAGTGGAGAGGGTACTGACTTCTGACTGCTCCACTTGGAAGCTGTATGGCTTGGGGCCAGTCATATCCAGGTGTCTGTGGCTATGACTCCATGTCCCAGTTTCCTCTTGCACTTGGAGCTAACACACAATGCCTACCTGAAGGGACTGTGGTAAGAAAAAAAATTTTTTTTTTTTTTTTTAAATAGAATTAATTCGATCAATACACATGAAGCGCCCAAACCAGTGTCTGGCACCTTAAATGTTCAATAAATGCTAGTATTGTTATTAATAGTACTACTGCAGCTGCTCCCAGGTGGAGGGTGCTGATGACTCCCAAATCTATACCTACACCTCGCTCCCTCTCTTGACCCCCTGCCTGGAATGTATAGCTGCCATTGGACAGACTGTGCCACAGCCATCTCACCTTTAGCATGACAGGTGTGGCACCCATCATCTCCAAACCCCACTTTGCTAGCATTCTCTGTCCTGGGTAAGGGCACTTCCCATTCACCTGAGCTAAAATCTTTGGCAGCTTTCCTCCTCTTCCATTCAAACCCCTAGCCAAACTCAGGCCTTTTTACTTCTTAAGTTTTCCTAATCTGTCCTGCTTCCATTCCCACTGCTCTGGTCCCTGATTCAGGTCTGCCACCAGGCCCCCAGCCCTTCAATCTATCCTCAATGGTAGCAGTTATTTTTCTGCAGCACACATTGATAATGTGTCTCCCCTATTGCAAAGCCATGGATGACTCCCCATTGCTTGGAAAATGAAACTCTAAATCCCTAGAGGGGCCCTTCCCACTTTGCCTTTATCCTACGTTCCAGGACCTCCTAGTTCTGTCCTCATCCCACCCACCGTACCACCGAGCCCCATGCTAGAACCTCCTAAGAACATTTGCTCTTCCACAGAGTGAATAGGAAGGTAATGACAGCCTCCTGTTAACACTGGGTATAGTAAGTGCAAATAAGTGGGAGTGTATGTTGTTATCTGCAGTGTCTCACCTCTAATTATGAGAATGATGCTGGTGGACAGCTTTTGGGGCCTGGGTTGGAAATGATGGGTTCCAGCTAGACCATAGGGAAAACAGGACATTTTCCTTCTAGAATTTCCTCAGCCCAAGACAAATGTCAGAACATTAATGGTGGACAAGAATATATAGCCATGGCTTTGGAACCAACCACATTGTCCCAACCACCAAAAGACTGTTTCCTCCTCTCCAGGACCAACAAAGGCAGTTCAACAAGGCCCAAGGTGGAAAAGAGTGTGGCTTAACCATCCAAATAATGAGGGTAATCTTGGCCCTTTCTCCATCGTCACCAATTTGACCAAGAACTTGGAGAAAATGTTTTGAAAATCGGTAGCATCACTTGAGGGTTTTGAAAGAACTCAAAGGTGATACATGGAACCTGCAGCCAAAAGAAAATGAGTAAACTACCCCCTTCTGGGATAATCACTAGATGGATGCCTGTGGAATCCTCATCTGAGAGAAGGGTTCCTGGAGACCCTCACCCCTTCCCCAGTGCACTAGCAGCAATGTCATGCCTGGGGCACTTTACTTGACCCATTCTTCCCCTGCCTAACAAATTGCTCACTTGCAAACTCTCTGTTCATCCTGCCAACCTATAGCACACGGTGTTATAGTTGGTCTCCTGTGAGTTCCTGGGAGGTTGCAGCGTCTTCTGACTCTGTGCCTGCCCTCCCAGCCCAAAGCCTTGCATGCCCCCAGAGAGTGAGTAAATACTTGCCAAGGGATTGATTTCTGATGGGTGAGTGAGACAAGTCTGGTTTGCCTTACAAAAACCATGTGTATTTCCCTTTGTTGCTAGCAGTTTCTAAGGCTCTGATGATCCTGCCCCCTCCAGAGGCTGCCAGCTGGTCTTCTATGAGGCAGGGAGTGGAGATTAGGCATAGACAAATGCAATCCTATGTAACAATTAAAGCTGTGTTTTTTGAAGAATATTTATTTAATACTGGAAACCCTCGTGCCATAGTGGTTAAGAGCTACAGCTGCTAACCAAAAGGTCAGCAGTTCAAATCCACCAGGCACTCCTTGGAAACTCTATGGGGCAGTTCTACTCTGTCCTATACGGTTGCTATGAGTTGGAATCAACTTAACACCAATGGGTATTATTTAATATCTAGGAAAAATGTTCATGATATAACATTTGAGAAAAGGCTACAAACAGTATATGCAGTATGATCTGGTTTATTTATTTTTATTTAATTATAAATATAGAAAAAAAAAAGACTAGAAGAAAATATGCCAAAATGTTAACAATTGTTGAATAAGGGTTTTATAGATAACTTTCATTTTTTTACTAATATTTTTCTGGATTTTTCCAAATTTTCTACATCAAATATATACTCCTTTATTATAATCAAAATATATATGTGTATATACATATATAACTATATTTTGGAGCCCTGGTGGCATAGTGATTAAGAATCGGCTGCTAACCAAAAGGTCAGCAGTTCCAGTATACCAGCCGCTCCTTGGAAACCCTATGGGGCAGTTCTACTCTGTCTATAGGGTTGCTATGAGTCAGAATCAACTCAACAGCAACAGATTTTATACCTATATTTAGCCTTCAAGATCATTAATTATTAAAAGAAGGAAGACTGAACATAAATAACTTTCCTCCATAGTTATGTTTGACTTAGACGACTTCCATCCAGTTCCGTGACCACTTTGGTTCACCTCCTGAGCATCCATACTAAGACTCCAAAGATGAACAAATGTAGCCCCTCCCCTCCCCAAGCCTAAGGGGAAGGCACATACAAAGCAACTGGCAAATAATATAAGGCAAGTGTGACATTTGCTAAATCAAGGTGTAAGCAAAGGGCTCTGGCACTGTGCAGGGAGGAAGTGGTTAATTGTGATGGAATAAGGCATTGGAGAGGGCATTTGAGCTGTGCCTTGACAGACAAAAATGATTTTAACTGGGGACAAGGGCATTCCCTACTGGAGCAACAGCATAAGCAAAGGCATGGAGGTGGGGAGTTTGGTGGCATATTTAGATGTGGGTGAATATCTACTGTGGCCAGAGTGTCAGGTGAATGGCAACTGTGGGGTGGGTGATGGGCAATACAGTAAGATGAGGCCAGAAAGGTAAGGAGTGGGTCCCCATCTTCTTTGAGCAATTCCTTGCTTTCTAGTGCAAAGAGACGTTTCAACTATCATGGTTAGGATTGAATCAGGCAAGAATCATCAATGGATGGTAAGTCTAGGAAATTTTGATGAAGAGAAGGATATTTCGATTGTTTTAAAGTGTTTCCCTCATAGACTGTTTATTAATTGTAAGGGGAAAAAAATAGTAATTATAGCATGGAGAAACTGGGCAACACCCTGACTGGGTGGTCAAAATTAACATAAGCTATGAGGGACAGAAAAGGAGCCCTGGCCGCACAGTGGTTAAGCACTCAGCTGCTAACCAAAAGGTTGGCAGTTTGAACCCACCAGCTGCTCTGTAGGAGAAGGATGTGGTAGTCTGCTTTTCATAAAGATTTCGTAAAGATTACAGCCTTGGAAATCCTATGAGGCAGTTCTACTCTGCCCAATAGGGTCACTCTTAGAATCCACTCAACAACAGATTGGGTTTTTTTTTTTCTAAATGAGGGACAGAGGGTCATTGTGTGCCTCCAGATGTGGTACTGAGAATGCATAATCTCAATCTAATCACAAGGAACCATCAGACACACAAAATGAGGACTGTTCTGTTAAAGAAAACTAAGGCAGGAGAGCTGTACTTTTTTCTTTTAATGTCTGCATGTAAATGTTCAGGATGTAAGGTTGCTAGAGAGACATGACAACTAAATGCAATATGTGACCCTAAACTAGCTCCTGCACTGGAGTGGGAAAAATGCTATACAAAATTTGGTTTTAAATAAATTTAAAATAAATTAATTCTTAAGTAAATTTGACTTAATTGAATGCATTTGATTTTATTTAATCAACTGACAAAATTGGAATGCAGACAGTAGATTAAATAAAAGTATTATATAAACATAAATGTATTAAGTTGATAACTGCGCTGCGGTTATGTAAGAGTGTGTCCCTGTTGTTTTTAGGAAATACACACAGTAGTATTTAGGGGTCAGGGCCATGATGTATAAAACCCTTGAATGTTTCAGGAAAAAAAAAAAAAGATATAAAGTCCAAATGATAAAGCAAATGGGAAAAAATGTCAGTAATAGATGAATTTGGGTGTACCTTGTACTATTTTTATTTTTGCAACTTTTGGTAAGCTTTAAGTTATTTCCAAATAAAGAGTTTTTAAAAACTTTTCCAGGCTCATTTTGCATTTTTCCTGTCCAAGTTCTGCAATCAACCTTTTCTCCCCCGGGGTCCTGTTGAACAAAATTATCTAAACAAATTTAAAAAAAAAAAAGGCGAATGAAAAGAAGGGAAAAGCATTCCAAAATATGGAATAGCTTGATCGAAGGCAAGGAAATGTGAAATATAAGTGTGGAAGTAGAAAGAGCCAGTGCTGGCAGAAGTGAGTCTCCCGAAAGGCTAATTTAGCAAACGGTCTCCCAGGATGAACTGTGGCCTCGCCTGGATTTGCGAACCTCCACAGCCTCCTGTAAGCCTCTTCCCATTCACTCGCACATGTGTGAGTTGGATCAAGGATTCTGCCGTTCTTTAGGGAGACAACACTGTATTCGGGGACACGCCAACTGCAGAAACCACAGAACTGAACTTTATCGGTTCGCACAGACTACAACTGTTGAGCAGGACGTAACAGTGAAAAGCACGCTCCAGCAGATGAGTAGCTTTGCCACGCGTGTAGGAGCGCCTTGACCGACACCGACCAATCAGAACGCAGGAGATATCAGCCAATCCCGGTTCGGCAATGTTCTAGTCGGGGCGGGGCCGGCACGCCCGAGGGCTGTTTGTTTGCCTGGACTCCCCACCAGCGCTGGCTCTGACTCTAACCCGACTAGGGCGAAAGAGGCTGAGAGGAGGCCGGCAATGTCCATTAGGTCAATGGTTAAAAAAAAAAAAAACCCAGTGCCGTCAGTGGTGGAGGGCATCAAATGCTAGGCCTAGCAGTCTGGGCACTACGGCAGGTTAACTGATCTAGTCATGGCAAACCCACCTTTGCCACGCACACCGCGTGGCTCTTCTCTCAGATCCCTTGAGTCCAGGTCAGGTCGCCTTAGGAAGAGGAGGTGGAGCTGACTCAGGGGTGAGAAGAATGTGTGGCTTCTCTCCTCCATCCTACCTGGGTAGGTGGTGATGCCCCCTTTTTCTCTTGGGAAGGAGAGAGGAGGTCAAGACTGGGTCAAGCTTGCAGCTAGCTGTTAAAAACTAACTTCCTGATGGTCAGGGTGGTGAGATTGCAGGGTGAAGCCGTACAGACACCTTCTCTGAATATAGTGTATGTGGAAGAATGAAGGATTTCAGGAGGCAGATGGAACAACGTCCCCACAGGGTGACCATCCCCAGGTGGGCACATATCATGGCCCTTTTCCCAGGTCTTCCAGCCTGGATTCCTCCCTGGGTCTAACCTGAACCCTTCCTGCTGTTGTCTCTGGCCAGCCTCCAGTTGGCTGCTTCTCAGGGGATATGTCTTCCATTTCACTATCTCATTCCTGGGATGAAGCTCTCGTTCCCATGCTGGATGCCAGCTCCCAAAATCAGGGTCTGAAGTGGAGATAAATGCAGGTAGGCACTGGGCTCCTTGGCAGGTCTTTCAGAGGATACAGGTGGTACCTCTAAACTGATGTTGCCATTACTGAGATAGGATATCGAGGAGCAGGTGGAGGGAAATGAGTAGTCCAGTTTGGGATATACTGAATTCGAGGCTCTTTTCTCTGTACGAGGGTCTATGCTAAGCACTTTACATGAATTATATCCTCATAAAAAAACCTACTAGGGTGGAACTATTATTGTCCTTATTTTACAGCTGAGGAAACTGAGGCTAGAGAGTTACATACCTTTTGACATACCCAAGGTCACACACCAAAAAGTGGCAGAGTCTGGATTTACACCCAGGCCCATGAGGTTCCAAGCCTCTGCTCTTGATGATGACCCTGTATTACGGCACCTCCCAGCTGTGCCTTATGCTAAATTTCCCCCAACTGTGGATCCTCTGGAGGCCCTTCTTACTTAAAACCTTGTTGCTTGCTCCTGATTCTGGGCTTGATGCTTGATTCTATGTTGTGTGTCGGCCTCCCTGGACATTGGGACTTATGGATGTAGAAAATCAGCCAAACCACAGGCTACCATGGCCCCACTAATTTAGAACCAGAGATGCAGCGGATGTGGCAAAATATTTGGAACT
Organism: Elephas maximus indicus; assembly: GCF_024166365.1. Classification (NCBI taxonomy): domain Eukaryota; kingdom Metazoa; phylum Chordata; class Mammalia; order Proboscidea; family Elephantidae; genus Elephas; species Elephas maximus. The sequence goes on along the minus strand of NC_064837.1, from coordinate 36,082,161 downwards.
CACAGTCAAACTCATGAATTTTATCTTGGCATAGGCTAAGGCAAACTATAATTTTTTCATTAGTTTTCTTCAATTGAACTAATCCAGCTACCCATTTATGCCCTAAATTCCCTGGGAAAGTAGGAAGACAATGCAGCTTTTAAAACATGTCACTATTCTAACCTGTCATTAATGTGTACAGGACTTGCTCATAACCTTACTGCCTGCCCTCCTTCAAGGACCCTTTGGCATCTGATAGAAACTGAAAGGGGCAAGTTGAGATAGACCAGACAACTTGTTCCCATGTCCCTGACCAGGGCAAACCGCAAGGAGTGAGGGCTGGCCTCTGGGAGCTCAGGCCCCTTCTCTGCCCTCTACCCCAAACTCCCAAGGACCAAAGTATCTGTTGCTCTCCCCTGGCCTTCAAGTGCAGGGACCTCACTCTCTTGTGCCTCTTCAGTAAGGAGTTGCGAGAAATCAAAATAAAGGTGGAGGTAGTCCAATCCCTCACAGAAGGGAAGCTAGAGGTTTGTGAATACCAGTTCCAACAGGTGTTTATTCCATAAGGCAAAGCCCTGGGCAATGGGGGGTGTAAGTTGAGGGCTGTACCAGTCCTCATGGTTCACATGGTGGGGAAAACAGAAATGCAATTATAATCAGTATTACACCAAGGAGGAACTGCTGGAAAGAATAGGGGAAGGATTCAGAAGGAGCCATTTTTAAGCTGGGCTTTTGTGGATGTCTAGGGGTTTTCTACGCCAAAGCAGACAGGGTCACCATGAGACAACTTGATGGCTACTATTGGGGGGGGGGGGCGGCGAGAGGGAGGGAATTCATAATGGAGACTGTGTTGGAGATTTGCTGGTCGGGAGGGCATTCTAGGCCTAGGGAACAGCATATGCAAAGCCTCTGTCTCCTTTCTCCCCTCCATTCCAATGCCCCTCTCCTTTATTCTCCTCCTTCACATTTATTAGACAGGACTGCCCTAAGGTCAGGGCCTGCTCCATTGGATAGAACTCTGAGATTCCAGGTAGGGGTGGGCCCCACCACTCTCAGATATAAGTGGCCCATGGGTCCATTCTGCCAGGTTGGGGAGGAGTCCGCTTCTGATCGCTTGAATCTTGCCTGTTTCTTTAGCTACTGATTTTGTCCCTTTCTGGTGACAGAAACTACTCTTCTTTTCTGAACCTTTTCTATTCACTGAAGCTGAAATGATGACAGCTGGTTTGGACTAGCAGCCTGTCTCAGAGTCCTCTGAGGTAGTCATGTCCAGCCCAGGGAAGATGCATGGGGAAGGGAGGAGGGAGGATCACCACAGGGGTTACACCACAGGAGGCATGAAGACATTTCCTCTTAAATCTCTCTCTGCTTCTTTCTAACTCCGTCTTCCCTCTCCCCCTTACCCCTTCCTTCTGTATACACATATTCAAGGTTGATTTCTCTCTGGCTCTTTTCCCACCACTAACAAAGTAGGAATTTCTTGGCTCACAGCAAGGGCCTTGGGGATCCAGGCTCATTCAAGCTATGTATGTGTGGAGTTTAGACTGACTCTGTAGGGGCAGAGTCAGAAAAAATCTCTGGTGGCTCCCAACTGCTCCCTGTCCCAGTCTCTGAGGCTGGCTCTCCTCTCCCTGAGTAGCCTCTAGAAGCAGCACATCTGCCCTCAGCCTTGAACCAGACTGCCAGACAGAGCTGCTGGGCCAGTCACGGAAGGGCGTGTTCTATGTTCCTTCTACTCTCCTTGGTCTCCTTGTCCTCTCCAGCTGTCATGCCAGAGGGATAGCTCATGGACAGACCAGAATGTCTTCCTCAAATGTCCATCTTTATAGATGTTTTTAGGAAAAGGTGGCATTCAAATAACAGGGCTGACACAATGCAGGTGGACCCCACTTTGAGAAAACTCCATAAATAATAATGTGAATTTACAAAAACAGTGAATTCTTCCTGTGTGGTTGGCAGTTAAATATATTAGAAAGGATTCACTCCAATTAATAGTAGTGGTTTTAAGTTCTTGTTTTATGTACTCTTCAAAGGGATATTTAGGGGTGGGGAGGCAGGTGGGATGCTGATTTAAAGATAATCTGGGATGAAGAACATTTCTGAAATTATGATGCAAGTCAGTAGTGACAGAGATTTGAAGTATGAAAACCCTTACCACAACAGGACAGTAGTTGTAAAGCAAAATGTACCTGGCCCTCATGGCCCCGGGCCAAGACCTGGTTGTTCCTGTCTTGGGAAGGAGAAGGCTAACTACCCAACCCCTGATGAGTAAGTTCAAGGAGATGGATAGATCACACAAAGATCCAAACCAAAGCCCTTGAACCTCCATTCCTTTTTTGGAAACTAAATGGGCCTTAGATTGCCCAAAGGTATGTGGCTGGGAGAAGCTGGAGTCCAGATTAATGCCCCAACTCAGTACTCAGCCCTGGTTGCCCCCTACTTTTTACAAGGCAGGGAGAGATTATCCAGTGATCTGCTATAAACCAGGCCACCTGTGGGGAGATTTATAGGCCCAAATGGGGACAAATGACATTCTTTCAGGGTACAAGGCTCTTTGAGGAGGAAATGGAAAGGGTGCAGGACTGAGAGTCAGAGCAACTAGGGTAGAGAGGGGAAAGTGATTAGCACTCCATGCACAGATGAGATTTTTTATGTCCAGTGACTCCTGAGGATAGCACAGGGACAACTTCCACCATTCTCTCTACATCCCAAATCCACATCTCTTCAGAATGGACCAAACTGCAGCTCCTTGAGAAGAGACATGTGAACAGCCAGGACTAGAAACATTAGCAACTCAGTGAAGTAACACTTCTCATTCCCAGACAAAAGCAGCACAAGGGACACTCCTCACCCCAGCTGTTCTCACAGTCAATAGGGGGACTAAAGCAACTATCAGAGGAAGTTTGAAAATCCTCAATTCTATATTAAAAATATGTAGTTATCCAAAAGTTTTCATTAAGTGAAATAATTAGATTCATCTTGATTTGCTGTCTGGTGATACTATCACTTGGGTACTTGTAATATCTGTCCTAATAGCCCCCTTGGAGGTAGCCACCATGTCTTCATCACCTTTACATGCCCTTTAGTACCTAACAGTGTCTGGCACATTGTGGGGACTCAGTAACATCTGATGAATCTATTTGACAAAGGGCAAGGGACTCAGCTTAAAACCTTTTTCAAGTAAAGAAACTTGGTCGTAGGGCATGAGAAGGAATGTTCTAAACCCATCTTTCTTTTGGGTAAGGCAGAGGCCTAAGTCTGTGGCTACTGCCCTAAGGCCTGGCTTCCTGACTCTGAACAAGCTACTTAACAGGAGTGCTTCCCTTTTTGTAGTCTGGTGCCTTTCCACCCTCCCTGTCTCCAGGGTATCTCCAAACCAACCAGCTCAGCACTAGTCCTTTGCCCTCTCTCCACCCCAATACTGAGATGTACACACCTGGAGCAGTGCTTCAAAAATTTCACAGTGAATTGATGAAGCTTCTGAGGTATAAAGCAATCCATAACATTTGTGACCGGTTAACTTTAATTTGTCAAAATAAATCTGCAGTATTTTGCATGTTAGTAATACAGTGCTGGTATTGACAAGTAAAATCATCATCTGCTTACATAGAAACCTTCATTTAGGAGCACACCTTAGGAGGGAAATGGATACACAATAAAGGCAAATGCAGGCCAAGCAGCGAGCCCTAGAGCGTAACAGGCTGGATGTCAGATTTGAGGATTATCTAATACAACTGTTCAGCTGCCAATCTGATAAAAGGGGAAGCTCAACCAGGTTACAACCAGAAGGGAAAACATACTGCCTTTTCGTAGACTGGCGGCCGTCGTGCTTTCAACACCTGGTTGAATCAGTTCATCAGCATCAAAACTCAATTCCAGTTCCAAGACAGGAGAATTTCACCACACAACCTACCTGTACCCCCTGTTTCAGTGGCCTGCCCTCACCCTCATTCTGTCATCAACTCTCCCCCTCCAAAAGAAGACACAATGTGGCTTTATTATTGCAGACAAGCTTCTTAGGTGAATGAAGGATGCATACAAAATAGCATTTTAATTGAAGTCATACAATGAAGTCTCACTCCTGTTTATTATACAATGAATTGATAAAACAATCATTTCTAGTAAATAGCTTCTTCTTCTTTTTTTTAAAAAGAACTAATACTTTCAGGGTTCTGAAGACCACACTCTAGCCTGGGGGTAGCCCACACCTGCCCCCACTGAGGACTGCTCCTTGGGCCCCAGTGGAGGAAGCCTGGACTGTCTGAATTGTGGATGAGCGAGATTGCCAGCCCAGCCTTGGGAGAGATGAAAGATCCCGGCAGGCAGAGCTAGAACCAGGTCCTGGGGCTATGTGCCAGGAAATGTGGGCTTCCTCCAAATGTGGCCACTGCCTTCCCAATCCTGGCCTCAGCAGGGCCATGTATGGGCCTTCCCTACATGAGTCCTTCCAGTAGTCCACACATAATTCTCTACATATTAAAACAAACCATCTTTGTACTGTGGATAAGAACAGTTGTAACAAAGTCATAGCTACATATTTTTCTCTACATTTTGTTTATTGAGACAAACTAATTAAAAGGCACAAACATAGGGCATGTTTACATGGACATTATAACAAACATATACATTAAAAGTGTAGGAATGTGTTGCCTTCCTGCTAAACAGAAAGTTCCTAAGCTTTTATATATACAAAAGTTGTACAATTTAATGTCCTAAAGTACAAAAGATCATTTATAAAATTATTTTACACTAAGTACTATTTATTTTTTTTACTATGTAGTTCAACCCCCTAGAACTGTTTTGTATAATGATACACAGATACCTGTCCCTGATGTAGGAAGTCTGCCTCAGATGCAAGGTGTTTTGATGCTTGAACTGACACAGTGGGGTATAAACGGAAGTCATCCAGTTTGATAGTCAGTCCTGCAAACATTCTGTGAGATTAACAACTAATTTCCATTTCTCTTAACTGCAAGATTAAAAAAGGAAAAAACAAAACAAAAACATATTGCAACTTAGAAAAAAAAAAATCACAGCGTCTTGGTTGTAGTTTTTTTTTTTTTAAACACAATGTTTTAAAAACATCAACGTGTGGCATGATGGTATAAGAGCGTCTGTTTCCCTAGATTTTGGTTTCTACTTTAGGTACAGAGATAAAACGTCCTGCTAAGGAATAAAAAGCACATGTCTCAACGTGCACGATCACTGCTGGGCTTCCAGGGGGAGTGCAGACAGCTGTCTCCCTGAAAACGCCACAAAGCTGATACAAGTGTTTTTTCAAAGAAGGAAAAAAAAAAAAAAAATGATGTCCATATTTACAAAGTTGAACAAATCTGCACAATACTTGATTAAGAAACGGAAGGAAAAATTAAAGAATAAAGACACGCTTTGCTTGTTCTGAAGGGGGATACTACCTAGTTAGTGGTTAGAATAAAAACTGTATACAATTTAATATAAGACATAAACTCTAGTGAGCAACTAACACATTGTCCCTGTTGTAACATCAACAGGCTCTGATTGGGAGAGAGAGGGGCATATCACATCCCAGTGCCTCCAGCGTCTTCCAATTTAAAGCAATATATTTTAACTGTTCCAAAGTACTCCTTGGCTCCTGAGTAGGAGTCCCATTGGCCTCCGTTTGTTAGGAGCCTGCCTGTCCGCACACTTGACTTCTGTCACTTGCGGTCTTTTCTTACCAAAACACAATCTGTATATTTTGGTTGGGTTCTTCTTCTTCTTCTTCTTTTTTTTTTTTTTTTTTTAATTTTTTAAAAAAGTCAGCTACGATGCTATATTCCGTCAGGATTAATATGCTGAGCAATATTTACATCTCCAAATATCAGGTCACAATCCCTATTATATGTTGAAGTTAGAATGATAAATTATCATATGCTTTGCATATCAGAGCTGGTATCACCTTTCCCATAGGGAATGCTGCCTGAAATTAACATATTCCCAAAGGTAAAATGCATATTCTCTGAAATGCATTTTATTATGACAATGCATGTATTTTACTCATAAAAACAATAAACACAAAGAATTCTACACTAGCTCTCCATCTGTGGATTTAGGACTTCAGGTTAAAATCAGTCATCCACATTGTATGAGGAGAAAAGTTGTGCTAGTGTTTATAATAAAATGACTTCTCGGGATTAGAAACCGTAACGCTGCTTTTTTATTTTGAAATGGGTTTTACTTTTTTATGATTGGTTTTAATTCTGGCATTTCATCTGGCCAACTACTACCTTGTTTAAGCAATGCTGTGAACTAAAAGGAATTTCTGATTAAACTAAAGTGGTCCAATGATAAGTTACATATACACCCTACTTTGAACAATTCCAGCCAAAATTGGAGAAAAATGCTACTATACTCTTATTAACTAATGTAATAAAATCTCCCAGTTTCATGGTTTACTTTTTGCTTTAATGAACTAAAAATAAGTTGCTGGTAAATATTTACTTTAAACTCATATTTTGATTTTATAATACTGTTTACCAAGGCGGTGATGTAGGCAAAGCTTGGGGTAAGAAAGGCATGCTCTCTACAGGCCTCATTGCTATATTGAGAGGGGCAGCTAATGTCATAGGTGTGGGCAAGTTCATTGGAGATGTGATCGTGACAGGGTGTGCTATATTCACTGGGGCAGTGACAGGGGTGGGGAGGTTGACCGGGGTAGTGAGTGTTAAAGGAGAGGTCATGGATAATGGACTGGTGATAGTTACAGGGTGCCCTATGTTCATTGGGCTGGTTATGTTAACTGCACTTGAAACATTTACTGGACTTCTCATGCTCATTGCAGCTGCTACTGTGACTGGGTTTGACATAGTCCCAGACGACACAGAGGACGTTATATTGAATGGAGTACTGAGAGTCACAGGTGTCGTAGCAGCCGTGGAGGTTTGGCACAGGTTAGCAGCTTCTAAAATAAGAAGACAAAAGGGCCTTTAGACTCTCAAAACAGTGAACAAAATTCACAAAGAGTTTCTGAATCAACTTCTTTTAATTAAAAAGGACAAACATGTAATAAATTAAATTACAGTTTTCAACCAAGTAGTCAATAAGAGGGAGGAGCCTTCCGAGCACAAGACTGGGGGCCAGGAACCCCAGTGTGTGAATCTCTTTTCTGATGCTATACCTCCTACAAGAACTGAGGCGACTTATTTAGCCTTACACTTTTGGTTTCAAGTTCAAATTTACTTACCTACCTCACAGTGATGCTTAACTTCTGCAGATAGTTAACTTCTGCAAGGTGCTCTGAGGGGAGGGGGACAGAGATACGGAGTATGGCTAAGTAGTCCCACTACTACTTCATGCAGTTCCTCTGAATTCTAAATACTCTCCTGGGAAGAGCCAACCACCAACAGGAGAAAAGAGCTTGTTTACAGAGTTGAGCCAATGGTTACACAATAACATATAATCAGAGAAATCTTCTCATGAGGCACACTGTAACTATCAGAGAGAGGTGTACATACTCAATAGTATGTGCTCTAAAGTCCTCTCAGAGGTGAAGCCACATTCTGTTATGGTTTTAAAAATTCATAATTAGGGATCAAGAAGCAAGCTATTTTATTATCACCTGCTTATATTCAGTCTTAGAAAACTGTTTTTGATTAATAATCCTGTTGTTTTTGGTTGTTTCTTAATGATGCTAACAAAGAAAAAAATACTCCTCAGTAGGCTTTATGTTCTCCTCCCCACTCCCATTTCCTCTTCTCTTTCTGGTTAACACAGTCACCTACTTTACATCTAGTATAATTTAACTGCACATATCACACACCACCAAGCATACTAAGGAGGACTAATCAGGCAAGGAGATCTTGCAGTGAGTTGGGGACCCCTAGTCCTTGTTATCTGCAAAGTCTGGGCACTTCCTAAAGAAAACTTCCCGCAAAAGTGACACTCCCATCCTGAAGCAAAATTCAACACCACCTGCTGGTTTGCCAGAAAAAAAAAAAATGGCAATATGGAGACAAATGGGTGGGCTGGCTGTGACTTGGTTGTCAAAATGGAGAAATGCATTTGAAACTAAAGACGGAGGTCTGCACACTCCTACACAGGGATCAAATCATCTCAGGTGGACCCTTGAGTTGTTAAATAGTCAATAGACAGCCCTTCCTTGGTCAATATAAGTTTGGCAGATACTATATATCAAGGATTCCCAAATCTGGCTGATGATCAAAATCATCTATCCAGGAAGCTTCAATAGTGAAATTTAGATGGGACCTGGGAAACCTGTATTTTAAAAAGCTCCCTAAGATTATGATTTAGATTGAGAACTGGTATTATCTTACTCTACATTAGGCCCAATATTTAAAGAGACATTGCTGATTCAAGTTTAGGTTTTCAAGCCAGGAGCCTTCCTTCCCTCAAGAGGTGACGTTTACTAACATGAACACAGAGGTTGCTAACATCAGTGGTCACTTCCAGAGAGATTCATGCTATGAATGGGAATATAATAGCATTTTGTTTCCTGGAGGTCAGAAGATGAGCTAAACAATTGAGTCTTATTGTGCAAGCAAACTGAAATACAATACCAAATAGAAAAGTGCTGAAAGAAAAGAGAGAGCGAGAGAAGGCCAACTTGCTTTTGAGGTGATGGTAGCATTGCTAAGGACAGTCTCCTTCGGCTTTCCCCACAGGAGTTTCACTCTCCCTTGCACGCAGCCTGCCTCTGCCTAGTGCCACCCCTCACCGCCCCCTGCCCCACCCCCGCTCCCCGCATTTTCTTTTCAATCTAACAGTTTTTTTTTTTTTAACTATGACTTAGTTAAAAACTTTTATTCTTCCTCCAAGTAAAACATTCTCTATAATACACTTTCAACCCACTAAGTAATTATCATTGCACCAAAAAACATTTTTATCAAAGTAACGACAACTCTTCATTTGAAGACAGGAACAAGCAGCACCTGAAGAAGGGTAGAAAGCCTATCTGGACTGCTTCCTTCTTTTCCTCCGATGCCAGCAGATGTATGAAAAAGAATGCTATTCCCTTTTTGTTTATCCAAACACGGGATTTTTAGAAGGGATCTGAGGAAGGGAAGAACCACGCTGCATAAAAGCAAGAGGTGAAGAAACTATACAGCAAAGGAATTACAGAAGAGCCTATATGCAGAGGATTCTTTATGAATTTAAAATACAACTGTAAGGCATGGCAAGGGTGGGAGAAGAAAGAAGGAATTTAGGAATCCGTCCTATGGCTGAGGATACACTGACAAAATGACTTACTTGAAATGGCTACACAACAGACTAGAAGCCAAAGCTGCAACAAGTAGCTATGTTGAAAACTGACACCCCAAATGATTCTTTGTAAGACATACAAGAGAGAAAAGCACACCATTCTCAATTTTTGTGACAACTACAGTGGAGTCCCTCACAGCAGAAGCACAGAACATGTTAAGTTATGAAGCTATGACTGAGGAGATTAAGGGTGAAACCAAAAGGAAAGAAGTCAGCACTATACAGTCTGAAAAGTATAATAAATAAAACAATGCAGAAAGGATACTAAATGAGCAAAACATAGCACAGTAGTAAGAAAGTGAACTTAGATACACACAAGGTTGGTATTTCACCCACCTATTTTTTTTTTTTTTCCTCAAAGTGGGAATACTTTAATAAGAAAAAAGGAGCCCATAATGCAGGGATGTCGACAACAAAATGAACAACAAAACGGAACTCTGAGCAAAGCAAAGAACAAAATTTGTCTCCAAATTTATAACGAAAAGTAAGTCGAAAGAAAGAACATGCTAAGAAGTACTGAGAATTTTTACTTTCTAGTAATAAAAACTTATCTGGAAGTTTTGTTGCCAGTAACTAAACTTTACCAGACATGTCCCACCATTTAGTAATTACAAGTTTTCACAAAGCCAGATTCCCTAAGCTCTAGGTGCTCTACTTTGATCACTTCGCACACTAAATTAAAACAATTCCGAAGCTATACCTTGACCACGGGAAGCCTCGTCTTACCTTTCTTCCTTGCTTTGACAGCTTCTTCCCACAGTCTCAGTGTCTCTACCTGCTTCCCTGGCCAGCTTGTCACATGTTGTTGCTGTTGCTGCTGCTGCTGTTGCTGCTGCTTCTGGTTGCTGGTCTCTTCACTCATGCATGCTACTCCAAAGACAAACCAGAAATACTATATTTACCTTGAAAAAGTGTGGCCATTTTTTCAAAATCCAAAACTTAGATACTTTGACTCCTCACGCCTCTGAGATCTTTCTCATTTGACTTTATAGCTCTTACTACAGTGCATCTCTTTTTGCTGCTTGTGTTTATATTGGTCATGACAGATGAGTTAATAAAATATCTAGAGAGCTACGGAAAACCAATATAAAAGAGAAAAGAGATTTCTGCTATATTAAAAAGCAAGTGTCTTTTAATGGAAGTTGGGGAATATTATCATGGATTAATCAATATGTTTACCAAAATATTCAATATACTTGCTTACTTGACCACAATGATGTACACTAAAAGTAAAATTTTTAAAAGTTAACAAGGTATAATGTGCTAGATAATAAACCCAAGGAACTTACAAAGGAGCAAAATGGATGAGATTAAAACACATTAAGCTTTCTTTCTCATTCACTTTGGCCCCCTACTTTTTGAGAATTTGATGTTTCTGCTGCATAAAGTACATATGTAACACAGAATTAAGAAAATGCTTTTTTCTAGTGGAAAAGAAATCGTAAAAGCAGCAGACTGGGTAAATTAAAGTATTAAATTTCACCCACAAGTTCTGAATGGATATATGTCCCATTTCTCTACAGATTTGGGTTTGAAAGGCAAACTTATTAATATTACTTTCACCTTTAAGGTTATTATTAACATGTTATTAATACAATCAGGAGTTAGTAGACATTGCTATTCAAGAATCTCCCTAACATTAAATAAAATAATAAAAATTGCCTAGAAAAGAAACAGCTTCCTAATTTTGTTTCTGCTATTTCATTTCCAACCCAGTAGAGCTTTTTATTCACATCCCATAGAAGGGACACACTGAAAAACAGCTGTGGGGAAATCCTGCTCTCCTAACACGGGTATTATCCGCAGTCAAGCACAGTGGAGAGTCTATCAATGAGGTTTGTGTAGATACACGTGGAGCATATTTCTGACACTGATGTGTGTTTGCACGCTTCAGTAACAGGAGGAAACACGTAAGATGGACATTAATCTAGTCCTGAGAGCATAGTGAAAATACCTTTGATACATCATAAAACAGCTAGATTTCATCAATTTGAAATGCAAAAACAAATGTGAAGAGTCACCTACTTTTATTGATGCCTTGTTTACATGTATTACAGTTGATACTTTGGCTCTGCCCATGTGTCTTTAAGTGGCTGGTGATATATGCTGCACTCAGAAGTTTCCCACAGATATTACACGATACCTTGCCTTCGTGGCGCACCATGTGTGTCCGCAGTCTGTCTTTGGTGGCAAAGGCAGCAGTGCATGTCTGCATGAGGGAGGAAAACTTTTTTTAAATATAGACTATCCTGTTCCACTCATTTTAAAATATGTTATATTCTATGCATTACTCTACCCCCATCAGCAAGCAGACTGAGCTATTTGAATTTTAATTGCATGTGTTACTCAGAATCATAATTTTCAAAACACTTGGTGAATTTTAGACACTTCCATTTCAGGGGAGGAAAAAATATCAACACAGAGTAATGAAAAGATGGGGGCTTTAGAGTCAGTTAAACCTGGGTTTAAAACCAGCTCTACAATTTACTAAACAGCATAACTTTGAACAAGTTAGTTAACCTCTCTGAATCTGTTCCTTCATGGATAAAATGGGGATAGTAATACCTACCTCACAGGACTGCTGCTGGATAAGAGCCTGGCCCCAGGCCTGGCATGCAGCAAGCACTTACTCAAAGAACATTAGCTTCCTCCCTTCAGCTGGATTTTTCTTAGAATTCAAATCATTTACTTAATAAAATCAGTCATTAACAAACTTAACTGAAAGGAGCACAAAAAGACTTCCAGCAATAACCAGAATTACTAATGCCTAAAACAGTCCTTTGATTTAGCAAAATTCTTAACTTTTTCATTGTCACAACTTATGTCAAATGAAATCATTAACGAAGAGATATTCAAATTAGAAAAAGTTCCAATTTGGCATTAACAGACAAAAATTCATTAAGTGATAATATTTGAGAGAAAATTAATATTTTCCCCTATTACAACTGAAACAATCTCAATCATCAACTCAGAAATTCAAAGCACTTCATTCTTTTACTCCTTTTAAATACATAGTGATCTTTATAAGAGCTATAATTTTTTTTCCCTCAAAATAAAAAATTTTGTTGCCCAAGGAAAGGGAAGCGTAGTTTAACAAAAACAATACATTTAAATTTTTAAATGCTCTTGCCTCACAGAATGAGAAGCTGTCGTTTATACTAAAACTAAAACTCAAATGGACCACATTTACTCAAGTCAGTGATTTTACGATCACTCAAGAGCCACGAGAGTTGATTGGCTCAGACCTTCTGGATAACGTGCATTAAGCGCTACACTAAGGATAAGTCATTTTTAACTCTTACTTGGCATTTGAAGGGTCTTTCTGTTGAATGGACATGTTTTACGTGACAGCTTAAGTGGTCAGGCCTGTGAAAGAGAGAGTTTCAACAGAAGATGTAATGGAACACACTCAGAGAAATGCTACTTACTGTGATGTGTACATGATCGGCAGATTTGGGGAGCATTTTAAAGACGGCTAGCATAATTACCAACTCCCCCTCCCCCCAGTACAAGCCTCCTTACCACTCTTGCCATTAAAAAGTCTTAGTCCTTTACCTGATCATTTTCTCTTCTAGTCAATACCAAATCACATTAGGTCTTGGTTCTTTACGATTATAAAATATCCACATTTTTAGTCCTAACGCTTGCCAGAAATAGCTACTACTATAGTAACTTTAAAAGCTTTTAAAAATAATATTCAAATGTTAGTTCCCACCACAAAAAAAAAGGAAAATATTCTCCTAAAAGTTTTACTGAGCGTCTCCCAAGTCACCTCAACTTTCAGGAAGCAAGTTCCTTTGATTCGCACGGTGAACCTCCTATCTAGTCACCCAACTGAAGTGGAAACCGGTGGTTTTGCAGTGATAAGTATCCCTGTGCCAAGTGAAGGTTTGAGTCTACCAAGGCACTTCTTAACTGACGTAGTAAGTTAGATCACTATGTCGCCACTTGTCAACTACACCAAACTGGAATTAGATCTGGAGTATAACACTTCTTTATCACCAATCTCCTCTAACAAGGCAGGCCAGCCCACATCTATTCTCACATAAACCTTCAAGATCACACAGAAATAAATCTGAAGTTTCACTGTTATAATTTAAAAAAGCAAAGCAAAACGCAGTACCTCGAGAAGCCTTTCCCACAAACACTGCAAGTATAGGGTTTGGTGATGCCTCCTTCGTGAGACCTCACATGATAAGTCATCCGGTCCTTCCTCTTGAAGCGCTGATTACAAACAGGACACTCAAAAGGCTTTTCGTCTGAATGGGAGAGCTTGTGCCGATTGAGGTGGTACACATCTCGGAAGGCCTTCCCACACATCTCACAAGCATGGTTCTTCTTGACGGGCTTACTGGGTTTCTTGACAGACTGGGTCACGGGCATAGCTGTGGTGCTGGCACTGCTGCTGGGGTTAGTGCCCGAGGAAGATGTAGTGACTGTTGACAAGATGCCTGCAATGGTTGAGACCAACGAAGTTCGGCTGCTGTCCCCAGCGATGGTGGAGATAAGGGGAACCACTGTGGTGGGGGTTTTCTTTCGCTGGGACACCAACTTGATCCCTGTGTGGCAGGACTCGTGGCGCCTCAGGTGATAGCTGTCCCTGAAAGCTTTACTGCAGTAAGTGCACACAAATGAAGTTTTGGGTTTTTCTTTTTTAATCCCAATGGCATCCTTTAATGTTTCTGGCGCAGCCTGAGGTTTCTGAGTTATAGGTATTGGAAGCAATGGTTTCTGATCAGGGGGCTCCACAGCAGAGCTCAGGAGGGGCAGCAAGCTGTTCTGTGCTGCCTGCTGTTGGTGATGGGAGGCTTCATGGGCCTAAAACCAAACATTTACACTTCAGAAACTCAGCCTCTCACAATGACCTTCAAAATTCAACATGCTCCAGACAACAGAGACCAGAAGAAGCAGTCAAAGAGCCTGCGAGCTAACTCTCTGAGATCCAGCAACCACCTAGTTACAATCAAAGCTCCTAATACAAAACATTTAAAATATCAGTGTGCAGACACAAAACTTTTTAAGTTGCTGACAGTGATCTTGCTTTCAAACAGCCGACTAAACTATATACCAGCCTGGTTCGTAAGGGATATAACAGCTGATGAAATCAGTGTGCATTAGTCTGTCAGCGCTGAAACCGAGTTTAAATAACTTGTCAAAAAAAAAAATAACACTCCCGACTTAAGCATTTAGCAGTAACACACACACACACACACACACACACACACACACACACACACACACACACACACACACACACACACACACACACACACACACACACACACACACACACACACACACACACACACACACACACACACACACACACACACACACACACACACACACACACACACACACACACACACACACAACATAATCATCTACCTGGCCATTACCTAGGAAAGGAAAGGTACCAGGTCTCTCCCTTTCCATCAGAGAACTTAGTGATTGAGCAAGGGGGCTGCTGCTAATGATGAAAGCAATCTAGTGTTCTGGATACACATGCTAGTTAAGTTTCCTTTTAAAGTTTTCACTTAACTCTACTAAAATAATTGGTTGAAATGAAACCTGCTATTATTTGACCTGGAAGGCATCTGTGAAGGTAGCCCATAGCAAAACACCTGTCAGTTGTTTCTCAGTTCATTTAATCCTACACTAGAAGTCTGCATCCTTTACCAACACTACTTGTTCAAGTCCTAAATGCTCAAAGACAGACTAATAAGAAAAAAAAAAAAAAAAAACTATATTTAAAATTCCTCCATGTTCATCTTCTTCCAGCAGTTGCAGGTTTTGTTAAAGTATCAGACATTTGCTCTGTTATAATGTGCTTTTCCATTCCAAAACTGGGGGCTGGACACTGCCTGGAAATTTTCCTTAGCTGCATTGAAACCAAAATTTCATCGTGGTTCAGGTTCTTGGTATTTATGAGTAGTTACACTCCTTGGATTCGATTCTTTCAAAATTCTCCACACCTTCATACTGATAAACATTTAGGAAATGATGGAAAATATTCCTGAAATAGTTCTTCCTAATTTTTTTTTTTAATATGTTGTTCTTTAGCAACATCATTTTTGAAACTCTTGACAGTCAGCCCAAGTCCCTAAGCTTGAGTTTTGTAATCCTAAAAGGATTATGCACTCAGAGGTAAAGAGTTCCAAATATTTTAAGCATACACTGTCCTAGGAGAGGCCCTTCTGAGCATCTTACACACTTTAGATGTTTATTCACCCTTCTCACGCTGTAATCACAAGTCCTACAGCTAACTTAAGGACAGAAAAATAAGGAGACAGACAGACGGACAGACACACACACACAGAGCTCCTCCTGATGGATAAGAACATTTCCCACACGATGCTGAT
The DNA here is from genome assembly GCF_024166365.1 of Elephas maximus indicus. Lineage (NCBI taxonomy): Eukaryota > Metazoa > Chordata > Mammalia > Proboscidea > Elephantidae > Elephas > Elephas maximus. The sequence goes on along the minus strand of NC_064837.1, from coordinate 36,066,583 downwards.
GGATAAGAACTCTACCACACATGGATCATGTTTATCTTTATCTGATGGCAGCACAGCAGCTAAACCTGGTAAATGATTAGGTGGTACTGTATCCAGAGTTATCAGTTTCAAATTTTGTATTTTTTATTTCATCTTCCTTTGAGTCCTGAAAACACTCTTATTAACTATGTGCTTACTTATGAGCATCTTTTTGGACTTAAGTGATCATACTGAACTTACAGTCCACTTTCAATTTATGGGGCTCCTGTAACTGTCAGATGTCTACCCAGGAGACATCAGTAGAAACTTTACAGAATTTGAACTCTAATTTTACCCCACTTCCAACCTAGCTGTAGGATACCCAAGTTTCCATACAGTATACAAATAGTTAATAGCTGAGCTAGCTCAACATATACAACTTCAAAGGCTAACAGATCAGATAATAGAGAATGCAAATCTTCTGGACAAAGTTCAGACTTTCAGCATTTAGAGGTATTTTTCAATCCTAAATGACCATTAGTGCAATGAAGTACTAAAAGCACTTACTGCCATTTTATCAATTCAGATGTCTGTGGCAACATAAAGTATTTTTACAGCATTGCTGACGCTCACTCTCACCCGAGGGTCACACCAGGTCTCTGCTTCTTTGGTGAAATGCTGTAGAATGCCTTGACCACTACAGTAATCACTCCCTGAGGATTCCTAAGATCCCCACACTTTTACATGAAGCCCTTCTAAGACAGGTATTGGGTTTTCCCAACTTGTTCTCTGGGGGAGAGAGAAAGTAACCACCACAGCCTGCCTTCAGTGAAGTGATTTATTTTTAAAATATACTTTCTGTGTAGGTTTGTATTTGATTAGCATCATTAAATCAGAGTTTTAATTATCTCCCATCTCTTTCAACTGCAAGGCTTTTTAACCCTGCCCAAGCTATCCTTTTTCTGGGCTGGCAAAAAACAACACAGAAATGTTGTTTCATCACCCAGGGTGGAAGGATATGGCACCATGAAATCTCCAGTGCTAGAGGGTAAAAGATTTTGTACTGAAACAAATTAGCATTGGTGAGTCATATCTTGAATGTCCTGTTAGGAGAATCATCCATCAAACATTTTAACAGCTATGGCTTTCACTTTCCACCAGGTTATCTGGAAAGCAAGCAGGTGTTAAATTGTTCTAAAACATAAATTCAATAGGATGCTCCAGGAAACAAGAGAGTTTAACTCTCCATTTCCCCAGTGAAAATTTCATTAAATCAGAACTGATTAAGTCTATTCATACCTTTCCACAGAAAAGACTGAAATAGTCTCTTTACCTATTCAACTGTCTTCAGTTCTAAATTATAAGTTCTCCAACAATTTTCACTGCATACACTGCCAAGCCCAGGATCAAATATTAGTTTTCAAACTTCGCCATCAGGAAAAAAAAAAAAAAAAAGAAGATTTTAATAGTTAAAAACATTAATATAAAGTCTAATTTAAAAACTGACCAATAAATGCTTGGCATTTACTTTACTCAGGGAAAGATTAAAAAAAAAAGAATCTCAAAAGGTTTTTCAATTAGCTTTTCAAAGATTAGTTATGGGTTCTTTATGTCAAGAACTCTTTTTTCTCAATCTCCATTAAGTTTATAGACATCAGGTTTAATATGGTAAATCTACATCATTCATCACAAGAAAACCACTGCTGAGGTCCATTAATTCCACTTTTAAGTGACCATTTGAAAGTTTTTTCTAAAGACGGCAGTCACCACCTTTACACCAACCTGGGTACCAGCTAGTTATCTATCACTTTTTTTCCAATGCATTTTAAGTTGATTTATCACATTATTATCAAGCTCATTGAAGCCCAGAAAAATACCAGATCAGAATAAGAGGAAAGTTTGAATTCCATAATTTTGAATATCTTCAATTTTAAGAAGCCTGAATACATTTTAACTACGTAAAAATCAAATTACCCACATTTGAAAGAACACATGTTTTAAAACAATAAAACCAGTCTACACAATAGGGAACGTCTGAGGTCTCAAATTCCCTATATTAACTCCATTGGGATGGGTCCAGTAGCTAGGAGAACAGTATTTTGAAAATTGTGCATCCGTTCCTGGTTGGTTCTACATGGCCTCAAGCGCCCCAACTACGCTTTTGGGGTTTCACGAAATTATTCAAAGAAGGAAAATAACCCGGAGAGGCGGGAAGAACGCACTTAAAGCGACGAGCTTCCTAACGTCCTCCGGTTCGGAAGTTTCCCCGTGAGCTCATCACTACTGCCCATTAAAGTGCTCCGTTTGCAAACAGAAAACGAAGCAGGAAAAAAACTAAGTTCCAGCCCAAGTCTTCCATGCAGGGGTCCTCCGGCTAAAGTAAGCCGGCAAGAGGATTGCCAACGTATCAACTACAGTCACTTTCAAGTTTCTTGCAAAAAGCGAACACCAACACCCCAACGGGTGACTCATCTGGGGGCTTTGTAAGCAGACTTTGTTTGCTCTCTCCACTTTCCGTCTCCCCCACTTGGTCAGAGGAAACGTTCGAGGTGGGACAGGAGAGCAAAACGCTGCTGGAGAGGTCCGGCCTCCAGGAATCCCGGCACCCGCCTCGCCCCTGTCGCCCCACTCCCCTCGCCCGGGATCGGCTGGGGGATTCCCCGGGCTGAATGGGACGGCGGGAGAGCTGGACAGAGGGAAAGGGTGTCAGCTGCCAAGGCTCGGCAGAGGTTTGGGAAAGAAAAATGGAAATTCAGTGAAAAAGTTTGGGGAAGACGTACACACTCAAAACACACTCCGAAGGGGTAAACACGGGGGGGGGCGGCGGATAGGGGGAGTGGCGGGGAGCCCAGGATGCCCGCTATTCGCGGGAATAGGGGGTTCAGAAAGTCAACAAAAAAAAGAGAGGAGAGGGAGGTGAAAGGAGGAGGAAAGCGAAAGATGGATGAATTATGGGGGAAGGGAAGGAAAGGGACTCAGAGTAGGACCTGGGGACCCCCTCACCCCACGGTGCGGCCCCGGGCCGGACGCGCAGTGGCCGAGCGGCCCGCGCTAGCCTATCCAGCGGCCCGGCGCCCTCCTTTCTCTGGTGGTGACAGCGACCGGCCTCCTCCCTTCCGCTTCAGAGCGGGAGGGAAGGGTGTGTGTGTGCGTGAGTGTGCTGGGGGGGGGCCCCGGGGCTCACCCCGAGGCCTGCTCTCTCCCCCGCACCCCGTGAGGCCGCCTCCTTTCACCTCAGCAGCCCCGCTCCTCCGGGGCTGGCGGGCGGAAAAACAAAGGGGGATTAAGGCCGGGCCGGAGAGCGGAGCCGGGAGGGAGGGGAGGAGGAGCGCCCTCCCGCCCGCCAGCCCGGGGCCCGGCCCCCCTGTCCCCCCCGTGCCCCCCGGGGGGGCCCCCAGTACCTGGAACAGGAACGCGGTCCAGTTGGCCTCCATGGCTGCGGCAGCCGACCCCCCCTCCTCCCCACTCCCCCCGCTCGGGGAGCCTCCTCAGCCGGAGGAGGCGACAACAAAGCGGCGGCGGCGGCGGCGGCGGCAGCGGCAGCGGCGGCTCCTCAACATGGCAGCGCCGAGCGCGGCCACTTCCGGTAACCTCCGGGACGCACCACCGCGGCGGCGAGCGCGGGCGGGGGGGGAGCCCCGGCCCGGCCGCCGCCGCCCCCAGTTGCCCGGACCCCTACTGGGCGTCCCCGCTGCCGGCTCGCCTCCTCGGAGCTCAGCCAGTGCCCGGCGGCGGTGGGGTCAGCGCCCCCGCGGGGGGGCTGGGGTGGGGCCGGGGGCGGGGATGGGCCGTGGCGTCCCCCCCCGCGGGGGTGTGTGGTGCTGCGGTCCGTGGCTCAGGCAGCTGGAGCAGGGGGAGCTCAGGAGAAGATGGAGGACGCCAGGATCTGGCGCTGGCCCGCTGGGCACAGCCAGGCCGTTTCCGTGACTCAGACACAGTGCCCGGCAGCGTTGCATGCCCATTTGACCCTCAGCGGAAGGCACAGGCCACGGCGGTCACTTGGATCTCCAGCCCCCTCTGCACTGGATAGCCCCAATCTGCAAATTGGGGGAACTCCCTTCGACTTCTGTGTCTCTCCCCTTCTGGTATTTCATCCACGGCTGGCTCAACCCTCCACATACTCGCTGTGATACGTATCTCCCACTGAGTGGCCTTCCAACCCAAGCACGGAACCCCACTGGGGTGCAGCCTCGGATCATCCTAGTGTCGAGGGAAGCATTTCCCACGCGTAGAGATATCATTACTGGGTTATTCTTGGGTGAAGGGCTGAGCTTCCCTATCCTTTCCTCATTCCGTATATGATGTGAAATTCTGCCCGAATTCACACCCTCCTCTCCTGCCTCCCCCAAGACAAAACACACACACATTAAAAACAAATGAGAAAATATAAGCAAGGAAATTATTTTAGTCCTTTAGTATAGTACAATCTGCTTCCTTCTTCATCCCTCAAAACAAAAATCGAACTTGTATCAGGGAATGTCACTGAGGTGGCCCCAACCTCAGTTTGCAGTTCCAAGTCTTCCGTGTAGGCGTCACTGCTACTGGAACTTTGTAGATGAGCCTGTATGATGAGGTCCTGAATGCTTTCTATCCTTTCCTCACATAGAAGTGGCTACTGGGAATATCAGAAACAAGCTATTAAACAAGTGTCTCCCGTCTAAGAAGTCTCCTGTGGCAGTAAATGAGGGGGCTGTGAAATTTTTATAAACTGCAGTTTAAGAAAAAATTCCTCAGATGGCCACGTTATTTCAAGACTTCAACATCTTTTCATAACCATCTCTTACTTCATCCCCATCCATTCATCCTTTTACCAACACATTCTAATTAGTCACAACCTCCAATTTCCCCATACATACACCAAAAAATGGTTGCAGAAGTATACTGGTAATAGACACTGAAGAAGTATATTAATTTGACAGTTCATGTTTCCTTTCCATCCCCCTCCCACCCTTTTCTTCCCTCAGTCACCAGGAATGAAGAGGCTGGAAAATGCTGGTCTGGTTCCTTTTAGGGATGATTCCCCACTGGATACTGCCTGGAGGCCTTGAGGATGAATGAGAAGTTCTGCAATTTGGATCAGTAGCAAAAGCAGGTAACACAGGGAACCTCCAGCCTAAAACAGGAGGGGACAGAAAATGAAGTTTCTGATATATTTCTCAGGTAAATTGCTAGAGTGGCCCCTAGGTCTCCTATAAATGCCTATCCCAAAGTTTCTTATGGAAAGAAAATGGTTCAAAGTTTATATATTCCTGTATTATAAGGAGGGCATGAAGATGTAAATCTAAGGCATTTATTTACTAGGTAAACCAAAACCTTTATGTTCTTGCTCTACCGTGGGCACTGAATGTTATTCTCATTCAATGGATGCAAGTCTCTGCTTCTTTCCTGCCTTAACACAGTCACCCCAAGGGCTCTGTAGTTCATCTCCTCAGAGTCTTCCTTTTCCCCTGTGTATTCTCTCATCCTTTACTGCCTTTCAAATTGTGCTGAAAATGAAGCTTCAAGATTATGAAAATCAGTACTTCATTAGGCCACAATTCTAATAACAATATTGCTAGACTCTCCTGAGTTTCTAATAATCCTGGGATCTCGAAACCCTTCACAAGCAATCTTTCTCACAGCGCCTCTGGGGAGGGGTTTCCCCCACTAATAGGAAGTAGAGGTCAAGTGAAAACAGGCCAATTCTTATTATTGAAAAGCTCAAATTCAGAAATACCCTTTTTCTTAACGTAAATGACTAATTTTATCTTTCTCAGAAGACAAAGTCAGAATTCCTGATTGCTCTCCAAACTCTCCCTTAAAAAAATAAACAAATAAATAAACTCTTAAAATTCAAATGACATTTTAAACACTAGGATATTTTCCAAAGGAAAAACATCCCAAAGTTTGGACTCAGTACTCAAAATAATCAGCTCCAACCTTTTATGAGGCATACAATGAAATCAGTCAGATTAGACTATCCCTAGAAAGGACATTTCTATCTTTAGGACAAAATCCCAAACCAGAAGCAAAAACAATCCCCTCAAGCCAACTTCCACAGACCATACTGGGGGGTCCAGTCAAAAGACTATGGAAGTCTAAAGACAGTAAATTCATCTTGATTATTGTGAACAACTCTCAGTGAGTGAACCAAATGTTACCTTTGAATATGATATCTGAAATGTTGAGTGTCTGTCTAAGTAAAAACTATGGTGGTCTCTATATCCACCTAAGTAAAACCCAGATCACCTGCTTCTGCATCTTGTTCAGGTTCCCCCCCATCCCCCCTCCCAGGTTGTATTAAGACCTGTCACTTACCCTCTCAGGGCCTCAGTTTCCTCATCTGGGAAATGAAGACAAAATACCTATTTCACAGGGGTGACTCATGGATTAAATGAGAAAATGTATATAAAGTGCTTAGAACATTTCCTGGAATGTAACAGGTTGTAAGCAGATGTTTTTATTGGTGCTTTGAGTGTTTCTAAATTAACTTCAGGGCTGGGAACTCTGCATACCAGTTCTGAGCCAGTTCATTATTCCTCTCACTTTCTCTCAAAGTGACAAGTTTTGCCCTCCCCCATCTCTCTCTCCTTCAAAGAGCCCTAGGGTAAATGTCAGAAGGGCTAAAGACACATGACAAAGGAAGATGCCTATTCAGATCTTCTGCTTTTCTAAAGACAATTTATAGCAAACATTGAGAGCAAGAGAATATTTCCTTCCTATCCTAGAGAGGATTTTAAAGTCCTGAGTACATTAAGGATTTGGATGGATTACAGACTTAGAATCCTAGGAATAGAAACCTCTTTGCTGTAGTCTATTACGCTGTCCCCAGGTAAGACTGCTCAACAAACCAAAAACAAATCCAAATTTTCAATACAGAATACCCAGCTAGAAGATTCTTCAACTGGCAAGTAACAGACCAGTTCTTCAGGCAAAAAACTGATCTACCACTAAGAACTAAGATTGCAATATCTACAAATACCAAAAAGCATTGGCCAAAGAGAAACGTGTCCCTTCGATGAAACTGGAGCAGAAAAGGAAGAACTCTTTACTAGACCAAAGTGAACAAAACGACAAAAAGCCTCTGGTGAGGAAAAGAGAAGTAATCTCCCCACCCCACCAAGCTCAATAACCACACTAAGGTCTTAAGCCACTTGCCTGTGGCCCATGTGGTCAGAAGTTAGGTTTGTGTTTCCATACTACCACCTAAATTGTCATCACTAGTCATTTGTTTCAGCTGGTAAGGTAGGAAGGGGAAACAATGAAGATTTTTCCTGAATATTTCACAGAAACCAAAGGGATAGGGAACGAATGCACTCAGATCACTAGTAGACATTACGTTCAGCTGGTGGTTGAGGGTTCCTAAACACTCTATTGTTTCTAAGAAGGGTCACACACCCAAGACTCCAAAAATGAGTCCAAAGCCAGATAAACATACTCATCACCTTAACTCTTCTTGAAAGAAGCTCTCAAAAACCAATACTAAATCTGTCCATTTCATCCATTAAGTATTTGTGTAGGAATACTAGCTTCCATTTTCCAACTCCTGAATGGCTGACAGAGAACATCCAAGAGTAAGCAAAACAGCATAGGCAACAAGAAAGAAAAAACTATGACAGGTCAAAAACACACCAAGTAAGAAATTCTCTACAGCCAGAAAACCTATTCTCAGGCACCAACATTTCTCCTTTGGACACCTGTTCCTCACTGCCCTCCAATGCCCTAGGTCTAGGATATTGGCTGAGTTTGAAAAAAGTTTATATTTTGCAAGTCACACAAAATTGGTGGGCCTGAACTAAACTGCAAAGCTTAACTGAGTCACAGCATCATGCTAATAATCTAGAAAATAAATTAAATCTTTACCTAAAGTTACCTTGGTACAGAGGTAAAGCTCTTTTCAGCGTCTATGGCCTCACCCCGAATACATTCCACTACAGGTAGTCCCTGAATATGTTCCCACGACTCTGACATAAGTCAGTTCTGAGGAATACCTCTTCATTGTATTACTAGCGATAAGATCTACCAAAAAAAAAAAAAAGGCCAACAAGTGTGGTTCATCCTAACTCCAATACATTGTAAGTCTGGGACTACCTGTAGTTAAGAAAGGGATATAATAATACTAAGTAGCATTGTGCCACCCATGTTCATTACCAGAAAAACTCAAAATGCTATTTATGTGCAAAACAGAAGATAGTACCATTTGTTAATGCTTACCCAAATGTTCTCCTAGAGAGGCAAGCAAAAACATAGACATAGCAAGTGAACACTCCTTTACCCAGTCTCCAACAGAAACATCTCCAAGTTTCTTCTTCACACCAGATTTGGGGATAGTTTGAGTTCAGTAAGAATGATCCTATCTCTCAGAAGTCTCCAAAGAGTTAGCATATTAATACATGCAGATTTTATGGCTCTGTCAGTACTCTTCTCCCTTCCATTGGCCTAGGCTAGAAAAAAAAAAAAAGCCTCATTGGGTCTTTTTAATCTTCAACTGAGGGCCAACCTCCCCTGCCCCCCATTCTTGGCAGTGAAGGGAGCAATGACACAGGTGTTGAGAAACCTATGCAGTATGTTTCCTGCATAAGTAAAGTTTGCAGTGATGATCTAAGACACTGCTGTGACATCACAAGACTAGCCAGCCACACTAAGCTTTGGGAAACTGCTGCACTCCTCCAAAACAATTGGCAACACATGGCCTAGACAGCAAGAGATCTGGCTAAGGCTCCACATGGGAAAGGGAATCCACTCCTTGAAGGAAGCTTCTTGATCCTGAGAAATCTTTACTAGAAGCTACATAAAGCTATTTAATCACTTGGTCCAGGCATAAAAGCAGGTACTGAGGGCTGCCTGGTGAGCTGGTTGTTAAAGCTCTACATGGGGAAGGCAGCTATACGCCGAATTTATTTGAGTTGTGATACATCAAGCTTACCTACTATCCACAAATATAACTTGAAGCACTTCACTCCTGGTTGCCTGAGCAGAGGCTGCAAGCTATCTGTAGGCCTGAAGAGGCCCAGAATTCCTAGAAGGCAGGATATATTTTGATGTGATAAACAATTTAAGCTATGCAGGGAAGACAGGTCAGTTTCAGAGAACTGAGATTTTTAAGTAACTTTAGTCTCTAACAAAACACTAAGGCTCTACTGCACTAGCTGACCCAAGTTTAATTAGCCTTCCACCCTCAGGGCTTGACCCTGCCCTCTCCTCCCTTGGCTTTTTGTTTTACTGATTTTACTCAAGTCCCACCCTTTTAGTTCCCAGCTGTTTCCTCTAATTTCACCTGCTTCCCCTGCCCCCCCCTTTCACTTTCTCTCCCCTTTCTTTCAGCACCGAATGCTCAGAGCAGATGGCAAATCGTCAATCCAAGCTACTGAAAATGCTTCCTGAGCACCAGGTACCAGCAAAGCCCTGAGCTAAGCTTTGTCGGGGTTGGAATACAGTTTCTGCCTTTTAGTAGTTTGCAATTTAGATGGAAAGACACAATATGCTCGTTCTTCACATATGGAAGAATATTTTCAGACCAATTTATTAAAACTAGATTTATAATATGGCACACACACACACAATCCCTTAGTGATGGCTTCTTAGGAATAAAGGATTTTGTTTACAATCAGAACTGGTAACTTACTCCTACAATAGTTTTCAAGTCCCACTGTCTCCTTCATATAGTCCATCTAGTGAAACTGGCTGAAGCCTAGAAACTCCAATGTGCTCTACACATAAGTGTATTTAGCTGAGACAGTCAACTCTGACCAAGTTTAAAAAAAAAAAAAATACGGAAGAAGGATCAAAGTTGGTACTATAATCTGTGGTGAGCTCTCTCATCAGAGGACTATTAGAAGGTAGATTTGGGATTTGTTCCAGTGATCTTAAAACCATGGCTTCGTGGGAGGATGGAAATTCACCTGGGAAAAGAGGGAGGGAAAGAAAGGGGCACAAGCTCAACATCCCAAATCATTAATGTTTACATTCTTAATTTAGTAGTCTCTCCTACTAAATTAAGGATTTAAGAACCCTGGTAAACAGTCTTAGAGCTATGACATGGATGATAAAAGAGAAACAGCTCAGATACAGCCCCCAATTCAGGTTGTGCTGAGAATTCCAACCTAGAGTGACACAGTAAAGATTCTGAAAGGCCAGCAAGGATACCTCAGTGACTAACTTGTGTTCACAAAGGCTTCTAATCAGGTTGAAGATGAAACAAGACCTGTCTAACAGAGGCTCTTTCCTTAGAAAAATGGCTCATGTGTAGAATTATCCCAGAACTATTATGGAGAGTTTGCTATTCCAGTCAACAAATACTAATTGAGCACCTATTAAGTACTGGTAACTGGACTAGTCACGGGGGATATTTATAAGGATGTCCTCTAGTGGGGAAATCAAGACTTATAAAGTAGGGATCAAAAGAGGGCAAGGGCTTCTCTGAGAGCTGGCTGTGCAGTGCACACCGGAAAGCCAGGAAGCTAAGCATTCCACTTTCTTGCTGCTGGGCTCTGGGCCATAGCCACTGTGACTAGATTAACTCCTACTTTGGATCAGCCCCCAGCTCCCAGGATAAGAACATGGACCAAAGACAGCACCATGGGACACCCTGGTGGCATCAGGTAGATATTACAAGCGCCGTCCACTTGAGTCAAACTTATCCTCCTCCCCCTAAGAATTTTGTAGAAAAGACTTCAAAAAGCAATGTGATCTGAATTCAAGTTTTGGCCCTGCTACATTATCTCCTAAACCTATTTCCTTAAACTGCAAAACGAGGCAAATACCTCTGGAGGATCAAAATGAGTCAAAGTATTTTGTAAACAAAGAGCTATCACTTTAATGACCAGGCAATAGTCAATGGCCTTGCAAACATTTTCCCCTCAAATTTCCATGGTTAAAAAAAGGTAGAAAAAAGGACACAAGCCCTTGAAATCACTACTGTGGGAATAAGCCCAATCTGATTGGAGAAGCACACTGCCATCTCCAATCTCAACTATGCAGCACACTGTCTACGATTCCATTAGCATGTTTATTCAAACGTTTGTATCAGGTGTGTGTACTACCATACTGGGGTCGTATGCAGCTGGGGGAAATAAAACATATTCATGAAATGACTAGAGAAAAGCTCAAAGGCAATGTATGTTAGATGCGACATACTATATAAACATGCTGAATAAAAGCTAAACAGAATGCCATTAGTCCAACAATGCTTGAATTAGTCTTTAGCTGATCATGAAGGAGTGGAATTATTTTTGAGAATGACTGTAGGATTTTTTTTGGGGGGGTGGGGAAGGGTAGTGTTAAATACATGCATGCAGGGTTACTAGACTTTGACAGAATTACTTAATCTCAGTTGATCCTTTATCAGCCTAGAGACCAGGGTCAGGGTATTAGAGTCATGTTTAAGACTCTTTCCCAACTCAAAGAAATAATATGCTGTCCAGTTTTTTCACTCTAAACAAATCTTTATTCATGAATCCTGAACACCAAAATGATTCAACCCCAGTGAGAAATCTGCAGGGATCCTCACTGTGGCAGGACCACGAAATTCACATGTGATTCAAAGCTTCCTCTGAAATAATCAATTTTAACGTAAAGTAACAGAAAAAGACCCAGGAAAAGCAGCAAAAGGGAACTGCTCTCATCTTTAGGAAACAATGGCATGGATTCTTCATGATCTGGACTGAAGAAACTGTGCACAGTTTATCACAAAACGTAACTTTCTTTTTGGACAATATTTACTTTTCCAATTATACTTAGCCTAGGCTAACATTTAATTTATATCTCCTGGCTTCATATCTAAGGAGGAATTATTTGATGCAATTTGAGGATTAAAATACATTCTGTAATAATCTACCTACAGTTAGGCAACAGTTTGTGAAACAGATTTAGGACTTTGAATTTAAGGAGTACTAACTTCTTTTGCCAATCAACATTTATTAAACTGTTAGCACTGCATTTGGCTCACGGGAATACAAATATTACAAAAAATACATTAGGTACAAAAAATACATACAAAGCATTCATTAAGATACATTGTGGGGAGATTAAATAAAAATGAGAACAGTCAGAGAAGTATTTACCAGATCAACCAGAGCAAAGGAAGATGCGATTGGGAATAGTGATAAATTACAAAGATAGAGTATAACCCATCATTGATTTGTACTACTGGAGTGACATGTTAATGTTTTAGGAGTTAGATTTCAACAATTTACAGGATGGCCAAGATGAATAAGATTGGAATCAGTGAAGCCAGTTAAAAGACTTTAGGGATGAATTTGGGTGCACAGACAAGGATACCAATATGGCAAATGGAGATGAAGACAAACCCAAGAAGCATTTTTAAGAACTTTATGCCTAGTTTTAAGACAAGGGACAATTTTTAGTTTTCTTTGTTGTAGTGTGCTTGTACTACTATTTTACACTTCTAGTCTTAAGATGTAGATGTCACCCTTGGTTCAACATTTTAGCTGAAATTTCTAGGCATGCCTCTCTAAGGGTAGAAGAAATTCAGCCCAGGGCTTCCTAGTCCTAATTTAAGGCTGTAGGTTCCCTTTGTTTAACGTTGTAGTTCATTCCAATGTATTAGATCCTGATAATTGCTGCAACCTGAAAGCTTATCCAAAACTTACACCCAAGGACTGCCCTAATACCCAACGCTCAAAGAACAATTCTGCTATGCCTTCTGGTATTTTACCAATCTCAGTAATTTTTTACAAAGGGAATTCTGTATTTTCATTTATACAGTCTGTGGCTTCAGAGTGTCTCCTCGAAATTTAGACACAAAGAGCTAACATTTTTAGGATTAGGAACAAGCTTAATCTATTCTTCAATGCTCTCAATACAACTTGCAGCAAGGATGCTGGTCAGCAACTACCTTCCGCAGCCTCACTTGTTACAGTCTTAGCAGGCAGGGAAATTTCTATTGTGTAAACTTAATAGATTGCTTTTCTCCCTTGGAAAAATACCCTTATTTGTCCACTTTTAGTGTCTTACCCTTCAAAATGGACAAGTAACATTCGTGTTTAAAAACAGTTATTCCCATACCCATCTTCTTTGATAACTAAATCCAATAAGCCTTGTTATACATTATTCTTAGTGGCAATTTATACTTTAAACAGGAGGCAAGTCTGTATCCTTTACATTTTCATGTGAAGATGGGAGAAAGATGATGGGAATGACAAATGCTAAAGTGTTAATTCCCAATAGTTTTCAGTTACCCTTTTAAAAATAAAATGGCAGTAACACACCAAGAGAACTGTGTATTGACTTTTTGATCACAAAGGATACTCTGTGCCTACTTAAGCAAGACTTAGAAAATACAGAGCACAAACAGCTAATTTTGACTAATGCACAGTGTTTTAAGACAAACAAATATATCATTAAAATGCGTCTCAATATTGTCAAAAAATACCGATCACTCCTAAAATTATTTCACACCATAAAAACTATAAATGCCTGAAAAGTGTATTTATGTCTTCTACTCCATGACCAATTTTAGGCCTTTTTTTTTTTCTTTTGTGGCACACCTATTCCTGTACCCAATTTTCACTCCTGGCTTTACTATTCGTGCCTTGAGATGTACAAGACAGGCAAAAAAAAAAAAAAAAAATCAGATTCACATCTTCAGCATTTTCTCCAAAGTCCCAGAAGCCAGACATATTTTCCTGATTTACAGAAGTTGAGTACCCATAAGCTCTATTTGAAACCTAAATGGACCAGAAGCTTAAAAGGGAAGGGTTTGCCCAACAAATGGGAAGTTAGAAGCAAAGTTACGGGAAGGGAACCATCAAAATCATCTAACTCTGGAGCTGGTATAAAGGATTAAGGTAGCTGATCTCCACCTCCCCCTATGGATTAACAGGGATAACTTTCTAGTTCCTTTTGTATCATATAGCTCCCTCTAGTGGTTAAGCGATTTCCCTAGCACTTGTTATTCCACTATAAAAAAAAGTAGTGGACTATTGTAAACAAATTTCATTACATTTGGCAATCTCACTGTTTTTAAAAATTTCATGGTCACTGTGAGTCTGAATCCACTCGATGGCAGTGGGTTTGTTTTTTTTAATAAGCTCTCAATTTCTATTCTCATTGATAAGAGCAGGAACAATCTCTACTTTGTCCTACTGTTACAGACTTCTAAATTTTAACAGTGACAGGGACTTTTTTTTAACCTGATGCTTTGGTGTACCTCCTTTTTAAGAGATCAAAGGACAAAAAACCCAGGATTTGCTGAACTCTTCAAGTGTTCTGTTTCATCTGTTTGGCTAGATAAGGTTGCCTTCTTCAAATCTCCTTGGTAACCTTGCCTAACACCTATTAAAATGCTGTAAAAAATCATGAGGTTATTTCTGCCTAAATTAACTTCTATATGCCAAGACTAACTGGTTCATTTTCTGCACATCAGAAAAGCACTGGGTGATTTTTGTAGTAAAAAGTTCTTTCAATCCCTACAAATTCACAACCACCTTCAAAGTTGCCAGCCACAGCTTTCAAAGCTAGCAAAAAGCATCCAAAGTTCTCAATCACAGGAACAAATTCTATCTTAAATATACTGTAAATTCTTGGGCCTATATTTATAGCATGTAGAGAGGTTTCCTTATAATCTCTCTTTAGTTTATGCCAATTCCAGCTTTTCCTCTAAGATCATATTGGTCAATATTCCTTCAAGGAAAGTACTGCAACAACTGCTGTCCAAAAGAGAATATAGTGTTTCCACTGTATTTTAGGATGAATGAATATTTCCTTCAATGAAATGCAACTGCTATGAGACCATTAGACCAACAAAATAAAAAATGTGGGTCATACCTTTTTGTCATGTGACTACTCCAGCTTAAAAAGATGGAGAACTTGAATCTCAATAAAAGATCTACAGTTAACACTGTTTTTACACATACATCCAAGATTACATACAGAAGCATTAGCCCTGGGTATTCTAGCACAATTCTACAATCCCTTATCCGAACTCCTGAGGGCAGGTGTATTTGAAAGGCGGAGTTGTTTGCACTTTCTACAACCTTTATTATGTAACAGCAACAGCCACATCTGCAGCAACAGTGTAATGCGTATTTCCGCAGAACAGGCTAGTCATGGGTAGGTGCGAAATGGATACACCAATTCTGGTCAGGTTTTACACTAAATTAGTTCAACAACAAATCTTCACTTTCATTTGATGGATTTCAGAATTGTGGATAAGAGATTGTGAATCTGTTTCCTGTCTTCATACTCTGTACTGTAATCGAAATAAGTTAAACCGCAGGGCAGTTGCACTACAACAGTACTCATTCAAAAATGTCTCTTAATACTATTTAATAAATTTACAGACCCAACTTACTTCATTACGAATTTCATACACAAAGCAAAAAGGCACAAAGGAAATTCACCTTGATTACAGAAATCTGAAAATCAGGCCTAAAGACCAAAACATGTTTTCCAACTCTCAAAATTGAGGCTCTAGAATTAATCATATTGAAGTCAAGCACTATACTACATGGATGTATGAGCACTTAAAAATATAAAATTTAGGGAAAAAACATTTCCAATGAGGGGAATCTGTTCATATTCCAAACAGTATTTTTAAAATAGTAAACTTAGCTTTAAAAAAAAAATTTCAGATCCCAAGCCATTAGGAATCAAAAATGAGTCTTACCTTTTGTTTCCAGGATGTGGGCTGAACAGCAAGATGGGTTATTCAATCTGATGTTATGAAAAATAATTGCTTCTTAAAAAGATTTAAATTTCTCCTTGGTTAGAAAATAACAAACTAATCACAGGCTCCCTAAAATATTCTACAGGAACATCAATATGCGGAAAAGTGGGAAAACTTTTGTAGCCAGCCTTTGTAGTCCCCAAAGCGCACGACTCTCCTCTAATAGCTCCCAACATGGACAGTCTATGGCTCCTTTCCTAACCGACTAGAAGAGCAGCAGCCTCGTCACCTTCTGGGCAGAACCTACGTTCCTCTACGTTTCCTCAGACGCACTAAGTTCTCTCTAATCTTCAAACAGCCTGTGAACCAGGCAAGGACTACTTCCTTCCTATTTTACCTTGGGGCTTGAACTACCAAAACTCTTTGTATGAGTGCGTCTTTCAATTTAGCTTACACACACTCAACCTTGAATGAAGGTCATTTCCATTTTAGTTGTTTCTAGAACATTCAATGAACACAAATAACATGTCTAGGTCATATTAACTTTCTCATTTTTCTTTCAGCCACTTGAAAAAAACTTAAGCATATCATGTAAAATTCTCAATTCTTCAGAAATTTAGCTTTAAATAGTAAATCTTCATTTCTTGGCCTATCTTCTTAAATCAGTACTAGAAAAAGACCTATTTATCAGTGTGTGGAACCTTCTCTTCCACCTGACATTCCACAAGGTTCATTTAAATATATTGGTTGAGTGACTTCATGCAAATTTTTCTTGGGGCCCATTTTCAAGATTAATTTTGGTTTACCTAGGTTTCAAACTGTCGCCTGAACAATCTTAAATTCAGCATGCAACTATAATTAAGCGCCCAAGGGAAATGCTGAAAGCCAGTGATTCCTCTTGGGTTGCAGAAAAGTGGTTTGATAGTTGTGACTACCAATCCAAGTATCAGAAAAAAAGACATTAGAAATTTTAAGTAAAACTCTCATCCCATACCCTAAACAATTTAAAAATTTAGCATCAAGGGGCTGTCCAGTATAGGCACAAAAACAAACCCCAAGATATAACCACTGCTTTGGTATGTTTTGGGTGCAGAATTACCTTATGCTTCAGAAGGATTTACAAGACAAAACTCTGAAGAATGGCCCCAGCTTTTTATTAATGATTCACTCTAGTATATCACTCACATTTCACAAGGTAAATGTGATTTGTGTTAATTGTTCAAATAGATCTATGCTGAATTAACATTTAATACTTACCAATTTTTGACATAAGTTTCACTGAGAATCTCAAATGCTATCCCCAAGCGAACACTGACTTACTAGTCACCACCCAATTTTGCACAAATGCCTATACTGTCTAGATGATCACCCAAAATAAGTAGTATCTCTAAGCCTTTAATCATTTCTATCACAGTAATGGAAGTTTATCTTCTAAAGACCACCCTCTCATTTACCACATTAAATAACTTACTCCCACCTCTTCTTATTTTTCCCTTAAGACTTTAACAATTAACAGTAAAAGGTGGCTGATACCATTTATTAGAGATTGCCTTTCAAGAACTTTTAATTTACTGACACATAAATGGGGTCAGACCTTACCTTACTTATTAATTTAAGGTATTAACTGATAACACTAGTCACCCAGTTAAAATCAACTTACATGAAGAGGAAAAAGGACAACCATGCATAGTTTTTAAAAAAATGTTTATTTTTTCAAAGAAAAACGGCAATAGCCAATTGGAAACCTACTTATTCTTCAACTCCAATTTTGTTTTCTTTAAATTTAGAAGTGACTTACTGATTTACTATTTTAAACAAACCCCCCCTTTTCCCCTTTAAATGTTTACCATCTACTCGTGCTGAATCCTTCCAAGGAGATTGCTCCAGCGTATTATCTCCAGGTCCTCGCTTTGCTCCTTTTACCAAAAATTGCAAAACACAATTCCATCGTGCATCTTAAGGGCTCCAATCGTCAAAAATAGGAAAAAAAAAATTCTTTGGAATAGCCAATTAAGTTGAATAAAAACAAAAACAAAAAACAAAAAAATCCACACGAATGCGGTTTGGTTGGGGCAGGAATCCACTCCTATGTTCCTGGTAATCTGATCCCGCTCCATGAATCCTTGTAATTCATCCTCCCTATCCTATCCACATTATGATTTGAATCCAATGATCCAGCTCCAAGGATTGGGATCCAGTGAGCCCTCTCCAATCCAAACCTTTATAACCAGCAAAACCAAAAAAGAGGAGGCAAAATGTTAGATACTGTAATCAAAAAAGGTTTCTGGGGAATGATGAGTTATGTCTGTCATCAGTTTAACAGATGTACATCAATAACTATCAAATTCCCCAAAACAAGTTTCTGAATGGTGTTCAGATAAACTTTAGAAACTTAATCATTATAGAGACTAATTGGAAGAAGCTATTTATATTTACAGTTCAACTGATAATGCCAACACTTGTTACTGTACAGCGTATTACAGGTTTTGTGGTTGCAAAAAGAGTTATGTAGTTGAAAAGTTTACTGGTATTGCTAAACCCACCTAAGTCTAAACTAAATAATGCTCTCGTCTGCAATTTGTAAATTAAAGTGTTTTAACACGAATCAATTATGAATATTAGTTTAAAGGGAAAGGTGAGACAAAGTATTCCCATCTAGATTATCTACACCAATATGCTGGAATTCTATATTTTGCTTTCATTTTGTCTTAAAAAAAAAAAAAAAATGAAATAGCAACGCTATATCAGTCACACAGAGGACATGCAAATTTAGCAGTATTGATATTATACTCTATCTGGTTGGAATTAAAGACACCCTGTACCCACATGTACACCAACAGCAGGTCACACATTAACAGTTGTAACTAAGCACTATGACAAATTAGCCAGTTCTTCCCACATTAGTCCCTATTAAAACAAAAAAAGGGGGAAAGGAGCAAAATAAATTTGTTACAAAATGGGCAATGTAATTTTGCCACAATTGCCAAATATAAAGAGCAAAGCAATTGTAGCTAAAGGTAACTGCATAAAATGTTTGCAACTGTTTTAAGGTTGATGTATATAATCATTTTTAATCCTTGTCTTTTAGTATAAGGTCAATACTGCCAATTTCATCTGTGACAATAGCACTTGGAGTCATACCATTGCCTCCATTATTGATCTGATCCTCCTCAATCCTCCTTTTGACAATCCTAAAATGATTGAAATGTGCTCCACAATCCTTAATCCAAAGCATTCTTAATCCATCTCTTCAGATATGTCTACAGAAAGACACATGAAAAGGCAAGATAAACATAAGAACTTCCCCAGGTAAGGTAACCACAAACACCCCCAACATCCCAGTTCACACAAACCAGAGCAGAATAGACATTTACACAATATCACAGTCTGAAGAGCATGGAAAGTTAACTAAATTTAAACAATCCTGTCTATGACATCACTTAAAATACAATTTACCAAAGACATGAGGGGAATGTAGATGTTAGGAGCAAGGGGATATTACACAAGAATGCAATTCAACACTTTTCAGCCCATTCTGAACAAAACATTTTGAATTAAAAAATGAAAAGATTGTACTGAGTAAAGGAAAACTGTATACAACATAGGTTCTACAAAAAGTGTCACCAATCATCTTATGTACGAGAGCGAGATCTGCTATGACGGGGAGAATAGCGTGGTGATCCTCTGCTTCTCCTTGGGGAATAACTGCGACTCCTGCTGTTGCTTCTGCTACGGCTCCTGCTACGACTACGGCTTCGAGATCGAGATCTTCCGTAACTTGGACTTCTGGGCCCATCAACTTTAACCCGGATGTAGGCAGTTTCTCCCTATTGGATAGACAGAACTTTCGATTGAAACATCTAAGTTTTCACCTGTCTTCAGGCATGCTGAATGAATACAATGTAACTAATACCAGAAATCTGGTACTTTACTTGGACACCCTTGCCTGAATCCTTACCTTCAAATTCCACTGTTTAAGACCACTGTATCCAATTCTGGCCAAAGAAAAGAATTAAGTGTATAACCTACCTCATGGGATCTAAACTTAGTGTTATCCAGTTTTCGAACAGCATAGGTCATATCTTCTTTCCGTACAAACTCCACGACACCAGTGCCATCTCGGTAAACATCAGCATAACATACATCACCTGCTTCACGCATGTGATCCTTCAAATCTTGCCAGCTTCCACTTGGAGGCAGTCCTGAAAAGTGATTTATTTTTTCAATACTATCCCAAATTTCACGTTAAATTTATAGCGTACACCAGAACAAATACTTAGTGAACGTACTTGAAAGACTCTAGAATCCAGAATCCGAACTGATTTGCAAAGAATACGCATCTTCCTACTCTAGTGCTGCAATCTATTTTGCTGAATTTCTAGTAGTTATACACGCTTACTAAACTCACCCAAAAAACTAATAAAGGATCTGATATGAAATTTTCAGTTGTCAAACCAGTCATGCATGGAAAACTTTAAAGCAGCTCTTGCCCCTTTTTTCATGAACCCACAAAAGCAGTAAGCTTACCAGAGACAACCACTCTGTTCTCAGACCGCCTGGACGGTGGGCCATAGCGGCCTCGGGGAGCTCCACCGCCTCCACCCCCGCCGCCGCCGCGGCCAGTGCCACGGCCGCTTCGAGGAAACTCCACCCGCAGACGGTAACCGTCGTAATCATAGCCATCGCGACCGTACACCGCATCTTCCGCGTCTCTGCGTGATCACAGGAGGCAAAAGGCATGAGAGAAGGAATAGGAAGGGGAAGCCTAACTCAGTCGGGACGTAGCGGCCCCCCGCACATGCGCACCGAAGGCCAAAGAGCCCACATGCGCTACATAATAGGAACGGCCCCTCCCCCACCCAGAAGCACGCCAGGCTCCCGACAACTACAACAGCCCCCGGCGCCTCAGTTTCCCGCTCCAAGCCTGCGAGTCGGCTCCGCAGATATCCACGGGGCCCAGCCACCGGAGAAACTACGCCGACTCGACCCCTTACTCAACTCCTGCATGGGCAATAGCGCCTTTCTCCTCTCAAAAGAGCCTCCCCTAACTATTCCAACCTATTTCGTAAAGACTGCAAGCCCCATGCCGCCTCACCGCGGGTCCTCGAACTCAACGAAGGCGAAGGGCGGTCCCCCGCGACGATTCTTGAGGTCGATGTCGCGGATAGCGCCGTATTTGTAGAACACGTCCTCAATGTCCTTGGTTCGGATGTCTGGAGGTAAGTTACCCACGTAGATGCGGCAATCGTTGTTCCCTGCTGGGCCACGAATCACACCACCTCCCGACATGGCGGCGACGAAAAGCGGCGACGAAAAGCGCGGACTCGAGAACAGGCCTTCCCACCAAGCTTAGCGCACGACAGAGCGAGCCCGCAGCGACACCACGTCTCCCGCGGCCCCTCCAAAATGGCGCCTTTATCTGCTCGGCGCACGGATATGGGGGGGAGGGAGGAAGAGAAGCGGATGGAAGCAGCTATTCGATCTCAATACGCACGCGCAAGTGCGTAACGGACGCATTTGAAAGGACGCATACGCACCCGCGACGTGACCTTCCGCACGAAGAGAAAAAAGTTCCCCGCGCTCCCCAGCTGCGGAGCAGTTTGCCAACGGGGTGATAAGTTGTGTGATAAAAATTAAATACAGAGCACTCGTTAAAGGGGCTATTGATGCCTGTCAGGTCGTCGAGGATAGTCAGGGTCTCCAGGAATGAGCCTCTTTTGGAGCATTTCGGCGCCTTGCTAGAATTTGGTGAAACCTAGCCTAGAGCCTTGTCCCATAATGCTCCGCGAAGTTAACGGCCTTTGGCGGGAAAGACTCCCGGGGGCGGAGTCAAAGGGGGAGGGATCGGCCAGTTGCTCCGGAAACGGGCAAGAGTGCGCCTAGTCCAGGAATTGCGACGCTGGGGAGTTAATAGAGCGCCAGGGCGTAGCCTTGCCTTCCCACCCCGCTGCTTGCAAATAAGCCATGGGCTGTTTAGACACCTGTCTGATTTAGGGGAGTGCATTTCAGGTTCCTTAGTAAGTATTCTGCATTAAGTACCGTTCCATCTTCGGCTCAGAACTTAACTTTGAATAGCTCGATTCAGCACGCCAACTGTTACCGGCGGTATGTGTAGGTCGTACCCTGATCAGTCAGGGGCGGCACTTGCCAACCAGGAAGGGTGTCAACCACCGACCGCACCGCCTCTCATTGATGGCCTATTGCTAGGCCTAGCGGAGAGGAGAGGCGAGGCTCATGAATACTTCAAAAATGGATTGTGCTTGTCATTTTTCCTCCTTTCAAAGAACTAGAAAGAAGTAGTATTTGTAAAATCCTGAAGTTAATCTTGTTTTCAAAAGTTTCCCCTATTAATTATATGCAAGATTTTAAACTCATTCCCATTGGAGACCACAGTTGTTGGGACTGTGATCCTCCTCGAGTGTTGGTTCAGGGAGATAATTTTTTACATTTTTCTAGAGACGCCTGAAATCTGAATTTTTATGTGAGATGTTGGGCTTATTTAAAATGTTGGAAATAAGTTCAAATATAAAAAGCCCTGCAGTGATAAATATGCTAAAAGAGATCTGCACTCTTAAGTTTAAGGATGATTTTCTTCATATTATGTATTTATTTACAACAGCCCTTCTCCCCAAGGATGCAAGGCAGCTTACAGGGATACCATAAAACATTAAAACTGGATGAAGAAATCAGGGGAATGGGAAAATAAGGGGTTAGGGGATTAAGTTGAAGTCCCGGATAAGGTTAGTACACAAAATGTCTGCAGTAAGAGCCTGCAGATAGACTGCAGATTTCACTCTGGTCTTCCTAGAGGCCGCAGTAAAGAAGGGTAGACAAGTATTTTCAAAACCCAAAGTGCCTTGATATAAAAATAGATTAATTGTACAGGAGAAGGGCATGTTTTCTTAGTTCAAATGTCTATCTAAACCAAAAACCAAACCTGTTGCCATCCAGTCCATTCTGACTCATAGCGACCCTATAGGACAGAATAGAACTACCTCATAGAGTTTCCAGGGAGCGCCTGGTGAACTTGAACTGCTGTCCTTTTGGTTAGCAGCCGTAGCTCTTAGTGATCTGAAAATATAAATTTAGTTTGAAATATTGTGAGCAGGAATGCTTACTTTGGGTCTGTAGATCCTCAGCAGATGCATGGAGGACCTGTAGTAGTCCTTGGACTCTTTGTGCTGTGCATGTACTTTTTTCAGGGGGAAAAAAAAAAAAAAGTAAGAGGATTTGAAATTTTAATCACATTCTTAAAGGGGTCTGTAGATATAAAAAAGGGAAGGAACCTCTGAAAATTTTAGAGGAAAGGATAGATTGTCTATCCTTCAGGCTGTCCTTCAACAATATTTTTTGAAACTGAGGTTTTAATAAAAAAGAATCTGATTTTTTTTTTTAATAGAAGAGGCTGATTAAAAAAGATAGCATTTCAACAGATGTATTCAGTTTCTAGCACTCTTCCATTCAGTTAATAGCAGAAGAGGGTTTTAAAAAATTCTTTGGCATTATCATGTACTCATTAGTTCTTTTAACAGTTATTTGCTAAGCACACTTTTCTTTCTGTTCCAATTTTTATCTATTGGTGTACAATTACTCAGGCCTGTCTTGATTCGTGCTAAATCAGTGGTAATTGAAGTGATTTAAACATGTTGTTGTTAGGTGCTGTTGAGTCATTTCCAACTCATAGCAACCCTGTGTACAACAGAACAAAACACTGCATGGTCCTGTGCCATCCTCACAGTTGTTGTTATGTTTGAGCCCATTGTTGTAGCCACCGTGTCAGTCCATCTCATTGAGGGTCTTCCTCTTTTTCATTGACCCTGTACTTTACCAAGCATGATATCCTCCAGGGAATGAACCCTCATGTTGTTGTTGTTAGGTACCATCCCATCGAGTTGGATCTGACTCATAGCGACCGTTTGTATCACAGAATGAAACACTGCCCGGTCCTGCGCCATCCTTACAACCCTTGTTATGCTTGAGCCCATTGTTGCAGCCACTGTCAATCCATCTTGTTGAGGGCCCTCCTCTTTTTCGCTGACTCTCTACTTGACCAAGCGTGATGTCCTCCGGGGATTAATCCTTCCTGACAACATGTCCAAAGTATGTAAGACGCGGTCTCACCATCCTTGCTTCTAAGGAACGTTCTGGTTGTACTTCTTCCAAGACAGATTTGTTCCTTCTTTTGGCAGTCCATGGTATATTCAATATTCTTTGCCAACAGCATAATTCAAAGGTGTCAATTGTCAGTCTTCCTCATTCATTGTCCAGCTTTCACATGCATATGATGTGATTGAAAATACCATGGCTTGGGTCAGGCGCACCTTAATTTTCAAGGTGACAATTTTGATTTCAGCACTTTAAAGAGGTCCTTTGCAGCAGATTTACCCACTGCAACGCATCTTTTGATTTCATGACTACTGCTTCCATGGGTGTTGATTGTGGATGCAAGTAAAATGAAAGCCTTGACAACTTCAGTCTTTTCTCCGTTTATCATGATGTGGTTTATTGATCCAGTTGTGATTTTTGTTTTATGTTGAGGTGTAATCCATACTGAAAGCTGTGGTCTTTGATCTTCATCAGTAAGTGCTTCAAGTCCTCTTCACTTTCAGCAAGCAAGGTTGTATCGTCTGCACAACGCAGGTTGTTAATGAGTCCTCCTCCGATCCTGATGTCCCATTCTTCTTCATATAGTTCAGCTTCTCAGATTATTTGCTCAGCATACAGAGTAAATAGGTACGGGTGCTTTTAATTTCAAGACATTTTCATGCCGAAAAAATTAGAAAACCGTGCATTTGTTTTGGTTTATTCTCGTTTGTCCAATTTAATGAAATTATTTCTGATTTTGTTTGGTTCAGAGGAATACAAGATAAAGCTTAATAGATGTGAATAGAGTATTGTTGTTTATCTATTAGCCTCTTTTTTATATTTTAATTTAACCAAATTGTAGGTGATGGGCTTAGGGCATGGTAGGAAGAGGTCTCTTAGGATAACATTAACTTGATGATTGCTGCAATTAAGGAGGTGATCTTAATGTTATCATGTCCTGGAGTTGATTAAGATATTTCAGTCTACAAGCGTCAACATACAATAATGCAAATAAACCAAACTATTTATTCATTTAGGAACTCTGGTGGCCCAGTGGTTAAGCACTAGGCTGCTAACTGAAAAGTTGGCAGTTTGATCCCACTAGCTGCTCCGAGGGAGAAAGTTGTGGCAGTCTGCTTTTGTAAAGATTATAGCCTTGGAAACCCAAACCCTGTGGGAAAGTTCTACTTTGCCCTGTAGGGTTGCTATGAGTTGGAATCAACTCGATGGCAACGTGTTTGGTTTTTTGGTATTTATTCATTTGTTGGGGGGTAAGGCATATTTATTTTTCATGACCCGGATGCTGATATTGTACGTGCCAACAATGTACAACTGGTTTGGCATGTCTGGAAGGCAAATCGGACAGTTGCTTTAGTAAATGAGGAACCAGAACAAAGTGAGATGAGTCATCCTAAATCATTCATGGATGATGAGACCTAATAAATGATCCCTGCCCCACTACAGATTTAAAAAAACCCTTTACCATCGAGTCCATTCCAACTCATAGCAACCCTACGGGACAGAGTAGAACTGCCCCATAGGGTTTCCAAGGCTCTAAGTCTTTACAGAAGCAGACCGCCACGTGTTTCTCCTGAGGGTTGGCTGATACGTTCAAACCGACAATGCTTTCATTAGCAGTTGAGCGCTTTAACCACTGTACCACCAGGGCTCCACCCACAACAGAGTAAGTATACCTCTTCAAAGACGAGGAAATCCATTTCCCCTGAATTTTGTATCTCTGTTCCCTGGACAGTGCTGGGTAAAGATTGGCAATTTTATTTTTATAGGCTAACTTCACACAAGCGTTCTCTAAATACTGTACTAGACAATTGAAAAGGATTCTGCTGACCAAATTACAACCTCTTCAGTTTTGCCTCGTGAGAGTACATCCTTCTGTTAATTGGATTTGAGACATTTCTAAACTCTTCAATTACTGATCACAGGCAGTCTTATGGATTACTTTCTCACAATCAGTTAATTTATTATGTTTTTTACTAGTTTTAGTTCTCAGAAGCAACCTTATTTTCAACACTGTTGCTGTTTATGGAAAACTGCTTCTTGAAAAAGAGACCTTTTAGGTACTTTCAATTCAATACCTGTTGCTGTGGAGTCAATTCCAGCTCATAGTGACCCTATAGGACAGAGTAGAACTGCCCTATAGTGTTTCCAAAGAGTGGCTGCTGGATTCAAACTGCCGACCTTTTGGTAAGCAGCCAGTAAGCATATATTAGTGTCAGCCCCATCCTTTACCCTGAAAATGATTACTTAGAGAAAAAACAGAACTTCAAAGAGTTAATTACTGAAGGAGTTGAAATCACAAGACTCAATTTTTCAGTGATTTGCTTAATACTTAAAACTATCATAGCTGTGGTGATGGTTATACAACTCTATACTAAAAATAATTGAATCGTACACTTAAACAATATGGTATGTAAATTAGACTTCAATAAAACTTTTAAAAAATGACTGGGGGGAAGCTCCATAATTCCACATTTAGCAAAATCTCTTGTAGCATACCTAGTGGGAGGTATATGAGAGCAATTTGTGCTGAAATATGGCTTCTCTAATCTGGAAATTCAGTTTTCAGCATCTGTTGTGCCGGTCCTTACTGTCTTCACTGGGGATAACTGTTAACTTTACACAAAGGTTAGGAATATTTGATTCCACTTCGTACAGGAGTTTCTACTAGGAGCAGCTCACTTGCATAATTTTCTATTCCTTTGCTCTACTAGTTTTCGTGACAGTCTCTGAAAAGCAAGGAAATAGTATATACCTTTTTATTTCATTCATATTTGTCTCATCTTCCCTAATTATGTTGAGGACAGATTTCTGCTGTAGCTCCCTTTATTACCGGTAAATTCTCTGCTAAAACGAATACTATTGACTGTTTACTGGCTATGCTCTTTGAATAAGGTGGGATGTTAGATGAGCAGACTGTTGTTTCTATGGAAACGTATCCTGTTGCTGTCGGTGGAGAGACACAATGAGTACAAGGATTGTTTTTCGTTTCCAAGTATAATAAAGATGGCCACTCTTTAAACCCAAATAAGTCATCTAAGAATATAGTCTTGGCAATCTTAATTTAGAACCGTCTCCCACATTCCTTGGTTCTTGTTTGTTTTTTGACTACCTCTTCCGTCTTTATTATCCCGTTATTGATAACAACAGGATATAATTCTGTCAGAAAACAGCTCTTAAAATGTTGTATTACAAAGAGATATATTTTCACCATGTCTTTATTCCTATTCTACTATAACCCCCCTCTATTCCTCTTTCTGGAAACCCTGGTGGTGTCGTGGTTAAGTGCTATGGCTGCTAACCAAAGGATGGGCAGTTCGAATTCGCCAGGAAACTCTGTGGGGCAGTTCTACTCTGTCCTATGGGGTCGCTATGAGTCGGAATCAACTCGACGACACTGGGTTTTGGTTTTATTCCTCTTTCCACTTATTTCTTTCATTTAAAAACCAGAACTCCAATTCATATTGTATATTTTCTAATTGGAGTACTTGCCTATTTAAGTCATATAAAAAATGTCAGGTATGCTTTATTTACTAATAATGCTAATTTTTTTTTTTTTTGCAAAGTAACCTTCATTGTGAGTCATATTTGGGTGTTAGCAATTATTAGTAATAGAGTTTTAGAATTATATGTTAGTACTGCTACTAAGTATGTTAGAAATTAATTTCAATAAAATTATATTTGAAATTTTATGAGTGGAACTATTTTTTTTCTCTTTATTGTTTTAAAATGTATCCCAGATTAAGTGAGTTGAAAACTCTCAGTGTTACTTTGCTACATTTACTTGCAGAGCTGATAAGACCTACAGCATGGGGTTAGCAAATGATAGCCCTGCTGGCCAAATCTGGCCCATAGCTTGTTTTTGTAAGACCTGCGAGCTAAGAATAATTTTTACATGTTTAAATGATTGAAAAAAATAAAAAGAAGATTTTGTGACTCAGGAAAATCATATAAAAAAAAGTTTCAGTGTCCATATATAAGTTTTTTTGGAACATAGCCATACCTATTTGTTTACATATTGTCCATGGCTGCTTTTATGCTACAGTGACAGAACTGAGTAGGTACGACAGCAAGCCTAAAGTTTACTATTTACTTAGTATTTGCTCTCTGGCCTTCTACAGAAAAAGTTTGCCAACCCCTGACTGATAAGAAAATAATGACCTGTTTTTGTAATTTTTACTTAACCTAAATCAAATTGTTCAGTTTTGTCATGGTCTTTCCCTCTTGTAGATGTTTTTGTCATGGGTAAAATCTTATATTGCTGGAGCCCTGGTGGCACAGTGGTTAAGAGCTACAGCAAGCTATGGGTGCTACCCAAGAAGTCAGCAGCTCAAGTCCACCAGCTGCTCCTAGGAAACCCTATGAGACAGTTCTACTCTGTCTTATAGGGTCAATACATATGAGTTGGAGTCGACTTGATGGCAACGGGTTTGGTTTTTTCAATATTTTATAGCGATACTAGTTTTATAAACCATAGGTAATACACTGCTTCAAGTGATAGCTGTTTGCATATGCTTCCTCCGCCATCGTTGTAGTTCAGTGATAAGTTCTGAGAGCTGGCGAAAACACGCTCCCCTGGCCACCTACCTGACCTGGAAGAGGGGGTGTACCCTGCTCCAGTTGGTTGCATTCTTTGTAGTTTAGTTGATTCAAAATTGGTCAGTGATTGCAACAGTGCTGGTTTCTGTAACTGTTCTTGCAAAGAATCCTTAACGTTTTTTGTTTTAAGTAAGTATCTACATCCTTTCAACTGTGGAATTTACAGATGAAATTTACAAAATTTGCAGATTGCTTTCTGCAGTTCTGGGATCCCTCATCTTCAGGTTGGTGCTGGTACCACCATGCTGGCCCATAGGGTCTACTAGATGTAGATACCCCTGTAGTCTACATATCCCTGGGATTTTTCCGTCTGGCTCCCCATCTGCCTACATGTGGCCAGGAGCCACTCAGCTTCTCCTCTAGAATCCAGACTCCATGGGAGAAAAAAAATTCCTTCCTTGGCTCTGAGACACCATTTCCAGTCTTAGGATCTACCTTTCCCTAGGACGATTGACAGTGAGATTGTTTACCTTTATAGGAACCTCCTCTCTCTTCTGCAGGGATGTAACCTCTCCCACTGTTGTAAACAGAACGGTTTTATCAGATCTTAATAAGCCAACATTGATACTTTTTACGGAGTCTGGATTGCCCATATTTAATTACTACCACATGTAGGTAGGACCTTATCCGTACACAGTAAAGGTTGAACTTTGCCAGTCAAACGTGGTCCAACACCATTTTTCCATTCCCAGTTCCAGGTCCTCTAGTAAGTGGTGAAAGTCAAGTCTGAAAATCCTTTCTGTTATCTCCTGGATCTTGGTGTCTGAAAGGTATGGAAGATTAGGATAATCAAGCAAAACCAAGGCTTCAAAATGTCAGTATCAAAATACCAAATACCCAAGCATCAAAGTATATTCACTGAGCAACTTCAGTAAACAAGGTTAAACAAGAACATATACCTCCCCACAAAGGCACATCTACATCTGTATAAAGATAAGAAATATTTCTAAAGAGACCAGACTTAATGGTCTGATAGAGACTGAAGGAACCCCCAAGACTATGGCTTCTGAACCGGAACTGAAGGCATTACTGGAAACCACCCATCAGGCAAACCATAGGTCCATAAAATAAATAACACCTGAGAGGAATGTGTTCCTTAGAACAATCCAGTATAGGAAATGAAAAGGGCAACCTTTGTCCAAAAGCAAAGACGAGAAGGCAGGACAGGGTAGCAATTCAAGATGAAACAGGAGAACTAGGACAGAAATGGGGGGAAGGCAAGCACATTGTGGGCAATGGAATCAATGTCTTGGAACACTTTGTATACAAACTATCAAATGGAAAAGTAACTTGCTATGTAAGCTTTCACCTAATGCACAATAAAAAATATTTCTATCTGTACATTCCTGTTGTTGTTGTTAGGTGCCGTCCAGTCAGTTCCGATTCATAGGGACCCTATGCACAACAGAACGAAACACTGCCCAGCCCTGAGCCATCCTTACAATCATTATTCTTGAGCGCTTTGTTGCAGCCACTGTGTCAATCCACCTCGTTAAGAGTCTTCCTCTTTTCCGCTGACCCTGTACTCTGCCAAGCATGATGTCCTTCTCCAGGAACTTATCCCTCCTGACAACATGTCCAAAGTATGTAAGATGCACTCTTGCCATCCTTCTAAGGAGCATTCTGGCCGCACTTCTTCCAAGACAGATTTGTTTGTTCTTTTGGCACTCCATGGTATATTCGATATTCTTCGCCAACACCACAATTCAAAGGTGTCAATTCTTCGGTCTTCCTTATTCATTGTCCAGCTTTCACGTGCATATGATGTGATTGAAAATATCATGGCTTGGGTCAGGCGCACCTTAATTTTCAAGGTGACATCTTTGCTCTTCAACACTTTAAATAGGTCCTTTGCAGCAGATTTACCCAATGCAATGCGTCTTTTGATTTCTTGACTGCTGCTTCCATGGCTGTTGATCGTAGATCCAGGTAAAATGAAATCCTTGACAACTTCAATCTTTTCTCCGTTTATCGTGATGTTGCTCATTGGTCCAGTTGTGAGGATTTTGTTTTCTTTATTTTGAAGTGCAATCCATACTGAAGGCTGTGGTCTTTAATCTTCATTCGTAAGTACTTCAAGTCCTCTTCACTTTCGGCAAGCAAGGTTGTGTCATGTGCATAACGCGGGTTGTTAATGAGTCTTCCTCCAATCGCCCCATTCTTCTTCATATAGTCCAGCTTCTCGTATTATTTGCTCAGCGTACAGATTGAATAGGTATGGTGAAAGAATACAACCTTGACACATAACCTTTCCTTACTTCAAACCAATCAGTATCCCCTTGTTCTGTCTGAACAACTGCTTCTTGATCTATGTAAAGGTTCCTCACGAGCACAAGTAAGTACTCCAGAACACTTGTACGTTCCTAACCCCCCACAATACTTCTGCAGCAGCATAACATGTCTTCACCAAAAACAATTTATATGCCTAGGTAATATATTCATCTCCTCAGTGTAAAATGTCTGCATTCAGGGAAAAGCCTTCTTCAGAGTTTTCCTAAAGAAGAGTAAGTGGGTGTTGCTTTAATTTTGTGTAACTAAAGAGCCCTTTTAGGTAGGTTTCCTAAAACAATGGGAATAGTCTACTCTAAAGGATTATTTGGAAACCCTGGTGGCGTAGCGGTTAAGTGCTACGGCTGCTAATCAAAAGGTCAGCAGTTAGAATCTGCCAGGCGCTTCTTGGAAACTCTACAGGGCAGTTCTACTCTGTCCTATAGGGTCGCTATGAGTCGGAATCGACTCGATGGCAGTGAGTTTTTTTGTTTTTGTTTTAAAGGATTATTCAGGTCTTCCACCTCTATAGACAGAATAACTGCTTATCACCTTAAAATGTGTTTTCTCAGCTTTAGTGAAATCAGTTCAGGTTAAAATTTAGACACGTATAAGCATTTTTGCCAGGGTACCTTGTTAAAATGTTTTGTCATATCACAATTCTAGAAAGTTTCTTGTAAATTTTTTAGTTTGCATGTACACACATGAATACATGGGGATCTAGTTACATTTCAAGGAGCCCTGGTAGTGTAGTGGTTAAGTGCTTAGCTGCCAACAGAAAGGTCTACAGCCCAAACCTACCAAGAGCTCCACAGGAGAAAGATGGGCAGTCTGCTTCCATGAAGATAACGTCCTTGGAAACCCTCTGGGGCAGTTTGACTCTTTCTTATAGGGTTGCTATAAGTCGAAATTGACTCAACAGCAACTGGATTTGGTTTTTAGTTACATTTCAAGTCACACAATGTACTCTTAAAGTTCTCTGATTACCTTTACGAAAATATATTTCTCTAGATATTTATGCAGGAATTTGTATTTAATTATTTGAATGCCAAAGCTGTGCCCCAACGGATTCACAAAGTCTCCCCTGAAGAGCTTTAATCATTTTTGAGCCTTTGTCTAAATCAGGGCTTTGAACCAGTTCATTCTAGTTTGAACCCCTGCTGAGAATTTGCCTTTCCACCCCAGATATACTGAATCAGACCCTATAGTTTAACAAGATCCCAGGTGATTCTTTTGTATAATAAATTTTGAGAACCACTGTTCTACTGATTCGAAGCCCTGGTCTAAATAACTGTGAGTACTTGTGTTTGGGATGGTATAGACTAACAGAGGTCCTCACCAAGCGTGGTTTACGCTTACCAAGTTATTAAAGAAGTTACCAAGACATACACCAACATAAACAGTAAATAGTTGAAGATACCTGTGTCAGCCAGCTTCTAGGTTAGGCTGCAATAACAACCTCCAAAATCCTACTGGAGTGATAAAATAACAAAGGTTTACTTCTTGATTATGTTACATATTGGCAACCATGGGCCAACACTTATCACTCTGGAATCTGGATCCACTAAAAGAATAAAAACCCAAACCTGTTGCCATGGAGTTGATTCCGACTCATACCGACCCTGTAGAATAGACTAGAACTGCCCCACAGAGTACTGGATTCGAACTGCTGGCCTTTTGGTTAGCAGCTATGGTACTTAACCACTACTCCACCAGGGTTTCTGAAAAGCCAGAATGGTGTGGTGGAAAGAAGACAGGCTTTGAACAGGACAGATTTTTCTTGGCTGTTAACCAAAAGGTTGGCAGTTCAAATCCACCAGCTGCTCTTTGGAAACCCTATGGGGCTGTTCTACTCTGTCATATACGGTTGCTAAGAGTCAGAATTGACTCAAGGCAATGGGTTTTGATAACACTGTAGAGAACCCTGGTTGGCACAATAGTTAAGCACTCATGCTGTTAACTGAAAGGTCAGCAGTTTGAACCTACCAGCTGCTCTGTGGAAGAAAAGACCTGGTGATCTGCTTCCATAAAGATTTCAGCCTAGGAAACCCTATGGGGCAGTTCTACTCTGTCATATAGTGTCGCTATGAGTCGAAATCGACTCGATGGCATACAACAACAACATACCACTTACCAGATGTGTGATCTTAAATCTAACTGCCTTAGCCTCTGTTTCTCCAACTATAAGACGGGAATAATAATAGTACCTCCTTGGGTTGTGAAAATTAAATGAAACCAACAATTCATAGAATGCCCTGCACACTGAGGTTCTCAATAATTAGCAGTGGTTCTTTTCATTGTTGTTGTTGTTAAATGCCATTGAGTCGCTTCTGACTCATAGCGATGCTATGTACCACAGAGTGAAACACTGTCGGGTCCTGCACGATCCTTACAATCTTTGTTATGCTTGAGCCCATTGTTGCAGCCACTGTGTTAATCCATCTCGTTGAGGGTCTTCTGCTTTTCCGCTGACCCTATACTTTACCAAGCATGATGTCCTTCTCCAGGAACTGATCCCTCCTGACAACGTGTCCAAAGTATGTAAGACGCAGTCTTTCCATCCTTGCTTCTAAGGAGCATTCTGGTTGTACTTGTTCCAAGACAGATTTGTTCCTTCTTTCGGCAGTCTGTGGTATATTCGGTATTCTTCTCCAACACAATTCAAAGGCATCTGTTCTTCTTCGGTCTTCCTTATTCATTGTCCAGCTTTCACGTGCATATAATGTGATTGAAGATACCATGGATTGGGTCAGGTGCATCTTAGTCTTCAAGGCCACATCTTTGCTTTTCAACACTTTAAAGAGGTCCTTTGCAGCAGATCTGCCCAATGCAATGCGTCTTTTGATTTCTTGACTGCTGCTTCCATGGGTGTCTTTTTATTGAGAGGACACTTATTCCGGTTGTGGACACCCGTGCTCTTGGTTTTGTAACAGTTGTACTCTAGAGTTTGATCCACTGTATGCTTCTTTGGAGGAACGAGTAAGAAGTGAAATTCAGGTCAGTCTATCTTGTGACTAATTTGATATTGCGGATAAATAAAAAAAACAGAAAACCAAACCCAGTGCCATCGAGTCAATTCCGACTCATAGTAACCCTATAGGACAGAGTAGAACTGCCCCATAGAGTTTCCAAGGAGAGCCTGGCAGATTTGAAGTGCTGACCCTTTGGTTAGCAGCGTAGCATAAATAGTAGCGTGGAAAAGGGGGTTGAAGTTCTTGCCTAAATTTTTTTGCTTTATTTTGTTTTGGAGGGCGAGACATGACGTGTGCTGAAAAGAAAGTTGAGAAATTCTCTTCGTATATCACGTACAGAAAAGAAATGTCCCTGGCCACACAAGACGCAGCCTATAACACTACCTGAATTTATAACTGGAGGAAATGTGATAGGACTCTTTGCCTTTCTACCTGCCTGAAAAATACCTCCCTAGTGGAAAAACTGACAGAATGATAAAGCCTTCTAATTAACGTAATGATTTTCTCTGTTGATCAGGCCTTATCTATGTGTTTTTAAACAACTAACTAGTTGGAAAAACATCTCAGGTTTCCCCTTGCTAATCTGTTTGCTGTGCTGGGCAGCAGCCTATTTTTGGAAAAGTACAAGTTAAATTTTGGAGTTAATCAGATCTGAATTTGAATTCTGACACCTCCACTTACTAGCTGTATTAGTTGCATCTTAATTAATGTCGTCTTATTCATTGCTCTGTACCTGCTCACGTATTCTTCTCATTCTGAACATTTCTTAAGTACTCTCTGTACACCAGGCCCTAGACTAGACTTTAGGGGGATAAAGAAATCATAATGCCTGCCCAGGACAACTTGCCCTAGTAGAGTAGCCTAGAAACTTTCCTGAAACAGAACCACTCACCTCATCAGTAAAACATTTTTGAGCACAAACCCCTGATACGTGGATATTTTTATGTATTACATACATGACTTCTACAGGATTATATTGTGTACATAATAAGAATATTGATGATGCAAAGGCATTCGACTGTGTGGATCATAACAAACTATGGATAACACTGTGAAGAATGGGAATTCCAGAACACTTAATTGTGCTCATGAGGAACCTTTACATAGATCAAGAAGCAGTTGTTCGGACAGAACGAGGGGATACTGATTGGTTTAAAGTCAGGAAAGGTGTGCATCAGGGTTGTATTCTTTCACCATACCTATTTAATCTGTATGCTGAGCAAATAATACGAGAAGCTGGGCTATATGAAGAACGGGGCATCAGGTTTGGAGGAAGACTCATTAACAACCTGCGTTATACAGATGACACAACCTTACTTGCTGAAAGTGAAGAGGACCTGAAGCACTTACTAATGAAGATCAAAGATCACAGCCTTCAGTATGGATTACACCTCAACATAAAGAAAACAAAAATCCTCACAACTGGACCAATGAGCAGCATCATGATAAACGGAGAAAAGATTGAAGTTGTCAAGGATTTCATTTTACTTGGGTCCACAATCAATAGCCATGGAAGCAGCAGTCTAGAAATCAAATGATGCATTGCATTGGGTAAATCTGCTGCAAAGGACCTCTTCAAAGTGTTGAAGAGCAAAGATGTCACCCTGAAGACTAAGGTGCACCTGACCCAAGCCATGGTATTTTCAATCACATCATGTGTGTGTGAAAGCTGGACAATGAATAAGGAAGACCGAAGAGGAGTTGACGCTTTTGAATTGTGGTGTTGGCGAAGAATATTGAATATACCATGGAGTGCCAAAAGAACAAACAAATCTGTCTTGGAAGAAGTGCGGCCAGAATGCTCCTTAGAGGCAAGGATGGCGAAACTGCGTCTTGCATACTTTGGACATGTTGTCAGGAGGAATCAGTCTCTGGAGAAGGACATCATGCTTGGCAGAGTACAGGGTCAGCAGAAAAGAGGAAGACTCTTAACGAGGTGGATTGACACAGTGGCTGCAACAATGAGCTCAAGCATAACAACGATTGTAAGGATGGCACAGGACCGGGCAGTGTTTCGTTCTGTTGTGGGTAGGGTCGCTATGAGTCGGAACCCACTCAACGGCGCCTAACAACAACAACACACTGCTTGGATGCACACACCCGGCTTTAGAGACCACTGATATAGTTTAAATTTTCTCAACTTCATTTTCCTCGTCATTAAAATTGTGATGATAAAACCCTCCTCACAGTATTGTTGCTCACTCATTCACTTAACAAATTTCCCCAGGCACTCTCGAGGGGCTAGAGATAGAGTGCTAAATGGCAATTTTATTTTTAATGTCTAAGGGGAGACTTTTTACAGGGGAGTAGTATTCATATTTACTATTGTGGGTGGGAAACCCTGGTGGCATAGTGGTTAAGTGCCACAGCTGCTAACCAAAAGGTCACCAGTTTGAATCCACCAGGCACTCCTTAGAAACTCTATGGGGCAGTTCTACTCTGTCCTATAGGGTCACTGTGGGTCAGAATCGACTCCATGGCAGTGGGTTTTTTTTTTTTTTTTTTTATTGCGGGGTGGCATACTATTTATAGTTACTTATGTTTTAATTGATATTCAATGTAGTAAAACTCTTAAGTTTTAAAACCTAATTTGTCTTAAGTCTTTAAGCTCAACTTAAAAATATTGACAATTATTAATCTAGTCATATATTGTATTAAAAAATAAGATCCATCTTTTTTTTTAATTAATTTTTATTGTGCTTGAAGCGAAAGTTTACAAATCAGGTCAGTCTCTCATACAGAAATTTGCATACACCTTGCTATACACTCCTAATTGCTCTCCCTCTAATGAGATAGCACAGCTCTTCCCTCCACTCTCTCTCCTCGTGTCCATTCGGGTAGCTTCTGGACACCTCTGTCCTCTCATCTCCCCTCCAGATAGGAGATGCCAACGTAGCCTCATGTGTCTACTTGAAGATCCATCATTTTTATTTGTTCTGTGGTTAATGATCACCAAATACTTATATTTAAAAGATTAAATCCTGAAATATTTGCACTATTATGCAAGTAATTTATCAAATGTCGTTAAATGTTTAAAATAATTACAAATTTAATACATCTGTCTTATTGATAATTATTGCTCACATGGATGTTGTGATTCTTCAAATGAAGTGAAACCCCCATGAAGAAATGTATTAGTACTTTTTAAAAAAAGTTTTCACGCCATAATGCCTGGCACAAGCACTCCAAGTTGCTCAGTAAATATGTTTTGATGCTTGGGATTTGCTATTTTGATACTATCATTTTTATGCCTTGGTTTTTGATTGATGATCCTAATCTTCCATACCCTTCAGCTCAATTCCCAGCGTACCAACTACAAGCAGCTGAGCATGCACTGTAGGTACTATGGAAATGGGAAAGGATAAATGGCACTCCCACGACAGCTGAAATCAGAGACATCCCTTGGAGGCATTATTGTGTAGTTGTTTTGTTGCTGATAGTAGATGTTTAGTAGTGGTTGCCTACAGCTGGAAGTTTTATAGTTTGTTGTGTAGGACACCAATACATCTAATTGGGATAACTTAATTTATACCCAGTACACAAGTGTGTTGGGAATGGCACCCATATATAGCACTCATGACCATGTGAATCTAATATAAAGGAAATTTTCCTAAGCACTGTAACACTACCTACCAACCCAATAATTGTAAAATTCTATTTAGAAAATGAACTGGATTCTCTTCAACTTTCCAGATTAAAATCACCAATATCAATCAAACATTTCAAAATAAATGCATGATTCTAGAAAACTTCTGGTTTTAAGATGGCAGAGAAAAGACATTTCTACCCCGTTCTCATCTCAAAAAACACGAGAACATAAAACAAATATAAACTCGGTCTTTGATGAAACTAGAAGACATGTGAGGCCTTGAACCACAATACAGTAAAGTAGAAAGTGGATAGAGGAATGGTGGGTGACTTGGCAAGTTGGCAGAGTCACAGAAGTACCCATCTTTTTATTGTTGGTGTTGTTAAGTGCCGTCGAGTTGCATCTGACTCATAGCGACCCTATGTACCACAGAATGAAACACTGTCGGGTCCTGCACCATCCTTACAATCCTTGTTACGCTTGAGCCCATTGTTGCAGCCACTGTGTCAATCCATCTCGTTGAGGGTCTTCCACTTTTCTGCTGACCCTGTACTTTTACAAGTATGGCATCCTTCACCAGGGACTGATCCCTCCTGACAACGTGTCCAAAGTATGTAAGACACAGTCTCTCCATCCTTGCTTCTAAGGAGCGTTCTGGTTGTACTTCTTCCAAGACGGATTTGTTCCTTCTCTTGGCAGGCCATGGTATAGTCGATCTTCTTCACCAACACCACAATTCAAAGGCACCATTCTTCTTTGGTCTTCCTTAGTCACTGTCAAGCTTTCACATGCGTATGGTGTGATTGAAACACCATGGCTTGGGCCAGGGGCATCTTAGTCTTCAAGGTGACATCTTCGCTTTTTAACACTTTTAAGTGGTCTTTTGCAGCGAATTCCTTCTTAAAAAAAACTACAGTCCTGAAAATACCACCGCTAGAAAAAAAAAAAATTTTTTTTTTTTTAGATACAGGCAAGAGAGTCTCCTGCTATGGGTCCGGTGCTTAACAGGATCTCATATCACAAACACACATTTATTTTAAAAACATAGGTGTCTCTGTCACTCTGGATCTTACGCTCAGCATTGACGCAGCACGACCTATCATCCTAAACATCCCCTGTCGTGATGAACACTCTTCAGGCCCTGGGGTGATGATTCATCACAGCTCATGCCCGGCATCTGTGACACAAAATGGATTGTGCTGCTGCCAGTGTTGGAGACAGACTGCTTTGGGTTTGAGTGGCAGAGGGGCTCAGGTAAGAGAAAAGACAAATTAACTTGTCAAATCCTTCCTCTCAGATAGTACGGATGCAATAGATCCTTGCATAATGAAGTATTGTTTCCTAGCAGGGCCAAGCTTCCATTTTCTTGCTTCTCTTTATGTTTCATTTGTGGGTCACCCTTATTAGTGTGGTATTTGCAGAAGTTGCACATAGTAACTGAGGAATATTGTGCAATATAACACAATTTGTTTTACTCTTAAATGTGTACATACGTAGGTAACGCGTAAAGCATGATACAGATCCTTTACGTTAGTCACTAGGTGGACATTGAATGCTTAGAATTGAGAATAGCTTTATTTTAATAAAAATATAATAAAATTTAATTGAAATTTGTGAAAAATTAAATAAAAATTTCAGTTTTATTTAAATTATTTCAATTTAAAATATCGATAGTCATTAATTATAACTTGTACTTTGTCTTTTAATTTTAATAAATACTTTTTAGTTTTGAGAAGAAACATTTTTTTTAACATGAAAGCAATTACAGTTTTTCAATAAACCAGGACCATATCCGTTGCCGTCGAGTCGATTCCGACTCATAGCGACCCTGTAGGACAGAGTAGAACTGCCCCATAGGGTTTCCAAGGCTGTAATCTTTACGGAAGTAGACTGTCACATCTTTCTCCCACAAATTTTTCAATACTTGACATTTAATCTATATTTTTGATGAAAACATTTAAATTGTATGTATTTTTAATAAAATTACATTTTATTTTTAACCTTTATATTGAGGGTTGACAAACCTTTTCCGTAAAGGGCTAGATAGCAAATATTTCGGGGTTAGTAGTGCATGTGATCTCTACTGCAAATTCAATGCTGCTGTTGCAGTGCAAAAGCTGCCAAAGACAATAAGAAAATAAGTGAATGCGTCCGTGTGCCAATAAATCTTTACTTACAAAAACAGGCGGCTGGCTGAATTTGGCCAGGGGGCTGTACATAGTTTGCCAGTCCTTCCTTAGATGAATACCATCAATAGAACACATATTTAGTGACAAAAAATTCTGCACTCCAACAACATAATTAGTGATTTTGCTGAGATAAAAGCAAGAAAAATAAGTTTTACGGAAGAAAGATAGAATAACTTATCATGTCTTTATAATTCATCCGAACATTGCTACACATAACAGAACATCTGGAGAAGCAAATAATCTTCATGACCTTGGATTAGGCAATGGTTTCTTAGATATGACCAAAAGCCCAAGTAACAACAATAACAAAAAAGATAAACTGGACTTGATCAAAATTTAAAACAAAGATTGTGCTTTTAAGGACAAATCAACCCACAAGAAACAAGACACAGAATGGGAGAAAATATTTGTACAGCGTAGCTCTAAAAAGGGACTTGTATCTGGAGTATATGGAGTCCCTGGTGGTGCAAACAGTTAACGTGCTTGCTGCGAACCATAAGGTTGGTGGTGCAAGTCCACCCAGGCATGGCAATCTGCTTCTGAAAACTCAGCCCTTGAAAACCCTGTGGAGTACAGTTCTACTCTGTCAGAGTTGACTTCACGGCAACTGGTAACTAGAATGTAAGAAGAACTCTTTTATAACAGACCTTTGTAATAACTGATGATACTGCTGCCTGTATGTTAACTCGGACTGTTCATAGCATTGATGTTGAGGGAGGTGCTTTGGAATTCATGTGGAAGGCAAGGAGATTAGGAGAGCAAGGATTAGAACCTGGGCCCCTGTATTCTCCCTCTGTGTCCTCTCACTGCCCAGCCCTTCCCTCCAATGCAGACCTAGAATGACCACTGCCCTTATTGTCATATAAACCACTAGTGATAAGCATTGTGCTGAGGGCTTCACAGGCATTATTTTATTTAATCTTCATGATAACCCTATTGTTATTTCCCATTCCGTACATAATAAACTGGGACACAGAGAGGTTAAGACTTTAACCCAAGGTCAATCAGCTAGTGAACAACTGTTTAGGATTGATACTCAAGGGCGCCTTGTTCTTAATGCAGATGTTTGCATTTCTGAGGATTAATGTCAATTCTGATGATCCTATGTCCATCTGAATGGGGTTCTCAAATGGGCTTATGATTGGAAAGGACAGGCACTTTGACCCTTTATTCCCAGAGTGGGTCCCAATAGCAGATAAGCAGGCAATCATAACATCTCCTGGCTAGGTGCTTGGAATGTAGAAGTCTCCAGCCTTTTCTGAGTGATGTAATTTCAGGCTGGCTTGGGCTTTGAACATGTCACTGCAACTAACCCTCTGCCTTCACACTCCTTTAGAATTCTATTCCTGCGGCCCCAGTTGAACCACCCAGAGTCTTTTGTGTCCAGTTTAAGTTTGGACAGAAGAATCTGAAATACTTAGCACCTTCAAGACAAGCTTGCCATGAAAACACAAATACTGGGACCCAGAGATACTGAAAAAAAAAGAAGCAGAGCTTCCTTTGTTGTTAGAGATGCTTGCAAAAGCAAAGCATCCCCATCTCTGTTGAGGACAAAAAGAGAGAAAATGTGCTCAAAGGGTAACCAAAGAGATACAATGACATGTCATAGGATTTAGAGCACCTGGGCTTGGGAATTACCTGAAAGGCAAAGGTTTGCTTAAAAGTAGGGTTAATTGCAGGCCGGGGGGGCGGGGGGGTGGCGGCGGGGAAATCATAGAACTTTTGAGCTGAAAAATTCCTTCAAAGTTCTCCAGTCTAATACTTATTATGACAAAAGAAAGGAGGCCTAGAGAGGTTAAATGAAGGTCACATGGCTGAAGAGTGGTGGAGTCAGAGGCAGGAGCTGGGTACTTGGTTTTCATCCTCTGCTAGTTCCTCAGCCCCACATGGCTAAGGTTTGTGGAATTCCGTAAGCTGGCGGAAAGGTGTCAGCAGGTTGGGAGGAAAATATGAAGCCTCTTCCAAACCTGTTGCTATCAAGTCGATTCCGACTCATACTGACCCTACAGGACAGCGTAGAACTGCCCCATAGGCTTCCCAAGGAGCAGCTGGTGGATTCAAACTGCTCACCTTTAGGTTAGCGGTGGCACTCTTAACCACTGTGGCGCCAGGGGCCAGTAAATAGAGCAGCATAGCTATGGAAGAAGAAGGGTTGTGTCAAAGGAAAGGGAGAGAAGGTTGAAAAGCAGGTGATTTGAAAGCCCTCCCAGGGTTTGGGATAGTAGAGCCTATAAGTAATAGGGAATCTGGGGAAGTTCATGCTTGAGGAAGAGGCAAGGTAAAAACAGGGATTCAGGGATATTAGGCTGGTGGTGTTGGGCAGGCTGCATCTGAGGAGGGATACTTTTGAGACGGAGTCCCTGGATGGTGCAAATGGTTAACACACTTGGGTGCTAACTAAAAGGTTGGAGGTTTGAGTCTACCGAGAGGTGCCTTGGAAGAAAGCCCTGGCGATCTACTTCCAAAAAGAAATCGTTGAAAACCCTATGGAGCACAGTTCTACTCTGATGCACATGGAGACACCGAGTTGGATCCGACTGGAGGACAACTATTTTTGAGACAGTGAGGCCAGTGAGGACACTATTGCAGTGGGGAGGCATGTGCTAGAACTCCTGGGTTCCAATTTCCGCTTTTTCTTCATTTTACTTCCTAATGCTGCATGCATGAGTGTGTGAGAGAGAGAGTGTGTGTGTGAGCAAGCAGCCTGATGCTCAGACAGAATTCAGACTTGCCAGGACATGCCTGATGAACAGGTTGGCTGCCTTCCAAAAGCATGCCCTCTAAACTACCTTCAGTAGTTTACAGTCTGTTTCCATCCTCCCTTGCCCACCTGCATGCTTCCAGCTGAAGTGATTCCGATCCACCCCAGGCACTAATACATACAAAGAGGCCTTATTGATGGTACATTGTGAACAAAGCAAGAAGTGGCACCACCTGCTCAAACTCCCCTCCTTAGCCCATGTAGACACATGGAGCAGATTCTGTGCTAATGGCTCCTCCTAGACCAAGGCTCCGCTACGTAATTCTTGTCTCCCCTGTCTCAGAAGAGCTGGTGGAGGTTCAGGATCTTGGCATCCTCAGAACTGACTGGGTGTAGCTCCACCAGCTGCAGACTGTGGCCAGGGCCTGGCCATGGATAACGCTGCCCCCAGCTCCGCTCTGCAGAAGCAGGCCTGCTCCTGACTGAATGCTTTCCCTCAAATAGGTTCTCTATCTCATTGACTTATCTCCTCCAGATAGCCTAATGCCTGTCGGAGGAGGGGGAGGGGCAGGGACTAATTACTACAGATTAGTTAAGTAAGCACAAGTAAGCCTGTGTTTACCTTGCTGGTAAGCACTAGCAAAACCGTGCTTACCTTGCTTACTGGTTAATTCGCCCCTGTCAGGGATTGTAAATTTGAAAAGAGGTTTTGATTCTGTAGCAAGGTGCTGTGGGATTGGGAGAGAGACAGATGCCAGCCATACCTACAAGCAGAATCTTTGAAGTGGTGAAAAAATGTGAAATTGTTTACGATAGATGATCTGGCAAGCGAGGTAAGCACTCTGCTTACCTTGTCCCTTGGATAATCCACTGCTGGGAGGTCTATTTATTAATGGCATAACTGTTTCTAGCTTTCTCAGTACCTTTTTTGAGCAACGTAAATAAGCACAACTCATGAGACATGTTTATAAAGAACCTTAATTTTTCTTTCCTTGTCCCTTTAAATTCAGGTGGTATGCCTCCTGCACCCTGTCCCTCCTCACCATTGCTGGGGATCTCTTACCTGCAGTTCCTACTATTCAGGTGACACACTTTCTTCTGTCCCATCACTTACTCTTTCCTCCATCTCTAGGAATGTGGCCCCATATCCAGCTTCTCTTGACTGATGTCTCTTTGACCATCTAAGCTGCCCCTCTTGGATAGAATCTCTGACCACCCCAGACCAGCTTTGTGTCTCTCACTCATGGCCCACCCCTTGGACCCAACAACTCCATCAGTGTAGTTACTTCCCAAGAATAACCCTCTTCTGTGCTGTGCCTCTGGCCATTTTGATTTCTCAGGCTTGAAATCTCTGATTGAGGTGGGATGGGGTAGGCCTCATAGCTCAGCTCTCTCCAAAGAAATTCTCACCTAAAATCTTCCCCTCGAATCTTTTATACCTTAAATATTCTTGGCCACTGACTTTTCAATCCTGGTTTAGCACTTCATTTTGGAATTTGGTAAATATTGTGTTTTGGTGGAAATTACTTTTTAACATCTGGTTACGTTTGATTTACAACACATTTTGATGCCAAACAGTCCCGTTTTCTGAATCCTGAACACTAAATGACTTTTACTTCTATTTTTAAAGCATAAGATAATGTCTGTAATTTGGATTTCTCTCCCAGCCCAGGCCCTCAGGGATCCAAGTCTGAGTTCTAGTGAGAGAGATGGCTCTACATAAAAATAGAGCTATGTTCCAACCAAACTCTGTAAGGACTTGGGGCTTTCCTGTATGGTATTCTAACCCCAGAGTTCCTTCCTGCTTTAAACATCTTTAGGATTGGTGCAAGATAGTGGAACAGTGATAAGGAAAGACTTCTTTAAGATCAGACTGAAACTTTCCTGGGGACTCCCTGCAGGAGGAGGCAAAAGCCAAAGGAATTCAGAAACTCCCATGTTATATTACCTTGAGCAAGTCTCTGTACCTCTCTGAGCCTCAGTTTCCACATCTGTAGAATGAGAATAACAATCCCTATGTTCCCCAAAAGAACATGATGCTTGGTAAAGTAGAGGGTCAGTGAAAAGGAAGGAAACCTTCGGTGAGATGGACTGACACAGTAGCCACAATAATGGACTCAAACCAACAATCACGAAGATG
The DNA here is from genome assembly GCF_024166365.1 of Elephas maximus indicus. Taxonomy (NCBI): domain Eukaryota; kingdom Metazoa; phylum Chordata; class Mammalia; order Proboscidea; family Elephantidae; genus Elephas; species Elephas maximus. The sequence goes on along the minus strand of NC_064837.1, from coordinate 36,022,457 downwards.
GCACAGGACAGCTCTGTTATACATAAGGTCTTCGTGAGTTGGAGCCAGCTCAGTGGCAACTGACAACGACAATGCTCCCCACAGATTAGCTCCTGTCATGTGCTTTCTAAATTGAAAAGTGGGTCACAAATGGCAGGAATAGGTACTTGTAGTTTAAAAAATTTTTAGACACTATTTATTATCCCATCTCAGACAGTAAGAACCTTAAAGTCAGGGACCATGTAGTGTTGTTTTTCTTCTATACCAGTTCTAGCACATGTGATAGGACAAAATGGTGGTGCTGCTGGCATGTGACTGTTTGGAGTGTTGGTAGGTGTGGCTTTTCTCTGCAGAGCTGCATGTTTATTTCATATGTGCCCTTCATCGTATAGAATCTGGAGAAAGTAAGTGGGGGAACCAATATACCCAAACCTCACCACATCCCAGGAAACCCCAGCCAAAGTTCCTGTAATAATTTATGTGGTTACTTAGTTTCATTTTCCAAGATATTTTTGAAATCTTGAACTCAATTCCCTTTGGTTCTGCTTTTGCTGTGACTCAAATTCTTATTCGTGAAAGAGTTTTCTGACATTCCCCCTTATTCTTTCAGTAATGTCTTTTTCGTTTCCACTTGCCTCTGGGTTTTCAGTTTGCCCTGTGAACTGTATTCACTTGCTCTGACAGGGGTGTGGAGGAAGCGTAGGCCAGGAAACCCCAGCAGCCTCCAGCTAATGCATAGGAGCCTTTGGATTGGTGATTACTACAATTGTCCCTTGGTGGAACAGTGAACCATTAGCTGGGTCCTCACCCCTCTATTAGTATTACCCTGTAATTTAATCACAATTAGACTCCTAGAAACATAGACATAGGAAACAAGCGGGCAAAGAAGGCAGATGGCAGAAAGCAACAGCAGTTGGGGGTTTTAATTAAAGGCACTGTTTTTATAAGGTACAGGGCCAAGGAAGAGTGCAGTTAGAGGTTGGAAACAAAGTAACTGGGCAAGTCATTAAAAAACTTATGAGTTTTCTGGCAGTGAGGCGGGGGTGTATGGGACACCTATCTCATGGGCTGGGCTGGGCTGGGCTGGGCTGGGCTTATGTGATAGCTTTAGAGGCTGAAAGAGGTCTTGAGAGGTGACCCCCACCTCCCCTCACCTTTTCTCCTTGAAATCTGTGGGGAGAAAGGTCTCAGAGTGGTTCTCCTCACTTTGTCTCACCTGGCTCCCTCCCATAGGGCCCAAAGGAAGCCCTTGAGTGTATGCTGGAATCAACACCCTTTGTGTGGGCCCACCCTCCTCACTCTGAGGGACTCAGAAGACCCAAGGCTGGAGAAGACAACTGCCGTTTGCAGTGTATGCTACGTCAATATATGGATGTGGATAGCGTATAGAACTAGGACTGGGAGTAGAAGAAATTGTGAGGTAGGGAATATTTGAGGAGCCTAATTTTTTTTAAGGGTGTCCTTAGGCTCTTCCACAGGACTGTTTTCCTACTCAAGCTTCAGAAATCTGGGACAAAATGTAGAAGGGAAGAATCCCAACCTTTGAACCTCCAAATGACAAAGAACGATTACATCACTTCCTACAAGGAAATGATCTATGAAGAAAACAGCCAAGTGAAAAAGAGCAGTCCAATTGCTCTTCATTTTTTAATAACAACAGCAACCTTTGGCCATAGTCAAGTTGTTAATGGTAGAGTTGGCTGAGGGCACTTTGGAGGTAGTCGGGGTGGAGGGGTGGTTGAAACAGGTCAGGATGGACAAGAAGCTGGGAGCTGTAAGCAAAATCGTAGGATACTTTGGAGGCTTCTCACTTCCTTTACCTCTCACTACTTGTCCTCTTACCAATTCAAGATCCAGTCTTCCTACCAATCCACTGAAGTATTTAATAATGGAACACCCTCAAGGGTATTAGCATGGTGATAGAAAGTTCTGGAAGACCAAAGCTCCTTCACCCCAAGTCGGAAGGTAAGACTCAGATGCATAAGAGAGACACCTTCTCCCTCCTTCTGACTCTCTTGGCATCAAATTCTCCATTTCTCATGGTAATGGTGCGTTCCCAAGCTGGTGACTTTCCAGAACAGTTCCAGTTTTAAATACTTTATCCTGTTGTCCTTATAAGTACTTGTGAGGCCGCATGCCCTGATTTTGTTATGGAAAAAAACTGTATTATCCTAGCTCAGAGCATTTCCTGCCCAGCTGAGTCTACATAAATCTTGCCCTTCTCGGGCACCTAGGCGAAGTAGCATTTGGAAGATTTGCTGGAATTCCAACTAAGGAAAAGTTACCTTACAGGTTGGTGTAGGAGCAAAGGTGGGTGATCTCTCCATTTTGGGGAGATGGCTTGATTCTGAGGCTCCCAAAATTTATGCACCTCATCATGGACTGACACTCAAACTTGTTTCTACCTGTAAGCCTCAGAGGTGGATATGAAGCTTGATAGAAAAGCTTCCAGCTTTTCAGAATTCTCTCTCCCACCAGCTTTCTGATAAAAACCCCTTTACTGGGGACAGGGCTTTTTATTCCACGATGAGAGATGAGAGTTAACTGACTGCTTCCTCCTGAGACTGTTTTTCACACCAACAGTCTCGATTCACTGTTGGGTCATGAAACCAATTGAGTGGGTCCTTTGGCAAAACTTTGAAACAATTTTAATGAAAGAGTAAAATAGAAGAGAGAAGGGAAGAGAACAGAACATTTTGAAATGCATCACACTTGGTTTGGATAAGTATGGTTTCACGAAACTTTGATTTCTGTTTTGTCTATACGTACGTGTGTCTGGGTCACTATGTAAATGTGTTTTGTCCTGTGGGCCACAGCCAAAAAAGTTTGACATTCCTCTCCTAGGCAAAAAAACTTGACATCACAGTCAAAAAAGTTTGACATCACCCAGTTACATGTATTCACAGGGAGACTGAAACTGCTAGCTCTCCCCTGAGAGCTGGTTGGGTGTAAAAAAAACCCAGTGCCTTCGAGTCAATTCCGACGCATAGCAACCCTGTATAGGGAAGGAGAAAAGAGTGGCAGGACGCTAAGCACTGTGGGGGGAGCCTCACCAAGAGGGTGAGACAAAGTGCAGAAAGGAGTGAGCAAATGCTCATTTCTAGCCGCCTCCACTTTTGCAGCCACCATGCATCAAGTGCCAGCCACCCTGCCAAGTGCCTTCAGTGACATACCTTTCAAGTGTCACCACACCCTGCAAGGAAGATGAGAAGTATTATTACTGTCCCTGTTTTATAGATAAGGAAACTGAGGCTCAAAAGCTTGAATAACTTGCCTAAGGTCACATTAAGATCTCTAGGTGGTTCAGAGTGCGCTCTTAACTTCTAACCTAAAGGTCGACGGTTCGAACCCACCCCATGGCTCCATGGAAGAAAGTTCTGGCGATCTGCTTCCGTGAGGCTTGTTGTTGTTCTGGTGTGCTGTCCAATCGATGTTGGCTCATATCGACCCTGTATGACAGAGTGGAACTGCCCCGTAGGGTTTCTCAGGCTATAATCTTTGCAGGAGCAGGTTGCCGGGTTTTTTCTCCCAAGGAGCCATTGGCGGGTTTGAACTGCAGCCTGTTCAGTTAGCAAAGTGCTGGTGAAGCACCACCAGGGCTCCTTTCCATAAAGATTACAGCCAAGAAAACTCTATGGAGCAGTTCTACCCTTTAACACATAGGATCTTTAGGAATAGGAATCAACTTGATGGCAATGGGTTTTGTTTTTCGTTTTTGGTTTGAGGTCACGTAACTTGTACATTGCGCACAACACTTGATCTCAAACTCAGGTGTCCCCAGTTTTCCAGCCAATGTTCCCAACCAATCACAGTATGCTATTACCCTTTAGCCTGGAACAGGGTATGGCATTGACACAGTGTCAGCGCTTAGGTCTGCCGGCCACAGGCCCACCCGTGGGCTTAGGGCAGGCAAGGCCAGGCACAGCACAGGGAAAGAGCCCAGGTTTCGCAGCTCTGGGACCGAGGGCTGGTGGCTGCGAGGGTGGCAGCCCTTCCTCAGCCCAGCTCCCGCTTGCTGCCTGCTTTGCCTTCGCAGAATCGCTGCTAATTATAACCAAACACAATGAGCAATCACAGCCCGCTGGCAGTTTAGCTCTCGTTAGAGGTCTGTCAGGCTTTTCATTAGAACTTGCACACAGCCTGAAGGAGCTCTCGCTCCCTCTTTTCCTTCCTGCTCACTCTCCTCTGTTTAGGTCCTCTCGGTTTCATTGGTGCTTATTCCTACTGCATACGAGGTTCTGTGCTCAGTGCTGCAGGGGTGATCAGAGGCAGGACTTGGTTCTTGCCTTCAGTGAGTTCACAGTCTTCCCAGCAGCCTCTTGGTTAGAATCAAAAGAGGCAGATCCACTTGAGTGCAGTGGTGAGGAGAGAGGTTTTGGACAGCTTTGTGTCCTTGGCTTCTTCTCTGAGGCTTTTTCTTGGGCGTTGTGAAATTTATTTTCTGCCTTTCAATAATGTGAGGCACAAAAGTGCTTGCTCTGTATAAATGATCTCCGGTGGTGCTTGTTTCTACCGGATGTCCCAGGGAACGAAACTATTTCAAAACCTTGGGAGATGTAAACCTGGGCTAATAAAAGAGATGCATGAAGCTATTGTTGCTGTTAGGTGCCATAAAGTGACCTTCTATATAATAGAACAAACATTGCCCAGTTCTGCTCCATTCTTATAATCCTTGCTATGTTTGAACCCATTGTTGCAGCCAATGTGTCAGTTCATGTCATTGAGGGTCTTCCTCTTTTTCACTGACCCTCTACTTTACCAAACATGATGTCCTTCTCCAGGTACTGGACCCTCCTGATCACATGTACAAAGTCAGTGAGACGAAGTCCTGCCATCCTTGCTTCTAAGGAGCATTCTGTCTGTACTTTTTTCAAGACAGATTTGTTCGTTCTTCTGGCAGTCCATGGTATATTCAATATTCTTTGCCAATAGTATAATTCAAAGGCGTTAATTCTTCTCTGATCTTCCTTATTCATTGTCCAGCTTTTGCATGCATATGAGGTGATTGAAAATACCATGGCTTGGGTGAGGCGCCCCTTAGTCCTCAAAATTACATCTTTGCTTTTTAACACTTTAAAGAGGTCTTTTGCAGCAGATTTGCCCAATGCAGTAGTATATTGTTTGATTTCTTAACTGCTACTTCCATATTTTTTTTTTTACTTCCATAGGCATTGACTGTGAATTCAAGTAAGGTTAAATCCTGACAACTTCAATGTATCCTCCATTTATCATGACGTTGCTCATTGATTCAGTTGTGAGAATTTTTGTTTCCTTTATGTTGAGGTGTAATCCATACTGAAGGCTGTAGTCTTTGATCTTCATCAGTAAGTGCTTCAAGTCCTCTTCCCTTTCAGCAAGCAGGGTTGTGTCATCTGCCTAATGAAGTTCTTTAATGAGTTATTACAGGTGTGGAACTCAGAGAAGAGGTTTTTCAAATGCCTATTTGAGGGCTCAGGAATCTGGAAAAGGTGAAGGGGAAAGTCAGCTTCAGACTGTGGAACATCTGCCTCTAGTTCTGGGGACGTGTACACTGTTAACTCTTCCTGGACTGAACTGTGGACAGTTTGACCCTCAGCCAAATTTCAAAATAAATCAAATTTATCTTTTGGCCCCAATCCCTCTCTTGTTTTTCCTGGCATCTAACTTCCTTCAAATGTACCCTGGGGACCATTCTTCCTGCTCCCATATTAGGGCTTCCTTATTTGCTGTCAGCCAATCACTTTAAGGCTTTATTTAGCTGAAAATAAGTAAAAGTATTCCTCCAGGGAACTATCGATGGGACATTAGGGATACCTGGGTCTTATTCACTGAGGAATCCCTAATACCTCTTGTCTTAGTTTACTTTTTGTTGGTTGCTGTCAAATTGATTCCAACTCATGTTGACCCCATGGGTGCAGAGTAGAACTTCTCCATAGGGTTTTCAAGGCTGTGACTTTTCAGAAGCAGATCTCTAGGCCTGTCTTCTGTGGCATCGCTGGGTGAGTTTGAACCTCTAACCTTTCAGCTAATAAAGTTGAGTGCTTAATCATTTGTGCCACCCAGGGACTCCATTAGTTTACTAGTGCTGCCTTAACAGAAATACCACACAGGGGTGGCTTTAATGAATAGAAATTTATTTCCTCCAAGTTCTGGAGGCTGAATGTCCAAAGCAGGGTTTCAACTAAGTCAATTCCTTCTGTGATTTCTCTCCTAGTTTCTGGTGTCTGCCAGGGATCCTTGGCATTCTTTTGCTTGTAGGTGGATCCTCAGAGGGTGTCTGTCTTTCTTGTGTATATGTGTGTCTATTCTGCTCTGTTTATAAGTCAGAAGTGATAACATTTAGGATCCACCCTGGTCTGGTATGACCCTGTTAACATAACAAAAGAATAGCCCTCTTCCAAACAAGATCACATTCACAGGTGCGGAGCCAGGACTTCAATACATATTTTTGGGAGACTCAATTCAGTTCATAACACCTTCCTAGAAGAATGTATGCCCAGAGCAGTAGGGCGTAATACCTATTTGAGGAATGAATGAATGAAGAGCCGGGAAGGACATGAGAGGGCAACTGATCCCATTTACTGGTGAAGAATCTATAGCCCAGAGGTAGGGTAACCAACTGTCACGGTTGACTGAAGGGGTTTCTAGGATCTGAGACTTAGTTTTAAAACCAGGAGAGTCTCAGACAAACCAGGACAAGTTGGTCACCCTGTTAGGGGTTGTGGTGAGTAAACCACTGTGGTTTGAGAGGGCAGGGAAGAGGAGTTGGTGGGATATTGCTCATCAGAGAGATGGGAAGCACTGGCAGAGGAGAAGCTAAGGTCTGTGGGAAGGCAATTCTGAAAAGAAAAAATAGACATGGCCAATAAATACATGGGGAAAGAAGTGCAAACTCATTGGTAACATTAAAATACAAACTAAAGCAGCTTTCGCGTAGTTGTCAAAGATTTAAAAAAGATACGAGCACCCTGGGAAACCAGCACTCTCCCTGACTGCTGGTAGAAATATAAACTATCTCAATCTTTCTGGAGGGAAATTTGGTACCGGGTATCAAATGTCTCTAAGATATCCATGTCCTTTGACCAAATAATTCCATGTCTTAGAATTTGGCCACAAGGAAATAATTAGCAACATTTTCAAAATTTTAGGTACAACAAGGATGTTTGTTCATGACAGTTTTGTAATGTTTAAATTGCAGACCACCTAAAATTTCCTCTCAGGAAATTTGAAAAAAACCTAATGAAAAATGAAACAAATTCTTCTCAACCCTCTTTTTGTACTGCCCTCGACTTCTAGTTTATGTCCAAAGGCCTGTATTTTAGGCTCAAATAATTCTCTCCCAAAGAGGTGAGTGAGGCTCTGGTTGATACCTTGACTGAAGCTCATATCTTAGTTATCTAGTGGAGCTGTTAACAGAAATACCACAAATGGATGGCTTTAACAAGCAGAAGTTTATTTTCTCACAGTCTAGTAGGCTAGAAGCCTAAATTCAGGGCCCTGCTCCGGTGTAAGGCTTTCTCTCTCCACTGGTTCTGGAGGAAGGTCCTCGTCACCAATCTTCCCTTGGTCTAGGAGTTTCTCTACTTAGGGACCCCAGGTCCAAAGGATGGGCTCTGCTCCTGGCACTACTTTCTTCGTGGTATAAGGTCCCCATATCTCTCTCCTGGAGCCTGAGTCTCTCTGTTATATCTCAAAAGAGGTCGACTCAAAATACAACCTAATCTTGTAGAATGAGTCCTGCCTCATTAACATAACTGCATCTAGTCCTGCCTCATTAACATCATAGAGGTAGGATTTACAACACATAGAAAAATCACATCAGATGACAAAATGGTGGACAATCACTCAATACTGGGAAATCATGGCCTAGCCAAGATGACACACGTTTTGGGGGCGGGGGGAGGACACAATTCAATCCATAACACCTCATGACCCATTAAAAACCCTATTGCTGTTGAGTCAATTCTGACTCATAGTGACCCTATAGGACAGAGTAGAACTGCCCTATAAGGTTTCCAAGGTTGAAATCTTTGCAGAATCAGACTGCCACATCTTTTTCCCACTGAGCAGCTGGTGGGTTCAAATTACCAACATTTTGGTTAGCAGCCAAGGGCTCTTAAAGCCTCATGAGAGACCCCAAATCAGAACAGTTCAGCCAAGCTGCTTCCAAACTCCTAACCCACAGAAACTATGAGGTATTAAATGTTTAGCATTTTAAGCGTTAAGTTTTAGGGTAATAGATAACTAACACAATCATCTTTCTCCCCTTATACCAGCCTATGGGCATAGCAAAAAACCCAATGATGGTCAAATCTAACTTTTGCATATTCTATGTCTATATTCCAGCTGCTGAATGTAGGTGGAGAAAAACACACAACTGTGCAGAAGAGTCTCCCCTTCAATTCATGACCACTAACCTCAGGGAAATATTTGCTGCCCAGCAATTCTACAGTCTCTCCCCCAGTCACTCTCCCTCTCATTGTGATAAACTGTATCACACCTCCTGTCTTCCCAGACCTCCAAACAAGCTCTCCCCCTTCTCACTTTTGGCCAGTGGTATAGAAGAAAACATCCTCATCCTCCTACCACCAAAAATACCAACTTCCTGGCATCCAGGCCCACATACTCTGCCCTCCCTCCTCTTATGATGAATGAACTGTTGATGAGTCTAGCTGAAGCCAGCTCCTCTTGTTGCACACTGGGTCCCTTCCCTTTTTGCTTATTAAAAGGCATTACTCCAGGAATTATCCTCTCTTTTGCCCTCATTGTCAAATTTTCTCTCTCTACTGGATCACCCCTATCAGCATACTCCAAAACCCATTGCCATCTAGTTGATTCGGACTCACAGTGATGCTATAGGACAGAGTAGAACTGCTCCATAGGGTTTCCAAGGAGCAGCTGGTGGATTCGAACTGCCGACCTTTTGGTTTGCAGCCTGAGTTCTTAACCACAACGCCACCAGGGCTCCCATCAGTAAACTAGTGGGATATAATAACTCTTAAAAAAAAAAAAGGCCTCGACTCTACATTCCTCTCCAGTTACCTCATCGTCTGTTATGGATTGACTTGTGTCCCCCCAAAATGTGTGTTAACTTGGCCAGGCCATGATTCCCAGTATTGTGTGATTGTCCACCATTTTATCATCTGCCGTGATTTTCCTATGTGTTGTAAATCCTACTTCTGTGCATGTGAAAGCCGGACAACGAATAAGGACGACTGAAGAAGAATTGATGTCTTTGAATTGTGGCATTGGTGAAGAATATTGAATATACCATGGACTGCCAAAAGAACTAACAAATCTGTCTTAGAAGAAGTACAACCAGAATGCTTCTCAGAAGCAAGGATGGCAAGACTATGTCTCACATACTTTGGACATGTTATCAGGAGGGATCAGTCCCTGGAGAAAGACATCATGCTTGGTAAAGTAGAAGGTCATTGAAAAAGAGGAAGACCCTCAACAAGATGGATTGACAAAGGGGCTGCAACGATTGGCTCAAGCATAGCAACAATTGTGAGGATGGCGCAGGACCGGACAGTATTTAGTTCTGTTGTGCATAGGGTCGCTATGAGTCAGAACATACTTGACAGCACCTAAAAACAACATGATGTTAATGAGGCAGGATTAGAGGCAGTTATGTTAATGAGGCAGGACTCAATCTACAAGATTAGGTTGTGTTTTAAGTCAATGTCTTTTGAAATATAAAAGAAAGAAGCAAGCAGAGAGGCATGGGGCCTCATACCACCAAGAAAGTAGTGCCAGGAGCAGAGTGTGTCTTTTGGACCCAGGGTCCCTGAGTCCAGAAGCTCCTAGGCCAGGGGAAGATTAATGACAAGGACCTTCTTCCAGAGCCAGCAGAGAGAGCAAGTCTTTCCCTAGAGCTAGCACCGTGAATTTGAACTTCTAGCCTCCTAAACAGTGAGAGAATAAATTTCTGTTTGTTTAAGCCATCTGCTTATGGTATTTCTATTATAGCAGCACTAGGTAACTAAGACACACTTCCTTGGGGTGATCTTATTTAGTTCCATGGCCTCAAACACCATCCATGTGCTGCAGACCCCTAATTTATATCTCTAATCCAGAGCCTCTCCCCTGAGCCCAGGATGAATAAAGGTGTCTTAAGTTTTTTTAGTCATCTAGTGCTGCTATAACCGAAATACCACAAGTGGATGGCTTAAACAAAAAGAAGTTTATTGTCTCACAATCCTAGTAGGTTAGAAGTCGGAATTCAGGGCACTGGCTCCAGGGGAAGGCCTTCTCCTCTCTGTCAGCTCTGGAGGAAGGTCCTTGTCATCGGTCTTCCCTTGGTCTGGGAGCATCTCAGCACAGGAACCCCAGGTCCAAAGGATGTGCTCTGCTCCCGGCACTTCTTTCTTGATGGTATAAGGTCCCTCTGGTCTCTCTGCTTGCTTCTCTCTTTTATATCTCAAAGAGATTGGCTTAAAACACTAATTTTGTATATCTCATCAATATAAGTGCCACTAATCCATCTCATTTCATCATAGTGATAGGATTTACAACACATAGGGAAACCACATAAAATGGTGGACAATCACACAATATTGGGACTCATGGCCCAGCTAGGTTAAGGTATTTTGGGGGGACACAATTCAATTCACGACAAAAGGCAAAATTTGTTCTCAGCTTTCTCCCTTTTGGGGCACATTTCTTCCCATCTCTCAGTGGTTTCTTTTTCTTCTTCTGATATCCATCTTATTCATACTCAAGGGTAACTTACAGCTTTACCCAGAGTTTAGCACAGTGCCTTCCCGTAATGGAAAGAGTCATCAAATGCAACTAAATCATTCCTTTCAGGGAACAATATTTACATTTGGCCTAAAGGCAAATTACCCCTCTCTACTAGGGAAATTTCATATACGGGCAGATATGGTTTAACCCTAATCAAGCCTGGAATTGAAATGGGAGGGGGCAGATTTTTGAGAATAATAGAGGTTTTCCCAGAATCCCTCAAGCCATGTTGATTACTGACTCAGATTTCTGTAGAATGTACTCGGGATTTTCTTGATCTCATTTGGCCTTGTGGTCAGCATAAAGGCAGGATGGCTGGGTAGCTCAACAAAGCCCCACTCTGAATTTTAGCAGTTCCTGACTGGCCATGGTAGTCTAGTGGTTAGACTATGGTGGTGATAGGCTGTTTCCCACTTAGTTTTTCACAGAGGCACCGTTCTCTAGTTACTGATTGAACCTTTAACTTTGCCAGCAGTGATGGACATTCTAGTCTGAAAGTCTAGGTTAGATCTTGACATTCGACTGATTCTTTGAAAGTTTCTCATGCCAGAACCTCCACAAATAAGTGTAATTCTTTCTTGTACCCCTCTCTATTTTACAATCATAAGGTGAGACCCAATGAGGTGACAAAACCATAAAAGCCCTGGGGCACGGAATCAGCAAGGGTCCTGTCACTCAAGGTAGTGAGGTGAGTGATGAAGGGGCTGTTTACAGGGTTAAGGGAGCCAGCAAAGAGTGGGGAAGCACCCAGTGACCAGCAACAGGGGCTCATTACCACCTCTAGGCTGAAGGGGCAGGCAGGGAGCAGTGACCAGATCCCAGGAGCGTGAGACGAGAGCCTCAGCCAACCATCAGCTCAACAGGGAGGGAACTTGAAGAATAAGTATCCTCACCTCCTGCTCCTTCCCATTTTTGTCAACGCCTCCCTGTCTTAGTCATCTAGTGCTGCTATAACAGAAATACCACAAGTGGATGGCTTTAACAAAGAAATTTATTCTCTCACAGTCTAGTAGGTTACAAGTCCAAATTAGGGTGTCAACTTCAGGGAACGGCTTTCTCTCTCTGTCGGCTCTGAAGGAAGATTCCCTGTCATCAAACTTCCCCTGATCAAGGAGCTTCTCAGGCGCAGGGGGCGCAGGGACCTCCCGTCCAAAGGACGCGCTGTGCTCCTGGTGCTGCTTTCTTGGTGGTATGAGGTCCCCAACTCTGTTTGCTTCCCTTTCCTTTTATCTCTTGTTAGATAGGTGGTGCAGGCCACACCCCAGGGAAACTCCTTTACATTGGATCAGGGAGGTGACTTTAGTAAGAGTGTTACAATCCCACCCTAATCCTCTTTAACATAAAATAACAATCACAAAATGGAGGACAACCACAGAATCTGGGAATCATGGCCCAGCCTAATTGATACACACATTTTTGGAGGGACGTAATTCAATCCATGACATAGAGTAATCTTAATGTATGTGACACGAAGTCTGTTCCCCAATGACGCTTACGTGACACGGACAAGATTTATCGAAGTGCGAGTTCTGGCTTAACAAATCTGATGTCCAGACCTTCTGGGCTGCGCAACTGGGAGAATATGTGGAGAGAGAGACTGGAAAAAAGGGAGGAGGGCCTGACACAAGAGGCTGAATCACCCTACATAATAAAGAGCTCTGAAAGAGGAAGACATTTGGGTGCTGGAGAGAGGATGGGAGCTTTTTTGCAAGTAAAAGGCCTTTGAGTAGCTACGATGTGAGAGAGTTAGGGAGGAGAAAAAGGGGACTTCTGAAAATGTTGCAAAGTGTTTATATCGTGTCAGAAGATAGAAATAATTGGGATTCCTTTTAAAATTACTTTCAGTTGCTGAACCGTATTTCTTTATAGGAGACTCCAAGCAGACCCTGGGCCACATGGGGCCGCTGCTTTTATTGGGGTTACACTAATAGACTTTCTGAATGGTTCTGGCATTTGAGGACAGGCCACAAGTCAGACACTCTACACACCCCGCTCGCTGTCTTCTATGTAGTAGTATACAAACGTGGAATCATCTGAGGTCTTAGCTTCCTTCTAAACAGTCATAATCTTACCCAAGGATCCCTATAAAGGGGGAGGAATGATCATTTTACTCTTTTTGTACCGAGGCCAATGAGGATAAACAGTTGTTTATGCTCATTCAGCAAGTTGTTTAAAGGAGAAGAGAGGCATAACCCAGGTCTCCAGACTCCCTCTGTGGCCTGCGTTTTGCACAGCTGGGCTGGCTGCATTTTCTGCTTCCTTCTCTTTCTAGGAAGTGAAAGATCTTTCTCCTTCCTTCCTGAGACGGCTTAGCCTGCAAAGCTCAGGCTTTTACAAAGGGCCTGCGTGGAACAAAGCCTGAGTCTGAACATTTACAAAATGATTTGAGTCCTTACTTCTTTCTTGAATGCAGGTTTTAAACAATTTATTGTGCTGGGGTGGGAGGCTAAGCCCCAGGACACAATGTTCTGAGCACTGAGGCATGACATTTACCACGTTCTGAATTTCTCAGCCATGAAGCACCTCAGATTCAGAGGCTGGTCTGATTGGGATGGGATGTTTCCTCATCTGGACTAATGAGATGTGGGGAGTGTTGACTGAGGGGTTCTGAAAAGAAGCTTCTACTTTCTTCCATGGGAACTATAAGGAATGCAGCTTGCTCTCTCTCCTGAAAGTGAACAGCAGCACAAACAGCTTTGGTTGCTGCTGGCAACCATGTTGCAACCTTGAGGGCTGAGAGTCTTAGGATGAAGTTGACACCATGGAAGACAGAGTGGAGAGAAACAGCACCGAGCAGATGGATCAGACCTTGTATCCAGCCCACCCGCCCTTGCACGTTTTTATTGTCATGGACCAATAAATTCCTTTTACTGTTTAAGCCAGTTGCAGTTGGGTTTTCTGTGATTGAAATAAAGCCCATCCTTCCTCCTGATACCACGTGGCAGCTCAGACTCTCCACGCTGCAGGCTCAGAGCACAGAGGCACAGCCTGGTCTGAGAGGATTCTGCCCTGATGCAGGTGATGTGTTACTGCGTCACTGGGTTTTAGCCCTCTTTCTTGGGGAGGGAGGGAAGGTCAGTCAAGTTCATCTTGCAGCTTGCGGGATGGTGTTGACGTGTCAGTCATCCAGCAAAGGCAAAGCCAAAAAGATGCCTCGTGCTGGTACGTTAAGTCTCTGGGGGCTTAGAGGGCTTGGGCTACCAGATCCATGTGGGGCAGAGGTTCTTTGCTGGGACTCCTTGGGTACCCATGGAAAGGTGTCAGGAAGTCCATGAAACCCTGAAACTGAACATAGGATTTTGTGTGTACACTTTCGCTGGTGAAATTATCAAAATGTAAGAATCACTGCTTTATGCTTAAATGACATAATAAAAGAAGTTGCTGTTGCTTCCAACTCATGGTGACCCCGTGTGCGTCAGGGTAGGACTACACTCTACAGGGTTTTCAAATGGCTGCTTTTTTGGAAATAGATTGGAAGGCCTTTCTCCTGAGGCACCTCTGGGTGGACTTGAATTACCAACCTTTCGGTTAGCAGCTGAGCACTTAACCATTTCTGCCATCCGGGGACTCCTTCAACAGCATAAAGCTCTCTAAACCCACCTGCCTCAGTTTCCTCTTGTCATGAAACAGGAGAGACTACTCCTTTTCCTTCTTACTCCCCCAAAGAGATGAACATCTGAGAGATTGTACATTGTAGATGAAGCCATTAGATTAGAAAAATCCTTTTTTTAATTATCAGAGACTGTGCCAAGCTACTGGGGGAGGAGAGCCGGGGACAGGTGCTAAAGTGAGAGAGTCCATCTGGAGGTGAAGACAGTCATGAGCTTAGGGGAACAGGAATGACAACCATGAGACCTGCCTTCTCTGTAGGAAACCCAGGTACGAGGATATACATGTCTGCTGCACGCCATGTGTGTAGGTGGACTAACAACTGACATTTGCAGGCTTTGATGGTTTTCAAAGGGCATTTCCACCATTACGTATTTGGTCCTCATAAAGGCCATGGAAGCTGGGTCTCACGTGTTTCCCAGGATTGGAGAGTAAAGTGCCCAGGGTCCCTCAATAAATGGTGATGCCGCAACCCAAATTCAGGTGCTCTGTTTCTTCTCCTGTGTCAGTGGTTTCTAACCTAGCTAATCATCGGCATCACCTTGAATGCTTTTTTAAAATGCAGAGTCTTTGGCTCAGTGCCAGCCTTGGAAATTCTGATGAGGTATGTCTGGGGTGGGGCCTTTTTGGAAGCATTTTTTGAAGGACCCCAGGGGAATCTGATGACCGCTTAGATTTTTGGAACAACTGCTGTATATAAAGAGCTGTGTGTGTGTGTGTGTGTGTGTTTGTGTGTGTGTGTAAGACCTCCCATAAGCAGGCCTAGGATATCTGGTGAAATATCTTGGATGCCCCTCATCTGGTCCTTTAGGGCCCTTTCTGCCTTTGGCCATCTTTCCTGATGCCTCGTAGCCCTTCTGCTAGTCCCTCATCAGACTGTAGCTGGTGGGCTTAAGGAGTTAATCCTTTCAGGGGTTGATGTATTGCCACAGCGGACCCTTAGGGTTGGGTAGTCCTTCAAGTTCAAAAGTAGCAAGACCCTGATGGTGGAATTTCAGGCTTTGGACAGGCAGATGGATGCAGGAGATGTTTTGGGAAGGGGGTATGATGACTTATTATGCTGTGTGTGGGGTTGTGTACTCCTATCTGCCATGACAGCTCTCCGCCACAAAACTGCCCACATATATATCACATGCGTACATGTAAACCATGCAAATATAATACCCACAAAGCTCTCAAAGTGAAGAACAAACACATCTAATGAGCATGTGGATTTTTAGAGCATGCAACCTTTTCAAGGGGAAAAAAATGAAAGCATTTTCATTGTCAAGTCTCACCACGAGGCACACTCTTCAAGCTGGAAGAGAGGCATCTGGAAATGCGAGTTTGTCATGGAAACGCTGACAGGGCTTCATCCAGGGATGCTCACAGGTGCAGCCCAGAATGGAGCATCCTCTTGTGGCTTATTTACATCCTGGTGCACTGAATGAGGCCCCTTTTCTGGTTGTCTGGTCCCTGAAAAGTTAGCTAGCTTTCTGGGGGCCTATGGAGCTCTTACCTGGAAGGCGGCTCTTTCTCTCTTGGTGGGGGTTTTCAGGTTTCTGAAGCAGAGAATAGAGGAGGTCTTCGGATCAGTTTCAGATCTGGGAGAAAGGTTCCTTGAGGGAGTAGAGAAATGAATGAAGGAAGGAAAATGGCAAGGAAGGAGGGGAGGAAGGGAAACATACTGATTCTAAGTGCTGGCACAATCCTTTGATTCTGACTCATAGCGACTCCATGTGACTGAGTAGGACTGCCTCATAGGGTTTTCTAGGCTGTAATCTTTATGGGAGCAGATTGCCAGGTCTTTCTCCCATGGAGTGCTAAGTGGGTTAGAACTGCCAACCTAAGAGCTTACAAGCTGCATCTGCACGTCTTCCTGCCCGTGAGATGTACAAGCTTATCTCTGTTTTACAGAGAAAGAAACAAGCTGGCCGCACCCAGAGTGCGGACCTTACAATCACATCCTTGAGTAGACTAGGTGGCCTGAATGGTATAAGGGATTTGAAAACTCTCCTGAATTATGTCTCCTATTGGCAAAAAAAAAAAAAAAAAAATTTTATTATTGGCAAAGCCCTGAGCTGGAAACAAAGGCCTTCCCTTGACAGGCAGTGAGAAAACTGGGAAGGTATTTTCTCCCAGAAGAGGCTACAAAGTGACTACCCTTGGCCCCTTTAAGGGGTAGATGACTGGCTGCAGACCCTGTGCTGAGGGCAGGTACTGGGGCTGTAAAGGTACAGGTTCTGTATTCTCCCTAACTGGGCCCCAGAAGTCCTGGCAGGAGCCAGCAAAGGACATCAGCTGCTTTATGGAGCCAGTGGGTGGGAGAGAGACTGGGGGAGGGGGCTGGGAAAAGGAAGAGGCTGTTTCTGCTAATAGGAAATTTCCATCCAGTGGGGAAAGTGCGATCCTTTAGGGGCTCCCAATCCAATGGGATAGGGAAGGCAAGGGCTCCAGGAGCAAGGAGCCCAAGGACAATGGAAGAGAGAAGGCATAGTCCACGTATTCCAGAGCTTGAAGTCTGGAGAGGAGAAGACCTGTTTGCTCAACCCTGGCCATGGGCTGCCCCACCCCCAACTGGCCATCTTGGGAATTGGAGCTACTGACCCTTCCCTGGACTGGGGCAAGAGCTGGGATGAGACTGAGATCCTCCAGCCCTCTCCTCCAGCCTGCAAGGCCTCAGAGGGACGCACCCTCCTGGCTCTCTCAGGACTTGCAGCTTTGCCAGGACCAGCAGCTCTGCTGGGAGGCTGGTTTGCAACCAGGGCTTCTTCCCTGCTCCATCTGCCCCCAGCATCACAGGTCCCACCTTTCCCTCCCCACCGGGAGCCTTGGGAGCCTGGGAGACATTCCAGGGCTTGCTCTGACATGAATTTGCTGCTCAGTGCGTCAGGCGAGCAGAGCCGACTCCTCTCCCTTTTCCTTCAGAGGTGTTGATAGTAACAGCGGAGATGAGCTGCCAAGTTGGCAACAGAACAGAGCGACTGTGCACTGCGGATTGAGGGGGGTGGGGAGGAGCCAGGCGGCAGTGGGGTGTGGAGCTAGCTGCCAGAGGCCTGGGCCAGAGCCACAGTTTGTTTATCCTGAAGCTGAAAGGGCCCCTCCTGTGTCAGCAGCAGGCATCTTGCATGAGGGAGGGAAGGGGAGACTGTGGTGGGAGGCCTGGAGTTCGTGGTGTGGGGTCTGGGAGGCTCCCAGCTCTGGGTGTTGCTAGAGTCAGTGGTTGGGACCTTGTGGCTGGACCCTGAAGCCTGAATGGCAAGGTGTGCCAGTCCTCAGAGGCAGGCTGCTGATCCACCTATGTTGATTAAGCAGTGTGGGCCTTCCAAACTGGAATGGACCTGGTGTGAGGAACTAGGGAGTTCTGAAGCTGTTTCTTCCTGCCAGAGAGAACTTCAAGAGACAGTTAGGAAGGCATGAATGCTCTGTCAATCAGATGGACTTGGGACCTTGGTCAAGTCATTTGACCTCTTTGAGCCTGAGAGGATAACAATATCTACTTCACAGCTTTGTGTGAGGATTCCACAAGGTAGTAATGGCAAAAACTTACCTACTGCTTATTACATAGCAGACACTGTTTTACGAGCTTTATGTATGTGAATGCGCTTAATATTAAGACATAAGCAGGTAGGTACTATTATTATTCCCAGTTTATTAATGGATTAACTGGAATACAGATAGGTTAAGTAACTTACCAAGGTCATAGAGCTAGTGTGTAGCGAAGTTTGGGCTTGAACCCAATCATGTGGTGCTTAGGCCATATTCACAGAATTGAGCTCTCAGCACAGTGCTTGGCACAGAGCAAGAGTTTAGCAGACGTTAGCCACCACCAAGGAGGCCCTGGGTGGCACAAATAGTTAAGCACTCAACTACTAGCCAAAAGGTTGGCAGTTTGAACCCACCCTGAGGTACCTTGGAAGACAGGACTAGCAATCTGCTTCTGAAAGGTCGCAGCCTTGAAAACCCTATGGAGCAGCTCTACTCTGAACACATGGGGTCGCCATGAGTCAGAATCGACCCAAGGTCAACTGACAACAACAAGCACCATCGTGACTCCCCCTAAGCAGGCACATGACATCTACCCAGGGAGTCATTGGAGCCCTGGGGTTGCTTTGGCTTCCATCTCTGGTCTGCACTACCTCTTCATCCTGGAAGAAAGGAGTTCCTCCTTTGGAGTGAGACCCCCTGGGCTTGATCTCTCCCCTTCTTTCACCCCCTCCTCCAGCTCTGACCAAGGCAGAGCAGAGGAATTCTCAGCTTCCTCTAGTTACCCTCAGCCTGCAAAGAAAACAGAATCTGCTGTGTCTGCTGCCAGTTCTTCCCTAGTGACAGCCACGATCCATTTGCTCAGTGCCAGCCCCAGCCTGCACTGTAGGTAGAGAGCCAGGAGCCTGTGGCTGGACCCCTGCATGAGAGCCTGGGCCTGTCACTTCCAGGCTGGGCCTTGGGGGCCCCTTGAAGGGCAAGGCAAAGGACAAATAATTTCTTTTCTAAATTTTATTTATTTTGTTGTTGAGAATATACACAGCAAAACATATACCAATTCAACAGTTTCTGCATGTATAATTTAGTGACATTGATTACATTCTTTGAGTTGTGCAACCATTCTCACCCTCCTTTTCAGAGTTGCTCCTCCCTCGGTAACATAAACTCACTGCTCCCTAAGGTTCATACCTGATCTTCCAAGTTGCTGTTGTCAATTTGATCTCACGTAGATATTTCTTAGAAGAGCATAATGCTCAAGACAGACCTTTTTTACTAGTTAAGCTAAACTATTGTTTGGTTTTAAGATAACTTCAGGGGAAATATATATTTTTAATTTAATTTCTTTATTTTGCTTTAAGTGAAAGTTTACAAATCAAGTCAGTCTCTCATACAAAAAATCATACACACCTTGCTACGTACTCCTAGCTGCTCTCCTCCTAATGAGACAGCACACTCCTCCTTTCCATCCTGTATTCCCCGTGTCCATTCAACCAGCTCCTGGCCCCCCCTTCCTTCTCATCTTGCCTCCAGACAGGAGTTGCCCACATAGTCTCATGTGTCTACTTGAGCCAAGAAGCTCACTCCTCACCAGCATCATTATCTATTTTATAGTCTAGTCCAATCCCTGTCTGGAGAGTTGGCTGTGGTAATAGTTCCAATCTTGAGCTAACAAAGGATCTGGGGACCATGACCTCCAGGGTCCCTCTAGTCTCAAACAGACCATTAAGCCTGGTCTTTTTACAAGAATTTGAGATCTGCATCCCACTGTTTTCCTACTCTATCAGGGATTCTTTGTTGTGTTCATTCAGGGGATATTTTTGGTTTAAGGTTTAAAGATTATCTCATGGCAATAGTTTCAGGGGTTCATCTACCCTCCATGGCTCCAGAAAATCTAGAGTCCATGAGCATTTTACATTCTTTCTGCATTTTCCCCTTTTTGACCAGGATTCTTCTATAGAATCTTTGATCAAAATGTTCAGTAATGGTAGCCAGGTACCATCTAGTTCTTCTGGTCTCATGGCAAAGGAGGCAGTTGTTCATGGAGGCAATTAGACACACATTACATATCCTCTTTCTATCCCTGACTCTCCTTCTTCCTCTCTTGCTCCAGGCGAATAGAGACAAATTGTTGTGCCTTGGATGGCCACTTGCAAGCTTTTAAGACCCCAGGCACTACAAATCTGGGAGGTAGAACAGAAGCACTAAACACATTATTAAGCCAATTAACTGGGATCCCATGAAACCATGACCATAAATCTCCAAACCAAGGAACCAGATCCTATGAGGTGTTTGGTTGTACATAAGCACCCTCAACAGCTACTCTTTTTTTTTATTTTTTGTCACTGTTGTAAATATATATATCACACAACTTTTACCAATTCAACTTTTTTCATGTGTACAACTTATTGACAGCAATCATAATAATCAGCTGTGCAACCCTACCCTTAGTCAATTCAATTTTTCCATCACTGTTAAGCCCCCTTTTCTCCCTCCTTCTGCCCCTGGTAACTATTAATAAACTTTGGTCTCTATATGTTTGCCTTTACCTGCCTTTTTTTTTAATTTTTATTGTGCTTTAAGTGAAAGTTTACAAACCAAGTCAGTCTCTCATACAAAAACTTATATACGCCTTGCTATATACTCCTAGTTGCTCTCCCTCTAATCAGACAGCACACTCCTTCCCTCCACTCTCTATTTTCATGTCCATTTGGCCAGCTTCTGCCCCCACCTCTGCCCTCTCGTCTCTTCTCCAGACAGGAGCTGCCCACATAGTCTCATGTGTCTACTTGATCCGAGGAGCTCACTCTTCACCAGTATCATTTTCTATCCCATACTCCAGTCCAATCCCTGTCTGACGAGTTGGCTTTGGGAATGGCTCCTGTCTTGAGCTAACAGAGGGTCTGGGGACCATGACCTCTAGGGTCCTTCTAGTCTCAGTCGGACCATTAAGTCTGGTCTTTTTACGTTTTCTTGTCTTTTTATATAAATGAGGTTATACAATATTTGTCCTTTTGTGATTGACCTATTGTCTCAGCATAATGCCTTCAAACTCCATCCATAGTGTAGCAAGTATCGAGACTTCATTTCGCCCACTGACAGAGTAGTATTCCATTGTATGTATGTACCACATTTCGTTTATCCATTTGTCCATTGGTGGACATTTATGTTATTTCCACCTTTCAGCTGTTGTGAATAGTGCTGCAATGAACATTGATGTACAAGTCTCTTTTTGAGTCTCTGCTTTTGAGTTTTGGTTATATACCTAGGAATGGAATTGCTGGATAGTTCTACTTTGAGTTTTTTTGAGGAACCACCACACTGTTTTCCACAACAGCAGCAATTGCATTCCCACCAGCAATGAGTAAGGGTTCCAATTTCCCCATATGGTCACTGACATTTGTTATTTTCTTTTTTTTTTATCTTAGCCATCCTAGTGAGATGGTATCTCTCTCTAATGGCTAATAATGCTGAGCATTTTTTCATATGTTAGGTGCCCGTTTGAATGTCCTCTTTGGTGAAATGTCTATTCCCATTTGGTGAAATGACCTTTGCCCATTTTACAATTGGGTTGTCTTTTTTGTTAAGTTGTTGAAGTTTTATACACATTTCGGTCATTAGATTCTCACTGGCTGTATGGTTTCCTAAGACATCCCCCCAGTCAGTAGCTTGTCTTTTCACTTTTTTGGTAAAGCCTTTTGATGAATGAAAGTTTTTAATTTTTATGAGGTCCCATTTATTTATTTTGTCTTTTGCTGTTTGTGCTTTTGTTGTTATATGAGATAATCCGTTGTTGAAAGCTAGACCTGACAGTGTTGCCCCTGCTTATTTTTCTAAGAGTTTTATGATTTTAGTTTGTACATTATGTCCTTAATCCATTTGGAATTTGTTTTTGTGTATGGTGTGAGGCATGGATCCTGTTTCATTTTTCTGCATGTGGAAATCAGTTTTCCCAGCACCATTTAATGAAGAGACTCTTCTTTCCCCGTTGAATGGACTTAGTACCTTTGTCAAAAATTAGTTGACACTATATGTGTGAGTTTATTTCTGGACTCTCAATTCTATTCCATTGGTCTATGTGTCTATTGTTATACCAGTACCAGGCTGTTTTGATTATTGTAGCTGTATAAAAAAATAGCATGTTTTAAAACCAGAAAGTGTAAGCTGTCCTACTTTGTTCTTCTCTTTCAACATGGTTTTAGCTATTCGGGCCAAATAATTTTGTGAGGACCCTTTTGGCTCTACAAGCTATGACTGAAGATGGGTGGATGAAATTAATAGCCTCTTTCTAGTGTAGGAAGTCCATTGTATTGACATGTCCCCAAATTTGGGGGTATTAATTAATACAGCCTTGCAAATTAGTAACTAGCTTTATAAGCCCACTAACCTAGGATACTGGGCACCCTACTCTCTTAGGAGGTAGCAGGCCGAGCATCCTTTGGGCAGCCACGTCTACCTCCTAGCAGCTGAGAGATGGCCAAACCAGAGCTAGGATCCTGAATTACTGATTGCTTCCTAGGCCTGCGCTCCTCCTGGGACAATCAAACCCCAATTATCAGTACTGGATGGAAGAAATTACAGTGTAGATATCTCAAAACAACCTTGTTTTGTTCATGTGTACTAGGAAGCATTGTGGGTGTGTTGGTTACAGATTCATCCTCCTAATTGTTCATTTCAGATAATGGATGACAACAGGAGGAGCTCTCAAGTCGGTTTTGGGAAGCTGGGGCTAAAACCCTGCCTTGGGTAACTCAGAGGGAAATGGAATATTCTAAATTTTAAACTTAAAGAACAGAAAAAGCAGGGATACAGTATCTTGTTGCCAGAAACCTTTAATTAAAGGGATGTTCAGTTCCCAGGGATCAGTGGGAACGTGATGATCAATCATTATGGACAAAGAAGACTGTCACAATACAACAACTCCTTTCTCTGTGCTAACAACCCAAGCAGCCCTTAAAAATTCTTAGGCATAGGAGTGTCCTCTGCCTGAGCCAGGGAGGTAGAGGGGAGACAGAGGCACCAAAGCAGAGGAGAGGCTCTGAGGTATTTCAAGGCATCCAGAAGGAAGTTTCCATCACCATACAGGATTGGCTGCCATCTTAGTCTTTTGTGGGCCAAAATATCCAACTTGGTTCTTGGAGATTTATTTTTTCTCCAATGCTGTCATGGAAGTCACAGAGGGGAAGGAAATGTCTTATAGTCAACTTGCTGGCACATACCTGTTGTGTAAAATGAATTACAAGAATCTTTCTTGGTCTGTTACTTCCAGAAATGTATTTACTCTGTCAGGCCCTGAGGGGTTCATTTACAATGAATGGCAAGGAGTCTGAGAGGTGGGTATAATGGGGAGACCCCAGAGGAGTGGAGAACACCTCCCTTCCTCCTTCAGCTGATTGGTGTCTGAGTGGTAGTCAGAAGGGAGGCATGAGTTCAGGAGTGATAGACACAAAGAGCTGAGAGGAGAGAATTTCCCAGTGGTGAGGGAAAGAAGCTAAGAACAAAAGCTGAGGGATGCAGGTGCTGGCCTGGCTGTAAGAGGATTCCAGGGGACTAGGAGAAGGAAGACTACCAGGAGAGGGAGGACTTCCTGGTGGGGTGATAGGAAGGGGCACCCTCCCTAGTCTGTGGACCTCCTTGGATGAGGTATATGGCAGGCCAGCCCAGTGGCAGGGCACAAAATGACCTGTAAGAGTTCCTTCCCTCTGCAGGCCTCTGTGGGCATCCAGAATGGACGAACAGAAATGGGTCGAGGTTCGATTTTCCTGAGGAAACCCTGAGCTGGAGACAGGATGCGTTGACTCTTTACTTATTAATGAGGCTATCGATTATAATGCAGCTTTTCCACAGGATCCTGAGGTAGCTCGAGTTGGGAGAAGAAACCTCTTATTAGTTAACTTCTGCTTCTCATCGCCTGCCTCATCCCCTCCCCTGGCCCCCCCTTCTCTCACCACCTTTTCTGTAGCCCTCTCTCCTGCGTGCAGGACCCTGAAGGTAGGGGGCTCAGATAGCCCCTCTAGCTTCTCCCTTTTCTGGTCTGCTTGTTTTGGGTCCCCTCCAATATTTAGGGCACACTTCATCATCCCAAATACTGAGAGCACCAGGCAGTGGAATAAAAACGTAAGATTTTCGAGATGTAAAAGACCTGCAAGATCCACCCAGCCAAACCCTTTTGTTTTACTGAGGAGGAGCCAAGCCCAATGAGAAGTAATTTCCCTAAAGTCACACACAGTGAGAGGCACAACCTGGACAAGAATCAAGACCTCCTGAACCCCTGCCCCCATCCCTGGGCAGGGACCCTTTCTGCTGTACCACGTTGCCTCCCAAGCTGGCCCCTCTTACTTAAAATGATACCTGGGTCCTTAGTCCCTCCTCCTCCTCAACCTAGGGTTGGCATGCCCCTGAGCTAGGAATCACTCTCGGGGGCACTTGCCCCCTTTTGCAGGCTCCCAGCAGAACCTCTCCTTAGTTTGTTTTGCACTGGAGGAAATCTTTGTTCTCAGTCTCTCCCATCGCAATAATAGGATTGAGGCTGTTCTGTATGACCCAAGGAAAACTGGGTAGTGATAATGACTCTGAGCCTGCTCAGCCTTGCCTGGCCTTATTCACCCTCTACCCTACCTCCTGCCCCATTGGCCACCTTTCTGGAGGCCTCTCCCAGCTTTTGAGCTCCAACACTGAGCCCTCTGTTAGGCAGAGATGCCTCATATCCTTAATCTTTGTGAAAGGAGATGACTTGTCTCCCTTGGCTCTGATTCCAAGGCTTAGTTGGCCTGAAGGGGCAAGAATAGGCCTTTCCAGGGGGGTATTAGCCAGGACACAGGCCAACATTACACCAAGCCCCAAGGGCTGGTTCTCTATCTTTGGAGATCCTGAAGTTGGCCAGCTGAATGCCTGGGGGTAGGTGGGCACTGCCCTACCGAGATTGGCTATGTCACTGTACCTTTTGTTACATTCACTTTGGCATTCAGTGCTCACCAAAATTTAATCCCAACCCAATTTATTCATCTTTTTTCCCTTCTCACAGGGTACTCTATACTTAAAAGGAATTCCATATAAGCACTGCATTTTCTTCCTTTGCCCCTATTATTCCCAATGCTCTGCCTTCCTGCTCCACACAAGCAGAAAACCCATCTTATATCCCTCTTTCCCTGATTATGGAGCTCCTGGGTGGTACAAATGATTAATGCTCAGCTGCTAACCAAAAAGTTGGCAATTTGACTCCACCCAGAGGCACCTCAAAAGAAAGACCTGGTGATCTATTTCTGAAAAATCATCCACTGAAAACCCCATGCAGTACAGTTCTATTCTGACACACATGGGGTCATGATGGTTGGAATCAATTTGATCGCAACTGGTACTGTTACTCTCTGATTATAGCAGTTGATGTTTATTGAGCAGCTACTGCATACTGAACATTGTAATTTATCCTCATAATAACCTCAAAATTCTCCCCATTTCTCCTTGGGGTCACACAGATAGTACGTGGCAAAGCCAGGGTTTGAACCCAGGCTACAGTCTCCTGAGTCCATACACCCAACCAGTACACTATATTGCCTCTCAACAAACAGTTACTCTTCCAAAATTATCTTTCTTTTATCTAAGATTTTATTTGCATTTTCCTTATCACACGTACCTTTTCGATCCTTACTGAACTAATTAAGTCATGTGCTTTCATTTCCTTACTAGACTGTGAGCTCTTCTAAAGTAGGTGTTGGGTCACATTGGGTATGTCCCTAGCACCAGGCCCAGTGCTAGCACATGGCAGGAGTCCATTAAATGTGTTTTGAATGAAGGAACGGATGCAGGACTGAATGGATTTGAATCGTAGCAAGGTCTAATGTCTGCCCCAGGTAGAGTATGGAGTTGGAACACACTTTTATGAAGGGCCTCAGCTTCACATTTCCTTTTTAAAGGCACCACGGGAAATGAAAGGAACAGAAGCATTGCATAGATAAGTGAGAACAGGAACGCAAAGCCTTGCATGTCTGTAATTACAGAGCCTCTCGCACTGGCTGCTGCTGGCAGCATGCTGGGGTATGTGTTTTCAGTTCTCCAGGCTGGGAACTGCAGGTGCTACTGATTGCTTTGTGTGATCTGACATGGCCATGAAAGGAAAAGAGAGACAAGGAAAATAAAACCACGGAGCAATGGCTTGGCCAGGTGCAGGGCCTGCCCCAAGAGCGAGGGCCACCAGCATGTGTCCTGCCTCCAAGACCCGCTTTCAGCAGGGCAGATAGGAATCTAGCCACTTTTTCTGTGCTGGACCCTTGGGGATCAGGGACCCCACATGGAGCAGCCATGGCAGGGTGGTCTCTGGCTGTGTGAAGGACAGTGTCCATCCAACGGGAGCCTTTCTAGGTCAAGAAGGGGGAACAAGAGGCTTTAGGGCATGAGGTGCTGTGCAGAGGTCTCATCTGCAAAGGCTGTGCATGCAGTGTGTGTGTGTTCACTCAGGCCTACGTGTGTCAAAGTAGTGAGGGCGACCAAAATGGGCTTCATCCAGGGCCCTGAGAGTCCCTGGTGGGCCACTTTCTCCAAGACTCTGTTGAAGACACTGCATTTTGGCTCAAAATTTGCAACAGGCAGACCAGGCTTTCGAGCCATGGATGGGAGGCCAGTTTCCAGCTCTGCCTTGATGTCATCTCGTCTTTGTTGAGACAAGGTGGGCTCGCAGCCTCATCCCCACAACTGGTTGTTCACCCTCTGCCCAAACGAAACACCAGCCTGAAAACCTTCGTCTTTACATGTTACTTTTACTATAATTCTTTTATTTTCGAAGCCTACCCTGTTATATCCTTCCATTCTTACAACACCTCCTCCAGAAGTGCAGAAAGCAGAGGTTCTTGTTACTATCGACAAGGAACCGAGGCCCAGAAAGGCTACTGACTTGTTTCCCATCACATAGCAATTCAGCAATGGAGCCTGCTGTGGTCCCGCAATGCTGAAGTCCTAACTTTGGTACCTGTGAATGTGGCCCTGTTTGGGAATAGGATGTTTCTTTTGTTATGTTAATGAAATTATACCAGAGTAGTTGTAGTTGTTAGGTGCCCCTGGCCGATTTCTTCCACTCATATTGACCCCCATGTGACAGGGTAGAATAGCTCCATAGGATTTTCTAGACTATAAGGAACCCTGGTGGTGCAGTGGTTAAGCAGTTTGACTGCTAACCAAAAGGTCAGCAGTTTGAATCCATGAGCCACTCCTTGAAAACTCTATGGGCCAGTATTACTCAGTCCTATAGGGTTGCTATGGGTTGGAGTTGATTTGACAGTGATGGGTTTTAATGTTTTTTTTAATCTTTACAGAAGCAGATGGCCAGGTCTTTCTCCTACAGAGCCACTGTGTGGGTTCAAACCACCAATCTTTCAGTTAGCAACCAAGCACTTAACTGTTGCACCACCAGGGCTCCTTTAGCAGAGTAGCATGGGTCCTAAACCTATTGCCTTCTGCATGGTCTCTTATAAAAAGAAAAACAAAGACACACACATAGGGGAGGGGGTTGGGGAGGAAGACAGACACCAGATGAAGCTACATCTACAAGCAGCCAATGAACGCCAAGAAATGGTTGAAGCTACTGAAAGCCCACAGAGAGACAGCAAGGGATACCCTGAATTCAGACTCCTAGCCTCCCAAACTGTGAGACAATACATTTCTGTTCCTTAAAGTCACCCACTTGTGGCATTATTTTTGTTACAGAAGCAGTAAATAAATCAAGCAGAGCACCAGGGATCTCCACTCTGGCTTCCTGACTCCAAGTTCTTTTCCTTCTTCTGTCCTGGGTCCCCACCCCACATTTCCTACAGCTCCTGTCTCCTGAAAGGAACTCTCCACAGACAGGCTTCACCCTTCATTAGCAGCACGCACATCAGTTCTCCTGGTGCTGGGTAAACAGCCACTTACAAACAGGCAACCTCCTTGCTCTGTTTCCTCCTCACCCCCTTCTTCCCCATTCCTCCTCACCCTCACTCCCACCCAGGACAAAACTCATCTCCAGCAAGAGTCCTCAATATAGTTCTCTCTCTGAAAATGTTGGGGTGCACACCAGGAGGCTTTCCTGGGAGGAGAGACAGCATTGTTTACCTTTCTTGGGAAGGAGGAAGGGACAGTGGTGGCCTGGTCCCATGAATGGGCCTGTGCAGGCCTGAAGACAGGGTGATGTGTTATAAGTTTCTCTTTGCCTCACCTTCCAAACTGGGGGCCTAATGGTCACTGGGTGGCTATTTCTTCGAGCCTTAGAAGCCATCTAGTCCAGCCCTATCTTCTATCTAAAGCTTTGTCTATCTGACTTTTGGTGAATCACTCATTGATCCATTCGTTTATTCAATGAATATTATTGAGTACTGATTGTGTGCCAGCCTTTGCTCTAGGTGCTAGAGATATAACAATGAACAAGGCAGGTGAGGTTCCCATCACAATGGGAAGGGACACGATTATATGGCACACTGTTACATGGTGGGATGGGCTGGGGTGGGGCAAGATAGAGAAGTAATGGGAACTCAGAGAAGCATAGTGGTCAGGGAAGGCCTTGTGGGGGAGGAAATGTGTCTAAGGTGAGGCTGGAAAGATGAGGTGAGAGATGAGGTTGGAGGGGGAGGCTGGCACTGGGTCATGAGGGCTTGAAAATAATGGTAGAATGAACTTTGGAGTCTCTGGGTGGTAGAAACGGTTAATGTGCTTGCTGCAAACCAGAAGGTTGATGTTTTGGATCTTCCCAGAGGTGCCTCAGAAGAAAGACCTGGAGATCTACTTCCAGAAAAATCAGTCATTGAAAACCCTCTGGAGCACAATTCTACTCTGACACATGGAGTCGTCATGGGTCAGAGCCAACTCAATGGCAACTGGTTACTGATTAGAATGAACCTTATCCTAAAGGCAAGGGTAAGCCACTGAAAGATTTTAAGAAGATGAGTGGAATATTCACATTTGCGTTTTAGAAAGACCGTTTTGGCTATCATGTGGAAGAGACCTGTTCGCTAGAAATATAATTCAAGCCATACATGTAATTAAAAAATTTCTCATAGTGACATTAAAAAAAGAAATAGGTGAAATTAATTTTAAATAGTGTATTTAATTTAATCCAATATACTAAAATATGTCACTTTGAGGAGTAAGGTGCATCTGACCCAAGCCATGATATTTTCAATTGCCTTATATGCATGAGAAAGCTTGACAGTGAATAAGGAAGACTGAAGAAGAATTGATGTCTTTGAATCACAGTGTTGGTGAAGAATATTGAATATACCACAGACTGCCAGAAGAATGAATGAGCCTGTCTTAGAAGTACAGCCAGAATGCTCCTTAGAAGCAAGGATGGTGAAACTTCATTTCAAATATTTTAGACATGTTATCAGGAGGGACCAGTCCCTGGAGAAGGACATCATGTTTGGTAAAGTAGAGGGTCAGTGAAAAAGAGGAAGACCTCAACAAGATGAACTGGCACAGTGGCTGCAACAATGGGCTCAAGCATAACAACTGTGAGGATGGTGCAGGACCTGGCAGCATTTCCTTCTGTTGTACATAAGGTCGCTATGAGTCAGAACAAACTTGATGGCACCTAACCACAACAACAACTAAAATATTATCATT
Source organism: Elephas maximus indicus (assembly GCF_024166365.1). Classification (NCBI taxonomy): domain Eukaryota; kingdom Metazoa; phylum Chordata; class Mammalia; order Proboscidea; family Elephantidae; genus Elephas; species Elephas maximus. The sequence goes on along the minus strand of NC_064837.1, from coordinate 35,993,096 downwards.
TTAACAAATACTCGATATAGAAGTTATTGAGATAATTTACATTTTTTTTTTTATATTAAGCCTTCAAAATCTATTGTGTAGTTTATACTTACAGCACATCTTATTGTGGACTAACCACCTTTTGAGTGCTCAGTAGCACATGTGACTAGTAGCTAGTCCAGAAAATGCATTTGAGGGCAGCAAGACTGGAGGTTAGGACACCAGAGGGGAAGCTGGTGCAGTTGACCTGAAAAATGATGGTGACTTGGGGATAGAGATAAAGGACAGGTTTTAAAGATATTACTCCCAGGTTTCTGACTTGGGCAATTGGGTGGATGTTGGGGCCATTCTGTGACGGAGAAGTCAGGAGGAAAAGAGGTTTGCGGGAGAATGGATATAGAGGGTTGGAAATGATGAGCTCTGTTTTGAATGTGTTGAGTTTTATAGAAGAGCTGGCGTTCAATATCTGTTCTCCCCTCTATTTTCTGGCTGGCCACAAGGCCACTCAGAATAAAGACCATATTGTCCCTTCTCCCTTATAGCCATGTGGTGGCCCTGTGACCAAGTTCTGGCCCATGGGATATAGGCACATGTAGGTGTGACTTCTGGGAAGTGTCTTTGAAGAGAGAAGTCATGCCTTTCACTGCTTCCTCCCTCCTGCTCTAGCCTGAGAAGCCATCTTGGATCGTGAGTTGAAAGTTGAGGCCTAAAGATGGCAGAATAACAAGATAGAAGGATTCTGAGACCCTGATGCTGTGGAGTCATCACACCAGACCTGAACTTAGTACCTCTGGACTCCTTTTATCTGAAAGAAAAAGTTTTATCTTGTTTAAGCAGTTTTATTTGGGGTTTTTCTTTTACTTGCAACTAGACCTATTCTAATGAATTAGCATACCACTTAAATGGAGTTTAAACTGGTAGTTAGATCTGATGAGCCTAAAGCTAAGGAGGTCTGGGCAGGCTATATAAATTTGGGAGTTACCAGTCCGTAGTTGGTCATTGAAGCCATGGCAACATATAAGATCTCCAAATGAGAGTGGTCTAGTGAGAAAAAGACCTAAAACAGAACTCTGAGGAACACCAACATTTAAGGGATAGGCAGAGGAAGAAGAACCTGCTAAGGAAACTAAGAAAAAGCCAGAGAGGTAGGAGGAAAACCAGGAAAGTACATACACAGAAGCCTAGAGAGAAGAGAGTTCCAAGGAAGGAGTGATCAACAGTGGTGAGGGCAAACATCTCTGTTTGCTCTGAAGAGCCTGGAAAAGCCAGTTAAGGGTTCTGCTGTGATCTCAAATTTCAGCAAAGGCTGGTCATGTCATCCTTCTGTTCAGCACCCTTCACTGGGCTCCTAGTTTCTTCAAGATAAAGCTCTAGCTCCTTAGCATGTCCTCAGGCACCCCCTGCCCCCCTCCCCGCCCAAAGTCTGGCTCCAGCTTTTTTGTCCCGTCTGTTGCTTTCCTCAGCACACTTGTCTCTGCCAGACCTAGGTTCCTACCATTCCCTGCCTTGGCTCATGTGCTTCTCTCTGACTGAAGAAACTTCCTTCCTCCATTTTTTCTCCCCCAAATTCTACCCATACTTCAAGCCTTAATTCAAATGTCAACTCTTCTGTCCCCTGATTCTCCCAAACAGATTAATTGGCCCACCTCATACCTCCAGAGCGTTTTGTTCACCCTCAGTCACAGCTCTCATTGCAGTCTGACTTGTGTTGAAGTTAGCTGTACTCATGTGTATCTTTCCAACTAGACTGTGAGCTTGGAGAAATCTGAGGATACTTCTGGCTACTTATCCTCATCCCCCGTGGTGCCTTCCACAGAGTTTTTTGATGTTTGATAAATATTTGTGGATTTAATGAAATGGTCCTTGATATCGCCCAAGAGTGTGGTCTCTTCTTTGACATATCACTCCAGGGGTAGATGGAATGGGGAAGACACTGAAATACATATGGAAGCCTGGTTTAGAGGAAAATAGAGAAGAAGTTGAGCTTGAATTCAGCTTCTCAAAGAAATGGCCCAGTGCAGTTCTTCCCCTGAATCCAAGTAGCTCGTATTATCTGCACACTTAAGAACTATCTTCTTAACAGAAAAGGAATAGAGGGGAAAAAAACAATGATACAAAAAGTAGGCTCTTTAAAAAGATGAACAAAACTGACAAACCTTTAGCTAGACTGATCAAGAAAAAAAGAAAACTCAAATTACTAAAGTCAAGAATGAAAGAAGGGACAGTATACTGACTTTTATGGAAATAAAAAAGGTTTTAAGGAATACTATGAATAACTGTATGCCAACAAATTAGATAACTTTGATGAAATGGAAAAATTCTTAGAAATACACAAACTACTGAAACTAGCTCAGAAGAAGTAGATAATCTAAGTACACCTATAAAAAGTACAGAGATTGAATTGGTAATTTTAAAACTTTCCACAAAGAAAACCCAGGTTCCAATTCTGAATTCTGCCAAACATTTTTAAAAACTTACACCATTCCTTCACAAATACTTCCAAAATATAGAATTCCACTAGGCCAGTGTTACCCAGATACCAAAACCAGACAAAAACATCACCAGAAAACTATATACCAATATCCCTTATGAATATAGATGCAAAAATCCTCAACAAAATATTAGCAAAATGAGTCCACCGGTAACATGTAAAAAAGATTATACACCATGATCAAGTGAGATTTATCCCATGAATGCAAGATTGGTTTAACATTCAAAAGTCAATCAATGTAATATACCATATTAACAGAATAAAGGGGAAAATATGATTATCTGAATAGATGTAGAAAGAACATATGGCAAAATCCAACACCTTGTCGTGATAAAAACATGTAACAAACTAGGACTAGAAGGGAACTTCCTCATCCTGATAAAGACCACCTACAGGAAAATCCAGGCTAACATTTACTTAATGGTAAAAGATTGAAAACTTCCCCCCACCCCTTGTCATGGATTGAATTGTGTCCTCCTAAAGTGTGTGTCAAGTTGGCTAGCCCATGATTCCCAGTATTGTGTGATTGTCCACCATTTTGTCATCTGATGTGATTTTCCTTTGTGTTGTAAATCATACCTCTATGGTGTTAATGAGGTAGAATTTGTGGCAGTTATGTTAATGAGGCAGGACACAATCTACAAGATTAGGTTTTGTCTAACACCAATCTCTTTTGAAATATACAAGAGAGAAGCTAGCAGAGAGACATGGGGAGCTCATACCACTAAGAAGAAAGAGCTAGGAACACATGTCCTTTGGTCCTGGGTCCCTGCACCAAGAAGCTCCTAGACCGGGGGAGATTGATGACAAAGACCTTCCCCCAGATCTGACAGACAGAGGAAAGCCTTCCCCGGGAGTCGGCACCCTGAATTTGGACTTCTAGCCTCCTAGGCTGTGAGAAAATAAATTTCCTTTGTTAAAGCCATCCACTTGTGGTATTTCTGTTATAGCAGCACTAGATAATTAAGGCACCCCCTCAAGATTAGGAAGAAGACAAGGATGTCCACTCTTGACAATTTTACTCAACATTGTCCTGGAGGTTCTAGCCAGGGCATTTAGGCAAGGAAAAGAAATAAAAGTCATTCACATTAGAAAGGAAGGAGTAAAAGTATCTGTATTAGCAGATGACACATTTTGTATATTGAAAATTCTATGTAATCCCCCAAAAAACTATTAATCAACAAGTTCAGCAAGATTGAAGGGTACAAGATTAATATACAAAAATCAGTTATATCTATACATTAGCAATGAATAATTTAGATATAAAATTAAGAAAACAATTCTATTTACAATAGCATCAAGAATAATAAAACAGGAAGAAATTTAACAAAATATGTTCAAAACATATACTGAAAATTATAAAACATCATTGAAAGAAATTAAAGACCTAAATAAGTGGAAAGATATGGTTCAGAAGATTTGATATTATTAAGATGGCAGCATTTCCCAGACTGACCTACGGATTCAACACAATCCCTATCAAAATCCCAGACAGCACACTACCTGATTTTAGAACCTATTACACTGCCACAGTAGTCGAAACGGCCTGGTACTGGTACAATAATAGATACATAGACCAATGGAACAGAATTAAGAATTCAGACATAAATTTACCCACCTATTAGCAGCTGATATTTGACAAAGGCCCAAGTCCATTAAGTGGGGAAAAGACAGTCTCTTTAACAAATGGTGCTGGCATAACTGGATATCCATCTGCAAAAAAGTGAAACAAGACTCATACCTTACACCATGCACAAAAACTAACTCAAAATGGATCAAAGACCTAAATATAAAATCTAAAATGGTAAAGATCATAGAGGAAACAATAGGGACAATGCTAGGAGCCCTTTTACATGGCATAAACACTATACAAAACATTACTAACAAGGCACAAATACCAGAAGAGAAACGATAACTGGGAACTCCTAAAAATCAAACACTTATGTTCATCCAAAGACTTCACCAAAAGAGTAAAAAGACAACCTACAGACTGGGAACAAAATTTCGGCTACAAAAATTCGATCAGCATCTGCTCTCTAAAATCTACAGGATACTCCAAAATCTCAACAACAAAAAGACAAATAACCCAATTTAAAAATGGGCAAAGGATATGAACAGGCACTTCACTGAAGAAGACATTTAGGTGTCTAACAGATACATGAGGAAATGCTCACAATCATTAGCTGCTAGAGAAATATAAATCAAAACTACAATGAGATACCATCTCACCCCAACAAGGATGGCATTAATCCGAAAAACACAAAATAATAAATGTTGGAGAGGTTGTTGAGAGACTGGAACACTTATACACTGCTGATGGGAATGTAAAATGGTACAGCCACTTTGGAAATCTATTTGGCGCTTCCTTAAAAAGCTAGAAGTAAAACTACCATAAAAAAAAAAAAACCAAGTCCAGTGCCATCGAGTCAATTCCGACTCATAGCGACCCTATAGGACAGAGTAGAACGCCCCATAGAGTTTCCAAGGAGCGCCTGGAGGATTCGAACTGCCGACCCTTTGGTTAGCAGTTGTAGCACTTAACAACTACGCCACCAGGGTTTCCCATACAATCCAGCAATTCCACTCCTCGGAATACATCCTAGAGAAATAAGAGCCTTCACATGAATAGATATATGCACACCAATGTGCACTGTTTACAATAGCAAAAAGATAGAAGCAACCAAGGTGCCCATCAGTGGATGAATGGATAAACAAATTATGGTATATTCACACAATGGAATACTACGCAACGTTAAAGAACAATGATAGATTCGTGAAACATAACATGGAGGAATTTGGAAGGCATTATGCTGGGTGAAATTAGTTGCAAAAGAACAAATACTGTATGAGACCACTATTAGAAGAACTCAAGAAAAGGTTTAAACACAGAAAACATTCTTTGATGGTTATGAGGGTGGGGAGGGAGGGAGAGGGGTATTCACTAATTAAATAGTAGACAAGAATTATTTTTGGTGAATGGAAGGACAACATACAACACGGGGAAGTCAGCACAGCTGGGCTAATCCAAAAGCTAAGAAGTTTCCCAAATACAACCAAACTCTTTGAGGGACAGAGAAGCAGGGGTGGGGGTCTGGGGCCATTATTTCAGGGGACATCTAGGTCAACTGGCATAACAAAGTGCATTAAGAAAATGTTCTGCATCTCACTTTGGTAAGTGGCATCTGAGGTCTTAAAAGCTAGCAAGTGGCCATCTAAGATGGATCAATTGGTCTCAACTTACCTGGAGCAAAGGAGAATGAAGAACACCAAAGACACAAGGAAAATCTGAGCCCAAGAGAAAGAAAGGGCCACATAAACCAGAGACTCCATCAGCTTCAGGCTGGAAGAACTAGATGGTGCCTGGTTACCTCCAATGACTGCCCCGACAAGGAACACAACAGAGAATCCCTGATGAACCAGGAGAAAAGTGGGATGCAGACCTCAAATTCTAATATAAAGACCAGATTTAATGGTCTGACTGAGACTGAAGGGACCCCAGAGGTCATGGCCCCTGGACTCTCTGTTAGCCCAAAACTAAAACCATTCCTAAAGCCAACTCTTCAAAGATTGGACTGCACTATAAAGACATAAAATGATACTGGTGAGGAATGTGCTTCTCAGCTCAAGTGAACACATGAGACTATGTGGGCAGCTCCTGTTTGGAAACAAGAAGAGAAGGCAAAGGGGGACAGGAGCTGGCTGAATGTACATGGTAAATACAGGGTGGAAAGAAGGTGTGTGCTGTCACATGGTAGGGAGAACAACTAGGGTCATAGGACAATATGTGTATAAGTTTTTGTATGAGAAACTGACTTGAATTGTAAATTTTCACTTAAAGCACATTAAAAAAAAAAAAAAGACGAAGTGATGCTTAAAAAAGAAAAAATCCAACTGGTTTATTTAAAGAAATAGATACACTGATACTAAATTCATATGGAAATACAAGGGACTCCAAATGACCAAAACCGTCTTGAAAGATGAAGAAAAAGTTAGAAGACTCACACATCCAGATTTCAAAACTTACCACAAAGCTACAGTAATCAAGATGGTGTGGTAATGGCATAAGGATAGACCTATAGATCAGTGGACTAGAATTGAGAGTCCAGAAATAAACCCATAGTTACAGTCAATTGCTTTTCAACAAGGGTGCCAAGAAAATTCAATGGGTGAAAGAATAATCTTTTCAACTAATGGTGTGAAACAACCAGATATCCACATGCAAAACAATTAAGTTGGACCCCTACGTCACACCATACACAAAAATTAACTCAACATCTATCATAGACCAAAATGTAAGAGCTAAAACTATAAAACTCTTAGAAGAAAACTTAGCAGTAAGTCTTTGTGATCTTGGGTCTATCACAGATCAAAAAGCAAGAGTTAAAACTATAAAACTCTTAGAAGAAAACCTAGGAGTAAATCTTTGTGATCTTGGGTTAGGCAATTGTTTCTTGGATATGACATGAAAAGCAGAAGTTACAAAAGAAAATGTAGATACGTTGGACTTCATAAAAAATTAAAAAAAAATTTGTGCTTCTAAGGACAACATCAAGAAAGTAAAAAGACAACCCACAGAATGGGAGAAAATATTTGCACATCATATCTTTGATAAGCGACTTGCATCCAGAATATATAAAAAAGTCTTACAACTCAATAATAAAAGATAAATAACCCAATGTAAAAATGGGAAAAGGATCCAAATAGACATTTCTCCATCGAAGATATCAAAGGACACTAAGCACATGAAAAGATGCTCAACATTATTAGGCATCAGGGAAATGCAGATCGAAACCACAATGCAATACCACTTCACACCCACTACCCACTACCTTCGGGGCGATTCTGACTCATAGCGACCCTATAGGACAGAGTAGAACTGCTCCATAGTTTCCAAGGAGCGCCTGGCAGATTCGAACTGCCGACCTCTTGATTAACAGCCTAACACTTAACCACTACGCCACCAGAGTTTCCCTCACACCCACTAGGATGGCTATAACCAATAAGACAGATAATAACAAGTGTCGGTGAGGATGTGATGAAATTGGAACACTTATATGCTGCTGAGGAAACCCTGGTGGTATAGTGGTTAAATGCTACGGCTGCTAAACAAAAGGTCGGCAGTTCGAATTCACCAGGCTCTCCTTGGACACTCTATGGGGCAGTTCTACTTGTCTACAGGGTCACTATGAGTCAGAGTCGACTCGATGGCAACGGTTTTTTTTTTAATGCTGCTGATGGTAACACAAAATGGTGCAGCCACTTTGGAAAACAGTCTGGCAGTTCCTCAAAAGGTTAAACATAGAGTTACTACTTGACCTAGCAATTCTATTCTTATGTATATACCCAGAATAAATGAAAGATATGTGCACACAAAACCTTGTACACAAATGCTCATAGCAGCATTGCCATTATAGCCCCCAAATGAAAACAACCTAAATGACTAAACCAAAAAATCCAAACCCAATGCCGTCGAGTCAATACCGACTGCTAGTGACCCAAATATCTACCCACTCATAAATGTATTAAAAAATATGGTGTACTCATACAATGAAATTTTATCTGGCAGTAAAAAAAAAAAAAAAAAAGAAATGTCCAGAATAGACAAACCTATAGAGGTGGAAAGTGGTTGCCTAGAGCTAGGGGTAGGTGAAATGAGGGGTGCAAATTGGTATAGGGTTTCTTTTTGAGGTAAGGAAAATGTTCTGGAGTTACTGGTGATGGTTGTACAACTCCAAATTAACTAAAAAACACTGAATTGTAAACTTAAAAAGGTGAATTTTATGCTATGTGAAAACTGATACACACACACATAGAGAGAGAGTTTATCATACCTAAATGTAAGGTGTAGTTTTTTTTTTTAAATGTAAGGTGGGCCTCCACTTTCCTAATGCAAAGATCCAAAATCCAGTTTTTTTGCCATCTTGAATATATCTCAACATGCGTGGCATAGGCAAAATTTTCCTCAAAAAGAAAGACAACAAAAAAACAAAAAAAGGAAGGAAAATTTGTGCACACTTCTTTCTTTAGCTCCCTTCCCCCCACCCCCCGCCGCCATTTTCCACCTCATTCTAAGGGAGTGAAGGTGGGAGAGCATATTCTCAGTATTTATGACAGTGGGCACAAGGATCTCCCTCACAAATGACCTTGCCCTCCTCTTGAGGCTCTTTGAGAAAGTAGACATCAGGGGCTTCTGCCTGTCCAGCACCTGCTCTCCTGATTCTTGTAACAGCATGTCAGTTGTCCTTCCGTCAGTTATACCTCCCTCAATCTCAGAAGGTCTGTCAATCAGGGGGCCCTCCCCTTCCACGGTCAAGAGGTGGACACTCGACCCAATTAATCCAATCAGTTACCCTTCTTTGGGAATACGAATTGAGGGGGGGGGTGACTCAAGAAAAATGCAGCTGACTTGCCTGACTGGTGACCATTTACTTTAATATTTTAACTTAAGCTAGAAACACTCATTGAATTTCAACTATGTCAAAGCAGTGTTAGTTGGAGGAACATAAAGTTGACCAAAATGATATCCTATCTCTCAATGAACTCAGCTGGTGGGTAGTAGAAGGGTGGAGAAATACTCCCTAAATTCTGACTGAGTGGATCAGACAGAAGGATGTGACCTTGGCTAGAGACAGAGGCTCCTGACCTAAGAAATTTCTCTGACCCACACAGGGAAGGTACACCTTATGATGGGGTATTGAAGTCAGAATTGTAGACTTTGGGGCTGACAAGGAACTTACAGATCATTCGAATGAAGGAATGCAGATTCTGAGAGGTTAAATGATTTGGCTAATAGCACACACAGCAGCCAAACTGGCATTAGGATTTCTCCTCTGACTCCTAGTCCAGTGCTCATCTCACTACCTCATAATCACATTGTTGACATTTGCTGGCCCTCCAGGGGCTTGAGGAGGAGGAGGGGCAATATTTAGGGCTTTTTTAAGTGGTTACCTAGGAGAGTATGTCTTGCAAAGCCACCCAAGAAATCAGCCATGGAATTGGGAAAGATTCCAATAGTTCTAGTCATGCTGCTTTCTTCCTTAGTTAGCCCACCAGGGACTTGGTGGTCGGGACTTGTACTAGGGTTTTCACTGCAATGGGAGTGTCAGTGTGTGTGTTTTCCACCCTTCTTCAACCTCCTGGAATCCTTGAAGGTCAATGGATAAAGGGTGTGGTGAAATGACCTCTGCCACCTCCATGGTCTCTTTCCTCTGGGTGACCCAGTCAGCTGGGGTTGGAGAGTCCTTGGTTATCTTTACCTGTAAGGTGTGGGGGATGTCATTGAAGCACCCAGCAAGGGGTGTAAGGAGGAAATCAATTCAGAAGTCAGGCCTGGACTTTCCCCACGTCTGACAATGATTTACCTTAGCCTGGCAACTTGCTCTGGGCAGGAACAGCCAGAGTAAACAGCTTGTGTTGCTGGTTCTGGAAGAGAGACAGAGGAGCCTGGACCCTGTTCTTTGGGAGCTCATGTTTGGTTGGAGGAAGAGAAGGAGTGAAGTTCTTCCAAGCTGTGTTTTTCGACCATGAATGGGAGTGATCAATTTAACCAATACTCTTAGAGAACGTCTCATGTCCCCCGAACTGTGTAAGGATCTGTGGCCCACATATAAATAATATATGCTTCCTGTCTGCAAGGAACCACAAACATAAGACTGACACTCTTGATAGGACGTGGTCAGTGATAATCCTAGGATGTAAGAGAAGGAAAAAGGAAGGTATGCACCCACCTGGGACTCAGGGAAGGTTTCCTAGAGGAGAGGACACCAAAGCAAAGGAGTTAGGCAGGAAAGAAAGCAATCAGGCTCAAAGGCAAGAGAACCACTTGAACAAAGGTGTGTAATCTGGGTGTGGGGGAAAGGGCAGGCAGTTGACAGTGTTACTAGAGTACGAAGAGCAAGATGGGAAGTGTGAGTGGGGAGATAAGGCAGAGATACAGGTGTGTATTGGGGGAGGGGTAACCCATGTTAAGAAAAAAAAAATGTTAAGAGCATGGTCTTTATTCTGAGCAGGGGAGAGGGAAGTGCCTGGGGAGATCTGCATTTTAGATAGATCACTGCGGTGTGGAATTGGGGAGGCGGAGCCAAGACTGGAAGCAGGGAAACAAATGGAGAAGGTGAGTGCCTGATGCAAGGTATTCATAAGGAAAATGGAGGGCATGGGCTGGAGAAATACCCAGGAGGTGGGCGATGGAGACAGAAGAGAGAGGCACACATCCATGGGGCTCCGGGGTTTCTGGCTTGGTGCCTGGGTGGATAATGGTCCCATGAACTGAGATAAGAAATACAGAGAAAAGAAACAAGTCTGGGAGGGAGATGCTGATGATGGCCAACATTTACTAATTACTTATATGAACTAGGCTCTGTGTGAAGAGTTTTTCATGCATTTTCTCAGGACTCTATGAAGTAGGTATTATTGTTTTTATGCCGGACTTACAGATAAGGATAATGAAACTTCACAATGTTGAGTAGCTTGGCCAGGTCTACACAGCTGGTAGAGCAGTAGAGAGTGGTTAGAAACCAGGCATCCCGACTCCAGGGCCAATGCTCTTAATCACCAGGCTTTATATGTGTTTGTATGTGATGAGGCTAAAGAGACCTCCCATAATGGGGAGGTCTGGTCCAGAAGTATAATTAGGAGGTCATCAGAGCCCAAATCATAGTAAAACCATGACTGACCAGTGACCTAAGCACAGTGTCCTGTTAAAGAAGTAGCCAGATGGTAAAGGGTCCACGAGAGACAAAAACCAGAAATGTCCCCTCTGATTTTTATTTCAGAAGACATCCTCTGCAATCTGGGCAACAGAAAACTAGGCAATCACAAACAGTGTAGCAGTATCAAATAAAAATGTCCACCAAGTTATGCAGACATGTTAATTATAACAGTTACTATGTTGCATAGTAATTATCCTAAACAGTAAACTTTTTACATAAATAGCAGTAATTAGTATAGCACAAGTTTCCCAAACTACATCCTGTGGAATAAGTAGTTCCTGAAGATGTTAAATGTTTGGATAGAAAAGGGCCTTGGAGTCAGACAAGTTTAGGAAATACTGGTATAATTTTGAGAGAGAGAGCGAAATGGCTGGTTTATACTTTTTATTTTTTCTCTGTTAGGAGGTAGTGTAGTATAATGGCTAAGAGCGTAGGCACTGGAAACAGCCTGGGATTGAATTCTACCACCAACAAGCTCGGTAATTTGGGACAAGTTACTTAACTTCTCTAAGCCTTAGTTTCCTCATCTGTATAAAAACCAAACCCGTTGCTGTCGAGCAGATTCCGACTCATAGTGACACTATAGGACAGAGAACTGCTCCACAGTGTTTCTAAGGAGTGGCTGGTGGATTCAAACCACCAACTTTTGGTTAGCAGCCAAACTCTTAACCACTGCACTACCAGGGCTCTATATCCGTATAAGGGAATAGTAATAGACTCACTTCAGAAGACTGTTCCTGGGATTGAATATAATAATGGATTTAAAACACTTAAAATAGAGGCTGGCACAGACAGAGGGCACCATAAAATGTTATTATTATCTATAAACTATCCCACTGTTAGCAAGTTCCTGATATCCTATAGTTTAATCCTTGTCACACACACACATCTGCACACACACACACATCACACACAATGTTACCCACATTCCTTAAAAGTCAGAAGTCTTAGCTCTGACACCCTGTTAGTTGAAGTTTTTCATGCCCCTACCCCTACCTCACCACAGCCGAGGACTGGAAATCACAGAGCTTTTTGCTCTGCTTCTCTCCAGGCAAAGGGACCAGGGAAAGGGAGGATTAATGCCCTGGCAGCATGACCTTTGAAGAGCCATCTCTAGCTCATAGTTACCTTTGTGAACACTCAAAAAGGGCATATATCTTCTGGGTGGACACTGCCTGGACCAGGGCACACAGCTTGGCAAGCAAAGTGCGGGCTGTGTTTAAGCCCCCACTTGCCTCCTTGTTTGGATGGCCTTGTGCAGTGAACAACCTGCACAACCACACATGGCAGTTCTGACCTTCAGGTCCTGAGGAAGGAGCTGGAAGCTGATGATCACTGAAAAACAGGGTATTGGCTCCCCCTTTCCCAGAAGTTCATAAGACTAGGTCTCCACAAGCATTAGGTGGGTAAACCATCCTTCTTTTTTCCTCCTCTTCCCCCCCCCCCCACCCCAATTCATTCACACAGAGGCTGACTTCAGGATATGCTTTGGTGTGAGCAGATACCCCAGGCCTTCCCTGTTTCTCTGAAATCCCCTTGATTGTAGTTGGGAGATGATCAAGTTTTCTAAAGTAGAATCAGGGAGGGGATGACTTTCCAGGTTTCCCCTGGCACATAATGAGCACTAGCTTATGATGCTCCTAACCAGAGCATGCCAGGGCCGGAGCAAGTCTGATCACGACTTGGGCAAGAAAAGGACAAAGGTGAGAATAAGAGCTACCCCTGCCAGTTTCTCAATCCCTACTCAGTGGCCAAAATACTTGGCTTCCAGTAAGGACTCTCACCACCCTTTTAGGTTGACACTTCCTGTGTAAAACTGCTGGGGGAGAAAAATATTTCCTGTTCTTTTCTGGGGATGGGTGGGGTGGAGGGGGACAAGCACACTCCCAGTGACACACACTCACACTCACACACACTCCCACAGTCTCCTCAGCCACCAGAGGAGCTGCTGCCTGGAAGCACTTTTGAGCCTAGAGGCCCAGTCTAGGCTGACCTGTGGTGATGTGGCGAAGGCTTTTCCCTTTCCATTATCTCTGTTCCCTCCTCAATAAAGTGAGGGATATGGGTGGGGTTGGTTTTTAAGGCTCCTCACAGTTCTAAGGGTTTATTCACTCCCCCCGCAATCTGACAGGTAAGGGTGGAAGCTCAGGCCCCGGGCTAGCATAGACTGACCAGAAATGGCTTACTCTCATCTATACCGCCCAAGGACAACAGAGGCCTGTGTGCTAAAGACAAACCATTTCCCTCACCATTTTGCTTAGGGTCTACCTCGGTCGCTTTTGAAAAGAAATACAAGCTGGGGCCCCAGCTGGGAGCATAGGTCCTGGGCCTTCAGGCTTAGGAACAAAGGCTGAGCTGGAGAGGGAAGGGGCCTTCCTTCCCAGAAGTGAGGGGAGGAGAGCCCCTGGGCTGCTTATGCTGTTACCTCTCCATAGGGTTGACTGTTTTTCTCCTGCCCATGGATTGTCCCTGTCCTTCTGTCTTCTCCTTGAATTTGGTGACTTCACCCTTTTCCCCTTTCTTTCCCTCCCTTCCTCATCTGCACCCTGGGTCTAAAACCTCCATCTCTCTTATTTGTCTTTAGGATTGGGGTCTCCACACTCCTCCCTCTTTCCCTCTCCCTGGGCCTGGCCTCTTTATTCCTTTTTAGGCCTGGACTCTCCAGCCCCAGGTCGAAGGGTCTGCATTCTTTTTCCTCTTCTTAAGGCCCCCTCTCCCTCCCCCAACCCTTTTCAGCTTTCCCTCTCCTCCCCCTCCCTCAGCCCCGAGGCATTGTGGGAGGAAACAAGATGTGGGGCGAGAGCGGCGCGGGGAGAAGCCCGCAGTGCGGGGCCTGGCTGGCGCAGCCAATGGCGAGCGCGGGCGGTGGCGCGCGCGGCGGGGGGGCGGGGGCGGGGCTCTATTTCAGGGGGGCCGCGCGCCGGCCGGGCTCAGCAGCAGAGCGGAGCGGAGCTGCGAGGCTCGGTTGCGGAGCAGGCGGGCGGGTCGGCGGGCGCGAAGCGGAGCTCGGGCGGCCGGGGAAGCTCCAAGGGTGGGTGGCGGCAGCACGCGCGGCCCGTGGCTGCGGGAGCCGGAGACCGCGGCGGCGGCGGCTGCTGCAGGAGGAGCACAGGGGACACCGCCCCTGCCCACGCTCTGCCTGAGGCCATCGCATCTCCCCCGGGGCCCCTTGCGGACTCGCCTCCGTGAAGGTGAGCAGTGAGCGGGGGCGTCCTCGGGGCGGCGGTCCCTGCTGTCGCGTGCAGCCCCACGCGCCCAGGGCTTACCCGCAGCGCCCCTGCGGCCTCCCTGCCCCACGCCCGGCCCAGCCGGGGCCCAAGGCCTGGACCACCGCTGCCCCCGCCGCCCTCGGCGTCGACGGCCCCAGCAGCGCAGCGCGGCGCCCTCGGCGCCCCTCCCGCTCGGCGCAGCCCTGGCTGCGCCACCTCTGCTCTCGCGACTCTCGTGGCGCGGCTGGAGACCCGGGGCTGCGGAGGTGCCGCTCCCCGTCCCCCGGGGAGTCTCCCTGCGCTGTGTGGAGGCCGCTAGTGTTTGGGGCCGAGGAGAGGGGGTGGAGAGGGCTCGGGCGTGACGCGGCTCCTCCTGCCGTCGCCGCCGCCACCCTCTGGGGCGTCCTTCCTGCGGCGAGGACGCCCAGTCACTCCGGCGCTGCTCCAGGCCGGGTGGGGGAGGGCGGCTGGCCGGCCCGAGCTGCGGACCTGGTGGGGCGGCGGGGGTGGAGGTGGGAAGCAGGATGCTCTCATCTTCCAGGTGCTGGTCTTCGGTCTGCTGCACTCGGGGGGACCGGCGTAGGGGAGGGAACTGGCCCCCTTGGAGATCAGAAGGGGTAGACAGAAGCGTTCGTGTGTATGTTGGGGGGGGGTTGGGCCGTCCTTATCATTGGAGGCTTAGCTTTTCTTGTCGAAAATTCGGGAGCTGTCCTGGGGTGCCCTTTTTGCTTTTCAAAGGAGCACCTGGCTCGTGACTGAGGTGGCTGGCCTGGGGCACTCTACCATCCTTCTATCTAGAGGCTCAGATCCCTTTAAGGGAGGGACTAGGCTGGGCACCTCCCTATGCTTTTCTCGCTGGCACCTTGGACAGGGGTGGCCAGCTCTGGGCCTTGCCTCGCTCAGACGCCTCGGGGGGCCAGGGGTGAAGAATTGTGGCATTGTAGTCACAAGACCAATATTATGTAACTGGAGGCTTTCTCCTGGAGAGTAAGGTGGCTTTTAATTACTGTGACAAAGTTGCTCCTTTGGACTTTGGGGATGAGGCAGTGGAGCAGGTGAGCTTACTGGGTAAACCGAGCCAAATTTATGCTTTCACTTCATTGTCTAACCGGGCCCCACCCCCACCCCTGGGTTTGTAAATAGTGCCCCCTTTCGAGTGGTAACCTGCAGTAGGCCACCAGGTGACACTAGCTTTCTTCAGTATCGAGAGTCTTGTGATATCACAACATTGTCCCTGTGCTGCTGTTAGACCTTTGCTCAAACCCGTTGAGGTTGCCACATTGATCTCATTTCAACCATTGGTTTTAAAAATGAAGATGCTGACTTGCCCAAGGTCATTTAGCTAGTCAGGCCTTGAACAGTGTTCTCCTGACCTTTCCTCAGCACCAGGTGATGCTCACAGCCTCCTCTTGAGGCTCTGACTTTTCCTCTTGGGAGTGTGTCAGAAGGCCCTTCTTCCTAGTGTGATGGTGGGGGGTTCTAGCCCACTAACCCTTCACCTCTGGTGGCCTGGCCCTGCTTAGTCTGACGGTGCCAGCAAAGATCCCATGGATACAGTTAAGGGCTGCCTGACTGGTGGCTGTCATGTGTGTGGTGTGTGCACTTGGTGAAGGCTGAAGAAGTAGCTGTGAGTTCTGCTTTCCTTCCAGCCCATCCAGCACACAGGCTAGTGTGGATTCAGAGATCAAAGTGGCCTGGAACAATACCAGGGACCTTTCTTTGATCAGGCAGGCTCTTGTCTCAGGGCTAGGATGAGACCATCTTTTGTTCACTGGGCTCGGCCACAGAGTGGCACTTTGAGGGTGAAACTTGGGATTGTTGCTGGTCTGTGTGATGGGGCTGTGGTCAAGGACAGAGGGCAGGATTTTGCAACTCATCCCTTCTGCTCTGTCAAAGCACCTCGCATGCTACAGACTGCCAGGCAGATCCCAGCCAGCCTTCTTGGGATTCCTCTCATGCCAGGAATGGACCATGCAGGGTCTGCCTCAGAATTCTGGTTGCCATACCATGAACGTCGTGGTCCGGATAGTAGGGATATGAAACCAACAGTTCTTCACCTTTCTTTGACTCTATTTTTTACTTTAACCTCTAATGCCATGTTTTTCCCAATCTTACGTTTTTGCTTAGGGGAAAGAATGCTTCAGCATTTCTGTGAGGAAAATAAGATATTATAATGCCTTTGCCTCTCTTAGTAGGTCGGTAATCTTTGAATGAACAGATAAATTTGACAGGAGGAAAAAAGATCCAAGGAAATGACAAATCAGTGTTGGAGCTGGGTCATCTTTGGGTGAACAGATATATTTGACATGAGTAAACAGATACAGGGAAATGACAAATCAGTGTTGGAGTTGGGTCCAAAATGTAGACCTTTAAAAATTAGACTGAGCTTTAAAGAATAAATGTAGTAAAGAGATGGGGGAGGCAGAGAAAAGGATGGGACAGAGATGTGATGGCAGGTGTGACTGACTGCCTAGATTTGAGGCTGCCGTCTCAGCCTTTCCACTGCTAACAGGCATCTCTGTCCTGGGTACTTAAGAAAACACAAAACCAGACCCACTGCCATGAAGTCAATTGCGACTCATAGCTACCCTATAGGACAGAGTAGAAACACACCGTAGAGTTTCCAAGGAGCTCCTGGCAGATTCGAACTGCCAGCCTCTTGGTTAGCAGCTGTAGCACTTAACCACTACGCCACCAGGGTTTCCGGGTACTTAAGGGAAGGCATAATTACTGTCATTTCTGCCACCACTGGGCATTGGTACCCTGGAGTCTACCCTACTTCTTTATGTTTGTATAGAACAGGGTTTGGCAACCTTTTTCTCTAAAGGTCCAGATAGTAAATATTTTAGTGTTTATAGGCCATACATACAGCCTCTGTTGCAACTGCTCAGCTCTGCCGTTGTAGAGTGAAAGTAGCCTTAGCCAATATGTAGATGAATGAGCATGGCATGTTCCTTTAAAATTTTATGAAAACAGGTGGTGGGCTGAATCTAGCCCATGGGACGACCCCTGTATTTACAGGTCCTTATTCACAGATGATCTCATGTAACCTTAGTTAATTCTTATAACAACCCCAACAGGGAGCTGTCCTCATTGCTAAAATGGAAATAGTCAAATGCAGAAAGGCTAGTGATTTGTTCAAGACCACAGAGTTCAAAGTCAGAACCAGAACTCAGGCTTACTGATTCCTATAGGAATCAATCTCCTTTTTCACCTTCTTTCAACCTCCTATAGGAGTTCACCTTTCCACTGTGATACCAATAATGCCTTAATGGCCATTTAATCAAGGGCTTATTATGTTAAGGTGTAATACCACCTGGTTTATCCTCAGGACATCCTGTGATCCCCATTTTACAGATAACATGGAACCACAAAGAAGGCTAAGTAACTTGTCAAGGACACAGCTAATAGGTGACATATTATTATGTTGGCTATCAGCGCTGTTCAGGATATTGGAAATAGATAAACTTAGGGCTGAAAGAACCTTTACCATTTTTTAGATGATGTGCTATTTGCCCTGAGTCTCCCAGGGGTGAGGATGATGTCTCTGGTAAAAGCTTAGGAACTCCCTCTCCTGGTGCTTCATGTCTGTGTTTTCTTTTGCCCTCGCCTCCTGCACTCCCCTCTCCCACTGAGGCCCCACACCTAGGAGATGGCTTTTACTGTCCAGACCATGGGCTATCAGCCTCACCTCTCTGCTCTTTCTGCAGTGTCACGATGTCTGACCGGAAGGCAGTGATCAAGAATGCAGACATGTCTGAGGACATGCAACAGGATGCTGTTGACTGCGCCACGCAGGCCATGGAGAAGTACAACATAGAGAAGGACATTGCTGCGTATATCAAGAAGGTGTTCTGGGAGAGCTTTGGCTGGTGGTGGGGGTTGAGGGTGAACAGCTGAGATGTATTCCAGGGAAGGCTGGAGCTGGGGACATAGCAAAGAAGACCTATCCCATGCAGACAAAACCCTAGGAACTTGGAAAGCAGACAAATTAAGGAGTGATAAGGAGTGCCAAAGCATTCACCTTAGGAGTTCTTTGTAGGAGCTCTGCTGGTGTGTGTATATGTGTTCTCAGAATAATCATGGGAGTGTCAAGCATCAGAGAAGGATAAGACTATGCAGGAAAACTTCAGGATAAAATATAAATGACTCAATTCAGAACTATCCAAAATGAAGATCAAGGATATTTGAACAGATAAGATCATATGCAAATTTTAAGGAAATCGTATCATTTAAAGTGAAATATCTCTATAATAACCCTCATCATGTAGGGGATTTTCTTGTCCTTGTCTTAAAAAAGTATTCACAGATAATTGCATCATCCCTTTCTTTCTACATTTTTAAGAAAAAGGTGGGTTTGAATAAACAAGTGTTTTTTTTAACAGATACTGAGGTGATAGGTTTGGTCCTTGGAAAATTTCTGAGTGGATATGGTTAACACAGCAAGGAAGCAGCTGAGCGTATAAGTGGAAAGTGGGACCTAGGCCTCCTGATTCCAAGCCAGGACCCATGCCCATTGGGGCCATAGTCTTGACATTCTCTGCTTTGGCATCCCAAGAAGGGTGTGTGAGGTGGTAGCACTGTGGTCCATAGAAGTCACAGGGTCTCCTTGGGTTTTATAGAACTCTGTTTTCCTACCCAGACGGATGGAGTGAGAAGAGGAGACTCGAATCCTAGGAGACCTTGTGTGTACAGCAGGGCCAAGAGAGGCTGCTAGGGATATGGGCTCCCTGCTGAGTGATGGCCTTGCTGTCCTATCCAGGGAGAGAATCCAGAATTACGGACTCTCAGAACTGAAAGAATCCTTAGATTATTTGGTCCAGCCATCTCCTTTTGTTCATGGGGAAAATGAGACCTAGGGAATTGACTATTGTTCTCCTGTGTTAGGAGCCCTGGTGGTGCAGTGGTTAAGAGCTCAACTGCTAACCAAAAGGTCAGCAGTTCGAATCCACCGGCACGTCTTTGGAAACTTTATGGGGCAGTTCTACTCTGACCAATAGGGTTGCTGAGTTAGAATTGACTTGATGATAATGGGTTTGGTTTGGTTTTGTCTCCTGTGTTAACAGAGTCTTGAGCCAGGCCTGAAGCTGGGTTTGAGGGCCCATGCCCTTTCCACTGTCTCCTAGTACTACTTGGAGTCATAGTATGGGGGCTCTGAGGAGACTGGCAAGTTGTATGTTAAGCACCTGGGGGAGAGAGCCCCAGCGTTGGCAGCTTTGGTGGCCTTTGAGGCTTGGGGTAGGCTGTTGCCCTTGCATGGCTATCACAGGCTACATCTAGAACTGAGCCATCTGTTTTCTGCTGCATCCACAAGTGGCAGAGCACTGCCTATTTGGCTAGGTCTCCAGGATTCCTGGGTGGTTTTTATGCTGAACTTCGGCCCCTGAGAGAAGTGAGGGGATTGTTTTGATCTCATGACTGAGGTCCTTACAACCCACACAGCGCCTGGGACATGGAAGTGCCTTTAACATTGACTCATACAGAACTTCTTCCCAGTACTCTTGACGTTGCTTCCTCATTTCTCTGTAGTATCCTGGTTTTTGGTTTAGTAATGGGGGATGCAGCAGGTGAGGGAGGCTTGCTCCTTGTTTTTACTTGTACTGTGTGATGTTGGGGTGGTCTTTTATTCTACTGGGCTTTCTGATTGTGCTGAGGGGTCACACAGTGGGCTAGCGGGGGGTGGGGGGTAGTGAGAGGAAGGAGAGATGATGGGGTAGGGTATAAAGGGCTAGAGCCTCAGTGGAGAGAAATAATGGAGCCTTTGTGGTGTTACATTATTAATGAGGGAAGGAGTATCCTAGCCAGCCTTAGAACCTGAGCTCCTGAGGCTCAGGGAGCTGAGGCCCGGAGTTGGGGGTAGGGTGAAGTGGGTAGATATTAGTGCTGAACTTGTAGGGAGAGACTCCTGTTCTGATTTCTCATCTTCCAGCTGCCCTAATCACCTTCTTCTCCCCTTCTATTTTTCTTTTAGGAATTTGACAAGAAATACAACCCTACCTGGCATTGTATCGTGGGCCGAAATTTTGGCAGCTACGTCACACACGAGACAAAGCACTTCATCTATTTTTACTTGGGTCAAGTTGCAATCCTCCTCTTCAAGTCAGGCTAGGTGGCCATGGTGAAGGCGTCAGTGGCGGCGGCGGCAGCGATGGCAGGCAGGCGGCGTTGCTGGGACTGTTTAGCACTGGGGGCCAGCACCAGGATGTCCTCTCCAATGGCTGTGCTACTGCATGGACTGTATACTCGATTTCATGTGTATGTCGCAGTAAACAAAACCAAACTTTTTTCTGTTTAGTTGCCTGGGGAAGAAGGCTGCTTTATGTTTAATTTTCAAGACTTTAATTTTTTTTTTTTCGTTGTATTGCCCTAGGAAATCTCTCCCTATTCCTACCTTTTCTCTTTCTCTCCTTATACAAAATGAAAATCTCTCAACAAAGCCCCTAAGACTAGGAGGGCTAAGGAAAAGAAATAGGTCTATGGAGGTGGAACTAAAACCGTGCAGCTGCCTCTTCCTGGCGGTGGATGCTGCTTTGGGAGGCCAGGGAGGCTGCGGGGAGACGGCATTAGGGTTGGCAAGGAGAGAGGGATAGGAAGGAGGGCGGGGGGATTACTCTAGTACCAGGGAGACTATTCCACTGAACTGTGATTCTACGACTTGGGGCAGGGGGTGGGGTGGGGGGTGGATTCTTCAGGGGGCCCTGAGACGTGTTTGTCTGTGGTGTGTGGGAGTGGGGAGCAGACTTGTCTTGCTGTCTTTTGTCAGAAGAGGTTCTAAGTAAGGCTGTGTCTCTGTGGGTTACCTTTTATTCTTCCTGCCAGTGCTCATGCTAGGAGGATGTTGGGGGTAGGATTAGCTTGATTTTTTTTCTTTTCATTTTCTCTTCTCCCCTCCTGTCTGCTCCCTGCTTAGCCCTCGGTTTTCTCATTCCTCTGGAGTTCTCTTAGAGCAGCCCCTGCTGGCTGGCAAGGGAATTTGTGGTGACTGTAGTTCCTTTTGTAGTTCCTTAGTTAGCTCTTAGCAGTCAAACCAAATCAGTGTCTCCCTTGATTGTCCTCTGTGTGTGTGTGTGTGTATGTGTGTGTCTTGGATGAGGGTAGAGGGGAGGGAGGGACAGGACAGTGTGGAATCCCTAGGGTATTATGGGTAGGTAGGGGGAACAGTTCTAAGTGGGCCTTTGTTAAAAACCTCTGGAGATGTTTGTTCTGGGGGGAAGACAGGTGTCAACCCCTCAGCATCTAGCCCAGATCCTCTGTTTGCCCTACGGCCGTCTGCTCCCTCTGAAGGCTTTAGGAGCACAACCTGGGAAGAGATGGCGGTGCTGCCGTCTATGCTGGAGCGGGTCTTGGTGGAGAGGGAAAGTGACACTGGGTGGTTGCAGCCTCTGGTGGGAGGTAGGCATAGAAGTGATAAAGGGCCTAAGAGGGGTTTTGGGGGAACTTTGGAGGAGGTCGGTCTTGCAGTGATGAAGCCAGGTATCTCGAGGTGGAGCAGGGCCATGAGTGGGAGGAGATTCCAAGGAGAATTCTGGAGAAATCTCATCTGTTGATAGAACAGGGCTGGGGTAGGGGGGTCAGCTGCTGATTCTCATGGATCACGTTAAAAACTCTCATGTGTAGGTTTGACACTGAGGGGGATGGGGGGTCCAGCTCATTTTTTTTTTTTAAGTCCATCTTTGGGGCTGGTGGAGAATAGGAGAATGCCCCTTCCCCCAAGCCCTTAGTGTGTGCTGAGCTTTCTTTTCCACGCTGGCAGAGGAGGGTGGGGATTGAGGCGGCGACTGAGTTCCCTGTATCAAACCCCTTGGTGGGCACTGTCTGTGGCAGATTGAGTGCTTGGTTTTAGATTTTGTTTTTGTTTTTTTTTTTTTATGAATGTCCAAATCTGTGTTTCCCCCTTCCCTCCCAGACTTGTGTGGCCAGTCAGAAGTGTCTGGTTTGTGTCCATCTCTCCCTCATTTCTGGAGCAGGGGCTGAGACCCCGCCACATCTCCTATGCTCTGCATCCACGCCTCTTTTGGACATTAAAGGTCGATTGATGCACTTGTGAGCTGTTTGAGCTTCTTTGGGGATAAAGGGATTGGCTGGTGGCAGTGCTCCCACACAGTGGGTGGGGGAGGGTACCTGGGGGGGAGTAGAATGGGAGTTGAAGAGATAAGACAAAGCAGAGAGATACTGATTGGCCTGAATTGGGACTTAGTTTTAAGGTCGAGGTTTGAGCCCCTTAAGTTGGGGAGAACTTCTAACCAGCAGCACTTGCATGCAAGGACTGCTCAGTCCTCGCTCCCTTGGTGAGGATGGCCAGACGAGCCACATTTTGGGTCTTTGGTATATTAGATGTGGTCTTCCCATCTGGGTTTGTAGCCCCAATCTTTGTTGAAGTATTAGGGAGTGGAGGTGCTTCGTCTTCATTTCTGTTACCATTGTTCACTGAAAAGCATTTATTTAGTTTGTGTTGTGTGTTCGGGCCTAGGGTGCTGGTCACACAGTAGAACAGACAGGCAAATTTTCTCATTCCACGGCATGCACGTTCTAGCACACTGATAAGCCTTATCCCAGTAGTGATATGTGCTGCCAAGGAAATGAATCAGGCAATGAGCTATTGAGTGTTGGAGGTAGGTAGGCAGGGTTCACTCAGATATAAAGCTGGAGGGCTGGATTTGGGGGGAAAGACTAACGTCTGAGGTAGCGAGTTTTGAGGGAATAAGATGAAGCACTTTAGAAACCCAACTTCTGTTCCTGCCTCTACTGTTGTGAGTATTTTGAAAGAGCTGGAGCCTTGGGATAGGAGAGTGAGGCCACAGTCCACATTTCATCTGTAAGGGTGTCTCTAGGGCCAAAACTTAACCTCTTTTTGCCCTGTTGAGAGAGACAGCTCAAGCAGCATCTATGGACAGCACATTCCTGCACAGGTAGGTGCACAGTGTTTGTCTGGGAGACTAATCCTGCAAGGCTTCCTGAGGGAGAGGCTTTTATTCTGAGAGGAAAGGGGATGGGTTACGGAAAAATCAAGACCATTCCCTGGCCACCGAGCCCCACCTGCTTGCCTGGCCTCTGTCCTGGAGTTGTGCAGTGCTTGGGTGGTGCAGGTCTGAGGAGGAGCTTGGAGATTGAAGATAGATGGATACATGAGATGAGGAATGGGCTATGGAAGATAGGTGAGGCACGGAGGAACGTAGCCACTGCCAAAACCATGGCCAGGCTGAGAGTGAGTGGGCAGCATCAATATCCTCGCCTCTCGCCCTCTTCTCCCATCTTCAGGGGCTTTCCTTTGGCTGAACCCAACCAAAAGGCAGATGTCATGGCTGACCTGAGGAGGTAGTCTGTAGAAGAAGGGTGGAGAATTAATCTAAGGGGGGCAAGCAAGGATAACCAGCATGGAGGGAATTGCCTCTGTTGCTGTGTCTCCTGAACTCTAGTGTTCCTCTAGCTTGGACCTAAGGTGCGGCTGTCTCCTAAACGTCCCCTCACTTCGTTCAGGTCTTTGCGCAAACATCCTGCTATTTAGAGGGGTCTTCTGACATACTGTATGAAATAATACCTTTTCCCCATCACTTACCCAGTGTAATTCTGCGTAGTACTTGTCAACACTTGACATATTTTGTTTTATTGTTGGTTTCCAACAACTAGAATATAAGTTCCATAAGAGCAGGGGCCTTTTCTGTTTTGTTCACTGCTTCCAAGCACGCGAAACACCTGCCCTGCAGGAAATGCTATGTGTCGATTGGCTGGATGAAAAGAGAGGAAGCAACCGCGGGCAGCCTCTGCCCAGGACAGCCTGGCCTTTCCTGAAGAGGCTTCTGCTTTTGGTTTGACTCCCGCTTGCTGCCTCAGTCCTAGGCATTCCCTGCTGCCTGGAAAGGAGTGAGAGTGGAGAACTCCCCAAGTGTGTTCAAGCCTTACCCCCCCACCTTGCTTGCTAGCTATGGAAGAATGACATAGTGTTTTCATAAAGTGCATTTTATTTGTAAAGCATTTTCAGTTTGTTTATGCCATGGAAACCTCAAAACACCCCTCTGAGCTAGACCCAGCAGTCATTAGCCACATTTTTGGATAAGCAAACTGAATCAGGGTGGGTGACTTGCCAAAGCCCATGTAGCATCACAAGAGCCCGGGCACTGTGACTCACGGGCTTAGCTGGGTTTGTCAGTCTCACTGACACTCCTTGACCCTAATTCTGAGTTCAGGAGCACATTTCTGGTTCCGCCAATGTTCACCCTTCTGGGGCTCCTGTTTAGCAAGGACGGGGGGTAGAGAATTACCTGTCCCTTCTCACTGCTCCTCCCCTCTGCCAAGGATTAAGGAGTTTCCCCTTCTCCTTGGGGCCTCATGGGAGGGGTCATAATGAATCTCCTAGACTTAGAAGAGCGAGCAGACTTCCAGAGTTCTCAGGCCTCCCCTAAATTAAAGGCATGGTTTCCTCACCACCCTGCTAATAAGGAGTGATCTACTACCTGTCAAAGAGGTCAGGTGTACCTGTGGTGTACATGGGCCTAGTGTCCACATCAATGTACATGCATACTCCTACCCACAAACTGCTGCTATACCAGTATAGAGAGGTTCATAAGATTGAAGAGAACCAGCAGAACCCCAGGTCCCTGGTGCCAAGCTTCACCCTTGTCCAAACAAAGGTGTGTGGTGTTTCAGGTGAGCCTTCTGGACATGTCTAAAGAGAGGCTGGACATGGAAGGACAATGTGGCGGTGTGAGCAGAACACAGAATGTAGAATCAGAAGACTCCGGGTTGAGTCCCAGCCCTACCATTTGCCCACTGTATGAACCTGGACAAGTTGCTTGACTTCTGTGAGCCTCAAATTCATCATTGGTAAAATGAGGATAATACCTGACTTCCCTAAAGAAGGGATGAGGATCAAGTGACATCATGAATGTGAAAGTGCTTCCTTTGAAACTGGAATGGTATGATGATGAAGGAGGAGAAGGAAAGGAAGAAAAAGAAAAGGAAGAAGAGGAAGAAAATTATTAGAGTCAATGATGATACAGTTTGGGTAAAAAATAGGATTCCAAAAAGTCAGGCCCCCAAAATACCCCTTCACACCCTCTTCTCTGCCCAGCTGTACCCATATTATAGAGGAGAAGGTTAAGGACCAGACGGGGAAAGAGGCTTAACCAAGGTCACATGTATGGTTTGGAACAACTGGGATCTAGGAACCTGGTCTCCTGACTCCCAGGCCAGGACTGATCCTGGTTTGATGTGGTGGAGGGGACTGGTTCACTAGGTGCTGAATCCCCCACTGTGCTCTGGGTGCCCTGTACCTGTTTGCAGTTAATTCCCATTTTTTCTTTCCCCACCCCTGACGACTACTAATCTATGTTCTGTCTCTGAATGTGCCTATTCCAGGCATTGCATATAAATAGAATCATAAAATACACAGTCTTTTGTGTCTAGTTTCTTTCACTTAGAACAGTGTTTTCAAGTGTTGTAGCATTTATCAGTACTTCATTTCTTTTTCTGGCCAAATAGTATTCCGTAGTGTGAATATACCACATTTTGTTTATTCATCAGTTGAACATTTGGGTTGTTTCTGCTTTTTGGCTATTACGAATAATGCTTCTATGAACATCTGTATCCAGTTTTCATGTGGATATATGTTTTCAATTCCCCTGGGACATCTTTATTTTTTAATGTTATCTTACTTTTCTATTTTTTTAATCTAGATTGAGGTTGGCAAATTTCTTCTGTAAAGGGCCAGATAGTAAATATTTTAGGCTTCATGGGCCATATGGTCTCTGTTGCAGCTACTCAACACTGCCATTGTAGTGTGAAAGACACAAATGAACACGGCTGTGTATCAACAGAATTTAGACCATAGGCCAGACATGGCCTATGGATCATAGTTTGCTAACCCCTAATCTAGATGATATATTCACATGATTCAATGTTCCAAAAGCACAAAAAGTGAAAATTCTCCCACCGTTCTTCCCCAGCTGCCAGATTTCCCTCCCTGGAAACAATGTTAGTAGATTTTGTGTCTTCTTTCAGAGACAATTGACAGAAGTATGTTTTTAAGAGGTTGTATAATATTCCAGTGTGTTGCAAATAGTTTAATAAACATGAAGGACAACGTTATTCTAATAGTGCTGCACTACCTGCCTGCTTGGTTCTTACATCAGGATGATCTTTTGAACTCTTGAGATTCGCCCAGAAGTTTTGGGGCCATGCCTGGTGAATATAATGGGTAATCCCCTTTCATAAATTAATTATACATGTATGTATATATATATATATATACATGGAGCCCTGGTGGCACAGTGGTTAAGAGCTCAGCTGCTAACCAAAATGTTAACAGTTCAAATCCACCAGCTGCTTCTTGGACACCCTATGAGACAGCTCTACTCTGTCCTATAGGGTTGCTATGAGTTGGAATTGACTTGATGGCAATGGGTTTGGTTTTGGTTTATACATATGTATATCAGTACTCATTCCTTTTTTATATAAAACAAAATATTTGCCATTGCAACCATTTTTATGTGTACAATTCAGTGACATTAATTATGTTCCCTACGTGCAATCATCATCACTCTGTTTCGAAATTTTTTCATCAGATGAGTGACTCCTCTTTTGTCAAAAATAAGCTCCGACTTTCAAGATATGCAAGATTTTCTCAGGTGGTGTATCAGTGTGTCTGTCGTTCAGGGTTCCACCAGAGAAACAGAACCAGTGGGATGGATGGATGGACAGATACATAAATAACATAGATATTGCATATAGATATTGTATAGATTTCTTGCAAGGGTTTGGCTTATGCTATTGTGGGGAGCTGGACTGGCAAATGCACAATCTATAGGGCAGGCTGTCAGGAAGGCTGACGGGACACTCTGCGACAGGAGTTCACAACACTGCCTTCCACAGGTGGGATTTCTTCCTCTTCAGGGAAATCTCAGTTCTGTTGTGTTAAAGCCTTTCAACTGATTGGGCCAGGCCTCCTCCCCCTACACATACTATTCAGGATAATCTCCTTTACATAGAGTCCACAGACAGTAAATGTTAATCACGTCTATAAAATACCTTCACAGAAACACCTAGATTAGAGTTTGAATAACTGGGTACTATAGCCTTTCTTTTAAAAAGCCTAGCCAAGTTGACACGTAAAACTGACCATTATAGTGCACCTCTTATCAACTTGGCAGCTGTGCACATCTCCTTAAACCATACTTAATCTCCAAATAAAGACAGCAACAAAGTCTTACTTCTACCTAACATGATACAATTACTTGTGTACAACTGAAAACATGCCAAACTTTCCCTAGAATAGTAAGTGAAGTTCTAGGGTGATGTACACCCTTATTTTTGAGGTTCCCCATCTTTTTGCCTTCCTGAGTAAACCAGGTAAGAGTTGCCCATCTTCCCCAGGAAATCCCCTCTTAGCCTGGAAGCAAACAGTCCCTCTCCACCCCCGCCTGCAGGGAAGGTCTGGGTATGAGAGAAGGGATTGCCTTTCTCCTGCCCTGCATGTCGCCTGGGAATGACCCCTTCTCTGTTCTCTGGAGAGAGGGCTCCTTCTCATTCAAAGAAAAATACATCTATGGCTACTGCCCCTTCCTGGAGGGAAGTATGGTCAGTATTTCTCAAACCTGATTCTGTGCAATCTTTTTGGGGTGGGGGGGGGAATCCTAGGGACACCCACTGTTGACAATTGTTTTTTTATAATATAATTTAGGAGCCTTGGTGGCGCAGCAGTGGTTAAGAGCTACGGCTGTTAACCAAAAGGTTGGCAGTTCAAATCCGCCAGCCTCTCCTTGGAAGCCCTATGGGGCAGTTCTACTCTATCCTATAGGCTGGCTATGAGTCGGAATGTATAAGCATAAAACTAGGTATACGTGTGTGCTTGTAGCTCTTACATGAGTATGAAACCAAAAGCAAATTTACAAATTAAATACAAACAAAGTTACAACACCTATAAAATTCAAATGAACAATACTGACATAGTACCCCCACCCCAGCCTTTCTGTTTCTAAGTCACACCTCCTACCAGGAACAAGTGCCCATCGGCCACAGCATGGCTTTTCTGCCTGGACATTCTGTACTGGAGCAAGCTTGGTGGATCATTCATTTCTCCCCTCACTTTCCTTGGTTTGAACCCCTACAAATCTTCCCTTCAAACAATGCATCTTGGTGTCATTTGGCCTGCACGTGGTGTGAGCTCATCATTTAGGTATCAGGTCTGTCTCTGCAGGTTTTTTCCCTTGTTAAAAAAAATTTTTTCTTTTCTTTTTTTTTTTTTTTAGTTCTAAATAATTAAAGCAGCCAAAGCCACAGGTAAACATTAACAGGGACACTAAAATTGGGAGGCAGTTCTTAGTTCTAAGGTGGCCATCCAGAATCCATTAAGAAAAGTTATCAAGTGAAAACACAAAATGAAAACTTAATTTAGTGAATTCTTGTACCCCAAGAACACCCCAGTTAAAAATAAACTGGAAAGGGGAAGGGCTGCAGTCAAATGCTCTGGACATCCCTTTCTGATCTGACCCTTAGCAGTTGGCAGTCAATCTTGCTAAGCCCCAATTTACTCTTCTGTAAAGTAGGGGTAATAACGCCACTCGGAGTTCCCCTAAGGATTAACGTAAATGAAAAAGTGCTTGACAAACTCTCAAGAACAAGAGAAATGTAAACTATTATCCTTAGGGGCAGGTCACAATGTACTTCTAAGTCATACTGTGGGTTGGTCAGGTCCCTTCTGGCAGCCTCAGTTTTATCATCTGTAAAGTGGGGATAAAGACTCCCACCTTGTGGATTAAGTGATGATGTAGGCAAGAGCACTTTATTTACTCAATAGATGTTTAGTGAGCACCTGCTTTGTGCCTGGCACATAGTTTTTCTTCCTGTCTCTCTGGGCCTCATTTTTCATCTAGGACTTGTAACGGTTGGCGCTGAATGCTGTCTTGGGTCCTGCCACTCTGGCTTAGCTTTTCAGTCTCTATCTCTAGTCACAATTCAATCAGTCAACCAATCAATCAACACAAACTTATTGATCATAGATCAAGTGCCCAGTGCTGTGAAGGCTATAGAGAAGTGGAAATCAAATCAATATTTGCTGAGCACCTAATTTGTACTTTTATCATCACTGAGCATTACAGCCTTCAGTTTTTAAAACAAGCAAGGGTGGCTGGCAAGAAAGGAAGTGATTTGTGTAAAGCATCTAACACAGTGCATGACAATTTATGATAAAAGTTAGTTTCTTCCTTCAGCAAAGCCCCAAATCCATTCTAATATCATATTATCGTTGGTCATTAGTGACAAGGATGGAAGGTTCTGGAAAGGAAGATTCAAACTACAGCCGCCTTTGTATATGCTTTCTGCTCAGCACAACGTCACAGTAGGTGCTCAACCTTTAAGGATTGAATGAACATATGATAGTTGAATCCTTTCAGGGAGGCAGCGCCATCTCCTGGCGTAAATGCGTAATGCTGAACTGGAACAGGAGAAGAGAGAATTTTCTTAGGTTAGAAACCCCTCCTTAAGTGTGTGTGTGCGCATGTGTGTGTGTAGGGGGGGCGTGTGTGCGTGTGTGTGTGTGTGTGTGTGTGTGTGTGTAGATGCTACTCTGCCACCGTCCACCATCAGAGTTTAGCCTGAGGGTAATTGAGGCTTCTTGGCTTCTAGAATGGGAAGATTTTGAGGAGATCCGATCTGTCTTCCCTCACATTGCAGAGGCCTGAATCAGGATCTGAGAGGTGAAGACTGGCTCCAGGTCACAAGGCTAGTTAGGGGCAGAGCTGGGACTGGAACCAGCATTCCTGACCCTCCGTTCAGTACTCTTTCCAGGACCTCACAGACCACTTACCTCCTGAAGGCTGAAGGTTTTGGCTTTTTGAGCCACAATCTCTTTGGATGTGCAACTTGGGAAAAATCATTTGGTTGTTGGTGGTTGCAGGGAAGTTGAGGGAAACAACATGCTATGTGCTGTGCACTCTGTATATATTATCTAACTTTTATCTTCTGTCCAATGGGGACAATAATAGAGCCTCTTTGAAAGTGTTATTGCAAATAAAGTAATACATATAAAATCATTAGGTATATGTAAAGTTAGCTCTGGTGGCGCAGTGGTTGAGAGCTCATCTGCTAGCCAAAATGTTGGCAGTTCAAATTCACCAGCTGCTCCTTGGAAACCCTATGGGACAGTTGTACTCTGTCCTATAGGCTAACTATGAGTCAGAATTACTCAGAGGCAGTGGGTTTGGTTTGATTTGGGTATATGTAAAGTTGCTAGAATATAGTAAGCACTCCATAGGTTTTAGTTATCATATCAGTTAGATTTTCTGGGATGCAATTATTTGAATACAGCCTGATCCTTTCAGGTCTTGATTTATAAGGCAGGTTTGGAACAGTGCCCTGTCTAGGATTAGTTATTCCCCACCAATGAGCCATGACTTTCCTGAGTATTCTACTCAATGCCTGTGAATTATGAGTTTTTACAGTCTGGCTGGTGGCAACAGGCACTATTCCTGGCTTTGTGTGAGTGCTGTACATTGTTATCTAATTCTTCTAGATGGTTCTTTCCCTGCCATGGATAGTTTCCTCATACTCATGTGCTGATAAGGACTCTGCTGAATGCTCAAGGGGACCCTCTATAGACCTCTGGGGTTCTCTTTCTGTGGAGATCCGTTCTCTCAGTCCTCTGTCCTGAGAACTCTGGCTTCCTGGACTCCCAACTCTGTCTTCCCAACTCAGCGGTACCCTGGGTTCCATCTGAGTTTCCTCTACCTGCACTGTTGCCTGGAGCCTGTTTAGACCGTAAGCTAAGGTGATCATAGAGTCCAAATTATTATTTTTTCATTTCTCACTGGTTGTCAGCCTTCATTACTCACCTAATGTCCAGAGTCTTGCCTGATTATTTTGGTTGTTTTAGGCTGGAAGATAAATCTGATCCCTCTTACTTTTTCTTGGGCAGAAGCATAAATCTATCTACTAGATTTTGCTGTGTAACAAAACACTCAAAGTATAGTGGCTTAAAACAACAACCATTTATTTGTTCATGAGTTTCTCAGGTTGGCGTTTGGGCCTGAGCAGGCCTGCTGCTAATCTCAGCTGGGCTAACTCATGGGTCTGCAGTCACCTGCTGGTCAGCTAGGTGGCGCTGACTGCTTCCTGGGAATTTGCTGGCTGTTGACTGGGGAAATGGGGGCAACTGGGCACATGTCTCTTATTATCCAGCAGGCTTGCTTGGGCTTGTTCACATGGTGGCTGGGTTCCAAGAGAGTGAGAGGGTAAGGCCCTGTGCATGAACACATTTCAAGTTTATTTTTGCATCTTGTTTGCTATTGTCTCATTGGCCAAAGCAAGTCACCAACCCAGATTCAAGAAGTGGAGAAGTGGACTCCACCCCTTGATGAGAAGGGCTACAAAGTCACATTACAAGGGCACAGATCCAGGAAGGCAAGAATGTATAGCCATTTATACAATTAACGTATCATGGCTATTATCATTCCACTTTAATCCTCACCATAAGCCTGAAGGTAGGTATTTTACACATGAGAAAACTGAGGCTCAGAGAGGTTAAGGAACCCCAGGCCCTGCTTTGATGTCCCCTGGAACTGTGCATGCACTGGCTCCTTCCTGACACCTTCCCCCCAACCTTCCACAAACAGAAGGGTCTCTCCTTCGATACTCTGAAGGAGGCATCTGTGTGTCCGTGTCTGTGTGTAGGGGAGTTAGCAGGTGCTGATGACCTTTACTCCCACCCAGCTTGCTCATTGGTTGGGCAGTCCCCTCCTCTCTGTGCTGCTCCCTCACCCCTTCCTGGCCTATCTGAAAGCCTCCTCACCTCCATGATCTCCCTATCCCATCCCTCCCTCAGGTTAAAGCCAGATGGGCCCTTGAGAGGCCCACATTTGACCACATCCTTTTCCCTCAGTCCTTCAGTGTTGTCTTAGTTATCCAGTGCTGCTATAAAAGAAATACCACAAGTGGATGGCTTCAACAAACAGTCTAGTAGGCTAAAAGTCCAAATTCAGGGCATCAGCTCCAGGGGAAGGCTCTCTCTGTCAGCTCTGGAGGAAGGTCCTTGTTATCAATCTTCCCGTGTTCGAGGAGCTTCTCAGCACAGGAATCTTAGGTTAAAAGGATGCGCTATCCTCCCGGCTCTCGTTTCTTGGTGGTATGAGGTCCCCTTGTCCCTCTGCTGGCTTCTCTCTTTTATATCTCAAAAGAGATTGGCTTAAAACACAATCTAATCTTGTAGATTGAGTCCTGCCTCATTAACATAACTGCTGCAAATCCCACTTCATTAACATTATAAAAATTTACAACAGATAGGAAATTCACATCAGATGACAAAATGGTGAACAATCACACAATACTGGGAATCATGGCCTAGCCAAATTGATAGATATTTTGGGGGCCACGATTCAATCCATGACAAGTGGCTTCTGATTCTTTTGCTCAATAAAAGCTAAACTTATTTTTCATGAATGCTTCAAAGGTCAGTGGAGCAAGGGCGGGGGTTTGGGAACCATGCTCTAAGGGGACTTCTAAGTCAATTGGCAAAATAATTCTGTTATGAAAACAATCTACACCCCACTTTGAAATGTGGCGTCTGGGGTCTTAAATGCTAACAAGCAGCCATCTAAGATGCATCAATTGGTCTCAACCCACCTGGAGCAAAGGAGAATGAAGAACACCAAGGTCACACGACAACTAAGAGCCCAAGAGACAGAAAGGGCCACATGAACCAGAGACCTACATCATCCTGAGACCAGAAGAACTAGTTGGTGCCCGGCCACAATCGATGACTGCCCTGACAGGGAGCACAACAGAGAACCCCTGAGGGAGCAGGAGATCAGTGGGATGCAGACCCCAAATTCTCATAAAAATACCATACTTAATGGTCTGACTGCGACTAGAGGAATCCCGACGGGCATGGTCCCCAAACCTTCTGTTGGCACAGGACAGGAACCATTCCCGAAGACAACTCATCAGACATGAAAGGGACTGGACAGTGGGTAGGAGAGAGATGCTGAAGAAGAGTGAGCTAATTATATCAGGTGGACACTTGAGACTGTGTTGGCATCTCCTGTCTGGAGGGGGGATGGGAGGATAGAGAGAGTTGGAAGCTGGCAAAATTGTCACAAAAGGAGAGACTGGAAGGGCTGATTAGGGGGAGAGCAAGTGGGAGTAAGGAGTAAGATGTATATAAACTTATATGTGACAGACTGACTTGATTTGTAAACATTCACTTGAAGCTCAATAAAAGTTAATAAAAAAAAAAAAAGCTAAACTCATTTTTCCTGGCACCCCAGGCCCTCCATGAGCTCATCCTAACCTAACTTTTCTCTTATTTCTCACCACTCATGTTCATTCTCTCCATAATTTAGCAAAACCAATCTATTTGGGATTCTCTTAAGTGGCTTTGCCCCCTCTGGGCCTGGCCCCTGGATTGTCCTCCTCCTCCATCTCTGCATGCCCAGCTCTTCCTTTTAGCACTGACGTCTGTTTGGAGAAGGTCCCTGGGTGACACAAATGGTTAGCACTTGACTACTAACCTAAAAGTTGGCAGTTCGAACCCACCAAGCAGTGCTGTGGGAGAAAGGCCTGGCTATCTGCTTCTGTAAAGATTACAGTCAAGAAAATCCTATGGAGCAGTTCTACTCTGGAAAGCATGGGGTTGCCATGTGTCCGAATCTACTCAACAGCAATGGGTTTTCTTTGGGGGAGGGGTCATGGGAGGGTGTCAGGAAGGATCCAGAGCATGGACAGCTCCAGGTGTCACCATAGCAGGGCCTGAGGGTGGGAGGACAGTTGATGGTGTTGAATACAGATGTATAGTCAATTCCCGCTATTTGCGGTAGTTCTGTAAAGTTGCCACAAACACTGAATTAGCAAATACAGAGCCATTGCTCCTACAGGAAATACAGGGTTAGGTTCCTGTGAGCCTCCAGCAGGGCTTTGAATTGGTTCATTCCAGTTCGAACCCCTGCTGAGAATCTCAATTTCTAACAAGTTCCCAGGCGATGCTAATGCCACTGGTTAGGGACCAATTCTGGGAACCACCAGTAGAGCGGTGGCTCTCAAAATTTATCACACATAAGAATCACATGGGGATCTTGTTAAAATGTGGATTCTGATTCAGCATACCTGGGATGGAAATGCAAGCTTTCAGCAGGGGTTTGAATCTGAACTAACCTGTTGGAAGCTCTGGATTCTAGTACAATCTTTTTATCAACTGATCAGTGCATAACCTTGTTTTATGTGTATTTCAGTTTAGACATCTATTTAATATATAGTGTTTATTCGTTAACATTGAAATCACGCCAACAGCACTATAATTCATGCCCGAATGAAGCTTGTCTAACACGGGTATTTTTTCCATAAGGCAAAGCACAGCCTTCTTCAGCTTAGCAGGACGAGACAGCACTTCCACATTATGCTTGGGGGCCATTTTAAACAGCAAAATCACCAATGAAAAGCACAAAAAAGTGAAAAATGTGGCACTAAGTATACTGTGAAAAAGACTTATTTAAAGTATGGAAACTGAAAGAAGAAGGCAGAGCATCGCGTGGTTCAGCAGCAGCTGGGAACACTTGCCTCTCCCCCTGGTAAGGAGGCTTTGGCAGAGGCACCTGCGGAAGGCCTCTGCTGAAGGCCCTCAGGAAAGAGACCTCTATATGGATGCACCTGGGGTAGGAACGCAGATATGCTTAAGAGCATGGCTGGCCAGGGAGACCTGAGTCTTCGACTACAATTTCCTTCAGAGGCTGAAATACCTTGGTTGTGCACCAAGTTGGGTATGGAGAGGGAAGCTTTACCCTGGAAGGCCTGCTAGGTAAAGCCTTTGTAATTGTCTATGGTCAGGCCTGAAAAATCACACATAGGCTCCTCTGTGGTGATGGTGATGATGATAATGATGATGATAGTGAGGGTGAGGATAATAGCTGTATTTGTTGAGCACCACCAGATGGATGTAATGGTTCAGAGCAGGGCTCTGATGTCAGGAAGCTGTGGGTTTTAATCCCTTCTGCTGCTTCCTGAGCTGAGGGACTGTCTTAGTTGCCTAGTGCTGCTATAACAGAAATACCACAAGTATTAACAAGCAGAAGTTTATTCTCGCACAGTCTAGGAGGCCAGAAGTCCAAATTCAGGGTGTCAGCTCTGGGGATAGGCTTTCTCTGTCTGTTGGCTTTGGGGGAAAATCCTTGTCATTCCTCTTCCCTGATCTAGGAGGCTTTCAGCATAGGGATCCCAGGTCCAAAGAACGTGCATGCTCCTGGCTCTTCTTGCTTGGTGGTAATGAGGGCCCCCTGTCTCTCTGCTCACTTCTTTCTTTTATATCTCCAAACAGATTGACTTAAGATACAACCTAATCTTGTAGATTGAGTCCTGCCTCATTAACTTCCTCTAATCCTGCCTCACTAACATCATTAAAAACAAAACAAAACCCGTTGCTCTTGAGTCAGTTCTGACTCATAGTAACCCTATAGGACAGAATAGAACTGCCCCTATAGGGTTTCCAAGGAGTGGCTGATGGATTCAAACTGCCGACCTTTTGGTTAGCAGCCAAGCCCTTAACGACTAAGCCACCAGGGTTTCCATTAACATCGTAGAGGTAGGGTTTACAACACATAGGAAAATCGCATCAGATGACAAAATGGTGAACAATCACACAATATTAGGAATCATGGCCTAGCCAAGTTGACACACATTTTTGGGGGACACAATTCAAGCCATAACAAGGACATATTGGTTAACCTCTCAGTTACTCTTTGATAAATGTGGAAATGGTAGTCCATACCTTGTAGAGATATTGTGAGACTGAAATGAGATAACATGTGAATTGTCAGTATAGAGCCCAGCTCGTAGTAAGTACTCAATACATGGTGGCTATTGTTGGTATTATTACTGCCTTGGGTCAGGTACTTTGCCAAGTGCCTTACATACATTTTCTCATTTGATCCTCCCTGAGAGGTTGTCATCTGGTAGTATTACCCACATTTTGCAGGTGAGGAAACAGAGGCACAGAGAACCCAAATATCTTGTCCAAAGCCACTTAGTTTGTAAGTAAAAATTAGAATCTGAACCATGGTTAATCTTACTCCAAAGTCTTAGCCTTATGTCTAAAGGCCTGTAAGGGTTTTTCATCGCACCAAAATATTGAAAATATAAAGGTCCACTAGTAGGGGTTTGGTTAAATAGATTACAGAACACCCTCACCATGTGTGTAACGGTAAACGAAACATTTAGGAAGATTTTCAGGATACATCGTTAAGTCAAAAGGGCACAGTACAGAACAGTGCATAGTATACTACTAATATGTAAAAGGGGAAAATTAATATACAAATGTATGTGTTTATGATTGCACAGGAAACCAATGACGTTAATTGCCTATCAGGAAGGGAACTGAGTAGCTGGTGGGCATGGATAGGAGGGGGAGACTTCACTGTCTATACTTCTCGTTTTTTTTCCGTGTGGTTCAGAACTGGTCTAAATATTAACACATAATTAATTAACATAACTTGTCTGACTTCTTTTTTTTTTTTACCACACTCCTCTGCCCTTAGCTGCCACAGCCACATTGTTCTTCTTTGTACACACAAAGCTCACTTCAACCCCAGGGCCTTTGTACTTATCCTGTGTGGAACGCTCTCCCCCCAATTTTTGCCTGCACCATCCTCTCTCTTTATTCAGGTTTCTGCTCAAATGTCATCTCTCAGAGAGGCCTTTCCTGATCACATCATCTAAAATAACTACCTCTAGTCATCACAGCTTTATTTTTCTTTATAGCACTTTCTACCTCAAATTATATTAGGTTTTTCTGTGTATTTATTTGTTTCTAATCTGTCTCCTCCACTAGAATGTAAGTTCCAATGGGGCAGGATTTTTTGTCTGTTATATTTATAGTTTCTTAGTCACCCAAAGTGACAGAGAAAACCCTACAGAATTTTCTAGACTGTAAACTTTATAGGTTTTTTTTCTTGCAGAGCTGCTGAGTGGGTTCGAATCTTTCAGTGAGCAGATGAGTGCTTAATGATTGCACCACCAGGGCTCCTCTGGGGTGCTAGGAGTTGAAAATCAACTCAGCAGCACCTAACAACAACAGCAATATTCATAGTGCATGTCACATGGTAGGTATTTAATAAGTATTTGTTGAATGAATTAATGAGCACCTAGGTGTAACTCTTTGCCATAGTAAATCAATTAATTAATTCACTCAATAATATTTATTGAGTGCTTACTAGGTGACAAAACAGTCAAAAGTACCTGCCGTCATGGAGCTTATATTCTCATTGACTCAACCATTTACTGAGACACTGCTACGACCCAGGCACCGTGCTAGGTACTTAAGAGGAGCAAAGGGAAAAGTGGTTTTCTCCCTTCAAGATGCTTGTACTTGTTTAGGGAGTGGGGTTGGAGGCTGGAGTTGGAAAAGGTTTGATACACACAGCACAAAATCTGAAGTGTTAAGTACCGAAGGGCTAGGAATGGATTTGCAGGAGAGCAGAGCCTTATCTTCATTGGAATTTCAGGCTCTAGAGAGAGTGATGGAAATCAGGGGAGGGAAAGAAAGGTTAATAGATAAATAAGTGGCCCAGAATTGTAACAGAACAAAACAAGCAAAACTGTATTAGTCTACACTTTCTACCCAGATATGTAGGCAGCAAGACACAGACACCAGCCACACACCATGAAACAGGGCCTAGATACCCGGCTGGGAAGGGTTTTCTAAGTCTGTGTTGGAGGAAGATGATGCATTTCATCCGCAAGGTGCTCACTGCTAGCCTTGACTGTCCCTCCAAGAAGGACTGGCAGAGAGAGGATGGGAGCATGTTTGTGGGCATCCACGGCCCTATTCCACTGTCCTTGGTCCTGAATCATCTTTATTGCTCTTTAGGACATGCCTGTTTCTTCTGAGAGTCCTGGTGGTGCAGTGGTTAAGAGCTTGGCTGTTAACCAAAAGGCCGGCAGTTCAAATCCACCAACTGCTCTTTGGAAACCTTATGGAGTAGTTCTACTCTGCCCTATAGGTTGCAGTGAGTCGGAATTGACTCGACGGCAACTGGTTTGTCTATTTTTTTTGGTTTAGGAACACCGGTGACTTCTGCTCAACATGTTTCAGAGATCCTGAAATAGCTAAGGAATGAGGACGCGGACAAAAATAGGAGGACATAAGAATACACACACATGCCTATAAAGAGAGAGACAGAGAGTCCATGAATTACAGAGGCTGTTATAAAGCACAGACACAAGAGATTGCCAGAGAGTCTTTGGTTTAACATGTTGTTGTTGTTAGGTGCCACTGAGTTGTTTCTGACTCATAGCCACCCTATAGGACAGAGCAGAACTGCCCCATACCACTTCCAAGGAACAGCTGGTAGATTCAAGCTGCCGACCTTTTGGTTAGCCACCGGGTTCTTAACCACCCAGGCTCCCTGGTTTAACATAGTATTAAAATATTGATTTCTGCTATGAAAGAAACCACCCTAGACCATGGCCGAAATACTGAAAAGCTGAAGAATGTAGAGAAATTTGTGCAGAAAGCTATGCAAATGTGCATGAGTGTGGACAAGATTGAGAGAGCACTACCGAGATGGTTAAAGGGAATGGTATCAGTCATTATACCGAAGAGCCTGGAGAGTTCATTTATTTATTTTTTATTAAAAAGAGTAATGACTTAATGTTTTAATAAAAATGATGCACAATTATTATAAAATTAAGCCACATGGAAAAGTTTATAAAGGAAAGCAACAAACCATTCAGCACCATCACTTAGAAATACCATATTTTGTCAAATCTAGCTTTTAACTGTAAGAAAAATAATTTTTATATCATTAGAAAAGTGCTGCCAATGGAATGCTTTTAAAATTTTTTATTGTGGTAAAATATATGTATAACAAAAATTTGCCATTTTAACGATACAATTAAGTGACATTAATTACGTTAATCATGTTTTGCTACCATCACCACCATCCATTTCCAAATGTTTTCCATCACTCCAAACAGAAGCTCTGTAACTCTTAGGCAATAACTTCTCAACCCCCTTTTCCCTAGCCCCTGGTAACCACTAATAAACTTTGGCCTCTATACATTTGCCTATCCTAGATATTTCATACCATTGGGCTTCACAGGAAGGAGGGTCCTGAGGGCTAGATGCTCAGGATCAAGGTACTTTCCTCTATCCTCCCCCACTCTCCCCTTTCTTCTTGGTGTTTGGGAGCAGGCTGTCCCCACATCCCCACCATCTGCTCCTGGATTTTGGGAAACGGGAGAGAGCAGAGCTGGTTTTGATTGTAGTCAGCTGGGTGATGCAGCCCACGGTGGTTGGGAGGGTATGGGTTAAACTTTAGGATCATCCAAAACAAAAGAGGGAAGTTTCTCCCCGAGGAAGGCTGGCAAAGGGGCTTTTGTTATTAGGCAGGAAAAGTACCCTATGACTTATGACTGTGTCAAACTTCCTGGGTGCTCAAGAGGCTGGACACATGCCAACCATGGCTCCCATGTCCTGTCTTGGTCTAGCCACACCTCCCACCTCCAGCCACCTTCTTGCCACTCCATCTTACCTCCTGTGCCCAGACCACATCTTGGCCAAGGAACAAGGGAAATTACCTCATATGAGACATCTTCCCAGTGTGCCCAAAGATCCCATCACCTGCTGGGAAGTGGAGCCTAGAGGCCCATTCTTCCAGCCTTTCTTTGCCAGTGACTTGCTGTGTGTCACCATGGACATTAGCTTTTTGTGAATCAGAAGGAGAACATGGCTCTCAGAGGAGATAGTCCAAACAAGGCTTGTCCCACAAGTTACCCTCCAGCTCCCCATACCAGAGGTGGCCTCTAGAGGGCACTGCTGAAACCACTACACCTCAGAGACTGTAGTCACTAGAAGGAAACTCCATCCCACACATACACACTCACAAAAACACACACAGCACTCCCTTGTCTCCACTTACCTTTCTCAAACATCCCTACCCCCAGGGTGAAGTCCAACTGCCTGTGGGATAACGGGCCCTCTCTGCTACTGATTGCAAAACAGCTTGTTCTTTCTTAATGCTGTTGAAGACACAATTCAGTTGGAATTACAGCCAGATTTCCTGTGTGCGGTTGGAGAGAAAGAGGCGCCCCTGCAGGCTATAGAAGCTGGGGATCAGGAGGGGCAGTGACTCCTCAGACATGCCAATCGGACCCAGCACGTAGACCTTGTTTTCTCTCATCTTCAAATTTTAAAAATTAACTTTGAATTATACAAGCAACAGCTGGATATATTCTGTGTAAGATTAAAGTATGACAGATTAAAGTTCCCTTTAGATGAGGTTAGAGCACCATCCCCAATTCCAGTCCCCTACCTTTATTCCTTATATACAAGCCCTGTTACCATTTTTTGTGTCTGTCCTTCCAAACCTTTTGCTTTATTCATGCACATATATGGATCTGTGGGAAACACGTGGTACTCCTTTTCCTTTTTTCATTAATGTCTTTTTTTTGTTGTTTTTGGTTTAGGGACACTGGTGACTCCTGCTCAGCATGCCTTAGAGATCCTGAAAAAGCTAAGGAAGAGGAAGTGGACAAAAATAGAAGGAAATGAGAATACACACACACACACACACACATATAGAGACAGAGAGTACATGAATTATAGAGGCTGTTATAAAGCACAGACACAATAGATTGCCAGTGAATCTTTGGTTTAACATGTTGTTGTTGTTGTTGTTAGGTGCCATCGAATCATGTCCAACTCATAGCGACTCTATAGGACAGACTAGAACAACCCCATACTGTTTCCAAGGAGCGGCTGGTGGATTCGAGCTGCCGACCTTTTGGTTAGCCGGCAAGTTCTTAACCACCCGGGTACATTGTTCTCCAATGTGCCTCTTTCACTGAATAGCTTATCCTGGAGATCTGCTCATGTGTTATTTAGAGGGCTAACCCATTGCTGGCTAGTTGATTTTGACTCATGGTGACCCCCAAGTGTTACATAGTAGAACTGCTCCATATGACTTTTTTGGCTGTGACCTTTATAGAAGTAGATTGCCAAGCCTTTCTTACATGGCAGTGCTGGGTGGGTTTGAACTGCCAACGTTTAGGTTAGCAGTCAAGTGCAAACTGTTCGCAACACTTAGTGACCTTCTTAGGGGACTAGCATACTCTTTTTAAGTATTATATAGTATTCCTTGGTTGGGCGGTTGGGTTATACCTCCATCAGGTGGCCATTCCCCTACTGATAGACATTGACTACACATTGACATTGTCTCCAGATTTTCACTATTAGAAACAATGCAGCAAAACATGCTAAGAGAAATAAGCCAGTCCCCAAAGAACACATATATTCCCCCTTAAATGGAATATCTAGAATACACAAGTGTATAGAGACCAAAGTTTATTAGAGATTACCAGCATGGGCAGGAGGGAGGGAGGAGGACCAGGGGGTATTGAGCTTCTGTTAAGGGTGATGCAAAAATCTGGAAAAAGATAATGGTCATAGTTGATCAACATAATGAATGTGATTAATACCAGTGAACTGTATATGTAAAATGTTAAAATGGAAATATTTTGTTAATACATATTTATTGCAATAAAAAAAGAAGAAACAATGCAGCAAAATGCCTCCTTGTGCACACATAGAGGTTTGCCAGTGTAAAGATGAAATGGGTCACACCTTTTATGCATTTAAAAATTTCAATAGATATTGCCAGATTGTCCTCTAAACTTTGTAAAAATCTCACGGGCAAGGAATGGAGTCACATTATTGGTTTAATTTGTATTTCTCTGAGTAAGAGTGAGGTTGATCATCATCTTTTTATTTTTATTATCTCTTCTGTAAATTCCCTGGGTTTGGCTTTTGTCCCTTTATCTACTGTATTGCCACTCTTTTTACTGATTTGTAACACTTATTTATATATTCTGGATAAAAACTAATCCTTCAGCTATTACGTATGTTGCAAATATTTTTTCCAATCTGTTGCTTTTAATTTATGATTCTTATGGTGTCTTAATTTTCAGGTGGTCAAATTGTTCAGCCTTTGCCTTCATATATTTTGCTTTTTGAACTTGTTTAAGAGGAACTTCCCTTCTTCAAGATCATAAACATGTATTCCCATATGTTCTTCTAATACCTCAAGACTTCGCTTTTTTTACATTTAAGTCGCTAATCCACCTGGAATATATTTTTACAAATAGTGTGTTAGGGATTGAATTGTATGCCCCAGGAATATGTATAGTAAATCCTAACCCCTAAACCTGTGGTTATAATCCCATTTGGGAATGGGTTTTTTTTTTGTTGTTGTTGTTACATTAAAAAGGAAGTTTTAGTATAGGGTGTGTCTTTAAGTCAATCTCTTTTAAGATATTAAAAAGCACATTAAACAAAGAAGCAAGTAAGCAGAGGTAGGGTAATATAGATGTCATGTCACATAAATATCACCATGATCATCAAGAAACAGAGGCTAAAAAGAGATAAGGACCTGCCCCCAGAGCCCACAGAGACAGCCTTCCTCCAGAGCCAGCACCCTGAATTCAGACTTCTAACCTCCTAAACTGTGAGAAAATAAGTTTCTGTTCTTTAAAACCACCCACTAGTGGTATTTCTGTTATAGCAGCACTAGATAACTAAGACATAATGTAAGGTAGGAATCTAACTTTATTTTTTCCAAATGGTTAATCAATTGTCCCAATTTCTTTAATTGAATAACCTGTCATTTCTCTGTTGAATTGAGATACTATTTTCATCATTTATCAGAAATATGTGTGTATGTGTGAGCAAGATACTATTTCCATCACTTACCAGAAATGTGTGTGTGTGCTTCCAGATTATTCTGTTCCATTAATCTACTGGTCATTTTGTTAGTTCTTATGTCAATACCTCACCGTTGCAATTAGAGCAGCTTTTAAATATATTTTGATTTCTGGTAAGATAAATTCTCCTTCTTCATTCTTCTTTTTCAAAAGAGCCTTCAATGTCATAACATATTTATTCTTTTTTATGCATTTTGGAATATTTGTCTAGTTCCATGAGAAATCCTACTGAGATTTTAATTGGTATTGCATTTGATTTGTACACGAATTTGGTGGCAAGTAAGATCTTTATGATATTAAGTCTTCCCATCTGTGTATACTCACTCATTCAACATATGTTGACTGAGCAGCTTCTATGTGCCCATGCTGTTCTGGGTAATGAGGGGATATAGCAATTAACAAATTATTTGCTCCCATGGAGTTACATTCTTGACTAATATGGTATATTATTCCATTGATGTATGTTCTTTTATATCCTTCATTGAAATATTATCTTTTGTCCATAAAGAGCTTTACATTTCTTCTTAGGTTTGTTCCTAAGTAGTTCCTTTTTGAAGAATGTATATAAGTTTTGTTATTAAGATTCTACACAGAAATTGTAAAATCTTATAGGATTCTCTTTTCCTTAAGTGTTCAAGGTAAGTATTTTAAAGAGAAAAAAAATTTTTTAGTATCCTATTTTTCTTTCAGTCCTCCTTTGAAGGTAGATTCATAGATCTGAAAATCATTGAACATTTTTAACCCATCATTCTGAAAAGGTTGCACCCTCTACTAAATGAAGAAGATATAATTTTTAAGAAAAGTGAACATTCAAGCTTAGGTAGTTTCAAAAAATGGTTTTCAAATTTGTGTTGGGTAGTATTGTAAAAGTTAAGACAAACTGAATTCCATTATTATACAAATGCTTCATGGTTATTCAGTTAGGACCCTTGCTGTTATTTGGAGAAAATAGTAAGCTTCCATGAACCAAAGGTCTACAAATGACACTAAAAATAAACTTTAACTCAAATTAAAACAATTCAACAGCATCTTTTACCAATCAGATCAGTTAAGATAAAAAGGCTAATAAAATCCAGTGCCAGCCAGGATGTAGGA
Organism: Elephas maximus indicus; assembly: GCF_024166365.1. Lineage (NCBI taxonomy): Eukaryota > Metazoa > Chordata > Mammalia > Proboscidea > Elephantidae > Elephas > Elephas maximus. The sequence continues at coordinate 35,948,880 of NC_064837.1, read as the reverse complement.
AAATAAGTGTAGATTGGCCCCATGCCCATGGGATGGCAATTAGGCAATCTCAGTCACAGAGAAAAGATTGAAGTTGTCAAGGATTTCATTTTACTTGGATCCACAATCAACGCCCATGGAAGCGGCAGTCAAGAAATAAAAAGACGCATTGCATTGGGCAAATCTGCTGCAAAGTATTTCTTTAAAGTGTTGAAAAGCAAAGATGTCACTTTGAAGACTAAGGTATGCCTGATCCAAGACCTGGTATCTTCAATCGCATCATATGCATGTGAAATCTGGACAATGAATAAAGAAGGCTGAAGAAGTATTGATGCCTTTGAATTGTGGTGTTGCTGAAGAATATTAAATATACTACGGACTACCAAAAGAACAAACAAATCTGTCTTGGAAGAAGTACAAACAGAAAGCTCCTTAGAAGCAAGGATGGCAAGACTGTGTTTTACATACTTGGACACGTTGTCAGGAGGGATCAGTCCCTGGAGAAGGACGTCATGCTTCGTAAAGTGGAAGGCCATCAGAAAAGAGGAAGACCCTCAGCGAGATGGATTGACACAGTGGCTGCAACAATGGGATCAAGCACAACAGTTGTAAGGATGGCATAGGATTGGGCAGTGTTTCGTTCTGTGGTACATAGGGTCACTATGAGTCAGAGCCACGTTGACAATACCTAACAACAACAACAATAACAGTCAAATCTATAATGTACATTTCCTGTGACTCAGCAATTCTACTTCCAGGTACGAATTTACCCTTCAGGTGCATTTCTAGGAAAATATAATGATACATGCACAAGGATGTTCATTTCAGCCTTATTTGCAACAATGACAAAAAAACTGGAAATAACCAAACGTCCATTAAAAAAATCTTGCCACATATGGAGACCCACATAATCATAATTCATGTAGGTTTTAAAACTAATGAGGAAGTGTATATGTAGCAATACGGAAAAATATGCTGCCAGGAAAAAAAAAAGCTATTTACAAAACGTTGTATATGGTATGATCCAATTCATGCAAAACAAGTATTTTATATGCATAGAAAATGTTGGGAGCAGGCACAAAATCCTATTAACAGTGGTTGTCTCTGAGGATTGGAACTGAAAGGGCTGAGAAGCAGACTTTTACTTTATGTTCAGTCCCCTCTGTTTGAAAGTTTTACAATCAGAATACAATAATTTTACTATGAAAGAACTAACACTGTTTCCCTTTGCCCCGATTCCCCAAAGTAGCAAATTTTGTTTCATTTTAGTTAATCCAATGTTTTGGATTATATTTACATTGGTTCCTTAATACGACGTTAACCACTAACAAAGATTAAAATGATAGAATTGACATGTGTAGCATTTGGAAGTGAGCGTTCCCTCTGTGGGAGCCTTGGATAGTGTGGCTGATAATTGACTAGGTATAGAAGAATTCAAGTTTCACATTTCTTTCCCTTCTGCACTTGGAAGATATTGCTCCATGAACTTCGTGCATCTAGTATTGCTGTTAAGCTTTCTGTTATGAGGAGACTTCCAATTCCTGAAATACAGACATTAACTCCTATTTCAAGCAAAGGAGAGTTAACATGGGTTTCAGGATCCATCTGCTAAACCTGACCCTGGAGATGCCTTGGAAGTGAGAGGGAAGTTGTTGGCCACCAGAAAGCAGCAAGAACTCTTTGAAACCCCTAGGGACACAGAAGGAGACTGGGACCTGATCAGGGAAACATAGTAAGAGGAGAGCAGGGCAGGGCAGGTTTCCTCCATGAGAGCTGGGAAAGCTTTCTAGTCGTGCCCTCCTCTCTGCACCTCATTGCCTTCATCAGATCAGTGTCTATCCTGTAATAAGTGCAAAGCAGGAAAACAGCACCTCAAGGCCAATAGCAGTTTTGGGCGGGATGTTACACAGAGGTGCTGGACTCTGGCCAGGGTAAGTAGTGGAAGCAACATGTCAATTCTTCTGCCCTGAGGGCTATAATATTATGACCTATAAGGTAGCTCTTGCATGGATACAGGTACATGGAGATTCCCTAATGGGTAAGGCTCTCTGGTTGAGGATAGGGAAGAAATGAGGAGTGGGTGAACCCAGATTGTAACCCCAAAATCTCTCCACTCTAGGGCTTGAGTTGTCCACCCTCCTCACCTCCCCCACCTGCTCACCTCCCACACATTCCCCAAGTCGACAAGAGGGGTGGATGCTAGGGAGTAGGCTTTCACCCTCCCAGGCCCTGACCAAGTGGAATTTGTCCTGGAAAGTAAGGTTAGTTTACTATTTGAAAATCAATCAACAAAATTTGCTGTAACTAAGAAAGAAAAATCATATGATTTCATTAAATGCAGAACAGTTGACAAACTCCAACATCAATTTCTGATTAAAAAAAAAAAAATTCTCTGCAAACTAGGAAGAGAAGGGAACTTCTTCAGCCTGATAAAGCGAATCTACCAAAAGAAAAAAAAAATCGCTAACATCATACTTAAAGGTGAAAGACTGAATGCTTTCCCCCTAAAATCAGGAACAAGGCAAGAATATTTGCTCTTGCCATTCTATTCAGCTAGAGGTTGTACTGGAGGTTCTATCCAGTGCAAGGAAGCAAGAAAAAGGGGGCAAAAAAGACATCAAGATCTCAAAAGAAGAAGTAAAAATACATGTAAACAATTTTAATGAATCTACAAAAAAAGCTACTAGAGTAAGTGAGTTTAGCAAAGTTGCTGTATTTGAGGCCAAAATACAAAATAATTTCTGTTTCTATATCCTAGCAACAAACAATCAGAAATGGTTTTTTGCTAAAAAAAAAAAAAAGAAAGAAAGAAATGAAATACTGGAGGCAGAGCCCTGATGGTGGGAGAGATAGATGCTTCTGATGATCCCTCTTACAACAAAGACCTGAAAAACAAGTGAAACGAGTATATTTATGACAAACTAGGAGCCCTGAACATCAAAGGCAAGGTTAGAAAATGAACTGAGGGGCAGGGGGAGGAAGAGATTGTTCAGAAGCAGAGACAAGTTACTGGAACTGAATCACTGAGAGCCCTCAGGCACCTTTCCCAGGAGCAGCTGCAGTGGGCTGGTACTAGCCTTCGGCTGCAGTTTCCTCAGGGAGAAGCAGCCGGACACACAGCCTACTTACACCTCCGGAACCAGGGAAGAACGGTGCTCTTGGCAAAAGCTAAGTGCTTGCTTTATTTTACCACGCCCCCCCCCCGCCCCCCAGCCAGCTTCAGTGGCTGTTGATTTCCCTGGGGCTGAGATAGGCCCTGTTGAGTGCCTAGAGCCATCCTCCAGGCCCTGGAGAAAGAATAAATTCGCAACTGGGGGAGAAGATAATTTGCCAGCTCCACTAACTGGGGGAACTCAGAACAGACGGGGCTCCTGTTCAGGCATAAATGGTCCGTGGACTTTAAGAAACTGTCCCCTCTGCATGGACCTGTGTGGGCCTATTTCAGGAGAATAGGCACTTGTTGGCAGACTACAACTGTTTCAGCTGTGCAGTGGAGGGGGGGTGTTTGATATTTGACACCACTTTGCCTATTAAACAGGGTCCTCACCTACCTACATCAGGGGCTTAAGGACTGGTGGCTCCACTCAGGTCACCCAGCCACCCCTGGCAGGGGTCCAAGGAAAACTGGTACCCCCCAGTCTTTACAACCAAAAACGCTGGGTGCCTATGGTCTGTCTGCAGAACCCACCCACCTGTACACTGTAGGGAACAGGGACATGATTTCCTCAGAGACACTTGGGGGATGATTCTCAGTTCCCTGCCTTGTTCAGAGCATGACCTCCTACCGCAACCAGACACCGGTACCTACACCAATCACCCCTGCCCCTCTAAGACTGTAAGACAGAGCCTGTACCACACACTTGATGATCAACTACCTGGACACCTGAGCTGAATTCATACAAGAAAAGTGAATGGACTCCTAGACTGAAACACCTGATAACAGCTCTAGCCTTCTGGTGACAGGAGGTCAGATCACCAAAGGTGAAAATAATCAAGCTAGCTCACTCAAGCAACCTGTTTTGGCATATCAAAACAAAACAAAGCAAAAAGCTACAATACAGGAACCAAACATAAAATAAACTAATCCAATAACTTATAGATGGCTCAGAGACAACAGTCAATATCGAGTCACATAAAGAAACAGACCATGATCACCTCAACAAGCTCTCAAAACAAAGAACCAAGGGCTCTTCTAGATGAAAGTACCTTCCTGGAATTCCTGGAGGCAGAATACAAAAGATTAATATACAGAACCCTTCAAGACATCAGGAAGGAAATGAGGCAATACACAGAACAAGCCAAGGAACACACAGATGAAGCAGTTGAAGAAATTAAAAAGATTATTCAGGAACATAATGAAAAAAAATTTAATAAGCTGGGAAAATTCATAGACAGCAATCAGAAATTCAGAAGATTAACAATAAAATTACAGAGTTAGACAGCTCAATAGAAAGTCAGAGCAGAATTGAGCAAGTAGAAGGCAGAATTTGTGAACTTGAAGATAAAGCACTTGGCACCAATATATTTGAAGAAAAATCGGATAAAAGAATTTTAAAAAATGAAGAAAAACTTAAGAATCGTGTAGGACTCTATCAAGAGAAATAACCTATGAGTGATTGGAGTACCAGAACAGGGGGGGATAACAGAAAATACAGAGAAAATTGTTGAAGATTTGTTGGCAGAAAACTTCCCTAATATCGTGAAAGATGAGAAGATATCTATCCAAGATACTCATCGAACTCCACATAAGGTAGATTTTAAAAGAAAGTCACGAAGACATATTATAATCAAACTTGCCAAAACCGACAATAAAGAGAGAATTTTAAGAGCAGCTAGCGATAAATGAAAAGTCACCTACAAAGGAAAGCCAGTAAGAATAAGCTCGGACTACATGGCAGAAACCATGCAAGCAAGAAGGCAATGGGATGACTTATATAAAAAATTGAAGGAAAAAAATTGCAAGCCAAGAATCATATATCCAGCAAAACTGTCTCTCGAATATGAAGGTGAAACTAGGACATTTCCAGAGAAACAGAAGTTTAGAGAATTTGTAAAAACCAAACCAAAACTATAAGAAATACTAAAGAGAGTTCTTTGGCTAGAAAATCAATAGTATCAGGTATCAACCCAAGACTAGAACACTGGGCAGAGCAATCGGATGTCAACCCAGACAGGGAAATCACAAAAGTAAATCAAGATTAAAAAAATGCTCAAAACAGGGAAACAGCAATGTTATTATGTAAAAAAAGACAACATTAAAACAATAAAGAAGGACCAAGAAATGTAGTCATAGATCTTTCATATGGAGAAGAAGACAAGGTGACACAAAAAAATAAAAGTTAGGTTTAAATTTAAAAAAATAGGGGTAAATAATAAGGTAACCACAAAGGAGACGAACTATCCTACACATCAAAATAAAATACAAGAAAAAAATAGAGACTCAGCAGAAACAAAATCAACAACAATGAATATGAGGAAAAGACAATATACAAAGATAATGTACTCAGCACAAAAAATTAAGTGAGAAAATGAAACTGTCAACAGCATACAAAAAAAGACATCAAAATGATAGCACTAAATTCACACCTATCTATAATTATGCTGAATGTAAATGGACTAAATACACCAAAAAAGAGACAGAGAGTGCAGAATGGATTAAAAAACAAGATCCGTCTATATGCTGCCTACAAGAGACACACCTTAGACTTAGAGACACAAACAAACTAAAACTCAAAGGATGGAAAAAATATACCAAGCAAACAACAATCAAAAAAGAGCAGGAGTGGCAATATTAATTTCTGACAAAATAGACTTTAAAGTTAAACCCATCTAAAGGATAAGGAAGGACAGTATATAATGATTAAAGGGATAATATACCAGGAGGATACAACCACAGTAAATATTTATGCACCTAATGACAGGGCTGCAAGATACATAAAATAAACCCTATTGGCATTGAAAAGTGAGATACGCAGCTCCACAATAATAGTAGGAGACTTCAACACACCACTTTCGGTGAAGGACAGGACAACCAGAAAGAAGCTCAATAAAGACACGGAAGATCTAAATGCCACAATCAACCAACTTGACCTCATAGACATAAACAGAACACTTGACCCAACAGCAGGCAAGTATACTTTCTTTTCTAGTGCACATGGAACATTCTCTAGAATAGACCACATATTAGGTCATAAAGCAAGCCTTAGCAGAATCCAAAACATTGAAATATTACAAAGCATCTTCTCTGACCATAAGGCCATAAAAGTAAAAATCAATAACAGAAAAAGCATGGAAAAGAAACCAAACAGTTGGAAACTGAACAGTACCCTGTTCAAAGAAGACTAGATTACAGAAGACATTAAGGATGGAATAAAGAAGTTCATAGAATCCAATGAGAATGAAAACACTTCCTATCAGAACCTTTGGGACACAGCGAAAGCAGTGCTCAGAGATCAATTTATATCAATAAATGCACACATCCAAAAAAGAAGAAAGGGCCAAAATCAAAGAATTATCCCTACACTTGAACAAGTAGAAAGAGAGCAACAAGAGAAACTCTCAGGCACCAGAAGAAAGCAAATAATAAAAATTAGAGTAGAACTAAGTGAAATAGAAAACAGAAAAACAACTGAAAGAATTAACAAGACAAAAAACTGGTTCTTTGGAAAAAATTAAAAAAATTTATAAACCACTGGCCAAACTGACAAAAGAAAAACAAGAGAGGAAGCAAATAATCCAAATAAGAAATGAGATGGGCGATATTACAACAGCCCCAGCTGAAATTAAAAGGATCCTATCAGATTACTATGAAAAATTGTACTCTAACAAATTTGCAAACCTAGAAGAAATGGATGAATTTCTAGAAACACTCTACCTACCTAAACTGACACAAACAGGTAGAACAACTAAATAACCCATAACAAAAGAGGAGATTGAAAAGGTAATAAAAAAAAAAACTCCCAACAAAAAAGAAGCCCTGGCCTGGATGGCTTCACTACAGAGTTCTACCAAACTTTCAGAGAAGAGTTAGCACCACCACTACTAAAGGTGTTTCAGAGCATAGAAAAGGACAGAATACTCCCAAACACATTCTATGAAGCCAGCCTATCCCTGATACGAAAGCCAGGTAAAGACACCACAAAAAAAGAAAATTACAGACCTAAATCCCTCATAAATGTAGATGCAAAAATCCTCAACAAAGTTCTAGCCAATAGAATTCAACAACATATCAAAAAAATAATTCACCATGTCCAGGTGAGATTCATACCAGGTATGCAGAGATGGTTCAACATTAGAAAAACAATTAATGTAATCCATCATATAAATAAAACAAAAGACAGGAATCACATGATTTTATCAATTGGTGCAGAAAAGGCATTTGACAAAGTTCAACACCCATTCATGATAAAAACTCTCAGCAAAATAGGAATAGAAGGAAAATTCCTCAACATGATAAAGGACATTTATACAAAGCCAATAGCCAACATCATCCTAAATGAAGAGAGCCTGGAAGCATTCCCCTTGAGATCGGGAACCAGACAAGGATGCCCTTTAACACCACTCTTATTCAACATTGTGCTGGAGGTCCTAGCCAGAGCAATTAGGCTAGATAAAGAAATAAAGGGCATCCAGATTGGCAAGGAAGAAGTAAAAGTATCTCTATTTGCAGATGACATGATCTTATACATAGAAAACCCTAAGGAATCCTCAAGAAAACTGCTGAAACTAATAGAAGGGTTCAGCAGAGTACCAGGATACAAGATAAACATACAAAAATCAGTTGGATTCCTCTACACCAACAAAAAGAACATCGAAGAGGAAATCACCAAGTCAATACCATTTACAGTAGCCCCCAAGAAGATAAAATACTTAAGAATAAATCTTACCAGTGATGTAAAAGACTTATACAAAGAAAATTACAAAACACTTCTGCAAGAAACCAAAAGAGACCTACATAAGTGGAAAAACGTACCTTGCTCATGGATAGGAAGATTTAACATTATAAAAATGTCTATTCTACCAAAAGCGATCTATAGATGTAACGCAATTTCGATCCAAGTTCCAATGCCTTTTGTTTGTTTGTTTTAATAATTTTTATTGAGCTTTAAGTGAACGTTTACAAATCAAGTCAGTCTGACACATATAAGCTTATATACACCTTACTCCATACTCCCGCTTACTCTCCCCCTAATGAGTCAGCCCTTCCAGTCTCTCCTTTCGTGACAATTTTGCCTGTTTCTACCCTCTCTACCCTCCCATCTCCCCTCCAGACCGGAGATGCCAACACAGTCTCAAGTGTCCACCTGATACAAGTAGCTCACTCTTCATCAACATCTCTCTCCTACCCATTGTCCAGTCTCTTCCATGTCTGATGAGTTGTCTTCAGGAATGGTTCCTGTCCTGGGCCAACAGAAGGTTTGGGGACGATGATCGCCGGGATTCCTCTTCCAATGACATTTTTTAATGAGATGGAGAAACAAATCACCAACTTCATATGGGAGGGAAAGAGGCCCCGGATACTGAAAAAGAAGAACAACGTGGGAGCCCTTACCTTACCTGATTTTAGAACCTATTATACTGCCACAGTAGTCAAAACAGCCTGGTATTAGTACAACAACATATACATTGACCAATGGAACAGAACTTGAGAATTCAGACGTAAATCCATCCACATATGAGCAGTTGATATTTGACAAAGGCCCAAAGTCAGTTAAATGGGGGAAAAGACAGTCTCTTTAACAAATGGTGCTGGCATAACTGGATATCCATCTGCAAAAAAATGAAACGAGACCCATACCTCACACCATGCACAAAAACGAACTCAAAATGGATCAAAGACCTAAATATAAAATCTAAAATGATAAAGATCATGGAAGAAAAAGTAGAGACAATGTTAGGAGCCCTAATGCATGGCATAAACAGTATACAAAACATTACTAACAATGCAGAAGAAAAAGTAGATAACTGGGAGCTCCTAAAAATCAAACACCTGTGCTCATCCAAAGACTTCACCAAAAGAGTAAAAAGATTACTTACAGGCTGGGAAAAAAAATTTTAGCTATGATGTTTCCAATCAGTGCCTGATCTCTAAAATCTACACGATACTGCAAAAACTCAACTACAAAAAGACAAATAACCCAATTAAAAAATGGGCAGAAGATATGAACAGACACTTCACTAAAGAAGACATACAGGTAGCTAACAGATACATGAGGAAATGCTCACGATCATTAACCATTAGAGAAACGCAAATCAAAACTACAATGAGATTCCATCTCACTCCAACAAGGCTGACATTAATCCAAAAAACACAAAATAATAAATGTTGGAGATGTTGTGGAGAGACTGGAACACTTATACACTGCTGGTGGGAGTGTAAAATGGTAGAACCACTTTGGAAATCAATCTGGCGTTTCCTTAAAAAGCTAGAACTAGAACTACCATGCAATCCAGGAATCCCACTCCTTGGAATATATCCTAGAGAAATAAGAGCCTTTACACAAACAGATATATGCACACCCATGTTCACTGCAGCACTGTTTACAATAGCAAAAAGATGGAAGCAATCAAGGTGCCCTTCAACAGACAAATGGATAAATAAATTATGGTATATCCATACAATGGAATACTATGCATTGATAAAGAACAGTGAGGAATCTGTGAAACATTTCATAATGTGGAGGAATCTGGAAGGCATTAAAATTAGTCAGTTGCAAGAGGACAAATATTGTATAAGACCACTGTCATAAGAACTGGAGACAGTTTAAACAGAGAAAATAATATTCTTTGATGGTTAAGAGAGGAGGGAGGGAGGAAGGGAGGGAGGGAGAGGTATACTCACTAATTAGATAGTAGATAAGAACTACTTTAGGTGAAGGGAAAGACATCACACAATACAGAAGAGGTCAACACAACTGGACTAAACCAAAAGCAAAGAAGTTCCCTAAATACACTGAATGCTTCGAAGACCGGCATAGCAGGGGTGGGGGTTTGGGGATCATGGTATTAGAGGACATCTAAGTCAATTGGCATAATAAAATCTACTAAGAAAACATTCTGCATCCCACTTTGGAGAGAGGCATGTGGAGTCTTAAACGCTAGCAAGTGGCCATCTAAGATGCATCAATTGGTCTCAACCCACCTGGACCAAAGGAGAAAGAAGAACACCAAGGTCACAAGGTAATTACAAGCCCAAGAGACAGAAAAGGCCACATAAACCAGAGACTACATCAGCCTGAGATCAGAAGAACTAGATGGTGCCCAGCTACAGACGATGACTGCCCTGACAGGGAACACAACAGAGACCCCCTGAGGGAGCAGGAGAGCAGTGGGATGCAGACCCCAAATTCTTGTAAAAAGACCAGACTTAATGGTCTGACTGAGACTAGAAGGACCCCAGTGGTCATGGCCCCCAGACCTTCTGTTAGCCCAGGACAGGAACCATTCCCAAAGCCAACTTTTCAGACAGGGATTGGACTGGACAGTGGGATAGAAAAAGATGCTGTTGAAGAATGAACTTCTTGGATCAAGTAGACACTTGAGACTATGTTAGCATCTCCTACCTGGGGGGTAGATGAGACAGCAGAGGGGGTTAGAAGCTGACAGAATGGATGTGAAAAGAGAGAGTGGAAGGAAGGAGTGGTATTTTTTTTTTTTTTAGGGGGAGAGAAATTAGGAGTATATAGCAAGGTGTATATAAATTTTTGTATGAGAGACTGACTTGATTTGTAAACTTTCACTTAAGGCACAACAAAAATTTTTTTAAATGAAATACTTAGGAAGAAATTTGACAAAAGATGTGCAAGATCTGTATTGAAAATTATAAAACATTGCTAAAAAAATTAAAGAAGACCTAAATAAATGGAGACGTACACTTCACTTACAGGTCAGAAGACCCAATATTGTTAAGATGTCAATTCTGTCCAAGTTGATGGATAGATTCAATGTCATTCCAATCAAAATCCCAGTAAGAAGAACTTCAGGTAAGATGGAATAAGCACACTCCCCACTGTCTCTCCCAACGAATGCAGCTATAAATCCTGGGCAGAATGCAAGGAGCATCTATTTAAAGATTCTGCAAGTTTGTAGAAGTAGATTGAGGACAAAGAACAGCCAACGAAATATCAGGACAAAGTATCAGCCAACCAGCGGTGAGTTTACTATAATTTTTCCTCTGGTATCCCCCAACCTGAATTCAATGCTGCCTGAAACCCAAAGTGGACATAGGCAGGGACAGAGAGAGCTCCAGCAGAAAACTCCCTAGATTGACTTGAAAAAACCACCAAAACACCCAGTGCCGTTGAGTCGATTCCAACTCATAGCGACCCTATAAGAGAGAGTAGAACTGCCCCATAAAGTTTCCAAGGAGCGTCTGGCAGATTTGAGCTGCCAACCCTTTGGTTAGCAGCTGTTTAGTTTGACTTGAGGAGCTAGAAAAAGGCCTCCTAATGCTCTTCATCTTGATCGATTTCAGACTGCAGAAGTTGGTAAAAATCTTCAGTTTCTTCATCTTTGTCATTAGTGGTTGGTTCATAAATTTGAATAATAGCCATATTAACTGGTCTTCCTTGTAGGCATATGGATATTATCCTATCACTGACAGCTTCATATTTCAGGATAGATCTTGAAATGTTCTTTTGACAATGAATGCAAGAAATTTGTCATTCCTGGTGTCATGGATTGAATTTTGTCCCCAATAATGCATGTCAAATTTAATGTATGTCAAATTGGCTAGGCCATGATTCCCAGTATTGTGTGATTTTCCACCATTTTGTCTTCTGATAAGATTTTCCTACGTGTTGTAAATCCTACCTCTATGATGCTAATGAGGCGGAATTAGAGGCAGTTATGTTAATGAGCCAGGACTCAATCTACAAGATTAAATTGTGTTTGAAGTCAATCTCTTTTGAGCTATAAAAGAGAGAAGAGAGCAGAGAGACAGGGGGACCTCATACCACCAAGAAAGCAAGACTGGGAGCAGAGTGTGTGCTTTGGACCCTAGGTTCCTGTGCTGGGAATTGTCTAGACCGGAGGAGATTGATGACAAAGTCTTTCTTCCAGAGCTGACACAGAGAAAGTCTTCTCCTGGAGCTGGCACCCTGAATTCAGACTTCTAGCCTCTGAGACTGTGAGAAAATAAATTTCTCTTTGTTAAAGCCATCCACTTGTGGTACTTGTGTTATAGCAACACTGGATAACTAAGACATCTGGCACAGGAGACCATACGATTGTCCAATTCAAAATGGCCAATACCAGTCCTTTTCAGCTCACTCATGCTTAGGATATCCATCTTCAATTGTTCCACTTCATTTCTGACAACTTCCAAGTTCCTTTGATTCATACTTCATACATTCCACAATCCTATAATTAATGGATGTTTGCAACTTTTTCTTCTCATTTTAAGTCATGCCACATCAGCATATGTCCTGAAGGCCCTGAAAGCTTTACTCCACCTTCGTCATTAAGGATGACTCTACTTTGATGAGGCAGCTCCTTCCCAGTCGTATTTTGAATGCCTTTCAACCTGAGGGGCTCGTCTTCTGGCACTGTATCAGACAAAGTTCCACTGCCATCCATAAGGTTTTCATTGGCCAATTTTTTCAGAAGTAGGTCCTTCTTCCCTATCTGTCTTATTCTAAAAGCTCCACTGAAACCTGTCCACTTTAGGTGGCACTGCTGGTATTTAATATATTGGTGGCGTAGCTTCCAGCATCACAGCAAAGTGCAAGCCATCACAGTACGACAAACTGACAGACGAGTGGTGGATTTGATGCATGCTTGAACCAAATTAATGTTATTATATAAAATGCCCTAGTTTTTCAAGCAATGTCAATCTTCAGGGTACGAACAGGATTTGGCATTTTGTTTCTATTTTTTTTTTGTTTTGTTTTCTAAAGAGAAGTTTGAGTTGGAGCCTGTCTGGCAGGGTTCCATACATCTACCAAACCACCTGCCTTGGCAGAGACAATGGAATCAAAAATCAAATTCTTTATGATTGCACTTGCGTTGTAAGCTCTGCCAGAAGGTCTGATTTTTTCCCATAGTCAAACTTTATGCAAATACCATAGTACTTGGCACCCCAAAAGTGGAGACATACACCCTAAAACTTGGCTGTCCCAGTTTCAGGAGGACTAGTACTAGTTCTCCCATTAACTTCTAGGCTAATCTTTCTGCATGGCATTCGTGATTATCTTACTGCTTATCAAATGCAGATGTTATTCTCTGGTTCACCCGGTTTTCAAGACTGTTGTGAGGGTCTATGAATGATAGTGAATCATTTGCTAATTTATTATTTGAAAAACATTTCTCATGGCTGCCTCGTGCAATTACGCATCTAGTGATCACGAAGGTGAGTATGATCTGTCCAAAAGAGATCAGGAACCCAACTCTGAGTCAGACCACTATGCAAAGTTTCCAGGGGTGAGAAGCTACCGTTAACTCCAGCCACTGGATGAATGTTCTATGATCAGGCAGTTGTTTTGGAGGCAATTTGATTTCCTTGATGATGGCTTTTTTTCTTTTTGAATTATCAGTTTTTCTTGGGTTCCCATAGGGCAGAATTACTTCATTGTCTTCAGACTTTGTGTATAATTGGAGGCTTGCTGGCCTAAGAACATAATTTCTATCACCTATCAAATAATTGTATATAATATCACACCAAAGGGTGCTCTCTGCACAGCATTCACAAGTAATGATGTAATATGAAAATAAGGCATAAAAGACCTTCTAAAATGAGTGGAAACATCCTACAGAGAAAAGAGATGTCAGTAAACTTATATTTTAATCTCAGCTCTGACCCTTCTTAGCTTTATAACTTTAAGGAAAATTACTTAGCCTCTTTGATCCTGTGTTCTCATGAGTAAAATGGGAATAATAGTAATAAATGGCCTGCCTACCTGAAATGAAATAATACATGAGAATGATCTTTGAAAATTATAAATATAAGGTATTATTAGTATTAACAGTAATTAGACTTGAGCTCCTCCTTATTCATCTATTTACTGTAAGAAATATTATTAAGTGTGAGGATTATCAACTTAGGCTCAGTTAACCTATCTGAATTCAATTTGACATTAGCCTAAAATAGCTTAGCAAGGTTACTTGTATTTTCTATGTCGCTAAAGAGACAAAGTTTAACTTCAAAATTTTGTGAGTCAAAGGGCTGAAAAAATGTTGCCATAATGTTGCACAGGTAGCCTAGGTGGCTTAGAGAATGACTAACAATGTATAAGCTCTAGGGTGGGAACTTCAGTCTTATTACTGCCTTGCTTGTGCCTCCCTGGACCTTTGTACATGTGGCTGCTCTACCATTGATAAGCCCATCCATTGGTTTATTCCTATGATCATTGAGATGGTTGCTGACACAAAACAGCTGCTTTCTAAGTTTTCACTTCTCAAATTCTGAAGGACCCTAGAACCACATATCTCACTCTTAAATACCACCCCTTTTTGAAATTTCGGTGTGTATAAGTACTGCTACCATTTAAACAATTGCTCAAAATGGTGACACTTCAGCTTTGTGTATAGCTTTGCAACTGTGTTTCTATTGGCTGGGAGGGAAAGAGTTCAGGATTGTAAAGGGGACTAATTTACCCAATTCATTATACTGTGTACTGTGCTGGTCCCAGTATGCAGTTCTTTGAAGCTCAGCAGATAAGATTTTATAGCTGCTTGGAAATTATCCCACAAGTCCCTGAGGCACCCAGTTCCCATCTGAGGAGTATTGGATCAAAATGAGAATGAAGCGAGCTCCAATAGAGGAGTTTTAGTCTTAGCACCTATCAACTGTTTATGGCCCTGAAGTCCCTTTCAGGAAAAGACCATCTCAGAGACTAATATTCTGCAATAAGGAAGTCTGTATTCAGCATTTGGTAACTTATTCAATTTGAAATCTTCCCCTAAAATAGGTAAATAATGGGATAAAGTTATTTATGGGTTTGCTCATCTTCTCTACTTACCTGTTCCCTGTTATGATTAAACACACACAGCTTATAACTCTTTTAGAAGCAAACTCAATTGCCATATTTATCTTTTCAACACTTGTGTGGTATTATAAGCCATTTCAGTCAAAAGTGCAACACAGTGGGCATCAGGAGAAGTGTGTGTGTGGGGAGAGGGGATGGGTATGGTAGAGAGAGGAAAATATTTTCCTTTTTATTGATTTTGGAAAGATCCTTTAAAGATTTTGGAAAGGTACTTCTTGGGGAAAACTGTTTTCTTCCCCAGGCCTAATGAAGATTAGTGAGAGATGTCTGCAAGGGATTTGAAACTCTCCAAAATAAAGGCAGGAATAAACACTCAGTGTCACCGTTATTACCATTACCGTGTGATGTTTTGGGTCACTTCCAGCGGCCTTGTCTGATGTTCATTGTTCTTTTTTTGTTCTTTTGCTCCTGATATCTTTATACATTTAATAAGGCTATTGGATAAAGTCTTGAGATCTTAAGCATGGAATGACTTAGCCTTGGTTTCTATGGGATGGACTTTCTAAGAATGTGCTTAAAGTAAATAGTTCGGCGTTCTTTCTTTAGATACTCGGTTGTTTTTATTTGGCAATCTCAGTAGCAAGAAGGTTAATTAGTATCTGAGTTTTTATTCCGAATTCTATTCCTTACTTTTATTGTTGTTAGTTGCTGTCGGCTCAGCCCCTGACTCATGGCAACCCCATGCACATTGGACCGTTGTGATCCATAGGGTTTTCAGAAGTAGAACACCAGGCCTTTTGCCTTAGTCTGCCTTAGTCTGAAAGCTCCGTTGAAACCTGGTCAGCATCACAGCAACACGCAAGCCTCCACTGACAGATGGGAGTCGGTTGTGAATGAAGTGTATTGGTAGGGAATCCAACCTGGTTCTCTTGTGTGGAAGGTGAGAATTCTACCACTGAACCAGAACTGGAGTTTTATAGGAAAAATTTCATTAAAATAGAATAAATACAAAATTAACTGGAATTTATTTCTGCACTATGCTTATGACTTGAGGCCCTGGTGGCTCAGTGGTCAAGAGTTCGGCTACTAACCAAAAAGTGGGCAGTTTGAATTACCAGCTGTTCCTTGGGAACCCTATGGGGCACTTCTACTCTGTCCTGTAGGGTTGGTATGAGTCAGAATCGACTAGATGGCAGTGGGATGGGTTTTTGATGTTTATGACCTAGATATAAATTAAAGAAGCAGATATAAAGGATCTAAAAAAATAATAATAATATGAGAACTTATTAGGGACACTGTAAGTTCAGCCCAGTTTCTTCTACTTAAGTATGTAAATTATTTCATGCTAAAAATGACTGTAATTATATTCTTACAGTGTTAAAAGATACCAAATAAAAGCTAAATTATGTTCAGTGTAAGGTATTTAGGCAGGGAAGTGCAATAATACAATTTATAAAGAGATTTAACAATACAGGTTGAATTTAAAAATATTTACTGGTCCTTGGAAAGCTAGATAAATCACAAACTTTCATTATTTGCGTTCTATATTCAAGCTGTTGTTGTTGTTAAGTGCCATTGATTCAGTTCTGAATCATAGCGACCCTATGTACAACAGAACAAAACACCGCCTAGTCTTGCATCATCCTCACAATCATTGCTATGTTTGAGTCCATTGTTGTAAAAAAAAAAATTGTTGTAGCCGCTACCTTATCAAGCATCATGTCCTTCTCCAGGGACTGGTCCCTCCTAATAATGTTTCCAAAGTTTGTGAGACAAAGTCTTGCCATCCACACTTCCAAGGAGCACTCTGGCTGTACTTTTTCCAAGACAGACTTATTGTCAATCCGTGGTTATTAAATATTCTTTGCCAACACCATAATTCAAAGGCATCAATTCTTCTTCGGTGTTCCTTGTTTATAGTCCAGCTTTCACATGCATATGAGGTGATTGCAAATATCATGGCTTGGGTCAGGGCCACGTTAGTTCTCAGAGTGACACCTTTGCTTTTCAACACTAAAGAAGTCTTTCACAGTAGATTTGCCTGATGTAATAAGTCCTTTGATTTCTTGACTGGTGTTTCCATGGGCGTTGATTGTGGGTCCAAGTAAAATGAAATCCTTAACAATTTCAATATTTTCTCCATTTATCATGATGTTGTTCATTGATCCAGCTGTGAGAATTTTTGTTTTCTTTATGTTAAGGTGCAATCCACTTTGAAGGCTGTAGTCTTTGATATCTTCATTAGTAAGTGCTTCAAGTTCTCTTCACTTACAGCAAGCAAGGTTGAGTCATCTGCCTATCGCAGGTTGTTAATGAGTCTTCCATCAATCCTGAGGTCCAGTTCTTCATGTAATCCTGCTTCTTGGGTTATTTGCTCAGCATACAGATTGAATAAGCATCGTGAATGGATACAGCCCTAACACCCATCTCCTGATTTTAAACCATGCAGTATCCCCTTGTTCTGTTTGAATGACTGCCTCTTGGTTTATGTACAGGTTCCTCATGAGCACAATTAAATGCTCTGGAATTCTCATTCTTCACAATGTTATCCATAATTTGTTATGATCCACACGGTTCAATGACTTTGCATAGTCAATAAAACACAGGTACACATCTTTCTGGTATTCTCTGCTTTCAGCCAAGATCCATCTGACATCAGCAATGATATCTCTTGCTGTATGTCCTTTTCTGAAACTGGCTTGAATTCCTGGCAGTTCCCTGTTGATGTACTGCTGCAACTGTTTTTGAGTTACCTTCAGCAAAATTTTGCTTACGTGTGATATTAATGATATTGTTAGATAACTTCTGCATTCCATTGGATCACCTTTCTTTGGAATAGGCACATAAGTAAATATCTTTCAGTTGGTTGGCCAGATAGCTGTCTTCCAAATTTCTTGTCATAGACAAGTGAGCACCTCTAGTGCTGCATCCGTTTGTTGAAACACCTCAGTCTGTATTCCGTTTTTCAATTCCTGGAGTCCTGTTTATTGCCAGTGCCTTCAGTGCAGCTTGGACTTCTTCCTTCTATACAGTCAGTTCTTGATCATATTCTGCTTCCTGAAATGGTTAAATGTCGACTAATTCTTTTTGGTATGGTGACTCTGTGTATTTTTTCCATCTTCTTTTGGTGTTTCCTGTGTCGTTCAATATTTTTCCCACAGAATCTTTCAAAATTGCAACTTGAGGCTTGAATTTTTTCTTCATTTCTTTCAGCTTGAGAAATGCTGAGCGTGTTCTTCCTTTTGTTTTTCTAACTCCAGGTCTTTGCACTTTCCGTTATAATACTTTACCTTGTCTTCTTGAGCCACCCTTTGAAATCTTCTGTTCAGCTCTTTTACTTCGTCATTTCTTCCATTTGTTTTAGCTACTCTACATTCAAGAGCAAGTTTCAGGTCTCTTCTGACATCCATTTTGGTCTTTTCTTTCTTTCCTATCTTCTTGATGACCTTTTCCTTTCTTCATATGTGATGTCCTTGTTGTCATCCCACAACTCTTCTGGTCTTCGGTCATTAGTGTTCAATGAATCAAATTGAACACTAGTCCTGAGCCCTGGTGGCACAGCAGTTAAGCATTGGGCTGCTAACCAAAAGGTTGGCAGTTTGAATCTACCAGCCGCTTCTTGGAAACCCTATGGGGCAGTTCTACTCTGTCCTATAGGGCCAACTTAATAGCAATGGCTTTTTTCCTTTTGAAACTGGAATAGCCAAGTTTTGGGGTATGTCTACCCACTTTCTGGGTGCCAAGTACTAAGGTTTTTGGGTAGAGTTTGGCTATAGGAAAAAAATTAGATCTTGCGGCAGAGCTTACAAAGTAGGTGCAGTTATAAGGAAGGTGACTTTTGATCCCATTGTCTCTGCCAGGATCGGTGGTTTGGTGCAAGCATGGAATCCTGCCAGACAGGCTCCGACTCAAACTTTCCTTTAGAAATAAAACGTTAAAAACAGAAGCAAAAAGCCAAATCATGTTTCATACCCTGAAGGTTGATATTGCTAGGGTGTATTACATAATAACATTCATTTGGTTTATTAAATTGGTTTATATAATAACATTAATTTAGTTTAAGCATACATCAACTCCACCACTCGTGTGCCAGTTTGTCATACTGTGGTGGCTTGCATGTTGCTGTGATGCTGGAAGCTACTCCACCAGTATTTCAAATACCAGAAGGGTTACCCATGGTGGACAGGTATCGGCAGAGCTTCCAGACTATGACAAATGGGGAAGAAGGACCAGGTGATCTACTTCTGAAAAAACTGGCCAGTGAAAACAGTACGGATAGCAGCGGAACTTTGTCTGATATAGTGCCGAAAGATGGTCCCTTTGAGTTGGAAGGCACTCAAAATACAACTGGGGAAGAGCTGCCTCCTCAAAGTAGAGTTGACCTTAATGACACCGGTGGAGTAAAGCTTTGGGGACCTTCATTTGCTGATGTGGCATGACAAAATGAGAAGAAATAGCTGCAAACATCCATTAATAATCAGAACATAGAATGAATATGAAGTATGAATCAAGGAAAATTGGAAGTTGTCAAAAATGAGATGGCACACTTGAAGATCAATATCCTAGGCGTTAGTGAGCTGAAATGGACTGGTACTGGCCATTCTGAATTGGAAGATCATATGGTCCACTATGCCAGGAATGACAAATTGAAGAGGAACAACGTCACATTCACTGTCAAAAAGGATATTTCCAGTTCTATCCTGAAATACGACACTATCAGTGATAGGATAATGTCCATACACCTACAAGGAAGACCGGTTAATACGACTATCTTTCAAATTTATGCACCAACCACTAATGCCAAAACAGGGATGGATTAGCCAATAAGAAGGTACACATGGGCTTAATTGTGCTTACTTACTAATCTGTAGTGCACAATTTCACCTGTTTTTCTTGAAAATTGTGCACTACAGATTAGAAAATGAGCACAATTAAGCCCACATGTACTTTGCTTACTATAAATTGGTGCATACCATGCTTGCTGTTTAATCTGCCCCTGTTCAAAGATGAAGATATTGAACATTTTTACTAATTCTGACTCTTAATGACCCTTCAGGGCAGAGTAGAACTGCCCTATAGGGTGTCCAAGGCTGTAAATCTTTGTGGGAGCAGACAGTCACATCTTTCTCCCATAGAGCTGCTGGTGGGTTTGAACTGCTGCCCTTTCCATTAGCAGCTGAGTGCCTAACCACTGTGCCACCATGGCTCCTCCCACTTAAGAATAGGGCAATGAAATATTAATTGGAACTTCTATGTGTAGACAGGGCTTTTATCTGATGGACTTCCTTTTAGGGGATGAAGTGGGAAGTCAGCAATTCACTGGAGGCTGTCCAAGTGTCAATATGTGGAGGTTCGTTTTGGGGGGAGTTGTTGTTTCACTAAGGAAAAATTTTGACTTCTTAACTTTGGGTTAGATGCGAGAGTTTTCACTAGGTAAGGGCATAGTGATGAGACAGTCCCCTTTTACACAGGGATTTTCCCATCTATGTCCTTCTGTCATTTATATATTTCCTGTACTTGAGTTTGTGACTTCTGGTATTACAAGAAATTTTTCTGTACAAGACAGACTTTCCATCATTGCCAAGATTCTCCTTCTTATGACCTGTCAGATTTATTCCTGTTCCCAAGAGCTTCACGAGAACATGGCTGACACTGTGAGACCTATCAGCCATTCCGAACCCTTTCTCCCTTGCTAGTCTCTTATCAAAATGTCTGGAAAAGCCAGGTATTGATGTTCCCAGACCATTTGGCAGCTAGGAGTAATCATGTGATGAATCTGGTAATGATCAATAAGACATAGAAATGTTTACTGGAGTGTTTTAGGGGAAGATTTCTCCTCCATGATTAAAGGCAAGAGATGCAGGAGGATAAAAATTGTGAGAATGGGATTGTGTGAGGACATTTACAATGACTGAAGCCAGGAAAGCCATTTTGGTTCATGAAGGAAAGGCCAAGAACATCACAGAGTCATCGAATATGTGTCTTGATGTTATTGAGCCACTGAGTCACAGCTGGCACATTGACTTTGATTCCCTGATTTTTTTAATTACCTGTTTATCTTCTTCCCTCTTATCTCCTGTTTTCCTTTCCTTTTGTCCTCTGTTGTCCTCTTCTCCTTCACACCTTTAAGGAATATGAAGCTTAGAAGGGATGTTATAGGCCCTTAAATGTTCTTGTTAAGTCTTCTCTGAAACAAGATGAGGTATGAGCAAACAAACAAGTTGCTCCTCCTGCTGCTCTGGTTTCTCAACTCTCCTATCTCCTATCTTCTCTGTTGCCAGAATGGCTTTGTTCTGTAGGTCATTCTCCTGCATAATGTTCTCCATTGGCTTCTTATGTCTGAAAGGATAAAATCTAAATTCATTAACCTCATCTCTCAAAGCTCTTCAGTCTGATTCCTGCCTCCTCTCTATCCTCATCTCATCTCCTGCCATGTCCTCTGTGCTCCAGCCTTGCTGGGACACTCGGGGTTCCTGGAGTGTATGCTGTGCCATTTCATCTCCGGGCTCTGTTCTCCCCGCCAGAAACACACTTCTCCTACCACTGCTTGCCTAAAACACATAAACTTACTTTTTGTTCAAAGGTCACCTCCTTTGGGAAGCTTTTCCTTCCTTTCTGGACAAGATTAGTTGTTCAGTCTCTTAGTCTTGAGCAGCCCTCCTGTATAGCCATTTTCTCTATACAGTGCATTTATGTGTTTCTGGGTCTGTCTTGTCTCACCCATCAGAATGAGAGTTCCTTAAGAACAAAATGTATGTTTTATTTTTGTATCATCAGTGTTGAGCATAGAGATGTACCCTACCATACCTCTCACTGTTCTCTAACTCTTCATGGAGGATAATTTTATTAAAGCAAATTTTATTTTAAATTATTTATTCTATCTTTAATAAAAACTTACTAAACTTCCCAAATAGGCCAGTACGATAAAACAATAAACTGCATTGTAATCATTTGTAAAACAGAGAAAGGAAGATGATAAGCCACCCAGAACCCTACATCCCTTAACACATTTGTTGCTGAGATCCAGATATTTACTTCCAGTATTTTGGAACAGAACAACTTTTAAAGTGGTTCCAGTGAGCCTTGTTAGGTGCAGCAGCCATGGCTCTCTGCCCAGGGTTTCCATTAAAAGTTTGCAAAGGCCAAGAGGAATGGACCAGCCAGTTTAGACCTCCCTTGGGCTCTGACCTTCCGTTTGAGGCACAGAAGTGAGTCAGTTTCCCATGAGGATTTTCAGTGAGGCTATTTTTTAATTTCCTAATTCCTACAGAGCCTCAGGTCATTTGATATCATTTTTATAAGTCTTACAAAAACCCTGGCACATAGTGGTTAAGAGCTACGGCTGCTAACCAAAAAGTCGGCAGTTCAAATCCACCAGGCACTCCTTGGAAACCCTATGGAGCACTTCTACTCTGTCCTATAGGGTTGCTATGAGTCAGAATCACTCGACGGCAATGGGTTTGGTTTTGGGTTTTTTAATAAAACCTTTGGAGGTATTTGGCATGGGAGAATGGAAAGAGCATGGTGAGATAGTTTTTTGTGTAAGACCTGCCTATGTCGTTGACCAGTAACAGGTCTCTGAGCAAGCTATAACTCATCTCTAGGCCTCAGTTTCCTCATATGTGAAAGTAGAAAGTTGGATTAGATGACCTCTTAAGGCTCTTGTAGAGCTTCAAAATTACATTATTTATGTCCTGCTCAAAATTATATGATTTCTTTGTGGCAGAACCATAGCAAGAATCCAGGTCTCTTGGTCCCTAGTCCAGTGCTTATCCCACCACACCAAAATAATCTATGCATTCCTCCATGAGAACTCCTTCCTCCATGAGTGAATGTTGTAGCTTCTGCCTCCTTCTCTCCTATCCATTGTTGGGATAGAAAGACTTTGCTGAGCGTTAGGAACAGGGAACCAGATGGGATGAGAAGGTGGATAAAGACAAAAAAGAACAGGGCTATTACAGTTTGCGCTTAAATCTGAACCACAAGGAAGAGTGAATTGGAAATATGGGGAGAAAGTCACTTTTTAGATAATTTTTTTTTGAGGTCACATACCCTCAATATTGAGTAAGGCAGCTTTTAAAAGTGAGATGAAAAATCTGATTTCATAAGCAGAGATGATTTCTGGAAGAAAACGTATGGCAAGTAAACAAGAGAGGCACATAACCAAGGGGGGATGTGAAAGCTTTGTGAATCAGTAAAATAATTTGATCAAGTTTAAAGCCAGAGTGAGTTGAGATTTTTTTCGATAAGAAGCTGAGAGACCACAGAGCTCTTGAGTGCCTGTTAACTCTCATCTACTTCAGCAAATGGGTGACACTTAAAGAAAAAAAGGGAAGGGAAAACACCAAAACACATACACACACGAACGACAGAGAGGCTCTGGAGAGGTGGAAAGATGATGAGCCCAGATCATCAGACCCAGATGCATCATATTCCTGGATCACAACCATGGCTCAGAGTTCACACCTTTATCCTTCACAGATGAGGATATCATGTAGGTTTCTGCGTGGATTTTCCTCCCCTCACTTGGTGAAGTCATGAAAATACCTTGTTGTCTACTTTGACTGTAAATGTTGTCCATGTGTTTTTATTTTGTTATCTATTGCTCTGCTGTTTTTTCTAGCTTAATTTTTAAAAAATTATTATTGTTATTGTAGAATTGGAGTTGAGAAAGCATAACTTAAAGACCATACAGCTGGTTTGTAGTAGAGCTGACAGTAGTGCACATGTTTTCCTGGTCCAGTGTTTGTTTTTTAATTGAAAATTTCATTGAAATAATTATAGATTCACAGGTAGTTGTTGTAATAAATAATACAGAGAGATCCCTTGTACAATTTGCCCACCAGTAGTAGTTGCCATTGAGTCAATTCTGACTCATGGCAATCCCATGTGAGTCAGAGTAGAACTGTGCTCCATAGAGTTTTCAATGGCTGATTTTTTGGAAGTGAATCACCAGACCTTTCTTACAAGGTGCTTCTGGGTGGACTCAAATTCCCAACCTTTCAGTTGGCATCCAAGAACATTAACCATTTCCACTGCCACCCAAGGAATCCAAGTTAAATATACACTTACTATATGACTCAGCAATCCCCCTCATAGGTATTTACCCTAGTGAAATGAAAATCTATGTTCACACAAATACCTGTACACAAATATTGTGTAATAGTTTGGCTAATAGGATAGAGACTTCAGTGGCACACGTGACAAAAAATACAGACGTTACAAAATTAGGTCAGACAATTACTAAACAGACAAATAACAACCACCACAACAAGCAGCAACAACAAATCATGGGGCATGGAAAGAATCTGATTTCCAGGGTTGCTACTTTATGATAGTCATAATGTTCAGTTTTCAAGAAAAACTTGAAAAGATAAAAGAAAGTATGGCCAATTCACAGGAAATTAATAGACACAGTCCCCAAGGAAGCCAAGACACCGTACTTACTAAACAAAGACTTTAAATTAACTATTTTAAATATGCTCAAAGAGCTAAAAGAAACCACGGGAAACCAGGAGAAACTATATCTCATCAAATAAAGAATATCAATAAAGATACAGAAAATTTAAAAAGGAACCAAATAGAAATTCTGGAGTTGAAAAGTACAATAATTGAAAAGAAAACTTCATTATATTTTAGTAGATTTGAGCAGACAGAAGAAAGAATCACTGAACTTGAAGATACATCAATTGAGATTATCTAGCCTGAGGAACAAAAAGAAAAAAGAATGGAGAGACTTGTGGAACATCAACAAGCATACCAACATATGCATAATGGGAGTCACAGAATGAGAGGAGAGAAAGTGGCTGAAAGAATATTAGAAGAAATAATGACTGAGATCTTTCCAAATTTGATGAAAGACAACCAAAAAGTTCAATGAACTTCAAATAGGATAAACTCAAACAGATCCACACTGAGACACTTTATAATTAAATTGTTGAAAGAAAGAGTCTTGGAAGCAGCAACAGAGAAGTGACTTGTTGAGTACAAGGGATCCTCAGTAAGATTAACAACCGATTTCTCATCTGAATCCATGGAGCCCAAAGAGCACAGAGATGACATACATAGAGTGCTGAAAGAAAAAAAAAGAATTCTATATCCAGAAAAACTATCCTTTAAAAATGAAGGAGGAATTAAGACATTCCCAGACAAACAAAAACTGGGGACTTTGTCACTAGTATACATGCTCTACAAAAAAATGCTAAAGGGAGTTCTTCAGGCTTAAATAAAAAGATACTAACCAATAACTTGAAACCATATGAAGAAATGAAGAATATTGGTAATGGTAATGACGTAAGCAAATATAAAACCCAATCATATTGTATTTTTCGTTTATATCATTTCTTTTTTTAACATATGATTTAAAATACAAATGCACAAAACAATAATAGTAAATCTATATTTATGGGCACACAATGTATAAAGATGTAATTTGTGACAATAATATAATGGGGGCAGTATAGTAGCAAAAATTTTGCATACTGTTGAAACTAAGTTTGTATTAATTAAAACTATATTGTTAAAAGTTAATGTTTATTATAGTCCCTGTCTTAGTTATCTAGTGGTGCTCTAACAGAAATACCACAAGTGGATGGCTTTAACAAACAAATTTATTCTCTCACAGTCTGGTAGGCTAGAAGTCCAAATTCAGGGCTCCCACTCCAGGAGATGGCGTTCTCTCTCAGTCAGATTTGGAAGAAGGTCCTTGCCATCAATTTTCCCCTGGTCTAGGAGCTTCTCAGTGCAGGAACCTCAGGTTCAAAGAACACGCTCTGCTCCCACCATTGCTCTCTTGGTGGTATGAGGTACCCATGTCTTCTCTGCTTGCTTCTCTCTTTTATATCTCAAAAGAGATTGACTTAAGACACTACCTAATCTTGTAGATTGAATCCTGCCTCATTAACATAACTACCTCTAATCTCACCTCATTAACATCATAGAGGTAGGATTTACAACACATAGGAAAATTACACCGTATATGACAAAATGGTGGACAATCACACAACACTGGGAATCATGGACTAGCCAAGTTGACACACATTTTTTTGTGGGGGACACAATTAATATAACAATCCCCAAAGTAGCCGTTAAGAAAAAAAAATTACAAAATATACAGTATAAGAAATGAGAAAAGGATAAAAATGGTACACTAAAAAAAAAAAAAAATCAAACACAAAAGATGGCAATAATGGAGGAACCAAGGAACAAAAAGGATATAAGATAGATAATAGATATAGATAGCATATATTGATAACAAATAACAAAATGGCAGAAGTAAATCCTTTCTTATCATAATTACATTAAATGTAAATGATTTAAACTCTTCAATTAAAACACAGAGATTGGCAAAATAAATTGGAAAAACACAGTCCAAGTGTATGCTGTCTACAAGGCACTCCCTTTAGATCCAAAAACATAAATAGGTTGAAAGTGAAAAGATATTCCATGAAAATAGTAATCAAAAGAGATCTGGAGTGGCTATATTAATATCAGACGAAATAGGCTTTAAGTAAAAAATTGTTACAAGGGACATAAAAGGACATTATATATTGATAAAAGGACCATTCCATCAGAAAGATATAACAGTTATAAAAATATATGCAGATAACAACCCAAAACCCACCCAATAAAACCCAATGCCGTAACAACAGAACCCCAAAATATATGAAGCAAAAGCTGAGAGAACTGAAGGGAGAAATATTTCCACAGTAATAGTTGAAGACTTCAGTACCCCATTTTTAATAATGAATAGAACAACCAGGCAGAATATCAACAAGGAAATACAGGTCTTGAGTGACACTATAAACCAACTAGACCTGGTAGACATACAGAACTTCCATCCAACAACAGCAAAATATAAATTCTTCTCAAGTGCACAAGAAACAGTCTCTAAGACAGGTCATATGTTAGGCCACAGAACAAACCTCAATCAATTTTAAAAGATTGAAATGATATAACATCTCTTCTCCAATCATAATGGAACGAAACCAGAAATCAAATGTTTAAAGAAGAATGAACACGAATCCTTCTCAAACCATTCCAAAATATAGAAAAAGACTATTTCCCAACTCATTCTATGGGGCCAACACTACCCTGACATCAAAACCAGACAAAGATATCACAAGAAAAAACTACAGACTAACATCTCTTATGAGTATGGATACAAAAATCCTTAACAAAATACTGGCCAACCAAATTCAGGAACACATAAAAAGAATTATACATTATGACCAAGTGGGATTTATCCCAGGAATGCAAGGTTGATTCAACATCTGAAAGTAAATTAATACATCATATCAATAAGGAGATTTGGTGGCAAAATGATTAAGTACTTGGCTGTGAACCAAAAGTTGGCAGTCTAAACCCACCCAGCAGCTCCGAGGGAGAAAAGACCCGGTGATCTGCTCCCATAAAGATTGTTGCTGTTGAACTGTCAAGTTGTTTTCAACTCACAATGACCCTATGTACAACAGAACAAAACACTGCCCAGCCCTGCACCATTCTCACAATCATTGCTATGTTTGAGCCCGTTGTTGCAGTCACTGTGTTAATCCATCTCATCGATGGCCTTCCTCTTTTTTTCTGACCCTCCACCTTACCAAGCATGGTGCCCTTCTCCAGGGACTGGTGCCTCCTGATAATGTTTCCAAAGTTTGTGAGACGAAGTCTCGCCACCCTAACTTCCAAGGAGAACTCTGGCTGTACTTCTTCCAAGACAGACTTGTTCATTTTCCTGGCAGTCCATGGTATTATTCAATATTCTTTGCCAACACCGTAATTCGAATGCACCAATTCTGAGTGGTTTAAAGTCAAGAAAGGTGTGCATCAGGGTTGTATCCTTTCACCATACCTATTCAATCTGTATGCTGAGCAAATAATACGAGAAGCTGGACTATATGAAGAAGAACAGGGCATCAGGATTGGAGGAAGACTCATTAACAAACTGCATTATGCAGAAGACACAACCTTTCTTGCTGAAAGTGAAGAGGACTTGAAGCTCTTACTAATGAAGATCAAAGACCACAGCCTTCAATATGGATTATGCCTCAATATAAAGAAAACAAAAATCCTCACAACTGAACCAATAAGCAAAGTCATGATAAATGGAGAAAAGATTGAAGTTGTCAAGGATTTCATTTTACTTGGCTCCACAATCAACACCCATGGAAGCAGCAGTCAAGATAGAAAAAGACACATTACATTGGGCAAATCTGCTCCAAGGGACCTCTTTAAAGTGTTGAAAAGCAAAGATATCACCTTGAAGACTAAGGTGTGCTTAACTGAAGCCATGGTATTTTCAATCACATGGTATGCATGTGAAAACTGGACAATGAATAGGGAAGGTTGTAGAAGAATTGAGGCCTTTGAATTGTGGTGTTGGCAAAGGATATTGACTATACCATGGACCACCAAAAGAATGAAGAAATCTGTCTTGGAAGAAATACAACCAGAATGCTCCTTAGAAACAAAGATGGTGAGACTGTTTTACATGCCTTGGACAGGAGGAGGGATCAGTCCCTGGAGAAGGACATCATGTTTGGTAAAGTACAGGGTCACTGGAAAGGAGGAAGACCCTCAACGAGATGGATTGACATAGTGGCTGCAACAATGGGCTCAAGCATAACAATGATTGTGGGCATGGCACAGGAGTGGGCAGTGTTTTGTTTTGTGGTACACAGGGTCGCTATGAGTCAGAAGTGACTCAACGGCACCTAACAGCAACAACAATAGCAATTCTTCTGCAATCTTCCTTATTCGTTGTCTAGCTTGTTCCATGTCCTTTTCTGAATCTGGCTTGAGTTTCTGGCAGTTGTCTGTTGATGTACTGCTGCAGCTGCTTTTGAATTATCTTAAGCAATATTTTACTCGCATGTGATATTAATGATATTGTTTGATAATTTCCTCATTCTGTCAAATCACCTTTTGGAATGGGCACAAATACGGATCTCTTCCAGTAGGTTGGCCTGGTAGCTGTCTTCCAAATTTCTTGGCATAGATGATTGAGCATTCCAGTGTTGCATCTGAAGTTGAAACATCTCAGTTGATATTCTGTCGATCCCTGGAACCTTGTTTTTCACCAATGCCTTTAGTGCAGCTTGGACTTTTTCCTTCAGTGCCATCAGTTCTTGATCATATGCTACCTCCTGAAATGGCTGAACATTGACAAATTCTTTTTGGTACAGTGACTGTGTATTCCTTCCATCTTTTCTTGATGTTTCCTGAGTTGTTTGATATTTTTCCGATAGAATCTTTCAATATTGCAACTTGAAGCAGAGATGGGGAAAGAGAAATTCCAAGCTACATGAAGATCATCCAGGAGCAGAAGCTCAAAAGAGACAAGGATCTTCCTCCAGAGCTGACAGAGAGAGAAAGCCTTCCAATAGAGCTTGCACCCTGAATTCAGACTTCTAGCCTCCTAAACTGACTATTCTGATCGTTACCTGTGCAAAACACATTTTCACATGAAAAACGGGACTGTGGGGTCACATCCAGTAACATCTGTCAGCATACAGACATGCCTCCCTACTGAGGTTTCAGAACTATTCCCAATGATTTTGAAGTAATGGAGACTACCCAGCATGAGAAGTGATTAAATATGAGTATTATGTCTTGTATTCCTGTAGCTACCAAGTGCTTTACCTCAAGGCAATCTCTTTAGATGGAAGATCTTTAACTCTGAAGGACATATGTAAAGGAGTCAATGAGTGCTACCAGACGTGGCTTCTTCAGTGACCATGGGACACCATTACCCAACAGGAACATCCAATACTTGGGCAACCATTTTTTTGTACTTCCTCCCTGCAAGATGAATGAATTGATGATTTCTGTATTAAAGAATTCTCAAAAAATCAACAGGAATGTCAACTACATCATGTCATGTCTAAGTATGAATCCAAGGCCAGTTATTGGGTTGAATCTACCTCTGAGCTATTCTAACACCACCTTTCAGGATGAATGAAATGATGATTGGCAAGTTTGTCTTACTGTGGTAGTTTGTGTGTTGCTGTGATACTGGGAGTTTTGCCACTAGTATTTCAAGTACCAGAAAGGTCACTCATGGTGGACCGGTTTCAGCAGAGCTTCCAGACTAAGACAGACTAGGAAGAAGGACTTTGCAATCTCCTTCTAAAAAAAATTGACCAGTGAAAACCTTATGGATAGCAGTGGAACTTTGTTTTATATAGTGCCGGAAGATGAGCCCTTCATATTGGAAGGCACTCAAAATATGACTGGGGAAGAGCTGCGTCCTCAAAGTAAAGTCGACCTGAATGGTGTGGATGGAGTAAAACTTTGGGGACCTTCATTTGCTGATGTGGCATGACTCCAAATGAGAAGAAAAGCTGTAAATATCCATTAATAATCAGTAGGTGAAATGTACAAAGTATGAATCTAGGAAAATTGGAAGTCATCAAAAATGATATGGAATACATAAAGATCAATATCTTACACATTAGTGAGCTGAAATGGGCTGGTATTGGCCATTCTGAATTGGACAATCATACAGTCTGCTATGGCAGGAATGATAAACTGAAGAATCATGGCATCACATTCATCATCAAAAAGAACATTTCAAGATCTATCCTGAAGTACAGTGCTGTCAGTGATAGGATAATATCCATATGCCTACAAGGAAGAACAGTTAATATGACTATTATTCAAATTTACACACCAACCACTAAGGTCAAAGATAAATAAATTGAAGATTTTTACAAACTTCTGCAGTCTGAAATTGATCAAACATGGAATCAATATGCATTGATAACTACTGGTGATTGGAATGTGAAAGTTGGAAACAAAGAAAAAGGACTGGTAGTTGGAAAATATGGCCTTGGTGATAGAAACGATGCTGGAGTTTGCATGGTAGAATTTTGCAAGACCAATGACTTATTAATGGCAAATGCCTTTTTTCAACTACATAAACAGTGACTATACACATGGACCTCACCAGATGGAATACACAGGAATCAAATCGACTACATCTGTGGAACAGTTGATGGAGAAGCTCAATATCATGAGTCAGAATAAGGTCAAGGGCTGACTTCAGAACAGAGCATCGATTGCTCATATGCAAGTTCAAGTTGAAACTGAAGAAATTTAAAAAGTCTGTGAGAGCCAAAGTGCAACCTTGAGTATATCCCAACTGAATTTAGAGACCATCTTAACAACAGGTTTGACACATTAAACATTAATGATCAAAGACCAGAAGGGTTGTGGGACGACATCAAAGACATCATACATGAAGAATGCAAGAGGTCATTAAAAAGACAGGAGAGAAAGAAAAGACCAAAATGGATGTTAGAAGAGACTCTGAAACTTGCTGTTGAATGTTGAACAGCTAAAGTGAATGGAAGAAATGATGACATAAAAGAGCTGAACAGAAGATTTCAAAGGGTGGCTTGAGAAGACAAACTAAAGTATTATGATGAAAAATGCAAAGATTTGGAGTTAGAAAACCAAAAGGGAAGAAGACACTAGGCATTTCCTGAGCTGAGAGAACTGGAGAAAAAATTCAAGTTTTGAGTAGCAATATTGAAGGAATATGTTGAAGAAAACACTATATGGCAGTTCTACTCTGTCAAATGGGGTTGCTATGAGTCAGAATCAACTCGATGGCACCCAACAACAACACATCAATAAAATAAAAAAACAGAAATCACATGATCATGTGAAAAAAAACACACCCAAACTCATTGCCGTTGAGTCAATTCCTACTCATACAGACCCTATAGGACAGAGTAGAACTGCCCCTTGAGATTTCCAAGGCTGTAAGCTTTACGGAAGAAGCCTGCCACATCTTTCTCCTGCTGAGCCGCTGGTGGGTTTGTACCACCAACCTTTCACCTGCACCACTAGGGCACCTTCATCATGTCGATAGACAAAGAAAAACCATTTGATAAAATCCAACACCTTTTGTGATAAAAATATTCAACAAATTAATGATAAAAGGGAACTTCATGAGCCTGATAAAAGGCATCTACAAAATAACAGGTGTTGTTGAGGATGTGGAGAAATTGGAACCTTCATACATTTCTAGTAGGAATGTAAAATGGTGAAGCTGCTGTGGATACCAGTCTGGCAGTTCTTCCAAAATTTAAATATAGAATTACCATATAACCAAGGATTTCCACTCTTAGGTATATATTCAAAAAAATTGAAAATGGAGACTCAAACCAATATTTATATGCCAATGCTCATTGCAGCATCATTCGCAATAGCTAAAAGGTAAAAACCACCCAATTGTCCATCAACAGATTAATGAATAAACAAACTGTGGTATATTCATACAATGGAATTTTATTCAGCCATAAAAAGGAATAAAGTTCTAATACATGCTACAAATGGATGAACCTTGAATACATCATGCTAAATGAACAAAGCCAGACACAAAAGGTCACATATCGTATGATTCCATTTATATGAAATATTTAGGAGAGGCAAATCCACAGAAACAGAAATCAAGAAAATGTTGCAAAAGGAGGCAGATGAAGCAAATAGAGACCAGGTCCCACAGGTATTTCAGGCCACGTTAAGGAAATCTGTTTTTATCTTAAGTGTAATGTGAAGCCCCACAGTGCTTTAAACAGGGACTTAAAGGTGGCCTCAACCAATTTATTTTGAAAAGGCCACTGTGGCTACAGAGATTGGGGTGAGAGGTGTTTTAGCAATAGTATGCTTGAAAAAGGCTTGAAGTTTACTCTACAGAGGGGCTGACCTGGATCATGTCCTAGACACAGCTCACTTTTCCAACTACAATAGTGGTAGTGTTGCCGTAGCTTCTGTGCCTTTAATTAAACAAGGTTCTTGCCTCTCACTGGTCAAGAATGAGCAGGTAAGACACAAAGAGTTTTCCACAGGAGAAAAGCTTTATTGAAGAGGCTTGCAAGCAGAGGGCCTAAGCTATGATTACCCCCGTCTCACAGAACAAAGGACTTGCATGAGCTTTTTAAAATTCTTGAGCAGGAAAAAGATTCATGTTTATTCATAGGCATAGGCGGGGATATGTTAACTACGGCACTCGCGCAGCAGCTTTCTAAGATGGCTCCTGCCCCGGAGGCCTCTGGGAATCGTAGCAGGACTTATTATGGGGTGTCAAGCCTGTGCAGTCTCTCTCTCGCTGAGTTTGATTCCCTAGCTTTGGCTGCAGCCCCTCACTGCCCCTGGTAGAAGGTCACACAGCAGTCACAAGTGGATGTGCTGCATATGTCCCTGGGGCTGGTTTTATCCAGCTGTTTCTGAAAGACAACTTTAAAGAAGTTAGTGGGGTGTTTCCTGATACCCTGCCCCACTGTCCTGGGGAAGGCTTTGTTTCTGTGCCCTGGGCCATTTCCTGTTACTTTGCAGATTTGGGGGGCCCTCTGTTCCCTGTCTTAGTAGGAGAGGGTGGAGGCCTTGTACTGCCCATGGTGTGAATCTCAAGGAGTTTGGTTCTTTCCTAAACCTCCCCAGGAGTTCATCTCCCTTGTGGGTTCTTAGTCTTCTGTGTCTTGGTCCCATGATCAGTGCCTCTGCAGTGTTTACCTCCAAGACACTCTCTCCATGACTATGTGCATCTGATGCAACAGTTCACAACTTTTTAATAACTCCCATTGCTACTTTGTGCTTGGCAGCCTGGGCCAAGCTTTGTTTCATGGATTAAATCTAAGCTCCCCTACCCCCCTCCAGTAATGACCCTTCCCTTAAGGACAAGCCCATATGTGGTCCTAGTCTGAGAGAGGATGGGGCAGTAGGAGAAGTGTCGCCTGGAATATGGGAGGCCCTAAGTCCCGTTGGCTATCTTGGGCTGGAGGTAGGTGATGGTGTTGGGAATCTCTATCTTCTCTTGTTTAGAGCAGAAACCTTTTCCTACCACATGTGCCTCTCCTCTCCTCTTCCTCACTCTCCCTTTCCGTCAGTGTTCTGAGGTATCTCCTTCCCTGAATTCTTCCCCTTACACATCAGGGCCATCTTTAGCCCTTAAGAGGGCTGATGCTGAGCAACACTGAGAAGTTTGTCAGCTCTTGTCTATTCTTTTTTAGTCTCATTATAATACTTCTTTTGCTTTTTTTAATTAAAAAAATCGATTGTAGTAAGTATATATGTAACACAACATTTGTCCTTTCAACATTGTTCACATGTATAATTCAGTGACATTATTTGTGTTCACCATGTTGTACAACCATCCCCATTATCCATTCTCAAATATTTCCACCACCTTTAATCAGAAACTCAGTGCCCCCTAAGCAATGAGTTCCCTTTCCCCCATCTTTCTGCCTGCCCCTGGTAACAACTAATAAACTTTGTTCTGTATATACTTGCCTATTTTAGATATTTCATGTAAGCAGGATCATAAAATATTTTTCCTTTTGTGACTGACTTATTCCCTCAGTTATGTCCATTTATAAAATATGGGAAATATAAAAATTTGTAGAGATAAAAAAATATGTGTTTGATCAATGTCATCAACTAGAGATAGTCACCATGAACACTGTTAATATTTTGATGTTAGATGCATTCCTTCTTTTCCCTTTGAATTTTATAACATACTTTAACAAAATGTTTTATAAGTTCCCTCCTTAAAGCAAAAACACTAAAAAAAAAAAAAAAAAAAAAACCCACATGGTAAAATAAAATCTCATATAATTAAACTTTTTTTAGGATTTATGACTTTATTACTTAACTTCACATGAAGGTACAATATTTTACTAAACCAATTTGTTATGGTTGTGCATTTACATCACTTACAATTTATCAATATTGCAATAATACTGTGATGAACATCTTTAAACATCCACCTTTTTAAATAGCTTTGATTGTTTCTTTAAGACAAATTCCTGCTAGATGAATTACTAGAACAGAGAATGTAAGCAATTTATGGATTTGGTACATATTTACAAATTGTCTTCTAAAAAGGTTATACTAGCAGTGATATACCTATTTTTTCAAACTTTCCATAGTGCTGAGTATTATAATTTAAAAACAAAACTTTGTCAATGTGATACTTTAAAAAATGAATGGGTCCTTATTATTTTAATTTAATTTTTTAAATTTTACTTTAGATGAAGGTTTACAGAGCAAATTAGTTTCTCATTAAGCAATTAATACACATATTGTTTTGTGACATTGGTTGCCAACACCATGACATGTCAACACTCTCCTGTTCTGACCTTGGGTTCCCCATTACTGGCTTTCCTGTCACCTCCTGCCTCCTCATCCTTGCCCCTGAACTGGTGTGCCCATTTCGTCTCATTTTGTTTTAGAACCTTTGGCTGAAGGGTGAACCTCAGGAGTGACTTCAGTACTGAGTTAAAAGGGTGATCAGGGGCCATACTCTCGGGGTAATTATAACTTATTGGATGATTAGTGAATTCCAGATACGTTTGAATTGTTTTTTCATAGGCAATAAGACACCATGCACATTTTTCAAAGAGAAGCTTTGCATCATTCAACATTTCTTATGCTTGACAGCACCTTCTTCCATCATTGTTGCCTTTCTCTCCTCCCTCAGGTGTTGGTGCCTATCAAATCTCTCATTGGCTCTCAGAGAAGGATGGAAATTTGTTTGCACCAAACAGATAAATTGCTAGAAGCAGCTAAGAGCGTTACTTGGTACCTGGGAATGGTGTGATGGTGATGATGGTATGCTCCTTTTGTGAAATTTTCATATCTGGTATATTGTAAATACATTTTATATACAGTGGTAAGAACTAAAAAATATCTGCCTGTGTTTCTAGATGATAAGATTCCCTCACATGTTATTTTATTTTCAATATCTTTCCTTCCATCAGCACTGATGCATAGTTCATTCAAAGTAAAAATACTCAACTGACACAGAACTATCAGAATCAAAACTAGAGTACCTCTGAGACTATTAATTCTACTTTTATCATGGAAATTTTTATATATCCACAAAGTATAGAGACTAGTATAATGAACCTTAATGTATCCATCCATCACCCTTCTTACCAACAGTTTGCCAGTTTTGCTCCATATTACCTCTCCCCCGTCCCATTAAATAGAGTGTCTTAATTTTTTTTTAAGTCAAGGCTAAGACTTCATGTCCATTCATCCATCTGTAAAGACTTACAGTGTGCATCTCTAACTGATAAAGGCTTTTTAAAGGTCATAGTGGTTGTAATCTTAATAGAAGGATCTTAAGACAAAATAATGAAGCTATGATGCTGGCATTTTAGAAATCAATGACTGGGTTGAAGGTTGGGTTGGGAGTGAAGGATCAGGAGTCCAGAGCTTTCTCAAAGAGTCCAAAACCATGCTGTTTAAACTACCTGACCACCAATCTAACCTTGATACCATGTTGTAGAAAAAAGACACAAAGTCAGAGAAAAAACTTACGACCTCCATTCAGGGTTGCTCCAGAAATGCCCAGGAAGTGTCTGCTCCATTCTTACCTTGCCTCAGAGTTTCCTGCTCTAGTGTGTGGGGACAAGACCATTCTAACCATGCTTCAGCACATCACTTCCTTTTAAAGAGCTTGTTGATAAAACAAAGGAGCTCTCACTTGCTCATGGAGACGTTTCTCAAATGGTCCTATGTTGGAGGTCAATGAAGCTACAGAATAAAGAATGCATCTTCCTGGAGCATCATTTTTACTCAGATATTTGAGGGTAAGTGTCAGCTTTATATAAAGATAAACATGGCAATATTATGAGTACTGTAATCTCTCACAGATTCTTTTAGAGATAAATCTGCTTTATATTTGTCTACAGAAGTTGATAGAGATCTTTTTATATACATTCAATTTAATTCCCTTGGAAAAAAAAGAACACTGAGTTTCTGTTAAGAGCATTGGAAAAATGGGGAAATGTATAATGGTGAAGGCTGCCCAGCATGGTGAACGCAAATAATGTCATTGAATTGTACATGTGAAGGATGTTGAAATGGCAAATGTCTTGTTATACAGATTATCACACACACAAAGAACAGCAGTGCAATTGTGGCTGCCCCTCCATATATCAGGTAGGAATCAGGGAGGAGAGACCTTTTTATGCTGTATTGTCTTTGCAGGGCACAGCCTCAAGGCAAATTTTCCTGAACTTTAGAGAAAACAATTCAGGAAAAGTGTAACCCAATCAAATAATTTTAACACCAAAGAACTCAATTTCTTTTTCAAGTGAGTGTCTTCTAGAACTTTCATTTACTGAGTTAAAGAAAACATTTCCCCCATCCTCTATTTTCTATAAGTTTTGCAAACTCAATATATTTTCTTAAAAGCCTGCCAAAGATCATCTAGGAATACTACATGTATAATGGAAAATTCACAGCTAACTTTTATTAGAAAACATGGAAGTTTAAAGAAATTTTGCATTTGTCTTGGGGTGCTTTGATTTACCCCTGTAGATGGCCTCATGGCAACAAATGTCAGTAGAGAGGTGTGTGAGCCGGAAAGTTTGAGAAGTACTGACCATCTTACCTTTGCTACAGCCAAGATCATCTACTGTTTTTCTTCACTTTTGCCTCTGAATTTGTACATGAAAATTTATTCTAACAAACTTGTGTCTTCCTTCAACAATGAATCACATGAAGCCCCTCAAACCTTCACCATGATGAAGTATCTGTTTGTTTAACAAAACCATTAGTCTCTACAATCTCTGAAGATTTATGCACATAGATGGATAATGTTTCATAGCAAGAGACACTTGTTGACCTGTTTATTCATTTATTGATTGATTTAACTAGATTTGTGAAGTGATTATGGTTCAAAAGGTACTATGTTGGGCACAGCAGGTACAAAAAGGAATCCAGCATGGAACCTGTGGACAAGGACCAAAGGTCCAAAGAGGGAAAGACTTACTCATAAATGACTATAATACAATGTATATTGTGATTACAAATATTAGTCAGTAGGAGCCTTGAAGATGAATTTATCCCCATGGAAGGCTTTGCTAAGCTGTGTCTTGGAATGGTACTCAACAATGTCTTTGATCAACTGAACCCTGACCTCGAAGGGAAAGTGATTGAATTTCATGATTTTTGTTTTGCATTGCTTCTCTCTAGTTATGTGGGGAAGATCTCATGGAACCACAGAACATCACATGGGTGTCAGAGTTTGTTCTCTTAGGGTTCCCACAGACACAGGAGCTCCAGAAATTCCTGTTCCTGTTGTTCCTGTTTGTCTATATCACCACCGTCATGGGAAACCTCCTCGTCATGGTCACAGTGACTTTTGACTCTCAGCTCCACATGCCCATGTATTTTCTGCTCTGAAACCTGGCTGTCATAGACCTCTGCTACTCCGCAGTCACCTCCCCAAAGATGCTGGTCGACTTCTTTCATGAGACCAAGACCATTTCCTACCAGGGCTGTATGGCTCAGATCTTCTTCTTCCACCTCTTGGGAGGTGGGACTGTCTTCTTCCTCTCAGTGATGGCCTATGACCGCTACATAGCCATCTCTTGGCCCCTCCACTATGCCACCATCATGAACACTCAGTTTTGTGTGGGGCTAGTGGTGGCTGCCTGGGTGGGAGGCTTTCTTCACTCCATTGTCCAACTGGGTCTGATGCTCCCACTCCCTTTCTGTGGCCCCAACGTGCTGGATAACTTCTTCTGTGATGTTCCTCAAGTACTGAGACTAGCCTGCACTGACACGTCCCTCCTAGAGTTCCTTATGATCTCCAACAGTGGGATGTTGGTCCTCATCTGGTTCATCCTCCTTCTGATCTCTTACACTATCATCCTGTTGATGCTGAGGTCCCACTCAGGGCAGGCAAGGAGGAAGGCAGCATCCACCTGCACCACGCATATCATTGTGGTGTCCATGATCTTTATTCCCTGCATTTACATCTACTCCCGGCCCTTCACCCCCTTTCCCACGGACAAGGCAGTGTCCATCAGCTACACGGTCATGACCCCCATGCTCAACCCCATGATCTACACCCTGAGGAACCAAGAGATGCAGTCAGCCATGAAGAGATTAGGCAAATACTTGGTGACTGGTAACAGAGAGTGAACTTTAGATTGAGTTTAAATGACAAATCTTGCTGAAATTTGTTTTCCCATCTGAAAAACAGACAGAAATCCTTATGCAGTATGATCCTTCAGATTAAACTAATATGTATTGCGGACCTATTCCTGTGTCAGGCACTTTCACATCACTATCTCATTACTTATAAGGCCATGTATAATATTGATCCAAAGCTAAGAAGATACTGTAGAAGTTTTTTGTTCCCCTTTCCTTCTCCTTTTCTTCCCAGCAACCATTCCATCCCAAAAATAAAAGCCATAAAACTGACAGTAGATATACTGTTATTTCAGTTTAATCATTGTATAAATGAGAAAACTGAGACTCAGAAGTGATTTGCTCAAAAGTGAACAGCCAGTGAGTGGTAGAACCTTGTTCCTCAGACTCCAAGTTTAGAGGCATGAGATATGGATGAGATTTGTCAGAGAGTAACCATCTATAGTCTGATTAATGAAAAATTGAGAGATTTATTGAAAGAAAAGAGACAGCTTGAGCTGAGAAAGACTAAACTCCACGAGTGGAATTCAATAATTCAAAATGGTGACTCAATAATGACGTTTTATAAAGGGAACAATGGATATGAAACACATTTCTTGATTGGTATTTACAAACTTAGATCATTGAAAGACATTACTTGATTGGTAGTAGATAATTTTAAGGTGGAACTTCCTGTGGCAAGAACTCCTAAGAGAGGACTTCCTGTGGGAGCAACTTGTAAGGCAGGAATTCCTGTGATGGAACTTATAAGACAGGACTTCCTGTAATCCAAGGTCTTTAAGGCAGTTGGCTTAAAAGGGTATACATCTCTTTCTTAAATTGGTTACAGTGTAGCAATTACACAGGTATGTGACAAAGAGGGTTCACAGTGTTATTACATCATCATTACCAGGCATTCCTCTCTTAGAAACAGTACGGAAGATGGCTGCAACTAGGGTGAAAATGGAACCAGCGAACAATGAATTGTACCAAATCCTCAAACTTGCCATTTCAGATATTATCAGGTACCTCAATTTTTTAAAAATTCCCTTACATGTTTCCTCCTTTTGATCAAGGATTTCAAGAGAAATTCTTTAATCAGTTCATCAACCACTGTTCTGAAAGAAGGCTTTCTTTTGCTTGGACTTTAAGCATATGTTTATTCGGAATGGCTGCTTATTTAACACATCTTTAAGACCTCGGGTGTATGCATGTGAGTAGCTTGTTATTACTGTTAGGTGCCATCAAGTTGGTTCCGACTTATTAGTGATGCTATGCACAACAGAACAAACCCCTGCCTGGCACTTTTTTCAAGAGGGATTTGTTCATTCTTCTGGCAGTCCACAGCACATTCAGCATTCTTTGCCAATGCCCTAATACAATGGTGTCGATTCTTCTTTGGTCTTCCTTATTCACCATCCAACAGTCACATGCACATGAGGTGACTGAAAATATTATAGTCTGGGTCAAGTGCACCCCAGCCCTCAATGTATCATCCCCATTTTTTTAAACTTTTTGGAAAGATCTTTTGCAGCAGATTGGTCCAAATGCAAGACATTGTTTGATCTCCTGATTGCTCTTTCAGGGACACTGGCAGTGAGTTCAAGAAAAATGAAATAAAACTAAAAATAGCAGCAGGACATTGTGAAAAGGTAGTTGGGCACTATTTGATGTCTTCACCATGCCATAGTTTTAGCCTCTTGCTTCTGTGGTTTTATTACTTGAGGTTTAGTGTAGGGCAGGCTACGTTAGAGGAATAACCTGATATCTGATGGCTTACTCAAGGAGTGGGCTTGAGTCCATCTGAAATATAAGTACTGTCAATGTACATTATACTTTTCATAGGCATTAAATGGATCTTTTGGGTAACGGTGTTTATCAAAAATTTCATACAGCATTTAACAGTCCCAATGACAATGACTGTTAATCCAGTTGACAATATAGACTTAATCCATAATCCAACACCTGGGAGTAGCCAGCTGAAAATATCTAAAAAAGAGGAGTCTGAGGGTAGAGGTATACGCAGCCAAGTGGCCTTCTGGTGAAAAAGTTTAATATCTTCTTCCATCTCTCCGCTGGTGTTAATCCAGGTGCAGCAAGAGGTATTAGCTATAGTGCAGGCCCCTCCTGGCTGGGCTAACAATTAGACTATCCAAAACTACTTTGACAAGTGAGTAAAATAATTTCTCTTGAGCAGTCATAGCACTTGCAACATTGTCTGCTATTCCTTCCATGGTTCTGAATATGTTATGGATGGCATGTTCTAAATCTCCTATTTCATGCCAAGGGAAAAATATCTTCAAAAAACCATAACTTAAACCAGGGAACTCCTTTAAGGGATTCCCTTCATCTCTCTGTTGCTTATCTCTTGACTATTTGTCTCTCCTCCTTTCTGATAGTTTCAATTGTTCAGTCCAATGTAAACACTAATTGTAAGAATGGATGTCTAAAGAGATTGCCATATGGCCTGAGGCACATTGACCAGTCATATTCCAATCATCCAAAGAGGATGAAGCCCAGGTATAAACTAAAAATGAAAAATCAAACTTGCCATTGAGTTGATTCCAACTCATAGTGACCTTATAAGACAGAGTAGAGCTGCCCCATAGAGTTTCCAAGGAGCACCTGGGGGATTTGAACTTAACCACTTAACCACTGTGCCACCAGGGTTTCCACACCACCAGCCCAGGTATAGGACTCATTATTTGGATTCAAATTAGCAAACGTGGAGTATATTGATCCTTCACATAAGAATACATATCAATATGGGGCACATATTATGCCAATCCTGGTGTCTTTACTAGGGAGAGGGATGGTTGATTTGCCTGTTCAAGCCATTTCTCTGTCAAGGATTTTGTTGCAAAAAGACAGTCATCCTAACCTTAGCTAGTTCCATATTTGGACACAAAAAGACCTTTTTCCTTGTAGACATGCTGTTCAATTTCCTGAAAAAGCCATGTTCCAATATGTGTGTGGGGGGGGCATTATATGAAATTAAGGGCCCATTTTTACAACCTGAAGAAGAGTGTACTTTGGAACACACTTTAACCCATTCATGCTTTGGTTCTGATGGCAAGGGAAATCTCCCAGGTGGAGATTTATCTGAATTAAATTGAGAGCAAATCGAACACTGGGAAGCCACTCTTTCAGTGGCTTCATAAAAATGTCCCCACCAAAATTTCTTTAAAATTCCTATCATCTTATCTTTCCCAAATGGATATTCATGTGCAATGTCTCCAGTACAGGGGCTTCCAAGGTTTTGGGGAAAACTGAGTTCTGGTTGAATCCCATCCATATTCTAGAGGTGGCACATTGGGAGCAACCATGTAGTTTCCATTTTTCGACTTTTTTATGTGGGGCTGATTATTGATGTTCAAATAAGTTCTCTAATGCAATTCCTCCAGGCCTAGAAGGATTCTCCACAAGCATGTTAAAAAGTTATTCATCATCTGAAACTGTCCCCCAACGTAAGGGATCATACATAACTGTTAAAAGCTTGTGAGGAACACTGACAAGATTGAAACAAAGGGGGGGGCATGATCTTTAAAACTATGAGAAAAAACGTGATCTACAGTGACAGAAATATCTCCCAACCAATGGCTTCTAAAGCCCTGATTAGTTTGTCATTATTCCTATATTATCATGCCAGTAATTTCTAACCATAGGAACATGTAAGCATTCTGGCAAGATGGGTTTTTTTATTAGCCCCCATTCAGAAGCCAGTGGTTGGATCTGGTGACAGTCGACATTCTCCAATCTCCTCTGCAAAGCTAATTGTTGATGTTTAAAAAGTGATTCTGATATTTCTTTCTGGTCAAATTTTGGGGGGCAACATTTTATAGGTTCTGTATTTACAGGTGTCTGAACTGTTTTATTATTATTATCTATTCCCACTTTTTTATCATGATCATGAGTGGAATTATCGTGGTTATGAATGAGGGCAGTTTCTTTAAAGGGTGATTGGGAAGCAGCTTGTTTAGGTCCTTTGTCAACGAAGTCATTTCCTTTAATTTCCTCTCTTCATGGAGCTTCTTTGGGTTGGTGGGCCTGAATTTTAATTACAGCGATCTCAGAGGGAAGCAAAAGGGCTTCTAAGAGGTCTGCTACTAAGGGCTTATTTTTAATTTGGGTCGCAGAAGAAGTTAGCAACCCTCTTTGTTTCCATAATATGCAAAAATAATGAGTAACTCCAAAAACATACATACCTAGAGTCTGTAAAATAGTTACCAACCATCCAGAAGCCAGTTTGCAAGCCTTAATGAGTGCAATTAGTTCAGCTTGCTGAGCTGAAGTGACTTCAGGAACGGTGCCATTTTTGAGAGCCTCAGTTGAGGTAGTCATGGCATATTCTCCCCGGTAATGAGAGCTGATAGATTCAGGTTTTAAATATGACCCATCAAAAAATAGAACTAGATCAGGATTTGATAACTGGGTTTCTTGTAAATCTGGTCTAGGAGACAAAAGCTGTTCAGTAAGATTTAAGCAATCATGGGGTAGATGATCACTATTATTAGATAAAGGTAAAAAAATATAGCTGAATTCAGAGAGGTTATAGTATGTAACCAAATAATAGAAGTAGTCAAAAGGAGAACTTCAGAACTTTGGCCTACAGGTTTTGAGTAAGTGTTGAATTTAAAATGGCTGACACCACATGAGGGACATAAACATCAAGAAAATTTCCTAAAACAGTATCTGCTGTGGTCTTGACTAGTCCAGCGGTTGCAGCAACTGCTATAAGGCAAGGAAGGTAACCCCTTGTGATGGGATGCAGCTGGATGCTATACTAACCAATGGGTCTCAGTTGTCCTCTGTGTTTTTGAGCTAGGACTCCTAGAGTGTTCTCAGAAATCTCATGGACAAAAAGTGAAAAAAAGTTATAATTAGGAAACCATAGAGCAAGAGTGTTAATTAATGCTTCTTTCAATTGAGTGATGGCCTTTTGGCCATCCTCAGAGTGCTGGAAAGGCCCAGGCCCTGAACTTTTTAGATAATGGCAAAGAGGTTGAGCCAGCAGAGAAAAATTAGGTATTCAAGTTCTGCAATAGCAACAGAGTCCTAGAAATCCTCTTAACTGTTTTTTGGTAGTAGGTATAGGATGAACTGAGATGGTCTCTTTTAGTGACCCCTTTTGCTGAAATAATACATCCCAAGTATTTAACAAAAGGTTGGGCTAACTGTAGTTTTTCTCTGGAGGCTCTGTGACCTCCTGTGGCCAAATGTTGTAACAACAGGATACTATCAGTAAGACATGCCTGTTGAGAGTTAGAGCAGACCAGTAAATCATCAACATCCACATTTTGTAATAATGTAGACCCCTGAGTGAACTGTAGAATCTGTAAATCTGCATGTAAAATCAGAAAAATAGCTGGTAACTTGGTAAAACCTTTGGGCATGACAGCCCAGGTAAATTTTTGGCCCCCCATGTGAAGAAAGACAAATATTGACTGTCCACATGGACTGGAATGCTAAAAAATCACTGCATAGATTGACTACTGTAAAGTAAGTTGCTTCAGGGAGGACATTAAGGAGGAGCAGGCGAGGGTCAGGAAAAATGAGGAATCTTGGAATTACTATATGATTAATAGCGTGCAAACCCAGTGCCGTCGAGTTGAATAGCATGCAAGTCTTGTACAAATCCCCAGCCTCAACTGTTGGGTTTCTTAAGAGGGAAAACCAGAGTGTACAAGGACTGGTGCAAAGCATTACTAAGCCTTTAGCCAAAGCCTTGAATTATAGAAATAAGTCCTTCCTTAGCTTCTTGTTTTAAAGGGTATTGAGAATTTTTAAGTAAGGGTTTAGAGGTATTTATTTGAATTTTAATTGGTTCAGCTGATAGGACCTGACCAACATCAGTAGAAGTAGTGGCTCATAAACTTTCAGGTTCAGAAGAAAGACATTCCATGGAATTGGATAAAGTACAAAAATGACCTTCCTGTGGTGGTAAGCTGAGTGTGTGTAAATAACAATAATCTTCTTCACCTGAAATATTTTCTATCATAGACTTTATCTGTTGATTAGCTTCAGGTAAATCTAATAGCATTTCTCCTGTTCCTGAAAATTTTATTTGGCAATTCCATTTGGATAACAGATCTCTTCCTCGTAAATTTACTGGAGTAGCTAAACTGAGTAAAAATGGGTGTATTTCCTCTACAGAA
Organism: Elephas maximus indicus; assembly: GCF_024166365.1. Lineage (NCBI taxonomy): Eukaryota > Metazoa > Chordata > Mammalia > Proboscidea > Elephantidae > Elephas > Elephas maximus. The sequence continues at coordinate 35,903,888 of NC_064837.1, read as the reverse complement.
CCTAAAGAGACAGAAACAGGCTGGGAACGGGTTAAAATCTGTTCTTGATTAGTAACCCCCATGACTCTTGAGGTTTTATTACTCTGGGGCAAGAGCTTTTGTAAATTTGTGGGGTTTATTGCAGTTAAGGTAACACTTGTGTCAATTAAAAACTTACATGGTTCTCCTTTATTTGAATAGTGGTTCTCCATTTATTTGAACAGTGGTTTCTCTGTGAGAGTTCAGTGCCATCATAGAAAAAGCTCCTGATTTTTCCCCAGAGCCCCTTCATTCTGTCTGCTTTTGGGCTACCTCTGGTGTTAGGTTGCCCAGTTTATTTTTTAGTTTTAAACATTCGCTTTTAAAATGTCCAGGCTTCTTATAGTAGTAATGAACAAGAGGCAAGTCACTGGGCCCAGTTTTAGTCATATGTTGGATGAACCTGTTCTGTGTATGGAAACTATTCTGAGGCTTGGTCTGCAATTGCTGTAATTGCAGGGCCATAAGCTGATTTTGCTTAGCTTTAGTTCTCTGTTCAGCTTCCCATGCCTGTTGTTTAAGGGTTAACCACTCTTATAGGCTAGAGTGGTTAACTGCGAAGTATTTTCATTTTCCCAATCTTTAATGGCGTTTGGCTAACTCAGCAAGCTCCAGATGGAGGCCATTGACAAAAAGAGAATTGAAAGCAACATGGAATCCAGACTCAGCCAGCTTTAAACCAGTGTTCTTTGAAAAAGTTTAGTCAAATGGTCCCTGTAATCATAAACATTTTCATCTCTATTTTGTTTGCAACCCTGAACCCTGGTCTGATCTATTTTTTTTCCGGGGGGGGGGAACCTTTGGGATAACTTCAATTAGGTTTGTAACAATAACTCTGGCCTGTGCTATTATTTCCATGCCAGGAACGTTAGGTCAGTTGGTTAGGGATTCTGTAGGAGTTTTCCATTGGGCCTTTTCCATTCACCTTTGAGTGTCACCTGGCCTTATCAGTGAACTTATTAAATTATATAAATCTGGCAGACCAGGTTCATAGGTATCAGCCAAGATTCTAAATTCTTGAGTGAATTTGTAAGGATCTACATGAGAGTTAGGAAATTCCTTAGTATCACAAAGTTTGACTTTTGACCAGGGGGCAAAATTAACTTGTTGTGGCTTCTGAGCTTCTACCGAAAAAAAGACCCATTGCCATTGATTTGATTCTGACTCATCGTTACCCTATAGGACAGAGTAGAACTGCCCCATATGGTCTCCAATGAGCTCCTGTAGATTTGAACTGCAAACCTTTAGGTTAGCAGCTGTAGCTCTTAACCAGTAAACTACTAGGGTTTCCAGAGGACATTTAATTTTAAAATGCATTCACAAACAAGTTTTACTTCTTCTAGAGGTTCCTTGAGATAATATGGAGGTTCATTAAGAGGGTTTTCTGTGGAGTAGATAGGCAGAGAGGGGTACAGGAGAGTAACTGCTGGAGGGGCAGAGGGAAAAGAGAGAATCAGGGTGTCAGAGGCTGAGGCTGAGGCTGAGGCTGGGCTACAGACACTGGGGACTTCACCATTTTGTGAAAGGGAAGAAATTTAGGAAAAGGAGACATTTTGGGAAAGGGAGCCATTTTGAGAACGGGACCCAATTTGGGAAAGGGAGGTATTTTGAGAAAAGGAGTCATTTTGAGAAAGGGAGCCATCTTGGGTGTGATAGTTAAGATTGTGTGTCAACTTGGCTGGGCCACGATTCTCAGTGCTTTGGCAGTTGTATAATGTGATCACTTCCCTGTTGAAATTTGAAATGTGATTACCCCTATGATGGAATCTGCTGAATGGTACTGGCAGGAGTAGGGCCTGTGGCATCTCACCACCCCCTCAGTCTTCATCTCTCCATTCTCTGCTGTCTACTTCCTTCCTGCTCGCCTTGCCAATGCTTTTGGCTTGTTTTGGACCCTGCAGCTGCCTCTCGTCATCTAACCTTCAGTTCTTGGGACTTCAGCTAGCAGCTTACCTGCCAATTTTGGGATTCATCAGTCTTCACAGCCTGTGAGCAAGAGTCCTGCTCCCTGACCTGCCGATCTTGGGTTTGCCAGCCCCTGCAGCTACGTGAATCAGGAGAAGGTTTGCAGTATTGCCTGCTGATCTTGGGATTTGTCGACCTTCGCAGCCTGTGAGCTGGAGCCCTGCTCTCTTACATGCCAATCTTGGATTCACCAGCCTCTGCAGCTACATGAATAGGGAGAGGTGTCTATCCTGATCCACTGACTTGAGACATTCCTGCCTCTACAATTGCATGAGCTGTTTCCTTCATATAAATCTCTATATATATTTATATGCTTTACTGGTTTTGCTTCTCTAGAGAACCCAGCCTAAGACATTGGAAAAGGGAGGCATTTTGTTAAAGAGAGCCATTTTGAGAAAGGAAGCCTTCTTGGGAAAGGGAGTGTATAGGGGCTGCTGCTGAGTAGATAGTCATTGAGGTTGCAGAGCTCTGACACTGTAATTCTTTAATTTGTTTAGCTTGTTTCAAAACAGTTTTCTGCAAGGAGGTGAATTTATCATTATAATTTCATTTGGAAGCTTCCAAATACCAATTACAAAATGCCTCCGCTTGCTTTAGTTTTATTCATAAACCTTAGCCTCGAATTTGCTGTGCAGAAAGTTCAACTTACTTAACTCAAATGACCTCCACAATGGCCATTTGTCCCTTAAGTTTCCTTCTGTAAGTGCATGACATAAGCTTAAATATAAGACCGAACTGGGGCCATAATGCTCAATCACATAATCAGCAGGATTTCCCTTAGGGGGGTCCTGCTTCAGTCTTAGACATGGCATTCTCCATCTTATGGAGTAACTTGTAAAGTTACTAAAGCCCTAAACGTGCACAAAAAATCTTATGGTGCCCGAGAAAGAAAAGGGAATTCAGTAAAATAGATTGGCCATGAGATGGCTGTCCTGCCAAACTTAGTTTAGTAATGAACCCAGTGAGACACTCAAGACATGAGTTGAAAAGGAAAGTATAGAGAAAGAGAGCAAATAAACCTCTCAAAGAGCTATCTTCACAGTAAGTGAAGGCTTTGATCTGAGAGGCTTACCTCGAGCAAATCTGGAGAATTTGAGAAGATGGTTTTGGGCACAATGGGCCCTTGCTGGTACAAAGGCAAGCCAGTTCTGTGACTTCTTGGGAACACAGAAGATAATATTCCTTCAGTACCCTGCTCACTATGCCATCGTATGTCATAAATTAACCATCTGTACTCTGATTAATGTAAAATTGAGAGATTTATTGAAAGAAAAGAGACAGCTCAAGTTAGGAATAGACTGAACTCCATCCAGTGGAATCCAGTAATCCAAAATGGCAACTCAGCAGTGATGTTTTATGAGGGAAACAATGGATATGAAACATTTTACTTGATTGGTATTTACAAACTTAGGTAATTGAAAGACATTACTTGACCTGTAATTACAGGCTTAGATCATTGAAAAACATTACTCGATCGGTAGTAGATCATTTTAAGGCAGGAATTCCTGTGGTGGAACTCGTAAGGCAGAACTTCCTGTAATGCAAGCTCTGTAAGACAATTGGCTTAAAAGGGTATACCTCTCTTTCTTAGATTGGTTACAGTGTGGCAATTACATGGGTATATGATAGTCATGGACTAGTGAGTGCTTCCAGCATTGTATCCAATGGTTGAAACATCTCAATTGATAGTCTATCAATTCCTGGATACTTGTTTTTTGCCAATGCCTTCAGTGCAACTTGAGCTTCTTCCTTCAGTGCCATCGTTTCTTGATCATATACTACCTCCTGAAATGGCTGAACATCAACCAATTCTTTTTGGCACAGTGACTCTGTGTATTCCTTCCATCTTTTCTTGATGCTTCCTGGATCATTTAATATCTTGCCCATAGAATAAATAATGCAACTTGGACCAGAGATGGCGGAAGAGAAATGCTAAGCCACATGAAGATCATCAAGGAGCAGAAGCTCAGAAGAGACAAGGATCTTCTTTCAGAGCCAACAGGGAAAGAAAGACTTCCAATAGAACTGGTGCTCTGAATTCAGAATTCTAGCCTCCTAAACTGACTGTTCTGATGGTTACATGTGCAAAATACATTTTCAAATTAAAAATGGGACTGTGGGGTCACATCCAGTAACATCTGCCTGTGTACAGACATATCTTCCTACTGAGGAGGCTTTAGCTCTATTCCCAGTGGGAAGTGATGGAGACTGCATGGCACTAGAAGTAATTAAATATGAGTATCCTGTCTTGTATTCCTGTAGCTACCAAGTACCTGTGCTTTACTTCAGGGCATCTTTTAAGATGGAAGAACTTTAACTCTGAAGACATATGGAAAACAGTCCATGAGTGCTACCAGATGCAGCTTCTGCATGGACCATGGGACACCATTACCCAATAGGAACACCCAATACTTGAGCAACACTTTTTTTTACTTCATCCGTGCAAGATGAATGAATTGATGATTCCCGTATTAAAGAATTCTCAAAAAATCAATAGAAACATTGGCTACATCACATCATGGCTGAGTAAGAATCTAGGACTTACTTTTGGGCTGAATCTACCTCTGAGCTAGCTAACGTTACCTCTCAGGATGACTTAAATGTTGACTGACAAGTTTGTCCTACTGTGGTGGCTTGCATGTTGCTGTGATGCTGGAAGCTATGCCACTGGAATTTCAAATACCAACAGGGTCACTCATGCTAGACAGGTTTCAGTGGAGCTTCCAGACTAAGACAGACTGGGAAGAAGGACCTGGAGACATATTTCTAAAAAAAAATGACCAGTGAAAACCTTATGGATAGCAGTGGAACTTTGTCTGATATATTGCTGGAAGATGAGTCCCTCAGATTGGAAGACATTCAAAATACAACTGGGAAGAGCTGCCTCCTCAAAGTAGAGTTGAACTTAGCGACGTGTATGCAGTAAAGCTTTGGGGACCTTCATTTGCTGATGTGGCATGGCTCAAAATGAGAATAAACAGTTGCAAACATCCATGAATAATTGGTACATGGAATGTACAAAATATGAATCAAGGAAAATTGGAAGTAATCAAAAATGAAATGGATCAGCAGAGTGACCGGATACAAGATAAACATACAAAAATCAGGTGGATTCCTCTACACCAACAAAAAGAACATCGAAGAGGAAATCACCAAGTCAATACCATTTACAGTAGCCCCTAAGAAGATAAAATACTTAGGAATAAATCTTACCTGAGATGTAAAAGACTTATACAGAGAAAACTACAAAACACTTCTGCAAGAAAGCAAAAGAGACCTACATAAGTGGAAAAACATACTTTGCTCATGGATATGAAGACTTAATGTTGTAAGAATATTTATTCTACCAAAAGCAATCTATAGATTTAATGCAATTCCAATCCAAATTCCAAGGACATTTTTTAATGAGATGGAGAAACAAATCACCAACTTCATATGGAAGGGAAAGAGGCCCCAGATAAGTAAAGCATTACTGAAAAAGAAGAACAAAGTGGGAGGCCTCACTCTACCTGATTTTAGAACCTATTATACCGCCACATTAGTCAAAACAGCCTGGTACTTGTACAACGACAGATACATAGACCAATGGGACAGAATTGAGAATCCAGATATAAATCCATCCACATATGAGCAGTTGATATTTGACAAAGGCCCAAAACACTTAAATGGGGGAAAAGACAGTCTTTTTAACAAATGGTGCTGGCATAATTGGATATCCATCTGCAAAAGAATGAAACAAGACCCATACCTCACTCCATGCACAAAAACAAACTCAAAATGGATCAAAGACCTAAATATAAAATCTAAAATGATAAAGATCATGCAAGAAAAAATAGGGACAACGTTAGGAGCTCTAATACATGGCATAAACAGTATACAAACATTACTGACAACGCAGAAGAATAAGTAGATGACTGGGAGCTCCTAAAAATCAAACACCTATGCTCATCCAAAGACTTCACCAAAAGAGTAAAAAGATTACCTACAGGCTGGGAAAAAAATTTTTAGCTATGATGTTTCCAATCAGTGCCTGATCTCTAAAATCTACACGATACTGCAAAAACTCAACTACAAAAAGACAAATAACCCAATTAAAAAATGGGCAGAAGATATGAACAGACACTTCACTAAAGAAGACATACAGGTAGCTAACAGATACATGAGGAAATGCTCACGATCATTAACCATTAGAGAAATGCAAATCAAAACTACAATGAGATTCCATCTCACTCCAACAAGGCTGGCATTAATCCAAAAAACACAAAATAATAAATGTTGGAGATGTTGTGGAGAGACTGGAACACTTATACACTGCTGGTGGGAATGTAAAATGGTACAACCACTTTGGAAATCAATTTGGCGTTTCCTTAAAAAGCTAGAACTAAGAACTACCATGCAATCCAGCAATCCCACTCCTTGGAATATATCCTAGAGAAATAAGAGCCTTTACACAAACAGATATATACACACCCATCTTCATTGGAGCACTGTTTACAATAGCAAAAAGATGGAAGCAACCAAGGTGCCCATCCACGGATGAATGGATAAATAAATCATGGTATATTCACACAATGGAATACTATGCATCGACAAAGAACAGTGAGGAATCTGTGAAACATTTCATAACATGGAGGAACCTGGAAGGCATTATGCTGAGTGAAATTAGTTAGTTGCAAAAGGACAAATATTGTATAAGACCACTATTATAAGAACTCGAGAAATAGCTTAAACAGAGAAGAAAATATTCTTTGAAGATTATGAGAGGAGGGAGGGAGGAAGGGAGGGAGGGAGTTTTCACTAATTAAATAGTAGATAAGAACTACTTTGGGTGAAGGGAAAGACAACACGCAATATGGGCAATGTAAGCACAACTGGATTAAACCAAAGAAGTTTCCTGAATAAACTGAATGCTTTGAAGGCCAGCGTAGCAGGGGTGGGGGTTTGGGGACCATGCTTTCAGGGGACATCTAAGTCAATTGGCATAATAAAATCTATTAAGAAAACATTCTGCATCCCACTTTGGAGAGCAGTGTCTGGGGTCTTAAACACTAGCAAGCGGCCATCTAAGATGCATCGATTGGTCTCAACCCACCTGGACCAAAGGAGAATGAAGAACACCAAGGTCACAAGGTAATTACAAGCCCAAGAGACAGAAAAGGCCACATAAACCAGAGACTACATCAGCCTGAGACCAGAAGAACTAGATGGTGCCTGGCTACAGCCGATGACTGCCCTGACAGGGAACACAGCAGAGAACCCCTGAGGGAGCAGGAGAGCAGTGGGATGCAGACCCCAAATTCTTTTAAAAAGACCAGACTTAATGGTCTGACTGAGACTAGAAGGACCCCAGCGGTCATGGCCCCCAGATCTTCTGTTAGCCCAGGACAGGAAACATTCCAAAAGCCAACTCTTCAGACAGGGATGGGACTGGACAATGCGATAGAAAAGATTCTGGTGAAGAATAAGCTTCTTGGATCAAGTAGACACTTGAGACTATGTTGGCATCTCCTATCTGGAAGGGAGATGAGAGTGTAAAGGAGGTTAGAAGCTGGCAGAATGGACAGAAAAAGAGAGAGTGGAGGGAAAAAGTGGGCTCTTTCATTAGGGGGAGAGCAATTAGAAGCATATAGCAAGGTGTATATAAATTTTTGTATGAGAGACTGACTTGATTTGTAAACTTTCACTTAAAGCACAATAAAAATTTAAAAAATACAAAAAAAAGAAAAGGAACTCATAAAGTTCTATATCTTAGGCATTAGTGAGCTGAAATGGATTGGTGTGGGTCATTTTGAATTGGACAGTCATATGACCTACTATGCCAGGAATGACAAATTAAAGGGAACATGGTATCACATTCATCATCAAAAAGAACATTTCAAGATCTATCCTGAATTACAATCATATGCCTTCAAGGAAGACCAGTTAATATGACTATTATTCAAATTTACGCACCAACCACTAAGGTCAAAGATGAATAAGTTGAAGATTTTTACAAACTTCTGCAGTCTGAAATTGACCAAACATGCAATCAAGATGCATTGATAATTACTGGTGATTGGAATGCAAAACTTAAAAACAAAGAAGGATCAATAGTTGGAAAATATGGCCTTGGTGATAGAAATGATGCTGGAGATGGCATGACAGGATTTTGCAAGATCAATGGCTTATTCATGACAAATGCCTTTTTTCAACAACATAAACAGTGACTATACACATGAACCTCACTGGATGGAATATACAAGAATCAAATCAACTACATCTGTGGAAGAGATGATGGAGAAGCTCAATATCATCAGTCAGAACAAGGCCAGGGGCTGACTGCGGAACAAACCACCAACTGATCACATGCAAGTTCAAGTTGAAGCTGAAGAAATTAAAACAAGCCCATCGGAGCCAAAGTACTACCTTGAGTATATGCCACCTGAATTTAGAGACCATCTTAACAATAGATTTGATGCACTGAACACTAATGACCAAAGAGCAGAGGAGTTGTGGGATGACATCAAGGACATCATACATGAAGACAATGAAAGGTCATTAAAAAGAAAGAAAAGATCAAAATGGATGTCAGAAGAGACTCTGAAACTTGCTCTTGAATGTAGAGTAGCAAAAGCAGATGAAAGAAATGATGAAGCAAAAGAGCTGGACAGAAGATTTCAAAGGGCGGGTTGAGAAGACAAAGTAAAGTATTACAATGAAAAGTGCAAAGACCTGGAGTTAGAAAACCAAAAGGGAAGAGCACGCTTTGCATTTCTCAAGATGAAAGAACTGAAGAAAAAATTCAAGGCTCAAGTTGCAATATTGAAGGGATATGTTGAAGAAAACCCTGTAGAGTTCTACTCTGTCATATGGAGTTACTATGAGTCAGAATTGCCTTGATGACACCCAACGACAACAACTACATATCAATAGAAAAAAAACAGAAATCACATGATCATGTAAAAAAAAAAAATCAAACCCATTGCTGTTGAGTTGATTCTGACTCATAGTGGCCCTAATATATATATATACTATATATCCCATAGGAGTTCTACTCTGTCCTATATGGTCACTATGAGTCGGAATCGACTCGACGGCATTGGGTTGAGTAGAACTGCCCCATGGGGTTTCCAAGGCTGTAATCTTTACGGAAGCAGACTGCCACATCTTTCTCCTGTTGAGCTGCTTGGGGGGTTCAAACCACCAACCTTTCACCCTGCACCAACAGGCCTCCTTCATCACATCAATAGACAAAGAAAAACCATTTGACAAAATCCAACACCCTTTCATGATAAAAACACTCAACAAATCAGTGATAAGAGGGAAATTCATGAACCTGATAAAAGGCATCTACAAAATAACAGATGTTGTTGAGGATGTGGAGAAATTGGAAACTTCATACATTGCTGGTGGAAATGTAAATGGTGAAGCTTCTGTGGAAACCAGTCCGACAACTCTTCAAAAAGTTAAATATAGAATTACCATATGACCAAGGATGTCCACTCCTAGGTACATACCCCAAAATTTGAAAACAGGGACTTAAGTCAATATTTGTATGCCTGTGTTCAGTGCAGCATCATTCACAATAGCTAAAAGGTAAAAACAACCCAATTGTCCATCAACAGATTAATGAACGAACAAATTGCAGTATATCCATACAATGGAATATTATTCAGCCATAAAAAGGAATGAAGTTCTAATACATGCTACAACATGGATGAACCTTGAATATATTACACTAAGTGAACAAAGCCAGACAAAAAAGGTCACATATTGTATGATTCCATTTATATAAAATATTTAAAAGAGGCAAATCCATAGAAACAGAAATCAAGAGGGTGTTGCAAGAGGAGGCAGAAGAAGCAGACAGAGACCAGGTCCCACAGGTATTTCAGGCCACATTAAGGAAATTTGTTTTTATCGTAAGTGTGATGTGAAGCCTCACAGTGCTTAAACGGGGGGTTAAGGGTGACCTCAGCCAATTAATTTTGAAAAGGTCACCATTGGTACAGAGAGGTGAGAAGATCGGAGATTGCGGTAAGAGGTATTTTAGAAATAGTATGCATGAAAAAGGTTTTGGGGTTTACTCTACAGAGGGGATGACCTGGACCATGTCCTAGACACAGCTCATTTTTCCAACTACAGTGGTGGTAGGAGAGGGTGGAGGCTTTGTACTGCCCATGGTGTGAACCTCAAGGGATTTGGCTCTTACCTAAACCTTCCCAGGAATTCATCTCCCTTGTGGGTTCTTAGCCTTATATGTCTTGGTCCCATGATCAGTGCCTCTGCAGTGTTCAACCCCAAGACACTCTCTCAATGATTATCTGATGCAACAGCTCTCAACTTTTTAATAACTCCCATTGCTTCTTTGCCCTTGGCAGCCTGGCCTGACTTTATTTCATGAATTAAGCCTAAGTTTTGTCCCCCAGGAATTTCGCTTCCCTTAAGAACAATCCCATATGTGGTCCTAGTCTGAGAGAGGCCAGGAGAAGGATGGAGCTGCAGGAGAAATGTGGCCTGGAATATGGGAGGCCCTAAGTCCTCTTGGCTACCTTGGGCTGGTGGTAGGTGATGGTGTTGGGAATCTCTATCTTCTCTCTTGTTCAGAGGGGGAGGCTTTTCTCTTCTCACCACCTGTGTCTCTCTCCTCTTTCTCACTCTCCCTTTCCATCAGCGTTCTGAGGTGTCTCTTTCCCTGAACTCTTCCCTTTACACATCAGGGCCTTCTTTAGCCCTTGAGACTGCTGAGGCTGAGCAACACTGAAGTTTGTCAGCTCCCGTCTATTCTTTTTTAGTCTCTTTGTAATACTTCTTTTGCTTTTCGTTAATTAAAAAAATTGATCGTAGTAAATATATGTGTAACACAACATTTGTCATTTCGACATTCTTCACATGTATAATTCAGTGACATTATTTGTGTTCACCATGTTGTACAACCATCCCCATTTTCCATTCTCAAATATTTCCACCACCCTTAGACAGAAACTCAGTGTCCCCTGAGCAATGAGTCCCCTTTCCTCCTCCATCCTGCCTGCCCCTGGTAAGCACTAATAAACTTAGGTCTGTATATACTTGCCTATTGTAGGTGTTTCATATAAGCAGGATCATAAAATATTTTTCCTTTTGTGACTGACTTATTTCCCTCAGTTATGTCCATTTATGAAGTACTGGAAATAGAATAATTTGTAAAGATAAAAATATACATATTCAAGTAATCTCATCAGCCAGTGAAAACCACTATGAACATTGTTAACATTTTGATGTTACCACCATTCCATCTTTTTCCTTTGAATTTTGTAACATATTTTGACAAAATGTTTTATAAGTTCCATCTTTAAAGCAAAAACATTACATGGTAAAATAAAATCCCATATAATTAAACTTTTTAAGATATTATGACTTTATTACTTAAGTAGTATTTTATTTATCACATGGAGGTACCATATTTTATTAAACCAATTTGTTACGCTTGTGCATTTACACTGTTTTCAATTTATCAATATTACGACAATACTGTGATGAACACCCTTAAACATATATCTTTTAAAAATAGTTTTGATTGTTTCCTTTAGACAGATTCCTAAGAGGCATTGCTGGGACAGAGAGTATGAAAAATTTTAGGATTTGGTACGTTTTTTCAAATTGTCTTCTAAAAAGGTTTTACTACCAGTGATACATCTATTTCCTTAAACTCTTCATAGTGCTGAGTGTTAAGAAAAAAAAGAAAAGACTTTGTCAATGTGATGTTTCAAAAAATGAATGAGCCCTTATTATTTTAATTTTTACTTTATTGGATAATTAGTGAATTCCAGATACCTTTGAATTATTTTTCCACAGGCAGTAAGAAACCATGAACATTTTTCAAAGAGAAGTTTTGCATCATTCAAGTTTTCTTATGTTTGACAGCATCTTCTTCCATCATTGTTGCATTTCTCTCCTCCCTCAGGTTTTTGTGCCTATTAAATCTCTCATAATCATAATTGGCTCTCAGGGAAAGATAGAACTTTGCACTAAACAAGTAAATTGCTAACAGTAGCTAAAGTGTTACTTGGTACCTGGAAAAGGTGTGATGGTGAAATTTTTATATCTGGTATATTGTAAATAAATTTTATATACAGTGGTAAGAACTAGAAAATATCTGCCTGTGTTTCTAGATGATAAAATTCTCTCCCATGTTATTTGATTTCCAAATTTTTCTTTCCATCAGCATTTGTGCATATTTCACTCAAGTAAAAATATCCAAGTAACACAGAAATATCAGGATCAAAACTAGAGTGCCTCTGAGACTATTAATCCTAATTTTTATCATGGAAATTTTTATATATCCACAAAGTAGAGAGACTAGTATAAAGAAACTTAATGTACCCATCCATCAACCTTCTTACCAACAGTTTGCCAATTTTTCTCCATATTACCCACCCCCCTTTAATAAAGTATTTTAAGTCAAGGCTAAGACAATGTCCCTTCATTCATCTGTGAAGACTTCAGTATGCATCTCTAACTGATAAAGGCTTTTTAAAGTGTACGGTGGTTGTAATCTTAGTAGAGATAAGGACCTTAAGACAAAATAATGAAGCTATGATGCTGATGTTTTAGGAATCAGTGATCAGATTGGAAGGTTGGGGTTGGGAGTGAAGGATCAGGAGTCCAGAGCTTTCTCAGAGAGGCCAAAACCATGCTGTTTAAACTACTGCCCACCAATCTAACCTTGACACCATGCAGTAGAAAAAGGACACAAAACCAGAGGCAGAACTTATTATCCTCTTTTGGGTTTGCTCCGGCAATACCCAGGAAGTGTCTACTCTACTCTTGCCTTGTCTCAGGGCTTCATGCACTGGTGTGTGGGGACAAGGCCATTCTGAACATGCTCCATCACATCATTTCCTGCCGAAGAGCTTGGTGATATAATGGAGGGGCTCTCACTTGCCCATGGAGACGTTTCTCAAATGGTCTTATGTTGGGGGTCAGTGCAGCCATAGAATAAAGAATGCATCTTCCTGGAGCATCATTTTTACTCAGATATTTGAGGATAAATGTGAGCTTTATATAAAGATAAACAGGCAATGTTTTTTTTTATTAACTTTTATTAAGCTTCAAGTGAACGTTTACAAATCCAATCAGTCTGTCACATATAAGTTTACATACATCTCACCCCCTACTCCCACTTGCTCTCCCCCTCTTGAGTCAGCCCTTTCAGTCTCTCCTTTCGTGACAATTTTGCCAGCTTCCCTCTCTCTCTATCCTCCCATCCCCCCTCCAGACAAGAGTTGCCAACACAATCTCAAGTGTGTCCTGAGCTCTTTTGAGTTACCCCTGTAGATGGTCTTGTGGCAACAAATGCCACTAGAGAGGCGTGTGTGCTGGAAAGTTTGAGAAGTACTGACCATCCTACCTTTGCTACAGCCAAGATCATCTGCTGTTTTTCTTCACTTTTGCCTCTGAATTTGTACATGAAAATTTATTCTAACAAACCTGTGTCTTCCTTCAGCAATGAATCACATGAAGCCCCTCAAACCTTCACCATGTGGAAGCATCTATTTGTTTGTTTAAAACCATTAGTCCTACAATCTGTCAAGATTTATGCACATAGATAGATGATGTTTCATAGTCACAGGAACTTGTTGACCTGTTTAATCATTTACTGATTTATTTAACTAGCTTTGTACAGAGCTTATGGTTCACAAGACATTATGTTGGGCACAGCAGGTATGAAAAGGAATCCAACATGGAACCTGTGGACAAGGACCAAAGGTCTAAAGAGGGAAAGACTCATAAATGCCTATAACACAATGTATGGTGTGGTTAGAGATATAAGCCAGTAGGAGACTTGAAGATGAATTTATCCTCATCAAAGTCTCTCCTAAGATATATCTTGGGATGGTGCTCAACAATGACTTTGATCAATTCAACCCCGACCTCGAAGGGAAAGTGACTGAATTGCATGATTTTTTGTTTTGCATTGTTTCTCTCTAGTTATGTGGGGAAGATCCCATGGAACCACAGAACATCACATGGGTGTCAGAGTTTGTTCTCTTAGGGTTCTCACAGACACATGAGCTTCATAAATTCCTGTTCCTGGTGTTCCTGTTTGTCTACATCACCACCGTGGTGGAAAACCTCCTCATCATGGTCACAGTGATCTTTGACTCCCGGCTCCACACACCCATGTATTTTCTGCTTCGAAATCTGGCTGTCATAGACCTCTGTTTCTCCTCAGTTACTGCCCCAAAGATGTTGGTTGACTTCCTTTCTGAGAACAGGACCATCTCCTACCAGGGCTGCATGGCTCAGATCTTCTTCTTCCACCTCTTGGGAGGTGGGACTGTCTTCCTCTCAGTGATGGCCTATGACCACTACATAGCCATCTCTCGGCCCCTCCACTATGTCACCATCATGAACACTCAGTTTTGTGTGGGGCTAGTGGTGGCTGCCTGGGTGGGAGGCTTTCTTCACTCCATTGTCCAACTGGGTCTGATGCTCCCACTCCCTTTCTGTGGCCCCAACGTGCTGGATAACTTCTTCTGTGATGTTCCTCAAGTACTGAGACTAGCCTGCACTGACACGTCCCTCCTAGAGTTCCTTATGATCTCCAACAGTGGGATGTTGGTCCTCATCTGGTTCATCCTCCTTCTGATCTCTTACACTATCATCCTGTTGATGCTGAGGTCCCACTCAGGGCAGGCAAGGAGGAAGGCAGCATCCACCTGCACCACGCATATCATTGTGGTGTCCATGATCTTTATTCCCTGCATTTACATCTACTCCCGGCCCTTCACCCCCTTTCCCACGGACAAGGCAGTGTCCATCAGCTACACGGTCATGACCCCCATGCTCAACCCCATGATCTACACCCTGAGGAACCAAGAGATGCAGTCAGCCATGAAGAGATTAGGCAGACACTTGGTGATTTGTCACAGGGACTGAACTTTAAATAGATTGAGTTTAAATGACAAAACTTGTTGAAATTTTGTTTTCATGCCTGAAAAATGCAGGGAAATCCTCAGAGAATATAGCACTTCAGATTACACTAATATGTATTGAGGACCTCTTCCTGTTTGAGGCACTGTGTTAGGTACTTTCACATCTTTATATCATTACTTATGAGGGCGTGTATAATATTGATCCAAAGCTAAAAAGATATTGCAGAAGTTTTTTGTTCCCCTTTCAATCTCCATTTCCTCCCAGCACTCATTCCATCCCCAAAATAAAAATCATAAAACTGACAGTATATATATTGCTATTTCAATTAACCCTTTTATAAATGAGAAAACTGAGACTCAGAGAGAAGTGACTTGCTCAATGGTGAACAGCAAATGAGTGGTAGAACCTGGTACATATGACTCCGAGTTTAGAAGCATGAGATATGGATGGAATTTGTCATAGAGTAACCATCCATATTGTAAATGTAAAATTTAGAGATTTATTGAAAGGAAAGAGACAGCTCAAGCTGGGAATAGACCGAACTCCATGTGGCGGAATGCAGTAATCCAAAATGGCAACTCAGCAGTGACATTTTATAAGAGGGGAACAATGGTCATGAAACACATTACTTGAGTGGTATTTACAAACTTAGATCATGGAAAAAACATTACTTGATTGGTAGTAGATCATTTTAAGGCAGGACTTCCTGTGGTGGTAACTCATAAGGCAGGAATTCCTGTAATGCAAACTCTGTAAAGTGATTAGCTTAAAAGGATATACACCTCTTTCTAAGACTAGCTACAGTGTGGCAATTACATGGATATGTGACAGGGAGGGGTTGCAATGTAGTTACTTCATCATTACTGGACGTTCCTCTCTTAGAAACAGTATGGAAGATGGCTGCTGCTAGGGTAAAAACAGAATCAGCAAACAAGGAATCACACCCAATCCTCACATTGGTCATTTCAGATCTTACAAGGTTCCTCAATTTTTAAAAATTCCTTTACACATTCCCCCTTTTGATCAAGGATTTCAAGAGAAGTTCACTAACTTCTATTCTGAAAGAAGGCTTTCTTCTGCATGGACTTTGAGCATATGTTTATTCTGGATGGCTGCTCGTTTAACTTGTCTTCAAGACCTTGAGTGTTATGCATGTGAGAGGGTTATTATTGTTAGGTGCCATCAAGTTGGCTTCAACTTATTAGTAGCTCCACACACAACAGAATGAACCCCTGCCCGTTACTTCTTTCAAGACAAATTTGTTTACTCTTCTGGTAGTCCACAGCACATTCAATATTTTTCACCACCACCCTAATACAAAGATATCAGTTCTCCTTTGGTCTTTCTCATTCATTGTGCAACAGTTACATGCACATGACACGACTGAAAATATTATAGCCCAGGTCAAGTGCATCCCAGTGCTCAATGTGAAATCTCCGATTTTTTTTTTAACATTTCCTAGTGGTCCTTTGTCACAGATTTGTCCAAATGCAACATGTTGTTTGATTTTCTTACTGCTGCCTCCAGAGGCACCATCAGTGGATTCAAGAAAAATGAAATCAAACTACAAATACCAGCAGAACATTTTGAAAAGGTAGCTTGGTACCTTTTGACATCTTCACCATGCCATAGCTTTAGCTTTTTGTCTCTGTGGTTTTATTACTTGAGGGTTAGTGCAGTGCTCATCTCTTGATCATTTACTCTTCTCCTTTCTAATATTTTCAAGTGGTCAGTCCAATGTAAACTGTCATTGTAAGAATGGATGTCTAAAGGGGTTCCCATGTGGTCTAAGTACATCAACCTGTCATATTCCAATCATCCAAACAGGACAAAGCCCAGGTATAGGACTCATTATTTGGATTTGAATTAGCAAAGTGGTGTATCTTGACCCTCCACATAAGAATACATATCCATATGAGGCACATATTATGCCAGTCCTGGCATCTTTACCTGAGAGAAGGATGGTTTGGTTCATCTATCCCAGCTGATTCTCTGTCAAGGATTTTGTTGCAAAAAGACAATCATCCTAACCTTAGCTAATTCCGTATTTGGACACACACACAAAAAAACCCTTTTTCTTTGTAGACGTGTTCAATTTCTTGAAAAAGCCAAGTTCCAATATATGGGGGAAGCATTATCTGAAATTAAGGGCTTCTTTTTACAATCTGAAGAGGAGATCCACGGTATTTTGGAACACTCTGCAACTCTAATCAGAGTCAGATTGAAACATGGGACTTGGGGTTGAGTCAGTATCTCAGAAGGATACCACAGTTTCACACATATGGTTTGCCTAGAGGTGATGTTAAAATTGATGGTAGCAGGAGAGACAAAGGCATAATACAGTATGGGAGTAGCTAATAGATCTGAGTTCTCATGTACAGTTTTTAGTAAAAAGATGACAGATTCAGCATTTAGTCAGATTTGTGGATCGTGCAACTACCCAAGCAAGCTTAACAAAAGCATTCTCATGCCAAGAATTAACAGGAGATGTGATGAACAGCAGTATGGGCAGAAAGTTTAGGAAGGGCTTCATAGTGTAGAAATACAACCCAAAACAAATAAACAAAGGCTACTAGCATACAAATAATAAAAAAAAAAAATTTTTTTTTTTTTTTTTTTTTATAGTGATGACAAAATAAACTACTCTCTAAAACTGGTGTTATAAAAAGAAGTGTAGGTTTTCAGGGGAAGAACAAAACATTAAAATAAGGAATAATACCCCACAGTTGGAGTCCAATAACAATTTTAAAAAATTAGGATAATCACAAAACAAATTCTTGGTATCACACAGCTAAATTTTTTCCATTCTAAAATTTCAAGTTTATGAAACAAAAAGCTATTTTAAAAGCAATCACAAGTTATAATTTCAAATTAAAAAAACTTACTATAATGTTAGAAATTGGCACTACAAATGGGTTAGATCATTAAAATCATCAAAATACCCACAACCAAAAATGTGATCCCAGCAACTAAGAAAAATTAAAAAAGAATTAAAGCCTTCATTTAAACAACTTACTTCAGATATCAGCCAGCATAATATAATCACCAAAACTAACCCCAAAACTACCAGGATATAATTCCACAATCATGTATAACAGCCAATAATGTGAAGATATAAAAAATGATAAAGAAAAAGGTAACCAGTCCAACTTTTACTGCAGGCTGCATAGGCAGTTTCAGGTTAGGTCCAAAGATCTCAGGAAAGCAGTCTACCCAGCCATCATCTCCTTCTTTTCCTGGTGATGCCTGAATTTTAATTTCAAACCTTCATGAGACTCACCAGTCCATTTTGGAGCTGAGGCTTTCTTCAGTTGGGATAAATGAATCCAGGCCTTAACTCCCTGTAATTTAGTGGCACAAGGATTAGTGAGAAGGACCAAATAAGTCTTATACATACAGATTCAAGAGAATCTTTTAATTGGTGTCTTTTCCAGTAGACATGATCTCCAGGTTGAACATTATGTAATTTATATAGTTCCTACTTCGGATTATCAAAAACTTCCTTAACCTCTGTAAAGTATTCTTTAGAATATTGGATCAAAGCTTTATAATTTGAAACAAATCATACTGAACTAAATTTAAATCAGGGCATGTTGCCCAATAGGAGAGGGCCATTGGCTGTGTAGTGATAATTTCATGAGGAGTCAATTTGTGAGGTCCAAATGGAATAGTTCTTAAATTTAAAAGGACCAGAGTTAGCACTAAGGCAATTTTAAAGATTTGTAAAGTTTGGCTAGTTGAGTTTTTATTATACCATTAGTTCTTTCAGCTAGACCAGAGAATTAAGGGTGATAAGGACAATGAAGTCTTTGAAAAATGGGGAAGGTTTTTACATATTTCTTTAATTATTTGCCCGGTAACATGGGTACTTTGGTCACTGCAAAGGATCCTTGGGACTCTTCAAGTGGAGATAATGTTCTCAAGAAGTTTCTCAGCCACAAATGCAGCAGTAGCTCAGTGACTGGGGAAAGCTTCTACCCAGTGAGAAAAATCTACGAATCATTACTAATACAAACTTGTAACCACTTGAAAGGGGAGAGTTGGATAAAATCAATCTGCCATTCAAGCATTGGTTCTGACGGCAAGGAAAATCTCCCAGGTGGAGCTTTATAAGGTTTACCTGAATTAAATTGAGAGCAAATTGAACACTGGGAAGCCACTTGTTCAGCAGCTTAATTAAAATGTTCCCAACAATATTTCTTTAAAATTCTATTATTTTATCTCTTCCCAAATGGATACTTATGTGCAATGCCTACAGTACAGGGGCTTGAAGAGATTTGGGGAGAAGTAAGTTCTGATTGGGTCCCCTCCATATTTCAGAGGTTGGGCATTAACAGCAACCATGTCTCTTCCATCTTTCAACAACATCATGTTGGACTGATTTTTGATGTTCAAATAAATCCTTTAAGGCAATTCTCCAGGCCTAGAAGGATTCTCTACAAGCATGTTAAAAGGTTGTTCATCATTTTAAACAGTCCTCTAGTGTACGGGACCATAAAAAAAAAATTTTAATCTTGTGACGAGCATTGATAGGATTAAAACGAGGAGTGGGGAGAGACCTTTAAAACTACAGGAAAAAACATAGTCTACAGTGACAGAAAAATCTCCCTGCCAATGGACTTCTAAAGCCCTGATTAGTTCATCTGTAATTTCTACCTACAGGAGCATGTAAGCATTCTGGCAAAATGGTTTTTTTATTAGGTCCAATCCACAATCAGGTGGTTGGATCTTGATGACAGCCAGCCTGTTTCCATTCTCTAATCTCCTCTGCAAGGGCTAATTGTTGGTATTTAAAAAGTGATTCTGAAATTTCTCTCAGGTCAAATTTTGGTAGGCAACATTTTACAGGTGCTGTATTTTCAGACGTTCTAATTGTTTTATTATTATTTATTCCCTGTTTTTCATCAGGACCACGAGCAGAATTATCGTGCTCATGAATGAGGGCAGTGTCTTTAAAGGGTGATTGGGAAGCAGCTTGTTTAGCTGCTCTGTCAGCTAAGTCATTTCCTCTGTTCCTGAAGCTCCTTTGGGTTGGTGGGCCTGGATTTTAATTACAACAATCTCAGAGGGGAGCAAAAGAGCTTCTAAGAGGTCTGCTAGTAATACGTATTTTTAATTTGGGTCGCAGAAGTTAGGAACCCCGTTTGTTTCCGTAACGTTCAAAAACCATGAATAACTCCAAAACATATCTTACATTTGTAAAAATACTTACTGACCATCCAGAAGCCAATTTGCAAGCCTTTTTGAGTGCCTTAGTCCGACTAGCTGAGCTGAAGTGACTTCAGGAAAGGTGCCACTTTCAAGGGCCTCAGTTGTTGTAGTCATGGCATATTCACCCTGGAAATGAGAGCTGGTAGGTTCAAGCTTTAAATATGACCCATCAACAAATAGAACTAAATCAGGATTCAATAATGGGGTTTCTTGTAAATCTGGTCCAGGAGGCAAAATCTTTTCAGTAGGATTTAAGCAATCATGGGGTAGATGATCGTCATTATTAGGTAAAGGTAACAATGTAGCTGGATTTGAGAATTATAGTATGTAACTGAATATTAGAAGTGGCCAAAAGGAGAACTTCATAAGAAGTCAGTCTGCCGGCTGAGAGGTGTTGAGTAAGTGTTCAGTTTAAAATGGCTGACACCATGTAAGAGACATAAACATCAAGAAAATTTCCTAAAACAATACCTGCTGTGGTCTCGTCTAGTCTAGTGGTTTCAGCAATTGCTTTAAGGCAAGAGAGGTAACCCCCTGTGACGAGGTCCAGCTGGGTACTATAACAACCAGTTGGTCTCACTTCTCCTCCATGTTTTTGGGTGAGGACTTCTGGAGCATTCCCAGAAATCTTGTGGATGAAAAGTGAAAAGTATAAATTATAATTAGGACTCCCTAGAGCAGGAATGTTATTTAACGCTCCTTTTAGCAACAGCAACGGGTTTGTTTTATTTGGGGTTTTAGGTGAGTGATGGCCTTTTGGCCATCCTGCGAGAGCTGGAAGTGGTCAGACTCCAAACTCTTCAGATAATGGTAAAGAGGTTGAGCCAACAAAGAAAAATTAGGTATCGAAATTTCACAATAACCTCAGAGTCCTAGAAATCCTCTTAACTGTTTCTTGGTAGTAGGGACAGGATAAGCTAAGATGATCTCTTTTCTTTTGGGGTCTATAGTGACTTCTTTTGCTGAAATAATATGTCCCAAGTACTTAACACAAGGTTAAACTAACTGTAATTTTTCTCTGCAGGCTTTGTGACCTCCTCTGGCCAAATGGTGTAACAACAGGATGCCATCAGTAAAACATGCCTGTTTTGAGTTAGAGCAGACCAGTGAATCATCCACATATTGTAATAATGTAGACCCCTTAGTGAACTGTTAAGTCTGTAAATCTGCACATAAAATCTGAGAAACATAGATAGGGGACTCGATAAAACCCTGGGGCATGACAGTCCAGGTAAATTTTTGGTCCCTCTAAGTGAAGGCAAACAAATATTGACTATCCAGATGGACTGGAATTCTATAAAGAAGCACTGCAAAGATTGACTACTGTAAAGTGAGTCACTTCAGGGGAAACATTAGAGAGAAGCAGGTGAAGGTTAGGCACTATGGGGACCCTTGGAATTACTATACGATTAATAGCACACAAGTTTTTGTTCTGTTGTACATAGGGCTGCTATGAGTCAAAAATGACTCAATGGCACCTAATGACAGCAACAATATGTCTCTTTTTTAGGTTGGTTACAGTGTGGAAATTACACAGGTATGTGACAGAGAGGGGTCACAGTGTAGTTACATCATCATTACTGGACATTCCTCTCTTAGAAACAGTATGGAAGATGACTGCCTCTAAGGTGAAAATGAAACCAGCAAACAAGGAACTGCACCCAATCCTCAAAATGGTCATTTCAGATCTTATCAGGTACCTCAATTTTTTTTAATTCCCTCACACTGACTTGAAACTCAGTCTTCCACAACTGCAAGGGAAAATTTAGACCGTTCCTCCTCTGTTGATAAATATCTGTGATGAAGGGTCAACTGTTTCATCTTAATTCCAGAACAGTCAATCTTTTCTTCCCCTTGCCTCTCACCTCATTCCCGACTGTAGTGTTTAGGATGTGGAATCACTTTTAACATTGTCTAAGCATTTCTCATAGTGGTACTTGCCCTTTGGATTTGTTTTTTTACTAAATAAGCCCATTGCCATTGTGTCGATTTTGACTCATAGTGACCCTATACTCCTTGGATAATCTGCATACTATGTTACTTTCCCAACACAGGTTTTACATTCTTTGGATGGTATGGCTGAGAGAAGGACAGCATATTATGGTTGGGGAATCAAAGTCGGAGAGCGCAAAAAGGAAAAGAAGAGGCATTCATGTGCTTTTCTCTTTTTAACAGAGGAGGACACTTTTCCTAGAACCATTTCTGAAGACTTCTATGATTCACTGGCCAAAACTGGGTAAACAGTTGTGGAACAGAGGGGTGAATATCAGGCTTTTTTAGTCAGAGAGTAAGGGTTAGGAATGGCAATCAACAGAGTCTGCCACATAGGCATAAGCCTCTAGCAGCAGAAAAAGCCTGAGTAAAAATTCTTGACAATGAGCAAAGTCTGTCATGGACAGAGGCTCATAAAATCAACTGCCTGGGGAAGCCAGACAGGTAACAAGGATAAGTTAAATGGTTCCAGTGGAGACTAAGGTGAACTGGAGAGTGCATGTCTCCACTAAAGAGGAAAGCCGACTCCCAGTTCCCCCATCCTCCACTCCAATGTAGAATGCCAATATGTCTTCATGAAAAAATCAGAAGAATTTTATTTAGAGATATGAAAACTTTATAGCTAAACAGTACCAGGTGAGATGGCCATCTTCCCAAATTGGCATTCAGTGATCTGACAAAATGACTTACCTGATCATCCTACAGAGAAGCCAAGCTCTCAAGCCCTGCTCATGCACACAGTGCTCCCAATTAGCATTTTGGTGACTCAATTTTAAATAGTAATATCTAGACAGTGATCACCAGATATGTCAAAAATTTTTCCAATTTGCAAGACAGAGATCAAAACAAGATAGAAACTGGGGGGAAAAAAAGGAATTCTAAGAAAACAGAGACAATACAAGGAATAGATATTAAACTTTTTATTTTGAGATAATTGTAGATTCACATGCAGTTGTAAGAAATAATACAGAGTCCTTGTGTAGCCTTTACACATTTTCTGCCAATGGTAACATCACATAAAACTACTGAACAATATCACATGATTTTGATATTAATACAGTCAAGATATAGAAGTTAATTCATTCATAATACTCACAAAGAGATAGATAGGAGAGATTATTGCATTTATGAAACAAGAATAGGATCCATTTTTAGAAAGGTGCAATCAGAGAAAGGGGAAAAAATTTGGGAATTAAAAGTATGTCTTGCAGCATAGTGTATTTTTCAACATGGTCACAGAAATATCTTCCATTTCATATGCTCTTCCTCACAATATGGCTTTGATATTCTTCCCATTGAGAAGTGGGATCTTTGTTTTGTCCCTTGAGCCTGGAAGGGCTTGTGGTTACGGTGGAAGTGACAACATGTGACCTCTGAAGGCAGATAGTAAAATGCAATACAGACTCTAGTTCTCTTTGAAGTGCTTACTCTTGGAAACCAGCAGCCATGCTGTGAGATATCCCAAGCGGGCACATGGAAAGGCCATTTGCGCTTCCATTAATCTCTCAGTTGAATAACTGAAGTTTGTTCTCAGGCAGTTTTTCAAGAAAGATTTATGAGAACTGTATTTTCTGAATTAAATGAAAATATTTGTTGACTTTACATGTAAATGACAATTTGGGTAGCCATCTTTGGATCATACTTTATTTTCTTTAGGTCTTTGGAGATGTTGTTTTCTAGGGCTTAATATTGCTGTTGAGAAGTTTGGAGCCAACCTGATTATTTTTATTCTTATAGATGACTTGATCTTTTTCACGGCAGCCCATAAGATTCTTTATCTTTGGAGTTCTGTTACTTTACCAGGTTACTTTTTAGCATTGATTGAGGTTTATCAATTTTTCTTGGTACACAATGTCCTCTTTCAAACTGTTGATTCCATTTTTCAGGAAAGTTTCCTTGAATTACATCTTTGAATATTTTTCTGTTCCAACAATTTATATCTCTTTGAGGATACCCAATTGTTAATACAATCAATATTCTTTGTCTGTATTTCACACACACACACTTCTTACTAATTCTTTGTTCTTTTCCTGTTCATTTTGTTCAGTTCTCCTAAGCTTGCCTTCGAGGTACCTTACTGTACTTTAGTTGGAATTGACTCAATGGCAACTAAAAACAAGTTTAATTTCTTTGCTTCTATTTTTTCTGATGATTTGAGTTTTCTCCTATTCTTTTTTCCTGATTTCTATCAGTTCGGCTTTTCATCTCTGCTTTTGTATCATCCTTTCTTCCTTAAGTCCTTATAACTCTGCTTTGGGCTCTTGATATATAGAAATTTTTTATTCTTTTTTTTTTCCTGAGTTCTCTACATTTCTGGAGAACTCTTTAATTAAAAAATTTCTTCTCCGTTTTAGTAAAAATTTTCCATTTATATTTTCTTTACCTGCCTTCCTTCCTCCTTTTTCTGTTTCATTTCTTTTAGACTCTGTGCTAGTTCCTTTTAAATTATTACACAACTTTGATAGAATAGATTTTTTTCAATGACCAGCTATCTGTAAAAATAAAAAGAGAGAAAAAATTGATGGTGGTGATGAAGGAAGGTCAAAAAATTCTCTGGATTAATAGGAATTCTAGGCTCCCAGTGCAGTGTTGAATGATACAGATGCATGTGTATGTAGCAATTTAGTCTTTTCTTCTCTTCAGTTGATAAAGATCAGCAGCTGCAGAAGTGCCCACAGCTCACAGTTTCTCCACTATATTGCTGAATATTGCAGTTATAAATGTGGCATGATCCCAGCCCCTCATGCCCTTTTTGGGTGATAAATGGGACTTAGGGAAGCTCCTGAATCCAGTCTGTGTGCACCAATCTGGTCCACCCAAACAAAGGTGGTTGGTTTATCCTTCATCATGTACCAACTATTTTGGAGCCAAGCTCTACCAGCGCTGTCCTAGAGTTGCCATGGGCAAGAGTTTCTCTATCCCTTCATAACACTTGACAGTCCTTCAGATCTTCTGGTCTTGGTTGTAGGTGTCTCTTAGTTTCATTGACAGTGGAATTTGTTTCCAATGAGAAAGATAAAAGAAGGAAACCTTTGCTGTCTTATAACCAGAAGTCATTTATCGGTTCAATGAAAAAAAAAGTTGTCTTGGGTCACTTTTTTATAAAATTTATGACATGTTTGCTCTTATATAATCCATAATATCAATTCTAAGAGTGCACAAAGCATGGAGAGACTACTTATAATCTGCATCATTGACCCAAAGGGAAGAAATATAAGTAAAATTTTTACAGATTAACATACTATCTTTCCAAAATACCGGGTGCTTGGTTCTAACCTGAATTTGTTGGGAGACAACCGAAACCAAACCCACAGCTGTTGAGTTGATTCCAACTCATAGCAACCCTATAGGACAGAATAGAATTGTCCAATAGAGTTTCCAAGACTGTAAATCTTTATGGTAGCAATCTACCACATCTCTCTCCTGCAGAGCAGCTGATTGGTTCTAACTGCCTGCCTTTTGGTTAGCAGCTGAGCAGTTTAGACACTGCCTCACCAGGGCTCCTTGTTAAGAAATTCCCCCATTTAAATGAATACAGCTATATCCATGAGAATTTACACATTTAAGACATCTCTTACTGAAGCTATGCTGTATTTATGAGAAAATATATATTTTCTTAGAAATGTGGTACATAAGGAAATAATTTTCTCAGCTCAGTTTTCTCTAAATGGGTATTTAGCATAATTATTTCATTCCTACCACTTATGTGGTCATCTTTTTGGCTACTGGGTGCAGTGAAGAGATGAGGTCTGGTAGACATTTTACAGACTCACATATGCTTTGACAGGAGGAATATAAAAACTGGAACATGCCAGATCTCTCTTAAAACCAAGAAACCAAACCAGTTGCTGTCGAGTTGATTCTGAGTCATAGTGGTCCTATAGGACAGAGTAGAACTGCCCCATAGGGTTTTCAAGGAGCAGCTGGTAGATTTGATCTGCCAACCTTTTGGTTAGCAGATAAGCTTTTAACCACTGAGTCACTAGTGCTCCAGGTCTCTTATATTGAGAGCTAAATCAGAATCATAAATAATTAATCCAGGTAACTCAAAATCATCCATCTGATAGCCAGTGAGATTGACAAGGCATGTTTCCTTCCCCAACATCAACAGAGACTACTTTTCCAAGAGGCTCGATTTTAAAATCAACTAAAACCCTAAATTTTGGGAAGAATTAGTCTTTTAAAAAATCCGTATCTATTTTAAGTGGAAGAGCATTGCATTGTGTTTTTATCTGCAAGAAGCACTCTATTTTGCCAAGTATAAACATCTGCAATGAAAGAATTCAGACCAACCTGGAAACGCTATGTAGATCATAGAGCTCTAAGGAATCACAGTTTGTATAGCTCAACCAGTTTACAATGCCAGCTAATTCCATTTCTGGTCAGTTCTTCATAATGAGAAAATATATGGGCTTCCTGTATCAATTGCTGTATTTAAAAAAAAAAAAAGAAGTAATATTTCACATATAAAGAATGCTAGCACTTTATTGTTCGAGTAGAAGTGGATATGAATAGGGAACCAATCTTGGGGTCTGTTTGGCAAAATAAAGGACAGTGTTTACAGGATATTTTGGTTTCTAATGTAGTATACAAACATTTTTCCACCTGTGACTTTGTCCAAGTAAAGATCAATTCAGTTAAAAAAAAAAAAAAGGAGAAAGCAAACCAGTTATCTTGATAACTCCATGAGAGAGAATGTCCATTGTGCAAGCTGAAAAATGTGACACTGGGAAATGAGTAGTTCTCAAAGTGTGGTCCCCAGAACAGAAGTATCAGCATTATTTGCTACAAGTGCAAATTCTTGGTCTTACCCCTGACCTACTGAATCAACAACTCTGTCTTTTAACAAGCCCATCAGGTGATTTTGATGCACTGTAAAGGGTGAGAATCACTGCTATAAAAAGAAAAGAAAAGAAAAAAAGGGTCCTTCTAAAACTCCCAGACAGCTCAGTTTCTTTTAAAAGACTGTCTCAGGAAAAGAAAATTTTCAGTGCATTCAGCAAGACAGAGACAAAACATGTTGACCATGCTATCTAATTTTAATTTGGATTTCTAGACTAACAGCTATGTTTTTGAAAAAACAAACAAACAAACATGTTTTTCTCCAGTGGTCAAAACCAGGATGAGAAACCATATGTTCTGAGGGATCTTGACTAAGTGACCATCTGCATCCCTCAAAATACATTTATGCAGGAAGAGTGCTGTCCCAAAAAGGTATTTTTGCAAGATAACCTGTAATCCATTGCCGTCGAGTCGATTCCGACTCATAGCAACTCTATAGATAGATAAAAAAAAAATAGTCAAAGAAAATACATGCAGTATCTTGTGACCATGATCTAAGCATCTTGTGGAACTATTTGTAATCACTAACTATACTATTAATAATCAGTAACCAGTCAGAGTGTGATTATTACAACATTCATTGATTTTCCTGTAATTGCCCTCCCTGTGCTTTGGTTCCTCTTTTTACCCCATAAGAATACTTGTATAACTAAACTACCCTGGGAGTACCTGGTTCCATTTTCAATGGGATATGTACATAATTGGTTTAAACCCTTAATAAACCTCTCTGTTTTAACTTGAAACAACGTTCAAGTTTTTCTCTATAACATGATTCTTGTCCTTTTGAATCTTGGCCTGCTAATCCTATACTTCCCAAATCTCTAAAATTTTCAATGTCCTTTGTGACTTTAACCCCCAAGGCAGACCTCTCAAAAAGTGTCTGTTTTTGAGACACTTAGAAACGTTTTAACAACTCCCACTGCTCCCTTGCCCCCAGTGGTCATCTGCCCAGCCCTGCTTTCTGACCCCTGTCCAATAGTTCCTCCCCAAAGATATTCTCTCTTCCTCTAGGGTCACACCCATTGTAGTGTACTGAGGTATGGGCAGGGGTTGGAAAACTGAAGCTGTGGGGAAAGGAACTCCAAGAAAATGTGAGACTCAAGCCTCTCTCCCATCTCTCCCATTCTGGGCGAAAGGAAGGTGAGAGATCCAGGGTTTCTTCACCTGCAGAAGGGTCCACTATAAGACGAATCATGCAACACCTGCTGGAGGGTGGGAGGAATAGAAACTAGATGAACATTTGACGGTAGTAGGTCTAAAGTGTGAGGAAAGCATCAGAAAGTAATGCAGGGGGGGCTGTGCTCTTGAAAACAGCTGCCTCAGGTTGCATGTGAAAAACAACTTTTAACAACCAAGCATAGAATTTGCCTGAGAGGGAAGATGCTGAGAGCAAAGGATAAGCAAACTCACTACAAAATTCTGCACATAGTGAAGGTCACATAATTATCTACTTAACGTGTTAATTGACAAACATTTTTTGAGCAACTGCTAAATCAGAGTTGCCATCCTAGGTTATTGTTCTGAATTATTGAATTTACAATCTAGTTGGGGGGGAGGGCGCAACAGAAAAAGTGAATAATAAATGCTGTAAGAAAATTATTTCTAGGAACCAAGAGAAATGAGGAATTAACTCTGTGTGGGAGAAATGGGTGAAAGAGTCATAAAGAAGGGGACATCTGAGTGCTTCTAGGTGGAGAAGGTAGTAAAATGTATTTTAGAAAACAGAGCTAATAACCAAAGATATGGAAATAGCCAAATATGCGGCATATGTGAGAAGCTATAAATTCCTTGAACAGCAATTGGTTCTTGGGTGGCAGGAGTACTGATTGGAAAGGGGGATGGAGACTACATTTTATTGCCTTGTATGACATGCTGTGAGAGCATCACATGCACTTACATAAGTATGTTTTTCTATTCTGATTTGATCTACAAAGTATTTGATGTGGTTTCCAAGCAGTGATAGTGAGCAATCACTAAAAGACTATAGGTTGGGGAGAGATCCGATCAGATATGAGTTTAGAAAGGTTTCATTGGCAGCAGGATAGAAGATGGACTGGAGCAGAAGCAAAAAGAAACAAAATATTAGAATGGAATAATTTCTAATAGATGATAGAATTAATAGTCCAGGTGAGAAAGGATAAGGTCTTAAGGCAGGGCATGGAAATGGGGATGAAAATTCCCCCCTCTCCTTGTCACCCTCTATCTCTGCCCCTTCATCTCCTCTTCCATCTTTGTTCCCATCCCTGTCCTCCCACTTTCCATTTCCCCCCTTGCTCTATTCCTCCATCTCCCTTACTCTTTATCTCCATCTATTTCTCTTCTCTTCTTTCAACATCTCCCTTTCTCTTCTACCCTTGAATTCAGTTAACATTTTCTAAAATTTCCATCGCTTTCAGAAAAACTCTTGGAGTCCCCTTCAAACAATATTCATCATCTATTTCTTAATCTAATGAATCTTTCTCCCCTCTCCCTCTTAGCAAACACACCACATGTGTTCTGGCCTCACCCGGTAAGGAACCATTTACATTGGGGAGGTCAATTGGAAGGCTCAGTGTCCATCCATGTCCAGAGGCTCACTTGCACTGACTTGCCCACCCTGTAACTATTCACTGACCCAGCAGTGAACACCCCATACTTATTGAGTACTGACTATGGGCAAGGATGGGCACTGTGTAATTATAAATCCAGATCTATGCCATTAAGAACTTATTGTTGAGGAAAAAAACAGAGAAACATGCAAAATTCATTAACATTATAATTCCTATTTGGAAAACTACTGGTACAAAACTTATTGAAGATTGGAAGAAAAGAGGGTGTATTTAGATTAGAGAGATGGAATGGTGATTACCATTTACTGTTCTAGGCACTCATCTAGAAACTTTATATGTGTCATTCTCTTTTAGCCCCAAAACAACTCTATAAAGAAAGCAATTTTATTCCCACCTTACAGATGCTGAAACTGAGATCCAGAGGGATTAGGTATTTACTCAAGGTTAAGTTGCTAGAAATGGAAGACCTGACATTTGAGTCTAGGTCATCTGACGTTAAGCATCTTTCCACTACATACACTGAATTCATGGAGGCAGGTTACATATGCTTCTGGGTGACTTTAAGCTATGTATATTCCAGCATCCATTTTGTAAACTATCCAAAGATAGGATCATTAATCAACACCTGTATTATGATCTGTCCATGAGGATACCCACTATATGGACCTGGAAAAAATCAGTTCTGAGCCTCTGAGCACTAAAACATCAAGTAGTCACTTTATACATCTATGTCTGTTGCTTATTTTCCTTAAGTGTATGGAGAAAATACCATGGGTCCAGGGAATCTCACTTGGGTATCAGAATTTGTCTTCCTGGGTCTCTCACAGACTCAAACATTCCAGCGTTTTCTGTTTCTGGTGTTCCTGTTTGTCTATACCACAACTGTTGTGGCAAACCTCCTCATTGTGGTCACAGTGACCTGTGACTCCCGGCTCCACACACCCATGTACTTTCTGCTCCAAAACCTGGCTGTCTTAGACCTCAGTT
Organism: Elephas maximus indicus; assembly: GCF_024166365.1. NCBI lineage: Eukaryota > Metazoa > Chordata > Mammalia > Proboscidea > Elephantidae > Elephas > Elephas maximus. The sequence goes on along the minus strand of NC_064837.1, from coordinate 35,873,424 downwards.
TCTCTTCAGTCACTGCCCCAAAGATGCTGGCTGACTTCCTTTCTGAGGACAAAACCATTTCTTACCAGGGCTGCATGGCCCAGATCTTCTTTTACTTTCTGGGAGGTGCCATGGTCTTCTTCCTCTCAGTGATGGCCTATGACCGACTCATTGCCATCTCCTGGCCCCCCCACTACATCACCACCATGAACACTCAGCTCTGTGTGGGGTTGGTGGTGACTGCCTGGGTTGTAGGCTTTGTTCATTCCATTTCCCAGCTGGCTGTGATGCTACCGCTCCCTTTCTGTGGCCCTAACATCTTGGATAACTTCTACTGTGATGTTCCTCAAGTACTGAGACTGGCCTGCACTGACACTGCCCTCTTGGAGTTCTTCATGATTTGCAACAGTGGGATGCTGGATGCCGTCTGGTTCTTTCTCCTTCTGACCTCCTACTCAATCATCCTGGTGATGCTGAGGTCCCATTCAGGAGAAGCGAGGAGGAAGGCAGCTTCTACCTGCACCACCCACATCATCGTGGTGTCTCTGATCTTCATTCCAAGTATTTACCTCTATGCCCGTCCCTTCACCCCATTCTCCATGGACAAGGCTGTGCCCATCAGCCACACGGTCTTGACCCCCATGCTCAACCCCATGATCTACACCCTGAGGAACCAGGAAATGCAGGCAGCAGTGAAGAGATTAGGGAGGCTCTGGCTGGTTTGTAAAAAGGAATGACAACGGGTCGGGTCACTTCTCCTTGGCTTTATTTTCTTATTTGTAAAGCGGAGACAGCGACTGTATTTTCCCTCTTCATAGCTCGTGGATGTATTGTGAATGTGGTAAGAGAAGTGAATAGGAGTTTAGAGACTAAGAAACTTACTCAGCATTTCAGAAAACTAAGGGAAATGTCTTCTCTGGTGGCTAAGATTTCTATTGACATTTGAACACTCCCATAATAGAAATATTGAAATGGCAAGTGCTTTATTATATACATATTTACCACAATAAGAAAAGAAGCTGGAAAAATATGTTCACATGGTCCCTGGAAACTACGTCCTCCCTTTCTCCTTTCTAGTGGGCAATTTTCTCTTATCATGAGGCTATTCTTACATCATTTGGTTACTGGTCCATTGTCAGTTACAAGTATTACAATATCTTCTCTCTGTTTTTAGTTTGTCTTCTCTGTTCTTTGTTAATTTTAATGTAGTCGGCTGTATCAATCTATTATTTTATTATAAGCTCTTTTTGGAATTTAATTTTATAAATTATTTCTTATCCACAAGACAGAAAGATATTCTTCTACATAGTTCTTTTATTTTAATTTTTTTTGAAGCAGCCTCAAACTTACAGAAAATTCCAAGTACAGTATAGAAAACTTTTTTCCTGAATGTTTGAGGGTAAGTTGTCAACCTGATGCTTCACCTTTCTGTAACATTTCAGTGTGCATTGTCTACAAAGACATTTTCCTATATTACTGCCATATAGTCATCAAAATTAATACAGTAATAATACGTCAGTACCATTCATCATGGATTGAATTGTGTCCCCCCAAAACATCTGTCAACTTGGCTAGGTCATGATTCCCAGTACTGTATGATTGTCTACCATTTTGTCATCTGATATGATTTCCCTATGTGTTGTAAACCCTATCACTATGATGTTAATGAGATGGATTAACAGCACTTATATCGATGAGATCTAGATTAGATAATGTCTTAAATCAATCTCTTTTGATATATAAAAGAGAGAAGCAAGCAGAGAGACATGGGGACCTCATACCACCAAGAGAGAAGCACCAGGAGCACAGCGCATCCTTTGGATCCGAGTCCTTGCACAGAGAAACTCCTAGTTCAGGGGAAAATTGATGACAAGAACATTCCTCCAGAGCCAACAGAGAAAGAAAGCCTCTGCCTGGAGCTGATGCCCTGAATTTGGACTTCTAGCCTATTAGACTGAGAAAATAAATTTCTCTTTGTTAAAGTCATTCACTTGTGGTATTTCCGGCATAGCAGCCGCAGATAACTAAGACATGATCCAATCCTTAGACCCTATTCCAGTTTTGCCAAATGTCCCAATAAAGTGTTTTAAGGAAAAAGAATATAGTTCAGGATCACATGTTGTATTTAGTTGTCCAGTCTCTTTAGGCTCCTTTGGTCTGGAAGATTTTCTTCTTGACTTTGATGACCCTGGCACTTTCAAATATTACAGGCCAGTTATTTTCTAGAATGTCCCTCAATTTGGGTTTATATGATATTTCATGATGTTAGATTTGGGTGATGCATTTTTGTCAGGGATATCACAGAAGTCCTACTGTGTTCTTCTCATTGCATCCTTTGAGGTGTGCATGATTTTGCATTGTCCTGTTACTGGTGGTGCTTACTTTGATTACTTGACGAAGGTGGTCATTAGGAAATGTTTTATGGGGAGGTACTTTGAAACAATGTCAATATCTGGTTCCTTATCAAACTTTCAGTATATTCACATATCTATATAGACTTATGTTTTCCTTTTTTATTCATTGAGTTGTAATCCATTACTATCATTATTTATTTTGATGCTCAATTTTTCCTAGATTTAACCAGTGGAGGCTCTTCAAGCTGGCTTCTATGTTCTTTTCATTCTTTGAGCACTTCCTTACTTTCTGGCACAAGACAATATTCCAGGTTTATCTTATACTTGCCCAATTCCAGCTCTGGAATCAACTATTTCTCTAAATATCCCTGGTTCCTTTTAGTGGACTGTGATATTTAGAAGCCAACATCTTGGTACTAAGTGTGCTCATTGTTATTAGGGAGTTGCTACTCCCTGTATACACACACACACAAACACACATACACACAGAGAATATATATATGCATATATACACATGTTACATCTGTATTTATTTCTCTGTCTATATGTATAGTGAAAACCACGTGTTCACACTGATTCCTCCAATTCCAATCCAACAGCACAGAATGCATTCTAGTGTCTCATTTTCCACACATGTAACTCCTCTCTCTGACAGTGAGGAACCCGACCCATTATATGCTTATATATATTCCCATTATGTATTACTTAATTGATCTCCCTCTATATTCCAAGGAGCCCTGGTGGCACAGTGGTTAAAGCGATTGACTGTTAACTGAAGGGTCAGCAGTTTGAAACCACCAGCCACTCTGTGGGAGAAAGATGTGGCAGTCTGCTTCTGTAGGTATTTACAGCCTTAGAAATTCTGTGCGGTCACAATGAGCTGGAATTGACTTGAGGACAGTGGGTTTGTCATTTTTGCTATGTATCCAGTCTCCCACAGCAGCATCATAGCTGCTTCCACCCCTCCCTAGATACTTTCCTTAGGCTTTGCTATCTCACTCTGGGTCACCCACCCTGCTCAGCCACCCTTCTTAACCCACTCATGCTCTGACACCCCACATCAGGGCATCTTCCTATGTAGATACCCTCCTTACTCTGCTTGTGGTTCCACCCCTCATGTGAGGCCACACCTCTGTGTGGAGCCCTTCCTGCCCCTCTCGAGCTCTCACTCCCCACATTGAGACACCTCAGGGATAATCTCTTCACCTTGCTTTAACACTCACAATAGGAAGCTCCCAAGAGGGGAAACCCTAGCTCTGACAACCCAGGCTAGGTCCCCCCATCCCATGGACACCCTATTCACACTAAGTTTTTACTTTGCTTTTAGAGGAGATTCCCTCAACTTTATCTTCTAGCCACTCTATTAAAATCTCCAGTTCCATAAACATATTTTAATTTTAAAGAGCTCTTTCTCGCTTTCTAATTTTTTACGCAAATTCTCTTCTTATTTTGTGGATATGACATCTTCATGGTCCTCTCAAAAGACATTATATGCACTAGAGTTTTTTTTTTTTTTTCTATTTCCAGTGTCATTTCTGTTTTCTTTCCATTCATTTTTCTATTTTATCCTGTTTTTGGCCTTTCATATTGGAGGCCTTCCTCAAATGCCTAGTGATCCTCAAGGCCTGTCCCTTCCCCAGATCAATCCAGGCTTATTTTCCAAGTGACTCAATTTAAAATGAACTAAAGCTCTAAATATGGGGTAGAATTAGTTTTTTAAAATCCATATCTTTTTTTTTTTTCCTCATATGTGGAAGAACCAGAGCTTCAGATAGTGTTTTTATTTTGGTATTTTATTTTGCCAAGTATAAACATTTGCAATGGAAGAACTCAGACCAACATAGGTACTCCATGTAAATCAGAGTGCTAAGAAATCACACAGCTTGTATAGCTCACCCAGGCTACAATGCCAGTTAATTCCGTTTTTTTTTTTTTTAATAATTTTTATTGTGCTTTAAGTGAAAGTTTACAAATCAAGTCAGCCTCTCACACAAAAACATATATACGCCTTGCTACATACTCCCAGTTACTCTCCCCCTAATGAGGCAGCTCACTCCTTCCCTCCACTCTCTCTTTTTGTGTCCATTTCGCCAGCTTCTAACCCCCTCTACCCTCTCATCTCCCCTCCAAGCAGGAGATGCCAACATAGTCTCAAGTATTCACCTGGTCCAAGAAGCTCACTCCTCACCAGCAACCCTCTCCAACCCATTGTCCAGTCCAATCCATGTCTGAAGAGTTGGCTTCGGGAGTGGTTCCTGTCCTGGGCTAACAGAAGGTCTGGGGACCATGAGCACCAGGGTCCTTCTAGTCTCAGTCAGACCATTAAGTCTGGTCTTTTTATGAGAATTTGGGGTCTGCATCCCACTGCTCTCCTGCTCCCTCAGGGGGTCTCTGTTGTGTTCCCTGTCAGGGCAGTCATTGGTTGTAGCCGGGCACCATCTAGTTTTTCTGGTCTCAGGATGATGTAGTCTCTGGTTCATGTGGCTCTTTCTGTCTCTTGGGCTCCTAATCACCTTGTGTCCTTGGTGTTCTTCATTCTCCTTTGATCCAGGTGGGTTGAGACTAATTGATGCATCTTAGATGGCTGCTTGCTAGCGTTTAAGACTCCAGACGCTGCTCTTCAAAGTGGGATGCCAAATGTTTTCCTAGTAGATTTTATTACGCCAATTGACTTAGATGGCCCCTGAAACCATGGTCCCCAAAACCCTGCCCCTGCTACACTAGCCTTCGAAGCGTTTAGTTTTTTCAGGAAACTTCTTTGCTTTTGGTTTAGTCCAGTTGTGCTGACCTCCCTGTATTGCGTGTTGTCTTTCCCTTCACCTAAAGTAGTTCTTATCTACTAATTAGTGAATGCCCCTCTCCCACCCTCCGCCCCTCCCCCTCTCATAACCACAAAAGAATGTTTTCTTCTCAGTTTAAACTATTTCTCAAGTTCTTAAAATAGCGGTCTTATACAATATTTGTCCTTTGCAACTGATGAATTTCACTCAGCATAATGCCTTCCAGATTCCTCCATGTTATGAAATGTTTCACAGATTCCTCACTGTTCTTTATTGATGCGTAGTATTCCATTGTGTGAATATACCATAATTTATCCATTCATCTATTGATGGGAACCTTGGTTGCTTCCATCTTTTTGCTATTGTAAACAGTGCTGCAATAAACATGGGTGTGCACACATCTGTTCATGTAAAGGCTCTTATTTCTCTAGGATATATTCTGAGGAGTGAGATTGCTGGATCTTATGGTAGTTCTATTTCTAGCTTTTTAAGGAAGTGTCAAATCGATTTCCAAAATGGTTGTACCATTTGACATTCCCACCAGCAGTATGGAAGTGTTCCAGTCTCTCCACAGCCTCTCCAACATTTATTATTTTGTGTTTTTTGGATTAATGCCAGCCTTGTTGGAGTGAGATGAAATCTCATTGTAGTTTTGATCTGCATTTCTCTAATGGCTAATGATCATGAGCATTTCCTCATGTATCTGTTAGCTACCTGAATGTCTTCTTAAGTGAAGTGTCTGTTCATATCTTCGGCCCATTTTTTAACTGGGTTATTTGTCTTTCTGTAGTTGAGTTTTTGCAGTATCATGTAGATTTTAGAGATCAGGTGCTGATTGGAAATGTCATAGCTAAAAACTTTTTCCCAGTCTGTAGGTAATCTTTTTACTCTTTTGGAGAACTCTTTGGATGAGCATAGGTGTTTGATTTTTAGGCGCTCCCAGTTATCTAGTTTTCCTTCTGCATTCTTAACAATGTTTAGTATACTGTTTATGCCATGTATTAGGGCTCCTAACGTTGTCCCTATTTTTTCTTCCATGATCTTCATCGTTTTCGATCTTATTTAGGTCTTTGATCCATTTTGAGCTCGTTTTTGTGCATGGAGTGAGGTATGGGTCTTGTTTCATTTTTTTGCAGATGGATATCCAGTTATGCCAGCACCATTTGGTAAAAAGACTGTCTTTTCCCCATTTAACTATTTTGGGGCCTTTGTCAAATATCAACTGCTCATATGTGGATGGATTTATGTCTGGATTCTCAATTCTGTTCCATTGGTCTATGTATCTGTTATAGTACCAGCACCAGGCTGTTTTGACTACTGTGGCAGTAAAATAGGTTCTAAAATCAGGTAAAGTAAGGCCTCCCATTTTGCTCTTCTTTAATTAATTCCATTTTTGATCAGTTCCTTCTAATGAGAAAATATTTGTTTCATGTACCAGTCCTTGTGTGAAAGGGAGGATCTTGTTGAGTAGTAGATAACATATAAAGAATGCTGGCATTTTATAGATGGTGTACATACAGAATCAGATACAAATGAAGAATCAGACTGGGGGTCCAGTTGGCAAAATAAAACACAAAAAAGCCAAACCCATTGCCATTGAGTCTATTCCGACTCATAGCAACCCTATAAAACAGAGTAGAGCTCCTCCACAGGATTTCCAAGGAGTGCCTAGTGGATTTGAACTGCCAGCCTTTTGGTTAGCAGCAATAGCACTTTACCACTACACCACCAGGATTTCCAAAATAAAAGATAGAGTTTATGTTGTATTCAGTTTCCAATTTAACACACATTTTCTCACCTGTGACTGCCAAGTAAGATCAATTCAGTAAAAAAAAAAAAGTAAGAAGTCAGACCAGTTATCTTGATGACACCACGAGAGAGAACGCCATACCATGTATTTATTCCTCCTACAACCCATTTCACTGACAAGCAAACTGAGAATAGTGAAACTCGTAGTCAGTGGTTCTCAAATGTGGTCTCCAAATAAGCAGCATCAGCATCACCCGACGACTTGTTAGAAATGTAAATTCTCGGGCTTCACCCAAAGCTGACTGAATCAGAAACTGTGTGGGCTTTCTGGGTTTCTGAGTTTCAACAAGCCCTCCCGGGGATACTGAAGTACCTGAAACCTGAGAATCATTGTTCTTTGAAATAAGTCCTTCCAAAACTCTCAGAGAATTTGTTCTTTTGCAGAGACTCTTGTCATTTCTGATCTTGGCCTGTGGATCCTACACTCCATGAATGTATACAATTTTCAATGTCCTTGGTGCTTTTGAACCTCAAGGCAAACCTCTCAAATAAGTGTTTTTGAGAGACGTAGAAACTTTTTAACAACTCCCATTGCTTCCTTGTTCCCAGTGGGAATTACCCCAGTTCTGCTGTATCCTGAGCCCAGTCTGATAATATCTCCCTGAGAACATTCCCTCTTCCCCAGGCTCATGACCAAAAGTAGTGTAGCTGAGGTATGGGCAGGAGCGAGAAACTGCATGGAAAGGACCCCTAGAATGATGTAAGTAGTCTCATCTCCCATTCTGGGCTGAAGGAAAATGAGAGATCGAAAGTCTGCTGTAGGTAGGCTCCTGTAAACACCTGCTGGAGGGTGGGAGGAAAAAACACAAAGCCATTGACTTGATGGTAGGAAGTCTGAAGCGTGAGGAGAGCACTGGAAGGTAGTGCAAGGGAATGTGCTGTTGAAAACAGTTTCCTCAAGTTGCCTGTGGAAACCAATATTTTTAGCAACCAAGCATAGAACTGGTCTTATGGTTTAGGGATCAAGGGATAATCACCCAAAAATTCTCCAAAAAACAACCTAAATGTCCATCAGCAGATGAATGGATATACATATAAGAGAATATTACTCATCCATAAAGAGAGTTGAAGTCCTGATACATTCTACAACATGCACAGATGTTGACAACATTGTGTTGAGTGAAGTGAGTCAATCATAAAAGAATATGGCATGATATCATATAAATTAGAATAGGCAAATGTAGAGACCAAAATTTATTAGTGGTTACCAGCGGCAGAAGGGAGAGACAAAAGGAGAGCCATTGTTTAGGAAGCACTGAGTTTCTGCTTCTGGTAATGGAAAATTTGGCAGCAGATATTGGTGATGGTTGCCCAACATGATTAACATAATCGATGTCACTAAATCATACATATGAAAAGTGCTAAATTGACAAATGTTGTTATATGTATTTTTATAACAATAAAATAATTCACATATTGAAGTTTGTGTAATCAATTATCTAATTAAAATATTAACTTAACAAATATTTATTAACCATGTGCTACATCAGAGTTGCTGTTCTTGGCTCTGGAGTTACTAAAACATTGAAATTACAAAGTGGTTGAGCAAAGAGAGAAGTGGAACAAATAAATGATGATGTTACAGTTGTTGCTAGGTGCTGTTGAGTTGATTCTGACTTATAGAGAACCTATAGGACAGTAGAACTCTCACTATAGGAGAGTAGAATTGCCCCACAGGGTTTCCTAAGCTGTAGTCTTTAAGGGAGCAGATCACCGGGTCTTCTCTTCCACGGAGCAGCTGGTGGGTTCGAACCTCCTAGCAGCCATGCACTTAACCGTTGCTCCATCAGGGCTGCTTTTGAATGATGACAGAATATGATAAACCCTGTAACAGAGGTATTTATAACGGGTTATTAGGACTGTGAGGAAAGAGGAATTCTTTCTGCAAGAGAGAAATGGTAAAGGAAGTCACAGAGAGGGTCACATTTGAGAGGGTTTTTTTCTAGGTGGAAAGGACAGTGGAACAGCATTACAGGAAACAGTGATAGAAATAAACAACACATAGCATGATTGAGAAACTATAATTCATTAAGCAGCCAATGGTTCCTAAGAGCAGAGATACTGACTAGAAAGGCTGATGGAGATTACATTTTATAGCCTCATATGACATGCTGAGGGGGATTTACATGTTCGTATTTAAGCATGTTTTTCTACCCTGATTTGATCCACAAAGTATTTGATGTGGCTCCCAAGCAGCACTAGTGAGCAGCCACTGAAAGATTGTAAGTAGGGGAGAGGCTTGATCAGATCTGAGTTTAGAAAGGTCACATTGGCAACAGGATAGAAGATGGACTGGAGTGGAAGCAAATGGAAGCAAAATATTAGAATGGAAAGATCTCTAACTGGTAATAGAGTTAATAGTCCAGGTTAGAAAGGATGGGAGCTTGAGGCAAGGCAGGCAGACAGGAAGGCAATGGACTCCCTCTCCTTGACATCCTCTATCTTCTTCTCTCTTTTCCATATTGGCCTGTGAATTCTCAGGTTGCATATACTTCTAGATGGCTTTAAAATACCTCAGGAATGTATATTCCAGTACCCAACATAAAAACCCTCCAAAGATAGGGCCATTAATCGACACCTAATATTATGATCTGCCCTTGAAGATGCCCATCATTTGGACCTGGACAAACCTGTTCTGAGCCCCTAAGCAATTAAAGGACAAATAGTAACTTCATGCATCTGTGTCTGTGTCTTATTTTCCTCAGGTGTGCGGAGAAAATACTATGGATCAAAGGAACGTCACACAGGTATCAGAATTTGTCTTCCTGGGGCTCTCACAGATTCAAGAGCTCCAACTTTTCCTGTTCCTGGTGCTTCTACTTGTCTACATCACCACCATCGTGGGAAACCTCCTCATCATGATCACAGTGACCTTTGACTCCCAGCTCCACACACCCATGTACTTTTTGCTCTGAAATCTGGCTGTCATAGATCTCTGTTTCTCCTCAGTCACTGCCCCAAAGATGCTGGTTGACTTCCTTTCTGAGAATAAGACCATTTCCTACCAGGGCTGCATGGCTCAGATCTTCTTCTTTCACTTCCTGGGAGGTGCCACGGTCTTCTTCCTCTCAGTGATGGCCTATGATCGCCTCATTGCAATTTCCCGGCCCCTCCACTATGTCACTGTCCTGAACACTCAGTTTTGTGCAGGGCTGGTGGTAGCTGCCTGGGTGGGAGGCTTCCTTCATTCTGTTGTCCAGTTGGGTCTGATGCTCCCACTCCCTTTCTGTGGCCCCAATGTGCTGGATAACTTCTACTGTGATGTTCCACAAGTACTGAGACTAGCCTGCACTGACACTTCCATCTTGGAGTTCCTTATGATCTCCAACAGTGGGATGCTAGATGTCATCTGGTTCTTACTCCTCCTGATCTCTTACTCGATCATCTTGGTGATGCTGAGGTCCCACCCAGGGGAGGCGAGGAGGAAGGCAGCAAACACCTGTACCACCCACATCATCGTGGTGTCTATGATCTTCATTCCAAGTATTTACCTCTATGCCCGTCCCTTCACCCCATTCTCCATGGACAAGGCTGTGTCCATCAGCCACACGGTCTTGACCCCCATGCTCAACCCGATGATCTACACCCTGAGGAACCAGAAAATGCAGGCAGCAGTGAAGAGATTAGGGAGGCTCTGGCTGGTTTGTAAAAAGCAGTGACAATGTGTAGGTCACTTCCCTTTGCCTTTATTTTCCCATTTGTAAAGTGGAAAAAGCTACTATATCCTCTCTTCATAGCTTGTGGATGTGTTATGAGGCTGGTAGAAGTGAATGAGTTTTTAAACTAAGCAACTCAGGTTTTTAAGAAAAAAAAACAATCATTTTTGTTTATGATGGGTAATTTTAACACTCCCATGACAATAAGAAATGTTCACATAGCCCCTGGAAACCATAACCCCTCCTTCCATTTTGGGGGGACAGTTTCTTCTTATCATGAGGCCATTTCACCAGTAAGAGCATTTCTATTTTCTTATTTTAACTTTTCATTTGTTGCAAATCTGGAGTGTTGGAAAGAGCACAGAATTCAGAGTCCTAAGCCCTAAAGTGATGACCTTTGTCATGTATTGTATTGTGTCCCCCAAAATATGTGTCAACTTGGTTAGGCCATGATTCCCAGTATTGTGTGGTTGTCCATCATTTTGTGATTGTAGTGTTATGTTAAAGAGGGTTAGGGTGGGATTGTAACACCTTTCCTAAGGTCACATCCCTGATCCAACGTAAAGTAAGTTTTCCGGGAGTGTGGCCTGCACCACCTTTTATCTTATAGGAGATAAAAGGAAAGAGAAGCAAGCAGAGAGGCGGAACCTCATATTACCAAGAAAGCAGAGCCGAGAGCAGAGCACCTCCTTTGGACCTGGGGTCTCTGCACCTGAGAAGCTTCTTGACCAGGGAAAGACTGATGACAAAAACCTTCCTCCATAGCTGATGGAGAGAGAAAGTCTTCCCCTGGAGCTGATGTCCTGAATTTGGACTTGTAGCCTACCAAGCTGTGAGAGAATAAATTTCTCTTTGTTAAAGTCATCCACTTGTGGCATTTCTGTTACAGCAGCACTAGATGACTAAGACAACCTTGGATGAGCCACCTAACCCCTCTTGGCTTCATGGCTTCTTGCCCGCCAAACAGGCTTAAAACTAAAACTGCCCCAAATGCCTTAGAGGATTCAAATTTAAAATGTGGGAGAAAATATTTCATTAACCATAGAATTTACATAGGGCTTATTATTACTGTTATTATTATTATCCCTGATATTTATTCCTTCATCTGTTGAATAGCATTTTGGCAAGAGGACAAAAAGTCCTATGTGAAGTGAGGGAGGCATGGAGAGAGTGGGGGCTGAAGTCCAGAAGGACCATGCGACATGCCCAAGGGGGAGATGGATAATAGACAATGAGTATACATACAGGGCCATGTCCACGAGTGTTTATTACTACTATCCCCCGGCCCACCCCTAACTTCAGACTAGTATTTCTTTCTTTCTTTTTTTTAATTTATTGCGCTTCAGGTGAAAGTTTACAGAGCAAATCAGTTTCTCATTAAACAGTTAATACACAAATTGTTTTGTGACATTGGTTACCAACCCCATGATGTGTCAACACTCTCCCCTTCTCCAGCCCAGGGTTCCCTGTTTCCATTGGTTCAGTTTTCCTATCCCTTCTTGCCTTCTTGTCTTTGCTTTTGGGCTGGCGTTCCCATTAGTCCTATGTGCATGATTGAACTATGAGGCACGTTCTTCACATGTGTTATTGTAGGCCCTATAGAGCTGTCTAATCTTTAGGTGAAGGTTGAACCTCAGGAGTGACTTCAGTACTGAGTTAATAAGGTGCCATGGGGCCATACTCTTGGGATTTTGCCAGTCTCTGTCGGACCAGCAAGCCTGGTCTTTTTCTTTTGTGAATTTGAATTTTGTTCTACATTTTTCTCCCACTCTGTCCGAGACCCTCTATAGTGATTGATCTCTACCTGAGCAGCTGGCGGTAGTAGTCAAGTGCCATCTAGTTGTTCTGGGCTCAGTCTGTGGAGGTTGTGGTAGTTTATTTTTTGTACTTTAGATGAAGGTTTACAGAACAAACTAGTTTCTCATTAAACAGTTAATACACATATTGTTTTATGGCATTGGTTAACAACGCCACGACATGTCAACACTTTCCTTTCTCAACCTTTCGTTCCCTATTACCAGCTTTCCTGTTCCCACCTGCCTTCTAGTCCTTGCCTCGGGGCCGGTGTGCCCCTTTAGTCTCGTTTTGTTTTATGGGCCTGTCCAATCTTTGGCTGAAGGGTGAGCCTCAGGAGTGACTTCATTACTGAGCTAAAAGAGTGTCAGGGGGCCATACTCTCAGGGTTTCTCCAGTCTCTGTCAGGCCAGCAAGTCTGGTCTTTCTTTTTGAGTTAGAATTTTGTTCTACATTTTTCTCTGGCTCTGTCGGGGACCCTCTATCGTGATCCCTGTCAGAGCAGTCAGTGGTAGTAGCTGGGCACCTTCTAGTTGTACTGGCCTCAGTCTGGTGGAGGCCATGGTAGACGTGGTCCATTAGTCCTCAGGACTAATCTTTTCGTTGTATCTTTAGTTTTCTTCATTCTTCCTTGCTCCCAAGGGGGTAAGACCAGTGGAGTATCTTAGATGGCCACTCACAGGCTTTTAAGATGCCAGCCACTACTCCCCAAAGTAGAACATTTTCTTTGTAAACTGTTATGCCAGTTGAGCTAGATGTTCCCCGGGACCATGGTCTCCACAACCTTCAACCTACCAGTTCAGTCCCTCAGGGAGTTTGGATGTGTCTGTGGAGCTTCCATGACCTTTTCTTGTACAAGTTGTGCTTGCTTCCCCAGTATCGTGTAGTGTCTTACCCTCCACCAAAGTTACCACTTATCTGTTGTTTATTTAGTGTTTTTCCATCCCCACCCCTCTGCTCCCTCATAACCATCAAAGATTGTTTCTTTTTGTGTGTAAACCTTTTCATAAGTTTTCACAGTAGTGGTCTCATACAATATTTGCCATTTTGTGATTGACTTACTTCACTCAGCATAATGCCCTCCAGATTCATCCATGTTAAGAGCTGTTTCACAGATTCATTGTTGTTCTTTATCATTGTGCAATACTCCACTGTGTGTATGTACCACAGTTTGTTTATCCATTCATCTGTTGATGGGCATCTAGGTTGTTTCCATCTTTTTGCTATTGTGAACAATGCTGCAGTGAACATGGGTATGTGTATGTCTATTCATGTGAAAACTCTTATTTCTCTAGGATATATTGCTAGGAGCAGGATTGCTGCATCATATGGTTTTCTATTTCTAGCTTTCTAAGGAAGCACCATACCATTTTCCAAAATGATTGTATCATTTTGCATTCCCACAAGGAATACATAAGAGTTCCAATCCCCCCATAGCCTCTCCAATATTTGTTCATTTCCTTTCTTTCTTTTTTTTTTTTTTTTGGTTCATGCCAGTAATGTGGGGGTGAGATGGTATCTCATTGTAGTTTTGATTTGCATTTCTGTAATGGCTAGTGGATCTCAAGCATTTCCTCAAGTGTCTGTTCTCTGCTTGAATGTCTTCATTGGTGAAATGTCTTTTCATTTCTTTTGCTCATTTTTTTAATTGGATTATTTGTCTTTTTGTTTTAGAGGTGTTGGATATTCTTGTAGATTTTAGAGATTAGTCCTTTGTCTGATTTGTAATAGCCAAATTTTTTTCCCCAGTCTGTTGTTTCTCTTTTTACTCTTTTGGTGAAGTCTTTTGATGAGCATAAGTGTTTACTTTTTAGAAGATCTCAGTTTTCTAGATCTTCTGGAGTTTGGGGTTGTATTTTTGTTTTTGTTTTTTTGTTTTGTATCCTGCTAATGCTGTGTATTAGGACCTGTAGTGTTGATCCTATTTTTTCTTCTATGAACTTCATAGTTTTTGGCTTTTGTGGTAATTTTGGTCCATTAGTCCTTTGGACTAATCTTTCCCATATGTCTTTGGTCTTCTTCATTCTCCTTTGCTCCAGTTGGGTTGGGACCAGTAGATGTATCTTAGATGGCCACTCACAGGCTTTTAAGACCCCAGATGCTACTCACCACAGTTAGATGTAGAACATTTTCTTTATAGACTATATTATACCATTGAGTTAGATGTCCCTGGAGACTGTGGTCCCTAGCCCTCAGCCCAGAAGCTCGGTCCCTCAGGGCATTTGGATGTGTCTGTGAAGCTTCCATGATTTTCCCTGGCTAAGTTGTGCTGATATCCCCAGTATTATGTACTGTCTTACCCTTCACCAAAATTACAACTCATCTATTATCTAGTTCCCCCATGTGCCTGTCAGTTTGGCCTACTGTGGGGGCTTATGTGTTGCTGTGATGCTGGAAGCTATGCCACCTGTATTCAAATACTAGCAGGGTCACACATGACAGACAGGTTTCAGCTGAGCTTGCAGACTAAGACAGACTAGGAAGAAGGACCTGCCAGTCTACTGCTGAAAAGAATTAGCCTGTGAAAACCTTATGAATAGCAGTGGAACTTTATCTGATATAGTGCCAGAAGATGAGCCCCTCAGGTTGGAAGGCACTCAAAATAAGACTGGGAAAGAGCTGCCTCCTCAAAGTAGAGTTGACTTTACTGACTTGGATGGAATCAAGTTTTCCAGACCCTCATTTGCTGATGTGGCATGACCCAAAATGAGAAGAAACAGCTGCAAACATCCATTAATAATGGAAATGTGGAATGTACGAAGTACAAATCTAGGAAAATTTGAAATCATCAAAAACGAAATGGAACATATAAAGATCGATATCCTAGGCATAAGTGAGCTGAAATGGACTGGTATTTGGTCATTTTGAATTGAACAATCATATGGTCTACTATGCCAGAAATAACAACTTGAAGAGGAATGGCATTGCATTCATTGTCAAAAAGAACATTTCAAGGTCTATTCTGAAGTGCGATTCTGTCAGTGATAGGGTAATATCCATATGCCTACAAGGAAGACCAGTTAATATGACTATTATCCAAATTTATGTACCAATCACTAAGGCCAAAGCTGAAGAAACTGAAGATTTTTACCAACTTCTGCAGTCTGAAATTGATCGAACATGCAATCAGGATGCATTGATAATTACTGGTGATGGGAATGCAAAAGTTGAAAACAAAGAAGAAGGATCAGTAGTAGGAAAATAAGGCCTTGTTGATAGAAACAATGCCAGAGATCGCACAATTGAATTTTGCAAGACCAATGATTTCTTCATTGCAAGTACCTATTTTCACCCACATAAACAGCGACTATACACATGGACTTCACCAGATGGAATGTACAGGAATCAAATCAACTAAGTCTGTGGAAAGAGACAGTGGGAAAGCTCGATATCACCAGTCGGAACAAGGCCAGGGTCTGACTGCGGATCAGACCATTAATTACTCATACACAAGTTCAAGTTGAAACTGAAGAAAATTAGAACAAGTCTACGAGAGCCAAAATGCGACCTTGAGTATATTCCACCTGAATTTAGAGACTGTCTCAAGAATACATTTGAGGTGTTGAATATTAATGACTGAAGACAAAATGAGTTGTAGAATGACATCAAAGACATCATGCGTGAAGAAAGCAAGAGGTCACTAAAAAGACAGGAGAGAAAGAAAATACCTAAGTGGAAGTCAGAAAAGACTCTGAAAATTGCTCTTGAACATAGAGTAGCTAAAGGAAAAGGAAAAAATGATGAAGTAAAAGAATCGAACAGAAGATTTCAAAGGGCAGCTCGAGAAGACAAAGTAAAGTATTATGATGACATGTGCAAAGACCTGGAGATAGAAAACCAGAAGGGAAGAACACGCTCGGCATTTCTCAAGCTGGAAGAACTGAAGAAAAATTCAAGCCTCTAGTTACAATACAGAAGGATTCTACAGAGAAAATATTAAATGATGCAGGAAGCATCAAAAGAAGATGGAAGGAATACACAGAGTCATTACACTAAAAAGAGGTAACATATGATCAGGAACTGATGGTACTGAAGGAAGAAGTCCAAGCTTCACAGAAGGCATTGGTGAAAAACCAGGTTCCGGGAAGTGACAGAATACCAATTGAGATGTTTCAACAAATGGATGCAGCTCTGGAAGTGCTCACTCTATGCCAAGAAATTTGGAAGGCAGCTACCTGACCAACTGACTGGAAGAGGTTCATATTTATGCCTATTCCCAAGAAAGGTGATCCAACCAAATGCGGAAATTATCCAACAATATCATTAATATCACATGCAAGCAAAATTTTGCTGAAGATTATTCAAAAGAAGCTGCAGCAGTGTATCGACAGGGAATGCCAGAAATTCAAGCTGGATTTAGAAGAGAATGTGGAACCAGGGATATCATTGCTGATGTCAGGTGGATCCTGGCTGAAAGCAGAGAATACCAAGAAGATGTTTCTCTGTGTTTTATTGACTATGCTAAAGCTTTTGATTGTGTGTATCACTACAAATTGTGGATAACATTTCAAAGAATGAAAATTCCATAACACTTAATTGTGCTCATGAAGAATCTGTACATGGATCAAGAGACAGTCATTTGAACAGAAGAAGGGGACACTGCATGGCTTAAAGTCAGGAAAGGTGTGTGTCAAGGTATTATCTTTTCACCATACCTATTCAATCTGTATGCTGAGCAAATAATCTGAGAAGCTGAACTATATGAAGAAGAACAGGGCATCAGGATTGGAGGAAGACTCATTAACAACCTTTGTTATGCAGATGACACCACCTTGCTTGCTGAAAGTGAAGAGGACTTGAAGCACTTACCAATGAAGATCAAAGACCACAGCCTTCAGTAGGGATTACACCTCAACATAAACAAAACAAAAATCCCCACAACTGGACCAATAAACAACATCATGGTAAATGGAGAAAAGATTGAGGTTGTCAAGGATTTCATTTTACTTGGATCCACAATCAAGTAAAATTGAAGCAGTAGTCAAGAAATCAAAAGACTCATTGCATTGGGCAAATCGGCTGCAAGAGGTCTCTTTAAAGTGCCTGACCCAAGACATGGCATTTTCAATTGCCTCATATGCATGGGAAAGTTGGACAATGAATAAGGAAGACTGAAGAAGAATTGATGCCTTTGAAGTATGGTATTGGAGAAGAACAGTGAATATACCATGGACTGCCAAAAGAACGAACAAATCTGCCTTGGAAGAAGTACAACCAGAATGCTCTTTAGAAGCAAGGGTGTTGAGACTTCATCTCATATACTTTGGACAAGTTATCAGAAGGGATCAGTCCCTGCAGAAAGACGTCATGCTTGGTAAAGTAGAGGGTAAGCGAAAAAGAGAAAGACCTTCAATGAGATGGGTTGACACAGTGGCTTCAATAATGGGCTCAAGCATAGCAACAACTGTGAGGATGGTGCAGGACAGGGCAGTGTTTTGTTCTGTTGTGCATGGGGTCTCTATGAGTCGGAACCAACTTGGCACCTAATAAGAACACCAACATTACCTAGTTAGTGTTTTTTCCTCTCCACCCTTCTCCTCCCTCATAACCATCAAAGATTGTTTATTTCTGTGTGGAAACATTTTCATGTGTTTTTATAATAGTGGTCTTATACAAAAAGGTTTACACTCAAAAAGAAACAATTTTTTATGGTTAAGAGGGAGGGGAGGGGTGGGGGTGGAAAAACACTAAATAGACAATAGATAAGTGGTAACTTTGGTGGAGGGTAAGACAGTACACGATACTGGGGAAGCAAGCACAGCTTGTACAAGAAAAGGTCATGGAAGCTCCACAGACACATCCAAACTCCCTGAGGGACTGAACTGGTAGGTTGAAGGTTGTGGAGACCATGGTCCCGGGGAACATCTAGCTCAACTGGCATAACAGTTTACAAAGAAAATGTTCTACTTTGGGGAGTAGTGGCTGGCATCTTAAAAGCCTGTGAGTGGCCATCTAAGATACTCCACTGGTCTTACCCCCTTGGGAGCAAGGAAGAATGAAGAAAACTAAAGATACAACGAAAAGATTAGTCCTGAGGACTAATGGACCACGTCTACCATGGCCTCCACCAGACTGAGGCCAGTACAACTAGAAGGTGCCCAGCTACTACCACTGACTGCTCTGACAGGGATCACGATAGAGGGTCCCCGACAGAGCCAGAGAAAAATGTAGAACAAAATTCTAACTCAAAAAGAAAGACCAGACTTGCTGGCCTGACAGAGACTGGAGAAACCCTGAGAGTATGGCCCCCTGACACTCTTTTAGCTCAGTAACGAAGTCACTCCTGAGGTTCACCCTTCAGCCAAAGATTGCACAGGCCCATAAAACAAAACGAGACTAAAGGGGCACACCGGCCCCGAGGCAAGGACTAGAAGGCAGGTGGGAACAGGAAAGCTGGTAATAGGGAACCGAAGGTTGAGAAAGGAGTGTTGACATGTTGTAGGGCTGTTTACCAGTGTTATAAGACAATATGTGTACTAACTGTTTAATGAGAAGCTAGTTTGTTCTGTAAATATTCATTTAAAGTACAATTTAAAAAAGAAAAAGGTATTTGCAAGGAAAAAAAAATAGTGGTCTCATACAGTATTTGTCCTTTTGTGATTGACTTATTTCACTTAGCTTAATGACCTCCAGATTCATCCACGTTGTGAGATGTTTTGCAGATTCATCATTGTTCTTTATCATTGCATAATATTCCATTGTGTACCATAGTTTGTTTATCCATTCATCCGTTGATGGGCACTTAAGCTGTTTCCATCTTTTTGCTATTGTGACTAATGCTGCAATGAACGTGGATGTGCATATGTCCATCTGTATGACAGCTTTTATTTCTCTAGGCTATATTCGTAGGAGTAGGATTGCTGGATTGTATGACTTCTACTTCTAGCTTTTTAAAGAAGCACCATATCTTTTTCCAGAATGGTTGTACCATTTTGCATTCCTACCAGCAGTGCATAAGAGTTTTAATTCTCCCCAAAGTCTCTCCAACATTCGTTATTGTCTGTTTTTTTTTTTTTAATTCATATCAGTAATGTCAGAGATGGTATCTTACTGTAGTTTCGATTTGCATTTCTCTATTGGCTAGTGATCTCGAGCATTTCTTCATGTGTCTGCTAGCCACCTGAATGTCTTTTTTTTTTTTTTATAACTTTTATTAAGCTTCAAGTGAACGTTTACAAATCCAATCAGTCTGTCACATATAAGTTTACATACATCTCACTCCCTACTCCCACTTGCTCTCCCCCTCTTGAGTCAGCCCTTTCAGTCTCTCCTTTCTTGACAATTTTGCCGGCTTCTCTCTCTCTCTATCCTCCCTTCCCCCCTCCAGACAAGAGTTGCCAACACAATCTCAAGTGTCCACCTGATATAATTAGCTCACTCTTCATCAGCGTCTCTCTCCCACCCGCTGACCAGTCCCTTTCATTTCTGATGAGTTGTCTTCGGGGATGGTTCCTGTCCTGTGCCAACAGAAGGTCTGGGGACCATGGCTGCCGGGATTCCTCCAGTCTCAGTCAGACCATTAAGTTTGGTCTTTTTATGAGAATTTGGGGTCTGTATCCCACTGATCTCCTGCTCCCTCAGGGGTCCTCTGCTGTGCTCCCTGTCAGGGCAGTCATCGATTGTGGCCGGGCACCAACTAGTTCTTCTGGTCTCAGGATGATGTAGGTCTCTGGTTCATGTGGCCCTTTCTGTCTCTTGGGCTCTTAGTTGTCATGTGGCCTTGGTGTTCTTCATTTTCCTTTGCTCCAGGTGGGTTGAGACCAATTGAAGTATCTTAGATGGCCGCTTGTTAGCATTTAAGACCCCAGACGCCACATTTCAAAGTGGGATGCAGAATGATTTCATAATAGAATTATTTTGCCAATTGACTTAGAAGTCTCCACAAACCATGTTCCCCAGACCCCCGCGCTTGCTCCGCTGACCTTTGAAGCATTCATTTTATCCCGGAAACATCTTTGCTTTTGGTCCAGTCCAATTGAGCTGACCTTCCATGTGTTGAGTGTTGTCTTTCCCTTCACCTAAAGCAGTTCTTATCTACTGATTAATCAATAAAAAACCCTCTCCCACCCTCCCTTCCTCCCCTCCTCGTAACCACAAAAGTATGTGTTCTTCTCAGGTTTACTATTTCTCAAGATTTTATAATAGTGGTCTTATACAATATTTGTCCTTTTGCGTTAGTTGAGTCGTTACGTTTTTCTTGGTTTTTATCTTGAGTTGTAGAGTTGTTATACCTTTTTGTGGTTACCTTATTATTTACCCCTATTTTTCTAAGTAAAAACCTAACTTGTATTGTTCTATATCGCCTTGTATCACTCTCCATATGGCAGTTCAATGCCTCCTGTATTTAGTCCCTCTTTTTGATTATTGTGATCTTTTACCTATTGACTTCCATGATTCCCTGTTATGTGTATTTTTTTTTTAATTAATCTTAATTTGTTTGTTTTTGTGATTTCCCTTTTTGAGTTGATATCAGGACGTTCTGTTTTGTGACCTTGTGTTGTGCTGATATCTGATATTATTGGTTCTCTGACCAAACAATATCCTTTAGTATTTCTTGTAGCTTTGGTTTGGTTTTTGCAAATTCTCTAAACTTGTGTTTGTCTGTAAATATCTTAATTTTGCCTTCATATTTCAGAGAGAGTTTTGCTGGATATATGATCCTTGGCTGGCAGTTTTTCTCCTTCAGTGTTCTGTATATGTGGTCCCATTCCCTTCTTGCCTGCATGGTTTCTGCTGAGTAGTCAGAACATATTCTTACTGATTCTCCCTTGAAGGAAACCTTTCTTTTCTCCCTGGCTGCTTTTAAAATTTTCTGTTTATCTTTGGTTTTGGTGAGTTTGATGACAATATTTCTTGGTGCTTTTCTTTTTGGATCAATCTTAAATGGGGTTCGATGAGCATCTTGGATAGATATCCTTTCATTTTTCATGATGTCAGGAAAGTTTTCTGTCAGGAGTTCTTCAACTATTTTCTCTGTGTTTTCTGTCTCCCCTCCCTGTTCTGGGACTCCAATCACCCGCAGGTTATCCATCTTGATAGAGTCCCACATAATTCTTAGGGTTTCTTCATTTTTTAAAATTCTTTTCTCCGATTTTTTTTCAGCTATGTTGGTGTTGATTCCCTGGTCCTCCAGATGTCCCAGTCTGCATTCTAATTGCTCGAGTCTGCTCCTCTGACTTCCTATTGCGTTGTCTAATTCTGTAATTTTATTGTTAATCTTTTGGATTTCTACATGTTGTCTCTCTATGGATTCTTGCAACTTATTAATTTTTCCAGTATGTTCTTGAATAATTTTTTTGAGTTCTTCAACAGTTTTATCGGTGTGTTCCTTGGCTTTTTCTGCAGTTATCCTAATTTCATTTGTGATATCATTAAGCATTCTGTAAATTAGTTTTTTATATTCTGTATCTGATAATTCCAAGATTGTATCTTCATTTGGGAAAGATTTTGATTCTTTTGTTTGGGGGGTTGGAGAAGCTGTCATGGTCTGCTTCTTTAAGTGGTTTGATATGGATTGTTGTCTCTGAGCCATCACTGGGAAACTAGTTTTTCCAGAAAATCCGCTAAAAAAAAATGCAGTCAGATCCCTATCAGAGTTCTCCCTCTGGCTCAGGCTATTCGGATGTTAATGAAGCCTCCTGGGGTGGGTGGGGGAACAGAGAGATAGGAGAGTAGCACCTCAGAATATAGCCAGAGTTGCTTGTCTTGCTTGGAATGACTATTATATCTGAGATTCCCGTGGGGCACGTCGCCTATGTGTGCTGGCTGTGTGGAGATTGCCCCCGGGGGGTCTGGCCCGCTGGAGTCATGGTGAGATCCTCCGCTTCCAGCCCCATGCCCAGCGTCAAGGCTCCGCTACTGGGACGGTGCACTCTCGACTCCAAAATCAGTCGCTGCCTCCCGGGGACTTCTCGTCCCTCCAGCCGCGTGGCTGTGCCACTCCTATGAACCAGTTGGGCCTCCTCCCGGGGTTAGTTCAGATGGGTGGAGCAGCTCCCCGTGCTTGTGCCGTGACCGAGTGTCCCGGCTGGGATGCTGTTCTCCCCGCTCCAATACCAGTCGCTGCCTCCCGGGGACTTCTCCTACCGGCTGCGTCCCACGCCGCCCGCGCGACCTGGCTGGGCCCCTTCCCGGGGTTAGTTCAGGGGGGTGGAGCAGCTCTCCGTGTTTATGCCGTACCTGCGTCCAGTCCAAATCCCGGCGGGACGGTTCTCCGGCTGGGACGCTGCTCTTCCTGCTCCAAGACCTGTCGCTGCCTTCTGGGGACTTCTCCTACCGGCTGCATCCCACGCTGCCCGCGGAACCGGCTGGTCCCCCTCCCGGTGTTAGTTCAAGAGGGTGGAGCAGCTCTCTGTGCTTGTGCCGTACCTGACTGGTACGCTGGCTCCAGGCTCTGGAAACAATCGCTGCTTCCCTGTATTAGTTCGTTCTCCGTCTCTAAATCTGTGTTTGTTGTTCAGGGTTCGTAGATTGTTATGTATGTGATCGATTCACTTGTTTTTCCGTGTCTTTGTTGTAAGAGGGATCCGAGGTAGCGTCTGCCTAGTCCGCCATCTTGGCTCCGCCTCCTGAATGTCTTTTTTGATGAAGTGTCTGTTCATATCCTTCGCCCATTTTTTAACTGAATTATTTATCTTTTTATTGTGGAGGTGTTGGATTTTCCTATAGATTTTAGAGATTATACCTTTGTTGGATATGTCATAGCCAAAAGTTTTCTCCTAGTCTGTAGTTCCTCTTTTTACTCTTGTGGCAAAGTCTTTTGATGAGCATAAGTGTTTAATTCTTAAAAGATCCCTGTTATCTAGCTTATGTTCTGGTGTTTGTGTATTGTTAATTACGGTTTGTATCCTGTTTATGCCATATATTAAGGCCCCTAGTGTTTTTTTTTTTTTTAGTGTTGACCTTATTTTTTCTTCTATGATCTTTATAGTTTTTGGTTTTATATTTAAGTCTTTGATCCATTTTGAATTAGTTTTTACGTATGGTGTGAGGTATGGGCCCTGTTCTTACAGATGGACATCCAGTTTTGCCAGCACCATTTGTTAAAAGACAGCCTTTTCCCCATTTAATGAACTTTGGACCTTAGTCAAAGATCAGGTGGCCATAGGTAGATGGATTTACACCTGAGTTCACGGTTCTGTTCCATCTGTCAATGTGTCTGCTGTACCAGTACCAGGCTGTTTTGACTATTGTAGCTGTATGGTAGATTCTGAGGTCAGGTAGTGGGAGGCCTCCTTTTTTGTTCTTCTTCTTCAATAATGCTTTACTTATCCTGGGCCTCTTCCCTTTCCGTATAAAGTTAATGATTAGTTTTTCCATCTTGTTAAAGAATGCTGTTGGTATTTGGATGGGGATTGCATTGGATTTGTAGATTGCTTTGGGTAGAATTGAGAAACCCTGGTGGTATAGTGGTTAAGAACTATGGCTGCTAACCAAAAGGTTGGCAGTTCAAAGCCACCAGGGACTCCTTGGAAACCCTGTGGGGAAGTTCTACTGTGTCCTATAGGGTGGCTATGGGTCAGAATCAACTTGACAGCAATAGGTTTTTGGTTAGAATTGACGTTTTCACAATGTTGAATCTACCTATCCATGAGCATGATGTTTTTCCATTTATGTAGGTCTATTTTGGCTTCTTGCAGTAGTGTTTTGTAGTTTTCTTTGTATAGGTCTTTTATACTCCTGATTAGATTTACTCCTAAGTATTTTATTTTTTCAGGGGCTATTATAAATGGGGAAATCCTGGTGACATAGTGGCTAAGTGCTAACCAAAAGGTCCGCAGTTCAAATCCACCAGGAACTCCTTGGAAACTCTTTGGGGCAGTTCTACTCTGTCCTATAGGGTTGCTATGAATTGGAATCGACTTGACGGCAATGGATGTTTTCTTTGTTATAAAAGGTATTGCTTTCCTAGTTTCCTTTTCATAGTTCTCTTTATTGGTGTATAGAAATCTAACTGATTTTTGTACATTTAACTTGTATCCTGCTCCTCTACTGAATCTTTCTATTACTTCCAGTAGTTTTCTGGTGGAGTCTTTAGGATTTTCTATGTATAGTATCATATCATCCATGAACAGGGATAGTATTACTTCTTCCTTACCAATTTGGATGCTCTTTATTTCTTTTTCTGGCCTAATTGTTCTAGCTAGGACTTCCAGCACAATGTTAAACAGAAGTGGTGAAAAGGGGCATCCTTGTCTTTTTCCTGTTCTCAGGAGAAATGTTTTCATCCTCTGTCCATTGAAAATGATGTTCAGACTAGTATTTCTTGAAAGCAGGATTCAGAAAATTCATCTTTTTTTTTTTTGTTGTTGTTGTTCATTCATTCAGTCTTTCATTCACATTTGTAAACACGCATTTGGGGGCTAATGCAGTTCTTTGCCCATAGAAAGTGCCCTGTCAAGGCTTGCTGACTGTATCTCTCTTTATATGTCCCCATCCCTTCCTCCTTCACTTCCTCCCTACATTGATTCCTGCCAGTTCAACCTTCACATCTATCTGGGCTTTTTTTTTTTTTTTAAATTCACTAGTGTGCCTTGATTTCTATTTGCCTAGACCTCTCTGCCACACACCCATTATGTCTTTCCTCCACAATCAGACTTGGAATTTGGGGTCAGTTTGTCAGGCAGAGTTGAAGGGAAGAAACAGATTATGGTTAGAGTCACAAGGGTCTGAGATCCAAACAAGTTTAAACAAAAAGAGGAAGTTTATTTTAAGGATATAAAGATCTCCCAGAAGTGAAGTGTAATCAGGTGTTGAGGGAATTAGGAGTTGTCAGGACTGACATAGCTGGTCTATTTCTCCCTTCCTTCATCCCTTGCTTCCTATACAATCATCTTGCACATGACCTAAATGGAATACTTGGCCCCCAAACTTGACTTTTATGTTCTGTTTTCCATAGCTAATCAGCTCAGTCCATCAGAGTTCTAATTCCAAAGTATGAGAATAACCTGATTGGCTGAGGTTGGGTCATGTTTTCCATATAGCTAAGGAATATGCAGTCATGTGACATAAGCATGGCCATCCAGAGCCACCCCTTCAGAAGGGATTGTGGGTGTAGGCTGTTTCCGGAGAAAGAGAGTATAGGTGGGCAGATTCCCCTAGACATGCTCACCGTGAAAGGAACAAGTAGGGCACCCCTTAATTGGCACCAACCAAAGGACTGGTCTTATGCTAGAAATTCATGTTTTTTATTCATTCATTAAATGAATATTTATTGAATGCCTACAATTTACTCTCTTCTGTCCTATTTTACCCTCTTTCCCTAGGATCTTAGGAAAAGTTCCTTGGGAACAATCCTGACTTTGTCTGACCAAAGCAAGGCAAGAAAAGGCAAGTTTGCTTTTGGTCCAGAAGTCTGAGGAAGCAGAGTGTCTTGGCTTTTTAGTATTGCTACAACAGAAATACCACAAATGGAAGGTTTTAACTAAGAAAAATTAATTTTCTCACAGTCCAGTAGGCTAGAAGTCTGAATTCAGGGAGCTGGCTCCAGGGAAAGGCTTTCTATCTCTGTTGGCTCTGGAGGAAGGTCCTTGTGATGCATCAGTCTTCCCTTGTTCTGGGAGCATCTCAGCACAGGAACCTCAGGTCCAAAGAATGTACTCTGCTCCTGGCACTGCTTTCGTGGTGGTATGAGGTTCCCCTGTCTGCTCGCTTTCCTTTCCTTTTTATCTTTGAGAGATAAAAGGTGGTGCAGGCCACACCCCAGGGAAATTCCCTTTACATTGGATCAGGGATGTGACCTGGGTAAGGGTGTTACAATCCCAGCCTAATCCTCTTCAACACAAAATTACAATCACAAAATGGAGGGCAACCACAAAATACTGGGAATCATCAGCCAGCGAAATTGATACACACATTTTTGGGGGAACATAATTCAATCCATGACATCCTGATACGGTACGCAAGGCAGTGGCAGTGTCTGACCCAGTAGGAGCCATTAGAAAGAACTGAGGGAGCTGGGATGAAGAAAGAGCTGAAAGCAGAAGAGGAGGCAACTGGGGCAGCCAAGGACAATGACTGATGCCTGCCCTGGATATTTGCCTATAGCCATGTCTCTTACATATCATGTAAGCAGAGGCATATCAAGGACAGGACAGTGGGTCCTGTACAGGCTATAAGGGAATTCTTTGTCTGTGGACAACTTAAACAACAATAAAACTGACTACAAGTGGTCTGCTTTTTATTATCACCATGCTCAGGCAATTCTACACAATATTAGAAATAAAATTCTGCTCCGTGCCAGGTGGGATTCTCTCCTCACTGCTCTTCTTAAGCCCTATGTATGTGATACAGAGGAGACCCTGAAAAAATAGGGAGTCAGAATTGAAGAGTAGAGAAGAGCAAGGGGCTTGTGGGAGAGGAGATGTCAGAGCAGTAGGAGAGAGAGGTCCTCACGCTTTCTCTGTCTCCGTCCAGGGCTCAAGCAAGCAGGCTATGGGATGACCACCGAGGTGAAGGCCGAGCTGGGAGAAGTAAGTTGAGCTGGAGCTGGGTCTCCCACGATAGGGAATGTGCAGGTGGAGGCTCCTGTACAGCCCTCCCAAGAACATGGACATGGGGCCCATGGATCCTTGGGCCTTCCTGACGGTATGAACTGACAGAGAAGCCACAAGTACCAGGAGGCCAGCTGCTTTGCAATGGGAACTTTCATGAGGAAAGACACATCATTTTCCATTTTCTTCCTCCCCACGACAACACCAGACAGGGAGTGCTGGAAAGAGGGAGGAAAAAGTGTGATCTCCTCTCTCACGCTTCTCCCCCACTCCACTCTCCATGCTGCCTGAGCCATGAGGGTCCCCAAATTGAGAGGTACTAAAGCCATCAACTAATAGGCTTTTGTCAAGCTGACTAGCAAATTGAAGTCATCGAGACACAGGGTTGGAAAAACAGAAAGGTTTATTTCAGTTTGCAAACTGGGAGACAGGCAGGGTCTCGTGACCTAAGACTCCCAGCTCCCTGAGCCAGGGCAGATTTGCTCCTTTTATAGGGAGCGACATACTTATATGCCTGAACAGTGAAGAGAGGATCTTCAGTCTTTTGATGCGTGCGCAGTCTGCATAATTTTAGTGAATGGGTTTTTGTGCACGGCTCTAAAAATACTGTGCACAGTCCTGAAAAAAATGGCAACGGCTCACTACTGTCACCCCAGGAAGGTCATGTAGCAGGTAGATTCAGAGTCAGTGCACCTGTACCTTGGCTTCTTGCCAGGAGAAGAAACCTGGGGATTGGACCAATCATGGTGAAGTGCTATAAAAATTGTAACAAAAATGTAGCAAGAGTAGACTTTTTTTAAAAAAAACTGCTATTATGGGATGGTTAATTACCCTTAATGACCCTTTTACGACTGCCTGCTTCAGTACGAGGACTTGGAATCAAATATGCGGTGATGTTTTTAATAATTAAGATAGTCTTAAAAACCAGAATGAGACTGTTGTCGCTAACAAAAGTGATGAAAAGTTATGGAAGGGGACAGAGATATTGTTAAGGGAGGCTGCTGCCAGCAGGGAAGGGAGTTTGGCAAAGTACCATTGGGAACAGTTTTGGGAAAAAGAAAAAGGAAATGAACCTTTTCTTGGTTATTCCTCAATGAGTTGAAGCACCTTGTTAAATAGTTTACATGCTGTTTCACAAACCTGAGTAATAATGGGGAAAGGGTAAAAAAACAAAAAAAGAAAAAATGTTTTGTGCGCCCCTACAGTTGTGATATTATTTAAATTTTTTAAACATGTACCAACACAAAGCTAGGTACAAGTTTCTTATTCTTCTCTCTTCTATGACCATAAAACCAAACATAAGTACACATAAAATACAAATCAAATTAAAAAATCAATTCATTGCTACTACCAATGAATTTTACTGAATTCCCTGGTACAGGGCTTTTGAATGTAGCATGCCCATCTGCCATGTGCCCTGTCTTTGTCTCAGTTTTCCCACCACTTTTCTGCATTTAATCCTTTGTTCAAGGAAAAGCATGAAAGCATTATGATGTACAGTGATTAAAAACAAACAAACAAAGCAGAACTATTTGAAGCCAGCTCTATTAAAAACACAAGTACAAACTAGCAACCACCACAAGCCCTGGCAAGTGGAAGGCTCTCCATAAATATTTGTTGAAAGAATAAACAAATAGTAGTTTAAACAGGAGAATAAACAAAATTAGTCCTTGAAGACAGACACTCTGACCTTCCAAGTCTAGAGTGTGTCCACCAAACCCATAAGCCTTCAGTGATTGGGCAGTGTTGGGAGGAGCACTGGGGAGCTTCTGGCTTTAACTCTTCTAGAATAATCCTGCATCCCATTCTGGATTCAAGTCTACAAAGCCTGATTCCATTCAAGCACGTATTATAGAACCTTCACCACAGCCCAGATAGACACAGAGAAAGCTAAGGTGTGTCTTTGCTCAGAGCCCAGCAAGGGTGGTGGATCCATGACAGCCTGCGTTGGGAGCCACAGGCAGCATCACGTAGGTACGTGTTTATGGTTGACTAACGCGCCTTCCGAGGAGCCCTGGTAGTACAGTTGTTAAGCTCTTGGCTGCTAACCAAGTCGGCTGTTGGAATCCACCAGCCACTCTATGGAAGAACGATGTGGCAGTCTGCTTCTGTAAAAATTAAAAAAACAAACCTGTTGCTGTTGAGTCCGACACATAGTGACCATATAGGACAGTGTAGAACTGTCCCATAGGGTTTCCAAGAGTGTAATCTTTACAGGGAAGGCACCCTGGTGGCGCAATGGTTAAGCTCTCAGCTGCTAACAAAAAGGTCGGCGATTTGAACCCACCAGATGCTTCATGGGAGAAAGACGTGGCAGTCTGCTTCTGTAAAGGTTACAGCCTTGGAAACTTTGTGGGGCAGTTCCACTCTGTCCTTTAGGGACGCTATGAGTCAGAATCAACTCAACGGCAATAAATTTTTTTTTTATGTCGAACAAATCATAATGTGTCATATTTGAATTAGATATAAACAGAGTCCCTATTTATTTGATGTATTTTTTTTTATTGTACTTTAGGTGAAAGTTTATAGCTCAAGTTAACCTCTCATATAAAATTTTGTACATATATTGTCATGTGTGATGTACCTCCCAAGGATAATGAGAGGAGAAGAAAGGAACTTGGCCCTTTCCCATGATGCCTACCAGGAGGGTACATTGTGAGGGGTAGGACAAGAAGAGTGGAAAGAGAGAACAGCCCTCTCCTGAGCATAAAGGGCTGACATTGGACACTGGCTGCAGCCACCTCAGTGCTGCGAAGGAGCTGGGACCAGGGATATCTCCACCTCCATGCTCATCTCATCACCACCAGCAGAGAGATGCTGGTGAGGGAGCTGGAACTAGGACGAAGAGGTAAAACCTGTACCATCTTTTAAACAGTTGTTTTACATTTTTTAACCTTCTAGATTGTAGTGTCCCAGGCAAAGACACTGCGTTTGTCTCACCTTTCATTCTGTAGAGTGTCTAAATCTCTACAGCCTTCAGACAGTCATTCTTTCTGTCTTGAGATGCTAGGATACAAAATGAATCCTGTCGGCCTTTTTTTGTGGAGAAACTGTTGGATTTTTATTTAAAGTGTGTGGGCCAAGGAGAACTGAGGGGAGGTGTAGCTCTCTGACTTCCTTCATCTACCAGCCCCTGTCCCTTTTTGTGCCCCTCCTCTAACCACCCCCTGCTCCAGAGTGCCCCAGAGTGGCTGGGGCAGCCCAGCCTACCCACTGGGGCAGCCTCCCCCAGGACTCAGTACAATTAAAGCAACTTGGCCTGTCAGACCCCTACCCCCAGTACCCAACAGGGGCACCAGGCCTGAGGCATCTTCCCAGGCTGATGAGGAGCCTTCTCTCCCATCAGGCCACATTGGTGCCCTTGGATCCTGGGGAGAAGGAGCCAGTTTGTCACGTCAGACCCAGGCTCAGATCTCTGCTTGGCTCTTCCTTGTTCTGAATCCAGGACACATAATTTTCTCTGTTCTCAACAATAAAACAGAACGTTTGCCTCATAAGGTTGCTGTGAGGATAAGGGGGTGAGGGCGGTAAATCACAGGACACCATGCCTGGCACATGGCAGGGCTCAATAAATCACCTAAGCCAGCCATGGCCCTTCTTTCTGGAACTCAACAGCCTCAGGGTTGCCATTACCCCACAGACGCAAGCAGCCAGATATGAACAGTGAGCTGCAGGTGGTATGCCCCACTGAGCCGTCTCACTCCTTATGTAGTTGACTCAGAGAAGGGTCTGCCTTATGTGTAAGCCCAGGCTCTGACCCTGGTAGTGCCCAGTCTAACAAAGTAGGTAAGGTACCAGCTGTCACACAAGGCCAAGGAGGATCCCCTGGACTTGTGCTACCCTCAAGTGCTCCCCAAACATTCCTCCTTCTTCCTGAGCCCTCCTGCCCTTTATTGACTTTCTTAGCAGATCAGAGAGGTCAAGCCCAAGTCACACAGTCAGTCAGGGGCAGTGCTGGGCTCCCAGGCCAGTCAGTTCTCCAAAGCCCCTACTGAAATTTTTCTACCAGCCTTACCAAAGACAGAGCCCTCAGAGTCGCCCTCCTCGGGAGGGGAGTCCTCAGCTCTGGGACACACACATGCATATGTACACACACGTGCACACATTCCTGGCCCAGCCCCCAGCCTCTTGCACAGCAGCCAAGCCATTGCACTTTAAGCCAAGCTGTTTTCCTGCAAACCTCTGCGTTCTTGTCATGAAAATAGAGTCAGGGACCCCATTCCTTGGCACCCCAGTGAACAGGAGCAGGCCCACCAGGCCCTGAGCCCTGATCCACCCCAGCTGTCTTGACTGGGGCCGTTGGAGCTGAGCAGATAAAGAGATCCAATCAGGCCTGTGGCCAGCAGCTCTACCCTTGTTGGTGGACGGTTCTTATGAAAGTGGTTGCAGAAGGTTGAGGTTTTGAGATGGCCAGGGGTGGCTTGGCGGGAAGGCTCTTGGGTATTGTAGCTGAGAGTTGCTAGGGAGGGAAGCCTCCTTTGTGGTCCATGGTCTGAGCCTCAGCCTAGCAAGGCTGGGCCTGTGACATGTCCTGGTCCAGAGAGAACAATGTCCCCAAAGAAAGGCACCAGGTCCTGATGGATATACAGGCACAAACCCATTCCCTGACCCTGAGGGACATGTCAGGCAAGATCATGGTGAATGTATCCATTCCACAAACATTTAGTAAGTTCCTGACAGGCACTGTGTTAGGTATCGAAGCTCCTGTGGGCAACAAACAGACATGGCACGGCCGCAGCTGGAGGGGGTGGGCAGGGGCCTGAGCTGGAGACCTGGGGGCTTCTCCTTCTATCACTGTGGTTCACTCTGTTTCCATGGCCTGGCACAGACTGATGGCATGCCCACTCCAGCATGATCAGGAGGCTCAGAGAACCGATCTGAACAA
Organism: Elephas maximus indicus; assembly: GCF_024166365.1. NCBI lineage: Eukaryota > Metazoa > Chordata > Mammalia > Proboscidea > Elephantidae > Elephas > Elephas maximus. Next base: position 35,841,675 of record NC_064837.1, on the reverse strand, counting down.
TCCCTTTCAGGTGCCCAGCCCTGAATGGTCTGCAAAGCTCTTGAACTCCTTTCCCCTACCCCTTCAGCTGATGTTCATCGGTGCCCTTGTGGAGAGTCCCAAATGAGCTCAACAAAGGAGGGAACAACACAGCAGAACAGCAAGGTTTTTTCAGCAAACATAGTTGAATGCCTGTTGCATAGCAGGCATTGTGATGGCATTCTACCTTCATTCTCCTAATGACTCTGTAAGGTATGGGTAGTAATGGCCTCTGTTTGACAGTGAGGAGGTGGGTTCCGAGAAGTTGGATAGCCTGTCCAAGTGGATGGTGGTGCCAGGATTGGAATACAAGTGAGCCTTACTCCACACCCCAGTTCCCAGCCCCTCCCCCCGCCCCCTGTACGGCTCTCCGCGAGCTTCCCGGTAGTAAGTGCTGTGGCTGGGCCACCTAGCCTAGCTTGTGGAGTGGGTCAGAGATGGCTGTTCAGAGGGAGCCAAGAGGGGAGGGAGGAGCTTCTTGCAGAATCAGCAGAGGCCTGGACACAGACAGAGAGTGGCTGGACCTAGAGGTAGGGTCCTGTGGGAGGAAGTAGAAGTTAGGAGAAAGGGCAGCCAAAGGTTAGCCCCCAGGGACCAGGACAGCCAGGTGTCAGGCCCCACTTCTACAATCCCACTCCCAACCCAAATAACTAGTTCAACCAGTGTCCTGGGGACCACCCTCCAGAGTCTGGGTATACCGGTTCAGGGTGCCCAGCATTATTCCAGGTCCTCTTGGTGGTTTGCTCCCATCTGCTTGCCTGTCATCATTACCTTGAGTGGCCAATAGGTCAAAACCCCTGAAAGATCAGCCAACATGGCAGGTCTGGGTCTAGAGCCTGGGGTTTGTGCCAATAACCCACAGCTGCCCACAGCTGTAGCAAAACCCTTGCACGACTCTCTGTTGCTGAAGCACTAGAGTCCTCTGAGTGGCAGGGACCCTGGAAGAAGAGCACCCTAGCTTACATACACCCAGCCTGGCTTCCAACCACTGGGGATCTGACTTCCTGAGAGCAGGGGCTGGCCAAAGTACATTTGGGGAGCACGCGCCATAAACCCATTATTGTAGAGTCAATTCTGACTCAAAGCGACCCTATAGGACAGGACAGAATGGCCCTATAAGGTTTCCAAGGCTACTGTAATCTTTACGGAAGCAGACTGCCACAACTTTCTCCTGCAGAGTGGCTGGTAAGTTCAAACTGCTGACCTTTCCGTCAGCAGCTGAATGCTTCACCACTGCACCACCGGAGCTCCTTGGGGAGCACTCTACAATTTGTAGTATCTCTTTGCTTTATAGGGGTCATTTTCTTCCTTTCACAGATTTGGAAACTGAGGTCCTGGGGGTGCTGCGATTTACACAAAGTCACGCAGTGGGTCAGACAAGGACTTCATAATCCTTTCAGCTACTACGCAGCAACTTTTCATCACAGGCCCCCCCATTCCTGGAGAGGGGCCTCTGCTGAAGATAAGGAGATAAGATCAGGAGGGCTCAGGCCTTCAACTGGAGCTTGTAAAAGGGATTGCTGAAGCGCCTGTTTCGAGAACAACTGTCAAGGCCAGTGGCGTTGGTGTGGGAGGAGGGGGCTGTGCAGGGCCTTTGGGTTGAGGTAGGAGGTGAGGGATGCAGAGCAGTAGACAAGGACACTGGGAACAGCCCTGCTGCGAGTCTGGAGAAGCTTTAGGATCTGCATGGAAGAAGGAATGGAGGTTTCCACCTGGAGAAGGGTGAGCACAGGCAGGTTGCCAGGCGTAGGGATTCTTGAGCTGAGTATTGAGAAATGAGCACATGTTCTCCAGGCAGACTGGATGGGGTTGAGAACCGCAAGTGGTGAAACCCACAGGAACTTGTTCACTACAGATTAGTAAGTAAGCACAAGTAAGTCCATGCTTACCTTGCTTACTGGGTCATCTGTCCCTGTCAGGGATTGTAACTTTGAAAAGAGATTTGATTCTGTAGGAAGATGCTGTGGGGTGGGGAGAGAGACAGACGCCAGCCATACCTAGAAGCAGAATCCTTGATATGGTGAAAAAAAAAACCTGAAATTGTTCACTAGAGATGACTGATAAGCAAGGTAAGGACCGTGCTTACCTTGCCTGTTGGATAATCTGCCCCTGGGCTTCAGCCATGCTTCACAGCCCATACTCCATTGGTTTCATCCAGTGGAGAAGATGGCAGGAGGAAAGGCCAGGAGGTGTGAGAAAGCACAGACCCCTGGGGGAAGCCTGACTGGGGTGTGTCCTACACTTATGATGTAGAAACGGAGGCTCACCCAACTCGCACAGCTAGTGACAGAACTGATTCAAACCCAGGGTGGTCTGACCCCACTGCAGCAAGCTGTCTCTCAAGAGTAGGCCAAGCAAGCCCAATAGAAACTCAGAGTGTAGACCCACCACTCAGAGTAAACCTACTCTGACAGGCATTGAAGAAACATCTGGAGAAGCACCAAGTCTAAGGCAGGACCTTGGCTTTCCTGGAGATCTGTGATGGGGGGTCACTCTGCTGGCTGTTTTTCCCATAACATCTCACTGCATCCCTCAAATGGCCCCACTGGATGCCGCCAAGAAGTGACCCCTTCATTTCACTTCCAGGCTCTGCCTCAACCACCGCCCCACCCTCTTCCCCCACTTAGAGCTGGTAGGATTGAACGGTGAGGAAGAGGGACTGAATCACAGATCATACATCATCTGTTCACTCAACACACATTTACTGAGCAGCTACCCAATGCCAGGCCTTCTGTTGGGCATGGGGCTGGGGGTGGAGGATACAACAGTAAGACAGACCCGGGCCATGCTCTGTTGGGGGAAGGGAGGAACTTTTCGAATCATCTGGATCAATGCCCATTTTAGGAATGGGGAAACTGAGTCCCAGAAAGGAGAAGTGAGTTGTTTGAGGCCACACAGCCAGTTAGTGGCAGACCAGACCCCATCCTCTCTGCAGCCACACTACTCAGTCATCTAGTCAATGCTCATTGAGTGGTGCCTGCGTTCCAGGCACTACCCTGGACCCTGGGAGAAATACAACAGTGAGCTCGCCAGCAAAGATCCCTGCCCTGGTGGAGCTTAGGTTCTGTCGGGAGGAGACACAAGAAACACTAAGTATAGCAAATAAGTAAATTCTAAGGATGCTAGAAGGTGGTAGGTACCGGAGAAAGAAAGGAAAAATAGGGCAGGGTAAGGGATGAGGAGTACTGGGGGGACTGGAGGGACTGGGTGCCAAGTGAAATCCGGTGGTTAGGATAAGCTTTGTGGCTCATTGTCATTGTTGTTGTTGGTTGCTGTTGTGTCAATTCCAACTTAGGGCAATCCCATGTGTGCAGAGTAGCACTGCTCCATAGGAAGTAGGTCACCAGGCCTGTCTTCCAAGGCACCTCTAAGTGTGTTTGGACCTCCAATGTTTGTATCACCCAGGGACTCTTCAGAGCTCATTCCATAAAACCCACTGCCATCAAATCAATTCCAATTCATAGTGACCCCATAGGACAGAATAGAACTGCCCCATAGGGTTTCCAAGGCTATAAATCTTTATGGAAGCAGACTGCCACATCTTTCTCCTGTGGATTGGCTAGTGGTTCAAACCTCAACCTTTCGGTTAGCAGCCTAGCATTTCAACCACTGCACCACCAGGGCGCCTTCATGGCTCATTAAAAAAATGGCTCATTACTAGAACCTAAACCAGCATTTGCACCTCAGAGTACAATTTACAAAGCACTTTTATACCCATTCTCATATTTAGTCTCTGAAGAGGGGCAGCACCCCACTTCGTTGATGAAGAAACTGAGGCTGAGGGTCCATCCACAGCCAGAACCCCGAGACTTCTTCCTGTCAATCCCTGTGCTTGCCACAAAGCCTGAGGATAGGGGACAGGGGGAAGAATGCCCCCATCTGGTAAGGGACAGGGTGGGAGGGGGTGTTCACTCTCCTAGCTCCCCTGATAACTGGAGGGAAGTCCCAGGGCTCCACCTCAAGAGGCTGGACTTTTGCCCTCCCCCTTTCAGATGGGGTATAAAAGTCCTTTCCCAGACTGCTTCCACAGGAGAGCAGAAGGGATCAGCTTGGGGGCCTCTGGGAGAGAAGGGAGCTAGGACCCCAGCAGGTGCAGGATGGGGGAATTGGTGGCTTACTCAGCTGTGACTGGGGGTCTCCTTGCAGAGATGAAGTTGCTCCTGGCCCTGACAGGGGTCTTGGCCGCACTCACCCTCCCCCAGCCCTGTGAGGGCGCTACCCTGGGTAATAGCACCTTGAAAAGCCAAGGAGGAGGGTGGGTGTGAGAGGGGAAGGGTAGAGGGGGAAGTGCTTGGGTCTGGGCGTCCTGTGGCTCCCCTGAACCTTGAGTTCCCATGCCCCTGAACAGCCTCCCCCAGGGCAGTGGAGACTTCAGTCATACAGGACTGCATCACAGAGGCCAAGCTGATGGTGGATACAGCCTACAATCGCACACAGAGGAGGTAGGCCTGAGCCTGGGGGCTGCATGGTGCCTGGGGGCTGCATGGTGCCTGGGAGGATCTTTCAAGGGGTGGGCTCCAGCCAAGGCCATCTCACCATGGCCCTGCCCCAGTCACCATGGGGCCGCCACTGCAGAGAGCCTCCCCTTGGTCCATCCTGTGTGTCTACACTGTCCTGCGGCCCACCCCTGGGCTGGGGCTTCACTGGGTGGGTCCGCACTCTTCTCCAGCCCTCACCCTCCCTCTTCTGGGCAGCATCAAGCAGCGACTTCGAAGTGGCTTGGCCAGCCCCATGGACCTCCTGTCCTACTTCAAGCAGCCGGCAGCAGCCACCAGGACAGCCGTCCGAGCCGCTGACTACATGCATGTGGCCTTGGGGCTGCTGGAAGAGAAGTTCCAATCCCAGGGGTCCAGGCCCTTCAATGTTACTGGTACTGTGCTCCCTGCCAAGCCCCGGGGTCCGCCCCTGGCCTAGGAGTGGAAGGAAGCCAGGGGTGGGAGGCAGGGTGCAGAGTTCTGGAGTGCTGGAACGAAAGAGGGTGAAGGGATGGAGGTTTGGGACAGGACAGCTCAGGAATGAGCCAGAGCTCCAAGGACTCTAAGCCTAGGACCCTGCCCATCTGTCCCACCCCCAGATATACTCACAGAATCCCAGCTTCAGCTGCTGTCCCAGGCCAGTGGCTGTGCTCTCCGGGACAATCCTGAGAAGTGCAGTGACAAGTACCGAACCATCACTGGGAGATGCAACAACAAGTGGGTGATGCCAGGAGCTGCACCTGACCTGAGATGCCTCCCTCCCTCACCTTGCCCCCCACTCTGAGCTGGCCCCAGACCCTGAGCCCTCTAACCTCGGCCCACTCTCTGCTGCAGGAGGATACCCTTGCTGGGGGCCTCCAACCAGGCCCTGGCCCGCTGGCTGCCAGCCCAGTATGAGGACGGGCTGTCACTCCCCTTTGGCTGGACCCCCAGCAAGAGGCGCAACGGTTTCCTTCTTCCTCTTGTGAGTCAGGGTTGAGGGCCTGGAGGATGCTTGATCTCTTCTAAATCCAGTCCAGAGTCAGCTAGAACCAAAAAACCAAACCAAACCCGATGCCTTGGAGTCGATTCTGACTCATAGTGACCCTATAGGACAGACTAGAACTGCCCCATAGGGTTCCCAAGGAGCAGCTGGTGGATTCAAACTGCTGATCTTCTTGTTAGCAGTTGAATGAATGCTTAACCACTGAGCCACCAGGGCCCCAGAGTCAGCTAGGCAGGGCTCAAATGTAGGCTCTATCACTGACCAGCTGGGCAACTCTGGACAAGTAATAGAACTTTCTGAGCCTCAGTTTCCTCATCTGTAAAACGGCAGCAAAACAGTACCTACCTCATAGAGCTGGTGTGAATATTAAATAAAGCACTTGGTATAAACAGCCATAAGGAACCCTGGTGGAGCAGTGGTTAAAGAAATTGACTGATAACCAAAAAAGTTTGGAGGCTCAAAACTACCAGTGGCTCCACAGGAGAAAGATGTGGCAGCCTGCTTCCGTAGAGATTTACAGCCTTGGAAACCCTACGGGTCAATATGAGTCGGAATTGACTCGACAGCAGTGGGAGTAACCAGCCATATAGAAGATGATTTGTTCGTGTTTGCCATTACAATATGGCTATTATTTTTCTGAGAGAATTAGTGTCAAAGTATATTGCTAAATATAAAGAGCTATATGCCTTATCTAGCTAGATCTATTGATCTATTTAACATCTATCAGGTCATCAAGCTTCTGTTGATACGTCAGTGTAATAGTCCATCATGTACCCACCTATCAATGTCTATTTATTAATTTTCCTTTCATTAATCGTTCCATCCATCTCTCTATCCAATTTTCTGTATATCTATCATCCATCACCTATCAATCATTCCGTGTATCTATCAATTCATTCTATCATAAAAACCAAAAAACCAAACCCGCTGCTGTCAAGTCGATTCCGACCCATAGCGACCCTATAGAACAGAGTAGAACTGCCCCATAGAGTTTCCAAGGAGCGCCTGGAGGATTCAAACTGCCGACCTCTTGGTTAGCAGCCGGAGCACTTAACCACTATGCCACCGGTGTTTCCTTATTCTATCATAGAGTTAACTTTTTGTCCATAAATGGATCTATCGATTTGATCTATTTATCTCTCTGAAATAGCTGGTGGGTCTGGGCCAGCCTGGTCCCTCACTTTCTCTTTATTCCCAGAATCCTCAGAACCCGGGCCACAGACCATCCTTCTAAGAATGACAGCCAGAACAGGAGATGGCTACATCTCCAGGCGCAAGAGGGAAGGGAAGGGTAGGAGAAGAGCAATTACATGTTCTCTCCAGCAGGGGGAGTTGCTTCTCTCATGTCCTGGAGTGTCCTTGGTGCAGTCAGGGAGCCCATGCCCCATGCTGACCTCATCTCCCCACCAGGTCCGGGCTGTCTCCAACCAGATTGTGCGCTTCCCCAGCGAGAGGCTGACCTCCGACCGGGGCCGGGCCCTCATGTTCATGCAGTGGGGCCAGTTCATCGACCATGACCTGGACTTTTCCCCAGAGTCCCCAGCCAGAGTGGCCTTCTCTGGGGGTGTCGACTGTGAGAGGACCTGTGCCCAGCTGCCCCCCTGCTTTCCCATCAAGGTACCCCAGCCAACCTCCCAGGCCCCTGTTGTGGCCTCCACCCCAGCTAGAGAGCTGGGGATGGGGATCCCAAAGATGGAAGCACCATCTTTCAGGAGCTATCTGTAAGGCTGGGTGTAAGACAAAGATACAAGGAACATAGCTCTCTGTAACTGAAGACTTTTGGTGCCAAGAGACCCAGCACAGACTCTGCATGTCCAGGGTTGAGTGTCTGGGTAGATCAAACTACCAGGAGGTTCACTGCAGGCTTTATGGAGGGGGACGCAAGTCAGACAGGCCTTAACCCATGGGTCTGATTCCAGCAGGGGAAGTCTCTCGGCTCCTACTTTTGGGGTCTTTAGGGTCTTTTAGCACTTGTCCTTCTCTCTTTCCTGGGGTGGTCCAAAGCCCTACAGTTCTCGCCAGCTCCTGGGATTGGGTTGTGAGAAGGCCCCTATTCTTGGGCCTGGGGTGCAAGGGTGGTATGAGCACTAGGGAAGAAAAGACGGAATGCGAGGAGTTGAGTCTGTGCTGGGGATGTAGGACACACGCACACACACATGCACTCATGCACACACACACGTGCACTCACGCACACACACGTGCACACACTCATACACACTCATACTTAAGAGGTAAGGCAACATTCAGGAGGGATGGTACATGAGGCCCTCCCTACTGAAACCTTAAGCACTCCTCAAACTCTGCTCAGGGGCACCTTGTCTGAGCAGCCTTCCCAGATCTTCCTATTACACTTTTATTTAGCTTTTGGTGTTTATATCAAGCATAGCAAATGCCATCTCAATTTCGAGTCACATAACTCTATGTATGTGTCTGTTTTCACTCATCTGCCAGCTTCCTGCAACCTTGACTGGGTTCTGTTGACCTTCATAGTGTCCAAGCACCCAGCACAGAAAGGTATTTAGGAAATGTCAGTCGAATTGAATCAAATTAAAGGAGCACACACCCAAATATTAGGAGAACTAGGTTCTAGTCCCACTTCTCCCACTAACTAGTTGTCACTTCCCCTCTCTGAGCCTCAGTTTCCCTATCTGTAAAATGAGGATCTAAAATTATGCATCTCTAGCCTTCCATATTACAAAGCACTGAGGACACTCAAGGCAAGTCAAGGAAGGCATCCTGGAGGAGGGGAGTTTTGAGCAAAGTTTTAAGGCAGGTAGGGAATGACCAGAAGGAGTCAGCCTACTGTTCAGGCTTCTTTTCACTGCAGATCCCGCCCAATGACCCCCGCATCAAGAACCAGCGTGACTGCATCCCCTTCTTCCGCTCGGCACCCTCGTGCCCCCAAAACAAGAATAAAGTCCGTGACCAGCTCAACGCACTCACCTCCTTTGTGGACGCCAGTATGGTGTACGGCAGTGAGGTCTCCCTTGCCCTGCGGCTCCGAAACCGGACCAACTACCTGGGGCTGCTGGCTGTCAACCAACGCTTCCAGGATAATGGCCGGGCCCTACTGCCCTTTGACAACTTGAGGGATGATCCCTGTCTCCTCACCAACCGCTCCGCACGTATCCCCTGCTTCCTAGCAGGTCAGACTTGGATTAAGGGAGTGCCTCCCCAGGAAATGCCAGTCCCTGAGTTCTGGGTTGGCAAACCACGGTGGTACTTGGTTTCAGACCTCAGTGTTAGGCAGAGCATAGGCAGAGACCTGTGCCTAGTCATCACAGAGTCAGTAAACTGGAAGAAGGTCCTTTACAAATTGCCTGTGTAGGGCCAGCTCTACTTGTTTTAATCTCTCTCCAGTGGCAAGGGACTCACTACCTGTATGTTATTGTTAGTTGCTGCTGAGTTGATTCTGACTCATGTCGACCCCACGTGTGCAGAGTAGGCTGCCCCACAGGGTTTTCAAGGCTGTGACCTTTCAAAAGCAGATTGTCAGGCCTGTCTTCCAGGAGTCTCTGAGTGGGTTTGAGCTGCCAACCTTTCAGCTAGTAGTCAAATACTTAACCATAGCACCACTAGGGCTTGTTAGCAGAAATCAATTTCTCTGGGAAGGGTTGTAGTGACTGTGAATTTGGGGTTTTCAAGGTGACTCCCGATCCAGTGAAACCCCCAAACTGGCAGCCATGCACACCCTCTTTTTGCGAGAGCACAACCGACTGGCCACTGAGCTAAGACGCCTGAACCCCCAGTGGAGCGGAGACAAGCTGTACCATGAGGCTCGGAAGATCGTGGGGGCCATGGTCCAGGTAGGGAGCCCTGTGTCCCAGCTTCCCCCAGAAGACAATCTGGGCCAAGGAGCAGTCTCAGGGAGTGACTCCAACCTTCCTTAATACATCCTTGAGGGTTGAGTGATTGGGGCATACCTGAGATCTGACCTCTACCCCCGATTTTGCTCGTAGCTCAGAACTGGACACACAGTGGCGTGACCCTGTCCACCGCAGCCTCTCTGGGTTTCCGTATCTCCATTAGCCAATGAGAAATTAACATTGCCACATTTGCCGTAATGACAATAAAGAATTAATACGTCTGAACAGCCCTTTGAAAAGCAAAAATCCGTCCAAACAAGGGAGCGGGGTGGGCAGCCACTAAGATCATGTCCCTCCTGTGTCTTACCTTTCAGATCATCACCTACCGAGACTTCCTGCCCTTGGTTCTGGGCAAGGCCCGGGCCAGGAGAACACTGGGGCCCTACCGGGGGTATTGCTCCAACGTGGACCCACGTGTAGCCAATGTCTTCACCTTGGCCTTCCGCTTTGGCCACACCATGCTCCGGCCCTTCCTGTTCCGCTTGGACAGCCAGTACCGGGCCTCGGCACCCAACTCCCGTGTCCCACTTAGCTCTGCCTTTTTTGCCAGCTGGCGAGTCGTGTATGAAGGTGATCAGGTTTTCCAGAGACAGATGGGGGTGGGATGGGAGTGGGAATGAGATCATACCCTCCCCCAGGTGAGCCAGGCTTTCTGCCGGAAGGCCAGGCTGCTGCTAGTCATCTCCCTGGACCAATGAAAATGAGGCAGGTGCCACTAGGACCCTCAGTCATGGGTCTCCCACCCCTTAGGGATAAGAGAACTTTTAAAAAGGGGGCCAAGGGCAGACTGATGTCAGGCTGGCAGGTTGTAGACATGGAGGGATCCTTCCTTCACCTCTTTCTTTAAGAAGTGGGGGGTGATGTCTTTCCCTTCCAGCTCCAGCTCCCTTCTTGTCCACCCAGGCCTGTTTTCTGACATAGAATATAAGCAACTGGCTTGTCCAGCTTGAAGGAGCTCAGCGTGGCATCATGGGATGACCCAATGGGCTTCCCAGAGGGTCGTCTAATCTGTGCTGCTTACACTCCCGCCACCAGGTGGCATCGATCCCCTCCTCCGAGGCCTTATGGCCACCCCTGCCAAACTGAACCGGCAAGATTCCATGATGGTGGATGAGCTCCGGGACCGGCTGTTTCAGCAAGTAAGAAGGATTGGGCTGGATCTGGCAGCTCTCAACATGCAGCGCAGCCGGGACCATGGCCTCCCAGGTGAGGGAGCCGCTGGCCCCTACTTCCAGGCTTAGCTCGGACTGGGGCTGCTCTGTAGGTGTCCCCTTTCTGACCTGGACTGTGCAGGATGTGCAGAGGTTCAGGGGCATGCAAGGCCGAGGTTGATGCAGTAGAGCCTCCCAGGGAACACCTGTTCACTGTCCTGCCAATCTTCCCCATCCACTGTAGGGTACCCAGGTTTAGTTCATCACAGGACCAGGATGTGGGCACTGGAGCTGTTACAGGGCAAGGCTTCCCAGCTCGGGACTAAGCCCTGCCTAGGTTCTTACCTTCTTCTGACCAAGAATGACCAGGAGAGGTTCAGAGGTTCCACACGAACAAAGGTTTATTAGTGACAGAAAGAAAGAAAAAAGGCTGGTGAGGGAGAGTCGGAGAGGGGTTTCCACCTATGCTAGCCTCCAGTCTCTCGTGAACAAAGGATTTCCTAGGGTTTATAAAAGGTTTTCTTCATTCATTAGATGGGTGGAGATTTCCAGGAGAAGGGGAGGGGTTATGAAAATCAAATGAACACACAGTTAGAATTCAAAATGGATTTCCTCGCAGAGGTTGTCCGAACTAAGATGGAGTCTGTTGCAAGGGCTGCTGGGATGTCCAACAGGACTTATTCTGGGATGTTGCACATGGGTGATGACTCTGGATCCTGGTTCGAGTCCGGCAAGGGATTCCTGCTCATGATTATCTTATGTGGAAGGTCATTCATAGGTTACCTTGATTTTCACTGTACATGCTCTACACCTGGTGGAGGACTTGCAAAACAACTCAGGAGGGTTATCAGTAATTTATAGCTGGTCAAGCATGTAGGGATAGGAAATATGGCCCCTTATCTTGTCTAAGCACCTAGTTTGTTAATCCAAGGAGTCCTCGGGTGCCAGCAGTAAGTTATATGGTGGTTGGCACTCAGGTTTAAATTCCAAGAATACTGAGTCAGAGGCCATTTAATTTTAGCCAGCCCCATCTCTTGCCTGTCTCAGAGCTACAAAAGGCAATCCAGCACTTCCCAAGTATGAGAGAAAAACAGGAAAGAACTGCCCCATTCCTCACCATGCAGCAAGTTCCAAGGGGAAAAAAAAAAAAAGGAGGCAGGCTAAAATTCCAGGGCTACAGAAACTGGCTACTTGCTCTAAGGGAAGAAAAGCAAAACCTTAGAGGCAGGGAACAGGTAGAGTAAAATTAAGGTGCAATTGGCTGTTGGATAAGGACACAATATATCCAGGAAAAAGAAAAAATTACACTTTCTAAGCATCTACTATGCACCAGGCACTTTACTAGATACTTTTATGAATATTAACTCATCTGTAGGGTTACTTGGAAACCCTAGTGGCATAGTGGTTAAGAGCTATGGCTGCTAACCAAAAGGTCGGCAGTTTGAATCCACCAGGTGCTCCTTGGAAACCCTACACGGCAGTTCTACTCTGTCCTATAGGGTTGCTATGAATCAGAATCAACTCGATGGCAACAGGTTTTTTTTTTTTTAATAGGGTCACTATGAGTCAGAATTAACTCAATGGCAACAAGTTTGGTTTTTGGCAGTCCACCCAATGACTTTGAGAAGCAGCTATTATAGTCCTTTTTATAAATAAGGAAGCTCAGAGACATTTAGTAATTTGCCAAAGGTCATATAACTAGGAAGCAGCAAAATTTAAATTCAGATTTTCTCCTTTATTTACCCTGTTCAATCCATTGCAGAGGAAGGCCTTGGTCACTGCCTTGCTCCTCTCTCCCTTTCCCCACCTCCAACTTCCCTCTCTAGATAGAACCTGAAGCCCCACTGCCTTCAGTTGACCTTTGAATATGTACAAAGGAATGAGGGGGATTCGTGCATTTAAAAGGCGATGGGCAGACACACAGCAGGCACTCAGTACACCTGAGGTCTCTTCCTTTCCTACACTTGGATGCTCCTGACCACTGAGCTGTGGATGCTCCCTGGTGGCCAGTTGAGATTGCTGGCCTCCCAAGTTGCCAGTGAGTTTTCTGTTCCCCCCAACATCTGCTCCTTCAAAGCTGTCCCAGAAATTAGTCCTGATACGAGCTCTCTGTCTTCTCCAATCCCTTCCCAAGTCCAGAACTAAATTTGGAACTGGAATATCTGGTTTGAACTTCACTTCATGGAGTGACCTTGGAAAAGTCTCAGTTGCTCAACCTCAGCAAATATCCACAGGTGAAATGGGGATAACACAGTACCTCACAAAGGTGTTGTGAGGATCCTGAGAGGTACCTGTGCAACAGTGCTTAGTGATGGTACAACATTATATGGTTTTCCCATTTAGCTGGGGGATGGTGTGAGTTGTAGTTTAATGAATGATGTTGGGCTAGTGTTTCTTCAGGTTATGGCAAAGCTATCTCCTACCTTGATGGTCCTTGCCACATTATTTGTAGGATCCTGATATTTGAGAAGTCAGTATGACTGGTCTTTGGAAGTTCCAAGTAGATGAAATTAAAAACAAAACAAACAAAACAGCTTTATTGGGATATTCTGAAGTCTGGGTTGGGTTTTACCTGTCTGAAGTATACAATTCAATGGTTTTAGTACATTTGCAGAGTTGTACAACAATCACCATAATCTAATATCAGAACATTTTCATCACCCCCTAAAGAAACCTCATAACAACAGTCATTCCCCATCCCCACCCCACTCCAGGCAAACGCTTTATCTATTTTCTGTCTCTATGCATTTGCCTCTTCTGCACCTTGCATATAAATGGAATCATTCAGTATGTGGTCCTTTTCTGAGTAGATGAACCTTATTCCACGCTCGTTTGTTGGTTTGTTCACGTGTTTATTCATCTGTTCATTCATTCATTCTACAACCCTTGAAGGAGGGTTCTTTTATGCTCTCGGTACTGTCTTATTTGTGCCTAATCCATGCATATGAGCCCAATGATAATGTCATTAAATGTCAGATTTGTGGTTATGAGTTTTGGGTCACAACAGCTTTCTACACTAGGACGCACCCCTCAGTTTGATGGACACAAAGCGTAGGTGTACATTTAAAATTAGGACAATGGTTTGTTCTTTGGAAGGTTCAGGGCCTCTTCTGGCACCAGAGATCGTCTTGTTCCTGCCTAATACTGACTGACCACTGAGCCTTCTCTCAGAAGAACTTGGAGAGGAGCAGAAGCTAAGGGAGCTTCAGCAGGGATGAAACCAAAACTGCTTCTCCCACCCTCCCCTTTCAGGGTACAATGCTTGGAGGCGCTTCTGTGGACTCTCCCAGCCTCGGAATTTGGCACAACTTAGCCAGGTGCTAAAAAACCAGAATTTGGCCAGGAAGTTCCTGAATCTGTATGGGACACCGGACAACATCGACATCTGGATTGGAGCCATTGCAGAGCCTCTTTTGCCAGGGGCCCGAGTGGGGCCTCTTCTGGCCTGTCTTTTTGAGAACCAGTTTAGAAGAGCCCGAGATGGAGACAGGTAAGCAGGCAGCATTAGCCTAAAAGAGATTAGTACCAGAGAGGTGTGACAGAAAGCACTAGGAAAGTAAACAATGGGGAAAACTGCTCTTTTTAGCTTCATTTCTTCCAAGTTCATAGGATCTGAGACCAAGAGGCTCCCTGAAGTTTGGTCAGAGAAGTGATACCACTAACCCAGGCAACCCTGATACTGAACCGTAGTCGCCTTTAACCCAGTAGATAGAATTGTCAGCCTGGCTATTCCAGGCTAGCAGATTCCAGAAAGCAGGGATCGAAAAGGCTAAATCTGGGTTCCCTTCAATAAGCTTGTGGCTTAAGACCTAACTCCTTATTTTTGGTACTAACCTAGGCTGGTGAGGATGGAGCAGGACCAGGCAGTGTTTCGTTCTGTTGTACATTAGGGTCGCTATGAGTTGGAACTGACTCTACAGCACCTAACAACAACCGCCTAGGTTGAAGTCCAGACCTGGCTGCTCTGTGTGCATTTAATACTCATCAATTTACTTAATTACTGAACCTGTTTCTTCGTTTATAAAATGGGAATGTAACACCTATTTTGCAGGAACTTTGTGACAACTGAATGAAATAATGTAAAGTACCTGGCACACAACAGGTGTGCATTTTAAGTTAATTCCTCCCCAAACTTCACCCACATCTCTTGAATGTCTTGAATGGTAGGTTTTGGTGGCAGAAGCAGGGTGTCTTCACCAAGAGACAGCGCTCCGCTCTGGAACAGGTTTCCTTGTCTCGAATTGTGTGTGACAATACCGGTATCACTACTGTTTCAAGGAACATCTTCAGGGCCAACACCTATCCCCGGGACTTTGTGAGTTGCAGCCGCATCCCCAGGTTGAACCTGTCAGCCTGGCGAGGCACGTAAAGCCTCTGCAGGTAAGAAGAGGCCCTCCTCCAACGGCCCTGGGCCCTTGCATCCTTCCCCTTTCCGGGGTGAGACAGCTGAGTCCTCTTAGGGCTCTAAGTAGAGACAACAGGACTTGTCATTAGGGACAGTGGCTTCCCAGGGTGCCAGCTTCTGGGATGATAGTTAATCCCAGGGCCTAGGACTTTGGGGAACAATTGGGAAGTGTCCAACTCGTCTCAGCATGGTCACCTCCACACTAAAGCAGCTCCATTTCCCAACTCCCAGTAGGTTCCTCACTTACCCAGTTCTGCTTTCTCCCAACAGGAGTCTATCCCAAGCCTCCAACCTCTGCAGACAAAAGAGTCTGGGAAAGACCACAAGGCTTCCTTCTCCCCCTGGAGCAACCACATCCTGCTGATGCTTTTGCTGGCTACAGAGTCAAGCTCATTGGCTGGGAGCCACAGCTGAAGTCCTATCAGTAATGGATCTACACGCCTTGGGAGCCTCTTAGGTGTTGGGTTATAAATCCATTCCAGGTGCAACGACTTGTGAGCCAAGCAAGGAGGCCTTGATACCCAGGCAAGACGAGTCAGCTGGAGGGCTTGCAGCCACTTTCTTCTGTTCCCCAGCCACGCCCCAGTGACTGTGAGACCACATCGGCCCAGCCCATAGCCACCCCACAATCCTCTTGAGCCTGCAGGCTGAGCAGTTTCTCTGCTTCTACCAATAAAGCGCTCCTGAGAGCAGGGGCTTCCCTCCTTCTGTTTGGCTGGGGAGGGTGTGGCCTGCCCTACGCTTTGCTCCAGATGTTTAAGAGGAGTGCTGCTAAGACAACCTGGCACTAATCTCTAAGCTTCTCCTTGGGGCAAAATCAAGAGAGCAGAAAGAAATACTCTGGAGTAGGACAAGGCAGAGAAAGGAAATGGAAGAGGCACTGGGGTCACGATATTCAGGAAATACCTCGGCCATGCCAGCAACCCAAGCTGGGAAACAGTCAACTGAACATCAGTCAGTATAAAAACATTTTTTATGTTAAAAAAATACAATGAAAAATACCATCTAGCTAGCAGAAAGAACTGGGGACTGCCTCCAGCCCTCAGTTATTCCAGAAATAAGTTGTATCTCAAACCTGACAAGCCCCAAGCAGTAAACAAGGCTACCTGAAAAGAGGAGGCTAAGACTCACAGGCCTCTCTCACCTTCCTCTTCTTTCATGGGCCTCCATTTTTAAAGAAGATTGTGGAGCCAGAAAGATCTGCAGCCCTCTCTGCAACTGAGACTGTGAGACAGGCCAGAAAAGAGTCTGTGTTGGGGACGTAAGTAGCTATGGGGTCACCCCAAACTACTTTCAGCCACATAGCCTGCCTTGTTGTGATGGTCATTTACATAGCTGAATATGAAGAGATGGGGGCCACAGGTCTCTGGCTTATTCCCACATGGCAGTGAGAAAAGCCTGCTGAGGGCTAGGCAGGGCAGCTGGCCTGGGGAATTCCCAGCTCTTCTGGTTGTCAGCAGGTAAATGTGGTCTCTAGTAAGAAAGACAAAGAGGCTGGAAAGCACTGGCCTCAGAAATCACTAGGCTTTTCCCCTTCACCTGAGGGCCAGAGCTGCAGCGAGCTAGGAGACCATGGTTCCAGAGGGGCTCACTAGGTCCTGGGGAAGGCTTTCACGGGCCTCCTGCATGCGGCGCCGGGCTCGACGGAAGGCTTCTGCAAGGGAGGCAGAAACAGTTGTCAGCGGCCATGGTAGTGGCAGGAGCATGGCCCTGGTGGCCAGCTGGGAGAAGGGGAACCTACCTAGCACATTGTGAATGGAACTCTGCTGGCTGAATCCTTCCAGATGGTCCAGCACGCTCCGCATCCTTTTCTGGAGGGAGCTTGACTCCATGAAGGCCCTGCAGGGGAGCCCACCACATAGTCATGGCTGCTGCTAGCCCTCAGGGACAAGTAGCAGCCAGGCAGCGGGCCAGAGCCACTCACCTGGACTGCTGCAGACAGTGTAAGCGGAAGGTGACACTACCGGTGGTCTTTGTGCGGAATCCGAAGCGGCTCAGACGCTCCCCCTGTGGGAATAGTTGAGACAGCATCAGAGGTGCAGGGAGGGTAACGAGTGCCTGGGCCAATCTCTAAGTTGCAACCCCCCCACAATTCGAGCGCCCAGAAGCCATCTCTAAGTTGCCCTCTGCCCGCCCCCAAACCAATCTCAAGATGAATAGACCTTGACAGCTACAACAAGTCGGCAGAAACACCTTATCCCCTCTCGTCTGGCTGCCTTAGTCAGGTCCCTTTCATATTTGTGGTACTTTGGAATGTCAGTCCGTGCCTCATCTAGTGCCCTCTTGGACTTGTGTCCAGGGGCAAGTACCACCCCTGCCTATGCCTCTGGACAGCATCAGGTTCCCGCAGTCTCTAGGCCCCAGGCACCATACTGGACTCGCTCCATTCTTATTCCCATTCCTGGGGAGAACAGTTCAGTAGGGGAAACCTCATTCCATCACCCAGGCCCAATCCCCTCAAGGCTAAAATCTGGCTCCTAACTCTAAAGCAGGGAACATTCCAACCTCATTTGAGAATCAGTTGTCTTACAAGCTTCCTGCCAATCCTCCCCACCTCTGATTACCAAGGCTGTCAGTGATGGGGTGGAAGAAACAGCCAGTTATTTTGACAAAGACTACGGGAAATCTCTAATATTTTCCAGATATCTCCTAAGGTAGTGTAGATATTTGTACCTGGTTTAAAATATGGCCAGGACTTCTAGCTTAAGCCACAGGAAGGAAAAGGCTAAGTAACACTGAAGCAATGAGCAACCAAGGGGTCTTAGCCCAGATTCCACCTGCTACAGAAAAGGAGACGTAAGTTCCCAGGAAGGAGTATCCCCAGAGGCAAAAGTCACCTTAAAGGTTCCTGGTATCCGCACATAGGAGAGGTCCTCCAGTTCCAGAGAACCACCGATAAAAAACCTCCTCAACTCAGCCCTCGTGCCCAGCTCCATGGGCCTCCACGTGGAGACTGTCAGGATGTGTGAGCCTGTATAAGGGAAGAGGAAAAATGGGGCCAGATCCAAAAAGGGTATCTAGTCCCTTCCTGACTCCCCAGCAATGACACAGCATGCCAAAAACCCAAACCCGTTGCCATCAAGTCGATTCCAAGTCATAGTGACCCTGGAGGACAGAGCAGAACTGCCACATAGGGTTTCCAAGGCTGTAATCCTTATGGAAGCAGACTGCCACAGCTTTCTCCTGCAGAGCAGTTGATGGGTTGGGACTGCCAATCCTTCAGTTAGCAGCTAAGTGCTTAACCACTGTGCTACCAGGGCTCCTTACACCTGGTCAGGTGATGACCTGGTTTCTGGTGAAGGTTATCATGGTGGTTAAGGACACTCATTCTGAAATCAACCAGACATAAATTCGTATCTCAGCTCTGCCAGTTATTACCTGTGTATCAAAGATGAGTTTCTTAATCTTTCTGAACCTCATTTTCCTCATCTAGTAAAATGGAAATACCAGCACCACCTACACCTCACAGAGTGGCTGGGAGAATTAAATGCGATGCACTTAGCATAATGCCTGGCTCACAATAAAACAGTTGCTATTATTTCAAAACGAATGCTGATTCATTCACTATACATATGCAGAGAGCCTATTTTGCCACATGGCTTCACCCTCAAGGCAATAAGACAAACCAGAGGAACATGGTACAGACTGTACGGACTCTCAGGCTTTCAACTTCAGGAATAGCTCTAGTTAGTTCTAAATTTCACTTAGTTGTCTCTACTAGTGGAGGGAGAAAGAAATTCTTCAAAAGAACATGGAATCTTTCAAGTTAGTTGCTTGTAGTTCTTAATTATCCTTAATTCTCAGCTGAAGCAGTCAAACCTTTTAGAAGTGTTAGTCTTGTTCCCAGGGGCTAGGGCATATGGCCACAGGAAGGGCAGAGCCAAGGGGTTACCTGGGGTGGCAGGCAGCACCACGGCCCCGTAGCCTTCCACGCGATACCTCTGCCAGAAGTCCAGTGAGAGGACCTTGCAGTAGAGCACAGGCCACTCCGGGACAGCATCTGGGAGCAAGGGAGAGCACCAGCCAGGTCACAGGAGAGGCCACCAAGAGGGGCACTGGCTGAGGAGAATCAAGGCCTAGGATCAACTGCTGACCTACTCACCAGCAGACTCATCCTCATGGAGGAAGGAGGCCTCAAATGTGAATGGGTAGGAGAAATAAGCCACCTTGTCCTAAAAAAAGAGGAGTATTATTTTATACTTGGTATCATGTGGGGGCAAGGCTTCACTTGGAATATGTTCTTGCTGTGCTCGGTTACAAGATCACCTTCACAAGGGAAAAAGGAAAATTCACCCCAGGTAGGAAGGAAGAGGGTAAGAAGGGGAAGGAACACCTAGAACCTGCTGCCATTCTCAAAAAGGCAGAGAGAGGACCCTGGACCAGGCAGCCCTACAGAGCCCACACAGAAGGGTGGACCCAACTCAGGAATCCTCCCTAGAGTACGTGGCTGTTGGCCTGATAAAGCTTCAAATGCCACCTAGGAGTTGATTCCCGTTCCCTCCAGATACGCCCTCTCACCCTCCATACCAGTCCCAGGGATTTGGTGGCACAGGTCTGTGTTATTCCTGAAAGCTGCTGGAATGCTGAGCTTGACCAGTCTGAAACGCAAAGAGCATGTATAGTAAGTCACCTGGGAGGTGGGCAAGTAGTTGAGAAAAAGGCAAAAATTCCTTCCTTCCTTCATTCATTCATCCAACATTTACTGAGTTTCTCCTATGTGCTATAACCAGGCAGTGGGGATTCCTTGGTGATCAGACAGAAAAGGCCCCTGTCTCTGATGGAGCTAACATTCTGGTGGGGGAAGACAGACAACAGGTAAACCAACGGGAAACTATCAGTTAGTGACAAATACTACACTAAAAGTAAAATGTGGTGAAGGGATTGGGTGACTTGGGATGCTAATTTAGACTGGGTGGTCAGAGGAAGCCTCTCTGAGACGTAACATTTAAACTGAGAACTAAAAATCAAGAAGAAAGATATTTGCAAAGATAGGGCAGAAAAGGGTTTCCAGCAAAGGAAATGATCCTGCAAAGGCCCTTGCAAAGGCCCTTATATGGGAATGAACCTGGCCTGTTCACGTTTAGAAAAAAAGTATGGCTGGATTATTGTAAAGAGAGACAGGTAGGGGCCTGCTCATTTAGCGTAAGGAGTCTGGATTTCACTCTGAGGAGGAGGGGAAGCTGTTTGGAGGGTTTCAGCCCAAGAGCACAACTGGTTTACATTTTTAAGAGCTCCATTTGGCTATGTGGTATGTAGCAAATGGGCTATAAAGGGGAGCAAAAGAGGAAGTAAGAGGATAGTCAGAAACTTAACGCACTGGCAAGAGATGATGGTGGCCTAGTCCTGCGTGTGAGAGGGGATAGACAGATTTGGGACAGCTTTTGAAGACTGAGCTAACAGGACTGCTGATGGACTGACTGGCTGTAGGGACCTAGAGAAAGTGAGTAATCAAGGGAGGGTGTCTGCCAGGGTTTGGTATCAGCACCTAAGTAGATGATGTCCCTTTTCTGCTAAGATGGGGAAGACCAGGGAGGGAAGGTGTGACGGAAGATGGGGAATCACGAGTTCTTTTTGGTCATGTTAAGCAGAGATGTCAACGAGGTAACTGGGTGAGTTTGGAGTTCAGGGGAAGAGGTCAAGGCTAAGACAGAAATCCGGGAGTCTAAGAAATACAGATGGTATTTAACGTCATGGGACTGGATAGAATCACCTAAGACCATAGATAGAGAGTAACAGAAGGACTAGGCTCAGCCGTGGATACTCTAATTTTAAGGTCCACCGAAAAGGAGTCAGCCAAGGACCCTGATGTGCCACCAATGTGACAGGAGGAGAGAGGAGTGTGGAGCCAGAAGGCAAGAGAAGAGTTTCTAAGAAGAAAAGTCAGCTGCGTCAAATGCTTCCGAGAGGTGAAGGCACCACTGGGTTTGGCAACGTGGAAGTAATACATGACCTGGAAAAGGGTAATGGTTTAGTGGGGGAGTGAGGAAGCACGCCTGAGCGGGTATCTCTGGAAAACTGTCTGAATGGGTACAAAAATAGAGATTTATGAATTTTACTTACTAGTTGGCAGTTCCACCAAGAAATGGACGTACAGATTGTCATACTCATAGCCTTGGGCTGAAACTAAGAGAACAGGAAACTATTTCAGCTTATTCCTCTACCACCCTGAGCACCCAACACAGTACTGAGGAGCCTACACTCTCCTGGAAGCAAGTCCCTCGAGGGCCAGGAACCCTCCCTGTTTCCAGGGAAGAATCATCTCTGAGCTTCCCATGTAATGCAGACAGCCCACGGCCTCCACCAGGGTGGGCTAGGTGACTTCAGAGCTCCATCTGCGCACTTGCCAGAGCGCCAAGAGATCTCAGTCTGATAAGACACTTACCGACCTCTCCGTTTACAAAGAGCCGGAGCGCACCTGGGACAGTCTAGGTGGAGAGAAGTGGGAAAAGATCAGGAGGTCTCGGGGGAATCAGCACGTCTCCTCCAGCCCCTCCACAAAGCCCAAGGCCTGACACTGGACTGGTTCGTTACTACTGCACTCCCTTCCCACCCTGCTTCCTCCGCTTCTCCACAAATTTGCTTCTTTCATTTCTAAAATTGACAATGTAGGGAAAAAGTACATCATTTAAATGGCAGGAAGGGCAACACAGTACGGGAAATTTATAATAGCCAAGCGTAGTAATAACAGCTACCTTTTGGAGTACAGTAGAAAGTTGAAGACCCCTGTTTCCTTTAGATGGCTGAGGTCAAGAAAACAGGGTTTTTTCTTTTATTCATTTGTCTGTCTTACCTAACTTTTTAACTCTGAAAATCTTTTGCTTATGTAATACAAAGATAATAAAAGTTAATTTTTTTTACAGAGAGGGGAGACCAGTGACTAATTCCATCCTTGTTTCCAGATCTAGAAATGGAACCTCTGGAATGAAGGAAGACAAAGAACAGGACCACAGAATAACTGACCTAAACTGTTCTGTTTTTTAAGAGCCAAAATATTTGACAAACCAATGACAGCCCTTCCCTTTCTATGAGGTACTTAGGAAAAATGTCCACTTGAACCATGAGGAAGATATTTTTCTTTTATATTTTTAAAATTAATTATACAGAACTACATGAATACATTGCCACTGATATTTCAAAGCTAAGTACAGAGAATAAAAAGTAAAAATACTCTCCACATCCCCCTCACAACTCAACACCCATCTACCAATCACCCCCAGAGAAAAGTCCCCATTAGCATGCATGCATGTTCCGATCTTTTTCTGTGTATTAACAGTTCTTTACCAACATGCAACGTTTTAAAACACATAACAAGTTTTATATATGCTATCCTTTGCCTTCCTTTTTATGCTGAAGAGTACATGTTGAGGACCTATAGGAGAGGCACTATCACTCATCCACAGTCAGAATTTGCTGGCTACACACAGCTCACAGTACTGCAGGAAGCCAAGTGACTCACCATCTCAAAGTCAGTGCCCACAAGGCTGCTGAGATACTCCTTGTGCCGGCCGTAAAGCTGAGGAAAAAAACCAAACCAAAACTCCACATGTGAACCAAGCCAGCCCTGCGCTCAGTTCTATTTGGGATAGAGAAAAGTAGCAGCAATGGGAAATGCCACAGAGAGCTGGAGACTTAAGCATCTCGGCCACTGGCATTTTAAAGTGAAGGACAGAGGCTCTGGAGTCAGTTGGTTTGGGGCCAACTTCCAGCTCCAGCACTTGCAAGCTGTGTCATCTTGGGAAGACTACTTTGCTTTTAATCTCGGTTTCCTGAGAATTCCTAAATTGGTAATAATAATAGTATCTGCCTCACGGGGTTGTTACTAAGGTCTAACAAATACTCAATAAATGGTAACTATTATTTTGGCATAATATGAACAAAAACTGCTGCCTGATATGTCAGCAATGCTTCCTAGGACAGGAGAGGACTGTTAAGAGCAAGATTTTCCTTAGCAGCTTCTGGCACCAAACTCAGACATGGTCTCAGCTCCCAGAGATGAGCTCATTCCCTCGGTCCTTGGAAAGAACCACCTCTTACGTCCTTGAACACACGCTGTTCCCGCTCCTCCTCTTCTGGCTGTGCGAGCGACGACACATTGTCGATAGTATACTTCCACAGCTCCTGCTTCTCCCCCTCTGTCTCGATTCTGTAAGGTCAAAGCCATGAAAGGACCAACTCTGATCACAGGAGATGGGGTCCTCCAGACCTAGCCCAGGGATGAGTCATCATGGATCATACGCTCACTTGAAGTATATGATGATGCAAATGGCTCTGATGATGACTAGAAGAAGGAAGCAAAATGGTAACCCAGAAAGGGCATCGGACTAGACTCACAGAGTATGGGGTCTGGACCCATCTCTGCCCCAAAGTCACTGTGAAACCCAAAGGTACAACATCCCTGGCACCCAGTTCTCTTACTTGAAAAATGGGCAAGCTGGTCTAGATGATTTCTTATTTACAGTCCTGTTATTCTAAGGCATGGGGTTGAGGAAAAGTCAGCCTAGAGGAAGAGACCTGGTTTGAGTTCATCTCACCCTGTTCTGGTCAGTCCCTACATTCAGCAGCCACGAGAATTATTTTCACTTAAGTATGTGCTGAAGTTGTCACTTTCAAACTGGTGTAGCTGCACATTTCCTGAGAGCAGGGTCCCCAGCTTCTTAAGGGCCTATGACCCAGAACAGAATATGAACCACTGCCTGGGAATTTAAAAGTTAGGACAGATTAAGGGCTTTTGAAGGATCTTATCAACTAGGAGCATGAAGTGAAGCCAAGAGAAGGAATGTCAGTGTCCACTAACCCTTTCCTAGTGGCCACTCTTCCTCTCCTCACCTGTAGGGTCCTTTGAGGCCAGTGAAGTCAGGTTTTACTGTGATCACACCATTGCTGTCTACCTTCAGAGTACAGAGGACCTGTTCATACTTCTTATAGCCAAGCCTAGAAACCAGGAAATCAACATCAAAGTTCAGGATCCCCAGTCCCAGTTCCAGGGAAAGAACAAGAAGGAGTCAGCTCCCATCAGCAGGGGAGGACAGAGATCTGTGGTAAGAAAACTTTCTGCCAAGTACAACTAAGAAGAAAAAGTCCTTCTCTCTCATGTGCCCAGCGATGACTCTAACAGGAAGGTGATGGTCAGTGTGAGCAGAAGAGGATGAGGGCCTGAGTAGGTGGTATGAAGCTTTACTCACTTTCCATAGGGCCCCAGGTCTGCCATGATGTACATTGTCTGAAGAGGGGTGTTAATAACGTGGTTGTTCCTGACGAACTCTTCTGAGGGTTCCCAGGTGACGATGCGTGACTTGAGGATGCCGCCCTCCCTGGGAGACACCACACGAAGGGTCACTTGCCCAGCAGCCCCTGAAGATCACACTCCAGGTGGAGGCCCGTTCCAGAATGGGAGACTCGAGACAGTGGACGTACTGAGAATGTTGGCATGGCAGGACCACAAAGACCCCCATCCCCCAGCGCCCATACACACTTGCACTCACATCCCTCGCCTGTCCTGCCGCCGCCGCCTGACATTTGCCATTCGCTCGACCAAGAAAGATGGTACCTCGTTGGTTGCGGTGGTCATTTTCTGACAGTGCTAAGGAAAGAGAGCAGCCCTGTGTGACCCATCTGATCAGGGCCACATGGAACCAAGAGACTTCCAGAGGGGAAGTCTTCCTTCTGAAGCCCCATCTGTGACTGAACTAAAAAAAAACCAAAAAACAGGTATAGCCACCTCAAAATTATATATGCTAACGGAGGGAAGCAGTAGCCCAAACAACCCAAAGAAAATTCCCCTAGGCCTATGATTTTGGTAGCATATTATCCTGCAGAAATGAGTCTATACAGGCTAATATTAAAATCAGCCTAACATTCCCTGAGAACATACCAATAAAAAGTTGGGTGAGTTTGCCTAGTTAAAGTTTAACTAGGTGGTTTAAAGATGCCAGATGGGATAAAAGCATTTTGTGGAAAATCCTCATACGGTTAATAGAGCACTAACTGCATTTTCACCTGCTTTTCCAGCACAAACAACTCAAATTCTACATGCTACCAACACATGAAAGCATGCCCATCTTTCAAAAGCAATCATTTAACACCTGCTCTTTGCAGAGATCTACAAGGTCATAGAGAAAAATAAAAAATGCAGGCTCTACCCTCCACCAGCTTAAACTTTCCCTAAGAAGACAGAACACATCATGCAGTGACTGGAGAAAATATAAAAAAACCCACAAGGGTATGTTAACATAGGTGCATTGGAGACCTAAGGCCCCTCCCATGGCTGTACTGAATTCCTCTCCAAACCCATATGGTCAGAGATTTGGCTGAATACCCTGATGCATTTTATCTAGGTTGTTCCAGACTCCACTCACCTGGCTCATTTCATGATTCAAGCAGGAATTCAAGCCCAGTGGCTGCTTCTTCAGTTGGCAGTCTACAAGGCTATCACTAAAGACACTGGTCCCTGCTAGCTCCCTGGCCCTCCAGAAGGCAAACAAGGCAGCAGCAGCCACACCACCTGCAGACTGTGCCCTCTCTACTCCAGTGTGGCTGCCAGCAGCATGCAGGAGCTCTAGGATGGCTACCTGTCTCCCCTTAACAGGCTTCTGATTTAGCACACAGAACCCACTGAGGCCAGAAAGCTGGGGGACGCAAAGTGGAAGAAGGGAGCTATGGGACCTCGGAATGAACGATACCTCCTCCAAGTTGGTGTATCTATCGGAGTCGGTATAGGTAAAGATTCGCCGGTTCTTCCTGCCACCTGAATCCTCCAGCTTCAGGATCTCTTGACGGTACTGGTGATCCAAAGGGCTCTGACAGGCTGCTTCATTTTGGTACAGATCTACCTCAAACTGAGGTCACCACAAGGAAACAAAAATCTACTGAGGATACTTGAAACTTTTGTTCCTGTAACTTTTTAATCAAATTATTTCTATAGAACTGATGCTATTTGACATGTTTTCAGAACCTAAGCTAATGGTCGGCAGGGGATTCAAAAAAAGGAACCAGGGTGACATTCTAATGCAACTCTTCTGCTACAGATGGCATGTGGCCCAGAGATGATACGTGCTGTACCCAAGATCATAAAACTTAGTGGCAGTCAGAATTTGACCCAATAAACACAACAAGGGACAGTATACACTGTTACAACCTTTCCCAAAATCAGTTTGGCAGTATGTATCAATAATCTTCAAAGTAATATTTTAATCCAGTTATTCCACTTCCAAGAATCTTATCTGAGAAAATAATCAGAGAATCAGATGAGGCTTAATACAAAGATCTCACTGAAACACTGTTTAAAATTAGTGATGTGGGTCTATCAGCAAAGCCCTGACCTGGGGAGCCGTGTTGGCAGCAGCCTCTCTTTCAAAGATGGGGATCTCTTTCCCTGTTGCCAGCCAGGTGGAGATGGGCCAGATGGAAGTACACTGAGCTGACACGTGACACTGGCTCACCTGGCTAAAGAGCTTCTCCTGCCACCCGATCACAACCTCCTCCTCTTCATCTTCATCTGGGCGATGACCACCTTCAAACACAACAGAGTGAGTCAACTGCTTGAGCCAAACCAAGGCCACTGTGGTTGGTTATAACCAAAGCCTCTGCTCTTATATTTACGACAAATCCAGCTGGAGTTCAGTGATTTATTAAGTACTCACTCTGACAGAAACTAGTGAGGCTGAATATGTGCTCTGGTTAGTATGTGCAGAAACCAGGATTAGAACCCAAGAAATCTTAACCACTACTCTAATTTGAATAAAAGGTGGTCCTGCCTTCCAAGTATTATTAAATCTAAGTCAGTGTCAGGGACTGAAATTTAAATATAAGCTGAACAGCCCTTCCTCAATCTCAACAGCCTGCATTTGCTAGAAAAGAATCCTGAAGCGATGTATTTAGAAACACAAACTCTGTAACCTTAAGAGGCTGAGGCGGGAAGAAGAAAGTCAAATAAATGATTTTTTTTTTAAAGAGCAAAACCTAATCCACTCCTGGCTGAGTATGTCTTTTTCAGAGACACAGTTCACAACCCACCAGCCCATGCTCTTGCTCAGGAATATTTCTCAACAGAAGCACAACAAAAGCACAGCGACTAGTGACTTAACACAAGCACTCTCCTCTGTCCTCACTCTTCTGGCTTCCCAGACAAGAAAAACCGCAAGAGCACAGTTGATGTTAATATGTACATTTGTCTAGCAGTAAAGTTGAGGACTATTTTAAAGTCCTCAACTTTAAAATAGTTTATGCATGTGTTTAGAGTTAGGACATATTTTCTTTTAGAAAAAAAAATTGTTTCAAATGGTATTTAGGCTGCCAGGCAAATCTATAACATATCAAAAATAAGGTTATTTGTTATTTCACTACAGATGACCACAATTCACATCAGTAACTTGATGGCAGGAATCACAGTGTAGTGCCTAAAATTGCCAGGCTTCAAACACTGGCTCTGACATTAACCAGCTGCAGGACCTTCACAAGAAACCCAACCTCTCTGTGCCTTAGCTTCCTCATCTGTAAAAAGGCTGCTGTCAAAAAGTAGACCTGGGTCTACTCTGTCGTAAGAGGTAAGTCTACCACCCCAGGCCCTTCCCTCAGGTCCCCAGGAGGGCCTGCATCACCACATAACACCCACTGGCGGTTGGTTGGGGCCTAAAAGTGGCCAAGTCTATGAGGTCCTTCCCGGGCTGGGTGGCAGGCTGGTAATGGAGAAAGTTGCCTGATGTAATTCTTTGCAGGTGGACTCTGTCAGGAAAAGAGACGTCCAAAATACGCGTTACAAGGCACACAACTAGAAGATAAACACAGAGCAAGTATGGAAAAAGCAAAACACTGAGCAGGGTGGGGCTGCCAAGGTGTGTTAGGTGCAGAAGACTGAAGGGAGGTGAGTGAGACACGAGGCTCTCAGGGGAAAGGTGAAAACAAGAGGGCGTATTGAGGACTCAGGGCTCCGAGGAATTTGGGTAGTACAGAGACTGAAGAGGACTGCGTGAGTCTGGAAACTGTGCTGGAAGGCTCGGGGTGGAGAAGGGTTGAGGTAGTGCGATGAGATGTGGGAAGATGAAGATGTGGCGAGGATTGTAAGCGGAAGTGGGGGCCTCAGAACATTGAGTTCAGGCTCGAATTATCTGAGGGGATAAAAGCACGGAGCCCAGGTGCCGGGGCAGTGCTACTACCGGAGGCGCAAGTTGCGCACGGGGTCCCGGGAGCGGTACACGGCCTCGCCGGTGTCAGAGCTCCAGACGGCCTCCGCCATGACGGCTGTGCTGCGCCGCGACTGCGCCGGAAAGCGCGCCGCCCCTAGTTCCCCTGGCAACCGAGACGCTGAGTCCCGAA
Organism: Elephas maximus indicus; assembly: GCF_024166365.1. Lineage (NCBI taxonomy): Eukaryota > Metazoa > Chordata > Mammalia > Proboscidea > Elephantidae > Elephas > Elephas maximus. The sequence continues at coordinate 35,813,464 of NC_064837.1, read as the reverse complement.
GGTCGCCGAGCCGCTGCGTGCGCAACTCACTGTTCCCGCCGCGGCCTGCAGCAACGCAACGCCTGTGGTCAGCATGCCCGTTTCGTATAGATGAAGAATGGTCATGGAGACGAGGCTCGGGTGATCTCAGCCACTACTCTTTCCCCTGTACCGCACTGCCTTCCACGGAGCACACGAAAGCTGTGACCTGAAAATCGGTTACTGTGACTCAAAGAGTGCACCCCCTCTTCCCAAAAGAGCTAGGGCAGGTGGTGGCATTTACTTAGACACGAAAAGATATTCTTGGAAGAAAAAACAAGTGCCAAGAGACTTATTAGTCGCTGTGTTAGTATTCACTGAGATAGAGAAAGAGAAAACAAGGAAGTTAATAGTCAGGAAAGAAAAGATGTTATTGAATTGGTTTGTCCCTGTGAATGTTAAGTCACTTTAGAAACTGCACTGGCCTCCTGAAAGGCCAACAAAATGTCCTTCAGGAGTCATGCTTCATTGGCCTAGCAAAGGAGGCAGGGCACACCATGGCCTCAAGTCTGGCTCCCTGGCACCTTGGGGATGTCAATATTTATCACTGTTTGACATCTGCCACTCCACCAACAGAATAAGTAATTGTCCCCAGAACTCAGAAACCTCATGCCACTGGGAACTCTGGGTGGCATTTCTGCTCTTGTGTAACATCAAGGACTCACCATAATAATAAACCGGCCAAACCAAACTCATTGCCATCGACTTGATTCCGACTCATAGCAACCCTATAGAACAGAGTTAGAAATGCCCATAGGGTTTCCAAGGCTGTAATCTTTAAGGAAGCAGATTGCCACATCTTTCTCTGATGGTGCGGCTGATGGCTTCAAACCTTTTAGTTAACAGCCTAACCACTGCACCACCAGGGCTCCTTAAAATTACAGTCATTGAAAACCCTATGGAGTGAAGTTCTACTCTGAAACACATGCAATTGCCATGAGTGGAATGAACTCAGCAGGGGGTGAGGGTCTAATATAGCTTGGGCACTTGGTTTGCATTGTTCCTATGCAAGGTGTCCTAGAAACCCCTCAAGTAGGTATTGTTATTCCCACTTAACAGGTGAAGTTCGTGAAGGCTTGCTAAGATTGAACTACTAGTGAATGGTGAAGGAGCTGAGATTCTAGCTCAGGTTTGTCCGGATTCTGAGGCCTGAACGCCATCCATGTGCCTCACAGCCTTTCACCTACTGGTTCATTCCATAAGAGCACACGGTTTCCAACCTGGGAATAATTATTTCAACAGATGAAACCATGGAGACAGAATACTAGCTCCTAAAAAAAAAGGTCACTTTGATTTTTCCTTTTAAAGTTGTGAATGGATAACACTTATCACCCCAATAACAAACGATAAGGTAGAACTGCATCAACAGTTTAGTGTTATAAACAAACTTACAGCAAAGTCAATCTGACACAATTATATGCAAAATAGTTACCGTACCACCGAAGCCAAAAAAACCCATTGCCATCAAGTAAATTCCTATTCACAGCCACCCTGTAGAGCAGAGTAGAACTGTCCCGTAGGGTTTCTAAGGCTGTAATCTTTACAGAAGCAGACTACCACATCTTTCCCCTGCAGAGCAGCTGGTAAGTTCAAACTGCCAACCTTTCATTTAGCAGCCAAGTGCTTAACCACTTCACCACCAGGGCTCCTTACTATACCACCAAACCAAAAACCAAACCCAGTGCCATCGAGTTGATTCCAACTCATAGCGATGCTATAGGACAGAGTAGAACTACCCCATAGAGTTTCCAAGGAGCGCCTGGCGGATTTGAACTGCTGACCCTTTGGTTAGCAGCCGTAACACTTAACCACTATGCCACCAGGGTTTCCTACTATACCACAGGGTATGGAAATATACGCTATTTGTATGAGTGATCATAACTAGTATTATTTTTATACAGGTAAACTTAGTTTTTACGTTTTCTCCTTGTTTACTAAATCCATTGCAGTTGAGTTGATTCCAACTCATAGCGACCTTATAGGACAGAGTAGTACTGCCTGTTAGGGTTTCCAAGGAGCTGCTGGTGGATTTGAACTGCCAACCTTTTGGTTAGCAGCCAAACACTTAACCACTGTGCCACCAGGGGCTTTGTTTACTGGCATTATTTGGAAAGAGTTCATGACTTTTATCAGATCGCTGGAAGGAGTTTTTACCCTGATGTGAAGAATGGCCTGATTACCACTATCCAAACCCATTGCCGTCAAGTCAATTCTGGCTCGTAGCGACCCTGTAGGACAGAGTAGAACTGCCCCATAGAGTTTCCAAGGAGTGCCTGGTAGATTCAAACTGCCAACCTTTTGGTTAGCAGCCATAGCACTTAACCGCTATGCCACCAGGGTTTCCGACTACCACTATAATTATACAAAATTTACTAAAAGTAAAATCTCAATAATTTTCAAGAGAAAAGGCAATCAGCATATGCCAGCTTCAAGAGGACCCAGATATCAGACTAATCAGACAAGGGTTTTAACTATCATAGCCATGCTCTACTGTGGGCACTAAGGACAAACACTCTTGAAAAAAAATAGAAAGAAATTCTCAGCAGAGAAATAGAAACTATAAGAAAAGAAACAAATGGAATTTTATAACTGAAATAAAAATTCACTGGATGGGCTCAATAGCACAGTGGAGGTGGCACAGGAAAGTCAGTAAACACAAAGATAGGTAAATAGAAAATATACAATCTAAGGAGCAGAGAGAGAAAAAAGATTGAAAAAAATTAAGAGTTTCAGAAACCTGTGAGAAAATATCAAAAGTCTTAACATTCGTGACATTGGACTCCTAGAAGGACAGGAGAAAGAGTGTGGCAGAAAAAATATTTGAGGAAATAATAGCTGAAATTCTACCAAATTTGATAAAAGACGTAAATTTACAGATTCAAGAATGTCAATGAATCCTGAATAGGAGAAATTCAAAGAAATTGTTTAGGGAATATAGTGAAAGAAAAAGGGCTGGAATAGCCAAAACAATTTTGAAAAGAAAAATGAAGTTGGAGAGCTCACACAACCTGAACTGAAACTTACTATCAAGCTATAGTAATGAACACAGTATGGCATTGGTGAAAAGACAGAAACATAAATCAATGAAACAGACTGGAGAGTCAAGAAATAGACCCACACAAATAGAGTCAATAAGTTTTGACAAAGGTGCAAGGGAAATTCAATGCATAAAGTATAGCCTTTTCAACAAATGATGCTGGATGATGGACTTAAATGTCCATAGGCAAAAAAATGAAACTCAACTCATACTTCACACCTTATACAAAAGATAACTTGAAATGTACCTGAATGTAAAGCATAAAACATCTAGAGGAAAACATAGGAGAAAATCTTTGTGCAATTAGATCAGACAAAGAATTTTTAGATATGACAACAAAAGCGGGATCCATAAAAGAAAAACAAGAAAAATTGGAATTCATCAAAATTGAAAAAGTTGCTCTGCAAAAGACATTGTTAAGACAATGAAAAGACAAGCCACACAGTGGGAGAAAATATTTGCACTGGAAGAAAATACTTGCCTTATCACATATCTGTCCAAGACTTGTATCCAGAATATAAAAAGAAGTCTGAAAACTCAACAGTAAGAAAACAAACAACCCAATTAGAAAATGGGCAAAAGACCTGAACAGAGACTTTGCAAAGACATATGAATGTCAAATAAGTACATGAAAAGATACTCAGCATAATTAATCATCAGGAAATGCAAATTAAAACCACAAAGAGATGGTGGTTGGTGGTTGGAACCCATCCAGCTCTTCCGTGGGAGAAAGACCTGACAATCTGCTCCCGTAAAGATTACAGCCTAGAAAACCCTATGGGACAGTTCTACTGTGTCACACGAGGTCGCTATGAGTTGAAATTGACTCAATAGCACCTAACAACAACAACAATCAAGCTTATGAGTCCCTGGGTGGCACAAACAGTTAAGTACTTAATTACTAGCTGAAAAGTTGGCGGTTTGAATCCACCCAGACAGGGCTGGCAATCTGCTTTCGGGATAGCAGTCTTGAAAACTCTATGGAGCAGTTTTACTCTCATAGGATCACCATGAGTCAGAATCAGCTCAACAGTAACTAACATCAGTAACATCTAGAATATATAAAGAGCTCTTACAAATCAACAATAAAAGGGCAAATAAAAATATCAATAATCGTAAAAGTAAAAAAATAATGGCAAAGGATTTGAATAGACATTCCTCCAAAGAAGATATACAAGTGGCCCATAAGCACACAGAAATATGCTCAATATCATTAGTCATCATAGAAATACAAATCAAAACCACAATGAGATACCATTTTGCATCCATTAGAATGGTTATAATCAAAAGACAGATAGTAACTATATTCGTGAAAATGTGGAGAAATTGGAACCCTCGAGCTTTGCTGATGGGAACGTAAAATGGTGAAGCCACTTTGGAGAACAGTCTGGCAGTTCCTCAAAAGGTTAAAAAGAGTTACCCAGCAATTCCACTTTCAGGTATTTACCTAAGAGAATTGAAAAACATTCTGGAGGTCCCTGCTGGAGAGTCCCATAACCTGGGTCTGTGATGGATTAATGAATCCAAACAAAACTCGTATGCAAAAGTTTATAGCAGTATTATTCATAATAGCCAAAAAGTAGAAACAACCCAACTGTCTATCAACTGATGAAAGGTTAAGCAAAATGTGGTATATCCATACAATGGAATATTATTCCATCATGAAAAGAATAAAGTACTAATATATGATGTAACATGGTAGAACCTTGAAAACATGCTAAGTGAAAGAAGCCAGATGTGAAAGGCCACATATTGTATGATTCCGTTTACATGAAATTTCACACTAGTAAAATCCACAGAGACGGAAAATAGATAAGTGCTTGCCAGGGAGTGAGAGGGAGAGGAAATGAAGAGCGACGGCTAATAGGTACAAAGTTTCTTTTTTTTTTTTTTTTTGGCAAGGTTTCTTTTTGAGGTGAGAAAAATGTTTTGGAATTAGATCATGATAATTGTTGTACATGGAGCCCTGGTGGTGCAGTGGTTAAGCAGTCTAGCTGTTAACTGAAAGGTCGGCAGTTCAAACCCATCAGCTGCTCTATAGGAGAAAGATGTAGCAGTCTGCTTCTTTAAAGATTACAGCCTTGGAAACCCTATGGAGCAGTTCTACTCTATCTTGTAAGCAATAAGTTGGAATTGACTCAACGGCAATGGGTTTCCTTTTTTTTTTTTTTGGTTTAATATTTGCACAATTTTGTGACTATATTAAAACCCACCAAATTGTATACTTAAAATTTTTAAAAAACAACCTGCCTCCACAAAACTGAGCCTCTACCCAACAGAAAATAGAGATGCAGTGGTTAAGTGCTCAGATGCTAACCAAAAGGTTGGCAGTTGGAATGCACCAGTGGCTCCACGGGAGAAAAGACCTGGTGATCTGCTCCTGTAAGATTTACAGCCTAGGAAATGCTATGGGGCAGTTCTACTCTGCCCTGTAGGGTCACTATGAGTGAGAATCAACTTGACATCATACAACAGCAATAGCAGCGCACACAGTATGCAAAGATTCATTGGACTTCAAGGAGAAGGAGGAAAGAAGAACATGAAGTTATAAGAGGAGACATGGAGAAGGTCCCAGCTGGAGAGGCCCATAGCCTGTTTCCAAGATGGGCTAATGGATCTGAGAAGGCGGTTAAGACAAGAGGGACCGGGGAGTGATTGATCCCATTTCCCGGGGAGGCAGCAGCAAGACCTGCAGTAGGAACAGATGTGAAAAGACCATGGAAGGCTTGGCAGTGATGCCTGTGTCCTTGTACAGCAAGGAAGTGGCAGAAAGACTTCTATGCTTCATAGCAGTCAGGCAGAAATCAGAGAAGCTACTAGCCCTGAAGGGACAGGCTGACAAGGCAGAAGCCCTCCCCGGGGCTGAGGTATAGCTGGGTTATGAGCGCTCTATAAAGACCTTTGTGAACAGAAAACACTGAGTACCCCTTGCTTTTCACTGGGATGGGGGCAGGAGGACTCCAAATTTTCACACCCCAATGGAAACAGAAATGAAGTCAAGTTAAAGAAAAATCCGACTCGACGGCACTGGGTTTTTTTTTTGGATAAAAATACAGAACAGAATTTCAAATTCTCATGCTATTCAGACTTTCTGGAGCCATTTAGGCTGGATGAACCCTCAAAACTACTGCCTTGAGATAATCTTTAAACTTTAAACCAAAAATACCCCCTGAAGTCTTCTTTAAACAAAACGGTAGTTTAGCTTAACTAGTAAAGAATGTCTGCCTTGAGCATTATGCTTTTTCAAGGTCTATTTACACGGAATCAAATTTACCACAGCAACTCAAACGATTAGATAGCAGAGAATTTATGTTAATGGGGGAAGAACAACTCAGAAAAGGAGGGCAAGAATGGTTGTACAACTTGAAGAATGTAATCAATGTCACTGAATTGTACATGTAGGAATTATTAAATGGTGTGTGTTCTGTGGTATATATTCTCACTAAGACTACAATTAAAATAATAAAATAAATTACGGTATCAACAAAATCAATGAATCAAAAAATGGCCCATGGGTCAAATCAAGCCCACTGTCTGTTTCTGTAGGTTAAGTTTTATTGAAACACAGCCATCTCATTTGTTTACATACTGTCTATGGCTGCCTTCATGGTGTGACTACAGAGTTGCCAGAGGCCAGTGGCTTACAAAAGCTAAATTATTTATCATCTGGCCTTTACAGAAAAAGTTTGATAACCCTTGCTTTAGAAAATCAATAAAATTGGTAAACCTCTAGCTAGATAAAGAAAAAAAAAAATTTTTTTTTTTTTTGATAGATCAAGACAGAAAGAAGTCCCAAATTACTAGTATTACGAATGGGAGAGAGGACATCATTACAACTGCTATGAGGCATTAAGTGAATAATATTGAAATACTATAAACAACTTTATGCCAATAAATCTAATAAATGAAATGAACAAATTCCTTGAAAGATACAAACTACCAAAGCTCACTATACCTTTAACAGCCCTCTATCTATTAAACTGCAAATTCTTCGGCTTAACCCCAGTCCTACTAAATCAGAACTCTGAGACAGAAGCCCAGCAATCTGTGTTTTAGCAAGCCCTCCAGGTGATTCTGATGCGGGCTCAAGTCTGAGAACATGGGCCTCAAAGGCTTCACTCGAGCAGTGAGCGAGCTATGGTATTTATACACTAGCCCCTCTCAGCCATTGAGTGAAGGTTACTCCCAAGAGGTCTTAATTCCTAACAGTCCTGGCCTGACACACATGTGGACAGGGAAATGTAGTTGTTGGCAGTTGTAAGTCAGGCTGGCACACACTGAAATGCTAGTCATGGGTGAGGAACAGCATCTGCTACAAATATAGCAATAGATTGTTCTACCATAATATGGGTACACCGTAAACCATTTAGGACCCTCGTGGCGGGACGGTTAAGAGCTCGGCTGCTAACCAAATGGTTGGCAGTTTGAATCCACCAGCTGCTCCTTGGAAACCCTATAGGGCAGTTCTACTCTGTCCTATAGGGTCTGTATGAGTCGGAATCTACCCAACATCAATGGGTATAAGACATTTATGTTTTTGTTTTTGCTTTTATTTTCACAAACAATGCTTCAAGTAGCATCCTTACATGTTCTACAGACTCCCTGCTCTACTCCCACATTTGGGCTATAGTAATGACAGAAAAATGACCTGAGCAATGATCTGTCTGGATTTTGCTGAACCCAGGCCAGTTTACTCAGAGCACCAAGAGCAGGAGGATCCTTGCCTTTCCCAGTCTCCTTGCAGGCAGTGTGTCAGCAGGTAGAACAGATGAGGCCACATAAGTATTACCATAGTGACATACCAGAGACCACATGGGTATTACCACACTGACGTAGAGACCATGTGGGTATTATCACACTGACATAGAGACCACGTAGGTATCACCACACTGACATACAAAGGCCACGTGGGTATTACCACAATGACATACAGAGACCACATGGGTATTACCACACAGACATAGAGACCATGTGGGTATTACCATACTCACATAGAGACCACATGGGTATTACCACACTGACATACAGAGGCCACATGGATATTACCACACTGACATACAGAGACCACATCGGTATTACCACGCTGACATTGCCAGAGTCAATAGGAGAATAAAATAGGTCAGCAATATGCAGGAGCTCAGCCTCTGAAGCAGTTTACTTATACGTCCTAGCCAAATCTAAAATGCCTCTTCCCAAGAAACTTACTATGCTTCTGATAATTTTAATTGCTTTTGTCTTGGGCAGCCTCATTTTCCCTACAGCATGTCCCAACAGGTTAGCCCAGATCTCTCCAGTGATGTGGCAAGACTTGGGGCAAAAGGAGTGTTTTAAATAGTAGGACTCATGATATTGGCTCCTATGGGTCTCCTCTCCAAGAAGGGGTTTTCATTTTTTTAGAAATCGAGGGACTATAAAATTCAACTTCCATGCACCTCCTTTTCTTGCTGTAAATAACAAAGAAATTAGTCTCTAAGTAGTCAGTCTTCTCCCTTTCTTATTTCCAGAACTTTTTTCTAATTGTAGGATTCATCCAAGTTCAGTCTCATTACAATCCACTGACTTTTCCAAAATCAGCAGTAACTTTTTGAAAATCTATGTTTATGTCTACACAATAATTTTGGGTCCAGGTTTTGGCTATAATCTCAAAAGCATTATTTGGCTCCAGCTATTGGGGTTGAAAGTAGGTGGTGATGCAAATCCCTTGTGTAAGGATTCTCAACAATCCTGCTGAGCCCCTAAAATGAGGTGGTTATGAGTTTGCCCCACAATTCACTAATTTATTCACTTAATTAATTTGTTCCACGAATATTTATTGACGGCCTTCCATTTGCCAGGCACTATGCTAAGCCCTGGGAATAAGCAGTAAACAGTCTCTGACCTCAGAGAACTTACGTTATGATCAGGGTAAACAGAAAGTAAAAAAATAAAAAAAGTAAAGCATACAGTACAATATGGTAAGTTCCATGATGAAAAATAAAGCAAGAAAGAAGGATAAGAATTGTAGGAGAAGGGTTCAAAAAATTTTAAAGGGAAATCAGAAAATACTGTGATATTCATGCCAATATGTAAAGACCATAAGAGTGTGAGCTATGCGGATATCTGGAGAAGGAACATTCCTTGTTCCAGACAGGGTGAGACTAGTGGAGTATCTTAGATGGCCACTCACAAGCTTTTAAGGCCTGACACTACTTACCAAAGTAGAATGTAAAACATTTTCTTTATAAACTATGTTATGCCAGTTGAGCCAGATGTTCCCCGAGACCCTGGTCCCCACATCCCTCAGCCCAGTAATTTGGTCCATCAGGGTCTACGAGTTTCTTGAGCTCTTCAGGGAATGCCGATGCTGCCTGGGCATCAGCCGATGCCGATTCGCCCGTGATCTCGAAGCTCTGGAGATTTTAGTGCTTTCCAAAGCTAGCCAGCCATCCCTTACCAGCCTTAAATGCCTTCCTCTTGCTCTCCTCAAACCCTCACGCTTAGCCTTTGAGAGATTGCTTTGAGCACTTTATTGCTTTTTTTTTTCTTTTCTTCTTTTTTTTTTCTTCCCCATACATTTTTTTTTCTTATGGTTGACATGGTCAGGCCCAAAGAATGGAGAGTGGTTTCTGAATTATAAAAAGTCACTTTTTACGGGAAGATCGGTTGACAAATCCAAAGTACATTCACTGTCATTAGTAGTCATCATAATAGAAAATCATAATACGGATGCTAAGTTTTACAGAAAGTTTATTGTTAATTTTTTTTTTTTTTTAGGAATCTATATTTTTTATTGTGCTTTACGTGAAAGTTCACAATTCAAGTCAGTTTCTCATACAAAATCTTATACACACATTGTTATGTGACCCTAGTTGCTCTCCCTACCATGTGATGTCATACTTCTCCTCCACCCTATATTCCCCATGTTGTTCAGATTTTGCAATATCTTGTAGATCTTAGACATTAGGCACTGACCAGATTTGACATAGCCAACTTTTTTTTCCCACTCTGTGGGTTATCTTTTATTTATTTATTTATTTTTTGTGAGTTTTTTTTTTTTTTAAATAACTTTTATTAAGCTTCAAGTGAACGTTTACAAATCCAATCAGTCTGTCACATATGAGTTTACATACTTCTCACTCCCTACTCCCACTTGCTCTCCCCCTCTTGAGTCAGCCGTTTCAGTCTCTCCTTTCTTGACAATTTTGCCGGCTTCCCTCTCTCTCTATCCTCCCATCCCCCCTCCAGACAAGAGTTGCCAACACAATCTCAAGTGTCCACCTGATATAATTAGCTCACTCTTCATCAGCGTCTCTCTCCCACCCGCTGACCAGTCCCTTTCATTTCTGATTAGTTGTCTTTGGGGATGGTTCCTGTCCTGTGTCAACTGAAGGTCTGGGGAGCATGGCCGCCGGGATTCCTCCAGTCTCAGTCAGACCATTAAGTTTGGTCTTTTTATGAGAATTTGGGGTCTGCATCCCACTGATCTCCTGCTCCCTCAGGGGTCCTCTGCTGTGCTCCCTGTCAGGGCAGTCATCGATTGTGGCCGGGCACCAACTAGTTCTTCTGGTCTCAGGATGATGTAGGTCTCTGGTTCATGTGGCCCTTTCTGTCTCTTGGGCTCTTAGTTGTCGTGTGGCCTTGGTGTTCTTCATTTTCCTTTGCTCCAGGTGGGTTGAGACCAATTGCTGCATCTTAGATGGCCGCTTGTTAGCATTTAAGACCCCAGACGCCACATTTCAAAGTGGGATGCAGAATGATTTCATAATAGAATTATTTTGCCAATTGACTTAGAAGTCCCCGCAAACCATGTTCCCCAGACCCCCGCGCTTGCTCCGCTGACCTTTGAAGCATTCATTTTATCCCGGAAACTGCTTTTGGTCCAGTCCAATTGAGCTGACCTTCCATGTATTGAGTATTGTCTTTCCCTTCACCTAAAGCAGTTCTTATCTACTGATTAATCAATAAAAAACCCTCTCCCACCCTCTCTCCCTCCCCCCCTCGTAACCACAAAAGTATGTGTTCTTCTCAGGTTTACTATTTCTCAAGATCTTATAATAGTGGTCTTATACAATATTTGTCCTTTTGCCTCTGACTCATTTCGCTCAGCATAATGCCTTCCAGGTTCCACCATGTTATGAAATGTTTCAGAGATTCGTCACTGTTCTTTATCGATGCGTAGTATTCCATTGTGTGAATATACCACAATTTATTTACCCATTCATCCGTTGATGGACACCTTGGTTGCTTCCAACTTTTTGCTATTGTAAACAGAGCTGCAATAAACATGGGTGTGCATGTATCTGTTTGTATGAAGGCTCTTGTATCTCTAGGGTATATTCCTAGGAGTGGGATTTCTGGGTTGTATGGTAGTTCTATTTCTAACTGTTTAAGATAACGCCAGATAGATTTCCAAAGTGGTTGTACCATTTTACATTCCCACCAGCAGTGTATGAGAGTTCCAATCTCTCCGCAGCCTCTCCAACAGTTATTATTTTGTGTTTTTTGGATTAATGCCAGCCTTGCTGGTGTGAGATGGAATCTCATCGTATTTTTAATTTGCATTTCTCTAATGGCTAATGATCGAGAGCATTTTCTCATGTATCTGTTGGCTGCCTGAATATCTTCTTTAGTGAAATGTGTGTTCATATCCTTTGCCCACTTCTTGATTGGGTTGTTTGTCTTTTTGTGGTTGAGTTTTGACAGAATCATATAGATTTTAGAGATCAGGCGCTGGTCGGAGATGTCATAGCTGAAAATTCTTTCCCAGTCTGTAGGTGGTCTTTTTACTCTTTTGGAGAAGTCTTTAGATGAGCATAGGTGTTTGATTTTTAGGAGCTCCCAGTTATCGGGTTTCTCTTCATCATTTTTGGTAATGTTTTATATTCTGTTTATACCTTGTATTAGGGCTCCTAGGGTTGTCCCAATTTTTTCTTCCATGATCTTTATCGTTTTAGTCTTTATGTTTAGGTCTTTGATCCACTTGGAGTTAGTTTTTGTGCATGGTGTGAGGTATGGGTCCTGTTTCATTTTTTTGCAAAGGGATATCCAGTTATGCCAGCACCATTTGTTAAAAAGGCTATCTTTTCCCCAGTTAATTGACACTGGTCCTTTGTCAAATATCAGCTGCTCATACGTGGATGGATCTATGTCTGGGTTCTCAATTCTGTTCCATTGGTCTATGTGTCTGTTGTTGTACCAATACCAGGCTGTTTTGACTACTGTGGCTGTATAATAGGTTCTGAAGTCAGGTAAGGTGAGGCCTCCCACTTTCTTCTTCTTTTTCAGTAGTGCTTTGCTTATCCGGGGCTTCTTTCCCTTCCATATGAAATTGGTGATTTGTTTCTCTATCCCCTTAAAATATGACATTGGAATTTGGATAGGAAGTGCGTTAAATGTATAGATGGCTTTTGGTAGAATAGACATTTTTACTATGTTAAGTCTTCCTATCCATGAGCAGGGTATGTTTTTCCACTTAAGTATGTCTTTTTGAATTTCTTGTAGTAGAGCTTTGTAGTTTTCTTTATATAGGTCTTTTACATCCTTGGTAAGATTTATTCCTAAGTATCTTATCTTCTTGGGGGCTACTGTGAATGGTATTGATTTGGTTATTTCCTCTTCGGTGTTCTTTTTGTTGATGTAGAGGAATCCAAGTGATTTTTGTATGTTTATTTTATAACCTGAGACTCTGCCAAATTCTTCTATTAGTTTCAGTAGTTTTGTGGAGGATTCCTTAGGGTTTTCTGTGTATATAATCATGTCATCTGCAAATAGTGATAACTTTACTTCTTCCTTGCCAATCCGGATACCTTTTATTTCTTTGTCTAGCCTAATTGCCCTGGCTAAGACTTCCAACACGAAGTTGAATAAGAGCGGTGATAAAGGGCATCCTTGTCTGGTTCCCGTTCTCAAGGGAAATGCTTTCAGGTTCTCTCCATTTAGAGTGATATTGGCTGTTGGCTTTGCATAGATGCCCTTTATTATGTTGAGGAATTTTCCTTCAATTCCTATTTTGGTAAGAGTTTTTATCATAAATGGGTGTTGGACTTTGTCAAATGCCTTTTCTGCATCAATTGATAAGATCATGTGGTTTTTCTCTTTTGTTTTATTTATGTGATGGATTACATTAATGGTTTTTCTGATATTAAACCAGCCTTGCATACCTGGTATAAATCCCACTTGATCAGGGTGAATTATTTTTTTGATGTGTTGTTGGATTCTATTGGCTAGAATTTTGTTGAGGATTTTTGCATCAATGTTCATGAGGGATATAGGTCTATAATTTTCTTTTTTTGTAATGTCTTTACCTGGTTTTGGTATCAGGGAGATGGTGGCTTCATAGAATGAGTTGGGTAGTATTCCATCATTTTCTATGCTTTGAAATACCTTTAGTAGTAGTGGTGTTAACTCTTCTCTGAAAGTTTGGTAGAACTCTGTAGTGAAGCCGTCCGGGCCAGGGCTTTTTTTTGTTGGGAGTTTTTTGATTACCGTTTCAATCTCTTTTTTTGTTATGGGTCTATTTAGTTGTTCTACTTCTGAATGTGTTAGTTTAGGTAGGTAGTGTTTTTCCAGGAATTCATCCATTTCTTCTAGGTTTTCAAATTTGTTAGAGTACAATTTTTCATAATAATCTGAAATGATTCTTTTAATTTCATTTGGTTCTGTTGTGATGTGGTCCTTCTCATTTCTTATTCGGGTTATTTGTTTCCTTTCCTGTATTTCTTTAGTCAGTCTATCCAATGGTTTATCAATTTTGTTAATTTTTTCAAAGAACCAGCTTTTGGCTTTGTTAATTCTTTCGATTGTTTTTCTGTTCTCTAATTCATTTAGTTCAGCTCTAATTTTTATTATTTGTTTTCTTCTGGTGCCTGATGGATTCTTTTGTTGCTCACTTTCTATTTGTTCAAGTTGTAGGGACAGTTCTCTGATTTGGGCTCTTTCTTCTTTTTGTATGTGTGCATTTATTGATATAAATTGGCCTCTGATCACTGCTTTTGCTGTGTCCCAGAGGTTTTATTTTCATTCTCGTTGCTTTCTATGAAGTTCCTTATTCCCTCCTTGATGTCTTCTATAACCCAGTCTTTTTTCAGGAGGGTATTGTTCATTTTCCAAGTATTTGATTTCTTTTCCCTAGTTTTTCTGTTATTGATCTCTAGTTTTATTGCCTTGTGGTCTGAGAAGATGCTTTGTAATATTTCGATGTTTTGGACTCTGCAAAGGTTTGTTTTATGACCTAATATGTGGTCTATTCTAGAGAATGTTCCATGTGCGCTAGAAAAGAAAGTATATTTTGCAGCAGTTGGGTGGAGAGTTCTGTATAAGTCAGTGAGGTCAAGTTGGTTGATTGTTGTAATTAGATCTTCCGTGTCTCTGTTGAGCTTCTTACTGGATGTCCTGTCCTTCTCCGAAAGTGGTGTGTTGAAGTCTCCTACTATAATTGTGGAGGTGTCTATCTCACTTTTCAATTCTGTTAAAATTTGATTTATGTATCTTGCAGCCCTGTCATTGGGTGCGTAAATATTTAATATGGTTATGTCTTCCTGATCAATTGCCCCTTTTATCATTATATAGTGTCCTTCTTTATCCTTTGTGGTGGATTTAAGTCTAAAGTCTATTTTGTCAGAAATTAATATTGCTACTCCTCTTCTTTTTTGCTTATTGTTTGCTTGATATACTTTTTTCCATCCTTTGAGTTTTAGTTTGTTTGTGTCTCTAAGTCTAAGGTGTGTCTCTTGTAAGCAGCATATAGATGGATCGTGTTTCTTTATCCAGTCTGTGACTCTCTGTCTCTTTATTGGTGCATTTAGTCCATTTACATTCAGGGTAATTATAGATAAATAAGTTTTTAGTGCTGTCATTTTGATGCCTTTTTATGTGTGTTGTTGACAATTTCATTTTTCCACATACTTTTTTGTGCTGAGGCGTTTTTCTTAGTAAATTGTGAGATCCTCATTTTCATAGTGCTTGACTTTATGTTAGTTGAGTCGTTACGTTTTTCTTGGTTTTTATCTTGAGTTATAGAGTTGTTATACCTTTTTGTGGTTACCTTATTATTTACCCCTATTTTTCTAAGTAAAAACCTAACTTGTATTGTTCTATATCGCCTTGTATCACTCTCCATATGGCAGTTCAATGCCTCCTGTATTTAGTCCCTCTTTTTGATTATTGTGATCTTTTACCTAATGACTTCCATGATTTCCTGTTATGTGTATTTATTTATTTTTTTTAATTAATCTTAATTTGTTTGTTTTTGTGATTTCCCTTTTTGAGTTGATATCAGGACGTTCTGTTTTGTGACCTTGTGTTGTGCTGATATCTGATATTATTGGTTCTCTGACCAAACAATATCCTTTAGTATTTCTTGTAGCTTTGGTTTGGTTTTTGCAAATTCTCTAAACTTGTGTTTGTCTGTAAATATCTTAATTTTGCCTTCATATTTCAGAGAGAGTTTTGCTGGATATATGATCCTTGGCTGGCAGTTTTTCTCCTTCAGTGTTCTGTATATGTGGTCCCATTCCCTTCTTGCCTGCATGGTTTCTGCTGAGTAGTCAGAACATATTCTTACTGATTCTCCCTTGAAGGAAACCTTTCTTTTCTCCCTGGCTGCTTTTAAAATTTTCTGTTTATCTTTGGTTTTGGTGAGTTTGATGATAATATGTCTTGGTGTTTTTCTTTTTGGATCAATCTTAAATGGGGTTCGATGAGCATCTTGGATAGATATCCTTTCGTCTTTCATAATGTCAGGGAAGTTTTCTGTCAGGAGTTCTTCAACTATTTTCTCTGTGTTTTCTGTCCCCCCTCCCTGTTCTGGGACTCCAATCACCCGCAGGTTATCCTTCTTGATAGAGTCCCACATAATTCTTAGGGTTTCTTCATTTTTTTTAATTCTTTTATCTGATTTTTTTTCAGCTATGTTGGTGTCGATTCCCTGGTCCTCCAGATGTCCCAGTCTGCATTCTAATTGCTCGAGTCTGCTCCTCTGAGTTCCTAGTGCATTGTCTAATTCTGTTATTTTATTGTTAATCTTTTGGATTTCTACATGTTGTCTCTCTATGGATTCTTGCAACTTATTAATTTTTCCAGTATGTTCTTGAATAATCTTTTTGAGTTCTTCAACAGTTTTATCAGTGTGTTCCTTGGCTTTTTCTGCAGTTATCCTAATTTCATTTGTGATATCATTAAGCATTCTGTAAATTAGTTTTTTATATTCTGTATCTGATAATTCCAAGATTGTATCTTCATTTGGGAAAGATTTTGATTCTTTTGTTTGGGGGGTTGGAGAAGCTGTCATGGTCTGCTTCTTTAAGTGGTTTGATATGGATTGTTGTCTCTGAGCCATCACTGGGAAACTAGTTTTTCCAGAAAATCCGCTGTGTCCAGTCCAAATCCCTGCGGGACGGTTCCCTGGCTCAGACGCTGCTCTTTCTGCTCCAAGACCAGTCACTGCCTCCCGGGGACTTCTCCTACCGGCTGCGTCCCACGCCGCCCGTGGAACCGGCTGGTCCCCCTCCCGGGGTTAGTTCAGGGGGGTGGAGCCGCTCTCTGTGCTTGTGCCGTACCTGACTGGTACGCTGGCTCCAGGCTCTGGAAACAATTGCTGCTTCCCCATATTAGTTCGTTCTCCGTCTCTAAATCTGTGTTTGTTGTTCAGGGTTCGTAGATTGTTATGTATGTGATCGATTCACTTGTTTTTCCGTGTCTTTGTTGTAAGAGGGATCCGAGGTAGCGTCTGCTTAGTCCGCCATCTTGGCTCCGCCCCTCACTTTATTGCTTTTTAGGAGGCAATTTTCACAGAAACAAAGGGTGCACACAATATATTAGCAAGCGAACAAGACCAAGGTGAACAATGCTCAGACAACGAGTGCTGGAGAGAGACTGCAGATCTGTGAAATGGCGGGATGCCTACACATTCCTACATGCACTTGAATTGAGCGTAGTGCTCGGTGTGCGGCAAATTCAAGTTTTGCTTTTTGTAACTTCCCTCCCCCCGCCCCCAACATTTTTGATCCATGGTTGGCTGAATCTGCAGATGCAGAACCCGCGGATGTGGAACCCACGGATACAGATGACCAACTGTATTTTTTAAAAAGAATGAGAGCAGGACAGAAAAGATTCTTTCACTCCCCTTCCCTGTACCCTTCTTAGCAATGTGACAAGAGTGAGAGGCAAAGAAATACTTAACTCTACCCAAGTTCCCACCGGGGTAGAAAGGATTCCATTATAGAGTCAGCTAGTCAGCTGGGGTGCCTCACTCCATTCCAAGCTCCACCACAATCTTCAGGGCATTTGCTATCCTCCCACACCTCCAAATCATCTGGGTGGAGCCCCAAGAGGGAAGTTGTGAGAACTCAGTCATTTACAGTAAGTCCTGATGAGCATACACCCTGGGGTCAACAGAGGACAAGGGCGTGGTTTAGTCAGCAGGGGAGCTGCCTCCCGGATGTCTTCTCCAGGATGTCCATTTAGAACTCCAGCTTCAGTCTTTCATGCCTGGCAAGACTGGGAGCACAATTCGTTCTGTTGCTTCTGAAAGATTCTTCAGGCTTCTGGAAAACAGGTGCAGAAGTTCCACTTTAAGGTTGAAAAAGGGGTCTCAAGCTGCTGGTCTCTCAACTATAAATGGACCAAGGTCCCAATGTTCCTCAGGACCTCCTGGCTGTCTCTGTTCCTGTACAGCTTGTGATGAGCTGTGGGGTTCTAAGTTGGGGATGATGGAAGAGAGAAGAGAAAAATCCAAAAGTTATGCCCTCTAGCTACACTTTAGGGAGTCTTGGTGGTGCAGTGGTTAAGCACTCAGCTGCTAACTGAAAGGTCAACAGCCTGAACCCACCAACCACTCTGAGGGAGAAAGATGTGGCAGCCAGCTTCCATAAAGATTATAGCCTTGGAAACCCTATGGAACGGTTCTACTCTGTCCTATAGGGTCATTATGAGTTGGAATCTACCCAAAAACAATGGGAATGGGAGCTACACTTTATATAGCTACCTATTTCAATGAAGCTAGAAAACAGTTTCCAGAAGTAGCTTCAGAATTGACAATCAAGCATTTGGACTTGAAAGATTGAGTTAAGCAAGGTAATTTTTACACCAGTATCGTCATCTTTATCATCAAAACAAATATTATTGATTACCCAATGTAATTTGTAGATATTGAGGAGTTTATGGTCTAATTTGGGCAACAAGAAATAGGCATAAAGAGATAATAAATAGGAAAAACAAAGGGGAGAAAAAGAGGACCAATGTATACTGCTTTCTGGAGCTTGGCAGACAGGGAAGGCTTCATGGAGATAAGCCAGATATTGGACTTGGACAAGAAAGGAAGGGCAATCAGGCATAGAAGCAGGAATGTGCACAGCATGTTGGGAAAAAACAAATAGGCTAATTTGGCTGGAATGAAAAATTTGGGTAGAGAAGTGATGTGTGATAAGGCTGGGAGTCATACGAGGATAGGCAGTATAGAACATCGGCTAACACTTTGTCGTGTGGGTAGTGGGGAACTCTATACTGAAAACTTTGGGTAGTGGCAGGGAGACCAGAGAGAAAGATATGGCTTTAGAGTGGAACTGAGGTGATTCAGGGCAGAGGTAGAATGTGGGGGAGGCAAGGAAGCAACAGATGCAAGAGATTTATGAGGGACAAATTGGAGAGAATTTAGTGACTGACTAGATGTGAGGAAGAAAGAAAAGGAAACCATCCAGGATGACTCCCTAGTTTCCAACTTGAGTGACTGAGAGAATGATCACATCCCTAGCAGAATTTTTTTCCACTTTTCTCAAGAAGATTCCTCCCATTCTTTTGTTTCTGGTTGTCTCTCAGAACTAAGAAAAATGGCCTTTGGGGTAGCTCTCTCATCCTACCCCATCCCTGGTCCTAACAGTGATGGTAGCAGGGTTCTGATCACCTTTTTGTGTAAAGAGAACCTGGGGTCCATGACTTGTACAGGACGGTCCAACGAGGCAGTACCAGAACCTACTAGATCTACAACAGAATCCTAAACAGCAGAGCCGGAGGGCACTATCGCAACTATTTAGTGGGCCCACTTCTCTTTACGGGGGGTGGGGGGAAGGGGAAAATTGAGACCTAGAAAAGGAGCGTGACTTTCTCAAGGTCATGTGGCTAGTGAGTAGCAAGGGGACTAGAACCTGACTTGCTGAGTCTCGATCCAGTGCTCCTTACATTTCCAATTGTTGCTTAATGTTACATTAGTGTGTATGTGTGTGTGTGCACATGTGTGCTTGTTTGAGGATCATGGGCCGTTTTGCTGGAATATCTTCTCTATGGATTTCCTACAACACGTAGTTGATCAGCGCCCCTCACATAATAACACAAAATTATTTGCTTTGTTTAAAACCCTGTTTATTTGTGACTTATCGGATCATTGGACCATCTCCTCAACTCTGTTTCTGGGTTATCTGGAGTCAAACTCTGCTCCTGGGTTATCTTGGCTGAGCCCTGAGACCTATCACTTTTCCACCCTACCCCTACATTACCCAGCAAAGGCAGGGAGCAGATCTACTTTTTTGTTTGAAGCAAACTTATCAAACCTCATTGTTTGTAAACTAATTGGGGTGTGAGAGGATTGGGAGTAAGAAAAGGAAAAAAATAGGAAGCATATAATGCTAGGTGCTCAATCAGTGTTTGAGAAGGAGAGGAAAAGACAAAAGGAAAAAGGGAGAGAACAGTGATGGGAAATGGGAAAATGGCCTTTACAGAAGAAAAGGATTTTTATTTAATGAGAAGAAGGGAAGCATAGCACTCTGCCCACCCCACCAGGTGGTTCCTAGGAATTCCCTCTGCCCACCCACCGGGATGAGTCCCTGAGAGGCCCTGAACAAGATACAGAATGTCCAGCCTCAACATGCTATGGCCAATTAGAGAAAACTCATTGATGCTCAATTTGCCACTCAGACCAAAAATAAGACCAAACTAGTCGCCATCATGGCAGCCCCATGTGTGTCAAAGTAGACCTGTGACTCACAGGATTTTCAATGGCTGATTTTTTGGAAGTAGATCACCAGGCCTTTCTTCTAAGGCACTTTTGGGTGGACTAGAACCTCTTAACCTTTCTACTCGTTAGCCATTTGTACCACCCAGGAACTCCATTCAGAATCTTTATGTTATTCCCATCTCAGAAGCCACCAAACATCCAATAAACCCTTTCACTAAAAAATACTTGGAAAAGATGATGAAGCCTCTTCTTGTCTGCTGAAGGAGACTCACAAACCATCCCAGACATGTATTTATTTCTTCCACCAATCCTTCCTCTCTCAAAGGGGACTGCCTGTCAATGTTCCCATTCCTTCCCAGGACCTGTCCTGCTCTGGACGCCATTTAGAGAAACTTCGTCATCTTCACGCCTCTCCAGAGGACAGGGATGGCTTAAGACAGAGCACCCAGGTTCCTCCCTTCTTTGAAGCAGAAAAAGTAGATGAGTCCCAAAGAGGGTAAACATTGGCATATAGAGCCATCCTCAGGATAAGATGTCTGTTTGTGTGGTGTTCTGGGCAACCAACAAGAGGAAATGAGTTTCAGCCAGGAAAAAAAAGAATAATAATAAACCTGCCTAGTTGTGTGTGACAGCCAAGGCAGAGGGAGGTGGGTAAAACAGACAGCCAAGGAAGGGACTGGTTAGGCTTCCAAGGAAGATGGCACCTGTAAAGGTGGGGATGACTGGGAGACCATGGCCCAGTGTGACAGCTGCGATCACCTCATACAAACAGAGTGGTTACTCTGTCAACGCCAGGAGTCCCTTTGATCTGCCTAAGGTTGTAAGTGCAGCATGCAGCATTCTACTTCTGGAAGGAAATGGAGGGGGGCCAACCATATCCCAAGCCAGCATCATTTACAGACTGTGAATTCCTGGAGTGTGTGTGTGTGTGTGTGTGTGCGTGTGTGTGCGCGCGCGCACGCACATGTGGCTATGAACAAGCAAGGAATCTTATCTTCGTTGAGTACTCCCTGCTGCTGCTTCTATTGATAAAGTATCTTGGAATCTCTGTGCTGACTTATGAGAAGCTGTTGTTCTTTTAAGCTTTCCACTGGTCTTTCTGTCTTCCAGTCTCCATTTCTCAAGCCAATTTGCCATTTCCTAATGGGGAGACATCTAACTGTGCTAAACAGATTTGGCTGAGATAAGTCCGTGAAAAGATGTCATCAGATGCCATCAAAGCTCTGAAAATAGAAATTAGCCATCAGACAGTGACATGTCCACTGTGGCTGCCTCCAGATATGCCTCATGCCAAGATCAAAGGAAGGGCCATGCCAGGCTGGAGCTGATACTGCCCCATCCCTGGCCATTACAAAAAGGTCAAACCCGGGACATATCACATTCTGTGGTAACATGATGAAAACTCAGGATGAAGACTTGCATTTTGCTGTTACCCTGATTCCAGTAGCTCTCTGGCTATTGCGCATAGAATGACAGTGTTATCCCAAAAGGTCTTCTAGAAAGGAAATTCCATCCTGAAATCATTTGGGACCAACTAGGCCAAGATCCATCTAAAGATAAAACATCATGTGCCCCTAAATCATGAAATCCTGAGGTAAAATCCTTGAGAAGCATGCTCCAGAGTTCAGGAGAAGGTCAAAGAAAAACAATGCTTGGCTATGGAGCTGAAATGTATTTCAAAGAAAATAAGAATAGCCTATGTCCCTCACTTGCATTTCCTGGACAGCTGCCTTCTTCTGAGGCACCTGGCTGAGTTGCCTGGTTCATTACAAGAGAAGCAGCTTTTAGTTCCATTCTGTCCGCTGGAAATCAAGGGGTTGGGTTTTTGGCTGATGAATTTCTGACAGTCCCCCAGAGCATTTCCAACTCGAACTATAATGTCTTGAAGAGGCTTATGTTTTGAACTGTCTGTAAAATACATTTTCACAAAATTTTGTTTTCTCCAAATCTCCCTGTTTCCTTCCTGTATAGGTCTAATGATTTTGAATTTTTCAAAATCTCTGAGGTAGGATTGGTATGTAACATTATACTTCAGCTTTAAATCAATAATTTTCAGGATATTGGTATTTTTCATGGGCCACCCTATGGAAGGCACAAAGTCATAGAATTATAATAATCATCTAAACCAACCATTGATTTAACAACTAGGAAAATGTGAGGCACCAGAAGAAGGTGAGGTGACTTCCCCAGAGCCAGGCAGTGGGTTAGTGAGAGGCAGGACTGGAACCCACCATTCTGCTGAAAAGTCCAGGCCTCTTCCCACCTCTCTGGTAGCCAAAAAAAAAAGTCAGTATTTTGAAATTTGAGGGGAAAAAATAAATATTTTCTGATCACTTTAAATTCAAAAGATGAGTCCATTGGATTCCATGATGGATTGGGTGAAAGGTAAAAGAGGGATCTGAGGGCAGTGAATACATGAATGGGTTCCTAATTTTAAGAGGTATTTAGATCCCATTAGGGGTGTATGAGGGACAAGTATGCTCTGGACTTGGAGTTTTGCCTTCCACGATGGGAGCAGGACTGTGCATTTAACCTGGAAAATAGGAAGACAGGGAGTTGCTCTGTATCAACCAATCGCTACCATTCTGCAATTTCCTTGTACATCTGCCTGGAGTCACTGGGTGTTGCCTGCTGCACTGGAGTGTCTCCTCCAAGCCACTTCAACTCCTCAAGTCTTTCCTTCTGGGTCTTTCGCAGAAATAAATTCTTGCCAGAAGGTATAAAACAGCAGTTCCTGCAGGCAAACCAACTCCTCTGTCTGCCACAGGAGGTCACAGGAGGTACTTGGCAGGTAAGACACATTAACTTTAGTTTTCTGGGTTCTGTAAACTTCTTGATGAAATTTCCTAAAGGCTTCTCAGAAATCCTAGTGCTGGATTTGAACTTGCCTTCCATCAAGCATTTTCTGGCTCCAGATTTGGCTGCAGGTTCACCCCTGTTCAGTGTGAGAGAACATGATTGCACTCATTGTGAGGCAAAAAGGCTTTTTTGTGCTTGAAAACTGAGTCACAGAATCATAGACTCTTCGGGTTGGAAGGCACCATAGACATTTCCCATCCAAGTTTAGAAACTGAGGCCAGGGAAGAGATGCCATGTATCCAGGGCCATGCCAAAAATGGGAGGAAGATAGTAACAAAGACGGGCTCTGTGTGGTGCTCTAGAGATATCATATGATCTCTCCAATGTGGTGGAATTTTGTGGTGTTAGAGGTTCCCTAAGCTGGGGGTCTCAGATCTCCATCCCATTTCCAGCTACCTGCATCAGTTCTAGACATCTAGTTAGCCTTGAATTTCTAGTCCCAGGAGTCTTAAATGCCCTTAGACACCTGGCCCTCAATCGAGTGTATGAGTTGCAGCAATACTTGATGGGCTTCATTTTGGGTGAATGGAATGATTGAATCGTATTGTGTTTTATGTGATCAGGAGTCCCAAACTCTGGGGCTAAGGTGGAAGATTGCTTCTGCTATAGAGGACTTGATGAAAGCTAACTCCTGTCCTTTCTTCTCTTGATCCTGTAGCTGGTCAAAAGATCAAATAGAGTGTTCTGGGGAGTGATGGGTGTTTGTTCACTCTCCTATTGGCTCATCCCACTATCCTCAATAGAGAGCTCTCCATTCTTGGAAAAGAATCCTTCTGGCTCTTTCCCTTCCTGGGTCTTCCTCCGGCATCCCTTGGGCAAGTCTTCAGTGGAAGGCTTCCACTGAGTACCCAGTACCCAGAGTGTGCTCTGCAGACCAGCAACTTTGGTTATCACCTGGGAGCTTGCTGGAAATGCAGACTCTCAGGCCCCTGCCATGGCCCACCGAGTCAGAATCTGCATTTAACAAGATCCCCCAGGATTAACAGGGACAATCGAATGTGAGAAGCCTACTAAGGGACCAGCACTACCCTCTCCTTCTGCCAACTTCCAGAGGCTGAGCTTTTCTGCTCCAGGAGTTTCATTCATTCAGCGTGTACCCAACACCTATTATGCGTTGGCACTGTGCTTGGGCTCTGAGAAAAGAAATAAATAAGATATAATCCTTGAGAAGCTCATGGTCTGATAGGGGAAAGAGACATGAAAACAGCAATATAAGATATGAACAAAATATTGTGGAAGGACATGGGAAGGAGTGACTTAAATTTGACTGGAGAAATTTGATGAACTTCACAGAGGAAGTGGCATTTGGTCTGGGTTTTGAAGAATGAATAGGAGTTTATTAGGCAGAGAGGGCATTCCAGGCATAAGGAAAAGCATGAGTAGGATTATGGAACAGCCTGGCATTTGAGGGGCAGAGGCTGTGGCTCTGTCCCTGGTTAGTGCTCCATGTCCCAGGGAAGGCTCCAGATTCTGCTGCAAACCAAAGAATTTGGGAAATGGCTTCTGCATTGACCATGATGATAAGATTGTGGGTAAATATCCAAGCATCACAGAAGCTTCTCATTGGTCTCTTACATTGTGAAGTCCCGTGCTCTGCCTTTTGCCCTGCTTGGCTTGAGCTGCAGACAGTGTCCCTCCAGGATCTTTTTAGAACATCCTTTGCTAGTGGCATGACCCTGTGTTTGCCTGGCTCTGCTTTCTGACCCACATCTTTACACAGATCAGGAAAGTCAGCCCGCGGATTTGTACCACCCAGGGATTCCTCATCTCCTCTGGTCTGATCTAACCTCTTCTGGTCTGGAGAGCGTCTACAGAAGAGTGACCAGCAGTCTCTCAGGCAAAACTCCAAAATCCTGATTTCTCTCAGGGGATCTTTGGGTAGAGACGGAGGGAAGAGCCCTAGAGTCTTCTCAAAAGACATTTTGGGTCTACTCCATGAAGTCCAATGGACACTCAAAGTCCCAAAGCCCCTCATCAGAAAAAAAAGCTGCATGAATTTTAGTCCACATGATTTTGGCCTGGAGTTGAAGCTCCTGATGGAGGGTTAATCTAACAGCTGGAATTCCTCCAGCCAGCCTGGAACACTACAATGGGCTCAGGGGCACTCTGAGCTCTGTCACAAAGTTCACTCATGCTGTCCCATCAAATTGGCTCTTTGAGGGGAGGTGAAGGCCCCTGTCATGTTTCCCCAGGAAGGGAGCTGAGTGTCTGAGTGGAGCTAGACCACAGCAGGCTGACTTGCAGGGAGCAGTATGTCCTGAGTGGAAAGAGGGAGGGGACTCCAAAGATGTGTTACAAGTTTGGTGACAGCATTTCTCAAAACTGTGACAAGGCAGGGAACAAAATTTCAAGAGTTACAGGCTGTCAGAGCAGAATCTGACATCATGGATCACTTGGCCTGACATCATGGATCACTTGGCCTGAGCCCTTCACTCAGCAGGCAAGTGGCCCGGAGAGGTGAAGTGATCCATGCAAGGTCGTGGAGTTAGTTAGAGAAGTACAGGATTATAACCCAGTGCTGCCTCCCTCCAAAGCCTGTGTTTTTCCCTTCCACCACCAACACCTACATCTCTTACAGTATACAGCAGAGGCCTGGGGTGTGGTAGAGGCTTCATCAGTTTGTACAATTTCCTCTTCTCTATCCCAGTGTTAGGGTGTTTGGTATTCCCTGGGCTTTCTCTGCCTTCTCATCCCCTTTCTGTGATTCAACACCGTATCCCCCTCCGCCCACCACCAGCTGGGGCTTTAGCGAGGCTCACAAATATGAACCTGGGTTTCATTTCAGTGATGAGCCTCCTTCTCCATCTCCCAGCCCTCCTGGCATCTCTGGCCTTGCTCCAGGCTACAGTGTCTGCCACATGTGGTAAGTATCTCCTGTTTCAGTTTCCTGTGGCTGCTGAAATAAATTACCATAAACTGGGTGGCTTACACAATGGAAATATATTCTCTCATGGTTCAGGAGCCCCAGAGTCCAAAATCAAGGTATCAGCACGGTTGCACTCTCTCTGAAGGCTCTAGAGGAGAATCTGTCCTTGCCTCTTCCTAGCTTCCGGTGGCACCCAACAATCTTTGGCATTCCTTGGCTTGAAGCTATACCACTCCAGTCCTTGCCTCTGACTTCACATGGCCTTCTTCTTTCGGTGTGTCTGTGTGTCCTCTCCTCTTCTTAAAAAGACACCAGTCAGTGAATTTAGGACCCACCCTAATCCAGTATGCCCTCATCTTAACTAATCACACTGGCAAAGACCCTGTTTCCAAATACGATCACATTGTGAGGTTCTGGATGAACATGAATTTTTGGAGGACACTAATTCAACCCACTATACTCCCCCTGTTCAGAGCATGCATCCTGTTCCCCACACTCCAGGCCCCGATACCAGTGAAAACAAGAGTCCTACATCTACCCTCGTACCCCTTACCTACTTCAGGATCCTGGTCATCAGCTAAGCTCTCTGATGGGCTTGCCTAAGGATCCAGGAGGACATCCTACCAGGAGCCAGCAAAACCCCCTCCACCCAGTAACTGAGCCAACCTGAGTGGTCACACTCTTAGTCCCATCACTGGGCATTCTAGTGGAATCCTGAAGAGTAATTTTGACATCTTATCACTAGGGAATATTCTTCCTGTTCTGTGCTTTTTTCCCTTATAGCACTGGAACAGTTGTGAAAGTTTCCTAATCTTGATCTTCTGCTTTCTCAGATTTGAGGGGTGGGAGTGATGGCTGAGAAAGGGTGAGGCAGAGGTGCAGGGCATCTCAAAGGCATGGTGTCTGATATCCTGCTCCATTTTCCCACTCCAAGCACAGACCACCATAGCTGCTGCCATCTCTGATGCTGTGAGTCAGGTCAAGGTCCAAGTCGACAAGGCCTTCTTGGATTCCCGAACCAGGTACGTGAGACACACACATACACGTACCTCCCTTCACAGGCTTCCTGCTCACGATAGGCACTGCTAGGCGAGCCCTGACAAGCCAATGATCCAAAGCAATTGTAAAGCTTGCCCTTCCACACCTCCTCAAGTATGTGGCAGGTAAGAGCAAGAGCCTACAACCCCTAAAATCCTGTAGATTACCTTGAGAGACATCTACTCTAATCCTATAAGAACTTTCTTACATGTAGTTGAATGCTTCCTCAGATCATGCATTCCAAAGTCTCAGAAAGCCTGTCGGTAATTGATCTTCATTCATTCAGCTAATGAATGAAGTTGCTAGTCAATAGCAACTAAAAAAAACTGAAACTCATTGCCATCAAGTTCATTCCGACCCATAGCGACCCAATAAGACAGAGTAAAATTATCCCATAGGATTTCCAAGGCTGTAATCTTTACAGAAGCAGATGGCACGGTGCTTACCTTGCTTACCTAATCTGTAGTGAACAACTTCATAATTTCAAAGATGTGGTGAAACCCATGTGAAATTGTTCACTACAGATTGTAAGCAAGCACAAGTAAGCCCTTGTTTACCTTGCTTACTGAGTCATCTGCCCCTGTCAGGGATTGTAAATTTAAAAAGATGCTTTGATTCTGTAGGAAGGTGCTGTGGGGTTGGGAGAGAGATAGATGCCAGCCATACCTAGAAACAGATCTTTGATGTGGTGAAAAATGTGAAATTGTTCACTACAGCTGATCTGGTAATCCACCCTTGGTTCTAACCTCCAACCTTTTGGTTAGCTATGGGGCAGTTCTACCCTGTCCTATAGGTTCTCTATGAGTTGGAGTCAACTAGACAGGAACAGATTTTGTTACCGGGTGGAAACCCCAGGTTTTGCTCAGCATGACTCATATCAGCCAATAAACGAGAGGCTGAGGTGGGCAAGTAGAAAGGTGCCTTTATTTCATTGCACAAGGAAAGGAAGCAGTTGGGGCTGCTGCTGCCAAGACTGCTCCCAGAAGGCGAGGAGAAGAGTTATTTTTAAGGGGTTTACAAGTAGGGAGTTCATAAAAGTTACATCAGAGGACATTCTTAAATCATATCATACAGGTGCCGGGATTTTCACCAGGCAGGCCAAGCAAAGGAACTGAAATTTTAATGCAAAAATGGCAAGGCTGGCCGAGCAATGGGGCTGGAATACTGACGCAAAAATTGCAAGGCAGGCCAAGCAAGCTGCAGTGGAATTTTCTGCAGCCTGGGGACCTCTGTATTAGTTTTTTTGGTTATCAAACTCCAGCCAAGACTCCAGAACACACACCAAGCCCTCCTCCTCAGTGGTCGGCCCTTGTAGGGTCCTTCTCACTAAAATGAAAGTGAAAGGGAGGCTCCATGGTGGGGGGAAAGGCCCAGCACTTCAGCAGCTATCTCCAGATGAAAATCCTCTCTCTCTCCTCCACTTCGATCCTTTCATAGCCTCGAGATGGGGGATAGAATAAAAACCACAAAATTGGTGTTCATCTACCTCCTTTGCAAGTCCTGCTGGGTGGGGAAGGAGGACCAGCACCCTGCTCTGGAATGTGGGAATACTTGTGCCCATTGTTCAGTTCTTGGATTTAGGGGCCTTGTGGAGACAGAAAGAGTCACATTTAAACATCCTGTTACACAGATAATCTAGCCACTCACAATAAGGACAATGGAGGAAATAGGCAAAGCAAGGGGTGCTGTTCTAGGCAAGAGGTCAAGGAAGCCTGCCAGAGGGGGATAAGGAGACAGAATTCAGAGAGGCAGGGGGTGGCATTCCAGGTACTGGAACTGCAAAGGCAAAGCCCTGAGGCAAGGAAGATCTGGGGTGCGCAGGAAACAATGGAGGCCTGGTAAAGAGGTGGGCCCCAGGGCTGGGTTTGTCCTAAACCACATCCCAGGGTAAGCCCCTGCAGAACTTTAACCAGGGCAGTGACATGGTCTGATTTTTTATCTAAAAAGATTGCCCCAGCATCTGTGTGACGAATGGATAGGAAAGAGACAGAAGAAGAGGCAGGGAGCCCAGGTAGGAGGCTACTGCAGTGGTCCAGGTAGGGGATGGTGGGTTGGACTAGGGTGGAGGCGGTGGGGATGGACAGTGAGTCCCTTAAAGGCCTGCCAGCTCCAGTGGAGCCTATTTCTGACTCAAAGCAGGAGGTAAGTCCCTGGTGAGTCAGTGTTCAGGTGGAAACCCCGAAGAGCCCAGGGTGTAGAAAGAAGGAGAGAATCTGGAATGCCCACAGGGGATCTTTCAGGTTGAGCCCTGAGGAAACCTTGCAACTCACCTTCCTATGTTCAGGGTCGGGGGAGGTGTTGCTCTAAAACATCTTGCACTAACCCCTTCAGGACCTGGCTGCTGCCATTGCTGATGCTAACGTGGGTGTTCACTGTGTGTTTACTGTGTGCCAGATACTGCTGTAGCTGCTTCATATTTACTCCTCCCAACAATGCTATGAAGTGTGTCTTAGTTTCCTTGTGCTGCTGCAGCAGAAATACCACAAGTGGGTGGCAGAAATTTATTTTCTCACAGTTTAGGAGACTAGAAGTCCAAATTTAGGGCACTGGTATCTATCTAGAGTAGAACTGCCCCATAAGGTGTCCAAGGTGGATTTGAACTGCCGACATTTTGGTTAGCAGCCAAGTTCTTAACCACTGTGCCATCAGGGCTCCATCCATAGGTGTAGGGGTTGGGATTCCAAATTGGGGAGCACAATTCAATCCACAAAAAAGTGTTAGATCAAACCATACAAAAGAGCTAATTTGGGGGGTAAAAATGATCGAATGCCATGGTTCAACCTAAGATTACTATCACTACCTTCATTTCACAGATAAGGAAACTGGGGTAGAGAGGTTGAGTAACTTGCCCAAAGTGGCAGTTGGAACCCAGCCAGTTTGTTCCAAAGTTCATACTTTTGAGTCTCTGATATAAGTCATATGATGCTTTCCAGTTCATAGATGAGAGACAGATCACCCAGAGGTCATATAATTTAAGCCAATCCTGGTAGAACCAAGATTCAAAATTGAGTCTCTTCGGCTTTAGGCCAGCAGTGTCCAAGACAACTTTCTGCGACGGTGAAAATGTTCTGTATCTGTGCTGTCCAATACAGTAGCCATCAGCTACACGCAGCTATTAAGCACTTGAAATGTGGCAATGCAATTGAGAAACTGAATTTTTAATTTCATTTTATTTTAATGAATTTCAATTTAAATAGTCACATATAGCTAGTGGTTAGTATATTGGACAGTGAAGCAGTCTGGGCCACTAGGCCATGCTGTCTCTTGTGAAAACAGCAAAAAGCAAAATGTCTTGTTCTCTAGGGTTCTTTTTTATCAAGGTGGGGGTTAGGAGGTGGTGGGCCAGTGACTAGAGCCCAATAATCAGAGTCCACCTTGTGCCTGGCTTGCACACTCATGTAGCCCCTGAGGCTGAGACACCTCACTTTAAATATAGAGTTAATGACCTGACCTGTAGTGACGGGACAGGTGTTAAAGCCAGTGAATTGCACCCAAAAAGCAGGGCTGTCTTTGGTGATAATTCGAGCCACTTCCAAAGTTGCGGAGTCTTAGAACCATAGAACACCTCAGAGATCATCTCATAAAAAAACCAAACCTGTTGCCATCGAGTCGATTCCAACTCATGGTGACCCCATGTGTTACAGAGAAGAACTGCTCCACAGGATTTTCTTGGCTATAATCTTTACAGAAGCAGATCACCAGGCCTTTTTTCTGTGGTACTGCCGGGTGGGTTCAAACTGCCAACCTTTAGGTTAGTAATCGAATGAAAACAGTTTGTGCTACCTACCGAAACTAAACCCAAGCCCATTGTTGTCAAGTTAATTCTGATTCATGGCAACCCTATGGGATAGAGTAGAACTGCCCCATAGGGTTTCCAAGGCTGTAAATCTTTTACAGAAGCAGGCTGCCACATCTTTCTCCCACGGAACAGCTGGTGAGTTCAAACCACCAACCTTTCAGTTAGTAGCCGAGCAATTAACCACTGTGCCACATCCCCTTATCTCACACATGAGGAAACTGAGGCCCACTGAGGGGGTAGAAAGTTCACATGGAGGGACTTTCCTGACAAAACCTTGCCCTCAGTCATCTCTGTGTTGTCACAAATTTAATAGAAGGGTTTTGGCTTCTCATTCTACTTGTGGGAAATTAAGGAATAGAAAGGCTAGATATCTTGTCTAAGGTAGGGTCAGCGACAGGCTGGATGCTATGGCCCCAAGCCAATGTTAACCACATCTAAACAAACTCCACACTGACTCTAGCCAAGAAGCAGGTAAGGATGATTTCATGGGCAGAAGGCTCATGAGCATCTTATTCCTCTAATTATCAGCCCACAAGACTTGAGGAGATGCCAGCTTGTGTCAGGGGTTCCCCAAATCTAATTCAGTAAGTCCTGGGAGCTGCGTGTTTTTAAAGCTGCCCCAGTTGACTCCGACACAGCCTGCTCAGCTGCAACTCTGTGATTCAGATTGGAAGCATCCACCTGCCTTCTCTCAGGACCACACATAACAAAGCTGCAAAACACACTGTAGCTTCCTCTTTCCAGGAGAGAATTTCAAGAAGCATTAAACAGAAACGAAGAAAATGTCAGGAGCGCACAATACGTTCTTGTCTCCTATACGTTGCCCACACCGCCCCCCATGGTGCCTCCTATACCCGCACTACCTCACACAAACTCCCTTCTATAGGATCATGGGGTCCCATCATGACTTCTCCATTGCTCTCCATTGCAGGCTGAAGACTTCCATGAGCTCTGAGTCTCCCACCATGCGACAGCTCTTAGAATATCTCAAGCATGCCAAAGGCCAGACTCGCATGGCCATCCGCAAAGGGCAGGTGTGGGAGGAGACCTTAAAGAGACTGACTCAGAGCTTGACCTTGATCAACGTCACAGGTACAGAAAACCCACTGGTCCTCTGATTCTGATGGCAAGAAGGGGTCCTCTCCCCAAAGGACAGAGATAGAGGAAAAAAAAAAAAAAAAAGCTGTTGCTGTTGAGTCAGTTCTGACTCCTGGTGATGCCATGTAACAAAGTTGAACTGCTCCATAGAGTTTTCTTGGCTGTAATCTTTACGGAGATTCCCAGGCCTTTCTTCTGCAGCACCACTGGGGTGGGCTGTAACCTCCAAACTATAGGTTAGTAGACAACACAAACCATGTGCACCACCCAGGCACCTTGCAGGAGAGAATAGAGGCCATCAAAAGCTGCATTCCCTGTCTCTGCCTTCTCAGAATCGGAGACCAGCAGAGTGAGGAGCTTAGAGGACATCTAGTCCATTACTTTTTCTCCAGAGGCAGGAACTCAGACAAGGTTACCTTGCAAACTCCTAAGGAGAGGACACAAGTGCTCTTTGTATAATACCATCTGTAAAGCCTCTGAATGGAGGAAGTGCTAACGTCAATAAACGTGGGATCCCTGTCCCAAACCACAGTGTCACCAGTTCCACAGCGGGAGGGAGGGGAGAGGTCATCTAAGCCACCTGTGTAAGGGGGCTTTACTAGGGTTGTGTCACAGAAGATGAGCTTTCCAATCTGTTCTGCGTAACGTGGGCCTGAAACAATGTAAGGCCATCCTTGGTTTCAATTGCCTGCCCCCTCTGCAGAATGAAGAATGGAGAAATAACTTAACCCCTTTGGTGTCCCTTCTGTTTCAGGCCCCAGCCTGCACTTGGCTTTCCTCTTTCATGAAGTGGGATGTGGTCTCCCTGCCTCTGCAGTGATATGCAACAAGTACAGCCCTTATCGCACCATTACAGGAGACTGTAATAACAGGTGACTGACTGGTCGGGAGTGGGGGTGTGGGGTAGACCCTCCCAGGACTGTCAGGCCTGCACCACCTGCCCAGCCCAGCTCACCTGCCCCACCTGCCCAGCCCAGCCCAGCCCAGCTGCCCAGACTAGCGAGGCACTTTGTCACCTGGGCATTCCAGGCAGAACTCCCACTGCCTAGCCCTCCTGGATTTGCGTCCCCTCGGAATCTGCTCTTTCGAAGCCTTCCCCCAACTTCCCCATCCTCTAAAGATTACACGTCTCCAGCCATCTCCCGTGAGACCACCGTACCCCACTGGAAGCAGCACCTTTTCCCAGTGGGTGGGGGTAATTCAGAAACCCCACATTTGAGAGGCACCTCCTACGCGTCCCCTTCCCCTAGGCCATAGGCTCCCAGATCCTTCCAGGGCCAATCGGGGCTCCACAGAGAAGCAAACCCCGGGAGGACCGCAGAGGCTGAGGGCAAGTCTTGCTGGGTTTCAGGAGGAACACCGAGCTGGGAGCTGCCAACAGGGCGCTGGCGCGCTGGCTGCCGGCCGAGTACGAGGACGGGCTCTCCCTCCCCTTTGGGTGGACGCCGGGAAAGACGCGGAACGGCTTTCCTCTCCCGCTGGTGAGGGCGGGGTGGGGGTGGGCCCTCGACTATGGTGGATGAAGGATGGGAGTCACAGGGAAGGGAATGCACTCCCTAAACATACACAGGAAGGGAGAAGAAATAGGTGGGAGGGCGATGGAGCCGCATCAGGGGAAAGGTGGAGATGGGGACCTGCCTTCTGGCGCTGATCCCCACAACACCACTAGAGGGCAGCAGAGCCCGGAGTCCAGCCACGTCGTGGTCGTGTCCCAGCTGCCGGCCGGCCAGGTACCCTGGGGTCTCCCAGGCAGATGGCCTCCTTGCCCCATCCTGCTCGTGCTTATCCTGTCCTAGCCCCCGGAGTGCATCAGCTGTTGTTTGCCTGGAGGTCCTATCTGTTGGCCTCATCTGAGTTGGCAGCCTCTACCCAGAGCTCCTCTCCTACTCCCGGGCACCTGGCACCTCCTTGATGCTTGTTTCCAAAGCAGCCTGTCTTTGGTTTCCTTCTTCATAGTGGAAAGAGCACTGACCTTGGAAACCATACAGACTTGATTTTAATCTATCTCTGTCCCTTCATAGCTGCAGGGCATGGGAGAGCTGACTTCACATCTTTGGGATTCAGTTTCGTCTATATAACGGGAGAAATGCCACCCACCTCAGACGCTTGTTATCGGATTAAATGTACCTGTTACATCATCCATACTGCATAAACTGTAGTTGAATCTGAATCCTCCAAACACTTTTTCCTCTAATCCTCCCCTTCTCTTTCCATCTATAGGCCAGAGAGGTATCCAACCAGATCGTTGGCTATCTGAACGGGGACGTTCTGGATCAAAAAAGATCCCTGGTCTTCATGCAGTGGGGCCAAATTGTGGACCACGACCTGGACTTTGCCCCTGAGACTGAGTTGGGGAGTAGCCAGCACTCCCAAACCCAGTGTGACGAACACTGTATCCAAGGGGACAACTGTTTCCCCATCATGGTAGGTCTCTTCGCTTAGGTGGTGATCCCAGACAAGCCCCTTGCCCACCCCAATGTAGCAGACATGCCCTGCCTGTCAGCCAGGATCTTTAATGCTGATTTGATAGCTTCCTAAGCCTAACTTATTCATCCATTCACTCATCCATTTATTCAGTAAACACATTAATCATCTACCGGTGGCAGGCCATGCACTAAGCACTGAGAATTCAAAGGTGAATAAAGACATAGTTCCTGCCCAGCGACGAAGGGCCAATGTGAGAAATGAACAAGTAAACCACTGATGACAAAATCAGGAAGCTCTGGGGAGGGCTGTCTAAGCCTGCAGCTCAGCAGCATTGGCACCGCCTGGGAGCTTATTAGAAATGCAAAACCACAAGCCACACCCAGACATTTGGAAACTGAACCAACATTTTACTACCATCCCCAGGAGATTCAGCTCACACGCAATGAAGTCTGTGGAAAGATGCTCTAAATCATCCTGGGGTCAGGGAAGGCTATTCCCATAAGGAACTGCAACTTGATGGATGAGTCAGAGTGAGCCAGCAGGGAACTGTGGGAATTTTCAGCAGGAAGGGAGAGGAATTTGCAGTGGTGCACCTTTTCTAGGTATTCGTGGATTTTACAGTTAGAGAGTCATGTACTCATTCAAGCAACAAGTCAAGGCTCTGTGCTGTGGTAGAAAGAGCATGGGGTACAGAGTGAGGCCAATCTGGATCTGAACCCCACGTCTTTCCTTTCCAGTGTCTAAGTCCGTGGGCAAGTTGCTTAACCTGCCTAGGGCTCAGTTTTCTGACCTGTAAAAATGGATGAGTTGTCTACCTTGCAGGGTTTTGTGAGGACCTAAGTGAGATAAAGTTTGCATAATGCTTAACATGGTAAGTTCAAAATAAATACATGGTAGCTATTTTTTTTTTTTTTATTAGTAGTAATTATTAACAAACCCTTTTCTCATCTCATGCCCAGCTTACTTATCCAGGGATCTCAGGCTCCATCCCACCAAAAATTCAGAACCCAAGCTGTGAAAGACTAAATGACCCCCCGAATTCTCTTACCCAGCAAGATGTAATGAAATTCAGGGTTTTGTGGGCATAGGATGTATGGTGTCAGCAGGAGGTATCAGCAGGAGGTGTCTGGTAGTAGGGCCCTGGGAGGGTACCATCGGCATTTTGCCAGCTGCATTCAGATTCAGCTGGAGAGAGGTTCCCAGGGCCCAGCTGTGCCATCTCTCCCCAGTCACCCACCCCAATCTCTGCAGTTCCCGCCCAACGACCCCAAGGTGAAGACTCAAGGGAAGTGCATGCCGTTCATCCGGTCTGGGTTTGTCTGCCCTACTCCACCCTACGAGTCCCTGACCCGAGATCAGATCAATGCTCCCACCTCCTTCCTGGATGCCAGCTTTGTGTATGGGTCGGAGCCGAGTCTGGCCAGCCGCCTCCGCAACCTCAGCAGCCCCCTGGGCCTCATGGCCGTCAACCAGGAGGTCTCGGACCATGGGCTCCCCTACCTGCCCTTTGTCAGCAAGAAGCCAAACCCCTGCGAATTCATCAACACCACGGCCCGAGTGCCCTGCTTCCTGGCGGGTGAGTCTAGGTCGGGAACAGAGGGGCCCACCGACAAAGGGACTAGAGCAGAAGGAGACCAAAAACTTCACAAGGCTGCCAGACAACTTGCAGGGGGTCTTTACCACTGCTCCTTCTCATTATCTTTCTGCAAAATTGCACACCAAGCCACCACTCCCCCTGGCACTGGCCCAGGACTGGCAGAAGGGCCCAGATGAATACAGAATTCAAGAACATGTGTTCACTGCAAAAAAAAAAAAAAAAATTAGGGAGGTCCAGAAATGCATATTTATATTAAAAACATTAAAAAATAATAACCACACGCAATTTCACCACTCACAGATGATAACATTGTGATGTATATCTGTCTTAGTTGTCCAGTGCTGCTACAACAGAAATACCACAAGTGGGTGGCCTTAACAAACAGAAATTTATTTTCTTTTTTTCCACAGGAGGCTAGAAGTCCAAATTCTGGCCCCCAACTCTAGGGGAAGGCTTTCTCTCTCTGTCGACTCTGGGGAGAAGGTCCTTGTCTCTTTACAGCTTCTATGCCTCGGTTCCCTGGCGATCTTCATCTGGTTTGGCTTCTATCTTCCCCCATCTCTGCTTGTTTCTCTGTGCCTAATCTACTTGTTTTATATCTCAAAGGCGATTGGCTTAAAACACACCCTGCACTGATTATGGCCTACTAACATGACAAAGAAAACCCTATTCTCAAATGGGGTTACAACCATAAGTATGCGGTTAGGATTTACAACACGTATTTTGGGAGGACACAATTGAATCCATGACAGCATCTGTTTTCTATCATAGATATAATTCTACATTTTTTTACGTAATTGAAATCACACTATAAATAATGTTCTATAACCTGGTCCTTCACTTAATATACCCCATGTCATTAAATATTCTTCTACAACATGATTTTTAATGGCTGCCTGGTATTTCATGGCATATATTACCACAGTGTATTTTATCAGCCCTATCTGGGGACACGTTGGCTATTTCTAAGAATCCCTGGTAGTACAATGGTTAAGTGCTTGGCTGCTAACCAAAAGCTAGGCAGTTAGAACCCACCAGAAGCTCC
Source organism: Elephas maximus indicus (assembly GCF_024166365.1). Classification (NCBI taxonomy): domain Eukaryota; kingdom Metazoa; phylum Chordata; class Mammalia; order Proboscidea; family Elephantidae; genus Elephas; species Elephas maximus. Next base: position 35,776,756 of record NC_064837.1, on the reverse strand, counting down.
AAGGGAGAAAAGACCAGGCGATCCACTCCAGTAAAGATTACAGCCTAGGAAACCCTATGGGGCAGTTCTACTACTGTCCGTAGGGTTGTTATGAGTTAGAATCTACCCAGGGGCACACAACAGGCTATTTCTAATTTTCCCCCCCCCCCGAGGTAATGAGCATCCTCGTTGATTAATCTTTGTGCTCATTTTTAATGATTTTTTAATAGAATTTCCTAGAGGGGGAGTTTCTAGATTAAGAGGAATGTACTTTTAAGGCTTTCTATAAACTCGGTACAAAGCCCCTCTCCATATGGTGGACCATCAGAGCCCCCTCAATTCTGTTCATTTCAGGGGCTCATGCCCACCTGGTTCCCTCTGCCCTTGGCTTCTAGAGGCCTTCCCTCATCCAAAAACCCACTCCTCCCAGATGAACCCTCTGGCCACTGAGACATAGCAGAAGGCTGGCCCGTAGGCCAAGATCTCTCAGATCTCTTGATTCTGCATCCAGATGTGCCTCACAACAATCCAGACACAAAACTGAGCCCCTGCCCATTTTTCACAAAGATATCCACTAAGCTCAAGCATTTGTGAGGTTAATAGACTTACGTGACAGAGGAACACACGGTCTTCCACCATTTCCGTGGTCTCCCTCCACTGTCCCTGCTTCTCTCGCCCTCCCTCCCAGATAGTCTCCCCACTCCAGATTCTTTTCTCTTCATTCCACAGAAAAGTTCAGCCCTGCCCAGGAGCCTACCCTCAAACCTCCATCCCCAAAGCCTTCAAAGTTGGTCAACAAAATACAGAGCCTTTTACCTATTTGTGAAAAGATTCTTGGTGGCGCAATGGTTAAGTGTTAGGCTGCTAACCGAAAGGTTGGCAGTTGGAACCCACCAGCCTAGGAAACCCTATTGGGGCAGTTCTACTCTGTCCTATGGGTCCCTAAGAGTTGGAATCAACTCAACAGCAATGAATTGGGGTTTTCTTAAAGGCAGTCGGGATTATAGTTAGTAAAATTTTTAATATGTCACCTTTACTACAATACTATGAGATAGGCCTTGTTATCCCCATTCTTACAGATAAGGTCACTAAGGCTCGGAAATGTTAAATAACTTGCCCAAGGTCACACAGCTAAAAAGCGGTAGAGCTGGGATTCAAATCTCTGATTTCCCCACCCCATCCCACTTCTCCACAGGACTTCCCTTAAATTAACTGGAAGGACATGCTTAGGAGAGGGCTCCTTGGGGGCACCATCATTCCTTTAACAGGTTACTGGCTTCTGGGCTGCTCAGGGAGCATCCACCTTCCTGCCTTCTGGCCTTCTAGGAGATTCCCGAGCCTCAGAGCAGATTCTGCTGGCCGCTTCCCACACCCTCTTCCTCCGAGAGCACAACCGGCTGGCCAGAGAACTAAAGGAACTCAATCCTCATTGGGATGGAGAGATGCTCTACCAGGAAACCCGGAAAATCCTGGGAGCCTTCACACAGGTAAAGAGAGACGGGAGCACTGCCTCACACACCATCTGGCGCTGGCTCCCAGCTCAGCCCTCTGCTCGCTGCCGCACATCCAGCTACCTTCTTTATTTTCCACTCCTCCGTTCCCCTCCTCCTCTCCTCTATTGCTTTTCTCCCATTGTCTCATTCTTTCAAACCCTCCATCCTTTCCTTTCTTCAGCTTTTCAGTCCCAAAATGAATCAATCTCTGGATTCAGAGCATCAGAAAGGCATTAATGGGTTGGTCACTTCAATGTGACCAACCCATTAAAGCCCCACACTGTTTCCAGGGACTGGCTGGTGGATTCAAACTGCTGACCTTTTGGTTAGCAGTGGAGCTTTTTACCACTGTGCCACCAGGGTTCCATGTGTGTATAGCTCTGTGCAATTTTATCACACGTAGTTTCATGTATGACTCGACAGCAATGGATAGTTTCATGTAACCACCACCACAATAAAGGTACTTAACTGCACCATCATCACAGGACTCCCTCATGCTCCTCCTTTAAGAGTCATGTCTACCACCACTCCTCATCCCTCATGCCTGGCAACCACTAATCTGTTCTCCATCTCTAAAACCAAAACCCAAACCCAAACCCATTGCCGTCAAGTCAATTCCAACTCATGGCACCTCCTTGTGTTACAGAATAGAACGGCTCCCTCTCTACAGTTAAATTATTTTACCAATGTCGTATAAATGGAACCATGCATTATGTATCCTTTTGAGATTGTTTTGTTTTTTTTAATTCAGCATAATTTCCTTGAGGTTCATCCATGACATTGCATATATCAACAGTTCATTCCTTTTTGTTGTTGGTATGGATGTACCACAGTTTGTTTAAACAGGTAGTTTCTGGGTTTTGGTTATTACGAATAAAGCTATTGTAACATTTATATACATGTTTCTGTATGAAAATAAGCTTTCATTTCTCTATGATATATGCCCAAGAGTGCAACTGCTGGGCCCTATGGTAAGCCCATTTTTCGTTTTAAAGGAACTGCCAAACTACTTTTCAGACTGGCTGTACCCTGGTGGCGTAGTGGTTAAGAGCTTGGCTGCTAACTAAAAGGTTAGCGGTTCACCTCCACCAGCTGATCCTTGGAAACCCTATAAAGCAGTTCTACTCTGTCCTATAGGGTCACTATGAGTCAGAATAAACAGCAATGGATTTGGTTTGGGTTGGTACCATTTTACATCCCCCTCCCCCTAGCAATGTATGAATGATTCAGTTTCTTGTTGCAAAAAATGGCACGATGGGGTGTCTGACCTCCTCTAATTTCATAAAGAAGAGTGAGAATCAAGATTAACAGTACAAGGCTGATTCCTATGAGGTGGTCAAACATGTCTCTACCCTCCAGCCTTCTTACCAATTCTGACACCAGCCATCCCTCCCACCACACTCTCTACTTCTCTGCTGGGTTCAATAATTTGTTGCAATGGCTACGCAGAACTCACCGGCAATACTCATCATTAAGAGGTTTATTAGGGAAGTAAGCAAAAACAAAATAACTCCTTGTCTTCAAGTTGATTCTGACACATAGCAACCATATAAACCAAACCCAAACCCACTGCCGTCAAGTCGATTCCGACTCATAGCGACCCTATAGGACAGAGTACAACTGTCCAGTAGAGTTTCCAAGGAGCGCCTGGCAGATTTGAACTGCCGACCCTTTGGTTAGCAGCTGTAGCACTTAACCACTACGCCACCAGGGTTTCCAGCAACCATATAGGACTCAGTAAAACTGTGCCATAGGGTTTCCAAGAAGCAGCTGGTGGACTCAAACTGCCGACCTTTTAGTTAGCAGCCAAGCTCTTAACCACCGTGCCACCAGGGCTGCTATTAGGGAAGTAGCAGGTTATAATTCAGGTTCAGGAACAACTCAGGATCAGTTGTTTGATTAGGACAGCCTTTTCTCTGTCGTGCCCACAGGCATGCCTCTCTCTGGCCCCTAGGCCTCTGCCTTGCTTGAGTGAGTGTTACAAAGCTCTTTTAACTCTGCCTGTTAGTGCCTGGAGGCACCCCACTCCACCAGTAAGCCTCAGCCCAAAGTTGCTCAGCTCTCTCACTTAGTGAGTCAGTGAGCCTAGCTGTGGTGCCAAGTGCTCGGAGGCACCCCACTCCACCAGGAAGCCTCCTGCCCAAAGGCACTCAACTTTCTCACTCTGAGGGCCGAGAAGCCCATCGGTACTGCCTCCTGCAGGTCTCCGAGTTCTACTGTCTCTGCTTCTCGACATCTCCAGTGTTACAGCTCTCTCTCTCTGTCTCCTGGGTGTACGAGGTATGCAGCACAGATATCCTGGATCTAAAGGATGTGCTCCACTCCTGGCTCTTCTTTCTTGGTGGTAGTGAGTTCCCCCCTCTGGTCTGGGATTTGCTCTCTTTTACGCCTAGCAGGATGGCAAAACCAACCAATTCCCTCATCAGGGTTCCATATGCCTAATTTGCATAATCCCACTTCTGCAAGTGTGCTATGCACCTTATTTACATTATTAGCAAACTATCCAATCCCCTTGGTGGGCCACAAGCCCCTCATTTGCATAGTCCCACCCAGTCATTTGGTGGGAGTTACAAAGGCTATGGCTAGAAGGGTCATGTTAAGTAATTCACCGCACTGCACTCAGCATCCTCATCAACATTTGATGTTACCACTGTTTTTTATTTTAGCTATTCTGATAGGTGTGTAGTGATACCTCATTGTGATTTTAATCTGAATTCCTCTAATAGCTAATAATGATTTATATCTTTTCACGTGCTTATTTTCCGTCTGCATATCTTCGCATACCTGATATATCTGTGTATCATTGATAGATCTGCAGATCAATGAAATATCTGTTCAGATCTTTTGCCGATTTTCCAACTGGCCAAAAGATTTTTTTTTTAAAACATTGAGTTCTAAGGGTTCTTTATGTATTATAGACTGAAGTCCTTTGTCTGAAACGTGATTTGAAAATATTTTCTCCCACTCTGTATTTTGTCTTTTCATCCTCTTAACAGGGCCTTGGGCAGAATAAGAGTTTTTAATTTTGATGAGGTTCAATTTATTAGTATTTCCTTTTATAGATTGTGCTTTTGGTGTCAAGACTCAGAATTCTTTGCTTAGCCCTAGATCTCAAATATTTTCTTTTATGTTTTCTTCTAGAAGTTTTATAATTTTATGTTTTATATTTAGTGTTAATCTTTGTATAAAGTGTGAGGTTTAGGTCTAGGTTCTTTTTTTTTTTTTTTTTTTTTGCCTATGGATGTCCAATTGCTCCAGTACCACTTATTGAAAAGACTGTCCCTCCTCCATTGAATTGCTTTTGCTTCTTTGTCAAAAATTAATCGAGCATATTTGTGTAGTTCTACTTTGGGGTTGTCTTTTCTGTTCCATTAATCTATATATTTATTCTTCCAACAGTACCACACTGATTACTGTAGCTATAAAAAAAAAAAATAGTAAGCCTTAATTCTAATAACATGACATTGTTAAGTTAAAGTGACACACAAGGACTGCCACTTTAGCATTAAGGTCATAAACTTAGAGCAAAGATGGCCAAGACAGTGCATCTCAGTTGACAAATCCGAATAGCACCTATGTTGAGATGAATCATGAGAGATCAAGAGAAAGAATGTCATGATCAATTATCAATGTCTGCCACGGTCATATGAAGGCAAACTGGGCACATATGCTATCTGTTTGCCATCCTTGATTTTTGACTGCTCATCCCTCTTGGCAACAGCTCCTCGTCAGCCTCCCTCTGCAGAGATTTAAGCCTTCTCATGCCCTTTCCCCGTGGCTTGTTTCTCCCTCCAGATTATCACCTTTAGGGACTACCTGCCCATTGTGCTGGGTGATGAAATGCAGAAGAAGATCCCTCCATACCAAGGCTACAATGAATCTGTGGATCCCCGAATTTCCAATGTCTTCACCCTTGCCTTCCGCTTTGGCCACTTAGAGATTCCCTCTACTATGTCCCGCCTGGATAAGAACTATCAGCCATGGGGCCCAGAGTCAGAGCTCCCCCTGCATACCCTCTTCTTCAACACCTGGAGAATAGTCAAAGACGGTAAGCCTGGTTAGGGAAGTGCTGTCACCCAGCTTTCTCATCCTCCGCCTGCTTGTCTGGAAACCTGGCTTGGAACTCAGACTTCCAGCATTTCCTGTGCGACCCTGGGTGAGTGAATTCACTTCCCTGAGCCTCAGCCTCCTCATCTGTAAAATGGGGACAACAATAGTACCTGTCTCACTAGGATATCCAAAATAATTAAATGACATGTATGTGTACAGCACCCTACAAGGGTTCCTGACACACAGAAAGTGGTTTGTAAATATCAGTTATTTCTTTCCTCCTTCTGGCTTCTAAAGTGCCTAGGATGTTCTTACCTCCTTTCCCTGCCCTAAGCTTCTGTAACCCTTGTAGAAAGAATTCATGGGTCGGCAAATAATATTGCTCTTTTCTGCTCTCCTCTACGGCCTTCCACCACCACTAGGTGTCAGAGGTTGGACCCAGCTCTCCTTTATCCCTGGGCTGGGCTGTGTTGAGACCTGCTTTACTTAAGGACTGACAAGTCAGGGTCATTTCCTAAAGATTTATGCTACCTCTCCCCCATGCGGCAGTGTTCTGCTGGGAAACATACGGAAGGAGAAGGAGCTGACTCCATGAACTGCAGCTTGGAGAAAATCCTGAAGCTTATATTCATGACATCAACCCATGAACGCCACTTGTGGGGAGCTGGGCTGCCCTCTCCCACTAGTATCCCCTGCAGGCTGCAATGTACTCTTCTCTCCAGGCTTCCAGCCTGACATGTTCCTGTGGTCCTACTTTCACCTGAGAGACAATGTCTGGTGGAGGGAAGGGCCAAATATGGAAGATGTCCCCACCCTCAGGATGGCCTCTGGGTCCCCCTTGCAGGTGGAATTGACCCTCTGGTACGGGGCATGCTGGCCAGGAAGTCCAAGTTGATGCATCAGAATAAAATGATGACAGGAGAGCTACGCAACAAGCTCTTCCAGCCACCTCACAACATTTACGGCCATGACCTGGCTGCCATCAATATACAACGGAGCCGGGACCATGGGCTGCCTGGTGAGTGCCCAGGACTGACCTGGTCCTGGGGAGCTTTTAGCTACTTTGGGGTGTCCTGGGGACTCTCTGACTCTCTGCTCTAATCCTGAGGATCTGATCAGTTCTAAAACAGAGGGCAGAGAGACCAGTTTTTAAAACTCACTTTGCTCATCTGTGAAATGGAGTCTTCCATTCTCCCTAATGCAGAGACAAGGGAACATACCTGGTACTACCTTGGAATGCCTTGAATGAAAAAGCAATCAACAACTACCTTGTAAAACCAGTTTAAAAGCCCCTCCCCCCAAAAAAAGTCTAAGAAAAGAAAAAATGGAAAGAAACAAATGACTGTTGGGCTTTTCTTTTGTGCCCACGAAAGGCAATTTAATGTAGTAATTGAGCCCTACTGCCTGAGTTCAAAGCCCAGTGGTGCCATTTACTAGTTGTATAACCCTGGGAAGTTACTTAACATCTGTTTTTTCGTTTACAGCATTTGTACTGTGCTTAGAATTGTGGCTGGACCCACAGTAAGCTCCTGTATAATCTAGACCCCTAGAGACTGAAATGTCAAAGGGATAAACAGTAGATCACTGTCTACCTTATCCCAAAAGGCTGGGAGCCCAGACTTTCTGGGGCTGATGAAGCTGGAGTGGTTATGTCTCCAAAAGGTGGTGTGCGCAAGAAGCCCCTGGGGTAACACAGTCTCGGCCTCCCCACCTTAGGGTACAATTCCTGGAGAGGCTTCTGTGGCCTTTCCCAGCCCAAGACAATGGAGGAGCTGAACACTGTGCTGGAGAATGAGATGCTGGCTAAGAAGTTACTGGATCTCTATGGGACCCCTGACAACATCGATGTCTGGATGGGGGCCATTGCTGAGCCCATGGTAGAGGGAGGCCGTGTAGGGTCTCTCCTGGCCTGTCTCATGGGGAAGCAGTTCCAGAAGGTTCGTGACGGAGACAGGTATGTGCAGCCTGGGCCAGGGAGGGCCAAGCAGAGCCTTTCTCTACACTCGGCATCCCAATTTTCATCCTACGTAAGAGCCAGCTCCAGACATCAGCATGGGCAGGGCTTTCTCCTATCCCCTATGACCTCCTTCCTCACTGCTCTCATTATCCCCTTGCTGATGCCCACCCCTCTGTCCTCCTAAGATTGGGATGAAGGAAACCTCTAGCTGGTGGATAATCACAAGGGTGAAACCCAGGCCACCTTCCACAGAATCTACAGCAGGGCACCCAGAGGTCCTCAGAGGGACTCTTCCTCCCCTCTGGCAAGTTGGGGAGAAACTGCCGCTGGGCCATTTGGATAGACTGCTCTGTCTCTGCAGGTTTTGGTGGGAGAACCCTGGGGTCTTCACCAAGAAGCAGCAGGACGCTCTGCAGAAAGTGTCCGTCTCACGCCTCATCTGTGACAACACCCACATCACCAAGGTCCCTCTGGACCCATTCCAGGCCAACAGCTACCCCCAGGACTTTGTGGATTGCTCAGCCATTGATAAGCTGGACCTCTCACCCTGGGCCTCGGTGGAGAATTAGGGGCCTGGGTGCCGCAACCTCCCACATGGCATAGTAAAGGCCCTCTGGTCCAAGATGCCATTTTTAGCAAGTTCAGTGACCTGGTCCCTTAGAGCTCCACATTCTAAGGAATGTGCCAGCTCCCTACCACACCAGATGAATGCCAGATGAATGCCTCACTCAAGGCCAGGTGCAGCCGCCTCAGCCTTTCCAGCTGGTCCACTTTGCTCCCACTGCTCCCACCCCTATCTTCTCTGCCTATGGAAATCTTCCTTTCCAGAAAGACTTAGACCTTCTGAAATGCCCTTCCAGTCTCACCAGGTGTGGCTCCTCCTGTCCCCTGAGCAAGCCTTGGCTGAGGCTGTGGCCTTTGCCCCCTGTCCTCTCAAAAGAGATTATAAGCTCCTTGAGGCAGGGACTTCTGTCTGTTTCCAAGTGTCCCAGGTGATCCCCAGCATGGCGCTTAGCACACAGTATGTGCTCAATAAACACTTGCTGATTGACTAAAGATGCTGGCAATGACATTGATCCCTTCCACAAGCCAGGCTTTGGAATTACCACAAAATAAGTAACTAGATGTTTACATTCCAGATGTGCCTTACAACTAAGATGTCATGTGAATGGGATCTATGGGTGAGAGGGCATGCTTTGGTGGGATTTCAAAGAGTTCTCACAGAAGGGGAGGATACAGGGGGATCCTAGGAAAAGAGGCATTGGCCTTGGATTAGCATGAGAGGGGCCATGGGTGGGATTACAGGTGATGGTGTCAAGAGATAAAACAAGAAGGAAAACCTAGCCTGGATTCCACTATAGCCAAAATTAATTTTCCTTCCCATTACCCTTCTGGGAAATACTCTCTTCTTTTAGGACATTCCTTGAAGCCTACAAGGCCTCTGAAGGGGCCAAAAAGCACCAAAACCAAACCCTTTGCCATCAAGTTGATTCTGACTCATAGTGACCCAGTAGGACAGAGAAGAACTGTCCCATAGGGTTTCCAAGGTTGTAATCTTTATGGAAGCAGACTGCCACATCTTTCTCCCTTAGAATGACTGGTGTGTTTAAACCGTCAACTTTTCGGTTAAAAGCAAATCACTTAACTACTAACGTCAACAGGGCTCCTTTCTGAAGGGGCAGCTCCATAATATTCCTTGTGCTGATGCCCAGGACATATTCATATGTTCTTCTTTTAAAATGGCCCTCTGGTAAGCTTAGCCAGGCTGAGGCCTCCAGATATCCTGCCTGGCCAGTAGGGGCGGGAGACACTTAGCCATCTTGTGGGAAGAGTCTAGGAGCCAGCAGACCTGGCACCCACTACTCTGTGGACTGAGTCCCTTGATCTCTCTGAGCACCTCTCTCATCCGTGAAATGAGGGTGGGCAGGATTTATCCTGCTTCTCACCACGGTGAGGTCCTAACATTACCTGGGGCCCCTGCAGGGACACTACACCCTATCATCCTGCACACCGGGCTCCCAGCAGCAGGGGAAAATGGAGGGAAGGAAGGAGGGAGGGATCCACCAGTCAGACAAAGGGGCCAGGCTCAAGCTCCAGGCAAGACTATTTGAAAAATATACTCTTGCCCCTCCTCCTCCCTGCCCCTCCCCTCCCCCCCAGCGCTGGCTCTGTCCTTCCCCTGGGACCAGCCATCGCTGACCCTGTTCTGGAGACCTGGCCATGTGAAGCCAGAGTGAACAGGAATCTACTGTCTTAGAGGCCCTGAGCCACTGTGCCGGGCTTCAGGGATGCAGAATCCAGAGGTGCCCTATCTTCTGGGGAGGGCCTGCCTGCTCAGCGCACCTCTGCATTCTTTCCCACTGGACTGTGAGAATTTCGAAGGCCCCTTGGCTTCCCAGCATGTGGCACAGGGCCTGACATGGAGTGAGCATGTGGCAAATGTTTGCCAGAGCAATGAATGAACATAGGGGCTGGGTGACCACAGTTCCTGTTCTCCAGGGTGGTGTGGGTGGAGGGTCAGGCGGAGCGTCTGCTCAGCTTGGCCTGGCCCCTAGGCTTCTAGAAACCAACCATCTTCCATCTATGGGACAGCCAATGTGGGCTCCCCAGTGCACAGGCCCATGAGGCACAGACCACACTGGCTCAGGGCTCAGAGCCCAGAGGGAGCTGAGGCTCCAGCCCCATGCAGAGGTGACAGAGCACAGATCCTCATTAGCATACTTTATTGTCATAAACATCAGATACAAACAAATAGTACAGAAGGGCCGGTGGGCCCCAGTTCCTCTCCAGGCAGGCTCCTGTGGACAGCAAGAAAGCAGGGTAAGGGAAGAAAGGGAGGCTGTGGATTGAGCCCAGCTCTCCTGGACCCCTAACTCAACTACCACTCAGACTAACTGCTATGGGTCATTCCCCAGGGGTCACTTGTTCAGCTTTCATAGCCAGGACACAGTCAAAGTGTAAGCCCCAGGAGGACACAAATGATGTCTTTCTCACCTCTGTATGTTTCCTGTGCCTAGTACAGTGCCTGGCACATAGTAGGACTCAAGAAGTGAAAAACTAACCCGTTGTCATGGAGTCAGTCCTCAGTCATGGTGACCCCATGTGTGTCAGAGTAGAACTGCTCTATAGGGTTTTCAGCAGCTGATTTTTCGGGACAGATCAGGCCTTTCTTCTGAGGTGCCTCTGGGCGGACTCGAACCACCAACCTTTCGGTTAGCAGCCAAATACGTTAACCATCTGCACCACCCAGAGCCTCCGAAATGGAGAACTAGGGGCTGCAAACAGGCCCCCTAAGGGGTCTGGCACATAGTCATTTTCCCAAGGTCACACAGCCAGTAAGCCAAAGAGCCAGTCTTTGAACCTAGGTAGTCCAGTGCCTGAGCTTGCACCCTTCATCAGTTTGCTCTAATACTAACATAAACAGCAAGCACACACTCCCATAAACTATGCACATACATGGCGCACAAAACCCTACCGTGTTCACAGACAACACATACGTGAAATGCCAATTTATATACATCACACACACACTCACACATGAATGCATGTCTTGACATTCCTCTTTCTCGGCTGACACCTAGAGCAGGGATGAACTCTGCCTTGGGGAAAGGGAGATCTCTGGGGTCTAAGCTGGCCAGCCCAGCCATGCTTACCCTGCACATTGTATCCCCTTACCCAGCCCCTAGGCCCTGTCCCTCCAGGGGGTCAGGTCCAACGCAGGGAGCGTTCTGCAGCTGACAAAGTCCCGAGGGTACATGTGGGACATGAAGATGTTGTTCTTGGACACAGTAGTGATGCCTGTGTTGTCACAGATGATGCGGGGCAGGGAGATCTTGGCCAGGGCCTGCCGCTGCTGCGTGCTGAACACACCGTTGTTCTCCCACCAAAACCTGCACAAGGACACCGTGGGCATCGGGCCTGAGGATAGCCTGGGCTGGGTGGGCATCAGCTGGCTTGAGTTGCTCCCTAGACGCAGGAGGGTCACAGGCAGACACCCACCTGCCCTGTCTGCCAGGGGCCTTCAGACAAGTGGAACTCCACTTCCAGTGCAGAGTAAAGCACAGCTGCTTCCTCCTTGCCCCCATCCCAGTGGTCTCCAGCACCACTGAGGCTAGTGGCACATACTGGCTCACCAAGCCCTGTGCCCCACCCAGGGCTGCATCCAGTGGGGTAGGGGTAGGGGCAGGCGAGAGCCTCTTGGGTGTGGTTTATAGTTTGTCCACTCAGACAGGGATACCTTTTCCTAAGTTTCTCTAAGGCGCAGTACAGGCAAGGTGAGAACTAGAGAGGACAGATGTCAGGGTCATGATGATCTGATACTGTGGGGAGTTGTGGGAAAGCAACGGACACATCCATGCTAGTCAAGGGTGGCATCATCCTAACCAGTGGCCCAGGTCCCTCCTTGCTGCAGCCCCAACAGGTTCAGGGCACATTAGGGATGACCTTGGAATACAATGGGGAATCACAGATTCCTTCTGGCCCCTTCATTTGACAGGAGGGAGGGTACTGGGGCCCTGAGAGGTTCAGCGATATGCCCACGGACACACAGCGAGCCTGAGCCACCTTTTTACCTGTCACCATCCCGGAGCTTCCTGAACTGGGTCCCGATGATGCAGGCAAGGAGTGGGCCCACACGGCCGTTGGGCTGCAGGGGTTCGGCCACACCACCCATCCAGATGTCAATGTTGTTGGGCGTGCCATACTGGGCCATCAGCTTCCTCGCCAGTTCTAGGTTCTTCATCACGGTGCCCAGCTCGCCTACCGTATTGGGTTGTGAGAGCCCACAGAAGCGCCTCCAGGCATTGTACCCTGTGTGAAGGGGGGGAAGGGGGCTGTTGGTAGATCCCTCTTCTGCAAGGTGAGAGGTCACTGGGAATAGCTGAGGGGAATTCACATATATGTCATCAACTCAGAAAACTCACCTTCCCAACACACTTAGGTCATATATGGAGGTGAATCGGGAAGTGGGGCACAGAGGAGTTTGTCTTTTTTTTACAAGCTCCTAAGGAACCCTGAACCCTCGGCTCAGGCCAAGGGTGGCAGCTGGGCCTCTCCAGGATCCTCTCTGTCTTACTCTTGCCCTCCCACTCTAAAACAAACCCGAAATTGTCATAACTCCTGCCAGGTCCAAGAATAGGGACCTCCCATTGTCCTCCTCTGGAGCGACCGGATAGATCTGTCTCCCACCTGAGAAGAATGAAGTGTGTCTAGAAGGCTCAGCCACACAGGCTGTCCCATAAGGCAGCAGGAGCTTTGTAATCAGGGCCATCTGGGTTCAAAGCCCAGCTCTGCAGCTGACTTGGCTGGGAAAACCTGGGCAGGTTCTGAATCTCTCCAATCCTCAGTTTCCTCATGAGCAAAATGAAGATAACAATAATATCTTCTCAGAGTTCATATAAAATGAAGCAAAAGGAAATTATGGAGACAGATTTTCAGACTGTGAGTGGGCTTGTTACTATTGTGATGCTCCAAGTTTGAGGATTACAGCAATGCAAAGAAGGCCGAAAAGAGCTGAAAATTGATCCAGTGGGCCCAGGGAGAGGGGCCTGACCTCATGTCACTTTCTGAGACAATGGTGCTGGAGTGGGGGGAAAGCTTGGGGCAGCTGGAGACACGGGGGATGGCAGCAGCTACCTTAAATGGGAAGGGGAGCTGGGAGCCCAGCAGACAAGCTTTACCACCCCTCTCTTTCCCCAACTGTGTTGCTGCTGGGAGATGGGGTGGGGTTGGGGTCGGGGGACTCCTGCAGCCCCTCACCCGGGAGGCCATGATCCCGGCTGCGCTGCATGTTCAGAGCTGGCAGGTCCAGCCCAATCCTCATGACCTGCTTGAACAACCGATCTCGGACCTCGTCCACCACGATTTGGTTCTGGCGATTCAGCTTGGCTGGGGAGGCCATGAGGCCCCGGAGGATGGGGTCAATGCCACCTGGGGTCAAGAGGAGCAATGTTGGGAAAGAACCTGGTTCAGTATCAGAGCTCAGGTTGGATTCAGGGACAAGTCCAGGGCTGGGTAGGGACTGGAGAAGAGGGCTGTACACACGCAGCTCCTGGTGCTGAGGAGGCCCCAGTGGGCAGGTCCTCACCAGCACCACATGAGCCAAGGGCATTGAGGAATCAGGGAATTAGGCCATTCAGACTTGCAAGGTTGGGATGCCCCCAGCATCTGACCTCCTGGGTCATGGAGAATAACACATAGGAAGGAATCAACTCCCCTTAAGAGCCATCTACGCACCCACCCTCAAAAAAAAAAAAAAAAAAAAGAGGCTTTTATTATTAGACAAGACAGCATTCAGGTGAATGGAGATTGGAAGGTCAGATCAGATCCTCATAGGTGGAAGGAAAGAGGATTTCTCCCCACTCTGGCTCCCTGCAGCCAAGCCCACCCCACTGCACCCTCAGCTGCCAGTGCATTCTGGCCCAGGCTGGGCTCACCTTCCAGCACAACCCTCCAGGTGGCAAAAAAGACCTCACTAAGCGGAACACGGCTGATGAGCTGGTATCGATTGTCCAGGCGAAACATGAAGGGCTGGATGAGGGTGTGACCATAGCGGAAGGCATTGGTGAAGACGTTGGCAATGCGAGGGTCCACTGATTCATTGTAGCCACGGTACTGGGGTAGGTATTTCCTGAAGGCCTCTGGCCCCAGCACCAGGGGCAAGTAGTCCCGGTAAGTGATGATCTAAAGGAAAGACAGTCACAGTGGCCTCTCCATTCACTGCCCCCCATCCATCAGGCAGAGTCTCCACCTCCTCCTGGCTGGGAGGATCCCTTCTATCTGTCCATGGCCAGGGAATTGCCTCCCACAGATCCTAGCCTAACAAAGTGGCGGTAACTGACGTAAACAGAGCTCTACTGCTTGCTGTGTGACTAAGGCTGTGTGATCTTGGGCCAATTATCAACTGATCTGAGCCCCAGTTCCTCAAATGGAAATTAAGGATAATTACACTGCCCATAGGAGCCCTGGTGGTGCAGTGGTTAAGAGCTCGGCTGCCAACCAAAGGGTCAGCAGTTTGAATCTACCAGCCGCTCCTTGGAAACCCTATGGGGCAGTTCTACTCTGTCCTGTACGGTCGCTTTGAGTCAGTGGGTTTGGTTTATACTGCCCACTGCCTTGTTGTTGTGTGCTGTTTCCTAGGTTGTAATCCTTACGAGAAGGAGCCCTGGTGGTACAGTGGTTAAGCACTCAGCTGCTAACCAAAAGGTTGGTGGTTCAAACCCACCAGCCACTCTGCAGCAGAAAGATGTAGCAGTCAGCTTCCATCAAGATTACAGCCTTAGAAACACTATGGGGGCAGTTCTACTCTATCATATAGGGTTGCTATGAGTCAGAATCAACTCGACAGCAGTAGGTTTTGTTTTGGCTTTTGGTAATTTTTACAGGAGCAGATCACCAGGTCTTTTCCTCCTGTGATGCTGCCGGTGAGTCCAAACTGCTGACCTTTTGATTAGCGCTTAACCCTTGTACCACCAGAGCTCCTTCCTATTGCCTTAAAAAAAAAAAAATTAGAAGATTAAAAAACAAGAGGCTTTGTCAGTCATTGCAATAGCTCCCCTCCCCTTGAGTTATTAATATCTCATTTCTCCTATTAACTTATAAGTTCCTGGAGGGCTCAAAATAGGACTCAATATATGTTTACGGAAGCAGGGGAAGGCAGGAAGGAATGAAGAGTCACCTTGGTTTGATTTGCCCCGGTGAAAAGGGAAGAGGTAAAACAGCATCACTCTAGATTCTAGACCCTAGAATTTTCTGTGAAGCTTAAATGAATCTCATGTAAGTTCTTAGTGCAAATCAAAAACTCACCCTTAGCCCCTGCAACTCTTTCTTCCTCCAGAGTCAAGGAGTATCAAAAGGTGTGCGTGTGTTTATGTGTGATTGTCTGGGGGACAGTGGGAGTACCAAAGCACCAGAAGGAGACGGAGTGAGACAGAGCACTGCCCCAGGCATAAATGAGGCCAAGGCAGTTGAGGAGGCTCTGACAGAGCCAAAACGAGGAGGCGAGTGGGTGAAGGAGCCAAGAGTGACTCTGAAATTGAGGAAGAATGAAGCACTTACTGAACCCCTACGATGCAACAGGCACTTCACACCCACCATTTAACCCCCCCCAACACCGTTCCTGGACCCTCAGGAAAGAAGAAAAGGCAACAAGCCCAAGAAGAAGGAGAGGAAAGTAACCTTTGCTGGGTACAGAATACCTGCCAGTTGTTTTCATATGTGTCCTTTAAGCCTTACAGCAACATGGGTGAAGAAACTGAGGCTCGAGAGGCTTAAGCAACTCACCCAAGGTCACATAGCTAGGATGCTGCAGAGGCAGGTTTGGATTCCGAGTCTGTCCGACCCTCCCTCCCCCCACTTCACCCACACTCAGGACTACCTACCTGGACCATGGCACCCACGATCTTCCGGGCTTCCTGGTAGAGCCGCTCTCCATCCCAGCGGGGATTCAGGCGCTTGAGCTCTGTGGCCAGACGGTTGTGCTCCCGGACTAGGAGGGTGTGCATGGAGGTGAGCTCAGGCATCTCACTCGACCGGGTGTCCCCTTGGGGAAGCAGAAGCCATCATGATTCCTAATACCTCCGTCCCAGAAAGGACTTGCTCCATTGAAACTCCCTCCCCAGCCAAGGCCTAAAGTGCCCCTTACCCACCCCTCGTCTCTACCCATCTTTCCACGCCATGCTCCTCTAGGAGGCTGCCCTTGATGCCCCAGTCTGCCATAATGGCTTCTTCTGCTGGTTGGAAATGCTCATATGTTAGGCATCACACCTGACGCAGGACTTACCACCTTCCCTGAGGCTGGGAGATCGTTGAGGACAAAGACTATGGCTTATGCCTTTTTGTATCTGAACTCCTTCCCAGCACATACATAGGCACACAGGGTTTAACATAGTGAATGCCTGGTAAAAGCAGGCGATCCATGAACACTGTCTGGTTGACTACAGGGAAGGCCAAAAAGTTATATGCTTGTTGGCACTCCCTACTTCCATGTTCATGTCAGACGCAGCTGGTGGGCCACAGCACTTTCTCCTGCTAAAACCTCAGAATCCTTCTCAACACAGGACTCAAGAAAGCCACTGTCATCTGATCAGAGTTGCCCTCTCTACCCTCACTGCATGCTAATTGTGCAGCCTGTCCCGGGGGAGAGGGCTAGGGCATAGGACATTTGAAGTCCACTCCTGGGGCCCTGTTCAAGGGAAGGACCAGGCTCACTTCAAAAGGACACAGGGTTCAGTCCTGACCAGCTCTAGAGTCTGGTGAAAAGAAAATTCCCCGAGAGCAGCTTCTCTACCCCGTGAGCATCCAGAGGTCAGAGGATCCAGTCCTGGGGTATTTAGCTCTTCAACACCAGGCTGGAGGCAGACCAGTGAAAGTCATTCCTGTCCCAGGAAGTTCACACTGGCACTGTCCTTGATAATCCTCCCCACTGGCACTAACCTTGATCCTTTTCCCCTGGCTGAGTGGGAGGGTGGCCAGAGGGAGGAGCCTCTATTGGGTTGACATTTAAACACATTGGAGTATTTCTGGGCATGACCACAATTACCATCTCGACCATATTCTGGGTCTACCAGTTCTTTAAATTTTAAAATCCCACTCTCTCTTATTAAGGTTAATTAATATTGGCAGGAGGTGACATTCCAGATCAGGGCTGTGCAACAGAACTTTCTGCAATGATGAAAATATTCTACATCTGCGTTACCCAATATGGGAGCCACTAGGCATGTGAAACTGTTGAGCACTTGAGATATGGCTAGTGCAATTGAGGAAGTGAATTTGTTATTTTATTTAATTTAAATCAAAGCAGCTACATAGGGCTAGTGGCTACGCTATTGGACAGCACAGTTCTAGAGGATGATGGTGTCACATTGCTGTCTGTCCTTCTAGTTCCCTGCCCCTGAAGAACTCCACTCTTCTCCAGAAAGCAGAGGAGGAAACAAAGACAGACAAAGGGTAGATAGATGGACAGAGGCTCCTCAGCCATACCTATGTCTCCATCTTGGGATTTTACCTTTATTTTTGGCCTTTTCGTTCCATCCAATTTGTCACCAAGGCAACTGATTAATATTGTGAAGTTGGTGAGGACGGACTCTCTTTAAATGCAAACCCACAAGCTTCTCACAGCAGGCTGGCTATGACTCCAGCAGGGCACATCCCCTGAGCCACCCCAGCTCCCGCCCCAGGGCTGACCTGCCAGGAAGCAGGGGATGCGCACGGATCGGTTGGTGAGGAGGCAGGGGTCATCATGCAGTTTGTCGAAGGGCAGCAGGGCCCGGCCATTGTCCCTGAAACGGTCATTGACCCTCAGCAGCCCCAGCTGATTGGTCAGGTTGCGCAGGTCCCTGGCCAAGGGGTCCTCGCTGCCATACACCATGCTGGCATCCACAAAGGAGGTGAGTGCATTGATCTGGTTGCGAATGGTGATGTTGCCCCCAGTGCAGGCCGGGCAGGAGCGGAAGAAGGGGATGCAGTCACGTTGGTTCTTGATTCGGGGGTCATTGGGCGGGATCTGTGGCACAGAGGGAGGACTGACCACTCAGTTAGGGCCAGGACAGTGGCAGGAATGGCTCTTCCCCTGCCCATCCTCCTGAGGGCCTTGATCTCACCTGGGAAGCAGCCCTGAAGCCCATAACCAGAGAGGGAGACTCAGGCACCAAAGCAGGGGTCCCCCAGGGCCTCTGGTCCCCTCAGCCTGTCAAAAGGCCTCTCCTAGGCCCCCACATGATCACTGCCTGGGGCTCCACCAGCAAGATGCCTCTGTGCTTCAGGGGTGACACCAGAACACTGAAGTGGGGAATGTGGGGTGTTCCCCTCAGGGGGCATCCTCTGACTCCCCACTGAACTTTCTCCTTTTTCTCTCTCCTTTGTGCTCCCTGGGTTTGGTCTCTTCACATTCTCACTCTGTCTCCTCACTTCCCTTTGCCCTGTCTCTGCCTTCCTGTCTCTTTCCCTCTGCTTCTCCCTTCTTCCTGTCTCTTCCTGTCTCACTCACCACTGTGTCTCTCCTGTCTCTCTCCCTCTCTTCTGTCTCCCCCTCCCTTGGCTCTCCTATGTCTCCTAGCCCTCCTTCCCTTCTCAGCCTGTGCTGCAGACCAGCTACTCCACTCCAACTCTATAACCGGGAGACCCTGGACTCTGCTCTGTGTAAGGTGGGTTTGGGGGAAGGCACTACTTTTGAGGGAGGGAAACAGGAATGAGCACAGGGGCACCTACACTCAGAGGTTTGGGACCCTGGGAAAAGCCTTCAGCCGAGAACTTTCTCCCCAGCCTAACAAAGAGCCTGCAACTCCACCAATAAAAATCATGCCTGGGAGAGACAGTAAAGGAATGGGAGACCCTGCCTGATTGCTGGGTAGGGAAGGAGACAGGCATTGACTCTGAACACTAGGGGGTGGGTGGGCAAGGCCAACCTTACCCATTAGGGTCTGGGGAAGGAAACTCGGGCGCTCTCAAGAACAGCCACCCCACCCACACACACTTCCCACCGGGCAGGCGTGGTGGGCGGGAAGGATGCAGCACCTTGAGAGGGAAGCAGGGCGGCTGCTGCAGGCAGCTGGTCTCGCAGTTGAGGCCAGTGGTGAAGGAGGCTCGGGCGGCCGGCTCGGGGGTGAAGTCGAGGTCGTGGTCGAGCAGCTGGCCCCACTGCATGAACATGAGCGCGCGCTCCCGGTCCGGGGTCAGCTGCTCCGTAGGGAAGCGCACGATCGCGTTGGAGACTGCGCGAGTCTGCGGAGGACAGAGCGTCAGACCGAGGCCGGGACCCTGCGTGGACTGGGGACCAGCCTCGTGCCCTCCGCCCGCCAGCGCTCACCAGAGGCACGGGGAAGCCGCCGCGCTTGACCCCGGGCGTCCAGCCGAAGGGCAGGGAGAAGCCGTCCTCGTACTCCGCCGGCAGCCAGCGCACAAACGGGCGATTGGAGGACCCCAGCGTGGGGCTGCGCCTGCAGGGGAGGACAGGGTGCTGAGCACCAGGTGGCCCCGCGCCCCAACCGTGGACCCTGACGCCTCCCCTGCCGGCCGCACCTGTTATTGCACTTCCCGGTGATGGTGCGGTACTTGTCCCTCTCTGGGCAGGTCACCGCCACATCCTGGTAGGCGCAGCCGCTGGACTTCCAGAGCAGGTTCAGCTGAGAGGGAGTCAGCACGTCTGCGCACCAGGAGGGAGGTGTCAGAGGGAGCTGAGCCCCCTTCCCCAGCCTCCATCCCTGCCACTCTAACCTGGACTGTGTGAGGCTGGGGACCTCAGAGACCCTGGGTGGGGGTCCAGTCTGAGGACTAGGAGGGGATGCTAGGAAGCCCCTGAGACTCCCCAGAGGTAGGAATTGGGGGGATCTGTGGGAGGTGGGGAAACCCTGGTCGCGTAGTGGTTAAGTGCTACCGCTGCTAACCAAAAGGTTGGCAGTGTGAATCCACCAGGCACTCTTTGGAAACTCTATGGGGGCAGCTCTACTCTGTCCTACAGGGTTGCTATGAGTTGGAATCGATTTGATGGCAGTGGGTTTGGTTTTGGTTTTTGGTGGGAGATGACTGGGGACACTAGGAAGGGTCACTAGTAAGCACGGGGCTGGGGTGGGAGGAGGCAACATTACCAGTGACATTGAAGGGCCTCGGCCACAGGGACCGCAGCTTCCCCTCCAGTAGGCTTAGGGCCACGTGCAGATAGTCTGCGGCCCTCACAGCGGTCCTGGTGGCAGCCACTGGCTGCTTGAAGTAGGACAGGAGTTCCATGGGACTGGCCAGGCGGCTACGGAGGCGCTGCTTGATGCTGTTTGGAGAAAGGAGGGGTGAGGGCTGCACAAGGGTGCGGGAGCACTCAGCAACCCCAGCAGAGGGAGGGGGGTAGACTCACAGGGCACCACAGACAGACCACAAATGGGACGAGAGTTTCTCTATAAACAGGGTCTGGGTGTCGAGATAGAGGTAAGGCCATGGGAGGGGTGGTTTTGAGGATGTTCTCACACCCAGAAAGACAAGGACTGACAGACAGACTGACAGGCGGAGGGTCCCCTGATCCAGCTCCAGCCCAGCCTCCCCTCACACACCCCTGGAGCATCCCACAAACTCTCCGTTGCCTGCTTCTGCTCTGAAAGGCCCCGGAGCAGCCTTGCCCAGAGCTGGGCAGTATCGGCTCCCCCACCTTTCCCGCCGCTCCTTGTAAGCCTTGTCCACTAGCCGCTTGGCCTCTTCCATGGAGGTCAGCACCACTGAGGTCTCCACCTCCCTCAGGACAGCTGCCCAGAGCAGGGGTCATGAGGTCAGGATGGACCCCAAGTCCCCCCCATCCAGACCCCAGAGCTAGGGAAGACTGTATTGAAGAGAGGAGTCCCTGGGAGTCAGAACCACCCACCCCAACAACAACCGTTTCTCTCCTTTCTGAGCTGTTACCTGGAGTGGTGCCCTCAGAGGGCGGGGGCATGGCCAGAGTGGCCAGGAGCCCTGCCAGGGCCAGGAGCAACTTCATCTCTGCAAGGAGACCCCAACCCAGTCAGTGTCCCAAGCCCAGGGTGCATTTGGGAGAAGAGAACCCCACTGTCCATCTCCTCCTTGCCTCCTACCTCTCCCAACCCTTTCTATGCGTGCAGTCCGGGCCTCTTTGAGGGAGTGGTCCACAGTGCCCACCCTCACCAGCTGCAATCATCTAGCCCCAAAGACCCCACCTCCAAAGCTCACCTGGCATTGGCAATACCTCTGCACTGGGCCTGGGCTTTTATGTCCTCCAAGCTGGAGGGAGGGGTGGGGCAGAAGGAGGTCCACCCCAGGAGCCTGAATTCTCCTCCCCCAAACCCTATGGGGCAGTTCAACTCTGTGACATGGGGTCATTATGAGTGGAAAATTGACTCAATGGCACCTAACAGCAACAACAACTGAGGCTGGGGTGCACAGAGAGGGGCCCAGGATGGGGAGGAGAAGGGCAAGAAAGGAGGGACCAGAGTTGTTTGCAGCCTTTGAATTTAGCACCCCCAATCCAGGGTTTCTCAGCCCTCCATTGTGTGCCTAGACCAGTGCTGTCACCAGGGGTTACAAACAGCTAACCCTCCTCCCAAATTCTGGATACACTGAGCCCCCAGGGCTCCTTTGAAAGGGACAAAAGTCAGCCTAAGGAATGATGCGAATGGAGTGACCCCAGAGAGGTGGAGGAGGGGAGATCTGGAGTGCTAATGACCTGATCAGGCTCAGGGGACCATCCCAGTAGTATTCTGTCTCTGGGATCAACTCTGATGGGCAGCCCCCTGGTTTTGTCAAGGGCTAAATGGGCAGGAAATCTGGCCAGAGACCGTTGGGCTTCACAGGAAGGAGAGTCCTGAGAGCTAGAGGCCCAGGACCAAGGAAACTTCCTCTATCCTACCCAGTCTCCCCTTTCATCTTGGCTTTTTGTAGGGGGCTGTCCCCACATCCCCACCATCTGCTCCTGGATTTCAGGAAACTGGAGAGAATAGAGCTGGTTGTGGTTGTGGTCAGTGGGGTGACGAAGCCCAGGGCCTTTTTGGGACAAGATCAGGGTTGTTGGGAGGGTTTGGGTTAAACTTTAGGATCATTCTAAAATAGAAGAAGGGGAAGTTTCTCCCTGAGGAAGGCTGGCAAAGAGGCTTTCATTCTTAGGCAGAAAAGTACCCTATGACTTATGACTGTGTTTGTCCACTTTCTTGGGTGCTAGAGAGGCTGGACACATGCCAACCATGGTTCCCATGTCCTGTCTTGGTCTAGCCACACCTCCCACCTCCAGCCACCTTCTTGCCACTCACTGTTGCCTCCTATGCCCAGACCACACCTTGGCCGAGGAACAAAAGAAAGCACCGCATCTGGAACATCTTTCCAGTGTGTATAGGGATCCCGTCACCTGCTGGGAAGTGGAGCCCAGGGGCCTGTGAGAGAGGAGACCATTCTTCCAGCCTTTCTTTGCCAGTGACTTGCTGTGTGTCACCATGGACATTACCTTTTTGTGAATCAGAAGGAGAACATGGCTCTCAGAGGAGATAGTCCAAACAAGGCTTGTCCCACAAATTACCCTCCAGCTCCCCATCCCGGAGGCGGCCTCTAGAGGGCACTGCTGAAACCACTACACCTCAGAGACTGTAGTCACTAGAAGGAAACTCCACCCCACACATACACACTCACAAAAACACACAGAGCACTCCCTTGTCTCCACTTACCTTTCTCAAACATCCCTACCCCCAGGGTGAAGTCCAACTGCCTGTGGGATAACGGGCCCTCTCTGCTACTGATTGCAAAACAGCTTGTTCTTTCTTAATGCCGTTGAGGACACAATTCAGTTAGAATTACAACCAGATTTCCTGTGTGTGTGGTTGGAGAGAAGGAGGCGCCCCTGCAGGCTATAGAAGCTGGGGATCAGGAGGGGCAGTGACTCCTCAGACATGCCAATCAGACCCAGCACGTAGACCTTGTTCTCTGTCACCTTCAAATTTTAAAAATTAACTTTGAATTATACAAGCAACAGCTGGATATATTCTGTGTAAGATTAAAATATGACAGATTAAAGTTCCCTTTAGATGAGGTTAGAGCACCATCCCCAATTCCAGTCCCCTACCTTTATTCCTTATATACAAGCCCTGTTACCATTTTTTGTGTCTGTCCTTCCAAACCTTTTGCTTTATATTCATGCATATATATGGATCTGTGGGAAATATGTGGTTCTCTTTTTCCACATATATATGTACTTTTTTTTATTAATGGCATCACGCAATACACATTGTTCTCCAATGTGCTTCTTTCACTCAATAGCATGTCTTGGAGATCTACTCCTGTGGAGAGGACTAACTCATCATCCGGCAAGTCAATTTTGATTCATAGTGACTCCATGTGTTACAGAGTAAAACTACTACACTGGGTTTTTTTGTTTTTTTTTATTGTGCCTTTTTTTTTTTTTTTTAGGTGAAAGTTTGCAGAACAAATCAGTTTCTCCTTAAACAGTTAATACACAAATTGTTTTCGTGACCTTGGTTGCCATCCCCACGATGTGTCAACACCCTCCCCTTCTCCACCCTGGGTTCCCTGTTTCCATTCATCCAGTTTTCCTGTCCCTTCCTGCCTTTTCCTCTTTGCCTTTGGGCTGCTGTGCTCATTTAGTCTCGCATACATGATTGAAATACAAAGCGCGTTCCTCACGTGTGCTATTGTTTGCCCTATTGACCTGTCTAATCTTTGGCTGAAAGGTGAAGCTCAGGAGTGAATTAGGTACAGAGTTGAAAGGGTGTCCAGGGGTCATACTCATGGGGTTTCTCCAGTCTTTGTCAGACCAGCAAGTTTGGTCTTTCTTTTGTGAATTTGAATTTTGTCCTACATTTTTCTTCTGCCCTGTCTCCATAGGGTTTTCTTGGCTGTAATCATTATGGAAATAGATTGCCAGGCCTTTCTTACATGGCATTGCTGGGTGGGTTCAAATTGCCAACCTTTAGGTTAGTAGTCAAGTGCGAACTGTTTGCACCACCTAAGGACCTTCTTAGAGGACTAGCACATTCTTTTTAAATATTACCTAATGTTCCTTGGTTGGTCCATTGAGCTATACCTCCATCAAGTGGCAATTCCCCTATTGATGGATGTTGACTGAACACTGACAGTGTCTCCAAATTTTCACTATTGAAAACAATGCAGCTTATATTTTCAAGTATAAAATAAAGCACATAGGGGGCATAGTTATGGATACTTCCTAGACACAACCAAATACCTCACAGATTTGGCCTTCTGGGTTTGAGGGCTTAGGACCGCAGTCTCATGGGAGCAACTCAGTCAACTGGCATAATATAGTCCAAGACAATGTTCTTCATCCTAATTTGTTGAATAGCATCTGGGGTCTTAAATGGTTGCAAGTGGCCATCTAATATACAGCTATTGGTCTCTACTCTTCTGGAGCAAAGAGAAAGAAGGAAACCAAAGACTCAAAGAATAAACTAGTCTACAAAACCAATAGTCTACTCAAACAATGATACCAACTTACCTTGATTCCAGAAGAACTAGATGGTGCCCAGCTACCACCACCAACCATTCAAACCAGGGACTCAATAGATGGTCACGAGTAGAATGGGAGAAAAATGTAGAACAAAACAAATTCCTAAAAAAAAAAAAAAAAAGACCAGACTTACTGGACCGGTAGAGACTAGACGAACCTCTGAGACTCTTACCTGGGGTATTCTTTTTTTTTAATTAACTTTTATTAAGCTTCAAGTGAACGTTTACAAATCCAATCAGTCTGTCACATATAAGTTTACATACATCTCACTCCCTACTCCCACTTGCTCTCCCCCTCTTGAGTCAGCCCTTTCAGTCTCTCCTTTCGTGACAATTTTGCCAGCTTCTCTCTCTCTCTATCCTCCCATCCCCCCTCCAGACAAGAGTTGCCAACACAATCTCCAGTGTCCACCTGATATAATTAGTTCACTCTTCATCAGCATCTCTCTCCCACCCGCTGACCAGTCCCTTTCATGCCTGATGAGTTGTCTTCGGGGATGGTTCCTGTCCTGTGCCAACAGAAGGTCTGGGGACCATGGCCGCCGGGATTCCTCTAGTCTCAGTCAGACCATTAAGTTTGGTCTTTTTATGAGAATTTGGGGTCTGTATCCCACTGATCTCCTGCTCCCTCAGGGATCCTGTGTTGTGCTCCCTGTCAGGGCAGTCATCGATTGTGGCCGGGCACCAACTAGTTCTTCTGGTCTCAGGATGATGTAGGTCTCTGGTTCATGTGGCCCTTTCTGTCTCTTGGGCTCTTAGTTGTCATGTGACCTTGGTGTTCTTCATTTTCCTTTGCTCCAGGTGGGTTGAGACCAATTGATGTATCTTAGATGGCCGCTTGTTAGCATTTAAGACCCCAGACGCCACATTTCTAAGTGGGATGCAGAATGCCTGGGGTATTCTTTAACCTGGAACTTAAAACACCCCCAGAAGTCACCTTTCAGCAAAATGACTCATCGACACATAAAATAAATAGTATCACCCATGAGAACTGTGCTTCTCAAAATAATCTTCTGTGTGTTAGGTGTGTGTGTTAGGTGTCATCGAATCAGTTCCTACTCATAGCGACCCTGTGTACAACAGAACAAAGCACTGCCTGGTCCTGTGCCACCCTCACAATTGTTGTTATGCTTGAGCCCATTGTTGCAGCCACTGTGTCAATCCGTCTCATTGAGGGTCTTCCTCTTTTTCACTGACCCTTTACTTCACCAAGCATGATGTCCTTCTCCAGGGACTGGTCCCTCCTGATAACTTGTCCAAAGTATGTGAGACAATGTTTCGCTATCCTTGCTTCTTAGGAGCATTCTGGCTGTACTTCTTCCAAGACAGATTTGTTCATTCTTTCGGCAGCCCATGGTATATTCAATATTCTTCGCCAGACCATAATTCAAAGACATCAATTCTTCTTCAGTCTTCTTTATTCATTGCCCAGCTTCCACAAGAATATGAAGCAATTGAAAACACCTTGGCTTGGGTCAGGAGCACCTTAGTCTTTAAAGTGACGTCTTTGCCTTTTAACACTTTAAAGAGGTTTTTTGAAGCAGATTTGCCCAATGCAGTACATCGTTAGATTTCTTGATTGCTGCTTCCATGGGTGTTGATTGTGGATCCAAATAAAATGAAGTCACTGACAAATTCAATCTTTTCTCTGTTTATCATGATGTTGCTTACTGGTCCAGTTGTGAGGATTTTTGTTCCTTTATGTTGAGGTGCAATCCATACTGAAGGCTGTAGTCTTTGTTCTTCATCAGTAAGTCCTTCAAGTCCTCTTCACTTTCAGCAAGCAAGGTTGTGTCAACAGCATATCACATGTTTTTAATGAGTCTTCCACCAATCTTGATGCCCTGCTCTCCTTCTTATAGTCCAACTTCTCGGATTATTTGCCCAGCGTACAGATTGAGTAAGTATGATGAAAGAATACAACCCTGACACACACCTTTCCTGACTTTAAATCACACAGTATCCCCTTGTTCTGTTTGAATGACTGCCTCTTGATCTATGTACAGGCTCCTCACGAGCATGATTAAGTGTTCTGGAATTCCCATTCTTTGCAATGTTATCCATAATTTGTCATGGTCCACACAGTCGAATGCCTTTGCAAAGTCAATAAAACACAGGTTAACATCTTTGTGGTATTCTCTGCTCTCAGCCAGGATCCATCTGACATCAGCAATAATACCCCTTGTTCCTTGCCCTCTTCTGAATCCAATTTGAATTTCTGGCAGTTCCCTGCCAATGTACTGCTACAACCAATTTTGAATGATCTTCAGCAAAATTTTTCTTGCATGTGATATGAATGATAATATTCAATAATTTCCACATTTGGTTGGATCACCTTTCTTTGGAATAGGCATAAATATGGATCTCTTCCACTCAGTTAACCAGGTAAGCTGTCTTCGAAATTTCTTGTCATAAATGAGTGAGCATTTCCAACGCTGCATCCATTTGTTGAAACATCTCAGTTGGTATTCTGTCAATTCCTGGAGTCTTGTTTTTTGCCAATGTCTTTAGTGCAGGTTGGACTTCTTCCTTCAGTACCATCGGTTCCTGATTGTATGCTGCCTCCTGAAATAATTGAATGTGACCAATTCTGTTTGGCACAGTGACTCTGTGTATTCCTTCCATCTTCTTTCAATGCTTCTTGCCATGTTCAGTATTTTGCCCATAGAATCCTTGACTATTACTACTCGAGGCTTAAATTTTTTCTTCAGTTCTTTCAGCTTGAGAAATATCAAGTGCGTTCTTCCCTTTTGTTTTTCTAACTCCAGGTCTTTGCACAGGTCTTTATAATACTTTAATTTGTTTTCTCGGGCCGCCCTTTGAAATCTCCCATTCAGGTCTTTTACTTCAACATTTTTTCTGTTTGCTTTCACTACTCATTGTTCAAGAGCAAGTTTCAGAGTCTCTTCTGACATCTATTTTGGTCTTTTCTTTCTTTCCTGTCTTTTTAATGACTTCTTGCTTTCTTCATGTATGAGATCCTTGATGTCATTATACAACTCATCTTGTCTTCGGTCATTAATGTTCAACATGTCAAATCTATTCTTCAGATGGTCTCTAAATTCAGGTGGGACATACTCAAGGTCATACAAAACATAATATACAGCATGATCCAATTCATGCAAAACACAAGTATTTTATATGCATAGAAAATTCTGGGAGCAGGCACAAAAGTCTATTAACAGTGGTTGTCTCTGAGGATTGGAATCAAAAGGGCTAAGAGACTTTTCCTTTATGTTCAGCACCCTCTATTTGAATGTTTTACAATCAGAATACAATAACTTTATGATGAAAGAACTAATAATCTTCCCCTTCACCCCAATTCCCCAAAGTAGCAAATTTTGTCTCATTTTACCTAATTCATGGTTTTGGACTACATTTATATTGGTTTCTTAATATGAGGTTAACCACTAACAAGGACTGAAATGATAGAATTGACATATGTGGCTTTTGGAAGTAAGCGTTTCCTCTGTGGGAGCCTTGGGTAGTGTGGCTGATAAAAGACTAAGTATAGAATTTAAGTTTCAAATTACTTTCCCTTCTGCACTTGGAAGATATTGCTCCATTAACTTCGTTCATCCAGTATTGCTGTTAAGTTTTCTGTTACAAGGAGACTTTCAATTCCTGAAATACAGATATAACTCCTATTTCAAGCAAAGCAGAATTAACATGGGTTTCAGGATCCGTCTGCTAAACCTGACCCTGGAGATGTCATGGATGTGAGAGGGAAGTTGTTGGCCACCAGAAAACAGCAAGAACTCTGGGAAACCCCTAGGGAGGCAGAAGGAGACTGGGAACTGATCAGGAAAACAGAGTAAGAGGAGAGCCAGGTGCCTCCACAAGGGCTGGGAAACTTTCTAGTCGTGCCCTCCTCTCTGCACCACGTGGCCTTCATCACATAGGTGCCTATCCTATAATAACTGCAAAGCAGGAAAACAGCACCTCAAGGCCAACAGTAGTTTTGGGCAGGGATGTTATACAGCAGTGCTGGACTCTGGCCACGGTAAGTAGTGGAGCAACAGGTCCATTCCCCTGCCCCAAGGGCTATAATATTATGACCTACTGGAAGTTCTTGCATGGATGCGGGTACATGGAGATTCCCTAAAGCATAAGATTCTCTGGTTAAGGACAGGGAGGAAATGGAAAGTGGATGGACCCAGATCGTATTCTCAAAGTCTCTCCACTCTAGGGCTTGAGTTGTCCACCATCCTCACCTCCCCCATCTGCTCACCTCCCACACATTCCCCAAGTCAACAAGAGGGGCGCATGCTAGGGAATAGGCTTTCACCCTCCCAGACCCTGACCAAGTGGAATTTGTCCCAGGAAAGTAAGGTTAGTTTACCATTTGAAAATCAGTCAACAAAATTTGCCAAAACTAAGAAAAAATAATCATATGATTCCTCATTAAATTCAGAACATTTGACAAAATCCAACATCCTTTCCTGATTTAAAAAAAAAAAGTAACTACAACATACATGTACTAACTGTCTTAATGAGAAGATACTTTATTCTGTAAACCTTCATCTAAAGTACAATTAAAAAAAGAAGTAAAAACAACAAAACTCTATGCAAACAAAGAATAGAAGGGAACTTCTTCAGCTTGGTAAAGAACAAAACAAAAAAAAAAAAACAGCTACAAAAAAACATTGCTAACATCATACTTAACGGTGAAAGACTGAATGCTTTCCCCCTAAGATCAGGAGCAAGGCAAGAATGTTCACTCTTGCCATTTCAATTCAGATGGAGGTTGTACTGGAGGTTCTATCCAGTACAATGAGGCAAGAAAAAGAGATAAAAAAATCAAGATTTGAAAAGAAGAAGTAAAACTGTCTATTCATATATGACACTATCATACATGTAGACAATGTTAATGAATCTACAAAAAAAGTTACTAGAACTAATGAGTTAGCAAGGTTGCAGTATACAAGGTCAAAATACAAAATCATATCCTAGCAACAAACAAAAAGAAACTGATATTTAATATAATAATACTATTTACAATTGCATAAAAAATATGAAATACTAAGGAATCAATCTGACAAAAGATGTGCAAGACCTGTACTGAAAACTATAAAACATTACTAGGAAAAACTAAAATAAATGGAGAAATACAATTTACTCACAGATCAGAAGACTCAATATTGTTAAGATGTCAATTCTCTCCAAGTTGATGGATAGATTCAATGTCATTCCAATCAAAATCCCAGTAGGGAGAGGTTCCAGTTTCAGGTGAGACAAAATAAGCACACTCCTCACTGTCTTTCCCAATGAATGCAGCTATAAACCCTGGGAAGAATGCAAGGAGCGTCTAGTTAAAGACTCTGGAAGCAAGCAAATTGAGGACAAAGAACATACATGAAGCACCAGTCATCCAGCAGTGAGTTTACCTTAATTTTTCCTTGGGCTCCCAGTAGAAAACTCTGTAGTTTGACTTGAGGAGCAAGAAAGAGGTTTCCTAATGCTCTTCATCTTGACTGCATATATGATCAATTTCAGACTGCGGAAGCTGGTAAAAATCTTTAATTTCTTCATCTTTGGAATTAGTGGTTGGTGCATAAAATTTGAATAATAGTCTTATTAACTGGTCTTCCTTTCAGGCATATGGATATTATCCTATCACTGACTGTATCATATTTCAGGATCAGTCTTGAAATGTTCTTTTTGACAATGAATGTGACACTGTTCCTCTTTGGTTTGTCATTCCTGGCATAGTAGACCATTCTGATTCAAAATGGCCAATACCAGTCCACTTCAGCTCACTAATGCCTAGGCTATCGATCTTCAAGTGTTTCATTTCATGTTTGACAACTTCCAATTTTCCTTGATTCATACTTTGTACATTCCACCACCTGATTATTAATGGATGTTTGCTGCTGTTTCTTCTCATTTTGAGTCATGCCACATAAGCAAATGAAGGTCCTGAAAGCTTTGTTCCAGCCACGTCATTAAGGTTGACTCTGCTTTGAGGAGGCAGCTCTTCTCTGGTTGCATTTTGAGTGCCTTCCAATCTGAGGGGCTCATCTTCTGGCACTGTATCAGGCAGTGTTCTGCTGCTATCCATGAGATTTTCATTGGCCAATTTTTTCAGAAGTACATGACTAGGTCCTTCTTCCTAGTCTGTCTTAGTCTGGAAGCTCTGCTGAAACCCATACACCATGGGTGACGTTGCTGGTATTTGAAATATCAGTGGCATAGCTTCCAGCATCACAGCAACATGCAAACAGCCACAATACAAAAAACTGACAGACAAGTGGTGGAGTTCATGTATGCTTAAACCAAATTAATGTTATTATATAAAATGCCGTAGTTTTTTCAAGCAATGCCAATCTTCAGGGGCTGAAACAGGATTTGGCATTTTATTTCTATTTTGAATGTTTTGTTTTCTAAAGGGAAGTTTGAGTTGGAGCCTGTCTGGCAGGATTCCATACTTTTACCAAACCACCTGTCCTGGCAGAGACAGTGGAATCAAAAGTCAACTTCTTTACAACTGCACCCACTTTGTAAGCTCTGGCAGAAGATCTGATTTTCTTCCATAGCCAAGCTCTACCCAGAAAACAATACTTGACACCCAAAAAGTAGGTATATATATCCAAAAAGTGGGTACATATACCCAAAAAGGAAACCCTGATGGCGTGGTGGTTAAGTGCTATGGCTGCTAACCAAAAGGTTGGCACTTCAAATCCACCAGGCACTCCTTGGAAACTCTATGGGGCAGTTCTACTCTGTTCTATAGGGTTGCTGTGAGTCGAAATCGACTTGATGGCAATAGATTTTTTTTTTTTTGGATACCCAAAAACTTGGATGTCCCAGTTTCAGGAAAACTAGCAAATACTAAACAAGACCTAGAATTTCTTTGGGAAAAGAATATAAGGCAATGGCTTTGAGAGAGCCAAACTGTCATAGCATGACCTGCTTATCCAAAGATTATGGAAAGAGCATTGTCCATATGAGGCAATATGATGTGATGTTAAGTCCCCTACTTAACACATTTGTTTTTGGTCAAGAGTCTGGATCCATGCTAAGATTTATCCAAACCCACTACCATAGCAATAGCTGTGAAGTTAGTCCTTCTTTATGGGAGACAGTTTATTACTGTATATACTTGAACTGCTAGAGACAGTCACAGTCCCCTGACAAGTAAATCTACCATGGCAATGAAATCAGAAAGCTATGAAACACAAAAATCTGAAAAATATTCTTCTGGCAGAAAGATCATGTAACTTAGTCCCTCACCAGAAAGAACAAGTGTTAGATGAACTGGAAAAAAAAAAGAGAGAGATGATTGGGTCCACAGCTTGAGGGAAAGAAACATGGTTTTTCTACTAAAAGCTTTCCAACTGATGCAGGGACCGCTGCTTGGAAACTACTTTCTAAACTAACTGCAAAGGGATGGCTATAAACATTTCATCAACATATTATAATAAAATCCTCTAGGAAGCTGCCTTACCATCAAGGATAGAGAAAACCACAGATGCTGTGATTTCAGTTCTTCTCTTTCATTTTCTGTATTTTGTAATTTTCTCTAAAATCTAAGCTTTCATCTGATACCAAGAAGAAGGGATCTTTCTCTGATGGGAAGGTAATGCTGATGCTGTCAGCAGGTAACCTGGCGTGTCATTGCCTGTTAATGCAGTCTGCAGAAAACTGTCTCCAGATGAACAATGGCAGCAACACACTGACTTATTCAACAAAATGATGGTTGCTTTATAACATTCATTGAATGTGGACAGTGAACCTGGTGCAGTGCATGGCATGGAAGGGAACAGGCCTAGTCATCAAATCCCCACCTAAGTAAGACCAACAGAGAAAGGAGGAGCCAAAACAACAACACGTTTTCATAGTGAGGAGACATTTGATTTGACAGTGGGCACAGATTTTTAACTGAATCAAAAATTAAAGTGAGGGACAGAAAGACGATTACGTAGGTTAAAGTTCTTAAGGACAGAGGCAGCCAACACAACTGAGGAGAGATGAACAAGCAGAACTTAACAAGAGAGCGAAGAAAATCAGATCTAACCTGATGAATTTCAGACAAGGCTGAAATAGAGGGAAAGAAGTCACTTTGTGAAAAGGTGAGACTTGAGAATTTTCTGTTAAGTGAAATTTAACTAAAATTACAAATGGAAAGGGAAGTTTGAAGAAAAAGAATAAAGAGGGGGAACTTACTAAGGCTATTCATTTTGCATGCGACCATCCTCTCAATAGGCCACATTTCAAAGGCCAGATGACTAATTTGGCTTGGGAATCTCCAAAAGCAGTTATTTTAGAGACTGGTCCAAGGTTTGCTTAGAGGAAGTAGCTTTAAAAGATTAAAAATGAGTGTTTACCCAGGACAGGAACCATTCCCGAAAACAACTCATCAGACATGAAAGGGACTGGACAGTGGGCAGGAGAGAGATGCTGATGAAGAGTGAGCTATTTGTATCAGGTGGACACTTGAGACTGTGTTGGCATCTCCTGTCTGGAGGGGGGATGGGAGAATAGAGAGAGTTGGAAGCTGGCAAAATTGTCACGAGAGACTGGAAGGGCTGACTCATTAGCGGGAGAGCAAGTGGGAGTGAGGAGTAAGGTGTATATAAACTTATATGTGACAGTTTGACTTGATTTGTAAACATTCACTTGAAGCTCAATAAAAGTTAATAATAAACCCCCCCAAAAAATGAGTGTTTAGAATATATATTGGAAATGCACATATATCCAATCTAAACATTTATTTTTTTTTAGAGTCAAATTTATTTTATTTTACTGTGCTTTAGGTAAGAGATTACAGAGCAAATAAATTTTTCATTCAAAAATTTATACACAAACTGTTTTGTGACATTGGTTGCAATCCCTGAAATATGTCAGCACTCTCCCCCTTTCCCTTTACACCACGGGTTCCTTCTCTCCAGTTCTCCTGTCCCTCCCTGTCTTCTCCTCTTTGCTTTTGGGTGGGTGTTGCCCATTTGGTTTCATATATTTGATAGAACTATGAAGCATGTTACCCATGTGTGTTGTTTGTTTTATAGGCCTGTCTAATCTTTGGCTAAAAGGTGGACTTTGAGAGTGGCTTCAGTTCTGAGTTAGCAGGGTGTCTGGGGGCCATGCTCCAAGGGATTCCTTCAGTCTTGGTTAGACCAGTAAGTCTGGTATTTTTTGTGTGTGCATTTGAATTTTGTTCTACATTTTTTTCCCCCACTGTGTCTGGGACCCTCTATTGTGATCCCTGTCAGAGTGTTCAGTGGTGGTAGCCAGGCACCATCTAGTTCTTCTGGGCTCAGCTGGATGGAGGCTGTGGTTTATATGGTCCATTAGTGCTTTGGACTAATATTTCCCTTGTGTCTTTGGTTTTCTTCATTCTTCTTTGCTCCAGATGGGATAGGACCAATGGATGTATCTTAGATGGCCGCTCAGAAGCTTTAAGACCCCAGATGCTACTCACCAAAGTAGGATGTAGAACATTTTCTTTGAGCACTATGTTATGCCAATTGAGCTAGATGTCTCCTGAGACCACGGCCCCCAGCCTTCAAACTTCTGTGATGTTGCCTTGGTCAAGCTGTGTTGACTTTCCCTATATTGTGTGTTGTCTTTCCCTTCACCAAAGTTAACACTTGTCTACTATCTAGTTAGTGATTTCCTCTTCCTACCTCTTCCCTCCCTCATAACCATCAATTTTTTTTTTTCTGCATGTAAACCTTTTCTTGGGTTTTTAAATAGTGGTCTCATACAATATTTGTCCTTTTGTGACAGACTTATTTCACTCAGTATAAGGCTCTCCAGATTTATCCATGTTGTGAGATATTTTTCAGATGTATCATTGTTCTTTTTCATTTATCTGTTCACCTGTTGCTGGGCACTTAGGTTGTTTCCATCTTTTTTGCTGTTGTGAATAATGCTGCAATGAACATGGTTGTGCATGTATCTATTCCTGTGATGGCTCTTATTTCTCTAGGTTCTATTCCTAGGAGTGGAGTAGGATTGTTAGAGCTTATGGCATTTCTATTTCTTATTTTTGAAGGAGACACCATATCGTTTTCCATAGTGGTTGTACTGTTTTACATTCCCACCAGCAGTGCATAAGAGTTCCAATCTCCCCAGAACCTCTCTAACATTTATTATTTTCTGTTTCTTTTGTTAGAGCCAGTAATGTCAGGGTAAGATGGTGTCTCATTGTAGTTTTGATTTCCATTTCTCTCCTGTGTCTGTTAGCTACTTGAATGTCTTCTTTGGTGAAATGTCTGCTCATATCCTTTGCCCATTTTTTTATTGGATTATTTGTCTTTTTGTTGTTGAGATGCTGAAGTATTCTATAGACTTTAGAGATTAGACCCTTGCCAGATATATCATAGCCAAAAATTTTTCCCAGTCCGTAGGTTCTCTTTTTACTCTCTTCGTGAAGTCTTCTGATGAGCATTAAGTGTTTAATTTTTAGGAGCTCCTATTTATCTAGTTTCTCTTCTGGTGTTTGTACATTGTTAGTTATGGTTTATATTGTATTTATGCCATGTATTAGGGCCTCTAGCATTGTCCCTATTTTTTCTTCCATGATCTTTATCATTTTAAGTTTTATATTTAGATCTTTGATCCATTTTGAGTTAGATTTTGTGTATAGTATGAGGTATGAGTCCTGTTTCATTCTTTTACAGATAGAAATCCAGTTTTGGTAGCACTGTTTGTTAAAAAGACTGTCTTTTCTCCATTTGATGGACTTTGGTCCTTTGTCAAAGACAGTTTACCATAGATGGATAGATTTACATCTGGGTTTTGAAATCTGTTCCATTGGTTTATGTGTCTGTTGTTGTACCAGTACCAGGCTGTTTTGACTACTGTGGCTATATAGTAGGTTCTGAGATCAGGTAGTGTGAGGCCTCCTACTTTCTTCTTTTTCTTCAATAATGCTTTGCTTATCTGGGGCTATGGTCCTTTCCATATAATGTTGGTGATTAGTTTTTCCTTCTCATTAAAGAATGCCATTGGATTGGAATTTGGATTGGGATTACATTGTATCTGTAGATCGCTTTGGGTAGAATTGACATTTTCACAATGTTGAGTCTTCCTATCCATGAGCATTGTATGTTTTTCCATTAATGTAGGACTCTTGGTTTCTTGCAATAGTGTTTTGTAGTTTTCTTTGTATAGTCTTTTATAGCCTGGTTAGATTTATTCCTATGTATTTTACCTTTTTAGGGGCTTTAAAAAAAAAATTTTTTTTTTTTTTTAGGGGCTATTGTAAATGGTATTGTTTTCCTGATTTCCTTTTCTAAGTTCTCTTTGTTGGTGTATAGGAATCCAATTGGTTTTTGTATGTTGATCTTGTATCCCACTACTCTGCTGAAGCTTTCTATTAGTTCCAGTGGTTTTCTTGTGGAATCTTTGGGGTTCTCTATGTATAGGATCATATCATCTACGAATAGGGATAGTTTTACTGCTTCCTTTCCAATTTGGGTATTTTTAATCTTTTATGGGTTCAATCCTGTGTGTTTATTCTAATCTAAACACTTATTTTCAATCCTTTTTGTGTCTATACACACACACACACACACACACATACAACCATAGTAATTTCATGGTGATTGCTTTTGTATAAAACTAAGCATGTGTTGAATTGGAAAATGTTGGGTTATATATATATATTTTTACAACATCAAGAGGCTAAATATGATGCTAATTTAAAATAATTTTTTATCAGTATTTGGCATGATCTATACCA
The DNA here is from genome assembly GCF_024166365.1 of Elephas maximus indicus. Classification (NCBI taxonomy): domain Eukaryota; kingdom Metazoa; phylum Chordata; class Mammalia; order Proboscidea; family Elephantidae; genus Elephas; species Elephas maximus. The sequence continues at coordinate 35,740,632 of NC_064837.1, read as the reverse complement.
TGCTCATCTTCAACTTCCTATTTCTTTTGGTCCTGGTGGCAAATCAAGTTTTTTTTTTTTTTTTTTTTCCATAGTTTACCTTCATTTGGTGAAATCTAAGCTTAGAAACAAAAAATATGTGGGTGTAGTCATGCAGAAATTGAGGTGGGACTGAAAAAAATGAACTCAATTGAAAAATTAAAGGGGAAACTTTGTGTGTGTGTGTATAAGCAAATCTTATTGTAGGACAACCACTTAAAATCTAAAATAAATAAACAGCTCATCAATTAGGATTATAAAGAATGTGCCCCCTCCCTGCTTTTTCTTAACAAAACCACACACAAACCCCATAAATTCAAAAGGAAAAACCAGCAATATCTTACAAAAATATTTGAGGGATAATTCTATCTGATTCTCAATCAGAGATTTGTTGTTGTTGTTGTTGGGTGCCGTCAAGTTGGTTCCGACTCATAGTGACCCTATATACAACAGAACAAAACACTGCCTGGTCCTGCACCATCCTTATAATCGTTATTATGCTTGAGCCCATTGTTGCAGCCACTGTGTCAAACCATCTCATTGAGGGTCTTCTGCTTTTCCGCTGACCCTGTACTTTGACAAACATGATGTCCTTCTCCAGGGACTGATCCCTCCTGGCAACACGTCCAAAGTATGTAAGACACAGTCTCGCCGTCCTTGCTTCTAAGGGGCATTCTAGTTGTACTTCTTCCAAGACAGATTTGTTCATTCTTTCGGTAGCCCATGGTATATTCAATATTCTTCGCCAAGACCACAATTCAAAGACATCAGTTCTCCTGTGGTCTTCCTTATTCATTGTCCAGCTTTCACATGCATATGATGCGATTGAAAGTACCATGGCTTGGGTCAGGCGCACCTTAGTCTTCAAGGTGACATCTTTGCTGTTCAACACTTTAAGGAGGTCCTTTGCAGCAGATTTGCCCAGTGAAATGTGTCTTTTGATTTCTTGACTGCTGCTTCCATGGGTGTTGATTGTGGATCCAAGTAAAATGAAATCCTTGATACCTTTTATCTTTTCTCCATTTATCATGATGTGGCTTACTGGTCCAGTTGTGAGGATTTTTGTTCCTTTATGTTGAGGTGTAATCCATACTGAAGGCTGTAGTCTTTGATCTTCACCAATAAGTGCTTCAAGTCCTCTTCACTTTCAGCAAGCAAGGTTGTGTCATCTGCATAACGCAGGTTGTTAATGAGTCTTTCTCCAATCCCGATGCCCTGTTCTTCTTCATATAGCCCAGCTTCTTGGATTATTTGTTCAGCATAAGGATTGAATAGGTATGTTGAAAGAATACAACCCTGCTGCACACCTTTCCTGACTTTAAACCAATCAGTATCCCCTTGTTCTGTCCAAATAACTGCCTCTTTATCTATGTACAGGTTCCTCATGACCACGATTAAGTGTTCTGAAATTCCCATTCTTCGCAGTGTTATCCATAGTTTGTTATGATCCACACAGTCGAATGCCTTTGCATAGTCAATAAAACACAGGTAAACATCTTTCTCGTATTCTCTGCTTTCAGCCAAGATCCATCTGACATCAGCAATGATGTCCCTGGTTCCACATGCTCTAAACAGGGATTAGGTTTTTTTTTTTCTTTTTTATCACAGTTCCTTGAATACAGAAGGCATATAAGTTTGTAATTTATTTAGCTTTCCAAGGATCAATAAGTCTTTTTAAAATCAGCCTGCACTGTTAAAACTCTTTATAAAATGTATTAGTGCACTTTCCTACCTAAGTACATTACACTAATTCATTATCTTTTATTCCTTACACTAATTAGCTTACAAACTAAGATGAAAGGCCTGGTGATCTAGTTCTAAAAATCAGCCAATGAAAATCTTATGGATCACAATAGTCCAGTGTGCATGGGGTCACCACGATTCAGGGGCCAACTTGAGAGGAACTAACAACAATAAAAGTAAGGAATAGAATTGGGAATAAAAATTCAGATACTAATTAACCTCTTGCCACCGAGATTGCCAAACTAAAACAAGAGGGTATCTAAAGAAATCTGAACTGATTATTTTAAGCACATTCTCAGAAACTCCATCCCATAGCAATGAAGGCTAACAGCCATTCATTCTTAATATTCTATGCTTAGGGTCTCAAGACTTTGTTCAATAGCCTCAATAAATGTACAAAGATATCAAGAGCTAAAGATCAAAAAAAGAAACATGAACATCAGACAAGGCTGCTGGAAGTGACGCAAAACATCACATGGTAATGGTAATAATGGTGACACTGAGTGTTTATCCCTGCCGTTATTTCAAAGAGTTTCAAATGTTTTGCAGACATCTCTCACTAATCTTTATTAGGCCTTGGGAAGAAAACAGTTTTCCCCAAGAAGTACCGTCAGAGAGAAAGTACTCTTCCCAAAATCAATAAAAAGGAAAATATTTTTCCCTCTCTACCACCCCCCCCCACACTTCTGACATCCACTGTATTGCACTTTTGACTGAAATGGCTTATAATACCACACAAGCGTTGAAAGCATAAATATGATAATTGACTTTGCTTCTAAAAGAGTTATAAGCTGTGTGTGTTTAATCATAACAGGGAACAGGTAAGTAGAAAAGATGAGGAAACCCATAATTATCTTTATCCCATTATCTACCTATTTCAGAGTGAGATTTCAAATTGGTTAGGTCACCAGACGCTGAACGCAGACTTCCATACTGCAGAATATTAGCCTCTGAGATGGTCTTTACCTGAAAGGGACTTCAGGGCCATAAACAGTTGATAGGTGCTATTACTAAAACTCTTCTATTAGAGCTTGCTTCATTCTCACTTTGATCCAATATTCAGATGGAAACTCCGAGTCTCAGGGACTTGTGGGATAATTTCCAAGCAGGCTATAGAATCTTACTGGCTGAGCTTCAAAGAACTACATGCTAGAACCAGCACAGTACAGACTATAATGAACTGTATAAATTAGTCCCCTTTACAATCCTGAACTCCTTCCCTCCCAGACCTTAGAAACACGATTGCAAAGTTGTACACGAAGCATCACCATTTTGAACAATTGTTTAAGGGTAGCAGTACTTACATATGCCAAAATTTCAAAAAGGGGTGGTATTTAAGAGTGAGATATATGGTTCTAGGGTCATTCAGACTTTGAGAAGTAAAAACTTAGAGAGCAGCTGTTTTCTGCAAGTGATCATCTCAATGGTCACGGAAAGAAGCTAATGGATGGGCTTACCAATGTGGAGCAGCCACGTGTACAAAGGTCCAGGGAGGGCAAGTAATTCACCATGGCACAAGCAAGGCAGTAATAAGACTGAAGTTCCCAACCTAGACCTTATACAATGTTAGTCGTTCTCTAAGCCACCAAGGCTACCTGTGCAACATTATGGCAACATTTAATCAGCCCTTTGGCTCTCAAAGTTTTTGAAGCTAAGCTTTGTCTCTTTAACTACATAAAAAATACAAGCAGCCTTGCTAAGTTGTTTTAGGCTAATATCAAATTTAATTCAAATAAGTTAACTGAGCCTAAATCAATAACCCTCACAATTAATAATATTTCTTACAGTACGTAGGTGAATAAGGAGGTGCTTTTTTTAAGTCTAATTACTATTAATAATAATAGTACCTTATATTTACAATTTTCAAAGATTATTATCATATATTATTTCATTTCAGGGAGGCAGGCCATTTATTACTATTATTCCCATTTTTCTCATGGGGACACACATTCAAAGAGGTTAAACGGTTTTCCTTAAAGTCATAAACCTAAGAAGGATCAGAGTTGAGATTAAAATACAAATCTACTGAGATTTGGTATAAAATGATTTGAAATAATGTGATATATCATTATATCAAGGCTTTTCACTGTAGGATGTTACCACTCATTTTAGGAGGTCTTTTATGCCTCATCATTACATGTGAATACAGTGCAAAGAACACCCTTTGTTGAGCATTTTATATTCATTCATTTCATTGATGATAGAAATTATGTTCTTAGGTCAGTAGGTATCTAATTATACATAAAGTCTGAAGATAATAAAGTAATTCTGCCCTGAAGGAGGCCAAGAAAAACTGATAATTAAAAAAAAAAAAGTCCTCATCAACGAAGTAAAATTGCCTCCAAAACAACTGCCTAATCAGAGGACATTCGACCAGTGGCTTGAGTGAAACAGTATCTTCTCTCGCCCGTAAACTTTGCATAGTGATCTGACTCAGAGATGGGTTCCTGATCTCTTTTGGGCAGATCATACTCACCTTCATGATCACTGGATGTGTAATTGCACAAGGCAGCCATGAGAAATGTTTTTCAAATAATAAATAATCCAAAGATTCATTATCATTCGTAGACCCTCACAAAAGTCTTGAAAACCAGGTGAACCAGAAAGTAACATCTCCTGAATTTGATAAGCAGTAAAATAATTGCTAAACACCATGCAGAAAGATTAGCCTAGAAGTCAATGGGGTAATGTCTTAGGCTGGGTTCTCTAGAGAAACAAAACCTGTAAAGCATGTAAATATATATATTTATATCAAGGAAATGACTCATGGGACTGAAGAGGCTGGAACATCCCAAGTTTTTGGGTCCGGATAGAGGCCTCTCCTGATTCACATAGCCACAGGGGCTGGTGAACCCAAGTTTGGCAGGTCAGACAATAGGGCTTTTCCTCACAGCCTGCAAAGATTGATGAATCCCAAGATCAGCAGGCAAGATAGCAGGTAAGCTGCCAGCTCAAGTCCCAAGAACTGGAGGTCAGACAAACAGGAGCCAGCTGTAGCATCCAGAGGGAGCAAAAGCCCGAGAGCCTTGCTAGAAAGCCCACTTACAATTGATGCGGGCCACACCCCCAAGGAAACTCCCTTTCAACTGACTGGCTACTCACAACAGATTCAGTCATAGAAGTGATCACATTATATCACATCTCGTCATGGAAATGATCACATCTTCATGCGACTGCCAAACTACATCGTAATTGCCAAACCACTGAGAATTGTGGCCCAGCCAAGTTGACACATATCCTTAAGGCTCACAGATAACTAGTACTAATCCTCTTGAAACGGGACAGCCAAGTTGTGGGGTGTATGTACCCACTTTTTCGGTGCTAAGTACTATGGTTTCTGGGCAGAGTTTGGCTATGGAAAAAAATCAGCTTCTGGTAGAGCTTACAAGGCAGGTGTAATCATAAAGAACTTGATTTTTTATTCCATTGTCTCTGCCAGGACAAGTGGTTTGGCAGAGGTATAGAATCAGACTCCAACCCAAAGTTCAAACTGTGGTTGCTTGTGTGTGTGTATGTTTTTAATAATTTTTATTGTGCTTTAAGTGAAAGTTTACAAATCAAGTCAGTCTCTCACACAAAAACCCATATACACCTTGCTACACACTCCCAATTACTCTCCCCCTAATGAGACAGCCTGCTCTCTCCCTCCGCTCTTTTCGTGTCCATTTCACCAGCTTCTAGCCCCTTCCACCCTCTCATCTTCCGTCTAGGCAGGAGATGCCAACATAGTCTCAAGTGTCCACCTGATCCAAGAAGCTCACTCCTCACCAGCATCCCTCTCCAACCCATTGTCCAGTCCAATCCTTGTCTGAAGAGTTGGCTTTGGGAATGATTCCTGTCCTGGGACAACAGAAGGCCTGGGGGCCAGGAGCGCTGGGGTCCTTCTAGTCTCAGTCAGACCATTAAGTCTGGGCTTATGAGAATTTGGGGTCTGCATCCCAATGCTCTCCTGCTCCCTCAGGGGTTCTCTGTTGTGTTCCCTGTCAGGGCAGTCATCGGTTGTAGCCGGGCACCATCTAGTTCTTCTGGTCTCAGGATGATGTAGTTGCTGGTTCATGTGGGCCTTTCTGTCTCTTGGGCTAGTAATCGCCTTGTGTCCTTGGTGTTCATTCTCCTTTGATCCAGGTGGGTTGAGACCAATTGATGCATCTTAGATGGCTGCTTGCTAGCATTTAAGACCCCAGATACCACTCTTTAAAGAGGGATACAGAATGTTTTCTTAATAGATTTTATTATGCCAATTGACTTAGATGTCCCCTGAAACAATGGTCCCCAGACCCCTGCGCCTGCTATGCTGGCCTTTGAAGCATTCAGTTTATTCAGGAAACTTCTTTGCTTTTGGTTTAGTCCAACTGTGCTGACCTCCCCTGTATTGTGTGCTGTCCTTCCCTTCACTTAAAGTAGTTCTTATCTACTATCTAATTAGTGAATGCCCCTCTCCCACCCTCCCTCCCTCCCCCGTCTTGTAACCACGAAAGAATGCTTTCTTCTCAGTTTAAACTATTTCTCAAGTTCTTATAGTAGTGGTCTTATACAATATTTGTCCTTTTGCAACTGACTAATTTCACTCAGCATAATGCCTTCCAGGTTCCTCCATGTTATGAAATGTTTCACAGATTCCTCACTGTTCTTTATCGATGCGTAGTATTCCATTGTGTGAATATACCATAATTTATCTATTCATTCTTTGATGGGCACCTTGGTTGCTTCCATCTTTTTGCTATTGTAAACAGTGCTGCAATAAACACAGGTGTGCATATATCTGTTCGTGTAAACGCTCTTATTTCTCTAGATATATTCCAAGGAGGGGGATTGCTGGATTGCATGGTAGTTCTATTTCTAGCTTTTTAAGAAAGTGCCAAATCGATTTCCAAAGTGGTTGTACCATTTTACATTCCCATCAGCAGTGTATAAGTGTTCCAATCTCTCCACAGCCTTTCCAACATTTATTATTTTGTGTTTTTTTGGATTAATGCTAGTCTTGTTGGAGTGAGATGAAATCTCATTGTAGTTTTGATCTGCATTTCTCTAATGGCTAATGATCGTGAACATTTCCTCATATATCTGTAGCTACCTGAATGTCTTCTTTAGTGTCTATTCATGTCTTTTGCCCATTTTTTAATTGGGTTATTTGTCTTTTTGTAGTTGAGTTTTTGCAGTATCATGTAGATTTTAGAGATCAGGCGCTGATCAGAAATGTCATAGCTAAAAACTTTTTCCTGATAGTCTTTTTACTCTTTTGGTGAAGTCTTTGGATGACCATAGGTGTTTGATTTTTAGGAGCTCCCAGTTATCTAGTTTTTCTTCTACATTCTTTATAATGTTTTGCATACTGTTTATGCCATGCTTTAGGGCTCCTAACGTTGTCCCTATTTTTTCTTCCATGATCTTTATCATTTTAGATTTTATATTTAGGTCTTTGATCCATTTTGAGTTAGTTTTTGTGCATGGTGTGAGGTATGGGTGTTGTTTCATTTTTTTGCAGATGGATATCCAGTTATGCCAGCACCATTTGTTAAAAAGACTGTCTTTTCTCCATTTAACTGTTTTGGGGTCTTTGTCAAATATCAGCTGCTCATATGTGGATGGATTTATGTCTGGATTCTCAATTCTGTTCCATTGGTCCATGTATCTCTTGTTGTACCAGTACCAAGCTTTTTTGACTACTGTGGTGGTATAATAAGTTCTAAAATTAGGTAAAGTAAGGCCTCCCACTTTGTTCTTCTTTTTCAGTAATGCCTTATTTATCCAGGGCCTCTTTCCCTTCCATATGAAATTGGTGATTTGTTTCTCCATCTCATTAAAGAATGTCCTTGGGATTTTGATCGGAATTGCATTAAACGTATAGATAACTTTTGGTAGAATAGACATTTTTATAACGTTTTTGTTTGAAGCCTTCCTATCTGCAAGCAAGGTATGTTCTTCCACCTACGTAAGTCTCTTTTAGTGTCTTGCAGAAGTGTACTGTAGTTTTCTTGGTATAGGTCTTTTACATCTCTGGTAAGATTTATTCCGAAGTATTTTATCTTCTTGGAGGCTACTGTAAATTGCATTGATTTGGTGATTTCCTCTTCGATGTTCTTTTTGTTGGTGTAGAGGGACCCAATTGGTTTTTGTATGTTTATCTTGTATCCCGATACTCTGCTGAACTCTTCTGCTAGTTTCAGTAGTTTTCTGGAGGATTCCTTAGGGTTTTCTGTGTATAAGATCATGTCATCTGTAAATAGAGATACTTTCACTTTTTCCTTGCCAATCTGGATGCCCTTTATTTCTTTATCTGGCCTAATTGCTCTGGCTAGGACTTCCAGCACAATGTTGAAGAAGAGTGGTGATAATTCTCAATCTCAATGGGAATATTTTCAGTCTCTCTCCATTTAGGGTGATATTGGCTGTTGGCTTTGTGTAAATGCCCTTTATTATGTTGAGGAATTTTCCTCCTATTCCTGTTTTGCTGAAAGTCTTTATCATGAATGAATGTTGAACTTTGTCAAATGCCTTTTCTGCATCAGTTGATAAAATCATGTGATTCTTGTCTTTTGTTTTATTTATTTATTCATATGGTTAAAAAAAACAAAAAAATATATATGGTAGATTACATTAATTGTTCTTCTAATGTTAAACCACCCCTGCATACCTGGTATGAATTCCACTTGGTCATGGCGAATTATTTTTTTGATATGTTGTTGAATTCTATTGGCTAGAATGTTGTTGAGGATTTTTGCATCTACATTCATGAGGGATACAGGTCTATAATTTTCTTTTCTTGTGGTTTCTTTATCTGGTTTTGGTTATCAGGGATATGGTGGCTTCATAGAATGAGTTTAGTAGTATTCCATCCTTTTCTATGCTCTAAAATACCTTTAGTAGTGGTGGTGTTAACTCTCCTCTGAAAGTTTGGTAGAACTCTGCAGTGAAGCCATCCGGACAAGGGCTTTTTTTTTGTTGGGAGCTTTTTGATTACCTTTTCAATCTCTTCTTTTGTTATGGGTCTATTTAGTTGTTCTACCTCTGTGTTAGTTTAGGTAGGTAGTGTGTTTCTAGTAATTCATCCATTTCTTTTAGGTTTTCAAATTTGTTTGAGTATAGTTTTTCATAGTAATCTGATATGATTCTTTTAATTTCATTTGGGCCTATTGTAATATCGCCTATCTTATTTCTTATTTGGATTATTTGCTTCCTCTCCTGTTTTTCTTTTGTCAGTTTGGCCAGTGGTTTATCAATTTTGTTGAGTTTTTCAAAAAACTAGCTTTTGGTCTTGTTAATTCTTTCAATTGTTTTTCTATTTTCTATTTCATTTAGTTCAGCTCTAATTTTTATTATTTGTTTTCTTCTGGTGCCTGAGGGTTTCTTTTGTTGCTCTCTTTCTATTTGTTCAAGTTGTAGTGATAATTCTTTGATTTTGGCCCTTTCTTCTTTTTGGATGTGTGCATTTATTGATACAAATTGGCCTCTGAGCACCTCTTTTGCTGTGTCCCAAAGGTTCTGGTAGGAAGTGTTTTCATTCTTATTGGATTCTATGAATTTCTTTGTTCCATCCTTAATGTCTTCTATAATCCAGTCTTTTTTGAGCAGGGTATTGTTCAGTTTCCAAGTGTTTGATTTCTTTTCTCTGCTTTTCCTGTTATTGATTTCCACTTTTATGGCCTTATGGTCAGAGAAGATGCTTTGTAATATTTCAATGTTTAGGATTCTGCTAAGGCTTGCTTTATGACCTAACATGTGGTCTATTCTAGAGAATGTTCCATGTGCACTAGAGAAGAAAGTATAGTTGGTTGCTGTTGGGTGGAGTGTTCTGTATATGTCTACGAGGTCAAGTTGGTTGATTGTGGCATTTAGATCTCCTGTGTCTTTATTGAGCTTCTTTCTGGATGTCCTGTCCTTCACCGAAAGTGGTGTGTTGAAGCCTCCTAGTATTATTGTGGAGCTATCTCACTTTTCAATGCTGATAGAGTTTGTTTTATGTATCTTGCAGCCCTGTCGCTGGGTGCATAAATATTTTATATGCTTATATCTTCTTGGTGTATTGTCCCTTTAATCATTATATAATGTCATTCCTTATCCTTTCTGATGGATTTAACTTTGAAGTCCATTTTGTCAGAAATTAATATTGCCACTCCCGCTCTTTTTTGATTGATGTTTGCTTGATATATTTTTTTCCATCCTTTGAGTTTTAGTTTGTTTGTGTCTCTAACTCTAAGGTATGTCTCTTGTAGGCAGCATATAGATGGATCCTGTTTTTTAATCCATCCTGCCACTCTCTGTCTCTTTATTGGTGCATTTAGTCCATTTACATTCAGGGTAATTATGGATAGGTATGAATTTATGGCTATCATCTTGACGTCTTTTTTTGTGTGTTGTTGACAGTTTCTTTTTCCCACTTGATTTTATGTGCTGAGTAGATTTTCTTTATATATTGTCCTTTCCTCATATTTGTTGTTGTTAATTTTGTTTCTGCTGAGTCTGCATTTTTCCCTTGTATTTTATTTTGATGAGTAGGATAGTTAGTCTCCTTTGTGGTTACCTTATTATTTACCCCTATTTTTCTAAATTTAAAACTAACTTTTATTTCTTTGTATCGCCGTATCTTCCTTTGCATATGGAAGATCTATGATTACATTTCTTAGTCCCTCTTTATTATTTTAATGTTGTCTTCTTTTATATAATAACATCGCTGTTACCCTGCGTTGGGCTTCTTTTTTTTTTTTTTTTTTTAATCTTGCTTTGTTTTTTTTTTTTTATTTCCCTGCCTGGGTTGACTTCTGGTTGCTCTGCCCAGTGTTCTAGTCTGGGTCGGTACCTGATATTATTGATTTTCTAACCAAAGAACTCCCTTTAGTATTTCCCGTAGTTTTCGTTTGGTTTTTATGAATTCCCTCAACTTGTGTTTATCTGGAAATGTCTTAATTTCACCTTCATATGTAAGAGACAGTTTTGATGGATATATGATTCTTGGCAGGCAATTTTTTTCCTTCACTTTTTTAAATATGTCATTCCATTGCCTTCTTGCCTGCCTGGTTTCTGCCAAGTAGTCCAAGCTTATTCTTATTGACTCTTCTTTGTAGGTGACTTTTTTTTTATCCCTCGCTGCTCTTATAATTGTCTCTTTATCTTTGGTTTTGGCAAGCTTGATTATAATATGTCTTGGTGACTTTCTTTTAAGATCTACCTTATGTGGAGTTCGATGAGCATCTTGGATAGATATCTTCTCACCTTTCACAATATCAGGGAAGTTTTCTGCCAACAAATCTTCAACAATTTTCTGTGTATTTTCTGTTATCTCTCCCTGTTCTGGTACTCCAATCACTTGTAGGTTTTTTCTCTTGATAGAGTCCCACATGATTCTTAAGGTTTCTTCTTTTTTTTATTTTTTTAACTGATTTTTCTTCAAATATATTAGTGCCAAGTGATTTATCTTCGAGTTCAGAAATTCTAGCTTCTGCTTGCTCAATTCTGCTCCTATGACTTTCTATTGAGTTATCTAATTGTGTAATTTTATTGTTAATCTTCTGAATTCCTGATAGCTGCTTATGGATTTTTCCAGCTTATTAAACTTTTCATTATGTGCCTGAATAATCTTTCTAATTTCTTCAGTTGCTTTATCTGTGTGTTCCTTGGCTTGTTCTATGTATTGCCTCATTTCCTTCCTGATGTCTTGAAGGGTTCTGTATATTAAACTTTTGTATTCTGCATCTGGTAATTCCAGGAATGCACTTTCATCTAGAAGATCCCTAGATTCTTTGTTCTGAGAGCCTGTCGAGGTGATCATGGTCTGTTTCTTTATCTGACTTGATATTGACTGTTGTCTCCGAGCCATCTATAAGTTATTGTATTAGTTTATGCTTGCTTACTGTGTCGTAGCTGCTTGCTTTGTTTTGTTTTGGTATACCCCTATGGGTTGCTTGAGTGAGCTAGCTTGATTATTTTCGCCTTTGGAGCTCTGACATCCTGTCCCCAGCTGGCTAGAGCTGTTATCATGTATATCAGTCTAGGAGTCCATTCAGTTTGCTTGTATGAATTCAGCTCAGGTTTCTAGGTAGCTGATATCAAGTGTGTGGTACAGGCTGTGTCCTACAGTCTTAGAGGGGCAGGGGTGACAGGCGTGTACACCAGTATCTGATTGCAGCAGGGGTGTCACGCTCTGAACAAGGCAGGGGGCTGAGAACCCACCCCCAAGTGTCTCTGAGGAAAACGCGTCTCTGTTTCTTAGAGCATGCTGGTGGGTGGGTTCTGCAGAGGGACCATGGGCACTCAAAGTTTTTGGTTGTAAGGACTGGGAGGTACCAGTTATCTTTGGACCCCTGTCGCGGGTGGCTGGGTGACCTGAGTGGAGCTACCAGTCCTTAGGTCCCTGATGTGGGTAGGTGAGGACCTTGTTTAATAGGCAAAGCAATGTCAAACATCAAACACCCACCTCTCCACTGCACAGCTGAAATGGTTGGAGTTTGCCAACAAGGGCCTATTCTCTGAAAATAGGCCCACACGGGTCCATGCAGTAGGGAAAGGTGCTGAAGGTCTACGGACGGTTTATGCCTGTACAGGAGCCGCTTCTGTCCTGAGCTCCTCTGGTTAATGGAGCTAGCAAATTATCTTTTCTCCCAACTTGCAAATTTTTTCCTTCCCTATGGCTGGGAGGATGGCTCTAGGTGCTCACCAGGGCCTATCTCAGACCCAGGGATTCAGCCACTAAAGCTGGCTTGGACGTGGGGGGACACGGTAAAATATACACAAGTACTTAGCTTTTGCCGAGAGTGCAGTTCTCCTCAGGTTCCGGAGGTGTGAGTGGGCTGTGTGGCTGGCTGCTTCTCCCTGAGGAAACTGTGGCTGAACGCTAGCAGCAGCCCGCTGCCACTACTGCTGTTGCCACCGCTCCAGGAATGGTGCCTGAGGGCTCCCTGCGACTCAGGTCCGATAACTCCTCTCCACTTCTGAATGGCCTCTTCCTACCCCTGCCCCTCAGTTCATCATCTAAGCTTGCCTTTGATGCTCAGGGCTCCCCACTTGCCACAAATATACTCGTTTCACTTGTTTTTTTTTGGGTCTTTGTTGTAAAGAGGGCTCGCTGGAAGCGCCTATCTATTCTGCTATCTTGGTTCTGCCCACTTGTGTGTTTTTGTGGTGCTGGAAGGTATGCCACAGTTTCAATGGAGCTTCTAGACTAAGACAGACTGGGAAGACAGACCTAACTATCTAAAAAAAAAGCCTTTTTTCAACAACATAAACAGCAACTACACATGTGGACCTCGCTGTCTGTAATACACAGAAATCAAATGGACTACATCTGTGGAGACAGATGACAGGGAAGCTCAATATCATCAGTCAGAACAAGACCTGGAGCCAGCTGCAGAACTGACCATCAATTGTTTACAGACAAGTTCAAGATGGAGCTGAAGAAAATTAAAACAAGTCTATGAGAGCCAAACTATGACTTTGAGTATATCCCACTTGAGTCTAGAGATCATCTCAAGAACAGATTTGATGCACTGAACACTAACAACTGAAGACCAGATGAGTTGTGAGATGACGTCAAGGACATCATACAGGAAGAAAGCAATAGGTTATTAAAAAGACAGAAAAGGGAAAAAATTTAAAAGAGACCAAAATGGATGTCAAAAAAGACTCTGAAACTTGCTCTTGAAGGTAGAGTAGCTAAAGCGAAAGGAAGAAATGATGATGTAAAAGATCTGAACAGAAAATTTCAAAGGGCAGCTCAAGAAGACAAAGTAAAGTATTATAATGACATGTGCAAAGACCTGGAGTTAGAAAACCAAAAGGGAAGAACACTGTCAGCATCTCTCAAGGTGAAAGAAGTGAAGAAAAAAATTCAAGCCTCAAGTTGCAACATTGAGGGATTCTATGGGCAGAAATTTGACAACATGGGAAGCATCAAAAAAGATGGAAGGAATACACAGTCACTGTACTAAAAAGAATTGATTGATGTGCGACATATGATCAAGAACTGATGATACTGAAGGAAGAAATCCAAGCTGCAGTGAAGGCACTGGCGAAAAGCAAGCCTCCAGGAACTGACGGAATACCAACTGATATGTTAAAACAAACAGATGCAATGCTGGAAGTGCTCATCTATGCCAAGAAATTTGGAAGACAGCTACCTGGCCAATCAACTGGAAGACATCCATATTCTTGCCCATTCCAAAGAGAGGTGACCCAACAGAATGCAGAAATTACCAAACAATATTAATATCACACACAAGTAAAATTATGGGGAAGATAATTAAAAAACGGTTGCAACAGTACTTCGACAGGGAACTGCCAGAAATTCAAACTGGGTTCGGAAGTGGATGTGGAACGAGGGATATCATTGCTGATAGAGATGGATCTTGGCTGAAAACAGAGAATACCACAAAGATGTGTACCTGTATTTTATTGACTATGTAAAGGCATACGACTGTGTGGATCATAACAAATTATGGGTAACATTGCAAAGAATGGGAATTCCAGAACACTTAATAATGCTCGTGAGGAACCTGTACATAGATCAAGAGGCAGCCTTGCAAACAGAACGAGGGTACACTGCAAGGTTTAAAATCAGTAAAGGTGCGCATCAGGGTTGTATCCTTTCACCATATTTATCCAATCTGTATGTTGAGCAAATAATCTGAGAAGTTGGACTACTTGAAGAAGAACAGGACATCAGGATTGGATTAAAACTCATTAATGTCCTGCGATATGCAGATGACACAATCTTTCTTGCTGAAAGTGAAAAAGACTTGAAGCACTTACTGATGAAGATCAAAGACTACAACCTTCAGTATGGATTGCACCTCAACATAAAGAAAACAAAAATCCTCACAACTGGACCAATAAGCAACACCATGATAAACAGAGAAAATATTGAAGTTGTCAAGGATTTCGTTTTATTTGGATGCACAATCAACATCCATGGATGGAAGGAATGGTCAAGAAATCAAACGGCGTATTGCATTGGGCAAATCTGCTGCAAAATACCTCTTTAAAATGTTAAAAAGCAAAGATGTCACCTTGAGGGCTAAGGTGCACCTGGCCCAAGCCATTGTATTTTCAATCCCCTCATATGCATGTGGAAGCTGGACAATGAATAAGGAAGACTGAAAAAGAATTGATGTCTTTCAATTACAGTGTTGGAGAAGAATATTGAATATACCATGGACTGTTAGAAAAATGAACAAATCTGTCTCAGAAGAAGTACATTCAGAATGCTCCTTAGAATTGAGGTTGCTGAGACTTCCTCGTCTCACATACTTTGGTCATTTCGTCAGGAGGGACTAGTGCCTGGAGAAGGACATCATGCCTTGGTAAAGTAGAATGACACAGTGGCTGCAACGATGGGCTCAAACATAGCAATGACTGTGAGAATGGTGGAGGGCTGGGCAGCATTTCATTCTGTTATACATAGATAGGGTCACTATGGGTTGGAACAGACTAGACGGCACCTAACAGCATAACAACAGCAATGCTCTTCAGCTATGAACTGTATGCTTTTCACCAATATATTGAGTTCCTCTTTTTAGGATAATATTTAAAATAGTGTTTTGATGAAAGTTTATGTGTAAATTAGGTTCCCGTTTGACAATTTCTATACAAATCGTTCAACGACATTAGTTACATTTTTCACAACGTGTCAACGTTCTCTAATTTCTTTCGGGTCGTTTCATTTCCAGTAGTTCCCCTTCCCCCTTATCTTCTCATCTTTGCTTTAGAGTAAATGTTGACCTTTTGGTCTCATATAGATTTTTTTTTTTTTAGTAGAGCACCTACAGGTAATGATCTTTATTTTGATTGCAACTGTTATATTATGCTAAAAGGTGATCTCAGGGGATAGTTTCAGTGGAATGTTTAAAGCCTGTCTCAGGGTAGTGGTCTCAGGGAGTCCTCTGGTCTCAACTGGTCCAGTAAGTCTGGACTTTTTAAGAATTTGGATTCAGTTCTGCTATACTGAGTTCGTTTTTAATGAGAATATATAATTTAAAAAATGTTTCACTATCTTGATTAGGATCTTTTTCATAGCTATTTGTTCTTGTTTCACAAATGTGATTCCTTCTTTGATCTCTCCAAGTATAATAAATAGTCATTCTTAAAGTTCTTTTCTTATGCTTTAATGACTCAGATGTATATTCATTCATTCAAGTTGGTCGTCTGTCTTGAACGGAGCTGGCTTTCCGCAAATGTTTGGTGAGGCTTAGTTGGGTCCTCACCTTAGTAGCTAAAAGTTCCTGTTGGACGGCTAGGTGGGATTGCTGCTGTAACTTGGAGGGTTTTCAGTGAGAGTGAGGTGGGGTACAATATGCTGCAATTTGGAGGCTCCTTTATTTTCACCTAGGCATTAATGCTTCTTGTTTGTGCCAGGTGTTGCCAACCATCTGAAGTACCACCTGGTCTCTGATCCAAGCTGCCACCCCCACTGTCCTCATCTAAAGGCAAATATCCCCATCTTTGCCCCTTGGTCCATGGGGAGAAAGAGAATGCGCAATGGTCAATCGACCTGGCTGCTCCCCCTTAGAAACCCAACTAATCAGAGGCCAGTACCCTCTGAGGTCTTTTCAGCTTTGTTTGCCCACCTCTAGGCATGGAGCAGGATGCAGCAGAAATCTCCTCAGTGTACCCTGCCCTGAGGTTTCCGAGTATGAGCTCCTATCTGTTTTCTGTCTTCTCTGGAATCATGTTTCTGGCCTACTGAGAATCTCCCTTGTTTTCGAGTGGAGCTATGTGTGGTGTTTATTCTGTTTTGCTTACATCTATTATACCTATGGGTTTGGTACAGGGGAAGAAAGATTGCAGTATGCATTCAATTCACCATATTGAAACAGGTGCCTTCTCTCTCACGTTTCCCCTTTCCCAGGTCTTTTTCTCTCTCCACTATTCTGCCCAAACTCCAGCCAGAGGCTCCTGCAACCAGGGGCTCAGGAAGCTGCTAAATCTTCTTCTTAGGAAAAGGAATTCAAGAGCTGCTTGGTCCTCTTGGTGTTGAATGGAGTTTGCCTCAGCTGCCCCTTGCATGTCACTTCTGGGTTCTGAAGTCGAATTCAAAGCCCAGCATGAGCCGTCCCTCCAAACAGTCCTTTGCCCCAGATAGAGTCCAGCATAGATTTTGTGAAAATAGACTTTATTATAATAAAAAGTCTTTTTAACAAATGCCCCCACCATTCCACACCCCTGGAGACCAGGGTGAAGGCAGGGGTTCAGTCAAACAATCTCCCACCATAGCGAAGGAAACATGCAGAGACACCCAGCCACAGGGTGAGGGTGGGGTGGTTAGGGTAAGGGTGGGGAACTACCTACCCCACTCTAAACAGGGAATGTATGAAAATAGCTTCATATGTCTGTCCTTCCCCACAGCCCCCGGACTCCAACAGAGGCCAGAAGAAAGTGATGCAAAAGAGAACTTGAATCCAATGAGCAAAATAAGGCAAACCCAACTCCTGCTTTCTGCCCTGGGCCTTTGGGGTGGGAACACACAGGAGGCCCAGAAGCCAGGCTGGCAGGGAGGGGTGGAGCACTATGGGGCGGGGTTAGGCCCACTTTGGCATGGCCGTTCTCCTTTCCGGGCCTGTGTGGTGGAAGCAAGAAGGAGAAAGCTGGGCTGAGGCACTGAGTATGTACATATATACACGGATCTGCTCCTCCTGCCCGGTGGGGAAGTGGGGCTGGGGAGAATCCAGTGCAAACTTTCCTTCAAGGGAGGGAAGACATGATCAGGATAGCCAGAGCCATAAGAGGAAGGAGGCCCGTTCTCCCCCATGGCTCTCCACCCTGGGAATGGGAAGGGCCAAAGAAGGGCCCAGCATAGTGTGGTGGAGAAAGCACTAGACTAGGAGCCAGGAGACCTACGTCCAGTCCTGGCTCTGTGACTGAGGTCTAGAGACCTTGGCCAAGTTACTTCCTCTTTCAGGCCTCAGTTTCCCCTCCTGTAAGAGGAAGGTGCCCATCAAGAGGATCCATCCCTAAGGACCCATCAAACTCTGACCTTTACCAAGTCTCTGTGATTCCCATCCAAGTGTCAAAGTGTTAACTCTGAAGAACGGGAGGACTGGACCTTCTCTGCCCAGTTAGGGCAGATTTCTGGGGTCTCTGGGAGCCTTAGGGGGCCACTTCTGCCTGCAGGATGGGCCAGTTTCACTCCTTCTTCCCAGAGCCCAGTTTCCTGAGGAGCTGCTTCCCCTTGGAGAGGAGACCCCACATCTTCTCATTCATGCCCTGTGGCTCCTCCAGTTCAGTCCTGGAGGGGCTGCCAGGGCTGGAGGCACAAGGCCAGATTTGGAGTGCTGGGGACCCTGGTGTTGTACTGGTCCAGTCCTGGAATAGGAGAGAAAGGGGGCAAGGTCAGGGTCTGCTGGTTCCCTGAATCTTTTTCTCACCACCTCATGTGCCTGCAGGCTTCCACCGCCCAAAATCAGGCAGAGAGCCAGCGGACCCTCCCCCACCCCGCCACTGCCCCTACACAGAGCACAGACAGGGGAAATGGTGGGATAAGCCCAGGGAGCCCTGCACTGGGAGCTACCAGATGCAGTCTCCATTCTGCTTTCTGTTCACTTGTGACCCCAGGCAAGCCCCCTCCCTTCTCTGGGACTCACTACAGGGCACTGGCTGACAGCACACAAGAGTTCTCTGAGCCGGACTCTGGGGTCAGATGCCCCAACTTCCTGCATGTTCTCCCCATCCCAGCAAAGGGAGGCAAGGACAAGGACCGCTTAGAGGCAGCTGTGTCCCCTCCAGAGGAGGCAGTTCCAACAGCACCTCACAGGTGGTACCAAAAAGCAGCACTGCCCGGCCCCAGGGCCTTCAGGGAATGGAGGCAGTGCCCACTCTACTGGGAGACTGAGACAATGTCTCTCCCTGAATGGCCCCTGAGAGGACAGCAGGGAGCCTGGGACAGGAGGGGACTCATAGTCGGCCTCATCTGCACCACTCAGCCCCCACCACAAGCTCCGGAGACAGCCCATCCACCCTTCTCCTCCTTCAGAGCTCAATCTCCTACCAGCTCCATCTGCAGCCCTGAGCTGTTCCCTCAACCTCAGGCCCTCCCGAACAGTGACCGTTGGTGGCCTAAGGGCCAGGAAGGCCACCAGAAAGCCTCCCCCCACCAACATTCCCATGTGAACTCCTGTGCCTGGCACACCCCTACCAGGCCCTGGCCAGCCTGCATGGCCTCCTCCTCTCCTCAAACTCTTGCTTGCCACCCAGAGAATGGCAGCCTCCCAACCAGAGCCAGCCACAGGGCCCAGACCAGAGGCAGGGAAATGGGTGCATAGCCTGGGGCCTACCTACCCCAAGACACTGGGTGCTGTAGCAGGGCCTGCCTACAAAGAGGTCTGTGCATCTACTGCCAACCAGCCATGGCTTTGGGTCAGGCTGGGAAGCCCCCAGATCCTTCCTACTGCCTCCCAGAAGTCCTTCCCTCGGATCCCCAGGAGAGAAGGGTTGTTGGGGAAACAAAAGGAGAGGCTCTCTGAGCCTGAGAAGAATGATTTGGGGTTATCTATGGGTTCCAGTTATTCAAGCTCTCCCTTCTATCCCCCAAGCATAGAAAATTGAGAGCTGGTGGTCAAGTCAAACGTCTGATCACCCTACAAGGTCATGATGCAGAGACAAGCATGGGGAGATTATTATTATTACTGGTGACATTATAGAGTCATCTTTCTATCACCAATAATAATCACAATATTATAATACCATAGTCACATAATATGATAATACCACTGATGAGTCATAATATGTATGTCACGTAATATTCTATAAGCTGCATGTGTTACAGAATATGAAGAATCAGCTAACATGGACATCACATACTATGATGACTTATGTATTTCCACAACAACTGGTACTGTCCAGAGTAAAGGCAAGGCAAGGGAAGCGGAGAGAGGGTGGAGAATGATCCTATACCCAAATCTAGCTCCAGGCAAGACCTCCCCCTGCCACTCCCTGGGAGAAAACAGAACAGCCAGTTCAGCTCGGGTATCTGAGCCAGAGGAGCACTGTCTGATAGTGGTGAAGTGGGGAGTGGGAGGTTGCATGGGATGGAGGGGGGTCAGTCCCTCCACTTACACGTTGCTCTCTCTACATTTATCTATCTCCATCTAGCACTGGACTCTTCTCCTCCGCCTTCTCTGAGAACAGGGAACAAAAAGAGGAGATGGGTTACCAACACACCCGCCACTCTCCACCCAGTCACCCAGGTCACAGGGGCTTGTCCTCTTCGCACAGCTCTTGAATTTGGAACTAGTACAGGTGGAAGCCCAGAGTCTTCTGGTTAAGGCCTGGCCCCCTCACCCTCTCCCGGCCTTCTGAGGCTGGAGGCTTGATTTTACCCACCCACTCCAAGAAGAGGCAAGCTCTCAGAATGAGAACCTAGGAATTCAGGCCTTGCTGGGCCACTGGCTTTAAAAATCTGAGGCTGCAGAGGGGAGTGGCACCTGGGAGAGAGAGATGCAGCAAGGAGGGAGGGCCTGAAACAAGTACTATGTTTGGCTAAATGTCGGGGGGGCGGGGGGAGGCGGAGCCGAGAGGATCCTTTCCCACAGGGTGTCACCCTTCCCCTGCACTGCATCGGCCCAGGGTGTGGATAGTGGGGTTGATGGCTTGGAGCTTAGTGTTGCAGCCATCACCCCTCTGCAGATAGGGGCATGTAACCCAACTCCCAGCTACTGGGAGGGAGCTGCCCCTGCTGGTGACCTACTGGCCATAACTCAGCAGCTTCTCCCTCCGGGCAGTGTTCGCCTGTATTACCACCCTAGCTGTCCCCTTCCATGACACTGTCACAATCCATCACCACCCCAGCAGGGTAGGGACCACACTGTTGAGCAGGGAGCCCAGCTCCTCACTGACCTGGCTCTCGGCCGGGGCTGTCCCAGGCTCCCTGTCCAGGTTCCTCGCCTCAGGCCCAGGACCCTCCAGGAAGTTGGATGGAACAAGACCCCTTTGTCCATTCAGTTCCCCCTGGGGAGGTAATGCTGGTGAGATTAAGGCCGCACTCCCCCTCCTCCTGAGCCCTCCAGCCCTGCCCCATTGGCCCTAAAGCCCCTGAGGGACCATCGCTGTCAGGGGAAGTGACCTCATCTACCATACCAGGCTTTTGTCAGGAACCGTTGCCCACCCCCATCTTCTCCCAAAGCCCTCTGTGAGAGGGCTGGTGAGGTGGGGTGCAATGCACGCCCCGTGTTCTCACATAGTAGAAACCATCATCATCCATGCTCCCAAACACGGTAATGACGTCCCCTGCTTGGAAGGGCAGCTCTGCCTGTGGAGAGACCAAGGGCAGATGTCAGGCTGAGGAGGCCCAGTCTCCCCTTTGCATGGGCTCTGTCTGAGGATCCCACCTCCACATCCATGTTGGGAGAGTTCTCCCGGGGGTTGTAGTCAAACGCCGCCACCATGAGGCGGGGAGCTTTCAGGCCAGCAGAGGAGACTGGCTTGGGAGGGCCTGTGGGGGAAGGGAGAGAAGGCTCAGTATTCTCTCTAGACTTCACCCCACCCCACCCTGTCTTCTGCAGTGGAGGCCTGCTGACCCCCATTCACCGCCACCCCACTAATTGTAGCCCCTGGAGAGAGGCCAGAGGGGCTGCCCATCCCACCTCTTTGCCCAATCTTCTCTGCCCAGGGATGGCTCCTCACCTGTACAGGGTTGGGCAGGGCCTTCCAACTCAGCTGTGGGAAAGAGTGTGCTGTGAGCCCTGCCCCCCACTTTCCACCTCACCCCAGGCTGGGGTGGTGCAGGGCAGGCAGGGTGCTCACTGTCCCATAAAGGATATGTGGGGGAGGACACTCAGGGAGCACATAAGCCCAGTTTGGTGGTAAACTGAGGCCCAGGGAGGATAAGGACACGCTCAGGTTGAAGAAAATTTGCAGTCCAGGGCTCCTTGACTGCAACCACCCCTGATCCCCACCGGACTAAAGTCCCCCACTGGACGGGGGAAGTGGGTGAAGGTCCACCCTGATTCCCTTTACCTGCCCCAAACTCTGCATGCGTCCGCCAAGAGAGCCAAGCAGTGCAACCCTCACCCCCACCCAGCACACGTGCTCACAGGCACCAAGGGAGAGAAGAGTCTCACCTACCTTTCTTGGAGCGGCGCGGCTTTGGGGGAGGCCCAGCTGTGCGGGCTGTGGAATACACAAGGTGACTGTTCCCTGAACAGGAAAGCAAGTAGGTGTCAGAGAGAAACTGAGGCAGGGAGGTGGGGGTCAGGACAGTGACTCTGGGAGTCTCCTTAGGGCTGAGTCAGGTGTTTTAAGGGCATTCATCCCCCAACCCCAGCACAGGGCCTCCTCCTAACCTCCAGGACCTGAAATACGTGGGGAGCATCAGAGTGTTCTGAATACACCCATCTGTCCAAAGCAGACTTCCAAGCCACCTGGTGAGCCCACAGCAAGGCCACACTTGCCTTAGTCTCTGCAAGGCCCTGGAGGCTCTGCTGGGCCCTGGATAAATGAGGCACCCAACCACTCCACATCTACAAAGCCCTCAGCATGGAGTTGGGTTGGAACAGGGTGGTTGGAGGTGGGTGAGGGACAACAGCAGGTCATACCTGAGCCCTCAACAAGGACATCTGGGGACAAATAACTCTGCTCGAGCAGCTGCTGCCTCCCGGAATGGCTATCCACAGCCACCTCTGCCACCATGTTGCAGGGGATGTAGCCCATCCGGCCCCCACCTTCACCCTGATAGAAGCCATCAGCGTCCTTGTCCCCAAACACCTGGAGACAAAGACCAGTTGTCTTAGGAGGCCATTCCAGCTTTCTACCTGTGCCCCAAGGCCCTGAACACCAGCAGCACCACACTTGGGCCTGCAGAAAAATGGTCACCATTTAGTGGGCTGTGGAACAGAGAAAATAGGGGAGAACAGCAAAGAATGAAGCTTGGAGGGATAAAATAGAAAGAACCCTGTCCATATTATCATCGTCTGCTGTCTACACATCCACTCCCCCAGCCCAGCCCAGACCATATCTCTCTAACCTCAAAGCAACAGCAAAAATCCTGCAATAGACACCTGCAGGAAGAGTAAAAATTAATGCTAACAGCAGCAAAAGGTTCTATTGTGCTGGCTGTGGGCCAGGAAGTTCAAGGGCTTTATGTATATGTTATCATTTAATCCTCAAACAACCCTATGAGGTAGGCACTGATATTGGCCCCATTTTACCAGTGAGGAAACTGAGGCAAACACGGGTTAGGTAATCTACACAAGGTTTCCCAGCTAAAGCGGCAGGACCAGGATTCCAAATCCATGTCACTTGGCTCTAGAAGCAGTACCCTCAACCATGACATTCTGATACCTCCAGGAAGAAAGAGGGGTGGAGGGAAGGTGACCAGCTGGATTTGGGAGCTGAGCCCAGGTCCTAAGTCAGTCACCTTCAGGATCTGCCCCTCCCGGAAGGGGAGCTCCTCTTCCCCAGCATCAGGGTTGGGTGACATTGACACAGGGTCGTAGTCAAAGAGAGCCACAAAGATCCTGACAGGTAGGTCCTGGTAGGCCAGCACCTCTTCTGGGGGGCTCCTTGGAGGGGCTGGAGAGAGAGGGCAGCACCTCAATGAGCTCTGGCCAAGGGGTCATGAAAGGCCCCTCATGCCTAGCCTAGTCCCCATTAGGTACTCACCCAGCTCACTGGAGACTGGCCTGGAGGCCCGGGCCCCTCTCTTTGGGGGGCCCCTTCGCCCAGAGCTGTCCTGCCCTCTGGGCTCCTCCATCTCTGTTGCCTGAAAAGAGAGGGCAACAGACAGCAGAAATGACACAGGGTCCCTCTGGTGGGCATGTCCACAGAAGCAGGGCTGCACCCGCTCCCCAACTCTGCCCCTCCAGCATAAGCAGTACAGCAGAGCAGGGACACAACACTCTTCTCTGGAGCCTTGGCCCCACCTCACTGGAGGCGTCAGTTGCCCCACGGGGCTGGGGTGGGGGGGCAGGCAGGCACCAAGTAGGTGAGTGCAGGAGAGGGGATTAAGCTTAGGTATCAGTTTGCCAAGGAGTATTTGCAAGGGGTGCCTTGTGTCAAAGTCAGGGTCGGTGACGTTGGACATGGCATCACAGTCAGTGTCCTGAAGATGTAACTAGCTAAGCTGAGGACAGTGCCACCCTGCCAGAGGGCAGGGGGCTGGCTGGCAGCAATTGGCAACTAGTTGCAACAGAATAATGTGCGTCACAGTTCTGTTCTGCAGAAGCAGCCAAGCAGTGGAATGTGGGTGGGAGGAGGCGGGTGAGGGACCCCAGAGGCCCTGCCCCACCTCTGCTGATGGAGGTGGCAGCGTGGAATGGGAGTGGCTCTGGTGGGCAGCAAGCAGGGCCACCGGGCAGCAGCAGGCAGGGGACTGCCCAGGGTGGGAGTGGGCACGGACCCGGGAGGGTGGCTCCTTGGCTCTGCCCGTTGCATTGCGACCTCTGCGCTCTGGCTCCCCTTTTTCCCAGGCCGGGAGGCGCAGGTAGGGGGTGGGGACCAAATTGGCCTTCAGAGGCCCCCTGGGCCGTCCTATGGACGCTGCACGCCAGGCCTCCCCCTCTCCGGGGTAGCAGGAGCTGGTGATGCTGATGCCCCCACTGTCCGCCTCCTGCTCGTCCTCAGAATCATACTCGATGCTGATTTCCAAGCACTTGGGGGCCAGGCAGCTGGCCAGGCCTGATTCTGGGGCCCGGCCACGGGAGCATCTCCGGGAAGGGGGCGGCCGCCCTCTCCCACCAGCCTCTGGTCCGGCCCTGGTCCCCTCGCTCACAGGGGGGCTGCCCCTCTCCCGGGTGGGGCCTGGTCGTCCAGAGGGCTGGGGCCCGCCATTGCCAAGAAGTCGGCTGCAGTGTTCACGGGGGTCTGGGGGCCGCCTGTGGCTTGGGGGCTTCTCTGGGGCACCACCTCCTCTCCTCCGGCTGCTTCCACCAACTAGTCCAGGCACGTCCTCCAGGCAGTCCCCAGTCCTGGAGAGCTCAGGAGACAAGGGGCACGGACCAGGTCCTCGGGGCCAAGAGCTGTCACAGCCTGGCCCCAGCAACACAGGCTCAGACAGGCTAGGGTCTTGGGAAAAATGGCCTGCCCCCATCTTCTTCTCCTCCTGTTGGTCCTCATCCTCCTCTTCCTCCTCCTCGGGGATGCTAAAGAGCTTCTTGCTGCAGAAGTGCTGGAGGGGCAGCTCTAGGATCTGCTCCAAGATCTCCTCGTCACTGTCAGTCTCACAGGAGGAATCGGGCTGGGGCTGGGGCTAGGGCAGGGGTGGGGAGCAGCAGGAAGAGAGGTCCTCAGGGAAGAGGAGAGAGGGCAGAAGTTGGGGGCAACTGCACACCCACTCTCAGCTTCCTCCAGGACTATCTCCCCATTCCTCCACAGTCCTTTTCCACTGCAGAAAAGGATCCAGAAGGAGAGGAGCTTGCCCAAAGTCTCACCAGGGCAGAGCCAGAGGAAGAATTAGGGGACCCACCCCAGGATCCGGCCCTGGGAGAGGACACACAGGGCAAAGGGCGTGCCTATAAGAGCAGTGAGCCTCCACAACTCAGAAGCTCCAAACACAAGGCTCCCTGTAACGTGTGCACTGCACCTGGCAGAGGAGGAGGATGCAGAAAAGGGCTCCCCCTCTCCCCTTTCTTCCCAGGAAGCCAGAGGCTGATCCCAGGCCACTTCACACCTGCTGCTTAGGACAAGTCCCAGACCACACACCTAGAATGTTGCTGGTGCTCAGTGGCGGCTGGAGCAACTGCTGACTCATAGGTGGAGGATCCCTGGACACTGAGGTCTAGGGCCTATCAGTCCCTCCCCACCCCATTACCTTGGCCCCATTCTCCCTGATGCTGTTGCCAGCAACCTGTTTCTGAAAGGAGCAAGGCCTAGAACCCAGTGTCTCCTCTTCCTCCTCCTCCTCCTCCTCCTCCTCCTCCTCCTCCTGGATGTCTGATAGGTCTGAGCTGCGGCCGTGGTCCACAAGGGAGTTCACCGGACGGGCCCCAAGCTCTGCTGGGTCCTCTCTCTGTAAGAGGCGGACAAGGGAGGCACCATGGGAGGGCCAGTGAGGGGCTCCGGGGGTCTAAGAAGGGTCAACCCCAGCCAGGAGGAAAGAGGGAAAGAGGGCATGCCCAGATGGGAGTGTGAGGATGGCAGGAGAGAGAGACCAAGAGGGTGGAAGTAAAAATGGAGAGAAACCTCGGAAGAAACACATGACAAAGAAACAGACACACAGCATAGTCCAGAGTGGAGGACAAGGGAAATGACAACCAGATTTTGGCAGCAGAAGGCAAGGAGGTGGCCCCAATTCTTGGAGGTGGCACTATGTCTCCCGAGCCTTGTACCTCGGCCCTGGCCGGAAGCCCGGACCCTGTGTCTCCTCGGCTGGCCTCAGTACATGGTGCCCACTGGGCCAGGGCTCTCTGGGTAGAGCAGGACAGCGGGTGGGCCTCTCCTGTGCGCCACTCAGCCTCTTCCTGAGCCAATTCGGGAGCCGCAGGGCCAGGGTCTCTCTCACCCACAGTTGGCTCACTGACCCTCCTCTCCTCCAAGGTGCTCAGCACGGCTACCCCGGCCTCCTCCTGCAATGGTAGGCTCTGAGGAGGGGCCCCAGGCCCTTCTCCCAGCCCCCATTGACACTTCCTGCCCCTCAGCCCGGGATACCTGGAAGCAAGATTCTGGAGGCTCCTCTTGGGATCCTTTTGATGCCTCCCTGGAAGGGCTTGCTAGGGGGGCTCCAGGGGGCTCTTGAGTTCCGTCGGGGACAGAGTGCCGGAGGGGAGAGCTGGGGTCTCCAGGCCCTGGGGAGGCTGGAGCTAAGGGTGGTCTGGCCTCTGATCCTGGTCGGGGTGATGGGCAGGGAACCCCCGCTGGCAGGCAGGCCAGAGCCAGGGCTGGGGCGATGGGGGCCGGGATAGAGTCGGCCGACTCGCCGTGGGTTGACATGGTGCGCACGGCCACCTTCTGACATACCCGCAGCAGCTGCAGCTGGGACAACTCCACCAGCACACTGCCTGCCGTGGGCGAGGCCACCTCCATGATCTGCAATGAGGAGGGAGAAGTAGGCGGGAAAGGGTGACTGAGACGGCCAAGTGTGCAGACACAATGATAACAGGGCAGCTACCATTGTGTCATTACACCACTAGGCTAAGCCCTTTGCATGCCTTGTCTCATCTCAGTCTCCTGACTATGACTGGTGGGCGGTTTTTGAAGCCCAGTCATCTGATGACAAAGCCCATGTTCTTAGCCAATTTGCTATATAGTGCCCAAATGCCAGGGCTGGGCACCTCTGTGCCAGGCCATAGAGACTAGGCAAGGAGGGAGCCACATCCTGCTCCCAAGGAACAAGCGGGGTGTAGCAGCCGGGGTATACCTTCTGCCCATCTGCATAGATGGCATAGCCTGTGACCCGGACACCGTTGGAGGAGCCTGCAACATCAATGGTGACTGGGAGCCAGCTGATGATCAGTATTCCAGGGGAGGGCCCCGGCTCAATCTGTACATCCAGGGGGGCATCAGGTGGGCCTGGGGAAGAAGGGGTATAAGGCCCATTAATGCAGGAGACCGTCCACCAGTGATACCAGCCCAATTTGCCATTTCCCTGAAAATGCAAAGAGCAAGTCTCCCCCTTCCACCATCACCCATTCCCCTAAGAGTATAGGCTGTGCACCCCCTGGCCTCCTCCCTCAGGGTTCTGGCCTGCACACCTGCTGGGAGAGTGGTGAACTGCAGGGTGGCAGCCCTCTGCTCCATCCTTTCCCAGCCTGGTTCCCAGGACCCTCGGGGTGGGAGCTGAGCCTCTACCCGGGCCTGGTAGGGTGTGCCGGGCCGCAGGTTGCAGAAGGTGGCCCAATAGGTGCTGGGGCGGGCAGGTGGGCACTCTTCCCCGTTGAGGTAGATGGCATGGGCCAAGTTGCTATTACTGGGCACCCAGGTGATCTCTGCAGACGTGGCTGTCAGTCGATGGACCTGCAGCTGGCTAGGCCCCACCCCGGCCCTGGCGCCCACAGCCAGGCAACAACGCAGGGGGTCGGAGCTCCCCTGGCTAGTGAGGGCCCGGACAGAAACATGGAGGAGCCCAGCCTGCAGGTCCAGGTTCTCGAGCACGGCCTTGAGGGGTGCCCCTGGCCCCAGGGCCTGACGCAGCTCGCCGTTCACGCAGATATGGTAGGCATGGAGCTCCACTCGCTCAGGGGGCGGCTCCCAGGCCAGCACCATGCTGTGGGCCAGCTGCTTGAGGACCACCAGGCGGCGAGGGTAAGGCACAGCGGGGGGCTCACCGAGGCCGTCAGGTGAGGGGCTCGGGCTCAGTTCATCGCCTGCATCCTCCTCCTCTGGTCGGGGCTGGCTATGCCCCCCGCTGCTCTGGCCCCCACTGCTGCTGCCACCCCCACCTCCACTCAGGAAGCTGAGTTCAGGGCCAGAGCTGTGTGACAAATCAGCCAGCTCCGGAGGGAGGGTGGTCAGGAGGTCGTCATCAGACACACGCTCTACAAAATTTGAGGGGACCAGGCCCCTTCGGCCATCCATGAGCTCCCCTGGGCAGAGGGAGGGCAGGGGAGAACAGGGAGGTGGGGACAGAGAGGGGGTAGAGAAAAACCCAGCCATTAAATTCATTTAAGGAATAGTCAGTGGATGATCACAAATCATTTGATTCAAATCAACATTCATCTGTCAGTGCTTTTAAAGGACAAGAGCAGTCAAAATCTGGATTAGGGAGTTATTGTTATTTTTCATGGGTGTGATAACAAGGTATGACAAAGATATTGTGGCTATATAAGACCAAAAACAAACAAACCAGTTGCCATTGAGTCAATTCCAACTCATGGCGACCCCGTGCGTTACAAAGTAGAACTGCTCCATAGGGTTTTCAAGGCTGTGCCTTTTCAGAAGCAGGTTGCCAGGAATTTCTTCTGAGGTGCCTCTGGCTAGGTCTGACCTGCCAACCTTTGTTAGTAGTCAAGTGCTTAACTGTGCCACCCAGGGACTGCCTAACAGTGCCTCTTAAATTCTAATGTGCAAATGAATCAGCTGGAGATTTGTCAAAATGCAGACTCTAATTCAGTAGGTCTGGGAGACTTAGGAGCCCTGGTGGTATACAAAACCCAGTGCCAGTGGTATAGTGGTTAAGTATTTAGCTACTAACCAAGAGGTAGGCAGTTTGAATCCACCAGCTGCTCCCTGGAAACCCTATGGGGCAGTTCTACTCTGTCCTATAGAGTCACTATGAGTCGGAATCAACTCGACAGCAGTGGGTTTTTTGGTCGGATGCGGTTAAGATTCTGTGTTTCTAACAAACTCCCAGGTAATGATGATGCTACAAGGATGTGGGAGATACAACGATGTAGGAGGATGTCCACCTTCTAAGGAGATGCAGGTTGAAGTCTTTCTAGGTAAAACATCAAGATGTCTGCAACTTGCTTTCAAATCTTTTTTTTTTTTTTTTTAACTATATATGGATAAAGGAATTACGGCAAAATGGTAACAATTGTTGAATCTAGGTTATGGGTATATAGGTGTTTATTAGACTTTTTTTTTCTGTATCTTTGAAAACTTTCATATTAAACATTTGGGAAAAAGGGAGCAGGCCAAAATGTGAAACCAAATTCTACTGACTGTGAAGCTCCCATGGTGGGCTTTACAGATCTGAGGAGTAGGAGGAGGAGCCCTTCAGCTTCCTTTGTGGAAGACAGACATCTACAAGGGAAGGGGAGTGACTACCTTGTTGGGGTGAGGGAATGAATCTCTAGAGATGAAAAGCGTGAGTGCCAGAGAAGAGTCACTCATGGGTTCTAGAAAGGATGGGGACCTACAGCAGGCCTCTGTCAGGAGTGTGACCTGGCAGCCAACTTAGGCTGCAACCACTGGTATGGGTTCTTACCTGGAGTCGGTTCCTCTGAAGAGTTGACAACAGAGTAGTTTAAGACATTTGTTGTAATTGTTTGTTTGAGGGATGTCAAGGAAGAAGGAAGCCGGCACACAGCGTGTCATGTCACAGTCAATTTGAGGGGAGGAAAAAAAATCCCAGGGAACAGCCAAGACAGGAAGCATGGCAGGGCTCAGGGCACAAAAGTGAGTCGAGGCAGGTCTTAGCTGTAGGAGTGCCTGGGAGCATCCCTGACAGTAATTGAGTTTTTTTTTTTCCCCTCTCACTCTGCTTATGCCCGGAGAAGAAAGAAGTAAAGAATCTTGAGGAACAAAAAATAGGAACTCTGAATTAAGTACTATAAACACTGTACTGGGTTGAATGGTGGCCCCCAAAAGATACATCCACATCCTAATCCCTGGAACTCATGAATGCGACCTTATTTGGGAAAAGGGCCTTTTTAGGTGTTAAGTAAAGGATCTCAAAATGAGATCATCTTGGATTATCTGGGTGCACCCTCAATCCAATGACAAGTCTCTTTCTAAGAGACACACAGAGGAGAGACACCAAGAGAAGGAGAGGAGGCAATGCCACCACAGAGGCAGAGATTGGAGTGATGCAGCCACAAGCCAAGGAACACCTGGAGCACCTAGACGCTGAAAGAGACCCCAAAAAACCCAGTGCCATCAAGTCGATTCCGACTCTTAGCGACCCCATGGGACAGAGTAGAACTGCCCGATAGAGTTTCCAAGGAGCACCTGGCAGATTCAAACTGCCAACCTCTTGGTTAGCACCCAAAGCACTTAACCACTACGCCACCAGGGTTTCTACTGGAAGAGACAAGGAATGGAATCTCCCCTAGAGCCACTGGAGCATGGCCCTGCTGACACCTTGATTTTGCACTTGTGGCCTCCAGGACTGTGAAAGAATACTTTTCTGTTGTTTTAAACCACTCGATTTGTGGTGATTTGCTACAGCAACTCAGTCGCGTGAGATTAAGTGTCCACCGAAGAGTGTGAGATTAAAGGTGGGCACCTTGACGGTAAGCTGATCTACAGCCCTGTGCAGCTGAAGCTGGAGCCTGGCCAGTCCAGGTGCTATCAGACCGAGATGAAGCAGTCACTTAGCTAAATGTTGTTGAAGAATACGGCAAACAACACTCAATTGTCTACGTTCCTCTAAATCTATCCCAGAGTGTATAGTTCAGATTCTAGTAAATTATGGTTAGTTAATATTTATGTTTTGTTGCCTCCCTTCCAAAAATACTGGCTTTGCTTTTCACAAAAATAGCTTATTTTACCTGGGAGCTATATAATCTGGCTCTCTGTAGTCCACCTCTATGGGAGGTTAGCAATTCAGGCCACACAGCCAGAGCGGGTACCATCACCCCAGGTGGCTGTGCAAATAACCAGCGTAAACCCAGGGAAGAGGAGCTGAACAGATTCTGAAGGTCCGGCCTTACAAACTCAAAGCTTTCAGTGTTACAGACTTAGAGGCCTTTTCTAAATCCCACGCACAGGTATACACAAGTATACCCTGTCATCACCACCCCCATTCAGCCCTCGCCCTGCCCCTGTCCACATCTCATCCCAATCTCCACCTAGTGCCACCCTCCCCTCTGCTGACCAATGGAGCCTGGTGCCCAGGCCAGGTCCACCCTGGGAGAGTCTTTTCTTCTGCATGCCCTACCCTGTTGCCCAGTCTCTGTAATGGGGCACGATCTAATGAACCTTCTGGCTCCCAGCTGGAACTAGAGAACTGCCCCGAAGCTCAGCCCCTGCCTGGGCCACCCTGACAGCTGCTAACCACTTGCAAACACCCTTTCCTGGGGTCTGGGCCCTGATTTTTCCTCTCCACACCCGACTGAAGCCCAGCATCAAATCTATGCTCCATGCTGACTTCGAGTGTCACTAAACACCACCATGCCCTGCCCGCAAGCACAAACAGAGTTAAGCCCAAATTCCCTGTGACACACTGTCATCATCTGAACTGTAAGTATGCCCTGTCCTGCCCTGCTTGGGGCCAGACCCACAGACAGCCTAGTTGCCTCCTTCCCTGGACTTCTTTCTTTCCCTTTCCCCACTAACTGCCGAGATCTCTGGATGCCTTTCAGCTGAATCTAAAAAATTATGGTGGGCTGAGCATGCTGGGGAGAGGGTATGAATGGATAGAGGTCTTTGAGAACACAGGCTTAAAGGTGAGGAAGGGACAGGATGACTTCACTACCTTCCTACCTTCAAAAAAGCCATCCTCGTCCATGTTGCCATAGATGTAGATATACTCGCCCGCAGTCAGCGGCAGCTCTGCCTCTGGATTCTCATTGGGGCCCTCAAAGGGGTTGTAGCTATTGAGGGAGGCAAGAGAATTAGGAAGACAGTGACTACATCCTACTTCCTTGTCCTGTCTTCTCTCGCCTACTGCACCAGGCCTTTACGGACACGTAGTTGTCCATCTTTGGCAAAGCAGAGCATTTACTGCACCACCTTGGCCCAACTAGGTTAAGAGAACATGTCTAACTGGGACCCCTATAGGCACCCCATCTCTATCACATGGTCCCCTCCCCCCACACATCCCAAGTGCTGGGGGCAAGGGTGAGGGGCCCACCTGTAGCGCGCTAGGAAGACCTGGATCCTGGATCCTCCCCGGGTGCCCTCTGGTGCTGCTGGGAACAGGGAAACACTGTCTGCCTCCAGCTCCTCCACCTCACTGGCTGTGTCCACCTGGGGGCAAACAGAAAAGGCTGGTTCTTCCCAGAGCCCAAGACCAAAGGCAAAACAGGTTGCCATGCCAAGCCAAAGGAGGAGCGGTTGCCTGGGAGGAGGGAAAGCGAGCATATGCGTACAAGGCCAATAACAAGGAACATGGGATGTCTCCTAATCAGTACTTGAGCCAGTAGAGCCTGGCGGAGCCCAGCTTCATGCCGTAGGAAGGGAGAGTTGGGTAACCTGGAACCCTCCTGGAGCCCTGGCCCCTACTGCCCCAAGCCAGCTGAGAGAAGGCCAGACCACAGCTGGTATGGGGAGTGGGTGTCCAGTGGCAGTGTGGTTCATCAAGGTGACGTGCAGTAAAGGAGCCCAACGGTAAAGAGCTGGAGGAGAAGGGGCAGAAGGGGTTGGAGAAGTCCCTGCCTCTAGCCCTGCAACAGTGCTTCTGTGGTTCAGCCCTGGAACTCGAAACTTCCTGTCCACTTGTCTGGCCCATGCCTGAGGGCACTCCTGCTTCTCTGACACTGGTTCAGATTTCTGGGGCCAGCCTGAGGAACAATCTTTTCTTCTCTGCCAAAGTCTGCGCCAAGGGGGCTGAGGGGTAGACAGAGACAGCCCTCCATGATGGAAGCCAGATCCAACATCACCATTCTATCACACAAGGGGGCAGTAGAGGCCCAGCGTTGCATTCTACCACCTTCAGCAAGGTAGGATAGCAGGGCTCCTCCTGATCTGCCCCTTCCACCCTGGAGTTTGGGAGGTAGAGAGAAGGACGAGATGACCAAAAGAACCTTGAGTGATGCTCTAGAACTTATAATAATAGCTGTTGTGTTATCAGTATCTACTGTGTCCCGTGCTAAATGACACACTTCCTTGTATTTTTTCGTGTTATTCTCACAACTTTACAAGGCAGGTTTTATGAGCTCCAATATTCTGATAAGGAAACTGAACCCCAGAAAGGATCAGGGACTTGCCTAAGACAAAGCTGGGATTTGAATCCTCAAACCTGTGCTCTTTGTCACAACCACCTGTTTCTGCTACAGACGGTCTTATGACCGGTCTTATGTGGATCCTGGTGCCAAAGTGTCTCCCTCCACCCAGCCCAAGACTCTAGGGCCTCCCTGGGCCCCGGAGGGGTGGGGCCATGTGGCCTCAAGGTGGGGCTTGCAGGCGGGCCCTGAAGAGCAGGGATGGGACACACTAGGAGGAATTTACGGTCCTTCTCTCCCCAGGTCTGTCTCCACTTCCCAATTTGGGATGCAACTCCTGAGGACCCCAGAAGATGTCAAGGCAGACCTCCTTTCTCCCTTCCCCCTTTCCCAAAGCAGGGCCAGAACCCCAAATTACCTCCTCACCAACACTGACCTCAGGCGTAGGGCAGGACTTGGGGCTGTTGTGGATAGTCTCTGAGCGAGAGGAGTCAGAGAGAGACTCTGCCTTCTTAGCTGTCCTTCGAGGGGTTCCAGCAAGGGTGGCAGAGGCAGGTTCGGAAGACTTTGGAGTACAGTGCCCTGGAGAGCCTGGTGGGAGGTCAAGGTCTAAAGAGAAGATGGCACGTGGGCTGGGGGTCTGTGGCCTGAGGAGGGACCAGGGAGATAGGGCGGAGCCTCTTGGATACGAGAGTCAAGCCCTCCACAGCCAGGTTTCCTTGCAGGAAGGGAAATATTCAGGGAGGGGGCTCGCTAAGTGCCAGATATGTGTGATTTGCACACATGATTTCACATAACCCTCACAGCAGCTTGGCAAGGTTCACTTAATCATTCCTGCTTAGAGCTTAGGAAACTATGGCCTATCGACTGTAAATTCAGTGGAGCTGGGTCTACCAGGTCCAACTGATTCTCAAGCCCATCCTGCCTGCTACAGACTCCTAGTGTCCAACTCCCAGCTATGACCATACAGGTCTTGTTGGAAGGAGAGGAGCAGTGGCCTGAGGTGCCTGGGCCCAGGCTCAGGGACAATCACCCTATTGGGTTCTACTTTTCCCCATCAGAGCCTGGTTCTAGTCAAACATGCCTCTAACTTTCTGTGTGACTTTGGGTGAGTTGCTAGCCTTCTCTGACCCTGAATCCCTGCTCTGTACAATGGGTGCCTACCTTTCCAAAAGCCTCAGGGCTGGAAATTCCAGGCCAATGTCACTGTGATTCACCTTACCTTTGGAGTCAGATCCCCTGCAGGGCTGGCAGGTGGAGCAGCAACAAGGGGGTGGCAAGCGGTCCCCAGGGGCACTGCAGCCCAGGGCAGAGGTGAGCAGATCCAAGGGCCCAGGGTGCAGGCGGAAGGCCTGGAGCTCCTGTGCCAAGAGGCTGAAGCGCTCAGTTTGACTGCGGCACTGCTCCTCAAGCTCTCGAACCCGGGCCTGGGCCAAGATTCACCGTGAGCCCAGAGCCTGGCAAAGGTGCCCAGTCCCAGCTCGTACCATCTCTACACAGCCCCACACAGGCTTCAGATTACAGGTACCCAACTCCCAGGCCTGGGGCCCAACCCTTGGCCTGGCTGCCCCTCTGCCCTTCATGGTGTCTGAACAGAGTGTGAAGCCCTGAGGCTGAGACACCTTCAGATCCAACCCTCCTCCAGAGCCAAGGCCTGCCTCAGACTCTGTACCCTCAGCTCCAGGCAGGCTGCACTTCTTCCAGCTGCTTTCTAGGCCAAAAGAGATGGCTCCCATCCCCATCACCACCACCAGTGTCACCTCGGGAATTTCTCAGCCCTATTGCTTTTCACCTTCCCACAGTCAATGACCCAAATCCCTGCTCTCAGGGAGGCAGGGCAAGAGACTCCACGGGGGATCTAGGGACACCTTTGTGACAGGAACAGGCCAATTCCCAAGAATTTTTCTCAAGTGTCAGGAGAGCCCCAACCCTGGCCAGTATTAGGAGAATCATGAGTTAGACTGGTGGTGAACTTCCTCATGGTCTGAATGGCTCGATCTTGGAGAAGGGAAGACCCCATGTCTGCCAGGAACAGTAGCAGATCTGGAACAAGGGGATGGCCTACGTGTTCTGTAGGGACCCAGGCCATCTAAGGATTTGCAGATCTGCCACCCTCCTCTGTTGGACATGACAGTTGGGACTGCTTGGGCCCTAAGGAAGGAGATGAAGTTCAGCCAGCCTGGAGAGGTACAGAGGAGGGGATACCCAGGGAGGTTGGGGGGCAGAGGGACAAGGAGGTTGTACCTGCATGGAATCCAAGGTAGACTGTGGCAGGAAAGGAAAGCACAGAGGAGAGGTGAGAACCCCTAGTCTGTAGGTCATTAACCCAGGGAGGGAAAAAAAGAGAGTGGGGCCTAAGTAGACCACATCCCCATCCAGCAGGCTCCCGGGACTAACTGAAAAGCTCCTAAATGGAAGGGTATTTTAGGGTAAAGGCAGCCTCTTGGGGGTGGGTTGTAATGGGAGACTGCTGCCACCAGGCTCAAGTGCGCCCTGCCCCCGCCATGCCCCAGCCATGCCCCAACCTGAGAAATAGGCCAATGGTGGAGGGGATTTTCTAGGTCCCGGAGGATTTAAGGGCCTCTCCTGAAACCTCACATGCTCCCACACACAAACACACACACAGTCCATTCCAGCTTTACCTAAAGTTCCCTGACTTTCCCCCAGGTAGTGGAGCTGTTGGTCATCTCCGGGGACCTACCTCCAGCAGCTGCACAGCCCCTTCATGTTCCCTCTTGGCTTCTGCCTGGGCCTATAGGTGGGAGGAGGCAAGATGCTGGAGGGGAAGGATGAGGAATGGGGGTGGGGTAGAGGAAGGGGTACGAGAGGGAGGGTAGGAGGAACAACGGAGAGAAAAAGGAAGGGGAAAAGAAAGAAGGGTAGAGGGAGAAGGGAAGGGGGACTGGGTACAGGAGAGGCTGAGAGGCTCTCCTCCCTGAATACCCACCCTCGACCAGACCTCAGGCCAGAAGGCAAAAGGGTCACGGACTGGTGCAGCCTGGTACTGTTTCTCTCTGTCTGGGACAGCCACCCTCCTGACTTGTCTCCTACCTCTCTGGATCCTTCTTCTCAGCTTCTTGGGCCTACTTTGCCTCATCTGTTCCTTGTGAATGTTAGGAGGTCCAGGGCATTGTGTTGGGCCCACTTTATACACTACACCCCACCCTCCATCAGGGTACTTAAGCCCAAAACCTCAGTGTTATCTTTGAGTCTTCCCTTTCCCTCAGAGAGGCGTGACAGAGCAGGGACTCAACTCTAATCCTACAGCGAGCCTTGCTGATTCTATCTCCAAAATATATTTCAACTCCACCTCCTTGTTCCCAACTCCATGGCCTGATCCTAGTCCAGAGAACCATTGTCTCCCCCCGGATCACTGCAGCAACAGCCTCCTAGCACCTGATCGCCCACCTTCATGCCAGCTCCCACATCCATATTCCACACTGCCCTCAAAGTGATCTTCTTAAATGATGAATAAAATCATGTTACTCCCCTTCTAACTGCTCACAGAACAAAATATCCAAATTATTCCCACGGCTTTTAAGCCCAACATGATCCAGCTCTTGCCAATTTCTTCTATTCGGTCCATCCCTTACTATATTCTAGCCATACTATTCTCAGACACTCCAAGCTCTTTCATACCGCAGGGCATTTGTACTTCTATCCCCTCTTCCCGGAGTTCTCTTCCTCTAGGTCTCATGGGTGGCTCCTTCTTGCCCTGCAGGGATTAGCTCAACTGTCACCTCCTTAGAGAGGCCTTCTCTGACCATCTCTCTAAAGTGGCTCCTCATACCATCTCAGTCACTCTCTGTCATATCACCCTGTTCATTTCCTCCACTGCACTTGTCAATGTCTGAAATTATCTCATTTCTGGATCCGATTATCTGCAGACTGGCCAAGAGCCTCGTCTTTGTTCACCACTGTCTTCCCAGTACTAGCACAGTGCCTGGCACACAACAGGTGCTCAGTAAATGCTTGTTGGGTGAGCAGATGACTAAGCTGGGGTCCAGCAGCCTACCACCCTTCCCTCACTCCTGCTCCCCACCCCCGGGAGGCCCTGTCTGTACCTGCTGCAGCCTCCGGACCTCCTCCTGCTTCTCCTGCAGGCTGAGCCGAGCCTGCTCATGCTCCACCTCCAGCTGCTGCCGCCGCTGGGCCACCTCCCGCATGTGCTGAAACACAAGACCCTGGGTCAAGACCAGAGCCTCCAATCCGCCATTCATGTAGAAGATCTAAGAGGAAGGAGCCTCAGACACTGTCTGTTCCAGATCCCCTCTAGAAAAAGGCAACTGAGGCTAGAGAAGGGAAAAGGCTAGACTAAAGTCTTACAACAAGCAGGTGGTGACACCACAAGTGGGCCTCAGACCTCATGGGTATATTCCACTGTTCCATTTTCTCCCTGTGCCAGGCAACAATACCCTCTCCCCCACCTGCACAGTCCCCTTACCTTCAGCACCTGCTCCAGGCTCTCCAGCTTGCTCTGCAGGCCCTGGCTCTTGCGAAGGGCCGAATCCCTCTCCTCTGTCACCCCCAGGAGCTGGCCCCTCAGCTCTGCATTCTCCCACTCCACCTGCGGGGGGAGAGTTGGCAGGGGTCTGGGTATGTGAACTTTGTCCCACCAGCTCCCTCGTTAGGGGAAATAGTATCCTTCAGATATTAGCCCAGTTCAGATGTGAAAGAATTCTCTCACTGGGGGCTGGGGCCCTGGCAGGAGGGCTGGTACCTGCTCCTTCTCTGTGGCTCTCCCACTGAGCTGAGAGTTCTCCTCCACAAGGCGGGCATTCTCATTCTGGGCTTCTCTCAGCTGCAGTTCCTGAGGGGGCAGAGGTGCTCTGGGGAGGGGCCATACACCCACACAGAGGACCCTGCCCACCAATACAAGACCCCTTTTTCCCCCTGGTCTGGAACCTGCATCAGACAGAAAGGGAGACCCCACAGAGTGAGAAGGAAAGTGCTTTCTTGGGGCAGGAGGGATGAAAGCAGAGCCCACCACCTGGCTGGCTTAGGAGAAGGAGGAGCTGGGCACTGGGCCCTCAGGAGCTCACCAACTCCTCACATCGCCTCTGCTTCTTCCGGGCTTCCTGCTCCAGGCTCTGGCATTTCTTCCGCTTCTTGCTGAGCTCTGACTCCTGTGCAGGTCAAAACCCAGCGGGTCAGGTGGAAGGGCCAATCTGCCCATTGCAGATCCCCTGCAGGCCTTGGCCTAGGCACTTACCAGCTGCTGCACCCTCTGTGGCTTCTCAGGGTCCCCTACGACCACCTGTGGGTTGTTCGCATCCTCCTGGGGCGTGGCCTGCAAATGCCCAGGGGTAGGGGGCTGGCACTGAGTATAGGACCCCAGGGCAGCCTGCCCCAGCCCAGCCTGTCCCTGGGAGGGTACCACCCCATCTCACACTCAGCAATGAGATCCCTGCCCACCCTCTGCCCACCCCCTCCCATCATCTTCAGTTGATGTGGAAGTGCAGAGGCTGGACCCCTGTGTCCCAAGTCATAAGCGCTTTGAGATCCTGGGACCCACGTGTGCCATGGGAAGCAGGTCCCTTATCCAGGCCAAAGCTTTCCCTTTTTAGCTTGCAGTGGCCAGCCCCGCTCTGCACTCGATAGATGTCCTAGGTGTCCTTCAGTGGCTGCCAGAAAATTCAGAGGCTGCCTAGGCCCAGGGGACGTGGAGGTGTTCCCAGAGCTGGGGTACTGAAGCACCCAAACCTGGGCCTGGCCTAGAGCAGCGCACCCCTGGCCAGATCCTCCTCCTGGCTTCCCCCAAGCCCACACTGTCCCACCTCGCATTTATCTGTGCACACTTTGAGGGGAGGACAGGTCTTGGTGTGGGGTACATCTCTCCTAGTGGGCCACGCAGAGGGGCAAAACCGGAGCAAGAAGCACCCCATACCCTGAGACCTTGGTCGCTGTGGGGGCCTTCCTTCCCTCCCTCTTCCCAGAAGGGGGCGGACCTAGATGCCGCCCGCAGAGTGGACGGAGAGGAGCCAGACCCATAAGTTCTTAGGGTCCGCAGGGTGGTCCCAAGCCCTCGGGACAGGACCTGCCTAAGCCCCAGGCCCAGTGAGGTTCACCCGTACCTGGAGCCGGGGCGGACGCACCGCCGCCCCAAGGAGCTGGGGCGGGCCTGGCGGGCCGGGCCGGTGCAGAAAGGGGCTTCCCCGCGCTACTGCGCCGGCGGGAGGAGACGGCGCGGGCTGGGCCCGGGAAGGCTGCTAGGGCAACCGAGGATTTGCGGCTGGGCCGTACCACTGGTGGCACGGCAGGGGCGGCGGGGCCGGCCCGGAGGGGCGCAGGCCCGCAGAGGGCGGAACTCGGGATGCCCCAGGCGGGAGCGGCACAGGTAGGGTCGCAAGGAGGGGTGGAGGGGAACCTGACCCGGGTCCGGGCGAGCTCCCCAGCCCCTCGGAGTACGCATCCATCGCCAGGTCCTGGGGCTCTGAACGCGGTGCAAGGGGAGATTCCAGAGCCACCCCCGCCTCGGGTCTACACACACCCATACACCTGCCCAGGAGCCTGTGCTCACCTCTCCCGGGGCCCCGGGTGCGGGCGCCCCTGCTGGGGCCCGGACAGCGGGGCCGGGGGGCCTGGGCGGCGGCGGCGGCTCCTGCTGGTTGCGCAGGGCGATCTGCCTCTGTAGCCGCAGCACCTCCTGCTGGGACTCGCGCAGGAGCCGGTCGAAGTTCCGCACGTGGAGCCACTGGGGGCCCTCCTGGGGTGGGGGAAGCAGAGTAGAGTCAGGCCTAGCTGCCGTCCACCCCACGCTATCCCCCCCACACCATCCCCCAGGAGAGCGCGCCCTCGGCCTTGCTTGAGGGGCTCGGATGCGCGGGAACAGGCATATCCTCACACGAATATATGTCCTCGCATGCATACATGCCTGGCCGTATGTGCGTACTTATACAGCCACATGCTTCCAGCCCATTTGCAGACATCCACAGGAATAGTAACTCATTTGCTGGGCACACACGGTGTGCCAGGCTCTGTGCGAAATGGCTTGTGAACATCCCTTCACACAAGTGTGAATAGTGTGGATTCAAACAGCCAAGCTCACTGGCCCACAGCCTCAAGCCTGGAGCACAGAAATTTCCAGGTCTGGGACTCCTGCATGGCTCCACCCCCTTCAGTTCAGGCTCCTGCACCCGACTCCCACCTGGGCCGTTGCCAGGGGAACCTACTTCCCAGCAGCCTCCACCTTCCCACTTCATTTGCATCTTATTAACATCTTGTCCACAACCCACACTTCGGGAAGGAAGGGAGGCAGGCAGGCAGGCAGGGAGGCAGGCAGGCAGGCAGGGAGGCAGGCAGGCAGGGAGGGAGGCAGGCAGGGAGGCAGGCAGGCGGCAGTGTGGAAGGCTGAGCTGAAAGTGGTGACCGGTGACCAGGGCCCTCTCGCACCTTGCCGGCCAGGGTGAGCCTGGCCTGCAGCTCCCTGCACTCCCGCTGCAGGGCGGCAATCTGCTTGTCCTTGGCCAGCAGGGCGCTGGCTGTCTCACTGAGGTCCCGGGCTCGCTGGCGGGCCAGGGCCTTCCGGCACAACTCCAGGCTGGCCCCCGGACGGGGCAAGGGGGCACTCACCTGGCCAGAGGAGGGGTGAACCTAACGGTCATCGCTGAAGGGCCAGAGCCCTTTGCCCCCTCCTCAGGTCCTCCCAAAAGTCCGGTTGGGATGAAAACCTAAAAGCGTGGCCTCCTGCTTTCACCCTGTGTCTGGGGGCCTCAGTGGACTGGTGGCCTCATTTGACCCCATCCTGATAGTCCCCAGGGATGAAAGAGTTAACTTCACATCCTAGTTTAGGCCCAAAGCATGCTGCTAATTCCAGGCTGTCACCAGAATGGGTCTTCATCCCTGCCCCCACCAGCTCTGCACCCTGAGATGAGCTCAGCGGAGGCTGCAGCCAGCACCAGCACGTGGTAATCCAGAATTCTGCTCCCTGCCTGTTCTGAAGCCTCTCCTGCCAGCTCTTCCCTCCCTCCTGTAGCTCCAGAAAGCTTCAGCTTCCGAAACTGGCCAGCATTTGCCCTTCTTACACCTTGGCCCCTGGGTTCCTGCTTTCTTGGATGCTAAGAGTCTATGAGTCCTGAGCCACAGCCCCTCATGGTCACCCCTGGCTCTCCTCCTCCCTGGTCACCTAGCCCCTGTCCAGCGGCCTCCCAGCCTCACCACCCTCAGGTTAGTCTCCTGCAACTTCCGGGCCCTCTCCTCCAGGCGCTTGGCAATGACCGCCAGTTCAGCATTCTTCCTCTTCAGCCTCCGCACCTTCTCCTCCGTCTCGGGGAAGCTGCTCTTTCTCTAACAAGGGGTCAGGCAGAATTGAGGTACACATGGAAAGCACCCGCAGGCCCCATCCTAACTGCCCATTCCCTGGGCTACAGCCCTGGGCTCACAGCAGGTCCTCAGCAACCTAGGGCAGGGGTTCACCCTCTTGGGTCTTGGGATTATATCCCCTCCATGTGCCCCCCAGTTGGGGGGAAGTTCATGGGGTAGGGAGGGCACTGAGGCAGAGGACCTGGATGTCTGAGT
The DNA here is from genome assembly GCF_024166365.1 of Elephas maximus indicus. Lineage (NCBI taxonomy): Eukaryota > Metazoa > Chordata > Mammalia > Proboscidea > Elephantidae > Elephas > Elephas maximus. The sequence continues at coordinate 35,698,954 of NC_064837.1, read as the reverse complement.
CTGCCCTCCCCAGGCTCCAGCCAGGACTCAGGCCTCACTCTCTGAGCCTCACCAGCATCTGGTTTTCCTCCTTCAGGATGGCGCAGCGGTGTTGCAGCTCCCCCAAAGCCCTCAACAGCTCCAGATTGGGCCTGTCCCCGAAGCCTGTGTTCAGCTTGGCCTGGCATGGAAAGGAGGGGGCACCCAGCCTCAGGAGCCCACCCTCTCAGTCATAGCCCTCCCTGTGGCAGCACTGCCCACCCACAGTCAGTGGGGCGCAGAGAGGCAGGAAGGTTCTCCCCCACGTCCCAGGCCTTCAGAGAGAAATATGAGGAGGCCTAGGAGAAGGGGCTGCTCAGTCCTCACCCTGGGGTCCTCCCTGCTATTCTCTGATTCTTCCCCCCATTATCCATCCTTTCCTCCTCCTGGAAATGCCAGCTCAAGCTCCCACTCCCACTTCTCCAGGTTTCTCATGGCCCCTGAGTCCCCTTCCCTTCCCAATGTCCTGGTCCCTCCATCTTCTGCAGGAGACTGCTCACACCCACCCCTAACCTGGCCCTCCCTTACTCAAACCTTGTACAGTCCAACCCTGAGCCCCCTTCCCTAAATCTGTTTCCTCTGGACTCTGATTCCACTGTATATCTCCACACACCTCCAGTGTCCTCAGCCCCCAAGGACAGACAGACAGGCTTATGGAGCAGACACAGACAGACAGACTGTCAAAGAGAGAGACACCAGGATAGGGGGGTGGGAGGGAGACAGGGGCAGGGCCAGATGTAGACAGGCAAGACGGAGTCAGAATGACAGGCAGATGGCAAAAAAATGGAGCCACTGAGACTAGTTTCCAAAGAAAAGAGGACAGATAGTCACAGAGACAGACTTACAGACAGAGACAGGCCAAGAGGACAGGAGAGGTGGTTGTACATCCTGCACTGCCGTGTGCCCAGGCTGGAGGGCATGATGAGAGGCCCCCACCTCGCAGACCCTGCCTTCCATAGCCCTTACCTTAGAGGAAGCCTCTACCTCTTCATCTTCCAGCTTCGGGGGGCAGCTGGGTCCAGAGCTCTCTGCATGTTGCCGTGGGATGGGCAGCCCAGCCAATGTCCCTTCAGATTCAGTGCCCTCCACAGGCCCGGGGCTCTGGGCTCCCTCGGGCTCTGAGCTCTCTCCAGGCCTCGATTTTCCAACTTGCAGAGTGGCCGGAGTATCAGCAACGCTTGGGGCTGTGCTTCCAGGCTCGCCCCCCTGGCCTGGAATCCAGCTCTGCCAGACGGGCAGTGCCCATGGCTCCATGGCTCCAAGGTCCCCAGGCCGTGGGAGGGATGTCAGTTGCTCCATGGTACTGCCAAGGGGCCCCAGGACCTGAGCTGGGGGACATCACCCAGCCAAGTGGAGAGGCTGGCGAGGGTCATGCCAGGCCAGACCCTGTCCCCTCTGAGCCCTTGGTTTCACCGAAGCTCCATCCGAGGTTGGCTGAGCTCTCTTCCCTGCCCACGATGGGAGGCTGCAGAAGGAGTCGGGGCTGCAGGAGCTGGAGCCAGGGGTATGCAAGCTATGTTTGCTTGTGGCTGTATGAGTGCGTGGAGAAGGGAGGGTGTCCCTGTGGGGGTGGGGTGAATATGCAGAGGCCACCAACAGCAGCCCCTGGGCGAGGGTGATTGTGTGTGTCTCCAGGTCTGTCTGTGCAGGTCAGCGCTGCCTGTGTTTGGCGGACGAGCGTCCCCCCTCGTGTGTGTGTGGGGGGGGGTGCCGTATGTCACTGTCTGTGCCTGTGTCAGAGTTACCAGTTGTTTCTGTGTGTGTGAGGGGATGTCTGTATTCCAGGGCTGTGGCAGCGTGCAATGCTGTCACTGGTTGTATCTGAGTGTGTCAGTGTTGTGCAGCTGTTGTGCATCGGTGTCACTGTGTGTCCATCAGTGTCTGTGAGTCTGGCCATCCATCACGCCCCCTCAGCCTGACTAGGGTCCGCAGGAGCTGCTGGGGGTGGTCCCCAGTGGTGCGCTGTGGTCCTTTATCTCCCCTCCTCTATCCGCTGCTGCTCGCTGGCTGGGCGGCCGGGCTGTCCTAAGGAGGCCTGGGTCGATGGGCTGCTTGCCTCATAGTCTCTGCCCTGCTGGACTGTGCTCTGGGGACTGCAGGGGTCCGCTACAGCCCAGGAACCCCGAGATGGTGGGCGCAGAGGAGGGCCGAGCATCAGAATGGGGGGCAAGCGGGGGAAGAGCCAGCCCTCCCTTCCCCCTCCTCCTCCCCTCCTTCCCACCAATAGGAAGTCGGCTGCTGGTTTCCATGGCGATGGCGCTGGACTGGTGGGTTGGACCGGCTGACAGGGTCCGGACAGAGGGAAGAGCCAGCTCCTCACGGGATCCCGGCCCAGCGCCCCCTACGTGTGGCCTCCTACCCCTCATCCCCACAAGCCCTCACACCTCCCAGAGTGCGGAGGCAGGGTGGCTGCAGGCGGTCCGCCCCACATCCCAGGGCCCAACCCAAAATGAGGGACGATAAAGACAGGGGATGCCATGACAGACAGACAGACATCCAGCCATGAAAAAGAACAGGAGTAGAAAAGATATGATTCCAGATGAGACAAAGAGAGAGCTAGACAGAGAAATGAAGAGGATGAAAGCAGGAAGACAGAAGCAAAGAGGTGGAAATATACTGAGAGAATTGCTTCAGTTTCCTCCTGGCAGGCTGCATTTGGGGGTGACCTGACTGTCTCTGGCCGGCAGAGGAGACCACATGGCCTATTGGGCTGTCTTTTCCCCTGTCAGAGAGTTCATCTTCTGTCTAGCCATAGGCCTCCTTGCTGTGGGGAAATGGCTTTTTGGAACAAGAACCTGGGAACTTACTTGACCATAAGTTGACCTATATGTGGGTGCAGGAGCCTAGACAGAATTCCCAGAGACAGAGGTGTTGGGAGAGGTCGTGGGGAGATAGCCCCTCTCCTCTCTGAACCTGGACACTGTCCATCAGCAGACAAGCCAGCCTCAGCCAAGGTTGGGGCCCTCGTGTGGCGTCCCCAGGGAATAGCAGTGGCACTGAACCATAGGGCCCCTGACTGGGTTCCACCCCAGGCGGCAGCTGATGGAACTGTGGGTGATGCATAGGGAGGGGGTTAAACCCTCACTTCCTTAAGGAAGTGTGTGGATCAATACGCACGCCACCACGAGATGTGTGTCACTGACGTTTCTGTTGAGGTATATGGGCATGCCATTATGTGCATGCATATATATGTATATATCTGTTGTTGCCGTTAGGTGCCGTCGAGTCGGTTCCGACTCATAGCGACCCTGTGCACAACAGAACGAAACACTGCCCGGTCCTGCACCATCCTCACAGTCGTTGTTATGCTTGAGCTTATTGTTGCAGCCACTGTGTCAATCCACCTCGTTGAGGGTCTTCCTCTTTTCCGCTGACCCTGTACTCTGCCAAGCATGATGTCCTTCTCCAGGGACTGATCCCTCCTGCAACATGTCCAAAGTATGTAAGACACAGTCTCGCCATCCTTGCTTCTAAGGAGCATCCTGGTTGTACTTCTTCTAAGACAGATTTGTTTGTTCTTTTGGCAGTCCATGGTATATTCAATATTCTTCGCCAACACCACAATTCAAAGGAATCAATTCTTCTTCGGTCTTCCTTATTCATTGTCCAGCTTTCACATGCATATGATGCGATTGAAAATACCATGGCTTGGGTCAGGTGCACCTTAGTCTTCAGGGTGACATCTTTGCTCTTCAACACTTTAAAGAGGTATATATATATAGTATGCATTATAGGATACATATATTTATTTCTGTATATGTGTGAGGCCACTGTGTGTGTGTGTGTGTGTATATATATATATATGCCATTAGGTGTCTCTGGGTCTCATTGGGTGTATATGTAAGCATGTTTCTATGCGTGTGTCATTCCATATATGTCTATTTGCCAGTGTCTGTATATATGATGTTACATGTGTGTGAGGCTATCATTGTGTAAGTTTATAAATTACAGCATGCATGTCATGATATATATATGAATGACATTATATGTGTCATTGTATGTCATTAAACATATCTACACGACTGTATGAGTGTCATTGTGTATTGTATATCCTTGTGTGCATATATAACTATGTATTTTATATATATCATTATGTGTGAACGTGTCACTATGTGTATGTTTATACAGCCACTGTGTTTGTTGTGTGAATGTCACTATGTATATATTTGGATGTTCTGTGTGTGTCTGTTTATATGTATATATATATATATATATCGTACATCCTTGCATGTACTGTTGAATATGTATGTGCCCTGGGTGTGTATATCCATGTGTCACTGTGTGACATGCCAGCCATGTCACTATACATGTGTACTAATGGCATACATGTATGGGGCCTCTGTGTGTGAAGGCACACGTGTGCTGGGGTGAGCGGGTATACTTTGCATATTAGTGTCTGTGCCCTTGTCTATGTACAAGATGCTTTGTGTATGTGCTACAGTATGTTTTTGCCCAATTCTTATACTACCAAGAACCCCTAGACTTCCTTGGGTTAAAACTGAAGGCAAGCAGCCTTCAGTTTGGAGGGGTGGAGAGCAAGTGGAGGGCAGGGCAGGGACAGAGCTGAGGCAAAAGGTGGGAGGGCCCCTCATAACACTGCCCCTCTAGGTCCTGTCCCCTTTCCTCAGATGGCCAGAAGGTCATCCCCCCAGTGTTGTGAGACCTCTTCTGGTCTCATTTAAAAAAAAAAAAAAATTTGTGTTCGAGAGGATTCCGACTCATGGCAACCCCAATGTGTTACAGAGTAGAACTGTTAAATAGAGTTTTCTTAGCTATAATCTTTAGGGAAGCATATTGACAGCTGGGTGAGTTCAAACCACCAACCTTTAGGTTAGTAGTCAAGGGCAAACCATATGCACCACCCAGGGACTTTTCTGGTCTCATACCCATTACCGTCGAGTCAATTCCAACTCATAGCGATGCTATGAGATAGAGTAGAACTGCCCTATAGGGTTTCCAAGGAGTGGCTGGTGGATTCGAACTGCCAACTTTTTGGTTAGCAGCCAAGCTCTTAACCACTGCATGTTCTTGGGAGAATGGGAGTGATTCTCCTCCCAGCCTCTCTGCGCCCTCATCCCATCCATGTACCTGGTACCCGAATGCATTCCCCCAACAACAGAATCTCAGACAAAAGAGAAACAGTCCATTCTTTATTAGTGTGGGGACCCTGCTGCCACCACCCATTGCCCTCCATCTACCCTCCTCTCCGGCCTCTTCCTCGTCCCAGCGTCTGTCTGCTTGCAGCTGGGCCCCCATTCCAGTCCTCTCCACAGCTGCATCAGGGGTCCACATGGTCCAGTCCTGCCTGCACCCTGCCCCCAGACTTCAGGGCAGCAGAAGAGCTGGTGTGGTGTGTCTCCTTTCTGGTTGGTGGGAACCAGCAAGAACAGCACCATGAGGGGCAGTGGCAGCCACTGGGGGTCAGGGAGGGTTGGTGCTCACCTGTCACACACAGTCCTGAGCATCGAGGATAGTGGCAGGCGGTGGCGGGCGGTGGCGTGGTCTCCGAAGCCCACAGTACACTCATCCATAAAGTAGGAAACACTACACCCTCCAGTGCTGTTAGTAGTGCTTTCTACTTTATGGGTGACTGCACTGTCTGTCTGTCCATCTGCGTGTACTCTTCAGGCCGCCCGCTACTCCTCCAGACTCCTGTTTCAAGAGCCCCCCCCCCAACCCTCCCCGTGGCTTCCTAAGATCCCACCACCCTGCCCCTTGGCCCCATGGCCCCAGAGAGCCCGCCCTGGGCCTTGTGGGCGGTGACTCAGCATGGCGCCAGACCTTGCCTCCTCTACCTCCCTCCCCCACTTCCTCTTTGATTCCCTCTTCCCTTCCCCCTAAGGCTCCACCCCATCCCCCCACTTTTGGGGACATTCAGGTACAGACCTCAGCTATTCTAGAGGCCTCACTGCAGTCCCCAGTTCTTTGACCCCCTGGATGGCCCCTCCTAGGCATACTGCCCGCCCTCCAGTGTCCAACCAAGGCAGCCACAGTCTCCTTCCCAAGGCCGGGTACCCGGCCTCCCCACCAGTCCACAGGCCTGGCTCTCCCACTGCCTGGCTGCTTCCCAGGCAGGACCCAAGGGTGTGGCAAAGGGGATGGTGGCCATGTTGGATAGAGGGAGACGCTTGGCACCCCTTTGCTGATACCACGTCCCACATTTCAGACTCTGACCTCCCTAAGTCACCCAACCCTACCCTCCGGCCCTCCTCCCACAGAGCCTCGGACACCTCTTTCTTCATTTGGGGGAGGAACAATTTCACCTTTTTTTTTTTTTGTCTAGAGAGAAGTCAAGAACCAGGAAGTCGAGACCCAGAAAGTCGAGGCCCAGGCTTTTGAGGAGCTGTCCCACCATAAAGATGGGTGGATATGGGGGTCATTCCATCTCTTTGCCTAGAGCTTTGCTAGTAAGCCTTGGCCCCCAAGCTCCTAACCCCCTCCCCTAAGCATCTCCACCCAGGGCCCATAACCCAAGTCCCTCCTCTGCTCTGAGGCCCAGAGTTGAGGAGCCCCGGCTGGGGTTGAAGTGAAGGTTCTGATCTTACCTGATGCCGCAGGGTTGAGGGGAGCAAGCCCTGTGCTCCAGGCTCTGAAGTGGGGTCCTCTTCAGGGCGGGCAGGGCTTATAACCCCGAGGCCACGTGGGCCAGATCTCAGGGCGCCCAACGGACTTGGAGCCCGCCCCCACACCGCAGCGCAGATTAGCGCGCCCCTCCCCTCCCTGGGGAGGAGGACAGACTGACAGGAAACCAAAGACAGGCCTGGGTATTGGCGGGAGGAGGCCCAAAGGGACCATCTCACACGTCCTAGGCAGGTGGCTTCCGGGCTCCCAGGCCTGCCCTTCCCCCCATGGCACCAGCTCTAGGGGTTGGTTCAAGAGTCTGGGACTGGCCCAGGGTATTGGAGGTAACCCCAGGAGACAGGGCCACTTGCCAGGGCCTTCTATGAGTGCTCAAAACATGGAGCCCTGAGTTCCAGCGGGAGAAAAGGCCCTCTCTCTAAGCCCCACCCCCACTGACCCCAGACCAAAAAACTCCCTTCGCTTCCGGACAACACTGACATTCAGACCAGGCCACAGCTCCTCTATACATGCCCCAGAGAGGCCACCAAGGTACAGAGGCAAGAAGTGGGGGTCCAGGCCAGCACACCACAGTACCCCTGCCCTCAGCACCCAGAGATCCACCCCTCCCCAGGCCCAGGAGACCCACCCATCCCTGAGCCACCCCACCCTGCAGGAGACCAGGCCTGGCCTGGAGGACACTTGGCACAGTATGGTGGTCAGACTTGGGCCAGGTGGGCCTGTTAGCACTAGACTGGGGTTTCTTGCTTCCCTCAGGGTCTGTAGGAACAGGAGGACAGGACAGAGCAGTGGTGAGGACAAAGATCCTAAGGCAGGTGGGTGCCGAGGGGGCAGGAGAGAAAGGGGGCTTGGAGGAATGAAGAGAAAGAAGCTCCACTCTGAGGGGAGGTTCTGGCGGCCACCGGATGTGGGCACGGGGCCCACCCACCTGCATGACACCCCCGCTTTCCCCATGGGGAAGGCAGGAAGCTGCCTAGCCCAGGGCCCCTGTGGGGAGGGGAACTGGGTGTGGGTCTGTGCAGGGGAGCTAGGACAGGCTGGGGCTCAGAGGTCCTTTTCCCCAGGGTTCGTGAAGCCCCTCAATGATGTTGCTTCTGCAATCAAAAGGAATGGGCTCGCGGGGAGGTCAGAGGGGTGAAAATCACCAGTGACTCCTTCCCAGAAGGCCATGAGGCCCTTTTCCATGTCCCCCATGAAGGGACAGACCCACACAGACTTCAGGGCCCAGAAGAGGATTGGCAGGGAGAGCAGTGGGGAAGAAGGTTGCCCCACACTCTTTCCTTCAGAAAGGGGGCCATTAACCTGGAAAATTGTTATCTACCCCCAGACCCCTAAAATGAGACAGAGAAAGGGGGAACAGGACCTCCACCTTTACGGTCTGAAGAGAGAGTGGTGAGAAGGGCAACCTGGTAGGGCCAACTGGTCAGAAAAGGGGCAGTGCTCCTTTAAGGGACCACCCCTGCCTCTGACCCTGGGTGGAGGGGAAGTGGCTGCCCAAGGAGATAAGAGGATAAGAATATCAAAGTTGTGCAGTAACCTAGGTTCCTAGACCCCCACCCTTCAGGGCCCCTCCTCCTAAGACATCTGCTCCCCCCCACCCCACTTAAGATGCCCCCATAGCCATCATCCCAGAGGTGGTCTGCCCAGCAAAGGAGAGTCACAGACTTGGAGCCAGAGGGCAAGGCTTCTGGGCCAGCTCTGCCATAGACCCCTTGGCATGTGAGCTGGGGCAAGTCAGGCCTGAGTGTCTTCATTACTCCAACAGTTTCCAGCCCATACCCTCTCCTGCCCTCAGTGGGGTGGTTGGTGTCCCTGCTCCCCTTCAACAACAGGGGATGGTTTTCCTCAGTCTGTCTTCAATGCCCAAGGCCAAAGACCACAACTGTTGTGTGTGTATTAGGAGAAAGACCAAGGCTCAGTCTCTTTATCCACAGAGTTTCTGAGGTCAAAGGTTTTGGAAGGGGCTGGAAATTTTTCTAGTTCCCCCCTGAGGCTGGGGTTGAAAAACAGTGGAACTGAGGAGGCCCAGCCACCAGGGGCTCATGGTCCCTGCATCCTGGACTATTCTCCAGGTCATGAGATGATTCCCAGCTCTGCTGGGCCTCAAATCAGGAGAAATAGGACAGGACCAGAGATGGATACAGGAACAAAACCAAGGGCAAGGAAGGGACACAGAAACAATAAGAACGATCAAGAGACAAGCTTCGTAAGAATGTGTGTATGCTGTGTGGGACGTCTGTACACCTGGGTGTGGAACAGGGGTGCTGGACTAGAAGGCCTGGTCTAGGCTGGCACCACCACAGCTAGGGCCTGCATGACTGACTGACAGGTGCCTGAGGGCAGAAGCGGTGGATGCGTGGTGATACAGACACACACAGACCTGAATGCACGGACACGCAGGCTGCCCTGAGAGCCTCCAAAGATTCCCGATCTCCATTCCAGAAAGGTACAGCAGGCTGAGAGCCACACAGACACACTGTTGGGGACATGCCCAGCTCAGGCCTGCAGACATGTCTCGAGGAAGGCCTGCTGGGCATACTGGACACAGTACCTCCTCCCACGAGAGACACGGGAAGCCCTACTTGGGAACTGGGCTGGTGCCTGGGTGATTGGAAGGGCAGTGAGGGTGGGTTCAGAACACAGGTCCCTTGGTGAGAGAGGCCTGACTCACCCCTGCCGCAAAAGCTGTCTGTTGCCAGAGCCCCAAGGTATGAGAGAAACTAAACCCTTGATTATGGCTGAGAAGAGAGGTCTTGATGCTTCTCTTTGTGGAGGAGAGTTCAAGTCAACACTTCAAACTCCACCCCCATCGAGGTAGCTGCTGCTCCAGCCAGGCCCTCCCTGGACAATCTCAGCTCACTTGGACTCTGCTTTAAAATGTCCTCCAAGGTTTTTTCCAGTTCTGATATTCCAGAGATCTGATTCCCACTTAGAGGTGACAGGGGGAAGGGTAGTAGGGGCCAGGATAAGGAGTAGGGGTGGAGGCAGCTGGCAGTAGAAAGAAGGTAGGAACAACCTTTCACCAGGTAAGAGGGGTGAGGCTGCTGGGATCTGGGCTCAGGACCCTTGAAAGCCCCAGACTCTCAATCCCTTACTCCCACCCCCACCTCACTGACCTCCAGGGCAGCCTACTTTGTGTGCCAAACTGAGGCTGTAGACAGGTAAAGGTGAGACTAGGGAGAAAAGGACATAGGACCTGTCCTGGGGCACTCTCCATCTGAAAAGTGAGGCGCAGATCCGTATGGGTGTGAGAGAGTGCCTTTGTACCTAAAGCTTCAGTTCTGATCGGGACTTCTGGCTCCTACCTTGAGTGAGGCCTAACTCTGAGGGGTGAAGTGGAGCATACATACATACCCACCCACCTCTTATAAAGTTGTAACAAAAAGTACTCATTCATCCTGGGTGAGGCTGACAAGGCCCACGAGGCTGGACTTGTGGATGCTAGGGTGGCAACGTCAGAGTCACAGGGGGCCCATTACAGAAGGCTCCTGGAGGAAATGAATACAGATGGAGGAGGGTTTGGAAGGAGAGGGTGGAAGCCGAGTGGGCAGGGAGGAGAAAGGAGAAGTCGTCTTTAATATCCTAAAGCCTGCAACGGAGAGCAGGTCCAGAGGGTAGAGAGGCACATGAGGACAGAGAAAACCAAGGCTTCCCCTCCAGCTGCACGGGCCTGGGCCCTCAGCAGGCAGAGATGGCAGCTCAGATAACCTGCCTTGTGAAGAGACAACAAGAGAGAAGCCGCAGGACCTAACCACTTACAAACAGGAAGGCAAGAAGGTGGAGCAGGCCTGGCCTCCATGGAGCTGGGGTTGGGGGCTGGGGCAGGAGGGGAGGAAGGGAGGTGGTGGGGACAGGCCTGGACACAAAGAAGGGAAACTAAGCAGCAAGGGGCTCACCCCAGCATTACAAGATGTGGCTGATAACGCTGGTTGGAACTAGCAGCCCCAAATATTAGAAGCCTTCCTCACCTTCCCTGGAGGGGCAGCCAAGGGAAGCAAGTGGAGAAAGGAGGGTGCCTGAGAACGCAAGACAGCCCACGTCTCTGGAGGGGTCACCTCAGCACCTAGGCAGATCCCCTGAATCATCTGAGGGCTGTGGGGAGCACAAGTACAGCTGAGAAGCTCCAATCAAAGAGAGTAGGCAAGCACTCAGGCCCTCAGCCCCTGCCTGCACAGCCCAGAAGTCCTCTGGGTTTAACTTCATGATCTCCTGTTCTCCTTTGTCTGGCAGTAGTCCTCCCAGAAGGCCAGCTCTACTCTGGAACGGGGCTCTGGATCAGCTCTCGTGGGATCCTAAGTACCCAAAGACATCTTAGCAGTAAAGTCAGGCAAGATTTTTGTTAGGTCCTGAGTCAGGAAATTGAGCTGCAAGCCCAGAGAGAAGTAGACAGCAGAAAGTTAGGGCCAAGTTCAGGGTTCTTTCCATAGCATCTAGGAAGAGGCAGGATAGGCTGGGGAGGGAAGAGGTGTAGGTGAGAGGAAGGAGAAGGTCACCCCGACCACTGCTGTGGGAGTGGCCAGTGAAGCTCAGCAGCATCCCAGGGGATCCTGGGAGCTTCTGTCTTTGCTGGGACTTCCTGGGGCTCGGAGCAGGGATATGAGAGAAAGCTCTTCCTAGCTCTCTCCACAAACAGCTGCCTTGTATAACTTGCATAGCTGCACCTGCTCCAGTTTTAACTGCTACACGTAACCTTTGTGTGTTCTGAGAGCTGGGACTGAGCAGGGAGTTCCTGCTTGGAACCCAACATAATCTCTCATCAACCCAACTTCTTACAGCCAACGTCAGGACAGAATCAGAAGACAGGAGACTAGGGGCCTAGTCCCTGCCCTGTGGCCATTTGCAGTGTAACTTTGAGCCAGTCTCTGAGTACAACCCCTAGCCTTTGTTTCTTCATCTATAAAATTGGGGAGAGGGTTCACCAAAGGACCTGCGTGTGCTCTAGAAAGCCCTCAGGAGCAGTGTGTGGCACCTGCCTGGAGACCTGGGAGGAGGAAGCAGCAGAGCCTATGTTCCAGGCCAGCTTAGTCATGGGCATCCCATGGGTTTTCCCAGGTGGCTCAAGAGCAGACCTCCCATAACTCAGAGAAGGCAAGGTGGCTGCGAAGAGAACTTTTGTAGGATCCTCCCCCTTACCTTGGCTGGGAACAAAGGGCGAGGGCCTAGGGGACTCCCAGGGACAGCTGGAAAAGCAGTGGGTGAGGGATGGGAAGGACAGAGGGCTCAGTGAGGACTGGTCTCTGACCACTCTGGGCTCCTTTCTTCATTCACTCCATTCACCTCTATGCTCTGCACATAGCAGGGGAGAGGGTGGTAGCCACCAAGGCACCTATAGAACTTTATAGAGCTTGTTCACATCTGAATCTCATTCGTTCATCATTCTGACCCAATGAGGTACCAACGGTGGTACCCCCATCTCAGAGATGAGGAACCAGAAACTCAGCAAGGTTGAGTTTCACCTTCCTGAAAATTGGGCCAACAATCTGCATCCTGTTCCTATCTCCAAGAGAGCTCAATTCATAGCGCCTCAAAAGGACCAGGTCTGGATGACCACAGGGAACCCAGCCTGTCTCTTCTCACAAACCAACTGGGGGAGGGGAGCTGGAAAGAACAGTGGGAGGGTCCCAGAGCAGACTTCCCTGCCCCAGGCATGTGGGTGGGGAGCAGAGGAGTCAAAATAGTCCTCAGAATCTCTCCAAAAACCATGCCACCATAACCCCTTCCCTCAGAGCCTATTAAGCAGTCAGATGGGGGAGGGTGGGCCACGAAGACTGGGAGCCCCCAGCAGCAGCAGATCACAGCACTGGAGCCGTTAAAAAGTGACTCAACCAGAAAGTGTGTTTAAAGTGACGCCTGCCTGGGCCCCAGAGCTAAACCTCAAAAAGACGAAGTGAGAGAGACAGGCCTGCGGGGGCTGGGCTGGGGCGGGAGGCCTGGCCTGGAGCCGGCCTGGCCAAATAAGGGCAAATGCTCCCAGGCAGGCCAATGGGGAGCAGGCAGCTGCGTCATGGGGCTGTGGCTCCCAGAGAGGAAGGTGAGAGGCCTGGGGCAAAACGAGGTGGGGGGGTAGGGGGAGGAAGCCCAAGCCCTCTGAGAAGGGTTGCAGAGGGGCAGTGAAAGCACAGGAGGTGTTGAAGCCCTTGCCCCCAGAGCCCTCTGTGCTGAGAGACCCACCACCACCACTGGAGCCCCACTTGCAGACTGGGGCCCAAAGGGGCAGAAGGAAGACCCGAACTCCCTCACCCCTGCCCGAGTTAGGGCCCTAGCTCCCATCTGCCCCAGCAGAACTGAAGGAGGCCTTAAGGACAGCAATGTTGTGCAAGGGGAAAGGGCAGAGCCGAAACCCCAGTGCAGCCTTTGCCTGGCCACTGACCTTGGGCAAGTGATGTAACTACCACTCGATTTTCTCATCTGTGAAAGAGGAATAACAGTGCCTCACAGGGTGGCTCTAAGGATCAAATCCATAATGGAGGTGGCCAATTTTGAAGCTGGAAATTGCCATACAGATGTAATAGATTATTACTGTAGAAGCAAGAGTTGGAGGGCAGTTTCTCATGCACAGTCCTGTCTCCCCGGTTGCTGTGAAGGATCCCTTTGCGAGGACACCATGTGGTTCATAATTATGGCTCTGGGGTCTATAATGGGGGAGGGAAGAAGTGGGGGCCAGAGGGAGCCTCCCAATCTAAACTTAGTCCCTCATGCTACAGAAGCAGAGCAGACAGATACCTGCTCTCCTCAGGCTCCCCAGAGATCTATCCACCTCAACCTCCTCATCTCCCCGCCCCATCTTCCCTGGCCAGGCTCAGCCTGACTTCAGACCAGGCCCCACCTTTCCGCCTCAGACTCCACCCCTCATCTCCCTGCTCCCCTGGGGTGCAGGGCTAAGGAAGCGAGTTTACTCAGCTGCCCAGAGAAAGTGCCTCAGCAGCCAGCACAGGATGGGGGTGGCTGCTGCCTCCTCCCCAGGCCTGAGATGGGTCCTTTGCCTCAGGCCTCCCCAGACCACAGGCCCAGGAGGAAGCCTGAGCAATGGCTGCCATCCCTTTCTCTCCGTGTTCTTCTTCTCCCTGTCAAGCATGGACTTGCATTTCCCCCTCTGCCTTCTGCTACTCAAGCCCCCAGGGATGAGGTGACAGTTAAACCCCCACTTCCGGCTAGTGGCCCCAGAGCGTTCACTTCCTTCCAGGTATTTTCCGGGATGGGGGAAGGGTCAAAAGGGTGGTAGTTGTTGGATTTGGGGGAGAAGGAACAAGGATTCCATTCTGGAGAGAAGCTGGGGTCCTCTTACGCTCGCTCTGAAGGTGCTTCTTACCTTCCCTCAAGCTGTCTGTGTAGCATAAGAGCTCAGCTTGGTGGAAGAAGGGGGCACAGGCAGGAAGCAGGTAGGAGCACATAGGAGCTCTCAAAATGGGCCTGCCAGCTCCTTGACTTCTTACAGGGCCAGGCCTCCATCTGCCCAGGGAAGCCCACTGCTGTGGAATGAACCCCCAAGGAAAGCTCCTCGGGGTTCAAGTCATCTGTCCATGACACCACAATGACCGCCTTCCACCCCGAAAGGGAGTGTTGAGAGTGGGGGCAGTGCATAGGCCTAGAGGTTTTCCATCATATCTGTCAGAGGGTCTGTCATCTTCATGTCAGCAGCACAGGGCAGTCTTCTGCACCCTCAGTGCCGGCAGACAGAAAGAAGCATCTTTAGGCAAAAGGTGCTGAGCCAGCACTGTAGGACATACAAAGTCACAGTGACCCCCCTCTTCAGATCAGAGTGACCACTGTCACCAAACTTTCTGGGGCTCAGTTCTGTCACTCATAAAGTGACTCTCCCAGCCCTGGCATTCTATGGTCTGCCTTTACTCTTCCTACAGCCTCAACATTCTGGCCTCACCCTCCCACAGGTAAAGGCCTCTGAGTCCCAAGCCTCGGCAGGCAGCCATGTGCTTTTCTCTTGAATCTAAGCCTTACTGACTCACCCTGCAGCAATTTACATAAATATGGCTGTCTGTTTTCCTAGCTCAGAAGGCTAGAAGAGGGACAGCCACACATGAGCAGCAGAAGTGACAGCTGATGGGCTGACATGAAATCCAGGAGGTAGAAAAATAGTCAGCACCAGAACCATTTCACCACATGACATAAAATGGAGGTTTAGAACAATGGATACAGAAATAGAGGTTTAGAACAATGACTTTGAAACAAGTAGAAGTTAAACTAAATTCAGAATCTTATGTCCAAATAGCAAGGAAGTATATAATACACAAATTTTACCAGACAAATGAGAGACCAACCTTGGTGTTTGAAGGAGTGTTTCATTTTGGTATATTTATGTACTAGGGATGTCTACTGCCCAACAATGCTAGAGGAATGAAAGTCTTGCCACACACCAGGAATTTATCTAGAGGTGGACAACACTGGGTATTAATGACAATCCCTCACATATACTTGGTAATTTACAGCTCTCAAATCGCTTTTATCTGTTGTTGTTAGGTGCCATTGAGTTGGTTCTGACTCATAGCAACCCTATGTACAATAGAATGAAACACTGCCCAGTCCTGCACCATCCTCCCAATCATTGCTGTTTGAGCCCATTGTTGCAGATAGTGTCAATTCATCTCGTTGAGAGTCTTCCTCTTTTTCGCTGACCCTCTACTTTACCAAGCACGATGCCTCCTGATAACACGTTGGAAGTATGGGAGATGAAGTCTCGCCATCCTCACTTCTAAGGAACGTTCTGGCTGTACTTCTTCCAAGCAGCAGACAAGAAATCAAAGATTGCATCTGGCAAATCTGCTGCAAAAGACCTCTTTAAACTGTTATAAAGCAAAGATGTCACCTTGAAGACTAAGGTGCTTTTATCTAAATTAATGTATTTGATTTTCACAACTACCCTAAGGCAAGGACCAGCAGCTGCATTTGTAAGCAAACTTTTTATTTGAAGTATAACATACGAACAGAAAAGTGAACAAATTATAAGTGTATAACTCAGTGTATTTTCAGAAAGTGAGCCAACCCATGTAACCAGATCAGGAAACAGAATGTAATCAGCACCTTAGGTCCCTTCATGCCCTCTTTCACCCCCATCCTTCACCTGGGTAACCATGGACCTGACATTTAATACCGTAGCTTTCTAAATTGCATTCTACAGAGAGGGAACTTAGAACTAAGGTAACTTGGAAATCACGGGGCTAGTGAGTGATGGAGGCAGGGACTCTGCCCCTAAATACATGTGTTTTTTATCATGCACAAAAGTAGAGTGTCAATGTGCCAGTGGGATATGAAGATGCCACAACCAGGCTGCAGATGGAAAGGGTAAGGGGGAGCAGGGGTGGGAGAGGGAGGGGAGAAAAAAGCAGATGAAGAGGTTGGGAGCTGGGGGCACATGCAAGTGGGTGCCAAAGAGCTGCTGGAGTGGAATGGAAGATGCAGCCAGGTAGAAACTAGAGAAGGGCTGGATCAGTTTCCCAAACTTCTACACAGGGATCCTTGAGTGAATCTCAAGGATCTCCTCCCCGGGCCACTTACGTTCGCTGCCTCCCTTTCTTAAGCTAATTTTAGACTTGGAGGCTAGAGATATAGGTGGTGGGAGTGGAGTGGTTGGTGGGGCTCACAAAGTGTAGAGACATGTAACTTTCACTCAACAGTAAGCTCATGGTTGTGTTTTATGTTTTCTGGTTTATGGGTGCCTAAAGGGAACAACCCTGCTGCAGTTGGGGTAACTGTCAGGAACAGTTCAGCAGCCCTCCACAGGGTATGGGCATGTATTCCTTGAGCTAGGGCTACTTAACTGTGGCCAAATCACTTTAACTCTTTGAGCCTCAGTCTCTTCATCACTAAATAAGGATGGTAACTATGACACAGAGGTTTTTTGAGGATCACATGAGATAATGGATATGAAAGGTCCTTTGTCAACTGTAAAATGCTATTTAAATGAAAGGCATTACTGATAAACATTAACCGGGCTTCCAAAGTAAATTAATTAGTCTGTTCCTGAGCATTACCTGTCACACATGTACACACAGATCAGGTGTCTGGGAGGGGGCTTAGGAGGGAGCAGCAGATTGTAGACAAGACTGAGAGGAAAAAGGTAGTGGCCACACCAAGAAGAACAAGACCTCAGTCCCCAAACCTGGTGAACTCAAGATGTACCTGCGTTAGCCCATCTTCACTGTTCTTGGGGAAACTGCTCCCCAATGTCATGGATTGGATTGTGTCCTCCCAAAATATGTGTCAATTTGGCTAGGCCATGATTCCCAGTATTGTGTGGTTGTCCTCCATGTTGTTATCTGATGTAATTGTCCCATGTGGTGTAAATCTTAATCTCTGCCTGTGGTTAATGAAGCAAGATTAAGTTATGTTACAGAGGATTGGGATGGGATGCAACACCCTTACGCAGGTCACAGTTCTGATGTAACAGGAGTTTTCTCTGGGGTGTAGCCTGCACCACCTTTTATCTTGTAAGAGATTAAAGAAGAGAGAAGCCAGCAGGAGGTGGGGGTGTGGTGGGGAAGGGGCTCCTACCACCAAGAAAGAAGAGCTGGGGGCAGAGCATGTCCTTTGGACCTGGGGTCCCTGCACTGAGAAACCCCTAGATCCAGGGGAAGATTGATGACAAGGACCTTCCCCCAGAGCGGACAGAGAAAGCCTTCCCCTGGAGCTGGTGCCCTCAATTCAGACTTCTAGCCTCCCAGACTGTGAGAGATTACATTTCTGTTTGTTAAAACCATCCACTTGTGGTATTTCTGTTACAGCAGCACTAGATAACTAAGGCACCCTCTAAGCCCAGAACATTCTGACCCTTCCTTGTCAGCTTCTAATCCGTGCCTTGGGCTGGAGACTGCAATTCATTCACATGCTATTACTTACCCCCAGTTTTGGGAAAAGAGCCTCTAGACCCACATCTTGTGGCGGGTGGGGAGTGGCGTATGGGGAATAAGCAGGCAAGGGAAGGAACTGGGCCACTGCTCTGTTCTCTCACTTGAATCTGTCTTTACTGAACTAGGGAGAAACACCGCTCTGCTGAAGGAGAAAACCCAGACTACGGAGCAACAAACCATAAGATACTGGGTAGATTCTGAACCTCAGCAGACAAAATGGGGCTGCGAATGAGCGGAACATAGCTCACAAAGGCTGCTGAATGCAGGGCAATACCAGCGCCTGAGAATCCCTCTCCACAACAGCACCACTCACTCCCACGGGGTCAGGAACCCATGGTCTCTGCCTCAGCTTCTTTGGAAATGGGACTCTGCACCTTATTGTCATTGCTCCAGTCTGGGCTACTGAGAGCCACCACATGGAGGTTCAAGGACCAGAGAAGGCAAGCTAATTCCGAAACAGCTCCTAGGTAGTGCCCATTTGGCACCCCGAGTCGGTGGAACCCAGATATCACTGCAACAGGCCACCCCTCCCCCACCACCACTGGTGCCGTCTTTCGCTTCCTGTGAGGCTGACAGTTAGGGCCCCAGCTCAGTGTGGGACTAAGGCAGCCTGAGTGTGGTTATTTGTGCACGGCTCCTCTTGCCTCCCCTCCCCCGCAACTGTTTCCATTCTCACCAAGCAGCCACGTCCGGGTCAGACACACAGGACAGCAGCTGGGGCTTTCCAAGGGACTTTTTGAGAAGGCCAGTGAAAGTTGGGTGTTGGCTGGAGAGCTCAGGCACTCTTGCTGAAACCCACTTCTTCCCTCCAGGATATAAGCTCCAGCCTGGTGGACAGTTTCCCAAGGTTTCTTTCAGATTGAAATTTAAACCTACCTTCTGGTGGTGCAGTGGTTAGGCAGTTCGAATCCACCAGCCGCTCCTTGGAAACCTCATGGGGCAGTTATACTCTGTCCGACAGGGTCACTATAAGTCAGAATCGACTTAACAGCAACACGTTGGGTTTTTTTTTAGCTTTCAACAGGAACCATCACCCAGGGAGCTCTTTCAGAGTTTGCTGAGCTGAGAAAATCCTTGAAACTCAGTTTGAAACTGGGGTTAACAGAGCTTAAAGGCACCAGAGAAAATGGTGCTGGTTTGAGGACCTATGAGCAGCAGCATTAGCAGCCTGGGCCAGTCGCAGCCTCCTTCCCATGGAAGGAGGTGAGGGGCACTAGAGTCAGCTGGTCTCTCTCCTTCCCACAGGTAACAAGAGAAACTGACTCACTAGCAACACCAGGTGGAAAAAAAGCCCTAGTGCAGGTACCTCTGCTAATGAGTCAGAGCTCACCCTGTTGTGGTTCTGAGCATATTTCCCCCGTACTATTTTGGCTGACTATATATCTATATCTATAGTCAGCCAAAATATATATACATGGAGAGAAAATGAATTTTACCTTTTCTAAGACAAATTTTGTCATAAACCTGAGGTAAATAAAAAATAGGGAGGGTATAATCATGCCCATTTTACAGATGGAAAACAAGAAACTTAGAGAAATCAAAATGGGCATACTAAGGATTTTGTGGAAACTTAAATGAGAATTTACAGTGGATTTAATTCCAAATTAAGTAACTCACTTTGGCCAATAATTTAACATCCCTAAGGCCACTACACAAACCACCAGACCAAAACCCAGCATCCAACTAAGGGCCAATGGCCTCCAGTAAGGGAACTTGGGAATGTGGGTAAGTGGGAGGGGGGGTGCTACTACTGGCTAATGTATAGGAAGAGAAGTAAAAAGAAACCTGATGAGGAGAAAACTATTAGACGTGGTCAAGGGACAGAGGGCACTAAAAAGCCTTTGATTTCTTCAAGGGACACCTGCTGAGCCAGGTCTAGAGGGCAGAAAGGATGCAACTGCTCGACACCAGGCCTACCAGGCTGATGAGCTTACCTAGCTCAAGATGGCGACTTTCCAATAAGACCCAACACTAGAAGGCTCAGAGACTGGCAACGAGGAGCAGACCTCTGCTGCTCTGGGAAGGTCCTTACAGGGCAAGCAGTGATACTTCTGTGCCCAAGCAAGAGAAAGGGAGAGGGAAGCAAGACATGTATCACGGGCTTAAGAGCTTTTCTAGGGGCTCATGTTTATTGGCATTTGGCTCACAGAGTCCTGCCCATGGGCAAAGAAGCAGGCCTGGGCTTTGGGTAGGAAAACCAGCATCCTACTCCCTCCTCCAATCAGTCTCTGTTAATCCAACAACCCAAACCCCTGCTCCCTCCACCAGGAGTCCAACGGTAAAATGGTCCAAGGACCACTGTGCTGCTCTTTTAACAGTCTGCTGAGTCTCAGAGTTGGAAGGTTGGGGGGATTGGAAGTTCTGCTTGTTTAGCTCCACCAGGAAAAACAGGCAGAGGCAGGCGGTGGGACACAAAGACGCTGGCAATCCTGCATCTTGCTAGGTCTTTATAGCTGTGTCTCTGGATTTGTAGGCCACGCCTCGACTCTTCAGCTCCCGAACGATTCCTGTGGCAGAGAAAGAAACAGCTCTGTGAAGGAAGAAGATTCAGATGGATAAGAAAGGCTCCTCGGCTCCCACCTTGAGTGGGATGGGTGGGTGGGGGAGGGCTATAAGCAAACTGGAGCTTCTAGACCACTCATCAATAGTCCTCCTTGGTTGACTTGTTACCACTGAAGATTGCTGACCGCACGTGTCAGTTCTATTCTAGGCACTGCTGCTTGCTGACTGCCTGCTCAACAACCATTCCCTCTTTATTTGACAACAATCCTGGATTCTTATCTGGGGAGCACCTCTTCCCCATCCAAATCCCACGCAAGTGCAGGGCAAACCATAACTTTGGTAAGAATGAGAAGAAAAAGGAGGACACATCGTAGTCATCACAAGCAAGGATTCTGAAACCAGAATGCCTGGGTTCAAATTCTGGATCCTCACTTACTACCTGGATGACCCTGGGCAAATTATTGAACCTCTCTGTGCCTTAGTTCCCTGTGTAAAATGAAGAGCCTTATAGTGTGTGAGGACTGGCAGTGACTCAGAAAAAGAGCTTCTACAGTGGTTGGTACAGTAAATAAACACTGGCTGTTATTATGATTATTATTACCTTGGGGCAGACGACCAGTGACTGACACAGCATACACACCCGGCTTAAAGTTACCTGAGAGAGAAGAAAGGAGCCTGCAGTTAGAGTGGGTTAAGACTAAAGACCAAGTGGAAGTTTAAGCTAAAAATGAAAGAAATGTTGCAGCTCCAAGAGAAGAGTGATCACTTCTCTTGGAACGGCACAGGATACTGCTTCCATGCTTTCCTACAACCTCCTCTTTCCCACCCTGAGGCTACCCACCCCACTGTATTAAGAATCCCCCCACTGGACCTGAAGGATGGCAACAACCAGGCCAGGATATGGAGACACTTACTGACTCGCTGCCACTTGGAGACCCAGCTGTCCTCTGGACTCATCATTGCGATGATTCTATGGAAGGAAAAGTAAAGGAGAGTCAGCCTGAGCCTCCCCCTGCTACAGAAGAGGTAGGCCAAGGGAATTGCCCTCTTCACTCTTTCCGGCCAGCACCTGGGAGAGGAAACGTAGGAATAAGCCCAGTACCACCAAGTCTCTACTTGAAAGCTTTGTCCCTAATGTGCTGTGCAGCCTGAAGCACAAATGAAGTGCTCTCTCAGAATTTCATCAAAAAGATGAGACTTCAAAGGTTGAAAGAAAAAACCCACTGCCATTGAGTTGATTCTGACTCATAGAGACACTATAGGATAGAGCAGAACTGCCCCATAGAGTTTCCAAGGAGCGCCTGGTGGATTCGCACTGCCGACCTTTTGCTTAGCAGCCATAGTACTATGCCACCAGGGTTTCCAAGGTTGACATAGTACATGAAAAGCAACCAGCACAGAGCCCAGTACACAGTACCTGCTAAACAAGCATCAGCTCTTCTTATGCTAATAGTGCTTTCCAGGGTACCTTTGATCCCAGAGTACTGGCAACAGCAAGGCTCCCCAAGGGCTAGAAGTTCACAACCTGAGTAAGACAGGTAAGCATCAAGTGCTTTCAGAAGCTACAGAAGTCATTTCTGCCATTCATTCATTCAATTGAATGCTTGCTGAATGCCTTTGTCAGTTGTTTTAGGCACTGACACTTGTTGACTGCCTGTTCAACACCCGTTCCTCCTTCTCGTAACAACAATCCTGGATTCTTACTTGGGGAGGCCCCCTTCCCTATCCAAATCCTACATTCTCAGCTGTGTGCTTTGAGTGGAAAGGACCCTACCTCCAGGGGTGGCAAGTAGGGTAACACCAGCCCCCTGGCCCTGCTGACTGATCTGGGATAGTATAAAATGGCATGGCGGACACAGCTGACCTCCTCTGACTTCACAAGGTGGGAGAAGCACCATCAGCATCAACAGCCCAAAGCTGGTTCCTATGAAGAAGAGGTCAGACTTACCACTACCCTCCAACCTTTTTACCATTTCTGACACCAGCTGTCCCTCCCATGGGGCTCAGTAATTTGTTGCAATGGCCACACAGAACTCACAGACCATACTCACAGCTACGGGGTTTATCAGGGAAGTACACAGGAGAAAGATGTGGAAGTCTGTTTCCTGTGGGGCAGTTCTACTCTGTCCTACAGGATCACTATGAGTCAGAAGAGACTTGATGGTAATGGGTTTGATTTTTTTTTTTAAACAGGTTAAAATTCAGGATCAGGAAGGACTCAGGATACAGTTCTTTAATCAGGACAGCCTCTTCTCAGCCGGGCCTGCAGAGAGGCCTCTTTCCAGTCCTCAAACCCTCGGCCCTGGCCTCTGCCCTGCTCAGGCAAGGGTTACAAAGCTCTTTAGTTTTGCCAATAAGTGCCCCACACCACCAGTATGCCTCAGGTCAAAGGTGCTCAGCTCTCGCGCTCTGGGGGTCAGCAAGCCCAGCTCCACCAACAAGTGCCCAGAGGCACTTCACTCCACCAGCAAGCCACCTGCTGAAGGCACTCAGCTCTCTTGCTTTGTGGGTTGGCACACCCACTGTAACCACCTAGATCCATGGGCCAGGAAGCCCACTGCACCATCTCATGCTGGTCTCCTGGTTCTGCTGTAGCTGTCTCTCTGCCACTGCTTCTCGCTGTCTCGCGTCATCTCTGGTATTACAGCTCTCCGTCTCCTGGGTCTAGGAGGTTCTCAGCAAAGGGACCTCAGGTCCAAAGGACAAGCTCCGTTTGCATCTCTTCTTCTTCATGGTGGTTCAACCCCTGCCCCTCCCCAACTGCTGCCTCTGAGATGGCTCATTTTAAGCCCAATGGGATGGCAAAACTGACCAACCCCCTAGTTAAGGTTTCATACACCTTATTTGCAATGATCCCACCCCACCCCCAGGATGCACTGCACCTTATCTGCATTATTAGCAAACTATCCAATCCCCTTGGTGGGCCACAAGCACCTCATCTGCATAGTCCCACCCAGTCACTTGACAGGGGTTACAAGACCACGGTGAGAAATGCCACATTGCAGTTAGGCATGTATGCAAGCCATCCTCCTGGCTACAAGTACATTGCTTGAGTCACTCCCTTTGGTTAGAATGTCCTTTCTACTTCTCTCTCATCTCAACCTCCTCGAATACCCTGATTAATATGCTACCTCCACTTCTAAATGAGGTCATCTCTCCTCTGATGTCCTTTAGCACTTGATTTGTTCACTCTCTAAAGTTCAATACGCAAAGCTTTACACTAATTCTTCCTTACAAATAGGAATCTCATTGTGTAATTCTTGACATGTCTCACAGCAGTTGACACAGTTCTTTAACCACAGATGGGAGGCAGCACTGTAGACTGATTTAGTGTGTGGTCTCTAGCATCGGGCTGCTATAACTACTTTCAGGCTAAGTGACCTTGGGCAAATTGCAACTTCTCTGTACCTCAGTTTTCTCACCGGTAAAACAGGGATAACGATACAACAGGCATGGTGGTTTTATGAAGATCAAACTACATAATGCAGATTAACCACTTAGCACAGTGCCTACCAGTGCTAACTGCTATATATAGTCGCAATTATTATTAACATGTAGGTTCTAACTTCTCCCACTCGCTGCATGACTGAAGAAATCACAGCTACTCTAAGACTGTGAAGACACAGATTTCCTATCTGTTAAATAAAAGGGTTAGTCTAGATCTCTAATCTTCTATGAAGGTATGATTCTTCGTGCTCTATAAAACCTACTGTATGATGTAGGCATCCATCCATCATTAGTTATTACTACTTAGTTAAATTAATTTAATAGTCATTTGTTAATTACTATTACATGCCAGCCACGGGATACACTGGTAAACAACACAGAGGCAGTCCTAGCCTCAAGAAGCTCAATCCTGACAAGTTCCCAAGCCCATCCAGGTCAAGCAGAGGATAGAAAGTGGGAAACTTTGTTAAATGAAAGAATTCCATAGGAAAAACAAAAACAAACCAGTAATAAGAACACCGTACTATACCATTCAGTGCTAACAATGAATAAACCCTAAAACCTAAAATAACCTAAAAAGGTAAAAGAAACTTAATAGCACCTCCTTCCCCCAAAATATGGAGCCCTAGGGGCACAGTGCTGCTAATCGAAAGGTCAGCAGTTCGAACCCACTAGCCACTCTGTGGCAGAAAGATGTGGCAGTCTGCTTCTATAAAGATTCCAAAACCAAAAACCAAACCCGTTGCCGTCAAGTCGATTCTGACTCATAGTGACCCTACAGGACAGAGTAGAACTGCTCCGTATGGTTTCCGATAAGCGGGTGGTAGGTTAGAACTGCCAGCCTTGGTTAGCAGCCAAGCTCTTCATCACTGCGCCACCAGGCCTCCTCCGTAAAGATTACAGCCTTGGAAACCCTATGGGGCAGTTCTCTGTCCTATAGGGTTGCTATGAGTTAGAATCTACTTGATGGCAGCGGGTTAACCCCCCAAAAAATACTGCCCTCTGGTTCCTTTCCTGGGGAAGTGAGTCCTGGCCACTTATGTTTCTCTCATTTTCACTTTTCCCACCAGACAATCTTGAAAAAAAACAAAACAAGAAAAGCTTTTCTCACAAAGTCTTAGAAATACCTAAAAGCATCAGCTTAAGGGCAATAATCTACCACTGCTGTACTTTAGCTTCCCCTCATTTTCAAAAAGGATCTTCATGCATTCAACAAACATTTACTAAGCACCTACCACTTTTCAAGCCCTGTGCTAGGTAGTGGTGCACAAGATAAACACAGTCACTATCATCAAGGAGCTGACAGTAAAGTGAAGCAACATGCAGTAAAAATATAATGAAAACAATATATACCATTTAAACTTTTCTACTGGTCATGTTTTAAGAAATACAGAGAAAAAGATAAAACATCAATAATATATTTCATTTAACCCAATACATCCAAAATCCTACCATTTCAACTCATTATCCAAAAAAAAAAAAAAAAAAAACCCAAGACATTTTTCATTCTTTCTTTCATGCTGTCTTTTTATACTTACTGTATATCTCGAGTGTAAGCTTACATTTACATCATATGTGACTACTGTATTGGACAGTACATGACTAGTGGGAAGTGCTGCGTTAAGTACCTAGGACTGTGGTCTCAAAAGCCTGCCCCACCTTTACTTGCTGGGGGAGGGAAAGGGAATCCAGAAGTGAATGAAGGAATCTGAAGGGACTTACCCATCAAAGGAAGAGCTGGTGCAATCATATACCATCTCTCGGTTACCCTTCATTTGTAGGTATGCATCACAATTGTCACAGCCATCATATTCAAACTGATCTATAGTCTGGAAGGAAAACAAAGAGAAAGGTGAGCATGAGTGAGGCTAAAAGGAAAGGTAGCTTTCTCAATATTTCTACCTGACTAACCTCTTGGTTCCCTAGGTTGACACTGTCCCATTAGGTCCCGTACCCACCACTTCCAAAACTCCATTCCTAAGCTCCACCCTCACACTCCTTCCCCTCTTGTTCCCAGTTCTGTTCTACTTATTTCCTACCCTAGAAACCCTGGTGGCATAGTGGTTAAGAGTTTGGCTGCTTCATTAGAGAAATGCAAAACTACAATGAGATTCCATCTCACTCCAACAAGGCTGGCATTAATCCAAAAAACACAAAACAATAAACTCTGGAGAGGTTGCAGAGAGACTGGAACACTTACACATTGCTGGTGGGAATGTAAAATGATACAACAACTTTGGAAATTGATTTGGTGCTTCCCTAAAAAGCTAGAAATAAAACTACCATATGATCCAGCAATCCCAGTCCTTGGAATATATCCTAGAGAAATAAGAGCCTTTACACAAATAAATAGATGCACGCCCATGTTCACTGCAGCACTGTTTACAACAGCAAAAAGACAGAAGCAACCAAGGTGCCCATCAATGAATGAATGGACAAATAAATTATGTATACTCACACAACAGAATGCTATGTATCGATAAAGAACAACGATGAATCCGTGAAACATTTCATAACATGGAGGAATGTGGAAGGCATTACACTGAGTGAAATTAGTCAGTTGCAAAAGGACAAATATTGTAAGTGACCACTATCATAAGAACTCAAAAAATAGTTTAAACAGAAAAGAAAATATTCTTTGATGGTTACGAGAGTGGGGAGGGAGGGAGGGAGGGAGGGAGGGAGGGAGGGAGGGAGGGAGGGAGGGAGGGAGGGAGGGAGGGAGGGAGAGGGGTTTATGTACACAAGAACTAATTTAGGTGAAAGAAGGACAACACAAAATACAGGAGAGGTCAGCACAACTGGACTAAACCAAAAGCAAAGTAGTTTCCTGAATAAACTGAGCACTTAGAAGGCCAGCATAGCAGGGGCAGGGTTTTGGGGACCATGGTTTCAGGGGACATCTCAGTCAACTGGCATAATAAAATCTATTAAGAAAACATTCTGCATCCCACTTTGGAGAGTGGAGTCTGGGATCTTAAACGCTAGCAAGTGGCCATCTAAGATGCATCAATTGGTCTCAACCCACCTGGAGCAAAGGAGAATAAAGAACACCAAAGACACAAGGTAATTATGAGCCCAAAACACAGAAATGGCCACATAAACCAGAGACTACATTAGCCTGAGACCAGAAGAACTAGATGGTGCCCGGCTACAACCGATGACTGCCCTGACAAGGAACGCAACAGGGAAATCCTGAGGAAGCAGGAGAGCAGTGGGATGCAGACCTCAAGTCTTGTAAAAAGACCAGACTTAATGGTCTGACTGAGACTAGAAGACCTGATTCTTGTAAAAAGACCAGACTTAATGGTCTGACTGAGACTAGAAGGACCCCAGACCTTCTGTTAGCCCAAGACAGGAACCATTCCCAAAGCCAACTCTTCAGACAGGGATTGGGCTGGACTATGGGAAGAAAACGATACTGCTGAAGAGTCAGCTTCTTGGATCAAGTAGACACATGAGACTATGTGGGCAGCTCCTGTCTGGAGAGATGAGAGGGCAGAGGGGGTCAGAAGCTGGCCAAATGGACACAAAAATAGAGAGTGGAGGGAAGAAGTATGCTATCTCATTAGAGCCAGAGCAACTAGGAGTATATAGCAAGGTGTACGTCAGTTTTGGTATGAGAAACTGACTTGGTTTGTGGACTTTCACTTAAAGCATAATAAAAATTAAAAAAAAAAAAGAGTTTGGCTGCTAACCATAAAGTCGACAGTTCGAATCCATCAGACGCTCCTTGGAAACCCTATGGGGTAGTTCTACTCTGTGCTACAGAGTTACTGTGAGTCGGAATTGACTCGACGGCAACGGGTTTTTTTTTTTTTAATTCCCTACCCTACTGTCCTCACGGTTAGGCGTGCTCTCCGACTACTCCCTCAGCTGCAGATCCCCCGCTGTCTTCGGCTCCAATTAAGCTCACTGAACGTCTCTTAAAGGCTAGGCCTGTGCTAAGAGCTGAGGATTCAAAAGTATTTAAGGCCGCTGTGCCTTTGGCAGAGCCCTGGTGGCGCAGTGGTTAAGAGCTCAGCTGCTAACCAAAAGATCGGCAGTTCGAATTCACCAGCCGCTCCGTGGAAACGCTATGCGGCAGTTCTACTCTGTCCTACAGGGTCGCTATGAGTCGGAATCGACTCGACGGCAACGGGTTTGGTTTTGGTTTTATGCCCTTGAGTGCAAGACCTGCACGCGTTCCTAGCAACGTAAACAATGGCCTTCTTCGGCTTCCCAATTTCCCAGCCACCTCCCGGGGTCCTCGACCTTACTTTTCTCTTCACCGTACCTCAGCCTCGTTCCAGTCATCCTCTTTCCCCCAGCCTAGTTACCATGTTACCCCAGCCTAGTTACCTTGACCAGCGAACATAGCAAACAAGCCCGCAGATGCCGCAGGTCCTTCGGCACCGTCTCCAAGGCCATCTTCTTCGAAGGGAAGAACAGCAACGACTAATTCCGCCAAGGCCTCCTCACTCGCAGGAAGTAAACAGCGAACTACCCAGAATGCCCAGCACTTCTGGCGCTGCGTGCCGCAAACTTCCTCTTCCGGCGTTTGAGGCCGCCGACCCAGCCCTCTCCCCCCGCTTTCGGAGATGGTCTCTCCCGCCTGGGAGGCGGGGCCAGCCCGGAGTCACCTGGGCCGGCGCGCGAACCCGCCACCTGGGCGGGCGCGAGGGCGAGGGCGAGGGCGAGGGCGAGGCCGAGGCGGCCTTTGGGCCGGTCGGCGGGACATGTGGGGGAGGGGCGGGCGGCGCGGCTGGCGCCTGCGCGAGATCCCGCCGGCGCGGGCCATTTGATCTAGGCCGCTGGCACCAGGCCTCCGGTCCCCTTACAAGGATCCTAGATGATAGCCGAGATTCTTTTTGTCTTGCCGTTTCAAAAGCGCAGGGTAGAGAGGCCACTGTCTCCTGGGTTATCTCCGCAGAGACCGAAAACAAACCCAGGCACGGCCCCAGCCCTACTGCCTAACTGGGAGAGCGCTTTAGGGTTTCCGTTTGCCCTTCACGGGAAGCCTGGCCTGCAAGCGGCCAGCGGGGAAAAAAATGCATATTTAATTCTTTTAAAAGTTTTTTAGGTACCTTTACCCTTTCCAGCTGATAAGTTATACTTTGTGGGCCTTTTAGGGTTTAGACACAGTTCCTTTGCTTCAGAACATGGGCAGGGGATTAGGTGTCTTATCCTTTTTTTTCCGTTTTACCGTAGAGGAAGCTAAATGCCTTGCTTTCTGGTTAAAACTGGGCACCAGTTAACTACGTCCTTTACTAAGAAGAGAAAGCCGAAGGGGAAAATGTGCTTTGTGAAGAAGAGAGCAAAGGCCTTTCCTGGCTTTGTAGAATTCTCTTGATCCTCACAGTAGTACTGTGCAAAGGCAGAGCCCCAATCATTCATATTTATCGGAATTGGAACTTCGGGGTGCAGATAGTTTCAGGTCCTTGTGTGTTCTATCAACCCAACTAGGCCTTGTAATTGAAACAGTTTCCCTCAAGGCCAGTCCTGCCTCTTGTTACCAATTCCATGCTCTGTTCAGATGGTCTCTGACTGGGGTTTGGATGTTCTCTTATCGTTGAATAATAACTTTCCACTTTGGAATGTTTTCACTCTCTGGCATCTTATGTGAGGCCTACAACAATTCTGTGAAGTAGGCCCATTTTATGGATGGAAAACTGAGCGATAGAGTGCTTGCCCAAGGTCACAAGTCACTGAAGCATTGTACGTGCAAAGTAAATGGTACAATAATAATAACAAAGATCGCTAACAACTGAAGCACGAAGAGAATCCAGTTATGTTTTCTCCCCCTCTTGTCTCACTAAGCCATGCCAAGCCATGTCTGTTGCCAAGCCCACCACTCCAAGCTATCTTTTTGTAAATCAGAGTCTAGCCCCTGATATCAGAAATAATTTATTTCTGTCAATGTAGAAGGAAATGAAGTTGTTACCCTGAATGACAATTGTTAACAGAACAAAACCACGAGACCAGATTGTATTTGTGGATAAATATATTAGCAAATAAATACATTTCTCAATGTAGTGCCTGATTCAAGCGTCTTTCTGTCTGGTTCAGATATAAATACCCATGTGGGTGCCTAGGTGTTAGTCTCCCCACTGACTTTGAGGAGAGAAAGTTCCCAGGTAAGGCCCCTGTGCCCACTATGCCCCCACATTCACATTCCAAATGGGATAATGCCTGAGGGGCCAGCAATGACCAGGCTGTCCTGGAGTGAATGTCACCCTAGGGAGACCCCTCAGTCCTTGCCCACTTGGGTACCAGCTGCCCAGGCCAGACTTCCTGCTCCAGCTCCACTCTCACATGCACCTGCTCCCTGTGGGTCCCTAACTATATGGCTTATACTAGGGAGATAGGCCTCTGGGCCCTCCAAAACCAAGGGCCACACTTTGCTTTTCCTTTGTTCTCCCCTGCTCCTTCTTGTCCTTCCTGCTCAGCTGTAATTCTGCCTTTTCTACCTTCATTCCATCCTCCTTCTTTCCAGATGAAGTCCCTCAGAAATCTTCTACTGTCTACCTGCTTTGGGACTTTGAGACAGGAGATCTCCAAGGAGAGTCATTCCCTTCCCACCCCAACCCCACCTGCAGCCTCCTGAGGAACTGGAGCTGCAGGGTGACAAGGGAGTCTGAAGATCCGAGGCTTCATTCCAGGTTCCTCAAGACACCACCTCACGACAGAACACAATGCCCTGGCTTCCCTCTGACTTAATACAGTGGATCTGACAATTTAAGGACAAGGGGGAAAAATCCTCCCTTATGCACCAGGGAGGAACTGCCTGGAGAAGCTGCAGAGACCCTCCCTTTTCAGGGCTCAGGGCTCACCTATGCTCCTGATCCTTTTTCAAAGAAGGAAAATGATAGAGCTGGGGTTGTCCCTGATGCAGTTCCCCCAACAAGAGCCTCTCCAAGGAGGGCCAAGGCAGGTGTCCAGGGCTCAGCTGAAGAAGGGGTTGAGAAAGGTCATGCAGTCAGCTGGACCTGCTTGGTTGGTATGAACATGAAGCCTGGGATGATGGAGACCTGGGGGGCTGGGGGAGGGAGCAGCACCTTTGTAACACCCTAGCTTCCCATACCTGGCTTCCTGCCCTCAAAAAACATACTTTTCAAGGGAGCCAGTCCACACAGTGCACAGGCAGTAGCTGCTTGCCTGGCTGGATTCAGACTTGCTGCTCTGGGATGTGCTCTGCAGACAAGGGGGAAACTATCGCCCCATAGCTGAGAGCAGGAAACAGCACCTCCTGCCACCCACCACAACCACTCCTCTTCCGCTGGTTCCAGGAAGTATGGCAAAAAGGGGTGTTTGCTGAGGTCCTTTCTTCTCCCAGGAGCAAGACTCTGCCTGGTAGGGCCCTGAGTCATCCAGAGCACTGTCTTGGTTGGAGCCAGGTCTGAACATCTCACACGGCCTGTTCACACAGCACCTCAAGCTCCTCCTCCTCCGAGCCTGCATTCAGAGACAGAGGAGGAAAGAGAACAGTGAGGGTCAGGCTAGGCTCTTGCTTCTCCCATCTGTAGGACTGTATGGCTGGGAGGCACCCACAAAGAAGGAAAGGATGATTAGATTGAAAGCTGAGAGGGACCCCAGTTGGGACACGGGAGAAAAACACAAATCTAGAGAAAGGGAAACATATATAGCAACCGATGTGTTCCTAATACTTACTATACATTCATTCGTCCAATAAATATTGAGCATTTACTGTGCATCTGGCCTAATACCCCCTACCAAAAAAAAAAAAAAAATTCAAACAAAATAAACCATTGCCATCAAGTCTGCTACCATGTGGCAAGTAGAAGTCCAAGAAGATTAAACAGGGAGCTAACAACCTCGTACGAGAGAAGGTGTGCATGCAAATAGCCATTACACCAGGGAGACAGGGCCGGGGTCCTAAGGGACACATCGAGGAAGGGGAGAGATCATGTCCAACTGGAGCAATCAGGAAAGGCTTTCTGGAATTGGGGATAAATGAGCTGGGCCTGCAGGAATAGGTAAGAATTAGGTTTACGGGACTGAGGGAACGCAGCAGGATATTCTGAGCTGAAGGAACTGCAAGAAGAGCTTACCCAGTTTGGCTATAGGATAGGGTAGAGTAAGTGGAGAGGTATAGTAGAAAATAAGGTTGGGAAGGAACACTGGGGCTAGCTGGTGCTGGGGCCTTGAAGGTCAAGCCTGGTTGGATTTTTCCTTACTGTGGACAAAACAGAACAGTTGAAGCTTTCTGGCCAGTGGATTGTGACAAAGAGGACATGGCAGCAGCAGGAGAGTAGGGGAGCAGAG
Organism: Elephas maximus indicus; assembly: GCF_024166365.1. Classification (NCBI taxonomy): domain Eukaryota; kingdom Metazoa; phylum Chordata; class Mammalia; order Proboscidea; family Elephantidae; genus Elephas; species Elephas maximus. The sequence goes on along the minus strand of NC_064837.1, from coordinate 35,667,281 downwards.
TAAATGTACTGCACAATTTTCTGGTCACAAAACTCAATGTGCAGTCCCCAGCCTTCATACCCTGTTAAAGGGAGGGGAAGAGCTAGGTAGTTGCTGCACTGGTGTTTAAGATACACCTAAGACAGTGGCAGAGGCCGTGAGTGCTGGGGTAGGGGAGAATGTGGTAAAGATAAGCAGAGAAGTAGTTAACAGAAACTGGCACTGATTGGATGTAAGGAGCAGGGAAAAAGGAAGTGTTGTAACTAGTTCTGAGCTTGAGAGACAGGGCAGGTAGTGGTCTGGACCTGGAAATACACACAATAGGGCTCAGCTGGAATCTCATGATTCCATGGCCAAAGCTTGCAGATACAAGACTGTATGGAAGCGATTATCTTCCTACACTGTTTGCATGCCTGTCTGTCTCCCCAGTCTCCTCATTGGCAAATTCCATATATTTTCATCTCTGTATACTCTAAGCTTAGCCCGGAACCTAGCACATAGCAAGCATACAATAAATGTAATAAATGCAGAAGGAGGAAAGGAAGGAGAGGGGAAATGAATGAATGATGGCATCTCTCAAGTTCTGCCTGTAGGATTCCTAGACCATGAGGCCTTATATTTTAGCACCTTTCGGTGCCCTTTTGGGGTGGAGGGGTCTTCCTTGTAATGCTGTAGGCAGAGTTGTGTCATCCACATAATGGGAGAAGATGGGAAAGAAGTAAGAGGTGAAGGGCTCTGGAAGGGGAAGAGGAGTATTTGGGCAAATAAATAAAGGTTGAGAATTCAAATTATCATCATTGGGACACGGGAAACCTGGGGTGGAAAGGGGGAGTATGCTGTCACATTTTAGGGATTGCAACTAGTGTCATATAACAATATGTGTATAAATATTTGTATGAGAAATTAACTCAAGCCATAAACTTTCACCTAAAGCACAAATATATATATATATATATATATATATATATATATATATATAGCATATGTATCACCACTGGTTGTAATAGAGCAACAGGGATACACTGGGCCCCCAAGAAAATGAGGTTGGTTTTATTAACAAGAGGGAGGGAAGCCTTCCTGTTCCCTGTCCCAGAGGAACAGGAGAAGGCCTGAGGACCTGCAGGGCTACAGGGAGTCACCTGTGATGTCTCTCTCTCTGTATCATTCACATAGTTCTTCTCATATGGCCTAGTATTATGGTTGTCTGCAATGATTTCTTCTATAAGATCATGCTTTCCTCAAGGGCAAAGGACACTTCTCGGCTTTCTTTGAATTTGGAGCTAATATTGAGCTGTACACACTGGTATGGCTGTACCAATTGTCAAAATGTTGACACACATCCGTTTGAGCTGCTCCAACCACCCCAAGTGCCTCTCTGAAGCCCCATCCATGCTAGTACCTCCCCTGGGACCTCCCTATGATCTGGAAACTAAATGGGTAACACTTGGCAGAGCTGGGGTGCTGTGCCAGTTTTTCAATAATCTGAATGTCACCCCTGTTGTATCCTTCTCAGCTTCTGTCAACGCCTTGTTGGTTGACTTCACCTGTCCTAAAATACGCAGCTTCTCTTAGTCTCCTCTCCCCTGGACACCTACTTCCCATGAAAACTCACCAGGCTGGGCTGGCAGCACCTGGCAGTGTGGGTAAGGGCATGGCCTGCCCTCTGTGGTGCCAGGACTCCATTCGGAAGGCCCCTCCTCAGGTGGGTGTGGCCCCAGGGGCAGGCGTGGAGTCAGACACAACCACACTGGCTGTGAACTTGAGTAATGGGGGGCCGGGGTTTCTGGTAGAAGCCTCCTATCCAGGCCCGAAGGTCCAAAGATCAATGGGTGGGCCTCTGGGGACCAAGGATATGCCAGCCTGGGGCCATAGTGGGGAAACATCCGGCAACCTGGGTGCGCAGTCAAGTCCTGGGGCCGAGAGACTGGGGTGGGCTCTGAGGGACCCCCCCGCCGTTTCCTCTGTGGGTGTCGGGCAGGGTGGCTGGATTTCTGCAAGCTTAAAAGGCTGCTGGGAATGGAGCTGGGGCTGGAGGCTTCAGCTGGGCCAGGGGCTGGCTCTGTTATGGCCTTAGGCCGTTGTGGGCTGGGCAGCTGCCCTGAAGGAGCTGGTGAGGTGGATCTGGCAGCTTGCTCATCAGGGGAAGTTGGCTCCAGCTGGAGCTGTGTCCGAGGAACACCAGGCCTGGACTGGGGGTGCCCAGTTTCTGGGCCAGCCTTCCTGCCACGCCACTGGAACCGCTTTTTGTAGTGGTGGTGCCGGTGGCGGTGGTAGTGGATATGGCTAGAGACCTGGGTTTCTCCTGAGGGCACCACTGAGTCCAAGGACCGGGGACGAGAGGCCACACTGACATGTGGCTCCTCCTTCTGGGGCTCCCCTTCAGGGCTGCAGTAGACCAAGGGGTCAAAGTCACTGCTCAGGGAGCTGCGGAAGGTAGAACTGCTGCCATGGACACCCTGCAGGCTGATGTCCGTGCAGTTGATCACTGAGTCACTGGAGGAGCCGTGACAGGGCCCCGAGCTAGAGTCACTGGCTGGCCCATCCGCCAGGTAGCCGCTGCGTTCTGTACAGTAGCTTTCCCCAGACCCGCTGCTGTCGTGAGGCCTGGCCCGGCGTGGGGGCACTGGGCAAGCAGCAGGGTGCTGTGAGGTACACCTGAGCCGGCTCAGCCCCCAGCCCTGCGCATAGGGGAGCTGGGCCATAGCCAGGCACTGCTGCTGTCCTACAGGCCGGGGATGTGCTCCTCTGGGGAGGCGGTGGTGCCGAGGACCTGAGCCTGGCTCTTGGGATGGCAGGAAGGGACCAGGTCGTGGGGGCCGAACCACCGAGCTGCTCCGTGAAGGGCCCAGCAGGTAAGCAGCAGGGAAGTGATAGTGGGCGTGACCCGGATGCTGGCGAATGAGGTGGAGTCTCCGGCCCGGTTCCTGGTAGGGTCGAGAGGGTCCCAAGGGCTGGGAAAATGAATCGCCCTCTGGAAAAAAGAACCAAGAGCATGGGTGTCTGACCACAAATCTATGGAGGATGCATTCAGAAAGGTTAGCTAATAGCTAACCTATTTGATCCTATGTGGCCTATGAGGTCAGTCAGAGTTTGGGGGACCAAGGACATCCCTACCCTGCATGTATGTGCCCTGGGACTCCCTTCCTCCCTCCCTCCAGCCAAGTCTGTCTATCCTGGGAGTTCTGCTGTATGTGTCAATTTCTGTACTACCATCAGCCATTTGGGGCTCTTTCACTCAGGGCCACTGCTAGGCCACACTGCACATTTAGGTGAATTAGAAAAAGGTTCTCTTCCCTCAAGACAGTTCACTTTCATCTTTTAGAAAATTGTCAGAGTGATTTTATCTTCTAATATTTACTGCCAGGAAATTGGAATAATAAACATGCAAATACCCCAAATTTAGAATCAACAAAGCTATCATAAAAATACAAATAATTAAAAAAAAACCACGATGTCTGATCACAGTGTGAATGGCTCCCCTCTCGGATGAGGCACTCTTGAACAATATGCAACTTAAACAATGACAGTGGCAGGTCTGCTTTCTCCTCAGCTTCAAGCGAGAAGCCCTTTCCCAGACAGAAGCCATGTTCTCAACCCATCTGCCTGTCCATAGGGAAGTCTTTGGCCCACCTCCTACCTACGATGTTGAACATGCAGAGAGGGCAGGTCCGATGCTGATGCAGCCAGGGGTCCACACAGGTACGGTGGAACTCATGAAGACAGGAAATGACCCGTAGCTCCTGGAGAAAACAAGAGGGTCCAAAAAAAAGGTATCTGTAGCTACAGGAGTAGCCAGAACCAGGATATCCCCCTGACACCCCTTGGCCTTTCCCTCTTGCTATAACCTACTTGTAGTAGACCTCATGGTAGAATAGCAATGATATAGGCTTCGATATCAAGCGGGCCTAGATTTTGCCAGTTAGCAATATGACCCTTGGCAAGTTTTTTTTCTTTCTTTAAAATTTTTTATTGTGCTTTAAGTAAAAGTTTACAGTTCAAGTCAGTTTCTCATACAAAAATTTATAAACATATTTTTATGTGACCCTAGTTGCTCTCCCTGTAATGTGACAGCACACTCCTCCTTTACACCCCGGGTTTCCCTTGTCCATTCAACCAGCTCCTGTCTCTTTTTGCCTTCTCATCTCTCCTGGGCAAGCTTTTTAACAGACAGTTTTCTGCCTGTAAAACGAGGATAAAAAACGAATCTCCCCCACCCCGCACTGTCATGAGGCTAACATGAGATAATGCATCTAAAGCACCCACTGCTGAGCCTGCTCATGGTAAACCCTCATCAAATAACAAACGGTTCTCTTTCTCTAACCCAACCCAGTGCCTTCCAGGACAATTACTAAAGCCTCAGGGCTCTCCCCTACCTCTGCCCCACGCAGGATACATAGGATATGAAGGCAGGCAGGACAACCACACCAGCCCTAAGTGTCCCCTCCTAAAGCTGCATTCATCCTCTCCAGCCTGGTCATGGAGGTGAACCACAAGTCCTGCCTTACCTGTCCCTCAGAGAACTCCTCCAGGCAGATGGCACACATGGGGGCTGAGCTGCAGCTGCTACCTGAGTCCGGCCATTCAGCTCGGGCCCTCTTGCAGCTGGCTCGGTACCTCCTGGTAGCCAGTTGGCTGATGGCCCAGGCTGTTCGCTGCTGAAGGGGCTCCTGGGAAGAGGGATAGGGCTTAGAATAGGGCAAAGCCTCCTCTGCCCTCACCCTGGAGCCCAGCTTGTACTTGGTTCCCAGGCACCCATTTAGATCACATGGCCAACTAACCACCCCTGGGAGTTTGTCCCACTGGAGCACATGCATGGCTTTACCAACCAGGCCAAGCCCTCCCACCCCCTCCCGAGCTTATACCATTATGCTTTCCTGCCCTTGATGACTGATAAGAGAAACTTTTCATTCAACTGCCTGTTTGACATCTCAACTTGGATGTCTAATAGGCAGGTCAAACTTGCCATGTCCAAAACTAAACTCCTGATTCCATTAACCACCCCCAAACACACACCTGTCCACCCCAGTCTTCCCCTTTCCAATAAATGGCAATTCCATTTTAATTGAAAGTGAAAGTTTATAAATGAAGTCAGTCTCTCACACGACAACTTAGTATTATGTCCTCCTAGCTGCTCTCCCCCTAATGAGACAGCACCCTCCTCCTCTGCAACCTGTTTTTCCCGTGTCCATTCAACCAGCTCCTGGCCCCCTCTGCCTTCCCATCTCACCTTCAGACAGGAGTTGCCCATATAGTCTCATATGTCTACTTTAGCCAAGAAGCTCACTCCTCACCAGTATCATTTTCTGTCTTATAGTCTAGTCCAATCCCTGTCTGAAGAGTTGGCTTCAGGAATGGTTCCAGTCTTGGGCTAACAAAGGGTCTGGGGACCATGGCCTCCGGGGTCCCTCTAGTCTCAGTCAGACCATTAAGTCTTCAGACCAAAAATCTTGATGTCATCCTCCACTCCTTTCTCTCATACCCAATGATTAGTAAACCTTTTGGCTTTGCCTTCAAAATATACCCAGAATCTATTTCTCACCACCTTTACTGTTACCGGAAACCCTGGTGGCATAGTAGTTAAGTGCTATGGCTGCTAACCAAAGGGTCAGCAGTTCGAATCCGCCAGGCGCTCCTTGGAAACTCTATGGGGCAGTTCTACTCTGTCCTATAGGGTCGCTGTGAGTCAGAATCGACTCGACGGCACTGGGTTTGGTTTTTTTGGGTTTTGGGTTACCACCCTAATCCAAGCTACCATTACTATCACCTGGATTCCTATATTAGCCTCCTATCTTGTTTCTCTCTTCCCACCCTTGCCTCCTTGTAGCCCATTTTCTTTACAGAGGCAAGAGTGATCGTGGTCAAACTCAAGTCAGACCATGTCATGCCTTCTACTCAAAGCCCTCCAATGGCTCCCACTTTGCCCAGAGTAAAAAACAAAGTCCTGACAATGGCCTGAAGAGTTGGATACAACTTGGCTGCATGAGCTCTCCATTCTCATCTCCTATTCTGTCCTTCTTCTCACTCTATCCCAATCATACGGCTTCTTGCTGCTCCTCAATGGCATCAGGCACACTTCTGCCTCCAGGCCTTTGCGTTTACTCTTCTCCCTGCTTATACTACTTTCTCCCCAGAGATTTGCACAGATCACTCCCTCACCTAGTTGGAATCTTTGCTCTGATGTCATCTTCTCAATGAGGGCTTGCCTTTAAAAATCCTGTTCCCCTTGTACTTCCTCTCCCCTTTCCTATTTTATTTCTCTCCCTAGCACATACCACTATTTGAAATACTATATATTTTACTTATTTGTTTTGTTTATTGTGTGTCTCATCCTACTATAATAAAAGCTCCTTGAGGGTAGGGATTTTTGTCCCTTTTAATTGCTGCTATATCCTCAACACCTAGAGGAATGCCTGGCACAAAATAGGAACTCGGTATGTTTGTTGAATGAATGAACAAATGAGCAAGCCTATGGGGAGAGGCTGCTGGAAATCAACCCAGACATATGCGGGAGTATTTGCAGGTAAACTGTTTTGTGAGCATAAAGGCGCCTTCCTTTGTCACTTCCCCTTTCTGCTCCTACCCCTACCCTCCCACAGACATACACACATGCACCTCCACGGGGAGCCCACACTGCTCACCGGCCTGCTGTGGTGGGGGCGGCACCGGATGCGCAGCACTGAAGCCAGGATGACCACAAAGATGGTGCCTACCACAGTCAGGAGGATCCATACATCATAATCTGGCTAGGGGAGCAAGCAGACAGGAAAAAGGGTCATAGCTCTGGAAGGAGCTGGGCCAATTTGGGAGGGAAAACAGGAGCCCAGGAGACACACAGAGAGCTGGAGATCTCCTTGGGTTTTCCAGCTGGGGAGCTGTGGTGGAGATGAATCTGGGATAGGGTTAGGTGACCCCTCTCTGCCCAGAAGCACTCATAGGAGAGAGCTCTCCAGATGTTGGCTGTTGGAAATGCTATCTGAAAACCCATGTGCTTGGGAAAAAGGGGGAAGGGACTTCTCTGCAGGTGGGAGTTACCCACTGAGCAGCTGAGTGAGTGGAGAAGCACCAGCTAGGGTTCAGGGCCAGGGTTTCATTCTGTCTCTGCTACTCCATGCCAGCAAGCCACAGAGCCGAAAATAACATTAGAACTCATCTGGCCTAATCTGTTTTTGAGGCGCACAGCTGGATTTCTGAAGGAGCTCTCCCTTTCTCTCATGGGACAAGAGGATTACTAAGGTCTCCTCAGCTCCAGGCGTCTAAGGGCTTTGGGTGGGAGTTTCCATGGGACAAAGGTGGGAGTGAGTGTGGGTGCTGGGGAGGGTCTGGAGATCTGCTGTGCTTACCCAGGCCGGGGGCTCCTTCAGCTCAATTCTCACGTGGGCCTTCTGGTTCTTGTACACAAACTCCATCAGCTTCTCAGCATCATTGCCCCAGATCAACACCACTGGCCAAGTCAACCCCAGGGGCTGCTGCAGCTGCAGGAGGGACAGTGTCCAGAGAGGCTGCTGTGTCCTGACTTCTCCTTCCCCATTAACTTCACTTTCCTCTACCCTGCTCCCCGCCCCCCCGCCCCAACATCCCAAGGTTCCTGGGTACCTGTTCAGCAGCAGCTCGGTCCTCAGTGATGTCAAAGAGAACAGCACTGGCTCCTCTCTCGCCTGCCATCCGGGCCTGCAGGGACACAGCAGAGGTTTGGCTGGGGACAGGGAAGAAGACAGCTCATCCATGCCCCAGCCTCGCCCCCACACACACCCACCCCTTCCTGGGACTTTTCACACATGGGAACTCTGTACACTCACATATATACATGCAAGGGGTCAGCAGGACTAGGATCCCCCTGTCCTGCCCCCGAGCTCACCAAGGTCCCATTGTCTTCAAAGAACAACATTCAGTCCTTCATTTTGTAAAGGCACAAACCTTTAACAAGGGTTTTCTGGGTGCCAGGTGGTGGACTAAATTCTGGGGCCAAAGAAAATAAGAACAGTCCCTGATGTCAGGGTTCCATCAGTCTGCATTGGCTAAGAGAAGTGAGAACAGAGAGTAGGGAGAGACCAGCACCCCCCCCAGGGAACGGAGAGTGACCAGTCCCCGGAACAGAGAGGCAGAGGAAGAGAGCTCCTTCAGAATAGAGCTGGGCTTTCCAAGGGCGAGCCCTGTCTGACAAGAGGAGTCTGTGGTGCTTCCCCCCAGCTCAGGCTAAGTTCCAGGAGCCTGGGACACTGCTCTCACCCAAGGCCTCCATGGCAGAGCCCAGCTTCAGCCCATCTCATTGGTAGCCTCTCCCTGCATGCTCTAATTGGCCAATGTTTTCTCCGGCTCCGGTGGTAACTTAAAGGAGTCCCTGTGCAGTGCTTTATCTCTTTATCATCTCCATTAGTATGGCACTAGATACACAGGTAGGGAGGGACTACAGATGCTGTTCCCACAAGGACACAACTGTGTACCAGGGGCCAGAAGGCAGAGAGGCTGCAAGTAGAGCAGGCTTGGGGAAGCAGAATGTAGCCAATCAGGCTGAACAGATAGCAGAGCCAGGAGAAAATAAAAAGCAGGAATCTAGGGATATGTGTGTGGGGTTAAAAAAAGGGAGATAAGAGCTGTGGGTGGGGTGGAGCCCAGTGGGCAATGACCAACGGACAAAGAGGTGAGTGAGCTACTCGCTGCCTAGTGCTGTCCCCTCACCCAGCGGCCACTCTCCAGCCTTCCTCTCTAGAGCAAAGGCTCACACCCTCAGAGCCACTACTGAGTCTTCGGGCCTTCCTGCTGGTGGTGAAGGAGTTAATCCTGCTGCCAGTAGTGGTGGCAGGAAGAGGAGCCAATGTTGGCTTACTCACACTCTCAGCGCTTTGATCCCTGCGTCCCAGGAAGAGCCTGTTGGGGCAGGCCAGGGAGTGGCTCCCTGCTCCCGCTCCCACTCCCTTGGGTGAGTTGTGGCTAGGGGGCCCCTCAGAACCCACTGCCCTGGGTTGGCAGTGGAGACCTTCTAGTGGAGCCCCATTTTGATCAGGAAAGTAACTTTTCTTTTCCCTCTCTCCCTCCCCTAGGAGCGGGGCTGGGCCCCCTACCTTCACCCAGGCTCAGCTCAGGCCCAGGGCTCACCAGGCTAACTGGAAATTCACAGGACTCCAGAATGGAATTGAAGAGACTGAGAGGTTACAGCCTCCATCCTCCCCACCACCACTTTCTCCCACGAAGTCTACCCCACCTAGGCCATCCCAGGCAGATGGAGGCTCTCCAATCGTCAGAGCCCTCCAAGCAGGGGTATAGGAGCAGTAGCAGGGGAAAAGGAGAGGAGAATCCAACAAGTCATCTCATAGTCTGGGGATTTTGCTGAAGGGGTATGGGAGACCATCCCAGTGGTCCCTGGATTGGGACTCCTGGGTCCTCCAGCCACCAGGACCTCGGGTTTCCTATGCCCCTGAACAAGACCCTGGATCCAGCCTAGCCTGGAAGAGTAGGAGGGGAGGACAAAGCCTTCCTTCTCTGTAGAGTTTCTTACTTCCCCACCCTTTGAAGGATTGGGGTAGGAACAGTGGAAAGTAATTACTGTGACATCCAAACACCCCAGTCCATTACAGCCCATAATTATAAAGTTGTAAAAGTGATCAAAGGGCCCAGAGTGTTGGCCAACAGGGGAAAACAAACAGGACTTTCAGACAGTGGATGCCTGCAGCCAGAATTCTAGGAATAAAAAGTAAGATTTGGGGACAGATGGCAGCCAATCTGGAGCTATCCATGCCTCCTGCCCACCTGCACTCAAGGAACAGGGAGGGAGGGAGAGAAAGAAGTACTCCAGGGACTGGAATCTCCAAGACTGGAAGGCAAAGAGAGGGTGGGCAGGCATTCAAGATGCGAAGACTGGGGTTTTAGAAAGATCCAGAGACCTCCTTTTTTGGGGGCTGTAAAGAATCAGCCAGCCCTCTAGGGGCAGCAAACAAATCTGTAGGCTGGCCTCTGGCAACATGAGGTATTACAGAGAGAGCAGGGAAAGTGAGCTAAAAATCCAGCCTCTGACTCTCTGGACTCACAAGTCAGCTGTTGCACTCTCCTGGTCCTTAATTTTTCCTCCCCAGGCTACAACGATAGTCTCTCTGTATTTCCTGCTCATTAAACATTTTTTTTTTTTAAACATTTACTTAGCACCTACTGTGCCCAGGGCACCAAGCCTGGGAAGTCCAGGCCCTCCAGAACAGCTCATAATCTATCATTATGCTGATAACAATATTCTAGGGTACAAATGAATGGCACAGACTAATAGTTTCCAAACCTTTTTTTTTTCCAGCTCAGAAAGCCTTTTACTCTACTCTACTCCTCGCCAGACACACTAAATCTGACACAAATCAGATAAAAGATAAAAGTGAGACAGCTCAGGTTGTAGTGGGGTTGGGGACAGGAAGGCTCCTTAGCCTCCCCCACCTCTGAGGCACCTCCATGAAGCCTAGGCTTAGAAGGGTGGAAAGCATTGGCAAAGACCCTAACTGCTGGGGGTGTGCCCGGAGGGAGGGATTTCTGCTCCTACTGGGCTAGCTGGGCTAAACCAGTCAGGAAAGATTCAGTAGAAGAGGTGATGTTCATTAGCGCTTGAAAGCAAGGGGAGAAGTGGTGTAGCTTTTATTGAGATCCACTCTGCTCAGATGGCCTGGGTTTGAATCCTGACTCCGCTACCAACTATTAGCTGTGAGACTCCAGGCAAGTCACTTAACTTCTTTGTGTCTCAGTTTTCGTTTTTGTAAACTGGGAGTAAATAATAGGACCTACTTCATAAGGTTGTTGTGAGGACTACATAAATTAATCCATTCAAAGTGCTTATAACATTGCTTGGCTTGCTGTCAGTAAGTTGTACACCTGTAAAAACATGTTTACAACAATGGCAGAAAAAAAAAAGAGAGCTGTTGAGGCTGCTTGTGTACAACTAAACACTTTGTGGGATTTGGTTGCTTGGTTTGGAGGTTAGGGTTATGGTTTCATGGGACATCCCAGTTAATTGGCCTAATAACATGTTTAGTACTTCTGTTCTACCTCCTAGTTTGCTGCACAGTGCTTGGGTCTTAAAAGCTTGCAAGTGGCCATCCAAGGCATAACAATTGGTCTCTATTCAGTTGGAACAACAGAGGAAGAAAGAGAGTCAGGAATAGGAGGTGGATATGGGATGTGTGGTTAATTGCCTTCATGAACAACTACCTCCTTTGCCGTGAGACCAGAAGAACTGGATGGTGCCTGGCTACCATTACTAAACATTTGATCAAAGATTCCATAGAAGAATCCTGATCCAAAGGGGGGAAATATAGAACAGAATTTCAAATTCTCATAGGCTCTAGACTGTCTGGAGCCATGGAGGCTTGATGAGCCCCCAAAACTATTGCCCTGAGATAATCTTTAAATCTTAAAACAAAAATATCCCCTGAAGTCTTCTTAAAACCAAACAGTAGTTTAGCTTTTTTAGTAAAGAATGTCTGCCTTAAGCAGACATTTTTAAGATCTATCTATATAGGATCAAATTGACAACAGCAACTCGAAAGATAGGAATCTTAGGGAGCAGTGAGTTTATGCTAATGGGGGAGCAACAACTCAGAGAAGGAGAGAATAGTTGCACAACTCAAAGGATGTAATCAGTGTCACCAAATTGTACATATAGAAATTGGTGTATGTTCTGCTGTGTATATTCTCAACAACAAAATAAACTTATTTAAAAAAAAAAAGTGCTTGGCACATAGTAAAAAAAAAAGTGTTCCTTAAATATTAGTTATTATATCAGCTGTTACTATGTGCCTTGCATACATGATTTCACTTACTCCTCACAACATCTCTACAAGGCAGTTGCTAGCCCTGTTTTTGGGTTGGGGAAACTGAGGCTCAGAGAGACTGAATAACTTGTCACATAGCTGATAAGTGGTAGAGGCAAGATTCCCACCCAAGACTTTGGCCTCTAGAGTGCCTGCTCTTAACTACCGGGTAGTGGTCTCCAGATAAGAGGCAGGCCTTGTACCCATCTGCTTGGTTCAGGAGACGGCTCCTTTCACCAGGCACAAGGTCACTGCACTAGTATAGGTATGAGGTGATAAGGGCCTGGCTTATCACAAGGATGGCTGTGGAGCTGCAAAGAAAGAAAAAGAAACCGATTTTGGTCACAAGACGGGGTGGTAAGAAGCCCTGGTGGTGCGGTAGTTAAGTGCTTGGCTGCTAACCAAAAGGTCAGTGGTTTGAAACTACCAGCGGTTCCACAGGAAAAAGATGCGGCAGTCTGCTTCTGTAGAGTTTTACAGTTTGGGAAACCCTATGGGGTCGCTATGAGTTGGAATCAAATCGACAGCAGTGGGTTTTTGGCTTAGATTGGGTGGTGGTGACAAGGATGGAGGAATCTGAAAGAATCATGGTGTAGGTTTCAGGGAAGATCAAGTGAGTTAACAAATGGGAAAAAAAAAAAAAAAACTTGTAGCACAGGAAGACAACGCCAATGATGATGACAACAGTGATAATTCCAACCATTTATTGAGAGATTGCTATGTGCTTGGCATAGGACTGAGACCTTTCATCTGTATTGTTTCATTAAATCCTCATAACTGTCTTAGGATGTAAGTCTCATTGTGATTCCCCTTTTACAGAAGAGGGAATGGAGGCTCAGAGAGGTTAGCTGAAATGGCCCTGGTCACACTGAGTGTCAGTGGAGGAGCCAGGCTTCAAACCCAGGGCTGTCTGGCTTGAGGGCCCCAGCTCTGTTAGTGCTGATGGCATTCAGACACTAATGGGAAAAGCCAGAACAGATCTGGTTGAAGGTCAGGGTTAGGTCAATGGTTTTCAAATTTTTCCCCACCAAAGACCCTCACCTTTTCCCTCCAACCTCTCATGGCCCCTATTCTACCAAATTGTATTTGTAACATACAATTCATTTTCTTAGGAAATAACTTGTTTTAGCACATCGAACTGACAGAATTCCCATCAAAAGCAGAGAAGATGGGTATTTTAGTCAGGCCTGTGGGACTTCTGAAATATTGGAAGTAGCTCACATTATTACCTGGTGAGACCTATGAGACCTCCTCTGGGCCAGGAGCTACTTGGTTAGGTCGAAAGATAGACCTGAGAGAAGCCTAGGGCCTGGCCATTTGGAAGCCACTGTGAGCGTGGGGGAGAACAATTCCCAGAACAATGGGGGAAGAAGCCAGGCAAGAAGGGAGGGGCCCAGGTACGAGTGCATGGGGAGGAAGCATGGGCATAGACAAGAACTTCTGAAGAATTTGATGGGGAAAGAAAAGAGGGCCACAGGGCAGTAGTCAGTGTACTTCTTCTAAACTTCTAATGGGCTGTTTTAGCCCAGGTGCTGTTAGGCCCTTCATATACATTATTTGATCCTCACAATAATCACTGGGGTAGGAAATAAAAGTCCCGTTTAATGATGATGGAAACAAAGGCTAAGTATCTCAAAGGGCACTGACCACACGTTTCTTGCTTCGCAGTGCTTGTGTACATATCTCATCTCTCCTACAGGAGTGTGGTCTCCTGAAGGGCGAGAAAAAAACCTATATGGTCACGTTCTTATAGTTCACCCAGTGTTCACATGTACGTGAAGTCATGCACTGCTGCAAAGGAATAGCAGAGCGTCCCTGAACCTTTCCCCCATCACACACACACCACAGACACACACACTACACTCATACCACACTCACATACACACACCACACACACACATACTACACTCATACCACTCACATACACACACACACACAGTCACACACACACTAGCAGGGCAGAGCAGGGACTGAGCACTCATTCACCCAATGAATAAATGAACAATGTGTCCCATATTTTGAAAAGCAAAGGGAAGGAAATCTCCAGAAGCAGGGAAGCTTCAGCCTAACAAAATCCTGCTGCTAGTAAGGACACTTGCAGCACCTCAGAGATGCCACACTTTCCAGCACCTCCATCCTGGTCCCCACTTCCCACCTCCCCTGAGGTCCCCTTCTGCATCAGCATGGCCAGGCTGGGAGAATATCTTCATCTACCTGTGGCCACCACATTCAGAATCTTGCCCACATCCCTGCTTGCCGTGGGATCAGGACCCTGAAAAAACTGAGTGGGAGGATAAGAGCCCATGCTGTTTCCTGGAGGCTCATTTGCCCATTTCCTCAGCCCCCAGGAGGATCAGAAAATCTCCAAGGGATCTGAACCTGAGTATAATAAGCAGGCACACAGGTTGGGAGTGTCACTCCCTTTTCACCACTCCTGGGTGCAGGGGCACTGTGACCCAATTCAAGGCCCACCACCCCTGCAGGGACTGGTGCCCTCATCAGCTGGCCTCCCCCTCTCCTCACCCTGTCCCAGAAGTACACCTCTCTGTGCCACATACAATCTGACGACACTGCAGCTTATATCACCAAAAGAACATTTTCACATACGTTAAGCTTTCCCAGCTAGAATGGGAGGCAACCTGCTAGAGAGTTTTAAAAGCCAGGTTTTAGAATTGGACAGGGCTGGGCTCAAATCTCAGCTCCACTAGCTGTGTCACCCTGGCAAGTTACTTAATCTTTCTGCTCCTCATTTGCCTCATATGTCACATGGCGAATAATAATGTCTAGCTTTCCTGGCTGTTGTGGAAAAATAAATGAGGTAATATAGTCTGTCACACATTCCACCTGGTAAGTGGTAAGCACACAGAAAACAGTAGCTATTATTATTGGTTAAAGCAAGATGCAAATGTTTACAGGGCCTGAGCAGTGATGTAAATGAGGCAAGTGGACCGGGTAGGGAGCATGGCAGATGATAGCATGTCTGTGTAAAGGTGGCAGCTGCCGTCCTGCTCCTGTCAATCACTGCCCTGCAGAAATGTGGAGCCAGCTCTACCACAGTCTCTGACTTTTCTTCCAGAGAAGCTGGAAATCTGGATTTTTATACGATATTTTCCAATTTTTTAAAGTGGCAATTAGCTTACATTTTGAATACCATTATAAGTAAAGTAAAGTCTAGATAAAAAGCAGCTCATGGGCCACCAGTTTGCAATCTCAGAGGAAGAGGGTGAACTTTTTAAGGGTAAGGGCAGTGGCTTCTGTTTCTGCTGTCCTTGTACACAGCTCAGTGAATATTTCTGAAAGACGGGAGACCCCACCAACTGACCTCCTTTTGCTCTGGTGCTAGGCAGGGAAAGGGGCTTAGGAACGCCTAATGAGGGGGATGCCCTGGATGAAATACATAAGGTTCTGCTGGTTGTACTCTTTTAAAGAACTATCTATATAACTATCTGTATAACTAACTACAAATCAAACTGACAACAGCAACTCGAAAGGTTAGATAGGAAGCTTAGAGGGCAGTGAGCTTATGTTAATGGTGGAGGAACAACTTGGAAAAGGAGGGTGAGAATGGTTGCACAACTTAAAGAATGTACTAACTGTCACAGAATTGTACATGTAGAAGTTATTGAATTGGTGTATGTCTTGGTCTATGTGTGTATATATACATATTTAAAGATCTGTTTAAATATCAAAAAAAAAAAAAAAGGATCTGCTGGTAGATCTTTGGTGGTGAAAGAACAGAGGCGTGAATTCCACCTTGCTCAGCCCAGGCATGGGACAGGAAAACTGGAGTGAGTCAGACCTGTCACTCACAGGGGACAAGGTGGTAAAGAGCACAGGTGCCTTTCACAGCCAGAGCTAGGGAAAGTTCAGAGCATGTGCAGAAGGGGTCAAGGGGGAATCTACCTTGCTAGCCAGTGACAGGCAGGGGCGGGGGGCCCGTCGGGGACTTTCCAGCTTGACAATGCTGATGAACCCGGGCTCCAAATTGTCATCATCACTGGCGTTGCACAGGTACAGGGGGTGGGACTGCAGAGAGACAAAAAGAGAACTTGGGTTAGGGAGGCTCAGGGAGCAAAAGGAGGGAGCTGAGTGCCAAGCACTTCCATGCTATGCTGGGCAGGTGCCAGGCAGGCTCCTGGGTGCCATGAAAGAATATGCCTAATCAGTGCATTGCCTCAAAGTAAGCTAGTCACCATTCCCTGTCCTTTCAGTGGTTCTGGCACCAAGAATACAGGGAGGTAGCGGCCTAAATGAAGAGCCTGCTGCAAAGCAGCTCCAGCAACCCTCAAGCCCTGGTTTTCCAAACTGGCCAATGCAGAGGGCTCCTCTCCAGGCTTCAGCATCTCTCACCTCCTGAGCCTTCTACCTGCTCCCAAAACCTCTGGCTAAGAGAATAGCCATGTATTCCTGTATCAGTGCCTTCAGAATCTTATCCTTCCTCTCCTTGCTTCTGGGGGGATGCTGGTGCCTCTTGCCTCCTTGGGATGCCCCCAGCTGGCATCTGCCTACAGATTCCTATCTCCTATGTAGCTTAAGCCTTCTCACTCAGTGTTGCCTTGGCCCTCTCAATACCCCCCTGTGCTTCTGCCCTCTGCCCATGCTGGGATTAAGCAGGGTGGTGACAGAGGAAAGAGGTTATTCTGGGATGAGATGTGGCTAAGACTGAAGCCTTGAGCCAAGTGATTCCTAGGAGCTCACCCTGTCCGTAGGAAGGACGCAGTGGGGACACAGCCAGTTCAGCTCATCTTCTCTGGCCTAGCAGAGATCTGAGGGTATGGCAGGTTCAGGCCAATACGCTATGCCTCTATGCCCATCTGGTGCTGAGCAATGGGTAAAGTGGAAGTGGACCCAACAAGAGCTAACACGACCCATGGGTCCCCTTCCGCTATCACCAAAGAGATGGAGCAGCCCTGCTATACACTCTCTTCTCATTAAAGACGATTCTAATACTCATTTGAATTTTCCCCGAATAAAATGTCCGAGTGCTGTGAGAACAAAGTATGATTTACTTTGATAATTCTATGGGCCAGGGACCCCAATGTATCCTGGCAAGAAAGGGGACTTCCTACTAGACAGTTGCCCATGCTTCCCTCTCCACTGCTGCTGAAGTCTCAGGGACCTATACAAAGAACCATGAGAGAAACGAGAGAGAACCTTGAACTTATGAAGATGGTTATGAGAATGATAAAGGCAATGATGAATTTAAAAGCACAACCATTTTTTTCTTTAAATTTTATTTTGTTGTTGTTGAGAATATACACAGCAAAACATATACCAATTCAACAGTTTCTACATGTACCATTTAGTGACATTGATTATATTCTTCGAGTTGTGCAACCATTCTCACCCTCCTTTTTTGAGTTGTTTCTCCCTCATTAACATAAACTCACTGCCCCCTAAGGTTCCCATTCAATCTTCTGAGTTGCTGTTGTCAATTTGATCCTATATAGATAGTTCTTAAAAGAACATAATGCTCAAGGCAGATGTTTTTTACCACTTAAGCTAAACTATTGTTTGGTTTTAAGATTTCAGGGGGATATTTTTGGTTTAAGATTCAAAGATTATCCCATGGCAATAGTTTGGGGGTTCATCCAGCCTCCGTGGCTCCAGAAAGTCTAGAGCCCATGAGAATTTGAAATTCTATTCTGCATTTCCCCCTTTTGATCATGATTCTTCTATGGAATCTTTGATCAAAATGCTTAGTAATGGTAGCCCGGCACCATCCAGCTCTTCTGGTCTCATGGCTAGGAGGTGGTTGTTCATGGAGGCAAAATCCTCCTCCTTTATTCCTGACTCTCTTTCTTCCTCTGTTGTTCCAACTGAATAGAGACCAATTGTTGTGCCTTGGATGGCCACTTGCAAGCTTTTAAGACTCCAGGCACTATGCAGCAAATTAAGAGGTAGAACAGAAGCACTAAACACGTTATTAGGCCAGTTAACTGTGATGTCCCATGAAACTATGACCCTAAACCTCCAAATCAAGGAATCAAATTCCATGAGGTATTTGGTTGTACATAGCAGCGCCAGTAGCTTTTTTTTGGTCATTGTAAACATATCTACATCACATAACTTACACCAATTCAACTTTTTATAAGTGTACAATTTATAGGCAGCAATGACAATAATTGGCTGAAAATTACAACCACTTTTTGAAGGCACTTTCAGGCTGTTTCACTGTAGCACTGCAGTTCCTTGAACATAGTAGGTTCTCAATAAATATGCACTACCTTGCTTTGAATTATATCCTTATGAATAAAAATCTTTGGTCAGGGGATATTGAAATGGAAGGGAGTTCCATTCTTGCTCCCAGAATACAAGGACCACAAGTTAGGTGGTGACTGAAATTTAGCGTATACCCCTTGCCCCCAAGAAAGGCTGGTGTGCAAGGTTGCAGGCTTGTCTCCCTTAGTGGAGCTGTGGCCCCTGTCTCAACAAGCCCCATTTGTCTGCCAATCTTTTAATCCATCTAACCATGCATCCTTTCATTTATTCATTCTCCCACCAATGAAGGCCCACTTGGTGCCAGACATTGTACAATGCACTGAGAAGTCAAGGATGGATACGACAGGCTCCCTTCCTTAAAGGAGAAACACATTGTACTGTGATGTTGTGATGCAGGTTTGTTCAAAGGTCTATGGGAGGGCATGAGAAGGGGTGATTAACATTCCTAGCTGGGAGGGCAGAGAAGTTTTCATATGAGGTGACTTTAGAACTTCTTTGGAAGCCTAATAGGTATGTGTTCACCCAGTGGACCAAAAAAGTGTGAAAGGGCTTTCCTGGCAGAGGAAGCAAGCTGTGCCAAGGTGTAGAGGCACGGGGCTGGGAGGAACTACAGGCAGTTTGGTCTAGTGTGAAAGAGAAGGAAGGGGATGAAGTTGGCAAGGCCTGCAGGAGTCAGGCCATGTAGGAGGAATGACAGATTTGCATTTCAGAAGGACCCCTCTGGGACTACAGAGGACACTCTGGTGAGGGGTCAAAAGTCAGCTGCACCAACAGAACAAAAGATGTGAGACCTTCCTTCAAGGACAAATTGCAGCCCTGAAGTCCACTGCTTCGCTTGTTCCCTATGCTGTACCCTGGGGTCCAGCTTTCTCATAATGACTCCAAGACACCTCTCATTGCCCAGAAGGTCAATTGGGGGAGGGGGAAAGTCACTTTGGAGAGAGGAGTAGCTTTTAGAGAAGGATTCCCACCCAGGCCTTAGTGCCCAGACCTTAGCAGGTGGAACAAACGTCAATAGATAGTTGTGCTATATTCTAGGATGCCTCAGATGCGGTAGAGGGAAAAAAATCGGTGACAAAGTCACCAGACTTCCCCTGGTCCTGAACTAAGTACTATGGAAGGGAGAAGGGGAAGAAACTAACCATTAGTAAATGCATGCCAGGCACCGTGCTAGGGGCTTTCATCTTATTTCTCTACTAGGTAGGTGTTATCATCCCCATTTAAAGAAGAAAGCTTGAGACTTAAGAATTCAAGGTTACATAAGGTTAGAACCCAGCTCTGTCTGACTCCATCCCCTTAAGAGTCATGTAACTCCAAATGAACAGAGTTAACTCTCCATTGTCCATCGTAATGATGATGATGATGGTGATAAAAGTAAACACCATGGCCCAGTGATAGTTCTAAACACTTTTGTGTATTAACTCTTTTCACCTTTACAACAACCCTAGAGGTAGAAATGATTTCCCCCATTTGAAAGATGAGAAAACTGAGGCACTAAGAGGCTAAGTAGAATGCCCAAGATTACATACTAGTAAGTGGCAAAGATCAGCAGAAATGTAAAGAAGTAGTCCCCCGTTGCTATTGAGTCAATTTCAACTCATAGCAACCCTATAGGACAGAGTAGAACTGCCCCACAGAGTTCCAAGGAGCAGTCGGTGGATTCAAACTGTTGACCTTTTGGTTAGCAGCCGAGCTCTTAACCACTGCCCCACTAGGGCTCCATAAAGAAGTAGTAGGATAAGATTTTTTAAAAAGCACACAACTTCCACTTGGCTTTGAGAACATGAAACCTTCCCTCAACCTGTGCTCAGAAAAATTTACTTTCCTAATCATACGTTTCTGAAGCATCAGGGCTGAAACATGAGTCCCTGAATTGGTGGTGACCTTGACGAATCTGTGCTAGGCCCTCTTTTCTTTTCATTCTATATGTTCTTCCTGGGTAACCTCAGCCAAAGTTTCCATGTAGATGCTGTTGATTATACATATGCAGCTTAGTCCTCTTGTAAACTCCGGATCCGTATGTCCAACAGGCTCCTGAATGTTTCTACTTAAAGAACTGTAAACGAGACACTTCAAATTCAGCATGTCCAAAATTGAACTAATCATTTTATCCCCCACAAAAGGTCATTCAAACCAAGACTCTGTTCATTACTTATCAAGGCAGTGCTCATCTTCTAACAGTGTTAGTCTTCTTTGGGGTGTACCACAGAGGCTGTCTTTGCCCCCTCATACAGGGAATTTTCAGCTGGAAAGGAGCTCCTTGAGAAGAAAACAGACCCAAGTGTATCTGCTTCCCTTGGGCCACAAGGTCTCCTAACAACAAAGATGCAAACATGATTTCCACATTGGGGCACCTGTCTGCTCAGTGACACCAGGAGACAGCCAAGAGAAACCAAGCAGGAAGTCGAGCTGCGGAATGGCTGAAAGCCCAATACACCTGTGGCAGGAGGGCTCATATAACTTGGTGTTGTATCTTCCTAAAACACCAGGAGTTGGGAGGACCCTGTCCGGAAACTGCCATGAGAAACAAGAGGAGCTTGCTCTCAGGGTCCAGGGCATCCTGGCTCAGAACTCTGCTTTGCACACACACATTTCATACCCCTACGTAAAGATGTGGACTGTCGCTTGGTAGTGAGCATTGTATCTCATTTTCTTGAGTCTGTTCTTTATCTCTCTGTCCTTCCTTTAACTTGTTTTCTTGTTTTGTTTTTCTGCCTTCTCAAAACAGACGTAGGTTCAAATTATGACTCTATCACTTCTTACCTGGGTGACCTTGGGCAAGTTACTTAATTTTCTGAGCCTCGTACTTCTCATCTTCAGAATGCAGACAAAAAGTTCTTCTGATTATCATGAAGACTTGAGATAAAGGCTATGAGTACCTAGCACAAAGCCTGATATTCTTAGTAAGTGCTCATTAAATGGTACCTGTTTTTATGGTTGCATCTGTAGTAATAAAATCCTTTCTTATTCCTGGAAGGGGCAAAGCCCTTTCTGACTCCTTCCTCCCGTGATGATCATCAACAGTGGCTCTGAATGCCAGCATTCCACAAGGTGCAGTCTGGGACAGCTCATTACCCACGGTCACTTCCCTCCTGTGCTCAGTCCTCTAAACCCCACTGAACAAGCTCTTCCAGTTCTCAGCCCGCCTCCTTCCCATGAAGAAGGCCATGTGATCTCATTACCTCCTCACAAAGGGCATTCCAGGGCTCAACTGAGCCCCGAACTTAATGCTGGTCTTACTTTATCCACGACATCTCCTCCTCTTGGGGTGTGTGCTTTTGCAAGCAATTCTCCTGTTTCCCAGCTACCTCCTCCCCCACCTCTGCTGCAATAATCTCTTTAGTTCTCTGGCTCCACATGCAGACCTTCACCCAGGCCTTGGACAGGAAACTTTACTGCCTGCTACAATTTTGCCTTTGTAATCAGGAACATTGGCCGGGCATCAAAGGCACTCTTTTCCCCATTTCCTCTTTTCAGATTTTATAATCATCCTCTCCTGTGTAACCTCCATTACCTGAACTTAGAACTACCTGACTTTTATCTCAGGCAGCAGGACACACCAGCATCATAAAGCAAAGCTCCTGAGAGAAAAGATAGATTGGCCTGAAGTTGCTGGCTTCCTCCTTCCAGCACAAGAATAACCTTCACTGAGGCCCATTTGATCACCTTGCCTTTTATTTAAGGAAGTCTGTGCTCACATCTGGAACCCTGGCAGTGCAGTGGTTAAGAGCTCGGCTGCTAACCTAAAGGTCAGCAGTTTGAATCCACCAGGTGCTCCTTGGAAACCCTATGGGGCAGTTCTACTCTGTCCTACAGGGTTGCTATGAGTCGGAATCAACTTGACAGTAAGGAGTTTGATTTTTTTGTTTTATGCTCATTCTAATGGTGATTGTGTTTAGGCTGGTATTTAGAAACTTCTAGGCCTAATTCCCACCCTGACCATGACCTGTTGCTATCTCTTTGGGGCGTCTGAGTTTCCTAATGAAGTTAGGAGGCTGGGCAGCTGTCAAGAGGGTTTTTTTTCCTTAATTTGTTTTGTTTTTATTATTTTTACAAGGAAAATATATCACTGCTTAATTGTGTAATTTTTCAGGTACAAAGGAAAATAAAGTTGGTGGAGAGAGAGACATATAACCTGAGGCCAACTGACAGAATTGAACTTGCAGAGGACGACAGAGTTCTCCAGTGTTTCTTATTTGATCCAGAAAATCTTCCCAGGGAGATAGGGGTGCTGGTGAGCAAGAGAGCTGTCCAAAGAACTGAAATGATGTGCCAGAATCCAATTGAAAGCAGGGTGGCTAAGTCTGAGGAAAAGCTGAGCTAATCAAAAGTCCAGTTTGGGACTCTGCATATAGTAGGTCCTTAGTATTTGGTGAAAGGATGAATAAAACTCTATTTGAATCCAGTGGCCATAGAGTTTAAAAGATAAGAGATGTGAATTGCTAACAGCTGAACCTGGTTCGTACCTGTAAGGAATCTTCAAAACTTGCTTCTTACAGATAAGTGGGACTCAAGTTATAGACTGCTTATGGCTACACTAGTTAAGGGAGGTGGAGGCAAAAATCCAGGTCCCCTAAATTCAACCCCAGAACTCTACCCCACCATGCTGCTTCCAGGTAAACATGCTAGAGAAGCGATCTGTGTGGTATAACAAACATTAGCCAAGTGTTATAACACATGGGATTGTGGTAGAAGGCTTCAGGATCCCCATCTCTAGAATTTCCAAACTCGAATCATTCTTAACTAAAGACAGAAACAGACTTTCTCCCTCTAGGCACAAGCTCTTTCTGTCTACCAGCCTCAGCTTCCTTCTTCTCCCCTATGGCTTATCTCATCTCTTCTCTGAGCCACAACAAAGGCAGCCAGACCCAGAAGCTGCTCAGAGATTCTTTCCCAGTGAACAGTCCATGTTTCTTTAGGAAGAGAAAGGTGTGTCCTGAAATCAGAAGACACAGAATCTTAGACCCAAATAATGGCCATTCAGCCAGACTACCATTCCCTTACTCCCTCAGTTCACATTAAAGACTTCATTTTTCAATTTTAAAATTCACCTGTCTTCATCTCAGGCCATGTCCAAGCTCCATGATGTAACTGGGCATTTTTGCCCTAAAATGACCCCCGTGGTGGGGTTTTCCTGACCCCATACTCTGCCTGGCACCTTTGGTGGCTCACTAGGTCATAAGCAGGGCCATATGCAGGGAGAAGAAAGGGAGGAGAAAGACAAAGGAAGAGCTGTCTGAGTTGCTTTTGAAATAAGTTGTTATCAGAGAAGAAAGGTTATTTGGCAATAACTAGATAGGGAGCAGAAAATCTCAGCCACACAAGGGGTAGAGATTTTGTTCCATTATATTCCCACAGAGAAATAGGTTTTGTCCTGATTCAGCCCAGAACGAACTCTAATTACAGGCTCACTGGGAAGCTACTCATGAAGTTAGAAGCAAAGCAGAGGGAGCCCAACAAATATTTCAGTACATCAGGGCCCTTTGGAAGGAAGGCTATAAAATATGATACCAAGTTCTGAGACCCACAAAGGTTAAGACCTTAGAAGACACCCCAATCCTTTGGTTTGGACTCCTTTCTTCTTACCAGGTAAGGAACTTCGGCCTTGGCCATCCAAGAATCCTATGAAGAGGTCTTGAAAGTTCAGCTAAGTTCTGCCACTCAGTTAGTGAACACTGTTCCAGAGAGATCCTGACGCCTTCACTCATCTCCACCCTAGAGGACGTGCCCCTTCAGGCCCCTCATTTAGCTAGGTCGTGGTTAAGAGTTCAGTTGCTAATCAAAAGGTTGGCAGTTTGAATCCAACAGCAGCTCCTTGGAAACCCTGTGAGGCAGTTCTACTCTGTCCTATAAGGTTGCTATGAGTCAGAATGGGCTCAACAATGACAACAGGTCCTTTCTAGGAGTCCCTGGGTGGCGTAAAGGTTTGGTTTAGTTGGGGTTTGTTGCCCAAAGAGGCCCTCTGCAGGAAGGCTGAGGTCTTGGCATAGGTGGCAGAATTGCTAAGGGTAATACCTACTCCCCACATATCCAGGATACGGATCTGAGGAGGCTTTGGCCAAGGCCCATCTGAGGCCAGGCCTTAACTCTTACCACAGTGAAGTAGTTAACTGAACTTTCACACTTAACCTAATGTGCTATTTGCAAACAGCCTTGACCCAGTCTACTTTGTGATTTGGCTGTTCTTGGTCCAGTCAAACTCATGCCAGAGATGGTAGGAATTTAGAAACCTGCTGGAAGCCAGTGGTGTTTGTTTTTAAGTAATTATTTAGGTTAAGATTTTAATGCTTAAAAGACCAAAGACTAAAATTAGGTAGTCCTTGTGAAAAAAGATAAAAGAAATGAAACTTGAGGAAACCAGATTATTTATTTAAATATGCCAGAGGCCCATCCAGTCTACCAACAGAGCTAGTCAAGTATTGCTAAGTTTGAGAATTTCAATGCATGCATGTAGGATGCCTTAGTTAAACTGGTTATGTCACATGTACTCCATGTCTTTCAGGCCTAGTCTCCTGCTCAGAGACTGTAGGGATTTAAAGTTGCCCTGCAAACTCTGCTCCATACTGCTGTCTTCCAGGACTGGCTGGCCCTGATGCTTATAAGTCCTTTAAGGGCAGATATTGTATCCAAATAGGCCAGCTTAACTAAGTCTTCTATGCTTAAGTTTTAATTGTCACACTGTGAGTAGACATTGGGTGAAGCTATGGGGTTTGCTTTGTTGATCCCAGTCCTGAGCTCCTGGGCAATAGCATACAATATTACATTTGCATTGAGAAGTGGAGAAAATATGGAAGATGTGCCTGTGCTTCAATAAAGAAACAATAGAGGAGACATATGGGTAGTTGCACTTAGAAATTACAACAGGAGGGTAAGGACAAAATTATTCAAGCCACCAGCCAACTCAGATGCCCAGAGTCTCTCCTCATAAGCCAATGTGGGGATGAGACCAGGCCAAGGAGGCTTCTGTTCTGAAGAGGCAGCAGCCAGGAGAGGCTTGTATTGGAGACAGCCCAAGTGCCTCGGCCTGACTGCTGACAGCACTTTGACCACAGCTCTGAACCCCTGTCCATGGGGTGGCCCTGGGGAAGAGGCCTGCTTTGGGGGGACTGTTTAATGATTCGCCAGCAAAGAACAAGGCAAATAGACTGCTGGCAGCTGCCTGGATGCAACAGGAGAGTAGATTTTTATTCCCACCCACGGTGTAGCCTTCCAGGCAGGGGATAAAAGAAAAAGTGGGAGATGGTGTTGTGAAAGGCTGGGAGGGATTGTCATTTTGGGCTCAGCATTTCACTGTGTCTGTATGGATGGTGCCTGGATATCTTGGCATTGGTGTCATTTGATATTTCCATCCTCTAAACATTTAGTAATTCCTAACAGCAGCATCTCTTGAGCTCCTAGAAACTAAAGACTAAAATATGTAAGTGGCTCCTTATGGTAGAATTTTAGTTACTAAAGAGAATGAAACAGAAAAACACTGTCCTTGCCCTTAAGAAGTCTTTTACAAAGACTAGACTTAGACTAGAAGGACCCTGGAGGTCATAATCCCCAGACCTTCTGTTAGCCCAAGACAAGAACCATTCCCAAAGCCAACTCTTCAGACAGGGATTGGACTGGACTATAAGATAGAAAATGATACTGGTGAGGAGTGAACTTCTTGGATCAAGTAGACACATGAGACTATGTGGGGAGCTCCTGTCTGAAGGGGAGATGAGAAGGCAGAGGGGGACAGAAGCTGGCTGAATGGACACGGAAATAAAGGGTGGAGAGAAGGAGCATGCTGTCTCATTAGGGGGAGAGCAACTAGGAGTATACAGCAAGGTGTATATATATTTTTTGTATGAGAGGCTAACTTGATTTGTAAACTTTCACTTAAAGCACAATAAAAAAAATTTTTTTTAAAGTATTTTACAGAAAATATGAGATGGGAAAGTAGTTTCTTTCTCAAATTCCCTTTTTTCCCCTCCCTCTTCCCATGTACCTTTTCCTTTCTTCTTGGCTCTACAGAGAACAAAAGTGGTATCTCTCCTACCCCTGTCAGACAGAGACTGCAAGATCTTCAGTCCTATAGCTCTGTACCTCTTCTTGCCCTCTACCCCCAGCCCAGCCCAAACTGGGGCCTTCTCTAATCCTCTGACTAGTCCTCAATCCCCAAGAATTCAGTACTTTCCTCCATATATTCCCCTAAACCCATCTAGTCAGAATTCTTAAATGACACTACCTCTTTTTCTGGTTGTATCTGTTAATGTTCCACCAGGACCCACCCTCTTACCCACTTCCTCCAGCAGAATGCCTGCTTCTTAGTAGATGTTCAATAAAATATCAGTTCTTTCCTCCTTCCTACAAAGTAGTTCCTGAGCCCTTGAAGTCAGGGACTAGGTCTTATTCATCACACAGCATAATGCCAAGCCTACAGTAGAAGTTAAGAAAAAAATGCATGTTGAATCCTCTGTTTTAATAAACAGATGAGATAAAATAAATTTGGTGGTTGCCTTGTCATTTGATCAGGATATGTATTTTTTCAGATTCCTGATTTCTCTTCAGAGATCTTCTGTATACAGTCATGCATCGTGTAATGTCCACGATATGTTCTGTGAAACAGGACTTTGTGTGATTTGGACGTTGTTCGAACATGCCTAAATCACGAGCAACAGCATTCACTGATTTTCCACCTTCGTGTTAATAACCTTTTGTTTCACTTCCAGATCAATACTTCTCCTTTGCCTCTTGCTGCTGTTATCACTAGCACTGGTTTTGCTGCATTTGGGAGTCATGATGCATTCCATGGTAATATTTTCAAAAGAAAATTAAACAGACAGAGAACGCTACAACACTCAAGAGATGTGTGATACACAAGATTGGATGCCAGTGCCTATGAGTCGAAACATACACTGCTAAATGGTAAACTTTTTAAGTAGGGAAAGTTCACACTAAAATAATGGTAAAAAGTACAGTATAGCACATACATAAGCCAGTAACACAGGCGTTATGACTATCAAGACATATGTATTATAGGTTATATATGTACTGTACCATTATATGCCTGGCAGTGCAATCGCTTTGTATCCAAGGGACATGAGATACATGTGTTGCACATGGGAAGCTGTTGTGTTCCCTACGTCTGGTTATGTTGGCTACATCTCATTCTCCAATCTGTATTTCCAAACTCTATTATAACCTCATGGCACCACAGACATATATGTAGTTGGACATTGCCTGAAGGACATTATGCAGTGTGTGACTGTACTCTCCGTAAGCTTAAGTTTTAAAGTCAGCTCTACAGTATTTTGACTTCTTAGCAAGGAAAAGCTCTCTTCCTTCCTTGTTACTGTCATGCCTAAATCTCTTTGTATAACCCTGATCAAAATTCACTTCTTTCAGGAAAAACTTCCTGTTTAATAACCCCTCCAGTTACTCTTTTACCGTCTCCCCTCAGTATCAGTGTACTGAATCAAACATAATCCCTAATGGTGGAGGCAAAACCAAAAAAGGCAATGGTTCCTGCTCTCAGGAAATGAAAATTTGATGGTAGGTCTATAGCACATGCACACATATGCATACACATGCACACATATGAGCGTCTTAAGGATACCTGTCAAACAACGTACAAGAGAATGCAAATTCATAGAGTACAACATAAAAATAATCAGGAGGATGTGGAGAAGTAAATGGGGAGACTAACTTGCTCTTGCTGTATTGCTTTGCAAGTGTTCTCTTGTCATTTTGGGCCCCTTAGTCTATCTCCTGGATTTGATGGCAATCTCTCTCAGGGCAGGAGTCATTTGGAGTCTATTGTAATTTTTTTCTTTTTATCCTTGTCATACTGACTCAAAGAAATTCTTCTCCCCCATTGGCTTTAGGGTTGGCTGAGTGAATTTCATTTTCCACCAAGACTTTATGAAGACTTGGTCCAGTGAACTGCATGGAAAAGTTCTGGAAAAGCTCAGAATTGATTCACTCCAAAAAGTATTCCACATTTTTCTTAATAGGTATTTTTTTTTTTAGTAGAATGAGTGATGAATTACATTTCTTGTCCCTGTCCTTCACATCATGAAAAGATGAGGTATCTGTAGCCCAAGCTTTAAAGACTTCAGTCGAGGAGCTATGAGCCATTTGATACCATCACCCTTCCTTTGTTTCAGCTTCCCAGCAGCTTGATCAGCTTTCCAGTCTAGTCCCTGTCCCTGAGGATGTAGGCCACCTCACGCCAAAGAAGGTTGTATGTTCAAATATTCCAAACATCCCCTGACTTGCTCTCTGTGAACTATGAGGTCTTTGTTGCTTCCTAATTGCCCAAACCTCTTTATTTTTCTTGCTAAGCACAGGTGGTAAGAGATACAAGAAGATTATTAAAGTGCTGATAAATGGCAGAGGAATCTTCTCTATTATCAAGTTGGCTCTGCTGAATAGAAGTTCCTGTTTGCATTTGTCAGGAGATTCCGGGAGATGCCATCACCCGACTGAGTGGGTAAGGAAAGTACTTAGAGAGTTAGGGAAGGAAGCCAAATTCCTGGGTTGAGAGTTCACAGGGCAATGAGGATCAATAGCAGCACTTTTGATTTGTACACTGTTATCAAGGTACAAAGCAACACTACCCTTTGTCCTTTTTATTTTTACTCTTGCTAATGGAACCCTTCACCCTAAATTAAGACTATTATTCAGCTTTGATGTCGCATTCTATATTAACAAAGTGCTTTATAATCCCTCATTAGCTATTTTATTCTCCCTTAATTAGCACCACCCATTTTACAAATTAGGTAACTGAAGCTTGAAGAGACAATGCAATTCATATTGTGCTGGCGACCAGGAATCCTGAATTCTGGCCATGGATTTCATGTACTAAATCTAATGAAGGGAGACTTGAAGGACCACAGGAGGAAGCACAGAGGAAAGGGACAGAGGCGCTGAAATTACAAGAGCCTTCCTGGGAACTATACTTCCAGCGATTTAGGGCAAGACTTCAAAATTTTACTTTATTTTTCTAGCAGTAAAATTGAGAGCTCTCACTAGCTGAAACAAAAAATATGTCCACCAAACACATCTTTAACAGGCAAAACAGTTCTCTTGATTGCCTGATTTCCTCCATAACGGAGTTGAAAGCAGAGAGAAAAAGGATGTGTTTGAACTTAATGGCACCAGTTGTTTCCTAAGAAAAGGGATTGATGCTAAAGCAGACAAGTATCCCTAAATTACTTTTGACCTGTTGAATACCCATTCTTGACACTCTTCTCCTTTGTCCTTCATCACATAATGCTATTCCAGCTATTCTGCTTCTCTGACTATCCCTCTTTGTTTCCTTTTTCCCTTTCTTCTCTGCCTCCCCCTCTCATTTAAATATATGTGTTCCCTAAGGGTATATTCTCTGATCTCTTTCTGGGGTTATTACTTATTCCAATACCATCAGTGATGATTCCCAAATTTGTCTCTACAGTGAAACTTACCTCCACTTCAAAATGCCTGTTAGACATTATTCCTTTTTAGTCCTACTGGCACCCCAAACTCAAAAATACCAAACCTAAGTTATCATCTTCTCCCTGAACTCCACTCTAAACCAATAACCCCTCTTAACTTTTCCATTTCTGTTAATGGCACCACCATTTTCCTAGAGACCTAGGCTGAGCACCTCAGAGTCATTATGATTCCTCCTCCCTATATCCAATCACTTAAACCCATCTTCAGAAATCTATGTCTCTGGAATCTGAATCATTACAATAGACTTCTAACTAGTCTCCAGTCTCTCCTTATTCTAAAGCTCTCTATCACTGCAAATTAATCTTCCTAAATACAGCACTAATGACATCATTATCCTGTTCAAATACCATCAATGGCTCTCCACTACCTTCTGAATTAAATTCAAACTTCTTAGACTGTTGAATCAAGACCTCAGTGCTCTGCACTGACTTTGGAATCAGACAGCTTAGTTTCACAGTTCAACTCTGCCACTTACAAGCTGTGACTACGAGTGGGTAAGCTAATATCTCTGAGCTTTTGTTTTCTTATGGTAAAAAAAAATGCGGATACCACCACTCACCCAAGAAGAGACTAAATGAAATAACATAAAGTACCCAACCCAGTGCCGTCAAGTCGATTCCGACTCAGCGACCCTCTAGGACAGAGTAGAACTGCCCCACAGAGTTTCCAAGGAGCGCCTGGCACATTCGAACTGCCGACCCTTCGGTGGACAGCTGTAGCACCTAACCACTACACCACCAGGGTTTCCATGTACATAGTAGGCACTCAGTAAGTATTAGTTCCTTCCCCCTTCCCCTCAACCTTTTCAGCTTCTCTCCTCAGGCAATCACTTCTCTCCTAAATGCATTGCTTATCCAAACCAAATTGCATTACTTAGTATTCTCACATTCTTTTGGAATGCCTACTACTCCTATCTTGTGACTTACTAAAATCCTACCTATCCATCAAGGGCAGGTTTATATGCTACCTCTTTCATGAATAATCTCATCTTCATCTTAAATGCCTCAAACGTCTTTTATGTATCTATGGTATGGCACTTTTTACCTTCTGCCTTACATTTTTACCTACTGAATTGAGGGCAGAGATTTCTTCATATCCCACATAGCACAGTGTCCTAACATAACAGGCAATCAATAAATGTGCACTGAATTAATACTGAAAGCTTGAGCCTTTGGGCTCCCAAGCGTCTATTTATTTGTGATTCATACTTCACACTGAGCACTCTTTAGAAACAATTTCTGGAGGGATATCAGAATTTCAAATAAGTTTAACAGAGAAGCTGAGTCAGTCTAGGATTAAGTTCGGTCCTAGTTCAGCTAGCAGGAATTGTCTAGACTCTGTTCCTGCTTGAGATATCATAATTTAACAGCTTACATATGCCAAGGAAACTCATTTGAATATAGTTATATGCGAACATATTTGTTTTAGGAATGGGCAAGCAAAAATGCATGATATCTACAAAAATCAATCTCTATTAGGTTGACAATGACAATGGCTTCACTGACAGAGGAGATCCAAAAAGCCTCTTGGTTTCATAGGTTCTGAATGTGGCTCAGCTAAGAGGTAACTATACCTTACTCTGGCTTTCATCCAATACATTTCCTCTTGGCCCAGTTGGCAAATGGGTAATTATATGACATCAGCCACCATGGAGTGGCTGGAACATAACGTGGCTTCATAGCACCATATAATGTGGCACCAAGTTTCTGAATCACCAACCACCAGTGCATCGACTCTTCCCCCCACCACTCACCCCCCCCCATAAAAAACATTTTATCTGATATTGCTGTTGACACAGTGACTATGCTTAGGTCCTGGGCACTTTCCTTTTCTTCTTCTTAGTGTTTGTTCGGGTGGGTACCTCTGTGCAGATGCCTATAAATGAGTTCTTATGGGGCAGGAGTAATCACTCAGTCATCAGCCATGCTTTTGCCTTTAGGTAGGCTTACCTCAGAAAGTGGCAGCATATCTAATTGCTAAGCTAATACTGACCTGAAATGTTTCAGAGGCTAAACCCCCTTCGTAATGAAATATCTATAACTAGTGGAGTTGCTGTTTGTCAGTGAGTTGATTCTTAGCCTGGGCATTATCAGCCTGTTTCTGGAGCCATCTTACTCCCTGGAATAACAACTGCTGCAGTTACCCCTCTAAACCCTTTGTAACAGGGAAGATCATTTGTTCCTGAGTGTTCCTTGTCAAGACATAGGGAGTCACCTGATGTGACTAACATGCTGGATGGGGACACATGGAGACTTTCCCCATGGGTATATGAGAATGGGCCTGCCATATGCCCTTTTAATTAGAAAATACTTAATGATCACCTTCTTCCCAAAATTATGTTAGATCCTGCCCACGAGTTAGTCTTACTGAGGAGCTAACACATACACTTATACAATGGTACATTGTTAAGCACCACATTATGTGGGCTTTGTGGAGGCGATGTGTCTTAAGATAACCCTCAAAAAGGATAGGATTTGAATAGGAGAAAAATAACCACTAAGTAAACACTTTGCTGGTCCACTGGTATCTGTTAAATGGATTTCTGGAGCTGTCTAGTTATGGCCTTGAGAAAAAATGTGGGAAAGGTGAGAGTATAAGTAGGGTTGTTGATCAATTTCTCTCAAGTCTTCAAGGTATAGGGAGGAGAAATGGATCTTAAATAATCATGGAGTATTTGGACACATCATTAGGAAGGACCAATCGCTAGAAAAGGGCATCATCTTTGGTAAAGTAGAGGGTCAGCGAAAATGAGGGAAACCCTCAGTGAGATGGATTGACACAGTAGCCACAACAATGGACTCAAACACACCAATGATCATGAAGATGGAACGGGACTGAGCAATGTTTTGTTCTGTTATACATAAGGTCACTCTCAATGGCAACTAACAAGAACAAAATATGAAGAAACAATAAGACTTGTCTGACTGAAATATATGTTTGCACAGATAGTCTGGGCAGCTGAGGCAGGGTTAAATTATGAAGGCCACTGAATGCCAAGTAAGAGAGTTATCTATCATATGTAGAAAAAAGAAATCCTTCTAAGTTCTTGAACAAGGTAATCTCGTGATGAAAACAGCATTTTAAGCAGAACAATTTAGTAGCAGAGTAAAGGCTATAGGGGAATGAAGAGAAAGCTGGTGGTAGGAAAACCTGTTAGAGAGGTGTTCTAGTAATCTAGGACTGGCATGATGAGAGCTTGAACTCTGGTGATAACAGTTAAAAGTAGAAGGGATGAATCACAGAAATTACGAAGGAAGTGTTGAAAGTACTTGCTGACAGATTGGATAATAGGGATGAGGGAAAGGGAGGTGTTCTAAACCTGGAGAATTGGGGAAAAGATATTGCATTAACCAAAAGGGGAAAAGTGGAAAAAGAAGTCGGCCTTGATCAAGGAAAATTTAATTCAGTTTTAGGGGTGCTGAATTTGCAATGAACATTTAAATCCTACAGGCATTTGAGTGGCGTTTGAGTGTAAAGACAGGGCTGGAGGTATAAATTTGCCAAAAAAAAATTTGCCAAAGAGTGTATATTTCTTCAGAAATAGTGCTATTGATGTAGTATTTTAAACATTAATTTTAATACATGAAAACACTTAGAAAAAGTTTAAATGCCTGCATAAATGGAACATATTAAAAGTGTAGTTTGCGGTTCTTGGTTCACTTGGGATGGTCCTGCTAAAATAAATCCAGAAGGAATGACACTCTGTAGTCTGCCATACCGGAGTGAAACTCAAATCATTTTTCTAAAATTAACGTACAATCTACGAGGTTTTGTAGCTCAGGGACGTGGAAAGTAAAAAAAAAATGGGAATCTCTAAAGCAAGACAACCTTGAGCTCTTCTCTTTGTGGGTGACTTAGAAACTAATCAAGAGCATTGGTTTTATTCTTCCTATGTCATATTGTTAGTTCTGTAGCCCAGCTAATAGCTTTGCCAAAAGCATATTCCCACCTGACAATCTGCTGCTTGAAAATACCAAGAAGCCCTTGCCCTGTGCCTGTATGACAGATCTAGCTTCTAGGCCACCAGCTAGAGGGCCCTGACCAGTGAGTTGCACTTAATCTCTGCAAACAAGACAAAATCTCCTATAACCAACTGTTCACTTTCAGACACTAAAGTCACAATCACTTCAACTCTGGGTGGATGCTCTGGTCATGTAAAGGTAGGTGACACCTTTTAAAGTCATCATGGTTATAAAGTAGGTAGTAAACTCAAGAAAGTGTTTCTCAAAATGTGGTCCTTAGACCAGCAATATCAACACCACCTGGGAAGTTCTTAGAAATGAAAAAATTTCAGGCCTGAATCAGAACCTCTCAGGGTTGTTGGTGTTAGGTGCCATCAAGTCAGTTCCAACTCACAGCAACTCTACAGGACAGAGTAGAACTGTCCCATATGGTTTCCAAGGTGCGGCTGGTAGATTTGAACTGCTAACCCTTTGGTTAGCAACTGAGCTCTTAACCACTATGCCACCAGAGCTCCTCTCTGGGTGTAGGGCCCAGCAATCTGTGTTTTAATAAGACTTCTAGGACTGATTCTGACATACACTAAAATTTTTGAGCCACTGATCTAGAGGGACCAAAACAATTCTAGACAGTATCCTTACTTCACGTAGAAGGAAAGAAATCCATGGTAGGAAGTCAAAATCCAAGACTGATCATTTTCCAAAAGACAGAATATATCCAGGTAGAAGAGCAGTGGCTTTCTCCATTATATGTCCCTACCATATTAAACCTATATATGACCTCAAAATTAACCAGGGCATTGGATTGGGTAGATCAGAGAGCTTACCTCAAAGCTTCTTTGTACAAGTACCTTATCCTCTGTTTCTACAATTCTACTATATAAATATGATCTAACTCATGCTTTCAAATAACCACTCTCCTGTTTACTACGAACAAGTAACAATGCTGGGCAAATGGTAAAGAAGCTTGATTTTGTTTGCTTTACTGCCTGTGTTCTTCTAAAGAATCTTTTTTTTTTTTTTTTTAAGATTGAGCTGCTTTTTCCATGAAGTATGGGAGAGTATTCGTTGTCTAAGGTTAAAAAAAGGATATACTAAAGTGCTCTGCTCGCCCTCGGCAACTCAGAAAGCCAGAGCAGGGCACACGGTGGAATGCAATGTTGCACATCCTCAAGCTATGCCTCCTCTTTTATCTTATCCATGCTCCTCCAAAGCTACATTTAGAATCAGCAACGAAAGCCTGGATGGTGGGAAAGAGGCAAACTCCAAATCCAAAATGTGTACAGGGAATGAAAATGTTACCCCAAAAGCTGCGCAAAATGGAAAATGAGACAAAGCAAATATGAAGCATGACATCGGAGCTTTCTAACTAATAAGTTATGAGGACCCCAGTCAAGTTAATTATATAGGACAGTCCCATTTTTTTTTTTTTTTTCCTGGAAGAATGTCTCACGGCTCTATCATTTTCCTTCAGTTGAATAGAGCAGGAAAAATGGTTTGGTAAAGGAAAAGAGTCTAACTGCTTTACACGTGGGATTCTGGTATAAGGGGTAAAACCCGGGACTCTGATGCTCATCGTGAATATTGGTGAGTATAGGATTTCATTTCACTTGTTTATTTAAAACCAGTGGCCTAATCTAAATTCCTGGAAACCCTGGTGATGTAGTGGTTAAGTGCTACAGCTGCTAACCAAAGGGCTGGTAGTTCAAATCTGCCAGGTGCTCCTTGGAAACTCTATGGGGCAGTTCTACTCTGGCCTATAGGGTCGCTATGAGTCGGAATCGACTCAATGGCATCGGGTTTAATCTAAATTCTGCTCCTGTGCTATCTGGTACTAAATGAACCAACTGCTTCAGCAACAGTAGTCTTAAAATCAACCCGAGCATCTTTAAAAATATTCACCAGAAAAGGGTCTCCTGCAATTAAGATGCTTAGGATAAGTTGTGCTTGGTTCTCCTGCTCCATCTTTTAATACCAGAATGCTCAATGGGAAGGAGGGTCTCATAACTCCACCACTGCAAAGTTCTAACCCATCTAAAAAATTCTAAAAGAAGCCTAATGATTTCATTTACTAAGTGCCTGGAACACTCAATATGCGCCTAGCAAAATTAGCAATTTAATGAAAAGGCAAAAGAAAATGGATAACATGAGAGAAAAGAAGTTTTAAAAAAAAGGTACTGAAAACAAGTTTCATAGTACTGGAAAGGAGCTTCCCTGATCACCCCTGTCCACACTGCGGTTCTCTCTCCTTACTCTGAACTCCTGTAATAACTCATTGTATACCTTATTTGACACTTAATATAACCTCGTACAAATAATCTGAGAAGCTGGACTATATAAAGAAGAGCTGGGCATCAGGATTGGAGGGAGACTCATTAACGACCTGTGTTATGCAGCTGACACAACCCTGATTGCTGAAAGTGAAGAGGACTTGAAGCACTTATTGATGAAGATCAAAGACCACAGCCTTCAGTGTGGATTACACCTCAACATAATGAAAACAAAAATCTTCACAACTGGACCAACAAGCCATATCATGATAAATGGAGAAAAAATAGAAGTTGTCAAGGATTTCATTTTACTTGGATCCACAATCAACAGCCATGGAAGCAGCAGTCAAGAAATCAAATGACGCATTGCATTGGGTAAACCTGCTGCAAAGGACCTCTTTAAAGTGTTGTGAAAAGCAAAGATGTCACCTTGAAGACCAGGATGCACCTGACCCAAGCCATGGTATTTTCAATCACATCATATGCATGTGAAAGCTGGACAATGAATAAGGAAGACCAAAGAAGAACTGACGCCTTTGAATTGTGGTGTTGGCGAAGAATATTGAGTATACCATGGACCGCCAAAAGTACGAACAAATCTGTCTCAGAAGAAGTAGAGCCCGAATGCTCCTTAGAAGCACGGAAGGTGAGACTGCGTCTTACATACTTTGGACATGTTGTCAGGAGGGATCAGTCCCTGGAGACGGACATGATGCTTGGTAAAGTACAGGGTCAGCAGAAAAGAGGAAGACCCTCAACAAGATGGATTGACACAGTGGCTACAACAATGGGCTCAAGCGTTAACAATGATTCTAAGGATGGTGCAGGACCAGGCAGTGTTTCGGTCTGTGGAACATAGGGGCACTATGAGTCGAAACCGACTCCACAGCACTTAACAACCACAAAATAACCTCTTACAGTGGTACTTACCTTTAATATATATCCAGTATTATCTTAAGGTCTCACTGAGCATCCTGAGGGCAGGAATGCTTGTTATGTTGTGCTCCTTTGGGCTCTTTCCAGGACTCACCATTGTGCTTTGCACGTAGGGCCTGATAACACTGAGTAACTGTTAAGCTAACTGGGGACAGGGGATACACTGAGGACCAAGCTTAGAGAGAGAGAAGCAGTTTCAAGTAAAGGGGCAAAATGAAAGGATGAGTGGTGAGGTTGTAAAGCTCTCTGAACATGGGTATGAGTAGGAAAATTCAGCTGAAAAATGAAATTTCCAATTCCAGATGACAATTCCTTCTCCATCGCTTATTCCTGGTCAGGCCTCCTCCCACCCCCCATGTCCCCTTTTTTTCCTTTTCGGCATCAGCCAGCTGCAGAACAAAAGGAAACTAATGATTTGGTTATTGCTCCTGCACTTAAAGTTGGAAAGTCAGTCATTCAGGGCAGGTTTTGTTGTTGCGTCCCTGTTTGTGTCTTGGGGTTTGGTCTGCACACACATCACCATGGCTCCAATGACCAGCAGTGGGGGCCAATGCTGGACGCCTGG
The DNA here is from genome assembly GCF_024166365.1 of Elephas maximus indicus. Lineage (NCBI taxonomy): Eukaryota > Metazoa > Chordata > Mammalia > Proboscidea > Elephantidae > Elephas > Elephas maximus. The sequence goes on along the minus strand of NC_064837.1, from coordinate 35,630,104 downwards.
TTTCTGAGCAAGAGAGATGAAAGGCTTCTTCTAATGTAATAACTGACGGCCTCTCAGTGCTGTTTGAACTGTTTACAGACTGAGTTAACGATTACAGGCAATGTGTATTTTGGCCAGGTGCCCAAAATTCTTACCCACCCGTCAGATATTATCAAAGAGCCCTTCCATGCCTGGCTGGAGTCCTTCCAAAGCACCTCACAGAGATGCCGACACAAAAGGAGGAGTGTTCAGAATGTGCTCCCTCTCTCCTGAGCCCAGAGCAAGAAAGTCAGAATATCAGCCATGAATTAGGTGCTGAGGGGGCTGAGTTTCCAGGACTGGTGAAAGGGTCAAGGTCAGCACTGGGGCCAGGAGAACCAGATTCCTTTCTGAGCAGTTTAGGAGGTGTAGGTAAAGAGTCTTCACAGCTGCCAGCTAGAAGATAATGGGGTAGGGAAACAAGACTTCTGAGAAGAAGCAGAAATCTATACTACAACATGATACAGCAGCCCCTAGGACACCAGATCTGGGAGAATGGGCTCATTATCATGGGGCCACAGACAGAGGAGAGAGAAAAGTATATTGTTTTTGTCCAGGGCAAAGAACAAGTTGAAAAAGAAGATCAACTTAGGACAGGATAGAATGAGACTTCAAAAATGATAGTAAATAAAGTTAGGAGGAGCTAAGAAGACACCTCTTTCTTGGGGTGAGTCCGAACAGGCTGGATGTCATCTGTTTGAGCATTATCAAAATGTTTTTCACACAAATGCTTAAAAATTACTAAGCATTAATTATGATACATAATAGGAAACGGGCAAGTTAGTGACAGAAAAATAGAATTATCACCAGTAACGCTGGAAAAGCTTTCTGGAGACAGCAAATATTGAAGAGCACTCAAGTGAGGAAACACTGAGTCCAGTTATTATTTAATTATAGGTAAACTTACAGACTCCAAAGAAGACAGTAGAGTTTTTGCTATTTATTAAATACCTATTGACCTCTGCTACATTGGAAAGCGGAATAAATGACAGCCCCTACGACTAAGACCTATAAATCTAAAATAAACATAAAAATAAATATGTAAGATAGGTGCACACTCATGGCAAGACTATTATCATTACAATAACTTTCTCAAAGGTGAATACTTTTCTTCAAAATCAACCAAAAAAATAATTAACCCAATGCCATTGAGTCAATTCCAACTCATAGCGACCTTATAGGACAGAGTAGAACTGCCCCATACATAGGTTTCCAAGGCTGTAAATCTTTATGGAAGCAGACTGCCACATCTTTCTCCTCCAGAGCGGCTAATGGGTTCAAACCGCCAATCTCTGGATCAGCAGCCAAGCACTTAACCACTGTGTCACCAGGGCTCCTTCATAAAATCTAAGGATTTCCATACGTGGCCTGATACTGAGGGAAAAGAAATCATATAACCTATTGCAAAATGCTCTCACAAGAAAATATGGGGAGAGTGGATTACAACTCATGCTCTTTTATCCACGTATGAATATAATCATCATCATTACATTGTTTCCTTGAATTTCCTTTGCAGCTTCAATTGAATATGGTTGTTTTACTCTCCTGTCCTAACTTGCTGGGTAATGTTGCTATTATGGAGCAGCTGGTGGCCTAACCTGTGTAGTGGGGGATGGGCCCTCATATTAAAAGACTGTGCTTCAAGCTATCTACCTTGAGGAGATGAACTTAACATTGCTATTTTGATTACAGTGTAGGTCAGAAAACGGACTTACTTGATTTTTAGTTTTTTTGTAACACTTTATATTTTCTACAACAGACCATAACCCACATGCATTTATTTGCACAATGGGCTGAGCAGAAGCACAATTGGATATTGTTGGGTTGCTTCAGAAAAGCACTTCCGACATTCCCTAGACTTCTATCTACTGGGGATACTCTTCTCTCCTAGGGAAAGATGAGAATTCAGTTTGATTTTTAGACTATAAACAGAAATTTTGGTTGGGCTGGAATTGTAGAAAGAATAATGAAAGAGTCAATGCTCAGCTTGAGGGGTAAAATTACAAAAGGAAACCTTATATCAGTTGGTGGAGAATTTTAGGAAAAAATTTCAGCTAATCCCTTAGAATTCGGCCCTATATTCTTTCAGAAAATCGCCTCAAAAAAGGGAAGAGAATGTCTCTAGCCTCTCTGTATAGACGGCTATCAAATGACTTGATGCAGACAGAATGAATAAAAACAATGCCTTGAATATTGTACAAACACAGAGGAATAATTTAGAAAGTTATTAGGGAAATAGAAGAAATCAAGTGTGATATCACTGCAGTTCTGAAATATGCAGAAACAAAATAGTTTAACAATCTTCCTCCCATAGCGTGGGTAAGAGTTTACCTGGACTACTTACTATCCACTGCCTAGAGGCCTTACTTTGTAAATACACAAGAAATTCAAAGAAGGCCAACAAAAGGACAGAAGGATTCACAGGGAAGGGCAAGGGCCACCTAGATGAATACTTCAGAGGATAACAACAGGATGGGTATAGCGTAATAGTCACCTCTCCAGTGTCTGGGCTGTTGCAGATGCATTGGTTCCATTGAAACATCAGGTATGTCTTTGAACTTTAGGACTCTTGGGGGGTAAAAAAAAAAAAAAAAACAGCCCCCTTTCATACTCCCAACTCCTCTTATTTTCAGGGTTGTGAAAATCTATGAAGGCACAATGGTTCAGCTATTTTACAAATATTCCACCTTATCTGGAGAGCTAAAACTCTATCACAGGGTTCTCCAAAGTGGGGCATGGTGCTATGCAGGCAAGTATATCAAGAGGAAAGCAAAGTTTCTTATCAGTTTTTCATACAATAGGTTTGTTTGGACAGATTGACAATATATGGAAAATAGATAAGAAACACTAATTTTCTTCTACACGAGATTACTACTACAACCTCTTTCTGCCTTCAGTACCTAGCAATATTGTTGTTGTTAGGTGCCTCTGAGTCGATTCCAACTCATAGTGACACTAGGTATAACAGAATGAAACACTGCCTGGTCCCTCACCACCCTCACAATCATTGCTATGTTTCAACCCATCGTTGCAGACACTGTGTCAATCTATCTCACTGAGGGTCTTCCTCTTTTTCACTGACCCTCTACTTCACCAAGCATGATGTCCTTCTCCAGGGACTGGTCCCTCCTAATAACATGTCCAAAGTATGTGAGACAAGTCTCGCCATCCTTGCTTCTAAGGAGCATTCTGGCTGTACTTCTCCCAAGACAGATTTGTTCGTTCTTTCAGCAGTCTGTGGTATATTCAGTATTCTTCACCAACACCATAATTCAAAGGCATCAATTCTTCAGTCTTCCTTATTCATTGCCCAGCTTTTGCATGCCTATGAGACAATTGAAAACACCATGGGTTGGGTCAGGCACACCTTAGCCCTCAAAGTGACATCTTTGATTTTCAACACTTTAAAGAGGTCTTCCACAGCAGATTTGCCCAGTGCAATAACATCATTTGATTTATTGACTGCTGCTTCCATGGGTGTTGATTGTGGATCTAAGCAAAACGAAATCCTTTATAACTTCAATATTTTCTTCATCTATCGTGGTGTTGCTTATTGGTCCAGTTGTGAGGATTTTTGTTTTCTTTATGTTGAAGTGTAATCCATCGTGAAGGCTGTAGTCTTTGATCTTCATCAATAAGTGCTTCAAGTCCACTTCGCTTTCAGCAAACAAAGTTGTGTCATCTGCATATTGCAGGTTATTAATGAGTTTTCCTCTAATTCTGGTGCCATGTTCTTCTTCATATAGTCCAACTTCTAGGAATATTTGCTCAGCATACAAATTGAATGAGTATGGTGAAAGGATACAATCCTGATGCACAACTTTGTGATTTTAAACCACACAGTATCCCCTTGTTCTGCTTGAACGACTGCCTCTTGGTCTATGTACAGGTTCTGCAGGAGCACAATTAAGTGTTTTGGAATTTCCATTCTTCACAATATTATCCATAATTTGTTATGATCCATACACTGAATATCTTTGCATAGTCAACAAAACACAGGTAAACATCTTTGTGGTATTCTCTGCTTTCAGCCAAGATCCATCCTACATCAGCAATGATATCCCTTGTTCTACATCCTTTTCTGAATCCGGCTTGAATTTCTGGCAGCTCCTTGTCAAAGTACTGTTGCAACTGTTTTTGAATTATCTTTAGCATAAGTTTACTTGTGTGTGATATTAATGATATTGTTCGATAATTTCCACACTCCGTTGGATCACCTTTCTTTGAAATAGGCACATAATGTGGATGTCTATCAGTTGGTTGGCCAGACAGCTGTCTTCCAAATTTCTTGACATAGACGAGTGAGCACTTCCAGCATTGCATCCATTTAAAACATCTCAATTGGCATTCCATCAATTCCTGGAGCCCTGTTTTTTACCAATGCCTTCAGTGTAGCTTAGATCTCTTTCTTCAGCACCATTACTTCTTGATCATATGCTACTTCCTAAAATGGTTTAATGTCAACCAATTCTTTTTGGTACAGTGACTCTGTGTATTGCTTTCATCTTCTTTTGATGCTTCCCACATTGTTCAATTTTTTGCCCATAATATCCCTCAATATTGCAACTTGAGGCTTGGATTTTTTCTTCAGTTCTTTCAGCTTGAAAAATGCAGAGCGTGTTCTTCCCTTTTCGTTTCTAACATCAGGTCTTTACACATTTCATTGTAATACTTTATTTTGTCTTCTCGAATCACCTTTTGAAATCCGTTCAGCTCTTTTGCTTCATTATTTCTTCCATTTGCTCTAGATATTCTACATTCAAGAGCAAGTTTCAGAGTCTCTTCTGACATCCATTTTGGTCTTTTTTTTCCTATGCTTTTAATGACCTTTTGCTTTCTTCATGTATGATGCCCTCGATGTCATCCCACAACTTGTCTGGTCTTCAGTCATTAATGTTCAATGCGTCTGCAGTGCAGTGAATTACATAATATGGCCCTTCTAGCTATAGTTTTTGTGACTCTCACACAATGATTGGGTGGGAATATGCAAATAAAGTGTATAGAATCTGTGATGGCTAAGGTAATGTGTCAACTTGGCTGGGCCATGATTTTCAGTGATTTGAGAGTTAGTTATGTAATGATGTAATTGGCAGTTATGTAATGATGTAGTTATCCTCCATTTTGTGATCTAATTATCCTCCATTCTGTGATGTGTTGTAAATTCTAGCCTCTATGCCTGTGGTTATGGTACCACTTCAGAGTGAGTTGTCCATTATGCTAATGAGACAGGATTGGGGTAGGATGTATCTTGAGTCACTGCCTTACTAGAGGGTGTGACTCAAGTCACCACCCTTACCCCAGTCACCACCCTTACTACCCTTATTCAAGTCACACCCTTACATGAGTCACACCTTTTATCTTACAAGAGATAAAAGAAGGGAGAAGTGAGCCGGGAGGCAGGGACAGGGGGTCTACTACCACCAAGAAGAAGAGTTAGAAGTGGGGCACGTCCTTTAGACCCAAGATCCCTGTGCTGAGGACCTCTTAGACCCCGGAGAAAAAAAGCTGTAACACCGAAGATGGCATAAGATGTACAGAAGTGGCAGCAAGCATGGCAGAGAACTGGCAGCAGCAGAACCAGAAGTCCATCACGACACTGTATGGTGGGCTTCCTGGCCCACAGAGTGAGATGGCTACAGTGGTTGTGCCAAGCCATGGAGTGAGAGAGCTGAGCAACTTTGGGCAGGAGGCTTCCTGGCAGAGTGGGGTGCCTCTAGGCATTTGTTGGCAGACCTAGGTTTGCTGATCCACGGTGTGAGAGCTGAGTGCCTTTGGGTTGAGGCTTACTGGCAGAGTGGGGTGCCCCAAGGCATTTATTGGTGGAGCTAAAGAGATCCGTAACACTTGCTAGAGCAGGGCAGAGGCTAGGCTGAGGAGCCGAGATGTCGAGGGGCTGAGGCTGGAGAGAGAGGCCTATCTGCAGGCATGGCTGAGAAGAGACTATCCTAATCAAAGAACTGTATCCTGAGTTGTTTCTGATCCTCAGTTGTAATCTGCTACTTCCCTAATCAACTCCATAATCATGAGTATTGTCTGTGAGTTCTGTGTGGTCACTGCAATGAATTATGAAATCCAGCAGAGAAGCAGAGAGTGCTGTGGGAGGGACAGCTAGTGTCAGAACTGGAAAAAGGTTGGAAAGAGGAGGTATGTCTGACATCTGCCTCAAAGGAATCAGCCTTAGGCTGTTAAGACTGATAAGGATTCTTCTCTCTTCCCCTCCTGAAGTTAGGAGGTCTGATGATACCTCCACGCCATTTTTACATCATGAAATCTATTCCTGAGATGGTCTTTAAATTTAGGTGGGATATACTCAAGGTTGTACTTTGGCTCTCATGGACTTGTTTTAATTTTCTTCAGCTTCAACTTGAACTTGCATATGAACAATTGATGGTCTGTTCTGCAGTCGGCCCCCAGCCTTGTTCTGACCAATGATATTCAGCTTTTCCATTATCTCTTTCCACAAATGTAGTCTATTTGATTCGTGTATTCCAGGGGGCAAGGTCCATGTGTATAGTCACCATTTGTGTTATTGAAAAAGGTATTTCCAATGATTAAGTCATTGGTCTTGCAAAATTCTATCATACAATCTCCCGCCTTGTTTCTATCACCAAGGCCATATTTTCCAGCTCCTGATTCTTCTTTGTTTCCAACTTTTGCATTCCAATTACCAGTAATTATCAATGCATCTTGATTGCATGTTTGATCAATTTCAGACTGCAGAAGTTGGTAAAAATCTTCAGTTTTTCACCTCTGGCACTAATAGTTGATGCCTAAATTTGAATATTTATCATGTTAATGTGTACTGAATGTGACACTGTCTTCAATTTGTTGTGTCCGGCATAGCAGACCATATGATTACCTGATGAAAAACAGCCAATACCAGTCCATTTCAGCTCACCAATCAATGCCTAGAATATCCATCTTTATGCATGCCATTTCATTTTTGATGACTTCCAATCTTCCTAGACTCATGCTTCAGACATTCCACATTCCAGTTATTAATAGATGTTTCCAGCTGTTTCTTCCCAATTTGAGTCATGCCACATCAGCAAACGAAGGTCCTGCAAGCTTTACTCCATCCACATCATTAAGATCGCCTCTACTTTGAGGAGGCAGCTCTTCCTCAGTCATATTTTGAGGGCCTTCCAACCTAAGGGGCTCATCTTCCAGCACTATAACAATGTTCCACTGATATCCATAATGTTTTCACTGGCCCATTTTTTCAGAAGTAGATGGTCAGTTCCTTCTTCCCTGTCTGTCTTAGTCTGGAAGTTCAGCTGAAACTTAGACAATGTTCTGATGATATCCATAATGTTTTCACTGGCCCATATTTTCAGAAGTAGATGGTCAGTTCCTTCTTCCCTGTCTGTCTTAGTCTGGAAGCTCAGCTGAAACCTGTCCACCACGGGTGACCCTGCTGGTATTTGAAATACTGGTGGAGAGCTTCCAGCATTACACACAAGCCACCACAGCACAACAAACTGACAGATAAGTGGTGGCCTAGCAAAACTAGCAAATATTAAACAGGATCTAAAATTCCTCTGGGGAAAAAATATAAGGCAATGGCTTTGAGAGAGCCAAACTGTTTGTCATAGCATGCCCTAGTTATCCAAAGATTATGGAAGAACATTGTTCATATGAGGCAATATGATGTGATGTTTAAGTCCTCTACTTAACACATTTGTTTTTGCTCAGGAGTCTAGATCCATGCTAAGATGTATCCAAACCCACTACCATAGCAATAGCTGTGAAGTTAGTCCTTCTTTATGGGAGACAGTTTATTACTGTATATACTTGAACTGCTAGAGACAGTCACAGTCCCCTGACAAGTAAATCTACCATGGCAATGAAATCAGAAAGCTATGAAACACAAAAATCTGAAAAATATTCTTCTGGAAGAAAGATCATGTAACTTAGTCCCTCACCAGAAAGATAAGTGTTAGATGAACTGGAAAAAAAAAGAGAGAGATGATTGGGTCCACAGCTTGAGGGAAAGAAACATGGTTTTTCTACTAAAAGCTTTCCAACTGATGCAGGGACCGCTGCTTGGAAACTACTTTCTAAACTAACTGCAAAGGGATGGCTATAAACATTTCATCAACATATTATAATAAAATCCTCTAGGAAGCTGCCTTACCATTAAGGATAGAGAAAACCACAGATGCTGTGATTTCAGTTCTTCTCTTTCATTTTCTGTATTTTGTAATTTTCTCTAAAATCTAAGCTTTCATTTGATACCAAGAAGAAGGGATCTTTCTCTGATGGGAAGGTTATGCTGATGCTGTCAGCATGCAACCTGGCATGCTGTTGCCTGTTAATGCAGTCTGCAGAAAACTGTCTCCAGATGAACAATGGCTGCAACACACTGACTTATTCAACAAAATGATGGTTGCTTTATAACATTCATTGAATGTGGACAGTGAACCTGGTGCGGTGGAAGGGAACAGGCCTAGTCATCAAATTCCCACCTAAGTAAGACCAACAGAGAAAGGAGGAGCCAAAACAACAACACGTTTTCATAGTGAGGAGACATTTGATTTGACAGTGGGCACAGATTTTTAACTGATCCAAAAATTAAAGTGAGGGACAGAAAGACGATTACGTAGGTTAAAGTTCTTAAGGACAGAGGCAGCCAACACAACTGAGGAGAGATGAACAAGCAGAACTTAACAGGAGAGCGAACAAAATCAGATCTAACCTGATGAATTTCAGACAAGGCTGAAATAGAGGGAAAAAGTCACTTCGTGAAGAGGCAAGACTTGAGAGTTTTCTGCTAAGTGAAATTTAGCTAAAATTACAAACGGAAAGGGAGCTTGAAGAAAAATAAAGAGGGGAAACTGTACTAAGGCTATTCATTTTACATGTGACCATCTTAATAGGTCAAATTTCAAAGACCAGATGATTCATTTGGCTTCAGGATCTCCAAAAGCAGTTATCTTAGCGACTACATTTTTACAGCAAAAAACAAAATATGACTCTAACTAAACCAAAAGCAAAGAAGTTTCCTGAATAAATTGAACGCTTCAAAGGCCAGCGTAGCAGGGGTGAGGGTTTGGGGACCATGGTTTCAGGGGACATCTAAGTTAATTGGCATAATAAAATCTATTAACATTCTGCATCCCACTTTGGAGAGTGGCATCTGGGGTCTTAAACGCTAGCAAGTGGCCATCTAAGATGCATCAATTGATCTCAACCTACCTGGAGCAAAGGAGAACGAAGAACACCAAAGACACAAGGTAATTATGAGCCCAAGAGACAAAAAAGATCACATAAACCAGAGACTACATCAGCCTGAGACCAGAAGAACTAGATGGTGCCTGGCCACAACCTATGACTGCCCTGACAGGCAACACAACAGAGAATCCCTGAGGGAGCAGGAGAGCAGTGGGAGGCAGACTCCAAATTCTCGTAAAAAGACCAGACTTAATGGTCAGACTGGGACTAGAAGGACCCCCGAGATCATGGTCCCCAGACCTTCTGTTAGCCCAAGATAGGAGCCATTCCCGAAGCCAACTTTTCAGACAGGGATTGGACTAGAATATGGGATGGATAATGATACTGGTGAAGAATGAGCTTCTTGGATCAAGTAGACACATGAGACTATGTTGGCAATTCCTGTTTGGAGGGGAGATGAGAGGGCAGAGGGGGCCAGAAGCTGCCCAAATGGACAAGAGGAAAGAAAGTGGAGGGAAGGACTGTGCTAACTCATTAGCGGGAGAGCAATTAGGAGTGTATAGCAAGGTGTATGTAAATTTTCGTATGAGAGACTGACCTGATTTGTAAACTTTCACTTAAAGCATGATAAAAATTATTTAAAAAAAAAAGCAAAATAATTTGAAAAAAAAATTTACTCTAATTTAAAGTAATTGATAATGGTTGGCATGATCTATGCCACTCTCATCTTCAACTTCCTATTTCTTTTGGCTCTGATGGAAAGGTTAAAGTTTTGTTTTGTTTTCTAGTTTGCCTACATTTGGTGAAAGTTAAGCTTAGAAATAAAAAAAATATGTGGGTACTGGCAGGCAAAACTGGGGTGGAACTAAAAGAAATAAACTCGGTTGAAAAACTAAAAAAAAAATATGTGTGTGTGCATAAGCAAACTTTATTATAGGATAACCACTTAAAATCTACAACAAATTAACAATTTATCAACTAGGATTATCAATTATGTGCCCCCCCCCCACTTTTAAAACAAAACAATACATAAACCCCATAAACGCAAAAGGAAAAACCAGCAACATTTAAAAAAAAATTTGAGGGATAATTCTACCAGATTCTCAAATACAGCTGCCAATCAGGGAATAGAATATTCTAATTAGCACAGGCCCTTGAATGGAAAAGGCATATAATAAAAGTCTGTGTTTTATTTAGCCTTCTAAGAACCAACAAGTCTTTTTATATTCAACCTGTACTTTTAAAACTCTTTATAAAATGTATTAGTGTACTTTCCTGCCTAAATACATTACCCTGAACATAATTTAGCCTCTATTTGGTGTCTTATAACACTACAAGGATATAATTACAGTCATTTTCAGCATGAAATAGTTTACATACTTAAGTATAGGAGATTGGGCTGAACTTAAGAGTGTCCCTAATAAGCCCTTATTATCATTTTTTTTAGATTCTTTATATCTGCTTCTTTCTTTTAATTTATATCTAGTGCAGAAACATAGGGCAGAAAAAATTCTGCTTAAGGTCGTTTTTATTCTATTTGACAAATTTTTTCCGATAAAACTCTGGTTCTGGTTCAGTGGTAGAATTCTCGCCCTTCATGAAGGAGAACGAGGTTAGATCCCCAGCCAATGCATCTCACGCACAGTCAACACTGGTCTGTCAGTGGAATCTTGAGTATTGCTGTGATGCTGACGAAGTTTTAGCAGAGGGTCCAGACTAAAACAGACTAAGACGAAAGGCCTAGTGATCTACTTCTGAAAATCAGCCAATGAAAATCCTACAGTTCACAACGGTCCAATGGTTCACAACAGTCCAATGGTTCACAACAGTCCAATGGTTCACAACAGTCCAATGTGTATGGGGTTGCCATGAGTTGGGGGCCGACTTGACAGTGACTAACAACAATAAAAGTAAGGCATGGAATTGGAAATAAAAACTCAGATACTAATTAACATTCTTGCTACCGAGATTGCCAAACTAAAACAACAGGGTATCTAAAGGAAAAAACCTGAGCTGTTTAAGCACATTCTCAGAAACTCCATGCCATAGAAGTGAAGGCTAACATCATTCATTCTTAACAGTCTGTGTTTAGGATCTCAAGACTTTGTCCAATAGCCTCAATAAATGTATAAAGATATCAAGAGCTAAAGGTCAAAAAAAGAACCATGAACATCAGACAAGGCCGCTGGAAGTGACCCAAAACATCACATGCTGCGCTTTCCTTTTTAATGGTAATAACAGTGACACTGAGTTTTTATCCCTGCCTTTATTTCAAAGAGTTTCAAATGCTTTGCAGACATCTCTCACTAATCTTTATTAGGCCTTGGGAAGAAAACAGTTTTCCCCAAGAAGTACCTTTCCTTTTCAATAAAAAGAAAAATATTTTCCCCTCTCTACCATACCCATCCCCTCCTCCACACACATACTTCTCCTGATGCTCACTGTGCTGCACTTTTGACTGAAATGGGTTATAATACCACAGAAGTGTTGAAAAGATGAATACGGTAATTGAGTTTGCTTCTAAAAGAGTTATAAGCTGTGTGTGTTTAATCGTAACAGGCAATGGGTAAGTAGAAAAGATGAGGAAACCCATAATTATCTTTATCCCATTATTTACCCATTTTAGGGGGAGATTTCAAATTGGTTAAGTTACTGAACACTGAACACAGACTTCCATGCTGCAGAATATTAGTCTCTGAGATGGTCTTTATCTGAAAGGGACTTCAGGGCCATAAACAGTTGATAGGTGCTATGACTAAAACTCCTCTATTAGTGCTTGCTTCATTCTCATTTTGATCCAATACTCCTCAGACGGGAACTGGGAGTCTCAGGGACTTGTGGGATGATTTCCAAGTAGCTATAGAACCTTATCTGCTGCGCTTCAAAGAACTACATGCTGGGACCAGCACAGTACAGAGTAAAATGAACTGGGTAAATTAGTTCCCTTTACAATCCTGAACTCCTTCCCTCACAGCACTTAGAAACACAGTTGCAAATTGTTTAAGGGTAGCAGTACTTACATTCGCCAAAATTTCAAAAAGGGGTGGTATTTAAGAGTGAGATATGTGGTTCTAGGGTCCCTCAGACTTTGAGAAGTAAAAACTTAGAAAGCAGCTCTTTTATGTTCAGTGATCATCTCAATGATCACGGAAGGAAGCTAATGGATGGCCTTACCAATGGTAGAGCAGCCACGTGTACAAAAGTCCAGGGCGGCACAAGCAAGGCAGTAATAAGACTGAAGTTCCCACCCGAGAGCTTATACAATGTTAGTCATTCTCTAAGCCAAGGAGGCTACTTGTGCAACATTATGGCAACATTTAATCAGCCCTTTGGCTCTCAAAGTTTTTGAAGCTAAGCTTTGTGTCTTTAGCTACATAAAAAATACAAATAGCCTTGCTAAGTTGTTTTAGGCTAATCCACTCCACGGCACTGGGTAATGTCAAATTGAATTCAAATAGGTTAACTGAGCCTAAATCAATAACCCTCACACTTAATATTTCTTAAAGTAGGCGAATAAGGAGGAGTTCAAGTCTAATTACTATTGATACTAATAAAGACTTATATTTACAATTTTCAAAGATCATTCTCATATATTATCTCATTTCAGGTAGGCAGGCCATTTATTACAATTATCCCCATTTTACACGAGAGGACACAGGATCAAAGAGGCTAAGCAGTTTTCCTTTAAGTCATAAAGCTAAGAAGGATCAGAGCTGAAATTAAAATGCAAGTTTACTGACAGCTCTTTTCACTGTAGGATGTTTCCACTCATTTTACCCCAGTGCCGTCGAGTCGATTCCACTCATTTTAGAAGGTCTTTTATGCCTTATTTTCACATCATATCATTACATGTGAATACTGTGCAAAGAGCACCCTTTGGTGGGCATAACATATACAATTATTTGATTGGTGATAGAAATTATGTTCTTAGGCCAGCAAACCTCCAATTATACACACAGTCTGAAGATAATGAACTAATTCTGCCCCGAAGGAACCCAAGGAAAATTGGTCATTCAAAAAAAAAAAGAAGTCCTCTTCAAGGTAGTAAAATTGCCTCCATAACAACTGCCTAATCAGAGAACATTCATCCAGTGGCTGGAGTTAATAGTAGTTTCTCACCCCTGGAAACTTTGCATAGTGGTCTGACTCAGAGATGGGTTCCTGATCTCTTTTGGGCAGATCATACTCACCTTCGTGATCACTAGATGCATAATTGCACAAGGCAGCCATAAGAAATGTTTTTTAAATAATAAATTATCAAATGATTTGCTATCATCCATAGAACCTCACAACAGTCTTGAAAACCAAGTGAACCAGAGAGTAACATCTGCATTTGATAAGCAGTAAAATAATCATTGAATGCCATGCAGAAAGGTTAGCCTAGAAGTCAATGGGAGAACTAGTACTAGTCCTTCTGAAACTGGGACAGCCAAGTTTTAGGGCGTATGTACCCATTTTTTGGGTGCGAAGTGCTATGGCTTCTGGGTAGAGTTTGACTATGGGAGAACATCAAATCTTCTGGCAGAGCTTACAAAGCAGGTGCAGTCATAAAAGTTGACTTTTGATTCCATTGTCTCTGCTAGGACAGGTGGTTTCATAGATGTATGGAACCCTGCCAGACAGGCTCCAACTTAAACTTCCCTATAGAAAACAAAACAATAAAAAGAGAGACAAAACGCCAAATCCTGTTTCATACCCTGAAGACTGTTGTTGCTTGAAAAACAAGGGCATTTTATATAATAGTATTAATTTGGTTCAAACATATATCAACTCAGGAGATACAAGATTACAAATATTAAAGGTCAGTTGCAGGTTGGGCTCTTCTCCTACAGTTCAAGACCCTATTCCCCTATATAAGAACCCTGGTGGTGCAGTGGTTAAGTGCTCAGCTGCTAACCAAAAGGGCGGTGGTTCGAACCCACCCAGCTGCTCCATGGGAGAAAGATGGCAGTCTGCTTCCGTAAAGATTGCAGCTCTGGGAACCCTATGGGGCAATCTTACTCTGTCCTATAGGGTCACTATGAGTGGGAAGTGACTCAACAGGAATGGGTAGTCCCCTATATAAACTAAAGGAACACTCTAACATTTCAGCAACCTTTACTTGTATATTCCTAGTGTTAAACAAAAAAAAAAAAAACTGTGATTTAATATCTGCATGGGAGTAACATGGGTAAGTTAGCACTGCTGAGTGGAATAAAAATCTTTGGTAGATCTTGCCTACCTTGCAGATGCTGCCTTATCTTTATAATACAACCTGGCATGTTCAAAATTTTCCGAGAACGGTCATTTGGATACTATGAAAGGGACTGTCTTTCACTTGAAAACTATAGCATATTCAGAGTAAAGTAAAAATATAAAGGATTGTTTGTGGTGGCAAAGACAGACAAGTGAAATTTTTACCAGGTTTGTCTTCAGGACAAGCATTTGTGATTGATGATGGAGGCTCTTGACCACAAGGATACCACAAGAAGGCGATGAGGATGAGTGCTCAGAGAATCCTTGTGGGGGCACTGCAGCTGCCACTATTGGAAATTCTGAGCATTTTTGGTGTTCTTGGAATTCTATTTCCAACCACTACTTTGTGGTCACGATGAAGGGATAGGAAGAGATTGGAAGTCTTCTGGAGCAAATACTCTTTTCTGTTCATAACCACAGAGCCAAGATTAAAATAACAAGAATGTACTTTGCCCAGGGCATAATTCTGCCTGAATCTGTCCTATCCATTATGTCATATTTCTTGTTTTTGTTGTTGTTAATCTGTTCAAGGAAGGAAAGCTAGATAATCTATAAATGGGTTCCAGAAAGCTTGGAAAAATTCATGAATTCAGGGAGTATTTAAGAGAGAGTCAACCTCTGAGATCAATGCCCTATAAACATCCCAAAGTAAAAGAAACAGAAAATTAAATGAATCATTGTTCTAGAATGTAATCAATGCCCCTGAATTGTACACGTAGAAAGTATTGATGTATGCTGTGGTATGTAGGTATATTCTCAGCCAACAACAGCAACAACAAAATTTTATTAAACACAAAATAATGAATCATTGTTCTTACCTAGAAAATAATTTCTTATAGTTTCAATTCTTCTTAAATGATAAATGGTCTATTCAGGTCCCAGAGATTAGGCTGTGAAGCTACTACTTAATGTGGTTGTGCCTCTTTATGCTTGACTGAATCAAACAGTTTAAATCCAAAAGTAAGTAAGTCCTTCCTTCATTTACCTGCCAAGACCTAAATTCAGGCCCTCAGGGTGATGAGGTTTTCCTTTGTGGGAGAAAATGATATCATCAACACCTCAGAGACAGTAGGGAATGCAGGGAATGTGGCCCCTAACATTAGGTGATATCATCAATTGCCCTGGGAGAAGCCCCAAATTCCCAAGAGTTGAAGCACTGAAGGTTAAGTTTTGCTGTTGTTGTTTCAAGTTTATCAATAGTGTTTGATGTAGCTATCAAGTTTTAGGAGGGCTGGTGGGGTGGGGAAGCTCTTCATATAAGTCTGCCACTTAAGAACCAAGCATGAGTTAAGTCCAGATAGAGCTACTCAACTCATTTGTATCTTACTGGGGCACATCCAACCAAGGAAGAATAGGGACAGTTATATTAGGCTCTCTCCCAACTCTCAAATGAGTATATTCTTTGGGGGACTTGCTAATGTTGCAAGTTTGCATTCAAAATAAATGCTAAGCACTCACATAATCCCCCAGTCTCATCCAAACTTTCTTTGATGTCCAACAACTAAAGACAAGGATCTTTGATTATAAAACAATTTCTTTGGTTGGAAGAAAATTCTTTGCAGGGCGTGAACAGCAGGAGAAAGAAAAGGTTTTTCTGAAGTGCAAACTAGTTGGAAACCCCCTGGGGAAAGAATCTGATTCCCAGACTTTCAGAGGAGCGGGCCTGCCTGTACAAGCTGCCTCTGCTGAAGGCCTCTAAGAAGGAGCTTTTGTGTCTACTGTATGGCCCTCAGCAACAGCACGGCAGCCCTTCTCCCTTTTTTGTGCCAGCGGAAGTTTTCCAACTCTGAAAATACACAATGCAGAAAGTCACGGTTTAATAACAAGGCATAGTTACTAATCAGATGGCCCCATTTCCACTCTTCCCAGATGCCTCCAGATGCTTACATACCTCCAGACTAGTGCTGTATTCCCTTAGCACGTGAACACCTATCAGCAGCTCTGAAATCTTATTTCTAGTGTAATTATCTAGTTTATCTCAAATAATTCAACTTCACAAAGTATTTTAGGATTAGATGCATTAATTATTCATGGCTCTGCAGAGGTCTTGTCACTCTTCTTTCACTGCTATGACCCAGACTGGCTCTAGGTTATCTCTGGCTATTCCAGGCCTTTCCAAAGGTTCAGGTGCACTAAGGTGTAGGTTAGTGATTGAATTCAGTATAGTTTGGTCACTGGAATAGCCTTTGATAAAGGACTTAGAATCCACAATCTACTACAGATATTTTAAAATATGAATACGTATCCAAAGAAAGTTTTTTTGTGTGTTAGCTGGGAAGTCTGATGCTGAGTCTGACACTTAGTTCTGCTACCACTTTGTTACATAACTTTAAGTAACTTGGTCAGATTTTTTTGTACCACTTACCAGATAAATCTTATCTCAGGGAAAAGAAATAACAGGCAAGTCACCTGACTTTTTAGTATAGTAACAACTAACACTGCGTTATTCCTAGAATAGGCAAAGATTCTAAAAGTTTAGAACTGGAAAGGACCTAAAAGATTATTGAATCACCCCACCAACGCCACCCCAAAAGATGAAAGGTTAGGTGACTTGTTTAGTCACCTTTTAAATGATCATAAAGCAACTATGGACTTTTCATACACCCAAAGGGAGCAACTAAATAATATCTAACAATGACAAAAAATATATAATGCAACAGTTTACTAACTTTAGAGCTGGTAATAACCTAACGTTGTCACAGCAGACATGTACATTTTTCTTGAGTTAGTCTCAATGTCCCTGCATATTATACTAAACCAACACATTCCAGAGAACAGGAATAACATGTACTTTATTACTGACTAACGTCAATGATGAGAAAAACAACTTGGTATTAGAAATGAATCTTGCTAAATAGAGATAATATTCAAATCCTCTTCACCTTCTATATCAAGTATCTACACGGTTTGTGAGGAACTAAAATTGAGCTATCAAGTTTATCAATTCAAATGGAACTTCCAATATGTTGAATTCTTCTCTTAAAAACTAAAATTTCACTCTTCAGACATGGATTGGACTGGACAATGGGTTGGAGAGGGATGCTGGTGAGGAGTGAGCTTCTTGGATCAGGTGGATGCTTGAGACTATGTTGGCATCTCCTCCCTGAAGGGGAGATAAGAGGGTGGAGGGTGTTAGAAGCTGGCGAAATGGACACGAAAAGAGAGAGTAGAGGGACAGAGTGGGCTGTCTCATTAAAAAAAAAATAGTAATTGGGAGTGTGTAGCAAGGTGTATATGGGTTTTTGTGTGAGAGACTGACTTGATTTGTAAACTTTCACTTAAAACACAATAAAAATTATTTAAAAAACCTAAATTTTCTGTTTTAACTTTACAATTTAACAGGAACTTCTTGCACATTTTAGGAAGTCAGTGTACAATTTAAAAAGAAAGCCATGGTGTCTAGTCATTTGGACTTCTAAAGGAAATGCTACAGATGGGGATATTATAACCCGTGTTTAGATGATAACGGTGAAATTTAGAAGGTAGGACTGTTTTGGTTATAGCTGTCCTCTAGCTCTAAGCTACTTGAAGTTGTCTGGTACTTTAACAGTTTTTGTTTGTTTGTTTTTTCTTCAGCCAGAGGGGAGTTTGAAACAGAATTACCACAATCATTTGAATGACTCCTGAGAAAAGGAAAACTGGCTCTCTAATGCAGTTATGCCTGTGCCACTCATTTCGCATTCATCACATACTGCCTCTGTTTTATCTCCTCAGCAGAACTAGGCTAAGGTGTTGTTCTTTGTATCCTTCCAGTAACTTAAGCACAGTATTTGATACACCCGTAACTTGTGGCCAATGAGTCGATTCCGACTCATAGCAACCCTACAGGACAGAGGAGAGCTGCCCTGCAGGGTTTCTAAGGAGCAGCTGGTTGATTCTAACTACTGATCTTTTGGTTAGCAACTGTAGCACTTAACCACTACACAGTAGACACTTAGTAAACAGTTGCTGACTGAGTGATAGCTTCCATTTTCTCCTCTCCACTCTTTCAGTATCATGAGGTAGAGGTAGTGTAGCCACATTATAAGACACCCAGAGAATCCAGTGCAGCCTCTGCAACCGGAACAATTCTCGGCCTAGACGTCATAAAGAGCCTCTATTGCACTTGGTATACCGTGATTCTACGGCAAAATAAATGACATATGCACCACATAAAGTAATGCTAAGTTGCAGCAAGTTATTTTGTTGTTGTTGGTTTGTTTAGTTAAAAAAAAAAAAAATCCACTGCCATTGAGTCACTTCCAACTCATAGCAACCCCATAGGCTATACATTCTACAGAAGCAGACTGACACATCTTTCTCCAGCAGAGCCACTGGTGGTTTTGAACCACTGACCTTTTGGTTAGCAGGCGACTGATTTAACCACTGTGCCACCAGGGCTCCTTGGCTTCTAGTTAACTAGGGATCAAAGAGGAGAGAGACCCACCCTAAGGTAATACTATAATATCTTCCTAACGGAATGTTCAGAGGAAAATCTCTGCCAACATCTCAATCTCCCTGTGATGATGCCAGAAAGTTTAAAATAAAAAAAATAAATTTTACTAAAATGTTGGCCTGAGAGATGCAGCAACAGATTGGCAGCTCTTTGGTGAGCCACTATGCTCTCTGGGTCTATTTCTTCACCTGTAAAATGAAAAGATTGGATTGGTGCTTTTTCTAGCTTGAAATTTGATGATTATATTTCACAAATGGAACACTCTGCCCCCCTGCCAAAGCTGTATTTTACCCTAGGAATGGAAACCTGAGTAGGACTCAATTCCAGTATAGAGCCAAGAATAAACTTAACAAACTTGGCCACAAGAATTTTAAA
Organism: Elephas maximus indicus; assembly: GCF_024166365.1. Classification (NCBI taxonomy): domain Eukaryota; kingdom Metazoa; phylum Chordata; class Mammalia; order Proboscidea; family Elephantidae; genus Elephas; species Elephas maximus. The sequence goes on along the minus strand of NC_064837.1, from coordinate 35,610,867 downwards.
ATCAGATAAGGGTGGATAATTCACGAGGTTGTAGAAAATGGTTTAAAGAAAAAGAATGGGAACCTCTAATCATTTTTTTTGGAAACAGCAAGATTCGCAGGCATAAGACATAAGATCTTCAGTCTCATTCAAATTATTCTACAGAAATAACAATAGCAACAGTATTTCTCAGTGGTCATGTATTTATATATGTACAATAGTACTCTTTTACTAAATTAGAATGCATAAAACTGATAGGTACATGATTAGTGAATGTGCATTTAAAATTACAATTGTATTATAGTCAATTTCTGTCATAAGTATTCTAAATCTTTAAAAACACAAGTTATATTGCCATCTTAAACAACTAGCACTGCATTAGAAGCAGGGATCAGAATTTCTAAATAATCTAATTTTCTAACTCCAGGAAGAAAATGGGCCTTTGTATTCACAATTTTTTTAAAACCCTAACTTTTAAGTCATTGTGATTAGTGTTTCTAAATTTGCAATTTAAACAAATTCCAAAGTATTAAAAAGTATAGAAAAGAAAACCAAATTTTTCCATGAACTGTAATGTTTTTTAGAAACCAGATAAAAATAAAAAACCAGTTGTCATCAAGTAGATTCTGACTCATATTGACCCTAGTAGGAGTAAAAAAAAGTATGTAAAGTAATTTATATGTTATTTAAAAACCGACAAACGAACATGCAAAAACAAACCTTGGAATTAAAAAAAAAGATACAACGTTTTCCGTTATAGCAAATAGGAGCTTAGGAGCCTATGGAATCCCACTTTCGGGAAAGCATGGAGCTTCAAGGGTGGAAGCCAGAGAGATGCAAAGTAACCAAGGCTAAGGTTTGTTTTACAGCATCTGTTCTGTGAATTTAGTAACCAAACAGACACATAGAGCCACAATTGTTCTACTTAAATCAAAACCAATTCGTAAACTATCCTTTATTCTTATGGACCTTTCAGTGAAATCACCATACTGAAGGGTTGTAAGCATTTCTTGAATTGATGCAGTTTCACTTAGTATTTTCAGAGTGAAATTCCTTTACTATAAGCAGGTCTTTGTCAGATACCAATTTTCACTTCTAGAGTTCCTTCGTCTAAGGCTAACCTTCTTATGATAGCATCATAATATTGTCTGTTTAACTTCAAGTAATACATATATTTTAAAATTTACATGAACTGAGGATAAAATAGTTTTAAGAATGTTGTTTCATTTCTTGAAATAATTGGAGTGATGACAGAATAGCAGTTTTTTTTAACTTTGAATTACATGTTTCTTATTCAAAGATTTTAATGTATCTATATTATGATAAAAATTTTTTTTTTTTTTATCATAATATCGGAAACCCTGGTGGCGTAGTGGTTAAGTGCTACGACTGCTAATCAAAGGGTCAGCAGTTCGAATCTGCCAGGTGCTCTTTGGAAACTGTATGGGGCAGTCCTACTCTGTCCTGTAGGGTTGCTATGAGTCGGAATAGACTCGACGGCACTAGATTTGGTTTGGCTTTTTTTTTTTTTTTTTTAATCATAGTATCACTTATATCACACTTTACGATTTTTGAAAATCTTATTTTATACTTAGAACAACCCCGAGAGATAATAAAGGACACTTGGCATTTGTCCTCATTTTGATAGACGAGGAAACTAAGGCCGACTTTAGATATTCGACTCAACCAAGACTGTCTAACTTGTAATGATCAAACCATGTGTTTCTATGGCCTTTTGTTAGGATAGCAGTTCTCAATCGGGAGTCCTTAGCTCCCTAAATGGACCTCAGAGACTCTCTCAGCTCACTGAAATGTTATGCAGAATTGTGTATGTTAAGTATATACGTGTATTTTGTGAATGTGTTCAACAACTTTCATCACATTCTCAAATGGGTCTGTGACACACACACACACACAAAAGATTAAAAACCACTGCTTTAGGGTATTTCAAAACTAGAACTGTGAATCACAAGTTTAAGGACTAAGAAGGTGAAGTCCTTTGAACATATCCTAAAATCAAAGATTTAAAGTCAGTACCTCAATAAATCTTTTAGAACACTAGAATTTCCTAAAAAGCTAGGATTGAGTTGTTAAACTAAAAAAAATGCCGTGTAAAGGAGCACCTCCAACACATGGTTTCAGCCATGTTTACCATTTTCATAACAACAATCAAGGAGACACTGTGCTTTAAGTCAGAGGAGTAAAGGAATACAACATGCTATGTCAAACCCAAATATAACTAACTTCATAAAATACTTTAAAATGGGGTGAGATAAATAAATATTTCATCCTGGAGTTATCTCCCAGCTACCAGAGTTACTCCGCACCACCATGATGTTCTTTATATTCATTCAATAAATATCTTTTGAGTACCTACTATGGCTAAGGAGTCCCTTGGTGGCACAAACCGTTAAGCATTCGACAGCTAGCTGGTTTGAACCCACCCAGAGGTGCCCCAGAAGACAGGCCTGGTGATCAGCTTCCAAAAGGTCACACCCTTAAAAATGCTACCGAGCAGTTCTACTCTGCACACATGGGGTAGCCATGAGTTGGAACTGACTTGATGGCAACTACCAATACCAATTATGTCTAAGGCACAGTCTTAGCCCCAGGGATACGGTTTTGAACTAAAAAGAAGAAAATCCTTGCATTCACAGAGCACGTATTCCACTGAGGGTACAGAGACAACTACGAAAGTAAAACATGTTACATGACAATAAGTCTATGAAGAAAAATAAAGCAGGGAAGGGAAATATGAGTCATGGGAAGAACAGGAAGTGTCCTTTAGAAAAAGATGATCTAGAAATGCCTCATTGAGAAGGTATACTAGACACTTGGGGGTGATATTTGGGGGGATAAGAGAAGCAGATATCTGGGGTAGAAGTGTTTCAGGCTATGGGACTAGCAAGTGGAAAGGCCCTATGTCTGATCTGATTGAAGGACAGCAAAGAGGCCGGAATGGCTGGCGACAAGGAAAGGAGGTAAGCAGTAGAGGGGCCGGCCAGATCACGTGAAGACTTTGGCTTTTACTCTAGTAACAATTGTTGAAAGCACAATGAATGCAGGTCAGAGTATTAGCTCATAGGGTTTTCTGGCAAACTGCTTCACCAATCTTTTGACTTAATTGCCATATTGAATAACCAAGTCCAAATAGAGGATATCCCAGCTATTGACATTTTAGCTTTTTAGGATTTCTACTCCTTGGAATTGACCCCTGAGAAATCTACATCCTTGGGCACCTTAAAAATTGGATCATTCTTCTATCTCCTGCAAAGCAGATTGGGTCCACAGCTGCACACTTTGTTCTTACATAATTTACTTGCTTCTCTCCCCTAGTATATTTCCTTTTCTGTAAAATAGGAGTAAATATTGCTTGTTCTTACCTGGCTTGCAGGTATTTGTGAATCATTTTAAGCTTCTTGGTTAATGTGACATCATTATCACACTCTTCAGTAACAATATGCTGCTACTAATTCTGATTTCTGACAGGACATTTAAAATAGTACCTTGCTCATTTATAACTTTTTTTTTTTTTTTTTACTGCACTTAGCAATTTGAAGGGAATAAAAGAAAAGAAATTCCAATAAACTCTTTCCAGTGAACAAAACCATAAAGGCTTTTTTCTTAAAAACAAAACCACAAGTCCTAAGAATACCTTTAATACTGTATTAAAAAACTATTGTTAATTCTTAGATAAATTACTACTCACATACACACACACACACTTTACTACACAAACACACACACACGCACATGCACACAAACAAACAAACAAGGAAACACCAACCCCAGAATAAGCTAAATGAACACGAAAGAGCCTGACAGGAGCAATGGCCAGGGGCATAGCTCATTGCCTGCTAACCACAGAGATATACGAATTTGAACTTAGAAATTTTTTGCCAGATTTCAACACAAAATATGGAACTATTATATCTGTTTGATGGGTGCTTATATCTTCTTAACTTGAAAAATCATCATTAAAAATGTTCTGCATTTTCCTTCTCTCTTTTGGGGGCTAGGCTTCAACAATAAAGCCAAGTCAAGAAGGCTCTGAGCTGGGATCAAAGGAAGCAAGCGCCTGAAAATGTGCACACAGAGGAATTATGTCTGATGGTGTGCTTCTGAATATATTCTAAAGTCAATTATAAATTAATTGGATTTTCTGTACCTCCATTAACATAAACGAGAGTTGACTGTACCTTGAATATTTATTCTGCACTTCTCTTAAAGGTTGGCCTCAAAGCAAAATCACAAAATCTACTTTCAGATGTCTCCTTCCTAGGAACTCTAACTTCAACAGTCAGTGAAATGTACGTTGTTTCAAAGTTTATTTCAGGTCCTATATTACATAAGGAGGCTTGGTGGTGCAGTGGTTAAGTGCTCGCCTGCTAACTGGAAGGCTGGCAGTTTGAAGCACCAGCTGCTCCGTGGGAGAAAGATGTGGTAGTCTGCTTCCATAAAGATCACAGCCTTGGAAACCCTACCAGGCAGTTCTACCCTGTCCTATAGGGTAGCTATGACGAGTCGGAATAAATTCAACAGCAGTGGGATTGGTTTTTAGGTATATTAGATAATTTACCATAGACTGTTTTAAAATGGAGAGATAATGAAACCTGTTCTAAAAGGGAGATAACTGAGTAAATAAACATTCTGATTTATAAATATCTGTGAAAATGAAATGTAAAATGAAAGAAACAGAACACAGAGATTATTACAAGTTAGCAGAATACTGTATATTCTAGATCAACCTCAGAGAATTATACTCATCTGTTTCATTCTTTTCTATTCTGGAAATAAACTAGCATTTATACAAAGCTTACAATGGTATTCTGTGTGTCTTTGGCAATCTTGGATATATCAGAATTTTAGAGCCGAAAAAGCACGGGCTCTGGGGTTCAAGTTTCAGCTATGTCACTTACTAGCCACATGACCTTGGCAGATATTAATGCTTTGAGCCTCAGTTTCCTTATCTGTCAAATGTGAAAATATAAGGACTGTACCGAGTCAGAATCAACTCAGCAGCAGTGGGTTTTTGGTGCTTCTCTCAGAGTTATTATGAGGATTCAATGAGTTAATACATATCAAGTACATAGCACACATTTGGTAGCTATTATGTTTTCATCCCTCAGTTTTACAGACAGGGAATCTAACACCTAGGAAGGTAAACTAGTTTGCCCCAAATCACACAACTTCTTAGTGGCATAGTCAGAACTAAAGGTCAAGTCCTTTGAGTCATAGTCTAGTCATTTTGTCAACCATACCTTGCCATATAGCATTGTCTCTCTGGCTCTGGCAGCTAATTAAAGTTTTCACTCCCCTTCCCTCAAAAAACTCATTTCAGGGCCTGACTACAAATAAAGTAAAAATGCAAAGACAAGATAGCTACGTGTTGACTAATAGAGAAAATTAAGGGGCAAGCAGAGACATTGTGCAAAAGTGAATTTGTCCAGGAGGTGTTCATTGCCACCAGGCAAATGCTAACCTACTCCCATTGTCGGTCTGAAGCCTTAGGGCAGTACATTCTAATCTTGATCATAACTCTATCCTGGAGCTGAAGAAAATCCAGGACAACCAGCTGAGCAGGAACAGTGTGACAGTTAAAGAATTGGTGACCCTCTTGTGTTAATGCTAAGATCCTCTTGCACTTTTGCTCTAGAAGAAGGTAACCTTGAGTTGTTCCTCTAAGCAACATTTATAAATAAGGAACAAGGACTGAGAAAGAAAATATGGCTCATTATTTTTAGAAATGGCAGCAATAACAATACTAGAAATAGTATAAATAAATAATAATAGGTAAATGAACCAGGAAACTGAAAAGCAGACAATGCATAGCTCCAGCACATTTTCCATCTACAATGGTATAAACCAGGAGGAGACTATATTCAAAAGAAAAATAAAATAGTAAGAAGTTATAATCACTGTCATTTAGTCCTCTTTATCATTCGCTGCCAAGTAATTAGGAAGATCTCGGCTGTTTCCTTGACATGGATTTTTGATGGCGTATAGGGGATATCCTCATAAGAACAGCAGTGGAAGGGTATTCTAAATCTATATATAAATTGAGTGGAAGACATAGAAACAAACAAAAAGAAAAGGTAGGAGGAAATCAGAGAAGAGGAAGACAGACAAGGATTTTGGCAAATCTAGAGGAAATCTAAGAATGAAACACTTTAAAGACAATGGCAAACCTGCACAGGTATTTGAAATGATACAATAATGTAAAGAAGCAGTTCTGAAGCAAAATGGAAAGGAAAGCAATATAATTTGATCCATATAATCGGATCATGGCTAAGATGGGAAGTTTTGAAATGGAAAGGAAAGAACTTGAGAAATAGAAGAAAATATAGCAAAAGTAGTATTTCCTCTTTTATTTTAACTTTCTTCTAGTGCTCTTAAAAGAGTGTTACAATGCAAAATTTTGAACATATCTTTTAAAACGGATACTACTGTTGCCAAAGAGAAACCTAAGCACAAAGATGAGGGGTCAGTATCAGGACAAAAATGCATTATAGGCCTTGCCTTCGAGGTCCTTATATAGCCATTGGAGGAAGCTAAGACAAGCAACATTATCTTAGAGACAATTCTATGGTCTATTTTATTACTAAATAAATTGGGGTCACATTGTCAAGGAAGGAATACTAGAACTGTAATGCAAATGAAAATCCAGTTAATTTGGTTCTTATGAAATTGTACATACCCTGAATTAATAGGGCAAAATGTAAAGGAATATCTGATTTCCCGAAACTCTCTGGGAATTACAAAAAGTACAAGGTTATTCTTATTTTTTTAATCACTGTCCTCATGCCTTCACACTTCCCAGTGCACAGCATCCCCAAGTTTATAAAGACCGCATCTTTGGAGACAATCTTAACACGTAGCTCGAATAATTCATAGATAGAAGGATATACAGAATTATTCATAATTCTTCAAAATCAGCAGAGACAACTGTCTTTAGGTTTGTGACAATGGGGTAAAGCACTGCTCTAGGAGATATAAACAGAGCTTCGGTTAAATGGAAGCCTTGGTTAACCACAGTTGAGCAAACCTGAGTTGCAGTGCAATCTGATAAGGAATAAACAGCATGGATTCTGGAAGTGAAAACCATGTGTTGTCCCTAACACGCTAGGTTCTCTGAAAGAGTTAATCAAATAGTAGGTAAAGAAGAACTGATGCATATAATTAAAACTTTTTTAAAAAGAAAAATAAAGTCTCTCATAAGAGACTTACATTACTAACTGTTTTGGATTAAAAATTGATTAATATGCAATAAAACAGGGGCAACATTGAAAATCTCCAGAGTAATACTAGGCTAGTGGACAAATTTATGAAGCCCATGTGGACAGAAATGGTGAAAACAGGCTGAAAACTACCAACCATGAAAAACTATCTACTGTACAGCCTGAAAAGTCTTCCTAAATAATTAAACACAATGAAATTTCCTCTTGACAAAGCAAAGAAACTATACTTCAAGTATACTGATAGGCTCAAAGATAATAGTTAAAAAAAAAAAAAAGCAAGTTTTACCAGAGTGAGAAAAAAGGGCAGAATAAGAGAAGAAACAGAAGATATGATAAAGATTGATAAAACAATGAATGGCAAAGAGAATGTCAGCTGGTTCCTCTTATTTACCCTTTCTTTTATGCAAACACAGAAATTTTATGTAGAGCTTTATGAAAATAGAAAACAACACATTTAAAATAAAAGAGGAAATTACTTTATGCAGCATATAATTAATCCATTGAACATGCTACTACAGGACATTATTAAAGCAGTAAGTTTCGTTGATACCAAAATATGGCTCCACAGTAAAATTACTTAGGGTAAAAAATTAAAATAGAGCTCATACCTCATGTTTCAGGGTATTTAACTAGGCAAGGTCAGAAAAGAAAGTTGCCTTTCCAATTGCTGTATTCCAAACCATTTATGATTTCAACTTTTAAGCATTCCTAATTTCATCTTAAGAGTCCAAATTAAGTGACAGACTCTTCTTATCAAAACTTACACCGTTTTCAGATACACTCTTCTTTCCCATTTACTTTTCTAAATAATAGTCTTCCATTTCACCAGATTCTTCTTCCACTTCATTTATCCCAGCTTCAATATACTGCCTAAGAAGCGACTATGAAGAACCACTAAACCTATAACGCATACATTAAAAAAAAAAAATTTTTTTTTTTTTTACACACGCATATACATAATCTATACGATGTTTGGAAAGGAGAGTTCTATAATGTTTCCTTTTCCCACCTTCTCTCTCTGAGTAGAGAAAAATCTTAACTCATACAATACTTTGGTTCTGTTCATATCACAAAATAAAAATCTGAGCTTGGATGCTGAGATAGATCATATTTAACAACATTTTAACCTGGGTCCAAGAGCTGCAGGAAGTGTCCCTCTATAAAATGAATTTTAATCAATAAGCAACATAATTTTATAGAGTAAGTCACTAGAGTGCCACATTAAAAAGGCTCAGCCCTCTAGGCTCTATCTTCCCCACAGGCAATAAGAAATTGGTCTATGAAATGCTATGGCTCCAGTCAGTTCATAAATTCAACGCATAAAAGAGTAGGCTATGAATGATCTATAAGCAAAATTCACAGCCTAAAAGCCTAAGAAAATGTGTATGAAAAAGTTTGTGAGTCAATAAAAAAGAAACGCTAAATTTAAAAGTTTTAAAAATAATAAAATTATGTGTGGACAAGACCAAAGTGATTAGGAGGCAGTTTTACAGCTTGTGTCCATTTTGTAATCTAGTCCTCTCCATTTTGGACTTAGCCATAGGGTGCCATACACTGTGTAAGGCCAGCCATAGCATTTCAAGCTTGACTGAATTTTAAAAGTGACACAGTAATCAAATATGCTCCAAAGGCATTCCAGAATTTCAGGGTGCTGCTGACCATTAAAATCAACCTCCTTATTGCTCGCTTCAATTTAAACAGAAAGTACAATCCTCAGGTCAATTAAATGCAAGCCTATATATTTCGTCTATCAAAAAATAGTGTCCGGAATAATCACTTGCAAAGAAAAATCTTAATATGTATACCTAAAACGGCAATTTAACACCGGAGTTAGAAATAAGCAGATGACCTTCTAAAATATAGGATTTGTATGTTTCTTCTTGAGCACGAAATAAGAATTTGATTTAGAATGCCAATAAGTCACTAACTTTTTAAAACAGAACGAACAGAAAGCCAAGTAGCAAAAGCCCTTGTATGGTATTTGGTTTGGGAGACAAAAGAAGAAAGGCATATTCCAAACAGATGGAAAGTGAAATATAGTGAAGTTATCCTTACCTGCATTAGTTTTCCTTCTGCTGGAGTTATTTCAGCAACACCAGCAAACACACCCTCCAAAGTGAGATTCAATTTTCCTGTGGGGTCCATTTTCAAGGGGATCACTCTGATAATAGCTTTCTGCTCTGTTGATCTTTCAGACTCCACCGCTGCTGCCAGTACCAGTCCTGTGCGTCCAAAGCCTGCCTGCAGGGTAGCCATCAGCAGCCAGGGCCAGAGGGCAGCCAGCTGCAGCTGGTGGCCACCACTCATGCTACCAGCTGCAGCAATGCGCTTCGGCCATACATACTGCTTCCACTAGCTAATACCAAACGCAGGTTCCCAGATCCAGACAAATTGAGGAAAAGAGAATTTATGCTTCAGTTTCAGAAAGCCAAGTCGTAGTTTTGGCCCTTTTTCTAATGTATGTTCCCACGAACAGGTGGCAATCCTGATGGGGCAGAGAAGAGAGTATTTTCAGCCCACTTCTGTTGCAGGTATGTCATTTTCTCCCATCTTTACCCTTATAAGCAAAGATATCACAACTTCTTTTTGGAATTTCCAACTTTGCTTGAGGTTGAATGTCACATCATGAATTTTTATGTCAGATCACTTGGTGTTGGGTCTTCCATATGTATCAAGGTGCCGCCGGGCCACTGAACCCAACCGTCACGAACAAAACAAGGCAAAGTAAACAGCTAAGGCCATGAATCCAAGTTGAGTGTGAAAAACTGCAGCTCAGAAAATGAAGAGGTGGCCCTTTTCAAGTCACAAAATTTGCTAATGGTAAATGAACACTTCAAGGAGAATTGTTTTTAATGGGGAGAGGAAGAAAACAATAATAAAACAAAATTTCAGGCCACATCTTGAGGAATGTCCAAAGATGCTACAACATGTATTCAGAAAAGTTTCCACACGAAACTGTATTTCAGTGTAGCCAAAATTCTAGGAGCACCAAATTTATATACTTTTCAAGAAGTTGGACATACCATAATTTTTTCATGTTCTACCAAAATTTGCCTATAAATTAGGTGCTGAATGTGTATGTCTTCACATTTTACAAGATAATCCTGAGCATCACAATCTTTTCCAACTTTCACAATCAGGAGAACATTTGAGATGGTTAGCTTTCCAATTATTTTTTCCAGTTAAAAGTCACATTTCTATCTCCATTTTCCTCTCTCTCTTAGGGATTCCAGCTTCTATGCTCCAGCTTGAGAATGCCAAGCACTTTGATTTCCCATGAGATGATTTTGGAAACTACTTTAATATCCAGATCCCATAATCTGTAATTTTCTAGGTTCATAAGAAAAACAAAGGACTACTCCTAACACGTTTTCAAATTCCTTGAGGGGGTGGGGAATAAAAGGTAGAGGGGGTAGGGAGGTGATTAGTCACAGGCTCTGAGTAGAACACCCTAAAAAAAGTAAAAATAAGCCTGAGTAGAGCACTTCTGTGCTATTTCTAGACACATTTGAGAATTTGGATCTTTGTACAAATACAGATTTTAAAATGTGCACCCCTAAGTAAACATAAATGTACTTCCTCCACAAAACCCTCTGTGTTTAGAAATCAAGGTAAAAAATCTTATAAAGTATCCAGAGCAAGTGCTGGAAAGCCAAGCAACTGAACATGAACCTGTTATATAGATTCTTCTCTTTTGCTGAGGCAGAGGGGAAATAAAAATTTCAAAAGAAATCTGCAAACCTGTTGCGCTGTCGGGCCCACTGGAATCCACGGGGGTGAAACAAATTCAATTATGTTTTTATAGATCCTGCTCAAAAAAGGTTTCAACTGTTTAACCAAGTACAGCTCATTCTTCCACCTTCTTACTCTGCAACCAAACCAAGTGCCCCACAACTGCAGGTAGGTGCCGAGAAATTCCGCAGCCTGAAAAAATAATCCGTGCAGGTCAAAGGCAGAAATTTACTCCCGGGTGAGAGCTAGTATCCCCAAGAACTCTAAAAACACTTATAGAGGCTCCAAAATAATTTCTGAAATCTCCTTTCTAATAAAAGTTCTTTTTCTCCCCGAACAGCATATAAAATGGTCAAATCTTGAAAGAGAAAAGAAGCAATGTAGCAAACACAATCAGCAACAATTCACTACCAGGAACACAGAAAATCCCAGAGGGAGAAGGCAGTATCTCTGAATCATGGATGGACTTGGAAAGTTCGGAAGGATTTGAGTGCTTCTCCCTAGAGGAGGAAGCCTGTGGTTTGTAATTGGTGTTCTAGCTCTGACTCCCTCCCCTGGGACTGCAATCACGCTCTCTACCTGCTGACACAAAGTGAGGGTGGAGCAGCTAGAGGCAGCCACCCCCCACCCGCCCCTCCTCCTCCTGGCTGGCCAGGGCACAGGCTTGGGTGCGCACACACACTTACTTACCCAGACTTGTTCATTTGCTCTCTCCTCTCTCTCAGCGACTCTACTCCCTCTATTGAGCCAAAGACAAACTGCATCCAACTTAATTCTCAATACCTTTCTCCCAGTAAGCAAGCTACCACATGTAAATCAGGGTCCCTCAAACAGACATCTAAGCAGATTCTGCATCTAATAGAGCAGAGATGGTGGTATGAGGAAACAGTTAAAAAAAAAAAAAAGGAAACCCAGAAGATAAAAGAATGGGACCCAAAATTTTATAAGTCCAGAGAGATCTCCACTCTTTATGGGTTTTCGTGTCTGTAAGTGACACAAAGTCAGATGAAGTGATGTTGTGCTGTAGTGCTTACTGACTTATTGCTGTCTTATGTCTGCTGAAGAGCTACTTTATGCATAGCTATTCTTCCGTTCTTACTAATTTAAATTCAGTAGCCTTTTCTAAACTGTGCCTGTGGGGAGCTTTCAGATCAGGTTAATGTCAGAGGTCTGGCATCCAACTGTTATTCTCGCATCTTTAGGAGGTAAAATAATACTGTGGATCAGACCTACGCCCTCAACGTAAGATTGCAAGTAAGCCTATATCATAAATCTGAGCAAAGAGGTAAAATATGGTTAACGGGTAGAGTGTAGGCAAAAAGAAAGCTAGTTTTTGGCTAATAAGCACATTAATGAACTGTAACTCTTCTAGCAACCTTGTCATTAGAAATAATGCAAAAGTTTCTAATACATGTTTCTAAAAGTTTGAGTTTTCACAGGTTTACCCAATTATATTTGATTGTAGCCAGACATTTTATTTTTGAACTGCTGCCAGTAATCTTCCAAAATTGTATGAATAAATCTGTTCAATCATCTGTAAAATGTGGATAATAATTGCATTGTACATGTTTGTAAAGATTAAATGGCATAATACCTCTGAAAGCAAAAATTATGAGTAAACCTATTCACCTTAAACATTTTTTCCTATAGAAAGCTTAAGGGAATAGTTTCAGAATTTTAGACACAATAACTAATACAGAACAGAGATATATATTCTAAGGTAAAATCTTAATTTAGCATTTTCTCTCTTAAGAACATAATGCAAGTATAGATTTTTTGTAGCTCCTTTCCTAAAGGATAGGAATAGTTCTAATTCTTTCAGAACTAAGTCTTGAAAATCTGCTATGGTTTTACATTTTTATTTTATATATGCCATGTAATAGTACAGCATAAATAATGTAAAATATATCTCTCTGATAAATGCAAAAAATACCTTTAAAGTTAAACCAAACAAACAAAAAACCTACAAATGGACTCTGCCTTACCTATTCATGGTTGAAACTTACAAAGGAATTAAGAGACCCGAACTCAATATTAAGTAGCCAATAGTAAACAGATGAAAGAAGGAAGAAAGTCATAGCTGTGGCTGTCCTCTTTTGAGGAAACTCCCAGATCTGGGAATGATGATGACATGTATCATACACCTGGAGGAGCTTGTAATACTCAGGATCAAACCAAACAACTCTACGTAGTTTAGTTTACTGACATACTGTGTTTATTTAGGTCATGAGAATTCACAAGCAAGAAAAATTATTCTTCAGCTTGAAAGTTTTAGAGATACACTGAAGCACATTTCCACAGAGATGTTACGAAGATACTATTTCTATGGTAATAAATGCCCACCTCACTGACATCTACTACATAGTCTCACACAGGAGACAGATCATCCTTCAGGATCCACTTTCACATCTAGATTAAGTAAAGTTACCCCAAACCATTGACCCTTTTCCAAAAAACTAGGTTTCCATAAAATGTGCCCTGGAATTGTCCGTATCCTCAATGGCATTTTAAAGATTCAATCTCTGTTCAAGTCCAAATGAGGGGGTGGGGGAGGGGAGACATGGTACATTTTTTTTTTTAAGTCAGTTCTTTGAAAAACTGAGCACACCCTCTTTTGAACTTTAATATTATGATTAATGTCATAATGACTGATTTTTCTATTGGTCACCAAACAGTAAAAACAAGCAAGACAACAGGTCTAGATGGAACATTCACTTTATTGTTGACTGACTGTAATTTATTGGTGCTTAAGGTGCTGAAATACTGAGATACTGAGGCGCTAGACAGAAACCTTGTTAGTATGTGTCAGACCCTACTGGTGAATTCACACGAAGATTTTATTTCATCTTTTGTCATTTTGCCCAAGTCAGTGATGACAGCTTTAGTTGATAGGTACCAACTGATAGGTATATGTGTACAGTGGGAGATCCAGCTCCTTGGTCTGCTGTATTCATATATAAAAAAGTTTGAAAAGCTGATTAAGGCATTTCATTATATAGCCTTGAAACCACTAAATCTATGCCAAAATTCCTGCTTGACACATGTTCCTCAAAAGATATTATTTCTTTCAACACATACGAAGCCAAGGAAGGCACACTTAAGGCAAGGAGCGTCACCTACATAGTGTTCAGCTTTTAAACATGACAGAAAAAAGGCAAGTTCCTTCATTTGAGAGTTGGGTCTCTTCTTTACATACTTTGCCAAAAGATACAGTCTGGCCAAAAGATGCAGTAGTCTTGATAATTTTTTTCATCTTTTAAACTTTGCTAACAAAGACGAATAAATGCCCATCACATGGACATCAACTAATCTAATCAGATGGACCAGACAAGTCACTTTTCAGAACCTATTTTCATATCTAAATTGAGTCACTGTAGACCAATGCAGAGCTCATCCTTGTCCCAAAAAATAAAAAATAAAAATAAAAACAGATCTCTTCATAACACGTCTAGGGCTTGACATCATTGGGAAGGCACAATGCAACTCAAGAAATGGATTAAATTACACCCACAATGGCTAGCATAGTACTTATGTCATATCACTAAGAACCTTTTCTTTTTAATTAGTTTCATATTACTAGAATTTCCTTTGTTTCTGAAAATGCTTATTAGAAAAACTGAGGCAAAATCCAGTAAGAAAGTTTTAGTCGATTTAGAAGACTTTTAGGAAATTTCTTGTTGTCATTGGATGAGCAAGTGAGGGATCAACTACAGAAACCAGACATTCAAGTCTCTCTCCTAGTGAGCTGAACCTAATAACTAGTCCCACAATCCTATTACTCAAATTTAGAATAAAATAAAAATGTTATAGTATATCCCAATATCGAAAATTGACTCAGAAGCTTAAACCAGATATAAACTATTAAAAAATATCAGAGGCTAGTTTCTGCTAGCTGACTACCAATCAGTTTTTCTCAAACATTGTACAAAGTATCTTATATAGATAAGGATTTATACTTACTGAATGTAAAAATCTAAAATAAGAAAACACTGTGTTAAATCCCTTAATGTTTTTGTTCATACATTGTACGTTTTGCCTTCAAATTAAAAATGCTACATATGCATCCTTTAACCTTCTATCCTGCGATATTAATAATATTCATCTTTAAAACCTTTAAATCTACCAGCATTTATAAATAAAACAAGTTAAAGACTTTTCTTTAGAAGACATTTAAATAAGTGATATGTTAACAAAAACCTTCTTACCATTATCATTAAAATTAAATAAAGATATGAAAATAGAAGAATGCTCCCATTCATAAAAAAGAATCAGGGTTGTTAAGTGTGATGAATGGCCCAAGTCCGGAAACCTTGTTCTTGCAACAGAATGCTGGGTTAGGGAGTAAGAACATTTCCTGGTTAATCACTCAGAAAATTAGCTCTTTCTCAGAGTTTCTTCCCTGGAACCCCTGCCCCAGTTAGACCTGTGATCTTGGTGACCTCATATGCCTTTGTTTCTCACACAATCTTCTTTAAAAGGATCACACCGTGACTTTAAACTGAACTCCCCACTGGAGTTGTGCTGACTACAGTTTGAGGGTGGCAAGATGACAAATCAGCACACATGCACGCAAATCATTCTCCAGGACCATAGATACAGCAGTTTTTAGTTGCTCCTTGACTGTAACGGAAGGCCAGGGTTTTTCACTTGAAAGGGATCTGGGCATCAAAAAAACATGGCTGCTGGATGTTTGGTAGTTTATCAAGGTAAACAGTCTGAACTGAATAGCTCTAGAAAATACCAAATTCTCAATTCTCAATTAACAAAATTCTTAATTAACAAACCAAAAAATTTTTTTCCTTAACACAACTGAAAAAAATCCCAACGGTGTGTCATGTGCAAGGCTAGTCTGCCTCCAGCTACCGCTAGTGCACAATGTCACATTTGTCATCCACTCCTCACTCTTTTAATTCTTCCTCCTTTGGAAAGTGCTCCTGCTTGCAGGCCACGTCCACCAGCAGATGAAGATCTAGAAAGAAAGGAGGATTGTTTACTCAGTCTTAGCATCTCAGACTATAAAGTTGTGTAGCCAAGTCTTCAGACAAGAAGAACAAGTTGTCTATGTCTCACCTGTAGAACTGGCTCTAAAATTATATTGTCCCATCAGATTCTCAATTTTAACGCATTTCTGTAACTCTAAAGCACATAGATGCAGCCTAGCTGTTAACCACAAGGGACTAACAAAATTTAAAGTTTCTCTTCTTTCAGTGGTGCAGCCAAGCCTCTTTTCATTTAAATTGCCCTTTATTATAAATAAAAAAAGAAGTGTCAAAGGGATCAAAGTAAAATAACACACAAATGAAAATTCATTTCCGCCTTGTTGTAAGGATAGGTAGGGTCCCTGGGTGGTGCAAACGGTTTACGCTTGACTACTAACCTAAATGCTGGCAGTTTGAAACCACCTTGCAGAACCTCAGAAGAAAGACTTGGCGATCTGCTTCCATAGAGATTACAGCCAAGAAAACCCTATGGAGCAGTCCCATGAACTGCAAATGACTCGATGACAATCAGTTTCGTTGGTTGGTTTTTTAATTTTTTTTTAAAGAAGTATAGGTGTGTGGATTGTAGAAATACGAAAAGGTAATGCCTTCAGAAAAAAAAGTTAAAATAAGTAATTACTACTTTTCCAAAGTTGACTGCCTCCATAAAATTCTCACTTATTGACTAACACAGCAGCTGAACTCTTGTGAAAACATCTATCCGAACCATCTATAAAAACAAAGAAAGCATAATCTTCACAGAAGTCAAAAGACAAAGAGTGATTCATTAAGAATGAAAAGTTAAAGAAGTGAGCCCTCAGCGCAGGTACTAGTTCCGTAATACAAAAAACTAAGATCATACACAGAGGTAGAGCTAAATGGCCTATCTAAGGAACTCAGGCAGAAATAAAAGGATCCTAATTTTTTTTTTTTAATATGGCTTCAAGGGTCCCTGGGTGGCAAGACCAGTTTGTATTCGACTGCTTAACTGAAAGGTTGGCTGTTTGAACTCGCCTGGCCATACCGTGAGAGAAAGGTCTGGCAACCTACTTCAGAAAAGATTACAGCCAAGAAAACCCTACTGAGTTCAGTCCTTCTCTGTAACACATGGGGTCACCATGCATCAGAATCAACTCCATGGCAACAGGTTTTTTTTTGTTTTTTTTTTTTTAATGTGGCTTCTGGAGTCCCTGGGCAGTGCAAATGGTTAATACACTTGGCTGCTAATTGAAAGGTTAGTGGCTCAAGTCCACCCAGAGGCGCCTTGTTCCTAAGGGAACGGCCGCTAAAAACTCTATGAAGCGCAGGTCTACTCTGATACATGTGGGGTTGCTATGAGTTGGAGCGGTCTCAACATCAACTGGTTAATGTAGCTTCTAGATGCAATCTAATCAGTTTACAACTTCTTGAGCAACATAACCAGAGAGCCTTTTAAGGTTGGTTTTGAAGCTTACAATTCTGGAATTAAATTAAACTATACAGCATGAATTCTGTACTTCATTTTATACAAATACCAAGACTTATGGCACTGAGCCTCGGTGGGATGGATCCATGGCATGAGCAGGATAGCCAATTCAATATAATGGAATTCTATTACCACTTTTGAGAAAATCTAGAGAACACCTAGGACAGCACCTAATTTTTTGCTGTATTTTACAAAAAGTACATCAGTCACTAGGGGCAGGTGCTTGCTCATTTGGTGAACTACAACCTATTCATTAAAAAAAAAAAGCCTGAAAGCATTTCCCTTGAGAATGGGAACCAGACAAGGATGCCCTTTATCACTGCTCTTATTCAACATTGTGCTAGAGGTCCTAGCCAGAGCAATTAGGCTAGACAAAGAAATAAAGGGCATCCAGATTGGCAAGGAAGAAGTAAAATTATCTCTATTTGCAGATGACATGATCTTATACACAGAAAACCCTAAGGAATCCTCCAGAAAACTACTGAAACTAATAGAAGAGTTCGGCAGAGTTTCAGGTTACAAGATAAACATACAAAAATCACTTGGATTCCTCTACATCAACAAAAAGAACATCGAAGAGGAAATCACCAAATCAATACCATTGACAGTAGTCCCCAAGAAGATAAAATACTTAGGAATAAATCTTACCAAAGATGTAAAAGACCTATATAAAGAAGACTACAAAGTACTACTGCAAGAAACTAAAAGGGACCTACATAAGTGGAAAAACAAACCTTGCTCATGGATAGGAAGACGTAACATTGTAAAAATGTCTATTCTACCAAAAGCCATCTATATGTACAATGCACTTCCGATCCAAATACCAATAACATTTTTTAATGTGATGGAGAAACAAATCACCAACTTCACATGGAAGGGAAAGAAGTCCCAGATAAGTAAAGCATTACTGAAAAAAAAAGAAGAAAGTGAGAGGACTCACTCTACCTGATTTTAGAACCTATTATACCGCCACAGTAGCAGTCAAAACAGCCTGGTACTGGTACAACAACAGGCACATAGACCAATGGAACAGAATTGAGAATCCAGACATAAATCCATTCACATATAAGCAGCTGATATTTGACAAAGGCCCAGTATCAGTTAATTGGGGGAAAAAATAGTCTTTTTAACAAATGGTGCTCGCATAACTGGATATCCATTTGCAAAAAAAGGGAACAGGACCCATACCTCACACCATGCACAAAAACTAACTCCACGTGGATCAAAGACCTAAACATAAAGACTAAAACGATAAAGATCATGGAAGAAAAAATAGGGGCAATGTTAGGAGCCCTAATACAAGGCATAAACAGAATACAAAACATTACTAAAAATGATGAAGAGAAACCAGATAACCGAGAGCTCCTAAAAATCAAACACCTATGCTCATCTAAAGACTTCACCAAAAGAGTAAAAAGACCATATACAGATTGGGAAAAAATTTTCAGCTATGACATCTCCGACCAGCGCCTGATCTCTAAAATCTATATGATTCTGTCAAAACTCAACCACAAAAAGACCAACAACCCAATTAAAAATTGGGCAAAGAATATGAACACGCACTTCACTAAAGAAGATATTCAGGCGGCTAACAGATACATGAGAAAATGCTCTCGATCATTAGCCATTAGAGAAATGCAAATTAAAACCACGATGAGATTCCATCTCACTCCAAGGGGCTTTGGGGACTATGGCTTCGAGGGGACATCTAAGTCAATTGGCAAAATAAATTCTATTAAGAAAACATTCTGCATCCCACTTTGAAGTGTGGCACCTGGGGTCTTAAATGCTAACAAGCGGCCATCTAAGATGCATCAATTGGTCTCAGCCCACCTGGATCAAAGGAGCATGAAGAACACCAAGGTCACGAGATAATTATGAGCCCAAGAGACAGAAAGAGCCACATGAACTAGAGGCTTATATCATCCTGAGACCAGAAGAACTAGATGGTGCCCAGCCACAACCGATGACTGCCCTGACAGGGAGCACAATACAGAACCCCTGAGGGAGCAGGAGAACAGTGAGATGCAGACCCCAAATTCTCACAAAAAGACCAGACTTAATGGTCTGACTGAGACTAGAGGAATCCTGGCGGTCATGGTCCCCAAACCTTCTGTTGGCCCAGGACAGGAACCACTCCTGAAGACAACTCATCAGACATGCGTTGGACTAGACAATGGGTTGGAGAGAGATGCTGATGAAGAGTGAGCTACTTGTATCAGGTAGACACCTGAGACTGTGTTGGCATCTCCTGTCTAGAGGGGAGACGGGAGGGTAGAGAGGGTTAGAAACTGGCAAAATGGTCACGAAAGGTGAGACTGGAAGGAGGGAGTGACCTGACTCATCAGGGGGAGAGTAAATGGGAGTATGTAGTAAGGTGTGTATAAGTTCATATGTGAGAGACTGACCTGATTTGTAAACTTTCACTTATAGGACAGAGTAGAACTATAAAGCACAATAAAAATTATTTAAAAAAAAAAAGTGATTTATCCAGAAGAGGGAGAGCAGGCCATCAGTTTATCAGTTAAAATTGGCTTTTTTATAGTCTAAATAATAAGTGATAATAAAGATAACAGCAATATTCTGTATGAATATAACATTTTTTTTTCAAGTATCTAAATTGGATTACTTAAAGGACATGTAATTAAACCTAAGGAATAACTGTGTAACTGGGAGGAAGAACCTCTAAGCTGTCCAGCTAGTAAGTAAAGCCGGTGGTTTCCAAATCTTGCAGCACATTAGAATCACTTGGGAATCTTTAAAAAACACCGATGTCTCGGGCTCCCACCCTAGACATTCTGGTTTAATTGGCATGGGTTGCATCCTGAGCATCAGGAATTTTAAAAGCTAGCCAAAAGGTGTAGGAGTAATGCCTAATTATGACCATTCTCTAAACACTTCAGCTCCATATTCAAACAAGAAGGACAGACCATATGGTAACAGAAAATACTAAAATAACTTTTCGTAATATGCACAGACCCATTTGTAACCCTACTTTGAAAGCAGTGTAGGGTCACCTTGACAAAAGTGAAGGTTATTAAAGCAACTATGGATCTCATTTAGGGAGTCAGACTGAAGAACAACAGCAACAAACTCTCTTTAAAGCTTAATGACTGGGTTTTAAAAATAGCATTTGGCATGCAGCATCTAATAACAAGCACCTAAACATAATAATTTTATTAAAATGTGCTTCAATAACAAAGCTGCCAATCAGAGGGTTACAGAGTACAGAGACCAATAAAAATACAAAAAGACAGATCAGTCTGGAGCTACTAGAGGTTCATATGACTTCACTCAGAAGGGAAACCTGCATAATCATCAGAGAAGGTAAGTATATGGGAATCATAGCAGCAGAGTTGGCTTGACAGACGAAAGGCCTTCAGAGACGAGAACATTGCATCTACTTGTTTGGGAATGTTAATTCATACTGAGACGACCCTATAGGGTTTTGGGGCCATCATCTTAATGAAATCTCATCCATAACCCAATAGCTACAAAACAGGCAGCCCTATCTTTAGGAATAAATTGAATTTTGCTCTTAAACATTTAACCCGTTGCTGTGGAGTCTAGCTCACAGCCACCCCATAGGACAGAGTAGAACTGCCCCATAGGGTTTCCGAGTGGCTGGTGGATTCAAATCTTCGACCTTTCTGATTAGCCATCATAGCACTTAACCACTATGCCACCAGGGCTCCTAGTATTTTGATCCAAAAGGTATTTCCTTACATCAACATGTGCTCAAGTGTCCTACACATACCATGCCAATGATTGTGATCAACAACCCCCTTCTTAGAAAATGCACATCAATTGGAATCACTACAATTGGAGTACCAAGTCAACTAAGTCTCTTATGTAAAAAAAAAAAAAAAAGTCAAAGGAAAGTTGAAGTGTAAGAAGGTGCCCCTACTTCAGTAGGGTAAGGAAATTTTCAAAACCATTCCTTACAGAAGGGCACTGGTAAGTTCTGGGATATAAGATGTCCATGTTCAATGCGATATTGAGCAATATAATGATATTCCAACCGTACTTCAAAATTCAGAGCTGTAAGAGTCTTTAGAGGTGATTTAATGAAATTCTCTTATTTTAATCATAAATAATATATTGTGAGAGTTGGAATCTTCTTGATGGGAGATACTCTTAATTGTAGTGACAGTTGAAATTATAAACGATACTTTAGGAATTTTACACTTGGTTCCTATTAATAATACTTTAACCTTGGAGTTTAGTATCTATCAAGTAAAACATTTGGTCATCTGTGAGAACTAATGAATGCGAGAACACAATGAGTATCTCCTTACTCTCTTAAGGGCTTCTCTGGCCATCAATGTTCAAGGTTGTGAAAGATCAAAAGCTACAAACAAGGACTTTCTAATACAGGGTCTGCAAATCTTTTCTATGAATACCCAGAGAGTAAATATTTTAGGCGTTATGGGTTGGACAGTCTCTGCTGCAACTGCTCAGCTCTGCTATGAAGGCACCACAGACAATATGTAGGTGAATGGGTGAGGCTGTGTGTTCCAATAAAATTTATTTAAAGACATCGAATTTTGAATTTCATATAATTTTCGCATGTCATGAAGTATTCTTCTTTTGATTTTCCCCACAACCAGTTAAAAATGTAAAAACCATTCTTAGCTTGCAGGCCATATAAAAATAGGCAGCAAGCCAGATTTGGTCCATGGGCCATAGTTTACTAACTCCTGCCTAATAGCATACACTAGGTGTATAATCAAGAGAAATTTAACCAAAACAGGAGAAGGAATCAAGTCAAATAGTGTCATTATAGTTCTTAACAAAGTTATATCTTCTCCAAAAAGACACACAAATGGCCAAAAGCACATGAAAAGATGCTCAACATCATTAGGCATTAAACCCACTGCAATCGAGTTGATTCCAACTCATAGTGGCCCTATAGGACAGAGTAGAACTGCCCCATATGGTTTCCAAGGAGCAGCTAGTGGATTTGAACTGCCAACCTTTTGGTTAGCAGCTGAGCTCTTAACCACTGTGCCACCAGAGCTCCCATTAGACATTAGAGAAATGCAAATCAAAACCACAATGACGTACCACTTCCTACCCATAGAATGGCTATAATAAACAAAAACAGAAAATCACAAATGTCAGACAGGGTGTGGAAAAACTGGAACCCTCATATATTGTTAATGTCAATGTAAAATGCCTTAGCTCTTGTGGAAAACAGTTGGATGGTTCTTCAAATAGTTAAACGTAGAAGGACACATGGAGTTAGAATTGACCTCACAGCAATTACCAACAACACATGCTAAGCTAAAACGTGGATGAACCTTGAAAACGTGTTAAATGAAATAACAAAATAACAAATATTGTATGATTCCATTTATATAAAATATCTAGAATAGGCAAGTTTGTAGAGAAGGTTACCAGGGGCTGAGGGGAGAGTGGGGAGTTATTGCTCAATGTACGGAGTTTCTGTTTGGGGTGATGAAAAAGTTTGGGGACTAGACAGCGGTAATGGTTGTACAACATTGTGAATGTAATTAATATCACTGAATTGTGCACTTAAAACTTGTTAGAATGGCAAATTTTTATGTTATACATTTTATCACAATAAAAAATTTTAATGGAAAATAACTAATATTAGCAGAGATGTGGAAAAATTGAAACCCTTGTATATTGCTGGTGGGAATGTAAAATAGTTCTACAACATAAAAAACACTGGAAGTTTCTCAAGATTTTAAACACAGGATTACCACATGACCCAACAATTCCACTCCTAAGTATATATCCAAAAAAAGAACAAATACTCAAACACATACATGGACATGCATGCTTTCAGCAGCACTATTCATAACAGCCAAAAGGTAAAAACCGTCAAAATATTCATCAGCGGGTGAACGGACAAATTGTGGTATAGCAATATAATGGAGTATTATTCAGCCACATAACAGAATGAAGTACTGATACTTGCTATAACGTGGATGAACCTTGGAAACATTATGCTAAGTGAAAGAAGCCAGACATAAACAGTCACATATTGTATGATTAAACTCGTGTAAAATATCCAGAATAGGTAAATTCAGAGACAGAACACAGACTGGTGGTTGCCAGGAGCTGGAGGGAGAAGGGGATGGAGTGCAACTGCCTAATGAGTATGGAATTTTCTTTTTCAGTAATGAAAATATTTTGGAACTAGATAGAGGTAGTAAGTGTACAACATGGCGAAAGTCTAAATGCCACTGAATTATTCACTTCAAAATGGTTAATTTCATGTCATGTGAATGTCACCTCAGAAAAAAAAGTTGTTTTTTCCTATCATTTTGAACAAAAAGAAGGAAAAATCTAGAAATGGCTACCGAAAAAAAAATTCAATTCACTCCCAAACATATCTCAGTTTTCATTGCCGAATCTTGGTAACGAGATATGGAATGGTATCTGTCTTAGTTATCTAGTGCTGCTATAACAGAAATACCACAAGTGGGTGGCTTTAACAAAGAGAAATTTATTTTCTCATAGTCTAGTAGGCTAAAAGTCCAAATTCAGAGTGTCAGCTCCAGGGGAAGGCTTTCTCTGTCGGCCTTCTCAACAATCTTCCCCCGGACTAGGAGCTTCTCTGCGCAGGGACACTGGGTCCAAAGGATGGGCTCTGCACCTGGCACTGCTTTCTTGGTGATTTGAGGTCCCCCACTCTCTGCTTACTTCCTTTCCTTTTATCTCTTGTAAGATAAAAGGTGGTGCAGGCCATAAACCAGGGCAAGTCCCTTTACATTGGATCAGGGATATGACCTGGGTAAGGGTGTTATAATTCCACCCTAATCCTCTTTAACATAAAATTACGATCACAAAATGGAGGACAACCACACAACACTGGGAATCATGCCCTAACCAAGTTGACATGTATTTTGGGGGGTACAATTCAATCCATGACAGTATCTTTAGTAAGTCATACACAATCCTTGTTTCCAGCAGAATACAACTGTAAAGGACATTACTTATGTACCCCTATTACTCCTAGCACAGTACCAAGCCAATGGCAGTTGTTCAGTAAGTACTTGTTAAAAGAAACCTGAGGGGTGGTTTGACTCCCTGAATGTTCAAACCTTACCTTTTGGTGGCTAATTAAAAAACTACTTTTTTCCAAGGATTTTTAAAAAGTACATCACTAAGATAAGGGAATATCTGATGGAGTAAAAAGCAATTCATCTGTTCAACAAATACTGAGTGGTACTATTCTCGCTGCTGGGAATACAGTACTGAACAAAACAAATCCTGGTCCTTGTGGAATTCACCTTCTAGAAAGGAAGAAAAATAATTAATAGAAAATGTCAAGTAGTGATAACCAATATAGAAGAAAAACAACGAGGGGTAAGAAATAGAGATTGAGAGAGGGCAAAACATGGGGAATAGGGCACTATTTCAGATAGTATGGTCAGGAAGTTTTCTATGATAAGCTGGCCTTTGAACAGAGAACTGAATAAAATAAAAGAGCAAGGCTTGCAAATATCTGGGCAAAGAATACTTTAGGCACAGAGAACAGCAAGTGTGAAGGCAGGAATATGTTTGAAGAATAGCAAAGAGACTGCTATGCCTGGAACAGATGAAGGGTGGTAGGAGATGAAGTCAGAGATGTTGCCAGGGACCAAATCATTTAGTCTTCCAGATCATAGTAAGGATTTTCAGACTTTACTCTAGATGTGATGCAAAACTACAGGAGAAACTTAAACAGTGAAATAACTAAGGTTTTAGAAAGGATCACTCTAACTTCTGTGTGGACAAAAGGCCCATAGGGGCCAACCATGGATGCAGAAAGGCCAGTTAAGAAGCTATTGCAGTCATCTAGGTAAGAGATAATAGTGGCTTGGACTATGGTGATAACATGTAAAGGTGGTAAGCAACGGTCATGTTCAGGATCTACACTGAGACAGAACTGATAGGATTTGATGATGGATTGGATGTAGGGTATGAAAGAAGGGAGTCGAGGAAGACTTCGAGATTTTTGGCTAACTAGATATGACCAGAAGCCCTATTTCTTGAGATAATTAAAATTGGGGGAATGGTGGAATATTCTGAGATACCTATTGGACATCCAAATAAAGATGCAGTGCAGGCAACACGCTATACAGGTGTCATGACTGAACTGTATCCTCCAAATATGCATGTATCAATTTGGCTAGGCCATGATTCCCAGTATTGTGTGATTGTCCACCATTTTGTCATCTGATGTGATTTTCCTATGTGCTGTAAATCCTATCTCTATGATGTTAATGAGATGGGATTAGTGGCAGTTACGTTAATGAGGCAGGACTCAATCTATAAGATTAGATTGTATCTTAAATCAATCTCTTTTGAGATATAAAAGAAACAAGCAGAGAGATAGGGCAACCTCACACCACCAAGAAAGCAGCACCAAGAGCAGTGCACGTGCTTTGGACTTGAGATTCCTGCACGGAGAAGCTCCTAAAGCAGGGGAAGATTGATGACAAGCACCTTCCCCCAGTGCCAACAGACAGAGAGCCTTCCCCTGGAGCTGGCACCCTGAATTTGGACTCCTAGCCTCCTAGACTGTGACAGAATAAAATTTTCTTTGTTAAAGCCATCCACTTGTGGTATTTCTGTTATAGCAGTCCTGAATAACTAAGACAGCAAGTCTGAAGTTCAGAGAACACTGAGACTTGAGATGTAAATTTAGGAGCCAGCACTATAAATATGATAATAATTTAAAAAAATGAGATTAGTTACAATTGCCAAGGAATTGAAGACAGAGAAAAAAAGAGACCTAAGAATTGAGCCCTAGGGCTCATCAATATTTAGAAGTCAGGGAAGATGAAGACGATTCAATAAAAGAAACCACGGAATGCCCAGTGAGGCTGAGGGAAAACCAGGAAAGGGTGAAGTTCCAGAAGCCAAGTGAAGAAAGTTATTTCAGGAAGGTTTAAGTGTCAACTGGTCAAATGTTCTTGAGGTCAAGTAAGATGGGTACTGAGAATTGACTAATGGATTTGGCAACATGGCAGTCACTGGAAATCTTGGCAAAAGCAATTCTAGTTGAATAGCAGGAATGAAAACCTGGTTGGAGTGGTCAAACGGAGCATATGCGTTCAAGGAGCTTTACTCTAAAGAGAGCTCAGAAATGCAGCAGTAGCTAGATGAGACCACGAATAAAGGAAGGGTGAAAGGGTACTTTTTTTTAAACACAGGAGTTATGACAGCATGTTTATATGTGGATGGGAATAAGAGGTAACATGTGCTTATTCAGGACTGAGGGGGATAATTATAGGTGCTAAGTCTGTAAGTACACAAAAGAAGATGGGATCCTGCACACAAATGGAAGGACTAGCCTTTTTCCATTGTAACAGGAGGGAAGGCAGAGTATAGGGTTACAACTGGAGGTAGACTGATAGATTTGTTGGTGGAAAGGCATAAAAGCTTCTATTTTCTCAGTAAAAGAAGAAACAAGGTTATAGCTGAGAATGAAGAGAGGAGGAGTCGTTGGAAATTGAAGGCAGAGAGGAAAATATATGATAGAGTAGCTTTGGAGAATGGGGAATATATTGCTAGAAAATATTATAGGATTGCTGGGAACACTGACAGCCTATGTGAATTTAAAGTGAGACCAGTTATCTGAGAAGTATTAAGTATAAGCATAATAACTATTAAGAAAAAATAATAATTGCTACCATGTACTGACTAATTATTCTGTACCATTCACCATACCAAACCATTTATATGGCTTATATCATTATAATCTCATCTAATACAGATGAGAAACCGAGGCTCAGTAAAAGGTCACACAGTAAATCGCAGAATCCAGATTTTAATTTAGGTTTCTCTTACACTAAAAGCTTTCTTCTTATCCACTATGCTGTACTGTCTCTAATAGATAGTATATCAATCTTACACTAACTCTGCTCAAGGTGTCTTAATGCCATAGAACCTTATATATAGCCATATTTTCACAGACCAATTATTAGGCTAAGTTCCAACAGGGAAGAATAATGTGCAACTTCATGAATCATATTTCTGCTTACACTGTAATTATAAAAGCTAACTTTTTAGCAAAGAAGTTCTAGCTTAACCATAAGTCATTTGGCCCCTGCCTCTGATTCAATGAAAATGTGATCGTATGTTGTAATAATGCCAAAATTTCACGACTCTTACGTTTCATACCAGGAAGTCAAGGTCAATTATGACCCATCTATCAACACCGCTGACCAAAGCATAAGGCTTTACTTAGAAAAAAAAACAAGAGGGGTTAATAAAGATAATTCATGTGATAATTATTTTATCAGTTATACTTATAACCACAGTATATAGCGAAAGAGCAGAAATTATTAACGGTAGGCACCAGAGTTCTTAGGGAAGTGATTATCTTTGTTGAGGAACAGCCCTTGATAGGTTGCTTTGGGTGGGGAAGATGAAGACTTAAGGACATTAGGAAATAAAAAAGATATCTAACCTGAAGAAGAAATGATGCCTTTGAATTACGGAGTTGGCAAAGAGTATTGAATATACCATAGACTGCCAGAAGAATGAACAAATCTGTCTTGGAAGAAGTATAGCCAGAATGCTCCTTAGAAGTGAGGATGGTGAAACTTTGTCTCATGTACTTTGGATGTGTTATCAGGAGGGACCAGTCCCTGGAGAAGGACATCACGCATGGTACAGGATCAGCGAGAAGAAGGAAGACCCTCAACGTGATGGATTGACACAGTGGTTGCAACAATGGGCTAAAGAGAGCAACAATTGTGAGGATGGCACAGGACCAGGCAGGGTTTTGTTCTGTTGTACAGAGGGTCACTATGAGCTGGAACCGGTTCAACAGCACCTAGCAACAGCAGCAACAACCTTTTTTCTGCCTAAGTAAGACATAGAAATTCAGGGTCTCAGGGAGACAAGATTAAAAAAAGACCAGAGAAGAAAAAGTATTATGCTAATACAAGGAAAAACGATTGACAAAATATGGCAGGAGGCCATATTGATTAGTGTGAGTCCATTTAAAATTATTCGCTGTATTTTAAATGTAAATCCTTCCCACCTCCCCAAATCTTCAAAAAAGTGTGCTACACATATAAATGCCTAGTGTAAGTGTTTGAGGGGAAGAAGGAATCAAAGAAAAGGGGCTAAATTCTGCATATGGTATGGCATGGAACAGACCGAAGTGAACGGTTCTAGGAAGTGACCTAAGGACAAGTCTGGAATTAAGCAGAAGCAGAAACTAAAAAATAAAAGCCTCTATGAGCCCCAGAAATTCTCAGAAATCTTAGAAAAGAATTTTTGATGTAGAATAAGGCTAGCTTGAGTCAATCATAGCTAACCCCTAAAAGCTAGGTTAATATCTGGGATGTAACAAAGATATTAAAAACAAATACATTCTGTAAATTGCTTGTTCCTATTATTTGAGGCTTTTATAGTCATGTTATAGGAATACTTTAAGCTACTTTTACTATTTTTGGGTTTTTTTTTTTCAACTTTAAAAAATGTAAAAAAAATACAAAGTGAAAATTGCCCACACTCCCATTATTGTGCATAAATCTACACAAATTAAGTAAAAACAACCCTCCGCATTTCCAATTCTATCTTCAAAGAGATAATCTTCCCAGTTTTACCGTATTCTTCTAGACTTTTTTCTACAATTATACAGCATACACTTTCCTTCCTTCTAGAAAGGGGTTTGTACTAGATATACTGTGCTGCAATTTGCTTCATTCACTTAACATACTATGAACACTTTCTATCTTTCCAGGCCAGAACTTATCAAGCTACCTTATTTTCTTAAATGGTCACACAGTATTTAATTGCATTAATTTATAATAATTTATCCAGTTCCCTATAGTCAGGCATTTATGTTTTTTCCAGAATTTTGCTTTATAAATAGCACTCTAGTGAACTGACTTAAGTACTTTTGGGAATATGCATATTTTTGCAGGAGAGAGTTCTAGAAGTGGAATTACTGAGTCAAAGGGTACAAGTACTTCATTTATAGCTAATACCAATTACCCTCCAAAAGGCTACACAAATTTACATTCCAATTACACTGTACAGAAAGTTCCTTTCTCCCTACATCTTTATCAAACCTGGATATTATCAGTAGTTGAAGTTTTGCCAATTGGATTGGGAAAGAAAAATCTGGTTGATTTAATTTGCATTTCTCTGATTATCAAAGGGGTTAAAGATATTTTAATATGCTATTGATTACTTGTATTCTTCCAGACTACACATCCATGTAATTTTATTTTTATTGAGCTGTCTTTTTCTTATTGATTTGTAGGAGCTTTTATGTATTACGAATAGAATGGTCTTTTATCTTGTAAATATTTTCTCTTAGTCCATGTGGCAAAGGCTTCTATTTGTCTCCTAATATTTATCCTCTTTCATCATGGTATCACTGTAAATAGGCAAATGGCCTCCAGCTAAAGACTACATTCCCTAGCTCCCCTGCAGCTAGTTTAACCATGTGACCAAGTCTTGGTCACAGAGAAGTGAGCATAAGTGATGGTTCTGTTGGTAAAAGGCGGGGATATTTATAGCAGCTTTCTGGGTGACATGTGGGTGTAGTGTTGAGCCATCTTTAACCATGAAACACTTGAGGGCTAGCAGACAGAAGTGAAGCTGCCACATGAGCTCTGGACAGCTTACACTCGGAGTGTAACACGAGAGAAAATTAAACTTCTATCTTGTTTAAGCGATTACTTTTTTTTGTTTTGCTTTCTTGTTACAGTAGCCTATTACAGAATTTGGAATCTAGATGTGAGATGGGGAGAAGGTTGACAAAATTCACGTGTTGGCTGTTACCTGACACTCAGCAAAGCCCGAAAGAGGAGATGAACTCAGGGTAGGGTAGTCAGTGTGCAAGCTGAGATGGAAGGGAATATAACTCTGCTAAGAGTTTTCTCTGCCTGTGGCTGACAACCTAAATTGACTTAAAAAAAACCAAAAATTACCAAACCCACTGCTGTCTAGTCGATTCCTACTCATAGCGACCCCACAGGACAGAGTAGAACTGCCCCACAGAGTTTCCAAGGAGCACCAGGTGGATTCAAACTGCGGACACTTCGGTTAGCAACTGTAGCACTTAACTACTATGCCACCAGGCTTTCCCTAGATTGACTAGGGTTCAGCAATTTGGGGCATGAATCTAAGTGTTTCAATACCCCAACCTGAAGTATGTTATCATAGTGTGTTCCTTTTTATCACTGGGTAGTGTTCTAGTGTATGGATATACTGTCATTTGTTTATCCATTCACCTATTGACAGACATGTATACTTGTTTTCCAAGGGTTTTGTTTTGTTTTTTTTGGCTATTACAAATAAATCTACTACGAGCATCCGGGTATGTAAGTCTTTCTGTGAACATATGTTTTTTGTTTTTTTGGGTTACTACCTAAGAGTGGAAGGGCTGGGTTGTGTGGTGGGTGTATGTTTAACATTTTAAGAAACTGCCAAACTGTTTCCAAAAGTAGTTACACTCACAAGGTCCCTAGGTGGCATGAACGGTTTGCACTCAACTGCTAACCTAAAGGTCAGCAGTTCAAATGCACCCAGCAGTACTGCAGAAGAAAAGGCATGCCAATCCACTTCCGTAAACTTTACAGCCCGGAAAACCCTATGAAGCAGTTCCACTTTGTAACACAAGGGGCAGCCATGAGTAGGAATCTACGTAACAGCAACTAACAGTAAAGCAGTACATGAGTTCCAGTTGTGTCACAACATCAACACTTAATATGGTTGTTTTTTCTTTTTCTTTTGATTTTAGTCATTCTAATGGGTGTGTAGTAGTTATCTAATTATAGTTTTAATTTGCATTTCCCTGGTAATTAATGATGTTAAGCATCTTTTCATGTACTTACTGGCAAGTTGTATATCTTCTTTTGTGAAATGTCTAAGTCTTTTGCCCATTTTTTAAATTGACTTGTAAGGGTTCTTCCTATATTCTGGATACAAGTCCTTTATCTGATATATGTGTTGCAAATATTTTCTCCTAGCCTTTGGCTTGCCTTTTTATTTTCTTAATGGTGTCTTTTGAAGAGCAAAAGTTTTATGAATTTTGATGAAATCTAGTTTATCAAAATTTCCCATATTGGTCATGCTTTTTGTATTCTTTTCTAAGAAATCTTTGCCTACCCAAGGTCATAAAAGCTTTCCTCTTATTTTTTTCCTAGAAGTTTTAGGTGTTTTATTTAGGTCTGTGATCAATTTTGAGTTGATTTTTATGTATGGTGTGAAGTAGGGAGTCATTTTTTTTTTTTTTCCATGTAGATACCAAATTGATCCAGCATCATTTGTTGAAAAGACTTTCCTTTCCCCACTGAACTGCCTTGGCATCTTTGTTGAAAATCAACTCAACATCATGTATGTGTGGATCTATTTCTGGACTTCATATTCTGTTTCACTGATCTGTATGTGTCTTATCTTTGCCATTATCAAATTAGGTAAAGTCTCCTCGAACTTTCTTTTTTCTTTTTAAAAATGGTTTTGCCTTAAAAACATTATGAGTGAAATAAGTCACTCACAAATAGAAAAATATTTTATGATGCTACTCATTTGACTATCTAGAATAGGCAAGTATATAGAGACCGAAGTTTACTAGTGGTTACCAGGTGTGTGACGGAGGGGAAAAGGGACTCATTCATTAGGGGACACTGAGCTTCTGTTAAGGGTGACAGAAAAATTTGGAAACAGTGGTGCTGGTTGAATGTAATTAATGTCACAAATTGTACATGTAAAAAATGTTAGAATGGCTAATGCTTTGTTACATATATATTTACCACAGTTAAAAAAAAAAAAAAGGTTGTGCAGATTTGCACTCTGACCAGCAATGTAGGAGAGTTTCAATTCTCACCAATATTAGATACTGATAATTTGTTAAATTTTAATGTGATGGCAACTGTTTTAATGTAGTTTTGAAGTTTTAATGCACTTTTCTGATGACTAATGATGTTGTTTTCATGTCCTTGTTGCCCATTTGAATATTCTCTTTTGTTAAAGGCCTTCTGGCCATTTTTTGACTGGACTTTCTTTTTCTTGTTCATTTGTGAGAGTTCTTTATATCTTCTGGTATAAGTCTTTTGCTAGATGTACATTATAAATATCTTCTCCCACTCTGTGGCTCACATTTTCATTCTCTTATACATAGAAGAAAAACAACTCTAGGGAAATTGACCAAAATGTAAGTCATTATGTCTGGATGAATTTTTCCCCTTCTTTTTACATCTCCACATTTTCCAGTTCTGTAAGGAGCATGTAATGAAGAGAAAAATTGTTAAGTAATAAAAGGAATTAGGTGTTCAAGGAGGGTGGTTTATATTTTAAATAGCCCAAATGATGATGAAGCTAAAAAGTAACCCACTGGAACAGGTTTACCAAGACAAAAACTTTGCTACAATTTACCTTTCACGTTGCATAAATATTTGAACATATCTGCTAGAGACACCTGGTGGAGAGTATTGATAAGTTTATAGCAAATGTTTGAATGTAATAAATATGCTTGAGATGTTACAACACAAACAGCCAGCTTATTTACCAAGTAAGAAATGTATGTAATATTTACTCTGGTTCCCTAATCCCCTTCGTTTTCAAATAACTAAAAAGAACCTTCAACTCTCAGTTGGGGTATACACAGCTTGCCAGTGAGCTTTGGGTCTGACTAGCAAATATGACATAAATTCAAATAAAACAAAAGACAGTAAGGTTAGAAGTAGAAATGGAACTGGTTCAGGGCTGACTATGTAATTTGTGGGAACCAGTGCAAAATAATAATACAGGGCCCCTTGTTCAAAAAGAAGGAAAAAAATTGCCATTAAAAATACTAAAAGGTTTTTCCTTTCTTCAAAAAAAAAAAAAAAATTGGCTTTCGCTACTCTATGTCCTATGCATTTCCTTTTAAACTTTAAAATAAGCTTCAATTAAAAAAAAAAAGTCTGCCGGAATTTTGGTTGCAATTATATTGAATTTATAGGTCAATCTGGGGAGAAATGTTATTTGAACAATATTTGGTTTTCCAATCCATGGACATTTACTTAATGTCTTAATTTCTCAGAAAAATCTTATAGTTTTCAGTGTAAAAGTCTTGGACATCTTTTATTTCATTTAACCCAAGGTATTTTTTTAATTTTGGTGCTACTGTAAATGAGCTTTAAAAAATTTCATTTTCCAATAGTGTGCTGCTTAATTGTAAGAATATTGATTTTTGTATATTAACCTTGTATCCTGCAAACTTGCTAAATTCATTTATTAGTTCTAGTAATTGTTTTGTAGATCCCCTATAATTTTCTACATAATCATGTCATCTGCAAATACAGAGTTTTACTTCTTCCTTTCCAATATTTATGCCTTTTGTTTCTTTTTCTTGCCTTATTGCAATGACTAAGCCTAGAGTATAATGTTGAATACAAGTGGTGAAGGTAGGCATCCTTGTCTTGTTTTTCATCTCTGGGGGGAAAAGGTTAGTCTTTCACTATTAATTATGATCTCAGATATATATTCCATAGATGTTCTTTATCAGTTTGAGAGATTTCCTACTATTTCTGGTTTTCCAAGAGTTTTTTTTTTTTTTTTTTCCCTACCATGAGTGAGTGTTGAATTTTTTATCTATTGAAATGGTCATAGAGTTTCTCCTTTTCTGGTTATATGGTGAATAACATTATTTCACATTTAAAAATCAATCAAACCTTGCACTCCTGAGGCAAGTCTACTTAGTTCTGGTATATTATCCTTTTTAAATAGTGTAGAATTCAATATTTTAAATATAGTTGGATTTAATATTTTGTTAATAACCTTTGCATCTATATTCATGAGGGTTAACGATCTACAGTTTTCTTTCTTATGTAAGGTTTTGGTATCAGGGTTATGCTGGTCTCATTAAATGAATTGGGCAGTGATTTCCTCCTCCACTATTTTCTGAAAGTTTGTGTAAAATTGGTGTTATTTTTTTCCTTAAATGTTTAATAGAATTCAGCAGTGAAACCATTTGGGCCTGGAGTTTTCTTTTGGGCAAGGTTTTTGATAACAAATTCATCTCTTCAGTAGATGTGAGGCTATTTCTGTTTTCCATTCTTGTGTGAATTTTGGCAAAATTTTTTTTTTGCAAGAAATGTGTCCATTTTATTTAAGCTGTTGTGTTTATTAACATAAAATTACTCGAGAGTATTCTCTTATCCTTTTGATATGTAGAGATTTTAAGGCTATAACCTCTTTTTCATTCCTGATAGTTACTATTGAGTTCTCTTTTTTCTTGATCAGTCTAGCTAGAGGTTTGTCAGTTTTGTTATCTTTTCAAAGAATCAGTTTTTGCATTTGTTAATTTTCTCTACTGTCTGCTGATTTCAGTCATTGATTTTAAATATTACTTCTCTGATATTAGCATTTAAAGCTGTTTCCCTCTAAACACCATTTTAGTTGTATCCCACAAATTTTGATGTTTTATTTTCATGTCATTCAGTTCAAAATATTTTCTAATTTTCATTGTGATTTTGTCTTTGATTCATGAATTATTTACAAGCGTGTTGTATAATTTTCAGATATTTGGGGTTTTTTCTAGTTAACTATTGTTACTGATTTCTAGTTTAATTCTGTTATCAGAGAGTAACACTTTGTAAGATTTTGGTCCTTTTACATTTATTGGGACTTATTTTATGGTCCAGTATATGATCTATCTTGGTCAAAATACCATGTATTCTGCAGTTGTTGGATGTAATGCTCTATAAATGGCAATTAGATTAAGGCAGTTGATCACGTTGCTCAGATTTTCTATGTCTTTACTGATATTTTTGTCTAGTTATTCTATCAACTGCTTAAAGAAGGGTGTTGAAATATCCTAATATCATTGTGGAATTGTCTGTTTCTCCATTAAATTTTTGTCAAGTTTTCCTTCTTGTGTTTTGAGGCTGTATTACTACATGCATACATACTTATAATTAAAATGTCTTCCTGATGAATTGTTCCTTTTATCATTATTAAATGACCTTCTTCATCTCTGGTAATATTTTTTGTCATAAAGTCTATTTTATCTGCAATTAAAATAGTCACACTACCTACATGACTCTTGTAAGCACCATATAGTAGAATCTTGCTTTTTTATTCACTCTGACAATCTTGGACTTTTAATTGGAGCTTTTAGACCACTGATATATTTGAATTAGTTTAATTTGGGTCAACCATTTTATTACTTATTTTCTCTTTTTTTTATTTCAAATATTTTTTTCTGCACCAATCTCTACTTTCCTTCTGGGGTTCCAATGATACATATGTTAGCCTTTTAACACTGTTCCATATGTCCCTGAAACTTTGTTCACTGCTTTCTGATCTTTTTTCTCTTTGCTCTTCAGATGGGATGATTTTTATTGATTTATCTTCATTTTTACTGACTCTTTCCTCTGGCAAATCCATTCTGTTATTGGAATTCATCCAGTGATTTTTTTTTTTTATACTGTATTTTTTCAGTTCTAAAGTTTTTATTTTTTAAGTCATTTCTATTCATCTGATTAGCACGCCTATCTTCTCTTTCATTACAAATGTGTTTTCCGTTATCTCATGAAGCACAATTAAAATAAGTGCCTTAAAGTATTTTTATCTGATAATTCCAGTATTTAGGTCATCTCGGGGTTGGCATCTGTTGATTCTCTTTTCCTTTGAGCACTGGTCACATGTTCCTAGTTCTTGTAGTTAAAGTAATAGTTATTGTATCCCAGACATTGTAAATATTATTTTGTGTAGGTTCTGGGTCTTCTAAGAATCCTCTGGAGAATGTTGGTATTTTTGTTTTAGCAGACCATCAGTCTGTTAAATTCACCCTCAAGTTCCATCTTGCCTTCTGTAGACAGTGGTTCAAATTTTACTTGAGTTCTCAAAACTTTTCTTATGCTGGTTTGAATAACTGAAGACTAGGATCGTGACTTGTGCGAGTTTCATATACAGGATTAAGGAATCCTTTTCTTTAGCTCTCTCTACTCTGGGATTCCCCTCATACTCTCCAGCCTACAAGGTCCTCTCTTCTATTCTTTTGATGGTTACCCTAGAAATTACAATGTTCATCCTTGATTCAGCAAAGCCTGTATTAATCAATACCTTTACCTTCAATTTCTTTCTGCCTGAAGAACATCTTTTAGAATTTCCTTTACTGCTGATCTGCTACGGTTTATGCTCTTGGTTTTTATCTGAAAATATCATTTTGCCTTCAATCTTGAGGGAGCATTTTGCTAGGCAGAGAATTCTAGGATTGCTGTTTTCTTTCTGCACACCAAAAATGTAATTCTACTGTTTTCTAGCTTCTACGGTTGCTGTTCAGAAATCAGTTGGCAGTCTAACTTAAAGGTTGGCAGACTATAACCCCTGGCCCAAATGTGGTCTACCACCTGTTTCTGTAAATACAGTTTTATTGGAACACAGTCATGGTCATTTATTTATATATTGTTTATGGCTACTTTTGTGCTACAATGGCAAGGCAAAATACAACAGAGATCCTATGGCCCACAAAGCCTAAAACATTTACTACCTGGCCCTTTACAAAAAAGTTTGCTGACATCTAGTCTAACTGGTGCTCCTTTGAAATTAATATTTCTTTTCTCTCTGCCTATGTTTAAGTATTTGTCTTTGGTTTTCTCCCATTTCACCATGATGTGTCTAGGTGTAGATTTGGTTTTATTTATTTGAGTATCCATTCTGGAAAATTTCCAGCCATTATCTCTTCCAGTAATATCTCTGCCCTATTCTCTCTCTCCTTTCCTTCTGGGATTCCAATTACAGATTCATTAGCCCTTACTCCACGAATCTTCTATATTTCTTACCCTCTAATGTCTTTTATTCTCTCTTTTGGGTAGTTTCTTCTACATTCCTGTTCACTCTGTTTCTCTTCAGCTTAGTTTAATCTGCTGATAAACCCATCCACTGAATTGTTTATTTTGTTATTTTTCTTTTTGTGTGTGTGTTTTTAAATAATTTTTAATTTGAGAATATACACAGCAAAACATACACCAACGTTTCTACATGTACAATTCAGTGACACTGATTATATTCTTTGAGTTGTACAACCATTCTCACCCTCCTTTTCTGAGTTTTTCCTCCTCTACTGACATAAACTCCCTGGCCCCAAAGGTTCCTATCTAATCTTTCAAGTTCCTGTTGTTAATTTGATTTCATATAGATAGACCTAAGAAGAGCATAATACTCAAGGCAGACATTCTTTGTTAATTAAGCTAAGCTATTAATTTTTTTTTTTTTATTGTTTGGTTTTAAGACTTCAGTGAGTACTTTTGGTTTAATGTTTAAAGTTTATCTCAGGACAATAGTTTTGAGGGTTCATTCACCCTCCATGGCTCCAGAAACTATGGATTCCATGAGAATTTAAAATTCTGTCTACATTTTCCCCGTTTTGATCAGGATTCTTCTATGGAATCTTTGACCAAAATGTTCACTAATGGTAGCCAGGCACTATCCAGTTCTCCTGGTCTCATAGAAAAGGAGGCAGTTATTCATGGAGGCAATTAGCCATACATTCCATTTCCTCCTCCTATTTCCTGCTCTCCTTCTTCCTCTGTTCCTCCAGGCAAATGGAGGCCAATTATTGTACCTTGAATGGCCACTCCCAAGCTTTTAAGACCTCAAGCACTACAAAACAAACTAGGAGGTACAGCAGAAGCACTAAACATGTCATTAGGCCAATTAACTGGATGTCCCATGAAACCATGACCCTAAACCAAGGAATCAAATCCCATGAGGTGTTTGGTTGTACATAAGCAGACGCAGCAGCTACTCTTTTTTTTTTTCAATGCTATAAATACATGTATTACACAACTTATGCCAATTAAATTTTTTACAGATGTCAACTTATTAACAGCTACAAGAATTGGCTGTCTAACCCTAAGGTTAATCAATGCAATTTTTCCATTACTGTAAACTGAAACTCAGAACTCCATAAGCAGCAGAGGCTTTCCCCTCCCTCCTACCCTGGTAACAACTAATAAACTTTGGTCTCTATACATTTGCCTCTTCTTGTCTTTTTATATCAATGAGGTCATGCAATATTTACCCTTTTCATGATGGACTTATTTCACTCAGCATAATATCTTCACGCTCCATACAATAAGACTTCATTTCTCTTACTGGCTGAGTAGTAGTCCATTGTACGTAGGTACCACATTCTGTTCATCCATCCATCCATTGATGGGCATTTATGTAGTATCTACCTTTTGCTACTGTGAACAGTGCTGCAATGAACACTGGTGTACAAGTATCTGTTTGAGCCTCTGCTTTCAAGTCTTTTGGGTGTATACCTAGGAGTAGAATTGCTGGTTCATATAGCAGTTCTACTTTTAGTTTTCTGAGGAACCACCACACTCTTTTCCACAATGGCTGTACCATTTTGCATTCCCACCAGCAATGGATAAAGGTTTCAATTTCCCCACATCCTAGCCAACATTTGTTATTTTGGGGGGTTTTATCTTAGCCATCCTAGTGGGAGTAAAATGATATCTCACTGTGGTTTTGATTTGCAACCCTCTGATGGCTAAGGACGTTGAGCATCTTTTCATGTGTTCGGTGGCCATTTGAATGTCTTTTTTGGTGAAATGTCTATTCAAGTCTTTTGCTCATTTTATAACTGGGTTATTTGTCTTTTTGTTGTTTTCAAAGTTTTATATATTTTTTTGGTTATTAGATTCTTATCAGACATACGGTTTCTAGAAGATATTCTCCCAGTTGGTGGCTTGTCTTTTCATTTTTTGATACAGTCTTTTGATGAACAAAAGTTTTTAATTTTTATGAGGTCCCAGTTATTTGTCATTTGCTGTTTGTGCTTTTATTATATTAATCCATTGTTAAAAGCTAGGCCTGACAGCATTGTCCCAACATTTTCTTCTAAAAATTTTATGGTTTTAGTTTCTGTATTTAGGTCCTTAATCCATTTTGAATTTGTTTTTGTGTAAGGTGTGAGGCATGGATCCTGTTTCATTTTTCTGTATGTGGAAATCCAACTTTCCCAACACCACTTATTGAAGAGACTCTTCTTCCCCTATCAAATAGGCTTAGCACCTTTGTCAAAAATCAGCTGACCATAGATGTGTGGGTTTATTTCTGGACTCTCAATTGTATTCCATTGGTTTATGTGTCTACTGGTATACCAGTGGAAACCATGGTGGCATAATGGTTAAAAGCGATGCCTGCTGACCAAAAGGTCAGCAGTTTAAATCCACCAGGCGCTCCTTGGAAACTTTAGGGGGCAGTTCTACTCTGGCCTATAGGGTCTCTATGAGTCAGAATCGACTCGACAGCAATGGGTTTTTTTTCGTTTGTTTGTTTTGGTACACCAGTACCAGGCTGTTTTGATTAATGTAGCTGTGTGTTTTAAAATCAAAGTATGAGTTCTCCTACTTTGTTCTGGTCTTTCAACATCTCTTTAGCTACTTGGGGCCTCTTGCCATTCCATAAAAAGTTGAAAATGTTTTTTTTCATTTCTCTAATTTTGATTGGCATTGCATTGCATCTATAGATCACTTTGGGTACTATCAACATCTTAACAATATTAAGTCTTCCAATCCATGAACATGGAACATCCTTCCATTTATTGAAGTCTTCTTTAATCTCTTTCAGCAGTGTTTTATAATTTTCATTGTATTGGTCCTTCGCACACCTGGTTAAATTTATTCCTGGGTATTTCATTCTCCTAAATGCTATCGTAAATGGAACTGTTTCCTTAATTTCCCTTTCAGATGTCTCATCGCTGGTGTATAGAAACCCAACTGATTTTTGTTTGGTGACCTTGTACCCTGCAATTTTGCTAAATTCTTCTATTAGCTCTAAAAATTTTTCTTGTGAACTCTTTGGGATTTTCTATATATAGCATCATGTCATCTGCAAATAGAGATTATTTTACTTCTTTTTTTCCAATCTGGATACCTTTTCTTTTTCTTGTCTTATTGCTCTGGCTAGAATTTCTAATACAATATTGAGTAGAAGTGGTGAGAGTGGGCATTCTTGGCTTGTATCCAGTTTCAGGTGGAATAATTTGGTTTCCAGTTCTAGAATTTCTATTTGTTTTTTTTCCAAACCTGCTAGTGGTATTTTCGAGTTTCTAGTTCCCCGCCAGAATTTTCAAGCACGGCCTTTACCTCCTTAAAATAGTAAGCAAGGTTGTTTTGTTGTTGGATTCCAGTAATTCCAGTATCTGGAGTTTCCATGAGCCTGTTTCAGTCCTCTTGTTTGTGCTAGTGCTCAATAGTGGCTTCTTCTTTCATGTAACTGGTTATTTTGACTATGTGAGGGAAAAGGTACTTAAAAAATTATTGGCAAAACTAATTTGAGGGCTAGTATGATATTATCCTCTTCAAAGAAGATCTGTCTCTACCAGGCATCTAGGGACATTAGCAATTAATCTAATTCAGGGCTTGGGGTTTTTCTGGCAGCTGTCTATACAAGGGCTGGTTTTATCCTGATGTTATGAATTGAACTGTGTCCCCCAAAAATATGTGTTGTAAATCCTAACCTCTGTGATTATAATCCCATTTGGGGATGGCAGTCTTTGTCATGTTAACAAGGCAGGGTTAGTGTGGGGTGTGTTTTGAGTCAATCTTTCACAAGATATAAAAACAGCAAATTAGGACAAGAAAGCAGTGATGGAAATAGAGATGAGGTAAGACAGATGCCATGACACACAGAGATCTTCAAGGAACAAGGGAGCAAAAGCTGAAGAAACAAGGACCTTCCTTCAAAGCCTACAGATAAAGAGAAAGCCTTCCCATTATGCTGAAATTAGTCAGTTGCAAAAGGATAAATATTGTATGAGACCACTATTATAAGAACTTGAGAAATAGTTTAAATAAAAAAAAAGAGAAGAAAATATTCTTTGATGGTTACGAGAGTGGGGAGGGAGGGAGGGAGAGAGAGGGGTTTTCACTAATTGGATAGTAGACAAGAACTATTTTAGGTGAAGGGAAAGACAACACAAAATACAGGAGAGGTCAGCACAACTGGACTAAACCAAAGCAGTTTCCTGAATAAACTGAACACTTCCAAGGCCAGCATAGCAGGAGTGGGGATTTGGGGGCCATGGTTTCAGGGGACATCTAAGTTAATTGGCATAATAAAATCTATTAAGAAAACACTCTGCATGCCACTTTGGAGAGTGGCATCTGGGGTCTTAAATGCTAGCAAGAGGCCATCTAAGATCCATCAATTGGTCTCAACCCACCTGGACCAAAGGAGAATGAAGAACATCAAAGACAGAAGGTAATTATGAGCCCAAGAGACAGAAAGGGGCACATAAACCAGAGACTACATCAGCCTGAGACCAGAAGAACTAGATGGTGCCCAGCTATAATCGATGACTGCCCTGACAAGGAACACAACAGAGAACCCCTAAGGGAACAGGAGAGCAGTGGAATGCAGACCCCAAATTCCTGTAAAAAGACCAGACTTAATGGTCTGACTGAGACTAGAAGGACCCTGGAGGTCATGGTCCCCAGACCTTCTGTTAGCCCAAGACAGGAACCATTCCCAAAGCCAACTCTTCAGACAGGGACTGGACTGGACTATGGGATAGAAAATAATACTACCGGTGAAGAGTGAGCTTCCTGGATCAAGTAGACACATGAAACTATGTGGGTATCTCCTGTCTGGAGGTGAGACAGGAGGGCAGAGGGGGTCAGAAGCTGGCCAAATGGACATGAAAATAGAGAGTGGAGGGAAGAAGTGTGCTGTCTCATTAGGGAGAGAGCAACCAGGAGTATATAGCAAGGTGTATATAAATTTTTGTATGAGAGACTGACTTGATTTGTAAGCTTTCACTTAAAGCACAGTAAAAATTAAAAAAAAAAAAAACCTTCCTCTAGAGCCAGCCCCCTTAATTTGGACTTCTACCCTCCTAAACTGTGAGAAAATAAATCTATTTCTTGAAACCATGCACTTGTGGTATTTCTGTTATAGCAGCACTAGATAACTAAGGCACATGGTTCATCCTCACTCCTGGGCTGCTGCTTTTTGAGGTACTTGACATATAAAACCCACTGCCCTCAAGTCAATTTCGACTCAAAGTGACCCTGTAGGACATCATGTAACTGCCCTATATGGTTTCCAAAACTATGATCTTTATGGAAGCAGGCTGCCACATCTTTCTCCCTCAGACTGACTGCTGGGGTCAAACTGTTAGCAGCTGACTGATTAAACCACTGTGCCACCAGGGCTCCATCCTAGATATATAAAGGAAGC
This sequence comes from Elephas maximus indicus, assembly GCF_024166365.1. Lineage (NCBI taxonomy): Eukaryota > Metazoa > Chordata > Mammalia > Proboscidea > Elephantidae > Elephas > Elephas maximus. The sequence goes on along the minus strand of NC_064837.1, from coordinate 35,568,304 downwards.
CAATTAATCAGAACCTAAACTTTGGATGGCCCCGCCTCTGAATTTTGTTCCCTTTGCCTCCAAAGTACGACAAAACAGCTTATCTTCTCAGCCGCCTGTGCAAATGTCACAATGGCAAAACAGCCTCAAGTGCTGAGCTTTCTTCTCTATACTTCCATTCTCTCCTGGCACTCAACCCAGTAATTCACTATCTTACTAGCTTTTGAAGACTATTATTTTTAGAGTTTCTCCAGGGTTTTTGTTGTTGTTTTCAGTGGGAGTGCTGGTCACAGTCACCAAGCCTGCCATTACCAGAAGTGGAAGTTTCCTTCTCATTTTTAAAAATTTCTTACCTCCCCTCTCCCTTTTCCCTATTATTTCTTTAGTCAGGTATTGGATGTCCTGGGTTAAACCCCTTTATTTTATTTTTCTTTCCTATTTTCTATTTCTTTGCCTTTTTTCTATTTGTGGGATATTCCTCAACTTTAACTTCATACCATTTTTTTTTGTTTTTTTTTCCTGCTATGAAATCTGTAACTTTTAAGCACTCTTTCTTATTCTGTAATTGTTGCTTTTTTTAAAAAAAAAACTTCTTGTTCTTTTATACGGATACAATATCTTCTCATAGCTGAGGATACTAAATGGAAGGGTTGGTTCTGAAGTTGTTTTCTCACAGCAAGTCTCTGCTTCCTTTAGGTTTTCTTCTGTTTGTTTTTTGGCTGTTCTTCCAAATTTAAGAATGGGGCATTACAGAGCTGAGTGGAAGCTCTGTAACATGGACAAGACTTGCCAAGTGGTGGGCTTAGCCTGATGTTGATCCATTAGTTGTACACCACCCATTTTCTCTGGAGAAATCCCAAATGCTAACACATAAAGGTCTTCTCTGGGGCCCTTTAGTTCTCCAAAGGAGAATATCTTTGACCTTCTGTAGTCCCCTGGCTGCCAGTGAGTATTCTGCATACATAGGAGAAAAGAAGGGCTGGACTTTTAGTTACTTTTTTCATTTTTAGTTCCCCATTTTGCCCACTGCTAAATCAGGTGTTTCTAAATCCCAAATCTCTTCCTTTAAAGAAGTTCCAATTTCTAGTTTCCAACATTTTGCAGGGGGAAGGTAGGGGTGGGTGGATATGTTAACTGTACTGTATATGACCCTTCTGCCCTCTGCCTCACTTCTATCTCATAACAACCAAGAGTTTCTGAGCCCCAATCCTCTCTCCCTTTGCATACACTCATGAAATCATTTTATTTCTCTCTGTATCCTTGAATGTACTGTACTTACAATCCTTTAAATTTCTTTATAGTGTCTTTTGTTTGTTAGTTCAATTGTCCAGTATGTCCACATTTAACCTTAAAGTAATAACTTTGTTAAAAATCATTTAACAAATATATGCAAACTTATATAATACTTTGTCCTCCAAAGTAATCTTAAAAGGCTATATACTTATTCCAGTGATTGTGCCATTGCTGAAATCATGACGGAAAGTGAACATGTGGATATCTTTAGGGAAAAGGTAAGGGGAATAGTACAGAGAGGTAGTGGTCCAAGGAAATTCTGGCCTTATTGGTTCTTCTTACAAGGCGAATGTATTTGTCTATTATTTGTGATATTAAAAATTAAAAGGAAAGAACAGGTGCTCAAACAACCTACAGTAAAATCTCAGCTACATTAATGCATGACCTTGAACATGTTACTTATCTTCTCCAAGCGTGTTTCCTGATCTTTAAGTAATGACATCACTTTCAACAAAAGTTTGTTGTACTCTTCAGACAGGGATTGGACTGGACTATGGGATAGAAAATGATACTGGTGAAGAGTGAGCTTCTTGGATCAAGTAGACACATGAGACTATGTGGACAGCTCCCGCCTGGAGAGGAGATGAGAGGGCAGAGAGGGTCAGAAGCTGGCCGAATGGACACAAAAATAGAAAGTGAAGGGAAGGAGTGTGCTGTCTCATTAGAGGGAGAGCAACTAGGAGTATATAGCAGGGTGTATGTAAGTTTTTGTGTGAGAGACTGACTTGGTTTGTAAACTTTCACTTAAAAAAGCACAATAAAAAATTTTAAAAAGTTTGTTGTATGGCATAATAGTAGTACACAGTAAATATTGATTCTTGCCCTTCTCTCATCTAAAATTGCCTTCAAACTATGCCATTGTTTTATACATCTTCAGTGATAAGAAATCTTCATTTTTGATTATGTGTTGGGTCATGTAATCAATAATAAGTGACTGCACAAGCTTTATGAATGAGATGAGTGACCAATATAGTTTTTAGTCTAAAAAGCATTTGGCAGGAAGAATCCTATGAGTCCAAGCAACATCTTGATCATGTCACTATTAGTTTACTTTTCCGGGGAGAAATTCTCACAGAAGGTCCCAACATAGTCCAAATTTTATAGCTTAATATGATTGTCTGTGGGGTCACAACAGAGGGCCCCAGAGAGAATGGGAGAAAAAAAATATAGAACAAAAATCAAATTCTAAAAAAGAAAGGCCAGACTAACCGGACTAGTAGAGACTAGAGGACTCCCTGAGACTATCACCCTCAGGCACACTGAACCTTGAACTAAATCTACCCCTTTAAGTGAAATAAGAGTGGCACACACAATAAGGGATATTATGTATAAGATCTATGCTCTACTTAAAAATCATTTGTATGAGACCAAAAGGTCAATACTTACTCTAAAGCAAAGATGAGAAGATAAGGGGGCAGGGAGACTATAGTACTGGAAATGGAACAACCAGAATACAACTAAAGAGAATGCTGACCCACTATGAAAAATGTAAGTAATGTCACTGAACACTTTGAATGGAAACTGTCAAACAGAAATCTAACTTGCTGTGTAAACTTTCACCAAAAACACAATAAAATATTATTTTTTAAAAAATGGTTGTTTGGCCTGATTAATTCTGCCCACACTGCATGCAACTGACATACATATAACTTTAGGATATTAGAGTTATCCACTGAAGACTTTCATGATTTATTTTTGGATCATATAAGAATCATGTTTTATTAAATATCACTGTTTTCTTCAAAAAATATTATTTTGTCCAATTTCCCTCAGAAGATTACAACCAACTGTATATGCCTAAAACAATCACTTCTTCTGGCTCCTACAAACCATAAGAAAACAATCCCATTGATATACAGTCATACTTTCCATTGTTTTCATAATGCACTCAGGATAATGTCTTTAATGTCTATCCTAATTTTCTCCTGTCACGATTTAAGCTCATTCCCTCTTGTTCTACAGTATGTTGGTAAGAGAACAAGTATATGTATAATTACAAAGTCTTGGGCATCTGAAGGCAATTATTAAATTACCCTTTGTCTTTCCCTTCTCCAAGTTAAGTAACCCCAATTCCTTTGCTTTTTCTTAGTTTTTTTTGAAAGCTCAAATTCTACATGCCACATGGGAAAAATTTTTAAAGGATAATTAAGAAAACGTATAGAGTTAAATTACAGTTAAGTAAAATAGCAATGTGATAGGTGTAACACAATTATGAATAATAAATGAAGACCTGGATAAACTGTCATTCATACATTAATTCTACACCTTGGTTCTACTTCTAGCATTCTATTGTACTATAATCCTTACCAGGGGACTTTCCTTGCTGTGAGTTGCTTCTTCGCTCTCTGTATCTGGCTGGAGTGGATAAACCTGTGTCTTTACTAGGCTTGCTAGCAGACCCCATTTCTGAAATAAGGAATCCCATCTGTTCTGAAGGCAAGATATTCTCAGACGGATTGGTCTGGCATTTTATACTGGTATCCACCTAAAATATTAAACCCACTCATTATTCTGAGATTTCCCCAAAATAATCTACTGAAAGTTAAGATATTCCATCAGAGAAGTTCTACTATGGAAACATGGTCCAACAACATGCTTGTAAGGCTTGTCATCCTTATGAATGATACTACCTATGATTCTATTGAGTTACCTAAATATTTGGTAGTAAAATGTACACTTCCCCATACACAAACCACTGAAATGTATATGAGTCTAAAACATTTTCTTATGATCAGAGGAAGATTTACCATGAAGCTAGTGGGTTGTTTTTGTTGTTTTTTGGTTTTTGTAAAATTTACAAAAGTAAGATATTTTGATCATAATTGGTTATAACCACTATCTCCACTCTGACATCCCTCCATCAGATCTCCCCTCCTGTTAATGGTATTGGAATGGCTCTACATATACCTGTTGGATGGTGTCAATGGGGCATGGGCACTTTATTCTACCTATTCTGCACTCTTTGTCTTAAAGAGGACCTCAAAATTTTATGTGTTTCAGCCACTATAGAATCTGGATCTGCCCTGCTTAGGATATATAAGTTTCTTTCTTGACGCTCTTAAGAGCTTTCTTTGCAACGTCAAATCCCTATGTCAAGGTGGCAAACTTCAGGAATGCTCTATTTCTTTATGAATTTATTTTAAAATAAAACTGTATAATGAAATGAAGCCAAAAGTTAAAAAAAAAAATAGCTTTCAAAAGCTGCAGTATTAAAAAATATTAAAGAAAAAATAACCATGTATAGAAATGCAATTTTAAAGTATTAAATCTAATGCTTCTGGAGTGTGACTATGAAGGAACAAAGACAAATTTGGGGTTCTTTACACCAGCGTATTTGCTACATAATGGGACTATCTTTGGTCTACTGAATTTACAACATTATCTTAACACACAATACTGGGTCTTAATACTAAGGCTCAAAAAGCACAATGAAAAATAGAAGCCTTGAGAGATTTGAATCTAAAATTAGAGCTAAGAAGTCTCCTAAAAGTTATGTTGGAAATTTCAAACACAAAAGAGATTTTCAGTCCTGTTAACAACAACAAAAAAAAAACAGGTTAAGATTTAAAAAAAAAAATTAAAAGTAGGGAAAAATACTTATCAGATAAATTCACAAAAAATGGTTTTAATTTGGATATACTTTTGATGAATCAAAACTGATTAATTTTCAACTGGATAATAGTTTAACTTAACTAGTAAAAAAGGTCTGCCTTGAGCATTATATACTTTTAAGATCTAATAGGGGATCAAATTAACAACAGCAACTCAAAAGATTAGACAGGAACCTTGGGGGGCAATGAATTTATATCAATGAGGGAAGAATCAATGTCACTGAATTATACACGTGTAAATTGTTGAATTGGTATATGTTTTGCTGTTATATTCTCAATAATAACATCAAAATAAATAAAATTTAGAAAAAATAATTTTCTGGTCACAAACCAGCAGCAATAGAGGAATTACTCTCTACCTTCTCCTCAAACTATAGTCAGTGTTCTATTTTAGGAATGCAGATATTGGTAAGGAAATTTCAAACACAGTAGGCTCACAAGTCATATTAGAGTTCAGTGATGCTGTAAGAAAGTATAAAAAACCCTCCAGCCATCTCCTTACCTTCATGCCACAAATGGCTAAAAAGGTCCTGATAGTACCTGTCAAATAAATCACCCCTTCTGGGTAGTAGGATTCTATCAGCCAGGGATACTTAGTCCATCCAAACTAAGATAGAGAACAGAACTCAAGGGATGCTTTTAACATGAAAATAAATTTTATACTACAATGGTCCATAAGACTGACTCTCTAGAGGTTGACTTCAGACCGTAACATAGAGAGAGGATACCTGGGGAGTAAGGTAACTTCCTTCTTTCTAAATCTTTTGTGCAGAACCACTGGGGTATGATTCTTCTGGAAAGTATAGCAAGCTAGTATTAAACCCAAACGAATCTGGATGAACTCTCCACTAGAACAGTCTTTAGCAAGAAGCATTAGGTACTTTTAGCTTTACTAGTTTTTTTTTTTTTTTTGCCCCCTTACCTGGTGTGTGCTGAATGGTAGCCCTTCTTGCACAAATACTACCGAAGATGGAGATGGATTATGACTTAGCTGATCCTTCAGTTTGACATGAGCTTGTTGGTTGGCTGCAGATTCCTGCATTGTTGTATTTTCAACAGGCTGAGCTGTGTGGATGGTATAGATGTACTCAGGTGACTGTGGCAGAGAGCAGGTAATTGCTTGTTCTGTTCCGACCACAAAAGATGTAATATCTGAACCTACAGGAGTAAGTGGCTCCAGCTGGCTAGCCTGACTTGTAGAAGATGGATTGCTGCTGTTTGAATTAGCTAGGATATGTTGACCTCTGTTAGACTGAGATGTTGGGCACTGATTCTCAACAGGCTCCACCTTTACCATCTCCAATTTAGGGGAGGAATGCAACTCATCTACTATCTGAAAGACAGCCTCTAGGTTTACTTCTGTCTTTTTATTTTCATCAGTAGCACTGCAAGGCCAATTAGAAGGCAGAAATTCAACTGGATAGGAGGATTGCATTGGAGTATTCTGGGAAAAGAGAAAATAGGACTTTTTGGATAGAAAATCAAATATGAGATTAAGGAGGAAAGTAACAACATTTAGGTCGATGAATGCTAAACGTGAACAGATTAAACTTAAACTAAAGCTCACTAAGAAAAATTGAACACCAATCTATTTTTCATTAACATTTACCGAGCATCTGTTTTATGCCAACCACTATGCTAAGTTTAATACTGGAATGGACCAATGATTCTCAGAGTTAGAGTACATAAAGTCACAAAACTACAGTACGCAATACACCAAATTCTTCCATAAAGGTTGACAGGCAAAAAAATTACTTGTATCTATCATACGCTGTTTTTGGAATGCAGGCATTAGTAAGAAAATTTCAAACACAGGATGCTCACAAGTCCACCAATGCTTTTAAAGATTCAGGGGAGGTACTGATAACCTGTTCCAAATGATCTGAGAAAAAATGGACAGAATATTGAATGTCCTTTGGTTCCTGAGATTGTTTATTTTTAATAATAAAACAAAAGATTCAAGATAGCTGTCACTTTTACATTTATATCTTTTTAAGACATATTCTCTAATATACACATACTGCTTTGCACAGAGTAGCCACATTCAATAAATGCTTGTTGGTTAATTATCTTAAGCTGTGGCTATAAAATACAGTAATGATTAAATAAAACATGTAATGAGTTGCTGTTGCCAAATGCAGAGCTTTGCACAGAGTAGGCATTCAATAAATGTTTGATTATCTTAGATTATACACATAAAGTACAGAACCGTTGTGATTAAATAAAACACACTGATGTTGCCATATGCACTACAAAGATTGTGTCAATGATATCCAGAAGGCCACTAATGCCAAATAATGTAAATTCAAATGGTATAAGCAACAAACTACCATAGTCAATAGATACCATTGGAGTTTTTACTACGTGCCAAGCACGTGCAAAGTGCTATATACATTATTTCATTTAACCCTCACACAGCCCTGTGAAATGCGATGATGTCCATTTCCAAATGATGAAAAATGAGGTTCAGAGAAGTTTCATAATTTACTCCAAGTCATAATGAAAGTAACTGGCAGAGTTAGGTTTCAAATCCAGGTTTGCCTGATTGCTCTTCACCATTATAATATACTAACTATCTGTGTACACTCTTCCCAATACGTACAGTCCAACTAAATTAATTTCCTTTGTTTCCAGGGTGGCACTTGAAATACCTTCCTTTTTCCCATTTTTTAGTTTTATGTATGCTTATTTGTATTTTCCTATAATAATTATGTACTGCCTTTGTAGTAAGAAAAGGTATTTAAATATGCAAAAGAAATTATTTATTTAAAACATAATCAAGATGTAAACACTGTCAAAGCAATTACAGTATGATCCAGGGGAGAGAGTATCTGGATCAGAGACAGATTACCCAATAAGCAAGGTAAGCACGCGCTTAGGGCATCAACAAAACAGGGGCACCAGTTGCCGAAGCAAAGACCCATAGATGCCAAAGAGACAGGATACAAGGAAAAGCAAGCACCGCAGTGGAAGGGAACTGAAGGACACTAAATGAAACTGATACCAGCTCCAGCTGGTGAGAATGTACCGGCTAGAAATAAAGTTCACGTGGGGTCACAAGGGCACCCACATACAAGATTGTTAAAGCTATGAGACTCCTACCACTTCGACACCTTCATTGGCATCTGTCTCCTACGGTCCCCTACTGTGTAACTGAAACTTCTTATCTTGGTGGGTCTCTTGGGAGTATACTATTTCTAATAAACAAGAAGTGGGTGCGGGCTGTTGAGTCTAACTCTTGCTATATTACACACTAAAAATTTTATAATCCAGTTCATCTCATTCCACTAAAATGGCATACGCTACTTTTGCATTCAGTTGCTAATACTATAGTCACATTTTAAAAGAAGTTACATCATGGATAGCTAAAGCATACACACACCATACATATTCATACATATATATATTTATTTATACATACATAACTCACATAACCCATTTGAATGTGTAAACAGAAGAGGGGGCACCACAGATTATCAGTATTTAGGGCCCTCACATGCCTTAATCTGGCCCTGATCTGGATCCACAAACAAGAGCAACTAATTTGTTGGATAGGTATGTTCCTACAGTGAAGATAAACAGATTGGGCTATTATGCTTGATATCTGCTATTTAAAATGTCCAGCTATGGGCCCCTGCTAATTCAGAAATGAAGCCACTCCTGAAGTCCACCTTTCAGCCAAAGATTAGATAGCAGCATAAAAAAACAATAGCACACGTGAGGAACATGCTTCTTAACTTAATCATGTCTACGAGACCAAACGGGCAACACCTGCCCAAAAACAAAAACAAGAGTACAGGAAAGAACAGGAAAACTGGATGAATGGACATGAGGGATCTGGATGTAAAGGGAAAGGGGGAGAGTGCCGACACATTGCAAAGATTTCAACTAATGTCACGATACAATTCCTGTATAAATTTTTAAAGAGAAACTAAAGGTAAACTTTCACCTAAAGCACAATAAAATTTTTTAAAAAGTCCAACTAAATCCCTTGATCTGAGTCTACGCTCTTCAAACAACAGCCTGATAATAATTTGGCTTCTGTGATGGTTTAATGTTATGTGTCAACTTGGCTAGGCTATAATTCTCAGTGATTCAGCAGACACTATGTAATCACCTTACATTTTGTGACCTAATTTGAGCAGCAAAACAGCTGAAAGGGGCGTTTCCTTGGGGGTGTGCCCCACCTCCAGTACAGAAATACATTTTCTGTCAGCTCCCTCTCCCTCTCTCAACCCTGCACTCTTCTTGTTGCCTGGCTTCCAGTCCTTGACATGTAAGCCTGCACAAGTCTTCAGTCTGCTGCCTGACTTGGAAATTCTGGATTTGCCAGCCTGTGCAACCACATGAGCTAGCAGAGATCTTCAGCCTGTCGCCTGACACAGGGATTTGAGATTTGCCAGCCACCACAACTGAGTGAACCATTTCTTCACAATTGCATGAACCATTTCCTTGAAGTAAATCTATATACAGGTAGTCCCCCACTTAAGATGGGGTTCCGTTCCAACAACCCTGTAAGTCAATTCTGATGTAAGTCGAATACCTCATTTTTTTTTTTAATTTTCATTATTATTGTCTTTCATTATCAGCATCTTTATAAATTTGATCTTTATTTGCTTTGGGGGTTGGCATAAAAATGATAACATCAGCAAATTACATGCTACTTCATAGTATGTAGTACATACTACTGAAGATAAAATATACAAAAAAACTCCAGAGAATTGTTTAAGTACAGTCCATCATAACTCGAATAGGTTCCAAGTTGGGAACCACCTGTATATTTATACATATGCTTCACTAGTTTTGCTCCTCTAAAGAAGCCAGACTGAGACAACTTCCTATGTAGATTTTCTCCAAAGAAAGGAATGTTCTTTTGAGTACCCTAATGCCACTAGCAAAATAATTTTCTTAAGAACTGAAGCTATCTCAGCTAAACGATGTATAAAACAAACGCATAATTTCAATCTTTAAGCAATTATAGTATGCAAATACAAAGCATGGAATTTTATCTTAGAAATGGCAATATAAAATACTTAAATCAAAGCAACTGTTTCCTAATAAATAATGAGATATTTAGAGCAGTGTTTACAACATGAGGGCTAAGATTGAAAGGGACCACTATTTACATTTCTCACTTTTCACATCATCTTTTCATTCTCCTTTAAAAAAAAAAAAGGTCTCATTATCTGTACCAACTTGGAAGACTCATTTCATGACTTTTAAAGTTTATCTGGTATTCATTTTACCACAGAAGAGCCTGTAACAGCATCATTCAAAATAACTTGCGGCAGTGATGGAAACATCCTTTATCTGTGCGGTACAATTTGATAGCCACTAGTCATACGAGACTATTGACCACTCGAAATGTGGCTAGTATGACTGAAGAATTTTTAGTTTTATTTAATGTTAACTAATTTAAACTAAAATAACCGCTTGTGGTTAATGGCTACCGTATTGGACAGTGCAGGCCTGGATGAGCCCTCAGGGATCATCTGTATCAACTCTTCCTTTAGAAATGAGGAAACTGAGCCCATAATCTACTGCTTACCTCTAACTCATTAACATAAAACTTCCACTGAAATTCTGGAAGCACAGAATGTGCCCATTGTTCTAAGACTCTTACCTGGAAGTAGTTGCAGTGTGCATACGAAGAGGCAGTGGGGGTGACACAACTACTCAGGGCGTCCATGTGGGTAGAAGGAGAGCAGCACTGTAGCACAGCTGGAGCAAATTCAAACACAGAACAGTCATCAGCCAAAATAAACCTCTACAGTGTTCAAGGCACTCTTCTCCTTCAACCTGGAAAGAAAATTCTAAAAGCCTGACTTTGTGGGCCTAACAAAATTATATTTTTTATACTGTTTATTATAAATATTTTATTGGTATTTGAAAACAAAAAGTAAAAAAGTAATTTTAAAAGGGTCACGTCTACTTTTCTAAGTGATTTCTTTAGCGCCTAACCATTTTGGTACCTTTCTAACCAAACATTTATTCTTATTGAAACTGTTTATCCTATCAGAAACTATTTGAAATTCCAAAATAATTGTTTCAATCACGTTAACAATAACCATTTGGAAGGGGTGTGTTTTTAAGGGTAAAAAAAAAAAAAATTATTTTTATTTTTATTTTCAGTAAAGCCAGTATAAAATACTCTCTAAATGTTCCTACATGTTTATTTTAGAAAACAATGCTCCTGTGGAAATATACGCAAAAAATATTTCAGCCATTTAGATAAGCAACTAAGGATGTGGATTCTGGAGCCAGACTGCCTGGTTTTGGAGCCCAGCTCCACTGTTTAATAGCTGTGTAAACTTTAGCAAAGTTATATAATCTTTGTTCCTTAGTTTCCACAACCTATTAAATTGTGATAATAATATAGCTGTGGTGAGACATAAGTGAGTTAATATGCAAAAGCACTTAGAATAGTGCTGGCATACAGTAGGCAATCAATAAATGTTAGCTGCTATTATTATAACTAAAGAAATATATTTTCCAAACATTCTATTTATAGTTACAACACCATGAAAACACTGAACTCTTTGTCCTGGAATAGTTATACTTACAGACACAGTCCTAATAATATGTTGCATCTTCTCTCTCCAGAGAGAGACTCTTCTGAACAAATGAGAATCAATTACAACATCACACCTTTGGATTAAACAGAGGATAATATTTACAGTAGTGGGTGCTTTACGTATATCATCTCATTTAATCCAAACAATAATTTTATGAGGTATTAACGTGCTTTACAAAATGAGGACACTAAAACTCCAAAATGTTAAGTAAGTTGCTGAAGGTCACAAAGATGGTAATAAGTAACAGAGCCGGTAATCAAACTCCAAAGCACATGCTTTTTACCACAATGTTTCCCTCAGCTTTTCCTTCTTCCTGAAATGCAACATTTTTATTTTACTGGAACTCCACTCACTGAGTATTTTTAAGGGTGTCTTTATTAGATGATGGCAACTTTCCCTGTTTATGCCACATTTTTCTTACTTTGAATATGCTAATAAAATTACTAAATCACATATTCCTTAATCTTTGAAGTAAATGAGCCTAAGGATTAAAAACATTCATTGAAATGCTTCCCTATTTTTGCATTATTCACTGTTGATTTTTAAAATGTCAAAGGTTCATAAAGATAGAATAGAAATAAATATTTCTCATTATATTGTGTGCAATTTAAGGTATTAAATTTTACACATAAAAATTGTAATAAAGGACAGAATTTCAGTCAGACTTAAACATAAGGGTTGATGTTTTCTGAATGACATAATTTTTAACAATTCCAATAATTTAAAAAGCCAGCTATTACTAACACTGCCACAAATTCAAGTTGTTTTCACTTCCACTACAGGTTAGACAAACAGGTTCTTACATGTTATCCTTTGAAGGTAATTCAAATATAAAATATTTTGGAATTTGAATTTGGTTTCTTAGGATATTTGAAAATATAAATATTCTAGGAAATACGCTGAATCCAAAAAATCAAAATACTGCAGAGAAGTCTGCAGGATTTGTTAAAAGTCTGGAAAAAACAGGGGCTTTTTTCTATAGCTACACATTGAAAACCCTAAGGAGCACACTTCTACTCTGACTCACATGGGGTTACTGTGAGTAGGAATCAACTCAGTGGCAACTGATTTTTATATTAATAGCTAAGGAAACTACAGTTTTTGCTCAGTCAAACCTAGCCCTCTGGTGGCAGGAAAAAACTGAGTCAGGAGCTGTAGGTTTTCATCCCATCAGAGTACCATAAAAGCTGTATTTTGTTATAAATAAATCAATAAAAAGCGGTAGCTTTATTTTTGTTATTGCTATGTTCTGATGTCATTGGTCATACATTTTGAATAGTCATTAAATGTATTTTAAAATGAAATCCCTGGAAAAATCACGGAACTAGAATATATAGTATGGGATACGTTAATAGTTGAGAGCTGATTTGGTAGCTAAGGAATTGCAAAATGGTGAATGTCCTTTAAAGTATCCAGTAACAAATGAAAAGTAGGAAGTGCCTGTATGAAGCAAAGGAGGACTTTTATACATTATAATCCAAAAAGATTCCTGCGTAATTTCCTTACCACTGCAGTCCTACTTTTACATAGTCAACAAAATAGAACAAAGCAAGGTAAACTTAGAAAGCAAGGTAAGTTTCAGTAAGTTTACTGAATAGGAAGACCTAGCTATAGAAATGTAACTATGTCCTTGGTATATGACAAACATACTAGTGTGTTATGGAAGTATTGTGAAAGCACAAATATGTAAAGAAAACTGAGTTTATCACTATTTCCTAGGGCACATTTATCTGCATAAAGATCTTTCCATGTCCCCCTGAAGGCAGTGTCCACTTGAGGTATTAAAAGTGCATGAAGAAGGAAAAACTAGAAATAATGGACAGAATTCTACTTCAGATATAAATACAAGGGTTGATGATATCTCCTTTAAAAAATAATTCTAGTAAGAAAAAAAAAAGCCAGGTATTACTTAAAAATCAAGTTTAAATGTAAAAACTATCATTCCCATTGTAAGTTAGGCAAATAGGTTCACACACTTTATCCTATGGGGGTAATTAGAATGTTTTAGATTTGAATGTATCCCAGAATAATGCAGTGCCAATGATGAGAAAATATCCAATAATATAAAAATAAATGGCGCCAAAAGGGAAAACATCATAATAGTAGCTTGAATTTCAAGATAAGTTACTATATATAGCAACTAGAACTCCAACATCTCCTCATTGATGATGAGGTAAGTGTAACTGTGCTTTCGCTCAGTTTCTTTTGACAAGTAAAGAGAACTTCCTGGTGTATCTATTTCCAAGTCTCTCTCTTCCATAACAACAAAAATCAAATCTTTTTAGAGAAACTGAAAGTACAAGGTACCTGAGCACAAGAGTAATAACATCAAAGAGCTCCTAGAACTCCAGATGCTATCTTTATGTCCTGTAGAGCCAGAAGCCTAAAAATCAAACCTCTAGAATTTAAATGTACTTTAAACAATGATAAGCAACTCTCTTTGCCCAAGGGTCAATTCAGAACGATTTTAAATAATAATAATAAAAAACCAAACCCCCTGCCAAGGAGTCGATACCGACTCATAGCAACCCTATAGCACAGAGTAGAACTGACCCATAGGGTTTCCAAGGCTGTAAATCTTTACAGAAGCAGGCTGCCACATCTTCCTCCTGCAGAGCAGCTGATGGGTTCGAACTGCTGACCTTTCAGTTAGCAGCCGAGCGCTTTAACCACTGCACAACTAGGGATCCTTCCAAATAATAATTGTATATTTTTCAAAAAACAAATAAAAATACATGTGTACCTTGGGGGAAAGTACATCTTCTTATAAACTGTCATGTGCTGTGGAGTCAATTCCAACTCATAGCAACCTTTTGGTTAGCAGCCTGAGCTCTTAACCACTTTGCCACCAGGGCTCCTCTTATCCTCTTATAAACTACTAGTCATTAAAGTGTTAATATTTAGGCATTTGAAAAATAGCCTTTTAAATATTTAATCCTTTTCATGCAAATAGTGCTTTTAATTTTACAAAGACTACTTACATATACATTAATTCATTTAATCCTTTACTGGAACTATCATCCCCGCTTTATAGAAAGGGATACTGAGGCTCAGTGATGTGAAATAATCCACTAACGGGACTAGAATTAGTTGATTCCTTTCAATATTTACTAAGGGCCCATTGTAGTCAAGCACTGAGCTAGGTGTAGGGCGATATTGTTAGGTGCCGTGGAGTTGGTTTCGACTCATAGCAACCCTATGTACGAGAGAATGAAACACAGCCCCGTCCTGTGCCATCTTCATCATTGTTGTTATACTTGAGCATAGTTGCCAAAAATGTGTCAATCCATCTCACTGAGGGTCTTCCTCTTTTTCACTGACCCTCTACTTTACCAAGCATGATGTCCTTTTCCAGGGACTGGTCCCTTCTGATAAGATGTCTAAAAAATGTTAGATGAAGTCTCGCCATCCTTGCTTCTAAGGAGCATTCTGGCTGTACTTCTTCCAAGATAGATCTGTTTGTTCTTTTGGCAGTCCATGGTATATTCAGTATTCTTTGCCAACACCATAATTCAAAGACATCAATTCTTCTTGGGTCTCCCTTATTCACTGCCCAGCCTTTGTATGCATATGAGGCAACTGAAAATACCACAGCTTGGGTCAGGTGTACCTCAGTCTTCTAGGTGACATCTTTGCTTTTCAACACTTTAAAGAGGCCTTTTGCAGATCTGCCCAATGCAATGTGTGGTTTGATTTTTTGACTGCTGCTTCCATGGGGTATTGATGGTGGATCCAAGTAAAATGAAATCCTGACAACTTCAATCTCTTCTCTGTTTATCACCACGTTGCTTATTGGTACAGTTGAAGTGTATGTTCATGTACACGAACTTTATGCTGAAGTGTAATTCATACTGAAGACCGCAGTCTGATCTTCATCAGTGCTGCAAGTCCGCTTCACTTTCAGAAAGCAAGGTTGTGTCATCTGCATAACGCAGGTTGTTAATGAGTCCTCCTCCAAACTTAATGCCCCGTTCTTCTTCATACAGTCCAGTTTCTTGGATTATGTGCACGGCATACAGATTGAGTAAGTATCCTGAAAGGATACAACCCTGACGCAAATCTTTCCTGATTTTAAACCACACAGTTTCAAACAACTGCCTCTTGGTCTATGTACAGGTTCCTCATGAGCACAATTAAGTTTTCTGCAATTCCCATTCCTTGCAATGTTATTAATAATTTGGTATGATCCACACAGTCAAATGCCTTTGCATAGTCAGTAAATAACATAGGTAAAGATCTTTGTGGTATTCTCTGCTTTTAGCCAGGATCCATCTGACATCCATCTGATCCCTTGTTCCACGTCCTCTTCTGAATCCAGCTTCAATTTCTGGCAGTTCCCTGTCAATGTACTGCTGCAACTGCTTTTGAATGATCTTCAGCAAAATTTTACTTGTGTGTGATATAACTGATACTGTTCAATAATTTCTGCATTTGGTAGGAGTATATAGAGATGAATCATAGGCAGCCCCACTCGCCAAAGCCCCCAAACTGAACCTCTCACTCCAGCAGTTTGAGTATGTTTTCTCTGCTTGCTAGAGTGAGTCACTAACCCAGGGCAGCCCCAATACCACCATCATAAAAGGGTAGATTCCTTCCGCTAGTCTCTGTTGTGTACATTATTTGGGAGTACCTAACTCTACAAAAGAGAAATACCAGAAGACTCTCTCAAAAGGAAAATAAAACAAAAAACTCTGTATGAGAGGCACGCAGCAGAACTCAGTGGCCAAAGAACCAACTCTTGAGTCAGATTACCTGGGTTTGTTTCCCAGCTGTGCCTCTTACTAGTTGTACCTCGGTTTTCTCACCTGTAAAATGAGGATAATTATACTACCTATCTTGTAAGATGGTTTTGAGGATTAAATGAATTAATATTTGGATATTACTCAAAACAATGCCTGGACATACTTCCATGCTATATAAGGATGTGTTAAGTTAAAGAAAATATGAGATACAAGGCAGCTTATCACTGCTTTGAGCTTAAAACTTAACTTTGAAAAAGGACAATGTTGACTTTGAGTCATCATTATAACATTAGTCAAAGGAAAATAATTCTTCAATCTCTCTCTATAAAATATAAATACATGAATGTCACTATATATGTTCAAATACATAGTAGAAAATGAGCAAAATAAAAATATCTAAAATGAAGTTTTTTAATAAAAGAGAAAAATTAAATTATGGTGGGACACTGTGAAGATACGAGAGAAAAAAACTGAAAGAGCAAGAATAAAAAGAATCAACTAATACTGGCTGTACGACACTGTCTTTGAAGGAGTGATAAGAACGGGAAAAATGTAAATGAGGTTGGCAAGAAAAACAGCTGTTTCAAGGGAAGAACAACAAATACAAGAAATGATTCTGATGAGTCATTTTATGAGTAAGTCTGAGGACAATTTTCTAGCCTCAGTGTCTGGATTTACTAGAAAAACTAATAATTTATGAAATATTACAAAATTGAAAATGTACTGGTTATACTATTTGAAGACCAGATCCAAGTTTATTTTTCACACAACTAATTTTTTAATGAAGTTAGGTGTTGTTTTTTATTAAAATTTGATCCAAACTTCAAATTACATAGTTCATTTTGAAAGGGCTCAAGTATGACCATGGTTCTAAAATTCGTCACTTCATTTATGATTTACAGAGCTGGATTTGGGAGTGATTTTTATCCTGCCTCTGAGAATAATATTCTATTTATCTTTGGGAAAGTCATTTGTCGTGTTCTTCATAATAAGCACTCACTAAGTATTGGTAAAATTGCTCTCTACTTTTTGTTTCCTTTACCTATAATTTGGAGGAACTAAGTACTTGTTCAGCACTTTTATGATGTTTTCTTTTCCACTGCAGGTCTTTTATATTTAACAACACAACTTTCCATTTACATAGTACTTTAGAATGTTAAAAGTAGTTTTGCCTACATTATATCATAGAACTACCCTAGGTCATCATGAGGTCATGAAGTTTCTCATTCTCATGATCTCAGAAACTTTATAGTCATATTCCTTCTAAAGAGGACAGACAAAACAATCAGATAACACAAGATTCTTTTTGTGTGCATTGTACACTATCAAAACATCAGCGGCACTTACTTGCTCTCTTTGATGTCTCCTTCCTAGTCTTTACCTTGAACTCTTGGAAACAATTTTCAGTTTATAAATTCATATCCAAGATAACATAAAATATTTTAAAATAACATATCCTAATTTATAATAATTTAACAAATGGTTAATATTTTTATAATAAATAATATTATTTGTAGTGGTTTTTGGTAAATAATACACATAAGTGGTTCTCAAAATTAACAACTAGGTGTTTCTAAAAGGATTGTCTGGAACTTGGAACACACTTTCCCATAAAAACATCACACAGTCTGGTTTGGCTCCTAGGCCAGACTACAGACATCTGTACCTTAGGTATAGGACTAATAGTAATACAGAACCTAACCATCATATCTAGATGATCAAGATTTTCCAGAGGAAAACGCCTCCAAATTGGAAGACCAAAACACACTTCTCCATCTCCCTCTCAAATTTCAACTCCCCAGAAGCTTTGAGTCTTTAGTAGTTTGAGGGGGGGATTAGAATGCAGGTTAGAAAAGGAAAGAGAAACGATTATCAGCAAAAGGACAGGAAGTGGGAGAATTATCCAGTTGATGGGCTACAGAATGTAAAGCAAGTACAAGAAAGAGACTTTCTATACATTCTACGCATACATAAAATGCAGCTAAAATTATAATCTAGATAGCAATGTCTACTGTGTTTATTAAGGATTGAATTAAATTCCCCAGTAATAAAAATATAACCCAATTTGTTCCTATACTAAGATATATTTATATATCTATTTATAAACACACAATTATTCATCTTTTATTTCTGAAGACACCAAAATGTTTTTGCTTGTTGAAGTAGCTGAAGACTTGAAAAAATTTTGGGCCTCAGCTTTTTTCTATGTAAGAAAGTTAAAAAATTTTTGTTTTTAAAATTTTTCTAACAGGCAAAATGGTAAAATATGCTAAATTATTCTTACTTCATATAATTCCCTCCCTCTTTACCTTCTTAACTCCAATCACCAAAAGAGCAGCAGGTCTAAAAACCTATAAAACCCAATGTAGTTTAAACCTTGGTTTTATTATTTTAACATTGTTAAACTTAAACATTTTAGAAAAATAAAGCAGTTACTATATTTAGGTAAAAAAAAAGTTGGATATTATAGCTAGAAAATAGTGAGTCTGATTACGAATGTAACAGTCACCAGATTTACAACTTTTAAAGGAAACAAATTATTTCATTCTCTTAACTAATTTACATTCCATACACTTATGTTAGCTGTTGGTTTAGTCCTTCCTGGGTGAAACGGCCCAGCAAAAAAACCTCCAGCGGTTGCTTCTAGATTGAATATCAGAAAATTAAAGCTCCTAGATTCTTAATTTATAGGGCAAAGGAATACCCCCCTTCTTCTTTGTCTGGTCTTTTCTAAAACACTTCGCAAGGACTTCCATTGCCCCATTTCATCACTCTGTGTAAAGTATAAACCAACTGCCATGGAGTCAATTCCAACTCATAGTGACCCTATAGGACAGAGTAGAACTGCTCCATAGGGTTTCCAAGGAGCAGCTGGTGGACTGGAACTGCTGACCTCTTGGTTAGCAGCCGTTCCTCACCATAGCTCTTAACTGCTGCACCATCAGGGCTCTGTGTATACTACATAATAAAACACACACCATTGTTATAGTGTTTCTGCAAAATAGAAAATACATTTGAATGAAATGATCTATTATTTTGCTAAAAGTTACAAAAATATATATACATTTTTTTTCCCAAGAAGCTAAACAGATGGTGAGTTATCGTAAGGATTCCCAGGTAGTGGCTTGGGATCTACCATACATCCTCAATGCCCTTGGTTGATCTCCACGTCAGTTGTCATTGTCAAGTTCTCCCTCTCTCTGCCACTCCCCAGCTCTTAGTTGGCTGGGATTAATACTGCAGGGATTCCACTGTCAGCCCACACCACCACATTTTTACTAAAGAATAAAATTCAGTATTGAGAGATGGAGAGTGTATGTTTTTATTAAACTTCATTACTGAGATACTAAAATGACTTTATCATGAGGTAGTTTACCTATAATACAATCCTACTGCACCAAAGGCAGAGTTATAGCAAGGTTCCAGTATACTACATCTTAATTTCACTCCTAGGACACATTCTGAGGACACAAAAGTTTCACTAAAAATGTACATCTTTATGCATAAACGGAATTGTCACAGTCCTTTAGAACACAATGAAATTTTATATATGTCCTGATGTGAAAACTCTGACATTTCTTAGGTGTATATTCCTACTATTTGTGTTTAAGCATACAGAGATTAAATTACATTTAAAATATAAACATACTTATAGAAAAATAACATAATATAAGCCACTTAATTTGAATTTCTCATACCTGTTGGATAGTAGGCTTGGGAGTACTGCGCTGAGGGTGTGTAGTTACTGTATTTTTGGGAGGAGCTGACCATTGTTTGAGGACCTTGCTGAACATGTACTGATGTGGCGCTGGGCTGGAGCGTATAGGTAACCTCAGTTGGAAATCTCTGCAGTACAGGAAATGGAACCCCTTTATCTGAAAAAGTGGGAGATGTCTCCACTTGTCCTGGGTGCATTCCAAGGGAGTTCTGCCATGTTCTAGGAGGAATCGGGGTCCGATCTAAACCTTTCAGAGGGAAAGTACTGTGGTTGTGGGATGAAGTTGATACGTAGGAGTAAGGAGACAAACTATCTCGCCGGAATGACCGGTGAAATTGTCCTACAGCCACTGGTCCTGCATAAAAGAGGAAGAGATCATTTACTAATTTTACAATATACCAACATAGTAAACCAAAGATTGGGAAATGCATGCCTCTTCATGTAGCAGTAAGGTGAGTTGCCAGCTACTTTTAACACAAGTTTAGTTCTGGTAAAATAAATTCAGAATCTGGAATATGAGATTATATTTATTGGCAAACTAATGCTGAAAAAAATAATCAAATAAACTTTAATTCTTTGGTTCTCAATATGCCTGCCATAAGAGACAAAGTGGCCAAACTCTTTAACAACCAGCCTTAAATCAAATATTCAAGGTTAAAAATCATTTATAGATGATTCAGCCATCTTACCTTCTACCCCAATTGAAAAAAAAAAAAAAGACTGGCCCAAATTTCCCAACATGAAAGGTATTCCCTAAAAGCTTGAGAAATTCCATTCAGCCTCCTAGAACAAACTTAATAGTAGAAATGAAAATAAGCTCTGGACCATATCCATAAATGTGTGGAACAAATGAGAATTATAACAAAAACAAACAAAATTTAATATTCTTTGCTTTCAATTTTTTTTTTTTATTATAATCTGTATAGAAGTCAGGCTTGAAAGCTTTGACTTAGTTCTCTACTTCATTCCTTTAATTAATCAGCAAGTTTCCAAGGCCTTTGGTTTTTCTCCAGAGTATCTGTAGTAATGTCCTTTCCCAGCTATCAATGGTTCTCAAACACACATCTGAATTCCCTGAAGAGTTTGTTACAAACCCGCATGGCCCAGCCCAGGGGTTCTGGTATTTGCTTTCTCTTACCTAGCAAGATAGAAAGGAATAAAAAGTGAAGATAAGGAAAAGAGAAAAGGCAACATTATGTAATGAGGAAAGAGGAAATACAAATGTAGCAGCCTGAACTTATTTTATAGACTGATTCTTGAACATAAAGCTAGCCTAATTTAGTCCTAGGGAGAGCTTTACATATTAAATTATATAGTTCACAAATTCCTTTCAATTTATTTTATTAAAATAATCTGTAAAATGGAAAGGAAAAAAAACTAATCTGCTATTCAAGTGTTAAACTACATGTTGAAAGATGGCACTCAATATATTTATCTACTTTTCCAAATATTTAGACTGTAAACCCATTCAACATGTTCCACATCTCTCATTCTATTTCTATTATGTTTAATTTCCTTTAAAGAATAAAGTACTAATGCCAAAAAATAAACAATACATACATACATACTACACAAACTCTGGAGCTCCGGAAATCAAGAGCTTTAAATCTAATGGGGGAAAAAAAACCCTAGTTCAAAAGAGTGACTCTGTTTAAATGATATACCTCCTGAAACTACTTTTCCTTTTTTCCTTTAAAGTGTACCAAAAAAGTTATTACTTCACTAGCAGTAATTCCATATACACATACACTTTGAACTCACAATTCAAATTATCACAATCCTTTGTTTTAAGATCTAAAGAAACTTTTTTTGTTCTTCATAATAGGTGTTTCTGAGAGTCCAAACCTACCCACTACTTGACTTTGCCTTGGAAGCTCACATACTGAAACTATATATTGCCTACAGTGACCAATAGCTAACAAATTCTTCTGTTTGCTTTAGGGATAAGCTGTTGGCTGATGAATTTTCAGACTGTCAATAACTTAAGCAGATAGTTAAAGAATTCTCTATCTTGATTTCTCAAATTCTGGGTTAGATCTCAATTAAAATATAAATTTTACTTCTATCATGATAATTAAGCTGAATGGTGATCAGTTATCTACATTATTTTCAAAGTTGCTAATATAACACTGTCAGGAATAGAAGATGTTCCTTTAAGTTGTTTGTTTTTTTAAAAATAAAGAACTCTTTAAAATGTTCAGCTTTTATTTATTCTTCTGCTAAGAGTTACCCCATAGGGTTCTATTCTGACCAACTTTACAGAACACGACCTTTACGTCATCTTCTGAACATCTTTAAGGTATATTTGGCAAAGCGTGAATCCAGAATTCTGGAAAAGCAGCATGGATTTCTGTTCTTAAAGATTCTATATTCCTTCTATGTAAGTGAGTCTGAGCTAATCAAGCTCCAGGAAAGAATCTCAAAATCTGCCTCCTAAAGAGTGCGGCATCACGGAAGGTAGATTATCTACTCCTCAGACTTGTTACTTAGAAAGTTTTAGCAAGTATCTTAAAATAAATTGCCCACAGCAAAAGTGGGAAAACAAAAAAAGGGAAAACATGATGTGATTTTTGTATATCTTATCAAGCATACTCCTAGGAAGGTAAACAGGACCGTTGGCTCAATGGATTTAAAACAGAGGATTCTACCGTAAAAGAGATAAAGGGATTAAAACAAACTGATGTAGAACACAGAAAATAAAGAGACTAAGAAGTAGCAGTGTAGTCAGACATATAACAAGGAAAAATTCAAGTAGAATAAAAATTAGGTGAGGAAAAAACAAAAGAACCAAGGACTCAGAACACAGAATGAGGGCAAAACAAAGTTGTGCCAATATTCTTGAACTTACAACAGGATTATATTCCACATGAGCCAGTAAGGAGTCAGAATCAACTCAACAGCAACAGGTTTTGAGCCAGTAACACAATTCTCTAGGGAACCAAGTGAAGGAAATGGATGAAAACTATAGTAATCTAGGTATACATGAATTGATGTATTACCTATGCTGAAGAAGTATAAATTAAATGTATGTTTTTCAACAAATTAGTAATCTTTAAAATGTTGACCAACTGAACTATAAATGAAGAAAATCGTCTCCTAAATAGCCCCCATATTTCTTCAATTAAAACTTACTGTAGAATACAACTCAGTTTATGATAGATTAGGGGAAAAAAAGGTGATCAAGAGTTGGTTTTACTAAGAGCCCAAGAGACAGAAAGGGCCACATGAACCAGAGACCTACATCATTCTGAGACCAGAAGAACTAGTTGGTGCCCGGCCACAATTGACGACTGCCCTGACAGGGAGCACAACAGAGAACCCCTGAGGGAGCAGGAGATCAGTGGGATGCAGACCCCAAATTCGCATAAAAAGACCATACTTAATGGTCTGACTGAGACTAGAGGAATCCTGGCGGTCACGGTCCCCAAACCTTCTGTTGGCACAGGACAGGAACCATCCCCAAAGACAACTCATCAGACATGAAAGGGACTGGACAGTGGGTAGGTGAGAGATGCTGATGAAGAGTGAGCTAATTATATCAAGTGGTCACTTGAGACTGTGTTGGCATCTCTTGTCTGCTGGGGGGATGGGAGGATAGAGAGAGATGGAAGCTGGCAAAATTGTCACGAAAGGAGAGACTGGAAGGGCTGACTCATTAGGGGGAGAGCAAGTGGGAGTACGGAGTAAGGTGTATATAAACTTATATGTGACAGTCTGACTTGATTTGTAAACGTTCACTTGAAGCTCAATAAAATTAAAAAGTAAAAAAAAAAAAGAATGAGATATATATATATATATGTATGTACTTACATAAGAAAAGCTCCAAAAGGTATTGTTAATTGATAAAAGCAAGTTGCAAAACAATTCCATTTAAGAAAACAATATATATGTCCCTATATATGAGCTAATAGTGGGACTTGGGGGTGTTGGGGGAGTCCCTGGGTGGTGCAGATGATTAACATGCTTGGCTACTAACTGAAAAAGTTGGCAGTTCAAGGCCACACAGAGGAGCTTCAGAAGAAAGGCCTGGGAATGTACTTTAAAAAAATGAGCTATTGAAAACCTATGGTTGAAGGTCAACACACAATGCAGGGGATGTCAGCACAACTGAACTAAACTAAAAGCTCAGAAGTTTCCTGAATACAACCAAACACTTTGAGGGACAGAGTGGCAGGAGTGGGGGTTTGGAGGCCATGGTTTCAGGGGACATCTAGATCGATTGGTATAAAAAAGTGTATTAAAACTTTCTGCACCCCTCTTTGGTGAGTGGCGTCTGGGATCTTAAAAGCTAGCAAGTGGCCATTTAAGATGCATCAATTAGTCTCAACCCACCTAGAGCAAAGGAGAATGAAGAACACCAAAGACACAAGGAAAATATTAGCCCAAGAGACAGAAAGGGCCACATATACCAGAGACTCCATCAGCCTGAGACCAGAAGAACTAGATGTTGCCTGGCTACCACCAATGACTGCCCTGACAGGGAACACAACAGAGAGTCTCTGATGGAGCAGGAGAAAAGTGGGGTGCAGAACTCAAATTCTAGTAAAAAGACCAGACTCAATGGTCTGACCGAGACTGGAAGGACCCCAGAGGACATGGCCCTCAGACTCTCTGTTAACCCCAAACTAAAATCATTCCTGAAGCCAACTCTTCAGACAAAGTTAGACTGGACTATAAGACAAAATGATACTGGTGAGGAGTGTGCTTCTTAGCTCAAGTAGACAGCTGAGACTATGTGGGCAACTCCTGTCCGGAGGCGAGATGAGAAGGCAGAGGGGGACAGGAGCTGGTTGAATGGACACGGAAAATACAGGGTACAGAGGAGGAGTGTGCTGTCACATTATAGAGAGAGCAACTAGGGTCACATAACAATGTGTGTATAAGTTTTTGTATGAGAAACTGACCTGAATTGTAAACTCTCACTTAAATAACAATAAAAAAGAAACAAAACAAAACAAAAAAAAAGAGTTGGTTTTACAGACTGCCCTGACACGGAACTCAACAGAGAAACCCTGAGGGAGCAGGAGAGCAGTGGGATGCAGACCCCAAATTCTCATAAAAAGACCAGACTTAATGGTGAGACTGGGACTAGCAGAACCCCGGAGGCCATGGACCCCAGACCTTCTGTTACCCCAGGGCAGGAACCATTCCCAAGGCCAACTCTTCAGACAGGGATTGGACTTGAACAGGGGATGGAAAATGAGACTGGTGAAGAACAAGCTTCTTGGATGAAGTCGACACACGAGACTCTGTTGGCATCTCCTGTTGGGAGGGGAGATGAGAGGGCAAAGGTGTCCAGAAGCTACCCAAATGTACACGAGGAGAGAGAGGGGAGGGAAGTACTGTGCCATCTCATCAGAGGGAGAGCAATTAAGAGTGTACAGCAAGGTGTACATAAATTTTTGTATGACAGATTGACCTGATTTGTAAACTTTCACTTAAAGCACAAAAAAAAAAAAAAAAAAAGTTGGTTTTACAGACTTATTGACTTACGCGGAATCCTGTCAACTAAAACTTCCCTGTCTTTGTCATATGAACTGTGGTGAGGCCACACCTCCTTCATCAGTGCTTACTGAATTCTAAAACATTAGGGCCAGTTAAGAAAACTGAGGCCCAGAAAGGGGAAATAATTTGCTAATTGTCACACAGCTAGATATTGGCAGCCAAACTGTTGAAACTAAAATAGGCAGGAGAGAGATTGGTACAGAAATATTTTTTTTCACCTCTGGAAAACAAGATTTAAATTTGCATAATCATTAACTTTACCAGTCCATTTTGTTTGATGTGGGCTCCAAAATATGTTTGGGCAACAAGCGTGATAAAATGTTTAACACCACACCGACCTTACACACTACAAGTTTTAATAACCTTCAGTGACCTAATTCATTCAAAACTATGCTTCTTGTTGTGTTTTAATCATCCTATCATCATTTGTACTTTCCATATGCTTAAGTATTAATTTAACATAATATGGCATTCACATTAAACAGTAACATAATTTCAAAACTGAAAAAGTTGGTTTTAATGTATGTATGCTTGTTTATTTGTTTACTTAAAGTGGTTATCCCACTTTTCCCAATGCCAGCTAAGTCTTTTTTCCTTATGCTCACCAGATATACAACCTGGAAAAAAAAAACATTCAACTCAGTCTGCCAAAAGTATGCCATGTTATTGTCTCTGTTGCCCTTCCTCATTTGATTTCCCCACTAAAATCAATGGCTATACCATGGAAGTGGCTTAATATTCCTTTAGAATTCCTTTAGAACATTCTTATGCCACTGCTGTTTTTCCAACTTGTTACTAGAACTCTAAGGTAGCTGCTTATCTTCTGAACTCCACAAACATCCAACCTCATCCCTTATCTTCTAAATTCCAAATGAAGAAAGTACTATCACATTCATAACCCTGAGCCTAGGTTAAATTGAACATAGTGTTACTTTTATTTATAAATTTGAAAATAACTCAAAAATAACCCATAGTTCTTCACATTAAGTCCATGTTAACATGCTGAAAATATTCCTATTTACTCTCCTAGCTGAAGGTAAAGACTTAAATCTTATTATGATGTTCCACTGTTTTCTTGGTATACTTCTTCATTTCACCGACTCCTTAAACAGAGAAAGTGAATATTGCTTCCCTCACCTTCCTGAAAAAGGGGGAAGGCATCAGAAATCAAGTTTATAAAATAATTTACTATCACAAAGGACTTCTGAATTTTTAGCAAATACAGATTTATACATACAAAGTTCTTCAATACTGGGAGATTGTAGCCAATGGTGAAAAAAATCAAAGGCTGTAAATATGAGCTTTCTAAAATTATTTTAAAAATAAAACGACAGCTGTAAAGGAAACCATTTTGTCTCTGTCTAACTGCCACACCTTAAATAAGCATCAAACTCTAGCTACACTGAAGAAATGTTTAGCCAATTCACTCTATTGGGGAACACTATCTCCTAAACATATTTTTGACCATAAGATACATAACCAATGTCTACCATTCGATACATTACTTGGACGCATAAGTAAGATTATTGACATAACACTTCTTCCAAAATTTCTTATCTGTGTTAATTGGTGGAAGGTGGCTTGTCTCTTCAGGGACAAACGTCCCCTCAAGTTAACTTGTCCACTTTCCCCTGGTTGGTACGAATGTTCTAAGTTTTCTTGGCTGTGACTCTGTTCCTTCCACCTTGACCTTCACCATATTCTTACCCCTGTATAGTAACTGTTCTGCTTCAACAAAGAGCTAGATGTTTACAGTCGAGAGACTTAGTCTCAAGAAGGTAAATATCTATGGAGGTTTGGAAGTAGGTAAATTCTTGGGGTTCAAGAGAGATCCAGTAGAAAAAAAGCCTAA
Source organism: Elephas maximus indicus (assembly GCF_024166365.1). Taxonomy (NCBI): domain Eukaryota; kingdom Metazoa; phylum Chordata; class Mammalia; order Proboscidea; family Elephantidae; genus Elephas; species Elephas maximus. The sequence continues at coordinate 35,541,029 of NC_064837.1, read as the reverse complement.
AGCAGAGGTCCTTTTGGCTGCTAGTGGACAAAGAAGGGTCTGAAGGCCTAAGGACTCTTTCCAGAAGAGGTACTGGCAGAAAGGGCTGACAGTAGTCAGAATGATGGAGGTGATGTGACCTAAAGTCTCAAGAAACCCAGCAGAAAGTGGACAGAGCCCACTTTAGATCCTGGGTATATTTTGGGTACCTCAAGACCGAGGATGTGCGGAAACGCCCTTTGAAGTGGCGGTTGCTCCTCGATTCCGCCCTCTGTGCTCCGACCATGGTGAAGGACGTGACCTGGGAGGCGGCCCGGACTCACCGTGCGGCTCCGGCCGGGGGCCCGCGGGGGCTGGGGGCGACGGTTCCTGGTGCTGCAGCGGGGAGGTGGAGGCAGAGGCCGAGGCGGAGGCCGACGTGATGAGGAGCCTCTGGAATCGGTTGGGCGGGCGGCAGGGCACCTCCAGGCCGGCCGCCAGCTTGGCCTTGTTGGCGCTGGTGAGCCTCTTGAGGTGCACGAGCAGCTGCGGCTGGTCGCGGCGGAAGTGCGGGCTGTGGAAGTGGTGGAGCGGCCCGTCGCCCGCCGGCCCGCCGCCTCCAGGCCCGGGCCCAGGGCCCGCCGCGCCCGGCCCACCCAGCACCACCTTGCGGAAACCGTAGAGGTTGAGCTGGCGGATGAAGCTAGTGAAGTTGGTCGTTTTGAAGAGCTCGGGCTCAGGCCCGGCGCCTCCGACGCCGCCGGCCCCACCGCCGCTCCCGGCTCCCGCCCCGGGCGGGCTGAGCAGCTCGGCCTCGAAGAGCGGCTGGTCGATCAGCAGCCCCTCGCCGCGGCCGTCCCAGCGGATGGAGCGGTACCGGGGGCTGTTCACCAACCGCCACAGCTTGGCGGGGAAGTTATTGGGGTTGATGGGGGTAGAGAGCAGCGCCTCCTCCATCGCCCCCGCCCGGGCCCTGGGCCTCGCCCTGCCGAGCCTGGCTCTCCCACCCCGTTCTCGATCCCCCCGGCCTTCGCTTCGCCCTGCCCCCTCCCGCCAGCGCCTGGCCGCCGCCGACCCCGGGAACCGTTGGCGCACGAGCGCCGCCGCGCCATGCAGCGCGGCCAATGGGGCCTCGAGTTCCTGCCGCGCAGCCGGGACGCGGCGCGAGGCGTCCCTCCCCCTCCGCGGCGGCGCGTAACCCGAAGGCCTGCAGGCCGGGGCCGCCCACGCCTGCGCCACCCCGCCCGGTGGGGCAGCCCGGGCCTCGGGAGAGAACAGTCACAGGACCCCGGTGTCCTAAAACCGCCGGCCTCGGGGTTGGGAGTTGCTGCCCGCCAGGTACTTTTTAAGTCCTGCAAGAAATAAGTCCAATTATCCACCATGAAATACTAAGATTCTTGTATTTCGGCACAACCAGGGTGTGGGGTTTAGAATTCACAAAGTGTATATGCCGTAGGCAACATAAACCAAGTTATTCTTGAGAACAAAGAGCCTACCTAACTCTACAATCTTTACTAACAGTTCAACTGCTTAAATCTCTCCAAATAAAAACGGGGTGGTGGTACAATGTCGCCAGTAAAAAAATTCACCTTTTGGGTAGTAGCATTTTATATACTTGTAAAGTCACTCTTTTAAGCCAGTATTTTGGTCGGGGCGATTTACTCAACTTTGAACATTCAACATGAGAAATGAGGCACCTATGAGGAGAGGATCAAGAGAAAACAGGTACAATCCTTTGTGCTTGCTCACCCAGCTGATGAAATTTTAGACACTAAAGAGAAACCTGAGAAGGGATGGGAAGGAACTCTACAGTATCCTTAAGGATACATCCCTAATTCAGTTAGTAAAAGTACAGGAGCTGGGTTGATAAATAGAGGGATCCATATTTGGAAAAAAAAAAAAAAAAAAGGTAATTGCTGGGAGGGAAGAGTATAATATTGTAGTCCTTTCTCATGGTCAAAGGAAAAACGAGTATTTTTTTTCTAAGAAATTACAATGAATTAAAAGACCCAACAAAGCAGCACTAATATAGAGATTTTATTTAAATTGTATTGAGTTTTTACAGCACATTGCATGTTTGTCACAACGCAACTGCACAGTTTGGATTTTTGGCCACATCATGTCACTTACACCCACAAGAGCTCTGAAAGGAGTATTTGATGAAAACATCTGAGCAGAAAGCCCAGAGTCTCTCTCCAAGGCCATGCAGTTTGTTCACTGATGGGATAGTCCCTTAAAACAGCCAGGCAAAGTAGACAGATACAGTCTCCCCAAATGTTACCCATCTTACTCCCCCTGAAAATGGGCAGAGTGAAGTCCAATGAAAGTCAAGTTAATTAAAAAGCCGCTCAGGACTGGCAGTTAAATTTGAATGATTGAGAGAGTGCTTAGACGAATTTTATGTATCAGAGACAAGGGATAGTTTGTTACTTTTTCACTGATCTCAGGAATTTCCCAGACACAAAATCTCCATTATTCAACTCCATCTAAACGAAAAAAAGTTCTGCTAGGCTGACCTAAATACGCCAAAACTTTTTAGGTAACATCCATGGCAAGTATAAAAGAAGCACAGATGCTTCTCTGTAGGACTAAAGAAAAAGGTCAGGACAAATATCAATTCTTGCTCTAAATGCAGATCCTAGTTATTTTCAAAGGAATAATTTTTTTTTCTTTCTAGAAAGGAACAAGAAAGTAGCAGTTAGAGGACTACCATAGTTTTAAAACAGGGTAAGCCTAAATGTGATTTACTTTTTATACACCAACAAATAAAAGAAAATGTATAAAGGAATTCCTAGTGGTTTCATTACAGGCCAAGGAGACTGTATCTGTCCCAACCACAGTACATGGCTATATCACTGTATCTTTTGGTTAAGTGCCACCGGTACACATTAAGATGAAAAAAAAATAATAATAATGTTTGGCCCAAATGGACACATTTTCTCTCCCAATTTTGGTATCAATGCTTTATTCTCTTCTGTTTGGGTTCCATTGTTAAGTGCACAGAAATAGACAGCAGCATTTGTACTGAAACCCTCACATACCAAACAGCATATTCCAGGAGGTAAAAAAACAAACACTAAATTCTACCCTCAAGGTGTCAAGTGTTCAGGATAAGAAGCAGTGTGACCCAGAGGAGGCAGCAGCCAAGGGAAAGACAACATGGGAAAAGTGGGTGATAAAACAAAACCAAAATAAGTTTTATTTTCATGCCAGGAGAGGATCAAGGTGTAGCTCCTGTGTTAGCACCAGGACAACTAGGAAAGTCTGGCGCAAAGGGTAGAGGACAACTCAGCAGATACTTCAGAAGGATCATTTTTGCTTTTCCCCTTTCCTCATTCTTCACAGTACATACCTCAAGAGCTGCCACTGAGTAAGAGACCACAGCCTTCACAACTCAAAATAACTGATTCCCGCCAGGATTGGACATCAGCAGAGTTTTCCTCTGCTACCAAAAATGTCTTACTCCCTAGAATTGTCCCCCTCAACTGAATATTCACTGATGCTGTCCAATGACCCAAGTGAAAAATGCACCAAAACCTCTACTCACTGAACCAGTCTTTAAACCAAACTCCACAGAAAGACAGAACTAATGCAACTAGAGGGAGTGCCTCTAAAGACTGAGCCTTCATGCACAGACACAGAGCACAGAGGTGCGGGGTATAGTTCATCTCAAATAGGATAGCAATTCCTATCTTGTATACTATAATCTGCTTTTCTCAAGGTGGAGGAGAGATGGGTCTGGTTGTCACTTGGAGTTTGGTTATACATATGCCTTTCTATTGCTGTTTGGGACACTTTGCACCAGGAATTATCTATGAAATCATCATCTTGTGAGCCCCAGGAGAAGGAAGCTGGAGTCACCAACTCAATGTTAAGCTTCCATACTCCGAGTCTGGATCAGGACCATTACCCCAAGGTAAGGGTCTCAGTAGAAGACCTCCTGCCAAGTTGGAATTCCTCTGCTCCAGTCTCATAGTACCAAGGAGGATTTCTCAAGATGGCATCTTTGAGCTCTGTAATTTCATGAGCCACACCAAGGAACCTTCAAAACTACACCTGAAGCAGATCCTCCCTTCAAACCTGCTAAAATTGGACAGGTCATCTCCTCTGGCATTCAGCTGGAAGCGGTAGCAATGGGTTTCTTCAGATGTTGGCTCATGAGTTCCCTGGCACGAGATACTTGGATGTGTTCGTAACATGAGTTACAGACGAGAACTGGGTCATAGAGTTGTTGATCAGGAATGGGCAGCTTCAGGTGGCAGCATCCAGCACAAAATACATTCCCACAATTTCTGCCAAAGCACAAAGAGGGAAGAGTTCATCAGAAATGCCAATATACTAAGAATAAATGATAGTCTGAAAGGCCTTACATGAGTAAATGGAGAGAAAACAAGAATATTTCCTATAAAGATATCTCTATTTTCAGACTAATTCAGAAGTATATATGTAAATGTACTGCACTGCTTTCAGTGATACTGAATCACACAAAACACCTTGTTACCTGCAGTGGTGTCTTCGTTTGGCCAACCAGAATTCACAGTCACAGTTATAGCAATGTGATGCCATATGGTCTGGAACCCAGCGAGTCACCTGACAGAAAGCACAAGGAAAAATTCCAGGTCCTTGTCAATGGAGTGGAAGAGTAACGTTGTAACAAGGAAAGCATCCCAGGAGAAAATAACAAGGCCTGTCTCTGTAGTTGGTCACCACTTGACTACACAGAAGACATTCATCTGTGGGAGAGCTCAGTTGACAGCACATCACTCATTTCTGAGAAGTACAGTCACTCACTGGCCTGCACGAGGACAGTACCCACCACATATTTGCCTGGACATACCTCAGTTTCTTTCTTATCAACAGGTTCCCAGCTTGCTTCTGAAAGGCAGTCTTCACTGTGATCAGAGCCAAAATCCTCTGTGTCACTGCCATCTGACTCCTTCAAACACGTCTAAAGAAAAAACAGAGATGTCAACATCATCTTCATCATCACTATCATTTATTGTTTACTATGTGTCAGGTACTCTTCTAAGTGCATTACATGCGTGAACTTATTTAATTCCTCACAACAATCTTATGATGTATACTATTGTTATCATCCCCATTTTATACATGATGAAACTAAGGCAGAGAGGGTTAAGAGCTGATAAGTGGCAAAGCTGGAATCTGAACCTAGTATTCTGGCTTCAGAGTCATGCTTTTAACCAAAATGCTATACCACTGTGTAGAAAGGATATCCCATTCGTTGCAGTTTAAACTACGGGTCAGCAAACTACAACCTGTGGGCCAAATGTGGCCCACTGCCTATTTTTATAAATCAAGCTTTATTGGAATACAGCTACACTCATTCATTTACATATCATCTACAGCTGCTTTCGCCCTAAAACAGTAACGCTGAATAGTTGTGACAGAGACTGACTGTGTGGTCCTCAAAGCCTAAAATATTGACTATCTGGCCCTTTACAGAAAAAGTTTGCCAACGCTTTTTCTAAATGATCACCCTGGATGAGAAGTTTAAAAGTTGTTATCCCTGCCCAGTCTATCAGCAGAAAAGTGGGCAGCAGGCAAATGAAGGTGCCTTCACAGGAAATGATATGTAGAGAACAAGATATCACGGGGAAGAAGGTGGCTCAGTGCTGGCTGAGACCTCACAACATAGCAAAGCCTAGATGGTCCTCGTCATCTCCTCACCTACATTATTCCAAAATGTCCCAATCAGGATCCCAACCTGAGCCTCAACTGCTTCACCCATTTGACACACTATTGCTAGAGTAATATTCTTAAAATACAAATCTGATCCTGTTACTCTGTGCAACAAAATGTTACTGCCTGAGGGTAAAATCTAAACAAGAACGCCACTCAAGACCCTTCATAGTTGACCCTTCCAATCTCTATCTACTTCTCCCGTATCACCTCCCAACACACTACTCAATCCATTCCTAATGGTCCCAGCACAAATGTGGGTGTACACATACATACGCACTTCCCTTTGTTCAAGCCATACCACTGCAGTACTTATGGACTCCATGCTTCCACAAATGGTATTTCCTTTTCACTGGCCACTTAGCTAAATACCACATATTCTCCAGCACTTAGGTCAAGCATTATCTTCTCAGGAAAGTCTTTCCTGACCTTTCACCCCACCCTAATGTTGCCCCAGCAGCCTAAAAATACTTGGCCACCCTCCATCTAACACTTAAGAACATCATTGTAACTGTTTGTATCTTCCACTAGACTGTGAGCCCCCTGTGGGCAGGGAATATGTCTTTTATCCTATAGCCCAAACACCTAATTCAGTGGCACACCATAGACACTCAATGAATGAATGTTGATGGCATGGAAGGCTGGATGGATAGAATGAATGGATGGATGGACAGCAGTAAATGAATACTTACAAAATCATCCTCATAGTCCATGGGGGGCTCTGCTGGAGGGGCACAGCAGTGACGGATATCCAGCCTCATCTGAAGCTCACGCACCTGTCGGCGTAGCTGTTCCACCTCTTGCTTGTACCCTGCTTCAATTTGTCGTAATCTATGCTGGATCACATCCGTGGGAAAGGGGAGTCCATCGTCATCCAGGTATAGAGGAGGTACTGGAGAAGGGCAGCTCAGTGGAACAGGCTTTGTACTGGAGACCTGCTTTGGGTGACCAGACAACCACATCCGGTTTTTTCCTCCTGGGCCAGTACAGTGTCCACTGGAATGACTAGAACAGATAGGTGACTTCATGCCTTCTCGCTGGGCCCACTGGCCCCCAGAGCAGGACCCCGTTGCCCGCATCTGCTTGCTGCTTGACTTCTTGCTACAACAGCCATACGAAAGCAGCCGCCGAGGGGCAGTCTCCCCACTAGGGAATGAAGTCACCATACCTTGGAAGCTGTCCCAGTTGGACCCTAGAAAAGAGAACTCACTGATCTGGCTCTGAGAAATTGTCTTGCGGACCAATTCCAAAGGCATTTTTCCAAAGCGAGGATTTTCCGGTAACTGCCCATTCCTACTAGTCCCTCTTTTGCCAGCGTCTTCCTCCCCATGAATCAAATTCGGCACAGAACTGGGATGTTCCTGGTGGGAGATACTTGCCACAGACACTGGGGGATTTTGGCTAAGGAAACCAGGGCTTGAGTCTGGAGGGATCTGGCAGGCAGCACTCAGTGGGCTGCCAAGGATGTCCAGACTGGGATCTGAAACACAACCGGCGGGCACACCGAGCATGGAGTCTAGCTGGATCTGTTGGGGGGCGCCTGTAAGAGAGTTCTGGGAAGACTCAGGAAAATTGCAAATTCCATCACACTTGCTGAAAATGACCTTAGAAAGTACACTAACAGCATCTTTTTCTGGGTAATGTTCACATGGCTCCTCCCCTACGCCATTTAAAGTCCTACTCAGCTCATCCTGGGCAGGAGGGTCTGGAGCTGGTATCTTAGACTCTTCCAGGACTTTGATCTCAGGATCAGAGGTGTTGCTCTTCACTTCCTGTGGCACTGCAGTATTAAGCAGTTTGTAACTTGGAGAACAGCTTTTGTGGTTCTTGAAAGGCTTATTGCTCAAGTAGTCTTTCTGGTTGCTGGATGGAGGGGGAGGAAGACCTATTTCTCCTACAGTTGGCTGAGGACCTCCTGCCCCAGATTCCACAAAGGTTGTCTCTGATCCTTCGGGATTGCTGTGCCAGGCCTCCAGGCCTCCTCTGACCTCCTGACAGTGGTTATTCAGGTTAGGGTCACTGGATGTGCGAGTCAAGGGGCTGCTGGTGTCACAGGCAGAAAGAAGATCATCCATGGACCTGGTTTTAGGCAATCTGAAATGAAAAACAAAACATCTCCAGGTCAGGAAATAGGAGCCACCTCCAGTATAAGGAACAGGGTACCAGAGCTAGAGTTCACAAGAAATAATCACATTTAAAATTACATATAATCCATGTCGTTGAACGTCTAAAAGGTACGAAATATGGACTCTGTCCTTAGCTTTTATCCGTTCTCACACTACACAATCTGCCTGGGTACTCTCAATCACTTCCATGGTTGAATTAAGTGAAACGGCAAGGTTCAATATTTGGTATACATCAGGAATGCCTATGGATTTTCTAGAAATACAGGTAAGCAGGACCCATCCAAGATCTACTAAGTCAAAATGGCCAGGAGTGAAGCCCAGGCATCTGTGTTTTTAAAAAGTATCACAGCTGATTTTTATGTGTGTTGTTTTTCATTATGGAAACTTCCAAACATAAAAAAGTAGAGGGAAAAGTATAAGGAACTTCCATGTACCCTTCACCCAGTTTCAATAATATCAACATCCTGTCATCCTCCTCTGCTGATTCCAAGGTGCACCAAAGGTTTAGTCAATAATGCCCCAGTGGTGTTTAGAATAAGAAGAGAGCTCATCCAGCAGGGTGGTCAGGGAAGGCTGCACAGAGGGCTGGGATTTGCGCTGGGACTTGGAAGAACGTGTTAGATTTCAATGGTTAAAGAGGACAAAAAAAACCCAGTGCCATCGACAAAGGACAGGGCATTTTAGAACCAAAGGTAAGTCAGGTCCACTTTTAGAGAAACTATTTCCGTAAAAAATTTAATATCACTTATTCTTCCAAATCCAATTCTCCATCTTGGGTTGCCTACAGCACATCTCTGGCTGTCAACTAATAGTTCAATCCCAACCTGCCTATATCTCCTCTTTCTCTCCTAACTGGCTCTTCTCAACTTTTCAGTGTGCATCAGTACTAATACCAGGTTTCCAAGCTCCGAAACTTGGAGCCTGTCTTTGACCCATCCCTGTCTTCAGTCCTACCCTCCAACATTCAGTCAGGTCCGTAGCCTACTAATGGCATCTCCACACATCTTTGAATTTAATCTTTCCCCTTTTCCAGGGACCCTTCCCCTTATGTCTAAATTGTTACAACTGTCCTGGCTGGTCTCTGTGCTTCCAAAACCCACCCTACTCACTGATTAGTTCTCCAAAAATCCCACTGTCACCAGGTCATAATGACTTCCTAGAATGACTTATTTTTGACAACTGAATCAAAATAAACGTCTCAGTGTAATGTTTAAAGCTCTTGATGAACCAGCCAACATTCATTTCTTTTTATTCCCCTGAACAGCCCCTTCCCAACCCCTGCCAGCTCCAAATACAGGTTCTTTATTACCTGTCGTGTATCCAATTCTTTGGGACCCCTCTTCAATAACCTTGTTCTCCAGCTCATAATTCCCTTTATTCTGTTCATTTTCCATTTAAACATTTATCGAAGCACCTATTGTGTGCCAGACTTTAACCCACGTACTAGGGACACAGAAAAGCCATGGTTCCTCCTTGATATTTCATGAAAATTTCTCTCAGTAAAACATCCACCAAATGACCCTTTTATTTCTCATTCCTTTAACTATTCCTGAACTACACACATTCTTCTTTGCTTAAGATTCTGAATTAGAATTGTTCTTTGGTTGTTCTGTGCCTTATCTTCCAACTTAAAAGTATCTTGAAAGCAGGGCCAATTATCTTTTACTTCTTTGGTAGAGCCCACAAAGCCTAATGCAGGACTAAGCAAAAACGTAGGTATTAAAGAAACATTTATTGAATTTAAAAGTCAGATATTGACTTAAGGCAATGATTATAACTGGGTCACAGACCTTATTGATTTTGATAAAAGTTATGGCCCCTTTCCTTGGAAAATAAGTATAGAAACCTCTACCCAAATTATGCATTCTACGCAAAGCTGGGGGGGGGGGATCATAGAACTCTTGAAGCCTATCCACATGCCCCTAACAATGGACCCAGCTTAAAAGACCCTAAAACCTATAATTTAGGGTGTTGAGTTTTTTCTTTATAACATTAGCCAATAGTGTAAGTTTATACTTTAAAAAACCTTCAGACAACAAACAAATACCTAAATCTAAAATGTACATATCCTTTGAACCAGCATTTTTATTTCTAGGGATTTATCTGACAGAAATACTAGCACAAATGCAAAGATGTATATATAAATAATATTCACTAAAACGTTCCCTGTAATGATTTAAAAAAAAAAAAAAAAATCACCTAAATGACCAATATGAAACTGGTTATATAAATTATAATTCACTTTTATTTTGGAATTGTAAATCCTGGTGGTGTAGTGGTTAAGAGCTACCACTGCTAACCAAAATGTTGGCAGTTTGAATCCACCAGGCGCTCCTTTGAAACCCTATGGGGCAGTTCTACTCTGTCCTATAGGGTTGCTATGAGTCGGAATTGACTCAAAGGCAACAAGTTTGGTTTTGTTTTTTGGTATATAGTCATTAAACACAATAAGGGTTGACCCAGCAATTCCCCTCCTAGGTATATACCCTGAATAACTGAAAGTAGGGACACAAACATACTTGTACACCAATGTTCACTGCAGTGTTATCACAACAGCCAAAAGGTAGAAACAATCCAAGGGTCCATCAACAGAGAGACAGATAAGTCTAGTATATACACACAATGAAGTATTATTCAGCTATTTTTTAAAAAATGAAATTCTAATACATGTTACCAGACGAATGAACCTTAAAAACACTATGCTAAGTGAAATAAACCAGACACAAAAGGAAAAATATTGTATGATCCCATTTATATGAAATATCTAGAATAGGCAAAAACATAGAGGTAGAAAGTAGATTAGAAGTTACTAGTCTTGGGGGACAGGAGGAGGGAGAGTTATTGCTTAAGAGAGTTTCTGTATGGGGTAATAAAAACTTGGGAAATAGATGGTGTTGATGGTTGTACAACATTGTGAATGTAATTAATGTCACTGACTTGTACACTTAAAAACAGCTAAAACGGCAAAATTCTATGTTACATATATTTTGCCACACACAAAAAAATACTAGGACAGCTTTAAATGTGCTGTCATAGAATGACAGGCATAATACAAAGTAAAAAAAAAAAAAACAATATTCAGAACAGTATGTAAGATGATTCTGTTTTTGTTTTAAAAAAAAGTTTCTATAAATAAGCATGTGGATATATTTATCTGTGTGGAGATAAACATCTGGAAGGACATGCGTTAACAGTGGACATCTTATGGGGACTAGAATCAAGGAAGAAGGCCTTGCATTTTCTATTTCTATACTGTTTTATAAGATTTATATTATATTGTTTCTGACATTTTATTTTTAATAAGGAACATTCTTTAACCAACTTAGAATTTACCAACTCCCTTCTCACTCTCCCCAAAATATCTTCATGTACATGTTCAGCCAGGAGATAATTTTAATTTTTATGCCTCTCTTTAAGTTCTGGCCTCTTTCTGGGGGAGCAATGTAAAGGCCATCCCCCTTCTGGGAACCCTGAGAGTCAGATTCTTCTGCAAGCTAATGCTGGCCATAGTAAAGGTTGCTACTAAGATAGCAAGCTTCAGTCAATGAACAAAAATCAAGACCATTCCCCCAAACCTTCCTGATACAGTCTTTTCTGTTTTGTTCTCCTCTACCCTGCTTGGGTATGTCACACAGCGTGAAAGCAGCTCCAGGAAAGAAGGTAACCAATCTTATCTTAAGAGAGGACCTTGAAAATAACACAGAATGCACCCCACACTAGCTACAAGATTTGGCCCAAGTTTCTCCTTCAACTGACTTAGAAAGTTGCTTTTAAATATCTCATAAAAGATAAGAGAAGAACATTTATGCAAGATATGAAGCAGTTACTGCCCTCCTAGAAGGGCTTTTCTTACCTGTCTAGAGAACGGCCAGAGAACTCCTGGCTCTGAGTCACCGGGGAAAGGTAAAGATCCATGTTTTCCTCCCCAAGTGTGCATGGAGATGAAGCTGGCAGATAAACAGCTGTCCAGAGGTGAAGGGCCCGAACATGACACACAGGATGCAGGACCTGGGGAGGCAGGCCAGTGCTGGTTTTTCTGAGATGTTCCTGGTCCCTCTTACTCCCCTGCACTGACATTGACCTTACAATTCCCCCACTGACTCAGCCTGTCCTTCCTGGGTTTCCAAGCAGCACCTACAGCATAAGGGCTCGACTTACCATGTCTGAATTGGGTGTGTAGAGGAAGTTATGGAAGTTCTTATTGCCAGCTCGCAGGAGAGCCCACACAGAGCAGGTCCGCTTATAGATGTTGCGCTTCTCTCGCTCACAGGGGTTGTTGGCCAGGAACGTGCCATAGAGGCAGGAGTACGTGTGCTGAACCAGTTTTACCTAGAAGGCCAGGACTGTTGCATCCCAGGGCCTGGGGTCAACATCCCCCACCACCATAGTCACAGGCTTTAGGACTTACCAGGAATGCTTCGTTAAACTCAAACAGGCAGGGGAACTGCTTGAGCAACTGATGAACAGAATCGAGCCACTGGAGGAACACAGGACACTGTTCATTTTGGTCCTCTGCATTCTCCTGGTGGCCACAGCGATCTCCAAACTTGTGCCCAAAATCCAGCCAGTCAGACTCCACTAACACTTGGAAGCCCTGCAAAGGAGAAACAGACCAAGCCTTGGGGCTCTCCGGAAAGGCTGCTGTACTATGCCCCAGGGGACTTGCCAAAGCAGGGAGCCAGCAGTAACAGAGAGGAACAGGACTGACCTTACCTAGAAGAAGGCTCAAAGCCACCAATGTCCTCTACTGAAAGATCCCTAAGGCAGAGAGCCAGAGGGCCACCACCCCACCACCACCATCATTCCCTCTGCTCATCCCCAGCCAACCCCTCTCAATACCTCCAATGTCCTGTAATACGGGTCCAGCAGTATTTTGGCCAGGGCTACAATCTGTGGCGTCCGGTCCCAGCCATCTGAACAGTGCACCAGCACAGGTCGGCCTTCCCGGTCTACTGTATTAGCCACCAGCACAGCTGCCTTTAGCATCACCGACAAGTGCTGTAGCCATTTGGTGCTCTCCAGTGCCGACAGCCAGCTACACAGAAGCAGAAATCAAGTCCGTCACTAAGGGCGCTAAGGCTACAACAGTCTCTCCACCACCCAACGGCCAGTCACACCAAACAAACCCGTAGTGAGGCTAAGAGACTGAACCCTAGCAGGAAGTAGGGAAGATAGGACCTGGAGTGGATAAGAGCCTCCTGGGATGGAGAGAGGATCTGGGAAGCAATCAGGTGAGGGGCATGAGGGCATACACATTCACCCACTTTCTCTCCCAGGTCTCTGTGCTCTTTGAGCAGGACAACTGGTCCAAACAAAAGGAATCCAGTGTCCTGTGATTGCGCCAAAGTGACTGCAGAGAAGTGGAAGAAGTGTTGCTGGGGCTGGCCCACTACGTCCAGCTCCGCCCAGCCTTCAGGTCCCATACCTCCAAAATTCTCATTTCCCCATCTCATCCTCCAAGAACATAAGGTAAGGGATGACATCAGAGGGAGGCTGGAATGAGATCAGGGAACACTTACTTGCTGGGATCTGGCATCTGGCTACACACAGCCCGCAGGTACTGGAAGCTATTTCGGATGGCATGGATGTTGGCCATACCCATGAATACAACCTCACAGTTCGGATAGTACTCTGTATATGTAAGAAAGGAAAGTGCAGCTTAAGAGCAAGTCCCAGAAATAGGCACTCAGGACAAGATGGGTACCAGTTGGTAGAGCTTCCCTGGCAGGGCCGAACACCTCCAGGTGGGACCTACATAGGCTCTTGAAATCTGAATAACCCTTTTATCTCTGGATGCTCCAGTACCATATACTAGTAGAAGTAATAATATTAATAACCAAAAAAAAAAACCCCAAACCCATTGCCATCAAGTCGCTTCCGACTCAGTGATCCTATAGGACAAAGTAGAGCTATAATGGATAATAATGACAGTACTACTTATAATGACAACATATAATAAGTTCTCAATAAATAGTAGCTGATTTATACCAGTAATTTTGCATATATATATGAAATCTTTCATCATCCCAACAATTTTGAAGGTATGTATTATACCCATTTTAAACACCAAGAAAATAAAGCTTAAACAGATTAAGCAATCAATGCATAGTCATAGCTAGTAAGTGGGAGAGTTCTGATACCAAGCCTGGTTTGTTTGGCTCTTTCCATGATGAAAGCTGCCCCCCACCCCCTCCTCACTAAAGCCACCCAGAGCACAGATGCATTGAGACGACAGCAATACCTTCGCATTCACAACCTCCACCCTTGGCCCGGTTGGCCACTGCCGCTGTGTAGGAGCGAGCATCCAGGATCAGCAGCTTCTGGGGAGCCGCTGAGCTCTCCACCCCAGAGCATGCAGTCAGGGAGGAATCTAGACAGACAGCAGGGAGAAGGCCCTGGGTCAGCCAGCTCCATCAGCCTTGTGGTACTCCCTCTCAGGACTAGGGACCCTTCACATTCCATAGCTTCCCAAAGGGCAGGGACCCAGGTCTTCTTCCCTTCCTCTCACTAGGGATGCTCCTGGGAACCAAGGAAACTAAAGTTTGCTCCCAGGGGCCAGCACCACCCACACCTTACCGAAGTCAGTGTCACACGCCTCACTCGCATCACTGTTCCCGGTGTTGGACGAGCTCCCAGTGGCCCTAGTCCCTGGGTCCAGGGCACAGGCTTTGGCAATGGACGTGACCAGGTATTCATCATCAGCATTACGCCAGCCCCACCAGCTGATCTCGGGCTGGCTGCAGCGGGCAATGGCGGCCCCGTTGCGCAGGTGCCTGACGAAACAGGGGAAACCTTCAAGCCCCTGACGTTCACAGCCCCAAGGGGCCTACTGTAGAGACCTTAGGGGGCACACCAAGGCCTCTAGAGCCAGCAGGGGCCACCAGTCCATCCAGGCCAGGAGAACAACAACCAAAAGCCCTTAATATCTCTAGAGGGCTTTATAGTTTAGAAAGAAAGTGTTATCATGTGCATTTTCTCAAAGGGGCTCCGTATTCCCAAGGTGACCTTGACTCATCAAATTTGCAGAGCACCTGCTCCAGCTATAGCTATGCACCAAGAGAAAAGGGCCTGAGCCAAAAGCATGAACAACTCCAAACCTCACAGTTACTACCTGTCTCACTGTTTTAGCTACAATATTCTAGTGCAGGGGTCAGCAAACCTTTGCAGTAGAGAACCTGATAGTAAATTTTAGGACCAGATACTAAAGATTTCAGTAAGCTTTTGTCAGTTACATCCAATCTCTATCATATATTCTTCTTTGTTTTGTTTTTATAACCCCTTAAAAACACAAAAACCTTTTGTAGCTCACGGGCTGTACATAAACAGGCTGCAGGCCAGATTTGGCTCCTGGGCCATAGTTTACCAACCTCTATCTTAAAGCAATACTATACACTCACACACACATCCTCGAAAAAAAAGAGAAAATGAATCAACTCCCCAAAAGCCTCATCCTTAGGAGAAAAACACTGAAGTGGTTTTTGTTTTAAAATTATTTCATAGCCACTCCCCATACAATGTTAGTTTCCCAGTCAGCCAGGCTGTTGCAAACCTCGCCTTTCGATTCTCTGCTTACTGCATAAGAAATGACCTATTTCCCATCCCACTGCCTCACCTATACACAACCACAGGGATCCGCTTCCAGGAGCGGAAGGAAGCCACGTTCTCCAGCTCTTTATCTGTGATCCACACGGGAACCAGCAGCTTCTGAGGGTAACTGGGACATAATCTGAGAAGAGACCAGACAGAGTCACCAAGCTGGGTCTAAGATATCTGATGATAAGACCCCCCCATGGATGGCTCTTGGGGAAGAAGGATAGGCAGCCCTTCACCCTCACAAACTCAGAAGCTGGGGCCACCATGCTTTATCCATACGTGGAAGAAGTTTAGGTTTAGTTTGATGTTTGGTCCCCTGTCCCCTGCCCTCTCACTTGTAATTGCTGTTGATGTGAGAGACTCTCCAGACATTCTGCAGGTCAAAGCCCATCCTCGCAAGCTCTGCCTCCTGCCGACATCGTATGTGTTCTCCTGCAACACACCCCCCATCCATGCCTGTCAGCTTCTAAGAGGGCCAAGTCCAGAGGTGGAGAAAGGATGAGAACCAGGGGATAAGAATTCTCCCAAAGTAAACAGCCTGGCCTCACCTGGCTGACACAGGTGGGTATGCTGGTCCTCCTCAGTCAGCCCCAGGCACCAGGCATGGTAGGCAAAGGCAAAGAGGTCCTCAGGTTTGGCAGGTCTTGCTGTGGCCCGGCTTAGCCGCGAGAGCCACTCTTGGCACTGCTTGAAAGTGGAGAAGTGGCACCTGCCGGGCAAGAAACCACAGGCCCGGGTGAGGCAAGGGATGGGTGTGCTATGGGGCCATAAGGGTCAGAAGCACAGCATAGGAAGGCTGTGGGGAGAGAAGGCTGCAAAGCAGGAGGCAAGGCATGGGCCCCGGGGGAAGACCAGGGAGAGTGGCCAACACCCAAGAAAAGTTGTCCCTTGTGACAACTCTCTTCCCAGGAACTCTTGTCTTTAAAGATGCTTATTTCCTCTAATGGAGCACTACCATTGATCACATCAAATCTAAATGCTACCACATGGCTCTGGGTACCTGCATCCCTCGTACCTAACCCGTCTTGTCCATACCCCACCAACTCAGTGTTATCTCCCATGACTCCCTAGCACAAACCTTCTGCTTCTGCAGGAAGTCCCCACTCACATCACACTACCTTCTTCCTGTCTCCTTGTTTTTCTCTTCTGTTTAATAAAGTGAAGTCTCTCTCTGCCTAGCCACATCCTACCAATACTCTGGAGGCAGTTCCAGTCCCAGCTCTTCCTTGAAGCCCTCTCAGCTTCCAATCCACAGACTCCTTCCTCCCTTGATCCTTAATGTGCTTGGAGTATTCAACAATAAGTTTTCCCATGGGATATTGCCCACAAATTAAGTCTTCTTTCAGCAACTAAACTTTAACCTCCTTGAGGTGGAGGGCAACATGGGTTCCCTCACAGGCCTACTATGCTGAGCACACATTAGGCTCTAAAAGGGGCAATCTTTTAATAATCCTTGGAGTCATCCCAGGCACCTCTTTCTCTCACATTCAACCTGTCAGCAAATCCTGTCAGCATTACCTTCAAAATATACATACATAATCTGACTGCTTCTCATCATTTCGACTTCTGCCACCCTGGACAGGCTATCATGATCTCACACCTGAGTAACCGCGGTAGCTTCTTAACTAGTCTCCCAGCTTCTGCCTTTGCTTTTGCCCCTGTTCCCTTTGGTCTATTCTCAATAAAGTAGCAACCAGAGTGATTCTATGAAGACGTTAATCAGCTCAAAATGTTCCAGTAGCTTCCCATTTCCCTCAAAGAACGAACCAGTCATTATGATCGCCTGCAGGAACGTACAGTGTGACACTCCCTCACCTCTCAGATCTTATATTCCACTACCTTCACTCATGTGCACTCCAGTCCAGCCACACTAGACTCCTTTCCATTCTTTCAATATGCCAAGCAGAGGCACTCACCTACCTCAGGGCCTTTGCCCTTGCTGTTCCCTCTGGCACACTCTTCCCCCAGATATTCACGTGGTCACTTTATTCAGGTCTTGACTCAAACATCACCTATTCAGTGAGGCCTTCTCTGAACACTCTGTTTAAAGTTACGCCCTCACCTTCATAGCGCTCCTTATCCCCATTCCCTGCTTTATTTATCGCCTTATACTTACCCTCATTTAACATATTTTACTCATTTATTGTTTACAGTTGGCATCTTCCCACTGGAATACAAGCTCCATGAGGTAAAACATTTTTTATCTATTTGTTCCCTGCTATATCCCCAGTACTTAGAACACTGCCTGGCATAGAATAGGGTACTCACCAAATACATGCTAAATGAAAAAACAAATCAACCAACAATGAGTGTTCTCTGTCAGATCTCATCCTATGAGCTTTCATACACATTATTTCATTGAATCTTTATGATGACCGCATAAGCTAGGCATTATCCCCATTTCTTCACGTCAATCATTGTGGGTTGTTAACTTGAGCTCCCAGTCCAGAACAGGGTTTTCACCCATTCCTCCAAATGGGGAAAAAGTCTTTTTCCCCCCCTATTTTGCTCCAGAGAAACGCTGGCAGCAGAAAGACCTGGACAAGGGTTGGGCCAGAGGACCTTAGTGACACTCTATTGTTCTCACCTCACCACTTTGGAGTCCTTGCAGGCAATGTGCAACTGGAACATATCACGACTCTCCACACTGTCAATCATCCGGAGGGGGACCTTTAGAGGAGGGGCAAGCTGAAGCTCAGGTCTCCACTATCCCCTCACTGGCCCCACCCCTGCCCAGGTCTCCTCTATCCCCTCACACATTCCCACCCCTGCCCAGGTCTATACTATCCACTTCACTCACCCCCACCCCTGCCCAGGTCTCCACTATCTCCTCACTACGCCTACCCCTGCCCAGGTCTCCACTAGCCCCACTATCCCCACCCCTGCCCAGGGGTTGATGTATCAACAGCAGGAAGGAAATCAACATTTATTGAGGACCTGTTAAGTCCCTGGTAACTGTGCTGGGTCCTCCACGTATGTACCCCAATTAATAATCATGACAATCCTGCAAGGTAAGTGTTCTTACTCCCATATTAAGGAGAAAATTAAGTCTCAAGTAACTTGACAGAGATGACACATCTGGTAAATGGTCGTGCAGGAAAACAGTCCAAGTCTGCTTGACTCCAAAGCCTGCATGTTTCTAACAGTACAATTGTACCCCTTGGAAGGGCCAGCGACACAGTAAGGGAAAGAGGGAAGAAAGGAAGGGAAGTGAGAGAGACAGATCTATGGCTAGTAGAACGAGGAAGGAAAACAGGAGGTCCGTGATCGAGAAAAGGTCTGTGACCAACTGTTTTGAAGACAAGATCAGACAGAGCCTTGGAGTACTTCCACCTTGAACCTCGCAGGGATTCTGGCTTGGGTGTGGGGCAACAAGGCAGGGACTCACGTTGATGACAGAGTCCTTGAACTTGATATGTAGCCGATAGTTGGAGATGGCAATGAGGGCATCAGCTGCCCGGCCCAGGAACTCCACTCCCTCACCCTGTAGCACTGTGAAGGGCACCTGCCAAGGGGCAGAGGAATTTTCAGTCCAGAAGTGAGTCACCCCTCCCCAGCCCTGCTCTGGGGGATCCCCTCTGGAGAAGCTGGGCCAACACAGGAGAGGAGAGTCCTCGCCATGGTAACAGCACCAGGCAACAGCTGTACAGGAAAGCTGCCTTTCCTTCCCTGGGGCCAAAGGCATACATACAGACAGAATCCCCTCCCTGCAGAAACCAGGGAGCAGGAAGCCAGTGCTCCTGGCGCTAGATCCCCTCTGAGATTTTTTTGCAGAGAGGAGAGGGTGTTTTTTAACTGGGCAGGGAGCCCCACCCAGCTTGGGACCCCAACTCCTTACCTGCAGATTTTCCTCCTCCTTCACTAGTTCCTTGGGAGGGAACAGATCCTTGGCTTGGATGTACTCCAGGCTGGGGGGCCCCTCCTCACCCTGTGAGAAAGGCCACAGCCCTAAGTTGCCAGGCTCCACTTGGCTCATCAGACTTTTGTTCTGCTCCCCTGCAACCAATATACCCTCTCCCCCATACACACACACAACAAACACACGCCAAATACACTTCTAAAGGCTCTGATCACAAGAGAAAGAAAAAGAGACCCAGCTTGGTTGAGGAGTGGGTGAAATGGAGGAAGTACTCAAGCCTATTAAGCCTAAGAGAAGAGTGAGGGCTAAAGAGGAACTGGGAATCTGCACTCCTTAAAGGACTCTACTACAGAACCAAAATTTCCAAAATGGAGGAGAGAATACCAAGGAAAAGAGAAAATACTGCAAGTGGAATGGGAAAGTGCTGTCCTGAGGGGAAAAAAGCCAGGCACGGCAGATGGTTATAGAGACAGGAGGGAAATCAGGCATCTAAGGCCACGGAAGCTTCCTTCAATCTGGTGGGTGAAGGAGACAAAGAGGAGTGGGTGATGGGGGGGATTCAGCCCTGTGCCTCTAGAGGGCCTTGACAGATGCTTTCAAAGGTGTTGCAGAAAGAGGGTGTGTTTTGGAGCTGGGCTTATCTTCCTGTTAGGCACACACTGCTAACAAGCCCCCACTACCTGCAGAGCAACCTGCCCCGCCTGCTGATCTGAGGGGAATTCCTTAGGAACACCCACAGACAGAAGTCACTCCCCTCCCAACCACCAGGGAGAGAAGAAGAGATCCACCTAGGAGGAACCAAGAGACCCAAGGACAGCCAGGGCAGAGAGAGGAGGCCTGGCAGACACGGTGGAGGGGAGGGGGGGATTAGGGAGGACAGATGGGGGGAAGCTGGGAAGGAGTATTAGCCAGAGGGGAGGAGGGGAGGAGTGGAATGATGCGGAGGAACGGAGCCCTGCAGAAGCAGGGAAGATGGTGAAAAAGAGAAGCTGTCTGGGGGACAGTCAAGGAGAAAAGACTGGCGTGTCAGGTGAGGCAAGGAGTGGTGGAAGAGGGAGGGGACTGAGCCCAGGGACACAGCTCCCAGACAACCAATGCTCCCTGACCAGACCCCTAAAATCCCAGACAGCCTACTAGCCATATCCCACACCCCAAGCAAGGATGCAGTGCAGTGGGTGGGATCAAGATGGAGAGGCGGAGGTAAAGAGATGTACCCCTGCAGGGCGGGGCCTGAGATCTGCAGTCAAGGGCAGTAGCTGCGGGCCGAGATGGGCCACAGAATCTCCATCCCCTGGTTTCGACAATTCTCGGCACCAAAAGATTAAAGCAAGTGCAAGAAAGAAAAGGGTTAACCTCCCTCCCCTGCCCCCAAACATTGGGGGCCGGGCCAGGAGCCTTGGGAAGGGGGATGGGCTGGAATTTGGAATCCCAAGGGCTGGCCCTGGGAGTAGCGGCGGGTGCAGCAAGCGACGGGGACCTCGGGCCCCCGCAGGCGGGGCCAGCACTTACGAAACAGCTGAGCATGGAGCAGGAGACGCGGGCGGTCAGGCTCATGGTCGCGGGCGGTCTGGGCCAGCGCACATGTCCCCGGAGCCACTGCGCTGCCCGCCAACCCCGGGCGCCCACTGCATCCCGGCTGCGGGGCCCGCCAGGTGCAGCCGCGGCGGCAGGAAGAGAGCGCGCGGGCAGCGGGGCCTCGGCGCGGCTCCCGCGCGCCTCTCCCCTGCTCTCCACAATGGAGCGGGCCCAGCTCCGCCCTCCGGCACGAGCGCAGAAGAGAGGAGGGAGACGAGCGGGGGCCCGGGACCGCGCGGGGAAGGCGGAGGCAGGGGCGGGGCGGCTCCGCGCGGACCCCGCCTATAGCCCCAGGTTCCTCCCTCCCCAAAGCCCCTTAGCCGCGTGGGAGGGGATCCCTCTGGGACCTTTAGAGGCTTTCTGAAGTCAGGGCTGCGGGACCGCCCGCAGACGGTACAGGAGGGAGCAGGTAGCCAGCCCACGTCTTTTCATTTCCCATTTTCCCAGGTGCGCCACACCACGCCCTTCTCACAACATTCGTCATCACACCCTCCCCTTCTCTGAGTTCCCCTAACACCTACTCTTGAGGAGCTGGCCTACCTCTACCCCTTACACTTTCCAGCCTCAAGTAAAACACCACCCCCCATACTCCCGTCCATCAGCGTCCTGCAATCGCCTAACCTCTCTAAATCCCACCCACCTTTCGCCTTCCCTCCATTTAGTCCCTTAGAATGGACACATGGTCTGGTGCCAGGTTGTCACTCCATGCTCTTGAAAGAGAAAAAGCCTCGGAGTTTTTAATTCCAAGGCCCTGGCCCAACTCTACTCCTTCAAATCCTATTCTTCTTTCCCATCCTCGACCTCTGGGTAAGAAAGTCCTTGGAGGAGAAGGAATTTCTTAGACTGAGAAAGAGAACAGCTTGAGAAACTGAAGAAGTTTCCTGCTCCAGTGCAGTATGCTGGTTGATGTTTTGCAATTTAAAGAAGGCCTAATTTATCTATAGGGCTAACGAACCTGTTCAGGAAATGAACAGAATACCACAGAAGCTATACAAGAATAAAATTTGAAATCCAGGGATGGGAGTGGGAGAAGTGGAGTAGAAGGCCAAGGAGTAAGTAGCAGTGATTAAGGAGCTCAGAACTGTACTGAGGGTCACAGAAAAGAGCTGGCTGAGACCCCAAACTCATTCCTGTGCCTGGTAACTTTCAGAAACCAGGGTATTTGTTTTTCTTTTTGGATGGGGGGGAGGAATGAAAGAAATTGACATTTTACTAAGCATCTATTATGAGCCATGTGGAAACCCTGGTGGCATAGTAGTTAAGAGCTACCACTGCTAACCAAAAGGTCAGCAGTTCAAATCCACCAGGCACTCCTTGGAAGCCCTATGGGGCAGTTCTAGTCTGTCCTCTAAGGTCGCTATAAGTCAGAATCGACTTGATAGCAACAGGTTTGGTTTTTGGTTTTTTTATGAGCCTTGTGCTTTTCAAACACGACCTCACTAAAACCTTTCAGCCCTCCAAGGAGTAACAGTAAGCCGTTTTACCAGTGAGACATTTCAGGCTTAGAGAGAAAGTCTGCAATTTCCCTAAGGTATTTAAGCAGTGCCAGGAAACAGACTGGGCTGACTGCTCTTTTCAGTGTATCACAGAAGAGAAAAAGGAGAGGGGATGTCAGTTGGTGGGAGGGAGGACCAGCAGACTTACTAAGAAGAGACCTAACGCCAATACTGCAGATACCACACACCCACATATCTATGAGAGGAAAAGAAGGGGGAAGAGGAGGAAGCGCTTTCACTAACCATATTCCTTAACCTATCCCTAAGCACAGGGGATACCTGACAGAAACTGAAGAGCTGCCTGGTCTGGCCTAGGGCTTGCAGCTCTTCACTCCCTTCTCATTCCTGAACTTGGGGTGATGGGTAAGAGACGGTGGTTACAGTTTATGGAAAATATGTGGGATCATTATAAACACCCCTAGTGAAATTCTGGTACCCTGAGGGAGTATCCTGCTAAATAGACCATCAGGTGTGGCCTGCACAGTGACTTAAGCTGGAAAGCCCCCAGAGTTTTGATGCAGTTATTCCTGAAACAGCACCAACAGTATTTGAGGGGCCCACCAGAAAGTACAAGGACCTTGTTCTGGCCTTTCAGACCAGGACACAGAGATTCTACCAGGGACCCAAGAAAAGCAAGAGGAAGGCCATTAGGAAGGGCTAAGAGAGCCAGTGGTGTGTAGGTAGAATGGAGAAGCCATAGCATAGCTCATGCAGAAAAAGACTTCTAGAAGTTTCCTGCTCCAGTACAGTATACTGGCTGATGTTTTGCAATTTAAAGAAGCCCTAATTTATCTATACGGCCAATGAACCTGTTTAGGAGCTGAATAGAATGGCCTGGAATTCAAGGCCCAGGAGGGTTGGGACAGCTTTACCAGGCAAAGACACAAGGATTACACAAAACAATATGGTCTGAAGAAAGAGGGAGTACTCACCATTCTACCGTGGTGAGGGTCCTGGCTGCCTCCTTCTCACTGTAAGGAGACAGGGGATTATAAGAGTAAAGAGCACCGTTAAGATTACCATGGAACCAACAAATGCCACACATCTAGCCCTGAGCTGCTCTCCAGCTCATATTCTCCTGCTTCACAGAGAATCCAGCCTCTCCACAAGTTACCATGCTGACAGAGGCAATGGAAGCTCCAAGGAGAGAAAGCAACAAGTGATCCTGCAAGGCATGAAGTCAGCCACAAAGTCGTGTAGTAAGAATGAGTGTTATCCAAGATCATTCGGCCGAACTTGAGTCCTGATTTCCAGACCCGGAAAGGGAAGTAAAACACTCCAAACCCTATTCTTTGTGGGAAAGCAAAAAAAAAAAAAAAAAAAAACTGCCAAGTCTGAAGAGACAGCAGCTGCCCAACCAGCACTCACTTGTGGCCCTGGTTGGGGACCCCTGCCTGGGGCATGAATCGACAGGAATGCTCTGCCAGTCTCTGAGTCTGGGAGTAGCACCACCTGACCTGTTTCCTGGGGACAGAGTCCAGAGCAAAGGACAAGAGGGAGGGGACTGCAACCTGCTATCAGAGGGCAGCAGGGCTGGACAGGTCCTGCTGGGTGTATCTAACACCAAGTGCGGTGGAGGCTATTGGGACACCACACATTTAGCCAATGAAGGCAATACAGGCCTCAGAGTCAGCATCTGTCAAATGGGCCTAAGTTCCTAGGCCCACTTAGGGAGCCAGGCCCAGGTTTCACTGAACTTTCCTTCATGCCTGCTACCCGAGCTCAGGAGCAGTGTAGCAAAGCACCGCGGGAGACTAGGGGTAAAAGCTTCCATCTGTAGCCCTGCCCTCCTCCCTGATCACAGGTCCTTCTTCCCCAGCCCACCCTTCCTCGCAAGAAGCAAGCCAGAGGTGCTACCTCACCGCCTACTGACACGCAGCCTCGGGGAGACGGATGCAAGGAAGGAGGGACAAGGACGAGGCCTGGGAGGCCGAGGGTTCCCACACCTAAAGGATCTGGCCCCGGGGGGCGGGCCAGGCTGGCAGGGGAGCCCAAGTGCCCAGGTTCTAGGGGTGGAGCCTAAAAACTCTAAGGCGGAGCCCCGAATGACAGAGGGCGGGCTCCGGAAAGCCAGTGGGGGCCGGGGCGGGGCCGGGTTAGACGCGGTCTTTGCGGTTTCCAGGCTGGCAGTGCACGGGGAACGGTGACTCACCCAGGCGGCGTCCGCCCGACCCTCCGAGGCCGCGCTCTCACCACTTCCGTCTCCCGCTGCTGCTGAGGCCGCGCAGCCCCGACCCCACCACGGTGCCCCTCTCTCTAACCAATCATGTCTCTGGCCTGTGCGCGCCCTGGCCAATAGCCACACCAAGTCCCGCCCCGCCCCCACCGCGCAGCCGCCGCCCTCACTCTTCACGTCGCTCATTGGTCAAGTCGGGCAGACGCCCTCCCAGCCTTTAGCTTTTCGGGTGCCGAAGGACGAGACACTACCTGGAAGGAGGAGGCGCGGCGCTGGAGAGGAGACGCAACCAATGGGAAATCACAGCGCGTCCTTGCGACAGCCAATGGGGAAGTAGTAAAGGGGGCTACCAGCTAAGGCTGCTGGGGCCGGAAGTGGGGGAGGCCTGTCGCCTATTGGCATCGCAATTAGAGGCGGGGCCTTCTAAGGGTGCAAACCTTTCACAGCCACTTCCGGTGATGCCCCTGCCCTGGAGGCGCTTCTCAGATTAGATCCTTGGTGACAGCTGAGTTTATCCGTTCCCGTTTTGGTTTCGCTGCGGTCATCCGGCCCCAAAGCTAAACCTGGAGAAAACGACCGCTCAAGCTAGGAAAGGGAGGAGGGCAGGGCCTGAGGCTCCTCTCGGTCTTTCACGACTGGCGGCCCTGGGATTCCCCCTCTCCTGCGTCAAGACGGACTCGACCAACCCTCACTTTGCAGCGGGGAACCGACCACGGCGTCCTTCATGATCTGCATAGTGCCGCCAATCACGGGTAAAGATCTGTCGCCTGAGAGTTAGGAAACCTGGCCTGCGACTGCGACTAGCCAGCTGCGGCATTCTCGTCTGTAAAAGGAAGAGAGAGACAGGACTCTTCCAAGGCCAGCGCGTGGCTCCTCCCTTCCTCTCTCCTCCGTGGAGACAGTAGGGCGGAGGGTGACCGCTGGAGGTCGCCGTGGCCCCGGGATATCACCAAGGCGACCGAAATGGAGACGTGGACTCAGATTTCCAGCGGAATCGTACACTCTGAAATGAGTATAGTATAGTCTCAGCTCTGAGGTGAGCCTGAGGGCTGTAATACGAGGCGCCGGGCTAAAGTGTGCTTATAGAGCATGGAAACTTTCACTACAGTCAGATCCACGAAAACAGGAACCTTGCCTGTGTTCACTGCTTTAACTCCAGGGTCTAGAACAATGCCTGCAACCAAGTAGATATTTAATAAATATTTGTTACAGACCTCTTCCAGGACAATGATTGTACTTAACTCATTCCCAGCACTCACTATAGTGTTTGGTGATTACAGGGGCTTCAGGGGTTGTTGAATATTCTATCCAAGGCTTAATTCCACATGTCCCTTTCCCAAAATCAGAAGAAATAGGAAGTCAGGAGGCTGCATGCAGTTATTACCCTGTGTTTTCCCAAAGGGAGACATCATATCCAAAACCAAGGGGCTGCTACAGAATTGAAGTTACTGTATGTGGAAAGAGTCTCAGGCTAGAGGAAGGTGGTTGTTAGTTGCCCGGGAGTTGATTCTGACTCATGGCAACCCCATGTGTTGTGGAGTAAAACTGTGCTCTATAGGGTTTTCAAGGCTGTGACCTTTTCGAAGCAGGCCTGTCTTCTGGGTGCCTCTGGGTGGGTTGGAACTACCAACTTTTAGGCTAGTAGTTGGGCACTTTACCGTTTGCATCACCCAGGGGCTCACCAGAGGAAGGATGGATGGCCATTAAGATGGAGGAGATAGGCTGGATTCTAAGCAGTGATGGCAAAGTTTTCCCCTTTCTCCCTTCCCTAATAAAATCCAGAAACTAGCACCTTCCTCCAGCAGACTTTCAAAACTGAGTCCTAAGATCTTTTTGGTCTCCAGGAGGTGATAAAGATACAGAAAGGGACACCAGAAGCCACCTATAGATTTGTTAAACTTTATTTCCTCTGAGTCTCTGGGGAGGCAGCAGGGATGTAAGGCGAAGTGGCAGTAGCTGCAGGGGCCTGAGCAGAGCTGGTGCTGGGAAGGTCCGGCATGGGCAGGAGAAAGAGGAGGAGATTTAAACATCCAGGGCTGAAAGCCAGCTAATAGGTCTCCTTCATCTGTCTTTGGATTTTGTGTAGCATCTCCTGCATCCGCCGCAGCTGGAATAGGTACATGCATCAAAGTCGGGCTTTTTGGGGAGTCCCATAGTGTTGGGGAGTGCCCTTCAGCTCTAATCCTTTGAATCAGGGCCTTGGTAGCCCTGAAGTGTGATGGATACCGTGGGCTGAACCATCCACCAACCCAGGACCCAAATATGCACCAGAGCCAAGCATTTTTTTATCCCCAAACCAGGCGATGTTGAGGTTGATGATCAAGTAGGGGACCTCCCAGACTATCAGCTCCTACCACTTCATTCTGTTCTCACCTCCTCATCTTTCTCTCGTATCAGCTTCTCAGTTTCTGGATCTGTCCCTAGTGGGCCAGCAGGGATGGGGAAGTCAGTACCGCTCTCTCGAGTCAGTTTGCTGAGGGGAAGGGGAAAGCAGGTTGGTAAGGCTAGGGGGATCACAGCACCTGCTTAGATTGAGTTCAGGGCCTATAGAAGAACAAGGGAAGGGTTTGGTCTCACCCAAGACTGTGCTTGGGATCCCCCTGCCAGCTTTGTCCTGGCTCCTGGCCATACTTGCGATTCCGTTCCTTCACCACCATGCGGGTCATGCTCTGGATGCACTGTGCCCGGTAGTTCTCATAGTGTGTCTCCCGTGTCACATCCTTCAGGTCCTGCATGTGGGTACGCACCAGCATTGTCCTCAGCTTCACAAAGTCGCAGTGCCCTGGGTTTTCCACTGCATAGCAAGGCTGGGGTCAGCCAGGGGCAGGGGTAGGGGAGAGCCACTGAGAGAAAGGAGAACCCCGGTCACAAGCTCAGTGCTTTACCTTCCACGATGCCCCAGGGGTAGAGCCGGCCCCGAACTCGCCGCCCTCTGGCCTCTACCACAGTATTACTGCCAATTACAGCAAATGGGATGCTTTCCTAGAAGAAGTTAGGGATGCCTCTCAGCACTTCCATTCTCACCTGTTCCTTTCCACCTGTATCCTTACCTTGGCTACTTCACTCGAGGAAGCCAGGGTCCTCTCCCACCCCAATAGCCTGCCCTTATATAGAATTCCACTCCCCTCTCCTGCTCAGAAGAAATAAGATGGGAAAGAGATGCCCTGGGGTGGCCCCACCTTTAGGGCTTGGTCCTGCAATTTGAAGTCCTCATCCTCATCCGAGTCACAGTCTGGGAACTGGTAGATCTTGATTCCAAAGTGCTCAATCTCCTCCCGGATCTAGCAAACACATGAGGGGCTCACAGTTCTGGGGACCCATCTTTCTAGAAGCCCACCTGCTCCCCACCGCCCCCAGCTTCCCTCACTTTGCGTTTCTTGCATTCCACTTCAGGAGGTGTCAGTGTGTCCGCCTTAGCCAAGATAGGCACGATGTTGACCCGCTGATGCAAGGCCTTCATGAATTCAACGTCCAGTGGCCGGAGCCTGGAGAACAGGAATCTGTGATCACCTGCTGGTGGCAGCCCTGCCCCTGGTGCTCTTGGCCTGTTCCCTTGGCAGCACCCAGTGGTGCCAGGAGCCTCAGGCTCAGACCATACCCGTGGCCGAAGGGCGAGATGAAGTACAGGCAGCAGTGCACCCTGTTGTCTTGGATGTTCTTGCGGTTCAGGCCGCTCTCATCTCGGAAATACTGCTCAAACTGCTGGTCGATGTATTCTGCCACAGGCTTCCAGCTGGGCAGGGACAGACAAGTAGAGAAACGCTGGGGAGTGGGGGCTGCCTTGTGAGCTCTGGGACTGCAGAGAAGTAGCCCACACCCTTAGCAGTGCTTCTAAGACATTGTTACCCTCTGGCTCACTTGAACTACATCTTCAGGGAGATACCTGAGTGGAACAGGAGTACATCTCACATGCCCTGATAGAAAATTAGACTGAGCATGCAGGCAGAGTTCAATAAATACTAGTTTGTTGAAAGGAAAAGGGTCCAGCTGAACGAACAAAGCAATAAGAATAGCAAGGTGGCTGAAGGTGAACACTAATTGGAAGCAAAGGGAGCCCTAAGCCAAGTTCACAGTCCAGCCTCTGAGCCTTTGTTCATGTGGCTCCATGCTCTCCTCACCTCTCCAAACCCACTCCATCCTTCAAGGCCATATCCAAGAACTATGTCTTCCAGGAAGGCTCCTTTGACTACACCAATGCACACTGCTCTCCCCCGTCTCTTCACTGCACAATGATTGGTATGTATATATTTGATTATAATTTCAAGTCCTTTGCTCTTCTGTTATCTAATTTACTCCTTACTGCCCTGATACGTGGATATTTTGAGCAACATCTCTATGATTTTTTACATGAAGGAACTAAGTACAGACCAGCTAAGAGACTTGCTTCAGATCATTTGGCTGGAGCAATTCCTAGTTCAGTGTGTTTGCCACTATATTGCCTGTTATGGATTGATATTGTGCGAAACAAAAATGTGTGTGGTAAATCTTAACCACTATGCCTGTGGTTATAACCCCATTTGGGAATGGGTTGTCTTTCTTATATTAATGAGACAAGATTAGTGTAGGGCGTGTCTTGAGTCAGTCTCTTTTGAGATGAAAAAGGGATTATACAAGCAAGCCAGTGAGCAGCAATGGGTTAAGATACATGCCGAGACACATGGAGATCTCCAAGGAACCAGGAGGCAGAAGCTGAAGAGATAAGGACCTCCCTCCAGAGCCGACAGAGAGAGAAAGCCTTCCCCTGGAGCTGGCACCCTGAGATTTAGAATGTTTAGCCTCCTACACTGTGAGAAAATAAATTTCTGTTTGTTAAAGCCACTCATTTGTGGCATTTCTGTTATAACAGCACTAGATAACTAACATAGAATTTGGCACTGGGAAGTGAGAGTGCTGCTCTAACAGATACCTAAAACATGGAAGTGGTTTTGGAATTGGGTAATGGATAGAGGATGAAAGATTTTTAAGATGCCTAATAGTAGTGGTGGGTGGTGTTGGGTTTAATAGTGGTGGCGTAGTGGTTAAGTGCTATGGCTGCTAACCAAAAGGTCAGCAGTTCGAGTCCACCAGGCGCTCCTTGGAAACTCTATGGGGCAGTTCTACTCTTCCCTAAAGGGTGGCTATGAGTTGGAATCGACTTGACGGCAGCGGGTTTGGTTTTTTTTAATAGTAAAAGCCTAGCTTGCCTTGAAGATACTTTTGGTAGAATTACAGATATCAAAGGCAATTCTAGTGAGGGCTCAGAAGGAAGTGAGGAAAGCAATAGAGAAAGTCTCTGTGGTCTTAGAGAATACATATGGCGCCAGCAACAGAATGTTGTTAGAAATGTGGATGTTAAATGAAATGTGCTTCTAGTGAGGCTTTAAAAGAAAATGGTGAACATGTGGTTGACAAGTAGGGGAAGGATGATGCTTTTTATGCAGTGGCAAAGAACTTTTCTGAATTTTGATTGTGTTCAAATGTTTGGTGGAAGGTAGAACTTGTAAGTGATGAACTTGGATATCTGGCTAATGAGATTTTTAAGCAAGATATCAAAGGGGCTGCATGGTTCCTCCTTGTTACTTCTAGTAAAATTCAAGAGGGAAAAGATAGGTTTAAAGATGAACTGTGCAAAATGAAAAGAGAACTTAAAGATTTTGAAAATTCTGTTGCACAAACTAAGGGTATGTTTCCTAGAATGTTCACTAAGGATGTAGCTATACAAACTTTTGTCAAAGAGATTAAGCCTGTGACTAATGAATCTAACCAACTACAGCAGAAAACCCATCAGCTTAGACTGAAGGGGACAAAGAAAGAACTAAAGGAAAGAATGCTGTCTACCTCTTAGAATTCTACAGGCAGGAAATAGGACAAAGGAGCTACATCTGTTGTTGTTCAAGAAAAGAAGAGGACCATCCCTGGAGCACCTAGGACATCTGCAGAACTGCTGGAAGGAACACAGAAAGCAGGGCCTTGTCCATTTCAAAAGGTGGGGCCACAATCTTCTGGGTCTCAAAGGGTGGGGCCACAGCCTCCTAGTTTTCAAAGAGTCAGATCATCACCAACTTGGTTCTGAAGTGTGGGACTGCCATTAAGGTGGGCCAGATGGACGGGGCTGCTGCCCAAAGGGTGGCCATGGCCAAGGGCAGAAGAACGGGGACTGCTGGGGCCAAGGGAGTAGGGTCATCACTCAGATGGACTAGGAGAATGGAGCTGCCTAAAGCCAAGGGAGCAGACTTGCCATCCCAGAGGGCCTGGAAGGTAGAGCTGAAGCTCAGGGCTGAGGAGCCTCCACCCAGAATTGAGAGGGCATGGCCAACACCCAGAGTCTAGAGTGTGGTCTGAGAAAACAGAGGATTATTTTCAAGCCCTGAGAGCTAATGTAAATTGTTTTGCAGGGTTTTGGACTTGCTTGGTGCCCATTATCCCTTCTTTCCCTCCAATTTCTCTCATTTGTAATGGAAATGTCTACTTTGTGTCTATTCCACCATTGTACTTTAGAAACAGATAATTTGTAATCTAGATTTCACAAGTTTACAGATAAAGAGGACTATTGCCCCAGGATGGAATAAATCTCACCCATATTTGATTTAGGTGATTCAGAAGATGAGATTTTGGACTTGGAGTTGATTTAAGATATTTGGAATGATGTGAGGGGGTGAATATGTTTTGCATATGGAAGGACCAAAGGGTGGAATGTTATGGGTTGAATTGTGTTCCCCAAAGATATGTGTTGTCAACAGAGAACCCCTGAAGGAGCAGGAAAGCAGTGGGATGCAGACCCCAAATTCTCATAAAAAGACCAGACTTAATGGTCTCTGACTGAGACTAGAAGGACCCCAGAGGACATTGTCCCCAGACCTTCTGTTAGCCCAAGACTGGAACCATTCCCAAAGCAAATTCTTCAGACAGGGTTTGGACTTGACTATGGGATAGAAAATGATACTTGTGAAGAATGAGCTTCTTGGATCAAGTAGACACATGAGACTATGTTGGCATCTCCTATTTGGAGAGTAGATGAGAGAGCAGAAGGCATCAGAAGCTGGCCGAATGGACATGAAAATAGAGAGTGGAGGGAAGGAGTGTGCTGTCTCGTTAGGAGGGGAGCAATTAGGGGTATATAGCAAGGTGTATATAAATTTTTGTATGAGAGACTGACTTGATTTGTAAACTTTCACTTAAAGCACGATAAAAAAAAAAAAAAGAAATGTGTTGTAAATCCTAACTTCCATGCCTGTGGTTATAATCCCATTTGGGAATGGGTTATCTTTGTCCTGGGAATGAGACAGGAGTAGTGTAAGGTGTGTCTTGAGTTGATCTCCTTTGAGATATAAGAGATTAAACAAGCAGTCGAGTGAGCAGAGTTGGGGTAAGATAGATGCCAAGATGCATGGAGATCTCCAAGGAACAAGGAAGCAGAAGCTAAAGAGACAAGGACCTTTGTCCAGAGCTCACAGAGACAGAAAGCCTTCCCCTAGAGCTGGCACCCTGAATTAGAACTTCTAACCTCCTAAACTGTGAGAAAAGAAATTTCTTAAAGCCACCCACTTATGGTATTTCTGTTATAGTAGTGCTAGATAACTAAGACACCGCCTGAACCACAGGCTGAATTAAGTTGTTACATGATTGACTCATATGTTAGAGAACTCCCCAACCCTGCTACCCACCACCAGACTGTCAGCCTCTCAGAACTGGGATCACTCAGGCTTGTTGTGCATCCCTTACAATGTCCAGCACAGGGCTGGATACCTAGTATGTGCACAATAAACTCCTGCAGGTTGACTAAGTGAATATATGTGGAGGTGCACTGTATACTGTAAGGTGCCAGGCAAAGAAATTAATATTATTATGGAAGGTAAGAGGAGGTGGGAAGATTGATCAAAGGAGAGGGTAATACTTGCTATAGTAGAGACCAGGTACTGGTTGGGGCTAGGTTCAGGGCAAGCCCAGTTTGCTGGAACATACTCCCTGGTATCCTCCCTAGAGCAAGAAAGGTGATGATGACACGGGGATCACCTCAATCTATCAGGAGGATTTATGGAGACCATGTACCATGTACTAGCACCATGCTGTGGCAAGAATGTAAGCAATGGTCCTTCCCTCAGGGCTATGTAGTTAAGGATGAACCAATTTGCTGAGCTGAAAGTCACGTGTTATAATGATAAAGCATGTGATGGGGGGTTCAGAGCACAGAAAGGACTGTAAGCATCTGATTAGTTGTTGAAATAATTAGCCAGGGCCAGTTGCATGGACATATGACCTATGCAATCACACAGGGCCCCACACTCAGAAGGGTCCATGCTTGGTTTTATGCTCTGCTGTTCACCATCTTGGAATTCTTAAAGCTTTTTGAACAAGGGGCTCCACATATTCATCTTGCACTGGGCCCCACAAATTACATAGCCAGTCTTGCAGTTATCACCATCAAAGTTCATGAATGTAATGTAAATAGCCTTTTACAGTTTTCAATGCACATTCACATGCATTATCCTGGGTGATCTTCAGAGCAACTGGGGAAGGTAGTAAGGGCAGGTGTTTTTCTACTGAAGAAATAAGAACACAGTCACTTGCACAAGAACATGCAGTTACTAAACACCAAGTCAAGATCTTGAAATTTCAGTCCAAGGCTCTTAGTATCACCCTGCCTAATTTATTCATCAAAAGCACCTGTCTTTCTCATCCATTTTCCTCCTAGTCTACTCATTTAGGTCTAAGCATCCTTCCAACTCCTAAAAAACAGCCAGGGGTGAGGTGATCAGGGTGTGTGGCAAAGCTACCTTTTCTTTTGGCAGACAGCCGGAAGGGTGCCTGGAATTTAAACAAGATTTCACTCATTTTTTCCCTTTGCCTCTCCCTTCACCCCTTTATGCCTCCCTTCATGCACCCTCGCTTCCTCAATAAGACTTCTGTGTGGCACCTAAAATGTTGCTAATGAAAGGGAGAAGGGAGAGTGATATTTACGAAGCACCTACTGTGTGTCAGATGTCACTATGAGCTGGGATCGACTTGATGGCAATGGTTCGTGTGTGTGTGAGGCCTGTGCTACATGTTTTCACATGTGTTTGCTTAACCGAGGCTCTTCTTTCTCATCTTGTGCCCCCACTCTCATTTCCAGAATTAAAGACTTATATAGGTCAGAGTTGGAAGAAACATCAGATGTCATCTACTCTAATCCTTTCCCTCTCATTTTACAGAGGAGGAGGCTACAGTCCAGAAAGCGGGCATGACATGCTCAAGGACACAAAACTTTTCCCCCTACGAGTTTTGGTATGTCTATGCCTATATGTGGAGTGTTGGCGGCACAGTGGCTAAGAACTTGGCTGCTAACCAAAAGGTCAGCAGTTTGAATCCACCAGCCATTCCTTGGAAACCCCATGGGGCAGTTCTACTCTGTCCTATAGGGTTGCTATGAGTTGGAATCAACTCAATGGCAATGAGTTTGGTTTGGGGTTATGCCTGTAGGTGCATCTGTGTTTGTATGAGGGAGGGCCAGCTGATGTTATGCTTGGTCAGACATACCACTCTGTGTTGTTGACTGCATCCCCAAAACCTGGTGTGTCCACAATGGTTAGCCGCAGCCTCACGCCCTTTTCTTCTATGTCCACTGCATGCTTGGTGATCTCCACAGTTTGCATGATCCGCTCTGGAGAAGGGGGAAACTGAGGCCAGGGCAAGGGCAGGGACCTGCCCAGTCAGGACAAACTGCCCACCCCAGCCAGCTTCGCCCTGACTGCCTTGTCCACATTGCCCCCCTTCCCACCTCCTGGCTGCCTGTTCTCTGGGAACCAGCAAGGAGCACGTTTCCCAACACAGGAAATGCCGGTGGCTGTTGGCTCTGGCCCCAGCCTTTTCTGTGCTCCCAGCTTTTTTCTTGGATTCCTGGAATCCTTTGGGGGTCAGAAACTCACTCAGAAAGCAGGATTCTCGTCCCTGCCTCACTTCAGCACCCAAACCTTTGGGGAGCTGACTGGTGGGCTCCCAGGTTGGATGGGCCTATGGAGAGATGCCTTCCATCTCTCAAGGAAGCCATGGTTTCCTTGCATGCTGGGAGATCTCATTCCCCAGGCTCTGGAGTGAGTTTGCTTTCCTAAGACAGGTCTGCCTGTCTGTCCACACACTCCTCTCCTTTCCTTACCTTCAGCACTCAGGAGCTTCCGGTCCTGGTACAGATCAGTGAGGAAGAGGCTATTGACAAGGGTGGATTTACCCAGGCCAGACTCTCCTGACAGGGGACAGAGGGAGAAACACCAAATCAGAAGGTAAGATCTGTGGCCAAGAAGCTCCCCCACTGGACCAAGGTGGGGAATAGCTGCTTTCTTATCTAATTGGGAAGGTGACTAACCAATTAATAGCATTTTACGGTTGGAAAGAAGCAACAAGATCAGCTTGTCCAGGCTTCTTATTTGAACGAGCCCCAGAGAGGGCAAGAGATTGCCCAATATCACATACAAAGAGGCAAAAGCTAGAAAACTATTGGTCAAGTGCTCTTTTTGTCACTCACCCCCGCCACACACACTTTCAGCCACCAATGGTTCCTGGCTATTATGCAAAAAGGCACGGCCACTTGCTGCTTGCTCCTTTCCTACCCACCCCCCAACACACACACCCCATCCCCACCTAAAACACCCCTGCCCAGCCCAGCCTTGCCCCTGCTGTACCTGCCACCATGAGGGTAAAGTCAAAGCCTTTCTTCACAGACTTTCGGTGGACCTGGTTGGGGAGGGTCGCAAAGCCCACATACTCCTTGTCATCCTGGCGGACAGGAAGGCAGACTGCATCAGGGGGACAGGCAGGAGGGACACCAAGACCCAGCACCAGCCTTCTCCTCCCTCTAAGTCTTTGCCCCAGTCCTATAGGAGCAGTGCCAGACTTCTTTGAGGCCCTGTCTGGGGCCACCAGCTGAGCCTCCTGCTCCTGATAATACTATCAGTTCCTAATGCCCTTGGGGACAAACACCAGGGAGCTGAGGCTCACACAGGACAGAGCGAGGTCCCAGCTTACACACACACACACACACACACTGCTCCCTCCCTGGGTCTTCCTGAACCAGCCCACAGATGGGCAAAGGCAGGGCTGGGGGCTCTACCTCAGAGGAGTCATAGGGATCGAGCTTGCCCCACGGGCTGCGGGGCCTGGCTGAGGGGCTGAGGGGGGCTGGGGCACAGAAGTGCTGGTGGCTGTCAGAGGGCTGGGACCATGAGGGGGCTCTGAAGTCCAGGTCATCATCGCAGAGGTCTGGAGCCTGGGGCCTTGGCTCCGGGATTTGAGGCCTGGGCACCCAGGTTTTGGCCTCTGGTGGGCGGCAGCTCTCGCTCCCTGGGAAATCCTTCACGAACTTGGTCAGTTCTGTATCATCTGTTTCCTCCAGGAAGCGCTTGATCTGGGGGATGGGTGGGAGGGAGGTGGAGGAGCAGGTGGGGGGTGGCAGGAAGGGAAGAATAAAGGAAGAAAACAGAAGAAGGTAAGAGGGAGAAAGGAACACACTTGTGATCAGGAGGGAAAGAGACTGCAAGAACAGCCAACCCAGAGGAAGTATCACCATCCCACCCTCACCTTCTCACAGGCCCCCCTAATACAAGATGCCAGAAAGGACTGTGTGGTTCTTGAGGAGCCCTGGGCAGTCCCCAGAGCCATGGTGACTGCTCTTGGGAACTGTGTAGCTCCAGTCCTGGTGCTCCCTCTCAGCAGGGAGCTTGTTGAGGTGGCCCTTCCTGGAGGACTGGCTGAGCCAGGGGCCAGAAACTGCCCTCCCCCGCCCCCCATCTGCCCTGAGTCCAGGAATCAGACTGAGTAAGGGGGAGCAGACAGAGGCATTAGAGCCAGAGGAGAGTGAGGCTCAGGATCCAAGGGAGAGAGCAAAGAGTCAGAGGTGGCAGGGGCAGGAGGACGGAAGAGGAGGGAGGACAGAGTGGGCAGTCAAGAGCCAGCAGGGGGCTCTGTGCCTCCTTTCAATGTGGGTCTGTGAGCTCTCAGCCTGAGGTGTAGATTCTTCTGGGGGTGCTCAGTCTCCAGGGCTCACTGCCCAGAGCTCAGTACTGCTGACCCTACCTCCTCATCCCAGACACTGAGCCACACCAGAGCCTGACCCTAGGCCCCAGGAGAGAAAGGTAAACCTGCTAGGGGATGCAGACTGTGGGTGAAGGGTAGCCAGAGGGGCCAGGGGAGGGAGAATGGGAGGATACTGGCTATGGAATCACTCAGGGAGAGCCCAAGGATGGCTTACAGCCCTCAACTATGAGGGACCCCTCAGTTGCCCTCTTGCCCCCTCTACCTAGAGGCAGGCTTTAGCCAGCAGTGCAGGAGGGGGTCTGGCCTGAACTGGGAGCCACAAAGGTTGGTAGACAGAGAGTGATCTGGCTTCTCTGTAGAGGCCTGCTCTACCCCATCCCCAGCTCACCCCACCCCCACCCCCTGCCTCAGGTCTCCGCCCTAAAGCTTCCCCTCTCCTTTGGGGCCAGCCCCCTTTGTGGAGTGCCTGGCAGTGCTGGGTTCAGCTCTGCCTCACAATACCCATGTGCCACTCCCAGACAATGGACAAGGGCTGGCTGCAGAGACTGACTCATCCTCTGGGGACTGGCCAAGCCAGTGGGGCTACCCTGGACCACTGTAAAGAGTCCCAGACAGGCTAGGGGAGATAATACAGTTATGGTCTTCCTGCCTGTCCTCATTTTACAAAGGGAAAATTAAGGAGGCGGACTTGCACACTGCCAGGGATTGAGATAGAGAGGCTAGAGAGAAATGTTCCCTAAGAGCTACTTCCAAGCTGTCACCTCTTAAGTCTCCACACCTGCTTGTAGCCATAGTCTCCAGGGCTGGGCAGAGGGGAGGAAAAGAGGGCCCTTAAGCCTGAAACTAGAACCAGCATGTAGGGGTTTACTGACAAGAAGAGGCAAGCTTTTCTCACCCATAGTGTTTGTGGGGCCCAATGGGGTGACCACCTATCCCAGTTTATGCTTGTTGTCTTGGCCTCCCCTTTCACTCTCAAAGGTGTTCTAGCCATTAAGTATGTGGCAAGAGAGAAGGATTGGGGCTGGGGAAACAGAGGGTCTTGTTGGCTGTCAGCTTAAGAGTCTGGGGAATTCCAGGAAGTCCTGCCCCTCTGGACAAGTCCACAGTAAGCCAGCAGTTGGTCCTCGGTCAGGCTAAGGGTGGGAGAGAGAGGCGTGTGCTCAGCCTGTTTTCCCCAGGGGCATTCCAGGGGGAGGGAGAAATCAGAGTAGGGAGAAGGGTAGGCGCTGATGGAGACCCCTAAGCCCCACAATCTTCCAGCAGAGCCACCAGGAACCCAGCAGCATCCTATCTGCCAGCCCTGGCTTCTCATCAGCATGAAATAGGACACAAGGGCACCCCAGCTCTGCCAGTAGCCAAATCATGTTTCTGACTTGAGCGTCAATCCCAGCCACTGCAAGGGGAAGATATGTCCGGTCTACCCGTCTCCCAGAGCAGTACCTTACCCCAGCTTCAGTCCTGTCCTCAGGGACAGAATTCCCTTGCCATCCCAGTGAACGGTCCATGCCCCACGCTTCAAGCTCCCTGTCAGCAAGCTCTAGGTCTAATTTTATCTCCCAGGCAAAGTTCCTCACACACAGAAACAGCCGTGTCTTGATGCTCTTGTTGTAATCTGGCTTCCAGGCTTGCTCCTTTCCCTTTCTCTTTGACCCCGTCTCTGGCAGGGGCCAAAAAAGCCTGTGGAATGTCCTTCCCCGCCCTCTCCTCCTCCCCTTCCCTCAGCTCCCACCCTCCAAGGACAGCTCAGCTGCAGCAGGATCACTCGGTTTCTCTGCAGTCCCCTATTCCTCTGATTGGTCGGCCCACGATGCCGGCCGCTGCCTACCCCGGTGGGCACAGCACCAACCTCCCAAGTCTGCAGCACAGGCTCTTGATCCACTTGGCCCTTCCTGTTAACCCCCACAGACACTGAGGCCTGCTCCCAAGGTGACCTGGCCCATCAGTGCTTGGAGACAGCCCCTGAGTATAATGTCCAGGGGAACGGCCCCACTTTTCTTCCCAATTGTTTGTGTCCTCCCAGCAGAGAACTTCTCCCCCACCCATTGTCTTCTCTTCAGAAATCTGCTCCTAGATTTCCCTGCAAAGAGCCCCAGCCACAGAGGGGTCTTTGCTCTGGGGACTCCTCCCACCCTAGGACACCTGACCTCTGACTCACAGGGACATCTATTAATTCCATCACTCCATCTCCTCCATAGAGCCAACTGGGGAACGGCTAGCAGTTGATCTCTGAGGGGCATGGGTTCAGGCCAGTGGGAGACTTGCATCCCAGGGGCTTCAGAGCTGCAAATTAGGGGGGAGTGTGCAGATGGAACACCGAACAAGGAGTCAGGAGACCAGTATTTCTGGTTTGGCCAGGAACACCTTTTGCGAGTTTGAATAATATTTTAATGTCGGGGCCTAATGTCTAATTGAGAGTAGCCCTTCCTTGCCTCCCTCCCATGGAGGCTGGGGAGAGAAAGTACTCCCAGATGACAGATACCTCAAGATGCTTTGAGCCTAAGGAGAGAAGGTACATTTCAAGTCACAGGCTGGGTATTAATGTTGGTCTGTCATTTTTTTCACATGCAAATTAAAACTCCTTGGGGCTCCTGGGCTGAGGAGGTCTCCCCCACTGACCTCCAAAGCAGCTGGAACACTGCCCTCCTTTCACATGGAGACCCTTCTAGAGGAGTCTGGCCTGACATGAACCAATCGGCCTAAGGACTGGGCAGGGGCCCGAGGCTGAGACTTGGCAGGAGTAGGGGGGCGGGGGGTGGTGCCTTTATTTAGAGAAGAGCAGGGAGGCCTCTGCCAAGCTGCAAGCATCAAGACCTCAGATGAACTGAATTTAGACTGTGGCAGAAAAAACCCCTCTGACCCTTGCTGGGCTTGGCACTGGGGACAATCAGTGCTCCCCCAGGCTTCCATCCCTGGAACAATCAGTCTGTCCATCCTCATATGGAGAAAAACAGGGGGGGCAAGGGTAAAGACAGGCATCACTTGGCCTCTCCCAGGAACCCCCGCTTTGAGGAAGGTCACAGGGTCATCAGGACTTCCTGGCCAAGACTTGGGCCTCTGCCTGGAC
The DNA here is from genome assembly GCF_024166365.1 of Elephas maximus indicus. Classification (NCBI taxonomy): domain Eukaryota; kingdom Metazoa; phylum Chordata; class Mammalia; order Proboscidea; family Elephantidae; genus Elephas; species Elephas maximus. The sequence continues at coordinate 35,501,497 of NC_064837.1, read as the reverse complement.
ACAGCTTGAGAAACAAGAGCCCAAAAGGTTGGCCTTTCCAGACCTGGAAGCTTCTGATTCCCCTGGTGCCCAGTGACTAGTCACAGATCCCCTCCTGCTAGACACAGCCTGTGCCTCCCCATGCGGAGTAGAAAGGCTGGGGGGCTTCATGCAGACTGGGAAGAGAGGCTGGCGTGGGGCCTGGAGGCTCTGACAATCTACACAATGTGTTTGTGGTAGGCTCTGGCATATCCTAACAGCCAAGCATCAAAACTTCCTACCTGGGGGCCTCCAGGGAAGCTGGTTGGGGTTACTGTTTCTCTTCCCACTACAGGCAGGTGGCAGGAATGACACCACCACCACCACCCTCCTCCCCACCCCACTGCAGAGGGACCTGGCTTGGGGGGGGTGGGGTGTAGGGAGGGGGGGAAGATGCAGCAGAGGAAGCTTCCCCAAGGTTTCTGTTTCGGAAGCAGAGGGATATAGCTGATCCACCACTGGGCAGGATGATGGTCTGGGCTTACCTCTCTCAGGGGCTGCCCCTTGCCAGGCTGTGCAAGAGAAAGGGCCCAAGCGGCTCTCTCCCGGGAAGGGCAGGCAGTGTTTGTGGGCCCTCTCTGTGTGTGCTTTCCAAAGGAAGTTGGTGCTGGCCCCTGCGCCGAGGGTAGGTGAGTGAGGAGGGGCCACCCAGGTAACAGCCGATTCAGGCAAGGGTGGGGACCCTCACCTCCGCTTATCACTGACGCGCCCTTCCCTGCCCAACATGCGCGTCTCGGCCGGCGGGCACCTCCCTTAGCACGGACCCACCCCTTCGTCCAAGAACGCCTGCAGCATCCTGGGGGTCGGGTTGGGAGCCCGCTTGGTGGCTGCTCGGATCAGAGGGAGAAACTTGGGATCGGCGAGGCACAGCGGCGCCAGCCCGCAGTGCTTGCCGGTGCCCGGGTCCGGCGACAGCGCCCCCCGCCCCGCAGAGCCGGGGCTGCGGCGCACCAGGTCCCCGAGGACTCGCCCGGGAGCAGCGGGCCCTGCGCCCCCGGATCCTGCCCCGCGTCCGTCCGCCTTACCATGGCTGCAGCCCGGGCGGGGCCGGCTCCGCCTGGACAGCGCCCGAGCGACCCGCGGCCGGAGCTGCGCGCCGACCTCGCCACACAGCCGGCCCCTGCCCGCCGCCCTGAGTGCGTACCGGCCGGAGGAGGGGCCCAGACGTCGGGGGCGGGGCCTGCACCTCCGCGGCGCGGGAGGGGGGCGCGAAATGGGCAGGGGGTGGCCCTGGCCCCGGGGCTGGCCTTGCACCCGGAGACCTCCGGAGGCGCGGGGTATTGACAGTCGCTCAGGACTGGGTGGGGGGCTCGGCTCCTCGTCCTGGGGGCTGCACTTGACACCTGGGCCTTCCTTACTCAGTCCTTGCAGGGTAGCCTCTTCAGGCAGCGCACACCGCGGGGCTTGAGCCAGGCCCCATAGGAAAAAACGAAAACAAAAAACGGTGCACCTGGCACGCCCCGAAGGAGACAGTTTTGGAAGGACAGAGGGTTTCTGCACGAGTTAGAAAGAAGCCACTATTAATCCCACAGATTCAGCAAGGTTTGCAGGAAGCCCACTGATGGACAGCGGAGTCCTGGTTACTGATTGTCCATATACTCCACCACACCCGCTAAAGTGGAGTGTCAGACATTCCCCACCTCCACCCAAGCTGTGAAGATGAGACAGGTTCTCAGAGGCTGCCTTCATGCAGGATCCCGGATTAAAGATTAAAGAGGATTTGCCCCATAAATTACCCAGGGCATCATCTGCTGGAAGGTTGGAAGGGAAAAACTGAGTGGCCCTTACAGGTCACTTGGAACCTTGCCTGGGGCTGAGCAAAGTGGGGAGGGTCTCAGGAGAGGCCAAGCCCGGGTGACTCCAACAAGCAGGTGAGATGCTGTGGGGACAGCTGCCCCAGCAGCTTTAGAGGCATTAGAGACTCAGAAGGGTCAGAGCAGCAGCCAGGGGGAGGCAGATGCTTGGGGTGGGAGGACTTGGTGAGGGATTTCCCAAGCTAAGCTGGGTCAGGCTCTTGTTTAAGTTTCAAGAAGCATGACCTTTCCTGACCCCCAAAAGCCCCAGAGGCGGGCTGATCCTATTTCAGCCTAATCTGTGGCCCAGTGGTCATGATTTTCATGATTCGAATCAGTTAGGACTCGGCAGAGGGAAGTAGGAGGGCCTGGGGACAGCAAGTGGGATCCAAAAAAACACAGAGCTGCTATTGGAAATGTTATTGGATTTTGGCACTGGTGGACAGGGGGATGGGAAGGGGTGTTGTTTAAAGACATCAGAGGCATTCACAAGCCAGCAGGCTGAGGAGAAACCTTCCTGGCTGGATGACCTTGGGCAACTCACTTCACCTCTCTTGAGTCTGTTTCCACATCTGAAAATAAGGGGATTAGACTAGATGATACCTAAGGGTCCTTGCAGCTCTGGCATTCTAAAAGCAGATGCAATGGAGGAAGGAGGGTGTGCTGTATGCTGCTGTAGGCTGGGAGGAAGAGAGCAAGGCAGCAGCAAGAGGTAATGAAGAAAAATTCTTTGTGCAGAGACTCAGGAGATGGTCCAGGGTCTGAGAGAAGGGAGAGGAGGTAGAGGATGGGGGTCAGCAGCTTGGATCTGATGAGAGGGAATCCCAAAAGGCTTGGGGTAAATCAGGAGACCTGAAGCTGTACTCAGGAAAACAAAGACATAAAGGAGTTTCTTTAGAGAGAAACCAATGGCTGTTAGAAAACTGCAGAAGCAGCAGCTACTGCTGCTACCAAAGCCCCACTGTTGGGGACTAGCTGCAGGTCAATAGTACTCAGGCCACACTCATGAGAATACCTCTCGGGTGCTCCCACCCAGTAGTCGGCTTGCCTGGGTTGGAGGTACTGGCCTGGGGGAAAGCCTATTTCAAGGAAGGCAGGCTCATTCGTGATAAAAATGATGCAGGAGACCACATGATAGACTTTTGCAAGACCAATGATGTATTCATTGGAAATACCTTTGTTCAACAACATAAACAACTGTACATGTGGACCTTGCTGGATGGAATACACAGGAATCAAATCGATTACATCTGCAGAAAGAGACGATGGAGAAGCTCAATATCATCAGCCAGAGCAAGGCTAGGACCAACTGCAAAACAGACCATCAATTGCTCATATGCAAGTTCAAGTCGAAGCTGAAGAAAATTTTAAAATAAGTCCACAAGAGCCAAAGTACGACTTTGAGCATATCCCACCTGAATTTAGAGACTACCTCAGGAATAGATTTGACACATTGAACACTAATGACCAAAGACCAGACAAGTTGTGGGATGACATCATGATATCATACATGAAGAAAGCAAAAAGTCACTAAAAGAAAAAAAAAGACCAAAATTGATGTCGAAGAGACTCTGAAACTTGCTTTTGAACATAAAGTAGCTAAAGTGAAAGGAAGAAATGATGAAGTAAAAGACCTGAACAGATTTCAAAAGGCAGCTCAAGAAGACAAAGTAAGTATTATAATGCGATGTGCAAAGACCTGGAATTAGAAAACCAAAAGGGAAGAACACACTTGGCATTTCTCAGGCTGAAAGACCTGAAGAGAAAATTCAAGCCTCATGTTGCAATATTGAAGGATTCTATGAGCAAAAATTTGAATGACACAGGAAGCATCAAAAGATGATAGAAGGAATACACAGTCACTGTACCAAAAAGAACTGGTCAATGTTCAACTATTTCAGGAGGTAGCATATGACCAAGAACCAATGGTACTGAAGGAAGAAGTCCAAGCCGCACTGAAGGCATTGGCGAAAAACAAGGCTCCAGGAATTGACAGAATACCAATTGAGATATTTCGACAAACAGATGAAATGCTAGAAGCACTCACTTGTCTATGCCAAGAAATTTGGAACACAGCTACCTATCCAACCGACTTGAAGAGATCCATATACATGCCTATTTCAAAGAAAGGGGATCCAACCAAATGTGGAAATTATTGAACAATATTATTAATGTCATGTGCAAGTAAAATTATGCTAAAGATCATTCAAAAACAGTTGTAGCAGTACATCAACAAGGAGCTGCCAGAAATTCAAGCCAGATTTGAAAGGGGACATGGAATGAGGGATATCATTGCTGATGTCAGATGGATCTGGCTGAAAGCAGAGAATACCAGAAAGATGTTTACCTGTGTTTTATTTACTATGCAAAGGCATTCCACTATGTGGATCACAACAAATTATGGATAACATTGTGAAGAATGGGAATTTCAGAACACTTAATTGTGCTCCTGAGGAACCTGTACATACATCAAGAGGCAGTCGTTTGAACAGAACAAGGGAATACTGCATGGTTTAAAATCAGGAAAGGTGTGTGTCAGGGTTGTGTCCTTTCACTGTATTTATCCAATCTGTATGCTGAGCAAATTAGCCAAAAAGCTGATCTATATGAAGAATAACGTGGCATCAGGATTGGAGGAAGACTCATTAACAGCCTGCATTATGCAGGTAACACAGCCTTGCTTGCTGAAAGTGAAGAGGACTTGAAGCATTTACTGATGAAGATTAAAGACTGCAGCCTTCAGTGTGGATTACACCTTCACATAAAGAGAACAAAAATCCTCACAACTAGACCAGTAAGCAACATCATAATAAATGGAGAAAAGATTAAAGTTGTCAAGGATTTCATTTTACTTGGGTCCACAATCAACACCCATGGAAGCAGCAGTCAAGAAATCAAATGACATATTGTATTGGGCAAATCTGCTGCAAAAGACCTCTTTAAAGTGTTTTAAAAAAGCAAAGATGTCACTTTGAAGACTAAAGTGTGCCTGACCCAAGCCATGGTATTTTCAATTGCCTCATATGCATGTGAAAAGCTGGACAATGAATAAGGAAGACTGAAGATTTGATGCATTCAAATTGTGGCGTTGGTGAAGAATATTGAGTATACCACAGACTATCAGAAGAACAAACAAATCTGTCTTGGAAGAAGTACAGCCAGAATGCCCTTTGAAAGTGAGGATGGTGAGACTTTGTCTTATGTACTTTGAACATGTTATCAAGATGGACCAGTCCCTGGAGAAGGACATCGTGCTTAGTAAGGTAGAGGGTCAGTGAAAAAGAGGGACACCCTCACCGAGATGGACTGACACAGTGGTTGCAACAATGGGCTCAAAGATAGCAATGATTTTGAGGATGGCGCAGAACTGGGCAGTGTTTCGTTCTGTTATACATAGGGTCAAGTCACTATGAGTTGGAGCTGACTCGAAGGCACCTAACAACAACTACAGTAGGCTCATCACAAAGCCTTATTTCCCTCCATCATAACACGCTCCTTGTCCCCTAGCCCTGGCTGAAGTCCACGTATGGACACATTCCAGAAGGCAGGTGAGCTAGCTCATCCTCAGCAGTGGCTGGAATCCTAGCTCTGCTCTTGCACCTGCTGCCCAGAGATGTGGATATCGTAAGGCACACTGGTGCCAGTTTGCTTTGAGGGAGCCATACCCCAAGACAAATTGGGAGCCATAGGACTCAGCTCCAAGCCAAGAATCTTGGGGTCTTGGTGGCCACAGTCTTTCTAGTCACTGGGCCACAGGCTCAATATAAGGCACGATGGGAGAAATAAAAGCTGAAGACAGACAGTGAGCCATTCTACCTGTACAAGTCCCGCAGGCTAACACTGCAGCATTCAGGGGTCTCGGACAGAACTTGACCTAAGCATAAGTTCCCCATTCCAGCTTTGGCTATTATCTCACTGCCTGGCTCCGTTTCCCCCACTGAAGGAGGGGAGAACTAGAACTAGAACACCAGCTCTTACATTCCTGGTTGGAGGAGGTAGGGTCTGATACCTGGTCAGAAGCAAGGCTGAGACACAGCAGCCCTTGCATGAATTACCGGCTACTCAGTGCTCTTCCCCTCCTCCAGCTGACAGGTGTCCTGGCCAACCTTGTCTCAGTGTCACCCAGCTCTTGGAGCTCTGGCTTTTTCTTGAAATTCAACATCCCACCAGGCATTGATGTCCTTGACTAGAATACAATTCCCTAGGTGCTTCTAGGGTGCAGCATTTGAGCCAAATATCTGGAGAGTGGATACTTAGCCCGACACAGACTGTGACTCCTCTGGGTCAGCAACCACAGCTCCAGCCTGCTGTTCTGGGCTCCCCCTGCTTACGTCACGCCAACATGGTCCATATAGAAGAACTTCTGGCCTCCTGCACTGGGCTTTTCCTGCCTACCCATGAGTGAAGGTCGTATGGTACAGGAGCTAAACAAGGAGGCTTCACTTGGGCCAAGCCATGACCCAGGTTCAAAGCCAAGACGAAAGATTATCACAGGAATTGGGATTTCAGATCTGCATGACTAGCAAGAGCCACTTTTGCCTCCCGGTACCGGAGTTTCCCTTAAGTGCTGCAAGGACTAACTGTGCTCCCACCCTACTCCCAGAAGTATATGAGTCACTGATGATCCAGTCCTAGCGCGCTGTGGGGCCAAAAAGCTCTCACTGGGTTGTGTCTTTCAAGGAAACCTCAACCAGTTTGTCCAACAAGGTCTGTGAGGAGACAAGAAACCAAAATACCCTAAGGCTCACTCCTCCCCCCAACTGCTCTCCAGTGCCCCATGATCCTGGGGTAGGCATGAGATGTGGGTGGCAAGGCAGGGGACACTGTGTTTCTGAAGTGTTTCCTGGCACCTGCTGAGTGGCTGCAGTTCCGGAGCTGGCAGGGTGCTAGAAGCCAGCCTCTGATCTGCACACTGGCCCTTCCAACATCTTCCCTGCAGCAGGGCGGGGCCACAGGAGCTCAGGAATGGAAAGGACTTCTGTACCTAGGAATGCAACTACCTGCCAGATGTCTGAATTCCCTCTCGAGCCCCCATGCCTGTCCAGCCTCTGTTTGAATACTTCCCACGGCCAAAACTCACCAACTCTAGCAACTGCCCAACAATCTCTGGGCAGCTGAGTTACCACGTTCTTCATTATACTGAGCCAAAATCTGTCTCTTCCTGGCTTTTACCCTCTAAGTGTCTCCATGCTGAAAGCTTTGCTGACTCATTTCACTGGACTTTCTTTTGTCCTTTGATGCCCACCCCCTTTCAAGTGACCCATCTGGATACTTTTTTCTCCAAATTAACTACAAGCCCCTCAAGGGCAGGGAATGTATTTTAACCTCTGCTTACTTGTGATGTGATGTGATGTCTGCCTGGGTGGCCAGGCCTTTGCCCCTAGGAGATGTCTGATCAATATGGATTGACTGAAAGGATTCACTAATTAGTTTTCCACTCTGATTTTGGAGGACAGACAAGGCTTGAGGCTCTGGGCCTCATTGATCCATCCCTTACCCTTCATGCTGGCTGTTTATCGGTTCATACCCACTTCCCATCCTCAGAGTTCACAGACAGATTTTACTCCCACTAACACCTTTCCCTTCACAAGTCTTGAAATCTAAAGGTACTGCTGAAATATTGTGAGGTTATTTTCCAGGAAGATGTGGATGCAGGAGATACAGTTGTATCCTTGTGGCAAACAAACAAACAAAAAATACGAAACCCAATGCCGTCAAGCCAAGTCCGACTCATAGCGACCCTACAGGAGAGAGTAGAACTGCCCCATAGAGTCTCCAAGGAGTGGCTGGTGGATTCCAACTGCTGACCTTTTGGCTAGTGGTTGAGCTCTTAACCACTGCACCACGAGGGCTCTACTCCCTAGTGTGCTCCCAGCTTTGATGAGCAAGATCTCAGCCTCAGTCATTTCATCTGTGAAACAGGGAGAAAAACCACCTCATAGGGTTGCTATGAAGATTCATTAAGGTGATGCACTTGCTGTTGTTGTTAGGTGCCATGGAGTTGATTCCGACTCATACTGACCCTGCGTACAACAGAACAAAACATTGCCCAGTCCTGCGCCATCCCCATTATTGCAGCCACTGGGTCAATCCATCTCCTTGAGGGTCTTCCTCTTTTTTGCTGACCCTCTACTTTACCAAGCATGATGTCCATCTCCAGGGACTGATTCCTCATGACAACATGCCCAAAGTATGTGAGACGTAGTCTCGCCATCCTTGCTTCTAAGGAGCATTCTGTTTGTACTTCTTCCAGACAGATTTGTTCGTTCTTTTGGCAGTCCATGGTACATTCAATATTCTTCGCCAACACTACAATTCAAAGGCGTCAATTCTTCAGTCTTCCTTATTCATCGTCCAGCTTTCACATGCAGAGGAGGCAATTGAAAACACTGTGGCTTGGGTCAGGCCCACCTTGACCTTCAAGGTGACATCTTTGCTTTTTAGCACTTGAAAGAGGTCTTTTGCAGCAGATTTGCCCAATAGAATGTATCATTGGATTTCTTGACTGCTGCTTCCATGGGTGTTGATTGTGGATCCAAGTAAAATGAAATCCTTGACAACTTCAATCTTTTCTCCATTTATCACATTGTTGATTACTGCTCCAGTTGTGAGGATTTTTGTCTTCTTTATGTTGATGTATAATCCATACTGAAGGCTGTGGTCTTTGATCTTCATCAGTAAGTGCTTCAAGTCCTTTTCATTTTCAGTAATCAAGGTTGTGTCATCTGCATAATGCAGGTTGTTAATGAGTCTTCCTCCAATCCTGATGTCACGTTCTTCTCCATATACACCAGCTTCTTGGATTATTTGCTCAGCATACAGATTGAATAAGTACAGTGAAAGGATACAACCCTGACGCACACCTTTCCTGATTTTAAACCACACAGTATCCCCTTGTTTTGTTCAAACAACTGCCTCTTGATCTATGTACATGTTTCTCATGAGCACAATTAAGTGTTCTGGAATTCCCATTCTTGGCAATGTTATCCCTAATTTGTTACAATCCACACAGTCAAATGCCTTTGCATAGTCAATAAAACATAAGTAAACATCTTTCTGGTATTCTCTGCTTTCAGCCAGGATCCATCTGACATCAGCAATGATATCCCTAGTTCTGCGTCCTCTTCTGAATCCGGCTTGGATTTCTGCCAGTTTCCTGTCAGTATACTGCTGCAGCCACGCTTGAATGATCCTCAGCAACATTTTACCTCCATGTGGTATTAATGATATTGTTTGATAATTTCCACATTCAATGGGATCAGCTTTCTTGGGAATAGGCATAAATTATGGATCTCTTCCATTCAGTTGGCCGGGTAGCTGTCTTCCAAACTTCTTAGCATAGACGAGTGAGTACTTCCAGCACTGAATCCATTGTTGAAACATCTCCACTGGTACTCTGTCAATTCCTGGAGCCTTGTTTTTCACCAGTTCCTTCAGTGCAGCTTGGACTTCTCTAGTACCATTGGTTCCTGCTCATATGGTACTTCCTGAAATGGTTGAACGTCGACCAATACTTTTTGGTATAGTGACTGTATGTATTCCTTCCATCTTCTTTTGATGCTTCCTGAGTCATTTAATATTTTCCCCATAGAATTCTTCAATATTGCAACTCGAGGCTTGAATTTTTCTTCAGTTCTTTCAGCTTGAGAAATGCAGAGTGTGGTCCTTCTTTTTGGTTTTCCATCTCCAGGTCTTTGCACTTGTCATTATAATACTTTATCTTCTGGAGCCGCCCTTTGAAATCTTCTGTTCAGTTCTTTTACTTCATCATTTCTTCCTTTGGCTTTAGCTACGTGATGTTCAAGAGCAAGTTTCAGAGTCTTTTCTGACATCCATTTTGGTCTTTTCTTTCTCTCCTGTCTTTTTAATGACCTCTTGCTTTCTTCATGTAGGATGTCCTTGATGTCATTCCACAACCCGTCTGGTCTTTGGTCATTAGTGTTCAATGCCTCAAATCTATTCTTGAGATGGTCTCTAAATTCAGGTGAGATATACTCAAGGTTGTACTTTGGCTTTCGTCAACTTGTTCTAATTTTCTTCAGTTTCAACTTGAACTTGCCTATGAGCAATTCAGGGTCTGTTCTGCAGTTGGCCCCAGCCTTGTTCTGACTGATGATGTTGAGCTTTTCCATTGTCTCTTCCCACAGATGTAGTCGATTTGATTCATGTGTATTCCATCTGGTGAGGTCAACGTGTATAAAAAATAGTCACCATTTATGTTGGTGAAAAAAGGTGTTTGCAATGAAGAAGTCATTGGTCTTGCAAAATTCTATCATGCGATCTCTGGCATCATTTCTATCACTAAGGCCATATTTTCCAGCTACCAATCCTTCTTCTTTGTTTCCAACTTTTGCATTCCAACCTCCAGTAATTATCAGTGCATCCTGATTGCATGTTTGATCAATTTCAGACTGCAGAAGTTGGTAAAAATCTTCAATTTCTTCATCTTTGGCCTTAGTGGTTGGTGCATAAATTTGAATAACAGTCGTATTAACTGGTCTTCCTTGTTGGTGTATGGATATTTTCCTATCACTGACAGTGTTGTACTTCAGGATAGATCTTGAGATGTTCTTTTTGACAGTGAATGCAATGCCATTCCTTGTCAAGTTGTCGTTCTTGGCATAGTAGACCATATGACTGTCTGATTCAAAATGGCCAATACCAGTCAAGTTCCGCTCACTAATGCCTAGGAGATCAATGTTTATGCATTCCATTTCATTTCTGATGACTTCCGATTTTCCTAAGTTCATACTTCATAAATTGCTCATTCCTATTATTAATGGTTATTTGCAGCTGTTTCTTCTCATTTTGAGTCATGCCACATCACCAAATGAAGGTCCCGAAAACTTGACGCCATCCATATCATTAAGGTCAACTCTACTTTGAGGAGGCAGCTCTTCCCCAGTCGTCTTTTGAGTGCCTTCCAGCCTGAGGGGCTCATCTTCCGGCACTATATAAAACAATGTTCTGCTGCTACTCATAATGTTTTCACTGAATAACTCTTTTCAGAAGTAGACTATTGGGTCCTTCTTCCTAATCTGTCTTAGTCTAGAAGCTCAGCTGAAACTTGTCTGCCATGGGTGACCCTACCGGTATTTGAATACTGGTGGCATAGCTTCCAGCATCACAGCAACATGTAAGCCCCCACAGTATGAGAAACTGACAGACACACGGGGGGTGATGCACTTAACATGGTACAATAACAAAAATAAATGGTAGCTACTATCTCTGCTAATAGGAATATTATCAACACCAACGTAGCAAGTGTCAATTGTGACTATTTCAAATGCCTTCCCTCAAAAGGATTAGGAGTGTGCATGTGTGATGGGCATAGAGGAATGGGAGGAGAGAGAATTCCAGAGTAATGCTTTAGACAAAAGTGACATTGGAATGACTATATTGTCACCACCTGTGGAGTCAGCTTCTCCAGCTAGACACCACTCCATCTCTAGAAAGCTGGTCTTGGTTTTAGACCTACTGAGCCCAATTCCCAAAAACACCACTGGTAGACCCCTGGAGCTGGATGACTATGCCTCTGGTGGATATGCCAAAGAAGTGACTTCAGCTGGCCCAATCCTCCCACCCCCAGCATCTGAGCTTGAGCTTCTCTTAGGAACTACCTCACATTCTGTCCCCTTCCTTCAGGCCTTCGTTTAGTTCCCAAGGTGCAGCTGTCTCTTGCTGCTCCCCTCATGGCAGCTGGGACAAAAGCAGCTGAGCAGAGGAGGGTGAAGGAACATAGCCATTTCTGCTACTCAGGATGGCCTTTTTCTGGCTGAACAGCTGTCAGTGTAGCTCCTGAGTGACAGATTTGCTTCTTCACCCAAGTATACACCCTGCCCTCTGAAGCCAACCTCCCTAATCTACCCAGAAAAATTCACTGTTTAATACTATCAAACTGCTCTGACAGAACGATGTAATGTTGGAGATGGGTTCCAGGCAGGAAACCAAGTAGCTTTTGAACATACACCAGAAAGTTCAAAATGGATGTGGTAGATTCTTTTGTTCTAGGTACAGCGAAAAACCAAGGGAATCTGGCCTTCATTTCTGCCACCAAGCTGATGAGGAAGGCATAGTAATTCGTTCCTCCATTTTTAGACAGAGGGGACTAACTTGCTTGGTCTCACAGTCAAGCCAGCACATATTTTCAGATGCTATTTGCTGAGGCAAACCTTTGTCTACACCACAGCCTGGCCTAGGGTGACCAACTGTCCCAGTTTGCCTAGGACTGAGGAGGCTCCTGTAATGCATGATTTTCAGTGCTAAAACCAGGAAAGTCCTGGGCAAACCTGGATAATTTGGTCACCGCAGTCTGTCCCAAAATAGCAAGAGTTGGCCAGGGGTCACCAGCCTCCTTTCTGAGATCTGCTTTTCCCATCCTGTACTGGACTTAGCTGCCTATGGTAGCTAGAAATGAACAAGGTACCATCTGACTGGGAAGATGGCTACTTCCTAAGAAGCTGAGTGGTGAGAGCCAAGTTGCCATGAAAAGCCTCCTGAGGTGCCCTGCCCCATTTTCAGCAACTCTACTCCATTCTTTCAACAATTCCTCTCAACTACAAGCCTCCATCCAAAGCAAGAGAAAATAGGGGAGTGAGAAAGATGGTTTTTAGGATTCTTTTCAGACAACTCATGCTCCAGGATTCTGTTAACATCCTCATGAACGTGGATATGCCTTAGGTTTCTCCTAAGGCCTGGATTTTTCTTTTTAAAGGAAGTCCGCCTGAGTAAAAGGCCTACGTGGCTCAGGGGCCAACAGGAGGCTGACCATTCCCTCCCCCAGGGGCCAAATGACATATCACTCTAAAGACTCTGATGTGTGCCTTTGGGATCACTGAGAAGGCCTCCTCTGGTTCTTGGCCTGTTTTCCAGAGTTGGTTTCTTACATAATTGATTGATATAGCAGGGAATAAACCACCTTGTCCCCTGACAGGCTGGAAGCCACATCCATGGGCAAGTAGGTCAGGTGCCTTGAGGACACAGGATCCTGCGGCCAGGGCAGCCCTGTCTGTCAGAGGTGCTGCAGCCCCTCCCATCAAGAGTTGTTTTATTCCCAGGAACTCCGCAGGGCTGTGTGAGAAGACAGCCCCCACTCACCCAGTAGGGCACCCTGAGGACCTTCCTGTTGAGTTTCTGCTAGTTCTGGTACCAAAAAAATCATCTGGAATGCTTCTCTCAGCCCAGGACAACCTCCTCTGGGGAAACTCCAGCCCCTAATGACCCAACCCAAGGATGAGAAGCATCCGCCCATGCCACTCCTTCGACTAAAGGGCCTTGAGGGGGCCACTTGGGAGGACACTGGTGCTTAGAGAGAGGCTGAATCACGCACTGTCCCCAGCTGTGGATCTGGAGGGGCATGTGAAGCTTAGCAACAAACATGTTGCCTTCCATATGCCAGGCGCCGTGGTTGGGCCACCAGAGAATTCCTGCCAGGAATGGAATCTGGAACAGACTCTATGGTCAACCATTCCCAGATCAGAGGAACCAGAGGTCTTGGATGTCAGGACCACAGAGTCTCCATCCTGAGGCTGCCCATGAGTCATGTGGCCTGGGGACAGCCTGGGGAAGGTCTAGCTCTCTCATGCTTTGCAGGGAGAGTACCTGGCCCACCTCCATACCAACACCTCCAGAGAGCCAGTGAAGACCAGCTAGCCCAGCTGCCTGGGAGCCTTCTCTTCCCAGCTTCTGGGGGAGCAGCTCTGCTGCTAAACAGGGCTGGAGAGCTGTAATTATCGAGACAGGATAAGAGCTATTTTGGGAAGGAGCCGTCCTGCTGCCAAGGCTTTTGACTTCCTAAACTAAAACAAGATGCACAGAAAAATGGGGTGAGGGTGGGGGAGAACGAGGAGCCTGCTCAGTCAAAAACGTCACATCCTGCAATAAGGGGAGTATTAACCCCTTCCTTTATCCATCCCAAAGGTATGGATTTGCATCAAGAGGTAAGAAGCTAGAAGTCAAGACACCCCTGACTCCCTGCTGCCTCCCCCTTTCCTAAGACCCCCAGAAGCACTTACTCAGTCTGTTCCATTTGTTTTGACACTTAAGCACAGACTATTTCATACCGTTATTGAAATGCTTCCTGTCCATGTCATATCTCCCCAACCAGATGGGAAGTTTCTCAAACCCAAAGAATGTGTGTGCTGTGAGGCTTCAGTACATCCCCCAGTAGTGCCTAGCAGAGTGCTAGCATCAGAATAAAAACTTGCTTATTGAAGGAAGAAAGGGTGGGGGGAGGGGGAAGGAAGGAAAAAAGAAGAAAGGGAGGGAGGGATTTACTCTCTTGTGTGGAGATAATCTCTGAAAGTAGCTGCTCCCACCCACAGTTGAGCTCAGGGTGCAAGGCTGGCTAAGAAACCATGGCAGAGGGGGCGGCAGTGGCATTTCTGGACACCTCCCCTTCAGCTGCTCCGTTATCTCTGCTCAGGCTGCCCACCCCCCATTTGTTTTCCATTTGTAGTCAACTGTGTATCCTGGGTTAGCCCGTGGATGGGACCCATTAGAGATCATTTCAAGGCTTTGGGCAAGGGAGAGCTATGGCAAGAGAAAGAATGGAGGCAGAAAGAAGTCTATCTTATCAAACATGGACAGAGCAGAAATAAACGTACTTATGGGAACAATGCACTGTGAAACCAGGACACTCTTTGCCAAATTCAGGACACAGGGCTGCCGGGAGCAGAGTCCACCTTGTGTCTTTTTAAGTTGAGGAACCAGATAGTGTGTAACCCAGAAAATCGGCCCCTTTCTGTAATGTCATGGGCTGGAGAGGGGTGAGCCAGGTAGGGACTAATCAACCAATGGCTGCCCAGAGAGCCTCCCTACAGAGCACTTGGCAGGATTCATCATCTGCCCAGAGGGCTCTACTCTCTCCAGAGTTGAGACTAGCTCATATAGCACCTTTGTGCAAAACCCCCTCTGGGGGGATGCAGCCCTACAGGTGCATGGCTGGGCAAGTGGAACACAGGCTGGATTTCAGCTCCCACCTGCTCCCTCTGCCAGGTGCCCTTGTACAGTGAACAACCTGCCCAACTATGGGTAGCAGCTCTGTCTCCCTCCACACCTGCTTCCATCCGAGGGCAGAAGAGGGACTTGGTTAAGCGAGGGCACAGGAAGACTGGAAATTAACATCCCAGGGGCATTCTTACCTCCTCATCTGTCATAACGAAGAAGTAGAAGCCAGGCATTCCCAGGGGACAGCAAATGAAATTCAGAGAGTGCCAACAGAAGGGGAAAAAGGGAATTTTACTAAAGATGCCTGTGGACTTAAAGAGGAAGCCATTATTCCCATTAATAGATGGGGAAACTGAGTCTTGGAGTGGTAAAATAATTTATCCAAGGTTATATAGTCAGGAGATAGTAAATCCAGGGCTCAAACCCAGATAATGTAACACCAGCATTCATAGTTTACTAAACCCCTATTTTATAGAGCTTTGGTCCCTCTGAGGGGCAAGGCTGCCCTTCTCTGCTCTTTCCTGTACAGCACTCTGACGGCTCATGCTGGTTGGTGTTGGATTGCATTTCCAAGGGTCTCTTCTCCCCAGGAACTTCCTCATCCACAGCTCCGGCCTCCCTCCTGCTTATAGGGCTGAAGCATATTTTCAGCCACAAAGCTCACAGCAAGGACTCCCTGCCACCAAAATTCAATAAATGGTATGATGCTCCCAGCCCCCTCCCACCAGAGACCAAGACACAAAGGGAGTGGAGGTCACAGGACCCTGGGGACACCGCTCTTAAAGATTCTAGAGCTGGCTGCAGGACTCACTGATGACCTCAAGGGGGGGCCCAGGCATCTCTAGAGATCCTACCTGGGCAGCAGCCAATAAGTACTTCCGGGTCATGGGGTCGGGGCTTGAATTGGGTTCTAAGGAACCCGAGAGATATATGAGAAGAGCCCTCAATGTGGATCAGTGTAGGGTCAGCCCTGAAAAGGCTGTGAAGCAGGTAGTTTGTTCTGGTGTCTTTTCATCACACGACAGTTAAGATCAGCTAAGCTGAAAGGCCATAGGCTTAAGTTGTTGTCCTTTCTAGAAGTGGTTTCCCATTGAAAGGAGACTCTTGAAAATGAAGAAGGTTCCAAGTCCCAAAGGAATGACTCTAATGATGGAATTTTAGATGAGAAATTCTTCTGCTCCTTCATGTGAAACCCCAGCTGGTATCCTCCTAACAGACCTGGATCTGTAGATACACAGCCACTCTCCAACCCCTCCTCCCACCCTAAGCCCCCACAACGGGCCCTGAAAGGAGAAAAAGTCACAGACCTTTTAGCCACCAGATGACACGATTGTACATTTCCTCAGAGACATCTGAAAGAGAGATTGTTGCTTTTTTTCCCTGTCAGATGTATAGCCCCACCCCATGCTACTTATAGCTGCCTAGCTCCACATTTCTCCACTCGAAAGTGCCTTCAGCCCTTGATCCTCCGAGGAGCAACTCCAGCCTAGGACTAAATGTCACGTTCCCACTCTGCCTCTCCTTTTCTCATGCTTCTTTACGCGCCACTGTTAATGCCTTTCCCCTCCTGGAAGTCCAAGTCCCAGCTCATCTCCACCCCACCTTCTCCATTTTGTTGCCAGAACATCTACCTGAGGACTCTATGTTCTTTAGTAGCCCTTGCCAGCCCTCACCCCAGCTCAGCTCTTCATCTCCAGTCTTGGGAAACAGCTTCCCACCCTTCAAACCACTCTCCACTACCTTCCATTGAAAAGTTAAGTAGTGTTGCCTGGAAGAATCAAAGCTTGATGCCGGGCCCAAGCATCGTCATCGATGTCATTAGCTTGGGGCTCAGAGAAGCTGCCAGGAAAGGAATCGGGCAGTGGGCTCAAGCATGACACTAGCTTTGGTACTGCAGGAGGGTAACCCTAAGGACCAGAATGAAGAAGAGGCCTTTCTTTTCCAGCCCAACATTCAACCTCACTAAATTGGGGCTGCACCTGGGCAGTCTGCTTCTTCACATACCCAAGAAGAAAGCACTAAACCTTTGAATGGGTTGTTTGGAAGTGTGCTTGGGGGCCTGCGGCACTTCTCTCAATGGTGCCCGGTTTGGAGACTCCTTTGCTGGTGGCGGTGATGCTGGTGGTGGTGATGGACTTGCATTCTCTCTCTGGAACATCAGATCCTCACAGACAGGACTTGAGTCCATTTCAAAAAAGGACAAAAAAGAGTCTAGGGGGACAGGGGACTTAGGCTCAAAATCAGGTGTTGTTGGTCGGCTTTGGGGCATTTCGAGTTCAGGATTGAGTAAGGCCCACCATGAGGAGTCAGGCCCATACCTAGGTAAGGATCGCGGGGGTAAGGGCCGAGGGGTCAGTTCCAATTCCACGTGGACAGAGGGTTTTCGAGCAGGTCCTGCGGATGTGTGGACAGGTTCTGGGGGTCTTTGGATGTGCTGCTTATAGACAGGCTCTGGATTCACAAAGATGGAAGATTTGTGGGAGCTCTCAGGTGCTGCTCGAACTGTTGCACGTTGAGTTGTCTGTACTGATTGTCCCCCTGATGAGATGGTGACCCTGCGGCCGGACTCGCTGTCTCCTCTGGTTGAGGACCTCATGTTGGACTCCACCCCCGATGACATTATGACCTTTGTGGATGTCTTGGGTTCGGCATAGACAGAATACTTGTGGGCCGACTCAGGGTCTGTACGCATAGAAACTCGGTGCCCACTATCCAAATCTCTAAGAATAGAAAATTTGAGGGATGATTCCAAGTTTGCATTCCTATTCAAGGCCTTGGCTTCTGAATAAATTGAGCTGCGAGGACCCACTTCAGGCTCTTGGCCAGGGATCCTTCTCTGGGCTGTTCGAGGCTCTGCAGACCGGCTGCTGCTGTGTTCTGGGCTAGCGGGTCTCCTTGGAGATCTGATATCAGCAGCAGTCAAAGTCCTCCGGATGGGGTCAGTTTGAACTGCTTCATCCTTTGGATGAACCGAAATCTTACGGGGAATTCTGACTCCTTGTGGGTTCTGGACCTTGGAGGGTGGTTCTTGCTCTTGTAAGCCTTCTAAGTTATCCTTCTGGTCTAGAAAACTCAACCTGCGAGTGGCTCTGGCACCTGCAGGTAATGAGGAACGATAGCTGTTCTCACGCCCTGCAAGAGACGTACTTTTTCGTGTTGCTTCCTCCCTAGGTGAACTAACATTCCGCTGTATGGAAACACTGTGGGAAGCTGCCGCCGCCATCTGAGTTTGCTGGCTCTTTCGGTGAGGAGAGGTTTGGCGGGATGCTTCTGATCTTGGCCGGGTCTCGGTGCCCCGAGGGGAGGAGAGGCTAGGCCCTGACTGGGGGGAGAAAGGTCGAGGGTAGTCTGATGTGCAGGACTGTGCAGCTTCTGACTTTCGATGGGAAGGAGAGCTCACGGATACAGCAGCACCTCGCTGGCTTGAGGCAACAACATACCCATGTCCCCGGTGAGGGGTTGTGTAACTAACCTCAGTCCCTTTATGTGCTGACACTGCTACTTTGGACCCAACTTTATTTGTCTTGACCACCTGATAGACTGTGCCCCTCTGGGTAGATCCCATATTTCTTGGCTGACTTGTATTCAGGGTCCTAATGATGCCTGAATATTTACCCTCAGTTTTAAGAGCTGCTGTTCTAAGAATGTCTCAGATAGTCCCCTTAACTACCTCTCTGTCTGGTGATGTCATAAAGGAAGGAGCTTCCTATTAGAACATCCTGGCCTCCAGCCACAATCCTACAAAGAATCTCAGGCAATGCCTGAAAGGAAGGTGTGGATTTGTCTTTGGAGTTGACACCACCAAGCCTTGGGCCAACTTCTTAGCAAAACTGTGATTTCCTGGTGTATAGAGAAGGTTCCAGACCCTTCCTTACTCTCCCCAGATTCTAGGACTTCTCAGGGACTCATTCAGAGAAGGAATCAGCCAAAAGGTCCTATTAAGGCAAGGCTACCCAAACCAATCATCCTACGTTAAGCCCTAGTTTTAATAAGGTACAAGGTACTAACTAGTCCCAATTTTTTTTGATATTGCACTTTATGCAAGTCAAAACATAGAGCTCCAGCCTTTTCCAGGTTTTGGTTGACCCTGGGGTAAAAATCCAGGTTGCTCAAATCCCAAGTTCCCATACTTCCTGAACCAGGAGAGAGTATAATGTTGTAGAAGGGATTTGGCATTAGACAGTTACTGATTTCAGTCATAAGTGACTAGCTGTGCACCTTGGACTAGTTATCTGGCCTTTCTGAGCCTGCAAACCATTACCTAGTACATGGGTGTCACACAATAAATATTAGGGTCCTTTTTCACAATCCTCTCAGGTAGCCAATCAGTTGGACTTTGGTTCTCTCCACTGTGAAAAGTAACTTTCCAACTTGGATGGCCATTTTGGGTAAGAAAGAGGCCCTGTCACCTTTCTCTCCCTTTTACACGTTCTTTTCTCTTCCTTTCCAACATAATCCCTGCCATATCCAACATTTCACTATTGATTCTAAAGGGTCATCGCAGTTATAGGATGGTCAGATTGTTTCCCAACTCTTTAAGCTCCGCCTTGATTAGAGATGTAAAGGTGAAACCAGAAAGTTCAAGAAATTGAGAAACTTTGAGCTACTGACACAAGTCTTTAGAATATAAAAACTGCCATTATAGCTTGTTTTATAAAAAAGGATAAATGCTGGAGAGTATTTACAAGTCAGGTATCTTGAAGACATTAAGTATAAAACCAGGTTGAAGTGAAGTTGGTTTTTGTTGATTTATACTTATTTGCTATCTTATCATGAGACTAGCTGACTTACACAAAGCTTTCTTATGAGATTCTACTTTAAATGATAGTTTGTCAATATGTAACTTTTAGTCATAAGACAATATATAATGCTTATTTACTTGTTTTTCTAGGAAGATTATATTTTTCATTGTAAGTTAAGAGGCAGTTTGAATTTCCCTATCAACATGTAACATTAAGGCCACTGGCTGTGACTTTTCTAAGCTGGATTAAATTAGCTCAGTTTTGTTTATATTCTCATAATGTTGGGGAAAATATCTTTTATTAGTATTCAATTTCAGTACAATAAACATAAAGGGTGATTTTTAGCAGAAATGTTTCAAAATGCAGCACAGAATCTGATGTTTCCCTCATCATGAATAGTCTAGCTCGAATCCATCCATGTCTGAGACACAGATGGGTTCTTGGAGGGTGGCCCCCACTTCTCTCGCTCTCCCATTGAGCAGTGTGTGATGAGGATAAAATGTGATGTCATACGTAAAAGCCACAAGGCACTGTTTTAGTCTGAATGAAAGGCATGCAGTGAGGTACAGATGTGCCAGGGATGGTCACTTGGTTGGCTGCCAAGCGGTCATACATATTCGATCTCGTCAGTCCACTAGGATGGAGTCTATGGTAGCCAGGCTCCAAGAGGTTCCCCTTAATCCTTACGTCCTGATATTCATGTCTTTGTGCAGTCCCCTCCCATTCTGAATCAATAAAGTCAGACCAGTGGACCAATAGAATATAGCAGAACTGATGGTATGTGACTTCTGAGGCTAGATCATAATAGATACTGCAGCTTTTGCCTTGGTCTCTTGGCTTGCTTGCTCTGGGGGAAGCCAGCTGCCATATGAGGAGGACACTCAAGCATCCCTGTGGAGACACCCATGTGGAAGGCAACTGAGGTCCCTAGGCTAACAGCCAAAAACAACTTGCCAGCTGTGTGGGTGGGTCAACTTGGAAGTGCATCAGACTGGCACCTCATGAGACCCTGGACCACAAGTGCCAAGCTGAGTTGCTCCCAAATTCCTGACACACGAAAACTTAAAGATAATAAATAATTACTGTTTTAAGTCACTAAGCTTTGGGGGTTATTTGTTTACAGCAATAGACTATAGGATCCATTTCTCAAATGTAGACTCTCATTAGCTAAGCACAGAGCCCAACACATAAACCAGGATAGCACTTTACCAATATGCTTTGAGAAACATAATCGTCAAGCTGATTGGAAAGCCAGGCCATTCTCTCTCTGTAGACCAAAATCAAGAGGAACAGAAGTTGCTCGTTGAGCACAGAACTGGACCAAGGAGTTGGTAAAATAACCCACAGGAGGGCTACACCTGCCACAGAACACTGGGCATATCCCCACACACAGACCCACAATGCTTAGTTGAGGATCCCAGTATCTGGCTCCTAAGGCTTCATTTTCCAATGCTCTGCACTGGCCATTTCCTTCTCTTAGTTTTTCTTCAAATGACTTAAAATAAAACTGATTAGGTTTATAGTTAATTATAACATTATAGTCATGCCTCCCACTGAGTTGTTTTAAGTATCCCTAAACTCTTTCTGGAGTCCCTGGGTGGCACAAAAGGTTAAGTGCTTGACTACTAACCAAAAAGTTGGTAGTTCAAACCCACCCAGAAGCACCCTGGAAGTTAAGTCCCGGAGATCTGCTTCCAAAAGGTTGTAGCCTTGGAAGCCCTATGGAGTGGTTGTACTCTGCACATAAGAGGTTACCGTGAGTCAGAACTGACTCAATGGCAACTAGTAACAACCCTTTCTACTCCCCAAATGAAAACAGCTTTACCAAAAATTATAAAAAGCTGAAACCTGAAATTCCATCACTATTTCAATAAGCATCTTTCCAGACTTCTTTCTGTATGTGTTTACTGCATGCATGTAGGTATTTATTTATAAATTTACATAGTTGGGGTCCTAGTACAAGGCACTGGTGGTTCAATGGTAGAACTCTCACCTTCCGAGAGGGAGACTTGAGTTTGATTCCCGGCCAATGTACCTCCTGAGCAGCCACCACTCATCTGTCACTGGAGGCTTATGTGTTGCTATAATGCTCAGCAGGCTTCAGTGGAGCTTCTAGACCAAGATGGGTTAGGAACAAAGAGCTGGTGATCTACATCCAAAAACCAGCCATGAAAATCTATGGATCACAACAGTCTGATCCACAAGTGATCACAGCAATGGTGCAGGATCGGGCAGCAATTTGCTCCATTTTCCATGGTGTTACCATGAGTTGGGGGCCAATTTGATGGCAGCTAAAACAACAACACTATGTTGTTGTTAGGTGCCATCGAGTGGGTTCTGACTCATAGTGACCCTATGCACAACAGAACGAAACACTGCCCGGTCCTGCACCATCCTTACAATCATTGTTATGCTTGAGCTCATTGTTGCAGCCACTGTGTCAATCCACCTCGTTGAGGGTCTTCCTCTTTTCTGCTGACCCTGTACTCTGCCAAGCATGATGTCCTTCTCCAGGGACTGATCCCTCCTGATAACATGTCCAAAGTATGTAAGACGCAGTCTCGCCATCCTTGCCTCTAAGGAGCATTCTGGTGTTACTTCTTCAAAGACAGATTTGTTTGTTCTTTTGGCAGTCCATGGTATATTCAATATTCTTCACCAACACCACAATTCAAAGGCGTCAGCTCTTCTTCGGTCTTCCTTATTCACTGTCCAGCTTTCACATGCATATGATGCAATTGAAAATACCATGGCTTGGGTCAGGCGCACCTTAGTCTTCAGGGTGACATCTTTGCTCTTCGACACTTTGAAGAGGTCCTTTGCAGCAGATTTGCCCAATGCAATGCGTCTTTTCATTTCTTGACTGCTGCTTCCATGGGTATTGATTGTGGAGCCAAGTAAAATGAAATCCTTGACAACTTCAATCTTTTCTCCGTTTATCATGATGTTGCTCATTGGTCCAGTTGTGAGGATTTTTGTTTTCTTTATGTTGAGGTGTAATCCATACTGAAGGCTGTGGTCTTTGATCTTCATTAGTAAGTGCTTCAAGTCCTCTTCACTTTCAGCAAGCAAGGCTGTGTCATCTGCATAACGCAGGTTGTTAATGAGTCTTCCTCCAATCCTGATGCCCCATTCTTCTTCATATAGTCCAGCTTCTCGTATTATTTGTTCAGCGTACAGATTAAATAGGTATGGTGAAAGAATACAACCCTGCTGCACACCTTTCCTGACTTTAAACCAATCAGTATCCCCTTGTTCTGTCCGAACAACTGCCTCTTGATCTATGTAAAGGTTCTTCATGAGCACAATTAAGTGTTCTGGACTTCCCATTCTTCGCAGTGTTATCCATAGTTTGTTATGATCCCCACAGTCAAATGCCTTTGCATAATCAGTAAAACACAGGTAAACATCCTTCTGGTATTTTCTGCTTTCAGCCAGGATCCATCTGACATCAGCAATGATATCCCTGGTTCCACGTCCTCTTCTGAAACCGGCCTGAATTTCTGGCAGTTCCCTGTCAATGTACTGCTGCAGTCGTTTTTGAATGATCTTCAGCAGAATTTTGCTTGCGTGTGATATTAATGACATTGTTCTATAATTTCCACATTCAGTTGGATCACCTTTCTTGGGAATAGGCATAAATATGGATCTCTTCCAGTTGACCAGGAAGCTTTCTTCCATATTTCTTGGCATCGACGAGTGAGCACCTCCAGTGCTGCATCCGTTTGTTGAAACATCTCAGTTGATATTCCATCAACTCCTGGAGCCTTGTTTTTCGCCAATGCCTTCAGAGCAGCTTGGATTTCTTCCTTCAGTACCATGGGTTCCTGATCATATGCCACCTCTTGATATGGCTGAATATCGAATAATTATTTTCAGTATAATGACTCTGTGTATTTCTCCATCTTCTTTTGATGCTTCCTGCATCATTTAATATCTTCCCCATGGAATCCTTCACCACTGCAACTCGAGGCTTGAATTTTTTCTTCAGTTCTTTCAGCTTGAGAAACGCCGAGCGTGTTCTTCCCTTTTGGTTTTCCATCTCCAGCTCTTTGCACATGTCATTATAATACTTTGTCTTCTCGAGAGGCCCTTTGAAATCTTCAGTTCTTTTACTTCATCAATTCTTCCTTTTGCTTAAGCTGCTCGACGCTCAAGAGCAAGTTTCAGAGTCTCCTCTGACATCCACCTTGGTCTTTTCTTTCTTTCCTGTCTTTTCAGTGACCTCTTGCTTTCTTCATGCATGACGTCCTTGATGTCATTCCACAACTCGTCTGGTCTTTGGTCACTAGCGTTCAATGCGTCAAATCTATTCTTCAGATGGTCTCTAAATTCAGGTGGGATATATTCAAGGTCATATTTTGGCTCTCATGGACTTGCTCTGATTTTCTTCAGTTTCAGCTTGAACTTGCATATGAGCAATTGATGGTCTGTTCCACAGTCGGCCCCTGGCCTTGTTCTGACTGATGATATTGAGCTTTTCCATCATCTCTTTCCACAGATGTAGTCAATTTGATCTCTGTGTGTTCCATCTCACGAGATCCATGTGTATAGTCGCCGTTTATGTTGGCGAAAGAAGGTATTTGCAATGAAGAAGTCGTTGGTCTTGCAAAATTCTATCATTCGATCTCCAGCATTGTTTCTATCACCAAGGCCATATTTTCTAACTGCTGATCCTTGTTTCCAACCTCCGCATTCCAATCGCCAGTAATTATCAATGCATCTTGATTGCATGTTCGAGCAATTTCAGGCTGCAGCAGCTGATAAAAATCTTCTATTTCTTCATCTTTGGCCCTAGCAGTTGGTGCGTAAATTTGAATAATAGTCGCATTAACTGGTCTTCCTTGTAGGCGTATGGATATTATCCTATCACTGACAGCGTTGTACTTCAGGATAGATCTTGAAACGTTCTTTTTGACAATGAATGCAACACCATTCCTCTTCAAGTTGTCATTCCCAGCATAGTAGACTATATGATTGTCTGATTCAAAATGGCCAATACCAGTCCATTTCAGCTCACTAATGCCTAGGATATCGATGTTTATGTGTTCCATTTCATTTTTGACGATTTCCAATTTTCCTAGATTCCAGGTTCCAATTATTAATGGATGTTTGCAGCTGTTTCTTCTCATTTTGAGTCGTGCCACATCAGCAAACGAAGGTCCCGAAAGCTTTACTCCAAACACATCATTAAGGTCGACTGTACTCTTAGGAGGCAGCTCTTCCCCAGTCATCTTTTGAGTGCCTTCCAACCTGGGGGGCTCATCTTCCAGCACTATATCAGTGTTCCGCTGCTATTCATAAGGTTTTCACTGGCTAATGCTTTTCAGAAGTAGACTGCTGGGTCCTTCTTCCTAGTCTGTCTTAGTCTGGAAACTCAGCTGAAACGTGTCCTCCATGGGTGACCCTGCTGGTATCTGAATACCAGTGGCATAGCTTCCAGCATCACAGCCAACACACAAGCCCCCACAGTACGACAAACTGACAGACACTATACCTACTAAAAGAAAAAGCATTTCTTATTCCATAATACGTTAATGGATACCTGTATGTGTCAACAAATCTGTATCTATGACATCATTTCTAATTAGTCCACTTATGGTTGTTTTATAATTTTTTATTTTATTGTGCTTTAGGTGAGTTTACAGCTCAAGTTAATTTCTCATTAAAAAATTTATACACATATTGTTTTGTGACATTGGTTGCATTCCCCACAATGTGACAACATGCTCCTCCTTTCCAACCTGGGTTCCCTGTGTCCATTTGTCCAGTTGCTGTTCCTTCCTGCCTTCTCATCTTGCTTTTGGACAGGAGTTGCCCACTTGGCCTCATATATTTGATTGAACTAAGAAGCATGTTCCTCACATATGTTATTATTTGTTTCAGAGGCCTGTCTAATCTTTGTCTAAAGTGGGCTTTGGGTGTTTCATAATTTTTTAAGTAGTCCTTTACTGCTGGACATTTAGGTTATTTCCCATTTCTCAATATTATAAACAATGTCGCAACAAACATCCTTTTATGTAACCACATCTTTGTGCACAGTCCAATGTTCTCCTTGGACCAAAACCAAAAAACCAAACCCGCTGCCATCGAGTTGATTTCAACTCATAATGAGCCTATAGGACAGAGTAGAACTGCCCCACGGAGTTTCCAAGGAGTGTCCTTTTGGTTAGCAGCCGTAGCTCTTAACCACTATGCCACCAGGGTTTCCCCCCGCTTAGAACAGTGGTTCTCAATCCTGGCTGCACAGTAGACTCAACCCAGAAGAGCTTTTAATACACATGATACCTATGTTCCACCCCAGATCAAAAAAATAATCTGACGGTGGTGCCTGAATTTTTTTTTTTAACTCTTCAGATGGTTCTAATGTGCAGTCAGACTTCAGAATCACTGCCTTAGAATAAAGTCCTCTAAATCCTTGCTTCTCAAAGTGTGGTACCTGGACCAGCAGCTCCAGAATAGATGTAAGGATGGGGTTCACATGGGAACTTGTTAAGTACCTAGTACGTAATAGGTGCTCCATAAATAACACCTACTACGATTGTTATTAGTGTTCACACTGGCCAGTATTACATGGTCACTGGCCAGAAGGAAGAGTCTACTCTGCCGGCCTTGTGGACAGAACATTCCAGTCCACATTGGTGGGAGTTTGTGTAGGATCTGTAGCCTTTAGGAATACTAAAAGGTAATGCTATGATAACATAACTCAGCATTTATCATGATATGCCTGCATCGATCCTTACATTTTTATATATGTTGGTTTTGCCTCACCAATTAGAAAGTTAAGTTTTTGAGAGGAAAGGCTACGCAGTAAAAATCTCTGAGCCCCTCAAAGTTTCTTGCAGGTGATATTACACTGAAACCTATGAGTGCTGGAACTCAACAGGACTGCTTGTTTTCCTGGGTCTTGCAAGCTTTCCGTCTATGACAGGGTGCAGTCTTACCACTTTTTTCTCTCTCCTTTTAGTGGAAAATGCTTGAGTTTTTCTTCTCTGACAGGTTTCCCCCTTAAACAGGTTCTGGCTTTCACAGGTTTTACTGTATCTGTAAACTGATTTGTATTCTGGTGGTCTTCCGCTGGTTACAATGGCAAGAAGCTGTTCCCTTTCTTTAAAATGCTCAGATAAATTTGTACCTTCCCATTTTCCAAATTTTGGGACCTAAGAACTGTGCAAATACAACCATCCACAACAGGAATGATTTGGTTTTCACAAATAAAAGGCCTATACTACTTACTCACCAAGAAGGAATGAAACATTAGCTGGCTGGTACTGAGCAATAGCACACAGCTTCCAAGAAACTCTACTGGCCAGTTCTACTCTGCCGTATAGGGTCGCTATGAGTCAGAATTGACGCGACGGCAGTGGGTTTAGTGTTTTGTCCAAGAAAAGGTTTTTATTCACAGGTAGAGACTCTAATCTGGAGGTAAATGAAGGTACAAAAAAAAAATAACGCTTTAAAAGCCAGGCTTGATACACGTATGCAGCTGGCCAGCAGTCCTAAGAGGCTAAATTAGAGAAAATGTTGCGTTCTTTGTCTTCCCACAATTTTCTTCTTCTAAGACTGTGAGGTGTACAATCCAAAATATACAGAGATGATGTCTGTTAAGTCTGTTCCCCTTAAAGAGTTCAAAGTATCTTGGGATTTTATTCCTATCCGTACTTTTACTGCGTAAACCAATTTTAGCTAGAACAGGAATATGGCAATCCTGGCCAATAAGAAGGGCAGTATTTCTGTTACAAAACACAGGTAACTGGTGCCAGTTTGTATGATGGGTGGCAGTAGCAGGTGCCTGTTTGTTAAAATTTGTAACAGAAATTGAAGGCTTTTTGGGTGACAGTTCTCCTTCCCCTCACTCCCAATAACTCAAACACAGAAAAAAGCATCTTACACAGCTAAAACCTAACTGGTATTAGAAGTAAACATTTTATTATGTAACAGAAGTTAAAGTTTTCTAATATCTGTATCAACAAAACCAGAAGCCATTCTGGGCACAACAAGAAAAATTTTCACAATCAAAACTACCTCTCACTTTTCAGAAACATGACAAGTGGTTAAATGCCCTGCAAACAGACAGGGCCAAATCCTTCAGTCTGCATGGTAGCTGAACAAAGTGCGAATTACTGAACTATCGTCCCAAACGGGACTGAAGCAGATGAGAGGACAGGGGAGCTCACAACCCAACACTCAAACTCAGGCCAGGAGTCTGTCCGTGGTCCAGTTCTGGTCATTCTGACAAGTCGCTCTGATCCAGCACAATTATCCTGTGAGTGTTTTTGAAAGGAAAAAAAAAAAGGGAGTTTTGAGTTGGTGTGTATGTTTTTAATGACACGATATCCTCTCTTTCTATTCAACTGAATTCAAAGGAAAGTGATCTTGGATTTTATAATTAGGGGAGATTATGATCAACTAGTATACACAGAAATGCAAAACGACTACAAAGCAACTAGAGTAGAATCTACTAAAATGGTTCCTGTACCGACTCTACCACTTACTTAATCAGGTACTTTATATTTTAATTAACTACAAAGACTAAAAATTTCAAAACTGAGCAACCTTGTCTGAATTAAAATTTTTGTCATTAATATTTATTAAGGTGCTGGTAAATGTTTAAAAGTCTGCTCATGCTGTCTATAAACAGTGAACTTTGACCTATAAGTACCTGGTATCTCATTACCTGGATGGTTCAGACCAACCCAGTCGCTTCCAAAAACAGGGTTTTAGTTCATCTTGATGAAATATAGGAGGAAGAAAAAATCTGATTACTTTCGAGGTCAAAGAATGCCAGTATTCAGAAGTCACATGAGTTTAGGGTAGACGGTTTTACCCTTAACTGTTGTTTTATCCTTCAGAGGAGGAATCTTTCTAAAAACACAGTTGATGGGTTTGCCCTTCTAACACTCTACAGCTCCCTGCCATAGTGATGGACACTAACGACGTGAATTCACGAAGCCCCTACATTACCTTCTCAGTGAATTCAAGACTAGCTAAAATGTTCACATACTCTGGGTCCTGTGCCAGTCACGGTCTGGGAGGAGACAGAACGTGTTCCCAGAGGTTTAAATAAAGAGCCCTTAATGAAGTGACTACTTACAGAGTTGTAGTTAGGGTTAAGGGAGCAAACAGGGATGGCAAGGCACCCAGTGACTAGCAGCAGTGAGAAGTCAGTATCACTTCTATGTCTGAAGTGACAAGGGGAAGGAACAATTACTGGGATCAGCTGGGAAGAGCTGGAACTGGGAAGGATGGGCTGCCTTACAGAAGCTGTGCTTTGGAGGGACACTGCTTCTATCAGAGACAAGGTACTGAAGTAGGGAGGAAGAGGAGGGAATACCCCAACCTCTCTCCTGTTCTCTGATCCTACTGGGCAACAGGAAGCCCAGCTGGCCAAGAAGCCCAGGAGATGCAGTCCACGAGGGTCAGCCTCCTGGGGTACCATGCAGGGTAGAAAAAGGAGGAGAATGAGAATGGACTACAGGAAGGGATTCTAGGTGATCAGAAAGGGTTAACGTCTCTCACGGAGTAGGAGGCATTTAAATATAGGAGAGAATTGGCGTAGCAGAAGCTTTAAAGCTCTATAAAAAAAAGTTTTGAATTAAGGTTAATTTATAACTTTCACATTACTTGTAGACTCCATTGAAAGTCCGTAATATATGATTTCTTACTGGGTTCTGCAGCCTCGGGGTGAGCTAAATTTAGAGCTTTTTTGAAGGCTCCAGACAATTAGAATGAAAACATCTTTCCAGACAATGCGCGAGATAATGAGATGGGCTGAAGGCTGGCTTCAGAAATAGAACTGGATGTTATCACTGTTTTGTGCTGGGGAATATGACTAGCAGTCAACAGAAAATCTGAGCCACAGGGAAAAAAAAATTATCAAAGGTAGCTGGGATATGTATAGCAACTGGGAGACATATCTAAGTAACACTGATGCTCACCAAAGTCCAAGTACTATACGCTACTTTATATACACTTGTTCATTCATACCTTCTTCGGAAGTCCCTAAAAAGCTCTCTGATTTCCTTCTCTCTAGCCTGATGCTTTCTTCCCCTTTTCTCTTCTTTTCACCAACTGCTTGGTCCTTGGTATCTGTCTCCCTTCAATGACAATAATTTTGGGCATCAAGCCATGTGTATAATGGCCAGGGAAACACCACCACCTCCCCAAGGAAACCCGGTAATAACTAGCACTACTGGAGTGTTCTCGATGGGCCAGGCATTGGTTCAAGTGCTTTTATGTATATTGACACATTTAATTCTCATGACACAACCAGATGTGGTAGTTACCACTATTATCCTCATTAAATGAAGAAGAAAATGAGACACAGAGAAGTTAAATTACACATCAAGTAGGTCTTAGGGCTGGGATCTGAACCCAGGAAGTCTGCTCTCCACCACTATGCTGTATTGCCTCAAAGAAAAAAAAGCATCTTAGTTATGTTGTAATTGGCATCCTTTTTTACAACCACCATTTATCTTATTGCGTTATCTTTATTTCCTGAAACTCTCTCTGAATGAAGTATCTGAATAATTTAAGTATATAATAATTTAAGATGACATTTATCAAACTACTGAGCAAAAAAACTGTCTCCCCCATTCAACTAACTATAAGCTCCTTACAGGTAGAGATGTCTTACTCCTCTTGGCACATCGAGCCCCCACCTCAGTGCTTGGCTCATTGCCAGTGCTCAATAGGTGCTGGCTGAACCAAGCCAATTCTGCTCTGTTTGCATGTGGTGGATATTCAAGACAAATTATTAAAATGACAGAAAACAAATCCAGCTAGGATGAAAAAGAATCTTCTCTCATCACCTCCCGCCGTTAGCTAAATCATAACTCTAGAGAGGGAAGGGTTACCTTCTCCTACCTCCACCCCAGTGCTGCAGACCAGAGAGCCATCTGGCTCCTGCTTGAGCAAGAGCAGGTGTTGTTAAAGTGTAAAGCCAGCTGGCTCCACTGTCAGATAGCGAAGGCTATTAGAAAGTTTTTATGCATCTGCTGAATAAAAATCTGTTATTCTGCAGCTTCTTAGACTAGCTCTGTCCTTTGGAGCAGAAGAGAAGAAGCTGACTCTTCCCTTTACGATACTTCAGGTATTTAAAGGCAGCTATCAAATTCTCCACTCCATTTGTTCTTCTTCAGACTGAGCCTCCCGGGCTCCTTCAGCTGTTCTCATAGGACATGCTGCCTAGACTTCCAAAAGCAGCCACCCTCTTCTGTTTGTTGGTGTCCCCTTTTAAAAGGTGACACCCAGAGTGAAGCCCCACACTGCGTCCTACAAGTCCTCTAGACATTTAGCATGAGACGACTACCTTGATCTCGCCAGTAGGTTTGGGCTTATTCAGCATTAGTGCTGCACTGATCTTTTTAGCAACTGCATCAAACTGAGGGCTCACAGAGTCGCTGTTCATGCGTCCCCCAAGAAACATTTCTTGAATTCCTACCATGTCTCAAGATGCATGTTAAGTACCGGGCATATAAAAATAAGACACACTTCCTGCCCTTGATGAAGTTATAGTGAGCAGGCGCTTCTGATAAAAAAAAACTTCCTAATAAGGTCACGTCTCTCGTATTCTATACTCTTTGGATCTAAACGTTCACCTTCATCTTTTAGAGAAATCTAACATTTCCACCTGTCAGGACCATTCTGAATCCTGACTCTATCACCCATCACACTAGCATTCATTTCTAGATTTGTTGTTATCTAAAAATCTGATGAGCCTGCCTTTTCTGATTTACTTCAGATGAAAGCGTTGAAGGTGGCAGGGCCAAGGTACAGCAATCTTAGAGGCCTCTCTCTATACTGATATCAATCTACTAATCAGTATTTTGAGCCCTGGGGATGGTTGGCAGGAGAGTGGCAAGCACGAGGTGCAGACAGGTGGAGTCAGGGCTGGGTTAGATAAGGCAATGTGAAGCCATCACCAGACGCTCATTCTCCAAAGAGTCTAGACATTAAAAAAAACAAACCACCCAGCCCTGCTTCCTGAAAATAGAAGAAAAGGATCCCCTACTGGGAACAATAACCTTGCAGAGCCCTCTGGAAGGTTCGAGAGTCCTTTGTTCTCCTCCGGTAGCTGCAGCCATCTTTCCAGGTCCTCATCAAGAGTAGAGTGAGCTCTGTCCAAGGCCAAGTGAAGAGAAATGAAACAGAAGTCATATCCACTCTCCCTTGACCAAGAAGAAGCATAACTGAAGGCGTTTTGGGGAGATGGAAGGAATGGAGTTACATCACACATCACAGACAAAAGGTTCCTGAAACTTCTCCTTCAAAAATATTTATCTTCTCCTTCCCTCTGCCTCTTTGTCTTCTCTGTCTCCCCGCTTTCCTCTCAGGTCACAGGCTTGTCTCCTCTACTTTCCAGACCTTGCTTTGCATGTTTCTATTTTCCTTCCTTATGGAGAATAATTTAGCCCTTGAGGAGTATGACAGGTACCGGATTAACTACCCAGAAGTTAGTCACAACATTCTTCTCTGTTGCCTTCCTCTTTGATAGCAGTTGGAAAGCTAAAAAGTTCAACTCTGGATAAAAAAGGGCAGTCAGCTAGCATATTTCTTTGCCCCACCCCCTTATCTCTGCCTGGTGCGTGGACAGCAGCCATTTTGCAGCCAGGAGGTGACAAGCCTGAGGACAAAAGCCAACACGCTACAGGTGGCAGAGCAGGGTCATCAGACAAGCCTAAGTCCCTGGTGGCAACACTGAGCTGCCACACCAGCCATGCTCTGCCAACCCCTGGACCTCTTGTTATGTGAGACAAGCTCCCTGAAGCACGATGGTGAGGTTCTGTCACCTGCAGCTCAAAGCACTGTGCATGGCTCTCCAAGGATCCACAGGGCCAGGATTACGGCAAGGCAGGTGGTATAAGAGCAAAGGTCAGATCCTGTCTTGCTTTAAATCTTAAATATTTTATTCATCATAGATTGTTTTTTTGCATTCATTTTTATTTTTTAAAATATTGCCTTGAAATATTATTTATCTTCTCACCCCTGCAAAAATGGCACTGGTTAAAAACATAGAAAACAACAAATGCTGATGAGGTTGTTGGGAGATAAGAATCCTACTCCACTGCTGGTAGGATTGTAAACTGCTTCAGCCACTATGGAAAACAGTATGGTACTTCCTCAAAAAGCTAGAAATAGAAATACCCTATGCACCAGCAATCCCACTCCTAGGTATATACCCTGGAGAACTAAAACTACTGACATGAACAGATAGATGCACACCTATGTTCACTGCCACATTATTCGCAATAGCAAAAAGATGGCAACAACCCAACTGCCCATCAGCAAATGAATGGATGAACAAACTGGTGCATACACACAATGAAATGCTACGCAGGTCTTCAATTCTAATGATGAGCTCTCAGAATATACTGTAACGTGGATGAATATGGAGGACATGGTGCTGAAATAAGTTAATCACAAAAGGACAACTACTGTATAATCTCACTATTACAAAAATACAACAACAGGTATACAAAGCATTATTCTTTGGTGGTTACCAGGGATGGGAGGGAGAATCACTTTCTAGATAGTAGACACTTGTTAGTTCTGGTGATAGGTAAGGCAATACCAAATAAGGGTGAAGTCAGCACAACTTGACCAAGGTAAAACACGACACAAAGAAGTACACAAGAATAAGGAACAATTTTGGTAAAAGCATACAAAAATTTTGCAAAAACATACATAATTTTGCAACAACAGTAATAACAACCAAAAAATATGTGTGTGGTTACATAAGTAGATATGTATGCTTATACATGTATAGGTAAAGACATGTGAATACATGAGTACGCATGTATAGGTGTTTCTGTAGGCAAATGTATACACGTTTGTGTGTATTGCATATAAAAACTCATTGCTGTCGAGTTGATTCTGACTCATAGCGACCCTATGTGACAGAACAGAACTGCCCCACAGGGCTTCCAAGGAGCAGCTGGTGGATTCGAACTGCCAACCTTCTGGTTAGCAGCCAAGCTCTTTAATCACTGAACCACCAGGGCTCCATATATTCATATATAAAATAAAGCACATAGGTGACACAGTTACGGATACTTCCTAGACATAACCAAACACCTGTCTTGGGATTGGGTTACTGGGTTTGAGGGCTTCGGACCATAGTCTCGGGGGCAATTTGGTCAATTGGCATAACATAGCTCATAAAGATAATGCTCTACACTCCAGTTTGGTAAGCAGCATCTGGGGTCTTAAAAACTTGCAAGCAACCATCTAAGATGTAACCATTGGTCTCTACATCTCTGGAGCAAAAGAGAAAGAAGGAAACCAAAGACTCAAAGAAGAAACTAGTCTACAGGACTAACACGTCTACACGAACCATGGCCTCACCTACCTTGAGACCAGAAGAACTAGACAGTGGCCGGCTACCACTCCTGACCGTTCCGGCCAGGGACACAATAGATGGTCCCAGATAGAATGGGACAAAAATGTAGAACAGAACCAAATTCCTAAAGAAGGCCAGATTTACCGAATCGGTAGAGACTAAAGGAACCACCAAGACTATCACCCTGAAAAAAACTGGAACTCAAACCACTCCCAGAGATTACATATCAGCCAAAAGACAAGAGTAGCTCATAAAATAAATAATAACACCCATTAGTACTGTGCTCCTCTAAATAATCATTTAAATGAGGCCTGATGGTCAACATTTACCCTAGATCAAAGATGAGAAGGTAAGGGGGGACAAGGGAGCTAGATTAATGGGAACAGAACAACCGGAATGGAAATAATGAGAATGCTGATTCATTGTGAATATGTAACCAATGTCACTGAGTAATATGTATAGAAATTGTTAAACTAGAACCTAATTTGCTATTTAAATTTTCTCCAAAATCACAATAAAATACATTTTAAAAAATATTATTTAGTTGAGGGCTGGGGACCATGGTCTCCAGGCACATTTAGCTCAACTGGCATAACACAGTTTATAAAGAAAATGTTATACATTCTACTTTGGTGAGTAAGCGTCTGGAGTCTTAAAAGCTTGTAAGCAGCCATCTAGTTCACTAGTCTCGACCCTTCTGGAACAAGGGAGAATGAAGAAAATCAAAGACACAAGGGGAAGATTAGTCCAAAGAACTAATGGACCATAAGTACCACAGCCTCCACCAGACTGAGTCCAGCACAACTAGATGGTGCCTGGCTACCACCATTGACCACTCAGACAGGAATCAAAATAGAGGGTCCTGGACAGAGCTGGAGAAAAAGGTAGAACAAAATTCCAACTCATAAACAAAATTCCAACTCATAAAAAAAGACCAGACTTACTGGTCTGACAAAAACTGGAGAAACCCCGAGAGTATGGCCCCCATCACCCTTTTAACTCAGTAATGACGTCACTCCTGAGGTTCCCCCTTCAGCCAAAGATTAGACAGGCCCATAAAACAAAACAAGACTAAATGGGCACACCAGCCCAGAGGCAAGGACAAGAAGGCAAGAGGAGAAAGGAAAAGTGATAATGGGGAACCCAAGGTTGAGAAGGGGAGAGTGTTGACACGTCATGGGGTTGGCAACCAATGTCACAAAACAGTATGTGTATTCATTGTTTAATGAGAAACTAATTTGCTCTGTAAACCTTCATCTAAAGTACAGTTAAAAAAAAGTATTTATCTTGAGTTCCTGGCCCCCCCTTAAATTCTGTGCCCAAGGAGACTATTTCCCTCACCTCACCCTTGTCCTGGTCCTGAACGACAGCCTGGGATAAAGGAAGAAGTCAATAGGCAGAGAAGGTGAGGTGAAGTGGTTTATCGTACAACACAGGCAAAAGGAGAGCTCCCCATCACCGTCTGGATCAGATTTCTTGAGGCAACCTTGTGTTCTAAGACTGAATTGTCTGGATGATTGCTCCCATTTTCTCTCATTTGGCTAGAAAGTTCTAAAAATTTTCCTCTAAGCCCTCTGTCTAACTAAAATGTTTTGAAAGAGGTTGAAACCTGTGTTCACCTCACAAGATGAAATAAAAACAACAACAACAAAAATCACCCTTTTAGGAATAGGGGATATTAGACTAGCAAGGAAAATAACTATTTTTTTCCCTTCTTATTTACCAATCTGAGCAAGAAACTAATACAAATAACATTTTTAAAATCCTTTCAAAAGTCCAGCTTTTTCTGTTACCTCTCCGTGTCTTCTCCTAGATCCTGAATTTCTTTGATCCAAAGTATACTGCTATCTTCTTTTTTATTGTCAGTTTCTTGTTCTCCTAAGTGCCTTTGATCTAAAAACAGTTGAAGGAATTAACTTTATTAGAAAAAAAAAATCTTTTTTTTTCCACGAGAAAGTTTGCCTTGAAATGGAGTGCCAAAAATGAAGGCCAGTCAGTGGCCCCTGAAGTATGCAATGTACTAGTTCTCTTCCCACGAGAGCAGGAGGCCAGGTGGCCGTCTGCAGGCGACTGTGTTCACAGCAGCTGCTTCTGGGGTCTTGGGAGCTCTCTGGCACCAGGTGAAGCTGCAGGAAACCTTGCCTGTGCCAAGGCTCAAGAGAGAGAGAAGAAAGCAGAGGAAAGAAAGGGCACATAAAAGAGGAGGCCAAGAACCCTGAAAACCAGTTGTACCAATTTGCTTTGGGGGACCAACCTGTTCTCATTTGTTAGATGTTTCCATGGTTGCAGCCCTGGGAAAAGAATCTGGGTGGGGAAGGGGTGTACCTCAAATGTATGCCAGGCATTTTGCATATGCCATCTTACTTAATCCTGCCGACACCCTATGTGGGGAAGGAGATCTATGTAGTCAGCGTACCATTCATAGAGCAGCCCGGGTCACTCGTGGTGTTCTCGTCCGACACTGTGGGTGAGGCCCGCTGCTGTTTCAGGTGCTCTGTCACAACACAAAAGCAGACGCGAATTATGTCTTTCTCAAGGTCTCTGGGTTTTGAACTCACCTAGGAGCACCAGGGGCCGGGGGGCAAGAAGTCCTGGAGATCTGATTCTGTAAAGAAAACCCTGCGGAGCAGTTCTACTCTGTCACACTTGGGGTGTCTCCATGATTCAGAATCGATTCAACGGCACTGGGCTTGGTTTTGGGTTTTGGTTACATGTTACACCAGAGGTTCTCAAAGGACGGTCCTATGACCAGCAGCATCGGCATAAGCTGAGAGCTTGTTAGAAATGCAAATTCTCAACCCCACCTCATACCCTCTGAATCAGAAATTCTGGGCGTGGGGCCCAGCCATCTGTGTTCTCACCAGCCCTCAAGGTGATTCTGCTGCCTGATGGAGAACCACTGCTCAGGGCATGCCAGGTTGGAAAGGAATTCCTCAAGCATGACAAAAATCCATAAAACTAAAATGAAAAAGAAAAATGCTGCTACTGCTGCTGCTGCTAGGTAACACAGCCCTGTGTGGCAGGCACTGTTTCTAGGCACTGACGTACATTAATTCACTAACCTTCACAACAGCCCTGTGAGGACGATCTCATGGTTGTTATTCCTTTTTAACAGATGACGAAATTAAGGTAAAGAAAGGCAATGGAACTTGCCTAAAATCACATCCATAGTAGGTGTTAGAGCTGGAGTTCGATTCTGGGCAGTCTAGCTCT
Source organism: Elephas maximus indicus (assembly GCF_024166365.1). Lineage (NCBI taxonomy): Eukaryota > Metazoa > Chordata > Mammalia > Proboscidea > Elephantidae > Elephas > Elephas maximus. Next base: position 35,464,442 of record NC_064837.1, on the reverse strand, counting down.
AAGGTTTATGCTCTTAATCTGTATTTTATACTCTCTCTCAAAACGTTTATAACGATATCAGAGCAATCCAAGTTTTCCCCCACCTCTACTGGCCTTTATTTCATACTTTTTACCTGGTCTATAAATCAGAATCGACCCAATGGGAACAGGCAGACGGAAAGACAGAAGGCAGAGACTATAATTTCCAGCTCCTAAAGAAAGAATCACTAGGTCAAGACAAGTATCTGCTTTATGGGTACATGGCTTTGCATTTGTTAGACATTCAGTCTCCTCCAAGTGCTCCTGCAAACAGGGCAGAGAGACAGGAGGGAGCATAGCCAGGCCACCCAGAGCACTGTGGGATGCAGGTGCAGGTTGGCTCCCTTCCTGAAGATCAGAAAGCAGCCCCTACCTGGCAGCTCCTGGTCATCAAGAGGCCCCATAATATCCTTTAAAATAAAAAATTCATTTTTATCCTTGTTAAAAGTAGTCCCTTGTTGATTTGGAAGGATCACCTATATCCTGGAGTTCCCCTTTAGGCTGTTGTCAGGAGCCTACAGCTTTGGACATGGGCCCTCCAAAGAGCGGGTCAGCCCAGGCTACTCCCGCAGCAGTCTCCTGAGGGGAAACAACAGGTGATGACATGCAATAACCAGGTGGGAAGGTCCATTATCAGGATAAACTACTCAAGTGCCCTCTGCTCTTTGTCTTTCTGGAAAATTACTGACCCATCTTAAAGTGCAGATATCACCTAGAAACTTGGCCCACATAATTTCCGTAAGTGAAACAAGCGAGGGCTTCTGAGAGTGCTGGGGTGCAGCAGTGTTGTGAGGCTAGAGCCCAAGTGGGAGCCTGGTAATGCCACTGTTGAAATGGGGAAGGTGGGCGCAGGGGTATCACATGGTGACGTAGAGAGGACAGCAGGATTCAGAGGAAAAGTATCAGCCACCATCAAGTGGCATGTGAGTCTACAAATACTGCGTTAAGCCATGACCGAGGAACTGATGACACCTAGAATCTACCTGAGCAGGACAGGTATGGGTAACCCCTACTCTCACAACAGTGGTTCTATTATTTTACTAAGAAGAGCAACTGGAGGAGGAACTTATAAGGATGGACCAAGAAGTCTCAGAGGATACAATGAGAGGGAGTGTTTAATAAGAGCCTGACCCAGCAACCCAATGCCCTGCACAATCTTGTGACATTGGGTGAGGGGTGAGGCGAAGTGAGGCAAGGAAGGGTCTTTTGTTGTTGTTAGTTGCCGTGGAGTAGATTCCGACTCATGGTAACCCCATGTGTGCAGAGTAGAACCCTATGTGCTCCATACGGTTCTCAAGACTGTGACTTTTAGGAAGCAGATCACCAGGCCTTTTGAAGGACCTGTAGGTGGGTTAGCAGTCCAGCGCTTAACCTTTGCGCCACCCAGTGACTCCTAGAAAGGACCTAATCCATTGCCATCAAGTCAATTCCAACGCACAGCAACCCTATAGGACAGAGAAGAACTGCCCCATAGGGTTTCCAAGGAGCAGCTGGTGGATTCAAACTGCTGACCTTTTGGTTAGCAGCCAAACTCTTAACCACTGCACCACTACAGAAAAAGAGAGAAACCAAGTGAGGTTTCTGGCAGCTCTGACTGGCCTCACTCAAGTTCATCAGGCTGTGGACCAGAGGCTGGGAGCTGTGATAAGGAATAGGGAAGCCGGCCACCTGCCTCCAAACCCTCTATAACCATGCACCATTTACTTTCAGTTGGGCAGAGCTGGCCTATTAAAAAAAAAAAAAAAATTAGCTGCAAATAAAATTGAGCAGGCACCACTCAGCTTCTGCCTCAAATAGAAAATTCTGATCTCATTAGGTCTTGTGCCACTGACTTCCCTGCCCTCAAGAAAGGGATTTATCCGCAATGCCAATACCTTCAGTGCCTCCTGCTAATGGCAAAACTGACAGTACAGCTGTCTTGGCCTTGGTAGCCAAAACTCAGGCCTCTAAGCTGGTTTGAAAGGGAGATAAGAATTCCTTTAATAAAAGAGGTGTGTGTTTTGTGTGTATATTCTAACAACAAAATAATTTTTTTTAATGGATCATAATGAACCACTTGAATATTGTTCTTTTCCCTCAGACATTAAGCACTTTAAATAACAAAATGACAACAAAGACAGGCCAATTATCCTGGCCAGGCTGAGGCAGTAATCTGAGGCCCATTTTATTGGAAAACTTCCCCTTTCTGAATTCTATACATTCAACCAGAACTTCCTAGGGCCTTCTGTATAAGTGCCCATACCAGAGGCAAAGAAAACATATCCTGGACAGGGGCTGTAACCAACAGGGGGCATGGGGTATTCTGTATCAAACATTCCTTACCAATTTCATCAAGCAGCTCCTGAGATGGTGGTGGTAACTCATCGATGTGATGCTGTGAGATGGCTTCTACTAGTTCTTGAAGAAGATAAAGGGGAAAATGACTTAACATCTCCTGGACCTGAATTGGATTTTCCAAGCTCCCACATGGATTTGCCTTAGGATTTCTCAATGATGAAACATTGGAAGAACCCCCCTACGTAACAGCCCTATTTGAGATTTTCTTAATGTGGGAATAGCCTGCACTCCTTCTTTTGCCCCCAAACCCTGTCCTAAATCACCCTTTACTCCAGTACTGCTTGATCTGTGCCCTCCCTCCCAAAGGAAATTTGGAGTAGGTGAGGTACAAATTCTTATTAAGAGTCTCAGGGCTCAATCTGGACCAGGGTTGCTGGGGGGATATAGAGGCTCTGAACCAGCCAAAATGAGCAAGACTACAACCTATAGGGCCTTACTCTATAGATTACTAGCTCAGGGAGGCATAGGAAGGAGCGACCATGCTTTGGGCCTTTCCCCAAGTGCTCAATTACAACATTAACCAAAACCCCTCAACATAATTCACAAAATCTCTGTCCCTTGAAGGGCATCTCAATAGTTGTACTAAAGACATAAGACATTAAAATTAATGTAGTAAAGGCAATATGCCTCAAGAGCTGTTAACACCCTCATTCCCTCTGACTTGAAAATTGTCTTCTAGGAATCTATCCTAAAGAAAGGGTCAGAGGTGCAGAAAAAGGTTTATGTACAAAGAGTCAAAATTGGAAAACAATATAATTTTCAATAATAGAGGACTGGTTAAGTGACATATGTAGAACAGACTACTATGTAGCCATTATATACATTTCTAAGTCATTTTTAATGACAGGGAAAAACCACAAAATAGAGTATCGAGGGAAAAAAGCAGGCTAAAACTAATATATGATACGATCTCAACTATGTTAAAAAACATAATTTTCTATACATTTCTAAAAATATGAAAAGATAAGCACCAAAATGGTATAAGAGGTTACAAAGTGGTGGTAGGGTTAAAAGGTGGTTTTTATTTTCAAGTTCTTCTTTATTCACCAAGTTTTCTGCAATGAGTATGTTTTACTTTTATAATCATGGAGAAAAAGAACATTTTTGTCTTCATCTAATGTAGCATCCGAGATGAGAACAAGGCTCTCTTAACATGGCTTACTATTCTGGAGTTCTATTTTGATATTAAATACGGGGTACCTTTGTGCAGGCTCCTTCTCTGGGTGGTGGGGAGTGATGTGCCAGATGCCTTAGCCGTGCTGGGGGAACCCGGCCCCGTAATCACAGACAACCTTTTCTGTAAGATAGAAACGTGGTAACCGACATGTATATTGAGTTAAAAAACCACATGCAGCGCAATCATTTCCAGGATTAAGTTTGTGTATTATTTATGAAAGAAGTCACTTGTTATGCAGGCGAAGTCGAACTTTGTTCCAACATCCCCTCCTCTGGCAAGCCTTCTTACCCCTCTTTGCCTCCTTAGCACTCAGTACTTACGTCACTGTTACATCAGACCTGTCTTTCTCCCAAGGTGGTGAGCTCCTCAGGGGCAGACCTATGTGTTTCTGATTCATACTCCATGCCTAGAAGAGCGCCTGGGATAGTGCCTGGCACTTAGAACCTACCCAATTAACAGTTTGCTGAACGAAAGCATGAAGTTCCCTGTCATTTCCCTACCTAGAAGTGAGACCCTTTGTGAACCAAATGCCCAAGGAAGTTGTCAATCACTTCTTTTCATTGAGGATGAAAGTAAGTGATTAATTTGTCTTTTGAATGGTCAGTCAAGTATTTAATAAGCAAATACCAAGTAAGGAGCTTGTAGCTTTCTTGAAGGGGCCAAGCATATGAAATATGATGGAGTGAGGAGGGGCGAGGGAGAGGAGATAAAGGGGGAGGGAGAAAAGGTAGTCTGTACAATAAGCTGTTTTTACCACAGACTATTTCTTTAGGAGGTCAGAGAAGGTGGAGAACCATCAGCACTCTCAGGGAAGTAACCAGAGGGGGTTTCAAAGAGGAGGCAGAGCTTGGGCCTCCTCAGGTGAGTAGATCACCGTGAGAGGGAGGGATCAATGCAGATGAAGGCAACATCATAAACTATGGCACAGAGGTTGGCTCTTTAGAGAAATTGCCAAAAATTATCTCTGGGGGAAAAAAAAATAGCATGACAAACCAGGATCCATCCCACAATACAGACTCAGGACACAAGCCCCAGGAAGCCTGGAGAGGATGCAGCTGTCTTCTTTGCAAACTGGATAAATTCTGGGCTGGCCCCGTGCATGTGCAATGTAGAATTTACGTACTTACGAGGCCAGTGAATCTTGAAGGGGAAATTTCAGAGGAAGTAAGGAGGGAATCCAGGCTCTTTGCTTTTTCCCGGACAGTTGTAAATTTATCAGATGAGGTTCGAAGAGACTCTTGACTGTTCCAGCAAGAGGTAGACCCTGTTTTCACCTGAAATGTGATACTTTCAAGACCGTCTTTATATCGACTGGCAGATGAAGAAACTGACCCTGTTGTAGAAAAGAGGCATTCATGCCTGAAACTTTTATATTATTTAAAACAAAACAACTCAAGACCCATGCCGGGGACTTTCCAAATAGTTAATAACTGAAATAACCACTGATCTGAGGCACAGCTCCTTAAGGTATAAAAAAAATTAGTCTCTAAACTTGGCCATCAAAATAAAGGAAAAATATTTAAACCACAAGTATACTGGAAATAAGGACACTGAAGAGAGGATATTTGACGCTGGCTGTGTGCTGATGTGAAGAGCCCTGGTGGCGCAGAGGTTAAGAGCTGTGCTGCTAACCAAAAGGTCAGCAGTTAAATCCACCAGCTGCTTCTTGGAAACCCTACGGGGCAGTTTTACTCTGTCCTATAGGGTTGCTATGAGTTGGAATGGATTCCGATGGCAATGGGTTTGGTGTGTTTTTTTTTTTTTTTTTGATACGCTGATGCAGGACTCAGAATTACATAAGTTAAAGGGTACAGTACTGTTTTAATGTGCAAATTCTATAGAATCTAGTGCTTTTGCACTCAATTCAGTGGTCCTTAGAGTACAGAGAAGACTTTGTGTTTGCATGTGTCTCCCACAGCAAATAAAACCTTCTAACAGCTGCTTAATCACCACCACCACCACCCCTACCTGTCCTCCTACATCCCTTTCAGCTGTAGTGAGGGAACGGTTGCTGGGTCTGACTTCCCCTAGGCAGCCAATGGGCATGGGCTGGTAGTTCCTCTCCCCAGATGGTTCTCCTTCCTGTGGGTCATTACCTGGGCTGAGCGGAGTGCTGACACTAGTAGGTGCGTGGTTTATTTTGGGTGTTTTACAAGAAGCTTCCTTAAAAGAGCTGTCTCGTTCACAGGAGATACTAGACAGGTCTTGAATATCCATCAAGGATCTAAAGAGTTCAGATTAGAGCACAAAGTAATTGAGAGAAGTTGTTTAGAAAAATCAAACAATATATTCTTGAGAGGTACTTTTTAAGTGTACTCTTGACAAAATCTTTATTTGGCAATAAGCCAGAATTACAGAATATCTTAAAGAGATATTAACTTTAAAACATACCTCAGCAGGTAAAAATAAACTATTTCCATGGATGAAAGGGTATTTATGGGGAAAATAGGTTTTATCTACTGCAGGAATAAACATCATTATTATTATCACTATATTTCCTTGACTGTAAGATGTTATTAATATAAATTACACATCATCAATTTAGTAACAGCTTTCTGTTGAAAGAAGAAACACATTTTATGTACACATAAAGACAGGAAGAATGTGGACTCTTACAAACAAGGAAATACTATCCCACTAAAACCAACACGTTACACAGCATCCTCAGGTGACTCTTTAGTGGCCGTACATGTCTTTTTCTTTCTGTTCCTTTGGCGATTCCTTTAAAGACTCTTCTTGTTCACTTTCAGCACTGTAAGAGAGAAAGTGAGAAATTATATGAATCCCACTGTCAGTAAAGTGCACAAACTTGGTAGAAGGGACTGGTTTACCAGCCCAGCGTGCGAGGCAGCAGAAAGGGCACTAGGCTCAGAAGCAGAAGAGCATGGGCTCTGGTCTTGACTGCCACTAAGCAGCCGCAGTTTGCAGGCAAGTCTGGGCCTTGCCCTGGGCAATGTAACAAGACATTGACAACGACACAGTCAGGGTAGAGAACACTTTCACCACCCCAAGGGTCCCTCCGGTTGCCCCTTTACAGTTACACCCACTTGCCTCCCACCCCACTCCCTCCTTAACCCTTGGCAACCACTATTCTGGTTTTCATTTCTCCAATCTTGCCATTTGAAGAATGCTATATAAATGAAATCATACAATAAATAACTTTTGAGGATTACGTTTATCAGTCAGCATAATTCTCAGGAAATTTATCCAGGTTGTTGTGTGTATCAGTAGCTCGTTCCTTTTCACTGCTGAGTAGCATTTCATGGTATGGACTTATCATAGTGTGTTTAACCATTCCTCTGCTGAAAGACATCTGGACCATTTCCAGTGTTGGGCTATTATGAATAAAGATGCTATCAACATTCATGTACATGTTTTTGTGTGAACATAAAATCTTAATTTCTTTGGGATAAATGCCCAGGAATTATATTATTACTTTTAATCTCTGTGTCAACATTCTTAGTAAGGATTCTTATCCCTATTTTAAAGACGAGGAAAAAGAATAGAAGGATTGAGAAACTTGACCGAGGACACATGGATAGGAAAGCAGTCAGGATGTGAATACAGATAGACTTGTCTTCCACTGCCCCTCGCAATTCTGCTGGACAAGTCCTAACAAAGCTAAGCTGTCCAAAGCTACTTTTCATCATATGGTGGACAATACACTTGAAGACAAGCAATATATAGATATGGGGTATTATCACCATTTAGCATTGATTTTATGAGTCTGAAACTATAAATAATAACAGCCCATACCTTCGTATAGGTTGGAACTGAGATTTGGACAAAGTCTCATCATTCCTCCCAAGGATTCTTCCCGTCATTTGGGGCCTTTCCTCGCCTGAAAGAATAAAGTGAATGTCATTTTTATACTGAATTTTTGCCAACCCAGATTATTATTTTAATTCCCTAGAATTTCCATCGGTCCCAGAATGAGAAATGATCTGGATAAAGTGCTTCCCCAGTTGGGTTTGGACTGAGTGCTATAGAAGAGGATTTTGCCCTGAAAGTTTATTTTCTTTGCTCAGAAGGGAGAACTATATTCTGACACTCAGAATACAATCAAGCTATTTACTGGCCTTTCAGTTGTAACAGAGCAGTTATTTCCAGAGACAAATGTTGTTTGTCTTTTCAGGAAGGCAAACTGACCCGTTTCCTGTCAGCATTCACCAGGGGGCGTCAAAACCAAGAACTGTTTGTCAACTAAAGATTCCAAATAGAAAAGACCGTCAGCTGGGCATTCCCATAGCGCTAACTGTGCCTCCTGGACACCAAACACCACATAGAATCAGGGCAGAAGCAGGGTTTGAGCTCTAAGGAGCTAATTCAACTGTCTTCTATTCTCCTTGGCATCAACGGTCTGAAGTTCCCCCTCTCCATCTCCATAAGATGCTTTGCAGACCTTCCCTCAGAGAGGGTTAGTATCCACTTTCCTTCCCACCGTTGTGCGGCCTGGTTTATAGAGAAGAGGACAGATGGAGCAGCCTGCCCAGTGTCCATGTCCACTGCCCATTAACTCTTCCCCACATTCCTTAGGTCCAGGCGGTCTAATGGGCACTAAGAGAGCCCAATGGACAGTGCTGCCTTCAACCAGTACCAAGAGCCCTGAACCCCACCAGTGGAGAGGCCTTGGGGCTCCCCTTCCTTTGACCCTCTTTAAAAACACAAAACACCTAGAAAGCATAAATAAGCACAATTTAGCATTGGAGGGGAACTTAGAGATTTTAGAATCTGGCTGCTTCCTTCAGTTTAGATGAGGGGAGGGGAGGGCCCTAGGGTGAACTGACTTGCCCAAGGTCATGCAGAAAAGCTCAATGGCAGAGCAGGGCCTGGTACCCGGCATGCTTCCCAGTGCCCTGCCATGTCCCCTAGTGTGGAGGGAGATATAGCTGAGCCCTAGGTGGAAAGGATGGCAGAGAAGGGCTGAAAGAAGATAACAGAATGGAAACTAGAGGCTTTTCCATATCTGTATGGAAATGGCCCTGGTTTTCTGATCTGCCTGTCCTACAACTTCTCCATCCCACCCAACCCTCCTCCATACAGTAGCAAAGAGGCCCGTATAGGCCAGGCCACAAAGAAAGTGATCATGGGCAGAGGCTCGCAGAAGAGGTGGGTGGCTGAAGCCCCAGGTCTGCAGACTTTTAATACGTATCATCCTAAGAATCTAACTGTTCACCTGAAAGCTTACAGCTTCCTAAATGTTCCTCACTCCAGTGGGGGCCTGCACCAGGTGAGAGGTAGAAGCCAAACTGTGCAAATAGGAGGACCTGTCCTGCCTGGTCCAGAGCGGTGAGACATGCCTGTGGACAGTGGTGTGGCAGTGGTGGGTAAAACTCAGGGCTTTAGTAATAGAGCCCACAGCACACTCATACCTTGTCTTGTGCCACACCCCTGGTGACTGACCCAGGGTTAACTTGTCATGAAACTGAAAGCAGCTGCTAACGTATACAGAGCCCACAGCCTCCAAGGGGCGGTCACAGCCACACCTGCAGCACTGTTGGCTGCTGTCACCTCTTTGTTAAGATGTTAAGCAAGCAAAGGAAAATGACGGTCAAACTCCACCTTTAGGGTGGGCAGAGACATGGGAACCCAGTTCTAGTTTCTGTTCTGTCGATAACAAGCTGTGTGATGTAATTAAGCAAATCCCTCAGGTCAGTTCAACAAAAATAAATGAGCAAAGAGCCTGAAATCTAGTGGGAAACAAGAGATGAAAAAAAAGTCACTACTATAATTTATGCTATACAATGCAAGGGAAGGTATACATAATGTGACAGATGTCATAAGGCTGGTGAGGAGGAAGGGACTCACTCTGAGAGGAAATCACTGAGCCTTGATTTTCTCATCTGTAAAGTGAGAGGTTATCTCTAGGGACCCTCCAGTTCCAAACACCCATGATCCGAAAAAAGTGAAGGCAAGTGATTCTCAAAGGAATCTGCCCTAATGGCTTATTACCAGAGCCTGGAGGTTGGGCAAGTGCACCTTGTATTCCTTCTGAGGCCTCTTCTATGGGACTTGAGGTCTATAAAAGAATAAGAGAGAGTAAAAAAAAGGGTGGTTCACTGGATACAGACATATCATTAAGAGGTAGAGAGAGTTTCTTGGTGTTCTTAAACCTTGAAAATCTACACAAGGTACCTGTATCTTTTATTTAAAAAAAAAAAAAATCTTCTTCAAAAACATTAAGTATTTATTTGTACTATATTCTCCCCATCCCAAAAAACAAGGCCTCTGCCTCCCATTTTGAGCACTTTTCCCCTCTTTAAATCATTATTCCTTCCTCACCCCAAACTTCCATCAAAAATATTTTGGTTCTGTTTTGATCAAAGATTCTATAGAAGAATCCTGGTCAAAAGGGGTAAAATGTAGAAGAGAATTTTAAATTCTCATGGAATCCAGACTTTATGGATCCACTGAGGCTGGATGAACCCCCAAAACCACTGCCCTGAGATAATCTTTAAACCTTAAACCAAAAATATTCCCTGAAGTCTTCTTTAAACCAAACCACCATTTAGCTTAACTAGTAAAGAATGTCTGCCTTGAACACTATTTTCTGTTAAGAACTATCTATGTGGGATCAAACTGACAACAGTTACCCGAGAGAGTAGTCAGCAAACTTAGAGGGTAGTGAGTTTACGTTAATAGGGGAGGGACAGTTTGGAAAAGGAAGCTGAGAATGGTTGGACAACTTGAAGGATGTACTCAGCGTCTAGGAATTGTACATGTAGAAATTGCTGAACTGATGTATGTTCTGCTGTGTATATTCTCAACAACAACAAGAAAGTTTTGGTTCTTGCGAGCTTTATCAAAATAGCCAAAGAAGGTTGAAAAGGTGGCCCAGTCCGCAGAACCAGTCTATGGGGTGAAAAGTCAGGACAGTGGGTCCATTCACAGAAAGGCAGTGACTGGAAGGAGGCATGAAGGGGCCTTTGGGAACTGGGAATGTTGTTTTAAGGAACCCTGGTGGTACACTGGTTAAAACGCTTGGTTGCTAACTGAAAGGTTGGCAGCTTACACCCACCAGCCACTCTGAGGGGGAAAGATGTGGCAGTCGACTTCCACAGAGATTACTGCCTTGGAAACCCTATGGGGCAGTCCTACTCTGTCCTTTAGGGTCACTATGATTAGAAATGGCTCAACAGCAATGGGAATGTTGCTTCTTCATCTGGATTACATGGTTACAAGGGTATGTTCAGTTTCTGGAAGTTCATTGAACTGTATACTTAAGATCTATTCACTTTTCACTACATTACACTTTAAAAAAGAAGATTTTCTTAATGTCCTGGCTTGCTCGCTGTAAAATAACGTTTAAAGGGTTGTTAATAACAGAAAACTGCTCTGACTGTTTTCAGAAGCACAGGCAAGTGGAAATTATACTTTTGGATGCATCACTGGCTTCTTCTTATTAGCCAAGTGCTTCGACTGACATGCACGGTCCCTCTTTTCCTCCACATCTTCGTGCTGGTAAAAGACCCTCAAGGAAGTTGTGGGGCAGAGGAGGGAATTATGTAAGTAAATAAGAGAATCTAATGAGTTCCATTTTGCAAATAAAAACACTCTGTCCAAGCAGGTTCCTGCAAAAGCTAGGAGTGATTCCTGAGAAAGGTTGGTGTATTGGACAGCTTCAGATCTGGAGCTGAGTCCCTGGTTCTATTTCCAGTAGCTTGCCCACCACTATGGCTTGGCAACCCTGGCTTAATTCCCTGCATCGCCAGTTCTTCACCCAGAAGAATGTTCTTCACCCAGAGGCCTACTAGCAGGCCTTCTCTACCCCAAAAGAAGGATATGTGAGTTAGGCAACAGGAATAAAAGTGCTCTGAAAAAAAGTACAAAGTGCTGTACACACGCAGGACCACGACTGTGGGAGAAACTGCACACCATCGTTCCTTCTTAAAGATCTTTTTCTCAGACGGTTCTTCGAGACACAGGTGCAACCGTGGATAAGTGAACATTACATACTCTTTTTATGTACAAGCCATTTTTCTCAATCAAAATGATTCAGAAAGGAAGAAGATAATGCAGAAAGCAGAAAATTATACTTTACCCTGAACTGTGACGATTTTACCTCTAGAGCTAAGTTTTCTTGAGCAGCCGAGGAGTAAAAATACTCATAGTCTGGAGTTAAAAATTCATCTGTTATGTCCTCAGAAGATTCTAGTGAACACGTTGACTGCACAGACTGATCCTGTTAATAACGCAGGAAATCACTCTTAAGCATTGTGAACAAACCCTTTTATAGCTGGAGGCAGTGCGAATAACCAGGTTATCTACAACTGCCTGGAAGTCAATGTGGCCTGGCACTCTCCCTGGCTGGCTCTCCCTGCCTGTCTGCCCATCGGCCTCTGCCTGCCTTCCTGGAGCCCCGTGGGGGGCGGGTAGGCATCCTGAGTCTCAGTGTAGGAAAGAGTAGAGGGTTCCGCGACTTTTTACCCTGAGAGTCCAAGTAAGGAGAGAGGCCAGAGTGACGTAAACACTAGGAAATAAACACATACGGTGAATGGTGGCACAGCATGGTGAGTGTAATTAATGTCACTGAATTGTCCACTTAAAAATGGTTCAAATGGCAAAATTTTTGTTATATATACTTTACACAATAAAAAAAAGATAAATAAAAGCCCTACACAATTCCAGCTGGGGACTGGATTTAAACGGCCTGATCTCTCAGGGGTGTAGACGTCGTCCATACTTTGGCATCATGCTCCAGATCAGAAGCCTGAGACTAGAACTTGCCAGTCTCAAGTATTACCATTGAGAGGCAAGTAAAGGAGCATGATTTTAAAATAGCAATGCAATCTCAATAATCAAAATAAAATTAAAAACCAATAGCTTTTTCTTCAGTATCTCTGCTCCACCCCTTCCTTTTCTGGCCTGATCAGCACACGGCCAGACATCTGGCTTCTCTCCCCACCTTCGATTATCCCTTTGCAAAGGTTTTGTGGCTCTCTTCCTTGGACACTGCCTTTGCCACACACTTCCCAGCCTGCGCACTTCAAAGTCACTTCCCTCTAACCCTCACAATAAACTGAACTTTCTCAGTCAAGCCTGGCCTCCTCCTTACTGTCCCCATTTTCCTAACTAGACCTGCTTCTCCAGCCAGTATGCTTAACGTTCTCCCAGCCCTCATGCAACAGAAAGAATAAATTGTCCTTGTGAAGGATTTGTGTGCTGTCATTAAATACACAATATGTTCTTTGAAAGACCTCTAATTATACCACAATTGTATTTTTTTTATTGTTTCATTCTCAATCGCTGTTTTTATTCATTATATGACTGTGGCTTCATGTCAATGACGATAAAAAATTTTGGTTCCTTAATCTGGCTGGACTGTGGCCCAAATGCATGCTTCAAGGGCGTGTTAAACCCCTAAAGCAAGGCTGCAGCCTCAGCGCAAATGCTAGGAAATGACTGTAACTCACGAATCCTGCTGACGGGCAGCTGTCAGGCATGAACACATTCCTTCACCACCGAGTCTGAGAGCTTCGCCTGAATTTGGGTCTAAAAGCACATTTCAGATGGGGGACTCTCATCACAGTCCTGGCTTTGCTTTTCCTATCCATCCAATCCAACCTTAGGCACCTGCTGGGTTCTAACCTCTGGTATCTAATCTCACACTGGGCTTTAAGATCTGGTCTTGTCTACCTTACTAGATCGTAAGGTCAAGGACTAGAGCTGAATCTGACCCTTGTCTGTGTTCTCCAAGCTCCAAGATACACATTGACTTAACTGACTGAAAAGGTATCCTGCTATATGTATACCCATGTTTATCGCAGCACTGTTTATAATAGCAAAAAGATGGAAGCAACCAAGGTGTCCATCAGTGGATAAGTAGATAAATAAATTATGGTATATTCACACAATGGAATACTACGCATCGATAAAGAACAGTGAGGAATCTGTGAAACATTTCATAACATGGAGGAACCTGGAAGGCATTATGCTGAGTGAAATTCGTCAGTTACAAAAGGACAAATATTGTATAAGACCACTATTATAAGATCTTGAGAAATAGTTTAAACTGAGAAGAACACATTCTTTTGTGGTTACGAGAGGGGAGAGGGAGGGAGGGTAGGAGAGGGCTATTCACTGATTAGATAGTAGATAAGAACTACTTTAGGTGAAGGGAAGGACAACACTCAATACAGGGGAGGTCAGCACAACTGGACTAAACCAAAAGCAAAGAAGTTTCCTGAATAAACTGAATGCTCCAAAGGTCAGCAAAGCAGGGGCAGGGGTTTGGGGACTATGGCTTCAGGGGACATCTAAGTCAGTTGGCAAAATAAAATCTACCAAGAAAACATTCTGTATCCCACTTTGAAGTGTGGCGTCTGGGGTCTTAAGCGCTAGCAAGCAGCCATCTAAGATGGATCACTGAGTCTCAATCCACCTGGATCAAAGGAGAATGAAGAACACCAAGATCACAAGGTGATTATGAGCCTAAGAGACAGAAAGCGCTACATGAACTAGAGACTACATCATCCTGAGACCAGAAGAACTAGATGGTGCCTGGCCACAACTGATGACTGCCCTGACAAGAAACACAACAGAGAACCCCTGAGGGAGCAGGAGAACAGTGGGATAAAAAAAAAAAAAATGGATGCAGACCCCAAATTCTCATGAAAAGATCAGACTTAATGGTCTGAGACTAGAAGGACCCTGGCGGTCATGGTCCCCAAACGTTCTGTTGGCCGAGGACAGGAACCATTCCCGAAGCCAACTCGTCAGACACAGATTGGACTGGACAATGGGTTGGAGAGAGATGCTGATGAGGAGTGAGCTACTTGCATCAGGTGGACACTTGAGACTATGCTGGCATCTCCTGTCTAGAGGGGAGATGGGAGGGCAGAGAGGGTTAGAAACTGTGAAAATGGTCACGAAAGGAGAGACTGGAAGGAGGGAGCGGGCTGCCTCATTAGGGGGAGAGTAAATGGGAGTATTTAAAAAAAAAATGGGGGTATGTAGTAAGGTGTATATAAGTTTATATGTGAGAGACTGACTTGGTTTGTAAACTTTCACTTAAAGCACAATAAAAATTATTAAAAAAAAAAAAAGGTATCATGCAAGAAGGAAAGACTGCTTCGTTCAAGTCAGCACATGCTCCAACCAAAAAGAACAACTATAGATATCATTTCAGCATGGTATTGCATAACAACAACTCAATTCTACTTTATTAGGTCCTTGGGTTCAACTTGGCTCTCCAGGCCATGTTACTTACACTGTAAGATTTCTCAGTGCCCACGGGTGCGTCAGAACTTGCTTGAAAGGCTTCACTATGTTCTGGCTGGTCATTCTTTCTGAGGGACAGATGCCTGGCACCTAACAATTATAATACAACCAGGGCCAGAGTCACTTAGTGATAGTCATTGGAAGGGGTGGAGGGTGGCGTAAGGGGTGTGTTCGTATTCTGCTAAGGGTGGCCATGTCCCACACATCGCTTTGGTCCAGAGAGTGGGGACTGTTAGTCTGGTTGGCCCCAAAATACAGCCCTGAGTCATCCACCCCTTTGCCCACCCATTTAAGAGTGATGTTGGACAAGGAAAAGATTCTAAATACCATAAATACCCAAGACAACAGATTTTCTGCCTAAGATAAATTATCGCTTTAGATGTGTCCTTCTTTGGCCCTGACTGCAGGCAAATGACCAGGTAGAAATACACAGCACTGTGTTTTAACCTGCAAATCTACAGTGATGATGACACGTGTCATCTGACTGCTGTATGCTGCTCTGGCATGGATGCTCTGGGAGCCAGCGCATGTATTTCCAACTTAAAATGCAATATAAAGGAGTGGGTGTTAGGGAGTGGTATCCACGGTTGCCCTAGGTAAGAAAAGTTCAATTCCTTGCCAGGTTAGACCTAGGGCCAGGGTCTGCGTATGGAGATTATTTTACTTCCTTTGGACAAAGGGGTCTGTTCCAGTAATAGAAAGACTCAGGAATCTCTGGGTTTCTTTACCTGTGGGAAGGGCAGTGGGTGCTGGGGGGAGGACATGCTGCTTTCCCCTGTAATTCAAGGCCCCCGGACAGGTGGGAAAGGGCAGATGACCAAGCAAAGGAAATATGCCAGAGGTTTACTTGTTTTTGAGAGCTGATAACTGCATACAGCTCACCTATCCCAATTCCCCCAACTGAACTTACTGGTGAAGCTCCAAGACCCAGGCTGCCCACTGGGCTGGTCACTCTGGTCTGTTTTGTCACACTTGCCGTTCCCTCCTGGCTTGTCATTTTTCCTAGGATACTCTATTGCTTGTTGCCAGTCCACGTTCTCAGGGTTCCTAGTGGGGGGCTGCAGCAGGGGATCAGGCTTGTTTTCAGCCTTGCTCTCTAAAGCCACGCTCTTCTGAGGATGCCAAGGAGATACCATGAGCTGCCCAGCAGCTGCTCTCTCTGCCATCTCTTTCACCTCCGCTGGGTACAAGAGAAAACAGCGTTTAAAACATCATCATGTACATTAGGGGGAAAAGTTTTCAGTTCTTAAGGAGCCATGTAATACTATTACAGTTCGTATCATCACAATAATTGCCTTTTTATAGCTGTATCATCCTTGCTTGCCCTGTCTGGCATGAAGGGGAGAACTGATGACAGAGCCAGGGAAGAGCAAAATTTTAGTCCGTTCCCCCAAACCACAGCCCTTGTTGCTGAATTTCAGGCTGGAAGGCAGCAGAAAGCTTGTAGATGGACCCTCCTGGTGTGGAGATTTTACAAGAAAAGTGACATCTGAAGTCTCCAGCCTATAGTGACTGGTAGAAAGGATTCTGAGCTTGTCTATCCTTTCTAGGCTCAGGCTCTGCTGAACTCATATTTCTGGGGTATGCATTTATACGTGTATTTTCATTCCAAATGTTCTACATTTCTGCTAATGTCACTTAGCACGAGTATTTATAAAATAGACACTGCATCCCTTTTTACCTTATGGGATAAAACTGATACAGAAGGGTAATGCCCACAGAGTATGTTAAAGTGACACAGCATGCTACATACCGTGTATTGCTTTGTTACACTTGCTGCATGATACACATAAACCAAAAAGCAAGCCTGTTGCTGTCAAGTCGATTCCGACTCATAGAGACCCTACAGGACAGAGTAGAACTGCCCCATAGGATTTCCAAGGAGCGGCTGGTAGATTTGAACAGCCGATCTTTTGGTTAGCAGCCAAGCTCTTAACCACTGTGCCACCAGGGCTCCAACATACATGTGTATAATATAAATACCCACTGCTGTCGAGTCGATTCCGACTCATAGCGACCCTATAAGACAGAGTAGAACCGCCCCATAGAGTTTCCAAGGAGCGCCTGGCAGATCTGAACTGCCAACCTCTTGGTTAACAGCTGTAGCACTTAACCACTACACCGCCAGGGTTTCCATAATATAAATATTTCCCCTAAAGTCTAGAAATGGAAAGAGCATTTCCCTTCTGCGGCCTGGAGTCAGAAGGGCCTTGCTTTTAAAATGGAATGATCTATCCGAAGAAAATAATGTGGGAGAATGTTGCTACCGTTATAAACTGTACGAATAGCTATGTACTTAGAGACAGCAACCAGGTTAGAAGTATACCTTAAATTTAATTTTGCCTAACAAAACCCATGTCTTTATACTTACTTTTCCATTTTAAGTGTACCTCTTCATCTTCACGGTTTCTTGATTTTGGATGACAGATTTCAGAAGACACAGATCCCATCCTCATCCTAAATTGCATAGGTTTTTTGGATCAAGGGTGGGGATCCGGTGGACAAAAACACATCAGTTAGCTCCAGTTTCTGATAGTGCCACGCCCACCAGCCCACCCAGAGGCTCTGCCTCCTACTCCAAGCCATTCCCGGATTGCACTTACTCATATCCACCACAAGAGGGCGCCAGTCTTCCTGACATTCAGACCACAAGACTCCTTACCTGGTAGACTCCTGGCAAGGGCTGGGTAGCCCGGGATGTCCCTGCAGGGGGCTTGACACCGCAAAGAGTGCACTGTTTAGCTGTGTGACTTTGCCCTGGGAACTGGACTGTCTAGGCCTTCCATGACTAAGAAATGAAAGGAATTGGCTGGAAGATCTCTAAGGTTTATTCAGTTTCCAAGGCCAGGCTTCATGATTCTAAAAACACTCTTAGGAAATCTTCAGAGGTAGAAGAAACCCACCATTGGACAGGCTTCACCAAACAGAATCCTGGTCCCTGGGCTGTTACAGAGCCCCCGAATGCCACAGAAATCTCTGGTAGCAGGCCCACCTACGTATCAGAGTTAGCACAATAACACTTGTAAAGATAGTCTTAAGGCACCGGTGATCCCACAGAACATTCGGAGATCTTCAGCTTAGCTGCACCGAGTTCTGGGCCCTGGCCTCTTAATAGCTAGCCGTTTGGCTTTGGCATGCTTTCAACCTCTCTGGATTTTGCTTTCCTCATCTGCAAAATAAATGAGTCTCTTTTCCTCTAAATATCCCATCATTTTTTATATTTCGTTGTTGCCACTGGGTACCACTGAGTCAATCTTCAATTCATAGTAACCCAATGTGACAGAGTAGAACTGCTCCACAGAGTTTTCCGGGCTGTAATCTTTACGGAAGCAGGTGACCAGGTTTTCTCCTGCAGAGTCAACAGGTGAGTTCAAACTGCCAACCTCTGGGTTAGCAGCTAAGTGCTTAACCATTGTACCATCTGAGTTCCTACATATATTTTACCACCGACTAAACTAACTCTTCAAAAATGTATGATCTGCAGCATATATATGAATTCCCTGTACTCCCCAGCCAAGCTGGAAACAGAGAATATTGAATCAGAAAGCTCAGATCTGAGGGGCTTCTTTTTTAAAGAGCAATTTGGCAACATCAATCAAGGAGTCTTTAAAATGTACACACCCTTTGGCCTAGCAATTCTACTTCTGGGAATCTATCCTAAGGACATAATCGAAAATGCAGAAAAAGCTTTATTTACAGTTACTGCAGGCAGCCTTGTTCCTAACAGGAAAAAAGAATGAAACAAGCTAGTATTCAATAATGGGGGAAATCCAACAATTTCAAAATAAATTTACAGGGTATTATTAATAACATGTGATAATGCTCATGTTCTACTAAAAAGTGACAAATCAAGATATAAAATTGCCTACTGTATATTGGAGCCCTGGTGGTGCAGTGGTTAAGAGGTCTGCTGCTAACCAAAAGATACGCAGTTCGAATCCACCAGGTGCTCCTTGGAAACTCTATGGGGCAGTTCTACTCTGTCCTATAGGGTCACTATGAGTTGGAATCGACTTGACAGCAATGGACGTTGGTATATGTATATAATTAAATTTTCATTTTTTTAAATGTATACAAAAAGACTAGAAGGATAGGTGGCAAAATGCCAA
The DNA here is from genome assembly GCF_024166365.1 of Elephas maximus indicus. Taxonomy (NCBI): domain Eukaryota; kingdom Metazoa; phylum Chordata; class Mammalia; order Proboscidea; family Elephantidae; genus Elephas; species Elephas maximus. Next base: position 35,445,581 of record NC_064837.1, on the reverse strand, counting down.
ACTTTTCTTTGGCCTGTTTTTTGCTCTCTTGGGGTGGGAGGGTAGAGGTGGGCAGGGGAAGCCAAAACTACAACTTTTGATGTGTCATTTCATGGCTACAGTGTCATTCCATCTGCTTCTATGAATGGCCTGAGTGCCAAACCCTCTGATGCCAGTGAGATGGTCCTTCTGAACTGACTCCCTTCATAGAAGTAAAATACACCCATTAAAATGACTGGGCATTTTCCTTGATTCTACTTTAATATACATACTTCCCAACACGAAAGGCACAGCAAACTTGTCATTAGTCTCCGCCATCATGGGTAGAAAACAAAAAGTTATCTTTTCTTCAGGAGCACTGACTTCAAAACTATGGCTGAATGCTGCCATTTATCAACTGCTCGAAGAAACACTAAAATTGATATACTTAGTCTACCTTGAAAAACAACTTTTTAATAATTCCCTCTATGCAAAATAAAATCTCTTTTACCCAAGTTCTGAAAAACCAAGTGTACATACACATTCTTCTTCCAGTGATTTGTGCTGAAGCCATTCTGTTTTTTCTCTGGATAGAAGGCAGAGAGCACATGGAAACTGAGATTGCTCAGCTCCCTCTCCAGTCAGTGATGCCTACTTTCAGCAACCCTGGTTTCCAAAGAGCCTAGTTTCTGGGGCACAGCCAAATCGGATACCTGGCATTTCTTTTTATAAGGAAAACAATCTGGGAAGTTTGGGAAAGGCAAGCTGTTTTGCTTTTGACAACTGATATGTTCTGACTGACCTTGCAGCCACTTTATCTCTGACGTCTCCCACAAGCTGTCATCACTTCATTCCTTTCTGTTCACTTAACTGAGAGCACCTGCCAAGGCCCGTTTCTGCATTACTCTTCTTCATCCCTCACAGCCCTATGATCTCTAGAAGATTACGAAGTGGCTTCAGGGCCCCAGGAGCCCAATGGCATGGTGACACAAAGAGCAATAAAACATGTAACCCACCTATCCGTATCTGGGTTCCTGCTTCCATCCAAGCTGTCCTTGGCTCCTTGAGTGGGCTGAGGTTTTTCACCTCTGTTCTGTTTTCCTGAGCCACAAAGAGTTGGCAGCTTTAAAAGCAGTAAACATATGTCAGCGCTTTGATGAGGAAATTCCTCTTCTCTTCACTCTATTTTCAAAGGCATTCTTGCAAAAAATGTGCAGAAATAACCACACTTCCCAAAATGATTTCCCTTGGCATGTATCATACCTAGTAACCCATCTCTCACCCAGAGTTCTTTACCCAAGAATGGTGTTATCCAGGACGCAGTCCAGAGAGAAAGTAAGTGAAAAATGACTTTGTACAGACAAAATATCAAAACTCCATCAACTTTCCTGAGTATCTTTCCCCTCTATGATTCTTAAGGCAGCAGAGCTTTACGGCAGCAGTCTTGAACCTTGGGTTCTAGTCTAAGCTGTACCAGGCTAACCCAGAAGAGCCTTGTGTGTCTGTGTCCTCATCCATAAAGGGGCAACAATAAAATCTGCTCAAATCTACCAGTGGGGATGCTATGAAAATAAAATACAATAAAATGAAGGCTATAATACTTTAGAAACAGTACAGATTAGAAATATTAAAGCCTATGCTCTTCATCCAAAAGAGAGACTCTCAGGTCAGCTTATTCCAGTTTTAACAAATTATAACAAACTTTGTTGTTGTCGTTACGTCCTTTTGAGTCGATTCTGACTCATAGCAATCCTATAGTTAACTACATTTCCTAGTCTGCAACAAATGAAGGCAATAAAGGTGGGGCTTAGGGATGCAGCAAGATGTCTAGAAGTGAGAGAAGGCACAAAAACGATCACAAGAGTGGTGTCTGGGGTCTTAAATGCTGGCAAGCGACCATCTAAGATGCATCAATTGGTCTCAACCCACCTGGAGCAAGGAAGAATGAAGAACATCAAAGACACAAGTTAACTATGAGCCTAAGAGACAGAAAGGACCACATAAACCAGAGACTACATCAGCCTGAGACCAGAAGAACTAGATGGTGCCCGGCCACAACAATGACTGCCCTGACAGGCAAAACAACAGAGAACCCCTGAGGGAGCAGGACAGCAATGGGATGCAGACCCCAAATTCTTGTAAAAAGACCAGACTTAAGAGTCAGACTGGGACTAGAAGGACCCCGGAGGTCATGGTCCCAGACCTCCTGTAGGCGCAAGGCAGGAACCATTCCCAAAGCCAACTCTTCAGATAGGGATTGGACTGGAATATGGGACGGAAAATGTTACTGGTGAAGAATGGGCTTCTTGGATCAAGTAGACACATGAGACTATGTTGGCATCTCCTGTCTGGAGGGGAGATGAGAGAGCAGAGGGGGGCAGAAGCTACCCGAATGGACACGAGGACAGAGAGTGGAGGGAGGGAGCATGCTGTCTCATTAGGGGGAGAGCAATTAGGAGTGTATAGCAAGGTGTGTATGAATTTTTTGTATGAGAGACTGACTTGATTTGTAAACTTCCACTTAAGGCACAATAAAAATTAATTAAAAAAAAAAAAAAAGATTGCAAGTTCCCCAAAATATGAGCTCTGGAGGGCTTTGTCTGGGAGCAAACACTCCTCAGCAGGGGCTGAAGACAGCACTGAATCAGAGCACCACAACAGATACTCACCAAGGAAAGGTGAGAACAGATTTAGAGTATATTCAACATAGCTATTTGGAATAAAGGGAAGTTGACAATATGTTTTCATTCAATATGATCAACATTTTAAGAATTGAGAAACTAGAAGAATGAATTTCAATTGTCTGAAAATTCACGTAAGCAGAAATACCATTTTCCCTGATGATGCCAGAAAAGAGGGTGAAGTTTTTAAAGAAAAGGTAAATATGGTATAGTTGTTCTGTACATGGTCATATGTACCAGTAAATGGTCTCCAGTAATGGCTGCCACCAGTTCCTACACTCACCGTCCACACTTGTGCTCCTTCCACCAAGAGATGGAGTCTATTTCATCTCCCCTTGAATCTGGGCTGGCCTTGTGCCTTTCTTTGACCAACAGAAAGCAGTAGAAGTGACACTAACCCAGGGCCAGGACTAGCTTTAAAGAGGCTCGGCAACTCCTGCTTTTGCTTGGGAAGCCAGCTGCGCTGTTGTAGCGAAGTGTGGGAAAGACTACTTATTGAAGGACGAGAAGCCCAGTGTGGAGAACCCACAAGGAGGAGTACTACACTGTCACGTAAATGAAGCCTTCTGGGACCTTCTAGCCAAGCCAGTGACCCCAGTCAATGCCACATGGAACAGAAGAACCCCCTAGGTGAGCCCTGTCAAATTCCCAACCCACAAAATCCAATGTTGTTATTTAAAGCCACTAAGTTTTATGCTTGTTTGTTATGCTGCAATAGATCACCACCAAAGCATAATATACAAGAAAATGTATAATTTATATTAGTTTATAAATAATGTTTTCTAGAAAATTCTAATTTTCAGTGGAGACAGAATATTAGGGTCTAAATAAATTCTCTGTGCCTTCTCTTGTTATAAAAAAAAATGCCAATGGTTTTCTAAATTCCCAAATGAGGCCTGAAGCCTCACTGGGATTCAGCATGAAGCAGTGACAGAACCTAGCCTAGGAGTCAGGAGACCTGCCCTAACCAGCTGTGGGGCTTCGCAGTGGCACAGCAAGTGGTGGGGCTGGTGAGAGCCGTCTGCCCTGTGCGGGCAATAAAGAGTGGTGTTGTAGATAGAGAATTTTGAAACAATAATAAAACCCAGTAAAAGTTGGTCTGCCTTTTATCCTCACGGCCTGGCAATTCTAAACAATGTCGGTGATAAAATCATTCTTCCAATGGGCAGCTCTCCTACTCCACCTCCATCTTAGTAAAAAGCCACTAGACCTCAGGAAGCTGAAGGCACTGAGCTTGAGCTTCGCACTCTGGGAAATGACAAGGTTGATCGATCTAAATTTCTGTGACTCTAAGAACAGCCAGCTCTCTATATGTGAACTTGTTCAAGTCCACTCATTCCTTCAGTGACCATTAACAGAGAACCTACTATGTGCCAGGCACTGTGCTAAGTGCTGGGACACTGAATGAGTAAGACCTGGGCCTTTCCCTTAAGGAACCACAGATGAGCCACAATGCAATGTCCTTAAACCTCAAGCTGAACCTCCCAGGCCAACTCCTTTGGCGTTTTCTCACCTCCTCTGAGGTGTCTTCTTTGACACCAGCTCCCTCTGGTTCCCCAGTGCTTCAAGTATTCACGGGCAGAACTTATGACTCACTCATCATCATATCCAGGGATCTAATACAGTTTCTGGCTCTATAAATGTTGTTGAATGAATGAATGACTAAATGAATGAAAAGGCAATTTAGGATGGAAATTAATGCCTACCCAAGATAGCTTACATAGTAAGTAGAACCATGTGAAATTGCCATATTCTTGACCGTTTTGACCTATAAAAACAGCAATTTCATATTGTTCAACCTGATCCATTTACAGAGAAGAATACGAGCTGTGTGTTGGGCTTGGAATGAGACATGGAGAGTATTTACCTTGAAATTCCATCCTAGAGGCCTCATTTCCCAGAGCCAAGAAGACTCTGCCAGGAGTTGGTTGCCTTTATATGTCAGCCCCAGCACACAGGTTAGGAAAAATGTTAAACCCACCACGGCATCCTGCTTAGGCTGCCCCTGCCTCCCACTTCTTAGATTTACCTGATGGCTCTTCTCTGACTGATCGCCAGGGCTTTTTTCAGAGACCTGGGTAAACGGGGCGAAAGGTTTCCAGCCGTAGTTACTTCTTTTCCTGGATCTTTTGCCAAAATGTCCCTCTTGGAAGTCTTGTACTATCCTTGGAGACCTTGCGAGGGTCTGGGAATTGCCACTGGTGCCCAGCTGCTGGTCCCCTGACAGTGGCATGACAGGAGGGACGTAGCCCAAAGCTGGGGGACCTAGGGCTGAAGGTGTACCATAGACATTTGCAAACTCTCTTGAAGTCGCCCAGAAAGACCTGTGCTCCTCCTGCTCCCTCTGGATCATCTCAAGCTTATTGATTTTCTGCTGGGTATTCCTCAGCAAATCTGCATTCTGGTGCATTAATGTCTGTGCAATCTTTAGATTCAGCACACACTTACTGATGTACTCCTCGGTCATGGACCTGTTCACATTGCCCTTGGCTTCTCTGGTAGGCTCACCTATGCTGGGTGAACGAAGCGAACCATTTTCCCAGTCCCAGTCCTCAAAGGAGAGCTCTGTCTCAGCTTCCAAGGAGCTACCATCCTCATCGCAAAGACTGCATGCCTCTCTCTCCATCTTGGCCAACTCTTCCTCCATGGACTGCAGTTCATCTACCTCGGTTGGTCTATCCTCTTCAAGAGAAGACACAGATCTTGGGGGCTCCTCTTCTTTGTCATCTCCCACATCCAAGCAGCCTGAGTAAATTTCATTGATTTCAAAGCTGCAGAGGCTCGCCTGACCTTCACTAGGGCTCCTGGCCTCTTCCGCCACAGATGACACAGGAAAAGCAGCACCTTGGTCCTGAGTCTCCCTGGCCACCAGACTTGGATCTGGGGCCTGAACACCTAGGGCTGCTTTCTCGGTGGGGGAAGAGTAACCCCTTGGTGAATGAAGCTGACTGCCTGTTGAAAGAATCAACAGGGGTTTCTTTAGAAGAGTAGCAACATACAACTGGTTAAAGTGGCCTCATTTAGCAACTAAGCGGCCTTGACTTGTTGCTTGAGTTGCACGAGAATCCAGAATGGAGCTTTTTATTTTCCCCCTCCCTTCCCAGGTACGGTAGGCTCCCAGATAACACCTCCATGGGCGAGAAGGTTATTTCTTACCTAGGCAAAAGTTCCTTTTGAAAAAAGTTTTTAGGGGGTAAAATCCTGGGAGAAATGTGCTAAGCTTCATCTACAGTGTGCTCAAAATATGCATAACTGTCAGGACATACAAGCTACAGGCCCCTGAACCTAATAACTACATCCATAGCTTTCTTTACACACACAAGAGTTTGACTGTTTATGCCAGTTAAACTTATGCTCTTGGTGAGCATCTGCTAAATGTGCCAAGACATTGCCCAGGAAGTATCATGTGAGGAATAATACACCAAGAAATAATGCCAGGACTGACTACCCATCCGCCCTGGTTGACAAGTGTATGGATTACACAGAATGGGATGATGGAGCAAAGTAACGAGAGCTTGGGGGCCCCACTTTAGGCCTCCAGCCCTGTCGAAAATAGAGTCAGAAGTAAATGGTCAGAAGGCCTAGGTACCAGCTATCAACAAGCTCTCCAATCCTGGGGCAGGCCACAACCTCTCTGAATCTTGGTTTTCATATCTGTAATATGAGCACTGTTTTTTTTTTTTTTTTAATATGAGCGCATTAACGTGGATGATTTCAAGGTCCCTTCCAGCTCTAAATTTTAAGGTTTCCAAATGCCTTACTACTTTCTAAAAAGTAGTAAGGCTATAGAGAAAAGACTGGAAGGAAATACCAAAATGTTAATGAATTATTCTAAGAGGCAGAATTAAAGAGTTAAGGATTTTTCTTCAGCGTACTGTTCCAAATTTTCTACTGTAAGCAAATCTTGTTTTACATTTTTAAAAGCATCATTTTTAAGATAAATTCCTAAAAGTAATGACACCAGGAATAAACCGGTTGTTACTGCTCGACTCTGGACCCAAGCAGTGTATGAGCCCAGAATGTTTAACTTATTGATTTCCAGGATCTTGACTTTTTCCTAAGGCATCTATCTTCTCCTGGCATAAGTTACATTTACAGTTTGGAAAATCTCATTAGTTGCACCTCGCATGACTCTTAGGACAAATTCCTGTCAAAGGGATGCTTAACTTATGGGCTAAGGCCATACCGGTCTCCTTCAGCTCTTTTATTTCCAAGTTGAGGGGCTCTTTTGGGTGCTCTGAAGTCAATCCTAGATAGATGTTGACATCAGGATGGGGTTCATATCTCTGTACTCTGGGGCTCTCGGTTGGCTGAGTTCTCTGGGATCCGATAAAATCCTATAAGACAGAAACATTGTCAAGCATGTATTTGCAGTCATCTGATATCCTGATGTTTTTAGAAAGACCCAGGTATCAGATAAACTCCTTATTCCTGTAAGGCAGACGAGACAGACTGGTTGTAATTCTCATCAGACAATTCATCGTTACTACAAATATTTTTCAAATACTAATGACAGGTGCCATTCATTTGACATTCACTACGTGCCTACAGCGTGCCCCTACAATGCACTTAGCCTCCCAGCTTCCCCTCCTCAACTCCCTGCCACCCTCACCAAGTTAAGCAATTAGGTTTTTCTCAGCAACACAGAAAGGGTGATGTTCCAAAACTTCTTACAGCTGTGGTCCTTGGTTTCTTGCTCCTGACTCCCCTGAGATGGGTAAACAGAAATAAACACACAAACAACTTGAGGGCTTACCTTTAAGTCATTCTTCAGAATATACTGGATATCTTGAAGGTTCATAGTTCGGTCTTTCTGCTTGACCTGGATGCCTGACTTAACAATATCATAGTAAGGTTTTGGAAGCCTGACATCAGCTTCTAAGTAATTTCCCAAGACTACAGCTTCTTTAATAACTGAGCCATTTAAGCCATTCCAGGGTATGCTGTCTGTAAGAAAAAAGTCACAGGAAGGACTAACATTAAGAAATCGAATGATCCTAGCAATATACCCTAAAGAAATAAGAGCTGTCATAGGAATAGACATATGCACACCCATGTCCACTGCAACGTAATTCACAATAGCAGAAGATGGGAACAACCTAAGTGCCCATCAACAGATGAATGGATACACAAATTATAGCACATACACACAATGGAATACTATGCAACGATAACAAACAATGATGAATCCGTAAAATATCTCACAACATGGATGAATCTGGAGGGCATTATGTTGAGTAAAATAAGTCAATCACAAAAGGACAAATACTGTATGAGACCGTAATTACAAAAACCCAAGAAGAGGTTTACATACAGAAAATCTTTGATAGCTATGAGGAAACAGAGGGGTGGGAAAGGAAAATCACTAAAATCACGATAGTAGGTAAGTGGTAACTTTAGTGAAGGGAAAGACAGTACACATTATAGGGGAAGTCAGTACAAAGTGACCAAGGCAAAGCCATAGAAACTTCATAGACACATCCAAACACCCTGATGGGCCAAGTTACTAGGCTAAGGGCTGGGGACCATGGTCTCGGGGAACATCTAGGTCAACTGGCCTGAACTGGTAGTTCATAAAGAATATGTTCTATACCCAACTTTTTTGAGTAGCATTTGGGGTCTTAAAAGCTTGTGAGTAGCCATCTACTGGTCCCATCCTGTCCAGAGCAAAGGAGAATGAAGAAAACCAAAGACACAAGGGAAATGTTAGTCCAAAAGACTAATGGACCAAAAGTACCATAGCCTCCACTAGCCTGAGCCCAGAACAACTAGATGGTGCCTGGCTACCACCATTGACTGCTCTGACAGGAATCACAATAGAGGATCCCGGATAGAATGGGAGAAAAATGTAGAACAAAATTCAAATTCACAAAAAAAGACCAGACTTACTGGTCTGACAGAGACTGGAGGAACCCTGGGACTATGGTCCCCAGACACCCTTTTAACTCAGAACTGAAGTCACTGCCAAAGTTCACCCTTCAGCCAAAGATTACACAGGTCTATAAAACAAACAATAACCCACACGAGGGACGTGAGTCTTAATCATGTAAATGAGACCAAACGGGCAACACCTGCCCAAAAGCAAAGACGAGCAGGCAGGAAGGGACAGGAAAACTGGACAAATGGAAATGGAGAACCCAGGGTGGAGGAGGGGAGAGGGGTGACACATCTCTGGATTGCAACCAATATCACAAAGCAATTTGTGTATAAATTGTTGGACGAGAAACTAATTTGCTCTGTACACTTTCACCTCAAATACAAAAAATAAAAAGTCCAATGGAGCTGGGTAATCTTAGCCAAACCACTCCTTTAAACATTAGTTTCTCCCAGTAGAGAAACTATCTGGGGAGCTCAGTTACACCTGAGAAGCCACTTTACTTATTTACTAGGGAGATCCTGCCCCAGAAATAAGAAATGTCAGCATGATATACACAAGGAATCCCCACTGGCCGACCTGGAGGCCAGAAGGGAATCTGGTGTCTGCCTTGAGGATTGTGCTCCTTTAAAGATCTATGTACATGGGGTCAAATGGACAACGGCAACTCCAAAGGTTAGACAGGAAGCTTAGGGGGTAGTGAGTTTATGTTAATGGCGTAGAAAGACTCAGAAAAGGAGGGTGAGAGTGGTTACATAACTTGAAGAATTTAATGTCACTGAATTGTTCATGTAGAAATTATTAAATTGGTGTATGTTCTGGTGTGTATATTTTCAACAACAGCAAAAAATAAGTAACATAAATCATTTAAAAAAAGAAGAAGGGAATCTGGTGATTAGGCTGGGTAGCCCGAGGCATCCACCTGATGGAAGGCATGGTTCTGCCTCTGGGATTGTAAAGACTGCCAAGGAAGGCTGACTCTCCCTCAACCCCACTCTCCATCCCACCCCACCCCTCACCCCTCCATCCCACCCCCGCCCCCACGAGTGTACTTCTACTGTTTTTCGTGTGCGTGTACACCCACACACTTCCAGCGCTGACATCTCTGTCTTCAGATATGTGACTGCTTTCCTCATGAGTCCTTAGGTTTGGGAGGGCTCCCATTTCTTCAAGTGACAGTACTCATGCATATACTGGACCTGGGTGTGTTTCATCTCACAGCTTACTTCTCAGAGGTCAGTCTTAATCCCCCCGATTACAAATTCTTAAGGGGCACCTCAGTGTTAAAACTTTGCTTTGGCTTAGATGCATTATCGCTGACAAGCCGACAGGTGGGTTTTGCTGGGTCTTAAAGTACAGGTTAAAAGAGAAAGATTTCTGCGAGACCACTTTATGTCTTCCACATAAGCACAAAGAAGTCTCCCCCCAAAAATTCTCTTTTTCCTATGTCCTGCATTTTCATAAAACTAAGTAGCTTCTGGAGAAAAAAAAATCCAACGTAAGAAGAGGGACTTTGGTGAACCATTGATGCACTCTTGATGTACCTGTTAAAATCTCTTGCACGATCATAGAAAAGCTGTAGATGTCTGACTTCAGGGAGGCAGCCTTCTGTAAAATCACCTCTGGGGCAGCCCAGTTGTACAGCTGGGTCGGGAGGGGTACTCGAGTCAGGTCCTTGTGTGCACCTCCATCCTGGCTACAGAAGAAAACACACAAGGCAGGGCTCACGTCTTGAAAGATCATTGTGATCACTACACAGTGGGAAATATTTACCTCTGAAGACTGGCTGGCAACCTTCTTGAGCTTATGGAAACCTAGCATGACTCTGAGCTAACCCACACTGCCTGTGGAATGTTCCAACACCTGCAATCCCTGACCATTCCTGCCTGACCAGGCCCTGCCAACCCTCCCATCTTATCTAGCCATTTGCCCCTGCTCACCCACTCCACTCAAATCCCATGAGGCTTCTTTCAGTTTCCCCAACATGCCCAGCACATTACCACCTCCAGCCTTTGTACTGGTGACTTCCTCTGCCTGGCATGCTCTGACCACAGATCCTGGAACGAGTGACTCCTTCTTATGACTGAGGTATTAGCTCAAAAGACACCTCCTCAGAGAAGCCTTCCTCGACCACCTAATCTGAAGTAGATTTGTTTTACTGGCTTCACAGCACTTTTTATCTGAACTTTTTGTTCATTTATTTATTATTATCCACCTTCCTCCTCCCCCCGCCCCTACTACTCCATAGACAGTCAGCTCCATGTGAACAGGCACTTTATGCATTTTTTATACCACTGCATCCGTGAGCTTGCAACAGGGCCTCAATACTTACTATGAAGTAAATGAATATAACACTCTTCCAAGACATCTAAGACACAACTATTGGTCTTTACTTGTCCAGAGCAAAACAAATAAGGAAACCAAAGACTCAAAGAAGAAACTAGTCTATAGGATAAACAGTCTACAAGCTGTGGCCTTATCTATCCTGAGACCAGAAGGACTAGATGGTGCCCAGCTACCACTACTGACCACTCTAATCAGGGCCACAACAGATAGACCCTAATAGAATAGGAGCAAAATGTGGAACAGAACCTCAAATTTCTTTAAAAAAAAAAACACTACTGGACTGGTAGAGACTAAAGCTCCCTGAGACTATTGCCCTAAGACAGTCTTCAAACCTGGAACCAAAACTAACCCCTGAGGTTCACCTTGTAGCTAAACAACAAATTGGCTCAAAAAATAATTAATATCACCTGTAAGTGCTGTGTGCCTTTAAAAGAATCACCTATATGAGATCAAACTGTCAACAATTACTTTAAAACAAAGGTAAGAATGTAAGGGGACAGGGAAACTAGATTAATGGAAATGTAATAACCAAAACAGAAATAATGAGAATGTTCATGCATTGTGAAGAATGTAACCAGTGTCAGTGAACAACCTGTACAGAAACTGTTGACGAGGATCTGAAACTGCTGTGTAAACTTTCATTAAAAATACAATAAAATACTGTTTAAAAAGAAAAAGAACTCTCCCAAGACCCCACTCAAGCCCTAAATACTTTATCAAAGTCATCTGGGGCCCCCAATTCCTCCTGATGGCTTCTTTTCTGAACTGCTAACCTCTTGAGAACAGGCCCCCTCAGCCCAGCACTCAAAGGGTCACTAATCTGCTTGAACAACTCAACTTCCCAACCAGACTCACTGACAGCTAAGTCAGAGCATCCTAAATGTCTTCTGGGCCAACGAGAGTCCTCAGGGTTAGCACTGCACTGACTTCCACCCACAGCTGTCAGGAGCACCACTTGAGATCAGGATGTGGAAACACTATGTGAGCCATGACAGCGCTGTGCTAAGTGAGGAATTGGTATGAACACTATGGTAGGCACTCAGGAAAGACCTGATGAATGGCTGGTGAGAATTGAGAATTACATTTTTAAAAAGCAAGTGACAATAAGTTCTTTGCTATTTAGCTTAAAAGTAGATTTTTGAGGACGGCATAGTGATAAAAGCTGGTACTGACGTTTTAGCTGTATTGCTGAAGGGCAAGGCACTTATAACCGGAATTTATATCCTTTCCCTTTCACTTCTTCTCACCTGCCTTTTTCACAATCCCTCCTTCCTCCTCTGTTAAAGCTAGCTGGGGGCCGAGAGGTCCTTCCTGTCTGGCTGTCACTCTAGGGCTCATACTTTTCTAGGCTTCAGTTTTGACATCATTAAAATTACATTGGCTGCAGCTATGTGACACCATCACCAAGGTCAATTTCAATTCTAAAGATTCCTTTACGGGTTGAAGAGAAGGAGAAACTGCTGCATCTCTTTTACACAAAGAGATGGAACACTACCCTTGACACTGACATTGAACAAACTGACCTGCCCAACTACAAAAAATAACCAAAACCAAACCCATTACCATCGAGTCCATTCCAACTCACAGTGACCCTATATGAGAGAGCGAAACTGCCCCATAGGGTTTCCAAGGAGCAGCTGGTGGATTCAAACTGCCAACCTTTTGGTTAGCAGCTTAATGCGTAACCACTACACCACCAGGGCTCCAAGTGTTACCAAAAATAAACGTGGAATTCCAAGTGATTTTGGATTCTAGGATCATCAGCTTGTGTTATCAGCTTTCCATGAAGGGCACTGTTATGACTGCAGCTGCTTGTTGACTGACATTTCCACCTGAAGCTCCATTCTGAAGTCAACAGGCCAGATGAGAGCTCACACCTTCCCACCACACTCAGCCCCACTGGACCTCCCGCTGGCACTCACAGACCCCCTCACTTGACCAGTCTGTTGACCCGAGATGCATAGTGCATCTTATACCTTCCCCTTCCGTTCCAGTTCCCTGGTCACCACCAGGCCCTACCATGTGGCCTCCTAGCTGGTCCTTCTGCCCTCAACCTCCAATCCACCTTGCTCCTGTAGCAAGCGGGACCATTCACCACCTGGTTCTAACTCCAGCTCTGCCTCTAACTGGCCAGCTGCATGACTTCAGAACCTCTCTTCACATCTGAGCTTTAGTTTCCTCATCTATAAAAGAACAGGGTTGGACTGGGCCATCTCCAAAGTTCCACCTTACTCCAGGATTCATATTTCTATTAAAGAACGAAAGCAGAAGAAACTGTTATACCTCCATTTTAACAACAGATGGTGCTCCATCTCTGACAGACAGTGTGGAGTTTGTCCCAGTCTTCCTGAAAAGCCTTTGGTGTCTTGTTACAAACAGCAAAAAAGTCCAAACCCTTTAACTTCCTGCTCCTGAAGGTAGATAAGTGCAGCAGGGATCCATCCTCCACTGCCCAGAGCCTAAGGCAGGAAATCAGGGATCAGCCCCCCTCCCCCTACTCTCAGTAGGACCTTGACTTCCAAGGAGACCCTCTTGGAAGTCAGGCTAGAGGTTCTGCCCACCTTTCCATCATGAACTCCAGGTTGGTGAGCCTCGCTTCCCCGGTGGAGACGATATGGACAGCATAGGAGCTGAGGGAGCAGTGGACAAAACCACGGGAATGCAGGTATCTCAGGGCGTCAGAGATCTGCAGCAGCAGGTGTACAATCACCTCCATGTGCAGCATGGGAAACTGGGAGCGCTGTGAGCAGACAAACGGACAGAGGGACCAGGCCCCTGACACTGGAGAACACTTTGTAATTTCCAAAGTCATTGCATTTGATCCGAACAGTTACCTAGTAACCCCATTTTACAAATGGGGAGCCTAAAGCTCAGTGGGATTAAGTGGTGGACCTAAGGGCCACTGCACCCAGGGTCCCGGGCTCCTTCCACTGGGCTAAGCTGCCTCAAACCTTGAAAAATGAGGACAGAGTTCTCAAAGCCTGGCATGTGCACCCAGGGTCAGCCTGGGACAAGCTGGTGGGGAAAGCGGGTCTGAGCCTCCCCCACCCACCCACCAATAAACCTACTGGCCAGTGGCTGTTCAATTATAGTTAGTTAGAAACAGCTCTGTGCTTTCTGGGTCTGTTGAGCTCTTAAATGTCCAACAAAGAAGCAGAACTGACAATAATAAAATCATGCTAGTTCTGACTGTATACCTGTCAGCCTTAAACAGTACATTATAAACGCCTGTACAAGTAAAGAAGTGAGAGATTTACCTTCCGAGCACACACAAATGGGAACTTTGCAGATGGGGCAGGGGGGAAACGGGGAGGGCAGCAATCCTGATGGCAGCCACTTACCCTTTCGTGGAGGACACTGAACAATGTGCCGATGGTGATGCGCTCATACACGAGGCGGGTCGTCTCCAGGTCCTGGGACAGGCACACGGCCATCAGCTGCAGGAGGTGGGGGTGCCGCAGCTTGCTGCAACAGAAAAGCAGCTTCAGATGGATGGGGGAAGCAGGACAGGATGAAAAGATGGGTGTTGTCCTGTCTTCTAGGCCCTTTGAACAGATGCTAAACAAATCCCTCTTGCCCATGCTGTTTTTCAAAGAAAACAGCGCGGGGGATGAGGAGTGGGAGGCGGGAGGGTCACTGTTGTGGAATCAGTGGCCTCTTGCTGAACAGACCCTGAGGGCTTAGAGTCACCAAGGACCACAACGACAATGTAACTAAGAGCTCATGAGCAAGATACTCTGTATACTAGTACGCATCATGTCAGATCCTAACAACCACTCGCAAGGAATTTATCATATTCCTTTTAGAGAGGAGGAAGCCAAGGTCAGAGAAAACAGCAGGACCTTGCCCAAAGGCCCCCACCCTATTCAGTCTCCTGTCAAAGCCCACACTGTTTTTTATGCATCCATCCAGCTTCCCTGGGTCCCGTTTAGGCTGATTTCCCCAAAAGGAACAATTCGACCTAAAAGGAACCTGGCCCATTCCAAGGCCTCTGAGGCACTGGTGTAAAACCACGAATTAAGATCCTGGCCCAGCAAGAGCTGAAGCACCCAACCCTGGAGCCACAGGAAACCTAAGGTACTAAGGCCCATGGGCGTGTCCATTATAGGAGGAGACAGCAGGATTCACACGTACAGCCTGGCTCTATGCAAAGAGGCAGCCACATGCTGCCCTAGATGGGCCAGGGCAGAAAATAGGACAGGCCTCAGGGGCTGCAGCAGGAGAGCCAGAATGGGTCTGGCTGCCTGGACCACCCAGAGCCAAAGGTTATGGGAAGTCAATCAGCTGACAGCACTGAGCCTCTCAGCACCACCACCCCCTTTCCTCAAGCTATCCATTAATTCCTCTTTCTCTTTCTTGGCAGCCCTGGGAAGTCACGTCAGCTGATTCCACCAGTCAGGAAATGTGAGGCTGAGGGAGGCTGGTGCTCCCCATCCCGGGCAGCCCTGGCACACCCCTGAGCCTACATCTCTAAGGAGACCTCGGCCTGTCATGGCCAGTCCAGCCTCCTGCATCTCCTTCTCACCTGCTGTGCTCCTGCTCCGCAATGAGCAGGTCGGCTAGTCGCAGCCTGCTGCAGTGCGCGTGGGTGGGGAGATTCAGCTCCTTCACTGTGACCCTGCTCCCGTTCCACACCAGGCTACAGGGTGGGTGAGAAGAAGGGGTGTCCAGAGAAGGAGAAGTCATGTTTCTGCGGAATCTGAGAATCCCTGTGGGCACCATTGAGCCCTCCCTCCCCCAGGAACTAAAGCGCTCCTGGTGAACTTAGATGCAGGTGATAGGAAGTCTCTGCAGGATTTAAGGCGGGGAGTGACTTGATCAGGTTTGAATTTTAGAAAGACAATGGTACCACTAGTATGGGTAGAATGCATAGGCCAGTTAAGAGGCCAGTCTGGGTGAGGGATTGTGAAGACCTGGGCAAAGGTGACAGCAGTAGGACATAGATGAGGGGGCCTGGTGACAAGGGCAAAGGCCAAGAGCAGTAGGACAGAGATGAGGGGGCCTGGTGACAAATCTGTGGCACGGGCAGGAAAACAAAGCCTGTCTGCAGGGGATAGAAGGCCTCAGGAGTCTGGCAAAGGTCTATTCTAAAGCTTTAGAAGCATTTTTCCTTTAAGCAGGGAAGAAGGCTCCAGGTTCAAGGAGGCTGAGAGACCTTGGCCAACACAGCTCCCACGGCCTGTAGAGGCTGAGCCTTGGGACAGAGGACAACCCAGGGAGTTCTGTCACAGCCAACTGCTGCCATTGCTGCCTCTGCTGGATTTGGCTGGTGAGAGGTGTAGCTGATGCCTGTTTCAGCTGCTACAAGGGACTCAATACCTGAGTTAGAGTCAAGACATTAAGCTGCCTCTAATTCTGTAACAAGGAGGGAGGGTAAAATACTGTAATAAGTTATCCTTCAGAGATGCAATTCTCAGTTGGGGGTGATTTTGTCCCCCAGAAAACACTTGGCAATATAAGGAGACATTTTTGGTTGTCACAACTGGGGGTGAGGGATGCTAACGGCATCTAGTGGGTAGATGCCAGGGATGCTGCTAAACATCCTACAGTGCACAGGACAGCCTCCCACTACAAAGAACTATCCAGCCCAAGATGTCAATAGTGTTGAGGTTGAGAAACCCCAATCTACACAGGTTTTTAAGTGTTTCCTTGTATTTGGGAAGAAGCCCTCCACACATAAGGAAGCCAGAGCAGCCCCTCTTCCCATGACCAGACCAGGCCTCAACGGGCCAGCTCTGCTTACTTGGTCATGACCATGTAGGGGCCAGTGGAGAAGGAGAAGGCAGGCTCGTCGTCAGCCTGAATCACTTCTTTTTCTCCAATTACTGGAAGAGAGCCCAGATACGCCAGCTGCTTCCCTCCTGTAACATAAAACTGAAACCAAAGCACAGCCTCAAATTATGGGGAGAAAAGAGGAAAAGCAAAATATCTCCAGAATCTTATAAGCCAGCTAAAAATAATGAGAGCTGCTATTTACCAGCTTACTGAATACTCCTAAAAAAAAACTAACCTAGGCACTAGATATTATTCTTTAATTTAATATGATCTTTAAACTTTTGAGAAGCCCTGCAAGGTTATAACACACTTTCCCTTTTACTGAGGAGAAAACAGAGGCTCACAGAAGAGGCCGGTTACCTGCCTGAGGCACCATGGCTGGACGGAGGTGCCTGTGTGCAACCAAAGCCTGCATTCCCTCCACACACTGCCACTCCTGCTGCCCTGGCTGCCTCTGCACCAATACAGCCTGGGGAGTGGGGGCTGAGTTGTCAGCAAACATCTCTCACCACCCAGCAACAGCCTCTTTCTGGGATGGACAGAACTAAGGATCCACAAGACACCATCTGCCCTCAAAACAATTCTCAGTTTAAACACTAACTTCTTTAAAAGCATTTCAACAGTGCTCATAGCCTGCAGGAGGGCAAGGTCAGTCAGGGAGCGGACAACAGGGTGGGCACAGCCCTCTGCTGCTCTCTTAGGGAAAAGAATGTCTGGGACATTCACTAAGAATTAAAGGATCATTTTCTAAAACCCCCAAATTTAGCCCAGGCCATTCAAAGGATTCCTTCCAGGATTTTCACCATTTTCCAATAAGGACAGGAACACCAGGAATACTTTTCCCCAAAAGGTGCAAGGAAAAAAAAAAAAAAACCACATCAGTGAGAATAAGGAGGGAAGAGTCGGATAAAGGTGAGGATGGGGCCAGGTCCAGGCTGAATCTCCAATCGGCCCTGCAACACAAGCCATCGGTGACAACCTCTTACCTTCCCAAAGCCAAAGCTGTAGATATTTTGGGCAGACACAACTCCAGCTTTAAGCAGTCGGTTAGGAGAGCCAGTAGGATTTCTAGAAATGTTTGAAAGAGGGGGGAAAAAAAGTAAGGATTAATTTAACACTCATATCCAGAGGAACAATGCTGAACCAAGTTTTCAGAATGTGTAGTCTTTTTTTTTCTTTTTTTTAAAGTTTTTATTGTGCTTTAAGTGAAAGTTTACAAATCGAGTCAGTCTCTCATACAAAAATTTATATACACCTTGCTATATACTCTTAGTTGCTCTCCCTCTAATGAGACAGCACACTCCTTCCCTCCACTCTCTATTTTCGTGTCCATTTGGCCAGCTTCTGATCCCCTCTGCCCTTCCATCTTCCCTCCAAACAGGAGCTGCCCACATAGTCTCATGTGTCTACTTGATCCAAGAAGCTCATTCTTCACCAGTATCATTTTCTATCCCATAGTCCAGTTCAATCCCTGTCTGAAGAGTTGGCTTTGGGAATGGTTCCTGTCTTCAGCTAAAAGAAGGTCTGGGGACCAGGACCTCTGGGGTCCTTCTAGTCTCAGTCAGACCATTAAGTATGGTCTTTTTATGAGAATTTGGGGTCTGCGTCTCACTGCTCTCCTGCTCCCTCAGGGGTTCTCTGTTGTGTTCCCTGTCAGGGCAGTCATCGGTTGTAGCCGGGCACCATCTAGTTCTTCTGGTCTCAGGCTGATGTAGTCTCTGGTTTATGTGGCCCTTTCTGTCTCTTGGGCTCATAATTACCTGTGTCTTTGGTGTTCGTTACAGAACGTGTAATTAGTTTTGTCTTTACTACTTGACTTCTTATCCAAGAACTATATATAGATGCGGTCTGTCAATTTGTCATATTGTAATGGTTTGTGTGTAGCTGTAATGCTGGAAGCTTTCCTACCAGTATTTCAGATTCCAACAGGGTCACCCATGGTAGACAGGTTTCAGTGAAGCTTCCAAACTAAGACAGACTAGGAAGAAAGGCCTGGCAATCTGTTTCTGAAAAATTAGGCAATGAAAACCCTATGAATAACGACAAAATTGTTTCTGAATTAGTTTTAGAGGATGAGTTCCCTAGACTGGAAGGCACTCAAAGTACACCATGGCTGCAAAAAACGGACTTGAGTATACCAATGACCTTGGAAGTAGTGCAGACCAGGCAACGTTTGGTTCTGTTGTACACGGGGTACCCATGAGTCAGAGCCAACTCAATAGCAATTAACAACAACATAGATGGGGTAATAGCCAGTCTCTCAGGGGGCCCCCAGTGATTCTCACCTCCTGGTATTCATGCCCTTGTGTAGCCCCTCTCACACTGGAAAGGGGTAAACCCTATAAACCCAATAGGATGCTGCTGAAGCGATGGAGTGTGACTTTTGAGGGTAGGTCCATTACAGCTTTTGCCCCAATCTCTCTCAGATCACTTGTTTCAGAAGAGCCAGCTGCCATGCTGTGAAGATACTCAAGCAGCCCTATGGAGAGGCCCAACATCCAGTACCAATTTGCCAGCCATGTAAGTGAGCCATCTTGGAACTGGATCCTTCAGCCCTAGGCGAGCCTTCAGATAACTCCAGCCCCAACCAACATCTTGATTGCAACTTCACGTGAGACCCTGATCCAGAAGCACCCAGCTAAGTCACTCGCACTTTCCCGACTCACAGACATTGCATGAGATATAAATGTTTATTGTCGTTTAAAGCTGCTAAGTTTGGGTGTGATTTGTAATGCAGCAACAGTTAACTAATACAGATAATCTGAGTTGGAAAGAATCATAACACTCATCTTGTCCAACTTTCTCATTCTACAGATGAGAAGAATGGGGCCCAGAGAGGGAAACCTGCTGACCTTAGGTCACAGTGTAGCAGCAGGGACTAGACCCTGATGCTTCTCATTCTGGCCACCGCTCTTCCCACATACCACGCTCAAACCACCTCGGGGCCCCATTAACTAAAAAACGAAAAACCAAGCACACTGCCATCCAGTCAATTCCGACTCATAGTGACCCTATGCGACAGAATAGAACTGCCCCATAGAGTTTCCAAGGAGCGCCTGGTTGATTCAAATTGCCAGTCTTTTGGTTAGCAGCTGTATCACTTAACCACTACACCACCAGGGTTTCCCCAGTAACTAAAGGTGCCTTGAAATGAGTGCTATGCCTTGTATTTCTTTGGCTCCCAGCACCTAGCACAGTGCCATGCACGCAGGAGGTGCTAAGTTAGTGCCTGCTGACTGAGTAGCTTCAGCTCAGACTGAAGGAAAAAACTGCTGCTGCTGGAGCCCCTTTCTCTTCCCTGGCAAATGGCAAAGGAGCTGCGGTCATAGTACATACCAGCCCCACCCAAACCAGCTTCTGAGCCCCGGGTTCCCAGTGTTCATGATCCAATGTGAACGCTTTGCTTCTGCTTTTGAGAGACCTGTCTCCTTGGCCACTCATCGGGGCCTGGCTGTCAGCACCACACTGTTTAAGTGAAGGCTCCCAGTCTGGACTGAGGTAGGGGAACCGTACATCCCACTTTACACCCGGTATGCTGCATTGTTATCAACAGTACCCCCTTCACTCTCAAAACTGCCCAGTGTAGAGGCTGAGTTATATGGTCACAGATCTGAGTGGATAAACTGTAACAGAAAGGCCCGCTTTTACACCAAACGCTCAATGCTTCTCATTCTGGCCACTGCTCTTCCCACATACCACGCTCAAACCACCAGGGGGGGTCCCAGTAACTAAAAAACCAAAAACCAAACACACTGCCATCCAGTCAATTCCGACTCACAGTGGCCCTACCGGACAGAACAGAACTGCCCCATAGTTTCCAAGGAGTGCCTGGTTGATTCAAACTGCCAACTCTAGAAACGAAGTCTAATGGTTAGGCCTCTAAGAGATAGGAGACAGTGGACTGTTTCCTGCCCAGGGGAGGAGACTTTGAGCTGGGATTGGGAGTGGGGCCCTCGGCAGCAGCAGAACAGGGGCTAACACTGACAAGGGGTCCCCTCAACAGTGTGTGTGTGGCCCCCAGGGAAGTGGAGGTTCTGTTTAAGCAAAGGAGCCAGCTCTTCTCCCACAGTGACCTGGACAGCAACTGCAGCTCAGACCAACATTTCTTGCTCTCTTCCCTAAGTTCTCAGTCCATGTCTACATAACTCTTCCAGCTGGAGGGGACGAAAAAAGGATGCTAGTTATCTACAACCTTAAGACCTTCCGTTCTCTGAATTCAGTGCTTTTATTTTCTTTTCCCCAACCAGGCTCTTTGTAAACACACACCTGTAAAGGATCTTATGTGACACAGTGCCACTCAAGGTCTCAAAGGCCAATTCTTATTTCAAGGGCAAGGGTATTTCTACTTTCTTTTCCTGTAAGCATTGCATGGTCCAACACCTCAGTAAGAATAATGTTTCGACCAGTTCTAAAATAGACATCACCCCTAGATAAGTAACTAAAATTTTAAAAGTTTATCAGCACTTAGATTTGGGTTTTCCTTCCCAGCTGGCTCACGTGTTTGCTCTCCTCCTATGAGTTCCCACCACCCACCAGGCAGCTGAGGTCGGGGGTGGGGGGCTGGGCCAGGCAGGGCCTCCAAGACCAGATGCAGGGTTCCAGCGTTCATCCTAACAGCCGGGGGTGGTGGGGTGGCTATCCAGTGTTTTTGGCAAAGAGTAGCAGGCCCTGATTTCTATTCTTAAAAGGCTGCTCTGGATGCTGGTGGAGAACCCAGCACTTTGGCAGGAGTAACAGCAAGGAAGCAGTTAAGAGTAACGAGTCCACAGGGAATGATTAACACGTCTCCCCAAAGAAAGCCAGCAACATCCAGGTCACCCGAGGAAAACCAGGACTCAGTCTGCATGGAAGGACAGGACTAGCAGCCAAATGGGAGGAACCTGTGACAGCATG
This sequence comes from Elephas maximus indicus, assembly GCF_024166365.1. NCBI lineage: Eukaryota > Metazoa > Chordata > Mammalia > Proboscidea > Elephantidae > Elephas > Elephas maximus. The sequence continues at coordinate 35,424,053 of NC_064837.1, read as the reverse complement.
ACAAGTCCGGCCACTATGGTTACACAAAGAGGGCTATAAGAGAAAATAAAAGGCTTCTCCACATAACAACTGCAGAGTTTAAAATAACTGCCCCACTTCCTGATCATGGAGAGAATGCTGGGGCCCACCACCTACAGCTGTGATGGGGTAGGGGGCTAGCGGGGAGTCTCTTACACCAGCTTAAAATAGCCGGAGGAACTGTAAATAGAGCTCTTGTGGCCTTTTGCAACCACAGTAAGAAAGGAACACAGTTTGAAACTGCAACCAGCATTCAGTCAAATGGAAGCCGTCCCTACACCCTCTGTATGAGGCTCTTCACCACTTGTTTAGAGGTTTTTTGGGAAATGACAAAAAAGCCAGCTGGCTGCTAGGCTCCTCCTCTGCTGACTTTGGGGTGGTACCCACCCCGTTTACCCAGATCTTGGGGGGCTGGTGGGGAGACGACCAAAGGCGCTCCACTGGCCCTCCTTTACCAGTGGCCACATCCCGTCAGCCAGATGCTGAGAGGACCCATGAGAAACACTGGGTGAAGCAGAAACCCCACTCTGCTTGAGGCAGCACTCACCCTTGCTTGAGGCTCCCAAACCGGGGTGGGCTGCTGATGAGCCGCTGGGGGGAGTCGATCTTCCTCAGAAGGTCACAGGAGAAGCCCCGGATGATGGCCTGCATGTGCACGGCACAGCGCTGCATGAACTCCACCATCTGTAACACACCACAGCCGCTCTGTGCTGGCCACAGCACCTGGCACCCCAGACTTCGATGATACCCCACCCTTCAATGGCACCCAGGCTTTAATGGTACCCAGCCTTCAATGGCACCCAGCCTTTGATGATAACCCAGCCTTCAATGGTACCCCACCTTCAATGGCACCCAGCCTTCAATGATACCCCAGGCTTCAATGGCACCCAGCCTTCAGTGGCACCTGACTTTCAATGATAACCCAGCCTTCAATGATACCCCAGGCTTCAGCAGCACCCAGCTTTCAATGATAACCCAGCCTTCAACGGCACCAAGCCTTCAATGGCACCCGGCCTTCAATGATACCCCAGGCTTCAAATGGCACCCAGCCTTCAATGGCACCCAGCCTTCAATAGCACTCAGCCTTCAATGGCAACAGAGGAGGCTTGGGTGTGAAGATGAATGGTCCGAGGAGCTGGGACCCTGACATGGTAATCTTTGGAAAGGGAGGAACCCAGGTGATTTTCTAAAGGTATAAAATGATTTGGGAGAGAGGATTTGGCAATCATTTCCTCCAACTCCATCGTTCGACAGATGAGGAAACTGAAGCTGAGAGGGGTGAAGTGACTTGTCCAGAGCCTGAAAGCTGATGAGCAGGAGAAACAGAGGAAGGGACGGGAAGGAACTCGCCCTCCTCCCCTTCTCCGCATGTGCCTGGCACTGTGCAGACCCTTTGCACCTTACATTTGTTGTTATTTACTCCTCATGACAACATGTCACACCTGCTGGCCTGTGGCTTCAGGCAAGTGACTTAATGTTTCTAGGTCTCCGTTTCCCCATCCGTGAAGCAGTACCTACCTGAGAGGGTTGCTGAGAGAATTAAATGAGTTAATACATAAATAGCGTTTAGGACAACGTCCAAAGTACAGTAATGCTAGTTAAGGGTCAGACAAAATGACAGTTGTTCTCCCTCCACGTGGAACAGATGACTTGAATGCTCACGAGACTTGCCTGAGGCTTTACGGCTGGTTAACAGGCTTCCACCCAGGCCTGTGTGTCCAAAGCCAAGGCCATGACAAGCCCTGCACTGTCCCAGGACCAACCCCTGCTCTCGGGCTCCTGACTCACCCAGTGCTCTCCCTCAGGGTATGGCTGCACAGTGGCCTCCTTACCTCAGGGCTGCGCTCCTTCCCAGCTGCCAATGCCCAGGCCTGAGGGCTTCGGCCCTTCTCATCGTGGAGTCTCAAGTCACCTCCCGCATCCAGCAGTTTGCTGAGGATCCACTGATTGCCTGAAAATGCTGCTGCATGGACGGGGGTGCTCCCGTCAAAGCAGCGGCTGTGGGGTAACGATGAGTGTCAATGGCAATGCTCCCCTTCCACCAAGGGAGATTCAATGGGCAACACAGGGCCCCCTTGCCTCAGAGGGTACACTTTAGTGATGAGGATTATAAACACCATTTGTCAGGCTCCTGATCTATGCCCTTTTCCATCTTCACCTCAATCCTTCAAGGTAATATCATTTCCCGTTTTAGGGAAAAGGAAACAGAAGGGCAAAACAGACACAGGTACGAGTCTGGCTCCAGGTCCAGGCTCTTTCCCCACCACCCGACACTGGCTGCACTGAGATGATTTCTTCACGCCAACAATGCCCTGGGTCAGCTTGCCAAGCACAGCTTAATCAGGTAGCTCTCTCTCCTGAAAGAAAGTCTTTGTCCCCCAAATCCTATAGTAGACGCCCACACAATCTTGGCCTGATCAAATGACCTGATCAAGGATCTAGAACTCCAAAACATTTAACCAAAGCCAATAAAGTATCTCAGAGGCATGAAGGAACTGCCTTTCTCATGTCCAGATACAGTGAGGCTGTGACATGGGTCCGTGGTTTCCAAACCTGGCTACACACTGGAATCACCTGGGAAGATTTCTCTCTTTAATGGAAAGAGAAATAAATACAAATAGGAGGAGAAGAAAGGCCATATTCATGTATGTATATGTATGTGTATATATATGTGTACGTCTTTTTACATGCATAAAAACATGCTATATAAACTGTTCTGCATCAAATTTTTTTCATTTAACAAGTTTTCTCCCCCTAAGCAAGTAATCTTACAATCAAAAAGAAAAAAAAAAAAATCTTCCAACATCAGTTTTTTTTTTTTTTAGGTAAACACATTAAACAGGGCCTCCTCACGTAAGATGGGAAGCTATTTCATGATTTATGAGTGTTCATATTCTGGTATTCCTGTGAAAATCAGCTGGAATCAATGTAAGCTCTCAAAACCCCAGTTTCTTGTCTGTTAAATGAGAACTGTAAAAATTGCTGCCCTCCCCTACGTGTCGTGGAGGTATTGGTAGGGCCAAGTGAAGTAGTGCCTGGACAGGCCCCACGAAAAACACAAGTGATAACACAAAGAGAAGAGCCGCTCATGGATAGCTGATTCATTATGTTCTGTATTCAAATTTGGACCAACTGTTAAACTCGGATTCTTTAAAACCACAACTATGAGAACCAGGCAAAAGTCATATATAAACTGGTGAAGAACTCACTTGTGGGGCATATTAAAGTGCTTAAGCTGAGTACATATTCCAGTTATAACCCAGGGATGGAAATATGCAAACAGGGCTGTTGATAACTAATTCCACTTACTTGTTTCATTAAAAAAAAAAAAAAACCTCACTAAAACTGCTTCAAAAATTATTTAAAAAAAAATAGCAGTTAAAATTATGTTTCAAAGACTAACATTTTTACAAAAATATTTCAAAATTTCAGACTATTTCATTGATATAAATTAGCAAAAATTAAAAAAAATTTTTTTTGTCAGAATTTGTTTCTTAATATGCCAACTCATCTTAAAAGTCTGCTCATTTTCTAGATACTGATGTTACTGTACTTACTGATTTGGGTCTGATCCATAATCCACCAGAACATCAACTAATTTCGTAAGACCTAGTAATGCAGCAATGAATAGTGCCGTCTGGCCTAGGGAGTTAACTGCATCGACATAAATTCCTACAAAGCAAATACAACAGTAAATGCAAACATCAGTAATTTTCCTAATGGGATTAGAAAAAAATCACATTAGGGGAATTTTTTTTTTTAATTCATACTGGACTTTTGTGGTATCACTATTTCAAACTTGTTTTTAAATGAGAATGTTTGCACCACCCAAGTAAAAAAACCATGAAAAGATCAAGCCTGTTACCGTCGAGTCGAAACAGAGCTCTAGCCTAAAAAACACCTGGACGCCCTCCACCGGGAACAACAGACACCCCCCAAAAACTCCAAAGAGTTTAACACAAAACGTAGCGTTCTTTTTGTACTGAAAAAAGCCTCCCACAGAAAAAAAAAAAAGCTGTCCAAAAAACAGAACTGCAATAAGCAACCAAAACAGACCACCACAACATAGTCCCACTGGTGAAGCATACTGCCTAAACCTAGTAATAGCAAATCAAACCATACTATTTCTAGTTTCAAGCAATAGCAAACGATCTTCAACAATACATTACAAACAGCTTCCCAACCTAATATCTTCAAAAAACTACAATCATAAACGAAAACCACTCAGACTGCGTTCTCTCCCTCTTACTCTCCCCGAAGGAAGAGAAGAACGATCATCAATAGCAAATGGCAGTTGCAGCGAAGCAACACCAAGAGCCAGCTTCACGCTCAGGAGAGAACGCTGCGCCTCCTCCTCGTGGTTTTCGGTGCTCTACACGATCAGAGAAACTTCTCTAGTAACGAACTATAGAAATGATCCCTGAAAGTATAGTCTTAAGAAAACCGCCGCTATCTCTCCGGAGAGGGAGAAAGTCAAACATATTTTGCTGATGGTGAGATTTTTTTAAGCGTACTACTTCTCCCAAATGCGTAACTATGTGTTCTCTAAAGTGATTATTTTAAATACAAAAGTTCGGCAGAGTATCTTGCATACTCTTTAAAAAGTTTCCAAAGACATTTCAAAATGTTATCTTAATTAACATATGGCTGGTAAACAGCCAATCACACGCCGCTTACTTCCAACCCCGCCCCGTACGCACTCAAATCGCGTCAGGTTTACGTAAATGCTGACGACTACACAGCGCGCCGGAGCGTCAGGAACGATCGCAGACAGTCCTGTTTGGACTCACAGTGGAAGCCGAAAGGTCTTTCCCTAGAAAAACCAAAGCGTGGATGCGGAAAGCGACAATACGAAGCCGGAAATTCTTACATTTGTATAGCGCTCCAGGTTTCACTGTAGGGTTAAACCACCACAAGGACAAAACTTTTCTACATAGTTTACAGGGCCCTGCATGGTTTGCACCCTGCCGCTCCCCCTCACCCTCGCTGCCTCTCCAGCCTCATTTTGCACGGCAATCCCCCTCACTTCAACCACACTGACCTTACAGTTCCTTAATACTCGCCAATGCTCCCTTCTGCCACAAGGGCTTTGTCAGGAATGCTCCCCTCACCCCGCTTCGCAAACTTAATTTCAATTCATCTGTCCAAGTGTCACTGTCTCAGGTATTAAAAAAAAAAATCATGTTAAAAATAATAGAAATTGAAGTTTACCGAATATACGATTTGCCGATCGGGGTAACATTTCAACTAGAGTGTCAAAGCTGTTCCAAAGATGAGAACTTTTAAATCTTATTGGCACTGCCATGGAAAAAACCGGTGGGAACAGAACTGATAAATTTGTGGTCAGGAAAGATTTTCATACAGCACTGTTTTGAAGAACGAGTAAAATAAAATTACTGATTTATCCTAAACATAACTCCCAGTCTGACCTTTGACGTCTGTTTCCCGAAACTGACTGAATTCTTAAAAAAAGCAAAATCCCCAAAGCAAAAAGTCTTACTAGTTTATCTATACGACTGTTTGACTCAAAAGTGACTTTTAGGAACCGGTTTTTTCAAGGTTGAAAAGGACACGTGCAGGCAATGGCTTGTGTGATTATCCCAACTTTCGTGAAAGCCAGAAATCTGAATTTCAGGAGACTTTAAATGATTCTGTCACAAGGAACTCTTTCCTGACCTCCTCAACAGACCAAACACCCCTTCTGTGTGATTATTTGATTAACGCCTCCCTCTGCATGAGACTAAATTCCAGAAGAGCAGGGACTATAAGTGGTATTACGCACCACAAGAGCCCAAGCATCTAGCACTGAATGAATGAATGGAAGCAAAGGGATCCAGTGCACAGAACTGGGCTAGATGGGAGTTGTCAACACTTCAATGCCTGTTTTGAAACCACGTGTATAAATGAGTCACCGAAGATACATCAAACAGCCCAGAGTTGAGGATGGAGCCCTGAGGCTCACTATCACCTTAAGGGGCAAACTGAGGGGGGAAAGTCAAGAAGTAGAGAGAGAAGGAACCAGCAGAGGTTAAGGGAAAAACCTGGAACAAATGGGTCACAGTGACAAGGAAGGTAAGGATTTTAAAAAAAGAAGGATCAGTCAGAGAAATCTAGTTAGAAAAACTAATGTCCTCGGTTGAGAGCAGTGCTAACGGAGTACATATTTCTTACCGCTCAGGGACTGATTGCTGTGTTACTAGTATCCGTGGCATGTGTGTCTCCCTGAACTACCAAATTTATTTCCCTGTTTTCAGTGCCTAACACAGTACCTAGTACACTCATCTTCTACTTACCTGATACCAAAAAAGGAGCCCTGGTGGCAAAATGGTTAAGAGCTCAGGCTGCTCACCAAAAGGTCTGCAGTTCGAATCTACCAGCTCCTCCTTGGAAACCCTATGGGGCAGTTCTACTCTGTCCTATAGGGTCACTGAGTAGGAATGGACTCGACAGCACACAAACACACACACACACTGCACATATACCAAAAAAGATAAATAGAGCTTCCCGGCCTATAAGAGGAACTCATTAACTGGTGGATGAAGGAAATAAAAAATAAAAGTAAGCATTAACATGGACTGGATTGTGTCCCCCCAAAATATGTGTTGTAAATCCTAGCCCCTATACCTGTGATTACAATCCCATTTGGGAATATGTTTTATTTGTTATGTTAAAGAGGCAGTATTAGTGTAGGGTAGTTGTCTCTTAAACCAATCACTTTTGAGATATAAAAGCAGATTAAGCAAGCAAGTGCAGGGGCTGGGGGTAGATGCCATGCCACATGAAGATCATTAGGAACAGAGGAACTGAAGCTGAAGAGAGATAAATACTTCCTTTCCCCAGAACCCACCCACACACACACAAAATTAAACCCACTGCCGTTGAGTGGATTCTGACTCAGCAATCCTACGGAACAGAGTAGAGCTGCCCCATAGGGCTTCCGGAGCGGCTGGCTAGTGGATTCAAACTGAAAACCTTTTGATTAGCAGATGAGCCCTTAACCACTACTGCACCAGGGCCGACAGAGAGAGGGAAAGCCTTTCTCCAGAGCTGGTACCTAGCCCCCTAAACTATGAGAAAATACATTTGTGTTTGTTAAAGCCACCCCCTTGTGGTATTTCTGTTATAATAGCACTAGATAACCAAGACAATGGCCTATACCACCACCTTCTGCCTAAATTTTGCTACCATGATGTACATTTTATTTTTCTAGCTATCACAGGTATCAGGTATAGGAAGTACTGAGTGACCACTGCTTTCTTACTCAAAGAAATCGTGTTCTCTAAAATCACAGACTGTCTTAAACTTTGCTATTTGAAATTATATCAGTAAGAATTCATTCATGTTAAATCACATATGTGTAAAGCATTAGGAAATAATAAGAATGGACTACATAAATAAATAAAATTGGTTCTCTTCCTTGCTCACAAAATTCTCTTCCAAAGGTCATCTAACTTTGCTGGACTTTTAGAAAACTGAATACAGTAAAAGGGACTGCAAAGTATATGAAAACCCAGAAAGCTTCAGCCACACCAAGATGCCACCAACATTTTCAGCTGCACTTCTCTAGTACCCATAACAGAAAATGTGTCTTTGAGAATGTTAATCAAGTGCCCCAAACTTCCACACCCTAGACCAAGGCCTTCATCTGCCTCTGTGTTCCTGGAAAATACTTGAAACCTCCTGATTCTTTATCAATAACTAAAAACCAAAACCACTGCTGTCCAGTCAATTCCAACTCATGGCAATGCCATGTATTACAAAGTAGAACTGCTCCATGTGGTTTTCTTGGTGGTAATCTTTACAGAGGAGTTCCTAAGTGGTGCAAATGGTTAAGTGCTTGACTACTAGCAGAAAGGCTGGTAGTTCAAACCTACCCAGAGGTGCCTCAGAAGAAAGGCCTGGCAATCTGTTTCCAAAAGGTCAGAGCCTTGAAAATCCTATGGAGCAATTCTACTATGAAATACATGAGGTTGCCACGAGCTGGAATTGACTCTATGGCAACTAACAACAAAAACAATCTTTACATAAGCAGATCACCAGGCCTGTCTTCCTCGGTGCTGCTGGGTGGGTTTGAACTGCCAACCTTAAGTTCAGCAGCTAACTGCAAACTGTTTGCAGGACCCAAGGAAACCCTGGTGGCATGGTGGTTAAGTGCTGCAGCTGCTAACAAAAAGGTTGGCAGTTTGAATCCACCAGGTGCTCCTTGGAAACTCTGTGGGGCAGTTCTACTCTGTCCTATAGGGTCTCTAAGGGTCGGAATCGACTCAACGGCAATGGGTTTCTTTATGCTACCCAGAGACCTTTCTTAATCAGTGGAGAAAGTAAAAATGTGTCTGGCCATTCGTCACACTAGAATAATATAAAGCCAGCTCGGCGGAATGGACACAAAAAGAGAGAGCGGAGGGAAGGAGTGTGCTGTCACATTAGTGAGAGAGCAATTAGGAGTATATAGCAAGGTGTATATAATTTTTTGTTTATGAGGGACTAACTTGATTTGTAAACTTTCACTTAAAGTACAATAAAAATAAAAAAAAAGATAAAGCCAGCTCAGTGTTAACAGGAAACAATATTTCTCCCAAGGACACACTACAGATGTAAAGTGTCATAAACGCATACCTACCCCAAAATCAGAGTATCATGAACTTTGCTGTTTGAAATTATATGAGTAAGAATTTAACACCCCATTCTTGCCTGGGGGACTTAACTCATTTTGACACTGAGAAGCAGTCTTGATTTCCAGCACAGGTGAACAGCTTAAAATAAGGGGTTTCTCGACACATTTCCACATCTATCTTAATGTTTGTTGTTTCCAAGGAAATAGGACCATAGATGCACTTCGCAGTCCAAATTTGATGTTGACTGCTTTATACATAACCGTGCTTTGCTTCCGGTGGATCAAAACACTGTTTCGGGTAAATTTCATCTAGACTCCATCCTTTCCCAAAATTCTACTTTTCCTTTGTTTGGTGAGATGGTCCCTCAGTTCCTCTGGTCTCTTTCATCTCAATGAATCAAAAAACCTGACTTTGTTGCATTAAAAGTTGTTTCTGGTGGTCAGAGACCACTGGACGACCTTCGTGAACCATCTCTTGATATCATAAATTTACTTTGTAACACCTAAAGCTGCTTTCTCCTTACTGGCTGCTGGCCCCTTCAAACCTTCCTCCATCCCTAAGATAAATGACCACGTGTTGTGATGATAACAGTAACACGGCCCTGTATCTAGCACTGTCATGTGGTATTAAGTAATGTTTTCATCCCCTAAATCCTGTGCAAGATGGCAAGGGCATGTTACATCTTACATCTAACGGAATTTTCCTTGAACTTTTGTGGGGTCACCACAAGCATTTCCAGACCCACTGTTGAAGAAAGGGGGGTGGGGATGCATTAGCTGGGGACACTCGCAAACACATGGCCTGGACATAAAAACAGAAGAAAGGCTGGGCAGTGCTGACTTCCAAGAGAAGAACAAAAGGATATGAGTTTCAAGAAAGATCATCATCATTGTCATTATCGTCATCATATGTAAAATTGAAAATTTTAGTAGTCATATTAATAAAAATAAGCACAAAATTAATTTTAATAATATATTTTATTTAACCCAATATATCCAAAATATTGCCATTAAAACATGTAACCAGTATAAAAATATAAATGAGATATTTTATCTTCTTTCTTTTGAAATCTGGTGTATATTCTACATTTACAGCATATCTCAATTTGAACTAGTCACAGCTCAAATATGCGTAAGATCGGCAGATGAGGCTATTGTCTACCATACTGGACAGCACCACACTAGACTGCTTCCACGAAACTAGTGGGCATATCTGATGAAAATCTGCAGATGAAGTAAATGAAGCTGTGACATTAATGAGCCACCATCAACTGGGGCCTCAGAGACTAGGTCTTAAGCTAATCTGGGCGCCTGAAGAACCTGGGAACACTCTGAAATCAAAGGAATCAAAAGGCAAAATATTGGAGCTTCAGTTAATTTCTGATACTTAGATAATAATAAGTAACCAACAAAGCTTCTCAGAAGTCATTTAGAAACTGTTGGAAACAGGACTTTTTGGAGGTGGCCCAGCAGCCACATCCAACACGGAAGCAAACCCCAGGAGAGCCCTCCTCATGAAGTATGTCTCCCTGAAAGCCACTGTGATTAGGCGGGACGTATGTGTGTTTGTTCCCAGGAGAAGTACATAAACTATCGATCTTTGAGGTAGCATGCAGTGTTTGTTCTTGATTCTTGAACTGCTCCTCTGATGATCTTGTATGTCTTAAAGATAGTGGGTTGGATAATAAAAGGCATTTATACAAAGCCAACAGCCAGCGTCACCCAAAACGGAGAGAGTCTGAAAGCATTCTCCTTGAGATCTGGAACCAGACAAGGATGCCCTTTATCACCACTCTTATTCAACACTGTGCTGGAGGTCCTAGCCAGAGCAATTAGGCTAAATAAAGAAATAAAGGGCATCCAGATTGACAAGGAAGAAGTAAAATTATCTCTATTTGCAGATGACATGATATTATACACAGAAAACCCTGAAGAATCCTCAAGAAAACTACTGAAACTAATAGAAGAGTTCAGCAGAGTACCAGGATATAAGATAAACATACAAAAATCAGTTGGATTCCTCTACACCAACAAAGTGAACATTGAAGAGGAAATCGCCAAATCAATACCATTTACAGTAGCCCCCAAGAAGACAAAATACTTGGGAATAAACCTTACCAGAGATGTAAAAGGCCTATACAAAGAAAACTACAAGACACTACTGCAAGAAACCAAAAGAGACCTACATAAGTGGAAAAACATACCTTTCTCATGGATAGGAAGACCGAATATTGTAAAAATGCCTATTCTAACAAAAGAGATCTATAAATACAATGCAATTCCAACATTTTTTAATGAGATGTAGAAACAAATCACCAACTTCACATGGAACGGAAAGAGGCCCCAGATAAGTAAAGCATGACTGAAAAAGAAGAACAAAGTGGGAGGCCTCACACTACCTGACTTTAGAACCTATTATATCGCCATAGTAGTCAAAACAGCCTGCTATTGGTACAACAACATATACGTTGACCAGTGGAACAGAACTTGAGAATCCAGACATAAATCCATCCACATATGAGCGGTAGATATTCGACAAAGGCCCAAAGTCTGTTAAATGGGGAAAAGACAGTCTCTTTAACAAATGGTGCTGGCATAACTGGATATTCAACTGCAAAAAAATGAAACAAGACCCATACCTTACTCCATGCACAAAAATGAACTCAAAATGGATCAAAGACCTAAACATAAAATCTAAAACGATAAAGATCATGGAAGAAAAAATAGGGACAATGCTAGGAGCCCTAATACATAGTATAAACAGTATACAAAACATTACTAACAATGCACAAACACCAGAAGAGAAACTAGGTAACTGGGAGCTCCTAAAAATCAAACACCTATGCTCATCCAAAGACTTCACCAAAGAGTAAAAAGATTACCTACAGACTGGGAATAAGTTTTTAGCTATGACATTCCTGATCAGCGTCTGATCTCTAAAATCTACGTGATACTGCAAAAACTCAACTACAAAAACACAAATAACCCAATTAAAAAATGGGCAAAGGATATGAACAGGCACTTCACTAAAGAAATCATTCAGGTAGCTCACAGATACATGAGGAAATGCTCACGGTCATTAGCCATAAGAGAAATGCAAATCAAAATTACAATGAGATTCCATCTCACGCTAACAAGTCTCGCATTAATCCAAAAAACACAAAATAATAAATGTTGGAGAAGTTGTGGAGAGACTGGAAAACTTATACACTGGTGGTGGGAATGTAAAATGATACAACCACTTTGGAAATCGATTTGGTGCTTCCTTAAAAAGCTAGACTAGAACTACCATACGATCCAGCAATCCCACTCCTTGGAATATATTCTAGAGAAATAAGAGCCTTTATACCAACAGATATAGGCACACCCATGTTCACTGCAGCACCGTGTACAATAGCAAAAAGATGGAAGCAACCAAGGTGCCCATCGATGAATGAATGCATAAATAAATTATGGTATATTCACACAATGGAATACTACGCATCAATAAAGAACAATGATGAATCTGTGAAACATTTCATACATGAAGCAATCTGGAAGGCATTATGCTGAGTGAAATTAGATGCAAAAGGACAAATGTTGTATGAGACCATTACTATAAGAACTCAAGAAATAGTTTAAACATTGAAGAAAATATTCTTTGACGGTTACAAGAGTGCGGGGCGGGGGGGGGGAAGGAAAGGGGTATTCATTAATTAGATAGTAGACAAGAACTATTTTAGGTGACGGGAAAGACCATACATAATACAGGAGAGGTCAGCACAACTGGACTAAACCAAAAGCAAAGAAGTTTCCTGAATAAATTGAACGCTTCAAAGGCCAGCATAGCAGGGGCCGGGGTTTGGGGACCATGGTTTCAGGGGACATCTAGGTCAACTGGCATAATAAAATCTACTAAGACAACACTCTGCAACCCACTCTGGAGAGTGGCATCTGGGGTCTTAAATGCTAGCAAGTGGCCATCTAAGATGCATCAATTGGTCTCAAACCACCTGGAGCAAGGGAGAATGAAGAACACCAAAGACACAAGGTGATTATGAGCCCAGGAGACAGAACCCAGAAAACCCAGTGCTTTCGAGTTGATTCCAACTTATAGTGACCCTATAGAGCAGAGTAGAACTGCCCCATAGAGTTTCCAAGGAGCGCCTGGTTAGCGGTCGTAGCACTTAACCACTACGCCACCAGGGTTTCCAAGAGACAGAAAGGGCCACATAAGCCAGAGACTACATCAGCCTGAGACCAGAAGAACTAGATGGTGCCTGGCTATAACCGATGACTGCCCTGATAGGGAACACAACAGAGAATCCCTATGGAGCAGGAGAGCAGTGGGATGCAGACCTCAAATTCTGATAAAAAGACCAGACTTAATGGTCTGAGACTAGAAGAACCCCGGAGGTCATGGTCCTTCCGTTAGCCCAAGACAGGAACCATTCCCAAAGCCAACGCTTCAGACAGGGATTGGACTGGACTATGGGATAGAAAACGATACTGGTGAGGAGTGAGCTTCTTGGATCAAGTAGACAAGTGAGACTATGTGGGTTGCTCCTGTCTGGAGGGGAGATGAGAGTGCAGAGGGGCTCAGAAGCTGGCTGAATGGACATGAAAATAGAGGGTAGAGAGAAGGAGTGTGCTATCTGATTAGGGTGAGAGAGACTAGGCATATATAGCAAGGTGTATATAAATTTCTGTATGAGAGACTGACTTGATTTGTAAACTTTCACTTAAAGCACAATAAAAACTAAAAAAAAAAAAAAAGATAGTGGGTTGGTTAAATCAACAATATTATCCTGAACACTCAGGATTTCTCTTTAATCTCTACATTTTGTTTAAGTGAGAATAGGAGAACGTGATCATCCAAATTTTAAGAACAGGTACTGGTTAAGTGTCAGCAGGATGGAGAATAGAGACAGATAAGTGAAACTGCAAAAACACTAGTTTCCCTTGCTAGTGTGAAAACTAAATAAACTGAATATCCATTGCTTTCTCGGTTTAGTAAAAAAGTTTTCAAGGGAATTGCTACCTCCAGTGGAAAATGATGCCTGCTTATATTTATCTAAACTGAACTGAATCATGTATGAGTAGATGATGGCCTGCAATGATATTCTGCAGATTGTTCTAGCAAACATTGTGAGATTACAAGTATGATGTATTACAGTCCAGTGCAAAACCAGAGCACCCACACAGGGGTGGAAACTCTGGTGGTGTAGTGGTTATGTGCTACGGCTGCTAACCAAAGGGTCGGCAGTTAGAATCCACCAGGCGCTCCCTGGAAACTCTATGGGGCAGTTCTACTCTGTCCTATAAGGTCGCTATGAGTCAGAGTTGCCTCGACGGCACTGGGTAACATAGGCGTAGCAACGAGGGTCCTCTCTCTATGCTTCCTAGAGCAGAGGTGAAAAACATCTTATTAGCCTGGGTAACTGAAAGGTGAGACTGAGAAACACAAAGAAAAATACTTAATATAGGTTAAAATATATATATGTAAGAAAATGAAAATTTAGCACAGTAGACTAAAACAGCCTTTTAAAATGGGTTATCTTTACTAAAGAAACACAATTAAAAGAAATACCTATGGCACTGAGTAAAAAGCAAAGAGAAAACCACAAAACACCTTAAAACGATTAATAGCACCAGTGCATTTAAAACTATTTTAAATGGCTTTTAAAAAGGTGGACAAGCCACCTACCCGAAAAGTGAATGAAGGCCCATGTTGCTTTCCACCAGCACACCTGAAGCTTAAACTTAACTGGTTTCAGGACCCCTTCCACTGTACCGTACCTCAGGAAAAAAGAACAGGAAAACAAAAAGCAGAGCAAACAAAACTGGAATGGAAAGTACAACTAAGTGTAAATACAACTCTGAAAACAAGCAACAAAAAAGTACAACCCCTAGCTAAAAACAAGGTCCCCCAAACAAAAAACAACCACCACACCTGTTCCAAAGTCAAGTTGAAACAAAAGCCACTCAGACTGCGTTCTCTCCCTCTTACTCTCCCCGAAGGAAGAAAAGAACGATCATCAATAGCAAATGGCAGTTGCAGCGAAGCAACACCAAGAGCCGGCTTCACGCTCAGGAGAGAACGCTGCGCCTCCTCCTCGTGGTTTTCGGTGCTCTACACGATCAGAGAAACTTCTCTAGTAACGAACTATAGAAATGATCCCTGAAAGTATAGTCTTAGTTTGGAACCTACAGCCTCCACTAGGTCCCGGTCAGCCGTACGCCTCTCACCAACAGCGAGAAAGTTCCCATAGTTCTAACTTTACTGTAAAACATGTAAGGAAATAGGTTCTGTAACATCATCTTTTAACTGCTATCATTTAACAACGCATTTTTAAAATTTTTAAGTGGAAATGTAAAAAATTTAAAAAGAATTTTAAACTGCAACATTTTTATTAGCATAATATTGAATGACAACCAATCACAGCCCGATCTTTAAAGGCGCTTTGCTCCGCAGTTCGGCGAAAGCGGCCCCGCCCTGAAAGCGAAAGGGAAACGGAGGGCCTATTGCTAGTGAGAATCAGGCTGAACTGGACGATCAGCTTTGGCTTTTGTACTTAAAAAAAATTTTTTTTTAAAGCTAGTTCGGTGAATTTGACACTATTTCTTCCATAAACGAATACTTGAATGCCAACTATAACCATACCCAAGAAACCAAAACCGATGCCCTGGAGTCGATTCGGACTCATGGCGACCCCAACAATGTCTAAGAGTAGAAACTGCTCATAGGGTTTTCTTAGCTGTAATCTTCACGGCGGGAACTTGGGGGAGCACGCTCCACATCTCAAACCCACCAGCCGCTCATTGGAAACCCTATGGGGCAGTTCTACTCTGTCCTACAGGGTCGCTATGAGTCGGAATCGGAGTTTTATTGAGGCCTGGAGCCCTGGTGCCGCAGTGGTTAAGTGTTTAGCTGGTGACCAAAACCGTATGCCTGGTACCATTCTAACTGCTTTACACATATTATCTCAATCTTCCGTATAGCTGGATGAGGTAAACAGGACTATTACCATCCCAGCGGTATATGTATATGGAGAAAAGGAACCAGAGAAAAGATCTGGTAAATTGCCTAAGGTCAAACAGTTGTTAAATAGCAGACCTGCTCCATCGGGAGCCAGAGTTTACCACCTTAACCATTATCCCACTTTTCTATGATGCTAAGCACTGTTTTAAGCACTGTTTAAGGTGGTATTAAGTAAAAAAAAAAAAAAAAGGTATTAAGTAAGCAGGGTCAATATGAGTTGGAATCGACTAGACAGCAATGATTTTAAGTATGCAGAGGTAAAGAGATGAGAGAAGATCCCTATTCACACAGAACTCACATTCTAATGAGGGAGGCAGACAACAATAAATACACAAGACGATGACATAATATTTTTAAACAGTTTAACAATCTCTACCTTTTGATTGTTTAATCCATTCAACATTTAATGTTATCATTGATATGGTGAGATTTATTTCTGCTATGTTACTTTTTGTTTTCCATGTCTCTTGCCCCTCTATGCCTCCTTTATTGCTTTGTTTTGCATTGAGTGAATATTCTCCAAAATTGAGTTTTAATTTCATTTAAGGATTTTTTTCACTATATATGTGTGTTTTTAGTGGTTGCTCGAAGGCTACCATATACATATTAATGGAAGGAGCTTCGGATTTATACTAGCTTAACTCAGAAGCTCATTCTGTTAATATGTGTATATACAGATATATACATATAAATGTTCTCTGGTGGCACAGTGGTTAAGTGTTAAGGCTGCTAACCAAAAGGTCAGCAGTTTGAATCCACCAGCCGCTCCTTGGAAACCCCATGAGCAGGAATCAACTCAACAGCAAGGGGTTTGGTTTATACACCCCACACCCAGTTATTAAACTCCACTAATTGTAGGCTGACTGATCTATTGTTTTCAACAATGCCCTCAGGCATTGTTTTTGAGGTCCGAGTTTGGTTTTTGTTCTGCCCCAGGAGGGCTCCTCCCAGCTCCTATTTTTCTATTCTCTGTAGCAAACTAGGCAGCCTACAGTTCAGCCTGTATCTTAAATTTCCTGCAAACTGCCTTTCATCACAACATCCACAGTTCTTGAAGGAGCCTTTAGGCTTGAAGTTCTTTGTTGTTGTTGCAGTTAGGTGCCCTCGAGTCGATTCCAATTCATAGCGACCCTATATACAACAGAAGGAAACACTGTCTGGTCCTGTGCCATCCTCAAAATCATCGCTATGTTTGAGCCCGCTGTTGCAGCCACTGTGTCAATCCATCTCATTAACAGTCTCCCTCTGTTTCCTTGACCCTCTACCTTACCAAGCATGATGTCCTTCTCCAGGAACTGATCCCTCCTGATAACATGTCCAAAGTACTTGAGACAAAGTTTCACCATCCTCCCTTCCAAGGAGCACTCTGGCTATACTCTTCCAAGATAGGCTCGTTTGCTCTTCTGGCAGTCCATGATACATTCAATATTCTTCACGTATTCAAAAAGCCAACACCATAATTCAAATGCTGCTTCTGTCTTCTTCATTTATTGTCCAGTTTTCGCATGCACATGAGGTGACTGAAATATCACGGCTTGGATCAGGCACACCTTAGTCCTCAAACTGGCATCTTTGCTTTTCGACACTTTAAACTCTACTCCGTTGCAAATGAAATCAGTTACTGGGGGAAGAGATTAAAAAACCCAAAACCAAACCCGCTGCCATTGAGTTGATTCCAACTCATAGTGACCCTATAGGATAGAGCAGAACTGGCCCACGAGGTTTCCAAGGAACGCCCAGTGCATTCGACCTGCTGACCTTTTAGCTCTTAACCACTACACCACCAGAGTTTCCAGGGAAGAGATTAGGAGCGGTTTCATGGCCTATTTTTGCCCCAGGCAAAACCTCTCAGACCTGAGGATTTTGGAGCTGGGAGTGGGGACAATGGCAAGTTTCTCTCTGAGAGACACCCCTGCCCTAGGAGCTGAGCACTCAGTTTCATGAAGGGGAGACAGCAGTCTACAGTGGTCCTCCTCTCTGCTTGGCTCTCCTGGCCTGCAGCCACGGCCTTACTGGCCTCACTAGTCGGGGCAAAAGTGATAAGGGCCCCAATATTCCCATGCATCCTGCCCAAAGTTGAACCTCTGTTCCATGAGTGGGGGCTGGGTGGAAGAAGGGAACCCTCACCTCTCAGCCACAGTTGAAGGAGACTTAGCCTCTGCAACTGGTAGCTGGGGGCAGGCTAGAAAAACCGACATCTTGTTTCTGCCAGGAAGAAAGCTTCCATCTGGGTGCTGTGTTCTTGGTTGCAGCTATATGGAGTAGAGTCTCCGCCAGGCTGAGCTGGGAAGGGGAGGGAGAGAGAGATCTTGGTTCAAAGACCACAGACTATGGTCTTTCTTAAGGAATTTTCATAGATGTTCTTGAATAGATATTTATTTGCTGTTTGTTGTTTTGGGACCATTTCCAGAGTCTTTAAATGTTTGTTTTAAATGTCATAGGGTCACTATGAGTTGGCACTGACTCAATGGCCATGGGTTTGATTTTGGGTTGTTTTTAACATACTTCACCAGGTTCTTTGGGGAGCGGGTCAGTGGAGCTCCTCATGCTGACATGTCACGTTTGCGCACATGTCATGGGATCTCCGAACAACCAGTGCATTTTAATCCAAAGAAACAGCCAGTGCAAAGGCCAGAAGAAGATGGTGTGTTTCAAGAACAGCAACACAGCTAGAGAGCACAGGCCATGAGGGGAGATGGGAAGGCAGGCAGGGGTCAGATACCTGAGAGTTCTCTAGGCCAGGGCAAGGGTGTAGAAAAGAGAAGCACAGGCATACTTGGATGCTCTAGAAGTCAAGTTGACGGATTCAACGATGGAATGGCTAGAGGTGTCAGGGAAAGAGAAGTTTCCATGGTGACAGGTTGGTCTGGGCCCAGAACAAATGATGGGAACCCGGATTTCTGACCTAGGCAAGTGGCTTTCTCAAAATTGGGAGAGGGAGGGAAAAACTCAATTGCTACTGTACTGGCAAACTTACAAAGTAGGTAGCTTACAACTACACTTCCATCTTACAACAATCCTGTGTGTCAATGCTCATGGTACTACACCTACCTACTTTACAGAGGGACAAACAGGTTAAGGAACTACCCAAAAACCAATGGGTAGTAAATAACAGGCCAGCGAGTCAACTCCAGAGCATATACCCAAACCTTCAAAGAGGACTGAGCTAATTTTGGGCTCACAGTGAAGGGCTGGCCAACGTAGATCCAGAAGAATAAAATCAAGGAGGAACTATGTGGTTCATAGGTGGAGTGGAAGAAAGAGAAAATAACTGTGTTCTCCCAAGACTAGGAAGGAATCCCAAAGCTTCAATCTACCACTACCACCGGTTGCTCTCAACTCCAACTCATAGTGACCCCATGTGTGTCAGAGTAGAATTATGCTCCATAGGGTGTTCAATGACTGATATTTTGGAAGTAGATTGACAGGCTTTTCTTCTGAGGCACCTCCGGGTAGACTTCAACCACTCACCTTTTGGTTAGCAGCCACGCACATTAACCAACTGTACCACCCAGGGAGAAAGCTTCAATAGCAGGGAAGGAAAGGGGGCACACTCTCAGGAGGTGCCTTTCCCTCACCTGCTCTCTGTGAGGATCATTTCATGCCTTCTTTGCTCTCCTCAGCCCTCCTACTTCTCCTCACCAATCTCACTCAGCCATGATCTAGCCTCATATTTGGGAACTAGCAGCCATCAGCTGAAAACCCTCCATGTGGTGTCACTACATGAACAAAGCCACCACCATCTGCACTCCCTAGCATCTGTTGCCTACTCAAAGGTCTCCCACCTTCTGGAAGCTGCTCTCTCCTGTGTCTCAACTTCTTCCATTCTACCCAGTCCCTTCATCTGCATTCACACTTGCATTCCCACCTTTCATTAAACCCTGCCTGGATCCCACAGCTCCCAGCTAAACACAAACCCACTCCTCCCAGCTATACACGCACATCCACCTCTGTACTCTCCTTCACAGCCTAACCTCTTCAATGTCCTTTACTGATCAATCTACTCCAAACCAGTCTGTCCCCCACGACAGAACCAACAGTCACCACTGTGGCTAAATCCCATGGGTATTTTTCTATCTCCTTCTTAATCTTTCATCTGCTTTCTACACACTCACTGTCCCACTTCTCTTCCTTCGCTTCCATCACATCCACTCTGGTTTCCCTCCTAACTCTCTGGCTGCTCCTTCTCAGTCGGCTTTGGGAGTTCATCTTTTCTCACCTAAATCTGTCCTAAAGTCTACCACCAGTTCCACTGCCCCAGCTAATTCAGTTTCGACTCCATTTCCTTCATCTCAACATGGAGCCACTTTTCACCCATTTGCTCAAGCCATAAAACCTGACAATTATCTTTGATAGTCCCTTTCCCTTGTTGTAGAGAAAAACTTGAACGCTGTTTCAAGTTAAAAGAGAGAGGTTTATTAAGGGTTTAAAACAACTGCAATTGAGGAACTACGTAGCCCACTGAAAATGGAACCAGGTAGTCCCAGGGCAGTTTGGTTATACAAGTATTGTTATGGGGTAAAAAGAGGACCCAAACCAAGGGAGGGCAACTACAGGAAAATCAATGAATACTGTAATAATCACACGCTGGTTACTGATAATTAACAGTACAGTTACTGATTACAGATAGTTTCACAGGATGCTTATATCATGGTCACAAGATGCTTACATGTATTTTCTTTGCCTGTCTTGCAAAAATATCTTGCTGGCAACAGCACCCAGACAGCACTCTTCCTGAGTACACGTATTCTGAGGGGTGCAGATGGTCACTTGGTTAAGACCCTTCGGAACATATGGTCTCACATTTTGGCTTTGACTGCCGAGGGAAAACATGTTTTCCTTAAAAAACGTAACTGTTAGTCTAGAATCCAGATTAAAATTAGATGGTATGGTCAGCATATTATGCCTCTGTCTCACTGACTGCACTGAAAGTTGTCTTTTCCTGAGACACCCTCATGCCCAGATTTAACCAATCCCAAAGTTCTGATGATTTTACCTCTTGAATAGCTTTCAAATCTGGTCAATTTTTCCCTATTTTCATCACCACAACCATCGCTCTTATGTAGATGAACGCAGTATGTCCCTAATGGTCCTCACTCCTGCCACTTCACTCCACTCCCCAAATCTAATCACAGTGATTGATGTTGTTGTTAGGTGCTGTAGAGTCAGTTCTGACTCATAACGATCCTACATACAAGAGAAAACGCTGCCGAGTCATGTGCCATCCCACAGTAGTTGCTATGCTTGAGCCCATTGTTGCGGCCACTGTGTCAGTCCATCTAATTGAGGGCCTTCCTCTCTTTTGCTGACTCTCTACCAAGCATGACCTTCTCCACTAGGGACTGGTCCCTCCCGATAAAATGTCCAAAGTACATGAGGTAAGTTTCGCCATCCTTACTGTTTTTTTTTTTTAAATGTGCTTTAAGTGAAAATTTACAGGTCAGTCTCTCATACAAAAATTTATATACAAAATGGGAGTATGTAGTAAGGTGTATATAAGCTTATATGTGACAGACTGACTTGATTTGTAAACTTTCACTTAAAGCACAATAAAAAGTATTTTAAAAAAAATTATATACACCTTGCTATATACTCCTAGTTGCTCTCCCCCTAATGAGACAGCACACTCCTTCTCTTTACCCTTTATTTCCGTGTCCATTCAGTCCGCTTCTGTTCCCCTCTGCCTCCTCATCTCCCCTCCAGATAGGAGCTGCCCTCATAATGTCATGTGTCTACTTGGACCAAGAAGCTCCTCACCAGTATCATTTTTTATCTTATAGTCCAATCTGAAGAGTTGGCTTTGGGAATGGCTAACAGAAGGTCTGGGGACCATGACCTCTGGTGTCCTGGTCTCAGTCATCGCCATCCTTACTTCTAAGGAGCATTCTGGCTGTACTTCTTCTAAGACAGATTTGTTCGTTCTTTTGGCCATCCACAGTATAGTCAATACTCTTCACCAACACCACAATTCAAAGGCATCAATTCTTCTTCGGTCTTCCTTATTTATTGCTCAGCTTTCACATGCATATGAAGAAATTGAAAATACTATGGATTGGGTTGGAAATCCTGGTGGCATAGTGGTTAAGTGCTACAGTTGCTAACCAAAAGGTTGGCAGTTTGAATCCACCAAGCGCTCCTTGGAAACTCTATGGGGCAGTTCTACCCTGTCCTATAGGGTCACTATGAGTCAGAAGCGATTCGATGGCAATGTTTTTTTTTTTAATGGCTTGGGTTAGGCACACGTTAGTCTTCAAAGTAGGATCTTTGCTTTTCAACACTTTAAAGAGGTCTGTTGCAATATGTCTTTTGATTTGACTGCTGCTTGCATGAGTGTTGACTGTGAATCCAAGTAAAATGAAATCCTTGACAACGTATTTTCTCTATTTATCACGATGTTGCTTATTGGTCCAGTTGGGAGGATTTTTGTTTTCTTTATGTTGAGATATAATCCATACTGAAGGCTGCAGTCTTTGACCTTCATCAGTAAAGCGCTTCAAGCAGCTCACCTTCAGCAGGCAAGGTTGTTAATGAGTCTTCCTCCAATCCTGATGCCAAGTTCTTCAGGATATTGAGTAAGTATAGTAAAAAAAAAAGTATAGTAAAAGGCTGCAAATCTGACTCACGCCTTTCCTGATTATAAACCATGCAGCCCTGGTGGTGCAGTGGTTACGAGCTAGGCTGCTAACCAAAAAGCTGGCAGTTGGAATGCTCCTTGGAAACCCTAGAGGGCAGTTCTACTCAGTCTTATAGAGTTCACTATGAGTCAGTATCCACTCCACTGCCACGTGTTTGGATGTTCCCTTACTCTTGTTCAGGGGCCCAGGTGGCATAATGGTTAAAAACTAGGCAGTTCGAATCCACCAGCCAGTCTTTGGAAATCCTAGGGGGTAATTCTACTCAGTTTTTAGAAACCCTACCGCAACGGGTTTGGCTTGGGCTTTCGTTCTGTTCCAAGAAGCGGCTGGTGGATTTGAACTACCGACCTTTTTTGTTAGGAGCCAAACCACTGAAGAAGCTCTCCACAAAAGTCTAATAAAAATCCCAGCCTAGAAATAAAACATCATAGGAAGGCACACAGGGTTACTGTGGCTGGATAACAAGACACTAGCACTAAGTCTTAAGACGGCCATTTTGTCTTTTATTGGGAGTTAAAAAAGCGAAAGCCACTCAGACTGCATCCTCTCCCTCTTACTCCTCCCCCAAGGGAAGAGAAGAACGATCATCAATAGCAAACGGCAGTTGCAGTCAAACAACACCAAGAGCCAGCTTCACGCTCAAGAGAGAATGCTGCATCTCCTCCTCGTGGTTTTCGGTGCTCTACACGATCAGAGAAACTTCTCTAGTAACGA
This sequence comes from Elephas maximus indicus, assembly GCF_024166365.1. NCBI lineage: Eukaryota > Metazoa > Chordata > Mammalia > Proboscidea > Elephantidae > Elephas > Elephas maximus. The sequence continues at coordinate 35,401,051 of NC_064837.1, read as the reverse complement.
ACTATAGAAATGATCCCTGAAAATATAGTCTTAACCTTGAACTCAGAGCTTTCGCTTTGTCTATGGCAGCCGCGCACTTTTTACAGATGGCGATTTGTTTTTCATGTTACTATCTTTTCAGCAATGTTACATAAATGTATTTTCTAAGTATGTTTTATATACAACATTCAAAAAGTATTCTGAACACTCTTAAGAGGATTTTTCTTTAAGAAACTTTAAGACTTTATGTTTCTTAATTAGCCTATTATGGACCAACAGCCAATGAGAAGCTACTGTCTCTTAAAAGGCTAACGTTTCCGGACTGCTTTAACGCAAAGGGTGTGCTCCTATGCAACTAACTTTCTGACACGCAGCCTCTGTGCATGAGATTAAAAAAAAACTTTACCTCCTAAAATCCTGAATTTCGAAAGCTAATAAGTGGCTTAATTTGACACTTTTACTTAACTGCTGGTTGCCCATGTAAGTCTGGGCGTGACAGGCGTTTATCTGGCTCACCAGTGTCGTTTTTCCAAAATAATGTACAAACACCTAAGTCAATCTTAACTGAGAAACAGAGATATTTATTTTGAAAAATGCCTCTCAATTTTTTTAAATTAGGTAGGTAAAAAGTAACAAAAACTGTAACAAAAAAACAAAAACCACTTACTTTTTTTTTTCTTTCCTGGGTGGTGTCTACTTTTATCCCTGATTTCGTAGTGTTTGAATGTTTCAACCTAAGACATGGATCAACAATTACAACACTCATGGAAGCAGCAGTCAGAAATCAAATGACATTATTGCACTCGGCAAATCTGCTGCAAAAGACTTCTAAGGTGCTACGAAGCGAAGATACCAGTTTGAGGACTAAGGTGCGCCTGACCCGAGCCATGGTATTTTCAATTGCTTCATATGCATGCGAGAGGTGGACAATGAAAACGTTAAATTCCAAGATGAATTGTGATTTGAATTATGGTGCTGGCAAAGAATATTGAATATCCCACGGACTGCAAGACGAACGAACAAATCTGCCTTGGAAAAAGTACACAGTAGAGCCAGAATGTTTCTCAGAAGCAAGGATGTTAAGACTTTGTCTTGCTTACTTTGAACATCTTATCAGGAGGGGCCAATCCCTGAAGAAGGACATCATGCTTGGTAAAGTAGAGAGAGGGTCAGCAAAAGAGAGGAAGACCCTCAGTACCATTGATTGACACAATGGTACAACAATGGGCTTAAATACAGCAGTGACTGTGGGCATGGTGAAGGACCGGGCAGTGTTTCGTTCTGTTGTGCATGGGGTCACTATGTGTCAGAATCCACTCGATGGCACCTAACAAGAAGACTGTATCAGCTTTATTTTTAAATACCAGCAGGTCAACTATGGCTCCTTTTTAGTTTTCTCCTGAGTGCCTGTCAGTATTAAACCAACTAAAAACCAACCTAAATGATATTTTTAAAATAAAAATAACTTGCCAAGTGAGTATGTAAGGTTATATACCCCTCCCCCCCAAACTGTCTTAAATGTGATTTCTCTTGTTAATTAAAAAAAGAAAAAAGCTAACATTTCTCTAGCACTTTACTAGGACCTAGGCCCCCTACTAAACATGGATCACCGCTTTAAATCTTAGAAATAATCCTAAAAAGTTGAGGAAATGGAAGCTTAGAGATGTTAAGTTGTTCCCCTAAGGCTACATGGCTGTCCCTTGCCTCTTTGAACACTAATATTACTCCATTCTATACCTTTTTTTGAGTCCTTATTTCTTTCCATGTTACCCAAGTAAAGGCTCGTTGTATTTTGCCTAGAGATAAGAAATTGTAGATAAAATTTAAGAAAATGACCTTAACCCATTGCTGTCAAGTCAATTCCTACTCATAGCAACCCTATAGGACAGAGTAGAACTGCCTTCATAGGGTTTCCAAAGCTGTAATCTTTAAGGAAGCAGGTTGCCACATATTCTCTCTCGGAGAGGCTGGTGGGTTCAAACTGCCAATCTTTTGGTTAGTGGCCAAACACTTAACCATCATGCCACCAGGGCTCCTTATTGAAGAGAATTAGGCAGTAGGAATGCTGGGGAGTGGGAGTTCAATGGGGAAAAAGGGGGTATCTGGGTGCACTGTCTGAGGAGCAGTGAGACAGCATTTAGGTGTTTCTCATCAACACTATGGAAGCAAATCATAGTGCAGTCACAGAGGGTGGTAGCAGGAGTAGAGCCACTTACTAATGGGAGCTGTCTTAGGGACCAGAAGTACTTCGCAGAGCAAAGGCTAAGAACAAATAATATGTCCCCTGACCTAAGGCCCTCTGGACAGTTCCTGACAGACAACAGCCATGTATTTACTCAAAGAACAGCACTCTCATGCTCTGTGGCAGATAACAAGGAGAATGAGACCCACAATTGCTATCCTCATGGAAATTACGAGGTCCTTTCTTCAGCAGTTCCAGTGACTCATCCAGCTGGGTAGCTGGTAAAAACTCAACCTCCCTAGATGAACCTGAGACTTTGCCCTACATCTTCCATGCCCATTTGTACACACATACAGAAATACTCCACTTCTGGGTACTAGAGACTTGGGGTGGGGGTGAGAGAAGCAGAGAGACAGAAAAATACTGTCCTTAACTTTAAAATGTGAAATAGGAATTGCACTAAATAACCTACCATGAAAGTCCCTTCTAGCTCTGATATTCTCAACAATGCCGCTATTGAGGTTATCATTATCACCCGTTTTACAGAAGAAGGAACTGAGGCACAGAGAACTTGAGTAACTTCTGCTTGGTCACAGAGACAGTAAATGCTAGACCAGGATTTCAATTCCAGGAGGTCTGACTCTGGAGTGCAGTGCCTAGCAGGCACTAGACCTCAGGTGCAGATTTGTCTGCTGACAGCTAGTTGATTGACATCTTGTCTTGAGTGTCTCAAAAGCACCTCAAACTCAATGTGTCCAACTGAACTAATCTTGCCTGCTCCCCAAAACTGGGCCTCTTCCAGTTCCCTGCCTCAATGATGGTATCACTGTCTATCCATCCAGTGTACACGCCAGAAAACAAGGGTCATCCTTGACACCTTTCTTCATACCAACCTGTCGTAAGTGCTGCTGAATTATCTCCTAATTACCTCTCAAATTCATCCACCTTTCTCCAGCTCTACTACTCCCCTGGCTGGTCAAGTGATCACCTCTCAGGTGGACACAACCTGGTCTACATTCATGGTTGCCCTTCTCTAATTCATTATCCAAGCAGCAGCCAGAGGTTTCCTTTCAAACCTTAAATCCAATCATGTCACTGCTGGGAGACAATTCTCCACGAATCTCTCACATTTCTGAATGTTAGTCTTTGTTCTGGAATATCTTTTTAAGAATGTTTGTACAGCAGACTTGGAGCCCAGAGATAAAGAGTAAAGGTGCGGGTGTCTTAGGCTGGGTTCTCTAGAAGATGTGTTCCAGCAAAATGAAGAATTAAACCAGAAAAAAGATTAACAGTATACAAGAAAGTGAATCCAGAATGTCAGCTGCTGGGGTAGTGCTTTGCGAATGTTGCTCAAAAAGGCAGATTAAAAAAAAAAAAAAAAAAGATCTTAAGTAAACAGAGAAACCCTGTTTTAAAATTCTTTTTTTTTCTATGTTCCTTTTTTTTTTTAAATGTGCTTTAGGTGAAGGTTTACAGAGCAAATTAAGTTTCTCATTAAACAATCAATACACATATTGTTTTGTGACATTGGTTGCCAACCCCACAACATGACAGCCAGCACCCTCCCCTTCTCGACCTTGGGTTCCCCATTACCAGCTTTCCTGTCCCCTCCTGCCTTCTCATCCTTGTTCCTGGGCTGATATGCCCGTTTAGCCTCATTTTGTTCTATGGGCCTGTTTAACCTTTGGCTCAAGGGTGAACTTCAGGAGTGACTTCAGTATTGAGTCAAAAGGGTGCCTGGGGGGCCATACTCTCAGGGCTTCTCCAGTCTCTGTCAGACCTGTAAGTCCTTTTTTTGGGAGTTAGAATGTTATTCTACATTTTTCTCTAGCTCTGTCCAGGATCCTCTATTGTGATCTCCCTCAGAGCAGTTGGTGTTGGTAGCTGGGCACCATCTAGTTGTGCTGGATTCAGTCTGGTGGAGGCTGTAGTAGTTGTGGTCCATTAGTCCTTTGGACTAATCTTGACCTTGTGTCTTTGGTTTTCTTCATTCTTCCTTGCTCCAGGCGGGGGCAGGACCAGTGGAATATTTTAGGTAGCCTCATCCTGTTATAAAATTCTAAAACCACATTTAACACAAGCTTGTCTAAAAAAAAAAATTTTTTTTTTTTGTCCTAGAGAACCTAGACTTCTCAGCAACTTCAAAAGACCATCCCAGTAACCCAGTGCTGTCAAGTGATTACAACTCATAGCAACCCTATAGGACAGAGTAGAACTGCCACACAGAGTTTCCAAAGAGCGCCTGGCGGATTCGAACTGCAGACCCTTTGGTTAGCCATAGCACTTACCACTACGCCACCAGGGTTTCCCAAAAGCCACCAGAGTTTCCCAAAAGACCCCTAAGAAACAATAAATGCTAAGTCTTAATCAAAGATCTTAAAGAAAAAATGTTATCTAGAAGCAGGAAAATGGAAGCATTATGCAAATTGAATGAGTAAAGATGAAAGAGGTCTGATGAGTCTGACAAGCAGAAAAACACATTATTCAAAAAGATTAACTACCTTTAAGACAAAGTGAAAAAAGAAAGCCACTCAGACTGCATTCTCTCCCTCTTACTCTCCCCGAAAGAAGAGAAGAACGGTCATCAATGGCAAAAGGCAGCTGCAGCGAAGCAACACCAAGAGCCGGCTTCACGCTCAGGAGAGAACACTGCACCTCCTCCTCGTGGTTTTCGGTGCTCTACACGATCAGAGAAACTTCTCTAGTAACGAACTATAGAAATGATCCCTGAAAGTATAGTCTTAGCTTTGAATGCACAGCCTCTGCTGGGTCCCAGCAAGCTGCACACATTACAGCGATGGCGAGATTTTTCTCAGGTCATTTGTCTTTTCAGATACATTTTATATCTCATGATGATTTGGTCGCTATGACCAATATTGAAAACACTATTATCCCTTGTAAATCTTTCAGAAATTCTTCAAAGCAGCAATAGACCTTATTAACATATAGTTTCTTGGCAGCCAATCACACGCTGTGCTCGCTGCCCTCGTCTGACTCATTCCTAACATGGAAAAAAAAAAAAATTTTTTTTTTTTTAGACTGCAATTACCAGCTCAATGTCCTGATCAACAGACGCGACCACGGTCAAGGTCCGTGGCTCCACTCTGTCCCTTGTCAAAACAGCCAACCGCCTCTCCCTGCTAGAGAAGTGGGCCTTGGAACTAGCTGTTCCGGTTTGAATCCCTGCTGAGAATTTGAATTTCTAACAAGTTTCCAGACAATGCTGATGCTGCTGGTTAGGGACCAATTCTGAGAACCACTAGTAGAGCAGTGGGTCTCTACATTTATTATACATAAGAATCACCTGGGGATCTTGTTGAAATGTAGATTCTGATTCAGTATATCTAGGGGTGGACTTGCAAATTCTCACCAGGGTTCGAACCAGTCCAGTTCAAAGCCCTGTAGAGAAGTCAGTCAACTCAGAGACCAAGTTTCCTAGGACTTGAATATTCAACAAAAAGACAAGAAAGACAGAAAGATACAAAGACAGAAAGAGAAAGACAAAAAAAAAAAAAAAAAAGCAGAAAAAAAGAAGTGGTGTATACTTCTAATACCACATTATAATAAACATGACTAAGATCATTTGTTGACTGCCTACTCAACAATAGGCATTTAAATCTGTTTTCTCACTTCATCCTCTAAATAACGGAATGAAAAGGGTACAACTATTTTTCTAAGAGAGAATGAGTAACTTGTCCAAAGCCACCCAGCAGACAGAACCAGAGTTGGAATTTAGGTCTAAAGACTGTGTTCTTCCTCACTACAGGTCTAGTCTTCATTCAAATCTATTTCTTTAATAAGGCACCAAATACATACTCTCTCAAAGTTCAGTCTGAAAAATTAGTCTTCCTACCTTCTAAATCCCAGAGGAAGCCTACTCAGTTACTTCTGGCAAAATTTAGCCCCAGTTTCTCCTTGAATAACTCATCTTATATATGATGGTATGCAAATGTTCTAGTCACTTAACTTCCTGCTGTAAAAATGCTTCTGCCCCACAATTTTTCTGCATGCCAGGAAGCACAATACCACCTGGACATGCACATGGCATTATGAATCAACCACATCTTTTAACTGCATGATGGTAACATGACTAATAAGACCACCAGTCATATCATCCAACCACCTCTCCTACTATAACCTTTTTCCAATGCTCTGTGCTTAAATTCCTTCAGAGAAAGGGGCACCGTCAGGGCAACTCGGTCAGGTCTGGTGTTAAAGCAGTGCTTCATCTTGAATTTATGAAGTGCCTTCCTGCCACTTTCACCCAAAGGCCCAGCCTGTGGTCCAGGCCCTTCCATAGTTAAGTTTCTTTTCATTATCCATTCTACCAATCTTTCTGGAGACCCCTCACCATCCATTACACCCTTTGGTCTTCTCTGAGCAGATTCTCCAACTGCAAATGGATATGACCATCACTCCAGCACATTCTAAGACTTAGCTCATGTCACCTTTGACAGGTGACTTCCTTGATCTCCCTAGGGAGCAGTGTCTACCATGTGCTTTGTGCCCCTATTTATCCTTGTATGTGGCTCTACATAGCTCCCTGTGTTGCACGCAAATACACTTCTGTCCCCAACCCCCTACTAAACCGTGAGCTCTTTAAAAGGAAGAACCAGGTCTTACCTTTGTATCTCCAACACCTTGCCTGGCACACAATAGGTGCCTCCTAAATGTTGACTGCCTGAACAATGATTCAATGAATGTAGTACTCCTCCCTCAGCCTGGCTATTGACCACCTAGTTCCCCTCCCTCTTTTTCTACTTCTCCCACACCAAGGCCAGCCTGTCTGTACAGGAGTGAGGCCCCTGCCAGTAGTTTCTAGCCCTCTCACCTCTTGCCCATCCTTGGTTTCAAAATGTGGATGTGGACTCAGGCCTCTCTTCTGAGTTCCTGCCTCATATATCCAGCTTCTATTTGATATTCCATTTAGCTAAATCCCAAGTATCTCAAACTCAGCCTGCCCAAACTGACTCCATCAGCTTCCACACCAAACTCTTTCCTCTTCCAGTCAATGACACCACATTCAACCCAGTTGCTCAAATCAAAAACCTGAGTCATCCTGTTCTTTTCTCCTCCCACTCACGTACTTCATAAACTTCCACAGCCAGAGTGACCATTTAGAAATGCAAGTCTGTTTACACCAAAGGGCTGGCACTATTCTCAGAGCAACAATCACAATCTAGAGTTCTGCTTCCAGAAATGGCCAAGTGACTCCTATCACAGCAACCCTCCTACAGACAACAATTATAAACTTGGGACAAAGTGTGCAAAACAACCTTGTGATGACAGAGGAGAGCGACAAAACACTGGCTGAGATGGAGACCTGGAAGAAAGGAATGGCCTTAGTTAAGTTTTCCTTTTCTTATAATTTTTAGCTTGAGGACATGGCTAAAATTAGGATTTACTGGCTTGAAGAACCAGAGATCAGCAGCTGGAAAGTGAGGGGGATGGAATCCCAGAGAGGAGAGAACCACAGAGGAGATGCCCCAAATCTCCGGCTGACCCTTAACCACACATGCACAGGGCTGACTCCAAGTAGGCCAACAAAACCTTGATAAGCTGCACAGACATTTGAGCTACTGTCCATTGCAGGGAGACAGGGTTCATAACTTGGGTTCAGCCAAGTTAACTGCCTACTTAATAATAAGTACATACAAATACATTGGTATCCAAGGGGGACTGGTTCCAGGACCTCTGAGGATACCAAAATCTATGGATGCTCAAGTCCCTTATATAAGATGGCATAGTGTTTGGATATAACCTACACACATCCTCCTTTATATTTTAAATCATCTCTAGATTACTTGTAATATCTAATACAATGTAAATGCTATGTAAATTGTTGTTATATTGTATATTGCATTGTTTAGGTAATAATGACAAGAAAAAAAGGGTACACATAAAGTAACAAATGAACAAGATGCCAGGCGAACGATGCTCAAACAAATAATCTGCGCTTCGCTGAATCCATGCGTGTGGAACCTGTGGATATGGAAGGCTGATCATAACTTACCTATATACACACACAGTCACTCTTCAGAGGGACATAAAAGAATCCACAGTTTCTATAACATATCACTCTCAATGTTCAGGGTACAATCCAAAATTACTCAATACATGAATAAACAGGAAAATATGTGACCCATACCCATACCCAAGAGAAAACACAATCAATGAAGATCAACTCCAAGATGACCCAAATATTGGAATTAAAGCACCCACAGACCCTAGGGGTGGTTGTGGAAAAGTGTGAGAACTGTCTGAGAAAACTAATCTGTAGGACAGTTGGGTCCTACAAAAATTGGGGTTGTCATTCTGGAAGCCCTCATAAAAGCTGCTGAGGCAAAGGTTAGAAACATTGTAGAGAAACAAGGTCACTGTAGCTGTTCCACAAACTAGCTGAGAGAGGTGACTTAATAAGCCTCACTTTCAATACCAAGAAAGGAGAGGAGGGCTCCAGCAGAACTTCTGATTACTCTGAAAAAAGGTGGTCTGGATCTCTGGATCAGGGGCCAAATACCAGCAAAAGTTTTTTGTGTGTGGTTTTTTGTGTTTCTTCTTTTGAAGATTGCCTGAGCTGTGTTTGCTATTCCTGTTTGCCCTGTAGGCTGAGCTGTTTGTAGCCACCAGCAAGAAAATGCTGGAAACAAAAAAGCAGTGAAGCTGTAAGCAGCAAGAAAGGGGCAAACTGGGAAACTGGCCTCCTCACTGCACCATAGGCCTCAGAAGAAGCAGTGGGTGGGGCAGATTTGAAGGAGAAAAGGGAATCAAGCAGAATCCAAGACAGATGACTTGGGCCTAAGGAAAAACCTTAGGGGCCTAACAGTTTCCCAGCACAAAACAAAACAGCAGCAGAACAGTTACTAAAGACCTCTACTGAAATGCACTGGCACAAAACATCCCATCTTAAATTTAACTTGCAGATTTCCCCAAGAACTCACTCAGTTTTACGATGTCCCTGGTATTCCTCCCAACGCTATTCAGAAATGTGGACCCAGTTCCATCCGCCATCTCTTACCTTTCTTAAGAATCTTCTTCACTTTCACATAGTTCCCTTGTTTCACATATTCATGAAGCTGAGCTTCCAAGGAGTCATTTCTTAAGGAGCCAAGCTGAACAGGACAGGGGACTGGAAGATGGACAGGCCGAGACATTCTGTTTCCAAAAGAGAGTAGCATGCTTATTCTAATGGAACCAGAAACACAGGGAAGCAATTTAGATTTTTTCACATTTGGAAATCTGTTCATGTTCATTTATAATGAAGAGAACTAGGAGAACAATTACTGAAACTAAAAATTAATGTTTATCCTTGATGTTGTTGAAACTGAAGAACTGGATAAATTTATGATCAATTCCTGGGACTGAAATAAAATTAGAGTTTTGTTGGGTCATTACGGTAATTAGGAAGTATTGACTTTGAAAGGTTAGTATCCAAATGCAGTCATTATGCAGGACTGTAAATAGCATAACGTAGCGGGTGAGGTTCACAATTCTGACTCCAAAGTTCCTGTCCTGGCTGTGTCACCTCCCTAACTGTTTGACCTTGGAGAAATTATTCAGCCTCAATAGACTTCCACTTCTTCATCTGTATAATGGGGATAATAATAACCAGGAGGTTGCTGAGAGGTTTAAAAGAGTGAATATGTGTAAAGTGCTTCCAATTCTGCCTGTCACTGAGCCACCTCTCCGAAGCTGTGAGCGGTTACTATGCCTGGTAAGAACCATGTAGAGAAGTTTTAACTTTCCACATGTGGTATCCACAACCAACCATCATACAATCAAGTGTTCACAGCATACATATGTGTCCTAAGTGTGTTTAAGACACCTAAAACTGGATTGCTGCTATCACAACGCTCACTGTCTAGCAGGGCAGACAAGTGGCACAATGTTGGTGCTCTATAAACATGCTTCATTTACATGGATCAGCAAGCATATGTATCAGGGTCTGAGTGCCACATGGAGAAGCACAGACGGCGCGACCATAGTTGAGGTGAAAGCAAAGGCCAAGAGCTGACACATTCGGTGGGTCTAACTTCCCCAGCCAGGAGGCTTAAGGAATTGTAGGTTACTGAGAGGTAATACCTTAACTTATCTACTGACAAAATGTAGAAAGTGCTGAAAGTTTGTGCCTTTACTTTATTTCCTTTGATATTTGTAAATATTCATGTCGGTGACCACAAACAGCATCCTAACCATCTGATAACATGGCAATGTTCTTAAGCAAACAAAACTGACTCACAAAACACTGTTTCGTTTTAAATAAATATAAACTGAACCTTTTATAATGATTTGTCTCCCTGCCCCCCCAAATCTGCCTTCTATTTCCAGGTATAAAAACAGTGGTATATTTCCATGATAATTTAGGCAATTCTTTAATAAAAGCAAGCTATTTCATAGGAATGTGCATAAGGTTTTACTTAATTTCACTTAAAAAAGACATGGGACAATTTCAAAAATTATAAAAAAGATGTAGAGAATGTTCTTGAAAGAGGAGTCTACAGTTGCCACCTCCACTTCATCCGTCCATTCAGGGGCCTGCACTGAGGGCCTGCCCGTATGCTACTTCTCCCCACATCCCTTACCCTGGGCTGCTGGCCAAGGCCCCCAGAGCTTCTTCCAGCTGGACAAATCCAATGTGCTCTTTCAGGTGCTGTCATATTGCAATGTTCGGCTGCATGTGACACTGCAGCTCATTTAATCTTATTATTTTTAAATTGTATTTATACAAGTAATACATGAATACATTCTTTGTGTAAAATGTTCAAATAATACAGACAAATAAAATCCCCCAGACCCACTTCAGTGTCGTGGACTATTCCAAGATACAAGGTTTGCTATTAACCCTACCCCTTTTTTCCCCTAAATCTCCAGAATACATGGATCTCTGAGGATTTACTTACTGACATCTACTGCTGAGTATGTCTGAGTAGTCTAAGTTTTTTTTCCTTTTCCTTTTTTTTTTTTTTAATTGTGCTTTAGGTGAAGGTTTACAGCTGAAGTTAATCGCTCATATAAAAATTTATACACATATTGTTATGTGACATTAGTTGTAATCCCTATAATGTGACAGCACACTTCCCCTTTCTGCCCCAGGTTTCTTGTTCCATTCAACCAGTTCCTGTCCCTTCCTGCCTTCTCATCCTGCCTCCAGACAGGAGCCATGCATCTGGTCTCACATATCTGCTTGAACTAAGAAACACACACTTCACGAGTATTACGTTTTATAGCCTAGTCTAATCTTTGTCTGAAGAGTGGGCTTCGGGAATGGTTTTAGTTCTGGATTAATACAGTGTTTGGGGACCACGGGTTTGGGGTTCCTCCAGTCTCAGTCAGACCTTTAAGTCTGGTCTTTTCACGTGAATTACAGTTCTGTTCCACACTTTTCTCCCGCTCCTTCAGGGACTCCTGCTGTGTCCCCTGTCAGGGCGGTCATTGATGATGGCCAGGTGAGTATTCTAGTCTTCACTTCTTTCTTCTTTTCTAGCCATTCTTAAAGCATCCTCCCAACCATCCAGCCCTGTGTTTGAAGAGACTAGCATCTGTTGAGTACTAGGCTCAACATCTCAGCTAGTGCCTGGGGAGTACTGGGCCTTAAGCTATTATTCACGGTTCTCAGCACTGTTGAGTACTTTTGCAACAAGCCAGCTCCTACAGCTTACTGCTTTCTATCATAGTTACTTGACAGGGTCGTCCTCCTCTCTGGCAGTTCCAACCACCACATACTTGGCATTTTCAAGCTTTCATTCTCAGGTATGGAAACACTCAGAGGCTTCTACAGTTCTAAGAGGCTTCAAGTAACCCACGTGGGAATGTCTTGGTTTAATCCACGTTTTACCACTTTAGCTTCAGAGCACACACATTAATATTCTCCCTTTTTATTAAGCAGCATCTCACAACTAGAATGAAAACTAAATTAGCAAATTGATCTTGGCAGGTTAAAAGAACATTCAGCCACAAATTAGGCAGCAGTTTTCCCAAGCAAGAAAATTTGATGCCACCCCACAGAGAAGGCAAGAAAGAAAATCACCATCCTAATTAAGGGACCTCCAATAACTTATGTAATAAGGAATAACTCTATTATAAAATGGAATATAATTCAGCCATAAAAGGAAATGAAGTTCTGATACATGCAACAATATAGATGAACCTTAAAACATTTTGGCAAGTAAAATCAAAATTTCACATAGAAGTATTGTATGATCCCTCTTATATGAAGTATCCAGCAAAAGAAAATTCATAGAGACCAAAGTTTATTAGTAGTTACCAGAAGTAGTTACCAGAAGTGGGTGGGAGGTGAAAATGGGGATTTACTGCTTAAGGGGCACTGAGTTTCCACTAAGGGTGAAGAAAAACGTTTGGAAACAGAGAGTGATGATGACTGCACAACATGGTGAATGTAATCAATGTCACTGAATTGCACACGTAAAAATGGTTGAAATGGCAAATGTTTTGTTACATATACTTTACCACAATTAAAAAAAAAACACACACGCAATGAGATATCACTTCACACCTACTAGGATGGTTATCATCATCAAAAAAATGAAAAATAGTAACTATTGGGGAGGAGGTAGAGAAAATGGAATCCTCATTCATCCCCGGAGGGACTGTAAAATGGTGCCGCCGCTACGAAAAAGTTTGGCAGTTCCTCAGAAAACTAAAAACAGAATTACCTTACAAACCAGCAATTCCACTTTTAGGTATATGCTCCAAAGATGTGAAAGTAGAGACTTCAGATACTGTACACCACCATTCATTGCAGCATTACTCACTACAGTCAAAAGGTGGAAAGTAACCAAGCGCCCATCAACAGATACATGGACAAACAAAATGTGGCACATACTGTACACACAATGGAATATTATGCAGCCATATAAAGGAGGGAAGTTCTGATACACACTACAATATTGATAAATCTTGAAGGCATTATGCTAAGTGAACTAAGTCAGGCACAAAAGGGTAAGTATTGTATGATTCTATTTATCTGAGGTACCTAGAATACGCAAATCCATAGAGACATAAAGTTGAATAGGAGCCCTGGCGGAACAATGGTTAAGCGCTGGGCTGCTACTGGTAGGTCAGCTGTTCGAACCGACCGGCTGCTCTTCAGGAGAAAGATGTGGCAGTCAGCTTCCGTTAAGATTGTTGCTGGTGGTGCCACTGAGGGGATTCCAACTCAGAGTCCTAATGTGGCAGAGCAGAATGCCCCGTAATGTATCTTAGGCTGTAATCTTTACAGGAGCAGATTTGAACCACCACCTCTTGCTTAGCACCTGAGCGCTTAACCACTGCGCCACCAGGGCACCTTCTGTGAAGATTACCCACTGCCATCCAGTGGATTCTAACTCACGGCGACCCTACAGGATAGAGTAGAACTGCCCCATAGAGTTTCCAAGGAGCGCCTGGTGGATTCGAACTGCTGACCTTTTAGTTAGCAGCAGCAGCTCTCAACCAAGGTTTCCCTGTAGACTACAGCCTTGGAAACCCTATGGGGCAGTTCCACTCTGTCCTGTAGGGTCGCTATGAGTAGGAATCAACTCAACAGTGCACAAACACAACAAAGTCAATAGCGTAACGGGTACAGTATATACGATTTCTCTTACGAATGATTAAAAAAAAAAAAGATCTTGAAACAGTAATTACTGTTACACAATATTGTGAATTTAATACCATTGATGTTTACATTCAAAAACAAACTGCTAACCTATAAACTCGCTGCCTTCGAGTCAATTCTGTGACCCTGAAGGACAGAGTAGTACCAGCCATAGGGTTTCCAAGGAGCGTCTGGTGGATTAGCCGGGGCTCTGCTAGCCTATAGAATGTGCATCTTATTGCTAGGTGCCGTGGAGTTAGTTCCAACTCAGTGACCCTATGTCACTGAGAATGAAACACGCTACTCCATCGTGCGCCATCCTCACAATTGTTGCTATGCTTGAGCCCATCTTATAGCCACAGCGTCAATCCATCCAGTCAAGTGTCTTGTCCTCTTTTATCCTCCACTTTATCCAGCAGGATGTAAACATAAAGGATTCCTCCTTTTAACATTCTGATGAGAAGGACGTTATGTTTGGCAAAGTACAGGGTCCGCAGAAAAGAGGAAGACCCTCAAGGAGGTGGACTGACAGTGGCTACAACAATGGGCTCAGGCATAACAACGATTATAAGGATGGCGCAGGACCGGGCAAACGTTCTAGCGTGCTTTGGGTTCCTGTGAGTCGGAACAAAACAACAGCATAAGCAGCTGATTTCTCCAGCTTCTGAGAGCCTTTCTTTAAAAATTTGTCCCAAGACAACAACAAAAAAATTCTTTTCTTTTTCCCGAGAGCATTTACTAAAGCAGAGAAAATGCCAGAAAGTACATTAGTGTCAAAAAAACTTGAGGATATCATAGCAACCCTAAAAATAAAGCTATCTTTTGCAAACCAGCTTATCAGGGGAAAGCGCGAACGCAGTCCCCCACTACCACAAATTATGCAGTCGAGTTTCCCACATTTGGGGAAATCGCAGGGGTCAGCACATCCGGAGTGCAATGGATGAGCCTCGCCCTGGGAAAACCACCTTCGTGATCATGGTATCTCCCCTGCCAGGTAAGTATGAGTTGCTGGGCTCGCCTGTTCCCTCACCCTCATCCTCAGAATTCTGTAGAGTCATGGTGAATTATATTTTGAGTTTTCTGGGTCTTCAATTCGAGACTACATAGTTCCTCATACGATACAGATCAGGCTACCTGCTTTCAGATATTCGCTGGAAACAGGGCTATTTCCGCCCGGTGAAGAGAATACCCCACCCGGCTGTCACCGGACCCCTTATCTACATGTCACCACCTCTTGCAGTGACGTCAAGAGCCTCCCGGCGGCCTTCCTCTTTTCGCCGGTGGCCTCCGGATGCGTTCGCTCTAGGTACGCCTCGCGACAATCCCAAAGGCATGTTATCGGCAGCTGTGGCTCAAGAGATTAAAAAATTCTTTCCTCTTCCGGGCACATGGAAAGGTCCCGGCGTGAATTTGTAACAACCGAAGCTGAATCCTCCGCTGCAGGGCAGAGTAGTTCGGGAGGCGGTGGCGTGGGGCGCGGCAGAGGTGAAGGCAGCGGAGCTGTTACGCCTGGTCTGAATCGCGGCTCCAGTCTGGGAACTGGTCAAACTCGAGATCTGTTTCCGCTTTTAAGTTGTAAAATAGTAATAATACTGCCTCCCTACCTAAAAAAGTTTCTGTGAGGGCTGAATAAGAGAATACGTGTCAAATGCTTCGCGAGCCCTGCAGGTGATTGAGCTCCTGGGCGTGTTTCCCTGGCCAGGTGCCCACGTAGCTGGGGCTGCCAAACCCGCTTCGCCAAGATTCTCTCTGCAGGCTCGACGCAAAGGGAAAAAGTATCTGGCCTGACAAGAAACATCTTTGTTAACAAACCAAGCGCTCGTCCCTTCTTTTTAGGAACAAGAATACATGACCGTGTGTTTTCCTTTCTGCCCCTGCTGGCTAGGCACTCCAGGCAAAAAAAAAAAAATTGTGTTTGCAGCAACTATAGTCTCACAGACTTGATGCTATCTCCCTATTGGTCTAGGTGATTTCTTTAAAGCTTTATCTTGTTTTATACCTGGAGGTTGTTTTTTCAATGATGACGAGTGTTTAAAAAAAAAAAAACCCTTGTAGATGATTTGGGAAATACAGAAAGATACAAAAACAAAACTAAAATAACAAAAATCCCACTATCAAATGACTGCTGTTAACACTTTGATGCTATATATGGTAATTCCAATTCTTTTTACATATATATATATTTTACTAGGATTATACCTCACATGGAAACCTTGGTGGCGTAGTGGTTAAGAGCTACCGCTGCTAACCAAAAGGTCGGCAGTTCGATTCCACCAGGTGCTCTTTGGAAACTGGACGGGGCAGTTTTACCCTGTCCTACAGGGTCACTATGAGTCGGAATCGACTCGACGGCAATGGGTTTTTTGGGTAATACCTCACATGCTGCGTTTTCATTAGTTTTGATATATACTGGGCCATGTTCTTATTGTTAGATGCCTTCCAGTCGATTTCAACTTATAGCCATCGGATGTGACAGAGTAGAACTGCTCCATAGGGTTTTCTTTTTTTTAATCTAGAAAGGAGCAGATCGCCAGGTCTTTCTCCCACAGAGCTGCTGGGTGGGTTTGAACCTCCAACCTTTCTGTTAGCAGCCAAGCTTAACCATCACTGAGCCACCAGGGCTCCTTAGATGATAAATATTTTTAAATTCTTTAGAGATTATTTTTCTGATTCCTTTCATCTTACAGTTTCCAAAATCTAGATGTCTTTCTAGAGTCTGGATTCACAGTTAATTTTAAGAAGAACTTCAACTTTGTTAAGAATGAGAAAACAAACAAACAAAAACCTCATTGGCTGCTGTTGAATAGACTCTGACGCAGAGTAGTACTGCCCCATAAGGCTTCTTCAAAGGCTGTAATCTTTACGGAAACAGACTGCCACATCATTCTCCCTCAGAGCAGCTGGTGGGATCAAAACCCTGACCTTTCGGTTAGCAGCCCAGCAGTTAAGTACTGCGCCAGTAGGGCTCTAGGAATGAGAGAGAAGCCTAAATTGTAAATACAACGTTGCATGCAAACAAAGCAGTATATGAAACTGAACATACAGTATAATTACAATTATTTTTTAAAAGGCAAAGTTTAAAAGACTTAAAGGAAATACAGCAAAATGTCAACTAATCATAGTTTTGTTAGTGTCAACACAGAACTACACATTGTTTTCCCCTAAATATTCTGTAACCTTGCTATATTACTTACAGTGAAAAAAATTTAATCCTAATTATATGCATATAGTGTCAAAAAACGTTCAAACATTTTGACCTAGTAATTTCTTCTAACTTGCCTAAAGAAAGTAATCCTAGAGAAAGACAACTTCCTATGCACAATGGTGTTCATCACAGATTTACTTAGAATGGCAAAAACAAAAAATCCTAGAAATCAAAACAATAGTGAAATGGAGTATTATGCAAACATAATAGTAATATAATAATGATTAATATGAAAAATTTGTATATTTAATGTTATTTGAAAAAAGGATACGAAATGGGATGTATAGCATGATTGCAATTTTGTAAAAATGCAAGAAAAGTTGCTGGAAAGAAATGCACTGAAATAATGTTACTGGTTGTGAGATACACATAATATGATTAGACTTTTTTCTTCATAATAAGGAGGCCAAATCTGGGAGTATTTTGCACAGTATTTAAAGATTTTTGAACATGGGGTACTACTTAGGTTCATATCATGATTTTTTCCATATTTTAGCTGTCTGTGCTTAATTGGAGCCCTGGTGGCACAGTGGTTAAGAGCTCACCTGCAAACCAAAAGGTCAGCAGTTCGAATCCACCAGCTGCTCCTTGGAAACCCACGGGGCAGTTCCACTCTGTCCTATAGGGTTGCTTTGAGTCGGGATCGACTTGACGACAACAGGTTTAACAGGTGCTTGATTTGATTACTCTAGGAACGATGATGCTAATTATCAGTAATAATTATAGTGAATATACACATATATATTCATACATATGTGTACACAAATAAAGGTGACACGTACACTTGGTAATTTTTAAAAGCTGAGTTTCGTTATGTAAGTTCATAAAGCAGTTATGACTGTCAAGAAGTCCATGACACTAACACAACTGAATCTAAATGTCCCCTGCCAGGAAAGTGAACTCCCTGGTCTGAACCCATTCACTCACTCCTGACACACACTGGCCCCAGCCTGCATTTCTCAGCCTCAGGTCTGTGCAGTATAAACCACACTAATTCTATTTAGACATCTGCTAGAACTTTCATCCAGAAAGTGCGAGCTGGCCCACCTCAGTCATGCAACATCATCTCATTATTGAACAACCTTCCTAATTTTGCTTCAAGAGGTGTGTCTTCACACAAGGAAGATTACATTCTGGCTTCTCCGTCGTAGCCAGGGGATGCCAAGCTCACAGCTCTGAGGCCTCTACGACTATCTATGTCCCCCTTGGCTTTGATTTCAAAGGTACTTGCAGGCACTTTGTGCTATGCTGAGGAAGCTCCATTCCTGACAAATACGTTGCCTACTCCAGTATTTTCTGCATTCAAAAAGTATCCTTGAGATTCTATGAATGCTGTGGGGAATATAATGGCGAAAAAACACCTGTTCTCAAGTCCTTACTTATACTGTACGTACTACATACTTCTCATTCATTCACAACCACTTAAACTTTTAATGTGCCAGTCACTATTCTACGCACTGGGGATACTAAGAGGAATAATGGAGGGATGGGTTTTGCCTGCAGTAAATAAGATCACTGTCTGTAAGAGAATGAGACCTGTCTAAAACTGCAAGGGTGGTGAGTGCTAATATAAGGGGTAAGAACTAGGTTCATTCAGGACCACGTTACGGCTTTTGAGGGTCCTATACATTTGCCTTCATTGGCCCTGACCCTTTTCTCCATTTAAAAAATATTAAAATTATATTTTACAACTGCATTGATAAAAAGATGGCTATATAATACATTAAAACATTTTCTTCAACCTAAAAGTTAATTTTTCTACTGATTTTAAAAGGTTAAAACATACTTGTGGGCCCCTGAGAGTACCATGGGCCTAGGCACTGTGCCTACCATGCCTAATGGGTAAGTAAGCATTGGGTTCAGTGGCGATTTGGGTGAATCCCAGGTGGCTACACAAAACAAAGAGCTGAAATGAAGTATGTGTTTTCCAGGCAGCTGAGGAAGGGCAAGGCATTGTGGGTAGAATATATGAGTATGTGGAAGTAACACAGCAGGACCTTCTGCAAACTTTTTAAAATAAAGGAGCAGTGAGGGGTAAAGTTAAGGAGCCCTGGTGGTACAATGGTTAAGTGCTGGACTGCTAACCAAAAGGTCAGTACGAACCCACCAGCTGTTCTGTGGCAGAAAAGATCTGGCAATTTGCTCCCTTAAAAATTAAAGCCTAGGAAACTCTATGGGGCAGTTCTACTCTGCATGTAGGATCACTGTAAGTCAGAATCAACTTGATGGCACACAAGAGTTCAAGTCAGAGCAGCTGTCCAATAAAATATAACGTGAGTCACATATTTAATTAAAATATTTCCAGTAGCCATGTGAAAAAAGTAAAAAGAAACAGCTGAAATCAATTTTAACAAAATGGTTTACTTGTACACACAACTATTGGTCTTTATTAGTCTGCAACAAAACAGAAAGAGAGAAACCCAAGAATCAGAGAAGGAACTACAGGACTAACTGTCTACATGATGCATTGCCTCCTCCGCCTTGAGACCAGAAGAACTAGATGGTGCTCAACTACCACTACTGAACGTTCTGGTCAGGAATACAATAGATGAATCCTGTTAAAAAAAAAAGAAGAAAAATGTGGAAAAAACCCTCAAATTCTTAAAGAATCTGGATTTTTTGGACCTGTTGAGGCTTTTTTTCTTTTTTTTTAATTGAGGCTGGAGGAGTCTTCAAAAGACTATGGCCCTGAGTTGCTCTTCAAACCTTGAATTGAAACTGTCCTTTGAAATCATTTTTAAAGTAAATAACATTTTAGCCCAAGGAGTAAAGATTGTCACCCTTGAGTATTGCATTTCTTTAAAATATATATATTTAAAACCAGAGTCAACAGCTACTTTAAAGCATAAATGAGAAGGCTAAGGGGCAAGGAGATTAAGTAAACATAAGTGAAACAACTAGAACAGAACTAAGAATGTTGACACTGAAGATGTAACCAATTTCACTGATCATCATGTCTAGCAACTGTGGAATGGGAGCGAGTGGAGCGAGTGTTGCATATATTTTCACCAAAAAAAAATTACATTAAAAATAAAAAATGGTTTACTTATCCCAATATATCCAAACTGCTATTATTTCTAAATGTAGTCAGTATAAAAAAAAGGAGATGTACACTCTGTTTTTCCTACTACATCTTCAAGATCCTCTGTGTAAAGCATACTTCTAGTACATTTCAATTTGGACTTTGCTGGGTTAATGCGACATACAAAAACGAAACCCCTTGCTGTCGTCTCTGGCTGACTTATGGCGACCCCATGTGTTACAGAGTAGAATTGCTCCATAGGGTTTTCGTGGCTGTACCGGTAATCTTAAGAAGTTCGCCAGGCCTTTTCTTATGGGGAAACCCTAGTGGATAGTGGTTAAGAGCTACGCTGTTAAACAAAAAGCTGCTAACCAAAAACGTAAGTTTGAATCCACTAGGCGCTCCTTGGAAACCCTGTGGGGCAATCCTATTCTGTCCAGTAGGGCCGGTATGAGTCGGAATCGACTCGACAGCAGCGGGTTTGGCTTTTCTCATGCAGTACCGTTAGGCGGAGGTAGCCCGGCGACGTTCCTATTAACTGGCGTGGCAGAGAGCTTGTACCACCCAAAAGCTCTGGAAGAAACACACAGCCCTAACCAAACCTAGAAAGCCGTTTTGTTAAGAGAAAAACGGTGCACGCATGGCTTCGATACTTACAAGATTAAGTTCATAAATCACCCTTACAGATTACAAGGCTCCCGGCAGCACATGAGCCACTAACGAATGGACCTGAAAACTACAACCCACCAACCACCTACAGCTTCTATCGTTAAGCCACAAGTTATCAGGGGAAAGCGCGAACGCAGTCCCCCACTACCACAAATTATGCAGTCGAGTTTCCCGCATTTGGGGAAATCGCAGGGGTCAGCACACCCGGAGTGCAATGGATGAGCCTCACCCTGGGAAAACCACCTTCGTGATCATGGTATCTCCCCTGCCAGGTAAGTATGAGTAACTTTCGCGTCCAGCACTGCCCACTACGGAGCACACCACTGTAAGGTTCGGGTCACGCCTGAAACAACGCTACTTGGGCTTTATATATCGCAACAAAACAAAACAAAGCAAACAGATTGTGGCATTTTTATCTTAATATTGGTACTATCAGACGATCCTGGCATATCTGTAGGAAGAACTGGGTTCCGAAATGCACCGAGTCTGTAATCTCCATACTCCACCTCCCTGTTCTGCGTCACTCGCAGGCCCGGCGGGTCGGAGCTCGCAGCTTCGTAGCTTTGGCGGACGGCTGCGCCCCTTCCGGCAAGCGGTTCCTCCTTCCACTCCCGCCGACCTAAGTGACGTCGATCAGGCTATTTTCCTGACAAAAATCCACTCGTTTTCCGGTCCCCCCCAGTGCGTAGTCTTCTTGAGCATGGACGCCAAGGCGTTTCAGTTGCCAGGCGACTTCATGCCTCCCCGGATACCTGCGCTCCACACCAGCCCGCCACCCCTCCCATTCCAAGAGGAGGAGGTGGGCATCGAATCAAGAATGCCGCGTCTACGTGTTAGCGGGGTGTATTGCAAAGAGGGGGGTTTTGTAATCCAAGATCTGGACTGCAATCCAGTGTTCTCACTGCACAACTCTAATAAACTACTAGCCTCTCAATCTGCTCCTCAGTTTGTAAACATGCATAATTGACCTTGGAGGAGTTCTTGGGAGGGTGAAACCAAACACAGTAGCAAAGCCAGGGCGCTTTATTTCCTATAGCCCAAACCATAAACCATAATTACATGTAAATTAGGCAATCCAATAAAAATCCTAAAGCAGCCAGGAAATTCTAACAGCTAACATCTATGCTTTACCTTGTTTGGTAAAGTGGGGGGGCCAAAGAAAACGTGAGAAACCTTCAACGAGATGAATTTACACAATAGCCAAAACGATGGACTCGAACGGGACAAACAGCTTTCTCTCCCTCTAATACAAAAAAAAAAAAAAACAGGCATATCCATAATCCTTCATTCTTATAATGTTGATAATTGTCAAGTTTTATTTTTCATGCTTACCTAGAGCAGAGGTTCTCAGCCTTTTTTTTCTACCTTGACTTACACACAGGACAAATGACATACATTTGCCTGAAAGTTTCCACTCTGCAAAGCTTCTCGAACTGTGTGATGCCACATATTGACCCTCAGCTGTCAGGGTCAGCCCCAGAAAGCACCTCCTTTTCCATACACACACAGACAAGGATGACATCTGAAGGGTGCACTGGATCACCAGGAAGGCATCTGGCGCCCCAGGTGAGCTGCACAGCGCGTGAGGCAACTGGCTTAGGGTCTCCAGTTATTCACCTCATTATCTCACCCAAGGGTCCTGACATCTCAAGATTGCCCCTTCCCATGTTGAGTTCCCTGTGTTACCAAATTAACCCAATGCTGTCAATTCTATTCATGGTGATCCTGCAAGGACAGAGTAGAACCTGCCCATAGGGTTTCCAAGGCTGTAAATCCTATGGAAGCACACTGCTGTATCTTTCTCCCAGGAGTGGCTGGTGGGTTCGAACCGCCAAACTTTGGCCACTTCATCACCAGTGCTCCTTGTCACCACATTCCAAAACAAACAAAAAGCCCATTGCTGTCCAGTGGATTCCAACTCACAGCAACCCTACAGGACAGAATAGAACTGCCCCATAGGGCTTCTAAGGAGCAGCTGATAGATTCAAAGAGCATCCAAGCTCTTAACCACTGCACCACCAGGGCTCGCTACCACATTCAGAACCCTCTAATTTCTTGTATGGTCCTTATCACACTTGAAATCCATTCATTCTTCTACGGGGTCATTATCAGTTTCCAGTAGACTGCCCAAGGACCTCACAGTGTCCTTCACAATCACTACTGGATCCTCAGGCTAGCACAGCACAGTGCTCAGCATGGAGTCAGTATTCTGCATATACTGAATGATAAGAAAGCTGTCTGAAAAAAAGGAGTGTGGGAAGCCTGAACAAACACTGGGAAAAGTATGACAGCTTTTGAGGATCAAGAAACTAAATTCAGTTGAGACAAAGAATGATTTTAAGGAAGACTCCAGAAGGCAATGAAACTGATAGATGGTGACCTTTTCTCATTGCTCACAAGTCAGGTGTGATTTATATACTCTATACTCCCTCCGACAGACCGTGTACTTAGAAATTTACTATATCTTCCGTAATTATTTCCTGTTCTTCTCCCTTGGCATTTAGTAAGATGCCCTTCTTAAATGCCAGTGTGAAAGGTGTGGGAAATGGGAGGAAAGGGCTTTCAGGCTTGGGGTATAGCAGGCACAAAGACTTAGGGGAGACAGTGTGGAGTATCCCTGGAATGGCAGAAGCCAGTCGAGCTAGATTAAGAGTCAAATATGCCCAGAGCTGAGGCTGGTCAGCAGGTGGGACTGAGACTTGATGGCAATGAAAGGGTTTTCAGCAGGGGAATGATATGAGCTTTAGAAAGATCACTCTGACTTTGTAAGAAAAAGAATTTAACTTCTGACTATCTTCATCAGTAGAATTATCCCATTTTAAAGCTTTCAGCACTTTGAAGACATTATTCATACTTACCTGGCTTCCACTGTCACTACTGACAAGTCTAATTCCTGTATAGTCCTTTATAAGAAATCTATCTTTTTTCCCTTCTGGCTGTCTTTAAGATTTTTCTTTGTCTTTGGTTTTCTGCAGTTTCATTATGACAAGTCTAGGTATGGAGTTATTTTTCTTTGTCCTGCTTGGGACAACTGGGCTTCCTGAGTCTAACGATTTTTTTCTTTCATCCAGGGACAGATTACCCAATAAGCAAGATAAATACATGCTTCGGACATCAACAAAACAGGGGCACCAGTTGTCCAAGCAAAGACCCAATGATGCCAACCAGACAGGACACAGGGAAAAGCGAGCACACAACAATGATTCAAGAAAGACTTGATTCATTGTCCTTATTATGTATGGAAGTAGATACTGGTCAGTAACTTGTGATGAAATCGCTGAAGAATTTGTAAGAGCAGAGAATAGAAAGAAATGTTTTTAACTAGAACATGTTAGAGATGAAGATCTATTAAAAATAAAACAATAATTTGTTGTAATATTTGTTTTCTGATCAGTAAATTTTATGACATCTTTTCATTTGTTCGTTTATAATTATAGCATTTATTACAAAACAAGCATCAAAACTGCAGCATGAGCCATTTAAAGCAAAATTGGTGGTGAAAGTCAATTTTTTGTTGTGGGAGATCAAGAGAATTTTACATTGAACGTTGAAACGACTAAGTTCACTGATTCGTTTTCTTTGTTGTAGAATATGTGGAATATTCTTTTTCTAGAAAATGCGGCAGATGATCAAAATCCTTGTACTCTGCATTCACAAAAAATTTATAATCCAGTTTATCTCATTCCGCTAAAATGGCATACACCACTTTTGTGTTCAATCACTTCTATTATAGTCTCATCTGAAAAGAAGTTACACCATGGATAGCTAAGACACACACACACATATACACGTATATGTCTAACTCACATATCCCATTCGAATGTGTGAGTAAGCAGAGAAGGGGGCACCACAGATTGTCAGTACCTAGGACCCTCACATGTCTTAATCTGGCCCTATTTTTATCAATTTGGAAAATTTATTACTCATTAAATTTTCAAAAATTGCCTTCCCTCAACGTTCTGGAACTCCTGTTGTATTTATCTTGAATTTTCTTACTCTATTCTCCATCTCTCTTAACCTTTCTTGTGTATTTTCCACCTCTATGTTCCTTTGTGTTGCATCCTGGGTATTTATGTTCCTTTGTGCTGCATCCTGGGTAATTCTTCAGATTTCTCTTCTGGTTCAACAATTCTCTCCTCAGCAGTGTCTAATCTGCTGTTTAACCCATTCGTTAAGATTACAATTTCACTCATTTATGGTAACTGTTGGTTCTTGTTTCATCTTCAGCTTCAAACTGATTACTTTGGGCTTCACCATCCATAATCGTACTAGTATTGTCGCCAACATGTGTTATATTTGTTTTCTTGCCATTTCCCCCTGCTCTAGCAAATGCAGAGAGTGACTGCATCTTTCAAAGGTCACTAATGACTTCTGATTATAAAAGCACACATTCTTTGCTATCCCTCAGTACCACTGAAATGATCTTCTCTTTGCTTACAGCTCTGTCCTTTGGTCTGCCTGAACTACACTGCTCACCTCTGTTCTATCCCCATTATCTTTTAAGGGTGTCCTTTCTCCTCTCATTTTCTGATTGGGGCCTGTGTTGTTCTAGTAGCCTCTGAAGTTCTTTAACTTCAGGAGGAAAAGAATCTCCTCCATCAGTACAAAGCTGATTCCTAAGAGGCAGAGGTCAGACATACTTCTACTCTCCAAGCTTTTCACCAATTCTGACACCATCCATGCCCCCCACGGTACTCTCTACTTCTCTGCTGGGTTCCATAATTCATTGCAATGGCTACACAGAACTCAGACCGTACATCAGTTAAGTGGTCTGTTAAAGAACTAACGGTACAACTTAGGATCAGGATCAGGGCGCACGCAGGCAAAGTCTGGAAGGCTCCTCCAAGGTGGAGAGCACACCCCTCCAGCTGCAACTCAGGATTAGGATCAGGGCGCACGCAGGCAAAGTCTGGAAGGCTCCTCCAAGGTGGAGAGCACACCCCTCCCTTTTTCAGTGCAGTACAGCTCTCTCAGCTCTTCTCAGCATACAAAAGCAAGCAGGCCCTTCTTTCTGCTACACAGGCCTCCTTTCAGCCGGTCATGACAGCCCTCTTGGCCCTGCATGCCCCCTCTCAGCCATGCAGACCAACTCTGTCAGTGATAGGATAGTATCCATACGCCTACAAGGAAGACCAGTTAATACAACCATTATTCAAATTTACACACCAACCATTAAAGCCAAAAAATGAAGAAATTGAAGATTTTTATCAGCTTCTGCAGTCTGAAATTGTTCGAACATGCAGTCAGGATGCATTGATAATTACTGATGATTGGAATGTGCAAGTTGGAAACAAAGAAGGATCAGAAGTTGGAAACAAAGGCGTAAGGATCAGTAGTTGGAAAATACGGCCTCGGTGATGGAAACAACGCCAGAGATTGAATCACAGAATTTTGCAAGACCAACGACTTCTTCACTGTCAACACCTTTTTTCACCAACATAAACGGCGGCTATACACATGGACATAATACACATGGACCCCCGCCAGATGGAACACACAGGAATCAAATCAACTGCATCTGTGGAAAGAGACAATGGAAAAGCTTAATATCATCAGTCGGAACGAGGCCAGGGGCCAACCACGGAACAGACCATCAATTGCTCATATCCAAGTTCAACCTGAAACTGAAGAAAATCAGATCAAGTCAATGAGAGCCAAAATACAACCTTGAGTATATCCCACCTAAATTTAGAGCCCATCCCAAGGATAGATTTGACACGTTGAACACTAATGACCAAAGGCCAGACAAGTTGTGGAATGATATCAAGGTCACTATATGTGAAGAAAGCAAGGGGTCATTGAAAAGACAAGAAAGAAAAGACCAAGATGGATGTCAGCAGAGACTCTGAAACTTGCTCTCAAACATCAAGCAGCTAAGGCAAAAGGAAGAAATGATGAAGTAAAAGAACTGAACAGAAGATTTCAAAGGGTGGCTCGAGAAGACAAAGTATTACAATGACACGTGTCAAGAGCTGGAGATGGAAAACCAAAAAAAAAAAAAAAAAAAGGAAGAACACGCTCAGAGTTTCTGGAGCTGAAAGAAATGAAGAAAAAATTCAAGCCTCGAGTTGCAATAGTGAAGAATTCTATGGGGAAAATATTAACGATGCAGGAAGCATCAAAAGTAGATGGAAGGAATATACAGAGTCATTATACCAAAAAGAATTAGTCGATGTTCAACCATTTCAAGAGGTAGCATATGATCACGGACCGATGACACTTAAGGAAGAAGTCCAAACGGCACTGAAGGCAATGGTGAAAAACAATTGACAGAATATCAATTGAGATGTTTCAACAAATGGATGCAGCGCTGGGAGTGCTCACTCGTCTATGCCGAGAACTATGGAAGACAGCTTCCTGGCCAAGTGACTGGAAGAAATCCATATTTATGCCAATTCCCAAGAAAGGCGATCCAACCGAATGCGGAAATGATAGAACAATATTAATATCACACACAAGCAAAATTTTGCTGAAGATCATTCAAAAGCGGCTGAAGCAGTATATTGACAGGGAATTGCCAGAAATTCAGGCTGGATTTAGAAGAGTACGTGGAACCAGGGATATCACTGCTGATGTCAGACGGATACCAGCTGAAAGCAAAGAATACCAGAAGGATGTTTACCTTGTTTTATTGGCTATGCAAAGACATTCGGCTGCGTGGATCATAACAAATTATGGATAACGCTGTGAAGAATGGGAATTCCAGAACACTTAATTGTGCTCACGAGGAACACGTACATAGATGAAGAGGCAGAACAAGGGGATACTGAGTGCTTTAAAGCCAGGAAAGGCATGCGTCAGGGTTGTATCCTTTCGCCATACCTACTCAGTCCATATGCTGAGAAAATAATCCGAGAAGCTGGACTATATGAAGAAGAACAGGGCATCAGGATTGGAGGAAGACTCATTAACAACCTGTGTGATGCAGATGACACAACCTTGCTTGCTGAAAGTGAAGAGGACTTGAAGCACTTACTAATGAAGATCAAAGACCACAGCCTTCAGTATGGATTGCACCTCAACATAAAGAAAACAAAAATCCTCACAACCGGACCAATAAGCAACATTATGATAAATGGAGAAAAGACTGAAGTTGTCCAGATTTCACTTTACTTGGATCCACAATCAATGCCCATGGAAGCAGCAGTCAAGGAATCAAAAGACGCATGGCATAGGGCAAATCTGCTGCAAAGGACCTCTTTAAAGTGTTGAAAAGCAAAAATGTCACCTGGAAGGCTAAGGTGACCCAAAAAAAACCCAACCCAAACAAGCCATGGTATTTTCAATTATATCATATGCATGTGAAAGCTGGACAATTTATAAGGAAGACCAAAGAAGAACTGACCCCTTTGAATTGTGGTGATGGTGAAGAATATTAAATGGACTGCCAAAAGAGCGAACAAATCTGTCTTGGAAGATGTACAACCAGACTGCTTCTTAAAAGCAAGGATGGTGAGACTGCGTCTTACATACTTTGGACGTGTTGTCAGGAGGCATCAGTCACTGGAGAAGGACATCATGCTTGGCAAAGTACAGCATCAGAGGAAAACCCTCAACGAGGTGGACTGACACAGTGGCTGCAACAATGGGCTCAAGCTTAACAAGGATTGTAAGGATGGCGCATGACCAGGCAGTGTTTCCTTCTGTTGTGCACGGGTCGGAATCGACTCGAGGACACCCAACAACAATTCACCCATTCTTACTGTGAGCAGGGTAGTTTTTAAAGCTGAGGAATCCAACAAAGATCGAAACAGACAAAATGCTTGTTCTCAACATCATTGTAAGGAAATAACATTGACGTTTACAACAGAAGCGTAACAAACAACCTTAACACACAAAGTGAAACCTAAAAGAATCATTTTATGTAAGAAACACAAAGCACACAAGGTAACTACTAAACAAAAGGAATTAAGTCTGTCCTTAAAGACCAATTATCAGGGGAAAGCGCGAACGCAGTCCCCCACTACCACAAATTATGCAGTCGAGTTTCCCACATTTGGGGAAATCGCAGGGGTCAGCACATCCGGAGTGCAATGGATAAGCCTCGCCCTGGGAAAACCACCTTCGTGATCATGGTATCTCCCCTGCCAGGTAAGTATGAATTGCTCCTGGGTCAGCCTCCGGACCCTTCCGTGAGCAACACTTTGTACATATGACCATTAAAAAGTCGGTACCTAAAAGACCCATTTTAGTATTACTAGATATTCTAAGAAACACAAACCTCTCCATCGCTTATAATTTTTTTCCCTAAATCTCCAGAATGCAAGCATCCCTCAAGATTTTAGCATGCACTGCGTTTCATTTACATATCCACACCCTCTGCTCCTGTGACGTCACCTCCCTTTCCTTTCTTCCTCCCCAGCCACCTTTACTGCTTTTCTGTATCTAAGTTGTTTGTAAGAAACTTGAACCTTGACTGGGAAATATCAGGCCACAGCAGCTGTGAATAAAACGCTTCTGAAATTACTCACACTTGATAACAAAGCTGAAGAGTCTGAGGTTCTTGTGCAACCTGAAACGCTTGTAGCTTCCCACTCTTCTGTGTTCCAGATTCATCTTACCTGCCTCCGGAACAACTGGCCTAGGCTAAAGCCAATTTTTTATGCAAATAACACCAGAACAGCATAAACAGTCTTGGAAAAAAAGAAAGTTTGAGGACTTCAAAGCTTGCTACAGAGCAACAGTGGTACTGGCATAAAGATACCATTGCTATGGAGTGGATTCCAACTCATATAGGACAGAGCAGAACTGCCCCATAGGGTTTCCAAGGAGCGGCTGATGCATCTGAACTGCCGATCTTTTGGTTAGCAGCTGTAGCACTTAACCACTGGGCCACCAGGGCTCTAGCATCAAGACAGATACATAAATAAATGGAAGAGAATTAAGAATTCAGAAATAAACCCTCACATTATGGTCACACCTCATTTTCTACAGGAGTGCCAACACAATTCAAGGGGGGAAAGAATAGTCTTTCAACAAACTGGTTCTCCACATACAAGAAAATAAAGTTGGACCCTTACCTCACACAACATTCAAAAGTTAACTCAAAATGGATCAAAGGCCTAAATGTAAGACCCAAAACTATAAAACTCTTAAAAGAAAACAAAGGCATAAATCTTTACCACCTTGAGTTAGGAAATGGCTTCGTAGATACGACGTCAAAAGCACAAACAACAAAAGAAAAACTGAACTTGAAAAAATTAAACACTTTACCAATGTCACAAAACAATATGTATAGTAATTGTTTAATGAGAAAATAGTGTGTTCTGTAAATCTTCATCTAAGGTCACAATAATAAAAAAATATTAAACACATTTGTGCTTCACAGGATACTATCAGGAAAGTAAAGGCCACCCACAGACTGGGAGAAAAACATTTGCAAATCCTGTATCTGATAAGGGATTTGTATCCAGACTATATAAAAAATTATTACAACCAATAATAAAAAGACAAATAACCCAATTTAAAACTGGGCAAAAGATCTGGATAGACCTTTCTCCAAGGAAAATCTACAAATGGCCTGTAAGCATGGTGAAAAGATGCTCAACTTCATTATGCATCAGGGAAATGCAAATCAAAACAACTTCTCACCCACTAAGAGAGCTAGAATGAAAAAGACAGATAATAGTAAGCATTGAGGAGGATATGAAGATATCCGAACCCTAATACATTGCTGGTGGAAATGTAAAATGGTTCAGCCCGCTGTGGACAATAGTTTGGCAGTTCCTCAAAAAGTCACACACAGAATTACCATATGATCCATTAATTACACTCCTGGGTATATTAAAAAAGAGAAATGAAAACTTACGGTACACACAAAAACTTGTACGTGAATGTTCATAGCAGCATTATTCATAACAGCCAAAGGTGGAGAAATCCTGGAGTCTGAAATCACTTCTCTATTACTGCTTGTCCATAGAGCCAAGAGGATTCATTACAGACAAGGGCCAAAAACAATCACTGCAACTCTACTCAGACAGTAGTAACACCCCAGTAAAATCACTTAGGGCTTGTACCAGGTTTCTCTGCCTAGCATTCACTTATACCTTACCCACTAAACTGCAGGCCCCAGTTGTTAGATGCTGCAGAATCGGTTCCAACTCATAGCAACCCTACGAACAACATTAACAAAACACTGTCCAGTCCCTCACCATCCTCACAAATCATTACTACGTTTGAGCCCACTGTTGCAGCTACTGTGTCAATCCATCTTGTGGAGGGTATTCCTCTTTTTTGCTGAGCCCTGGTGGTGCAGTGATTAAGAGCTCAGCTGCTAACCAAAAGTTCAGTAGTTTGAATGCACCAACTGCTCCATGGAAACCCTATGGGGCAGTTCTGCTCTGCCCTATAGGATCACTATGAGTCAGTATCACCTTGACGGCAATGGTTTTTTTTTTCCTACTTTACCAAGCATGATGTCCTTCTCCAGGGACTGGTCCCTCCCGATAACATGTTCAAAGTACGTGAGACAAAGTCTCACCATCTTCTCTTCTAAGGAACACTCTGGCGGTACTTCTTCCAAGACAGATCTGTTCATTCTTCTGACAGTTCATGGTATATTCAATATTCTTTGCCAACACTATAATTCAAATGCATCAATTCTTCTTCAGTCTTCCTTATTCACTGACCAGCTTTCACATGCATATGAGGCGACTCAAAGTACCATGGCTTGCATCAGGTGCACCTTAGTCCTCAAAGTGGACGTTTGCTTTTTAACACTTAAAAGAGGTCTTCTGCAGCAGTTCTGCCTAACGCCAAATGTCATTTGAATTCCTGACTTCTGCTTCCATGGACGTTAACTATGGATCCAGGTAAAATGAAATCCTTGACAATATCAATCTTTTCTCTGTTTATCATGATGTTGCTTATCGATCCAGTTGTGAGGATTTTTGCTTTCTTTACACTGAGGTATAATCCATAGTGAAGGCTGTAGTCTTTAATCCTCATTAGTAAGTGCTTCAAGTTCTCTTTGCTTTCAGCAAGCAAGGTTGTGTCATCTGCATATTGCAGGTTGTTAATGAGTCTTCCTCCTATCCTGATGCCCCCTTCTTCTTCATATAGTCCAGCTTCTCAGATTATTTGCTCAACATACAGACTAAGTACGGTCAAAGGATAAAACCCTGACACACACCTTTCCTGATTTTAAACTATGCAGTATCCCCTTGTTCAGTTCGAACGGCTGCCTGCCTTTTAATCTTTGTATAGGTACCTCACGAGCACAATTAAGTGTTCTGAAATTCCCATTCTTTGTAATGTGATCCATAATTTGTTCTGATCCACACAGCTGAATACCGCTGCACTGTCAATAAAACAAAGGTAAACATTTTTCTGGTATTCTCTGCTTTCAGCCAAGATCCGCCTGACATCAGCAAAGATATCCCTTGTTCCATGTCCTCTTCTGAACCGGGCTTGAATTTATGGCAGTTCCCTGTCGATGTACTGCTGCAATTGTTTTTGAATGATCTTCAGCAAAAATTTTACTTAAGTGTGAGATAGTAATGATATTGTTTGGTAATTTCTACATTCTGTTGGGTCACCTTTCTTTGGAATGGGCATAAATATGGGTCTCTTCTAGTTGGTTGGCCAGGTAGCTGTCTTTCGAATTTCTTGGCATAGATGAGTGTGTTGCATTCATTTGCTGAAAGTCCTCAACTGGTGCTCCATCAGTTCCTGGGGCCTTGTTTTTTGCCGGCGCCTTCAGCGCAGCTTGGATGCCTTCCTTCAATACCATCGGTTCTTGATCAAAAGCTGAAATGCTTGAACATCAACTAATTCTTTTCAGTACAGTGATTCTGTGTATTCTTTCTATCTTCTTTTGATGTTTCCTGTGTCGTTCAATATTTTCCCCATAGAATCCTTCAATATTGCAACAAGAGGCTTGAATTTTTTCTTCAGTTCTTTCAGCTTGAGAAATGCCGAGTGTGTTCTTCCCTTTTGGCTTTCTAACTTTAGGTCTTTGCACATTTCATTATAATACTTCTGTCTTCTCAAGCTGCCCTTTGAAATCAGTTGTTCAGCTCTTTTCATCATTTTTCCATCACTTTGGATACTCTACATTCAAGAGCAAGCTTCAGAGTCTCTTCTGACATACACTTTGGTCTTTTCTTTCTTGTCTTTTTAATGACCTTTTGCTTTCTTCAAGGAGCCCTGGTGGTGAAGTGGTTAAAGTGCTCCACTGCTAACTGAAAGGTCAGTGGTTGGAAACCACCAGCAGCTCTGTGGGAAAAAGATGTAGCAGTCTGCGTTTGTAAAGATTCACAGGCTTGGAAACCGTATGGGGTCACTATGAGTCAGAACTGACTCAATGGCAGTGGATTTGCTCTCTTCATGTATGATGTCCTTCTACAACTCGTCTGGTCTTCGGTTATTAACGTTCAATGCATCAGATCTATTCTTGCAATGGTCTCTAAATTCATGTGGGATATACTCAAGGTTGTACTTCAGCTCTAGTGGCCTTGTTTTAATTTTCTTCAGCTTCAACTTGAACCTGCATATGAGCAATTGATAGTCTGTTCCATGGTCGGCCTCTGGTTTATTCTAATTATATTGAGCTTCTCCGTCATCTCTTTCCACAAATGCAGTCGATCTGATTTGAACATGCAGACACTCCCCACTACCACAAATTATGCAGTTGAATTTCCCACATTTGGGGAAATAACAGGGGTCAGCACATCCGGTGTGTAATGGAGGAAGCTAACCCTGGGAAAATTACCTTTGTGATCATGGTATCTCCCCTGTCAGGTAAGTATGAGTTGATTTCCTTGCCTGGCAACTGCACCCTTAGTGTCAAACCACTCAATAAGGTCATTCTCTTCACACAAACTCTAGATCTTCACTTACAAAATAGACTTCTCCAAACTGAAAGACTAAGACAATAATGTTTTGGATACTTGAATACTTACTAGAAACTTAAGAAATTCATGTACAGGGTGAACAAGGACAGTAACCACTGTGCTCATCTACATACTCCCAGTCCCCTTTCGTGATATCATTTTACGGCTCCTGATAAACTTATCTGCTTTGTTAATGTGACAGGCTGAAAAATGGCCCACCAAAAATGTCCTCATCCTAATTCCAGGAACCGGAGAATGTTACTTTATCTGGCAGAAGGGATTTTGCAGATGTGATTAAAGATTTTGAAGTGGGGAGATTATTCGGGTGGGCCCAATGATGTCACAGAATCCTTAAAGAGAGAGGTAGGAGGGTCTGAGAAATACAGAATGCTAGAACATAAGAGACGTCTGCAAGAAGATGTTACCCCACTGGCTTTGAAGATGGAGGACAGGGCCACGAGTCAAGGAATGTAGGTAACCTCTACCACCAAAAACTGGCTGCCCTAGATTCCAACTCATGGTGACCCCATGTAGATCACCAAGGCCTTTCTTCTGAGGCATCTTGGGATGGACAGCCTACTTTAAGTAGCTGAGCACTTAACCATTTGCATCTCCCAGGAGCCTAGCCAACTTCTAAAACCCAAAATCAAACTCTTTACCATCAGGCACGTAAAACTGCCTAGACTATAATTTTTACTGCAGCAGACTGACACATCTTTCTGCCACGGAGTGGCTGGTGAGCTTCAGCTAGTCCAGTGTTTAAACTACAGCTGCCTTCAGACAAATTATGGAAGGAGAAGAGAAGGTGGCTGATTTGCCTCTAAAGCACCCAAAAGAATTACATCCACATTTTGACCTTTAGGCCTCTGAATGATAACATAAAACTACCCCTGCTTTAAACCAGTATAAACTGACATGGGCCTGCTTCTAAAAGCATTTGAGAAAAGTATAAATGCTAAAAGAAAAAAAGAAAATTTTCTTCAAAACAAAAAGAACGCCAAGAAACAAACCACTGAAAATAAAGAGGACAAGCCACAGTAGTACAAGAAGATAGCCTCAACCTGTTTTTAAAACGACAAACCAGGGGATAGCGCGAACGCAGTCCCCCACTACCACAAATTATGCAGTCGAGTTTCCCACATTTGGGGAAATCGCAGGGGTCAGCACATCCGGAGTGCAATGGATGAGCCTCGCCCTGGGAAAACCACCTTCGTGATCATGGTATCTCCCCTGCCAGGTAAGTATGAGTGGGGGTTTTTGCCTTGCATCTTACCCTCGGATTCAAACCACCTTACAGATAGGATTATTCTCCTCATGAGGGCTCTAAATTCCTCTCATTTCTGGGTAAAAATTCCTATAGTATAGTAACCATACAGGAACATTTTGTATATCTGGCTATTACCAAAATCCTAAGAAATACATACCAAGTGTAAGCATGACCAGCAGTCACTTCGCTTTATCTACATATTCCCCACCCCTTTTGTGATGTCATTCAGAGTGTCCATCTTTTCCTATTTGGTCATGCTATTCAAATAAAACTCAAAGGTAAAGACGCTCTATAGATTTAAACGCAAACAACTTAAATTAGCTCCTGCCCTCAAGAACTTGGTGCTAATGACGTCACTCTCAGACGCAGTCCATTAAGCCGTTACCCACATAACCTGAATGTGCACGTCTTAAAAGACACAACTTGGCAAGGCTACGTTAGAAAATCCAGTCTACGTATTGCTAAAAATAGGTTCAGTCAGTGCAAAGCCTCAAGCATAAATACAAAATGCTCTTTCACACATGCAGCAAATAATCGCCCTTACGTGAAAGATCATTTGCACAAACACTAATTCTAATTTTGAACGAAGCTAACCAGAGGAAAAAGCACGGAGTGTGCCCCCCCCCCCCCACAGAAAGGATGCAATCGAGTTTCCTGCATTTGGGGGAAAAGCTGGGGTTAGCACAATCGGAGTGTAATGGATGAGCCTCAACTTTGGAGACCATCTTTGTGATTGAGATCAGGGTACCTCCTCCCCACTCCTGGCCCCTCTAGCAGTAAGTTGTGTTTCCGCGTGTCTTACACCCGTTGGTCCTCAACACTACGTGCATAAAAAAAAAATGCATAGATAGGATCATTTGTCTGCTTTTTCACAGGTGTCTATGAAATCGAGAGCAAAACCACTGGAGAATCCATTCTACAAGAAAGCACTTACTAAGACTTCAAAAAGATCAAATTCTGTCTCAGGGAAGGGTTAACAACTTACATATTCCACACCACATCATAAAAGTTACAACCTTCTCAACCTCCTCCTTCCTTTCTCACTGTAAACTGTAGTTTCTAAATTTATCAGTGTTCTTCAATTGTCCCTTCAGCATCATAAAAAAAAAAAAATTTTTTTTTTTTCCTGAACCCAAAAACCCAAACCCACGCCCGCTGCATCAGCTCTGACTCATGGCCACCCCATGTGTTACAGAGCAGAACTGCTCCACAGGGTTTCTTGTCTGAAATCTCCACTGAAGTAGATCACCAGGACTTTTTCCCATGGCACAGCTTGGTAAGCTGAACCACCGACCTTTATGTGAGCAGTCCAGTGCAAACTGTTTATGCAACCCAGGGACCTTAGAACCAACCACCAGGGACACTGGAATCACGGTATTTCCCAAATCTTTTCATCTTACAGAAGGGCTCTTTCGATATTCTCTGCCAATACAAATTAGTCAGAATTTTTCTATCTTTAAAATGGGAAGAAATGTGCTGTTTAAAAAATCTTATTAGAGATTAACAAGTAACAACTGAGAACACAGAGGTTTCTGAGACGGGGAGAGAAAGAAATATTGTGGCAGGGTGGGGAGATTCTGTGATATGAGCAGAAACTATTCCTCAAATTGGACTTCTGACAGTCTGTGATCAGTTTGATTTTTATATACTTTCTCCCCCAAAGTATCAAGTTTATATACATACATACACACACACACATACATATATAGGTACGTATGCATATATAAAACATCTACATTTTCTTTTGTGAAATAAAAGATATCTTGAAATCTGGTTGGGAGCCACTCAAATATGGGGAAAAAAGGCCGTGTCTGTAAATCAGACTACTATTACCACCAAACAACTCTTAAATTCAAAATTCCGTTTCAAAAAGATTATGACTAGCAATGCATTCTTAAATTGATAACACAAAACCCTCACAGGGCCTATAGCATTCAAAATGCCCAGTTCCAACATTCCACAAGAACTTAATTTTTACTGGCCTACTAATCAAAATATCCATTCAAGAGAATCTGCCTTAGCGCAAAAAGAGCTGTCTTTCACTCTCTCATGGCTTATGAAGGTTAGGAAAAACATTAGTGCTGTAACCCTTAAAGGAGCCCTGCAGACCTTAATATCCTTTGAGGAGAGCCACTACATTCCTTTACATTAGAAAAATATAAGGAAACATGTCTGTTAAATATTAACATAAGTTAGTAAACCTGTTCGAAAAGTAGAGACCCTTCTTAGTTCATTCTACAAAGATTGCGGAACTCTTGCTAAACCAAAGCAGACACAATGATAATTGCTTATAAGCAAAAATGTAAAACTATCAACTAAATCTACAAAAATTTCCTAAACTGAATCCAGTAGGACGTTAAAGAACATACACAATGACTAAATAGGTTTTATACCAGGAA
Organism: Elephas maximus indicus; assembly: GCF_024166365.1. NCBI lineage: Eukaryota > Metazoa > Chordata > Mammalia > Proboscidea > Elephantidae > Elephas > Elephas maximus. The sequence goes on along the minus strand of NC_064837.1, from coordinate 35,363,902 downwards.
TATAGGACCTAAGTACATAAAAAAGTTTAGTATATAATAACCAGTTGCCGTCGAGTTGACTCCGATTCATGGTGACCTCATGTGTGCCAGAGTAGAACTGTGCTCCACAGGGTTTTCGATGGCTGATTTTTCATAAGTAGATTGCCAGACCTTTCTTCTGAGGTCCCTCTGGGAAGATCTGAACCATCAACTTTTCTGTAAGCAGCCTAGTGCTTAACCATTTGTCCCACCCACAAACTTGAGTATATGATAAAGCTAGCATTTAATATAGGTGGGAAAAAGGACTGCTTATTGCATAGGGTAACAAAAAACTGGCTCATCACTGGAAAGAAGGAAAAAATTCCTACATCCTACTCGGAAAGCGTGGCGGTGTGGTGGTTAAGTGCTATGGCTGCTAACCAAAAGGTTGGCAGTTCGAATCCACCAGGCACTCCTCGGAAACTCTATGGGGCAGTTCTACTCTGTCCTATAGGGTCGCTATGAGTTGCAATTGACTCGATGGCCCTGGGTTTTGTGTTTTTGGACCTCCTACTTTAAGGATCCCTGGTGGTGCAACGGTTAAGCGCTTGGCTGCTGACTGAAAGCTTGGCAGCTCGAACCTAACAGGTGGCTTTGAGGGTGAAAGACCTGACAATCTACCTCCATAAAGATTACAGCCAAGAAATCCCTATGGGTCAATTCTACTGTCACATAGGGTCGGCATTAATCAGAATTGACTGGATGGCACGTAATAACACCACCTCCTACCTTACACAAAAGATATGTATATTCAAGTGTAAATAATAAACCATGCAAGTTGTAGAGAGAAAAAATAAACTTGTGTCCATCAAAGAACATTAACAAGGAAGTGAAAAAACCCAGCATGAGAGAAAACATTTGGAAATCATATATCTGATAAGGTCCTAACATTCAAAACATGTATTTTTAAAACTCAACAGCAAAAAGACGACCCAATCAAAAAATGGGCATGAAAATATCTTGTTATTTGAATACTTAGAGTCCTACAGACATTAACAGCAATAGTTGCTTTATTATATCCACATAGCAACAAATGTCAGAACACAATACTGGATAATGATCCTGATAGATTATAGGCTCCATGAGCGCAGAGACTCTGTTTGCCCCATCATTTGATGCATACCTACCATTTCATAAATATTCGATCTTGCTTCAATGATCACAATCTTCAATGTGCTAATCTTAAATGGAGACCACTGTACTATTCACAGTATTATTGTGAGAATCAAATTAAATAAAAAGAAACTTTATTTTGGCACTTTTACAATTGTAGGAATTTTAAAAATGTCTCGGTATTAGCACTCTGCTGAGCTACGTGTTCAATCACAAGTTATTCAATTTAATACACAATTAGAATGTTTCTAAATGGAGAAAAACACTAAGATTTATTATGTACCTTTTCTGCGCCAAGTACTTTTCATTTATTAATTTAATCTTTCCAACAATCCCATGAAATGCAGTCTTCATCCAGGTGAGGAAACTGAGTACCTTGCTAAACGTCACATGGTAGCTTTCAGAGATGCGATTCAAATCCAAAGCCCACGCTAGTTAGCTTACCGGTAACAGTGTCACTCAAATTTTCTCATCAAGAAATCCCAAATTGCAAAGGAAAACAACATATCCCCTAGGGGTTTTGAGAGACTACTGAAGTAGCTTGAGCTGTCTCTGTAGTCTTACACGTATCTTAAAATCTATTTTTATATTGTACTTCTATTCTGCAATATATTAATGCAGGCTTCATATAAAACATTTTAAGTGATTTATCAGTTAAATTATTCAACTCTTCCCGCCCTAAAAAATATGAGAGTAAAAATGACACGGCAGAAAGGTGCATCTTCCACACTTATCCCACAGCTTTGTTTAGTTCCTGGTGCATGGCCTCATAAACCTGGATCCTAGCTTGAAAACATGACTACAGACCAAACTGCATTAAATAAATCTTTAGAATGACGATGAAAATGACAATCATTACAGCAACTCAAGGCCAGAATAAGTATTAGTAACTAACACCTAACTAGATAGCCACAGATAGTCTGACTAGTTACTTAACCCTCCATTGTCAAGGAAAGAAAATTGTAAATATCATCAGTTCCACTGAGTTTGACCAAACTGAAGAGCTATCCTTGAATGTGACCATCTCTTCACCCAAGGACCTGGTTGCTTTATAAGCATGAGCCTGAATTCTCTCTGTGGACAATATTTATATGATGTCCACTGAGTGCCCAAATGTGGACCATAATAGAAGCTGTGTACGGGGCAGACAAGTCGCATTTTGCCCAGTCCCACCAGATTTTCCAGGCCCTAGAAAACGAAACGAGGTCCAAACACTTCTCGCATCTCCCCGCCGCCCCCCCCCCCGCCCCCGCCCCACCAGGGGCTCACAATTTGAAGAGGCAGCTCAGGGTAGTAAAAAGAATAAAACCCACAGCCGTTTAGTTGATTTCGACTCACGGGTCTGAATTTTGGCTTCAAAAAAGCTGCGCTCTGAGCTCCCATGTCCATATCTTCCTTATGGCGTGGTTATGAGCATTTGAAAAGTGAGCGATTTGCTTAAGTGCTCAACCTGCTGTTTCTTTCCTTAGGTTTTATCTAAGGGTTCTGATTTGCAATATTTAGGGAGTTCATTTAAGCTGGAAGAAAAGTCAAAGCTCAGAATTTTCGGCAATAAGCAGGGAATGAGTTACACCCCCTCCCCCAAATCATACTCACCTACACAGTGAAAGAGATCATAAGTTACCATCGAAATCGCCTCCCAATTCCCCCTCAAAGTTCTCTATTTTAGATGCGGGTGCTGACCAAAACTTGAACGCGCCCCTTTCCAACTATGTATCTGAACAGGGATTCTTGCGTATCTTGATCCCTCCCTTTAGGAACCGTGGAGCCCAGGCCCAGCCCACTACGGAGACATTATTTGCTTACTTTTCCAGCTACTTCTTAAAATGTGCAGGCTGTGAAGAACTAACGGTCTCAAAAGCCTCCCAGCTCCAGACTCGACTCGCGACTCGCGGAAGGGCGTGGGTGGGTGAACCTGGCGCTGAGCGCTCCCTGCGGCTCTGGGGGGTTGGCCCACAATCCGTGGGTGCGTGGGTGGATCTGGTGCTGAGCGCTCCCTGCGGCTGTGGGGGGTTGGCCCACAATGCCTCGCGAGGGCGGGAAAGGCCAAGGGGGTACGCAAGGGGGTCAGCAGTTGGAAAGAGCCTGGAGACTGGAACCCTGTAGTGGGGACCCTGATTCCGCCTTATCTGACAGTTTCCTAGACTTTTCACACCAGAAAAACCGGTAACTGGCCAGTGTGCACGCGTTACCCACACGGGGGGGCGGTCTTTTTCACTAAAGACCCAGAAACTTCCATCAGACCAGGGTGGAAGTGAGGATATGTGATGTGTAGGGCCCATTGGGCCACGGTCTCCATTTTAGTTTCCATCCACCGTTTTATTCTCAAGTTATACATTTGATGGGAGAATTCTAAATAGGATTTGAAGGAACCACGACAGAAATGGTGCCGACCTGTGAAAACTTAGGGGGTAACGGCAGTGCAGCCACGGGCAAGGCCGCACGCTGCCAGGCCGCCGACCCCGCCCCTTCCGCCTTGCGTCTGACGTCAGACGGTGCGGGCCAAGCGCGTACGCGCAGGCTTATTCCGCCCGGGGTTTGGCGATTCAGGGCCGCGCGCGTAGCTGTGTCGATTTGAAATGCAGCGGGATTTAGGGAGCTTCCCATTGTCCCCAGCGGTGCGGCTGAAGCTGGTCTCTGCAGGTTTCCAGACTGCTGAAGAACTCCTGGAGGTGAAACCCTCCGAGCTGAGTAAAGGTAACGACTCTCGACGGCAAGCTGAGGCACAGCGGCCGCGGTCGGCGCCGCCTCCATCTCCCGCCTTCGGGCTTTAGCCCAGCGGCTACCAGATTCTGCTGCTCCCCGGCAGCGTTTGCAACATGAAAGGGCTCCTTGACTCTGCTTAAAAGTGTTGTCTGAGTGGTTAGGACGACTGTGGTCGTGAAAACATCTGCTGACCGCTTTGTGCCAGAGCCTGCTGAGGATTATGTCATACAAGAATCCTCTGTAATGGATTATTATGCCCACTATTAAAAAAAAAAAGCCGTTGCCCTCGAGTCGATTCCGACTCATAGCGACCCTATAGAATAGAGTACAGCGGCCCCATACGGTTTCCAAGGAGCGGCTGGTGGATTGAACTAACGACCTTTTGGTTAGCAGCCGTATCTCGGCATAGCTCTTAACCACTGCGCTTGATGCTTGGGGTGGTTAGGTAACCTGTTTATGACAGCTGGGCTAGGAAGTACTGGAACCAGATTGGTACCCAGACAGGCTAATTTTCGCTGTTCCAAGTCCAGGGGGTGGGGATTCAGTTAGAGAAATGCAGGATTCCTGACAGGACTAGAATAAGAAAGGGATGCTGATTTAATCTGGAGAAAGCAGTAGAAAGAAGACACACCTTCTCTTATATAATCCCCCCCCCCCATTTAAAACCCCAAATAAGTTCCGCAACACTGTAGATTGTATGTCGGTGGGAACCACTGTGCATTGTGAGTACACAAATTTTGAGGCACAGAGAAGTTAGATAACTTGCCCAAAGTGACACAGTAAGTGGTGCAGTCAGAATTTATAAACTCACACACTCTAACTCCAAAGTTCAGGCTCTTAAATTGGAGAGGATCTTAATTTCTTAAATGTTTATCACTACCATTGTCTTTTGTTAGCACCAAATTCGTAGTCCATATCCTTTACCAAATCAAGCATTAATGCATCAAACTACTAAGTGATATCATCCTCACCATTATTTCTTTAATTAGCAGCTTGCTTTGTAATTGCCATTTTCTCTTCTCTGGCACATACTGTCAGATAGGAATGAAATTATGTAGTTGAGGAAGCAATGCGTATTGTTTAAGACAGTTGTACCTTGAGCAGTTAAATAGTTTGGAGTAATGCGTGAATTTCGCACCGGTGTTTCCATGAAATTTTTATATTGAATAATATATGTACATATACTTCAAAATTGTGCCTTGTTTTAGGCAGGTTATAGAGGTAATTTTCATTCTCTTCTGAAAAATAATTTGTATACTTTATGAGAGCAAGATAATTATGTCATCGTAGTACCAAAAGTGATAGTAAAAGTACTGCTCAAAAAACAAAACCAAACCAAGCACCTTACTGTTGAGTTGATTCTGATTCATAGTGACCCTATAGTACAGAGTAGAACTGCCCCATAGCGTTTCCAGGGAGTGGCTGGTAGATTTGAACTGTCACCCTTTTGGTTAGCAGCCGTAGCTCTTAACTACGGCACCACCAGGGCTCCGAAAGTACTGCTAGTACATTTTTATTTCTGTCTCTGTGATAAATTCTTGTAGATACTCAGAAATGCTTTAGTTGAATTGTTTCTGAAGTAATGGGTAAAGCTTTTATGTGAAGACTAAGAAAACAGACAAATACCTTTATTAACTTAAAATTAAATAGTTGGTAGAATTTCAAATTTTATGTCTATTCTTGGCATTATTCTTGTTACTTGAAAAACTATAATTAATGAAGACAACCCATATGAGTTGTTAGATGGTTTTAAATTTCTAAAATCAATTTTAAAAAAAAATTTTACTTTACTTTCAGAAATCAGGATATCTAAAGAAGAAGCTTTAGAAACACTGCAAATTATAAGAAGAGACTGTCTCACAAATATACCAAGATATGCTGGTACATCTGAATCAGGAAAGAAGTGTACAGCACTGGAACTTCTTGAGCAGGAGCATACCCAGGGCTTCATAATTACCTTCTGTTCAGCACTAGATAATATTCTTGGGGGTGGAATACCCTTAACCAAAACAACAGAAATTTGTGGTGCGCCAGGTGTTGGAAAAACACAACTATGGTAATATAAAATGTTCTTTTCTTAAGGAAGGGTAGGCTTAATAATGTTTTCTGTAAGTAATAGAGTTGTGCTGTGGGCCTGCAGTCAGGAGATATAAAAAAGGCATATATGTGCTTTTTATGTGTGTATATGCATAAAATGCAGCCCTGGTGGTACAGTGGTTAAGAGCTCAGCTACTAACCAAGAGGTCAGCAATTCGAATCCACCAACTGCTCCTTGGAAACCGTATGGGGCAGTTCTGCTTTGCCCTATAGGGTCACACTATGAGTCAGAATTGACTCTATGGCAACCGGATGCATAAAACAAAATTCATTTGCTTTTGCCGTTACTTCAGTCGCCATCTTAATAAATAGGTAGAATTATTTTGATATAAAAAAGTTTCCTTTGCAGCCTTATAGTGTGGCCATTAAGGTACAAAATCTTCTGCTTTATTATGTATCTCATTCCTGAAAATATATTTGAAAGTCCAATGTTTAAAAGTAGATTTATGTATAATAAGAGAGAGTTCCATTCCCAAAAGCCTAAAAATTGTTAAAAAGCCTGTAATTCTGGTCTTATAGGCCCAGCTTGCCCCTAATCCAACCAACAGTTGCTGCACATGTATCTGACAGTGTGAGTTGCTTTGGGAAGTAGGGAGGTCAAGTCAGATCAGGTATCTACTTTTCCTATGGACTGTAACTCTCACTTGACCTGTTTTCAGGATCGGAGTTGCTTATTCAAGTAGTCTTCGAACTTTAAACTTTCTTGTCCAGACACCTTAAGAGACTGAAAGCAACGGCTGGGGAAAGAATTCTTTTTTTGCTATAGAATGGGCTCCCCCTTTTTTTTTCCATTGCCTAGGGAATGAGGATTACAGGAAGGAGAGAGTAGAACAGCTGTACTTGTGAGAAACTAAACTGGATTCCTTACATAGTCCAGGCCTCATCTGCAGCCCCTAGCAGGGATTGCGGGGAGAAAATAGATGCTTCTCTTTGGCAGGATAGGACTCTAAAAGTATCCGCCTATAAAATATGCCCTCTACTCTTTACTCTCCTTGCACAATATAGGCATATATACTCACTCCTCACTTATCTACATGGTTAGGTTCCAAAGACCTGGTCGTTATGCAAAAATTGGCATTATGAGAAAATGGAAGTTTTTTTTTTGTTTTCAGACCGTTTGTCCAATTTTTTTAATTTAGAAAATACAATAACAGCTAAGATTTACTGATATACTCATCACTGTAATGAGTCCGGTAATAGATTATTCCTCTGCTGAGAAGGAGGCATGAAGGAGAAAAAGTTGGATAAAGCCAGGCTGTGTGACTGGGGGGCCCACAGCTTAACAGATTTTCCCTTGTGCAGCTGCCTTCAGGGCTTCACTGCTACCCTTGCAAGCCCTGCCTTCACGATCCTGGAGCCCGTCTTGCCCTCCAGGCCTGGAGAGTCACTCAGGCTTGGGGCTTCCTGTGAGGGTGCTGGGAGCCTGGCTGTGCACCCAGCTCCACCAAGGCCGAGACGTCAGGCCTAGTTGGGCTCACTTTGGGATGTCATTAAACTCACACGCATTTCTTCCAAACACGGTCTCCAGTTCCTCTTTCCTCCCTTTCCACCCCACAGCAATTTTGAGCTTTTGGGCCTCAGGCCATGTAGGAGCTAGGAACCCAGAACAGGTACCCGCTGGCTGGATGCTGCCTGCCTTTCCATCCAGAAGTCGTGGTCACAGAGGAGGCCTCCATGCGGCAGCTGGATGTGGGGCAGGAGGGCCCAGCTTCCCAGAGGCTGCCCAGAGACTCTCCTCGAGGGAGAGGATTCTTCGCAGCCATTGCAGCCGTGCCTGCCACCCATTTAATGCACAAAATAGTGGGATAGTAGACTTTTTACTATTGTTGTAAATGTAGTGTTAGATAATGAGATAGTCGATAAGTAGGGAGTAGGTGTACTTATCTAATCTCCCCCTCTTTTTTAAATTTGGCTTGATTGTCATTCATGATTTACTCAGAGGTTAGTGAGATATTTCAGACCATCTTAATTTCTAATACTAGTCTCTATACTCTGTTTTTTCTTTTTAAAAAAAGTTTTAAAGTATATTAACCCAAAATCCATTGCTGCTGAGTTGATTCTGATCCATAATGACCTACAGGACAGAGTAGAACTTCCCCATGGAGTTTCTGAGGAGTGCCTCGTGGATTTGTACTGCTGAACTTTTGGTTAGAAGCCGTAGCTCTTAACCACTATGCCATGAGGGTTTCCAAAGTGTATTAGAAAGTACATAAAACACAGGCAGTTTAATGAGGAGTTATAAAGCAACCTACTTCATGAAAGACATCAATATCTTCAAAAGTCCCTTATAAGCCCTGCCCAGTCATACCCCTCTCCCTCCACCCAAGTTAACTATTCCTGACTTTTGAAAGCAACTTTCTTCTTTTCCCTTAAAATACACCACTCTTTTGTTTTTTAAATCACTCTAACCAATTGCTGTTAAGTCAATTCCAACTCATGCAACCCCATGTGTTGCAGAGCACAACTGTGCTCCATGGGGTTTTCATGGCTGTGATCTTTTAGAAGCAGATCATCAGGCCTTTCTTCCAAGGTGCTTCTGAGTGGGCTTGAACTGCCAACTTTTCATTTAGTAGTTGAGTACTTAACCATTTTCGTCACCTCCTGTTCAGCACTGTTACCTTCTGTTTAGCACTTTTACCTTCTGTTCACTAGATAATATTCTTGGTGGGGGGGACTTCTTCAATCATTGTAAATATATAGAAGATTGTAATGGTTTTCCTTCTCAGTATTATTAAATGGTATGATAATCTTGTATATCTTTCCTAGTTCTTTAGAAATGAGTTATATATAGAAGTCCTTTTTTTTTCTTTAATATTCAAAAGTATATTTGCATTTATAAAAATGTAGTGGTACCTAGTAGATCTGGAGTTGAAAAACACTGCCTCAGGTGATAACGATAATGATTTGGTTATTTGACTTCTTTCTCTTGACAGTATGCAGTTGGCAGTAGATGTGCAGATACCAGAATGTTTTGGAGGAGTGGCAGGTGAAGCTGTTTTTATTGATACAGAGGGAAGTTTTATGATTGATAGAGTGGTAGATCTTGCTACTGCCTGCATTCAGCACCTTCACCTTATAACAGGAACACACATGGAAGAGGGTAAGTTAGCAAATATCTTTTTTTTTTTTCACTGCAAGGCAGTCCTTTTAATAGTCCTGATGAGACAGTGAGTTCTTTTCTGCTATGCCACATTATAGAGCATGTTTCTCCTGTTCTTTACATCTCCACTTTCCTTCCTCTGTAGAGATGTGCGTGGATTCTTAACTAAGATGCTATAGTCCAGCTGTGTTAACACAAAAGTAGAGTTGGCATTGCGTCAGGATCACAGAGCTGAATGCAGCAACCCACTCACAAGGGCTACAAACTTGACTATTCCAGTCCTTCACTTCCTGTGGTCTTGCAGATGGCTTTGTCTGAAACTTGACATCTTGTATCTCTGTCCCCATATGTCTGCACTGAGGTCTTTAGGACGTTTAGTCAGTGGATCCCTCAAGTCTTGGTGTGTCCCATTGCTTCTATAGTCAGTGTCCACTCCAAGGACATGTCTAAGAATTTTCTTTTTTATTTTTTTTAAATTTTGTTTTGTTGTTGTTGAAAATATGCACAGCAAAATCTACCCCAATTCAGCCACTTGTACATGTTCAGTTCAGTGACATTAATTACATCCTTTGGATTGTATAGCCATTCACACCTTCCTTTTCTGAGTTGTTCCACCCATCTATTAACATAAACTCATTGCCCCCTAAGGTTCTTGTCTAACCTTTTGAGTTGTTGTCACTTTGATCCCATATAGATAGTTCTGAAAAGAACATAATGCTTAATTTTTCACTAGTTCAGCTAAACTGTTGTTTGGTTTTTTTGTTTTTTAAATAGACCATGAGGAACACATTTTATTCAAAGAAAATTTCATATAAATCATTTTATCAAAAAAGTTGCTCCTACCCCCAACCTCCAAACCCACTGCAGTTGAGCCGATTCCAACTGATAACAACCCTATACGGTTTCCAAGGCTGTAAAGCTCTATGGAAGCAGACTGCCACATCTTTCTCCCTCGGAACCCATGGCAGTTTCAAATTGCCAAATTTTTGGTTAGCAGTCGATTGCTTCCAACACTGCGCCACCAGTCTCCAGATACAGTTTTTCTTTTTTATTAAAATTTTCAAATATTCAGTTTTCTGAAGGAAGAACATATTTAGAGTTAGCATTGCCTAAATTAAAAATAGAGAGAATTGCAAAAGCAATGAGAAAAACCACAAAGAGGAAACAAACTTATCCTGTTGGTTGGCTATATCCATAAAATCTGTGTTCCAGAGCTGAGCAGAGGGCTTCCAGTCTCTTAGCATATGTAATCCAGGTTATTATTTCTTTTTTTTCACTTTATAATTTAAGGGATTTAAAAAAAAAATTTATTGTGCTAAGTGAAAGTTTACAAATCAAGTCAGTCTCTCCTATAAAACCTTATATACACTTTGCTGTATACGCCTAGTTGCTCTCCCCCTAATGAGACAGTACACACCTTCTCTCCACCCTGTATTTCCGTGTCCATTCAGCCAGCTTCTGTCCCCCTCTGCCCTCTCATCTTCCCTCCAGACAGGAGCTGTACACATAGTCTCATGTGTCTGCTTGATCCAAGAAGCTCACTCTTCACCAGTATCATTTTCTGTCTTATAGTCCAGTCCAATCCCTGTATGAAGAGTTGGCTTTGGGAATGGTTCCTGTCCTGGGCTAACAGAAGGTCTGGGGACCATGACCTCCAGGGTCCTTCTCATCTCTGTCAGACCATTAAGTCCGGTCTTTTTACAAGAATTTGAGATCTGCATCCCTACTGCTCTCCTGCTCCTTCAGGGATTCTCTGTTGTGTTCCCTGTCATGGCAGTCATCAGTTGTAGCCAGGCACCATCTAGTTCTTCTGGTCTCAGGCTGATGTAGTCTCTGATTTATGTGGCCCATTATTTATTTGGTTTTAAGAAGACTTCAGGTGATATTTTTGGTTTAAATTTTAAAGATGATCTCAGGGCAGTAATTTCATGGGTTCATCCAGTCCCCATGGCTCCAGGAAGTCTGAAGTCTATGAGAATTTGAAATTCTGTTCTGCATTTCCCCCCTTTTGATCAGAATTCTTCTGTAGACTCTTTTTTTAGAAAATAATCTTTATTATGCTTTAAGTGAAAGTTTACAAATCAAGTCAGTCTCTCACAAACAAACTTTTATACACCTTACTACATACTCCCATTTACTCTCCCCCTAATGAGTCCGCCCTCTCCCTCCTTCCAGTCTCTCTTTTCATGACCGTTTTGCCAGTTTCTAACCCTCTCTACCCTTCCATCTCCCCTCCAGACAGGAGATGCCAACATAGTCTCAAGTGTCCACCTGATACAAGTATAGCTCACTCCTCATCAGCATCTCTCTCCAACCCATTGTCCACTCCATTCCATGTCTGATGAGTGGTCTTTGGGAATGGTTCCTATCCTGGGCCAACAGAAGGTTTGGGGACCATGACTGCTGGGATTCTTCTAGTCTCAGTCAGACCATCAAGTCTGGTCTTTTTATGAGAATTTGGGATCTGCATCCCACTGTTCTCCTGCTCCCTCCGGGGTTCTCCGTTGTGCTCCCTGTCAGGGCAGTCATTGGTTGTGGCCGGGCACCATCTAGTTCTTCTGATCTCAGGATGATGTAAGTCTCTAGTTCATGTGGCCCTTTCTGTCTTTTGGGCTCATTATTATCTTGTGACCTTGGTGTTCTTCATTCTCCTTTGATCCAGGTGGGCTGAGACCAATTGATGCATCTTAGATGGCCGCTTGTTAGCATTTAAGACCCCACACGCCACACTTCAAAGCGGGATGCAGAATGTTTTCTTAGTAGATTTTATTTTGCCGATTGACTTAGATGTCCCCTGAAGCCATAGTCCCCAAACCCCCGCCCTTGCTCCGCTGACCTTCGAAGCATTCAGTTTATTCAGGAAAATTCTTTGCTTTTGGTCCAGTCCAGTTGAGCTGGCCTTCCCTGTATTGAGTGTTGTCCTTCCCTTCACCTAAAGTAGTTCTTATCTACTATCTAATCAGTAAAAAACCCTTTCCCACCCTCCCTCCTTCCCCCCTCTCATAACCACAAAAGAATGTGTCCTTCTCAGTTTAAACTATTTCTCAAGATCTTATAATAGTGGTCGTATACAATATTTGTCCTTTTGCAACTGACTGATTTCACTCAGCATAATGCCTTCCAGGTTCCTCCATGTTATGAAATGGTTCCCAGATTCATCACTGTTCTTTATCGGTGCTTAGTATTCCATTGTGTGACTATACCATAATGTATCCATTCATCCATTGATAGACACCTTGGTTGCTTCCAGCTTTTTGCTATTGTAAACAGTGCTGCAGTAAACATGGGTGTGCATATATCTGTTCGTGTAAAGGCTCTTGTTTCTCTAGGATATATTCCGAGGAGTGGGATTTCTGGGTTGTATGGTAGTTCTATTTCTAACTTTTTAAGGAAATGCCAGATAGATTTCCAAAGTGGTTGTACCATTTTACATTCCCACCAGCAGTGTATAAGCGTTCCAATCTCTCCGCAGCCTCTCCAACATTTATTATTTTGTGATTTTTGGATTTTGGATTAATGCCAGCCTTGTTGGAGTGAGATGGAATCTCATCGTAGTTTTAATTTGCATTTCTCTAATGGCTAATGATTGAGAGCATTTTCTCATGTATCTGTTAGCCACCTGAATATCTTCTTTAGCGAAGTGCGTGTTCATATCCTTTGCCCAATTTTTAGTTGGGTTGTTTGTCTTTTTGTGGTTGAGTTTTAGCAGAATCATATAGATTTTAGAGATCAGGCGCTGCTCGGAGATGTCATAGCTGAAAATTTTTTCCCAATCTGTATATGGTCTTTTTACTCTTTTGGTGAAGTCTTTAGATGAGCATAGGTGTTTGATTTTTAGGAGCTCCCAGTTATCTGGTTTCTCTTCATCATTTTTAGTAATGTTTTGTATTCTGTTTATGCCTTGTATTAGGGCTCCTAAGGTTGTCCCTATTTTTTCTTCCATGATCTTTATCGTATTAGTCTTTATGTTTAGGTCTTTGATCCACTTGGAGTTAGTTTTTGTGCTTGGTGTGAGGTATGGGTCCTGTTTAATTTTTTTGCAAATGGATATCCAGTTATGCCAGCACCATTTGTTAAAAAGACTATCTTTTCCCGAATTAACTGACACTGGGCCTTTGTCAAATATCAGCTGCTCATAAGTGGATGGATTTATATCTGGGTTCTCAATTCTGTTCCATTGGTCTCTGTGCCTGTTGTTGTACCAGTATCAGGCTGTTTTGACTACTGTGGGTGTATGGTATGTTCTAAAATCAGAGGCCTCCCACTTTCCTTTTCTTTTTCAGTAATGCTTTACTTACCTGGGGCTTCTTTCCCTTCCATATGAAGTTGGTGATTTGTTTCTCCATCACATTAAAAAAAGTCGTTGGAATTTGGATCGGAAGTGCATTGTATATATAGATGGCTTTTGGTAGAATAAACATTGTTACTATGTTAAGCCTTCCTATCCATGAGCAAGGTATGTTTTTCCACTTAAGTAGGTCCCTTTTAGTTTCTTGCATTAGTACTTTGTAGTTTTCTTTGTATAGGTCTTTTACATCTTGTGGTAAGATTTATTCCTAAGTATTTTACCTTCTTGGGGGCTACTGTGAATGGTATTGATTTGGTGATTTCCTCTTCGATGTTCTTTTTGTTGACGTAGAGGAACCCTTCTGTAGACTCTGATCAAAATGTTCAGAAATGATACCCAGGCACCATCTAGCTCTTCTGTCCTCATGGCAAAGGAGGCAATTGTTCATGGAGACAATTAGCCACACATTTCATGTACCCTCCTATTCCTGACTCTCTTTCTTCCTTTGTTGGCTCTAGGCAAATAGAGATCAATTATAGTGTCTTGGATGGCCTCTTACGAGCTTTTAAGACCCCAGGCACTACACAGTGAACTTGGAGGTGGAAGATAAGCACCGAACACGTTATTAGTCTAATTAACGTCCTGTGAAACCGTGACCCCAAGGCTCTAAACCAAGGAACCAGATCTCGAGGTTTTTGTTTGTACAGAGGAGCCTCAGCAGCTACTTTTGTTTATTTTATTTTTTTGTCATTGTTGTAGATATATCACACAACTTTTGCCAGTTCAACTTAACAGCAAATGATCTTTTTTTTCTGTATCATAAAAGTAATTTGTGTTCAAGTTTTTGTCCTTTCAATTACTTGTAAAGTTAAATGGTTTCTGATTTGACCGTTTTATTTTTTAGATGTGCATCCTTATTCTTTTCTTCAGAAGTCTTTAAAAACATAAATACTTTTTGTGAAATTATTGTATTCCTTGTAAATACGTATAATCAGCTGGATATTTTTATTTTCATTTTCCATTTAACTGATGACCGGTATATCTGTAGCAAACTTGATTTCAGGAGCTAAGAATTTGTAATGCGTCTTAAAATCTTACTGTAAAAAGGATAGGTGTAGTGTGGGGATATAGAGTTTTTAATGTGTAACGTGATTGTGCTGTAATTTTTATGGTGAAAAATGGACTTGTCAAATAAAGAAAAACAAATCCAGACTTAAATAGGGAAAGGCTTTATTCAGAATGAAAGATAATTGCAAGTGGGGAAAGGGACTATTGCAACAGGTGATAAGGTCTGTTGTAATGGGGAGAAGGCTTTGACCATAAGATCACCAAGTGTCTGAAGAGTTAGGCAAGAAAAGGTTTTTCTTTTATAAAGAGAAGAATAAACAAGGCTAGAAAAAAGCAGGTGTGGAAAAGTGATATGAGAGGGTGACTGATCGGATAATAAACCAGAGAAGGTTTTACGGGAGGCTAGCCTATTCCTTGGGAAGGCCGTGAGGAAGGCTGATACATTTGCTCAGGCTGAGACTTGACGGAAGGAGAAGAAACTTAACCAAATTATGGCTGATAAGCATTTTACTTCTAATTGATCAGTGGGGACAAGCAACTCCATTAATCATTTATGAGGCAAAGAATGGGAATTTGGAGGATCTGTGTCTGGTCTTCTCCTAGGTAAACAAGGGAACATCCACGAGTCTTATTGTTGAGTGCCATCGATTCCGACGCATAGCAACCCCATGTGGCAGAGTAGAACTGTCCCACAGGATTTTCTTAGCCGTGATCTTTATAGAAGCAGATCCCCAGATCTCTGTCCCACAGAGCTGGAGCTGCTGGGTGGGTTCGAACCGTTAGCCCTTCAGTTAGCAGCCCAACACATAACTGTTACTCCACCAGAGCTCCTTGCCATGAGTCTTACCTAAGTCATATGGGAAAGGGTGGTTATTTGCAGTAAGTCATTTTTCAGAATACAAAGAGGAGGGTTTTCTTTAACCATCTCTGTTTTCTAGTATCACAGGGTTCAGGTAAAATTCAACAGTGTTATGCTTTTTCTGATGCATATTTTCCGTAGGTATTACCGTCTATTCTGAAATTTAGGGGGTTTTTTTGGTGCGTATTTTTTAAAATGCTAACACCTAAGTACATTTTAAAGTGTAATAATTTTTAGTTGGTTTCTCGCTGAAATATGTATAAAACCACACTGGTTATTTTTTGAAATCCAATCTAAGAAGGAAGTTTTGTTTTTTTATCATTATTTCTACTTAAATATCAAGTTATACCACATCATTTAAGGAAAAAAAAACTTGTATTCGTTTTTCATTTTTTAGTCTTAATTTGTAGTCCTGCAAAAAAAAAAAAAACTAGAAATTTCCCTTATATTACTTTTGTTCAATAAAGGGCAATAACTAGAAATCTTAAAAGGCAGAGGTTAAAACTCAAGTTGTCTGTATTTATGAAAAATTTTTAGATAGTTAGCCCAGTATGCAAGGAAACCATGGAAAAGGTGAAAATAGGTCAGGAATTATGAAATGGTAATTTATAGTCATTTTGCTACAGTATTATGACCTTTCAATTAAAGTGAAGAGTTTTATTACTCAAAGTGAAGAATTTTGTTATTCCAAAGTATTGTTTTCCTACAATCACCAACATATCAAAACAGTTAAAATTAACTGTTTTAAGGTTGCTTTGTTGTTTATTTCAGAGCACCAAAAAGCTTTGGAGGATTTCACTCTCGAAAATATTCTTTCCCATATTTACTATTTTCGTTGTCGTGACTGCACAGAGCTCCTGGCACAAGTTTATCTTCTTCCAGACTTCCTGTCAGAACATTCAAAGGTATGGATTAAACTACTGATTTGTGGGTAACCAAGTATCTTCGAAAAATAAGTAAATGGTACAGTGGCATACAATTAAAGTCAAAGTTAATTCAGAAAATTCTTTCCTTCCCTGCCCGTAATTTATTTATATTGATATTTATTTGCATATATGTGTGCATATATATGTTTTTTTAGGTAGGTTGTGCACAGAGTAAGAAATGTAATCAATTGTAGAAAGAAGTTCCACCTCCAGTAATGATTGAGTATAGCTCCTATTGAACAAACTGTATAAAAATAGAAAGATATAAAATGAAAAATAAAAACTTTCCTTATGCTTAGAAGGGATTTCTTTAACTATCACTGTTTTCCAGGATAAGAGGCTTCATTAAAATTCAACATTGTCACTACTTTGCATTATTCTTCTCTTTCACTACTAACTACCAGTGGCTTTCTCCGCTTTTAGTGTATTTAACATGGATAGTCATTCCAAAACTGTCTGACTACCTGAGGCACCAAATGCTAAAAATAGGTTTTGTATATTGGCTTGAATGTGGAAGATTTATGCAAGAAATTGACATTTGTTGGGGAGTGGTGAGTAGCCTTTTTTATTATTCACAGATCTACTGAAAGCCCTTTCTTCCATCTCAGCCCCGCCAAGGCAGTACTGGTGAAGTGTGTTGTTTTGTTTTGGTTTTTAACACAGTATTTCTTATCACAGCATCAACTTACTTTTTATAGTGGACCTATAAATGGGGGTTATAATAAGGTCAGATGTTAATTTGACCCTCTTATATTTGAGGTTAAGGAGCTCCGGTTGTTCGGTGGTTAAGCACTCGGCTGCAAACCGAAAGGTTGGGGGTTCAAACCCACCAGCTGCTCTAGGAGAGAGAAGACCCAGCGATCTGTTTCCTAAAGATTACAGCCTGGGAAACCCTAGGGGGCAGTTCTACTTTGTCCGCTAGGGTTGCGTTGAGTCAGGATTGATTCTACTGGCACACAATAACAGCAACATTTGTGGTTGGCTTTTACCTCTTCTCTGCCTCAATTTCTGCTCATTCAAAATACAATGCCCAATTGTTCTCAGTCTTTAACATGCATTTGAATCACCTGGAGGGCTGTTAAAGCATCTGTTGCTAGGCCCCACACCCAGAATTTCCGATTCAGTGTATCTAGGATAGGGCCTAAGGTTTGTATTTCTGACAAGTTCCTAGGTGATGCTGAAGCTGCTAGTCTGGGGACCACATTTTGAGAACTGCTGCCCTTAAAAATAGGTACTGATTCTTTAATTGCTCATCTTTAATGAAAAAAAAAGGATAGAGTCCCTCCCTGAATGGTACAGACAGTTAAGTACTTGACTACTAGCCTAAAGGTGGTGGTTTGACCCACCCAGAGGTGCTTGGGAAGACAGGCCTGGTGACCTGGTTCTGAAAGCAGTTCTGCTCTGCACACGTGGGGTCACTGGGAGTCAGAATGGACTCAAGGCAACTAACAACACCATAACAATTTTTAAGAGTGCAGAAGGGTTCTATAAAATGTTTGAGAACCACTGAATGAATGACTGTAACATCCTACATGGTATGATTCTTTTTATCTCTCTAGTAATGTGCTCGTTAATAACTAGCTTTCTGGGGAAAAAAATGTAAGCATATATATGTATACATACATAAGTTAATTACAAATTTTGCTGATGTAAAGAATGTGTAGCACACAATTTACAAGTAATAACTAAGTATACAATATTCTTTATTGTAGATTTCATACAGCCAGTTGATTCTTACAGAATGCATTTGCTGATTTGATTTTTGCCAAGCTTTTTTATCTTTATCTAACCTATTCCATGATTTGACAAAATCAAACTACCAATAAGTGCTTGATTACTGTCCTGTTCAGCAAAGAAATTACTCACATCATTTTAACATGAATGTTGCTTGATATTTTTTTTTTACATTAACACATACTATTTTTTTTATGAAACCCAGTGCTGTTGAGTCGTATGAAAGTGAAACAATAAAGATGTATTTCTTTGCTGAATTGGATAATTTTTAATACTAGAAGACTATTTCCTCAATTTTTTGTGTAGTTCACAATGTGACAGCTACAGACACAACACATTTTTAAGTTCAACCTGATTATTAACATTTTCTACATCAGTTTATTATAAACAAATGATGCCCTGACTGCTAGAAGATCAAGAGAGCAGGGACCTTGTCTCTCTTGTTCACATGGTTTGCCCAATCCCTGGAACAGTGACCAATATATACGAAAAAATCCTGTTGCCACCTAGTCGATTCCAACTTATGGGGACCATGTAGGACAAAGTAGAACTGCCCCAGAGGTTTTCCAAGACTGTAATCTTTACGGGCTCAGACTACCACATCATCTTCCTGCAGAGTGGCTGGTGGGTTTCAACCACCGACCTTTGGTTAGCAGCCAAGCGCTTTAACTACTGTGGCCACCAGAACTCGACCAACATACGGTAGGTGTCAGTATATATTTGTGAGTAAAGCAATGAATACTGGTATCTCTAAATAAAAAAAATACCGAAATGTCTTTCTTAGACTAGCTTCGCAAAAGCCTCCTCTTCAACCTAACCGTTATTAAAAACCGTTATTACATGAGGAAAAAAAAAAAAGCCTTGTAGTTTTGGGTTGCTTTTTTGTTTTTTGACATTTGGATTAAAGTATCTAAATTTTTTCTATTTTTGGATCTCAGGTTTATGTATTGTTAAGACTCTAACTTCATATTGTTGGTGTTAGTTGCTGTTCGGTCATCTCCAATTCGTGCCTACCTTATGTATAACAGAAAACGCTGAGCCGTTATTTTGATTATATTATAGGTGAAACTATCATACAAATGTTTTTCATCTACAAGTAGACCTTCTTGTTGTAATTGAAGACAAATCTGTCTCATGTTAAAATCTGTTCTATGTTATAAAAGATGCTGTAATGATTAGTTGCCGTATAGTGTATTTAGAATTAAGGGGGAAAAGTGTACCAAGAATTAAATTTTTGAAGAAAATATTATAATTTTATACTTTATATTATTATAGTTAAAACTATATTATAATTATAAGCCCTGATATTTGAAGGTTTTTCAGTTATAAACCTTAATATTCGAAGGTTTTCTTTTTTAAGTAGGGAACACGCTAAAGTTAAGATTGGCATATTAAGTGAGAAACTTGTTTTACAATAATTTCAAATGTGCTTTTTACTGTTGTGAAATAGCTCTGTAAATACTGCATACAGTGGCAAGTTATAAGTTGCTTCTTTTTCTTCTATTGAATTTTTTTTTTAAATATGAATAATTACCAAACAAGAGTAAATTATAACTTTTGGTGGTTACTACAGAAACCAATAGATGAATAGATTCAGAGATTTATTACTCTCACTTCGAGAATTGGAAATAAAGCCTTGGACTTTGTGGTATTTTTTTGTAATAGGTGACACTTTTTCTATACCATTTTAATGTTTTATTTTTAATATCATTATTTCTTATGTATTTAGGTTCGTTTAGTGATAGTGGACGGTATCGCCTTTCCTTTTCGTCATGACCTAGATGACCTGTCCCTCCGTACGCGATTACTAAATGGCCTTGCCCAGCAAATGATCAGCCTGGCAAATAATCACAGATTAGCTGTAAGTATTGCTAGTCAAGAGAATCTTATACTAAAATCAAGATTGCATAAGATATTACTGCCTAGAAATAGCAAAACAGAATTTGCCTGATAGCAAATAATACAGCCATGCATTAAAGTTAAAGAATGCATGAGGTATATCAGTTTTCCTGTGAAATTTCAAGCATAGTCAATGTCATTTTTTAAACTGAACTTTGCGTGATAAGGGAATGTCCCTATTAGTAATTACAGTGTTTTCGTTGTGTAAATATCTGAATGTTTTCAGGTAAACTTTCCTCCAACATTTTGTTTTTCTTTTCCTCTGAGTCGTTGATGTGTAATCCCGGACTTAGAGGGATAAAAAAATTACATAGCGCAAACAATCTAGATGTTTTGAGGGGGAACTAACTCTTCTGGATGTGAAATGTGAGAAGAGAGGTAAATATAAGCTCAGAAGTGAAGAGATAAAAAGGAGTGAGGTTAAAAACTTTAATTTCTTGGTCTTACTTGACTTCTTCATCTTGAAGAGTCCTTAGCACATACCTGTAATACACCATAAGTAAATAAAGAACTCCTTCAATAAAATCACTTAAAAAATACACCTTTTTTTTTGAGTGTTTAGATTTTATGCCATATGCAAAAAAACATAGTGCCCAGCCTTTGAATTATTTCTTGCCATTAATTTAGCATTCTGTGGATATCAGTGAAGAGCCTCCAGTAGGGGGCACTCAAGACTAATGGCTTGTATAGTTCCTTAGGTTCTTTGTTTGCTTACTTTTGTTTGAACAGAAATAGCTTCATATTTTCTGATTAAAAAAGTAGTGCAACCAATAGCATGCAGTGTTTACTACAGTGGAATAATATGCAGTGGTTAAGAAGAGTAATATAAATATACATGTACTATCCTAGAATGAGATATGCCCAGAAACATTATTAAATGAAAAAATAGATATTGCATACCAATGTATTTAGTCTGATCTCATTTTTGAGAAAAAATAAAGCATGTGCTTTTATGTTTACATACATGAAGAAAAAGATGAGAAAAGAGTAAAATGTTAACAGCTGCTACCTCCTGTCATACATAAGGTCACTGTGAGTCAGAGCCAAGTCAGAGGTAACCTGAAAAAAAAAACCTGAAGGCAACTAAAAACAGCAGCCACCACCACTAGGGATAGGATTTTTTGGGACTGGTGGCATACTTTCCCTTCTTACATTATAAACTTTTCTCTGTTTGATTTTTTCCCCAGTTAGGATGTATAGAAACGTATGACTTTTCAAAATAAATCTGTTTAAAAATGTTAATTTATATACATTTGTTCTTTAAAAAAAATGCTGAGCAGTTCAGAAATGGAGAAAGTAAGCAACTATATTATCTTGTATCCCATGATTACTGTTGTTTGGTGTACATATTTTTCCAGACTTTATGCATATGCTAGCATACTTTAGTTTTTTTTTAGCATACTTTATTTTTTAAATAAGAGCATATTATGCATGCTGTTATATAAAGCAATTTTTTGTTTTCACTTAATGTATAGTGAACATATTTCCGTGTATAGTACTTATAAGTCTACTTTATCCTTTTTAACAACTGTGTAGTATTCCATTATATAATTGTAGCGTAGTGTTTTAACCAACTCCTTATTGACTTTAAAGTTGGCTCCTGTTTTTACTGTTGCACATGCTGCAGTCAGCAACTTTATACATCTTTGTCCATTTTTCCAGTTATTTTCTTAGAATAAATTTCTTGAATTAAAAGTATGAAGCCAAGAACAAAACAAATCCATTGCCGTCGATTCGATTCTGACTCATAGCAACCCTAAAGGACAGAGTAGAACTGCCCCATGGGGCTTCCAAGGAGTGCCTGGTGGACCTTTTGGTTAGCAGCTGTAGCTCTTAACCACCACGCCACCAGGGTTTCCAATGAAACCAAAGGATCTCTCTGTTTTTAAACATTTTGTTATATATTATCACATTGCCTTCAGAAATTGTATCCCAAGATACGTTCTCTACAACAATGAATAGGAATTCTTTTTTTCCCCACATCTTTACCAACTGTGTTATCAGTCTTTTTACTCTGTGCCAAACTGATAGGGGGCAAGGCCTTTTAAAAATGAATTTCATTTATTATTATCAGAATAATTTTTTAACAGTCTTATTGAGATATAAATCATATACCATGAAACGTACACTGTTCAAGTGTGCAATTCACCGTTTTTAGTATTTTGACAGAGTTGTGCAGCTGTCATCACTGTCTGATTTTAAAACATTTTTATCTCCCTCAAAAGAAACCCTGTGCCCATTAGCAGTCACTCCTTCTGCTAGCCCCTGGCAACCACTAATCTACTTCCTGTCTCTATGGATTTTGCCTTTTCTGGACATTTCATATAAATGGAGTCATACAATATATGGCCTTTTGTGTCTGGCTTCTTTCACTTAGCTTAATGTTTTCAAGGTTTGTCCATGTCCTGTTACAGCATCTATCAGTACTTTATTGTGTTTTATGGTTGAATAATTTTCCATTTTATAGGTATACTACATTTATCTCCCCCACGTGTCTGTCGGTTTGTCCTACTGTGGGGGCTTGCGTGTTGCTGTGATGCTGGAAGCTACGCCACCAGTATTCAGATACCAGCAGAGTCACCCACGGAGGACAGGTTTCAGCTGAGCTTGCAGACTGAGACAGACTAGGAAGAAGGACCCGACAATCTACTTCTGAAAAGCATTAGCCAGTGAAAACCTTATGAATAGCAGCAGAACGTTGTCTGATATAGTGCTGGAAGATGAGCCCCCAGGGTTGGAAGGCACTCAGAGAACGACTGGGGAAGAGCTACCTCCTCCAAGTAGAGTCGACCTTAATGATGTGGATGGAGTAAAGCTTTTGGGACCTTCATTTGCTGATGTGTCATGACTCAAAATGAGAAGAAACAGCTGCAAACATCCATTAATAATCGTAACCTGGAATGTATGAAGTATGAATCTAGCAAAATTGGAAATTGTCAAAAATGAAATGAAACACATAAACATCGATATCCTAGGTATTAGTGAGCTGAAATGGACTGGTATTGGCCGTTTTGAATCGGACAGTCGTATCGTCTACTATGCTGGGAATGACAACTCGAAGAGGAATGGTGTTGCATTCATCGTCAAAAAGAACGTTTCAAGATCTATCCTGAAGTACGGAGCTGTGAGTGTTAGGATAATATCCACGCACCTACAAGGAAGACCAGTTAATATGACTATTATTCAAATTTACACACCAACCACTAGGGCCAAAGATGAAGAAACAGAAGATTTTTATCAGCTTCTGCAGTCTAAAATTGATCGAACACGCAATCAAGATGCATTGATAATTACTGGTGATTTTAACGTGAAAGTTGGAAACAAAGAAGAAGGATCAGTAGCTGGAAAATATGACCTTGGTGATAGAAACAATGCTGGAGATCGAATGATAGAATTTTGCAAGACCAACAACTTCTTCATTGCAAATACCTTCTTTCACCAACATAAACGGCGACTATACACATGGACCTCGCCAGATGGAACACAGAGGAATCAAATTGACCATATCTCTGGAAAAAGACAATGGAAAAGCTCAGTATCATCAGTCAGAACAAGGCCAGGGGCCGACTGTGGAACAGACCATCAATTGCTCATATGCAAGTTCAAGCTGAAACTGAAGAAAATCAGAGCAAGTCCACGAGAGTTAAAATATGACCTTTAGTACATCCCACCTGAAGAGCCCATCTTAAGAATAGATTTGACGCATTGAATGCTAGCGACCGAAGACCAGATGAGTTGTGGAATGACATCATATGTGAAGAAAGCAAGAGCTTATTGAAAAGAAAGAAAAGACTAAGGTGAATGTCAGAGGAGACTCTGAAACTTGCTCACGAACATCAAGCAGCTAAAGCAAAAGGAAGAACTGATGAAGTAAAATAACTGAACAGAGGATTTCAAAGGGCGGCTCGAGAAGACAAAATAAAGTATTATAATGACGTGCAAAGAGCTGGAAATAGAAAACGAAAACAGAAGAACACACTCGGCGTTTCTCAAGCTGAAAGAACTGAAGAAAAAATTCAAGCCTCGAGTTGCAATAGTGAAGGATTCTATGGGGAAAATATTAAATGATGCAGGAAGTATCAAAAGTAGATGGAAGGAATACACAGAGTCATTATACCAAAAGGAATTAGTCGATGTTCAACCATTTCAAAAGGTAGCATATGATCAGGAACCGAAGGTGCTGAAGGAATTGACGGAATATCAATTGAGACGTTTCAACAAATGGATGCAGTGCTGGAGGTGCTCGCTCATCTATGCCGAGAAATATGGATGACAGCTTTCTGGCCAACCATCTAGAAGAAATCCATATTTATGCCTATTCCCAAGAAAGGTTATTCAACCAAATGTGGAAATTATAGAACAATATCATTAATATCACATGCAAGCAAACTTTTGCTGAAGATCATTCAAAAATGGCTGCAGCAGTATATCAGCAGGGAAGTGCCAGAAATTCAGGCGGGTTTCAGAAGAGGACGTGGAACCAGGTATATTATTGCTGATGTCAGATGGATCTTGGCTGAAAGCAGAGAATACCAGAAGGATGTTTACCTGTGTTTTATTGACTATGCAAAGGCATTCAGCTGTGTGGACCAGACAAATTATGGATAACATTGCAAAGGGTGGGAATTCCTGAACACTTAATTGTGCTCATAAGGAACGTGTACATAGACCAAGAGGCAGTTGTTTGGACAGAACAGAGGGATACTGAGTGATTTAAAATCAGGAAAGGTGTGGGTTGGAGTTGTATCCTTTCACCATACTTATGCATTCTGTATGCTGAGCAAATAATCCGGGAAGCTAGACTATATGAAGAAGAACACAGCGCCAGGACTGAGGAAGACTCATTAACAACCTGCAATATGAAGATGACACAACCTTACTTGCTGAAAGCGAGGAGGACTTGAAGCACTTATTTACAAAGATCAAAGACTAGAGCCTTCAATATAAATTATACCTCAACATAAAGAAAACAGAAATTCTCACAACTTGACCAATAAGCAACATCATGATAAATGGAGAAAAGATTGATATTGTCAAGGATTTCATTTTACTTGGATCCATAATCAACACCAGTGGAAACAATAGTCAAGAAATCAAATGACATTATTGCCTTGAGCAAATCTTCTTCAAAAGACCTCTTTAAAGTGTTGAAAAGCAAAGATGTCACTTTGAGGACTAAGGCATGCCCGAAGCAAGCCATGGTATTTTTCAGTCACCTTATATGCGTGCAAAAGCTAGACAATGAATAAGGAAGACTGAAGAAGAATTGATGCCTTTGAATTGTGGTGTTGGCGAAGAGTAGTGAATATACCACGGGCTGCCAGAAGAACGAAGAAATCTGGCTTGGAAGAAGCGCAACCAGAATGCTCCTTAGTAGTAAGGATGGCAAGACTTTGTCTTACGTACGTTGGCCATTATCAGGAGGGACCAGTCCCTGGAGTGTCAGTGAAAAAGAGGAAGACCCTCAATGGGATGGATTGACACAGTGGCTGCAACAATGGGCTCAAACATAGCAACTGTGTGTGACTGGTCAGTGTTTTGTTCTTTTGTATGTAGGGTTGCTATGAGTTGGAACCAATGGGCATCTAACAGCAACAACAAACAAATATGTTTTTCTTAGTGGTTGATAATATTCATAATACTAAAATCATAGGATTTGATGGCACACTACAATATTTGATAATTTTTGGAGAAGTGCACCTAATTTTTTCATCTTTTGTTTTTATAGGTAATTTTAACCAATCAAATGACAACAAAGATTGATAAAAATCAAGCCTCACTGATTCCTGCTTTAGGTGGGTAACTGATCAGATAAATTTTTTTAAACATGTTTTTTCTACCTCTTTCATTTGATACTTGTTGGATACTGTAAGCTCCAGGAGAGAATAGGGACTGTATCTGTCTTATTCAATAGTAAATCTTAACACTAAGTACAGTGCTCTTAGATCCTGACTGATCCTTTCAGTCATTTCACAAACATTTTTAGAGTATCTGCTATGTGGCAGCTGTTGTGTCAGGTTCTAGGAATATAAATACAAGATATGACCTTGCTCTTCCAAAACTCATAGTCTCGGGCAGGAGAAAGAGTGAGCCCAATTTAAATACAAATCGCAATGTAATGACTAGGGTTGTGTACTCTGTTCCTAATCTCCGTCATGGTTTTGTTGGAGCACAATGCTTCCAGATTTCCACTGAAATTTTTAAGAGTATTACGTCAGAGTTTTTACTTTTCTTCTGGAGGTCAGAAGTGGAGCCCTGGCAGTGCAGTGGTTAAGTGCTCAGCTGCGAACTGAAACCACTCCATGGGAGAAAGATGTGGCAGTCTGCTTCCATAAAGATTTATAGCCTTGGATACCCAATGGGACAGTTCTACTCTGTCCTGTAGGGTTGCTATGAGTCAGAATCGACTGGGCAGCAGCGGGGTTGGTTTTTG
The DNA here is from genome assembly GCF_024166365.1 of Elephas maximus indicus. Taxonomy (NCBI): domain Eukaryota; kingdom Metazoa; phylum Chordata; class Mammalia; order Proboscidea; family Elephantidae; genus Elephas; species Elephas maximus. The sequence continues at coordinate 35,337,661 of NC_064837.1, read as the reverse complement.
GTTTTGACTGGAGGTCAGAAATATGTTAGCAGGCCTGATGCATGTGTAGGACTGACAAATACACTGATTCAATATAAAATCCTCTAAAAGCAAATAGAAGATAATGACTTTCAGTATTTCCCTGTTAATCTCAGGATGTTCCCATGCCCCAGTTTTTTGAAAGCAGATATACTATTGTTATGTTAAACTAAGTAAAGACAGACTGTATTTGGTCAGAGACATTCTGAGAGACTTCTTATAACCTTGTCGGTGAGACAATACAGGTATTATGTTCTTTTCCCCCAGGGGAAAGTTGGGGACATGCTGCTACAATACGGATAATCTTTCACTGGGACCAAAAGCAGAGGTCAGTAAGAAACAAGTTAATAATTCTGAATATTGGTCAAATTACACTGACCAGTTACTATTTTCTTAAAGCTACTCCATTGGATGAGATCTACGATACCCCATGAACTAATGCTTTTGTTTCCTTGTCTGACGTCACCTAGAGCAACCATAGAAACTTGTTATACTGCATATTTAGCTACATAGGAAATTCTTTAGAATATGTAAATGTTGGGGTGCACCTGAAACAAGTAGGTGGCAAGGAATGCCACCTTCTAAAGCTCTTTGAAATCAAGTACCATTTAATAGCCGTGCAGAAGGATGTGGGTGCTCTGTGTTCGTAGAAGGGATTGAAAGAAGAATAAAATCAGGACAAAAAGAAGACTTTTGAGGTTAGCTTTGGGACTAATTTATGTGGAAAATAGGATGGTTTTTTTAAGTTACTTAATATATTCCTTGTATGAAATTGTCTGTTATTTTTGTATTTTCTCATCCTGCTTTTATTTCCAGTTACTTATCTGTCTTTCACAAGTATTGTTCTTTAAATAAAACTATGGCAGCATGAAACCTTTGCATTTCTTTTTAAACCTGCTGAGCAAGTGAACAAGCCAGCTTTCATTTTCTCTAAAATAGTCAAGTGAAAGCTGTGGGGTCGTCTGTTGCACACTTTTAGAAGTGTCAGATTTGTGCCAGCCTCTCTAGTTTGAGATTAATTGGCATAACCTAGAGAACTCAATTTGGAAATGCTCTAATAAAAGGGGAAAATGAGATAGCATATGGGCACAGATAGAACAAAGGGTTTTCTTAAGTACATTTGGGTCTGGTCAGTGATACTGTTTATTTTTTATCTATATTTCTTTGTTCTTACATAAATAAAAAATCATGCCTGACCAAGTTAGGTTTGACTGACCCAAAGTTCATAAACAGAATTTATTGCAACCTGCATACAGTATATCTTTTGCAACTAATTCATGCAGTTTGTGTCTCCTTCAGAGTTCAGGTAATTCTTTTTTTTTCATAATACATAGTGCTTTACAATTGACTCCCTCCCCTCAGTTCTATAAATAAGTCATTATATACTGAGTTTACAAAAGGAATTCTTGTCTTAGCAACAAACCCCAAATCTTATAAGCTATTGTAAAGACTTGGCAACAGTTCTCCAGCTGAGTCTTTTAAACACACTGCTTATACTTTCCCAGGTTTATGTTATTCTGTAGAGTGCAGCCCACCATTTAAACGTTCTTAGAAATTCCCCTTGACCTAGTGTATACAATAGTAGCCTTCTCCAGGAAAGAAACTTCCAAACCAAGTATATCAATGTGTACAGTATGTAGTTAACAGGATGCATCTGAGAAGTAACAAAAATCGTGTAGGAGCGGAGCGAGGTGTTTCTTCTTTTTATGCATTCACCAGAAGACGTTTTCCTTCGTTGTCAAATTCTAGACATTAGCATTGGGTGGATCCATCGAGATCAGAAAACCATGCTTACTTTTTAAGGGTTAGCCATTATATGACCTCAGCTTCTTCAAAATCCTTCCCAAGAATGATGTAGAACACTGACATGGAATAGACAGATTTGGGGGGAAATCTTTTATAAAATTGTTCCTGTTTCCCATACTATTATTTTAGTGAGTGCTTGCTTCTGCTAGATATGTTATAGGTATTTTATATACAATGTTTCATTTAATCTCTTCAGTAACTCTCTGAAGACTCTGTAACTACTATCATTAAAAGTGGTAAACTGAGGCCCAGAAAGGTTAACTGACTAAATAACAAATAATAGCAATCATTTATTGGATATTTATTAACTGTCCTTTACTGTGATAAGCACTGTATTTAAAAACACCAAACCCATTGCCACTGAATCGATTCCGACTCATAGCAACCCTATAGGGACAGAGTAGAACTACACCATAGCGTTTCCAAGGAGTGGCTGGTGGGTTTGAACTGCTGACCTTTTGGTTAGCAGCTGAACACTTGACCATTGCACCACCAGGGCTCCAAGCACTGTATATGTATATTTTTCTCAAATAACTCTATGAAATAGTTTGTAGTATCCACATTTCATAAGGAGTCCCTGTGTAGTACAAATGGCTACGTAGTGACTACTAACTAAAAGGTTGGCGGCTCAGGCCCACCCGTGGTGCTTCCAGAGACAAGTCTGACGATCTGCTTCCGAAAAGGTTATAACCTTGAAATCCCTATGGAGCAGTTCTGTTCTGGACACATGGGGTTACCATGAGTCAGAATCGACTCAACGGCAACTAACAACGATCACATTTTATAGCTGACTCTGTGGTAGAGACCATTAATTTTTTCCTATGGTTGCTGTTTCTGGGAGGTAATTATAGTATTGCATTGATTACTAGCAAATCTGAATGTACAGCTCTTATTCTCTTTTTTAGGTAAAATCCTTTTTCTCCATATTTTTTAAAAATAATTTTTTAGGCTGTGGCTATATGATAAGTGGTCACCTTATTAAAATCAGAATAAGTTAACCTTGTTTAATAGAATTTGATAAAATAATGTTTTTCTTAATTAATTGATACCATATATTTTCAAATCATTGAAGTTGCATGAAATCTTTGTGTACTTTTAAATTTAGTTTATCTTGGAAGAATGGAAATAGAAATCCACACTGGGGTGAAATAGTTACAAAAGTTAATACTTCCAATTTGAACAGAAAAACTAAAAGCCTTGAATAGCCAAATTTATAATGAAATTTGAATTTAGGTGTCCCAGCTCATGCCCCTATCCTAATCCTTTCCCAGTAACATCTGATTTTTATCCTTTGAAGGATGGAATAACATTCTAACAGTTGTTAAAAGAAGTAAAATACTTTTGTTGGTGTTCTGTATATTGTGTCGGTTTTCCTCCAGTTTGCATATTCATGATAATATGAAGCCACGATTGTTCAGAATTGCAGCACTCTTTGCCAAGAGGATCAGGTGGTAGAGTGGAGTAATGTATCAACACCCCCACACAGCGTTTCATATGTGTGTTCAGCTTTAGAGCACAAATTGTCCTTCTGTCTTGTTTCTTCCTGACCCAAACTATGTAGTTCAGCCATATGTTAAGCTTCATCTCAGCTGGGACCATGAGCCAAGTGATTTTTTGGTTTAATTTGATGTTTAAAAAGATCTCTTGAGATGCAATAATGACATACAAAAATTTATTTTTATCTAGAAATTTGAGGAGGATTTTCAGCATGAATACTTAATGTCCATTTGACTTTAGGATTTTTAATAAATGTATAAATACGTACTTCTTAAAAGCTTATTTGCTTTTAGTAATTTCTTCAGAAAAGTCAGATGAACTGAGTACCTTTTGGGGGATATTAGTGTTACGAAGTGATTTAGATTCTGATTTTTCAGAAGGTTAGATGATTTTTGTTTTATTTAAAGAGAGAATGATTTTTTTAATAAGTTTAAAATATTTCTTATATTTTCTGTTACATTTTTACTTTAGAAACTAGATGTAAACCCTAGAACACCGTAAAAATTTATAATGTCACTCCTTACCACCGCTATTCTTGTATTAAAAGTTATTAAGCAGTTATTTATGCATACATATTTTTATACAGTTGCAATTATAGGGCAAATAGCATTCTGGATATTCTGTTTTTATCCTAAAAGTACAAATCTAGAACAGTAAATCGATTTTTTTAGCATTCTGGATATTCTGTTTTTATCCTAAAAGTACAAATCTAGAACAGTAAATCGATGAGCCATGGTCTGTTCACTTATCTTTTGACTGTGCCTCAGTTTCAGAATTAAGAGAGTAGCAGATCATCAGCCAAGAGTTCTTTCTGAATTGTCTCTGAAAACAAATCAACATTATATTGTGTATAAATAAATGACTCTCATAACACTGATTCTGTGATTTTTCTCTGCTAGAACCTGCGTTGTGTGTACGTATGTCAGTTCTAAAGTAATTTTAAAAGGTACTTTAAAGATTTTTTTGCTTATATTTGTTACTGTTACGGTATTTGAACATAGTAAGAACTTAAAATTTTATTTCTTAACTACCGTATTTTTACGCAGAGAACCCATGCTTGTACATTTCTTTGCCAGCTGCACCCTCCGCCCGAAGTATCTTCTGAAACACCGCTATGGAAATTTTTTTTACATGTTGCTGTAAAAAAATTAGCATAGCACACTTAGGAAGATGGCTAGCGGGGGGAGGGCACAACTGGCAAACAAATGTGTGAAAACACTGTACTTTCAATTTTGTACGATATTCACTTTGTAGAGTACATCATAAAATCCCACCTAAATAGACCTTGGTCTATCAGGACAGTGATTTTTTTGGACATGATCATTTTGAAACAATGTGTCTTAGAAGCTCATTTGTATAATACGAGTATGTGTTCATCATTTATATTACAAGAAATTGTCTTAATACTTATATAATAGCACAAAAAAGCACATGATGATTACAGAAAATTTGGAAAATATAGATAAGCTAAAGAAAAAAATAAACAACCTGTAATAACAACTATTAACTTTATTGGTTGTAGCTTTCTAATATTTCTCAATACATGCACATATGCATACTTATAAATGTGGGACTATACAATTTAACTTTTACTTAATATTTTCCTATTTCATTCAATATTTTCTTTTACATTTCTAGCATAAGTAGGATCTCATAAAGTACAAAATAATTTATCTGAATCAGTCATTGGACTTTTAGGTTGTTTTAAAATTTCACTTATATAAACAACTCTATTGTTATATGTAATAACTATTATATGTATATACATAGCTGTTGTTTGAGCAGAATATTTTTGATATTTCTTTGCGTACTGTGCTCTTAGAGGACAAAAGAATAGAATTATAGTAAAAAAAAAAACCTGAAATTATGAAATTAGCCATCTGAACTAATTAAGGTTGTGTGTGTATATATTTTTTTCTCTAAGCAGGTTGGCAACATTGTGCAAATCACCAAGCCAGAAGGAATCTACAGTACTGTTTCAAATCACAGTCAGTATTATTTAATTAGAGTGGGATTTTGATATTGGTGGGTAGTAATTATGGGAAGAGAGCATTTCCAAATTGCTTCTGTTACCTTCTGTAGACAGCAAGTATATTTGAGGGCAGCTTTTGATGCTTAGAACATTATCCCCAAAATAGTAGTATGTATACAGAACATTCTAGTCACAGTTGGACTGATGTTTATTCTTAAGAACAGAGGAAATACTTATTTGTGGGGTGGTACATTCCATGCCATATGTAATGTCAGGGTATTACAGGTTTTTTAAAGTAAGAGTTGTTAAAGATTTTCACAAAAGAAATACCAACATCAGTGATTTTGATCTGTAGATATTATAGATCTATCATGGCCATCAGATATAACCCACTTTAAAATGTTAATTTCCCTGTGAATTTACTTTCTAGAAATACATTTTTGGCTAAAATATGCATAGTTACCAACAGTATTAAGCCAAGTATATTCTTGGCATCTCATTTTTAAAAGGACAAAAACAGGAGTGGAAAGGGATCCTGAAACTGAATTATCCCCTTGGTCTTTGTACTGCCCAGGTGCATTTGCAGCATCGTAGTTGGAAAGCTTTATTTTAGGGTATTTAGTTGTGAAAATAAATGAGTAAAGTACCTAAGTAATTAGTACATATTACTTCCTTTCACCTTTTCCATCAGAGCCACCATAAAGTTTGTTAGGATTACCCTCTAGAGACGTTTTTATAATGCAGTGTTATTTATGTGTGTGTGTATATGTATATAATATTTTCATATATTTATAAATATATATAAAATAGTTTGGACATCTATCCGTGAGGTTTATCCTCTTTATTCATAGTAGTTGATAACTTTTATTCCAAGAGCAAAGTAGATCTCTTATCAGTAAAAATATTTGGAAGACCAATCTTTATTTTGAATATTTTTAAACCATACTTGCCTGTTTTTTTATGTTGCAGCCTCAGGGATTTAGAGATGCTCCTGTTGCTACTGCATGTTCATCATCAATGGAAGCTTCACTGAATTCCCGGAAACGGTCACGAGAATCAGAGAAAGACGCACCAGAATCTGAAGACTAGTCTCAAAGTATAACAAATGTATTGAGGCTGGGAGATTCAGTGTGTACAAGTGATAGACTCGTTACTTTAAAATATAAACATACTCAATGACATGAATGAGTCAGGAATATACTGAAGCGAATGGGAGAAAATTAAGGAATATGAGTCTCTGAGAAAGTTCTTCTAAAACAGTGTTCTACAATTATATTTTGTCCTGTTTTCATTTTCAGTAACATTCAGTAGAGATGATGCAGGCATTGTATTTCACAAATGTGGAAATCTGATCTTATGTGACCTATCTGAATTTATCATTCAGGATTTTTTTTCCTCTTTCTTTGCCAGTTGTCTGGAAAATCCTAGGAAGAAAAGTTTTTTTTCATATTCTAATTGTGTTCACCTCTATAAATGAAGCTTTGATATTCCTTTAAAATGACAGGTTTTTAAACCTTTTAAAGAGAAGCCAAGACCATGAGTCAGCATATCATTACATTTATATGAATATATAAATCGGTTTGGCCATCTAAAATTGTTTCAGTGGAATATTTTTGATGTTTCTTTTCCTACTATGCTCTTAGAGGATAAAATAATAGAATTATAGTAAAAAAAAAAACAAAAAAAACCCTGAATTTAAACTGTAAAATCAGTCATCTGAACTAATTAATTAAGGTTTGTGTATGTATTTTCTTTTTCTAAGCAAGTTGTACAAATCACCAAGCCAGAAGGAATCCATAGTACTGTTTCAAATCACAGTCAGTATTATTTAATTAGAGTGGGATTTAGATGACCAAACAATTTTAGGTGACAGAACCGATTTTAGTGACCCTAATCTAAGCCATTTGTTTAATTTTCAGTTATTTTATAATGTTAAAGGAAGGACTTTGAAGCTGTTATTTCATCTAGAAATTGTTTAGAACATATATCTTCCAGAATAGTCAGGTTGATAAGCTCACAGTTGTTTATTTCTGCATTTTTAAAGGCTGAAATGATCCATTCTAGAATTCTAGGTGTATTGACTTTTTTTTTTTAATTATCTTAACCCAATTCGAATAAATTAAAATTTTGGATTCTTGAATGGTTTCAGAATCATCTAAAAACGTTTTAGCACTCGGTTCCTCTTAATACTTCTCAATTCATTTACAATTTTGGTTCCCAGTGGACAGAAATTTAAATAATTGAATATTTCATACTGTGACAACCAAATTTTCCAGATATTATTGATGGGTGATATTTCCTGTCCCAGGCTGTACATCAGATTTATAAAATTTATTCAATGTAACTATCCTGCAGTTGATTGTATATAGAATAACCATTGTTTACCAGGACTTTTTTTTAAAGTGAAAGGGGTCACACACTAACAATTACATCAGGACTATAAGCATAAACTTGAGGTTGTCACAGGCGGATCAGGCATATGGTCACAGTGACTATATACGACTAATTTCAAATCACTAATGTAGGATGACTGATTTTGTAACTATCTTACTTTTGAAGGCTCTAAAACTTTTTCTTTTTAAATCGGTGTGAAAATATATACAACAAAACATTCCCAATTCAATAATTTTTATATGTATACTTCAGTGACATTATGTTCATCATGTTGTTTGACCATTACCACTGTCCTTTTCAAAATCATTCCACCACCATTAACAAAAACTCAGTGCGTCCTAAGGAATTATTCCCGCTTTCCCCTTTCTCCCACAACTGTAACCACTAATAAACTTGTTCTCTATACATTAACATATTTCATATAATTGGGATCATACTGTATTTGTCCTTTTGTGACTGACATTTCACTCAGCACAATGCTTTCAAGGTTTGCCCATGTTGTAGCATATATCCGGACTTCTTTTCTCTTAACGGCTGAGTAATATTCATGTACATTTATATTCACGTACACACAAACCCACACACATATATATACCGCATTTTGAACACTAATGATCAAAAGCCAGACGAGTTGTGGAATGACATCAAGGATATCATACGTGAAGAAAGCAAGAGGTCGTTAAAAAGACAGGAAAGAAAGAAAAGACCAAAATGGTTGTCAGAAGACACTCTGAAACTTGCTATTGAACGTCGAGTAGCTAAAGCCAAAGGAAGAAATGATGAAGTAAAAGAGCACAGCAGAAGATTTCAAAGGGCGGCTTGAGGATACAAAGGAAAGTATTACAATAACACGTGCGAAGAGCTGCAGGTAGAAAACCAAAAGGGAAGAACACGCTAGGCATTTCTCAAGCTGAAAGAACTGAACAAAATATTCAAGCCTTAAGTTGCAGTATTGAAGGATTCTACAGGGAAAATATTTAACGACGCAGGAAGCATCAAAAGAAGATGGAGGGAATACACAGAGTAACCGAACCAAAATGATTGATGTTCAACCATTTCAGAAGGTTGCATATAATCAGGAACTGGTGGTACAGAGGGAAGAAGTCCAAGCTGCACTGAGGGCACTGGCAAAAAACAAGGTTCCAGGAATTGATGGGACACCAATTGAGATGTTTCAACAAACAGATGATGCACTGGAAGTGCTCACTTGTCTATGCCAAGAAATTTGGAAGACAGCTACCTGGCCAATCAACTGGAAGAGATCCATATTTGTGCCCACTCCAAAGAAAGATGATCCAGCAGAATGTGGAAATTATTGAACAATATCATTAATGTCACACGTAAGTAAAATTTTGCCAAAGATCATTCAAAGGCAGTTGGAGCAGTACATCGACAGGGAACTGCCAGAAATTCAAGACAGGTTCAGAAGAGGACGTGGAACCAGGGATATCATTGCTGATGTCAGATGGATCTTGGCTGAAAATGGAGAATGCCAGGAAGATGCTTACCTGTGTTTTGTTGAGTACGCAAAGGCATTTGACTGTGTGGATCATAACAAATTATGGATAACATTGTGAAGAATGGGAATTCCCAGAACACTTAATCGTGCTCATGAAGAACCTGTACATAGACCAAGAGGCAGTCGTTCAGACAGAGCAAGGGGATACTGCGTGGTTTAAAGTCAGGAAAGGTGTGCGTCAGGGTTGTATCCTTTAACCATACCTATTCAATCTGTGTTCTGAGCAAGTAATCCGAGAAGCTGGACTATATGAAGAAGAATGGGTCATCAGGATTGGAGGAAGACTCATTAACAACCTGTGTTATGCAAATGACACAGCCTTGCTTGCTGAAAGTGAAGAGAACTTGAAGCACTTGCTAATGAAGATCAAAGACCACAGCCTTCAGTATGAATTGATTACACCTCAACATAAAACAAAATCCTCACACCTGGACCAATAAGCAACATCATGATAAACAGAGAAAAGATTGAAGTTGTCAAGGATTTCATTTTACTTGGCTCCACAATCAACAGCCATGGAAGCAGCAGTCAACAAATCAAAAGACACATTGCATTGGGCAAATCTGCTGCAAAGGACCTCTTTAAAGTGTAGAAAAGCAAAGATGTCACCTTGAAGACTAAGGTACGCCTGACCCAAGCCATGGTACTTTCAGATGCATCATATCATGCGAAAGCTGGACAATGAATAAGGAAGACCAGAGAGGAATTGGTGCCTTTGAATTGTGATGTTGGTGAAGAATATCGAATATACCATGGACTACCAAAAGAATGAACAAATCTGTCTTAGAAGTAGTACAACCAGAATGCTCCTTAGAAGCAAGGATGGAGAGACTGCATCTTACATACTTTGGACATGTCAGGAAGCATCAGTCCCTGGAGGAGGACATCATGCTTGAGAAAGTAGAGGTTGGTGCAAAAGAGGAAGACCCTTGATGAGATGCATTGACACAGTGGCTACAATGGGCCTAAACCATGACAATGATTTTGAGGATGGTGCAGGACCAGGCAGTGTTTCATCTTTTGTACATAAGGTCGCTATGAGTTGGAAGTGACTATGGCACTTAACAATTTAATCACATCTGCAAAGTTCCTTTTGCCATGTGAGGTAACATAGGTTTCAGGGATTAGGATGTGGCTATCTTTGGGGGCCATTATTCAGCCCCTTAAATCATGTTTCAAGAAATAGGAGCCTTGAGTGATTCGTATGTGCATTGAGGTTTGAAAAGCACTGTGGCAATCATAGATGGTTATTCCCATTTATAAGACTGAAGAAAGGACATTTTATTCCTCAGGACTTTGAAAGTTGTATTTTTCAAGGAATATCCTTTCTTACTCAAAGTATATATAAATCCCCCTCCGCCCCCCAGCTTTTTCTTTTGCTTGGTTTTAACTCATGATGTGGTAGTTCATCTTTCGTCCCACAATTCGTGTGGGCTTGCCGCATAATGCCGGATCAGTAAATTGGTTGAAATCTTAACTCCTGGCAGACCAGTGATTGCATCCATCTTTCATTTATGGTTAGATACCTTGGTGAATCCAAAAAATGCGTATTGGCTTTTACTCCTCATGCCATTGCTATGATCTCCCTTTTTGGTAATTAGCTTACACACAAAAATACATTTGCACACCAAAAAACTTTTGCAGCATTTTGTTTTTTTAATGTCATTTCCATATTTCACAATTCTTTTGACCACAGTTAATATAATAGAGGCCATTAAGGTAGTAATTTAAAAAGTACTTATTCTGGGAAAAATAAACAACAATAGCAATTCCAAGTTTGTTGTACTTTGAGAAAACTTTTCTGATGATGCACTGGGAAAATCAGTTTGATTCCAAATAAGTTATTAAAAGTATAAAATACAATACATAGAATTAAAAGCCTAGACTACCTAAATCAGGATTTTGTTTTTGTTTATTTTTAGGGTAGAGGCATAAAGTTTCAAATGCAACTATTCTAGACCTTTACTGCTGGAGGAGGAGCCCTGGTGATGAAGTGGTTAAGAGCTCTGCTGCTAACCAAAAGATCGGCAGTTCAGATCCACCAGCTGCTTCTTGGAAACCCTATAGGGCAGCTCTACTCAGTTCTCTAAGGTTGCTATGAGTCACAATCAACTCAATGGTAACGGGTTTTGTTTTGTTTTTGGTTTTATTGCTAAAAACCAAACCCAGTGCCGTCGAGTCGATTCCGACTCATAGCGACCCTATAGGACAGAGTAGGATTGCCCCATAGAGTTTCCGAGGAGCGCCTGGCGGATTTGAACTGCTGACCCTTGGGTTAGCAGCTGTAGCACTTAACCACTATGCCACCAGGGTTTCCTTTATTGCTAAAGGAAACCTTAAAGATCACCCCACCAATATCTTTATTGTATAAATCTCTATAACTTTTTAAGCATGCAGATAACTTTTTTATTCTTTTTTGGTTTTACAAACATTTTATTCTCTATCGAAGTTGTATTTTTTCCCAAGAGTATTATGACTTTTACCTGCAATTTAGGAGATATAAAACTTAAAACATATGTAAATAGTACTTTGTGGTTCTAACGAGGAGCCATGGTGGTACAGTGGTTAAGCACTCAGCTTAAAAAAGTCAGTGGTTCAGGCCCACCAGGCGCTGTGCAGGAGAAAGATGTGGCAGTCTGCTTCCATAAAGATTACAGTCTTGGAAACCCTACGGGGCAGTTCTGTTCTGTCCTATAGGGTCGTTATGAGTCAGAATCTACTCAGTGGCAATGGGGTTATGGTTCTAACTTTTACATAGTTTAATTTGGTCCTTCCAGCAGCTCTGTTAAGGTAGATATGAGCTGGCCTGCCTGCTTTTGTCTTTTTCTCCTTCTGTCCTTTCATTCATCCATCCACCTATCAATTCTTCCACGTAATGCCAAGCACATATGAATTTAACAACTGGTTCTTTAATGAATAAATATTTCAAGAGTTAGAATAAATTCTGTGTTTTTTTTTTCTTTTATTTTGCTTTAGGTGAAAGTTTACAAATCTAAGTCACCCTCATACAAAAAGTTACATACAGCTTGCTGTGTATTCCTAGCTGCTCTCCTCCTAATGAGACAGCACATTCCTCCTCTCCACCCTGTATTCCCCGTGTCTATTCAACCAGGTCCTGTCCCCCTTTTCTCGTCTTGCCACCAGACAGGAGTTGCCCACATGGACTCAAGTGTCCACTTCAGCCAAGAAGCTCACTCATTGCCAGGATCATTGTCTATCTTACAGTCCAGTGCAATCCTTGTCTGTAGAGTTGGCTTTGGGAATGGTTCCAATCTTGGGCTAACAAAGGGTCCGGGGACCATGACTGTCAGGGTCCCTCCAGACTCCATCAGACCATTAAGCCTGGTCTTTTTATGAGAATTTGAGATCTGCATCCCACTGTTCTCCTGCTCCATCAGGGATTCTCTGTTGCGTTCCTTATCAGGGCAGTGATCAGTGGTAGCTGGGCACCATCTAGTTCTTCCGGTCTCAGGCTGATGGAGTCTCTGGTTTATATGGCCCTTTCTGTCCCTTGGGCTCATCTTTACCATATGTCTTTGGTGTTCTTCATTCTCCTTTGCTCCAGGTAGGTTAAGACCAATTGGTGCATCTTAGGTGGCTGCGTGCTAGTGTTTAAGACCCCAGACACCTCTCACCACAGTGGGATGCAGAACATTTTCTCAATACATTTTGTTATGCCAGTTGACCTAGGTGTCCCCTGAAACTATGGTCCCCAGGCCCCCGCCCCTGCTACTCTGGCCTTCGAAGCATTTGGTCGTATTCAGGAAACTTCCTTGCTTTTGGTTTAGTGCAATTGTACTGACTTCCCTTGTGTGTTGCCCTTCGCTTCACCTAAAATAATTTGTCTACTATCTAGTTAGTGAATATCCCTTTCCCTCCCTCCCCACCCTCGTAACCATCAAAGAATATTTTCTTCTGTGTTTAAACTCTTACCTAGAGTTCTTATAATGGTGGTCTCATACTATGTTTGTCCTTTTGCAAATGCCTAATTTCACTCAGCATAATTTCTTCCAGATTCTTCCATGTTATGAATTGTTTCACAGATGTATTGTTGTTCTTAATCATTGCATAGTATTCCATTGTGTGAATATACCATAATTTATTTATCCATTCATCTGTTGATGGGCACGTTGGTTGCTTCCATCTTTTTGCTATTGTAAACAGTGCTGCAGTGAATATGGGTGTGCATGTATCTGTTTGTGTGAAGGCTCTTATTTTTTAGGGCGTATTCCAAGGAGTGGAATTGCTGGGTCGTATGGTAGTTCTATTTCCAGTTTTTAAAGAAGCACCAAATCAATTTCCAAAGTGGTTGTACCATTTTACATTCACACCAGCAGTGTATAAGTGTTCCAGTCTCTATACAACCTCTCCAACGTTTATTATTTTGTGTTTTTTTGGATTAATACCAGCCTTGTTGGAGTGAGATGGAATCTCATTGTCATTTTGATTTGCATTTCTCTAATGGCTAATGATAGTGAGCATTTCATCATGTATCTGTTAGTAGCGTGAATGTTGTCTTTGGTGAAGTGCCTATTCATATCCTTTGCCCATTTTTTAAATGGTTTATTTGTCTTTTTGTAGTTGAGTTTTTGCTGTATCATGTAGATTTTAGAGATCAGACACTGATTGGAAATGTCATAGCTAAAAATTTTTCCTAGTCTGTAAGTAATCTTTTTACTCTTCTGGTGAGATCTTTGGATGAGCATAGGTGTTTGACTTTTAGGAGTTCCCAGTTACCTAATTTCTCTTCTGGAGTTTGTACATCGTTAGTAATGTTTTGTATACTGTGTATGCCATGTATTAGGGCTCCTAGCGTTGTCCCTGTTTTTTCTTCTGTGATCTTTATCATTTTAGATTTTACATTTAGGTCTTTGATTCATTTTGAGTTAGTTTTTGTGCATGGTGTGAAGCATGGGTCTTGTTTCATCTTTTAAATTCTGTTTTTCAAATGGTCAGATGAGAATAGTATTTGGTCATATATATGATGGTGTTTCTTAGCACTTTTTATTATTATAAAATAATATGTATAATTTAATAGTATCTTAATGATTTATAAATTATGTGAATACCACTTTTTTTCTGAACCTTTTATGGACTTTTATTGTTTATCTGGTTTGGAGCAGTTGATTTGTCTTTTGAAGATTTTCAAGCTGTTCCTACTAATTTAAAATTTAATCCTAACAGATTTATTTTCATTTCTTAGATTAGCTATTTTTATTCTCTACCTAATTATTGTATTTTATTTTTCATGTTAATAATGTTCTTAGTAAAATGTTTGCAACTAGTTACGAGTTATATGTTTATAAAACAAAATCAGATTAAATGATTGCTAAATTTACTGATCTAGATTTTGTGGTTTCTGCATCTTAGAGGATTTATTAAATACTCACTTTAAATGAACGATACTGGAAAAATGGAAAAGGGTAACATTTACATATTTTATTTTCAAAATCAATAATAGTAGGGTTTCCATTCTAATATATTGCATTTTAGGTTTGAGACATAACGTTGAAATATTCTGTTGCTTTAAAAAAAAATTATTGAAGTGCAGAAGAGAGGCTGGCTGTTGATAATATGTATTTTTAGTTAACGTCAGTGCCTAAATTTACTGTTACTGTTAAAATTTACAGAACATTTTGCTCCCTCAGAAATGATTTTGGCATAAAATATGTTGACAAGATTTCATGTATTTTTGACCGCAGTATACTCCTTTGCTGGTTTTCAGTTTTAGTTCACCATTGACCGGGCCTTTTTGTGCTTCCGCTATCCATTTGACTCCCATTATATTGCAGGAGTCCCTAGGTGGTGCAAATGGTTAGCATACTTGGCTGCTAACCTAAAGATTGGTGTTGCATGTTCATCCAGAGGTGCCTCGGAAACAATGGCTGAAGAAATCAG
This sequence comes from Elephas maximus indicus, assembly GCF_024166365.1. NCBI lineage: Eukaryota > Metazoa > Chordata > Mammalia > Proboscidea > Elephantidae > Elephas > Elephas maximus. The sequence goes on along the minus strand of NC_064837.1, from coordinate 35,322,557 downwards.
CCATTGAAAATCCTATGGAGCGCAGTTCTACTCTGCCATACGGGGGTCGCTCTGAATTGGGGTTGACTTGAGGACAATTTATTTTTTTAATGTTGTAGAAAGATGTGAGTTTTTAAACAAACCATTACTTTGATAGTAATTTTATGTTTAGCTTCTTTTATAAGATATAAAAATTAGTGCTACTAAGAAGACCTTGAGAACTCATGGAAATTTGGCCCTACCTACTTTCAAAATAAAAAATTAACACAAGGTAAGACAGAAGCCAAGGAGCAGAGGTTGGAGAATTTATATCAAGAGGTCATATAAACCAAAGCAAGGAGAAAAACAATTGGTTACATAACTCTTTTGGTCTAATGACAGGAAGTATACCAGTTCTTCAAGAGAGAAGATTTTTTTTTGTTATGTATGTATGTATATATTTTACTATGGAATACTTTGTCAAAGAAAAAATTACACTGGAAAAATTAAAACAGGAAAGGATGACTTTTACTCAAAAAGAAGTTGCAAGGGAGAGGAAGAGAATAAGGAAAAGGAAGGAAGGAAGGAGGGCTGTAATGGAATGGTGATTACTACAGTGGAGAGAGAGGGAGATACCAGAATTGTGTCTGTACTTCAGTTACTCTGAGACAAAGAACTCTGGGTTTTTATAAAAAATGTTAAAGGAGTACTTAGTGAGTGATGTACTGAGATTGTGATTAGGGACAGTTTGCTAGGAATATTTTCTTTATTTTTTTATGATAAAGCCACCTGGATCTTGGGAGTTGGGGGAAGGGGAAGAGGAGGAGATAAGGAATGGGAAACTAAAGTTATTCAGACAGTAAATCCTTAAGTTTTGGTCATTTATTTGTAGTATTACCTGTGTTTTTCCAGAAAATAAAAAGGTGGGAGTATTTCTTTAACAAAGAGCTCTGTAAATCTCAATTTTATCAATTTTCAGAACATTTAAAATTCAAAAAGTATGATATTCAATGAAAAGTAAGTTTTCTTTATCCTCTTGCCCCTTAGTCACTCAGACCCTTTTTTAGGAGGCAGCTATTATTACCAGTTTCTTCTGTGACCTCTGGAGCTATACTATGTATTTAAAATATAAATATACTTTTTCCTTTAACACTCAAATCTTAAAAAATATGTGCACTGCTCTGCACCTTGTTTTGTTAATAAAATGTCTCAGAGACATTTCATGTCAGCACACATAGGACTTTCTTAATTTACAAATTGCTGTGTAATACTCCATTTTGCCAATATATTTAATTGTTTTATCAATGGATATTTAGGTTATATCAAACTTTTTTAATGAGGATATAAGAAATTCTCACAGGACATAAGGATTTAAAATTTTTATAAGCGTTGGCAAATTGTCCTTCGTAGAGACTACAATTTACACTTCCAGCAGCAATGTTTGAAAGTGCCTGTTTTTCCACACCTTTGACAACACAGTATTCTATCTTTTTTTGCCAATTTGAGAATTGTTAAAAATGACATCTTTCAAAATTAAAAGCTTTTGTGTATCAAAGGACATTATTAAGAAAGTGAAAAGACAACCTATACAATGGGAGGGAATATTTGGAAATCATATATCTTGTAAGGGTTTAATACCCAGAGTATATAAAGAACTCCCACAGCAGACATCCCAATTAAAATATGGACAAAGGACTTGAATAGACATTTCTCCAAAGAAGATATGCAAATAGACAATAAGTACATGAAAAGATGCTCAGCATCATTAGGTATTTGTTGTTAGCTGCCATCAAATTGGCCCCCAACTTGTGGTGACCCCACGCACAATGGAACTAAACTCTTCTGGTTCTGCGCCATCCCCATGATGGGTTGTGGATCAGACCATCGTGATCCACAGGATTTTTATTGGCTGATTTTCAGAAGTAGATTGGTAGATCTTTCTTCTTAGTCTGTCTTCACCTGAAGCTTTGCTAAAACCTGTTCAGCATCATAGCAACATGCAAGCCTCCACTAACAGAAGTGCATTGGCTGGCCCCAAGAAGATAAAATACTTAGGAGTAAATCTAACCGGAGACATAAAAGACTTGTACAAAGAAAACTACAAAACACTACTGCAAGAGGCCAAAAGATACCTACATAAGTGAAAAAACATACCACGCCCATGGAAAGGAAGACTCAACATTGTGAAAATGTCAATAGTACCCAAAGGAATCTATACATACAATGCAATCCCAATCCAAATTCCAATGGCGTTTTTTAATGAGATGGAGAAAAAATCACCAATTTTGTATCGAAAGGGAAGAGGTCCCAGATAAGCATTACTAAAGAAGAACAACAAAGTGGGAGGCCTCACAGTATCTGATTTTAGAACCTATTATACTGTCACAGTAGTCAAAACAGCCTGGTCCTGGTACAACAGCAGACACGTAGGCCGATGGAATAGAATTGAGAACCCAAACGTAAATCCATCCACCTATGAGCAGCTGATATTTGACAAAGACCCAAAGTCTGTTAAATGGGGAAAAGACAGTCTCTTTAACAAATGGTGCTGGCATAACTGGAGATCCATCTGTAAAAAAAAAAAAAATTGAAACAAGACCAATACCTCACACCATATACAAAAACTAAGTCAAAATGAATCAGAGTCCAAAATATAAAATCGAAAATAATAAAGATCATGGAAGAAACAATAGAGACGATGCTAGAAACCCCCATTAAATGGCATAAATATTATACAAACCATATCTAACATTGCGCAAACACCAGAAGAGAAACTAGAAACTGGGAGCTCCTAAAAATCAAACACTTATGCTTATCAAAAGATTTTATCAAAAGAGTGAGAAAACCTAAAAACTGGAAAAAATGTTTGGCTATGACATACCCCAAAAAAGGTTTAATCTGTAAAATCTACAAGATACTGCAACACCTCAACAACAAAAAGACAATCCAATTAAAAAATGGGCAAAGGATATAAACAGACACTTCACTAAAGAAGACATTCAGGCAGCCAGCAGACACATGAATTGCTCATGATCATTAGCCACTATCGAAATGCAAATCAAAACCACAATGAGATACCATCTCACCCCAACAAGGCTGGCACTAATCCAAAAAACACAAAATAACAAATGTTGGAGAGGTTGTGGAAAGATTGGAACTCTTAACGTACTGCTGATGGGGATGTAAAATGGTACAACCACTTTGGAAAACAATATGGCGTTTTTTTAAGCTAGAAATGGAAATACCATAGGATCCAGGAATCCCACTCCTAGGAATATATCCTAGAGAAATAAGAGCCGTCACACAAATGGGCATATGAACACTTATGTTCATTGCAGCGTTATTCACAATAGCAAAAAATGGAAACAACCTAAATGCCCATCAATAGATGAACGGATAAATTATAGTACATACAATGAAATATTAGGCAACAATAAAGAACAATGATAAATCTTTGAAACGTCTTACAATGTGGATGAATCTGGAGGGCATTATACGGAGTAAAATAAGTCAGTCACAAAAGGACAAATGTATGAGACCACTATTATAAAAATTCAGGAAAAAGTTTAAACACAGAAAAAGAGCATTCTTTGATGGTTATGAACAGGGGGTAGGGAGTGGCAGAGGGGGAGGGGAAATCACTAACTAGATAGTAGACAAGCATCAACTTTGGTGAGGGAAAGGACAACATACAATACAGGGGAAGTCAGCACAATTGAACCAAAGCAAAGGCAGTTTCCTGGACACATCCAAATACTTTGAGGGACAGAGTAGCTGGGACTGGGGCCTAGGGACCATAGTTTCAGGGGACATCTAGGTCAATTGGTATAACATAGTTTATTAAGAAAGTGTTCTACGTCCCACTTTGGTGAGTAACATCTGCAAGTGGCCATTGAAGATACATCACATTGGTCCCATCCCAATTGGAGGAAAAGAGATTGAAGAAAATCAAAGACACAAGAAAATACTAGCCCAAAGGACTAAAGGACAAAATGAACCAGAGACTCCACCAACCTGAGACCAGAAGAACTAGGTGGTGCCTGGCTACCACCAATGACCGCCCTGACAGGGGACACAACAGAGTCCCAGACAGAGCAGGAGAAAAATAGAGCTCAAATTGATGTAAAAAGACCAGGCTTACTGGTCTGAAAGAGAAAGGAGGAACCCCTGAAGCTATGGCCCCTGGATACTCTGTTAACCCAGAAACCATTGCCGAAGCCCCCTCTTCAGACAAAGATTAGACAGGACTATAAAAAAAAAAAATAATACACGCGAGGAATGTGTTTCTTAGTTTGATCAGATATACGAGACTAAATGGGCAGTTCCTGTCCAAAAGCAGGATGACAAGGCAGGAAGGGACAGGAACTGGTTGAATGGACACAGGGAACCCAGGATAGAAGACGGGGAGTGTGCTGCCACATTGTGGGGATTGCAACTAATGTCACAAAACAATATGTGTACAAATTTTTTAATGAGAAATTAGCTTAAGCTGTAAACTTTCCCCTAAAGCACAATAAAAAAAAAAAAGTGCATTGGCCAGGAATACAACTTGGGTCTGTCCTGCATGGAAGGTGAGAATTCTGCTACAGAACCACCAATATCCCATTAGTCGTTGTTGCTGTTGTTAGGTGCCATCGACTTGGTTCCGACCCATAGCTGCTCTATGTACAATAGAGCAGAACACTGCCTGGTCCAGCGCCATCCTCACAATCATTTCCTTGAGCCCATTGTTGCAGCCACAGTGTCAATCCATCTCATTGAGGGTCTTCCTCTTTTTCATTGACTGCGTAGTTTACCAATCATGGCCTCCTTCTCCAGGGATCTATCCTTCCTGATAACATGTCCAAAGTATGTGAGATGTAGTCTCGCCATCCTTGCTTCTAAGGAGCATTCTGGTTGTACTTCTTCCAAGACAGATTTGTTTGTTCTTTTGGCAGTCTGTGGTATATTCAGCATTCTTCAATAACACCACAATTCAAACGCATCAATTTTTCTTTGGTCTTTCTTATTCATTATCCAACTTTCACATGCTTATGAGGTGAATGAAAACACTGTGGCTTGGGTCAGGCACACCTTACTCTTCAAGGTGACATTTTTGCTTTCCAACACTTTAAAGAGGTCCTTTGCAGCAGATTTGCCATATGCAATGTGTCTTGATTTCTTGACTGCTGCTTCCATGGATGTTAATTGTGGATCCAAGTGAAATGAAATCCTTGACAACTTCAATCTTTTCTCCAATTGTCATGATGTTTTGCTCACTGGTCCAGTTGTAAGGATTTTTGTTTTCTTTATGTTGAGGAGTAAGCCATACTGAAGGCTCTGGTCTTTGGTCTTCATCAATAAGTGCTTCAAATCCTCTTCATTTTCAGCAAGGAAGGTTGCGTCATCAGGTTGTTAATGAGTCTTCCTCCAATTTTGATGCCCTGTTCTTCATGGAGCCCAGCTTCTTGAGTAGGTATTGTGAAAGGATACAGCCCTGACGCATACCTTTCCTGACTTTAAACCACACAGTATCCCCTTGTTCTGTTCAGGCAACTGCCTCTTGATCTGTGTACAGGTTCCTCATGACCAAAATTAAGTGTTCTGGAATTCCCATTCTTCACAATGTTATCCATAATTTATTATAGTCCACACAGTCAAATGCCTTTGCCTAGTCAGTAAAACATAGGTAACATCTTTCTGGTATTCTCTGCTTTCAGCCAGGATCCATCTGACATCAGCAATGATATCCCTGGTTCTGCATCCTCTTCTGAATCTGGCTTGAATTCCTGGCAGTTCCCTGTCGATAATACTGCTACAGCCGCTTTGGAATGAACTTCAGCAAAATTTTACTCGTGTGTGATATTAATGATTAGTAATTTCCACATCCTGCTGGATCACCTTTCTTTGGAATGGGCACAAATATGGATCTCTTCCAGTGAGTTGGCCAGGTAGCTGTCTTCCAAATTTCTTGGCATAGACAAGTGAGCACTTGTAGCGCTGCATCTGTTTGTTGAAACATCTCAATTGGTGTTTCATCAATTCCTGAAGCCTTGTTTTTCGCCAGTGCCTTCAGTGCAGTTTGGACTTCCTTGTTCAGTCCCATTGGTTCTTGATCGTATTTTACCTCCTGGAATGGTTGAATGTCAACCAGTTCCTTTTGGTGTAATGACTGTGTATTTCTTCCATCTTCTTTTGATGCTTCCTGCGTCATTTAACATTTTCCCTGTAGAATCTTTCAATATTACAACCCAAGGCTAGAATTTTTTCTTCAGTTCTTTCAGCTTGAGAAATACCAAGTGTGTTCTTTCCTTTTGGTTTTCTATCTCCAGGTCCTTGCACATGTCATTATAATACTTTACTTTGTCTTCTCAAGTTGCCCTTTGAAATCTGTTCAGCTCTTTTACTTCATCATTTCTTCCTTTGGCTTTAGCTACTCGAAGTTCAAAAGCAAGTTTCAGAGTCTTTTCTGACTTCCATTTTGGTGTTTTCTTTCCCTCCTGTCTTTTTAATGACCTCTTGCTTTCTTCATTTATGACATCCTTGATGTCATTCCACAACTTGTCTGGTCTTTGGTCATTAGTGTTCAGTGCATCAAATCTGTTCTTGAGATGGTCTCTAAATTCAGGTGGGATATACTCAAGGGCATACTTTGGCTCTTGTGGACTTGTTCTAATTTTCTTCAGTTTCATCTTGAACTTGCGTATGAGTGATTGATGGACAGTCTGTTCCATAGTTGGCCCTGGCCTATTCTGACTGATGATATTGAACTTTTCCATCCTCTCTTTCCACAGATATAGTCGATTTGATTTCCTGTGTATTCCATTTGGCAAGGTCTACGTGTATAGTTGCTGTTTATGTTGGTGAAAAAAGATATTTGCAATGACGAAGACGTTCATCTTGCAAAATTCTGTCATGAGATCTCCAGCATCGTTTCTATCACCAAGGCCATATTTTCCAACTACCAGTCCTTCTTTGTTTCCAACTTTCGCATTCCAATCACCAGTAATTATCAAAGTATCCTGATTGCATGTTCAGTCAATTTCAGACTGCTGAAGTTGGTAAAAATGTTCAATTTCTTCGTCTTTGGCCTTGGTGGTCAGTGCAGAAATCTGAATAATAGTTGTATTAGCTGGTCTTCCTTGTAGGTGTACGGATATTATCCCGTCAGTGACAGCATTGTACTTCAGGATAGATCTTTTAATGTTCTTTTTGACGATGAATGCAATGCCATTCCTCTTCAGGTTGTCATTCCCAGCATAGTAGACTATATGATTATGGCCGATACCAGTCCTTTTTAGCTCACTAATGCCTAGGATGTCGATGTTTATGCATTCCATTTCATTTTTGATGATTTCCAATTTTCCTAGATTCATACCTGGTACATTCCACATTCCAGTTATTAATAGATTTTTACAGCTGTTTCTTCTTATTTTGAGTTGTGCCACATCAGCAAATGAAGGTCCTGAAAGCTTGACTTCATGCACGTCATTAAGGTTGACTCTACTTTGAGGAGGCAGCTCTTCCCCAGTCATCTTTTGAGTGTCTTCCAACCCGAGGGGCTCCTCATCTGGTACTATGTCAGACACTGTTCTGGTACTATTCATAAGGTTTTCATTGGCTAATTCTTTTCAGAAGTAGACTGCTGGGTCCTTCTTCCTAGTCTGTCAATCCGGAAGCTCAGCTGAAACCTGTCCACCATGGGTGACCATGCTGGCATACCAGTGGCATAGCTTCCAGCATCACAGTGACATGCATGCCCCCACAGTACGACAAACTGATAGACACATAGGGGCATCAGTCATTAGGGAAATGCAAGTCAAAACCACAATAAGATGCCACTTCACACCCACTAGGATGCCCACTATTGGGACCAGTGAAGGTTCAGTGACTCCTTGTGACAGCAAAAAGAATACAAGGTCTAGGAGGGTTCTTAATATGTGTCCCCAAAAGGATGTGCTACCCCTATGGGGGAGTTCTCTGTACTATAGGGTCACCATGAGTCGGAATCAACTTGACGGCAATGGATTTCCCATCCCACATGCGTATATGTCTTACCTACTAGCAAGCCCAGGGAGCTTCTGTGTCTAGAGCTTTTACTGGTGGTCTAATGACATCATTCAGACTCCAGCTTCTGTCCCCTGAAGTTGTTCGATATCACAAGATGATCAGGAGGTTGATAATGCGGTTGGTCTTTCTGGCCTGGCCAGCCCCTACTCAAGAGTCCTCTCATTAGCATAACCTGTTAGCTAAGGTGTGGTCCGGACACTTATGATTACTGGAGAAATTCCAAGGTTTTAGAGATTTTCTCTCAGGAACCAAAGATAAAGACCAAATTCTTTGGGTAAAGTTAATGTAAAAACAAAAAACCCCAAAACACCAAATTTGTTGTCCTCGTGTCAATTCTGACTCATAGTGACCCTGTAGGACAGAATAGAACTGCCCCATAGGGTTTCCAAGGAGCGGCTGGTGGATTCGAGCTGCCAAACTTTTGGTTAGCAGCTGAGCTCTTAACCACTGTGCCACCAGGGCTCCGTTCATTAGTCATTACCCTATTGCTGTTGAGTCGATTTTGATTCATAGTGACCCTATAGAGAGAAAAGAGCTGCCCCATAGGGTTTCCAAGGCTGTACTCCTTACGGACATTAATGTAAACCCCACAATCTTCTTTGTCCATTTTTCTTTTGGGTGGTTGGTCTTTTCTTCTTGCCTGTAGGAGTTCTTTATATATTAAGGAAGGTATGAGGCCTTTGTGATACAGCAAATACTTGTATTTTTTCCTCACAGAAATTTGGTTTTTATGTAGTCAATTTTTCACTTGTATTTTGTGTCCTACGTAGACGTTCCCACTACAGGATTGTTAAATGCTCTCATTTTTTCATATAGAACTTTCAATGGTATTATTTTTTGTTTAAATCTCTGATCCACTGGAATTTATTTGGGTGTCAGACATGGCCTTGAGTCTTCAATGTGTTAGAGGGTCTTGACTAAAGTGCATAAAGTGAACCTAGAAGGCAGTTTTAGGAAAAATCTGTCTTATATCACCTGACCTCTGAAGGTAAGTTCTATGGAGGACAATTAGTGGAATATAGTAGTGTTACAGCTGATGTATTTTTCTTTGTGAATTTTAGGGTTTCTTAATGTTTATTTATTTTTTAAATAATTTATATTGTAATTTAAGTGAAAGTTTACAAATCAAGTCAGTCTCTCACACAAGAACTTATATACACCTTGCTACATACTCCCAATTACTCTCCCCCTAATTAGACAGCCCGCTCCTCCCTCCACTCTCTCTCTTCGTGTCCATTTCATCAGCTTCTACCCCCCTCTACCCTCTCATCTCCGCTCCAGTCAGGAGATGCCAACATAGTCTCAAGTGTCCACCTGATCCAAGAAGCTCACTCCTCACCAGCATCCCTCTCAACCCATTGTCCAGTCCAATCCATGTCTGAAGAGTTGGCTTCAGGAATGGTTCCTGTCCTGGGCCAACAGAAGGCCTGAGGGCCATGACCACTGGGGTCCTTCTAGTCTCAGTCAGGCCATTAAGTCTGGTCTTTTTTTTTTTTAATTTTATTGTGCTTTAAGTGAAACTTTACAAATCAAGTCAATCTCTCACATAAAAATTTGTATACACCTTACTACATACTCCCAATTACTCTCCCCCCAATGAGACAGCCCACTCCCTCCTTCCAGTCTCTCTTTTTGTGACCATTTTGCCAGCTTCTAACTGCCTCTACACTCTCATCTCCCCTCCAGACAGGAGATGCCAACATAGTCTCAAGCGTCCACCTGATGCAAGTAGCTCACTCCTCATCAGCATCTCTCTTCAACCCATTGTCCAGTCCAATTCACGTCTGCCGAGTTGACTTCGGGAATGGTTCCTCTCCTGGGACAGCAGAAGGTTTGGGGACCATGACCGCTGGGGTCCTTCTAGTCTCAGTCAGACCATTAAGTCTGGTCTTTTTATGAGAATTTGGGGTCTGCATACCACTGCTCTCCTGCTCCCTCCGGTGTTCTCTGTTGTGTTCCCTGTCAGGGCAGTCACCGTTGTAGCCGGGCACCATCTAGTTCTTCTGGTCTCAGGATGATGTAAGTCTCTGGTTTATGTGGCCCTTTCTGTCTCTTGGGCTCGTAATTACCTCGTGTCCTTGGTGTTCGTCATTTTCCTTTGATCCAGGTAGGTTGCGACTCATTGATCCATATCAGATGGCCGCTTGCTAGCGTTTAAGACCCCAGACACCACTATTCAAAGTGGGATGCCAAATGTTTTCTTAATATGCCCATTGACTTAGATGTTGTCTGAAACCATGGTCCCCAAACCCCTGCCTCTGCTCTGCTGGCCTTCGAAGCATTCAGTTTATTCAGGAAACTTTTTTGCTTTTGGTTTAGTCCAGTTGTGCTGACCTCCCCTGTATTGTGTGTTGTCTTTCCCTTCAGCTAAAGTAGTTCTTATCTACTATCTAATTAGTGAATACCCCTCTCCCACCCTCCCTCCCTCCTCCCTCTCGTAACCACAAAAGGGTGTTTTTGTCTCAGTTTAAACTGTATCTGAAGTTCTTATAATAGTGATCTTATACAATATTTGTCCTTTTGCAACTAACTAATTTCACTCAGCATAATGCCTTCCAGGTTCCTCCATGTTATGAAATGTTTCACGGATTCATCACCGTTCTTTATCCATGTGTAGTATTCCATTTTGTGAATATACCATAATTTATCCATTCATCCATTGATGGGCACCTTGGTTGCTTCCATCTTTCTGCCATTGTAAACAGTGCTGCAATAAACATGGGTGTGCATATATCTGTTCATGTAAAGGCTTTTATTTCTCTAGGATATATTCCAAGGAGTGGGATTGCTGGATCATACGGTAGTTCTATTTCTAGCTTTTTCAGGAAGCGGCAAATCAATTTCCAAAGTGGTTGTACCATTTTACATTCCCACCAGCAGTGTATAAGTGTTCCAATCTCTCCACAGCCTCTCCAACATTTATTATTTTGTGTTTGTTGGATTAATGCCAGCCTTGTTGGAGTGAGATGAAATCTCACTGTAGTTTTGATCTGCATTTCTCTAATAGCTAATGATCGTGAGCATTTCCTCATGGATCTGTTAGCTACCTGAATGTCTTCTTTAGTCAAGTGTCTGTTCATATCTTTTGCCCATTTTTTAATTGGGTTATTTGTCTTTTTGTAGTTGAGTTTTTGCAGTATCATGTAGATTTTAGAGATAAGGCGCTGATAGGCAATGTCATAGCTAAAAATTTTTTCCCAGTCTGTAGGTAATCTTTTTACTCTTTTGGTGAAGGCTTCGGATGAGCATAGGTGTTTGATTTTTAGGAGCTCCCAGTTATCTAGTTTTTCTTCTGCATTCTTAATAATGTTTTGTATACTGTTTATGCCATGTATTAGGGCTCCTAGCATTGTCCCTATTTTTTCTTCCATGATCTTTATCATTTTAGATTTTATATTAAGGTCTTTGATCCATTTTGAGCTCGTTTTTGTGCATGGAGTGAGGTATGGGTCTTGTTTCTTTTTTTGCAGATGGATATCCAGTTATGCCAGCACCATTTGTTAAAAAGACTGTCTTTTCCCCCATTTAACTGTTTTGGGGCCTTTTTCAAATATCAGCTGCTTATATGTGGATGGATTATGTCTGGGTTCTCAATTCTGTTCATTGGTCTATGTATCTGTTGTTGTACCAGTACCAGGCTGTTTTGACTACTGTGGCAGTATAATAGATTCTAAAATCAGGTAGAGTAAGGCCTCCTACTTTGTTCTTCTTTTTCAGCAATGCTTTACTTATCCGGGGCTTCTTTCCCTTCCATGTGAAGTTGGTGATTTGTTTCTCCATCTCATTAAAGAATGGTGTTGGAATTTGGATCAGAATTGCATTAAATGTATGGATCACTTTTGGTAGAATAGACATTTTTATAATGTTAAGTCTTCCTATCCATGAGCAAGTTATCATGAATGGGTGTTGAACCTTGTCAAATGCCTTTTCTGCATCAATTGATAAAATCATGTGATTCTTCTCTTTTGTTTTACTTATGTGATGGATTACATTAATTGTTTTTCTATTGTTGAACCATCCCTGCATTCCTGGTATGAATCCCACTTGGTCATGGTGAATTCTTTTTTTGATACGTTGTTGAATTCTACTGGCTAGAATTTTGTTGATGATTTTTGCATCTAAGTTCATGAGGGATGTAGGTTTGTAATTTTCTTTTTTTGTGGTGTCTTTACCTGGTTTTGGTATCAGGGATATACTGGCTTCACAGAATGAGTTTGGGAGTATTCCATCCTTTTCTATGCTCTAAAATACCCTTAGTAGTAGTGGTGTTAACTCTTCTCTGAAAGTTTGGTAGAACTCTGCAGTAAAGCCATCCAGGCCAGGGTTTTTTTTTGTTGGGAGTTTTTAAATTACTGTTTCAATCTCTTCTTTTGTTATGGGTCTATTTAGTTGTTCTACCTCTGTTTGTGTTAGTTTAGGTAGGTAGTGTGTTTCTAGGAAATCATCCATTTCTTCTAGGTTTTCAAATTTATTAGAGTACAGTTTTTCATAGTAATCTGATATGATTCTTTTAATTTCAATTGGGTCTGTTGTAATACCGCCCATCTCATTTCTTATTCGGGTTATTTGATTCCTCTCCTGTTTTTCTTTTGTCGGTTTGGCCAATGGTTTATCAATTTTGTTGATTTTTTCAAAGAACGAGCTTTTGGTCTTGTCAATTCTTTCAATTGTTTTTCTGTTTTCTATTTCATTTAGTTCTGCTGTAGTTTTTATTATTTGTTTTCTTCTGGGGCTTGAGGTTTTTTTTTGTTTTTTTTTCCTGAGGGTTTCTTTTGTTGCTCTCTTTCTATTTGTTCAAGTTGTAGGGATAATTCTTTGATTTCAGCCCTGTCTTCTTTTTGGATATGTGCATTTGTTGATATAAATTGACTTCCGTGTACTGCTTTCGCTGTGTCCCAAAGGTTCTGATAGGAAGTGTTTTCATTTTCATTCAAGTCTATGAATTTCATTATTCCATCCTTAATGTCTTCTATAATCCAGTCTTTTTTGAGCAGGGTATTGTTCAGTTTCCAAGTGTTTGATTTCTTTTCCCTGCCTTTTCTGTTACTGATTTCTACTTTTATGGCCTTATGGTCAGAGAAGATGTTTTGTAATATTTCAGTGTTTTGGATTCTGCTAAGGCTTGCTTTATGACCTAATGTGTGGTCTATTCTGGAGAATGTTCCATGTGCACTTGAAAGGAAAGCATACTTGGTTGCTGTTGGGTGGAGTGTTCTGTATATGTCTATGAGGTCAAGTTGGTTGATTGTGGCATTTAGATCTTCTGTGTCTTTACTGAGCTTCTTTCTGGATGTCCTGTCTTTCACCGAAAGTGGTGTGTTGAAGTCTCCTACTATTATTGTGGAGCTGTCTATCTCACTTTTCAATGCTGATAGAGTTTGTTTTATCTATCTTGCTTCCCTGTCATTGGGTGCATATTTAATATCATTAAATATGGGGCCTTCTTGGCATATTGTCCCTTTAATCATTATATAATGTCATTCCTTATCCTTTATGATGGATTTAACTTTCAAGTCTATTTTGTCAGAAATTAATATTCCCGCTCCTGCTCTTTTTTTTTTCCCTGCTCTTTTTTGATTGTTGTTTGCTTGATATATTTTTTACCATCCTTTGAGTTTTAGTTTGTGTCTCTAAGTCTAAGGTGTGTCTCTTGTAGGCAGCATATAGATGGATCTTGTTTTTTAATCCATTCTGCCACTCTCTGTCTCTTTATTGGTGCCTTTAGTCCATTTACATTCAGGGTAATTATGGATAGGTATGAATTTAGTGCTATCATTTTGATGTCTTTTTTTGTGTGTTGTTGACAGTTTCTTTTTCCCACTTGATTTTATGTGCTGAGTAGATTGTATATTGTCCTTTCCTCATATTCGTTGTTGATTTTGTTTCTGCCGAGTCTGTATTTTTTTCTTGTATTTTATTTTGATGAGTAGGACAGTTTGTTTCCTTTGTGCTTACCTTATTATTTACCCCTATTTTTCTAAATTTAAACCTAACTTTTATTTCTTCATATTGCCTTATCTTCCTCTCCATATGGAAGATCTATGATTACATTTCTCAGTCCCTCTTTATTGTTTTAATGTTCTCTTCTTTTTATATAATAACATCGCTGTTACCGTGTTTTGAGCTTTTTTTTTTTTTCCCCTTAATCTTGCTTTGTTTTTTTGATTTCCCTGTCTGGGTTGACTTCTGATTGCTCTGCCCAGTGTTCTAGTCTTGGGTTGATACCTGATATTATTGAGTTTCTATCCAAAGAATTCCCTTTAGTATTTCTTGTAGTTTTGGTTTGGTTTTTACAAATTCCTTAAACTTCTGTTTATCTGGAAATGTCTTAATTTCACCTTCATGTTTGAGAGACAGTTTTGCTGGATATATGTTTCTTGGCTGGCAATTTTTTTCCTTCAGAGCTTTATATAAGTCATCCCATTGCCTTCTTGCCTGCATGGTTCTGCCGAGTAGTTCGAGCTTATTCTTATTACCTCTCCTTTGTAGGTGACTTTTCGTTTATCCCTAGCCACTCTTAAAATTCTCTCTTTATCTTTGGTTTTGGCAAGTTTGATAATAGTATGTCTTGGTGACTTTCTTTTAACATCTATCTTATGTGGAGTTTGATGAGCATCTTGGATAGATATCGTCTCACCTTTCACGAGATCAGGGAAGTTTTCTGCCAAAAGATCTTCAACAATTCTCTCTGTATTTTCTGTTATCCCTCCGTGCTCTGGTACTCCAATCACTTGTAGGTTATTTCTCTTGATAGAATCCCACATGATTCTTAAGGTTTCTTCATTTTTTTTAACTCTTTTATCTGATCTTTCTTCAGATATATTAGTGCCGAGTGATTTATCTTCGATTTCAGAAATTCTAGCTTCTAATTGCTCAATTCTGCTCCTTTCTATTGAGTTGTCTACTTTTGTAATTTTATTGTTAATCTTCTGAATTTTTTATTGCTCTCTGTCTATGGATTTTTACAGCTTATTAAATTTTTCATTATGTTCCTGAATAATCTTTCTAATTTCTTCAATTGCTTTATCTGAGTGTTCTTTGGCTTGTTCTGTGTATTGCCTCATTTCCTTCCTGATGTCTTGAAGGGTTCTGTATATTAATCTTTTCTATTCTGTCTCTGGTAATTCCAGGAATGCTCTTTCATCTAGAAGATCCCTGTATTCTTTGTTTTGAGAGCTTGTTGAGGTGATTATGGTCTGTTTCTTTATGTGATTTGATATTGACTGTTGTCTCTGAGCCATCTATAAGTTATTGTATTAGTTTATGCTTGCTTACTCTGTTGTAGCTTCTTGCTTTGTTTTGTTTTGGTATATCCCTATGGGTTGCTTGAGTGAGCTAGCTTGGTTATTTTCACCTTTGGAGCTCTGAAATCCCGTCCCCAGCTGGCTAGAGCTGTTATCAGGTATATCAGTCTAGGAGTCCATTCAGTTTGCTTGTATGAATTCAACTCAGGTGTCCAGGTAGCTGAACATCAAGTGTGTGGTACAGGCTCTATCCTACAGTCTTAGATGGGCAGGGGTGATTGGTGTATGTACTGGTATCTGATTGCAGCAGGGGGATCATGCTCTGAACAAGGCACAGGGCTGAGAACTGACCCCCAAGCGTCTCTGAGGAATCTGTGTCCCTGTTTCCTAGAGCATGCAGGTGGGTGGGTTCTGCAGATGGACCGTGGGCACCCAAAGTTTTTGGTTGTAAGGACTGGGAGGTACCAGTTATCCTTGGACCCCGGTTGCCTGTGACTGTGTGACCTGAGTGGAGCTACCAGTGCTTAGGTCCCTGATGTGGGTAGGTGAGGACCTTGTTTAATAGGCAAAGCAATGTCAAACATCAAACACCCACCTCTCCACCGCACAGGTGAAACGGTTGGAGTCTGCCAACAAGGGCCTGTTCTCCCAAAATAGGCCCACACAGGTCCATGCAGAAGGGAAAGCTGGAATGTTTACGCCTGGACAGGAGCTGCTTCTGTTCTGAGCTTCCCCAGTTAGTGGAGCTGGGAAATTATGTCTTCCCCCAGTTGCAAATTTTTTCCTTCTCCAAGGCTGGGAGGATGACTCTAGGTGCTCAGCAGGGCCTATCTCTGGCCCAGGGAATTCCCCGCTGAAGCCAGCTTGGGGGTGGGGAGGTGCAGTAAAATATACGCAAGTACTTAGCTTTTGCTGAGAGCGCTGTTCTTCTCTGGTTCTGGAGGTGTGAGTAGGCTGTGTGGCTGGCTGCTTCTCCCAGAGGAAATTGTAGCCGAATGCTAGTACCAGCCCGCCGCTGCCTCTCTGGGAATGGTGCCTGAGGGCTCCCCGTGACTCAGGCTCCGTAACTCCTCTCTGCTTCTGAACGGTCTCTTCCTCCTCCTGCCCCTCAGTTCGTTTTCTAAGCTTGCCTTTGAAGCTCAGGGCTGCCAGCTTGGCACAAATACACTCGTTTCCCTTGTATTGTCAGGTCTTTGTTGTAAAGAGGGCTTGCTGGAAGCATCTGTCTATTCTTCCATCTTGTCTTCGCCTCCTGACGTTTATTTTTTAATTTTTATTATTATTTTTTGAGGTACTAAATAGTATTTATTTTTACAGGTGCAGCTTATATCAACTAATTAAACAGAATAGATTTTATTCTAAAAAGGCTATGCATTATACTTTATGACTCTTTAATAATAATGTTCTTGGCTTTTTATAAACAACATAATGAAGAATCAAAAGCCTTTGTATTTTGCAATTCCATTCTAAAGATTCACTGTAACTGAAACCATCTCTGTGCACTTAACTTTTAGAATATTATGTAGCACTTCCTGAAAGATGGGGAGGGAATATTATAAGACATTGGCACGATTCCCTTTCAGATAGCACTTAGTCTAAACAGGCCACGCTCAATCTCTGAAAGAGTGGTTCTCCATTGGAGGTGATTTTGTCCCCAAGGGACATGTGGCAATGTCAGAAGACATTTTTTTTTTTTAATTAACTTTTATTAAGCTTCAAGTGAACATTTACAAATCCAATCAGTCTGTCACATATAAGTTTACATACATCTTACTCCGTACTCCCACTTGCTCTCCCCCTATTGAGTCAGCCCTTTCAGTCTCTCCTTTCGTGACAATTTTGCCAGCTTCCCTCTCTCTCTATCCTCCCATCCCCCCTCCAGACAAGAGTTGCCAACACACTCTCAAGTGACCACCTGATATAATTAGCTCACTCTTCATCAGCATCTCTCTCCCACCCGCTGACCAGTCCCTTTCATGTCTGATGAGTTGTCTTCGGGGATGGTTCCTGTCCTGTGCCAACAGAAGGTCTGGGGAGCATGGCCACCAGGATTCCTCTAGTCTCAGTCAGACCATTAAGTATGGTCTTTTTATGAGAATTTGGGGTCTACATCCCACTGATCTCCTGTTCCCTCAGGAGTTCTCTATTGTGCTCCCTGTCAGGGCAGTCATCGATTGTGGCCAGGCACCAACTAGTTCTTCTGGTCTCAGGGTGATGTAGGTCTCTGGTTCATGTGGCCCTTTCTGTTTCTTGCGCTGACGTTTATTTTTAACAAAATTTTTTTTATGGGTAGGATGTTGGTAAGATTAGAAGATTGGAGATAAAGAATTATCTAAAATTGATGAAAAGAGGGTGCTGATATTTAAGGAAGCCAATCTAACTTTTCTTCTCAGCTCCAGACTGGTGCAATGAACTGCCAACCTGACATTTCTACTTACACGTATAATAAATATTTCAAACTCAACTTCTCAAATCACTTCCCCAAAAGAACCATATCCTCTTATCTACCCAATTTCATTCAAACCAAAAATCGAAGACATTTGGTTTCTTTCATATCCTCACTCCTATGTCTAATCCATCAGCAAGTCCCTGTCAGCTATAGCTTCAAAACATGTCTTAAATACAATCTCTCCATTTGCTACTACCATACTATACACCAAAATCTCTTCTAACATGGAGTAATACAGTAATTTCCCAATTAGCCTTGCTGCTTACACTGACCTATAATCCATTTGCCACAACAGCAGCCAGAGTAATCTTTTAAAAAGGTATATGCGTTCATGTCATTCCCTTCTTACAGCTCTCCAGTGGCTTCCTACTGCACTTACAACCTAATACAGAGGCTTTTTTTCCATACTTGTCTCATTCTTTAAGCAGCATTTGACACTTGAAAAAAAATTTTTTTATCGTAGTAAGAATATATATAACAAAACATTTGCTATTTCAGCATTCTTTACGTGTACAATTTAGTGACATTGATTATGTTCATCATGTTGTGCAACCATCACCACTATCCTTTTCCAAATTATTCCACCAGCATTAACAGAAACTCAGGGTCCCGTAAGCAATGACTCCCCCTCTCCTCCTCTCTCCCACCCCTGGTAGCCACTAATAAACTTTGGTCTCTATACATTTGCTTATTTTGTACATTTGACACTTTGAACCTCTCCTTTGGCATCCCTGATATTAAAGCATTCTGTCCTCTGCCTGAATTGGAGGCCCCTTTAATGTACATTCATAGGGCCTTTTATGACATTCAGTATCCACTCTTCCTACTAGTTTCCCATTTTCCTTTTGTACAGTCATGTCTCCCATTCTCCATTGTGTGTAGTCTTAGCGAGAATTGTTAGTTCGGGTTCCTTGCCGCCCTAGTGAAGGGTAGGCAGGTGAATCAGCCCAAGCCAATAGAACTCTGTAACCCTGGACTTTGAAACTAGAGAGAAAGACCCAGGACTGGGATAAGTGAGTGAAGTGCATTTATTCTAGCAGCAATAACTGGATAAAATAGTTGAGTAATTTCTGCTGATTTGATAGCTAAAATGACTTTAGTTCTCCTAGTGAGCTACCTCATTAGCCCTCTCCTAAATTGTCTTTAGGAGCCTTGATGGTACAGTGGTTAAGAGCTTGGCTGCTAATTCAGCAGTTCGAATCCACCAGCTTCTCCTTGGAAACCCTGTGGGGCACTTCTACTCTGTCCCAGAGGGTCGCTGTGAATCAGAATTGACTCAACAACAATGGATTTTTTTTTTTAATTGTCTTTGTTTAAATCAGCCAGAATTGGCTTCTGCTTCTAATGAAAGAATCCTTTTGGTTCTCCATTTCTCTCTCTCTTTTTTTTTTTTTATTGTGCTTCAAGTGAAAGTTTACAAATCAAGTCAGTCTCTCATACAAAGACTTATACACATCTTGCTATGTACTCCTAGTTGCTCTCCCCCGAGACAGCATACTCCTCCTTTCCACTGTATTCCTCGTGTCCATTCAGCCAGCTCTCTCCCCCCACCTTCTCATCTTGCCTCAAGATACGAGCTGCCCACATAGTCTCACGTGTCTTCTTGAGCCAAGAAGCTCACTCCTCACCAGTATCATTTTCTGTCTTATAGTCCAGTCCAGTCCAGTCCCTGTCTGAAGAGTTGGCTTTGGGAATGGTCCCAGTCTTGGGCTAACAGAAGGTCTGGGACCATGACTTCCAGGGTCCTTCTAGTCTCAGTCAGACCATTAAGTCTGGTCTTTTTACAGGAATTTGAGGTCTGCATCCCTCTGTTCTCCTACTCCATCAGAGATTCTCTGTTGTGTCCCCTGTCAGGGCAGTCATTGGTTGTAGCTGGGCACCATCCAGTTCTTCTGGTCTCAGGGCTGATACAGTCTCTGGTTTATGTGGCTCCATTTTTCTCTTTATACTCCAATCTCAAAAGAATTTTCCTAGCTCCATATATCAATTATCATGTTAATCATTCCACCCAAAATAACATATTAAACTCTATTGTCGATGCTTTTTCCAATTTTGAATGATGCAGTATCCCCTTGTTCCATTTGAAAAACTGCTTTTTTTTTTTTTTTTTCTGAGGGAGAGGGAAAATAAGACGTTTACTAGGTAGTCCTTGTTCTGGATGCATATAAGAACACAAAAATCAGTATACACTGCCGCATAATGAAGATTTTTTTTTTTTTTTACTATTGTGTTTTAGGTGAAAGCTGACACAACAAATTAGATTCCAATTCAATAATTCATATGCACAAACAACTGCTTCTTAATTCATGTAGTTTCCACATGAGCACAACTAAGTATTGCTGAAATTCCCATTCATTGCAATGGTATCCAGAATTTGTTATGATCCACACAATTGAATGCCTTCATGTTCATTATAAAACACAGGCAAACATCTTTCTGGTATTCTCTGCTTTCAGCCAAGATCTACCTGACAACAGCAATGATATCCCACTTTTCATTTCTTCTCCTGAATTTAGGTTGAACTTCTGTCAGTTCCTTGTCAGTGTATGGCTGCAGATGTTTCGGAATTATCTTCAGCAGAATTTTGCTAGCATGTGATATCAGTAATAGTTTGATAATTTCTGCATTCCATTTGATCACCTTTCTTTGGAATGGGCACAAAAATGGATCTCTACCAGTTAGTGGGCCAGGTAGCTGTCTTCCAAATTTCTTGACATACACATGTAAGCACTTCCAGTGTTGCATTCATTTGCTGAAGCATGTCAGTTGACATTCTGCTTATTCCTGGAGCCTTGTTTTTTGCCAGTGCCTTCAATGCAGCTTGAATTTCTTCCATTATTGCCAATGGTTCTTGATCATATGCTAACTCCTGCAATGGTTAAACATTGATCAATTCTTTTCGGTACAGTGACTCTGTATATTCCTTCTATCTTTTTTTTTTAATTAACTTTTATTAAGCTTCAAGTGAACGTTTACAAATCCAATCAGTCTGTCACATATAAGTTTACATACATCTTACTCCGTACTCCCACCTGCTCTTCCTCTATTGAGTCAGCCCTTTCAGTCTCTCCTTTCATGACAATTTTGTCAGCTTCCCTCTCTCTCTATCCTCCCATCCCCCCTCCAGACAGAGCTGCCATCACACTCTCAAGTGTCCACCTGATATAATTAGCTCACTCTTCATCAGCATCTCTCTCCCACCCGCTGACCAGTCCCTTTCATGTCTGATGAGTTGTCTTCGGGGATGGTTCCTGTCCTGTGCCGACAGAAGATCTGGGGAGCATGGCCACCAGGATTCCTCTAGTCTCAGTCAGACCATTAAGTATGGTCTTTTTATGAGAATTTGGGGTCTGCATCCCACTGATCTCCTGTTTCCTCAGGAGTTCTCTGTTGTGCTCCCTGTCAGGGCAGTCATCGATTGTGGCCAGGCACCAACTAGTTCTTCTGGTCTCAGGGTGATGTAGGTCTCTGGGTCTCTTGGGCTCCTAGTTATCGTGTGACCTTGGTGTTCTTCATTTTCCTTTGCTCCAGGTGGGTTGAGACCAATCGATGCATCTTAGATGGCCACTTGTTAGCCTTTAAGACCCCAGACGCCACATTTCAAAGTGGGATGCGGAATGTTTTCATAATAGAATTATTTTGCCAATTGACATAGAAGTCCCCTCAAACCATTTTCCCCAGACCCCCGCCCCTGCTCTTCTGACCTTTGAAGCATTCATTTTATTCCGGAAACTTCTTTGCTTTTGGTCCAGTCCAATTGAGCTGACCTTCCATGTATTGAGTGTTGTCTTTCCCTTCCTTCTATCTTTTTTTGATACTTTTTGTGTCACTCAGTTTTTTACCCATAGGTTCAAAACTGGAAAAGACATGCAGCAGGGCTGTATCCTTTATTTGCTCAGCATACCGATTGACTTATCAATCGGTATGCTGGACAAATAATCTGAGAAGCCAGACTATATGAAGAATGTGCCATAAGGATTGGAGGAAGACTCATTAACAACCTTTGATATGTAGATCATATAACCTTGAAATGAAAATGACTTGCAACACTTACTGATGAAGGTCAAAAAACTACAGACTTCAGTAAGAATTATACCTGAACATGAAGAAAACAAAAATCTTCAGAACTGGACTGATAAACAGCTTCATGATAAGCAAAGAAGAAATTGAAGCTGTCAACATTTCATTCTATTTGAATCAATAGCAAACCTCAATGGATGCAGAAGGGAAGAAATCAAAGGACATATTGCTGCAGAAGACCTCTTTAAAATGTTAAAAAGCAAAGATGTCGCTTTGATGATTAAGGTGCATCTGACTCAAGACGTGGTCTACTCAAACACTCCATATGCATGCAAAATTTGGAAATGAAAAAGGAACAATTGATGCATTTAAACCATAGTGTTGGGGAAGAATATTGTATATGCTGTGGATTGCCAAAAGAAAGAACAAGTCAGCTTTAGAAGAAATACAACCAGAATGTTCCTTAGAAGCAAGGATGATGAAACTTCAACTTGCTTACTTTGGACACATCATCAGAAAAAACCAACTAATAGAATAGGACATCATGTTTGGTATATGGCCAATGGAAATGAGGAAAACCCTCACTGATATGGATTTACACAATAGCCACAATGGACTCAGACATACCAAAGATCATGAAGATGACACAGGACTAAGCAATGTTTCTGTTATAAGGTCACCATGAGTCGGAGCTGACTTGAAGGCAACTAACAACCACATTACCCATGCTCCAAAAACACTGTGGTGCATTTTTAATTAGCATTCTCGTAGTTCTATCAAGCATTTTGACATGTGTAAAACCAACCTCATTTTTTCTCAAAACTGGTTCTTTTTCAACTTTGTTTCTCTTAATGTCAGAACCTTTCTCAAAGCCTCACACTCTTAATGACTGCACATCTAATCATTTGCCAAATTATTGATTCTATAAGAGGTACACTGAAGTGTCAGCAAGTTGTACTCTAAGAACTTGGAAATTAGAGAAATAAGCTTTCTCTCAGAGTTAAATTATGAAATCCTCAAGACACTAATAATGACTAAAATTTATTGCGTGCTTAGTAAGTACCAGGGACTATTTTAAGTCTTTTACATGTCTTGATATAAATAGTCCATTCAGTAACTTCGTGAGGGTGGGTATTTTTAACCTCAAAACCAAACCCATTGCTGTCGAGTGGATTCTGACTCATAGCGATTCTATAGGACAGAGTAGAACTGCCCACAGGGTTTCCAAGGAGATGCTGGTGAATTTGAACTGCTGATCTTTTGGTTAGCAGCTGTAGCTCCTAACCACTATACCACCAGGGAAGTTACATTTATTACTTTGGGTGCTTTCAGTTGTAAATAATAGAAACTGACTGGCAGTTTAAACCAAAAGGAATTTATTGGAATGATATCAAGAAACAACATAGGTATATAAAAACATCAGGAAGGCAAAAGAAACCTGTTTGGAAATGTATGACCTAGTGTAGTTCCAGAGAGCCGGACAACAGGAATCATTGGGACCGTCCCATGGTGCAAGTGCACTGGGATGAATGGACCACCACTTTTCTTCTATCCTGATTTCTTGCTCAAGATTTAGTCAGAGAAGAAAGCATTCCACTGACCTAACTTAGGTTCGTGCCTGATCCCAGGATGTGATGGAATCTAGGGGAAGAAATCACTAGGGACATCGTTGGCTTCTGTAAGAGGGCAGGAATCTGGTTTTAACACCCTACCAGAACTACCTACAGTGGAAAAGAGGTAATTCCACAAAAGAAGTTGAGATGCTGCTAGGAAAGGAGTATAACTGCTGCACAACCTAAACCAAGAAATGTACATCATATTTTACGCCTTGCTCAATGTCATCCCACTAGAAAGCAGCTGATGAAGAATTCAAAACAAGTCTAACTCCAGAGCCTATGCTCTTAATTACATTAATGAAGGGGTTCTCAACTGGGGATGATTTCGCTTCCCAGAGGACTTTTGGAAATGCCTGGAGATATCTGGTAATCACAACCAAGTAGTGGGGTGCCACTGGCATCTAGTGAGTAAAACTGAGAGATGCTGCTAAACATCCTAAAATGCATCCGACAACCCGTCCAAAACAGAAAAAAAAAAAATATATGGTCAAAAATGTCAATAATGCTAGGGTAGAAACCCTTCTTTAATGAGAGAATATGACATGGGATCATATACTTAAGAAAATGTACCAATCAGAAGTGTTAGAAAAAAAAGAAAAAGCAAAGCAAAAAGAGTGTCAGTAAGCAACAGAAGCACTGTTAGAAAAAGGAGGGTAAAAATGGGGCAAACTTTGATGTAACCGCTCAAGGCCTATTCAAGGAAATCAAAGGTCCTTCTTAGATTGGTTCTAATATCCAGCCCTTATTGTGGAAATGGTTGCATTAGGCTATCTCAGTCTGATTCCATTAAATATTTGAATCATAATGAACTCTTATTTGATTCCATGTGTACCAACTATTTGGTAACTAGATTTCCCAGGTACTTTGGTTACAGCCAGATTATCAACATTTTGGTAACTAGATTTCCCAGGTACTTTGGTTACAGCCAGATCAAGGCAAATGTCTGGTTTACTCCTTGGAAGTAGTTCTTCTTGTAAATTCATATGTGGTCATTATGATTTTTATAAATCAGCTTCTTGTGAGATTCATTAGTTAATATCCCTCAGTGTAATTAAGTTTGGGACACTCAAATTTCTGAGGCTCCAGGTCCAAGTTGCTGAATTTTGTCATAAATTCATGAAGGTAAATGTCACTATGGTGGTTTAAAACATGGCCATGAATTCTTGGACACTTCTCTCGTCAGGAAGTGAGGTCTTTGCTCCCTCTTCATGAATCTGGGTGGACCTGTCACTGCTTTGATCTATAGAGTGCCATGGAAATAACTCTATTGACTTATAAGATGAAGTCATAAAGGGCTATATACCTTTTTCTGCCTTATTCATTGGAACACTCACTCTTGGAGCCCTAAGCCACCATGTAAGAAATCTGACTATCCTAAGGCCATCATAATGGAGAAGTAATGTGTAGGTATTCTAGTTGCCAGCCTCAGCTGAGCTCCCAGTTAACAGCCAGACAAATTAATATCTTGTAAAATGATTTTATATATTGGCCATTTTCCACTCAATTTTTTAAAATATGATTGAAAAGTATAATGTGAGTGTCTTAGTTATCTAGTGCTACTATAACAGATATAGCACAAGTGGATGGCTTTAATAAACAAATTTATTCTCTCACAGTCTAGGAGCCTAGAAGACTGAATTCAGTGTGCCAGCTCCAGGGGAAGGCTTTCTCTCTCTGTTGGCTCTCACAGAAGGTCCTTGTCATCAATCTTACCCTGGTCTAGGAGCTTCTCAGTGCAGGGACCCTGGGTCCATAGGACATGCTATTTTGCTGGGTCTTGTTTCTTGGTGGTATGAGGTTCCCCCTGTCTCTCTGCTCAATTCTCTCTTTTATATCACAAAACAGATTGACTTAAGACACAATCTAATCATGTAGATTGAGTTGTGCCTCATTAGCATAGCTACCTCTAATCCTGCCTCATTAACATCATAGAGGGAAGATTTACAACACATAGGAAAATTGCATCAGATGGCAAAATGGTGGATAATCACACAATACTGGGAATCATGGCCTAGCCAAGTTAACACACATTTTTAGGGCATACAACTCAATCCCTAACATTCCACCCTTTGGCCCCCAAAATTCATGTCCTTGCCACATGTAAAACACATTTACAGCATCATATCATATTAAAAGTCTTAAATCAGCCCCAAGTCCAAAATCCAAAAATTCATCTTCATCTGTGAAATTTAGAATACAAGTTATCCGTTTCCAAAGTGTAATGGTGGAATAGGCACAAGCTAGACGTTTCCATTACAAATGGAAGAAATTGGAGGGAAAACAGGGATAACAGGCACCAAGCAAGTCAGCAGAACACATTACATTAGCCTTCAAGGCTTGAAAATTATCCTCTGTTCTCTGAGACCATTTATACAATTGTCCTGCCCTCCAGTCTATAGGAATTGGCCACCCTCTCCAGATTTTGAGTGGAGGCCCCTCAGCCCTGGCCTTCAGCTTCATCTTCCAGGCCCACTGGAATGGCAACTCTGCTCCCTCACATTTAGACAGCCCCATTCTTCTATTTCATCTGAGTGGCAACTCCACACTTTGAGACCTCAGAGGTCGTGGCCCTACCCTTTGAGACTGAGGCAGCTCTGCTTCCTGTGTTCCTTGTCTCTTCAGCTTCTGCTTCCTGGCTCCTTGGCCTCTTGGCCCCTTGGGCCTCACCACCTGCATCTGCCCTGCTGGGGCAAGTGTTCCAAAGCTCTATAGCTCCATCAGTAGGTGCCTAGATGCACCCCACTCCGCCAGTAAACTTTGGCCAGAAGACACTCAGCTCTCTTGCTCCATGTGTTGGCAAGCCTAGCTTCACCAACAAGTGCCTGAAGGCACTCCACTCCACAAGGAAGCCTCTTGCGCAAAGGCACTCATCTCTCTCCCTCTGTGGGTCGGCTCCTGTGCTGTCTGGCACTGGTTCCCTGGTTCTGCTGCTGCTGTTTTCTGCTGCTGCCATTTCTCTGATACTGCTTCTCACTGTCTGTGCTTTCTCCAGTGTAACAGCTCTTCTCACTTCCTTCTGAGTCCTCACCAGAATTGGCTTTGATGTCCATAATTCCACCAACAGTCTCTTCAAGGCAATCTAGGCTTTTACTATTAGGCACTTTAAAACTCTTCCAATCTCTATCCATTCACAGTTTCAAAACTGCTTCCACGTTTTAGGTATCTATTAGAGCAGCACCCCACTCTTTGGTACCAAATGTCTTAGGCTGGGTTCTCTAGAGAAGCAAAACCAGTAAAGCTTATACATATTTGTAGAGAGAGATTTATACCAAGGAAATGGCTCACATGGTTGTAGAGGCTGGAACATCCCAAATCTGTGGGTCAGGAGAGAGGCTTTTCCTGATTCACATAGCCACAGGGGCTGGCGAACCCAAGATCAGTAGGTCACAGAGCAGGGCTCTTGCTCACAGGTTTTGAAGACCAACGAATCCCAAAACCAGCAGGCAAGCCAGCAGATAAGCTGCTAGCTCAAATCCCAAGAACTGGAAGTCAGATGAACAGGAGCCAGCTGCAGGATCCAGAGTGAGCAAAAGCCCACAAACCTTGCCAGAATGTCCACTTATTTTCAACGCAGGCCACAGGGCCAAGGAAACTCCCTTCCAACTGATTGGCTACTCACAGCAGATCCCATCATGGAGGTGATCACATTATATCAAATCTCATCATGGAAGTGATTACATCATCATACGACTGCCAAACTACTGAGAATCATGGCCCAGCCAAGTTCACATACAACCTTAATGATCACAGTGAATGAGACATCTTGGATGTCCAGCCCACTTGAACTTTCAGATGACTCAATCCCCAACTGTTATGTGACTGTAAACCTCATGAGACCAGTAAGTGAGAACTACCTTGCTCAGTCAACCTACAGAGGTGTGAAATTAAATGGTTTTTGTTTTAATCCACTAAGTTTTGAAGCGGTTTGTATGCAGCAGTATATGATGGTAACAGCCACCTGGGAGGTTCCCTAGGTGGGTCGCTGCCTTTTCCCAAGTTGTGTCATCAGGTGCTTTTTTAGAATTTCTGATCTGTTTGTGTCTCTTAGCTTCTTCTGTTCATCTTCAGTTGCACTGACACCGTTCTTTTCTGTACCCTCATCTCCCATTGCTCGGCTGGTCTTCCAGCCTTCAGTCTCTCTTCTCCAGTTCACCTCACACTCATCTGAAAGAATGTTTGCACATTAAATTTTCTTAAAATACACTTTTCATAATGTTGCTTTCCTATTTAATATTTTTGTCAACTTTGGAATAAATAATTGTAATTTCATCTCCCAGCATAGCCTAGATCTAATCTACTTTTGCCAATAGGATTTCTACCTTAAAGAGTTGTGACATTCTTTTCCAGAAATAAAAAATTCCAGAAATTTATGTGACAATTTAAAAGGATATTTGAAATGAAATAATTTTGTATGTGAAGCGCTCAAGTTTATTCTGCATAGATAGTTTGACTTATTGCCTTTGTGTAAATAACTGCAATTTATTTACTGTTATTTTTTAGGGATATAGAGGTTCATCAAATCTTAATAGTCTTCAGCTTGCTGGATTACTGGAAACTATGTGTGCTATCTTGGTGCCAGATATGTCATTTATAGATCACTCTTTCATAGCAAACAACTTCATATGCCCAAGTCATTTCCTTTCTGGAGAAGATGCATTATGCCAGCATGGTTGCCACGTGTGGTAATTGATAATGTCTGTGCCACATGGCTTACTTCTACCCTTGTCCGACATAGCTATTCTACCACCTATGATTACCATATGTTACAGCACTCTAGGTTAATGGAATCATTTCCATCTTCCCCTCTAGTCACAAATGTCATTATGGCTCGATTCCATCAGCTCCACACTCAATTGAGAATAAAGTATTCAGTCTGAGTATACAACACACCTTTATGAAGAGTTTTCATATTTAGTTGCCTGTTTTATTTTCATTTAAAAAAGCAGCTGGGTTTTTTTATGAATGCCCAAGAATGGAGATTGGGCATATACTCACTAGAATAGGACATGATGGATATCACCCTAAACCCTTGCATGTATTTATTCCAAGTAAATACATAAGGGGAATTAAATTTAGGGAATAATAAAGGAAAATTTTTACCACTGTAAAACACTCTTTTTTTTTTTTTTTAAGTGAAAACTAGTAGTAAAATGTTGAAGTGGCTTTTTTTTTTTTTTTTTTTAACTAGAGTCAATTCATTTTAGCAGAACCATTCATTCATTTTAGAAGGGACATACCACATGTTAGCCATTTTTTGTACCATCATCAGAAATTGCCATCAAGACCTGCTTTCTTCCTCTTTCATAAGTATTTATAATAAGTTCAGAAATCATTTTGGTTCCTCAAAGAACTATACTAGGTAAGCACAAAGATTGTTATTATTAATGGCTAAAACATTAAGAAAAAAAGGTTAGAACCTGTTTTAGGGACTCCTTTGCTTCTTAACACTGGTGAAATATAGTGCATGTGGGCCTGTTATTACCTGATGTGAATTTTACTTTTGACAGCTTTGGACTGTTGCTGCAATAGGCCATATTAGCCAGCAATAGAAAAGAAAAAATTAATATAGCAATAAAATTTTTGGCAGCAAATGGAGATGATTTTAAAATTATATTATTGACCTGGGATGTAGATGTAGCTAGGGTATTTTTAGAAGAAAGGAGGAAGTTCTTTTACTTATTTGAAAACATCTTTGTGCTCAGTTCTTTCAGTTGTCAGGTCTGTTGCTCCCTAGTAGTTAGTTTGGCAACAAACTCAAATTAGTAACTTAAAAACTACTTGTATATTAGTTTATCTTTCCATTAAATTTTTAAAATATGAATGAAAAAAGTACACATTTTTGTACTTACAACTGAACATTTGTCATTAGGCCTAGCCTTAAGCATTCCCTGAGGCATTGATTTGTAGGCTTTTAGATCTGATCTGTATATATACTTTATTATAATTACTATGTTATTGTTGTTAGATCCTGTTGATTTCGACTCATAGTAACACCATGTGACAGAGTAGATCTGCCCCATAGGGTTTTCTAGGCTATAATCTTTATGTGAGCAGATCACTAGGTCTTTCTCCCATGGAGCTGTTGGGTGGGTTTGAACCACCAACCTTTCAGTTAGCAGCCAAGATCTTAACCGTTGTGCCACCAGGGCTCTTTTCCTCAAATACGTAAAATGCCAGCATTTATGTAAACATCTGAACTAATGTTCAAAGATTCATTTATATATTACTGTATAAGATACAGTATCAGCTTTAATTTTTTATAATTAGCAATACCAAAACAGAATTTTTTTTGGAAATAGCTTTACTATTTTTGCTTGTAAAGTGATAAAACAGGCATATGCTAGAATAGACAGAATATTCTAGACTTGCGTAGCCAAGCTAATATTAACTGGAGATAAATTGAGCAATTATAGATTTTTCTTAGTTACCAACACAAACTATTTAGCATATATTATTTATTCTTAACTTTTAATGCTAGGTAATGATTTAGTGCTAACTTCACTTTAAAGAAACTCAGTGTTCCAGTAACACTTTCAAAGACCTAAATTTTCTTTAACTTCAGTTATAGTTTTTTTTAAATAATAGTTTATATATATTTTTACACAAAAGAATTCCTAAAAGATGTGAAAAATATGGGACTTCATGAATTTGTGTGTCATCCTTGCACAGAGGCCATGGTAATCTTCTCTGTATCATTCCAATTTTAGCATATGGGCTGCTAAGCAAGCCACAGTTTATAGTTCTTTTAAAGTGTTATTTGTTATAGCTATCAGATCACAAAGAACCTTTTTGTTCCTTCATCAGTCAGGATTCAGTTAAGAAAACAGGGGGGATTTAATACAGGGAATTGGTTATACAAGTGATGGAAGAGCTAAAAAAGCCAAAAGGAAAGTAAGGGAGTTTTTGAAAGTGGGAAGCTGGCAGCTGGACAAATGAAGGACAAATGCAGGATGATCATGTTTCCGGAGTGTAGGAGCTGGGGTCACTGGCAAAAGCTGGACTTATCGTAGACATGTTTAGAGGGAGCAAAGATAAAAGGAGATGCAGTGGATATCAGGACTGAGGTCAGGGAGGGGGAAGAAATTCTCTGGCTTTTCTCCTTTCCTCCTGTCTTCCAATTTCCTGACAATGCCTCCCACTGGCTATCAGCTGAAAGTCAGTTGTCAAAGAAGCCTGGTGAGTGGAGCCTGAAAGGGTCAACCCCCTTACAACACACGGCAGAGCAAGGGAGGACAAAGAATGAAGAGCAAACAGGCCAAGGACTGAAAGAGCAATCAAATTTTTTTTTAACATATAAAATCAATTTTATTGAGGTATAATTATATACAGTGAAATGCCCTTATTTTAAATGCACAGTCTTGGTCATCTAGTGCTGCTATAACAGAAATACCACAAGCTGATGGCTTTAACAAAGAGAAGTTGATTTTCTCACAGTCCACTAGGCTGGAAGTCTGAATTCAAACCACCAACTCCAGGAAAGGCTTTGTTTGTCAGCTCTGGAGGAAGGTCCTTGTCATCAGTCTTCCCTTGGTCTGGGAGCATCTTAGCACAGGAACGTCCTGCTCCCGGCACTACTTTCTTGGTGGTATGAGGTCAGTCCCCCTGTCTCTCTGCTTGCTTCTATCTTTTATATCTCAAAAGAGACTGGCTTAAGACATATCTAATCTTGTAGATCTTATCAATATAACTGCTGCTAATCCATCTTATTACATCATAGTGATAGGATTTACAACATACAGGAAAATCACATAAAATGGTGGACAATTATACAATATGGGAATCAGGACCTGGCCAAGTTGACAGATATTTTGGGGGGACACAATTCAATCCATGACATACACTTTGATACTTTTTGACAAATAAATATATAACCACCCAGTCAGAACATTTGCATCACCCCACAAAGTTCTTTCTTCCCCTTTCCCATGAATTCCATATTTCTACCTCAGCCTAGGCAACCACTGATCTGCTTTTTGTCACTATAGATTAGTTTTGCCTGTTCTAGAATTTCTGATAAATGGAATCATACAGTATGTACTGGCTTTTTGTATATGTGTGTCTGTTTTTTTTTACTCAGCATGTTTTTGAGTATTGTGTTTATCAATAGTTCATTTGTATTTACTGCGAAATAGTAGTCTATTATATGAGTACACCAGGATTTGTTTATCCATTCACCTATTGTTTCCAGGTTTGAGCTTATTATGAATAAAACTTATGTGAATGTTTGTGTACATGGGTTGTTTTTATTTGTTTGTTTTTGTGTGTAGCCATATGTTTTCATTTCTCATGGGTAAATACCTGGGAGAAGAATTGCTGGATCACATGATAAGAAACTGCTAAACTCAAAGAATTCTTTTTAACCTTATGAATATCACTGCTACCATGAATGTCCATGAAAAGACATTGTGCCTTTCTTTCAAAGAGCTAAGGGTTATAGAGAGAACAATTCTTGTGAGATTTTTATTTAAATACCTTTCATACGTGTTATGTTTTTCATAGCTCAGTATTTTTTTTAATAGGTAGTAAGAAAGGGGATTGAAGAAGTGCAAAAGGAGAGGAACTGAAAAAGAAAGCAACGTAATACAAAATAACAACAAAAAAGACTTCTTAACAATGGCAAAATCATCCTACACAGCTGCTCTGAGATCCCAGCTCTGCTGTCAGCAACCTTCTGGCAAAGCTACTCTGTGTCAAATGGATGTAAAAAGATCCATATTGATCTTTTGTGAAGGAATATCTTTATTAATCTAAGGAAATACTTCTCTCATTTATAGTAACATAGAGGTGTGGGCTTTTTCTTTTACTCTTAGTAGTAATGTTTCCCCAACATACATCATTTCCCTTTGATATGTGGGTTGAGTCATAAATTAATGTCACAAATAAATGTCATCTAAATGAGGGAAGCAACTACATTACAAAGTAGGAAGGTGTAGTTTGATGTGAATTGTTACAGTTGACAGTTATGTTCTCTTGAACTAAATGTCATCATGTTTAATTCTGAGATATTAAACAGTTGTTGGAACGTAAAATTGTGGGCATTTAGGTTTGTAGATGAAAAGGTTTTGTCAGTCTTTTCTAGACATTCTGAAATGGAAATGAACAGGTGGGTTGAAAACAAAGACAAATGAGTTTAAAGACTTTCTTGGCATCCCAGAGAAATTGCTTTACACTGGTGATGTTTCAAACGAAACATGTATGAATATATTTTGCTTGTCTGGAAACAGACTTATTTATTGGGTGTTTCCATTTACCTTTGAGACAAAAATAAATAGTTATGGAGGACTCACGTGCAAGTTTCTATCATATATTATTTAATCTCAAGAGAGGAGAGAGAATGGAACTCTATTTTACGTGATGCCATAATGTACATTAGTGAGCTCAGCCCACTTAATCTTAAAATAACAGTATCAGGGCAGGGATTTAGAGTATAGTATATTATATAAAAACAGTTGGCAGGGAGAGTCCCCCTTCTGCCATTAATAACTGACTGGATATAGTATTTCAGACCCTAAATCCAACTGAAAGCCAGAAACAATAAATGAAAACGATAGGGTGGATAATTTGTGAGAACATGTTTTTCAAAGTAGAGAAAGAATCACTATGTTTTTGCTCAATTATATGTTGCCATGGACATGGCAGTATGCAGTAATGATGCTATCTTCCATACAGCTGTATAACAACACAGCTTCTCCCTCCTCCACCCCTCTCAGTAAGGCTGAAAATAATAGGTTTGTGTGATTGTTTGGTAAGAAAATTAGAATCATTTAAAATCGTTTCAGTTTCAGTCTAAGAAAGAAAGAAAAGAGGCTTGGGGGGTATGGAGAAGAGCAAACAAAATGTAGGAAAAATGCATATTATGTAGTAAAGTATAATATACATTATGCTGACACTAAAGAGGGGAAGAGGGGAGTCTTGGTGTACTAGAAAACTAATGGATTTGCAGTGAAAAGACTTGGATTGAGTCCTTGTTGCATCACTTGTGTGTGACCTTGAGCAAAGTCACCATGTCTTTGAGGCTCAATTTCCTCATCTATAAAATGGAATCATAATGGTAATGTCCTCCACCTTAAGGTACTGTATTAAGAATTAAAGGAGTGAAAATAACTCGTAAAGTATAAAGTCCTATAAAAATAAAGCATTATATAGATGGATTGCACAGTTGAATGTTCGGAGACAGCAAGGAGTAAAGGATAAAGAGTATAAGGCTTTGGAAGCTGACGATCTGGGTTCTAATTCCAACACCATGGTTAGTGGCTTTGAGACCCTGAATTCAAGCCTCAGTTTCCTATTTTGAAAAACGAGGAAACACCATTTTCTTCACAAAATCAAAGGAACCTACCACTTGGTAGGTGCTTGATGTCCGTCTCCTCCCAAACTACTTACTCAACGAGTGTCATCAAGGACAAAAGGTGTTCACAGGGATGGTGAGACTTCATGTTCCTTACTTTGGACACATCATCAGAAAAGGCCAATCACTAGAAAAGGAGATATGTTTGGTAAAGCAGGGGGTCAGTGAAAACAAAGGAAACTGTCAACGAGATGGATTGACACAATAGCTGAAACAAGGGGCTCAAACATCAAAGATCGTGAAGATGGCTCAAGACCCGTCGACGTTTAGTTCTGTTATACATAAGGTCACTATAAGTCCGACCGTACAGCAACTAACCATAACAAAGGCAAGGGAAGAGCAGATAAGGAAACAAGGTAAGTTCAATCCAAGTGGGACACAACATCCACACTTGGAGATGTCTTAGTCCACTCATCCACTTGATGCTAGGGTATCCAAGTACGGAAATTCAGAGTTGTATAGCGGGTGAATGCAGCGTCTTTACGACTTAGCGTACTCGACGGGAGGGACCCTGATATGCTTAATTAGAGGCAGTTGCCATGGCGACTGTCTCTAGGCAGCGTAGGCTGAGCTCTCCGTAGGGCTAGAGGGTGGGCCGCCGCTGGACCCCGCGCGCGCCCGCCACCAACTTTCCCCCCAGACTCGGCACGGGCGGCGCGCTCCGCCCACGCCCCCGGGCCGCGCACGTCAGCGCTCGGCGGCGCGCACGCCTGCGGGAGCCCTCTCCAGGCAACCTAGTGCTGATCGCTCGTGCGGGTCCGGCCGTTAACCGTCCTTGCGGGAGCCCGAGGCTCGAGAGCAGCCCCCTCCTCCTTCTGGTCTTTCTTCCTTCACCCTCAGCGGTCGGCCCCGGGGCATGAGCAGCAATGGCCGGCTGCAGCCCTGAGGAGAAAACTTACCGGCGCTTTCTAGAGCTTTTCCTGGGCGAGTTTCGCGGACCGTGTGGTGGCGGCGAGCCGGAGCCGGAACCTGAGCCCGAGTCGGAGCCCGAGCTCGAGCCGGATCTGGTAGCGGCTGAGGCGATTGAGGAGCCCGGGGAGGAGGCGGCGACGCTGGCCGCGACGGAGGAAGAGGAGCAGGAACCGGAGCAAGACCCGGAGGCCGAGGAAGAGGCGGTGGAGGAGGAGGCGGTGGCGGCGGCGGAGGGCGAGGAGGAGGCAGCGGTGGCCGCCCCGGGGCACTCGGCCGTGCCGCCGCCGCCGCCGCAGCCCCAGCTGCCGCCGCTGCCTCCGCTCCCGCGGCCGTTGTCGGAGCGCATCACCCGCGAGGAGGTGGAGGGCGAGAGCCTGGACCTGTGCCTGCAGCAGCTCTACAAATAGTTAAGTAGCGGGGCTCGGGCTGGGGGTGGGCCCGGCGTCCCCGCCGCGCCGGCCTCGGACGCGGCTCCCACGGCCCCTCAGACTGCTCTTCTCCGCTCCTCAGCCCACACCCGCGCCGGCCGCCGCTGAGAGCGCCCCCGCGCGCTCGGCCCCCGCGCCGTTCCCGGCCCGGAGCCGCTCCTTGGGCCCCTCGCCCTCCCGCGGCCCCGGCCCTTCTTCCCCCGGCTCGCCCACCTCACACATCCTCTCACCTTCCCGCCTGGGAAGGGCCTCGCTCCCGGCCTGAAACGCCCTCTTCTTCTCCCGGAGGGGGCCGCCCGCCCGGGTCTGTCTGTCTCCGTCTGGGCCCCTTGTGGTTTGGCGGCGGAGAAACGCGACTCGTAGGCTGAGCTGCGAGATGCCTTCTGCGTTGCCGCCACCACCGCGATAATAATACCGGCCGGGAATCCCGACCCGGAGAGACCCGAGTTGATTGTGTCGGGCGCTCCATGTTGAAAGTGAGGAGCTCTTCAGATGGCTTCATACTCGGGAGCCTGGTATCTCAGTTTAAAGAAATTTGGCAATTGAGTGGGAGAGGGAGTAGTGATGGAAAGGAATTGGGAAGGAAGTGAAAGCAAAATTTCACAAGCCAGCCTTGAGATGAATGACACGGAGTCATAATTCGTTAAAGTGGAAAAGTCAGACTGGTTTGAAGAAATTGCCATTCTGTGCAGTATTTTCAGTTCATTAGGTAGACGGGGTCGGGGGAGAGAGAAAGCAGATGGCTTAGCTACACACAGATGAAAGTCTAAAATAGAAAGGTCAAAGCTTTGCCTTTCATCCCAGTTCTGGTTTTTATGAGCTTGAAATAGAAACGGTTTACAGTTGTGTTTCTTTCTAAATGGAATTGTTCTGAAATAATGACAGAAGAGCATACTAACAGGTCTGTGAAAACATTGGAAAGCCTGGGAGTCTTTTGCCGTTCAGCTGATAGTTGCAATGAAAGGTGTTACTCTGGTCCCCCAAAAGTTTACTACTGCAAGGTTTACTGCAATTAGGTTTCCTTAGTTCTTGGATTTTCTCAAAAGGCTAAATGAAGAGAAAAAGGGGCCTGGAAAACAAAGCTGTTTGATCTTCAGTCAGCCTAATAGACACCTTATCAAATAATTTTTCCTGTCAAAGCAGCAGTTTATCACTAGGGAAAAAGCATTTAAGACATATGCTGTAGAAATGGACTGTGATGATGTCCCATACTTTATAAGCTATTTAAAATTTAATTTTAAAATACTGTCTGATTACCATGGTAATACTTGCTTTTTGAGAAATGTAAAAAAAATTAAGTGGAGTTTAATACGATCACCCAGAGATAAACAGTATGAATATTTTAGAGTATTTCTTTCTTGTTTTTGTAAACTAGTATAGGCAAAGGCTTATGAAGTGTCATTTTTTTATAAGATATTAAAAAAATCCTGCTTAAAATAAAATGGAAATGTGTACCAAAGTGAAGAAATTTATCCCAGCATCAGACAAGTTCTATTTTGACAGTTAATTCTTACTTTAAAAATACAGTTGCAGAATTAAAGATACACACATTTAAATATTGGAAAAGGCCCCCAAAAAACAGTCATTAGTTTAGAACAGTCCTGAACGTTTGCCATTCAAGGTTTTAAAAAGCAAAACCCATACAAAGATGACGATGGTAGTAGATGTGTGTTTTTCCGGATGGAAGGGAAGCAAGATTAATGTTGATATGTATAAACTACAAAAAGAATTCAAATGAAAAATGGACAACTATATTGAGAACAGAGTTTGGATTTGAAGTGAAACTAGAAAAATTAAATTTGGAAAATGCTATTTCACCTTAAATCAGAGACCTCATTTATACTGTGTTCAGAAGCTAGAAATCTATTTTTGGCAGATATAAAATGATAGGCTTGTTTATGCAAAGTTTTAACCCTTTTAGTTTTTACTTTGTTATTTATTTAAAAAAAATTTTGTGACTTATACACAAGAATCAGTATTGGAAGACACAGTAAGGATAGATAATTTTTCTACCTGAGCACTTCATTTTTATAAATGAGAAAACTATGAATATAGATTCGGCAATGACAGAAATGAAATGGTACCAACATTTTTCAATATAATCTTCCAACCTCAAAAATTTCTCTGACATATTTGAAACCCTGGTTTCTTAAATTTCCTAGGAAATACTTTGAAATAATTCTGATTAGAAATATGTTGGAATTGCTTGTTTGGGTAAAGTGATTTTTTTTTTTTCTTCAGTATCCTACTCTGTTTATTTTGGGAATTCTGTGATGCCTGTCAAATGGTGATAAAAATTCGTAAATGAAGTTACCTGAACTACCTGATAGGGACTAAAGAAAGAAGGACACTGCATTTAATACTAGTTTCCTAAGTCTCTAGTGTCTTTTTCTGTCAGTATTTTAAAAATATGTATGCCAGATTTACAAATGTAATATTTTAGGAATATACAGTAAGTAGATGCTAAACAGACTGAGGTTCTCTGAAGAAAAAGAATAAAGGAGCTTATTTTCTCAATAATGTTTTATTACTTGAAAAAACTATTATAAATGAAATATTTTTCTTAACATTTTGCTTCTCTCAAAAGAGTTTTAGAATAGGAACAGCAGATATGTGTATTATTCTTCATTTTGGTAAGCTCAAAGCCTAGGACTAGTTTGAGATTAGCAGTTAGATAAGTAAAGGATCAAGGTTTAAATGAACAAAATGTAGAGTTAAAATTAGCAGCTTTAAAGTCTTTCATAGCAATATTTGGGATAAATTTTTCACCTTTAGGCTTCAGGGTGGGAAACATCTACTTAGATATTCCTTCGCGAGACTAGATATAAACAACATTATAACATTTTAAAGGAAAAATAATAACAATTTGAAAATGGCAAAAATTCCCTTGGATGAGAAAGACCTCTGTTGTGGACTATAGATAACTTTTATTGACCATTTAAACAATTTTATTTAAATTTTTTAAGCTTCAAGAATCAATGATAAATATGTGTAATACTTTAGAACTGTTTTACTGAATGTGCTTAGTTATTAGTCTGTTGTCAATAAAAAATTACACATGATTTGGAATTTTTAGCCGCTGGTATAAAAATGACCTATGTTTAATTCCTTTCTCTAAACTTAAATTCCCCCTAAGAGATTAAAATAAGTGTTTTCTAAGGATATAATGTTAGGATTTCTCAGGTTAATGAGAGAATCTCTTTGGAAGGTGGAGGTGAAATATAGCTTTGAAATGTTTTGCAAATAAAAAAATTTATAACAGATCTTACAGCAGATGTGAATATGAGGCTACTTGTTTGGGTTACATGGGTCACTGTGTATTTGATTTTTTTCGTACTGTACTGGGGCCAAATCTATTCTAATTCAGAAGAAACAAATACTCTGAAGTATTTATTAGTGCTATATGTCATCCCATTTCCAGAGCACTTGTTTCCTCAGTTATTCATATAGTCTGGGTTGGTCTTCCCAAGGGGGAGACAGAAACTCCAGCAGCTTGGCAATGTTAAGTAGTTCCAGATGGTTTGCGGTAGTAATGAGGGTGGGCACTTTAAAAATGGCTTGGGAAAAAATCCTTGGTTATAGACACTAATACTTCAGCTATATTGAGTTACATTTAGAAGGAATGTGAATTATTAATGACTTTGGGATTTTTTTTTTTGAAAATCATTAAACTTTGTCTCACTTTTACATATATAAATGGATAAATACACAGATCTGAGTTGTTTCATATTTAACCCAACCCATTGCCATTAAGTCAAAATTCTGACTCATAGTGACCCTGTAAGACAGAGTAGAACTGCTCCATAGGGTTTCCAAGGCTATAAATCTTTATGGAAGCAGGCTGCCGCGTCTTTCTTCTGCAGAGCAGCTGGTGGGTTTGAACTGCTGACCTTTTGATTAGCAGGTGAGTGCTTAACCACTACACCACCAGAGCTTCTTTATTTAATATTACTCATTTAAAAATTATACCATTTTCTTAGTAAAAAATAAAGTCATGCATCATTTAATGTCCACAATATCTTCTGTGAAATAGGACTTTATGTAATTTGGATGTTGTGTGGACACCATATCATATACAGACAGTCCCCGGATTATGAACAAGTTTCATTCCTAAATCTGTTTTTAATTCGAATTTGTATGTAAGCTGAAACTATTAGGTTTGGTACATATCTAACATCAGTTAGTCAAATGTTTGTCTTCATATATAGTATACAGTCATGCATCACTTAACATCCACAATACGTTCTGTGAAATAGGACATTATGTGATTTGGCCATTGTGTGAACACCATATTATATACGGGCAGTCTTCGGGTTATGGATGTCTGACTGGTGTGCAACCCATAGTTATGAACCAACTTTTTTTTTTTTAAATAATTTTTATTGTGCTTTAAGTGGAAGTTTACAAATCAAGTCAGTCTGTCACACAAAAAACCCATATACACCTTGCTACATACTCCCAGTTACTCTCCCCATGATGAAACAGCCTGCTGTCTCCCTCCACTCTCTCTTTTCATGTCTTTTTCGCCAGCTTCTAACCCCCTCCACCCTCTCATCTTCCCTCCAAGCAGGAGATGCCAACATAGTCTCAAGTGTCCACCTGATCCAAGAAGCTCACTCCTCACCAGCATCCCTCTCCAACCCATTGTCCAGTCCAATCCATGTCTGAAGACTTGGCTTCAGGAATGGTTCCTGTTCTGGGCCAACAGAAGGTCTGGGGCCGTGACCACCGGGGTCCTTCCAGTCTCAGGCCATTAAGTCTGGTCTTATGAGAATTTGGGGTCTGCATCCCACTGCTCTCTTGCTCCCTCAGGGCTTATTTGTTGTGTTCCCTGTCAGGGTAGTCATGAACCAACCTTCTTAAAGCCTATTATATTAAAACCTTGTGGGACCCCGCTTCTGGTCATTCTCGTCTGCCACTGCCCCTTCTGCTGGAGCTGCTGGCAGAGCTTGGAGGATTGGGCAGTGGAGGCTGAGAGGGCCTTCCGTGGTGGGAGCAGTGGAGCAAGAGGAAGCGCGTGAGGAGGGAATGCTGCATGCCCAGGCCTGTCCTCTTGTTCCACCCACCTGAGAAGCAAGAGCATCCCGTGTCCCAAGCCCCACTGCCTGCCTGCTCACCAGACAAAGCCCTGGAGGCCTTCTGCCTCACCTGCCTGTGTCCTACCTGTGGTCCAGTGCTGCAGGAGTCTGGGATTGATGTCTTTAAAACCATCAGGGGGAAATAATAAAAGAAGAGCTGCTTTCCTTTAAAAAAAAAAAAAAAAAACTTATGGGACTACTGACGTGTATATGTGGTGGAACGTTGCCCAAATGGATGTTATGTAGTGCGTGACTTTATAAAAAAGAAAAATTCTTTTTTATAGTGTACCTTTATATGTGTAAAGAACAAAGAATCACTCCCAGATACACTAAAACATCTTTAACATAATA
Source organism: Elephas maximus indicus (assembly GCF_024166365.1). Classification (NCBI taxonomy): domain Eukaryota; kingdom Metazoa; phylum Chordata; class Mammalia; order Proboscidea; family Elephantidae; genus Elephas; species Elephas maximus. The sequence continues at coordinate 35,282,104 of NC_064837.1, read as the reverse complement.
ATACAGTAATAGTAATGTTTTGATGTGTGTGACAAAGTAGCACCTGTTTGTTATCATGAACCATTGTACGTATCTTGAATTTTTAATATAATAGGCCTTAAAGCCTTAGAGGGGTTAATTCATAACTACGGGTTGTATGTAGGACTGTAACCCGGGGACTGCCTGTGTTTAGCAAAGCTATATGGGATCCTATAGTGTACCCAGGGGCAGATTATCCAATAGGCAAGGTAGGCACGGTGCTTAAACCTTGCTTACCAGATCATCTGTAGTGAACAATTTCACATTTTTTTCACCACATCAAAGATTCTGCTTCTACGTATGGCTGATATCTGTCTCTCTCCCAACCCTGCAGCACCTTCCTGCAGAATCAAAGCCTCTTTTCAAATTTACATCTCTGACAGGGACTAATTACCCAGTAAGCAAGGTAGGCATGGGCTTATTTGTGCTTACTTACTAATCTGTGGTGAGTAATTTCACATGTTTTTCACCACATCAAAGATGGGAAAACTGTGAAATTGTTCACTACAAATTAGTAAGTAAGCATAAGTAGGCCTGTGCTTACCTTGCTTATTGGGTAATCTGCTCCTGAGTGTACCTATATTGACTAAATAGCCAAGATAACTGTGCACACACAGTACCGTGTTTCAGCTAATGTATCTGGCAAGGTAATATATGGGTTAAGTAGGTTAATACTATAACTCTTGTAACCTTATAGGACTATGTATGTATATGCAGTTGGACATTGCCCAAATGGACATTACGAGGTGCATAACTGTAATAAATACTTGCTATATAGACTGCAAAAAACTCACATAAGCAAAAAGAACAAACACCCGCCATTTAGTGTTAACCAGGCTTTCCAATTTTCTGCTGTCCTCAGGCTACTGCTGCTGCTTTGTGAGCTTTTAATACTCTGCCCATCCCTTTAATGTTGGTGTTCTGTTCTTGGCGGCCTTCTCAGCTGGTTGACTTATTTGTCCCTAGTCAGTATCAATCTTTCCCATGATTTCAGTTATGCTAATGGCTCCCAACTCTGTCTTTATTCCTGCTTTGACTGCTAATTGAATTGCTCCACCTCGATATCTCTTTAAATTAAATTTGTCCAAAACTTAATTCAATCCCCTAGCCCCTTTTACCTCCCCGCAAAAAAGCGAAACCAAAATCTGATTCTCTTTTTGGCGTGTCCATCCGTGACTATTCCCCTTCTTACCCCTTCACATTCAGTTAATCCAAAACCCGCTGCCATTGAGTCGATTCCAACTCATAGTGACCTTGTAGGGCAGAGTAGAACTGCCCCATAGCGTTTCCAAGGAGTGCCTGGTGGATTCGAACTGCTGACCTTTTGGTTAGCAGCTGTAGCACCTAACTACTACGCCATGAGGGTTTCCATTCAGTTAATAAGTCTTGTTAATTCTGCCTTGTAACTACATATCATAGGAGCCTGGGTGGTGCAAGTGGTTTGTGATGGGCTCTTGTGAAATTGGCGTGGCAGAGGTGTCTGACCTCCACTAATTAAAAAAAAAAAAAAACTTCACAAGGGGAAGGAAAATCAAGATCAACAGCCCAAGGCTGATTCCCGTGAGGTGGAGGTCAGACATGTCTCCTCTCTCTACCATCTTTACTAATTCTGACACCAGCTATTCCTTTCACAGCATTCTCTACTCTGCTGAGTTCAAAAATTCATTGCAGTGGCTACACAGAACTCACAGACCAAACTCATGATTATGGGGTTTATTAGGGAAGAAACAGTTTACACTTCAGGTTCAGGAATGCCCAGGATACAGTTCTTCTATCAGGATAGACTCTTCTCAGCTGTAACTGCAGGCATGCCTCTCTCTGGCCCTTGGCCTCTGCACTGCTTGGGCAAGTGTTACAAAGCTCTTTTAATTCTGCTGATAAGTGCCCCAAGGCACCCCACTCTGCCAGTAAGCCTCCATCCGAAGGCACTCAGCTCTAGAGCCGTGGGTTGGCAAACCTAGCTCCACCAAGTGCCTGGAGGCATCTCACTCTGCCAGCAGGCCTCCTGCCCTAAAGTGCTCAGCTTTCTCGCTCAGGGTGCTAGGAAGCCCACTGTGCTGTCTCCTGCTCGTGTCTCCTGCTGCTGTTTCTCTGCCACCACTTCTCAATGTCTTCAGTGTAATAGCTCTCTGTCTCTCGGTCTCCTGGTTCCAGGAGCTTCTCAGCGCAGAGATCGTAGGTCCAAAGGATGTGCTCCACTCCTGGCTCTTCTTTTGTGGTAGTGGTGAGATCATCTTCTCCAGCCTCTGGGGTGGCTCATTTTAAGCCTAGCAAGATGGCAAAACTGACCAGTCCCCCTAAGTGGGCCACAATTACCTTATTTACATAGTCCTACCCAATCACTTGGGTAGGAGTTTTACCCAATCACTTGGGTAGGAGTTATAAGACCGTGGCAAGAAAGGCCATGTAAAAGCTATCCATAGCACCCCAGCTCCTAGCCTAAAGGTTGGAGGTTGGAACCCACCCAGTGGCTCCATGGAAGAAAGGCCTGGTAAACTGTTCCCATAAAGATTATAGCCAAGAAAAACCTATGGAGCAGTTCTACTCTGTAACACATGGCATCCACCATGAGTTGGGGGGCCGACTCAATGGCACCTAACAACAACAGCTAGCTCATAAATATATCTCTCTCCGCTCCTGCTGTCCATCCCTATTATCATCTCTTGTCAGTCTTTCCCTTCTCCAATATATTCTCCACAGTGTAGCCAAAGTGATTTCTCTAGAATCTATGTTATATATATTATCTTGTTACTGCTTAAACATTTTTATCCTTTAATGCCTGTCTCCACATTGCCCTCCACATAAAGTTCAAATAAGATTTTGTAATCTTACCACGTCAACCTCATCTCTCAATTACTGCCTACCCACCTCAACTTATCTCTACACCTCTAGAGACTACAGTTCAGCTATGTTAGATTACAAATATATTAGTTTGAGGGTGCTTTGTTCTTTGTACCTTTGTACCTATCCTATTTCTTCTGCTTAGAATACTGCTGCCTCCATCTCTTATCCATTCTTTGGGTCTCCATTTAACATATTTCCTTCAGGAAGCCTTTGATTACCATCTCCATGGTGGTAACGAATTAGTTGCCCTTTTCATGTGCTCCTCTAGAACACCCTGTGCTTATTACTCTTGCAGCACTTATTTCATTATTTTTTTGTCAACAAATATATCTCTTTCACTAAACCAGTGGTCTTTGAAGTGAGGGATACCCAAAATAATCCATTGGGGTAAGGAAGGAAACATTAAAACCTATTTATTTGTGTATAAAATATGAAATTAAGTGTTATTAATATTTGATTTATTGATTGAGATTAGTCACTTGTTCTGTATGACAACTGATTACATGTGAATTATAGTAAATGAGGTGTCCTGAAGAAGTTCGAGCTCCAGAGCTTAGAAGGGTTGATGATGGCACCTTCCTTCCAACTTGAAGCACATTGCACGGTATTGCAGATTACCTGTGCCTGATTAAATGGATTATGGGTTATATTTCCGGGTTTTAACAAAATTATCTCTCACGAAATGGACAATTGGTTTTAAAAATTCTGCAAAGAAATAATAGGCTGGCCGTTATATTAATAATGTCATCACAAGCAAACAACAAAGCTTAAGAACCTGTGTTTCTCCCATCTTTATTTATATTAACCAACCAGTTGCTGTGGAGTCAGTTCCAACTCATGGCGACCCCATGTGTATCAGAGAAGAACTGTGCTCCATAGGGTTTTCAACAGCTCATTTTTTTTGGAAGTTTATCACCAGGCCTTTCTTTTGAGGTGCTTCTGCAGGTACTCAAACCACCAGCTTTTCAGTTAGCAGCGAGCACATTAACCATTTGCATTACCCAGGGACTCCTGAGTTACATTAATCAAAAAAATCCATTGCCTTTGAGTGGATTTCGACTCATAGTGACCCTATAGGGCAAAGTAGAACTGTCCCATAGGGTTTCCAAGGAGGGCTGGTAGATTCGAACTGACAACCTTTTGGCTAGCAGCTGAGCTCTTAACCACAGTGCCACCACGGCTCCTTAGTTACATTAAAAAAAAAAAAAAAACCAAGCTCGGTGCTGTTGAGTCGATTCTGACTCATAGCGACCCTATATGAGTTAGTTACGTTCCCCGCAAAAAACAAACCCATTGCTGTAGAGTGACTTCCGACTGGTAGCAACCCTATAGGGAAAAGTAGAACTATCCCACAGGGTTTCCAAGGAGGCCCGGTGGATTCAGACTGCTGACCTTTTGGTTAGCAGCTGGGCTTTTAACCACAGTGCCACTAGGGCTCCTTAGTTACATTAAAAAAACAAAACAAAACCAAACTTGTTGCCGCTGAGTGGATTCCAACCCATAGCGACCCTATATCATTAGTTACATTCCCCCAAAAAACCAAACCCATTGCCATCGAGAAGATCCCTAATCAGAGACTCTATAGGGCAGAGTAGAACTTCCCCATAGGGTTTCCAAGAAGTGCCTGGTGGATTCGAACTGCCTATCTTTTGGTTAGCAGCCGTAGCTCTTAACCACTGCACCACCAGGGTTTCCATGAATTAGTTACATTAGGAGGTTTAAAAATAAGAGATGTTATAATCATGTCTAATGAGAAACCAGCAAAAATGAGATTATTAAGTAGATTATGTGAAATATGGATATATAATACATATACCTTGCCCAAAGGAATATTAAAATATTAGACTAGTATGTATGTGCATGTGTATGTATATATATGTACACAAACACGCACATATATATATTATAAATAAATATACATACATTGGGGAGGTTTCGTGTTCAAATTTTTTATTGTAAAAATATATGTTGTTGTTGTTAGGTGCCATTGAGTCGCTTCCGACTTGTAGTGACGCTATGAACAACAGAACGAAACACTGCCTGGTCCTGCGCCATCCTTACAATCGCTGTTATGCTTGAGCTCATTTTTGCAGCCACTGTGTCAATCTACCTTGTTGAGGGTCTTCCTCTTTTCCACGGACCCTGTACTTTGCCATGCATGATGTCCTTCTCCAGGGACTGATCCCTCCTGAAAGCATGTCCAAAGTATGTAAGACGCAGTCTCGCCATTCTTGCTTCCAAGGAGCATTCTGGTTGTACTTCTTCCAAGACAGATTTGTTCGTCCTATTGGCAGTTCATGGTATAATCAATATTCTTTACCAATACCACAATTCAAAGGTGTCAATTTTTCTTCGGTCTTCCTTATTCATTGTTCAGCTTTCACATGCACATGATGCAATTGAAAACACCAAGGCTTGGGTCAGGTGCACCTTAGTCTTCAAGGTGACATCTTTGCTTTTCAACACTTTAAAGAGGTCCTTTGCAACAGATTTACCCAATGCAATGTGTCATTTAGTTTCTTGACTGCTGCTTCCATGGGTGTTGATTGTGGAGCCAAGTAAAATGAAATCCTTGACAATTTCAATCTTTTCTCTGTTTATCATGATGTTGCTCATTGGTCCAGTTGTGAGGATTTTTGTTTTCTTTATGTTGAGGTGCAGTCCATACTGAAAGCTGTGGTCTTTGATCTTCATTAGTAAGTGCTTCAAGTCCTTTTCACTTTCAGCAAGCAAAATTGTGTCATCTGCATAACGCAGGTTGTTAATGAGTCTTCCTCCAATCCTCTTGCCCCGTTCTTCTTCATATAGTCCAGCTTCTCGGATTATTTGCTCAGCATACAAATTGAATAGGTATGATGAAAGGATACAACCCTGCCGCACACCTTTCCAGACTTTAAACCAATCGGTATTCCCTTGTTCTGTTCGAACAACTGCCTCTTAATCTATGTAAAGGTTCCTCATGAGCACAACTAAGTGTTCTGGAATTCCCATTCTTCGCAATGTTATCCATAATTTGTTATGATCGACATAGTCGAATGCCTTTGCATAGTCAATAAAACACAGGTAAACATCCTTCTGGTATTCTCTGCTTTCAGCCAGGATCCATCTGACATCAGCAATGATATCCCTGGTTCTATGTCCTCTTCTGAAACCAGTCTGAATTTCTGGCAGTTCCCTGTTGATATACTGCTGCAGCCATTTTTGAATGATCTTCAACAAAAGTTTGCCTGTGTGTGATATTAATGATATTGTTCCATAATTTCCGCATTCATTTGGATCATCCTTCTTGGGAATAGGCATAAATATGGATCTCTTCCAGTCAGTTGGCCAGGAAGCTTTCTTCCATATTTCTTGGCATAGAGGAGTGAGCACTTCCAGCGCAGCATCCGTTTGTTGACACATCTCAATTGATATTCTGTCAATTCCTAGAGCCTTGTTTTTTGTCAGTGCCTTCAGAGCAGCTTGGGCTTCTTCCTTCAGTACTGTTGTTTCCTGATCATATGCTACCTCTTGAAATGGTTGAACATCGACTAATTCTTTTTGGTATAATGACTCTGTGTATTCCTTCCATCTTCTTTTGATGCTTCCTGTGTCGTTTAATATTTTCCCCATAGAATACTTCACTATTGCAACTTGAGGCTTGAATTTTTTCTTCAGTTTTTTTCACCTGAGAAACACCGAGCGTGTTCTTCCCTTTTTTATTGGTTTTCTATCTCCAGCTCTTTGCACATGTCATTATGATACTTTACCTTGTCTTCTTGAGCTGCCCTTTGAAATCTTCGAAATATATATATTACACAACATTTGCCAATTTAGTGTTTTTCACGTGTATGGTTTGATGATATTAATTACATTAATCATGTTGCATGCTCAAATTTTTTGACAGGGTACCTAATCAAGTGTTTGGAGGTAATTGTATCATGTTAGCTACTTGCTTGCCATCATATCTCTAGGTCCTACAATGCCAGGCACATATACATATGATGAATATTTGCTGATCAAATGAATGAGCTAAGAGATTAAAAAAAAAAAAAAGGTATTGTTCTTACTATTTTAACCTGCTTTAAAAAACATAACAATAAATTATAATATTCTTACATATTTCAAAACTTTTTATTATAGAAAATTGCAAGTATATGAAAAATAGAATGGTGTATCTATCACTCAGCCTCAGTAATGAATCAGCTCATGGCTGATGTTGTTTTATCTGTACCCTACACATCTATCCCCCCATTATGTTCTATGTAGTTTTTAAATGCATGTTCTGTAATTTAGTCACAATTCTGTTGGCTGTTTCAGATATTTCCAATTTTCGATTATTTTAAGTACATTGTGACGGTCACAACATCACAGAAAATCAGCAAGTCTCTGATTTTCTCAGGATATAGTTCTTTTTTTTTTTTTTCTTCAGGCCAAATGTACTTTCTCTATTTGCTTATTATGCAGTGACATGTTCCAAATCTGTAATTTTGGTGCCATGTTCATCATGAAGCATGCTCTTCTAGTTCCATTGTCTGTCTTTCATGTGTGTGTGTTTTTTTTTTAGTCTTTTAAAAAATTTATTTATTGTACTTTAGGTGAAAGTTTACAGCTCAAGTTAATTTGAATTAAAAAATTTATACACATATTGTTTTGTGACATTGGTTGCAATCCCTACAATGTGACAGCACTCTCCCTCTTTCTACCCCAGGTTCCCTGAGTCCATTGCTCCAGTTCCTGTCCCTTCCTGCCTTCTTTTCTGCTTTTGGACTAGAGCTGCCCATTTGGTCTCATATAGTTGATTGAACTAAGAAGCATGTACCTCACATGTGTTATTGTTTGTTTTATAGGCCTGCCTAATCTTTGAAAAGTGAGCTTCAGGAATGATCTCGGTTCTTGTTAGCAGAGCATCTGGGGGTCATAGTTTCAGGGGTTCCTCCAGTCTCTGTCAGATCAGTAAGTCTGGTCTTTTTACATGAATCTGAATTTTGTTCTACTGCTCCGTTTGGAACTCTCTGTTGTGACCCCTGTCAGGGCAGTCATTGGTGGTAGCCGGGCACGATATAGTTCTTCTGGTCTCAGGCTGGTGGAGTCTCTGGTTCATCTGGTCCTTTAGTCCTTTAGGCTTGTATTTTCCCTGTGTCTTTGGTGTTCTTCATTCTGTTTTGCTCCAGGTGGCATGGGACCAATCGATGTATCTTAGATGGCTGCTCACAGGCTTTAAGACCACAGATGCTATTCCCCAAAATGGGATGTAGAACATTTTGTTTATAAACTTTGTTATGCCAGTTGATCTAGAAGTCCCCCGAGACTGTGGTGCCCAGGCAGGATGTATTTCTAATGTTGGGATTGCTATATTAGAAGACATTCACATATTTAATGCTTTTGATACGTAGTTTAAAAATATCCTTTAACAAGGCTGTACTACTGTCTTAGGCTGGGTTTTCTAGAGAAGCAAAACCAATAAAGCATATAAATATATATATATAGAGATTTATATCTAGGAAATGGCTCACGGGGTTGTAGAGGCTGGAACGTCCCAAGTCTGTGGGTCAAGATAGAGGCATCTTCTGATTCATGTAGCCGCAGGGGCTGGTGAACTCAAGATCGGCGGGTCAGAGAGCAGGGCCCTTGCTTGCAGGCTATGAAGATCGACGAATGCCAAGGTCAGCAGGCAAGGCCGCAGGTAAGCTGCTAGCTTAGGTCCCAAGAACTGGTTCCCAGACGAATAGTTGCCAGCTGCAGGATCCAGAACATGCAAAAGCCCACAAGCCTTGGCAGAATATCCACGTATATTTGATGCAGGCCACATGCCCAGGGAAACACCCTTTCAACTGATTGGCTACTCACAGCAGATTCTAGCATGGAGGCGATCACATATCAGATCTCATCGTGGAAGTGATCCATAACATCATACGACTGCCAAACCATTGAGAATCATAGCCCAGCCAAGTTGACACACAACTTTAATCATCACAACTACTTTTCTCTCTTAGTCAATATATATCAGAAAAAGGTGAATGGTATTATGAAATAATTAAAACATTTAGAAAAGAATAATAAAACAAAATGTCCATGTATCTACCATCTACTTTTAGCAGATTATCATAATTGTTTCAGATTATTTTAAGGAAATAAAACATGTGGAATTGAAGACCTCATTCGGAACCCATCCCCTTTCCTTTCTTCTGGGAATGTATCCTTCTGGTCTGTGTTTTTATGTTTTTACTACACATGAATTTATATGGTCAATATAGTGTTTTGTTGTAATTGGCTATTTTGACTATCTTTTTAAAGGTTTATTTATGTCGATACATATAGATCTAGTTCTTTCATTTTAGCTACTGTATAACATTCTATATTATGACTGAACTGTGATTTATTTATCCTGCCTCTTACTGAAAGACCTTTGCTTGTTTCTAATTTTTGGATGTTACACATTATATTAGTTAAGGCAATACTAGCGGCTCTAATGGATAAATCCTGGAATTTGAAAGGCTTAACATAATGTTAGTTTGAAGAAACTCTTGCTCATATAGAGTTTCTCCAGTGGAAACTGGAGGGGCTGTGTTCTATAGAGTCATTAAGGGACCCAGGCTCACAGAGGCTCTGCCATCTTCAACCTGTGGTTTCCAAGGTTACTCTAGGCATCAATGTCCATCCAGCAATGTAGGAAGAGTACAGAATGCTGTTGGAGATTTTTAGGAGCCAGTCCTTGGAAGTGCGGCCCTGGTGGCTCAGTGCTTAAGCATTTGGCTGCTAACCAAAAGGTCAGCCGTTCGAATCCACCAGCTGCTCCTTGGAAACCCTATGGGGCAATTCTCCTCTGTCCTATACGGTTGCTATGAGTTAGAATTGACTCGACGGCAATGGGTACAACAACAAAAATTTAATTCTATAACACAGATCTGACATTAAATTTTAAAGTCATATTTAAAAGGGTTCTCACTCCAATCACCAAGCACATCTTTATTTAGTCTTTAGGAGAATAGCAAACCGAATTAATTTTTACTATTTTTCTTTCTATACTAGAGATGAATCTTATTTATATTTAGGTTACTGAATTGCCGATTTTTTCCCTCCCATATTTTATGGGTTGGCAGGGGGAGGTAGATATGCTAATTTTCTACAAACTTAGTGGTTTAAAACAACACTCATTTATTATCTTACAGGTCTGTAGATCAGAAGTCCAGGGTTCTTTGCTTAAGGTCTCATAAGGCTGAAGTCAAGGTGTTGGCCAGGCTGGACTCTTATCTACAGGCTCGGGGGAAGAATCCACTTTCACACTCATTCAGGTTGTTGCTTCCTTGTGATTCTAGGTCTGAGGTCCCTGTTTCCTTGCTGACTGTCAAGTAGGGACTGCTCATTGCTCATTGCTCCTGGAGGCCATCCTCATTCCTGCTCACATGACCTTTTCTATCTTCAAACCAGCAACAGTTCTTGGAATGTCTCTGGCTTCTCCCTTTGTGTCCAGTCATAGAAAACTCTTGCTTTTGGGGGCTCATGTGGCTAGATCAGGTCCACCTGTATGATCACCCTATTTTAATGTCAGCTGTGTCATATAATTTAATACAATCTCTGGAGTGATATCTCATTAGTATTCACAGGTTCCTGGGATTAGAATGGGGCAATCTGGGGGGAGGTATGTTAGAAACCCTTCACACCATAGTAGAGAAGCAAGATGGAAGAACATTTTAATTATTATGTTTGGAGGTTTTTAATTTTACTTATTAATGAAAAAAAATACATTGCTTTTTTGCCTCCACTCCCACCAACTTGCCCCAAACTCCCATCTTAGCTAGACTATAGGGGTTGCCTCTCATCTGGAGTTCCTGGTTCCACATTTCCCTCCTGTCAATCAGTTTTCCATATAGCAATCGAAATAGTCTTAAAATTGAAAATAGACCATGTTACTTTTAGTAGGGTATCATCCAGAATACTTGATAAGGCCTACAAGGCCCTACCTAATCTTGCTTCAGGCTACCTCAACTGGTCTCACTTGATTGACCTCTGCTCTTGCTTAGTTATTATGCTCCAATCACAGTGGTCTGGATTTCTTTTCCAGAACCTGCCATTGCTCTTTCCTGCCCCTTGGCCTTAGCACATTTTTGTTTGTTTGTTTGTTTTTTTCCCCTAGGCAACTTTTCCCTCTTTTACCTCCTTCACTCAACCTTTAGGCCCCATTTTAAAATATTTCTTCCTCATAGAGGTGTTCCCTTACCTCTGGCCATATATATACCATGTATATTTGTGTGTTACTTTTCTAAGTCTTTCCCCGAGCCTGAGGACAATAGATAAAGAATGTTTTATTTATCTTTGTGTATCCAGCACCTAGTAAAGGTCCTGGCACATAGTAGGCACTCAAATGTTTGTTGAATAAATGAACGCACAACATTTTTTCCTACTTGGCCTGTCAGACTGTTTCTTTTCTAGACTTTCGTAGGTCTGTGTTTATCCCCTACATTCTCTTTATTATTATTTTCTTCCTCTGAATGGTAGAAGATGGGAGAAGAGAACTATTCTTGGTCCCCTCCCCCGCTTCAACCTTGGCTTCCTGTTTTATGTTTTTGTTGGTGTGTTTGTTTTGTTAACATTTTCAGCTAGCTGCAGAAATATATTTGTAGGTCTCATTACCAATTAACACTCTGCAATTTTGCAAATGAGCATTTTTCATAGATTCAAAAGACTATTCTTGTGTAAAAATTTTAAGACTATTATGAACAATTATAAGTTTGGAGAATAGTAATAATGTAAAGAGAGTGATGAGATATTTAAAAGATTTAGAGTGCTCTTAATTCTTTGTGTATATTTTCCCTTAAGACTTTATCTTCTGATATATAGCTCTGAGGCAGACTGGTCCATTGTAGTTTAAGTCATCAAGGAAAAAGAGCCAAAAGACCAGTCTGCTGGTTGGAAATATCAAGATAATTTTTTTTGTGTGTGACTTGATTTCATAATGATTTACTAGATTACTACTACAGAAGCATCTATAAAATTATTGTCTCTTATGGATTAAAGTACTTGACCCACTTTTACAAGGCACAACCTCTGATCTTTGATCCTTATGTAATAATTTCTTATTCACATTTTTTTCTATTTTCTGAATCTAAATGCAAAAACCAAAGTAAAAATTCCTTATTAATAAACCTATGTTTTGAAACATATATTAGACTGTTGCTATTGTTGTTAGTGCCTGTGGAGTCGGTTCTGACTCATGGCAACTCTATGTTCTACCTCATAGTAGAACTGCTAGATAGGGTTTTCAGGGCCGTGACCTTTCAGAAACAGATTGCCAGGCCTGTCTTCCAAGATGCTTGTACAGCTAACAAATATTCACTTTTAGAAGAGAAAACCAAGCAACAAAAAACAAAATAAAGTTCCGTTAAGGTAGTTGTCTTAGTTATTTCGTGCTGCTACAACAAAAACATCACAAATGGATGGCTTCAACAAACAGAAGTTTTATTCTCTCATAGTTTAGGAGGTTAGAAGTTGAAATTCAGGGTGCCAGCTCCAGGGGAAGGCTTTCTGTCTCTGTCGGCTCTGGGGGAAGGTCCTTGTCATCAATCTTCCACTGGTCTAGGGGCTTCTCAGTGCAGGCACCCTGGGTCCAAAGGACGTGCTATTCTGTTGGCTCCTTTCTTGGTGGTATGAGGTTCCCCTGTCTCTCTGCTTGATTCTCTCTTTTATATTGCAAAAGAGGTTGACTCAAGATACAACCTAATCTTGTGTACTGAGTCCTGTCTCCTAAACATCTAATCCTGCCTCATTAACATCATAGAAATAGGATTTACAACGCATAGGAAAATCACATCAGATGACAAAATGGTGGACAATCATACAATACTGAGAATAGCGGCCTAAGCAAGTTGACACACATTTTGGGGAGACACAGTTAAGTCCTTAACAGTGATCTATATAGTATTTATAAACTTGCATGAGGTGTGTGAATGGTAATCCAAAAAAAAAAAAAAACCAAGTGCCGTCGAGTCGATTCCGACTCATAGCGACCCTATAGGACAGAGTAGAACTGCCCCAAAGGGTTTCCAAGGAGCGCCTGGCAGATTTGAACTGCTGACCCTTTGGTTAGCAGCCATAGCACTTAACCACTACGCCACCAGTGTGAATGGTAGGGGTAGACGTATGCATATATTAAAAAAAAAAAAAACAGAAGCTCATTGCCGTCAAGTCGATTTCAACTCATAGCGATCCTATAGGACAGGGTAGAATTGCCCCATAGAGTTTCCAGGGAGTGCCTGATGGATTCAAACTGCTGACCTTCTGGTTAGCAGCCGTAGCTCTTAACTATTATGTCACCAGGGTTTCCGTGCATATATATGTGTATGTATATATATTTCTTAAACTAAAACTCTAAAGGGCAGGATCATGTTGTGAACATGTTCTTTATTGAACTTAACAAGTTGTCACATAAATATAAGAGTTGACCATCATTAAATCAAGTTATTACTGATTTTGCAATAAAAATGACCTCTGACGTTCTGGGATTTGGTTTCTGGCAGCTCTGAATATTTGTTAGTTCATATAATTTTGGTTTAAAGCAGCTTATAAATAGTCTCATCTATTACTTGGGAAGAGATTTGTCTTAGTCTTATTATTCACAGTCTACATATATACAATTAGAGGAACAAATATATTTTTCAACTTTTCAAGGTCATGTGGAAAGTTTACTGTGCATCTAGGAAAAATTTTCAGACTTATAAGGCAGATAAATACAATTTTGCATTTAAAATTTCTTTTGCAGGGTATTCCCTAATCTTAGATTGACAAATATAAATATCTTTCTGTAAGACTTAGTTAACTTTCAGAGTGTAAACCTGCAGAGAGCCAGCACTGCCTGCACCTGAAAAAATAATTGAAGTACTATTAATGGTAGTGGAAACCCTGGTGGCATAGCAGGTCAGAGTTCAGCTGCTAACCAAAAGGTTGGCAGTTCGAATCCACCAGGCACTCCTTGGAAACCCTGTGGGGCAGTTACACTCTGTCCTATAGGGTTGCTGTGAGTTGAAATCAACTCGATGGTAATGGGTATTAGTAGTAGCAAAGCTGCTCCTGCTTCTGTTGCTGCTATTACATTTTTTAAAAAAAATTTTATTATGCTTTTAAGTGAATGTTTACAAATCAAGTCAGTCTCTCATACAAAAGTTTATATACACCTTGCTAAATACTCCTAGTTGCACTCCCTCTAATGAGACATACACTCCTTCCCTCCACTCTCTATTTTCATGTCCATTTGGCCAGGTTCTGACTCCCTCTGCCCTCTCATCTCCCCTCCAGACAGGAGCTGCCCACATAGTCTCATGTGTCTACTTGATCCAAGAAGCTCACTCTTCACCAATATCATTTTCTATCCCATAGTTCAGTCCAATCCCTGTCTGAAGAGTTGGCTTTGGGAATGGATCCTATCTTGGGCTAACAGAAGGGCTGGGGACCATGACCTCTGGGGTCCTTCTAGTCTCAGTCAGACCATTAAGCCTAGTCTTTTTATAAGAATTTGGGGTCTGCATTCCACTGCTGTCCTGCTCCCTCAGGGGTTCTCTGTTGTGTTCCCTGTCAGGGCAGTCATCGGTTGTAGCCGGGCACCATCTAGTTCTCCTGGTCTCAGGCTGATGTAATCTCTGGTTTATGTGGCCCTTTCTGTCTCTTGGGCTCATAATTACCTTGTGTCTTTGGTGTTCTTCATTCTCCTTTGCTCCAGGTGGGTTGAGACCAGTTGATGCATCTTATATCACCGCTTGCTAGCATTTAAGACCCCAGACGCCACTCTCCAAAGTGAGATGCAGAATGTTTTCTTAACAGATTTTATTATGCCAGTTGACCTAGATGTCCCCTGAAACCAAGGTCCCCAAACCCCTGCCCCTGTTACCCTGGCCTTCGAAGTGCTCAGTTTGTTCAGGAAATTGCTTTTGGTTTAGTTCGGTTGTGCTGACCTCTCCTGTATTCTGTGTTGTCTTTCCCTTCACCTAAAATAGTTCTTATCTACTGTCTAATTAGTGAAAAACCCTCTCCCTCCCTCCCTCCCTCCCTCCCCACTCTCATAACCATCAAAGAGTATTTTCTTCTCCGTTTAAACTATTTTTCAAGTTCTTGTAATAGTGGTCTCATACAATATTTGTCCTTTTGCAGCTGACTAATTTCACTCAACATAATGCCTTCCCAGATTCCTCCAAGTTATGAAATGTTTCACGGATTCATCATCGTTCTTTATTCATGCATAGTATTCCATTGTGTGAATACACTGTAATTTCTTTATCCATTTATCTGTTGATGGGCACCTTGGTTGCATCCATCTTTTTGCTATTGTAAACAGTACAGCAATGAACATGGGTGTGCATATATCTGTTCATGTAAAGGCTCTTATTTCTCTAGGATATATTCCATGGAGTGGGATTGCTGGATCGTAAGGTAGTTCTATTTCTAGTTTTTTAAGGAAGTGCCAAATCGATTTCCAAAGTCGTTGTACCATTTTACATAACCACCAGCAGTGTATAAGTGTTCCAGTCTCTCCACAACCTCTGCAACATTTATTATTTTGTGTTTTTTGGATTAATGCCAGCCTTGTTGGAGTGAGATGGAATCTCATTGTAGTTTTGATTTGCATTTCTCTAATGGCTAATGATCGTGAGCATTTCCTCATGTATCTGTTAGCTGCCTGAATGTCTTTAGTGAAGTGCCTATTCATATCCTTTGCCCATTTTTTAATTGGGTTATTTGTCTTTTTGTAGTTGAGCTTTTGCAGTATCATGTAGGTTTTAGAGATCAGGCGCTGATCAGAAATGTCATAGCTAAAAGCTTTTTCCCAGTCTGTAGGTAATCTTTTTACTCTTTTGGTGAAGTCTTTTTTTTTTTTTTTGGATGAGCATAGGTGTTTGGTTTTTAGGAGCTCCCAGTTATCTAGTTTCTCTTCTGGTGTTTATGCATTGTTAGTATGTTTTATATACTGTTTATGCCATTTATTAGGGCTCCTAGCATTGTCCCTATTTTTTCTTCCATGATCTTTATCGTTTTAGATTTTCTATTTAGGTCTTTGATCCATTTTGAGTTAGCTTTTGTGCATGGTGTGGGGTATGGGTCTTGTTTCATGTTTTTGCAGTTGGATATCCAGTTATGCCACCACTATGTGTTAAAGAGACTGTCTTTCTCCCATTTAACTGACTTTGGGCCTTTGTCAAATATCAGCTGCTCATATGTGGATGGATTTATGTCTGGATTCTCAATTCTGTTCCATTGGTCTGTGTATCTGCTATTATACCAGTACTAGGCTGTTTTGACTGCTGTGGTGGTATAATAGATTCTAAAATCAGGTAGAGTGAGGCCCCCCACTTTTGTTCTTCTTTTTCAGTCATGCTTTACTTATCCAGGGCCTCTTTGCCTTCCATATGAAGTTGGTGATTTGTTTCTCCATCTCATTAAAAAATGTCATTGGAATTTGGATCGGAATGTCATTGTATCTATAGATTGCTTTTGGTAGAATAGACATTTTTACAATGTTTCTTCTTCTTATCCATGAGCAAGGTATGTTTTTCCACTTATGTAGGTCTCCTTTGGTGTCTTCCAGTAGTGTCTTGTAGTTTTCTTTGTATAGGTCTTTTACATTTCTGGTAAGATTTATTCCTAAGTATTTTATCTTCTTGGGGGCAACTGTAAATGGTATTGATTTGGTGATTTCCTCTTCGATGTTCTTTTTGTTGGTGTAGAGGGATCCAACTGGTTTTTGTATGTTTATCTTATATTTTGATACTCTGCTTAACTCTTCTATTAGTTTCAATAGTTTTCTTGAGGATTCTTTAGGGTTTTCTGTGTATAAGATCATGGCATCTGCAAATAGAGATACTTATACTTCTTCCTTACCAACCTGGATATCCGTTATTTCTTTATCTAGCCTAATTGCTCTGGCTAGGACCTCCAGCACAATATTGAGTAAGAGTGGTGATAAAGGGCATCCTTCTCTGGCTCCCAGTCTCAATTGGAATGATTTCAGACTCTCTCCATTTAGGATGATGTTGGCTGTTGGCTTTGTATAAATGCCATTTATTATGTTGAGGAATTTTCCTTCTATTCCTATTTTGCTGAAAGTTTTTGTCATGGGTGGGTATAGAACTTTGTCAAATGGCTTTTCTGCATCAATTGATAAGATCACATAGTTCTTGTCTTTTTTTTTTTAATTTATACAATGGATTACATTAATTATTTTTCTAATGTTGAACCATCCCTGGATACCTGGTATGAATCCAGCTTGGTCATAGTGAATTCTTTTTTTGATATGTTGTTGAATTCTATTGGCAAGAATTTTGTTGAGGATTTTTGCATCTAAGTTCATGAGGGATGTAGGTCTGTAACTTTCTTTTTTTTTTGGTGTCTTTACCTGGTTTTGGTATCAGGGATATACTGGCTTCATAGAATGAGCTTGGGAGTATTCTGTCCTTTTCTGTGCTCTGAAATACCTTTAGTAGTAGTGGTGTTAACTCTCCTCTGAAAGTTTGGTAGAACTCTGCAGTGAAGCTGTCTGGGCCAGGGCTTTTTTTGTTGGGAGTTTTTAAATTACCTTTTCAATCTGTTCTTTTGTTATTGGTTTATTTAGTTTTTCTACCTGTGTTTGTGTTAGTTTAGGTGGGTAGTGTATTTCTAGGAATTCATCCATTTCTTCTAGGTTTTCAAATTTGTTAGAGTACTGTTTTTCATAGTAATCTGGTATGACTCTTTTAATTTCATTTGGGTCTGTTGTAATATTGCCCATCTCATTTCTTATTCAGGTTATTTGATTCCTCTCCAGTTTTTCTTTTGTCAGTTTGGCCAACGGTGTATCAATTTTGTTAATTTTTTCAAGGAACCAGCTTTTGGTCTTGTTAACTCTTTCAATTGTTTTTCTGTTCTCTATTTCATTTAATTCTGCTCTAATTTTTATTATTTGCCTTCTTCTGGTGCCTGAGGGTTTCTTTTGTTGCTTTCTCCCTATTTGTTCAAGTTGTAGGGATAATTCTTTGATTTTGGTCCTTTCTTCTTTTTGGATGTGTGCATTTATTGATATAAATTGACCTCTGAGCGCTGCTTTAGCTGTGTCCCAAAGGTTCTGATAGGAAGTGTTTGTTTTCATTCTCATTGGATTCAATGATTTTCTTTGTTCCATTCTTCATGTCTTCTATAACCCATTCGTTTTTGAGCAGGGGATGTTTCAGTTTCCAAGTGTTTGATTTCTTTTCCCTGCTTTTTCTGTTTTTGATTTCTACTTTTATGGCCTTATGGTCAGAGAAGATGCTTTGTAATATTTTGATGTTTTGGATTCTGCTAAGGCTAGCTTTATGACCTAATATGTGGTCTAATTCTGGAGAAAGTTCCATGTGCACTAGAAAAGAAAGTATATTGGGCTGCTTTTGGGTGGAGTGTTCTGTATACGTCTATGAGGTCAAGTTGGTTGATTATGGCATTTAGATCTTCTTTGTCTGTATTGAGCTTCTTTCTGGATGTTCTGTCCTTCACGAAAAGTGGTGTGTTGAGGTCTCCTCCTGTAATTGTGGCTCTGTCTGCCTCACTTTTCAATGCTGTTAGAGTTTGTTTTATGTATCTTGCAGCCCTGTAATTGGGTACATAAATATTTAATATGGTTATATCCTCCTGGTATATTGTCCCTTTAATCATCGTATAGTGTCCTTCATTATCTTTTGTGGTGGGTTTTACTTTAAAGTCTATTTTGTCAGAAATTAATATTGCCACTCCTGCTCTTTTTTGTTTGTTGTTTGCTTGACATATTTTTTCCATCCTTTGAGTTTTTGTTTGTTTGTGTCTCTAAGTCTAAGTTGTGTCTCTTGTAGGCAGCATATAGATGGATCGTGTTTTTTAATCCATTCCGCCTCTCTGTCTTTATTGGTGCCTTTAGTCCATTTACATTCAGCATAATTACAGATAGGTATGAGTTTGGTGCTGTCATTCTGATGTCTTTTTTTGAGTGTTGTTAACAGTTTCTTTCTCCCACTTAATTTTTTGTGCTGAGTAGTTTATGTATTGTCGTTTCCTCTTATTCGTCATTGTTGATATTTCTTCTGCTGAGTCTCTGTTTTTTATCATATTTTATTTTGATGAGTAGGAATGTTAGGCTCCTTTGTGGTTACCTTAATATTTACCTCTATTTTTCTAAGTTTAAACCTAACTTTAATTTCTTTATATCGCCTTGTTTTCCTCTCTGTATGAAAGATCTATGACTACACTTCTTAGTCCCTCTTTATTATTTTAATGTTGTCTTCTTTTACATAATAACATCACTGTTCCCCTGTTTTGAGCATTTTTTTATCTTGATTTATTTCTGTGTTTTCCCTATCTGCGTTGACATCTGATTGCTCTGTCCAGTGTTGTGGTCTTGGGTTGATATCTGATATTATTGATTTTCTAGCCAGAGAACTCCCTATAGTATTTCTTGTAGTTTCGGTTTGGTTTTTACGAATTCCCTAAACTCCTGTTTATCTGGAAATGTTCTAATTTCGCCTTCATATTTGAGAGACAGTTTTGCTGGATATATATTATTCTTGGCTGGCAATTTTTTTTCCTTCAGAGCTTTATGTAAGTCATCCCATTGCCTTCTTGCCTGTGTGGTTTCTGCCGAATAGTCCAAGTATATTCTTATTGACTCTCCTTTGTTAGGTGACTTTTCATTTATCCCTAGCCACTCTTAAAATTCTCTCTTTATCTTTGGTTTTAGCAAGTTTGATTATAATACGTCTTGGTGAATTTCTTTTAAGATTTACTTTATGTGGAGTTCAATGAGCATCCTGGATAGATATCTTCTCATCTTTCACGATATCGGGGAAGTTTTCTGCCAAAAGATCTTCAACAATTCTCTCTGTATTTTCTGTTATCCCTCCCTGTTCTGGTATTCCAGTTACTCATAGGTTATGTCTCTTGATAGAATCCCACGTGGTTCTTAGAGTTTCTTCATTTTTTTAAGTTCTTTCATCTGATTTTTCTTCAAATATATTGGTGGCACGTGCTTTACCTTCAACCTCACCAGTTCTGCCTTCCACTTGCTCAATTCTGCTCCTCTGACTTTCTATGGAGTTAATTCTGTAATTTTATTGTTAATCTGAATTTCACATTGCTGTCTCTCTATGGATTCTTGTGGCTTATTTAATTTTTCATTATGTTCTTGAATAACCTTTTTAATTTCTTCAACTGCTTTATCTGTGTGTTCCTTGGTTTGTTCTTCGTATTGCCTGATCTCCTTCCTGATCTCGTTCCTGATGTCTTGAAGAGCTCTGTATATTTATCTTTTGTATTCTGCATCCGGTAATTCCAGGAAGGCACCTTCATCCAGAAGATCCGTTCTTTGCTTTGAGAGCTTGTTGAAGTGATCATGGTCTGCTTCTTTATGTGATTTGATACTGATTGTTGTCTCCAAGCCATCTATAAGTTATTGTGTTGGTTTATTTTGTATTTGCTTACTGTATCCTAGCTTCTTGCTTTGTTTTGTTTTGATATGTCCAAATGGGTTGCCTGAGTGAGCTAGCTTGATTATTTTCACCTTTGAAGCTCTGACATCCTGTCACCAGATGGCTAGAGCTGTTATCAGGCATATCAGCCTAGGAGTCCATTTACTTTTCTTGTATTGATTCAGCTCAGGTGTCCAGGTAGCTGGTCATCAAGTGTATGGTACAGGCTCTGTCTTACAGTCTTAGAGGGGCAGGGGTGATTGGTGTAGGTACAGGTATCTGGTTGTAGCAGGGGATCATGCTCTGAACAAGGCAGGGGGCTGACAACCATCCTCCGAGTGTCTGTGAAGAAAGTGTGTCCCAGTTTCCTAGAGCACACAGGTGGGTGGGTTCTGGAGATGGACCATGGGCACTCAGTGGTTTTGGCTGTAAGGACTGGGAGGTACCAGTTATCCTTGGACCTCTGTCATGGGTGGCTGGGTGACCTGAGTGGCACCACCAGTCCTTAGGCCCCTGATGTGGGTAGGTGAGGACCCTGTTTAATAGGCAAAGTGGTGTCAAACATGAAACACCCACCTCTTCCCTGCACAGCTGAAACAGTTGCAGTCTGCCAAAAAGGGTGTATTCTCCTGAAATAGACCCATACAGGTCCATGAAGGGGAAAAGGTATTCAAAGTCCACGGACCATTTATGCTGGGACAGGGGCTGCTTCTGTCCTGAGCTCTGCAGGTTAGTGGAGCTGGAAAATTATCTTTTTCCCCCAGTTGTGAATTTATTCCTTCTCCAAGGCCAGGAGAATGGCTCAGGGTGCTCAGCAGGACCTATCTCAGGCCCAGGGAAATGAACAGCTGCTGAAGCCAGCTTGGGGCTGGGGGACATGGTAAAATACGTGCAAGTACTTAGTTTTTGCCGAAAGTGCCGTTCTTCTCTGGTTCTGGAGGTGTGACTAGGCTGTGCAGCTGGTTATTTCTCCCTGAGGAAACTGTGGCCAAAAGCTACCACCAGCCCACCACATTGCTCCTGGGAATGGTGTTTGAGGGATCCTGGCTATTCAGGTCTGGCAACTCCTCTCTGCTTCTGAGCCATCTCTCCCTCCCCCTGCCGCTCAGTCCGTTTTTTAACTTTGCCTTTGATGTTCAGGGCTCCTAGCTTGTCATAAATATAATTGTTTCACTTGTTTTTTTTGGTCGTTGTTGTAAGAGAGATCACCAGAAGCATTTGGCTACTCTGCCATCTTGGCCCCACTTCCTTGCTGCTATTACATTTATTGAGAGCATGTTCAGGCACTGTTCTACATTTATTACCTCATTTAATCCTCAGAAAAGACACATGATATAGGTTCTGTTATTAGCCCATTTTGCAGATGAGAAAGCCTAGGCACAAAGAGTAAAAGAACTTGCCTAAGTTTTCAGTGGTATCATCAAGACTTGAGCCTAGGCAGTCTGACTTGGGAGGGTATAGCTATGAACTTCATTTTATGATTTTCATTCTACACATTGTAAACATATTTCCTACAGGGAAAAATCTCAGTGGAAATACAAATGTAGAAATTAAGTTTGAATTTTGACCACTACCGTTGCTTAGTTCAGATTCTTAACAATTTTTGCCTTGGTTACTTCAGTAGTTTCCCAACTGATTTTCCTGCCACTAGTCTCATTTCCCTCTAATATAGCCTTACTGGATTTTCCAGCATTATTGAACTCACTGAGATTCTCTAAAGATAGGTTATTTCTTGCTTCTATCCTCTGTAGATGTGTTTTTTTTCTTTATAAAATATCCACTTTTCTGGCTAACTGTAACTAACCTCCTTTTTTGGTGGTGGTGGGGGTAGGAGGTTGGATTTTTATTTTGCTTTCCACCTAAAAAGTCCATCTTGTTCAGATACCAGTAAAGTAAAGAGCAGTCTAAAGTTCTGAGGTTTTTTTTTTTTCCCTTTTTATATATTGTGGTAAAGTACAGTCTACAGATTTTGCATCAGATATTTCTCTAAACTCTTGTGTCTAATGAAAAAAAAGAAAAAGTTAACAGCAAGTGTTGCTTATTAGAAATACAATGTTATATCTAGAAATTCTTTAAATAGTAGACTGAAAAAATAGTAACTTGGCATATAGTTCATAACAATGGCAAAAATTAAAAAGTATATACTATTGTTTACTTGCTAAGATGCCTAGAGATATTTTTTTCCATTTAGTACTTGATTAATCCTATTTAGTTTTTTCAATTTTAGTATTAATTATTGAAATAGCCAAAGGTATCTACTTTCTGTACAGTTTTAATGCCTACTGCAGTAGACATTTACTCGACAAAACATCTTTTGGAAGGAAACCTTTTTTTTTTTAAGTTATTTTACTTCTTTTGGAAGGAAACTTTTTTTTTTTTTAAGAAATCTGTATTAATGTCACATGCTCAGTATATGCTTTTTTGGAAGCCAATAAAACACATTCTGGTTATAAATTAACACAAAGCAATGATCACTTATATTCTAGAAGTGTCATGGAGTACAACCCCATCATTGGATTCATATGCTCTAACATAGTTTTAGAATCATTACTGTTGTAAAATCATTATTCCTTTGCATAACGCATTAAAAAATGGCTCAACGTAAAGCTTGTCCTTTAGAGCCAGAATTCCATTTTATATATTATCCAGTTTATGTTCAACGTATAGTATTAAAACTATCTTTGACTATTAAGAAAAGGAGAAGAAAATAGGATGAGTGGTAACAGCTTTTCCTAGTACAGGTCTGTAAAAAATATATCGAAGATTAAAACACATTGAAGATCAAATTTAAAAGTATTCTCCTAGAATGAGACCTTTCAAGTGAATAGTAAAAAGTGCCTTAAGGTTATACTCTTACTCAAACCAACTAATTGAACATTACAATGGAAGAGTCCATTAAATATTACATTAAGTAATTAGTATATTTTTATATTCTTACATAGTTCAGAATTACCAAACCATGAAACTGAATTTCTTTTCTTTTCCCTAAGGACTATAACAGGAGATTTTAATTAAGCCTTGTTTTTTTTTTTTTTTTTTTATGTTGAGTTTCTTAGTTCTTAAAAAGCTTTTTATTTAACTTTTCTAAGTGGTTGTCTAAATAAAGATAGCCTTATGTGTGGCTTGGTAATTTTTGTGGTTAACATATACCATGAAAAAAATTATTGTAGATATTTAATTCCTTAGGTATATATGCTCAGCTGTGTTCAAGCATGAATCGTTTAGTATAATGTATAATTAACAGTAAATCCTAAAGAAATACGACTACGGTTAAAGACAGTATCTGCTTTTGAAACTGACATTATCGGAGTTTATTTTATTTACTTATTCACTTGTTTTCCCACCTCATTACAGAAAAGATTTCAAATGACAAGTTAATTCTACTATAATGGGAGTAATATTTATTTATTCATCAAAAAAAATTACTATGTGCCAAGTACTGTGCCAAACGCTGCTTATACAGAAATCAAAAACATGTTCCTTTCTTCAGGCAGTATGGGATTTAGAGGAAAAGTCAGACAAGTTAACCAGCAAGTACAATCAATGTGAGTATAATAATAATAATTACTACTAACTTATATATGAGATGACATACTAAGCACATTATATGCTGTTATTCTTTATTTTTCAGATAAGGAAATTAGTGCTTAGAGGCATTAGGTAACTTATCCAAGGTCACACAGAAGTGGTAGAATCAGGATGTGAACGCAGGTGTGTCTGACTCCAAAGTTTGTTATCTTGCTGCCTCTATATATTGATAAATGTTAAGACACAGCAATGCAGAGGATTTTATGGGGACACTGAGGAGGGTGTGCCAGCCTAGGCTGATGAGTTCTGGAAGGGAATGCTTTAGTTGAGTTTAGAAGGCTAAATAGGAATTAGCCAGGAGGAGAGGTACCTGAAAAGCATTCCAAGCAGAGAGATTGCTCTGTGCAGAGGCATGGAGATGAGAAAACAGCCAATTTGGGACTTGTCTGGCTAACTCATTTCTCTAAATGAGGAAGGGTTAATCTCCAAGGAAGGTCCCTGGATGGTGCAAACAGTTTACTCTCGTCTAGTAACCTAAAGGTTGGCAGTTCAAATCCACCCAGCACCACCGTGGAAGAAAGACCTGGAGAGCTGCTTCCATAAAGACGCCAAGGGAACCCTATGGATCAGTTCTACTCTGTAACACATGGGGTTGCCATGATTTATAATGGGCTCAGCAGTATTTGGTTAGATTCTCTATTCACTACAATTTCTGGGAAGATCTGGGAAGATCCTGGAATTTTTTAAAACTACAAATCATAGGAATGCCATTTGTGTTAAACAAAATGCCACATAATCAGGAAGCAGAAAAGTCTTATGCCTTCTAATTTGTTTTATTTGGCTTTTAGAACAATGGCTTCTAAACTGTAAAATCTCTCTCTCTTTATTTTTTTTTGATCATTTCTTTCATCATGCTACCTGATGCCAACCTGTGTAGAGATTTTAGAACCGAAGACTGCCTAAAGGGTTCCCATTTCAACTATGCTTAAGTCCTATTTACTTTCTAAAGATTTAGGAAAGGATAAGTATGTTAACTCTGTATCGATATCCACTAGGTGACTTTATCTTTCAGAGGATAAACTTACTAAAACACGTCCTTTCAAGAACATGTCCGGAGAGATAGAAGCATATCAAGCTGCTGGATGGATGTACAGGACAACGTAAGACCATGTCCCAGGTTATAAACCAGCATATAAAATTTAAGAGGTAGGGAGTGGTTTTTCTGAGTTTGAGGAGCAATATTAATAGACACATTTATCATTCAATGAGAGAATCATTTACAAGCGTATTTTCTCCACTCAGTCTAAAGAGACAGCCTTGAACACTCATTTCAAATGTTATCTCCTACTAGAATTTCCCTGAGATTCAGCCTGAAGTAATCAATCCCTCCCCTGAGCTACCACAGTATTTTATCTGTATCTTTTAAAAAGGTATTCAATAATTTCTTCCTTTTTTACTATAAATCATTTATATGTATGTCTTATTTCTTCTATTGAACTGTGTCTTCCTTGACACAGAATTCATGTTAAATCTATAGCACTAAGCAGAGTGTCTTGTACATTTAAAGCGTAGCATGTATATCAAACAGTAAGCCATTAGAGCAGTGTTTCTCGAAGTGTTGGCCATGAATTACCTACATAAGCATCATCTGGAATGCTTTTCAACTTGACAGCAATGGGTTTGGGTTTTTTTTTTGGAACGCTTTGCTAAAAATGCCAATTCCTGTGTTCCTGCCCACACCTACTGAATGAGAATTTCTAGAAGTTCCAAGAATCTGTTTGAATAAAAACTCTAGGTAATTGAGATGTTGACTAAAGTTCAAGAACTGCTGCATTAGGGAGAACATAAGAATCCAAATTAAAGTCGCATTTACATGAAATTACAGATACATGTAATGTTAAAAATAGTCAACTAGCGTTTAGCACTACTTGTTAGTTGCTGTCGAGTTGATTCTGACTCATGATGACCCATGGTGTAAAATATAAGAAGAAAACGTGAACTAGAAGATATTTTCAATGCAGATTTTTCTGTATGTCATTGAAGAACGGTGTTCAATATTTTGGAATTTTCAGTTTTAAAAAGCATATTTAAATATCAAGTTTGAATATTGACGATTATTTTCTATGAATGTATTTGAAGTAAAGTGCCATGGTTCTTTTACTAAAGACTAAGAAAAAAATGCATTGAGTATAGTATCTGCACAGTCTTATATTGTTCTATGAAGAAATTGCCTTTTATGGCATGATACTTATAATGTAGTTTGTGACTAATAGTTTCATTATCAGAAATAGTGTGAAAAAGAGAACATTTAACAATATGTGTTTCTCCTATTCTTTCTTTAACAACATTATACCCTAGATTTACTTGTCTGTGGATGTTTTATCTGCGATTTAAAAAAATATGAAAGTATCCGTAGAATGCCAATGTCTTGGCTTTTGCATTGTTGAAATCGATAAGGGCTAGGATAAACTGTAGCAAGCAAAGCCAATATAAATCTTCATCCAGATAGTGCTCTTTCCTAATGTGATACAATAGTTCTAGAAACTTAGGCTGCCTTTATAATGGTAATAAAAATAAGTAATGCTTATAATGTAGAGCACTGTTCCGAGTATTTTGCATATATTAATTAATCCTTACAACAACCAAATTATGTATTGTTATCATCTACATATTACAGGTAAGGAAACTGAGATGCAAACTAAGAGATTTGTCCAGAGTAAGAGATTCATCTAAGATCTGAGCTATGAACCTGTACAGTCTAGCTTCACAGTTGGCACCCCTAACCACTTCACAATAATGTTGTTGTTGTTAATTAGCAATTCATTTGACTTTGTCATGTTCACTATCAGGAGCTGTTTCCAGCAATTAGATGACAAATGTTTCCAAGTAAAAATTTTAAACAAATTCAGCCAACAGCTAAACATCTTTTTCGAATTGTTTCTTAAGGCTATTCCTACTTTTACTAATCATATGCAGTAGTATCTAGGTTTCTACACATAAAATTAGTTAGATTTCAAAGAATTATTTTAGCATGCCATTCTTGGTATTTGTGATTGCAGTAGTTGGGGATTTGTACAAAGAAAATCTTTTGAAAATATATCTTCATTACTGATTGACCCAAGTAAAAGTCCGGTAATTTTCTTTTTCAGAGATGATTGGAACACTTAACAGATTTTTATGAAAAAAAAAAAAAATCCAGACATATTTTCTTACTGATTATATATAAAATTATATATGAAAAAGGTTGTCTAGTAGTATGTGTTCTTTCTGATAAAAAAGCTGTTCAAGTTTTTCTCTACAAAAAGGTACATTTTTTATGAATTTGTAAGTGGCGTATACATAAATAAAATATTCTTGATCTGTGTCATTTTCTTATTTTTAATTCTCCAAATTGATCATTTGTGTGTCATTTATTGTTTTGTCTTAATAAATAAATACTGAAAATGATTTAACCACCTTGTAGAAATAACCCAATTCTGAATGCTGTAGGTTGGGCTGTGTTTTAATATGTTAATTATGTTTAAAAAGAAATCTGTCCCTTCAAAACACTAACTTACTTAAGAGGTTTAATTGAATACCACTAGTTTCTGTCATAATCAGGGCAGCTGAGAAGAAGAGGAAACCTAAATTAGAGAGAAGCCCAGAATGGAAAATAAAGATTTTTACTTTCAGGATAAAGGGCTCCAAACAGAAGAGGTGGGTTATAAGAATCTTGAATAAGAAGATCATGGGTATGCCCAATCATGTGACTCTTAATAGCATAATTAACATATTTAAAAAAATGCAGATATATAATCTAGTGAGTTGAAAAGGTGGTATCAACATGGGATTATCAGTGGAACTGTTAAAGGAAAAAGATCACTGAAATTTTAGATTTTGCATGAGAAGATATTTTTTGAACTTCTTTTATTTTAATCTATAATTTATCAGTAGAGGAAAAAGAATGAATATCATTTATTTAATGAACAAATATTTTTCTTTCCTAAATTTCACACCAGTATGAAGCTTCCCTCTTAAGTGTTTAAGTTTTTAAAAATGTAAACTGAAGATTTGATTGTGCTACTAAGTAGGTACCATTTTACCTGATGGCTAGGACATACAGTTGAGAGGGAGCCTGACACCTTTAGAAAAGTACATAAGATATTTTATAATTGCTCAAAGAATGTAGTGCCCAATTTCTCAAATAACTCAAATAACTCAAATTTAAATATATTATATATAAGGAATTTATTCTATATTTAATTTTTCTGTAGACGCCTTCAATTTTGCACCTTAGGCTTGAATTTTTTCCGTGAAGGCAGGGTCTTTTTTTGTTTACTCTGTCCTCAATATCTGGAATAGTCAGTACTTAGTATATAGTATATAGTAGGTTTTCAGTAAGTATTTGATGAATAAATGAATATATGCTTATACATATGTCTTAAATAGCAATTTTGCTGATTAGATAAAAGTCATCGTAGGAATTTTTGAAACTACAAGGAAAAAGAAAATAAAAATAATTTGTATTTTGCCACTCCAAATAGCGATCCTTTAAGAAATATTTTTCTCTAGTCCCTTTTTTCCTACACAAATATATTTACAACTCAATTGACATCAAACTTACATATATAGTTTTGTATCCTTTTTTCATTTAACCCTTTCAAGTGAGCATTTCCCCAAATCAATAAGTATTTATTGAAAACGTAATGTTAAAATGTGGATAAGGGTCCTAGGGTTGTTTTTCCCAAAATCTGCACTTGTTATTAGGTGCCGTAAAGTTGCTTCCTACTCATAGCAACTCTGTACAATAGAAGGAAACACTGCGATATCCTCACAACCATTATTATGCTTGAGCCCATTGTTGCAGCCACTGTGTCAATCTATCTTGTTGAGGGTCTTCCTCTTTTTTGCTGGCCCTCTACCAAGCATGATGTCCTTCTCCAGGGACTGGTCCCTCCTGATAACATGTCCAAAATATGTGAGAAGTTTCTCGTCCTTACTTCTAAGGAGCACTCTGGCTGTACTTCTTCTAAGACAGATTTGATCGCTTTTCTGGCAGTCCATGGTATATTCAATATTCTTTGCTAGCACCATAATTCAAAGGCATCAATTCTTTGGTCCTCCTTGTTCATTCTCCAGCTTTTGCATGCATATGGGCGATTGAAAATACTATGGCTTGGATCAGGCAAACCTTAGTCCTCATCTTTGCTTTTTAACACTTTAAAGAGGTGTTTTGCAGCAGATTTGTCCAATGCAGTATGTCTTTTGATTTCTCGATTGCTGCTTCCATGGGCATTGATTGTGGATCCAAGTAAAATGAAGTCCTTGACAACTTCAGTCTTTTCTCCATTTATCATGATGTTGCTTATTGGTCCAGTTGTGAGGCTTCTTGCTTTCTTTATGTTGAGGTACAGTCCATACTGAAGGCGGTAGCTTTTGATCTTCATCAGTAAGTGCTTCAAGTCCTCTTCACTTTAGCAAGCAAGGTTGTGTCATCTGCATATTACAGGTCGTTAATAAGCATCCCTCCGATCCTGATGCCCCATTCTTCTTCATATAGTCCAGCTTCTCAGATTATTTGCTCAGCATACAGATTGAATAAATACGGTGAAAGGAGGATACAACCCTGACACACACCTTTCCTGACTTTAAACCACGCACTACCTCCTTGTACTGTTCGAATGACTGCTTCTTGGTCTGTGTACAGTTTCCTCATGAACATAATTAAGTGTTCTGGAATTCCCATTCTTTATGTTATCCGTAATTTGTTATGATCCACACAGCCAAGTTACCTTTGCAAAGTCAGTAAAACGCAGGTAAATATCTTTCTGGTATTCTCTGCTTTCAGCCAAGATCCATCTGACATAAGCAATGATATCCCTGGTTCCATGTCCTCTTCTGAATCTGGGTTGAATTTCTGGCAGTTACCTGTGAATGTACTGCTGCAACTGCTTTGGAGCGATCTTCAGCAATATTTTACTTGTGTGTGATATTAATGCTATTGTTCAATAATTTCTACATTCGGTTGGATCACCTTTCTTGGGAATAGGCATAACTATGGATCTCTTCCAGTCAGTTGGCCAGGTAGCTGCCTTCCAAATTTCTTGGCATAGACCACGGAGCACTTCCAGTGCTTCATCTGTTTGTTGAAACATCTCCATTGACATTCTGTCAATTCCTGGAGCCTTGTTTTTCACCAATGCCTTCAGTGCAGCTTGGACTTCTTTCTTCAGTACCATTGGTTCCTGATCATATGTGACCTCCTGAAATGGTTGAATGTCGACCAATTCTTTTTGTATAGTGACTTTGTGTATTCCTTCCATCTTCTTTTGACGCTTCCTGCATTGTTTAATATTTTCTCCATAGAATCCTTCAATATTACACCTTAGGCTTGAATTTTTTCTTCAGTTTTTTCAGCTTGAGAAATGCCAAGCATGTTTTTCCCTTTTGGTTTTCTGACTCCAGGTCTTTGTGCATGTCGTTATAATACTTTATTTTTTTCTTCTCGAACCGCCCTTTGAAATCTTCTGTTCAGCTCTTTTACTTCATCATTTCTTCCATTCACTTTTGCTGCTCTATGTTCAAGAGCAAGTTTCAGAGTCTCTTTTGACATCCATTTTGGTCTTTTCTTTCTTACCTGTCTTTTTAATGACCTCTTGCTTCATGTATGATGTCCTTGATGGCATTCCACAACTCATCTGGTCTTTGGTCATTAGTGTTCAATGTGTCAAATCTATTCTTGAGGTGGTCTCTAAACTCAGGTGGGATATACTCAAGGTTGTACTTTGGCTCTCATGGACTTGTTCTGATTTTTTCTGCTTCAGCTTGAACTTGCATATATGCAATTGATGGTCTATTCTGCAGTTGGCCTCTGGCCTTCTTCTGACGGATGATATTGAGCTTCTCCATCATCTCATTCCACAGATTTTGTTGATTTGATTCCTGTGTATTCCATCAGGCAAGGTCCATGTGTATAGTTAATGTTTATGTTGTTAAAAAAGGTATTTGGAATGAAGAAGTCATTGGTCTTGCAAAATTCTTTCATGCTATCTCCAGTGTCATTTCTATCACCAATGCTGTATTTTCCAACTACTGATATTTCATCGTTTCCAACTTTTGCCTTCCAATCACCAGTAATTGTCAATGCATCTTGGTTGCATGTTTAATCAATTTCATAGTAAAGAAGTTGGTAAAAAGCTTCAATTTCTTCATCTTTGGCATTAGTGGTTGGTGCATAAGTTTGAATAATAGTTGTATGAACTGGTCTTCCTTGTAGGTGTATGAATATTATCCTATCACTGACAGTGTTGTAATTCAAACCCAATCTTGAAATGTTCTTTTTGATGATGAATATTATGCCATTCCTCTTCAATCTGTCATTCCCGGCGTAGTAGACTATATGATTGTCTAATTTAAAATGGCCATACCAGTCCATTTCAGCTCACTAATACCTAGGATATTGATCTTTATACATTCCATTTCATTTCTGAGGACTTTCAGTTTTCCTAGATTCATATATTCCACATTCCGATTATTAATGGATGTTTGCAGCTGTTTCTTCTCATTTCGAGTTGTGCCACATAAGCAAATGAAGGTCCTGAAAGTTTTACTTCATTAAAGTCAACTCTGCTTTGAGGAGGCAGGTCTCCCCAGTTGTATTTTGAGTGCCTTCTAACCTGAGAGGCTCATCTTTTGGCACTAAATCAGACACAATGTTCCACTGCTATCGATAAGGTTTTCACTGGCCAGTTTTTTTCAGAAGTAGACTGCCTGGTCCTTCTTCCTAGTCTGTCTTAGTCTGGAAGTTTAGCTGAAACCAGTCCAACATGGGTGACCCTGCTGGTATTTGAAATACCGGTGGCATAGCTTCCAGCAAGGTGCAAGCCACCACAGTATGACAAACCAACAGACTAAGTGGTGGAGGTCCACAGTAGGAGATACATTTTACTTTGTCACCAAGACCACATATAAATATTTAATTGTATAAAAAAATGTAAAACAATAGCACTTTTACCAAATGTGATGCATGCTGATATATATATATATTTTTTTATTAAGCTTCAAGTGAACATTTACCATTCCAATCAGTCTGTCACATGTAGGTTTACATACATCTTACTCCCTTCTCCCACTTGCTCTCCCCCTATTGAGTCAGCCCTTACAGTCTCTCGTTTCGTGCCAATTTTGCCATCTTCCCTCTCTCTCTATCTTCCCATCCCCCCTCCAGTCAAGAGTTGCCAACACACTCTCCCGTGTCCACCTGATTTAATTAGCTCACTCTTCATTAGCATCTCTCTCCCCCCCACTGACCAGTCCTTTTCATGCCTGATGATTTGTCTTCGGGGATGGTTCCTGTCCTGTGCCATCAGAAGTTCTGGGGAGCATTGTCTCTGGGATTCCTCTAGTCGCAATCATACCATTAGGTGTGGTCTTTTAATGAGAATTTGGGGTCTGTATCCCATTGGTCTCCTGCTCCCTCAGGAGTTGTCTGTTGTGCTCCCTGACAGGACAGACATCGATTGTGGCCGGGCACCAACTAGTTCTTCTGGTCTCAGGATAATGTAGGTCTCTGGTTCATGTGGCCCTTTCTGTCTCTTGGGTTCTTAGTTGTCGTGTGACCTTGGTGTTCTTCCTTTGCCTTTGCTCCAGGTGGGTTGAGACCAATTAATGTATTTTAGATGGCCGCTTGTTGGCATTTAGGACCCCAGGCGCCACAATTCAAAGTGGGATGCAGAGTGTTTTCATAATAGAATTGTTTTGCCCATTGACTTAGAAGTCCCCTCAAACCAAGTTCCCCAGACCCCAGCCCCTGCTTCGCTGACCTTTGAAGCTTTCATTTTATCCTGGAAACCTCTTTACTTTTAATCCAGTCCAATTAGGCTGACCTTCCTTGTTTTGAGTGTTGTCTTTCCCTTCACCTAAAGCAGTTCTTATCTACAGATTGATCAATAAAATGCCCTCTCCCTCCCTCCCTCCCTCCCCCCTTTGTAACCACATAAGTATGTGTTCTTCTCCGTTTTTTCTATTTCTCAAGATCTTATAATAGTGGTCTTATACAATATTTGTCCTTTTGCAACTGACTCATTTCGCTCAGCATAATGCCTTCCAGATTCCTCCATGTTATGAAATGTTTCCGAGATTCGTCACTGTTCTTTATCGATGCGTAGTATTCCATTGTGTGAATATACCACAATTTATTTACCCATTCGTCCGTTGATGAACATCTTGGTTGCTTCCAGCTTTTTGCTATTGTAAACAGAGCTGCAGTAAACATGGGTGTGCATATATCTGTTTGTGTGAAGGCTCTTGTATCTTTAGGGTATATTCTGAGGAGTGGGATTTCTGGGTTGTATGGTAGTTCTATTTCTAACTGTTTAAGATTACGCCAGATGGATTTTCAAAGTGGTTGTACCATTTTACAATCCCACCAGCAGTGTATGAGAGTTCCAATCTCTCCGCAGCCTCTCCAACATTTATTATTTTGTGTTTTTTGAATTAATGCCAGTCTAGTTGGTGTGAGATGGAATCTCATCGTAGTTTTAATTTGCATTTCTCTAATGGCTAATGATGGAGAGCATTTTCTCATGTATCTGTTGGCTGCCTGAATATCTTCCTTAGTGAAATGTGTGTTCATATCCTTTGCCCACTTTTTGATTGGGTTGTTTGTCTTTTTGTGGTTGAGTTTTGACAGAGTCATGTAGATTTTAGAGATCAGGCGCTGGTCTGAGATGTCATAGCTGAATATTCTTTCCCAGTCTGTAGGTGGTCTTTTTACTCTTTTGGTGAAGTCTTTAGATGAGCATAGGTGTTTCATTTTTCGGAGCTCCCAGTTATCTGGTTTCTCTTCATCATTTTTGGTAATGTTTTGTATTCTGTTTATGCCCTGTATTAGGGCTCCTAGGGTAGATCCTATTTTTTCTTCCATGATTTTTATCGTTTTAGTCTTTATGTTTAGGTCTTTGATCCACTTGGAGTTAGTTTTTGTGCATGGGGTGAGGTATGGGTCCTGTTTCATTCTTTTGCAAATGGATATCCAGGTATGCCAGCACCATTTGTTAAAAAGACTATTATTTCCCCAATTGACTGACACTGGTCCTTTGTCAAATATCAGCTGCTCATACGTGGAATGAATTTATATCTGGATTCTCAATTCTGTTCCATTGGTCTATGTGCCTGTTGTTGTACCAGTACCAGGCTGTTTTGACTACTGTAGCTATATAATAGGTTCTGAAATCAGGTAGGGTGAGGCCTCCCACTTTCTTCTTCTTTTTCAGTAATGTTTTGCTTATCCGGGGGTTCTTTCCTTTCCATATGAAATTAGTGATTTGTTTCTCTATCCCCTTAAAGTATGACATTGGTATTTGGATTGGAAGTGCGTTATATGTATAAATGGCTTTTGGTAGAATAGACATTTTTACTATGTTAAGTCTTCCTATCCATGAGCAGGGTATGTTTTTCCACTTAAGTATGTCCTTTTGAATTTCTTGTAGCAGAGTTTTATAGTTTTCTTTGTATAGGTCTTTTACATCCTTGGTAAGATTTATTCCTAAGTATTTTATCTTCTTGGGGGCTACTGTGAATGGTATTGATTTGGTTATTTCCTCTTCAGTGTTCTTTTTGTTGATGTAGAGGAATCCAAGTGATTTTTGTATGTTTATTTTATATCCTGAGACTCTTCCAAACTCTTCTATTAGTTTCAGTAGTTTTCTGGAGGATTCCTTAGGGTTTTCCATGTATACGATCATGTCATCTGCAAATAGTGATAGCTTTACTTCCTCCTTACCAATCTGGATACCCTTTATTTCTTTGTCGTGTGCTGATATTTTCTAGTTTTAAAAATATGCTTGTTGCATCTTCCAAACTGATTTTACATGTCATTAATGGGTTGCAACCCATAATAGGAAAAAGACTGTACCCTTGTATGAATATAGTGTCCTCATTTCACTTTTATTGAACACATTTGGTTCTAATTTTTTTGCCACTACAAACCAATACTGTCATTCCAACTCATAGCGAGCCTGTAGGACACAGTAAAACAGCTCCATAGGATTTCCAAGGGGCAGCTGGTGAATTCAAACTGCTAGCAGCTGAACTCTCAATCACTGTGCTGCTAGGGCACTTTTTTTGCCACTAGGTATACGTATTTACTGTGGTTTTACACAGATAATGCACAATTTCTGTTTGTTTGCCAGCCGGGCCCTCCCTGCCATAAGGTATTTTTGTAAGTGCAATATATAAACAGCAACATGTTTAAAAAATGGGCATAGTGGTGCTTACGAAAATACCTTGTGGGGGGAGGGCGGCTAGCAGACAAACATAGACTATGCACGTTATTTGTGTAAAATACTGTAAATATGTGTGTGACTGTATTTACCAAAGTAATTCCTCCTGGTTGTAGTAAACTACTGCTGAACTAGTAAATGTAGAAATCTTCCTTACCAGTTTGTGTAAATGCTTTCAGATTTTTCTACGCATTCATAATATCTATCTGCCTATACAATTGATCTTCATCGTTTGTGGTAGTTATGTTCTGTAAAGATGCTGTGAACACTGAATTAGCAAATACTGACCATTGCTCCTAGGGAAAATACAGGGTTAGGATTCTGTGAGCCTCCGGACACAACATTTTTGTCAACTGATCTGTACATAACCTTGTTTTTTTGTGTTTCTGTTTAAAGACACCTTATGTAATATATATTGTTGATTCATTGACATTGCACACACAGCCAATAGCATTAACTCATGCCTGAACAAAGCTTATCTAACACATGTATTTCCTCTATAGGGCACATCACAGCCTTCTCATGCTTAAGGAACGCTAGATAGCATTTCAGCACCATGCTTGAGGAGCCTTTTTAAACAGTGAAATTATCAATATAAAGCACAGAAATGCAAAATACTTGACACTAAATAGACTTTGAAAAGGACACTTGTTTACAGTGGGAGAGCAGAAACAAGAAGGCAAAAAGAGTACCGCTTTGTTTGACCTCAGCTGGGAACATGCACATCAGACAACTCAAGTTTTTTTACATTTTGCACATGTCCACAAATGACCACAAGACCACCACAAGTGTTGATTTGGGGGTTACAAGTAAATTTTAGTGAGCAGACAAATTCGAAAATACAGAAACTGTGAATGATGAGAATCAATGGCATATGTAAATATACACACACATAGTTTTGTTTCTAGATAAAAATGAGATTATTCTACACTTCAGCATTCTTTAGCTAGTCTATCATGAATATCTTTTCATATCGGTATAGAGAAATTTACTTTATTCTTCTGTCCTCTGCATAGTACTCAATTGTAGGTAGACTGTACTTTAAATTTTCCGCTATTAATGAGCATTTGTGTTGCTTCCTTTTTTTTTTTTTGTATTTCAAGGAATGCCTCAGTGTCCATTCTTATACATAGACCTTTGTGCACATCTACATATATTTTTGTAGAATCAATTCCTAGACGTAAGATTGCTGGAATATAGGGTATGTACATTAAATTTTTTTTTTTTTACTTACTACCAAATCACCTTTCAAAAAGTTTTTATCAGTTTGTACTACCTTCAATAGTTTATGAGAGAAAAGGATTCCCCATTTGTTAACACTGGATATTTTCAGCCTGAATATTAATTAATTCAACCTTAAAATTTTCAAGCCAATCTGATGAACAAATAAAAACAAATACATGTGTTTAATTTGAATATATTCATTTAGCATCTTTTCATGTTTATTGGCAATTTGCATTTCTTCTATGAATTGCTTGTTTATATTCTTTGCTGATTTTTTAAACTTTTTTTATCTTTATTATTGATTTGTAGGAAATCTTTTCATATTATGGATTTTAGTCTTTTGAGTGTTGTGTCTTACAAATGCCTTCTCCCAGTCTGTAAATTATCTTTCAAAGCTTTCTTATAGTATCTTTTTCTATATAGAAGTTTAGACTTTTGTACTCTGTAAAATTAGTTAATTTTTTTCTTTGTGGCTTCTGGGAATTGTGTCACGTTAAAAAAAAATCTTCCTGACCATACCAACTTATTCTTTTATATTTTACTCTAGATATTTATAGCTTTTTGTGTTTATCCATCTAGAATTAATTTTTGTATCTGGCTTAGGTGTATTAGTTTAACAGTTTAAAATTGATATATCTAATTATTCCAACAACTTTTGTAACTAGGAAGATTGAAAGTTTTGTGAAGGGAGGTTCTAATTTTGTTAAAATGCTTGAATTTAAAGGTGGGATTCTGTAATGGTAAATATAATCAACTAGATCTTGACTAGGAGATCACAAATGTAAGATTTAAAAGCTATTTGAGTAAGGGTAGATATTTTCTGGACAGGAAAAATGTTTAAAAGTGCAAATTTCTCAGTAGGCTTTATGGCCCACCAAGCTCACTTGAAACACTAGGTGTTTAACAAACTCGTGCCGCCTTGCTGACATTTTCTGTCTTAGAATGTAAGGGGAAAATATATATTTGTATGAGAAAAAGTCTTGGAGGTTATACACCAAATCGTTAGCCATTATTTACTCAGATGGCAAGATTTCAGATAATTATTTCTCTAAAATTTTCTACGTACTGTGTTGTTTTTTTCCCCACAATAAATACATGTTATTTGTTTAGTAAAAATAATACGAGAGAAGTAAAGGATGCAGTGAAGGGTACTGCTGCTCTGGATCTGTTTATAGCCACTGAGAAACAATTGCTTGATGGGATAGAAATGGAAGAAAACTTTGCAGACAAAGTGACCCTATCATTATAGAGTCTGTGATAACTGGGGTGGAGAATTCTAGAAATAGCCACGTACATATATAGTCTAGATTGTAGGAAGAAAAGTTTCAAAAGTGAAGAAAAAAATAGTAAAGACCTTATGAACTGAAACTGGAAAAGTTGGGAAGGACTGAAAAATAATTGTCTAATTATACTATTATAAATTATGCCAATGAGTTTTTAAAAATTAAAAACAAAAGCAAAAGCAACTAAAATTACTGTACTCTACTTGGAGCAACCTTAGCTTAGGTTTTATAAAGGATGCTTACAGATGATGAATAGAAAAAAATGGCACAAACATTTATGTGTCAGGAAAAACTAAAATTCAGAATAAATAGATGTGGGAAATTTACTAAAGATAATTTTAAGGATTTTACAGCTCAGAAACACTAAGGAAGATCTATGTCTATGTAATATTAACAGTTCTTATTTTCTGTCAAAGAGAACAATCTTTATTCTCCACAGCAACAAAATCTTCACCTTAGTAAACGTGATACCTACACCTACTCCTTTCTTATATATGCATATATTACTTATTTAGTAAAGGTCTAATATACACCTATTCCTCACTTATCAACTATCTCATTATCCAACATTTCTCATTTATGACAATAGTAAATTTATCTGACTATTTAGTGCAATAACAGCGTACTTCTGGCAGTAACAAATGCTAAAGTGTGAGGCAAGAGTAAAGCTGGCTATGATAGTTAAAGTTATGTATCAACTTGGCTGGCCCATGATCCTCAGTAGTTTGGCAGTTATATAATGATGTAATCTGGTAGTTATGTAATGATGTAATTTGGTAGTTATGTAATAATGCAGCCATCCTCCATTTTGTGATCTGATGTAGTCATCCTCCATTTTGGCACGCCAATTTTCACATAACAACCTAGTCTTTGGAACCTAACCATGTCGATAATTGAGGAGTGGGTTGTAGGTGAAATTGATTATGAAAGCATCTAACTGCTCTGTATGACTTTGCTTCCTAACCTGAACTAATTTTACCGGAGAATGCTGTTAGAACTTGTAGGTGAAAAACCTGAACTTGGAGGAATTATTGAGGATACGAAAGTTCTTACAAGGCTGGAGGTGAGGAACAAGTAAGGACATTGACAGCTTATTGATCAAATTCAGGAATGACAAAATTTCATGGACCTTTATGAAAGCAATGAAAATAATTTGGAAGTCTGTGAGCAACATGGACTGAACAGATTGGTTTAAATAAGAAATTGCTATGTAAATATATAGTTGTGCCCTTGAAAAAAAATCATACAGTTGAAAAAAGAAGGAATAAAGGGTAATTAACTTAGAGACAAAATTTATGACAAAGGGAATTTTACTGTTGTTGAACTTAATACGTATCAGTACCATGATATGCCTGCCAAAACTTGATTATGATTTTCTGAATAAGAGAGGTTAGGCAATACCTGGCATATATCCTGATTTAGGTACCATAAAAAAAAAAAATTGGCATATGTCCAAATGTCAGCAATATTAGCCCTTTGTCATGTGGAGAAAGACAGACTTAATCTGATACATAAAGCAGCTTTGGGATAAAGATTACAGAAAGAGATTTCTGCTCAAATGAATGAGAATTTTCTAGTGATTCCAAAAACCAAGCCCATTACCATCAAGTCAATTCCGACTCATAGCTACCCTATAAGACAGAGTAGAACTGCCCGATAGGATTTCCAAGGAGCCGCTGGTGGATTTGAGTTGCTGACCTTTTGGTTAGCAGCTGTGGCTCTTAACCACCGCACCACCAGGGCTCCTTGCTAGTGATTGTTGTTGTTAGGTGCCATGGAGTCGATTCCAACTCATAGTGACCCTATGTACAAGAGAATGAAACTCTGCCTGGTCCTGCTGCATACTCACAATTGTTGCTATGTTCGAGCCCATTGTTGCAGCCACTGTGTCTATCTATCTAATTGAGGGTCTTCCTCTTTTTCGATGACCCTCTACCAAGCATGATGTCCATCTCCAGGGACTGATTCCTGATAGCATGTCCAAAGAACGTGAAATGTAGTCTTGCCATCCTTGCCTCTAAGGAGCGTTCTGATTGTACTTCTTCCAAGACAAATTTGTTCTTTTTTTTTTTTTTTTGGTAGTCTGTGGTATATTCAATATTTTTCACCAACACCACAATTCAAAGGCATCAATAATTTTTCTGTCTCCCTTATTCATCGCACAGCTTTTACATGCATATGAGGTGATTGGAAACACTGTGACTTGGGTAAGGTGCACCTTAGTCCTTAAAGTGACATCTTTGTTTTTCAACACTTTAAAGAGATCTTTCGCAGCAGATTTGCCCAATGCAATGCATCTTTTGATTTCTTGACTGCTGCTTCAATGGGTGTTGATTATGGACCCAAGTGAAATGAAGTCCTTCACAAATCTTTTCTCCATTTATCATGATGTTGCTTATTGGTCCAGTTGTGAGGATTTTTGTTTTCTTTCTTTCTTTCTTTATTTATTTTTATGTTGAGGTGTAATCCATACTGAAGGCTGTGGTCTTTGATCTTCATCAGTAAGTGCTTCAAGTCCTCCTCACTCTCAGCAAGCAAGATGGTGTCATCTGCGTATTGTAGGTTGTTAATGAGTCTCCAATCCTGATGCCCCATTCTTTTTCATGTAGTCCAGCATCTCCAATTATTTGTTCAGCATACAGACTGAATAGGTATGGTGGAAGGATACAACTCTGATGCACACCTTTCCAGACTTTTAAGTAGTAGTATCCCCTTGTTCTATTCGAACGACTGCCTCTTCATCTAGTGTACAGGTTCCTCGTGAGCGCAATTAAGTGTTCTGGAAGTCCCATTCTCTGCAATGTTATTCATAATTTGTTACGAGCCACACAGTTGAATGCCTTTGCATACTCGATAAAAGACAGGTGAACATATTTCTGGTATTCTCTGCTTTCAGCCAAGATTCATTTGACATCAGCAAGAATAACCCTGGTTTCACATCCTCTTCTGAATCTGGCTTGAATATCTGCAGCCACTGTTGAATGATCGTCAGCAAAATTTTGCTTGCATGTGATGTTAATGCTATTGTTCAATAATTTCCACATTTGGTTGGATCGCCTTTCTTGGGAATAGGCATAATTATGGATCTCTTCCAGTAGGTTGGTCAGGTAGATGTCTTCCAGATTTCTTGGCATAGACCAGTGAGCACTTTCAGCACTATATCTGTTTGTTGAAACATCTCAACTGGTATTCTGTCAATTCCTGCAGACTTTTTTTTCGCCAATGCTTTTAGCGCAGCTTGGATTTCTTCCTTCAGTACCACTGGTTCCTGATCATACGCTACTTCCTGATGGTTGAACGTCGACCAATTCTTTTTGGTATAGTGACTCTGTTTATTCCTTCCATCTTCCATCTTCTTTTGAGGCAATAGTGTTGTCCACTATTGCAACTCAAGACTTGATTTTTTTTTCTTCAGTTCTTTCAGCTTGAGAAATGCCAAGCGTGTTCTTCCCTTTTGGTTTTCTATCTCCAGCTCTTTGCACATGTCATTATAATACTTTACTTTGTCTTCTGGAGCTACCCTTTGAAATCTTCTGTTGAGCTATTTTACTTCATCATTTCTTTTGGCTTTAGCTACTTGATGTTCAAGAGTGAGTTTCAGAGTCTCTTCTGGCATCCATTTTGGTCTTTTCTTTGTCTCCTGTGTTTCTAATGACCTCTTGCTTTCCTCATGTACAATGTCCTTGATGTCATCGCACAACTTGTCTGGTCTTCAGTCATTAGTGTTCAACGTGTCAAATCTATTCTTGAGATGGTCTCTAAATTCAGGTGGACTATACTTAAGGTTGTATTTTGGCTCTTGTGGACTTATTCTGATTTTCTCCAGTTTCAACTTGAACTTGCATATGAGCAATTGATGATCTGATCTGCAGTCAGCCGCTGGCCTTGTTCTGACTGATGATATTGAACTTTTCCATCATCTCTTTCCACAGGTGTAGTCGATTTGATTCTTGTGTGTTCTTTCTGGTGAGGTCCATATATATAGTTGCCATTTATGTTGGTGAAAAAAGGTATTTGCAATGAAGAAGTTGTCTGTCTTGCAAAATTCAATCATGCGATCTCTGCCATCATTTCTATCACCAAGGCCATATTTTTCAACTACCAAAAAAAAAAAAAAAACCATTGCCATTGAGTCGATTCCAACTTATAGTGACCCTGTAGGACAGAGTAGAATTGCCCCAATACGGTTTCCAAGGAGCGCCAGGTAGATTTGAACCACCCGACCTTTTGGTTTAGCAGCCGTAGCTCTTAACCACTATGCCAT
Organism: Elephas maximus indicus; assembly: GCF_024166365.1. NCBI lineage: Eukaryota > Metazoa > Chordata > Mammalia > Proboscidea > Elephantidae > Elephas > Elephas maximus. The sequence continues at coordinate 35,240,271 of NC_064837.1, read as the reverse complement.
CTGGGTTTCCTTTCTAACTATGGATCCTTCTTCTTTGTTTCCAACTCTTGGTTCCAATCACCAGTAATTATCAACGCATCCTGATTGCCTGTTTGATCAATTTCCGACTGCAGAAGTTGGTAAAAATCTTCAGTTTCTTCATCTTTGGCCTTAGTGGTTGGTGTGTAAATTTGAATAACAGTCGTATTAACTGGCCTTCCTTGTAGACATTGGATATTATCCTGTCACTGACAGCATTGTCCTTTAGGATAGATCTTGAAATGTTCTTTTTGGCAATGAATGCAACGCCTTTCCTCCTCAAGTTGTCATTCCCAGCATAGTAGACCACGAGATTGTCTGATTCTAAATGGCCAGTACAAGTCCATTTCAGCTTACTAACGCGTAGAATATCGATGTTTATGTGTCGCATTTCATTTTTAGTGTTTTCCAATTTTCCTTGATTCACATTTTGTACATTCCAAGTTCTGATTATTAATGGATGTTTGCAGCTGTTTATTCTCATTTTGAGTCATGACAAATCACAAACAAAGGTCCCAAAAATTTGACTTCATCTGCATCATTAAGGTTGGCTCCGCTTTGAGAAGGCAGTTCTTCCCCAGTTATATTTTGAGTGCCTTCCAACCTGAGGAGCTTATCTTCTGGCACTGTATCAGACAATGTTCTGCTACTATGCATAAGGTTTTCTCCGGCTTATTCTTTTCAGAAGTATACTGCCGGGTCCTTCTTCCTAGTCTGGCTTAGTCTGGAAGCTCAGCTGAAACCTGACGGCCATGGGTGACTCTGCTGGTATTTGAATACCAGTGGCATAGCTTCCAGCATCACAGCAACATGCAAGCCCCCACAGTATGACAGACTGACAGACGTTTGGGGGTACTAGTGATTAGAACTGTCTAAAAAAATAACAGGATACCTTGAGAGGTCATAGTTTATGGGTGTAGTGTTTGAGCAAGGCTAGTTTAGTTTACTGCCTTGATATGGATATTATAGAGGGCATTCAAGCTTAAATGACTTGAATGTATTGTTTTTGTATCTTTTCCTGTGTTTACTGGCCATTAATTAGGCTATTTGTCTTTTTATTATTGAATTCTAAGAATTTTTTTTATATATATATTCTGGATACAAGTACTTTATCAGATATATGATTTTCAAATATTTTCTCCCATTCTTTGGGTTGTCTTTTCATTTTTTTTGATGGTATCTATTGAAAGCACTAAAGTTTCTCATTTTGATAAAGTCAAAATTTATTTTTTCTTTTATTGTTACTTATGCTTTTGATGTCACACCTGAGAAAACCATTGTTTAATCCAAGGCCATGAAGATTTATACCTACGTTCTTTTTCTTAAAAGTGTTATAGTTTCAGCTCTTTTATTTCGGCCTATGATCCATTTTAATTTAATTTGTGTATGGTGTGAGGTAGGGGTCCAGCTTCATTCTTTTGCATGTGCCTATTCAGCTGACTCAGCACCATTTGTAGAAAAGACTGTTCCTTCCCCCACTAAATTGGCTTGATACTCATTTTTTTAAAGGAATAGTACAACTTTTATTTTTAATAAAAAATACAAACTCTGGATGCTAGAAGAGGAAATCCCAAACCAAACCCACTGTCATCGAGTCGATTCCAACCCATAGTGACCCTATAGGACAGAGTGTAGAACTGCCCCTTAGGGTTTCCAAGGAGCAACTCGTGGATTCTAACTGCTGATCTTTTGGTTATCAGCCATAATGCATAATTAATACTACCACCCTTATACAAGTTCACTACTTTATGTATTCTCTTGTAATCCCCTCTCTATAGGCATATAAATTTTATAGAGTTGTAATCATAATGTAAATTATGTATTCTGCACTTTTCACTTAACATATGATAGACATTTTCTATATTTCTATGTATATTTACAAATTATTTTTTGTTTTTCATAATGGTCCATTTATAAGATATACATATTTTAATAAGCCAGTCTCTTACCTTGAGTGCTTAAATTTCCTCTAATTTTTTACTATTTAAATAACAGGGCATTTATAACCTTTGTACATATGCTACTAACCTTCTGTTGTGTAATTTCCTTAGATAAGTTTCTGGAAGAATTTCTTCCAAATATATATTGAGGAGCAACTAGAAACTACTTATATAATTTTGTTTTGGGGAATTCTGGAGAGAGTGTATGTACATGTGCAGTTAAGTTAGCCCATTTAATATAACAAATAGCAGCTGATATTGAGCTCTGAGTGTAGGTCAGGCAATGTACCAAATAGTTTATGTATGTAATTGTATTTAGTTTTCACATAAATTCTATTAGATAAGGAATTAAAGGCTCAGAAAAGTTTGACACTTTGCCCAAGATGATATAACTAGTAAATGACAAAGATGACATTTGAACCTAGGACTGTATGACTCTAAAGTCCCATTGACTCCCAGACTGGACATAAATAGTTTTGATGGCAAGATTCCCACAGTAATAGATTACATTAACTTAGGTATTTTTTGCAGAAGTTTTTCTGAATATACATGGCTTATTAAGTACTAACACAATAGTTTAAAAAAAAAATGGGAACCCCTCTTCAGGCTAACTTTTCCCTGTAGATTTAATCGTTCATTGTTCTTGAATCCCAGTAATTAATCATTTTAGGCTCTTCTCATTTATGTAGTAGTTGCCATTCCAAAGGGCCTGGAGAGCATATATAACGAAGACAGAAATTGCTTCACTCAATGAATAGATATTGCAATAAAAAAATGGAAAATGAGTTAGAGATCCTTAATACCTAAATGTACGTCTAAATTTCCTGATGCCTTAAAAGATATAGACTTTAGTATTCAGGGAGTGGGAGAATATACATGATAATAGCACTTCTGGTCCAGACATCTAAAAAAAAAAAAAGACATCTAAGTCCTTATATAATGTATATTTGGTTATTATTGTTCAGCTGTTAGAGGATATTTCAGTTGTAGGATTATTAAATGTGTTTACATTTGAAATAATTATACACAACTTGTAATTACTGCTGTCACCTGAAATGTGAAGATGAAAAGCACAATTATAAGAATTAACCCATAAAATGATGCTGAAAGAGAAGTAGTCATTTTGAAACGCTAATAGTCTGGAAAAAAAATGGCTTCTACCACTTTCACAGATAACAGCAGTTCTCTTTGAAGCATGAAAATGCCAGTTCTTTACACAATCTCTTGTTCCAGGTTTCTATTTTTGCAGTCTCTCGGCACATCAGACTGCATAAACTCTTTCCTCGATTTTGATCCAAAGGGTTAGACTCTTTCCTCAAGATTAGCAAGGCAGTTGTGAATGTGATTAATGCCACTGAACTGTACACTTAAAATAGGTAAAGTGGCAAATTTTATGTTATACATATTTTACCACAATAACAATGACAGTATTTGAAAAAAGATTTAAAAAGGCAACTGGAGTTATTTGTATGACCTAGACAGAAGAATGAACCTCTTCAACCTGTAAAATGGTACTCTTTCATCAAGGGTGTAGGTAACTTCAAGAGGAATTCCCATGTAATTGTGAGGGGAAAAGGGTACATTTATCGGAATCAGGCCATTGCACCAACTGCCAATTCCCAGAATTTACTTCTTTTTTGCTAGTTTTAGTTGGTCAGTTTTTTTATTTTGTCTGAGTAACTGCTGCTTATTGTGGTGGACAAAGAATTTTTCATATTCATGAATATAATTGCAATGAGTATATTCTTTATTAATTTGAAGACTTAGGCCTAATTCTCTTCTTTTTTCTGCCCATCAATCTCTGGCAACATTAATGGAGAGTTAGGGCAGACAAACTGAACATTCCTTTAAATGCTATTATGAAGATAAAAATTGATCCACTAAAGACAAAATGAAGTGAATTCACTGAATTTTCCTTTAGTCAAAATCATTTTTGGTAAATCTATTTTGGCCAATGACCCAGGGTTCACCTAACCAGCCAGATCAGCTGAATTAACCTAATAATGAGGTGGCAGATGCGTCAGCTACATTGCCATCATATCCTCAAAACAGAATTTTCATAATGGCAGACCACAAAATGGACATATGAAATGGACATATAAATGTACATCTGTTTTGAACTAAAAGATTGACTTGTAAAAGCAATTAAGTGACCTTTCTTAGTCTGTTTATGCTGATAGACTTCTAAACCTCTAGCTTCACACTCACTGAAGCCTCAAGCCCATATTTTCAAGAGAACATAGGACATATACTTTTGGAAACCCATCTGTTCATTTTTCATTCAATATATCAAAATCAACATTCTGTCTCTTTCCTCATCAAATTGCACCTTCTTTGGAATTTCTTCAGATTCACACTTAGTCATCTCATTTATTCTTTTCCATCCTCACCCCCATTCAGTTATTCATCAAGTTTTGTCATATTTTCCTTTGAAATATCTCTAAGATTCTTTTCTTCCCCATTCTTATTGCAGCCACCTCAGTTCAGGTCTTCATTACTCATTGCTTTCTAGCTTGTTTTTCTGCTGCAGTTTTCTCTTTAGTAGGTTAAATTTACACTGCTTTCATTATATGTCTCTGTGAGGTAATATTACAACAACTTTTTGTGAAATTTACTAGCTAACCTCTCAAGCTCTACCTAGGAAGTTATAATAAAAAAAATTAGGTATTATCCACTAGTGCTTTTCTTGTTAACTTGGGATCTACTTGCTGTCTGAACAAAAGGCATTTTTATTCTTATTCTTTCTTAGATTACCTCCTAGATGTGACCTTTTGCATGATACTTTTGGTCCTAGCCTATTCCTTCCCCTAATGTGACACATAAGAACCCTGTTGCCTATTTCAGACATTCAACAAGTATTGTAGTTTAACCCCAAACTCTCGTTTTATCAAGTAATCTAATTTCTCTGGCTTCAGTTTACATATCTCTTTAGGGTCTCTTCCCTGACTGCTGCCACCCTGCCCCCTAACCTCTGCCCCTCAAGATTGGGTTTAGACATCTCTGCTATGTTCTATACAACATCTATCATACTTTCTTGAAATAGAGGTGTTTTGCTTGTTTATTTGTCTTGGTCTTCACCACCAGAAAATAATTTTTTTTTTTAAGGTGTGCAGTATAGAATCTTCATTCTAGCTCAATGTGTGACAGTTGTTGGTACTCTTGAAATATTTATTGAATCAATGAATAAGTGAGTGAATTCAGCAAACACTTATTGAAGACTTACTGTGTGCCGACCACTGTGATGTATATAGCACCGAAAAAGATATGGTTCCTGCCTTAATAAAATTTATGATCTAGTGCAGAAGGCAGATACTAAACAATAAATGCCCAGTTGAGGTAGGTAGTCATCAGTTAACTTATGGTCCTCAGCAGTTCTTTCCCTTTGTGTACATGCATTGCTGTTCCTCATATCAAAAATGGAGTCTAATCCACTTCACCTTGAATCTGGGCTGGCCATCGTGCCTTGACCAATAGAATGTGGCAGAAGGGACGTTTTGGGATTTCTGAGGCTAGCCTTGAGAAACCTTGTAGTTTCTGCCAGGGTCTCTTGGCATGTTTTCTCTTGGGATGGTCCCTCAGAACTCAGCCATTGTGTTGTAAAAAGCTCAAGCCTCATGGAGAGGCCATGTGTAGGTGCTCCAGTCAATACCCTGACTGAGCTTTGACAGCCAGCATTCAACTGGCCATGTGAGTGAGAGATCTGGAACATTTAGCCCTTCTACCGTCTGCCTGCAACCATATATGAGAAGATCAAATGAGAACTACATGCCTGAGCCTTGTCAATCTACAGAACATTGAGAGAAAATGAATTATTTTAAGCTACTAAATTTAGGTATGGTTTGTTATACAGCAATAGATAATCAGAACAGAAACTGTCATAAATTATGATAAATGCTATAAAGAACACAAATAAGAATAAAGGGAAAACTTAATTTAGAAAATCAGAGAAAGCATCGTATAATTGTTTAATAATGTTTATCTTTTCTGCTCAGCTATATTTTATGAGGGCAGTGACTGTATCTGTCCTGTTCTCAACTCTATCCCAAATACATGTCACATATCCTTAATATCTGCTACAGTAAGATGAAGAAATTTTATTAGATTCTTGAAGAGGTCTATAACTCCAAAAAAAGTTAAGAATTTCTTCATTAGAGAAGAAACAGTCCTCCTTGTCCATCTTGTGTAGGAATACCTCACCATACTCAAGCACAAAAGTCCAGGTTTTCTGGGCTGACTTAACACCTACTACACCCAGGACCCATGTGAATAAGGCATTATTTCCCTTCCAGAGGTTATCAATGAGCACTGGACCTTTGAGCTTTGAGAACTTCATTACATACACTGAAGTTAGATAGGTGATGAGAGGGACTGGTGCCAGGTGGCACAAGGAAGGGCCTACTTAGAAAAAGAAAACTAAGGCTCAGTTTGTTATTCTATCAATATTCTTTGTCATCCTTACCCATTTTATCTTCCATGATTCCTCACAAACTTTCTACCTAATTTCATGTTAGTATGGCCCAGGGATGATTCTCCACTCTAGGTACACTTAAGACCTTTCTTCCTTGCCTCCCACTTCTCTGCATATCTGCCTTATTCCCACCTCTGTGTCTTTCTTTGCATGTGTTTTTCCCATTCCACACACTGCTTTCCTTCTCCTTTCTGCTAACGTAAATCTAACCTATCTTTGTGGGGCCATTTTAAGTCTACTTTCACTCTGAAACTTGAAGATTGCAATTTAAGTATGTCTCTCTTTCCCTATGCTTTTATTTTGCTTACTTTTTCTTAGCACATGGCTTTGCACTCTTATCCTGCCTTATATCATAATTGTTTATAATTTTTAAAGTGTTCCCTATATAATACAGTTGTAAACACTTTGAGCAGTGATCATATATTTTACTACTTTTTCAGTGGGTGCGTAGTGATTATTTTGGCTTGTAAGATATTGTCTTCACTCTTCTATCTTTTTTATTCTATTTGAACTTGATTCTCTTATTTCTTCTTCTTGAACTTCCCTGATTTCTTGAACTTCCTTCTTCTTTTTTACCTCAAGTCCTTTTGTTCACACCCTCTTTGCTGGTTCTCATAATCTATGTATACGTATAAATACTATTGCATATAATACACTAACATACTACATTTTAAAATGTATTAATGTCTTTGTAAAATACTGATTATCATCCTTAATTTGTATGGTGATAAAGTTAAGCAAACTACACTTGAGATCTGGAGTGAAATATGAAATATCACAACTTGGGTTCATAATAAAATGTTGATTTTTTCCACAAGGTTATTCTTTTTTTTTTTTTTTTTTTAAATTGTGCTTTAGGTGAAAGTTTACAGAGCAAATTAGTTTCTCATTCAAGAATTTATACACAAATTGTTTTGCGACATTGGTTGTAATCCTCATGATGTGTCAACACTCTCCCCTTCTCCACCCCAGATTCCCCATTTGCATTTGTCCAGTTTTCCTGTCTCTTCCTGCATTCTTGTCTTTGCTTTTGACCAGGTGTTGCACATTTGGTGTCAAATTTACATGACTGAGCTAAGAAGCACGTTCCTTACATGTATTATTGTTTGTTTTATAGACTTGCGTGATCTTTGGCTGAAGGGTGAACTTCGGGAGTGATTTCAGTTCTGAGTTAAAAAGGTGTCTGGGGGCCATAGTCTCAGGGTTCCTCCAGTCTCTGTCAGACCAGTAAGTCTGGTCTTTTTTTGTGAATTTGAATTTTGTTCTGCATTTTTCTCTTACTGTGTCCAGGGCCCTCCATTGTGATCCCTGTCAGAGAGGTTGGTAGCAGTAGCCAGGCACCATCTAGTTGTTCTGGGCTCAGGATGCTGGAGGCTGTGGTACTTGTGATCTATTAGTCCTCTGGAGTAACATTTCCCATTTGTCTTTGGTTTTCTTCTCCTTTGTTCTGGACGGAATGGGACTAGTAGATGTATCTTAGCCACTCACAAGCTTTTTTTTTTTTAAGTTTAATTTAATTTTATTGGGTTTTAGGTAAAAGCTTACAGCTCAAATTAATTTCTCATTCAAAAATTTATACACATATTGTTCTGTGACATTGGTTGCAATTCCCACAATGTGACAGCACACTTCCCCTTTCCACCCCGAGTTCCCTGTGTCCATTTGTCCAGTTCCTGTGCCTTCCTGCCTTGTCTAACTTTTGGGCAGAAGTTGCCCATTTGGTCTCACATATTTCATTCAACTAAGAAGCACATTCTCATGTGTGTTATTGTTTGTTTTATAGGCCTGTCTAATATTTGAAATGTGGGCTTCAGGAGTGGTTTCAGTTCTGGATTAGCAGAGTGTCCGGGGGCCATAGTTCTGGGGATTCCTCAAGTCTCTGTCCGACCAGTATGTCTGGTCTTTTTACGTGAATTTGAATTTTGTTCTACATGTTTCTCCTTCTCTGTCTGGGACTGTCTGTTGTGATCCCTGTCAGAGAGATTGGCACCATCTAGTTTTTCTGGGCTCAGGCTGGTGGAGGCCCGGGTTCATGTGGTTGTTTAGTTCCTTGGCTAATATTTTCCTTGTGTCTTTGGTTTTCTTCATTCTCCTATGCTCTGCATGAGATGGGACCAGTAGATGTATCTTAGAAGCCATTTGCAAGCTTTTAAGACCTCAGACTCAACATGATTATTCTTTTTTTTTTTCTTTAATTGTACTTTAGATGAAGGTTTACAGAGCAAACTAGCTTCTCATTAAACAGTATGTATATTATTTTATGACATTGGTTAACAACCCCATGACATGTCAACACTCCCCCTTCTCAACCTTGGGTTCCCCATTACCAGCTTTGCTGTTCTCTCTGGACTTCTAGTACTTGCCCCTGGGCTGATGTACCCCTTTAGTCTTGTTTTGTTCAACATAATTATTCTTGAGCTTGGTTCTATATTTAAGGTATAAGTACTTTTTGTAAGTGTCAGCTTATACCAAGTCCAGATCAATTATATATTAGGTAGATACAGTCTTTCAACTTGTGTTAAAGTTTGGAATGTTTAAAATGTTAAAGGAACGATTAGTACTTTTAACAAGTCTGTACATTTTGATTTTTCTGTGGCATTTTAACTTCACATTGACCTTTATCTTTTGATTCAGTATTATCTGCTTTATTGTCGCTTTTTCCCCCAAACATTTATTATAAAAAATTTAAAACATACAGAAAACTTAAAGGAATTGAACAATGAACACCCAAAACCAATCCCACTGCCGTCGAGTTGATTCTGACTCATAGTGACCCTATAGGACAGAGTAGAACTGCCCCATAGGGTTTCTAAGGAGCGTCTGGTGGATTTGAACTGCCGACCTTTTTGTCAGCAGCTGTAGCTCTTAACCACTACACCACCAGGGTTTCCCATGAACACCCATACACCGAAATTTTGATTCTACACTTAATGGTTTGCTAATAGTCCCCAGCTTATGTTGGGGTTCCGTTCTGATGAGCCTATCATAAGTCGGTTCTAACATAACCCAAATACCTCTTTTTTTCATTATTATTGCCTTTTATTATTAGTATCTTTATAAATTTGATCTTTGAACATCTGCGAGTGAACATCTGAGAATGGTAACATCAGCAAATTACTCACTGCAACATTGTATGTAGTACATATTACTAATGATAAGATGTACCAAAAAAAAAAAACCAAAACAACATAAAGTCGTTAAGTGTGGTTCGCCGTAACTTGAATACATCTTAGGTCAGGGACTACCTGTATTTGCCTTACCACATGTCTATTTAAATATGCATTCCTGTAGCCATCTTTTTTTTTTTTTTTTTTACTTTTTAAAAGTAACTTTATTGTGGCATACTTTTCATATCGTATAATTACTTCTCTCTTTTTTAATTGTACTTTAGATGAAAGTTTACAAAGCAAATTAGTTTCTTATTAAACAATTAATGCACATATTGTTTTGTGACGTTGATTGCCAACCCCATGATGTGTCAACACTCTCCCCTTCTCATCCCTGGGTTCCTGATTATCAGCTTTCCTGTCCCCCCGCCCCCCGCCTTCTCATTCTTGCCACTGGGTTGGTGTGCCCACTTAGTCTCCTTTTGTTTTATGGGCCTATCTAATCTTTGGCTGAAGGGTGAACCTCAGGATTGACTTCAGTATTGAGTTAAAAGGGTGTCTGGGGGCCATACTTTTGGGGTTTCTCCAGTCTCTGCCAGACCAGTAAGTCTGGTCTTTTTCTGTGAGTTAGAATTTTGTTCTGCATTTATCTCCAGCTCTGTTTGGGACCCTCTATTGTGATCCCTGTCAGAGCAGTTGGTGTTGGTAGCTGGGCACCATTTAGTTGTGCTGGACTCAGTCTGGTGGAGGCTATGGTAGTTGTGGTCCATTAATCTTTTGGACTAATCTTTCCCTGTGTCTTTGGTTTACTTCACTCTCCCTTGCTCCAGATGGGGTGAGACCAGTGGAGTATCTCAGATGGCCGCTCACAAGCTTTTAAGACCCCAGACACTACTCACCAAAGAAGAATGTAGAACATTTTGTTTATAAACTATGTCATGCCAATTGACCTAGATGCTGCCCAAGACCATGGTCCCTAGCTCTCAACCGAGTAATTCGGTCCTTACCGGAGCTTGGATGTGTCTATGAAGCTTCCATCACCTTGCCTTGGTCAAGTTGTGCTGCCTTCCCCACTATTGTGTATTGTCTTACCCTTCACCAAAGTTTATCCATCTTATTTTTTTAAGTAAGCTGCAGACTTTGCCCCTAAACACTTAAGCAAGCATATACTGTATTTTTAAGCAAGTAACCTGTGCCTTCTACATTTGTTTGCCAGCCACTCCCTCCCCTCTGAGAGGTATTTTTGTAAGTGCTGTTATGCCAATTTTTTTACATGTTGCTGTAAAAATATTAGCATAGCATGCTTAAGAAAATACCTTGCTGGCAGAGGGAGCAGTTGGCAAACAAATGTAGAAGGTGCGCATTATTTGTGTAAAAATATAGTAATTTATGAGTTCAATATTTGTTGACTTCTTTTGAAATAAAAATTGCATACAATATAATGCACAAATCTTAAGTGTACCATCTGATGAATTTTGACAAATGTGTTTATCTGGTCACTCAAACTCCTATCAGGATTAGAACATAACTGTCACTCCAGTAGGCTTACTCATGTAGTTTCTCAGTTAGTCCCTACTCATGCACCCCAGAGGCAAATCATCATCAGGGGGGTTCGCTGCCGGCCTGCCCACACAGAGGGAGTTGACACCATGAGTTACTGCGCTGGGTGACACCAGCCCTAGTGATGCCACTGAGGAAGAAAGGATTCATTTTTCTTTTCGATATTCTTTGATCAGTACCTGGCTTTCTATGTAATGCACATGTCTTGGACACTACAAATAGAATAACATAGGTGTGAAGAAAAAGTCATTTCACAGTTTATTAGGATATGAGAACTGATAGGTTTTTAAAATGTATCGAACGTGATTTTCAGTGAGTGAATTGGGTTCAGCTACTTGGTATTCATCTTATTTCTTTTTTGCTTTTCTTCCCTACTGTGGAGAGGATGCCAGGATCCAAAACCATGGTTTCAGGAAGGAAAATGCTAAGTACGTGTATATATGAACACAATATAAGCAAAGTATTTTTAAGTATTGGTGTTAAGTCTCCTTTTCTGGCAGGTATGTAAAGAAAAAACTATACAAAAATGTAAAAGTTTTCTTCCCTTTTACAAAGTTAGTCTTTACTCATAACTATGTAAGAGAAAGGTGGCATTTAAACCACGTATGATATATTTGCAATAGAAAAAAATTGAACTTTAATTTGAGACAATTTTTCTATATGGTTTTGTTTCAAAACCCTTAAGTGCTAAAAGTAATCATTTTTGACAGCAACAGTTGATGTGTCAAGTTTTGGAGCTTAAAAATATTATTCACTAACCATGAATAAGCCTTTATTAGGAAATCGTCTAGGTTAGAGCTTTTTTGTAAGAAAGATATATTTAGTCTAATGATACTCTAGGATGTCAAAAGGTATGAGATATTTATTAAGCAATGTAATAAATAGCACTCAGTTTTCTTATATCCCTGGAGCTCTAATTTTTTAGCAAGGGAAAGTAGGAACACTGGAATGTCTTCCCTTCTGCAGTACCCTAAGAATTTTTCAATTTTTGAGAAAACTGCTCATACTACTTCCAGAAAAGTATGGGCTAGCTTTTCGTATTATGTCCCAATGTTAAGTCAGATTCTGCTAAAGTCCAGGGTATCTAAGATACTAGAACTAGAAAAATTCTCTTGGTTTGGTTTGTGTTTTTTTTTCCTTTTAAGAAATTGTGTGTATCTAGTGTTAAAAGTTTTGGTCTGTTCAGAGTTTCCCTCGTGTATCCATAGTCACCAAGAGTAAGTATTATGTAGTGAATGGAGCCATTATAGTGGAAAAATCATAAACAAGTGAAATAATCATCAATATTGATGAACAAAAGGAGTAATCATGAACAAGAGCCTAACATCAGATCGACCTGGGCCAGCTCTGCCACAGACTAGCTATGTAACCTTGGATCAGTCAGTTAACTTCTTTAAGTTTCAGTTTCTTCCTCTATAAAATAGTAACATAGAGATATTATAAGATTAAGTGATAAATTATATGCAAAGCACTTAACATAGTGCCTGACATATGGCTAGTGCTTATTTTATTAAAGATTTAAAATATATCATGTTTTATCAGCACTAAACTAAAAATAAGAAAGTTGCTGTGTTTTTTTAAATTGGATCAATTAATGATTTTCAGTTATGTTTACTTTATGTGCTTTATGTTAATACAAAATAGAAAATGTAAAGATAATTATTTCTAGTGATGTTTTTAATCATTCAAAGATTATGGTTTTGACATATGTGAAAGTATGGGTAAAACAAGATGAGTCATTCATACCAAGCAGAAAGAAATTTTATATAAATTGGTGAAGGTAAGTGCTACCTGACAGGACACTAGAGGAAAAGAGAATTGACAATTACCTACTGTGTATCAATGGCTGTATATACTTTATCTCACTTAACTCCTTTGACAGGCTTCTGAAGTAGGAAGTACCTCAGTTTTATAGATAAGCAGACAGGTTTCTGGAATTAAAATAACTTGCTTAAAATTATCAGAAAAATGAAAAATAACAAGTGTTGGTGAGGACGCAGAGGAATTGGAACACGTGTACTTTGCTGTTGGGAATGTAAAATGGTGCAGCTGCTGTGGAAAACAGTTTGGCAGTTCCACAAAGAGTTAAACATAGAATTACCATATGATCCAGCAATTCCACTACTAGGTATATACCCCAAAGAATCGAAAGCAGCGACTCAGATACTTGTACGCCAGTGTTTAATGCAGCATTATTCACAGTATGCAAAAAAGGTGGACACAACTCAACTGTCCATCAACAGACAAATGGATAAACAAAATGTGGTATATACATATAATGAAATATTATTCAGCCATAAAGAGAAACGAAGTTCTGATACATGCCATGACATGGATGAATTTTGAAAACATTATGCAGAGTGAAATGAGTCAGACATGAAAGGACAAATATTGTATGATTTCACTTGGAAGACCCTCAGTGAGGTGGATTGACACTGTGGCTGCAACAGTGGGCTCAAGCATAGCAAAGATTGTGAGGATGGCGCAGGATCGGGCAGTGTTTCATTCTGTTATACATAGGATTGCTGTGAGTCGGAACCGACTTGACAGCACCTAACAACTGATGTGATATATCTAGAACAGACAAATACATACAGACCAAAGTTTATAGTGGTTACCAGGGAGAGGTGGGAGAGGGAAATAAGGGAATATTGCTGTCAGTGTAAAAACTGGTGTACAGAGTTTTTAAGGGTGATAAAAAAAATTTGGATCTGTACCATCTTCATGATTGTTGGCATGTTTGAGTCCATTATTGCAGCCATTGTGTAGTATTTTCCAACCTAGGGGACTGGTCTTCGAGCACTGTACTGGAAAATATTCTGTTGTGATCAGTAAGGTTTTCACTGGTTAATTTTTAGATCACCAGGCCTTTCTTCATAGTCTCTTAGTCTGAGAGCTCTGCTGAAAACTGTCCATCACGGGTGACCCTACTGGTATTTGAATTTCTAGTGGCATAACTTCCAGAATCATAGCAACATGCAAGCCACTACAGTATAACAAATAGACAGATGGGTGGTGGATATATCTTTTAACCTGTCCCTCAAGTTTTTTTTTTTTGGTTGTTGCCGCATGTTTGTTGAAGAAATCAGATCTTTTTTTTTTGGTAGACTTTATACGTTCTGGATTTTGCTTATTGCATTCCTGTGATGTCATTTAATATATTTTTATATCCACTATATTTCCTGTAAAATGGTAGGTAGTTCTAGAGCAGCACATGTTATCCAGTAAAATATAATGATATAATGTGAACCACAAATGCAAGCTACATGTGTAATTTAAAATTTATAAGTAGCCACAGTAAAAAAAGTAAAAGGAAAAAGGTGACACTAATTTTAATGATACATTTTCTTCAACCCAATATATGAAAAATATTATCATTTGCACATGTAATCAATTTAAAGAATTGTTAGTAAAGTAGTTCACATTTTTTTCATACTAAATCTTTGAAATCAAGTGTGTATTTTACACTTACGGACTATCTCAATTCAGAGTAGCTACATTTCAAGTGCTCAATAGCCACGTGTGCCTAGTAGCTACTGTATTAGCACAGACCTAGAGGCTTGATCAGACTTAGTTTGAGTTTTTGTCAAGAACGGTTCATAGCTGGTGCTGTGTACTTTATATTACATTACAACAGGAGGCACATATATCTATTTTTTTGCAATGTTAAGATTGATCAAAACATTCAGGTGTTACAGAAGAGGCCACATAAAACAGAGACTACATCAGCCTGAGACCAGAAGAACTAGATGGTGCCCGGCTACCACAGACGACTGCCCTGACAGGGAACACAGCAGAGAACCCCTGAGGGAGCAGGAGAGCGGTGGGATGCAGACCTCAAATTCTTGTAGAAAGACCAGACTTAACATTCTGACTGAGACTAGAAGGACGCCAGAGGTCACGGTCCCCAGGCCTTCTGTTAGGCCAAGACAGGAACCATTCCCAAAGCCAACTCTTCAGACAGGGTTTGGACTAGACTATGGGATAGAAAATGATACTGGTGAGGAATGAGTTTCTTGGATCAAGTAGGCACATGAGACTATGTGGGCAGCTCCTGTCTAGAAGGGAGATGAGAAGGCAGAGGGGGTCAGAAGCTGGCTGAATGGACATGAAAATACAGGGTGGAGAGAAGGAGTGTGCTGTCTCATTAGGGGGAAAGCAACTAGGAGTATATAGCATGGTGTATATAAATTTTTGTATGAGAGACTGATTTGATTTGTAAACTTTAAAGCACAATAAAAAAAAAGTTCAGGTGTTGTCAGCCTGATCATCAAGTTCCCCTTTAGCCTTTCAACTAATGGTTTTAGTTCCCATTGATGATCATTGTCTAGATACATATTTCATTAGTGGATACAAAATTCTATCACTCCTTCCACATCTAATAGCTGCAGTTCTTCTATAAAGAAGAATTTTCCTTCATTAATTGGTTATTTTTGAATTGAAGTATTTTCTATTATAGTTATCCTTTTTGCTATTAATTTTAAACTTAACTGAATTGTGGTCAGAAAAAGTGATCTGTATATGACACAAATATTTTGAGATTTATTGAATCTTGCTTTATGAATTACTGTTGATCAGTTTTCACAAACATTTCATATGTGCTTGAACAGAATGTGTATCCTCCAGTTGTTGGGTGCAAGTTCTAAATAAAAAAACGAACAAACCCATTGCCATCGGGTCAATTCCATAAGACTTGCTAATTTTATCATTCAAGTTTTTAATATTTTTACTGATTTTTTTGTCTCGCTTGTCAATTACTGATAGAGATGAGTTAATTTCTTCCATTTTGATAATTGATGTTTTTCTCTTTTTTAAAAATTGTACTTTAGATGAAGGTTTACAGAACAAAATAGCTTCTCATTAAACAATTAGTGCATATATTATTTGGTGACACTGGTTGCCAACCCCACAACACATCAACATTCTCTCCTTCTTGACCTTGGGTTCCCTATTACCAGCTTTCCTGTCTCGTTCTGCCTTCTTGCCCTTGCACCTGGGCTCGTGTGCTCACTTAGTCTCATTTTGTTTTATGGGCCTGTCTAATCTTTGGCTGAAGGGTGAGCCTCAGGAGTGACTTCATTATTGAGCTAAAAGGTTGTCCAGGGGTGTATTCTCAGGGTTTCTCCAGCCTTTGTCAGACCAGCAAGTCTGGTTTTTTTTTTTGTGTGAGTTAGAATTTTGTTCTACATTTTTCTCCAGCTCTGCTTGGGACCCTCTATTGTGATCCCTGTCACAGCAGTTGGTGATGGTAGCCGGGCACCATCTAGTGCTGGACTCAGTCTGGTGGAGGCTGTAGTGGTCCATTAGTCCTTTGGACTAATCTTTCCCTTTTGTCTTTGTTTTTTTCTTCATTCTCCCTTCCTCCACATGGGGTGAGACCAGTGGAGTATCTTAGATGGCTGCTCACAAGCTACTCACCAAAGTAGAATGTAGAACATTTTCTCACCAAAGTAGAATGTAGAACATTTTCTTTATAAACTATGTTATGCCTATTGAGCTAGATGTTCCTTCAGACCATGGTCCCCACAGCCCTCAACCCAGTAAATTGGTCCCTCAGTGAGTTTGGATGTGTCTATGGAGCTTCCATGACCTTGCCTGGACAAGTGCTGGCTTCCCCAGTATTGTGTACTATCTTACCCTTCACCAAAGTTAACACTTGTCTATTGTCTATTTAGTGTTTTTCCATCCCCACCCCTCCCTTCCCTTGTAACCATCAAAGATATTCTCTTTTTGTGTGTAAATCTTTTCATGAGTTTTTATAGTAATGGTCTCATGCAATATTTGTCCTCCTGTGACTGACTTATTTCACTCAGCATAATGCCCTCCAGATTCATCAGTGTTGTGAGATGCTTCACAGATTCATCATTGCTCTTTATCATTGCTTAGTATTCCATTATGTGTATGTACCATAGTTTGTTTATCCATTCATCTGCTGATGGGCATCTAGATTGTTTCCATCTTTTTGCTATTGTGAACAATGATGCAATAAATATGGGTGTGCATATGTCTATTCCTGTGAAGGCTCTTATTTCTCTAGGATATATTCCTAGGAGTGGGATTGCTAGATCATATGGTATTTCTATTTCTAGCTTTTTAAGGAAGTGCTATATCATTTTCCAAAATGGTCGTACCATTTTGCATTCCCACCAGCAGCGCATAAGAGTTCCAATCTCTCTGCAGCCTCTTCAACATTTCTTATTTCCTGTTTTTTTTAATTCTTGCTGATAATGTTGGGGTGAGATGGTACCTCATTGTGGTTTTGATTTGCATTTCTCTAATGGCTAGTGATGGCGAGCATTTCCTCATGTGTCTGTTAGCAGCTTGGTGAAGAGTCTGTTCATTTCCTTTGCCCATTTTTTAATTGGATTATTTGTCTTTTTGTTGTAGAGGTGTTGGATTTTCCTATAGATTTTAGAGATTAGACCTTGTCGGATTTGTCATAGCCAATTTTTTTTTTTTCCCCAGTCTGTAGGCTCTCTTTTTACTCATTTGGTGAAATCTTTTGATGAGCATAAGTTGTTTAATTTTTGGAAGATCCTAGTTATCTAGCTTCTCTCCTGGAGTTTGTGGACATCCAGTTTTGCCAGCACAATTTGTTAAAAAGACCATCTTTTCCCCATTTGGTGGACTTTGGGCCCTTGTCGAAGATCAGATGACTGTAGGTGGATGGATTTACATCTGGGTTCTCAATTCTGTTCCATTGGTGAATGTACCTGTTGTTGTACCAGTACCAGGCTGTTTTGATTACCATAGCTATATAGTAGGTTAAGAGGTCAGATAGTGTGAGTCCTCCTACTTTATTCTTCAATAGTGCTTTACTTATCCGGGGCCCTTCCCTTTCCATAAAAAGTTAATGATTAGTTTTTCCATCTCTTTAAAGAATGCTGTTGGTATTTGGATTGGGATTGTATTGTATTTGTAGATTGCTCTGTAGATTTTCACAATGTTGAGTCTACCTGTCCATGAGCATGAAATGTTTTTCCATTTATGTAGTTCTCTTTTGGTTTCTTGCAGTAGTGTTTTGTAGTTTTATTCGTATAGGCCTTTTACATCCCTGCTTAGATTTATTCCTAAGTATTTCATTTTTTTTAGGGGCTATTATAAATGGTTCTACTCTGTCCTATAGACACTGTTAAAATGGTGTTGTTTTCCTGATTTCCTTTTCATCGTTCTCTTTGTTGATGTATAGGAATCCAGCTGATTTTTGTATTTTTATCTTATATCCTGCTGCTACTCTGCTGAATCTATTAGTTCTAGTAGTTTTCTTGTGTAATCTTTTGGGTTTTCTATGTGTAGTGTCATAGCATCCGCAAATATGGGCAGTTTACTTCTTCATTACCAATTTGGATGCCCTTTATTTCTTTTTCTTGCCTTATTGCTCTAGCTAGGACTTCCAGCACAGTGTTAAATAGGAATAGTGATAAAGGGCATCCTTGTTCCTGTTCTCAAGGGGAACGTTTTCAGCCTTTCTCTATTAAGAATGATGTTGACTGTTGGTTTTGTATAAAAAAAAGATGCCCTTTATTATTTTGAGAAATTTCCCTTCTGTACTTATTTTATTGATTTTTTAAAATCAGGAATGGGTGTTGGACTTTGTCACATGCCTTTTCTGCATCGATTGAGATGATCATGTGATTCTTTTGTTTATATGGTGGATTACATTGATTGGTTTTCTAATGTTGAACCACCCTTGCATACCTGGTATGAATCCCACTTGGTCGTGGTGTATTATTTTTTGATATGATGCTGAATTCTATTGGCTAGAATTTTGTTGAGGATTTTTGCGTCTATATTCATGACAGATAATTGGTCTGTAATTTTCTTTCTTTTTTTTTTTGGGGGTATCTTTGCCTGGTTTTGGTATCAAGGTTATCCTGGCTTCATAGAATGAATTCGGAAGTATCCCTTCCTTTTCTATGTTCTGAAATAGTTTGAGTAGTACTGGTGTAAGATCTACCCTGAAATGTTTGGTAGAATTCTCCAGTGAAGCCCCCTGGGCCAGGGCTTTTTTCTGTTGGGAGTCTTTTTTTTTTTTTTTATTACCTTTTCAATTTCTTTTGTTATGGGCCTGTTCAGATTTTTAACTTCAATTTGTGTTAGTTTGTATAGGTTGTGTGTTTCTAGAAATTTGTGCATTACTTCTAGGTTTTCAAATTTGTTGGAGTATAGTTTTTCATAGTACTCTGTCGTGGTCCTTTATATTTCAGTTGAGCCTTTTATAATGTCCCCCATTTCATTTCTTATTTGGGTTATTTGTGTCTTCTCCTGTTTTTCTTTCGTCAGTTTGGCCAATGGTTTATCAATTTTGTTGATCCTTTCAAAGAACCAACTTTTGGTTTTGTCGATTCTATTGTTTTCCTATTCTCTATCTCATTTATTTATGCTCTAATCTTTATTATTTCCTTTCTTCTGGTGGCTGTGGGCTTCTTTTGCTGCTCTCTGTTTGTTCAAGTTGTGTAGCTAATGTTTTGATTTTGTCCCTTCTTTTTGGATGTGTGCATCTACTGCTATAAATTGACCTCTGAGCACTGCCTTTGCTGTGTCCCAAAGGTTTTGGCATGATGTGTTTTCATTCTTATTTGATTCTAGGAATGTTTTGATTCCATCTTTGATTTCTTCTATTACCCAGTGGTTTTTAAGCAGAGTGTTACTCAGTTTCTCTGTATTTGATTGTTTCCCATTGCTTTTCCTGTTGTTAATTTCTACTTTGATGGTGTTGTGATCAGAGAAGATACTTTGTATTCTCTTGGTGTTTTGAATTTTGTTGAGGGTTGCTTTGTGGCCTAAGATGTGGTCTATTATGGAGAATGTTTCACGTGTGTTGGAAAAGAATGTGTACTTTTGCAGTTGTCAGGTGGAGTGTTCTAAATATGTCTATGAGGTCAAGTTGGCTGATTGTGGCCTTTAGATCTTCTGTGTCTTTGTTAAGTTTCTTTCTAGATGTTTTGTCCTTTACCGAGAGTGGTGGGTTGAAGTCTCCTACTATTACTGTGGAACTGTCAATTTCTCTTTTCAGTACTTATGATTTTCTTTGTTAGGATTCTAGCATCTCAGACCTTCCTTCTAAACCTTCTTCTTCCTGAAGCACATACTTTAGAAGTTCATTTAGAACGGGGCTCTTAATAATAAACAATAAAGCCCTGGTGGCAGAGTGGTTAAGCGCTCAGCTGCTCACCAAAAGGTCAGCAGTTTGAACCCACTAGCTGCTCTGTAGGAGAAAGAGGTGGCAGTCTGCTTCCATAAATATCACAGCTTTGGAAATCCTATGAGGCAGTTCTACTCTGTCCTACAGGGTCATTATGAATTTGAATTGACAGCAACGGGTATGGGTGTTGCATCTGGGTTAATTTTTCAGATTCTCACTTTTCTGTTTCATCTAGTCTGTTGTTTAACCTGTCCACTGTGATGTTTGTAATTTTAATAATTATATATTCAGTTTCTAGAAATTCTGTTAGGTTCCATTTTTAAATCTGCTTGCCCATTGGATACAGTCTTGTTTTCTAGTCATATTTTTGATATTCTTTTCTGTTTCTTTAAACATTATTCTGTAGTCAATAATTCTAATATCTTTGTGGGTCTGAGTCTTGGGTTTATTACTTCTGCTGACCCTCAGTCACAGTGGCTTGGTTCATGTGTTTTGTGATTTTGAGTTTATGTTCATTGGTACTTTATCATAAGTTGTTTTTCATATTTTAGACAACATTTTTTGGTAATTTATGTTGAGAAGATTTTTTTCAGGGTAAATTAGAGTTCTATTTATCCGAAATTGGAGCTATGGAATATTTTAAGTTAAAGTATCTATAAAAAAAAAAAAAAAGTATCTATACAAACATAAAATAAGACACTGCTTTTTAAAAGAGAACATTTAGAATTCATCTTTTACACTATGCATCAAAAGAGGCAATCTTTTTGACAAGCTAATTGTTGTAAGAATTCAAAATCTGTTAAGTCTTTTTATGCATTATGCAATCGGAACAAAATTAGTTGAAAAAAGGGAAGTTTTTTCTTTTGTATTGTTGATCGTTATCTTAAACTGTAGGTGTCTGTGTAACCGTGAAACAAAACTATGTTTTATCTGTCTCAGTAAAATGTTAGTAATTATTGATTAGCAAGTACAAAGGGAATGAAGTTTTGCTGTTCCTCTTACAGAATGATTTTGTAATTGTAGTTCACATCTCTATGTGGAGAAGAAAAAAAATACGTAAGATCTTATTCATTAACTTTGTCATTAAAAGATGAAGGACTGAAAAGAAAAACTAATAAAGGCAAGAAAGGTTTTTTTCTCTTTTATTTATTTTTTTTAATTCTCTAAATTTCCAAAGAATAAGAATTTCTAATAAAATCTGTTTAGCATCGTTAAGATAGAATTCATAGCAAAAGATAGGTTTGATATTACTTACACATTCTGTAGTAAGAAAATGGTAGGCGGCAGAAGTCGTTTTATCTTTTTTGTCCAAATGTCATGTGTTTACCTTAGATGCCTGGATTTATTTATTTTCCTACATTGTTTGAGGGATATGTTTTGTTTTAACCAGAAATAGCTCATATTGTTTTAATTTGTAGGTTATCTTTTAGAAGCAAGTTGGGATACAAACCATGAAAAAAAAAATCTCCTTCCTTTCAATCCCTGTGGCTCAATCTTAAGGTACAGTGTTGCATAGTTTTTTTTTTTTTTTTTTTTTATGGTAGTATTATTGTTGTTGTTGGGTGCTATTGAGTCAATTCTGACTCATAGCGACCCCATGTGACAGAGTAGAACTCCCCCATAGGGTTTTCAAGGCTGTAATCTTTACAGGAGCAGATCGCCAGCTTTTCTCTCCCCCAGAGCCATTGAGTGGGTTCCAACTGCCATCCTTTTGTTTAGCAGCCGAGCACTTAACCTTTGCACCACCAGAGCTCCTTTTTATGGCAGTTGTCATATTAGTTTGTAATGTAGCAGTGAGACATGAGAGAAATATTTTTGTTTCACTCTGCATAAGATATGACGTTCATTATTGTTCTCAAGTTATTTCATATGTTTCTTTTTTTCTTCCCCAAAGAAAACCCAAATCCTTTTATGTGCGGGACTGCCTTCTACTTTATTTACCCGTATCCTCTTTTTGTGAAACTTCAGGCCCATATGCATCTCCAGCTTATCCAAAATATTTTTATCTTGGCTAGATTGCACAATGGGATCTTTCTAGACTCTTTCTCATGAATACCTCACACCTTGGAAGTTTTCTTACCATCACGGAAAAATTGTGTGCATAGTGGAGAAAAGCCCAATTTAAGTTGACTTAGTGGGACTTCCACATTTGTGGAAAGATCCTAAGATGTCTTTCTAGACCATTTACTTTTTTATATATCCAGATTTTTCCTTATCACAATGAAAACAGATATAGAAAACTGTATTGTAATTAGCTAATTCTATAATTCTTGGCAGGATGGTAGAGATTGTTCATTGTGAACACAGTCTGCCGCCAATAGCTCAGTTGGAACATTGTGTTTATTTGTGAGAGGACTTCATTATGAAAAATTTGGTTTGAAGATTAAATTGGGGGAATAGTTTCTGTTGATAAACCTGATGAAATGATTAATTTTTTGAGAAAAATTATTAAGTTATAGAGAGGTATTCACACTGAAACCATTGACTATTATACTGAACATTGTAGAAGTTGAAAATTCTGCCTGTTTTTCATCTAGAAGAGTTTATAGCTTTCCTTTTGCCTTTTGAGCAGTGGACAGATGGAGGCAACCTAGTTTGGTGTGATAAGCAACAGATTGATCATAGAGCAGGACTGGATGTACAGTATCAGGGAGTCCAATTCAGTGTGTATTTACTATGTACAAGAAACTTTGATAGGCAGTTTATTGGGGAGGAAGGCTGAAATGAATATAAGAATAAGAAATAGTCTATCAAATAATGTAAAATCCAGCAGGGAAAATAGATCACTAAATAATTAATAGAAGAAAGAGTAAAACAAATGTTAAACAGAGGTTCCAGTAACATGCTGTAGGGGAGCATAGGAAAGAACAATGAATACTGATTAGGTAATCAGAAGGTATGATTAAAATATGGCATTTAAGTTGATTCTAGAAAAAAAGTAGTATTTTGATAGCCGGAAGATAGTGGGAATAAGAGAGTGAGAATCTCATTTTGTTGATGTTGTTAGGTGACGTCGAGTTGGTTCCCACTCATAGCAACCCTATGCACAACAGAATGAAACACTGCCCAGTCCTGTGCCAGCCTCACAATTGTTGCTGTGCTTGAGCCCATTCTCGCAGCCACTGTGTCAATCCATCTTGGTGACGGTCTTCCTTATTTTCACTAACCCTCTACTTTAACAAGCATGATGGCCTTGTCCGGGGACTGATCCCTTCAGATAACATGTCCAAACTGTGTGAGACATAGTCTTGCCACCCTTGCTTCTAAGGAGCATCCTGGTTGTACTTCCAAGACAGATTTGTTCATTCTTTTGGCAGTCCACGGTATATTCAATATTCTTCGCCAACACCACAATTCAAAGGTGTCAATTCTTCTTCTGTCTTCCTTATTCATCGTCCAGCTTTTGTATGCATATGAGGTGATTGAAAACACCAAGGCTTGGGTCAGGTGCACCCTAGTCCTCAAGGTGACATCTTTGTTTTTCAACACTTTAGAGAGGTCTTTTGTAGCTAATTTGCCCAGTGCAATGCGTCTTCCATGGGTGTTGATTGTGGATCCAAGTAAAATGAAATCCTCAACAACCTGAATCTTTTCTCCATTTATCATGATATTGCTTATTTGTCCAGTTGTGAGGATTTTTGTTTTCTTTATGTTGAGGTGTAATCCATACTGAAGGCTCTGGTCTTTGATCTTCATCAGTAAGTCCTTCAAGTCCTCTTCACTTTCAGCAATCAAGGTTGTGTCATCTCCATAATGCAGGTTGTTAATGAGCCTTCCTCCAATCCCGATGCTCCGTTCTTCTTCATATAGTCCAGCTCCTCGGATTATTTGCTCAGCATACAGATTGAATAGGTATGGTGAAAGGATACACCACTGATTCATACCTTTTCTGACTTTAAACCATGCAGTGTTCCCTTGTTCTGTTTGAATGACTTCCTCTTGATCCATGTACAGATTCCTCATGAACACAATTGTTTTGGAATTCCTATTCTCTGTAATGTTATCCATAATTTGTTATGAACCACACAATCGAATGCCTTAGCATAGTCAATAAAACTGGGGTAAACATCTTTCTGGTAGTCTCTGCTTTCAGCCAGAATCTATCTGACATCAGCAATGATATCCCTGGTTCCACGTCCTCTTCTAAGTTTGGTTTGAATTTCTGGCAGTTCTTTGTCAATACATGGCTGCAGCCACTGTTGAATGATCTTCAGCAAAATTTTGTTTGCGTACGATATTAATGATATTATTCGCTAATTTCCGCAGTCGTTTGGATCACCTTTGTTGGGAATAGGCATAAATATGGATCTCTTCCAGTCAGTTTGCCAGGTAGCTGTCTTCCAGATTTCTTGGTATAGACCAGTGAGCACTTCCAGCACTGCATCCATTTGTTCAAACATTTCAATTGGTATTCTATCAATTCCCAGAGCCTTGTTTTTCCCCAGTGCCTTCAGTGCAGCTTGGACTTCTTCCTTCAGTACCATTGGTTCCTGATAGTATGTTACCTCGTGAAATTGTTGAACATTGACCAATTCTTTTTGATATAGTGACTCTGTGTATTCCTTCCACCTTCTTTTGATGCTTTCTGAGTTGTTTAATATTTTCCCTGTAGAATCCTTTAGTATTGCCACTCAAGGCTTGAATTTTTTCTTCATTTTTTTCAGCTTCAGAAATGGTTTTCTATCTCCAGGTCTTTGCACATGTCATTATAATTCTTTACTTTGTCTTCTCGAGCCACCCTTTGAAATCTTCTGTTCAGCTCTTTTACTTAATCATTTTTCCCTTTTGCTTTAGCTACTCGACATTCAAGAGCAATTTTCAGAGTCTCTCTTGACATCCACTTAGGTCTTATCTTTCCCTCCTGTCTTGTTAATGACCTCTTGCTTTCTTCAGGTGTAATGTCCTTGATGTCATTCCACAACTCATCTGGTCTTCAGCCATTAGTGTTCAGTGCTTCGTATCTGTTCTTGAGATGGTCTCTACATTCAGGTGGGTATATTCAAGGTCATACTTTGGCTTTTGTGGACTTGTTCTAATTTTCTTCTATTTCAACTTGAACTTGCGTAAGTGTAATTGATGGTCTGATTCGCAGTCAGCCCCTGACCTTGTTTCGACTGATGATATTGAGCTTTTCCATTGTCTCTTTCCACAGATGTAGTCAGTTTGATCCCTGTGTATTCCACCTGGCGTGATCCATGTGTATAGTCACTGTTTATGTTGGTGAAAAAAGGTATTTGCAATGAAGAAGTTGTTGGTCTTGCAAAATTCAATCATGTGATCTCCGGCATCGTTTCTATCACCAAAGGCATATTTTTCAACTATGGTTCCTTCTTTATTTCCAACTTTTGCATTCCAATCACTGGTAATTATCAGTGCATACTGATTTCATGTTCGATCAATTTCGGACTGCAGAGGTTGGTAAAAACATTAAGTTTCTTCATCTTTGGACTTAGCGGTTGGTGTGTAAATTTGAATAATAGTTGTATTAACTAGTCTTCCTTGTAGTTGCATGGATATTATCCTATCACTGACAGCATTGTGCTTCAGGATAGATCTTGAAATGTTCTTTTTGATGATGAATGCAACGCCATTCCTCTTCAAGTTGTCATTCCCGCCATAGTAGGCCTTATGATTGTCTGATTCAAAATCACCAATACCAGTTCATTTCAGCTCACTAATGCCTAGGATATTGATTTTTATGCATTCCATTTCATTTTTGATAATTTCCGATTTTCCTAGGTTCATACTTTGTATATTCCAGGTTCCGATTATTAAGAGGTGTTTGTAACTGTTTCTTCTCATTTTGAGTCATGCCATATCAGCAAATGAAGGTCCTGAAAGCTTGACTCCCTCCACGTCATTAAGGTGGACTCTACTTTGAGGAGATAGCTCTTCCCCAGTTGTATTTTGAGTACCTTCCAACCTGAGGGGCTCATCTTCCAGCAGTATATCAGACAATGTTCCATTGCTATTCATAAGGTTTTCACCGGCTAATTCTTTTCAGAAGTAGACTGCTGGGTTCTTCTTTCTTGTCTGTCTTAGTCTGGAAGCTCAGCTGAAACCTGTCCGCCATGGGTGACTCTGCTGGTATTCGAATATTGGTGGCATAGCTTCCAGCGTCACAGCAACACACATGCCCCCACAGTATGACAAAATGACAGACATGTGGGGGATTTCATTTTGAGGGACTGGTAAATATGAAGGTATGCATAGGTAAAGCCCAGTTTTGTGGAAGGATAAAGGAGAATATGAAATCAAACTATATGAGCGGTTAACCTTTATTCTGTACTAATAGCATTAACAACTAACATTTCTATAATATTTTCATGTACGTGTTTGAGACTTACAACAATAGCTAGTGGGAGGTATCACTGTTGTTAGCTGCTATTGAGTCAGTTCTGACTCATAGCAACACTGTGTATGACAGAATGGAACACTGCCTGGTCCTGTACCATTCTCACAACCCTTGCTATGTTTGAGCCCATTGTTCTAGCCACTGTGTCAATCCATCTCGTTTAGGGTCTTCCTTTTTTTCACTGACCCTCTACCTTACCAAGCATGATGTCCTTCCCAAGGGACTGGTCCGTCTGGGTAACATGAAGTACGTGAGACAAGTCTCACCATCTTCACTTCCAAGGAGCACTCTGGCTGTACTTTATCCAAGACAGACTTGTTTGTTCTTCTGGCAGTCCATGGTGTATTCAATATTCTTTGCCAACACCGTAATTCAAAGGCGTCAGTCCTTCTTCAGTCTTCCTTATTCATTGTCCAGCTTTTGCATTGCATATGAGGTGACTGAAAATACCATGGCTTGGGTCAGGCGCACGTTTGTCCTCAAAGTGATATCTTTGCTTTTCAATACTTTAAACATGTCTTTTGCAGCAGATTTGCCCAATGCAATATGTCTTTTGATTCCTTGATGGCTGCTTCCAATGGGCCTTGCTTGTGGATCCAAGTAACATGAAATCCTTGACAACCTCAATCTTTTCTCCATTTATCATGATGTTGCTTATTGGTCCAGTTGTAAGAATTTTTGTTTTCTTTATGTTGAGGTGTAATCCATATTGAAGGCTGTAGTTTTTTTTTTTTTTTTAATCTTAATCAGTAAGCATAATATACACACAGCCTTGAATGATTTAGTGCAAAGATCTGGATTTGAAAGCTGACTTTGTTGCTAAAAAGCTATATGACTTGAAAGCTCAATAGACACATCCAAACTCCCTGAGGGACCAAATTACTGGGCTGAGGGCTGTGGGGAGCATCTAGCTCAATTGGCACAACATAGTTTATAAAGAAAATGTTGTACGTTCTACTTTGGTCAGTAGTGTCTGGGGTCTTAAAACTTGTGAGCATCCATCCGCTCCACTGGTCCCACCCTGTCTGGAGCGAGGGAGAATGAAGAAAACCAAAGACAAAAGGGAGAGATTAGTCCAAAGGACTAATGGATCACAATTACCACAGCTTCCACCAGAATGAGTCCAGCACAACTAGATAGTGCCCAGCTACCACCATTGACTGTTCTGAGAGGAATCACAATAGAGGGTCCCTGACAGAGCTGGAGAAAAATGTAGAACAAAATTCTAACTCACTAAAAAAAAAAAAGACCACACTTTCTGGTCTGACAGAGACTGGAGAAACCCCAAGGGTATGGTCCCCAGGTACCCCTATAGCTCAGTAATGAAGTCATTCCTGCAGTTCACCCTTCAGCTAAAGATTAGACAGGCCCATAAAACAAAATGAGACTAAATGGGCACACCAGCCCAGGGCAAGGACGAGAAGGCAGGAGGGGACAGGAAAGCTCATAATGGGGAACTGAAGATCAAGAAGGGGAGATGGTTGACATGTCATGGGGTTGGCAACCAGTGTCACAAAACACTGTGTATTAATTGTTTAATGAGAAACTAGTTTTCTCTGTAAACCTTCATTTAAAGTGCAATAAAAGAAAAAACAAATGCTCAATTAAAAAAAAAAAGCTACATGACCTTGATCAAGTTAGTTGATATTAACCAAGTCTCAGTTTTCTCATATGTAAAATACAGATAGTACCTTCATCAGTAGGTTGTTTCAGGGCTGCTGCATAGGCTGTGCACTGCAGTTTCTCAGGGGAAAATTTTTCTGTAAAGGGCCAAATGGTAAATATCTTAGGCTTTGTAGGCCATAAGGTCTCTGTAACAACTACTCAACCCTGTTGTTGTACCATGAAAACAGCCATAGACAGTATGTAAATGAATGGGTGTGGCTGTATTCCAATAAACCTTCATTTATAAAAATAGGATTGGCCAGAATTGGCCCATAGTGCAGTTTGTTAACCCCTTACATAGACTATGATGTGAATGGTGCACTCTGCAATTCTGTGGCACAGTTTGTTTCAAGGAATGAATTACATGAGCTATAAGAATTATCTAATATTTATAGGACAGAAATATTTTTAATTTAGCACATGTGGATACTCAGTGATAGAAATCCATCTGCTTTTCTCTCTTCCCTTTTAAAGTTATTGCCACTGAATTCTTGGGTAAACCGCTAACACCTTTGCCCTCAGATTTCTTCTGAATTCTCAGTAGGGAAATAAAAACTATTTTCTATCAAATTATAATAACTAATTAGATGTGTGAGTTAGAGTGATAATATGTGAATGTTGGCACTGAATTCCTTAAAGACAGTGTTAACTAGAAATTATGGCTGAGGCATTTTTATAGTGCATTGCCAATGGATCTAGCAATCTTTAAGACAGCATGATAGGGAGCCTGAAGCCTGAATTGATGGCATTATTCAGGTCTCATGTGATTTACTACTTTGTGTAAACTAGGTTTTTTTTACCTGGAAAATATATATTGCTTTGGATCTCTGCAAAATTGTCATACTCTGGTAATACTGTCCTGATTGGTCCCCACTACATAGTTTTTATCAGATTGCCACTGCATCATTCTTTTTTTTTTTTTTAATTGTGCTTTAGGTGAAAGTTTACAGCTCAAATTTAATTTCTCATACAAAAATTTATACACATATTGTTATATAGTTGCAATCCCTATAATGTGAGAGCACACTTGTCCTTTCCACCCCAGGTTTCCAGTGCCCATTCAACCAGCCTCTATCCCTTTCTGCAGCATTCTTGAAATACAGTTAATAATTGAGAAAAAGCATGTATTCTACTACAGATACTCAGAAGGGGCAGGGAGGACATGGGCTTTCTCTTTACTTTACTTAGTTATAACTCTGTTAATGCTGTTCCTGCCAAGGAATATTTTCTGAGTTTTTTTTCTCGGTGCTTTTAAGAGTTTTATATCAGATTATGCAGATCAAGTGTTGATTATATACTAGGCTGATTTTGACATTACTTTTGA
Organism: Elephas maximus indicus; assembly: GCF_024166365.1. Taxonomy (NCBI): domain Eukaryota; kingdom Metazoa; phylum Chordata; class Mammalia; order Proboscidea; family Elephantidae; genus Elephas; species Elephas maximus. The sequence continues at coordinate 35,210,689 of NC_064837.1, read as the reverse complement.
GTCTTGGTTTAGGAACAAGTTAATTGTTCTTTTTAGGGTATTATATGCTTATTGTGAGAAGATTATGATGTTTAACTGCCATACATAATTCTGTCCTCCCACTCTCAATGACAAAAGAAATCTTTTATGGTCATCATTTTAACTATGGGATAAAGGATTTCCTATTTCTACATTTGAAAATATTGCCTTCTCTTTTCTCCCTGTGGGAATATTGTATACCTTCTACCTGCCTTATGAAGGAGCCGTGGTGGCACAGTGGTTAAAACTATCGACTGCTAACCGAAAGCTCAGTGGTTCGAAACCACGAGTGGCTCTGAGAGAGAAAGATGTGGTAGTCTGCTCTCGTAGAGGTTTATAGCCTTGGAAACCCTGTGGGGTTGCGATGAGTCGGAATTGACTTGACAGCGGTGAGTTTGGTTTGTTTTTCACCTGCGTTATATTTTATTATGCAGATAGTTTTGGAAGGCTTTTTATTGCCTTATTTGAAACATGTTTACTATTTTCATTTTAGTATAAGAAAATATTTTAGAATTTCATAAATGCTTTATTATTTGGGTGCAATAACATTTCTAGACTTGCCTTTTCAGTATTTTCTTTTTCATTTCTCTAAACTTGAAGCCTTAGGTACTGATTTCTTTGTCAAACATTTACTGAGAAGCTTAAAAAATTCTTGCATTCCAGCAAGTGAAACATGCTATAAATAAATCATGCCACATCCCAAACTACTTAAACCTTAGATACCCAAGATTCTGAAACTTTTATGACAATAAACCACTATATTTTGCTTCTCTTCCGGAAAATACTCGAGTTTCTCAAGGAGGGTGAACTCTAGTTGTTTTCTAAAGTTTTATCTGTAGTGGATCTAGTCCATTATCAGTACCTTATTTAAAAAGTGAAAAATTTTAAACAGGAAAAAAGAAAAGACAGTACTTATGAACTGTTAATGTTCACTGAGTACTGTAACATACTATTTAATTTAACCCTCACAACAACGCAATGGGATAGGGCTTATTATTATCTTTATTTTACAGAAGAGAAACTTGAGGCACAGAAGAGTTAAATAAGTTGCCTAAGGTCACACATGTAACAAGTAGTAAATTTATATCTAATTCAACACATATTCATCTAAAAGCATTTTTCAATGACTACTTGTTGATGCTGGCAAAGATAATAAATTAATCTTCATTCCTATCTTTTGCAGTTTACAATTTAAGGTAAAGATGAGCCCCAAACACATTATTACTATTGTAAGCACACAGGGAAAAAAGTAAAGATTTGAAAACTACTTGTTCCCTGTCGTGGATTGAATTGTGTCCCCCAAAAATATAAGTATTAATTTGGCTGGGCCATGATTCCCAGTATTTGTGATTGTCTACCATTTTGTCACCTGATATGATTTTCCTATGTGTTGTAAATCCTGCCTCTATCATGTTAGTGGGGGGGCCAGGTGGCAGTTATGTTAATGAGGCAGGACTCAATCTACAAGATTGGTTGTGTCTTGAGCCAGTTTCTTTTGGGATATAAAAGAGAGAAGCTAGCAGAGAGACAGAGGGACCTCATACCACCAAGAAAGCAGTGCCAGGAGCAGAGCGCATCCTTTGAACCTGGGGTTCCTGTGCGGAGAAGCTCCTAGTTTGAGATTGTTGAGGAGGATCTTACTCCAGAGCAGACAGAGAAAGCCTTCCCGTGGAGCTGATGTCCTGAATTTGGACTTTTAGCCTACGTTACTGTGAGGAAATAAATCTCTCTTTGTTAAAGCCATCCAAGTGGAACTTCTGTTGTAGCAGCACTAGATAACCAAGGGAAACCCTGGTGGCGTAGTGGTTAAGAGCTCCGGCTGCTAACCAAAAGGTTGGCAGTTCGAATTCACCAGATGCTCTTTGGAAACCATATGGGACAGTTGTGCTCTGTCCTATAGGGTCGATACGAGTCAGAATCGATTCGATGGCAGTGGGTTTGGTTTGGTTGGTTTAGATAACCAAGAGACTCCCTAAAACAGGTTTTCATTAGTGTAACCTTTTAATATAGTCCCCCAGCTCACTATTTTCTTGGTATTTCAGATACTGTCAACCCACATATGGGCTACTTTTGATTAGACCACCAAACATCCTGAGTACAATTTATGGTTACCACCTCCTTTTAGTACTTTATCATTTTATAGTGCCTCTCTCCTACCTTCTTGAACCTCTCTTGCTTCCTGAAAAGATCTCTTTATATAAGCTCCTAAAAACAAGAATCTTTGAACTGTGCCTGGTACACAGTAGGTTCTTAATATCAGGTGAGTAAATATGTACAAATTTTGCTTTCTCTTTGTAAACCTTTATCAAATAAAATGATCAAATCATACAACTAGAACTGTTGTTAGGTTTTTTTTTTAAATCTGTGCCCCCCATTTTCCATAGCCATATTACCAATTACATGTTTTTTCTTGAATGTATGGGAGGCAGTATAACATATTGACTAAGGGCATGGATTTTGGTGTCATATAGACCTGGAATTGATCTTGGCTTCACTTATTAATTGTGTGACCTTAAGCAAGGTACTTAACCTATCAAACCTCAAGTTTCTCTTCAGGAACATGGGGTTGATAATAGGACTTACCTCATAGGATTGCTGGGAGAAATAAAGAAGATAATATATGTGATGTGCTAAACTAGGAAACCCTGGTGGTATAGTGGTTAAGTGCTACGGCTGCTAACCAAAGGGTCGGCAGTTTGAATCTACCAGACGCTCCTTGGAAACTCTATGGGGCAGTTCTACTCTGTCAGGATAGGGTCACTATCAGTTGGAATTGACTTGACGGCAATGGGCTTTTTGGTTTGCTGCTAAACTAAGTGCAGGACCCATACTAAATGTTCATTAAGTGTTCTTTTTCGGTTTCAAATAACTTGAGATTCAACTGTAAAAGACATGATCAGCATTCTAAAGGAGTACACCTATTAGTTAGACTACAAATAGGAAATACGTACTTAAAATGACTTTAAAACACTCATACAGTGTATGAGTAAGTTAAAATGAATAACAGAGACTAAATATGCATCAGTGACAATTATTTTATCCTAGTGTCCAAATTTATTATTTAGTGTCCAAATTGTGCTAGAAGTTTGACAGAATTATTGTCTATGTGCTAAGTTATCATATCTCATTTAGTTATACAAGCACATATTAAAAATAAATGCATTTAAAGTATATTATAAATAGAGGAGATTACTTGTGGCAGTGAGTCATAATTAAAGGTTGGTAGCAATAGTCATACTAATTTTAGATAAACATTACCATGCTGTATGAACAATAAACTATGAAGACTGAATAGATACTGAATCTGTGTTATAACCAAATAAAACATAACTCAATCTGAAACATTTAATATCATGTTTAATTATAATTGTATTGCATGATATTTAAAGTATAAATGATGAACAGTTCATATAAATGATCTTATTATATGTAATTAATATTATGGAGCTACAGCTAAACTTTGAATTTTTATAGTCATCTAGGGAGGAGGTTGTTTGTTGTTAGGTGCCGTCGAGTCGGTTCCAACTCATAGTGACCCTATATACAACAGAACAAAACACTGCCCAGTCCTGTGCCATCCTCACAATCGTTGTTATGCTTGAGCCCACTGTTGCAGCCATTGTGTCAATCCATCTTGTTGAAGATCTTCCTCTTGATTGCTGACCCACTACTCTACCATGCATGATGTCCTTCTCCAGGGACTGGTCCCTCCTGATAACATGTCCAAAGTATGTGAGGCATAGTCTTGCCATCCTTGCTTCTAAGGGGCATTCTGGTTGTACTTCTTCCAACACAGATTTATTTGTTCTTCTGAAGTCCATGGTATATTCAATATTCTTCACCAACACCATAATTCAAAGGCATCAATTCTTCTTCAGTCTTCCTTATAAATTGTCCAGCTTTCACATGCATATGAAGCGATTGAAAACACTGTGACTTGGGTTAGGTGCACCGTAGTCCTTAAAGTGACATCTTTGTTGTTATCACTTTAAAGATATCTTTTGCAGCAGATTTGCCCAATGCAATGTGTTGTTTGATTTCTTGACTGCTGCTTCCATGGGTGTTAATTGTGGATCCAAGTAAAATGAAATCTTTGACAACTTCAATCTTTTCCTCCTTTATCATGATGTTCCTTATTGGTCCAGTTGTGAGGATTTTTGTTTTTTTTATGTTGAGGTATAATCCATACTGAAGGTTCTGGTCTTTGATCTTCATCACTAAGTGCTTCAAGTCCTCTTCACTTTCAGCAAGCAAGACTGTATCATTGGCATATCGCAGGTTGTTAATGAGTCTTCCTGCTATCCTGATGCCCTGTTCTTCTTCATAAAGTCCAGCTTCTCAGATTATTTGCTCAGCATACAGATTGAATAAGTATTGTGAAAGGGTACAACCCTGATACACACCTTTCCTGATTTTAAATCACACAGTATTCCCTTGTTCTGTTTGAATGACTGCCTCTTGGTCTATGTAAAGGTTCCTCATGAGCACAATTAAGTGTTCTGGAATTCTCATTCTTTGCAATGTTATCCATAATTTGTGGTGATCCACACAGTTGAATGCCTTTGCATAGTCAATAAAACACAGGTAAACATCTTTCTGGTATTCTCTGCTTTCAAGCCAAGATCCATCTGATATCAGCAATGATATCCTGTGTTCCATGCCCTCTTCTGAATCTGGCTTGAATTTCTGGAAGTTCCCTGTTGATGTTCTGCTGCAACTGCTTTTGAATAATCCTCAGCAAAATTTTTACTTGCCTGTGATATTAATGATATTGTTCTATAATTTCCACATTCTGTTGCAATACCTTTCTTTGGAATGGATCTCTTCCAGTTGGTTGGCCAGGTAGCTTTCTTCCAAATTTCTTGGCATAGACTGGTGAGCACTTCCAGTACCGCCCCCATTTGTTCAAACATCTCAATTGCCATTCCGTCAATTCCTGGAGCCTTGTTTTTTGCCAGTGTTTCAGTGCAGCTTGGACCTTTTCCTTCAGTACCATCGGTTTTTGATCATATGCTACCTCCTGAAATGGTTGAATGTCAACCAATTCTTTTTGGTATAGTGACTGTGTGTATTCCTTCCATCTTCTTTTGATGCTTCCTATGTCATTTAGTATTTTCCTCCTAGAATCCTTCAGTGTTGCAACTCAAGGCATGAATTTTTTCTTCAGTTCTTCAGCTTGAGAAATGCTGAGAACGTTCTTCCCCTTTGGTTTTCTAACTCTAGCTCTTTGCACATTTTGTTATAATACTTTACTTTGTCTTCTTGAGCTGAACTTTGAAATCTTCTGTTGAGCTTTTCATCATTTTTCTTTAGTTTTAGCTAAAACTAAAGCATTTTCAAGAGCAAGTTTCAGAGTCTCTTCTGACATCAGTTTTGATCTTTGCTTTCTTTCCTGTCTTTTTAATGACTTCTTGCTTTCTTCATGTATGATGTCGTTCCACAACTCGTCTGGTCTTCAGTCATTAGTGTTCAATGCATCAGATCTGTTCTTGAGATGGTCTCTAAATTCAGGTGGGATATACTCAAGGTCATACTTTGGCTCTCGTGGACTTGTTCTAATTTTCTTCAACTTCACCTTGAACTTACATGTGAATAATTGATGGTCTGTTCCACAGTCAGCCCAGAGGAAGGAGTTTATGAAAGTTCCTACCCCCATGCCATTTTTCAAGTGAGTGCCACTCAGGGACCAGAGAAATCATATCCTTTGGTATATATACACACACCTTAGGTTTTTGACTTAGCTTAGGGCAATGTAGGCACCTTCTCAATGTTATAGAAATTGACTCTTTTCATTGAGGAGGAAATATTGGAAAGCTAGGGCCTGAAAAATAGTAGAACAGACGGAAGCAGAATAATAATAAGCAAAGTACTTTTCAGAAAGGGAACTATTTTTGAGAGTTTTTAGGGTTGGGGAAAGGGTTTTTTTGGGATTTACTAACTCCATTATTCTTTGCTAGAGTCAGAGGAGTGGGCTGAATCATAAAAAGACTGCCCTTTCCCAAATTTCACCCTTGTTCTGTCTGAAATGACACCAATTATTCAATAGTTTTGCACATTTTAGTGCTAGCTTTATCAACTAGTTTTTCTAAGAACTAACTGAGCTACATCAAGGAGGAGATTAATGTGAAAGAGATACTTTTAAGCATAAGTTGCTGATGAAGGCAAGGCTGTAAGTGAGAGCTGGGGTGGTAGCTTCAGGGAGTGTCTTAGTTAGCTAGTGCTGCTATAACAGAAATACCACAAGTGAATGGCTTTAGCAAACAGAAATTTATTCTCTTACAGTCTATGAAGCTAGAAGTCCAAATTCGGTACCAGCTTACAGGGGAAGGCTTTCTTTCTCTGTCAGTTTTGGGGGAAGGTCCTGTCATAAATCTTCCCCTGGTCTAGGAGCTTCTCAGCACAGGACCCTGGGTCCAAAAGACATGCTCCACTTCTGGTACTTCTTTCTTGGTGGTATGAGGTCCCTCTCCTCTCTGCGCCATTCTCTCTTTTATATCTCAAAAGAGATCGAGTCAAGATACAACCTAATCCTGTAGATTGAGTCTCCTGCCTCATTAACATAACTGCCTCTAATCCTGCCTCATTAACATCATAGAGGTTAGGATTTACAACACATAGGATAATCACATCAGATCACAAAATGGTAGACAACTACACAATACTGGGAATCATGGCCTAGCCAATTTGATACACATTTTTGGTAGGATACAATTCAATCCATGACAGAGAGGAGTCTGGAAAGGACAAGACAAAGATAGCCCAGATAGAGATGAGGATTACCAAAAGGAGACATGGAAAGAAGGTTATAATAATGGAAGTGGGCAAATAACACCAGCAAAAAAGTGGAAAAGAGATCAAAGAGAAGGAGGCACTGAAACATGGTCAGAGTACTGAAACATACCAATGATCATGAAGATGGCACAGAACTGGGGAGGATTCATTCTGTTATACATAAGGTCACCATGAGTCAGAGTCAATTGGACAGCAACTAACAACAACAACTGAATGAGACAGACAAGTTTGTGAATAAGAGTAGGTATTATATCTGGGTTTGTATTATATAACATGAGGAGCAATGTGGGTGTTTACTTAGAAGTATAATTGGTAAATCTGATTTTTTTTGGGCGGGGGGGAAGAGTCACAAATTTCTATCTTTCCTTCTCCAAAGCAACAGGGAATGTGTGTCTGCTTCTGATTCAGTTGTAGGTTTAGCTGATAACTATGGTCAGAACAATCTCCAGGTGTTTATCGTATTGTTAACTGGAAGGAAGAAAGTCAAAGTTGGAGCCAGTTTCTAGCACCCTGCTGTCCTGGCCTTATACTAGGATTAAGTGTTTCCTAAAGATAGAAGTCCCCCACACATCTGTCAGTTTGTCATACTGTGGGGGCTTGTGTGTTGCTGTGATGCTGGAAGCTACGCAACTGCTATTCAAATACTAGCAGAGTCACCCATGGAGTACAGGTTTCAGCTGAACTTCCAGACTAAGACAGACTAGGGAGAAGGACCTGGCAGTCTACTTCTGAAAAGAACTAGCCAGTGAAAACCTTATGAATAGCAGCAGAACATTGTCTGATATAGTGTTGGAAGATGAGCCCCTCGGGTAGGAATGTGTTCAAAATGCAACTGGGGAAGATCTGCCTCCTCAAAGTAGAGGCTACCTTAATGATGTGGAGGGAGTCAAGCTTTTGGGACCTTTGCTGATGCAGCATGACTCAAAATGAGAAGAAACAGTCGCAAACACCCATTAATAACCAGAACCTGGAATGTACAAACTATGAATCTAGGAAAATTGCAAATGGTCAAAAATGAAATGGAGCACATAAACATCAATATGAAGATTTTTACCAACTTCTGCAGTCTGAAATGATTGAATATGCAATCAGGATGCACCGATAATTACTGGTAATTGGAGTGCAAAAGCTGGAAACAAAGAAGAAGGACTGGTACTTAGAAAACATGGCCTTGGTGATAGAAACAATGCCGGAGATTGCATTATTGAATTTTGAAACACCAATGACTTCTTCATTGGAAACACCTTTTTCCACCACATAAACAGCAACTGTACACATGGACCTCGCCAGATGGACTACACAGGAATCAAATTGACTATATCTGTGGAAAGAGATGATGGAAAAGCTCAATATTAGAACAAGTCCACAAGAGCCAAAGTATAGAGCCTTGAGTATATCCCACCTGAATTTAGAGACCATCTCAGGAATAGATTTGACATATTGAACACTAATGATGAAGACCAGACGAGTCATGGAATGACATCAAGCACATCATACATGAAGAAAGCAAAAGGTCATTAAAAAGACAAGAGAGAAAGAAAATACCTAAATGGATGTCGAAAGAGACTCTGAAACTTGCTCTTGAATGTCATGTAGCTAAAGCAAAAGAAAAAAATGATGAAGTAAAAGAGCTGAACAGAAGATTTTGGAGGGTGGCTCAAGAAGACAAAGTAAAGATTATGATGACATATGCAAAGACCTAGAGATAGAAAACCAAAAGGGAAGATCAGGCTCAGCATTTCTCAAGCTGAAAGAACTGAGGAAAAAATTCAAGCCTCGAGTTGCGATACCGAAGGATTCTACAGGGAAAATATTAAATGACATAGGACGTATCAAAAGAAGATGGAAGGAATACATAGAGTCACATTTCAGGAGGTAACACAGGATCAGGAACTGATGGTAAGGCATTGGCGAAAAACAAGGCTCTGGGAATTGACGGAATACCAATTGAAATGTTTCAGCAAATGGATGCAGTGCTGGAAGTGCTCATACGTCTATGCCAAGAAATTTGGAAGACACCTACCTGGCCAACCAAGTGGAAGAGATCCATATTTATGCCTATTCCTAAGAAAGGTGATCCAACCAAATGTGGAAATTATTGAACAATATCATTAATATCACATGTAGGGAAAATTTTGCTGAAGATCATTCAACAGTGGCTGCAGCAGTGTATCAACAGAGAACTGCCAGAAATTCAAGCTGGTTTTCGAACAGGATGTGGAAACAGGGATATCGTTGCTGATGTCAGATGGATCCTGGTTGAAAGCAGAGAATACCAGAAATATGTTTACCTGTGTTTTATTGACTATGCTAAGGCATTCGACTGTGTGGCTCATAACAAATTATGGATAACGTTGCGGAGAACGGGAGTTCAGGAACGTGTAATTGTGCTCATGAGGAATCTCTGTATATGCATCAGGAGGCAGTTGTTTGAAGAGAACAAGGGGATACTGATTGGGTTAAAGTCAGAAAAGGTATGCATCAGGGGTATACCCTTTCACCATACCTATTCAATCTGTATGCTGAGCAAATAATCCAAGAAGCTGGAGTATTATGAAGAAGGATTGGAGGAAGGCTCATTAACAACCTGCATTATGGAGATGACACAACCTTGCTTGCTGAAAGTGAAGAGGACTTGAAGGACTTACGGATGAAGATCAAAGACCAGAGCCTTCAGTATGGATTACACCTCAACATAAAGAAAACAAAAATCCTCACAACTGGACCAACAAGCAACATAATGATAAATGGAGAAAAGATTCAGGCTGTTAAGGATTTCATTTTACTTGGATCCACTATCAACACCCATGGAAGCAGCAGTGAAGAAATCAAAAGACTCATTGCATTGGGAAAAAAATGCTGCAAAAGACCTTTCTAAAGTGTTGAAAAACAAAGATGTCACCTTGAGGCCTAAGGTGTGCCTGACCCAAGCCATGATGTTCTCAGTCATCGCATATGCAAGGAAAAGCTGGACAATGAATAAGGAAGACAGAAGAATCGATGCCTTTGAATTGTGATGTTGGCGAAGAATATTGAATATACCATGGACTGCCAAAAGAACGAGCAAATCTGTCTTGGGAGAAGTACAACCAGAATGCTGTTTAGAAGCAAGGATGGTGAGACTGTGTCTCACATACTTTGAACATGTTATTAGGAGGGATCAGTCCCTAGAGAAGGACATCACGCTTGGTAAAGGGTCAGCAAAAAAGAGGAAGAACCTCAACAACATGGATTGACACGGTAGCTGCAACAGTGGGCTCAAGCATAGCAACAATTGTGAGGATGGCATAGGATGGGGCAGTGTTTCTGTTGTGCATGGGGTTGCTATGAGTTGGAACCAACTTGAAGGCACCTAACAACAAAAATAGAATATGCACATTCCTTAAGTTGTAGCCCACAGATATTTGTAAACTTGCTGTTTTTTTTTTAGCTGATAGGTGATTCTTTTCACAAATACTATGTGCCTTTTTTTTTTTTTTTAATTTTCCTGTGAGGAAATTCTAGTTATAACAAACATAAGTTTAAACTGCTGGTTGAAAATCAAAGCTATGACATCAGACAGGTCTGCCAAACTGCCAGGACTTGCTGTTGGAGAGCACAGATTGTAATTGATTCTGTTGTTCAGGGTCTGTGGCAACTGAAGCCTGTCAAAATCAGTTGCCCCACTCTATCCTCCTTGTCACGTAAAATAGTGAGGCAGCACAGTGTTGTGACAAAAGTATGTCAGGAGAGCTGAGTTCTGATTATTATTTCTCTTCCTCGTTCACCTAGGGCAAATCATTTAACCCTTCTGAGCTTATTTTTTTTCCGATTTTTCAAAATGAGAATAATAATAATTGTCTTATTCAGGTTGAAGCATTATTGTGAGGATCAGAGTAACATAGTGTACGTGAGTACTTTTTAAATTGTAAAGGCAAAATATAAAAATCTTATTCTCATTTCTGCCACCCAAGGAGTTTGTATCTTGTTTTAGAGAAGCTGAAAAGGGCATATTCTTGTCATGTAAGCACTTGTGATAAATTGTTCAAGGAATGGAATGAGCAGGAAAGGAACTGTAAAAGTAATGGGAAAATAATCGTGTGGTATTTGCATGAAACACAGACTTATTTGAAATTCCAGGCACAGGAATGGTTTCTCAGGACTGTAAATAAGCTATTCTCTGAAAGATTTAGCTGAAAGGGAAATGACCTCATTTAGAAATTGGATATGTTTTATATAAAAATGCAACAGTAGTGAATATTGGAGAATGGTTCACATGCATCTATAGTTATCCTTTGACATTTTGAAAATAACAGTGCTGCTGATGTCTGGATTGTCTGTTTGGATCTTAATTTTTTTCCTTAGGAAATTGTCATTTGAAAATTCTTTATTATAAAATAGCTGTAAGATTAGGCATAGATTAAATTAAATATAGACAAGGCATGAATTTTAATTTTCTACAAGTTAATTGACTATCCCCACATACACTGATATATAAAATACTATATGTTGTTTTAAAACATATTGTAGTTGGGAAAGGGATTTGATAGGAGATAAACACATAGATGAAAATCTCGATGGAGGATAGAAAATGTATGTGACAGTTATCAGTCAATAAGTGTATTTGTACATCATTTAAAACATTTTTTTTCTTGTGGGAAAAAGCTGAAGGTTGTCCTAAACATGGAAACCCTGGTGGCGTAGTGGTTAAGTGCTACATCTGCTAACCAAAATGTTGGCAGTTCAAATATACCAAGCGCTCCTTGGAAACTCTGTGGGGCAGTTCTTCTCTGTCCTGTTGGGTCACTATGAGTCAGAATTGACTCGACGGCAATGGGTTTGATTTTTGGTTTGGTCTTAAACATGACAGTCTTAATCTCAATGACCTATTGAGACAACACTTCATGAGACTCTGTAGCATGGGCAGAGATCCGTTGTGAGAATCTGCTAATCAGCTGCTACATGCTGCAGAATAAAACTTTTATTTTTATAATAGTGTGTAGTCAAAGACTCTTATCTAGTGGCATCACTAGGGTTGGTGTCATCAACCCCTGTGGACCTCCTTCCATACCAGACCATACAGAATCCTTAGTAATGTTTTTTGTACTAATGTTACTCATAAATCCTGATTCCTATATATCACTCCTTTTTTTCCTTTGATTATTACTTCATCCTGAAAAAAGTTATAGGTCACAAATACTAATTACCAGAATGTTGTAGCTGAAACACTAGAAATTTTGACAAAATCAGCAACTATAAAAACATCAGTGCGTGCTTGTAGCACGTGCAGATGAAACCACAAGATTTGAAGTATCATTGTAATTGGGTAATAATGACAGCTCTGACTGGAGTGCATTAGAAGGTCCAAGAAGTAAATTAGCATACAGTTTTAGCCTTGTAAGTATATTGATACACATAACCCGGGCTTAAGAAAAATGTTTTTGTTATAACTAACTACAGGGATATTTTTATAAAAAATTATAAATTTCTAAGGAAACACTGAATGAAAATTTTATAGACAGTCATTTTGGTGTTACCCCTCTGACAGTGTCACCTGGTGAGGTCTGCAGCCCCCTATTGATGCCACTGCTCATGTCAGTGAAGAGACATCCCCTCCAGTCTAATTGTTATTAGTTATTTTAAAGGAACCAATACAACCATTTTGAAAAGAGAAAGGACTCCATTTTAATTTATTTAGTCTATTTTTCTTAATGAATTTAGGTTGACTTAAAAATGCTGATAAATGTTGTTTTATGTAAATGCCAGTGTTTGCTTCTTGGTGTATTGTGTTGTTTAACTATGGAGAGAAGAAACTCATTTAAAACATCTCAGTATATTTCAATTCAGAAAAAGGTTGACAGTTTAAGAAGCTTTGTGTTGACATCGCTATTTCTCTAGGAAATAGTCAAAGGAAATGCAATATTTTTTCCATTCTGTGCCTTACTCTATATAGTTTATAGTATATTTCTGTATTTAAGATATAGAAATGTTTTTAGTTTTAATGGTCTCTGACACTTTTTTTTCCCAAGTTTATTCAGACCAAGTGAAAACTAATTTGGTATTTGTCATGGATTGAATTATGTTCCCCCCAAAATGTGTGTATCAGCTTGATTAGGCCATGATTCCCAGTAATCTATGGTTGTCCTCCATTTTGTGATTGTAATTTTATGTTGAGAGGATTAGGGTGGGATTGTAACACCACCCTTACTCAGGTCACCTCCCTGATCCAATGTAAAGGGAGTTTCCCTGGGGTGTGGCCTGCACCATCTTTTATCTCTCAAGAGATAAAAGGAAAGGGAAGCAAGCAGAGAGCTGGGAACCTCATACCACCAAGAAAGCAGCACCAGGAGCAGAGCGCATCCTTTGGACACAGGCTCCTTGACCTGAGAAGCTCTGTGGCCAGGGGAAGATAGAGGACGAGGACATCCTTCCAGACACGAAAGAGACAGAAAGGCTTCCCCTGGAGCTGACGGAGAATATAAATTGCTCTTTGTTAAGGCCATCCACTTGTGGCATTTCTGTTATGGCAGCACTAGATGACTAAGATAACCAAAAAAACCCACTGCTGTGGAGTCGATTCCGACTCATAGCGACCCAATAGAACAGAGTAGAACTGCCCCTAAGATAGTGTCTTGTAAAAGAAATTTAGCTGGATAGATCCAGTTGTTGCATTTGTAAATAGCCACAGATGTCTGTAGCAATAAAAGGTTTAGTCAGGTTGTTATAGCAACTAAAATTCAGTAGAACCTCAAAGATAAGCTATATTGCGGGAGGAGAGTATATTAAATGTACATTTAATCCAGCTATGAGATAAAAATTTTACAATCTGTCAGTTTAGATGAACCAAAAAAAACCAAGCCCATTGGCCGTCGAGTCGGTTCCGACTCATAGTGACCCTATAGGACAGACTAGAACTGCTCCATAAGGTTTCCAAGAAGCACCTGATAGATTCAAACTGCCAACCTTTTGGTTAGCAGCCATAGGTCTTAACCACTATGCCACCAGGGTTTCCATGGCAGTTTAGGTGGCAAGAGAGAAATTAGTTTCAACTTGTCAATGTAACTTATCTTTAATGTACAAATATTTCTGTTACCAATTTATTGTCTCTAGGGCTTTTATATACTTTCAAAGAGGTTTTCTTGTAGTGGGATGGATTGTGCTGACCCATTTAAACTCACTTTCTTGGACTTCTTTGTCATGAATTGCATGTTTATTTAAATTTGTGTTAGGTTTGAGGATGCGTTTTTGAATCCATGGAGTATGGAAAAGCCTGCATTGGGCTTTAAGTGCGTGATCTTACACTAATGCTTTATTTTTTAAAACCATTTAAATAATAGATTTATTCAGAGGTTCTATAACACAGTGGGTCTAGGGGTGGGACAAAAAGCAAATAATTTTTATTTTTATTCAAAATAATTTATAATTTTTTAGAAAGTAAAATATTATACTCGAAAATCTGTAATAAAAAAGAGTAATCTTGTACCCTATTCTTCTCTACCCCCAATTCTCCACGGAGGCAACTTTATAATTCTTTAAGTTGTATCATCTAGAGTTTACCTCTGTATCTCTGAAGAATATATTTCTATTGCTATTGCTTGGTTTTTTAATTTTAGGCATTAACTCTTTGTTTCCTACTCAGGAAGGTAAAGATTTAATACTTTTATACAGCTCCTGCTACCACTTCTTCTCCTCCCATACTCCCAATATTTTGGCACAATTTTTGGCAAAATAATGTTTATATTATTTAAATTATATAAATATTGTCCACAGCGAGCCATCATGTGCTATAATTACATTTTCTTTCTTGTACAACGTTTTTTCCTGGAGTTAATAATTATCTATTTTTAATTTACGTTGTTTTCTATGTACCTGTATTATTTCTTCTCCAAATTTTCCAATAGAACTGTAAAGCCACTCTTGGTGTAGTTAAACACATCAGATAATCTCTTTTTTTTTTTTAAGATTTGTCTCCTGGAGCCTTGCTACCTGTTCCAATCTGGACTATATGCTCTCTAAACCTGCAGTAAAGCTGTCATGCTGGAGCTTCACCATCATCCTGGGAGTTCCCTTTACCCCTTTCCCTCATTTTTTTTTTTTTTTTTTTTTAAAGTTATCGTTCCTTTTTCTTTCAGGTTAAAAACAAACAGAAAAAACCGAACCCGATGCCCCGAGTTGATTCCGACTCACAGGAACCCTGTGAGTACAAAGTACACAGGAGAACTGCCCCATAGGGTTTCCAAGGCTGTAATCTTTGCTAGGGCAGACTGTCACATTTTTTTCTCGTGGAATAGTTGGTGGGTTCGAACCACTGACCTTTTGGTTAGCAGCTGAGTGCACCACCAGGGCTCTTATTTCTTGGTTACCTCCCCCATTTTGCTAGAGCATATCCTTCCACACACTTATCCCAACATAGCTGCATGAAATGATGCACCTGTGCAGTGAACTGCACCTTCTTCTGTTTGGAAGCCACTACCGCGCTACAATTCCTCTTCATCAATCTCACCCAGCTCCGCCACTGCCCACAAGCCGCAGGTTGAACTAACTGTTCTTAAAGAATGGTGCCCAGACTTGAAAGCAGTGTCTCAGGTAGGATCTGACTAGAACAGATTATTGTCATCTTCTTTGAAATATTGTTATTCTGTTTGTAATGGAATAAAAATAAGCCCAAGATCTCTGGTTTGCTCTGTGAAGGGAAGAGTCTCTATCTCAGAATTTTATCTGGTTAAAATTAAAGACAAATTGTAAAGCTTCTGCTAGTTCTTTATGTGGCTAACGTATAGACCTGAAACATACAACGATTTTGTTTTTGAATTAGAAAAATCCTTAAGTTTTGTTTTTTTTTAAATAATCTGAGGTATAGGTTGAGTTGGATTGTTATGCATAATAAAGTAACAGGAATATGGGTTTTTAAAACTTTAATTTTGAAGAGTTACAAAAATAGTGTAGAGAGTTTAGAAGTTCCCTTCACCCAGCTTCCCCCAATGACAACATCTTGTATAACCACAGTACAATTATCAAACCAGGAAGTTGACATTGGTACAATATTATTTATCAATTAAAGTACAGACATTTGGATTTCACCAGTTCTGCATGCATTACTTTAAAAAAGTTTTTTTTTTGGTGTATAGTTCTATGAAATTTTGTCACATGTAGAGACTCATGAAGGTTCCCTGGTGGAGCAGTGGTTAAGCATTCGGCTGCTAACCAAAAGGTTGATGGTTCAAACACACCAGCTGCTCCAAGGGAGAAAGGTGTGGCAGTCTGATTCTGTAAAGATTACAGCCTTGGAAACCCTAGGGTTGTCTTATAGTTTTATGGCTATAGGGTTGCTATGAGTCAGAATAGACTCAATGGTGATGGGTTTTTGGGTTTTAGGGATTCGTGTAACCAACACCATGACTGAGATATGTAACTCCAAAGAAAGTCCTTATGCCATTCCTTTACAGTTACACCTTTTCCCCAACACTAACCCCTGGCCACCAATGATTTCTTCTCCATCACTATAATTTTGTCATTTTTAATGTTATATAAATGTTGTAGTATGTTAGTATGTAATCTATTTTTTTTAATTGGTTTTTTTCATACAGCATAATGCTCTTGAGATCTATCCACATTGTTGCATGTATCAATAGTTTGTTTCTTTTTCTTGCTAAACGGTATTTCATTGTATGGATGTACCACAGCTTGTTTATCCATTCACCCAAACATTTGGGTTGTTTCTAGTTTTTGAATTATTCTGAATAATGCTATCATATACATTCATTTACAGATTTTTGCAGGGTGTAAATGTTCATTTCTCTAGGGTAAATGCCTCAGAACGTGGTTGCTGAGTTGTATGATAAGTGTATATTTAACTTTATGAGGAACTGCCAAACAATTTTCTAGAGTGGAAGTATCATTTTACATTCCCACCAGCAATCTATGAGAGATCCAATTGTTCCATGTACTCACCAGCACTTGGTATTTTATTTTTTATTTTAGCCATTCTAATAGGTTTTCAGTGGTATCTCATGGTAGCTTTAATTTGCCTTTGAATAACAGCTAATGATGATGACTACCTTTTCATGCACTGTTGACCATCTGTGTCTTCTTTGGTGAAGTATCTGTTTAAGTTATTGCCTATTTTCTAATTGAGTTGTTTGCTTTTTTTTTGCTGTTGAATTTAGAGGGTTTCTTATATATTGTGGATACAAGTGCTTTGTCAGGTATGGAATTTGCAAATATTTTCTCTCAATCTGTGGCTTATCTTTTCATTCTCTTGACAGTATCTTTTTTTTTTTTTCCATTTTTTTAAATTCATTTTTACTGTGCTTTAAGTGAAAGCTTACAAATCAGGTCAGCCTCTCATACAAAAATTTACATACATCTTGCTGTACACTCCTAATTGCTCTCGCTCTAATGAGATAGCACAATTCTTCCCTCTACTCTCTCTCCTTGTGTCCATTTGGGTAGCTTCTGGCTCCCTCTGCCCTCTCTTGACAGTATCTTTTATAGAACAAAAAATTTAAATTATGATGAAGCCCAATTTATCAAATTTTTTTCTTTCATGTATTGTACTTTTGGTGTCATGTTTAAAAACTCTTCACCTAAATTTAGTTCACAAAGAGCTTCTCCTGAAAATTTTATAGTTTTTTATTTAGATATATGACTTGGTTTTACTCCTTTGTCAAAAATTACTTGTCCATACTTGTATGGGCTTATTTTGGGACTCTTTATTTTGTTCTCTTGATCTATGTGTCCATACCTCTATCAATACAGCTGTATTGATTGTTGTTGTCGTTAGGTACTGTTGAGTCAGTTCCAACTCATAGTGACCTTATGTATAACAGAACAAAATGTTGCCCAGTCCTGTGCCGTCTTCATAATCATTGGTTTGTTTAAATCCATTGTTGCGGCTATGGTGTCAGTCCATCTCATTGAGAGTTCCTGTTGTTTTTGCTGACCCTCTACTTGATCAACCATGATGTCCTTTTCTAGCTATTGGTCTTTCCTGACAATGCATCCAGGAGCTGAAGTCTTAACATCCTCACTTCTGAGGAGCTCATTTGTTCGTTCTTCTGGTAGTCCATAGTCTATTCAATATTTTTCACCAACAGTGTGGATTGAATGCGTTGATTCTTCTTTTGTCCAGCTTTTGTATGCATATGAGGTAATTGAAAAGATCGTGGCTTACATCAGGTGCACCTTAGTTATCAAGTGATATCTTTACTTTTTAAAAAATTTAAAGAGGTCTTTTTTTTTTTTCATGGTAGATTCGCCCAATGCAATACATTGTTTGATTTCATGACTGATGATTCCATGGGCAGTGATTGTTGATCCAATAAGAATATCATGATGTTGTTTATTAGTCCAGTTGTGAGGGTTTTTGTTTTCTTCATGTTCAGGTGTAGTCCATACTGAAGGCTTTGACCTCATCGGTAAGTGCTTCAAGCTGTCTTCATTTTCAGCAAGCAGGGTTCTGTCATCTGCATATCTCAGGTTTTAATGTTGTTGTTAGGTGCCGTCGAGTTGGTTCCAACTCATAGTGACCCTGTGTACAACAGAATGAAACACCGCCTGGTCCTGTGCCATGCTTACAATCCTTGTTATGCTTGAGCCAATTGTTGCAGCCACTGTGTCAATCCATCACATCGAGGGTCTTCCTTTTTCCACTGATCCTGCAATTTACCAAGCATGATGTCCTCCTTCAGGGACTGATCCCTCCTGACAACATGTCCAAAGTATTCAGCTAAAAGGTGACCTCAGGGGTGAGTTTCAGTTCAAGGTTTAAAGAATATCTCAGGGCAATAATCTCGGGGAGTCCCTCAGTCTTAAGTAGTCTAGTAAGTCTTTTTTTTTTTTAAGGAATTTGAGGTTCTGTTCTACATTTTCTCCCAATTCTATCAGGCTCCATTTGTTGTGGCCCTGATCAGATTGGTCTATAGTGGTAAATGAGCACCGCCTAGTTCTTCTGGTCTCAGGGTAGATGAGGCTGTGGTTCACGTATACTATTAGTCTTGTAGACTACTTTCTTCTTCTATTTCCTTCTTTCTCTTTTGCTCCAGATGAGTAGAAACCAATAATGGCTGTTCGCAAGCTTTTAAGACTCCAGATACTACTCACCAAGCTAGGATTTTTTTTTTTTTTTTTGTGCTTCAAGTGAAAGTTTACAGAGCGAATAAGTTTCTCTTTAAACAATTAATACACAAATTATTTTGTGACATTGGTTGCCAACCCTGCAATGTGTCAACACTCTCCCCTTTTCTACCCTGAGATCCCTGTTTCCATCCATCCAGTTTTCCTGTCCTTTCCTGCTTTCTTATCTTTGCTCTTGGGCTGGTGTGCTCATTTAATCTAATATACATGCTTGAATGACAAAGCACGTTTCCCACATGCTTGCCTTATAGACCTGTCTAATCTTTGGTTAAAGAGTGAACCTTGGGAGTGACTTCAGTAGTGAGTTAAAGGGTGTCCAGGGGCCATACTCTCAGGGCTTTGCCCAACTATTGATTGGATTTTTTTTTTTTATTGAATTGCCAGAGATGAGAGTTTGAGGTTTTAAAGCTTCAGGGTTGATTGGCTTAATGCATTTAGAATTTTTATATTTCAAGAGAATAGAGTTTCTTGATTTTTAAAGCAACTCTGATAATCTGGTATAAGAACTCATTGAATTTGAAAATTATTTGTAATCTAAATTAATTTAGCATGTAATTAGTCTACTTTTATGATTTTTAAAATAATTCTTAAGCAATTCTAACTTTAAGACTTTTAGCATTTGGAAAATCATATTTCTGCCTTATAGTTTTGAAATTATAGTTAAGTAAGTTAAGAATTATAGTAATAAATTTTGGTTTAAAAAACTACTCCAGTAAAGACAGGTCTCCATTGCTCATATAACATTTTATGTTTTATAAAAATGTTTTTAGCATTATTTTACTTTTCATTGTCATCTTTGAGTTAGTCTGTATCTAAATTTTAAAATTCACCAGTAAGAATAATAGCTATATAGTTGATATAGTAGTTGGTCTATAGTACAAAATTAGTGAAAGTTAGATGGCGTGATGGTTAATATTATGTGTCAACTTGGCTAGGCAATGATTTTCAGTGGTTTGGCAGATACTATGTAATCATCCTTCATTTTGCAATATGATGTGAGCAGCCAGTCAGTTGGAAGGAGCATTTCCTTGGGGGTGTGGCCTGCATCCAGTACATATGGATTTTCCTGCAAAGCTCACTTGCTGTCTGTCTCTTGATCCAGCATTTGGCCCATTGTTCTCTGACCTCCGATTCTGGGAACATGAGCCAATAGCCAGCCATCTGACCTGCAGATTTTGGGTTCGTCAGCCCCGCAACCACGTGAGTCAGGAGAAGACTCCAGTCTGCTGCCTGACCCATGGATTTGGGACTTGTCAGCTTAACAATTGCATGAGGAGTTTCCTTGAAATAAATCTCTAAATATTTATATATATGTTTCACTGGTTTTGTTCCTTTAGGGAACCCAGCCTAAGACAGATGGATTTGACAATGATGGAACCATAATCTATCGTATTTTTATGAAAAATAATGCACATGTTATAAGTTTTTTTTTTTTTTGCAAATCTCCCTTGCTATTTTTGTAAGCAAGCTATGCACATGTTATATGTATGGGCACATTATTTGCAAAAAATACAGTATATTTTTTTAGGTATCGTCGGTTTAGTCGCATCTTTTAGTCTGCCTGAATACTCAATAATTCAGTGGCATTTTTAATTTCTTGTATTTGTAATTTTAGGAAAAATTGGTCTTGGAGGTGAGTAGACAAATGGTTAGAAATATCATTAATAGTGTACTTTCCAAATGTTAAAGAGTGTCTGTTACAGGTTCACAATTCCATATTCACAAATCCAAAAAGCTCTGAAAATAAAATAAATTATTTGATACATAGTAATTTTAGATTTTTAACAATATACATCTTAGTATATATTTTAGCAAGTACTTAAATTTTTATGGCTATGTGTATGTGTGTATCTCTATAGCATGCTTGTGTATATCTGTATACATTGCAAAATTGTGAGAAAGTCTTGCCCTTATCACGTGAACTCATATTTGGAGTAAGACATACAATTTGAAAACAATAAGAAAATTCTGTCTCAGAGGACACAAGTTTCCCTCACAGTCACGTACTTTCAGTCCATACCTTCTACTTAAGATGGTCATATATTCTAGTTTTACCTAGTCATAAAAGAGATGGAAAAAATCTTAGTGGTTTTTCTTCCTCTTCATGAATACTGCGATGACTTCAAATTTAGGCAACCTATATTTCTACCTTTTCAACCACCTTTCTGGGAAACAAACTCTTTTTCCCTTGCACTAAACAGAATCTAAAAATAGGTACCAAATGCATAAAGGCAATATAAAAGAATGGCATGCTGCTTTCTAAATAATTTGATACTTATTTAAACGGGCTACTTCAGCAGGTTGACAGGGGAGCAATGCTTTTCCTGGTTAGTTAGCCATTTTCTAAATAATTTGATACTTACTTAAACGGGCTACTTCAGCAGGTTGATGGGGAGCAGTGCTTTTCCTGGTTAGTTATACAATAGCAGTGTATAGATTTTTGCAAATATCTTCAAGTACTTCACCAACACAAAAAGTTTTTAAAGTTGTTCCAATTTAATTTAAATTGCTCTTAATACTCTGTTGATGACCCCAGGATACTCTAATCCTACTAAGGAAGAAGTGGCTTGAAGATGATTTATCATACCTACGTGCAGAATCCTCTGAAATATAGAATATTCATATTCAGTAATCAAGACATAAAAACAGTGTAGATGACACCTGTGTGAGACTTTACCTCTCACACAAGTCTTGTGTAATGTTCATTCCTTTTTCACAGGCTTTTTCAAATTACCTAAGTATATTGGACCAATTCTTAACTTTGGGACTTCCATTTTTCCATTTTATGAGTACATTTTTCTTTAATTTTTTATTTTAAGTCTTTGAAAAGCTCTAATTTCAAATATCTTGATACATGGCTACATCTATATTAAATGAGATTATCTATACAGTTATCATAAAGTATTAGAGGTGGCTTCCAAAAATTTGTAAAATACATCAAGGCAATCAAACAAGTAAGAAAAAATTGTGTAAAAATATAAGAGTAGAAAAATAATGAAGCAAGGGGTAATGTTGGTTAGCATTTGTTTTTGTTGTTGTTAGATGCCGTTGAGTCGGTTCCGACTCATGGCAACCCTACTCACAACAGAACAAAACACTGCCCGGTCCTGCGCCATCCTCACAATTGTTATGCTTGAGCCCAATTGCTGCAGCTACTGTATCAATTCATCTCCTTGAAGGTCTTCCTCTTTTTCGCTGACCGTCTGCTTTACCAAGCATGATGTCCTTCTCCAGGCGTGGACTGGTTCCTCCTGATAACATATCTAAAGTATGTGAAACAGAGTCTCACCATCCTTGCTTCCAAGGAGTGTTCTGGCTGTACTTCTTCCAAGACAGATTTATTTGTTCTTCTGGCAGTTCATGGTATATGCAGTATTCTCTGCCAACACCATAATTCAAAGCTGTTAATTATTCTTCAGTCTTTCTTATTCCTTTGGCACTGTATCAGACAATGTTCCACTGCTATTCATAAGGTTTTCACTGGCTAATTTTTCTCAGAAGTAGACTGCACGTCCTTCTTCCTAGTCTGTCGTAGTCTGGAAGCTCAGCTGGAACCTGTCCACCATGGGTTACCCTGCTGGTTATTTGAATACTGGTGGCATAGCTTCTAGCATCACAGCAACATACACGCCATCACAGTACAACAAACTGACAGGAGCATGGGGGTTAGCATGTAGGATATAATATATATTAAGATCCTAAATGCTTTTATGGTATAATGTATATGAAGGCACAAGGTCCAATGCCTAGAATACAGTAGCTATTAAAAAATTATTGACTTAATTCTACCTTACTTCTTTCATTCATTCATTCTAAAGTATTTATTGAGTGTCTATGATATGTCATGCCCTGTTAGGTATTGGAGATACAAGAGTGAACAAAAAGATATGGTCCCTATCCTCTTGTAACATATATTCTAGTGGGGAAGATAGACTACAGATATATAGGAAAAAAAAATTGGATAATTATAAATGATGGTAAAGTGTTTTGAGCAAAATCAGACAAAGTAATAAAGAGCAATTAAGGGTAGAACAAGGAACCCTGGAGGTGCAGTGGTTAAGCACTCAGCTGATAACTGAAAGGTTAGTGGTTTGAACCCATCCAGCAGCTCTGCACAAGGAAGGCCTGGCAATCTGCTCCTGTAGATTACAGTGTAGATAACCCTACAGGCCGGTTTTACGCTGTCACATAGGGTTGCTGTGAGTCAAAATTGACTCAATGGCACCTAGTGACAACAACAGGGGTAGAGCTATTACAAAAAAAAAATAATAATAATTATAACTTAGGTAGCAGGAAATGTCTCTCTATGGAGATAGCATTTAAGAAGGAGGCAGATATGTGAATATTTTGCAGAACAGCATTCTCTGCTGAAGGAAGAGAAAGTGCAAAGAGAATAAACTAGGTGTGTTTATACTAGTATTCAATTAGCTCTTTACTCGCACCCAGTTTTTCCACTAAGTCCAACTAAGTTTGATTTCTTCTAAAGGTCAAACTCTTATATAAAGATGCTTTAATATTTTCCTTGCCGACTTTCTGGATTCATTCGCTTTCTTGACCCTATTCACAGGGCTGATCCTCAACAAGTTAACTCTCTACTTTTTTGGTACCTGACCCATTTATGCTGACTCCAAACAGGATATATATGGCTGGAAAATTCTTTTATTTAAATCTTTTTAGTACAATAGCATTCTTCCCTCAAAAATGTTTCCAGAACACCCTGAGAGTATGGCCACCAGACACCTTTTTAACTCAGTACTGAACTCACTCCTGAGGTTCACTTTTCATCCAGAGATTATACAGGCCCATAAAACAGAATGAGACTAAATGAACACACCAACCCCGGGGCAAGGACAAGAAGGCAAGAGGGGACAGAAAAGCTGATAATGGGGAACCCAAGGTTGACAAAGGGAGAATGTTGACACATTATGGGGTTGGCAACGAGCCTCACAAAACAATATGTGTGTTGTTTAATGAGAAACTAATTTGCTCTGTAAACCTTCATCTAAAGCACAATAAAAAAAGAAAAAATGTTTCCAAAGGGGCAAAAATAAAAATTTCCATTCTTCTGTGATTTATTGCGTGCATCCTTTCACCTCATTGCATCCTACCCTTCAGCTATACCTCAGTGACTAGCCTTTCTCCAGACTCTTAGGAACCCAGGTCCAAGTTCTAGCATCAAATGTGACTTCTTTCTTCTCTAATAATTTAGCTTGTCCTATGAAGTTTTTCCTTGTATGTCTCTCACATTCATACCTTACCACTTTGATATGGTATAATAGAAAGTAACGGATTCTGTAGTCAAACTCACTAGGTTTGTAGCCTGACTGTTACTTACTAGTTGTGTGACTGAATAAATTCTTTAGCCTATCTAAGCTTCACTTTTTTCATATGAGAAATATGGATAATAACTCCAAGAAGAGAGGCTGTAGGAATTAAAAGTTAATATGCATGGAAGTATTCAGTGCAGCAACTAATACCAAAACCAAAAAAAAAACAAAACAAACCCAGTGCCATTGAGTCAATTCCAACTCATAGCGACCCTATAGGACAGAGTAGAACTGCCCCATAGAGTTTCCAAGGAGCACCTGGCGGATTTGAACTGCCGACCCTTTAGTTTCCAGCCGTAGCACTTAACCACTACGCCACCAGGGTTTCCACAGCAACTTATAGATAGGCAATAAATGTTACTTTACTTCCCTTTCTCTCCTGTTGCTTTCCCTTCATTTATCCTAGTTTTATATAGTAAATCCTTCCTAACTGATCTCTCTGACTCTTGTTTTTCCTTTTAAAGTCCATTCTACTTACCTCTGAAATTTTAATCGTTCTATTATCAGCTCAGATCATATAGAAACCCTTCTGAAAGATCTTCAATAATTTTCCATTTTCAGTTGTAGCCGGTATTAATAGCTCCATAATATTCTAAATTCAATAAATGCTGTATTTTCTAAACCAAATTATAACTTTGATCCCTTCTTGCCAAGGTTATTAAGAAGTCCAGTATCACACATTTTCTGGAACGCTTTCTCCTTTCCTAGGGTCTGAAATATTCCTGGTGTCTTTGGTCCAAAAGAAAAAAAAAGAAAAACCCTTTGCCCTTGAGTCAATTCTGACTCATAGCGACCCTATGGGACAGAGTAGAACTGCCCCATAAGTTTCCCGAGGGGCTGCAGGTGGATTTGAACTGCTGACCTCTTGATTAGCAGCTAAGCTCTTAACCACTGTGCCACCAGGGCTCCAACAATGCTATAGACATTTATAGAGTGTTCATTATGTATACTTGCTAAGCACTTTAAAAGTGCTCACAATAATTACATAAGGTAGATAAAATTATTATCTCATTTTCAGATCAGAAAATTGAGATTTAGGGTAAGTAACTCGGGCAGAGGAGGTACTGGAATGCAAATCTATTTAATTTGAAAGCCTGTGCATTTAACCTGTACTGTGTCTTATGAGGCAGTTATGTACTTTGAGCATTTAAAGTATGTTTTATTTTTTGTATGATATTGTTTAAAATTCTAACATTTGTCAAAGGATTCGTATAATTTTTTTTATATGGGAAGTCAGAGTTTGTTTAAGAATTTTTATTAAAGTTATTTTTTTATTAGTGTGTGGCATTCTTCATCCCCTAAGAATCTTGAAAACAATGTGTTGTAAAGATTACAAAGAATGACAATTGGAAAAGAATGTAGATTCTCGTGATTCATTGGGCAATTATTTTTTTCATTTAATTAATATAATTTTGCCTATCTTTCATAGACCCAAGCTATCACATATGTAACATCAAAATTTGTTGTGACTATAAGGTTTATAAGGTAATTCTTCTTACGTGTCTGTCTTCCCTACTGTCTTAGGCTGGGTTCTCTAGAGAAACAAAACCAGTAAAGTGTATAAATATCTATATAGAGAGATTTATATCAAGGAAATGGCTCATACAGTTGTAGAGGCTATAACGTCCCAAGTCCGTGAGTCAGACTGGAGGCTTCTCCTGATTCACGTAGCCACAGGGGTTGGTGAACCCAAGATTGGCAGGGCAGATCAGACAGCAGGGCTCTTACCCACATGCTGAGAAGACCTACGAATCGAAATATGGCAGGCAAGACCATAGGTAAGCTGCTAACTCTAGTCCCAAGAACCAGAGGTCAGACGAACAGGAGCCAGCTGCAGGTTCCAGAGTGAGCAAAAGCCCAGGAGCCTTGCCAGAGAGTTCACCTGTATTGGATATAGGCCACACCTCCAAGGAAACTCTCTTTCAGTTGGTTGGCTACTCAGAGCATATCACATCATGGAACCGATCACATCATATCAAATCTCATTATGGAATTGATCACATCATCATAGGACTGCCAAACTACATCATAATTGCCAAACCACTGGGAATCATGGCCCACCCAGCCAAGTTGACACACAACCTTAATGATCACACCTACTAATCACTTAGTGTAGGTTTTGGAAACATAATAGATTCTCAATGAATATTTTTTTGATTAATTATCAAATCAGCAGAACTAACTAGATTCACATAGCTACATAATAATTAATTCAATCATTCATTTAATATATTGTTTCCTATATGCCAGCCCTGGTGGTGCAGTAGTTAAGAGCTTGGCTGCTAACCAAAAGGTCGGCGGTTCAAATCCACCAGCCACTCCTTGGAAACCCTATGGGGCAGTTCCACTCCGTTCTACAGCAGTACTATGTGTTGGAATCAACTTGATGGCAACAGGTTTAGTTTCGGTTTATATGCCAGCCACTGTGCTAGATGACAGTTTTTCACTGGTGAATAAATCAGATGTACCTGCATTGTAGATCTTTTATATTTTGGGGTAGACAATACATAAGCAAGCAAGTAAATATATCATTACAAATTACAAATGCTCTAAAGAAGGTGAAGCTACTCTGGTGGCAGCATAAAGGGGCAATTGGGACTTCAGCCTTCTCAAAGGCCACCATCCCAGTAAAAATGGTTAAAAGTCATTAGTA
Organism: Elephas maximus indicus; assembly: GCF_024166365.1. NCBI lineage: Eukaryota > Metazoa > Chordata > Mammalia > Proboscidea > Elephantidae > Elephas > Elephas maximus. Next base: position 35,183,785 of record NC_064837.1, on the reverse strand, counting down.
GTCATCAGCAGAGAGATATTTAAAGTCATGATCACAATGTGCCCAAATATTTACATCAGAAATCTCCAGAAAATTTAGTCTTTGTCACACAATTCTCTTAAATGATTGGCTACACTGTTAAGATTGGGCATGAGACTTCAAAGGGTTTCACACATACACAAAGCCTATTTTAGTGACACGGTGACCATGCCATTCCCTGATTGCACTACTATATGCAACATATTTTAGAAGCCAGATCAATTATCTAATAGAAAAATAATACTCAATAACCCTTAGATAACAGGTTATCAACAAATATTTAACTTTAAAACTTGGTCTTTATACCTTTTCAGGCTCTCTTAGTTTGAACCAAATTTTGAGATCTTGTGATATGCCAGATTATATAAGTTTTTCTTATTCAGACGTAAATATCATAGAAATCACATTTTTACAGAAGTCCGATATTGCCCAGATTCATCACTGATGTCCTTTTCATTCAATCCCTGTAAAATATACTGCCTCCTTAAAATTATGACTCTAGGTACAAATAAGACTCAACAGTGAAATCAATTCCATTAACACATTTTTCATGGAAATAGTTTAGCAATAACCTTCTAAGGCTACTTGTAGAGAGGTGGTAAACTATCTTTTAAAGCCCACATCAGCTATTTATACTTACCATTAGTGAGGGGAACAATATTTATTTTCAAACTAAATAAGATAGTGAAGGATATACTGTAAAGTCCAGCACTCATACAATGTATATTTACATTGTTCTTAACAATTTTTAATCCAATTTGAAAAGTTATACCTTGATATCACTATTGTTATATCAACCAACACTATGTTCTCAATTTTATTATAATATTTTATTTTCTTCCTTTTAATGTTATCCTTATCAACACTGTGAGCATTTTGTTTTAACCCAGTTGAGATCACCCTTCAGTCTTGCCATCTCTACCTATCTATTTTTCTGTTTGCCTGTCAGCCCAGCTGAACCAATTTACTTCTTTAGGTAGATAAATGGTTTTACATTGCTTGGAAAACAGATTTTATATTTTCTATCAATCTTTGCTATTTCAGGCTCAAATTGGAACATGATCATTTGAAAGCAATATCAAAAGAAAAGATTGTGCTATATTAAAAAAAAATAATGTTGATGGTTAATGTGGAACCACTAATAGTGCTCTAAAATATCTGCTGTAAATCTGTGAATATATCTGCAGAAAAATGTCAAAGAGGGTGATTCCTAAATTTTGCATGATTTTTATACTATCAGAAAATACACGAAGCCCACTTAAATGAAAACAGAGCCTGCTTACTAAGAGATTGCTATAGCAGGGAAGTGAGCCACCATTACTTGCATTTGGAAGAGACTCAAAGGGGAAGTGGGAAAGCTTTATAGTAAAAAAAAAAAAAAAAGGCTTCAGGTATGCTTTGATTGCAGGTGGCAGGCATGAAGAAGCTGGAGGCAGGCTAACTAGAAGCAGGGCAATTATGTGATTGGTTTGGAGAGCATATTTGGCTTTCTCTGCTCTTGAGTTGAAAGCATATGGGGGAGGGGGCAAAGAAATAGAGAATCTGGTAGTCATTGTCCAAGTCTAACCATTCAGGACTGATTGCTGCAGAGGCTGTGGGTCAGAGTTCTGTTGTCATGTATGGTCTGGCCATTATCCTTTTGTATATTCAGTGTCTCACTACTGAAGAACAAACAGAAAAATGATTTATGTTTTATAATGTAGGTGACTGATTATATTCATGTAGCTTTGAGAGTTAGGATTCTAACAGTTAACAGAAGTCTTCCCAGATGAAAATAATATTTCACATCTAAGAATGTAAGATGAATTATACTAAAGAGTTCATGCTCTAAGACATCTATATAAAGATGTCATGACACAAGTAAAAGTGGACTCTGTACCTCAGGAAATGCTAATTATAATAATAATTATATACTTACCTGGGTCTTTTGAGAAATTAGTGAGAACGTGGTTTCAACTGCTTCAGAGAGCCTTTGGGCATTTTCTCAGTGACTTATTGAATAGCTGGAATTTTTAAAGTTAACTGGCCCATGAATGTTGGAAACTTCTCACATTGGAATTCCCTACAGAGCCTACATAGCAGAAATTGTTTGGCTGTGATAAGGAGTGTATTTGAATTCCCACAGTTTTTTTAATTAAATTTATATTTTAAGAAATTTTTTAATTTAGACATTTTATATAGCAATAATAAGAATTAATATATAAAGTTGAAGTTCTCATAAGAGGCAAGCTCTCATGAGTTTGGTATGTGTCCTTCTAATTAATAAAATGGCTATTTCTAAAAACAATAGAACAACCCTCTACTTGGCTAATTATAAACACAAAAATAGAAGCTTTGATTTAAGGTTTAAAGTTTATTTCAGGACATAATAGTTTTGGGGGTTAATCTAGCCTCAGTGGCTCCAGAAAGTCTGGACTCCATTAAGAATTTGCAAATTCTGTTTTGCATTTTTTATCCTTTTGATCAAGATTCTTTTGAAGAATCTTTGATCAAAACGTTCAGTAACAGTAGCTGGGCATCATTCAGTTCTTCTAGTCTCATGGCAAAGGAAGCATTTGTTCATGGAAGCAACTAGTCATGCATTTGATTTCCTCCTCTGATTCCTGACTCATCTTCTTCATCTGTTGCTTCAGGTGAATGGAGACCAATTGTTGTACCTTGGATAGTAACTTGTTTGCTTTTAAGATCCCAGTCACTACACGATGAACTAGGAGGTAGAAGTACTGAGAAACAACATTAGGCCACTTGCTTGGGATGTCCCTTGAGACCATGACCCTAACTACCCAACCAAGAAAACAAATCCTGTGTGGTGTTTGGTTGTGCATAAGCAGCCTCAGCAGTAACTTTTTTTTTCCTGGTAAAAAATATATATAACACAACATTTGCCAATTCAACATTTTCCAGGTGTACAGCTATCCCCTGACATCTTCTTTGAACCAAAAAATGTTGTTACCGTTAGGTGCCATCAAGTCATTTCCTACTCATATGACCCCATGTAACAATAGAACTGCCCCATAGAGTTTTCTAGGATGTAATCTTTACTGAAGCAAATTGCCAGGTCTTTCTCCAGCAGAGTGGCTGGGTGGGTTCAAAACGCAAACCTTTTGGTTAATAGCTGAATGCTTAACAGTTGCACCACCAGGGCTCCTTGAACCAAAAATTGTTATCTTAATTAGTACAGAATTATCTGTGTGAGACCAAATTTACAACAGCAACTTCAAAAGTTGGATGGAAAGCTTAGGGGGCAGTGAGTTTTAAGATAATGGTGGTGGAATAATTTGGAAAAGGATAGCGAGAATGGTAGTAATCAATGTCACTGAGTTGTACATGTAGAAATGGTGTATCTCTGTGTATACTTTAACCAAAATAAGAAAAAATAAAAAAAGAAGCTTTTTAAAAATTTTATTGTGCTTTAGGTGAAAGTTTACAGGGTACCTTAGTTTCTCATTCAAAAATGTATACACAAATTGTTTCGTGACATTGGTTGCAATCCCTACAATGTGTCAGCACTCTCCCCCTTTCCACCCTTGGTTCTTCAAGTCCATTTGTCCAATTTTCCTGTCCCATCCGGTCTTCTCATTGCTTTTGGGCAGGTGTTGCCCATTTGTTCTTGTATAATTGATTGAACTAAGAAGGATGTTCCTCACGTATGTTAATGTTTGTTTTATAGGCCTGTCTAATCTTTGGCTGAAAGGTGAACTTCTGGAGTGGCTTCAGTTCTGAGTTAGCACGATGTCTGGTAGCCATAGTCTTGGGGGTTCCACTAGTCTCTGTCAGACAAATAAGTTTGGTCTTTTATTGTGAATTTGAATTTTGTTCTACATTTTTCTCCTGCTGTGTCCAGGGCCCTCTATTGTGATCCCTGCCATGGCGGTCAGTGGTGGTAGCCAGGCACCATCCAATTCTTCTTGGCTCAGGCTGGTAAAAATAATCGCTTTGAAACTCACTCTGTAGACTTTTTTTAGATTAATAAATTAACATAGTTTATGAACTTGAGAAAAAAACAAAACCAAACCCATTGCCGTCGAGTCGATTCTGACTCCTAGGACCCCACAGGACAGAGTAGAACTACCCCCATAGGGTTTCCAAGGAGCAGCTGGAGGATTCAAACTGCCGACCTTTTTGTTTAGCAGCCAAGTTCTTTTTTTTTTTTTAATTAATTTTTATTGTGCCTTAAGTGAAAGTTTACAAATGAAGTCAGTCTCTCATACAAAAATTTATATATACCTTGCTATATACTCCTAATTGCTCTCCCCCCAATGATACAGCACACTCCTTCCCTCCACTCTCCATTTTCGAGTCCATTCGGTCAGCTTCTGGCCCCCTCTGCCCTCTCATCTCCCCTCCAGACAGGAGATCCCAACATAGTCTTATGTGTCTACTTGATCCATGAAGCTTTTTCTTTACCAATATCATTTTCTATCCCATAGTCCAGTCCAATCTGTGTCTGAAGAGTTGGATATGGGAATGGTTCCTGTCCTGGGCTAACAGAAGGTCTGGGGACCGTGACCTCCGGGGTCCTTCTAGTCTCAGCCAGACCATTAAGTCTGGTCTTTTTATGGGAATTTGGGGTCTTCATCCCACTGCTGTTCTGCTCCCTCAGGGGTTCTCTGTTGTGTTCCCTGTCAGGGCAGTCACAGTTGTAGCTGGGCACCATCTAGCTCTTCTGGTCTCAGGCTTATGAAGTCTCTGGTTTATGTGGTCCTTTCTGTCTCTTGGGCTCATAATTACCTTGTGCCTTTGGTGTTCTTTATTCTCCTTTGCTCCAGGTTGGTTGAGACCAATTGATGCATCTTAGATGGCTGCTTGCTAACATTTAAGACCCCAGAAGCTGCTCTCCAAAGTGGGATACAGAATGTTTTCTTAATAGATTTTATTATGCCAATTGATTTAGATGTCCCCTGACATCGTGGTCCCCAAACCCCTGCCCCTGTTACGCTGGCCTTCAAAGCATTCAGTTTATTCAGGAAACTTCTTTGCTTTTAGTTCAGCCCAGTTGTGCTGACCTCTCCTGTATGGTGTGTTGTCTTTCCCTTCACCTAAAATAATGCTTATCTACTATCTAATTTAGTGAAAGCCCCCTCCCTCTCTCCCTCCCTCCCCCCTCCTCTCGTAACCATCAAAGAATATTTTCTTCTCTGTTTAAACTACTTCTCCAGTTCTTATAATAGTGGTCTTATACAATATTTGTCCTTTTGCAACTAATTTCACTCAGCATAATGCCTTCCAGATTCCTCCATGTTATGAAATGTTTCACAGATTCATCATTGTTCTTTATCGATGCATAGTATTACCTTGTGTGAATATACCATAATTTCTTTATCCATTCATCCGTTGATGGGCAGCTTGGTTGCTTCCATCTTTTTGATATTGTAAACAGTGCTGCAGTGAATATAGGGGTGCATATATCTGTTCGTGTAAAGGCTCTTATTTCTCTAGGATAGCAGCAAAGCTCTTAACCACTGTGCCACCAGAGCTCCACAGACTTGAGAAAAAAAAAAGAGAAGCAGGACATTATTTACCAAGTAGCTCTGTATTACGTGTTAAATAGCCTGCTTTTTACATCAATATTAATTTCTCTACTTAGCAGCAGGCACCTAGGACTCTGGGAGAGGGGAAAAGGAAAACATTGAATAGACATATGCACACCCATGTTCACTCCAGCATTATTCACAATAGCAAAAAGATGGAAACAACCTAAGTGCCCATCAACAGACAAATGAGTAAACAAACTATGATACATACACACGTTGGATACTGCCCAACATTAAAGAACAATGATGAATCTGTGAAACATCTAACAACATGGATGAATCTGGAGGGCATTATGGGCATTATGCTGAGTGAAATGTCAATCACAAAAGGACAAATACTGTGTGAGACCACTATTATAAAAACACATGAAAATATTTCCACACAGAAAGAAACAATCTTTGATGGTTACGAAGGAGGGGCGGGGAGGGAAAAAACACTAGTTAAATAGTAGATAAGTGGTAACTTTGGTGAAGGGTAAGACGGTACACATTACTGAAGATGTCAGCACAACTTGACCAGGGCAAAGTCATAGAAGCTTCAGAGACACATCCAGATACCTTGAGAGACTGAGCTACTGGGCTGAGGGCTGGGGACCATGGTCTCGGGGGTCATCTAGCTCAGTTGGCATAATGTAGTCTATAAAGAAAATGTTTTACATCTGACTGTGGCGAGTAGCGACTGGGGTCTTAAAAGCTTGCAAGTGGCCGTCTAAGATACATCTACTGGTCCCATTCCAGCAAAGGAGAATGAAGAAGTTCAAACATATAAGGGAAAGATTAGTCCAAAGGACTGATGGATCACAACTACCACAGCTTCCACCAGACTGAGCCCAGAACAACTAGGTAGTGCCTGGTTACCACCACTGACTGCTCTGCCAGGGATCACAATAGAGGGTCCCGGACAGAGTGGGAGAAGAATGTAGAACAAAATCCAAATTCACACACACACACAGACACATACACACAAAAAGACCAGACTTCCTGGTCTGACAGAGACTGGAGAGACCTGAGAATATGGCCCTTGGACACCCTTTTAACTTCAGCAAATGATTAGACAGGTCTGTAGTGTCAACAATAACACGCAGGAGGCACAAGCTTCATAGTTTAACCATGTATATGAGACTGATGGGCACACCAGCCCCAAAGCAAAGACAAGAAGGCAGGAAGGGACAGGAAAATTCTATGAATGGAAACAGGGAACCTGGGGTGGAGAAAGGGAGAGTGTTGGTACATCACAGGATTGGCAACCAAAGTGATAAAACAATTTGTGTATTAACTGTTTAATTAGAGACTAATTTGCTCTGTAAACTTTCACCTAAATCACAATAAAAAAGAAAAAGGAAAACCAAAACCACAAATCAAACCCGTTGTTGATGTCTTATTCATCTACTGCTGCCATAACAGAAAAACCACAAGTGGATGGCTTTAACAAAGAGAAATTTATTTCCTCACAGTCTAGTAGGCTGCAAGTCCAAATTCAGGGCGTTAGCTCCAGGGGAAGGCTTTCTATCTCTGTTGGCCTTCTCATCAGTGTTCCCCTGGACGAGGAGCTTCTTCATGCAGGAACATTGGGTCTAAACGACGTGCTCTGCTCCTGGTGCTTCCTTCTTGGTGGTGTGAGGTCCCCAACTCTCTGCTTGTTTCCCTTTCCTTTTATCTCATGAGAGATAAAAGGTGGTGCAGGACACACCCCAGGGAAACGCCCTTTATCTTGGATCAGGGAGGTGACCTGAGTGAGGGTGGTGTTACAATCCCACCCTAATCCTCTCAACATAAAATTACAACCACAAAATAGAGGACAGCCATATGATACTGGGAATCATGGCCCTACCAAGTTGATACACACATTTTTTGGGGGGCATAATTCAATCCATGACAGTTGTTGAGTCAATTCCAACTCATAGCAACCCTATAATAGGTTTGGGAAAAATAACCTAAGAAAAAAAGCAGGAATTGAATTGATAACATTGAGGAATGTTGAGTCAGGGAATTTCCTCCTGATGTTGATGAAACTGTAGCTAGGTCTTACAGATTGACTTTGATCTTTGTTTGCTTGGCTTTTACAGAAGCAAGCCCTTTTCTTTGTTTTAGAACGAACAATACAATATGTACTATATTTGTAAATCCCAGTATTTCAGGTATTGCCAATGGGAGACACATATAGCAGAACAAAGTTCAGTTTGCTGAAATTATAATCAATTCTCCAAATAGAAATTGCCTTGGTATTATAAATGCCTATATAAAAAAGCTTAAGGCCCAGAACATAATTAAATAGGATCCTGTGCATCTTGTTTAAACACTCCTGTGATTCATTGACAATCACATTTGACTCAACAAAGAACTATATTTAGTATCTTGTTAGAAAGGTACTGTAATTAAGTCTGTTTTAGTTCTAAGCATTACTAGCACTGTGGATAATACAGGAAAGGGAGAAAAATGCAGTTCACCAAAGAAGAGACCCATGAGATGGGATGCACCTAGTTTGAATTGTAGTGAAAAACCCCAAGGATGTCAGCATATCTGCACTGACATTAATGAGAGAGATGGTACAAAGACCTCATCTGAAAAGAATAACTTTATCAATGATTTTACGTCTCTTCAGGGTTTATATCTTTCTGTTGCCTGGATGTTATGTCTTGTTACACTGACTGCATGATGAGCATTATGGTTTGTGATTTAAATGTATTATGAACATGCATTTTTATTTTTTGTTTTTTTTGCCTTAAGGAAACATTCAAAATGTTATTCATTCAGTATTCAGTGTGTTTGTGGTTTGTAGCATGTTCTATAAATTTTCATCTTCAAGAATAAACATTTTATTATATTTGTATACAGTTAAAATTTTTATATAGATAAAATTTCTATGCTCATGATTAATTTTTGAAGGAGCTTGATTTTTATTATGCTTAACTTTTTAAATTGAATTTTAGATTATTTTTCTTGTATTGCTATAGTTCTCATTTTATCTGTAGATTAGGAAGCTTTTTCCTGTATTTAATTTCTATGTTGCTTCAGTTTTTGGCCTCTCTGCAGATAGAAAAATGTAAATCCATAGGCAGTTTTATAACCTCAGAATGATATTTTGAAATCTGCTCTAATGATTATGTAGTCATTATTTTTTGGTCTTTTCACAGAAAACTAGGAAGCTAAAAATATTTATTCATAGGCTACTTGCTATTTCTAGTCCTCTTCCTGAAATATAAGGAATTAAAATTTATACCTTATTTATAGAATGATAAATAAGAAACTGATGGTAAACAGAAGACTGAATATAATTAAGACATTATAATTATTGGAAAATTAGCTGAAGAGCTTGTACAATTAATATTACATGTTTTCAGGAAGTGGTTGGTTAAAATATACCTCCTAAATGAAAAATATATATGTTGAATTAAATGGCTACTTATTATTTTGGCTTTTTCTGGGTTATGGTATTTGAATTTAAGGTGACATTTTAAATAGACATAAAACGTTTTGTCTTGGAAATGTTGACGCTAGATTAAAACTATTTGCATAGCCAGCGTATCTAGCCTTGGCACATAATTAGGAAAAGTGAAGCTTTTTCTCATTGTTAATGAGAAGATAAGGCTTCTGGGGTGGGGGTGGGGGAAAGGAAAATATAAGATATTGTTTTTATAATTTCTCTTTTTTCCTATTTTTCAAATAAATAGCTGACTCACATACTGTTTCGAAATTTATCAATCCCTCAACAAAGAGACAAACATACCTTCACAATGATTTATAGATTGCTGGGAATTTTCTGATCTACATTACAGGAAAATGTCAATTTTCAAACAAATTTAAATTCATTTTTGAATTTTAAATATATTTTTCCTTAGGAAGTGTTATAAATGGTGGTAGATTTCCAGACCAGCCCACAAAAGTATTTTTAACTCAAAGTAGTTACAGGAAATAAAATGGGAAGGAATAAGAATTTGTTGTAAAGATTTCATATTAAATTGAATGGGTGGTAATTATAGAAGAGTAAATTTAATTATAGGAGCTAAGGATAGTTTGAATTATAAAATTAGGAGATTTATGTGGAAATTCTGAGGAGAACTGGAAACATTGAAAGGAGCTTTACAGACTCATTATTTCTAATTTTTTGTCAACACTCCCAGCTTTCTTTTGTTTAATACAGTATTATTCTTAGAGTTAATAGCTCACAAATTAGAAGAGCGAGATTTTCTCTGAATAAGTGATAGTGGAAGGAGAAATTATGGTAAGAAGAATCATAAGTAATAAAAGAGTCTGATGTATGAATTATCTCAATAAAACGATTATTTTAAAAACAAGAATTTAAAAGGGGGGATCCCTTCTGGTTGCTAAACTTTCCCAAAGAATAAAGAAGGAGTGGCCCTAGATTCTCTCTGCCAGGAAAAAAAACAAGTGACAATAAAGAATAGGTGATCATTTGAAAGCTAAGAATGTTTCACGAATTGAAAGATCAGTTTAAGAGTTATAAAATATAGCCTAGAAAATATCTAAGAAAACTGACCTTTACTATTCAAATTTGGGGAGCAAAATAAAGAATAATGTTTGGTGTATATCATCTTTTTAGTAATTTAGCTGAATATTCTTACTAGACAAAAACATGGTAATATGAAATGAATGAATTATCGAAAAGAGAAGCCAAACTTGAATAGTTTTATTTTCTTCATCTTGTCATGTATTTTCCTCTTTCTTCTTCAGGACTCTTGCTAGCAACTGTAGCAAGATGTCCCTGAAATGACTGAGACGTCACTAGCATTGCTGCAATTTGGCAACTAGGAGCTAAAATGCCTCAGACTACTCAATTTACTGTTTGCACAGAATCGAATTTTTAGTGGGGGATTTTAATTGTATATTCTTATTATGTTTCAAAATGTGTATCAAAGCATTTGGTTCACAGAATTAGAAACATACGTTTAAATTATTTTAAATGTACACATTATTTTTAATATGTTTGAAACATTACTTGTAGTGCTTTATTGTTATCTCCGTCTATATGATCATGCAGTTAAAATCTAAAATTAGGGTATCATTTAGGAAAAAGAGGTTCAGCCCTCAAGTAAATTGACGTTTTAAAAGATTTAGGCTTCAACTTTATACCTATGTACCTTTTCTGAATTTCCGGAGTTGAATGGAAGCTTAGAGTTTTCTTAATCAAGAAGATCAGGAATATGAAGTTTCCTACAGAATTTTATACTAATGAACAGAGCAGTGAGAGTCTGTAACAATCTTTCAGGGAAAATCTGGTCATATCTCCTGAACATGTAATTTTTTGTCTAGAATCACAGACATTTTAAAAATGTAAGTGCAAGGAGAAAATTTCCCTTCTGATTGTCTCTTTCTTTATAAGTTGATGTTCTATGCCTTGCAATGCCTGAATTTTTGAAGTATTTCATTTCCTATAGATTTTATTCTGTCTTATGTGCTTTGGAGCTAACTGAAATGTACTCAGCAAGTAGAATGTTACACAGAAAGCAAAATCATTCATTGTTTGTGTTTTTGAGATCCTAATTAATTAAGGATAATCTTTCCCATTTTGCCAAAGACTATACCAATCTTTTTCTGGGCCTAGCTCAAATATTTTGTTTTCCTTTTTTCTTTTAAAAATTACACAAGTGTAATACATGAAAACATTTTTGTTGCCAAAAAGTTTAAAAGTAAAAATATATACAACAAAAAGCAAAATGTTCCCTTTTGGCTTTTCCTCCCCTACCTTACTTCCCTCTCCAGAAATCACTACTTTGATATTTTTCATTCCAATCTTTTTCTATATGTTTACATACTTTTCATATGGTTTGTGGTATCTTTTTGCTTTTATATAAATGGGGTCATACTATCTGAGTTTTTAGCAATTTGCATTGTTTTTCAGTTAATGATTCATTGTGGAGATCTTTCCATGTCTGTATTCTTTTTCACCATTTCATAGTATTCCATAGAGGTTAATTTAACCATACTATAGAGAGAGGGTTCCCCTGGTGGTATAGTGGTTAAGAGCTCGGTTGCTAACCAAAAGGTCGGCAGTTCCAGTCCATCAGCTGCTCTTTTGGAAACCCTATGGGGCAGTTCTACTCTGTTCTATAGGGTTACTATGAATCCTCAACTTGACGGCAATGGGTTTGATTTTTTTTTTTTTTTGGTATAGAGGGTCAGCGAAAACAAGGGAAACCCTCGATGAGATGGATTGACTCAGTAACAGACTTAAACATACCAATGATCATGAAGATAGTACAGGCCAACTTCTAGACTGTGAGAAATTTCTGTTCTTTAAAGCCATCCACTTATAGTATTTTTGATACAGCAACACCAGCTAACTAAGACATCCTGTTAGTCAAATGTTAATCTCTGCAAACTGATTCTTGAGATATCTTTCTTTCTTATTTTCCATCTTATATTTAGTTTTACTTTGATGGGGGAATTTTCTTAACCTCTGTTAAGTGCTTTATTTCAGCAGTCTTATTTTAAATATCAAATAGCTCTTTTGATATCTTAATCTTTCATACTGAGGTATTTCCTCATATGTCTGATGACCCTTGGCGATCTGTATAGATTTAAGAGTAAGGAAAACTGATTAAAAGCTCTTTGAGAATAATAAGGCTTATTGTGGGGTAAGCCTCACTTCTAGGTAGTAGAATGGAGACCTGGCCATATGTCACTATAAAAAAAACCGCACCAAACCTGTGGCTATCAAGTCAATTTCGACTCATAGTCCCTATAGGACAGAGTATAATTGCCCCATAGGGTTTCCAGGGAGTGGCTGGTGGATTAGAACTGTAATATACCACTACTGCTCCTATGACAGGATTTTTTTTTTTCTGGAAATGGTCAGTCTCTCCAGAAAAGACTTCCAGTTTCGTGTCTGGGCAATATAGAGTAAGTATTCTGGGGATCCTTTTGTTTTCAGTCTATCCTCTCACCTCTACGCTCTACCCTGCCCAATGTCTCCAAGTCTGTTGTTGTTAGGTGCCGTTTAGTTGATTCTGACTCATAGCGACCCTATGTACAAGCAGAACGAAACACTGCCTAGTCCTGCGTCATCCTCACAATCCAAGGGGGTCTCCAAGTCTGGACAACTCCTTTTCAATTTCTCTGGAGAATCAACTCCCATTCTCCCATAAGGGCTGGGGGTGTGTGCACTTAGCTGCTGTTCTTCTGTGTGTGGGAGTGGGGAGAAAATCCACTGCTCACATACATAGATTTTGATCCTTTTTTTTTTTGGCCTTTCCTTTCACCCACATGGTACTCCTAAGGTCTGAAACTTTCCCAGGTTCTGTGGAGGGTGAAATGGCACTCTTCTCATCAGCATTCTCCTTTGCAATTCCCTAAGTTTATAGCTTTTCCCACCCTGATAAATCAGATTCTACTTCTCCATTTGCTCTCCTTTTCCAGACATTTTATTGAAATCTCTTATCCACTGTTGCCCTCTCTTCTGATTGCTTTGTCCTCGAGGATTTAAACCTTAAAAAAAATTTTTTGCTACCATTTTATGAGGTAGAGGGAATAAATGCATGTGCCTAATCTGCCTTTTTTTTTTTTTACCAGAAGTCATCAGATTAATGTTATTTAAAAAAAAAAAAATCTTATAATTCCCTTTAGTTGTAGTACTTAATTTTCAGACTGCAGAAGTTGGTAAAAACCTTCAATTTCCTCATCTTTGGCCTTAGTGGTTGGTATGTAAATTTGAATAATAATCATATTAACTGGTCTTCCTTGTAGGTGTATGGATATTAACCTATCACTACAGAGTTGTACTTCAGGATTGATCTTGAAATGTTCTTTTTAATGATGAATGCAATGCCATTCCTCTTTAAGTTGTCATTCCTGGCATAGTAGACCATATGATTGTCTGATTCAGAATGACCAATACCAGTCCATATCAGGTCACTAATGCCTAGGATATCGTTCTTTTTGCATTCCACTTCATTTTTGAGATTTCCAATTTTCCTAGATTCGTACTTCGTACATTCCAGGTTCCGGTTACTAATGGATGTCTGCAGCTGTTTCTTCTCATTTTGAGTTGTGCCACATCAGCAAATGAAGGTCCCAAAAGCTTGACTCCCTCCACATCATTAAGGTTGACTGTACTTTGAGGAGGCAGCTCTTCCCCAGTCATATTTTGAGTGCCTTCAAGTGCCTTCAAACCTGAGGGGCTCATCTTTTGGCACTGTAGCAGACAGTGTTCTGCTGCTATTTATAAGGTTTTCACTGGCTAATTCTTTTCAGAAGTAGACTGCCAGGTTCTCCTTCCTAGTCTGTCTTAGTCAGGAAGCTCAGCTGAAACCTGTCTGCCATGGGTGACCCTGCTGGTATTTGAATACTGGTGGCATAGCTTCCAGCATCACAGCAATGCACAAGCCCCCACAGTTCAACAAACTAACAGATGTGTGCAGTCAGGATGCACTGATAATTACTGGTGATTGGAATGTGAAAGTTAGAAACAAAGAAGGATCAGTAGTTGGAAAATATGGCCTTTGTGATAGAAATGATGCCGGAGATTGCATTATTGAATTTTGCAAGACCAACAACTTCTTCACAGCAAATACCTTTTTTCACCAACATAAACGACGACTGTACTCATGGACCACAACAGATAGAATACACAGGAATCAAATCAACTACATCTGTGGAAAGAGACGATGGAAAAGCTCAATATCTTCAGTCAGAAAAAGGCCAGGGACTGACTACAGATCAGACCATCAATTACTGAACACAGTGGCTTCAACAGTGGGCTCAAGCATAGCAACAATTGTAAGGATGGCGCAGGACTGGGCAGTGTTTCATTCTGTTGTGCATAGGGTCACTATGAGTTGAAACCGACTCAACGGTACCTAACAACAACAATATACTACTTAATTACATAATAGGTTGGCAACCTTTAGCACACCTAACAAAAATAGGCCAGTTTTCTTAATATAGGTGTAGAGTTCACTGCCACAACCACACCTTCCTACTTATAACAAGCAAATGGTGGTAAAGAAGCTCAGTTCATGGGATAGTGGAAAGAGTTTGAATTCCCACAGCCAGGGCAATTTCCTTTACCTACAGTTCTGACTTTACCTAGTGCTCTGACTTTTCCATGTCTGTTAGGAACAGACTTCACTCAGCCACAATTCTATATCCTTTCCTTTCTCCCCCTTACCAGCTCTAATTACTGTCATTCATTGAAGACTTCTCTGGTACACAGGAAAGAAAAAGTCCCCTCTTGACATGCACTAAACAAAATATGGTATATTCATACAATAGGTATTATTCAACAATAAAGAAATAAAAATAAAATAAAATAAAAAAGAAATAACAAACTACTAATATGTGCTTTAACATGGGCGAAGCTCAAAAACATTATGCTAGGTGAAAGAACCCATGTGCAAAAGATTACATGTTTTCTGATTCTACTTATGTGAAATGTCTAGAAAAGACAGATCTATAGAGACAGAAAGCAAATTGGAGGTTTTTCTAGAGCTGGGAGTGGGAACAGGGATGGCCAGCAAACTGGCACAAAAGGCCTTTTGAGGAAATGCTCTAAAATTAGATTGTGGTGATGTTTGCACAATTCTGTAAATTTACTAAAAATCTCCGAATTCTACACTTAAAACAGGTGAATTTTATTGTATGTAAATTATTCTCCAATAGAACAGAGTTTTTCACAGAGCAAAAAAGAACTTTAATTTGTACCTCATACTTTATTAAAAAAACAAAAATTCAACTCAAAATGGGTCATAGACCTAATTGTAAAATTTAAAATTATAAAACTTAGAAGAAAATATAGGGAAAAAATTAGTGACCTTGGCTTAAAGAGCTCTTGATACAACATCAAAAGTATGATCCTTAAAAGAAAAATTTGATGAATTGATGTATGAGAAAAATGAGGAGTCAAGGATAAATCCAAGGATTTTGGCTTGAGCAACTGGAATAATGGAATTCTTTAATAAGATGAATGTTTAGGAAAGATCAGGCTTAGAGGGACAATCAGGAGATTGGTTTCAGAGACATTAAGATTGTGGTGCCTACCCAAGTGGAAACATTGAATATGTGTGTTTAGATATAAGAACTGGAAGTTCAGGACAGAGGTATGGCTGGATATATAGAAGTTAAGTATTCTGTATGAATAAATGATATACATGAAATTGGATTTATAATTACCAGCTATACATAAAACGAACACTTGTTGTTTTCTTGCATTAGGTAATACTGGTCTCTTGTTCTTTTCTGGCCTCTTCTCTTCAAACAATGATTTTTATCCTCATTTCTTTCCTGTATTTTTAAATAGAATCTGAAATTATCAGAAAACATTTATCTATTGGCATTGTCAATCTCCTCAGTTTCTGAAAACTATCATCCCAAGCTAAAAATGGATATTTAAAATGCTTAACATTTAGCTCTTAGTTGTTAGCTGGTCAAATATCATTTAAGAGATAAGGCCATTCAGTAAAGATGAAAAAGGTGGCATTATGAACTTAAAATGTAACATTTTAGACAAGTATGAGTTTATTGCATCATTCTCAGTCATGACCTTAGTATCTGTGTGTTCTGTTCAGTTTATTTCAGGTTTTCATTTTCTCTCTTCTAATGTAAAGGGAACGTGAGTTTTTGAATTATGTAGTTCAAAATTATTGGAATCATTATCATAGGAAATGTTAATGTTAAAAATATTCATAGAATATTAAATAGTATAACTTGCTTGTTCTACTTTTCTGTAAGGGTTAACCTCATAGCAACATGGCTACTTAAGGATATTACCTGCTTCTTTTTTAATTATAATTAGCTGCTGTATGTGTGGGAGCTTACATATTTTTGCTCATTGGAATCACTTTGGGAAAGTGACAGGTCAATTATATTAACTGATTGAGGAAACGTTTAAAAATTATCTTAGAATTTTTTCTACTGCACAGTTCTTACTGTAATGCTTTTGCCACTATCCACATTATACCTTGTATTGTTGTTAGGTGCTGTTGAGTCACTTTCACCTCATAGCAACCCCATGTACAACAGAGTGAAACATTGCCTGGTCCTGTGCCATCCTCGCAATTATGTTTGAGCCCATTGTTGCAGCCACCGTGTCAATCCATCTTGCCAAGGGTCTTCCTCTTTTTCACTAACCCTCTCCTTTACCAAGCGTGATGTCCTTCTCTAGGGACTGATCCTTCCTGATAACATGTCCAAATTATGTGAGACGAAGTCTCACCATCCTTGCTTCCAAGGAGCATTCTGTATTTCTTCTAAAACAGACTTGTTCATTCTTCTGGCAGTCCATGGTATATTCAATATTCTTCGCCAACACCATAATTCAAAGGCACCAAAGTTATTTAGAAATAACTAAATCAGTAAAAGTATGCCACATCTGCTTCTGTAAATTTCTATTTCATTTCTTAAAGTGGTTGCAAGTATATTAACTACTATTATGTGAGGTCTTACTGCCCCTGCTAGAAACCTCAAAATATCTCATAATATCATGCTTACTTAAAGTGATAGTTTGTTTTAAAGACTGTAAGTATGCATAATAAACTCAGTTATCTTCATTTACAGTTGATTATTCACCATCTTATATTTGGGGCAAGGTACTATGCTACGTATATCTAATCAAAGTAGTCAATGGTTCCTATAAATTTTTATTAAAAGAACAAATTATTTTGTTAACTAGTGAACTGATGAATTTATGTATTCATTCCTGCCTGGAATGCGTTTTCTTCTCTTTTTTATCTATAGAGCTTCTACTCTTTATTCAAGTTACAGCTCAAATGTTACCCTGTCTGTGAAACCTTTCTTAGCTCTGTCAGACAGAATTAGCATTCCCTCCAATACTAATTGAGTGATGTCATATCTATCCATATATATCTTTTTATAACATGTATGACACTTTATGGTAATTCTTTGTTTGCCATACTTCTTTAGGCTGTGAGCTACTTGAGGGCAGGGGCCTTTTCTCTTTCATCTCTGTATCCTTAGTACTTAACCAAGGGCCTGACATCTAATTGGAATTCAGTAAATGTTAAATGAATGAAGCAATTAAGCTTCTCTGCAAATGCATGTATATATATTTGAATATATACATTTACATATATATTTGGATATATATATGGATATATTTTTATATATATAGTCTTTTAAGTCTCTCTTAATTCAGAATTGCAGACTATATGACATGGAAATAGTTACACATTTTATAGTAGTGAATATCTCTTGTGATCTCTATTTTCACTGGTTCTTTTCTCATTTGGATGAAACTGCTTTATTTGGAAAGGAATGAATAATGAACCAGATAATCATCTTTTCGTTATGTTTTGGCTTTTTCTATACAAACGAAGACTAACTGAATACAGTAATGCACTAAGTTTCCTATCAAACTATACTGCAGAGAAGAAAGTTTATACTGAGGTTAAAATTTTATTTGCTTGTGCTAGATTTTAGTTTTGAAATATTAAAAAGTATAGAATAGTATAGAAAGAATAACAAACACCCATATACTCACCACCTGTTTGTCATATTTAATGTTTAACCATATTTGTTTCAAGATTGTTTTAAGCTAAACACTACAGATCCAAGTTGAAGTCCTCCTTAATCCTCTGCCTGTCCTTTCCCTGGCCTTGTGGCCACTTCCCTGAATTTGGTATTTGCCTTTCCCAGAACTTCTCAAATTTTTTAGCTTCAGGACCCTTTTACATGCTTTTGTTTATGTGGATTATATCTAACATTACTTACTGTATTAGAAATTAAAGAAATTAAAAATATTTATTAATAGTTCATTTAATCCATTACATGTTAACATAAGTGATATTTTTAATAAAAAAATAACATTTTTCCCAAGAAAAATTAGTGAAAAGAGTGGCATTGTTTTACTTTTTTGTATATCTCTTTTAATGTTTGGCTTAGTAAGAGACAGCTAGATTCTTATATCTGCTTCTGTGTTCAATCTGTTGTGATACGTTGTTTTGGTTTAAGTACATGAAGAGACTCTGGCTACAGCTATGTAGTTAGAAAAGGGAAGAGTGTTTTAATAGCCTCTTCAGATAATTATGGATATTCTTCTTTGATACTGTACCAAAACTTAACTCTTGGTAGTTTCTTAAAGGTTAGTTGCAATGTGGAATCTGAAACCATACCAATAAACTTTTAGTACTCTGTTAATATTAAAATCCACTGGTCTATCTTACAATTTAAATGGAGCTTTTACCCATACAAAATTTTGTAATATCTTAGATTGGTCATTTGGAAAATAATAACTCCGATCTTCAAAATCACTATGTAGTGTCAAAAGTAACATTTGTTCATATCCACCAACTGATCTTATCAGAAAAAATATTTGAGTGTTAGGAAGCTTCAAGACCATGATGGCAGATACAAGTTTTCCAAAATTCTACTTTTTGCTTAATGCTTGAAATTTATCATTGGCAACAAATGTTGTCAGTTATTTTCTTTAAAGTGACAGACTCTCTTAGTTCATTTTCAAGACAGTGTCTGCCAAATATCTAAGTCAGAATAACCATAGTTTCTCTGTCAGCCATTCTTTCAAGTAAAAATGTGTTTCATAGGAAAAGTAGTTAATTTAGCTTGTAATCCAAACAATTTCATCAGTCCTTTTCCTTGAAACAATCATGGCACTTATGAAAATGGTGCAGAGGTGACATCAGACCTTGTCTAACTTCAAGATGGGGAGAGAGAATCACCATCAACATTAGCCTAAGGCTGATTCCTGGGAGCTGGAGGTCAGGCATACGTCCTTTCTCCAACCTTTTACCAATTCTTACACCAATTGTCCCTCCCATAGCGCTCTCTACTCCTATGCTGGGTTCAATAATTCATTACAGTGGTCACACACAACTTGCACACCATACTCCAGAAAAAAAAAGATGATTATCAGCTTTTAATTATAATGTTAGATATGCCATACAGTTGAGTTGAATCATATATAACTGGCAGATTTTATCTCCTGTTTTTGTATCAGTGTAATATTATACACTGCATGTTTTTAACTGCTCTGGTATATATTTACAGATAAACTTAAATTTGTCTCTGTAGGAATGTAATTGCGTAACTCTGTTTAACATACGGATTTACCTCATGGCACTCTCACAAGCAGCAGCAGTGTAAGTAACTGCTAATGACCAAAGATCATCTTCGCCCCCAGCCAAAAAACAAACCAGCTGTTTGTATCAGGGTAGAACTGTGTTCCACAGAGTTTTCAATGGCTGTGATCTTTCTGAAGTAGATCACCAGGACTTCCTTCTGAGGCACCTCTGGGTGGACTCGAACCTCCACCACTTCAGTTAGCAGCTGAGCACTTAACCATTTGCACTACCCAAGGACTTCCTGTCTTAGCCTCAGTTCTTACCATTTGCTGCCTAAGTGTTACCTCTGCCCAAAGATCTTATCTTTATCAGAAACTGCACCACCCCCAAAATTACTAATTAATATATCCCACTTGTCAACCACATCCTCCTATCCTCCAAGTTCATTTGTTCAAATACCCTACTGTAGCAGTTCTTTGATTTCATTAATTCATTCTAAAAAAATTTCCCCTTAGATTTGGCTGCTTATTCTCAAATAACTTTTAGCAACCAGGTACAGGCAAATGTCATATAACAGAACATCAACAGGTAGAGTTTTATTCTTACATTTACTATGATTTTTGTAGTGAACATACTGATACTTTTATATAACCAAAGGCAATAAAGATATTTCCCTTTTGAAAGAATAAGATGACTTTAAACTGTAATGACATTTTTCTCTCCTTTTCAATTCCATATATAAGTCAAAATTTGAATTAAAATTGTAATTTAGTAGTAAAATCTGAGAGTGGCTTAGCTGTGTGGTTCTCTCACAAGGTTGCAGCCAACCTGTCAGCAGGACTACATATACTTCAAGGCATTATTGGTGGTGGAGAACTTGCTTCTGAGATCATTTCACAAGGTTTTTGGCAAGCCTCAGTTTCTAGCTGGCTGTTGGCTGCAATTTCTCATCATGTGGGCCTCTCTGTCAGGTTGCTTAGAGCATGGCAGTTTGCTTCCCTCAGAGCAAGTGATCCAAGAGAAAAGGAGAGCAAGAGAGTTCCCAAGTCAGAAGCTTCAGTCTTTTATAACCTAATCTTGGAAGTGGCATGCTGTCACTTCTGCCATATGCTGTTAGTCACATAGACCAACCCTGGTACCATGTAGGAGGGGAGTACACAAGGGTTGAACACCAGGAGGCTGAGATCCTAGCGGGCCATCTTGGAAGCTGGCTACCATAACAACTAAACATTGTAAGGAATCTTGCACTAGGTTCTTTTGTTTTCAGCATTTCATTGTGTTTTTTGGTGGAAGTTTACACAGCAAATTAGTTTCCCTTTCAACAATTTATATACAAATTGTTCTTTGACATTGGTTGCTATCACCACAATGTGTCTCGCACTCATTTTTAAACTGAAGGGGAAACAATGCTCTAAAGGACATTAGTGGGCCAGTTGACAAAATTGAAATATAAACTACAGATTAGATAACAGTATTGTATCAATGTTAAATTTCCTGAAGATGATAGCTATATTGTGGCTATGTTAGAGGATGAATGTCCTTATTATTAGGAAATAGTCACTGAATTATTTAGGGATAAAAGTTAATGATGTGTGCAACTTACCAGCCAATGATTCAGAAAAAATTAGACACATACATACAAGATACATATTTTATAGGTTAAGAATATATTATGTATAGGTGAATAATCTGGGTAAAGAGTATATATGAGTTTTTTTTGGTGGTGTCTTGCAACTTTGCTCTAAGTTTGAAATTATTTCCAAATAATATTTAAAAAGAATGTGCCAAGCTTGTCACAATTTAAAATTCTCTTCTTCCATTCCTGTCAACATACCTCTGTGAGGCTGGATCCTCCGTTATGAGTGTGAATGAATAATTTCTTTTATAAGGATCAGCATTAAGTTGGTTCCTATGAGGTGAAGGTTAAAGATGTCCCAAATATCCAACTTCTTCAAATTGCTATCCAACTCTGTCATCTCTGACATCTGCTCCGTTTCCCTCCTGTCTTTGAGTTCTGTAATTTACTGCAATGTCTCACAGAACTCACGTATCTCCAGGAAATGGCTCACACGGTTGTGGAGCCTGAGAAGTCCCAAATCCATGGGTCAGGCATCAAGTCAGAGGCTTCTCCTGACCCACTGCAGGGGCTGAGGAAACCAAACCGACAGATCAGATGACAGGCTGCTGGCTCACGAGGCTATGGAAGCTGGCAAATCAGGTTAGACAACAGGCTGCTGGCTCAAAAGGCTGAGGAAGCTGGTGAATCCCAGAATAGGCAGGTCAGACAGCAGGGTGCTGGCTCAAACTCCAAAGACTGGAGGTCAACTGATCATGAACCAGATGCAGGATCCAGAGTGAGAGAGAGCTTTGCTGGAGCATTCATAGATATATTAGATCCAGACCATACCCTCAAGGAAATACCCCTTCCTTGAGCAAGGCAGTACAAGGGTTTGACCTCAATAAGGGTGGTAAGGGTTGTAACTTGAGTCACACTCTCTTATAAAGTGGTAACTCAAGATACATCCCGCCGTAATCCTGCCTCATTAACATAATGGGCAACTCACTCTCAAATGGGCCATAACCACAGGCATAGAGGCTAGGATTCATAATACATCACAAAATAGAGGATAATCACATCAGACTACAAAAATGGAGGACAGCCCTAAAATACTGGGAATCATGACCTAGCCAAGTTGACACATAACTCCAACTATCACAGGTTCCATATACCTTATTTGCAGTCCCATTCAATCATTGCATGTGAGTCACAAAGACTATGGCTAAAAGGGACATATTAAGTAATTCATTGCACTGCAGAGTGTTAATGAAATAAAACATGTGTGGTTGTTGGTTGCCAACAAGTTGATTTCAACTTATAGTGACCGCATGTGACAGAGTAGAACTGCCTCATAGGGTTTTCTTGGCTGTAATCTTTACAGAAGCAGATTGCCAGGTCTTCCTTCTGCAGAACTGCTGGATGAGTTTGAACCACCAACCTTTTGGTTAGCAGCTGAGTGCCAACATACAGATACTTTAAGTATATGTTATCTTCCGTGAGAAACATTAATTGGTAACAAGCTAGAAGCAAGTTTATTTGTCACAATAAAAACTTTAAGCTCCTCTCTTGCTTCCCTTGCCCTCCCTTTCCTTGAGCAATTCAAAGACCATTGGGTGAGACCAAATAAGTTAGGTATATTCCTATGGGAATGGGGTGGTGTGGTGGCCCAGATTAGGGTGTTGGAGGTTGGGAGGTGTGCAGCCTGGTACAGGGTGTTGGAGCTCAAGTGAGGTGAGGGAGGGTATCCGTGCAGAGGAGCGATTTGGTGCCAGGTGTTGAGGGCTCCTGCCTGGGAAATGGCCCAAGTGAAGTGAGGGAGGTGAGGAGAGCATCTGTATGGAAGAATGGCCTGACATGGAGAGAAAGATGTTTGTGTGACATCATGGTGGCAGCAGCTGTGTTCTGTTGTGTGATGTCAGCACTCAAATGAGGTGAGGAAGGTGCACACGTAGGGACCATCTTGGCACAGTTTGTCGGCTTTAGTAGGGTGAAGAGGATGTCCACATAAGGGGGCATCCTGGCATGAACTGTTAGAGACCAAGTGGGTTGAGGAGGGTGTCTTATGGGGGGTGGCCTGGTGTTGGGTGTCAGAGCCTGAGAGGAGTGAGGAAGGTATCCATGTAGGAAGGTTGTGGTGGCATCATACTATGAGGTGTTAGAGCCCAAAGTAGGGTGAGAAGGCTATTTTCAAAGTTGAGGCGGCAGTGGTCAGTGAGGGGTGTTGAGGTTCTAGCAGGGTAAGAAGAGCACTGGTGCAAGGAGGTGGTGAGATGGTAGTGATAGGGAATTATTTATATATAGGAAGATTGATCAAATAAATAAGTATATTAGGGATAACAGGAGCCAGGTTTCTTACTGTTGAAATAGGGAATTAGAGATATGGAAAGGAAGAAAACAAGAATGGACTTTACAGTGTTGGATTGGAATTAGAGATATCAGTACGAATAATACATGATTTTCTACAGAAAGATAGAGATGGAAATGTGTATATGTGTGTATATATGTGTATGTTTGCATGCATGTATATGTGTGTGGTGTTTTCATACATATATATACCCTAACTCTGTCCACTGAGAGGGCCTGGGAGTAGTTAGATCCAATATCACTGAGCACATCCAGTGCCAAAATATGAGTTTCTAAAAACCATTATCCACTAAAAAAAAAAAACAACAGAGTTCTTTGGAAGAGTTGCTGATTCCAGGCTGGAGCAAGGATGTACAAGATGGTCCTGGAACATCTTGTCATGCCTGAAAATAAGAAAGTGTTCAGACAATAATGGGAAGATGTCAAAAGGTCAGAAACAACCACTTTGAAAAAAAGACCAAGCAGTTTCTTATAAAATTAATCATAAATGTACCTAACCAATTCTCAGCTGTTGTCTCTTCAAATATTGCCTCTTATTATTTACCCTTTCCTTCTGGAACTCCGATTAGATGTTAGACCTGCTCTCTACATCTTTCATGTCACTTAACTCTCTTTTACATCTTCCATCTCTTTACTTTTCTGTGTTTCATTCTGGAGAAAAATTTTTTTTGTTCAGGTTTATATTCTAATTCATTAGTTTACTTTCCAACTGGGTTTATCAACCCATTGAATTTATATTTTTAATTTCTATAAGTTTGGTTTGATTCCTTTTCGGATCTATTTGTTCTTATATTTTCAAGTCTTTTATTTCTGAAAACATAGTAAATATACCCATTTTATATTCTGAACCTGGTAATTCACATATCTGATTTTGTAGGTCTGATTCTGCTCTCGTTTGTTTCTGCTGACTCTCACTCATGGTAACTTCTTTCCTTGTGTGTTTTGTGACTTTGACTGTGGGCTATTATTTTCCTTCAAAATTTTTATGTGAGAATTACCTGAGGCCTAGGATGAGGCTTGGATTTATTTAGAGAGAATTTTGAGTTTGTTTGGGTACCCTAGGGGCATTATTAGCCTACAATAACCTTCAACTAAATTCTTAGCATAGGTTTTTCAAACTTTCCAGATAGTGTGAGTATGGGTCACAAACCTTTTTGTGGGCCACTTTGAGATTATGAATCCACAGTAGGATTTTTTTCCATTTCTACTCAATGCTATGGTTTCAGACAGGTAATTTTTCTAGGAGTCAGGGTTAGTGGTGGTGGCAGAGGCATTTCCAGTTTACACTTATACTGAGGTGTCTTAGTTATCTAGTGGCAGCTGTAACAGAAATACCACAAGTAGGTGCCTTTAACCAACAGAAAACTAATTTTCTCAGTTTGTTACTGTTGTTGTTGAGTCAGCTCCGACTCATAGCGACGCTATGTACAACAGAATGAAACACTGTCTGGTTCTGCGACATCCTCACAATTTTGTTATGCTTGAGCCCATGGTTGCAGCCACTGTGTCAGTTCATCTTGTTGAGGATCTTCCTCTTTTTCGATGACCCTCTACTTTACCAAGCATGATGTCCTTCTCTAGGGACTGGTTCCTCCTGATAACATGTTCAAAGTATATGAGACGAAGTCTTGCCACGCTTGCTTATAAGGAGCACAGTTTAGGAGGCTAGAAATCTGAATTCAGGGTGCCAGCTTTAGGAGAAAGCTTTCTTTTTCTGTTTGGCTCTGAGGGAAGATCCTCGTCTCTTGTCAGCTTCTGTTCCTTGGTTATGTTCATGTGGCATGGCATCTCTCTTCCCTCATCTCTGCTTGCTCCTCTGCTTGCTTAATCTGCTCTTTTATATCTCAAAGAGATTGATTTAAAATACACCCTACACTTATATTTGCCTCATTAACATAACAAAGAAAGCCCATTCCCAAATGGGATTATAACCACTACAGCGATTAGGATTTAAAACACATATTTGGGGTGACACAATTCAATCCATAACACGAGGGTAGATGGTTTATTGGGTGTCTTCTATTAGATTTCCTATATTGGGCTTTGTCTGTTGACCTCCAAACTAACCTAAAATTAAAGCTTAGGTTTACCAGTTCGGCAAATAACCTCAAGGCAAAAGACAGCTTCAGTGTTCACCTTACCTCTTCGGACTCCCTGCCTTCACATAGTTATTTTGGTATGAGTATTCCACAAGTTCTGTTAACTCATGGATACATTGAAGGAGATTTTTTAAAATAGTAATTTTAGTTTTTTCAATGGAAGAATTAGTCTAAGTACCTAGTATTGTACATAGTACAATATTCAAAAGGTACATGAGGTGGGTACCGAGTGAAAAGTCTCTCTGCTACCTCTGTCCTTCGTCTTCTAGTTCCTGTTCGTTTAAGAAGCCATTGTTACAATTTTTTCTAAGTGATTTAAAATATACTTATTCTGTATTCAATATCAACTGGCTATTTCACACTGAAATAACCCAAATGAGTAAGATTTTATTACTGCTTATTGGTTACATTTAGAATTTTATTTTTTAAGAGCATCAGTTTTTGCTCTAGCTCTGAACTATTGCTCTTTTTATGTGATATTTTATAAATGGAATGACTGAGAACATTTTAATATGAACTTCAGTATGTGAACTTAATTCTGAAGATTTTTGTTTTATTTCACATTATGAGAAATGCTGATGGATGAAAAGCATAGGATTAAGATAATGAATGTTGATAGCCTTTAGTTTTCATTTGTTTCTAAGGAGGAATATGTGAATTCTTCCATTTCCAGTTTTCTTTTCAAATTTTGTACTATAGAGCTCTCCACATATATTCATCTAAATTAATAATCAGAAAGATAATTTATGCTGTCCAACAACTTTATATTATAGTTCATGAAACAGATATTTGTTATTTTCCTACTATGTGTCAGTTATTGTCCTACACAGTATGGACATAAGAGTGAACAGACTAAGTCCCTACCTTCAAGAAAGGTACTAGCTTGGGTAGACAGATAAAAAATGAAAATAAACAAAGATATGTCAGATGGTGATGAGTTTTATGGAGAAAAATAAAGCAAGATTAGGGGTATAGGATGTGCCAAGGATTGCAGAGAAGGCTGCTGCTTTATAGAGGGATTAGGTAGAGTTGTGCCATATATGAAGTATGGGTATACTTTCCTTAGATATAGGAGAAAAGACTTTCTGGCAGAGGAACTACAAATGCATAGAACTTAAGTGTCTGGTATGTTGCCAGTGTTCTTGGAGAGAAATGAGTGATGGGAAAGTCAGAGCTAAGGGGGCAGTACAGAACTAGATTATTCAGGGCCCCGTAGACCACTCTTATTTGGATGGGATGGAAAGCCATTGGGTTTTGAGCAGAGGAAGACATAATTTGATTTATATTTTTCTTTCCAACTTTTTATTATGAAAATTTCCAAACATTCAAAAAAATTGAAAGAATAGCACGAGTACCCATTTGGCCACCACCTAGCTTCAACGACTGTTTATATTTTGCCTTATTTATATTTCTATCTGTCTGTCTACCTATCTATCTTTGGTGAGCCATTTGAAAGTAAGTTGCAGACATCAGGACACTTCATTCCTAAATATTTTATCCCTAAAAATAAGAATATTCATTTATAACCACAGTATCACCATTTCGTATATTTGTTTAAAAAAAATTTTTTTTTTTATATCCATTAATGATCCTTGACTGAATTTATCATTTCATTGGAATTTGACTTACATTTTGAAAAGCTGTATTTGTCTATTGAGGAACCCTGGTGGCATAATGGTTAAGAGCTATGGCTCCTAACCAAAAGGTCGGCAGTTTGAATCCACCAGGTGCTCCTTAGAAACCGTATGGAGCAGTTCTACTCTGTCCCCCTGAGCTGGAATCAACCGATGGCAACGGGATTTTATTATTATTTGGCTATTGTATGGAGCATAAGGGGCTGGTGGAGGCAGAGATTACAGATATTAGGCTATCACAGGAAAGATGGATGAGGGTGATAGATGTGGTGATGGTGAAGTAGTCACACTCTAGATAGATTTTAAAGAAAAAGTCAACAGTATTTGCTGTTGTAGGGTTGAGAAAGAGGGGCCAAGTGTGATTCCAAGGCTTTGGCATTTGTTGATATTGGGAAGATTGTGGAAGGAGCAGATTTGGGAGCTAGAAATCAGGAGCTTGGCTTTAGTCATGTTAAGTTTAGAACATGTACTAGGCCTCCAAGTGAAGTTATTGAGTAAGCAGGAATAAATAATGGCCTGAAGTTCAGATGAGAAGTCTGGGCTAGAAAAAAACATTAGGGAGCCATGAGAAAATCCACTAAGCCTGTCTCTGTTGAGCCAATTCTGACTCATAGTGACCCTATAGGACAGAGTAGGGTTTCCAGGGAAAGCTTGGTGGATTCGAACTGCCAACCTTTTGGTTAGCAGCCAAATGCTTAACCACTGCACCACCAGTGATATTTAAAACCATGACACTAGATAAGATCACCTAGAGAGTAGGCGTAGACAGAGAAGAGAAGAGATCCAAGGACTAAACCCTGGGGCACTCCAAAGTTTACAAGTCAGGAACCAGAGAAGGAACCAGCAAAGGAGGCTGAGAAGGCGATCCCCATTTGGTAGGGAAACCAAGAAAGAGTGGTGGCCTACAAAGTGTATCAAGAAGGAGAGGAGAGATCAGTTATGTCAAAAGCAACCAGTAGATTAAATAAAATGAAACATAAGAAATTGTCATTGAATTGGTAAGTCACTGGTGACTTTGACAAGTTTCAGTGAAGAGTTAGTTTTGGAGAGAAAATGGGAAGAAAGGAAGTGGAGGCAGTAAGTTCTTTTAAGGAGTTTAGCTGTAGAGGGAAGTAGTGAATGTAGAATAGCAGCCTTTTAAAAAAAAATTGAAACCATTATAACATGTCTGTATGCTGATAGGAGTAACCTATCAGAGAGAGAAAATTTGATGATGCATGAAAGAGTGGGGCAATTCCTGGAATGCTGTCTCTATCACCAAGAGGGAAGGAGACATAAAATATAACAAATTTATGGCTGACCTGTGAACATGAGAGAATTCTCCATAGACACAGGGCTTATTGGTAAAGCTAGGAATATCCTTTTCTATGGGAGTTCTCTCATATGTACAAAAAGATAAACTCCTTCGTGAGCTCAATGACAGTATAATAAAAAACCAAGGTAAATGACGTTTAAAATTCTTTGTTCTGTCTTTGGTACTGTAGGTATGTACGTACAATTCCATTAATCTATTATTTTAAATTGTGCATTCCTCTTTTGAGAATTTATTGAGTTAAAAAATAATTTATGGAAAAAGAATAAATTGTGGGAATAATTTCAATTGTAGAATTATTATAGTGTGAAACCTGCATTACGTGAGAGCTTAGCACTATTCAAAAAATGAGTACCTGTAGCTGGGTTCTTAATCTATAGTGTAAGCTCCTTCCTCCTAGAAAACTCCTTAGAAAGCCACTTTTGTATTCTTCCAATAAAAAAGGTATTAAAAAGTTTTGTTTAGCCGAAGAGACAGAAAGGGCCACATAAATCAGAGACTACATCAGCCTGAGACCAGAAGAACTAGATGGTGCCTGGCTACAACCCATGACTGCCCTGACAGGGAACACAACAGAGAACCCCTGAGGGAGCAGGAGAGCAGTGGGGTGTAGAACTCAAATCCTGTAAAAAGCCCAGACGTAATGGTCTGACTGAGACTAGAAGGACCCCAGAGGTCATGGTCCCCAGACATTCTGTTAGCCCAAGACAGGAACCATTCCTAAAACTAACTCTTCATACAGGGATTGGACTGGACTATGGGATAGAAGATGATACTGATGAGGAGTGAGCTTCTTGGATCAAGTAGACACATGAGACTATGTGGGTAGCTTCTGTCTGGAGGGAGATGAGAAGGCAGAGGGGGACAGAAGGTGGCTGAAAGGATGTGGAAATAGAGGGCTGCAATGAATTGATTGATTTTTGAGAGACAACTTACTGGAGTGCTTAAGGATAAGGATTAAGTGTGATTAAGAGCAAAATGCCTGATTTTAAATCCTGTGCCTTTTGGTAAATTACTTAACCTTTCTGTGCTTCCATTTCCACATCTATAATAGTATCTATCTTAGAGAATTGTTTTGAAGATTAAATGATTTATAAATGGAAAGCACTAAAAATAGTGTCTGGAACATTGTAAAAGTTGAATAAATGTTAGTTGGTATTTTTTTTTTTTTTGCACTGGAGGAAAAGAGCAAGCTGAACTTAAAAAACAAAACAAAACATATTTTAAAGAACTAAGAAGCATCACCTCTTCCAGAAAACTTTCCTGGCCATCTTCTGTATTTCCACAGCATCCAATACATAACTCTATCTTACATTTTATATTATCTGTTTAACTTGTGTGTCCTCCCCAGACTCTAAGGTTCTCAAGAGGAGATGATATGTGCTATTCATTCATTCAGTCAATTATTTAACAAATATTTCAGTATCATCTATTTACCAGGAACTACTATTATACAATCAACCTGCAAAAGCAGAAACTGTATAAGGTGGAAACCTGTCATTGAAGGAAAATTCAAATATTTCCCACTAAATAGAGAGCTACAGAAAAAGGTGGAAAGCTTGTGATACCCAGAAAAACAAGGCAGTCCTTTGAGTTTCAGCTGACTTTTACAAGTTCCACTGTATTTTGATAAGCCGTGAATAAGATAAGGTTCTTGCTTTCATTGAGTTTGCATTCTAGAGGAGTAAGCCAGACACTAAACCAAAACAAATGAGATAATTACATATCTTGATACCATACCAGAGGCTGTATGGAGTGGCCAAGGGTAGGAGTTGGGTTGATGGAAAGCAGATCCTCAATAACATCTCTTGAACTAATAAATCTAAGTAGAATAAAAAAGGATGAGTTAATAGTTGACAAGGAGTAAAATCCTACACAGATACCACCACAGGAAACCCTGTAAATGAAATAATGCTATAATTATTTATTAAGTAATAAGTATATTACTTATTAACTAGTTATAAGCCAGGCACAGTGCTCTGCATATTAAGTATTGTCATTAGCTGCTGTTGACTGTGATTCATGGGACCTTATGTACAACAGAACAAAATGCTGCTTGGTCCTGCATCATCTTCACAATCACCAGCATGTTTGAGTCCCTCATTGTGGCTATTGAGCCAGTCCATCTAACCTAGGGTCTCCCTTGGCCTTTTTGGTCCTCTACTTAAACCAAATGTAATGTTGTCCTCTAGCTACTAATCTCTCCTGATGACGTGTCCAAAGCAAGCATGTTAGACAGTGTTCTTTTGTGATCCATAAGGTTTTCATTGACTAATTTTTGGAAGTAGATTGCCAGGCCTGTCTTCCTAGTCTCTGATAGTATGGAAGTGCCACTGAAACCTACCATGAGTGACCCTGCTGGTATTTGAAATACTGGTGGCATAGCCTCCAGCATCATAAAAAACCCAAACCCAGTGCTGTCGAGTCGATTCCGACTCATAGCGACCCTACATCCAGCATCATAGCAACATACAAGTCACCACAATACAACAAACTGACAGATGGTGGATATACTAAATACTGTATATTAATTACACCATTTACTTCTCATAACAGCCCTGAACGGTAGGTAGTAGGCCCAATTTATAGATGAATAAAAAGCTCAGGAGTTTAAGTGATTTGTTCAAGGTCACGTAAGTAGTAAATATTAGAACACAGATTCTAATATAGCTGCAAACTCAATGCTTTTAATCACTGTATAAAAAAAAAATAAGAGGTGGTAAAATCTTCTAAATGAGCAGCTAATTTGAGGGAAGGGTGGTAATTTGCCTGTGTGAAAGACCTTTTGGATCTTTGGCAGAATTGTCTGTTTAAGGATAAGCCTATAAATTAAATTTGAAGTATTAAAGTGCCAGTCAGCAGGATAAAAATTATTACCCTTGCTAGAAGTAATTTCTCCCTCCCTCCCTACTATACCACTTACTCTGTATAATTGAGCAAGATATTTAACCTCTTTCAATTCAAATTTCCTCTTCTGGCAAACAGAGATAATATCTGCCAAGCTTGATCAAGTGAAATATTGTATAAGAAAGACTTGTAAATTGGAATAGTGTTTTAATTCTCCTAATGGATTGTAAACTACTTGAGGGTGGTCACTGGGTATATATCATTCTATGCCTCACAGCATAAAAAAGTGTAATCATTTGGTGTCTGTTTATAGGCATTCAGTAAGTATTACATGAATGAATGAATGAATGAGTCATCAGGCTTTTCACCCGTTGCAATAATCTGCAGCACGAACATGTAGGCTGACACAGCTCTGTTAGTAATCCTGGTTATCTTGATACCTTTGAGTTCACCTGAGCTGTACCTTGGATTTTAATTGTAAGACAACACTTTTTGCTTCTGAGAGCCATTTTAGTTCATTTTTAGCAACTTGCCTTGTGCGTAAATACTTTGGCAGAGAGTGGGAATGTGATATAGTGGGAGCAGCTGGCTTGCTGACGCAAGAACACTTTGAGTTTGTGGTGCTTAGCTGGAGGTACAGCTGAGATACCATACCAGATGCTGTACAGTAGTCATCAGAAATAGGAGGATTTTAATGTGACCATTGGAACTAAATCTAGCTCTTGGGCTCTAGTCTTCAAAGTTAAAGCCTGAAATTAAAGAATATAATATGATTTGGCACCACTATTGTTTGAATAACATATGTTCCTACCAAATCTGAGAAACTGGTTTGTAGATTAACATGTAGAGCCCTTCATATTTAAAAATGACACTATTCCAAAGTTGTTTATTTGAGGGTGCCCTCTCCATAATGTATACCTCCAAAATGGTGGCTTTAGTTTCCAACTCTGGCTCCAATCATGTTTACTTAAATAATTTCTTCCAAATTTCTCCCCTCTATTTTCATTATAGCACAGGGATGGGGACAACCTTTAACCACCTTCCTGTGTACTACTTATTCATAGAGTGGGCCTTAGGACCAGAAGGAATAAGCAGTGATCTACACATAATCTCAAGGGGTAGTTTAAAGGCTCTTCTTGTGTATTTTTAAGTGCCTCTACTGGTTAACGGGGAGCCCCTGAGTGGTGCAAATTGTTAGCACACTCAGCTGCTTAATGAAAGGTTGGCAGTTCAAGTCCACCTGGAGGAGCCTCAGAAGAAGGGCCTGGCAATCTACTTCCAAAAAATCAGCCATTGAAAACCCTCGACAGTCTTAAGAAGTTCTGGCCAGATATTTTGTACAATGTCCTTCGATTTGCATTTATCTGTTGATGTTTTCCAAATGACTAGACTGGAGTTAAGAGCTTTTGGGAAGAATACCATAGAGACAAAATGCTCTTCTCTAGAAGGTGGAGTTAACTTTTACTCACACTCCTCACCCTGGAGTGTGGGCTGACTTACATCCAAATAAAAGAGTATAGAGAAACCTGGAAAACACTACCTTAACCAAATGATAAAATTTTAGCATCAGTAGTCACGTTGATATGATGTATTGAGTTGAGCAGCTTTTGATATAGAGATAATATGTGAACAAGACCTGATTTTTGAGAAAGCTTTGCCCACTTTATGATTTTTCATAGACTGAATTCACTAAAAAAACAAAACAAAAAAACTCAAACCAAACCAGTTGCCGTCGAGTAGATTCCAACTCATAGCAGCCCTATAGGACAGAGTAGAAGTGCCCCATAGGGTTTCTAAGGAGCGACTGGTGGATTTGAACTGCACCCTTTTGGTTAGCAGCCGTGTCCTTAACCACTGAACCACCAGGGCTCCAATTCACTAAAAAGTACATATAATCTATAACAAAGTTAATTTAAATCTGGGTTTCTTATATTCCACAGTGATTCACTACTCAGTACCAAAGATTGTTGTTGTAATTTTGTGGTGTGTACATGTAAGACATGGGGCGGGGGGAGGGAGTTAGGGGAGCAGCCTTTAGGCTGTTTATGCCTGTTTTTACAGTAATTCAAATGTATAATATATCAGCAGTTGCAGTAATCAAAACATATATTGAATCACACACAGTCATTAATATTTAATTTGTAAAAGTCCTGAATTTCACATCTTTATAATTCTCGTTTCAACCTACAGTTGGCTGAAGTAAGTGCTATTATTTTAACCTACATAGTTTTATTTTTGAGGCAAATTTAATGTTTTTTTTTTTTGTGTTTATCTCAATTAAAATGCAATATAGCTACTCTACAATGTAGGATGAAAGCATTGGTAGATTGAAAATCTGTGTTCTAGGCCCTGCCCCATTACTTTCTAAATATGACTATGACCAATTCACTTAACTCAATTTTCTTATCTATACAATGTACATAATAATACCCTATCTTTTTTTTATCTTTAGCTCTGTGTACCATTCAATATGCATTCTCGGAAGTACTCAATTTAAATAGATTCTAAAGGCTATTAAATAAGTTGGAAACAGTTTCCAACAAACTATTCCAATTAAGCAGCTATTAATTAAGTAGCTGCTCCTTATAAGCTGCTGTAAAGATTAAAGAGATCATGTAGGACTTCTGGGAAGATGGTGGGTGATCAGAAAAGTCAGGGTAATTCCTGGTAAATAGGCTTTTAATAAATTAAAAATATATAATAAATAATTAAGATGATGTATGTAATGCATAATGCCTGGCACATGATAAATTCTCAGCAAACAGAATATAGTAGATGGTAGAGGTAGAATTTTCTATTGCCCAGTTTCTCTGATCCTATTTAAGTGAACACTCAGCTGAATCTTGTTCATTCTCCATAGGCCCATGCTTATAATTATTTATAATTGTTTTTTTTTTTTTTTAATAAAATTATAATGGGAGCTACCTCATCAGATGTTAAGGATGCTATAGAGAGAATTCCTGCGTGTGAGTTGAAGGCTGAACTAGATGACTTTTATAGTTTCTTCCAGTTCTATGATATTATGTCTTAATACCTTTTGTACCTACCTCATAGGGTTCTGACAAGGACTGAGATAATATATGTGGAAACCATTTGTAAACAGAAAGTACTATATAAATGTATAATATCATTATATTATATACCACTAGTAAGCTAACAGAGATTTCCCTGGTAACTATAAGAACTATTTTTATTCCTTGGAAATTAAAAGGTACCTCTAATGTGTTGTTTTTTTTTTTCTGATGAGGCCAAGAGTTTGTTGTTGTTTGTTTATGTTTGTTTCCCTAGCTAGAGGAGTATAGCATTTTTAAAAATATACCATGTATCCTATTTCTTCCACTCCATTTAATCTGTGACAATTTTTCCTAAAGCAATGCCCAAAGGTGTTGCTATGGTTAAAGTTATAATTCAGCATTTCCATTAAGGAGACATCTTTCCAAAAACCATTTTAAAATAGACAATAGCTGTCTGCAATCAGATCCACTAAGCGTGATGCCAATAATTTTGGTCTAATTTAAGCAGTACCAAACCAATTTCATGGTAAATTCAGAAGGGAAGATATAACTGAAAAGTGAAATGATTTTGAACCATACTATAGTTTTTTATAGTCTACTGCCAACTATTTCCTCTTCTCATTATGAGAATAATACATACTTTGTACTGTTATGGTTTTTCTACATAAAGAAAAACATTTTATGAACTGTCATTTTTTTTTTTTTTCTCATTGTTGACCCTACCGGATCTTTTCAAAATCAAACTGTAATTTTATTCTCTGGTTCCCTAAGAAGTAGCATTTAAAGGAAATTGCAGTAAATTACTTTATCCTTAGTTTGAATTTTACTTTAACATCATGAACAAAGACATTTTCCTAGATAATTTTGATATAATTCCTGAAAACAGTTTTTCAGATCTTTCTGAGTATCCAAAGCCAGGCTGAGATTCTCATTTTGTGTCCCCAGTTACTGTATTTTGTTACTTCCCCTGTCAGCATTCCAATTTCTCTTTTTCCCCTTCTCTCCTAGTTTATTTTCTGAATTTAACAGTGGGGAATCCATTTGACTGTGCTCACAGCAGGTAATAAGTACTATGGTAGTCACTGGATTGGTTTCTCTGGATGGTTAAAAGAATGAGTGGGTAATTAAGCTTTTCTGAAGCTGCCAGCTGTATTGAGGGTTTGGTGCATATTTTAAGGCTTATGTAAAAATAGTTTCCTCAGAAATTGAACTATTTAACCAGTACAGTTCCTAAGGGCATATTCATTTATCTGGTAGTGAAGATTACTTAGATTACTTGAATTTGTGTCAAGCTGTGTTGTTGTTGTTAGGTGCTATAGAGTCAGTTCCAACTTATAGCGACTCTGTGTGCAACACAACAAAACACTGCCAGGTCCTCTGCCATCCTCACAATTGTTGTTATGCTTGAGCCCATTGTTGCAGCCACTGTGTCAGTTCATCTTGTTGAGGGACTTCCTTTTTCTTGCTGACCCTCTAATTTACCAAGCATGATGTCCTTCTCCAGGGACAGATCCCCTCCTGATAACACATCCAAAGTACATGAGATGTAGTCTCACCATCCTTGCATCTAAGGAGCAATCTGGTTGTACTTCTTCCAAGACAAGATTTGTTTGTTCTTTTGGCAGTCCATGGTATGTATATTCGATATTCTTGGCCAACACCAATATTCTTGGAACAGGCACACCTTAGTCTTCAAGGTGACATCTTTGCTTTTTAACACTTTAAAGAGGTCTTTTGCAGTAGATTTGCCCAATGCAAGGTGTCGTTTGATTTCTTGACTGCTCCTTCCATGCGTGTTGATTTTGAATCTAAGTAAAATGAAATCCTTGACAACTTCACTCTTTTCTCTGTTTACCATGATGTTGCTTATTGGTCCAGTTGTGAGGGTTTTTGTTTTCTTTATGGTGTGGTGTAATCCATACTGAAGGCTGTGGTCTTTGATCTTCATCAGTAAGTGCTTCAAGTCCTCTTTACTTTCAGCAAGCAAGGTTGTGTCATCTGCATATCACAGGTGGTTAATGAGTCTTCCTCCAATCCTGATGCCCCATTCTTCTTCGTATAGTCCAGCTTCTCAGATTATTTGTTCAGCATACAGACTGAATAAGTATGGTGAAAGGATACAGGCCTGATGCACACCTTTCCTGACTTTAAACCCTGTTCTAACGACTGCCTCTTGATCTATGTACAGATTTGTCTTGAATCCATTCTTAGAAATGTTATCCAGTGTTTACTATGATCCACACAGTCAAATGCCTTTGCATAGTCAATAAAACACAGGTAAACATCTTTCTGGTATTCTCTGCTTTCAGCCAGGATCCACCTGACATCAGCAATGATATCCCTGGTTCCATGTCCTCTTCTGAATCCGGCTTGAATTTCTGGCAGTTCCCTGTTGATGTACTGCTGCAGCCGCTTTTGGATGATCTTCAGCAAAATTTTACTTACCTGTGACATTAATGATATTTTTTGATAATTTCCACATTCAGTTCTATCACCTTTCTCTGGAATAGGCATAAATATGGATCTCTTCCAGTCGGTTGGCCAGGTAGTTATCTTCCACATTTCTTGGCATAGATGAGTGAGCACTTCCAACGTTGCATGTGTTTGTTGCAACATCTCACTCGGTAATCTGTAAATTCCTGGACTTGTTTTTTGTCACTGCCTTCAGTGCAGCTTGGACCTCTTCTTTCAGTACCATTGATTCCTGATCATATGCTACGCCTTGAAATGGTTGAATGTCAACCAGTTCCTTTTGGTATAGTGACTCTGTGTATTCTTTCCATCTTTTTTTTTCTCTCAGGTAATGACATTATTTTTCAGTTAACATAACCAGCGCACAGTACAGCATACTAAATCACCAAGACTTTTGGAAGTACAAATCCAAGGAAGGTAATACTTTTACTAAGTTACAAAACTTTGGCAAATCAATGCAGTACTCTTTAATATAATAAAATCAGATTTTTGTTGAAATCATATATTACTTTAGTGATAATTTTCACTCCAAAAATATCATTTAAGTACCAAAGTAAAGCAGCACTGTGGTTTTTTAATGGTGGTTTATAGCAGAGCAAGGTATTTTGTACAAATTAATATGGCTTTTAAAAGTACACAATTTCTCCTTTTAAAGTGAGCTGCTTCATGCATGCTTGTTGAAGTTCAGTGCAACAGGGCAGGCTGTGTATCCAAAAGTGGCTCTTCTTTGTTCTGGGGTTGGTCCAAAGCCAGGTGGAGTTCCAGTGCATGGAAAGCCTTCAAATTCTACCTTCAGGAGATTCAATATGCCAATACCAATTTCAAAGTACTTTTTCAAAAATCGTTATATTTTCTCATAAATATGGGAGCCCTCAAAATAGAAGGTCATTTCAAATAACACTATTTTCACATGATCCCTCCTAGTTAGAAGCCCTTCACCTTTTTGTTTTGATCAAAAATCACACAGACTTTCTCCAGCTTATTAAAAAAAAAAAAAAATTTCTACTGGGAAAGATTAGTCCAAAGGACTAATGGACCACATCTACCACGGCCTCCACCAGACCAAGTCCAGTACAACTAGATGGTGCCCAGCTACCACCACTGACTGCTCTGAAAGGGATCACAATAGAGGGTCCCAGACAGAGCTAGAGAAAAATGTAGAACAAAATTCTGACTCACAAAAAAAGACCAGACTTATTGGCCTGACAGAGACTGGAGAAACCTTGAGAGTATGGCCCTCGGACACCCTTTAAGCTTAGTAAAGAAGTCACTCCTGAGGTTCACCTTTCATCCAAAGGTTAGACAGGCCCATAAAACAAAATGAGACTAAAGGAGCACACCAACCCAGGGGCAAGGACTGTAAGGCAGGAGGGGACAGGAAAACTGGTAATAGGGAACCTGAGGTCGAGAAGGGAGAGCGTTGACATGTCATGGGGTTTTTAATCACGGTCATAAAACAATATGTGTGCTAACTGTTTAATGAGAAGCTAGTTCTGTAAACCTTCATCTAAAGTATAATTAAAAAAAAAAAATTGCAACCAAAAAGAAAAGTCTACCTAAAATACAGTTGTATTTCTCAAATAACAAATAAATATGCTGCCAGTTTGGAGACCTAGGACCTGATGCTGTATGCCACTTTCGTTGTCATTTCTCTACAAATGCAGCTGCCGCCATCTGTGTCCTCATGTTTCCTCTGGCCGAGGCTGTCAGTTCTTCAATCTCAGCATTTAATTTACAGATGACCTATTCCATGGCTTCTCAGTCTTTATTAGCATTTGAAGATATGGTATTGCCATGCAGCCTCCTAGGTAACTGCGTAGGCTGACTCCTTTCACAGTGATTATGACCACTTGAGTCAAAACAGTTTCTCCTGGGTCCAGAGGATGTGATTTGTATATAAGTCTCTCATCTACTGAAACCATATTTGTAAATGAAATATTAGTAGATTTAAGTTCCATTGTCCTCTCTTCATGATCAACCACAGAATGTTCTCGCACATATGTTTTGGTTCTTGCTGCACCAATAAGAGATTTCGCAATGGAGGACAGGCTCCGGTTTGTGCTGAGAAGCTGGTGGCTGTGCAGCTATCCAGAGGGATCCACGTGTCTGGGCACCATCTAGTTGTACTGGACTTGGTCTGGTGGAGGTCAATGCCAATGACACTGGGGTTCATTGGGTTGGGATATTTCTGCATTGCAGCTGTTGTGACTGTTTGCCACTGGTGATCAAAGACATGCTCAGAGGCCCAGATCATCATGGTGCCAGCCACAGCACAATGTCTGGGCGGCGCTAGGGGAGAAGGCGGCAAAGAGGCAACACTTGCCCCGCCCTGCCCCCTTCCATCTTCTTTTGATTCTTCCTGCCTTGTTCAATATTTTCCCTGTAGAATCCTTCAATATTGCTACTCAAGTCTTGAATTTTTTCTTCAGTTCTTTCAGCTTGAGAAATGCTCAGCATGTTTTTTCATTTTGGTTTTCTAATTCCAGGTCTTCGCATGTGTCATTATAATACTTTACTTTCTCTTCTCGAGCAGCCCTTTGAAATCTTCTGTTCAGCTGTTTTATTTCATCATTTCTTCCATTTACGTTAGCTACTCCACATTCAAGAGCAAGCTTCAGAGTCTCTTCTGACATCCATTTTGGTCTTTTCTTTCTTTTTAATGGCCTCTTGCTTCCTTTCACGTATGATGTCCTTGATGTGTTCCACAACTTGTCTGGTCTTTGGTTATTAGTGTTCAGTGCATCAAATCTATTCTTGAGATTGTCTCTGAATTCAGGTGGGATATACTCAGGGTCATACTTTGGCTCTTGTGGACTTGTTCTAATTTTCTTCAGCTTCAACTTGAACTTGCATATGAACAATAGATGGTCTGTTACACAGTTGGTCCCTGGCCTTGATCTGACTGATGATATTGATTCTTCCATCGTCTCTTTTCACAGATGTACTCAATTTGATTCTTGTGTACTCCATCTAGCGAGGTCCACATGTATAGTTGCCGTTTATGTTGCTGAAAAAGGGTATTTGCAATTAAGAAGTCATTGGTCTTGCAAAATTCTATCGTGTGATCTCCAGAGTCATTTCTATTACCAAGGCCTTATTTTCCAACTACTGATCCTTCTTCTTTGTTTCTAACTTTTGCATTCCAATCACCAGTAATTATCAGTGCATCCTGATTGCATGTTCCATCAATTTCAGACTGCGGAAGTTGGTAAAAATCAACCTCTTCATCTTTGACCTTAGTGATTGGTGCATAAATTTGAATAATAGTTGTGCTAACTGGTCTTCCTTGTAGGCCTATGGATATTACCCTATTGTTGACAGTGTTGTACTTCAGGATAGATCTTGAAATGTTCTTTTTGATGATGAATGCAACGCCATTCCTCTTCAAGTTGTCATTCCTGGCATAGTAGATCATATGACTGTCTGATTCAAAATGACCAATACCAGTCCATTTGAGTTCGGTAATGCCTAGGATATGGGCGTTTATGTGTTCCATTTCATTTTTGATGATTTCCAATTTTCCTAGATTTATACTATGTACATTCCATGTTCCAATTATTAATGGATGACTGCAGTTGTTTCTTCTCATTTTGAGTCATGCCACATCAACAAACGAAGGTCTTGAAAGTGTGACTCCCTCCACATCATTAAGGTTGACTCTACTTTCAAGAGGCAGCTCTTCCCCAGTCGTCATTAGAGTGCCTCCCAACCTGAGGGGCTCATCTTCTGGCACTATATCAGACTATGTTCTGCTGCTATTCATAAGGTTTTCACTGGCTAGTTCTTTTCAGAAGTAGACTGCCAGGTCCTTCTTCATAGTCTCTTTTAGTCTGGAAGCTCAGCTGAAACCTGTCCGCCATGGGTGACCCTGCTGGTATTCGAATACTAGTGCCATAGCTTCTAGCATCACAGCAACACGTAAGCCCACATGGTATGACAAACTGACATATGTGTGGGGGTTGTGTCAAGTAGAAGAAGAAAATCCTGTCTCATATAAGGCTAAGTCTAATCCTGTATTATGTCATTCTGATTTGTAATTTTTAATTACTGATCTTTATTTTATTTTTTAACATTTCTAACAGATCTCTTATTTTTTATTGTGCTTTAGGTGAAGGTTTACAGAGCAAATTAGTTTCTCATTAAGCGTAATTTACTGATTTTAGTGAAGTGCTTTTTACCTACCAGAAATTCCCTAAAATAACTTTTTACAAACAATATACATTTAAAAAATATAGGCTTTAAAAAAATTAATAAGAAACTTTTATTCAGATATTTTTAAAGATGCTGATTCAGCCATTATCTTTACTTCTTAAACCAAAGTCTAAATCTAGATAAAATAAAAAAATGGGATTGTTTTTATTAGCTGCAGTTACAAGGTCTAAAATTTTATCTAACTGGGATGTTGCTATCTTTAAAACTTCAAGCATTCTGTTGTTGTTTAAGTTGCTGTCAAGTAGATTCTTATTCATGGCAACCCCATGTGTGCAGAGTAGAACTACTCTGTGGTGTTTTCAAGGCTGTGACCTTTCAGAAGGAGCCCTGGTGGTGCACTGGTTAAGTGCTCCGCAGCTAACTGAAAGGTCAGCTCCTTTAACCTACCAGTGGCTCTGTGGGAGAAAGATGTGACAGTCTGCTTCCATAAAGATTACTGCCCCTTGGAGAATAAATTAATTAAGAAAATATATAGGTTGTTAAGCAACACTAAGAGTCCAATTAAAGTTAGTTTCATGAATTTAAAGTAAGACAAGTCAGTATGTTTGAGTTTTACTCTTGCCATATTCAGCTGTTTGAGTGCCAGGTAGAGCAAGGAGAGAGTTGGCTTTAGCCAGGATTGTATGAAGTGAGTTTGACAGAGAGATAGAGGGATAAGAGGTCTCAGAGTTTATACAAGGAAATGATGACAATATAATATGACATGATATGACATAACATAACATTACATAATATAACATGACAACTTGACGAAGGACCAAGGAAGGAGGGGAATGAGACAGTAGGGAGAAGGAATTGAAGGTATTGGTGGAATTAAAATTGTTGAAGTCCAGCTTCTATAGGGAGTGACCTGCTATAAGGAAAGACAGGAGCTGGTGGGTAGAAAGTGAGATGCTTAAAACTGAGATTGTCAATAATGTTTAATTATTAGTAATGCCATGGCCCAGGGGATGAGCATAGGTATGAGTGGCTGAATTGAGATGGAAGACAAGATTGTTGGAGGCGACGAGGTCAAGGAGCTAACATGTCTGCTTGTTAGAAGAATCATCTGTGTAAATATTAAAATTACCAAAACTATAAGAAGAGTTGTGGTGGAGGAAACCCTGCTGGCATAGTGGTTAAGAGCTATGGATGCCAACCAAAAGGTCCACAGTTCGAATTCATCAGGCGCTCCTTGGAAACCATAAGGGGCAGTTCTGCTCTGTCCTATAGGGTCACTATGAGTCAGAATCAACTCGACTGCAGTGGGTTTGGGTTTTTTGGTGGAAGAGACAGTGACCGTAAGGTTTTGTTGTTATGTTGTTTGTTGGGTGCCGTCAAGTCAGTTCCAACTCATAGCGACCCCATGTACAACAAGCTAAGATGCTGCCCAGTTTTGTACCACCCTCACAATTGTTGCTATGTTTTAAACCATTGTTGCAGCCACTGTGTCAGTCCATCTAGTTGAGGGTCTTCAACTTTTTCACTGACCCTCTGCTTTACCAAGCATGATATCCTTTTCCAGGGACTGGTCCCTCCTGATAACACGTCCAAAGTACGTGAGATGAAGTCTTACCATACTCGCTTCTAAAGAGCATTTTGGCTGTACTTATTCCAAGACAGATTTGTTCGTTTTTCTGGCAGTCCATGGTATATTCAGCATTCTTTGCCAGCACTACAATTCAGAGGCATCAATTCTTCTTCAGTCTTCCTTATTCACTTTCCAGCTTTTGAATGCATATGAGTTGATTGAAAATATCATGGCTTGGGTCAGGTGCACCTTAGCCTCAAAGTGACATCTTTGTTTTTGACACTTTAAGGAAGTCTCTTGCAGCAGATTTGCCCAATGCAATACACTGTTTGATTTCTTGACTGCTGCTTCCATGGGTACTGATTGTGGATCTAAGTAAAAGGAAATCCTTGACAACTTCAATCTTTTCTCCATTTATTGTGATTTAAAAAATTTTTTTTTCCTTATTGGTCCATTTGTGAGGATTTTTGTTTATGCTGAGGTGTAATCCATACTGAAGGCTGTAGTCTTTGATCTTCATCAGTAAATGCTTCAAGTTCTCTTCACTTTTAGCAAGCAAGGTTCTGCCATCTGCAAAGCGCAGGTGTTAATGAGTCTTCCTCCAATCCTGATGCCATGTGCTTCTTCATATAGTCATTTCTTACATTATTTGCTCAGCCTACAGATTGAATTAGTATGGTGAAAGGACACAACCCTGATGCACAGATTTTCTGGTTTTAAACCGTGTCAACGTCCACTTGTTCTGTTCAAATGACTGCCTCTTGGTCTATGTACAGGTTCCTCGTGAGCACGATTAATTGTTCTTCACAATGTTATCCACAATTTGTTTTGATCCACACAGTTGAATGCCTTTGTGTAGTCAATAAAACACAGGATGAAAAAATAAATAAAACACAGGATGAAAAAATAAATAAAACACAGGGTGGTGCAGTAGTTAAGTGCTCAGCTTAAATGTCGGCGGTTTGAACCCACTGGTGACTCTGGGCAAAAGATGTACCTGTCTGTTTCCATAAAGATTACAGCTTTGGAAACCCCACGGGGCAGTACTACTCTGTCCTACAGGGTCACTGTGAGTCAAGATTGACTGAACAGCAATGGGTTATTAGTATCTTTCTGGTATTCTCTGTTTTCAGCCAAGATCCACCTAACATCAGCAGTGATATCCCTCGTTCCACGTTGTCTTCTGAATCCTGCTTGAATTTCTGGCAGTTCCCTGTTAATGTACTGCTGCAACCATTTTTTAATGATTTTCAGCATAATTTTACTTGTATGTGATATTATTGATTTTGTTAGATAATTTCTGCATTCCGTTGGATCACCTTTCTTTGGAATGGGCATGTATACGGATCTCTTCCAGTTGGTTGGCCAGATAGCTGCCTTCCAAATTTCTTGGCATAGACAAGTGAGCAAGCACTTCCAGAGTTGCCTTTGTTTGTTGAAACATCTCAATTGGTATTCTGTTCCTGGAGACTTGTTTTTTGCCAATGCCTTCAGTGCAGCTTGGACTTCTTCCTTAGTACCATTGGTTCTTGATCATGTGCTACCTCCTGAAATGATTGAATGTTGACCAATTCTTTTGGTACAGTGACTCTGTGTATTCGTTCCATCATCTTTTGTTGCTTCCTGGGTCATTCAATATTTTGCACATAGAATCCTTCAACAGTGCAACTCGAGACTTGAATTTTTTCTTCAGTTCTTTCAGCTTGAGAAATGCTCAGCGTGTTCTCCCTTTAGGTTTCCTGACTCCAGATCTTTCACATTTCATTATAATAATTTACTTGGTGGTATTTGAAATACCAGCGGCATAGCTTTCAGCATCACAGCAACACGCAAGCCACCACAGTATGACAAACCGACAGACAAGTGGTAGGACAGTAAGTAAGTTAGGTGTTAAAATTTCAGCTCATGAGGCAGTATCATACGAAGGTCTATTGAAGAGTCTGGTAGTGGTGGGTAGTGTATTATGTAGTCTGATAGCATCAGTTTCAAAGGGAGAAAGGAAGAACATTAGTCTCTAGGTGGCAATGAGAAACAAGGAG
Source organism: Elephas maximus indicus (assembly GCF_024166365.1). Lineage (NCBI taxonomy): Eukaryota > Metazoa > Chordata > Mammalia > Proboscidea > Elephantidae > Elephas > Elephas maximus. The sequence continues at coordinate 35,139,181 of NC_064837.1, read as the reverse complement.
GACACCTAACCTACCTTAAGGCCAGAAAGAGAAAACTGGCACTGCCTGAGAGGGCTCCAAGGAATATACTATCTTTAGGGTAATAAAACATTGATTAGTCTAAAAAGGAGAAAGAAATGAAATGTTCAGAGAAGATGCTGACATTAGGGGATTTTGTTGATAAGAGATCCTGAGTTCCAAAGAGCACAGTGGAAAGTTTGAGGAGTTAGGGAAGAGGGATGTAAGTCTGGATCAGTTTAAGGGATCTGGATCAGTTAATGGGGATGAGAGACTATTATGTAAGGGATTACCTGGGAAATGTTGGGTTCTTGCAGTGACTGGAATATAGGGCATGATTGGATTGACACTTAAAGGAGATTATTTCCAGCTGCAACCACTATACTACCTAGGATTTCTAAATGATGTTGTTATTGGCTCATGGCAACCCTATACACAACAGAACAAAACGCTGCCTGGTCCTGCACCATTCCCCTTGATTGGTGTGGATTGGACCGTTGTGATCCATAGGGTTTTTCATTTGCTGATTTTCAGAAGTAGGTTACCAGGCCTTTCCTAGCCCATGTTAGTCTGGAAGCGCCACTGAAACCTGTTCAGCATCATAGCAACATACAAACCTCCACTGACAGATGGGTGGTGGCTGCACATGAGGTGCATTGGATAGGAACTGAACCCAGGTCTCCCATGTGGAAGGTGAGAATTCTAGCACTGAACCACCACTGCCCCACATGGGATTTCTAAACAGCTCATAAATAAAACCCTGTCAGTTTTTATTACTGTTCTATTACCATATTACCATTACTTGTTAATGCCATTTATATATTTATAAAAGCATATAATCGCATTCAAGTAATACATAATAATATATCTTAAACATCCTTCTGCATCAAAATGTGTTGTTGTGTGCCATCAAGTTGATTCTGCCCCATAGGGTTTTCAAGGCTGTAATCTTTATGGAAGCAGATTGTCACATTTTTCTCCCCTGGAGCACCTGATGGTTCGATTTACCAACCTTCAGTTAGCATCAAGTGCTTAATCACTGCGCCACTAGGGCTCCTTAGCAAAATATATACCAAAAAAACAAACCAAACCCAGTGCTGTGGAGTCAATCCCGATTTATAGCAACCCTATAGAACAGAGTAGAACTGCCCCATAGAGTTTCCAAAGAGCACCTAGCGGATTTGAACTGCCAACCCTTTGGTTAGCATCCCTAGCACTTAACCACTATGCCATCGCAAAATATATAGTGTTACCTTATTCTTTTTAATGACTTCATTGAATTCCATTGTATTTAACCAGTGCAGCATTGATGAACATTTCTAACTTTTTGCTGCAATGAACATCTTTGAATATATATCATGGAGTACTTTTACCGTTACAGGATAAATTTCTAATGCTGGGTTGAAAAATACATGTATTTTAAAAATATTAGATACAGCCAAATTGTTCTTCAACATGTTTTAATCAATTTACACTCTCATCAACAGTTTGTGAGTATCAATTTCTTCGTATTCTTCCTCCTTCCCCCAACCATTAGATGTTACATGGTAATGTTATTTAAATGATTTGTGTTAATCTAAATTCAAAATATTCTAATTGATTTATTAAAATTGATCGTCTCTGGTGAAGGGAACTGAAAGAAGTGTACTATTGCTTTTAATATAATACTTTTTTAATACATTTTTGATTTTTAACTATATCCTTTTTACTTGGGATGAAGATACACACACATACACATATACACATGCATGTATATATATATATATGTATACAATCAAAAGTTATAATAAAGAAACACAGTCAAACATTAATATAACCTTAGAGACCACCACCAATTGCACTGCCAGATTAATTTTTGTGTGTGTGTTTACCTCCTAATAAACTTCTGCCATTTCTATTTAATTCAAGAGTAGCTTGAGATTTTAGGAGAAGCTGATTTTTAGAGAACTGTTACCATGTACATGGTATTTGTGGAAACTGGATTGCTTTCAATACAAAATAAAATAGAGAAAAAATTAGATGTCAAGGCTGATATATGTGTACAACTTTGGATTTAAAATGTTTGCTTTCATTAAAACAACCTTATTTTTTGTAACTGAATTGACTTTATACTATGTGAATGTTATAAATTCAAATATATAAAATAAATGTGCACTTAAAAACAAGTATAACTCATTATGAAAAATAACCCATGATTTAAAAAAATGTGGACTAACATTGTGATCAGAGATTTTGTGCTTCCTTTTAACTTGTCACAGTTTAGTTTTTTTAACCTGATCTAGATTTGTCAGAACATATGGACTTATAATAAATAGCTTTGCTTTCAAGTATATTCATTTTTATACTATAGAGAGACACTGCTTTTAAACTAGCAATATAGCATTTCAGTCTTTTGGCCTTCTGCAGCTACCTTTCCAAAAATAGTTAAATAATAGAGTTTTTTGTTGAAGTGTTTGGATTGGAATTTCTTCACTGTTTTCAGTTTCCCAAATAGATACATCAGGTGCCTCTGTTACTATAACGGTGTGACCTCAAATAAGTTCATTTAATTCTTGGTTTAACATTGAATAATACTTTTCTCTCTATCTTTAGAAGTCTCTCACATATCTCATTTATCAAGGTTATACTTTGAAGGGACCTTTTATATAATTGATGGTAAACAGCCAAAGTTAAAATTGTGAAGCACAGATGTATACACACTGGACAAGAACAGTAAGGGTAGTATAATCCTGTATTTCATGGATGGATTGACGTACAGTATGGTTAAAAGACTTGCTTTCTTGAGTCTTAGGTCAGTACTCTTTCTAGTTTTGATAGTTCCTGCTTTCATATTACTCTCCTGCTAAGGCTGTTATTAAAATTAGCAAAGGCCAGCATCCTAAAGAAATTAGTCTAGAACTAAAAGGAAAGCAGAGTCAATAGGTAGTGTAAAGAGTTAGCTGCTAACCAAAAGTTTGGAGGTTCAAGTCCACCCAGAAGTGCCTCAGAAGAAATGTTTGCTGATCTACTTCTGAAAAATTGCAATTGAAAACCCTGTGGAGCACAGTTCTACTCTGACACATGGGGTCGCCATGAGTCAGAATCAACTCTATGGCAACTGGCTTTTTTAAAGGAAAAAAGTTTAATAAATATGACATTTTAATATGAAAGTATTGTACTAATACTGATACTAATCCTTTAAACCTGTGATCATTGAGTTGATTCTGACTCATAGCAACCCTATAGGACAGAATAGAACTATTTCCAAGGCTTAGGTAGGTAAAATTTTTTGTGGGCTCAAGTTTTTATTTGTTTTATTTTCAGACTATTATGTAGTGCTTGCTGTGCTAAGGCAACTAAAAGTTGAAATTCCTAAAGAAGTATTTGGGCCCCTTCCATTGACTTACCATGAATGTAACGTTGTAAAAAATTTTTTTTTACAATACCCTTGTGTTTGTTTAAAAAATACTGGAAAGTTGTATAAAGTATGCTATCTTTGTAAGGCTGTAATGATGAAAATAGTACATCTTTCAGGTTGTACCCATTCTGAGTATATGTATTATTTTAGTTTCACTTAACCTCAGTGACTTTTTCTTTACTACATACACAAGCCCTCTGATAATGAATCCACTAGTTTTAATCATTTTATATACATTTGCAGTTCTATAACATTTGTTAACACATATTGCCATTGCTAAGTACCATAAGCTACTATTTTCTTTATTTAGGTTATACTTTCCCCCAATATGACCACTTAAGGCAATTTTTTTTTTCATGAAATGGTATCCTCTATTCTGTTTTCTATCACTTCAGAATTCATTCATGACATAAATGGCTATTTCTGCTTTAAACCCTATATTATTAGGGAATTGATTATCAAAGTATTATCAGGGTTATCAGATATAAACTAGTCAATGTGTGACATTTATATTTCTGGCTTCTTGGAAATATCAAATTTATATGATAATGTCCATTAAATATAGATATAACAAAAAGTTGTCACTTAACAGGCATTTTTGCTTTTTAAAGTAGCTTTGTTTACCAAATGCAACTGGAAACAAAAATCCTGTTACTGTAGAAAAATGTACTATTTAGATTTGAAATATTCTGATAGTATTTTCAGGACTATTTGACATTTGAAAATAATTATATTATCTCAACTCTTAAAAACAAAAGAACTTTATTGGAAATTCAAATCACATTGAGTTACTAGTACACACCCACTAGAATTGCTAAAATTAAAAAGACTGACAATACTAAATCCTTGCAAAAATGTGGAACAACTGAAATTCTGTATATTGTCAGGTGAAGTGTAAAAATGGTACAATTGGGGGAGGGAGGGGGGATCACTCTCTAGACAGTAGACACTTGTTATTTTTGGTGAGAGGAAAGACAATACCAAATGTGGGCGAAGAGTGCACAACTTAACTGAGGTAAATGATGATGCAAAGAAGCACACAAGAATAAGGAATGTTATCGGTAAATGCTATAACGTATACAATTTTGCAATAATAACAGTAACAACCAAAAAAAATATGTGAGTGGTTACATAGGTAGACATATGCACATATGTGTATAGAGGAAGGTATATGTGTATATATGCATGCACACGTATAGGTGTATCTGTAGGCATATGTATATATGTTTTTTCGTGTTTGCTGCACATATGTTCATATGTACAATAAAGCACATAGGGGGCACAGTTATGCATACTTCTAAGACATAACCAAACACCCTGCAGGGTTTGTTGACTGGCTTTGAAGGCTTAGGAACATAGTCTTGTGGGACAACTTGGTCAATTGGTACACCATAGTCCATAAAGTTTATGTTCTACATTCCAGTTTGGTAAGTAGCATCTGGTTCATAAAAGCTTGCGAGCAGCCATCTAAGATACAACTATTGGTCTCTACACATCTGGAGCAAAAGAGAAAGAAGGAAACCAAAGACTCAAAGAAGAAACTGGTTTACAGGACTTATTGCTTATATAAACCACGGCCTCATCTACCCTGAGACCAGAAGAGCTAGATGATGCCCGGCTACCATTACCTTCTGTTCTGACCATGGACACAATAGATGATCCTGGGTAGGATGGGAGAAAATTGTAGAGCAAAACTCAAATTCTTCAAAAAAGGCCAGGGTGGGGCCAAAATGGCAGAGTAGTCAGATGCTTCCTGTGGTTCCTCTTACAACAACGACCCAAAAACACAAGTGACTCAATTATATATGACAATCTAGGAGCCCTGAACATCAAAGACAAAGTTGAAGAGTCAGACTGAGCAGTAGGGGGAGGGAGAGACAGTTCAGAAGCAGCGAGGAGTTACCAGACCTAACCCAGCAAGAACTGGCACCATATATCTGGCATCATGAAGGCCAAATTGGGTCATGCCAGCAGTGATGCAATCAGTGGTGCTTGGGATGTGTTTTCCACATTGGGAGAGACTGGGCGGAGAGTGTATTCGAGCCTCTAGAACCAGTGAAAAGTGGTGCTCAATCAACAAAAGATAAGTATGTAAGTTTAACCTACTGCGTGGATTAAAAAACACCCCTTTGGGAAAAATCTCTCTCTCATTTATCTGCTCCCTCTCCACTCTGCGCCAGTCCGGCCTGGTTTCATCAATTGCCGGAGTCCTCTGGCCCAGAAGTAGGACCCATCAAGCACCCCGAGCCATTCTCCCAGCCTTGGAGAGGGAACAAATTAATAAACAGGAAAAAATAATCTGCCAGCTCTCCTAAGCCAGGAACTCAGGGCAGGCATAGCTCCTCTGCCTAGGCACAGGCATAAGGGGTCCATGGACTTTGAATGCCTTTTACCCCTCCATAGACCTGTGTGGGCCTATTTCAGCAGCCCTCATTAGCACAGTCAACAGGTTATATACCTGAAGCCTAAATTAACTGTTAGGTGACCCTAACACCTATATGGTGGAGAGGCAAGTTTGTGACATTTGACACCTCTCTGCCTATTAAGCAAGGTTCCTACCTACCCACATCAGGGGCCTGAGGACTGGTGGTTCTGCCCATGCCACCTGGCCACCCACGACAGAGGTCCAAGAATAAGTGGTGCCTCTCATTCCTTACAGCCGACAGCATTGGTGCCTATTCCGGCTGTAAAACCCACTGTCCTATGTGCTCTAGGGAACAGGGATGTGTTTTCCTCCCAGACACTCGGGCAGCTTTTAGCCTCCTGCCTTGCCCAACATGTGACCCTCTACTGCAGCCAAATACCTGTGCCTACATCAATCACCCCTGCCCATCTAGGTCTGTAGGTGAGAGCCTGCATCACACACTTGGTGACTGACTACCTGGACACCTAAGCTGAAGCCATACAAGAAAAGTAAACAGACTCCTGGGCTCACATACCTAATAACAGATCTAACCACCTGGTGACAGGACATTAGAGCTTCAAAGGTGCCAATAATCAAACTAGCTCACACGAAGATAAAGCACTTGACACCAACTTATTTGAGGAAAAATCAGATAATAGAATTAAAAAAAATGAAGAAACCCTAAGAATTATGTGGGACTCTATCAAGAGAAATAACCTACAGGTGATTGGAGTGCCAGAACAAGGGGGATGACAGAAAATACAGACAGAATTGTTAAAGATTTGTTGCCAGAAAACTTCCCTGATATTGTGAAAGATGAGGTATCTATTCAAGATGCTCATCTAATCCCATACAAGGTAGATCCCAAAAGACAGTCACCAAGACATATTATAATCAAACTTGGCAAAGAACAGAGAGTTTTGAGAGCGGCTGCAGATAAATGAAAAAATCATCTACAAAAGAGAGTCAATAAGACTAAGCTCAGACTACTGAGCAGAAACTATGCAGGCAAGAAGGCAATGGGGTGACATACATATAGCCTTGAAGGAAAAAAAATTGCCAACCAAGAACCATATATCCAGCAAAACTGTCTTTCAAATATGATGGTGAAATTAGGGCATTTACAGATAAACAGAAGTTTAGGGAATTTGTAAAAACCAAACCAAAATTACAAGAAATACTAAAGGGAGTCCTCTGGTTAGAAAATCAATAACATCAGATAACAACCCAAGACTGTAACACAGGACAGAGCAACCAGGTATCAACCCAGATCGGGAAGTCACAAAAATAAATCAAAGCTAAAACACTGAAAATAGGGAAACAGAGATGTCAATATGTAAAAGATGACAACATTAAAACAAATAAGCACTAAAGAAAACGTAGTCATAGATCTTTCATATGGAGAGGACGTCAAGACGATATAAAGAAAAAAAGATTGGTTTAAACTTAGAAAAATAGGGGTAAATATTAAGGTAACCACAAAGGAAACTAATAATCCTACACATCAAAATAAAAAACAAGAAAAACATAAAGAATACAAAATCAACAATGATGGAAAGAAAATACATTAAAAAAAAAGGCCAGACTTACTAGACTGGCAGAGAGTAGAGGAACCCCCAAGACTATTGCCCTGAGATATCAATTAAATTTTGAACTGAAACCACTCCTTAAGGTCACTTTTCAGCTAAATAACAGATTGTCTCAGAAAATAAACAGTATCACCCGTGAGTACTGTGCTCCTTCAAAAAAAAAAAAAGTTTATAAGATGAAATGGTCAACATTTACCCTAAAGTAAAGATAAGAAGGTGGGTGAGGGGGGCAAAGAAACTAGATTAATCGAAATGGAATATAAGCAGAATGGATGTAATGAGACTGTTGACACAATGTGGAAAATGTAACCAATGTCACTGAACAATGTGTATAGAAATTGCTAAATGGGAACCCGATTTGCTGTGTGAACTTTCACCAAGGACACAATATTTTTTAAAAATGGTATAATCACTTTGGGGAAAGGTCTAGCAGTTTCTTAAAAACTATACACGCACCTATCCTAACCAACCCATTGCCGTCGAGTCGATTCCGACTCATAGCGCCCCTATATGACCCAGCAATTCCATTCCTAGGTGTTTACCCAAGAGAAATGAAAACATATGTCTACAAAATGACTCACACATAATGCTTATAACAGCTTTATTCATCACAGCCAAAAACTGGATATAGCCCACATATCCATCAACAGAACAAACTGTAATGGAAACTACTCAGCAATAAAAAGGAATGGGCTTTTTTTTTTTTTTTTTAATGTGCTTTAAGTGAAAGTTTACAAATCAAGTTGGACTCTCATACAAAAATTTATAAACACCTTGCTATATACTCCTAATTGCTCTCACTGTGATAAGACAGCACACTCCTTCCCTCCTCTATTTCTCTTCGAGTCCATTTGGCCCGCTTCTGACCCTCTTTACCCTCTCTTCTCCCCTTCAGAGAGGAAATGCCAACATAGTCTCATGTGTCTACTTGATCCAAGAAGCTCATTCCTTACCAGTATCATTGTCTTTCCCATAGTCTAGTCCAACCCTGTCTGAAGAGTTAGCTTTAGGAATGGTTCCTGTCTTGGGCTAACAGAATGTCTGGGGACCATGACCTCCGAGGTCATTCTAGTCTCAGTCAGACCATTAAGTCTGGTCTTTTTACGAGAATTTGGGGTCTGCATCCCACTATTCTCCTGCTCCCTCAGGGGTTCTTTGTTGTGTTCCCTGTCAGAGCAGTTATCACTTGTAGCTAGGCACTATCTAATTCTTCTGGTCTCAGACTGATGTAGTCTCTGTTTTTTGTGGCCCTTTCTGTCTCTTGGGCTCATAATTACCCTGTGTCTTTAGTGTTCTTCATTCTCCTTTGCTCTAGGTGGGTTGAGACCAATTGATGCACCTTAGATGGCCACTTGCTAGCGTTTAAGACCCCAGAAGCCACTCTCCAAAGTGGGATGCAGAATGTTTTCTTAATAGATTTTATTATGCCAATAGACTTAGACGTCCCCTGAAACCATGGTCCCCAAACCCCCGCCCATGCTACACTGGCCTTGAAAGCATTCAGTTTATTAAGGAAACTTCTTTGCTTTTGGTTTAGTCCTGTTGTGCTAACTTCTCCTGTATTGTATGTTTTCTTTCCCTTCACCTAAAATAGTCCTTATCTACTAATTGGTGAAAACCCCTCTCCCTCCCTTCCCCGTCTCGTAACTGTCAAGGAATATTCTCTTCTCTGCTTAAACTATTTCTCGAGTTCTTATAATAGTGGTCTTATACAATATTTGTCCTTTTGGAGCTGAGTAATTTCTCTCAGCATAATGCCTTCCAGATTCCTCCGTGTTATGAAATGTTTCACGGATTCATCATTCCTTATCAATACATAATATTCCATTGTGTGACTATACCATACTTTATCCGTTCATCCGTTGTTGGGCACCTTGGTTCCTTCCAACTTTTTGCTATTGTAAACAGTGCTGCAATGAACATGGGTATGCATGTATCTGTTCGTGTAAAGGCTCTTATTTCTCTAGGATATATTCCAAAGAGTGGGATTGCTGGATCGTATGGCAGTTCTATTTCTAGTTTTTTAAGGAAGCACCAAATCGATTTCCAAAGTGTTTTACCATTTTACATTTCCACCAGCAGTGTATAAGTGTTCCAAACTCTCCACAACCTCTCCAACATTTATTATTTTGGGTTTTTGGAATTAATGCCAGCCTTGTTGGAGTGAGATGGAATCTCATTGTAGTTTTGATTTGCATTTTTCTAATGGCTAATGATCCTGAACATTTCCTCATGTATCTGTTAGCCACCTGAATATCTTCTTTAGTGAAGTGTCTGTTCATATCCTTTGCCCATTTTTTAATTGGGTTTTTTTTTGTCATTTTATAGTCGAGTTTTTGCAGTATCGTGTAGATTTTAGAGATCAGATGGTGATCGGAAATGTCATAGCTAAAAACTTTCTCCCAGTCTGTAGGTAATCTTTTTACTCTTTTGGTGAAGTTTTTGGATGAGCATAGGTGTTTGATTTTTAGGAGCTCCCAGTTATCTAGTTTCTCTTCTGCATTGTTAGTAATGTTTTGTATACTGTTTATGCCATGTATTATGGCTCCTGGCCTTGTCCCTATTTTTTCTTCCCTGATCTTTATCCTTTTAGATTTTATATTTAGGCCTTTGATCCATTTTGAGTTAGTTTTTGTGCATGGTGTGAGGTATGGGTGTTGTTTCATTTTTTTGAAGATGGATATCCAGTTATGCCAGCACCATTTGTTAAAAAGACTGTCTTTTCCCCATTTAACTGATTTGGGGCCTGTATCAAATATCAGCTGTTCATATGTGGGTGGATTTATGTCTGGATTCTCAATTCTGTTCCATTGCTGTATGTATCTGTTGTTGTACTGGTACCAGGCTGTTTTGACTACTGTAACGGTATAATAGGTTCTAAAATCAGGTAGAGTGAGGCCTCCCACTTTGTTCTTCTTTTTCAGTCATGCTTTACTTATCCGGGCCCTCTTTCCCTTCCGTATGAAGTTGGTGATTTGTTTCTCCATCTCATTAAAAAATGTCGTTGGAATTTGGATGGGAATTGCATTGTATCTATAGATGGCTTTTGGTGGAACAGACATTTTTATAATGTTAAGCCTTCCTATCCATGAGCAAGGTATGTTTTTCCACTTATGTAGGTCTCTTTTGGTTTCTTGCAGTAGTGTCTTGTAGTTTTCTTTGTATAGGTCTTTTGCATCTCTGGTAAGATTTATTGCTAAGTATTTTATCTTCTTGGGGGCTAATGTAAATGGTATTGATTTGGTGATTTCCTCTTCGATGTTCTTTTTGTTGGTGTAGAGGAATCCAACTGATTTTTGTATGTTTTTCTTGTATCCTGATACTCTACTTCTATTAGTTTCAGTAGTTTTCTTGAGGATTCTTTAGAGTTTTCTGTGTATAAAATCATGTCATCTGCAAATAGAGACACTTTTGCTTCTTCCTTGCCAATCTGGATAGCCTAATTGCTCTGGCTAGGACCTCCAGCCCAATGTTGAATAAGAGTGGTGATAAAGAGCATCCTTGTCTGGTTCCCGATCTCAAGGGGAACACTTTCAGACTCTCTCCGTTTAGGATGATGTTGGCTGTTGGGTTTGTATAAATGCCCTTTATTATGTTGAGGAATTTTTCTTCTGTTCCTATTTTGCTGAGAGTTATCATGAATGGGTGTTTAACTTTGTTGAATCCTTTTCTGCATCGATTGAAAAAATCATGTGGTTGTTGTCTTTTGTTTTATTTATATGATGGATTACACTGATTGTTTTTCTAATGTTGAACCATCCCTGCATACCTGGTATGAAACCCACCTGGTCATGGTGAATTATTTGATATGTTGTTGAATTCTATTGGCTAGAATTTTGCTGAGGATTTTTGCATCTAAGTTCATAAGGGATATAGGTCTGTAATTTTCTTTTTTTGTGGTGTCTTTACATGGTTTTGGTATCAGGGATATGCTGGCTTCATAGAATGAGCTTGGGAGTATTCTGTCCTTTTCTATGCTCTGAAATACCTTTAGTAGTAGTGGTGTTAATTCTTCTCTGAAAGTTTGGTAGAACTCTTCAGTGAAGCTGTCCGGGTTGGAGTTTTTTGATTACCTTTTCAATTTCTTGTTATGGGCCTACTTAGTTGTTCTGCCTCTGTTTGTGTTAGTTTAGGTAGGTAGTGTGTTTCTAGGAATTTATCCATTTCTTCTAAAAAAAAAAAAACATTTCTTCTAGGTTTTCAAATTTGTTAGAGTACAGTTTTTCATAGCAATCTGATATGATTCTTTTAATTTCAGTTGGGTCTGTTGTAATATTGCCCATCTCATTTCTTATTTGGGTTATTTGCTTCCTCTCCTGTTTTTCTTTTGTCAGTTTGGCCAATGGTTTATCAATTTTGTTAATTTTTTCAAAGAACCAGCTTTTGGTCTTGTTAATTCTTTCAGTTGTTTCTCTGTTTTCTATTTCATTTAGTTCTGTTCTAATTTTTATTATTTCCTTTCTTCTAGTGCCTGAAGGTTTCTTTTGTTGCTGTCTTTCTATTTGTTCAAGTTGTAGGGCTAATTCTTTGATTTTGGCCCTTTCTTCTTTTTGGATGTGTGCATTTATTGATATAAATTGACCTCTGAGCTCTGCTTTTGCTGTGTCCCAAAGGTTCACTTCCTATCAAGGAAGTGTTTTCATTCTCATTGGATTCTGTGAATTTCTTTACTCCATCCTTAATGTCTTCTATAACCCAGTCTTTTGTGAGCAGGGTATTGTTTGGTTTCCAAGTGTTTGATTTCTTTTCCCTGCTTTTTCTGTTGATTTCTATTTTTTTTTTTTTTATGGTCAGAGAAGATGCTTTGTAATATTTGGATGTTTTGGAAGGAATAGGCTATTGATATGCAAAAATGTGGGTGAATCAAACATTTTGCTGAGTGAAACAGGCCTTATATGAAAAAGCACATACTATATGAGTCCATTTATTTGAAGTTCAGGAACAGTAACAACTAATCTATGGCGGAAGAAAAATGAGAACAGTGGCTGCCTCTGGGAGGCTGGGGATTGACTGGAAAAGAGAATGAGGGAACTTTCTGGAACAATGATTATGTCCTATATGTTGATAGGGATTTGAGTTACACAGTCTATACATGTATTGAAATTCAGTGAAGAAACACTTAAGATTTGTGCATTTTATTGTATGTAAATTTTACTTAAAAACAACAAGCAAATATTGAATTCTCGACGGCACTGGGTGTTTTTGTTTATGTATATTTAAGTTTTTAGGGGAAAGTGTACTGATATCTGTAGATTAAAATGCATCAAAAAATAAGATGGATTAATGGATGGAGAGATGGATTGCAGAATATTAATGGCAGACTTTAAGTGATGGATATATGAACATTCACTATAAGATTCAGTTTTTCTGAAGTTTGAAAGTTTTCATAGTAGAACACCGTGGAAGGGGAGAAAATTCGATACCTTCAAAAGCAAATACTTCCTTATTTATTCCATAAAGAAAAGCAAAGTTAAGAATAACCTCTGAAAGTTAAGTCACTTGTTTATTATGTTTCAGGCTGGATGTAAGTGTTCACAGAACCAGTATGAAACACTACTAGGTTTCTTTATGTTACCATACTTAGTTACCTAGTGCTGCTAAAACAAAAATACCACAAGTGAAGGGCTTTAACAAACAGAAATTTATTCTTTCACAGTCTAGTAGCCTAGAAGTCCAAATTCAGGGCATCAGCTCCAGGGGAAGGCTTTCTCTCTCTGTCAGCTCTGGAGAAAGGTCCTTGTCATCAATCTTCCCCTGGTCTAGAAGCTTCTCAGTGCAGGGAGCCCAGGTCCAAAATACACACTTGCTCCTGGCTGTATTTTCTTGGTGATATAAGGTCCCCTGCCCCACCATCTCTCTGCTGGCTTCTCTCATATCTCAAAAGAGATTGATTTAAAACAAAACTTAATCTTGTAAGATTGAGTCCTGTTTCATTAACATGACTGCCTCTGATCCTGCCTCGTTAACATCATAGAGGTAGATTTACAACACATAGGAAAATCACATCAGATGACAAAATGGTGGACAATCACACAATACTGGGAATCATGGCCTAGCCATGTTTACACACATTTTGGAGGGATGCAATTCAATCCATAACACATGCTATGTTGTTTAATATACATCAGTGGGAAGTTAACTTGTCCATTCTCAACTCATTATTTCAAATTCTGGTAGGTTTGGAAAGTCTTTAAAATGGGATACATTGTTGCTATTTTCAATATCAGAAGATCTTCCTCTTTATCCTGAAAATTTACTTGATGTTCTATTACAATTTATAAGAATCAAGTATTTGAAAGCCATTAATTGGAATTTCTACATAATCATATGTGGTTAAAATAAAGTGGAAAAATAAATCACAACTTTTCCTCCTCAGTGACTTATTTAATTCTGGTGAATGCAGTTGGTTCTGCACATATGTTAGCCATACAGAGGAGAAAGAAATACAATCTGCCACAGATTTTGCCTGGCTTGTTTTCCTTAAGCTTGTTGGAAGAATTTAGAGGGCAGGAAGAAGAATGAAAAGTAATTACAAACACTTTACAAATTTTGGTTGATTTGAAAATGTTTCTTGATATTAACTCAGTTGCTGTATATTTTCACTTAAGCAGTATCTCTAAATTTCATCCAAAACACATGCAACAAATAATTAAAGATTTCAGGCTTACAGAGAAAAATCTGAGGGCAAAATGCCTACTCCAAGGTCATAGCATAAATTAAATAGCGTAGAATCAGAGTTTAGAATTACTGCTTCCTTACATATTGATTTTCCTATTGGAATCACTTCTTTTTATCTTTAATTCCTTATGTTATAGGTGGATGTATTTGATTAAACCTACTGAATATGTACTCCTTAAACAAAATATCATTTTAGCTTGTTTGCTATACTCAAGAGTCAAGATATTTAATGCATGTGTTGCTGTATTACGGGAGTAACTACCACTTTCTCTCTGAAAAGCAGTTCAATCCCCAGAAAAAATAAGGGCTCATTACAGGTTTTTAAATAGCAGAATAACAATGACATTGGCTGCTTCTCTCAGAAACCTCACACACACACGCATGCATGCACTCACACATGCGCTAAGAAGGTGAGAACAAGAATGAAAAAATGCAAATTTCATCATCAGTAAGAATGGGAGATACCTGTAACACCAAATCACAAAATTGAGAAAGGTCTGTCAAGTGCAACAAAGACCAAGTAGGAAATGATGAGATAGAATGTGTACTTGCAGTTCTCAGCAGAAGCCAATAGAGTGTATTCTCCAAAGAAGGTGGTTGCCCTGAAGAGCAAATATAAAAAAATTTTGGAAACACACACAGGCTACCGGCAGAAGCTTCTCAATACCCAGTTTGAAACCAAGGAAAAGGAGAGAAGGAGCTGAATGAGGAATTGAAAATGTACCATATTTTTAAAAAAGGCAATGTGAAGAAAGAGACCCTGTGTTATGAGCAGGTTTATAGTTGCCAATATCTGTTCACTGGGGGGAAGTTAAGAATAAAATAACTCCCTGTCTTGGTCATCTAGTGCCGCTATAACAGAAATACCACAAGTGGATGGCTTTAACAAAGAGAAGCTTATTTTCTCACAGTCCAGAAGGCTAGATGTCCGAATTCAGGCTTCAGGGGAAGGCTTTCTCTCTCTTCGGCACTGGAGGAAGGTTCTTGTCATCAATCTTCCCTTGGTCTGGGAGCATCTCAGAATAGGATCCTCAGGTCCAAAGGATACACTCTGCTCCCGGCACTGCTTTCTTGGTGGTATGAGGTCTCCCTGTCTCTCTGCTCGCTTTTCTTTTGTATCTCAAAAGAGATTGGCTTAAGACTCTACCTAATCTTGTTGACCTAAAAACAAGGTCAACAATCAATATAACTGCTGCTAATCCATTTTGTTACACCATAGTGATAGAATTTACAACACATAGGGAAATCACATCAAATGGTGGACAGTCACACAATATTGGGACTCATAGCCCAGCTAAGTTGACAGACATTTTTTGGGGACCCAATTCAATCCATGACACTCCCTCACACAACCATTGGTCTTAAGGAACTTTGTTGTGAGCTAGGGAGAATTCTTGTTAGCCTGGAACACGGTCCTGGCCTCTTTCTCACATGAACTACCCTTAGGCCATTTACTTTGGCATACTGTAGCTTTCCAATAAGTTTTGAAACAGGGGAGTGTGAGTCTTCTAACTTTGTTCTTTTTCAAAATTGTTTTGTTGGCTATTCAATGCCCTTTGAAATTTTATGTGAATTTGAGGATCAGCTTTTCTATTTCTGCAAATTTTGATAGGGATAGTGTTGAATCTTCAGATAAGTTTGGATAGGATTGATATCTTAACAATATTAAGTCTTCAATCTATGACCACAGGATGTCCTTCAGTTTATTTAGGTTGTCTTTAATTTCCTTCAGCAATGTTTTGTAGTTTTTAGCATACAACAAGTCTTTTCACCTCGGTGGTTAAATTTATTTCTAGGTATTTTTATAAAAAAATACTAAAGTAAATTACATTGTATTCTCAATTTTCTTTTTAGATTATTTCTGGCAAATAGAAAACTGATTTTTGTGATTTGATCTTGTTATCTGCAACTTTGCTGAACTGATATATTCACTCTTGTATCTTTCTGTAGATTCTTCGGAATTTCCCAAATACAGGATAATGTCATCTACAAATATAGTTCTACGTCTTCCTTTCCAATTTGGATGCCTTTTATTTCTTTTCCTTGCCTAATGGCTGTGGCTGTTACTTACAGGACTATGATGAACAGTAGTGCTGAAAGCAGGATTTTTGCCTTGTTCTTTCTTGATCTTAAGAGGAAAGCTTTCAGCACTGGGTATAATGTTAGCTGTGGGTTCTTGTTTTTTTTTTAAATAAATATTGTTTATCATTTGAGGAAGTTTCCTTCTATTCCTAGTTTCTGAGTGTTTTTATATGAAAGGATGTTGGATTTTGTCAAATGCCTTTTCTGCACCAATGGAAATGATTTTTTTTTCTTCCTTTGTTTTACTGATGTGGTGTGTTATATTGATTGGTTTTCTTATGTTGAACCACTCTTGCATTCCTGGGATAAAATTCATTTAGTCATGATATATAATCCTTTTAATGTGTTGTTAGATTCCGTTTTCCAGTATTTTGTGGAGGATTTTTGCATCTATATTCCTAAGGGATATTGATCTGTTGTTTTTCTTGTAACGTTTTTGTCTGTGTTTGGTATCAGGGTAATGCTGGTCTCACAGAATGATTTAGAGAGTATTTCCTCCTTTTCTATTTTTTGGAAGAGTTTAAGAAGGGTTGATATCAATTCTTTTTTAAATAATTGGTAGAATTCACCAGTGAAGCCATCTGGTCCAGGACTTTTTTTTGTTGTTGTTGGGAGGTTTTGGATTAATTCAATCTCTTCACTTGTTATGGGTCTGTTGAAATTTTCTATTTCTTCTTGAGTCAATTTAGGTAATTTGCATGTTTCTAGGAATTTGTCCATTTCATCGAGATTATCTAATTTGTTGGTGTTCAATTGTTCATAAAATACTGTTATAACCACTTTAATTCTGTAAGGCTGGTAGTAATGTTGCCACTTTGTGATTTTAGTTATTTGCATCTTTTATTTATTTATTTATGTCAGTCTAGCCACCGGTTGGTCAATTTAATTGATCTTCTCAAAGAACCAACTTTTGGTTTCATTGATTCTCTCTGTGGTTTTTCTGTTCTCCATTTCATTTATCTCCACTCTACTCTTTATTATTTCTTCTTCTAGCTTTGGATTTAATTTACTCTTCCTTTTCTAATTCCTCAAGGTTTATAGTTAGGTTATTGATTTGACATCATTCTTCTTCTTTAATGTAGGCATTTACAGAATAAGTTTCTCTCTGAGCACTGCCTTTACGTCATTCCGTAAGTTTTCGTATACTGTGTTTTCATTTACATTCATCTCTTAAGTGTTTTCTAATTACCCTTGTGATTTCTCTTTGACCCACTGGTTCTTTAATAATGTGTTTTTAAGTTTCCACATATTTGTGAAATTTCCATTTTTCCTATTGTTACTGATTTCTACTTTCATTCCATTGTGGTTGAAGAAGATACTTTGTATGACTCAATTTTTGAACATTTATTGAAACTTGTTTTGTGGCCAAACATATGGTCTCTCCTGGAGAATGACTCATGTGCACTTGAGAAGAATATGTATTGTGCTCTTGTTGAGTGGAATTCTTAGTTGACAGTTTTTTTTCCCTCAGCACTTTAAATATGTCATCCCTCTGCCTTCTGGTCTCCACGGTTTCTGTTGACAAATCAGTGCATAATCTTACTGAGGGTCCCTTGTATAAGTCGCTTCTCCCTTGCTGCTTTCAAGATTCTCTCTTTGTCTTTGGTTTTCTAGAGTTTGATTATAATGTGTCATGGTATTGATTTCTTTGAGTTCATTCTACTTGGAGTTCCTTGAGCTTCTTGCATGTGTAGATTCATTAAATTTGGGAAGTTTTCAGCCAGTATATCTTCAAATATTATTTCTGCCTCTCTCTCTCTCTGTTCTCCTTCTGGGACTTTAGTAATGCATGTGGTGTTCTGCTTGATGGTATCCCATGGGTCGCTTAGGCTCTGTTCATGTTTCTTCACTCTTTTTACTTTCTGCTCCTGAGACTGGATAATTTCATTTTTTTCTATGTTCAAATTTGCTTATTCTTCTTCCTGCTTGAATCTGCTGTTGAACCTTCTAGTGAATTTTTCATTTCAGTAGTTGTACCTTTCAACTCCAGAATGTCTGTTTGGTTTCTTTTTATAATTTCTGTTTCTTTATTGATATTCTCACTTTGTTCATAAATTGTTTTCCTAATTTTCTTTAGTTCTTTGACCATAAGACAGTTGTTTTAAAGTCTTTGTCTAGTAAGTAGAACATCTATGCTTCCTCTGGGATGGTTTTTGTTGCTTTATTTTGTTCCTTTGAATGGGCCATCCTTTCCTGTTTCTTTATATGCCTTGTGATTTTTGTTGTTGTTGTTGAAATCAGACTATTTAAATATTATAATGTAGTAACTCTGGATCAGATTCTTTCCCTCCCCTAGGGTTTACTCTTTTTTTTTTCTTTTGATCACTGAAGGCTGTAGCAGTCCCTTGGTTTAGTGACTCTTCTAAGGTATTTTTTGCAAAGACTGGTTTACTTGTCATGTGTGATCACTGAAGTCTCTCTGTTCCTTTAGCTTGTGTTCAAGTAATATTTTAACAGAGATTTTTGAACACCAGGAGTTAAAGTAAAACAAAACAAAAAAATCAAAGTTAAATAAAACAACAACAATGTTGTTATTGGTTGCCGTCAAGTTGATTTTTGACTCATGGCTACCCCATGTATGCAGAGTAGAAATGCTCCATAGGGTTTTCAAGGTTGTCACAGAAGCAGATCAACAGGCCTGTCTTCCATGGTGCCTCTGGGTGGGTTCAAACCACCAACCTTTCAGCTAGTAATCAAGAACTTAAACACAACAAGAACAAAACAAAAACTCCTTTCCAAGTCTGCAAAATGGCTCTGTGCTGGGGTACTCCTTCAAACGTAGCCAGGTTTACATTGAACCTAGAGATCATCCCTGTCTTAGGCTGGGTTCTCTAGAGAAGCAAAACCAGTAAAGCGTATAAATACATATAAAGAGAGATTTATATCAAGGAAACAGCTCGTGCAATTGGAGGGGTTGGAACGTCCCAAGTCCTTGGAACAGGATAGAGGCCTTTTCCAATTCACGTAGCTGCAGAAGCTGGTCAACCCAAGATGAGTAGGTTGGAGAGTTGGGCTCCCGCTCACAGGCTGTGAAGGTCAAGGAATCCCCAAGGTTGGCAGGCAAGACTGCAAGGTGTCTCATGATTCACATAGTTGCAGGGGGTGGTGAACCCAAGATCCGCAGGTTGGGGAACAGGACTCTTGCTTGCAGGCCGTGAAGATCAACGAATCCCAAGATGGACAGGTAAGCTGCTAGCTCAAGTCCCAAGAACCAGAGGTCAGACAAGAGACTGCTGCTGGATCCAGAACAAGCCAACAACCTTAACAGGGTGAGCAGGAAGGAAGTAGGCAGTGGAAGGCAGAGAGATGAAGTCTGAGGGGGTGGTGAGCCGCCACAGGCGCCCCCACCACTGGTACCACTCAGCAGATTCCATTATGGGGGTGATCACATATCACATTTTAACAGGGAAGTGATTACAGCATTATACAACTGCCAAAACACTGAGAGATCATGGCCCAGCCAAGCTGACATGTAATCTTAACCATCACAATCCCAAAGTGAAAACTTAGGGTTTTCTCAGATCTTTCTGGAGCATGTATCTTGCCCTGGATATGGGATGGCTTTCTAAATTCTCCCACATACACTGGTGCTTTTGTATGCCCTACTTTCCCAAAGAAACTCTCTCCCTAGCTTTTCCTCCCAGGCCTTAGGCAGTGTGTTGTTTCAGCTATACTGGTGACTATAAATTGATCATTGACCTTACAGTGTTTTCAAGCAATGCCCCCTACTTTTCCACCCTGAGTTCCAAGATATGTGAAACAGCTACAAGTGCCTTGCCCTAGTCCTTCAGTTAGGCCCTAGAGAGGTTGTTGTTGTTGTTGTTAGATGCTGTCAAGTCAGTTCCAACTCATAATGACCCTATGGACAACAGAATGAAACACTATCTGGTCCTGCACCATCCTCATAATTGTTATTATGCTCAAGCCCACCACTGCAGTTACTGTGTCAGTCTATCTCATTGAGGGTCTTACTCTTTTTTGATGACCTTCTACTTTACCAAGCATGATGTCCTTCTCCAGGGTCTGGTCCCTCATGATAACATGTCCAAAGTATGTCAGATGAAGCTTTACCATCCTTGCTTCTAAGAAGCATTCTGGCCGTACTTTTTCTAAGACAGATTTGTTAATTCTTTTGGCAATCCATGATATGTTCAGTATTGTTTGCCAATATCATAATTCAAAGTTGTAAATTCTTCTTCTATCTTATTCATTGTCCAGCTTTAGCATGCATATAAGGCAACTGAAAACCACTATGACTTGGATCAGGCACACCTTAGTCTTTAAAATGACATCTTTGTATTTTAACACTTTAAAGAGGTCTTTAAAGAGGTCTCAGGGAACATCTCGCTCAATTGGCACAACAGAGTTTATAAGGAATATGTTCTGCATTCTACTTTGGTGAGTAACATCTGGGGTCTTAAAACCCTGTGAGTGGCCATCTAGGATACTCCACTGGTCTCACCCCTTCTGGAGCAAGGAAGAATGAAGAAAATTAAAGACATAAGGGAAAGATTAGTCCAAAGGACTAATGGACCACATCTACCACGGCCTCCACCAGACTGAGTCTGGTACAACTAGATAGTGCCCAGCTACCACTGGCACTGCTCTGACAGGGATCACAATAGAGGGTCCCAGACAGAGGTGGAAAAAAATGTAGAACAAAATTCTAACTCAAAAAGAAAGACCAGACTTGCTGGCCTGACAGAGACTAGAGAAACCCTGAGAGTATGGCTTCCGGACACCCTTTCAGGTCAGTAAAGAGGCCACTCCTGAGGTTCACCCTTCAGCCAAAGATCGAACAGTCCCATGGAACAAAACAAGACTAAAGGGGCGCACCAGCCCTGGGGCAGGGACTGGAAGGTAGGAGGGAACAGGACAGCTGGTAATAGGGAACTCAGGGTTGAGAAGGTAGAGTGTTGACATGTCGTGGGGTTGTTAACCAATGTCATACAACAACGTGTGTACTGTTTGATGAGAAACTAGTTTGTTCTGTAAACCTTCATGTAAAGTTCAAAAAAAAAAAAAAAAAAAACCTAAAAACAAAAATAAAGAGGTCTTTTGCAGCGTATTTGCCCCATGCAGTGTATCCTTTCATTTCTTGACTGCTGCTTTCATGGCTGTTGATTGTGAATCCAAGTAAAATGAAATCTTGACAACTTCAATCTTTTCCCCGTTTATCATAATGTCACTTATTAGTCTAGTTGTGAGGATTTTTGTTTTTTTCATGTTGAGGTATAATTCACATTGAAGGCTGTAGTCTTTGATCTTCATCAGTAAGTGTTTCAAGTCCTCTTCACTTTCAGCAAGCAAAGTTGTGTCATCTGCACAATGCAGGTTGTTAATGAGTCTTCCTCCAATCCTGATGCCCTGTTCTTCTTCATATAGTCCAGTTTCTCAGATTATTTGCTCAGCATACAGGTTGAATAAGTATGTTGAAAGGATACAACCCTGACGCACACTTCCCTGACTTTAAACCATGCAGTATCTCCTTGTTCTGTTCGAATGACTGCCTCTTGGTTTATTTACAGATTCCTCATGAGTACAATTAAGTGTTCTGGAATTCCCATTCTTTGCAGTGGTATCCATAATTTCTCATGATCCACACAGTCAAATGCTTTTGCATAGTCAATAAAACACAGGTAAACATCTTTCTGCTTTTCTCTGCTTTCAATCAGGATCTTTCTGACATCAGCAATGATATCCCTTGTTCACATCCTCTTCTGAATGCTTGAATTTCTGGCAGTTCCTTGTTGATGTACTGCTGCAGCTGCTTTTGAATGATCTTCAGCAAAATTTTCCTAGCATATGATACTGTTTGATAATTTCCACATTCTGTTGGATCACCTTTCTTTGGAATAGGCAGTTATAGATCTCTTCTAGTCAGTTGGCCAGGTAGCTCTCTTCCACATTTCTTGGCACAGGTAAGTGAGCACTTCCAGCACTGCATGTGTTTGTTGAAACATCTCAATTGGTATTCTGTCAATTCATGGAGCCTTGTTTTTGCCAATGTCTTCAGTGCAGCTTGGATTTCTTCCTTCAGTACCATCAGTTCTTGATCATATGCTACCTCCTGAAATGAGTGAACGTCAACCAATTCTTTTTGTTACAGTAACTCTGTGTATTCCTTCCATCATCTTTTTTTTTTTTTTTATAATAACTTTTATTAAACTTCAAGTGAACGTTTACAAATCCAATCAGTCTGTCACATATAAGTTTACATACATCTCACTCCCTACTCCCACTTACTCTCCCCGTCTTGAGTCAGCCCTTTCAGTCTCTCCTTTCTTGACAATTTTGCCGGCTTCCCTCTCTCTCTATCCTCCCATCCCCCCTCCAGGCAAGAGTTGCCAACACAATCTCAAGTGTCCACCTGATATAATTAGCTCACTCTTCATCAGCATCTCTCTCCCACCCGCTGACCAGTCCCTTTCATTTCTGATGAGTTGTCTTCGGGGATGGTTCCTGTCCTGTGTCAGCTGAAGGTCTGGGGAGCATGGCCGCCGGGATTCCTCCAGTCTCAGTCAGACCATTAAGTTTGGTCTTGTTATGAGAATTTGGGGTCTGCATCCCACTGATCTCCTGCTCCCTCAGGGGTCCTCTGCTGAGCTCCCTGTCAGGGCAGTCATCGACTGTGGCCGGGCACCAACTAGTTCTTCTGGTCTCAGGATGATGTAGGTCTCTGGTTCATGTGGCCCTTTCTGTCTCTTGGGCTCTTAGTTGTCATGTGGGCTTGGTGTTCTTCATTTTCCTTTGCTCCAGGTGGGTTGAGACCAATTGCTGCATCTTAGATGGCTGCTTGTTAGCATTTAAGACCCCAGACGCCACATTTCGAAGTGGGATGCAGAATGATTTCATAATAGAATTATTTTGCCAATTGACTTAGAAGTCCCCGCAAACCATGTTCCCCAGACCCCCGCGCTTGCTCCGCTGACCTTTGAAGCATTCATTTTATCCCGGAAACTTCTTTGCTTTTGGTCCAGTCCAATTGAGCTGACCTTCCATGTATTGAGTGTTGTCTTTCCCTTCACCTAAAGCAGTTCTTATCTACTGATTAATCAATAAAAAACCCTCTCCCACCCTCCCTCCCTCCCCCCCTCGTAACCACAAAAGTATGTGTTCTTCTCAGGTTTACTATTTCTCAAGATCTTATAATAGTGGTCTTATACAATATTTGTCCTTTTGCCTCTGACTAATTTCGCTCAGCATAATGCCTTCCAGGTTCCTCCATGTTATGAAATGTTTCAGAGATTCGTCACTGTTCTTTATCGATGCGTAGTATTCCATTGTGTGAATATACCACAATTTATTTACCCATTCATCCGTTGATGGACACCTTGGTTGCTTCCAACTTTTTGCTATTGTAAACAGAGCTGCAATAAACATGGGTGTGCATATATCTGTTTGTATGAAGGCTCTTGTATCTCTAGGGTATATTCCTAGGAGTGGGATTTCTGGGTTGTATGGTAGTTCTATTTCTAACTGTTTAAGATAACGCCAGATAGATTTCCAAAGTGGTTGTACCATTTTACATTCCCACCAGCAGTGTATGAGAGTTCCAATCTCTCCGCAGCCTCTCCAACATTTATTATTTTGTGTTTTTTGGATTAATGCCAGCCTTGCTGGTGTGAGATGGAATCTCATCGTAGTTTTAATTTGCATTTCTCTAATGGCTAATGATCGAGAGCATTTTCTCATGTATCTGTTGGCTGCCTGAATATCTTCTTTAGTGAAATGTGTGTTCATATCCTTTGCCCACTTCTTGATTGGGTTGTTTGTCTTTTTGTGGTTGAGTTTTGACAGAATCATGTAGATTTTAGAGATCAGGCGCTGGTCGGAGATGTCATAGCTGAAAATTCTTTCCCAATCTGTAGGTGGTCTTTTTACTCTTTTGGTGAAGTCTTTAGATGAGCATAGGTGTTTGATTTTTAGGAGCTCCCAGTTATCGGGTTTCTCTTCATCATTTTTGGTAATGTTTTGTATTCTGTTTATACCTTGTATTAGGGCTCCTAGGGTTGTCCCAATTTTTTCTTCCATGATCTTTATCGTTTTAGTCTTTATGTTTAGGTCTTTGATCCACTTGGAGTTAGTTTTTGTGCATGGTGTGAGGTATGGGTCCTGTTTCATTTTTTTGCAAATGGATATCCAGTTATGCCAGCACCATTTGTTAAAAAGGCTATCTTTTCCCCAGTTAATTGACACTGGTCCTTTGTCAAATATCAGCTGCTCATACGTGGATGGATCTATGTCTGGGTTCTCAATTCTGTTCCATTGGTCTATGTGTCTGTTGTTGTACCAATACCAGGCTGTTTTGACTACTGTGGCTGTATAATAGTTTCTGAAGTCAGGTAAGGTGAGGCCTCCCACTTTCTTCTTCTTTTTCAGTAGTGCTTTGCTTATCCGGGGCTTCTTTCCGTTCCATATGAAATTGGTGATTTGTTTCTCTATCCCCTTAAAATATGACATTGGAATTTGGATCGGAAGTGCGTTAAATGTATAGATGGCTTTTGGTAGAATAGACATTTTTACTATGTTAAGTCTTCCTATCCATGAGCAAGGTATGTTTTTCCACTTAAGTATGTCCTTTTGAATTTCTTGTAGTAGAGCTTTGTAGTTTTCTTTGTATAGGTCTTTTACATCCTTGGTAAGATTTATTCCTAAGTATCTTATCTTCTTGGGGGCTATTGTGAATGGTATTGATTTGGTTATTTCCTCTTCGGTGTTCTTTTTGTTGATGTAGAGGAATCCAAGTGATTTTTGTATGTTTATTTTATAACCTGAGACTCTGCCAAACTCTTCTATTAGTTTCAGTAGTTTTCTGGAGGATTCCTTAGGGTTTTCTGTGTATATAATCATGTCATCTGCAAATAGTGATAACTTTACTTCTTCCTTGCCAATCCGGATACCTTTTATTTCTTTGTCTAGCCTGATTGCCCTGGCTAAGACTTCCAACACGATGTTGAATAAGAGCGGTGATAAAGGGCATCCTTGTCTGGTTCCCGTTCTCAAGGGAAATGCTTTCAGGTTCTCTCCATTTAGAGTGACATTGGCTGTTGGCTTTGCATAGATGCCCTTTATTATGTTGAGGAATTTTCCTTCAATTCCTATTTTGGTAAGAGTTTTTATCATGAATGGGTGTTGGACTTTGTCAAATGCCTTTTCTGCATCAATTGATAAGATCATGTGGTTTTTGTCTTTTTTTTTATTTATGTGATGGATTACATTAATGGTTTTTCTGATATTAAACCAGCCTTGCATACCTGGTATAAATCCCACTTGATCAGGGTGAATTATTTTTTTGATGTGTTGTTGGATTCTATTGGCTAGAATTTTGTTGAGGATTTTTGCATCAATGTTCATGAGGGATATAGGTCTATAATTTTCTTTTTTTGTAATGTCTTTACCTGGTTTTGGTATCAGGGAGATGGTGGCTTCATAGAATGAGTTGGGTAGTATTCCGTCATTTTCTATGCTTTGGAATACCTTTAGTAGTAGTGGTGTTAACTCTTCTCTGAAAATTTGGTAGAACTCTGCAGTGAAGCCGTCCGGGCCGGGACTTTTTTTTGTTGGGAGTTTTTTGATTACCGTTTCAATCTCTTTTTTTGTTATGGGTCTATTTAGTTGTTCTACTTCTGAATGTGTTAGTTTAGGTAGGTAGTGTTTTTCCAGGAATTCATCCATTTCTTCTAGGTTTTCAAATTTGTTAGAGTACAATTTTTCATAATAATCTGAAATGATTCTTTTAATTTCATTTGGTTCTGTTGTGATGTGGTCCTTCTCATTTCTTATTCGGGTTATTTGTTTCCTTTCCTGTATTTCTTTAGTCAGTCTAGCCAATGGTTTATCAATTTTGTTAATTTTTTCAAAGAACCAGCTTTTGGCTTTGTTAATTCTTTCAATTGTTTTTCTGTTCTCTAATTCATTTAGTTCAGCTCTAATTTTTATTATTTGTTTTCTTCTGGTGCCTGATGGATTCTTTTGTTGCTCACTTTCTATTTGTTCAAGTTGTAGGGACAGTTCTCTGATTTTGGCTCTTTCTTCTTTTTGTATGTGTGCATTTATTGATATAAATTGGCCTCTGAGCACTGCTTTTGCTGTGTCCCAGAGGTTTTGATAGGAAGTATTTTCATTCTCGTTGCTTTCTATGAATTTCCTTATTCCCTCCTTGATGTCTTCTATAACCCAGTCTTTTTTCAGGAGGGTATTGTTCATTTTCCAAGTATTTGATTTCTTTTCCCTCGTTTTTCTGTTATTGATCTCTAGTTTTATTGCCTTGTGATCTGAGAAGATGCTTTGTAATATTTCGATGTTTTGGACTCTGCAAAGGTTTGTTTTATGTCCTAATATGTGGTCTATTCTAGAGAATGTTCCATGTGCGCTGGAAAAAAAAGTATATTTTGCAGCAGTTGGGTGGAGAGTTCTGTATAAGTCAATGAGGTCAAGTTGGTTGATTGTTGTAATTAGATCTTCCGTGTCTCTGTTGAGCTTCTTGCTGGATGTCCTGTCCTTCTCCGAAAGTGGTGTGTTGAAGTCTCCTACTATAATTGTGGAGGTATCTATCTCGCTTTTCAGTTCTGTTAAAATTTGATTTATGTATCTTGCAGCCCTGTCATTGGGTGCGTAAATATTTAATATGGTTATGTCTTCCTGATCAATTGTCCCTTTTATCATTATATAGTGTCCTTCTTTATCCTTTGTGGTGGATTTAAGTCTAAAGTCTATTTTGTCAGAAATTAATATTGCTACTCCTCTTCTTTTTTGCTTATTGTTTGCTTGATATACTTTTTTCCATCCTTTGAGTTTTAGTTTATTTGAGTCTCTAAGTCTAAGGTGTGTCTCTTGTAGGCAGCATATAGATGGATCGTGTTTCTTTATCCAGTCTGTGACTCTCTGTCTCTTTATTGGTGCATTTAGTCCATTTACATTCAGGGTAATTATAGATAAATAAGTTTTTAGTGCTGTCATTTTGATGCCTTTTTATGTGTGTTGTTGACAATTTCATTTTTCCACATACTTTTTTGTGCTGAGGCGTTTTTCTTAGTAAATTGTGAGATCCTCATTTTCATAGTGTTTGACTTTATGTTAGTTGAGTCGTTACGTTTTTCTTGGTTTTTGTCTTGAGTTATAGAGTTGTTATACCTTTTTGTGGTTACCTCATTATATACCCCTATTTTTCTAAGTAAAAACCTAACTTGTATTGTTCTATATCACCTTGTATCACTCTCCATATGGCAGTTCAATGCCTCCTGTATTTAGTCCCTCTTTTTGATTATTGTGATCTTTTACCTATTGACTTCCATGATTCCCTGTTATGTGTATTTTTTTTTTTTAATTAATCTTAATTTGTTTGTTTTTGTGATTTCCCTATTTGAGTTGATATCAGGACGTTCTGTTTTGTGACCTTGTGTTGTGCTGATATCTGATATTATTGGTTCTCTGACCAAACAATATCCTTTAGTATTTCTTGTAGCTTTGGTTTGGTTTTTGCAAATTCTCTAAACTTGTGTTTGTCTGTAAATATCTTAATTTCGCCTTCATATTTCAGAGAGAGTTTTGCTGGATATATGATCCTTGGCTGGCAGTTTTTCTCCTTCAGTGTTCTGTATATGTCGTCCCATTCCCTTCTTGCCTGCATGGTTTCTGCTGAGTAGTCAGAACATATTCTTATTGATTCTCCCTTGAAGGAAACCTTTCTTTTCTCCCTGGCTGCTTTTAAAATTTTCTGTTTATCTTTGGTTTTGGTGAGTTTGATGATAATATGTCTTGGTGTTTTTCTTTTTGGATCAATCTTAAATGGGGTTCGATGAGCATCTTGGATAGATATCCTTTCGTCTTTCATGATGTCAGGGAAGTTTTCTGTCAGAAGTTCTTCAACTATTTTCTCTGTGTTTTCTGTCCCTCCTCCCTGTTCTGGGACTCCAATCACCCGCAGGTTATCCTTCTTGATAGAGTCCCACATAATTCTTAGGGTTTCTTCATTTTTTTTAATTCTTTTATCTGATTTTTTTTCAGCTATGTTGGTGTTAATTCCCTGGTCCTCCAGATGTCCCAGTCTGCATTCTAATTGCTCGAGTCTGCTCCTCTGACTTCCTATTACGTTGTCTAATTCTGTTATTTTATTGTTAATCTTTTGGATTTCTACATGTTGTCTCTCTATGGATTCTTGCAACTTATTAATTTTTCCAGTATGTTCTTGAATAATCTTTTTGAGTTCTTCAACAGTTTTATCAGTGTGTTCCTTGGCTTTTTCTGCAGATATCCTAATTTCATTTGTGATATCATTAAGCATTCTGTAAATTAGTTTTTTATATTCTGTATCTGATAATTCCAAAATTGTATCTTCATTTGGGAAAGATTTTGATTCTTTTGTTTGGGGGGTTGGAGAAGCTGTCCCGGTCTGCTTCTTTAAGTGGTTTGATATGGATTGTTGTCTCCGAGCCATCACTGGGAAACTAGTTTTTCCAGAAAATCCGCTAAAAAAAAAACTGCAGTCAGATCCCTATCAGAGTTCTCCCTTTGGCTCAGGCTATTCAGATGTTAATGAAGCCACCTGGGAAGGGTGGGGGAGGGAACAGAGAGATAGGAGAGTAGCACCTCAGAATATAGCCAGAGTTGCTTGTCTTGCTTGGAATGACTGTTATATCTGAGATTCCCGCGGGCGCGTCGCCTATGTGTGCTGGCTGTGTGGAGATTGCCCCCGGGGGGTCTGGCCCGCTGGAGTCACGGTCAGATCCTCCGCTTCCAGCCCCACGCCCAGCGTCAAGGCTCCCCTACTGGGACGGTGCACTCTCAACTCCAAAATCAGTCGCTGCCTCCCGGGGACTTCTCGTCTCTCCAGCCGCGTGGCCGTGCCGCCCCCGTGAACTAGGTGGGCCCCCTCCCGGGGTTAGTTCAGATGGGTGGAGTAGCTCCCTGTGCTTGTGCCGCGACCGAGTGTCCTGGCTGGAACGCTGTTCTCCCCACTCCAATACCAGTCGCTGCCTCCCGGGGACTTCTCCTACCGGCTGCGTCCCACGCCGCCCGCGCGACCCGGCTGGTCCCCTTCCCGGGGTTAGTCCAGGGGGTGGAGCAACTCTCCGTGTTTATGGCGTACCTGCGTGCAGTCCTAATCCCTGCGGGACGGTTCCCCGGCTCGGATGCTGCTCTTTCTGCTCCAAGATCAGTCACTGCCTCCCGGGGACTTCTCCTACCGGCTGCGTCCCACGCCGCCCGTGGAACCAGCTGGTCCCCCTCCCGGGGTTAGTTCAGGGGGGTGGAGCAGGTCTCTGTGCTTGTGCCGTACCTGACTGGTACGCTGGCTCCAGGCTCTGGAAACAATCGCTGCTTCCCCGTATTAGTTCGTTCTCCGTCTCTAAATCTGTGTTTGTTGTTCAGGGTTCGTAGATTGTTATGTATGTGATCGATTCACTTGTTTTTCCGTGTCTTTGTTGTAAGAGGGATCCGAGGTAGCGTCTGCCTAGTCCGCCATCTTGGCTCCGCCCTCCTTCCATCATCTTTTGATGCTTCCTGTGTCATTCAGTATTTAGTTCATAGAATCCTTCAGTATTGCAACTCGAGGCTTGAATTTTTTTTTTTCCAGTTCTTTTCAGCTTGAGAAATGCTTGAACATGTTCTTCCCTTTGGTTTTCTGAGTCCAGATCTTTGCGCGTTTTTGTAATACTTTACTTTTTCTTCTTGAGCAACCCTTTGAAATCTTCTCTTCTGACATCCATTTTGGTCTTTTCTTTCTTTCCTGTCTTTTTAATGACCTTTTGCTTTCTTCATGTACGATGTCCTTGATGTCATTCTACAACTTATCTGGTCTTTCGTCATTAGTATTCAATGTGCCAAATTTATTCTTGAGATGGTCTCTAAATTCAGGTGGGATATACTCAAGGTCATACTTTGGCTCTCGTGGACTTGTTCTAATTTTTTTCTGCTTCAACTTGAACATGCATATGAGCAATTGATGGTCTGTTTCACAGTCAGCCCCTGGCCTTGTTTGATGATATTGAGTTCTTCCATTGTCTTTTTCCACAGATGTAGTCGATTTGACTCTTGTGTATTCCATCTGGTGAGGTCCATGTGTATAGTCGCCATTTATGTTTTTGAAAAAATGTATTTGGAACGAAGAGGTCACTGGTCTTGCAAAATTCTATCCTGTGATCACCGGCATCGTTTCTATCACCAAGGCCATATTTTCCAAAAACTGATCCTTCTTTTTTGTTTCCAACTTTATAATTCCAATCATCAGCAATTATCAATGTATCTTGATTGCATGTTTGATGAACTTCAGACTGCAGAAGTTGGTAAAAATCTTCAATTTCTTCATCTATGGCCTTAGGACTTGGTGTGTAAATTTGAATAACAGTCGTATCATTAACTGGTTTTCCTTGTAGGCATATCGACATTATCCTATCATTGACAGCATTGTACTTCAGGATAGATCTTGAAATGTTATTTTTGATGATAAATGTAATGCCATTCCTCTTCAATTTGTTATTCCCAGCATAGTAGACCCTATGATTGTCTGATTCAAAATGGCCAATAGCAGTCCATTTCGGCTCACTAATGCCTAAGATATTAATGTTTATGCATTCCATTTCATTTATGATTTCCAATTTTCCTAGATTCACAATTGTACATTCCACATTTCTATTATTAATGGATGTTTGCAGCTGTTTCTTCTCATTTTGAGTCATACCACATCAGCAAATGAAGATGGCAGCTCAGCTGAAACCTGTCCATCATGGGTGACCCTGCTTGTATTTGAGTAGTGGTGGCATAACTTCCAGTATCACAGCAGCACATAAGCCACCACAATATGAGAAACTGACAGACGTGTGGTGCTAGAAGTTTAGAACAGACAAACACAATTAATTTGTGAATTCGGTCTGCTCTGCTCTCTCTGGAACCAGAGACCAGGTTCCCACACTGTGTTGATGTTCCAGAAGCTGAGAGAAGAAAGTGTATCAAGGGAGAGAGAATGCAGTCAAATGCTCCTGAATGAGGCAGACCTGAGACTAGACTGTAGGATTTAGCAATAGGTAAGTTACATTGGTGATGTTCCTAAGAGATGTTTCAGTAAAGTTGTGCTGTTAATTCCTTCTGGTCATCAGGAAAGATAAGGAAGGTATTTACTACTAAGCTGTCTTCTTTTTGTGGTCTTGTGGCATTAGTGCTAGTCTGATCTTTGGTAAATGTATAACATCTAGTTTGCTCTTTGTAGAAAACTTAGGATACTGTTCAGTTTTGCATGAATGTTAACCTGGTCGGTGTGAACAAATGATTGTTAAGATAACACTGACGGCAGCAATAGGAAATGAGGTTTCTGCTATGAGAGCCCAAATCCCAGAACTTCGGGAACTAGGAATTGGTAGGTAACATTTAGAAAAGCTAACTAAGATATCTGTGATGTGTGGGTATTTCAATGTTGACTCCAGGTGGTATTCCTAGAGGCTGCTGTAGAAAGAAAGAAAATAGCTTAAAGAGGAAAATATCCAGCCCTGATTTTAACTCCATTTAGTCCACTAAGCAAAAGAATACTAAGTCAGGGGGTGAATTTGCCTTCTTTATTTTTAGTTCAATGTGCTATTCTAGATTTAAAATACGTATGATTAAGTGGGGGGAATGATCAAAAATTCAAGATTTAAGTACTGTCATTCCAGCAAGGGCATACTGATATGTGGGCTGAGATGAGGCTGCTCCAGACAAGTGTCTCTCAATGTTAATTGATGGAAACTTCCCACCTTCAACAATTTTTATTACCTTAGAGATAATATGCCAAGACTGCTGAAACACAGCTGTGGGTGCTGTGCAGACGCCCACATTGCCAGAGTCAGGAAGGATGTACTTTTAAACCTCTAATTTATCTAATAACGTCTTCAGTGATTTGTGTAGGTTTGGCATTGTGATGAAAATGCTTCCCGGCTTGGATTATAACAAGAATTCAGTTTGCACTCTTAAAATGTATATTGTCTTAATATTCACGTGGAAGATACTAACAAGTCAACTTAGAAGAAGATCTAACTAAAATATTATCCTGTCCATCTAACAGGACACCACCCATGGTATTTGAAAATGAATGAGATTTAAATGTTTTGTGCTAGAAGAGTCTATCTATTGTGTTTCAGGTTTATAACAAGATGGCAGTCTATAGTGGTGAAAAAGATTCATACTTCAATTGAATATGAATCTCATATTCAATTTTCTTCTAACTTCTTTACTTTTCTATAATGGAGAATGTTAATTGATTGAACTGATGTCAGCCTTTAGAGTAGAAATGGAATAATAAATTCTTGTAAGTAAATATTTTAAAAGATATAGGAAATAGTACTCTCTTGTTTGAAATATAAAGTTTTATAACAGTAACAATATTTTATATGAATTTATGGTATAAGTGTGTCTTGTCTTTAAGGAAATAAGCTACACAAAATCTGAAGGAACCTTTAACTAGTGGATTCACTGCAAAGGATAATAATAAGAATCCATATATAATAATTTACTCTGGCACACACTATATAGTTGAAGGAAACGGTACAGATTCTCTTATGACTTGACGCCATTATGAAATCTAAAGAAATCAATGTTTATCTACAATGTAAGAGATGAATGTGCTCAATACTGACATTTTTCTTTTTTATGCTGATCCACTAATTCTGATAATGATTTGGGTAGTTCTCACAATGATTTACCATCACCTGCCTGTCTGTTGTTCTGTGGTGGGTTGTGTGTTGCTCTGGTGCTAGAAGCTATGCCACCAGTGTTTCAAATACCAGCAGGGCCACCCATGGTGGATAGGTTTCAGTGGTGCTTCCAGACTAAGACAGACTAGGAAGAAGGACCTGGTGGTCTTCTGAAAAAATTGGCCAGCGAAAACCTTATGAAGAGCAGTGGAACATTGTCTAATATAATGCCAGAAGATTAGCCTCTCAGGTTGGAAGACACTCAAGATGCAACTGGGGAAGAGCTGCCTCCTCAAAGTAGAGTCGACCTTAATGATGTGAATGGAGTCAAGCTTTCGGGACCTTCATTTGCTGATATGGCATGACTCAAAGTGAGGAGAAACAGCTGGAAATATCCATTATTAATCAGAACGTCGAATGAATCTAGAAAAATTGGAAGTCATCAAGAATGAAATAGAACACATAAACATCGATATCCTAGGCATTAGTGAGCTGAAATAGACTAGTATTGGCCATTTTAAATCAGTCAGATGATCTACTATGCCAGGAATGATCTACTACATTCCTCTGAAGAGGAACGGCGTCACATTCATAGTCAAGAAGAACATTTCAAGATCTATTCTGAAGTACAATGCTGTCAGTGATAGGATAATATCCATACCCCTACAAGGAAGACTAGTTAATATGTCTATTATCCAAATTTACACACCAAGCACTAAGGCCAAAAATGAAGAAATTGAAGATTTTTACCAACTTCTGCAGTCTGAAATTGATCAAACATACAATCAAAATACATTGTTAATTATTGGTGATTGGAATGCAAAAGTTGGAAACAAAGAAGGATCAGTAGTTGGAAAATATGGCCTTGGTGATAGAAGCGATGCCAGAGATGACATGATAGAATTTTGCAAGACCAATGACTTCTTCATTGCAAATACATTGTTATAAACAACATAAATGGCGACTATGCACAATAGACCTCATCAGATGGAAAATACAGGAATCAAATAGACTACATCTGTGGAAAGAAACAATGGGAAAGTTCAAAATCATCAGTCAGAACAAGGCCAGGGGCAGAATGAGGACCAGACTATCAATTGCTCCTATGGAAATTCAAGTTGAAGCTGAAGAAAATTAAAACAAGTCCACAAGAGCTAAAGTATGACCTTGAGTATACTCCACCTCAATTTAGAAACCATCTCAAGAATAGATTTGACACACTGAACACTAATGATTGAAGACCAGATAAGTTGTAGAATGACATCATGGACATCATACATGAAGAATGCAAAAGGTCATTAAAAAGATGGGAAAGAAAGAAAAGACTGAAATGGATATCAGAACAGACTCTGAAACTTGTTCTACAGCAGCAAAAGCAAATGGAAGAAATGATGAAATCAAAGAGCCAAACAGAAGATTTCAAAGGGCAGCTAAAGGAGACAAAGTATTAAAATGAAATGTGCAAAAACTTGGAGTTAGAAAACCAAAAGGGAAGAACATGCTCAGCATTTCTAAAGCTGAAAGAACTGAAGAAAAATTCAAGCCTTGAGTTGCAATTTTGAAGGATTCTATGGACAAAATATTGAACGATGCAGGAAGTATCAAAAGAAGGTGGAAGGAATACACAGAGTCACTGTACCAAAAAGAATTGGTTGACATTCAACCATTTCAGGAGGTTACATATGATCAAGAACTGATGGTATTGAAGGAAGAGGTCCAAGCTGCACTGGAAGTAAAAAAAAAAAAAAAAAAGGCCCAAGGAATGATAGAATACCAATTGAGATGTTTCAACAAACACATGCAGAGCTGGGGGTGCTCACTTGTCTATGCCAAGAAATTTGGAGGAAAGCTACCTGGCCAAATGACTGGAAGAGATCCCTATTTGTGCCCATTCAAAGGAAGGTGATCCAATAGAATGCAGAAGTTATCAAACAATATCATTAATATCACAGGCAAGTAAAATTTTGCTAAAGAGCATTCAAAAGCCATTGCAGAAGTACATCGACAGATGTACCAGAAATTCAAGCTGGATTCAGAAGAGAACGTGGAACAAGGGATATCATTGCTGATATCAGATGGATCTTGGCTCAAGGCAGAAAATACTAGAAAGATGTTTACCTGTGTTTTATTGAATATGCAAAGGCATTTGAATGTGTGGATCATAACAAATTATGGATAACTTTGCCAAGAATGGGAATTCCAGAACACTTAATTGTGGTCATGAGGAACCTGTACATAGATCAAGAGGCAGCCGTTCAGAAAGAACAAGGGGATACTGCATGGTTTAAAGTCAGGAAAGGTGTGCATCAGTGTTGTGTCTTTTCACCATACATATTCAATCTGTATGCCGAGCAAATAATCTGAGAAGCTGGATTATATGAAGAATGGGGAATCAGGATTGGAGGAAGACTCATTAACAACCTGCATTATGCAGATGACACAGCCTTGCTTGCCGAAAGTGAAGAGGACTTGAAGCACTTACTGATGAAGATCAAAGACTATAGCCTTCAATATGAATTACACCTCAACATAAAAATTCTCACAGCTGGACCGATAAGCAACATCATGATAAACTGGGAAAGGACTGACGTCAGGATTTCATTTTACTTGGATCCACAATCAGCACCCAAGGAAGTGTATTGCATTAGGCAAATGAACTGCAAAAGACCTCTTTAAAGTGTTGAAAACCAAAGATGTCACTTTGAGGACTAAGGTGGGCCTGGCCCAAGCCATATTTTCAATTGCCTCATATGCATACAAGGAAACCCTGGTGGCAGAGTGGCTAAGAGCTATGGCTGCTAACCAAAGGTCAGCAGTGAGAATCCACCAGGCACTCCTTGGAAACCCTCTGGGGTAGTTCTACTCTGTCCTATAGGGTCGCTATGAGTTGAAATCGACTAGACAGCAATGGGTTTGGTTTTTTTTCTTTTGGTTTTCATATGCATACAAAAGCTAGACAGTGAATAAGGAAAACCAAAGAAGAATTGATGCCTTTGAATTATGGTGTTGGTGAAGAATGTTGAATATACCATAGGCTGCCAGAAGAATGAACAAATCTGTCTTGAAAGAAGTATAGCCAGAGTACTCCTAAGAAGGGAAGATGGCAGACTTTGTCTTATGTAATTTGGACATGTTATCAGGAGGGTCCAGTCCCTGAAGAAGGACATCATATTTGGTAAAGTAAAGGGTCAGCAAAAAAGAAGAAGACACTCAATGGAGATGGATTGACACAGCACTGGGCAGTTTCATTTTACTGTACATACGGTTGCTAAAAGTTGGAACTGACTTGACAGCACCCGATAATAACAACATAATGATTTAACATCTGTCTGCTTCTTAAATACTGCCCTCAGATACTACTGTATGGCTTTTTAAATGTCTCATTTGGGAAAAGACTGATTTAAAATAACACAAAGACAATTTGTATAAACTGGCAACTACTGAACTACTGAAGGTCATTAGAATGCAGTTATATGTATAACTCAAAATCTTCCACCAAGTATGTTTTGGGTTGTGGTTATTTTTGAAATAGAATTGAGATGGCAAGGCTGACTTAGATCAATAAATATTTTGAGGATAAAGATGACGTTAGCCACCGTGAGCCGCAGGGAAGAACAATCAGAACGTTCACGAATCTGAATTTTGTGGGTGTTTTGGTGTGTTTGAAGAACACTTACTGTTAGCTTACAGCAAGACCCTGTGATTGGTTTACAGAGCTCAGTTTATGAAGCTTTAATACAGCCTGGATTTCTGCTTTATAATATCGAACATTGAGAAAGTCAATACATACAGAAATCCAAATATGCATTTATGTATCCATTAACATATAGCTTTAATGAAGTGCAGTGTTTTACTTATATAACTAAACTTAAAACTTATAACCCTAATTAATGACTTTGCTAAATCATCCATAATTTATACATAAAATAGACATAAAATATACTAGGAATTTTTTAAAAATCTATGAATAGATAAAGTCTGTACTCTGATGCCTAAAGCAAAGAAAGTAACAAATTGGTGTGTATGAAAACACATTTCCTTTTGTTCTCAGGATGTGAATTTTTTGAATACAGGAGAGGTGAATACTTCAGAAATATCTGTTAATATATACAAGTAGGAAAGAATCATTCTTGGACTATATTTGAGGGTCCTAACAAGATTATCTTGACTTTAAAAGAGCCAGTTCCCAAAAATGACGCCCACTGTAAAAGTTAAAAAGAATTTCAAATCATATACTTCAGCAATGTTCTCAACACATTAACATTTGAGACCCTAGTTCTCCATTCTGCCATGAGCACTGGCCCTCCTTTGATACTTGCTACACTTACTACATTTGCTAAACTTTAAGACCTTCTGCATCAGGATCTTTCACTCATTGTATGACAAATGAAAGAAAGCAGTCTGCTATGTTATTATCATGTTAGTCATTCCTGGTAATTCTTTTAAAAATGACAAGCTTTAATGATAAGCTTTTATTTGAGTTGTATCAAATATTCTTTGATGTGACTATGTTTTAATATATATTTGCAATTCTGATTTTTCAGAAATAATCACCTTCAATTCAGAGTCAAAACCGTAAGAAGTTATTCATGCTAAGTGTTAGAGCTTTCTGACATGTAGGAATAGCTGATGTGGGTGAAGCGTCTAGCTTGATGTTTTACATCTAGCTATTAGTCAGCTAATCTTCCTCTCTACTTCTCTGAAAATATTTTCATTCTGTCTGACGAAAAGTAAAAAAACTGCGACTAAAAATGTATTACAGGTGACACATTAATGAGACTAATGGTTCTTGCCTTATTCTGTAAAGTTTTCATATTCTTAACTGGTGAACCTGGTTCCAGATAGTTAATTAAGGTATTGTTATTATACAAAAGATGCCTTTTTTTCTTTTGGAACTCTGGGGAGTGAAATTACAATGATGGGTTTCAGATCAATTTTTAATACAAATTTAAAAAACAAACAAAAGGACCAAACAAATAACTATGTATGAAAAGTCCACTGAGGTAAAATATTTGGAATGTGTCCCATTCATCAGAGTAAATCATGACAGAAAGGAAAGACAAGAAATGCTCACAGTTTAAGTCTATGAAGGAAATTTTTGGCTCATGAAGAAAAAATTCAGTTAACCTTGATAGCACGAAAGGAGAAACGTTAACACTGTTTATAAAGCATTTGGACTTCAAAGGGATTCTATCAATTTATTTCATAATTGTTAAAGGGCAGTGACTTTCAAAGCATTTTTTTTTGTCACCATAATTAGGACTGAGCACATACACATATATACATATATATTGGAAATAATACTTAACTTTACCTTATGTGATACACCCTATTCTATTTCTTTTTTTAAAAAAAGTGTTGGTCACAATTCACAGGTTGATTTTATTACCCACCAGTGGATCACCACCTGCAATTTGAAAACTGCCAATGAATGATAGAGAATTTCTATATATATATATATATTTTTTATTGGAGACAGCATTTAAATATTGCCATTGTATCTGTTTCTGAACCATTCACTTCCTTGGTCTTATCTAGACCTTGTTATCACCAAAAATTGCACCAGTTCCAAAATCCTATATACAAGCATCCTGCTTTCAGACTACAACAATCTATCCGTCTGGGTTATGTGCTCAAGTACTCTTACTACAATTCTTTAATTATACTTAGACCACATTTATTTGCTCCTCATGTCTGTTCTTTCTTAGCCATGGTTCAACAGTATAATCACAGTCTTAAAAACAATCAATTCCCATGTTTCTTCCTTGCTTTCTTTATAGCACTCACCTGCAGAACACCATTTTTAACAAAATTTTTATTGTGCTTTAAGTGAAAGTTTACAAATCAAGTTGGACTCTCATACAAAAATTTATAAACACCTTGCTATACACTCCTAATTGTTCTTACCCTAAAGAGACAACACACTCCTTCCCTCCACGCTCTCTTTTCGTGTCCATTTGGCCAGCTTCTGACCCCCTCTACTCTCTCATCTCCCCTTCAGACAGGAGATGCCAACATAGTCTTATGTGTCTACTTGATCCAAAAAGCTCATTCTTCACCAATATATCATTGTCTATCCCATAGTCCAGTCCAATCCCTGTCTGAAGAGTTGGCTTTGGGAATGGTTCCTGTCTTGGGCT
Source organism: Elephas maximus indicus (assembly GCF_024166365.1). Taxonomy (NCBI): domain Eukaryota; kingdom Metazoa; phylum Chordata; class Mammalia; order Proboscidea; family Elephantidae; genus Elephas; species Elephas maximus. Next base: position 35,100,233 of record NC_064837.1, on the reverse strand, counting down.
AACAGAAGGTCTGGGGACCATGACCTACGGGGTCATTCTAGTCTCAGACCATTAAAGTCTGGTCTTTTTATGAAAATTTGGGGTCTCCATCCCACTATTTTCCTGCTCCCTCAGGGGTTCTCTGTTGTGTTCCCTGTCAGGACAGTCATCGGCTATAGCCAGGCACCATCTAGTTCTTCTCATCTCGGGCTGATGTAGTCTCTGCTTTATGTGGCCCTTTCTGCCTCTTGGGCTCATAACTGCCTTATGTCTTTGGTGTTCTTCATACTCTTTTGCTGCAGGTGGGTTAAGACCAATTGATGCATCTTAGATGGCCGTTTGTTAGCGTTTAAGACCCCAGAAGCCACTCTCCAAAGTGGGATGTAGAACGTTTTCTTAATAGATTTTATTATGCCAATTGACTTAGATGTCCCCTGAAACCATGGTCCCCAAACCCCCACCCCTGCTACACTGGCCTTCAAAGTGTTCAGTTTATTCAGGAAACTTCTTTGCTTTTGGTTTAGTCCAGTTGTGCTGACCTCTCCTGTATAGTATGTTGTCTTTCCCTTCACCTAAAATTGCAGGACACCATTTCTTAATGAACTAGTCAATTCTTTCTACCTACCCATGTGCCGGCACATGAACATAGAGGGAGAAAATCATATCACCAGGAAGATTGGTTTCATTTAAAAATTATCTCAAACTTCCAATAATCTCATAACACTGCCTGGCAGTTCTACAACTCTCTGATGTGACTATTTCATATCCATTTTCTCTTTCTCTCCTTCCCACTGTGTTTTCTACCCTCACCAACCAATGGATAATCTAGCCCAGTGGTTCTTAAAGTGTGGTCCCCAGACCAGAAGCATGAGCAACACCTGGAAACTTGTTAGAAATGCAAATTGTCAGACTCCACCCTGACCTACTGAGTCAGAAACTCTTCAGAAGGGGCCCAGCAATCTGTTTTAACAAGCCCTGCCGGTGATTCTGATGCATGCAAAAGTTTGAGAACTACTGATCTAGCCTCATACTTCATTGAGAAACCATCCTTTAGAAGTAAGCTCCAAGAGGGTGAGGATTTTGACTTCTTTGTTCATATGGATACTGAGCAGCTCCTGGCACATCCAAAAAAACCAAACCAAACTCGTTGCCATAGAGTTGATTCTGACTCACAGTGACCCTATAGGACAGAGTAGAACTGCTCCATATAGTCTCCAAGGAGCACCGGCTGGATTCAAACTGCCGACCATTTGGTTAGCAGCCATAGCACTTAACCACTACGCCACCAGGGTTTCGTCCTGTCACATCGTAGGGCTCAATAAGTATTTGTTGAATCAAACCATTAGATAGATGGGAACTCCCTTTATTTTCCTACTAACAAATCTAGAAGCCTATCTGCACAGTACCCATTTTCTTTCTTCCTTTTCCAACTCAGGAAATAAACCTCATTCTATTAAACCAGTATTTCCACATGTGGATTGTATTCATCCCTTCTTGACCTCTCAAGAATTTGGCTCCTTTGGTCATCCTCTCTGTCCTGCATTATCAGTCTTTCTTTACTGTATTATTTCCTTTTATATACAGTCAGACTGTACACCATCCTAAAACAACAATAAACTTTCCATATCCCTATATCACCTTTCAGTCACTGCTCATTTCTGTTTCCCCTACTGCCAGTTCTCCTTGCCTCCCAATCAGTAATCAAACCATTCTAGTCTGACTTTCATCTCTACTATTTGATGGTTCTTGACAAAGTCACTGAATTTTTTAAAATGTCTTTATTGAGATATATTTACATACCATAAAAATTACCCATTTAAAGTATACAATGGTTTTAGTATAGTCACAGAATTGTTCAACCATCTGCACAGTCTACTAAGTTTTGAACATTTTTATCACCCCAAGAAGAAAGCCCATATCCACTAGTCTCTCAGTTCCCCATATTTCCCCCACCCCCACCCTGGGCAAACCATAATCTACTTTCTGTCTATATAGATTTATCTATTTTGGACATTTTGTATAAATGGAATCATACAATATGTGATCTTTTACTACTGGCTTTTTTCACTTAGCATAATGTTCCCAAGGTTCTTCCATGTTGTATCATGTATCAGGATTTCATTTCACTTTACTACTGAATAATGTTCAATTGTATGAATATACTACATTTTGTTTATTCATCAGTTGATGGACATTTGGATTGTTTCTACTTTATGGCTATTATGAATAATGCTGCTATCAGCATTTGTTTACAAATTTTTGTATAGACTTATATTTTTATTTCTCTTGGGTATATACCTAGGAGTAGAATTGCTAGGTCATATGGTAACTCTATATTTAATCTTTTGAGGAACTGGCAGACTGCTTTTTAAAGAGGCTGCAATATTTTCCATTCCAACCAGGAGTGTATGGGGGTCTAATTTCCCCACACCCACACCAAGACTTGTTATTGTCTGTCATTTTGGTTCTAGCCATCCTGGTGACTATGAAGTCGTACCTCATTGTGGTTTTGATCTGCATTTCTCTAATGACTAATGTAATGATTTGAGCATCTTTTTATATGCTTATTGGCCATGTACACATTTTTTGAGAAATATCTATTCTAATCCTTTGTGCATTTCTGAATTGGGTTATTAGTCTTTTTATTATTGATTTGTAAGAGTTCTTTATATAATCTGGACCCTAGATTTCTGGATTATCAGATTTATGATTTGCAAATATTTTCCAGTTTTGTGGGTTGTCTTTTCACTTTCTTGATATCATTTGTGGCATAAGATTTTAAATTTTGATGTAGTCCAATTTACCATATTTTTTATGCAAACAACACATGCTTTCTACATTTGTATGCCAACTTCACCCTCCCCCTTGTAATTACAGCACCACAATGCCGATTTTTTTTTTTACGTGTTGCTGTAAAAAAATTAGCATAGCAAAATGACTTCTGATCCTTCTTGTTTCCAACTTTCACATTTCAATCACTAAGTAATTATCAGTCCATCTTGAATGCATGCTTGATCAATTTCAGATTGGTCTTCCTTGTAGGCATATGGATATTATTCTATCACTGATATAGCATTGTACCTCAGGATAAATCTTGAAATATTCTTTTTGATGATGAATGCAATGCAATTTCTCTTCAATTGTCATTCCTGGCATGGTAGACCATATGATTTTCAGATTTAAAATTGCCAATACCAGTTCATTTCAGCTTACTAATGCCTAGGATACTGATCTTTATGCATTCCATTTCATTTCGTACAACTTCCAATTTTCCTAGATTCATACTTCGTACATTCTATGTTCCTATTACTAATGGATGTTTGCTGCTATTTCTTCTCATTTTGAGTTGTGTCACATCAGCAAATGAAGGTCCTGAAGGCTTGACTCTATCCATGTCATTAAGGTTGACTCTACTTTGAGGAACCAGCTCTTCCCCAGTCGTATTTTGAGTGCCTTTGGACCTGAGGGGCTCATCTTCTGGCACTATATCAGACACTGTTCTGCTGCTATTCGTCAGGTTTTTACTGGCCTTTTTTTTTTTTTTTTTCAGAAGCACACCACCAGGTCCTTCTTCCTAGTCTGTCTTAGTCTGGAAGCTCCACTGAAACCTGTCCACCATGGGTAACCCTGCTGGTATTTGAAATACCGGTGCCATAGCTTCAGCATCATGGCAACATGCAGACCACCACAGTGTGACAAACAGACGAATGGTGTATGTTAAATGTATTGCTATCTAATTCTTTCTTAAAGTAGCCTTTTATTTTTCTCTTTCAGTAATTGCCCGTCCTTTTTGGCTGCTGCTTTAGCCAGAGCCACGTCAGATGAAGTCCTTCAGAGTGATCTTTCTGCACATTATATACCAAAGGAAACGGACGGCGCAGAAGGGACTGTGGGTGAGTGCCTCTCTACATTATTTGTTTAAAAATACTAAGATCTTCACATATTTAGTGATCCACAGAAATGTCTAAAAATACTACATCTCATTACATTTATCCAACTCGTTGATTATATAATGGTAGCAAGAGAAAAAAATGAAAAAAAATTGTTTTAATAAATCACTAAAAGGAAAGAAGTGGAGAAAAATACTGATATATATTGAGAAAGATACGGTGGTATATGGAGGGTAATTGGCGCAACAGGAGGTTGTCATAAGTAATATCTGGATAAATGGAAAGAGTAAAGTAGGGAATGTGACAACAGAACAGAACTGATGACTAGGTGGGAGGAGGGGGAGTTTGAGGAAAACCCATTTAAAATTTTTAGTTTACATTCAAGAATCCAAGTAAAAAATCAGATATGAAAATTCAAGAAATCAGTTGTAACAAAGCTTATTAATTATATCAAATTTTATATCTACCAATACAGTTCTTTAAGACAGATATATGTGATTTAATGGCATGGATTGTTGTACATCTTTTTTTCAGGGCAAATGATGAGGCTCTATTTATTATGAAGGCAAATTTATTAATGTATTAGGATTATACATATTTGACAGACTCTAAAGGAATGCTGTTGTATTTTAAAATAAGGGAATTACTACTCAAAATTATGCAATATTTCTAATATTTCATGTTATTCCAGTTTAAGCATTTGCCTTTAAACGAGGTACTGAATGAATCAGAGTAGCTAGATTCCAGACAATGAGAAAGATACAGAAGTAAACATTCCTGTTCTTCCTTTATTTCTACATTTGTTTTTGACAGAGAATTGGCAAGGAATGAATTCCTTGGCTTGTTTTTATTGATAGTAACTGATTGACCTGGAACCAAGATGTTCCAGAGTCAAATTGGATGGAATTCCTGCTACAGTGCACTGGTCTTTCCTCTGGTGCTGTTGCATAAAGTAAAAGCCCTATAATGAAAAGAGGAGGGAGATTAATTCTGCTTCACTGCAGCCAGGATGACGGCTGACTCAGCTCCAGCTCAGTACAGTGACATTAACGACTAATGAGTAATTTACAGCTGTGAGGGGGTGGACTGCTACTTTGGACAATTTTCTCTTTTTTGCACCCCTTTTTCATTTTATTTTTCCATTTCAAGTAGCAATTATTTATGTACTGATGTCCTACACCATTCCCTGTAGATGGAGAATAATGTAGCAAAACTGAAGTGTTTCCTTACATGCCTACTTTCTAAGGGTTTTTCTTTTGATGGATATCATTGGTCATTCTGATTTTATGTTTTTCCAAGAGATTATCACTGGACATTTCTGAATGTTTCCATACCATTACTGTGATTCAGGTAGATCCGCTATAATTCTAACCCATTTGAAAACCCTTAATCAATTTAACAGAAATCACTTCAGTGTGAACTGCGCTGAGGAGAGAATCTCTGCAGAGCATATTATGTTTATCCATACTTCAGATTGGGCAAATGAGCATACTGAATAAGGCAAGCTGTTTCTGGCTTAGAGACACTGGAGTCCCCCACCCACTGCCTTTTGTCCCTCCATTTTGCTGTTTCCAAAAGCAGACTTTTTATTTAAAAATCCTTAACTTAAAAGTTCTTTTCATGTTTACATCATTCCCAGCAGTGACCTTGATAAGTGATCTGACTTGGTTCAAATTTAGTTTAGCAGATATAACTTCTGTCCAGACAACCTGAAACCAATTTGAAATATCCAACGTAAAAATTAGAAACAAGAAGGGGAAATGATTACTAATCAATCAAGAGGAAATTAAAATAATTATGAAAACTTTGTGTAAATAAATTTGTAACTCTCTAGATGTTTTCTAGAAAAATATAAATTAACGACATTTACTTAAGAAGAAAGAGATTGAGAAAATCCTCAAGGAGCTGTCTCTCCCAGAAGGATAAGTGCCAGGTAATTCCACAGGTGAACATTTTCAAACTGTCAAAGGCAGATAACTCCAATGCTTTTTAAAATTAAAGTTCCAATTGCATAGAGATGGAAGGAAAATCTGCATAGCATTACACTGATACCAAAACCTGCTTCAGACAAAACTAAAAAAGAAAACAAGACCAGTCTTAGTAATCAAAAACTCTTAAGTAAAATATTTATATAGAGAGTACAACAGTTAATTCATTCAATGAGTATTGAGGGTCTACAAAATGCTTGGCACTGTACTGGGGAAACAGGAGTGAATAAAACAAAAATACTGGAAACTCTATTAGCATAACATATATCAACATTCCAAAAGAAAGCACCCAAAAACAACTCAAAGAAAGCACAGTCATCTGTAAACATGCCAAAAGAATCATCTGATAAACTTCAATATCCATTCTTAATTTTTAAAAGATTCTTAAAATAGGAGTAGATGGGTACATTCCAGACATGGTAGGACAAAATCTGGCTCAAACAAAAATCTAGAATTTATGCTTCATAATGATGAAGAATTCTCATTGTATCACTCAATTTTTTTTGTTGGAAATGACCAAAAACACAACTTAAACTGGCTTCAGCAAAAGAGAATCGATTGGTTAACCTCCAGGGTTAGGGGGCCTTCGAGCAAAGCTAGATTCAAGGCTCGAAAGCATGTCATCAGAACTTGGCATTTCTCCAACTCTCCGCTCTATTTTATCGTCAGGCTCCATGAGATATTAAGTTGGTTGCTAGGAATGCCAGGCCTTCATCTACCAGGTTCAAGTTGAGCAGGAAAAAAAAAGGCTTTTCTCAGTTGCTCTTACATAAGTCCCAGGATTCACTCTAATTGTCCCAACTTGGGTCATTTCCCATTCCTGAGCCAATCACTGTGACTCCAAAATGCGACTCTTTAATTGGCTAGACCCAAATCACATGTTCTACCCCCAGATGCATATGGATGGAGAGTAGAGGAGGAAATGTTACTGGAACAAGGGGAAATGTTCGTTATGTGGCAAATAACACATTAATGCAAGGTTCTGACTAAAAATGGCAAATAAAATAGGAATAAACTGAGATATGTGAAGGACCAATGTTAAAGCTGTATTGAGCAACATAAAAAGAGGACTTAAATCAATGAAACAATGTAACTTGTTCCAGGATAAGATTCAGTATGAAAAAGATGTCAGTTTTTCCCAAATTAATCTATAAATTCAATGTGATTCCAAACACAATGCCAACAGGTTTCCTCCTAAAACTTGGCAAAATGATTGTAAAACTCATCTGGAAGAATAAACATGGTGAACTATACAAGCAAAATCTTTTAAAACTAAAGAGTCCTCCTGATACTAAAACATAAAACTACAGTGATTTAAAGATAATGGTACCATTGTAGAAACAGACGGAGAGATCAGTGGAAAAAAATAGAGGATCAAGAAGCATGCAAATATTTTAATATTTTAACATTTAATTTATTATATCAGTTTGCTTATTATTCAACCAACACCTAATGAGCCCCTGCTATCTGCTGAGTATTATACTATGACTAATCATAGTATGATACTCTACAGCTCTAACTGGAAGATAAAGAGCATGGGTTTTAGAGTTTGGTAGACCGGGAATTAAGACTGGTTTTAACTATTTGTGAAATATTTTGGAGTCCCTAGAACATAGCTTTGAGTTGGAATCGACTCGATGGCAATGGGTTTGGGCTTTTTTTGTTGTTGTTGTTTTAGAACATAGCAAACAATAAATGTTATCTGTTTTACAAAATATGGTAAAAGTTATAATAAATGCCATGAAAAAAAGTATAATGGGGCACAAGGGAGGGAGCCACTGGGCGAGGGTATAGATAGATCTAGTGGTACTGCTTCCTCTAACCAATTTAATTTGTCTACACCAGCACTGTCCAATAGGATTAATTTTACAATGATGAAAATGTTCTCTAGCTGCAGTGCCCAATATGGTAGCCACTAGCCGCATGTGGTTATTGAGCACTTGAAATATAGCTAAGGCAATCAAGGAACTAAATTTTAAATGTAATTTAATTTTAATTCATTTAAATTTAAATAGCCACATGTGGCTAGTGGCTACCTGATTGGATGGTGCAGGTCTATATAATAAAAATAATATACAGGAATGATAACAAAAGTTTATATTATTATCTGGGAATTCAGAAACTATCCTGATAGTTAACATCAGGTGTTTTCCCCTACCCCTTCCTCCCTCAAAGTTCTGAATCCACTTGGTTGCCTTGCAATCCTCCATTGTGATTGAGTCAAACAGGACACACCCATGTCAGAGTTTGCATTTGGGGGCTATGCTGCTGTAGAGACCAGGTGGGTTAGAGTGATACAAGGAACTGGCTGGCAGAAAGAGGGAGTCTCCAGCAGCTGGTGCTTAAAAAAAATTGAAGTTGCTCAAAACAATCAAAATCTTGGGTTATTAGCCTCAGATCCCCTTATTTACACACCTCCTCAGGCTATATTTGCTCTCTGAACTTCTTTTCTCTTTCAGGTATAGCCCTGATTCTGTTATGCAAAAATGTTAAGAGAGACAAAGCCACAAAACATAGTTTATCACCCTGTTCTTTGTTAGTGGGGGAGGGAGGCAACAAAAAACCTTGAAGGCAGCCCCTTGAATGTAATCATCTCTCCAAGAATTTTGATTAAGGAGATGGGTAAATGTAGTCACAGATCAAGATAAAGGCGTCGCTGGGAATGAATAGAAAATAGGAATCCAACTTCCTAGGCCATTCTAGAACATATAGTCCCTCTTCCTTGGGATTTGTGTTCTAGATTGGGAAGAGGTACGTGCAGCCATTGCCCACCTGGCAGACATTTCCTCAGGCTGTCAGGTTATACCTCATTTGTTGCTGTTGTTGTTAGGTGCTGTTGAATCGGTCCCAACTCACAGCAACCCTGTATACAACAGAATGAAACATTGCCCGGTCCTGTGCCATCCTCACAATCATTGTTATGCTTGAGCCCATTCTGCAGCCACTGTATCAATCCATCTCGTTGAGGGTCTTCCTCTTTTAGTAAAAAAAAAAAACTTGGAGATCTCTAAATTTTTAACTTTGGAGGTAAAAAAAAAATACTGGCCTCAGAAAACCTCATCTTCCCTTGGTTATTTCAATAGCTGCAACTTGAGTACAAATTGAGTGAAGGGCTAAATGATGTCAGGTACAATCTCTTCAATACCATTCAAGTCCCCCTGCTGCCAGTGTTGCTTAAAAGGCTTACATACCAGTCCATCCAACTTAGGAATAAGTCTGCCTCAGAAGTCAGCTACTACTCTGCTTAATAAATCAATAACAGTCTCACTAGTCTAGGGTGAAGAATCCTATTAGTGTTGCTCCTTTGATTGCTATCCTTTCTATCCAGGGTCACACATAGAGAGAAATTTAAGTAACTTTTTTTTCCCTTAGAGAAATATAAAAATTTCAACTTGCTGACCAAGTAGCATAAAACTTTAATAAACAAATATATCAATTTACAAAAATATATAATTCAGTTTCAAGTTATGATCAGTTACAGGAGAGAGAAGAGTTAGGGAATTGGAGATAAAGGAAGAAGCCAGAAAGAGACTAAGATAAATGGCAATCAAGGTAAACTCTTCTTATTCCAATAGTCCAAAATGATCTGTTTTCATAGGCCTTCCATATTCCAGTTAGCTGGATAACCACTGCTCATGTTTCAGTGGTTCTTCTAAACATAGGAGGCTTGGCTCTCCAGTTGATAACCATGGCAGCCAACCAAAAGGGAATCTCTGAACTAGAGAGCAGTGGCCAGAGCAGTATCCTCCTGGATTGGAAGAAATCAAGCCTACGAATAGATCCAGCTCTGGCCAGAGGTTTTCTCCTCATGAGGATTATCTTAGTGGCAGGTGCCAACTGATGCTTTTCTACTAGATTGGCTGTCATTTTCTCTCTTTGGAAGCAGCATTTCATTTCTTTTGAGAAGAGTGAATTTCTTCTATTAGAGGAGCTTGACTAAGATGACCCACTTCTGTCTTTACCAAGCAGGCAAGTGAAAAGCAGTTTTACAGTGCTCTTCACTGAGGGCTTCTGTGTTACTTTCACAGAGATCGAGACGGTGAAATTGGCCCGTTCTGTCTTCAGCAAACTACACGAGATTTGCTGCAGCTGGGTGAAAGACTTCCCTCTCCGCAGAAGACCCCAGCTCTATTATGAGACATCAATTCACGCCATCAAAAACATGCGCAGGAAAATGGAGGACAAACATGTCTGCATTCCTGACTTTAATATGCTCTTCAACCTAGAGGTAAAGGGCACTTCCAGAGAGTCAGCAAGTTTAAAAAACAAAACAAAAACTTCCAGAGTCCTGCTAGAAAAGGAGAACTTCTGACGTCTTTCTAATAGTATCTCTGATTGGTTAGAGGAGGGCTAATGGTGCAGTGGCACAGATTTGTTTACGTTAGACAACAGAAAAGGAATATTTTCTATGTTATTTTGAATAAATAAAACATTCACATGGTTCAAAACTGGGAAAAAAAAAAAAATCTCTCCTATTCTTGTCTCCCAGACATTCAGTTTCCCTCCATGTGAGCAAGGAAAGTTACCAGCTTCTTATGTAAACTTCCAGAGCTAGTCTATAAAATAAGCAAAAAAGGAAACCATTATATCTCAATAAAGCTATTTTTAAAGGAATCTATTTCTATAAAATATAGTCAAATGTTTATTCAGTTCCCACATTGCTATGTTGCTGAAGCAACACAAAACACAAACACAAAAGAATGAGTTTGAGGCTAAGACAGTTTTCTGATTTTATGTGATTTTCTTTTTAAATTCTTGGTCTCTGAGATAGGAAAGTAGCTGCAATTGCATTTCATGCATCTCTCTGACTGACAAATTGGATCCATATGAGCCTTGTCAGTTTAATAACCATTTTCTTGTTATCTTTGTCTACTTCTTCTATTAAATGTATTATGTTAATGCAAACAGAGGTAGGGTTGTTTCCTTTCACTGTCACTTACCTCTTTTCTTCACTCAAGTCCATAACTTAAAAATTATAGCGTAGTAGTTTTTACAAAGCATAACATTTCCTTCGTTTAGCGCTGAATTTAAATTTTAGCTGTCAAGGTCTAAGCAGCAGAGATGATGGTGGGTTGGTAATTGGTGCTTATGTTATACAGATAGATCAGCTGATATCTTTGTTTCCAAAGGTTACCATACTCATGCAAATAGAACCTAAAAGGCTGTTGTATGATAAACAATCCTTATATCAGTACACCCACTTGAAGATTATACTCATTATTGCTGTTTATTGACTTGAGTGGTTTTCATTTTACCTCCTCATTTCAAAATCAGCCCAAAGGCCTAACTCAGGAGCACCCTGCTATAATGAAACAGGCTTTGAGGGCAATTTCATAATACATATTTATAAATTTTGCAAAATGTCAAGCTCTTTGATCTGGTAATTTTGCTTTTAATTATAAGGAAATAGAAATGCAAAAAAGTCTTACATACATGTTTTGTGTGACAAATGCTTTATACAATTATAATAATAAAAATTGGAAATGGTTTAAACCATTAAAGGGAATGATAACTATGATAAGATGTATATTATATACACACTTAAAATAATGTCTGAATGATACTGAATAACATGGGAAAATGCTAATGCTGTGGTAAATGACAAAAAGCAGGATATAAAATTTTATATACAGGATGATCCTAATTTTACTAAAATAAAAAATATATATATATATGACTATCTGTGGATGGTGAGATTATAGGTGATATTCATTTCCTTCTTTATATGTCTCTATTACCCAAATAAACATAAATGATCTTTAAATAATCAGTAAAAAATTTTTTTAAAAAATAAGTTATAGCTTCTTTCTGCTTTGTCTGGTACTATATTGTTTAAGAATCTCCCCACCAATCTTGTTTAAAGTTACATTCTCTTGCCCCCATAAAGCTATTAATTGCCCCCTCCTTATTTGTGATGATACATCAGCTCTCTCATTATTTAAAAACTATTTGGATATGATACTTTTTTTTATTTTAACCTTTGTCCTCCCCAATTAAGTTGTTTAAGAATGAGTACTGCTTCAGTAATTTCCAGGACTTTCTCTCTACACAGTTCTATCAGTTAATCTTCAATGGCATTTATAGACGGTGTTGATTAAATTGCAAAATTAACTAATTATAATGCCTCTATAAAGTATTGTTGTTAGGTGCCAGCGAGTCAACTTTAGCTCATAGTGACCCCACGTGACAGACAGAGTAGAGCTGCCCCATAGGGTTTTCTAGGCTGTAATCTTTATGGGAGTGGTTGACAAGGTCTTTCTCCTGCGGAGCCCCTGGGTAGGTTCGAACCGCCAACCTTTTAATTAGCAGCCAAGTGCTTAACCCTTGCACCATGAGGGCTCCTTGTATTAGATGTAGATTCCATTATATCTGGGTGTTATTATTACTCTATGGACACTTGTATTTGATACTTTAGTAAATGTAGTATAGTCTTTGAAAGGAACTTTTCAAAGCATGGATATACCTGTTGCTTTAGTAGTCCTTCCAACCCCCTGTGAGGTGGCACCTCATCTCTACCTAGCAGGTGAGAAAACAGGCACAAGAAAACGATATGATTTGCTTAATCAAGGACAGGGTCTGGACTCCTCCAGGGCTCCTAGAGCCCAAGTAAAAATAAATAAAAAGACTTGCAAATAAATGACTACATACTGTTGCCTAATATGAGCCCAGACTCAGTGAGCAACCAGTGAGTCACACATCTCCTATGTGAGGTAGATCTGATATTTAAACACTTGAGTTGATGAAAAAGCAAACTACAGGCATTCCCCAGGTAATGTCGGACAACCCGTACTTGCCCTTTAATGTTACGTAAATTTGCCTGAGCTTCGAAACAACCAGCCAACCCTTACTGGTAGCAGATTCTTCATTACAATCACCTCCACTTGCCGCACACACAGCGTTTAAAGCACTGAAAAGACTTCAAGCCCATATGCACCTGTTCCGACTTACCTACTAATTCTTAATGACAGTTAGGAACGGATCTCATTTGTAACCCGGGGCCTACCTGTACTTGATGGTTTAAATGTAACCTTATGATTAGGACTCCTCTGTCAAGACTAAGCACAGGCTAGGAAGACCTTCCTCCGGTAGTTGCCTTTAAACTTCAGGCAGTGGGTGCGCAAGGAAGTGGGAAGCTAAATCGTGCATAATGGAGTGAGACAAAATGTCCACCACACAGGCATTCAGACATATGATGTGGTTCAAGTTTGGTTAACTAGTTAGCTAGGCTCTGTGCTATTTATGGTGAGAATTCAATGTGACCATGAATGGTTTATGAAGGAGGTATTACAGTTTGGAATTATGTGTATGCTTTCATATCTCTGTGTATTTCAAAAGCCTGAACATAAGCAGCCTTGTGCTGGAAGGCAAATTATTTCCTATTGTTCTCAGGTTCTAATTTTATTATTAAAGTACTTGCATGTTGAAAAAAGTACTCAATTCAGAACAGTTTTGCTCAATTCCTCCTCATACCTTCTCTTTTTTTCCCCCCTCCCCCACCACTTGTAACAGCAATATTGAAGCAAGTATATGTGGATGGTTTCCATGGCACAAGACAACAACTTTCACAGAGAGAGGGCACTTCAGCCTGAGCTAATTGGGCATGATGTCTTCCAGTGTTCTGGTGTGTAAACACAGATGCCCAAATATTGCAGGTATTTCAGCAGTTGATCAGGCATGTCAGAAAAAGGAAACATTACTAGTCTCATCATCTGGGTGGCAAAGGCAGTGGAGGAGGAGGACAGGCAACTGTTTCCAGGGGATTGACTTATTTGACTCCCGCACTACCTAACTCCATTACCTGTTTGCTGTGTTTCTATTAACAGGACCAAGAAGAACAAGCTTACTTTGCAGTGTTTGATGGCCATGGTGGAGTGGATGCTGCTATCTATGCCTCCATTCACCTCCATGTTAATTTGGTCCGTCAGGAAATGTTCCCCCATGATCCTGCTGAGGCCTTGTGCCGGGCCTTCCGGGTCACTGATGAGCGGTTTGTGCAGAAAGCAGCCAGGGAGGTATGCTGTTTTCTCATAAATTCCAGCACACTAGCCTAGCTGAACTTGGTCTATGGTTAAAGGGCTATTTTGAATTTTCTCTTTCTGGGCAGGTGTTCTCTTCCAAACTGCATTATTAGCTCACATTATTGGCTTCTGTTGTTATAAGTCTAATCCCCTTCTCAGGAAAAATAGTTTTAGTAGACAACTATGGCACACTGTATAGAAACACTCAATCTGTAATTTTCTAGAAAGTCCTCTTTGCTGGATCTGGCAGGTTAGTTCTTTTCTTTCTTAGTCACCATTGCCTGCCAGGTTCACACCAGGACCATCTCTCTGAGCTGACTCTTGCTGACAAGATCTGGATATGGTGATTAAAACAATGGTCTAAAGAGGAAAGAGAAGCTGGGATTACTTCTATACATCTGGTTCTAAACGGGTAGGCAGTGTTTTGCAGTGCATCTCTTGAGGGAAAATTTGATTGGAGAGGATGAATCTTTAGATGACTCTTGAACTGATTTTCTCTTTAACAGAAGGAAAAGTCAGAGCACATGTGATACAGTACTAAGGTTAATCAGAGCTAAGTTTTCTACTCTGAAAGAATATATATGTTAAGGGGGTCTATATTAAGATCTAAAAGAAAGAATTTAATTCTTCTGGGTATTGGTGTATAATTAACTACAGCACTGTATATTGGATTTTTAACTGGGGACCAATAGAAACAAAATAATTTAAAAAACTAAAATAATTATAAATTTTATATACATAGAGAAAATAAGACTCCTGCTCTATGACTTAAATATTAACTCTTCTAGAGAGGGACTTGGAGAACAGGGTAATCATCTAATTCATTTCTTTGATCTCATAGTTATGCTATAAAGTAATATAGTAGGCCTTGAGATGAATGAAACAAATAATGCAGAACTATTTGGGACTAAACAAGAGAAATAGTCTTTTTTTTTTTCCTTTTGGGTTCCAAGTTTGGATCAATATGCAAATCTAACAACAGTAACCACTAGAGTCTACATATAGAGGTGGGGCTGGAAAACAAAATACAGTTCTTAACCTCAGACCTTCCCAGAGTCTCTTGAGGGCTGGCATTTGGCTTGGCTCTGCCTGTGTTGGAGATGCTGGCTCTCAGCCTCATGAATGAGGAAGGACCTAGCCCCTGATACGTGACCTATAATCACCGACATGAAAACTAAGAGTCACTTTGTCTTCTTCATCCTCTGCCCTACTCACTGTTTTCTGTGTCCTCAAAATTATGGCTTTTTTTCTGACCATGTTAGCTTCATTTGCTTTGTCTATGATTTTGGTGTCTCTCAGTTCTGCCAATAGTTCTCTACGATCTTAAATAATTTGGGCTTGTCCCAGCAGTCACTTTTCTCCTTCTTGTGCTTCCATGTGCTGCCAACTGCTGGGAAGCAAGTAGCTATTCCTGTTGTGAAGCAGCTCTGCCTCCTGTTCTCTCTAGGGCATACGCACTGAAGTGTCTTTTATCATGTATTCCAGGGGGCTGAGTTTTTGAACGTTCTGTGTGGGAAGACATTTTATTGGTGGGTGAGGATTTATAACCAACTTTCCCCATATAGGGAAAATGAGAAGTTGTTTTTCTCACTAGGGGCCTTTTACCACCCTTGACGCACTGGTTCTAATTTAGGCCAGGTCCTTAGTAACAGAAAGTCATCATCATTTGGTGGTGACTCATGTCAAATGGAGATGTCATTTTAGTATAGTTAGTATAGTAGTATCAGGAACTTAAAGTACAGTGGTACTGAGCTATTGCAGTGAAATTCCAGGCTCTTAGTCCTTTGTGCAGTGTTCAAAAAGCAAAGGCCTCTAAAAATATTGTACAGATGATTTTTTCAAAAAGGTATAAGCATCATAGCACTCCAGGGAATGTATGTTATCTAATGGTTCCTATCTTAATATCCAGAGCATCAGAGCATTTGTTCTATATCAGTCAGATGTATTTTATTGCCTGTAAAGCTAGGAACCCCCCGACCATACAATAGGTCAGTAACAAAACAGAAAGTAGAACATGGAAATCTTCAAGGATTTATAAAGTGGATTTACCACTGGATAGGAGGAAAAAGAACTTCAGTTCTGTTTTATATGCTAATCACATAACCTGGTGTATTTTTTTTTTTTTATTGTGCTTTAGGTGGAAGTTTACAGCTCAAGTTAATTTCTCATTCAAAAATTTATACACATACTGTTTTGTGACATTAGTTGCAATCCCCACAATGTGACAGCACGCTCCCCCCTTTCAGCCCCAAGTTCCCTGTGTCCATTTGCTCAGTTCCTGTCCCTTCCTGCCTTCACATCCTGCTTTTGGACAGGAGCTGCCCAGTTGGTCTCGTGTATTTGATTCAACTAAGAAGCACTTTCCTCACATGTATTATCTTTTGTTTTACAGACCTGTCTAATCTTTGTCTGAAAAGTGGGCTTTGGGAATAGTTTCAGTTCTGGGTCAGCAGAGCGTCCGGGAGCCATAGTTTCGGGGGCCTGCTATACTTTTCTTATCTGCACGTCCTTGCCTCACGTTATCTTATAGATCAGGTGGATTTATGTGTGCATGTACACATAAAAACATACATACATACAAAGATGCATTGAAAAATATGAATTACTGCTTGTGAAATTGCATTATTAATAGTCCAGCTCCCAAATGAAGTGTTTCTATTAACTAGAAATTGCTTTTAAATGAGTATTTGGTGTCTATTTATCTTGACTCTAGTTTTATCTATTTTCAGAGCTTAAGATGTGGGACCACAGGAGTGGTGACTTTTATCAGAGGCAACATGCTGCACGTGGCTTGGGTGGGTGATTCTCAGGTTATGCTTGTGAGAAAGGGCCAAGCTGTTGAACTAATGAAGCCACACAAACCAGACAGAGAGGTAAGTATGGTCTGTCCTACTGGAGCACATGCCATAAAGGTAGTTTTCTAGTTATTAATTAGGATTCACTCAATTATTATAATTATTGCTATTACCTTGGTAACTATCTTCACCATCCAAAGGAAAAATAAAGAGAACCTTTCCACAAAGCTGCTGAGAATTGTACCTATTATTTACTGTAAAGTAGATGAATAAATCTGATTCCAGTTATTTGCTTCTTTTTATCGAACTGCCGTTTAGGATGAAAAGCAGCGAATTGAGGCCCTTGGAGGTTGCGTAGTCTGGTTTGGTGCCTGGAGGGTGAATGGAAGTCTATCGGTCTCCAGAGCTATTGGTAGGAAAAACAAATTCATTTTCGTTTCTCCAAACTGCCCTCTTCTAGCTATCTTATATTAACTCTGATACAACTAGGGACCTAAGATGATTAATTTATATTATCAGCGTGCTTATTATTTTTAAAAATAACAATTAGAGAATGCCTTTTTAATTAACTAATTAGCTATTTGATAATTGCCAATTGCCATCAAGTCGATTCCGACTCACAGTGACCCTGTGTATGTGAGAGTAGAACTGTGCTTCATGGAGTTTTTAATGGCAGATTTTTTGGGAAATAGATCACCAGGCCTTTCTTTCAAGGCACCTCTGGACTCAAACCACTAACCTTTCTAACCAAAAGGTTAGAGCATGTTAACTGCACCAACCAGGTCTCCAACTTGTAATAAAACCAATCAAACCCATTGCTGTCGAGTCCATTCCAACTCATAGCGACCCTGTAAGACAGAACAGAATTGCTTCATAGGGTTTCCACAAGCAGCTGGTGGATTCGAACTGCCGGCCTTTTGGTTAGCAGCCAAGCTCTTAACCACTGTGCCACCAGGGCTCCTAAAAAGTAACAGATGCCTTTAATCTTTGGTACACAGATCTGATTAAAACCACAGTGATCCTTATTTCATTCTACTTTGAGTCATGATTAGCTTACATCAGCATTTTCCAGAGAATGGAAGGCTCTCCCCATACTTTATCTTGCTTATATCTTTAAAATTTTAAATGAACTTTAAAATGACACAGAATAAATTCATAGAAAAAAGGGTTTGCTTTTTAGATGAAAACTATTTTCTATCTGTGTAATACAGCAATTAAGGAGCCCTGGTGGCACAACTCTTAAGCGTTCCGCTACAAACTGAAAGGTTGGCAGTTTGAACCTACCCAGTGGCTCTGCAGGAGTAAGACGTGGCGATCTGCTTCCATAAAGATTATAACCAAGAAAACTCCGTGGGGCAGTTCTGTCACATGGTGTCGCTGTGAGTTAGAATCGAACCAATGGTACCCAACAACAATACAGTAATTTGCCTGATAGCCCTGGGGTTTCAAAGAACCTATTTCCCAGGACCTAAATCCTTCAAATGTTAAGGGCAAGTTAATGAAGCTATTTAAAACTTATAAACAGCGAAGTTGATTGGACAGAGTGCAAGGGTATGAATTAAAAGAACTGGGCTATAGTACTGTTTCTATCTTTGCCTCACTTTAGGCTCTGGGTTTATATTATTTTGGACTTCCTGGCTTAGTTTCACTTCCTGGTTTTTTCAAAAGGATAAATCAATACATGTGTCTATATGGGTGATATGCATATATGCCACAGTACTTAATCCCTGCCTCCCTAAAAAGATGAAGTAATTGAATACAGGGATAACATGGAGTTCACATCTCATCTCCAAATTTAATTTGTTATTACCAACAAATTCCAGAGCATGAACAAAATCTTAAAGGACTGATTTAGTTTCACCATTGATTTGAGTTCTTCCCACTTGTTGGGAAGGTGCTGGCAAGCTGTGAAGTGGCCCAAATATGAGCAGCAGAAGGCTGAAGAGAAATAGAAAGCCAAAATATTCTACAAGATTCTACAAATACCTCCTGAAAAATTGAGTCGACTTTACCTTAGACTGAGGGAGTTATTAGGAACTTTGGAATAAGGCCAAAAAGGGAACTTTCTCACTTCTAAAATATACCCCCCTATACATTTTTTTTTTTTTTTTTAACACCAAAGTCCTCTTCCTCTTGATCTTATCTGGAAGTCTCTGCCAGAGTGTTGAGGGGTATACCAGAGAACCAACATACTAGCGGGTACTTGCCTTTTCTTGCATCTAAAAATATAGCCCAGACAAAGAAAAACTAAAGCAGGGGAACAATGTCCTTGAGTAAAGTGATAACTGAAGAGAGAATAAGGGAGACTTCACAGACAAAGTGACTTTAGTTGGATGTGAGGGATAGTGTTTTGGGACGGAAATTCCAAGCAGAGGAGTCTGCAGACACACGGGCGTTGGAAAGAGCATGGAGTGTTTTAGGAACAGCAACAAGCGCAGGAGGCTAGAGCAGAGGATGAAGTGGTAAGAAACTCAAAGCATTGGCACCAGATTGTGAAAGGTCTTATATGCAAGGCTATGTAGTACAGGCAGAAAGGCCTGGCAAACTGCTTCTGTAACGATTACTGCCAAGAAAACTCTATTGAGCAGTCCTACTCTGTAACACATGGAGTCACCATGAGTCAGGGGCCAACTTGATGGCAGCTCACCACAAGTGGTGCAGGTTTGTGTTCATGAAGGTTATCTGTATTGAGGTCTGGAAGCTGGACTATAGTAGAAAAAGCCTGAATGGGAGATCATTTAGGAGGCTGTGACTGAGAGAGTATAAACTGCCGAGACAGAAATTGACAGGTTGTGGGAGATGAGGAAAGCTAACTCCCAGGTTTCTGAGTTATGCCAGGAATATGATAAAGGCATTTTTGTAATAAAGGAGTAGTAGTTTGGGGGATGGAGAGGAGGGCAGATATGGAGTTTAGTTTGGATATAATGTATTTTCTAGGTACCCCTGAGATGTCTTGGAAGAAATAATTTATATGCAATTGGAAATACAGATCTGGAGCTTGGCAAATAGTTCTGGGTTGGAGATAAGAGATTTGGGAACTCATCTTATTTTGGCAATGGTATTAGCAAGCTGTGAAGTGATATATATATAGCAGTTGAAACTACAGGCATGGATGATATTGCCCAGGGAGAATATGTAATGTGAGAGGCCAAGGATGAGACCCATTATTTAAGGTAGAAGATAGTGGAGTCAGATTCCCTGGGTTAGTATTCTGTCTCTGCCACTTTACAAGCCATGGGCCTTGAAAATTTACTTAGCCTCTCTGTGTCCATCTGCACCTTTATAAAGTGGGAATAATAACAGTACCTAACTCATGGAGTTTTTTTGTATTAAATGGGGTAATACATGCAACACACTTAGAGGTGTGCCTGGCACAGTGTTAGCACACAATGATTCGCTGTTATTAAGTGGAAGAGCCAGTGAAGAAGTGATCAGACACAGAAGTGGGGTATCATAATGGAAGAAAGGTTATCAGGAGTCAACAGTGTCAAGTGCTGCAAAGGCCATGATATGGGTTTAAAAAATGACATGGGATTATGAAATTAGGAAATGGTGACATTTGAGAGAAATGTTTTAGGTTAGTAGGTGGGAAAACCAGCCGAGGGAGAATGGGCAATAATAGATTTATATACCTATATATAAGTTTCATTTCTCAGGCAGTTTGGTGGTGAAGGAAAGGAGGGAAATACTGTGGTGACTCCAGGGAAAAGCTGATTTGGGAAAGGGCTGCTTTTATTGTTTTTAGGTTGAGTAGATTTGATATCAGAGCATATTTGTAGAATAAAAGAGGGCAAGTAGAGAAGAAACTGAAGATGAGAGAGAAACCAGTCCTAGGGAGACAGGACCAACAGCACAGGTTAGCTTTAGGAAGGGAAAGGGACAAGTCTTCCTCTGAGAAAATGGTAGCTGATATGGATAAATCTCTACAGAGTTGAGAAAAATGGAAGGGGAAACTGAGGGAATTCAGTCCTGATAAACTTTATTTTCTTTAAAATAAGAAATTAGTCTATCTTACTAAATCCCAGGAGTTTAATTGGATGAGGGAATTGAGGAATGTGAAACCCCACAGAATAAAATAGGGGGCTAAACAGGGACAAAACTAAGGACTCCTGAGCATAGTTCAGTTCTACTTAGGAAATAAATGACACTTTAAACTTTAAAAATGAAAAGCTTTTCAACTGTTTTTTTCCCATGAGCCCTTCAGATTTATGATCCAAAGTTGACAGAGGCATAATATGTTCCCTGGCATATGGAGAGAGGAGGTTGAAGACAAAAAGATGTTGCCATTTCTATCATGAAATGGATATTCATGCCCTCCTACCAAATTTGGGGGCGAAATGTCATGAATTTGACACCCAACAGCAGAGCAGGTGAAAAGCCAGAATTCTGGCAGCATTTTCTCAGTGCAAATCTTTGTATGTTCTGTTCCAAACGAACAGTTGCAGTAGCCTTTTAATTGAAGCACTAAAACAAGATTTTTGGGTGCAGTATGACTCAGATCACATTTATTTTTAGAGCTGGAATTCAGAAAATAATAATGATGATAATAATAGTCAGGTAGAGTAGGGGATGGAGAAACTTAGTAAAAGAGATTGATGGAGGGCACTGAAAACCATGATTGGACGTTTCATTAGCTCTAAAAGGCTACTGGGAGGCTTCACAGTATAGAAGTGACGCTGATGGTATCAAAACCACACTTGAGGAAGATGGTCCTGGCTGCTGTAGAAAACAATGAATGAAGAACCTAGATGTGGGACAAGAGGGTTATAGGTTTGAGAATGGAAGGAGAGAAGCTGAGAATTTACAGGGTCAAAAGACTAGTTTTTTACCTGAAAGACAGAATTACCCAAGTAATGATATTAAATAACTATCTGCTGTTCTAAGTATACCACCAACTTGCTGGATAAGCTTGTGGCCTACTTTGTTTCTAGCAGAATTATCCACAGGGTTCCTATTGAGCTTCCTGGGCCTGTGTGAGGATTAAACAGGGATGCAAAATGTTGGAGAGAAACCTTACTTGGTTAGAGCACCTATAACAAATACCAGAAACAATGTCACTTAAGTAGGTATACTTACCTTCATTTTATTTTCCCCTATCAAAAAGTTCAGTTTTACTGCAATGGAAAGGGCAGAAATTGATGAGGGTTATGTAAGCAGCAAGTGAAAGCGCCACTAGGCTATGTGCCATTATTTCACAAATGATAAAGCACTTTGTAAATATCTGATTGTTTTCACTCCTGTTTGCTGGTGAATGATGATATTCTAATCTCAGTACAGTGTTTTTGACGTAAAGAAGTGAACGGGTGTTCCTTTGTTGTGGTCATTAGCTATTTGGTTCCCCAGAAGGGTAAGGATACTTTTGCTAGGCTCCCTCCAAGTAACTGAGGGAAAACAATACATGGATATGGAAGTGCTCGGGATCTAAAAGTTCCAAAATGTACATTATCAATTTTCTCAATAGTCTGCTTAGCGTGGGCCCAAATTTCCTGTTCCTTTCCACTCCAAGGACCCCACACTCTAGCCACATTACTCTCTAATATGCAAGTTTCTCTGTGTCTTAGCTTATGTTGTTCCCTCAACTGAGGGTCTTTCTCTGCCTAGCATAACTGACTTCTCCTTCAAGGCCTTGATCAAATGTCATTCTGAGTGGATGAGCTACGCAAGGAAAGACAGAAATGAAAGTTCAGTAGGGCCTTGAGGGTTCTCACAGTTAATTTTAAGCAGGGGAATGAACAATAGCAGTAAAGACAGAGAAGACAGTGGAGGTGATCAGAGACATAGGAAGAAAAAGCAAGAAGAAAATAGATGAGGAGAAAATGGCCGTAGATTTTATGTCTGTCTTCTAGAAGTTACAAGTAAAGCAGCATTAAAAAGTAGAAAGTAACCGCAC
This sequence comes from Elephas maximus indicus, assembly GCF_024166365.1. Taxonomy (NCBI): domain Eukaryota; kingdom Metazoa; phylum Chordata; class Mammalia; order Proboscidea; family Elephantidae; genus Elephas; species Elephas maximus. The sequence goes on along the minus strand of NC_064837.1, from coordinate 35,077,673 downwards.
TGGGGACCAAGGGACCTGCATCCATGTGAGACCTTGGATCAGCCACATAACTTTTCTTGGCTTGAGGGAGTTGGAATTGATTTAAAGTCCTTTGTAACTCAAACCTTCTGCAAAGTTCATAGCATGAAGCTATTGATTTGTAAACAAGAACAGAACAAAAATTAAGTGTTTAATGAAGAGAATGATCAGGACTTTGCTTTTTCAATGTGGACTTGCCCTCAAGCCTCAATTAAATCAAAGCTAAACCTGTTGCCGTCAAGTTGATTCCCACTCATAGCGACCAAAGAGTGGCTGCTGGATTTGAACTGCTGATCTTTTTTGGTTAGCAGCCTGAGCTCCTAAATACTGCACCACCAGGGCTAAATCAAACCTGACTACCCATAAAAGAACAGATCTACTAAATCAACAAAGTTTTCCTACATAGGACTGAATTTTTCAGCACAGCAACAAGTTTAGATTTGACATTATTTGTTGTCATAGATTTGACATTATTTGTTGTCATGATCAGCTAGGCCTAAAAACATAAGTGAGAGGCACAAGATTCAGAGTCTAAGCTAGAAAAAGAATTCTGCCCAGTGACCAGTAATTTTTAACTGCGAATAAGGAGTAAGCTGCTTCAAATTTAGAGGGAATTCAAATTATCTGGTGTAAAGCTTTCTTTTCAGTAAATTTAGATTAACATATGATCAGAGTCATGGCATCGGCTGTAAGCATTCTTAGCAAGCAAGGTAAACCAAAACTCTAACCGGTGACATCCCTACTTTCTAATTCACACAGGAGATGCTGAACATAAGCCATATATCTGTGGAGACGCAGACTCTGCCTCTACTGTCTTGGATGGGACTGAAGACTACCTCATTCTGGCCTGTGATGGCTTCTATGACACTGTGAACCCAGATGAGGCGGTGAAAGTTGTGTCTGACCACTTGAAGGAGAATAACGGAGACAGCAGCATGGTTGCCCATAAATTAGTGGCATCAGCTCGTGATGCTGGGTCCAGTGATAACATCACTGTTATTGTGGTATTCCTGAGGGACATGAACAAAGCTGTAAATGTTAGTGAGGAATCAGATTGGACAGAGAACTCTTTTCAAGGAGGGCAAGAAGATGGTGGGGATGATAAGGAGAATCATGGAGAGTGCAAACGCCCTTGGCCTCAGCACCAGTGCTCAGCACCAGCCGATCTAGGCTATGATGGGCGTGTGGATTCATTTACTGATAGAACTAGCCTGAGCCCAGGGTCCCCAATCAACGTGCTGGAAGACCCAGGTTACTTAGATCTCACCCAGATAGAAGCAAATAAACCTCACAGTGCCCAGTTTTTACCACCAGTTGAGATGTTTGGTCCTGGTGCACCAAAGAAAGCAAATTTTATTAATGAGTTAATGATGGAGAAAATATCAGTTCAATCATCATTGCCTGAATGGAGTGGTTCTGGAGAGTTTCCCGCTTCTTTTAATTTAGGTTCAACAGGGCAGCATATACACAAAATGGAGAGCCCGTCTCCTGTCTGTTCTAGGTCGGAAAACGAACAGTTCAAATCCCTGGGAAAGACAGTTTCTAGACTGTCTCATTTACGCCACCATTACTCAAAGAGGCGGCACGGATTCAGGCTTAATGCAAAGTTTTATTCATTTCTCTCTGCTCAGGAGCTTTCCCACAAAACAGGCACTAGCCTGTCCTCACTTATTCGAAGTGGGAAGAGAAGTAGGATGTTAAGAAGTTCTTTGCCATGGAAGCAAAACAGTTGGAAAGGATACAGTGAGAGCATGGTGAAGCTCAGAGAGAGCAATGGTACTCCATATTCAGATCTTCCCTGGAGCTATAAAATGTAATACTCTTTCTTTAAAGTAGGCTAGCTAGGTCTCCCCAGTAAAAACACACCATCAGAGTAGAAACAAGGCAGACATTTCTGAAACATGTGCTTCATTATGAATCCATGGGTGGCTCAATTCTTACATGTAAATAGATCTGTAGGAAACTCAAAGTACAGTGTTTTCGATCTTAAAAAAAAGTATTGGCTAGTTCACAACCAAAATTATCCAACAGATCCCTGTGATGTGTCTCCACAGCTACATACAACCCTTCCCCCTCCAACACACGCCCTTCACGTCACTAGTGGAAGCCTGCGAGTTAGCTTATTTCAGTCAGGAGAGAGTGTTGAAATGTCAACACAGTTGAAATCTTGTCTGATGTGCCTAATATAACTATGGAGAACTTAATGCAGAATTAATTTAGTCAGGAAATGTTCCCCCAAAGCCTGGGGACAGGAAAGGAACTCCCCGCCCTTTTTGGGTAGGTAAAAGACTAAAAGCCATATAGGTTTTAACTGGTAACAGTGAAAGCAGAAAGTGAGTGAAAAATGTCATCATCTCAGACTTGTGGGGTGGTATATACTCACAAAGTTTTAATGTTTTTTTTCTACAACATAGAAGATGAATTATGAAAAAATTTTTTGAATTAAAAGAATATTTCCTAGGGCTGTAGTTATTTGGAAGGTTCATAACCTGTTTTGGTGCTCTGGGCAGAATTTTTATTATTTGTCACTTCAGGAGACTGCTGTCAACTGGTATGAGTCTATGACGCTAATGTGTTTTTCACTGTACCTTCATCTCAGGAAAAAAGAAAGTGGCTTACTGGAGATGATGTCAGGTACAAATATACCAGAATCAAACTGCCACTTAAAAAGAAAATCAAATAGCATTTCTATTGTTTCTGTTTCTCTTCCCCCCTTTTTTTTTGTTCAGACAGCAAAATGAATAAAAACTGATTTTAGAGAATGAAAAATACTAGTTTTGAGTTCTCTAAAATTGTTTCTCCCAAAGGAGTGACGTAATAGGTATGAGAGAGGCTGAAAGTACTGAGACCCAGGTTCTGTTGAGTTGCAAATGGAGAACATGCTGCAGTTTTGCTACCTGCAACTTCAGACTGCAGAGCGGACATGTCTTTTTCATTTCAATATTTATTTGTATTTTAGAACTGTCTCTTTTTACTATTTCTGCAGTTTCAAACCCAAAGCTTATCTTCAACTAAAGACAGCAAATAAACTAATCATCAGGTTCATTCAGTGAAGCACCTTTGGTTCTCTGAGAGTAAGGAATGTTTCCACGTGACCTGTTAACTCCCCCCAATCAAGCACGGATGAGCCACACCAATGGAAAGGGGCCGTCCTACTGTAATGATGAAAATCATTCATACTTTGATGCACTAACTGCTCTTGCTGAAAAACGCCCACTGCCTAATCATGTTTTTACATCATATTGTTGTTGGGTGCCACTGAGTCAGTTCTGACTCCTAGCAACCCTAGAACTGCCCCCGTAGGGTTTCCAGGGCATATCATGTTACATATTACATCATATTATATCCCCTAAACCAATAATGGAGGACCAAAATGCCTGGATTTTAAAAGTGTAGATGATGACAGCATATTATGAGTGCCAGTATATGTATATTAAGTAAATACATAAAAACAGCTTCATATTAGCAATGATCAGATTGTTAATCTACAGATTTTATTTTTTAGAATTTGGATGTAAGTAGAGATTTCCAGTATTTGTTTACTCTTGACTTCAAAGCCATTTCTTCTTTTCTCAAGTCTTGTGACATGACTGAAAAGGAGTAACCGTGGCTCCAAATACAGTAGTAGAATCCTTTCATCATTCTGATGCTTTACCCCCGTACCTGGACCTCATGCACATCTGTCATTCTCTGAAGCCTAGATCTTGTTAACAACCCCTCAGGTGCGGTATCAGTTTCAAGTCAAATTATCTAAGGAAACAAGAACACAGAGGCAACAGAATATCGGTGCACATTCTAGTCCAAAGCGCTTGGCTCAGTAAAAATAAATTTTTCAATTTTCTATAGTTGTCTATTGGTAATGTCTGTGTTAGAATAAACACGGTGAAAGGACAGAAAGGTACAGTGATGGGCTTTTTCAGTGGGGAAAAAAATGGTCAAATGAAACTGGGATGACCACAGACCACATCTTTAAGGGTCTGGTTTTTGTAGGTCTGACGACATAAGCAGTGTTAACTCCATTTCTCATACCATTAGCCCTCTAGAGAATAAAGCAAAGTAGTCCCAGTGTGGTCAAGTTATAAACCAATATTGTAAAAAATAGCAACTGTTCTATTTGTTCACAACATGCATATTTATAGAGTAGTTAGGTACCATTTGTAAGGTAGGTCCTTTAAAATCCTATAGTACATATTAAAGTAGTGGTTATTGGTCTGATATATGCTGCTCTTGATTCTATAAACTAGATAAGCAGCAGTGCTTCGTGAAATGCAGTGTTATATCTTAATGCCACCGGTGATAGGAATTAGTTCCCTTCAGTTCAACCTCCTGTGCCCTTATTTGCTGCTTGCTGACGTAAGCAATAAGTACCCCTTTAATGGTATCTACACATTTCTGTAATTTGTATTTAATGATGGTGTACCTGGTGACTGTAAAAATATTAGACAGATATAAAAGTATCTATAGAATATATATTAGCTGTTAATGCTGAGGTATAGTCTGTGAATTACGTGTTTTGTACTTTCATTCATTGTGTAATTTAGTGATGGTGGAAGTTCTATACTCAATCCTTAAAGAGCTGCAGTATTATCCCTTTTTCCATTTAACATGATCTGCATCGATTTGTTTGCCTGCTAAACAAGTTTTGTTAGAATAGGAAATAGCAAAACATATATAAACAAGAAAGTGCAGTACTGGCTAGGGGAAACAGACTTCAAGTCACCAACTGAAGTCATTACAAACTCCTTGTACATTCACTGTGAGTTTCAAAGGGAGTAGTTCCCGATTTAAAGGTTTCCTTTGTTCACTTTCTAGATGTGTACTTTTGAGGGATACCTGAGGTTAGGCAACATTACAGCACCAAATGCTGGGGCTGTTAATCAGTCCCATTTAGGTCTGTACTAAAGAGGATGGGTGGAAACACACATGTATATACCTTTCTTTACCTAGAAGTGCCATCTATTATCCTTGAATGAGTAAGACTAAAGTTACTGCTGCATTTAATTTAGCTAGGAGAATCCTTGAAAGTAATACCTTTTCCAAGGATAATGTCAACCATGTCAATGTCAACACTGAGTCTAATTCTGACCACATTTACAGTGGTCTAGTGTCAACACTGCATTTTCATGACAACACTCCATTATTGGAACACTGTGCCAGTGAGAAGTGCAACATCCAATGGGCAGATGAAAATGATAAAGTTCAATTACAGATAAAACTGCTGAGGTTCAAGTACTTCTTTCCCCATCAAAGGCTCATTGCTGAGGCTTTGTGAGAAAGTGATCTAAATTATTTTCATTTTTTAAAGCAAATTTGTTCACTCAGTGAGCATTATCACTTAGGCAAGGCCTTAAAAGGGGATACTACAGTTTTTTTCACACCATAATTTGGGACAATTTTTCTTTGAATCATAAATTAGCGAAAGAAAAAATTTTTTCACCTTTTTAAATCATGTGATGTTACAGGAAAAATACCCACTCTTCTGTTCTGACCTGTGAAAAGCTTACATGTCTTTTTCAAAACAAAAGATAACTGCCAGTATTATAACTATTTTCCAGACAAATGGTAACTGTGTTGAAAAAATTCTTTACCTTGTTATTTCCTCTAGCAGCATTTTATCTTCTATTTCTAAAACTGTTTATTGTACTAATTAAAAAATGTGAAATAGGATACGGAACTCCAGATGGACACAGCAGTTGTTCTTAAAAAAGAAATACTCTAACATGAAACTTTGATGTATTAGGTAATTCACAGATTCATCACTCATAACTCTTATTCTAGGTGCTCTTTGGTGAGAGACAGGCTTTGTTCTCTTGTTTATGACTTTTCTCTGCAAAGAATTCCTATGGAGTGAAGCGGATGAAATAAATCACTTCTTACCAAGTAAATTTATCAATTTACAAACCTGCTCTACAGCTCACTTTTGAGTTCAACTGTAATCATCAGTGGTCTTTCATATTTTATTTATTAAAACTGTTCATTCAGGTAAAGAGTATGTTGAAATTTTGCCAATATCTTAATAAAACCCAGCAACTTAAAACCACTAGAAATTTGTCTTTTTATTCAAAGGGAAGTTATTTAGTACTGAGATTAGGGCGGATTCCCTCAGAACTAAAAACAAAATCTTGAGAATGCAGTTTTCTTAAACTTAGGTACGAACATTTTAAAAAAGAAAATCTGCTAAGAGCTGCTGTAACTAATATCTTCCCCAGAAAATCTGGAAGAGATATACTTCATTTTATATATTTTCTCCTCATTGGGGGCAGGCAACGGAAATAGAGGGGTTAGTATCCCAAAACAGAAGAGGAACGGAACCTGCCAAGGGCTAAGTGTTAACTCTTTAAATCACTTAACTGCATTATTCTTAAAACTCTGACCTCAACCATTCAGATTTTTTCCTTTTCACCAAGCCTTTCCCCTCAGAAAGACAAGGAAAAAATACTTAGGTGAGCCTGTGGCTCAAAGGCTGTCTGGAGGATTGCTGTTAAAAGAGAAACAGGAGATATAGACAGGAGAATGTGGGGGGACAAGAGTGAAGCCAATGAAACGAGGCACCTGCATCTAAAAAAAAAAAAAATTTTTTTTTTTTAAGCATCTAAGGGGAGGTTTAATATAAGGAATGGAATTAAATCTGAAAAACTAACCTAGTAAGAACACTGCATCATTATCATTCTGTCCCCACCATTAAGTCCTTTTAACCTCACAGTTACAAGAATCCTAGTGTGCTAAATTTATTCAGCACTTAGCATGACTTTATACAGAACTCCAAGGAGCAGGAATTGAGGCAAAAAGAGAAATCTTGTTAAGTATATTTAAAGGGGTTTGTGAAAACAGAATTACAGAAAAGGAATATTTTGAAAAATGTTATTTATACTTGAAAAAAATCAGCTAAAATACAGTACCTTTGTTTTTTTTTGGCTTTAACAGAAATTTACTCTCTCACCGTCTAGGAGGCTGGAAGTGAAATACAGTACTATTTACTTACTTCACTAGGAAGATCTTTTCTCTAGGCAGAAATACACACAAGATATAAGTGAGCCCCCAAATCACAGATAATAAAAGAAAAAATAGGTAAATTGGACTTTATCAAAATTAAAAAATTTTGTAAATCAAAAGACACTATCAAGAGAGTGAGAAGACAACCCACAGAATGGGACTAAATATTTGCAAATCATATTTGATAAGGGATTAATATCCAGAATGTATAAAGAACTCTTACAACTCAAAACACACACACACGCACATACACACAATTAAAAAATGGGTACAGGACTTGAACAGACGTTTAACCAAAGAAGATATACAAATGGCCAATAAGCACGTGAAATGATGCTCAACATTGTGCCATTAGGGAAATGCAAATCAAAACCACAATGAAATAACACTTCATACCTACTAGGATAGCTATTATTGAAATAACGGACTACAGTAAGCACTGGTGAGGATGTGGAGAAACTGAAACCCCTGCACATTGCTGAAGGGAATGTAAAATGGTGCAGCGAATGACCCAGCAATTCCACTCCAGAATACACATCCAAAGATTTGAAACCAGTGACTTTAACAGATACTTGTACATAAATGCTCACTGAGACAAAAGGTGGAAACAGCCCCAGTGTCTATCAACAGATGAATAAAATGTCATAAATACACACAATGGAATATTATGCAGCCATAAAGAGAAATGAAGTTTTGATACATGCTATGATGGATACACCTTGAAAACATTATGCTAAGTCAAATAAGTCAAACACCAAAGGACAAATGTTGTATGATTCCACTTACATGAAGTATCTAGAACTGGAAATGCACAGAGTTAAGTTTATGAGTGGCTACCAGGGGATGGGGGGCGGAGGGCTGGAGAGTTACTGCTTCAGGGGTAACTGGGTTTCTGTTTAGAGGGATAACAATTATGGGGGGAAATGCATAGTGGTGGCAGGTGCACAGCACGGTGAGTGTGATTAATGTCACTGACTTGTACATGTGAGACTAATGAAATAGCAAATATTTTGTGATATATTTTTTATCACACACACCCCTCCCAGAGACCTATGGCTATATAAAAGAATTTACCAATATTTCCTTCTCAAAATTTAATTCATTTGCACGGTGTTTATCAGGGCACGAGGTAGAGATCTACATGTATCACTTTCAAATGTACAGAAAATGTTACCAGCCCTTACATACTGATTTATCCAACACTGTACACAGATATCAAACATACATTTTTCTGTGTATTGAATACCCCTGTATATAAATAAGGCTTCCTTTCTCAACTCTTTTTATAATCTCTATAGGTTCACACTCCATCGTAGTATAATAACTATTTAATTATGCTATTTCTACTAATTAAAACTTAATAGAAAATTGTATCATTTTGTAAGTTATCACAGAGCCATTCTGTTCAATTTAAAATCTCTCCGTTGAGAATCGAAATTATTAATACAATAAAAAAACACAACTCGACATTAAGAAAACCACCACCTAATTAAAAAACAGGCAAAAACTTGAACAGACACTCACCGAAGGGGACAGTCATATGATGAATAAGAACGTGAAAAGATGTTCAACATTTGCCCTTAGGGAAATGCAAATAACTCTTTGAGACAGCAAGCACTACATACCTAACAGAACAGCTAAAATTAAAAACACTGACAGCACCAAGTGCGGCGAGGACGCAACCAGAACGCATTCGTTACTGGTGGAAATGGAAAATGGCACCGATACTTATGGAAGTTTGGCAGCTTCTTATATAGCTCTTATACATAACGTCCCTGTCAAGTTAAGCGTATGACTCAGCATTCCCACCTCTAGGTATACAATACTCTAGAGAATGAAAACTTAAACGCTCACACAAAAATTGTACACAAATGTTTATAAAGTCCATAATATTCCACACTGAAAATAATTCAGTGTTCTTCAATTGGTAATGAATACTCTGTGGTACACCCAAAAAGTGGAACAGCGCTCTACAATAAAAACCAATTACTGATTCACACAAGATGAATGGCCCTTAACCGTGTTCTGCTGTGGCTACATATTGTATGATTCCATCTACGTAACACTCTGGAAAAAGGAAAACTAAAAGGACACAGAAGAATCAGTGGCTGCCAGGAGTTAAGGGATGGGGGGTTACCAATAAAGGGCGGCCAGCACTAGGGAATTCTGTGGGTGACTGAACTGTTCTGTGTGGTGCTACGGTGGAAGATTCATGACTCTGTGCATTTGACGAAACCCACAGAACTGTATACCACAATGAGTGAATTTTAATGTATGTAAATTTAAAAACCAACCAGGAAATGTGAGGGAGGACTGAATGCAGAGTATAACAGATGAATCTAACTGTAATGCAAATGAATCACACAATCACACGCTGAGGGCTGGGAAGAAAGGAACTACTGTAACTTTGCACCTAAGGACATAAATAACTTAGGAAAACAGTGCTTTGATATGATACTGAAAAGCTAAAGAAAAAAACACACACAACACTGTACTATAGTTGATAAATTGGTTGCTCACAGGGGTACAGACTAACGGTTCTGAAACTTTGCAACTCTGTATATGAGGGTTGAACAAGTAAGGAAATATACTGTAGACAATGAGACTTGTCGCTGTTAGATAAAGACATAAATAAGGAAAGGGGCAATGCTAAAATGAATCCTTTGGTGCTGGACTGGTGTAAAAAAAAAAATTTTTTTTTTTTTTTGACTGGTGTAGGTATCAATAAATACAGACGTGTGTGTTTGCATGAACAAGTATACATACATTCCCTACTCTATCTACTGAGGAGGACTACAAACAGTGACATCCTAATAACACCAGATCTGTTTCTAAACACTGTTATCCAATGAAAAGAGCCATGGCTTGCTCCTCAGAGAAGTGGGAGATTCCTGGGAAAATATAAGATGAACCTGGAACATCTTGTGGTGCCAGAAAATAAAGAAATGCTTGGAAAAAAAGGGGGGGGGGGGAGGGCTGGGAATATGCTGAAAGGACACAGCAGCCAACCTGAAAGAGCTTCCAATGCTCAAAACTGGAACAAGTTGAGCTATTTAAAAAAAAAACTTGTTGCCGTCGAGCCGATTAAGACTCATAGCAATCCTACAGGACAGAGTAGAACTGCCCTGTAGGGTTTCAAAGAAGCAGCTGGTGGATTAGAAGCCAAGCTCTTAATCACTGTGCCACCAGGGCTCCAAAAATAATAGTAGTAAAAACAATAATAGTACTGGATAATAACGCAAAGAAAAAATATCCACGAGCCCATATAGATATAAATAGTTGAATTTAAAAAATAAATGGGGAAGAAGGGACTTTTCCTTACAGTATTTGAATTAATAAATGTAGAAGATATGAGGAAAATAGAAAGCCACCATTAAAACAAAGGAGTAATAACTGCTCTAAGGAAAATCCACTGGTGGATGCTAAAATTAGTGGGTAAGAGTTTAAGCAGAAACAGGATATTTGCAGTCTCAATGTTATCTGTCATCAAATATTTAATAATTTAATAATAAATTTAATAATTACACAGGGAAAATAGTGAATTTGGACTGCAGAATCCTGGCAGACACCACCATAACCAAGTAATCAAGGTTGACATCACCAATAATAAACACTGACATCATGGACCCCTGATAGGACACACTGAAAAGGGCACATCCCCTCTGTGGTATCCTTCTCAATAATTCATAACCTGAATTTAATGTAAGAAAACATCAGACATACATAGAGAGACATTCTATAAAATGAAACTGGTCCTCTTCAAAAATTTCAAGATGAGGAAAGAATGAGGAATTACCAGATAGGAGAATACTAAGAACACGTAACACAACGTGGGAACCTGCACTGGATGCTCGAACAGAAAAAGGACATTAGTGAAATGACTGCCACAATCTGAACAAATTCCGTAGTTTAACAGTATTGTGAAAAAAGGAGAAGCTGAGTGAGGGGTACATGGGAAATTCTAGATTTTTTAAATTGTGCTTTAAGTTTACAAAACCGAGTCAGTCTCTCATACAAAAACTTATATACTCCTGGCTCCTCTCCCTCTAATGAGATAGCACACTCCTTCCCTCCACTATTCTCCTGTCCCTTCAGCCAGCATCTGCCCTCCTCTGCCCTCTCTTCTCCAGACAGAAGCTGCCCGCATAGTCTCCTGTGTCTACTTGATCAAAGAAGGTCACTCTTCACCGGTATCATTTTCTATCCCATAGTCCAGTCCAATCCCTGTCTGAAGAGTTTGCTTTGGGAATGGTTCCTGTCTAGGGCTAACAGAAAGTCTGAGGACCATGACCTCTGGGGTCTTTCTAATCTCAGTTGAATCACTAATTCTGGTCTTTTTACAAGAATTTGGGGTCCGCATCCCACTGCTCTCCTGCTCCCTCAGGGGTTCTCTGTTGTGTTCCCTGTCAGGGCAGCTATCGGTTATAGCCGGGCACCATCTAGTTCTTCTGGTCACAGCCTGATGGAGTAGTCTCTGGTTTATGTGGCCCTTTCTGTGTCTTGGGTTCATAATTAACTTGTGTCTTTCTCCTTTGCTCCACGTGGGTTGGGACCAACTGATTCATCTTAGGTGGCCGCTTGCTAGCATTTAAGATCCCAATCGCCACTCTCCAAAGTGGGATGCAGAATGTTTTAATTCTACTATGCCAATTAACTTAGATGTCCCCTGAAACCATGGTCCCCAAGCCCCTGCTTCACTGACCGTTGAAACATTGTTTATTCAGGAAACTGCTTTGCTTTGGTTTAGTCCAGTTGTGCTGAACTCCACTATGTTGAGTGTTGTCCTTTCCTTCACCTAAAGTAGTCCTTAACTAATTAGTGAAAGCCCCTCCTTCCCCGCTCTTGTAACCATCAAAGAATATTTTCTTCCGTTTAAACTATTTCTTGAGTTCTAATAATAGTGGTTTCATACAATATTTGTACTTTTGCAACTAATTTCACTCAGCATAATGCTTTCCAGATTCCTCCATGTTATGAAATGTTTCACGGATTCATCCTTGTTCTTTATCAATGCGTAGCAGTCCATTGTGTGAATATACCATAATTTATTTATCCATTCATCTGTTGACAGGCACCTTGGTTGCTTCCATCTTTTTGCTATTGTAAACAGTCCTGCAGTGAACATGGGTGCACATATGTATGTTCGAGTAAAGGCTCTTATTTCTCTAGCATATATTCCAAGGAGTGGGATTGCTGGATCGTATGGTAGTTGTATTTCTAGCTTTTTCAGGAAGCCCCAAATTGATTTCCAAAAGTGGTTGTACCTTTTACATTCCCCCCAGCAGTGTGTAAGTGTTCCAGTGTCTCCACAACCTCTCCAACATTTATTATTTTGTATTTTTTGGATTAATGCCAGCCTCAATGGAGTGAGGTCGAATCTCACCGTAGCTTTGATCTGCATTTCTCTAATGGCTAATGATTGTGAGCATTTCCTCATGAATCTGTTAGCCACCTGAATGTCTTCTTTAGTGAACAGTCTGTTCATATCCTTTGCCCGTTTTTTTTAATTGGGTTAGTTGTCTTTTTGTAGTTGAGTTTTTACAGTATCATGTAGATTTTAGAGATCAGACGCTGACCAGAAATGTCATAGCTAAAAACATTTTCCCAGTCTGCAGATAATCTTTTTACTCTTTTGGTGAAGTCTGGATGAGCATAGGTGTTTGATTTTTAGGAGCTCCCAATTATCTAGTTTCTCTTCTGCATTGTTAATGTTTTGTACACTGTTTATGCCATTTACTGGGGCTCCTAGCATTGTCCCTATTTTTTCTTCCATGATCTTTATCACTTTATATATTTAGGTCTTTGATCCATTTTGAGTTAGTTTTTGTGCATGGTGTGAGGTATGGGTGTTGTTTCATTTTTTTGCAAGTGGATATCCAGTTATGCCAGCACCATTTGTTGAAGAGACTGTCTTTTCCCCATTTAACCGACTTTAGGCCTGTGTCACATATCAGCTGCTCATGTGTGGATGGATTTATGTCTGGATTCTCAATTCTGTTCCATTGCTTTATATACCTGTTGTTGTACAAGTACCAGGTTGTTTTGACTACTACTGTGGCAGTATAATAGGTTCTAAAATCAGGCAGAGTGAGGCCTCCCACTTTGTTCTTCTTTTTCAGTCATGCTTTACTTATCTGGGGCCTCTTTGCCTTCCATATGAAGTTGGTGATTTGTTTCTCCATCTCATTAAAAAATGTCATTGGAATTTGGATAGGAATTACATTGTATCTATTAATGGCTTTTGGTAGAACAGATATTTTTACAATGTTCAGTCTTCTTATCCATGAGCAAGGTATGTTTTTCCACTTACGTAGGTCTCTTTTGGTTTCTTGCAGTACTGTCTTGTAGTTTTTTTGTATAGGTTTTTTACATTTCTGGTAAGATTTATTCCTAAGTATTTTATCTTCTTGGGGGCTACTGTGAATGATATTGATTTAGTGATTTCCTCTTCGATGTTCTTTTCGTTGGTGTAGAGGAACACAACTAATTTTTTATGTTTATCTTGTATCCTGACACTCTGATTAACTCTTCTATTAGTTTCAGTAGTTTTCTTGAGGATTCTTTAGGGTTTTCTGTGTATAAGATAATGTCATCTGCAAATAGAGACAGTTTTAACTTCTTCCTTGCCAATCTTGATGCCCTTTATTTCTTTATCTAGTCCAATTGCACTGGCTAGGATCTCTAGCCCAATGTTGAAAAAGAGTAGTGATAAAGGGCATCCTTGCCTGGTTCCTGATCTCAAGGGGAATGCTTTCAGACACTTTCCATTTAGGGTGGTGCTGGCTGTTCGCTTTCTATAAATGCTGTTTATCGTGTTGAGGAATTTTGCTTCTATTCCTATTTTGCTGAGAGTTTTTATCATGACTGGGTGTTATCTTTGTCAAATGCATTTTCTGCATCAATTGGTTCTATTTATATGATGGATTACACTGTTTTTCTAATGTTGAACCATCCCTCCATACCTGGTATGAATCCCACTTGGTCGTGGTACATTCTTTTTTTGGTATGTTGTTGAATTCTATCGGCTGGAATTTTGTTGAGGATTTTTGCATCTAAGTTCATGAGGGATATATGTCTGTACTTTTCTGTTTTTCTGATGACTTTACTTGGTTTTGGTATCAGGGATATGCTGGCTTCATAGAATGAGTTTGGAGTATTCTGTCCTTTTCTACGCATTGAAATACCTTTAGTAGTAGTACTGTTCATTCTTCTCTGAAAGTTTGGTAGAACTCTGCAGTGAAGCCAACCTGGCCAAGGCTTTTTGTTGGGAGTCTTTTTTTTTTTAAATAATTTCTATTGTGTTTTAAGTGAAAGTTTAGAAATCAAGTCAGTCTCTCACACTAAAATCCATATACACCTTGCTACACACGCCCAATTACTCTCCCCCTAATGAGACAGCCTGCTCTCTCCCTACACTCTCTCTTTTCATGTCCTTTTCGCCAGCTTCTAACCCCCTCTACCCTCTCATCTCCCCTCCAGGCAGGAGATGCCAACATAGTCTCAAGGGTCCACCTGATCCAAGAAGCTCACTCCTCACCAGCATCCCTCTCCAACCCATTGTCCAGTACAATCCATGTCTGAAGAGTTGGCTTTGGGAATGGTTCCTGTCCTGGGGCAACAGAAGGTCTGGAGGCCATGACCACCGGGGTCCTTCCAAGCCTGGTCTTATGAGAATTTGGGGTCTAATCCCACTGCTCCCCTGCTCCCTCAGGGGTTCTCTGTTGTGTTCCCTGTCAGGGCAGTCATCAGTTGTAGCAGGGCACCATCTAGTTCTTCTGGTCTCAGGATGATGTAGTCGCTGGTTCATGTGGCCCTTTCTGTCTCTTGGGCTCATAATCACCTTGTGTCCTTGGTGTTCTTCATTCTCCTTTGATTCAGGTGGGTTGAGACCAATTGATGCATCTTAGATGGCTGCTTGCTAGCGTTTAACACCCCAGATGCCACTCTTCAAAGTGGGATGCAGAATGTTTTCTTAATAGATTTTATTATGCCAATTGACTTAGATGTCCCCTGAAACCATGGTCCCCAGACCGCTGCCCCTGCTACGTTGGCCTTCGAAGCATTCAGTTTATTCAGGAAACTTCTTTGCTTTTGGTTTAGTCCAATTGTGCTGACTTTGTTGGGAGTTTTTTAATTACCTTTTCAATCTCTTCTTTTGTTATGGGTTTATTTAGTTGTTCTACCTGTGTTAGTTTAGGTAGGTAGTGTGTCTCTACAAATTCATCCAATTCTTCTAGGTTTTCAAATTTGTTAGAGTACAGTTTTTCATAGTAATCTGATATGATTCTTTTAATTTCAGTTGGGTCTGTTGTAATATCGCCCATCTCATTTCTTATTCTGGTTATTTGCTTCCTCTCCTGTTTTTCTTTTGTCAGTTTGGCCAGTGGTTTATCAATTTTGTTAATATTTTCAAAGAACCAGCTTTTGGTCTTGTTATGCCTTTCAATTGTTTTTGTTTTCTATTTCATTTAATTCTGCTCTAATTTTTATTATTTGCTTTCTTCTGATGCCTGAGAGTTTCTTTTGTTGCTCTCTATTTGTTCAAGTTGTAGTGATAATTCTTTGATTTTGGCCCTTTCTTCTTTTTGGATGTGTGCATTTATTGATATAAACTGACCTCTGAGGACTGCTTTCGCCGTGTCCCACGGGTTCTGATAGGAAGTGTTTGTTTTCATTCTCACTGGATTCAATGAATTTCTTTATTCCATCCTTCATGTCTTCTGTAACCCAGTTGTTTCTGAGCAGGGTTATTGTTCAGTTTCCAAGTGTTTGATTTCTTTCCCTGTTTTTCTGTTATTGATTTCTACTTTTATGACCAACTGTCAGAAAAGATGCTTTGTAATGTTTTGATGTTTTGGATTCCGCTAAGGCCTGCCATATGACCTAATATGTGGTCTATTGTAATGTTCCATGAGCGTTGGAAAAGAAAGTATACTTGGTGGCTGTTGGGTGGAGTGTTCTGTATATGTCTATGAGGCCAAGGGTTGACTGTGGCATTTAGATCTTCCGTGTCTTTACTGAGCTTCTTTCTGGATGTTCTGTCCTTCACTGAAAGTGGTGTGTTGAAGTCTTCTACTGTAACTGTGGCACTGTCTATCTCACTTTTCAGTGCTGTTAGAGTTTATGTGTCTTGCAGCCCTTTCATTGGGTGCATAAATATTTAATATGGTTCTATCCTCCTGGTATACTGTTACTTTAATCATTATAGTGATCTTCCTAATCCTTTGTGGTGCATTTAACTTTAAAGTCTATTTTGTCAGAAATTAATATTGCCACTCCTGCTCTTTTTAGATTGTTGTTTGCTTGATATTTTTTTTCCATCCTTTGAGTTTTTGTTTGTGTCTCTATGTCTAAAATGTGTCTCTTGTAAGCAGCATACAGACGGATCATGTTTTTTTATCCATTCTGCCGCTCTCTGTCCCTTTATTGGTGCATTTAGTCCATTTATGTTCAGTGTAATTATGGATAGGTATGAGTGCAGCACTGTCATTTTGATGTCTTTTTTTCAGTGTTGCTGACAGTTTCTTTTTCCCACGTAATTTTTTGTGCTGAGTAGTTTATATATTGTCTTTTCCTATTATTCGTTGTTGATTTTGTTTCTGCTGAGTATCTTGTTCTTGTATTTTATTTTGATGAGTAAGATTGTTAGTCTCCGTTTTGGTTACCTTAATATTTATCCCTATTTTCCTAAATTTAAACCTAACTTCTATTTCTTTATATCGCCTTGTCTTCCTCTCCATATGAGAGATCTATGACTACATTTATTAGTCCCTCTTTATTATTTTCATTTTGTCTTTTTTTATGTAATGACATCGCTGTTTCCCTGTTTTGAGCTTTTTTTTAATCTTGATTTATTTTTGTAATTTCCTTATCTGGGTTGACATCTGATTGCTCTGTCCAGTATTCTAGTCTTGGGTTGATATCTGATATTATTGATTTTCCCTATAGTATTGTAGTTTTGGTTTGGTTTTCATGAATTCCCTAAACTTCTGTTTATATGGAAATGTCCTGATTTCACCTTTTTATTTGAGAGACAGTTTTGCTGGATATATGATTCTTGGCTGGCAATTTTTTTCCTTCAATTGCTTTATATAAGTCATCCCACTGCCTTCTTGCCTGCATGGTTTCTGCTGAGTAGTCCAAGCTTATTCTTATTGACTCTCCTTTGTAGATGACTTTTCGTTTATCCCTAGCTGCCCTTAAAATTCTCTATCTTTGGTTTGGCAAGTTTGATTATGTCTTGGTGACTGTCTTTTAAGATCTACCTTATGTGGAGCTCGATGAGCATCTTGGATAAATATCTTCTCATCTTTCACAATATCAGGGAAGTTTTCTGCCAACAAATCTTCAACAATTCTCTCTGTATTTTCTGTTATCCCTCCCTGTTCTGGTACTCCAATCACTCGTAGGTTATTTTTCTTGACAGAGTCCTACATGATTCTTAGTGTTTCTTCATTTTTTCAATTCTTTTATCTGATCTTTCTTCAAGTATATTGGTGGCAAGCGCTTCATCTTCAATCTCACCAATTCTGCCTTCCACTTGCTCAATTCTGCTCCTCCTTCTATTAAGTTGTCTCATTCTGTAATTTTGTTAATCTTCTGAATTTCTGATTGCTGTCTCTCTCAGGATTCTTACAGCTTATTAAATTTTTCATTATGTTCTTGAATAATCTTTAATTTCTTCAACTGCTTTACCTGTGTGCTGCTTTGCTTGTTCTGCATATTGCCTTATCTCCTTCCTGATGCCTTGAAGAGTTCTGTATATTAATCTTTTGTATTCTGCATCCAGTAATTCCAGGAAAGTACCTTCATCCAGAAGATCTCTTGATTCTTTCTTTTGAGAGCTTAGGTGATCATGCTCTGCTTCTTTATGCAATTTGATATTGACTGTTGTCTCCGAACCATCTGTAAGTTACTGTATTAGTTTGTTTGCTTACCGTATCCTAGCTTCTTGCTTTGTTGTCTTTTGCTATGTCCAAACAGGTTGCTTGAGTGAGCTAGCTTGATTATTTTCACCTTTGAAGCTCTGACGTCCTGTCACTAGATGGCTAGAGCTGCTACCAGGTATATGAGCCTAGGAGTCCATTCACTTTTCTTGTATGGATTCAGCTCAGGTGTCCAGGTAGCTGATCATCAAGTGTGCGGTACAGAGTCTGTCCTACAGTCTTAGAGGGGCAGGGGTGATTGGTGTAGGTGCAGGTATCTGCTTGCAGCAGGGGGTCACACTCTGAACAAGGAAGGGAGCTGACAACCGTCCCCAATGTCTGTGAGGAAAGCGTGTCCCTGTTCCCTAGAACACACAGGTGGGTGGGTTCTGCAGATGGACCTTGGGCACCCAATGCTTTTGGGTCTAAGGACTGGGAAGTACTAGTTATCCTTGGGCCCCAGTCGCGGGTGGCTGGGTGACCTGAGTGGAGCCACCAGTCCTTAGGCCCCTGATATGGTTAGGTGAGGACCCTGTTTAACAGGCAAAGTGGTGTTAAACATCACCCACCTCAAATTGGAGATTTTTGCAACTTTCTTGTAAATTTAAAATCATCTCAAAATAAAAAATTTAAAAGATAGGACAATCTTTAAGTTTTTTATTATTAGGTACCAGAATGTTGGGTTTGGTGTGGTGAGATGGAAAAAAGCACTAGACTCATTTTATTCTTGCCATGGTGCTGAACCTTGACAGCATCACACAAATTCCCTGAGCCACAGGTTCCTCTGCCAAGTGGGTATATTACACAACTCATCCACCTTAAAGAATACTTTAGGATTAAGCAACATAAGGTAGTCCAAGTGGTCCAGAGACAACGATATGCTCATGCACAATGTAGCCATTATTATCATATCTTTAGGCCTAAGAGGGAGCCCTGGTGGCAAAGTGGTTAAAGTGCTCAGCTTCTAACTGAAAGCTGGGCGGTTTGAACCCACCAGCCACCCTGTGGGAGAAAGATGTGGCAATCAGCTTCTGTTAAGACTTACAGCCTTGGAAACCCTATGGGGCAGTTCTACTCTGTCCCATAGGGTCGCTATGAGTCAGAATCAACTTGTCTGCAGTGGGTGGGTCTTGGGCCTAAGAGAAAACCCTATTAAAGCAAAATTTTTAAGAACAAACTGAGGCAAAAATACTAAATACATAGCAAGGTAACGGCAGAAGGAATGATTAAAAAGAATCTATATCCTTCAGCAAAAGGGGAAGGACACTAAAGGAAAAATAAACAAAAAGCAAAGGGAACTCTGGGAGGGTATGAAAGTGCAAGAAAGTAGGACCAACAGGGTCTGAGCAACTGACTGGAGATATGGGGCCACTACTGATGACATCAATAGGCCGTCGGTGATGTCAGCTCTACATGGGAGAATGGGGGAGAGATCTCCTTTGCCCCAGATCTCTTGCAAACTAGATCATGAACAATCAATACCCACTGCTGTTGAGTCAATTCCGACTCATAGCAACAAGCCATGGGAAGAGGAAAAATGAACGGGTACCTTTTCCCATGCCTCTTCTCTCCCTGACTGCTACCTGAAAACTAGTAGAGCCGATGCAGCATATTATATCAAGGAAGAGGGAAGGTATGGGTGCTGCTGTCATCACTGAGTAAACTGGGTGCAGACTTGGTTTACAAGTAGGCCTGGAGCTGGGGGGAAATGACATTTTCCAAAGACTCTACGACCAAAAGGTAACAGGACTTTCATCTTTGAAATCTTTGGGCCTTTCAAGGTCTATTATGGTTCTTGACTGAGTAGGACAGAAGCTACCTCTCACCCCTCACTATACATTAAAAATTTAACATGATGGGAACTCTGTACTTTCTGCACAATTTTTCTCTAAACCTAAAATTGCTTTAAAAAATAAAAAAAAACTAAACACAGAAAATAACTAATCAAATGACTTAAAATTCATGCTGTCTCAACCTAAATCTTCTATACCTGCAAAAATGTGCAGATCCTACTAATGTCAATGATAGAGCAGGAGTCAGCAAACATTTTCCGTAAAGGGCCATAGAGAAATTATTTTAGGTTTTGCAGGTCATACAGTCTTTGTAACACTTACTCAAACCTCTTGTTATACAGGTAGTCCTAACTCACGACGGGGTTCCAGTCAACGACCCTGTCTTAAGTTGGTTCTAACGTAAGTCAAAAATACCTTTTATTTTTTTTTTTAATTTTCATTATTATTGTCTTTTATTATCAGTATTTTCATAAATCCAATCTTATTTGTCTTTAGTGGCTGGGAACATTACATATACACACCCAGAAAATGATAACCATCAGCAAATTACAAACTGCAACATTGTATGCACTACACATTACTAAGAATAAGATGTACACACACACACAAAAAATCCCAAACAACCGAAACAGATGGTTGTAAGCGTAGCTCATCATAACTCGAATACATCGCAAGTTGAGGACTACCTGTAGTATAAAAGCAGCCATAGGCTATCTGGAAATGAATGTGATCCAATAAAACTTTATTTACAAAAATAGGTATTATCAGGGATTTGGATCAAGGTTAGTAGTTTGACTACTCCTGGTCTACAGAGAGTGTTACAAGCCTTGGAGACAGACGCTAGCTAAATGAATCCCAGAGGCTCTCCCCAATGTACTATATAACTTTGTATTTGCTATATAATTCTCCTCCCACAACATGTCTGTTGGTTTGTCATACTGTGGGGGCTTGTGTGTTGCTGTGATGCTGGAAGCTATGCCACCGGTCACCAGCAGGGTCACCCATGGAGGAAAGGTTTCAGCTAAGCTTCCAGACTGAGAAAGACTAGGAAGAAGGTCCCGGCAGTTTACTTCTGAAAAGCATTAGCCAGTGAAAACCTTATGAAAAGCAGCAGGACGCTGTCTCATATAGTGCCTGAAGATGAGCCCCTCAGGCTGGAAGGCACTCAAAAGAAAACTGCAGAAGTGCTGCCTTCTCAAAGTAGAGTCGACCTTAATGATGTGAATAAAGCTTTTGGGACCTTCATTTGCTGATGTGGCACAACTCAAAATGAGAAGAAACAGCTAAAAACATCCATTAATAATCTGAACCTGGAAAGTAAGAAGTATGAATCTGGGAAAACTGGAAATTGTCAAAAATGAAAAGGAACACATAAACATCAATATACTAGGCATTAGTGAGCTGAAATGGACTGGTATTGGTCATTTTGAATCAGACAATCATATAGTCTACTATGCTGGGAATGACAACTTGAAGAGGAATGGTGTTGCATTCATGGTCAAAAATAATATTTCAAGATCTATCCTGAAGTACAACACTGTCAGTGATAGGATAATATACATACACCTACAAGGAAGACCCGTTAATACGACTATTATTCAAATTTACGCACCAACCACTAAGGCCAAAGGTGAAGAAACTGAAGATTTTTATCAGCTTCTGCAGTATGAAATTGATCAAACATGCAATCAGGATGCATTGATAATTACTGGTGATTAGAATGTGAAAGTTGGAAACAAAGAAGAGGAACTGGTAGTTGGAAAATATGGCCTTGGTGACAGAATTAATGCTGGAGATCAAATGATAGAATTTTGAAAGACCAACGACTTCTTCATTGCAAAAACCTTCTTTCACCAACATAAATGGTGACTATACACACAGGCCTTACCAGATAGAACACGCAGGAATCAAATCAACTCCATCTTTGGAAAGAGATGATGGAAACGCTCAATATTATCAGTCGGAACAAGGCCAGTGGCCGACTGTGGAAAAGACCATCAAATGCTCATAATGCAAGTTCAAACTGAAACTGAAGAAAATCAGAGCAAGTCCATGAGAGCCAAAATACAACCTTGAGTATAAAACCCAAAAAACCCACTGCTGTCGGGTCGATTCTGACTCACAGCGACCCTATAGGACAGAGCAGAACTGCCCAATAGAGTTTCCAAGGAGCACCTGGCGGATTCAAACTACTGACCTCTTGGTTAGCATCCGTAGCACTTAACCACTACATCACAAGGGTTTCCGACCTTGAGTGTATCCCACCTGAATTTAGAGACCATCTCAAGAATAGATTTGACACGTTGAACACTAATGACCGCAGATCAGACGAGTTGTGGAATGACATCAAGGATATCATACATGAAGAAAGCAAAGAGGTCACTGAAAAGACAGGAAAGAAAAGACCAAGACGGGTGTCTTGAGGAGACTCTGAAACTTGCTCACGAACGTCTAGCACCTAAAGCAAAAGGAAAAAACGATGAAGTAAAAGAACTGAACAGACGATTTGAAAGGGTGGCTCAAGAAGACAAAGTAAAGTATTATAAAGACTTGTGCAAAGAGCTGGAGATAGAACACCAAAAGGGAAGAACATGCTTGTTTTTTCAAGCTGAAAGAACTGAAGGAAAAATTCAAGCCTCAAGTTGCAATAGTGAAGGATTCTAAGCAGAAAATATCAAATGGTACAGGAAGCACCAAAAGAAGATGGAAGGAATACACAGAGTTATTATACCAAAAAGAATTAGTCAATTTTCAACCATTTAAGAGGTGGCATATCATCAGGAACCGATGTTACCAAACTAAGAAGTCCAAGCTGCACTGAAGGCACAGGCGAAAAACAAGGCTTCAGGAATTGACAGAATATCAATTGAGATGTTGCAACAAATGGATGCAGCTCTGGAAGTGCTCACTCATCTATACAAAGAAATATGGAAGACAGCTTCCCGGCCAATCAACTAGAAGAGATCCATATTTATGCCTATTCCCAAGAAAGGTGATCCAACCAAATACGGAAATTATTGAATAGTATCATTAATATCAAATGCCAGCAGAATTTTGCCTGAAGATCACTCAAAAGCAGCTGCAGTGGTATGTCAACAGAGAACTTCCAGAAATTCAGGCTGGTTTCAGAAGAGGACGCAGAACCAGGGGTATCATTGCTGATGTCAGATGGATCCTGGCTGAAAGCAAAGAATACCAGAAGGATGTTTACCAGTATAAAGGCATTCAACTGTGTGGATCATAACAAATTATGGATAACACTGCAGAGAATGGGGATTCTGGAACACTTACCTGTGCTCATGAGGAATCTGTATATGGATCGAGAAGCAGTTGTTCAAACAGAACAAGAGGATACTGCATGGTTTAAAGTCAGGAAAGGTGTGCATCAGGGTGTAATCTTTCACCATACTTATTCAATCTGTATGCTGAGCAGATAATCCAAAAAGCTGGACTATATGAAGAAGAACGGGGCATCTGGATTGGAGGAAGGCTCATTAACAACCTGTGTTATGCAGATTACACAATGTTGCTTGCTGAAAGTGAAGAGGACTTGAAGCCCTTACTGATGAAGATCAAAGACCATAGCCTTCAGTATGGAGTACACTTCAACAACAACAACAAAAAAAACTGGACCAATAAGCCACATCATGATAAATGGAGTAAAGATTGACATTGTCAAGGATTTCATTTTACTTGACTTCACAATCAGCACCCACGGAAGCAGCAGTCAAGAAATCAAAAGCCGCACTGCACTGGGCAAATCTACTGCAAAGGACCTCTTTAAAGTCTTGAAAAGCAAAGATGTCACCTTGAAGACTAATGTGCGTCAGACCCAAGCCATGGTATTTTCGCATTATATGCATGTGAAAGCTGGACAATGAATAAGGAAGACTGAAAAAGAATCGACGCCTTTGAATTATGGTGTTGGTGAAGAATAATGAATATACCATGGACTACCAAAAGAATGAACAAATCTGTCTTGAAAGCAGTACAACCAGAATGCTCCTTAGTAGCAAGGATGGTGAGACTGTGTCTTACATACTTTGGACATGTTGCCAGGAGGGATCAGTCCCTGGAGAAGGACATCATGCTTGGTAAAGTACAAGGTCAGTGGAAAAGAGGAAGACCCTCAACAAGCTGGACTGACACAGTGGCTACAGCAATGGGGTCATGCATAACAACGATCTGAAGGATGGCGCAGGACTGGGCAGTGTTTCGTTCTGTTGTACATAGGATCGCTATGAGTCAGAACCAACTCGACAGCAGCTAACAACAACAACATATATTTCTCACTATTGTTATTCATAAAACATTGTCTGAGGTGAGCTGGGGAGCCCAATAAAACAGACATGGTTTCTTTTGTCATAGGAGCACCACTTTTGAGCACTTAGTCCTTTAGTCCCTACAGCCTTTTGGGCATGTCAAGTCTGTTGTCTCCTAACAAAAATGGAGAATTTCATACCAAGAGGATGGTTATAATATCTTTTCTGTATAAGCTTACTGTTTTTTTTTTTTTGTTGCTTGCCAAAGGATAGGCTTCACTCTTCAACATGAAGTAAGAATATGGTAAAAATAGGCTGAGTTCCAAAAATACATAAGAATATGCTAATTAAGTTCAAATCTGTTTCCCTACAAAATTTTTACACAAGCATAAAGAAATAAATATCTTTCAATTTTCCTATAACTGTAACAACCAAAAATACTCTTGCTGACACAATGAACTCAAATTTCTACCCATTTAAAAGGGTCTCAACAAAATCTCCACTCATCTAAAATAAGGGTAGCACTCTTCATTGTTTTATATACATCCTGCTACAAGCATAAGAAAAGCAAGAAGAATCTTTGAGATCCAAATGACCAAAGTATCACCAGGCCATTCAGGAGAATCCAATGACTGAAAAAACCTCAAGATGACTTGAAAAAAATAAGCAAAGGTGAGAACACACGCGATTAAAAAAAAAAGAACAAAGCCGGGAGATAGACGTGGGAAATAGATGGGTACCTTGAGATGCAGATACACAGAAAAATGACACAAGAAAATCTTGTGATTAAATCAAACTTGTGCTTTTCAAAGTAATTTCCCAAAATGAAGAGTGTATTCTTACTCTGCTCTATTTCGGTTCCGAACCACACAGTGTTCTATGCTTTGAAAATGAACAAAGTCAAAATCAATAAAATTGAAAACAGGCAACAGAAAAATGAACAAAATCAAAAGACAATATAAATTACTAATATCAGAGATAAAAGAGGGGCCATTTGAACTGATCCCATTAAAAGGATAAGGGAAATGGGCAACATTTCATTCTGTTATACATAAAGTCATCATGAGTCAGAGCTGGCTTCACAGCAACTAACAGCTAGGGAATATGATACCCACAAATTTGATAATCTAGATAAACCAATTCCTTAAAAGACACCATCTGCCAAAACTCACACAAGGAGAAACAGATAATCTGAATAGGCCTATAACTATTAAAAAATTTGAAGCAACAATAATCTTCCAAAACAGAAAGCACCAGGCCCATAGTGTTTCATTGGTGAATTTTACCAAACATTCAAAGAGGAAATGAATGATACCAATTCTCTACAATCTCTTCCAGAAAACAGAAACAGAAGGGACACTTTCTTACTCATTCTTTGAGGCTAGCATTACTCTAATACCAAAAGCAGACAAAGACATTACTACTCAGAAAAATTACAGAGCAGTGTCTCTCACGAACACGGATGCAAAAAGCCTCAACAAAATATTAGCAAATCAAATCCAACAATGTATAAAAAAGAATGATATACCATGATCATGTGGAATTTATTCCAGATATGCTCTTTCAACATTCAAAAATCAGTTCATGTAATTCATCACATTGACCCGCTACAGAAGAAAAATTATATGACCATAGCAATAGATGCAGAAAAAGTATCTGAAAAAATCCAACACCCATTCATGATAAAAACTCTCAAGAAACCGGGAATACAGGAGAACTTTCTCAACCTGATAAAGACCATCTACAAGAAACCTACAGCTAACACTATACTCAACAGTGACAAACTAGATACTCTCCCCCTAAGTAAATGGGATAAAGACAAGGATGGTACCGCTTGCCACTCCAGTTTACCATCATCCTGAAGTCCTAGCTAATACAATAAGACAGAAAAAGGAAATAAAACATATACAGGTTGGAAAGGAAGAAATAAAACTGTGTCAACAGAGACTACATCATCCTGAGACCAGAAGAACTAAATGGTGCCAGGCTACAACGATGGCTACCCTGACAGGGAACACAAAAGACAACCCTGAGGGAGCAGGAGAACAGTGGGATGCAGACCCCAAATTCTCATAAGATCAGACTTAACTAGAAGGAACCCAATGGTCATGGCCCCCAGACCTTCTGTTGGCCCAGGACAGGAACCATTCCCGAAGCCAACTCTTCAGGCATGGAATGGACTGGACAGTGGGTTGGAGAAGGATGCTGGTGAGAAGTGAGCTTCTTTGATGAGGTGGACACTTGAGACTATGTTGGCATCTCCTGCCTGGAGGGGAGATGAGAGGGCGGAGGGGGTTAGAAGGTGGCAAAATGAACATGAAAAGAGAGAGTGGAGGGAGAGAGTGGGCTGTCTCATTACGGTGAGGGTAATTGGGAGTGTATAGCAAGGTGTATATGGGTTTTTGTGTGAGAGACTGACTTGATCTATAAACGTTCACTTAAAGCACAATAAAAATTAAAAAAAAAACTGTTAGTTTGTATTTGATTATGATTGTCTCTGTAGAAAATCTCAAAGAACTGATGAACTTCTGAAACTAAGAAGTGATTATAGCAAGACTGCAGAACACAAGGTTAATATACGAGAGTCAATTGCTTTCCTATATACCAGCGATGAACAACTGGAAAATGAAATTAAAAACACAATACCATATATATCAGCACCATAAAAAGTAAATATTTAGGTATAAACATAGCAAAGTATGTACAAGATCTATGAGGAATATAAAAAGAACTGTAAAGGTACAAGAAAAACACTCAGTTCAATGTCAAATGCAGGTCAAGTAAAATGCTTAGCAATAGTAAGATTCGAACTAGAGTCAATCACACTTGCATTTCTGGATACAGATGATCCCTTACATAAAAAAAATAATATCCAGAGCAATTCTTACAATAGTTTGCTCTCAACATAGAAAGTATAGAATTCTTACATGTAGTTTCATCCATTACAATAGACACATACAGATAAGAAAAAGTAGGATTAAAAGCATGATCTCATCAAAATATAATGAACATGAATATTCCCATCTAATAGAAAGTGAAATCTGTTAAAGAGCTTATCACTAATGTTTTAGAGCATTGCAAAACAAAAAAACTACCCAATAACTATACAACACCGTGCCAAAAATTATGTTAGTAAGTAAACGCTGAATTTCTACTTAAGATTAAAGTGCTTACCCAACAAGGTAATAAATGTTGGGAGATGTTGTGGAGAGACTGGAACACTTATACATTGCTGGTAGGAATGTAAAACAGTACAATCACTTTGCAAATTGACTGGCGCTTCCTTAAAAAGCTAGAAATAGAAGTACCATACAATCCATCATGTTGTAGTCTTTCTATTTGTTTAAGTTGTAGGGATAATTCTTTGATTTATCAAAGAATTATTTAAGTTGTAGGGATAAATCAAAGAATTATCCCTACAACTTAAACAAATAGAAAGACTGCAACAAAAGAAACCCTCAGGCACCAGAAGAAAGCAAATAATAAAAATCAGAGCAGAATTAAATGAAATAGAAAACACAAAAATAGAAAGAATTAACAAGACAAAAAGCTGGTTCTTTGAAAAAATTAACAAAATTGATACACCACTGGCCAAACTGACAAAAGAAAAACAGGAGAGGAAACAAATAACCCAAATAAGAAATGAGATGGGCGATATTAGACCCAACTGAAAATTAAAAGAATCCTATCAGATGACTACGAAAAATTGTACTCTTAACAAATTTGAAAACCTAGAAGAAATGGATGAATTTCTAGAGACACACTACCTACCTAAACTAACACAAACAGAGGCAGAACAACTAAATAGACCCATAACAAAGGAAGAGATTGAAAGGGTCATCAAAAAACTCCCAATAAAAAAAAAGCCCTGGCCCGATGGCTTCACTGCAGAGTTCTACCAAACTTTCAGAGAATTAACACCACTATTCCTACAGGTATTTCAGAGCACAGAAAAGGACGGAATACTCCCAAGCTCATTCTATGAAGCCAGCATACCCCTGATACCAAAACCAGGTAAAAGACACCACAAAAAAGAAAATTACAGACCTATATTCCACATGAACACAGGTGCAAAAATCCTCAACAAAATTCTAGCCAACAGAATTCAACAATGTATCAAAAAAATAATTCACCATGACCAAGTGGGACCCATACTAGGTATGCAAGGATGGTTTAACATTAGAAAAACAATTAATGTAATCCATCATATAAATAAAAGACAAAAATCACATGACTTTATCAATTGATGCAGAAAATGCATTTGACAAAGTTAACACCCATTCATGATAAAAACTCTCAGCAAAATAGGAATAGAAGCAAAATTCCTCAACATAATAAAGAACATTTATACAAAGCCAACAGCCACCACCACTCTAAATGGAAAGAGTCTGAAAGCATTCCCCCTGAGATCAGGAACCAGACAAGGATGCCCTTTATCACCACTCTTATTCAACATTTGTCTGGAGATCCTAGCCACTGCAATTGGGCTAGATAAAGAAATAAAGGGCATCCAGATTAGCAAGGAAGAAGTAAAACTATCTCTATTTGCAGATGAATCGGAATCAACTCGACAGCACTGGGTTTTGGGGTATTATCTTATACACAGAAAACCCTAAAGAATCCTCAAGAAAACTGCTGAAACTAATAGAAGAGTTAAGCAGGGTATCAGGATATAAGATAAACATAAAAAATTAGTTGGATTTCTCTATACCAACGAAAAGAACATCGAAGAGGAAATCACCAAATCAATACCATTTACAGTAGCCCCCATGAAGATAAAATACTTAGGAATAAATCTTACCAGAAATGTAAAAAACCTATACAAAAAACTACAAGACAGTACTGCAAGAAACCAAAAGAGACCTACGTAAGTGGAATAACATACCTTGCTCACGGATAGGAAGACTTAACATTGTAAAAATGTCTATTCTACCAAAAAACCATTTATAGATACAATGTAATTCCTATCCAAATTCCAATGACATTTTTTAATGAGATGGAGAAACAAATCACCAACTTCATATGGAAGGCAAAGAGGCCCCAGATAAGTAAAGCATGACTAAAAAAGAAGAACAAAGTGGGAGGCCTCACTCTACCTGATTTTAGAACCCATTATACCACCACAGTAGTCAAAACAGCCTGGTACTGGGTACAACAACAGATACATACAGCAATGGAACAGAATTGAGAATCCAGACATAAATCTACCCACATATGAGCAGCTGATATTTGACATAGGCCCAAAGTCAGTTAAATGGGGGAAAAGACAGTCTCTTTAACAAATGGTGATGGCATAACTGGATATCCATCTGCAATAAAATGAAACAACGCCCATACCTCACACCATGCACAAAAACTAACTCAAAATGGATCAAAGACCTAAATATAAAATACAAAGTGATAAAGATCATGGAAGAAAAAATAGGGACAACGCTAGGAGCCCTAATACATGGCATAAGCAGTATACAAAACATTATTAACAATGCAGAAGAGAAACTAGATAACTGGGAGCGCCTAAAAATCAAAACACCTATGCTCATCCAAAGACTTCACCAAAAGAATAAAAAGACTACCTACAGACTGGGAAAAAGTTTTTAGCTATGACATTTCTGATCAGCGTCTGATCTCTAAAATCTACATGATACTGCAAAAACTCAACTGCAAAAAGACAAATAACCCAATTAAAAACCAAGCGAAAGATATGAACAGACACTTCACTAAAGAAGACATTCAGGTAGCTAACAGATACATGAGGAAATGCTCACGATCATTAGCCATTAGAGAAATGCAGATCAAAACTACAGTGAGATTCCATTTCACTCCAACAAGGCTGGCATTAATCCAAAAAACACAAAATAATAAATGTTGCAGAGGTTGTGGAGAGTCTGGTGGTGGGAATGTAAAACAGTACAACCACTTTGGAAATTGATTTGGTGCTTCCTGGAAAAGCTAGAAATAGAACTTACATACAATCCAGCAATCCCACTCCTTGGAATATATCCTAGAGAAATAAGAGCCTTTACACGAACATATATATGCACATCCATGTTCACTGCTGCACTGTTTACAATAGCAAAAAGACGGTAACAACCAAGGTGGCCATCAACGGATCATGGAAAAATAAATTATGGTATATTCACACAATGGAATACTATGCATCAATAAAGAAAAATGATGAAACCGTGAATCATTTCATAACATGGAGGAATCTGGAAGGCATTACGCTGAGTGAAATTAGTTGCAAAAGGACAGATAATGTATAAGACCAGTATTATAAGAACTCGAGAAATTAAACAGAGAAGAAAATATTCTTTGATGGTTACGAGAGAAGGGAGGGATGGAGGGAAAGGGGTTTTCACTAATTAGATAGTAGTTAAGAACTATTTTAGGTGAAGTGAAAGAGAACACAATACAGGAGAGGTCAGGACAACTGGACTAAAGCAAACAAGTTTCCTGAATAAACTGAATGCTTCGAAGGGAAGCGTGGCAGGGGTGGGGATTTGGGGAGCATGGTTTCAGGGCACGTCTAAGTCAATTGGCACAATAAAATCTATAAAGAAAACATTCTGCATCCCACTTTGGAGAGTGGCTTCTGGTGTCTGAAACGCTAGCAAGCGGCCACCTAAGATGCATCTATTGGTCTCAACTACCTGGAGCAAAGGAGAATGAAGAACACCAAAGACACAAGATAATTATGAGCCCAAGAGATAGAAAGGGCCACATAAACCAGAGACTCCATCAGCCTGAGACCAGAAGAACTAGATGGTGCCAGGCTATAACCGATGACTGCCCTGACAGGGAACACAACAGAGAACCCCTGAGGGAGCAGGAGAGCAGTGGGATGTAGACCGCAGATTCTCATAAAATGACCAGACTTAATGGTCTGACTGAGACTAGAAGGACCCTGGTGGTCATGGTCCCCAGACCTTCTGTTAGCCCAAGACTGGAACCATTCCCAAAACAAACTCTCTAGACAGGGACTAGACTGGACAGTGGGATAGAAAATGATGTTGGTGAGGAGTGGACTTCTTGGATGAAGTAGACACATGAAACAATGTTGGCATCTTCCTGTCTGGAGGGGGGATGGGAAGGTGGAAGTGGTCAGAATCTGGCCGAATGGACAGGAAAACAGAGAGTGGAGGGAAGGAGTGTGCTGCCTCACTGAGGGGATAGCAATTAGGAGTATTTAGCAAGGTATGTAAAAATTTTTGTATGATAGTCTGATGATTTGTAAACTTTCACTTAAAGCACAATAAAATTTTTTTTTTTAAGAAAAGCATATGTTCTGTACCCCACTTCAGTGAGTGGCATCTAGGGTCATAAAAGCTATAGTGTGGCCACCTAAGATGCATCAATTGGTCCCAAGCCACGTGGAGCAAAGGAGAATGAAGAATATCAAAGACACAAGGAAAATATTAGCACAAGAAACAAAAAGGGCCACATAAACCAGAGACTCCATCAGCCTGAGGCCAGAAGAACTAGATGGTGCCCAGCTACCACCAATGACCACCCCGAGAGGAAACACAAGAGTCCCTGACGGAGCAGGACAAAAATGGGGTGCAGAGCTCAAATTCTAGTAAAAAGACCAGACTTCATGGTCTGACTGAGACTGGAGGAACCCCAGAAGACATGGCCCCTGGACTCTGTTAGCCCAGAACTAAAACCATTCCTGAAGCCAACTCCTCAAAGATTAGACTGGAATATAAGATATGAAATGATATTCGTGAAGAGTGTGCTTCTTAGTTCAAGTAGATACATGAGACTAAACAGGCAACTCCTGTCCAGAGGTAAGAGAAGGCAGAAAGGGACAGGAGCTGGCTGAATGGACACAGGAAATCCAGGGTAGAAAAGAGGAATGTGCCGACATATTACAGGGATAGCAACCAGGGTCACATAACAATGTGTATATAAATTTTTATATGAGAAACTACCTTGAGCTATAAACTTTCCCCTAGAGCAGAAATTAAAAAAAAAAAGATAATAATGCTTAAATTTTTCCAACTAACTTTTAAGGAGAATAAATAACCATACTTACTAAAGAGATTATAAAGACGCCTTCTAACCTCTCCATGCATTTACTCAAAACTTATACAGCTAAACAGCCTCCGTCACAACAGGCAGTATGACGAGGGGAAAAAAAGGCTTCTAGTTCCACTTTCAATAAATTGCAGAGGCATAATATTTTCCCAAGTTCCTTTTATTAACAAAAAGTGCAAACTGTTTTGAACAAGAGTAAACCATGAATCACAGCATTCAGCAAGACACCAGACATGGGAAGGTGAACAATTTTCATTAAGTAAAATATAAGCAGAGGCGATGTCTCTCACATGTATATATTCATGCTTTTTCAACTGTCTCTCAGTCAACTTCCATCTAACGATATAGCAGCTCAAACACAAACGCAGGAGCATAATGGTAAGTCTGGCAATTATTTAGGGCTAGTTTCACTACCATGCGAGTCACTGTATATAGTATTTATGAATCTTTAAATGTATTGGCACTGAAATCAATGTCCAATTAATAAAAGAGAAAAGAGGATTTTAAAATGTGGGTTGCACTACAGTTGTTTTGGAAGAGGCCTAAGAAATTAAATAAAGCAAAATGATCTTGCACGCATCCACGTGACCAGGAACATAACCAATCCACGTTAATTTAGTTCACTTAAGAGTACACTCGTAGAAGTCATACAACAGAGACGTTATGCGCCATTAAACAATGTGTCCACACTTGAAGGAGTGAGAAAAGAGAAATTAACTAACTTTAGTCTGTCAACATACTCCACAGAAGGGATTAAGTTTAGTGTTACTTCAGTTATTCAGCAAAGTGTCCACAAGGCAGAATCTATTTGTAGTTTTTCTGTTCACTAATCTGTAGGCACTAATGAAGCCATAAACTGTTGATTAAAACCCCAAACATAAAGGTGGTCATTTAAATACGATTGAGCGTCTAGCCGAAGACAGAAGAACGCCAACACTGAGCAGCTTACTGGATGCATGCACTGTCTCTAGGTACATTTTCTGGCAATTAATCACCCTTCTGTTGTAGCAGACTGCCTTTTGTGAATGCACTAATTTACTAAATTAATTTCTAGGACTACACTGTTATTTCATTACATTAAAAAGAACCCTTCCCACAGTGTTTATTTTTTCCCCCATGTACTACCGTCTCATACACTTTCTAATAGTTGCAGAATTACTACTTCTGGTAGAGATGATGAAAAAGTAAGACCAAATCTGATTATTCGACTGATGAAAAATTTGAGCACCAACCACGGCAAATTTTGCAGTCAGGGTATCTTGGGAGTCAGCTCTCTTGATCTGGCAATTACCTTCCACTGTTTTCATCAGTATTGAAGCTGAGATCTTCAGGGCCTATTTGTTCACCATCAGGAAAACTGGAACATGTGTCTAAGATTAAAAAAAAAAAAAAAAAAAGCAGAGCATTAAAAGCAGACAAGATTTTTTAAAGAGCAATATTTTCTTTCTCAAGTTCTTAAATGATTTTACCAACTGTTAAGTGAAAAGGTATGCTGGGTGATGGATGAATCTTTGTCTTCAAAGAATTTGTGATCTGAGTCAGGTGTAAGGAAACACAAAGGGAGAATAAAGAAGAAAAAACAAAATGTGTGACAGACACCCACGATTAGGAGATGAAAGGCATGGCCTCACTTTGTCCTCCTGGGACTATGATGTACACTCTGAAGACTCAGACCTTGGAAACATAAAACCTATCTGAAAGCCAACTAAGCTACACATGCAAACATCACCACAAAACCCCACCAGCACTCAAAATAACCTGCCCAAAATGTGGCTGCTGCTTTTAGAAGCCGAGGAAAATGACTCAAGGTACCTTATACTTAGAGATAATCAAATGCTTGGCTCTGTACTGAGAAAGACATTAGGATATCAGGGATATGTGTAAAATATAAAGCTGACAATTAGCATAAGCCTGACAATGACAAAGGAAATGCTCAGCTTGATCAGTGAGGTCTCTGGGTGACTTGAAGCGAACACTGGATGATTTCTTTTTGCTTACTTTTCAGTACAACCTGTTAACATTTAATCTGTGTTTTAGAAAATCTCTTCACAGTAGGATGATGGTTATGGTACAACCAGATGATTGAATATTTAGCTTCTAATAAAAATGAAATGTATAAAATTTTAAATAAAACACAAAAGAAAAGAAAGCAGAACACAAAACTATATACTATGATCTCATTTAGGTACAAAAATGTAAATGAAAACAAGACAAAATATTCACAGTAGGTTTGTCTCAGTGAGTTTTTTTTTTCCTAAGACTCTTTCTGGGAGGAAGGGGAATAAAAATAGATGATTCTATGATCTGCATGCATTTCTAGGAAACCAAAAAAGGTTATCTTCGAAAAAAGTGACTTTATAGATAGGCTAAAAATATTTTGGGGGGCGGGGGGAATCAAACACATGAAAGCTCCCCAGGGGTCAGCAAACATTTTCTATGAAGGCCACACATGGTCTTGGTCACACATCCTTGCTCGTTTGCTTTTATACCTATTTACAACATAAAAACCATTCTTAGGTTACAAGCTATACAAAAATAAGTTGCTGACCCCTATTCTACCGAACAAACAACACTCATTAGGTGTCTAAACCAAGGCAAATCTCATTTACCACTATTTTTTCAGTTCTCATCATATAATTTACCCATAAAGTGTTATCTCATAAATGACAATTATTAAAAAAAAAAAAGCAGAAAAACAAGTAAAAGAAAAAGAAGAGGAGATGGTTTACTAATCCGTATGATATGACATCGTGTGTTTCACCTTCATCTGGGGGCTGTGCCATGAAAGAGTCGTTAAATCCACCCATGCTGCTGTGTTCTTCCTGCTCCTCATTCTCAGTGTCACATTCGATATCACTGTCGCTACTCATTCCTGGCAGGAAAAAAGGAAGAACACATTTCTGACAAGAAACCACTGTAAATAGAAGGAAAAGGAAATCTCCGTATCTACTAACTTGAGATCTCTACTGACTGCCAAGCCTGTTGCCCATCAAGTCAATTCTGACTCATAGCGACCCTATAGCAACCCAACATAATACAAGATACCAAACAAACAAAAACAAAGGTAATGATAGAATCTTCAATTCTGTTTAGTTATTTACAGCAGTGGTTGGAAAAGTGCAGCCTACCACCTGTGTTTGTAAATAAAGTTTACCGGAACACAGCCATTTATTTATGCATTATCTATGGTCACTTTCCCTATGACAGAGTTGAGCAAGTTGTGTTAGAGCCTCTATGACCCACGAAGTCTAAAATATCTAGTATCTAGCTCTTTACGGAAAAAGTCTGCTGATCCCAGTTTAGTGTTATTGTTAGTGGCCAATGAGTCGGCTCCGACTCGTGGCAGCCCTATGTACAACAGAACGGAATGTTGCCTGGTCCCACGTCATCTTCACGATCATTGGCATGTACGAGTCCACTGCTGTGGCCGTTGTGTCAATCCACCTTATTGAGGGTTTTTCTCACTTTTGCTGGCCAGATTCTACAGAATAAAACAAACCTCAACACAAATAATTGAAATCATACAAAGCATATTCTCTGACCATAAGGGAATCAAGCTTTAAATAAGTAACGGAAAGTCATTTGGAAAATCCCCGAATGTTTAAAAATTCAACAACAAATAATTCATGAGCCAAAGAGGAATTCATAAGGAAAATTAGAAAATATTCTGAAATAAATGAAAATAAAAAGGATAATAAAGGAATAGTATAAACAACTTTATGATCATGAAGTCAACAACACAGATGAAATGGACAAATTCTTTGGTGGACACAAACTACCAAATTCACTCAAAGAAAAATACAAAACTTGAATAGGTACTACACCTATCACAGAAACAGAATCTGCAGTTTCTAACAAGGAAAACTGTAGGCTCAGACGGCTACACTGACAAATTCTTCCAAACACTTATGGAAGAAATAATATAATGGGCAAACTCTTCTTAAAAAGTAGAAGATGAAGAAACAATTTCCAACTCATTTTATGAGTGAAGAATAATTTTGATACGAAAACCAGACAGACATTACAAGAAAATTACAGACCAATATTTCTTAAGACACAAG
Source organism: Elephas maximus indicus (assembly GCF_024166365.1). Taxonomy (NCBI): domain Eukaryota; kingdom Metazoa; phylum Chordata; class Mammalia; order Proboscidea; family Elephantidae; genus Elephas; species Elephas maximus. The sequence goes on along the minus strand of NC_064837.1, from coordinate 35,041,584 downwards.
CAAAAATCAACAAAATGTTAGCAAATCAAATCCAACAATACATAAAAAAGGAAAATACATCATGACTCAAACGAGGATTATCTTAGGATACGTTCAGAACATTCAGAAACCAAACAACGTAATTCACCATTTCAACAGAATGATGAAGAAAAACCATATGATCATTATTAATAGATGCAGAAAAAGCATTTAACAAAACCCAACATACATAAAATTCTCAGCAAACTAGGAACCGAAGGGAAATTCCTCAACCTGAGAAGAAGAGCTAACGTTGAACTTAATGCTGCAAGACTGAATGCTTTCCACTAAGATCAAAGATAAGATCTTAAGAGGGAAAATCGGGAACTCCTATTCAATATCGTACTGGATGTCCTAGATGGTGCCAAAAAGCAACAAAAGATAAGTAAAAGGCATACTGACTAAAAGGAAGAAATAAGACTGCCCTCATTCATAGATGACATGATTGTCTACATAGAAAATACCAAAGAAATCTATTAAAAAAAAAATCAACTGTATATTCTATATATTAGCAGTGAACAACTGGAAATGGAAAAATTTTAAGTGCCATTAACACCAGAATCCAAAAATATGAAATATATAGGTATAAATCTAACAAAGTACACAGGAGATTTGGATGTTGAAAATATAAAATTCTCGTGAAAGCCAGGAACAAAATAAGGTTTCAGCCTATTACCACTTCTACTCAATACAGTACTGAACAGAACCCCTAGCCAGGACCATGAAGGAGCCCTGGCAGTGCAGTGGTTAAGCGCTGAGCTGCTAACTGAAAGGTGAGCAGTCTGAATCCAGCAACTGCTCTGCAGGAGAAAGATGAGCAGTCTGTTTCCGTGAAGATTACAGCTTTGGAAACCCTATGGAAACCCCAGGGTTGCTGTGGGTTGGAAATCTACTCAATGACAGGGGGTTTAGTCAGTGCTATAGAATTTGAAAACCTAAATAAAAAGGCACTATTAGAACGAGAAAACAAGCAACCAAATTGTTGTTATTTGCAGGTGATATGAAGATTTATACAGAAAAATAAGTGAGTCACTTGACAATTATTAGAACGAGAGAGCAATATGGCTCAATATAAAGTAAATATACACAGATTAATAGGTATGTGTTCTATACCAACATTAAACAGGAAATACATATTTTTAAAATATCATTTAAAATAGCAATAAATAAGCAAAACAAATGAGATTTATAAGACCTTAGAGTAAATCAGGAAAGCCTGGTGGCATGGTGGTTAAGAGCTACGACTGCTAACCAAAAGGTCAGAAGATCGAATCTACCAGATGCTCCTTGGAAACCCTGTGAGGCAGCTCTATTCTGCCCTATAGGGCCACTATGAGTCAAAATTGACTTGACAGCAATAGGTTTGCTTTCAGTTTGGGTTTAGAGTAAATCAAAGAAATCCACTAAAAGACATAAAAACCTAGCCCTCCCCCCTCCAAAAAAAAAAAAAACACAGAAAGAGATATACAGACACTACATTGATGGACTCTATTTTATAGATGGCAATTTTTCCAAATTAATCTATAAATTTCATACAGGTTGAATTAAACCCAACAAGAATTAGAATAAAAATACAAATACTCTTACGTCTTTGCTCTTAATCAACACGAATGAATGAACTATTTTACGGATAAAAGTGTTCAAAGAAATCTTATAATTCCAGTGTCCAATGTGTTTTTACAAGTATAGCAGAAGGCAGGAAATCATAAAGACATATACCTTAAACATAATAGCAATATTATTAACTTCAAAAATTTATTATGTGCAATTCATTTAATAACTTATTTATAAAATGAGATGATTTTTCACAGAAACCCCCCAGTTTTTAATTATTATAAAACTCTTGATTCAGTGTACTGTTCAACGTAAGAAATCTATACCCAAAGCAGCTTTGATGATTGCTTAATTCACTATTTTTAGCTCTGGATTCACTTCCCCCAGGGCTCCCCCCAGCCCATTTGTGTAAGTTTAAAAAGATGTCTTTCCTTTCCCAAGACCTTTTCCTTCTGTCTATCAGGAGGCTGTCATAATATAATGATTTGTTAGAATAAAACATTTTATTGACACCTGATGGAAAATTACCATCACATACAAGTCTACGATGCCTATGATGTAATGCCATCTCTTCTCCTTCCCCACATTTAGCGCATCTGCTTTTGATATGGCCTGGCTGCTTTCTGTATCCTGATTATATCTACCACCAAATCATCATCACTAATGTCCTTCCTATGGAGTCTTCCTATAAAACATCAGAACCTTTACGGTATCAGAGGTTAGTGCTTGCTTTATTCTCTCTTTAAACAAATTAGATAGAGCTCCTTGATACAGATGATGGATCAGGGCTGTACCATTTGGACTTCATTGTTGCCTTTTCTAAAGCTCCTTTATGACCTCACTGGAAAGAACATGTCTAGAAGGAGAATGGCTTTTTCAGACAGTACGAACTTACGGGGAGAAAAGAGACTGAATAATTGAAGTCAATCCATACAGATTTTTGTGAGTGGTAGTAAAATGAGCAACATATTTTTAACAACTCCAGAATTTGCTAATTTGCCCAGAACAAAAGGTGGCAATTTATGAGTTCCAGCTGAACTGCTGCAGGTGGCTACTTGCTTCTTTTTTTTTCTCTTTCATCAGGGTACGCATGCTCCACTTTTATGTTCTTGTTTTCATAATTTCTTAACAACTTGCTTTTATAAAAGCGTTTCCCAAATGTTCAATCTAATTTTTATAGAAATAACTCTTTTTTCCACTCATTGCACTGGCGTACACATTTAATGAAATTACACAGAGTACCAAGTCATCAGTGCTGTGTGAAAATGAACTCCAAGCTCCACTAGGAGGACCGAGGGCACTCAGGCCCATGACAGTGGCTCCCCAGAATCACTGAATAAAGCCCTGGGATTTCTGTTAGGGCTAGAGTGCACAGGTTAGTCCAGCCACTCTGTTAAGTGGACTTGTTAAGAAGAGCTGCTTCTGTATGTGCTTATCAAGCTGACAGGATTCTTAGGCTAGTTCCCAGTGCTCTGTGGACTCCATGCCACAATCCTCCCAGTACAGAGGTTCAACAACTCCTGCTCTCACACCAAACCAGCCTGTGGCCAGTCTGTACATGGGTCAGGAATAAGAAACAAACCAACCTCCTAGAATAACTTTGGAAGGCTTTAAAAAGCTAAGTAATTTTGCTAACTCTAGTTTTCAGCCTGGAATTACAGATTTCTTCAAGTCAAAGAAACATCCTTGAATGATGGCTCCCTTATAACAAAAAGCAAACAACTGAAAGATAGAAGCCATGGAAAATAGGGTCCTACAATTCTTTGTTCTAATTTCATTTCAGGAGATATCCTCTAACAAAATACAGTAATATATACAGAATGACAACTACTTTTATGCAAATGAAATAATCAACAAGAAGGACCAATACAGTGACTCTGAACTTTGACGTTTGCCAAAACTCAAGAGTTGATGATTTAACTTGTGCATCTGTAATTATTTTTAATGCAATAAAGCAATTTTACCAAAATTCCTTATTTACAAAAGCTTTAAATCTACCATAACCCAAAATCTACCATAGGTTTGGTGTATAGACCCTTCTGAAATCTTGTCCTTCATCGTCAGCAAAGTAAAAGGCTTTCCTGCTCTAAAAACAGAAGGGTGACATTTATTATTTACAGAGAACAAAACCTGCTATTTCTGTGAAGCACCACCTCCACCTTGTGGGCCTTCATGGAACTGCAGATAAAACACTAAAACCACATTAATCCCACACTCGTTGCTGTAGAGTTGATTCTGGCTCATAGGATCTTATAGGACAGGGTAGAACTGCCACTTAGGGTTTGCAAGGCAGCACAGTGCTTAAGGGCTCAGCTGCTTAAAAGCTCAGCAGTTCGAATCCACCAGCTACTCCTTGGAAACCCTATGGGGCAATTCTACTCCGTCCTATAGGGTCCCTATGAGTAGGAATCAATTTGATGGCAAGGTTTGGGTGGTTTTTTTGGGGGGAGGGGGGTTAAGCTTTTTCTCCTGCAGAGTGGCTGATGGGTTTGAACCACTGACCTTGCCGTTAGCAGCCAAGCATTTAACCACTGCGCCACCAAGGCTCCAAAATCACATAGAGTTCTTTAAATCCCAGGCACAAATTGGATCTCTTGGTGTTTTTGAATTCCTGACAGATACTAATCTTAGGGATTCAGGAACAAGGAATTAGCATGCTTGGGAATTCTCTGGAATCTCTGGGAATTCTTAGGAATTCCCCAAAACTCAAGTTATAGTTGTATTTTAAATACTTCCAACATTTTTCAAACTGTTTATTCCTTATATGAATATCTTTTAAAAAACAGTTTAACTAGTAGTATTTAAAACAAGTGTAGCCTAGAGTGAATATTCAAATTCCGGAAAACACCTAAGAATGTTACTGGGTAGTATTCAAATAAAGTAACAGAATTCTTAGCAAGGTTTACAGCACTGCATAGAATCACAGGTCAAAAATACTAATTTAAGTATTTATTTCCTTCCTAAATTTGTTATTTCTTAGAATACCACTCACAGAATTTGTATAAAACCCATTGCTGTCGAGTTGATTCCGACTCACAGCAACCCTACAGGATGGAGTGAGAACTGTCCCATAGTGTTTCCAAGGAGCAGCTGGTGGATTGGAAATGCTGACCCTCCTGGTCAGCAACAGAGCTCTTAACCACTGTGCCACCAGGGCTCCTGTATACATACACTATGTATAAATTCATTAATATTTACTTAGGAGTAGACATGGCAATGAACACACACTTATAAAATGGCAGCAGCTATAACTAGGCTGATTTGATTGTCAACATAACTTTTGAATCCAGTTATCAGAATTTCCAGTTTTTATTTCCAACTTGACATAAATGGATTCCTTCAAATCAGTAATGTTTCTATGTTAATTGTTCAGAAAAATTCTTGTAGGTGAAGTACAATAATTTATTCCATCTTCTTGACTAATTTTTCCCAGAGCTTGGGAAAACATACATTTCTCAAAAAGACGCTGGGAAGGAACTGTTGCATGGAAACACTATTTGGTCTTTTATCAGCTACGGAGATCTGGAAGTTCCCTAGCTTTGTGAATGTACTGAGAAAGACAGACTGGTCTCTTGACCCTGAGCATAATTAATTTGCCTATTGAGTCAGTAAGTCCTATACAACCCATTTCCTTCAATGTGTAAGAGAGAGTAAACATATAACAAAAGGTCAAATAATTTTTCTTTCCAAGGATGCTGTCAAGCAACAGGCCACAAAGCTATCTGCTGTGCCCTTCTCTTTTACTGTAATGTCTACCCACTGCATTAAATAATGGTTAAAACAAACTAGTAAATGCTACCACATTTCATCAACTCTAAGAAGTTTGAATACTGGAGCTTTCTTGATCTCACAAGAAGATATCAACAGAAAGTTTCACACAACTGCCTGCCACTGACGGCAAATTGTAAGATATAATTAAACATTAATGTAAAAAAATCTGTATCTTGGAGTAAACTCTGAAATAGGGTATTTCTGTATGAATCACGTCACATTTTTTGAATACCCACTAGATATTCAATACTATCTAAAGCTAACTTCTGAGTTATAACTCCCTTATTCAAGGGTACTCAAATTTAGGTGCTTGGAAAATAGATTAACCACTAATTACCATAAAGATACCTTGTATTCTATCCACTAGCCATTCACCTGCCTTCCTCCTTTCTAAAAGAACCTCGATATTGTTCAGGTATCCTTCCTCTTCCACATGGCCACGTGGAAGCTGTGGGGTGAGGAGGACCAAATGACCAATTTAGGAGTTGGACAGATTCTGACCAATGAGATGTAAAAGGAAGTTAGGAAGCTGCTGGAATGCTTCTGGGAAAAACTTTCCCTATTGATAAATAAAGATACAGGATGAAACAATCCTAATCCTCCCTCCCTCCTAGAATGTTTTTATAACTCCAAATGAAATTTGGAACTACAGCAACCACCTTGCCAACTTGAGGGGAGTTAGGCCAATTAACTAAGAATGGCAGAACAAGAGATGTAAAAAAACCTGAGTTCTTGATGACACTGTTTGGCTAACTTTCCAACCCCGAAAATGCCTAACCACAATGAGGTGAGATTTCTTGTTATGCAAGAAAGCAAATTTTCCATATTGTTTAACCCAGTTGACTGAGTTTTTATAACTTATGTTATAAGCACCTTCACCAATACCCCAAAAAGGACTGAACGTGGTGGGTTGTGAAGTTTGCATTCCTCTGAGACAGGCTGCCGGCAAGAATGTTTACAGCAGGAATGCCTGGCCTTTCCCTGAGCGGGTGTTGTGAATACCCCTGGCCTGAACAAAAGGGGCCTGTGCTACTTCAGCAGGAATGCAATCAGAGCACAGTCTCCAGTTTTAGACGGAACAAAAAAGGAACTGGCCTACTAATAGGAGTTCTGCAAGTTATCAATTGGAGAAAAAAAGGCCAAGCTTTTTGGAACTGGGCCATTAAATGGAAGATTAATGCAAGGTTGTTCCATACAGTCTCAGAAAGGAAAAGGCCTGCTGATGACCAACATGTCTAAAACAAAAGTTCCATTTTATTGATGCTTGAGAGCAATGAAAGAGACCACTTTAGTAGTCCCAAATTCTCAGCTAGTGACAACATAAAGGATGCCTTATTTTAAAGTTCCTTCAGACAACCCTTCCCTCTAAAGAGAGAAACTCACTGTGATTTGACACAGAAAAATTTCTCTATGCATTCTGCTCAAATAAAGAGACTTGTTCTTCCCAAATGTGGATACAGGGCAAACCTACTCTATTTTCTATCAAGGCATACAGGTGTGAATCATAAAGCTTTCCTGAGAACTCCCACATGCTCATGGTAGAATAATAGCTACCTCAATGACCAAGGCCTCATCCTCTTAAAAACAAAGCAGAGGAAAAATGCAGAATAGAATTTCTAATTCTCAAGAAATCCAGACTTTCTGGAACCATAAGAGGCTGTATGAACCCCTGAAACTACTGGCCTGAGATAATCTTTAAATCTTAAACGAAAAATATCCCTAAAGTCTTCTTAAAGCTAAACTACTAAAGAATGTCTCCTCTGAGGACTGTACTCTTTAAGACCTATCTATGTAGGGCCGCTATGAGTCGGAATCGACTCGACAGCACTGGGTTGGGTTTGTTTTTGTTTTATATATATAGGATCAAACTACTAACAGCAAAACAGCAACTTGATAGATAGAAACCTTAGGGAACAGTGAGTTTATGTTAATGGGAAAGGAACAACTCAGAAAAAGGTGAGATTCGTTGCCCAACTCAAAGAATGTAATCGATGTCACCAAAGTGTACATGCAGAAATGGTTAAATTGGTGTACATCCTGCTGTCTATATTCTCAACAACGAAAAATAATTAGAAAAAAAAAAAAAGCAGATTCCAAGAGGCTTTTGCCTACTGTACTCCCTTCTCTCAGACTCAGTTTAGTCTCTTCATTGCCCTTCCTGAGACTCTGTTTAGATACCAATAGATTTCAAGGATATACTTCTGTGGCCCTGCTGATTTGCATTTTTACAGCAATTTTTCTTATTAATTTATAGGTGCTTTAGCTGATATCTGACAAAGGCCCAAAGTCCATTAATTGGGGGAAAAGACAGCCTGTTTAACAAATAGTGCTGGTATAACTAGATATCCATCTGCAAAAAAATGAAACAAGACCCATACCTTACACCATGCACAAACACTAACTTGAAATGGATCAAAGACCTAAATATAAAATCTAAAGTAATAAAGATTACAGAAGAAAAAACAGGGGCAACGCTAGGAGCCCTAATACATAGCATAAACAGAATACAAAACATTATTAACAATGCACGAACTCCAAAAGAGAAACTAGATAAATGGGAGCTCCTAAAAATCAAACACTCATCAAAGGATTTCACCAAAAGAGTAAAAAGACAACCTACAGACTGGGAAAAAATTACTGGCTACAACACATCCGATCAGCATGTAATCTCTAAAATCTAAAAGATACTGCAAAAAAACTCAACAACAAAAAGACAAATAACCCGATTACTGGGCAAAGGATATGAACAGACACTTCACCAAAGAAGACATTCAGACGGCTAACAGATACATGAGGAAATGCTCACAACCATTAGTCATTAGAGAAACGCAAATCAAAACTACAATGAGATACCATCTCACCCCAACAAGGACAGCATTAATCCAAAAAATACAAAATAATAAATGTTGGAGAGGTTGTGAAGAGGCTGGAACACTTACACACTGCTGGTGGGAATGTCAAATGGTACAACCACTCTGGCGGTTGATTTGGTACTTCCTTAAAAAGCTAGAAATAGAACTACCATATGATCCATCAATCCAGCTCCTTGGAATATATCCTAGAGAAATAAGAGCCCTCACACAAACAGGTACATGCACACTCATGTTCACTGCAGCACTGTCCAAAATAGGAAAAAGATGGTAACAATCTAGGCACCCATTAAAAGATGAATGGATAAATGAATTACAGCATAGTCACACAATGGAATACTACGCAATGATGAAGAACAACGACGAATCAGTGAAACATCTCAAAACATGGATAAATCTGAAAGACGTTATGCCGAGTGAAATTAGTCAGCCGCAAAAGGACAAATATTGTATGAGACCACTACTATAAGAACTCAAGAAAAGGTTTAAACACAGAAGAAAACATTCTTTGGTTACGACAGAGGGGATGGGTAGGGATAAGAAAACCCTTAATAGACAATAGATAAGTGGCAACTTTGGTGAAGGGTAAGACAGTACACAATACTGGGGAAGCCAGAACAGCCTGTACAAGGCAAGGTCATGGTAGCTCCATAGACACGTCCAAACTCCCTGAAGAACTGAACTGCTGGGCTGAGGGCTGTGGGGACCATGATCTCAGGGAATATCTAGCTCAATTCCCATAACACAGTTTATAAAGAATACGTTCCACTTATACACTGCTGGTGGGAATATAAAATGGTACAACCACTTTGGAAATCGATCTGGTGTTTCCTTAAAAAGCTAGAAATAGAACTACCATATGACCCAGAAATCCCACTCCTTGGAATATATCCTAGAGAAATGAGAGCCTTTACACGAACAGATATATGCACACCCATGTTGATTGCAGCTCTGTTTACAATAGCAAAAAGCTGGAAGCAACCAAGGTGTCCATCAATGCACGAATGGATAAATTATGGTATATTCACACAATGGAATACTACGCATCGATAAACAACAATGATGGATCTGTGAAACATTTCATAACATGGAGGAACCTTGAAGGCATTATGCTGAGTCAAATTAGTCAGATGCAAAAGGACAAATATTCTGTAAGACCACTATTATAAGATCTTGAGAAATACTTTAAACTGAGAAGAACACATTCTTTTGTGGTTGGGGGAGGGGGGAGAGGGTTATTTACTGATTAGATAGTAGATAAGAACTACTTCAGGTGAATGGAAGGACAACACTCAATACAGGGGAGGTCAACACAACTGGACTGGACCAAAAGCAAAGAAGTTTCCTGAATAAACTGAATGCTTAGAAGGTCAGCAGAGCAAGGGCGGGGGTTTGAGGCCTATGGCTTCAGGGGACATCTAAGTCAACTCGTAAAGTAAATTCTATTAAGAAAACATTCTGCATCCCACTTCGAAGTGTGGCATCTGGGGTCTTAAACGCTAACAAGCAGCCATCTAAAATGCATCAATTGGTCTCAACCTACCTGGATTAAAGGAGAATGAAGAACACCAAGGTCACAAGGTAATTATGAGCCCAAGAGACAGAAAGGGCCACATGAACTAGAGACTACACTATCCTGAGACCACAAGAACTAGATGGTGCCTGGCCACAACCAATGACTGCCCTAACAGGGAACACAACAGAGAACCCCTGAGGGAGCAGGAGAACAGTGGGATGCAGACCCCAAATTCTCATAAAAAAACCAGACTTAACGGTCTGACTAAGACTAGAAGAATCCCGGCAGTCATGGTCCCCAAACCTTCTGTTGGCCCAGGACAGGAACCATTCCCGAAGCCAACTTGTCAGACATGGACTGGACTGGACAACGGGTTGGAGAGAGATGCTGATGAGGAGTGAGCTACTTGCATCAGGTGGACACTTGAGATTATGTTGGCATCTCCTGTTTGGAGGGGCATTGGGAGGGTAGAGGGGGTTAGAAACTGGCAAAACAGTCATGAGACACTGGAAGGAGGGAGTGGGCTGACTCATTAGGGGGAGAGTAAGTGGGAGTATGTAGTAAGGTGTATATAAGTTTATATGAGAGACAAACTTGATTTGTAAACTTTCACTTAAAGCACAATAAAAATTATTAAAAAAAAATGTTCTACATTCTACTTTAGTGAGTAGCATCCGGGGTCTTAAAAGCCTATGAGCGGCCATCTAGGATACTCTACTGCTCTTGCCCCTTTGGGAGCAAGGAAGAATGAAGAAAACTAAAGAAACAAGGGAAAGATTGGTCCAAACGACTAATGGACCACATCTACCATGGCCTCCATCAGACTGAGTTCAGTACAACTAGATGGTGCCTGGCTACCACCACTGACTGCTCTTATAGGGATCACAATAGAGGGTCCCGGACAGAGCTGGAGAAAAAAGTAGAACAAAATTCGAACTCAAAACAAAAGACCAAACTTGCTGGCCTGACAGAGACTGGAGAAACCCTGAAAGGGGCCCCCGGACACCCTTTCAGCTAAATAATGAGGTCACTCCTGAAGTTCACCCTTCAGCCAAAGACTGAACAGGCCCATGGAACAAAACAAGACTAAAGGGGTGCACCAGCGCTGGGGCAGGGACTGGAAGGCAGGAGGGAACAGGGAAGCTGGGAATAAGGGAACCTAGGGTTGAGACAGGAAAGTGTTGACATGTCATGGGGTTGTTAACCAATGTCACAGAACGATGTGTGTACTATTTGATGAAAAACTAGTTTGTTCTGTAAACCTTCATCAAAAGTACAATAAAAAAATATATAAATAAAGGAAGAAAGAAAACATTCTTTGATGGTTATGAGGGTGGGGAGAGAAGCGAGAGAGGTATTCACTAACTAGCCAGTACATAAGAATTATCTCAGGTGAAGGGAAGGATAACACACGATACAGGGGAAGTCAGCACAACTGGACTAAACCTAAAGATAGTAAGTTTCCTGAATACAACCAAACACTGCGAGGAACAGAATAGCAGGGGCAGGGGTCTGGAGGCCATGGTTTCAGGGGACATCTAGGTCATATGGCATAACAAACTTTATTAAGAAAATGTTCTGCATCCCATTTCAGCGAGTGGTGTCTGGGGTCTTAAAAGCTAAGAAGCAGCCATCTAAGAAACATCAATTGGTCCTAACCTACCTGGAGCGAAGGAGAATGAAGAACACCAAAGACACGAGGAAAATATTAGCCCAAGAGACAGAAAGGGCCACATAAACCAGAGACTCCATTAGCCTGAGACCAGAAGAACTAGATGGTCCCCAGCTACCACCAAGGACTGTCCAGAGAGGGAACACAAAAGAGTCCCTGATGAAACAGGAGAAAAGTGGGGTGCAGAACTCAAATTCTAGTAAAAACACCAGACTTAATGGTCTGACTGAGACTGGAGAGACTCTGGAAGACACGGCCCCTGGAGTCTCTGTTAGCCCAGAACTGAAACCATTCCCAAAGCCAACTCTTCAGACAAAGATTAAATTGGACTATAAGACATAAAATGATATTCGTGAAGAGAGTGCTTCTTAGCTCAAGTAGGTACATAAGACTAAATGGGAAGCTCCTGTCCAGAGGCGAGATGAGAAGGCAGAAAGGGACAGGAGCTGGTTCAATGGACACAGGAAATCCAGGGTGGAAAGGAGGAGTGTGCTGCCACATTATAGGGAGAGCAACTAGGGTCACGTAACGTGTGTATAAATTTTTGTATGAGAAGCTAACTTGAACTATAAACTTTCACTTAAGGCATGAGAAGGAAAAAAAAATTATAGGTACTTTATATCACAGCAACAGAGCCCCAGTGGCTCAGTGGTTAAGAGCTTAGCTGCTAAGCAAAAGGTCACCCAGCAGTTTGAATCCACCAGGTGCTCCTTGGAAACCCTATGGGGCAGTTCTACTCCGTCCTGTGGGGTCCCTATGAGTCTGAATCGACTCGACAGCAACGGGTTTGGTTTTTTGGATTTATATCCCAACACTCCTTATATTACAGATGAAATGTGTGCTGAGTTCTTAACAATAGATTCTTAGGTCTGACACCAAAAGCACAAACAGTAAAAGACAAAATAGATAAACTGGACTTCATCAAAATTAAAAACTTTTGTGTACCAAAGGACTTTATCAACAAAGTAAAAAGATAATCTACAGACTGGGAGAAAATTCAGTGGAACTATATATCTGATAAGGGTTGGTACAGAGGTAGACTCAACCCTGAACTAGATGATAGGTTTGTCACCAGCATAAAAAGCAGTATCAGGGAAATCAGAAGCATTTCAAAAATTCTGCCTGAAAAAAATAAGCCTGCAATTCCAGCACATGCTGTAAACATTTATAAATTATAAACAATTTAGAAGCAATATGTATAAACACATAAAAGGTAGCTAATCCCCACAGGTCCCTTCTATGAAGACCATCAACCATAACATTTCCTTCTTAATGTTTTTAACAATCTAACACTACACTTTGAAAATTCTTTCCACTTAATATTTTCTACTAAAATAATGCTGCCCACTACAGGAGCACCAACTAAGAGAGAAGCACAAAACAGTGAGTGTTCCTTAACTGAAAAATCTGAAAATGACACCACCCACACCCTTAACATAGGGCAGCCAGTGGTAGGTGCTGGCACCTGTGTGTATGCTTTAGCTACAATTTCATCCAACATTGAAATTCAAATGAGTGCAGAGGTGAAAGGTGGCAGAGCTGCACTGAGAAATGAAAAACACAATTCAACATCAAGTATCAGTAAGAAAGGTGACAGTTTTCGGCCAACATATAAAGGACACAGCAAGAAGAGCAGTTTACACAGCACTACTTCATGCACCTTTTGTTACCCGAAACTACAAAATGTCTTCTGTGCTTTTAGATAAAGAACAATGAACTTAGAAGAACATGTAGAAGAAATACTCTAAAGTGTAATTAAGGGTTAACTGGTAAACGTGAGGTCAGTCACCCTAAGGGATTTGAAAACAGCTGAAGCTTGGGATGCTTCTGTAAGAAGAGGAAAAGAATCCACAGACGCTAACCAAGACTGACCTTAAAAAACAAAGTACAGATATGCATCGCTCAACATCCGTTCAGGCAGCATCCAGCCACATATACACCTGTGGCTGGGGCACCCAGGTGTCTGAATGCCAGGACACAAGACCCACATCTTGTGGAGCCCCACTTCTGCCTGGTTGCTGTGCATGGTCTGGACTCCACCTAGTCTGTGGCAATGGAGGCCCAGGCCCAAACTCCCAACCCCAGTCACCCTTGGCTCCCCCCTCTCAATGCGTCCAGTACCCACATTTTGTCTGATGTGGTCCCATAGGACACTGATGGAAAGGCATGAGCTCCGGACTTCCCAGCCGTGGCTCAGGTACCCTCTGTCCTCTTGACCCACATAGTTCCCTCCCTGGGCAGGTTCTCATAGGGCAAGCTGACTTTCCCTGCAGATGGCTTAGCAGAGAAGGTGGCAACAGCCAGGCATTACACAGTTAGCTTAATACATTTACTGAATGAACAAGTGAATTTATCTGCAGATTTTCCCCCTACAAATACCTCTTCCAGTAAGACAGGTCCTTTTATGTGGTGAATTATCTATTCTGCCTTCCTCTGTGCTTAATTTTCTAGTAAATCAAATCCAATGGTAGAAAGAATCCCGTGTTTAGATCAAGTATGTCTGATAATAAATAATGTCTCAAATACGTTTTTATTAACTCATCCACTCCCTACTACCTCATCCAAAAAAAGGTCAGCATCCCCCAACCACCCCGACGTAATTATGACTTCATCATTCCTTACCTTCTTCAGGGGCAGCTGAAGCACCTTCAGGCAGTACAGGCTGTAACTCCCCAGTTTCCAAATTATTTTCCAAATCAGTCATTTGTATTCCTTCCAGACGACCTCCTTTAGCATTAGCCCTGGAAGAGGTGAAAACAACTTGGTATTTTTATATCACTTGCCAGTGATACAACAATCTGTATTTTCTTCGTGTCCCAAAACTGAGCACCAAGCTAAGTAGCACATATAGAACTGGTGGTTAATACTAACTTTCCATTTTTTACTTCTAAAAAATTCACTAGAAAACTCAAAATAAAAAATTATGAAATGGTGGATTGTATCAATGTCCATATCCTGGTTGTGAGTTCAAACTATCTCCCTAACAAATAAAATACAGAAGCTAGTTGCAGCTTCCACTTGAAAGAACATGTATAATCAGGCTAGGTAACGGGGGCAATTATAGCACATTTTTATAGCTTAAACTTGCGTGAAAACACGAAACTAAACCACCACCTGTCCATTTAGATTTGGTAATTATCCAGACCTTTAAACTGTGTAAGATGAAATGAACCTCAGGGATGTTAAACTTTCTCTAACTTTAATCAAAAGTTCTTTTCAAAGGTAGAACGATTGTTTAAATTTAGAAATATATTTCAATCAGCAAACGGATACTAACGCCTCCCCGAGCACGTTCATAGACAACACATTCTACCATCACTCTTTCTTTTGAACAGATGGAGTTTAACTGACACGGGTGGGATTTGATTTTAGGTTTCCTGGGAGAGAGATAAAGGTGTTAACTGCCACATACAACCTTCTAAGAAATTCCAGCTATGGGTTTTGAGGACACTTTCATAAGAGGAGAGATAAAAGTAGAAGACCTTTGTCCTATTCAAAAAAAAATGTAAAGCCTGTCAGACGTAATAGAGCCCAGCATAAATGTCTTTACAAGTGTGGAATAGATGAGGGGGAAGAAGCAACCCCCTACCCCAAAACTATCTCAGAAGGTAGAGTTTACACAAGGTTACATACCACGGCTATCCTAACGTCAGTGAAAATGGGCTCCAACATACTATGTAAACTGAACATTTGGTGCTAACTCATTCCGTTAAAAAAAAAAAAAAGGTCTCTGATGCTTTAAAAGTTAACATTTCATAAAACAAGTACTCTGTCCATTAGAAAAAGGGGAAATCAATTTTGTTCATTTTGATGTAGACTAAAGAGCCAAATATAGTTATTACCCCAAGATGACCATTTTCCTCCTTTTCTCAACAGTAGGTAAGCCATTGAAAACTGCAACCACAACGGCATCTGAATCCAAAGCTTTACACTGCCGGTCTTCGGTTTTGGGCAGAATATCACCGATATTGCCATGTGTCAAGGCCCGGGGAGAACTGTGCCTGCTCCCAGACTGTGAGCTTCCTGGGGAGCCTTCGGAAAAAGAAAGGATATTCAGAAAGGAGGCAAATAAACATGAATGTTTTCTCTCAAGTTTTGACTTCAGAAAAACAGGTTTCACTATACATACATTTTTAAACTGCAGAAAAACTTCAAAAACAATACATGTTTCTGGACTTTCTGACGTAAAAGATTTACAATTAAGGGTCCCGAATATACAGTCTAATGACTGAATTTTCTCACTGAGGGATCTGCTCTGCTGTGGATCAAGGAACTTTCAAACTGAATTTCAGCATTTTTGTTGCCTTTCAGGGTCTAAAGCTACAAAATAATATCAATTTCCAAACAGACATCCAACGACCATAATTACATTCCAAACTTCCTAAATTTACCTTCAGACAAAGTTTGACAGTCTCCCTTTGAACGACTATTTTCCCCAGAGTCCACTGCTCTTCGAAGTGATAAGCTACCTGCTACACTGGACCGAGCTGGCTTGGGTGAATTACTCTTCTTATTTGCAGCTGCAAAGACATTTAAAAGCATTTCTGAATATAATCAAATAGCATGAAATTCACTACCTAGGTAGTCAGACGTTTACTTTTATCATGCATGGAAGGTGTTCTGTCTACTGTGTTCAAAAATAAATAGGACACTTTGTGGTCCCAATTGGTTTATTTGTGTTTTATGCCAAAAAGCATTTCTATTTTGTTGCTTGTGGAGAAGAGTCTTAACATAAAAAACTAGAAGATTCCATAAGAAAAATCGTACCAGACATGTTTTCCAACCTCAATGCAATTAAACTAAGTATTAACAACAAAACTATAACCCCCAAAACACTTGGAAAATATAAAATATTACTGGATTAAGAACAAAAACAATGCTGAATTAGAAACAAGTAAGAAATAACAATATTTCAATCGAAAGGTTTATGGTCAAAGCAGTACTTAGAGGAAAATACATAGACTTAAAAAATAAATGTATGGGGGAAAAAAAGACCCAATATGTATAAACTAAAGATAGAATAAGAATAAAAAAAAAAGAGAGAGATTTAGAACTAAACAACACGCTCAGCAAGGTTGAGGTTACAATATCAATACACAATCATCAACTATCTTTTTATACACCAACAAGAAACAATCCAAGAATGAAACTATAAGACAATTTCATTTACAGTATCATCAAAAAGAATAAAATACTTAAGAGTAAGTGTAAAAAAAGAAGTACAAGACTTTACACTGATAATTACCAAATACTACGGAAAGAAAATATAGGCCTAAATAAATGGAAAGACATCCTGTGTTTATTTACTAGAAAACTTAATACTGTCAAGGTGGTAAACCAAAAAACCAAACCCACTGCCACAGAATCAATTCTGATTCATAGTGACCCTATAGGACAGAGGAGAACTGCCCCATATGATTTCCAAGGAAGCAGACTACCTCAACTTTCTCCCGCAGAGCCGCCGGTGGGTTCGAACCATCAACCTTCTGATTAGCAGCTGTAACACTTAACCACTGTGCCACCAGGGCTGCTTTTAAGACGGTAATACTCTCAGAAATGCATCTATAAATTCGACAAAATTTCTATTAAAATTTCAGCTGTCATTTCTTGCAGACGTTGACGAGCTGATCATAACACTCACATGAATAAGCTAGAGAATCAGAACAGCAAAAACAATCTTGAAAAAGAAAGACAAGTTAGAGGACTCACATGTCTGATTTCTAAATTTACTACAAAGCTATAATAATTAAGACTGGTAGTACTGGCATAGGGACAAACATATAAATCAATGGAAGAGAACTGACAGTCCAGAAATAAAGCTATATATATATATATATATATATATGGCCAATTGATATTTTCAACAAAAGCACAAAGCCTATTCAATGGGGAATGAAGAGTCTTTTAAAAAATGGTACTAGGACAGCTGGATAGTCACATTTTGCAAAATAAAGTTAGACGCTGACATGACACCTGACAGCAAGTACAAAATTAACTCAAAATGGATCAAAGGTTTACTATAGAGTCAAAACTATAAGGTGCTTAGAAGAAAAAAAAGAAAACACAGGTGTAAATCTTTGTGATCATGAATTAGGCAACATTTCTTAAAGACACCTAAAGCACAAGCAACCTAAATAAACAAATAAATTGGACTTCACAAACATTTAAAACCTTTGTACATGAAAGGACACTGTAAAAATGGAGTGGGGGCAGTGTCTGACTTCCTTCAACTCCATAAGGGGGAAGGAGAACCAAGATCAACAGCGCAAGGCTGACTCATATGAGGTGGAGGGCCAAACAAGCCTCCTCTCTTCCTCTCTTCGCCATCTTTACTAATTCTGACACCAACTATCCCTCACACGGCACTCTCTGCTTCTCTGCTGGGTTCGATAACTCATGGCAGTGGCCACACGGAACGCACAGCCCATACTCATCATTATGGGGTTTATTAGGGAAGAAACAGTTACAATTAAGGCTCAGGAATACTCAGAGATACAGTTCTTCCATCAGGACAGCCCCTTCCAAGCAGTGCTTGCAGGTATGCCTCTCCCTGGCCGTATGCCTCTCCCCAAAGGCACTCAGCTGGGAAGCCCACCGCACCATCTCCTGCTCTCCTGGGTCTCTTCTGCCACTGGTTCTGTCTTTAGGGTTACAGCTTGCTCTCTCTCTCTGTCTCCTACCTTCTGGAGCTTCTCAGAGCAGGGATCCAGGGCCCAAATGACTCCTTCTCTACTCCTGGCTATTCATTCTTGGTGGTAGAATCCTCTTTGCTCTGGAACTGGCTCTCTTTTAAGACAAAACTGACCAATCCCCTTGCCAGGCCACAATTACCTTATCACATACCTCACCCAATCACCTGAGTAGGAGTTACAAGACCATGGCTAGAAAGGCCACACACAAAAGTAATTAATGGCACCAAAGACACTAACAAGAAAGTGAAGACAATCCACAAAATGGGAGAAAATATTTGCAAATCATGGTATTCATAACATATAAAGATCTCTTTCAATTCAATAGTAAAAAGACAAATAATCACATTTAAAAAGGCAAAGGATCTGAATAGGCATTTCTTCAAAGAAGATATACACAAGGCCAGTAAGTACATGAAAAGATACTCAGTATCATTAGCCATCAAAGAAACTCCAATTCTTTAATACTAAAAAGATGTCAATTTCCCAAATTAGTCTTTAAATACAATGCACTTCCACTCAAAATGTATTCCTGGAAGAGTAAATGTGCAAGAATCATCTTAAACATTTTGAAAAAAATAACAAAAATGAGGACAAACCTATTGTACCCAACGAATACTAGGTTGAACAGTATCAAAATGCCGTTTCTACAGGTCAAAAAACTGTTGCAAACTGGCAATTTCACATGGATCAACCTTTATGAACAAGTTCAAGAAGAGATGCATATTAAATGTGGGAATTTAGTCTGCAATAAAAGATGCATTTCATATTGCTGGAAAGAATGAAATGTTCAAAAAACAAGTTTCACAGACCTTACATCATACACCATCATGTAAAATAAATTATATATGGATTAATGACCTAAATGTAAAAAATATAAAAAACAAAAGTATCAGAAGAAAATAAAGGTTTTTCCTTTTTTTATTGTGTTTTAAGCGAAAGTTTACAGTTCAAGCTAGTTTCTTATACAAAAATTCACACACACATTGTTATGTGACTCTAGTTGCTCTCCCTATGTGACAGCACACTCCTCCTTTCTACCACAGATTTCCCGTGTCCATTCAACCAGCTCCTGTCCCCTTCTGCC
The DNA here is from genome assembly GCF_024166365.1 of Elephas maximus indicus. NCBI lineage: Eukaryota > Metazoa > Chordata > Mammalia > Proboscidea > Elephantidae > Elephas > Elephas maximus. The sequence continues at coordinate 35,022,407 of NC_064837.1, read as the reverse complement.
TTCTCATCTCACCTCCGGACAGGAGCTGCCCATTTAGTCTCACGTATCTTGAGCGAAGAAGCACATTCCTAATGAGTATCATTTTATGTCTTATAGTCCAGTCTAATCTTTGTCTGAAGAATTGGCTTTGGGAATGGTTTTGGTTTCGGGCTAACAGAGACTCCAGGGGCCATGTCTTCTGGGTCCCTCCAGTCTCAGTCAGACCACTAAGTCTGGTCTTTTTACTAGAATTTGAGTTTTGCATCCCACTTTTCTCCTGCTCCATCAGGGACTCTCCGCTGTGAGCCCTGCCATCGCGGTCATTAGCGGTAGCCAGGCACCATCTAGTTCCTCTGGTCTCAGGCTGATAAGAGTCTCTGGTTTATGTGGCCCTGTCTCTTGGGCTAATATTTTCCTTGTGTCTTTGGTGTTCTACGTTTTCCTTTGCTCCAGGTGGGTTGGGATCAACTGATGCATCTTTGATAGCCACTTGCTAGCTTTTAAGACTACTCACCAAAGTGGGATGCAGAACATTTTCGTAATAAACTTTATTATGCAAATTGACCTAGATGTCCCTTGAAACCATGGTCCCCAGACCCCACCCCTGCTACTCTGTCCCTCAAAGTATTTGGTTGTATTCAGGAAACTTCTTAGCTTGTGGATTAGTCCAGTTGTGCTGACTTCCCCTGTATTGTATGCTGTCCTTCCCTTCACCTAAGAAAATTCTTATGTACTGTCTAGTTAGTGAATACCCCTCTCCCTTCCCTCCCTACCCTCATAACCATCAATGAATGTTTTCTTCTGTGTTTAAATCTTTTCTTGAGTTGTTATAATAGTGGTCTCATACAATACCTGTCCTTTTGTGACTAATTTCACTGAGCATAATGCCTTCCAGATTCATCCATGTTATGAGATGTTTCACAGATTCACTGTTGTTCTTTATCACTGCGTAGTACTCCATTGTGTGCATATACCATAATTTGTTTATCCATTCATCTGTTGATGGGCACCTAGGTTGTTTCCATCTTTTTGCTATTGTAAACACTGCTGCCACGAACATGGTTGTGCATATATCTATTCACGCGAGGACTCTTATTTCCACAGGATATACTCCAAGGAGTGGGACTGCTAGATTGTATGGTAGTTCTATTTCTAGCTTTTTAAGCAAGCACCGAATCGATTTCCAACATGGCTGTACCATTTTTCATTCCCACCAGCAGCATATAAGTGTTCTATAGTCTTTCCACAACCTCTCCAACATTTATTATTTTGTTTTTGGATTACTGCTAGCCTTGTTGGGATGAGATGGTATCTCATTATAGTTTTGATTTGCATTAGTCTAATAGCTAATGATCACAAGCATTTACTCAAGTATCTGTTAGCCACCTGAATGTCTTCTTTGGTGAAGTGCCTGTTCATATCAATAAAGGTTATTTTTATAATCTTGGATGGAAAAAGGCCTTCCAAATAACAACATAAGAGACCGAAACCATGAACACTATAAACAGATCTGTTTAAAATAAAAAATTTAAAACTTTGTGTTTAGTTAAAAACAAACAAAATCCCCCCCTCCAAAAAAAATACACAAGTGACAATAGGTGGAAATATATGTAAAATATACAACAAAGGGTTTCCGTAAAAGCCTATCCAAAAAGCAGTACTTCCTTTGGTTTTAACTTGCCATTTTCTAAACCACTAGGTGAGGTTTAGTATATTTTCATGTTTTATTGTCCACCTGTATTTCTTCTTCTGCTACTGGCCTAATTCATAACCTTTATTCATTTTTCTACTTAACTGTCTCCTTTTCTTACTGATTTTATGAGAATTCTACATAATTTGTAATTATTCCCTCTCCTATCAATCTCTGGAAACCCTAGTGGCATAGGGGTTAAGAGCTATGGTTGTTAACCAAAAGGTCGGCAGTTCAAATCCACCAGGCACTCCTCGGAAACTCTATGGGACAGTTCTACTCTGTCCTATAGGGTTGCTATGAGTTGGAATCAACTTGATGACAGTGGGTTTGGTTTTTTTTTTTTCTTTTTTGGTTTTATCCATATCTACCGGATCATTACCATCAGCATTCAAACATCAGTAGAGTCCTTCTTAAAAAACAATACACACAAAACAATTCTACAGCCCCCTCCAGTTACCATTTCCTTCACTGTGAAACTTCCTGAAGGAGCTGTGCACTCCTGCTCCAGTGTCTCATCTCATTCACTGTTCTGCTACACTCGTTCATGGGAATGGTTCTCAGATGGGCCACCCCATCTTCGTCTTGTTACTTCTCAATGGTATTTAATTCAGGTGACCATTTCACTTTGTGAGAGTATTACCCTCTTCTAGTTTTCTTTCTACCTAAGTGATGGCTCTTTTCCATTTCCTTTGCTGACCTCCTCTTCCCTACTAGACATTTAAATGTTTACATCTCAAGAGCCAAAATTTCTCTTCTCCATTTAAACTCCCTTTATACTTGATCTTATTCAGGCCCTGGCTTTAAACAACATCTGATGCTGTTGTTTATTATTCTCAACTACTTATATCCAGCTTTGACCTCTCCTTTTCATTTCAGGGAAACCCTCGTGGCGTAGTGGTTAAGTTCGTAATGGTTGAGTTCAGCTACTAACCAAAAGGTGAGCAGTTTGAATCTGCCAGGAGCTCCTTGGAAATTCCATGGGGCAGTTCTACTCTGCCCTACAGGGTCGCTATGAGTCGGAATTGACATGACAGCAGCAGGTTTGGTTTGGTTTTTTCGTTTCAGACTTGTGTACCACTCACCTGTCTATGAGACATTTCTACATATCTAGCAGACATCTCAAACTTAACATGTTTAAAAAAAAGAACTCCTGATTTCTTGTTCCTATCTCTCCCCAACTCCACAACCTGATTCTTCCTTATTTGTTCTGCATCTTAGTAAATGACACCATCAGTTACTAAGTTGCTTAGACCAAACACATAAACATCATTCTTAGTTCTTCTCTTCCCTCAAACTCTATTCAGCCATTCTCACCAGGGTTGCAGGTGAGAAATGAGCTTCACTGGCTCTAAGGTATCCATTGTATATAATGGATTAACTTCTTGCCTGTGCATCTATTCTAGAATAGTGCTAGTTATGCACCATCCTTGGGAGGATAAGAAAATAGTCACACAGTCACCTTCTCTGGTTCAGATGGGAACCTCAGTCAAGACAGTGTGCTAAACTATGAGCCAGTTTATTAACTGACTGTTTTTAATTCCAGAATAAACCACCATATTTCATACAAGCTATGGTAATAGGCTCCTTACTGATCCGATAATTCCCACTCTCATCCATTTTTAGACTCATTTAGACACAACAAAGTAATCCTTGTAAAGGGTAAACACCCCATTGATTTTTATCCTCCAAGGACTTCCTCCTAAAACCAAAATCGAATTCCTAATTGTGGTGTTACAAAGACCTACCTGATCTACACTGCTGTTGTTAGATCCACTGAGTCAGTTCTAACTCACAGCAACCCTACAGGACAGAGCAGAACTGCCTCACAGGTATTCCAAGGAGTGACTGGTGGATTTGAACTGCCAACCTTTTGGTTAGCAGCCGAACTCAACCATTACGCCACCAGGGCTCCAACTAGAGGTAGTATAACTCTCTGACCTCATCTCCTGCTACCCTCCCCTCTCTGCTTTGTTCAGCATATTCGGCCATACTGGTTTTCCTCTGATCCTTCAAACATGCGAAGCAAATCCTGTTGCAGTGACTTTGGATTTTCTGTTTTATTTACCTGGAACACTGCTTCTCCTAGAACTTTGTGTGGCTGCCACTTTTTTGTCCTTCAGATCTCGGTTCAAATGTCTCCTCAAGGAGACTTTCTCTGACTACCCCAGCTAAAACAGCATGTTCCTCACCTGATCTTCCCATTCCACTACTGTTCTTTCCTTCATAGCACTTATTACCCACTGAAATCATCTTTACTTGTTTTTAAGTTTTAATGTCTAATTCCCACCAAGAGAATGTAAGATTCATTAGGTTAAAGGTTTTGTTTGTCTTGTTTATTACCCGGCACAAGGTAAGCAATCAAGAAACGTTAGCTCTGCCCAGAAGAACTAGATGATGCCCGGCTACCACAGAGATCACAATACAGGGTCCTGGGCAGAGGAAAAAAAAGTAGAACAAAATCCAAAGGCACAAAAAAAGGCCAGACTTACTGGTCTGACAGAGACTGGAGGAACCCTGAGTCTATGGCTCCTGGACACCCTGCTAACTCAGAACTGCAGCCTCTCTGGAAGTCCACCTTTTAGCCAAAGATTAGACAGGCCGGCAAAACAAACATTAACACACATAAGGAACGTGCTTCTTAGTTCAATCAAGTATACGAGACCAAATGGGCAACACTTGCCCAAAAGCAAACATGAGACGGCAAGAAGGGACAGGAAAACTGGACGGATGGGCACAGAGAACTCAGGGTGGAAAGGGAAAGGGGGTGAGTGCTGACACATTGCGGAGACTGCAACCAACTTCAAAAAACAATTCGTGCATAGATTTTTTAAAGAAAAACTAATTTGCACAGTAAACTTTCATCTAAAACACAATTTAAAAAAAAGAAAGAAAATGTTAGCTCTTTCTGCTATATAGTAGAAAATATGCAGAATCTGTTTTAGGTGGCAAAAAAGCCTGTGGGTATTTGTCATCTTCATTCAGTGGAAGAGAGATGTTTAAATATTATTATTCTGAGAATAACTAGTGATCTAGCTTCCCAAATGGCATGTGGAGAAATGATGCTAATAGAAACTTTTTCACTTACAGTTTCGTATGTAACAACTGGCAACTGATGACTTTGCCAGGAGCTCCATTCCCAAATCCTGTAATCTCCCAGAGTTTTCAGTTCCACATGCAGCTAGAGCTGCCTGGTCAGCAGAAAAAAGGTTTGTCTGCATGTCTCCAGAAGCAGCGTTGCCGCTTTTTATTTCTGAAAGTGTATGCTTTACATCAGTTTTCATACATCGAACTTCAGCCATCTGAGTTTTGAGTCTTTTTAGCATCTTTAAATCAGAGGGAACTCGCCACATCGCCTGCTGCTTCCTTTGATCCTTATCTTTTCGAGAATATGATGCTTCAGAGAGAAAGTGACATGTCATGTTAATCTAGATTCTGACATCCATGAGATCATTTTGTACCATGAATATGTGCAGATTTGATGTGTAAATAAGCTAAGCGCTTGAGGTGGTATCAACAATAAAAGCATGCATTAAATGCCATTAATGAAAATAAAGAGACACAAGTATCCTAACTTCATTCAAGGTTAGAAACTGGATAACAGCATAATCAACCACTCAGATCTGAATTACATATTTAACCCTAAAAGATTAAAAGCTACCCTACTGCCTTATACTTTATATTTCTTCTTTACACTTCTTGCCTTTTCTCAAGTTTTTTACATTGAGCTTTTATTACTTTCATAATTCAAGAAATAAAAAAAAATCTAGAAGCTAAACATTTAGTTAAATCTGCTATATTTTTTTGAAGTGATTCTGACTAATTTCAAAAAGTTGACTTACTGAACTATTGCCCACTGTTCATATGCCATGAAACATCATAAAAGAAACATTCCGTCACTAAATCTTTGCAGCCACTAAAGTAAGCTTCTTCTCTTTTCCCAGAGAAAACAGTTGAAATTGTTTTTAATTTCTTCTACCTCTACCCAAATTTAGAAAGCAGATGCAGCAAGGCACAAGCAAGAAAAACACATGCTCCTCTTCTATTACAGGAAGGGAAAAAGAGGTAGGTTATTTTGGAAATCAAAGAAAATTATGCCTGACTTAAAGCAAAATAGAAAACAGGAGACTATGAGGCACCCTAGCTAGATAATGAACAAATCCTTTACTGGCAGGAATGAGAGCTGAACCTGCTTAGATACGCAACAACCTTCTGCCATAGAGAGGATGTACAGTAAAGGGTAGACACTTCAGTTTGCCCAATGGCCCTTCCACTTCTACCTTCCCTAAAGAGCCCAGATTGTGCTCAGGTATTAGGTGGGCAGTAATGCACTCAGAGAGGTTGGGTCCTTCCTTCAGTCCCAAGGGATGTGGTCTATGGCTGGTCTAAGCCCATTCCTCTTTGACAGTGAGTAGGGTGGGCAGGTGAGCCGGCTGTAGCCAAAGTCTCTTGGGGCACTTTTGGGACAGGTTTTCTACCTTGAATAGGAAAATGTTATAATGTTTATTTATTCAACAAACACCTGTAAAGAGCTTAAAAACTATTAAGTCACGAATCCTCTCATATCAACCCTCCAAAACAAAAAAACAAAACCCAGTGCCATTGAGTCGATTCTGACTCATAGCAACCCTATAGGACAGAGTAGAATTGCCCCCATAGAGTTTCCAAGGAGCGCCTGGTGGATTTGAACTGCTGACCCTTTGGTTAGCAGCCGTAGCACTTAACCACTACGCCACCAGGGTTTCCATATCAACCCTATCGGGTAAATATGATTATTATATTCATTTTACAAATAAGGAAACTAAGACACAGAAAGGTTATGTAACATACTCAAGGTAACACAGCTAACAAGTAGGGGAGCTTGAATTCAAAGCTAGGAATCTGCCTTCATGGTCAGTGACCTTAATATTAACAACTTTGCCCTTCAGAGTTGCAGGCAGGTCTCTTTTCTCTCCAGTCTTTTTCTTCCTGCTAGGGATACAATCCTGTGAATTCATGATGCCTGGAGCTGTGGCAGCTATCTTATTGCCATGAGAGAATGACAGGGAGACCCATCCATTGCTCTGCCTTCAAGGACCTGAAAAACCTGGAATCACCTACCTCCAGACTTCTTAATATGTATGACAGGTGCCTTGAATATTTAACCCACACCAACCATGAACAGCATTTAACAGTCCTAACAGAACATGACCAGAGATTTAAGAAACCCAGGGTTTAGTCATAGACCTGTTTAGCCTCAAACTTCCTATACATCCTTTAACTTCTGAGTTAATTTATTTGTAAAATGAAGAAAATAATTTATACATAACATGGTTGTTGTGAAGCTGAGAAGATTCAATGTTTGTAAAAGCACTCTGCAGAATACTAGGTACCATGCAAATATAAGATGCTGCTATTATTACTCATTGATATAGTTCCCATCCAACCCATTGTCCACCATGCTGCCACAGTCATGTTCTAAAACCCAAATCAGGTCACCATTACTTCCCTGCTTAGAATCCTCATGTGGTGTTCTACAGCATTTAGCAAAGTACCTGGCACAGTACAGAAGGCCCTACATTATCTTCCTTATCTCCCAATCTCTTGGAAGCTTGATCTTCTACCTCCACTGCAAATGTTCCCCAATCTTCTGGAATTACTTGTAGCTTTTTTCTTTCTGTACACCAGCCACACTCTGTCTCACTTCCATGCTTTTCACACGTCCTGTTCCCTTTGCTGTCTCTGCAAAGCCAGACTCATCATACGTAACCTGACATGTCCCCTCTTCTGTGGAAATGTCAACTGCCCTCTCCCAAGTCCATTTTCCTTATCTAAATTCGTACAGTACAGAGAGTACACTTCTATGGCAGCACTTACCACAGTACACAGGGAAGATGGATATGTAGATCATGAGCAACCTGAAGGTGGACATCAGATCTCACTGGTACTAGTATTCCAGGCTGAACACAGCTTATGGCATAAAATACTCAAAGTCTTAGCTGAACAAAATCTTTGGGGCCCCCACCTCCCATCCCACATCTACATGGACTTAAATATAAAAATCTGTATTAACCCACATGGTACAGTTTTACTACCAGGAACAGGCAAGAATAATTTTTTTTTAAAAAGTCAAAATCCAAAATGAGAGAGAATACAAAAAGGTTTTAACAACCAAATAAGCAAATCTCCTTGATCTGATAATCAGGCAATAAATATTTACTGAGCCCCTTCTAAATGCTAGGCACTGTGCTGGGCATTGCAGAGACAACAGTGAGCAAGACAGTCTTTGCACCATAAAGCTCACAATCCAGTTGGGAAAAATGAAAATTAATTCATTTCAATAGCATGTGATAAGTGCAAAGACAGGAAAACGTAAGGAGCTATGGGATTTTATACCAGGAGAACCTGACCATTTAACCATACTGCACTGAAAGTGAGAGGCCTTCTAAAGTTGCTAAGTTACCTGGTTAACGAGAATTGGGTCTAATCTGTAACACTTCTATCACTCACATCATTCAGCTATGGCCTTCAAGAATGACAATTCTACCATATACAAAAACTAATTCAAAATGGATCAAAGACCTAAATATAAAGCCAAAAATTACAAAATTCATAGAAGAAAAAATATGATCAACGCTAGAAGCCCTAATACATGACGTTAACAGGATACAAACCACAACCAACAGCACACAAACTCCAGATGCTAGATAACCAGGATCTTCTAAAAATTAAACACTTACGCTCATCAAAAGACTTCACCAAAAGAGTAAAAAGAGAACCTACAGACTGGGAAAAAATTTTGACTATTACAAATCAGACAAAGGTCTATTCTCTAAAATCTGCAAGCAAACCCAACACGTCTGTAACAGAAAGACAAATAATCCAATTAAAAAATGGGCAAAGGAACACACAGTTCACCAATGACATTCAAGCAGCCAAGAGACACGAGGAAATGCTCGTGATCTCTAGCCATTAGAGAAATGCAAATTAAAACCACAACGAGGTACCATATTACCCCTGCATTACTGGCACAAATTAAAAAAAAAAAAAAAAACAGGAAATAACAAATGTTGGAGAGGCTGCAGGAAGATCGGAACTTTTATTCACTGGTGGTGGGTGTGCAAAGTGATACAACCAGTTTGGAAAACGATATGGCACTTCCTTAGAAAGTTAGAAAGAGAAATACAATATGATCCAGCAATCCCACTCCTAGGAATATAGCCTAGAGAAATAACAGTCAACACACGAATAGACATATGCACACCCACGTACACTGCAGCATTGCTCACGATAGCAAAAAGTTGGAAACAACCTAGATGCCTATCAAAAGATGAATGGATAAACAATCTGTGGTATATACACAAAATGGAGTATTATGAAGTGATAAAGAACAACAATGAATCTGTGAAGCATCTCATAACATGGATAAACGTGGAGGGCATTATGCTGAGTGAAATAAGTCAATCACAAAGGGACAAATCCTGTATGAGACCACTACTGTAAAAATTCATGAAAATGTTTACACACAAGAAACAATCTTTGATGGTTACAAGGGAGGTGGGGGTGGGGATGGAAAAACACTAAATAGACAATAGATAAGTGGTAACTTTAGTGAAGGCTAAGACAAGTACACAATACTGGGGAAGCCAGCCAATACAACTTGTACAAGGCAAGGTCATGGAAGCTCCATAGGCACATCCAAACTCCCTGACGGATCGAAATGCTGGGCTGAGGGCTGTGGGGACCATGGTCTCAGGAAATATCTAGCTCAACTGGCATAACATAGTTTATAAAGAAAATATTCTACATTCTACTTTTGTGAGTAGCATCTGGGGTCTTAAAAGACTATGAGCGCGGCCAGCTAGGATACTCCACTGGTTCCACCCCTTCGGAAGCAAGGGAGAATGAAGAAAACTAAAGATATAAGGAAAAAATTAGTCCAAAGGACTAATGGACCACATCTACCATGGCCTCAACCAGACTGAGTCCAGTAGAACTAGACGGTGCCTGGCTATCACCACTGGCTGCTCTGACAGGGATCACAATAGGAGGTCCCAGATACAGCTGGAGAAAAATGTAGAACAAAACTATAACTCAAAAAGAAAAACCAGGCTTGCTGCCCTAACAGAGACTGGAGAAACACTGAAAGTATGGCCCCAAGACACCGTTTCAGCTCAGTGATGAAGTCACTCCTGAGGTTCACTCCTCAGCCAAAGACTGGACAGGCCCATAAGTCAAAATGAGTCTAAAGGGGCACACCAACCCAGGGGCAAGGATTAGATGGCAAGAGGGGGCAGGAAAGCTGGTAATAGGGAACGCAAGGTTGAGAAGGGAGAGTGCTGACATGTTGTGGGGTTGTTAATCAATGTCATAAAACAATGTGTACCAACTGTTTAATGAGAAACTAGTTTGTTCTGTAAACCTTCATCTAAAGTACAATATAAATTAATAAATATTTACCAATATTAAAAAAAAAAATGACAGTTCTCTGCAGCTTCTCCTCTGCACTTGTGTCTGTCAAGGCTGCCACCCTTCTCCTACCCACCTAAGTTTCTTCAGAGTCCTCTTAACCACATTTTGATTGGTTGCCAAGTCCTATAAACCCTAACTCCAAGAGGTCCTAAATACTACTACTGCCACCCTGTAAGTGTATATTGCCTACATTATGTGTCCTGTGGAAGCTGAGTAGAACTCTTAATGTCAAAAAATTCTAAACACTCTACACCCCAGCTACACATGATAGTTGTATTTTTAAGTATATGATGACTGAGGAAATACACAGATATATATGAATCTGCACTCTTATACTAGGAACCACTGAAATAAACTCCTACAACAATCCCCTGGCTAAGCTTCCATTTCTGATGTTTTTCTTAGCATTGTCAGCTTTCTAAAATACAGTTTGAATCAAACCACTTCTGAAATAAAGCAGTGGTCCCCCACTGCCTACTATGAACAAATTCTTCACAAAATGGTCCCAACTTCTAGTTCTATTTACTACTACGTGCACTTTAAAATCTAGTTCAGCTAGGTTACCTGCCTTCATTCCCTGATGCATTTTACAGTATAGTCGTTAAGAACATGGGCTTGCGATGAGTCTGACACATAGCAGGCGTGATGGTTATGTCAACTTGGCCCATGATTCTCAGTGGTTTGGCAGATATTATGTAATCATCCTCCATTTTGTGATCTGATATGAACAGCCAATCAGTTGAAAGGGGAATTTTCTTGGGGGTATGCCCTGCATCCTATATCTATGGGTGTTCTGGCAAAGCTCACTCTTCATACTGCGTCTGACTCGTCAACCTCTGACTTCTGGTTCTTGGGACTTGAGCTTACCAGCCTGTTGCCTGACCTGCAGATTTTGGGATTCACTACCTCTTGCAGCCCCGTAAGCCAGCAGCCTGCCATCTGACCTGCCGATTTTGGTTTCATCAGCCCCTGCTACCATGTGAGTCAGGAGAAGCCTCTAGCCTGACACCTGACTCATGGGTTTGGGACTTGCCAGTCTCCACAACTGCGTGAGCCATTTTCTTGAGATAAATCTTTCTATATATACATTTATTATATATACGCTTCACTGGTTTTGGTGCTGTAAAGAACCCAGCCTAAGAAAGCAAGTGTTTAATAAATACATGTTGAAGGAAAGAATACATGAAGAACTAAAATAAACATCAAAATTCAAGCAAACATCTTAAAAAGAAGAAAACTGAGTCTTTCCACAACATTAGCTTTTGTTAACAACCCCTCAGATAGGTTACCCTCATCTGGCTTCCACGACTCTGTTCTCCTGGTTTTTCTCCTTTCTGAAGGCTGTTTACCTGGCTCATCTTCCTCACAGCCAGTAAAAACAGATGTTTACACGGATTATGGATTATATCCCTGGCCCTCTTTTTTTCCTTCCTTCTTCAATTTCTCAAAAGTCTCTTACAAAATCTCACTCCCTTAGTTTTAACTATCCAATACCACTTCTAGGAAAATAACTGCCTGAAGTCCAGTTCTTAATTTTTAGCTTAATTTCAGAGCTGTCTATTAGGCATCCCTACTTTGCTATAACACTTGTATGTCAAACTCAGATGTTTAAATGCAAGACTTCTTTCTGTTCCTTTCTCCCATCTCCCCTACTTCTTATATCTTCATCAGCATGTTACCTGGATTTGAAGCTGAGGTCATCTCATTATATTATCCATTTTATGGAAAACTAAGTTTTTAGAGAACTATTGCTCTTACTCTCTACACATAGTTTACATTCTTTTTTCCAATGACATTTAAATCTATTCCAAAAACATGATTTAACTTCTCTGTAAAATATGCCATTGTATCACCAACAGTAATTTATTTCACCATAACTTTACTGTGGTATATTTTCAAAAATCTTTTAATGAAAACTGAACAATGAAATTACTGGTTTAAAGGACAGAAGTAAAATTACTTATTTACAGGATACTAAAACCCGACCAAACCTGTCAATGCTGAGTCAATTCTGACTCATACCAACCCTGTAGGACAGAACAGAACTACCCCATAGGATTTCCAAGGCTGTAACCTTTATAGAAGCAAAATGCCATGTCTTTATCCTGTACAGTAGCTGGCAGGTTTGAACTGCCAACCTTTCAGTTAGATGCCGAGCATTTAACCACTGCACCATTTGTTTAAAGGGTAGGGATATTTTAAGTTTACTATGAAACTGTCCTTCAAAAAGGTTATACCACTTTACATGTCTACGTACAGAACCAGAACTTGTCTGTTTCACCAGGCCTTTGCCAACAACACTGGTTACTATCACTTAAATGTATATGTGTGGAGGGGTATTTCTTTGTTGATCATTAGCACAAAGTGTTATTTTTATTTTCTTTCTTATAAATCTTTATACTTTCCAAGATTTCTACAATAAAAATGTACCAGAAAAAAAAAGTAAAATCATATAATGTGATACTTGCTACAGAAGCACAAGTATTTACAAATTATACTTGCACCATAGATAAGAAGCAACTGTTTTATAACCTGGCTGGAGACAGCCCTTAAAACTGAAAAGCCCCAGACTTTCAGGAAGCATTCCTTAAGAAGCAAGAGACCTAGAAGAACTAGGCTCTGAGTCCTCCTCCCCCTAGAGTAGCTCTACTTCTGTTTTCTATGCTGGCTGAGACATTGTTCGAAAAATGAGTTCTGCTGATTTAAAGAAGCTGCAAAATCACTGTTCTAAATCATTTATTTGATGTATATAATACTACCGATTAAGTAGGAAAGTACCTGTTATATTTTGGAAAGTTTTCCAGCAAAAATGGGTTTTAAAACGTAGGTTTTAAAGGTAAATCCTTAGCTATCCAAAGTGACTACACCTTGGAGAGTTCCCAAAAGCTCAAGTTCAACAACACAAACCATCTCATTACAAGTAATACAAACATTTTCACTTTAACCAGGAAACTTTGCACACGAAACACTTCTGCCCACTGGGATACAGTTTTAGGATACCGAGCATTAAAGCATGAGAAAACTATCTTTTTCTATGTTCAATTTAGATACAGTTCCAGCAGGAAGCCAGGGAATCATGAGGCCAGAAAACACTAATCTAAGCCCATTCACAAAGAGGATAAGTATACTTCATATGAATCAAACTGCCCAGTAGACTTGATCTAAATGGAAAATCGTATGAAAAACCTTCTTACAGGCATTTTTACTTCGGTTTACACAAAAGACCTTTGAACAATAACAACAAAAATGAATACGGTTAATATAAATGTCATTTCTATGACATACAGGTTAATAGAAAATAAAAAATCAATCTGCTACAGAAATATACCATGTTCCAATATTTAACATTTATATTAAAATTCAAGAGCTCTTTTAGAGACACACCGAAAAAAAGCGAAATTATTATTATTTTACCTGTGGGCTGCAAAAGTGAAGCAGGTGGGCGAGGCTGTAAGCCCCACAAGTTTTCCATACTGCTCCGGTCCTTAAGGTCCAACAAATGTATTAAAATCAAGGGATCAATGTCTAATAAACTACTGGTAGCGGCAGAGCACAGATGAGCTCTTCTTGACATTCTACTACCAGCGCCCATGTAGCCATGACTACTACCTGCAAAAGAAACACAAACATAGAAAATGCATATGCTATATATTTGCACAAATTTAAGTATACTTAAACCACATAACCCCCACGTGTCTGTCAGTTTGTCGTACTGTGGGGGCTTGTGTGTTGCTGTGATGCTGGAAGCTATGCCACTGGTATTCAGATACCAGCAGGGTCACCCATGGAGGACAGGTTTCAGCTGAGGTTCCAGACTAAGACAGACTAGGAAGAAGGATCTGGCAGTCTACTTCTGAAAAGTATTAGCCCGTGAAAACCTTATGAATAGCAGCAGAACACTGTCTGATAATAGTGGTGGAAGATGAGCCCCCCAGGTTGGAAGGCACTCAAAAGATGACTGGGGAAGAGCTGCCTCCTCAAAATAGAGTCAACCTTAATGATGTGGATGGAGTAAAGCTTTCGGGACCTTCATTTGCTGATGTGGCATGACTCAAAATGAGAAGAAACAGCTGCAAACATCCATTAATAATCGGAACCTGGAATGTACAAAGTATGAATCTAGGAAAATTGGAAATCGTCAAAAATGAAATGGAACACATAAACATCGATATCCTAGGTATTAGTGACCTGAAATGGACTGGTATTGGCCATTTTGAATCAGATAATTATACAGCCTACTATGCTGGAAATGACAACTCAAAGAGGAATGGTGTTGCGTTCATCGCCAAAAAGAACGTTTCAAGATCTATCCTGAAGTACAAAGCTGTCGGTGATAGAATATCCATATGCCTACAGTGAAGACCAGTTAACGCGACTATTATTAAAATTTACGCACCAACCACTAGGGCCAAAGATGAAGAAGTAGAAGATTTTTATCAGCTGCTGCAGTCTGAAATTGATCGAACATGCAATCAAGATGCATTGATAATTACTGGAGATTGGAATGCGAAAGTTGGAAACAAAGAATAAGGATCAGTAGTTGGAAAATATGGCCTTGGAGATAGAAACAATGCCGGAGAGTGAATGATAGAATTTTGCAAGACCAATGACTTCTTCATTGCAAATACCTTCTTTCACCAACATAAACGGCGACTGTACACATGGACCTCGACAGGTGGAACACACAGAAATCAAATGGATTACATCTGTGGAAAGAGATGATGGAAAAGCTCAATATCATCAGTCAGAACAAGGCCGGGGCCGACTGTGGAACAGACCACCAATTGCTCACATGCAAGTTCAAGCCGAAACTGAAGAAAATCAGAGCAAGTCCGCGAGAGCCAAAATATGACCTTGAATATATCCCACCTGAATTTAGAGACCATCTCAAGAATAGATTTGACACATTGAACACTAGTGACCAAAGACCAGACAAGCTGTGGAATGACATCAAGGACATCATCCATGAAGAAAGCAAGAAGTCACTGAAAAGACAGGAAAGAAAGAAAAGACCAAGGTGGATGTCACAGGAGACTCTGAAACTTGCTCTTGAGCGTCGAGCAGCTAAAGCAAAAGGGAGAACTGATGAAGTAAAAGAACTGAACAGAAGATTTCAAAGGGCCTCTTGAGGAGACAAAATAAAGTATTATAATGACATGTGCAAAGAGCTGGAGATGGAAAACCAAAAGGGAAGAACACGCTCGGCGTTTCTCAAGCTGAAAGAACTAAAGAAAAAAATCAAGCCTCGAGTTGCAATAGTGAAGGATTCCATGGGGAAAATATTAAATGATGCAGGAAGCATCAAGAGAAGATGGAAGGAACACACAGAGTCATTACACCAAAAAGAATTAGTCGATATTCAACCATTACAAGAGGTGGCATATGATCAGGAACTGATGGTACTGAAGGAAGAAGTCCAAGCTGCTCTGAAGGCATTGGCAAAAAACAAGGCTCCAGGAATTGATGGAGTATCAATTGAGATGTTTCAACAAACAGATGCAGCGCTGGAGGTGCTCACTCGTCTATGCCAAGAAATATGGAAGACAGCTTCCTGGCCAACTGATTGGAAGAGATCCATATTTACACGTATTCCCAAGAAAGGTGATCCAACCGAATGTGGAAATTATAGAACAATATCATTAATAACACACGCAAGCAAAATTTTGCGGAAGATCATTCAAAAACAGCTGCAGCAGTATATTGACAGGGAACTGCCAGAAATTCAGGCTGGTTTCAGAAGAGGACGTGGCACCAGGGATATCATTGCTGATGTCAGATGGATCCTGCCTGAAAGCACAGAATACCAGAAGGATGTTTACCTGTGTTTTATTGATTATGCAAAACCATTTGACTGTATGGATCATAACAAACTATGGATAACACTGTGAAGAATGGGAATTCCAGAACACTTAATTGTGCTCATGAGGAACGTTTACATGGATCAAGAGGCAGTTGTTCAGACAGAACAACGGGATACCGATTGATTTAAACTCAGGAAAAGGTGTGCGTCAGGGTCGTATTCTTTTACCATACCTATTTAATCTGTATGCTGAACAAATAATACGAGAAGCTGGACTATATGAAGAACGGGGCATCAAGATTGGAGGAAGGTTCATTAACAACCTACGCTATGCAACTGACACAACCTTCCTTGCTGGAAGTAAGAGGACTTGAAGCACTTATTAATGAAGATGAAAGACCACAGCCTTCAGTACGGATTACACCTCATCATAAAGAAAACAAAAATCCTCACAACTGGACCGATGAGCAACATTATGATAAATGGAGAAAAGATTGAAGTTGTCAAGGATTTCATTTTACTTGGATCCACAATCAACACCCATGGAAGCAGCACTCAAGAAATCAAAAGACGCATTGCATTGGGCAAATCTGCTGCAAAGGACCTCTTCAAAGTGTTGAAGAGCAAAGATGTCACCTTGAAGACTAAGGTGCGCCTGACCCAACCCATGGTATTTTCAATCGCATCATATGCATGTAAAAGCTGGACAATGAATAAGTAAGACCGAAGAAGAGTTGATGCCTTTGAATTGTGGTGCTGGCGAAGAATATTGAATATACCATGGACTGCAAAAAGAACGAACAAATCTGTCTTAGAAGAAGTACAACCAGAATGCTCCTTAGAAGCAAGGATGGTGAGACTGCGTCTTACACACTTTGGACATGTTGTCAGGAGGGATCAGTCCCTGGAGAAGGACATCATGCTTGGCAGAGAACAGGGTCAGCGGAAAAGAGGAAGACCCTCAACAAGGTGGATTGACACAGTGGCTGCAACAATAAGCTCAAGCATAACAACGACTGTAAGGATGGCGCAGGACCAGGCAGTGTTTCGTTCTGTTGTGCATAGGGTCGCTATGAGTCGGAACCGACTCAATGGCACCTAACAACAACCAGTATACTTAAAAGAAAAAAACAAACTGGTTAAGGGTGTCAGTCTCAGACTGAACTTGTTAATGACGTATGTATATGATAGACCGGTGAGAACAGATGTCTACACCACCTGTTAGACTGAGCTCCTTAAGCCAAGGACAAAATCTTTTTCTCTAGTGCCTAGTACAGTGCCTAGTAAACATTAGGTACGCAAGATGTTGGTTAAAATTGATCTCCTTCAATAAGGCCACTTAAAAATATTTTAAAGAAACACAACATTTCATTTCACCATAAAGATACACAAATGGTCAACAAGCACATAAAAAGGTGCTCAACATCATTAGTCATGAAGGAGCTGCAAATTAAAACCACGATGAGATACTACCTCATTCCAACCGGAATGATTATGATAAAAAACAAAAACAAAGCAAAACAAAAACCCAAAACACAAGAAAACAACAGGTGTTGGCGAGGAGGTGAAGAAATTGGAACCCTCACTCATCTATGAAGGGAATGAACTGTCGTAAATACTTTGGCAATTCCTCAAAAGTTAAACAGAGACTATCACATGACCCAGCAACCCCAATACCAAGTATATACCCAGAAGTGAAACCAGGAGCATAAACAAAAACCTGTATACCTATGTTCTGTCCAGCATTATTCACAACAGCCACAAGGTAGAAACAGCCTTTAATGTCCATCAACATATGAGTGGATAAACAAAATGTGGTATATACATACAATGGAATATTACTAATCAAAAAGAGAAATGAAGTCCTGATACATGCTACAACACAAATAAACTTTGAAAACATTATGCTGCGTGAAATAAGTCAGTCACAAAAGAATACTGTATGATTATGTGCAATAGGCAAATGTATAGAGACCAAAGCTTATAGCAATTATGAGAAGTGGCAAAGAGGGGAAAAGTGGAAGTCATTGCTTCAGGACGCTGCATGTCCGTTAATGGTAGTGGAATAATTTGAAAAAGGATAGTGTTGATGGCTGCCCAACCTCATCGATGTAATCGATGTCATAAGTAAAAATTGTTGAACTGGTAAATTTTTTGTTATACACATTTTACCACAATTTAAAAAAAATGGCCAAAAAAAATTTTTTTTAAGTTGTTACATGCAGTAATATCTTAGAGTCGGTAATATCAAATAATCAGACTGACTATGCTTGAGTGTTTCAAAGATAATCAGTAGGAAATACCTTATAAGAAAAATTTCATTATTCAGAAGCTTAAGACCAATTAATAACTTATTTTTCATTCATATTTATATCCTTATTTACCCTCTTCTCCTACCTCTTCGAAGCATTATCATTCCACTGCCAACTTCTCTTCCCAACTTCTGTAATCACTTCAGTTTCTATTAAAAAGCAGAAAACTACCCTTCACTTCACCTCAAAATTGTGGCACTTGCCAGGGTTAGCGGAAGGAAGGAATGGACGGCAACTATGTGACAGGCACAGGGTTTCCTTCTGGGGTGACGAAAACGCCCTGGAACTAGAGAGAGGCAGCGGTCGCACAACT
The DNA here is from genome assembly GCF_024166365.1 of Elephas maximus indicus. NCBI lineage: Eukaryota > Metazoa > Chordata > Mammalia > Proboscidea > Elephantidae > Elephas > Elephas maximus. Next base: position 35,003,862 of record NC_064837.1, on the reverse strand, counting down.
GTGAATGCGCTAAATGTCCTGAATCATTTGCTTTAAAGCAGCTGATTCTATGTTATCTGAATTTCACCTCAGTTTAAAAAAAAAAAAAAGCCACTGATATTATAAGCAGGTATTTGCTCTTAAAATTCACAAGGAAATAAACGTAAAATATCTCATAAGGAAACAAAATAAATTTAGGACAACCTCCTCTCTTCTTGTGCCAAGCCAGATTAATCTTGCTGCTAAAATGTCACACTGATCCACAGGAGCTCACTGTACCCGCGTGCCTGCACGCATCAGCAAGACTGCCAAGGCCCTTTGCAGTCTGCCCCAGATCTCTTTTCCAGTCTACTCTACTTTTCACATCCTTTATTCTGTTACACATTAAATTTGTTTTTCTTTAAATAAATAAATAACACTAAAAAAGAATGACGCTGCTCTGAATATTCTTGTACAAATCTTCTGGCAAATACTGGAACTGGAGGAGTCATAGGTATGTGTATGTGCAGCTTTAGAAGATACTGTCCAACAGTTTTCCAAAGAAGTGGTATCAATTTACAATCCCACGAGCAGGGTATGCGAGTTTCCATTTCTCCACATGCTTTCAACATTTAGTATTGTCAGTTTTAAGATGTCAACAATTGTGGTGCATATGCTGTGGTACTGTGGTTTTAATTTGGTATTTCCCCCCCAAAAAGAAGAAAAATGAATGAGCCTCAGAGACCTGTGCAACACCATCGAGCCTATCAACATACACATAATGGGAGTCAGAAAGAGAGGAGAGAAGCAGAAGTGATATATGAAAAAACAATGGGTGAAAATTTCCCAAATCTGATGGGAACAAAGTAATCTACACATCTAAGGTCCAACAAATTCCAAGTAGGATAAATGCAGAGACCCAAACTGAGACACATCATAATTTGTGTTTCTCTGAAAATAGAGCGGTTTCATGCTATCTACAAAATAAAGTCCAAACTCCTTAGCCTGGCAGAGAAGGTTTTCCATTACCTGATCTTCCTCCTGCCTACCAGTCTCACATTACTCCCACAGAAAGTCTCGATTATTTGAAATTCCCAAAAAGCACAATGCTGTACCTGCCTGGAAAGCTGTTGCTCTCTCATCCCTCATCTTTTCCCTGATTCGGTAACAAATGAACTCTTAGCTCACCTTTCAAGAGTTAAGTTCAAGCACTACTCCCTGTCTGAAGCCTTTCCTCACCCATTCCCAATTAGCTCTTCCGCCCATTTTTGATGCACTCTGTACCTATATTTACAATTACAAAGTTCTGCAGTGGCTAGTGTTGGATAGGAAAATCGATCCTCATTCATCCTTGAAATCCCAGTAACTGACACCAGTGCTTGATACAATGGCCATTCGTTAAACATCTGTGAAATGATTAACCTTAAAAATCTTTAATCTGAAAAAAATAAATGTTTTGAGTAATAATAACCTTACACAATGTCCATTTGTTTTAAAAATGTGTTATTTTGCCAAAATTTTTTAGTTCTCAAACAAGAAAAAGCATTATAATGTTTCGTAAATCATACACACAGCCAGCAAACAGAAATATTTTCCTACTCAGCTTATCCAGTGAACTAATGTTCTAAACTAGAATGATACCACAATATTTTTTACATACTAACAAAAAATATTCTTGCAACCAAATGAAAATGAATAAACTAAAAGCAATATTTATGGTAATGAGGCCACCTGAATCACTATTTTTTGTTTCAAACTATCTCATTTAAAACTACTTATAAAATGAAACTGTGAAGTAAATACTATTTTTTTATACCTAGCATCTTTATAAGAAAGACTTTCTTTTTATCAGAAGACTTAACCTCTTAAGTAACATAATTCTTCAGATGACTATATGGTTCCCAAATATGAGCCATTCCAGGCTTGAAATAATTAGTATACACCTACTCCTCACTTATTGACTATCTTGTTATCTGACATTTCGCATTTATGACAATAGTAAATAATCTACTATATTACTATTTTGCGCATTAACGACATATATTTGGCAGTGACAAATGCCAAGGTGAAAGGCGAAAGTACTGCTGTGATGGTTAAGAATGTGTCAAAAAAATTGTATGAAACCACTATTATTTGGGGAAAGGTTTAAATACAGGGGAAAACGTTCTTTGATGGTTACAGGGGTGGGGAGGGAGGGAGGGAGGGAGAAGGGTATTAACTAACTATTTGGCAGATAAGAATTATTTTGGGTGAAGAGAAGGACAACACACAATGCAGGGGAGGTCAACACAACTGGACTAATCCAAAGGCTATGAAGTTTCCTGGGTGCGTCCAGACAGTTCAAGAGACGGAGTGACAGGGGCAGGAGTCTGGAGACCATCTGGGTCGATAGGCATGGCAGAGTATATTGGGAGAATGTTCTGCATCCCACTTCAGTGAGTGGTGTCTGGGGTCTTACGGGCTGGCAGGCAGCCATCTAAGATGCATCGATTGGTCTCAGCCCACCTGGAGCAAAGGAGAATAAAGAACACCAAGGACACAAGGAAAGTGTGAGCCCAAGAGGAAAAAGGGACATGTGGACCAGGGACTCCATCAGCCTAGGACTGGAAGAACTGGATGCTGCCCAGCTGCCACCAATGGCTGCCCTCACAGGGAACAGAGTGGGGGATTCCTGGTGGAGCAGGAGAAGGGTGGGATGTAGACCTCAAATTCTAGCAAAAAGACCAGACTTAATGGTCTGACTGAGACTGGATGGACCCCAGAGGTCACAGCCCCTAGACTCTCTGTTAGCCCAGAACTGAAACCATTCCTGAAGCCAACTCTTCAGACAAAGCTTAGACTGGACTTTAAGACATAAAATGATACTGATGAGGAGTGTGCTTCTTAGCTCAAGTAGACACATGAGACTGTGTGGGCAGTTCCTGGCTGGAGGTGAGATGAAAAGGCAGAGGGGGGCAGGAGCTGGTTGAATGGACACAGGAAATACAGGGTGGAGAGAGGGAGTATGCTGTCGCATTGTGGGGAGAGCAAGTAGGGTCACATAATAATGTGTGTTAAAGTTTTTGTATGAGAAACTGATTTGAATTGTAAACTTTCACTTAAAGCACACACACACAAAAGAAGTTATGTGTCCACTTGGCTGAGCCATGATTCTCAGTGGTGTGGTTGTTATGCAATGATGTAACTTGGCAGTTATGTAATGATGTAATTTGACAGTTATGCAATGATGTCATCACCCTCCATTTTGTGATCTGATGTGGTCATCCTTCATTTTCACATAATGTCAACTTTTGTACAATGACCAAGTCTTTGGAACCTAACCATGTCAATAAGTGAGGAGTGGGTATGTAACAATGATGTACTTCCACACACAGCCTCATCTCACTCCTAAACTAGGTTCTGCTCACTGTCTTATATTTTTTATCTTTTTGTTTTAGACCAGTTTTAGGTTTACAAAAAAGGTGAAAAGACAATACAGAGAGCTCCCCTATACGCTGCACCCAGTTTCCCCCACTGTTATCATCTTACTATGGTATATTTATCACAACTAATGAACCAAGAATGATGCTATTATTACTTAAATCCCATACTTTATTTGGGTTGCATTCATTTTTCCCTAATGTTCTTCCTTCTGTTTCAGGGTCCCATCCAGAATACCACATTATATTTAGTTATCATGTCTCCTTAGGTTCCTCTGGTTGGTGACACTTCCTGAGACTTTGTTTTAATGAAGTTGACAGTTTTGAAGAGTACTAGTGAGACATTTTGTAAAATGTCCCTCAGTTTGGGTTTGCATGATATTTTTCTTGTGGGTAGACCGGGTTTATGGGTTTTGGGAGGAAGATACTACATAAAGTGCCATTCTCAACACATCATTCCAAGAGTACAAAGACCAAGGTGTCGGCCTTCTCTAATGTTGCTTTCTCCCTTTCCACACTGTAGACTTAGGAAGTAAGTCACTAAAGACAGCCCAGATGTAAGAGGTAGAGAGTTATATCCCATCTTCTTGGGGAGGGGGGGTATTTAAATAAATTATTTGGAACCCTTCTGTATGGGTATTATATCTTAGCAAACTGTTTACACACCTAACCACCTTTAGGTTATAAATTACTGAAAGTTAAGCCTTTTTCTTTGTGTTTTTCAGAATGCTTAAAGTAGGGAAGGCAGTCAACAACTGTCTGCCAAATAAAAAACTTCCACGAAATACCAAATAAAAATAAACTGTGTTTGATTTACTTTTGTATCCTCAGTACCTTGTACCCAAATTGTAATATGTGCTTAATAAGTTTAAGTTGAATGAATTATGATTCCAGAATTACAGAATATAAGCTCCATAAGAACAGAGACATCTTTTTTTTCAATTCTGTATCTCCAGCACTAAAACAGTACCTAGTTCAAGTAACCAAAACCTGTTGCCACTGAGTCAATTCTGACTCATAGCAACCCTACAGGACAGAGTAGAGCTGCCCCATAGGGCTTCTAAGGAGCAGCTGGTGGATCTGAACTGCCGACCTTCTGGTTAGCAGCCAAGCTCTTAACCTCTGCACCACCAGGGCTCCAGTTCAAGTAAAGTGCTCAGTAAATACTTAGTGAATGAAAATGTAAATTAATTTAAAAATATAACCTCTTGTTTACCCCGAGTATATTAAAATGCTATATACAAGAATTTCCCTACCATGTAGTTCTAAGAAAGGAAATGACAGTTCTAACAAATAAAGGAAAAACGTAAGGCTGAAAATAGTCTATCACCTACACAATACATTCATCTTCCAGTTTTACACCAAGACAGCGTCTGAAGTCATCAACACCCTGAAAATTATATTCAACAATTAGCAGTAGAATACATTCATTCAACATCTATATAAAATATTCAGTGATTCCCTATTATGCTGTGTTAGGTGCTGCGGATACAACAATTAATTAGGATGCACATACCCTAGGCCTCACGAAGCTCAGAAATGAACAAAGGAAATGCGCAGCTAAAAAAGCAGTTACAATAATGTTAATAGGTTGACTTGAGAGAGCAGGTAAAGGTACCCGAAACAGCTTAAGAGGGCTTCCAAGAAGAAATGACATGTAAACCAATATGAAGAGGGAGTGGGAGTTGGCTATGACCAGGATGAAGAAAATACAGAAGGAACATGTGGGAAAGCAAAGAGGTAAGAGATACCATGGCATATTTGTGGGGCGAAAAGAAGCTCCTCACCACTGAAGAATGATGTAGGGGAGTGTGAAAGAGGTAAGGCTAAAGAAATAAGCAGGGTTCAGGTTATGAAGAACCTTGAGTGCCATATTAATGAGTTTAGACTAATCTTATAAGTAAGTAGAATCCACTAAAGGGTTTTTAAGAAGAGAAGTGACATGATCAGATATTAATTAAAAGAAAAATACTCATCCTACATTCATACTGTGGGAAATAGAATGGAGGGGAGCAATAATGAACACAAGAATCCAGATAAGAAAGGCTGTGATGAAAGACAGTGTCCTATACTACAAGAGGCAAAGGAATGAGGCATAACAAATGTATGTATGCACTATTTAGGAGGTTGACTCCACAGATCTTGGTAGAGGGTGAGGGAGAGGAAGAAGTGAAAAACGTATAGCACTACCAATCCCGAAGATGTTACTATGGCTGACAGGCATGCTGGCAGATAGAAAGATAATTTCTATTTAGGAGATGCTCAGTTTGAGACATAAAACCCAAACTGTTACATGGTTCTAGAAGCCATGGGGAAGATTAAGATAGAACTTGAAGAGTCATCAGCATCCAGATAGTAACTGATACAGAGATGTGGATGAGACCAGCAAGGAATAAAATCAGGAGTAAGAAGACTACAGGGCTTAGGCTACAAGTTGAGATGCTGAGGATAGTATTTAAGAGGTCTTTAGTTATCCAAGCTTATTATAGAATAGCTAGTATTCATATCAATAGCAACATCTGTAAAGTAGGAGCAGTGAAAAGATAGTTTAATTGTTCTCAGCAAAAATTTACATATTTAAACAGGACCAAAAACACAAAAAAAATGCCTACTGTATTAGTTCTTACCAGAAGGTGTAGTGTGGTATCATGGCGGGGGCGGGGGGGGCGGGTACTGGGTTCAAGAATAAGATGGTCTTGAGTTCATCTATCATGAGCTCTCTAAAATTCCTTTGTAAGTCAAAGTTTCAAAGATTCTACTCAGATCATTCTAGTCATCCCAGATACACAAACAAGACTTATATATCACATGGAAGTAGTATTACATAGTAGATAAGATCATGAGCTTTGGATTCATATAAACTTGGGTTTCTAATTCATTTCTTTCACTTACTAAATTGTGAGAACGTGGCAAATAGCTTAATTTCTATATGCATTACTTTCTATAGCTATAAAATGCAGAAAATATTAGAACCCACCTCACAGAATTCTTATAAGTGAATAACGCATATATCAAGTGCTTCCCACAGTGCCTGTAACATGCAAACACTTAGCAAAAGTTAGTTACTATTATTGTATTAAATATCATTAGTAATACATCCTAAAATCTATACTGTAAGATACAGCACTTTCAACCCCATGAGCCACAAAGAGCTGTAACTGCCAAATATTAAAATGAGAAGGCAGAGAAAAGACAGGATGGCTTGTGGGGCTTGGCCTCTGTACCTGGAGGTCCTGCAGCAGCTGCATCTTCCATGAGTTCTCCCTCTTCCAATTCCATGTTGTTGTATTCCACATCATTTTCCCCAGACCTAAGAACATACAAAAATTCATCATTCCCCTCTAATAAATACAATTAACATTACTTGTCACACATCAATGAACTTTATAACAATAACATACCAAAAACAAACAAAAAAAAACAAACCCGTTGCCATCGAGTCGATTCCAACTCATAGCGACCCTACAAGACAGAGTAGAGCTGCCCCATACGGTTTCCAAGGAGCACCTGGTGTATTCCAACTGCCAACCTTTTGGTTAGCAGCCATAGCTCTTAACCACTATGCCATCAGGGCTTCCTATGAAGTAACACAGGCTATTTCTAAATACAAAAATGAAGTAAAAGACTTTCATCATTTTCACATGTAGTATGTTAATGTTCAAACATTTAAAAACTACCAAGAAGGCAACATTCAATTTTTGTAAGACAATCTGGAAAACATTTTAATCTAAGATTACTGTATCCAAGTTATCTATAACCCTAAAAATTAGAGTTAAAATACTAGGTTTTAAGGTAAGTTGAAAATATACCCAACTGACTATATATGACTGAAGACTATATTCCTAAAAATACTTCAGAAAAGAAGGTGCTACTTCCTACTAGAATTCTCACAAAAGCTCTCATTTTATAACACTCGTTACTACTTTACTTGAAACAAAAAAATTACTATTTGGAACAACTCTAATCAGTGATAGTTTTGGATATTTAAAGAAGTGTGAAGATCAACTTCTGGCACAAGTGTGAGGCACTGTACAGACCCACTTACTCTCCGGCAAAACTGCCGAAAGTAAGAAAAGGCAACCATTTAAAGTCTCTGGAAATGGTACTAAACACAGAACAAATGAAGAAACATCTATTTAAGAAAATCTACTAACATTCAGTAAGAACAGCAAGAGTCTATGGTATTTGAACCAAGACTGCACCGTTTCTCTCCCCTCTAAGTTCAGTGAGACAGAAACTCCACTCCAGACTGGTGTAGCCAAGAACACAGAACTCCCTCTCCACCCAGCTCCCAAATCAAAGGGCTGGGAGAAGCGAGACATCAGTGTTTCTCATCCTGCACCCAGCTACCTACCTGTTGCTGAGACTAAGTTCCAGATACATGTAGCCAAGAACTAAAGGCTCTCTTCTTCCACCCAGCCCCACTTGTGGACACAGGCTGTATCATGGGTGCAGCATGCTGAGGATACTGAGGCCCAGAATGCCCTTGCTTGTTCATAAGGAGGAAGTCTCATGTCAGAAAAAGCATGTCAAGAAGACCTGAGGCTACTGCCCTACCTCCGTTCACTAAGCACTCACCTTCTAAAGTGGTAATGCCAATGAGAAAGAAGTGTGACATTGACCCCCCCCCAATTCCAGAGCCTTGGTTCAGAGATTTTGGCTGGGAGAAGAAAAAGGCCGTAAACCAGAGAGCTCCTAATGTTTTCCCAAAGGAACGGACTTCATTTGCAAAAGAACAGGAGAAGTTCAAGCCTTAGGGTGCCCAGGAAAACAAGGGAAGTTATGGTGAAAGGCAACTGGGAGGAAATTGGTAGATTCACTAGAGATATTAACTAAACCCAGGCTGAACAGTTTGCTAGGGAAGACCAGGGAAAAAAGAGACACCAAGAGGAGCCCTCATCCGGTCAGAAAAAATATAAAACACTGACCTCAGGAACTATTCCATCAAAGAAGCCCAAATTTGAGTGGATTAGTCTGTATAGCAATTTATGCCCCAAGGTATTATTGAAAATAATAAAGCAATCAGTCCGCAAATAGAGTTTAACAGTTGAGTGTGGTTAGGGAAAGAGACTGTCAAAGAGCCCTGACAAAAGTACTGTAATCCTAGGATGACGGTGGGCATACCTGTGGTTGTGCCCCTCCTGAGTAGCAATATCAGAGGCTTAACACTGTAACAGGGTATGGGAAGGAGAAATGGTTTCACTAAAATAATTCATCAGTCACTAAATGAATAAACAAGCAAACAAACAAGCCATGGAGGGAGGAGACCAATACTCGGAGTTTCTATAGTATACTATATAAAACGTCCAATTTCCAACAAAAAATTATGAGATACGCAAGGAAACAAGAAAGTACGTTTACAGTAGAAAAACAGCAGGAAATAGAAACTGCCTGGCAGTGAACAGATGTCAGCTTTAATAGAAAAAGACTTGAAAGTAGCCATTATAAATATATTCAAAGAACTAAAGGAAACCGTGATTAAAGAAATAAAGAAAGGTACAATGACAATGTCACATCAAATAGAGAATATCAATAAAGAGACAGAAATTATAAAAAAGAACCAAATGGAAAATCTGGAGTTGATAAGCACAGTAAAATAAAACATTCACTGGAGAGGCTCAACAGTAGATGTGAACTGGCATAAGAATTAGAGAACCTGAAGAGAGAACAATAGAGATTATACAATCCAAAGAACAGAGAGGGAAAAAAATTAAGAAAAATGAACACAGTCTCAGAGAAACGTGGGACACCACTAAGTGCACCTTCATAAGCATCATAAAATTACCAAAAGAAGAGGAGAGAAAGAGAATAGAGGAGAAAAATACTTCTAAGAAATAACAGCAGAAAACTTCTCAAATTTGTTGAAAAACACTACACATCCAGGATGAACAAAGAGATGCACAAACACATCACAATAAAAACGCAGAAAGCCAAAGACAAGGAGAAAATCTCCAAAGCAGGGAAAAAAACCAACTGGACACTTACAAGGAAACTCCAATAAGATTAATATCTGGCTTCACATTAAAAAAATAAATAACATATTCGAAGTGCTCAAAGAAAAAAAACTATCAAATACGAAGTCTGTATCTAGTAAAGCTATCTTTTAAAACTGAAGGCAAACACTGACCTATTAGGACTGATATAAAATTTAGAAATGGATAATGATGATGGTTGAAGAACATGAGGAACGTAACTAATGCATCTGAATTACATCCAGCCACACTGTAGAATATGATTCGGCAATGAAAAGAACAAACTATTGGTACACACAACAACCTGGATGACTCTCCAGAGTATTATGCTGAGTGAGAAAAGCCAATTCTCAAAGGTTACTTACTGTATGATTCCATATTTATAGAACATTCTTGAAATGACAAAACTGAATAGAGAACAGATCAGTGGTAGCCAGGGGTCGAGCAGAGCATGGAAGAAGAAAGTAAGTACATAAGGCTATAAAAAAGGCCAACATGAGGGATCCTTATGGTGACGCGAATGTTCTATACCTTAACTGCATCAACGTCAATGTCCTGGTTGTGATACTGTAGCTTTACAAGATGTTACCACTGGGTGGGGAAACTAGGTAAAGGGTCCATGGGATCTCTCTGAATTGTTTCTTACAACTGCACATAAATTTACAATTATCTCAAACAAAAAATTTTCTAAAAAGGCAAGAATATATAGTACTACTGTAGAAAGACTGAGAAATTGAAGAGAGAATTAAAAAAGATCTGTTTAGTGTGTGTGTTGTGGTTAATTAGAAGCTATTCATAAACGTCATTACCCAAAATAAACTATATGCCTATTTCCTCATCTACAAAATGAAGAAACTAACCTAAATATTAAGACCTAACATTTTATGATTCCCCAAGGGCTCAAAATAGCTCAAGGTAAACTTTGCCGTTATTCCTATAAATTATATGAAGTAGTTTGGGTCTAGATGTTATTGTAGATGTACATATATACAGAGAACATAGAGTCAAAAACCTTCTTCTATTAGAAAAACAATTAAAAAGTCAATCTAATGAAAAGTTTTGAAGTAAGTTTTACATAAAGCCTAACTATTCTCAGAACAACCCTGAAATAAACTCAAGGGCATAACAAAGAAATTAATTCAGCTACGATTGCATATTTAAGTTATTAGCAAGGTGGTTTCGCTTTACAGAATCATTATCTAAATGAATCGACTGTAAATTTTCCATGCTGATTCAAATTAATCAGCTCTATTTTATATATCTAAAAATCTCACTGTAATAATGACTTGTAATCTGGGGATTTAATGGGACCTGGGCTTTGCATTTTAATTAGCTAATCCATTTAGGCAATTTGCCAAGTATTCTAAAGGGGACCATTAAGTATATAAATGGTCTATTCTGAGGAGCTAATTTGTGGAATTGGAGGGGAGAACAAATAGGGGGGTAAAACTCTCACCTTACTCCTCGGAGAAATGCTGATTCCAGGGCTGGGAATCAGAGAGAAAGTACACAAGATGAACCTGGCATCTTGTAGCGCCAGGAAAACAGAACTTAAAAAATGATAGGGACATGTCAAAAGGACACAGGAGTTAGCTTTAACAGGTTCCCACTGGCCAAATCTGGGATAATCTGAGCAACAAAATAATGATAGTAACAGATTAAGTCATTTAATAATATTAGAATCTTTGAGTCCATTCGAATAAATTAATTAATAAGTAAATGGAAGAGAAGGGAAAGCTCTTCCTTAGAGCAGAATTCCAACTAACGAATGTAGAAGGAATAATGGAATTAGAAATCCATCACTGAGCAATTAATGGCAACAATCATTAATGGATGTTAAAATCAGTAGGCAAAAGTATGGTGATATATAGGATATTTACAATCTCAAAACATCTCTCCACTAATTAAAAAAACCACTAATTACAAAGGGAAAAATGACAACTTCAGAATGGAGAAACCTAGCATACACCACCTTAACCAGGTGATCAAAACTAACATCATCAGTAAAGCAACAAAAATTAATGTCACGTACCTCCTGATATGATGCACTGAGAAAAACATCATTATTTCTGCCAATACATCATTAGAATTCCTGCCAAAATGCGTAATTTCAATCTAATCATGAAGAAATGAGGCAAGTTCAAATTGAAGGACTTTGTACAAAATAACTGGCCTGTACTCTTCAAAAGTATCAAAGACTAAGAGTACCAGATTGAAACTGACTAAAAACTCATAACAAATGAATGTAACTAGTGATCCCAGATTGAATCCTGAACCAAAGTATATTAACGGAATGACTGGCAAAATTTTTAAGAGATTGTAAGATAATATTATTACACCAATGTTACTTTCCTGATTTAGATAACTATACTGCAGTTATATAGGAAACATTACCTCATCGGGGAATCTAGGTAAAGGGAATACAGGGATCTCAGGGCTTCGAACCAGTTCGTTCCTGTTCAAACCCATTGAGAATTTGCATTTCCACTCAAATATACTGAATCAGAATCTACAGTTTAACAAGATCCCCAGGTGATTCTTACGTATAATAAATTCTGAGAACCATGCTCTACTAGTGGTTCTCAGAATTAGTCCCCGACCAGCAGCATTAGCATTGCCTGGGAACTTGTTAGAATTGCAAAGTCTCAGCAGGGGTTCAAACTGGAATGCACTGGTTCAAAGCCCTAGGGAATTTTTGTATATTTTTCTGGTATTTCTTAAGTCTAAAAATTTTTCAAAATTGAAAACAAACTCCTTTATTTACATAAGATACTTCATATCAAGAAAGAAACTGCTGAATATCCCCATGTTTAGGCCTGAGTTAATGTGTCTAATAAATTACCACTTTGATGCTTTATACTGGTAGTCAATGTGAGACACTCACATAGTTTCTTCATCAATGTCATTTTCCTCTGTGTTGCTCGTTGCTGTTGAACTGGCCGAGGAACTACTGCCATCAAGGTGATTTACTTCATCTTCGCCAACAAGATCCAAATCCAGATCACCATCTGAAAGCTCATGCTAGATTACAGAGAGCAAAGGAAAGATTTCTATCCTAAATATTTACGTTAATTTCATCATCCCATCCAGCCCATTAGCCAAGGTATAGTATAATTATTGGAATTCTCTGCCCTTGTGCCTGGGCTGCTATGCTCTGTTGAGAAAATCACACAACCACATTGGCTGGCACCACTACTAATTTATGACTGCCAATTTCAGCTGGGTCCTCAATGTGACTGGAAATGCTATATATATCAGCCTCAGCTTCCACTACTGTTCCTCACAAAGTAACATCTCAAACTATCACTCGTCCTCAAGTCCTATGTCACCTCTATCACCCTCAAGGTCATTATATAAGGGTAACACTTCACCTGAGTGTAAAACCCCAACCCCTATTATCTGCTTAGCAATACCCTTAACCTTCAACCTTTCTCCTCAGTGGCACATTGTTTTCAACATGTAACTCAAATTTCCCACCTTAAAAATAACAATTGCTACCAAAAAACCCTCTCTTGTCTTTCAATTCCTTTTTTGCCTTAAACAATAGCAACCACTCCTACCCCTCTTCTCGAATGCTTATTATGGTTGTTATTTAGCTGGGACAAAGCCTGGCAATTTCCCAAATCATAAATCAGATTACCTACGTACGCAATGATAAGGTACATACTAGTTTCAGAGAATGAAACAGGATACATAAAAAGTACCCAAAATTTAGTTTCTAGAATGTACACCACAGAAATTACTATCGTTTTTTTTACAATAAATTAACTTTTAGAACCTTGAAACACTTTCATTGAACAACTTTTGACTCGTAAGCATTAATAATTACGGAAAATCAATGGACAAGATTTTAGCACTTTGATTCCCCTACATTATGTTGGTAACTATGATCCTGTCATTTTTGCTTATCAAACATAAAAAAAATAAACCCAGACTAATTATTACATGATAATCTTCATTCTGAATCTTCTCCTCATCTTCTTCATCGTCTTTGGCCTCTCTAACAGAAGCTGGAGTTGGGCCACCCTCAAGAAGCATGTCAGAGCTGGATCCAGACTTCTTAGCCCGTGTCTCGGGGCCATCATCATTTTGGGGGCTGAGATGATTATCTGGTGGTGACAAATCTCTCGATTTCTGGGTTCGGGACAGCTCAATGGTAAGTCTCTTTTAAAACAAGAGTACCACAAATAAACAATTGTCATAAACGGTACTTCACTGGCACAGTAAAAAATATTTCAAATAAAAAAAATGTACTCAGATGTTCCTAAAACCACTCCCTAAAACATCTCTCTCACCCCCTACTGCCTTTTGCTTATGAAAAAATCTACATCAAGGATAACCAACCAGTTGCCTTTGAGTGGAATTCCAACGCATAGCGACCCCATGTGTGTCACAACAGAACTGTGCTCCACAGGGTTTTCAGTGGCTGATTTTTCGAAAGGTCTCCAGGCCTTTCTTTCAAAGTGCCTCTGGGTGCACTTGAACTGCTAATCTTTCAGTTAGTAGCCAAGCGCAGTAATGTCAAGGATAAACTGTCCTCCTGTTGATTCTTTTCTTCTCCTTTCATGTCCATCTCAAGACACACATACAATTAAGCAAACTGCATAGTGTATATAGTCAGTTGGTTAAACAGTATACTTAACATAATCTCACATTGTCTTCCCTCATTCATTAATCACTCTCTCAGAACTCAAACCTTCCACCTCATCCTAATTTCCATTATGGAAAAGAAACATTCCTTACATAACTATGAAACATTCATTAACTGATCCTCCCCACTGCTCAAATAAAGTCTCCCAATACAAGTTATAACAAAATAACTTATTCTGTATTTGGCTTTAACTAACGGAGTTCAAGATACAACATCTTTCAATTGTTTTATAATTGAGGATCCTCTAACTTCAAGACAGCTTTGAAGAAGACAAATACTCAAGTCACTGAGAGAAGTACAAAGAGTTTACGTCAAACTAGAGCAGTACTGTCCAATACAATACACTGTTATGATGACAGAAATTGTCTCTATCTGTGATGCCTAATACAGTAGCCAATATATATAGTTACTGACCACTTGAAATGTCGCTAGTACAATTGAGAAACTGAATTTTTAATTTTAATTAATTTAAATAGCCACATGTGGCTACTGGCTACTAAAAATGGACACTGCAAATACAGGCTCCAAAGTGTGATGATGGGGGGACAGAATTGGATTCTTCTACAAGACTGCAGACATCAACAAATATCTAAAATCCAGTTATAAATATAACAGGCCAAAAAGTCAATATAAAACATAAAACTCAAAATGCATGCTATTTGCATACCTCTTTAAGGTTGTTAATTTGTTGAATATAACTTGTTTGTGCAGCTTCCAACTGAGTAATATACCAATGCTGATCCCGGCATTTTTGAAAGAAAGTTGGTGAACGAACCTGAAACCTTAAAAGAATAGTTCCAGATGAAAAATAATCCAAACAGTAAAATATTATCAAACTAGCTATGTTAGTTGCTGTAAGAGAAACACTACAAGTCAATGGCTTTAACAAACGGAAATTTATTCATTCACAATTTAGGAGGCTACAAGTCCAAATTCAGGATGCCAGCTCTAGGGAGAGGTTTTCTCGTTTTGTTGGCTCTGGAGGAGAGACCTTGTCTCTTTTATCATCTCCTCCTGGGATGCTATGGATTGAATTGTGCTCCCCAAGAATATATGTTGTAAATCCTAACCTCTATGCCTATGGTTATAATCCCATTTGGGAATGGGCTGTCTTTGTTACGTTAATGAGACAGGATTAGTGTAGGGTGTGTCTTGAGTACTGACTCTTTTGAGATATAAAAGAGATTAAACAAGAAGAGAGCCAGAGACAGGTGAAGAGAGATGCCAAGCCACATGAAGATTATTCAGTAGCAGAAGCTAAGAGAGATAAGAACCCTCCTCCAGACCCCACAGAGACAGAAACCTTCCCCTAAAGCTAACACCCTGAATTCAGACTTCTTGCCTCCTCAACTGTGAGAAAATAAATTTGTTTGTTAAAGCCACACACTTGTGCTATTTCTCTTATAGCAGCACTAGATAACTAAGACACCAGCCTTAATCTGTAACTCGCTGCCATCGAGTCGATTCCGACTCATAGGGACCCTAGATGACAGAGTAGAACTGCCCCACAGAGATTCCAAGGAGCACCTAGTGGATTCGAACTGCTAGCCTTTCAGTTAGCAGCCATAGCTCTTAACCACTCCCCCACCAGGGTTTCCAATCTACAACTATAAATCCTAAAAATTTTTAGTTTATTTGATTATGGCATAAGCCAAATAATATACAACGTGAAGTGAAAAATAAGAACTTCCCTCACTATTCTTACGTTTCCCAATGGGTGAGGTTGCTAGACATTCAATAAATACATCTACTGGGGCTGTAGTTTCCTTTTTAAGGATTACTAATTAGATGTCAGGCCAGTGAAAAAGAGGAAGACTCTCAATGAGATGGACTGACACAGTGGCTACAACAATGGGCTCGAGTATAGCGATTGTGAGGATGGCGCAGGACCAGGCAATGTTTCCTTCTGTCGCACATAGGGTCGGTATGAGTCGGAACCGCCTCGATGGCACCTAATAACAACAATTAGATTTCAAGCGAATTTATGACTAGGTTTTATTCTTTACTGACTATATAGGACTCCTGCAACGAGATGGCTAAGAAAACAGTAAGGTTATAGTTCGCATGAATTTCAATATTCATCCTTCTTAGGCGAATAGCTTTAAAATAAAGTTCTGCTGGCTTTATTCTCCCACGACAAAAGCCACAATATCAAATGTTTCCTATTACCTTAAAATTACTGTATCATTCTGTCGATTCAAGTATCCTTCATTTGCAAGTAAGTCCAAACGGAAGAATCTATTATAACCCCAGCATTCTCCAACTTCGAAGTCAGATGCAAATTCTCGAATAATATTTTTAGTAGGATCATTGCAGGACTGATGAACCATCTCTACACGATATTCATATCTAAAATTGGAAAACAAATTACTAGTATAGTTAATAATAAAAGACAGATTCATGTGAACATTAAGATCACGAAGTAATTACATGAAAAGGAATATATACAACTACATTCCTTTCAGAAAGGATTGTATCAATTACAAGAATAGGAGTATGGTGACTGGTTCACCACAACGTGACAAACATGAGGTGTTTTTTACTTCAAAGTTACTTTTGTTATAGTAGCAATGCTAAATATTTTCCTAGATATAGATATATTTTTTATATTCATTACCTATATTTCATCATATATAAATATGTAGTCATTTGTATTATCCCTTTAAGATCTATCATCATAAAATTTAAAAATATATAATAAATTTTGAAACACTCTACTAGACTTTCCCAACACAAGTTATAATAAAATAACTTACTTTGTATTTGGAAGTTCAAACCTGTAAATTTTCCAATTAAAAATAAGTGTATATTATAAATGCTAACAAGCGGCCATCTAAAATGCATCAATTGGTCTCAACCCACCTGGAGCAAAGGAAAATGAAGAACACCAAGGCCACATGACAACTAAGAGCCCAAGAGACAGAAAGGGCCACATGAACCAGAGACCTACATCATCCTGAGACCAGAAGAACTAGTTGGTGCCCGGCCACAATCGACGACTGCCCTGACAGGGAGCACAACAGAGAACCCCTGAGGGAGCAGGAGATCAGTGGGATACAGACCCCAAATTCTCATAAAAAGACCATACTTAATGGTCTGACTGTGACTAGAGGAACCCTGGTGGCCATGCTCCCCAGAGCTTCTGTTGGCACAGGACAGGAACCATCCCCGAAGACAACTCATCAGACATGAAAGGGACTGGTCAGCGGGTGGGAGAGAGATGCTGATGAAGAGTGAGCTAATTATATCAGGTGGTCACTTGAGAGTGTGTTGGCAGCTCTTGTCTGGAGGGGGGATGGGAGGATAGAGAGAGAGGGAAGCTGGCAAAATTGTCACGAAAGGAGAGACTGAAAGGGCTGACTCAATAGGGGGAGAGCAAGTGGGAGTACGGAGTAAGATGTATGTAAACTTATATGTGACAGACTGATTGGATTTGTAAATGTTCACTTGAAGCTTAATAAAAGTTAATAAAAAAAAATAAGTGTATATTAGAAAACCCAATATATTCTGATTTCCATAACTTCATAAAAGTCTTAAGTCTTCAAAAAGACAGTTTATAAACTCATGTCTACTGAGAAAGCACTGTTATTACAAGAAGTGAGTGAAGAAGTAAAGATAATTAAAAGGAATATACAATAATAACCATAAAGCTTCTCTTTTGTGGTGAACGTAAAGTTTTAAAAGAGAAACATAATACTTCAACCTGCTATTCCTGCTGGCAAAGGGAAAAGAAAAAAATTACAGCCCTTTATTAAGAAATATCAGGTATAAGTAGTTAATTGCTAAGTGTCAAAGTATTTTTGCATTTATCTCTCACAGCAGATAATCTGGATTGACGGCACAAAACACTAACCAATACGAAAGCTGTGAGAGTTTGTCTGCTTAGATTTTATGAAATCACATGGGAAGCTCTGTAGTTTAAAATGTGGCATTAACATCCCATTCAACAACAAGAATTTCCAGGGTAGGTTTTGGGCATCTTACGGTAATGTCATTGCATGATTCAACATTTTAAAGAATATTACCTGACGAAAGAAAAGTGACCAAGGAAAAACATAAACAACAAATAGTATTATTAATGTGATGGTCTGCTATGACCCCTTCAGGAGAATTTAAGCTCAAGACTTAAATTATTTTCTAATTAAAAGAGTAGTCTATAAAATCTGGCAATCCAATCAAGTCTCATCATAGTATTCTTACAGGGATAGATAGACAATAAACTAGAAAAACTCAAATTCAGAAGATATTCTACAATTGAATACAGACATATGGACACTGGAAGCACATATTGCTTTATAATACATTTGAAAATAATCTTGTATTATATTTTTCCTACAGTGAGTCTTTGGTAAGAAAAAAACCGTCTTAAAAAAGTCAATGAAGAACTGTTATTTCAAACACTAAATATTGGTCAGAGTGTGGGAAAACAGGTCCTCTTACACAATGTAGTGGAAATATAAAGAGGAACAACAGTTTATGGGGGAGGACATCTGACAATTTCTACTAAAATTTAAAATGAACATTTCATTTCTCCTAGCAATTCCATTTGTAAGAATTTATCCTAAAGACAACTTGGTCAGTGAGCATAACATAGTTCCTAAAGTTTATATTCTCCATCCTAATTTGGTGAGTAGCATCTGAGATCTTAAAAGCTTGTTAGCTATCTAAGATACAACTATAGGTCTCTACTCTTCCGGAGCTAAAGAAAAAGAAGAAAACCAAAGGCTTAAAGAAGAAACTAGTCTACAGGATTAAGAGCCTATACAACCGCGGTCTCATCCATCCTGAAAGCAGAAGAACTAGATGGTGCTCAGCTACCACTACCAACCGTTCTGACCAGAAACACAACAGGTAGCCCCAGGCAGAATGGCAGAAAAATGTAGAACAAAACTCAAATTCTTTAAAAAGACCAGACTTAGTGGATCAGTAGAGACTAAAGGAATTCCAAGATTTCTGCCCTGAGACACCTTTTAAATTTCATACTGAAACCATACCCAGAGGTCACCTTTCAGCTAAATAACTGATTGGCCAATAAAATAAACCATATCACCCACGAGTACTATGCTCCTTTAAAAAATCATCTATATGAGACCAAACAGTCAACGTTTACCCTAAAGCAAAGATGAGAAGGTAATAAATCCCAAAGAGCTCACAAGAAAACTTCTAGAGCTGACAGAGGAATTCGGCTAAGTTGCAGGGTACAAGGTCAACAAACAAAAATCAGTTGGGTTTCTAAACACAAGCAATGAGAAATCTTAAAGGGAAATTAGGGAAACAATTAGACTTACAATTGCATCTAAGAGAATAAAATACCTAAGAATAAATCTAACCAGGGATGTGAAGAACTTATACAATGAAAATGATAAAACACTGCTGAAAGAGATTAAAGAAGACTTAAATAAATGAAAGATATTCCATGTTTATGGACTGGAAGACTCAGTATTATTAAGATGTCAATACAACTCAAAGGGATCTACAGATTCAACACAATCCCGATCAAAATTCCAACAACCTTCTTTATAAAAATGGAAAAACCAATCCTCAACTTTATGTCAAGCAGCAAGAGGCCCCAAATAGCTAAAGCAATGCTGAAAGAAAAGAACAAAGTAGGAGGACTCACATTTCCTGATTTTAAAATATATCATACACGTACAGTAATACAGTAATCAAAACAGCTTAGTGCTAGTATAACAACAGACACATAGAGCAGTAGAATAAAATTGAAAGTCCCCCCAGAAATAAACCCACACATCTATAATCAGCTAATTTTTGACAAGTGTGCTAAATCCACTTGATGGGGAAAGAAGAAATGGTGCTGGGAAAACTGAATTTCTACATGCAAAAAAAATGAAACGGAATTCATGCCTCATACACAATACACAAAAACAAATTCAAAATGGATTAAGGACCTAAATGTGCACTCTAAAACCACAAAATTCTTAAAATGAAATGCAGAGGCAATGCTGCTGGCCCTACCTTTTAACAATGGATTATCTAATATAATAACAAAAGCACAAACAGCAAAAGACAAAATAAATGGGACTTCATAAAAATTCAAAAATTTTGTTCATCAAAAGACTTTACCAAAAAAGTGAAAAGACAAGCTACCGACCAGGAGAATACAAAACTTTGACAGCTTAACAACAAAAAGACAACTCAATCATAAAATGGGCAAAGGGCTTGAACAGACATTTCACCAAAGAGGACAATCAAATGGCCACCAAACATGTGGAAAGATGCTCAATGTCATTAGCCATCAGAGAGATGCAAACCAAAACCACAATGAGAGACCATTTCACTCTCTCTACAATGGCTAAGATAAAAAAAAAGAAAAGAAAAAAAAAACAACATATGTTGGCAAGGATGTGGGGAAATTGGAACCATTATCAACTGCTGGTAGGAACGCAAAATGGTACAGCCCTTGTAGAAAACAGTGTGACAGTTCTTCAAATAACTAAAAATAGAACTATCCTATGACCCAAAACTTCCACTCCTAGGTATACACTCATAAAACTTGAAAGCACAGACTCAGACAGATACTTGTACACCAGTGTTCACTGCACCACTATTCACAATTGCCAAAAGGTGAAAACAACCTAACTGCCCATCGACAGATAATGGATAAACAAAATGTGGTACATACATACAATGGAATACCACTCAGCCAGTAGGAGAAACAAACTATTAATACATGCTACAATATGGATGTAACTCGAAGATACTACATTGAGTGAAATAAATCAATCACAAAAGGACAAATATTGTATGACTTTGCCTATATATAAAAACACAAGAGGCAAATGTACACAGACCAAAGTTTACTAGTCGTTACCAGGGGCAGGAGGGAAGGGAAAAAGAAGGGTTAATGTTGACAGAAAAAAATCTCATTGATTAAGGGTAGGGTTGCATAGCCAATTATTATAAGGGCTGCCAATAAGTTGTACACCCGCAAAAAACTGAATTGGCAAAACTTGTGTGGTAGATGTATTTACAAAAACGACAAAAAAAAAAAAAAAGAGTAGCTGCCGAGGCTGCTTATGTACAATCAAAAACCTGGAGGTTTGGAAGTTTGGAGTAATGGTTTCATGGGGCATCCCAGTTCATCAGCCTAATAACATGTTTAGTGCTTCTGTTCTACCTCCTAGTTCGTTGTGTAGTGACTGGGGCCTTAAGAGCTTACAAGTGGCAAATGGAGCAACACAGGAAGAAGAAGAGTCAGGAACAGAAGGAAGATACGGAATGTGTGGCTGTCTCCATGAATAACTGCCTCCTTTGCCACGACGCCAGAAGAACAAGATGGTGCCCAGTTACCATGACTGAACATTTTGGTCAAAGATTCTACAGAAGAATCCTGATCAAAAGCAGGAAAGTGCAAAACAGAATTTCAAATTCTCACACACACCAGACTTTCTAGAGCCACGGAGGCTAGATGAACCCCTCAAACTATTGCCCTGAGATCATCTTTAAACCTTAAACCAAAAACATCCCCTGAAGTCTTCTTATAACCAAACACTTTTTTAGCTTAACTAGTAATAAATGTCTGACCTGAGCATTAAGCTCTTTTAAGAACTACCTATATGTGACCAAAGTGACAACAGGAACTCAAAAGATTAGACAGGAACCTTAGGGGACAGTGAGTTTATGTTAATGGAGTAGGAACAACTCAGAAGAGGAAGGTGAGAACAGCTGCACAACTCGAAGAACGTAATATCACTGAATTGTACATGTAGTAAGAGTTGAATCGGTGTATGTTTTACTGTGTATATTCTCAACAGTAACAATTTCAAAAAAGATGAGACTGTAGGGGGGTGGGGGGACAGGGAAGCTAGATTAATGTAAACAGAACAACTAGAACAGAAATAATGAGAATCTTGACATACTGTGAAAAATGTAACCAATGTCGCTGAATAATATAGAAATTGTTAAATGGGAACCTAATCTGCTATGTAAACTTTCACCAAAAACACAATAAAATATTATAAAAACAAACAAAAAAAAAGGACTTTATTCCACAGACATATTCACACGAGCAGGCAAAGATATGTGCAAATGGGTATTCACTGCATCGCTATTTGTAAAAGTAAAAACCCAGAAGAAACCTAAATGGTATCAACACAGCAATGGTTAAATAAATAATGTTACAGCCATATAAAGGAATACTAGACATTGCAACTGCTCAAAAGAATGGCACTGATGTATCTGTGTACTGAAAGGAAAAGATCTCTCAACATATTAAAGGAAATTGGAATGCTACAAATTATATGGTATAATTCCATTTGAATATATTTCTAGAAGCATAACAGGTTCACGTGATACATGCATCGACATATTTTCTGGAAGGACACGTAAGAAACTCTTCATAACGGTTGGGTTTGGCAAGAGGAAACTAAAGATAAGTAGGAAAATGTGGGAGATTTCATATATGTGTGTGTAAAACAAAAGTTTTATTCACTCTTTACAGATTTGTAATAAGTAAGCAGAATCATGGTCCCCTAAAGATCACCAATACCCTAATCCCCAGACCCTATGAATATGTTAAGTCCCATGGCAAAGGGACTTTACAGTCTTAAGTTTATGACCTCATGATAGGGAGGTTATACCCTCAAAGGCAGAAGACTTTTTCCAGCTAGGAGAGAAACACAGCAAAGGGAAGTCCAAGCATTCCATGCAGAAGGATCCCACGTGCCACGGCTGCCTCTGAAACGTAGGAAGTCACATGCAAGGTCTGGAGAGAGCCATCTCGGAGCTAAAGTCGGCCCACAGCTGACAAACACTAGGGAACCAAGGACGTTGGCTCTACAGCTGCAAGAAACATGAATGCACTTGGAAGCAGGTTCTTCCCAAAGTCTCCGAAACTTTTATTTCGACCTGCTGAAACCCGTACCAGAGAGGCCAGCGGTGCCAACTCAAGGCTTCTGAACTACAAAACAGTGGGATAATAAATTTGTATTGTTTAAAGCCACTAAGTTTGTGGGAATTTGTTAGAGCAATAATAAAAACTAATGCAGATGGTATCACTGAATTGTGTCTTCCACGGAGAATTTAAACCCCTGACTTCTATTTTAAGAAGGTTTCATAATGGTTCTCTAAGCCAGGATTTCATCAATTTATATCCCTTTCATTAAAATGTTCAATATAGTACAGAGCAAGCCTTGGAAAGTTATTTCTTTATGAGGACATTGTACATTTTGCCTATCCATTACATATTAATGTCAACCTTGATGAACAGGAACTACAGTAACATTTAAATATTAAAATAATACATGATTAAATGAATCTAAATAAACTAAGTCAACGAAGACATTACAATTATTTTCATTCCTTCTTCAAGTACATTTTCTTTTCAAAATTTCACGTTTTTTAGCTTTCTATTTTAAAATAATTTTAGACTTACCCAAGTGTTGCAAAGATAGCACAAAGCTGTCATATACCCTTTCGCAAGCTTCCCCTAATGTTAGCATCTTACATTAACATGACTCAATTGTCAAAACCAAGAAAATGACAACAGTATAACGCTACCAACTACACAAGGCTTTCTTCAGATTTCACCTGTTTTTCTACTAATGTCCTTTTTCTGCTCCAAGATCCAATTTAGGATCCCACCTTGCATTTTAGTTTTCATGTCTCCTTATTCTTCTCCAATCTGTGCTAGTTCCTCCATTTTATCATGTCTTTCATGACCTTGAGTTTTTGAAGACAACTGGTGAGGTATGTTTTGAATATCCTCAGTTTGGATCTGTCCGATGTTTTCTCACGATTAAATTGAGGTTATGAATTTTGGGGAAGAATAACAGAGCTGATGTGTGCTTCTCCACACAGCATACCAGGAGTGATGTAAACTTTGAGCACATGAGTAAGGTGGTATTTTTCCATTATAAAGTAACTATTTCATCCTTTGTGATTAAAATATATATCTTGGCAGAGATGCTTTAAGGCAATACAAATATGCTGTTTCTCATTAAATGTTTATTCAATTACTTTAATATTCATTGATGGATCTTGTCTGTAGCAATTACTACTGTGATATTCTAAATGATTTTCTATTTCCCTCATTCTTTTACATTAATTGGATTTATTCTAAAAAAAAGTGGTCCACTCTTCCTCATTTATTTGTTTATTCAATCATTTCTATTTACCACAATGACCTTATCCCTTTCCTTCCCCATTTTGTGCATTTCTCTACTTTCTGATATCACTAGGCACTCCAGGTTCATCTTGTATTCTTCCGGCATCCTCCCTAAGATCAATTACTTCTCCACAAAGCCCCTGGCTCTTATTATGGGAGAACGGCATTTAGAAGCCAAGAGCTGGGTGCTACTATGCCTGTTACTACTGGAGTGTAACTAATTCTAGACCTGAAAGGCCTGTTCTTTTAGTTTTATGTATTTCTGAACTATATTAGGCTTGTTTGTTTTTAAACACGAGCATGTATTACTTCTGATGTTTAAAAGGAACAAATATCTTAAAATGAGCTGGACACTACAAAGTTCAAACTTGGAAAAATTTTTCAGAGAAATAATATTTTACTCTTCCCAAATTAAATTGTGACAAAGTAAGATTACTTGTGCCTGAAATGACAATGCTATCCTGATTTAAAGACAAATAACTAGATACTGGAAAACTCCATACTCATAGAGAAACAATCAAGAATACAGAAAATCTGGGTAAAAAAGATATTAATGTTGGTGGTCAAATACACCACGGATTAAGTATAGGTAAACTCTTAAATATGAAAGTTTCTTAAATAATCAGTTGTTTCGGATGAAAAGGCATACAATATTTAAGGAAAAAGACCATTCTTTTAGCTTCTTCAGGTCTTCAAAATCATGACAGAGGTATACCTATGTTTCTAATAAATATGGTAATTAACCCATGTTAAATTATTCACATAGCACTTCAACTCCAATCTTATAAAACTAAAACCTTAAATTTGAATATTCCAACCAAAATTCTTTCCTTCTATCTAACTGATAGCCTGAACAAACCTAACTCAGCTATCAACTTAAAATCTTATGTACCAGTCGCCGTCGAGTCCATTCCGACTCACAACAAACGCATGTGTTTCAGAGCAGGACTGTGCTCCACAGGGTTTTCACAGCTGGATCTTCGGACGTAGGTCACCAGGCCTTTCTTCTGAGCCACTTCTGGGTGGCTTCAGACCTCCAACCTTTCGGTTAGTAGCCAAGTGCTTAACCATCTGAGCCACGCCTCTAGGGAAAGTCCTACTCTTTCCTTAAGTAATTCAAAAAAAGTTAGATTCTGTAAAATATTTTCATTAAAAATGTTACTTACGTTACTATTCAATGGGCTTATTTGTTAAAGTAAATTAATAATTTTTAAATATTCTTAAACTTTAATTTCTAACTCTGAAAATATCAACATACATAACCCACAAAAAGAAAAACTTTGGAGTTCTAATAAAGTTTGAGAACTACGGCTCTACGCCATCATACTATTCCAGGGGTTCCACAGAAGAGTACATCACAACAGATATAATAATACAGTAATTATAAAAGTAGTTAACAAAAACTGTTAAGGGAGAGTGTACATAAATACACAGGAAAGCCTGTAAGTTAATCACATGTCTTACTTGGAAGTTTCTGGCAAACCAGCTGAGAGTTCCAGAAATACAGATAAGTAGTAGCCACGCACAACTCCATTTCCATCCTAAAAAAGAATAAGAAGTTACACATATATAAATTCCAGATTAATAAAAAGTTAAAGGCAAAAGATACAGATTAATACCTGATCTATGGATCAGAAAGGACTTCTAAGCTTAAAAAGCAATAAAAGAAACAATTAAAAGACCAACAGATCTGAGTCCATAATAATTTTAAACTTTTGTACATTTAAAAAAAACAAAATTAAGATACCCAAACTAACAAAAATACAACTATGAAAAGGGTTAGCAGTTTTAACACATACATAGTTCTTACAAATCTTTAAGAAAAAGGAAAAATGCAAATAAATATTTAATTTCACTAGAAATCAGTAAGACAAAAAAAAAAAAAGGTAACTTTTAACACCAAAAGCAGGGTAAGATAAAAAAGTTAACACCTTAGGGTCACTTTCTTCCATTGAAAGTAATTAAGTATTATTTCTTTGTGCTTTGTATCTTAAGATTTCATGTAAGCTGTCTAGAGATTGAGAAGAAGTTTAAATCGTTACTACAGAGATTTTACAAAAATAATTACTCCCATCTCTATTTCCACAGCACCTTGCTCAGGCCTCTATTTTTAAAAAGGATCACAATTATTATGACTACTTATTTAATTATCTGTCTCCCCTATCATACCATGATCACTAAGGGCAGGGACCCTATTATTCAATTCCAGTGTCTACTGGGACATGACTATACGAAGATACAGTCCACCTTGCTCCAAAAGGGCCTGAGGCAGCTTTCAGGGACTGACATATGATAATGATTCAATAAATGCTAACGAAAAAAATGAATCAAAAGTAAAAAAAAAAAAGTCGGATACAAAAGACTATATTGTAGGATCTCACTTTTAAGAAATTCTAGCAAAGGTAAAACTACAGTGAAGAATGCAGATCTTTGGTTGCAAAGGGGCCAGGAGGTAAGGGGAAAGAGATTAACTGCAAAGGGGAACAAAAAAATTTGGCGGGTGATGAAGATCTCGACTGTGGTGGTGATTACAAAACGTAAACATCTGTCGAAGACATGAAAATTAGTGAATTTTATTGAATGTAAATTATATCACATAAAACTGATTTAAAAAAAACGAATTTCAACATCCTTGTATAAACAGCTTCCATTCCTTCTTTTTGGTTATTTTCCTAGAGCAAATACCCTGGAGTGAAATTAATGAATAAAAGAGAATGATCATAAATAATATTAACATTTATCAGTTAATAATATTAGAAATTTCTTTTTGTCTTAATTTTTATCACAATTTTAAGGAATAAAATTTTCAATAGTCTTATTTGCATGCCAGATACACCTATAACAAAATATTAAAACCTTAAGACTTTTAAACTGGCAGAGGATTCTGAGAAGACTGCAGCACTGGTGGCACAGTTTTTCTATCTCTCCAAATCTAAACATTAAAAAAACAAATAAGTAGACAACAAAACCAAAATCCCACAAACAACTGGTTGACCAGTTATCTTCATAATTCCCAAAATGTAAGCAGATAAGGTCAAACCCTTTACAGCCAGCCACAAGGCCTGCGTGGTATCAACATATGTATGGAAGAAAAGAGCGTAGCAATGGGGCATCTGATGGACCAGAGAACAGAGAACCCCAAACAGACAAGAGATATTCACTGAAAAACATCATGAACCAAACATGAGAACAGTAGCTGAAACTGGAAAAGGCTGCTCAATCTAACACCAGGTGAGTACACTACTACTATACTGTTACTGTAGAATTGATTCCCGATTCATAGCAAACCTACAGAACAGACCAGAACTGCCCGACAGGGTTTACAAGGACTGGCTGGTGGATTCAAACTGCTGACCTTTCGGTTAGCAGCTGTAGCTCTTAACCACTATGCCACCAGGGCTCCAGGTGAGCAGGGGGCTTAATAAAAGAGGGCCTAAAAGAACTAAATGCAGTCTAAGCACTATGAACCTTTGAAAACGAATTGCCAGGGCCTTCCAGGGCATGGCAAACGTTTTGTTACATACATATTTACCACAATTAGAAAAAGAGAATAAAAAGCAGAATAACATTCCTACAGACAATGAAAATGCTCCAGAAAAACAACTCACAGATCAAAATTGTCATCTATTTCAAAACAACTTAACAGACACTAAGAAAATGATAATCAGACATGAAATAACATAAACAAGAATTAGAAAAATTCAGAAATCAGATGAAAGTAGGAAAGAATTAGAAATAAAATGTTGTTTAAGAAGAAGTAAAGACTGAACTAGAAAAAAACAGCAAATAAACGCAATACGTTATATCTTAAGAGAAGGGTAGAAAGAAAAGTTTTTTAAATAAAGAAGAAATGATGAAAGACCTAAAAAGATTACAAAGTGATAAATATTCAAGATAGGCAATGATGATTCAAAATACAGATTAATACACGTTCCTGAGAAAGAAAACCAAAGAAGGGAATGAAACAAATACTAAAAACTATAATTCAGGAAAACTTTTCTTTAAAAAACAACCTGACACTACATATTGAAAGAGTCTTGCGTGTACCTGAGAGTACTGATCCAGAATGACAAAACATATAGTAGTAAAGTATTGGATTTAAAAAGAAAAATATTATTTGGGTATCTAAAAATCAGCAAATGTCTTTTAAATGAAAGAAAATTAGATTATCATCAGACTCAACTTACAGAAAATGGAGCACTATATTTAAGATATCCAGTGAAAGAAAATGTAAGCCAAGGGTTTTATATCCAGCAAAACCAGCTTTCAAGTATAAAAGGTGCCAACTGTTTTCATCATGCAAGAATTCAGGGAATATTATTTTCAGGAGCCCTTCCAATAGAATCTACTAGAGAACAAGTTTGGAACACCAGGCTATCTAGAGTCATAAACGTAAATACTAGCGGTAAACGTTAAATGTAACATTATATAAAGAACTAAGACTAAATAAGCATTAAAAAGGAGATCATATAAAATATAATAGGTATATGTTCAGGCAATGTAGATTAGTACAATTATAAAAAAAAATTGGGGGAGGGAGGGAGAACATATACAAAAGAATTGTTCTAACTGTGCACAGTAATCATACCGATGGTAGAATTAGTGTTCCTACTCAGAGATTGTTGTATGTGTAAGGTGAAATAAAGCAAATGATGAATAATGAAATGTTCTATCATTTCCTATGACTTTGAGCAGTTGAATTCTTACAGTAAAAGAAAGGAGATAAAGATGTAATGTAGGAGAGATTAAGTAAAAAAAAAGCCCTACAGTCCTGAATTTGGGAAGGAAATGTCAGCAATAAATCAGGAGTTTTTTATCTTAAAAAAATTCAGGCATACCCTTCTCTCCTCCCCTCCCCTTCACATAGACCTCTACGTATGTGTTTATTTCCTAACTCTCTTTCACTGAAGAAGCCTAGAAACAGCGACCAAACTGACAGCAATAATCATCCCTAGTGCACAGTTTGGTTTTAAAATACAATTTCTCATTAAAAGGAATCAGGGCTCCTAGGATAAAATGGATGATTCCAGGTTTGGGTAGGAAATGTCCAAGATGAGCCTGGAACATTCTGTCTTACAAAGAGAGCAAGAAAGCTGACCAAGACAACCAGTGTCATGGCAAAAGGACTCGAAGCCAACTTGAAGACTCTTACGTATGAATTAAATATGTGTAAATCCATGATTTCATAAATTTTTTTTTTAACTAGTCACCTCCAGAGGATAATAAAAACTGGCAAATTAAAGGAAAGAATCAAGCATTTATTCTACCTCTCCTACTTCAGCAGTGGGTAATCGAACAGTAGATGAGAAGAGACATCCTTTATAAAAGTATTCCAATTAGTAAATGAAAAAGAAATGATAAAAGGAGAATTATCACTATTAAACAATTCTCAACAAACTAACAGCTCTGGGCAATGAGCATCAATAGCAGCTAATATCACAAAAAGAGGGGCAACCTGACATGCTTATATTCTTGCCACAGGTATCTTACATTAAGGTTCAACAGGCACTTGTTTCAGCTGCCAATTTGTAGGAAATACAAAGGACAAAAGAACACAGGGAAACGCACCATGAGAATGCAATCAAGATACATTTGTTTTGGATGGCTTTCTGTATCTGTACTCTGTTTTTTCTTAAAAAAAAAAAAAATTGTTTTGAAGAATTTTAAACATTTTCTCTAACAAGAAACATCATCCTAGAACCTAGAAATAAAATTCACTGAAATCTCAAGATTTATACTATTCGTATTTAACTCATTTTTACGCGGATGTAGTAATACACCCCATAAACAAACGTAAAATCATCATCGTGCCACTAAAAAGTGAACTGCTGTGCTACAGAACCCCAAAAAAAGACACTACTCTCAAAATTTATATAAAAAACTTACTGGGTAAACTTTTAACCTCCAGCAAAGTCCTGAAACTTGAAGGGGTGGACTATAAACAGGATCCGCTCTCTGGCGCAAAGTGCTGAAGAAAAAGAAAACCAATCAAATCCCAAGATCAAAACTGCTGTAAATGGAAACAGGAAAAACAAAAACCCATTACTTTATTTATGCTATATGTTATCCTTGAGTGGGAATCGACAGGTACGGTACTGGGTATCATCTTTGACATATTATGCTACGTATTTATCGTTACATATATTGTTCTTGACAAGCAACTAAAGGTGACTCAAGAATTCAAGATTCCACTGTGCAAATTTAGATATACTTACATTCTGAAATAGGCAATTTAATGATATTTACATATTCAGCAATATCTTTCAAGTTTCAGGGGGGAAAAAACAAATACCTCAAAACTGGGGCATTTAAGGAAAAAGGAAACTAACTATCCTCAATTTAATTACTGCTTCAACAAGAAGTCTTTCACTATTAAAAACAAACAAACTATTCTTTTATAATATGGGAAAACAAGGAGAACAAGTGATAATAATGTTGGGAAAATATCTCCAGGGGGCCAATGCTTTAAGCACAAAATTATCCTGTAAGAAAAACCATATTAAATTCTTACAGTTTGGCCTTATTTTGACATTTGTTATCACCTACTTGGAGTTTCTCTCTTCAAGGCAAGACCTTACATTCTTAGCTTCCCACTTCCATGCTACCCTTGAAGACAAGTCCCTCAACCTTTGTGATTTAAGATTTTTGCTGCTAATCTTAGGAAAAAAACAGTAAAGGCTAATAAAATTAATATGAGAGTTACAAAACTGACAAATTTCTTATAATAATGGTCTCTCATCTAAAATGCCATACTTTGAACCGGGATAAAAAGATCCCAGTGGACTTCTTCCCACGCTTTTATCTCTGAGGATGGGATAGGGAAGCTCACAGACCTTCTATCATCCTACTCTCCCCTCCGCCATCTTAGCAAAGGCCAAGAGAACTTTCTCCTTTAAAATGGTTCCTTCTGCCCAATGGGAGAAGTAATCAATACTAAAGATAAAATACAATCCAAACAAATGGCCTCTGTGTTTCTAGTAGGAAACTTGTTTCTTTTAAGAATACTAAATTCTATCCTACCCAGGAACGACTCTTATGTATTCATATAAAAGTAAACATACATATATAGAAAAAACAGTAGTTGTCAAAAACTCTTACCTGAAATTCTCTAAAACAAAAGTAGCTGAATCATAAGATGGTACTAATTCACTAGAAAAAAATAAAAAACTTAGTTTAGTTTAAAATTTTATTTAGTTAAAAACAAAGCAAATCCCTCAGCAATATCTTAAAAATGTTACTAAACTACGTCTCTTAGAAATATTTTGAAATCCTTATTAAATATAACATTAAATAAATCATAAAACCATCAAACTCTGACATCGAGTCTGCAATTAAATTGGACACAACACTTTATAAAATAGTTTTCTTCAAAAAACAAGGCAGGCAAATGTTCTGGTTGTGTTACATATATATTTAGAACACTTAAAAAAAAAAAGAACAACCAAGGCAATACACCCTTTGCAAGGGACTGGATGCAGAATTGCACCAAGCCAGGAGCTGCAGTTGCCACAATTCTATCTACTTCTCCATGATGCTTCCCTTGGCCCAAAACACACTAAGCGGTCTTCAAGTTTCAAGCATACAGCAAACAATGGCAAGGCAGAGCAACCAAAAACATGCACCTGATTTCCATGATAAATATGGGTAACACAGTGTTAGCTACTAGAGACACTTTCTTGTATTTTATTTTGATGTATAGGATTGTTAGTTTCCTTTGTGGTTACCTTATTATCTACCCCTATTTTTCTAAGTTTAAACCAAATTTTTATCTCTTTATATTGCCTTGACTTCCTCTCCTTAGTCTATGACCCTCTTTACTTACTTAATGTTGTCATCTTTAATTCTGGCAAGTTTGATTATAATATGGCTTGGTGACTTTCTTTTAAGATCTATCTTATTACACTATAACTCTTATGTATTACATGTATATCGCCAAAACCAAAACTCATAGAAAACTGATGAAACGCTAGAAAAATTTTAAAGTAACATGATGTTATCTGAAGATCCTAAAAGATAGCAGGAGGATACACTTGCAATCTCGGCATGTTTTTGGTTTTCATCTTGGTCAGAATTTTCCAGAATAACATACTATCTCAAGCATGTTTAGGAATACACTGGGATATTAAGACCAGTGGTTTTCCACCGTGACTACAGATTAGAATCATTTAGGATTCTTTTGAAAACTACCAATACCAAGCCACACTCCAGTTCATCTGAAATTAAATGCCTGTGCTTATGTCTGGGCATTTGTAGTTTTTGTTTTTTAAACTCAGATTATTCCTTCAGTGAGGGATGAGTACGACTGCTTCAGATAAATTTCTTGTTATGGCAGACGTCAATCTATCTTGCGCTTTTGATGGCTATGGAATACTATCAAGTTTTTCTAACATGTTGAGGACTGTGGATATTTAGGAAACAGCTTTTGTTATCAAAGTGTTCACGTGTTTAGCTACCTTTTCTTTTTCTACTGTGTGTTACCCTGTAACAGCCACAGGCATTCATTGTACTAAATAGTACAATGTAAGCCAGGGTTTCTCAACCTCGGCATTGTTGCCATTACGGGCTGGATAATCCTTTGTTGTGAGGGGCAGTCCTGTATGTTGTAGGATCTTTAGCAATATCTTTGGCCTCTACCCACTAGCTGCCAGTAGTTTTACCTCCCTCCCCCCTGCAGTTGTTGTTGTTGTATGCTGTGAAGTCAGTTCCTACTCACCGCAACCCTACAGAACAGAGTAGAGCTGCCCCGTTGGGGTTTCCCAGGCTGAAATCTTTACAGGAGCAGATAGCCAGCTGGGTGGGTTCGAACAGGCAACCTTTTGGTTAGCAGCCAGGCACTTAACCATTGCGCGAGCAGAGCTCCTAGGAGTACTTAAACCCGTTGAAAACCAAACCTATTGCTGTTGAGTCAACTTCGATTCATAGCAACCCTATAGGACAGAGTGGAACTGTCCCCTAGGGTTTCCAAGGCTGTAATTTTTACAGAAGCAGACTGCCACATCATTCTCCCATGGAGCAGCTTATTTCTAGTTTGAACCACCAACCTTACGGTTAGCAGCCAAGCGCTTTAACCACCGCATTACCAGAGCTTAGACATAGGAGTACTTAGACATAGGCAATTTGAGATAGTGCCTATATAATTAATAACCTTTTCAAGACCCAGTTATTTTCTGCTTTGAATTTTTTGTTGATGCCATGTGTTTTCACTAATGGAAACATGCTGAATCATTGAGTGCTGCTGAATTTTTGGTAGATAATATGGAGATTTTTTTTGTCGTCCCCCCCCTCCCCAGCAATCCTACTCTCAGAGTCCTGAGGGACATACTTTGTCCTACTACTTCTACCCTAGTTGCCCCCTACAATCCAGAGGGACATACAGTGTTCCAAAGAAAATTTTTCAGAATTTTTCTTCTACCAAAAATGCACATACCTCACACAACACCCTACAGGACAGAGAACAATTGTCCCATAGAGTTTCCAAGCAGTACCTGGTGGAATCGAACTCCTTTTGGTTAGCAGCTATAGCATTTAACCACTACACCACCAGGGTTAGCAGCTGTAGCACTTAACCACTTTTGGTTAGCAACTGTAGCAGTTAACCACTACACCACCAGGGTTTCCCAAAACCCTACAGAAATAGTAATTTGTGGCACATGCCTGTTTTTTTCCTTTTGGTTTCAAACAGTCATAAAAAATTCTGTCTTTTGGCAGCATGCACTGTCAGTGGAAAGCAGCTTCCCAATGAACCTGAGAGGTGGAAAATGTGGGTGGGCAACTGTATAGCCCAATGGTCATGAAAGGATTAAAAACTGCAGTATAAACTACATGTGAAAAAGAGATGGCCTATTTAGCTACATATAAAGCTACATATACTAATCATAAAATAAAGAATAATTATTTTTTTACCTATATTATTACGGTGCAATGGATCGCTCTTTAATGACCTTTCTAGGCATAGTCTTAAAATTCTCATCGAATGATTGGGTGGGACTATTCAACTTAGGTGTTTGTGGACCACCAAGGGGACTGGATAGCTTTCTAACACAAACAAGGTACATGACACTCTTGTGGAGGTGGGGCTATGCAAATAGGGTATATGGAACCCTAACAAGGGGATTGGCCAGTTTTGTCATCCCGTTAGGCTTAAAACAAGCAATCTCAAAGGCAGAAAAAGGGGACCTTACTACCACCAAGAAGGGATAAATGAAAAGTCACCTACAAAGGAAAGTCAGTAACAGTAGACTCAGACTACTCGGGAGAAACCATGCAGGCAAGAAAGCAATGGGAAGACTTATATAAAGACTTGAAGGAAAAAAACTGGCAGCCAAGAATCATATATTCAGCAAAACTGTCTCTCAAATATGAAAGCTAAATTAGGACATTTCCAGACAAACAGGAGGTTAGGGAATTTGCAAAACCAAACCAAAACTACATGAAATACTAAAGGGAGTTCTCTGGTTAGAAAATCAATAATATCAGATATCAACCCAAGACCAGAACACAGGACAGAGCAACCAGATAGGGAAATCACAAAAATATATCAAGATAAAAAGACACTCAAAACAGGGAAACAGCAATGTCATTATGTAAAAGAAGACAATATTACAACAATAAAGAGGGAATAAGAAATATAGGCATAGATCTTTCATATGGAGAAGATGACAAGGCGATTTAAAGAAATAAAATATAGGTTTAAACTTAGAAAAATAGG
This sequence comes from Elephas maximus indicus, assembly GCF_024166365.1. NCBI lineage: Eukaryota > Metazoa > Chordata > Mammalia > Proboscidea > Elephantidae > Elephas > Elephas maximus. The sequence continues at coordinate 34,969,028 of NC_064837.1, read as the reverse complement.
GTAAATACTAAGGTAACCACAAAGGAGACTACGAATCCTATCATAGAAATACAAGGAAAAATGAAATACAAGAAAAAGAGAGACTCGAGCAGAAGCAAAATCAACAACGACTAAAAAACAATATATAAACAACTTAGCACAAAAAGTAGGAAAAAGAAACTCTCAACGACACACACACAAAAGACATCAAAATGAGAGTACTAAATTCATATCTATCCATAGGGTGAATGTACATGGACTAAATGCACCGATAAAGGGACAAAGAATGGCAGAATGGATTAAAAAACACAATCTATATGCTGCCTACAGGAGACACACCTTAGACTTAGAGACACAAACTAAAACTCAAAGGATAGAAAAAAATATATCAAGCAAACAACAATCAAAAAAGAGCAGGAGGGGAATATTAATTTCTGACAAAACAGACTGTAAAGTTAAATCCACCCAAAGGATAAGGAATGACACTATATAATGATTAAAGGGACAATATGCAACAACAGATACACAGACCAACGGAACAGAATTGAGAATCTAGACACAAATCCAACCACATATGAGCACCTAATCTTTAACAAAGGCCCAAAGTCAGTTAAATGGGGGAAAGACAGTCTTTTTAACAAACGGTGCTGGCATAACTGGATATCTACCTGCAAAAAAATGAAACAAGACCCATACTTCATAAAAAAAATAATAATAATACCACGCACAAAAACGAACTCAAAATGGATCAAAGACCTAAATAGAATATCTAAAACGATAAAGATCATGGAAGAAAAAATAGGGACAACATTAGGAGCCCTAATACATGGCATAAACAATATACAAAACATTAGCAATGCAGAAGAGAAACTAGATAACTGGGAGCTCCTAAAAACCAAACACCTATGCTCATCCAAAGACTTCACCAAAAGAGTAAAAGGATTACCTACAGACTGGGAAAAAGTTTTTAGCTATGACATTTCGGATCAGCATCTCATCTCTAAAATCTACATGATACTGCAAAAACTCAACTACAAAAAGACAACCCAATTAAAAAATGGGCAAAGATCAATTGGTCTCAACCCACCTGGATCAAAGGAGAATGAAGAACACCAAGGTCACACGATAACTATGAGCCCAAGAGACAGAAAGGGCCACAGGAACCAGAGACTTACATCATCCTGAGACCAGAAGAACTAGATGGTGCCTGGCCACAACCGATGACTGCCCTGACAGGAAGCACAATAGAGAACCCCTGAGGGAGCAGGAGATCAGTGAGATGCAGGCCCCAAATTCTCATAAAAAGATCAGACTTAATGGTCTGACTGAGACTAGAGGAATATCAGTGGTCATGGTCCCCAAACCTTCTGCTGGCCCAGGACAGGAAACATTCCCGAAGACAACTCATCAGACGTGGAAGGGACAGGACAATGGGTAGGAGAGAGATGCTGATGAAGAGTGAGCTACTTGTATCAGGTGGACACTTGAGACTGTGTTGGCATCTCCTGTCTGGAGGGGAGATGGGAGGATAGAGAGGGTTAGAAACTGGTAAAATTGTCACGAAAGGAGAGACTGGAAGGGCTGACTCATTAGGGGGAGAGTAAGTGGGAGTATGGAGTAAGGTGTATATAAGCTTATATGTGACAGACTGACTTGATTTGTAAACGTTCACTTAAAGCTCAATAAAAATTATTAAAAAAAAAAATGGGCAAAGGGTATGAACAGGCACTTCACTATAGGAGACATCCAGGTAGCTAGCAGATACATGAGGAAATGCTCACAATCATTAGCCATTAGAGAAATGCAAATCAAAACGACAATGAGATTCCATCTCACTCCAACAAGACTGGTATTAATCCAAAAAACACAAAATAGTAAATGTAGGAGAGGTTGTAGAGAGACTGGAACACTTATACACTGCCAGTGGGAATGTAAAATGGTACGATCACTTTGGAAATTAATGTGGTGCTTCCTTAAAAAGCTAGAAATAGAACTACCATATGATCCAGCAATCCCACTCCTTGGAATATATCCTCGAGGAATAAGAGCCTTTACACTAACGGATATATGCACACCCATGTTTACTGCAGCACTGTTTACAATAGCAAAAAGATGGAAGCAACCAAGGTGCCCATCAACAGATGAATGGATAAATAAATTATGGTATATTCACACAATGGAGTACCACTCATTATGATAAAGAACAATAATGAATCCATAAAGCATTTCATAACATGGAGGAACCTGGAAAGCATTATGCTGAGTGAAATTAGTCAGCTGCAAAAGGTCAAATATTGTATGAGACCACTATTTTAAGACCTGAAGAAATAGTTCCATCAGAGAAGAAATATTCTTTGACAATTATGAGAGTGGGGAGGAAGGGAGGGAGAAAGGTAGTCCCTAATTAGATAGTAGACAAGAACTATTTTAGGTGAAGGGAAAGACAACACACAACACAGGAGAGGTCAGGAAAACTGGACTAAACTAAAAGCAAAGAAGTTTCCTGAATAAACTGAATGCTTCAAAGGCCAGTGTAGCAGGGGCAGGGTTGGGGACCATGGTTTCTGGGGACATCTAGGTCAACACTGGCATAATAAAATCTATTAAGGAAACATTCTGCATCCCACTTTGGAGAGCAGAGTCTGGGGTCTTAAAACACTAGCAAGCAGCCATCTAAGATGCATCAATTGGTCTCAACCCACCTGGACCAAAGGAGAATGAAGAACACCAAAGACACAAGGTAATTATGAGCCCAACAGACAGAGAGGGCCATATAAACCAGAGACTACATCAGCCTGAGACCAGAAGAACTAGATGGTGCCTGGCTACAACCGATGACTGCCCTGACAGGGAACACAACAGAGAAACCCTGAGGGAGCAGGAGAGAAATGGGATGCAGACCTCAAATTCTTGTAAAAAGACCAGACTTAATGGTCTGACTGAGACTATAAGGACCCCAGAGGTCATGTTCCCAAGACCTTCTGTTAGCCCAAGACAGGAACCATTCCCAGAGCCAACTCTTCAGACAGGGATTGGACTAGACTGTGGGATAGAAAATGATACTGGTGAGGAGTGAGCTTCTTGGATCAAGTAGACACATGAGGCTATTTGGGCAGCTCCTGTCTGGAGAAGAGATGAGAAGGCAAAGGGGGTCAGAAGCTGCCCGAATGGACACGAAAATAGCGGAGGGAAGGAGTGTGCTGTCTCATTAGGGGGAGAGCAACTAGGAGTATATAGCAAGGTGTATATAAATTTTTGTATGAGAGACTGACTTGATTTGTAAATCTCCACTTGAAGCACAATACAAATGTAAAAAAAAAAGTTACAGTGTAGCCAAATATGGATAAATTCAAAAAGTAAGTAAAAGAATGAATGGAGACTAATAGAGCTGAACAGAATCAATTCTTTTTCTACACTATGAAAGAAAAAAGAAAAAAAGTGGTTCCTAAGTCATTATCATCTCTACAGTCAAAAGAATAAATGAGTCTGCAGACATTTTTTTTAACCACATTTACACACATACAATAAAATTCACCAGATCATGCCATTGTAAACACCTTAAAAATGTGAAGAGTTAACAAAGCTGTTTCATACCTGGTAAAGTCTGGCGGAACAGGAGTGGTAACGAAGGATGCCATGGGCTTGCGATGAACTTGCTGGAACATCATGAGGATCTCTGAGCTCTTGGATATCAATTCACTCTTACTGCAAGACCGCAACTGTGTGAGGACAAAAATTATCTGAATAAACAAAGTTACTATTCACTTTAACTTCAGCATTCTAATAAAGAAGAAAATTAGGAATTATTTTGGTTATATAACTAAAAAAGTATGAGATGAAGAAAAGTAAAATGACTCTCAAAATGGATTTGAGAGTTAAGAATCTATAAAGAATATAAATTTATTTATTTCCACTGAACGGTAAGGTTACTAAATATGTGTACTTGATTCTAATGAATCCTTCCTCCTATACTGTGGGTCAAATTTTAAGCAAATGCAAATACATGTTCAGACTGGGATAACGCAGCCACCGCGTGTAATAATAAACAAAGCCACGGAGGTTAAAAGCCTTTAAAATTGCGCATTTCTCAAACTGTATCCCAGGGAACAGAAAAATGTTAAAACGTGACACACACACAAAAATTTGTCCATTGAGGAAACAGTCCTTTAACTTATCCCAAAGGTAAAAAATGAAAAATCCAACTTCAGCATAGTAGTTAGCACTACTGATTTTGCATTCAGAACACCCAGTTTGAAGTCCTAGTTCTAACACTCACTCTGAGTTGAACACCCACGGGTCTGTTATGTATAAAACTGGAATAACATCTACTGTATATATGCTTCACTGAGTTTGTCATAAGGATCATAAGTTAAAGTACGTGAAACAGCTTTGTAAACTACAAAACCCACTATATGGATTTACATTTTTTAAATAACAATTGATTATAGTTTACAAAGAATAATGCCATCATATGATTAGTATCATATGAATGGTATTATATATCAAAGCTTATAGCTTTGGGTTTACCAAGAATAAAGATAACATATGATTGGGCGTCTGGATCAATCAACTACATACAGGTGAGAGAAAATAACAAACGAAAAACCCGCTGCCGTTGAGTCGATTCTGACTCATAGTGACCCTAAAGGACAAAGTAGAACTGCCCCATGGGGTTTCCAAGGAGTGGCTGGTGGATTCAAACTGCTCATCTTTTGGTTAGCAGCCATAGCTCTTAACCACTGAGCCCCCAGGGCTCCAGAAAATAATTAGCTGTATATTTTGTCATTCATATTATATCTCGGGCATTATTGCCTAAGACAATATTTTCTGAATAATTGACTGAAAATGATCTAACGTTATTTGAATATGGTCTTTTAAGGTATTAGTTAAAAATCAAAGGATTATATCTGTATAAAGATTTAATTACATTTTTCAGTAAATAAATATTTATTGAATACTACTTACTGAATGCCCTTCCTCGACACCATTTCTTCCATGTATCTCCTCCAAAGGTTACTCACTCCTTCAAATCAAGTCTACCATTGCTATACATGTTTTTCTCCAATTACTATGCATAAGTATCTATCCACAAGCAATATACGGCAGTGTTTTGAATATTTACAAACTTTACATAAATGGTATCAGGCTACTGATATCGTTATTACCATGCATCCTACTTTTTTCACTTAACATTATTTTTGAGATATAATCATATTGCTATTGTAAATGTACTTACTTTAATGGTTTTTAAGAATTCCATTATATGAATAATCCACAATTTATTTCTTTTTAATCAAGGAACATTTAGGTTACTTTCTATTCTTTGCTACAATATTACATTAGGTATATCATTTAAGACATCTCTAGGGTATATTATCTAACACTAGAATTGCTGGGTTGAAGCACACTGACAGATATTAGCAAATTGCTCTCCAAAGTCATTAAGTTATGCTTCATCAGCAGTGTGTGAGCTCCCATCACTGTATAGCCTTAACAATTTTATCCTCATTAATTTTTGCCAATCTAAGGTATAAGATGGCAATTGGTTGTAGTTTTAGTTTACGTTTCCTGAATTACTAGTAAAATTTCTTGTTTACTGGTCATCAAGGCATCCTCTTCTGTGAACTATCTGCTCATATCCCTTGCACACTCACTATGAGATTGTTTTATGACTGAGTTGTATTTCTTTATAAATTCTGGATACCAATTCTTGTTCAGATTTAGGAGTGAAAATAATTTCTCCAGTCTGTAGCTCCTCAAACGAGTTTTTGAATACTTTCTGTTCAAAAAAAATTTTTTAATTTTAATGCATTCAAGTCTTTCCCCTTATATTCTGTGCCTATTGTGCATTAAGAAATCCTTTACTACCCCAGGTCAAAGATGTTCTCCTGTAAAAATAATTGCATTTTTGCTCTTCATATTTAGGTTTTAATCTACTTGCAATTGATTCTTGAACACAGGGTAAGATGAAGACCATTTTATTTCCCACAGGTACAACAGTCAATATTTGTTGAAAAGTCCACCCCTCTCCATTCCTGCTCTCTAAACAAGTTTCCACACATGCCTGGGTCTGTTCCTGAGCTTTTCATTCTGTTACCTTTGTCCACTTGTCTATCCCTGTGCTAAAGCCACAATGTCACAATCACTTAGGATTTCATGTTATGTCTTGACACAAGGTATGGCAAAGGCCTCAACTTCTGCTGTTTTTTTCTTCAGGAGTGTCTTGACTATTTGAGGAACCTTGCTCTTTCACATTAATTTTGGAACTTTACCAAATTCCAAGAAAATTCACGTGAAATTAAGATTGAATTGTATTTGTAGATTAGTATGAGAATAGTACCTTTGTGATACTGAATTTTCCCTCGAATATACATAGTTCTTAAAATGTACTAAGCCACTGATTATTAAACACGCCTTTATTTTATGTGCCACTAAGAGAAACTTCAATAAATTAGATGACACCAATTGTTAAGACGCATCCCATTTCAGAGATAGCATAATATAACAAAATGTGCATCTAAGGATCAATCAGATTTAAGATATTTCTTCATTCATCTCTTTTGTTTAATAATGATCTCTACAGAGGTGTTAAACATCTTTTATTAGATTTATTCACTGATACTTTGATAATCTTTGTTGCCATTATGAATGGGACTTCTTCTCAATTAAATTTCCTAGTTGGCTATTCCTGATGAACAGGAACGCTATTTGGGGATGGCGGAAAAGGGGGAAGAATACTACTTTTACATCTTGATTTTGCATCCAAGATAAACTCATTAAAAAGGTGTAACAGTTTATATATTTCCCATGCAGAAAACGATATCCTTTGCAAATAGTTATCTCTTCCTTTCTATACTTACATCTCATTTTTGTTTTCATTCATTAAACAGGACCAGTATATTCTGAAGAAAAGCAATACTACCAGGCAATCCTGGATTATTCCTGGCTTTAACAAGAAAACTTCTCAAGTTTCCCCATTTGAACTATGCTTCCTGTAGATCTTTTAAGTGAATTCCTTTTATCAAGTTAAAATAGTTCCCTTTTACTTTTAGTTTGCTAAATAATCTGGCCAGGAATAAGGATGAAATATCATTTAATTAATATTATTTCATTTCTACTTAAAAAATAAAATGATGGGCAAAGGGATTTGAACAGACACTTCACCAAAGAAGATATATGAATTGCAAATCAGCTGAAGACGGGATGCTTCACATTGTTAGTCACAACAGAAATACAAATAAAAATCATGAGAAACTACTACAGACCTACAAAAATGGCTACCATCCACAGGACTGACTATACCATGTGTTGACAAGGATTTGGAGAAAGAAGAACTCTCAGACTCTACTGGTGGAAATACAAAACGGTATAATAACTTCAGAAAACAGTGGGTAGTTAAAAGTTAATCATACATCTACCATTTGACCCAGCCATTACACCTTAGGTACCCAGGAGTAAAGGAAATATACATCCATGCAAATATTTATATGTGAATGCTCATTAACAGCTTTATTTGTAATAGCCAAAAATTAAAAACACACAAATGAACAACAACAGGTGAACGGACAAACCAACTGTGGTTTGCACATACAATGCAAGACTACTCAGGAATAAAAAAGAATCAACTACTGATACACACAGCAACATGGAAACACCCCAAGATAATTCTGCTGAGTAAAAGAAGTCAACCTAAAAAAAACGTTTACAATATATGATTCCATCTACATAAAACTCTAGAAAATGCAAACTAATCCCTAGTGACAGAAAGTAGATCAGTGGTTGACTGGAGCAGGGACTACAGGAAGGGATGGCCTGGTGTACAAAGGGGCACAAGGAACTTCTTAGGATAACGGCTGTTTGCTATCTTGGCTGTCTTGACTGTGGTGATGGTTTCACAGGTACGCACTTTTGTCAAAACTTATCTGGATTGTACACTTTAAATACATGCAGCTTATTTTATGTCAATTATGCCTAAATAAAGCCGTTAACCACACACATACACCTCTAGATCCCCTCCCCTACTCAACCACGGCTGCCCCATCACTACAGCAGAAGGCTGCTGGTTTATTCCCTGAAAAGGATAAAATTAAGTCTCTGGACAAGGGGAACAACTTGTATGATTAAGAATGAGGGTAGTGGAGTTCTGAAAACAAGATATTTAAGTAAATACTCATGCACTGAGTCTTACAAGTCAAACTGTAAATCAAGTGTAAAAGCAGAAAAATGTATTTTTAGACATGCAGTCTCAAAAAATTTATTTTCATTTCTCTTCCTGGAAAGCTCCTGGAGGAAGTGGGATACCAAAACAGAGGAAAGCAAGACAGTAAAAGCCACGGGAATCAAGAAGCATGGTATTCAAACCAAGAAATACGTGAAGGGAATCTCCAGAATGATGATAAAGAAAGAGATCACAAAAGACAGCTGTGTATCAGGCAGAGAGAGAAATTCAAGAATTCCAAAAACCAAATTCAAACAGTTGAACATATTATTTACATAACACTACACATTTTATTTATTTACTACCTGCTTCCTTTCCACCACAACCTAGAATATCAACTGTACAAGGGCAGTTTTTTTCCCTTTTTATTCACAGTTGTATCCCAAATAATTATAAGATTGCCTGCTGTTTATTTGCCACTTACTAAAACTTTGCTTAATAAATAAAAATGCTAAATTTTGGCCTAAAGATCACTACATATTAAGAAACTGGCAATAACATTCTACCTCAAAAACACTACTTAAGTCACACGTGAGATTTTAACTTTTTACAGATCTACAGATTTTTATGGGTTATACCCAGTAAAAATAATTCTATTCTTATAAAACAGTCCAAGTCATATTAATTTATCTACTATCCACACATGATGAAGGACAGTTAACTTGAGAAGAATCAACCCATTCTTTTTTCATAAAAATTCCCATTATACCTTACATTGACAATCTCCAACAAACTTTCAAGGGAAATAGACAAAAATGGATAAAGACTTTATTTCGTTGTACTTAGTTTAATATTTCATCACCTGATGCTCCACCTCTTGAAGCAAAGATTCCAACAGTTCTGTTTCTTGTGTTAGAGATGTCTTCTGACCTGTTTAGAAACAGCAAAACACTAACACACAGGCTCGTTGCTGGTTCAAGAATATTAACTTTCACTGAACATATTCAGTAACAAGGAATCCATTTCAAGTAAACAAAAATTTTTAATTACACCCATCCTAAGGATTTTCCTAGAGCTTTAACCGGTTAAAGCTAATATTGTTGTAGCTTTGAAAAAAATGACTTCAGAACCAACCCAAACTACAGTTTTAGACAAAATGCAATTTAGGCATACAAACCCATCTAAGAAATGTAAAATGACGATATACTTTGAGCAAAAAATTTACTTGTCTAGAAATTTAGATTATTTTTTGAAGAAACAAAAACATTAATTTCACTACAATCAACTCTTCAGAAATAACTCCTCCCTAAAATTTAACCGTGGGTTAAAAAAGAATGCATTAAGGGGCCAGGAGTCTATGCTAAATGTCAGGAAGAGATGTGTCCTTTGATCAGAGAATGACCTGTAAAAAGAATGCCCAGAAAGAAGAGTCTTATAAGAAGTTACAAACATTAAGCACTGATTAAGACCTTCACTTAAATCCTACGTTCAATCCTAGGCTCTACAATCTTAGAAGAGGAGGAATCTTTGAAGAAACAAAAAGCTAAGCAAAAAATACTACTAAAAGATTAAAAATAAGACCTACCAAAAACCAAACAACAAAGACCCTAAATCTCTAAGAAAAAGTGGGGGTTATTATTCTAATATATACAAATGACAGCTCTTTTACTTTAGCTAAGATGAACTGGTAAAAAAAAAAAAATGGATGTTAGTAGAAATTTTTTACTTGGTTTTGAAAAACCACTACCTAACGACGAGGTCCACTGGCCATTAAGATTACTTACCCAAATGGCTAGGAAATCTTTTCTTCCCAATCATTTCTAAGTACAGGTTAGACATCAGTCCAGTTTGTAACAAAATGCAGTTGGCTAAAACCTCAAGGTTTCTTCCTAGCCTATAACAACTCACCAATCTTTATTTGTCAAAGACTGAACCTCAAGGAAGCTCAAAGCACCACATACCCCAGCAGCATGCAACACACTCACCCATTAGTGTTATAAGCTTGTTCTTTAGCTGCGTGTCTAATCGCGCAATCATCATCTCAACTGCGTTCCTAATTTCCCGAACGCGCTCATCTTTTGCATTTCTTACAGCCTCTACATTTCTTTCCTAGAAGATAAACAGGCAAAAAGAATTTTAATTTAAAAAACAGAAGCAAACAGACATTAATACAATCACTGCAATTATTCTTATAGTCAGTAGACCTCATTTCCTCTTTAAAATATTGTTACTATATCATAAGTAATCCATTGCTTTAAAAAATTCTGAGCACTGAACTCAACCAGGAGAAAAGATTCTTAAAAACAAATAATTAAAACATAATAAAGTATACGATATTTTACAGTTAACCAAAAAGGTCTGTAATTATAAAATACTGGTTTATGTAAAACATTCACAAGACATAGTCAAAACAAAAAAGTATATAAAAGTCACTTCACATTCTGAAAAACCCTAAAACAAATGAAATTATATATAAAAAAAAAGCAGTATCTAGTTTACAAAGTTTTTGTTTCCTTTCAAAACTAAATACAGAAGACTTTTCCCAAGACTGAAGTGTACATAGACTTTTCACTGGCATACCACAGAAATTAAAAAGTAACCTTTCCTATACTTATTTTGTAAACACAAGCACTAAGAACCTCAACCCTAGAAAACCTTCGGTTATGGGCAAACAAAAGATAATGTTGCCAAGAGAAAATAACAGGAAAAAAATTTGTTAAATGAAGATCAATTGGAAGCCATCCAACTTGCAAACGGCTTATATCCCAAAATGACTTTGTAGGCCACATACATAGAGCTCGAAAACACTACTTTCTGTATAAACAGTCTTATAAATAATGATTTGGAACTCGCTTCCTGAAAATATGAAACAAAGATGACATCTGTTCTTAAGTTAGCAATGGTCCGTAAAAACAGTCACTCTGGTAACTTTAAACAGATTGTACTCCCAAAGTATACTTATTACTTAATTGTTTGAAGCTTATCACACTTTTCTATAGAAATACTATTATAAATGACAGCTTCCTAAAACAACACACCAAAACTGTTTGACCTATGCAATATCTGAAAAGTAGTGTTAAGTATCACTCTTTCAACTCTGCAGAGAGGTCCAAAGAATGAATAGCTGATTAACTCTGCAAAATTCAATATTCACTCTATTTAGGAGTCAATTATTGACTCTGTATGAAATACACTTATCTTTAGCTCACTAATGGAGTCTTTCATTCAGCAGAAAAGGCTCCAATTGCTTCTCTAAAGGCCAGGGCTTTGGATACAAACTCCTCAGCTAGTTTGAAGTTGGTAAAAGGCTGACCGACTACAGATGTATCCTATCAAATTTTCAAATCCTGAAAATCTTGATTTAAACATCTGGTTGATTTATATTACAGAATATATATTATTATATATATATACAGAATACAAAAGGGATGATCTTTTAGTAGCAGTCTTACCACTTCTTGAACTAAGCTGATCAATTCCATGAGACGCCGACGAAGTTTGGCTACTTCTTCATTCACTTTAGTGACATGCTGCTCATAAATTTCTGCCAAAGGTTTAAAGGTATGTCCACCATGCTATTTAAATTAACAAGAGTAACTTTAGAATATTTCCACACATCTCATTTGCATTTATATTCCAAGTGTAACACTCTATGAACACTAATAACAGGTAAATATTTTAAAATAAATTTTATGGTTCTGGATGCTTTTATTTTGCTAAAGGTGGCCAGAATTTGCTTAAAATCACTCGGCCTATATAGGATCTCCTTCAAAATTTTAGCAAAACAGTTTAACAAAACAGCAAAATACCTATAAATCTTCATTCATTACAAAGAACCAAAATCCGTGACTATGACCCAGGCCACCTGCCACCACTTCATCTGCCTCTCTTCTCCCAGCCAAGACCAGCCTTCCTGCATATGCTCAGGCCTTTGAAGATGTTATTCCCTCATTCAAAAATGATTTATCCTCATCTTCCCTCCCCTCACTCTTCACCTCTTAACTCTTCCATATCCTTGGGAGCTAATCTCAGGCGTATAGGGTCAGGTCCCATAGTCATTCACTCTCATCACATCAACAATACAGAACTAGTTTTTTGTTATCTGCCTTGTTCATCACTGACTCCTCAGTTTCTAGCACACCTGAATGCAGTCGTAAGACACTTCAGGAAAAGACCTTGGTACACAATTAGCAAAAGCAATGAACTCCATTTCTTATGCCACGACGTTACTCTAGGGATAGAAGGCTCATAAAAATCAGCCTAAAACAGTTTTCTATTTAATCTCAGTATTGTAATTAATAATTCTCTTGATTGGTAAACAGAACTATTAATTTGCTAGTTTAAGAGACTTCTTGTAACAGATACACTCTTATTACAACTGTCTTGTTCACTCAGAGCACCTTGCCACATTCTCTAAGAGATTACTGAAGAAAGTGGATTTTTGTGTGTTAAGAATGGAAAAGAATTTTTTCATTGCCTCTTCCAAGATCTGTCTATTTAAGTACCAAATTATGGAAGCTTAATTTTTTCTAGTCAGCACATTAGGCGCTCCTTGGAAACTCTATGGGGCAGTTCTACTCTGTCCTATAGGGTCACTACGAGTCGGAATCCACTCGGCAGTGGGTTTTTTTTGGTTTTGCACATTAGTATTCAAATTCAAACAGAAAGTTCTCTTAACTGACCACTACTCAATCAACTTGCCCGCCATTCTTCTGTAAAACATACTGACTGATCCCCAGCGAATGATCAATTCTCATGGCTAACAGGCAACCCAGAAGCCTACCCACTTCTGTTCCCACTATGGCTTACTTTCCCACCAAGAATCTGTTGTGTTTATTCTCAAACCTACTTATACCAACTGTACTTATTACTGTAAGCATATAACTTAAGTATTAAATAAACAAGGGAACATGGCGGTAAAATAAAAAATTGATTCTTAGGCAAACTAACCTGAATGCCTTAGAATTCATAAAGATAGAATGCTTTAAAAAAGAAAAAAAAAAAAACTTGCTGTTAAATTAGATTGAGAAAAAAACCTAAAAGATGAATAAAGTTGTGCTTAGAAGATCTAGACATGTTGTTTAACAATTGTCTAAGTTCTTGCTCCATTTTAAATAAGCCAAAATTGAAACTTGTAGCTAGGATATCAAATCACCTGATCCTCACTCAAAGACCTTGATCCTACAACAAAGAATTTGCAAATGAATATGTTTTTTAGGTTTTAGGTAAAAAATAAAAATATTTATACAAGGAGTGAACATCTTACAGCAAATCCTCCCAAAAGAGCTTCTTCTGTAATAACAGAAGGTGTGATACTTTTAATGAGGCGTCTATAAAGCACACACACTGAATTTTCATTACACATTTAGAGTAAAACTAATTATTCTATTTCTACTTAAATCAAAAAAATATTTCGCCCTGAGATAAACTTTAAACCTTGTCTTAGTCATCTAGTTCTGCTGTAACAGAAATACCACAAGTAGATGGGGTTAACAAAGAGAAATTTGTTATAGCATAGTCTATTTGTTTTAGCATAGTCTAGCATGCTAAAAGTCCAAATTCAGGGTGTCTGGTCCAAGGGAAGACTTTCTCTCTCTGTTGTCTCTGGAGGAAGGTCCTTGCCATCAATTCTCCCCTGGACTAGAAGCTTCTCCCCCAGGAACCCCAGGTCCAAAGGACTCACTCTGCCAGGACTGTTTTCTTGGTGGTATAAGATCCGCCCCCCTCTGCTTGCTTCCCTTTCATCTTTTGTAAGATAAAAGGTGGTGCAGGCCACACTCCAAGGAAACTCCCTTTACATTGGATCTGGGATGTGACCTTAGTAAAGGTGTTACAATTCCACCCTAATCTCCTTTAACATAAAATTACAATCACAAAATGGAGGACAACCACACAATACTAGGAAGCATGGCGTAAAGAAGTTTACACATATTTTGGTGGACATTATTCAATCCATGACAATCCTTAAACCAAAAGTATCCCCTGAAGTCTTCTTAAAACCAAACAATAGTTTAGCTTAACTAGTAAAAAAAGTCTGCCTTGAGCATTGTGCTTTTTTAAGAGCTATCTACGTAGGATCAAACTGACAACAGTAACTTGAAAGATTAGACAGGAAACTTAGGGGCGGTGAGTTTATGTTAATGGAGAGAACAATTCCGAAACACAACTTAAAGAATGTAATCAATGTCACTGAATTGTATGTGTACAAATTAGTGAATTGGTATATTTCTACTGTGTATATTCTCAATAACAACAAAAAATACATTATTAAAAAAAATTTTTCCAGTGCTTTCTAACTAAAAATAATATGCTGAATTTGTTCTGCTCACCATTCCTCCCCAAAGTGCACACTGATGGCAGATACACTTCTTACAAGTCCAGCAAAATACACTAAGTTTTTCATGGTGGTTTTCACATCTGTATATTGTGGGAAAGAAAAAATAGTTATAAATTAAACATATTAAAACTGAAACATAATTCCTAAGTTTGGGTAAACAGGGCAGGCAATTTTAAACAATTATGTCTCAGGAGGCATATAACTTAAATTTATTCTATGGATTCTGTGAATTAAACTAAAGAATCCCATGTAGACAAATTTTCTTTAAAGTATTATTTTCACTCATCTATAAATACTTTATAATCACATACAAAATGCAGACTAGTTTGTAAACAAAGTACAAATATGGCACCATTTAGAAAATGACAACTACAGCATCGCTACAGACAATAAATTCTGTCCTACCACATTTTGGGCATCTGCTTAATAATCACATTACGAGTCCTATCTACACGAGCATGTGTGCATGCACAAATACTTCTCCTACATGTGACTAATACTGACAATAACTAAGACAGATGTGGTTAATCATATCATGTAATATCAGATCTGCATGGAAAATGAGCAACTTCAAAAACTACATTTCCTCTTGCTTATAAAGCAGACACAGTTGCATTTTTTTTAAAAAAACATTTCACCGATGGGCTATGAGCCTGAAGGAAATACCTAAATACCAAACCAAATCCATTGCCACTGAGTCAATTCTGACTCATAGCAACCCTACAGGACAGAGTAGAACTGCCCCATAGGGTTTTCAAGGACCAGCTGGTTCATTTGAACTGCTGATCTTTTGGTTAGCAGCCATAGCTCTTAACCACTATATAGTCTTCATGGTAATTAGTGTAAATATCAAATCAGAAATAAAAGTTAGAAAAAAAAATCTGCAAAGTCAACTAGCATGATTTCCAAACTACTGAATTCAAAATATAGCTTTTACAGTATATAAAATTTACCAAAACTAATTCTTAATCAGTTGCCTATAAATATGCACCCAAGAAGGGCCAGTAGGCATTGACAGGCAAAGAAGAGATCAGCAGATTAGTGAACTGTGACAGTTCCATTCCTTTTATGAAAGGCTCTAATAGAAGAAGGGTCTATCCAAATAGTGACACCCACCACCCCAGAGGAGATGAATAACATCCTAAATGTTCCCCTATGTTATTTACATGGGGGGGTGGTGGGGATAAACTGATTAAACAATTATTTTTAGTGAGATATCCATAAAGCTAGAAGTAGCAAAAAGCAGCTAGTGGGTTTGAAGCACCGACCTTTTGGTTAGCAGCCAAGCACTTAACCACTATACCACCAGGGCTCCTTTAACCAGAATAGTAAGTAGAACAGCGTGTAGTAAAAATAACCCTAGGTTTTATTTCTTGCTCTGCATTAACATACTGTATCGCCATGGTTAGCCTTTTTCTTTTCTATGGTTCCACTTTCTCAGTACATAAAGGAAGAGAAACAGATTGATTCTGACGTTCCCTAAGTTCTAACCTCTTGCTTTAACATGCTATAAATGTACAGAAAGTGGTATGGCTTAATTTCTAAGTATTCCAGGGTCCTAGAATCACTTCTAATTTATTTTCTTATTGCCAGGGAGTGAAGTCTTGGCAATTAACCATATAGTTCCTTTACTGAAAAAAAAAAAAAAAAAACTGTTATTGCTAATTTACTACATCCTCCCCTTCTTTAACTGAATCCCAAAAACAACCCTCTAGACATGACCAAAATTCTTCGATCATGTCTTCCCTCAAGGATTCTTCTCCCACAGCATTCTCCACCAAAGCCCTATCACACTGTATTGTCATGTGTCCCCTCCATTAAACTGTTAGGCAGAAATCATGTTTCATTTGACTTTGTAGCCCCATAATCTAGGAGAGTATTTTGTGTGTGTGTGTGTGTGTGTGCGCGTGTATGGGGTGGGAGGGGCAGGGGGCACTAAATAAAGGTCTGCTAAAAAAAAACATAAGAAGAATTAACTATCTTAAATATTACGCAATAGAAACCTCAAATAAAATTTTAAAATTAAGAAATAGTACATAATTCATATTTATAAGGAAACCCTGGTGGCATAGTGGTTAAGTGCTATGGCTCCTAACCAAGTTCAGCAGTTTGAATCCACGAGGCACTCCTTGGAAACCCTATAGGACAGTTCTACTCTGTCCTATAGGGTTGCTATGAGTCGGAATTGACTCGACAGCAACTGGTTTGGTTTTTTGTTTTTCATATTTATAAATAACTAGAAGGAAACCACCAATACAGTGTCATTAAAATAACACACGGCAGGTACTTAGGAGCAAAAACCACGGAGCACTTCAACGAAGAAACTGAGGACATACTTGTCCTTTTCGTTTTCTTCATGTTTGGTGAGACTGCAGAGTTGAAGCGTATCAAGCTGCTGTGTGACTTCTTCTGCCCAACGACAGTTTACGAGTTCTCGTAGCTGAAGTGGAGCACTGGGAGGGAAATATATACACATATTCTAACTGAGCAACTTGAGATTCTTTTCTAAAACAAACACATTCCTCAAAATAGAGCTCACTGTCATACTCACACCACATTACTATTAAAACAATTACAAATACACAATGAAAAGCATGCTTTGTAACTCATTTTCACCACACTATCACCACGTACACCTAAAAAAAATACCAGCAATTCAGGTTAGATTCAATTCTCAACCCCCTAGTCTAAAGCCATACTGCTCAATACGGGAGCCACTAGCCACATTGTGACTATTTAAGTTAAAATTCAAATTAATTAATACTAAATAAAAGACAAATTCATACCTCACATTTCAAGGGCTTAATAGCCACATGTAGCTTGTGGCCGCCATAGTGGACAGAGCAGATATAGAACATTTCCATCATCACACAAAATTCTATTTGATAACGATGATCTCACAAGTTAATATGAAAAAAGAGAACAATACAGAAAGAAAAATAGGCAAAAGATTTAAGAAATACTTAAGGAAAAAAGAAGCACGGAGATGTAAAGATGACCAAACTGTAAAACTCAAAAACTTAATGCTTTGCTGTGATTCAAGTTAGTTTTTTAAATGCACACTAAAAACAAGATATAATTTTTCACTTAGCAGAATTACCAAAAAACAGAGTATCTAGCATTAGCAAGAATGTTAGGAAATGGTGCTTTCATGCCTCTTTGTAGAAGTGCAAAATGGTAACGACATTTTCTTTAGGCAATCTGGCATCATTATTTGAAATAACCAAAAGTGGCAACAACCTAAATGTCTCTTAGTATGGGTGTAAATAAAACATCATACATCCCTACAGTAATTATTTAAACATTTTTTTACAATGATTTATGTGTATATACCATCAAAGAAAGATATCTACCAGATTTTACATGAAAAAAGCAAGCTAGAAAATATTGTATCATTTGTGTGTTTTAAGAACAAGCATAAATGTGTGAAGACACATAGCAGTATTACACACAAAAAAAATATCTGGAAGAATAGATAGCAAACCTAACAATTTCTTCTCAAAGGAGTAAATCATGAAAAGACAGGATAGAGATTATCAGAGTCAGAAGACTTTTTATTTTCTCTCTACTGTCTAGATTTCTCAAATAGAAACATTTTTCTATTATTTTTTTAAATATAAAAGATAAGCTCGGTAGTTACACAATGATTTTCTATAAGTTACACTACATATCAAATAATGTAGTGTACATAGCTCTAAGTCAGATGAATTAGTCTGCATTTCCTTATCTAGCTAGATTGCCCCCCCACCCCCGTCTTTATGAAGAAGAGAATCATAGCAGACTGCAGAAAGAACTTGCCTTTATAAATCCTGGGTCATGCTCTGACCCCATCATGCTACTATCTTTCACATTCACGAATAATCATAGCAAAACACTTACCGGCAATGAGGACACTGCGCTCTCTGCTCTGTCAGCCAACGCTACGAAGGCAAAAATATTCAGATTTTCATTTTAAAAACATTATACTGATTTCTAAATATGTATATATAAAATACAATTATTTTAACTACCTTCCAAGTTTGAGAGTTTGAGTTTAACGAGCACTTATTAATCACGTAATGTCATTCAACATCACATTGATTTTCTAAAATTTTGTTTTGTTGTTATTGAGAATATACATAGCAAAACATACACCAATTCAACAGTTTCTACATACGTACAATTCAGTGACACTGACTACATTCTTCAAGTTGTGCAACCATTCTTACCTTCTTTTTCTGAGTTGTTCCTCCACCACTGACATAAACTCATTGACCCCTAAGGTTCCTATTTAATCTCTCGATTTGCTGTTGTCACTTTGATCCCATATAGATAGTTCTTCAAAGAGTATAATGCTTAAGGCAGGCCTTTTTTACTAATTAAGCTAAACTATTTGGTTTTAAGAAAACTTTAGAGGGTATTTTTGGCTTAAGATTTAAACGTTGTATTGTAAACTTTCACCTGAGGCATTAAAAAAAAAAGAATATCTCAGGGCGATAGTTTCAGGGTTTACTCAGCCTTCAGGGCTGCAGAAACTCTGTAGTCCATGAGAACTGAAATTCTCTCCTATACTTCCCCCTTTTAATCAGGATCACACTAATGTTTTGTTTCAAATAGATTTCAGTTACCTTTAACTTTTCTAATGAGTTTTATAATGAGTTTAACTCTCTGGCGCCTGCATTAATTACAGAGCTAATTATAGAAATAGCAGGCAAACTGCTGTCTACCCTCTCATTGTCATCCTGACAGGACCAGAACTCATAAAAAGGGTGTTAAGAAGCTGCTCTCTCATGTTGTTGTGGTGTGCAGTCAAGTGGATTCCAACTCATAGTAATCCTATGGAAGGGACACAGCAGAACCGCCCCATAGGGTTTCCAAGACTGTAAATCTTTTTTTTTTTAATTTTTATTCTGCTTTAAGTGAAAGCTTACAAACCAAGTCAGTTTCTCATACAAAAATTTATATACACCTTGCTATATACTCCTAGTTGCTCAACCTCTAATGAGACAGCGCACTCCTTACCTCCACTCTCTATTTTTGTGTCCATTTGGTCAGCGTCTGACCCCCTCTTCCCTCTCATCTCTTCTCCAGACAGGAGCTGCCCACATAGTTTCATGTGTCTACTTGATCCAAGAAGCACATTCTTCACTAGTATCATTTTCTATTCCACAGTCCAGTCCAAGCCCTGTTTGAAAAGTTGGCTTTGGGAACGGCTCCTGTCTTGGGCTAGCAGGTCTGGGGACCATGACCTCTGGAGTCCTTCTAGTCTGAGTAAGACCATTAAGTCTGGTCTTTTACAAGAATTTGAGGTCTGCATCCTACTGCTCTCCTGCTGCCCCAGGGGTTCTCTGTTGTGTTCCCTGTCAGGGCAGTCATTGGTTGTATTCTCATCTTAGGCTAATGTAGTCTCTGGTTTATGTGGCCCTCTCTGTCTCTTGAGCTCACAATTACCTTGTGTCTTTGGTGTACCTCATTCTCCTTCACTCCAGATGGGCTGAGACCAATTGATGCATCTGAGATGGCCACTTGCTAGCGTTTAAGACTCCAGAAGCCACTCTCCAAAGTGGGATGCAGAATGTTTTAATAGATTTTATTTTGCCAATTGACTTAGATGTCCTCAAACCATGGTCCCCAAACCCCTGCCCCTGATATGCTGGCCTTTGAAGCGTTCAGTTTATTCAGGAAACTTCTTTGCTTTTGGTTTAGTCCAGCTGTGCTGACCTCTCCCGTATTGTGTGTTGTCTTTTCCTTCCCCTAAAATAGTTCTTATCTACTATCTAATTAGTGAAAACCCCTTTCCTTCCCTCCCTCCCTCCCCACTCTCATAACCATCAAAGAATATTTTCTTCTCTGTTTAAACTATTTTTCGAATTCTTATAATAGTAGTCTCCTACAATAATTGTCCTTTTCCAAGACTGTAAATCTTTATGAAAACAGACTGCCACATCTTTCTCCCATCGAGCGGCTAGTGGGTTCAAACTGCCAACCTTCTGGTTAGCAGCCAAGTGCTTTAGCCACTGTGCCAACAGGGCCCCCGTAAAGATTACAGCCTAGGAAATCCTACAGGACAGTTCTACTCTGTCCTATAGAGTGAGTTGGAATGGACTCGATGGGAAGAGGTAGTAGTAGTAATAATCTTTACAGGAACAGATCAATAGGTCTTTCTCCCACAGAGCTACTGGGTGAATACGAACTGCCAACTAACCTACCACAACATCCCTGAGGAAGCTTAAGGTACTCTGAATTCCTTTTTAAGTAAGCACACTAATTATACAGTACACACATTAAGAGGATATAAATTAGAGCTAAAATATGAATGAGCAACACAGCAAAATCTTGTTAAACCTTTTGAGTTTTACAGTTTGGTAACCTTAACATCTACATAATGGTTTCCTCATCTAATACTGATTTTAGAAGAGAATAACACTCTACTAAACCCCAAATTTTATTAATTTAATCCTTTAAATTACCACTGGCTATGAAACAGTTTTACATCATATATAAAGGAGATGCTAAGGCTTTCTAAATACCTTTCTGGGAGGGAAAAAAAAAAAAGCCGCTCTATGGTTAAAGAGTTTATGTTTTTATTGTCTGGCAAATAGGTTCACAGGTAAATAACTAATTATACAGATTTTCACCACGTACTCCCAATCTGTTATTTCTGTTTATCCCTTCCTACTTCTCTAAAAGAACATGAACTTTTACCTGAAGTCAAATAATTAACTCAGAAATAAAACTCCCAAGGAAATCTTAAAGGACAACAGGATTAAAGATCACAGGAAAAGGTACTTCTCAGCAAAGAAAACACACAATGGACGACAAAGCAGATGGATAAAGGATTCCTCCATTCTTAATACCCTTGAACATTATTTCCTTTGTTCCCTATGCAAAAATGAGATTTAAGTCAGGGTTCTTCCCTGAAACACTGCTCTGACCATGCCACTCTTCTGCTAGTCAAAGTTCCCCTCCAGAACTGGCCACAGCCCTTGCTTCAACAGCCTCAGCTCCTGCCTCACCCTATAACATAGCAAGGTTAAGCCTTTAAAAATATTTTCCTCTCTCTGGATATGCTGATGAGGAGTGAGCTACTTGTATCAGGTGGACACTTGAGACTATGCTGGCATCTCCTGTCTAGAGGGGAGATGGGAGGGTAGATGGGGTTAGAAACTGGCAAAAGTCACGAAAGGAGAGACTAGAAGGAGGGAGCGGGCTGACTCATGAGGGGAAAAATAAGTGGGAGTATGTAGTAAGGTGTATATAAGTTTATATGTGAGAGACTGACTTGATTTGTAAACTTGCACTTAAAGCACAATAAAAATTATTAAAAAAAAAAAATTTTCCTCTCTCTCGCTGGGATAGATAGTCTTCATCACCTCTCTTCACCTGGGTTACTCTGGCTATCCTTCAGATTTCAGGGTATATGTCACTTCTCCCAGGAAGCTTTGTCTGACTCTCTGCAGACCATTTCATTTTAGATTCCACTGCTGTAAGTCGAAATCGATTCGATGGCAGAGGGTTTGGTTTTTGGTTTTTGCCATGCTCTACCACAGCAACCTGTACTTCCCCCCCTTCATTGTGCTTCTAACACTCGACTATAATGATTTATTGGTTTATCTCCCCTGCTCTGCTAGACTATAAATTCTGTAAAGGTTGGGACCATTTTAGGGAGTGGCCATACTGTATTTTTTTAAATATGTTTCCCATCTCTAGTCAAGGAGCCCTGGCAGTACAGTGGTTAAGAGCTACAGCAGCTAAACAAAAGGCCGGCAGCTTGAATCTACCAGGCACTCCTTGGAAACCTTATGCAGCAGTTCTGCTCTGCCCTATAAGGTCACTAAGATTTGGAATCGACTCAACAGCAATGGGTTTGGTTTGGTTTACTTATCCTTAGTCAACCCAAGCTTGTTGCTGCAATATATACCACTTTAAGCATCATGTTTGTATATTTGCTCATACAGTCTCTCCCTCCTTGTCCTGTCCCATGGAAATGTCCACTAATTACGTCCATAAAACCTCCCTGTGTATCCCAGACTACAGCCATCTTTCCCTTCTCCAAATGTGCTATTTTTACCTTGTGTTCCATAATCAAAATAAATATGGCCATTTTAGCAGCTGAGTCTAAGTTCCTTATATGCAATATAAGAACAAAAATACCTATGTGACAATACTGGTGTAAGGGTTAGAGAGAAGCAGTTAGCATATACTCAGCATATAAAATAATCTAAAGGTATACAGTTGTCTCTCGGTATCTGCGGGAATTGGTTCCAGGTCTCCCATGGATACCAAGATCCACAGATGCTCAAGTTCCTTATATAAAATGATGTAGTGTTTGCATATAACCTATGCACACCCTCTCATATACTTCAAGTCATCTCTAGATTACTTATAATGCCTAATACAACATAAATGCTATGTAAATAGTTGTTTCGTTACAATTGAAGACTTGCTCTGGAAAGTAGCCTTTCTCTTCTATGAGTTTCTTGAGCTCTTCTGGGAATGCTGATCCTGCCTGGGCAACAACGATGCCAATTTGCCAGTGATCTTGAGGCTGTACCACTTTACAGAGCTAGCCAGCCATCCCTTACTAGCCTTAAACGCCGTCCTCTCACTCTCCTCGACCTCCTCAAATGTAGCCTCTAAGGGATTACTCTGACCACTTCGATGCTTTTTAGGAGCCATTTTTCACAGAAACAAAGGGTGCACACAACCCAAGTAGGCAATGAAGGAGATGCGAGGCAAGTACTGCTCAAACAACGAGTGCTGGAAAGAGGCTGAGGATCTGTGAAACGGCAGAAGGCTACAGCAAGGTATGTCTACGTATCTCTTCATCAGCACGCATTCAGCGTAGTGCTCGGTGTGTGGCAAATTCAGGTTTTACTTTTTGGAACTTTTTTTTCCCCACATATTTTCAATCTGCAGTTGGCTAAATCTGCAGATGCAGAACTCACAGATAGAGGGCCGACTGTAAAATAATACCTAACATTTATCGAGCACTTCCTATATGCCAGGCACTGGTTTAAGACTTTCACAAGTTAGACTGATTCAACAGATAATTTGGAGGTAAAAGTGTTGGGCTGTGCTGATGAACTGCATGTGAGGAAAAAGGAAGAATCAAGGTTGGCACTTATGCTTCTGAATGAAAAACTGGGTTCTAAGATAAAAAATGACTAGAAGAGAAATAGATATGGGAAGTAAAATAAAAACTTTGCTTACAGACATGTTAAACTTGAGATGCCTACTACAAATCCAAATGGGGATGTCAAGCAGTCAGCTGGATATCTGAGTCTGTAGGCAGGGGAGATGTGAAGCAAAAAAGGCAAGTCTGTAAGTTATGAGCCTACAGGTAGTGTTTAAAGCCCTAAAACCATGAGATTACGAGGAAGACAGCACGGTTATTATAAAATGGAGCGTCCAGGGCCCAGCCCTGGGGCACTCCAAAATTTAGAAGTGTGGAAACAGAGAAAGCGTAGTTAGTACTTCATAGCAGGAAAACCTAGAGATTATAATCAAGTGTTTCAAGAAAGAGGAGGTAGGTCATTTGTGCTGAGTGCTCTCAGCCTGGTAGGTATGTTGAGGCCAAAGAAGTATTTATTTGATTTAGCAAAATAGAGGTCATGACCTTGCAAGAGCTATTTTAGCAGTGTGGCTAGAACACAAGTCAAATTAGAATGGGTTGAAGAGTGATTAGAAAGTGAGGGTATAGAGAGATGGAGCAGGGACAACACATTCAAATAGTTTTAGCTATGACAGGAAACAGAAAAACAGGTAGTAATTAGGAGGGAATTCATTAAGGAAGAAAATTTTCTTCAAATGGTACAAAACTGCAGAGCCCCCAGCAGGCAGATCATGAAGGACCTTAGATGTCATGTTAAAGTATACAAAATTTCTCATATTCCCTACTGTCAAGTACATTATGAGGCACACTATACAGACCTAACAATAGGATGCATCAAAGAGTCTTAAGGAACTGTTTTGCAGTAAACCACTATACAAGTTCCCACATTCCCCTTCTCACAGTGTATCAATTAGGAAGAGAGAAGTAGTGAAAACACATATTTGTCATCAGTCCCTTTGTTCATTTCCCAAAAGTTATAAGAACGGGTAATTACAATAAGAACTACATATCTACATTCTCTTCAATGCAAAACTAAAAAAATCAGATGGTACATAAAGTTACTATGGGAGTGTAATGGAAGACCAAAGAAGGTTTAAAAAAAAAAAAAAGAATACCAACTTTGAGGAAGAAAATAATTTCTTTAAGAAACAAAACTACACCAGTTCAAAATCTTACAGTATCATGGGTTCAATATTTATTTCACACTATTTCCAATGTTAAATAACGCTGGTTTTGAAATTTATTAAATACATAAGTATCTGTGAAATCCCTTCTATTTCTTTGGCAACATAATCAGAGTATGACAATGGAAGACATGTATTGAGTATCCTCACCCGCAACACTGTATGAAAGGTTCAAACGGACTCACTTCTCTGGGAGTTTATGACATTTGCTAGAGAAACTGTATCTGTTTTTTGCGTTGTACTAAATAACGAAATCACTTTACCTTGTAGATAAATTCTATCTCTCCTTAACTGTATTTTCTCTTCAGAAGACAGAAAACTTCTAAAATTTTGATAAAAGGAAAAACAGCTGTAGTATCAAGGCTGTGCCCACAACTCCAAGGTGCGAACACAGCTCTCCTGAAATGGTTCAAGGGTCTTATCTAGGCTCTTCTACTTCCTTCTCTGCATCTACGGTCAAATTAATCAACCTCTCTGAAGTTCAGTCTCCTCGTATATATAAAGGGCGTAATAACAGCTATTATAAGAATTCAATAATATGCTCTAAAGTCTAACAAACAGTAGTTGATAGTCATACTCGGAAAAAATATCCTCTAACAACAAACTGATCTCAAACAGCTGTCTTATAAGGAAAACTAAGCAAGAAATGATGCCCATACATAGTAAAACTAAAGCAAACAGCAGCTATGGATGACTGGACCTTCAATTAATTGAAATAGACCCAGAATTGACATAGATGTTAGAATGAGCAGAAAAGCATATTGAAAGAGCTATTATAACTGTATTCCATATGTTCAAATAGTTAAACAGACATGGAAACTATAAGAGCCAAATCAAACTTCTAGAGAAGAAAATTACAATATCTGAGATGAAAAAATATACTCTGTACAAATTAATGGTACATTAAACATTGCAGATTAACGACCTTGAAGACACAGCAATAGAAACTACCTAAAATCAAGGAGATAACAAAAAAAACTAACAGAGCATCATGAGCCGTGTGACAACTTCCAACAGTCTAACATACGTTGAAGTCCTTCAAAGTGGGGGAGGGGAGGAAAAAAGGAATGAAAAAAATGCGAAGAAATAATGGCCTATAATTTTCCAAATTTGCTGAAACCTGTAAACCAACAGATCTAAGCTCAACAAGCCCCAAACACAAGAACAATGCAAAAAACTATGGCAAAGAACATTATAATGAAACTGCTCAAAACCAGTGTGTCTTAGTTTGTCAGTGCTGCTGCAACACAAATACCGCAAGTGGATAGCTTTAAAGAGCAGAAATTTATTTTCTCACAGTCTTGGTGGCTAAAAGTCCAAACCAAGATCTCAGCCATATTGATTCTTTCCCTGTTGGTAGCCCCCAGCATTTCTTGGGTCCTCAACTATCCTCATATGGCATCAGTCCTCCTCCATGTGTCTGTGCTTCTGTGTCTAATCTGTACTTTTTATAACTCATAAGTGACTAGATTCAGAACCCACCCTATTCAGGTATGCTATAATTAACTTAACAAAGAGGATTACATGCACAGGTATAGAGGTTAGAATTCCAACATGTATTTTGGGGGACACAAATTGATCCATAATACAGTGACAAAGAGAAAATCTTAAAAGCAGCTGGAGAAAAAAAAACATTAGAAAGAAACAAAGATAAGGACAGTAGGCTTCTTGGAAACAATACAAGCCTCAGACTGGGTGACATATTTGCAATGCTTATATGTGATAAAGGCCTTGCATCTAGAATATATAAAGAACTCTCAAAATTTAGTAACAAGAAAAACAACCCAGTTTTACAAAGGACAAAAGATCTGAACAGACCTTTCACCAGAGACAATACGTGGACAGCCCACAGAAAGGTGCTCAACATCATTAGTTGTCAGGGAAATGCAAATTAAAACCACAATAAGATACCACTACACACCTATGAGAATGTCTAAAATTCCAAAGACTTATCAAACCAAGCGCTGTCAAGAATGTAAAGGAGCTGGAACCCTTACACACTGCTGGTGAGAATGTAAAATGATACAATCATTTTAGAAAACAGTTTTGCAATTTCTTAAAAATGTTAAACACACACCTATCATATGATCCAGACATTCCTCTTCTAAGTATTTACCCAAGAGAAAAAAAAGCATACGTCCATTCAAAGATTTGTGCACAAATGTTGATAACAATTTTGTCTGTAACAGCCAAAAACTGAAGGCAAACCAAATGTCCATCAGCAGCTGAATACACACAAATTGTGTCACATACACACATCAGAGTATTACTCGGCAATGAAAAGGAATGAACTATTGAACATGCAACAACATGCATGAATCTCAAAATAATTTTGCTGAGTGAAAGCAGACAGACACAAGAGTGTATGTTGTATGATTCCATTTGTGTATAATTCCAGACAATGCAAACTTATCTACAGTGATAAAAAACAGATAAGTCATTGCCAGAGGATAGGACAGCAGAAGGGAGGGATTACAAAAGAGTAAAAGAATCATTTTGGGGTGACAAATATGTGCAGCATCTTGATTATGGCTATGATTTTTACAACGGTATTTATGAAACTGTTCACTTTAAATATGAGCAGATGTTATGTCGATTATATCTGATAAAAAAAAAGGCTGGTGTCTTGGTTATCCAGTGCTTCTATAACAGAAATACTACAAGTGGATGGCTTCAACAAACAGAAGTTTATTCTCTTATAATGTAGTGAGCTACAAGTCCAAATTCAGGGCATCAGCTCCAAGGGAAGGCTTTCTCTCTCTGTCAGCTCTGGAGCAAGGTCCTTGTCATCAATCTTCCCCTATTCTAGGAGCTTCGCAGTACAAGGACCCTGGATCCAAAGGACCTGTGCTCCTGGCTCTACTTTCTTGTTGGTATGAGGTCCCATGTCTCTCTGATCTCTCTTTTATATCTCAAAAGACATTGGCTTAAAATACAACCTAATCTTGCAGATTGAGTCCAGCTTCATTAACATAATTGCCTCTAATCTTGCCTCATTAGCACCTTAGAGATAGGATTTAAAAACACATAGGATAACCACACCAGATGACAAAATGGTGGACAATCACACAATACTGGGAATTATGGCCTAGCCAAACTGACACATATTTTTGGGGACACAATTCAATTCATGACAGCTGGCAAAAAAAAAAAAAGTCCATTACTATACACAGATAAAAGTTTTACCAATGATGACAATCAAGAAGGGGTCAAAAGGAACTGGATGAGAAAAATGGAGAAAGAAAATTTCTGTATTAGGATGGTAACAATAGAAATGGAAAGGCAGTGAACAGATATAAATCAAATCAGTTGCCATTCAGTCAATTCCAACTCATGGTAACCCCACATGTATTAAAGCAGAACTGTGCTCCACAGTGTTTTCAGTGGCTGATTTTTCTGAAATAGATCAGCAGGCCTTTCTTCCGATGGGCCTCTGTTTAGACTTGAACAGCCAACCTTTTGGCTAACAGCTGAGCACGTTAACCATTTGTGCCACTCAGGGACTCCGTGAAAAGCTATAAGTGACACTAAAAGATAAAAGTGGCAGGACTTAGTAAATCACTGGTATAAGAGATTTCAAGTCTGAGTGACTGACTGGAGACCAGAACAAAAAGAAGTCAGAGTCAGTTTGAGATAACGGTCTGCACCAGAGTTCATGATGCTGAAAGGACAATCAGAAAAGACATCTAAACTCAAAGTTAAGGAACTGATTTGGGAGCCACCTGCAAACATGACACCTGAAGCTACTCAAGTAAATCAGATTTCCAAAGTAGATGAATTTTCCCAGAAATCTCAGCGAAAAGAGAACACCACCAGCAATATCTAAGAATTTAAGGGGCGGGACCAAGAAGAGGTAACAATGAAGAAACAAAGTATCAATGAGATATAGGGTAATAACCCACCTTCATCAAGAGCTGAATCCACATCTAGACTCCACGACTTAAACAACTACATCCATGGACCATCCATGGACGCCAATTCACCTCTGAGCTTCAGTTTCACCATTTAGAACATGTAGATAATAATGCTATGTGTATTAAGTTGCTATTTAACAAAAGAATACAATCCCTTACTTTACAAAACTTTAAAGTGAATAGTACTTCACAGTTTTCGAGTTACTTTTTAGCTTATTTAATGCCATAACCTGGGAGACAGAGCTTGTTTGTCTGAATTCTACAGCTGAGAAAACACAGCTAAAAAAGCTTAAGTTTCCCAGTTTTTATGTAGGAGAACTAGCATCGGAGCCAAGGTCTTCTTCAAGCAGTAAAATGGTAAAGAGCTCAGGCTCTATACTCAAACTGCCTGGGTTGAAATCCAGCTCCACCATTTGGTAGCTGTGTGACCAGAAAAATTATTTAACCCATGTGTTGCAAACAAGACTCCTTGTCAAAATGATATTTATCTTCCTCAAGCAAAAACACGAAGTCCTAATGGTGCACTGGTTAAGCGCTCAGCTGCTAACCAAAAGGGTGGCAGTCTGAACCCACCAGCAGCTCCACCGGAGAAAGATATGTGGCAGTCTGCTCCCATAATGATTACAGCCTTGGAAACCCTATGAGGCACTTCTACTCAGTCCTACAGATTTGCTATGAGTCAGAATCCACTCCACGGCAACGGGTTTAGGTTTTTTTGTCTGTCTGTTTTAAGCAGGAATAAAGATCACAGAGAAATTCTGAGGTGAAGGGCCATATAAGATGGCTTTGATTTTCTCAATGAAGAAAATAATCTGCTAAGAGTAATGGCAGGGCAGTTTTCAGTTGTGCTCTGCAAATGTGCTGTTGGACCGCCGCCCCCCCCCCCCACAACCTTCAACAGTAATAGGTTCTTCTGTTTTACATCTTGTGCTTCCTGATAATTTTGTTTGAGAGGTTCACCTAGTTTTATATTTTAAAATCACTGGATTACATTTATCTCTAATGTTTCTTCTAACTATCCGATTTTATTCTTTATCTTTGAATACCCACTTTCTCCCTCTTCCCCAAATATGTAAAAACTCCCCCTCTTCTGAGCCCTGCAGCATTTTGTTGGTGCCTCTTCTATGAAACTACACACACCTCAACAGAACACAAAAGTCCATTTTCTCAATCAGGCCTACGCTCCTTCAGAGTGTCACTTGTCATAGTAATCCTCAAATAACCCCAAGCACAATGTGAGCACTTAATATTTGTTAAATGTGCAGTGAATTTAATAACATAAATATATTAAAATCTTGGTGGGCTTTTAGGTTCCAGAGGTACCTAGGTATCGCGGACATTTCACGGCTGTGTTATCGCCTGATGTTTACTCATCTCCATAGCGCTAAGCAATACACATTGATGGTGTTCCTATTAAGGAACATTCTGCTCAAGAAACATTTAAAAAGGGCACAAATATAAAAGAAGGAAAAAGGTTAATTTTTACAATATTTCCTATATATACGTTAAATGCATGTGAAAAAAGAAATACAACTTACCCTGATACAGCTGAAACAACAAAGCTTGGAACAATGAGGACACAGGCGTGCATCCCTCAACTTCTCCATACAAATGAAACATCGGAAAACCTCAGCAATGCTCTGACAATAATAAAAGATGTAGGTCCACCAGATTAGGCTACTGAATCAGAAGTAAAAAGCATACTTAGAATAATTCACTGAACATTTATATATTTCAGACTAATAACATCTCAGACTTTACTATATTCCACATCAGGGTTTGGTTAGTCAAGGTCCAGGGTATCCTAGAACATCTCCTGGAAAAAGTGCTTCCTTTTTTTTTTGCAAGCTTCACAATAATTCTATTCTAAAGCAAGGATATAAAATGCAAACATAGATTCATGCATAAATATTTTCACTGAAACATTAATTATAACGGTAAAAATCTGGCTATGGCCCAAATGTCGAAACATCAGAGTACTGATTAAGTAAATTATGGCAGTTATACATGGAATATGATACAGTTACAAGTAATATTTCTCAAGTTATTTAATGACACATAAAAACACAGGAAAAAAGCAGCCTATATGACTGAATGCACAACACAACCGCCTTACTTATTCTGCAATTTTACCAAAGGGGATAAATGACTTATATAATTTCAAAAAAAAGAAAGCCTTTTTAAGACACTTATCCTAAGGGGGCAGTGTACTCTGTTCGAGAAAGAAGCCAACTCATAATGGAGAAACACAAATTTCTGCCCTGATGCTGCAACCAACTAGCTACTTATTTGAGCCTGAGATTCTGACCCTATCGAAAATTTTGGTGGCAGTTTTGAGGCTTTAAAAAGGAAAACAAAAAGTTATATAATCTGAAGAAACAGTATTATCTTTGCAAGCCTCAGACCAACGCAGGAAGTAACTTAAGTTATAAAAAGAAAACAGATATAATTAAATGCACTTTAATTACATTTTGGTTTTTTTTTTTTTTTGACATTTATTTTTACTCCACTCCAGGAACATTAAACCCTTCTATAACCAAGGTGAGTTCACAAACGCTTCATAATACTTTCACGTGAGAAATTAACAAGAAAATTACTCATGAATGCAATCATGACTCTGCAGGCCTGAAAAGAACCTGTGAGATTCAGATTCTGTAACTGGCTGCAGGGTGGACAATAAGACCGTTGGGTGAACTAGTCTCAAGTGGGCAGTCTACTGGCTTCAGAGCGCCTAGGCACAGAGTTGACGTTACTTAAAAACAAGGATTTAGTTATCTTTGTATTCGGAAGATTAAAAATGGGCAAGGTCTACATATAACTATGTTAGATAAACGGAATCTTAATATTTCTGGCCTTTTTTAAATATTCGAACCATTTGAAATCACTACTTAACTGGAGAGTCAGATATAAACAGAATAGTTTGCCCTAAAAACTACAAATTGGATAGTACGAATATATCCTCACTCAATCAAGGAAGGGCAGAAGAGTCTGCAAAATGTACCGCTGAGGTGGAAAGGTGATTATCCATTCGGAAGATTTGGATCCATGCATGAACTAGTACTCCCAAGAACCGGTGGCCAGTCCATCTGATGAATCTGCAATTTTGCTCTGCACAGGCTGTAGTTTGCCAATACCCTGTAGGGCTGAACACCAGTGCCAAGGCATCCTTGAAAACGCCAGGATACGCACCACCTGACTGCAGAAAGGTCTGAGCTTAAGGCATCCGGAGGGCTGCAGAACGAGTACCGCCCCTTCGCACCGGGCCAGCCCTCTCCTAAGCAGCAGCAGCGGGGTACACACTGGAATCCAGAACGCTCATCCGATGGCGGGGACAGACCAACCACCACCCTCCTCAAAGCCCCTCACCTCCACGCTCTGTTCGTCCATTGCCTCCGGCTCTCGGTGGGGCCCTCGGAGACCCGCGGAGTCCGTGGTTTGACCTGTTAGGCACCGGCCCGAGGTCGCCAGGTCAGATCCGCCGCGGAGAACAGCCCGACGCCCACGTCAGGAGGCTCCTACGACCGCCCCAGCTGCGCGCCCCATAGCTCCGGGTTCGGCGCCGGCTACCCCCACTTCGCCATTTTTATTCGCGCGCCTGCCCCGGGGCGCAGGGGGAGGGCGAGCGGTAGCGACAGCTCCTTCTTTCTGGCTCAGCCGCCCGCCAGAGACAGCGAGTGAACCTCGGCCCACGTGACGCGGGCGCGCGCGTATCGAACCGCGGCTAGAGCATGGCGGCGCTAGTCTCAAGCGAAGAAATCGCCGCAAGGAATTCGCAAACACCAACCGTAACCAGGGCAGCTGCAGGCGCGGCCGCACGGGGTGGAGCGGCGCGCATGCGCACTAGCCGGTATGGGCGGGGAGGCGAAGAGAGGCGGGTGCTTAGTTCCCGCGGTTTGCGGACGCACACGAGAGTTGACGGCTAGCTGCTGCAGGGTTGCGTGCCTGGGCCCCAGGGCGCGGCCAGCCGGGGGCGTGGCAGTTTGTCGCGCCCCGCCCCCCAGAGGGGCGGTGCTCCGTGGGTCTCAAACTGTTGAGCGCCAAAGATGGGATCCAGCTGAAAAAATGAAGTGATGGAAAAACTCGCGGGCTCCGGAGCCACACCCCTAAACATTCGGATCCGTGATTCTAGGGTTGTGGGACCAGGAAATCCGGATTTTCAACCAACACTCCCGATGATTTAGCTGTAGGTGCTCTGTGGCTGCATTTTGAGAAACCCTGGGGCAGATTTGTAGCTAATGATCTTCTCTGGGACGCGAAGTCCTAAGGTTTTTAAGACTTCTGCCCCACCTACATGGAGCCCTGGTGGCGCAGTGGTAAGAGTACTAGGCTGGTAACTGATTTGAAAAGGTCTGTGATTTGAACCCACCAGCCGCTCTATGTGGTAGAAAGATGTGACAGTCTGCTTCCATGAAGGTTATATCCTTGGAAACCCCATGAGAGCAGTTCTACTCTGTCCTATAGGGTCATTGTGAATCGTAATGGACTGGATGGGCAATGGGTTTGGTTGGGCCCCACCTACTGCACCAAAAGAAGTTGGAAAGCACCAGATTCTGAAGCCTAAAGAGAGGTGTCCTTTCCCATCTGAAGAGGGTGTGGGGCCACAGACTGAAGATTTCAGACCCACACCCCACCGCACCCTTCAGATCTTGCGATTTGAGTTTAGCTGTTGCCATGGGAACTAAGGAAAAGGTGAAAAAGCTTTCCTGTAACTAGGGTCTGCTTTCTACAAATTTCTGGCAGAAGAAATGTTTAAAGATCGAAAGAATTGAAAGTGTGAGGCAAAGGGCATGAACTGAATTCTTAATTTTAAGCTAGTTTTCCTTTTCTGATTTGTTGCAAACATCTATTTATTACACTTAACCCAACCTAGAGTGCACATGTAGAAAATTAGCAATAATCTAGGAGGAAGTCATTGAATACCAGGCATTTTTAGTGGGCAGCAGCAATTTTTTTTTTTTAACCCTATGAGCCATGGACAAAGATATAATTTAGGAAGATTAATCGAGGATTGAAAACTTCTTTCACTGAAAATTACTTTTGGTCTTGGAACTAGAGCTGTTGGTTGTACAATATTGTGAATACACTATATGCCACTGACTTGTACATTAGAAATATGGAAACTGACACCCACAACTGACAAGTGGCAGATAAGTGCTCCTCCAAATTCAGTTTTTTGTTATTAGGTGCCATGGAATTGGCTCCGACTCATAGCAACCTTATGTATAACAGAACAAAACATTGCCCCACCCTGTACCATCCTCGTTGCTATGTTTGAGCCACTGTGTCAATCCATCTCATTGAGGGTCTCGCTCTTTTTTTGCAACCCTCTACAACTCTTCTTCAGTCTTCCTTATTCATTCTCCAGCTTTCACATGCATATGATGCGATTGAAAATACCATGGCTTCGGTCAGGCGCACCTTAGTCTTCAGGGTGACACCTTTGCTCTTCAACACTTTGAAGAGGTCCTTTGCAGCAGATTTACCCAATGCAACGCGTCTTTTGATTCCTTGACTGCTGCTTCCATGGCTGTTGATTGTGGATCCAAGTAAAATGAAATCCTTGACAACTTCAATGAATAAGGAAGACCGAAGAAGAGCTGACACCTTTGAATTGTTGTGTTGGTGTTGGCGAAGAATACTGAATATACCATGGACTGCCAAAAGAACGAACAAATCTGTCTTGGAAGAAGTGTGGCCAGAATGCTCCTTAGAGGCAAGGATGGCGAGACTGCATCTGACATACTTTGGACATGTTGTCAGGAGGGATCAGTCCCTGGAGAAGGACATCATGCTTGGCAGAGTACAGGGTCAGCGGGAAAGAGGAAGACCCTCAACAGGATGGACTGACACAGTGGCTGCAACAATGAGCTCAAGCATAACAACGATTGAGGATGGCGCAGGACCGGGCAGTGTTTCGTTCTGTTGTGCATAGGGTCACTATGAGTTGGAACTGACTCGACGGCACCTAACAACAACAACAACTTTACAAAGCTTGATGTCTTTCTCCTGCAATTGCGCCTTTGTAAACAAGACAAAGTCTCGCCTGCCTCACTTCTCAGGAGCTTTCTGGCTGTACTTCCTCCAAGACAGATTTTTTCATTTTTCTGACAGTCCATGGCATATTTGACATTCTTCACCAGTACCACAATTCGAATGTGTCAATTCTTCTTTGGTGTTCCTTTTTCATTGCCCACCTTTCGCGCACACGAGGCAACTGAAAATACCATGGCTTGGACACCTGTAAAAAGCTGAATTGGCTAAAGTTGTATAATAGATGTATTTACAACAACGACCAAAAAAAAAAAAAAAATGGAGCTGCTGAGGCTGCTTATGTACAGCCAAAAACCTCATAGGATTTGGTTCCTTGGTTTGGAGGTTTAGAGTCATGGTTTCATGGGACATCCCAGTTAACTGGCCTAAGAAAATGTTTAGTGCTTCTGCTCTGACTCCTCCTTTATTGGGTAGTGCCTGGGATCTTAAAAGCTTGCAAGCTGCCATCCAAGGCACAATTGGTCTCTCTTCACTTGGAGCAACAGAGAAATGACAGTCAGAAATAGGAGGACATAGAACATATGGCTAATTGCTTCTGTGAACAACTGCCCCTTTGCCATGAGGCCAGAAGTGCATGGTGCCCAGCTACCATTACTGAACATTCTGATCGAAAACTCCATAGAAGAATCCGGAACAAAATGGGGAAAATCCAGAACAGAATTTCAAATTCTCATGGACTCCAGACTTTCTGGAGCCATGCAGGGTAGATGAACCCCTGAAACTATTGCCCTGAGATAATCTTTAATCCGTAAAACAAAAATATCCCCTGACGTCATCTTAAAACCTAACAATAGTTTAGCTTAACTAGTAAAAAAGATCTGCCTTTTTTAAGAACTATCTATATGGGATCAAATTGGTAACAGCAACTCAAAAGATTAGATGGGAACCTTAGGGGACAGTGACTCTCAGAAAAAGCAGGTGAGAATCGTTGCACAGCTTGAAGAATATTATCAGTGTCACTGAATTGTACATGTGGAAAGTGTTGAACTGGGGTACGTTTTGCTGTGTA
The DNA here is from genome assembly GCF_024166365.1 of Elephas maximus indicus. Lineage (NCBI taxonomy): Eukaryota > Metazoa > Chordata > Mammalia > Proboscidea > Elephantidae > Elephas > Elephas maximus. Next base: position 34,933,302 of record NC_064837.1, on the reverse strand, counting down.
TATTCTCAACAACAACCAAATAAATAAAATTTAGAAAATACCATGGCTTGCATCAGACACACCTCAGTCATCAGAATGACGTCTTTGCTTTGTCATACTTTAAAGGAGTCTTCTGCAGCAGATTTAGCCAACGTAATACAGTGTTTGATTTCTTGACTGCTGCTTCATGAGCACTGATTGTTGATCTGAGAAGAAATCCTCGACAAGTTCAATTTCTTTGCCATTTATCATCTATTATTAGCTTTCACATATTACAATAACATAGGATGAAGGACAACAAAGGTAGTATTGGAATACAACATGGACATTTTAATGTAGCATTTGAAAACAGCTCATGCTGCTCAACATTAGCAAGCAGAAGGAACAGGAAAAGAATAAACAAAAGTGAGGCTGTCACAGAGAAGCAAGCTGATTACATTAGTTAGGTTTCGTGGGAGACTATAAGACACGTATTGGGTGCTAACAGTCTCACCATAATGTAATCACATCTGCAATCAACATTTTAAAAAATGAAAACATATATATAGATATATGATACATAATATAAAACATAAATATTTTGTCTTTTATTTTGAAAGCATGCTCACTCACATTTTGACTAACTGACAGTACATAAAAGAGTCTTTTACAATAGGCCAGGACATCTGCATTATACATCTCGATCATACAAAAAGAAAACAGATGCAAAATAGTTTAAAGGGATTTTCTTGCCTAAAATTATAAGACTAAGTGGGAATATATTTTTTTAATCCATTTATTCCTCTTCCATCTTTCTGGCTGAGCTTTATTCAGATAATATCTGCCTTTCTTCTTACATTCTCCACTATTGTGAAAGGCATCACTATCCAGTCATTCACCCAAACCTCACCAGCCCCCTACCTCTAATCAGCAAGTGTTAATAAGACATTTCCTAAATTTCTCTGAAACTGATCTCTTCTCTGTTAGAGTTCCCTTTCCAAATCCATGCCTTCATAAGTCTGGCATGTGAGCTTTTAATTGCTTTTCTGCAGTTTCCTCTTCTTCAGTCAGTGGTAACAACTAGAAAAACAAATGACAAAATCTTTAGTTCGAAACCTTTAAAGACTGGTGAATTAATTTAATTAACTTTGACTTTGGCACACCAACAAATATTTCTATAAGCTTATACCATGTACTGATCACAAATTTAGAAAGGCAGGGGGAAAACAGACATTTGGCTATCTATACACAAGGTACTACAAAGTTTGAGTTTTCAAGGAACTTGCAATTAAGTTGAAGAAACAAGACCAAGAAATGAAACAATGTAAGGACTATAATTTGTTAACCAAAGAAATCATGTTTGAGTGCCACATTGTAAAAGTATTATGAAAACAAAAAAGAGATTGTGAATAAAAATTGTCTGGAAGTTTTCCCAGAGAAGCAGACACTTGGGCTAAATTTTGGAGGATAATTAAGATGCTTTCAGCTGCAAGTAATAACACAACTTAAAAGTGGCTTTAAGGAAGTTTATTATCATTGCACAGTAAATTCCGAAGAAGGGGAGATTCAGAGTTGGTTTATTCAGCAGCTCAACAAAGTAAGGCTTTGGTTTTTCCATCTTACAGCTCTGATATCCTTGATGGTGACTTTATCCTCAAGCTGACAGCAAAACGGCTCTAGCAGCGCTAGGCATCACATCTATACACAACATTCAAAGGAAGAAAAAGAACTTTCTCTTCCCAGCAGTAAGGAAACTCTCCCTAGTTACCCACTTCCAGACTTTCCATCCTTGCATGACATAGGGTTACAAGTCCATTCCTGAACCAATGTTGGTTAAAGGAAAATCCATTCCCCTTGCCAATCAGGTACATCCTTGGAGCTGAGGACGGAGTCTGCTTCACCTCAGGCATATGGCTGTGACAGAAAGCATGCATCTGAAGAAGTCAGTGCTCTGATAAGCAGCAAGGGAGAAGAGATGTTGAGAAAGCAAACAGCCAACAATATCCACTAAAAGTAGGTAGAAGCAAAAGCACAGAGAAAGAAGGGAAGTGGTAAGCAACTTTCACAGAGTACCAACAAACAGGCTGGCTAAAATAAAGGTTTATATGAGAAAATAACAGGAGCCACAAACTGAAGAGTCACTCGAGTAGTTACAAATCTGCCTAACTATATAGGTCATCTCTAAAGAGACTGCCAAATCTGGAACAACTCAGACCTACAGAATCAGAATCTCTAGGGCAGCACTGACCAAGAGAACTTTCCATGATGCTGAAAATATTCTACCCAGTTGGTACCAAAGGAACTAAAAAAAAAAATCTTTTTTAATTGTACTTTAGATGAAGGTTTACAAAACAAACTAGCTTCTCATTAAACAGTTAGTACACGTATGGTTTTATGACATTGGTTAACAACCCCACAATGTGTCGACACCCTCCCTTCTCAGTCTTGGGTTCCCTATTACCAGCTTTCCTGTCCCCCTCCTGCCTTCCAGTCCTTGCCCCTGGGCTGGTGTGCCCCTTTAGTCTTGTTTTGATTTATGGGCCTATCTAATCTTTGGATGAAGGGTGAACCTCAGGAGTGACTACAAACTAAAAATTTTAAGTATTATAAAACTTTAATTTAATTTTAAATTTATATAGCCATATGTGAGGAGCCCTGGTGACACAGTGGTTAAGACCTTGGCTCCTAATCAAAAGGTCAGCAGTCTGAATCCACCAGCTGCTCCTTGGGAACTCTATGGCGCAGTTCTACTCTGTGCTATAGGGTCGCTGTGAGTTGGAATCAACCAAAAAACAATGGGTTTGGAGTTTTAATAGCCATATGTGACTATTCGACAGCCCAGCTCTAGGTGAAGAGCTCAAGTACCTACATGATTCAGATATGCAGACAGTTTTGGCAACTACTAAACAAGCCCATATTTGACCAAAATGTTTGCATGGATAAAATGAAAGACAATCATATGCCTTTGTTGTTGTTGTTAGGTGCTGTCAAGTTGGTTCCAACTCATAGTGACCCTATGTACCACAGAACGAAACACTGCCCAGTCCTGTGCCATCCTTACAATTGTTGTTATGCCCAAGGCCATTGTTGCAGTGACTGTGTCATCCATCTCACTGAGGGTCTTTCTTTTTTTCTGCTGACCCTGTACTTTACCAAGCATGATGTCCTTCTCCAGGGACTGATACCTCCTGACAACATGTCCAAAGTGTATAAGATGCAGTCTCACCACCCTTGCTTCTAAGGAGCATTCTGGTTATACTTCTTCCAAGACATGTGCCTTACTACAACTCAAATATTTTCCTCTTCTACCCTTAAAAAAAGGAAATGGGATTATTCTGGCAAGAATTGTTTGTTCTCCATGAATCCATGTTGCTGCATGTAATTACAGTTCAAGAGTTTTCAGGCCATCTGTTCAATAAAACTTCAAAGAATTTTTCCAGAGATTAAGGTCAAGTTAACCATTCTAAAGTCTGTAGAACTGTTTTGTTTTGTTTCCCTTTACTCAAAGGTTTTGGAGTTCCAATGGAATACTACACAATTTTGAATGCTTTTATTTTCTATTTTTTGCTATATTTCTGTTTTGCTGTTTCTTGTTATTTTTGGGGGGGGGGGTGGTTAGGTCCCATCATGGATTGAATTATGTTCCCCCAAAATTCATGTAAACTTGGCTAGGCCATGATTCCCAGTATTGTGCCGTCGTGCTCCATTTTGCGATCTGATGTAATTATGTGTTGTAAATCCTAGCCTCCATGCCTGTGGTTATGGCGCTATTTGGGAGTGAATTGTCCATTATGTTAGGAAACCTGGTGGTGTAGTGGTTAAGAGTTAGCCTGCTAACCAAAAGTTTGGCAGTTTGAATCTACCGGGCACTCCTTAGAAACCCTATGGGGCAGTTCTGCTCTGTCCTATAGGGTCACTATGAGTTGGAATCAACTTGACAGCAATGGGTTTGGTTTTTTTAGTTTGTCCATTATGTTAATGAGCCATGATTTAAAAAAAAAAAAAAATTGTTAATGAGCCATGATTAGGTTATGTTAATGAGGATTAGGGTAGGATACACCACTCTCGCTTGAGTCACACCTATCTTACAAGAGGTAAAAGGAGAGAGAAGTGAGCAGAGAGGAGGGACTTCCTACCACCAAGAAAGAAGAGCCAAGAGTGGAGCAGAGCATGTCCTTTGGACCCAGGATCCCTATGCTGAGAAATTCCTAGACCCAGGGGAAGACTGATGACAAGGACCTTCACCCAAAGCCAATAAAGAGAGAAAGCTTTTCCCTGGGGGTGGTGCTCTGAATTCGGACTCCTAGCCTCAGGAACTGTGTAATTACATATACTTCTGTAATTAAGTATACTTAAACATCAGTGTCTTCATATCAACTAAGAAAGATGAAGAAATCTGTGTGTATACCCTTGCTCACACCTCTTTCTCTGTTCTCACTGCCTTATTTATTATTTAATATTATCAATTCAGTGCTTCTCAAAATACATGTTCCTACCCTTCCACATGGAAAACCACTCTCATTAATAAAGATCGTTACAAGATAATACCCAAACAGTTTTACTTTCTGTTTACTTTCTCTTGTCTATAAACAAAGCACTATTTGCCCTAAGCACATTCATCCCTCTCTTGTTCTTCATGCTCCCAAAATAACTTTAAAGGACCTTTTGGTTATTTTAGAAAATTTCGGAGGCCTCAGCTCAATCTGGCCTTCGGCTTTCCTAACTATTCTCACAGGTCTGTCCCTGTGACTGATGTACACCTTTTTATACTTGATATTCCTTTACAAAGTCTATCTACCTTGAATGTCTTTTGAACTCTAGGCTCATAGAGCTGTTTGGTTATAGACATGGTTACATAATCCAAGACAGCACACCTCTTCATTAACCATGTCAAGACCACATGCTTGCCTTAAAGTAAGAGGAGAAAAGAGTATCAGCTACTATGCTTTAGGGAATCAAGAAAGTCTCATTTCTTTTCTCGTTTTTTTGTTCACTCAAGAAATATTTATTGATAGGTGCTATGGGACATATAATAATGACTCAGGCACAGATACTACCCATAAGGAGCTTACGGTATAGTAGGGGAGACAGAACACATAAATAATATGGATACATGGTCAGAGTTACGTTTCTGTAAGATGACTCTAATATTGTGTATAAAGTAGGCTGGGGGGTGAGAAGAGAAGCTGAGAGGCTATTAAAATTACCAAGGTGAGGAGGAAAGAGATGTGAAAGATTGTTGAGGTAGAACTGACAGGACTTAGCTGGAGACTGGATGAGGGAAGTAAGAAAAAGGGAAGACAGAAGACTCAGACTTGTTGCATGAGTGAGTGATGACATGAACTGATACAATGGGGGTGTAGTTTGTGAAAAAAAGCACACAAAATTCTTCTGCACAGAAACGAAGTGCCTGGAATATACTAGGCACAATCAGAAAGAAATGGCTAATTATCCGGACCAGGAATGGCAGTACCTCAAAGTAAGCAGTCTTCCTCCTTCCTCTGTCTACCCCTCCCCCAAAATCTCCTTCACTGAAATGTCATAGTGCATAAAATTTACTGATTTAAGGCCTATTTCCAGGAATGCCCCCCTCGTAAGAATGAAAACGGAAATGCACTAAGTGATTCAACTCAATGAGTCATCACTTAAGGCCACTTTAGTATAAGTCACTGTACCTTCTGGTGGACTACCGGTATTAATCCCCCAGTCCCGTACTCTAACTTTACAGCTTACAGTCTAATAAGGTAGTAAAATACAGCCAGGTAATTCTAACTCTAGGCTGAACGTGTAAGTTATGTGCTATGATAAAGGTATAAAGTGCTCTAGGAACACATAAGAAACTCTCATTTCTATCTGTCAATTCAGCAAATTGACTGTAAAATTTCAAAATGCAAATTACTGAGCGTTTATCTTTCAGAGCAACACTCAGAATGAAAACTATGCAAATCCAACATATCAACTAAAAGTATTATCCACAATTGGAACCTTTATCCATTGCTAGTGGGAATGCAAAACGGTACAGCCGTTGCAAAAAACAGTAGGGCAGTTCTTCAGATAAGTAAAAACAGAAGTACAATACAACCCAGCAATTCCACTCCTAAGTATATACCCAAGAGATTTGAAAGCAGAGACTTGCACAGATGCTTATACACCAATATTCATTGCACCACTATTCACAATAGCCAAAAGGTAGAAACAACCTAAATGCCCATCAATGGATGAATAGACAAAATGTGGCAGATACAAACAATGGAATGCTACTCAGCCAGGAAGAAATGAAGTCTTGATAAACGAAGTCTTGAATGAAATAAGTCAATCACAAAAAGACAAATATCGTATGACCTCACTTATATAAAAAGACAAGAACAAGCAAATATATAGAGACCAAAGTTTATTAGTGGTTACTAGGGCTAGAGGTAGAGGGAACAGAGGGGTGTTTGTTTATGCAGCGCTTAGTTTCAGTTTAAGTACTGGAAAAATCACACTGATTAAGGGTAGAGTTACACAGGTGATTAATGTATTTGCTTTCAGTAAGTTGTAAACCTGTAAAAAGTCGAACTGGCAAAAGTTGTGTGATAGATGTATTTATAATAACAACCAAAAAAAAAAAAAAAAGAGTAGCTGCTGAGGCTGCTTAGGTACAACCAAATACCTCATGGGATTTCATTCCTTCATTGGGAGGCTTAAGGGTCATGGTTTCATGGGACGTTCCAATTAATTGGCCTCTGTTTAGTGTCTCTGTTCTACCTCCTCGTTCACTGCGTAGTACCTGGGGCTTTAAAAGCCTGCAAGAGCCCATCCAAGGTACAACAATCGGTCTCTATTCACCTGGAGCAACAGAGGAAGAAGGAGAATCAGGAATAGGAGGAGAAAATGGAATAGATGGCTAATTGTCTACATGAACAACTGCCCCTTTGCCATGAGACCAGAAGAACTGGAGGGTGCCCAGCTACCATTACTGAATATTTTGATCTAAGGTTCTATAGAAGACTCTGATCAAAAGGAGAAAAATACAGAATAGAATTATAAATTCTTACGGAATCCAGATTTTCTGGAGCCACTGAGGCTGGATGAATTCCCAGAACTATTGCCCTGAGATAGTCTTTAAAACTTAAACCAAAAATATCCTTTGAAGTCTTCTTAAAACCAAATCATAGATTAGCTAAACTAGTAAAAGATGTCTGCCTAGAGTAGTATGCTCTTCTAAGATCTATCTATATGCGATCAAACTGACAACAGCAACTTGAAAGATTAGATAGGAAACTTAGGGGGCAGTGAGTTTGTTAATGGAGGAGGAACAACTCTGAAAGGGAGGGTGAAAATGGTTGCACAACTTGAAGAATGTAATCAATGTCACTGAATTGTACATGTAGAAATTGTTGAATTGGTGTATGTTCTGTTGTATATATTCTCAACCACAACAAAAAAAAAAATAATATAAATCACTAACTAAATAGTAGACAGGCGTTAACTTTGGTGAAGGGAAAGACAACATACAATATAGGGGAAGTCAGCACAACTTGACCAAGGCAAAGTCATGGAAGCTTCCTACATATTGAGACACCTTAAAGGACCAAGTTACTGGGACTGAGGGCTGGGGACCATGGTCTTAGGGGACATCCAGATCAATTGGCTTAACATATCTCATAAAGAAAATGTTCTACATCCCACTTTATTGAGTAGCGTCTGAGGTCTTATAAAGCTTGTGAGTGGCCATCTAAGACACATCTATTGATCCCATCACCTCCAAAGCAAAAGAGACTAAAGAAAACCAAAGACACAAGAAAATATCACTCCAAAGGATGGATGGACCACAGGAACCATAGCCTCCACCAGCCCGAGCCCAGGAGAACTAGATGGTACCTGGCTACCACTACTGACCCCTCTGACAGGGATCACAATAGATGGTCCCAGACAGAGCAGGAGAAAAAATGTAGAACAAAATTCAAAGTCACAAAGAAAGACCAGACTTACTGGTTTGACAGAGACTGGAGGAACCGAGACTATATCCCCCAGACACCTTGCTAACTCAGAACTGAAACCACTCCAGAAATCTACCTTTCAGCCAAAGATTAGACAGCCCTATAAAACAAATAATAACACATGTGAGGAACACACTTCTTAGTTCAATCAAGTGTATGAGACCAAATGGACTACACCTGCCCAAGAGCAAAGACAAGATGACAGGAAGGGACAGGAAAACCAGACGAACAGACACGGGTAAACTGAGGTAAAGAGGGAGAGTTCTGACACATTGCAAGGATTGTAATCAATGTCACAAAACAATCTGTGCATAAATTTTTGAATGAGAAACTAATTTGCTTTGTAATCTTTCACCTAAAGAACAATAAATAAATAGAAAAGAAATGGTAAAAAAATATACATATATTTAAAAAAATGAAAACTTTACCTCCAGCTCAATTAGCTTTCGTAGTTCTTGTATCATGGTCATAGTCTTATTCAAAGTAACACAAATGTGGTCCTTAGTCTTTTTCTGTTCAACAGCAATTGGTTTAAAGCGTGTATGCAAAGTCTGATATCGAGACTTTATTGCTGACAGTTCCTTCAAGAGTGTAACTGGATTTTTCTACAATAGAAAAAAAGTTAATATATATTAGCTCGTGAAAGGAAAAGTAAATCTTTTAAGATATAAATATACACAGCATATTCTATCATCTGTTTAATCAACACTGCTGAGTATTTAATTACGAGAAAGTCTACGCAACTATGCACCAGAATATGGGAAATGGGGATGAAAGACAGACATATAAGACCTAGATCCTATTCTCAAGGACTTTATAGTCTAGGTACAGAAATAAACCACAAAAAAAATCAGCAGGGTTGTACAGCAAATAAGGCCACTTTAGACATACAACATTTGATGGATAGTTCAGTCATTAATCATACAGTATTTCTGAAATATAATTCTAAAGGCTATTTAGAAGATCATAAAAGGCATTTGAATTTGCTCTTAAAGAACACAAAAAACTTCAAAGCACTTATAAAATTCTTAAACACATTGTTGTGGGTTGAATTATGTCCTTATAAAAGGGAAATTGAGGCACAGAGAGAACACAGTATGAATCCAGAGGCTGGAGTAATGGCTCTACAAGGCAAGAAATGCCAAGCAATGCAGCAATGTCCAGGAGTTAGGAGAGGGATACAGAACAGATTCTTCCCCAGAGCCTTCAGAAGGACTATGGCCTTACCAACAACTTGATTTTGGATTTGTAGCCTCCTGAACTGTGAGGGAATAAATTTCTGTTGTTTTAAGCCACAAACTAATACATGCAGTATCATGGGGACATAATATATACTATCCCCATGAGTATATACTAATACCATGTGTTACAGGGTATAACTACTCCATAGGGTTTTCTTGGCTGTAATCTTTAGGAAAGCAGTTCACCAGGCCTCTATTCCACAGAGCTGCTGGTGGGTTCGAACTGTTAACCTTTAGATTAGCACCTGATTGCAAACCATTTGCACTACCCAAGCACATTACATGTATTAATTAATTTTATCCTCTCTCAAACTGTAGACAGTAATATTTCCACTTTACAGATGAGGAAACTAAAGTACAAGAGGTTAACTGTCTTTCCTAAGATCATGATAGTAGTAAAAGGCAGAACTGGGATTTGAATTAGAACAGACTGCATTCAGGAAATCAACAGATACTTCAAACCAGGAAAAAAGAAAAGAAAAGTAGCAACATAAACATATTATTTAGAAATATAGAGGTAGGTCAAGAAGCTGAAATAAAGCAGTGGCCCCCTTGGGGGTGGGAGACTGTAAAGCAAAGCTTTATAGTTCCGTAGCTTTTCAAATTGTATATATATGAATTACTTTGGTAAAAAAATTAAAGTTGGGAGGAAAATTGGTGTGAGAGAAGAAAACAGCAAGTGTAAGGTGACAATGAATCACGTAAGTATAAATGACTTTAGGTAACTGGACTAGAGCTCAGTAGTGAAGTGCCCAGAGACCAATGAATTTCCCAACAATAAATTTATACTGAAAAAAAATGAGGCAAGAACTAATCCTTGATAATCTCCCAAAATTAGGAAAAGGAAGAGTTGGAGAAATAAGCATAAAAAATAAACAGCAAGTGAGCTAAAAAAAAATATAAGAGTAGTATACGGTAAACCACATTACATGTTTTTGTGACACTAACTGGATCTAATAAGACTGATATGGAAGCAGTTGATTCAGGATAGCTTAAATGTCCCAATTATGGCTACACTGTGATCAGGACTTAGCACCATACCACAAAGGAAAAAACTATTACGCACATAGCCTAGAAAAATACTGATTTGTTTGAATGACTGGCTCCTTGGGAGCCACTATATTCTTTTATTGGTGTTTGGAAACTGTGCTGTACTCTATTTAATTCTGTGCCTACAACACTTTAATTCATTTTAGGGCTATGATTTATCATAAGTGGGTGATAAAAGGTCCTAAGTATACACAAGAAATGTTCTGCTAATGAAAGTGCTAGTGATGAGGGAAAAGAAAAGTCAATACTCTTGAGCAAAAAGCTCAACTTAATTCTTTTGAAAGAAACAAAAGGAAAAATGCTGTTAGTTGTGCTACTAAACAGGGAAAATGCTGGTAAGATATAACAAAATTATCTTTCTGAAACAAATAAGGGAGAACATAGTAACAGGAACTTGTAGTCTATTTTATGTTTATATCTACATATATCCTAGTCAAAAAGGTTGACTTTTATGCTGAATAACTGATAGTCTCTCGATCAAAAATGGTAGCTAAATAAAATTCTATGTATGTACGTGGGAGTGAGAACACAGACACACAAACACACATTACAGTGCTTGACATATGGTAATGCTCAATGGATGTTTACCACCCTACCACCATGTAAAGGTATTAATGGTTACTTCCACTGGTTTTTTATTTTCCTGTTCCTTGATACACATATAATCATTAGCACTAATGTTGCACAGATCTATAAAGATTAAGATTATGGTTTTGCTCCCAAGTGTAATACACAAAAGGAGAAAAAAGAAGAGATTTTCTTGAAGTTACTGGATAAATGTTACAGGTATAATCACACAACAGAGCTATTACCAAAAAAATTGTAGAAGAGAAAAATGACTGTAGGTAGAACAAATATGAGAGACAGAAGGCAGAGGAAAAGTGGAAGCACCATATGAGATAGTCTTCCACGAAGTACTTGAAAGATACTGACTCAGTTGAGTACTCTGGCCAGCCATTAGGTGACCACTGGGCCAGAATTGGTTGGTTGCTGTTCAGTCAGAAAGAAGAGGAAAAGTCAAGTCAAGTCAGTTAAAGAGCTCAAACTGCACACTCATAGAATTCTGGCATTTTATAAAATAAACAGTAAAAACTGAACATTCATGTTTCCCAAATTTTATATAAAATGTCACTTTGACTCATACTTCCACCCAATCTAAAACTTTTTTCAATTTCATACAATTTTTTTTAAACTGTAAAATATATTGCTTGTCTGCTGGCAAATGCTACCAAAGATAAACATTAATTATTTAAGTGCTAAATTAATATTAACAGACAATCCTTAAAAATAATTTCCATTTAGCCTCATAGGCATATGTACTTGTAGTTATGATTTCATGGCATATTAACAGTTAACATTGCTAATCAACTAAACATAGAATAACTACATAATTTTAAGCAGAAATCACAGTTCATATCATACAATTAAATTAGTAGTATATCATCATCTTCCACAGAGAATATGATGAATGCCAGAACTTCTCTCCCCAAACTCAAGAATGACTGCCATAGAAAACCAAACCCAAACCCGTTCCCACAGACTAGATTCCGACTCATAGTGACCCTATAGGACAGAGTAAAACTGCCCCACAAGGTTTCCAAGGCTGTAATCTTAATGGAAGCAGGCTGCCACATCTTTCTCCTACAGAGGCTTGTCAGTCCAAACCACCAACCTTTTGTTAGCTGCCGAGCACTTAACCACTGTGCTACCAGGCCTTCTTTCTACTGCCCTAAAAAAGAGGTATTTATATTCTCTCTCAGAATTTCAGAGACTTCCACAGTGGTTTGTACCTCTGGACTCAATGATTCTCATTTTAAGGTTAAAAAAAAAAGCACCCACAAATTTCCCTGGCTGTGGATACAATATCTTTAGCATGCTATGACCAAGCTTTTAACACAACAATAAGATTTTAAGATCCTATAAACTTAGTACTTAATAATATAAATGTTTGCTATTCATTTAATACTGTTAGATATACCATCAAAAAATTTTACTATAAAATATTCAGTTAAAAAGACATTTGTTTTGCAGATTACCGTGCCAGCTGAATCCGGATGATTGTTCTTGATTTCATATTCCAGCCTATACAGAATGCAATCCAGATCAGAATCAGCTTTCTGGAACTAAAGATCAGCACAAATCATTATTCTGTGAACCAAAAGGCATATTAATAGCACTTTGACATATTAATAACACTATGATTATTCTTTCCTTTCCCTTTATATTTTTTAGGATGTTAATAATAAATATGAGACATATGCTCATTTTTAAAATGTAGAAATAAAAAAGCATACAAAACTTCTGTCATCCATAATCCCTATCCTCTAGTAAAAATTAAAAAAAAAAACTGCCTAATCTTTTGAAATAATATATTCCAGTCATTTCTTTATGAATCACTCTTACATTCTGAGCTAAAATTAAGATACTAAGTAGCCACTCTTATATGTCAATACGAAAAACTAATAATGACTTCATGAATTCCCTAGGGTCGGGTGACAGTCAGACAGTGTTTTTTCTACCTCTGACAGGAAATATGTTTTCAAGTCAAAACACAGAACAAGTTGATTTTCAGGGGTACTCACTGTTACCATTATTTACAATCCCATTAACCAAAAGAGCTACATACATATGCCACAGAGACCAAAATTATGAGGGGTTTAGAGTCACAAATTATACAAGGAAAAAAAAAAGAACTACCTAAGGTAAATAACCCATAGCAGTCTAAATAATCCCAGTGTTGAACCTAGGTCCTAGGAGGGGACCTTGATCCGTAATAGACCTCTAAGGAAGAGGAAAAAAACAACTGCCACAAGCCATCAAGGATATAACTGAAATGGAGTAAAAAGCGACATGTTAAAATCAATATTTGGAATACAATGCAGTTATTGAACATGATGGTATACAAAGATTAACAACTACGCTGTGGAGGGCTTTCACTTTTAACTTTATATTTCTGTGGTACTTGTACTAAGTAGTTATTATTTGTTAAACACAGAAACTAATAGCACTGGGTATGGTACGACTCCTTTGTGTAAAATATGTGTACACATACAAAAGTTAGAAAGGACATATATCTGAGTGTTTAAAGTGGCTTATTTCTAGTGTGGAATTACTGATAAATTATTCTTCATTGTTAGAAACTCTGCATCTCTGACATGGTCTTATACCACATAATACCTTGAATTTATCAGGGAAACAACTCTGGTCCTTAGGGATTATTACTGAAGGCAAACATGACTTCCTCAGAAATGGCCTCCCCTTCCTAGGCCTATGAACTTCAGCTCTGGACTAAACATTGCTTCTTAAGGATTTGAAGCCTTAGTGGGGAAGGTAGAAACCGAAAGGAAAAAAAACTGTAAATAGTAGTTCTCAGGTTTAATAAGAAACAATTCACAGATAACTTTGATTATGTAAACATTAAAGCAAGGGCCCTATTCTGGAATGCAGAGTAAAAGAAAATGGCTCTGAGAAGTTAAAATGCTTCTAAGGTCAGAAGCTATCATTGAACAGGATTTCAGAAATAGATGAACTAAAGATCCCATCAGCAATAACTTATCTCATCATTGCACTAAATTACAATGGAATACCTTGCAATTAATAAAATTCTACTTTTAAAACCAAAAATTTTTAGGGTAGATAAAGGAGGAAAGAGAAAGCCAGTTTTTATTTTAAAAATATTTTCCAAAAGTCAGTATCAGATTTCCATCTCTAACTGCAAGGGGTTGCTGTAAGCCAGAAAAATAAACGTTGAGTACTTAACTACAAACTGTGTTTAAAATGTTTTCCAAAAATGGAGGCTTATCATTTGTCATGTTGAACACTAATGACCAAAGACAAGACAAGTTGTAGGATGACATCAAGGACATCACACATGAAAAAAAGCAAAAGGTCATTAAAAAGATAGGAAAGAAAGAAAAGGCCAAAACTGATGTCAGAAGAAACTCTGAAACTTGCTCTTGAATGTAGAGTAGCTAAAGTAAATGGAAGAAATGAGGAAGTAAAAGAGCTGAACAGAAGATTTCAAAGAGTAGCTTGAGAAGACAAAGTATTACAATGACACATGCAAAGACGTGGAGTTAGAAAACCAAAAGGGAAGAACACGCTCGGCATTTCTCAAGCTGAAAGAACTGAAGAAAAAATTCAAGCCTTGAGCTGCAACATTGAAGGATTCTTGGGGAAAATATTGAATGACACAGGAAGCATCAAAAGATGATGGAAGGAATACACAGAATCACTGTACAAAAAAGAATTGTTGACATTAAAATATTTCAGGAGGGAGCATATGATCAAGAACCGATAGCTTTTAAGAAAGAAGTCCGAGCTGCACTGAAGGCATTTATGAAAAACAAGGCTCCAGGAATTGATGGAATACCAATTGAGATGTTTCAACAAACGATGCAATGCTGGAAGTACTCACTTGTCTATGCCAAGAAATGTGGAAGATAGCCACCTGGCCAAACAACTGGAAGAGATCTATATTTGTGCCGTTCCAAAGAAAGGATTTCCAACAGAATGCAGCAATTACTGAACAATATCATTAATATCACACACAGTCAAATTCTACTGAAGATAATTCAAAAATGGTTGCAGCAGTAACATCAACAGAGAACTGCCAGGAATCCAAGCCCAATTCAAAAGAGGATAGGGAACAAGGGATATCATTGCTGCCCTAAGATGCATCTTGGCTGAGAGCAGAGAATACCAGAAAGATGTTTACCTGTGTTTTACTAACTATGCAAGGGCATTCAACTGTGTAGATCACAAGAAATTATGGATAATTGTGAAGAATGAGAATTTCAGAACACTTAACTGTGCTCATGAGGAATCTGCACAAAGGCCAAGAGGCGGTCTTTTGAACAAACGAAGGGATACTGCATAGTTTAACATCAGGAATGGTGTGTGTCAGGGTTGTATCATTCCACTATACTTATTCAATCTGTATGCTGAGCAAATAATCCAAGAAACTGGACGATAAGAAGATTGGGGCATCAGGATAGGAGGAAGACTCATTAACAATCTGAGATATGCAGATGACACAACCTTGCTTGCTGAAAGCAAAGAGGACTCGAAGCACTTACAGATGAAGATCAAAGACTACAGCCTTCAGTGTAGATTATGCCTCAACAAAAATCCTTATAACTGGATCAATAAGCAACATCATGATAAACGGAAAAAAATATTGAAGTTGTCAAGGATTTCATTTTACTTAGATGCACAATCAATACTCATGGAAGCAGCAGATGAGAAATCAAATGATGTATTGCACTGGGCAAATTTGCTGGAAAAGACCTCTTTAAAGCGTTAAAAAGCAAAGGTGTCACTTTGAAGACTAAGATGCGCCTGACCCAAGACATTGTATTTCTGATTGCGTCATATGCACGTGAAAGTCGGACAATGAACAAGGAAGACTGAAGAATTGACGCCTTTGAATTATAGTGTTAGTGAGAATATTGAATATACCGTGGACTGCTAGAGAACGAACAAATCTGTCTCAGAAGAATTTCAGCCAGAATGCTCCTTAGAAGCAAGGATGGCAAGACTTTGTCTCATGTACTCTGGACATGATATCAGGAAGGACCAGTCCCTGGAGAAGGACATCATGCTTGGGAGAGGGTCATCGAAAAAGAGGAAGACCCTTAAGGACATAGATTGACAAAGTGGCTGCAACAATGGGCTCAAACACAGCAACGACTGTGAGGATGGCACAGGACTGGACAGTGTTTCCTCCTGTTGTAGACAGGGTCTCTATGAGTTGGAATCCACTTGACAGCAATTTTTTTTTTTTAAGCCTGTTCATAGGAGCCCTGGTGGTTCAGTGGTTAAGACCTCAGCTGCTAACCAAAAAGGTCAGCAGTTCGAATCCACCAGCCACTCCTTAGAAATCCTATGGGGCAGTTCTACTCTGTCCTATAGGGTTGCTATGAGTTGGAACTGACTCGATATCAGGGGGTTTAGTTATGAAACAGCAATTCTTGAGCCCGTCTGTGTTTTTTAACTTAATATCTTAGTTCTGCTTATAGTTTAACTAGAATAATCCCACAGTCCTTTCAACAATGTCTTCTTTTCAAAAAGAGTGGTTTTGGCTACCACTTCCTGTGATACTTGTATTAATCATCAAATGGTACCAAAAAGAAGTGGTTCCTGCTTTTAAGTAACTTAAAATTAGTAAGATTCCAAAGTGTTCTCTTTCAATCAGTGGTAGGCAAGAGCCAGCTAAGTTTTCAAGATTTTTTGCAAGCCAGTTGTTAAACACAGCCATCATTAAAAACTAAATTACACAAATTTGCTATTTAATAAATCATTAAAAACCAAGATAATAAACCAAACCCGTTGCAGTCAAGTCGATTCTGACTCATGACACACACGTGTATCAGAGCAGACCTGTAGTCCATAGGATATTCAATGGTTGTAATCTTACAGAAGCAGATTGCCAGGCCTTTCTTCAGAGGTGCCACTGGGTGGATTCAAACCACCAACCTTTCAGTTAGGAGCCAAGCTCAAACCATTTGCACCACCAAGAGATACTACATATTCAAAAATCATCACATCCTAATCATTTTACTATTACCTAAGTCCTTGAGGTTATTTACGTCTATTGTATCTGTACAGTAGAAATACTGTATAACGGTGTGCTACTATGGGTTTCCTCCCAACTCTACTTGCAATGGCATCATGCTGGTAGCTTGAAATTGACCAGAGGGGAAGTTTTTACACCATGGAAATTGGCTAGGGAATAAGCAGGTGACTAAAAAGGAAAAAGGATATCAATGTAATGTTTAGAGAGAGAAAAACAATTTTAAGATTCTCTGATCTGAACCCTTCACTTTACAAATGAGGAAATAAGCTAAGTTACTTGCCTCTAGCTCTATTTTCATTACACCAAGTATGTTATATAGTTAGACCAAAGTTATACATGACATCATGAAGCCCTGGTGGCACAACATTTAAGCATTTGGCTGCTAACCCACAGGCTGGTGATTCGAACCCACCCAGAAGCTCCACAGAAGACCTGGCAATCTGTTTCCATAAGAATTATAGCCAAAAAAAAAAAAAAAACTCTATGTGGCAATTGTACTTTGTCACATGGGGTCAGTATGAGTTAAAAATCGGCTCAAGAGCACCTAACAATACATGACATCAAAGCAAATTAAGTCATATACATAGAATAAAAAAAGTAAATTCTTTACCTAAAATTAAATGTTTTTTTAAAGTTTTAATTCTAATATCAGTAAAATGTAAAGTTAGTCCATGAAAAATTCCTTCTGAACACAACCTGGTAGGATGGTACAGAAAAAGGAATTGGTATACTTCAGTTCTAGCCCTGGTATCACTAACCAAGCTCTGTGACCTTAGGTAAATTCCTCATCTCTCCGTGCAGAAGCAGAACAGTGGGATGCAGACCCCAAATTCCCATAAAGAGACCAGACTTAATGGTCTGACCCCAGAAGTTACGGCCTCCAGACCTTCTGTCGGACTAAGACAGGAACTATTCCCAAATCCAACTCTTCAGACAGGGATTGGACTGGCCTATGGGATAGAAAATGATACTGGTGAAGAATGAGCTTCTTGGATCAAGTAGACACATGAGACTATGTTGGCATCTCCTGTCTGGAGGGGTGATGAGAAAGCAGAGGGGGTCAGAAGCTGGCCGAATGGACATGAAAATAGAGGGCCAAGGGAAGTAGTGAGCTGTCTCATCCGGGGGAGGGCAACTAGGAGTATATAACAAGGTGTATATAAATTTTTGTATGAGAGACTGACTTGATTTGTAAACTCTCACCTAAAGCACAATAAATTTTTTTTTTTTAATTCCTCATCTCTTTGGGTGTCTCTTATTAAATGAGAAGAGGTGGAATCTAATGCCCTTTTCAACACTGAAATTTTATGATTCCAACTCACAGCAACCCTATAGGACAGAGTAGAACTGCCCCACAGGGTTTCCAAGGAGCAGCTAGTGGATTCAAGCTTCCCACCTTTTGGTTAGCAGCTGAGTTCTTAACCATTGCACCACTAAGGCTCCTATTCTTTCATTATACTACTACAAATAAACCCAAGTTTAATTTATCAAAATGTCAAAACTTGAAAAAGATTAATTGTTGCCTTCTAATAAATTAAAATAAATCTGACATTGGAGCCTCGGATTTCAATATTCATAATGAAAAGTAGATTCTATTTGTTTTCTTCCTAAGCAAAGATAACTGTTGATTCAGTGTCAGCTACATAGTTTCTGTAGTCTGCCCATCGTTCTTCCCAAACACTAAAACCCTATAAGCAATATTGCACTACTCAGAACTATTTATACAGCAGAGACAATATCGATAGGGTTCTAGGATCTGGTAATAAACAGGAAATTTTTTAGCTATAGGGTAGAAAATTTACCAACCAATTATGATGGTCTCCAAAACTCATTATCATCTGATTAAAGGAACAAATTGATACTGATATACTTCATTCCCAGCCCTCCCCAGCTATAAATTAGACTCCTGGAAGCCTTGTAAAACAGTGATGTTACTGTTTAATTAATGCTAGTAACCTATTTTTTTTTTAGGGGTATTAAAATATTAAAAATGAGTGCAATTCCACTCTGCACATACAGGGTCGCCATGAGTTGAATGGACTCAGTGGCAACTAACAACAACAGTAAAACCCCTGGTGCCAAAACCAGACAAGAACATAACAAGAAAATATTTTAAATGACACTGATGGTTTTCTTTTCAAGCCCAAAACACAACTAAGTATTCTTATTTCAGAAACTACAGTTTTCTCTCAAATCAAAAATAAGAATAAAACGGGAAAGTTTTATACCTGCCCTAAGAGTGACATATAAAATGTGCAATTTATCTGGGAAACTTCAATGGAAATGAATGTTAGAGCACACCAATTTATGTTCTACAAAGCGGACATCCGATGAAGTGGACTGGGACTGTAAAGATACCGCACCTGTGGGAAAACGAATAGTTTAGGAAACATATTTGAGTTTAGAGCATAGCACATATTTTATAAGCATATAATATCCTATTGTACTAGTTTTTAATATGACCGGCCTAATGCTTTATGCGTGGAGACATTGGTGGTTCAGTGGTACAATTCTTGTCTTCCATGAGGGAGACCCAGGTTTGATTCCTTGCCAATGCACCTCATGCAGAACCACCACCTCTCTGTCAGAGGAGGCTTAGGTATTGCTTTGATCTGAACAGGTTTCAGTGGAACTTCCAGACTAAGACAGACTAAAAGAAAAGCCTGGTTTTCTACTGCCGAAAATCAGGTAGTGAATACCCTATGGTATTTGATCAGCAAGGGATCACGGGGATGGCACAAGACTGGGTATTTAGTTCTGCTGTGCATGGGCTCATCATGAGGTGGTAGGTGACTTGATGGCAGCTAAGAACAACAATTCTTTAAGTAGGGAGTCCCTGAGTATGCTAACTAAAAGGTTCGAACTAACAATAAAACCCTTGATACCAAAACCAGACAAGAACATAACAGGAAAATATTTTAAATGACACTGGTGATTTTTTTTAAAGCCCAAGACACAACTACTCTTTTAAATGTTTTCAGGTGATATTTATCTCAACGGGATCCTAGGTTATTTATTTTAATTGTGCTATAGCCATATAATGGACTATGGAGGCAGATTTTCATAATATATTGGATGAGCCTGATTTAGAAAAATAGTTATGGGTATACCAAAAAAAAAGAAAAAAGTCTAAAATCATTTTGGAAACCCTGGTAACACAGTGGTTAAGAGCTACAGCAGCTAACCAAAAGGTCGGCAGTTCAAATTTACCAGGTGTTCCTTGGAAACCTTGTGGGGCAGTTCTACTCTGTCCTATAGGGTCGCTATGAGACCGAATTGACTTGATGGCAACAGGTACCAACCGGTACAGGGTAAAATCAATTACAACATAGTTTTAACAGTCATGAAATTGTAGGTTTTTTTTCTGTTTTTATATATCTGTGTTCTAATTTTACTACTACAATGAATATATATTTCAATGTATATATATTACATATATAACAACTATTTAAAGCAAATTTTTTAATAAGTTTAAGCGCATTCTTTACTAAGTCACTCTCCACTTAAAGATCACTGGGGCTTCCCAATGTCTGTAATTCCAACTCCTTAGCATGGTTTTTCAAAAGATGACATTAACACCTCTCTTGTTGCACTGAAGCTTCACATTTTACCTCAGCCACAACGGATTTCATGGTCTCAAATATGCCAGATTTTTTAAAATCACTAATCTTTAAATGGAGCCCTGGTGGCATAATGGTTAAGCATTCAACTGCTAACCAAAAGGTTGGCAGTTTAAATCCACCAGGCACTCCTTGGAAACCCTACGGGGCGGTTCTACTCTGTCCTATAGGGTTGCTGTGAGTCGGAATTGACTATGGATAATGGGTTTGTTTGTTTGTTGGTTTGTTTGGAATTTCTAAATACTGCCTGGCAAACAGCATGCCCTCAACTATTATACTGTGTAATATACACAGAATAATATTGTGCAATATATTATGGCACATAATATATCGTATACCATGCAGATGTAGTATAATGATAAAATGTTGTTATCGTTAGGTGCCGTCGAGTCAGCTCCGACTCATAGCGACCCTATGCACAACACAACGAAACACTGCCCGGTCCTGCACCATCCTTGCAATCTTTGTTATGCTTGAGCTCATTGTTGCAGCCACTGTGTCAATCCACCTCGTTGAGGGTCTTCCTCTTTTCCGCTGACCCTGTACTTTGCCAAGCATGATGTCCTTCTCCAGAGACTGATCCCTCCTGACAACATGTCCAAAGTATGTAAGACGCAGTCTCGCCATCCTTGCTTCCAAGGAGCATTCTGGTTGCACTTCTTCTAAGACAGATTTGTTCCTCTTCTGGTAGTCCATGGTATATTCAATATTCTTTGCCAGCACCACAATTCAAAGACATCAATTCTTCTTCGGTCTTCCTTACTCATTGTTCAGCTTTCACATGCATATGATGCAATTGAAAATACCATGGCTTGGGTCAGGCACGCCTTAGTCCTCAAGGTGACATCTTTGCTCTTCAACACTTTAAAGAGGTCCTTTGCAGCAGACTTAACCAATGCAATGCATCTTTTGATTTCCTGACTGCTGCTTCCATGGCTGTTGATTGTGGATCCAAGTAAAATGAAATCCTTCACAACTTCAATCTTTTCTCCGTTTATCACGATGTTGCTCATTGGTCCAGTTGTGAGGATTTTTGTTTTCTTTATGTTGAGGTGTAATCCATACTGTGGTCTTTGATCTTCATTAGTAAGTGCTTCAAGTCCTCTTCACTTTCAGCAAGCAGGGTTGTGTCATCTGCATAACGCAGGTTGTTAATGAGTCTTCCTCCAATCCTGATGCCCTGTTCTTCATAAAGTCCAGCTTCTCGGATTATTGGCTCAGCATACAGACTGAATAGGTATGGCGAAAGAATACAACCCTGACGCACACCTTTCCTGACTTTAAACCAATCAGTATCCCCTTGTTCTGTCCAAACAACTGCCTCTTGATCTATGTAAAGGTTCCTCATGAGCACAATTAAGCGTTCTGGAATTTCCATTCTTCGCAATGTTGTCCATAATTTGTTATGATCCACACAGTCGAATGCCTTTGCATAGTCAATAAAACACAGGTAAACATCCTTCTGGTATTCTCTGTTTTCAGCCAAGAACCATCTGACATCAGCAATGTTATCCCTGGTTCCACATCCTCTTCTGAAACCGGCCTGAATTTCTGGCAGGTCCCTGTCGATATACTGCTGCAGCCGTTTTTGAATGATCTTCAGCAAAATTTTGCTTGCGTGTAATATTAATGATATTGTTCTATAACTTCCACATTTGGTTGGATCACCTTTCTTGGGAATAGCCATAAATACGTATTATAAAATACATAAGATAAACCATCTTCAGAGTATGAAGTTAGAATATGCTCTCAAATATGCCAGAACAGCTACATTCCTAACTTACTTTAGAATGTGCACAAACTTGAAGCAAAAACTTAGAATAATCTTAAAGCTCAAGGGAGTACATCTTTGAAAGCAATTTTTCTTGCTTACACAGATACCGAAAAGGACATGAGACTCATGATATTTAATCACTTACTTTCCAGTCACTTCAACCTCTGAAAGGCAGATGTTCTTAATATGGGGTCTATTAACTATTTGGAAACCCTGGTGGCATAGTGGTTAAGAGCTACAGCTGCTAACCAAAGCGTCGGCAGTTTGAATCCGCCAGGGACTCCTTGGAAACTCTATGGGGCAGTTCTACTCCGTCCTACAGGGTTGCTATGAGTTGGAATCGATTCGGCGGAACTGGGTTTTTTTTTTTGTTTTTTTTTTTATTAGCTATTTGCAAATCCCTCCTAATAGCTGGCAGTTTTATGTGTCTGTACACATTTTTCTTCTCTAAAGAGCCACGGCCTAAAAAAATTTTTTAAAACCACAGCTTTAAAAGAAATATAATTTATGTCTTAGTGTCAATGACATGGTGACAAAGTAGGCTGCCAAATAAACTGAACCTTCTGAATTCCTAAAGAATGATGGCGGGGGTGAGGGGAGGGCTGGAAAATATTTAAGTACCAAGATATATTCTGTTTTTCTGTCATTCAAAAAAAAAAGTGTGAATGCTTTTGAAACCCAAGTGCTAAGCATGTTGTTGGGCACATAAAAGCCACCTAAGACAAATACAGCTCCCTCTCTTTTAAAACTTACCTGAATTTATGGGGAAAAAAATTAGAGTCTTCAGAGCCTTTGGTAATAAAATGAAAATTAAATGTCTAAGCAGGAAGTATCTAGGAAAGATTTTTAAAACTAGTAAAGCCATAAGTCCTGGGTCATCCTGAATCTAGACTAGGAGACAAATGAAATTACTAAAGAAAAGCGTTTTTCTCAAAATTTTAGTTCTATCTCTGGGTTGTTGTGTGCCATTGAGTCAATTCCAACTCACCGCAACACTAAAGGACAGAGCAGAACTGTCCCATACAGTTTCCTAAGCCGAAATCTTTACAGGAGCAGACTGCCAGGTATTTTCTCCCCGAAGAGCACCTAGTAGGTTCCAACCCCCTCCCTTTCAGTTAGCAACTGAGTCCTTAACTATCGCACCACCAAGGCTCCTTATCTTGGTAAAAAAAACCAAACTCATAGTCTTCTAGTTGATTCCGACTCATAGTGACCCAATAGGGCAATGTAGAACTGCCCCGTAGGGTTTCCAAGGCTGTAATCTTTACTTAGGAGCCCAGGTATGTCAGTGGTTAACCGCTGGGCTGCTAACCGAAAGGTCATTGGTTCAAATCCACCAGCCGCTCTGCAGGAGAAAGGTGTGGCAGTCTGCTTTCATAAAAGTTACAGCCTTGGAAACCCTGTGGGGAAGTTCTACTCTGTCCTATGGGGTCTCTGAGTCAGAATCCACTGGTAGGCAATAGGTTTGGAAATCTTAATGGAAGCAGACTGCCACATGTTTCCCCCTCAGAGGGGATGGTGGGTTCAAACCGCGACCTTCTAGTTAGCAGACTGGTGGGTTCAAACTGCTGCCTTCCAGTTAGCAGCTGGGTGCTTAACCGCTGCACCACCAGGGCTCCTTTACCCCTGGGTTAAAAAAAAAAAAAAATCATTGCCATTGAGCGGATTCCCACTCATAGCGACCTATTTACAGGACGCAGCAGAACTGCCCCATAGGGTTTCTAAAGAGCGGCTCATGGATTCGAACTGCCAACCTTTTGGTTAGCAGCCAAGCTCTTAACTACTGGGTGAAAACCCGTTGCCTTCCAGTCGATTCCAACTCATAGCGACCCTACAGGACAGAGTAGAACTGCCCCATAGGGTTTCCAAGGAGCACCTGGTAGATTCGAACTGCTGACCTTTTGGTTAGCACCAGTAGCTCTTAACCACTATGCCACTGGGTAGTAGGATATAATTTATTATTTTTCTTTTGTTAATCTGAATTTCTAAAAGTCTTCATAATAAATATGTTACTGATATATTAAGGAAGGAATATTTTCAAAGTTAACTCCCCTGCCTCCTAATCGCCCAATATAAATATATCTACTATGTACTGGGAGCCCTGGTGGAGCAGTGGTTAAGAGCTACGGCTGCTAACTGAAACGTCAGCAGTTCAAGTCCACCAGCCGCTCCTTGGAAACCCTATGAGGCAGCTCTACTCTGTCCTATACAGTTGCCATAAGTTGTAATCAACTCTATGGCAATGAGTTTGGTTTTGGTTTACTATGTACTTGGCTAAGACACTATAGAAGACAAAGATTATATACATATCTGTTCAGACATACAATACTCTGTACTTTTTCTTCATATAGTTACTTCTGTGTCTTTCCTGCTGGTTCATTTTTAACTTTGCTTACTACAGTTCCTTATATACAAAGGGTACAAAAAAGTCAAAGCAAGTAGTTATTTGTTCAATAAATAAATAGATAAGGCATTACAGTCTAATGTGCTGTGTTAATAATGGTGTGAAACACATTCTGACAGGGCATTGGAAGTAAGGCTGCCAAACGAAATGCAGGGCATGTAGTTAAATTTGAATTTCAGATAACCAATGGAGAAAAACTGAGTATCAGTTAAGTCCCATATGGTATTTGGACATATTTATACTAAAAATTATCCATTGTTTACCTGAAATTCAAACCTCACTGGACATTCTGTATTTTTATTTACGAAATCTGGTAATCCTCATCTGAGGGGTCTCTAAATGGTATCAAATTTAAGGTAAGAATGGGAAGTTAAACAGAAGCATCTGTTTACATGGTTTATCCTTGGTCACTCATTAACAGTCAGGAGAACACAATGTTTTGTATTACTTATGAGATAATATTACCATGTAACTTTACTGGTTAAGAATGGGTCAACCAACATACTAGCAAATTAACAGAATAAATTCTTAAATTCAAATAGCAGCCTAGATTAAACCAACACACTTCAAAATCATACGATGCCAAGAAACTCAGTAGCTTAAAAATATTCATTTATTCCAACGGATGTGCAGGTTGACTAGGTAGGTTCAGCCACTCCAGGCTGAGTTTGGTGGCTCTACTACTCACTGCAATTCTGTGGGTTGAAATGGAAAATAATCAAGTTTTGAAGAAAAATAGGAACAAAGTTATAGTAGATGATTTCAAGGCTTCCTACATAGCCACAATAATAATGCCAGTGTGGTACTGACATAAGGGAACAAAACAGAGTTCAAAAATAGACCCACACAAACATAAATTTGTTACAAAGGAGAGAAGGTAATTCAACCTTTCCACACTTGCTTTATATCATATACAAAAATTAACTCTTTTTGAAAGGGACAGAGTTCTAAATATAAAACCTAAATTTATAAATCCTCTAGAAAAACACAGAGGAAAATCTTTGTGACCCAGGCAAAGATTTCTTAGAAATAATAAACCATGTAAGAATAAAATGGATAAAGTGGACTTGATTTTTTTAATGAGAAGGCAAATAACAAACAGGGAGAAAATATTCATAAAACATAGGTCTGACAAAGAATTTGTATCCAGAATATATAAAGGATTCTTACAATGCAATAACAAAAAGACAAACCACTTTATTTAAAAACAGGCAAAAGATTTTAACAGGCATTTCAGCAAAGAAGATATACTAATGGCAAGTAAGCACAAGTTCAGTGTCATTAGCCATTCAGGAAATTCAAATTAAAATCACAACGACATATTTCCACACACCCATCGGAATGGCTTAAATTAAAAAGACTGACGATACTCAGTGCCGGAGAAGACGTGGACAAGCTGGAAAGCTAATACACAGCTTTGGGAATACGAAATAGTACAGTCACTTTGGAAAAGATTTCCACAGTTCCTTGTAAGATCAAGTACACATTTGCCATGCTTTTAAGATTCACCTGTGTTGTTGCATTTTCCAGTAGTTGGATTATTTTTATTGCCAAGTTGTGTTCCGTTGTTTGGAATATCACAAATTGTTTATCTAATCATTAGATTATGGATTTAGGTTGACCTAGCAATCACTCCTTGGTATCTACCCAAGAGAAATAGAAACATGATGTGCACAGAGATGTGAACTCTAATATTAACAGCAACTTTAATATTAATAATAATATTAATAGAACTCTAAAATAATAGGCAAAACTGAGAAACAACCCTAAATCCATAATTTGATGAATAAACAATTTGTGATATTTCGAACAATGGAACACAACTTGACAATAAAAATGATGCAACAATTCAAAAATGCAATGACATGGATGAATCTCAAAAGCATTTTGCCAAGTCCAAGAAGCCACACACGAAAGACTGCATACTGTATTATCCCATTTATATGTAATTTCAGAAAAGGCAAAACTTGAGATCAGTTGTAGGGGGGTTTTGAAGAGGAGGTTGACTGTAAAAGGATACAAGTGAACTTTTTTGGGATTATGAAAATGTTCCCTATCATTTACTGTGATGGTAGTTACATGACCATACACATTTTTCCAAACTCAACCAATTGTACACTTAAAATAAGTACTTTTATTGTATGTAAACTATATCTCAACAAAACTGATTATAAAAAAGTCACACATTATTATATCTACAAAAAAAGAACTTTAAGACAAGCGTCCTTAAATTTTAAATTCAAGCACTTCCTTTACAATACACAAAATTAATACCAATTTAGGTTTGGGGCAAGTCATCATGGGAAATATATAGCAGAAACTGTTTTCATCACTTACTAATTCATGATACAATTCAAATAAAACCCAAGGTTTGCTAGAGCCTATCCAAATTTGCTAAAGAAGCAAATTATAAAGCACTACTCATTTAAGAAAGCCATAACAACTTTAAATATAAAAAGTATTCTCTCAGTTTGTTTCATAAGGCATTATTACAGTAGTGAGTTTGTATTAGTTAAAAGTGTGTTTTTTTTCCCCAAATTAGAACTTTTTTTTAAACATGTACTATTGGTAACAAAATTATACAGCGGTAAATTACTCACAGACACTGAAGAAAGACGTAAGGCAAGAATTAAAATTCTGGTGTGCATCCTGCTTTCAGATGCTTTGACAATACTATTGCACTGCTAGCTGTAAAGTACAGTAGTGCAATAAAGTCAGAGCATTCGTTAGCAGCAATAGGTGGGAAAGGAACACGAGAGCATCCAGCATCAGTTGAGGCTTCAATGCAAAAAGAATTAAAAGGAGGGTTGCCATTTTGGACAGACAACATCCCAAACCTAGGAACATTTATATCAATTTTAAAAACAAACAAACAAAAAACATATATATCAATGTTAAAAAAAAAATCAACCTGATATCATTTTTGATGACTAATCTATCAATATGCAAACAAATATGCATACATGTAGAAAGGAATTTTGTTAATATGTCCTAAGCCTTAGTAGCAATTAACATGGGTGTTTTTAATACTTTAGGATTATACTAACAAAACCTGTTATAATCACAATAAGGCAAAGTTGTGAAAAATATTTCTGTTCTGCTGAGATATGTTTTGTTAGCTCCTTCCAGGCAGCAACTGATTTACTGTCATATAAAACAAGTCCTTTGGATAAGAATATCAAAGAAAATAAATGAAAAGTAAAATAATTTCTCTCTTTGTATGCACCCAGCCCATTTCTCTGGAAGCTAAACTACAATGCAAAAAGCACTTACCATCTTTGGCTTTCTATTTCAAGAATTTACTGAGAATTATTATAATAAGGGAAGAGAATTCCTGTGAATCAATATGCCCTCAACAGGATACCAAGCCCTACCTAACTGAATACCATGGAAGAGGATTTTAAAATTTCAGTTAACTCTTAATTGTCAAGTATAGGAAAAAAGAACCTCATTTTCTTCAAATTTAGAAAAACCTGAGATAAATAATAATCAGGAAGCAAGTACCAGGTTTTCTTGGTTTCAAGCTAATTAACATCCTAACATTTAAGCTAGGAAGAATCCATTCAAAAGTCAGATGTAAGCCCAGAAATGAAAGCAGTATCACATTACACTACCTTTTGTGCACAATCTCTAGTGGTACCACATAAGAAGGGCACTAGACAAATACCACTCAATCAGTAAGTGAAGAAAAAAAAAGTTAGAGAACAAAGATTACTGTCAAACCAAAACCAAACCCACTGCCATTGAGTTGACTCCAACTCATAGATGTAAGATTACCCTACAATGAGCTTAAACCCAAACCACCCCCATTAATAATGTTGACTGATGCAGAAATACATTCCCATTATTTTCCCCAACCTCCCTTTACATGGTCCAGTTCAACTACTTAGTTGGACTGTGAGCCTACTAAGTAATGAACTCAAATTCAGGACAGCTGGAACATTCAGTGTCTTGGCCTCAAATCCTGGGCCACACCATTCAAATATTAATATATTTCAACTCTGCTAGCCAAGGATCAGGCTTTAAAGACAAGTGTTTAAAAGACAAATGTTTAACTTTCTAGATTGGAAGTTAAGACAAACCAAACAAATATAAAATATTTTTCTATTAAATAAGGGTACCATATTATCTACAAAAGTAGAAGTACTTTCTTTTGAAAGTTAAATAGTATGCATTCTCTTTTCAATATTGGTTTCTCAGCCAATTAAGTAATGTAAAACCAAAGGATTGCACAGGAAATAATTTACTTTTAGGATCTTAGCAACTAAACTGCTTCACAGATAAAACATTTTCTTCTGAATGCACAAGGCTAATCTTCTGAAGATGAGATGCACTGTCTTTTACTATCCAGTCAATGCAAAACAGCAATTTTAAAAACCATTTTAAAGCTCAAATACAATTTTTAAACCTAATAATTATGGAGACAAACTAATAACTTGAAAGGAAAAAAAAAAAAAAAAACTACTACTACTAGAATACTTGAGAGAAATTTAAGGAAAAATACCTGCTTTCTTCTTTTCCTCTCTTCAAAAATAATTTTTAAAACTATTCTGTCATTCAAACAGCATCTGAAAGTTGGAATCTAGCTACCTCATAATTTTCTAACACCTACTTTTTTTCAAGATGTTTACTTGTTTTCTCCTTAAAATAAAATTTGTTCAGTCTAAAGAAGTCCTATGAGAATACTGATTCTATTGCAAAGATCAGAGAAGATTTAACTTCAAAACTAAACAACCAACTTAAGGAGAAAACTGCTAAAAGCAGAAATTACTGTCATTTAGCATATTACAATTAAACAGAAATATTATCTGGAGGGAGGCATTCAGAATGCAGGGCAGGGAGGCAAGTTAGTCTTAACATTTATGCTTACTGTTACAACCAAACTACAATATTTAACCTGTTTTTCATTTGTTTCTTTTTTAAAAAGACAGCTGATGTTAAAAAGAAAACTCTGGACTAAAAGTTCACTATGAACAGGTTTGGAAAGCTGAGAATTTTCCTTCTTCTCTGCCATTTCTCTCCTTCCTCCTATCCCCACACCTCCCACCCACTACAATGAAAGTTAAAACACAAAATATGTTAGAAGCAACTAAAAGCCTTCAAGTCAATTTTTATATGTGAGGTATCCCAACTCATCAATACCTCAGAAGATAATATCAATAAGGTAATATCAAGGCCTCACATTTCTGGGATGGGAATGGGATAGATAAGGGTGATACTCTCAGTTTCTTCCATAATCGACACGTCTTTTCCAAGTCAGGTGTCAGAGAGACCCAAGGTACAGCCTGGAGAGAGGAATACAGGCACAAATGATACCTAAGAAGCAATGCCAGGCAACTGCCAGGTGTGTGTGTGGCGCGGGGGGAGTGTAGGGATGGAGAAGAAAGAAGTTTGGGGCACTTTTATATCACCTTGTTATTTTCTTAAACAAAAAAAGACAGGAGGTCAAATGACGAGTGCTTTCCTCCCAATTTTTTTTTTTTTTTTTAAGGAAGCCAGCCCAATCCAAAAGATTGATGTGCCAGGAAAAAGTGGGGCTAAAGACAGAACAAGGGAACTGAGAGAAGAAAAAAGCGCGGGCGATCAAGCTGGTAGTCAAGGAATGGGAGAGAGGGGATAAAAAGGACAAGTGAGGGAAGGATCCCTAGAAGGGCAGCACCCCCCACCCCAGGCTTGGCGCCCTCGGGCAGGCCAAACTCGCCAGGTGCAACGGGGGAGTCGTTTACAATTCACCTCCGCCCCCTACTTTCACAAATGAATGAAACTGGGCAATTCCAGGGCAGAGTGCCTTCCTTGTCCCACTCCCGCCTGCCCAGGGAAGAAGCTCGTGGTTCAGATCCCCATCGCTCACACCCCTCCTTCACCCCAAGACTGCCACCTCCGGGACAAATAGAAAGACATTCAGGAGCTTCCTTATCTCTAGGAAGATGTGAACGCAAGTCTCGCGCATCCTTTCTCAGACTTCTTCAGCCCGCCTTCGAAAGCGTGAACGGTTCAGCCCAAAAGGGAGGTACCTCCTTCGGGTTATTTCCACCCCACCCTCCATCACCCTTTCTTGGAGTAAGAAAGACTTCTCCCCTTCTAGGGGGATTTAGGGGCCGTTCCAGTCACATATTTTTGGTGGAAATAGATAAAGCGCTGGGTGCACCAAATACAGTTTCTTTAAGGGCGGAAAGGTTAAGGGCAGGGAAAAAGGAGTTCCAAAGGCCCCTCACCCTCGGCATCTCCCGCCATTTCCCTCACGAGTTTCCCGGATGTAACCCCTTCCCCGCGGCGGTTAAAAGGGACCAGGCGGCGGCGACTCCCTTTAGTGCAGGAGGAGGTAACTCAAGTCTGGCCCAGCCTCCGCCGCCCAGACGTTCCGGCGACTCCAAGTTGGGTCCGACCTTCGAGGCCATGGGCGGGGGGGATAAAATACCCAGTAGATCTCCTTCACTTTGCACTCACCATCAGTTCCAGCTTATCGACCTCCGCCTCCATGTTGAATAGTTGACATTCCTCAGACCGCGGCGGCGCTTAAGCCACAAACCGTACAAGCACTGAAGGTCCCTATTGGACAGCTGTCACTCAACGTCTCACACTCATTGGCTGTCCAGTTTCACCGACGCCCGCCCATTGGAGACTGGGTAACGCCCCTCCGCATGAAACACATTTTTTTGTTGGGCAAAGACACAAAATGCCGCAGGAGGATTGGCTGCTGTACACTTTTTTTTCATTGGCTGTTTTCTCTTCGCCACTTTCAATTTCATAGTTAGGACTCCGCAGAGAAGACCTTGCGATTGGTGCATCGGAAGAAGCACCAGCCAATTACACAAAATCTTCCACAGACACCGTAGATGGCATGGACACGCCTTCTTTTCTCTTCGCTTCCCCGCCCGTTTCCTCCCGCCTTCCCCTTATTCATGCCGGGGGCGTCTCAACTCTGATTGGTCAGAACGTGGTGCTATCTCAGCCAGTCACAAGCCAGGCTTTGCTTCTCTGTGAGCGAATCGTGGAAAGACCATGGCTACGATTGGTCCCTCCTTGACAAGGATTTAATTTTGAAAATTTCCCTGTGGCTTGGGAGAGACCGCAGCGGAGACTACATCTAATCCTCGGGCATTTAGACTAGTAAGTGCACGGAGATTCTTCCCTTGTTACCTGGGCTCATGTCTTCCGTACCTGGGCCTGTTTCTGCTTGTGTTCTTAGGGCTTAAGGAGGTGGGGGCTTTGGCCGTAATGAGAGGGGAGACAGAGCGGGAAAGGGGAGGTTTGAGGCTGGGAAGGAAATGCTCGGCCTGGCTTCACCCTAACCATATTTTGCTATTTAATTATCACTCCAGAAAATATGTTTTGGAGCAAGGCATCTGCCTTCCTTTTGCACATTCCTTTACATCTTTGGTACTTAAATTGTGGTCCATGGACCAGCAGCGTCGGCATCACTTGGGCCATTGTTTAAAAAGCAAGTTGTTGGGCTCCACCCAGACCTACTGAATCGGAATATGCATTTTAACAAGACCCACACCCCCAGTGATTATCATGCATATTAAAGCTTCACAGAAGCATTACCCTGTTCCTTAATTGGAGCACTGGTGGCGCAGTGGTTGAGAACTACGCGGAGCTACGGCCGCTCCTTGGAAATTCTATGGGGCAGCTCTACTTTGTCCTACAGGGTCGCTATGAGTTGGAATCGACTCCACGGCAGTGTGTCGGGTTTTTTAATATAGTCTTAATATCCTCTGACGTTCCGTGAGAGTGTGGATTTTTAAAGTGTACCGTCTACTATGTGACTAATACCGTGTTGGGCGAGGCTCTAGGGAGCTGTAGTCTCATTAGATAGGAGCCCTGGTGCTTCAGTGGTTAAAGAGCTGGGCTGCTAACCGAAAGGTCGGCGATTTGAACCCACCAGCCGCTCCACAATAGAAGGCTGTGGCGTCAGCTTCCATAAAAATTTACAACCTTGGAAGCCCTATGGGACAGTTCTACCCTGTCCTACAGGGTCCTTATGAGTCAGAATCCACTCGATGGCAATGGGTTTTTGGGATAATCTATTTAGAGAAACAAAACAGGAACTAGAAAATAAAATTCTGCACAACCTGAAATGTAAAATTAAATATAAGCAAGTACTAGAAGTAGTTCTGTGGATGTTCGAGAAGGAACTAATTGAACTGGCAATGGAAATTGATTAACTGAAGGCTGTTTGGGTGGGGGGAGTGTGTAACAGACCTCCATAAAAATATGTTTCAGGAAGATGGTAATGAAAAGCAACTGTCATTTCCGTTGTTGCCTCAGCTTTGCAAGTATCCCTTGCCAAAGCACATTTCATATCACCAGGTAGAATTTTAATAGAAGCAGCAGTGCCAACTCCTGCAGACTGATTGTAATTCTTACTGTACTGCTTATTGCATCTTCCTGTTGGAAAATAGTTTGGGTCATCCTTTGACCGAATGAAGGTGTGGAATGACTCAACCTCCCTAAACAAGAGATTCCCAAAATTTACTTGGATTAAACCATATTTTTTAACTGAAAGACAGAACACTTGCTAGCTAACACTTGGCAGGAATTATTTCTTTCATTTATTTATTGAATAAAACATTGTTTAATACCTCCAGTGGCTCCACAGGAGAAAAGACCTGGCAGCCTGCTTGCATAAAGATTTCAGCCTAGAAAAATGTATGGGGCAGTTCTACTCTGTCCTGTAGAGGCGCTATGGGACTGCACACAACAACATATTCTAAGTGCTACCCATACCCATTGCCATAGAGTGGATTCCGACTCAGAGGGACCCTATAGGACAGAGTACAACTGCCCCATAGGGTTTCCAAGGAGCACCTGGTGGATTCAGACTGCAGACCTTTTGGTTAGCAGATGTAACACTTAACCACGACGCCACCCGGATTTCCTCTAGGTGCTAGGGAAGCAAAGATAAAATAAAATTTATCCTACCCTGGGAAAGCTCACAGTCCAGCAGAGTGACAAACACACAAAAACTGCAATGCAATGTGATAAATGTTATATTAAGGGTGTGTACAGAGTACAATAGAAGCACGAGAAAGATAACATTTCAGCCAGGATAAATTCTGTAAGACAGAGACTATGTTGGTTTTGTTCACAGTTATATTCCAGCACCTAGTGCAGTGCTAGGTAGATATAAACACACAACAAATATCTGTCAGATAAAGTAACAGAATCTTGAAGGTTAGGTATAAATTGACCTAAAGGAGGATACCTCCAAACAAGGGGAACAACTGGTAAGACCATAAAGAAAGTATGTGGTGTGTGGTATACCTGAAGTACAAACTATTAGTCACTAGGGGAAATGAGGCTGCAAAAAGCCTTTAGGGCTAGGTTGTGATAAGCTTTGACAGGCATGCTCAGGAATTTTATTTTTTATCCAGTAGATGATAAACCAAAAGTCACTAAAAAGGATGAAACCACCCAGAAAAATATGTAGAGTGAAAAGACCTGTGAGCTGATCATCAAACTCTGAGAGAAACCATGTGTAAGGGTTAGGTAGGTGGAGAAGGAAACAGAAAAGAAATGGTCAGAAAGGTAGAAAAGAGAAGTAAGAGACAGTGGAATCTATTGTACATATATATAATAATATATAAATATCCATACATTTATACATAAACATGTATTTATATATAAACATGTACAAAACATATATAACTCTATATGTATGCATGCATATATATTTATACATGTTTATATATATTTTTACATATATTTATATATTATATATTTATGTTGGCAATGAGTTAGACTCAACTGTATGGCAACAAGCTTGGTTTTTTTATGTTGGTGAAGAATATTGAATATATGTATATATTTATATATATATATGTTTATGTTCGCAAAGAATATTGAATATACTGTTGACTACCAGAAGAATGAACAAATCAGTCTTGGTAGTACAGCCAGAATGTTGCTTAGAAGGGAGGATGGCGAGACTTCATCTCACATATTTTGGAAAAAGCAAGAGGGTCAAGGAAAAGAGGAAGACCCTCAATGAGATGAATTAACAGTGGCTGCAGCAATGGACTCAAACAAAGCAACGATTGTGAGGATGGTGCAAGGGGGGCAGTGCTTTGTTCTGCTGTACATAGGGTCGCTATGAGTCTGAACTGACTTGACAATCCCTAACATCAACACTTATACACTCACTCATAGCAAGAGAGCTTAAATATTGCAAATTAACAATTGGCGAATATCTAGGTGAATGGGTATGAGTGGTCATTATACTATTCCTGCAAATTTTCTGAAAGTTTGAAATTTTTCAAAATAAAAAAATGAAGGGAAATAGACTATAGTAGAAGACAAAAACAGGACTACCTAGAGGAAAGATAGTGAGGGCAACTGAAGTTAAAAACAGAAAGGAGAGGGAAGATGAGGAGAAAGGACAGAACAAATTAATCAGAGAAATGTTTCTGATTCATCCTCACATTGTGCCCACACCCTCTTTTTTATAACCCTCTATTCCTTTGGCTTCCATTCTCTCTTAATTCTCTTTTCTACCTTTCTGATCATTTCTTTTCCTTCTCCACCTACCCCTTAAACATGGTGTCTCTCAGAGTTCAGTGATCAGCTCACAAGTTTTTTCACTCTACATGTTTTTCTGGATGGTTTCTAGTGGCTTTTGCCTACTACCTATACACTTAGGATTCCAATATTTCTCTAGTATCTAGCATATTTCTCTAGCATCCTCTGAATTTCTAACTTTGAATAGTTAGATGTCCTCATATACCCTGCTATCACTCCTATAGTCAGGCCCTCATCATTGCTCGCCTAGATTGTTGCAGTAGTCTTCCAAGTGGTCTCTTTACCTCCAGTCTTGGCCCCAACAAATCCAACATCCACAATGCTTTGAGAGTAGTCTTTCCAAAATACAAATCTGAGCACAACACTCTCCTGCTTAAAGTCTGGTATTGTCTCTCCATTGCCTACCAGATGACTGGGTCCTCGCCCACCTTCTAGTTTCGTCTGTTACTGCTACTTACCCAAACTTTATACTGCAGCATATGTGTTAAAACCAAAAAACCAAACCCGTTGCTGTCAAGTCGATTCCGACCCATAGCGACCCTACAGGACAGAATAGAACTGTCCAATATGGTTTCCAAGGAGCACCTGGTGGAATCAGCTGCCAACCTTTTGGTTAGTAGCCATAGTTCATAACCACTACACCACCAGGGTTTCCAGCACTAGTGACCCCAAATTCTGTCTATGGATGCTCTCATATACCTTATTAATAACTATTTCCATGCCTTTACTCATGCTATTCACTCTGTTGGGATGAGTACTCCCCCACCCCACAGCCTAGCTCCTCCTTCAAAACTCAGTTTAGGCAAAATCTTTTCCAGAAATTTTCTCCAACCCTTGTGGAAGAATTACATTCCCTTCTTCTATTTCCCCATTAATAACCTGTGCATATTCCACCGTAACACATACCATATTGTATTAAAATTACTTGTTTACTTTCTGCTTACCTACCTCCTTAACTCTAAACTCTTATGAGGCAGAATGTATCTTATTCATCTTATCAACAGGGATCCAGAGTCCAGGACACACACACACACTCACACACACGAGGGAAAGAAGAAAATATGATTTAGTTTCTAGATTTTTTTCACTGAAAAATAATCTCCAAAATGACATACACTGGTTTGTGTAGAACTCTTTAGAGACCTGAATGCATAGGCACTGAAACAACCACCAGGGAAAGGCTAGAAGGAGATGGCCCAATTTCAGAATGGCGGTATTCTATTTTTTCAGCTAATAATAATTTTCAAAGTTTAAAAGTCAAATAATACTCCAAGGCTTATTATAATTCTTTAAAATAGCAATTCTAGGTCTCATCCCTCCATAATTCTGACTGCCATTCCCTAAAGGAACAATATCAACTCTTGTAATTGTTTCTTCTGGTAATTACCTCCACGTTTCTAAATAACACACATATTCTACCATTTTGTAATTTCTTTTTTTTTCAATTTTAGACACTATATAAATTTAGACAACTACTGAGTTTTACTTTTTTTCTGTCTTCCCATTATACCCACATCACCATTTTTGGTTAAATCAAAACTCACCATTCAATGATATTATGTTACTATGATTATGTTTCTTTCCTTATAAAAGTTTTTTGCTGGCCATTTTTATATCCTTATTTTTCTAAGCGCTTATCACTAATTTGACCCCAACACAATAGAAGAACAGTAAAACTCCACTCAGAACAGTCAAACACACTGAGTAATTTATGTATTTCTTTTTTCCATAGAGACACTGTTCCTGAAGTCCTCTGTTCTCCTGCTCCAGTCTTTACCAGTTGTACCCTAAGTCAGGGATCAGCAAACTACTGTTCTTGTAGGGCTAATGAACTAAGAATGGTTTTTACCTTTTTCAATAGATGGGAAAAAATGAAATAATAAATATTTTGTGACGTGAAATTTACATTGAAATTCTCATATCAGACCATAAATCAAGTTTTATTGGAACACAGCCGTGCTCATTTGTTTAAATATTGTCTATGGCTGCTTGGTGTTACAAGGGCAAAGTTCAGTAGTTTCAACAGGTTCCATGTGGCCTGCAAAACCTGAAGTATTTACTATCTGGCCCTTTACAGAAAATGTTTGCTGTTCCTGTTGTAGGCCTATTACAAAGCTGTCTTCCTAGAATTTCCCTTCACCATCATCTTGGAAAATCCCATTGTTTATCTTTATTCTGCCTTCACACTTAACTGATAATTCGTCCAGATACAAAGTTCTATGATGGAAAACACTTTCCTTCAAAATTCCTTTGTTGTTGTTGGGGTTTGATGCCTTTTTTTTTCTCAGTCCTCGGTATGTAGATTGTTTGTTAGCTCTGGTAGCTTTTAGAATTTCTGTTCTTTGTTCTCTAAATGATGCATACCTCTGTAGATCTTCTGGAATTCATGATACTGAGTATTCAGCTTGGAAATACAAATTCTTCAGTTCTGGGAAATGTTTTTGTGTTGTGTATCTGATAAAATTCTCTCATCCTCTTCATTTTCTGTGTTCTTTTCTTCTAAAACTTTATCTTCCAGCTATTCTATCGCATTTTTTATTTCTATTTTTTCATTTCAAAAGAATGTTCTCATCCTTCTTGTTTCATGAGTGTATTTTCTGAAGATGTTACTTTTTTTGATGTTTTCTTCTGCTTCCTGCATTCTTTGCACTTCCTTTGAGCTTCTTTTCTCTCTTTATTTTGCTGTTTATGTTATAGACTTTCCTAAAATGATTGGTAACCTTTGGCTATCCATATGTTTTACCAAAAAAAACCAAACCCATTGCCACTGAGTCAATTCCAACTCATAGCAACCCTATAGGACAGAGTAGAACTGCCCCATAGGATTTCCAAGGCTGTAATCTTTACAGAAGCAGACTGCCGCATCTTTCTCCATAATGGGTCAAGGGCTTGCCCATTTTGGGAGGGAGACCCCAAATACCAATATCTATAGGTCTTTTTTCTTGGGTCAGACAATTTTTCTGGAGAGAAATCTTTGTCTCCTGTATTAGGGGAGTGGGAGGCTTGAGGCAGGGTAGTAAACCTGATAGCCTGTGTTCTGGGAACTGAGCTGATACAGGGGACTAAAAGTGACTTTTTTAGCTCTGGGTCATTCCCTGTCTTCTGTATGGCAACACATGATCCTGCTGTGCTTGGTGCCCCAGAATCCAGAGCCTCCTGGTTCAACTTCTCAGAGAATAAGCTTGTCTGTCTCTACTGGGGAGGACGCGGAAAAAGAACATGAAGGTGAGGCAGCTCCTTTCTGCAAGGACTGAGGACAGGATCCAGAGGTTTAGCTAATCCTTATGAAACTCTCAGTCAATCCTATTTTTAGCCCTACCTCAAACCTTCTGAGGTACTGAGTTGATTCCAACACATGGTGATCCCATGTGTGTCAGAGAGATAATGTGTTTCATAGGATTTTCAATGGCTGATTTTTCAGAAGTAGATCACCAGGTCTTTCTTTCCAAGTGCCTCTGGGTGGACTCAAACCTCCAACCTCCACGCAGCTAAGTGTTAACTGAGTATTTATCCATTTGCACCACCCAGGGACTCCTGGGTTACTCTTGTTGTTGTGTGTTGTTGAGTTGACTTCAACTCATAGTGACCCAATAGGACAGAGCAGAACTGCCGTAGAATTTCCTAGGCTGTAATCTTTACGGAAACAGATCGCTAGGTGTTTTCTCCCTCAGAGAAGCTGATGGGTTCAAACTACCAATCTTTTGGTTAGCCTTCAAGGGCTTATCAACTCTCAAATCTTCCCAGGGTTCTGGCAATTGGCTTGCTTCATTTTGGCTTCCCTGTCTCCGGTAGTTGGAAACCCTGGTGGCGTAGTGGTTAAGTGCTATGGCTGCTAACCAAGAAGTCAGCAGTTTGAATCCTCCAGGCACTCCTTAGAAACTCTATGGGGCAGTTCTACTCTGCCCTGTAGGGTCCCTATGAGTCAGAATCAACTCAACGGCAGTGGGTTTGGTTTTGAGTTTTTTGGTATCTCAGGCAGTTAAGCCTCAGCTTTCCTCTACTCTGTCAAGTCAGTTACCACTCGTTCATTCCTTTCCATTTTCCATATTTAGATGACAGCTATTATCTACTATAGTCTCTGTTTCCAGCCTTTGTCCTTATGGATTTATGTCTTTCTTATTCCCTTAGTGCCTTTTTCATGATGTTTCAGAAGGGAGTGAAGTAGTAGTGTGTTAATAAATGTTTAACAAATATATACATATATACACACACATATATATTCATACATATATGCATACATACATAAATATACATTTATGTATATACATGTATGTTTTTAATAAATTTTACTGATATAAAGTGATAATAATATAATTATTATAAAGAACAATAAAATATATAGAACTCATTATTGTAAATTCCATATAGCCAATTAATTCTCACAAAATGCCATTGTTCATTTTATAAAACTCTTGTTTCTATAGCAAACCTAGGGATGCAAGTTACAAATAAGTATAGTCCTAATATGAATACTCGATGGCATTGGGTTAATATGAATACTGGCTGATATTTTTGTTTATGGAGTAAGACAAAAGTGAAACACCAAACAATTACATTGGACTTCCCTTCAGTGATGGGAGCAACTTCTTTGCTTAATCAGATTAGTTTTCGAATACTGGGAGAATATTTCCTGAATTTTTTTGTGCTACTCACAACGTAACAACCATAGACAAGTCACTTCTAAATTTAATTTGCATTATTAACATTTTCGTCATCACTTTCTTGACAAACTAATAAATAAACCCTCATTTGTAGTAGTGTTTTACAATTTCCATGATGTAAATATTCCCACCATGACCAGTTTTAAGCTTCCAGTGTAAAGTCATTGCCTGTGGAGTTGTGAAGAGATTAGCAGTAATACACCTTTCTACAGTATTTCTGCCATGCTGACAAAGTAACATAAACAACCTCAAGGGCATAGATTATAGTAAAATGATTTAAAATAATTAGGAAGTGATGAGTTTTGAATATTTAATACTTTGTTTTTTATATGGCTAATTTGATTATAAGTTTATATAATTTAATTTTAACAGTGGCTGTGTTTAATTTTTTTGTGTGTGTGTGTGTGTTTAACAACTGGCTCCCAAGCTTCCCAAAAATGTAATCCGTTGCTGTGGAGTTGCTTCTGACTCATAGCACTGGATGCCAACTCCAGCCCAAAATTAGAGTGGAGATAAAGCCGACCCACAAGTTTAACCAGAAAGTCCAGCTCCATTTTAAAGTGTATTTTCATAACTTACAGATTAGCTGATATAGGAAAAAGGGAAGCAGGAAGCAGTTCAGTCCTTGAAAAAGATATCGAGAGAAGAAGGGAACAGAAAGGAGGGAGGGCTGTGAAGGGCAAATGGAGGACAAGGAAGGGGAGGTTGCCACGGGAGTCTCAGATTCTGGGGGTCCCATCCGGTGAACTCTAGGCCCTGGATAGAAGTTATAAGCAGCACTTTTCCATAGCAGGTCCTGGGCATGAATTTGAAGAGGGTTTAACCTTTTTCTTTAGAACCCTGGTGGCACAGTGGTTAAGAGCTCAGCTGCTAATCAAAAGGTCAGCAGTTCGAATCCACCAGAGGCTCCTTGGAAACCCTGAGGGGCAGTTCTACTCCGTTCTATAGGATTGTAAGAGTCGGAATCAACTCCGACTCTAAGCAACCCTGTAGGACAACAGCAAAGGTTTTGATATCGGTAACCTTTTTCTTCAGGGAACCACAAGATTGTTGCTTCCTGAGAAGCTTTCCTATATATCTTCATTCAGAATACTTTCGTCTTAAAAAAAAAAAAAAAAACTCTTTAGACATCCCTTGTCC
Source organism: Elephas maximus indicus (assembly GCF_024166365.1). NCBI lineage: Eukaryota > Metazoa > Chordata > Mammalia > Proboscidea > Elephantidae > Elephas > Elephas maximus. The sequence goes on along the minus strand of NC_064837.1, from coordinate 34,892,374 downwards.
CTGGGTGGCACAGTTTGTACTACTAAAGACTAAGGTGTATCTGACCCAAGCCATGGTATTTTCTATTGCCTCATGTGTGTGCAAAAACTACACAATTAATAAGGAAGGCCAAGGAAGAATTGACGCCTTTGAATTATGAGGTTGACAAGGAATATTGAATATAGCATGGACTGCCAGAAGGAAGAGCAAGTGTATCTTGGAAAAAATACAGCCAGAGTGCTCCCTGGGAGCAAAGATGGTGAGACTTTGTCTCACGTACTTGGGACATGTTATCAGGAGGGACTGGGCCCTGGACAGGGACATCATGCTTGGTAAGGTAGAAAGGATAAGCGATGGATTGACACAGTGGCTGCAGCAATGGGCTCGAACATAGCAAGGACTGTGAGGATGGTGCAAGACCCGGGCAGTGTTTTTGTTCTCTTGTAAATAGTGTCACCATGAGTTAGAATCAACTAGATGGTACCTAACAACGACAACAGTAACCCAGAGGCTGGCAGCTGGAACCCACCCAGCGGTGCCAAATTAGAAAGGCGTGGCCACCAGCTTTCCTAAAAATTACAGCCAAGAAAACTCTATGGAGCAGTTCCACTCTGTAACACGTGGCGGCGTCATGAGTCAGAATCACTCCATGGCAATGTTTGTCCTGTGTCTCCACTTGCTTGTGTGTACAATAATCCCGACTTGGCCTTCTTTCATTATTTTATCAGGAAGGGAAAGTGATATAGTAAAGGTGAGTCACCCACTGTTTTGGTGTATCTCCCAAGCCTTTAAGAACGATTAAGAATGCTCAGGTTATTTTAGAACCTGACCGTTAGTCCAATAAGGTAGTAGCAGGAGAGCTGTAGATACATGCACTGTCACCCCACTGCCATTAGGGGTGCCCTCTGCGAGTCTACCACTTCTCAGTTTTTACAACTGGCTGGAACCCAGCCACTTCTCAGTTTTTCCAACTGGCAGTCGGACTGGAGAAGGTTCTTCAGCAAGGGGAATCTGAGAGCAGAGAAAGTGCAGAGCTGCATACCAAGTGCTGGAAGGTTACTGAGTGCACCAGACCAGAATGAATGTGTATTTTAATGGCAGATTGTTCCTGTTCAAATGTAAGTTTGAAGGGATGGAGGCCCAGGAGGAGCTCAGACCTTGAGTCCATTTTTAGTAGGCTACTTGAACAGCAACATCTTTGTTCCTCAGGTAGCAACAATTAAAGCTAGCAAAGCCTTTGTGGAGCTTCAACACAAGCTAGCTCTGACTTAATTTTCTTCAGAAAAGGATCTGAATTAAAATAAAAATATACAAAATAATGTTAAAAATGCTTTAAAATATATGTTTTAATACACTCACACATTGGATTTGGGGGTAATTGTTATTTCATTGTATATCACCAATTTAATCTACTAATTGCACCCCAGTGTATTAGAAAGGACATGGTGTTTGGAGAAGTACAAATTTGTATCTAATACCATATTGCCTTACATCAGGCAGATCGTCTAACCTTTCTAAACTTAATTTATTCTTATGTAAAGATGGGAATAAAACCCTCCTTGCCATCGGTAATACTTTGCAGGATAAACAAACAAAACAAACCTGTTACGGTTGAGTGGATTCCAATTTGTCGTGACCCCACAGGACAGAGTGGAGCTACCCCGTAAGATTTCCAAGGAGTGGCTGGTGTATTTGAACTTCCAAAGGGAGTTTTGATCAGCAGCTGAGCTTTTAACCACTGTGCCGCTTTTCAGCATAGTGAAGATGAACTAAGAAAATGTATGTGAAGGTGCCTAAAAGTAAATGGGCATTCATTAAATGGTTAATTTTGTTCCTTCCTTCGTAAATGTTTCTGGCTAAGAAACCATTGCCTTTTAATAACTGCCCATAAACCAACTATGGTCATTTTCTCTGTTATAAAAGGCAATTCATCTGATTTAATGAAGAAAAGCAAAACAAAGTTATGCCAGAGCCAAAGTCTCTCTAAAAAAAAAAAAAAAAAACACATTGCCATCAAGTTGATTCAGACTTATTAGCAACCCTATAGGACAGAGAAAAAACGCCCCATAGGGTTTCCAAGGAGCTCCTGGTGGATTCGAACTGCCAACCTTTTGATTAGCAGCCATAGCACTTAACCACTACGCCACCAGAGTTTCCAAAATTCTCTCTAGTGATAGTTTAAATCTTGCTTTAAATTTTTCTCCGCTTCACAGGATTATGGTGTGCTGGTAGTGGCTTTTTTCTTAACTGAAGTGGTAATTACAAACGTGGATTCACTTTGTGATAGTTCATTGAGCTATACTGCATGATTTCTGCACATGTATTATTATTGTGTATAATTATTCTTCAGTAAAAAAAAAAATTTTTTTAATGTTTTTCTCTATAGAAATCATGTCCAAGTTCAAGCAACGAAGAAGGAAGCAAAAAGCCAAAGCTAAAAAGTTATTCAAGAAAAAAGAAGCTTCTAGATTTCTGTCCAAGCTAATTGCACCTCCTCCTCCCCCAAAGTCACCAGAAAGGTAAATCATAATGTAGGACAGAGAAAATACTAGAGAAAGCTGATCACGTTAGGATAGAGTTACCAGATTTAGTAAGTAAAAATACAGTGTGCCCAGTTAAATTTGAATTACAGATAAATAAGTTTATCTAGTTCAGTTTAAGTATGCCCCATGAAATATTTGGATTATACTTATACTAAAGAATTAGTTGTTATCTGAAATTCAGATTTAACTGGGCATCCTGTATTTTGTGGCAATCCTAGCTTAGGGGTTTAAATGAAGTAAAAATCACCAAGAACTGTGTTTGAGCTGTGCACTAACTATTTTCTTCTTTCCTGGTCAATTTAATTCTATAAATCTGATAACTAAGTGATGAAAGAAGGGGCCTAGGACTGGAATTTAAATCTTAGTTGTGGTTATGCTTTGGTTTCATTTGTTAATCTTTGGGACTCCCAGTTTAAATGTGTTATTGAAAGACTGTTATGGTCCAGAAACCCATGGATGTTGATTTTTACAATAACCTGTACTTTATACACTTCTTTGTAGTTATAGCTATCTTTATAAAAAAAAAAATTAAAAACCAAACTTGCCCTCTAAAAGCAGCAACCTTAACTCTATACCTCTCCTAGATTGTTATCAAAGCCTCCTAACTGGTCTTCCTGTGTCTACCCTTGACCTCTACAGTGAGTTTACACCACAGCAGCCAAAGTGAGCCTGTTAAAAATCATGTTGTGTCACTCCTCCACTTCAAATGCTCCAATGGCTTTCTATCTCACTTCTGGTAAAAATGGAAGTCCTTAGTATGATGCATAAGACCTTTCCTGATCATACTCTGACCTCATCTTCCCAGTCTTTCCCTGGCCTCCTTCCTATTCCTCAAACACCTAGGCTTCTTCTACCTCAGGGCCTTTGCACTTGCTATTCCTTCTACCTGAAATGCTCTTCTGCAGATATTTACATTGCTAGCTTCCTTACTTCTTTAGTTTTTCTTCCTCAAGAGCCACCTTCTTAGTCAGACTTTCCCTGGCTACCCTAGCTAAAATGGCATCCCCATCCACCATTTCACATTCTTCTTTCCTTGCTTTCTCTTTTTCTCCTCAGCATTTATTCACTATCTAACATACCATATATGTTGCTGTTTATTTACCTGTCTTTCTTCCCCATGAGACTGTAAACTCCATGAGGGCAGAATTTTTGTCTGTTTTATTTTTCATGAATCCCTAGTGCCTTGAACATAATAGATACTCAATATTTGTTGAATGAATGAATCTCTGAATTATAGAATTCAATGGAGACTTTGACTTTAGGAAGTCTCTGCTCCTGAGTAATACTATAAAACTAGCCTCTAGTTTAATTTAGAAGCTATTATTCTAATTCAGAGGTTTTTTATTTCTTTCATTTTATTTTATTTCTCCTACAGACTGGTCATTCCTCCAACAGATATACCCGATAGCAGAAGCTGGCTCAGGTCAACCTGTAACTTTAATTTTACCAATATTAAAGATGCAGTAAAACTTTGGACAAATAGAGTGTGGTCTATATATAGCTGGTGCCAGAACTGCATAGCCCAGGTATGGGTTTGACACACCTGTTTTCAGCAATATTGTTTTTCTGTACACTTGGTGTGTATGTTCACGTGTGTGCATGCTCAGGTCAGCAAAACACTCAGTCTAAGTGTAAAAACGGTGTGGAGGCAGTGTCTGAACCTCCTCTGACTTCACAAAGGGGAAGGAGAATCAAGATCAACAGCCCAAGGCTGACTCCTATGAGGCAGGGGTCAGACATGCCTCCTCTCTCTGCCGTCTTTACCAATTCTGACATCATTCATCCCTCTCATGGCACTCTCTACTTATCTGCTGGGTTCAATAATTCATTGCAATGGCCACACATAACTCACAGTCAATACTCACCATTACGGGGTTTATTAGGGAAGTAACAGTTACAGTTCAGGCTCAGGAACACTTATGATACAGTTCTTCCATCAAGACAGCCTCTTCCCAGCTGTGCTTCCAAGCATCCCTCTCCCTGGCCTAGGTCTCTGCCCCAAGGCACTCAGCTTTCTTTCTATGTGGGCCAGGAACCCCACCACACCAGTCTCCTGCTGCCAGGTCTCTGCTGCCCTTAATGTTACAGTTTTCTCTCTCTCTCTGTTTCCTGGTTCTAGGAGCATCTTTGCACAGGGCTCCTGGGTCCCAAGGACACACTAGCTCTTCATCCTTTATGGTGGTAGTATCTTCTCCCTTCTGGCCCTGGCTCATTTCAAGTCCAGCCAGATGGCAAAACTGACCAATCCCTTTGGTGGGTCACAATTACCCTGTCACACAGTCCAGCCCAGTCACTTGGGTGGGAGTTACAAGTTCATGGCTAGAAAGGCCACACGTAAAAGTTACCGGTCACACTGCACTAAGCTCAAGTAAAATGAAATTACGTAGTCATTTCTGTCTTCAGTTCTATACAACATACATAAAACCACTTTCCTTTTTCTCCTTATTATATTGTTCATAGAATTCAGGCTTGTTTATTACTGAATTTCAGAGTTTAGAAGTATTGAAAGACACCATTTTTCCATCCCGCATCTGCCGCCAAGAACTGCACAGTTTAAAACACCGGTTTTGCGTTTTAGAAAGTGAATTCTGCAAGCTCCAGGAAGCACTGAAGGTTGGTATTGTCAAACTAAAAACAAATTTGGACTTTGGGAAGGAGAGAGTTTATTTGAAAAGATTTTTGTATTTCAGGGAGGGGAACTTTGCAGTAGGGAAAAGTGATCTAAAAGCATCTCAAAAGCCAGGCAGAAAAGACTTTTATGTTGTTGTCAGCTGCCTACTCATGGTGACTCCAGTCCTGTGCCTCCCCCTCCCATTTTAAATACTCAAGATGGTTTCTACTTTCCTGACTGATACAGGCAAGAAAAAAATGTAAGTATCCACTCTTGTCCCAAACTCCCTGAGGCAAGGCCCCTCCCTATCTTAATGTCTAAAACCCATAGAATCAACATTGTGCTCTTTGACTTGGAGAGAAGCTTCTGGAATTCTAACCCTGCTGTCAGAATTTGTACCTCAAATTGAACTAGACAAAGGAGGAGAAGGGCAAGTCACCTCACTTCTCTAGGCCTCAGTTTCATCATCTAGAAAATGGAGATGATACTATCTTGATAGGGTCATCATTATAATGTCCCTTGGCCATTTCATCAATTCCTTGAATGTACTGTGTTCTTGGTTGCATTAAGTATTTTTCCCTCTGCCAGGAACTTTTTTCCCCTAGTCGTCATCACCTTTCACCTGGTAAGTCCCAAATTCATCCTTGAGATCATGGCTAAATATCACTCCCCATGCCAGGCCAAGAGCCCTAGTGGCACAATGGTTAACCTCTTGGCTGCTAACCGAAAGGCTGGAGCTTTGAACCCTCCAACATCTCTGCTAGAGAAAAGACCTGGTGATCAGCTCCTGTAAAGACCACAGCATAGGAAACCCTATGGGGCAGGTATACTCTGTTCAATACGGTGGCTATGAGTTAGAAATGACATGATGGCACAACAACATGCCACACCAGGACCACTGGCTATTCATGCCCATAGCATACTTTTACTCTTATTGCACTATTCTTTTGTTTTGTTAGTACGTGTGTGTTTGTGTGAGTTCCGTTGTACAGAGGGTCGCTATGAGTCAGGAACAACTCGAAGGCACCTAACAACATGTATGTGCTTAATGTCTGTCTTCTCTCACCAGACTGTAAGCTTCATGAAGTAACGGACAGAGCTTCCATTGTACCCACAGTACCTGGCACGTAGTACATACTTAACAAATATTTGAGTGAATGAATGAGTGAATGTGAGTGAGTGAAGGGCCTTGTGATAATTAAATGAGAAAATGTTGTGAAATACTCTGAGAATGCATTCAATACATGATAGTTATTATTTTGATTGGAGTCTTTGGGTGGTTCAAACTGTTAACGCACTCAGCTGCTAACTGAAAGTTTGGAGATCCAAGTCCACCCTGAGGGGCTTTGGGGGAAAGGCATGGTGATGTACTTCCAAAAAATCAGCCATCGAAAACACTGTGGAGCACAGTTGTAATCCGAAACACATAGGGTCACCATGAGTTGGAGTCAACTCCACAGCAACAGATTTTTTTTGTTTATTATTTTGATTGCTGTCAGCTGCAATAACCAGATTAACTCATTCATTTGCCAAATGTAATGTCTTCTTCCAGACTGTCTCAGAAAATTCTTCTTGCCCAAGCTGTGGTTATATGTGTCACTTGAGTGGTAAACTTACAACTGTGCCTGCTTGTGAGCTAACCACCCCTGGGGAATCCCGAGCTGCACTTCCTCCCACACTGCCCCAACCAGCCAGCCATCTTCCTCCTCCTCCTCCTCCACCACCGCCTCCACCACCTCCACCTCCTCCGCTGCCACCTCCTCCACCACCGGTAGCACCTTTGCTGCTCAGAAAAGCTGATGGCAGTAAATCACTTCAGGTAGGAATCATTCTATTAACAGTGTGTAATACATGATCACAGCCACATGGCCTTTTAAGGCTGGGCTTAGGCCTTTGACAGAAAGGCTACATGGTCTTCTGATTTCATATCTTAATTATGTCAGTTACGGTGTTTTTATAAACTCATTTCCCTAGAAACTCACAAAAGCCAGAATTAGGAATGAAAGTGTTTTTCTTTTGTGAAAAGCATAAATGAATTAAATCCAGTAGAGTGGAAGATTCCTATTAGCTTCTCAGCATATCCTTTTTACAAAAAGGAAAACTTTCCTAGGAAACCAAATTAAGAACAGTAGTTTGCTTAGTGAGTGATAAAGCTTATTTATCAGATTGGAGAAGCAATCTTCATTATAGTTCCTTGTCTACCAAGTAGACCTGAATATTTGTGAATCACTAAAATAGGCACCACCCTGTTTAAAAATCTGTAGAATTTTTATTATAAATATAATTAGTTTAAAATACCTATCTAAGTTAAATGTAGAGCCTATTGTTACATTTGACTAATGTAAGCTGTTCTGACTATACATTCTTGCTCTGTGGGAGCAAGAGTAATTTTTCTAGGTGATTCAGGCAAAACCTCGCTCTGATCTGAGCAACTCCTTCAACTTCTGCCTTATTATAATGACTCCTGGGGAAGATGCATAGTTGCAGGGAATTAGTTCATCTATTATTTATTATCAAAGCCTTAAATTTTGATGAATACCTTTTCAATAGCCTCAGCATCCATAGGTATTGAATACAGGATTATTCTTGGTTGAGTAGACACAATTTGATAGGTTCCTAGGGTAAATAGGAAACCCTGATGGCTTAGTGGTTAAGTGCTACAGCTGCTAACCAAGAGGTCAGCAGTTTGAATCCACCAGGTGCTCCTTGGAAACTCTGTATTGGGCAGTTCTACTCTGTCCTATAGGGTCGCTATGAGTCAGAATCGACTCGATGGCAGTGGGGGGGTAGGGTAAATAAGAGCACACACTGTTAATTCTAAGTCTTTAAAAACTAGATTCAGATTTGCATTTGACTAGATATAGCGGTTCCAAATGAATTCTAACCTTGCGTGTATTTTAAGGCCGGACCGTTAAAACGAGTTGGACCCATGCAGATAACAGTTAAAGATCTACTGACTGTGAAATTAAAGAAGACACAAAGTTTTGATGAGAGGAAGAAGGTATGGCATTGACCATGTACTTATATACTTGGTCTTTTAGCTTTTTTGTTTGTTTGATTCTTCAGCTAATACGGCAGAAGAGATGACTTATTGTGCACATGTTACACTCAGCCACAACTGAGAACAGAATTAGTCCAGAATATCAGAGATCCAGGGCAAAGGATCAAAAGAGATTGGTTTGGTACAAGGAAGGTGGGTCTCTCAGGTATTTGCCGTGACTGGATGGTAATGAAAGTTCTAGATCCATTGAGAGAGCAATTCTAGATAGTAGCATGCAGTCAACAGCTTGTACCAATGTCCCCTGCCTCTGGCATTCCATATTCCTGTTGTTGTGGCCTCCATGGGTACACATGCTAGTACTTTACTCTCTGCCTCATCTTTCTTCTTTTGCCCTTCAACCTGTGTATTCGCTTCTTCCTCTACTTGGGTGTCATGGTTCAGAGGTTTCTAACAAGATGGCACTAAAGCTGAGAGTAGTCTTTTAGCTTTTAATCTGGCTTTTCCCTTATAGAAAATAAGCATAAACCTTATGTATGGAAGTCATTCCAAGAAAAGTATTTGATGATTTATTTTAGTAGTTTTGGATCTCCTCAACAAAATGTGTGAATCCCAGAATTATTTAATTAGGCAGTGTTAGCTACCAACTATTAGTCTAAACAAGTAGAGACATACTTCAAAGCTTTGAAATAAAAATTGAGTAGAGTAGTAGATGTGTCTTACACACGCTCAGCACTCAAATACTTGTTGTTTCAGCATGTTTAAATTTTGAATGCCATTTTTAAATGTTTTTTTAATAATGTTTCATTTTGTGATTAAAGCTTGTAGTATCACCGAAGACACAGAATCCTCTAGTTACCGTCTCTGACCTGCAGCATGTTACCTTGAAACCTAACTCCAAAGTGTTATCGACTCGAGTCACAAATGTCTTAATGTAAGAAACTTCACAGTAATATGCTCTATCTACCACTACCTAAAAGAATAAATTTTTGCCTCCTTCTGACTTGAAAACTTGTATATGCTCATTGTAGAAAAGTTGAGATCTACAGAGAAGTTTAAAGAAGAAAATAAAAATTATCCAAATAATTCTATCATTGAAGATAGCCGCTATTAACATATTATCTTTATCCTTTTAGTCTTTCTCTGGGCATATACTCTATTGCCTCCATTTCAAGTTTCTCTCTACCTAAAGATACATTTTTGATTTAATAACAGATTTGAGGGTAAAAAGAAATACTATCCAGAATTTTAAAAACAGCCTGATTTCAGAAATATAAAAATGAGCATGGCTTGGAGTCAAGAGAATATGGTATGTGTGTTTGTGTGTCCCATTTAATGTGCCATGAACTTTTCCCCATGTTATTAAAAATTATTTGGAAACATCATTTTCACTTCTTCAATCTATGTAGTCTGTTGTATGTAAATTTCAAATTCTAATAACATCCTATTTTGAGATGTTTAGGTTGCTTTTGAGTTTTTATGTAGACATTTCTATAACTTTTCCCTGAACATTCTTGCCCATTGTCTGTGTATATAGCTGACTTTTTCCCTTGGATAGATTCTTATATATGTAATTTCTGAGTCAAGAAGTATTACTTATGAGAATGGTTGCATTACCTCATTCTCCCATCAGCATCTACTGCCATTTTTTAATGTAATGAACAGAACTACTTTGTAGGAAACTGCCTGTAAAAGTGACTGTTTTGCTTTTAGAAAAGTGGCAAAATCTAGCACAATCTGACTTTTCTATGTTTATTTTATCAGAACCCCTGGTAAAAGCCAAATAGATCTACGGAAACTACTTAGAAAAGTCGATGTAGAGAGGTATACACTCTTACTTTCATGCTTTCAAATCCATTTGAAAAGTGGGTATAAAACACAGCTTCTAATGTTTGCAATACCTTTGCAGAAGCCCAGGTGGAACCCCTCTTACCAATAAAGAAAATTTGGACACAGGAGCTGGACTGACCCCAGTAATGACCCGGGCCTTGAGGAGAAAGTTTCAGGTAAGTCTTTAAAAAATAATAATTTTATTTCCTTTTCTTCAAAATCATTTATTTAGAATCATAATCTAAAGAAGCATTCTTAATAGTATGAGTACTTTTTGATAGTCCCTAATACTTTGCAGAGGAGCCCTGGTGGTGCAGTGGTTAAGCGCTTGGCTGGTAACCAAAAGGTCGGTGGTTTGAACCCACCAGCCGCTCTGTGGGAGATGGATACAACAGTCTGCTATTGTAAAGATTTACAGCCTTGGAAACTCTATGGGGCAGTTCTACTCTGTTCTATAGGGCCACTATGAGTTGAAATCAACTCTATGGCAATGAGTTTGTTTTTTGGTTTTGATATACTTGCAAAGCATTTTCATATTTAGGTTTCATAAAATTCTATGAGATCGCTAGGATTATCATCTCTATTTTAGCAATGAAAGTTTGATTTTTATTAATTGCTTTTGTAAGTATTTACTAAGCACTTCCTATATGCAAGGAAACCCTGGTGGAATAGTGGTTAAGAGCTACAGCTGCTAATCGGAAGGTCAGCAGTTTGAATCCACCAGGTACTCCTTGGAAACCCTATGGGGCAGTTCTACCCTGTCCTTTAGGGTCACTATGAGTCGGAATCAACTCGACAGCAATGGGTTTGATATTTTTTTTTCCCATATGCCGTGTGGTGTAGTGGTTAACAGCGTGGCTGCTAACAAAAAGATGGGCAGTTAGAATCTACCAGCCACTCCTTGGAAACCCTATGGGGCAGTTCTGCTGTGTTCTGTAGGGTTGCTATGAGTCAGAATTGATGGCAACGGGTTTGGTTTTTTAGGTTTTCTCATATGCCACGCACTGTGGTAGAGCACCAGGGATACAGTGGTAAGCAAAAACAGACACAGATCTACTATCTTGGAGCTTTCAGTCTAGTGGGGTTGATAGACATTAATCAAATACTCACGTATGTGTATAATTTCACGCTGAAGTCAAGTGCTGTGAAGGAAAAGAACCCACAGGAACTAATGTAACCTGGACAATCTACAGAGTGTCCTTAGATTAGATGCCCTTAGGAAGTGCTGATGCTTACTGAGAGTTGAAGGATGAATAGGCATTAACTGGGAAGGGTACATGTGGAGTATGGGGAAGGGCCTACTACCGTGGATGTCAGGGCGGAGAGAGTGCCAGGTAAAAAGAACAGCCTTTGTGAGGGTTCCATATGAGTGGAGGGGTCATAGCCTACCCAAGGAACTGAAAAGCAGCCTGTGTGGCTGTAACATAGCAAGGTAGATAGTGGTGAAAGACAAGGATGAAAGATCATGATAGGAGTCAGAGCATGCAGGGCTGTAGGAAAAAGTCTTGACAGCTTTTTTCTTTGTTATGTGCATATATGACTGACACACCAAAATCCAGTGGATCAGCTGGCCCTGCTATGATTTCTTTGAAACCCTATTTGTCTTGGTCATCTTTCTGGTAGCCTGTACCACTGGACCTGTGAGAAACAGCCATCATTCTGCCACCCCTACTAGGGTGCTGGGACAAAAGGCTGCTGGCCTCTTTGTCTATGAAGCTTATACTTCCTTCTTCTGGCAATGGAGACACACCACAGGCTTCACTGCCTGTGCCACAGTCCCCACAACGCTCTCCCACCCCAATACTGTCTTTGCCTAGCTTTCCTGCTTTAAAATCAGTGCCTAGTGGACAGCTTGGTTCCCCTCCTGCCAATCAATATGGTCTTCCTGGGTGTTGCGCTCCTGAGGTACCACCAGATTCCTCCTCTCTCTTCCTGGAGCATTCCAATAGGACTTGCAGATCCACAAAGATCCAGATCTTTGGTGATACCGCAAATTGCTAAGGACAGGGCTAGAGGGCGGACACCTCCCTGAGAGACTAAGCCAGGTCCTTTGTTCAGCTCTAGGATCCTCATCCTTCCTGCCCTACTCTATAACTGGTACAGTGAAATGGGTACTGTGGAAACAGATAAAAATATAATGAATAATAAACCAATATATTGAACAACAAAAATTACAGCTAAAACTTAACACCGCACGTTGTGCTCCCCTCAAATCCACTTACTAGGAAAATGTCTAGTAAAAACTTGTTAGAATTACTTTCTCCCACCCAGTGCTTAGGCTTCCTTTTTTCCTTTAATTCTGAAGCAAATGTATCAGTTAGGTTTTGTGTTTGACTGCAGGTAACCTGACTAGAGTGGCTTAACCAAATAGGGGCTTGTGTTTCTTACTCTTGGGAAGTAGGTAATCCACAAAGGGTGCGGCAGCTTTACCATGTCACCAGCATCCGTGTTATCACTGCTCCTGCATCTTTCATGTGTTGCTTTCATCCTCATGGCCTGGATGGCAACACTTTCTGAAGCCTCATGTCCACATTCCAAACAAGAAGAGGAAGGGCAAAGGGTATGTCAACTAAGCCACCTCTCACCCCTTTAAGGAAGCTGACCAGGAACTTCTGCTGGGAAGCTGGGGAATGTGGATTTTAGAACGTGGACGCATTGCTGCCCTGAACAAAATCTGGGTTTATAATTCATGTTCGTATGAACATAATTCATATTCTAAATGGGATTTTTCTTTTCATAGCTGGCTCACCCCAGAAGCCCAGCTCAAACTCAACTACCTTCTACAACCAGCTTTGATGAACAAAACTAATGTCAACTCTGCCTGACTCCGCGTGAAGATCTATAAAGTACACAGATAAAACCGTTCCAAATCCTTTTTTTTTTTTAAAAGATGTAGTAGGGTATGTATAAATTATTATACTAATATAGTATAATGTTTAATTCCATGTGAGGAATTAGGTGTGTGGACCCTACACATACTGTGGTACAATGTGGGTATTTGAATATTTTCTAGTTTGTGTGATCTGTAAAATAACCAGATGGGAAAATGGAATCTCCAAAATGATATTTACCCTGGAATTGTCCAATTTAGGTTGGAGAGATAACTAGTTTGTACTGTATTAGGTACAGTATGACATTAGGAAAATAGCCTGGTCCCCGTTTATCTTGGGAAGAGTCAATGGCGGAAAGTAATGGCCTCACTAATTGTCTTCCTTCTGTAGGGGCTCTTTGGTAATTGAAAGGAAAAGTATTTTAGCCTGTAAGATTCATCCATTTATTAAGTGGTGTACTTGTAGCTTGATCAATTAAAAAAACTCACTAGATATTACTTCTTTTTACTACAATTAAGAGGTAAGGCCATTCCTTGTCCTAATTCAACTGTTTCCCAAAAAGAACTTAAACTAAAAAGCCACCCAAAGTGACCTAAAAAATTAGAATGTACCATTTCCAGCACCTTAGTTAGTTATATCTGGCTCAGATCTGAAATATTCCTTACTTTTATATCTGCTGTCTAGATTCATGCAGAATTAATATAAATTTCATGAGGAGTTCAAAATGAGCCAGGTATTTTCCATCATTCCCTGCCAAGGATTCCCTGAGGTCCAGGGCAGGTTCTCTGTGAGGTCTATTTCCTTGTCCACCCTGTGGATTCAAAAACTGTAATAATGTACATCTCATGGGATTTTGGTCCTTCTTACCAGTCTCAGGTTGCCATATTTAGCAAATAAAAATATATGACACTCAAATTTGAATTTCATATGAACGTTTTAGTATGAATATGTCCCATTAAGCAGTGAATATGTTTTTAGCGTAAGTAATGTCCCAGATATTACATGGGACATATTGATACTAAAAAATTATTCATTGTTGGTCTGAAATTCAAATGTAACTGGGCATCCTATATTTTATCTGGCAACTGTATCAGCCAGTCTCCTACAAAGTTGCCAAGTAAATCTGGGGAGCCCCCAGCTTGCCGTACTTGTCTGCTCACCAGTAGGTATTACTGTACCTTCAGCCAGGCACAGGATTAGCTTTGATGTTGAAAACCTCCTCTGCAGTTCCAAGAATAAGGATAACAGCTCCTCATGGACAGGAAATAAGGGGATTCAGAGCTTCACTGGAGTTGCTCTAGTGTGTATAGCTAGCCTAACAGAAAGCAGCTACATAGATGATATCCTTAAAATGTCCCCAGCCTAGCTTAGGCTAAAAAGATGTTTTAGGAGATTTCTACAAATGCCTGTATTTCCACAGAATAAACATTCCTCTGAAATGCCATGTAGAGCATTGTTGGAAAGTCACCAAGCTGGAAGCAGACCTGGGGACAATGTTTATCACCTAAGAGGTAGTCCTGTTTATGAGACCCACATTATGCTTACAGTGCACTTATGGATGAAAATGAAACAGAGAAGTTAAGAGACATATCTGCTTCTAGTAAAAGTTGAGATTTTTTGTTTTTGTTTTACCTGTTAGTTACACTTATGTAAGGATAAAGGGGATGATCATTGAGAATACAGTGAATATTTTAATAGAATAATATTTTATGAGGCACATATAATGTTTATAATATTCATAAGCCTCCATGTACTATGTCATTTAAATGATTTGATCATTCTTGTGTGATGAAAGGTTCACAGGAAAAATGCTATAGAAATCCTACAAACATTTGTAAAGCTGCTACTGCCACTGCACCAGTATTAAAGTGTGTCCTGCCTCACATCTTTTACCATTTTTTATACTGTACCTATTTGAGTACCCTTTGAATGCTATGACTTCATTAAACTATTGCTTATCATATGCCTTCAATGGCTACTTTGTGAGTGAATGATAACCAGAGAAAATGAACAACCAAGATACACCTGGTTATGTTTTTAAATAAAGATGAATAAAAAAAAAACCTTGGCTTTTCTTTCCTTTTTAAACCCTTTTTTACTGAAAATGTAATACACAAAATCAAGTACACAAAACATAAATATATAAACTAACAAATTATAAAGCAAACACCCGTGTCTACACCAAAAAAGAAAACTAATGAGCTTGCTAGAAGCCCTTCCTGCCTCCCTTTGCTCGTACAACCCCTTCTCCAGCAAATAACTACTGATCTACTTGTTACAATCAATATTTCCTTGCTTTTACCCTGTGTGTATGCATCCCTAAATGTATGGTTTATTTTTGTTTGTTGTTGAAATCTATATAAATGGAGTCATAGAGTAATGTATTCTTATGTGTCTGGCTTTTCTCAATAAACATTTGTTTTTAAGGTTCAACCATGTTACTGTGTATGTGAGATCATTTATTTTTGATGTGTGAATATAGCCTTTAATCCATTCTATTGTTAATGGACATTAGAGTTGTTTCCAGTTTTTGGTCCACGCAGTTTTGAACCATGCACGCCATCATGAACATTCTTGAACACACACATATGTACAAGAGTTACTCCGTATCTAAAAGTGGAAGTGCTAGGTTACAGAGGGTGACAATTTTCAGCTTTTCAAGATACTGCCAAGCTGGCTTCCGAAGTTGCTTTATCAATACAGTCCCTTCAAGCAGGACATGGAGTTCTCATTGCTCCTATTTTCTTTAAGAGTGTTTTTTTTTTATCTGTTTGGTTTTTCCATGGTTTGTTTACTTGGAAAATTACACGATATATGTGGTTAGTGTACACTATTTTTCCTAGATTTAGGAGTTACAAAATGGGTAAAATGATCTTATGTCAGCAAACTCACATACTGAACATAAAAAATAACCTACATGAAGAGGATCATTATGTAATTTACAATGTAGATAAAGGTAGAATTTGTCATTTTAGTTGGCTCTTCGAAGATAGATAGGATCTGGACATACAGAAGTAGATAAGGGAAAAAGTAAACAAACAGACAAAATTTCCAAAAGTAAAATTTAAAAACCCACCCCTAGTAAATAAGAATTGGTTGAGAAGATTATATGGAAACCCAATATAGCTTAATAAAAGCACCACTACTTCAGCATAATGCCTCATCCCTCCTTTGAGGACTGAATAATTCTTTTTTGGTTTTGTTTTGTTTTTTAATTGTGTTTTAGGTGAAAGTTTACAGCACAAATTAGTTTTTCATTCAAAAATTTCATATACAAATTGTTGTGTGACATTAGTTGCAACTCCTGCAATGTGTCAGCACTCTCCCCATTTCTCTTTCCACCTTGGGTCTCTGTGTACATTTGTCTAGTTTTCTTGTCCCTTCCTGCCTTCCAGTCTTTGCTTTTGGGCAGGTGTTGCCAGTTTGGTTGCATATACTTGATTGAACTTAAGAAGCACATTCCTCATGTGTATTCCTGTTTCATAGGCCTGTCTGATCTTTGGCTGAAAGGCGAACTTCAGGAATGGCTTCAGTTCTGAGTTAGCAGGGTGTCCGGGGCCCATAGTTTGTGGTTCTTCCAGTCTGTGTCAGACCAGTAAGTGTGGTCTTTTATTTTTGTGAATATGAGTTTTGTTTTACAATTTTCTCCCACTGTGTCTGGGACACTCTATAGTGATTACTGTCAGAGCGGTGGTGGTGGTAGCCGGGCACCATCTATTTCTTCTGAGCTTGGGCTGGTAGAGGCTGTGGTTTATGTGGTCCTTTAATCCTTTGGACTAATATTTTTCTTGTGTCTTTGGTTTTCTTCATTCTCCTTTGTTCTGGACAGCATGGGACAAATAGATGTATCTTAGATGGCCATTCACAAGCTTTTAAGTCCCCAGATGCTACGCACCAAAGTAGGAAGTGAAACATTTTCTTTATGAACTACTTTATGCCAGTTGACTTAGATGTCCCCCCGAGACCAAGGTCCACAGGCCTCAGTGCCAGTAACTTGTTCCCTCAAGGTGTTTGGATGTGTCTAGGAAGCTTCTGTGGCTTTGCCTTGGTCAAGTTGTACTGACTTCCCCTATATTGTATGTTGTTTTTCTTTTCACCAAAGTAAACAGTTGTCTATTATCTAGTGATTGCCCCTCTCCACCCCTCCCTCCCTTGTAACCATCAAAGATTTTTTTTTCGGTATATAAAGCTTTCCTTGGGTTTTTATAATAGTTGTCTCATACGATATTTGCCCTTTTGTGACTGATTTATTTCACTCAGCATAATGCCCTTCAGGTTCATCCATGTTGTGAGATGTTTCATGGATCATCATTGTTCTTTGTTATTGCGTAATATTCCATAGCATGTATGTACCAAAATTTGTTTATCCATTCGTCTGTCGATGGGCACTTAGGTTGTTTTAGTCTTTTGCTATTGTGAATAACGCTGCAATGAACATGGGCGTGTATATGTCTATTTATGTGAAAGCTCTTCCCTAGGATATATTGCTAGGAGTGAGATTGCTGGATCATATGGTATTTCTATTTCTAGCTTTTTCAAGGCGGCACCATATTGTTTTCCATCATGGGCACCATATTGTTTTCCATCATGGTTATATCCTTTTATATTCCTACCAGCAGTGCATAAGGGTTCCAGTCTCCCCACAACCTCTCCAACATTTGTTATTTTTTTTTTTTTTTACTAGTGCCAGTAATGTGGAGGTGAGATGATATCACATTGTAGTTTTGATTTACATTTCTCTAATGGCTAACAGGAAACCCTGGTGGCGTAGTGGTTGAGAACTGGGGCTGCTAACCAAAAGGTTGGCAGTCTGAATCCACCAGGTGGTCCTTGGAAGCTCTATGGAGGCAATTCTACTCTGTCCTAAAGGGTTGCTATGAGTCAGAATCGACTGACTGCAACGGGTTTGTTTTTGGTTTAATGGCTGATGATCTCAACCATTTTCTCCTGTGTCTATTAGCCCCTGATTATCTACTTTGGTAAAGTGTCTGTTTGAATGAGATAATTCTTTTTTTTTTTTAATTTTTATTGTGCTTTAAGTTTACGAATCAGGTCTGTCTCTCATACAAAAATTTATACACACCTTGCTATATACTCCCAATTGCCCTCCCCCTAATGAGAAAGCCCCCACCTTCCCTCAGCTCTCTCTTTTCGTGTCCATTCTGCCAGCTTCTGACCCCTTCTGCCCTCTCATCTCCCCTCCAGATGGGAGATGCCAACATAGTCTCTTGTGTCTACTTGATCCAAGCAGCTCATTCTTCGCCAGCATCTTTTTCTATCCCATTGTCCAGTCCAGTCCCTGTCTGAAGAGTTGGCTTTGGGAGTGGTTCCTGTCTTGGGCTAACAGAAGGTCTGGGGACCATGACCGCCGGGGTCCTTCTAGTCTCAGACCATTAAGTCTGGTCTTTTTATGAGAATTTGGGGTCTGCATCCCACTGCTCTCCTGCTCCTTCAGGGGTTCTGAGTAATTCTTAATAAGAATTAGCACAGAGTCAGGCACAGAGTAAGCAACTTGTTGATTACATTAGTTGTCATTACTTGACAATCCAAGTAAGAACTCATAAAACACAAATGATCTAATTTCTACTTTAAAATCAGGAGTGTTTCAGAAATAAATCTAACCATTCAAACTTTTCCAATTAGCTAAATTAAATATCGAGTTAAGCCTTTTCCCATTTATTCAAGGAGGAATTTTTTATTATTATTACAAATTGAAGAAAGTGTTCGTTTTTAAAAAAATTAAAAAACAGATATAAAAATAAAAGAGAAGAAAAGAATTCAACCACAGCTAACATTTTGGTATATATTCTTTCAAGTCTGAGAAATTGTTTTACATTGATGTGAGCGAATTATATTTCTTTGTGAATGGGAGTGGAAGAAAAAAATCTGTTCAACTTGATTTGCAAGATCTTTCTAAAGTGATGTTTCTCAAACTGTAAAGTGTGTACAAATCGTTAGGATTTAGTGAAATGCATATTCTGATTCAATAGTTCAGTTCCCTAGGCTTCCGGTCCGCAGACTCACATTATGTGTAAAGGTTGTAAAGCTGAAATTGAACCGCTTTTCTACTGTTAGATGTCACTTGCAACTCTTCCTTTGCAATGTGTGTGTTTTTAATCTCTTAAAAGGCAAACTAACTGCTAACAAAATTCCCCCTACCCCAACTCCTACAGTCTCAAATTGAGGAAAATCGTAAGCCAGTCTCTTAAACCAACTGTGGTTTGGGACTGGGGAAAACCTTGGCGAAAAACTCGGAGGAGCGGGAGGCGGAACCAAAAGTGAGAGGAAATCTGGAAGTAAGGCGCGAAGGACTAAAGCCGGTTGACTTTGCAAAGGGACCGGAAGGACTCTGGAGAAAGCGCTGCACCATGGCGGGTCCTGTCAGCTTACGAGAGCTTCTGATGGGAGCCTCTGCCTGCACCAGCTCTGAAAGTCCTGGAGGAGCCCCTACAGAGGGCGAAGGGAGCGCGGCTGGCGGATCGGAGCCTCCGTGGCGCGAGGATGAGATCTGCGTGGTGGGAATCTTCGGCAAGACGGCTCTACGCCTGAATTCCGAGAAGTTCTCACTTGTGAACACGGTTTGTGACCGACAGGTCTTTCCCCTCTTTCGTCACCAGGATCCTGGGGACCCAGAGCCTGGGATCAAGGCCGAGGCTAGTGCCGTCGGGGAGGCAGGTGCAGCCGGGGACCCCGGGGCTGGGGATCCAGTTCGTGGAGGTGTAGCTGCTACCGAAGGGAACCGAACAGAGCCAGGCTCCCAGGACTACAGCCTTCTGCAGGCCTATTACAACCAGGAAAGCAAAGTTCTGTATCTTCTTCTCACTTCCATCTGTGACAATTCACAGCTTCTCCGGGCTTGCCGGGCCCTTCAGAGTGGAGACGCTGGAGGTGGCCTCTCTTTACCGCATGCGGAAACGCATGAGTTCTGGAAGCATCAAGAGAAGCTGCAGTGCCTCAGTCTCCTTTATCTTTTCTCTGTCTGTCACATCCTGCTTCTGGTCCACCCCACTTGTTCCTTTGACATTACCTATGACCGGGTATTCAGAGCCCTGGATGGGCTGAGACAGAAAGTCCTGCCCCTCCTCAAAACAGCCATTAAAGATTGTCCAATTGGCAAAGACTGGAAGCTAAACTGTCGACCCTGCCCACCTAGACTCCTTTTTCTCTTTCAACTCAATGGAGCCCTCAAGGTGGAACCCCCTCGGAGCCAAGACCCTGCTCACCCAGACAAGCCCAAGAAGCATTCTCCTAAAAGGAGACTGCAGCATGCCCTGGAGGACCAGATTTATAGAATCTTCCGCAAGAGTCGTGTCTTGACTAATCAGAGCATCAACTGCCTCTTTACTGTGCCTGCCAACCAAGCTTTTGTGTACATAGTTCCTGGAAGCCAGGAGGAGGACCCAGTAGGCATGTTACTGGACCAACTTAGGAGTCATTGCACTGTGAAGGACCCAGAATCTTTGCTGGTGCCTGCACCCCTTTCTGGGCCCAGGCGATACCAGGTCATGAGACAGCACAGCCGACAACAACTTTCCTTCCACATTGACAGCAGTAGTTCCAGTTCTTCAGGCCAGCTAGTGGATTTCACTCTTCGGGAATTCCTATGGCAGCACGTGGAGTTAGTTTTGAGCAAGAAAGGTTTTGATGACAGCGTGGGCAGAAACCCACAGCCCTCCCATTTTGAACTTCCCACTTATCAGAAGTGGATCTCAGCAGCTTCAAAACTGTATGAAGTAGCTATTGATGGGAAAGAGGAGGACCCAGGGTCTCCCACTGGAGAACTAACATCTAAGATTTTAAGCAGTATTAAAGTCTTGGAAGGGTTTTTGGATATTGACACAAAATTCTCGGAAAACCGGTGCCAAAAAGCTTTACCTATGGCCCATAGTGCTTACCAGTCAAATTTGCCTCATAATTACACAATGACTGTCCATAAGAATCAGCTTGCACAGGCTCTTCGAGTATACAGTCAACATGCTAGGGGTCCAGCCTTTCACAAATATGCCATGCAGTTGCATGAAGACTGCTACAAATTTTGGAGCAATGGTCATCAGCTCTGTGAGGAGAGGAGTTTAACTGATCAACACTGTGTACATAAATTTCACTCATTACCTAAATCAGGTAGCTAAAATTTTCTCAGCTTTTTGAAGTCAAAACTTTGAGCTGTGTTCTTATTTTTGGTTTAATATAGTTTTTCCACTGTGTGTTGATATTTGTAAAAGAGAATTATATAGGGATTTAGGGTATCATATGTGAGTTTTCTCTCCTTTTTCTGTGAAAAAGAAAAATACCAGTTATAACTACTAATTATTTTCTTGCATTTAAAGAATAAACCCTAGTGGATTAATAAATGAGAACTATTTCTTCTTATTAAATAGTACAAAGTTTCAGAAATTTCCTATTAACATTTTTATTGTATTCATTGAACTAAAATGAATATAATGAGAAGTAAGGTAGCAGGATGAAAAATTCACGTAGAAACTTATAACTGTGGGTCAAAACGATAAATTATTTTATGTACTTCACTTGCTTCTTCGGTTATGTGTGTTTAGTTAAGGCTTTTGTGGGTTTTTTTTTTTTTCTCCTTCACATCTCCAAAGAACTATGTGGAGAATTTTGGGGGTTAGATGTTGTAGAATGCAAAGTAAAATTTCATACTTTGCATTGTGTTTGTGAAATTAATAGTGACTGTTATATTTTCTAGGAGAAAAACCAGAGGCTGATAGAAATCCTCCTGTGCTATATCATAATAGCCGAGCTCGATCCACTGGTACCTGTAACTGTGGGAGGAAACAAGCACCTCGAGATGATCCCTTTGATATCAAGGCAGCTAACTATGACTTTTATCAGGTAGATATCTAATTTTTCTTCTTCCTCTTTTCTCTCTCTCTTTTGGCTAAATATCATCTGAGTAAAAATACTGTTTTAGAAACAAAATACCTAGAAAAGCAAATGTGACTGCTGTGTGATATGTAAACAAGGAAGAATTCTTTACATGTACTTTTTGGCTAACACATTGATTGTTGGTCTTGCTTTTTAGGGTGAAGAATGGGTTATTTTCAATGAAAAGCTTATAGTTTTGTTTTCTCCCCTCCATAGCTTCTGGAAGAAAAATGTTGTGGAAAATTGGATCATATCAATTTCCCAGTATTTGAACCAAGTACTCCAGATCCTGCTCCTGCCAAAAATGAGTCCTCTCCTGCTCCTCCAGATGCGGATGCTGATAAACTTAAAGAAAAAGAACCTCAAACCCAAGGAGAGAGCACAAGCTTAAGTTTAGCTTTGAGTTTAGGCCAGTCCACAGATAGCCTAGGTACCTATCCAGCTGATCCACAAGCAGGAGGAGACAATCCGGAAGTTCATGGTCAAGGAGAAGTAAAAACTGAGAAGAGGCCAAACTTGGTTGATAGACAGGCATCCACAGTTGAATATCTCCCAGGCATGCTACATTCAAATTGCCCCAAAGGTCTCCTACCCAAATTCTCCAGCTGGTCTTTGGTTAAACTAGGGCCTGCTAAGTCTTATAACTTTCATACAGGTTTGGACCAACAGGGTTTCATTCCAGGAACAAACTATCTTATGCCTTGGGACATTGTCATCAGGACAAGAGCTGAAGATGAAGGAGATTTAGACACAAATTCTTGGCCTGCTCCGAATAAGGCTATCCCTGGAAAGAGAAGTGCAGTTGTGATGGGAAGAGGAAGACGGCGGGATGACATAGCTCGTGCTTTTGTGGGCTTTGAATATGAAGACTCTCGAGGCCGGAGATTCATGTGCTCAGGACCTGACAAAGTAATGAAAGTAATGGGAAGTGGACCAAAGGAATCAGCTTTAAAAGCCCTCAATAGTGATATGCCCTTATATATTCTGTCATCATCTCAAGGTCGAGGGCTAAAACCACATTATGCTCAACTTATGAGGCTTTTTGTTGTGGTTCCTGATGCTCCTTTGCAGATAATACTAATGCCTCAGGTAAGAAATATGACCGACACACCCCCAAAAATAGACAAAAAATGCTGATCCTTGTTTTGATTTTAAAAGTGCAGGATAACACCCAAAACTAATTGTTTTCTTAATCAGGTTTTAATTTTAAATACCTTCTATACCATACCTAGTATTCTGTCTCTGGAAAAGTGAATTGTGGGTGTGTAAATCACTTTACAGCATCAGTTCACATCATTTGACTCAGAAGCGTAATTTGAAGTTAAAAACCTGTAGAAAAGTGGGATAATATCTGAGACTAAGTATTTAATACTGGATGTGATTAAAGTTAGGACCACACCCATATGTGTTTAATCATATATGGTCTTTGAACCTATTGTTTGTTTAGGCATTTATCTTTCAGGTGTTTCTTAGAAATGTAAAAATAATTACATTACTTGTGTTTTTTCAGGTTCAACCAGGCCCACCCCCATGTCCAGTATTTTACCCAGAAAAACAAGAAATCACTCTCCCACCTGATGGCCTTTGGGTTTTGAGGTTTCCTTATGCATATGTGACTGAGAGAGGACCTTGTTTCCCTCCTAAGGAAAACGTGCAGTTAATGAGTTACAAGGTGCTCCGTGGAGTTCTTAAGGCAGTAACGCAATAAGTGTTTTCCAGCCAGTTCAGTCCTAAACTTGAGCTGGTTTTTGGTTCTGGTGTGTATGGATTTTTAAAATTTTTTTGGTCTAGGTATATACTGTGATTTCCTGAACCCAAAATGTGTTTTGGTTACAGGAGTTCAGTATTTGGACAATAATTGTTCTACTTTTCATGATGTTGATATTTATTGGGAATGGGGCTACAACTTCCTAATAAAGGCTGGTGGTTCTAGAAAAAGACATAAAATACATGGTTGGTACCTCTGTTTTCTCTTGTTTCTGTTTAACTGTCCATAATAAAACATGTTTCTGTCATAACCGAATGTTGTATAACTGTGTTAAGCCAAACCTTATTTTTGCTAGAATTGGTATTTTAGCGAGGATTTCCCTTAAGATGCTATTTATGAACTTTTTCAAAACAAAATGATCAATTAAATTATCTGGTAAAAGTATGAGGACTGATTTGACTTAATTGCAAAAAAACACAGTTGTTTGGCTTACAATTCTGGTATCTGAGTTAGATTGTTTTGTTTTTACCATTTCATTCTTGGAACGATGAGAGACAATGTTTTAAATGAATGTTATATGCACTAAAATATTTTAACCCAGAATATTAATACACACTGTATTCTTTTAAAATTCATATACTGTGGAACAATTTGCTAAGTGATACAAATCTTACCAATCTATGGTAGCTTTCACCAGTATCAAGATGGTGACACTGATACATCACCAATTAGATAAATGTGCAGAATAAATTAACATGCTGAAACTCTAGTATAGTTTATTATATTTTCGAAGACACATTTACTCAACAATGCTGACCCAATAATATGGAGAATTTTTTTCTTAATATAAATGGGACCCTGGTGGTGCAGTGGTTAAGAGCTCGGCTGCCAACCAAAAGGTTGGCAGTTTGATTCAACCAGCTGCTTCTTGGAAACCCTGTGGGGCAGTTCTTCTCTGTCCTATAGGGTCACTATGAGTTAGAGTCAACTCAACAACAATGGATTTGGTTTGGTTCGGTATATATGAAAAACTATTTGTTTAAGACATCTTGCTATATCAGCTTAGAGCAGTTTGTTTTTTATTAAAAAATACACAGGGAAAAGCATGTAACTGGCAGCTAATTTCTAGAATTGTGAATCAGGTGTATTTTTATGCCTGTGTTACTTTAGTTTGATTAAGAATATGGGGAATATAAGCCAATATGAATTAGTTCTTCATTCTTCTTACCCTCCATCCTTATTTTTTACGCTTTTGTATCTTCCATTCCTTTTATAAATCTTTTAAATCACAGTTGCATTCATAGTTAGCATGGTCCTTGATTGGTTTTAATAAATAGCACACTGCATTTGGGAAATATGGCGAGGTAGCTCTGTAGGACATGTACTAATAGTTTTATTTTTTTTAATAGCTTCTGAGACTTAAATAACAGGTCATGTACTCTCATAGGCCAAAATAATAATTGTGAAAGAGTAATTTGTAAGAACAAATTGGTTTCTGAAAGGCAAACAGTATCTTTTTTCTTTGTTTCCTTTGGGTTTCATTATATTATGTGGAGCACCTTACATTTCTGCTTAAATTAGTAAATTAATTTCCTTAATTACTTTTGGTTATAGAAGTCACCCTAATTTGGATTTCTGTAGAGATTTCAATTCCAAATCTTTATACAATTTGTATTTATAACCTACATAAAAGACAGTTAAGGCACTTCTTCATGTTTGTTTTGTTTTTTGTCAAAAACGATTTACAGAGCACTGCAGTGGTAAAATGTGAACTGTTGAATTTGCACTGCTTACCACTTTTCTTTTTAGTCATTGTGATGGTTATGTGTCAACATGGCTCGGCTATGATTGATTCTTAGTGGCTTGGCAGATATTATGTAATCATTTCCCAATTTGTGTTCCAATGTGAGCAGCCAGTCAGTTGAAAGCAGAATTTCCTTGGGGGTATGGTCTGCATCCAATACATATGGATGTTCTGGCAAAGCTTACTCTCTTGATCCTGCATTCAGCTCGTCATCCTCGGACCTTTGTTTCTTGGGATGTGAGCCAGCAGCCCTCTGTCTGACCTGCCGATTTTGGATTCATCAGCCCTTGCCACCTCGTGAGTCAGGAGCAGCCTCCAGCCTGATACCTGACCCATGGATTTGGGACTTGCCAGCTGCCACAACTGCATGAGTCATTTCTTGAAATAAACCTCATCTATATATGTTTCTCTGATTCTGCTCCTCTAGAGAACCCTGCCTAAGACAGCCATATAAACCTTATTTCAGCAAATTAAAAAAAAAAGGATGATTTTATTAAACAAATCATATTTCCTCTGCAGCAGCACCTGCATTATCCTTTGCTTAGCAGATGCGTCAAATTGATTCTTAAATTTTAAGAATTACTGGTTCAGAAGAGACTTCAGAGGATATCCTCTGACCTCTTCGGTAAGTCTATTAATGTGTCTGTGAAAGGTTGTATATAATGAAAGTTTTTAGAAGTAAGTCATATCTTATTCAAGTAGTGCTGACTATTTAAAGGGCTAGTATGATAAATCTTGTTGTAAGGTAAATTATATCATTCAAATTTTTAAATTTGCTTTAATGTCTTCACATGTTGATTTACTTTGATATTCCTGTAGTACTTAAACAGTGAATCTACATCTTAGTAAAAAAAAAAAAAAAGACTTTCAAGGGAAGACTTTCAGTGGAATATAAAAAAAATTACAAAAACAATACTAGGGAAGCATGATTTATAATAACAGTAGCTACTCTTTATTAAATGGTACACAATAATAATAGCTATTTCTTGAATGTTCATTTATTAGGTACTTTGCTAGGCTTTTTACTTACATTACCTGTAATTCTCAAAACCCTCCACAATAGATATTATTCCTCTTTTACAAATCAGGAAATTACAGCTTGGAGTGGGGAGGTAATTTGGCCAAGGCCTCATAGCTTGTTAGGTGCCGTTGAGTTGGTTCCAGCCATGACAACCCTATGTACAACAGAATGAAACAGTGCCCAGTCCTGCACCATCCTCACAACCATTGCTAGAGAGTAGCAAAGTCAAAATTTAAATTCAGGACTCTGATTTCAAAGCTGTACTTTTCCTGTTGTTATACATTGCTTTCTTAGAAAACATAAGAATGAAAACCACACGTCAGTTCCCACTGAATATGTTTACTGTGATCTTAAGATGTGAATGAATGAATTTTTTCTCTTTAATCTCAGAAAAATTAGGTACGATACCCCCTAAAATATCTTAATTTCTTTTAAGAGTGTGAATCTTTAGTCTACAAGACTGTATTGAATCTTTTTATATCCTTAAAACATTCCTTCTTCCATATTTTCTCCTGTATAAAATAATACTATAGTAGATTGAAGCCAAAAGATCTGACTTCACCACTTTAGAACCCTGAGCAATTTATTTCATTCCTGAATATTATTTTCCCTAAAATGGTCATGATAATTCCTATTTATCACAGAACATTGTTGTAGGGATTAAAGGAGTATATATAAACCACCTAATAAAGTGGCACATAAATTTTTAATAATTATATTTTAATAATTTAAAATACCCTTAATAATTTAAGATACCCTATCATTCTAATAATCTGAGAGATAGTAAATAAGTCTGGGTTAGTTTTAGCCCTACCTTTTATAACCAGTTAAACATTTCAGTGCATAGTACATGCAAAATACTGAGGTAAACTCCATGACATAAGTTTTATAGACTTGGTTTGTACCTTTCCTTGATCTTTGGGTTTAGTTTTTTGTTTGTTTATGCTGTATGTAAAAGAGCCTCTCAGATCCCTTGGCCATTTAATTTCCCTTTTTTGGACTGTTTCTCACAACTTTGTCCTAAGATGTGGCAAATACGACTGCTCTCAATTTTATAGGTTGGAACTTAGTTTTGTACTAAAGTCATCTAATACTGTATTTTTTTAATTTTCAATACTCTTCATAATGTTTCTTGGCCTAAGTTGGCACAACAGCTTATTGACTTGATGTTTTTAGAAAATAGTCTACCGTGACTCCTAACCATTGTGGATGTCGGAGCCCATCTAGGCTTCAGCTTGTTGATCTGTAAAATGGGGAGAATAACTCCCCTACCTACCTGAAAGTATAGCCAAGGTTCAAACACTTAGAGTGAGATTGTGTTCATGAAAGCCTTTTGTAAACTCTGAAGTGCTTTATAAATTTGTTGTTAGTTGCCATCGATTCTGACTCATGGTAACCCCACATGTGCCGAGTAGAACTGCTCCATAGGGTTTTCAAGACAGTGACTTTTCAAAAGCAGATTGCCAGATCTATCTCTGAGGTGCCTCTGGGTGAGTTCAAACCACCAACCTTTCGGCTAGTAATCAGATGCTTAACTGCGCCACCCAGGTAGACTTTTTATAAATATAAGGGATAATTATTACTCCCTGTTTGCTACTGACAGCTCAGATCTGATTAGGTTCTAAATAAAACTTAAATGTTTTTCCAAAACCTTCCCACACTGAAAATATCTTGCCCATATGTATAGCAATAAAAATAATTTTCTATTTGAAGAACTGTAAGAAAATTTTCTAAAGTATAAATTACATCCCATGGTTGATTTTTATTCCAAACGCTGTAAAGGACTATATTTTATCAATTGGTTATTAGTTCCTTTTCTCCTACTAGATTATATGTAGTTGAGTATCGAGTGATTTTATCCCAGCATTTTTCTCCATATAAGACTACCCAGTTTATAATCTCATTTAAAATATTGTTTTGTTTATGAACATAGCCTTGCTGATTTTGTGAAACTAATATATAATCAATGTATCCTGTTTTGTTGAGTGTTTTTTAAGACAAGTGTAAGTTACTTGAAATTCTACTGCTCTGAGCAGTAGAATTTTAGTGTTCTAGACATTTCTATGCATATATGCACATATAGATACGTATTCTTTTTAAATAATTGGAATCATAGAATACATGTTATTCTGTAATCTGCTTTTTTCACTCAATATGTGGTAGACATTTTTCTTGGTCAGTAAATGTAAGTCAAAATCATTTTAATGGTTGCATAGTTTTTCATTACCATGATTTATGTAATCAGTCCTTTATTCCCGGATATTTAGCTTCTTTCTAATCTAGGTCTCCTACAAACGGTGAACGCCATGATGCATACGTCTTTTATTAACACTTGTGAAATTTTCTTTGTAGACTAAACTCCTAGACCTGGAATTGATGGGTCAAGGGACATACATGTTTTACATTTTGATACATATTGCTAAATTGTCCTCCAGAAAGTTGAACTATAACATACTGTCAGATTCCCATTATCATTCTTGGGAATCTGCTAATCCATCAGCTGTGTATTACAACAGTTTTCTTATTTTGAATAGTAGTATCACAATTTAATTTAGGAGTTCCTTCAGAATTCTTGGGTAAATGGCTTCTGGTCTCAGTGATACATGTCCCCAGTCAGTTGCTTTGGCTGTCTAGAACACAAGTGATTTGGGTGATGCAATTTGTAGATGAGATTCAAATGGCAAGTTAGGAATCATTAGACTAGAAGCCAAGTGTTCTTTTCAATGCCCTGCTTCCTGGACTTGCCACTTCTGAATGCTTCAAAGGGTAGTTTTCAAGTAGGAATTATCCTAATGTTATATAAGACCAAGACTATTTTTTCAAGTCCTTTTATTATTTATTTATCAAAGACTATTTGGGGATAAGGACAGGATACATGATGTCTTTGGTTTCCTTTTCATTGTGTGTGAGTACTCATGTGAGGACAGAAGGAAAGGATTGGGATCATGCACGTTGGAAAATTTAACTACAGGATCTTTTATTTTTATGAAAACCAATACTATCTCCTCTTCAATCCCTTGAACTGAATGGAAATTGGTAACCTTGTTATAGCAACATCAGCCATTACCTGTGTGGCATTAGAGAAGCTACTTAACCTCTCAGACTTCAGTTTTCTCTTTACAGTGAAATAGTCCAGTGATCTCTGATATCCTTTTTCAAAAGTTTTCTTCCCCATTATAACTGACTGCTTACACTAAATTCCTATCTTTTTAAAAAAATATTTTTTTTTTGTTGTTGAGAATATACACCAACAATTTCTACATGTACAATTCAGTGACATTGATTACATTCTTCAAGTTGTACAATCATTCTAACTATCCTTTTCTGAACTGTTCCTCTCGCATTAACATAAACTCACTGCCACCTATTTAATCTTTCAGTTTGCTGTTGTCAGTCTGATCCCACAGAGATAGTTATTAAAAGAGCACAATGCTCAAGGCAGACATTCTTTACTAGTTAAGCTAAACTATTGTTTGATTTTAAGAAGGCTTCAAGGGATATTTTTGGTTTAAGACTTAAAGTTTATCTTAGGGCAATAGGTTTAGAGGCTCATCCAGCCTCCATGATTCCAGAGAATCTAGATTTAACAAGAACTTGAAATTCTGTTCTGCATTTTCTCCCTTTTGATCAGGATCCTTCTATAAAATCTTTAATCCAAATGTTCAGTAATCGTAGCTGGGCACCATCCAGTTCTTCTCGTGTCATGGCAAAGGAGGCAGTTGTTCATGGAAGCAATTAGTCACATATTCCATTTACTAAATTCCTGTCTTGATTTTTTTTTAATTCTTATTAACTTTAGAGCCTCTTATAAATTGCCCTCAAAATTTGACCTCCTGCCCCTTTGAAGACATCTCTGGTCATACTGGTATAATTAAAAAAAAAAAAAAAAACTCCTCTACTATTACAGCTTACCTGATCTTCAATTGATATTAATTTTCTTGGGCTCCCGAAAGTGTGGTACACCTTCTTGGTTATACTAAAGCAAAAATAATACTAAGCCAAAAATAGAAATTGATTGAAATTTATTTAATATATGATTTGCAAATTGGGGTAACATTTATGGCTAGAGAGTCAAAAATGTTCCAAAGAAGAAAGCTCTTTCACGAATTTTTATATTCCATCTTATTTCTAGTAATTATACATTGCCATGGAAGCAAGGCTGGAATAGAACTGATAAAACAGTTTGCGGTTAAGCAGGATTCCACACAGCATTGTCTTGAAGGAAATTAATTACTGATTGACCCTAAGGCAGAGCTTCTAGCCTGACCTTTGGAGTTTCTGTTAGTTGAAACTGTACATAGAAAATTCTTTTAAGAGATCACAATACCCAAGACAAAACATTCTTTGCTAATTAAGCTAGACTTTTTTTTTTTTTATTGTTTGACTGAGGAGCCCTGGTGGCACGGTGGTTAAGTGCTTACCAAAAGCTAAGTGGTTCAAACCTACCAGCACCTCTGCAGGAGAAATATGTGGCAATCTGCTTCCATAAAGATCAGAGCCTTGGAAACCCTATGAGGGAGTTCTGTTCTGTCCTGTAGGGTCACAGTGGGCTTGGGTTTTTTGGTTTTACTCTTTGACCTAAAAGTGACTTTTAGGAAACCATTCTTCTCAAGGTTCAAAGTTCAGTCACCTCAGGGCAATGCCTTGGGTGGGTCACTTCAATCTCCATGGAATCCAGAAATCTGGATTCAAAAAAATTAACCCCATTCCTCAGTTACATATTTTGAATAATTCTGTATACTTCCCCCAAATTTGTTGTTAATACTTTAAAGAAAGTAACAATTCTATCTTCTGACATAATACTTTACTTATATAGGATACTTTTCTTTTTTTAATTGTGCTTTAGGTGAATGTTTACAGCTCAAGTTCACTTCTCATAAAAATTTATACACATATTGTTACGTGACACTAGTTGCAATCCCTATAATGTGACAGCACACTTCCCCTTTCCACCTCAGGTTTCCCATTGGTATAGGAGAAAAACATGATGAAGTTTAGTAAAGCAAAAAGGAGGTTTTATTCAGCATATATTAAAAAAGTCAAAAGTGGGAAAATGGACAAGCATGCTGCCACAGCCATGTCTGCCTGAGTCCAGAGAATATTACAGAATAGTCAAGAATGGGAAAACTGACAAGCATGCTGCCACAGCCATGTCTGCCTGAATCCAAGGAAGGTTACAGAGTCATCAGTATATATTAACATTACAAATGGGCAAAACCATTGAAAACTTATACAGGCTAGAAACTGTGATCTTATATTTTGAATTGTCTCTCTCAACAATCATTGGTACAGGTTTCAGTAATGACAGTCAGGAGGGTCTTCACCAGTTCAACAAATTTCTATCCCTGTCAGGGCAGTCATTGGTGGTTATATAGGATACTTTTAATGCTTTCATTTTGCCTCTGTCAAAAGTAAAACTTTTACAATATTAAATTTATGTATTAATTCATTAGCTTTATTATTCAGTTCATGAACCAGAGAATGTCTGGTCTGGAAGTCAGAGGAGTGTTCCAAAGATGAGAAAGTCTCCAGAGATTCTTGTACCCCACCTCATCAACATTGTCATGGAAATGGGGCCAGAACAGTGTTTTTATAATAACCATTTGCCTAAAACACAGCTTCCAGGCAGATTCTGGAGTTCCTGTTTCTCAAACTGACTGCACGTAGATAATTCTTCAAAAACAGCCCAATGCCTAAGGTAAAAGTGTCTCCACTAAGCTCCTTACTAGCCTATTGTTTAACCAAAAGATGACTTTAGGAAACCAGTTTCTTCAAGGTTCAAAGGGACACCTAAAGGCAAATGGTCTGGGAGGGTCACCCCCAACTCCACTGGATGCATAAATCTGGATTCCAGGAGAATTAAAACAGTTTCTCACCTCATTATAGTCTCAAAACAGCCCTGTGAGGTTAGATACCGCTACCCCATTTTACAAATGCAGAAATTGAGGCTTAGGCTAAGTGATATGCCCAAAGTCACTCAGTTTGTAAGTAGAATAGTTATGTCTAAGGATCCTATTAAATCCAAGCACTCTGTTAAGCCAAAAAGAAAAAAAAAAAGCCCGAACGGGTTGCCATCAGTAGATTCTGACTCCTAGTAACAACCCTACAGGACAGAGTAGAACTGCACCATAGAGTTTCCAAGGATCACTTGGTGGATTTGAACTGTCGACCTTTCGGTTAGCAGCCCTAGCACTTAATCACTACACCACCAGGGTTTCCTGCTAAGCCACAAAAAAAAAAAAAAAAAAAAAAAGCCACAGGTACCTCTAAATTTGGTGGCTAAATATTTTTAAATATTATTTTCTGGTACTATTTATCACGTACATGAAATAGCAGCCATCAAATTTAAAATTGCCGTCAGGTGATATTTTGGAAAGGGAAACAGAACCATACACATCGATTAATCCTATGATATAGTTTGACCGTCCCACACAGATGCTTTCGTTAATGCTTCAGAAAAGGCAGTATTTTTAATCTGTGTTTTCTTAAAATGTTTTAAAAGTTTAGTTGTACTTAGAAATTTTTATACTTCTTTTTTTTTTTCTACAGAGGCTTTATCTTTGGGCATTTTGGTGTCAGACCAGAAAAGAGATGACTACTGATAGTAAACTGGAAACCCTGGTGGCTAGCGTTAAGAGCTACCTCTGCTAACCAAATGTCGACAGTTGGAATCCACCAGGCGCTACTTGGAAACTCAATGGGGCAGTTCTACTCTGTCGTATAACAGGGTCGCTATAAATCGGAAGTGACTGGATGGTAACGGGTCTTTTGTTTGTTTGTTTTTGGATGGTAAACTGAGACAAAAGCTTTTTTCAGCCACTTTTTAAAAACCTAGAGAAGGCCCCCTGTTTTCAAGAATCTTAAAAGGTAACCAGAATTTTGGAAACCAAGATCATTAACAGAACATGAGAGTTGAAGTAATAATTTACAGATGAAGAAACAGAAGTAAATGGGAGTGATTTGCTCAAGGCCAGAATCAAGAATCACGAGATTTTAAATAATCACTCAGCATTCTGCTTCCGCGGGAGACATTTGCTCTTTTAGCTAAATTTTCTGCCTCAGTCTTAGGTTAATTCTTTTGCGTTTAAGTGTATCTCTTAGCGTTTTCGTAGTTTGGAACGTGTGGGATGAAAGGGAAACAAATAGAGTCTTCTGGAATTTAGTTCCCAGTCTTCCTGGGATGTTTATACCTCTTATAACCTTGCGGAAGTTTCCTTATTTTAAATGGGCTTGTAATTCAACAATAACTTCTCAAGGGCCTATCGTGTACAATCAGTCGCCGTCCAGTTGATCCCGATCCACAGCGACCCTATGGGACAGAGTAGGACCAACTGCCTCGTTGGGTTTCCAAAGACCGGCTGTTGGATTCGAACTGCCGACCTTTTTGGTTAACGGCCGAGGTCTTAACCACTGTGCCACCAAGGTTTCATCGTGTCCGAGACATGGGAATTGCATTTATACAGTGAAATAGGGAGAGCAGTCGGTCCCCAAATATTTGACTAATAAACTAGTACCTTTCACGGCATGTGTGACAGTAGAGAAAATTCCCTAGTGGCTAGACAAACGGCGAAGGTTATTGTTTCTTCTTGCAAGCTTTAACACCTCCACCAGTAACAATTGTTTGCATTATCTAGAGTAGGGCTTAAGTTGTGCCCTGGAATCTTTCCTTTTTGATGTGGATTTTTCAATTATGTCAGACGGTCTTGAAGGCTGGCATTCAACCATACTTTTCTGCTTCAGTGATGGCGAAGGCACTAACAGGTTTTCAAGCTCTCTGCCTCGGTTTGGAGTTTCCCCAAGCGCTGCGGGTCCAACCACAAAGCGAGGTGACAAAGGCGCCCCGAAGAACCTCGGAAGGCGCCTACCCAGGGGCCGAAGCGCGCCTGCGTGCCAGAGCCCCTTTGTTGCCGGCGCGAGCGTTCGGCTGCGCCTGCGCGGTGGGCCGGCGCCGACAAGTGCGCTGCGCTGCGCTGCTGGCACCGACTGGGGGCGAGCAGAGCTGGAGCAGTCGCCGCCGTCGCCGCCGCCGTCGCGACCGCCGCAGAGGAGTTCCGCGGGCCCGGAGCGGGTACTTACCACACGATGGCTGTGATGTCGTCCACCGCGGGGTTTTACCTTCTCTCCACCCTGGGAGGGTACTTGGTGACCTCGTTCGTGTTGCTCAAATACCCGACCCTGCTGCATCAGAGAAAGAAGCAGCGATTCCTGAGTAAACACATCTCTCACCGCGGAGGTGAGGGGGTCCCCGGATGCGGAGGGCGGAGGGGAGGGAGCCTTTTTTCCGCCCCCCGACGAGAGCTGAGGGTCCGTTGGAGCTCCGCCAAAGGGAGGCGGGTGGAAATACGTGAGCGATGGAGGAGGAAGGGGGTGTGTGAAGCGGGCTCCTCCGGAGGCGAAGGCGCTGTGATGTCACGGGGAGGTCTCCTGAGGGAAGGAGAGGGGTCTCGGGACGGAGCCGGGGGCGGGCGGGGGTCTCGAGTGCGGCGGAAGCGGTGTCAGGCGTTCTCTGAAGGAGGAAGGACCAGGATGAGCAGCAGGCGAGGACGGAGCGCTTCGTGGAGGATGGAAGGGTGATTGCAAGGCGCACGGGCGCAGCGCCGCGGGGTCAGGGGGACCCCGCCCGGGGAACTGGGAACGGACGGCTGCTAGCGAGCCCTCGGCCGAGCGGGTGGGGCGAGCCCGGGCGACGAGCTGGGCAGCCGAGCTCGGGCACCTGAGGGCTCCCAGGGCTGTGGAGCTGCGTGAACCGGGAGCACTGCTGCAGCCCCGGTGTCTGCCATCCCGCTCCCACGCTCTGAGCACTGCCGACTGAGAAGGGAGGGAAACGAGGCTAGGAACGTTTCCCAAGATCACCGTGGGCAGGACTGGCAAAGGCACTGGAGCTCCCTGTCTCCCAAGGCTGCAAACCTTGCACCAATTTTTTTAATTGAGCCCCACACCGCTCCCCAGCAATGACACGTAAATTTCCAAAAGGCTGAAAGATGGCATAGTTTATGACAGGACGGTATTGTGTAAAGAAAACAAAAAGTTTCTTTTGGAAAAGTGACATGCTGAAAGGAGCCTAAATTGTCCACTCTGATTTCCCAGATTAACAGGCCAAATCTTTGCATCTTCATGATTGCATAATAATGTGTCTTCATTGCATTTCAAGCATGACGTATAAAATGTGTGAAATAGGCTTATTTCGGTCAATCTTAACCATTCTTCAGGGTGCCCTGGTGGCTTGATGGCTAAAGCTCTCGGTTTCGGCGGTTTGAACCTACCAGCTGGTCAGTGAGAGAAAGATGTGGCAGTCTGCTTCTGGAGAGATTTAGAGCTTTGGAAACCCTGTGAGGACAGTTCTACTCTGTCCTGTAGGGTCGCTTTGAGTTGGAATCCACTCGGTAGCAATGAGTTTGTTTTTTATTTTTTGTTTTCTGAGTTTTTTTAAACTGTTCTTTAGAGATGAATGTTAAACTAGATTAAAATTGGTTGCAATTTGCAGTCTAAAATTTGATTGAGTCCCATGACCTCGTTTCTAACAAGAATTGGCAAGTACTAACCACCCACCACTGCCGTGAATTTAAAATGTCACAAAAATATATATATATACATAAGCATACTTCTGTATAATTTTATGAAGGTCTCTGGGTGGCAAAAGCAGGTTTGGTATGGTTTTATCAGTTAACCACAAATTTTAAGAGTGACTTCAGTACATAGTTATCCTATCCTCCCATTCATGAAAAGCATCAAAGATTTTAAAGGGTCATCAGCTATAAAATGTAGTTACTGCTTATTTGGTTAGTCTGTTTTAATAGGTAAATAATTAGGATGTGCCTTCAACCACTGGAACCAGAAACCAACTTTTTGTGTTTCAGTTGTTGCCATAGAAGCGATTTTCAATAATAGTAATCTTATTCTATGGTGTAGTGGTTAAGAGCTACGACTGCTAACCAAAAGGTTGGCAGGTGGAATCCACCAGGCACTCCTTGGAAACCCTATGGAGCAGTTCTACTCTGTCCTGTAAGGTCACTATGAGTTGGAATCAACTTGACACCAACGGGTTGTTCTTATTCTAAGGATAGGCAGTTCACACTGCAGTTGTGTTTACAAATTTAAAATAGAAAAAGGCCCTTAAAAAAAAACTAGATCCTCTAAAAAGCTATCCAAGCTGTCGTTATGGATGATCTAAATTTTGTTTCAGAAGAAATACCTGTTAATCTCTAAGAATGTGTGGTACTCTACAGGTGAAAAATCACCAAAGTCTAAGAGGCTTAAAATGTACTCTAAATAGTCTGTGTTGAACATTGTGCTCTTTTAAGAACTATCTTTATGGGATCAAATTCACAACAGCACCTTGAAAGATTAGATAAGAAACTTAGGGGGTGTGAGTTTATGTTAGTGGAGAAGGAACAATTCAGAAAAAGAGAGTGAAAATAGTTGTACAACTTAAAGAATGTAATCAGCATCACTGAATTTTCTGTGTAGAAATTGTTGAATTGGTGAATGCTCTGCTTGTATATTCTCAGCAACAACCAAAAAGGAAATTTTTAAAAATGCACTCTAGATTAACATAGCAAGTGTTAAAGCCAGGATAAGCTAGGTCTCCGATTCTCATTTACTGTTGGAAATACTTTAAAAAATATTTCTCCCCCTAGACAGTAAATCATTTCAGTGATTTCAGCTTAACCCCTTATATAAAAATTTCCATTCATTATTTGTACATGTAGCATCAGTATTTCTGTATTCAAAGGTGTAACTAAAGCTTTCATGAGAACCTTGTCAAGTATCTGCACACTCAAAATGTCTTTATCGTATGATGGTCCTAAAAGCACTGTGGTAAGTTCTTGTGTGTTAGTGCTTAACATGCTTCCGTTGAAAATACTCTCCAAGTGTTGTTGTTAGATGCTGTCAAGACACTCCCCCTGCCCCACTCCTGGTGATCCCAGAACTAAACACTGCCCAGTCCTGCACCATCCCCATGATCAGCTGCAGATTGGACCCTTGTGATCCATGAAGTTTTCATTGGCTGATTTTCACAAGTAGATTTCTTCCTAGTCTATATTAGTCTGGAAGCTCCTCTAAAATCTGCTCAGCATTATAGCAACGTGTAAGCCTCTTCTGACAGATGGGTGGTGGCTGCACATGAGGTGAATCGGCCAGGAATCGAACAGGGATTGTTCTTGGACCCAGTTTGTCTGCTTCTGGGCCGTAAACTTTAATTGTTTGTTCAAGGAGGAAAGTGAGGCACCAACTGAAGTCTCAAAAGTGTCTCTGGAAGTAGCATTCTGCTACTGCACTCTGAAACATGTCTTATATCAGGATATCGGTTCTCTTTAATTCTTATTTCCTCATTCCTATTTTCAGGGAACTCTTCCTCACTTGTCAAAAGTGAGGACTTTTTTTCCCAATTGGCTAACTCATTCATACTATAGCTTATTAGCAGTGCAGTCATTTATCATTTATTTAATAGCACTAGCCGGCTTTATGGCACACAGTTGTAAAGGCAGATTATAATATAATAGCTATAGTAATATATTTAATCTTTTTCTTGTATCTACAAATATAAATTCACTAGTTCTCCCCGCCCCCCGCCTTGGAATATAGAAACAATTGTTTAGTGTTCCAGGGAACCTAGATGGCAATATACTCTTTTGTATGTCATCTCTAATCCTTCTGTGCTCTTTGTGCTCTTACTTAAACCACTGTCTTAGTTATTTTAGTGCTGCTGTAACAGAGATACCACAAGTGGATGGCTTTAACAAACAAATTTATTTTCTCACAGTTAAGGAGGCCGGAAGTCCGAATTCAGGGTGCTGGTGCTAGGAGAAGGAGTTCTCTGTCAGCTCAGGAGAAAGGTCCTTGTCTCTTCAGCTTCTGTTTCCGGGTTCCTTGGAGATCTCCGTGTGGCTTGTCATCAATCTTTCCCCCATCTCTGCTTGCCTAATCTGTTCCTTTTATCTCTTGCAAGAGATTAACTCAGGACACACTCTACACTAATCTTGCCTCATTAATTTAGAAGAAAACTTGTTCCCAAATGGGATTATAACCACGGGCATAGAAGTTAGGATTTACAACATACTTTGGGGGGCACAATTCAATCTATAACTGCTTCATAGGCATAGTATGGATGTTGGGTGAATGCATGGAGTGAGAGTTTTAGAAATGAATGAAGAACTTACTTAGTTGCTTAATTTGCTGAATGACTCCATTTTGGGCTGAAATAGGATCATATTCTCAAATATGAGGATATGTTTTATTTGCATTAAGCTTTTCTTTTCAATATTAAAAAATGCTTAATTTTGAAGGTTGCTCTTTTATGGCTGGTGCATGTTGTCATATTTCTCCATGCCTTTATAAACATCACACATGTTCTCATACATAAATACATACATACACATATATATGTCATGCATACAAAGGTGTTAATGGTGGTTGGAACATGACTGTAAAACAAGTCTACATTGTTTATTGAACATTTATTGGAATATAAAACATTAGAAAGATAAAAAGGAAACTGGACAGATATTTCTTTCCTTCATAGCATAAATCTAGTTAAGGATACAAAAGAGAATGTTTCTTTTACTTTTTCTACCCTGCCAGAAACTAACCAATCACACAGTAGTTCTGAAACACTATATGTGGGAGGAAGAGTTAATGTAGAATGAAAGTTGGACTGTATAAAAAATAGTGAAGGAATAAATAGAATGAATTGGAAATTTCAGAGAAGGTTTTCTCAAAGAAGTGAGGAATGTAAACTGGTGAAGAAGGAAATACAGGGACATATGCAGAGAAATTATGAGCAAGTGATGTTAGGACAGTATGGTGAATCTATGATGGGGGCTTATTCACTTCCACATTTCATACTAATTAAAAATTAAACATCTGTGTGTATGTGGGGTGGTTATTTGCATAAGAGCTAGACATTCTTTAAGCTGCTTATGGTGGGGGGAAGGAATTAAGAAAAAGCCTGCTTCTGTGAATGATATGCACATTTGGAGAGAAAAGTAATTCAAACCATTTCATGAAAGAAGAGCTACCACCAAATAGCTCTTGGAGAGGAATGACATAAGTCTTAATTAGTTCCTTAGTTACTCTCTAGGCTTTCACCATATGGATCTAATAAGTAATTTGTGGGTATTTGTGGAATTTAACTTCAAGCTCTATAAACAAATAGAAGATAGACGTGGAATAAGGACCAAAATGAATAACTTATCTATAAAGCTGAAATAAAGGTGATATATGAATGATACCATAGAAGCTACAGCATAGTTAGTGGCTGTCTTAGGCTGAGTTCTCTAGAGGAGCAAAACCAGTGAAGCATATATAAACAGAGAAAAAACCAAACCCATTGCTGTCAAGTCTATTCTAACTCATAGCGATCCTATAGGACAGAGTAGAACTGCCCCATAGGGTTTCCAAGGAGTGGCTGGTGAATTCGAACTGCTGACCTTTTGGGTTAGCTGTAGCTCTTAACTGCTGTGCTGCCAGGACTCCTGAAGTACGTGTGTGCGTGTGTGTGTGCGTGTATATACAAATATATATGTACAGGGAGGAGAGTTGTGGAGGTTGGCAAGTCCCAAATCTGTGGGTCAGTCATCAGGCTGGAGGCTTCTCCTCACTTATGTGGTTGCAGGGGCTGAGGAACCCGAAATCGGCAGGTCAGGCGGAAGGCTGCTGGCTCACAGGGCTGTGGGAGCTGGCAAATCTCAAGATCTGCAGGTCGGTCAGCGGCCTGTTGCTCATGTCCCAGAGATCAGAGAATAACAAGTCAAATGCAGGATCCAGAGAGAGTATTGGCAGAACATCTGTATGTATTGAATGCAGGCCACACCCCCATGTAAACTGATTGCCTTTCAACTGATTGGCTGCTCATATCAGATAACAAAATGGAAGATGATTACGTGATTTCTTCCAAACCACTCAGGATCGTGGCCCAGCCAAGTTGACACATAACCTTAACCATCATAGTGGTAAAAAACTAAGGTGGACTTTGAAGTTATACTGCTTATGCTTGAATCACAGTTCCCTTCGTTGGCTGTGTGACCTCAGCTAGATTTTATCTGGGAATAATAATACCTCATAGGGTGGTGGTGAGGATTTTATTTTATTTTTTATTTTACTTTAGATGAAGGTTTACAGAGCAGACTAGTTTCTCATCAAACAGTTAGTACACACATTGTTCTATGACTTTGGTTAACAACCCCATGACATGTCAACACTTCCTTCTCAACCCCGAGTTCCTATTACTAGCTTTCCTGTTCCCTCTGCCTTCCAGTCCCTGCCCCAGGGCTGGCGCATCCCTTTAGTCTTGTTTTGTTCCATGAGCGTGCTCAGCCTTTGGCTGAAGGGTGAACCTCAGGAGTGACCTCATTACTGAGCTGAAAGGGTATCCCAGGGCCATATTCTCAGGGTTTCTCCAGTCTCTGTCAGGCCAGCAAGTCTTGTCTTTCTTTATGAGTTAGAATTTTGTTCTACATTTTTGTCCAGCTCTGTCCAAGACCCTCTGTTATGATCCCCGTCAGAGCAGTCAGTGGTGGTAGCAGGGTACCATCTAGTTTTACTGGACTCAGTCTGGTGGAGGCCATGGTAGATGTAGTCCATTAGTCCTTTGGACTAGTCTTTCACTCGTATCTTTAGTTTTTTTCATTCTTCCTTACTCCCAAAGGGGTGAGAGCAGTGAAATATCCTAGATGGCCGCTCACAGGCTTTTAAGACCCCAGATGCTACTCGGTGGTGAGGATTTTAATGAAATAATATATAAAGTGCTAAGTGCAGTATCTGGTTTATATATTGTTGTTAAAAACGGAGCCACCTTTTCAATATTTTATTTGGTGGTGGTATGTAATTTAGTAAGCTTATAAAATAGTTGGAAAAAAAATCTTAAATAATAATGTTTGTATATTTAACCTGTTAGGTTTAAATGAATTAAAATTAAATGGAAAGTAGACATAAAAGACATAAGAAGTTAGACTGAATATAAATATTAGTAGTAAAAATTTTGCTGACTGGGGGAAATGTACTTATTTCAGATTACTGAATTTATTTTTCCTAATTTCTTTCCCCCAAACTAAGAAATGAAACAATAAGTGTCTTTTGAATTTTTGATTATGGTACGTTTCAAACATATACAAAAGTAGTAAACATCCATGAACCTGTCATCCAGCTGCAAACAATTATCAAGTCATGACCAACCAATCCTCACCTAAGATTATTTTGAAACAATTTTCGGATATAATATCATTTCAAACATAGTACTTATTGAACACTATTTTGTGGAGTATTCTAAAAGACGTATAAGACAATGTCCTTGCTGTTGGGATTTGAGAAGGCTAAAAAATAACACTGCTTACTTACTGTCCCTTCCCAAGTTTAGAACCAATTTAGAAAGAAAATACCATCATGATATAGTCAAAATATCAGCATTATTACTCATACGGCTAAATTTAGACTGTAATGCCCTCTCTAGATTGATATTAACACTAAAACTGAGGCCTTCTCCTTTTCCTCTTCCTAAGGTATAGAGTTTTCCTTCATGAGGTGGAAACAGCAGTGGTGCAGAATAGGTTCCCTCGATGTTATTTTTAGCTGCTGTT
Organism: Elephas maximus indicus; assembly: GCF_024166365.1. Lineage (NCBI taxonomy): Eukaryota > Metazoa > Chordata > Mammalia > Proboscidea > Elephantidae > Elephas > Elephas maximus. The sequence goes on along the minus strand of NC_064837.1, from coordinate 34,850,591 downwards.
GAGTTGGCCCAATGCATGGTGACCCTATGCACAACTGAATGAAATACTGCCCAGTCCTGCAGCACACCCATGATCAGTTGCATTGATCCATAGGATTTTCACTGGCTGGTTTTCAGAAGTAGGTTTTCAGGGCTTTCTTCCTAGACTGTCTTAGTCTGGAAGCTCCACTGAAAGCCGTTCAGCATCAGAGCAACACACAGGCCTCCACTGACGGATGGTGGCTGCACATGGGTGCACTGGCTGGGAATCTAACCAGGTCTCCCTCATGGAAGGTGAGAATTCTATCACCGAACCACCAATGCCCTCACCTACCTATTGCCATTTAGTTGATTCTGACTCATAGCGACCCTAGAGGACAGAGTAGAACTGCCACATGGGGTTTCCAAGGAGCAGTTGGTGGATTTGGTTAGCAGCCGAGCTCTTAGTTGCTACACCACCAGGGCTCCAATGCCCTCACCTAGTATTTAGTATTAGGTAATTTTTTATCATCCAGTGTGGTCACATCTAGATCTGTGTCCTTTTTTTCACTGCAGTATTATTACTAGAGTCTATAGACATTCACCAAGTACCTAGTCTTTTCAGGTACTATGGTGATGGCAGCAGTAATAAATAAAGATAATCCTTAACATTCACTGAGTGTTCACGTGTAGTATTCCATTGAATCTAATGCCATTTATTGTAAGACGCACAATTTTCTATGTACTGCCAAGAAGGAAAACCCTTGAACTATGAAATGCAATTCGTTGTAAAATACACTCTAAATTCAGAAATGTTAAAAAGTAAAAAACTGTCTTTTTTAAATGATGAAGCATGGCACTTTACAAGTGAAATCATTTAATTATCCCAGTCCTGTGAGGTAGGTGCCATCGTTATCCTCATTCTCATAGATACACATTCTCGTAGCCATAGAGGGATAACTTTCCCAAAGCCACACAGGTAGCAGGTAGATTTGAGACCAGCCATCCCAAGTCCAGAGCCCTACCCTCAACCACTGCACACACTGCCTTCAGCCAAAGGCGACTAAAACACAGAAATTTCTTTCAAGGAATTCATGGGAAAGGCAGAAGAGGGAAACAAGTACATAATTTATGCTATAATGTGGTAAATGCTGTAGTAGAGGTATGCATAGGAGACGATGGGAATGCAGAGGAGAGACAGTTAACCGTCTGAGGAGGTGAGAGTGTATGAGTGAGTGTGTGTGTGTGTGTGTGTGTGTGTGTGTGTGTGTACCAAGCCCTCTTCTCTCGTATGACAAATAAGCAGGTATTATAACTTAAAAAAAAAAAAATCATATTTAGATCTTCTAACCCCCTGCATTGATATTTGCTATGGCTGTGTTTTGATGTTTGAGTCTTCCTGTTGTAACTAAAAAATACATTACTCTTTAAAACAGCTTTAATGTCTATATGGGTTTTATAATATGTAAGCACCAGGATTCACTTGATGTATCTTATTAAGATGAATTTCTGGAAAAATGAAATGGTCAGAATAGCTAAGTAAATGAAGTTTAATATTTTCACAGGTGCTGGAGAAAATTTGGAGAATACAATGGCAGCTTTTCAGCAGTAAGTATGTAAAACGGTACTCTTTTTTTTTAACAGTTTTTTTTTAAACAGTTTAAAATGATGACTCATGGAGTGAAGATAATGTACATGTAACATCCACATGTGATAGTTGTTTCTATTTTGTTAAAATTACTCTTTTTTAATACAGTCTGAAGTGTTATAAAGAGTGTTGGCTTCTGTACAATTGAAAAATCTAGATCAGAGTTTTGGGTTATCAAAAGATACTGTAGTTCCAAAGCTGAAAGAAGGCATTTGTAACAAGGAACATACTGTTTATAATGCTAATTAGTCTTGGAGAGAAGAGAATAGGAGAAAATGAAACAATGGTACATTAGCTACTGTTTATGAACAAGATTTTGTGTCTTTCTACCCAGTAATTTTTATACTGAGCTGCACCTGCAATCTGGTCACTCTTCTTTATGGCCTCATGAATGTTTATCTTATTTTTTAAATAAGGTAAAGTTAAAATATTTTCTGTTTATAAATTAGTCATGTGTCATCTGGATGTCTTTTACAGCACTTCAGAGAGAAACAACAGGACAGACAGGAATGAAAGCTGATTAATATCTTGTTCTGTGTCTTAGAGTAAATGATTTTCATCAGTCTGTGGTAATGTTGAGAACACTGCCTCTTCCCTGAAAAATAGAGAATGTGAAAAATTAAACCCAAGGGAAGATATTACTTATCCACATTTAGTAAGAAAAATATTTTCTAATTTTTGAACCATTTTTATGTATATAATTAGGGCCAAGAAATCGAGAAAATATAAGTTTTCTGCTTCTCATTCATTCAAAGATATCTTAATTTCAGTGGCACTGCTTCTGTGTGTTCTAGTTTTATCTAAATTTATCCTGTTTGTATTTGTCACCCCTTACTCTACCTGTGCTATATAGTAGGATGCCTTTTGACTATGGTTTGAAAAGTCTCTTACAGGTCCAAAAAATGAAAAATCTTTCCTCTTGTCATAGACTATGAAATAGAATAAATTACTTTATTTAAATTCTTTTCTCTGTTGAGAATTTATATCTGTTTAGCTCGTTATAGCTAAATATAGATACGTAATCTTACATGTACAGTTTCCACTGAGATACATACACACACACATTATAATTTATCAAATATTCACTGACCAGAATGTAGGTGAAATATATGACTTGGAAAAGAACTGCTTATAACTTTAAGTGACTTCAGCAGTCTTTATGTTTAAAGTTCAGGAAATTACTGTTATTCATGGTGGTTCTATTCTACAAAGGAATCTCCCTGGTTGGTGCAAACTGTTAACGTGCTCAGCTGCTAACCAAAAGGTAGGAAGTTTGAGTTCACCCAGAGGAACCTTGGAAGAAAGACCTGGCAGTCTACTTCCCAAAAATCAGCCATTGGAAACCCTATGGAGCACAGTTCTACTGACACACACGGGGTTGCCAAGAATCAGAGTTGACTGGTTAATGCTCTAGAAAGTAAACGCAGAATTAGCGCATGTTGAACCATTACTCCTAGGGAAAATACAGGGTTAGGCTCCTGCAAGCCTCTGGTCACATTACCATCAGCCATTCCACACATAATCTTGTTTTATGTGTGTTTCTGTTTAAAGACACCTTATTTAATATCTATTGTTGGTTCATTAACATTGAACTTGTGGCCAACAGCACTATACTCATGCTTGAACAAAGCTTATGTAACACATGTATTTTCTCTGTAAGGCACATCACAACCTTCTTGCACTTGGGAACACTAGACAGCGCTTCAGCAGTATGCTTTGGGGCCATTTGAAATAGCAGAATCACCAACAAAAAGCACAAACAGCACACACAAAAATTACACTAAATATACCACAAAAAGGATATTTGTTTACAGTATGAGAGCTGAAATAAGGCAGAGCGTCACCCTGTTCAGCCTCAGTTGGCAATGTGCATGTTGAGGGACTTAATTTTTCACAGCCCTGTGCATGTGCACAAATGACTGCAAAGGTACTGTATTGATTTTGAGATTATAAACACATTTTAGCAAATTCGCAAATATGGACTCTGTGAATGAGGATCAACTGTATATTATTTTGTAAGCTTTTCTTCTGTATTCTTTGTCAGATTTTTACCAACTACCCTTTATGGGTCTGTGAATGGTACATTTGAAAATACCACAAACATTTTTTATCTTTGAAAATGTTTATCCTCTGAAAAATTTTTTTTTTTTATGTTCAAAGGATATCTAATTTAGATGGTTTTTGTTAGTTAAATACAACACTATGATTTCATGTCTTTGTTGTTATTTTGTTAGTTGCCATCAAGTTGATTCTGACTCATGGTGACCCCATGTGTGCAGAGTAGAACTGCTCCATAGGGTTTTCAGTGTTGTGACCTTTTGGAAGCAAACAGCCAGGCCTGAATTCCGAGGTGCCTCTGGGTGGGTTCGACCTGCCAACCTTTCAGTTAGTAGTTGAGCATTTAACTATTTGTGCTGCCCAGGGACTCCTTCCTATGTTTAAACCAAAACTGTTGCTATCGAGTTGATTCCGACTCATAGCAACCCTGTAGGACAGAGTAGAGCTGCCCCATAGGATCTCCAGGGGGCAGCTGGTGGATTCAAACTTCCGCCCTTTTGGTTAGCAGCTGAGCTCTTAACCACTGCTCACCACCAGGCCTCCTTCCTGTCCTTAGCAGGTCTTCAACTGTTTTATTCAAACAATAACTATTGAAAAGTGCCACAGCCTTCTCTAACTACCATGTGGCTGCTTTATATAACTTTTTTTGCCTAGTTTTTCTGATACTTGAGAAGAAGAGAGCAACTCTTTTATATGTAATTATAAATGTTTATTAGCTGTATTTGTAAGACTGCTTGTTAATTGACTTCGAAATTTATATAAAACCTAAATTAAAAATGCTTTAACTTTAACCTCTTTTTTTCAAATTTTTTGTTGGTGGTGGTGGTTGGTTTTTAATTTTGTTTTGTTTGCTTTTTTGTTTTATATTAGTGCTCTTGATATCAGTGAGTGCTCCTTGTTGTACTTTTTCTTTCAATTTACTTTTCATGTGATGACATAGCTTTCCTGAAATTTTAAAGGCCCTAGAAGAACATACAGGTAGTCCCCAACTTATGGCAGGGTTCTGTTCTGACGACTACTCTGTTGTAAATCAGTTCTGACATAAGTCGAATACCTAATCTTTTTTAGTTTTCATTATTATTGCTTTTTATTATCAGTATGTTTATAAATCAGATCTTTGTCTTTGGGAGCGGGAAGCATTACATCTGAGAATGATAATACCAGCAAATTACGTGCTACAACATTGTGTGTAGTACATATTACTAATAATAAGATGTATTTAAAAAAAAGGATGATCGCAAGTACAGTTCGTCTTAACTCAAATACATCGTAAGACGGGACTACCTGTATAGTCTAATTTCCTTTATCAACAGATATGAAAGAGTTATTAGTTGTCAAGATTTAGGAGAAGAGTAGTTAAATAGCTTTCTTCCGATTAATCTTGCTCTCCTGACAGTGAGCTAAGAAAAGAAGTAAATAATTCTACTAGTTTTTCATTACTAGGATAGACACTAGACAGCACTTGGAAGTTTTGCTTGTTTTTTAACATCCCTGCTTCATAAGCAACAAGAAAAATTGTTTAAGGATACTATTTTCAAGGTACTGTATATTACAAAGATAAAGAGTTGTAATACACAATCTGTAGAAGACAGACACTGCGCTTAAGTATAACTTTGATAGGATGAGTAGGTGAGGGAAAGATAAGTAAAAATATAATCACCAGTTTAGATCTTATTTATATATTTAGACATAAATGTCACAAAGCATACATATTACGACATGGAGGGGAAGAAGAGATTAGACAGAGTATAAATAATAGGTGTGGGAAGTGTGGTTAAGGAATCGGGACGCATAAAGCATAGTAAGCAGAAATTGATGAGCTATTGTCTTAGTTACATAGTGCTGCTGTGATAAAAAAAAATACCTCAAGTGGTGGCTTTAAAAAACAGAAATTATTTTTCTCACAGTTCAAGGCTTGGCTCTAGGGAGAGTTCCTTGGCATTTCTTGGTGTCTTGGTGTCTGTCTTCCCCCATATGTGTCTCTGTGTTTATGCTGCTCTTTTTATAACTCAGATGTGATTAGGTTTAGGACCTACCTGACCCTGGTATGACCTCTATGTGACACACACAGTTTGTCTCCAATTTCTAATTAGAAAGAAAGCCATTAGAAATAGGGCACCAATCACTGACATTGATCATGTCCTTCCAATCAGAGTCTAAGCACACCAGACACTCTCAAAGTGTTAGCACATGAAAAATAGCTTTTGTTACTTACAATAAGAAGCAGACAGCATGGCAGAACAAATGTGGATGCATTTGAACATCCCCCCAACTTGAGAAGGCTGTCTGGACAGACATATGACTCTTCCACAGACAGCCCACTTTGTGCTATAGGTGAGGGACTTAAAAATAGGGTGACCTACCTTCTGACCATCTCCCTCTAGCCAGGCAGGCCTAATTAGGTGGACTGAAAATTTATGCTAAAAATGCTCTGCCTAGCACCATAAGGACCCACAGCCAGCCATTTTTATACCCCAAAGCCCATGTGTGGCATGCCACATGGGCAAGAAATCAGGCCTTATCATGCCTCCTGGGGCTCAGTTAGCACTGGCCTCCAGGTGATCCTTCTTAGTTGGGTCAGCCCTCACTATTGGTCTCAGTTGTGGTCCTACTCTCAGAACCAGGACCATAGGCTAAATCATTCACTGTAAAGGGGTACTCTACCCTGTGGCCTCATGAACATAACAAAAAGATCATATCCACAGGTATAAGGACCAGGACTTTAATATATATTTTTGGGGACACAAGTCAGTCCATAAGAGATAACATTTGATAGAGAAAAAGAAGCTATTTTAAAAATGTGGAAGTTTGAGATTAAGATGTGAGGCTACATAATGTGACGCAGACAGTATCACTGAATTGTGCATGAGAAGATGTTGAAATGATCAATGTTTTGTTCATACATATTTACCACCCCCCCCCCCCCCGCCAAAAAAAAGATGTGCGACTATATGGACAAGGTGTGTTTAGGAAATTGAAAGGACCTTAGGAATGTATGGAAAATTAATTCATGTTATAGTGGGGCTGAAGAAATAATTAGGACTGACAAGGAGAAATAATTGCATCACCTGATTGTATAAAAAGTACTTCAGTGTGGTTTATAAAATGCTTTCACAAACACCATCTCCCTTAGATTATGAATATGGGTCCTCTTTAATTCCTCAGGATCAGGAATCTTTATAATCTTTCACAACCTAATACCTGGCTCAGGGTCTGACACTAGTAAGCCCTCACAAGTTGCTTAATGAATGACATATGGAATGGGGCACTCAAGGACAAAGCAGGATATTAGCAAAAGAGAGATGAAGGGGACAGAGCTCTATCCACAGTAACCACAGAGCAAAAAACTAAGGAATTATAAAACACACACACATACAGAGTCGCTAAGCCCTTGAGTACTTAAAATCTGGTTCTTAAGGGCTAATAGAACTAGGTTATTAAACCAGGCCGCCTTTGTAAATACCCATAGGACAGTTAGATCCCTGTGGTATTAACATGAATGGTAAGAGAAAGAAACATATTGTATTAGCAATAGCTGGGAGTGTAAGTTGGCAGACAGTCAAAGTAATTAATCAGTGACCTGGTTTTCATGATAAATTTTTTAAAAAATATCTAGTTAATGCAATACTAATTATCTAATCTATGGGATGGAAATAATAATACAACCTCAATGTTATAAGGATTAAATACTTCTCTGAAGTTTTAGGTACTTTGCACATCTTTTAAAGCCAGAATTTTGTTTTGTTTTGTTTTGTTCCTTCTAGACATTTAGAAGCCTTGGCTTCCCTGACTTTTTTCTTGTGTTTGTCATCAGCTTGTCAGAAGCTCAGCTATAAAATATCTGATGTTTTAATTGAGGTAGATGCATGTTATCTATAGAACATTTTGAAGGCCAAAGTGATAAAAGATTTTTCACTTCCCACTATGTTCTAGTTATTTGCATAGCAAATTTGGGATAATTTACAAATTGTTCTAGATACACTTACATATGCTCCAATTTTTTTATTAATTTTCTTGTTAATAAGGTAAATATACAATATGTAGAAAATATTTTTCATATAATTCCTAAACATTCCTAAAAAATGGGCAACATGGTTTCAGGGGACATCTAAGTCAATTGGCATAATAAAATCTATTAAGAAAACATTCTGCATCCCACTTTGAAGAGTGGCATCTGGGGTCTTAAACGCTATCAAGCGGCCATCTAAGATTCATCAATGGGTCTCAACCCACCTGGAACAAGGAAGAATGAAGAACACCAAAGGCACAAAATAATTATGAGCCTAAGAGACAAAAAGGACCACATAAACCAGAGACTACGTCAGCCTGAGACCAGAAGAGCTAGATGGTACCTGGCCACAACCGATGACTGCCCTGACAGGGAACTCAACAGAGAAACCCTGAGGGAGCAGGAGAGCAGTGGGATGCAGACTCCAAATTCTCGTAAAAAGACCAGACTTAATGGTCAGACTGGGACTGGAGGAGCCCTGGAGGCCATGGACCCCAGACCTTCTGTTACCCCAGGGCAGGAACCATTCCCAAAGCCAACTCTTCAGACAGGGATCGGACTGGGTGGAAAATGAGGCTGGTGAAGAACAAGCTTATCGGATCAAGTCGACACATGGGACTATGTTGGCATCTCCTGTTGGGAGGGGAGATGAGAGGGCAGAGGTGTCCAGAAGCTACCCGAATGTACATGAGGAGAGAGAATGGAGGGAAGAACTGTGCTATCTCATCAGAGGGAGAGCAATTAGGAGTGTATAGCAAGGCGTGTGTAAATTTTTGTATGAGAGACTGACCTGTTTTCTAAACTTTCACTTAAAGCACACACAAAAAAAAAAAAGTCAACATTTCAGCTAAAGGCAAATTTATACTTAGAAAGGTTTCTTAGGTCATATACACATATTTGTGTGTGTTTGTATAAAATTCAGGGAAATATAGATAGCGTCGGTTTTTAGTCTCCATACACTCTTACCAAAACAAAAAGAAAAAAAACAAGGTAATACATGCTCATGGCCAAAAATCAGTAAACCAATTTTTTTTTTTTTAAGCTATATAAAGGATCTTAGAATTTTGTCTTAGAACTATTTGCTGGTTATATATGTTGCTTACAGTTTCTATATTTTTTACTCTTTTAAAAAAATTAAGTACAATATAACAACAATATTTAAAAAACTTAAAAATACAGAAAAATAATTCTCCCAACCTAAAGACTGCTTTTGTTTGAATATTTTATTTTAGGCTTTATTTTTCTACATTTGTGGTTTTAGCAAACACAAAGCTGGCAAACAAATGTTCTCTTTAAAGATAAATATCCTTTAGAAGAGAACACACAAATTTAAAGACTTTATCGTTTATATCTTAGTACTAATGGCTCAAGGAGCCCTGGTGGAGCAGTGGTTATGTGCTTGGCTGCTAACAGAAAGGTCAGCAGTTCGAACCCACCAGCCACTCCACTGGAGAAAGATGTGGCAGTCTGCTTCTGTAAAGATTTACAGCCTTGGAAGCCCTACCGGGCAGTTCTGCTCTATCCTGTGTGGTCGCTATGAGTCGGAATTAACTTGACAGCAATGGTTTTTTTTTTTTTTTTTGGCTTGTGTAATCATTAAAATGTAAAAGGCTAATTAAAAAAAAAAAACCTACTGCTGTCAAGTCGATTCCAACTCATAGCCCTATATGACAGAGTAGAACTGACCCGTAGAGTTTCCAAGGAGTGCCTGGTGGGTTTGAACTGCTGACCTTTTCATTAGCAGCCATAGCTCTTAACCACTATGCCACCAGGGTTTCCAAAAGGTTAATGGATGCTGATAATTAAAATGTGGCTTCACTTCACTCATTTAAAAATGTGCTGAATACCCACAATATGCTTGAATGTTAGAAAATATGGAACAGACATAGGCCCTTCCTCTCTAGGAACTTAATATCAAGTTGTAGAGACATGACCTTATATGAAACCACTAGAAAACAATTTAAGTGCATGGGAATATACTGTACAATTGTAATTTATCTACTTTTATATTATCTTACCCTACCCTGCCCACTCAAGCTCTTACTTTTTCCATTCTTGAATTTTAAAAAGTGTTTCTTTCTAAAACTTTCTCTCTGCCCCACCCATGTTTAATTTTCCTTCAACCTTGAAATGTTATCTGCCATGGACAGCCAGAATATGCCTTAGAAGGAAGGATGGTAAGACTTTGTCTCACACACTTTGGGCATTTATCAGGAAGGCTCAGTCTCTGGAGAAGGACATCATTCTTGGTAAAGTAGAGGGTCAGCTGAAAGAAGAAGACCCTCAACGAGATAGACTGACACAGTGGCTGCAACAATGGGCTAAGGCATAACAATGAACCAACTCAACGGCACCTAACAATAACGTAGACATTTTACATGATAGAGAACTCTCTCTTCTCATCCACTCATTCAACATTTAACAAATATTTATGGAGTACCTGCTGTGCAAGGCCCTGTGCCTAAGCAGTAAACAAGACATAGTCCACAAACTCTCTTCAAAGAGCTCGTGTCTAATTGGGCAGATTGGGGAAAAACAAATAAATAAATTCAAAACAGTGTGATGGGTACTATACTATGATAGAATAAGAACAGGGTGCCACAGGGAGATCTGGCAACCTGGCAGTATGTAAAAGGGAGACCTAATCCAGTCTGCGGAGGATTAGGGAAGGTATTCTGAGGTAGTGGTTTCTAAGCTTAGACCTAAAGGACAAGTGTGAGTTAGCTAAGTATGGGGAGGAAGAAAGACTTTAAAAAAAAAAAGCAAAAAACCTTGTAATTGTGGTATCTATAATGTACATTGACTAAAGTTCACAAATCTTAAGTGTACATTTTTTGTAACCACCACCAAGTTCAAGAAAAAGAATATTTCTAGTATCCCTGAAAGCTCCCTTACAACCCTTCTAGGCCATTCTTTCCCCCTGCAGTAGATAGCCATAATTTCAATTTCTATTACCGTTGATGGAGACCTGGTGGCGCAGTGGCTAAATGTTTGGCTGCTAACCAAAAAGTTGGCAGTTTGAATTCACCAGCTGCTCCTTGGAAACCCTATGAGTCTCCTCTGTCCAATTGAATTACTATAGGTTGAAATCAGCTCGATGGGTTTGGTGTTTTTGCTTTTATTATCATTGATCGGTTTTGCCTATTCTAACATATGCAGACTTATTTTTGGCTTTCCTTTCTTTCGATATATGTCTGTAAGGTTCATATATAATGTGTAAAATAATCTTGAACATGTTTTTTGATGGCCAAAGGCACTGTTCCCCTTGAGTATATACTTAGCAAAAGTGGAAATGCTCGGTCATAGGGTTGTTGTTAGGTGCTGTCAAGTCGGTTCTGATTCGTAGTGGCCCTACAACAGGACGAAACACAGCCCAGTCCTGTGCCATCCTCGTGATCGTTGTTACGCTTGAGCCCATTGTTGCAGTCACTGTGTCAGTTCATCTTGGTGAGGGTCTTCCTTTTTTTTTGCTGACCCTCTACTTTACCAAGCAAGATGTCCTTCCCCAGCGATTAATCCCTCCTGATAACATGTCCAAAGTATGTGAACTGAAGTCATGCCATTCTCACTTCTAATGAGCATTCAGGCTGTACGTTTTCCAAGACAGGTTTGTTCGTTCTTCTGGCAGTCCATGGTATATTCGATATTTTTTGCCAACACCATAATTCAAAGGCATGGATTCTTCTTTGGTCTTCTCTATTCATTGTCCAGCTTTTACATGCATATGAGGTGATTGAAAACACCAGGCACAGCTTAGTCCTTCAAGTGACGTCTTTGCTTTTGAACACTTTAAAGAGATTTTTTGCCACGGATTTGCGTAATGCAATGCATCGTTTGATTTCTTGACTGTTCCTCCCATGGGTATTGATTGTGTATCCAAATAAAATGAAATCCTTGACAACTTCAATATTTTCTCCATTTATCATGATGTTGTTTATTGGTCCAGTTTTGAGGATTTTTGTTTTCTTTTTTTAATTGTGCTTTAAGTGAAAGTTTACAGGTCAAGTTAGTTTCTCATACAAAAATTTATACATACATTGCTATGTGACCCTAGTTACTATCCCCGTAATATGTTAGCACATTCCTCCTTTCTACCCCAGATTTCCTGTGTCCATTCAACCAGCTCCCGTCCCTTTCTGCCTTCTCATCTAGTCTCCAGACAGGAGCTGCCCATTTAGTCTCATGTATCTACTTGAACTAAGAAGCACACTCTTCACGAGTATCATTTTATGTCTTAGAGTCCAATCTAATCTTTGTCTGAAGAGTTGGCTTTGGGAATGGTTTTGGTTCTGGGTTAACAGAGAGTCTGGGGGCTATGTCTTCTGGAATTCCTCCAGTTTCAGTCAGACCATTAAGTCTGTTCTTTTTATGTGAATTTGAGTTCTGCACCCCACTTTTCTCCTGCTCTGTCAGGGACACTGTTGTGTTCCCTGTTAGGGCTGTCATTGGTGGTAGCTGGGCTGATGGAGTCTAGTTCTTCTGGTCTCAGGCTGATGCAGTCTCTGGTTTATGTGGCCCTTTCTGTCTCTTGGGCTGCTATTTTCCTTGTGTCTTTGGTGTTCTTTATTCTCCTTTGCTCTAGGTGTGTTGGGACCAATTGATGCATCTTAGATGGCCCCTTGCTAGCTTTTAAGATTCCGGGGATTTTTGTTTCCTTTATGTTGAGGTGTAATCCATACTGAAGGCTGTGGTCTTTGATCTTCATCAGTAAGTGCTTCAAGTCCTCTTCACTTTCAGCAAGTAAGGTGGTGTCATCTGCAGGTTGTTAATGTGTCTTTCTCTAATCCTGATGCCATGTTCTTCTTCATACAGTCCAGCTTCTCAGATTATTTGCTCAGCATACAGATTGAGTAGGTATGGTATAAGAATACGACCCTAACACACACATTTCCTGGTTTTAAACCACACAGTATTCCTTTGTTCTGTTCAAACAGTTGCCTCTTGGACTATGTACAGGTTTTGCATGAACATGATTAAGTGTTCTAGAATTCCCATTCTTTGCAATGTTATTCATAATTTGTTACGATCCACACAGTCAAATTGCCTTTGCATAGTCAATAAAACACCAGTAAACATCTTTCTGGTATCCTCTGTAGGCCCAGAGAGGGGAATTTACTTGCCAAAGTCATAAAGCAAGTTCATAGCAAAGCAGAAGCTGGCACCCAAAGCAAAGCAGGAACTGGGACTCATAACTTGGTCCAGTGTTCTTTCCATTATATTAGGTTGCCAGAATTAAGGGTAGCTGGTTATGGAAATGAGGCAACATGATTCTCTTATTCTAGATTTAGAGTACAGGTGGTCCTCCACTTACAATGGAGCTACATTCTGACAACTACTCTGTCGTAAGTCGGTTCTGACATGAGTCAAAGACCTCATTTTAAAAAAAATTTTCTATATTATTGCCGTTTACTTTTGGTATTTTTATAAATCCGATCTTTATTTGTCTTTGGGCAGCAAATTACTAACTTGAAACATTGTGTGTAGTACATGTTACTAAAGGTAAGATGTAAAAAAAAAAAAAAAAGACAGTCGTAGAGTATTTTGTCATAACTCAAATGCATAAGTTCGAGGCTACCTGTATTTTCATATTGATAAATCATAATAAAGGAGCCCTGGCTACACAGTGGTTAAGCACTTGGCTACTAAGTGAAAGGTGGGAAGTTGGAACCTAGCCAGTGGTTCTGTGAGAGAAAAGAAATGGCAGTCTGTTCCCATGAAGATTACAGCCTAGGAAACCCTCTGGGGCAGTTCCACTCTGTCTCCTAGGGTCATCTGAGTCAGAATCCAGTCGATGACACACAACAGCAACAACAACAAGTGGTAATAGATGTCAGTAATAAGGAGATATTTCATTATTATAGGATTTTTTGCTATGTTGATTTGTAACTCCAAATTTTTACTTGTAATGTATGTAACCTAAATGTTTACTTATGTTTAAGAATTATTACTGTGTTTCTCATTATTCTTTTTATTTCTCCAGTGCAGTTACAGTTGGAACTGATATGCTGGAACTGGACTGCCATATCACAAAAGATAAACAGGTTGTAGTGTCACATGATGAGAATCTGAGGAGATCAACTGGAGTCAACGTAAACATCTCTGATCTCAAGTACTGTGTAAGTCAAAATGTGTGAGAAACAAGCTATGGGCCTCTAAAATTTTTAAAAACAGTGAATGCCAGATGTTGCCTTAATAATAATAAAAAGTAAGTGATAATGGTTAAATAATAAATGTCAACGGAAATTTAAAAAAACTATTCTGACTTTCTAGTGAGGATTCATACTATACGAACGCATCTATGGAGACTTGTTTTTGTAAATATTTTAATAAAATTACCAAATTCCTTAAATATGAAACTACTGTAGTTCAACTGATTTGACGTAGAAAACTTGGTGCTTTAACAGGATACTGCCTGTGTGTTTTTTACTTAGTTTTGAGCTCACTGTATATTATGTATATTGTGTTTTTGAAATACTTTAATCTTATAGTATGAAAAGCGTTTTTCATGCTTATTTTTCATAAACATTTGAAATGACTACATATTATTTTATTGAGTGGATATGTTATTTTTAACCATTTCTCTATTACTGAACATTTAGATTGGTTCTAAGTTTTCACTATATATACACCACCATACTGAGCACCTTTATATGTAAAGACAAAGCTTTTTCTATATTTACTTATAGAAAAGTTATTCTTAAAGATGTATTTATAAATACATATATAAAATGATTTTTATATTTATTAATGATATTTACATGAAGATAAGGTTTTCTCTGTATTTAAAATTGATTCCCTAAACAAACTCTCCGAAAGGAAATTATTTGGTAAAAGGTTAAGAGTATTATAGTGTCTTAATATATGTTGTAAGTTGCTATTGTCAGCCTGCTTTTTAACAGAGTTCTAAGCCACTAGGTGCTCCTTGGAAACTCTATGGGGAGTTCTACTCTGTCCTGTAGGGTCCCTACGAGTCGGAATCAACTTGACAGCAGAGGGCTTGGTTTTGGTAATGTCTGATAGATGTTAGAAGCCCCATTTTGCTGTACCTTTGCAATGATTGGGCACTATAATCATACCCAAAATTTGCTAGATGAAATTTTAATATTAATTTCCTTGCATATTCTCCCTACCATTGTTAGTAATTTTTTTTTCTTTGAATTGTCTGTTCTTGATACTTATTTACTAAAATTTTTGTGTAAAGAACAGAGTTCTTTTTCGTGTAGGTGATAGGAGTAATTATAGGGAATAATTGGCCACTGGGGAAGTTCTGTCAAGGCATGCTCTATGTAGACATATGTAGTGCTTTGTTCTTTTGTGTTTTGAAGAAGCAAAATATTTTCTTCCTTAATATAAGACACTAAAATAAGTTTTTTTTTTTGAGAGCTAACTTTTTAAAAATTTTATCTTTTAAAGGAGCTTCCACCTTACCTTGACAAATTGGATGTCACATTTCAAAGAGGTAATATTTCCCATTTTCAGCCTAAACATTTACATTAAGTACATTTATTTATGTAGAGAATAAATATGCATGTGTGCTCTCTTATCATAGTAAGTTCTGGAAAAAAGTACTACACTCAAAGTATAAGCAGTCCTCAGATTACGAATGAGTTCCATTCCTAAATCTATCTTTAAGTCGAATTTGTACCTAAGTTGGAACAGTTACAGTTCGTATCTAATGTCAGTTAGTCAAATGTTCGTCTAAGTATGTAGTATACAGTGTATACTCCTATGTATAAAAAACATTTAAAGAAACACTTCCAGATACACTAAAACATCTTTAACATAATAATACAGTAGTAATAATATTGTTTTGATGCATGTCACAAAGTAGCACCCATTTGTTATTATAAACCATTGTATGTATGTCAAATTTTTAATATAATAGACTTTATAGGGGTTGGTTCAGAACTATGGTTGTACGTAAGTTCAACATTTGTAACCCAGTGACTGCCTGTACTGTAAAAACTTGACTCATATTAGTCAGTTGTTCAGTTTTTTCACCCTACCCCCCTGCTCAGAACTCTTCCTCACTTTTCTTTAAATACTGGAGAGCCTATCAATTTTTAGAGGAGTACAAATTTAAGGCCTCTTGCTCTCTTTGTGGTTCACAACTTTAACAGAGTAGTAATTTAAGTATTCTCTTTTAAAAGGTTGTTTGGTGGGCCATATGCTACATTAAGAAGTAAACTTAAAGAAAGAACATAAAAATATGTTAACCAAAGGGTTTGTTGTTATCTATTTTACTTGAAAGTAACCTTTTCTCATGAAGAATGTGTAATTTGAATAATCTAGAGTTGACTATGATTATCGTTTTATTAAAGTTCTGTCATGCTATAGGGGCCACTTCATATATTCCATCACCCAGTTGGTCCTGTGGCATACTCCTTGATTATCATCCCCGTTTTTCTGCTGTTTTCCTTTTTTAGCCTCCCATTTCCCAGCTGGTTATCCACTGCCCAGAACAATACTGGAGACAAACTTCTTTTGTTCCAACCGTTTTTCTATACTCTAGGCAAGCTCAAGCATCTAATTGAAATATCTTCACATCTCTTTAGCACACGTTTTTTTTTTTTTTCTTAGCACACATTTTAATTTCCTTGTTCTCCTACTATTAGATGCAGTATTATTTTTATTGCATAATGTGTCATTTCACTGCTCCAAAGTTGATCCTTTTCTGTCATTTAACATTTTTCTAAGCTGATCCTTACATATATCTTACTTGAGTAGGAATAGGTATTGCCCCAAGGCAATTCTCTTTGACTGCTGTATTAATTTTTTCACACTTAGATGCTAACAAAAATGCTTACTTAACTAGAACAGTGAACAAGAGAACTTTCTGCAAGGATGGGAATGTCCTGTTTTGGGGCCACCCAACGCAATAGCCAGTGGGCACTTGACATGTGGCTAGTGCAATTAAGGAACTGAATTTTTAATTTTATTTCATTTTAATTAATTCCAATTTAAATAGCTCCTGGATAGTTCAGATGGTTAACACACTCAGCTGCTAACTGAAAAGTTGGAGGTTCAAGCCCACCCAGAGGTGCCTTGGAAGAAAGACCTGATGATCACCTTCTGAAAAAGCAGCTATTGAAAATCCTGTGGAGCACAGTGCTAGTCTGACACACACGAGATTGCCGTGAGCCAGAGATGACTTGACAGTAACTGGTCTGACACACACGAGATTGCCATGAGCCAGAGATGACTTGACAGTAACTGGTCTGACACACCCGAGATTGCCATGAGCCAGAGATGAGTTGACAGTAACTGGTCTGACACACACGAGATTGCCATGAGCCAGAGATGACTTGACAGTAACTGGTCTGACACGCACGAGATTGCCATGAGCCAGAGATGACTTGACAGTAACTGGTCTGACACGCACGAGATTGCCATGAGCCAGAGATGACTTGACAGTAACTGGTCTGACACGCACGAGATTGCCATGAGCCAGAGATGACTTGACAGTAACTGGTCTGACACACCCGAGATTGCCATGAGCCAGAGATGACTTGACAGTAACTGGTCTGACACACCCGAGATTGCCATGAGCCAGAGATGACTTGACATTAACTGGTCTGACACACACGAGATTGCCATGAGCCAGAGATGACTTGACATTAACTGGTCTGACACACACGAGATTGCCATGAGCCAGAGATGACTTGACAGTAACTGGTCTGACACACGCGAGATTGCCATGAGCCAGAGATGACTTGACAGTAACTGGTCTGACACACCCGAGATTGCCATGAGCCAGAGATGAGTTGACAGTAACTGGTCTGACACACACGGGATTGCCATGAGCCAGAGATGACTTGACAGTAACTGGTCTGACACGCACGAGATTGCCATGAGCCAGAGATGACTTGACAGTAACTGGTCTGACACACCCGAGATTGCCATGAGCCAGAGATGACTTGACAGTAACTGCTTTTTTACGTGGCTGGTGGCTACTGTATAGAGCAGAGCAAAACGAGAATATTGTGCTCAGACTTTTTAGGTTATAAGTGACAGAAACCAGTGTATCAACATCAAAATATTTATTTTTACTTATGGGAAAAGATGAGGTTAAAATTTGTAGACACACTATATTAAATGATGCATCAGAAAAAAAGAGTAGAAGAAGTGCACCAAATGGTTGCAATGGTTATGTCCAAGTTGTGGGATTTTGGATGATTTTTCTTTTCTTCTTCATACTTTTCATCATTTCATAAATGTCCTGCAACTTTACTAAATGTCCTATAGCTTTTCTAATCATCAAAAAAGTAAAAGTTATCCTCTAAAAATACATCTAAAATCTTGCTTTCTCAGCATGCCAGTGTGAAGGAAAAGATAACCGAATTCCATTACTGAAGGAAGTTTTTGAGGCCTTCCCTAACACTCCCATTAACATCGATATTAAAGTCAACAACAGTATGCTGATTAAGAAGGTACTTACAGCATTGCCTCCTCTGGGTGTGTTACATCAGTTTTCACAAACTAAATAAGGCTAGAATAGGTGACTGCATAGATTGACAGTGCTGAGGGAAATGACATACTAGAGGGATCGGTATTGTTTTAAATAATGTCCTTGAGAAAGAGATCACTTTACTATAGGAGAGCCTATTTTCGGAGATAGTTATCATGTCTCAGTCATGGAGAAAAGTGAACTCCTGTGAACCAATCATGCTGGCATTTGTATAATTAACTTCTTGTTTAACTTATTTCGTTTGTAATTAGTTTATGTCAAATTCCGAAATAGTTCTATACTATGTAATGAATTGTATAATGGTAAAATGTAAATAATTTCTTATATTTTATAAGGTAATCTGAATTTACGTAGAGGTTCTTCCAAAATTTTATACTATCCACTGGCAGATAGTTGTAATCTGTTTTTAAAGTGAAATAATGTAAATGGGTTAACAAACAGACATATTGGATTAAGTTTTGAATTTTCACTTTCAGGTTTCAGAATTGGTGAAGCAGTACAAACGAGAACACATAACAGTGTGGGGTAATGCCAGTTATGAAATTGTAAAAAAGTGCTATAAAGAGGTAAGCTCCAAAAAAAAAAAAAAAAAACTGGAATGATCTGTCTTTGTTGTTCTTGAGTATCTATGAGTGATAGGTTATTATTGTAATACTTTTTTTTTTCATAGCCTTGATACAAAGACAGATGATACTGGGGGGAATACTTTTTTTTTTTCATAGCCTTGATACAAAGACAGATGATACTGGGGGGAGGTAACTAGGCAGGAATTTACTAATAGAGATAATGGATTTGAACTTTGCAGTTTAAGTTCAGTGTAATTGGATTGGTTCACAGAATTATTATTTCTACACACCAATATTTATTAGTTGTTTACCAACATTTTATTATGTACATTATAAAACAAAATATGATTTCTGTCTTTTAATGTTTTATTCCTTGTTAAAAAAAAAATAATAAATAATTGAAATTTCTTGTGTAAGTTTGGATTAAGGAAGTGTGTTTAGTCCCTCAACTCTATAGCCCAAGCTTCTCTTTACCTTGTTCCCCAGATACCAAACCAAAAACCCATTGCCGTGGAATCGATTTTGACTCATAGAGACCCTGTACGACAGGGTGGAACTGCCCCATAGGGTTTCCAAGGAGTGGCTGGTGGATTTGAACTGCTGACCTTTGGGTTAGCGGTCGAGCTCTTAGCCACAGCGCCACCAGGGCTAGTGTGGCTAGTGTAGTTAAGGAACTGAATTTTTAATTTTATTTCATTTTAATTAATTTCAATTGAAATAGCTCCTGATTAGTTCAAATGGTTAACACACTCAGCTGCTAACGAAAAGTTGGCTTAACAAAGTCAGGATCATAATTATCAGGTGGGATATTAAATCAGGGCTATCCCACCACTGAAAATTTTCTAGTTAAAGAAAATATGTCTGTAAAAAATTGATTTGCAAGGTCCTGGTTAAAATGGCTAAAAAATGTAGAACAAAATTCAAATTAAAAAAAGAAGTTGACCAGACTTACTGGTCTAAAAGAGACTGGAGGAACCCCCAAAACTATTGCCCTAAGACAACCTTCTAACTTGAAACTGAAGATACTTCTGGAGGCTGTCTTTCAGCCAGATAATAGGTAGGCCTATAAAATTAACAGTAACACCTATGAAGAATGCTCCTTAGAACAATTAGCTTACAATACCAGAAGGGCAACATTTGTTCAAAACCAAAGATGCGAAGGCAGAGAGGGACAGGGAGATCTCACCAATGAAATGGGGAACCCAGGGAGGAAATGGGGAGAGTGCTGACACATTGCAGGGATTGCAACCAATGTCTTGGGACAATTTGTATATAAATTATTGATTGGAAAACTAATTTGCTATGTAAATGTTTATCTGAAGCACAATAAAATGTTAAAAAAAAAAATTAATTCGGGAAAATGCAGAACAGATTTTCAAATTTTCATGGACTCCAGACTTTCTGGAGCCCTGGAGACTAGATGATGCCTGAACTATTGCCCTGAGATAATCTTTAAACCTTAAACCAAAAATATCCCCTGAGGTCTTCTTAAAACCAAACAGTAGTTTTGCTTAACCAGTAAAAAATGTCTGCCTTGAGGACTATGCTCTTTTAAGAACTATCTTTATGGGATCAAGTTGACATCAGCAGCTTGAAAGATTAGATAGGAACCTTAGGGGGCAGGGAGTTTGTGTTAATAGAGGAGGAACAACCAGAAAAGGAGGGTGACAATGGTTGCACAACTCAAAGAGTGTAATCAGTATCACTGAATTGTGTATGTAGAAGCTGTTGAATTGGTGTATATTTTGCTGTGTATATTCTCAATAACAACAACAAAATTAATTTTAAAAATTTAGTTTGAAATGGTGTGCCAGACCTCCAAAACCAAGTTTAGCTATATAGTCAGCTAAGACTATAACTCAGTGAAAAACGAAACAAAAAACGAAACAAAACTAACGCCCCCATGACGAAAACTGAATAAGGCCTGTAACGTAATATTAAAAAATCTTAAGCACTGAAGAATTTCTTTTCAGAATACAGATGAGGGGCCCTGGTGGCACAGTGGTTAAGAACTCAGCTGGTAACCAAAACGTTGGCAGTTCGAATCCACTGGCCACTCCTTGGAAACCCTGTGGGGCAGTTCTACTCTGTATTAAGGGATTGCTATGAGTCGGAATCAACTCAAAGGCAACAAGTTTGATTTTTGGTTCCTTCCTACCAAAGAAGCCAAAAACAGATCCAAGATCAGCACCATTTCAACTCAGAGAACAATTGAGGTCCTCATCAAGGCAAATAAATTTTATTTATGTGTGGCAGTCTCTGAGAACCCTAGGTAGCTTTTGTAAAAGCCCTTAATCCCCCTTAAGGGATATGGGATTTCTTTTTGGAGTAATGAAAACATCCTCTAATTAGATAGTGCTGATGATTGTACAACATTGTTAAATGTACTAAAAGCCACTGAATTGTATACTTTAAAATGGTTTAAATGCTGAATTTTATGTTATATAAATTCTAACTCAATGAAAAACAAAACAGAACTACCCCCTACAATGATGAAAACTGAATAAGGCCTGTAGTGTAATGAGCAGTAATATATCTAATGTCAAGTCCTGGTTTTGATAATGTACTACTGTTAGGTCAGATGTCACCATTCGGGAAAGCTGGGTGAAGGGTAGATAGGACTCCACTATTTTTGGCCCAGAATCACAGAACTTTTCCCTTTCTCTCACAGTTTTCCAGAATTCCCTGGCTTTCTGCATTTTAAAATTTGAAAATTGCAAAATTTTTCACAGTTATTTTCAAACATCACAGTAAGAATGTCTGTAATATGTTTCAGTCATATTATCAGCATGCTATGTAATTAATTCATGGGTCTTTTATAATTATTAAAGTATGATTTATAAGAATTTTACATTAGCCTTTTAATTCTAGATGTTAGAAATTAAAAATAAAAGGAAGTTTCACTTAAAGCACAATAAAAATTTTAAAAAATAAATAAAAGGAAGGAGGGCACACAGTGGTCATGGGAAAATATGTGGCACTTACTCTCTTTAATGATTTTTTTATTCATTCATACCAGTGCAGTGGTTCTTAAACTTGGCTGTACATTGGAATTAACCCAATGATTTCAAAAAATACTAGTGTCTGGGTCTCATCCCAGGCATTAGTATTTTTTAAATCGTTCGGTTAATTCCAATTAACTGATCGCTGCCTGGGGTCTCATCCCAGGCATTTGGAATTAATAGATACAGGGTATGGCCAGTTGTTAAACATTTGCCAGCATACCATTCCCTTTATCCCCCCACCTCCAGCCTTGAATGGCTCTGCAAGTACCAATTATTGTTTTTAGTGCTCTGGTTCCAAAGTTGCTTAAGTTTTGAGTGGTCAACCCCTAACCCTGTTTTCCCTCTAAGTTATTGGTGTATGATTTTTCAAAACTCAGAGTTTTTCAGGGATTTGAATATGGTGTTACAGCTGAAACACCCATATATAAATAAGCAGAAAACATTACAAAGCAGCATATGAACACAGGGGTCAAAATAAATCCTCTAACTTACTTTTTTTTTAATAAAGAAGTAGGTAATTTAGAGCTAATTATTTAAAATAAATTACTTTGTTTTTTCCATGATTTTTCAATACACTTTGTATAGGAAAATTCTATTTTTACTATACCTTTCATTTAAAAAAAATAGGAATCTTGCATTCTAAAGATTTTAGGATCTTGAATACATTTCCCATTAGAAACTTAAAATGGCAGTTAGATTCTTGGACTAGCTTACAAAACCCTATTTATATTTGATCCATAATGTAGGTGAAAGATGACTCATTTGCAACAGTATTGACATATATGTCTGTATACAGATAGAGTTATATACTTTTTAAACAGAAATAAGTTATTGAATATTTCATACCTTCATCTCTTTATCTTGTTCCATTAGATTTCAGTATGTTTAGTCTCTGGTGATAAGTGCTGTCACCAATGGTCAGAAGTGGTATTGCAAAAGACAGATACATCTATAAAATGCATCTGGATTGGCAAAGATTTTTTTTAACGTTAATAATGCTGACAAAGATTTATTCTATTCTCATACGTAGCTAGTAGGGAAATTAATTGTAGCAGTTTTCTGAAAAGCAATTTCATAATGTATATCAAAAGCTTTTAAAATGCCCTTGCTCTTTTGCTCATAATTTAATTTCTAGATTTTTATTTTTATCCTATCAGCTATTAAAAGCTATACTGCTAAGACCTCCATTGTCTATAGTTGAAGTAGCTTCAATAGTTATTAAGTCCTGATGCTGCCATGTTTGTATGCTGGAAAAGGGAATCACCTGAGTCAGTAAACCACCCTCTAAAGAAAGCTTGTCAATATAGTTGTCTTGGGGGCCATTGTTCTGCACAAATTATTTAATTATTTAATGTAAAGCCCATGAAAGACACAAATTGATGAAAGAGATGAGCCCACACATGAAATGCAAGTAGTAAAGTAAATGATGTAGCAGAAGCTGCAGGTTTGTTGAATCCTAAATAGAACCCTACTGTACTTATAAATGTAATGACTCAAAATTGTATACATAGCTATAGCTGAACTTAATAGTTGTTTTGGATCTAAAAGCCTAGTTCTAAAAGTCTCATAGAAGAAGCAGGTATAGTTGTTCCTGTACTTGGTATATTATATTGTACTTGTTGTTGTTAAGTCCTGTCAAGTCGGTTCCAACTCATAGCGACCTTATGTACAAGAGAACAAGACACTGCCCAATCCTGCACCATCCTCACGATCTTTGTTATGCTTGCACCCATCGTTGCAGCCACTGTGTCAGTCCATCTTGTTGAGGGTCTTCCTCTTTTTCACTGACCCTCTACTACACCAAGCATAATGTCCTTCTCCAAAGACTGGTCCCTCTGATAGTATGTCCAAAGTATGTGAGACAAAGTCTCGCCACCCTTTCTTCTAAGGAGCATTCTGGCTATACTTCTTCCAAGACAAATTTGTTCATCTTTCTGGCAGTCCATGGTATACTTAATATTCTTCACCAACACCATAATTCAAAGGTATTGATTCTTCTTCTGTCTTCCTTATTTATTGTCCAGCTTTCACATGCATATGAGGCGATTGACTAATTTCACTCAGCCTAATGCCTTCTAGATTCCTTCATGTTATGAGATGTTTCACACATTCATCGTTGTTCTTAATCGTTGCATAGTATTCCATGATGTGAATATGCCATGATTTACTTATCCGTTCATCCATTGATGGGCACCTTGGTTTCTGGCATCTGTTTCCTGTTGTAAACAGTGCTGCAGTGAGCATGGGTGTGCATATATGTGTTCGTGTAAGGGCTGTCATTTCTCTAGGATATATTCTGTGGTAGTTCTATTTCTAGCTTTTTAAGGAAGCACCACATCGATTTCCAAAGTGGTTGTACCATTTTACATTCCCGCCAACGGTGTATAAGTGTTCCAGCCTCTCCACAACCTCTCCAGCATTTATTATTTGTGTTTTTTGGATTAATGCCAGCCTTGTTGGGGTGAGATGGTGTCTCATTGGAGTTTTGATTTGCATTTCTCTAATGGCTAATGATCGTGAGCATTCCCTCATGTATCTTTTAAGCCACCTGAATGTCTTCTTTGGTGAAGTGCCTGTTTATATCCTTTGCCTGTTTTTTTTTTTTTTTAGATTTTTATTGTGCTTTAAGTGAAAGTTTACAAATCAAGTCAGCCTTCATACAAAAATTTATACACACCTTGCTAAATACTCCTAGTTGCTCTCCCCCTAATGAGACAGCACACTCCTTCTCGCCACTCTCTATTTTCATGTCCATTTGGCCAGCATCTGTCCCCCTCTGCCCTCTCATCTCCCATCCAGACAGGAGATGCCCACATAATCTCATGTGTCTACTTGATCCAAGAAGCTCACTCCTCACCAGTATCATTTTCTATCCTGTAGTCTAGTCAATCCCTGTCTAAAGAGTTAGCTTTGGGAATGGTTCCTGTCTTGGGCTAAAAGAAGGTCTGGGGACCATGACCTCCGGGGTCCTTCTAGTCTCAGTCAGACCATTAAGTCTGGTCTTTTTACAAGAATGTGAGGTCTGCATCCCACTGCTCTCCTGCTCCTTCGGGTTTTCTGTTGTGTTCCCTGTCAGGGCAGTCATCAGTAGTAGCCGGGCACCATCTAATTCTCCTGGTCTCAGGCTGATGTAGTCTCTGGTCTATGTGGCCCTTTCTGTCTCTTGGGCTCATAATTATCGTGTGTCTTTGTTGTTCTTCATTCTTTTTTGCTCCAGGTGGGTTGAGACCAATTGATGCATCTTAGATGGCCGCTTGCTAGCGTTTAAGACCCCAGACGCCACTCTCCAAAGTGGGATGCCACTCTCCAAAGTGGGATGCAGAATGCTTTCTTAAGAGATTTTATTATGCCAATTGACCTAGATATCCCATGAAACCATGGTCCTCAAAACCCCACCCCTGCTAAGCTGGTCTTCGAAGCGTTCAGTTTATTTAGGAAACTTCTTTGTTTTTGGTTTAGTCCAGTTGTGCTGACCTCTCTTGTATTGTGTGTTGTCTTTCCTTTCACCTAAAATAGTTCTTGTCTACTATCTAATTAGTGAAAACCTCTCTTTTCCCTCCCCCCTCCACTCTTGTAACCATCAAAGAATATTTTCTTCTCTGTTTAAACTGTTTCTCAAGTTCTTATAATAGTGGTCTTATACAATATTTGTCCTTTTGCAACTGACTAATTTCACTCAGCATAATGCCTTCCAGGTTTCTCCATGTTATGAAATGTTTCACGGATTCATTATTGTTCTTTATCAATGCGTGGTATTCCATTGTGTGACTATACCATAATTTATTTATCCATTCATCCGTTGATGGGCACCTTGGTTGCTTCCATCTTTTTGCTTTGGTAAACAGTGCTGCAGTGAACATGTGTGTGCATGTATCTGTTCGTGTAAAGGCTCTTATTTCTCTAGGTTATATTCCAAGGAGTGGGATTGCTGGATCATATGGTAGTTCTATTTCCAGCTTTTTAAGAAAGCACCAAATCAATTTCCAAAGTGGTTGTACCGTTTTATATTCCCACAGCAGTGTATAAGTGTTCCAATTTCTCCACAACTTCTCCAACATTTATTATTTTGGGTTTTTTGGATTAATGCCAGGCTTGTTGGAGTGAAGTGGAATCTCATTGTAGTTTTGATATGCATTTCTCTAAGGGCTAATGATCGTGAGCATCTCCTCATGTATCTGTTAGCTGAATGTCTTCTTTAGTGAAGCACCTGTTCATATCCTTAGCCTATTTTTTAACTGGGTTTTTTGTCTTTTTGTAGTTGAGTTTTCGCGGTATCATCCAGATTTTAGAGATCAGAGGCTGATCGGAAATGTCATAGCTAAAAACTTTTTCCCAGTCTGTAGGTAATCTTTTTACTCTTTTGGTGAAGTCTTTGGATGAGCATAGGTGTTTGATTTTTAGGAGCTCCCAGTTATCTGGTTTCTCTCCTGGTGTTTGTGCATTATTAGTATACTCTAGGACTGTTAAGGTAGATCGAGACCATTTGTCACACAGTAGCCTTTTCTAAGTATGATGTATTTGTAAATGGATATCCATAATTTCATAATTCAGGGAGTACTTGTAATAGATTTTAAATATAGACTTGGGAAATTTTGAGGATTATGAAATGATCCATTTTATTTGAGCGGTTGTAAAGTAACACATAATATTGTTTTTGTTTTGTAGAATTCAGATATTCCTATACTCTTCAGTCTACAACGTGTACTTCTCATTCTTGGGCTGTTTTTCACTGGCCTCTTGCCTTTTGTGCCCATTCGAGAACAGTTTTTTGAAATTCCAATGCCTTCTATCATGTTGAAGTAAGTCGTTTACCCTGTTTTCACCAGTTATCAATTACAGGAAAACTAAGATAAAGGCTCATGAATATCAATAGCAGTGATAAAGAATAGGTTTCTATAGTTATTTCTGTATTCTATTAGCTGATCTGTATTAATAAAGCTTTTGATTAATTAAGAACTTATTTTCTAAAATGAATAATAAAGTATTGTAAGTACTTAATATGGACCCATGGCTTTCTGTGCCTGTGTACTCAGAAGTCAGAAGTCAGGAAGAGGAACTGAGCTTAATTGTAGATACTTAATAACTTTTTAATAACTTTTTTATTCAGACATCAAATAGCACTTGCCCTTCAACTTCTGTTTTTTCTTTCTACTTCTTTGACAACAATACCTAGCTGAAATTCTATTAAACTCCGAATGCACCACTAGTATTAATTAGGAAGATTAACAACAATTACCACCACTACAACAAAAAAAATCTCTGGAGATAGTAGAAAAAGGCAGAGATAGTTTGTATAAGATACTTCTATATTTATACAAATATGTTTACATAGTTTTTACTCACTAAATTACTACAAAGATAAAAATATATAAAATGCTTAGCATTGCCTGGCAAATGATAAGCAGTCAATAAATGATAGCTTTTATAGTTTACATTATCTTTATTATTAAAGAAGATAACTTCATCTCAAAATTCTGCACTCTTAGAATGTGATTTCTTGCTATAGATTTATAATGATAACCGAGCCATGGCAAAGAAATTTGGAGCTCCTGGGGAGCTCACTTAAATGTGATTTCAAGTGCATTAAAATGTTTTTTATTCTAAAAAAAAAACCTTAAAAAATCAAGCTGAACATTAGTACAGCAGTTATTAAAAAATATTGGTTAAAAAAGGCAATTTTATTAAGTACCTTTGTGCTTGCTTCTAGATTTCATGCCTTTTCTCCAATTTGAGTTTCTTAGTAATGATCCTGCTTATGTTATCTCTTCCTATTTATATTTATTACCATTTTTTGTAGCCATTTCTCAAACACCTCTTGTCTACAAAGAAACTGTTTTTATTTACTAGATTAAAATGATCCCTAACCATTTATTCCTAAAATATTTAGCTTCTCTCTGGCCTGGAATGGACTGTTGTGCTCACTAGATTATCTCCATGTGTTCCTTTTAGAAGCAAATGTTATTGAAATACATACATATGAACAAACTCCGTAGAATTAATCTTTTTCTTTAGAAAGTAACTATGGACCAGGACACCAAGAATCTCTGCAAGGATAACTTTTATTCTTTTTATCTTTCGATAGTGGTAGCGAAAAATTAGCTTGAGAGTAGTAGAAACAGAGAACCTAGCTGGGTTTTATTTTAATTTATTTTTGTCTTTTACATACCAAGTGCAAGACACTGTTTTTGTTTTTGAACTTATTCAGTCTTATCACACTGATATATTCCTGTGTTTCCTCAGATTAAAAGAACCACACACCATGTCAAGATGTCAAAAGTTTCTCATCTGGCTTTCTGATATGTAAGAATTTTAGCTTCTTGATAGAGAATTTATTGCTTTACATATATTTATTACATACTAATAATTTGGATTAGTGGGTTGTTTTTTAGTGGGTAATAATTTGGAAACCCCGGTGGCATAGTAGTTGAGAGCTGCAGCTGCTAAGCAAAAGGTCAACAGTTCGAATCCAGCAGGCACTCCTTGGAAACCCTATGGGGCAGTTCTACTCTGTCTTATAAGGTTGCTATGAGTCAGAATTGACTCGATGGCAATGGATTTGGTTTGGTTTTTTACTTCTAATTTAGTGCAACTTTTCCACATGTAATTTGTTATAAGGACTTGCTGTGTAAATTGATTTGTGTGAATCATTTAGAACTAGCTAAATTACTAATCACAAAAGCTTGGGAGGAATCTTGAGAGTTAATCTCATCCAACTTCATGAGAAAACTGATTTACTTAGAGTTATCTAGATAGTTTGTAGCAGAGCTAGGCTAAGAACCCTTTCCCTCCTATTTATTTGCTGTTTCCACTAGCCAACAGTCAAAAACATGATGGGAAGAAAGTGTTTATGGCAAATACTATAGGGTCACCATGAGTTGTAATCAGCTCAATGGCAATGGGTTTTAATGGGTATGTGTAAAAGCACATATTACTTAATAACACATTTCTCAGAAAAATCTCCAGCAGAAAGGAAGAACCACCAGTAAGGGTAGGTATCTATTTAAAGAAAATGCCTGTAATTTTTGAGACATGCGGAGTTTATTTTTAGGTAAAAACCACAGAGTAATTGTGTTGTATTTTGCTTTAAAATGAAACCTTGAATACTGTAATATGTTCATAGTCCTAATTCAGAACCATTTATTACTTAACTTCTCTTTCAAAAAGTCTTGGAAAGCTAGTTACATCTTTTCTCTGTACTGTAGGGTTTATTCTTTTTTGCTTGATTCCATTTAATTTCTAATTTTCGAGAACGCATATTTAATTGGGTGTTAAATGCACATGCTTTTTAGTTTCTAATATGTTTGAACAGAATAGAAATAATATGTACAAGTTTCTAATACAATTAGTTCCTGTCTTTCTCAAGTGATTTGTATTCTAAAAGTTCACTTGTAAGTCAGTTATTTGAAACTAAAAAAAATTCTTTTCCTGTATGTAGAATAATGTGATTAATGAACGTTAAATTTCTAAGATAGCTCACAAAAGACTATTTAATCCATTATGCAACTGAACTGCGACGTTATAGAACTTGATCAGAATTTGCTGCCTTATTTTAGCTTGGAAAGTTAGGAACACACACTTCCCAGCTCTTTCTCACACTCATTATGGCTCCATTGAGCTGCTACAATAAGAACGGTTCTCCTGATGATCTGGTAGCAGCGAGTAATAGAAAGGAGGTTCTCTTTGCCCATCAGCAGCCAGCAGTGAAAAAAGATACTGTAGTTAAGACAGGAAGATGCATCCACGGCAGCCATTATTGCTTGAGGCCATTGCTTGTATTGCTGAAACATTGGGCTTTAAATTCAACTAGGAATTACTAAAATCTAAATTCCCAGTTAGGACTAAGAAGTACCCACATATGTTTTACTTTTCTAGATTACTAATGAGGAAAGCTTTGTTTGACCACCTCACTGCCCGTGGCATTCAGGTAAGTTTCTAGAATGGTACATTTTGGAAACAGCATAGCTCACCAATTTAACACAACTGTAAAGGGCAGGATTTTTATTTATTTTTTACTGTACTTTAGGTGAAAGTTTACAGCTCAAGTTAGTTTCTCATATAAAAATTCATACACATACTGTTACGGGACCCTAGTTGCTCCACCCTGGACTTCCCATGTCCAGGCAACCAGCTCCTAGCCCATTCTAAGGGCAGGAACTTTTAATTGACTTACTTTGGTCCCTGACTCTAATAATGCTGCCTTACTGACTCACAAATAAGGGCCAGAATTTCTGGGCTATATTATACTGATGACAGGTGAGAATAGCTGAAGTCAGAGGGTTGGAACAGTGCATACATAAGAAGCAAAGTGGAATTTTTTTAAAAGGGTTTAATGATTTCTTAAAAGTATAGGTTTAAAAGGTTATTTCTAAGTGTGCTGAGGATTGTAATGGATAAATGCTATTATAAAAATAACTTTTGTACTTTAACATTTTTCTCACACTTCTACCTTTTAGGTGTATATCTGGGTATTAAATGAAGAACAAGAATACAAAAGAGCTTTTGATTTGGGAGCAACTGGAGTGATGACAGACTATCCAACAAAGCTTAAGGATTTTTTACTTAATTTTTCATCATAGAAAAAGAGAGTACTCAAAGGCATTCAAAAAAAAAAAAAAAAATGAAAAGACCTAAGAAAAAAATCTTTCACCATCATTTTCCTAAGCCATTTCCGGAATGGTTAAAGGTTTAATCAGTTAAGTTTTATTACCTCATTTTTAAACCTGTCTGAGAATGTAGAAACTATATATTGTATATTTATTTTAAACAGTATTGCTTATTTTACATTTGTAAATAGTTTGTTTAGAAAGATAAATGGTTATGAGCTGTAAGTAGATTATTAATCAAGATTTCTGTATATGATGCAGTATTCTACTGTTATGAATAATTCTGAAATCAAAGAGTATTGGGTAAATTTAGCATTAGCCTTCACTGGAATAAGATCGACTACTTAGTAAAACAAAATCATTGAAGGCCATTACAACTATTCTGAGTTGTCTCCTTATTTCTAGGTACATCTTACTTAAAGCAACAAAAACAAAACAAAAAATAGTGCAAGGAGAGCTTGGAAATCAGTGGTGTAGTTATCTGGCAAGTTATACATTCTTAATAGAAGGCAGGCTCAAAGAAATAACTGAAAGTGTATTACTTGATCAGAAATAAAGTCTGTAGACAGTAGACCAAGATTGGATTTCTTGACTGCTGTTGCTAATGGGTATATCCTATTTGAAATCTTTTTCAGGTATTTAACAGTGCTACCATGGATTTAAAAATGGACTTATCAATTGTAAATTAAGGCAAAATCCAAATAGTCATATTTTTATGTTCTTCAAAAGGAATGTAAAATTTCTGTTTTTGGCAATGACTAACTGTTTGGGCCTGCATTTGGATTTTAAATAACATCTTGAATCCTAATAATCATATTTAAAAAAAAGTGTGCATCATTGTTTATGGTGTAAGCCTCCTGTTCCTGATCTTTATGTCTAAATTTATTCTTCTGAGTGTTTGGTGGAAATAGAATTTCCCAGAGGATTAGACATCATTTTCTTCAACTTTTCTGATGTGACTTCATGTAAATATGTTTTTAATCTTTTAAAATAATTTTTATTTTGGGAATTAGATGTAATCTAGAATAAATGTCTTTTACCTAGATTATCTCTCTCATTTGGAGTTTGCCAGCTAAACAGCTATGAAGGATGGTTGCACTCTCCCATCCGTCCCTAGATGACGTAAATAACATTTGCTTTTTTGTTTAAACTGAAATAAAGTTTTCCAAGAACAAGATAAGGGTTCTTGATTGTTTTTTTTACAGTTGTAATTCCAGGTATACTTTATAAATTTTTTACGAAATTTATTGTGGTAAGGAATTTGCCTTTTGGCATTTGAACAAATGGCTTTGGTAGGTACTCCATTAAATAGTCATTTTCATACTATAGTTATAATTGCTAGGAATCATCTTTGTTAAATTTTTCTTATTTCTTTCGAAGTTTTTCTTTGTGATTCAGAGTGGTTCATATTTTAGGCATAGTATATATTTTGTGTCAACCAGTAAAAGATAAGGTACCCAGAATGGTAAAGATGTTTAGAAAGTCCTGTTTAAAAAGTATGATGATTTTATAGTCAAAGCGATTTTAATTAACTTAATAAAAGTATAGTACCTATGACAAGGCCGATGATACTCATTATCAGATGACATCTGGAATACTGCTTTACTGATTAGGGTGTCATACTTTAAAGACAATAAATATCTTTTCATCTTGAGATGGATGACTGGGCATGGTGAACAGCATGGTAGGGAAGTGATCGAAGGTACGATTAGACCCTTTTGCTGGGATGAGGCTGGAGGTACTAGATTTGATGGACCCAGCTGTAGGTCTAGTCCAGCATACCAATAGTATCCCAAGTATGTAACAGTGGACAACAGTTGGCAGGTAATTCAGCAAGCAATTGGCATTAGGAGTTTTAACTTGAGAAAACAGTGAGATTATCTTGGTAGGACTAGGGTCTTAGGCAGGTTACCAAGTCAAAATAGGACACAGTATAAGAACTAGGACCCAGACCTGGAAAGAAACTCATTTAGCAGAATTGAAGATCAGAGTGATACACTGTACCGATTACAGGGTAAATTGGTGCTGAACCCCAGAGCTGCTTAAACCACTCATTTCTGGCCAGGACTGGTTCCAGAGATTGAAGTGAAGCCCTAGCTGCACATGAGCATCTAGTCATAGCTGTGGATGAAGAATGGCTGTGGTTAGTTGAGAAAAGTATGGAATTTAAAACATAAATCATCATATGTTCCAACATGGGAAATTATTAACATAAAATACAACATGAATGACTCTGTGTAGAATTGTGCAACACGGTGGCCCTGGAAAGGGTCCATTTAAAAAAAATAGTCAAGAGAGATCTGCCATAGATAAGAGAGTGCCAACTGAAGGAAGGCTACGTATGCCAGAATATTCTGAACTGAAAGCTATGTGCCTCAAGTAGTTGGACAAATGTGAGACATTAAAAGCAAGAGCCAAAGTTACTAGGGAATAATATGGCAACCATTTTAGTAATAACAGGAAAATGTAAATAGTCTGGGACCAGGCACCAAAACAAGATCAGAACTAAAGCAGATAGATCCAAGAGTCAGAGAGGAGATCAGAATGCTGGGAGATACCAAGGCAATTCATAAACCCACAGTGATGTTTAGCATCTCTGCCTCTTTTGTAATTTTGAAAAGTTGGGTCATACAAATACGTGAAATAAGGATACAAACCTAGACTAAACAGGCCAGAAACCAGGTCAGAAGGCTAAATGGATCCATAAAGATCTAATTGATGTTGTTGTTGTTGTTGTTAGGTGCTGTCGAGTCTGTTCCAACTCATAGCGACCCTGTGCACAACAGAACAAAGCGCTGTCCGGTCCTGCACCATCCTTACAATCGTTGTTATGCTTGAGCTCATTGTTGCAGCCACTGTGTCAATCCACCTCGTTGAGGGTCTTCCTCTTTTCCGCTGACCCTGTACTGTGCCAAGCGTGATGTCCTTCTCCAGGGACTGATCCCTCCTGACAACATGCCCAAAGTATGTAAGACGCAGTCTCGCCATCCTTGCTTCTAAGGAGCGTTCTGTCCGCACTTCTTCCAAGACAGATTTGTTCGTTCTTTGCACCACAATTCAAAGGCGTCAGCTGTTCTTCGGTCTTCCTTATTCATTGTCTAGCTTTCACATGCATATGATGCGATTGAAAATACCATGGCTTGGATCAGGCGCACCTTAGTCTTCAGGGTGACACCTTTGCTCTTCAACACTTTGAAGAGGTCCTTTGCAGCAGATTTACCCAATGCAATGCGTCTTTTGATTTCTTGACTGCTGCTTCCACGGTGATGATTGTGGATCCAAGTAAAATGAAATCCTTGACAACTTCAGTCTTTTCTCCATTTATCATCATGTTGCTCATTGGTCCAGTTGTGAGGATTTTTGTTTTCTTTATGTTGAGGTGCAGTCCATACTGAAGGCTATGGTCTTTGATCTTCATTAGTAAGTGCTTCAAGTCCTCTTCACTCTCCGCAAGCAAGGTTGTGTCATCTGTATAACCCAGGTTGTTAAAGAGTTTTCCTCCAATCGTGATGCCCCATTCTTCTTCATATAGTCCAGCTTCTTGGATTATTTGTTCAGCATACAGATTGAATAGGTATGGTGAAAGAATACAACCCTGATGCACACCTTTGCTGAGTTTAAACCAATCAGTGTCCCCTTGTTCTGTCTGAACAACTGCCTCTTGATCTATGTAAAGGTTCCTCATGAGCACAATTAAGTGTTCTGGAATTCCCATTCTTTGCAATGTTATCCATAGTTTGTTATGATCCACACAGTCAAATGCCTTTGCATAGTCAATAAAACACAGGTAAACATCCTTCTGGTATTCTCTGCTTTCAGCCAAGATCCATCTGACATCAGCAATAATATCCCTGGTTCCACATCCTCTTCTGAAACCGGCCTGAATTTCTGGCAGGTCCCTGTCTATATACTGCTGCAGCCGTTTTTGAATGATCTTCAGCAAAATTTTGCTTGTGTGATTTTACGCTGTCAGTGGTAGGATAATATCCATATGGCTACAAGGAAGACCACTTAATACAACTATTATTCAAATTTACACACCAACCACTAGGGCCAAAGATGAAGAAATAGAAGATTTTTATCAGCTGCTGCAGTCTGAAATTGATCAAACATGCAATCAAGACGCATTGGTAATTACTGGTGATTGGGATGTGAAAGTTGGAAATGAAGAAAGATCAGTAGTTGGAAAATATGGCCTTGGTGATAGAAACAATGCCGGAGATCAAATGATAGAATTTTGCAATACCAACGACCTCTTCATTGCAAATACCTTCTTTCACCATCATAAGTGGCGACTATACACATGGACCTCGCCAAATGGAACACACAGAAATCAAATTGACTACATCTGTGGAAAGAGAAGATGCAAAAGCTCAATATCATCAGTCAGAACAAGACCAGGGGCCGACTGTGGAACAGACCATCAATTGCTCTTATGCAAGTTCAAGCTGAAACTGAAGAAAATCAGAGCAAGTCCAAAGAGAGCCAAAATATGACCTCAAATATGTCTTACCTGAATTTAGAGACCATCTCAAGAATAGATTTGACACATTGAGCACTAGTGACCGAAGACCAGACAAGTTGTGGAATGACATCAAGGACATCATACATGAAGAAAGCAAGAGGTCACTGAAAAGACAGGAAAGAAAGAAAAGACCAAGATGGATGTCAGAGGAGACTCTGAAACTTGCTCTTGAGCGTAGAGCGGCTAAAGCAAAAGGGAGAATTGATGAACTAAAAGAACTGAACGGAAGATTTCAAAGGGCCTCTTAAGAAGACAAAGTCAGGTATTATAATGACATGTGCAAAGAGCTGGAGATAGAAAACCAAAAGGGAAGAACACACTTGACATTTCTCAAGCTGAAAGAACTGAGGAAAAAATTGAAGCCTCGAGTTGCGATAGTGAAGGATTCCATGGGGAAAATATTAAATGACGCAGGAAGCATCAAAAGTAGATGGAACGAATACACAGAGTCACTATACCAAAAAGAATTAGTCGATATTCAACCATTTCAAGAGGTGCCATATGATCAGGAACCAATAGTACTGAAGGAAGAAGTCCAAGCTGCTCTGAAGACATTGGCAAAAAACAAGGCTCCAGGAATTGATGGAATATCAATTGAGATGTTTCAACAAACAGATGCAACAAACAGGTGCTCACTCATCTATACCAAGAAATATGGAAGACAGCTTCCTGGCCAACTGACTGCAAGAGATCCATATTTATGCCTATCTATTTCTTTATTATAATTGATATTAGATTGCATTAAAATTAATTTGGCAATAGTGTACAGAGTGGAAGTCTTGCAACAATCCAGGCATGAGGCAACGGGCCCCATATGAAAAGAGTGGCAGTGTAACTGAAAAATAGTGAATCTATGCATCTCTGTAAGGAAAGACTTAATAACAGTTAGTGATCGGATGAGCTTAAAATGAGAAGGGAAAGTCACAATTCCAAAGCCACAAGAAAATGGGGAACTTAGTGAGGGGAACTAGTTTGGTGGTAAAGATAACTATGGTTGTACTTTGAGTTTGAAATGACAAAAAAGAATTTGAGTATCTATGCTTTAGATACATTAGCCCTTGGTTGTAAACCTTGGACCTTGGATCGGCCTGGAGAAATAGATTTAGTTTTGTGTACTTCATAGGTATGCATTTGCAAAGCTAGAACTTTAGAGGTGATATTAGTTCCTTCTCAGTAGTCTACTTGCAATTTGAATGTTACAGGCCATCAGATGCCTAGGTTGTGAATATCATGGTTCATACCATAGTGAGATTAATTGAGCATAACAGATTTTCCCTCTCATTTATGCCTTTTTCTTTCAAAAATAGAGAACTCAATTGTCAAAAAGAAAAATTTCATTAATGAGTCAATTCAAGTTAATAGGATTTATTGAGCAAGAACCTGTTCGTAAACAGCCAAAACTGTCAAGGGGCTCGTTTAAGCAGTACAAATACGTAGCTTTTAAAAGCAGGAGATTTCTCGTAGGGAGGGTACAATGATTGGATCTTAGGTATGTCTTTAATTGGAGGGAAGGATCTTATGAATGACTTTATATCATTTGTTTTGTAACTATACTTGTCTGTTGCGAATTGGTGGAGTCTGGTATCTAGTACTGCTATAACAGAAATACCACAAGTGGATGGCTTTAACAAACAGACATTTATTTTCTCAGTTTAGGAGGCCAGAAGTCCGAATTCAGAGAGCTGGCTTGCGGGGAAGGCTTTCTCTCCCTGTGGGCTCTGGAGGAAGGTCCTTGCCTCTTTAGCTTCTGCTTCCTTGTTCCTTGGAGATCTCCCTATGTTACCCTATCTCAACTCTGCTCTCCTGTTTATCTCAAAAGAAATTGACTCAAGATACACCCTACACTAATCCTGCCTTTTTAGCATAACAAAGACAGCCCATTCCCAAATGGTATTATAACCACAGTCATAGAGTTTAGGATTTACAACACATTTTGTGGGGGACACAATTCAATCCATAACTATGAGTCCAATAGGTTTCTTTTAACTGTCAAGTTGTTTTTGCTGATGGTTAGAACACTGAAAATTTTTCTATTCTGTCAAGGTTTGTATCTAATATGAAAGACCATTTTGATTTATTCTTGGAAAGATTTCACACCTGGCACAGTCATTAATGTTTAGTTAATATTTAACACTATGAGAACAGGCATAATTTTTACTCATATTATGAAAAGAATACAAATATACCAGTCTTGTTTGTCCAATAGATTTTAAATTTATTTTCTTGAAGCCCTACGAGAACAAGCAGGGCCTAGACAGTGTCTGCTGGATAAGTGGGGATGCTTATGCTAAGAGAAGGCTGAGCAGGTATGACTGGGTTACTCATTCCCACTTTGATCAAAGCTGCTTCACTTTTCTGCTTCATATATGTTGTTGTTGTTAGGTGCCATCGAGTTGGTTCTAACTCTTAGCAACCCTATGTACTACAGAATAAAACACTGCCTGGTCCTGCACCATGGTCACATCATTGTTAGGCTTGAGCCCATTGTGGCAGCTACTGTGTCAGTCCATCTCATTGAGGGTCTTCCTCTGCTTCACTGATCCTCTAGGAAGCATGATGGATGTCCTTCTCCAGGGATTGATCTCTCCTGATAACATGTCCAAAGTATGTAAGATGCAGTCTTGCCATCCTTGCTTCTAAGTGGCATTCTGGTTGTACTTCTTCCAAGACGGATTTGTCTGTCCTTTTGGCAGTCCCTTGTATATTCAATATTCTTCACCAATACCACATTTCATTCTCGGCCAGCACCACAATTCAAAGGTGTCAGTTCTTCAGTCTTATTCATTGCCCAGTTTCCGCATGCATATGATGGGATTGAAAACACCATGGCTTGGGTCAGGCGCACCTTAGTCTTCAAGGTGACATTTTTGCTTTTCAACACTTTAAAGAGGTCTTTTGCAGCAGATTTGCCCAATGCAATGCATCTTTTGATTTCTTGACTGCTGCTTCCACGGGTGATGATTGTGGATCCAAGTAAAATGAAATCCTTGACAGCTTCAGTCTTTTCCCCACTTATCATAACGTTGCTTACTGGTCCAGTTGTGAGAATTTTTGTTTTCTTTATGTTGAGGTGTAATCCATACTGAAGGCTTGATCTTCCTCAGTAAGTGCTTCAAGTCCTCTTCACTTACAGCAAACAAGGGTGTGTCACCTGTATAACACAGGTTGTTAATGAGTCTTCCTCCAATCTTGATGCCCCGTTCTTCATATAGTCCAGCTTCTCAGATTATTTGCTCAGCATACAGATTGAATAGGATGGTGAAAGAATACAACCCTGACGCACACCTTTTCCGACTTTAAACCACGCAGTATCTCCTTGTCCACATAAAATTTCAATTAAAATAGGGGTCTTCTGCTTTAAAAAAAGTTTTTCTTCTTCTTTGCTTTTATAATAAATCTTTGATCTAAGACTTTTCACCCCTCCAAGCTTGAATAAAACCTCTCTCCCTCCTTTCTTCTTTCTTTCTCTTCCTTCCTTCCTTCCTCCCTCACTCCCTTTTCTTTCTTTCTCATCCTTCCTTCCTAGTTCACTCTAAGCCCTTTTTATTCAATAAGTTCTTCAACTGTTTATGATCCTTTCTGGTCAAAAAACTTTTCGAGAAAAGGGGGAGTGCAGGGAACAGGAATTATAAAAAAAAAAAAAAAAAGTACATTTACAAAAGTAAATGGCCAACAAACATGAAAAAATGTTTGGTACATTGAGTGATGTACCAATTTCCAATTCTCAGATGCACAAGAGTGAAAAATGTCCACTGTTGGTAAGAGGCTTGGGGGAATAGCCCGTCATGAACTATTGCTGGGTATGTAAATTGGCAGAACACTTTAAAAAGCATTTTGACAATAACTTTAAATACATACATCCATTCACTCAGCAATTCTAGAGCTAGGAATAATATACAACGAAAATAATAAGACAAGTGCCCAAAGATACGTATACACACAGTGAAAAATTGGAAACAACCTAAATATGCAGCAATAAGGGACTGGTTAAATCTGAAATATCCACGTGATAATATCCTTAAAATATTACTGTTCAGTATTTACTGATATGAGATATTAGATGAAAAAACTAAGCAATACAATGGATACTGTATAAATAAAACATGTACACATTTTTAAAAGTTACAACTAAATGTTAATAGTGGTTTTTTTAAAAAATAATTTTATTGTAAAGTACATTTGACAAAAATTTGCTGTTTTAACCATTTTTAAGGGTACAATTCAGTGACATTAATTATATCAACAAGAGATGATAATTGAAATTAAGAGAATAAACTCTTGAAGGAAGTGAGTGGGGAAGAAGAGTGAGCAAAGAGTTAAATCAGCATATGGTTAAAGGAGACAGAAGTAGTCTGAGAAATAGAAGTAAGGGAAGTACAATGTTCTCAATACCATGAAAGTAGAGAACTTAAGAAGATAATCAGCAGTGCCCAAAATAGGAAATAGAGATCAAGGAAGGCGGGGCTGGAGAGAGTGATTGCATTTGGCTTAAAAGGAGGTCTCCATACTATGGTTCATTTATCTCTGTAGCCTATGAAACTGATACCAGATTGCAGAGGGATGAAAGACTGAATAGTACTAAATGAGGCAAGTAAAAATCAAACACTTAACTCAAAGGAGTTAGAGAACCAGGACATTTAAAAGGGCAGGAGTATCAGGTGAGTTGTTGTAAATGGGGAGGCATATAAATGTGTGAAAAGGAGAAGGAGCTAATGGAGAGAACTGGAGATATTGGAGAGAGAGGATGTGTGAGCCAAGATCTCCTTCAGGGTTGAATGGGTTGTAATTTAGTCAAACAATGTTTATGAATGCCTGCTGCGAGAGGCACCTGGGTTACAACAGTACGAACCCTATAAGAACAATTCCTGTCTTTTTGGTGCTTCTGGTCTAGTTATTAGGTAGTCCAAAGTGGAGAGGAGAGGAGGAAAAGGTATCTTTTTGCTCAGACTCCAGGGTAGAATGGGAAGATTAGGTTAAAAGACTGGGATGTTGTACTCTTGCAAAAGGATAGAAGAGCCAAAGTGGGTGGGGTGGTCATAGTGGGAGAGCTGAAGTTTCTTATGTGTGAGAGGACTTGGAGATGAGAAGGGTAAATTGAAGAAATCTGAGAGTTGTATAAGGAAGCACTTGAAGTAGCCGACCATGGAGGGGCTAGAATAGAGTGGAAATCTAGTGTGGCCATGAATTGTCAAAGAAGCTGACGTGTATTTCTTAGTTTCCTGGAATACCTACTTGGTGATTTACAGACAGTTGATACCAAAAAACACCATAGGTTGCTAGATGGGGCAATTTGTTTATTTTTCAAATGTTTAAATTCAAATTGAACTTCAAATAACAGTGAGTTTGAAAGTTGGGCACTGTTGAATAATGGCAATGTTTAACATTTATGTAAGTATTTAGATTTGACTCAGTTTTATCTACATTCTCATGTGTTCCTTACAACAACCTGGTAGGCTGGTTGATATTATCACATCCTCATTTTTTTCGATGAAACTCAAATTCAGGGAATGTACAAGGTCAATTAGTTGGTATGGTGGGTCTTCTTACCCTTGCCACCCACTCTGCTTTTTCTAATTTGTCTTCAATTCACCATTCAATGCTGAGAGAAACATAAACCAGGTAGAAAAGGAGGTTATAATGTGGTCCTATCAAAAGTGAGCTTTCCAAATAAAAGCTACAAAAGAGAAAATTCCCAAATGTCAAATGTACTTACTGTTCTCTGATATTGCTTAAACAGTGCTACTACCACTTGTGGAGATGGGAATTAAGCGTTGATATTCCCTTCAGCTACTGAAATATTGCCCATGTAAAACTGTACCACCACATTTCTTGAGAAATTAATAAATCACAGATAAGAACAAAAAATAATATTAAACATTTGTGACTCCAACACTCGGAATTGACAACTGTTAATATTTTATTATATATGCCTTAGTTTCTTCTAATGAAGGAAATAAAACCTCTTCTACCTAGTTTTTGATGTTTCTTAGCATTGAAAAATGAATTGAAGACAAATTAGAAAAAGCAGAGTGGGTACAAAGGGTAAGAAGACCCAACCACACCAATTTCTAGCCAAGTGACCTTGTAAATTCCCTGAATTTGAGTTTCACCTAAAAAAAAAATGGGGTTGTGATAAAATCGACTAGGCTACCAGGTTGTTGTAAGGAACACATGAGAATGTAGGTGCAGTGCAATGAATGGCTTTTGTGACACCTTTCTTGCTATGGTCTTGTAATCGCCACTCACTTGGATCGACCTCTGCAAATAGGGTAATTATGGCCCACCAGGGTGATTGGTCAGTTTTGCCATCCCTCTGGGCTTGAAATGAGCCATCTCAGAGAAAGGAAAGAGAGAATCCCACCACCACCAAGGAAGAACAGCCAGAAGAGGAGTGTGTCCTTTGGACCTGGGATTCTTGTGCTGAGAAGCTCCTGGAACCAGGAAACGGAAAGAAAGAGTTGTAACACTGAAGACAGCAAGAAGTGGTGGCAGAGAAACAGCATCAGGAGAGACCATCAGGAGACGATGCAGTGGGCTTCCAGACCCACAGATCAAGAAAGCTGAATACCTGTGGGCAGGAGCCTTGCTGGCCAAGTAGGGTGCCTCCAGACACTTGGTGGAGCTAGGTTTGTCAACCCATGGAGGTGGAGCTGAGCACCTTCAGACCGAGGCTTATTGGTAGAGTGGGAAGCCTCTGGGCACTCATCGGCAGAGCTAAAAGAGCTCTGTAACACTTGGTGGAGCAGGGCAGAGGCCAAGGGCCAGAGAGAGGCATGCCTGATGGAAGAACTGTATCCTGAGCATTCCTGAACTTGAATTGTAACCTGTTACTTCCCTAATAAACCCCATAATCATGAGTATGGTCTTCAGTCCTGTGTGGCCATTGCAAAGAATTATTGAACCCAGCAAAAAAGTAGAGAGTGCTGTTTGAGGGATAACTGATGTCAGAATTAGTAAAGATGGTGGAAAGAGGTGGCATAACTGACCTCCGCCTCATAGGAATCAGTCTTGGGCTATTGATCTTGATTCTCCTTCCTCCTCGTGCCATTTTTAAGTAGGTAAAGTGAATCAAATCCAAATACTTACATAAATATAATTTATCGTTCCTAGGGTTATTTGGGCATTATCCCCAGTCCCGTTCTCCTCCCAGTTTGGCCAGTGGGGGAGCCCTAGTAGGTCAGAGAGAGGGGGGAAAGGGAGGTTGGTATTTATTCTCTAAGGTTCCTCCCTCAGTGAGACCATTTTGGTCCAACCCAGTGCTTTCAGTGGGGGAGCCCTAGTAGGTCAGAGAGAGGGGGGAAAGGGAGGTTGGTATTTATTCTCTAAGGTTCCTCCCTCAGTGAGACCATTTTGGTCCAACCCAGTGCTTTGATTAAAGACCACCTTATTTCAAAATGACTCTGCTTCCAGGTAGAAGGAGCTCTGCTGTGACTATCCTTGGGCATTTTACTAACCTGGTGGTTTCCCCGTTAAAAAAACAAAAAAACAAACCCATCGCCATCGAATTGGTTCCGACTCACAGTGACCCTATAGGACAGATTAGAACTGCCTCATAGGGTTTCCAAGGAATGCCTCATGGGATTCAAACTGCCGACCTTTTGGTTAGCAGCCATACTATGCCACTATGGTTTCCCCATAGCTTGGTGAATGGTCCCTTCTTGAACAATGCTCATTCCCGTTTGAGTGTGCACCTGTGTCCTGCTTGCTCTGTAACTGACTCACCTGAGAAGCTAGCCAAACTGCAGATTTTTACATCTTTTCCCTTTCTTGTCTTCATTCATTAACTA
Organism: Elephas maximus indicus; assembly: GCF_024166365.1. Taxonomy (NCBI): domain Eukaryota; kingdom Metazoa; phylum Chordata; class Mammalia; order Proboscidea; family Elephantidae; genus Elephas; species Elephas maximus. The sequence goes on along the minus strand of NC_064837.1, from coordinate 34,807,965 downwards.
ATTTAATTATCTATTCATTCAACAAGTATTTATTGCATACCCCATGTACCAGGCACTGGACAAGGTGCTGTGGGTACAGTGGTAACAAGGTGTAGTTCCTGCCTTGGGGAGGAGACAAATAATAAAAAGGAAATAACTATAGCTAATTATGTTGTGATAGAGGGTTACAGAGGCAGGGGAAAACTTTAGATTCATGGTCCGGGAGAGCCTCCCTGAGGAGGTGACATTTCGTCCTGCAGATAGAAACAGGGGGAAGAGAGTCTGAAGCAGAAGAAACTGCAAGTGCAAAGGTTGGAAAAGGCTTGACATTTTCAAGGAGCAGAAAGGAAGCCAGTGCACTAGAAGCAAAGTCAACTAGGGATGCAACATATGGCTAGAGAGCTAGACAGACCAGGGTAAGGAATTTGGGTAAGGAGCTGGCCTTTTGGTTAGCCATATCACTTAACCATTGCACCACCAGGGCTCCTAAGTGATATAAGCTCTAATTTATAGATGAAGAAACCCAAGCTCAGTGGGTTGAATGACTCACACAAGATTGCCTAGCTAATAAGATGACTAACCTGGTATTCATACCCAGGTCTTCAGAGACAAAGTTCAAAACAGTTTCACCATACAACACTGTGGTTAAAAGGCTAGTACTTTCTTGTAATCCTTGTCACTGCACTTCTTAAATATGGGAACCAAACCAATGCCTTTGGACTCTATTCTGACCCATGACGACCCCGTGTGTTACAGAGTAGAACTGCTCCATTGGGTTTTCTTGGTTGTAATCTTAAAGGAAGTAGATCACCAGGCCTTTCTCCTGTCATACTGCAGGATGGGTTCAAACTACCTTTAGGGCAGTAGTCATGCACAAGCCATTTGTGCCACCTAGAAACCAAACCCAAACCAAACCCATTGCCGTGGAGTCGATTCTGACTCATAGCGACACTACGTAACAGAGTAGAATTGCCCCATAGGGTTTCCAAGGAGTGGCTGGTGGATTTGAACTGCCAACATTTTGGTTAGCAGCCAAACACTTAATCACTGCGAACAGGGCCCCAGTGCCACCTAGAGACCTGCTTAATGATGGGAACAGTGTGATAAAAAGAAATCAGTCAGCTCTCATGTAATTTCCTTTCTCTTCCAAGTAAGACATTTAATTAAATATCTTAAAGTTTAATATACTGTGTATCAGTGCTTAACCTCTCCCATTACACAGAGGGTGGCTTTTTTTTTTTTTTACTTCCTCATTTTAGCCATTTTTACCATATTCCAAAAGACATTTGAGTTTTTTAAAAAATAGGAGTCCACCTTTTGTGTTTTCTGTGAGCTTTGAGGTCAAATATTAAAGTTTACCAGTGATGAAGCTATTATAGTTCTGTGTACTTAGGCAAAATGCTCAGATGAACTGTATAAAGCTTTATAGGTTCTTTCCCAACCCCTTCTCCTTTGTAGCTGATTCATTTCCCTTTTTCTTGGGTATATGCCTGCAGTCATCATTTTTAAGTCATGTGATTCTGAAGTAAGAAACCATTTAGGCAGCTTTGCCAAATGTAGCAGGATACACCTGGTCCTACTGATCGCTAACAGAAACATTGAATTTAGTCCATCAAAAACTTAAGATAAATGGTATCATTTCAGAAGAAAAAAACCTTTTGACTCAGATGGGAAATGCCGAGAAGTATTACACCATTTCTCTCAGGAAAAAGCTGTCCTTTTCTAAATTTATTAGTTCTTGGAATAACTTTCCCAAATAATTTGTTCTGAAAGTTATCAGAAGGGCAAATGAGACCTTGACAATTTGAGAAGAGAAATGATTATTTCACTGGACTCAACAGATAATTTGGAAAAATGGAAATATTTGGATTATTAGTATTTTTAGAATTTTAAAGTTTGAAGGGACTTTAGTGATCATTTATTCCAAACTTATCCAAACAGAAATTCTGTATGCCTGATAGAAGGGCATTTACTTCAGTGATTAGGAGCTCACTACCACATAAAGCAACCTATTCCAGCTTCTTGACACCTGTCTTTTAGTTTGCTGTTTGAATTCCCTGTGCTTTGTTGACTTGTTCACATCTAATCTACAAGATTGATGCAACTGATAGAACACTGAAGGCGCTCTGTCTATGCCAAGAAATTTGCAAGACAGTTACCTGGCCGACCAACTGGAAGAGATCCATATTTGTGCCCATTCCAAAGAAAAGCGTTCCAACAGAACGTGGAAATATTGAACAATATCATTAATATCACACATAAGTAAAATTTTTCTGAAGATCATTCAAAAGTGATAGCAGTAGTACGTTGACAGGGAACTGCCAGAAATTCAAGCCAGATTCAGAAGAGGATGTGGAACAAGGGATAATTGCTGATGTCAGATGGGTCTTGGCTGAAAGCAGAGAATACCAGAACGATGTTTACCTGTTTTGTTGACTATGCAAAGTCATTTGACTGTGTGGATCATAATAAATTATGGATAACATTGCAAAAAATGGGAATTCTAGAACACTTAATTGTGCTCATAAGGAATCTGTACGTAGACCAAGAGGCAGTTAATCAAACAGAGCAAGGGGATATTGCATGGTTTAAAATTAGGAAAAGTGTGCATCAGAATTGTATCCTTTCACCATACTTATTCAATCTGTACGCTGAGCAAATAATCACAGACACTGGACTATATAAAGAAGAATGAGGCATCAGGACTGGCGGAAGAGTCATTAACAACCTGCGTTATGCAGATGACACAGCCTTGCTTGCTGAAAGGGAAGAAGACTTGAAGCTCTTACTGATGAAGACCAAAGACCACAGCCCTCAGTACGGATTACACCTCAACACAAAGAAAACAAAAATCCTCACAACTGAACCAATAAGCAATATCATGATAAACAGAGAAAATACTGAAATTGTCAAGGATTTTGTTTTACTTGGATCAACAGTCAGCGCCCATGAGAAGTGTTTTTTAAAGTGTTAAAAATAAAGATGTCACTTTGAGTACTAAGGTGTGCCTGACCCAAGCCATGCTATTTTCAGTCACCTCATAGTGGTATTTTTTTTCATATACGTGTGTAAGCCAGACAATAAGTAAGGAAGACAAAAGAAGAATTGATGCATTTGAATTATGCTGTTGGTGAAGAATATTGACTATACCATGGACTGCCAGAAGAATGAACAAATCGGTCTTGGAAGAAATACAGTCAGAATGCACCTTGGAAGGGAAAATGGCGAGACTTTGTCTCAGGTACTTTGGACATGTTATCATGGAGAAAGATATCACGCTTGGGAAAGTAAAGGGTCAGTGAAAAAGTGTAAGGCCCTCAACAAGATGGATTGACACAGTGACTGCAAGAACGGGCTTAAACATAGCAATGATTATGAGGACAGCACAGGACAAGGCAGTGTTTTGTTCTATTGTACACAGGGTCACTTTGAGTCAGAACCAACTTGATGGCACCTAACAACAACAACAATAACAAACCTATAAGAAAAGGGTGATGAAGTAGTTGCGCTGTTACACTGGAGTCAGTCCTATCCTGATAAAAAAAAAAAAACACCATTAAAATACTTGCACCATACTGATGATTTTTTTTTTTTAATTTATTGTGCTTTAAGTGAAAGTTTACAAATCAAGTCAGTTTCTCATACAAAAACTTATACACACCCTGCTATGTACTCCTAGGTGCTCTTCCCCTAATGAGACAGCACATTCCTCCTCTCCACCCTGTATTCCCTGTGTCTGTTCAGCCAGCTCCTATAGGGTTGCTATGAGTCGGAATCGATGGCACTGGGTTTGGTTTTGGTTTTGGTTTATCCCCCTCTGCATTCCCATCTCACCTCCAGACAGGAGTTGCCTACATAGTCTCAAGTGTCTACTTGAGCCAAGAAGCTCACTCCTCACCAGTATCGCTTTCTGTCTTATTGTCTAGTCCAATCCCTGTCTGAAGAACTGGCTTCCAGAATGGTTCCAGTCTCGGGCTAACAAATGGTCCAGGGACCATGACCTCCCGGTCCCTCTAGACTCAGTCAGACCATTAAGTCTGGTCTTTTTATGAGAATTTGAAGTCTGCATCCCAGTGTTCTCCTGCTCCATCAGGGATTCTCTGTTGTGTTCCCTGTCAGGGCAGTCATCTGTAGTAGCCAGGCACCATCTATTCTTCCAGTCTCAGGCTGATGTGGCCCTTTCTGTCTCTTGGGCTCATTTTTACCTTATGTCTTTGTTCTTCATTCTCCTTTGCTCCAGGTGGGTTGAGACCAATTGATGCATCTTAGGTGGCAGCTTGCTAGCGTTTAAGGCCCCAGACACCACTCACCAAAGTGGGATGCAGAACATTTTCTTAATACATTTTGTAATGCCAATTGATCTAGATGCCCCCTGAAACCATGGTCCCCAAACCCACATCCCTGCTACTCTGGAAACTTCTCTGCTTTTGGTTTAGTCCAGTTGTGCTGAGCTCTCCGGTATTGTGCGTTGTCTTTCCCTTCACCTAAATAGTTCTTGTCTACTAACTAATTATGACTACCCCGTCCCTTCTCTCCCTCCCCACTCTCGTAACCATCAAAGAATATTTTCTTCTGTGTTTAACTTTTTCTTGAGTTCTTATAATAGTGGTCTCATACAATATTTGTCCTTTTGCAACTGACTAATTTCACTCAGGAAACCCTGGTGGCTCAGTGGTTGAGAGTTCAGCTGCTAACCAAAAGGTGGGCAGTTCGAATCTACCAGGTGCTCCTTGGAAACTCTATGGGGCAGTTCTACTCTGTTGTATAGGGTCACTGTGAGTCAGAATCGACTTGACAGCAACAGGTTTTTAATTTCACTTAGCAGATTCCTCCACATTATGAGATGTTTCACAGATTCATCGTTGTTCTTAATCATTGTGTAATATGCCATTATGTGAATATACCATAATTTATTTATCCATTCATCTGTTGATGGGCACCTTGGTTGCTTCCACCTTTTTGCTATTGTAAACAGTGCTGCAATGAACATGGGTGTGACGAAGGTGCTCTTAGCATCTGTTTTAACTTGTACTACTTTTCGAGTGATATCTCCTGGTCTTCAGGAAACGTCAGGAACGTCTTAAAAATAAGAGGTAAATTTTTTTTTTTAAACCCAAAGATTATAGATGTATGTAGATTAAAAAATTGATGTCCCATTCTTTATCTAGTTCTATTTCCCAACATTAACAATTGTCTGTTGTGTGTTCAAAATATTTGCAAGTATAAACAAATTGTTTCATTTTTATTACAAATGATATACTATTTCGTACTGTTCTATAACTTGCTTTTCTCTAGTGAAAACTTTGAGGTGGATTGTGAAGGATTTTCATAGTACTGATCTGTCTTACTGTCTTCCTTATCTGATTTAAATGTGAAAACTTTCTCACAAACCAAGGATTTGATTTGAATAGTATCTAAACTGGAACTCTGGCAAAATAAACTTAAAATCCAGTAAACTGCTTTGGAAGAGCCCTGATAGGAAAACATTAAAAGTTAAATAGCATTATTGTGTTCTGTGAATTTGTGCTATTGGTAAAGCTCATTGGCTCTCTCTTAAATGTCTGATGGCCTTTCTTTTTGGTTCTTCTCACTACAGTGAAACCTGTGAGAGAAGGAACTCAGTGGGACTGCCTTGTTCTTCTGGGTCTCTCCTGTTTTCCAGCTTTGACAGCAATCTTAACACTTTTGTATCACTTGTTTTAGTGGAAAATAATGTTTTCTTTCTCTGATAGGTTTCTGCCCTACACGGTTTCCGGCTTTCATGCATTTTACTATAATTGTTAGCAGTAGTTCCTGAAAAATCCCTACCCACAACCCCTGTAGCCTCTTTACTAGTCTGCTTCCTTCTAGTGGCATTGATCCTTTCTTCCTACAGCAGGTCACGTCCCAGAGGTCACTTCCTTTTTGTTCTGTGTTCTTCATTCTGCGTTCTATTTGAAACGTTCTTATCTTGCAACCTGACCTTTACTTTTCTGCGTAACAAGTATCTGATTTAGGGTACAGTGAGATTCTGCCAGGCTTGGCAGAAATACCTTCTATGACATTCCTGACAGATGGCCATTCAAATTCTACGTGGGAACATCATGATGTATTCTAAGAGCAAAACTTCAAGGGCTGGAAGAGGATCCCCTATAGCTACAACGTGCAAGTGTTTCCACTGCATCAAGTGTTGTAAAAGGTCTGTGTTAGATTAGAAGATTTCTGTGATGTAACATCTAGATGCTTGGTTCTGAACTGAGTCTTGGTTTTGATGAGCCAGCCTGTCAAAGTAAAGGCTTTTTTGAATATGGTTGGTGCAATTTGAATATGGGTATTAAATGGGATGAGAGTTTATTAACATGAGTAAGTAGAGATCATAAAGTCGAAGTAGGTTACATAGCAACATGTACATAGTCTCATTTTAGTACAAATGTATATATTTTTATAAATATCCATAGAAAAATATCTCAAAGTGTATACACGAAGCTAATCTTTGGTTGTGGTAGTGTAATGTTTTTATATTATCCAGTCATCCACAATGCTTCATAAACTGATTTTGTAATGCTAACAGCTTATGTTTTATTAATAAATACAGCCTATAGGTTCTGCAAAAATATAAATGTGAATTTAGTTCATGATAAAGATAATATTTCAAACTAGTTAGAAAAAGAAGATATATATGTGTGTGTGTATAGATACATATATAATATATATAAATATAATACATTATATAAATATGTTGTTGTTGATGTTAGGTGTCGTTGAGTTGTTTCTGACTCATAGCGACCCTGTGCACAACAGATCAAAATACTGCCCCATCCTGTGCCATCCTCACAATTGTTGCTATGCTTGTGCCCATTGTTGCAGCTATTGTATCAATCCATCTCCTTGAGGGTCTTCCTCTTTTTCGCTGACCCTCTACCAAGCATGATGTCCTTCTCCAGGGACGGATCCCTCCTGATAACACGTCTAAAGTACGTGAGACATAGTCTCATCATCTTGCTTCTAAGGAGCATCCTGATTGTACATCTTCTAAGACAGATTTGTTTGTTCTTTTGGAAGTCCATGGTATATTCAATATTCTTCGACAACACCACAATTCAAAGATGTCAGTTCTTTTTTGGTCTTCCTTATTCATTGTCCAGATTTTGCATGCATATGAGGCTGTTGAAAACAACATGGCTTGGATCAGGCACACCTTAGTCCTCAAGGTGACGTCTTTGCTTTTCAAAACTTTAGAAAGGTCTTTTGCAGCCAATTTGCCCAATAGATTTCTTGACTGCTGCTTCTATGGGTGTTGATTGTGGATCCAAGTAAATTGAAATCCTTGAAAACCTCAATCTTTTCTCTGTTCTTCATGATGTTGCCTATTGGCCCAGTTGTGAGGATTTTTGTTTTCTTAATGTTGAGGTGCAGTCCATACTGAAGGCTGTGGTCTTTGATCTTCATTAGTAAGTGCTTCAAGTCCTCTTCACTTTTAGCAAGCAGGGTTGTGTTATCTGCATAATCCAGGTTGTTAACGGGTCTTCCTCCAAACCTGATGCCCCATTCTTCTTCATATAGTCCAGCTTCTTGGATTATTTGCTCAGCATACAGATTGAATAGGTATGGTTAAAGGATACAACCCTGACGCATACCCTTCCTGACTTTAAACCGTGCAATATCCCTTTGTTCTCTTTGAACGACTACCTGTTAATCCATGTACAGCTTTCTCATGAGCACAATTAAGCATTTTGGAATTCCCATTCTCCACAACATTACCCATAATTTGTTATGGCTGACATAGTCAAATGCCTTAGCATAGTCAATAAAACATGGGTAAGCATCTTTCTGGTATTCTGTACTTTCAGCCAGGATCCATCTGACATCAGCAACGATATCCTTGGTTCCTTGTCCTCTTCTAAATCAGGCTTAAATTTCTGGCAGTTCCCTGTCGATACACTGCTGCACCCGCTTTCAAATGATCAGCAAAATTTTGCTTGCATGTGGTATTAACGATATTGTTCGATAATTTGCACATTTGCTTGGATCACTTTTCTTGGGAATAGCATAAATATGGACCTTTTCCAGTAGGTTGGCTGGGCAGCTGTCTTCCAAATTTCTTGTCATAAATGAGTGACCACTTCCAGTGCTGCATCTGATTGTTGAAACATCTCAATTAGTATTCCGTCAATTCCCAGAGCCTTGTTTTTTGCCAATACCTTCAGTGGAGCCTGGACTTCTTCCTTCAGTACCCTTGGCTCCTGATCATATGTTACCTCCTGAAATGGTTGAATGTCGACCAATTCTTTTTGGTATAGTGTCTCTGTATATTCCTTCCATCTTCTTTTGATGCTTCCTGTGTCATTTAATATTTTCCCTGTAGAATCCTTCAGTATTGCAACTTGAGGCTTGAATTTTTTCTTCAGTTCTTTCAGCTTGAGAAATGCTGAGCGTATTCTTCCCTTTTGGTTTTCTATCTCCAGGTCTCTGCATGTGTCATCATAATACACTACTTTGTCTTTTTGAGCCACCCTTTGAAATGTTCCGTTCAACTCTTTTATTTCATTGTTTTTTCCTTTTGCTTTAGCTACTCTGACATTCAAGAGTAAGTTTCATAGTCTCTTCTGATATCATTTAGGTCTTTTCTTTCTCTCCTGTCTTTTTAATGACTTCTTGCTCATGTGTCTGTCTGTTTGTAGTACTGTGTGGTCTTGTGTGTTGCTGTGATGCTGGAAGCTATGTCACCACTATTCAAATACCAGCAGGGTTGCCCATGGTGGATGGGTTTCAGCTAAGCTTCCAGACTAAGACACTAGGAAGAAGGACCTGGCAGTCTACTTCTGAAAAGAAGAACCCAGTGAAAACCTTATGAATAGCGTGGAACATTGTCTGATACAGTGCCAAAAGATGAGCCTCTCAGGTTGAAAAGCACTCAATGTGACTGTCAAGAGCTGCCTCCTCAAAGTAGAGTCAACCTTAATGATGTGGATGGAGTCAAGCTTTCAGGACCTTCATTTGCTGATGTGTCACAACTCAAAATGAGAAGAAATAGCTGCAAACATCCATTAATAATCAGAGCCTAGAATGTATGAAGTATGAATCTAGGAAAATTGGAAATCATTGAAAATGAAATGGAGTGTATAAACATCGATATCCTAGGCATTAGTGAACTAAAATGGACGGTATTAGTCATTTTGAATCAGACAACCATACGGTCTTCTATGCCGAGAATGACAACTTGAAGAGGAAGGGCTTTGCATTCATCACCAAAAAGAACATTTCAAGACCCATCCTAAAGTACAGTGTTGAAAGTGATAGGATAATATCCATACACTACAAAGAAGATCAGTTAATACAATTATTATTCAAATTTACACACCAACCACTAAGGCCAAAGATGAAGAAACTGAAGATTTTTACCAACTTCTGCAGTCTGAAACTGATCAAATATGCAATCAGAATGCAATGATAATTACTGGTGATTGGAACGTGAAAGCTGGAAACAAGGACTGGTAGTTGGAAAATATGGCCTTGGTGTTAGAAACAATGGCAGAGATCGCATGATTGAATTTTGCAAGGCCAACGACTTCTTCATTGCAAATGCCTTTTTTCAGTAACATAAAGGGCAACTATACACATGGACCTTGCCAGATGGAATACACAGGAATCAAATCAACTCTGTGGAAAAAGTTGATGGAAAAGCTCAATATCATCAGTCAGAGCAAGGCCAGGGGCTGAATGTGGATCAGATCATCGATTACTCATATGCAAGTTCAAGTTGAAACTGAAGAAAATTAGAACAAATCTATGAGAGCCAAAGTACGACCTTGTGTTTATCCCACCTGAATTTAGAGACCATCTCAAGAATGAATTTGAGGTGTTGAATAATAATGGCTGAAGACCAAATGAGTTATGAAATGACACCAAGGACATCATACATGAAGAAAGCAAGAGGTCATATATAACTATATACACATATTTATAGTATTGTGACATCTGATTATCACTTGGAAATTAAATAAAAATGGATCCCTGCCACACTCCTTACTCCAAAATAAATTCCAAGTGGAAGTAAAGATTTAAAAGTCAAAAAATGAAACCGTAAAAGTTCTTTAAAAAAAAAAAAAGCTGAATTTAGTTTTATCTTACACTTTAAAAGCCTTTCTAAGAATAAAATACAAAAGCCATGAAGGAAAAGATTGACACATTTGACTACATAGAAATTAAATTTCCTGGAATTGTGTGGTATGTAAATTATATCTCAATAAAGCTATGAAAAAATGTTTGGAGCTTATATGGTAGTTCAAAGAATAAATTCTTTAATTTACAAAGTGTTATTACAAATAATGAAAGAAAAGATGAACAATCCAAAAGGAATATGTGCAAATAATATGAATAGGAATTAAAGGGGGAGAAAAAAACCTTGGGAAATAAATTTTTGGTTTCAAGTCAGGAGTTTTGAGCTCATTTGATCTTCAGAGTTAATACATGCTGCTTCTCTTCTCTAGGACCTTGTATCCTACTTGGTCCTTTAATCTGACCAAACCACCTGATATCTCTGCTGTTTTACAGTCTGGTTAGTTGAATTAATTGGAACCTTGAGTTAATGAGATGCTGGTGTGACTTTGATCCCCATTAGAATTTGTCGCTTCTTACCGAAAAGAAGGAGCCCTGGTGGTGCAGTGGCAGTGCCAAAATGCTGGCAGTTCGAATTCACTAGCTGCTCCTTGGAATCCCTATGGGGCTGTTCTACTCTGTCCTATAGGGTCGCTATGAGTTGAAATCAACTCAGTGGCAGCGGATCAGGGACTGAGAAAAACTTTCTTATCACTAAACTCTGGGACTCTGCCTCACAAATGTGTGCCATTATTCACAGGAAAACTGAGAAAAATGGTGTGGCTGGCTCTTTGCAAACTGTTGAGAAACCTTGAAGCACAATATTCAATTGCTATAAAATCACCTTCAAAATAAAAGACATCAACATATTAGTTTTGCAGTGATTTCTCTTTTTCTCAATGTGCACATCCAATTTTCTTTAGTTTAATAAACACATATAGAGTGTGCAAAACTCTGTGGTTGGGCCTATCATCAAGAAAGTTATATTTTAGAGGAAAAGACATGTCATAAGTGCTTAATGGTCCAATGACAGTGTCTAACCTGACATCTTACATTCAGTTATTACCATATTGTTAATTTACAAATGATACTAAAAACTCCCAGACAATTCTGACTCATAGCGACCATAGAGGACAGAGTAGAGCTGCCCCGTAGGGTTTCCGAGGAGCGGCTGGTAGATTCGAACTGCCAACATTTTGGTTAGCCGCTAAGCTCTTAACCATTGTGCCACCAGGGCTCCATTATACTAAAAGTTGCTACATAATCAGTGGCATTATAAACATCAGTTGTTATTATTAAAAGGAGACCTGGTGGTAAAATGGTTAAAGCACTCAGCTGCTAACAGAAAGGTCGGCTGTTTGAAATGGTGGTCTGCTTCTGAAAAGATTACAGCCTTGGAAACTCTATGGGGCAGTTCTACCCTGTACTAGAGGATCACTATAAGTTGGAATCAGCTCAACAGCAACAGAGTTGGTTTTTTATTATATTATTATGGTATATTATATAATATGTATTATAACATATAATTATGCAATTATATAATACAATGCAAAATATACTAATAGGTAATTATTAGTCTGTAAACAAATGAGTGAGACTGTGTTCAATAAAACTTTATTTATGGACACTGAAATTTGAATTTTGTATACTTTCCACATGTCATAAAATATTATTGTTTTGTTTTAACCATTTAAAAATGTAAAAACCATTCTTAGCTCGGGCGGGGGGGGAAGGGGGAGAGCAATACAAAAACAGACCAGATTGGCTCATGAGTCATAGTCTGCCAATCCCTGATATGAAAAAAAAAGACTGGTTATTTCAGTTAATTGGGACTTGGGAATGAGGCCAAGCTGTGGGTTTGATCCTCAAGGGAAGGGACAAATTAGCTTTGCATTGGCGAACCTGTTGCAGTCCACCCTAAGTATTGCCCAATGACTTGAAGATGGGGCCATTAGTTGTCACCAGGAGAAACCCATAAAAGATACCACTTTCTCACGTCTTCATTCCTATCATCGCTTACCGATGATTATTCACACACTTTCTGTCACTTGAAAGTTTCTGAATCCCACTTTTTTGAAGTAGGGTGACATAAACAGTAGCGGACCCTTCCCACCCCATAGTAAGGCAGTCAAGGGAGCAATCTATAGATTTTTGTTTTTCTTATGTAGAAAAACTAACTTGTAAGCACTTAGGATAATTCTCTGAGAACGTAAAGCAGCGGTGTTGTGCATATTTAATATAAATCTTGAATTTTTTTATTGACCAGGGTAATTTCATTCTCTGAATGCCCTAAGCAATTCCCCTGGGTTTGATCTTGCACTAGGAAGTAAGAGGAGTACTTTTGTTTCCTGTTCAGGTCATTTCTGTGGACTTTGTAAGACTCAGAGCTCTGTTTACCCTAATTAAGCATTGCAGATAGCTTTGTGCTCTTTCCATACGAGAAGGATTTCATTTTCCAGACCTAGATTCTCTTGCCTCTTTCACACGTCTTCATTCTCTGCTTCTGAAATAGCTTTTTTTTTCTAGATGGAACAACTGGCCATGGGGGCTAGTGAAGTGTATAGAGTCCTGGTATTTTCAATTGCCTCATGTCTGCATGCGAAACCTGGATAATGAATAAGGAAGACTGAAGAACTGATGAATTTGAATTATGGTGTTGAAGAATATTGAATATACTGTGGACTGCTGGAAGAAAGAACAAATCTGTTTTGAAAGAAGTACCTCCAGAATGCTCCTTAGAAGGGAGGATGACGACGAGACTTGTCTCACGTACTTTGGACATGTTATCAGGAGGGACCAGTCCCTGGAGAAGGATATCCTGCTTGGTAAAGTAGAGGGTCAGCGAAAAAGAGGAAGACCCTGAAGGAGATGGATTAACACAGTGGCTGCAACAATGAGCTTAAACATAACAACGGTTGTGAGAATGTTGCAAGACCGGCAGGTGTTTTGTTCTGTTGTACATAGGGTTGCTGTGAGTCAGATCTGACTCCACTGCACCCAAAAACAGCAACACAGAGCCCTTGGGGGAGGATTATAAACAAAGCCACTCTTTGTCATTTATAGTTCTACACTGGCATAAATTCCTCCAGTGAAAATGATTTTTTGATGACAGATATAAGTAGGTTCAAGGCTACTCCAGCAAAGCTTTGTCACATGGAATATTTCCTAAACTTGATGTTACTGAATTGAGGTTCAAAGGAGCAATCCCGGCTGGCTTCTCTGTGTGATCAATTATACCAGCAAATTTATACGATCCCATCCGGCTCAGGTCTGAAAACCTGGAATCATGCTTGATACTTTGTTTTTCTTATACCTCAATCCCATCAAAGAACTCTGTCAGCTCTACCTTCAAAATGTCTCCAGGATCAGACTCCTCATTACATCCTAAAATACCGTAACCTGGTTCAAGTCAAAACCATCTCTCTCTGGATTACTACAGAAACTCCCCCTGCTTTTACCCTTGCTCTTCTTCAGTCTAGTCTCAACAGAGAAACCAAGATGGTCCAGTTAAAAATATAAGTCAGATTGTGTTTCTCCTCTGCTCGAAACCCTCCAACTGTTTCTTCTATACCTCAGCATAAAAGCCAAAGTCCTGACAAAGGCTTACAATATCCCCCATGCCAGCCGCCACTTCCTGACCTCATCTTCTGTTATCTTCCCATCACTCAGTTTTAGCCACACTGACCTTTGCCGCCTCTCAAAGAGTGGTCTAATTGGAGGGAGGGACAGGTAGGGCGTGTGCCCTGGGCATTGTATACATGCCCCAGGCACTGCTTGAGGCGGAGCACCTTTTAGCAGTTTCTATTGGCCATTACAGCTGTGAGAGATATGCAGCAGTTTAACACTAATTGCCCTGGGTGCTATTTTCTGTAGTTAGGCCCCTGCTGCTTCCACTTGAGACCTTTGTACTTCTCCAGAGGTGAAGTATTCCAAGGAGAGCATGTTTCCTTCAGATCTCTGCTAAAAGGTTGCTTTACAAATCCATAGAATGGCTAAAATGAAAACAACTGACCATAGCAAGTATTATCAAGGATGTAGAGAAGCTTGAACTCTCATACTGAGCTCATGACAGTGTGAATTGGTTCAATCATCATTTGTCATTAATTACCAACAATAAAACATACACTTTCTTCATGACCCAGCAATTCTACTCCTAGGTATATACCCAAGAGAAATGAATGCATGCGTTCACCAGAAGACATATGTGAATGTTCATAGTAGCTTTCTTCATAGTAGCCTCAAACTGAAAACAATCTGAATGTCTATCCATGGGAGGATGCATAAATCGTGATATAATCATGCAGTGGAATACTGCATTGCAATAAAGAAAACAACCATCTTTACATGCAAAAATATGTGTCAATCTCACAGACATTCTGTTGAGTGAAAGAAGTCAGACACAAAAGGGTGCAATATTGTATGATTCCATTTAGTTGAAGTTCAAGAACAGGTAAAACTCATCCATGGTGATAGAAGTCAGAATGGTAGTTAGCTCTTGGAGGGCACTGAGTGGGAAGGGGCATAAGAGAAACTTCTGGGACACTGTTCTATTTCTTGATCTGGGTAGTGGTTAAGGGGTGTATGTAAACACCCGTCAAATTATATGTATGAGCTCTACACTTTACAGTGGAGCCCTGGTGGCGTAATGGTTAAGAGTGAGTATGCTATACCTTGATAATTAAGAAAAGAAGAAAAAAAATTACCTATACGAAATAGTCCTCTCTATTCTGTTTTTTTTTTTAATCCCGTTACCCCTTATCCTGTTCTATTTTTCTCCATAGCACATATCAGCAGCTTGAATATTTTATATATATTGATATATTTATTTGTCTCTCCCCACTAGAATGTAAGAATTTTGTTTACTGTTTACTGCTGTATCTCAATTTAGAACAGTGCTTGACACATAGGAGGCGCTCAATAAATATTTGTTAAATAAATGAATTACTGTCTTAGAGCATCATCTCTGAATCCACTTACAGATCAATTTTTGTTGGAGCATGGGACACTCCTCTCTGCTGATAACGGGTACTATGTTTAATTTACAAGCTGACTACGGATTACAAAATCTTGGGGTTGAATTGCAGGCACTGAGATTTTGTTGACAAAGACATTAGCTGGCTGCCTTCTGGGCCCAAAGCTAAGCAAGGGGCAGAGTGGGACTTTGTTTCAGGTTTCTCACTCTCCCGAGATTGTTGAATTGCTTGGTATTATTTTCTCCAAAGCTAGAAGAGGAAAATAAGTAAGCCATTGTCTTCCTAAGCTAAATTACTTTTGTTATGGTCAAGAATTTTGACCTTGGGATCAGACAGAAAGAATTAGCAAAGCAAATCTTTTTTTTTTTTCTTTTTTTATTGTGGTTTAAGTGAAAGTTTACAGTTCAAGTCAGTTTCTCATACAAAAACTTATACACACATTGTTATGTGACCCTAGTTGCTCTCCCTACAGTGTAACAGCAAGCTCTTCTCCACCCTGTATTTCCCGTGTCCGTTCAACCAGCTCCTTTCCCTATGCCTTCTCATCTTGCTTCGGGACAAGAGCTGGCCACTTAGTCTTCGAGTCTGCTTGAGTGAAGAGGCACCCTCCTCACCAGTATCATTTTATGTGTCATAGTCCAGTCTAATCTGGCAAAGCAAATCTCAAGAAATATGATCTAGTAAGATGGGTAGGGTGGAAGAGGTGGTTCCTCCAGATCTAGAATGCTCTTGTTGGTTTGCAAGGTAAAATGCAGGGAGAAGATAAGGAATATACAACAAAAAGAAATTGGTCTTAAGATGGAATTTAAATGCAAGGGTATAGATGTGAAAACTGAACTGGGTAAAAAGATTTTGAGAAGTACAGGAGCAGGAAAACAAGGATAAATGAAAATTTACATTTCTCAACTATAAACTTACTCAAGGTAGGAGCTGGCATGGTCAGAAATAACATTTACTGAGTACCTAGGGAGTCCCTGGGTAGTGTTAGGAGCCCTGGTGGCTCAATTGTGAAGAGCTTGATTCCTAACGAAAACGTCGGCAGTTTAAATACACCAGCCACTCCTTGGAAACTCTATGGGGCAGCTCTACTCTGTCCAATAGGGTCACTATGAGTCGGAATTGATTTGATGGCAATTGGTTTGAGTTTTTTGTTTAAATTATTATGTATTTAGCATTTAAGTAGACTTTTCTCATTTAATCCCCACCCCAGGTGTTTAGGCACTTATTATTAACCTCATTATTTTATTATGGCTCAGAAAATTGAGGCTCAAAGGGCTACAAAATTTGTTCACAGATGATGAGAGGAAGAGCTGGGATTTCTGTTTAAATCTGACTCCAAAGGCAAGATTATCTTCCTTTGTGGTAATAACACCCTTCCCTGATGCCTAGAGTTATGACTGCGCCATTCATTCATCACAACCATATATTACTACTTGATTACTTATTTGATCTTATCACTCTCATTGCCTACAACTCAGGATCCAAACTACTCTCAATGCCGTGCAATGGCCTTCACAATCTGACTCCCACCGCCTTTCCAGCTTCTTTCTGTCTTCTCATTCCAATCCATCCTTGGTGCCAGAGTGATCTTCATCTAAAACAAATTCTAATCGAAACTGCTACTTCAAAACCTCTGCTCACCCTGTTACTTTTATGATAAAGTTCAAACTTCTTAATATATTATACCTCTACCTACCTTTCCAGAATCATGTCTTATCCCTCACCCTCATTCCACACACACTAAACTTCTGTTGTACAAACAAATGCACTGCTCCCTGTACGGGCAGTACTGCTCAACACCTCCTAAGCAATCCCCATTTCACTTCTCTCAGGCCTTTACATGGAAATGCCCCAACTGCCCATGTTTCCATGGAATACACTTGCCCCTTTCCTTAGCTGGTGAACTTCTGTTTATCTGGGATTGTATGCTGAATATTACTTCCGTCAAAAAACCAAGCCCATTGCTGTTGAGTTGATTCCAACTCATAGCGACCCTATAGGACAGGGTAGAACTGCCCCATGGGGTTTCCAAGGAGCGGCTGTTGGATTGAAACTGCCGATCTTTTGGTTAGCAGCTGAGCTCTTAACCACTGTACCACTAGGGCTCCATTACTTCCTTGGTGGAGCCTTATCTACCTTCCTTATGGCATTTTTTGGCCCTACTTACAATGTTTTGCATGTGAAATAATATGCATGTTAAAGTCAGAAAATGAATAAGGAAGACCGAAAAAGAATTGACTCCTTTGAACTATGATGTTGGCGAAGAATATTGAATATACCACGGACTGCCAAAAGAACAAACAAATCTGTCTTGAAAGAAATGCAGCCAAAATGCTCCTTAGAAGCAAGGATGGTAAGATATTGTCTCATGTACTTTGAACCTGTTATCAGGAGGGACCAGTCCCTGGACAAGGTCATCATGCTTGGTAAAGTAGAAGGTCAGCTAAAAAGAGGAAGACCCTCAATAAGATGTATTGACACAGTAGCCACAACAATGGTCTCAATCTAACAATGATCATGAGGATGGTGCAGGACCGGACATCGTTTGGTTCTGTTGTACATAGGGTCGCTCGCTATCAGTTAGAGCCGACGCAACAGTACCTAACAACAACATAATATTTTGACCATCTCTTTATCTTTCCCAAGGGTCTACTGCGCCACAAGGGCAAAAAAATTGAAATATTCATCCAGGTGTCTTCAGATCCTGGCACACAACACATGCTCAATGAAACCAGTTCTGGAGAATTGATTTTGACTCATGGTGACCTCATGTGCTTCAGAGTAGAACTCTGCTCCACAGGGTTTTCAGTGGCTGACTTTTTGGAAGTAGATTACCAAGCCATTCTTCCAAAGAGCCTTTGGGTGGACTAGAATGGCCAACCTTTCAGTTAGCAACTGAACGTTAACCGTATGTGCCACACAGAGACTCTATATGCTCAACAGATGTTGTTATGGATTTAATTGTGTCCCCCAGAAATGTGCGTCAACTTGGCTAGGCCATGATACCCAGTATTGTGTGATTGTTCACCATTTTGTCATCTGATGTGATTTTCCTGTGTTGTAAATCCTACCTCTATGATGTTAATGAGGCAGGACTCAGTCTACAAGATTAGGTTGTACCTTAAATCAATCTCTTTTGAGATATAAAAGAGAAAATTGAGCAAAGAGTTGGGTACAGGAGGAACCTCATGCCACCAAGAAACAAGAGCCAGAAGAATAGCATGTCTTTTGGATCCGCAGTCCTTGCTCTGAGAAGCAACTTGACCAAGAAAGATTGATGACAAGGACCTTCCCCCAGAGCGGACAGAGAGAGAAAACCTTCCCCTGGAGCTGACACCCTGAATTCAGACTTCTAGCCTCCTAGACTGTGAGAGAATAAATTTGTTTGTTAAAGCCATCCACCTGTATTTTCTGTTATAGCAGCACTAGATGGCTAAGACAGATATGATGAAAGAATGAATGAACAATTCTTCTAAG
This sequence comes from Elephas maximus indicus, assembly GCF_024166365.1. Lineage (NCBI taxonomy): Eukaryota > Metazoa > Chordata > Mammalia > Proboscidea > Elephantidae > Elephas > Elephas maximus. The sequence goes on along the minus strand of NC_064837.1, from coordinate 34,789,459 downwards.
AGACTGGTATATCCCTTCAACCAGATTATATAGTTTTTACATTAATTTGTCTCCCCGATGCCTGACAATAACCAGTGAAGATGTGTTATGGATTGTTGTATGTCCCCCCCAAAATGTGTGTATCAGTTTTGCTGGGCCATGATTCCCAGTATTCTGTGGGTGTCCTCTATTTAGTGATTGTAATTTTACGTTAAATAGGATTAGGGTGGGATTGTAATACCCTTGCTAAGGTCATGTCCCTGATCCAATGTAAAAGGAGTTTCCCTGGGGTGTGACCTGCACCACCTTTTATCTTACAAGAGATAAAAGGAAAGGGAAGCAAGCAGAGAGTTGGAGACCTCATACCACCAAGAAAACAGTGTGGGACCAGAGTGTGCCCTTTGGACCTGGGGTCCCTGCGTGGAGAATCTCCTAGCCTGGGGAAGATTGATGATGAGAAAGAAGGCCAACAGAGAGAGAAAGCCTTACCCTGGAGCTGGCACCCCAAATTTGGACTTCTAGCCTACTAGACTGTGAGAAAATAAATTTCTCTTTGTTAAAGCCATATGCTTGTGGTATTTCTGTTACTGCACCACTAGATGACTAAGACAAGATGTAATAAGAAAAAGACCTCCCTCTGCACCTTGCCGTCAAAACAACCAAAGATAAACATCACTGGTTAATACTAATAAGAAATTTGGGTGGCAAAATAATCATATTTTACTAAGAAGCATTAAAAAACAAAAAGTAGAGAAACAAACCATAGTTCTGAAGAATATTAATTAGTATAAAGATGTTGATATTATAAAATTAATTCCTAGGATGGACTGGCTTCCATCAAACTCTCAAAGGATAATTTTCTTTAAATCGAATCTTGAAAAAATGATTTTAAAGTTTATTTGGGTATTCACTGTACATTTTTTTCAATTTTTCTCTATGTTTAACATTTTTATAATTATGGGTAAAAAATAATTTAGAGGAATAAGCAGGTAAGACTAGATGAGCAGCCAAGATTAGTAAAGAAAGTGTTGCAAAAGAAGAGTGTATGTGGGTGTAGGCTTGCCCTATCAAATTTTATTTTATTTATTTTTTAATTGGCATCCCTTTTTTTTAATTGTGCTTCAAGTGAAAGTTTACAAATCAATCAGTCTGTCATACAAAAACTTATGTACACCTTGCTACGTACTCCTAGTTGCTCTTCCCCTAATGAGACAGCACACTCCTTCCCTCTACTCTCTATTTTCGAGTCCATTTGACCGGCTTCTGACCCCCTCTGCCCTCTCATCTCTTCTCCAGGCAGGAGCTGCCCACATAGTCTCATGTGTCAACTGGATCCATGGAGCTCACTCTTCACCAATATCATTTTCTATCCCATTTTCCAGTCCAATCCCTGTCTGAAGAGTTGGCTTTGGGAATGATTCCTATCTTTGGCTAACAGACGGTCTGGAGACCATGACCTCCGGGGTCCTTTTAGTCTCAGTCAGACCATTAAGTCTGGTCTTTTTACAAGAATTTGGGGTCTGCATCCCACTGCTCTCCTGCTCCCTCAGGGGTTCTCTGTTGTGTTCCCTGTCAGAGCAGTCATCGGTTGTAGCCGTGTACCATCTAGTTCTTCTGGTCTCAGGCTGATGTAGTCTCTTGGGCTCATAATTACTTTGTGTCTTTGATATTCTTAACTCTCCTTTGTTCCAGGTGGGTTGAGACCAATTGATGCATCTTAGGTGGCCGCTTGGTAGCCTTTAGACCCCGGACGCCACTCTCCAAAGTGGGATGCAGAATGTTTTCTTAATAGATATTATTATGCCAATTGACCTAGATGTCCCCTGAAACCATGGTCCCCAAACCCCTGCCCATGCTACACTGGCCTTCAAAGCATTCAGTTTATTCAGGAGACTTCTTTGCTTTTGGTTTAGTCCAGTTGTGCTAACCTCTCCTGTAGTGTATGTTGTCTTTCCCTTCACCTAAAATAGTTCTTGTCTACTATCTAATTAGTGAAAACCCCTCTCCTTCCCTGCCTCCCTCGCCGCCTCATAACCATCAAAGAATATTTTCTTCTCTGTTTAAACTATTTCTCGAGTTCTTATAATAGTGGTCTTACACAATATTTGGCCTTTTGCAACTGACTAATTTCACTCAGCATAATGCCTTCCAGATTCCTCCATGTTATAAAATGTTTTATGGATTCACTATTGTTCTTCTTCGATATGTAGTATTCCTTTGTGTGAATATACCATAATTTATTTATCCATTCATCCTTTGATGGGCACATTGGCTGGTTCCATCTTTTTGCTATTGTAAACAGTGCTGCAATGAACATAGGTGCTCATCTACCTGTTTGTGTAAAGGCTCTTATTTCTCTAGGATATATTCCAAGGAGTGGGATTGCTGGATTGTATGATAGTTCTATTTCTAGCTTTTTTTTTTTTTTAATTGTACTTTAAGTGAAAGTTTAAAAATCAAGTCAGTCTCTCACTTATAAACTTATATACACCTTACTGCATACTCCCGATTACTCTCCCCCTAATGAGACAGCCCGCTCCCTCCTTCCAGTCTCTCTTTTCGTGACCATTTTGCTAGCTTCTAACCCCGCTATCCTCCCATCTCCCTTCCAGACTGGAGATGCCAACATAGTCTCGAGTGTCCACCTGATGCAAGTAGCTCACTCCTCATCAGCATCCCTCTCCAACCCATTGTCCAGTCCAATCCACGTCTGAAGAGTTGGCTTCGGGAATGGTTCTTGTCCTGGGCCTACAGAAGGTTTGGGCACCATGACCACCGGGGTCCTTCTAGTCTCAGTCAGACCATTAAGTCTGGTCTTTTTATGAGAATTTGGGGTCTGCATCCCACTATTCTCCTGCTCCCTCAGGGTTTCTCTCTTGTGTTCCCTGTCAGGGCAGTCATCGGTTGTAGCCGGGCACCATCTAGTTCTTCTGGTCTCAGGATGATGTAGTCTCTAGTTCATGTAGCCTTTTCTGTCTCTTGGGCTCATAATTACCTTATGTCCTTGGTGATCTTCATTCTCCTTTGATCCAGGTGGGCTGAGACTCATTGATGCATCTTAGATGGCTGCTTGCTAGCATTTAAGACCCCAGACACCACACTTCGAAGGGAGATGCAGAATGTTTTCTTAATAGATCTTATTTTGCCAATTGACATAGATGCCCCCTGAAACCATGGTCCCCAAACCCCTGCCCCTGCTTCGCTGACTTTTGAAGCATTCAGTTTATTCAGGAAACTTCTTTGCTTTTGGTATAGTCCTGTTGTGCTGACCTCCCCTGTATTGAGTGTTGTTCTTCCTTTCACCTAAAGTAGTTCTTATCTACTATCTAATTAGTAAATACTTCTCTCCTACCCTCCCTCCCTCCCCCTTCTTGTAACCGCAAAAGAATGTGTTCTTCTCAGTTTAAACTATTTCTCAAGATCTTTTAATAGTGGTCTTATACAATATTTGTCCTTTTGCAACTGACTAATTTCACTTAGCATAATGCCTTCCAGGTTCCCCCATGTTATGAAATGTTTCACGGATTCATCACTGTTCTTTATCAATGCGTAGTATTCCATTGTGTGAATATACCATAATTTGTTTATCCATTCATCCTTTGATGGGCACCTTGGTTACTTCCATCTTTTTGCTATTGTAAACAATGATTCAATAAACATGGGTGTGCATATATCTGTTTGTGTAAGGGCTCTTATTTCTCTAGGATATAATCCGAGGGGTGGGATCGCTGGGTCGTATGGTAGTTCTATTTCTAGCTTTTTTAAAAAAAGCGAAGCGCCAAATCGATTTCCAAAGTGTTTGTACCATTTTACATTCTCACCAGCAGTGTAAAAGTGTTCCAATCTCTCCACAGCCTCTCCAACATTTATTATTTTGTGTTTTTCGGATTAATGCTAGCCTTGTTGGAGTGAGATGGAATCTCATTGTAGTTTTAATTTACATATCTCTAATGGCTAATGATGGAGAGCATTTCCTCATGTATCTGTTAGCTACCTGAATGTCTTCTTTAGTGAAGTGCCTGTTCATATCCTTTGCCCAATTTTTAATTGGGTTGTTTGTCTTTTTGTGGTTGAGTTTTAGCTGAATCATATAGATTTTAGAGATCAGGCGCTGGTCGGAGATGTCGTAGCTGAAAATTTTTTCCTGGTCTTTTTACTCTTTTGGTTGAAGTCTTTAGATGAGCCTAGGTGTTTGATTTTTAGAAGTTCTCAATTATCTGGTTTCTCTTCATCTTTTTTAGTAATGTTTTGTGTTCTGTTTATGCCTCGTATTAGGGCTCTTAACGTTCTCCCTATTCTTCTTCCATGATGTTTATTGTTTCAGCCTTTATGTTTAGGTCTTTGATCCCTTTGGAGTTAGCTTTTGTGCATGGTGTGAGGTATGGGTCCTGTTACATTTTTTTGCAGATGGATATCCAGTTATGCCCACACCATTTGTTAAAAAGACTACCTTTTCCCCGATTAACTGACACTGGGCCTTTGTCAAATATCAGCTGCTCATATGTGGATGGATTTATATCTGGATTCTCAATTCTGTTCCATTGGTCTATGTGCCTGTTGTTGTACCAGTACCAGGCTGTTTTGACTACTGTGGCTGTATAATAGTTTCTAAAATCAGGTAGAGTGAGGTCTCCCACTTTGTTCTTCTTTTTCAGTAAAGTTTCACTTATCTGGGGCTTCTTTCCATTCCATATGAAATTAGTGATTTGTTTCTCCATCACGTTAAAAAATATTGTTGGAATTTGGATCAGAAGTGCATTGTATATATAGATGGCTTTTGGTAGAATAGACATTTTTACAATGTTAAGCCTTCCTATCCATGAGCAAGGTATGTTTTTCCACTTATGTAGGTCCGTTTTGGTCTCTTGCAGTAGTACCTTGTAGTTTTCTTTGTATAGGTCTTTTACATCTTTGGTAAGATTTATTCCTAAGTATTTTATCTTCTTGGGGGCTACCATGAATGGTATTGATTTGGTGATTTCCTCTTCGATGTTCTTTTTGTTGATTTAGAGGAATCCTACTGATTTTTGTATGTTTATCTTGTAACATGATACTCTTATTTATAGCTTTTTAAAGAAACACCAAATTGATTTCCAAAGTGTTGTACTGTTTTGCATTCCCACCAGCAGTGTATAAGTGTTCCAGTCTCTCCACAAGCTCTCCAACATTTATTATTTTGTATTTTTTGGATTAATACCAGCCTTGTTGGAGTGAGAAGGAATCTATTGTAGCTTTGATTTGCATTTCTGTAATGGCTAATGATAGTGAGCATTTCCTCATGTATCTGTTAGCAGCCTGAATATCTTCTTTAGTGAAGTGTCTGTTCATATCTTTTGCCCATTTTTTAATTGGGTTATTTGTCTTTTTGTAGTTGAGTTTTTCAGTATCATGTAGCCCTATCAGATTTTAAATGCTATTCCAGTAATTAAGTCTGGAGCAAGAACTAAGATCAGTGGAACACAAAAATTACCCCTGAAATAGTTCCTAGGATAGATAATTTCATGATATTTTAATTGTATTTATTAAACAAACACTTATGCAAAGCTTACTATTTGCCAAGCAACATTCTAAAGACTTCATAAATAGTAACTCATTTATAAATTAACAAATTTAATTAAGAATGGGTCTCTGGTACAGACTACTGGGTTCAGATTCTGCCTCTGCTATTTACCAGCTGTGTTCCCTTTGGCAAGTTACTGAACCTCCCAGTGCCTGTTTCTTTATGTATAAACTGTGGATAATAATTCTTGTTGTTGTTAGGTGCTGTCAAGTCAGTTCTGACTCATAACGACCCTATGCACAACAGAATGAAACACTACCCAGTCCTGCGCCATCCCCATAGTTGTTGTTATGCTTGAGCCCATTGTTGCAGCCACTGTGTCATTCTATCTCGTTGAGGGTCTTCCTCTTTTCTGCTGACCCTATACTTCACCAAGCATGATGTCCTTCTCCAGGGGCTGATCCCACCCGACAACATGTTCAAAGTATGTAAGACGCAGACCCGCCATCCTTGCTTCTAAGGAGCGTTCTGGTTGTACTTCTTCCAAGACAGCTTTATTCATTCTTTTGGCAGTCCATGGTATATGCAATATTCTTAGCCAAAACCACAATTCGAAGGCATCAATTCTTCTTTGCTCTTCCTTCTTCATTGTCCATCTTTCACATGCATATGATGCAATTGAAAATACCACGGCTTGGGTCAGGCACACCTTAGTCTTCAACGTGACATCTTTGCTCTTCAACACTTTAAAGAGGTCCTTTGCAGCAGATTTGCCCAGTGCAATGTGTCTTTTGATTTCTTGACTGCTGCTTCCATGGGTGTTGATTGTGGATCCAAGTGAAATGAAATCCTTGACAACTTCAATCTTTTCTTCGTTTATCATGATGTGGGTTATTGGTACAGTTGTGAGGATTTATTAGATGTAGGCTTCATAAAAATATTAATTTACTTAATATTTTAAGTGGATAAAAATAGATAATAATAATTACTTCTCTCATAAGGGTTTTAAAAGATTATGTAAATTAATTGCGTGAAGAAAATTGGATAAAAATACCTGGTTGGGGCCTCACCTCATATCATACACTGAAAATAAATTGCAGATTTTAAAGAAGTATATCCAAAAAAAATCAAAGCATAAAATATTTAGAAAAAATATAATTAATTCTAAAGTTGTTGTTTTTCTTAGTGTATATATAAATATGTATATACTCACCAGTATATACATAAACCAAAAAACCAAAACCAAACCCACTGCCGTCGAGTCGATACCAACTCATAGCAACCCTATAGGACAGGGTAGAACTGCCCCATAGAGTTTCCAAGGAGCACCTGGCAGATTAGAACTGCCAACCTTTTGGTTAGCAGCCGTAGCACTTAACCACTATGCCACCAAGGTTTCCATATGTATAAAAGAAACCCTAAACTTTGATATAGCAATAAAAATTCAACATTAAAAAGAAAAAACTTGAAAATAGTTGAATGGAATAGATGGTACATTAATAAACTTTCATGTCAACTTTTATAAATCAGAAAAAAATAGAAAACTGGTGTGACCCTAATACTCCCCAGCGTGTTTTCTCCTTTTCAAAGTGGGTGATTGAGAGCTTGACATCACGAATGCCATGATGAACCTGTAAGTTTGCTTTTTTTTTTTTTTTTTCCTCTGCCTGCCTTCTTTTTTCTGCATACCTGTATTAATGATTTTGTTTTGCTCTGTCCGGCCACCTATGACTTATGACCCCCACAGGAATATTAGAGTCCAGATGTCTGGCATGTGTATCTTTAGCCTGATAAGGAGATGTCCAATATGTATTGCTTTAGTCTGATAAAGAGTCTCTTATAATTATCTTGTAATGAGTAACTCATCTGGCCAAGACATCTGCGGGCTACAAAGACACTTTTAATCTTTGTAAAAATCATATATAAGCTCTAACGTAAAATTGCGTTCCAGAACGCCATAAAGACAGCTTGGGTTGCTGTCGGATTTTCCATTGAGAATACCTCCTAAATAAGCTTTCTCTCTGTACCTGACTTTGAGTACGTTTCATTGGCTCAACTGCTCCAGGGCACGGACCCTTGTTGGGCAACACTGGCAGATATGTAAACAATTTACAGAAGAAAAATACAAATAGCCTAATGCTTGCATTTGGAAAAAACGTTCGATCTCACTGATCAAACAAAGATAAATTAAACCAATGAGATAATATATTTTAACTAATAAATTGGTTAGAACTGAAAAAAAAAAGAGTATTAAATGTTGGCATATATATCGTAAGACAGGCACTCAAATACAAAATAAATTGGTACAACCTTCTCAAGAGCATTTTGGGAAGATGCATTGAGTCTTGAAAATGCTCATTTATGCTGATTCTGTCCTTGGGAAATAATTAATATGGGTGGATGTATTTGTTCAAGGATATTCATCACTGGATTATTTATAATTATGAAAAATTAGAAGTGACCAGAATGTCACTACAATAGTAGAACCAGTAAGTGATATACACTCTCAAAGTGGAATATTTCACAACCATTAAAAACCAATTGTATCACCATCTAAGATGCAGCAATTGGTCTCAACCCACCTGGAGCAAAGGAAAATGAAGAACACCAAGACCACACGACAACTAAGAGCCCAAGAGACAGAAAGGGCCACATGAACCAGAGACCTACATCATCCTGAGACCAGAAGAACTAGTTGGTGCCCGGCCACAATCGATGACTGCCCTGACAGGGAGCACAGCAGAGGACCCCTGAGGGAGCAGGAGATCAGTGGGATACAGACCCCAAATTCTCATAAAAAGACCAAACTTAATGGTCTGACTGAGACTGGAGGAATCCCGGCGGCCATGCTCCCCAGACCTTCTGTTGACACAGGACAGGAACCATCCCCAAAGGCAACTCATCAGAAATGAAATGGACTGGTCAGCGGGTGGGAGAGAGACGCTGATGAAGAGTGAGCTAATTATATCAGGTGGACACTTGAGATTGTGTTGGCAACTCTTGTCTGGAGGGGGGGTGGGAGGATAGAGAGAGAGGGAAGCTGGCAAAATTGTCAAGAAAGGAGAGACTGAAAGGGCTGACTCAAGAGGGGGAGAGCAAGTGGGAGTAGGGAGTGAGATGTATGTAAACTTATATGTGACAGACTGATTGGATTTGTAAACGTTCACTTGAAGCTTAATAAAAATTATAAAAAAAAAATTGTTGGGGGGAAAAAAAAAAAAACAATTGTATCATATGGATGTGAAAGCTGGACTCCTAGATAGGTACCCTAAGGAAATACTCTAACCAAAGAAAAATAGTATATTGCAATGCTAGTTAAAAAAGAGAAAATTTGGAAATGATGTAATTGTTCAACAATAAAAGAATGGCTACAGTATGGTTCACTTACATTACCTAATATCATATAGACATTTAAAAAGATAATGTAGTCTCTAGGAATATGAAAAAAAATTTCAGAGAGACTGTGAAAAAAAGAATATGAAGTGATTATACAGATTGATTGTAACAACATAAAAATATGTACCTAGAGGAACTGAGATGCAATTGAACATAGTTGTGGATTGTGGTTGTAGTAGGTCTCAAGGTGAATTTTTTTCCCTTCAAAATTGTTCTTACTTTAAAAAATTATCTAAAACAAACAATTTTATCACATAATCCACTTCTCCAAACACTGGCCCAGCTCCAATTTCTTCCTCTTCCCACACCTCTTCTGCTCAGAAAAGCTTCCCATTTATCATTTGCTTCTGTTCAGCTCCACAGCATGAGCTCCTGTCACTCATATCCACATCACAATGTTGGCCCAAATAGAAATTGCACGTTCCTAGAAGTCACTTCACCATTTTTTCTATCTCACCTATCAAAAATATTGCTGAGCTGCACATTTTATTCAAGAATTGGTCCTCTTTTTTCACCAACAAGGTCTTTTCCCCTCTTCCTCATACCAGTATTCTTTTGAGCTGAGCTGTAACCTTTGTTTATCTGTTAGCTACAGAGTTCCTCATCCTCAGCACCACTGACATTTTGGCTCAAACAATTCTTTGTCGTGGGGGGTTTTCCTGTACACGGTAGCATTTTTAGCAGTATCCCTGGCCTCTACTTACTGGATGCCAGTAGCATTCCCCACAAAGTTGTAATAACCAAAAATGTCTCCAGAAATTTTCAAGTATTTCCTGAAACTGAGGGCAAAATTGTTGCTAATTGAGAACCACGAGACTTAAAGAATGTCAGTGGCACAGGGTGAGAACCTGTAACTGTCTGGTGATGCCTTTATTTAACCACAAGAGGTCTCCCTAGACCCCGTTATAGTTCTAATGGGGGAAATACGGAACAGGGCTATACCAAAAACTAAACCCGTCGCTGTCAAGTCGATTTGGACTCATAGCGGCCTTATAGGACAAAGTAGGACTGCCCCGTAGGCTTTCCAAGGAGTGCCTGGCGGATTTGAACTGCCGACCTTTTGATTAGGATTCCTAGTTCACAGGGCTATAAGAAAAAAAAAAAGGCCACCACCAAATAGGAGATTATCACAATGGCTTGGTGTGGTGACATCAAAAGCTTTCCAAAAAAAAAAAAAAAGCATCTTATCAATCTTCCCTGGAGAAGAATTCCAAATAACTTATGTAGATGTTGTTACCTGCTGTCGAGTTGGTTCCGACTCGTAGCAACCCTATGAACAACAAAACAAAACACTGCCCAGTCCTGCACCAGCCTCATGATCGTTGTTATGCTTGAGCCCATTGTTGCAGGCAGTGTGTCAATTCATCTTGTTGAAGGACTTCCTGTTTTTCACTGACCCTCTACTTTACCAAGCATGATGTCCTTCTCCAGGGACTGATCCCTCCTGATAATATGTCCAAAGTCTGTGAGATGCAGTCTCGCCATCCTCACTTCAAGGAGCACTCTGGCTGTGCTTCTTCCAAGACAGATTTGTTGGCAGTCCACGGTATATTCAATATTCTTCACCAACACCATAATTCGAATGCATCAATTCTTCTTTGGTCTTTCCTATTCATGTCCAGCTTTTGCATGCATATGAGGTGATTGAAAATACCATGGCTTGGGTCAGGCACACCTTAGTCCTCAAAGTGAAATCTTTGCTTTTTAACAACACTCTGGAGAGGTCTTTTGTAGCAGATTTGCCCAATGCAATATGTCATTTGATTTCTTAACTGCTGCTTCCATGGGTGTTGATTGTAGATCCAGGTAAAACGAAATCCTCGACAATTTCTATATTTTCTCCATTTGTCATGATATTGCATATTAGTCCAGTTGTGAGGATTTTCATTTTCTTTATGTTGAGGTGTAATCCATATTGAAGGCTATAGTCTTTGATCTTTTTCAGTAAGTTCTTATATCCTCTCCACTTTCAGCAAGCAAGGTTGTGTCATCTACTTATGAGACACTCCACCATAAATGAAGGGGAGCATAACTCTCTACTTCTTAAGTGTGGGCTGTGCATAGTGACTTCCTTCCGAAGAGTACAGCATGGAAAGGGAGAAAAGTAACCTTATGGTGGAGAAACCTAACAAACACTACTTCAGCCTGGTGATCAAGGTCGATATCACAGTCATAAATCATGCTGATACAATGTACTCTTGATATGATGTAATGAAAATGCTACTTTACATCTGTGGTCTTCCTCTCCAAACCCATTAAAAACAAACAAAAAAAACACGTTTATTGCTCTCGAGTTGAGTCTGATTCACAGCAATCCCACAGAACACAGTAGAACTGCCACCATAAGGTTTCCAAGGCAATAAATCTTTATGGAAGCAGGCTGCCACATCTTTCTCCTGTGGAGCTGCTGGTGGGTTTGAACTGGCGAACTTTTAGTTGCCAGCTGAGCGCTTAATTGCTGCACCACCAGAGTTCAAACCCATTGCTCCAGTCTAAGCATGAGAAAAACATCGGACGATTTACAAGAGGGGCATCCCACCATGTGTCTGGTCATTACTCCTCAAAACTTTTGAGGTCATCAAAAACATGGAAAATCTGAGAAACTGTCACAGCCAAGAGGAACCTAAGGAGCCATGACTATTAAACGTAATGTGGCATCCTGGACAGAATCCTGGAGCAGAAAACGGATGCTACGAGGAATATCATATTGCTTAGTAAAAACTAAGAACATCTGAATGAAGCGTGGACTTTAGTTAATAATAAGGTATCAGTATTGATTCACTAATTGTAATAAATATACCACACTAATGTAAAATGTTAATAATCCCAGAAACCATGCTGGAGCAGGGGGATATGGGAACTCTTGGTACTATCGGCTCAATTTTTCTGTAAATCTAAAATTGCTCTAATACTAAACCAAAAGACGCAAAACCAAACCCATTGCCGCCAAGTCAGTTTTGACTCACAGCAACCCTCTAGAACAGAGTAGAATTGCCTCGTAGGCTTTCCAAGGCGCAGCTGGTGGATTCAAACTACTGACCTTTTGGTTAACAGTCATAGCTCTTAACCACTGTGCTACCAGGGCAAGCCCATTAATTAAAAAAAAAAAAAGCATCTGATCAGTCCTGCCCTTGGCAAAATAATTGGAGAAGGCTTTAAAATGATGTATTGGCTAGAATTCACATTTCTGATCTAAAGGCAATGAGAAACGCTATTTTCATAAACCAGTCAAGCCCCTCACTGTCTGAAGCAACATCAGGTGAGAAAGGCAGAGGTTGACACCAAAGAAAACTTAGTAAAGAGCCCACCTACCTTAGGTAATTGTGAGAGGTTATTCCTATTCTAGCAGGTAGGTAAATGTAGCATGACGATTCACTGAGAAGATCAGCTTCACATCTTACTGAACCTCAGTAACACTCCCTGAAGTTGGTGCTATATTCCTGTACTACACTCAGATGAGGAAAATTCCAGGTCTGAGAGATTACATCTCTGCCCCAAATCATAGAGCTAGTAAGTGGCAAAACTAAAATTCAAACACAGGTCTTATATCTGAGTTTTAAAAAGAATTTATTTTATTTTGTTGTTGTTGTTGAGAATATACACGGCAGAACATACACCAATTAAACAATCTCTACATGTGCAATTCAATGGCATTGATTACGTACTTCAAGTTGTGCAACCACAAACCCAGGTCTTATATCGGATTTAAAACTCTTTGCTCTGAACCCCGTGAAGTATTTCCTCCCTACATGTGACAGCCAAGGTTGTTCACTGTCACTGTAGGCTATGTATGATGTAATTAAATGAACAACAACAACAAAAACAACTAAAAAACAGAAGTGTGGGCCCTTGTTTAGCTCAAGAAAAAAAAACAAAAAAACCCAAACCTATTGCTGTTGAGTCGATTCTGACTCATAGCACCCCTATAGGACAGAGTAGAACTGCCCCATAAGGTTTCCCAGGAGCTTCTGATGGATTTGAACTGCCAACCTTTTGGTAAGCAGCCATAGCTCTTAACCACTACGGCACCAGGGTTTCTTCATTTAGCTCAGGATATCAATTTTCTTACTGGGGGAAAAAATGGACAGTAATACCTGCCCTGCTTACCTCGTTGGGTTATTTTAAGGGTGAAATGAAAGGAATATATGGGAAAATGTCTTGCAATCTGTGAAGCATGGTATTATTGAATCAGTAACACATTTTTCACTTTTGCAGCTTTTTGCAAATATGTCTCTGGGCTAATTGTAAAATGAAATATGTGGGAATGATCGAGGGGAGCTTCAGTCCAGAAGGGCTTTGGAGAGAGCTTTGCCAGTTTCAAATCCTCCCTTTGAATAAAAGAAAAAACAGCTTCAAATCCTCCCTTTGAATGGAAGGTCCCAATTCTGTGGTCTTCATCACTGACTGCACTTGTCACCTGGGGAGCTTTTAAAACGCATTTATGCCCAGGCTCCACCCCAGATGAATTAAATCAGAATTGCTAGGATTGGAGCAGGGGCATTAGTACATTTTAAAAGCTGCCAGGTGATTCTAATATGCATCCAAGGTTGAGAACTCTTGTTCTAACAGATCTAAAGCTACCCCAATTCTACAAGGCTCACAGTACCCTTCCTACAGAGGCTGCTCCTCATCCCTGGAATTGGAATGTTCCCATCAGGTGGTGAGGCTAAAATAAAAGCCTGATCAGACAAGCTGCTAGGACAGCTGGCGATATTGTCATTCGACTAAAGGAAATGGATTTGTTTCAATTTTATTCAAGAAGGATGAGTCCAGCCAAGGAAGGGAGAACGCAGCAAAGAGGATGGCTGACTGGCTATGCAATTATTTAGCACTCTGCTACAGTAGTAGGCCAGTAGAGCAGAGATGCTGCTCTGAGCCTTTGTAAACTTGGCTTTGCATGTCAGTTTACCTTGGCTGTCACGTTGTCTGATGAGGCTTTATTGGGAGCCTGGGCCTCAGTGCCTGGCAGACCAAAGCAACAATCAGCTTACAAGCTGGTGAATTATACTGTTCAAAAACTGAGGTCACAAAAGAAAAAGTGATTGAGCAAGGGTAAACATTAGGTGTGCTACAGAATTAGCCCTTTCCCTGTCTTTCTAAGAAAATACGATTCAGAACTAGAAACTCCCTTCTTCTAGAAACAAGGCCCCACGTTCCTATAGGTACTGCTTCTCAGGATCTCTGGCGGAAGAATTTAGGTTACCGCATTGCCAAGAGTGAGTGCGGAGATGGAGAAGTCCTCTGAGGAAACTGAGGATCGCCATCCTCTCGGGTCTGGGCATCACCTGGACGAATACAGGAACTCTATTTGTCATAACATTCAGAAATGAGCAGTCTCAGTAAGGTTGCACAGCCGATTTGCTGTCAAAAATTGCACCCCTGTAAAACCTGAATTGGCAAAAGTTGTATGACGCATATATGTACACCAATGACAAAAAAAAAAAAGAGTAGCTGCTGAGGCTGCTTAGGTACAACCAAATGCCTCATGGGATTTTGTTTCTTGGTTTGGAGTTTTAGGGTCATGGTTTTATGGGACATCCCAGTTCATTGGATTAATAACATGTTTAGTGCTTCTGTTCTACCTCCTAGTTTGTTATGTAGTGTCTGGGGTCTTAAAAGCTTGCAGGTGGCCCTCCAAGACACAACAATTGGTCTCTATGCACCTGGAGTAACAGAAGAGGGAGAGTCAGGAATAGGAGGAAATGGAATATGTGCCTAATTGCCTCCATGAAAAACTGCCTCCTTTGCCATGAGACCAGAAGAACTGGATGGTGCCCAGCTACCATTACTGAACATTTTGATCAAAGATTCTATAGAAGAATCCCGATCCAAAGGGAGAATATGCAGAACAGAATTTCAAATTCTTATGGAACTCAGACTTTCTGGAGCCATGGAGGCTAGATGAACCCCTGAAACTATTGCCCTGAGATAATCTTTAAACCTTAAACCAAAAATATCCCCTGATGTCTTCTTAAAACCAAACAATAGTTTAGCTTAATCAGTTAAGACTGTCTGCCTTGAGCATTGTGCTCTTTTAAGGTCTATCTACAAAAAAAAAAAACATGGGATCAAATTGACAATAGCAACTCAAAAGATTAGATAGGAACACTAGAGGGCAGTGAGTTTATGTTAATGGGGGAGGAATAACAGAAAAAGGATGGCCGCACAACTTGAAGAACGTAATCAATTAAAAAAAAGAAAGAAAGAAAGAAATGACTATATCATAAGGATGGATCCACATTAACAAAGCTCACAAGATACCAATACTGGTTATGCAATATCCGGACATTAACACTGGGTGGTGCGTTCTCTACCTGTAAAGGAAACAATATGTGGAGGCAAATTAGAACGGTAATTTTACTTGAAAATCAAGGATACAATTAAGAAATTAGTTGGATGATCTTAAAGGATCAAGTTATGGTAGTTAGATTCATTCACGCTCTCTGTAGGGGTATAGTAACCAACCAGATTGAAATACCCCAGATTCTCTGCCTGGGCCACCTTGGAGAGTAACTGACAAATTTTTTGCTCTTCAGAGGTAACTTTTTCAGACCAGAGGTCTGCAGACTTTTCTGATCCTGCGTTCCTAACAGTAAAAAAAAATTTAAATCAATGTTTCAAATTGTCTGTGGATAATTTTGAATTTTTTTTTTGATATCACGTTCTTGTCAGATATGACAAGAAAGCTATTGCTTTTACTGAGTAGTGTGACTGACAAATACCTTATATCAAAAATAGGATATGTCACGACCCCACCATTTTTTTGTTTGCTTGTGCTTTAATTATTATCCTTATCTTCAATTTGTGGTTTCTTTAAAGGGATCTTGTTAAGTCCTTGCCCTTGGGACACCTTAGTAATGAATGAGGCTATTTTTCAGCCAATATACAACACAATGGATTCACTCAGAGACTAGAATATTTCACAGCTTTTGATACAATAGCAATATACAATTGTTCTTGCCTAAAAATTATGCCCTAATCCCTGTAGTTGGGTACGGGCAATCCTAAATATCTAGCCACCCATTTGCTGATTTTTGAGTCTTTTGTGTAGATGTTCAATCTCCTCTATCACATTTTGATTCTCCCTATTTTTACTCCCTGAGGGGAGCTTTATCTGAAGGTTTGGGAGTCCCTGGGGATACAAATGGTTAGACAACTCAGCAGCTAACCTAAACGCTGGAGGTTTGAGTCCACCCAGAAGTGCCTCAGAAGACCTGGCGATCTATTTCTGAAAAAATCAACCATTACAAATCCTGTGGAGCACAGTTCTACTCAGACACACATAGGGTTGCCATGAGCCGAAATCAACTCAACAGCAAATGGTTAGGAATTATAGGTAGTCCTCAGTTTATAGCCGGGGTCTGTTCTGATGACTCTGTCATAAGTCATTTCTGACTTAAATCAAATACCTCATTTAAAAAAAAATTTCATTATTATTGAGTTTTATTATCAGTATCTTTTTAGATCCACCAGTATTTTGAACAGTAAATCACAAAATTGTGAACATCTGAGAATGATAACATCAGCAAATTACAAGCTGCAACCTATTACTAATAATAAGATGTAAAAAACCAAACAAACAACTGCCACAAGAAAAACCAGGTGGTCATAAGCGCTGTCCCTTGTAACTCTAATACGTCTTAAGTCGGGGACTACCTGTACAGGGCTCCATATAGAACTACACAGTGAGTATGATAGTTTTATTATTAGAAGAATGGTTTTATTTGAACTCAAAAACACAACAGCTAAAAGCAGAGGTAATCTGGTTGAAGGGATCTGGGCAAACAAGCTTCACCTCTCTCTTCTCAAGAGACTTCACCTACAGGGCTTCCCAGGAACGGGAAGCCTTCCACTGAGATTGAAAACTACCACTCCACAACATTTAAAGATTGAGATGGAGCTTTGATATAACTAGTGCTGTCTGTGCTATAAGTAAGTTGGCAGGAACTACAGACAAAGGCGATCCCATGCCTAGTTTGTCTGCAATGAATTAAGAACAAAAGAAAGTATTCTGATTCATGTCTTAACCAAAAGACTGTATAATGGAAGATTTTAGAGTTTAGACTTTATAGTCAATCTTGGGTTTTTTTTTTTTATTTCCTCAGAGAATTTAATTTTCTTTTGAATAGGAAATACATACACATGATACTAAATGGTAATATAAGGCTCCCTCCTATCCCTTACCTGCAATCTCCCTGTCCTTTGCAGTGGCAACCACAGTTACAAGGTTCTTGTGTCTTCTCCTAGAGACAGTAAATGCATAGTCAATCATACTTGTAATATATGCATATATAAAAATATATTTGTAAAAAATGATGGCATACTTTGTAATTGTTCTGCATCACACTTTTTTTCACTTAAATTTTGGAATTTGTCCCCTCTTCATTCATTTATTCAACATGTATTTATTGAGCACTAATAGACTGTCTTATTTATTGTTCACTACACCTCATGACAGGGTTATACATCCTGGTTGCTGCCATGTGACTCTTCCAGTAAAGGAGGAGTATACTCCTCTTCCCTCTTGACTTTGGGCTTGGCCTGGTGATTTGCTTTGACAGGGGATTGTGGGCAGAAGTGAGTGTGTCAGTCCTAAGCAGAAGCTTTCAGAGGCACTGTATGTTTCCACGTATTTTCTTGCATTTCAGTGATTCTTAATGAGAAAATACTTGCTGTTGTTAGATGCTATTGAGTTGGTTCTGACTCATAGCACCCCTGTATACAACAGAACGAAACACTGCCCGATCCTGCACCATCCTCACAATTGTTGCTGTGCTTGAGCCCATCGTTGAAGTCACTGTGCGAACCATCTCATTGACGGTCTTCCTCTTTTTCACTGACCCTCTACTTTATCAAGCCTGATGTCCTTCTCCAGGGACCGATCCCTCCTGATAACACATCCAAAATATGTGAGATGTAGTCTCACCATCCTTTCTTCTAAGGAGTATTCTGGCTGTACTTCTTCCAAGACAGAGAAGATACTAGGAGCTGACCTAAACTCAACCTGTGACCCTCAGCCTGGAGCAATGTCACCATAGCTGCCTACAGATTCATGAGGAAGAAAGAAATGTTTGTTGTTGTAAGCCACTGGTATTTTGTTTTATTTATTACAGCAAGACGCAAACTAAGACCTACTATGTGCCCAGGCACTATTCTAGGCATTTGGGTTCATTAGGGAATCAAACAAAGATCCTCATCCATTTATATAGACAGCTGCCTCTTTTTAATGACTGCATAGTATTCCTTTGAATAGAGGCAGGGTAATATACTCAAGCAGTACTTTATTGATGGGTTTAGGTCGTTTGAAAGCATCAGTCTCAAAAGGTGAAAAGCATAGTTCTAATACAAACGCATAGGAAAGATATGTCAAAGTTTTATTAAACTCATTAATGAAGAAACTACCAGGATGACAAAGTTGGTTCAAATGAAAATATGAAAATTGAGATTTTTAAACTCAATGGATAAAAAGACATCCTGAAATGAAATTGCTAAATTTGATATAAAGCTGCTTAATGTCTACAGGGTAATAAAATAATAACCTTTGAGGTTTTCTCCTACTGGTCAGAAAAGAAAAGCATTCCACCTTAACAGTTTTAGACAACGCTGGTGGTATAGTGGTTAAGTGCTATGGCTGCTAACCAAAGGGTCGGCAGTTCAAATCCGCCAGGCGCTCCTTGGAAACTCTATGGGGCAGTTCTACTCTGTCCTATAGTGTCGCTATGAGTCAGAATCAACTCGACGGCACTGGGTTCTGGGTAAGATGTCTGGGCTTTAATAATTTCTTAGGGAGTCAGTCTTTTGCTAATACTAACAATGTTACAACATCCTTTTCCATACATCTTCATGAATATATGTGACTATATCTAAAGGATACATCCCTAAAAGTGAAATTTTTGGTTATATTCATTTCTAATTTCGAGAAAGATTACCAAATGGCCCTCCATAGAAATTTACCCTACTGCTAACAACACGTAAGTGTATTTCTCCACATTTTCTCCAACATCGTGTTATTGAACTTTTTGCTACTTGTCAATACGACAGGATAAAAATAGTATCTCATTTTAATTTATACTTACATAGATTGAGCATTACTTTTCATATCTTTATTTCTTTTTCCTTTACCATGAATTGTTACTTCATGTTCTTTGCCTTTGAAAAAATTAGGGTTTAGTCTGTCACGTTCATTGCGAATATTTTCTTTCATGGTTTCTGGCATATTTCTAAACTCCACCGTTTACTAGCTGTGTGACATAGGGCAAATTACTTAACCTCTCTGAGCCTGTGTCTTTGTCTGTAAAATAGGAATAATAATACAGTCCACAATCCTTATTTGAAACCTTAGGATAGATATTTTAGATTTCAGAATCTTTCAGTGCATATACTGTATATTACATAATACCCTCTGTGGAATTTGGGCTCTTTCATACAAGAAATGGATGAATATAGTAAACTCATTGCTTTTGAGTTGATTCCGACTCATAGCGACCCTATCAGACAGAGTAGGCCTGCCCCACAGGGTTTCCAAGGCTGTAAATCTTTACACAAGCAGACTGCCACATCTTCCTCCCACAGAAAGGCTGGTGGGTTTGAGTGGCTGACATTTGGACCAGCAGCTGAGCGCTTAACCACTGTACCACCAGGGCTCAGATCTTCCTCATAGGGTTGTTGTAAAGATTAAATTAATGCATGTGAAGTGCTTATACCATCTCCTAGAAAACAGGAAGCACCAAATAATACCATTGTTATCACTGCTGTGTTTAAGAGGCAGGTGCTAAGTCCTCATCACTCTTACTTCTAGGACCTTTAGCTTGGCATGAAGTTTTGCCTTGTGGAGTATCTTGATGTTTGGGTGGGTTTTCTCGTGAAGGTGATGTAGGATATTTGAGAACAGGAGGGAAGCATTTTTCCTCTTTGATGGTGTAGCAGAAAGAGAAGCCAGCTAGATCAGGGTTCCAATGCCATAGCATCAGCTCCTTTAAAAAATGGGGATAAAAATCTGTATCTTGCAGGTTGCTCTGAGGATTAAGTATAATTAGAATAGAAAGAGCTCTGTACACACTATGTGCTCTGTAAATGGTAGCAGCTGTTTTGTTAAGGTAAGTTCAGGAGGCTGAGGTACAGCCCTGCCCCATTAACAGGCTGAAAAACTGCATAATCAGCCACTTTCATGACTGCAAATGAGGGACTTGGATAGAGATCAGAGAAAGAATTTATTGTACATAAAGAAACAAAGCACTGTTACCATGATCTGTCAGCGGGAAGATGGCACAGGGCCCTCTTCTGTGATGTAATGCCACGGGACTTATGTTGGGAGAAAACGAGGCGGCACAGTGAGGCCTGAGGGGCATGACTCCCCCTCCCCACCGAGGCAAAGCTGGAGTTTTTCCCAGGTGGTATGACGGTGGGAGAGCCTGTAGCCTTTAGCCTCCTGGGTGTTTCCATTGTACTGTGGTAAAATGTAGGTTTTCTCTTTTATTATAGAATAGTTTCAGGTTTGACGTTTTCATACTACAAAGTAAGACTGCTATCTGTTGATCAGTATACTCTGAGAACAGACCCCATCCATTCCTGCTTAAATCCCCACTGGACTCATCTCAGATATAAACCTTTAGGGAGAGCCTACAATCTGCCAGGTCCAGAAAATACAAGGATGATCTGATAAGGTTCCAGGCCAGGAGGGACTGGCAGAGAGAACAGATAACTGATAGCTCTTAATACTGAGTGTGGGTATTGAGTGATTTGATGCAGCGATGAATAAAGTGCTATGGAGGGTACTAGAAGAGAAAAATTGATTTTGCTAGGGAGGTTAGGAGACCCTCCTTCAAGGAAGTGACATCTAATCTGATCTTGGGGCTAAGTCATCAGGCAAATGGTTAGAGGAGAGGGAGGAGCCCTGGTGATGCAATGGTTATGTGCTGGGCTGCTAACTGGAAGGGTGGTAGTTCGAATCTACCCCTTGCTCTGCTGGAGAAAAGACCTGGCAATCTGCTCTCATAAAGATTACAGCCTAGGAAACCCTGACTATGAGTTAGAATGAAAGGCACACAGAAACAACAGAGGAGAGGCAGGAACAGAGGGGAAGGGGAGGAGAAAATACCATTCCAAGTGAAACAAACTGCAGAGACAAAGGTGTGAGGTGGTAAGCATGTTTGTTCATTCATTCCATTATTCATGCAAAACACAAATATGTGCTGAGTGCCAGACACTGTTTTTGGCACTGGGAATACAAAAGCAAGCAAGACAGACAAGGTCCCTCCTGCTGTGATGCAGTTTACAAGTAAATGAACAAAATCATTTCAGGGAATAATATGTGGTATGAAGAAAACATATTTTATGAAGAAAATAAACTGGAAGAAGGTGTGATGAGGGGGCATATAAGATGAGGTGTTCAGGGGGACCTCTGTGGAGGGGACATATGACCTGAGACCCAGATAGTGAGGAGGAGGCAGCCTTCTGTGAGCAAAGTGTTCCCTGTGGAGCAAACAGCAAATAAAGCCTACGATAGCATTAACCACTTGTGGTCGAGTTGATTCTGACTCATGGTGACCCCATGTGTGTCAGAGGATAACTGTGCTCCATGGCGTTTTCAATGGCTGATTTTTCAGAAGTGGATCACCAGGCCTTTCTTCTCAGGTGCCTCTGGTGGACTGGATCCTCCAATATTTCGGTTAGCAGCCAAGCATGTTAACAGTTTGTATCACCCAGGGACTCGAGGCCTAGGCTGGTCTGGTGTATTTGAGAAACAGAAAGAAGGTCAGCTTGGCTAGAGCTGAGAAAGCAGAGAGGAACAGGAGAGATGGAGGAAGATTAGATGGCGGCCCCTGGTTAGTAGGGCTTTGTGGGCTATGGCCATGGGGTTGTTTTAAAGAAATACCATCCAGACTGTGTAGAGAATGGATTGGTAGCAGGGAGATAAGTTGGAGGCTGTTGCTTACTCTAAGCAAGAGATGTTGGTGGCTCAGACCAAGGTGGACAGTAGAGACAAACATGTTTAGAGCAAAGATATATTTTTGAAGTGGAGCTAACAGGATGTGCTGATAGGTTATTGTGGGGATGAAGGAAAGAAGATATAGTTAATCATGTCAAAAGCTACGAGTGGTTGAGTACAGAAAGAGACCTTCTTCATAGGAGTAGTAGTACCATGTGGCAACAGTGGAAACATGAGCTGGAAAAGAATGGCTGTGACGGCATTAGGAATGAATGAATTTGGCCTCACACAGAGGAGAGAGGGAGCCAGGCTAATAACCCGTCTGTGAGGCCAGGAACCTCCCAAATGTTTACTGTCAAGAGCTTAAAAAAACTGGCTAAATCTGAACAAATTTGCTTATGTCTCTTCCTACATTTCTTTCTAGCCCTAAACAAAAACCAAACCCATTATCACTGAGTCCAACTCATGGTGACCATGCGTGTTACAGAGTAGAACTGCTCCATAAGGCTTTCTTGGCTGTAATCTTCATGAAAGCAGACTGCCAGGGCTTTCTTCCATCATGCTGCTAGGTGGGTTTGAACCACCAATCTTTCAGTTAGTAGCCCAGTGCTTAATTGTCTATACCACCCAGGGACTCTGAGTAAATGTGTATTTAGGGATAATTAAAGGTTCTTGCGTTCCCTAGCAGCTTCTATTACTTCGTTTCAACTTCTACCCTCCTGCTTAATAACTCACAAAGCTCAGCTCTTTTTGACTGGGAGGAGGCATGATCAAGTCGAATAAGTTATCTTCTGTTGAGTGGACTGGCTCTATTGTTTCCTGGTGCTGGTCCCGTCTGGCTGCCTCTTCCAGTCCCCTGCATGTATATAGCAGGCCTGCAGGGGTCCTCAGATCTCCCTCTGAACAGTTGCACCAGGCTCATCCTTCTTAGCTAACATTATCTTTTATTTAAACAGAAAGAGTAGCCACCAATCTTGTTACATAATATACCAATATCCTAGGGTGTTAAACCAATGCAGCATCTACTGTTCAGGAGTGGTGATCTGGCAACACAGATATTCACTAGGAAAATATTGCTGAAACATTATAACAAGTTTGACTTTCTGGCCCTACTTAGAATTTCAGAGCTAGAAGGGATTTTAGAGATCATCCTAATCCAAACCTCCTTGTTTTAAAATGCAGAGACCAAGGCCTAGAGAGACAAAGAAATCTGCCCAAGACGCAGATCAGGACTAGAAACCAAGCTCTTGATACTCCAAAGGAATTCTTGCATCTTCTTAGATTAGTGTAACACTTGTTCATGATTCTTATTTGAAAAGCAGGTGTTTCCCCTTGTTTTAGACTTCAAATTTCTCAGCTGTGAATAATGACATGGTGCTCCTTCTTACAATGCAACTGCAAATCAAAGGCATGTCTACCATGAAACTGATGTACTGAATTTTGTTTTGTTTTAAACTAACATTGGGACTGGATTCACACCCACCAGTGAATATTAACTGAATACAATTTGGTTGGTCAAACGTATTTTCAAAGACAGCTGGATGGAGTTAGGAGTGAAGTTTTGAGCCACCTGGGGATCTACCCCAGCACCATTCTCTGTCACTTGGGCTCCCCAGTCTATGTGCAAACCAGTGTTTGGAGGGGAGTTGGAGTCAGGGGCAAACTCTGAAGCATCTCACATTGCTGGGTAGTTGATTCCAACTCATAGTGACCCTATAGCACAGAGTATAACTGCCCCATAGGGTTCCCAAGGCTGAATTCTTTCCAGAAGCAGACTTCCACATCTTTCTCCAGTGGAGTGGCTGGTGGGTCCAAACTCCCAACATTTCAGTTAGCAGCCCAGTACTTAACTGCCATGCCACCAGGGCTCCTCACATCCTGATGGCTGCTCAATAAAACATGGTTTCCTACTGAAAGTTACTCTTACTCCTCTGTAGAATTGCAGAATACCAGGAGCTTTGAACGTTCATTGAGTGTAAAGGCTGGACCTGGCTCTCTTCACCTGCCCCTGCCAGCATTCATTCTCACATTGACCCATTTTCCTGCTGGGGACACTGCCCTACTTCACCCACCTGGTACCTCCCTGGATTTCCTGACTACCATAGGATTAATTTTTAACCTTCCCTTCCTTGAAAAGTACCACCTCACTGACCCAGAATGTGAGTTTCTCCTTTCTGGTCACTCTGACCATTTTACTCTCTGGAGCTAACCACCTTCTCTTCCTCTAAAAGTCCTGGAAAGTCAGCAGCAATAGGAAGCTAGGTGCCTTCCAATTCCCCTATGGGCTCTTTCCTACTTTTAACTCGCCAAAGTTACTAGCAAAACAGAGAAAAGGGGAAGTGCCCTGCTTCTGAGTAGGGTCTGGCTGGGCCAGGTTGGACCGGCACTATCTCATTAAATTCAACTGTCCCAGTTCCTGAGGGCCTCTTCAGGGGACTTAGGGCTCTGGGTTAGGAATGGCTAAGGTGTAAGGGGGGAGGGTTACTATCTTGGCCCTCCAAATAGAAGTATAAACAGCCCCCTCCTCAAATCCCAGGTTCTGGGAATCATTCTGAAACTCCAGCCCTGACCTGAGCACAAACCCGAAACCCAAATAAACAGGCTCCACCCAGGCGCTGAGAGCCCACCCATCCTCACCACCCTTTTCCCTGCTCCTCCAGCCAGATCCACCGCTTGGCCAGACCCCGCTGGCTGACCCTTGCCGGGCCGGACCGGCACTCACTCCACTCCCAGCACCCTCACCCGGCCGGGGCAGAGGGGTGGGGGGTGGGAGGTAGGGGAAGCAGGGGGCGGAGTTCCGTCCTTCGCTGATTGGCTCGGCGTGGATGGGCTGCGGCCGTGCCCGGCCAACCCGCGACGTGTTGCTATGTGCCGAGCGGAGGGGATAGGCGCGGGGGCGCGTCCGTCACGGGGCAGCCCCCGGCCCGGACCCGGAGGGATGCAGAGTGGTGGCAGCGGCGGTGGCGGCGGCGACGACGACTGTGGCTTTAAGAGCGCGCCCGAAGCCCGGGATCCAGCCGGGCGGTCCTTTGCAGCTGCGCACGCCCGCAGAACCCAGCCCAGCGCTGGCGGGACGGAGCAGCCTGCTGCCGGGTGAGGGAGCCGGGCGCGCGGTGCGGGCTGCGCGCGCGTGGGCGTGGGGCGCGTTGACAGCGCGGGCGTCTGGCACCCGGCGCGGGTGTCTGCCCGGTGGCTTCCCCAGCCCGGGTCCCGCGGAGCCCGAGGCGCCGTCCACCCTGCGCGGTCGTGGCGGGGCCCCGCTTAGGGTCCCGATGGGGGTGGCAGGGGCCGGGGGCGGGGAGCTGGCCGCCGGGGCCACGTGACCGGTTTGTTTACAAACACTGCCGGGCTCCGGCTGCGGCCCGCGGAGAGAACGGAGGCTGCGCCGCCCCGGGGTCGCGGCCGGGGACCTGTGTGCAGGGCCGGGCAAGTCTGCCGTGCGCGGCTTGGCGGGGGACCATGGGGAGACAGGGTGGCCGGTCCCTTTTCGGCTTCTTCCTCGCGGCTTCGGACTCCGTGGGGGCCTGCCTGGGAGCTTCAGACCCTTTCTGTCCCCCGGAGCCAATTGGGACCAGGGAACGCCACCCACGAGGCCCCGCCTCTGGGGGACTGGCCGCCCTCGAAACTCCCGAGAGCGCTTCGCCGGGCCCGAGCCGAGGTAACCGCAGCCGAGTTCTTGCCTGGCCGCTTCCCGGCGCCTCCCCGGTGCCCTTGCCAAGGGGGTGGGCGCAAAATGTAGGGGCCTCTCCAGCGAGTACCTCCCAGGGACTGGCGCGAGGGGTAGCCCTGGCCTCTTACTATTTCTCATAAATTTCCCCTGTTCGGCCGCAGACCTCCCCTGGGTGTCTTTCTCCAAGTAGTGGGCTTTTCTCTTTTCTCAGGTCTTGGGAGTGGCGAGACCTGTTCTTTTGGACCTCTTGCTCAGGGTTCTGCCAACTCTGGCTTCACCCTTTTAGCTACAGGAGTTTAAAAAGCAAAGTGAATGGTCTTCAGATTTCTCTGTTCTGTATGTGGCTGACCCTCCCACAGCCTCACTGCTGTTGAATGGCACAAGAAACTGCTCCTGGGCTTTGCTGGACTTTTGCTTCCTGCCTTCCTTGTTGACTTGCTCTCCTTGCGTTCTGAGAGGTTATTTCAGCGAGCCCTTACTTCTGGTGAGTCTAAAGGCTGACAAGACAGCCACTGTCTTTTTCCCCTGCTCTTCCTACCTTCTAGTCCTGCAAGATATGCAGGATGGGGCTCCCTGTCACTGAGCATTGGGCCAGAAGGGGAGCTGTCAGCTTCCCTGTACCCCACTGGGTCATAGAACATCAGAGGTGCAAAGCAGCAAGGGGCTGGAGAAGTTAAGGGACTTGCCCAAGGTAACAACTCCCTGGCTGTGGGTGGGCTTGGTTCTGATTCTGAGGTTACAGAGCCTGTGATCAGTGGGCTTGGATTCACTCTTCCCTGACTCTCCTTTTACCTAGTGACTGCCACAGGGCCTGCCTAACCTGTGGGCCTAATCTGACTTCTTTCCATCCCTCCCGTCATTTCCTTAGCACTTAATGCTCAGTCCTGCCTGCCTTTGATAAGGAACATTTTCATTCTTCTTAACTGTGATCTGAGTGGCTACAAGTTCTTTCCTGAGGGAGCAGGTCCAGCCTTAGGGGAGCTGTGCAAACTTCACTTTGGCACCTCCCCTATCTCCAGCCCCATGATAGAGTCTTAGGAGGGGAGTGGGGCCCGGGCTCATCCCCTGCTTACGTTTGGCTTTGCCCTATCAGTTTAGGAGTTAACAGTATTTCCAGAATGGTCTTGTTATCTCTGTGCTTGATTGAACTAAAATCAAGAAGCTGGAGGTTAGGGGTTGTTGCTGGGTCCAGTCTGACTTGTAGTGATCCCGTGTACAACAGAACCTAACATTGTTCACTCCTGTGCCATCCTCACAATCATTGCTATGCTTAAGCCCATTGTTGCAGGCACCATGTCAGTCTGTTTCATTGAGGGTCTTCTTCTATTTTACCAAGCATGATGCCCTTCTCCAAGGCCTGGTCCCTCCTGATAACATGTCCAAAGAATGTGAGACGAAGTCTCACCATCCTCGCTTCTAGGGAGCATTCTGGCTATACTCCTTCCAAGACAGATTTGTTCACTCTTTTGGTAGTCCACGGTTTATTCGTTATTCTGGAAAGTGGAAAATAAATACCATAAGAATACGGTTTTCTTCCCTCTAAGAGACTGGTTTTCAAGCTTTAGCTGGGACTCATAGTAAGACGTTTTTACATCACTGCACACAGGTACACAACTGAAATAAAAGTTCCGGGAAACAGTAATTACCCTTACTACCTGCAGTGTGCTCTTAAAAAAAATCAACTATTGGTCATGACCCATTAAGTTGATTTCCTGACCAAAGGGGTCATGGCCCACAGTTTAAGAAATAATGCTGTAGGGCAGAGGTCTTCAAACTTACAAGTGTGCGTAAAGATAACCCAAATAGTGTTTTAAAATGCAGTTTGTCAGGATGCTCCTGAGATGTTTATGTCCAGTGGGTCTCAGAAATCTGCGTTTTTAATAAGGGGATCGAGAGATTGTGATGCAGATGGTTGATAAGAAACCCCTGCTCTAGTGAGAATTGGAAGCGATGAACAATGAAATTCAATTAACTTGAATATGAAATACAAAGCCTTAGTCAGGTGTGGGACCTACACTCTGTGTAAGTGCGTGATCCATCATTCAGCTGCAAATCACACTACCCAAGGCTTTGGAAAGTCTAAGGACATAGTGCTGCTTGCTTTCAACTGCCCTAAGAGACAGTCACCCTTCCCACCCCACCTCACCCTGTTTGAGGGCTGCTGTTCACCGTTCTGTACTGTTCCACTGTTTCTAGGTGCGTGGGGATTGGGGGCATGAGTAGTGCTGATGAGTTCATAGATGATGTGAATTTTCACACATCTTAATGATTTTAATGGTTTTGAGGCAGCGGCACAGTCATTGTGCCTGGGGTATTAACAATTGGCCAGCAAAAGAAAAGGGTTGATTTTGTTTATTTTAATATCTGGATATTTCAGACTATGTGGCCTGAGGCAAGGGCAGGCTCCTGACATTGTTTTGAGTGAGGGAAGTCAGGGACCTATATATTGTCAGTTGTTGATAAGTAGATACACAGGTTCCCACACCTCCCTGTCTACCCTAGTCCTGGTTTTTTGCCTTTGTGAGTGCTCAGCTCCTGTGTGCAGGTGTGTCTTATTACCCAGTTTCTGAGGCTGTTATCTCTACCTTCAAGCACAAACATACACACACCTGATGCAGCCACACATCAGATTTTTCTCTCTTAGTGACTATGTCCAAACATGTTAGTAGAAGAAATTTCTCTGAGTTAGTCAAAGCTGCAATTTAGCTTCAAAAAGGACTCTAAATTATCCAAATTCGGATTTAACTAGGATCCTTCTTGCCAAAGGTGTGCCTTATTTAGGAACATTAACCGTGAGATTGTTTAAATTAACTTTAATAATGTTCATTTTGACCAGGCAGCTCACATTTAGAATGTTTAATTTTGAGCATATGGAAAAAAGAAAGTAACAAAAGGATGGCAAAGGAATAAGAACAGAAAAAGCAAAGAACGATGTTCAGGTGGGATTCAAATGAAGGGATTAGTTCTGTGTGTAAATTATTTTAGCATTTTACTAGGCTTTGTTAACCAAACCCCTAGGTGCTCTTTTAGAATGAAAGGGTTTAAAGTTCTAGAAAAGGAAGCACCTTTTTGAACTTCAGCCCCTCAGTGATGGAAAGCTAGGCATTGGAAAAATCAAGGCCTGCAGGCTAAAGGTATTTGGTGGTGGTTGTTGTATGCCATCAATTCATAGCAACCCTGTAGGACAGGGTGGAACTGCCCCATAGGGTTTCCTTATGGGAGTTGATATTTTCCATGAAGTTTCCTTAATGGCCCAATTATCTGTAACAAGAGGTGGTACAAACTTGAATCTTAAAGGACTGCACCTACCTGAATTTCCCAGGCAGCTGTGGATACAGCCTTGAGGGCTTATACAACATAAATCAGATTGTGATATTTTGTTTGAAACCTTCCAGTGGCTTCCCATAGCCCTCCAGGCATAACCCAACTCCTTTCCCCATAGGCATTGCCTGTCCACCTCCCCCAGTTTCTCCCACCTCATCTCGGACCAGTCCTCACCTTGTCCTCTCTGCTCCAGCCCTGTTGTCCTTTCTGACATGCTTGTTCCTGTCTCAGGGCCTTTCTACTGGGAGTTCCTCTTCCCAAATGCCCTTTCTCCAAGTTTTTCTTTGTGGCCCCTTCTCTCACCAGGGTCTCAGAGAGCGCTTTCCTGACCAGTTATCTAGAACAGCTGCTCCCCTCATCAGACCTCCATTAAACCCCTTAATGTTCTCTGAAGCACTTTAATGTTGTCTGAAAATGTTACTTATCTACTTGTTTGCTAAAGGAGCCCTGGTGATGCAGTGGTTAAGTGCTCAGTCAGCAGTTCGAACTCACTAGCAGCTCAGCTGGAGAAAGATCTGGCAGTTGGTGTCCTGAAAGATTACAGCCTTGGAAACCCCATGGGGCAGCTCTGCCCAGTCCTTTGGGGTTGCTATGAGTTGAAATTGACTGGGCGGCAATGGGTTTGATTTTTTGGTGGTTTTATTTGCTAGATTGGAAGCCCAGTGAGAGCTTTTGTGTTTTGGTCCCTGCTGACAGTGCCTGGCATAGAGTGGGCACTGGACACATGCTGTTGGTTGAATGAATGAATGAATGAATGAATAAAAAGCAGCAGTCTAGGGTAGGAAATTTTTTTTAAGAGAGGAAAAGATAATTTCTCCCTTCCCTTGGATTGGGATAGTGTTCTCTTAGAATTACTTTCTCTCTGAAATTCTGCTTTTCATATTTTCCATCGCTTTATTTCCTTTACAGACCCGCAAACCCTCTAAAATCTCCATTGCTTTTGTTGTTGTGGAGGTCGTGGTGTTAGTAAGCAACTCTGGCCTCCCCAGTCACCTTATTCTAGGCCTCACTATTTTTTCCTGATAAACATTAGCATTTCTCTCATTAATTCTAAGCCCTCAAAACCAACCCCACTGCCATCCAGTAGATTCTGACTCACAGTGACCCTTGTAGGACAGAGTAGAACTGCCCCACAGAATTTCCAAGGCAGTAAATTTTTATGGAAGCAGACTGTCACATCTTTCTCCTGCAGAGTGGCTGGTGGATTTGAACTGCTGATCTTTTGGTTAGCATCTGAGCGCTTAACCACTGCGCCTCCAGGTCTCCTTTCATTAATACTAGGAGGCACTGTAGGCAGGGCCAAGCGTCTGGACTTTGGAATCAGAAAGACTTGTATAATTAGCTCTGTGACCTTGGGCAATTTACTAAAATTCTCTAAATCTTTGTTCCGTATTAGTAAAATGGAACTAATGATAGTTCCTACAACATAGGGTTGATGGGAGGATTAAATGAGAGAATGCAGGGTAAACACTTGGCACAGAGCCTGGCACATAAGAAGCACTCAGTGCTAGCTTTTAATAACAACACTAATATTCATAATTGGATTACCCCTCTTCTCTGGCTGGAAGGAGTTCCCAATCCATTGAGTTGGGATTGGGCAGAGAAAGGGGGAAAATGACCAGATTTTGAATTAGTTGTAAGTAAATGAAGACCAAAAATGCCACTTAGGTCTATCAGAACTAGAATGGAATTTAGAGATCATCTGATAGGAAACTGATTGCTGCCCAACTTTTAACAAATACCCAGTTGGAAGAAGCAATATTTACGGAAGTTTTTGGAAGGACATGCTGTCTACCTGTTCCTCTGGCCATTCCTGGTTTTATCCTTGGGTTAAACTAGGCCAGCTGAAAGCTGCATGCTTGGGCTGTATTATCTCAACCCTTCCAGAATGGTTTTCACTGAGATAAGCTCCTGTGTCCTGCCCTTTGCTTTCATGGAGAGGCACTGTCAGAAAAGGCTTTATGTAACTTGCTACTGTATTTCTTATACAGATTTATATTGTTGACGATTTTAAGTACAACCTCAGTATCCACTTTAAGAAATTCATGGGAGAAATTTCTTTCAGAACTGAGTGTCAGGAAAAGCGTTGTTTCTTTGGTGGAACTGGTATGCTTTTTTCTTTGTGAACTATTGGAAATTTATGACTGATCATATTTCCCTTTTTGCATTGGCTGCCAGGGAGCACAGAGCCAAATTTGTGGCTTAATTTTAGTAACTGCCTAGGGCCCTGCATGCTAATTTTTTCCAGTGTTAACCTTATGATTTTTATCCTCTAATTTTTTATTTATCCTCTAACCTTTTATTCCTGTAATTTTAAGTTAATAATTTTCTATTAATTAGATATATGTACAATTGGGGTATTAAAGTCCATTTTAGGTTACATTTTAGAGATAAACATTGAGGCTGAAATAGGCAAAAGGGACTTCCTTAATACACCACTAATTAGGGCAAAGGAGACTATAAACCATATTCTTTGATTCTCAGGTCAAGGGCTCTTTCTACTCCTGTATAGTCTAGAAAAATACCAACATCTGAGGTAAACTCTAAATAGCCCATAATGGCCCAATACTAGGCAAAGAAGAGAGTGCTGCCTGCGTGGTGCCACGTTGCAACCCACACTCCTATTTCCTGGCTGAGCCGGCAACACTTGTGCCCTCGCCCCATCAGTGACAGAGCAGTCAAAAACATCACCCCTCCCCCGTAGTCCTGAGAATGTAGTGTGTCCAGACTTTAGTGGCCTTGACCTGAAACTAGATTGCTGGGCAGGGATGGGTTACGCAATGAGCAAGGTACGCACGGGCTTACTGGTGTTTACCTACTAATCTGTAGTTCACAGTTTCACCTGTTTTTCATCTTCAAAGGCATGGTGAAACCTATGTGGAATTGTATACTACAGATTAGTAAGTAAACACAATTAACCTCATGTATACCTTGCTTACTGGTTAATCTGCTGCTGTTGCCAGGTCAGAGTGAAATTAGCTTCTAGTGCCTGGAGTTCCCTTGTCTTGCCAGGCAAGGGTGGCCTGACATCCATATGGCAAATGGTGCTGTGGAGGCTCAAACAAGGTCTTCCAGGTGTGAACAGTGGCTGAGTTTGGTTGTATTGAAGATAGTGGACTTACTTTGTTTTATCTGACATCAGATTAATTAAATTAAGGCAATATTGACCATCCTGATAATTTATTTTGTTTTGTTTTCTCAAGGAGCTCTGGTTGGGAGTACCTGGAGCGAGGGAGCATAGGCTTGGAGCAAACATTCCTGTTTTGAGCTAGAGAAGAGGAACCTCTGGCCTGGGGCTACAACTCAACCTTGGCTTTGTTTTACTTTCGGGTAATAATCATTCAACAACAGATAGCAGGGCCTTTGGAAGGTACAGATGAGTTAAGATACAGACCCTGCCCCTAAGAGTTCGAATAGAAGTGATAAAGGCCTATGTGTAAATAACCAGAGGACTAGGTAGAAAGAGTTTAGAGTCATTACCAAACCAAAATCAGACCAAACCCGTCGATCATCTAGTAGATTCAGACTCATAGCTACCCTATAGGACAGTAGAACTGCCCCACAGGGTTTCCAAGGAGCTGGTAGATTAGAACTGCTGATCTTTTGGTTAGCAGAGGCACCAAAAGAAGGTGGGTTTTTTTGAGACTGGAGGTGAGGAGGGTTTAAATGTGCAGAAACTGGTAGATGGAGAGGGTAATTCCGGGGAAAAAGTGCAAAGGCACAGAGGCATGTACATAAGAGGGGATGGTGTGGCGAATGCTCAGTAGGCACGTAAAAGATGGGGAGGAGAATATTGAGACTGTTTGGGCCACCATTGCTGCAGTTAAGAGCAACTCCATGGGTGTGGACTGTCACCTCCATTCAGAGTAGAAATTTTAAAGATTAAGAGCTGTGAACAATAGCTAACTGGCACGGACAATAAACCAAACCAAACTCATTGCGATGGAGTTGATTTCGATTCATAGCAATCCTAGAGGACAGTAGAACTGCCCCATAGGGTTTCCGAGGAGTGGCTGGTAGATTCAAACTGCCACCTTTTTGATTAGCAGCCAAGTTCTTAACCACTGTGCCTCCAGGGCTCCGCCATGGATAATAATAAAAAAAAGAAACCCAAACCTAGTGCTGTCGAGTTGACTCCGACCCATAGTGACCATATAGGACAGAGTAGAACTGACCCATCGAGTTTACAAGGAGCGCCTGGCGGATTTGAACTGCCGACCCTTTGGTTCACAGCCGTGGCACTTAACCACTACACCACCAGGGTTTCCCCATGGATAATAGGTTTCCCTATGGATAATAGTGAGACTATCCGGACTGATCCCCAAATTTGGTTTCCTTAGAATTTCTCAGTCCCATCAAAGGCCTATAAAACCAGAATCTTCAGGATGTGAAATCCATAATAAAAAAAAGCAAACAGCAACCAAAAAAATGTTTTCTCTAGGTTTTTCAAATGTAGCCAATTGCACACGTCTGAAGTTGGGAACCCAACTTTGGTGGTTTATCTCCCTGGCAGAAACCAAATTACTAAGCATCCTCCTTTGGTCTCCCTTCCCTTTGCTCTCTCCTTTTTTGCCTCTTTCTTTTCTTTTTGTTCGTGTCTCTCCTGTACATATCATCTATTATATGTCTCTTATTACCAATTTGGTCTTCATTGGGCATCCCTCCCTAAGTTGATATGCCACCAAATGGACCATAAGGTAGAAATGAATTCTTTCAGTATTTGCTGTATTAATAGAATAAACATGTATATTGTATTTCTTTAAGAGCAACATCTAAATTAAGTAGCCTTAATTAGTTTTGCTTGTTGTTATTGTTGT
Source organism: Elephas maximus indicus (assembly GCF_024166365.1). Classification (NCBI taxonomy): domain Eukaryota; kingdom Metazoa; phylum Chordata; class Mammalia; order Proboscidea; family Elephantidae; genus Elephas; species Elephas maximus. Next base: position 34,755,845 of record NC_064837.1, on the reverse strand, counting down.
TAGGTGCCATCGAATTGGAAGTTTGCTTACATGGCTCTTAATTTGATTCCTTTAGGAAAAAAAGTATCCCCACGTTTGACTATAGCCTTAAAGCTAAATAGCAGGAAGGTATAATAAGAACTGAAAAATATCTCTTGGTGTGTGTCTAATTTCCAGTTGTCCCACCTTCTGGGTAAGGTTATTCTCTCTCCTCATTTCTTTTCTCCTGTTTCTTCAATTTAAGGCTGAAGCATTGAGCCCACCCTGACATCTTTGTTTTGCACTGTAATTAGTTGACATAACCTCTTCCTCTAAATGACTCAACAGTATCGGGTTTAGCCTCTTCCTCTGGGAGCCATTCTGCCTGAAGCCCTGGAGGGCTCAGACTTCTCTTTGACTTGAAGAATCCACTTGGGGTGGGGGACATGATTCAAATTCTGATCCTGGTCCTTTCTAGCAGAGTGACCTTGGGCAAATTGCTGAACCTCTCAAGCTTTTCTTTCCTCATCTGGAAAATAGGAATAATCATACTCTAATGCCTGCCTCCCTAGGTTTTTGTGAAGATTAATTGAAATAATGCATATCAAGTACCTGGCCTTTTGCCCAGCCCAAAATAGAGAATCGTAGAGTCCTGGACATCCAACCATTTCAGGAGGTAGTGTATGATCAAGAACCAGTGGTACTGAAAGAAGTCCAAGCTGCACTGAAGGCATTGGGGAAAAACAAGGCTCCAGGTATTGACAAAATACCAACTGAGATGTTCCAACAAATGGACGCTACACTGGAAGCATTCACTTGTCTATGCCAGGAAATATGGAAGACAGCTACGTGACCAACTGACTGAAAGAGATCCATATTTGTGCCCATTTCAAAGAAAGGTGACCCAACAGAATGCGAAAATTATCGAACAATATCGTTAATATCACATAGAAGTAAAATTTTGCTGGAGGTAATTCAAGAGTGGTTGCAGCAGTACATCAACAGAGAGCTGTCAGAAATTCTAGTCGGAATCAGAAGAGCACATGGAATGAGGGATATTATTGCTGATGTCAGATGAATCTTGGCGGAAAGAGAATACTAGAAAAATGTTTACCTGTGTTTTATTGACAGCAAAAGCATTCATCTGTGTGGATCATAAGAAATTGTGGATAGGATAGTGAAGAATAGGAATTGCAAAACATTTACTTGTGCTCATGTGGAACCTGTACATAGACCAAGAAGCAGTTGTTTGAACAGAACAAAGGGATATTGCAGTGTTTTAAAATCAGGAAAGGTGTGCCTCAGGGTTGTATCCTTTCAACATACTTATTCAATCTATATGCTGAGCGAATAATCTGAGAAGCTGGACTAAATGAAAAAGAACGTGGCATCAGGACTGGAGGAAGACTTATTAACAACCTGCAGTATGCAAATGACACAGCTTTGCTTGCTGAAAGTAAAGAGGACTTGAAGTACTTACTGATGAAGATCAGAGACCACAGCCTTCAGTATGTATTACACCTCAACATAAAACAAAAATCCTTGAAACTGGACCAATAAGCAACATCATGATAAATGGAGGAAATATTGAAGTTGTCAGGATTTAATTTTACTTGGATGCACAATCAACACTCATTGAAGCAGCAGTCAAGAAATCAAGTGATGTATTGCATTGGGCAAGTCTGATGCAAAAGACCTCTTTAAAGTGTTCGAAAGCAAAGATATCACCCTGAGGATTAAGGTGCACCCAACCCAAGCCATGGTACTTTCAGTCACCTCATATGCATGCTAAAGCTGGACAATGAATAAGGAAGACCGAAGAAGAATTGATGCCTTTGAATTATGGTGTTGCTGAAGAATATTGAATATACCATGGACTGCCAAAAAAACAAACAAATCTGTCTTGGAAGAAGTACAGTCAGAATGCTCCTTAGAAGTGAGTATGGTGAGACTTCGTCTCATGTACTTTGGACATGTTATGTTGAGGGACCAATCCCTGGAGAAGGACATCATGCTTGGTAAAGTAGAGGGACATAAAAAAAAAAAAAAACAAAGACCCTCAATAAGGTGGATTGACACAGTGGCTGCAACGATGGGGTCAAGCACAGCAATAATTGTGAGGATGGAGCAGGACCGGGCAGTGTCTTGTTCTGTTGTACATAGGGTTGCTGTGAGTCGGAACCAACTCAACAGCACCTAACAACAGCAGTCCATGAGGTTGGTGGTTCAGACCCACCCTACTGTTTCATGGGAGAAAGACCTGGTGATCTGTTCCCGTGAAGATTACAGCATAGAAAACCCTATGGGGCCAGCTCTACTGTGTTGCATGGGGTTGCTGTGAGTCAGAATCGACTTGTTGGCACCCAACAACAACAGAGTCCTGGAGGCTTATTTGCAGTTGCTCCAGCGCCTCAGATGACTCCCCGCTGCCCCTTCCCTTACCTCCCACCTCCCTTCAGAACACTTACTGAGCTCTTTACTGCATGCCAGGCTCTGGGCCAGGTATAAGGGGTGATTAACCAGAAGTGGTCTCTGGCCAGGAATGGCTCACAATCTAGTGGGAAGACTGAACCATGAACAACTAACATTATGAAAGTTTCTGAAATTATATGAAAAAGCTGCCCTGGCAATGTGCATGTCTCCCTTTCATGTGCCAGGCGTATTAAAATCTATCTGCCCTTCTCATACAGAGAAGAAATCCAGAAATGTGCTGTAGATTCACTTCAGATTCTCCCCACCCCACCCTCTTTCCTTGCCTCTCTCCTTCAGTAAATGACACCTCTAGATGACAGTTTAATAATTCCTAGATCAAAACACATCCATCTTTGGGCTGGTGGTAGCTGGGACTTTAGACATACAGGCATTTTTTTGAAAGTGCCTGTCTCCTTTATTGTGCTTGAGTTTTAAGTTCAATTTCCAAATTCCAATTGTGGAAAGGCAGGGAGCCCAGGCACAGATGTCAGAGTCTAGAGTTTGGGATTTATTTGAATTGGGAGATTAAAGTGAGAAAGCCAAAGGCATGCTGACAGCTGAATCACGGAATTGTATTGGCAGATTTGGGATGCATGGTTTGTAACGAATTGGGGCCCCAGCTGTGCCTTGGGGGACTAGCAGTTAAAGAGACATCAAGGTCACATAATGCCTGTAGTCTAAAGGACTCATTCTTTTATTCAGCAGATATTCAAGTGTGGGAGATACGTGACAATCAAATAATCACCCTAATAGAAGTAAAACTGTAACTGTGATAAGTGCTGCTCTGCAAGTGGGGAGTATGGGAATCGGGGCAAGTTCCCTGGTGAAGTAACCTGTGAAGATTGGTGGCATCTCTTACCATTTTTTTTTTGGAAGCTTCATCTAAATTTTTATTAATGTGAGTTTTTAAAAACAAGCATCCATACCGGTGTGGAAGGGAGAGAAGGGAGAAGGGGAGGGCAGAGGAGAAGGGAGGAATTCTGCTTTATTGGTAATGAACTCCAGGTTCATCCCATCGTGAATTTCATAGTTGTCCAGGCACATGTGGTCCTTAAAATTGTGCACCCTTCTTTCAGGGCAGTCTTGTTCCAATGGGTGCCAGTTTGGGCTGCAGTCAGCTTCTTAAAGGTCCCCAATGGGGTCATCAGTGTTGTATTTAACATGGATCTTCTTCCCCAGATGGTCATTGCAAACCACCACATCATCCTGGCTGGAGCGAAGTCACTTCCTCCTAGATTGAACACTGAGCCCTGCTGCCCCTTACCCTGTTTTCTAAGACCTTTTTTTTCCCTTGATAGATCTTCCAAATGGCTGTTTTTAAAAGTAGTTAAAGTATAGCCCTGTCTGGAAGTAGGGTAATAGACCGGATTCCTCTTTGGGCTCCAGATCATGGGAAAAATGTATTTGTTTTGTTTTAACCAGGATTATCTTCTGAGCATGGTCAAATACAAAGGCCAGGACTGATGTTGAAGGATGGCATTCTCTGGGGGGTGAGGGAAAAGGGCAGATTTGGCCCTCTTTTCACACGTGCAGTAGGGGCGGAGTTGAAGCATCCTTTCCCTCTGAACCTGAGCCAACTCTGACACTTCACTTTTCTCTGATTCAGTAGCAGCTCAGACTGCCCTGGGGGTTCTGTGGGGACCACCCTGGAGAAGGTGCCTGGGAGGGGGAAGGCTGAGGGCTTTTCTCTGGGGTCCAATGTCACTGCCAGCCTGGGAGAGTCCCTTGAGAAGCCAACCTAGGGGGCTGCAGAGATGGTGAGAAGGGCCAGGGAGGCGCAGAATGGGAAATATTTCTGCTCTCAGACAGCAGATGAGTAAAACCATCAGAGGATTGTGTGGTGTGGCTTATTGAAGACATGACTCCACAGTACTGAGTTTCAGACTCCATTTGCCAGCCCAGGTGCACTGGCATCACAAAATTTTGCTAGCTTTTTAACTTCATGGAGCACTGATGGTGTGTCAGTCCCGTGTAATAACCAGAGTTAGATAATTTAAAGGCACTGGACAAAAAGTAAGTAAGTAAAGACATTTAAAAATTACCAACTTTACAGGGCAGGACAGTTTCACTGATGGCCACTCATTTTAGTCAATAAACATTTTATTAAGACTCTCCAATGTGCTGGACACTGTGCAAGTCTTGGGGGAAACAAGGGAGGTAAGATTGGACCTCTGACTTCATGAAGTTCCCAGTCTGAACAGTGTGATCAAATGGCATTCCAGAGAAAAATGCAGAATTCCTTGTGTGCTGGGGCCCTCGTTCTGCCTTGGGTCTTATTTGAGCTTGGTATTTTTAAGAAGAGTAGGTATTCACCAGACTCCTGGGTGGTGCAAACGGTTAATGTGCTTGGCTGCTAACTTAAACGTTGGAGGTTCAGGTCACCGAGAGGCACCTCAGAAGAAATGTCTGGCAATCTACTTCCAGAAAATCAGCCAGTGAAAACGTTAGACCAGCTCTACTCTCACACACATGGGGTCAACCCAAAAGCAACTGGTTAGTTAGGCATTTATCAGGCAGAGGAGATAAAGGCATTTCAGGTAACTGAAACAGCTTGAGAGAAGGCACAGTGTATGAAAGAGCTTGATCTGTTGGGGAAACAGAGGTTTGGGGTGGGTTGGGGAGGTGGTAAGAGTTGAAAAGAATTGAGCCCAGGCTCCTTGTATACCACTTGAGTGGTTGGACCATGTGCTATAGACTGCTAGGAAACCACTGGAGGTTTTGAAACATGAGAGAGATGTGATCAGATTGTGTTTTATAAATAGAATTCTAGAATGAGCTAGGGAGAGAAAGGCCTAAGTCAGGAAGACCTGTTAGAAAGCTATTGTAAGATGATAGAGAAGGTGGGGCTTTTACAGTGGGGCTGGTGGTGACTGGGATGGTGTCCAGAGAGTGGATTTATGAGACAGAACCGACCATCTAGAGGACAGATGAAGTATGAGATAAAGGGAAGGAGAGAGTGAAGGACGTTTTCTGCTTGGGCAACTGAATGTTCAGGAGGAAGTGACAGAATTGGGGTGAAGGTGATGGGAGTCAAGGGGATGGGAGAAGATGGTGTTGTCTTCGGACGTGTTTAGTTTGAAATGCCTTCATAGGAGCTAGATAGAGATGTGCGTGAGAAAGGGGTCTAGGGTTCAGGACTGGGAGGCAGAAGTTTAGAAGAATTGAGAGGATGTGAAGAAGAGGCCCAGGGAAGCAGGCAGTTGAAGACATGTTGTGGAAGCAACACAAAAGGAGGAGGATGGAGGAAGAGCAGGTGGTGAATTGAGGCTTAGTCAGAAAGGTAGAAAAACCTGAAGAGGTAAGGTGAGGCCCACAAAAAAATTTTCAGGGAAAAGCAGCCCAGCAGAGTCAAATGCAGCACCAAGGCTGAATGTTATTGTGTGCTGTTGAGTTAATTCCACCTCGTGGTGACCCGATGTGTCAGGGCAGAACTGTCCCATGGGTTTTCCAGGCTATAGTCTATGGGAGAAGATTACCAGGTCTTTTCTCCTGCAGAGTGCTTGGTGGGTTCACACCACCAACCTTTAGGTTAGCAGCTGAGCGCTTAACCGTTGTGCCATCAGGGCTCCTTTTAGGCCGAATAATGTTAGCATTCAAAAGTATTAGTATTTGGACTTGGCATGTTGGAGGCTTCCCACATTTTTGTTACTCAAAAGCCTGGTTGTGATAAATGATATTCATGGAGCATTGCTAGAAGGTTCCGTAGCTCCTTCATTCCTCTGGAGAGTCTATATATTTTTTTTTATCAGTGGATCCAACCAGACCATCAGAAATTCATGTTGTTGGACTGTCCTGATTTGGCCCCCTGTAGAATCCCTTTTACAGAATTGCACTTGGTTGGTTATGCTGTCTGTTTTCATGGAGGGACACTCTAAGAAACCACCTTGAAAGAGGGTACTTGGCAGGAACTGGTGGAGTGTGCTGGGGATCTTGTCCACGGGATGGCTCTTTGTTTGCTCCACCACATTCCACAGGAGAAATCTCTCTTAGAAAACCTGTGTCCTGAGCAACCAAGAGGAAACCCTGGTGGCATAGTGGTTAAGAGCTATGGCTTCTAACCAAGAGGTCGGCAGTTTGAATCCACCAGGCGTTCCTTGGAAACTCTATGGGGGCAATTCTACTCTGTCCTGTGGGGTCGCTGTGAGTCGGAATCAATAGACGGCAAAGGGTATGGAGCAACCAAGATGTTTTTTATTTATTTATTTTTTAAATTTTATTGTGCTTTAGGTGAAAGTTTGCAGCTCCAGTTAGTTTCTCGTTAAAAAAATGATATGTATCAGTTTTTGTGATATCAGTTGCAATCCCCACAATGTGACAGCACTCTCCCTCTTTCCACCTCGACTTCCCCTATGTTGTGTGTTGTCTTTCCCTTCACCAAAGTTGACACTTGTCTACTCTGTAGTTAGAGATTTGCCCTCCTCATCCCTCTCTACCCTGGTAACTATCAAAGAATGTTTTTTTCTGTGTGTAAACCTTTTTGTGAGTTTTTATAATAGCGGTCTCATACAATATTTGTCCTTTTGTGACAGATTTATTTCACTTAGCATAATGCCCTCCAGATTCATCCATGTTGTGAGATGTTTCCTGGATTCATCATTGTTCTTTATTGTTGTGTAATCTGTTGTGTGTATGTACCATAATTTGTTTATCCATTTATCTGTTCATGGGCACTTAGGTTGTTTCCATCTTTTTGCTATTATAAATAGTGCTGCAGTGAACATGGGTGTGCATATGTCTATTCATGTGACAGCTCTTACTTCTCTAGGACATATTCCTAGCTTTTTAAGGAGGCACCATATTGTTTTCCATAGTGGTTGTACCATTTTACATTCCCACCAGCAGTGCATAAGAGTTCCAATCTGTCTGCAACCTCTCCAACATTTATTATTTTCTGTTATTTTTAAATTAGTGCAAGTATTGCCGGGGTGAGATGGCGTCTCATTGTAGTTTTGATTTGCATTTCTCTAAGGACCGATGATCACGAGCATTTCTTCATGTGTCTACTAGCTGCCTGAATGTCTTCTTTTGTCAAGTGTCTGTTCATATCCTTTGCCCATTTTTAATTGGATTATTTGTTTTTTCGTTGTTGAGATGTTGAAAGAAGTATTTTGCAGATTTTAGAGAAGATGTTTTTATGGGAAATATCAGCCTTATAACTGCTGATGTTCGCCCCACCCCTGGTTACTAGGGAGCCGAAAGCCAAATTTGCATCACTGATTATTTAGCAGAAGGCGTTGGTGATTCAATGGTAAAACTTTGCCTTTCATGCGGGAGACCAGGGTTCAATTCCCAGGCAGTGCACCTCGTGCATCCACTACCTGTCTGTTAGTGGAGGTTTGCGTGTCGCTATGATGCTGAACAGGTTTCAACCGAGCTTCCAGACTAGGACAAACTAGGAAGAAAGGATTGGTGATCTACTTCCAAAAATCAGCCAGTGAAAACTCTGTGGATCCCAATGGTCTGATCTGCAGCTGATCATGGAGGTGGCACAGGTATCAAACAGTGTTTTATTGTGTATGGGTCATGCCAACTCAGCAGCAGCTAACCACACCAACAATTATTTAGCGGTTGAGCAGCATGCATTTCTGTGTCCTGACTTCCCTTTTGTTCTTACTTTAATTACCCTACTCTAATTTCTTAATCTATTTTTAATCTTATTGTATGTGGTTTTTGTAAGCCAATCTTAAATCCTTTTTGGAGCTGAGAGTCTTATAAGGAAAGAAGGAAGCTATTGATAAACTTAGCAAGTATCCTTAGTAATTTATCTTCAGATAGTTTGGTTTCTTTATATTATTTGTGATTGAAATTGTAGAAAAAAAAAAAAACTGAAGTAATATCTGAACCCCTGATAGCCAGTGGGCCACAGCTACTTACATGTAAGTTTCAGGATATTCAAGGGGAACTGCCTTTTGTCTATGCAGATGTTCTAACAGATGGAAGCTCACGAGGGCCTCCCCAGGCAAAGTGCTGAACTCAGGGCTATGTGGTAAATACGTTGCCCTGCTAACAGATGTTGCAAAGGGTCGTCCAGCAGCAGTCTCTGAGTGGGCTGTTTGTGCGGCTAGCGTGTTCTCTGACCTCACTGAAATAAAAGTCTTAACAGAATGAAGGTTGGTAGATGAATGCTCTGCTCTGCGGGGGATTCAGTTGGCAGAGACAGTACTACAACATGGAATCGGGACTTAAGAGCTGAAGGAACCCTCGGGATCATGTAGGATTATCATTTGATGGATAATCCTCCTGAAATCAAAACTAGGCCCCTGTTTTTTTGTGTCCAGGGTAGAGATGAGTGGTTGGTTTTGTTTACGAAGGAAAGTGTCTTCTTGAATATCCAGGCTGGTTTTTATTACCAACTGGTTTGATTTGAAATGCCACTTGGGTCCAGTGCTTTATAAGGGGTAACATAAAATAATGACAGGGATTTTCCTGTGTGCGTTCCACATCAGCCCAATGGCGGTTTTAATAGGGGCATTTCAGTCAAGTTTTATGCAGTGGCCCCATCACTAGGTTTAGCGGAGTCACTACAGACCCACAGAGGGGACTTTTCCAGTGCACTAAGTGATGGAGTGGTCTGTTTGGGGTGACATAGCAATAATGTCAGGTCCCCAGCTAAGCCACAAAAACCTGCTTAAACCACAGTGTACCTTTAAGTGGATTAGTGTAGGGCCTAACCCCCTAACCACCATGAGTCAACCTGGGAGGTGGAAGCACTGCTTGTTTTGGTCTTGTGAATAGGAACAGTTCCCTGCGCTTTCTCTCCCTTGCTGGTAATGATTATAGCTGATTAAGGTTATTGAGTACCAACCACCTGCCAGGTGCTGTGCTGAGCATTTCGCTTGCATTGTCTCACGTGCTTTTTTTTCTCATATATGAGGTAGGCACTGATGTTATCCACATCTTCTAGGTAACTTGTCCATGGTCATGCAGCTGGTGAGAAGAAGAACCAGAACTTGAACCCAGATCCACCTGCCTCTAGAGCCTTCACTCCTAACCATTGGACAACACTGCCATGTACTTCTCTCATGTAGCAGGCCAGGGCAACTGGATCTCTCTCTGCTGTTTGGTCTGGCTTCAGGATTCTGGTGAGATTAGGAATAGGGAAGGAAGGCCTGCCATAGTCACTTCATCTCATTTTTTTTCTCCCTGAAGTGACTTGCCTGCTGCCTTTCCATTGCCACCACTTATTTATTGCTTCCAATCAGGCATCTCTTTCCTCACTCATGGGGTAGCAGGACATGGCTCCTCAGTCGAGTTGTACCCCTACCCTCCTGTCATTACAACTAGCATAAAGCCCTTTTCTGACTTTCTATAATAAATGAGAGAGAGAGAAAAAACTGAAAAAGTGGTTAAACCATTACTCTAGGAGCCCAGTATATATGTATTTTTAAGTTAGACCCAGTAAATTCACAGAATGGGCATGGTTGCCAAAGATAGACATTTGATTTATACCCAGGATTATAGTCTAGAAGTACCCTGGTTTTCCTGGGCATCTCATCACAGAATCTGAGTGGAGGTTGCTGGGGATATGGGGGATTGGTTGGGACCTTGGGGCCCAGAATAACTTCGAGTCCTGCCTCATTACCTGGAGGGGGAAGGGAGGGGCTGCAGTCACATCTGCTATCCACCCAGGTAAGTGGACTGGTATAGTCTGTAGCCTAAGGAAGCAGAAAGAGTTCAATTCAATGTATGTGTTCAGCCTCTACTGTGAGCTTTGTGTGCTCTGTCGCTATGAGTCGGAGTCGACCTGATGGCAATGGATTGGTTTTGTTGTGCCCTGTGGCTTGGAGCCCTGGTGGTGTAGCGATTAAGAACTTGGCTGCTGACCAAAAGGTTGGCAGTTTGAATCCACCAGTTGGTCCTTGTAAACTCTATGGGGTAGTTCTGTGCTGTCCTGTAGGGTCACTATGAGTCTGAATCAACTCAATGGCAATGAGTTTGGTTTTTTTTTTGTTTGTTTTGTGGTGTTCTCTGTGCTGCTGAGTTCAGAGGGTACAAAAATGACTAAAATGTGGTCTCTGCTCTTGGAGCTTACAGTATAGTAAGGGGTACAGATTCAGAAAAGGACAGTTTTAATATAGGTTAAGTGTTAAGATAGACGTGAGGACAGAGGAGGGGCTACTAAGCCCAATGCTGAGGTGACAGTTGAGCCAAGTCATGATGGACAGGTGAGAGCCTGGTGAGAGTTGGGAAGAATGTGTCAGGCTGAGGGAATGGCATCAACAAAACCATGGAACCATGCAGTGCAAGCGTGGTATGTTAGGGGGAATTGCAAAGAGTTAAAGGAGTACCAGTAGTGCAACAGTTAAGAGCTTGGCTGCTAACCGGAAGGTTGGCGGTTGGAACCCACCAACTGCTCTGCAGGAGAAAGATGTGGCAATCTGCTTCCATAAAGATTACAGTGTTGGAAACCCTGTGGGGGTAGTTCTACTCTGTTCTGTAAGGGCTGCTATGAGTCGGAATTGACTCAGTGACACACAACAGCAACACAGCAGAAAGAATTTGGTCCAGGTTGCCAAATCCCAGGCACTGAGGAGAGTTCCTGACACATGGTAGACCTTTAAATGCTAATTGTATAAATGGAATATAGAGTATGAGATGGTGAAGGTGAGTCTGAAGCCATACATGGGAGTCAGTGGTAGGTGGGTGTCAGCAGTAGTACACACCTGGGATTCATTGTATGTTTCTGTGTGCCAGGCACTATGCTGAGCATTTTATATGTATTAGCTTAGTTAATCATCACAAGAATGCTATGAGATAGATATTATTATTATTATCCCTATTTTTTTTTTTTTATGAGGAAAGTGAGGCCCAGACGGGTTAAGTAACTTGTCCAAGGTCACATACCTAGTAAATGATAGAGCTGGAATTTGAATGCCAAGAGTCTGGTTCCAGAACTGGAATTTGAATGCCAAGAGTCTGGTTCCAGAACCTGAAATGCAAGGGATTGATTTAAGGGGGGAAAGAGGCTCAGGGGTCTTCCAGGGCTGTGTAAATCAGCCCTTGTGTTCCTTGCAGTGCCTTAAGGCCTGTGGAAGCATGGCCTCTGGGGAAACCACCTTGTAGAAGGACCTCAATACCAAATGAACATTCCTGTGGTTCCTCCAGTGTCATCACTGCCTTGTCTTACCTTGAAGAGAGTTCTAGGTTTGGAGAGAAATGCCAGGAGTGCCATCTCATGGGGGTGCTTGAAGACAAGTTCAGCCAACCGCCAGTCAACCAGTTGCTGTTGAGTTGACTCGGACTCACAGCAAAACCATGTGTGTCAGAGTAGAACTGCTCTGTAGGGCTTTAAATGGCCTATTTTTCAGAAGTAGATAGCAGGCCTTTCTTCCAAGGTACCTCTGGATGGACTCAAACCTCCAACCTGTCAGTTAAGAGCCAACTCAGAAACTCTAAAGACAGGTTAGATGGTCCTAGTAGAAGGGGCAGGCCACCCATCCCTCTAGGAGGAATCTGCTTACACATAAGCATCAGGTTCAGCTTGAATAGGAAAAGATGTTCTCAAAGGACCTCAAACTCTATGTCTGTCTGTGGACTCTCGGTCCTCCTTTTTCTTTTTTTAAAGCAGTAACACAAAGTACCATCTCCTCTCTCTTTTTTCCCCCACTGACCGCTAAAAATAATAATAGCTACAGTTTTGCTGCATATTATTTGCCAGGCACTGTGTATGCACTTACATCATCTCACCTAATCCTCACACAGCCCTGTGTAAATTGATATTATTAGAAATGGGAAAGAAAGCTGAGGGTCAGAGTGGTTGCATCAACTTGCCGAAAGTCACCCAGCCAGAAAGGAGTAGACCTGGTTTATGTGATTCCAGAGCCCACTTCTTTTTCAGTCATTCTTCGCCTACCCTCCACCAAAGCACCCCATGCAAACAACAACACAGAGGCACACCTTAGGGTTGGTTAGTCCTGTGGCTGATGATGGTGTTACTTCCTTTATTGAGTCTCACCTTCTTGAGCCAGCTTCTGTGGCTCTGAGTGTGCTGGTACAGTCTTGTTTCCCACATCATACATCGGGTTCTTCTATGGGTTACTTTCATAGGTTACCTGAAGAATCTGTACCTTCTGTCCCCCTTCCAGGTGACACTCAGAAGGTTCTGTCTTGAGTTCCAGCTACAGTTAGGGCTTTTTATGGACAAGGCCTGTCTGTCTGATGGGCCAGCAAGGTTTGGCATGATCTGCTGAATAGTTGGTTCCCAAGGTGGTGTAGCTAGGATCTTTATTTCTAATCATATTTCACATCTATTCTTTTACATGCTGATCAGCGTGAGCCAGCTGGGGTGGTGGCAGATCTTGCTTTAATTTTCACTGTGATGGACTATGACTTAGAATGCTGCCAGATTGTACCTGTGCCCTGCGGCTTTTAAATAAGGAGTTCATTTGATTATTGTTGGAAATAAATTTGGACTTCACAATATGTTCAATGAATTGGACTCATGCAGCCTGTGGCCCCATTAGCGGGTACCATTGTCCAATAATTAAAATGCTGTGGTGCGTTCTGAAGCCCTTCTTATTGTCCACGTTTTTAAAAAATCTTCCTTCCTAAAACTCAGGAAAGCTTTAATTTTCTTTTAAGAGGGAAGAAGACAGTACTAGGTAATTAATTTTCCGGTCACAGCTCTCTTTTTTCCTCCCATTTAGCCTCCTCTCTTCTTTTCTTCTGGAAATCCTGGTGGCACAGTGGTTAAGAGCTATGGCCGCTCACCAAAAGGCCCGCTGTTCGAATCCACCGGGCGCTCCTTGGAAACCATAGGGCAGTTCTACTCTGTTCCATAGGGTCGATATGAGTCACTATCAACCCGATGGCAATGGGTTTGGTTTTTTTTGGTTTTCTCCTTTCTCCTCAGCCATGCAGGCCTTCTCTTGATCCTGCACCGCCTTTCTTTCTGCTTACCCTTTCTCATTCTTTCTAGTTTGCCCCAGGCCAGTTGGAAAAGATTCATATTTGAGCAAGCCACATTTCCTTTTCTTCTTTTTTTTTGAGGAAAGGAGTCACTTCTTTCAGATGCCTGTGAACTTGTTATATTAAAGAGCCAGAGGAGCAGAGTGACGCTTCAGCAGCAAAATCTAAGTCTGTTGTCTGGGCTCTCCAGGGCTTTTTCTAGCACCAGGCAGCTTGAGGACACTGCTGTGGGCGCTTATGTGGTGGATTTTAATTATCCTTTTTTTTTTTTTTCTAAGTTCAGAGCTGTAGTAAGGACTGAATGTGTATGCATAAATGCTTATCCTTCAGAAGGTACAGAAGATAGTCTTGAATAAGTTTTGGGATTTGGATTTGAAGCTGAGCATAACCAGAAACTCCTGCCTGTGAACTTTTTATTTTTTTGGTTTCCTACAAAGAGAAGTGAGAGAAGAAACAATTCTACTCCAGGGAAATGCATAATTTAGAAGCCGTCTGCATGTATAAGAAAACAGACTCTGTGGCTGCTGGATAAACACAGACTGCAGCCAGGTCTCCTTGTTTCCTTTCCTTCCTCAGTGTTTGTGTAAGACGGATGGGTCCAGCGCTCCTCATGCTCCCCACTGGGCAGCTAAGGCCGTGGACTTCAGAAGCCTCTGGCCTGGGGGAAGCCTCCCACTAGCTTTCCCCTGACTGTCTTTTCTATTCCTTACACTAACACCATTTCTTTATTTCCTCGAAATGCTGTCCTTGCTGAGAATGGAACAGGAGTATTAAAGCTTGAGCAGATTTCAGGAATCCCTAAGTGGGGTACTTGGCTCTTTCTACTACCTGTAACACTTCAACACCCAACAGCATTGGTCCACTATGGTTTATTATTATTATTTTTTAAAGTAATTTCATTATTTGTTGTTGCTTTTGAAAATATCCACTGTAGACTTTTGGTCTGTCCATTCAAGTTACCTGCTACCCAGAATATGCCCAGGTGTGATGAAGGGGCTTTGGATCCAAGGGTTTACATATTTCCTTCCCATTGCCTGCTATGGCCAGGCACATCCCTGAGGCAAAGCTGGGGGAACTATTTCCCACTTACATGTCCTCCGAGTACACCTATAATGTTCACTTTAACCTGATGTTTCATCTTTAAAAATAGTGGCAGGAGACTGAATAGAGAACGTGCCTGGGTCCCCAGAGGTCAGAATCCCTTCAATAGTTAGACATCTCATGTATTATTGGTCACCCTGAATGTGGGATCTGCTTGGCTCAGGGCTGTGGAGGGGAAATGCTATCAAGTGGTAATGTTCAATGTTATCTTTCAGCCTAATGCCAGCCAGTGGTGGTGTTGGCCACTCAGGAAGATGTACGGAGTCCCAGGGGTATGGTGGCCTTCAGTGGCCACTGTGGTGTGAAGCTGTCAAGGAAGAGGGCAGCTTCCCTTTGGAAGATTTGATACCAATGAGGTTTAGGGGGAAAAGAGGACTGTGATTTGCGGGCTTTCTCTAAACATCCAGATGGATCCCAGACATAATCAGCAAGGAAGATATTTTGTTTGTCTTCCTCTCCCATCTCTCAAAATAATTTTATCTTCAAAGCGTGATGCAGGTGTTAATTAACATTCACTGTTCTCCTGGGAGGTAGGCAAGTGGGAACATTCACCCCCATTAGTGAAGCCCAGGGAATGGACAGGTTGCGAAGCCTCAGGGAGGTGAACCACAGAGAAGCAGAGTGAGTCTAGCAGGTTTAGGTCTCGTGGCTTTGCCCTCAGACCTTTACCTGGAGGTCACTTGGTTGCCCTGGGAGCCACCGTGCTTTCTCAGTGTTCTTAGTTCCCAAAATAATAAAAGAAGCCGTGGCTATCGTAGGAGAGATGTTTAGTACTGTGGGCTGTGTATGACGAGTCTGAGGGTTGGGGAGAGATTCCGATAAAATTTACTGCCTCAGGTGGAGAAGTCTGATTATGCCATTGATGTCATTCATTTACTTGCTTTTAAAAAGAAAAAATGTCCTGGGCATCTTCTGGGCAAGGAACTGCAAAGAAAGTCACTTCTTCCAAAAGCTGGTTAGCCACGAGGAACCCTGCTGGTATGGAAGTTGACTCTTTGTATACCATGCTTAATCCTTAAGCTAAGGATGGTATGAGGTTCATTGCCTCTGCAGTTCATGGTTTCAAGTGTTGGGAGGACTCCTGGCATCTGGAAACGGATGAGAAATCCGTATGTGACTGTTGGATTTAGTGAACTGCTAGAGGCTGAGTGTCTTCTTTTCCTCTAGCCGTTCGTCTTGGTTGGCACAGGAGAGGAAAGGCTTTAGGAGCCCTCCCCTGGGGGCTGTGGGCAGCACATTTTTCAAGGGCTTTTTCTATGGCTTCCTAGGAATGGTGATGATGCCAGTGTGCTGGATGTCTGTGGTGGGTGCCTAGGGTAACTGCTGAAAGTGCTAAATTGATACTGAACCTCCAGCTCTAGAGAAAGCAACAATACTGAGTTCCTGAATGGTTTTCTTCTCACTCATTGGTCATCTTGGGCACAGTACAAGAAAGAGAGAAGGGAGTCCTTTTGCCCTGTAAGTGTTGCCCTTTCTGGGTGGCAGCTGAGCTCTACTTACTTTGTTAGAAGCCTTGTTCCAGCAGCTAATGATATTCCCTTTTCCTTGGCAATGCAGGCAGCTGAGAACCAGCCCTAGACCTCTGTGTAAAGGTCCTTCCTCTGAAGACATCACCAGTGTGTGGAGCCTGCCCCACACCCACCCCCTGCCAAACCACGGCCTTTACCTGTGTCTTCCGGTGTTTCCCGTGCGACCCGTCCTGTGGGAGTGCCTCGTGGGCCACCCCAGAGTTCACCCCACACTCAGCAGCACCAATGGTGAAGATGACAAGATCCAAGACTTTCCAGGCATATCTGCCCTCCTGTCACCGGACCTACAGCTGCATTCACTGCAGAGCTCACTTGGCCAATCACGATGAACTCATTTCCAAGGTACATGTTCCCTGCAGGCCCTTCCTTGCCTGTGGCGGGGGAGGGTACTTCCTGCTCCCAAGGTTGCACAGGTTTGCAAACTCTCCCAAAGAAACTGGGATATTTGTACTCTCATTCTTTGCAGGGAGGGCGGACCTGAATGACAGTCTCACTCAACTGAGGAATAACTCTGGGTTATTTTTTAGGACATCTTAGGAACAGTGATGGATGGACAACATGCTAGTTTAATTTATTATTTTGGGAATTAGATGTCATCCCTACTGGAGGCTTTAGGGGTTGGTAGCTTACAGGCAAGAGGAGGGAGAGGGTGGGGAGTGATTGGAGCCTTACGCTCTGCTTGTTTGGTTTAGGTTGACAGATGAACACCATGTAGAGTGCAGCCCACTTAGAAAGTGAATATTAAGAAAAGTCGGGGGTGGGATGAGGAAGGTACAGGTGTGTCATAAGAGGGACGTAAGTGAGGACGTTGCCTTCAAAGCCCCTGGGAAGGTTATGACACTGTTAAACTACTAAGAAAGGTGGCTTGTCAAAGAGATGACCCACAGGCTTGAGTCCTGTAGGGCTTGCACATGAGGTAACATGGCGCCGCTTTGATCACAATCAGAAGAAAGAGTGGAATCTTGTTTTCCCCGAGGAGCCTTGGCAACTGCTTCCTGAGGTTGGAGCAGGGGTTAAAAAAAAAAAATCCTGTTGCAGTCATGCAGTCCAGGAACTGGATCCTTCAGGCATCATCCTTAGAATGAAGACATTCCTAGGAGAGGAGAAACAGGTTTCACTAGGTTGCATTACAAGGAGAAAGGGATTTTGGGGGACTTTTCCCTTAAAAGACATCTTTCCCCTGAACTTGAACTTCATGCCATCATTAAAGTAAAACAAAAATCTTTATGCAGACTTAGATTAAAAAGAAAAATCAGTGTTCCTAGAAAAAGCCAAGCTGTCACTTGACTTTGTGGTGCTCAGCATGAAATCTTCCAGGGCTGAACTGGCTACAGGACATGTTTTGCCAACATGATATAAGAAATCAGGGAGAGGACAGCTTTGTGCTCATAGCAGTGATCTGGAATTCCTGGGAGTGCTTCCTGACTTAGACCCAGGTCTTTGGAACTTCCCCTCAGATGGAGTTGGGGTTTGCCTTTCTAGGGAGCTGCATCAAAGAACAATGAGCCTAAGTTCTGTCCCAGACCTACAGCGGCTCTATTCCCAAGAACTGTGCCAGAAAATGTGGCATCACTTCGTTGCCTCTGGCTTGGTATTCCCAGCCAGAGAGGGATGAAGAATCAGTCAATGGTCAGTCCTGTCCAGCAGGCTGATTTGACACCAGAAATGAAGAAGGCTGGCCGAACAACCATGTTTGTGGTAGTGAGAAATCTCAGATGCGGACTGAGGTCTATGGTCCTTTTGTCCCTGCCCATGGGGGCTCAGGGAGGCTCTTGCAGGAAAGAGCCTGTCTGGAGCCCTCAGAGTCTTGCCGTTTGACTGGGTTTCCATTCTGTCTCACTTTCCCTTCTCGCTATTTCTGTTATAATTGCTCCTTTATGCTATTTGATGCAGCTAGCCTTTAGCTTCCCTCTCTGTCAACTTACCTCAGATTCTCTCTGAAGTTTTGGGGAACCCCTGAGCCTGGCAGTTTGGATGTGGGGAGGCTGTGTCAGTGAGAGAAGAGAGGATTCAGCCCACTTCGCTTTGGAAGGGGACCTGCAAGCTTGGAGAGGAATTGTGAATTGTCGTTTTTCCAGAAATCTCCCGTATCTAGTGGAGAAGCCAAGGCATCATTTTAATACAAGAAGTGCTATGTGTCATAAAAAATTTAGGTACCAATAAAGCACTTTCTCGTTGAGTAGAATGAAAGACTTAATATTTATTGAGTACCCACTATGTGCTAAAAACTGCTACTTGACACTTCGTAAGTGTTATCTCCCTTAACCCTCATGAGAAATCTTTAAGGTAGGTGATATTATTTTGTTTTATGTGGATGATGAAGCTGAGACTCATACAAGTTGTGCAAGTTCTCAAATTAGTGATTGTCAGGGCCAGAAGTTCAGAGAAGAGCGAGAGATTGCTTTGAGCTGAGGGATCAGGAGAATTTCTGGTAGAGGTAGTGTTTGAGTGGGATTTTGTAAAATGAGCAGAAGCCAAATATGAGAAGATTTGGTTGATGTCTTATCTCTTTGGCCTGCTCTACAGGGCTGTCTTAGTTATGTAGTGATGCTGTAACAGAAATACCAGAAGACAGAAATACCACAAGTGGATGGCTTTAACAAAGAGAAGTTTATTTTTTCACAGTAAAGTAGGCTAAAAGTCCAAATTCAGGGTGTCAGCTCCAGGGGAAGGCTTTCTCTCTCTGGAGGAAGGTCCTTGTCCTCAATCATCCCCTGGTTGAGGAGCTTCTAAGGCGCAGGGACCCCAGGCACTGCTCCTGGCACTGCTTTCTTGGTGATATGAGGTCCCCAATGCTCTGCTTCTCTTTCCTTTTTATCTCTTGAGAGATAAAAGGTGGTGCAGGCCCCACCCCAGGGAAACTCCCTTTACATTGGGTCAGGGAGGTGACCTGAGTAAGGGTGGTGTTACAATCCCACCCTAATCATCTTTAGCATAAAATTACAATCACAAAATGGAGGACAACCACACAATACTGGGAATCATGGCCTAACCATGTTGACACGTATTTTTGGGGGGAACACAATTCAGCCCATGACAAGGGACTTTGACAGTCTTGAAGAGCCTGGCTTATAAGTTATGCCTTCCCCCAGGCCCTGTTCCTTGCTTTATGCTGCAGTCACCAGGAAGTAAGCAATATACCTCAGTAAGCAGGTGGGGCTATTTCAGACCTCTGTTCCTCTTCCGAGAGCATTCCTCCTCCTTCATCTCTTTCCTCTCACTCGTGAGCTCTTACACATCCTTTATGACCTGGAACCATGTCCTGTCATCTATGTCTCAGGCTCAGACCTGTGGCAAGAGCTCAGTAAATGAACAAATCACTGGACAGATGGAGTGTGACTATTGGGAGAGAACAAGTGATGAGCAAAAAGGACTTTGCTGGCTTCATGTCCTCCTTCCTGCCCTTTTTGGGGCAGAAAGGCTCATTCACAAGTCCTGGCCAAAGTCAGCAGAGGCTTCAGTTTCATTGCTGTGACTGCAACCGGTGCACAGATGGGGTGCATTAGAGCTTGATGATTTAGAGAGTTGGGTTAAATGCCTAACTGTGGGGAAAGATGAGGGAGCTGTGGCTGGCCTTGCACAAAGATTCCTTTATTTCACTCCGCAGCCACCCCTGGTGCTAAATAATCCATAGATTCTTATGCAGGTCCGCTTGATGGAAAGATCATTGCCCTAGCCCCTTCTTTGGAAAATGGGTCTTTCTTTTAATTTTTTTTTTTTTTTTTCTCTTCCATTTAAGAAAGTTCAGGGAGAGAATGTCTCTCCTGTTCTCCCCCTTGACTTAATCTCCCACGCGGTTTCAGAGTCTGCCCAGTGGGAGTTGGGAGCGGGGAAGCAGATAACTGGAGCAGCAGTGTAATTAAATGACACTTTGTACTTGTAATAGAGCCTTTCATCTGAAAGCTTGACATTCGCTGTTTGGCCAAAAAAAAAAAAAAAACGTTGGCTTTCATTATGGAGAAAAGGCCACAAAGATCACAAGAATTAATGCTCTGAGTATATGCCCAAGCAGAGAACTGGGAACAGTACCTGGACCTGACTTCAGCTCCCTTTCTGTCCTCGTGGTTTAGCCTAGATGGAACTGTGTAGTTATGAAGTTTTGAACAATTATTGATGTGGTGGTGGAAAGAATCCTGCACTAGGCCCTCCACCTTCTCAGCTTGCTCTAGATCCCTAGAGGCCTACTTGCTGCAATCAGCTATCCAATCTCTGAGTCTCAGTTTTGTACCTGTAAAATGGGTAAAGTAATATTCGTGTCTCTAGTAGCTAGCATTTATTGAGTGCGTACTATGTGCCCCCTTCAGTTAATCGCCACACAGTCTTTTGAGGTAGGAGTGTCTTTTTTTTTTTCCGTTTTGAAGGGGACAGGTTTACCTCATTGGGTTGTTATGCAGCTCAGATGAGATCATGGATGTGTGGGTGGTTTGCAGATTACAAAGCTCTATGCAAATATAAAGTAGTCCTGTTGTTTCTCTTGGCCTTGCTGTTAAAAAACAGGTGAGGTGGGACCGGTGGGATTTTTCTGGCATAACGCCAAGCAGAATTAGTTTAGCCAAGATAGTTCACTTTAGACTGTGGAGTACAGGACATGGATATAAGAGGAAAGGGTGAAAGAAGTCAGCGACAGCAAAGCTGAGTGTATCTGCTTTGAGACGAAGGTAACACAGCATTTGCTCTGTGGGACGGTAGGGAAGCGGGGGAACTCTTTGAATTGATGACAGAACTATCTAGGGAATGTGCTGAGGCATCCTACCATTTCTTTTTGGGGGTGTTGTGGTCTAAATGCTGGCGTGTTTGCATGCAGAGGTATTTTGAGTTGGCATGAGGAATTGCTCACACTGTTGTTTCTCCCTTAATGGTGCAAGGCCCGGTATAAAAATATACTTTGGTTATAAAATAATGATAGATTTGATTGCAACAGTGAGTTGCCCTGAGAGAGAAAAATCTAAGCACTCATTTTAGCGGACCCAGTCTATGTATCGGGGAAACCTGGGTCTTCACAAACCTTTTGAATTAGACTTTTCTGTACGTAGCCCTTTCCTTGCCTCCCAGCTAGCCCCTCAGTGGCATTGTGGAGTAAATCTTTTGGAATAGCAAATTGGATTCATCTGTCAGGAACCTACTTTGGGGAAATGTGGCTTCATTCCAAGATGCTTAGGGTGCTCTAGTGTGCTGAGCCCTTGGAGGAAAGGTATTGTGGGAGAGTGAGTGTCCAGTGCAGGTGGAGGGAAGACATCTTTTGCTCACCCTCAAAACTGTTTTAAGTTAATGCTGTGTGAAGTCTGCAGATTATCTCCTGGTGACAAACACAGAGTTCCCAGCATTGAAGATTATCCAGTCGAAGCCCCTCTTCAAGAGGAAACAGGCCACGAGTGCCCCAGTGACCAGCCAGAGATCACACAGCCTCAGAACCAGGAATCTATCTCACTTCACCTCAGATGTGCTGTGCGAGAAGCCCTGGCCTAACTAATTCCTACCTGCTGGGCAGTTTGTCTGAGGTTAGGAACTTGTAGGAGACAGGTTATTTTTCTTTCCCTGTGGGGCTCCATTGGGTGTATGGTGGTGCCATTTCGGTTTTCTCTTCTGCCTGGAGACTAGATGCAGCATTGCATGGCAGGGAGTAAAGATGTTCCGAAGGCTCGTATTGATCCAGTGGCTGCTGAGAGGGAGGCTCTGCCCTCAGTTTCCCAGCCGCAGCTCCTAATTATGAGTGTGATTCTTAAAAAGACTTGTTCTGCTAACACATGGGCTTAGGGGTAGTGGGCATGGACGGGTGTTGGTATGAAAGGACAGAGATCTGTCCTATCCTGTCAGTTCAACCTGGCAGGGATTTGTTTCTCTTAATTCTCACTGTCCACCAGCTTGTGCTTTTAATGGACACTAAAACTAACACCCCAAATTATTAGTGCAATTATTTATGTCCTGGGAAACTTCATGTAAAGAATAAATGCAGGAGCAGAATTTCTAAGAATCCCCCCATTTCTTTTGCTCTAGGTGCCCTGGAAAATGTTACAGTGAACATGAGATTGTATTAATAGCGTTAGTGACAGTTACGTTACTGAAGCAGCATAATTCATAAAGAACATGCAGAATAAGATGTGGCTCTCATTAAGATAATTATTTCGTGAGCTTATCTAAATTGCAAAATATGTTTTGAGCTCTCATTTTATTAGTTGAGGAAGATTTTTGGTATACAGTGGATATATGACATAATGATTTTTTCAAAAGCCGTCTGTGAATAAAATTAGTATTTCTGTTTTACCGGGAGGGGGGAAAAACAACCAGATTGTATGTAAACCTATAAATATCTGTTTAATAAAAAGTGAAGTTTGTGTTTCTGGAATAGTGGGGCCCAAGTCTTCCCCAGATGATTAATGGACTGTAAGAAACAAGAGGTGGAGAACAACTGCTCTAATTTGTAACACATACCCTAGTGGTTGTCTTTGCTGGGGAATGTTTGTCAGTGTTTCTTCAAGAGCATTTCTGTGATACAGCAAAAGCAGAAGTGATGCGTTATGGAAAGTTACAACATAACTCAATAAAGCCCAATTTCAAAACACATTCAACCAATTTGGCTTTTGTAAAGAGAATCACATTTCCAAGCTAAACTTACTTGTTTTCTTCAGCTGTTTGACCTTTAAAAGCCCTATCTCCTCGTAATGAAGTGTTAGTTCTGGAGGAGTGCAAAAGAGCTAAGTGTTGGCCACCCAGGAAGGGGTAACAGGTGAACTAAGTCTGTACCGAAAATCATCACACAAAGGGATATGGATAGATTGCAGTATTTCTTGGTTAAAAAAAGAAACCATTTGGAGCTTGTAAAATACAGTATTTACGGTATCATCCCTCCATAAGAACAGAGACTGAACCGATTCAGGGTGAGACACACTGTAAAATGGACTGGGAAAATTTGTATAGCTTGTTGTTGTAGTTAGCTGCCACAGAGTCACCTCCCAATGCATGGCAACCCCACGCGCAATGGATCGTTGTTATCCACAGAGCTTTCATTGGCCGATTTTTGGAATTAGTGTGCCAGGCCTTTCTTCCTTGTCCATCTTAGTCTGGAAGCTCTGCTGAAACCTGTTCAGCAACATGCAAGCCTCCACTGACAGACAGGGGGTGGCTACACATGAGGTGTCTTGGCAGAAATTGAACCCGGGTCTCCTCATGGGAGGCAAGAATGCTACCACTGAAATACTATTTCCTTCGTGTATAGCACAGTTGGTCCAAAATGGGACCACCTTAACTAGATCCCAGGAGTCTCCATGATAGGGGGTGACTGCAGTGTGACTGACGATGCTTATACTTTTTTGTCTCATTGGTTTCATTCTTTCAGTCCACGAATACTGCATATGGGGTGTGTGTGTGTGTGAGTGTGTAGTAGTAGTAGCACTGTTCTATATATTATGATACTATCCTTAAAGATTTTATTCTCATGGAATTTTGACTGTAGTTGGGGAGATAATGGGTTCATAAGTCATCCCTTCTTGAAGTTTGTATTTAACCTTATGTTTATCTTAAAACAGTTATATCGTAAGGAAGCATGTCTTCTCATTGACCTGTGAACGACTTGAGAAATGATTGTGATTTCATCTTTGTGTCTCTAGCACCCAACGCAACTCCCAAGATTAGTAGATTCCCAAGACTACAGGAGGGGTTTTTAATCAGAGGTTCATGGAGTGACCTCAAGGAACCCATGAAATTGCATGTGCCACGTATATTTTCCTAGGGCAGTTTCCATAGGTTTCATCAGGGTCTCAAAGGGGGTGTTGATTTAAGAAAAAAAAAGAAAACCTGCCTAGAGGCTGGAGTTCTGGGAAGACTTGGCCAAAGAAATGGCATTGAGATGTGCCTTGAAGCATGGATTTAGACATGTAGAATTGGGGAGGGGGGCAAAAAGAGCAGCATGAATAAAGAAGGGGAGGCAGGAAGTGTGCAGGGAGAAGTCATTCTCTTTGGTTAGATATTGAGGGAACTATGTGAAAGCAGATGGGAAGAGTAGGTTGAAGTCAAATAGTTGGAAGAATAGAAGATTGCACTTTATCCTATTGGCAGTTGGATGCTATTGAAGCCTTTTGAGTAAGTAATAACATGACCAGAGCTTTGTTTCAGGATGGTGAATGTTGCGTGATGTGGTACGCGAACTACTGGGGAAATCGGGAAACTAATATATGTCTATTTAATAGTCCAAATGTGTTCTGGTCACATGGTGGTCGTTCAGTAAATACTTGTTGACCACTGCTTAGAAAGGAAAGAGAAGCAATCCATGGTTTAAAAACAAAACAAACAGACAAAAACTCCCTATCTTTTGTAGCCATGAAAAAGAAGAACTGGGTTCAGGAAGTCACAATCTTTGAATGGGGAGCAGACCTATCCTACAGTCATAATTGTTTTTCATGTGAAAATTAATGATCTGGGCACAACTAGAGTTGCTTACCAATTGATTGTCAAAGAAGCTGTCGGGAACCAAGTCTGGTGAATCATTTGCGTGTTTTTTTTTTTTTTTTGCTGCAGACTACAGGCAGCTGGAGCACAAATCTGCTCAAATGTGATCCTTTCTATGTGGTTGCTTTAAATACCAAAAGGAAATGTTGACTTGAGCTATGAGGCGTACCCTGAAAATTAACTCTGTGGCTTGCAAATGTCTGTAAGGTTCCAGTCACAGGATTGGTTTGTTCTTTAATGTCTCAGAATTCAGCGAGGATGCTGGTAACTGGGATCCTGTGCTTCCAGTCAAAATGCAAAAGAAACTTTTCTCAACAGGGTGTTCTTCCTGGGAAGCAAGAAGTAGGTGCAGGACTCCTCCCTGTGTTTTTGTTTGATCATTGGCACTCCCTCCAGCCTCTGGAATGGTGAAGCTGCACCGTTGCTGGTTTGGCTCCTGTATTTTGGGGCCTAACCAGAATCCACTGGGCAGGAAGAAATTGTTCAGTTCAATAATATTCCTTGTGTTTCAAACAGCATGCCAGGGTACTGGGGATAAGGAGATGAATCCAACATGATTCCTGTATTCAAAGAGCCTGCGATCTTTAGGGTACACGGGAATGGAAGGCCAAAGAACGTTACAGATGAGGTGGTGTCGGCACCCGAAATATGTTACTGCTATTAACTACCATTTATTGAACATCTTCTGTGTGCCTGGAACTCCTTTACACACTTCACTTACTCCATCATTTACTTTATAACATGCTTTCAAGGTAGGTATTAAGTGAATTGACTGAAGAACTCAGATGGGACTCAAATCAAGATCAGTTTATGCTCTCTTTACCAGAGCTTATCAGCATTGACCTAACTAGCTCCTTTTGGCATTGGGTGTTTTCTGGTCAAGGAGCCCTGGTGGTGCAACGGTTAAGTGCTCGGCTGCTAACCAAAAGGTCAGTGGTTCAAACCCACCCAGTGGCTCCGTGGGAGAAAAGACCTGGCAATATGCTTTTGTAAAGATTACAGCCTGGGAAACCATATAGGGTCGCTGTGAGTGGGAATCAACTCAATAGCACACAATGCTGACAGCAGTTTCTGGTTTCCCTCAGTAATACAGATATCAAATCCTATCCTACCCTCCTTTCATTGTCCTTGCCTAGAGAATCCTTCTTTTTTCTCTCTCTCTCCATTTCCTACCCATTCTTAGAGACCAGCTCAAATATTTTCTCTCCAGGAAATCTTCCTGGCCTATAGGATTTTTTCCCTTTTCTGAAATTCTATAGAGCACACTGCCTGGTTACACAGTTGGCAGTTAAGGACTGTCTTTTAATATATACTTTTTTTTTATGTTTCATTTCCTAATAAGATTTTAAATGTCCTGGAGTTATAAAAAAAAAAAAAAATAGACTCTCAGAATTTGAAAGCTGGAGGGGCCTTTGAATCTGGCTTTTCTAGTTCAACTCCTCATTTACAGATTAGGAAACCAAGGCCCAGAGAGAGAAACTGAGTGCCTCCTGGCTTTGTCCTTTGCCACCCCCTCACCACAGCACCAGCCTACTGCCTTACACATAACAGATCCCCAAATGAGGGCATTAGATTAGGAATATCTTTGAAGGTTCCGTCCATGTACACCATCTTCTGATTCTAATACAGCAAAATAAGATGATAAGAGGCAAACACTGTTGTTAGCATCTGTTGAGTTGGCCCCCGACTCATGCACAGTGGGACAGAATGCTCCTTGGTCCTGTGCCATTCTCATGATTGGTTGGGCATTGGACTCTTGTGCTCCATTGAACCATTATGATCCATTGGGCTTTCGTTGGCTGATTTTTGGCAGTAGATCGCCAGGGCTATCTTCCTGGTTCATCTCAGTGTGGAAACTCCACTGTAACCTGTTCAGCAGCGTAGTAACACAGAAGCCTCCACTTGACAGATGGGTGGTGGCTGTCCATGAGGTGCGTTGGCCCAGAATTGAACCTGGGTTTCCTGCATGGGAGGCAAAAATTTTACCACTGAACCACCAATGCCTCATTGAGCACATACTAGGAGGTGGGAATCCACCCCAGGGATCTCCCATATGGAAGGTGGGAATTCTATCACCAAATACAGCAGTGCCTCCTTAGAGACAACATAGCTTA
Organism: Elephas maximus indicus; assembly: GCF_024166365.1. Taxonomy (NCBI): domain Eukaryota; kingdom Metazoa; phylum Chordata; class Mammalia; order Proboscidea; family Elephantidae; genus Elephas; species Elephas maximus. The sequence goes on along the minus strand of NC_064837.1, from coordinate 34,729,321 downwards.
GTGGTTAACAGTAAAAACTCTGAGCCTGACTGCCTGGGTTCAAACCTTGCCTTCTTCATTTAGTAGCTATGCAAGTTACTCAAGCTTTCTGTGTCTTAATGGCCTCAATTGCAAAATGGGGGTAATAGTATTAGATACCTGATAGGATTTTTGTGAAAATTATTTGAGGTAGTCAACGTAAAGTACATTTACCACAGTGTGTGACAATAATAAACGTTCAACAAATGCTGGTAGCTGTTGTTACTCTCTGGATATTCATTAAGCAAAACCAAATGAAGAAAATGCACAGAGACCAACGTGGATTAATGGCCACCAGGGGCTGGTAGGGGCAGGGAGGAATAATGAGGTACTATTAAAAAAAAAAAAAAAAAAAAAAATTTTTTTTTTTTTTTTTTTTTATGTAATAGGTACAGTTTCTGTTTGGGGTGATGAAAATTTTGAGAATTGATAGTGGTGATAGTTGGCCAACAACACCGTGAATGTAATTAATGTTACTGAATTGTATACATAAAAATGGCTACCACCAAAAACAAAACAAAAACAGAAAGTGGCACTCATAACCAGGGCCTGGCCCCCCTGACAGGCCTGGAATATTGGCTCCTTCCTCCATTTTTGAGGGTTGCAGCTTTTGCACTTCAGCTACACACTTGTCTTCAGTGACCTTCTAAGGCCTCTAATAGTCATTGGGTCTCTTGTTTCTTATCATTCCAAGGGGACCAGCAGTAATTAAATCACAACAGCCACAGGCTCCACTGGCTCCCTGGGGCCTTACCTGCAAGCAGCAGTGAGGCCTCCCTAGAATTTAAATGAAAAATCTGCCCTTCCTCCCTTCCCTTCTAGACTGTCAGGTGATTTTTTCGGTCTCTGACCGACACATCAACCAGTTACAAAGACCTCAAACTACTCTTGACTACTCTGACAGAGCGGCCTAGGCAGCTGGAAAAGAATTCCAGGGCTTCCTTGTTGGTGCAGTAGCTGAGAATTGCTTGTCAGTTTTGTTCACTCTGGGGTATCTCAGGGTGGGGGTGGGGAGAGGTTCTTTTGAAAGCAGCCATTTTCCTTATCTTAAAAAACAAAACCAAAAAAGAATCTCTGACACCTTTGTTCCCAGAGCACTTCAGCCAGCTGACCCCCGATTCAGAGTGTTCCTTTCAGGGGTCAGGACTGCCTAGCCAAGGAGAGCCTCAGCACTCTGCTCCCCTCCCTCCTTTGCCTATGGCTGATGACTGGACAGGGGAGGAGGGGAAGGAGAGAAAGAGAGGAGGAGATGGCTCTGCCAGCTGCTGCTAAAAACAACAACATCTAATCAGTCCATAAACTTCCTCCCCTCCAGACCACGGAGATGCCAAGAGGCACAGCAGGTGGCACTGGCTCTGCCTTCCCCCTGCTCTAGAACACCCTTTGGGGAAATCTTGGGTTCTTTGAGGGTTAACTTAGGTTCATCAAAAGGAAAATTATCTTTGGGGGCCCAACAGCTCCTTTTCCTTCCTGTTAGGCCTGGCCCCACCAAAAGCATTCACTGTAACCTCAGCTTCTCAACAGATAAGTGGGGGAACAGAAGAGTGTTTCCTTGCAAAACAAAAGATCCCGGAGTGAGACCACCTGCACCAAGCCCTGTTGCTTTTCCACATTTAGTGAGCCCCTCTTAAATGCCGGCCAATGGGGATCCATGGCAAACAGATGTGTGCCTTGCCCTCACCGCACTTGTACCCAGTACCCTTTGGTTACTAGAAAGCCCAGCATTTGAAGGGGCAGCTGGTGGCAGCAGAGTGTGGCCCCAAGGTTGTCTGCATGGCGACATTTCCATATTACTTTCCCTCCAATTTGCCTGATTTTTGTGAGATGCCCAAATGTGTACAGCTTTTTTCCTGACTGTCCCTGATGTTACTGGTTTCTTTTGGCCCCTGCGATGTCGCCCCAAGCTAGCCCACGCTAGTAAAAGTTCCACCAGGGCTCTTGCATCATCTGGCTGCAGCTTAGGGTGGCTAGCGAATGAAACTCACCATTCTCTCATGTGTCTTTGGAGGAATGTCTGTGTTCTTGGGACCAGGACTGTCATTATCGCTAGGAGAAGGTGGTGGTTGCTTTGCTTACATGCCTGACCTTCCAAAGGCTGCCTGGCTTTCCCCACAGCTGGCCTCTGTCTGCTGAATGTTCCAAATGGTAGGTAGGGCTGCAAGGAGTCCAGTGGCAAACAGATGTGTGCTTTGCCCTCACCGAGCTTGTACCCAGTATCCTTTGGTTGCTAGACGGATTCACCTAGGAGACCTGAGGACAGAGGAGGTGAGTAAAAGCAAACTTTGTGGAACTCCTGCAACTCAAAGTCCCCATATTTCTTGATCTTCCTCCCCTCAGTAGGAGAAAGAAAAAAGCAAAGCATATCTGTGGGGGAGGAGAGCTCCTCCCTGTCTGTCTGGTTCTCTGTAAAAACCACAGGCCAGTCTGCCCTGGGCACTGTGGGGGTAGGTGCTGGGTAAATACAGGAGGAAGGAAGGCGATAAGATAAAGTCTGACAAATCTGGGTCACCAGGCTGTTGCCAGGTACCTGTGTGACTGGTCACCTTGAAAGTGACAAGACTGAGGATGGATTTTTGTTCAGGGTCCAGACTGGCTGACTCCTCATGCCTTTGTTTATTTATTCAATAAACATTTATTGAGCACCATTATGCACCAGGCCTTGTGCTAGGTGTTTCAGGCCCCTGTGTGTCTCTGACAGGCAAAATCTCCTCCTGAATCCCACGCCTGTCGAAAACCAAACCAAACCCACTGCTGTTGAGTGGATTCTGACTGATAGTGACCCAGGCCTGTAACCAGTGCTAAAAAAAGAAATGACATCATTCAAAAGCGAGTTGGTCCACTAATTTCCAGAGGAGGGGTAGCCAGGCCCTTTGTGGAAGGGAGGGGCTGTTTGGAGTCTTGATTCCCTCCCTGTTCCTTAGGTTAAATTGGTTTGAACACTTTCTTTAAGGCCAGATAGTAAATATTTTAGGCTTTGCTGGCAGTAGTGTCTCTGTCCCAATTACTCAACTCTGCAGCCATAGAGAATATGTAAACAAATGAGCATGGCTATGTCCCAGTAAAACTTTATTTACAAAACAGGTGAAGGGCCAGATTTGGCCCAGCGGTGGTGGTTGCTGACCCCTGGGCTATATGATTAGAAGGATTGTTGTGAAATGGGTGTTGGAGAAATAGGTTTGTGTGGTTTCAGGAGGAGATGCCATTTAGAACCTCAGATCAGCTTGGTAGCTGTATCTTGGATGGATGGTGTAAGGGTTGAGGCACCGTGCTAATTGACAAGGTCTAATGGGCATTCTGGTGTCAATTAGCTGCACAAAGAATTCCACACCACAACCCAGACTTGTAGCATCAACCTCAGCCATCCAGCACGCAGTTTCCCACCATAGGTTACAAGGTAGCCAAGCAAGACAGTGTGGATGGTTTCATACGATCTCATCACTCTAATGGGAGAACATCTTGGGGCCTGAAAGGAGAGTCAGTGGCACCATTTTAAAAGCCCTGAAGGGGAGGAGTCACGCTCCTTCTGCCTGGCCGTGCCACTAAATTTTCTGTGTGACCCTGGACAAGTCACTTAACCTCTTATTGAGCATATATTGGCACTGGGGGTACAGGAACAGACACAACGATATCCTTGTCCTTAAGCAGCTTACAATCTAGTGAGTGAGATGGCAGGTAAATTATTATAAGATGTAGTGAAACACAGACTTTGAGTAGGAGGTTGTCCCTCCTGTCCATGGGATACTCTGGGGGCAGAGAGCAGGATGAGTGTTTACTAAGTGAGCAAGAAAAAGGAGTTCATTCTGAGCAGAGGCAAAGGAACACTGTAGAGGAGATCAGGCCCAGGGAACCACTGGTAAGACAGATGGAAAGGAAGTGTGGGAGGGAAGCAGGAGGTCAGCAGGGATGGATCCCTCAACTGAGGAGTTGAGACTCAATTCGGTAGGCTGTGGGGAGCCACCCAAGGGAGTGGATAGGATTAGATTGAGATTGGACTACACTATTATAACGTGGTCTGTTTTGGAAAAATCATCATCTCTCTAGCTTCTATAAACTATATACTCATGAGCTTTGTGTGATTAGGAATGTTGATAATGTTTAGAATTTAATAAGCATCATGACATGCCAGCAGCTGTGTGTAATTACTAACCAGGCCCAGTCCCTTCCTGGCTATGCCTTCAGCTAAACAGCAGGCAGGTAAATCATTTGCAAAATAACTCTGAGAAAGGCCCTTACAAGCTCCCTGGGGCCTGGACACTCCTTACCTGACCCTCCTGGCTTCTTGAGATTTGCTGAATCATTTAAGCTTGCAATTGGAGCCCCACATGTATGGGTTTTCTGTTACTTTAAAGGGAGAACTGACAGGGCAAAGTGAAGGAGAAAAATAAGTAACTTTGCAGTCTTCATGTATTTTAGGGCCTGCCTGAGAGTGGTTGAAACTGGCATTAGAAAATGGAGATTGTTGGTTAGTGATTCCCAAAGCTGACAGCACATTAGAATCACCTGGGATACTGTATTAAAAAAAAAAAAAAAAACTCCAGGCCCCACTCCCAGAGATTCCAGTTCAGTAGGTCTGAGTGTGGCTGACTGTAGTAAGGATGAGGGAAGCAAGTCACCGAGGGTGCATTTAAGGAGGCATCTACTTTCAGGGTTTTGTAAGTTCAGGGTCAGCACCTGAGCTTGAGCGCCTCCTTAAATTTTCTACTGTAGCTTACTGGCTTGCCTCTCCCTAGTCTCAGCCCTGCTGGGAATCAGTATTTTTAACAAGCATCCATAGGAGATTCTGATGCGGCTAGAATGATATTTGGGAACCACTGTTCTAGGACTTGGAGCCCTGGTGGCACAGTGGTGAAGTGTTTGGCTGCTAACCTAAAGCTTGGCAGGCAGTTCAAATCTACCAGCTGCTCCCTAGAAGCCCTAGGGGGCAGTTCTGCTCTGTCCTGTGGGGTCACTATGAGTCGGAATTGACTCGATGGCAACGGGTTCGGTTTTTTTTTTTTAGTTGTTTTTTTTTTTTTTTTTGGTTCTAGGACAAGTGTTCTTGGTACTTGGGAAATACCTACACTTTGCTGTCCCTGCTGTCCACTACCTACCACCTAGTCCTTTCCACTAGTAGTAACTCTCTGAATACCCAAAAAGTGGTTTTGACTGACATTTGTTTGAAAAAGGAGCAGCTCTTTGGAGATCTTCTACCAATGATGATGATAGTCATCATTTTACTGAACACTTAATAAATGCCAGGCACTGTGCGGGGCACTTATCTTTGAAGTTTCACAACAACCTTGAAAGAGACATACTACATAGTCCCCATTTTCAGATGAGGAAAGTGAGATTAAGACAGCTTGAGTTGGCCAAGGTGACCCAGCTAGGAAGTGGTAGGAACATAATTGGAATTCAGGCCTGATCCCAAAGTCCACGCCCTTAAGTGCCCTACCTTATGGCCTGTTTCTTGCTCTGAATTGGCACAGGAACCCAGCCAGACCCTCTCTTGGTCCTTCCCAGGCCGTCTGCTGGTTCCGAAACCTCTAGGTAACCCCCTGGCTGGTCCTATTCCTAGGGCCTTACATTGGGACCAAACGTGGCACCCCAGATCTCCTCTGGGGGTTCTTAATTGAGTTTTCTGGACCCATGGTAAACAGAGGAAGGAGTGAGAGGAGAGCAAGGGTGACCCTCAGCAGGGGCAGAAGAGTTATTCTTCCCTCAGCTGTTTATTGATTAACTTTCTTTCCTCCTGAAACCAGACAAGAAGAGGAGCTCAAAAGTTAGTAGCGCCCAGAAGCCCTAATTCATTTGTCTAACTGGCCCAGGGGGAGTGACCCTGTGCAGTGGACTTTCTGTTTTCAGGGCCATGTGTGCCCTAGCTCATTAGAGCAAAGTTCCCCACACGGAGGGAGAGATTCCAGCCTCGCCAGGGAGTTGATCTCCTGTGAAGCACATGCCTGCCTATTCAGTCTCTTCCTTCCTGGCCCTCTGGCTGGGCTGCAGCTGGTGTTAAGTTGCCCCAAATACCCAGTCTCCTATTTCACATCCTCAGGCAAAGATCCCACAGCCAAGGTGCCCTTTAGGCTTAGCTTTCCGACCGGCTGCTCACTAAGAGATAAGCTCCTAAGAGAAGGGGAGAGGAAGAGTGGAGAGGCAGATAAAACCTGAGCCAGACCCCTTTGTCAGTGGGCACAGTGGGTCCTGCAGCTCCCTGGTTTTCTGTTTGACTGGTCAGGCCCTGGGTAGTGACTTCCTGGCTGGCAGGCCCAAGCCTTTTATTGGCAGATGGAATTTGGCTTGGCTGGGGCACAATTATGCATATGCTTAGGCTTTACCTTAGGGTGGAAATTGGAGGCTAGAAGTTTGTAAGTGTCAAGAGACAAGGAGACTCTGTGTACTGTGTGTGGGCTGGGAGAATGCAGAGGCTCTTGAGCCAGGCTCTGTTTCTGCATAATCTGCCGTGGCCCTGCCAGACTCTCTGTCCAGACCTCTCAGAGATGTTTCATTCCTTGGGCTGGGTTGAGCAGAGACAGGAGTGCTGCTGCGAGTCAGTGGGGGGAAAAGCCAGTGGACAAAATGTTCCTAAGGCTGTACAGATCAGCCATAGTACAGGCTGGGGCCCTGGGATTTGAGATGAAGCCTCTCCCCCTTCTTTAGCCAATTCATATTCTTGAGTAACAAATGAGGTCAATGCCTGGATGAACTGGTTTTCACTTACCTTTCTAAAGTGATAGGTGTACTTAAAATAAGAAATGGGTGTGACCAGGAAGTTTGCATAGTTAGCTTTGTCTTACTGCTTTGAGGAGTGATCATATGCTCCTGGACTCATACTCTTCATCTTTTCTCCTCTTCCCCATCACTTGCACCCAAGACAAATGTCTGGAACCTAGTTATAGGGATTCTTCTATTGTATGGAGTTAGTTGATGTCCCCCAGCAGTCTCAGGCGATTTCCCCAAGGAGTGGTCCCTGACCATGGTCCACAAAGATAACCTTGTAGGTAGGTGCAGAGTGACAGAACCCAAGAGCTGGGCTTCTCTATGTGTAAGTTGATCTTGAGTATCCAGAGACTCTATTTTAAAATGTATACAGAAAGGTAGCAATTAAATGTTTGTCTTGGATTAACCGTAGTTTCTGCATTCCCCCAGGAGCCCCAGCCTAGGGAAGATGATTAAAAATAGATCTGAGTAGCACTTCCTGCTTGGCAGATGGCTGATAGCAAATGCTAGGGCTTGCAGCTGACCTTTCCTCTCTGAAATCTGCTCTGTGTTTCCATGATGCTAATTGAATCCCTCTCAAACCTAATCAGAGACTCTTTAGTGAGCCACAGAAAACCACGGCTTGCTGTCCTGGCTGGGCTCAGTTCATGGAGCAACATGAAAGTGCTGGAATTTACATGGAAACACCCACTCTGTGGTCCAACTGGCTGGTCTGTGTTTAAAAACTAACAAATTCTGCTTTCAAAAGTGACTGCCCAGTGCTGTTAAAGATCCCACACCCTCTCCACCCCCATCAATAAGGAAAGAGGATAGCGGATAAGGAAGTGATAAGAAGACCTCATGTTTAGATGTGTGCACGATAGACAGTGCTCACAGTCATTTCAAAACAAAGTAGGTGCCTGAGAGAGAGTCAGGAGCTTCCTGAGATTTGGGTCCCAGAAGTGGCTCTGTCGCCATCCACTGCTGCCTTTCCTCACCTATAAATTACAGATAATACTACCTACATATCCTCATTGGTTGTTGTGAGATGTAGAAGGAAATGGTGCTTGTGACAATACTCTGAGGTGACATCAAGCTATGGAAGATACAAGCTATCATTATTTATATTATTTTATGTCACAGAACATCTAGAGACCACTGTTGACTTCTTACGTTAATCCTTTTTTCTAGCCAGCTAGATTGTAAACACCTATAGGGCAGGAACAGCTCACTGTATTCTCTGGTGCCCCGCAAGGCTTGGGACACAGCTGCTCATTAAATATTTGTTGATTTATAATCAAGAAGGCACAGTATTCCTTCATGTGAACCTATCACAAGATACTGAACCATTCCCTTATTTCTGGACATTTAGGTCCCCCCTCCTTAATTATTTACTGTCACAGACCACGTTAATGTGACACTTTCAAAAGTTTGCCCAGGAGGTGTTTTTTCTATTGCCTGATGTTTCGCAGTGTGCCAGAGGCTTTTTCCATAGACAGAGAAGGCTGAGCACCAGAGTATGTGGAAGGGATTTAAGTTTCTATGTCTCAAGGTTAAGAATCTTAAGCAAGGAATTATCAGATAAGATAGGTCAACTACTGAGTAGAAGAGACCTGTTTTTTATGCAGATAAACAGGAAGTTTGAAAACATGAGGGAAGAGGTCTAACTCTGAGTCAGAAATATTCATTTAATGTGGGAGGCGTCCATATTCTCTTGAGAATATGCACTCAAAGAATGTTGACCCTCTTAAGAGACCTTACCCAACCCCCTCATTTCACAGATGATGCAACTGCCTGCTCAGAAGATCAGGGATCTGCCCAAGAACACCATGCAAGTTAGAGTCAGATGATCAGGCCTTGCCTTATTCGGGGTGGGTAGCCTGGTTATTCTGACCCAGTTATGTTCCATTTCTGGAGGGAGTACCTAGAATCACCAGTGCCTAGTTTTCTCCACTCTGGCAAGCACGCTATGCCCAAATCCCTTTTTGACATTCATATGCCCATTACTCTTTCACAAGAGCTCCTTGCCTGTGATTTCTTCAAGCCCCCACCATAAACCTTACCACCATGACCCTGTTAAGTACCATTGTCTCTTCATTAATAGTTACTTCTTGTAATTCTACTCCACAGCCAGGTCCCCTAGGGTATATGAATACAGAGGTTAAATGTGAGCATATGCTAATACATTCACTGGAGGAAAGCCCAAATGCTGGACAACTGCCACAGTGGGGAAGAACATATTCATCAACCTACTTTAGTTTGTGCAACGTGAAGCCCAATGGACTATTTAAGTAAGGGCTTGTGCTTTGATTAGCATTTCTAGGGGAGAAAAGTGTTGAAATTATTCAGGGATCACTTTCTAGTATGAAATGAAAAACCAGGTATATAAGACAGTGGTAAGCTTGATGAGAGAGTGGTAAGCTTGATGAGAGAGTGGTAAGCTTGATGAGAGATCTAATCCCATGTAACATATGGAAAATTTGAAGGAACCGGTGGAAGAAAGGAGGCTACCACTTCTTGAGGACCTGCTAAAGTTAGGCACTACGATATTCACTATGAGGTGAATATTTTTATCCCATTTTTGAGATGAGGAACTTGAGACCAGAGATTTGAATATATCCAAGAACAAATGGCAGAGAGAGTGTCAGAACTGAGAATTGAATCTAGTTCATCCAACTATATAATTCCTTCATTATACTAAGCTTCTAAACTGGGAGAAGTTTAACCCACAGAAGGAGACCTTGATGTGTGCAAGAGCTTTAAAACTACAACTGACATCTGAAGGATTGTCTTATATGGTGCCAAGAGATCTAAAAATGGAGCATTCAGGGAGCTCTAAGGAGACAGAGAAATTTCGGTACTGTCATATAAGGAATTTTGGTACTGTGAGAGCTATTGGCAGTAGAATGGGCTTCCTTGGAACATGGTGAATTCCCAATCCCTGACAGCGTTTAAGCAGAGGTTTGGTAGAAAAGTGGATGAGAGCCAAGAATCAGGTGAGTGATTGGACTAGATGACCTTTGAGGGTCTTTTAAATCCCAGTGGAGCCTGTAAATCTATGAAATAGAAACTGAATACAGTATTTTTTCTTTTCTTTTGAGATCCTCCACTGTACTCAGACTGCAGTCAACTGCATGAGGTTCCTGCAGACTACAACGACTTAGATACTTCTCCTGCTACACGTACTCCCTGAGCTGCCTTCTGGGTTCTATGATCATTCTTTGCCATGAGGTTTAGGTGCCAAAGAAAGAAGGGATTTTAAGGGGCATCTTAGTTCTTAATTTCAGTGAAATTAGAATGATTCATTCTTCAGTGAGCTGAGAGAGCTGTTTTTAGGCTGCTACTCAGAGAACATTCCCTTGGTGGTCCTTAGTTGGCCTTAAGCATTGTAGGTTTACAAATTTAATTTTATCCATTCACTCAGGAGTGACCATGCTCAGGTGAAGGGATTTATCCTAACTCAACTCACAGGAAGCTAATTGGTAAGCCAGAATTCTAATTCATTAATTTACAGTGGAGCAGATAATCCTGAAAGCTTGTTCCATGTGTTATCTTCATGGAAGGTAAACCCACTTGAGCAAGATAATTAAATTTAGGCCGTTGCTAAGTAAATATGGAATCAGAGCAGAGGAAGTTGAATAGCCTGAGAGATTTTCATCAGTTGAGACAGCCTGATCTTCCCTTCTTCATCAAAGAGACAGGTTTTACAAGTGAACAGGTGCTCGAAAAAGCTCAGGTCTTGGAGTTAAAAGCCATAGGTTTAAGTTTTGACCTTGACTTACTAAGCATTTGAAACTGGGGAAGTTACTTAACACCTCTGGGCTTCAGTTTGCTCTTCTGTTGCTTTGGAGGTTAATGCATGTGAAAGTGCTTAGTGCATTCTGATGTTCTGTACAAGTGTCAGTTTTAGTCTGATTATGCTCAGGCTCATCTCTTTCAGGAAGTCACTCAGACAACACCCTTGTTACCCTGTTGGCACTCGCAGACTTTGGAGCCAGTCTGTTTGAGACTCTGTCATTTATTAGTTGTTTGACCTTAGGCATACTTCTTAATCTCTCTTTGCTCTACTTTCCTCTCTGTGAAATGGGGATGACGATTGTACCTGTCTCATCGGGTTATTGAGAGGAATAAATTACTTAGTTTGAATCCTGCCTGGCACGTATAGTCAGCACTACATAAGTGTGAGCCACTTATTTTAATGAGCTACCTCAATGTTCATCTATAAACTTCCCCAATTTCACTATAGGTTGTGCCCTAACCAAGGGGCATGGTGGGCAAGTCCCACCTTTGTTGCTAGCTGTGTGGTAAGGATCAGCATGAGTCCAGTCCCCAAAGTGTGGAAATGGATCCAGTCCTCCCCTTCCCACTTCTCTATCCTCACTGTCAGCCACTCACGTGGCACAGTGTCTCTCAACCCCAGCCACCCAGAGCTGGGTCAGAGCTTACAAGTTAGACACCATCTTTCAGACTGGCTGCCCATGCAGCATTTCTTGGACCCTGACCACCCAAAGATGGGTCAGAGCTCACAAGTTAGAAGGACACCTTCTTTCATACTGCCTAACAGGCAGACGCCAGCCCCTGCTGGCTCTCACTGCCCCTGCGAGTTTGTTAATTTGTGGGAATAACTCACAGAATCTCACAGTGTGTGCCATGCTTGCAACCACAACTGTATTAGCCAAAAGGGATACAAATGAAGAGGACATGTAGGGTGAGGTCTGGGAGGGATCACAGCATGAAGCTTCCATGTCCTAAGGAGAGACATGCTATCCTCTCCCATGCATGGTCCCGGGATCCTTAGGGCTCAGGGCTCTTACCAGCCTCACCATATGGCTGTTCCTCCTGAAGCTTAGTCACCGTTGAGCCCCCAGGTCAGTCACTCAGGTGTTGGTCTGGCTAGAAAGAACTGAGAATAAAGGCTAAATTGCTTTTTACAAGGTGATTGCTTATTAGAAAATATTTTGAAAGTGATCTCCTTCATAGTTGGGTGGATTATCTAATAGGCAGGGTTTGCACGGTGTTTACCTTGCTTACCAGATCATCTGTAGTGAACAGTTTCACATTTTTTCAACACATCAAAGATTCTGCTTCTAGGTATGGCTGGTATCTGTCTCTCTCCCTACCCTACAGCACCTTCCTACAGAATCAAACCCTCTTTTGAAATTTACAATCCCTGACAGGGGTGGATGACCCAGTAAGCAAGGTAAGCACAGGTTTACTTGTGCTTACTTACTAATCTGTAGTGAACAATTTCACATGAGTTTTACCACACTAAAGACATCTTTTGTAATATAAGGACAATTTCATTTGCCAGACCCCAGTTGGTTTGAGAACAGAAGTGTAGACTGAAACATAAATCAGGAAATTTGCATTTGTTCTTTCCAGGCTTATTATCCTTTTAACTCTAGAACTCCTAGTGAGTTGTTTTCAAAGGCTTGATGACTTTGAGAGAAATGTGAGCGCCAATATGTCAGCCCCTTCAGTTTTATTTTTAATATTTGAATTGCAAGGGGCCCAGCTATTAACTGCTGGCTGTGAGTGCATCCTGCTTCCGATGCCTTCGGTCTCTAACTCTAAGGCCAGCCTCCCTGAGCACTCAGAAATAAGCGTTGATCAAATATGTCCAGACCTAGCGAGGGTGACACGTCAGTCTTTCTTCCGTAGAGGATGGGCTTGTCTGGTTATGGGCATCCCCCGCTCTGTATCATGCTGGGGAATGCATGTTTTCCATGCCTTACTCTGCTGTGGAGAGTGGGGAGGGAAGGCAGGATGTTGAGTGCTGGCAGCATCTGTTTTCCCACTGGCTGCATGTTTATATTGGCATCTGCTGTCCTAACCCTTTGCCACAGACTGGAGAGGCTTATCCTGCTCTAGGTTCAGAAGGGAACAATCACACTGCCTGAGCCGCATCTGGGGCCCTTAGGGTGGGAGGGGGACTTCGGGATCTGTAGCTGGGATTTGGAAGAGAGTCTGGGGAAGCTCTGGCTGGACAGCCCCTGCAGGCTAGTCATGCGGCTCCCATGTTTAAATCCTAAAAGCCTGTAGCAGTGTTAAAGGAAACAAACAATTATTAAATGCTTTTTATGAGCCAGGCACTGTGCTTTATATACACTCATTCATTTAATCCTCACGACATCCCTCTGGAATGGGCATTATGGTTTCCCCTTTTGTAGATAGGACCCTGAGGCTCACAGAGATGAAATAACTTGCTCAAGGTTGAACAGCTGTTAAAGGGTAGCTGGGTCTAAGGCCTCCCTGGCGCCAAAACCTGTATCGTTTCCACTGAACATCACTCTTTTTCTCTCACCATTCCCTGGGCCCGTCCCTGAAATCAGCAGCCCATTGCATATCTATCATTAGGACGGTGAATTTGAAAGGTCTGGCCATTGAGTGGTTTAGCTCCCCAAACCCTCCCCTCCCTTTCAGCAATAAACTGTAGCACCCAGGCCCCCTCACCACCTTTGTTTTTGCATTTCCAGGCATCATGTATGCTCCCATGCCCTTGGAATTTTATGACTCCACGCAGCAGATATTTCCTCCTCAAAGGCCAATCCCTTCCCTGCCCCTCCCTCCATCTGGTTAGGGAATGTGAGGGTGAATTGAGACCCACCAGCCTGTGTGTAGCTCACAGCTCTGTGAGGTGTGGGGCCTGTAGTATCATCGGGGCAGTTGCCTTGCCGCTAGGTAGCGTACATGGTTTTTTATCCCCTTCTCAAAGATTTCTGGATGATAGGAAATTTGTGAACCATGAACACACACAGATGGACTTGTTCTTTCCTAGTCTTTCCTGGTGACCTGTATCCCAGTGTGGAAGATGCAGAGAGTCAGGAAATTCTTCCTTTGTAATTAACCTGAGTCTCTCTTATTTCCATTTAAGTCCATTTCCCCTTGTTTTTATTGCCGAGAAGATGGAAGAAATCCCCTTCAGTCATCTTTCCTCTTAGCTAAATGTTCAATTTAAGTTGCACTTGGGTTCTAATTCTGGACGTTTTCATCATTTTCATTGTTCTTTATTATCACCCTTTCCACTTTCTCCATATGCTTCCTCAAGGGTGAAATCCAAACAGGATCCAGTGCTATTTTGCTTGGGTTTCAACTGTTTGGAATGGAGCCTGTGGCTTACTTTGACCCTAAATAGGAAACCCCACCAGGCCTAACCATGGGCAGAGAATAGAATGAAAAAGGAAGAAGGACTGACCTGATCCTTCCCTGCAGAATGTGAAATCAGTGTTGAGGTAAAGGTATTTAGCCAAAACTAAGGGCGGGGGTTTTAATAATCCTCCTTTGTGTCTCTGTGTGAATACTTCTGCTACCTTCTCTTTGAGATGCCTGAAGTACTTTAAAAGGAGTTCATGATAACCATCCCTTACAATGTATAGTGCCTGGATCCCAATGAATTGGAACTGGGTTTGGTTTTGGTTTTTTGAGCAACTCCATAGACAGAAAGTAGATTAGTGGTTGCCAGGGGTTGGGGGTAGGGGAGAAGGGGAGTGACTGCTAATGGATACATGTTTCTTTTTGGGGTGATGAAAATGTTCTGGAATTAGATGGTGGAGGTTGCACAACTTTGTGAATATACTAAGGGCTACTGAATTGTGTACTTTAAAAGGCTGAATTTTATGATATATGAATTATATCTCAATTTAAAGAACTTCAGCTATATCTTGAGTTCCTTTATATAGTACCAGTGAGTTCCTTTATTAGCTGTATGATAAAAACAACTTCTAAAAACAACAGGAAATAGAACCTTGAAGTTTATGAACCACTTTCATACACAGTATCTCATTTATTTCTTATGTAAACACTGTGTGAGTGAGAATACTTTTTTTATTGGGCTTGTTTTACAAATTAGGCAATTGAGACTCAGAGGTGGTAAGTGGCTTGCTGAAGTTAGTAGTATAGCTAGTCTATGGCAAAGCCAGGACTCAAACCCTGACAGCCTGACTCTGAAGCCCATGCGATAGCATAGCACCTAGGACCTAGAGATTAGATAGTGGTGCTCAGTGCTTTAAGAGGGGAGGAGTCATAGAATGTTATAACTGGAAAGGATGTGGGGAGCTCCAGTTCAATCCCTCCATTTTTATGGAGACATTAAGTTGCACAGAGGGAACAACTTGGCTTTTAGCATAATAGGAGAGAAAGAGGGAGACCAGAGTCACCAAAGGAAAGAAATTGGAAGAACCAAGTAGGTTAGGGTCGATATTTTCATCTCTGTTCTCGAGGATCCTGAAAAGGCCAAAGAGGAACGTTGGGGAATGGACCTTTTTACTCTGCATGTCATTTACCTTGTTTAACTTACTGTTATCAACAGCCCTGTGATACAGGTATGGCTACCATTTACAGAATGGAAATGCTTTGTTTGTTTGTTTTTAACTAAAAGATGTGGAAGCTGAGAGAGGTTGAATAACTCTCCCAGGGTCACGTAGCTAGTAAGTTGACGTTGTGAAACCAGGGCTTGAATCTGGGTCTTCTGGTGCCAAGACCAGACCTCTTACCATACACACATATGTGGGGAGTCATCTAACCCCCAGATGTTAGGGCTGGCTGGGCAAGTGGACATCTACTCCCTCATCTCTGTGCACCTCTCTGAGGCACATGTTCAGTTGCTAATGGTCAAGCTTCCCAGTAAGAGGAATTTGCCAGACCCTTCATGCCTGAGTCTGTTCAAGTGAATAGGACTCCAGGATCCCAGGATCCTTGTGGGCACCCTCCTGGGATGACCCTTCACGGCTTTTGACCTGGAGAGACAAAAGACTGACATCTAGGGCTTTTCCTCTCAGAAAGGGAGAGGAAAGAATGAGGGCTTGCATGGTTCAAACCGATCAGTGGTGTCTGTCACCAAAGGAAGGAACCTACTTGTTTGCTGTGTTATCCCCTCCCACAAAAAGTACGAAACAGTTTTTTAGTGGTCCTCCTGCTTTCAAAAGGAGTGGCTGCCTTCCAGACTTTCAAAGGGGCCAGAAATCAGTGGTTTTGGCTACTAAACAGGAAACTGAAAGTCCTTTCCGTTCCTTTGAGTTGTCTGGAAGGGCTGGGTCTGGAGCTGTTACTTTAAAGGACAGAAGAAAAGTTCTGTGTAGTTAAAAAAAAACAAAAAACAAAAAACCTTTCCTGGAGGCCTGAACACCAGCCTTGGTTGATACACAACATGGAAAAGAGCTGCCTTGTTGCCTGGCAGTAATGACAGCAAACAAATGTGTCTGACAGTCTGTTTGGGATCTCCTGGTCTGAAATTCTGTTTGCTTCATTCTCATTGCTTCCTTAACTTCCTTTCAGTCTCCCCACCTTCAGTACCACCCTCACCCAAGGGAGTGCCAGGCCGTGCCAGGTTGCGCCAGGCGGGGCTGGGCCTCACAGGATACGGCAACCCAGCCTGGGCTATTCTTGTCTGTGTCTCTTTGCAAGATGCCTGTTGTTCTCAGTGGCTGTTTTTCTCATCATAAATGTTGGCAGGGGCCTCAGGGTCGAAACCATGGTGGAAGAGCCTCCAGAGTTCTGCCCTGGGAAATGCAGCTGGTCCTGAGTGCCAGACTGAAGGGAACAGAGGCTCATCGACACTGTCCCTTAGGGGTACCTGAGTAGGTGTTGCCACTGGGGCAGCCCTGTTTGGGCTTGGCACTCTTGGCAGAGTGTGGGACTCTGCCAGTGTACTCTTGAAAACAGGCCTAGAGGAGCCCTGGCAGTCCTGGGAGGATACCTCTGGGCCCCTGGCTGGCTCTTTTTTTGCCACGTGCCCTGTCCCAACCCCTACTCTCTCTAGGAATTCTAATCTGTGTCAGGCTAGGAAGAGTTACTTTTAGGCCCTGCCCTGTAGCAGACTGGAACCCCCCCAGAGCAGTGACCTCAAATTTTTAAAATCACCTACCAGTAAAATGAGGATATACTCTGAATATATTTATTGTTGTTGTTAGTTGCTGTTGACCCCATGTGCGCAGAGTAGAACTGCTCCTTATGGTTTTCAAGGCTGTGACCTTTTGGAGACAGATCACCAGGCCTGTCTTCTGAGGTACTTCTGGGTGGGTTCAAACCACCAACCTTTTGGCTCCTAGTTGAGCGTGTAACTGTTTGCACCAGCAGGGACTTCAATATTTGTATACTTATTTATATATTGCATATGTGTACTGCTATGTAATATATATAGATACATATACATTATAAACATATACAAAAAACTCAGGAAATTAAGAAGGATGAAAGATAAAATAAACTGTGATAAAATTGTTTTTAAACTTATATTATTAAAGGTATATGTGATTAAATATGCTCTTTTTTAACAAAAATATTGGTTTATCATTTTCTGATGCAGTAATTAAAAAGCGTGTCCTAAAGAGAGTGCCGTTTCAGTACTTCATTTTAACAGTTGCCCTTGCTGAAAAAGGTTCCTTACAAAGAAAGGTAGGTTCGAGTGGAAGATTAGTATCTTTGTGTTTGTGAAAGTCATGATCCTCGTTTTCCAACACATCCACCAGTTACACAGAGGTTTTTGCTGAACTTTGCTGAACTGTAGTCAAATCAGTTGTTTTTGCAAACTTTTTCAGAAAGTTATTTTACCAAGGGCTCAAATGCCTCTGAAACTCTATGAAATATCTTTAAGCAGATTAGATTAGGATGTACCTATACCTCATTGTATAGGTGTATCAATACAGTGCACAGGTAGAGGAGATTTTAGAGATGGCTTATCATTTAAAAAATTTGATTGAATTAAAAAATGTTTTAAAAGTTTACATACAGTAAATTCTACTCTTTTTGGTGTATAAGTCTGAGTTTTGCAAGTATATAGTCTTGTAACCACTGCCACTATCAAGAAAACAGGATAGTTCCATGACCCTTGCTACTCTGCCCTCTTAGCCTCTGACATCCGCTGATCTCTTCTCCATCCCTACGGTTGTGCCTTATCATCAGCTAAATGGAGTAGGGTTGTGCCTTATCATCAGCTAAATGGAGTCATACGGTATGTGACCTTTTGAGTCTGGCTTCTTAGCATAAGACATTTCAGATTCATCAGATTCATCCATGTTGTTATATGTATCAGTAGTTGCTTCTTTTTATTAGAGCAGTAATACAGTGTATGAATATACCAGTTAGTTTATCCATTCACCAGTTGAGAGACATTTAGATTGTTTCCAGTTTTGGGTGATTATTAATAAAGCTGCTAAAAACTCACAGGTTTTTGTGTGAACATAGGTTTTCATTTAACCTGAGTAAATGAAACTGCCACACTCTTTTCCAAAGTGGCTATACCATTTTGCAATGTTTGGAGTTCCAGTAGTTCCACATTATTTCCGGCACTTGGTTTTGTCAGTACCCCCCCCACACACATACATATACACACATATATACACCTTTCCCTTGAAGGAACAGATACAGTGTGTTTGTTTTTTTTGAAAATACTGCAAAATGGCATATTACTATCTGCTAATTTTTTAGTAAAAGTCTGCTAGAATGGCAAGAACATTCATCTTTTTGCAAAAGAAAAATACACCTTATTTTTACATTTTTAGGTACTTTGCTATAAGTGAATCTCTTTGTTATCTCATTATAAGAAAATGGTAAAGATCCCACTTATTTTTAGAAGACCAGCCTCACTATTGACATCATGTAGTATAAAAACAACAGTAGTCAGTATATGTCAAAAATAAAGGCAGAAGATCACCACTGTGAGTGAAAGAAGCCAGACAAAAAAGATTACATAGTCTGTGGTTCCATCTATGTAAAATTCTAGAAAATGCCAACTATAGTGACAAAGCAGTGATTACCTGTGAATGGGAAGAGAGGAAGCGAGGAGAGGAAGGAAGAATGGATTACAGAGGGGCAGGAGGAAACTTGGGGGTGGTGGATATGTCCATAATCTTGATTGTGGCGATGGTTTCACAGATGTATATTGATATCAAAACTCACCAAATTGTAGGCTATAAATATGTGTTATTTAGTATATGTCAGTTATACCTTAATAAAGCTGCTTAAAGAAAAAATGACAACAAAAGAAATCAGAGGCAACCCACTCTTGCAATAAATGTTGATTGTGTGCCAGATTCACATGCTGTGTGCTGGGGGTTCAGAGAGATTGAAGACGTGGCCTCAAGGAGCTCACAGTTTAATCGGGGAGTTGTACAAATAAACAATTTAAACGTAGGATGCTAAGTGCTAAGAAAAAGAAAAACATGGTGAACAAGAAGAGTCTAGAACATTGGTGCCTGTCCTGGGAGGGGTCTGGGGAAGCTTTACGAAAGAGGGGAAGGACTTGTCGGGGGGGGAAGAACCTCCTCTTCAGAAGGAACAGCGTGAGCAAAATTGGTGAAATTCAAGTTCCAGGAACTGCATATGGTTCAGCCTGACTAGAACAAAGGACGCAATGAGAAAGTATAAGAGACAAAGCTGGAGAGGTTGGCAGGACCAGATTGTGAAGGGCTGTTGCTACCTTGGCCGTCCTTGATCTCTCCAAATCTATGGTCTTTGCTCCTGGGGCATCATCTCATCCAAACACTTGGCATGGACTTCTAGATTCCAGGTTTTGAGGCTGTGAAACTCACAGCTGCTCAGTCCTGGCCTGGGAGCTCTTCTGTTCCCTAGGGATGTTTCAAGACCCAGAGGAAAGAGAGAGTTGGTTTACATCTGAACCTTGTGGCTATACCTGGGAGTGAAGGCTCCTGTGCTTTTGAATGTTGGAGGCAACCAATAAGCCAGCTGCCCCAAAGGCAATTTTTCCACAAGTAAAGAATTCGACCTTTCTGACTGGCGACACTGAATGCTGAAGTCCTGTGTCTGGCAAAACGACTGTCTCATGTGCAGTGGTCTGTGCCCTGTCTGGTGCTCTCCCACCCCCTGGTCATCTGTTAACCAGTCAGCCTGGATTTTTTCAGTCACTAGAGTAACAGAGGTCATGGGAGTTGCTTGCTTGCTCATTCATTCATTCGTTCATTTTAGAGTGGTTTTTCAGAGATGACTAGGATGTTTAAATCAGGATATGATTATCAGACCGTATTAAAAATGCAGGCAGCAGTGCAGAACACGGCTGGCTCATGTCCTGTGTAACCAGAGCAGGAGAACACGGAGAAGGCCTGTGTTAATGGAAGTAGATGCCAAGTTACATGGTAAGCTGCGGCTCCCGTTTCAGCTGCTCCCTGCCACCCTTCGGCCGGAAAAGAGAAGCTCAGGTTTAAGCTAGAGTTTTAAAACGGGATTGCTGCTTAATGAGCCATTTCTGTAATCTAAAGATCAAGTTGCTTACTCTGCAAAAGGAGAGCTCCCATGCTCCCATTTAGGAGGATTGTGACTGTCATGGCACTTAAGGTCTATGAGAAGGGGAGACTAGTAAGTAAGTGAGCATTTGGTAGTTTAGTCTCGTGTTGGGGGTTCTCTGCTGCCTTCTGCAGAGCTGAACTGAAAGGGTGAGCAGAAGTGCTTTATCGGCTTCCGTGCCCTAGCCAACCTTAGGAAAGCTGTGGCCTGCACAGATGGCCCAGAACAAGTGGGACCAGGAAAGGCCAGTGTGGCTTAATTACCTCAGGTGGATTAATTATGTGAGGCGGTGCCAGGAGGGAAGAAATTTTTAATGACGTTGTGGAGTTTGGTGCTGCTTTTTTTTTTTTTTTCCATATTCTTACCTGGGCTGGTCTGAGCTCTGTAGCTTTGTTTATTCTGCCTTCTCCTCCCCCCCCATGCCATCTGCCAGCTGGACTGTTAACTGGCTCAGAGCTTCCTTTTTCTGTGTCAATTCTGGAAGGTCACGGTTGTTGGTGGTTTGGGGCTGGTTTCCCGAATGGGTGGGTGAAGTGGATGTCTAACTATTGATTTGTTTTCTTGCATTTCAGTCGTTCCAAGGAAGTCAAGGACGGGCATACCTCTTTAATTCAGTGTGAGTGTCTCTGTTTTTTGGTACAAATTTTGAGGGATGGGGAAAACAACCCTGTACAGTAATGAAACAGTGGGGTCTGCCTTCTCTGCCACAATGAAAAACTCCGTGGAGTATTACTCTCCCCATTTGGTAGTCAGTCACTTGTGGTAAGTTTTTTGGGCAGCATCTTTGGCTAAAAATAGCATACCCACTTCCCCCAGTAGGCACATTGGAATCAGGGCAGAGACTGTACATGTTCCCATCTTCAGCTGCATTCAGTCCTCTTGATGTGGTTCTCGTTTTAACTAAGATTTGAGACCCTGTGCTTGTGGCTCTGGACTTTACAGCATGGTTGCCAGTTAGTTCCCTTAAGTCACAAGATTAAAAGCATTTGTTAGAAAAATTACATAAATTCCAAGCAAAGTCTCAACCATACAGACTTATTTTTAGTTGACCGACTGAATCAGAACTTGGAGATAGGAAATCCATTCACATGGAGACATTTCCACGTGGCTAACTTTTGGGGTTGATATTGATTTCAGCTATACACCATGCTCTTTGCGGTCTTGGTTTCCCCTGGGGCAGCCTTGTCCAGTTAATTTTTCGTGGGAAGCGCAGCTGGAATGACTAATGATGTACTCGTGACTGACTACCTGCTGTCTCTTTTTCTGTCCCTTGGCATAGAGTTAATGTGGGCTGTGGGCCTGCAGAAGAGCGAGTGTTGCTAACAGGACTGCACGCAGTTGCAGACATTTACTGTGAAAACTGCAAAACCACTCTGGGCTGGAAATATGTAAGTACTGAGGAGTCTGGTTGGTGGAAAGAGGCCTATGAAGGGAATAGCTTAGAGTCTCACACTAGAACAGTGCTTTCTTCTCCTTGCTTCCCATGGATGTGGGGTTGTCCTAGGCCAGGACAGGAAACTGAGCACAGAGAGCATATCCCAGCACACTCACTGTCTGCCATGCTCATTCTTCGGACACTCCCCTCCACCTACTCATTCCTTCGCACCTGCCCCTCAGACACACACACACACACTTCTTCCTCTGCCTTTTGATTTAATAAATAACAATAATAGCACATAGCATTTACTGACAGTTATGCACTAGGCACGCATTATTTTATTTATTCTTCAGGAAGTCCTAGAGGGTAGGTACAGTTTTTATCCCTATTACATAAATGGAGAAACCGAGGCTTAGGGAGGCTAAATAGTATGTCCAAGGTTACCTAGCCATTAAATGACCAAACCAGGTTTGGAATCAAGGTAGTAGAGTCCATGCTCTTAACCACTACACTTTGATGCCTCCAGTAAAGGTTCCTAGAACATCTACTAGGTCCTAGGCCCTGTGCCAGGCACCATCAAACATTATCTTAATTAATCACCACCTTCAGATACAGTCATGGTTGCACTCTCCCAATTGGACAACCATTCTTTTATTCTTTAACTCAACAAAACATTTTAATGTCCTTTTAGGGCCTAGGAGAGCTGAGTAATCATTTGTCAGGGTAAGAGGAGGGAAGGGCAGGGACCTGCTGCTCTAACACTGGGGGCTGATTGTGCTGCCTCACATTGTGGTCACTACACAACTATAAACAGAGTCCCCACAGTCCCTCTGGCTAGTGGTAAAGTGACATCTGGGAAGCTGGAGTCAGTTTCCAATAGAAGTGTACTGGTATTATTGTTATTGTTACAATTAGTTCCTTTTCAGACTGTGTATATAAACACATGCACAATATTCTTTTCTGCCCTCTCTGTCATTATGGGATATTGAAACATTAATCTTGCTGCATCTGGGAGGACAATTCATTCAATGTAAAATCTCTCAAATTTCTCATCCTCTCAGTATCTTGCCACCCAATGTGACCTGCCATTGGCTTCAGAAGGAGCCTGAAGGAATAGTAAAAACTACCACAGTGACTTTGGCGGTACCACCTTTGGGACAAAGGGGATAGATTCCATTTTTTATGTCTTCACTGAAATATTCAGGATCAGAAGGAAGAAATCCAGAAGATGTGTTTTGTGATGCTGAGATGGTTTAACCACAGCCTCCCTGGTGGGCTTGGTTATTCCTTATGGGAGAAACTGACCCTGGCGCCCTCCGTCCTGCCTGAAGGCCACCTCTGGGTGATCTGGGGACCACAGTTCTGGTTGTGATTATCCAGAAATGTTCTACCCTTTCCTTCTGTTTTGTAACCTCTTGGCCATCTTATCTACTGGGGATGGGCTGGATTACAGACAAAAGATAAACCTAAGTTGGTTAGTTTTGTCTCCTCACCTGTGGTTCAAGTAAGGCAATTCACTCATTTGACAAACCTTTATTGAAAGCCTTGGACATGCCCAAGCCCTGGTCAGTGCTGGATATAGATACAAAGTGGATGAGATTCAGTTCTTGCCCTCAGGGTGTTTACAGTCATGATGCCAGGGAGGAAGGTGACATGCTAAAGAGAAAACAACTTGACAAGTGTAGTGATATGCTTAGGACAAGAGGGAAACATCTAGGAAGGGCCATTCCTCTGACTCCATGGCTAACTAGGAATGTCTGTCACCTTCTCTTCACTCATCTGATACATATTCATCACCTTGTATACACCAGGCCCAATGCTTTGTTTTTCTTCTGTCACAGCAACCTTGTGAAGTAGGTGTAATTATCCCCATATTACAAATGAGTGAACGGGAAGTCTGAGTGGTTAAGTGATGCTTCCATCACTGGGAAGTGGGAGAGTCTGAATTCAGTACTGGTGTTTAGACCCCAAATCTAGTATGCTTCCTCCTGGAGTCCAGTTCTGACATTTTCAAGATGCCTGTGAAGCTTGGGGCTGTTGTCTTTTTGCTTAATAAAGATACCCTCGTTCTCCCAATTTTGCTTTCTTCTCCCCCTACCCTGAACACGCTAGTATGTGACAATAGGCGTTATTCCTGACTCTTGTTCTTGTGTATGTGCACACACAGACACACAGCTGGGGAGTAATGAAGTGTCAGAGAAATTTCTGCTGAGCCCACAGCTCTTGTAGGTGTGTGGTGTGTTTGCACATTCTCATTTCCCCTCCAGTCCCCTCTCTACTTTGTGGAATGATTCTTTCCTCAAAGCAAGAGGCCCGAGTCTGAATTCTCTTTCTGAAACCGAAAGCCCCCGAGGTCTAGAGCAAGACACGCAGTTCATACAGATACTGCCCTACTATTGACTGTGGGATTTCGTTTCTAACTAATTCAGTAGACTCTGGAGGAAGAGCTGACATCCTCTGCTTGTGCACATGAGCCATGTGATGACTGCAATGACTGGTGTTTTTCAGATGATATACCAAGATGCTCTTATGTGAATATAACAGCTCCTTTATCCTGCACCTATGCAGAACTTAATTCTGTGGGGCTTATTAGCTGGGAGAGCCCACGATGTTGTAAGTTCAGAAAGGTAACCTGCCAGGTGGTTTGCATTGAGTTTTCCCTTGGGGGCCTGGCAGTCAGGTAGGTCCTGAGGGCTGCCAGCTTCTCCAGCCTGGAGTTTATACAGCACCTGTCTTTCCTGGAGAGAGACACTGCAGGAAAAGCAGGCTTAACACATCTGACATAGAAACAGCAAGATAAACGAAATAAAAAGGAGACTATTTGGCCTCACAGTACTTTGCTTCTCTTGCTAAATGCCTTTTCTCTAAGCATAACAAAGTATAGTTTAAAAGTATAAGGAGACTTTCCTGTGTTCCTAGAAACTGGTGGGAATGGCACAGAAACTTTATGTGGGTACATCTGTAGGGCACACTGCTGGTTAGCATCAGAAAGCAGAACACCCTAAGGTAATACATAGTCATGTGCTGCATAACATCTGTTCGGGCAATGTCCGACTGCATATATGTCTGTGGTCCCATAAGATTTTTTTAAAATTGTGCTTTAGATGAAGGTTAACAGGGCAAATTAGTTTCTCATCGAACAATCAATACAGGTATTGATTTGCTGCATTGGTTGCCAACCCCACAATGTGTCAAAACTCACCCCTTCTTGACCTTGGTTTCCCCATTACCAGCTTTCCTATCCCCGCTTGCCTTCTTGTCCTTGCAGCTGGGCTGGTGTGCTCATTTAGTCTCATTTTGTTTTATGGGCCTGTCTAATCTTTGGCTGAAGGGGGAACCTCAGGAGTGACTTCCGTACTGAGTTAAAAGGGTGCCTGCGGTAGAGTTCAGAAATCTTGATGGGAGAACGGGATGTAGCAGACGTAACTGGACATAGCAAACACAACAGCTTCCCACGTACAACATGTGTATCTCATTTCTCTTACATACGAAGTGATTATGCTGCCAGGTATATAATGGTACAGTACATACATAACCTATAACACATAGGTTATAGCCATATAAACGCCTATGTTAGAGTGTTGTCACCTCTGTTTAATTTTCTTTAGAAAATATTACTGTGAAGTGCATCATGGCTCCCAAATGCTGCAAAACCAGTGCTAGTGGTAGCAGCAGCAAGAGGCATAGGAGAAGTATCAATTTCGAAGTAAAACAAAAGGTATCTCATATAGCCTTGCTAAGTATATAATATGGTGTTCACACAACATTGAAATCACGTAACATCCGATTTCATAGAACATATTGTGGCCGTTAGGTGTTGCATGACTGTGTGTGTGATATATCTATACATACACATATATGTATGTATATCTACACACACACAGTTATTTGGCAATTATTTATTGAAGACCTGTGTGTCAGGCAGTCTTTTAGGCACTAGTGATACAGCAATGAGCAAAACATACGAAAATCTCTGCCTCTATTAAGTTTATATACTAGTAGTGGGAGACAGGCAATAAAGAAAATATATGCAGATTATAGTGTATGTTTGAAAGGGATAAAGTGCTTTGGGAAAAAGAAAGAAGGGAAAAGGGGCAGAGGGAGTTCTGGGGTGAAAGTTGTGATTTAAGGAGTATAGTTGGGAAAGACCTTGTTGAGATGGTGACATTTGAGCAAAGACTTGGCTGAGCAAATATCCTGCAGAAGTTTTGTTGTAATATTGAGAAAATCCTAGTGTTTTCTCCCTCCATTCTGCAGGTGAGTGAAGGGGACACGGAGTGCTTGATTGGTAGGAATTCTGTCAGTGAGTCTGGGTAAAACCGGGACCAGACCTCAGTGGTCCTAACCCCTGTCATTGGCACTGCCTCTGCTTCTGTGCTACAAAAATCAGCTGCTTATCTTTCGTCATTCAACATCTTTTTTCTTTCCTCTCTGTTTTCTAGGAACATGCCTTTGAAAGCAGCCAGAAGTATAAAGAAGGCAAATACATCATTGAGTTAGCACACATGATCAAGGACAATGGCTGGGACTGATTGGAGAAGTCCCCCTAACCCAGTGTCCACGTGAACGCCATCCAACTGAACATTCTACCCAAGCGTGAGAGAGTGACTGAACACTTGGTTCCATCCATTTAGAGGCCTTGCCATCTGGGGCATCCTCCCACCCTGACGACATCTTTCTGGTGACTGGCCTCTAAATCGCTGTCTCTCTGTCTCTTTGCTTTGTATCTGTTTGTGAGTTGATCCTGGCTTCTCTCTCTGTTCTAGTGTTGGCTAAAAACAAAACAACAGAATGAACGGATGCCCGACTGCATGGTGGCAGCCCACCTTGATAGGGGTCCTAGGGCCCATGCAAGAGCTGCCCGATGGCCTCTTGTCAGGAGTGCAGTGGCACAGGGTTGAGAGGAAGGAGGAAAGGGGGAACCCTGAGGGTCCTGGGAGTAGGTAGGGGTGGGAGGGTGGAGGTAAGGACAAAATTGTGCTGCTCCTAGAGACCTGGTAATCTAGGCTTGAAATAACCAACTTGTCTAAAAGGACAAAAAGAAAAAAATACCTCATGAGTGCATTCTCTCTGACCAGAAGCTTCTGTTCCTGACACCAAATGTGCCAGGTTAGCAAATGAGCACAAGAAGTGGCCCTAATTCCAGCTGATGGGGCAAACCCCTGGTTCTCCTGGGCTGAGTTGGGAAGTGGCCTGGCAGCAATCAGTGACTCGGGTGAACCCAAATGGGTTTTGATGATTCTTAAGCCTCGCTGCGCCTCGAGGTTCCCTTCCTCTTTGCCTCTTCAGCCACTTTAGATAAGGGGAGAGGGGATTGCCATTTGTTATGGGTGCAAGATCCAAATATCCCAAAGGCTTTGACTGACAACCAAGTAAAATTGGTAATTAAGGACAGCAGGGAACAAAGGGGGCTGGAGTTTGGGAGCGCCCGCAGAAACAGCTCAGACATGGGGCCAGAAAACTAAAAAGTAAAACCAGTTAGCAATTCTGCCTGTTTGACCTTTTCTCTGACCCTTAATAAGAGCAATGTGGCAAGGAACGGGGTGTTGCAGGCAGTGCCTGAAATAGTTTAGATTCGAACCATTACAAGTTAGGTGCAGCTTTCTTCTTTGGGCATACATGGGCTTCAGTGGGGTCAGCAATTCTTTGTACATGGAGTTTTGGGTGTTTTTCTCCATTTCTATCACTGTAGATTGCGGAAAACATAAGCCCAAGGCTTTGAGCTTAGTGATAACCTGGCAGGTGGATTCTTCATGCCCCTAGTTCTTCGTAGACTTAAAATGTCTTATGTGGAGAAAAAGCTCCCGTCAGTGTGGCCCAGCAGCAGTGTCAAACTTCAGGTTACCAGTTCCGGTATTATGCATCCCACCCTCCACCGCCTCATCCAAACTTCATGATACTACGAAAGTAGAGAACAAATCCGTCTAAGGCTCATGAGAGAAAGAGGGGTTTGTTAGATTTAATCAACACCGTGAAGTGTGTTTTAAAGCAATCCAGCCAGCACACGGTGCATGATGGGAGACATATTTAACTGAGTTAATTTCATTTCTTAGGCTGAAAATATTATGCTAATATGTGTGTTAGATAATTCTCAGCATCTCGTTCTCTAAGTAGGCTGATCCTATAGGAAAGTTTACCTTAAAAGTCACAAAGGAGTGAATTTATGGAGACAAGAATCTGTGAAATTGATTATCCAAGATTAAAGCAGCCAGCCCAGAACATGTTCAGAATTGCTTCTGCAGCAGAACCCAGTTTTCGCAGGGAGTGAGTCCATGGTGGAAATGCCTTTTTGTGTCTCTCTGTGCTGGTTACAAAATGGGAGACACAGGAAGGGTGTGGTCCTGCCCTGCTGTGACAGAGGGCAGGACTGACAGGAAGCAAGGTAGCTGCAGGTTAGTACTAGACTCCCTGCTGTAACACAAAAAGGAGTCCTAGAAGTAAAACTTTCTTCCCAAAGGTTTCTTGCCCAGATCTCCCTTGTGCTTTAGCAGCCCTGGAGATTGAGGAAGTAAGCTGTTCTCCCCACTTCACTGAGGTTCAGAAGAAGTATTTCATTTCTGCGCCCAGAGTAACAGTTCTTCTGGCTCCCAGGCTTCAAGATCTCAACAAAAAACATTTTCAACTTTCACATTCCCAAACTGGCTTGCCAACACAGAAATCATGGATTTCCCCCCTTCTCTATCTCCCCTGAAGGAAGCAGGCTTTGTTTATGAATTTTGATTAGCTCCTTTGCTCAGGGTAAGTCCAGACATTGATACTCCTTTCCATAAAAAGAAAATGGGGGTTAAATGTAGTGACAAATAGATACTGACATGGGATGCCCTAGAATTTTCAAGGGACAGAGAAGGAGACCAATATGCCACTGTGTTTCCTTGGGGATGGAGCCTCTGGCTGCTGCAGGATCAGAGCAGGCTCCATTCAGACCCTGATTCTGGTTTTATTCAATTAGTATCAATTGAGAATCCAATGGGTGCATGGCACCATATTTGGTGTGAGAGATCTGAGTAGGGTATTGTTTTTCTTGAAACTACAGGAAAGAAAAAATTCATTAGGCTTTCCCTTTGTGTCAGTGAAACCAAAAGTGCTTCTTTTAACTTCAGCTCCATTCACGGCTTGTTTATCTGAAGTCTAGCAGTATTGGAGGGGCCACAGCTGAGCGATGGAAATGCATCAACTCATGGCCTCAGTCAGTTCATTCTTTAATTTCCTCACCAAATTATCAACTCAGAGCATAACCAAAGACCTCGTCCGTTCACCCCTGGTAGGTTCAAGGAATTGGAGTATGTTTGGGTAGGGGGAAGGGGGACAGGGAAAAGGGAAAGAGAGAGCTGAGAAGGGAAAAGGCATGAAGTCTTATACCTCAGCCAGCAGCTGCCTTCATTTTGAACTGAAGTCCAGCTGGCAGACTCTCTGTCTATCTAGTTCCATCTCCCCTGTGCCACCCTAGGTTGTATGGCCTTGGCTGCCATGGATTACAACTAGATCCCCAGGGGATATTAGTCTCTGGCTGCTGGTGGGTTGATTTGACATGAATCAAGATATAGCTGAACTTGATGCCCCCAGTTCTCAGCTGGGCCTGACCAGGTACTGCCCTAGCTCCTATCACAGGAAGATCACTAACGTCAATTTGCACTGGTGGACCAGCGTGTGCAAAAGAGGTGTCCCCTTTATAAAAAGATTTTCAAGTTGATATATATAAACAGTTGCTTGTGAAATATACTTTTGTAAATAATATTTAATTTTTTAAATAATATATTTGGTGCTGTTTTCTCAGATCCCCTGAGAGCACTTTTTATTTTCGTTTGTAAATTCTATGGTTTCCTCTGCATTTCTTGAAGTACATTTTAAGGGAAACAGTTATCACCAATAAACTTTTTATTTTTTAAAGGTCTATCATTTTAGTCAGGACCGAGGCAATAAA
This sequence comes from Elephas maximus indicus, assembly GCF_024166365.1. Taxonomy (NCBI): domain Eukaryota; kingdom Metazoa; phylum Chordata; class Mammalia; order Proboscidea; family Elephantidae; genus Elephas; species Elephas maximus. Next base: position 34,700,093 of record NC_064837.1, on the reverse strand, counting down.
ACACTGCCTCTCTGCATTTTTTTCCAGTGGAACAGACTCTGCAGTACATTACCAGGTTGAGAGGTGAAATATTTCCTTGCACCAGTATTGGCTAGAAAAGAAAATAAATAAAATCAAGTAAACTTAGTAACAACTTTGAGTGATTCTTCTTGTTGGGAGAAATTTCCAACTAAGTGGAATCTTGTTTTTTATTGTGTGTGTGTGTGAGGGGGGAAAAAAAGCGCTTTGGATTGTGCCTCCTGTTTTTCTCTTTTTACTGGGGACACTAACTACAGTTTACACTGCGTGCGCATACAGTTTTTCTTCCCTTTCTCTCGGGTTGTTTTTTGTTTCTGAGTGGACCAACAGCACAAACCGTGAGGTTTTTGTTTTCCTGAGCAGGGAGCTGTTGCTGATTTGCTCTGTTTTCTTTCTCTGTGTGCTCAACTTCTACAAGCTGTAAAGGAAGTATGTTGTTTGAAAGATCAAGCAGAGTCAGGTCTCTGCTTCTCACTGAGATGTGTGTTAATTATGAATCCCAGGGCTTCAGCTGTTTTAGAAGCTACATCATGTTAAACTTTAACTGGCTTGAGTTGAAAGACCGTTAATAAAAAATACACATACCTTGTAGGTAAATAAGCTTTTTTTTTTTTTAAGATCAGATTGCCTCAGGTTCAGGAAAGAGGCTGGGAAATCAAATCTTGAACACAATCAACTTCCATATTTTAATAGAATCTGCTTCAAATGAGAAAACTTGCTAGTGGTCTAGGTAGAGGAAAGAGATGTTTAATTTTTAAAACAAAAGTACAGTCATGAAATCTACTGACAGTGAAAGGTGAAACCAAGAAAGAACCAAGAATTACCAAACTCTATCTGCCCCTATGTTTTTGTATAACATTTTGGTGAAAGTGGGAGTCAGTTCCCTTTTTCCAACCTGCAGAGACTATCTTTCAATACAGAATCTATTTATGCTTGTGTTTACAAACAGGAATTGTTGGGTTTGGGGTTTTTTTTTTTTTTTTTTTTGGCATTTTTCGGGTCACTTTGCTTCAGTAACAAAGAAAATTGTTTTCAAATAATTTGTCTTCACCTTTTCCTGTATTTGTACATAGTGATTCAGTATTAGAGAAAAGTGCATTGTTTCTGTCATATTTCCAATCTGTGTTGGTGCTCATTTGAGAAAATAAAGTTTTCAAATATTAACTCTTTGGAGGACTCATCTGTCATCTTTGACCTAGCCTGTTTTATCTTGGTATTTAACATTGAAAGTGCTGACGGGCCTGCAGGAGGTTATCTAGTTTAACTCAGTTCACAGATCTGTCACCTGAGACCCTAAGGGGTTATTCTCTCCAAGGTCAGCCAGCCAATTAATGACTAAAAATCAGGTCTCTCGCTTATCAGCAAATGCCTCTCCTTACTTAAGCTATCAGAAACCCATGAGTTCTGTTTTCTAAACTCCGTATTCTGCAAGTTTATTCTGATGACATCATTTTTTTTTTTTTTATGGAGATAGGATTGCATTGAGTGTGGGGCAGGGGAAAGACATAAACAACAAAGTCATGCCAAAAGGGGGTAGTGCAGCTGACCCAAGCCAGGGTATTTTCAGTCACCTCATAAATTTTTTTCATAAGCACACAAAAGCTGGAATAGGGAAAACTGCAGAAGAATTGATGCATTTGAATCATGATGTTGGCAAAGAATATTGAATATACCATGGACAAATCTGTTTTGGAAGAAGTATAGCTAGAATGCTTCTTAGAGGTGATAATGGTGAAACTTTGTCTTGCTTACTTTGGGCATGTTATCAGGAGGGGCCAGTCCCTGGAGAAAGACACCATTCTTGGTAAAGTGGAGGGTCAGCAAAAAAGAGGAAGACCCTCAACAAGATGGATTGACACAGTGGCTGCAACAATGGGCTGACACATACCTACTATTGTGAGTGTAGTGCAGGACCAGGCAACATTTAGTTTTGTTATACATAGAGTCACTATGAGTCAGAACTGACTTGACATCACCTAACAACAACAACAACAATCATCTCTGAATGATTGGCTAACAAAAAAAAAAGGAGATGAATATTCACAGTTATATGGAAAAATTGTCTTCAACTAATATTTTTGAGCATTTTATTAGATTCCAGACACTGGGTGAGGCAATGGATATATGGCATCTGAAATGCAGTGGGAAGTGAGACCATCCAGTTGACTGTTACCTTGGTCAGCTCACAGACTCATAGAGACCCTATATGACAGAGTATAACTGCCCCATAGGGTTTCCTAGGCTGTAATCTTTATGGGAGGAGCCTTGGTAGTGCAGTAGTTAAAATGCTTGGCTACTAACCGAAAGGTCAGTGGTTTGAACCAACCAGCTGCTTTGTAGGAGAAAGATGTAGCAGTTGGCTTCTGTAAGGGTATACAGCCATGGAAACCCTATGAAGCCATTCTACTTTGTCCTATAGGGTCACGGTGAGTCAGATTCGACTTGATGTTAGTGGGTTTAGGTTTTGGGAATCTATGGGAGGAGATTGCCAGGTCTTTTATTCCAAAGAGTGGCTGGTGGGTTTGAACCATCAACCTTTTGGTTAGCAGCCAAGTGCTTAACCACTGTCCCACAGAGCTCCATAGGTTTTCCAAGGAGCTCCTGGTGGATTTGAACTGCCACCCCTTTGGTTAGCAGCCATAGTAGCTCTTAACCACTACGCCACCAAGGTTTCTTTGGTCTGCTAGACCCTTGCTATTCAAAGTGTGTCCCTGGGAGTTGCTTAGAAGTGCAGAAGCTTGGGCTCCAACCTAGACTTACTGAATCAGAATCTGTAGTTCAGTGAGATCATCAGGTGATTCTTATGCACCTTAAAGTTTGAGATGCACTGAGCTAGATGCTTCATTCAGCATTTGGAAGATCCCCTTTCAATTCCTCTTAAGCTGTGCGCTTAGACAGCAGTGGGAAGTGACTCTTAAATTCTAAAATGGTGCATTGAGGCCAAGGGTCCCAAGTGGCCGAAACTCAGTGCAGAAACACACGTTTCAGAGGAATTCATCCTATGAGGAGGGTAAAATCTGAAGTCCAAGCATCAGACAGTAAGGTGTAGTCAAAATTATTCTTGATCCCTGTTTCTTCAGTTAAGCGCGAGAAGGAGTTGACTTGTTTTGCGGACCATGTTGTAAAAGGAAAACAGCTGCTGCTGAGAACTCCGACTCATGGCAGCCTTATGTACAACAGCAATACGCAAGCCACCACAGTATGAAAAAAGTGGTGTGAAAAACATAGGCAACCTTAAATCCAGAATCAGTCTCTGTGCAAGGAACTATTGGATCATGCCCTGAGAGGCAGGTGGTGGAAAGACTACTTGGAGAAAAGGCAGATTCAGATCTCCTATCACACATTTCAGGGTAGAGGTCCACTGAGTAGTTTTGCCCACAGAATTTCAATTACTGATCTGTAATTTTTTTTTTTCCTGGGCAATAACAGGTGAATTCCCGTAAGTTAAATGCCTGGTTGAAAGCAGCTCCACTGTCCCAGATATTTGGGGTTTGCAAGTGGAGACCATCGTGGTTTTAGAGTGATGGTGGGCTGTCGCGTTCTCGTCCCTCTCTTGCCTGTCGGGGATAGTTCTGCAATGAGGATGTGCAAGGTTTCTTTGTGGCTCTGTTTAACATGCTTAAGCTTCAAGAAAAGAGTACCTTTGAAGCTGGCCTTTTGTCAGGCAAGAAAAGCATATGGAAGAGAATATATGGGTTTAAGGCACAGTTTACAGAGGAGCCCTGTTTTCATAATGGATTACACCCTTGCTTAGAGTAAAGGAAAGGGCAAAGCCCTTTTTGCTATCCACATGGTGTGGTTTCAAGAGCCAGACAGATCTTGATTTGTTCCTGCCTACAGCTCTTTTGGCACAAGTGGTTAAGAGCTTGGCTGCTAATCAAAAGCCCAGCAGTTCCAATTCACCAGCCACTCCTTGGAAACCCTATGGGGACAGTTCTACCTTGTCCTATAGGGTTGCAATGAGTCGGAATCGACTTGATGGCAATGGATTCGGGTTACAGCTCTTTGGGCAAATTGTTTGACCTTATTAAGCCTCAGCTTTCAAATCTGTAAAGTGTTTTTTAAAAAAGGCTAGTGACAAAGGCTCATGACACCTTACCTGGCACATATGCAGTCAGTGAATGGTAGTTGCCATTATAATTAGTCTTTATCTGTAATAAACCAAAAAATCAAACCCACTACCGTCGAGGCGATTCCGACTCATAGTAACCCTATAGGACAGAGTAGAACTGCCCCATAGAGTTTCCAAAGAGTGCCTGGCAGATTTGAACTGCCGACCTCTTGGTTAGCAGCTGTAGCACTTAACCACTATGCCACCAGGGTTTCCTATCTGTAATAGTTATCATTATTCCCAGTAATAGGCTTTTAAAAGCCTATTTCTTGTAAAGTTCCCTGGGTGGTACAAAAGGAAAAAAACTACTAAAGGGTGGCAGTTTGAACCCACCCAGTGGCACCACAGAAAGAAAGGCCTGGTGCTCTGCTTCTGTAAAGATTACAGCCAAGAAAACCCTATAGAACAGTTCTACTGTATAACAAACACATGGGGTCACCATGAGTTGGAATCAACAGCAACAGGTTTTTTAATCCCCGTAAAACAGAAAATCCCTTTCCTACTTCCCATGAATTTCTACCCCCCTGTCTGGACCCAGTTACAGTTGACTTTTATTTGTCCTTGAGTAGATTATCTTCTTCATGTGACCTGTTTTGCTTCAGTGGATGTTCCTGTTATCAGTTCTTTCTTGTTTGCCTTTTGCCTACAGGGACAAGAGGAAAAAACATGTAGGAGACAGTCTCAAGCCAGCAATCCTTGGGTCCTCACCCTTCCAAGCTCTTACACCCACAGTGGCTCTCCAGGAGAGCAGTCTGAAAGACCAGGAGGGGAGACCACTAATACACATTGAGTACCTGGTTTGTGCCAGACCCTGTGTTGGATGCTTTGCCCATGTGACCTTACTTAGGATCCTTGCAGTGAGGTACTCATTCTTGCAATGAGTTACGTTACACTTGTCATCCTAGGAATCCTTACCACCCTGTGGGAAAGCAATGACAAATGCTTATTATCTCCATTTTGTAAAAAAACTGAGGTTTTTCAAGGTTTTTACTGCTGGTGATAAGGTCAGAAATCATACTCAAGCTTACATGACTTCAAAGGCCTGTGTTTTCCCCCCTAGCCACATTCCAGATACCGACTACCCTCGTCCTCCAGCATTGTTAATTCTGGTGTGGCTTCACATGATACTTTCCCAGTTGGCCCTTGATTGCTTAATAAATAATGGCTCACAAAAAGTGGAAACAACCTAAATGTCCATCAACAGATGAATGGATAAACAAAACGTACATACATACCATGGAATATTACTCAGCCATAAAGAGAAATGAAGTCTTGATACATGCTACAACATGGCTGAACCTTGAAAACATTATGCTAAGTGAAATAAGTCAGTCACAAAAGAACAACTATTGTACGACCTCACTCATACGAAATAGCTAGAATAGGCAAATGTATAGAGACCAAAGTTGATTAGTAGTTAACAGGAAGGGTGGGGGAAGGGGGAGTCACTTAGGAAGCACTGAGTTTCCATTTATAGTGATGGAAAAGTTGACAACAGACAATGGTGATGGTTGCACAACATGATTAATGTAATTGATGTCACTAAATTGTGCATGTGAAAAATATTAAACTGGCAAATGTGTTATTTGTGTTTTTACAACAAGAGATAAGGGCTTAGAGAATGAAAATTAACATAAGACAGCTACAAAAGTCAGTGCTACCTGGAAAGTATCACGTATTCCATAAGCTGGGCTTTGTTGTTGGTTTTTAATGCTCTGTGATGGATTACATATGTAATCCTCGGCACCCCTTCCATTAATAGTAGATGCTTAATAAATGCTTGATGGACACTGAATTAATGTGATCATGAAGACTTAACAGTTTGTCCTAATCTTGTTTAAGGCAATAGGATGCTAAAGAGGGAAATGGAGTAGAGGTTAGTGTGAAATGTTTCCTACATAAGGTTAAATGGTTACACCATTAACGATCAGTTTATTGTTTGTATTTATTTATTCAACAAGATTTTTTTAAATTGTGCTTCAGGGGTAAGTTTACAGAGCAAAATAGTTTCTCATTAAACAGTTAAACACAAATTGTTTTCGTAACATTGGTTGGCAACCCCGTGATGTGTCAACACCCTCCCCTTCTCTGCCGCAGGTTCCCTGTTTCCATTTGTCCAGTTTTCCTGTCCCTTCCTGCCTTCTCATCTTTGCTTTTGGGCAGGTGTGCCCATTAGCCTCCTGTGCATGAATTGATCTTTGAAGCCCATTCCTCACTTGTGTTATTGTTGGCCCTATAGACCTGTCTAATCTTTGGTTGATGGGTGAACCTCATGAGTGACTTTAGTACTGAGTTAAAAGGGTGTACAGAGGCCATACTCTCAGGGTTTCTCTAATCTCTGTAAGACCAGCAAGCCTGCTCTTTTTTTGTGTGAATTTCAATTTTGTTCTACATTTTTTCTCCCGTGTTTTGACATCTGTTGTGTGCCTAGTCTACTACGGAACTAACCCCAGGGAGCAGGAAGTCAGCAGTACTATGTAGAGTGGCAGAACAAAATGGTTACTTGGCCCTCTCCACTGTTGACCAAATCTCTGGCCACATCAGCCAAGACCCTCACACTGGACCCTCATAAGCAGCTGCTTTCTGCAAAAGCAATTGCTCTTAAGTGTTTTCATCTGAACCCAATTAGTGGCTCATGTCCTAGAGCAGAGTACAGGGCAGACTCTGGAAGCAGAGCACTTGGGTTCAAATACTGGTTTCCCTTAGTAAAAAGATAATCTGTGCAAAGGATTCCACCCAGTGCCTGGCACATAGTAAGGAGTCAATATTAATAGAATTGTTTTTATTACAGATCACTCCGTCTATTTTGAATTGGGAGTGGGATGGAGAGAAGTATTAGATTTGCTCTTTCTATACATCATTTCATCTTAGAAGAAGAAGTACAGCCAGAATGCTCCTTAGAGGCAAGGATAGCGAGACTGCGTCTTACATACTTTGAACATGTTGTCAGGAGGGATCAGTCCCTGGAGAAGGACATCATGCTTGGCAGAGTACAGGGTCAGCGGAAAAAGAGGATGACCCTCAACGAGGTGGATTGACACAGTGGCTGCAACAATGAGCTCAAGCATAACAACGATTGTAAGGATGGCTCAGGACCAGGCAGTGTTCCGTTCTGTTGTGCATAGGGTCGCTACGAGTAGGAACTGACTCAACGGCTCCTAACAACAACAACGTACATCATTTGTTTAATATTTATAACAATCCTATGATGCAAATATTATCCCCATTTTATAGAGGAGGAAACTGGCCCATGTGCATAAACAACATGCCCAAGGTCCTAAACTGGAAGAGCTGGGATTTTAGCTCTTGTTCTGATTCTGAAACTCATGCCCTATCTGCTGATCCAGTCCACCATCCAGGAAATGGAAATACCTATCAAATAGGAACCTATCTGGCAGATCTGACTAAGCACACACCCAAAATGCCATGGCTGTTTTATTTTTTAACATTTTATTTTTTTTTTATGAAATGGAAGCCCTGACTTTTCAAATATTGGAAACACGGATCTTAGAACTGAGGTATGTTATACCTTTATTTCACAGGCTCTCAGGCCTGTTGATTGTTGTTGTCTTTTGAGGGGGAAAAAAAAGTGTTGCTTTCAGTTGTTTGGACTGATTAAAAAGATAAAAGTCCCAAAACTTGCCCATGCTAAAGCAACTAAGGTATCCTAACATATGACAACATCTCTATGGGGTCCAACAGTAACTCTCTAGGCACCTCAAACAGCCAAGGATAAAAAGTTCATGTCGCGTGAAGATATTTCTAATGCCCAAGTGATGTGGGGTCATTTTAATGAGAAGCTGAAGCCGAATTTTTCAAAGTGTTTGTGAATTATTTGAAGGGTATGACAGAACTATTGAGTTGCATTTATTTTGAATTGAAATAATGTTAAGGATTTATCCCAAGCTCATGAGTTTAGAAATTAGCAGGGTCAAGGGGAAAGAACGTTGGCTCTGGAGTTGGACAGATGGGAATTTGAAGCCTGGCTGCATGCTTTTACATTCTTCGCTTTGAGGAAGTCCCTGCCATTCTCAGGACTAGCTTCCATCATCTGTAAATAGAGGATATGAGCAACCTGAATAAGTATTTTGAGAATCAAATAATAGCCATAAAGTGCCTAACATTACCCAGTACAAATAGGCCTTAGCAAGTGTCACTTGCCTTTCTCTTTGTTGAGTGAATTGAGCTCATTATGATGGACACTTCTCCTAACCACACAGGCTATTTAAGATCCAGTGCTCATCCCTCTAACCCCTCTACAGAGGAGACACACCCAGAGAGGTTAAGTAACCAGCCCTAGGTCATGGGCTTGGTAGGTAGCAGAATGGAACTCAAATGCAGTGTACCTAGGCAATCAGGTTAGCGCTCCCTGCGCTGTGCTACTTGCTTTTACTTTTAGAGGAGAGTGTGTAGTCTATGGAATGAAAAAGGAAGGGCATCAACAAGAGAAATTTCCTTGAATTTTAGGATCATGTTTGAAATTTTTATGGTAACCATATTTGGTGGTCTTTGGTAAAGCTAAATTTGCTTCTTATACTTGCACCCTGATCTTGTATGCTGGAGAGGAAGTAGAATGCTCTCCGACTCTCCTCCCCAGCCTCCCCTGGACTGCCCACCTCAAGTTCTGAGCCATTTCAGAGTGGCGCTGTGCAAGCACAGCAACAAAGTAGTCAAATCAAGGATGTTTTATTTATGGCTTAATAATTGGAGTCTCTTGGGAAAATTTTGGTTGCCCATTCCCAGAAGCAAAAATGCTTCTACAGAATGTTCTTGAAATTTATTACTGTTTATGTTTTTTTTCCTACCACATTTTCTGAGCCACCTTAATAGGGTTTAAAACATCCCTTCACAAAAATAGGCCGAAAAATTGAGGTGCTGTTCATTTGGCTGGTATGTTCTGCACTGAGCCAGCACATTGTTGCAAATCGGGAATATAAATTGATGATGCTCCTGATGTAATCCTGTGCTGAACATGCTGTTTTGTTTACTACCAAAACTGCTGCTAATCCCACAGACCCTTGTTTTTCCTTTGTCCAGTTCCCAGTCCCTTATTTCCACAGTGATTGGAAGAACAGCACCCGCATCTCCTGGAGGCACTCAGGCTTGAAGTCGTTTCCATGGTGATGAGAGATCTCCAAGGTTCAGGTTTCATTTCTTTTTAGATCTCAATGATATTATAAAAGAAATAGTTTACCAGGGAGAATGCCAGCCATCTGAGAGAGGAGAAACAGGAGCCACTGTAGCTGCAGGAGCGACCTCTGGGGTTTCTATTTAACTAGGAGGGTGGGCTGTCCTAGGAAGATAAGGTCAGAGTTACCACAGAGATAACTGGTTTGGACTGGTTGTATCCAGTGCAGCAGATATCTCATCTTGCCTTGGGTAGACCCAGGTCTAACCTGAGGGAGACTTGCCTGAAAAAGCAGTGGGATAAGGCAGGCAGAGCTCAACATCACAAGGCCTGCAAAGATGCTGCGTGTCGGTGGGCTGGAGACTCTCAGGCACACAGTGGTTAAATTGTGGGCGCTGGAGTCAGACCTTCAGGTTCTGTCGCCTGTTAGCTGTTAGCGTGTGACCTTAGCTCAGTTACCTCTTAAAGCTCAGTTGACTCATCTGTAAAAAAAGGGTGGTTGGGAGGACTAAGTGAGATAAGGCACGTGAAGTGCCCAGACAGAGCCTGGCACATGGTTAGCACCACAGAAATATTAATTATTATTATTTTCCCAGTGGTAAAGGCAAGAGATGGATATATGTTATTCCAAATGGAAAAATGCATGTGAAACACTGGACAAATGAGAACGATTATGAATATGATAGATTACAACTATCCTTTTTCTTTTCATGCACTTTCTAAACATGCTTTATTTGAGATTTCCTTCCATGGAATTTGGTAAATGCTAAATATCCCAGAGGACAATCATTCACACATTCTTTAAACAGGTAGTTAGGGACCAAGCATTGTGGTAGGGGTAAACACACAAGATTCCTGCCTATCGGGGGCTTTCTCAATCCCCCCTGGGAGTTCCTGTTTAACAATGGGGAATGGGTAGCTGCCCAATGAAGAAAAGGTCTGAGTTACTATGGAGACAGCTAGTTTGGACCAGAAAGTATTGCTCTAGAAGGGCTTCTCAGGGGCTCTTGGCTGTGTTGGTCCCTCTTTTACTGTGTCCCCACAGCACCTGGCCCAGGCCCCAGTTATGACCCTTACTGGGTTGTGTTATCGTCTCCCTCCCTCCCTAGAATTCCTTTGAAGGCAGGGACCTGGACTTTTCACGGCTGTCCAGACTACAATGACCTTTAAAAGAGGCTGCCTGACTCAGGATCTGGAAAACTTAGGTCTGAAATGGAAGCTACAGTCCCTTCCTTCTGCAAGAAAATGGGAAGGAAGGTCTTTCTTCCAGCTATATGTGGGAGACGTGCACTGGGGACTCTGTTTACCCAGGGTTGCTTCTCATACACCTCTGTGCAGCTAATTGAAGGAACAAATCACCCTACAGCCCACCCTGAGGGTCTTATGTCCTACTTCCTTTCCTTTAGGGAGAAATTGCTGCTTTTATCCAGAACTGGCTATACCAATCACCTCTATATACCAAATGCAAGGGAGAGCAGGAGGAGGGAGGCTAAAGGGGTGGGACTTGTGAAGAATTTGGGTATAACACTTGCTTTTGGTTTCCAGGCAATAAATCATGGCTTAGGAGCAAAAGGCTGCTCCTGGTTACAGATACCATCTGGATCCATATTCCCTAAGGTGCTGTACCCAGGGTGACCCATGATGGCAAATGCAAAGCCCCCTGAAATCAAGTATCCCATATTTGAGAACCAGGCTCAAGATATTTGGTTCAAAAAGTGATGGTGACACAATGGGGTCAACTTCAGCTGTCAGGAAAATAGCTACTAATAATAGCTCATATGTATTGAGCACTATCTCTGTGCCAGCCACTAAACACTCCACAGCTATTTTTTTATTAGCTCACATGTTAACCCTATGAAATACGCCCTATTAATGGCTCAATTTTACAGTAAATAAGCCCCAGGCTTAATAAGACTGTGAATTCTTAAGGGCACACAGCTAGCAGGTGGTAGAGCTGAGTTTTAATCCCAGGTAATGTGATTCCAAAAGCCCTTATTCTTAACCTCTAAGATATTCTACTACAATATCTGCTAGAGCCTCAGGGCAGCAAAAATCCCTGGGTAGATAAGTCTAGAAAATGGGAAAATGTGAGGAAAAAAATGTTTCCCAGATTTAAGAATGTACTTTGAAAATAAATTCATTTCCACAAGCCATTCATTTATTCACTTAATAAATATTTATGATCGTCTACCAAAATGTCAGGCAATGTACACATGCTGGGAATCCAACAGTGAACAAATCTTAGTTCCTGCCCTCATGGAATTTACAATCTTAGAGAGAGACAGTTTGTAGGGAGAAAAGTTACAATAAAATATGATGTGTTTCATCAGAGGTATGAAGGGTCAATGCCAGAAAAGAGGAAGAAGCACTTAAATCTGATTGTGAGAGTCAGAGAGGGCTTCACAGAGGAGGTGGTTTAGCGTGTGAGACTTGAAGAATAAGTCAACAAGTAGACAAGGTGTATGCACACATGTGCACACACTTATGAGGGAAATTTGCACACAGGGGAAAAGGAAGAGGCATTCCTAGCAGAGGAGACAGCCCAGCCCCAGTACTCACTCCTGAGAGACCATGGAGACCATGGTGTGTTTGGTAGGCCTGGAACACAGGGTTCAGGGTGAAGGAGCAAGACAGGAGGAGGGGAAGGCTGCAAGGTCTTGAAGGACCTTGTAAGGAGTATGAATTTAATTTACAGGCAGCAAGTACCTTTAAAGTATTTTGAGCAAAAGTGGGATACAGCCAGGTGGGCATGGCATTCCAACTTGGTCAGTTACAGAAGGAAGTTTTGGACAGAGGCAGAAAGGCTGGATGGAGGCAGGGAATAATTTAGGAGGTTATGGTAGTATTGCAGATGAGAGAATATGAAATGCCTAACCTAGCAGGAGTATCCATGGGGATAGAGAGGATGAGACAAGTGAGAATGTGATTTAGAAGGCAGAAGCCACAAGACTTAAGGACCCCTTCACCATGAGGGAGTGTAATATAGTGCCTAAGAGCATAGGCTATAGCTCCAGACTGCATGGGTTCCATCGCACTTCCTAGCAGTGTGACTCGGCCAAGCTACTTAACCTCTTTGCTTCAGTCTCCTTGTCTGTCAAATGGGGATAATAACAGTACCTACAACATAGGATCAGATAAGATCTATGCACTTAGAAGAGTAGCTGGCATAGTAAGTGCACAACAATTTTTCCATTTTTATCATTTTAGTGAGAGAGGGAGCAATCAAGGCTGACTCCGAGGTTCCTGACCTGGGTCACTGTGTGGATGCCCACTAGGCACAGGGCAGTCTCCTTGAGAGGGTTGCAGTCTAAGAGGAGTACCTACTGGGAACACTGTGAAACTGATCCTAATGGACCAGAACTAAGATGTGATGTACTTGTTTAGCTGTGGAAGTAATGCGTGACACTCCTCAATAGCTGCAGATTCTGGGCTGCCTGGCTCACAGCAGTATTGTCTACCTTTGTTTTGATCAAGGTTCCCAGAAGATATTTAAAAAAAATAATTTCATGTGGTCCTAATGCTCTTAAAGTAAAATAATTCCAGTGTCTTAGTCATCTAGTGCTGCTATAACAGAAATGCCACAAGTGGATGGCTTTAATAGAAATTTATTTTCTCACAGTCTAGTAGGCTAGAAGTCCAAATTCAGGGTGTTAGGTCCAGGAGAAGGCCTCTCTCCATCTACTCTGGAGGAAAGTCCCTGTCATCAATCTTCCCCTGGACTAGGGGCTTCTCCACACAGGAAGCTCGGGTCCAAAGGACATGCTCTGCTCCTGGCTCTGCTTTCTTCGTGGTGTGAAGTTCCTACTCTCTGCTTGCTTCCTTGTCATCTCTTGTAAGATAAAGGGTGGTGCAGGCCGCACTTCAGGGAAACTCTCTTTACACTGGATCAGGGATGTGACCTTAGTAAGGGTGTTACAATCCCACCCTAATCCTCTTTAACATAAAGTTATAATCACAAAATGGAGGATAACCACGTAATACTGGGAATCATGACCTAACCAAGTTGACACATATTTTTTGGGGACACAATTCAATCCATGACACCCAGATAGTTAAAAAGAGTACTAGAAAATGAGCTCTGGAAAGATAATTTCTAAGTTTTTTTTTTTTTTTTTTTAATTTAACAATGTTTTCTAGAACTCAATATATTTTCCCACCAAGTGAATTCTATCTTTCTGAATTCCTGGGAGTAACCCTAATGGGCATTTATGCTTGGCTCTTCTATCTTTTCCTTTCAGGACTAGGTCCTTCCAGTCTGAATATCTGCCACTTTCAGAGAGACACTTTGGTACAAATGATTTCCAGTACAATGGTTCAATGATTTCCATCCATCCACCCACCCACCCGCCTGCCCACCAGTCACCCACCCAGCCAGCCATTCACCTACCCATCCATCCATTCATTCACCCACCTATCCATCCACCTACCTACTGATTATCCACCATTCACCCATCCACCTACCCATAATCAATCCACCCATCCATCTTCCACTCACCCATCTACCCATTCATCTATTCATCACCCAACTATTTACTCATCCATTCATCCACCCACTCATCCATTCATCCACTCACTCACCAACCCATCCATCTACTTACCCACCCATCCATCCACCCATTTAAACAAGTATCTATTTCACAGGTCTCTTGTGAGGATTAAATGAGACAATGAACATAAAGTATGAAGCACAGTGCCACATACGTACCAAACACTTAATTATTGGCAGCTGCTTTTATTATTCTGTGGGTGAGGCATTGTGCTGGACACTGAGCATATAGGAGTAAATGAGAGTTAGGGTTCTTAGCTTCATAGAACTTACAGTCTAGGGGAGGAGAAAGAATAAGTAATTTTCCCCCAAACAATCCCATCTCATTAAACAGTACCACCATCCTGCCAGTTCATTAGACTCAAAATCTTGCCATGATCTTTGATTTCTCTTTCTCTCACTTCACCATACCCGCCCCGTATCCAACCCATAGGCAAGGGCTCTCTCGTTGGCTCTACTCCAAAATATATTTCAAATCCGACCAGTTTTTACCATCTCCAATGCTATAGTCTGATTAAAGTACCATCTCCCCTTGCCTAGACTCCTGCAACAATCTCCTTAGCCAGTCTCCTTACTTCCACTCATAACCCGTTACGGTACATTTTCCAAGAGTCACCATGGTGATCTTTTCAAAGAATAAATCAGACCTTGCTACTATACCTCTGCCTAAGACCCTGCAATTACACAGTACAAGTGTCACCTCTTCAGTGGAGCCTTCCCTGACCATGCCCACTCCCTAGTTAAGAAACAAAACAAAACTCTGCAATTAGAATAAAAACCAAACTCTTCACCATGGCCTACAAAGACCCTAAATACTCTGGCACTTGCCGCCTTACTACCCCCAACCACATGGACATTCTTTTTGTGTCTTGAACACATCAAATTTTTTTCTCCTCAAGGATTTTACATTGAGTTCTCCTCTGCCTATGATGCTATTCCTTTGTACCTTCTCATGGCTAGCTCCTTCTCACCCATCAGGTTTCTGCTTAGATATCATTTCCTTCTCATCTCAGTCAGATACCCACCACAAAAACTATTCTAACTGTGCCTCAATAGTTCTCTCAATAGCTTTTCTCACCATTTGTAATCATATATTTACTAACTTTTGTCTTCATTTTCTGGCTCTCCCCCTAGGCAGGGGCCATCTTTGTTTTATTCATCAATATGTACTCAGAACCTGGAAGGTGCAGGTACATGGTGAATACTGAAGTGAAGGTGCCAGGGTGGCTGATCCTTAAATCGGGAGGTCTTTGTGGCATGTAAATAAGTTACAATGTGCTTATCCCCTTCCTATTTGCATATTGGTAAACTCAGTTTAGGTTAATCCAAAGGACAGGTCTGGAGCGGAAGTAAGGACCACTCCCCACGAAGGGTCAGGGAAGGAGAACGGGAAAGTTCTTTGCCTACAAGAAGTGAGGAAAATTCTGGGTGGCTTTTATGGAAATGAGCCTAAGTCAATTTTAGCCCTAGCCCTCTCCTCCTCCGTATCAGCCCGTAGCCAGTGCCCACTTAGGGGAGGAATGTAGGGGGGCAGGTCAAGCTGGGGCTTGCCTCACTTTGTGCTGCCAGGTGCTCTGGCTGGCTTCCATCAGATATATGTTGGCTGTTGGCAAGCAAGAAGGAGGCAAGCTATAGCAAGAGCAAAGCCTGCCCTCCCAGACTAGAAACAGTCAGCTGAGAGAAGGGACTGGTACTTGGTAAGAGAAACCATTATTTGCCATCTAATAACCAGGTGTTTGGGGGACACATTATTTCTCAGCAGATTGGAAAACAAGTCATGCATGATATTTTGTTTCTCTTTTGACCTTGCTGATAGCAGGGTTCACCCCAATGTTGCCCTGACGTGGTTCTTTTAAGGGGGACCTTGAAATGTAGATAAGCACATGGTGGCGAAACAGACAGGCTGCTTGTCACGTACTCATTCTTCTTCATGGCATTTTTTGCTTATGAACTATGAGACCTCTGATAAATGTCATCAGGGAAGATAAATGGAACCAGGAGACTCTTGCCTATGGCCTCAGCGGGACACATCATGGTCCAGATTGGGCCTCTTCTTGGGACTTCTAAATGGAATGATCCCAGAGAAGAGAAATAAAGTCCTCCTTGTTCCCATCAGCCTTCATATCAGACAGATGTTTATGTCATGGGCCTGCATGTTTAGAGACACTAGTCATTTTGTCCAACTAGTGTGAAGAGCCTGGATGGCTTTGGTTTGTTCTCACATTTCCTTGCCTTTTATTTTCTGTGAAGAAATGTAGGACAGTTTATTGATCACCTACTATATTCCAGGCACTGTATTAGGCACACTTTCTGAAGTTGTCTCCTTTTAGTTTCATTAAAACTGTTTCAAGATAGAATATTTTCCCCTTTTATATCATGAGAACACAGAGGTCCAGAAGGAGGTTTAGATATTGACGGTGGAATAAACTTACTAAGCCCTCTCAGCTAAAAGGCTGTGCCAGAATTTGAACCCAGGTGTCTGGCTCCTAAGCCTATGTGTTCTTTCTCTCCAGGGCTACAAGGGATGGATATGCTGGAACAAGCTATGGGGTGACCTGTTGACAATGCTTATGAGTGTGAATCTGAAGCTAGCTTAGCTTGTCTTATTTCACTACGGGGAGAGAGAAGAAGACAGGAGGGTGATGTAAAAAAAAAAAAATTTTTTTTTTTTGTTGCAGTCCAATCTGCTCTTGGCATCCTGTCCCAACCAGCCACCCTGTCCCAACCCATGCCTCTCTAAGTAGGCCACCTTGCCACTGTAAGGCCTGAGAAAAGTGGCCTCAGTAGGGACTAACCCAACTCAGCCCAGAACTGGCTACCTAAGGTAGCTCAGGTGTCTGCATTATTAGGTAAGATAACCAGAGTTTTTCAGTCCTGCCCAGGAATATCTGTGGGAATAAAGTCTCCACGAAAATAAAAGTAAGCCTGCATGCTTGTCTCCTGCCCTAAACCAGGAGCAGCTCAGCAAGATAGAAACCCCAAAGCAGAGACTTGTCTCTGAGGTCAATACGTAGTCTCCCCAACCTCTATCCAATTGCCCCTCCTGGGAAACCGAGGCCCAATCTCTGCTTTCTGGGAAGAAGCATGTGTTCTGTGTGCTCTCAGCAACCCGGCTTAGAAGTTTGCTGCTTGTTTGCTTGAACTGCGTTATTAAACTGTAATCACACTGTGAGTGGAGTCAGCCAAAGCAGTGGCTATTAATAGGGAGGTGAAGAAAGCTGACTCAGAAGGAAGCCGACTTAGGCTGGAGGGGAGCGCCTGGCCACCTTGGCCTGCAATCCTGAGTGCGAGGTCAGCGAGACCTGTGCTCATTCCTTTCCCAGGCAGGAGTCAGCATTATCTGGATTTCTCAACTTTGGAGATAGAATCCCGGAGAAGTCCTGATCAAAGGTCTAGTTAGCCATATTTCCCAGGTCCCTGGGGAGTCTTGGAGCCCTGAGTACAAAATAGCTTAAATAGCTGTGACTCAGCATAGCAGCAGCACTTGCCCCACAATGTCATCGGGTCTGTGCGACTTGGAAAGGGGCTGTGGGGTTAGATTTCTGTGGCTCCTTCATCTGAGAAGCCGGGGCTGACCCAGCCCTCAGCTGGCTAGAGCTCCCCATTGGCAGAAACAGAGCAGGGAGGGAGATTCTATTTCTGGTTTCTTGATAAAGCTGGGAAATGGGAAATGGGTGTTACAGAAAGGTGGAAACAGAGAGGTGAAGGTCTGTGGTAAATGAAGGGCACGGTGTAAAAGGGCCTTCAAAATGTGGGAAAAAGGAGTTTCCAGTGATTTCTGCAAATGTAATATGTTTCTTAGGGAGTTTAACTTTAGCCACTTGATAGACTTTTCTATCATCTGACAGCTGGTAATAGAATAGATGTCAAAATCTGGCCTAGGGTGGGGTATGGGAAAAATGAGTTGTTCCTAGACCCTGGGTTCATAGTATCCGTTACTCTGTACCAGCCACTGAACATGTTACCTATGCCGCTTCGTTCAGTCCTCACCAACCCCATCAGGGGTATTATCAACCCTCTTCTCAGAGAGAAAGTCTGAGATTCAAAGAGGTGTAGTGACTTGTCCAAGGTCACACAGGTAGTAAGTGATAAAGACAGGACTTTTAAAATTATTTATCCATTCATCCGTTGATGGGCACCTTGGTTGATTCCATCTTTTTGCTATTGTAAACAGTGCTGCAATGAACATGGGTGTGCATATATCTGTTCGTGTAAAGGCTCTTATTTCTCTAGGATACATTCCAAAGAGTGGGATTGCTGGATTGTATGGTAGTTCTATTTCTAGCTTTTTAAGGAAGTGCCAAATCGATTTCCAAAGAATAGACTTTCTTTCCATTGTCATTCGGGTCATTCCTAAACCTGAAAGAGATCCCTTGACCCCAAACACTGAATCCCAAGCTTAAGAAGTACATGAGGGAAGAGTTTGCAGCCCGCAGCTGACAGGGAACTCAAATATAGAGGTAGGAGCAGACTGGGCTTATGGAAATTTATTCATCATTTCACATCTACATCATGGCCCATCCTGAGAAGGCTACAGAGTAATTACCAAACTCTCAGCAGGGCTTTGAACTGGTTTCGAGTTTGCCTTTCCACCCCAGATATACTGAATCAGAATCTACATTTTAACAAGATCCCCAGATTCAGTATGTCTGGGGTGGAAAGGCAAATTCTCAGCAGAGGGTCAAACCGAAATGAACCAGTTTGAAGCCCTGGCTCTCAGGCAGTAGACTGAGTGATGGCTCAGTGGTAGAATTCCCAACTTCCCTGTGGGAAACCCGGGTTTGATTGCCAGCCAACGCACTTCATGCACAGCTGCCTGTCAGTGGAGGTTTGTGTGTTACTGTGATGCTAAGCAGGTTTCAGCAGAGCTTCCAGATTCAGATGGACTAGGAAGAAAGTCCTGGGGATCTAATTCTGAAAATCAACCAGTGAAAACCCTAAGGATCACAACAGTCCAATCTGCAACCAGTCATGGGGATGGCCCAGAACCAGGCAGTGTTGGACATGGGGCTGCCATGAGTCAGGAGCCCACGCTATGGTAGCTAACGACAAAAGGCAGTAGATAATCTAAGCTATTGTTTTGGGGTTTTATATATTCTTTTGGCCAATCCTATTCCTTCCTTTTAAAAAGCAAACAAATAGCAATCAACAGGATGGCGGCAACATCCAGATTCAGACAGCTGCCTTCTGTCGCTGTAGTGAAAGTTAATTAATTCTCACTGTACCTTGAACTAGGTCACCTGTGGGTCTGTGTTGGGGCCTGAACTTCCACTGGCTCTTGGTGTGCTGTCCTTGGGTTTGGGAAGGAGGATTACGTTTTACCTTTGCCTGGGATTGTCGTTTTTCTTCTCCTCCGGTGTGGTGACCATTTTCAGATCTGTGGGTGAGGAGGAAAATCTTCTCTTCCAAAAATAATCTCTTTCTGCAGTGGAGTTTGAAGCTGGACCAAGCTGCTAGTGCTATTTTTACCCACCTTGCAGTTCAGGGTGTAAATAGCAACTCTGGCTGTTTTTTCCCACAGCTGACAACAGAGTCAACCTCTTAGAGGCAGAGGCATTCTGTCATTTTGCACGGAGGAAATAGAACAAAGTTTGCTCTCAGGCCCAGGGGATGAGTCCTTGACCACTGGGTCAGTATACAAACAGGAGTGGCATCTCCATGGCTCCGTGATCTCAGTCTCTGGAGGTAAACACCAGGCCCCATGATAGCTGCTTGGCTAAGGCTGATTTAAAGAAGCACAATGTGGAATCACGAGAGAAAAGATGGGCCCATAAATCTCTGCCTGTTCTCATTGAGGGTTCCAGGAGCTTGAGCAGTCAGTATATGAGCAGCTGTATGCTCCAGCTAGCTGTCCTTATCACCCCCTCCCACCCCATCTCCCCCTTGCATTAGCAAGCACTTCCTTCAAGGTTGCTGCCTTGGCTTGCTTCTTGCACCAAATCCACAGGATCAGGACTGATCTGAAGAAAGACTGAGAAAACATCCATTCAAGGCTGCCCAGATGACAGAGTGTCTCTAATAGTATATGCTTCCTAGTTCTCAAGTGATTGGAGGTCCCACAGTTTTCAGTTTTACAAAGAGTCATTTGGAGGTTGTGCTGGCAGAACTGTGAACAGTGCCCCTCCAGGCCACATGTAAACAGAAACTGCAAGAAACTAACCAAAGCCTTGGCTTATGTCTCTAATTGTCTCTGTGTCATTCACAGAGGGTCCCTCGCTAGTATTGTTGGTGAACGGGGTAAACTAGCAAAGACTGAGATGTGCCCATCACATTTGGCAATTCCCTATTGCTTCTCTTCTGGGGAAATGAACCGGCTTCCGTTGCTTTTCTCTGAGGCCAAGTTTCTTACCCAAATCTGTCCCTAGGGTCTTTGTCCTGAAATAAAAGAATTATGAGTCAGCAGGAAAATCATTCTTCCTTATGAATTACATGTAACTCCTTGTGGAACTGTCCATTCAGTCCCTCTAGGTACGCATCAATCAATCAATCGATCAGAGTATTTCTACAGTATCTACTGCGTACTCAGAACTGGGCATTTAGGCACACGATTCAAGTTTCAGGTTCTTCCAGCAGATGATTTTGAGTGGGGTGAAAAATAGGATTAGAGCAGTTGAGTAAGCCCCAAAATCTGCTTATTTGGAAGTGGGTTCTGTGCAGTATCCTTAGAATTGATTCTGGGCAGCTGTTAACTGCAAAACTCACTGTCAATTTTCAGTAGCTGAAGTGGCATTGGGGAGGTTCTGATGGTAAAAATAGGGACAGGTATTAGGTGAGAAAATAGCTTTGCATTTGAGAAGACAGGATGAGGACACACGGTCTCAATCTGCTATGTCGTAGGTTTCCATCATTAGCTTGGGTTCTCTCCCCAGACTGGCCAGCAAAGCCTACTTAGCGCACGAGGAACTGGGTAGGATCAGGTTAAAGCTTTGTCTTAGCAGCCAGAACAGAGGAGATCCATGCTGGGTTGAAGGTATTCTGGTTCTCACACTACTCACAGTCACATTAAACAGCTAACACCACAGTTTTCAGTAAGACTAGTTGAATTTTAAATGTACTTTTTGCTAATTTGGGGGGTTATTATTATCCTTTTAAGCTGATAATTAGCTTGTCTGTCAAACTTCAACTCTACAAACAATGGTTTTTTGGGAATGCCTCTTGAAGCCTGAATAATAAATGTTTAACTTAACAAACAAACAAAACAAAACTGAAGCAGGAAGAAAAACAGCCTGGTAAGCAAAACCAAAGGCATGCGACAAACAGTCACATTGCTAAACTGGCCGTTTGTTTTGAAAAATGCTCCCAGCCTCAGTCTTGACATTGGGGAAATTGAGAGCATGGTCATGAACTTCCAGGGACGGATTAGCCAGTAAGCATGGGAAGCAAGTGCTTAGGGCATGGACAAAACCGGGGCACCAGTTATCCAAAGCAAAGACCCGTGGATGGCAAGCAGACAGAACACAAGGAAAAGCGAGCACTGCAGTGGTAGAGAACTGGCAGGGCACTAAATGAAACTGATACTAGCTCTGGTGCGTGAGAGTGTGCCGGCTGGAAATAAAGTTCACATAAGGTCATGAGGGTGCCCACGCACAAAGGCTATGAAGCCACTACCACTTCAGTACCTTTGTTGACATCTGTCTCCTATGGTCCCCTCCTGTGTAACTGACACTCCTTATCTTGGTGGGTCTCTTGGGAGCACACTATTTCTTTCTAATAAACAACAGGTTAGGGATGGGCTATCGAGTAAAACTCTTGCTACATTCGTTCAATACGCAGGCAGATCCAACATGAGTGGTTACTGGGCAAGGATGGGTTATATTAATAGAAAACAAGTCTCTGATCCATTTTGAGAGAACAGTCTTGTATATCCACATGTGCTGATCCAGCAACTCCAGCCAGGAGGGCCAGTAATGCTCTCTGCCATAATACAAAAACAAGGGTATGCTTTTATGGAAGTCTTGGTAATCAACCAATGGAAATTCCAATCTCATATGACTGGCAAAAGCAAGGGAATTCAAATAAATCGACCACTGCAATGAATTCAATCAAGTTACTTTTTAACTGTATAGTATTTGCATACAGGATTATGTCCTAAGTTCCAGAAACAATAATATTTATAACTTTAAAATATGATTGACATACATACAGATGAAATCTAGCATACATTTAATATAATGCTAACATGGGTTAATAATTTAATATAATACTAACATGGAAAATCTTCAAAAAACACTGGAGATATTAATATTTATCTAACATGAAAACTTTTAATTTTGTATTTTATTGTCCTTGTGTGCGGCACAGTGCTTGATATTACACTATATATACTACTAAGCGAGTTATTAGGCACATTAAGAGGATGTAAAATTCAGTATTTACTTATGGTACAAAATATGTTTCTGTTTTGCAACAATGAATGTGTTTCTAAATTCATCTTCCAAGAAAGCGACAGTGTTTATCAGAAAATTACAATTATATTTTATCAGAATATTTACATATCTTTGTGTAAGGAGATTGAACTATTTGAGGAAATAAATTAAATGAATCTTTAGGTAATACAAATTATATAAATGTATTTTATTTTCCATTTCCCTTCAGACTGATTTTCTTTTATGAAATTGATTGATATCGTTATCACTAGCAAAACAAACTTGCTCAGCAAGAAGTGGTGCTATTGTTACATCAATTATGTAGGTATCTCTGAATATGGGAGTTGAACTACTCCACAAAGAAATAAAATGTACATTTTATACATTTCTGTGTAACAGTTATATTTTCCTTTTCATTTTAGTCCCATAGGGTGTAACGTCATATTCAGTTCTCAAACCAAAATTGGCAACAGTCACTTTTTCATTGTGGGAGATCAACAGAATTTTATATTGAACATTGAAACAACTAAGTTTGCTGACTCATTTTCTTTGTTGTAGAATATGTGGAATATTCTTTTTATAGAAAATGATCAATAGTAAAAATCTTAGTATCCCACATCCACTAAAAATTTTGTAATTCAGTTCATTTCATTCTGTTGAAATGGCATATGCCAGCCACTTTTGCATTTATTCACTAGTATAGTCGCATTTAAAAAGAATTTACATCATGGATAGCTAAGACACACACATGCACATACATACACATGCATATATATATGTATGTATATATATAACTCACATATCCTGTTGGAATGTGTGCATAAGCAGAGGAGGGGGCACCACCAATTATCAGTGTTTAGAGCCCCTACATGCCCTAATCTGGCCCTGTAGACTTTCTATGTCTAGTATTTCCCTGGGTTTTCTGGAATCCAATTTGCAGTGCCATTTACCCTTGTGCCACCAAGGAGTTAATATCTGGTTCTGCTCTCTCAGTGACTAATATGCACTGTGTGGCTCTGAGATCACTGAGAGAAGAAATGGACAGTCGGCATGGGAAGGTGTGAGATTTTGGTGCTCTTGAAATGCCTTTGATGGGCATGGTGAGTGAGCAAAAGATTATTGCCACTTTTTTTTTTTTAGTGCCCCTGATTGTGTAGTTTGGTCGTGAGTTCTTTTTTCTTCCTTTGAATGGTTGCCTTATTTTAAATGACGATCTCTAACTGCTTTGGGAGCTTGATATTATCATGGTGTGTGAGCTATTCTATGTTGTTGTTAGGTACCCTCAAGTTGGTTCTGTTTCACAGTGACCCTATGTACAACAGGTCCTGAGCCATCCTCACAATCATTGCTGTTTGAGCCCATTGTTACAACCACTGTGTCAATCAATCTTGTTGAGGGTCTTGCTCTTTTTCAATGTCTCTCTACTTTATGAAGCATGATGTTCTTCTCCAGGGACTGGTCCCTCCTGATAACATGTCCAAAGTATGTCAGATGAAGTCTCACCATCCTGAATTCTAAGGAGTATTCTGGCTGTTTTTTCAACGCAGATTTGTTCTTTCTTCCGGCAGTCCATGGTATAGTCGATATTCTTCACCAACACCATAATTTAAAGGCATCAATTCTTCTTTGAACTTTCTTATTCATTGCCCAGCTTTTGCATGCATATGAGGTGACTGAAAATAGCATGGCTTGGGTCAGGCATGCCTTAGTCCTCAAAGCGACATCTTTGCTTATTAACATTTTAAAAAGGTCTTTTGGAGAAGATTTGCTCAATGTAATATGTCGTTTGATTTCCCGATTGCTGCTTCCACGGGCATTGATTGTGGATCCAAGTAAAATGAAATCCTTAACAACTTCAATCTTTTCTCCATTTATCATGATGTTGCTTACTGGTTCAGTTGTGAGGATTTTTTTTTTTTTTTTTATGTTGAGGTATAATCCACACTGAAGGCTATAGTTCTTGATCTTCATCATTTAAGTGCCTCAAGTCCTCTTCACTTTCAGCAAGCAAGGTTGTGTCATCTGCGTATCACAGGCTGTTAATGGGTCTTCCTCCAATCCTGATGCCCCATTCTTCTTCGTATAGTCCAGCTTCTCAGGTTATTGAATAAGTATAGTGAAAGGTTATAACCCTGATGCACACCTTTCCTGATTTTAGACCATGCAGTATCCGCTTGTTCTGTTGGAACAATTGCCTCTTGTTTTATGTCCAGGTTTCTCGTGAGCACAATTAAGTGTTTTGTAAATTCCATTCTTCGAAATGTTATCTATAATTTGTTATGATCCACATGGCCGAATGCCTTTGCATAGTTAATAAAACATAGGTAAACATCTTTCTGGTATTCTCTGCTTTCAGCCAAGATCCATCTGGTATCAGCAATGATATCCCTTGTTCCACATCCTCTTCTTAATCTGGCTTGAATTTCTGGCAGTTCCCTCTCGATGTACTGCTGCAACTGCTTTTGAATTATCTTCATCAAAATTTTACTAGCATGTGATATTAGTGATATAGTTCGATAATTTCCATTAGATCACCTTTCTTTGGAATGGGCACAAATACAGATGTCTTCCAGTCAGTTAAAACGGTAGCGGTCTTAACAAGTGGCCATCTAAGACGCATCATTTGGTCTCAACCCACCTGGATCAAAGGAGAATGAAGAACACCAAGGTCACAAGATAATTATGAGCCCAAGAGACAGAAAGGGCCACATGAACTAGAGACTTACATCATCTTGAGACCAGAAGAACTAGATGGTGCCCGGCCACAACCGATGACTGCACTGACAGGGAGCACAACAGAGAACCCCTGAGGGAGCAGGAGAGCAGTGGGATGCCGACCCCAAATTCTCATAAAAAGACCAGACTTAATGGTCTGACTGAGACTAGAAGAATTCCAGCAGTCATGGTCCCCAAACCTTCTGCTGGCCCAGGATAGGAACCATTCCCGAAGACAACTCATCAGACATGGAATGGACTGGACAATGGGTTCGAGAGAGATGCTGATGAGGAGTGAGCTACTTGTATCAGGTGGACACTTGAGACTGTGTTGGCAACTACTGTCTGGAGGGGAGATGGGAGGGTAGAGAGGGTTAGAAAGTGGAAAAACGGTCATGAAAGGAGAGACTGGAAAGAGGGAGTGGGCTGACTCATTAGGGGGAGAGTAAATGGGAGTATGTAGTAAGGTGTATATAAGTTTATATGTGAGAGACTGACTTGATTTGTAAACTTTCACTTAAAGCACAATAAAAATTATTTTTTAAAAAAGAAAAAAGGTAGTGGTCTTCCAAATTTCTTGGCATAAACATGTGAGTACTTCCAGCGCTACAGCTGTTTGTTGAAACATCTCAATTGGTATTCTGTCAATTCCTGGAGCCTTATTTGTCACCAGTGCCTTCAGTGCAGCTTGGACTTCTTTCTTCAATACCATTGGTTCTTGATCATATGCTACCTCCTGAGATGGTTGAATGTTGGCCAGTTCTTCCTGGTACAATGACTCTGTGTATTCTTTTCATTTTCTTTTGATGCTTCCTGTGTCTTTCAATATTTTGCCCTTAGAATCCTTCAAAATTGCAACTCAAGCCTTGCATTTTTTCTTCAGTTCTTTCAGCTTGAGAAATGCTGAGCTTTTCTTTTTGGTTTTCTAACTCCAGGTCTTTGCACATTTCATTCTCTGTCTTCTTGAGCTGCCCTTTGAAATCTTAAGTTTAGCTCTTTTACTTCATTTCTTCCATTGGCTTTAGCTACTTTACATTCACGAGCAAGTTTCAGAGTCTCTTCTGACATGATTTCGGTCTTTTCTTTCTCTTCTGACATCCATTTTGGTCTTTTCTTTCTTGTCTTTTTAATGACCTTTTGCTTTCTTCATGTATGATGTCCTTGATGTTATCCCACAAGTCATCTGGTTTTCAGCCATTAATGTTCAATGCATCAAATCTATTCTTTAGATGCTCTCTAAATTCAGGTGGGATATATTCAAGGTCATATTTTGACATAGGGTCAGTATGAGTCAGAACTGACTCAACAGCACCTAAAAACAATGAACATGTTTTAATTTTCTTCAACTTCAGCTTGAACTTGCATATGAACAATGGATGATCTGTTCCACTGTCAGCCCCTGGCCTTGTTCTGACTGCTGATATTGAGCTTCTCCATCATCTCTTTCCACAGATACAGTCAATTTGATTCCTATATATTCTATCTGGTGAGGTCCATGTGTATAGTTACCATTTCTATTGTTGAAAAAAGGTATTTGCAATGAAGAAATCGTTGGCATTGCAAAATTCTATCATGCAATCTCCAGCATTGTTTCTACCACCAAGGCCACATTTTTCTGCTGATCATTCTGTTTTCAACTTCTGCATTCCAATCACCAGTAATTATCAATGCATCTTGATTGTGTATTTGGTTAATTTCAGACTGCAGAAGTTGGTAAAAATCTTCAATTTTTTCATCTTTAGCATTAGTGGTTGGTTCATAAATTTGAATAGTAGTCCCTATTCCATAGGGAATGTTATTTCAGACAGCAAATTCCACCGCTTTGAAAAATAACCCATTTTGATTGAAAGGAAGGCAGAATCAGCTGGCCTGAGCAAACACATGTGATGTGTGTTAGGGAGGCTGCGTCTTCTCACTTCTGCTGTTTTCTTCATGAGGAGGAAGCCCAATTAGCATAACACTCCTGTCTTCTCTCCCTAGGAGGGAAGAGTGAATTAATATGATCAGTGAGTTTGGAAGGAGAAACTGAGCCCCATGTCATCCTCTCTTCCTTTCTTCTTGGGAACAAGCTTTGGTGGGAAGAGGAGGCTGATTCTGGCCCAGCTGCCTGTCTAATCCTGGGGTTGGGTATTGAGAAGCTCATTTGTCTCTAATATTAGGTTTATCAATAATAAAAGTAATTTTTGGTCCTCATCTAACTTGTTGTTACTAGTTGTCATTGAATTTGCTTTGACACATGGTGACCTTATGTATAACAATGAAATGTTGCTCAAACCTGTGCCATCTTCATGATTGTTGGTACGTTTGAGTCCATTGTTGTGGCTGTTGTGTAAGTTCATCTTATTGTGAGTTTCCCTTGTTTTTGCTGACCCTCTACTTTATCAAACATGATGTCCTTTTCTAGGGATTGGTCTTTCCTAATGATGTGTCCTAGATAAGTGAGCTGAAGACTCTCCATCCTAGCTTCTAAGGAGCATGCTGATTGTATTTCTTCTAAGACTGATTTGTTTATTCTTCTGGCAGTCCATGCTTTATTCAACATTCTTTGCCAACACCACATTTCAAATGTGTCAGTTCTTCTCCCGTCTTCTTTTTTCATTGTCCAGCTTTTAAATGCATAAGAGGAGATAAAAAAGACCATAGCTTGGGTCAGGCGCACCTTAGTCATCAAAGTGACATCTTTGCTTTTTAAAACTTTAAAGAGGTCTTTTGCAGCAGATTTGCCCAGTGCAAATACATCATTTGATTTCTTGACTGCTGCTTCCATGGACGTTGATTGTTAATCCAAGTAGAATGAAATCATTAACAACTTCGATTTTTCTCCATCATCTAGTTTATTGCTGTCTTAATTCTCATTCAATTCAAAACTCTGGCAGAGAAGGGGGTGCTATTTTTGGGCCTCCTCAAAGACCCCAACATATTTACTGGGAGCATTCCTGGTAGTTAGAAAAAGCCCTGTGCTTGGGTGAGACATGGCTTCTTAGGTTCACATCAGTACTTTTCTATATATCACCAGGTTCTTGAGCTGTTAAATGAGTAAGGGGGATATTATAGAAGGTGTTCCTTCCCGCTGAAATGCATCCATTCAGAAGTCATTTATTGATGCCCACTATGTGCTAGGGGATACAATGATGATCAAGATTGCCACAATTTCTGCTGTTGCACAGTTTATAATCTAACTAAAACTAACTAGGGTATATCAATTAGAAAGTTTAATGTTTCAAGTGAAATAAAACAACCTTAAACAAGCTTAAGCAATAAAGGAAATTTAGTGGCTCATTGCCAATCTAGATACAGTTTGATTTAGGACTCAAACAATGACTAGGATCCATTTCTTGGCTCTGCTTCCTTTGGGTTGGATTAATTCCTCAGCTTCACATGGTGTAACCCTTCCTCTCTCCTGGCAGCTCAAGCTTTCCCCTTTGGCTGCAGCTGATCTAAGACATATCATTTACCAGGCTTAGGGAGAAGAGTCCAAGTCCCAGCATTCCCTGAAAACTCCTGAGGTCCACTCTGATTAGACCACCATTGGTCATAGGCCAGGAAATGGTTAAGTGCTGGACTACTAACAGAAAGGTTGGAGGTTCAGACCCACCCAGAGGTGCCTCGGAAGGAAGGCCTGGTGATCTGCTTCTGAAAGTTCACAGCCTTGAAAACCTGTAGAGCAGTTGTATTCTGCATACATGGGGACTAACAAAAACAAGGTGAGAGTTAAACTCAGTGGTGACTAACAACAACAACAAGGTCATAGGCCATCTCCAAAGCAACCACTGTGCTCAATGTGGTAGGACACACTGATTTGCTTAAATCCAGTGGGGCCTATTCCTGGATATGGAAAAGTTGAACCCGTCCCACATGGCTCAGAATTTTGGGGAGCTATAAAAAAAAAAAAAAATTTTTTTTTTTTTTTGTTAGGAAGGGAGAAGGGACAACCACCAAGAACTGTCCATGATAGAAGGACAAGACAACAAATAAAAGCATAATTCTACTCTGAGGGAAAAATCCAGTGTTCAGAAAATGCAGACATCCCATCATTGCTTGGTGAGTCATGCACAGGCCTGGAAATCCACAGATCTGTATTCCAAATTCCATGCAGGCCCTAAACACAGAAGGCCCTTAGGGAATGTTGGTTGTGGACATTAAAAGATTCTGCTCCTTGATCTGGCCCCTGAGTAATTGCCCTTGGGTTGGATTCTCCTGCTCTGTGATCCTTTTTCTCTTTTTGAAAAGGAGAAAAATATGTGCCTGAGAAGGACACTAAAAGGGTAACAGGTGAGTCCACAAAGCACCTGGCAAGTCACTAAATTAACCCAAGCTAAATATTGGCATGTGTTTGTTACTGTTTCAGATTGAAGGATAGCCAGCTGGTAGTTTAGGGACTGAACATTTAACTACACTGGGGCAGATCAGCACTGCAGGAGCGATGAACCATTAAGGCACACGCCCTTAGTGTTCCAAGTTCGAAAGATTTGTGCGAAACAAGATAAAACTCAAATGAATTGAAAATGGACAGAAATGCAGTCAAATAGGCAGGGTAGAGAGAGTGCTGCAGCTAATCACCATGAGCAGTTCTCAAGAGGTACTTGCCAAGCAACTAAAAAATATCAGTGGTGCCTGAGCAATCCTTTGTTTCTTCATTCAACAAACGTTTATTGGGTACCTGCCATATAAGAAGCTCAGCAGGAATACACAATCAGTTTATGAAGCTGACACTTATATCCTTTTTGAAATAAGGAAGGGATTTCCACTTACGGATAAATTATTATAAGAAACTAGATTACCATATGCAAAACTAAAATGAACTAAAAGATCTAGTATAATACCGTAGACAGAAGGTAAAACTAGTTTCATTTTTGGGGTGGAAGTCGGAGAAGGACTGGGCCATACCAGGGTCAGAATGAACTGACCTTGCATTAAGGCATAAACCAATATATAGCATTACATTGAGAGATTGCAATCAGTTAATCAATATAAAGTCTCTTTTGATCTCCCAAGTAAATATGACTCCGTCTTCTAAACACCCCACAGTAGCAGTTTATTTGCACGGTTCTTACTGCTCTTGTTCTGACTTGTATCACAGTCGATTATTTATTCATTAAATTATCCATTAAATGTTCACTCATTGAACATTTACGGTAAGCTTTCTATGTGCCAAGTACTGTGTCAGAGCCTAGGATGCAAAGCAAAGTTAGAGATGGTTCCTACGCTCTAGGAACCCAGTCCAGGAGGGTTGGAGACATTTGAAAAAATAATTATAACACAAGGGGTGCTATACATATAATAGAAGCATGCACAGAGTGTTTGGAGGTCAAGTCTTGACAAAAAAGGTGACATCTGAGTAGATCTTGAAGATAACAGGAGTCTTCTAGGCTGGATTTCAAGAGTTCTGGAAAGCCCCTGAAAGAGGAGCCAGCATGGCGTACTGAAGAAATGATAAGTAGTTTTGTACAGCGTGATCTTAAGATATGTAGGGAGTATATAGTAAGTTTGAGGGAATTTGGGGCTGATAAAGGAAAAAGATATGACTGTGAGTTTGCAGTACTCAACAAGCTATCTGTTCGGACCAATGCATTGACAGCTGCCTATAGTGGGCAGCCCCCCACAACAGGAGATGTTCCAGAAGCAAGCAGAAGCACACGGAGCCACCAGAAGGGAAAGAGGGCATGAAAACCTGGGCAGAAGGGAACAGGAGAAGGAAAGGGGCTTATGTGCATCTTTGTAACATCATCCTGCAGCAAGATGGGGCCTCTCTAGGTTAGAGAATGCCCAAGGACAGACTCAGCTGGGAGTCCTTATTGCTACAGGGTTTTAACGTATCTAGAGCTAGCTGACGCCGGGTGCAGTTTCACTAGGTACATAAAGCAGGCAGCCTAAAATTCTACTTATTTCAGCTACTTTTTTAAAATTAATTTTTATTGTGCTTTAAGTGAACGTTTACAAATCAGGTCAGTCTCTCATACAAAAATTTACATACACCTTGCTATACCTAATTGCTCTTCCTCCAATGAGATAGCACAGTTCTTCCCTCCACTCTCTCTCCTCGTGTCCATTCAGGTAGCTCCTGACCCCCTCTGCCCTCTCATCTCCCCTCCAGACAGGAAATGCCAACATAGTCTCATGTGTCTACTTGATCCAAGAAGCTCGTTCTTCACCAGTATCATTTTCCATCCCATATTCCAGTCCAATCCCTGTCTGAAGAGTTGGCTTTGGGAATGGTTCCTGTCTTGGGCTAACAGAAGGTCTGGGAACCATGGCCTCCGAGATCCTTCTAGTCCCAGTCTGACCATTAAGTCTGGTCTTTCTACGAGAATTTGAGATCTGCATCCCACTGCTCTCCTGCTCCCTCAGGGGTTCTCTCTTGTGTTCCCTGTCAGGGCAGTCATCAGTTGTGGCTAGGCACCATCTAGTTCTTCTGGTCTCAGGCTGATGCAGTCTCTGCTTTATGTGGTCCTTTTTGTCTCTTAGGTTCATAATTACCTTGTGTCTTTGGTGTTCTTCATTCTTCCTTGTTCCAGGCAGGTTGTAGACCAATTGATGCATCTTAGATGGCCGCTTGCTAGCATTTAAGACCCCAGATGCTACTCTCCAAAGTGGGATGCAGGATGTTTTCTTAAGAGATTTTATTATGCCAATTGACTTAGATGTTCCCGGAAACCACAGTCCTCAAACCTCTGCCCCTGCTATGCTGGCCTTTGAAGCGTTCCGTTTATTCAGGAAACTTCTTTGCTTTTGGTTTAGTCCAGTTGTGTTGACCTCTCCTGTATTGTGTATTGTCTTTCCCGTCACCTAAAATAAAACTTATCTACTATCTAACTAGTGAATACCCCCTCCCTCCCTATCTACCTCACCTCTCTTAACCCTCAAAGAATATTTTCTTCTCTGTTTAAATTATTCTCCAGTTCTTATAATAGTGGTCTTATACAATATTTGTCCTTTTGCAACTGACTAATTTTAGTCATTCATTCAGCATAATGTCTTCCAGATTTCTCCATGTTATGAAATGTTTCATGGATTCATCATTGTTCTTTATCAATGCGTAGTATTCCATTGTGTGAATATACCATAATTTATTTATCCATTCATCCATTGATGGGCACCTTGGTTGCTTCCCACTTTTTGCTATTGTAAACAGTGCTGCAATGAACATGAGTGTGCATATATCTGTTTGTGTAAAGGCTGTTATTTCTCTAGGGTATATTCCAAGGAGTGGGATTGCTGGATCATATGTCAGTTCTATTTCTAGTTTTTTAAGAAAGTGCCAAATTGATTTCCAAAGTGGTTGTACCATTTTACATTCCCACCAGCAGTGTATAAGTGTTCCAGTCTCTCCACAATCTTCTCCAACATTTATTATTATGTGTTTTTTGGATTAATGCCAGCCTTGTTGGAGTGAGATGGAATCTGATTGTGTTTTTGATTTGCATTTCTCTCTGGGTCTGGACTGGCTAATGATCGTGAGCATTTCCTCATGTGTGTGTTAGCAGCCTGAATGTCTTCTTTAGTGAGGTGCCTGTTCATATCTTTTGCCAGTTTTTTAACTGGGTTATTTGTCTTTTTGTAGTTGAGTTTTAGCAGAATCATGTAGATTTTAGAGATCAGGTGCTGATCGGAAATGTCATAGCTAAAAACTTTTTCCCAGTTGGTAGGTAGTCTTTTTACTCTTTTGGTGAAGTCTTTGGATGAGCATAGGTGTTTGATTTTTAGGAGGTGAACTACTTTTAAAACAATTGAATGTGTACAAATTTGATTTTGGCATCTGCAGCCTTTTGGGGCTGATGGCCTCCAGCTTGCTATGAAGAAGTAAACCACTGGGGGTGATACACCAGAGCCATTTTTTTCTTCACAGAAGCCATTTTGGACTCATTTATATAACATTGTCAGAAGATGGGCTTGGAAAGGTAAATGAGGACTGTGTCACACAGAGATTCATAGAGCTTGCTTCGGGCATTTCGGACTTTATAGATTAAAAGAATTTGTTGAAGGATTTAAATAAAGGAGTGACAAATATTGGGCTTGGACTTTAGAAAGGCATTCTGGTAGCCGTGTGAAGGAAGAGTTGTAGTGGGAAGGGATTACAGGCAAAGAAATCAACAGGGAAGCTATTTCAATTATCTAGGTGAGAAATGGTAAGGTCTTCATGGTGGAAAAAGAGGGAACAGAATGGGTTCAGGAAAGAATTGAGAGACTGAATCAGTAAGACTTGATAATTGATTGGATGGAAGGTGATATGGGAAAGGAGAAAGTTGAGAATGACTTAGAAATCATTAGCCTGGGCAGTCAAGGAGATGAGGGGTCTATTAACCATAATAGGTAACAGAATCTAAGAGCATGAAATTCAGCTGGACGAGCCCTACTGGCAGTTAGGAACATGTGTCTAGAGTTCACTTGAGAGATGGAGGCAGCGATTGACCTGGGGTTAGGTAGCTGCTGAGACCACGGCAGTAAATAACACAGACCAGGGAAAAGTTGAAGAGTGAGAAGAGAAGATTGCCTAGGATAGATCTTAGGGAGCATCAACACAAAAGGACTGGCCAAAGAAAAGGAGCCAACATAGGAAAGTAAAAAGAGGCCTCAAGAGAGGAGGCAGGAGAATCAGGAAAAGACCAGTGTCTTAGAAATCACAGGGTACAGACAAATGAAGAGGTTGTCAAGTATACCTGCTCCTCACTTATTGACTACCTCATTATCAGATATTTTGCATTTATGACAATAGTAAAAAATCTACTATCTGACAATTTTGCACATTAATGACATATGTCTGGCAGTAATGAACTCCAAGGTAGGAGATGAGAGTAATGCTCGCTGTGATGGTTAAGGTTATGTGTCAGTTTGGCTGGGCCATGATTCTCAGTGGTTTGGCAGTTACGTACTAATGTAATTTGGCAGTTATATAATGATGTAGTCACTCTATTTTTGCATAATGCTGATTTTCACGTAACAACCTGGTCTTTGTAACCTAATCATGTCGGTAAGTGAGGAGCAGGTGTATGTTGGAGCTGCTAAGAATTCTATTGCGGCATTTGTGACATTTCTCCATTAATGAGTAAATCCTTTGACAACAGAACCTTGATAATCCCCATAGTCCTGGCACAATACTTTGCACAAAGCAGGCATTATCTATACAACTATGTATCTATGTATCTATCTATAGATACATATATCGATATACCAATTTGGAGACTGCTAGATGCCCAGAGACCTCAAATTTGGAGCCATTGCATTTTTTTCCCATAATTTGCTTATTTAAAAAAAATTCTGATAAAAATATATATGACAAAACATTTGTCAAGTTGTCTTAGGCTGAGTTCTCTAGAGAACCAAAACCAGTGAAGTGTTATATATAGAGAGAGATTTATCTCAAGGAAATGGCTCATGTGGTTGTAGAGTCAGGCTAGTCCCAAGTCCGTGGGTCAGGTGTCAGGTGTCAGGCATCAGGCTGGAGGCTTCTCCTGACTCACATAGCTGCAGGAGCTGATGAACACAAGATCCACAGGTCAGAGGGCAGGCTACTAGCTCATGGCTGCGAAGGCTGATGAATCCAAGATCAGCAGGTAAAATGGCAGGCTGCTGGCCCAAGCTTCAAGAACAGGGGGTCAGATGCTGATGAGCCAAATGCAGGATCCAGAGCAGAGCAAAAGCTCTCAAGCCTTGCCAGGAAGTCCACCTATATTGGATACAGTCCACAGGCCCAAGGAAACTCCGTTTCAATTGATTGGCTACTCACAGTAAATTGCATCATGGAGGTGATCGTATTATATCAGATCCCATCACAGAGGTGATTACACCATTACGTAGCTGCCAAACTAACATCATAAAGCCAAACCACTGAGAATCATGGCCCAGCCAAGTTAACACACAACCTTAACGAGTATACAAGTCAACATTTTTTATATGAACAATTTAGTGTCACTGATTACATTAATCATGTTGTACAACCATCACCCTTATCCATTGCCAAATTTTCCATCACCATTAACAGATACTCGGTGATTCCTAGACAATGACTCTTTCTTTTCCCTTCCTCCCACCACTAATAAACTTTGGTCTCTATACATTTGCCTGTTCTAGGTATTTCATATACTCTGTTGCCACCGAGCTGATTCTAACTCATAGCAACCCTTTAGGACAGGGTAGAACTGCCCCATGGGGTTTCCAAGGCTGTAATCTTTATGGAAGCAGACTGCCACGTCTTTCTTCTGTGGAGCCACTGGTCAGTTTGAATCACCAACCTTCTGTTTAGCAGCTGCTTAACCACTGAACTACCAGGGCTCCTTGATATTTCATATAAGTGGTATCATATGCCACTGCAATTTTAAAGGCTTATTTTAGGGTCAAATTAGCAATAAGAAGAATACAAATAGCATACTAATACTCAAAGATGCTCTAGCCTTCGCCAAATTCCATTTAAGAGCTACTGTTACCACCTTTGTATTTCTTTGCATTTATTCTTTCAGAGAACAGACATAGTTAACACTATAAAATGAGGAAGCTGTGGAAATACAGAATAGGGGAGTTCAGTTGCAGTTGCTGGAACACAGAAATCGGTGTCAATGTGTTTGGCCTTTAGAAAAGTCAGTCTGAGGGCAACTTCATGGTGTTTTAGGAACAAAGCAATGTCTTCTTCAAATGTCATACAATGTTATAGCTCTTTGCATTTCTTATTCTTTCAACCGACAATGTTTGAGCACCTAATGTGTTCTAAATACTGTACTAGGTAAGAAAGACATTGTCCCATCCCTCAAGTACCTCACAATCAATGGGGGGACATAGGTGAATACAGTGAAAATATACTGTGAAGTGCTGTGATAGAGGTAAGCACAATGTACAGCTGAAGACAGAGAAGGACAATCCTACAGAGTGTAGGAAATAAGCGTAGAGGCATGGTTAGAAAAATCTTTCCAGAAGAGACAATGCCTGAGCCAGGAAAGATGTTCCAGGTCGAGGGAAAAATGATTGTAAAGACAAGGAGGAAAGGAAGAACAAAACTCAATATGGCTGAGCTTAGAGAGTGAGGAGGGAAATGGCAAGATATGAGCTGGGGAAGGTGGGCAGGGACCTCACTGAGCATCTGTAGGTCCTATGAAGGAGGCAAAACTTTAGCTTGAAAGCAGTGCTTTGAACCGCTTATTTTCATTTCAACTCCCCTGCTGAAAATTTGTTTTTCCACCTCAGATTTACTGAATCAGAATCTACGTTTTAACAAGATCCCTAAGTGATTTTTATGTATATAAGAATCTGCTGGGGATCTTGTTAAATCTTAACAAGATCTTTTTAAATACATAAGAATGAAAATAATGGGTTCGAAGTGTGGCTTGAAAGCATGGGGGGCCACAGAACGATTCTTATGACTTCCTTTATACTTTTGATATTTTTCTTCTCTTTCTTTCTTTCCTTGTCTCTCTCTTTTTCTGACTCTTCCTCCCCGCCTCCCTTCCTTCCTTCCTATAATCTTGCTTTTGAATATTATGGCTAACCTAGTCTATACAGAAAGGGATTAAGGGCAAGGGGTTTTTTTTTTTTTAAGATACTATTTTTTTATTGTACTTTAGATGAAGGTTTTTTTTTTTTTTTAGTCTATACAGAAAGGGATTAAGGGCAAGGGATTTTTTTTTTTAAGATACTATTTTTTTATTGTACTTTAGATGAAGGTTTACAGAACAAACTAGCTTCTCATTAACAATACACAAGTTGTTTTGTGACATTGGTCGCCAACCCTATGACATGTCAACACTCTGCCCTTCTCGATCCTGGGTTCCCTATTACCAGTTTTCCTGTCTCCTCCTGCCTTCTCATCCTTGCCCCTGGGCTGGTGTGCCCATTTAGTTTCATTTTGTTTTATGGGCCTGTCTAATCTTTGGCTGAAGGGTAAACCTCAGGAGTGACTTCATTACTGAGCTATAAGGTTGTCCATGGGGCATACTCTTGGGGTTTCTCCCATCTCTGTCAGACCAGTAAGTCCGGTCTTTTTGTGTGTGTGTGAGTTAGAATTTTGTTCTAAATTTATCTCCAGCTTTGTCTGGGATCCTCTCTTGTGATCCCTGTCAGAGCAGTCGGTGATGGTAGCTGGGCACTAACTAGTTGTGCTGAAGGGCAAATATTTATTTATGGTTTTTCCATGCTTCAGCTAGAGAAAAAGGGGTAAGCTGTAGATCCCTGAGACCTCACCTTTGGTGCTAGGAAGAAGGAAAGTGAGAGGACCCCAGAAATAATTCACATGACCCAGACACTCTCCTTCCATTTGAACCTGGAGATGCCTGTGCTTGGTTTTAATGATGGGGGCTGTTACTACCAGGTAAGAATAGGAATCTTGACTACAGTAAGGCCTACACACTTCCTACTATAAGTGGGGTTTGTGGACCAGCAGGATCAGCAACACTTGGGAGCTGATTAGACATTCAGAATCTCAAGCCCCACACCAGACCTACTGATTCAGAATCTGCATTTTAACAAGATCCCTAGGTAATTCTCACACACATTTAATTTGAAAAGCCTTGATTTACACAAGCCAGCAAACCTTGTATCACCATGTGGCAATCTGTGTTTTATTTTGCATGGCTGATTGATATGTAAGCAGTTTGTCAACCTTTATGCTTACGAACTTATGTAATGTAATAAAGCAAATTCAACTTGGGTCAAACTATTTTCACTCTCCTGAACATTTCCAAGAAATCTTCTAAGAGCCCACAATATTGAGATACATTGAAATAAAAGGCTTGTTCTCTGGCTGATGGATGAAAGATTCATTCTTAGAACCAGCATTCACACCAGACATGTAACTCCCTTCTCCCAGACTACCTACATTATTTCCTAGAGATATGCCAGGATGAATATTACAAAATTCACAGTTAATGGATGTTCTCAGTGGATTTTTAAAAAATTTATCGATTCTCCAGTTGACTCCTCATTAAGAAAAGGGAATTTGCTGTCGTTGTTGGGAGCAATATGTCTGTTCCATTTAGTGTCTCTGTCTGGGAGCAGTGGCCTCCTGAATATAAACTCAGACCCAGCGCCAACACATTAATTTGTGAAGCTCAAGTATTGATTTGTTGATACCATTCTCTTCCCCTGATGCTATTCCTATCAACCCAAATTATCCATGTGAATTTAGGAACCATTTTCTTCTGGGTGCACAGGGCAGCTGGTGACAAGCTGCTTGCTGATAGGCTCCGACAGAGATGAACAGCCGGCTGCTCCTGGGCAATTGAGGCTTCACTGCCAGAGTGTTGCTGGGGAAAGGAATTTGCAGCCCTGAAGCCAAGGAGCCCGGCCCTGCCTGGACAGTCTCAGTGCTCCATTCTGATTTCAGCAACTGGCAACGGGGCTCAGACAAGGGGAAGGGTCCCTGAGGTTATAGGAAACGATTCTAAAAATTTTTATAGAGGGCATTCTCTCCCCAGAATGACCAGAGTTCTCTAGGCTCTCCAGTTTACTTGAGCTGTTTCAGGAAGCTGGGAGACAGAATATGCTTTCCCTTAGGCATCTCGTGGGGGCGCTCTTATATTCTCCACTTTATCCCCACTATTTCGTCCCTTGGAGTCCCTGGGTGTTGAAAATGGTTAATGTGCTTGGCTGCCAACTGATAGGTTGGAAGTTTGAGTCCACCCAGAGGTGCCTCAGAAGAAACACCAGGAGATCTTCCAAAAAAATCAGCCATTGAAAGCCCTGTGGAGCACAGTTCTCCTCTGACACACAGGAGATTGCTCTGAGTTGGACTCGACTTGACGGCAACTGGTACTGCATCCCTGGGACAACTATTTGGGTTGTCAGATATGCGTGTGAAGATGACAGGGTTAGAACCACACCGTCTTGTTTGGAAAATAAACACTGAAACTCTGGATTTCACCTTCTCTGCAACCACTTTTGCTTTATGAACTAAATCTAGACCCCAAAACAAGGGAACAAGGGCAAGTTCCCTATTTTCATGTTAACTACTGGTCCTCAGTGATGATTCACTTTATCTAGAAACTGAAAATACTTTTGGGCTAATCCTT
The DNA here is from genome assembly GCF_024166365.1 of Elephas maximus indicus. Classification (NCBI taxonomy): domain Eukaryota; kingdom Metazoa; phylum Chordata; class Mammalia; order Proboscidea; family Elephantidae; genus Elephas; species Elephas maximus. Next base: position 34,661,218 of record NC_064837.1, on the reverse strand, counting down.
TGTGATATCTGATTAAGAGCTTTACAGAGAAGATTTGCAGCACTGTTAAAGAGGGGATTTAGCAATTTAGAAGAAGAAGGAATTCCTCTTACCAAGCTGTAAAAGAAGAGCTAGAAAACAGCAGACTGCACAAGAAAGGAAGGGGTGAGGACCTCCAAAGAAAACAAGTTTGTACATTGATGAGCACAGTTGAAGAATTCCCATGAGAACCACTGACTAAACCAAAACACGTCATGTGTAATGAGGTTATACGTGTGTGCAGCCACATCAACTGTAGCTGAAAAAATCCAGTGAAAGGCTGGAGACTTGCACAAAATAATAAAGTATTTGCAGGCCACTGTCTAGAATTTACGACTTGCCTTCTTCCAAGTTTATCCCAGTCTACTTGAAGTGCCCTTCCCTGTCCTGATCCTCTCCATGAATACATGCTTATCACCTTATTCAAGAGCCTGCCCAGACTAACTCTTTTAACTGTAAACATTCCTTTGTACCCTCTAAAAATGGGGGTGTTCTATATGTCCTAGGGTAGCTCACATGGCATTAATGACACTTTTTTTTAAATACACAACATTTTATTTTTGTTGTTGAGAATATACACAGCAGAACATACAAATTCAACAATTTCGACATGTACCATTCAGTGACACTGACTACATTCTTTGAGTTGTGCAACCAATCTCACCCTCCTTTTCTGAGTTGTTCCTCCTGCATTAACATAAACTCACTGTCCCCTAAGTTTCCTATCTGATCTTTTGAGTTGCTCTTGTCAATTTGATCCCATATAGATAGATCTTAAAAGAGGTCAATGCTCAAGACAGACATTCTTTACTAGTTAAGCTAAACTACTGTTTGGTTTTGAGACTTCAGGGATATTTTTGGTTTAAGGTTTAAAGATTATCTCAGGGCAATAGTTTCATGAGTTCATCCAACCTCCATGGCTCCAGAAAATCTGGACTCCACATTTATTAATGATCATTTTCATGCCATTTTTCACATGTGTGGTTTGTGTCCCTAAACCAGTCTATAAGCTCCTTGAGGTAGGGACTATGGTTTTTTTTTGGTGGGGAGAGGGGTGTTGTTTGTTGTTGTGTCTGGTTTTTTCTATTGAGTGTCCTAAAAGAATGCTTTTCAAACATTAATGTGACTAGGAATGAATAGGTGATCTTGTTAAAATGCAAATGCTGATTCAGTAGGAAAGAGTTGGGCCTGACATTTGGCATTTCTAAGCAGCTCCCAGGTGTTTCAGCTGGTTCCAGGACCACACTTTGAGCAGAGACCCTATGGCACCCACCATAGTATTTCAACACAGTGAGACTTTGTATTCTAGTAGTTCCTGGGAAAATTTTCCTTCTGTGGCCTGAGCCCTCCAAGCAAATGTTACCTTGCAATAAGTCTTTTCCTCTTTGATCATTAGACTGCCCTCTAAATTAATTGAAGCCTGAGGACATGGTTTTTTAATAGCGCAGTTGTTTGAATATTTGTTTGTGTCCTAGGAATACAATTGGTTTTACTAATATAGTGTGAGAGACTTGGTGAGTTATTTGGGTATGCATGGTCCAGCCCTGTAATGCTACACCACTCTTGATAAGAGCCACAACTATACCAGCTGGCTCCATAAAAGGGGACACACTTGAGTTTGCATAGAGTGCTGAGAACCATCACCCTCCCACTGGGTTAGGGGCCCTCACCTTTCTCCCAGGTGGGTCATGTAGCTGGAGGCTGAAATACAGTTCACTTTTGTTTACCTGGGAGCCCTGGTGGCACAGTGGTTAAGAGCTCAGCTGCTAACCAAAAGCTCAGCAGTTGAAATCCACCAGCTGCTCCTTGGAAACTCTATGGGGTGGTTCTACTCTGTCATATAGGGTCATTATGAGTTGGAATAGACTCGATGGCAATAGGTTTGGTTTTGGGTTTGTTTACTTGTGTCTGGCAAGGCTTTGTTTCCTGTGTAAAGCCCTCTCTGTCAGAAGCACAGAAACTGCTCTTAGTTTGGAGTTAGAAAAACCAGTCCTCAACCATACTAAACAGACTTCAATAAATGCTTTTTAAGCTGGAAGCACAGACCAGAAGGAAAAGCTGGCACTAGTGAAGCCACAAAGACAACTGACTGGACTCCTAGGGTGGAGCCAACAAGAGGACAACCAAGAGTCGGGTCTCTCAGGGCCTTGGCTTCCTTGTCTGTAAAATTAAGGTGTTGGGCTGGAAGATTCCTATCAGCCCGATGGTCTGTGATCCTAATCAAGGTATCAGGGAAAGGCATGGACGAAAGGAGAATTTCACACCTGGCGACTGGACAGCATGCTTGGTCTCAACCCAAACACTTGCCCTGATACGGTACTAGGTTGTCCCTTCCTAGAGAACTCGGTGCCTATTGTGAGAGATCTGAAAAGACATGCCCTGTGCTGCCACCTAATGGCTCCTACTCTATTAAGGCCATTCCTTGACACCATTTGGAGAGTGTAGAATATTTAAGCCCTTCATACATAATCCACCAGCTATGAAAGTCTAACATGAGAGAATAAAAATAGGGTACTTCCAGGAATCACCTCATTAAGGAGTCGAGGATTCTGGCTATAACAACTCTAAGGTTTTTTCTTTTAAACTTTGTAATTTCCTCCTTATTGTTATTTCCTGTCTGTTTCCCTGTAGCAATTAGCAATAAAACTCTTAAAACAAAAAGGGCCAAAGCGTTTGTTTTCAAGGGCAGCAAAGAAGCAGGGAACTGGGGAGACAGCACCCCATGGTTTGAGGTAAACAACTCCAGAAGATGGTGTGGGTGGAGAGAGCTGAATAGCTGACAGACTAAGTCCTGAGGCTTATTTGAAACGGAAAGAGGGTGTGGGGGGATCAAGTTGCATTCTATTTGGAGTGAAGGTAATGGTCTTAATAGCATTATTATCCTTTCCTGCTTTGTTTTTTAGATATACAAGTCTGTTTTCTAGCCAGTAAAATGAAGCAAATGTATAGCTATCAGCTCGTGTTGCATTTCAGGGGCCTTTGCAGCAAATGACATTCCACTAGAGTAAGGATCCTAAATACAAATGTCTATAGAAGGGTCAGGTAGGTAAGGTACTTGGATGAGGGTTCCAAGGGTAAGACTGTAGGGAGTGGTGAGGTCTGTGGCGAACTGGAGAGCACTCACCCCATCTAAGGAGTCCCAGCTGGTTACGGCCCTACTAAACTATGTACCCCCATTGTTAATTCTTTCCAATTTTCAAGAGAAGCTGGAAATCTGGATTATTATATGGAGTCTCCTTATTTTTAGAAGTTGGCAGCTAATGCTGATTAGAAACAAACAACAGTACTGTGTGAGCCAAATAAAACACGTTAGGGAGACATATTTAGATCAAAGGCCAACCCTTTGAAAATCTGGATCTAGAGCAATTTGCATTCTGGAATCTCAATGTACTACCATGATCCTTGTGAGGCATGTGGCCTTCTATCAACAAAAACAAACTACAAGCAAAAAAGAAAATACCAGATAAATTGGGGACATGGTAAAACGCATTGTGTTTAGATTTGTTAGAACTGACTCTCATACCTAGAAATCTGCCAAAAGAGGTAGTTTGTTGACTTTCATATCCAGTGGGAAGGCCTTGAATGTATTCATTTAATAAGTCAAGAAGGATTTATTGAGCACCTAATATGTGCCAGGTAAAAAATAAATAAAAGTTTTTCTTTAAAGAGAGAGAGAGTAAATATTTTAGACTTTGTAGGACATATATTTTGCTGTAGGAAGCCCCAAAGCAGCCATCCAAAAAAACAAAACAAAAAACCTGATTCTGATTCATAGTAACCTTATAGGACAAGGTAAAACTGCCCCGTAAGGTTTTCAAAGTTGTAAATCTTTACAGGAGCAGACTGCCACATCTTTCTCTTTCAGGGTGGCTGGTGAGTTTGAACCACTGACCTTTTAGCTAGCAGCCTAGCACTTAGCCACTGTGCCACCAGAGCTCCTCCAAAGCAGCCATAGACAATACATAAACACATGACTGTGACTGTGTTCCAATAAAGATTTATTTACAACAGGCACATATTTAGCCCATGGTCCACCAATCTCTGATCTACAAGATGTAAAAGAGAGAGGTTCTGACAGTTTTCTTTAAGGAAGGTTTTATGTTTATGTTTTGCCTACTAAGACAGGGAATTAGGGGAGGGATCCCTGATAGTTATGTTTGTAAGCAGAATACTCTGTAAAATAGTTCTCTATTATCGTTTAGATATAATACAATCTATCACATAACTACCCTGTCAAAGTTACTATTGAAATTGGAGATGATGCTCATCCTACCTGGTTACTGAGGTTAGTTTGCTAAGACTGTCTGAATTAGGATAATTGTTCACAAAGCAGTCCTATCTATTTGGGGCTATTGATGGAGTTTCCTTCCATTCTCATACTCCATCAACATTGCTCAGGGAATAAAAATGCAACAGCAGTCCGGCATCCAATGCAGTTGAATTAATTCCCCAACTCATCCTGAGTCATTAAAAAAGTTGTTTAAATCTTGTTACAAACTCATATAACATAAAAAAACAATGTAGAAAGATCAAAATCCACTGGGTTTCTTAGGAAGAAGTCCTATTATAACACATCATCAAGTTCAAAGAAAATATTCTATGATATAATTTCTAAGAAAATCAAAGATCTTGTCAACAAATTGTTTTCTGAATTTGTTTTAGGCAGCAAATGTTTTATGCCAATAAACTATCCAAATAGCATTTTTTAAATGTAGGAATGTAGTCTATATTTTAGAGTTTCATGGTCCCCAAATCCATTGTGTGTTTAGATACATACATTGGATTATTATAAAGACCTTTCAGATCTTGGATTTTAAGAGCTCCCACTTGTGAAATCTGGGACACTTTGAGCAAGAAAAAATAATGATGATAAGGGATTATAACACATTAAATGAAATGTAAAAAATCGATGAGTTCACAGTGATTCAGAAGCATGCCAACTAATAAATATAGACAAATGATAGAGCTAGAGTTTGTAACTGCCAATGTAATACTTGATTCAGGGAAGGCTCATCAATAGATGCTAAGCCATTAAGTGAAAGGATGTTGGGGACCAAGATAATTACATGGTTTCAAAGTAGAACCCCACAGATCAATTAATTACAAAGGGAAAATGTACCTTTACAGTGCAGAGATCTGGTGGACACCACTTAACCAAACAATCAAACTTTGCATAATCAGTGGTAGTACAATGGGTGGCCTTCTGATGTTATGCATTAAGAGGTACACAACACTGCCTGTCTTAGCTAGTGCTGCTATAACAGAAATGCTACAAGTGGGTGGCTTTAAAGAACAGAAATTTATTTTCTTGCCCTTTTGAAGGCTTAAAGTCTAAACAGATTCTTGGCCACGTTGGGTCTTTGGTTGCTTGGTTTGTAGACAATCCTCACATGGCACGTGTGTCCCCTCCACATCATGTGTGTGTCTCTGTGTCTAACTGCTCTTTTTATAACCCAGAAATGATTAGATTTAGAGCCCACTCTATTTAGTTATGATCTAATCAACATAACAAAGAAAACTATTTCCAAACAGGATTACATTCACAGGCAATGTCATGGAAAGACAAGAAAAGAAGGGGTTATTCTAGATTAAAAGAGACTAAGGAGATAACAACTAAATGAAATGTGTAAACCTTGATTAGATCATGGATTGAAGGGGAAAAAAAAGTTGCAAAAGATATTTTTAAGACCACTGGAGAAATTTAAATATAAATTGCATTATTATTCGTTTTAATATTATAATATAATATTTATATACTAATTAATATTAGTATAATTTAATATTAATATTGGAATTAATATGAGTTTTCTTGGTAAAACTAATATTAATTAGTGGTATTGCAATTATTTAGGAGAGTGGCTTTTTTTTTTTTTAAGAGATCTCTATTGAGGTATTTAGGGGTGAAGTGCCATGACAGCCCATCTTACTTAAAAAAAAGCATGTTGTGTGCATACATATGTGAATGTAGAGGCAAATATGGTAAAATATTAACAATTGGTAAAATCTAAGTAAGGAGTATATGAGTACTTATTGTTTTATATTTTAAAATTGTTTAGAGATTTCAAATTTTTCAAAATATTCTTGGATTTTTTACCATGTCTGGGAATTTTAACAGCATTATTGTGATTGATATTCACAACCACCTCCTGTAGATATTAAGATGTGCTAGCTAGATATTCTGGCACAAAGTCTAGATGACTCATGTAAGGATTATTCAGTTAAAAAATATTTGAGTGCCTACCACAAGCCAGGCACTACTTTAGCTACCTGGGATACTTGAATGCCCTGGTCTCATAGAATATATATTCCAGTTTAGGGGAGGAGACATACAAGAAATAATAAAGGTAATAAATACGTAAGTTATATACTGCTACGGGGAAAAAAAAAGAGCCCTGGTGGCACAACAGTTAAGCACTTGGCTGCTAACAGAAAGGTTCGCAGCTCGAACTTCCCCAGCGGCTCTGCGAAAGAAACGCCTTATGATCTGCTCCCATAAAGATTGTTGTTAGGTGCCGTTGAGTTGGTTCCGACTCATAGTGACCCTGTGTATGACAGAATGAAACACTGCCCCATCCTGAGCCATCTCATGATCACTGATTGCTATGTTTGAGCCCATTGTTGCAGCCATTGTGTCAATCCATCTTGTTAAGGGTCTTTCTCTCTTTTGCTGACCCACCACTTTACCAAGCATGATGCCCTTCTCCAGGGACTGATCTCTCCTGATAACATGTCCAAAGTACATGAGATGAAGTCTCACCATCCTTGCTTCTAAGAAACATTCTGGCTGTACTTCTTCCAAGACAGATTTGTTTGTTCTTCTGGCAGTCCATGGTTTATTCAACATTCTTCACCAACACCATAATTCAAAGGCATCAATTCTTCTTCAGTCTTCCTTATTTATTGTGCAGGTTTTGCACACATATGAGGTGATTAAAAATACCCTGGCTTGGGTCAGATGCACCTGAGTCCTCAAAGTGACATTTTTGCAGCAGATTTGCCCAATGCAATACATCATTTGATTTCTTGACTGCTGTTTCCATGGGCGTTGATTGTGAATCCAAGTAAAATGAAATCCTTAACAACTTCAATCTTTTCTTCATTTATGATGATGATGCTTATTGATCCAGTTGTGAGGATTTTTGTTTTCTTTATGTTGAGGTGTAATCTATACTGAAGAAAATCTTTGATCTTCATCAGTAAGTGCTTCAAGTTCTCTTTGATTTCAGCAAGCAAGGCTGGTTTTGTCATCTGGTATCACAGGTTGTTCATAAATCTTACTCCAACGATGATGCCACATTCTTCTTCATATAGTCCAGCTTCTTGGATTGTTTGCTCAACATACAGATTGAGTAAGTATGGTAAAAGGATACAACCTTGATGCACACCTTTCTTGATTTTAAACCACACAGTATCCCCTTGTTTTGTATGAACAACTGCCTCTTGGTCTATGTACAGATTCCACATGAGCACGATTAAGTGTTCTGGAATTCCCATTCTTCCCAATGTTATCCATAATTTGTTATGATCCCTACAGTGGAATGCCTTTGCATAGTCAATAAAACACAGGTAAGCATCTTCCTGGTATTTTCTGCTTTCAGCCAAGATCCATCTGACATCAGCAATAATTTCCCTCATTCCATATACTAGTCTGAATCTGGCTTGAATTTCTGGCAGTTTGAAGAGGAACAGCGCCACATTCATTACCAAAAAGAACATTTCAAGATCTATCCTGACATACAATGCTGTCAGTGATAGGATAATATCCATACCTACAGTTAATATGACTAGTATTCAAATTTACAAAGCAACCACCAATGCCAAAGATGAAGAAATTGAAGATTATCACCAACTTCTGCAGTCTGAAATTGATCAAACATGCAATCAAGGTGCATTGATAATTGCTGGTGATTGGAATGTAAAAGTGGGAAACAACGAAGAAGGATCAGTAGTTGGAAAATATGGCCTTGGTGACAGACACAATCCCTGAGATCGCATAATAGAATTCTGCAAGGCCAACGACCTATTCATTGCAAATACCGTTTTTCAACAACATAAATGGTGATTATACACATGGACCTCACCAGATGGAATACTTAGGAATCAAACTGACTACATCTGTGGAAAGAGATGATGATGAAGATCAACATTCTCAGTTAGAACAAGGCCAATGTCTGATTGCAGAACAGACCATCAAGTGCTAGTTTGAAGTTCAAGTTGAAGTTGAAGAGAATTAAAACAAGTCCATGAGAGCCAAAGTACAACCTTGAGTATATGCCACCTGAATTTAGAAACCATTTCAGAATAGATTGGACACATTTAATGCTAATGACCAAAGGCCAGATGAGTTGTGGGTTAATACATAAAGAAAGCAAAAGGTCATTAAAAAGACAAGAAAGAAAAGACCATAATGGATGTCAGAACGGACTCTGAAATTTGCTGTTGAATGTAGAGTAGCTAAAGAAAATGGAAGAAATGATGAAGTAAAAGAGCTGAACAAAGGATTTCAAAGGGTGGCTTGAGAAGACAAAGTAAAGTATTATAATGAAATGTGAAAAGACTGCAAAGATTAAAAAAAAAAAGATTACACCCTAGAAAACACTACGGAGCCATTCTACTCTGTCATATGGGGTCACTGTGAGTCAAAAACCGACTTGACAGCATCTAACAACAACAACGTGGAAAAAAAAGAGCAGGGGGGCAGGTTGTGGAATATTAAAGTAGAGGTTTAGGTAAATTAATGGAAGGAGCATAGAGATTAAGGGATGTTGAGATAATGTCAGAATTTTCAACATTATTGTAAGATATACTAGCTTGGCTTCGCCTGAAGAATACTACACCTCTTTGTCATTTCAGTTGTATCCCAGGTACACCAGAGGTTGAATTCCAGCTTGGGTGACCAACTGTCCTGGTTTGTCTGGGACTGAGGAATTTCATGGGACATAGGACTTTCAGTGCTAAAACTGAATAGTCCTGGGCAAACAAGGACAGTTAATTACCCTAATACTGCCACTCACCACCTGTGTAACCTTGAACGAATTTTTTGGCTTCCCTACATCTTGCTTTCCTCATCTATAAAAAGGAGATTATATACATACTACAACATGGATAAACCTTGAAAACATTATGCTAAGTGGAAAAAAAAAAAAAAAGACACACAAAGCCACAGATCGTATGCTTCCATTTATATGAAACGTCCAAAAGAGGCAAATCCATAGAGAGAGAAAGTAGATTAGTTATTTCCAGGGGCTGGGGAAACTGTTCAGTAGGAGTTTGTTCATGAAGGCGGATGTGCCTACCTACCTACTTGTTTCAAACAGCAATGACAGCGTCTGAGTCATTTGTACTCTTAGCGAGAGAAAAGTATATCACCTTGGTATCCTGATTTCATGAGTTCTGCTTTGTTACAGGAAATAGAAGGCTCTGATGTATTAGGATGGGACTTCAGTTCTTTTTCACGGTGTGAATAAAAAGTCAACTCTGCCTTTTTCAGAATGTTTATGATCTATCACATTGACATCCATAATTAAAGAGATCCGTCAGCCCCTTTAAATTTAGTTTCTACGTACAAAACACTATACTAGGCACTGCTGACAGGAAGATTGTAGCTGGGTCTTTTTAAGCTCATCACGTGAGCTCTTTGGACAAAGATTGTGGTGGGCTACAGCTTCATTGGATGTCAGCAGAGAGGAGTAGTTAAAACTCCAAAATTCTTGATAGACCTGGGTTCTATTACTAGATGTTCATTATTAGCTGCAAGTCCTTAATGTAAGCTTTAGTTTTTTGTCTGTTTGTACAACCCTGGTGTCACAGGGCTGTTGTAAAGATTAAATGAGACAATGCATGTATAGCTCTTTGCACAGTGTCTGACACTTAGTAAGAAAGCCACAATAAAAAAAAAAAAAACCCAAAAACTGCAGTTTTGCATCATAATGGATAAATAGTAATGTTCCTGGCATACAGCCACATGTCATAAAATTCCTCTGCCTGCAACTTCTATTTTTCTAGCTAGAGGTGAAGGCAAAGAACTCGAGCCAACACCACCTAACACTGTGAAGTCAGTGTGATTTCCCTCCTCCCTGTCACCCTCGGTGGTGATCCCACATATGGTTGGGTCAGCTCTTTTGGGGAGACTAAGCAAGGAGTTGGAACAGCTGTAGTAGCTGGTGGGGGTGTGTGTGGGCAGTTTGACATGTCCTGGAATCTTTAGCTTCTTTGGAACTGGGAGCCCATTCCTTTCTAGGACAGTGTGCCCACTGAACACCTGAGAACTTGAACTCTGGAAATAGACAGGACTGGATTTGAATCCCAGCTCCATGACTTACACTCTGAGTGACCTCTGTTTAGTCACCTGTGTAATGAAGCGACTTGACGGCACTGGGTGTGTGTGTGTGTGTGTGTGTAATGAAGGTAATGTTACCTACCTCGCTGTATTAATGAGATAATGTACCTGAAACATACAAATTGCTAAATAAATATTACTTCTTTTTTTCCCCCTCCTTATTAGTTATTATTATTATTCCTGTCTGCACATAGGAAAAAAATACTAGATTTTTTCTCTCCAGTATTTATATTTACATTTAATCTGGATTATTAGAACAGGAGAAAATCCTGGATTTTTTCCTGTTCTAATAATTCAGATGGATACTTTATTTTCCAGCTCATTGATAAAGTTTTGCGTAGTATTTAATGAATTCTCATCCTATATCCGTACTCTGATGTTCCCAGCTCCGTCCTAATTCAACAATGAAATGAGATCTCTTTTGAACAAATTTTAATATTGTTTAAAAACACATCATCACTGGGGGGATCTTTTCTATAGCTGACACCCAATCCGAGGGGGGTTGTATCCCCTAACACTGAGTAACCAGTGGGGAGATTCCAACCACTTGGCCCGCTCACCAGTGAAAATGTTTTCAAAGGTCATCCTAGTTTCATTTCTCTGGAAAGTAGCAACTGCGTCAGCTGAGCAGACCATGACGCCATTTGGGAGTGTCCCTGCAATCTTGTATATGGTCAGGATTAACCCTAAAGTCCACAACCACTTTTCGCAAGGCACTGTGAGGTATAAATGAATCAAACACAGATCTTATCCTTAAAGAGTTTGAAATTTTATAAGGGAGATAAGACATGCATACAAAGAAATGTTGTTGTTGTTAGGTGCCCTCAAGTTGGTTTTGACTCATAATGACCCTGTGTACAACAGAACAAAATACTGCCCGGTCCTGTGCTGTCCTCACAATCTTTGGTATGTTTGAGCCCATTGTTATAGCCACTGTGTCAATCCATCTCATCGAGGGTCTTCCTCTTTTTTGCTGACCATCTGCCTTACCAAGCATGGTGTCCTTCTCCAGGGACTGGTCCTTTCTGATAATATGTCCCAAGTATATGAGACAAAGTCTTACCATCCTCGCTTCCAAGGAGAACTCTGGCTGTATTTCTTCGAAGACAGATTTGTTCATTCTTCATGGTATATTCAATACTCTTCATCAACACCACAATTCAAAGTCATCAATTCTTTGATCTTCTTTATTCATTGCCCAACATTCACATGCACATGATGCGATTGAAAAGATCATGGCTTGAGTCAGGTGCACACTAGTCCTCAAAGTGGCCTCTTTGCTTTTCAACTTTAAACACTTTAAAGAGGTCTCTTGCAGCAGATTCACCCAATGTAGTATGTTGTTTGATTTCTTGACTGCTTCTTCCACGGATGTTGACTGTGGATCTAAGTAAAATGAAATCCTTGACAACTTCAATCTTTTCTCCATTTATCATGATGTTGCTTATTGGTCCAGTTGTGAGGATTTTTGTTTTGTTTTTGTTGAGATGTAATCCATACTGAAGGCTGTAGTCTTTGATCTTCATCAGTTAGTGCTTCAAGTCCTCTTCACTTTCAGCAAGCAAGGTTGTGTCATCGGCATAACGCAGGTTGTTAATGAGCCTTCCTCTAATCCTGTTGCTGCATTCTTCTTCATATAGTCCAGCTTTACAGATTATTTGCTCAGCATATAGATGGAATAAGTATGGTGAAAGAATACAACCTGGACACACATCTTTCCTGATTTTAAACCACACAGTATGCCTTGTTCTGTTAGAGCAACTGCCTCTTGGTCTATGTACATGTTCCACATGAGCACAATTAAGTATTCTAGAATTCCCATTTTTCACAATGTTATCTGTAATTTGTTATGATCCACACAGTCGAATGCCTTTACATAGTCAATAAACACAAGCAAACATCTTTCTGGTATTCTCTGCTTTCAGCCAAGATCCATTTGAGATCAGCAATGATATCCCTTATTCCATGTCCTCTTCTGAATCTGGCTTGAATTTCTGGAAGTTCCCTGTCAATGTATTGATGTAACCATTTTTGAGTTATCTTCAGCAAAATTTTACCTGTGTGTGGTATTTTTTTTTTTTTAGTGGTATTAATGATATTGTTAGATAATTTTCGCATTCCACTTGATCACCTTTCTTTGGAATGGGCAAGTATATGGATCTCTTCCAGGTGGTTGGCCAGGCACCTGTCTTCCAAATCTTGGCATAGATGAGTGAGCGCCTCCAGAGCTGTATCTGGTTGTTGAAACAACTCAGTTGGTATTCCATCAATTCCTGGAGCCTTGTTTTTCCCCAGTGCCTTCAGAGCTGCTTGGACTTATATCTTCAATACCATCGGTTCTTGGTCATTTGCTACCTTCTGAAATGGTTGAACATCGATCAATTCTTTTTGGTACAGTGACTCTGTGTATTCCTTCCATCTTCTTTTGGTGCTTCCCGTGTTGTTCAATATTTTGCCCAAAAAAACCCTCAAAATTGCAAGTCAAGCCTCGAATTTTTCTTCAATTCTTTCAGCTTGAGAAATGCCGAGTGTGTTTCTCACTTTTGGTTTTCTAACTTCACGTGTTTGCACATTTCATTACAATACTTTGTCTTCGATACAATATTAAAAACAGTAAATATCATAGGACAAACCAAAATCAAAAAAACCAAACCCGCTGCTGTCAAGTTGATTCCAACTCATAGTGACCCTATCGGACAGAGGAGAACTGCCCCATAGAGTTTCCAAGGAGTGCCTGGCGGATTTGAATTGCTGACCTCTTGATTAGCAGCTGTAGCACTTAACCACTACACCACCAGGGTTTCCAAGAGCAAGCCTCCTCTGACAGAGGGGTGATGTCTTCACATGGGGTGCATTGGCCAGGAAGCGAACTCTGGTCTCCTGCATGGAAGGCAAGAATTCTACCACTGAACCACCACTCCCCTCTATCATAGGACAAGTACAGAAAAAATACAATTTAAGTTCAGGAAAAGATTCAATTCTAAGTAGGAAAATAGGAAAGATCTTGTCCTTCTTCATCAACAGTGTGGGGGCAATGGTGGTTCAGTGGTAGAATTCTTGCCAATCCAAGCAGGAGACCCGAGTTTGATTCCCAGCCAATTCACCTCAAGCGTAGCCACCACCCCTTTGTTGATGCTTATTGCTATGATGTGAACAGGTTTCAGTGGAGCTTCCAGGCTAACACAGATTAGGAAGAAAGACCTGGTGACCAATCATGGGGATGGTGCAGGACCGGTTGCTTTTTGTTCTATTGTATACGGGGTCACCATGGGTCAGAGGCCAACTCAAAGCAGCTAACAACACACTGTGTGCCAAGTAGTGTGCTTTACATGTATGAACCCATTTTTTCTAGAAAAATAGGCTGTGGTCAGATCATGGTGTGCTCTAAGTACCAGGTTAAGGAACATGGACATGTTTTATTGATAATGGGGATCCACTGAAGGTTTTTAAGCAAGTTTTATTAGGAAATAAAAGAGAAGAATAAAAATTGCTTAGATAGGGGGGCCTGAAGACTCCCTGAAATTTTAAGCAAACATTTGTGTGAATGGCCACATATTTTTCTGGGGAGTGCATAACTTACCTCCATCCAATTATCAACGGTATCTGAGACTTCAAAAAAGGCTAAAAGTCACTGATTTAGCAGTTTCAAGCCTAGAAGAACAGCCAAATGGTAGTATCGCTAATTTAAAAAAAGGGGGGGGGGGTGTTTCCAGGGTAAGAAGTTGGTTGGCAGAGTAGAAATGATCGTTTCCTTCTGAGATGCATTGATTTGATGATCTTGTAGGTAGTTCTTCCAGTGGGCAGTACAGACTGAGTCCAGCCTTGCAGAGATGGACAGGGCTGTAGCCACAGGTGGGGGAGTGATCCTCCATCACGAGCCAGAGCTTGAATGACATTGTCAAGGAGAACAGAAAAAAAACGCCAAGGACAGGTCTTTGAACATATTTAATCTGTCTGCTGTGCCTTTTCCTAAATGTTTCCTGACAGATTATTTTTCTCTACACAGGAAATTCACATTTTGAACTTTAGTTCTCAAAATACATTAAAGCATACTTTGGCTTCTGAGGAGGGGCAGGAGGGGGTACACATAATGACTACTTACATGGTTCACTTCTTCTCTGAGGAGATTATCTTTTCAAAATGATCAGGTGCTCCTGACCCTCCTCACAAGTGTGTGGGTATTTTTGAACTAAGTTGGGAAGCATGTAGGATAATTGTTAGCACTTAAAGAACCTACTTCTAGCCCAGTGTTGAAATCTCAGGAACCCACAAAATCCTTCCTCTCCCTGGGGAGGGAGGAAAAGATGCCTGTTATCCTTTCTTGTTCATGCCAGGAAAGCTGCTTAAAATATTAGGGTGGATTGCATATCAATAGTTCCTGTCCTGAATCAAGGATTACAGCCCAGCCAGATGATTGGCAGAAATATCCCAAAGAATAACCAGCATTTCCCTAAGAGTCTGTGTAATTTTTTGTGGGTGCATTATTTCAAAAGGAAAGGATAAACAGTTCCAGTCCATTATACCTAGAAATTACCTAGTATGCAACGTTATGGAACTTTGTGGAAGCAGTAAAATGTTTGTAAATGGTCTTCACAGCTAACATGTCCCTAAGTTAAGGCCATATATTACTTAATCCCCACAAAAGTCCCGTAAGTCTTGTTATGGTTCCCATTTTATGGACTCAGAAATTAAGGCTTCACAAGCAAAGTTTATGCTCCTAACTGGGATAATGCTGTCTACGAGATTTCATTCCTGCTTCACTCTGGAAAAGGACTCAGTTTCAGACCTTCATGTGGCCTTAATCCACCCTTGCAGGCCTGGGCCATCCACACCAAAGAGGCAGTAGGAAACAGAGGAAGAGTAAACACCCTTACGCTTCCCATTTTGGACTGTAACTCTGCTTGTCTGTGCCATTTTGCAGATACTCTTCCACCTTGCACCAAACCTTGCCTATCTGTATCTAAGATGTCTGCTATATTGTCCCTGCTTCATTGAACTTCAACCACTGCTGGCTTCTCTTAGGATGCAGCAGGGTTTGGCCCCACTACCTGCAGAGGTTGGTGCACAGCTAAAGAAACAAAGACCTGGATTAGCTGCATTCCCTGTTCTAAGAGGACGTCTCCTCAGGCTGACAGAATGAATTATGGCAGAATAAGAATAGAGAGATGTTTACCCAAGGGTGAGAGCTGCGGATGGTAACAGACTACAGAAGGGAAGCACGAAGAGAGGCAGGGCTTGCTGTTGTAAGGTGAAAGGCACAACGCAGAATATCAGGGTATCCTGATAGAAAGGTAGCCCAGTGGTAAGAAATTCAAGAGGGTCAATATTTAGGAACTGGGGCAGGTATTATGGGGTGCCTTTTCCCACCCATACCCCCTTCACTTAAAATTGTAGACCTGCTCCCTTCTGCTTCTTACAAACCTAGTCCTGGTTTCCTCAACTAAGGCCTCAGAGGAGGTAGAGCTGCAGAGAGCTTTTCAGTAAAAATGGCTCCGGAAGAGCTTATTGGAAGCCAACAGGCAGAGTGGCATGGGTATCTTCAACCTTGTCTTGCACTGTGAGGACAATCTGTGTAGTTTGGCTTAAGGGAGAGGGTCCCCAACACAGAGCTGGGTATTAACTTTCTTGAGAGATCAAAAATGTTTTACCCCAAGTCTGGAGCATGGATTTTGCTTTACCTGGCTCATAACAATCTTTGTTCTCAGCCTCTCTATCCATCATCATCATCAGACTGTTACCAACTTGTTTTTAGTCACCTTATGAAGGCAGTCAGTTTCCATGGTTACCTACAAGCACACGGCAAGGTGCCATTCCTAGGAGGCCCTGGGATTAAGCAAATAACATGATAAGGCCTCTGGCAAAACAAATATGACCTGGATCCCTTGATCAGATGTGGCATACTGGGGGCACGCAGGGCCGCAGAAGCAAGTCAGAAACCCAATTATTAGAGCTGGACATAAAATCAGAGGTGCAGCAACACTAATTACTACTGCTGTCTACTGGGTACTGAACCTTAAAATGACCTAGGTGCTACACTAAGCACTTCATGTGCATTACCTCCCCGCAACCCTTGCTTACCATAGCCTGAAGGGTTGTTATTATCTCCATTTTATATATGAAGGAACAGAGCTTTCATGACTTGTTGACCACTACACAGCTGGTAGGTATAGAGCAAGAATTTGAACCTAGGTGCTGGGTATGTTCTACCTGTCCCCCCACATCCACTTTCCACTCTTCTTCAGCCCTGGTAGTGCAGTGGTTAAGAGGTCGACTGCTAACCAAGAGGTCAGCAGTTCAAATCTACCAGCTGCTCCTTGGAAACCCTATGGGACGGTTCAACTCTGTCTTTTAGGGTCAGTATGTGTCGGAATCGACTTGACAGCAATGGGTTTTCACCCCAGAGGCTGACCTGTACAGGCTGCAGCAACAGCATCTCTTGCCTCCTATATCTGGCTGGGTCCGTTAGTAGAGAGCCCCGCAGTTAAGAAGGAAGAAAGGAGAGGTTGCTTTCAGCTGGCTGGGCCACAAAGAAAGTGCCTCTACAAGATTCTCTCCTTCCATTGTGCCTTTGAGTCCAGGGCTGCTACTAGCTCTGGGTTACTGCCTTATCTATCCCTGGTTGTTGCCTAACGTCCACTCTTTTGGATACAACCTTTTTGTAATGAATCCTTCTTTAATTCTGTTTTTTCTAGTGAAACCTTGGCTGATACATTAGGTCTGTCTATCACTGGAGGCTTTGCCCTTAACTCCTATGCTGTCCTTGTCCCCATTCTCAGCCAGAGTGATGATGAGTCCCAGAATGTTGGCTCAGTGTTCCTGAAACCCCTTCAACCTAAGGTCAAGATTAGTCTTTGAGACTGGGAGCTGCTGCAGGGAGGTGCTAAACCTGAGGTGAGTGCCCAGTGGTTACAGGTGGGAGGAGAGGGCCACTGCAGAGCCTAAAGAATTAAGCAGGGCCTGATACTCAGAATAAGGACTTTCAGTTCCCACATGATCCTTCCTATAGTGGCAACTCCCTGGTGCTTAGTTATTTTGTTCCTTTGGTATCCATCAGATCCTCCTGCTTGGCTGTATTTCTGGCCAGGCTAGTGGTGTCACTATCCACACATCCACTGCAGTTTGTGAAAGGGCTCAGGAAATACTTGATACAATCTATGATGAGCTTAGCAGATCTGACCCATTGCAGGATTTACCACTGTACCACTGTCCCTGCCACTGTGGTGGCAGATTCTGTATATCCCATGGTTGGGAAAGGACATCTGCTTTACAAAAAATTCCTGTTTGTGGCACTGGTGGAAGAGTCCACAACCACCTTCTGAATGCCCTTTGGCAAAACAACTGTTGCCACATGAGGAATTGAGGTGCCTTCACTTGATCATGGTGAACATGTTTTGTGTTTCTACCTTTATTTTATCACGTTGTATGTCTGTCTCCTCCTCTAGTCTTAGGCCTCTTGAAGGTAGGGGATGTGTCTTATTCATCTTTATACCTCCAGTGCCTACCATGGTGTCTAGTCCCTTGTAAGTTCCATAAGTGAACTTCTCCAGTTCACTGGCTCATGTACACCTCTGCATTTAATTTCTTTAGATTTGAGTGAGCAGAGATACCTCTGACTACATCCCTGTCTGCTCTTTAATAAAAATAATTTATATTTATTAGAAGACTTACCCTGTTTACAACATTATCTCTTTTAATCTTACACCTGTGAGATAGGTACACTTACTCTTATCTTCACATACAGATGAAGAAATTGAGGCATAGAGGGCAACCCCAAGGTCACCTAATCCCTCCCCCCAGGTGGCCCAAAGATGACAGAATTCGGTCTGTTGGATTCCAGATCTCCGAGCCCTTAGCCCTACCCCATAAAATGAATGGGACAGTCCAGTGAGATAAATGCAGTTGAAGGCTTTTTCCAGAAGAGGGTTTAGCTAGAAAGCAAGCTTGGAGTTGCGAATGAGATGACAAGATGAAGAGACTTGGACTAGTCTTCTGCGAAGGACTGGAGTGGAAGCTAGTGCTCATGAAGTGGTCAGTACTTCCCTAGACATAGAGAAAAAAAATATTGATCCTGTTTTTTAAGGCAGTAGGGAGACACCACAAGTAGGTTGAACGAGATCATTGTTAAATCTCCAGGTAAAGTATAAGCTGAAATATCCCTGTGTGGTATTTTTTTCTGAACTTAGAGTAATCTTTACTTTGCTGGTTTCTTTGTTTTCTCTATTTTTCCATTACACGGACAATCTATCTTCTTATTTCTAGGTTAATTTCTATTTTTATACATGAGATTTTATAGCATAAAAGGTAACACTGCCTAAATTTTTTTTTAAATAATTTTTATCGTGTTTACAAATCAAGTCAGTCTGTCACATATAAACTCATATATACCTTACTACATACTCCCATTTACTCTCCCCCTAGTGAGTCAGCCTGCTCTTTCCCTCCACTCTCTCTTTTCTTGTCCATTTCACCAGCTTCTAACCCCCTCCACCCTCTCATCTGACCTCCAAGCAGGAGATGCCAACATAGTCTCAAGTGTCCCCCTGATCCAAGAAGCTCACTCCTCACCAGCATCCCTCTCCAACTCATTGTCCAGTCCAATCCATGTCTGAAGAGTTGGCTTCAGGAATGCTTCCTGTCCTGGGCCAACAAAAGGTCTGGGGGCCATGACCACCGGGGTCCTTCTAGTCTCAGTCAGACCATTAAGTCTGATTTTTTGAGAATTTGGGATCTGCATCTGACTGCTCTCCTGCTCCCTCAGGGGTTCTCTGTTGTGTTCCCTGTCAGGGCAGTCATCGGTTGTAGCCGGGCACCATCTAGTTCTTCTGGTCTCAGGATGGTATAGTCTCTGGTTCATGTGGCCCTTTCTGTCTCTTGGGCTCATAATTGCCTTGTGTCCTTGGTGTTCTTCATTCTCCTTTGATCCAGGTGGGTTGAGACCAGTTGATGCATCTTAGATGGCTGCTTGCTAGCATTTAAGACCCCAGAGGCCACTCTTCAAAGTGGGATGCAGAATGTTTTCTTAATAGATTTTATTATGCCAATTGACTTAGATGTCCTCTGAAACCATGGTCCCCAGACCCCTGCCCCTGCTATGCTGGCCTTCGAAGCATTCAGTTTATTCAGGAAACATCTTTGCTTTTGGTTTAGTCCAATTGTGCTGACCTCCCCTGTATTGTGTGTTGTCTTTCCCTTCACCTAAAGTAGTTCTTATCTACTAATTAGTGAATGCCCCTCCCCCACCCTCCCTCCCTCCCCACTCTCGTAACCACAAAAGAATGTTTTCTTCTCAGTTTAAACTATTTCTCAAGTTCTATAATAGTGGTCTTACACAATATTTGTCCTTTTGCAACTGACTAATTTCACTCAGCATAATGCCTTCCAGGTTCCTCCATCTTATGAAATGTTTCACAGATTCCTCACTGTTCTTTATCAATGCGTAGTATTCCATTGTGTGAATGTACCATAATTTATTTAACCATTCATCCATTGATGGGCACCTTCGTTGCTTCCAACTTTTTGCTATTGTAAACAGTGCTGCAATAAACATGGGTGTGCATATATCTGTTTGTGTAAAGCCTCTTATTTCTCTAGGATATATTCCAAGGAGTAGGATTGCTGGATTGTATGGTAGTTCTATTTCTAGCTTTTTAAGGAAACGCCAAATCGATTTCCAAAGTGGTTGTACCATTTTACATTTCCACCAGCAGTGTATTAGTGTTCCAATCTCTCCACAGCCTCTCCAGCATTTATTATTTTGTGTTTTTTGCATTAATGCCAGCCTTGTTGGAGTGAGATGAAATCTCATTGTAGTTTTGATCTGCATTTCTCTAATGGCTAATGATCATGAACATTTCCTCATGTATCTGTTAGCTACCTGAATGTCTTCTTTAGTGAAGTGTCTATTCATATCTTTTGCCCATTTTTTAATTGGGTTATTTGTCTTTTTGCAGTTGAGTTTTTACAGTATCATGTAGATTTTAGAGATCAGGGGCTGATCAGAAATGTCATAGCTAAAAACTTTTTCCCAGTCTGTAGGTAGTCTTTTTACTCTTTTGGTGAAGTCTTTGGATGAGAGTAGGTGTTTGATTTTTAGGAGCTCCCAGTTATCTAGTTTTTCTTCTGCATTCTTTATAATGTTTTGTATACTGTTTGTGCCATGTATTAGGGCTCCTAACATTGCCCCTATTTTTTCTTCCATGATTTTTATCATTTTAGATTTTATATTTAGATCTTTGATCCATTTTGAGTCAGTTTTTGTGCATGGAGTGAGGTATGGGTCTTGTTTCATTTTTTTGCAGATGGATATCCAGTTATGCCAGCACCATTTGTTAAAAAGACTGTCTTTTCACGATTTAACTGTTTTGGGGCCTTTGTCAAATATCAATCGCTCATATGTGGATGGACTTATGTCTGGATTCTCAATTCTGTTCCATTGGTCCATGTGTCTGTTGTTGTACCAGTACCAGGCTGTTCTGACTACTGTGGTGGTATAATAGGTTCTAAAATCAAGAAAGTAAGGCCTCCCACTTTGTTCTTCTTTTTCAGTAATGCCTTATTTATCCTGGGCCTCTTTCCCTTCCATATGAAGTTGGTGATTTGTTTCCCCATCTCATTAAAGAATGTCCTTGGGATTTGGATCAGAATTGCATTAATTGTGTAGATCCCTTTTGGTAGAATAGATATTTTCACAATGTTAAGTCTTCCTATCCACGATCAAGGTATGTTCTTCCACTTATGTAAGTCTCTTTTGGTTTCTTGCAGAAGTGTACTATAGTTGTCTTTGTATAAGTCTTTTACATCTCTGGTAAGATTTATTCCTAAGTATTTTATCTTCTTGAGGGCAACTGCAAATGGCATTGATTTGGTGATTTCCTCTTCAATGTTGTTTTTGCTGGTGTAGAGGAATCCAACTGATTTTTGTATGTTTATCTTGTATCCCAATACTCTGCTGAACTCTTCTATTAGTTTCAGTAGTTTTCTGGAGGATTCCTTAGGGTTTCCTGTGTATAAGATCATGTAATCTGCAAATGGAGACACTTTTACTTCTTCCTTGCCAATCTGGATGCCCTTTATTTCTTTATCTAGCCTAATTGCTCTGGCTAGGACTTCCAGCACAATGTTGAATAAAAGTGGTGATAAAGGGCATCCTTGTCTGGTTCTGCCTAAATATTTTAAATAAAAACCACCAGTCACCTGCTTAATCCACGTATATCTCCCAGTTTCAATCCCCAGAGGCAATCATCTCAGCTCTTTAAGCTGGTTCTTCTAATATTTATCACCATTTTCTAAGTAATATGGTCTTACTCAACTTCTTGGCTGATTGATTTTAGATGTAATATCTTGACTTTGCACCATGGTAGATGAGGGTCTCACCCCTCCATACAATCTTTCCCATTCCCCTTCTCTGCCAAGCAAATACTGTTTATAGCCAAGCCGAGTAGCATGCTCAACCATACCTCCTTTCTTGCAGAATCTTCATTTTTCCTGTGTTAAAAATGGTCATTTTTTGAATTTGCCCATTTGTCCATGAATCTATCTAAAATTTCCCTAAGCATCTTAATATCTTTGTTATCTAAATATCAACAGTATCTTCTATATATTCACACGTATCATTTCCACAGTTTTCCCTACAGTTTGCCTTCCCACAGTCCTCCTTTGTGTTTCTGTCCACCCAGGGTCATCTTTCGGTCCGCACACAACTGCACACAGGAACTTCCTGGCCTTTTATTTTTATGTGCCAGGAAAAAGCAAAAAACAAACAACAACAACAGCGAAGAACCCACCAATGCTTATGCACTATACTTCTAAAATTATTTTATATAATAAATCCTTATTTGAACCTACCAATGCACTATTTTGAAAACTGCTCTGTTTTTCCTACTCTAAATGTATCCTTGGTTTACCAAATAGTAGGTGAAGAGCTTCTCTTTAAGAAATTCTTCCAGCTAACAAGTGAAAAAAAAATTCTTGGATTAAAATATTACCATTTAAAAATTCCTAATGAACTATGGGTCCTGGTAGCACAGTGGTTAAGTGCTCAAAAAAAAAAAAGTGCTTGGCTCCTAACAAAAAGGTCAGCAGTTCGAATTCACCAGCGGCTCCTTGGAAATCCTATGAGGCAGTTCTACTCTGTTATTGTTAGATGTTGTCAAGTGGGTTGTGACTCATGGTGATCCCATGTAACAAAGTGGAACTGCTCCACAGGGTTTTCTTGGTTGTAATCTTTTATGTGAGCAGATCACCATGTCTTTCTCCCATCGAACCGCTGAGTGGGTTTAAACTGCAAACATTTTAGCTAGCGCTAGCGCACTTAGCTGTTTGTACCGCCAGGGCTGCTCATTATGTTTTGTTAAATGAAAGAAGCAGGTTACAAACAGTATTTAGGGTATGACCCTAGTTTTGTTAAAAAAAAGAAATTACATATATGCATTTGTAAAAGTCTAAAAGCACATGGAACATTTGCAAGCAGTGTGTTTTCATTTCTATAATCAGAAAAAGCAAGAAATCTATTTAAAAAGGGAGTGTTTAATAAGTAAAGGTAAAGTCAACATTACTTAAATGCACTTGGAATTCTTTCAATATACAAAATTTCTATAAAATGATATTCCACTTTTAACTTTGTGATACAGCCTTCACTTTTTAATGGAATAATGCTACTCTATTAAAAACAACAGCATTTGTGGTAATAATAGTTAACATTTAAGGAGTGCCAGGCACTGTTAAAAGCTTTCTGTGAATTATCTCATTCAATGCTCACCACAACCTAAAAGGGTTGATATTATTATTGGACCTATTTCACAAATGAGGAAGCTAAGGCCATATATCAAGTCAGTGGAAAGTCCTGGACTCTCATCCAAGTATGTTGAAATCCAGAGCCTGTGCTTTTAACCTCTATGCTATATTTCCTCTATAATTAGGAAATGAAGTCTGAGCAAGGTCATTTATTTATTTATATCATTGTCTTGTTCCAGAAGGGATTTCAGGCATCTGGTTAAATAAGTTATCCAAGATCACCCAGACAATTAAGTGGCAGGGCCAGGGATCAAATCTCTTTCTCTCGCTGACTGTATAAACTAAGTGAGATAACACAGATGTAGACCCACATCATATATTTCCTCATAAACACGAGAAGGGGAAATGGGGGCATTTTCTTTGGCTGGTTTTCATTTTCCTTCTGGTTGGATGTTTTCATCACTAGAATTCTTTGCTTTGTCTTTTGAGAAATAAATGAACAGGACGAGAGGGATTCAGAAATAACAGGACTGGATGGTAAGTATACAGGCTGCCCATGGTGGACAGATGAAAGGAAAAGGCTTGAGAAGTGTGGTAGGAACATGGTAGCCAATCTGTAAACACTGGTTAGTAAATACACAACCTTCAGGAGAAAAGGGAAGAAAGAGTGAAGAGGGGATAAAACGAGGAGACAAAGGAAGAGCTGGGAAGTCATACACTACATGGAAGTGGAGGGAAAGTAGCACCGGGGTGCATTTATAGCTGTTACAAGAGTGAGAGTAAAAATAAGACTTGAATTTAAGAGTTCCAGTTCAAAGAAGGAAAATATGAAAGATAAACACTACCCATTCTTTTTTTTTTTTTTTTTTTAAAGCACATAACCTAAAGTATCTCAAATTGGGGATAGTTCCTTCAAGTGTGAGTGATGAATAATGTTGTCAGCTCCTCTTAGTCCCTGCTTACTGGGTCTGTGGCATCATCCGTCTTAAGACAAATATTTAATCCATTTTTTTACCCCTAAAAACTAAATCCAAACAGGGTTTGTGCAAAGAGCTGCCTTTTCTTGGCAATAGCTTGAAAAATAAATAAAATGAAACATATACTTGTTCTTTTTTGTGTGTCTAAAAAGTGGAACATTCATTTGCTTTCACTTTGAATTATTATAAAAACATTGCAGAATCTGTTCTTAATTTTTTTTTTTTTTTTTTGAAGGAGCCTGTCTCAATTTAGTATCCTTAACCAAACATGCTTAAGTCCCAGGGCAAGAACTGGCTATAAAAAAAATACAGCTCTTTTAATAGCAGCTCTTTAGCCCTAGTTGTTCACTGAAAGCTATGAAAGCAAAATGCATTTGAAACTCTTCTCATTAAGAACCATGATGTTTTACTTTAGTTGGACTTGGTCACTCTGGATAATGTGAAACAGAAGTCACTTATTGAGAGACAGGGACAGGAAGGGGAAATGGTTGACCTATAACTAGAGTTCTCCAAAGGTGATAGGTATACTTATTAATCTCCTGGGACCTATACTCACTTAGCAACTTGAGCTGACCAGCACGTGTGTTGAGTAATGTTTAAATTGTTGGCGGGCACATATATGAACTTAACATCACAGGAATTTATTTCCTCCCCCATTGCTCCCTTCTGAACATTTCCTTTTTTGCCTAAACTATGCAAACAACATTCAAAAAAGGCAACTAAATATAGGCTTGTTGGATAGAATCCTGTGGCATATTGATCATTATGACTTCCCGTTTGTCACCAGACACAGACAAAGAGTTCTCTGTGGTAAGTAAATGAATCTAGGGCAAAAAAATTTCCACATCTCTTTGAATTTAGTTTGCAGTTATTCTTTTTCTCTCCAAAGATGGCATAATGTATTTATTTTTAAATATATGTATTATATTTCCAAAATGGAAGTGATTTTATCTTGTTTTAAGAATTTTAAAAAAGTGCCTGAGATATCAGAGGGGTTGCAAATTCTACAAAGTAGCAGAAAAAGTGTGATATTCTGGAAATACATAGTAACATTCACATAATGTTATGATGCCCAGTGACTAAAACCCTGACATAAATTAAATTCAATCCCTCATTGGCTACTTTGTAAAACCACAAGTCCTATACAAACAACAGCTACTGGCACAAATGCCACAAAAACACAAAAATATTAGATTTAAATACCCAGTAAAATGACTTGAGGCCTAGAAAATCTATGCCGTGCTATTTTTAAAAATTCTGACTGATAAAAGGTTCTGAGTGCTAAGAAACCCTGAAAGAAAAATGACTCATTTCATAAAGGCATTTTTATAAGGGAAGTGGATTGAGAATTCAATGGTGACATTTAGTCATTACAAAATAGATAATTTCATGAAGAGTAATTTGATATTTATAACAGCATCATTGTCAATTAAATTAGTAAAGTGTAAAAGTGAATCAAGGGTCCTTATGAGCAAAGAATGATGAGGAGTAAACTCAGTAATGGAATATTTAGCCAGGGCTTTGAACCTGTTCTGTCTGGTTCGAACCCCTGCTGAGAGTTTGCATTTTGAATAAATTCTCTTCAATATTGCAGCTTGAGGCTTGACTTTTTCCTCAGTTCTTTCAGCTTGCGAAATGCTGAGCAAGCAATATTGAAGGATGCTATGAACAAAATATTGAACAATGCAGGAAGCATCAAAAGAAGATGGAAGGAATACACAGAGTCACTGTACCAAAAAGAATTGGTTGACGTTCAACTATTTCAGGAAGTAGCATATGATCAATAACCGATGGAAGGAAGAAGTCCAACCTGCACTGAAGGCATTGGTGAAAAACAAGCCTCCAGGAATTGATGGAATACCAACTGAGATGTTTCAACAAACAAATGCATCTCTGGAAGCGCTCACTCATCTATGCCAAGAAATTTGCAAGACGGCTATCTGGCCAACCGACTGAAAGAGATTCGTATTTGTGCCCATTCCAAATAAAGGTGGATCCAACAGAATGTGGAAATTATCGAACAAAATCATTAATATCACATGCAAGTAAAATTTTCCTGAAGACCATTCAAAAGTGGTTGCTGCAGTATATTGACAGGGAACTGCCAGAAATTCAAGCTGGATTCAGAAGAGGATGTAGAATGAGGGATATCATTGCCAATGTCAGATGGCTCTTGGCTGAAAGCAGAGAATACCAGAAATATGTTAACCCGTATTTTATTGACTATGCAAAGGCATTCAACTGTGTGGGTAATAACAAATTATGGATAGCATTTCGAAGAATGGGACTTGTAAAACGCTTAATTTTGCTCATGAGGAACCTAAACCAGGAGGCAGTCATTCGAACACAACAAAGGGATACTGCTTGGTTTAAAATTAGGAAAAGTGTGTGCATTAGGGTTGTATCCTTTCACCATACTTATTCAACCTGTATGCTAAGCAAATAATCTGAGAAGCTGGACTATATGAAGAAGTACATGGCATCATTAACAATTTGTGATATGCAGATGACACAACTTTGCTTGCTGAAATTGAAGAGGACTTGAAGCACTTACTGATGAAGATCAAATACTACAGCCTTCAGTGTGGACTGCACCTCAACATAAAGAAAACAAAAATCCTCATGACTGGACCGATAAGCAACATCATGATAAACTAAGAAAAGACTGAAGTTCTCAAAGATTTTATTTTATTTGGATCCACAGTCAATACCCACGGAAACAGCAGTCAAGAAATCAAACGACATATTGCATCGGGCAAATATGCTCTAAAAGACCTCTTTAAAGCATTAAAAAGCAAAGATGTCACTTTGAGGACTAACGTGTGCCTGTCCCAAGCCATGGTATTTTCAATCGATGCATATGCATGTGAAAACTGGGCAATGAATAAGGAAGAAAGAAGAATTGATGCCTTTAAACTATGGTGTTGGCAATGAATATTGAATATACCATGGACTGCCAGAGAACAAACAAATCTGTCTTGGAAGGAATACAGCCAGAATGTTCCTTAGAAGCAAGGATGGCAAGACTTTATCTCACATAGTTTGGATGTGTTGTCAGAAGGGACCAGTCCCTGGAGAAAGGCATTATGCCTGGTAAAGTAGAGGGTCAGGGAAAGAGAGGAAGACCCTCAATGTGATGGACTGACACAGTGGCTGCAACAGCGGGCTCAAGCATAGCAATGATTGTGAGGATGGCACAGGACTGGGCAATGTTTTGCTCTGTTGTACACAGGGTTGCTATAAGTTGGAACCAATGCCAGGGCACCTAAGAACAAGTTCCCAGGAAGTTATTCATAAGAATCATCTGGGAATCTTGTTAAAATGTACATTCTGATTCAGAGTACCTGGGGTAGAAATGCAAATTCTCAGCAGGGGTTAGAATGTGAAAGAACCAGTTCAAAGCCCCCTATTTAGCTGTTAGGAGAAAGAAAGGGGAAAGATTGCAATTGTTATCATTGTTCTTGTTTTTAATTCCACTGATCTTTAGCTCTGGGTCATAACCAAATCAAAGACCCTTAGTATAGATAAATAAATGTATGCTCAGATTTCTCGATTGCCAAATCTTATAGATTTCGTTGTCTATTTAAGTTTGCCCTTTGGATTATCCATCTAATATACAAGTTTTTCTCCTACAAGGCTTCCTTAAGATTTTGTTTTGTCACAATTTTTGCTTTGTGACCCATCCTTGAAAGATCATTGTTTACTACATTCTAAAAGCCACAAAAAGAAGTGTCTCCATTTTTCCTTGGTTACACATTCCAGTCTATCCAGGTTGTGAACCAACTTCTTTTTCTGTTGTTTGTAGTCCATAGTCTAATATATTCTGTACTACCTTCTGAGGACAATGCAGGTTTTGTAAACTTCAGAAACACATGTAAGTAATCAAACACCATTGTATAAAATATTGTGCCAAGAATGGATTTTTCACACATGGTATATTAGTGAAGAAAAAAAACCTTGAAAGTAAAGTGTTTTCTATTAGGCTACTTAATACAGAAACGGTGTATGCCCCAGGGCAAAAATTAATTGATGCTTAGGCATAACCTGTTGACTTTTAATTGAAACCTTGTTTACTTTACAAGTGTAAACCTATGAGCTAAATTACATTTTGAGTCTAAGGATTTATGACTGGAATAAGTTAATGCTGAATTAGCCCTTATAAAATGTGCTTTCTTAGAATAACAGCATTAGCTTCAAAATGTGTGTTTTTTAGTCATTTTGGTGCACCCGAAACGAAATTATGAAATCTGACAATAGCACAAAACAATCTTAATTTAAAATAGCACATATTTTAGAAAAAAAGTATGTTCAACAATTGTTTTCTAAGATTCTAGCATCTGGAAATGCACTTACTACATCACCTGTCCAGCAAATGAATATTTCATTTTTAAGGCTGAAAAGATGAACTTTAACCTTTAATTATTAAGGCTATGTTTTATAGAAATTATAACATGTTATTATAAGGCTTATTTTCTTTGAGAATATCTGCTTGGAAATTTTGTTTATTCTCTGGGGTTCGCAAATGACAAATGACAAATACGTTTATCTAAAAATTAAATATATATTATATATATATTATGACTTTTCTAACCCCTCCCCCCATTATAATTCTAGAAGATCAAAAAGGAAGTAAGCAATAAATGGTAACTTTTAAAGGATAAAAACAGAATGCCGGGCTCATTTACTTCTAATTAAGACCTGTTTGAAACTATAAAAATGGAAATGTGTTTATATAACCCATTTAAAATCTAACCAGTTCAGAGGAAACATCAATACTCACTGGGTGTGTCAATATACAATTTTGTAATGTAAGAAAACTGACCAGAAAATATGATCATTTGGTAATTCTCTTTTTTTGAAACAGTTTTCCCTTGTCAAATATAGCTAAGAAACCTTTTCATTAAATACCTAAATGAATTTAGTTAACATTTGCAGATGGTGGTGCGCCCCTAGGTATTTGGAGAAAGCAATGATGAACACATTGTTCACAGATATTCATTTGTTCCATAGTTATTCAGCATCCAGTATGTGCTATAACTATGTTGGGTCCACCCAAGTGCCAAATGCTTAATAGCTAATAGAATGAAGTGGATTATCAAGTCTCTCTGCAGTGAAATTATAAATTTATTTTTAGGTTGCCTTTTATTTTCAGCCCATTGTTTCATTGAAATTCGTATTCTTTTAGACATTTTCTCTCATATTGAAGGCTGAACATAATTTTTCAGAAAAAAAGTTAATTTTGCATCTTCTGCTGCATAGGCTCACTTTGAAAAAGTTCTCTTTCACATTAACAAAAAAAACCAAACCCAGTGCCGCCGAGTCGATTCCGACTCATAGCAACCCTACCCTAAGTGAATTATCCCTTATTTTCAGGTCTGGGGTCTGAGGCTGTCAAAACTCATCAAAGCCCTATTTAAACCATTGTCTGTGAAAGGGTTAGTGAAATCTGTCAGTGTCAAGAGCACCTTAATCAGGGTATTTATTACTCTAGTCACAGATTTTTGCCCAACTGTGAGGGCTCAATCTGACATTTTACTCAAAATCATGGATTATTTGGTGGCAAGATCTACTCTTCTTTCTGGGATACTTGCTAGGTACCTATCTGTCAATGCTAATCTCTCCTTTTAGTCTAAAAATTTACTCTCCTTAGATTTTTAATTTTTCAAAGCTATTTTCTCTCATTGCAATAGTTTATTATTATTCAGATTAGACTTTCTGGATTTGTTTATTTCTTAGAGTCAGACGCATTTTAGCTCTTCCATTTAAATAAGATTCCTGTCAAGTTGATTCTGACTCGTAGCCACTCTGTAGGACTGAGAACTGCCCTACAGGGTTTCAAGACTGTAAACTTCACAGAGGTTGACTGCCACATCTTTCTCCCATGGAGCAGCTGGTGGATTTGAACTGCTGCTTTCTGAGTTACCAGCTGAGCTCTTTAACCACTGCGCCAACACAGCTCCTTAGAGAGGCGGTAAAATGTGCTAAATAAGGGTCTGAGCCCCTTCAAATATTATGTGGAAAGAGACCAGGAATAATCAAAGGGGTTCTATAATTTCAAGGAAGGGTACTCCTTGAATGAACATATATTGAAGAAATAAAATGTATATAAAGTAGAGCAAAGCATACTACCATCTTTTGCCTAACTAAATGGGGGAAAATACATATATTCGTATTCAATTATATTTGTATAAAGAAATACTAGGAAAATAAAACAAAAAACAATAAAAGTTGTTACCTAGGGAACGAAAGAGGTGAAGGGGAAAGAGTGGGGAAGCTAGGAAAGAAGTGGATTTTTTTTTGTGTGTGTGTATACCTTTCTGTTTAGTTTTGAT
The DNA here is from genome assembly GCF_024166365.1 of Elephas maximus indicus. Lineage (NCBI taxonomy): Eukaryota > Metazoa > Chordata > Mammalia > Proboscidea > Elephantidae > Elephas > Elephas maximus. The sequence continues at coordinate 34,630,820 of NC_064837.1, read as the reverse complement.
TTTTTAATCATAAAATATAAAATTACATAAACATTGCTTGGAAGATCAGAATTCTCAGTCAGGATTATAAAACAATCTTTAGGCCTTTCCAGGTAAATTCTCAAGCCAATTGGTCCCGCCAAACTCAACCCACTCTCCGCCTTTGCGTAAGTACTAATCTCCAACCCATTCTCCTCCCTTGCTTAAGTCCTAAATTTTCTGCAGGCTCCACTTGTGTCAAATGCTTTTAAGTCCTCTTTTAAGGGTCAGAAAATAAAATTCAAACTGTCCTAAGTGAAAAAGGGAATTTATTGGGCTGGGTAAGCTGAAAATTCTTGACATAGAGCTTCAGGCACAGCTTGATTCAGGGATTAAACTAGAGAACACTAGGATTAAGAGTCCTACTTCCTCAGAGTTGGTTCTGTTCTATTCTTAGGCCCTACCAGTGGTCACTGGCAGCTACAAGTTATCATCACCACATCCAATTATAGAAGAAAGGTCCCCTTTTCTTCTAATAGCTCCAGTAACAGACTGAGAATTGAGTCTTATGGACTTTGATTGGCCTGTTTTGAATCATGCGACCATCTCCCAACCAATCACTGTGGCCAAAGAGATGGTGGGTGATGATTGGCTTAATCTAGGTCACATGATCCACTGTGGAAGCTAGAGTGACATCATCTGATGTGCCTAAGTAGAGAGAAGGAAAAGAATAATCCCCCAAAGTAAATCTGGGATATATTGTCAGAAAGGAACGTTAGATATTATTGGACAGTAAAAACACTAAATGTCTGCCATAGCACCTCTTCAGAAAGACTCCCCCATTCCTCAGGGACCACCAGACATCTCAAGTTTTTGGAAGACTAGAAAAGTAACTTTTCAAAAGAGATTTGAGATTCCTGCATTATAATGAAAGTTTCTTCGCCTGAAATAGGCTGTTCAAAGAACATTTTATTCTTCAAAGCAGATCAGTAAAATTGCTGTTCTAATCAAGAAAGACGAGAAGTTAAAAAAAGAAATTGTTTATATCCTGAAGACTGACGCTCATAAACCAGTTTGTTGTTGTTGTTGTGTGCCATCAAGTAAATTCTGACCCATATGACCCTATATGACAGAGTAGAACTGCCCTATAGGGTTTCCTAGGCTGAATCTTTACAGGAGCATACCAGGTCTTTTCTCTTGCCGCTCTGCTGGTGGGTTCAAACCACCAACCTCTTGGTTAGCAACCAAGCTTAAACATTGCACCACTAGGGTTTCTCATGAACCGGTTAGTGAAGACCAATTTAATAGATTAGAATTGTGGTTTTTGGGTTAGACAATAAACTATTTTTGGCAAGGCACTCTATATATAATTTCAAGGAAGGGTACTCTTTGAATGAATGTATATTGTTAGAAATAATTTTATTTTTAGAGTAGAGCAAAGCATACTACTATCTTTTGCCTAACAAAACGGGAAAAATAAAAACATATATTCATGTTTAATTATATTTGCATAAAACACTAGAAAAATAAACAAAACAGAAAACCAATAAAAATTGTTCTCTTTTGTTATAAAATTTGGATAATTAATTTAATATGTACTCTTTCTGAATGTTTGAATTATAGTGTTGGCAAAGAATATTGACTATACCATGAAGTGCCGGAAGAATGACCAAATCTGTCTTGGAAGATGTACAGCCAGAATGTTCCTTCGAAGCAAGCGAGGATGGTGAGACTTTGTCTCACGTACTTTGGACATATTATCAGGAGGGACCAGTTCCTGGAGAAATACGTCATATCTGATAAAGTAGAGGGTCAGAGAACAAGAGGAAGACCGTCAATGAGATAGACCGACATAGTGGCTGCAACAATGGGCTCAAAAATAGCAATAATGACTGTGAGGATGGTGCAGGACCAGGTGGTGTTTCATTCTGATGTACATAGAGTCACTATGAGTTGGAACCAACTCGGCGGCACCTAACAACAACAATAACAATTCCCGAATGACCATAGCGAGTCTTTAAATAAATACTCCACAAGGAAAAGACTGAAAGAAGGCATTCTTTCCAGCCTCAAATGAAAGTATTCCCTTGGCTAGGTTCTACCCTGTTATTCCATGGCTGGTCTCAATTGGCTTTCTGCCTTTTGTAAAAATGGCATGCGCTTGTAAAAATGGCAATGAGGGTAAGGTAAAAATGGCAATGATGGTAAGGAACACACCCATAGGTCCATGGGAAATTTCCTTTTTTTTTTCTTTTTGGCACCACAGGAACTCTACAGTCCAGCACACATAATCAGTTCAAGTGCCTGAGTGAAACTCTACTATATATAGTAGGAGTGAATTCCAGGATGCAAACTATATATAGTTGAGCTAAATAACAAGTTCAGTCTCATGTTACTCAGCCTGGCAATGTTTAAAACATTGAACAGTTTTTTCCACCTTGTTGAATGCTGGCCCTGACTGGTGCCTGTTTTGTGCACCCTTACTTTCAGCTGGGCTGTTTTCATAAGCCCCATCCTGGGCATTTGACAAGTGAGGGCTGTTCCTGTCTGACTCCTACGTGCAGAGATGGCAGAAGAGCTCAGGACAGCAATCTGATTGGAATGAGAAAAGCTTGGGGACTTGCCTGGAATCTTACGTGTTTCTTATCCAAGAAACCCTCTTCAGCATATAAAGGAAACAGAATTAGTAATTAAAATTTTACTGACCACTTGGTGAGTACAGAATTAGAACAAAGACAAATGAAAAGTCTTGAGGGATATTTTTTATATAGGCTACCAAAGGGTCTACACCATTCGGGAGTTTCCCTTTCAAATGTCTGGAATTTGTGAGCACCAGATATGCTACATTCCCTTAAATTTTCATTCCCCAAGTCTCCTTGTTTTTCAGGTTTCACAGGAATCTCTGCTATTTTGTCAGTATTCTTTACCACACTATCACCTTTCCTCACTTCCATAGCCTGCATTACATTGAGAGACCCAGTTTACAGTGATACTTCATCACCTCAAGAATCTAATCCAAAGTCTATTATATGATGGACTCTCATGGGATATATATAGTTGTATAATACCCCATGGATGGTTAGTGAATAATTTTTAACACCAACCACAAGAGTTGAGACTTCCTGACTAGGTCTTTGGCTTGGGGATTATTCTTTCTTTCAGGCTTGTCATACTCTAACCCTGGCCACACTATGAATATGGTTTTGATTTAAAATAAAATATTTACTCAAAGGATATGCCCACCTAGCAATTTTAGGACCCGTATAGAAGAAGTAGGGTAGAGACTCTTCTTTTGGGACTTCATTTGCTCACTCATTGAACTACATGGAGCCTCAGGCAGTACACTGGACACAAGGAAAAAAACAGATGCATAATGCACTCCTAGCCCCAGAGTCTGAAAAATCTTTCATGTGTATTGCTGGTCCTCAAATGAACAAATTGTTCACTTACAAACTGTATACTTAAAACTGCATCGAATGTACAGGGTGTGTTCTCCATGCAGCTTACAAATATCTGTATTCAATTATCTTCCAAAGACTAACAGCCACCACAGCTTCTGGTTTCTCCCCTCATTTCCCCAGTCCTCTCGCCTGCCTCCAGAGCTCTTGCTGCTCTTGTTGCTGCTGTTGCAACCAGAAATGAAAAATCCTGGGAACCTTATCTCTTACTGTGGGTACATGCTTCCCTATAAGGACACTACTATACATCAGCCAAACTGGACTTCAGGGCTGTTCTTTAAATACACCATAAGTCACGTCGAAATTGGAACTCTACAGGCAAGATTATGATGGTATTTCCAGGCATCTAGGAATTCTCAAATTTTGCTTTCAACTAGCCATCTTTGTCCTGAGGACTTTGTATTAAAAACAAAAAAACCTCTAATGACAAAGCAAGATATAGGCGTGATATTTTACTGAGACTTAACATCTAAACCCCAGGTAAGGTTTAGTGAGTACATCCAGGTCTAGTGGAGGTCCCCTTTGGCCTAAGCTAGGTTGGCCTGAGAAGCTGGCTTGACCACTAAGCGATAGGTAAAATGACTCCCAGCTCAAACCTGTCCGCTGGGCCCCAGATTCAGGTAGCCATCTGCCTGCTTGACATTTCCCCTTGGACACCTCGTAGGCATCTCTAGTTTAACAATCTTACCTTTCCTGTTCTTCTCTTAGTCTTCCTCTCAGTACAAAGCTCTACCATTCAGTCAGTGGCTCAAGCTACAAACCTGGGAGTCATCCTTGATTCTTCCCTTTTCCCTGCATCCTCCCATGCCTAATCCTTATCTAGTGTAGCCAGCTCTACCTCCAACATAAAATTCAAAGAGTTCTACTTCCTCATCTCCACTCCCATCACTTCAGAACAAAACATAGTCATCTTTTGCCTGGGTTATTTTAATAGCCTTCTGATGGTTCTTCCTGATTCCACTTGTTGCTCCCTAAAGTCCTTTTCCATAGATCAGCTAGAGTTATCTTTTAAAAAGATAAATCGATCAAATCACTCTGCTGCTTACAACTTTTCATGGCTTCCCGTTATCCTTGGAATAAAATCCATAATCTTCACCCTGGCCTATAAGGGCCCTGAGCCCTCTGATCTCTCTGTCCAGCCTCATCTTGTACCACTTTTCACCTAGTTCTTACTCTGGTCACACTTGTCTTCCTTCAGCTGTCCATGTGGCTTGCAAGTATCTGTCTTTAATTTCCTCCAAAATCAAACAGCTGCCATAGGTCCTGGTTTTTCCACCAAGCCCTGTTTCCACCTCCAAGTTTTACACTTTCAGCTCCTTCTGCCTGGAACACATTTCCCCTGCCCTTTGCCAGCTCTGCATGGCTGGTTCCTTCTCAACCTTGAAGTCTCAATTAAATGTCACCTCCTTAGTGAGGCCTTCCCTGGCCCTATCCAAAACTGCAAATCCCCCCCACCCCCGACAATGATTCTCTATCAGTGCACTATTTATTTCCTGCACAATATTTTTCACAACATGTAACTATTTTGTTTATTCATTTGTGTGTTTACTGATGTCTCCCCAGCTAGGAAAATAAATTCTATGAGGGCAGATCTGTTTCATTCCCAATGAATGGCACACAGGAGGAACACAATAAATATGTTAGGTATCTGCCCCAAACTCTGCACCCAGGAAAGGGCCAAAAAACTCTTTTCTCTTCTTCCTTCACCCTCCCTTAGGGTCTTGACAGATGGAATTCTGCTCAGATGGTACAAATGAAGGGATTTTAATAATAAGATTATTTTCTGAGGGTGTAGTGAGGGTTAAGAGAATCAACACAGGATGTTAAGATGCCCAGAGATTAGCAAGAGCAGGAAGTTGTTGGACCCCCAAGCCTGTGGGCCAAGGGGAAGGAACAGTGTTCCCAGAGTCTAGTAAGAGCTGGAGCTGTGGAGGGGCTGCTGGAACTGTAGTCTCAGAGGGTCACAGTCGCTGCCAGATTGGTGGCATTTAAGTAGGGCAGGAGCAGCTGAAGAAATACCCCATCCTCTCTCTCCTCCCACTGTTTGATCTCCAGTTCATGCCTCTCTGATGATGAAGCCAACTGAAAGCCAGCCAGCAGGAGAGCCCAAGTGAATGAACCAGTTTAGAGAAGGCCAGCCTTTTCCAGTTCAGAGCAGGAGTGGCAAATGGAGAACACCCAGCACAGGTGTTCACTCCCAGCAGCTGGAACTCAGGCTGGTCCTGCTCCTATGACAATCAGATTTTGGTGTTTATGTTTGGAATTTAGCTACCATTTACATCATTTGTGTCTAAGGAAAAACCCATTCTGATTTCTAAACAACCAGCTGACTGATAAACTTGGGAACACAATTTTCTGGGACTTTGAGCTTGGCTTTACAGTGAATGAGTGGGTGTAGCCATTTTTATTATTAATAGACATAGCATATCCTACCCAAGAAAAAGAAAATGCCTGTAGTGTAATCTTATTTGACCACCTCATAACCCAATTATGGAGCATTTTGATGATATACATAGTTATTCTCACAAAATACATGAGACCAGTATCTGGCAAATTTGATTTCTAAGTTCCTTCAAACGAGTTATAGAGGAAATACAGCTAGAGGTTTTTCGAGTCAAAATGCTTTAAGCCTTTGAGCTCTAGTTTTCATGCTGTTCTGAAGAGTCGCTCTGTGAGAATGTCCATCTCTGACCAGTTTCACTCTACAAATACAGTTACACTCCAGTTTATTTCAAGGATATTGGTCATCTTGGAGTTTTTAATCAGGTTTTACAGACACATGCCAGGTGAAAAATACGAAGTGAAATGTCTTTCTAGAAGCTGATGATACAACTTGAAGAAAAGAATTATTTCATCTTTTTAACTTTAGCCGTGGGGGCTGATGCTGGGTTGCATAGCTTGGAGCAATCAGAATCACAATTATCAATACACGGCTCTCTGTAAAAATTGTTGTTTCAGAATATTACTTGAAATCTCAGACAGCTATATTGAATATTTCACTAGGAGCAGAGGGTCCTAAGGACAGAGGCAGCTGCCCAATTTACTGTATCTTTTTTTTTTTTTTTTTAGTTAAGTGAATGGAGCTTCACAGTAGTAAATAGCAGGGCTTCAAACTGGTTTGTTTCAGTTTGAACCCCTGCAGAGAATTTGCATTTCTAACAAGTTCCAGCCGATATGTTGCATTTCCACCCCAGATACACTGGATCAGAATCTACATTTAAACAAGATTCTCAGGTGATTCTTATGTGTAACTTCCAGGGAACTTGTTAGAAATGTAAATTATCAGCAAGGAACTTGTTAAAAATGCAAATTCTCAGCAGAGGTTTGAAACAAAATGAACCAGTTCTAAAAAGCCCCGGTAAATAGCAACTACATTTCCAATTCATTTTTCCGTTAGCTTAAAATGTTCTAAGCATTGGAAATAAGAAAACCAAAAAAACCAAACCCATTGCTGTAGAGTCAATTCTGACTCATGGCCACCCTATAGGACAGAGTAGAAATGCCCCATAGGGTTTCCAAGGAGCTCCTAGTGGATTCAAACCGCCGACCTTTTGGATAGCCGCCATAGCTTTTAACCACTACGCCACCAAGGTTTCCTTGGAAGTAAGAACTACCAATATTTAATTAGAATTCCCACCCTTTGTCTACTCCCTGTATTATGTAAAAAGAAAGCATATAACATATTTATGCTTATTAATTTATGCTTAGAAGATAATAGAATGTTGGTTTAGGAGAGACTGGATTTTATCTTTCCACAGTGTAGAAAAGAGGCAAATTGCTCCAAGACTTCAAATGTTTGAAACACAGAGACTTGTAAGGAAAATTCAAACCTGCCTCTGATTTTCCTGGGTTGTAAGATTCCACAGACAGAAAATTTGCTCCTAAAAGAATTATATACCTCCTGGCACATATTCCAAGAGAAGCAGAATGGATAGTAAAGTGAAATATAAGCTCAGTGGAAAAATACTTGGAAAGCCACTTCCTAACAATAAAGATCTTAATTAAATCACCCAGGACCTTAGTTCATTATGATATGCACCAGGTGTTTCTGCTTCCATTTAATTAGCTCAGAATTATTCCTTTTTTTAGAAACAACACATACTTTTGGGGTGTATCCAGCTGAAACACACATCAGCATAAAGGGCAATGCTTTTAAAATGTGTGAGTTTTTTTTTTGTTTTTTTTTGATGTACATATTAAAATGGCCTCATTTCTTTCATTATTTGTGGACCGACCTTAATGGGTCACCCAGATTAAAGGATGCCATAGAAATAAGGCATTTCCACATTTTTAGACATGAAAACACAATAACTGTAATTTTACAGAAACTAAGATTAAGAATGCAAGGCATTTACTGGTTTCACTCAGAAATTTCTCAGATACGGGAGAAATATGTGTGAAATTTGGGCTTTCGTTTATCCAAATATGAAGGATTTGTCTGCTAGAGTCAACGGACTAATAGAGGATGGAAAGGATTAGTGCAAGTCCGTTTGGCAGTCTCCTCAGTAGAAACCCATATGCTCTCTGACATTGATTGTAATTATTTTTCCATCATTCCCAGGTTACGTTCTTAGCAGGAATGTGGGCCAAGTCTCTCCCTAGGAAGGCTCCTGCTGTGAAACCATCTTCGGCAATGAATTTTTAACAAAAGATCAGGAACTTGACATTTATTTTTAAGCATGAGAAGAAAATGTGTATGATGCTGGAAGCAAATATAGGGATTGGAAGAGCTTCTAAATGGTTGCAGTCAGGAGCAGTGAGAAAGAAATGTTACATGACATGCTGCTGGCTTTAATTTTGTGAAATAAAGCTGACTAGCTATGGAATATCTAGACTCTATAATTTTAAGGTTTAATGTCTGTTTTAAAGTAGAAGGGTAGGGGACAACGTGTTTAATTGTTATTTTGAACCAAGTGTGTCTTTATGACAAACTGATAACCAGAGAGGTTATTAGGACAACGATTAAAACAGAAATTCAAGATTCTAAGAAACAGCAAAGGCAAAAGTTTTTGTTCTAATTAACTAGACCAGCAGGGGTAAAAAAAAAAAGTTTTTTTTTTTTTAAAGAAAAATTATGTGCATTCAAACTCATAAATTCATTATTCTGAGTTGAGAGGGGAGGGAGATCCTTGGTGGAAAGGTTAAATAAAGTACTTTGGGTACTTCCATGGGGTGAGAATTTTTCATCTTCAAACTGTTCATCTATAGTAAAGAAATTTCTTCAAAATTAATTTAAAAAGCAACAGATGCAGAAAATGCATGGCTGTCAGATTACCAGGTTAAACATAAAAGGTGTCAGCTTCTCTGCAAAGGATGGTTATTTCTATCTCATGGCTTAGTGCACTGTCATGATTGGTTTCTCCATTAAAATCAAATGCAGGATGTAATTAAGTAAATCCTCCAGGTTATGTGTCTTTAAAATTCCACTAGCTGAAGGACTCAACAGCGGAAGTAATAGGTATTTTGAAAATGTCTTATACCACAAATTTAGTTCAGTGTGACTTAAAATAAGCACAAACCTCATCACAGGTGATTTATGGGCACCAGATTGGTAAATTTTGTTGCTGCTGTTGATTCAGGCTCTTTTAACCTTTTGGATAAAGTTCCTAACAGTATTCCTCTTTCTACCTTTGTGCACAGTTTAGCCCAAATAGATGTGTACATGTTTACAAATAAAAATAAAACCAAATGAAAACTTCTGATTTAAAAAGAAAAAAAAGGAGAGCACATATTACTGAAAACCTAAACGTACCATAGTAGTGGGCTTGTGAAGGCTACATTGAAATTCATTGCGGAAGAATAAATTACCCACCCTCGTAATAGACTTTTTAGATATGGAAAAAGTGTACTATTCTTCATGTTTTAATATGTAAATACACATTCGGATACATAATCATAATTCAATTTCCATCTCAAAGTTTGATTATCATTGTTACATTGATAAAAAGAAACCACTATAATTACTTGTACTTGGGATCAATTTTTATCTTCCTGGTCTGGCATGACCAATACTCCTTTTCTCACTGCAGATGAAGATGTTAATAGTAATGAAAAAAATAATAACATCTCTCTGATGATAGGCAAATAAACAAATCCATCAGGCTGGAAGAAGGCCAAAGAATTCCCACCCACAGTTGGCCTTATTTCTTCCATAAGAAAACAGCTAGCATTTACTAAACATTTATTATGTGCAAGGTGGCTTGCTCAGCACTTTACATGCATTCTCTCATTTAATCCTCATAAAAATCTTAAATATCTTATATATTTAAGTCCCCCCCACCCCCAACAGCCCAATGAAGGAGGTAATAATGTCATCACTTTATAGCTGAGAAAACTGAAGCTTAGAGAGTTTAAGTTACACCTGTGGTCACACAGGGAGGAAGTCATCTCTTGTAACTAGCAGTGGGAACTGGGTCCTCCAAGTAGCAGACACTGAGATGGAATTAAGTGTGTGAGCAGTTGATACGGTGAAATGTCTCTGAAAGAAAAAAGGGGGAGGAAGCATAATTGGTCAGGGAAAGCCTTCAGATCATGATGTTGATCTGATACCTGTGAAAGAAAAGTGGAAGAGAAAGTAGCATTGAACAAGGAAGTGCCTCAGAACACAATGCAGATCTGACAAATTTTGGCATACTCCACAGGAAGCTCTGGAGCAAAGACTGCCAGTTTGAGAAGACTCACATTGGGCAGAAATAGCTAGCAATTCCACAATGTTGAGTTATTTGTCTGGGGGATTTCATGATGAGTGTGGTTTCAGCTGGAAAGCTGAGTGGAGTTTGAAGATGCTGAAGCTGAAGGCTGCCAGCTAATTGCTCTCCTAACAGCTGAATGGCACGTTCTTTCTTGAAGAGAGATCCAAGTGGTATAGCTTCATGACTGCCACGGTCCACCTCTTGCACCATGCAGCTCCACATTTCCACTCATACTTGGGGAGTACCACTTGGATCTCCCTAGTGGTGTGACACAACTCTTATTCCTCAGGCGTCTGAGCCACTGGTAATCATACCTTTCATAGGCTGGGGTTGCTACACTTGTCCATATATGGTCAAAGTTGGGTGAGAGAGTACCATGAGGCACCCAAGTGGATCACCTCAGTTCCATACATATTCCTCCTTGCCCTCCTTGTATAATGGTAGCCCCAACTCTTCCTCCTAATAAGGGCCAATTACTCTTGCCAAGATGTGGATTCCTCCCCTTGCCTCCTTGTCTCTGGCCACAGAGCATTCAAAGTGTCTAGGCGGTGGCCATACCTTGTAGTTCAAATGGAACTCTTGCTGTCACTGGTCATGACTTTTTATTGGGGCAACTGCTCTCAGCCTCCTGTTCCTCTATTCTTGCTGTCTTTTGATTATATATATTAAGCAGTACCCTCATTGGCTACCCATCCGTATTAGTCCATATGCTTCTTTGGGGGTATAGTCCCTTTCCTCCCTTATCAGACCCAGTACATCCTCAACTGGATTATGCTGCAACTTAACCTAATTGTTGACCTAGCAGCCAGGACAGGGAACGGAAGAAGATTCTGATGGAGGCTCACTGTTGTCTTGTGAGGCTGAGGCATCTACAGTGTCTTTTCACACCGATGAGTGCTAGCTCTTGATAGGGAGTGGAGGTCATCTTTGCAGGTTTTGAAAGTTCAGAGGAGTCTAGGGAGCCAAAATAGTGAGAGGCAACCACCCAGGTTGCCCTACCCCATGTATCAGGTTTTACCTACCAGGGTCCTGCCCATGGCATACCTGACTTGCCTTAGCTGAGCATTCAATCATCTTTGAAGCTCCGGAACTCTAATCATTAAATCTAGAATTTGGCCTTCAGCTTTTTCCACTCTCTCACTGCAGGAATGAGGGCATCTTTGTAAGCTAGCAAAGAGGCCCTCTGATGTTTATGCTTAGTTTTCAAACGTTAATAGCCCTTAGCTTTTCATTATTCCCCCATACAGCATCAATGCAATTCAATAATAACCAGCCAGTTGGCTGTGCTCACAGGAATTTTCCCCATCCCCGCCTCTGTACTTTTCAAAAAGCTGAATCATTGTACCAGCCAGGAGAAGTAGATAAAATAGATTGTCTCAGGAAGGGGTTGTATGTGGCAGTGGTTTATAGTATCATCCCTGGAGCCAGAATGCCTGTCTTCAATATCTAGTTCTACCATTAACTAGCTGTGAGACCTTGGGCAAGTTACTTAACCTTTCTGTGCTTCATCTGTAAATTGAGGATAATATTGCAAAAGAGAATTTCAAATGTTCATGGAATCCAGACTTTCTGGAGCCATTGAGGCTGGGTGAACTCCCAAAACTATTGCCCTGAGATAATCTTTAAACCAAAAGTATCCCCTGAAGTCTTCTTTAAACCAAACAATAGATTAGCTTAATTAGTAAAGTATGTCTGCCTTGAGCATTGTGTTACATTAACAAATTATCTATATAGGATCAAAGTGACAAAAGCAACTTGAAAGAGTAGGTAGGACACTTCCAGGGCAGTGAGGGTATGTTAATGGGGGAGGAACAATTTGGAAACGGAGGGTGAAAATGGTTGCACAACCTGAAGAATGTAATCAGTGTCACTGAACTGTACAAGCAGAAATTGTTGTATTGGTGTATGTTCTGTTGTGTATATTCTCAACAACAAAATAAATTATTTCTTTAAATGTAGATAATATTAACTGCCTCAGTGGGTTACTGGAAGACTTAAGTGAAGTGCTATTGTTGTTAGTTGCTGTTGATTTTACCTCATGGCGACTTAGACAAAGGACTAGCACTTAGTAAGTGTTCTATAACTATTAGCTGTTTAGTATATCATAAGCACACGACTAACATATATTATATAAAAACATAGCTGAGTATTTAAGTCCAAGGAAAGGAAACTTTTATCAGGTGACTGCTCTCTGCTAGGCACTATAATATCTATTTTCTTATGATAAAAAATAACCCAAACGTGTTGCCATCGAGTCGATTCCAAATCTTATCGACCATATAGGACAGAGGAGAACTACTCCATAGGGTTTCCAAGAAGTGCCTAGTGGATTCGAACTGCTGACCTTTTGGTTAGCAGCTGAACTCCTAACCACTGTACCACCAGGGCTCCAACCACTGCCCCACCAGGGCTCCTTTCTTATGATACCTCCTTTAATCTTCAAAATAACCCTCTGACATAGGTATTATCATTTGCTTTTTTCTGAGGCAAAAACTAAAGCTTGAAATTATTTTATCCTCAAAGTTGTAATAACTTATTAGCATCCACCTGGATATTCCATTTTTGTCCTCACATTCTGAAATTTCACATAGTGTGAGGCACCTTGTGAGGATCCTGCCACATCCCTAGACTGGAACTCACATCCTAATGAGCAGAGTAAAAAGAAGAAGGCAAAAAGTAAATACGTAGACATTATATATCAGTGGGTGAGAAGTTCTGTGGGGAAAAACAAAGCTGGTAAGGGGAAGGAAGTGTCACAGGGTACTCAGGGAAGGTCTCACTTGACAAGGTGCCTTTGAGCAGAGACCTAAAAGATGAGAGGGAGTGTGCCATAAGTGGTAGGAGGGTTCCAGGAAGAAGGAATAGCAAGTTCAAAGGCCCTGAAGTGGGTGTGTACTTGCAGAACAGGAAGAGTGAAGTGAGCAAGTAGGTGTGGATAAAAGATGAGGTCAGAGAAGAAGCCAGTATAAACCATCCAGGTCCCTGGAGTTTTGTAGCTTTTACTCAGTGTCGGATGGGAATCAACTGGAGAGTTTAAGAAAAGGAGAGACATGGGCTAATTTACACTTTAATCGATTTGGTTGTTGAGTAAAGGAGGCAAGTGCTGAACAGCATATATAGTAAGTGCTCAGTAAATATTTCTCAATATAACTCAATAAATATTTCTTGAATAAAAAATTGTGAAAAATTAAGAGAAAATTTCTCAATTCTTTGTACGAAGATATCTTGTTTTTTTTATATTTTGGCAAAGGAAGTAATGGTGTATCACTGGATTTTAAATTAGGTGCAAACTTTGGCAAGGGATTTAACTCACTGAACTGTTCCCCTCCTATCCATAAAATTTTTTTTTTGAAAATTATATCTGAAGGGGTCACGTGAACCAGATCACACAAAAACTAAAAAACCAAACCGCTGCTGAGGAGTTGATTCCAACTCATGACATTCCATGTGTTACAGAGTAGAAGTGCTCCATAGGTTTTCTTGACTGTAATCTTTATGGGAGCAGATTGCCAGGCCTTTTTCCCATGGTGCCGCTGGGTGGGTTTATAGTTAGTAATCAAGTGCAAAAGCCACCCAGGGACCTCTCCAGATCACACAGTGGCATGTAAATATATTCCAGATAAATATGTCATTTAACACGGATAGTTTCATTTATTTGAGAAATGAGTTGGAAAAAAGGACAAGTGGCTAGTAGGCTGAATTGCCAACAAAAAACACTTGAGTGTGTCTCAGGATGGGATAAGAGCCATAACATATTAAGATCAGTGTTGCTATTGTGGTGGTTCACATTAAAATGTAATGTATTTGGGTTCTTACTGTAGATATTATGGTTCAAGTATCATTATATTACAGACCTAACATGAATACACTATGGATACGGGTGGGAAACAGCTCACGAGAGACCTGCACCTTCCCCTAGGTTGGAGGGGACTGACCTGAATCCTACAGAAGCCTCCAGAGTTGGGGGGAGAAGATGCTAAGTTTGGGAAGATTCTGACAATCTGTTGTGATACAAGCGTTAGCTTCAAAAGGTTAACTGGGGTGCTCCTAAAGGATCTTTTAGGTTTAAAGAAGGTAGAGATTATTATGTCTTAAAGGAAACTGGCTTTTAACAGGAGAAAAATATGCTGAGTGAAGAAGCTTAAAAGGAGGATGGGATAGCCAGTTGGGGTTAAGAGTTAGTCCAGATTATCATTTAAGTAGCCTGGCTATGCAGCCAAATTTCTCAATTTATATTGCTTCCCCTTTGTTAGGATTAGGCAACGACACAACTTTCTGTCATTTTTTGCAATTAACAGATGATAACCTCCAGTCTTTTTGGAACCAGGATATTTGGTCATCATCGTTCCCTTAGTAAATGTGCAGAATCTATGACGTTCTAGTATTGATGCTGAGCACATGAGGAGATGCTAAGATGGTGACTGAAGTCCTGATTCTTTGGAAATCAGTGTTCACGGGCAGGTACTGGCCATTAAAAAATGCTAAGAACTTGAAAGACAAATATTCAGAGGAAATACCCAAGGATAAACTTTTCTAAATAGGGACAAAGGTTGCCATAGCTTGCTGCAGGGGTGGATTAACCAGTAAGCAAGGTATTCAGGGGCTTAATTATATTGACTTGCTAATCTGTGGAGGGCAATTTCATGTGGGTTTTACCACATCAGTGCTGTAGTGCGGGACAGGTGAAATTGTGCAAGGCACAACTGGGCCCATGTGTACCTTGCTTATTGAGTGATTCGGCCCTGGCTTGCTGGCTCTTCCTGCCTCTCTTGATAATACGACTTTTCTGGGGCAATGAAATGTGGGTTGTTATAGTGATGGGGGAAGAGAGGCTGAATCAGAAAAGATGTTGAAATGTGGCAGCAGGAGAAGAGTTTTGTGACTTTCATTATGTCTTAATAAAAATGTACACTTCGAAATGGCTCAAAGACTCCTTTTGTATTTTGGCTTCACAAAGGTGATAACATCTCCCAAGTAAGTCTGAATGGCCTTTGTCATCAACATTATTATTTAGTACTTGGCTAAAAAAAAAAAAAAAAGGAAGCGGTTAAGAGCTCAGCTGCTAACCAAATGGTCAGAGGTTTGAATTCAAAACTCAATGTGGCAGTTCTACTCTGCCCTATAGGGTCGCTATGAGTTGGAATCGACTTGATGGCAATAGGCTTGGTTTTGTTTTTTTGAAATATTAGGCAAAGGAGCCCTGGTGTCGCAGTGGTTAAGCGCTTGGCTGCGAATGGAAAGGTCGGTGGTTCAAACTCACCAGTGGCTCCATAAGAGACAGATGTGGCAGTCTGCTTCTGTGTAGGTTACAGCCTGGGAAATCCTATGGGGCAGTTCTACTCTGTCCTATAGGGCTGCTAGGAGTCAGAATTGACTCAACTGCACAAATCAACAGCAATATTAGGCATTGTGCTAAGTGCTTTATACAGGTATTCAAACTGGTCCTCTTAGTGAAAATTGGTTTAATAATTCATAGCTACAGTTGGTATACAACACCATTTAATCCACACTGTTCACTGAGAATTTACAATGTTATCATGTATGTTTTAAAAGAGGAAATTTCAAATCAGAAGTTCTAAAATACAAAAGGGCAAAAATTTTTTAATATTGACTACTTCTAGAAGCTTTTTTTTTAGAAGCTTTAACTCAGCTTGTTTTGTTAAGAACAATTTTTCACTCAAAACCCATTCTTAGATTTATATGTATAACATATATATTTTTGAAAAACTTCCTAGAACAAATAGCTATCGCTTTCTATTTCAGATGCATCAATTTTCTCATTTAAGATAGAAAACATTTTAAAATATTCTCCATTTTATCTTTAATTTGATTTTGCCCTGATTTTGTAGGCCGGCTCAATATTCTGTGATATTAACTCAAGACAATGAAATATTTCAAAATTACTTTATTTCATAAAACAATTAGATTTCTGGAAAAATAGCCCACATTTTTCCTTAGTTGTACTGCTTCAAATTTTCATTATAGAAAACTTTCTAATCGTCTTTAATAGTTAAAAATCTATTATTTAAAAAATAATTTTATCTAGATAAAGGCAACTTTCCATAAGTATTACTTTAAAATAAAGTCCTGAGTTAAAAACTTATTTGCGTATGCATGACACAAGAACCAGAAATGTCAGACTCCAAAAAGTTTGGCATTAGCAAAGAAATAGCTTGCTAAACGTGGACATACAGTGTTCTCTATAAGATCAATTTATATTAGAGACTGTTGTGATCTATAAAAGCCTTAATTGAGTGGAGAACTGTACATCTATCATGTGAAGTTTTATGAAAAGATTAATTCATTTTAGGGGAACAAGATTACTAAACAGAAAAGTATAATTCAGACAAAAATATTAGTGTAAGTCCATGAGCAATTTATATTCAGGCAATTTATCCAAGGAAGCATTTTTGTTTTTAAAGGTTAATTTGTATTTACGAAATTGGGGCAAAATGTTGGCAGTCTTTTGTTTTCTGTTTGTGGTCAGCTTACTTAGAATTATGGATGGTTGCTGAAAAAAAAGTAATCTTAGACATGACCTGGTCATGGGTTCTCAACCCTCATTGTATATCAGAATCACCCGAGGAGGTTTTTTTTTTAAAAAGCCCATATTCAGCCCTCTGCCCAGCTCTGAGATTTTGACTCAGATGGTTTGGCGTGGGGCCTGGGCATCTGTATTTTCTTTTTTATTATAATTTTTATTGTGCTTTAAGTGAAAGTTTACAAATCAAGTCAGTCTCTCACACAAAAACCCATATACACCTTGCTACACACTCCCGGTTACTCTCCCCTTAATGAGACAGGCCACTCTCTCCCTCCACTCTCTCTTTTCTTGTCCATTTTGCCAGCTCCTAACCCCCTCCACCCTCTCATCTACCCTCCAGGCAGCAGATGCCAACATATCTCAAGTGTCCCCCTGATCCAAGAAGCTCACTCCTCACCAGCATCCCTCTCCAACCCATTGTGCAGTCCAATCCATGTCTGAAGAGTTGGATTCGGGAATGTTTCTTGTCCTGGGCCAACAGAAGGTCTGGGGGCCGTGACCACCGGGGTCATTCTAGTCTCAGTCAGACCATTAAGTCTGGTCTTTTTATGAGAATTTGGGGTCTGCATCCCACTGATCTCCTGCTCCCTCAGGGGTTCTCTGTTGTGTTCACTGTCAGGGCAGTCATCGTTTGTAGCCGGGCACCATCTAGTTCTTCTGGTCTCAGGATGATGTAGTCTCTGGTTCATGTGGCCCTTTCTGTCTCTTGGGCTCGTAATCGCCTTGTATCCTTGGTGTTCTTCATTCTCCTTTGATCTAGGTGGGTTGAGACTCATTGGTGCATCTTAGATGGCCACTTGCTAGCATTTAAGACCCCAGACGCCACTCTTCAAAGTGGGATGCAGAATGTTTTCTTAATAGATTTTGTTTTGCCAATTGACTTAGATGTCCCCTGAAACCATCGTTCCCAGACCCCTGCCCCTGCTATGCTGGCCTTTGAAGCATTCGGTTTATTCAGGAAACATCTTTGTTTTTGGCTTAGTCCAATTGTGCTGACCTTCCCTGTATTGTGTGCTGTCTTTCCCTTCACCTAAAGTAGTTCTTATCTACTATCTAATTAGTGAATGCCCCTCTCCCCGCCTTCCTCCCTCCCCGCTCTCATAACCACAAAAGAATGTTTTCTTCTCGGTTTAAACTATTTCTCAAGTTCTTATAATAGTGGTCTTATACAATATTTGTCCTTTTGCAACTGACTAATTTCACTCAGCATAATGCCTTCCAGGTTCCTCCATCTTTTGAAATGTTTCACAGATTCCTCACTGTTCTTTATCGACGCGTAGTATTCCATTGCGTGAATATACCATAATTTATTTAACCATTCATCCATTGACGGGCACCTTAGTTGCTTCCATCTTTTTGCTATTGTAAACAGTGCTGCAATGAACATGGGTGTACATATATCTGTTCGTGTAAAGCCTCTTATTTCTCTAGGATATATTCCAAGGAGTGGGATTTCTGGGTTATATGGTAGTTCTATTTCTAGCTTTTTAAGGAAACACCAGGTCAATTTCCAAAGTGGTTGTACCATTTTACATTTCCACCAGCAGTGTATTAGTGTTCCAATCTCTCCACAGCCTCTCCAGCATTTATTATTTTGTGTTTTTTGGATTAATACCAGCCTTGTTGGAGTGAGATGAAATCTCATTGTAGTTTTGATCTGCATTTCTCTAATGGCTAATGATCGTGAACATTTCCTCATATATCTGTTAGTTACCTGAATGTCTTCTTTAGTGAAGTGTCTATTCATATCCTCTGCCCATTTTTTAATTGGGTTATTTGTCTTTTTGCAGTTGAGTTTTTACAGTATCATTTAGATTTTAGAGATCAAGTGCTGATCAGAAATGTCATAGCTAAAAACTTTTTCCCAGTCTGTAGTCTTTTTTTTTATTAACTTTTATTGAGCTTCATGTGAACGTTTACAAATCAAATCAAACTGTCACATATAAGTTTATATAAACCTTACTCCGTACTCCCACTTGCTCTCCCCCTAATGAGTCAGCCCTTCCAGTCTCTCGTGACAATTTTACCAGCTTCCGACTCTCTCTATCCTCCCATCCCACCTCCAGAAAGGAGATGCCAACACAGTCTCAAGTGTCCACCTGATACAAATAGCTCACTCTTCATCAGCATCTCTCTCCTACCCACTGTCCAGTCCCTTTCATGTCTGATGAGTTGTCTTCGGGAATGGTTCCTGTCCTGAGCCAACAGAAGGTTTGGGGACCATGACCGCTGGGATTCCTCTAGTCTCAGTCAGACCATTCAGTATGGTCTTTTTGTGAGAATTTGGGGTCTGCATCCCACTGATCTCCTGCTCCCTCAGGGGTTCTCTGTTGTGCTCCCTGTCAGGGCAGTCATCGATTGTGGCCGGGCACCAACTAGTTCTTCTGGTCTCAGGATGATGTAGGTCTCTGGTTCATGTGGACCTTTCTGTCTCTTGGGCTCTTAGTTATTGTGTGACCTTGGTGTTCTTCATTCTCCTTTGATCTAGGTGGGTTGAGACCAATTGATGCATCTTAGATGGCCGATTGTTAGCATTTAAGACCCCAGACGCCACATTTCAAAGTGGGATGCAGAATGTTTTCATAATAGAATTATTTTGCCAATTGACTTAGAAGTCCCCTTAAACCATGGTCCCCAAACCCCGACCCCTTGCTCCGCTGACCTTTGAAGCATTCAGTTTATCCCGGAAACTTCTTTGCTTTTGGTCCAGTCCAGTTGAGCTGACCTTTCATGTATTGAGTATTGTCCTTCCCTTCACCTAAAGCAGTTCTTATCTCCTAACTAATCAGTAAAAAACCCTCTCCGAACCTCCTTCCCTCCCCCCTCGTAACCACAAAAGTGTGTGTTCTTCTCAGTTTATACTATTTCTCAAGATCTTATAATAGTGGTCTTATACAATATTTGTCCTTTTGCCTCTGACTAATTTCGCTCAGCATAATGTCTTCCAGGTTCCTCTATGTTATGAAATGTTTCACAGATTCATCACTGTTCTTTATCGATGTGTAGTATTCCATTGTGTGAATATACTGCAATTTATTTAACCATTCATCCGTTGATGGACACCTTGGTTGCTTCCAGCGTTTTGCTATTGTACAGAGCTGCAATAAACATGGGTGTGCATATATCTGTTTGTGTGAAGGCTCTTATTTCTCTAGGGTATATTCCGAGGAGTGGGATTTCTGGATTGTATGGTAGTTCTATTTCTAACTGTTTAAGATAACGCCAGATAGATTTCCAAAGTGGTTGTACCGTTTTACATTCCCACCAGCAGTGTATAAGAGTTCCAATCTCTCCGCAGCCTCTCCAACATTTATTATTTTGTGTTTTTTGAATTAATGCCAGCCTTGTTGGAGTGAGATGGAATCTCATCGTAGTTTTAATTTGCATTTCTCTAATGGCTAATGATCAAGAGCATTTTCTCATGTATCTGTTAGCTGCCTGAATATCTTCTTTAGTGAAGTGTGTGTTCATATCCTTTGCCCACTTTTTGATTGGGTTGTTTGTCTTTTTGTGGTTGAGTTTTGACAGAATCATATAGATTTTAGAGATCAGGCACTGGTCGGAGATGTCATAGCTGAAAATTCTTTCCCAGTCTGTAGGTGGTCTTTCTACTCTTTTGGTGAAGTCTTTAGATGAGGATAGGTGTTTGATTTTTAGGAGCTCCCAGTTATCTGGTTTCTCTTCGTTATTTTTGGTAATGTTTTGTATTCTGTTTATGCCTTGTATTAGGGCTCCTGACGTTGCCCCTATTTTTTCTTCCATGATCTTTATCGTTTTAGTCTTTATGTTTAGGTCTTTGATCCACTTGGAGTTAGTTTTTGTGCAGGGTGTGAGGTATGGGTCCTGTTTCATTTTTTTGCAAATGGATATCTAGTTATGCCAGCACCATTTGTTAAAAAGACTATCTTTTCCCCAATTAACTGACACTGGTCCTTTGTCAAATATCAGCTGCTCATATGTGGATGGATTTATATCTGGGTTCTCAATTCTGTTCCATTGGTCTATGTGCCTGTTGTTGTACCAGTACCAGGCTGTTTTGACTACTGTGGCTGTATAATAGGTTCTGAAATCAGGTAGAGTGAGGCCTCCCACTTTCTTCTTCTTTTTCAGTAATGCTTTGCTTCTCTGAGGCTTCTTTCCCTTCCATATGAAGTTGGTGATTTGTTTCTCCATCACATTAAAAAATGACATTGGAATTTGGATCAGAAATGCATTGTATGTATAGATGGCTTTTGGTAGAATAGACATTTTTACTATGTTAAGTCTTCCTATCCATGAGCGAGGTATGTTTTTCCACTTAAGTAGCTCCTTTTTAGTTTCTTGTAGTAGTACTTTGTAGTTTTCTTTGTATAGGTCTTTTACAGCTTTGGTAAGATTTATTCCTAAGTATTTTATCTTCTTGGGGGCTACTGTGAATGGTATTGATTTGGTGATTTCCTCTTCGATGTTCTTTTTGTTGATGTAGAGGAATCCAAGTGATTTTTGTATGTTTATCTTATAACCTGAGACTCTGCCAAACTCTTCTATTAGTTTCAGTAGTTTTCTGGAGGATTCCTTAGGGTTTTCTGTGTATAAGATCATGTCATCTGCAAATAGAGATAATTTTACTTCCTCCTTGCCAATGCGGATGCCCTTTATTTCTTTGTCTAGCCTAATTGCTCTGGCTAGGACCTCTAGCACAATGTTGAATAAGAGCGGTGATAAAGGGCATCCTTGTCTGGTTCCCGTTCTCAAGGGAAATGCTTTCAGGCTCTCTCCATTTAGAGTGATGTTGGCTGTTGGCTTTGTATAGATGCCCTTTATTATGTTGAGGAATTTTCCTTCAATTCCTATTTTGGTGAGAGTTTTATCAGAAATAGGTGTTGGACTTTGTCAAATGCCTTTTCTGCATCAATTGATAAGATCATGTGGTTTTTGTCATTTGTTTTATTTATATGGTGGATTACATTAATGGTTTTTCTAATATTAAACCAGCCTTGCATACCTGGTATAAATCCCACTTGGTCATGGTGGATTAATTTTTTGATATGTTGTTGAATTCTATTGGCTAGAATTTTGTTGAGGATTTTTGCATCTATGTTCATGAGGGATATAGGTCTGTAATTTTCTTTTTTTGTGATGTCTTTACCTGGTTTTTGTATCAGGGAAATGGTGGCTTCATAGAATGAATTAGGTAGTATTCCGTCATTTTCTATGCTTTGAAATACCTTTAGTAGTAGTGGTGTTAACTCTTCTCTGAAAGTTTGGTAGAACTCTGCAGTAAAGCCGTCTGGGCCAGGGCTTTTTTTTTGTTGGGAGTTTTTTGATTACCGTTTCAATCTCTTTTTTTGTTATGGGTCTATTTAGTTGTTCTACTTCTGATTGTGTTAGTTTAGGTAGGTAGTGTTTTTCTAGGAATTCACCCATTTCTTCTAGGTTTGCAAATTTGTTAGAGTACAATTTTTCGTAATAATCTGATATGATTCTTTTAATTTCAGTTGGGTCTGTTGTGATATGGCCCCTCTCGTTTCTTATTCGGGTTATTTGTTTCCTTTCCTGTATTTCTTTAGTCAGTCTGGCCAATGGGTTATCAATTTTGTTAATTTTTTCAAAGAACCAGCTTTTGGCTTTGTTAATTCTTTCAACTGTTTTTCTGTTCTCTAATTCATTTAGTTCAGCTCTAATTTTTATCATTTGTTTTCTTCTGGTGCCTGATGGATTCTTTTGTTGCTCACTTTCTATTTGTTCAAGTTGTAGGGACAGTTCTCTGATTTTGGCTCTTTCTCCTTTTTGTATGTGTGCATTTATCGATACAAATTGGCCTCTGAGCACTGCTTTTGCTGTGTCCTGTAGATAGTCTTTTTACTGTTTTGGTGAAGTCTTTGGATGAGCATAGGTGTTTGATTTTTAGGAGCTCCCAGTTATCTAGTTTTTCTTCTGCATTCTTTATAATGTTTTGTATACTGTTTATGCCATGTATTAGGGCTCCTAACGTTGCCCCTATTTTTTCTTCCATGATTTTTATCATTTTAGATTTTATATTTAGATCTTTGATCCATTTTGAGTCAGTTTTTGTGCATGGAGTGAGGTATGGGTCTTGTTTCATTTTTTTGTAGATGGATATCCAGTTATGCCAGCACCATTTGTTAGAAAGACTGTCTTTTCACGATTTAACTGTTTTGGGGCCTTTGTCAAATATCATTCACTCATATGTGGATGGATTTATGTCTGGATTCTCAATTCTGTTCCATTGGTCCATGTGTCTGTTGTTGTACCAGTACCAGGCTGTTCTGACTACTGTGGCGGTATAATAGGTTCTAAAATCAAGAAAGTAAGGCCTCCCACTTTGTTCTTCTTTTTCAGTAATGCCTTATTTATCCTGGGCCTCTTTCCCTTCCATATGAAGTTGGTGATTTGTTTCTCCATCTCATTAAAGAATGTCCTTGGGATTTGGATCAGGATTGCATTAATTGTGTAGATCCCTTTTGGTTTTTTTTTTTTTTTTTCTTTTGGTAGAATAGACATTTTCACAATGTTAAGTCTTCCTATCCACGATCAAGGTATGTTCTTCCACTTATGTAAGTCTCTTTTGGTTTCTTGCAGAAGTGTACTATAGTTGTCTTTGTATAAGTCTTTTACATCTCTGGTAAGATTTATTCCTAAGTATTTTATCTTCTTGGGGGCTACTGTAAATGGCCTTGATTTGGTGATTTCCTCTTCGATGTTCTTTTTGTTGGTGTAGAGGAATCCAACTGATTTTTGTATGTTTATCTTGTATCCCAATACTCTGCTGAACTCTTCTATTAGTTTCAGTAGTTTTCTGGAGGATTCCTTAGGGTTTCCTGCGTATAAGATCATGTAATCTGCAAATGGAGATACTTTTACTTCTTCCTTGCCGATCTGGATGCCCTTTATTTCTTTATCTAGCCTAATTGCTCTGGCTAGGACTTCCAGTACAATGTTGAATAAGGGTGGTGATAAAGGGCATCCTTGTCTGGTTCCCGATCTCAATGGGAATGTTTTCAGGCTCTCTCCATATTTTTTTTTTCTCTATATAGGGTGATGTTGGCTGTCGGCTTTGTATAAATGCCCTTTATTATGTTGAGAAATTTTCCTTGTATTCCTATTTGGCTGAGAGTTTTTATCATGAATGAGTGTTAAACTTTGTCAAATGCCTTTTCTGCATCAACTGATAAAATCATGTGATTCTTGTTTTTTGTTTTATGTGGTAGATTACATTAATTGTTTTCCTAATGTTGAACCATCCCTGCATACCTGGTATGAATCCCAGCTGGTCATGGTGAATTATTTTTTTGATATGTTGTTTAATTCTATTGGCTAGAATTTTGTTGAGGATTTTTGCATCTACGTTCATGAGGGATATAGGTCTATAATTTTCTTTTCTTGTGGTATCTTTACCTAGTTTTGGTATCAGGGATATGGTGGCTTCATAGAATGAGTTTGGTAGTATTCCACCCTTTTCTATGCTCTGAAATACCTTTAGTAGTAGTGGTGTTAACTCTTCTCTGAATGTTTGGTAGAATTCTGCAGTGAAGTCATCTGGACCTGGGCTTTTTTTTGTTGGGAGGTTTTTTTTATTACCTTTTCAATCTCTTCTTTTGTTATGGGTCTATTTAGTTGTTCTACCTCTGTTTGTGTTAGTTTAGGTAGGTAGTGTGTTTCTAGGAATTCATCCATTTCTTCTACATTTTCAAATCTGTTTGAGTATAGTTTTTCATAGTAATCTGATATGATTCTTTTAATTTCAGTTGGGTCTGTTGTAATATCGCCCATCTCATTTCTTATTCGGGTTATTTTGCTTCCTCTCCTGTTTTTCTTTTGTCAGTTTGGCCAGTGGTTTATCAATTTTGTTGATTTTTTTTTAAAAAAAACAGCTTTTGGTCTTGTTAATTCTTTCAATTGTTCTTCTGTTTTCTATTTCATTTAGTTCAGCTGTAATTTTTATTATTTGTTTTCTTCTGGTGCCTGAGGGTTTCTTTTGTTGCTCTCTATTTGTTCAAGTTGTAGGGATAATTCTTTGATTTTGGCCCTTTCTTCTTCTTGGATGTGTGCATTTATTGATATAAAATGGCCTCTGAGCACCGCTTTTGCTGTGTCCCAAATGTTCTGATAGGAAGTGTTTTCATGCTCATTGGATTCTCTGAATTTCTTTATTCCATCTTTATTATCTTCTATAATCCAGTCTTTTTGGAGCACGGTATTGTTCAGTTTCCAAGTCTTTGATTTCTTTTCTCTGCTTTTCCTGTTGATTTCCACTTTTATGGCCTTATGGTCAGAGAAGATGCTTTGTAATATTTCAGTGTTTTGGATTCTGCTAAGGCTTGCTTTATGAAATAATATGTGGTCTAGTCTAGAGAATGTTCCATGTGCACTAGAAAAGAAAGTATACTTGGTTGGTGTTGGGTGGAGTGTTCTGTATATATCTATGAGGTCAAGTTGGTTGATTGTGGCATTTAGATCTTCCATGTCTTTACTAAGCTTCTCTCTAGATGTCCTGTCCTTCACCGAAAGTGGTGTGTTGAAGTCTCCTACTATTATTGTGGAGCTGTGTATCTCACTTTTCAATGCTGATAGAGTTTGTTTTATGTATCTTGCAGCCCTGGCATTGGGTGCATAAATATTTAATATGGTTATATCTTCTTGGTGTTTTGTCCCTTTAATCATTATATAGTGTCCTTCCTTATCCTTTATGATGGATCTAACTTTAAAGTCTATTTTGTCAGAAATTAATATTGCCACTCCTGCTCTTTTTTGATTGTTTGCTTGATATATTTTTTTCCATCCTTTGAGTTTTAGTTTGTTTGTGTCTCTGAGTCTAAGGTGTGTCTCTTGTAGGCAGCATATAGATGGATCTTGTTTTTTAATCCATTCTGCCACCCTCTGTCTCTTTATTGGTGCATTTAGTCCATTTACATTCAGGGTAATTATGGATAGGTATGAATTTAGAACTATCATTTTGATGTCTTTTTTGTGTGTGTTGACAGTTTCTTTTTCCCACTTGATTTTATGTGCTGAGTAGATTTTCTTTATATGTTGTCCTTTCCTCATATTTGTTGCTGTTGATTTTGTTTCTGCTGAGTCTGT
The DNA here is from genome assembly GCF_024166365.1 of Elephas maximus indicus. Classification (NCBI taxonomy): domain Eukaryota; kingdom Metazoa; phylum Chordata; class Mammalia; order Proboscidea; family Elephantidae; genus Elephas; species Elephas maximus. The sequence continues at coordinate 34,605,084 of NC_064837.1, read as the reverse complement.
ATTTTCCCCTTGTATTTTATTTTGATGAGTAGGATAGTTTGTCTCCTTTGTGGTTACCTTATTATCTACCCCTATTTTTCTAAATTTAAAACTTTTATTTCTTTGTATCGCCATATCTTCCTCTCCATATAGAAGGTGTATGATTACATTTCTTAGTCCCTCTTTATTATTTTAATGTTGTGTTCTTTTATATAATAACATCTCCATTACCCTCTGTTGGGCTTTTTCTTTTTTTTTTTTTTTAAATTTTGCTTTGTTTTTTTTGGATTTCCCTGTCTGGGTTGACTTCTGATTGCTCTGCCCAGTGTTCTAGTCTTGGGTTGATACCTGGTATTATTGATTTTCTAACCAAAGAACTCCCTTTAGTATTTCTTGTAGTTTTGGTTTGGTTTTTACGAATTCCCTCAACTTGTGTTTATCTGGAAATGTCTTAACTTCACCTTCATATTTAAGACACAGTTTTGCTGGATATATGATTCTTGGCAGGCAGTTTTTTTCCTTCAATTTTTTAAATATGTCATCCCATTGCCTTCTTGCCTGCATGGTTTCTGCCGAGTAGTCTGAGCTTGTTCTTATTGGCTCTCCTCTATAGGTGACTTTTCATTTATCCCTCGCTGTTCTTATAATTCTCTTTATCTTTGGTTTTGGCAAGCTTGATTATAATATGTCTTGATGACTTTCTTTTAAGATCTACCTTATGTGGAGTTCGATGAGCATCTTAGATAGATATCTTCTCATCTTTCACAATATCAGGGAAGTTTTCTGCAAACAAATCTTCAACAACTTTCTCTGTATTTTCTGTTATCCCTCCCTGTTCTGGTACTCCAATCACTCATACGTTATTTCTCTTGATAGAGTCTCACATGATTCTTAAGGTTTCTTCATTTTTTAAAATTCTTTTATCTGATTTTTCTTCAAATATATTAGTGCCAAGTGATTTATCTTTGAGTTTCGAAATTCTAGCTTCTACTTGCTCAATTCTGCTCCTCTGACTTTCTATTGAGTTGTCTAATTCTGCAATTTTATTGTTAATCTTCTGAATTTCTGATTGCTGTCTACCTATGGATTTTTTCAGCCTATTAAACTTTTCATTATGTTCCTGAATAATCTTTTTAATTTCTTCAGTTGCTTTATCTGTGTGTTCCTTGGCTTGTTCTGTGTATTGCCTCATTTCCTTCCTGATGTTTTGAAGGGTTCTGCATATTAAAAAAAAAAAAAAAAAAAAAACCCAATTAAACTAAATTTGTATTCTGCATCTGGTAATTCCAGGAATGCACTTTCATCTAGAAGATCCCTGGATTCTTTGTTTTGAGAGCCTGTTGAGGTGATCATGGTCTGTTTCTTTATCTGAGTTGATATTGACTGTTGTCTCCAAGCCACCTATAAGTTATTGTATTAGTTCATGCTTGCTTTCTGTGTCATAGCTGCTTGCTTTGTTTTGTTTTGGTATGCCCCTATGGGTTGCTTGTGTGAGCTAGCTTGATTATTTTCACCTTTGGAGCTCTGGTGTCCTGTCCCCAGCTGGCTAGAGCCGTTATCAGGTATATCAGTCTAGGAGTCCATTCAGTTTACTTGTATGAATTCAGCTCAGGTTTCCAGGTAGCTGATATCAAGTGCATGGTACAGTCTCTGTCCTACAGTCTTAGAGGGGCAGGGGTGATTGGCATATATACCAGTATCTGATTGCAGCTGGGGGTCATGCTCTGAAAAAGGCAGGGGGCTGAGAACCGACCCCCAAGTGTCTCTGAGGAAAACGTGTCTCTGTTCCCTACAGCGTGCTGGTGGGTGGGCTCTGCAAATGGGCCATGGGCACCCAAAGTTTTTGGTTGTAAGGACTGGGAGGTACCAGTTATCTTTGGACCCCTGCCACAGGTGGCTGGGTGACTTGAGTGGAGCTACCAGTCCTTAGGTCCCTGATGTGGGTAGGTGAGGACTTGTTTAATAGGCAAAGCCATGTCAAACATCAAACACCCACCTCTCCACTGCACAGCCGAAATGGTTAGAGTTTGCCAACAAGGGCCTATTCTCCCGAAATAGGCCCACACAGGTCCATGCAGAAGGGAAAAGTGCTCAAGGTCCATGGAGGGTTTATGCCTGGACAGGAGCTGCTTCTGTCCTGAGCTCCCCCAGTTAATGGAGCTAGCAAATTATCTTTTCCCCCCAGTTGCAAATTTTTTCCTTCCCCACGGCCGGGAGGATTGCTCTAGGTGCTCACCAGGGTCTATCTCAGGCCCAGGGATTCAGCAGCTGAAGCCAGCTTGTGGGTGGGTGGCGGGGGCATGGTAAAATATACGTAAGTACTTAGCTTTTGCCGAGAGTGCCGTTCTTCTCAGGTTCCGGAGGTGTGAGTGGGCTGTGTGGCTGGCTGCTTCTTCCTGAGGAAACTGTAGCTGAACGCTAGGACCAGCCCGCTGCCACTACCTCCGCCGTCATCACTCCAGGAATGGTGCCTGAGGGCTCCCCGCGATTCAGGTCCGGTAAGTCCTCTCCACTTCTGAACTGCCTCTTCCTCCCCCTGCCCCTCAGTTCCTTGTCTAAGCTTGCCTTTGATGCTCACGGCTCCCAGCTTGTCCCAAATATACTCGTTTCACTTGTTTTTTCCGGTCTTTGTTGTAAAGAGGGCTCCAAGGAAGGGTCTGTCTATTCCGCCATCTTGGCTCCGCCTCTGGGTATCTGTATTTTCAAAAGTTCCCAGGTGATTCTAATGCGCAGCTAGGGCTGATAATCACTCACCTAATCCAACCCTCATTATTCATTTGAGAAAACTGAGGTTGAGGGACAGGAAGTGACATTTCATTTATCCTTCACTCATTCAGCATGTATTTCTTGCCTGCCTACCATGTTCCAGGCACGGTGCTATGCACAGTTGGGCTCACACAAGACTGAGTAAACTGGAACTCAGGTCTCTTGATTAGAACTCCTCAAGCAGCTTCACAGCCTCCCCTGTTGTAATACACCCTTTTCCTTGTGTTTGAAAACTGCAAACCACAACTGCAGTAAGATAGTATTTCCCACTCTGAGGCTATTTTGGGAACAATTTTTAATATGCTTTTATTTAGACTTCTATTTAGTATCACTTTATTTTCTCTAATTATAATTGAAGTAGAATATAGTAATCATGAATCAAGCCAAATTATTAATTTAGTTGGAAATGGTTGACTTACAGTATCTTTAAGATTATCCTCAATACCAAGACTCATTGCAGTGGAGTCCATTCTAGCTCATAGCGATCATGTAGGACAGTAGAATTGCCCCATAGGGTTTCCAAGGCTGTGAATTTTTATGGAAGCACACTGCTCCTTCTTTTTCCTGAGGAGCAGCTGGTGGGTTCAAGCCACCGAACTTTCGGTTAGCAGCCCAGCATTAACAACTGCACCACCAGGATTCCTTTCAATACTAAGAACTACCTGGTGAATAAAAAATAGCAGAAGAGCCTTAAAATGCTATTTGTCTAAAAGATAGGTGGGGAAACTGCAGCTTTTATTTAACTTAATTTCATGCAGCTGTGGGACAAATCCAAAGCATTTGTGCCTAAGGCCATGAAATTATAACCTTATTTTAAAGTATATAATAGCAATGCCCTCAAGATAGCTGTGTTACTCTAGGAAACCACAGTTCAGTGCCACAAACACTGGCGTGGAATTAGACTGCATCAGGCATTGGAGAAAAAACAGGAATAGTATGTTGTAGAAAACTTGTCCTGAAGAAACTTAGAGTCTAGTGGGAAAAATCCCTAATAAATCATGTGTATTTGTGAAACGATCACACTAATTGATCATTTTAATACAAAGTGGCAAGTACATGTTGAGAGTGTGAATGAAGACCTGTGGAGCACACCCAGCAACCCTTAGTCCAGCCTGGGGAGTCAGGAGCCTCTTAGTCCAGGGCGAGATACCAGAGCAGTCTTGAATATGTTCCAAGGACTAACAACATGCACTAAAGCATAAAGGCAAAAGTACACGGTTTGATACCAACTGACTATAAATGTGGAAGCATTTAGTGGTGGAAGATGAGCTGGACATATTTAATATTTCTTTTATCTCTGTATAGAGAACAATACCGCTATCTCTCCTTTCCTCTACCCTCTTGTCTGTTTCTTTCTCCCTCTACTGAGCCTATCCCTTAATTAATTCCTTTAGAGATGGAGATGTTTACTTTTTAACAAATTGTATTAAACAATTCTTTGTTTAAAAAGCAAATGAATGACCCAGCAATTCCACTCTTTGGTACATACCCAAAAGACTTGAATAGATATTTGTACAGCAATGTTCTTTGCAGCATTATTCACAATATTTAAAAGGTGGGAACAACCCAAGTGTCCATCAACTGATGAATAGATAAGCAAAATGTGGAATATCAATAAAATGGAATGTTATTCAGCCATTGTAGCATAACAGTTTTCTCTTTATGTATGGCCTTTCTGATCCTGGGTTTGTAGTTCTGCTAAAATGATTTGCTAGGCCCCAATCTTGCAAAAGGATTGGGCAGTTTACTATGCAAATTAGCTGCCTGTGGCCTACTGAGGTTAAGGGGGACCTCAATACCATCAAGAAGAAGAACCTGGGGTAGAACGTGTCCTTTGGACCCAGGTGAGAATCTCCTAGACCCAGGAGACAGAGAGCTGTAACACTGGAGACAGCATGACACAGCACAAGACGATGCAAGATAGCACAGGGGTTGAGAACCCGGAGACAGCGCTAAACCAGTTGCAGTGGGCTCCCTGGCCCATGGAGCAAGAGAGCTGAGCATCTTCAGAGAGTAGGCTTGCTGGTAGAGTGGGGTGGCTTTGGGCACTTCATGGTGGAGCCAAAAGAGCTGTAAAACTGCCCAAGCAAGGACCAGTGGCAGAGGCCCAAGCATGGCCTGCTTGCACGTATGGCTGTGAAGATGCTGAGCGCTGTTTTGTTTGGAAGCTGTCCTGATTGAGGAACTGTACCCTATTACCTGAGTTGTTCCTGTTATTTCCAAGTTGACCCTGATCCTGAATTGTAACCTGTTACTTCCCTAATATACCCCGTTAAGGATTGAACTGCGTCCCCCCAAAATGTATGCCAACTTGGCTAGTCCATGATTCCCAGTATTGTGTGACTGACTATCCACCATTTTGTCATTTGATGTGATTTTCCTATGTATTGTAAATCCTACCTCTACGACGTTAATGAGGTGAGATTAGTGGCAGTTATGTTAATGAGGCAGTACTCAATCTACAAGATTAAGTTGTGTTTTAAACCAATGTCTTTTGAGATATAAAAGAGAGAAGCAAGCAGAGAGGCATGGGGACCTCACCCCACCAAGAAAGCAGCATGGGAGCAGAGCGCATCCTTTGGATCTGAGATTACTGCACGAAGAAGCTCCTAGACCAAGAGAAGATTGATGACAAGGATCTTCCTCCAGAGCCAAGAGAGAAAGCCTTCCTCTAGAGCTGGCACCCTGAATTCGGACTTCTAGTCTACTAGGCTGTGAGAAAATACATTTCTCTTTGTTAAAGCCATCCACTTGCAGTATTTCTGTTACAGTAGCACGAAGGTAACTAAGACAGACCATAATTGTGAGTATGGTCTGTGAGTTCTGTGTGGCTATCGCAATGAATTACCAAACCCATCAGAGAAGTAGAGAGTGCTGGTGGAGGACAACTGGTGTTGAGATAGAGAAGAGACAGGGCTGGCTGAATTAAATAAGGCTACGTTTCAAGGCCCTGTGTGCTTGACCAGCTATAAATTACTGATAATCCTCCTGAGTTGTTTTTCAAGGCCTCACCAGGTGCACAGCATGCACAGTAAAGATCAATGTGGCCTATGAATGACCTTCCACATGAGACAAACATGAACAGGAACCCCTCTCCGGAGCTCACACCAAGACCCAGAGGCATCACGCATGCACAACATCCCAAAATAAGTCCTGTTAGACATCGCAGCAGCGTTTGTGACAGACCCCACCTTGGTTCCAGCAACCTCTGCAAGGAAGTCCATCTTGAATTCTAACTGTGCACACATTTGATTTTCACAATTCCTCCCCTTCTAGAAATCTCCACCCATCTAATGAATAGAGATAATGCCTTTTTCCCGCCTAAGAACTTTTATAAGCCCTAAGAAATCCTTTATTCAGTGAGAGACTGGAGGCTAGCGTAGGTAGAAACGCCCCTTTCTCTCTCCCTTGCGAGCCTTTTCACTTTCTTTCTGTCTCTAATAAACCTTTGTTCATGTGGAACCTCTGAGCTTCTCCTGGTCATTCTTGGTCAGAAGAAGGTAAGAACCCAAGCAGGGCTTAGTTCTGAGCTGGAAAGCCCTACCCTGTAACAGTGTCAGAACTGGTAAAAAGGTTGTAGAGTGGAAGTATGTCTGACCTCAACCTCATAGGAATCAGCTTTACGCTGATGGTGATTCTTCTTCTTCCCCTTTGTGAATTTAGATGGCTTCTGACACCACTAGGATTACAGCTATAAAGAGATATGAAGTTCTGATACATGTTACAACATGGATGAACCTTTAAAACATTATACTGAGTAAAATAAATCAGACATAAAAGGACAAATACTGTATGATTCCATTTATAAGGAATATCTAGAATTTAGAATAGGTAAATGCATAGAGACAAATGTTTATTAGGTTACCAGGGGCTGAGGGGAAGGGGGAAATGGGACATTATTGATCCAAAAAAAAAAAAAAACAAACCCAGTGTCATCGAGTCAATTCCGACTCATAGCGACCCTATAGGACAGAGTAGAACTGTTCCATAGAGTTTCCAAGGAGCGCATGGCAGATTCGAACTGCCGATCCTTTGGTTAGCAGCCGCAGCACTTAACCATTATGCCACCAGGGTTTCCACATTATTGATAAAGGGGTGTTAAATATCTGTTTGAGGTCAAGAAAAACTTTTGGAAATGGATAGCAGTGGTGGTTACACAACATGATGAACGTAATTGATGTCACAAGATTATATGGTTAAAATGGCAAAATTTTTGTAAGATATATTTTAGCACAATAATTTTTTTTTTTAAAAAAAGCAGATGACAGGAACATTATTTCTTTAAGAAAAAAAATCCTTTTTACTTAAGTAAAAATTTAACCTTTCCTTATATAACTGTCAATTTTAAAAACGTTTTCTAACTCCCTCATTTTTTCTGCATTTCTAGGTTGCATGGTCCTTTCTCAGCCCAATAAAAATGTTTAAATTCTTATTCTTCTATCTTACACATGTAACATCTCTGATTATAAAAGCAATACATTCTCATCGAAGGTCTAAAATTCCTGTAATCCACATTTCTCCAAGATTCACCAACTTGACAGTATTAATCAAGTCACATTAACGGTAGTTTCTTAAATTTTACTGGCTTTTGTTTCCAGCTGCATATCTTTCTTACTCCTGTCCTCCAGAAATCCCTGTGTGAGATGGTTAAGTCACTGATGTAATTGCCTGGGAAACCACGAGAGGGCAGCAGCTCCATCTCACCCTCTGACCCCAGCCCTGGCTGCAGAGGATGCTCTTGGAGGGGATGCTGCTGTTAGGCCAGGTGCATTCCCAAGCGGCAAACCCTCAAAGTACCACATGACGACGAGATAGAGAGAGGGGCTATCCCTCTCCCTCTTCCATACTCTTAGTCACACTTGATCACCTGGCTACATAGGATTCTATGTGGAAACTCAAGCACAATTCCAAGTCCAAGACTAACAGCTGACTGAGACAGTGAAAAAAGAAAAAACAAAAATGAACCTGACATAGGCCATAGTGGTCCCCACTGAAAATAAACAATTTTCACAGAGTAACAACAAAAAGCCCGTTGCCATAGAGTCGATTCTGACTCATAGTGACCCTACAGCACAGAGTAGAACTGCCCCATAGGGTTTCCAAGGAGCGCCTGGTAGATTCAAACCGCCAACCTTTTGGTTAAGAGCTGTAGCTCCTCAACACCACGCCACCAGGTTTTGGGTGCACCCCACCCAGGCCATGGTATTTTCAATTGCATCATATGCATGTGAAAGCTGGACAATGAATAAGGAAGACCGAAGAACTGATGCCTTTGAATTGTGGTGTTGGAGAAGAATATTGAATATACCGTGAACTGCCAAAAGAACGAACAAACCTGTCCTGGAAGAAGTACAACTAGAATGCTCCTTAGACACAAGGGTGGCGAGACTGCGTCTTACAAACTTTGGACATGTTGTCAGGAGGCATCAGTCCCTGGAGAAGGACATCATGCTTGGTAAAATACAGGGTCAGCGGAAAAGAGGAAGACCCTCAACAAGATGGATTGACACAGTGGCTCCAACAATGGGCTCAAGCATAAAAACGATTGTGAGGATGGTGCAAGACCAGGCAATGTTTCGTTCTGTGGTACATAGGGTCGCTATGAGTCAGAGCCAACTCGATGGCACCTAATAACAACAATACAAAAATCAGACAAGGTCACTTTGTGACCATGGTGAACAAAATCGTATCTGCACAGCAACAGAAACAATGATATTAAATCACCTAACGTTCCCCATTCTAGGTATATGATTGACTCTAGCCCTATGTTCCTCCTGTTTCCTAGGTAAAAATTAAGATACACAATTATTGAATTGCCTAGTTTCTTGACAGAACTCAATCCACAACAAATCCTTGCTACTCCCAAAATCAACCAGCACAAGTCCAAATCTTATAATAAGCCCCTCTCAACTCCTTTGTACTCGGACAACCCCCAGTTCTCCTACTGTACATTCTCCCTTGCTGAAGTAATCTTATAAGCCCAACTTTATTTGACAGCAGTTGTATTCCTGGTGGCCTTTGGCTGGCAAGCTATGATATGATGGAGACATCATGCTGTCATACCTATCCTGACCTTTATTCTTCCTCATTGCCTTCATCCCCCTCCTTCTCAAAAATATTCTCATGCAAAGTGATGCCTCCAGGGTTGCTGGATTTTATGTGACAATAATTTTTTCTTTGTTTTTTGTATCTTCTAAAAATTTATAATGAATATGAATTACTTTTATAACACAGAAAAGAATTAGACCTTAAAAATAACAGTACCTAAAAATACACATTCTTGCCTACTACTCCATTGGTAGGAAAACTTTGAACATCCCCCTAACTTTCTCCTTGCTTTATACATCAAAATTAACTTCTGTAGCTTTTCTTTTTTTTTTTTTCTTTTATAACTTTTCTACCCTTTCACTGTTCCTACCTCTGCTACCCTCAAAATATGCTTGTTTTCCTGGTTCATCCACATATTTTCACTTCTTTTATTCCATTCTTATATTCTTCCATTTTTCCTTCTGTAAGTTCTATTGTAGGGCCTGTGAACTCGCAAATGGATGCCAACTTCTGGCAGAAAAGGCAGATCAGACCACTCCAGCACCCGTTCTTGGCTGGAATCACTATTTGATCATGGCTCTCCTTCCCACTGATCCTGAATGGGACCTCAAAATGCTTCTAAACACAGCGCTCCTGGCAGCTACAACTGACCCACTGGGGTTGACCTTCTAGATGAAAATGGTTTATCATTTCCTGCGTAAGTAACAATCTCAAAACTCAGATTCTCTCCATTCACAATTAGTAATCCCTTTACTGAGACTAAGATAATACTTACTCTTGGGCTGTCTTTTAAAAAAAATGGTATTGGAAGGGCACTATTTAAACTATTAGGAGAACAAACCTGTTCATTTTTCTTGTTCTCTAAATTATTCATTATAATTAGCCACACGTAAGAAATGCTGCTAATTACAAACAGGTCTATCTTACCAGATATAATGAAGCCAGTATATAATAAATTGTTTTTCTCTTTGAAATGTCTTTTAATTCAGAAATTTTACTTATTCAGAGAAACTTTCCCCTCAATTAATCTCAACCAATGAGATTTTATAGAGTACTTAAAACCACAATTAATATTTCAGAGTTATATCTCACAACTAAACATCTCCTTTTTATGTTTTTCTAAATAAAGCTGAATTGAAGCTTTTATAAATTGTCTAATTTTTGTTCTGAAAAATATGTTTCCTCAGAAGAACATATGGGAACCATTTTCATTTTCAGCCAGAACTCCATTTCCCCTGTACAGTGTGACCATCAGCAACAGTTCTGTTTCTCATATCTTCATGCTCTGACTGAAATCAGATTTTTTTTTTATTCCTGAAAAGCTTACCAGTCCTCTCAGTATTGAGGACCAGATGAAAAATTTTACAAGTTCAAAGAAAGCTAAATTATTGTAAGTAAAAAACTGTGAACACAAATGGAAAAATATTAATAATTTCCTATGGGAAATAAGATCAGTGTTCTCAGTGCATTATTGCACTCCTGGGGGATATCTTTATTTTGATCAAAAGGCCTCCATGTCTTTTGAGAGGTAGAGGAAGGAAAAAGAAAGTTTTACCTTTTCTTTATATTTAACTGATAATCACTATATCTATGTACACTAACAGTGAACACTTATTTCTAGCTTTTTATGTGCCATTCCTCTTGTAAGAGTTTCATGCGTATTGATTCATTTATTCCCAGTGGCATCCCTAGGGGAGTGCAGGGGGTGGGGACCACACTGGGTGACACTCTCAGAGGGGGTGACACCAAAATGACTCTCTATAAAATTTTTGCACAGTGTTTCAGCAGAAATTTGTTATTTTTTATAAAAATATCCCTGTAGTTAGTTATAACAACAAAAACATTTTTTGTGAGCTCAGCTTACATGTACCAGTATACCTACATGGCTAAAACTTTATGGTAATTTACTTTTTGAACTGTCTAAAGCGCTCCAGTCAGAGCTGTCATTATTACCCAATTACAGTGATGCTACAAATCACGTGGTTTCATCTGCACATGCTACAAGCACGAGCTGTTGTTTTCTTTACTGCGGGTTTTTTGTAGTTGCTAACTTTGTCAAATTTTCTGGTGTTTTAGCTACAATATTGTGGTAATTAGCATGGGGGGTGTGTGACACCATGAGTTACTGCACTGGGTGACACCAACCCTAGTGACGTCACTGTTTATTCCTTACACCTATGATATAAACATTACTTTTTATCCTTTTTCACAAATGTGGAAACTGAGCTGCAGAGAGATTAATATATTATCAGTCACACAACTAAGTGGCAAAGCTAATATCTGAACCTGAGAAGTCTGACTTTCATAGAAGTTAACCTCTTCTCTACTTGTTTACTTCTGAGATAGCAATCAGTTCTTCACCCTCCCCTAGCCCCAAAGTGGGCATATAACCCAAGCTAGGATCCCTATGGGTCAGAATCGACTCGACAGCACACAACAAGGCCAATTGAGCATTCTCTTTGTGTAATTTGTGTCTTAAGTGAAAGGGGGGAGAAAAAAAGACTGCAAATATTTGGAGTCTGTGTATCCCAGTAGAGACAGTGTCCCGACCAGGTTAACTGTGCCACAAGCTTTTCATGTAGTTCTTGGCCTTGACCAACTAGATCTGCTGTGCTTCCAACTTGAATCCAAGGCTGCTTTTCCAGCCGTTCCCTGGATTCTCTGAGTTCATGATCTCTTTCCAACAAATTCCCTTGTGCTTGAGTTGCCAGAATTCGTTTTTGTTTCTTGCAACCAAAGAACCCTAACAGATACTGTTGGAAGTCAGGGAGGATGTCTACTACTTTTTTAATCTCCCTTCACTGTGCTAGTGCTTAAATATGGCAAGGACTTAGTCCTACTGGAAGTACTGGCTGTAAAGCTCAACGGCAACCACTTACTAGTTTCTCGTCTTTAAAATGGGATAATAATAGTACTGCCCTCAAAGGGTTGTGAGGATTAAATGAGATAAATGTGTAAAGTGTTTGGAAGAGTTCCTGGCATGTATTAAGCACCCTAAAAACATTAGCTATTATCATCATCTATATTTCTAATCAACAAAATTCTAATTATAAATGCAACGGACAGTAATAATTTTATCTCGCCATTAAAATTTAAGCCCCCATGTGGTTAAAGCAATCGACTGCTAAACTAACCAAAAGGTCGGATAGAAACCACCCAGTGGCTCCACGGGAGAAAGATGCGGCAGCCTGCTTCCTTAGAGATTTTACAGCCTTGGAAACGCTATGGGATCGCTATGGGTCGGAACTGACTCTACGGCAGTGGGCTTTATATACAAGCAAGTTCAACTCACATATTTAAATGTTAATTTAATTAAAAAAATCTTCTCCGGAGGGAACACTACCCAAACAAATCTATATTTATGAAAAGATGAACTCTGGTTGCTCTAACAGAGTCTTTTATTATTTATTCTAGCTACTGAAACATCTTTTTGAACTACTGCCTGAGAGACAATGCTGTGAATATATTAATTTTTCATACAGTAGGTGAGTAGACATGATAAAACGTAATAAATCTTCATTTACCCTAAGATAATCTTGAAATCTATAAAGGCACCTCAGAATTTTGTATAATTAACGAAGTTTTAAAATGTGGGTTCCTAATAAAATCCATAGCAATTTTTCCTCTGAGAAGAAGGTTGAGTTCTTTGTGGGCTTTTTTGGTGTAGCTATGGGGGGTAGGAGTGATTGTAGACTTTGTGAATTAGCTAAGTGAGAAACATATATTAAATTATTTTTTTCTATTGACCTGAATTATCTTAATTGGCTCTCTAGAACTCACCAGATAATCAACCCTCAAATTGGCTTTCCTATTTAGCAGATGAAAGTATACACTAGAATTGTTTCTTTTAAAAATGCAATTCCATCTAAAATAAGGATAAAATAAGGATAGCCGTCTGTTAAATGCCATACCATCAGCAGCAAGCTATCATTGCATGTAATTGCTTTAAAAATGAAAACCAATGTTTCAATTGTTTTCCTTTCTCAAGAGAGGGTGAAAGACATTCACCCTCCTGAACTTTTTCTTTTTTTAAAATATGGAATGCTTCATGAATTTGCGTGTCATCCTTGCGCATGGGCCATGCTAATCTTCTCTGTATTGTTCCAATTTTAGTATATGTGCTGCCGAAGCGAGCACACCCTCCTGAACTTTTAAAGTGTATTACTGACTAAAGGTAAGGGGAAATGCCTAAACTTTAAAAGTGAAACTTTAAAAAAGAAAAATATTAAAGGGTTGTGATCTATTGCTTGCTGTTACTAAACACTGATGGAACTACTATGCTTAAAAATGTGTTTATATTGTTCCAAATTGAGTCATTTCCTCTAGACAACTGTGAGCTCGTTAAGGTAAGACGGTGTCTTATTTTTTTCTCCAGTGTATCAAATATTGTCCAGAAAGCCAGAGTTGCCCAATATTTTCTATATCGTATGTTTTTTGATATTTTTGGTAGGAGAGATTATGATAGAAAAGGCAATTTTTTTTTACAGCCTCGAAAGGAACATCATTTATAAAAGTTGCAAGACAAGATTAATATATTGGAAAGAATTGATGTACTATACTACATATATTGTTTTTAGGTGCTGTGGAGTTGGTTCCGACTCACAGCAACCCTACAGGACAGAGTAGAACTGCCCCATAGGGTTTCCAGGGAGTGACTGGTGGGTTTGAACTGCCGAACATTTTGGTTAGCAGCCGTAGCTCACTGTACTTCTTAACCACTGTGCCACCAGGGCTCCATACTACATATATATGTATAAATAATACACATACACACAGGTCCCTGGGTGGTACAGGTTTGTGGTTTGAACCTACCTAGCAGTGCTGTGGAAGAAAGGCCTGGAAATCTACTTTTGTAAAGATTACAGCCAAGAAAACCCTATGGAGCAGTTTTACTCTGTAACACATGGGGTTGCCATAAGTCAGAATTGACTCGACAGCAGTGGGTTTACACACACACACACACACACACACGTATAATATTTTAGAAATAAAACGATTCCAGTAAAGCAGGACTTCCCAATTTTTTCATGGGATAGCATGCAAAGAAAATGACAATAGTTGAGCAGCACAATGGGGTAAATGGACAAGGCTGCACTAAGCACCTGATGCCTTCCCCAGCAACCTCAAGGGCTGAAGCCTGCAAGGGTGTGCTGGAGCCAGCTGCTACCAGCTCCTGAGAACCGACTGTGTACGTCTCTTCCCAATTTCCAGTGACATCTCACTGGTAGCTTGAAATCGTCAATGGTGGGAGTATTTGCACCATGGAAATCAGTAATTGGAAAATGCTAGAAATCAATGCTTTTTTTCTAGAGAGCTGGCTACTAAACATTAACCTGCACCCTGTTGACTGAGGGGATCCACACCTCAGCACATTTATAGCCCATTTGTGGTACACCTGTTGGGCAGCTCTGCAATCAAGTCTAGTTTTAAGACTCTCCTACTATGAGTATTTTTCTGATACAAATTGTGTCAGGCAGCTGCTGACTAATTTGACTTTATCATGCAGAATAAACATTTATAGCGTTTTGTATGAAGCTTAAGTATAATTAGCTTTAGGATAAACCCACCCTGAGGCTGAAGCATCAGATGTAAACCCTGGGAACCTAACTATAGATGATGACATTTTGGAGTGGGGAAATACCCAATTAAACTTAGGCTTTTGGTCTGGTCACCTTACAAGTGAAGCCCAAGGATTGGCAAGTCCCATATTCTCAGACAGAGCTGCCAACTGCCTTCTTAGTTCTGTGGCCCTTACACATAAATAGGTGAGAAAGAAAGTTCTCAGCACAAAAGACATACACAAAAACAAACAGGACAAAGAAATCCAGAGGCATAAAGACAATGCAAGGAGCAAAAGAAAATATCAAAAATATAACTACATTAAAAACATCCTCAGAGAGATAAGGGAAGATAGGAACTCATGAAAGAATAAAGAGCTCTTGGAAACGGAAAATATTATACCAGGAGCTGCTGTTATTGTTAGGGGCCACAGAGTCAGTTCTGACTCATAGTGACCCCATATACAACAGAACAAAATACTGCCCGGTCCTGTGCTACCCTCACAATCATTGCTATGTTTGAACCCATTTTTGCAGCCACTGTGTCAATCCATCTTGTTGAGGGTTTTCCTCTCTTTCAATGACCCTCTACTTTACCAAACATGATGTCCTTCTTCAGGGACTGGTCTCTCTTGATAACATGTCCAATGTACGTGAGACACAGCCTCGTCATCCTTGCTTCTAAGGAGCATTTTGGCTGTACTTCTTCCAAGACAGATTTGCTTGTTTTTCTGGCAGTCTGTGGTATATCCAATATTCTTTGCCAATACCATAATTCAAAGTAAAAACTTTGAATTCAGAATTCAGAGTAAAAACTTTAATGAACGAATTAGAAGATGAAGTTGAGAAGTCTTCCAGAAAGAAGAGCAAAAAGACAAGAAGTTGGAAACTGGAGTGTGAGAGAGAAAATTTAGAGGATTACTATAGAATATCCCCATCTACCTAAAATGTTAGTGAATGTCTCAAGGCAAGGATTTTTGTGTGTTTCATTCATTGCCTAGAACAAAACCAGACATATAGTAGATCTTTAATAAATACTTTTTTAATGAATGGAGTTGAAGAATGAAAAAACGAGAAAAATAGAAACGAGCAAATTATCAAACAAATTAACACAAGGAAATTCCTCAGCACTAAAGGAAATTAATTTCCAGAGTGAAAGGATCCACTCGGCATAAGGAATGAGGAAAGTCCACATCAAAGCACATTACTGGGAAGCTTCAGAATGCCAGAGATAAAGACAAGATCTTATAAGCTTCTGGGAAAACAGAACAGGTCACGTATAAAGGACCAAGGGTCAGAGTGGATTTGAATTTCCCAATAGCAAAGCTGGTAAGCTGTTAGACACCAAACAGTTAAGAGACCTTATTATGTGATTTTTATACATTTTTTTCAAGTGCCCAATGATAGAAATCTATTTTATTCATGCCCAATGATAGCAAACTGTTTTAATATCATGCAAGGCTAGTCACTGTTTACAAGCACATACACAACCTTGTTGTTAGCTGATATTGAGCTGGCCTCAACTCATCGTGACCCCACGTATTACAGAGTAGAACTGCTCCACAGGGTTTTTTGGGCTGTAATCTTTATGGAAGCAGTTTTCCAGGCCTTTCTTCCACGGAGCTGCTGGGTGAGTCTGAATCATTAGTAGCACATCTCAAACCACTTGCACCACCATCCAGGCTCCTTGTATATGACATAAATTATTTCAAAACATTGCTATCAAAGATGATTAGAAAAGCTAGCTTATATCTAAAGTTTTGTGGCCTGATATAAACTCCCTGGTGCTAAATTAAAATGAAACCTATTTACTATTCAATCTATTTGATGTGTTCTCATTGCATGCAATTGCACGTGGCAAAAAGTGGATATTATGAAACTAAAAAAAATGGATTCTCCAATGTCCCTCCAGCAAACTAAAAACAGATAATGTCGGCCTCTGGTTAGTATTCCTGTGGTGACCAGGGTTAGTGGTAGTGTGAGAAAGCTCACGGCAGCTGGATTATTGATTTTTATATGTCTGGGCCCTTTCAGTTGTAATGACAGAAACTGAACAATCTAGTTTAAGCAACAAAGAGAATGATCAGGCTCCCAGAAACAAGAAATCCAAGGAGTGGATCCTGCTTCAAGCATAACTGGATCTTGTATTTTGCCTTTCTGTTTGTCTCTTTTTCTTGCTCCTGCTTTCCTCTGTGTGGCTCCAGTTCCAGGCAGGCTCTCCTGAAGCAAAGATGGCCACCAAACAGCTACCCAAAACACTAAACCTATTACCATCGCGTTGATTCCGACTCATAGCGACCCTATAAGACAGAGTAGAACTGCCCCATAGGGTTTCCAAGGAGTGGCTGGTGGATTCAAACTGCCAACCTTTTTGGTTAGCACCCATAGCTCTTAACGACTACAGTCTTATGTTATCTTCACAGCTAGCAATTCCAGAAAAAAGAATGCAACTCTTGCTGACCCAGCATTTGCATCATTTTTTGAAAAGGAGTTAGGTTACATCACTGTGTCTGGAGGAAGCAGATACTCTGATTGGGCAGCCTGGTTCATAAGCCCACCCCTGAGTCAGAGAAAGGAGGTCTGTGAAATTGGCAGACCCTTAAGAATCCCATGGAACGAGACAGTGATAGCTTTCAGAAGCAAAGGATCAGAAATGACTCTCTCCCCACCTCCCCCAAAACTAGTAACACATGACCACTTACGTGAGACCACTTTCCCTTGGAGTCAAAATTCTTCAGGCTATAGGAAACCAAATAAAGTTCAATGACTTTAGGAACATACTTCAGAAAATTGTCACCTTGCAGTGATGGACGGTTTAATTTGGAAAAAAAATAAAATAAAATAAACACAACCCACAGCATTATCTAAATTACTAGAGGTATAACATGCAAACTCCTTGGTTTCTAGGAGATATGTAAATGACTCACTCGTATTTTTAATTTGTTAGTAAATGGTGCCAGGTTTCCAGTTTTGTGTTGAAGCCACTTCTTTATCCATAGAACAACTTCATAAAGAGGCACATCTTAGAGATGAATACAAATCTCCTCAAGTTATTTTTATCCAATTATACCCCAACATTGTACCTAATTTGCTGGTCATGATATTCCCACAGCCCTGGATGCTTCAAAAGAGACGTGGACTCTTCTTATTTTTCATCTTATTTAAAAAAAAATTTCTTTTATTGTGATTTAGGTGAAAGTTTACAGAGCAAATTAGTTTCCCATTTAATAGTTTGTACATAACACGTTCCATGACATTGGCTGTGTTCCTCACAATGTGTCAGCACTCTCCCAATGCCTGCCCTGGTTTCCGTTCCTTTTCGTCCAGATTTTCTACCTTTTGCTGCCTTCTCATATTTGCTTTTGGGCAAATGTTGCCTTTTTAATCTGGCGTAATTGATGGTTTCAAGGAGCACGTTCCCCTCTGGTGTTACTGTTTCTGTATAGACCTGTCTATTGCCGAAAGGTGGTCTCCAGGAATCGCCTCATGTTCTTCTTTTTTTAACATCTCCCTTGTACTTCAGTACAGCTCTGGGACTTGATCTGATCAAAACAAATTCTATTCAACGTGAGTAGTAAAATCTTTCTTCTATCTGCCAGAACCTGATTCCCAACTTCTATATCCTACGTCTCCCCACAGATTCCATCTGGAGACAAATTCCTATCCTGGTCCCTAAACTGAATCTCAGCCTCTAGAAGGAGGTCATACCCATCACTTAGAGACCTGATGCACAAAGTTATATTCATTGATAGAACAGTTCTGACCTCATGGTCCAATACTGGACTTCTGGCTTGTCTCCAAGATCACACTTTCTGGTAACTTGTTCTTCCTCATAACTACATACCTGTCTGTTCCTGTGCTGTAGACTTAAGAAATCTGCCAAGAACCATACTTTCTCTAAGCCTGGAGGCTCTGCCTTGTTTTTATCAATTAGTCCCTCTCCCATGAACTCAATCGCACATCACCAATCCAAACAAACCATCCAAATACATAAGAGGAAATATATAGGGCTCATATGTGTCTGTTAACTCCCTTCTTTCTCTATATGTTTCAAAAAAAGTCTCTTTTTATTTAAAATCCAGTATGGAATGTGGTCACCATGAGTTGAAACTGTCTCAACAGCAATTAACAATAACAATATGGAACGGATGGGGCCCTTATTTCTCGATTTTCAGATTGATGCTGTAACTTTTGATGACACTTGTTTTGTTTTGTTTTTTTAATTCCAGATATGAACTTTCTCCTTAAAAAAAACATATTGCTAAATCCTTGACTGGACTACTAAGTGCTCAAGATGTAATAGGCCTCCTGCAAGCCTTCCTTTTGTAGTGTGGGCTGCTAATTACATGAATGTAGGTCTAAGGCTGGGGGAGAAGAAACTGTCAGCATTGCACCATCCAAGCAAATGTTCAATGTCCAACCAAACAGCTCATTCCATATGGGACAAAAAATAGACAGAAATATGTTATTTGTAGTTCAGCTTAGCAAGCTTTTTTTGACTTGGCTAAGAGATTATTTCATTTTTATATCCTGCTTTTATTCTCTATAGTGACTTAAAAATACAGTATTGAAACTTTAAAAAGAGTATATGATATTCCCAGTGGCCCAAAATGGATAGTTAAAAGATCCCCAAAGCAAAATATAATGCAATTCACTGTAGCGCTGCTTTCAGTATAATTTGGGTCTTTTTCTTTTTTTAAGACACATACTGTTTTCTTCACTGATTATAAAAGTAATATACGTCCATTGCTGAAATTTTTGAAAACATGTGAAATACAAATCATTAGCAATGTCCAAACCCAAAGATAATCATTTCTGTTTAGTCTTTTTTCTGTAGATGGTCCAGCTTCCGGATCACATGACCTGTGCAGTCACACAGGGTCGCACTCAGAAGGGCCCCATGCTTGTTTTAATGCTCTGCTGTTGCCATGTTGGAATTCTCAATAATTTTTGAACAAGGAACCACATATTTTTATTTTACACTGGGCCCCACAAGTTATGTAACTGGTCCCATTCACAGATGTCCACGTAAACACATCTACTGGTGTATACACACACACGTAAATATATAGATAAGTAAAATTTACATTAAGATAATACAGTTCATACAGTTTTATATCCTACTTTTTTTGCCTAATATTTAATTGTAGGCATTTTCCTGTATCAGCAAATGTTATTTTTAATACTTGCATAATATTTCATCATATGGAAAACAATCACTTATTTAATTTCGACCCTATTTTTGGCATCTAGATTGTTTAAAATTTCATACTGTTATAAATACTGAGGAATATTGTTTTATATTATTTTTAAATGTATTTTTTATTATTTCCCTAAAATAACATGAAGAAGTAAAATTGAAAAGAGAAAGGGATATGAACATTTTTTTGTACCTTTGTATTTAAATTGTCAAATAGTTTTCCAGAAAGATTACTATCACCAGTAAAGTTTAAGAAACCTCCTCTTTATACCTTCAGTAGAAAATAACATTATATTAGAAAATATTTGGTAATTGAATTAAGTTAAAAAATTATCCAATATTTTAATTTCCATTTCTTTTACTATTAGTAAAGGAGGTTATTTTTCCTGTATTTATTAGGCATTTTTATACCCCCTTAGAATTGCTTTCAGAATCTAAACTTCTCAATGTGATTTTTAGGGCCTTTTGTGTCCTATCAAAGAGCCCTGGTGGCACAGTGGTTAAGTGATGGGCTACTAACCAAAAGGTGGCAATTCAAACCTACCAGCCGCTCCTCGGGAGAAAAGATGTGGCAGTCAGCTTCCAAAAATATTTATAGCCTTGGAAACCCTGCGGGGCAGTTCTATTTTGTCCCATAGGGTCGCTATGAGTCCAAATCTACTCAATGGCAACTTTTAACAGGCTTGTGTCCTGTCACTCTAGCTTTATCTCCCAACATAACTCTCTTTCCCATGCCCCTGCCCTCAACCATTCTAAGTGCCATCCATATGTATTTGATTCAGTTACTAGAATTTGCCATGCATTCTCTGGCTTCTTGTCCTTTAAACATCCTGTATACTATTTCAAAACATCTCTTCCTACATCTCTTTGTGTAGTTAACTTCTATTTGTCCTTCAGTTCTCAATGTAAACATCACTTCCCCTGAAAGCCTTCCTTGATTTCCAGACTATGTTAGGTGCCCCTGCCAGGGGTTCCCAAATCATACTGTATTTCTTCTTTTTCTTTTTTAATAAACTTTTTATTTTGGAGTAATTTTAGATTTACAGAAAAGTTGCAAAGATTGTACAGAGAGCTCTCACATATCCTTCACTCAACTTCCCCTAATATTAACATCTTGTATAACCATGGTATGTGTATCAAAACTAAGACATTAACACAGTCACAACAGTATTAACTACAAATACCTGGATTTCACTAATTTTTCTACTCAAGAATAGATATGATGCATTGAACCCTAATGACCAAAGAACAGATGAGTTGTGGGATGACATTAAGGACATCATACATAAAGAAAGCAGAAGTTCATTAAAAAGACAGGAAAGGAAGAAAATACCAAATTGAATGTCAGAAGTACTCTGAAGTTAGCTAAAGTGAATGGAAGAAACGATGAGGTAAAAGAGCTGAACAGAATATTTCAAAGGGTGGCTTGAGAAGACACAGCAAAGTATTATAATGAAATGTGCAAAGACCTGGAGTTAGAAAACCAAAAGGGAAGAACACACTTGGCGTTTTTCAAGCTGAAAGAACTGAAGAAAAAAATTCAACCCTTGAGTTGCAATATTGAAGGATTCTGTGGGCAAAATACTGAATGACACAGGAAGCATTAAAAGATGGAAGGAATACACAAAATCATTGTACTAAAAAGAATTGGTTGATGAGCGACCATTTCAGGAGGTAGCATATGATCAAGAACTGAGGGTATTGAAAGAAGTCCATACCGTACTGAAGACACTGGCAAAAAACAAGGCTCCAGGAATTGATGGAATACCAATCAAGATGTTTCAACAAACCGATGCAGAGGTGCTCACTTGTCTATACCAAGAAATTTGGAAGACAGCTAACTGGGCAACCGACTCGAAGAGATCCATATTTGTGCCCATTCCACAGAAAGGTGATCCAACAGAATACAGATATTATCAAACAATATTATACAAAAGTAAAATTTTGCTGAAGATAATTAAAAAATGATTGCAGCAGTACATTGATGGGGAATTGCCAGAAACTCAAGCTGGATTCAGAAGAGGGCATGGAATAAGGGATATCATTGCTGATGTCAGATGGATCCTGGCTGAAAGCAGAGAGTACCAGAAAGACGTTTACCTGTGCTTTATTAACTATGCAAAGGTATTCAACTGTGTGGATCATAACCAATTGTGGACAACATTTCTAAGAATGGGACTTCTAGAACACTTAATCGTGCTCATGAGGAACCTGTACATAGACCAACAGGGAGTCACTCAAACAGAACAAGGGATACTGTGCAGTTTAAAATCAGGAAGGTGTGCATCAGGGTTATATCCTGTCACCATACTTATTCAATTTGTATGCTGAGCATATAATCTGAGAAGCTGGAATATATGAAGAAGAACGTGGCACCAGGATTGGAAGAAGACTCATTAACTATCTGTGGTATGCACATGACGCAACTTTACTTGTTGAAAGTGAAGAGGACCTGAAGCTCTTACTGATGAAGATCAAGGGCCACAGCCTTCAGTATGGATTACACCTCAACGTAAAGAAAATAAAAATGCTTACAACTGGACCAATAAGCAACATCATGATAAATGGAGAAAAGGTTGAAGTTGTCAAGGATTTCATTTCATTTGGATCCACAATCAACACCCATGGAAGCAGCAGTCAAGAAATCAGACGATGCATTACATTGGGTGAATCTACTATAAGAGATCTCTTTAATGTGTTAAAAAGCAAAGATGTCACCCTGAAGACTAAGGTGCGCCTGACGCAAGCAATGGTATTTTTAATTGCCTCATATGCATGTGAAAGCTGGACAATGAGTAAGGAAGACTGAAGAAGAACTGATGCCTTTGAATTATGGTGTTGCAGAAGAATATTAAATATACCATGGACTGCCAGAAGAACAAACAAATATATCTTGGAAGAAGTACAGCAAGAATGCTCCTTAGAAGCAAGGATGGCAAGACTTCCTCACGTACCTTGGTCGTGTTACCAGGAGAGATCAGTCCCTGGGGAAGAACATCATGTTTGGTAAAGTAGAGGGTCAACGAAGAGATGAAGATCCTCAACGAGATGGATCAACACAGTGGCTAAAATGAGCTCGGGTATAGCAACGATTGTGAGGATGGTGCAGGACTGGGCAGTGTTTTGTTCTGTTGCACATAAGATTGCTATGAGTTGGAAATGACTCAATAGCACCTAACAACCATTTTTCTATTAACGGCCTTGTTCTGTTTCAGGATTCAATGCAGGACACCATATTCTATTTAGTCATCCTGTCTCCTTAGTCTTCTTGTACTTTTATTATGGTACTTATTGCATTTTATTCTAATTGACCTCCTTTTCGAAAAAGCTCTGTGAGAGCAGGGACTGTGTATTTTTCACCATTGCACTCCCCGCCCTTGCAGTGTCCATAGCAAACAGGTGCCGTATATTTCTGAATAAAAAGCAAGATTTTCCTAAATGAATCTCTCAAGAAGGGTGACCCACCTTACATTTAAGTTCTTACAAAATCTGTTATATTGTGGTGTACTTTCTCAATTATTTTATTTAGAGCAACAAATTGCTGTTCAAGGACAACACATTAGCCTGTGATGACCTCATTGATTGCTTGGATGCTTGTAGAGATCATCTGTTGGAATCAGTAACAATTAAGGGAAAGACATTTAAAACAGTAATCTGCGTTTTGGGGGTTGTGACCAGACATAAAGGCTGGATGTCCTTGTAAATAAGGCTTTTAAAAGCAGATGGGGAAAAAAAGGAGATGGAGACTGAAGGACAATGGCTTATTATAAAATTCACTTAAAAAAGCAATTCCCTGGTCACAGCTATGATCATCTCTTGCCTGTAGCTCCTGCAAATAGCCTCCTAAGCAGTGTCTATGAATCCTCTTTTGTCCATCTGCAATTTGCTCTCCACCAGTATGCAGAGTGATCTTTTTCAAAATTCAAATGTTCTCTTTAAGAGCCTGCAACAGTTTTCCGTTAATTTCTAGTAAAGATCAAAATCTCTAATGACCTACAAAGCCTTGAATGCTCAGTCTCCTGCCTACCTTTCCAGCCTGCAGATCTCAGCCCAAGCCTCATTTCCCTGACCACAAGCTCTCAGCATAACATGAAGCTTTTCTTAATAGCCCTTGTTAGAGTTACAGTTATAACTATAAACTCTATTAGGGTAAGACCCATGTCAATTTTTGTTCACCTCTGTACCTCCAACATTTAGGAAAGTACTTGGTACATTTTAAGCACTTATAATTATTTCAGTAAATAAACAAAAGAGCCCCTTCAGGGGGGACAAAATTATTTGCTCAGTGGTCTAAGAGTAACCTGAGATATGCAAATGACACAACCTTGTTTGCTGAAAATGAAGAGGACTTGAAACACTTACTGATGAAGACCAAAGACTACAGCTTTCAGTATGTATTATATCTAAACATAAAGAAAACAAAAATGCTCACAACTGGACCAATAAGCAACATCATGATAAATGGAGAAAAGACTGAAGTTGTCAAAGATTGCATTTTACTTGGATCCACAATCAACGCCTGTGAAAGCAGAATCAAGAAATCAAACAATGCCTTGCATTGGGCAAATCTACTGCAAAAGACTTCTTTAAAGTATTAAAAAGGAAAGATGTCACTTTAAGAACGAAGGTGCACCTGACTTAAGCCATGGTGTTTTCAATTACCTCATATGCATGTGAAAGCTGGACAATGAATAAGGAAGACCAAAGAATTTATGCCTTTGAATTATGGTGCTGGTGAAGAATATTGACTATGCCATGGACTACCAGAAGAATGAACAAATCTGTCTTGGAAGAAGTACAGTCAGAATGCTCCTTAGAAGAAAAGATGACAAGACTTCATCTCATGTACTTTGGACATATTATCAGGAGAGATCAGCCCCTGGAGAAGGACATCATGCTTGGTAAAGGATATGGTCAGCAAAAAAAGAAAACCCTCAACAAGATGGATTGACACAGTGGCTGCAACAATGGGCTCAAGCAAAACAACAATTATGACGATGGCACAGAACCAGGCAGTGTTTCATTTTGTTTCACACGGGGTTGCTATGAGTTGGAACTGACTCAATGGCACCTAACAACTACAATGTCTCAGGGACAGCAGACAGTATCAAAACATATAAAAAAGCAGGACAATATGGCTCCAGAAAATGACCAAAATAAAGAATCAGAGGACCTTCCTATAGATGAAAGGCAGTGGAACTGCCTGATATGGAATTCAAAAGACTAATATTTAGGGTTCTCCATTGAGACAAGGAAAAATATCAAGGAAAGCAGAGACAAAACCTAGGAAAAAATAGACCAAGAAAAACACAGCCAAAGCAATAGAAGAATTCAGGAAAATAATACAAGAACAAAATGTTAAAATAAATGAACACTTAAAAGTCACACAGCAACAGCAACTAGAAATCCAAAAGATAAACAACAAAATCTCGGAAATTGACAACTTAATAGAAAGTTTTAGAAGCAAATTTGAAACAATGAAAGACAGAATCAGTGATATTGAAGACAAATCCATGTTCACCACTTTGTTTGAGGAAAAATCAGTGAAAATAATGAAGAAAATGGAGAATTATGTGAGATGCAATCAAGAGCAAAAATCTGTGCATGATCTGAATTCCAGAATAGGAGAGCAAAATGGAAAATGTAGGGAAGATTGTTAAAGATTTGCTAACAGAAAACTTCCCAAATATTATGAAAGATGAAAAGCTGACCATCCAAGAAGCCCGACAAACCCCATATACGATAGAATCTAAAAGAAAGTCACCAAGATACATCATAAACACACTTGCCAAAACAGAAGACAAAGAAAGAGTCCTGAAAGCAGTTCAAGAAAAACAAAAAGTCCTTACAAAGGGCAAACAATAAGACAAAACTGATTACTCAGCAGAAACTATGTAAGCCAGAAGGTAGTGGTGTGACATACATAACACCTTGAAAGAAAAAAACTGCCAACCAAGAACAATATATCCTGCAAAACCCTCTCTCAAACATGATAGCAAAATTAGGATATTTCCAGATAAACAGAAATTAAGGGAATTCCCAAAAACCAAACCAAACTTACAAGAAACATTAAAGGGAGCCCTCTGGTTAGAGAATCAACAACATCAGACAACAACCAGAGTCTAAGACACAGGACAGCATTAGCCAGAAACCAACCTAGATAAAGAACTCTCAATAATAAAACAAAGCGAAAAGACTTAAAACAGGGAAACAGAGACATCAATCTGTAAATGACAACATCACAACAATAAAAGGGAATAAGCAGTGTAAGTATAGAACTTTCAAATGGAAAGGAAGTCAAGGTGATATCAAGTAAAAAACCGTTTCCATTTCAAAATACAGGTAGTTCCCAGATTACAACGTACTCGAGTTATGGGGAAGCGCACTTGTAACTATTTTTTTTGTTTTGGTACATTTTATTGATAGTAATATGTACTACATACAATGTGCAATGCATAATTTGTTGATATCAGCATTCTCAGATGTAATGTTTCCAAACCCTAAAGACAAATAAAGATTGGATTTATAGACACTGATAATAAAAGGCAATAATAATGAAAACTAAAAAAAAAAAAAGAGGAATTCTACTTACATCAGAACCAACTTACGATGGAATAGTTCTCAGAATGGAACCCTGTTGTAAGTTGGGGATTACCTGTAGTTAAAATATTAATATCTAGGAAAAGTTAAATAATTATAAGATGAAAAACTGGTAGAACTTCAAGACTGAAAGACCTGGAGGTGAGTTACTATAGTCAGAAAGATCCATGTAAATTTCATTCATTTATTCAACAAGAGTGTAAAGCAGTAACCTAGGTGATGGAGTCATAGTAATGAACAAGATATACGGGTCCCTTACCCAAGGAACTTAAGTACTAATGGGGGAGACAAATGATAAAGAAATAATGAATACTTAATATAATGTCAGGCAGTGATAAATGATATGAAGAAAAATAAAGAGGAGGGAAAAGATAGTGATAAGATACTCTTTGAGATAGCATGGTCAGGAAAGGTTTCTCTGCAAAGGAAATCTATGCAAGACCTGAATGAGGTCAAAGAGGAATCCATGTGAGAGTCTGAGGAATAGCACCCTACCATATGTACTGATAGTTTGTTAGATAACTTTTAAACTGAGAATAAATAAATAGAGCAAGAGAAGGAACAACTGTTTGCCTTTTCATCTCAAAATCATCTAAGTTTTCAAAGTCTGAAGCTCTCCTAAATCCTTCTTAGCGGCTGGTTGTGTTTTTTAAATCTACTTAGCTGGAGCCCTGGTGATGCAGTGGTTGAGAGTTCAGCTGCTAACCAAAAGGTCGGCAGTTTGAATCTACCAGCTGTACCTCGGAAACCCTCTGGGGCAGTTCTACTCTGTTCTGTAGAGTCACTATGAGTAGGAATTGCCTCGACAGCAATGGGTTTGTTTTATTTCCTTGGTTTAGCTGAAGCTTAAGGTACTTCCCTCTTCAATGCATGTTTCTAATCTTATTCTAATTCCATACTTTGCCTAGTATTATTGCTATTTATCTAGCATCTCATATCCCATTTAATATGACATACATTTTGAAAGCAAAGTCTATATATTTTCAGCATTGTATTCCCTGAAGTATTTAGCACAGTGCTTGTCACAGAGTAACCAAGTAATTTTTTGCTGAACTGAAATTTTTATGTTTATTACCAGAGGCTCTTTTTGGATAAAATCATCTGACTCCTCAATTCCTAAATCACAAATAACTGTTTAGTTCAGCCTCTTTGAAACTATTTCTATGCATGCACTGAGTTTTTACAAATAAAAATATCTGGTCTTGGACAATTTACTTAACCTCTCTGAGCTTCAGTGTCCCCATCTCTAAAACAGGAATAGCAATTTTTATTTGATAGTATTTGTTGATGCAAGGATTTTAAAAAGAATATAGTGCAGGACCAGCCACATGGTTGTTGTTGCTGTTAGGTGCCATGAAGTCAGTTCTGACTCACAGCAACGCTATGTACAACAGAACAAAACATTGCCTGGTCCTGCGCCGTCCTCACAATCGTTGCTATACTTGAGCTCACTGTTGCAGCCACTGTATCAGTCCATCTCGTTGAGGGACTTCCTCTCTTTCACTGACCCTCTGCTTTACCAAACATGATGTCCTTCTCCAGGGACTTGTCCCTCACATGTCCAAAGTATGTGAGATGAAGTCTCACCATCCTGGCCTCGTAAGGAGCATCCTGACTGTACTTCGTCCAAGACAGATCTGTTTGTTCTTCTAGCATTCCACAGTATTTTCAATATTCTTCACCAACATCGTAATTCAAAGGCATCAATTCTTCTTTGGTCACACAGGGAAGGTATGTAATAAATCACTGGTCATTCAGTTAAGAAATTAGAGATTTTCAAGGCTGATCTAAAATCAGGTTATTTAATTTAAAAAATGTGCTAGTTATTTGTTAATGGCATTTGTTATAATTTATTTCCTATAAGGAAACCTGATATTGTCACAAGATCCTTTCTTTAATCAGCTGTATTGAGGTCTAATTTACAGGCAATAAAATCCACCAATTTTAAGTGTATGATTTAATGAGTTCTGACAAATGTACACAGTTGTGTAATGATCACCACAGTCAATATGTAGAATATTTCCATAATCCTAAAAAGTTCCCTCATACCTCACCACAGTAAAGCTCCTCCTTCCACCCCTGGTTCCTGGCAACCACTGGTTTGCTTTCTGCCAAAAATGCTTTTTATTCATTAAGCGAACATGTACGGTGGCCTTCTATTTGGAAGACCTTGAGCTAGGTACTTCACAGAATACAAAGATGAGTAAGACTCAGTCTGTGTCCTTAAATAACTTAAAATTTAGTCTAGTTTTATGTAATGTTGAGATTACTCTGTCTACAAATAACATGGGGCTGAATTTCAATATGAATTATGCCTACTAAAGAGCAATAAGAAAAGTAATAGCAAATGCTTCCCAAACCAACTTTTAGAATGCTGAACAAAATCAATAATGTACCTTCATGAATGCCAGTAATTATTATTTCTTTTAAAAGGCACAGATTTGTGATTGCAAGATGTTCCAGATGACTTTTAAAAAGTAAACTCTTTTCAAAATTAAATAACACACGGTATAATACGTAGAAATCATAAGCGTACAACTCGGTCATTCCAGGTTATTTAATGTCAGCCTAGACCAGCTCTCTGACCAATACAGTAAAAAGGCAACATTCTAAAGCTTTTTGGTTTAAATAGAATAACTGCATCATGGAAAGAAAGAAAGACATACGAGAACAATGCTCTGCAAAGGCTCCTACAGAATTGTGGGGATAAATAGTGAGAAAATGGATGGCACATTAAAATTCATGAGGAAATGTCAGCCAGGTTCCATGAATAACAAAGTGATTATTATGCAGGATCACGTTTTTCTTTCATCATTACAGAAAGACACAAAATCATTACCGTGATCTGCCATGTGTTTTTTCTTTTGTCATTAGATGCTGGGACAGGCCTATTAAATGTTTTACTTTACCCAGGGTAATGGTCAGTTATTGAGTAATGGTGGTCATGGTGCACGTGGCTTTCTCTGGCTCTAACTGTAAGTGTATTTAGACTACAGAAGAGGAACAAATTAAAAAGATGAGCACAACAGCTGGGTGGGTTTTTCTTTGTGATTACAAAGAACTTAAATCTATTCTGAACCTTACTGCCCCTCGCTTTATGCTTTATACCTGCCATTTCCAGAACAGACAAAGCTAGTATTTGCATTTGGAGCCTCCTTGTTCAATATAATGGGGACTACAGTTAATTTCAAAAGGAGCAATACATGCAAATTGAGGAAGGGTGTTAACATCAGGAGAAAAAATAATCTGGAGAAATAATTCCATAAAATTTGTACCATTTAGTTTAACTAGTGTAAAAGGTCTGCCTTGAGCATTATGCCCTTTTAAGAACTATCCATATGGGATCAAACTGACCAAAGCAACTTGAAAGATTAGATAGGAGCCTTAGGCGGCAGTGAGTTTATATTACTGAGGGAGGAACAATTCAGAAAACAAGGGTGAGCATGGTCGTACAGCTTGAGGAATTCAGCCTATGTCACTAAATTGTACACGTCGAAAAAGTGTTGAATTGGTGTATGTTTTCTATGTATATTCTCAACGACAAAATAAATAAAATTTAGAAACAAAAAAATAACAACAAAAAGCCCTCAAGAAAAAAAATCTCATTGCACAGCCTAAGGTTTGTCTTAGTCATCATCTAGGGCTGCTATAACAGAAATATCACACGTGGATGGCTTTAACAAAGAAGAATTCATTTACTTACAGTCTAGTTTTTTTTTTTTTTTAGTAGACTAGCAGTCCAAATTCACGGCATCAGCTCCAGGGGAAAACTTTCTGTCTCTATTGGCTCTGGAGGAAGGTCCTTCTCATCAATCTTCCCCTGGATATCAGCTTCTCTGTGCAGGAACCCAGGTCCAAAGGACATGTCCTGCTTTCGGTGCTGCTTTCTGGATGGTATGAGGTCCCCCAACTCTCTGCTCAACTTCCCTTTCCTTTTATCTCTTAGAAGATAAAAGGTGGTGCAGGCCACACCCCAGGGAAACTCCTTTTACATTGGATCAGGGATGTGACCTGAGCAAAGGTGTTACATCCCACCCTAACCCTTTTTAACATAATCTAATCTTGTCTCATGAACCATAGGCAAAGATTTGGATTTACAACACATAAGAAAATTATATCAATCACAAAATGGAGGACAACAACACACTACTGGGAATCATGGCCTAACCAAGTTGACACATATTTCTGGGGGACACAGGTCAATTCATGACAAGGCTATTGCCTCTAATGGAGAGCATATTCATGGCAGTATCTCATAGGCCATTGGCAAGGCTACATATTGGAATGGGGGAGCACCGTACCCAATGATCACCAATCAGCTAGCCAAGTTAGGAGAGTCACATGGCACTGTACAGAACCACTATGTGCAAGGAGTTGTCTAGAAATGCTTCCTTGATAAGGGCTGTGGCCATAGCAAGTTCCACACAGATGGGGTGGCATCCCTCTTTAGAATCTTCAGCTTTGTTCTCAGCTTCGGACATCAACCCAAAATCAGAAAGAACAGAAAAAGTCCCACTTACCAACTTGCTATAGTAGCCTACTTTTAAATACACATTTATTATCTTTTAATTGTTTGCTCTAGTCCCTCTCCACCATGCGTTTGACAGTTTGTTGTACTGTGGTGACTTGCATGTTGCTGTGATACTGGAAGCTTTGCCAGCAATATTTCAAATACCAGCAGGGTCACCCTTGGTGGACAGGTTTCAGCAGAGCTTCCCGACTAAGACAGGCTAAGAAAGACCTGGCAGTCTGCTTTGGAGAAAACTGGCCAGTGAAAACTGTGTGAATAGCAGCAGAACATTGTCTGATACAGCGCCAGAAAATGAGCTACTCAGGCTGGAAGGCACTCAAAAGATGACTGGGGAAGAGCTGTCTCCCCAAAGTGGAGTCGACCTTAATGACGTGGATGGAGTCAAGCTTTAGGAATTTTCATTTGCTGATGCGGCATGACTCAAAATGAGAAAAGACAGCTGCAAACATCCATTAATAATCGGAACGTGGAATGTATAAAGTATAAATCTAGGAAAATTGGAAGTCAGAAAAAATGAAATGGAATGAATAAACATTGATATCCTAGGCATTAGCGAACTGAAATGGACCACTATTAGTCATTTTGAATACGACAATCATATGGATTACTGTCAGGAATGACAAATTGAAGAGGAATGGCATTGCATTCATTGTCAAAAAGAACGTTTCAAAATCTATCCTGAAGTACAACACTGTCAAAAAAACAAAACAAAAAAACTGTCAGTGATAGGATAATATCTGTAAAAATGGCATGGGGAAGGTATCTGACCTCCTCTAACTTCACAAGAGGGAAGGAGAATCAAGATCAACAACTCAAGGCTGATTCCTATGAGGCGGAGGTCAGACATGCCTCCTTTCTCCGTCACCTTTACCAGTTCTGACACTAACTGTCCCTCCCACAGCACTCTCTACTTCTCTGCTGGATTCGATAATTCATTGCAATAACCACACAGGATTCACAGACAATACTCACAATTATGGGGTTTATTAGGTAAGTAACAGGTTACAATTCAGGTTCAGGAACATTTGGGACACAGTTCTTCTATCAGGACAGCCTTTTCCTAGCTGTGCTCACAGGCTTGCCTGTCCCTGGTCCTCTGCCTATGCCCAAAGGCACTCGACTTTCTCACTCCATGGGCTGGGAAGTTACATCTTCAAAGTTACAGTTCAGTCTCTGTCTCCTGGGTCCCGGAACTTCTTAGTGCAGGGGTCCCTGGTCCAAAGGATGCGTTCTCCACTCCTGGCTGCTCTTCCTTGCTGGTGGTGGGATCCTCTCTTTCCTGCCTCTTAAATGGCTCATTTTAAGCCCAGTGGAATGGCAAAACTGACCAATCACTTCGGTGGGCCACAATTACCCTATCACACAGTCCTGCCCAATCCTTTGGGTGGGAATTATAATGCCATGGCTAGAAAGGCCACATAAAAGTGATCCATTGCATGGCAATATCTATACACCTACAAAGAAGACCAGTTAATATGACTACTATTCAAATTTATACACAAACCACTAAGGCCAAATATGAACAAGCTGAAGATTTTTACCAACTTCTGCAGTCTGAAATTGATCAAACATGCAATCAAGATTCATTGATAATTACTGGTGACTGGAATGCGAAAGTTGGAAACAAAGAAGAAGGATCAGTAGTTGGAAAATAGGGCTTGGCCTTGGTGATAGAAACAACGCCAAAGATTGCATGATAGAATTTTGCAAGATCAACGAGTTCTTCATTGAAAATACCTTTTTTAAACAACATAAATGGCAATTACATACGTGGATCTCGCCAGATGGAATACACAGGAATCAAATCAACTACACTTGTGGAAAGAGATGATGGAGAGGCTCAATATCATCAGTCAGAATAAGGTCAGGGGTGGACTGCAGAAAAGACTATCAGTTGGTCATAAGCAAGTTCAAGATGAAGCTGAAGAAAATTAGAGCAAGTCCACAAGAGACAAAATATGACCTTTAGTATATCCCACCTGAATTTAGAGAACATCTCAGGAGTAGATTTCCCGTATTGAACACTAATGACTGAAGACCAGACAAGTTGTGTAACGACATCAAGGACATTACACGGGAAGAAAGCAAGATGTCATTAAAAAGACAGGAAAGAAAAGACCAAAATGATGTCAGAAGAGACTCTGAAACTTGCTCCTGAAGTAGAGTAGCTAAAGGGAAAGGAAGAAACGATAAAGTAAAAGAGCTGAACAGGAGATTTCAAAGGGTGGCTCAAGTAGATGAAGGAAAGTATTATAATGAAATGTGCGAAGACCTGGAGTTAGAAAACCAAATGGGAATAACATGTTCAGCATTTCTCAAACTGAAAGAACTGAAGAACAAATTGAAGCCTCAAGTAGCAATATTAAAATATTCTACGGGGAAAATATTGATCAAAGCAGAAAGTATCAAAAGAAGATGGAAGGAATACACAGAGTCACTGTACCAAAAAGAATTGGTCTATGTTCAACCATTTCAGGAGGCATCATATAATCAAGAACAAACGGTACTGAAGGAAGAAGTCCAAGCTGAACTGAGAAGAAAAAAAAAAAAAATTGACAGAATACCAATTGAGATGTTTCAACAAACAGATGCAGCGCTGGAGGTGCTCACTCCTCTATGTCAAGAAATTTGAAGGACACGTCCTGGTCCACTGACTGGAAGAGATCCATATTTGTGCCCATTCCAGAGAAAGGTGACCCAACAGAATGTGGAAATCATCTAACAATATCATTAGCCAGTAAAGTTGTACTGAAAATCATTCAAAAGCAGTTGCAGCAGTATGTCGAGAGGGAACTGCCAGAAATTCAAGCCGAATTCAGCGGAGGATGTGGAATGAGGGATATCATTACTGATGTCAGATAGATCTTGGCTGAAAGCAGAGAATATCATAAAGGATGTTTACTTGTGTTTTATTGACTATGCAGAGGCATTCGACTGCGTGGATCATGACAAATTATGGGTAACACTCTGAAGAACGGGAATTCCAGGTCACTTAATTGTGCTCACGAGGAATCTGTACATAGACCAAGAGGCAGTCGTTTGAACAGAACGAGGGGATACCGCATGATTTAAAATTAGGAAAAGTGTGCATCAGGGTTATTTCCTTTCACATACTTATTTCATCTGTATGCTGAGCCAATATTCCGAGAAGCTGAACTATATGAAGAATAAGGCATCAGGATTGGAGAATGACTCATAAACAACCTGTGATATGCAGACGACACTACCTTCCTTGCTGAAAGTGAAGAGGACTTCACGTACTTGCTGATGAAGATCAAAGACTACAGCCTTCAGTATGGATTACATCTCTGCATAAAGAAAACAAAAATTGTTACAAATGGACCAATAAGCACCATCATGATAAACCAAGAAAAGATTGAAATTGTCAAGAATTTCATCTTACTTAGATCCACAATCAATGCCCAGGGAAGCAGCAGTCAAGAAATCAAATGACGTATTGCATTGGGCAGATGTGCTGCAAAAGATCTCTTTAGTGTTAAAAAGCAAAGATGTCACTTTGAGGACTAAGGTGTGCCTGACCCAAGCCATGGTATTTTCAATTGTCTCATATGCATGCAAAAGCTGGACAAAGAATAAGGAAGACTGAAGAAGAATTGACACCTTTGAATTATGGTGTTGGCAAAGAATATTCAATATACGATGGACTGCCAGAAGAACAAACAAATCTGTCTTGGAAGAAGTACAATGAGAATGCTCCTTGAAGGAAGGACGGCGGGGCTTCGTCTCACATACTTTGGATAAGTTTTATCAGGAGGAACCAGTCGCTGGAAAAGGACATCTTGTTTGGTAAAGTAGAGGGTCAGCAATGAGATAGGCTGACACTGTGGCTGCAACAATGGGCTCAACCATAACGACGATTGTGAGGATGGCACAGGACCAGGCAGTGTTTTATTCTGTTGCACATAGGGTTGCTATGAGTTGCAACTGACTGGACGGCATCTAACAACAAGTCCCTCTACTCAATTGCCTCTATGTTTCTGGGTGGAGTTTTTAAGTAAAATTTGAAGACAGTTGAGCAGCAGAAATCCTGTCCTTTTTTCCCTTGTATTCTTTTGATGTATTCAGTAGTTTCTTTATTCCAAAATTGTGCCCAGAGAATCCCAATACACCCAAAGGTATTCACATTCCACTCTACAAAAAAGTAAATAAAATAAACAAAGCAGTACGTGTTATCCAAAAAGAAAAAACGAACTATTTTCCTCTGTTTATGTAAAAATGTTTGGTAGATCTTGTAGCTACAACTGCTAGCATTTGGATGAATTGATTAGAATCTAGGGTAATAATGTATGCTCAAGGGTGAGCAAACATATTTTGACTATAGACAAAAGGAGAGGTAATCACAAAAATAATGCCAATTGTGTTTGCATAGTGATATAGTGGGAGCGGGTTAAGCTGAGAACACTGCTGATTACTATGGCACTGGCCACCTGCTACAAAGCTCACTCTCCATTATACAGCTTAAAGACCAGCAGCAACAATCTATTTTCTGTAGTCACCACTTAATGTTCCTAAGACACCTCAAAGAATTACATCGCTCATTTTGGAGGAAAGGGGCCTAATTATAGAGAAACAAGAAGGCATGAACAGAGAAAAACAGGTGTTTATAATGCAAATAAAGAGCAATTAAAAATATTTTTTAAGAACTTGCATAGTTAAAAATTTATCCATACTATAATTCCAATATGCACAGAAACCAAAACCAAACCAAATCCAGCGCTGTCGAGTCGATTCTGACTCATGGCGACCCTATAGGACAGAGTAGAACTGTACTATAGAGTTTCCAAGGAGCGCCTGGAGGATTCAAACTGCCGACCCTTTCGTTAACAGCCATAGCACTTAACCACTACGCCACCAGGGTTTCCAATGCACAGAAAGCACGGTTATTTTCTATGATGGATCTCATTTTCCTTGTAAGCTCCCACCTTGCTCCACAGTGGGAGGGGGAATAAAACCAACTTTAAACTTGCCAATTCAAGGTAACACCCTCTTTCAGTTTAAATAGTCACTTTTGAGTAATAAATTTTCTTTTGGGGTGGTTAAAATGTTTCACATTTCCCTACTCTTCTCCTTGTTCCTCTTTAAAATAGCGTCTGCCTGTAGAGAAGAATTTGTGACCTCATGGTGGCTAGGAGAGGATGGGCCACAAATCCGTGTGGGGTCTCAGGATGCTCACCTGTCTCTGTGGCAGAGTGGCATCTCTATGGACTGGTGGCCATGGAGGGCCCCAATGAGGTATGGCAACTCTTACCTGGCCTTTTGGGCAGTATGCCGGCATCCTCACTGAAGTCTGTGGTTTTAGCCATTTGCTCTGCGTGCTGCAACCTCTTTGTTTCTACTAGAACCTTCTGCTTTTCTGTGTTCCTTCACCAGGATCCCCTGCAGGCCACACAGCTAGCAGGGAGCCAGGAAAGCTGCGTCAGGCTCGTCAATCTTCCCACTTCTGTCTGTCACTGCTGAACAGTCATAATACTGGATGTGGCACCAAGCCAAATGGAAGCAGGGCATGAGCCCTTTTATTTTCTCCTCATGCTATCTATCTTCCTTCTTCAGAAAGCTGCCCTGGAGAAGGGTGCTCAAGACACAAGCGTCTAACTGTTCTTTCTTCCTTCAGTGCCACCCTCCACCTGGAACAGAAAGGAAAGTTACCACCAGTCGTATTGGATTAGGGCCCACCCTAGTCCAGTGTGAACTCACCTTGACTGATTATGAGTTGTATATGAGATATCTGCTGATGGTGTATTGTAGTTTGTTTGCTTGAAGTCTTTTTTATCCTGATTCTTTTAAGATTTTCTCTTTTCTTTGGGTTGCGTTTCACTTTGTTTAGGTGTGTATGATTTTTAACTTTTCCTGTCTTGGGTTCAGTGATTGTTTAGTCAAACATTGCTTCTTTCAAAGGTTTACACACAAAAAGAAACAATCTTTGATGGTTACAAGGGAGTGGAGAGATGGGGATGGAAAAACACTAAATAGACAGTAGATAAGTGGTAACTTTGGTGAAGGGTAAGACAGTACACAATACTGGGGAAGCCAGCACAACTTGTATAAGGCAAGGTTATAGAAGCTCCATAGACACATCTAAACTCCCTGAAGGACCAAATTGCTGGGCTGAGGGCTGTGGGGACCATGGTCTCGGGGAACATCTAGCTCAATTGGCATAACATAGTTTATAAAGAAAATGTTCTACATTCTACCTTGGCAAATAGTGTCTGGGGTCTTAAAAGCCTGTAAGAGGCTATCTAGGATACTCCACTGGTCTTACCCCTTTTGGAGCAAGGAATAACAAAGAAAACTAAAGGCACAAGGGAAAGATTAGTCCAAAGGGCTAAGGGACCACATCTACCACGGCCTCCACCAGACTGAGTCCAGTACAACTAGATGGCGCCTGGCTACTACCACTGACCACTCTGACAGGGATCACAATAGAGGGCCCCAGACAGAGCTGGAGAAAAATGTAGAACAAAATTCTAACTCAAAAAGAAAGACCAGATTTGCTGCCCCGACAGAGACTAGAGAAAACCTGAGAGTATGGCCCCTGGACACCATCTCAGCTCAGTAATGAAGTCACACCTGAGGTTCACCCTTCAGCCAAAGACTGGACAGGCCAATAAAACAAAGTGAGACTGAAGGGGCACACTAGCCCAGAGGCAAGGACTAGAAGGCAGGAGAGGACAGAAAAGCTGGTAATACGGAACCCAAGGCTGAGAAGGGAGAGTGTTGACATGTCGTGGGGTTGTTAATCAATGTCATAAAACAATACATGTACTGTTTAATGAGAAACTAGTTTGTTCTGTAAACCTTCATCTAAAGTGAAAAAAAAAACTTAAAAAAACATTGCTTCTTTCTCATTCTCTCTTATTTTATCACTCTGGAACTCATTTTAGACATATATTGGGCCTTCTGGTTCTATCCTCCATACCCTTTCATATTTTCCATCTCTTCACGGTTATGTGCTGCATTGTGGGTGATTTCCTCAGCTCTATCTTCTATTCATTATTTTCCTCATCAGTTGTTTAAACTGTCCATTGAGTTTTTAATCTCGTTGAATAGGTTTTTTGTTTTTAAAAGTTTATTCTTTTTCAAATTTGTCTGTTTGTTTTTGTAGTGTTCTCGTTTCATCATAGTTTCTATTGTTTTATCTTTTTAATAATTCAAACACATATTTTATAGTCTCTTTCAGGTTTTCCTGTTATTTCTAATTCTTAAAACCAGACCCAGTTGCCAAGTTGATACTGTCTCATAGCTACCCCATGTCTGCCAGAGTAGAACTGTGCCCCATAGGGTTTTCAATGCCTGGGTTTTCACATCACCAGGCCTTTCTTCCAAGGCACCTCTGGATAGACTCAAGTCTCCAACCTTTCAGCTATACCACCTAAGAACTCCTTCTAATTTTTAGGATGCAGTTTTCCTCTCTGTTGGATTTCCTGATCTCCCTCATGATGGTTCATCATGTAACAACTTGGCAGTTTCTTATACACTTACCATTCAACTCAATAATTCCACTCCTAGGTAGTTACCCAAGAGAAATTCAAACTTATGGTCATTCAAAAACCTGTATGTGACACAGAAAACCCTAAGGAATTCTCAACAAAACTACTGAAACTAACAAGAGGAGTTCAGCAGAGTCTCAGGATACAAGATAAACATACAAAAATCTGTTGGATTCCTCTACACCAAAAAAAAACAACACTGAAGGGGAAATCACCAAATCAACACCATTTACAGTAGCCCCCAAGAAGATAAAATACTTAGGAATAAATCTTACCAGAGATGTAAAAGATTTATACAAACCAAACTACAATACACTTTTGCAAGAAACCAAAAGAGACCTACATAAGTGGAAAAACATACCTTGCTCACGGATAGGAAGACTTAACATTATAAAAATGTCTATTCAACCAAAAGCGATCTATACATTTAATGCAATTCCAATCTAAATTCCAATGATATTCTTTAATGAGATGGAGAAAGAAATCACCAACTTCATATGTAAGGGAAAGTGGCCCTGGATAAGTAAAGCATTACTGAAAAAGAAGAACAAAGTGGGAGGCCTTACTCTACCTGATTTTAGAGCCTATTATACTGCCACAGTAGTCAAAACAGCCTGGTGCTGGTACAACAACAGATACATAGACCAATGGAACAGAATTGAGAGTCCAGACATAAATCCATCCACATATGAGCAGCTGATATTTGACAAAGGCCCCAAAACAGTTAAATGGGGAAAAGATAGTCTTTTTAACAAATGATGCTGGCATAACTGGATATCCACCTGCAAAAAAATGAAACAAGACCCATACCTCACACCATGCACAAAAACGAGCTCCAAATGGATCAAAGATCTAAATATAAAATCTAAAATGATAAAGGTCATGGAAGAAAAAACAGGGACAGTGTTAGGAGCCCTAATACATGGCACAATCAGTATACAAAACATCACTAACAATCCAGAAGAAAAACTAGATAACTGGGAGCTCCTAAAAATCAAACACCTATGCTCATCCAAAGACTTCACCAAAAGAGTAAAAAGACTACCTACAGACTGGGAAAAAGTTTTTAGCTATGATATTTCTGATCAGCGCCTGATTTCTAAAATCTACATGATACTGCAAAAACTCAACTGCAAAAAGACAAATAACCCAATTAAAAAATGGGCAAAAGATCTGAACAGACACTTCCCTAAAGAAGACATTCAGGTAGCTAACAGATACATGAGAAAATGCTCATGATCATTAGCCATTAAAAAAAACACTAGAGAAATGCAAATCAAAACCACAACAAGGCTGGCATTAATCCAAAAAACACAAAATAATAAATGTTGGAGAGACTGTGGAGAGATTGTAACACTTATACACTGCTGGTGGGAATGTCAAATGGTACAACCACTTTGGAAATTGATTTGGCGCTTCCTTAAAAAGCTAGAAATAGAACTACCATATGATCCACCAATCCCACTCCTTGGAATATATCCTAGAGAAATAAGAGCCTTTACACGAACAGATACATGCACACCCATATTTATTGCAGCACTGTTTACAATAGCAAAAAGATGGAAGCAACCAAGGTGCCCATCAACAGATGAATGGATAAATAAATTATGGTACATTCACACAATGGAATACTACGCATCGATAAACAACAGTGATGAACCTGTGAAACATTTCATAAGATGGAGGAACCTGGAAGGCATTATGCTGAGTGAAATTAGTCAGTTGCAAAAGGACAAATATTGTATAAGACCACTATTATAAGAACTGGAGAAATAGTTTAAACTGAGAAGAAAACACTCTTTTGTGGTTACGAGAGGGGGGAGGGAGGGAGGATGGGAGAGGCGTATTCAATAATTAGAAAGTAGATAAGAACTACTTCAGGTGAAAGGAAAGACAACACACAATACAGGGGAGGTCAGCACAACTGGACCAAACCAAAAGCAAAGAAGTTTCCTGAATAAACTGAATGCTTCGAAGGCCAGCATAGCAGGGGAAGGGGTCTGGGGACCATGGTTTCAGGGGACATCTAAGTCAACTGGCAAAATAAAATCTATTAAGAAAACATTCTGCATCCCACTTTGAAGAGCAGCATCTGGGGTCTTAAATGCTGGCAAGTAGCCATCTAAGATGCACCAATGAGTCTCAACCCACTAGATCAAAGGAGAATGAAGAACACCAAGGAAACAAGGTAATTACGAGCCCAAGAGACATGAACCAGAGACTACATCATCCTGAGACCAGAAGAACTAGATAGTGCCCGGCTACAACCAATGACTGCCCTGACAGGGAACACAACAGACAACCCCTGAGGGAGCAGGAGAGCAGTGGGATGCAGACCCCAAATTCTCATAAAAAGACCAGACTTAATGGTCTGAGTGAGACTAGGACCCCGGTGGTCACGGCCCCCAGACCTACTATTGGCCCAGGACAGGAAGCATTCCTGAAGCCAACTCTTCAGACATGGATTGGACTGGACAATGGGTTGGAGAGGGATGCTGGTGAGGAGTGAGCTTCTTGGATCAGGGGGACACTTGAGACTATGTTGGCATCTCCTGCCTGGAGGGGAGATGAGAGGGCAGAAGGGGTTAGAAGCTGGAGAAATGGACACGAAAAGAGAGAGTGGAGGGAGAGAGCAGGCTGTCTCATTAGGGGGAGAGTAATTGGGAGTATGTGGAAAGGTATATATGGGTTTTAGTGTGAGAGACTGACTTGATTTGTAAACCTTCACTTAAAGCACAATAAAAATTATTAAAAAAAAAACCTGTATGTGAATGTTTATAGCGGCTTTATTCATCATCTGAATAAAAATTATGAATAAAAAATCTGAAACAACCTAAAAATGTCTCTTAATTGATGATAAATTGTGGTACATCCATACAATGGAATACTACTTAGTAATAAAAAGGATTAAACTATTGATACACAGTACACCATGAGTAGATCTCAAAGTAATTAAGCTGAATTAAAGAAGCCAGGCCAAAAAAGAATACATACCCCAGAATTCCACTTGTATTACATTTTGGAAGACGTAAAACTATATGTACAGAAAACAAATCAGGGGTTGTCAGGACCTGTAGTTGAAGGAAGGGACTGACCACAAAAGGGCTTAAGGAAATTTGTTGGAGTGATAAAACTGTTTTATATCTTGATTATACTGGTAGTTACACACCACATGTACTTGTCAAAATTTATAAAACTCATATAATTATACAATAAAAAAAATGAGTTCTACCACTTGGAAATTATGCCTCAATAAACCTAACTCCAAAAAACTTTCAAATAATACTTACCACAAATTTTAACGGTAATACTTAAAAGTATCAGCTTTTTTCTTTGTCAACATTTTTTCCTATAAAAAAATTATATCATAACCAAGAAATCAATGAGAGCAATACAAATTAAAATAAGTACTTGCAATGCAAAATCTGTATACCTTAAAATAATACTGGTTATACATTTAAATGACTACTTATGTTGGTAATTTAATCTTTTTCATTTTATGAGTTAAATGTCGATGAAAGTTTATTTTTCAGAGAAATAGTGCTGTTTCATGTTTCTTTCAAATAATTTTGATGCTGAAGTTTCTCACATAAACCCAGCTTGCCACCTTCAGGCAATGGAAAGATTTACAGAGACCATCACTAGAGAATGACCACTAATTCTGCAGGATTTTCCAATAATCCATCATTAAGAGTATCTTGAGCACTCAGTTAGCGCCTTTGTGAGGTGCCCTTTATCCAGAATGTCTTTTCCTATC
The DNA here is from genome assembly GCF_024166365.1 of Elephas maximus indicus. Lineage (NCBI taxonomy): Eukaryota > Metazoa > Chordata > Mammalia > Proboscidea > Elephantidae > Elephas > Elephas maximus. Next base: position 34,563,137 of record NC_064837.1, on the reverse strand, counting down.
ACTTGTCAGAATCTTCCCAACTTTCAAAGCTCAGTTCAAATGTCACTAACTCCAAGAAGCCATCCCCAATCACTGTAGCTAGACTTTTCTCCTCTAAATATTTTATCTCCCTGGCTACATGCAGGAGCCCTGGTGGCACAGTGGTAAAGAGTCAGCTGCTGACCAAACGGTTGGCTGTTCGAATCCATCAGCTGCTCCTTGGAAACCCTATAGGGCAGGTCTACTTTGTCCTATATGGTTGCTATTAGCTGGAATCGACTTGACAGCAACAGGTTTGGTCAGGTTTGGTTTTGACTACAGGCAATCTTATTGAAGGTAATGGTCATGTCTTACGCATATTTTTATGACCCTGCATGGCTATTAGAAGGATTCTTGGTGCTGTAACAGTTAAGAGTTCAGCTGCTAATTGAAAGGTTAGTAGTTTGAACCTACCCAGAGGCTTCATGGGAGAAAGACCTAGTGATCTGCTCACAGCCTGGAAAACCCTATGGGGCAGTTCTACTCTGTCACACAGGGTCACTATGAGGCAGAACTGACTCAATGGCAACTAACTAACAAAAACAATATTGCTATTAAAAGAGTACATTTACAAATGAAAACCACAATGAGATACCATTTCTTTCCCACTAGAATGGCTAGGAGCCCCAGTGGAACAGTGGTTAAGAGCTATGGCTGCCAATCAAAAGATCAGCAGTTCAAATCCACCAGCTGCTCCTTGGAAACCCTATGGGACAGTTCTACTCTGTCCTATAGAGTTGCTATGAGTCAGAATCTACTTGACAGCTGTCTTAGTTATATAGTGCTACTATAACAGAAATAACAGATGTGGATAGTTTTAAGAAAGAGAGGTTTATTTTTTCACGGTAAAGTAGCCTAAAAGTCCAAATTCAGGGCGTCAGCACCAGGGGAAAGCTTGCTTTCTCTGTTGGCCTTCTCATTAATCTTCCCCTAGACTAGGAGCTTCTCTGCACAGGGACCCCGGGTCCAAAGGACGTGTTCTTCTCCCAGCACTGCTTTCTTGGTGGTATGAGGTCCCCAACTCTCTGCTTGCTTCCCTTTCATCTCTTGAGATAAAAGGTGGTGTAGGCCACACCCCCGGAAAACTCCCTTTACATTGGATCAGGGATGTAACCTGGTAAGGGTGTTACAATCCCACCCTAATCCTCTTTAACATAAAATTACAATCACAAAATGGAGGACAACACAGAATACTGGGACTCATGGCGTAAGCAAATTCATACACACATTTTTGGGGGGACATATTTCAATCCATGACGATGGCAATGGGTATTTTTTTAGAATGGCTAAGATTAAAAAACAGAAAATAACAAGTGTTGGACGGGATGTGGAGAAATTGGAACCCTCACCCATTGCTGGTGGGAATGTAAAGTGGTATGTCCATTGCGGAAAACAGTCCGAAGATTCCCCCCCTAAAACTAGAGGTAGTCCTGCTATATGACCCAGCAATTCCACTCCTAGGGAGTGGACCTAACAGAAGTGGATCTAATAGAAGTGACACCTATGCTCACTGAGTGGACCTAATAGAGTGGATCTAATAGAAGTGACACCTATGCTCACTGCAGCACTAATCACAATAGCAAAAAGTTGGAAGCAACCTAAGCGACCATTAATGGATGAATGGATAAGTAAAATGTGATAGACACATACAATGGAATACTAAGCAATATGAGTTCCTAAAACATCTTACAATGGGGATGAGTTTGGAGAACATTATGGTGAGAAAAATAAGTCAAGCACAAAAAAAATATTGCATGGTCTCACTTCTATGAAATGACAAGAACGGTTAAATATACCGAAACTAATGTCCGTTAGTTGTTATCAGGGTTGGAGTGGGGAGAGGAGGATTCATTCTCTAGATAGTAGACACTTGCTATCTTTGGTGATGGGAAAGGTAACACTGAATGAGGACGAAGTGTGCACAGCTTGAAGAAGGCACACAATGTCACTGAAGTGTACACGAGAAAAAAAGACCTTTAGGTAATTGCTATGGCATATACAATTTTGCAACAGCAACAACAACCAAATAATACATGTGCAGGTATATATGTATGTGTGTAGGCATATATGTATACAGGTATGTATATATTAGCATACATACAGATATATAGGTGTATGCATATGTGTATATATATACACATACATACATATGTATACACACACACATATTATATATATATAACAAAGCCGAGGAGGCACAGTCACAGATACTTCTTAGACACAACCAAATACCTCACAGGATTGGTTTTCTGGGTTTGAAGGTTTAAGACAACTCATGGGATAACTCAGTCAATTGGCATAATATAGTTCATAGAGCTCATGTTCTACATCCTAGTGTGGTGAGTAGTGTCCGGGGTCTTAAAAGCTTGCAAGCACCATGTAGGATACAACTATTGGTCTCTGCTTGTCTGGAGCAAAAGAGAAAGAAGGAAATCAAAGACTCACAGAAGAAACTAGTCTACAAGACTAATAGTCTACACAAACCATGGCTTCATCTACCCTGACCCCAGAACTAGACGGTGCCTGGCTACCGCTATGGACCATTCTTATCAGGGCCACAGCAGATGGACCCTGATAGAATGGGAAAAAAACGTGGAAAAGAACCTCAAATTCTTAAAGCTCCAGATTTACTGGACTGGTTGAGACTGTAGGGCTCCCTAAGACTATCGCCCTGAAACGCTCTTTAACTGAACAGACACTAGTCCCTGAGGTCACCTTCTAGCTATTTAACATATTAATTCACAAAATAAAGAGTATCACCTGTGAGTACTGTGCTCCTTAAAAAAAAATCATCTATATGAGACCAAAGAGTCAACAATTACTTTAAAGCAAGGGTGAGAAGGTAAGGGGGCAGGGAAACTAGATTAACAGGAAATGGTACAACCAAAAAGGAAATACTGAAAATGTTCATGCTTTGTGAAGAATGTAACCAATGTCATTGAACAATTTGTGTAGAAATTGTTGAATGGGAACCTAAACTGCTGTGTAAATCTTCACTGAAAATACAATAAAATATATATACATTTTTTAAAAAAGAGCGCATACAACAGAGAACCCCTGAGGGAGAAGGAGATCAGTGAGATGCAGACCCCAAATTCTCATAAAAAGACCAGACTTAATGGTCTGACTGAGACTAGAAGAATCATGGCGGTCATGGTCCCCAAACCTTCTGCTGGCCCAGGATAGGAACCATTCCCGAAGACAACTCATCAGACATGGAAGGGACTGGACAATGGGTAGGAGAGAGGATGATGAAGAGTGAGCTACTTGTATCAGGTGGACACTTGAGACTGTGTTGGCATCCCCTGTCTGGACGGGAGATAGGAGGGTAGAGAGGGTTAGAAACTGGCAAAATTGTCACGAAAGGAGAGACTGGAAGGGCTGACTCATTAGGGGGAGAGTAAGTGGGAGTAAGGAGTAAGGTGTATATAAGCTTATATGTGACAGACTGACTTGATTTGTAAACGTTCACTTAAAGCTCAATAAAAATTATTAAAAAAAAAACAAGGCAAAAAAAAGAGTGCATAAATGTTAGAATAATAAATTTCATTCAATAATAAATTTATTCAATGAATAAACTAGAATTTAATCCCCAAATTTATGCAAAATTATGCATATGTGCACATATGCATTATAAAGCATCAATTTTCATTGACAATGACTAGAAATGTTTCAATCTCTATTAACCTCCAGCTAAATAATATCACTGATGATTGATTTAATGACTGCTTGGTGACTAGACCTGTGATACTCACTCAAATCTTAATATCTGGACACCTGAAACATAATATTAAAAAAAAGGGTGATGATGATGTCTTTACTGTTGGACTGAAAGTGGATACTCCTCTAAATTATATGGTATATCCATGAAAGTATTTTCTTCCAAACCCCCAAATTACCTAACATCTTACAGGCATGTTAACAGAATATTAACCTCACTCATAGGAAAATTCCCAGTTGTTTCTGTCTAGTTTCACAAGGTTTAGGGAGTGGGGTTCATTTTCATGTTTTTATTCCCTCTAGAATGTACAAGCACCCCTCCCTCTCTTTTGAGGCCTACCTGTATCCAGAACCGTTAAATGACATATTGGTCATATACTTTTGTTTTTGCTTAATTTTTTTTAGGGGGGAGGGATGAACCATATTTGAGGGCAACTGATCTCCCTGAAACTTTTCCATAAGACTTTCTAACAAAAGATCCTCCTTCTCCTGCCCACTTTGAGGACTCTTTATCCCTTTACTCACAATCCTTCCTTCCTTTCTTATTCCTTTCTCCCTTGGCCCAGTCTTACCTGTCCAGAGAGAAGATGTAACCAGTTTTTCAAACATTCACAGGAGGCTTTGGGTTGGCACTTAGGTCAGCAGTATCCTTGGATCTATTTCTGTTTTGGTGATTGATGGAGAGGAAGAAGGCCCTTGGTTTACCAGTGAGATAGAAAAAGGGGAAGGAAATACAGAGAAAAGATTAGACCCTTATTTTGGGATACAAACCTTCCACAAATGCACTATTATAACACCTGCCTTGGGTAAAATTTGGCAGTCTCCCCTCCAGTCCTACATCCTTTCTCAAAAGGTCAACTTGCTATTTCTCTTATCAGTTTCTCTGTGTTTCAGCTCTCCTATTTTTTTTTAATACACTTCTACTTAAAAAAAAAAACAAATCCATTGCCTTTGAGTTGATTCCGACTAATTGCTCTCCAATAATTTCACTGACCAAGTCTTCTTTTAAATATCATATATACACCGTAGCAATGGCATTTTTTCTAGTTATTCTTTTCTCTCCCTTTCATTTAGCTTAGCTGATTTTAAACAGATATCTATTAAGTACACTTTCTATGTGCTCTCTAATTCTCTTCTCACCCACTTGCAATCTGCCATCTATCTGCTCCTTTTTACCCAAACAACTGTTGATCAAAACCATGACTTAAAAAATCCACGTGCTTTGATGCCATGGCTCTTCCTGTGACTTCCTGTTACTATTCGGTTTCTACGTATCACCTTGTGTAGTGTTCTTTAACTTTCTGGTCACTGTTGCATTAATATCTTTGATAATTTTCCTTTCTGCTCCAGTTACTCCTTTTAACCATTGTAACAGTACCCTCTACTTTTCTTCCTTTCCTGAAGATGGCTTAAAATTTCTATTTAATTTTTTAAATCTTTAATATCGAGCCTCCTTCCTTTTTTTTTTGATGCTCATAAACAGATTGCTTAGATTCAAGAACATTTGAAAGACTGCTTGTGAAACAATAGCAGCAGGATGCAATTCAACTTTTCACACTTCTTTAAATATCATTTCTTTCAGTTTTTCCTTGTGACCCAGAGATAATGGGAAATAGATTCAATGTTGTTGGGGACACTGACTTCTCTTCCCAGATGCAACTTATGTATTTTCTATTTTTACTCTCTATTTGTGTCTTGTTTGCCCTCGTGATTTGAAAGCTCATTGGGCAAGAAATAATTGTTGATCTTTTAATTTCAAATAGCCTGAGCACATGCTTATTAGCAGTAACATGTTTTAAATGTCCGTGGTTTCAAAATGAAAAAATATTAAACATTTGAATTTTTCACTTTTAATTTTCCTCAGGTTTTATTCTTGGATACTTTTATTAGGTGGTTCCCATGCAAGAATGGAGTCAGTCCTATAATGGTTAATTTACAAACATTGGATGAAAATACAGTATTTAGGTACCATGATCTAGATAATCCTATTTCCTTTTACAGTGTAGTGGTTATGAGCGTAGCTTTGAATCCTGGCCCTGTTACCTCCTTGTTTTGTCACCTCGGATAACTTTCTGAGCCTTGATTCTCATCTGTGAAAATTAGGGATAATATCTTACCTTTCAGGGGTTTTGTGAAGAATAAATGAAATAATTTATATTAAATGCTTGACTGCTAGGTGCTCAATGAATGGTAACTATCATTGGGTTACGAGCCCTGGTGGAGCAGTGCTCGGCGGCTAAGTGAAAGGTTGGCAGTTCTAAACCACCAGTCGCTCTGCAAGAGAAAGATGTGGCAGTCTGCTTCCATGAAGATTTATGGCCTTGGAAACCCTATGGGGGCAGTTCTACTCTGTCCTACAGGGTCACCATGAGTCAGAATTGACTTGATGGCAATAGGTTTGGTTTTTCTGGGTATCGCTGGTTTTGAAAATTCTGTTCATTTTCTTGGAACATGACTTTATTATGTCACTTACATAGCTGCCTAGTACTGAAATACCAAACTGACTGGTGTCTTACCTTTAATATGTATTTTTTCTTTTCTTTCTTGATTTCTTTTGGTCTTTCTGTTTATGTTTTGAATTTCCAACAGAATCCAGAAGGTTGGAAGTTGCTCTTGACAAGAGAAACCTGGGCTGTTTTCCTTTATTTTCAGATCTCTTCTTGTAGCACCAGTGTTTTGAGGTACGAAGCCGTTAGAAAGTTGCACCTCATTTGGTGTCATTTGAAATCTATTAAACTTACATTTAAGTTGTTGATGAGTCCCATTTTAAAAGGATTTAGTATAAGTGCATTTTAAATGAGCACAGAAAAATCTTGCAGTCCCACGACCTTATGGTACATCTTTTGAAGCCCCGTTAGATAGAAGTGTTGGGACCTTTAGTTGATGGTGAAGTGACAGCTTTGACTTGTCGTCTTTGGTTATTTCTTACAGGAGGAATGGCTGAAAAGACCAAGATACCATTTTCAGATTGCACTGATTTTATTACAGGTTACATATTTTAAAAAATGGTAGGTTCTATAACAAAAAGACCTGCCGTCCAAAGTATGTTTTCTGAAAAAGTCACCCACCTCTTATTGTAGTATATTAGTTTAACTTTTCAGTTACTGTGGTTTCCAGGGGATCCACATTCACTAAAAGTGGGCTTAATTTCTCTGGAGATCAATCATTCATCCATCTATCCACTAATCAAATTCAACAAATATTGGGGGCTTACCATGAATCATGGTGCTGGACACTGGGTGAACAGTGGTTTTCCAAAGTTCCTGCCCTCCAGGGGCTTTACTGTCTGGTTCGAGGGGAGGAAGAGTAAACATGGAAAGAAATGAAAGGGCAGGTCCTGGGAAGAAAATGATCAGCAACCTATATTTTGGGCACTACATAACTAGAAGTTTGGTTCTGTAGCTCTTTGCCATGGACAGGTCACTTCAGGATGGGCACGATGAGAATGAGGTGTGGGGAGGGGCACTCTTAGGTTGGTTCCTGTTTCTGGAAAAGGGTCACATTGGCCAAGCGTATGATGGGATAATTGGCTTTAACAATCACTGTGGCTGAGAATACGGGTGTCGCTGCGCTTTCTGCGCGCAAGAGTGCAAACAAAAGGGAGCCTTCGAGGCCTTGGGGGTGTCTTCGCTGCTCCATGCTCCGCGCGCACAGTTGGCCGAAAATCCTCGGGGGTGTGGCTTGGACTGGCGGCCCAGCCTCAGCGGTGGACCGGGAGTGGAAGAGGTTTCCGTCCGCCGCGCGTCGCGTCACGGAGCAGCGCTCCCTCCCCTCTCTTCAAGTCGCACGCGCGGAAGTAAACACCCAACGTCATCAAGAAGCGTCTTCGCCTTTCCCCTCCCATCTTCCCAGATCGGTGGGCGTGCTCACCTCTGCTCTGGGCCAGGTCTATGTCCCGGTTTCCCGCCGTCGCGGGCAGGGCGCCAAGGCGGCAGGAAGAGAGTGAGCGGTCAAGAGACCTCCAGGAAGAGCGGCCCTTGGCTGTTCCCATTGCTGATAGAGGTGCGGTCCGCGGGACGCTACACGAGGCCAGTGGGAGTTACGGCATGGGGGATTTGGGGGATAAAAGTCAGCCTTTAGCTGGTAGAGAAGAGCAGGGAGGAGGACGTAGCGTTCTCCTAGCCCTTCAAGCCAGAGGCGAACTTTGCGTCCAATGAGTACTTTGCCTTGGGGGGGGCGGTCCCAGACCCAAGTTGGGTGAAAACCCTGATGGGGGGCAAAAAAGTTAACCCCAACGCCTAGAAATGTTGTGTTCTTAAACAGGCTCATAAAGCCTTTGTTCTCTACCCACCCACACCACCCCCCTTCGTCGGGCCGCCAGCCTGCCTTTGGGTACGGTGTGAAGGGAGCCAGTTTCCAGGAGCCAGTTTCCATGGTTACCTAGCACTTGGCCTTCTGGGATATCAGTCACTCTGAACAGGGACCTAACTTGAACCATGAATCAGAGGCAAACATAGGTGGCTTGTAATTCAGCTGAGAATTTTCTGCTGGTTCTCTCCCAGGTTTTGGTCTGTTGTTTTATAAAATTGTGTGGATTTTGTGCTTTTGTGTATGTATATATGTATATATGTTGCATTGTGCGAGACCTGCGTTGTCAAGTAGCTTAAGTCATGCATTAACAAATGTTCAAGTTGTTAGATTTCACCAGAAAAGTTGTTCTGGACTTATAAAGCTCACTTAAGAATTGGGCAGAGATGATTTAAATGAGAAGTGATGGATTGATTCCTTCCATTCTTTAAATTCTATTGTTTTTCTTTTTCCAGTTATGGAAAACTGAGTCAAAGATATTTTTACAGGTCTTTTAATTGCATAATTGTTTTTCTGTTATTACAGAAGAGAAAGGATGCACATCACAGGAAGGAGGAACTACTCCAACTTTTCCTATTCAGAAACAAAGAAAAAAGCTAATTCAGGCTGTGAGGGACAATTCATTCCTTATTGTTACTGGAAATACAGGAAGTGGTAAAACAACTCAACTCCCGAAATATCTATATGAAGCAGGTAATTTTATTCTGGGATAATACTGGTAGTAATTAAAAAAAGAAAATCCTCTTTTTAAAGACTGATAGGACTTACCTACTTTACAAATACCCATGAAAACATCTTTATCTGATTCCATTCATCTGGAAGTAGTATGTGAGAAATAAATATCATGATTTTTGAAAATTAGTTTAGCAGCCAGTACCATCACTACACTTTGGTTCCTGTCCAAATTCTTTTCTTGGCACACCCTCCTTATGTTCTGCCTTGCTTTATGGTCTTATTTCAGATTCAAGAATTAGTTGAGACGGCAAATTTTTCCATTTTTAACTCTGTAATAATCCCAAATAAAATTATAGGTAGGTATTATTTCTTTGCTGTAGAATAAGTTTATCTTGCAGTAGACTATGAACTGTTGGATGTTGAAATGATACTGAAGAGAGAAGGGATACGTTGATGTTCGTTGCTGACATTAGTATTTCTTGGTTTCTTCAGAGCATTATCAGGTAAATATTCCCTGACTCTGTTAGAGCCAAGCAGCTGAACTGCATTTTCCTTCAGTGTGGCAAACCTTTCTATAATAAGATTGTTAAAGAACAAAGATTCACATAAACAAAAAAACCATATAGTTTTAAATTTGTGTTAACTTGCTCTAAGGGATCAAATCTTTAGTTCTGTCGAGATATACTGCTATTTTATATGCCATTAAGAAAGGAAAAATGCCATTAATTTTAAGTTTCAACTCTATTTTAGAAATACTAAGAAGGTAAAAAATGCTGATAGAATCTATGAAAGATGGCATTTTTAAATCAAGTGTTACTTCTGTGGCAAAGGTAAATTTATTTCAGGAGATGTATAGAATTTTATCATTGGGCAGATCTGTTGCAAAAGACCTCTTTAAAGTGTTGAAAAGCAAAGATGTCACTTTGAGGACTAAAGTGCATCTGACCCAAGCCGTGGTGTTTTCAGTCGCCTCCTATGCATGTGAAAGCTGGATGATGAGTAAGGAAGACCGAAGAAGAATTGACGCCTTTGAATTGTGGTTTTGGAGAAGAATATTGAATATACCATGGACTGCCTTGGAAGAAGTACAGCCAGAATGCTCCTTAGAAACAAGGATGGGAAGACTACATCTCACATACTTTGGAAATGTTGTCAGGAGGGATCAGTCCCTGGAGAAGGACATCATGCTTGGTCAAGTGGTGGGTCAGCAAAAAAGAGGAAGACCCTCAATTAGATGGATTGACGCAGTGGCTGCAACAGTGGGGTTAAGCATAACAACAATTGTGAGGACAGCGCAGGACCGGGCAGTGTTTCATCCTGTTGTCCATAGGGTCGCTATGAGTTGGAACCCAGAACAACATGGAATTTTATGGATTCCTAGGGATTATAAATTGTTGGCTTATGCTTTAGAGTGGAATTGGAAACAAACCAAAAAAACTAAATGTAGTTAACATATATGTATATATGTTTTGAATGGTTATTAATATTTATTTTTATTTCAGAATTAATATTAAATTTTCAAGGTGCAAAGGTAATCAAGTATGTTACTAATTTGCAGGATTTTCTTTTGGAAGCATTTGAGCAGTTCATCTTGATTGACCAAAAATGACTTAGCTCCGAGAAAACAAAAACCAAGTTGCCATCGAGTTGATCAGACTTATCGTGACCCTATAGGACAGAGTAGAACTGCCTCGTGAGGTTTCCAAGGCTGTAGTCTTTATGGAAGCAGATTGCCATATCTTTCTGCTGTGGAGCAGCTGGTGGGGTTAAACTGCTGACCTTTTGGTTAGCAGCTGAGCGTTTAGCCTCTGCACTACCAGGGCTCATCTTAGCTTTGTTAGGAAGAACCAGTTGCTGATGTTACGTCTTTTATCTCTGGTTTCGATAGGGTTTTCACAGCATGGTATGATTGGTGTAACTCAACCACGAAAAGTTGCTGCCATATCTGTTGCTCAGAGGGTTGCTGAAGAAATGAAATGCGCTTTGGGATCGAAAGTAGGATACCAAGTTCGTTTTGATGATTGCAGCTCTAAGGTACACAAATTTTGTTGGTATTCTTTTAAGTACTGTAAGCTTACTGAAGGGGTGGAGAAAGGTTTTAATATAAAAATCTCATATATTTTAAAGAAGCAGCCTTAAACTTAAATTAGTTTTTGTTGCCTGTTGCTAATGCTTTAATTCTGAAGAGTCTAATATTTACCCCAGTGTCTCCCTCCTCAGTTAGGTGATGACAGTTGTTTATTTTTCCTAGAATTCTCTTGTTTTATATTTTTTAGCTGTGAGGATTTTTGACTTGAAGCTAGTGGAAATCTGACAACTTAATGAAGTCAGCAGGCTTTATTGAGCATTTTCTAGTTGTATGGTACTAATGAGTTTAAAATCGTTTTCTTTTTAATAGTTAATAATTACAATTTATATTTCATCAGGATTTCTAAATCCCATACCAGATACAAAGTAATCCGTGATTTACTTATGGTTCCTAATAGGAATGGCTATCAAATGTGACACAGAGTACCTCTCCCCAAAATACTATCTTGGCCTCCCTAGTGGTCACTGCTGGGGATTTTTCCTTCTCTCTTTTCTTCCCTTCCTGGTTCCTCTAGTCTTTGGACCTTTTTCTCTCCTTGGTCTAACAGTAGTCTAGTGATATTATTTTTTTATGGGAGAATGAGTAGGGGAAAGGAGAGAGGGAGAGGAAAGTTTCCCATTTTCTCTGTCTTTAGCTCTGTTTCTCTTTCCTCCTGAATTCTCTGAAATAGTGGCTGAGACAAAGAGGATGAGTCCTATTTTATTGTCGCTGCCCACAGCTTGCACACCTGAGGCCATTGCTTTACCTTACCACTTTGCACTGACTTCATCGTATTTCCTTATTACCTCATCTTATTGTTTTATCCCAGAACACCCACCTTAGTTCCTCATCCTTGTCTCTGTCTAGATCACACTTTTCATAATTTATCATCCTTGTTGGACTTTTTAATATTCTCTTTAATTTAGTCAGGTTAGTTGGATCACTTCCATGTCTGTGCATTTTGGGGAAAAATTTAGTTGGGGGAAGTAATGAAATTCTGTGATACTATAACTTGGTGTATTCTGCTGTCTGCACTTTAGGAAACAGCAATCAAATACATGACTGATGGATGTTTACTGAAACATATTCTGGGAGATCCAAATCTTACCAAATTCAGTGTCATTATTTTAGATGAAGCCCATGAGAGAACTCTAACTACAGTGAGTAATACATTGATTTTTTTATTAGCAAGTAAATAGTTTACTTCTTTGGGGCAGCTTTTTACTGTATAGAGAATTGCTTTCTCTTACTTAAATTTTAATCTATTGAAATAGAAATTATTTGGTTAGAATAGCAATATTTTTAAAATAACTCAGCAGTTACATTTGTGACTTATTAGAAGTTTGCTTTTCTTTCAGGACATCTTATTTGGTTTATTGAAGAAGCTATTTCAGGAGAAGTCTCCTAACAGAAAGGAGCACTTAAAAGTGGTGGTGATGTCAGCAACTATGGAGTTAGCCAAGCTCTCTGCATTCTTTGGAAATTGTCCAATATTTGATATACCTGGAAGACTTTATCCTGTCAGAGAGAAATTCTGCAATTTGATTGGACCACGAGACAGAGAAAATACTGCATATATTCAAGCGGTATTACTTGGCATACTTTTACTGACTTTTTAAAATCTGTGATTTTAGTTAATTGAGTAGTTTGGTAATTCATTTGTTCCTGTTACTATTGTAACGACAACCCTAATGGGTCCTAGAAATTTTGAGAACGCGAATTTAATTTTTCTGTGGAGCCAGGGGATGTAGTGGTGGGGGAGCGACTGTATTTCCATTAGCATATTATGCCTGTGTTTCTTGCTTTAGATCGTGAAAGTGACCATGGATATCCATTTGAATGAAATGGCTGGAGACATCTTGGTTTTTCTGACTGGTGAGCATTCAATGTCAGGTTTAAAAACGTTTGCTATTTTTGAGAACAGAATGGGGCAATGGGATAGAGTGCTACCTCCATGTTGGAAATCTGGGCTCTCCTCAACTGTTGCCTTAGCTTTTTTTGTTTATCTGAACAGTTTTAGATATAAGATACATAAGATAATTTTGCATAAAAATATCAGAATATTTCTGATATATAAATATTTACGTGTATAAGAATATGTGTAAAACACATTGAGCTTATATTCAATGGCGAATGATTGTTATTTTTATTGGTCTTTTTTTTTACTGTACAAATTATTGTTGGTCTAAACAGTCTAAACAGACTAAATAGTCCTGGGTCTGAATGATTAATTCCGTTATTTCAAAAGACATTCCACCAGCTCCTTTTCTTCTTTGAGGGGTGGGATAGTGCTGTGTGATAGCAGTACATAAGGTGTGGAATCCATGGATCACAGATAAGCCTTTGGCAGTTTTTTGTAGGTCAAAAATAGAACAGTTAAATCTCAGACTAGTGTGACTCTTGAAGCAGCAGCATCCTACTAACAGGAATAAATCATTTCATCACTCACCTCCTACTCTGCCATGTACTGTCAGAAGTGAAGCATTGTAACAATCTCTTTGCCTTTTTGAGGTTATTTAACTATTTTGATTATATCCAAAGAAATATCTCTTGGACTACCGTTCCCTGTATGAACAATGAACTTTACTGAGTTTTCCATAAATACTGTGTTAACAAGATGAAAGGGTTGAAGGTTATAAACATTTTTTATTCCTTTAGAGATTTCAATTCCTTGGAAACTGATGTTTTTTCTGTCTTGAATTTTGTTGTTGAAATTTGGCATGTGTATGGTAAAACTGCTTTGTGTTATCTCCTTTAGAGCAAATGAAAGATTTAAAATAGCTATTATGCAGAACTAATTTTAATCTAGAAGGTTTTTTTTTCATTCTTAATTTTGCTGTTTAATTTCTGAAGGTATTTTTTTTCCCCCATTTCAGGCCAGTTTGAAATCGAGAAAAGTTGTGAGCTACTCTTCCAGATGGCAGAGTCTGTGGATTATGATTATGATGTTCAAGATACCACTCTAGATGGGTTGCTTATATTGCCATGTTATGGATCTATGACAACAGGTAATTCCTCATTAGAATAGAAAATTTGACTGATTTAAAAAAAAAACTTTTTATTGGATAATCATATATATATAGAGAGAGAGAGGTGTACAGATCGTAACTCTTTAGGTCAGTGGATTTTACAAACTGAACTCATCTTCGTAACCAGCACCCAGACCATGAAACACAACATTAACAGGACCAGCACCCCATAACAGAAGTCTTTTCACATTTGTTCATTTTTTCAAGACCCTTTGATATACCTGTAGTATTGTTAAGAGTGGGCTCTGTTCTTTCCCAGCAGAGCAGAAATATCAGAGATAAATCCTGAAATGAGGATTAAATTTCCTGTTACTAATACCATAAGTCAAACCTGATTTGCCACAGCACAGAATTTCTAAAAATCATGTATATCCAGGTATATCTAAGACTGAGCATAGTGGATAGTTTTCCTTATAAGCAGCCATGCATTAGCCTGCTTTTGAGTAATGATCCTATTCTTTTGTGAATTCAGAGAGCAAGTGCAAATTCTTACTGTTCTTAAATTTGATCATAATTAGTATTGTTGAATGAGGTGTGGAATTTTTTTATAAAATTATTTTTTTTAATGGAATTTGACCTGTAAAACTGAAGGGAAGCTGACCTCAGCCTCGTATTTGTAGTTTTGGGGATTGGCAGTTAGATGTTTTTGTATTGTATGTGTATTTTGATTTTTGTTGAGCAGATAATTGCTCTCATCCTTATATTAACAAAAAAAGTTTGGGAATATATGTGTTGGTAAATAACCATAGACCGTGTCCTATTTTGGAGATACCTTTTGTGACACTCAGCCCTTACTCTCAGTATTGTAAGCACAGATCTCTATTTTTACATCTTCAAAGGAATTCTTAAGGTCATTATTTTAGGTTTCCGTTGTTTTCTGGAGACTTGCTCCACTGACTCTTATAATTTACTTTGCAACTGGTAAGATAGTTCAGAATCCGTTATGGTTGTTTTGTTACTAACCACAGTATAGTTTCTTCTACATAAAGTAAGTAATTTTCATTCTTCATGCTGACACATCGCAAATGTGTTCTGTATCTGCCGTTGCCTTGTTTAACTCCATGAAATCTGATTTTTATACTGTCAGTGGTTGTTGGTGACCTCTTACTCCTCTAATCTTTTGTATGTTTTCCATTCATTTGTATTTTGACTTTGTGATTCTAATGATAGTCTCCTTCTTGAAATGTTGTTGTCTGGGATAATATTTAGTTATCTCGTTCTCCTGACCACTCTTTCTCTGAGGCTGCTTCCTCCCTTTGCTCCCCTCTAAGTGTGGCTTTTTCTGAGGGTTTCATCTTTAGCTTGCTCTTTTCTCATGTTCTTCGTTTTGGAGAGGTTGGCTCCTAGGAATCATCTGTCACTTATTTGTGGATGACTATTGGAAGCTGTCTCTAGTTCAGGTCTCACTCCTGCTCTCAGAGCTCCTGGGCCTTCTCGCTGGGCTTTCTAGTTGGTGTATCATATCCTCCCAAATTATTCAGTTCAAGCAAGTGGCAGCTCCTATAGGTTTCCTTTTACCTTTGTCTCGTCCAGATCTTCTTTTTCTAATTTCACTGCCAAAATGGTATCCTTAGTTTGCTTTCCTGAGTTGCTAACATAGCCCGCTAACTTGTTTTCCCAGATATGCCTTACCATTTTACTTGGAGTGGTATCCGTAATCACCCAGAAGCACAGCTCTGATAGTCAGTCCCCCGTTGGGTACCTTTTGCCAGTTGAGTTAAAATGCCAACTGAATAATCTGGGATTCATTATCCTTCTGGCTTCACTTTAGTCTGCTTTCAGCCTTAATTCCCAGTATATGTGATTTTCTGGTATATATGTGTCATGCATGTGTGACTGGGTGTGGGCAGAGCCATTACTGAAGGATTTCATTTATTTAGTTTCCCTTCTAGTTCCAAGAGTGCTGTCAAGGGTGATCTACTGGTGATCCATTGTGAGCATAATAATACTTATTACAGCAGTATATAGCAGTGTGAAGAGGCGTTCAGATGGAGCTAATAAGGTACTGAGTAATGTGTGAGGTGGAGTTGGGTAAAATAGGGAGAGAGTGATGGGTGCTTGGGCTCTTAGTTTTCCATTTTTAGCCTGCGTAATACAACAGAGCACTTACTTTCATCTCTGTTTATATTTTGTGTGGTGGGGAGAGACACTCTTATAATGTTATTTCCTGTTATGCTTTAGGAACAGAAAACTTGCAGTTGGGAGTGAGGAGAGGGAAGAAGGGTTTCCTGTCTGTTGCCTATAGTGAGTAGGTAAAAATTGCGAGGATGCTATTTTATATGTGCTACTATTTCTGGGCCAACTATGAGGGTGATTGCCTGCATCAAAGGGACATATTAAAATATCTCCCTACTTGACAACCAAAATTCTAATCCGTAAAGCAGTGGAGGTGCTTTGGAATTCCTTCTACTGCTAAGGTTCTGTGATCCTGCTCCCTGAGTTGAGCTACCCCCAGCTGTCACCCTTTGTGCCATTCTTTAAACTCAAAACATGGATATTTTTGGTTCCTTTTCTTCCCTCATCTTTTTTATTACTCTGTATTTGCTACTTCCTTAACCTGAACTCCTTTCCTTTTTATTCTCCCCACTCAGTGGCCGAAATCCTTTTATTTCATTTGTCTAGTGCAGCCAGCTCTACGAAAACCTTTCCTGATTTCTCTCCTTCCGCCTGGTTTTGATCCCTTCTTCATTTGAACCACATTGTGCTTTGCTGTGCCTCTTGTGTTATGGTTGTCCTATTTCCTTTACGAGATTACTAAACGTTGAAGATGTCCTTATTATGTATTTGTTAAACTTGAGCTCTAGATTTTTTACTTTCTGCTGGACGTTCTGTTAATGTCTTGCGTCAGATTCTATGTGTAGAACTTTAATTTTTTGTTTTTCTGAAATCTTTCCCTCTCTGACTTCCCTCTTTTTGTTCAAGCTGTTGTAGTTCTCCCATGAATCTAGGGAAAAGCTAAACCACACAAAAAATTTGTGAAATGAAATATGCCATTTACTTCATAAATGACAACTATTTGCGTGGAATTAGAGTCTTTAGCACTAAAAGTAATCATCGAATTCAGTGCCTCTTAGCCTTTTTTTTGGTGGTGTGGGGCAGAGATGATCTCAGATTCCATTAAAAAGGTGATGAAAGCCACATTACTTTTCTCTAGAAAAATGCGCATATACCCACATTTATGTTTTTGCATAATCAGACTTATTTATTTTACAGATAGAGGCTAAGTGATACTCCTGAGATTACATGGTATATCTGCATCTGGTAACTGGTTGTTTACTCAGAAAGAGTATATGCGTTTCCATAGAACATGAAGAAAAGGAAAGGTGTTGTCCATTGTATTAGTGTACAACATTATGAAAAAGGATAAAATTCTCGTTTAGATTATTATATATAATCCAAGAGTAGTTTCATTTTTTTCCCTCTTTCTTCCTGCAAAACATTACCTTAATATGTCATTACCTAGAACTTGTCTTTGTCTATAGAAGTTCTCTTAGGTGTTAAGGTTAAAGATGCAGGGGAATAAGGCTAGTGAGCTTCGCATAAAAACTTTTACTCAATGTGAAGTCTTCACAAATGAGAAAACTTTTCTTTTGTCTCACAAAGAAATACGTTCTTATTTTTTCAAAAAATCAGCAATTTTTAGGAAAATAAAGCCACCAGGTCCCACTAGCGCAACCCAGTGGTAATCACTGTTAACATTTTGTAGTATATTGTTTTGAATGTTTTCTTTACCCATAAAAGTATAATTTTATTGTTTAATTTTCGTTTTTTTAAACTAAAAGTGGAATTATATATGCTTTTTTATGTTTTTCTTCTTTGCCTTTTGCAGAAAAGTATAGAAAAGTACAAAAAATTCATTTCCCACTATGCAGAATTACCACACTCCCAGCATATTTACTTTCAGTATTTTCTTTAAGAAAAATTATTGAGGACAAATGATGCAGTTTCATTATAAAGAATTCAAGCAGTATACAAAATTACAAAGAGGAAAAGTAATTATTTCATATTCCTCCATCCTGAAATAACCTTCTTTAAACATTAGAAAAAACATTATTCCAAATGCCTTTGTGTATGTGTGTGCCTATATACAGAAGAATAAGTAGGTAGGTTGATAAAAATACTTACAAAAAGCGAGATTATAGTATTAGCTGCATTTTGAAAAGCATTTAATTTTACTTGAATTTACTTGGAGGGATTGTTCAAGTAAATCTTCCTTTACCACATGAGAGAATATTTTTTTAAAAATTACTTTAAAGATTCAAAAAAAAAATCAAACCCACTGCCATTGAGTCAACTCTTGACTCATAGCGACCCTATAAGACAGAGTAGAACTGCCCCATAGAGTTTCCAAGGAGTATCTGGCAGATTCGAACTGCTGACCTCTTGGTTAGCAGCCGTAGCACTTAACCACTACGTCATCAGGGTTTCCTACTTTAAATATTAGAAAGATGGAAAGTATTAAGAAGATGAAATTAATGTCTTCTTTTTAGACCGTGCTTGATTACAGATCGTATCTGTTGACTCCCTGATTTGAAAGTTGAGGACAGTCAGCACTCTTATTCTTCTATATCCTTCCTCTCTGATATCTGTTATTTTTTTATATTGCTCAGTTGTATTTAGTTTTTACCATCAGTCTTTTTATCATGATTTTCCATTCCTAAGTTACCTTTTGGCTAATTTTTAGGTTGGCTGAATTTTGTTAAAAAATTATTTTTAATAGAAAGACTCATGAGTGCTGTATTTTGAGTTCCTTGCTTTGAGAATGTTTGGCTTTTGCCTTTATAGTTGAATTATACCTTAGCTGGGTTTTATGTTCTTGGGTCACACTTTCTTTTTCTTAGAACTTGGTAGACGTTGCTCAGTTGTCTTCTGGCATTGAATGTTGCAGAGAAGTCTGAGGCAAACCTCCTTGTAAGTGATTTGGTTTTTCTGTCTGATGGGCTAAAAATTTCTATCTTTATTCTCAAAGTTTCAGTAGTTTTAATTAGGATTTTTTTTTTTTTTTTGGTGTTGAGCATTTTATATTAAACTCTCCCCAAAATTTAAAATGATCTTTTTTTAGATGAAACTTGATTGAGGTATAATTTACATACAATAAAAACGCCTGTTGTAAGTATACAGTTCAATGACATTTGACAGATACATATACATACATATTTATGTACATAGTGGTTAAGAGCTACAGGTGCTAACCAAAAAGCTGGCAGTTCAGATCCACCAGGCGCTCCTTGGAAACCCTATGGGCGAGTTTTACTCTGTCCTATAGGGTTGCTTTGAGTCGGAATCGACTCGATGGCAATGAGTTTTTTTGGTTTATATATATAAAACCCCTTTACCATCGAGGAGCCCTGGTGGCACAGTAGTTAAGAGCTCGACTGCTAACCAAAATGTCAGCAGTTTGAATCCACCAGCTGCTCCTTGGAAATGCTGAGTCGGAATTGACTTGACAGTAACAGGTTTGTTTTTTGATTTGGTTGCTTCGAGTTGATTCCAACTCATAGCAACCCTGTAGGACAAAATAGAACTGCCCCATAGGGTTTTCAAGGCTGTAAATCTTTATGAAAGCAGACTGCCACATCTTTCTACCATGGAGCGGCTGGTGGCTTGGAACTGCCAACCTTTTGGTTAGCAGCGAAATGCTTTAATCAGTGCACCACCAGGGCCCTTGTATGTTTGTGTGTGTGTGTGTGTTCCTATGTAACCACCACCACAAATAAGGTGAAGAACATTTCTGATGTGTTCTTTTGATATAGGAATTCAATTCTTAATTTTATGGAAGTTGTCTTGTATTAGAGAATATATAGCTTATATCCTATTTGTTGGTTTCGGTATTTCATGGGTACCAATTATTCTTATGCTGGATTTCTCTGTTTTCTGGCTTCATTCTAGTTATTTTTATCTTTTCTAGCTACATTTACTAATTACCTCAAACGTCCTTTCTGTCAGGAGTTTCATTTTTAGCTGTGTTAGTTAAAATTCTGAAGGTATTTTTTCTCACCCAGATGGCTTCTGGGGGTGGGGCAGAGTTTGAACTGAACAGTGTTGTATCTCTTTGTTCAGCTACAGAATCATCTTAATTTTCCTCCCCTTGATTAACAGTTTTGGAAGTTTAATGCATTAAGTTATGTTCCTTTTATATACACACACAGAGGCATATTTCTGTTTTGGGCTCTTTTTGAGGGGAATTTAGGACAAGAAATTCTGTGATGAAGTTTCAGTTAACATATCAGGTACATCTTTCTTAGGAGCATTCCTCATTAAGAGTGTTGAATGGTCCATCCTCAATATCCTTATTTCTTGGTAGACTTTGAATGTCTTTCCATCTCTGTGCCAGTTTTCTCCTTCCCTGTTAATAAAACCGTAGTACCTTACCAGGTTTGAGACAGGTTGGGTAAAGTATGTCAGAATCTCCAATAGGTAGGAAAATCAGGGAATGGGATAGTCAAAAGAATTGCTGTGTCTTAATGAAAGTATTCAGTTTTCCTCTTTCTTCCTGGAAAGTGAGAACTTGCTTTAGGAATATAAGTATTTAGCATCTTTTCAACTCTTCATAAACAAACATATTATTGGCATGTGTTTATAACTGTGCAATATGGTGTTAAAGTGTGTAGGTGGAATGTAAAATGTGAAACAAATGTGAGTCTTGTAAAAACAGCAGTTTTAGGACTTTTTAGTTGATATGCTCAACAAAATGATAAATGAAACTAAAATTTTGTTTGAACCGATGACTGAAGCAAACGAGGGGCTTTAGAAATAGGTTGATTGAAGAACACGTGTGATTATGGATCAGTTTGTTCAGAGAGGATATTTCTAATTTATGTAAAATGTTAGGGCAGAGTGTAATTTTAAAGGTGAAAAAAAAATTTTATAATTTATATAATGCATTTTTTTATTGATTGATTCATTCAGCAACTATTTATTGAGTAATTACAGGCCCGGAATTGTTCTAGGTTGTAGGAATATGTGTTGAATAAAAGAAAGACTTTGTCCTCATGGAATTACATTCTAGTAAATAATTTCTCCTGTAAAATAGTATATTACGCATTTGAACCATCTGGAAGAAATGAGCTACCTAAATCTAAGAAATAATTAAGAACAATTTTTAACGTTTATACTTTTCACCAGATTCTTACTCTGAAAGAAATAGTTCTTTTTGAAATTATTTCTGGATTTATATCAAAACTTTTCTGTAGATATGTTTCTCTCTTTTTTTTGTCTTTAACAAACAAATTTAATTTCTCACACTTTAGGAGGCTAGAAGTCCAAATTCAGGGTGTCAGTTCTAGGGGAAGGCTTGCTTTCTCTGTGGGCTCTGGGGGAAGGTCCTTGTCTCTTCTCCGCTTGTGTTTCTTGGTTCCTTGGTGATCATCATGTGACATGGCATCTGTCTTCCCCCATCTCTGCTGCTAATAACTGCTCTTTTATATCTCAAGAGACTGATTCAAAACACACCCTACACTAATACTGCCACATTAACATAACAACAAAAACCCTATTCCCAAATGGGATTATAACCACAGGTGTAGTAGAATTTTTTAAGTTTTATTGTGCTTTAGGTGAAAGTTTACAGAGCTAATCAGTTTCACATTCAAAAATTTACACACAGATTGTTTCATGACATTGGTTGCAGTCGTTATGATGTGTCAGCACTCTCCCCCTTTCTACCCTATGTTACCTGTTTCCATTCATCCAGTTTTCCTGTTCCTTCCTGCCTTCTTGTCTTTGCTTTTATGCAGGTGTTGTCCATTTGGTCTCGTATGCTTGGTTGATCTAAGAAGCACATTCCTCAAGTGCGTTACTGCTTGTTTTATAGACCTGTCTATTCTTTGAGTGAAAGGTGGACTTCAGGAGTGGCTTCAGTTCTGAGTTAGCAAAGTGCCTGGGGGCCACAGTTTCGAGGTTTCCTCCCATCTCTGTGAGACCAGTAACTCTGGTCTTTTTTTCTCCTACTCTGTCTGGGACCCTCTATTGTGATCCTTGTCAGAGCAACCAGTGGTGGTAACTTGGCACCATCTAGTTCTTCTGGGCTCAGTTTGGTGAAGGCTGTGGTTCTTGTGGTCTGTTAGTCCTCTGGACTAATATTTTCCTGTGTCTTTGGTTTTCTTCATTTTCCTTTACTCTGGATGGGGTGGGACCAATAGATGTATCTTAGATGGCCACTCTCAAGTTTTTAAGACCCCAGACGCTACTCACCAAAGGCGAGAGTAGAACATTTCCTTTACGAACTATGTTATGCCAGTTGACCTAGATGTCCCCCAAGATCATTGTCCCTAGCCCTCAGTCCAAGTAACTCCGTCCTTTAGGGTGTTTGGATGTATCTGAGAAGCTTCTCTGACTGGGCCCCCTTTGTGCTGGTATATATGAATATACATACTGTACATACAAATACGTATGTAAAAATATCCACGGCTAAGCTATATAAGTATGTGGGTATATTCCTATACACCCTCCTTCCCCTATTCAGCATACATATCTGCCTATGTATCTGCTTGTAAGTTTTTACTGTTATTGTAGGGCTCTATATGCTATAGTATTTACTGCGGTTGCCTCTTTTTTTTAAATTTTTTCTTGTGTTCCTCTAGTGTCTTCCTTTGCCTTGGTCAAGCTGTGCAGACTTCTCTTATGATATGTATTGTCTTTCCCTTCACCAAAGTTAGCACTTGTTTTCTATCTAGTTAGTGATTTCCCCTCCCCACCCATCCCTTCCCTCATAGCCTTCAAAGATTGTTTCTTTCTGCGTGTAAACCTTTGTTAAGTTTCTATAATAGTGGTCTCATACAATATTTGCCCTTTTGTGATCAACTTATTTCACTCAGCATACTGTCCTCCGGATTCATCCATGTTGTGAGATGTTTCATGAATTCATCGTTGTTCTTTATCATTGTGTAATATTCCGTTTTGTGTGTGTACCATAATTTGTTTATCCATTTATGTGTTGATGGGCACTTAGGTTGCTTCCATCTTTTTGCTGTTGTGAATAATGCTGCAGTGAGCATGGGTGTGCATATGTCTATTCCAGTGACAGCTCTTATTTCCCTAGGATATGTTCGTAAGGGTGGGATTGCTGGATCATACAGAATTCTATTTCTAGCTTTTTAAGGAAGTGCCGTATCATTTTCCACAGGGGTTGTTCCATTTTACAATCCACTGGCAGTGTATGAGAGTTCCAGTCTCCCCACGACCTCATTAGCATTTATTGTTTTCTGAATTTTTGATCGGTTCCGTTCTTGCAGGGATGAGATAGTATTTCATTCTGGTTTTGATTTGCATCTCCCTAATGCTGATGATTGAGAGCATCTTTTCATATATTCGTTGGCTGCCTGAATGCACTCTTTAGTGAAGTGTCTGTTCATGTGCTTTGCCCATTTTGTGATTGGTTCCATGTCTTTTTATTTTTGAGATGTTAAAGTTTTCTCTATATTTTAGAGAGTGAACCTTCATCAGATATGTTGTTGCCAAAGATTTTTTTCCCAGTCTGTAGGTTCTCTTTTTACTTTCTTGGAAAAGGCTTTCGATGAGCATAAGTATTTAATTTTTAGAAGATCCTATTTACCTAGTTTATCTTCTGGAATTTGTGCATATTTAATTATGCTTGATATTCTATTTATGTATAAATTAGGGCCTCTAGCATTGTCTATATTTTCTTTCATGAACTTCATAGTTTTAGATTTTACATTTAGGTCTTTGATCCATTTTGAGTTAGTTTTTGTGTATGGGGTGAGGTATGGATCCTGTTTGATTTTTCTGCAAATGGATATCCAGTTTTTCTCTTTTTCGAGTTTTAACTATTTTTTTAAATTGTGCTTTAAGTGAAAGTTTACAGCTCAAGCTAGTTTCTCATGCAAAAATTTATACACACAGTATGGCCGTAGTTGCTCTATCTGTAATGTGATAGCACACTTCTCCTTTCCACCCCAGATTTCCCATGTCCATTCAGTCAGCTCCTGTCCGTTTCTGTCTTCTCATCTTGCCCCCAGACAGGAGCTGCCTATTTAGTCTCACGTATCTACTTGAACTAAGAAGCACACCATACATGAGTATCACTTTATGTCTTTTAGTCCAGTCTAATCTTTGAAGAGTTGGCTTCGGGAATGGTTTTAGATCTGGGTTAGCAGAGAGTCTGGGGGCCCTGTCTCCCAGGTTTCCTCTAGTCTCAGTCAGACCATTAAGTCTGGTCTTTTTCCTAGAATTTGAGTTCTGCACCCCACTTTTCCCCTGCTCCATCAGGGACTGTCTGTTGTGTTCCCCGTCAGGGCAGTCATTGGTGGTAGCTGGGAGCCATCTAATTCTTCTGGTCTCAGGCTGTTGGAGCCTCTGGTTTATGTGGCCCTTTCTGTCTCTTGGGCTAATGTTTTCCTTGTGTCTTTGGTGTTCTTCATTCTCCTTTGCTCCAGGTGGGTTGGGATCAATTGATGCATCTTAGATGGCTGCTTGCTAGCTTTTAAGACTCCAGACACCACTCATCAAAGTGGGATGGAGGACATTTTCTTACTAAACTTTACTATGCCATTTGACCTAAATGTCCCCTGAAACCATGTTCCCCAGATCCCCACCCCTGCTACTCTGTCCCTTAAAGTGTTTGATTGTGTTCAGGAACCTTCTCAGCTTTTGGTTTAGTCCAATTGGGCTGACTTCCCCTGTATTGAATATTCAGTTTTGTCAGTACAGTTTGTTGAAGAGACTATCTCTTCCCTATTTAATGGACTTTGACCATTTGTCGAAGATAAAGTATCTACATAGGTGGATGGATTTATTTCTTGGTTCTCAGTTCTGTTCCATTGGTCTATGTGTCTGTTGTTGTATCAGTACCAGGGTGTTTTGACTACTGTAGCTGTATAGTAGGTTCTGAGATCAGGTAGTGTGAGACCTCTTACTTTGTTCTTCTTTGTCAGTAATGTTTTACTTATCTAGGGGCCCTTTCCTTTCCATGTAAAGTTGGTGATTAATTTTTCCATTTCGTTAAAAGAATGTTGTTGGAATTTGATTGAGATTGCATTGTATCTGTAGATTGCTTTGTGTAGTATTGACATTTTCACAAAATTAAGTCTTCCTATCCATGAGCATGGTATGTTTCACATTTATGAAGGTCTCTTGGTTTCTTGGCAGTAGTGTCTTATAGTTTTCTTTGCATAGGTCTTTTATGTCCCTACTTAGGTTTATTTCTAAGTATTTTATCTTTTGGGGGACCGTTTCAAATGGTATTGTTTTCCTGATCTCCTTTTCGAAGTTTTGTTAGTGTAGAGGAATCCAGCTGATTATTGTATGTTGCTCTTGTACCCTGACACTTTGCTGAATCCTTCTATTAGTTCCAGTAGCTTTCTTGTGGATTCTCTGGGATTTTCTGTGTATAGGATCATATTGCTGTGAATAGGGATAGTTTCTTTTTCCTCACCAATTTGGATGCCATTTATTTCCCTTTCTCGTCTTATTCCAACTAGGACTTCAGTACAATGTTGAATAAGAGTGGTGATAAAGGGCATCCTTGTCTGGTTACCGTTCTCAGGGGGAATGCTTTCAGTCTCTCTCCATTGAGAATAATGTTGGCTGTTAGTTTTGCGTACATGCCCTTAATTGTGTTGAGGAATTTTTTTCTTTTCCTATTTGGTGAGAATTTTTATCAGAAATGGGTGTTGGACTTCATCAGATGCGTTTTCTGCATCGATTGAGGTGATCAGTGATTAGATATGTTTCTGTAAGTTACCTTTATAGCACTTTTTTTTTTTAACTTGTGAAATTAATTTAGGAATGATGTTCAGGAGTAGAAACATTACTGAATTTGTTTTTAAACTTGTCTATCTATATGTAAATCTTGGGCAAACCACTTTACCTCTTTGGGCTTTAGTTTTCTCATCTATAAGATGAGAGGGTCGGCCTCGTTGCATGAGTTTAGAACTGTGCTCATCTGCATTGCTCCATTTCTTCCTTACCTGTACTCTTGTTTCAATCATAATAGTTCGACTTTAGTCTGTTTTATATATTGGAAATATAGGTATATTTATAAGATTTTATATGAAAGTGGATTTTTACTTCATCTTTGTTAAGATTTTCTTGGCTGCAGGAAAGAAACCAACTTGAGGTTGCTTAAGTAGAAAAAGTGAATTTTCTAAATAGTACTGGCATGTCTTGTGGAAATCAAATGGCAGCCAGGCATTTAAGAAATTGTTTATTTATAAAGATGTACTACTGTACCAATATATAATACATAATAATGTGTGTAAAATAGAAAGTTTAATGGAATGTTATAAAAAATATAAAAAGAAATGCTAATAATTTCTTTTCGTAGCCCAGTGGATTGGCTTATGTACTTCTTGAAATGATCACTCCACACGATAGAGATCATTGACATGGATGATCCACCCACCTCCCTTGCTTTGCAGTTCCTTGACAACTCTAGCTCATGTGGTCTTTTCCTTCATCCCACCTCATCTTCCTCTTCAGATATTTATATCCTAGAATTTGTCATCACCATATTTTCTGAAATCCCAGTTTCAAACAATTGTTCCCTATTTCTCCCAGTTCACTTAACTCTACTGTTTCTAATACTAAATTTTCAGAACGCATTGCAAAACCCATTGCTGTTGATACCGACTTACAGCAACCCTGTAAGACTGCCCCTAGGATTTCCTAGGCTGAAAGCTCTACTGAAGCAGACTACCATGTCTTTCTGCCATGGCATGGCTGGTGGGTTCGAACCACCAACCTTTTGGTTAGCAGCTGAGCGCTTAACCACTTCACCACCAGGGCTCCTAGAACACATTGAAACCTGTCCTATACCAACCTTCATTTACCTCCTTTACTCATACTGTAATCATTTCATTGTAAACATTTTTAACTCTTGCCCTGTTCTCAGTTTAACCTGGCCAGACAGCAAGTTTGGCCAAACCTATCTTTCTACCTATTTCAAAGCTGCTAGGAACCTAAAAGTATTCTCTTTCCCCAGCACTCATGGCTGATTCCTTCTTTTCTCCCTTTAGACTAGCTTTGTCTTCTTTATGTACATTAGTCACTTCCCTATGGTTTCCAAGTTTATTCTCCTTCTTTGCAAGAGACCAGCCTGATCAAATTGACAATCCCTTGGACCTTATCCCAGATTCACAGAAGAATCTGATTGGTCCAGCTCGGGGGAGATGTTCATCTCTGGTGCTATAAACTATGGCCAGAGAAGCAAAATACACTACAAGCATTGGTGGTAAGATCCACCCCTCAGAATGTATGAATAGTGGAAATGGGTGTGGCATTACTTCTTTAGAGAGGTAGTCATGAGTTGGGCAAACACTCCCAAAAGTAAAAACTATTTGGCTACTCAGTCTTTAAGGCAGAGAGAGGTCCTTAATCTGGAGTCCATAGACGGGCTTCAGAGAGTTTCTGAACACCTTAAAATTGTTCGGAAACATTTTTTGTACCTTTTAATTGAGAGGTGGTCCACTGTTTTTATATATCTTCAAAGGGATCTATGACCTAGATAAAGGACTCTGCTGTAGGGTTTCTTTTAGCAGTATTAGACTGTGACCTAGAAATCATAACAATGAAGGGTGTCGAAAAATTGTTTTTGCTATTATATTTTGAATTGAAGATCGTAAAGAGATGAAGAAAACAAAACTTTTAATGAAAAGAAAGGAGTTCTTGAAAACTTGAGTTTGCAGATACGTCTTGTACATTATTATCTTTTCTTTATGTGTATTTTAGATCAACAGAGAAGAATATTTTTGCCACCTCCACCTGGAATTAGAAAATGTGTCATATCTACCAATATTTCTGCAACGTCTTTGACAATAGATGGAATCAGGTACAGCTTTTGAAGTTTATCTTAAAGCCAAGGAAACGACTTAGTTAATTATAAGACATTATCGACTTTGTTTCTCTGTGCCCTCCTCTAATTTTCTTCTTATCTACTTTTTAACGTTGTTGGCTTGTAATCACCTGTCATTTTTTTTTTAATTATTTGTTTGCTGTTTGAACAGGAAATTGAGGTAGGAGGTGCAAACTATTTCTGTTCATACTTTTTAACTACTTGGCAACTTGAAGCTTTCTCTTCCCAAATTGAAGATTATGTGTAATGCTCCAGTGTTCACTAAATAGGAAGCAAAACCTATTTTTCCACATCTCCGTTATTAGCACATACCTGTATGACCCCATCCATATTCAGTCTTACCTGGTAGAGTAAGCTTTGTTCATCTAAGTGTTTATCTGGAGGCGTCTAACTCTTCACATTTTTGTGAAGGTGAGCTGTCATGTGGACCTCTTATCTTTTTTGTGTATCACAAATGATGCCATCACATTTTAGAATTAAATTCTAGAGAATACCTTGAAATTTTTAAGTCTGGTCTAATAGCTAATGTAAAGGTCTTTTATCCTGCTGTACCACATCCCTTTTGGATATTTGTCTTTTACCCAATATATTTTATGCCCTCAGTCTGTCTGTCTGTCATAAGAAGGCTATACTTGAATCTTAGATCCTATGTTATTTCTTCAGGGTAAAATGATCACCCAGATCTGAGAGGAATTTAATTTCCCCTGCTTTTTCCCTTTACTTTGAAAATAGTGGTGTCACCAAGGGCTTAAAAGGGCAGCTCTGCCAAATAAACTGACCTCTGTAATTTTCTATTTCTAGCAAAGGCAAAAGTCTTTAAATAGGGTATTTGAGAATGTTCCCTTAGTGAATTACAGACTTACTGTTACTCTTAAGTTAGTTCTCTACCTCACTTGGTTTCCATTTAATTGTCTTAAAATGATAGTTTGAAGGCTAGTTGGAGTTAGATTCTGAACCTGTTAGAATAGTCTAGAGCCGACTTGGAAGTTTTTTGTTTTGTTTTTTTGAGGTGAACTTCACATAACATAAAGTTAACCATTTTAAAGTAAACAGTTCCTTGCATTTTATACATTCACAGTGTTGTGTAATCATCACCTCTGTCTAGTTCCAGAATATTTGTATCACCCCAGAATAAACCCCATACCTATTAAGCAAAGAGCCCTACTGGGGTAGTGGTTAAGCAGCTTGGCTGCTAACTGAAAGGCTGGCAGTTCAGATCCACTCAGCGGCTCCATGAGAGAAAGACTTGGTGATCTGTTCCCGTAAAGATTACAACCTAGGAAACCCTATGGGGCAGTCCTACTGGAGTAGAAAATTGACTTGATGGCACCTAACAACAACAACATTCATTAAACAGTTATTCCCCATCTGCCTTCTAGCTCCTGGCAGCTACCAGTTTACTTTCAGTTTCTATGGATTTGCCTATTGTGGATATTTCATATAAATGAAATCATACAACATGTGACGTTTTGTGTCTAGTTTCTTTCACTTAGCATAATGTTTGAGAAAGTCATTGATGTTGTAGCATATTTCAGTACTTCATTCCTTTTGATGGCTGAATGCACTTCCATTGTATGTGTATACCATGATTTGTTTATCCGCGTATCTGTTGATGGACGTTTGGGTTGATTCCATCTTTTGGCTGTTGTAAATAGTACTGTTATGAACATTCATGTTTAAGTATTTGTTTGAGTACTTGTTTTCAATTCTTTTGGGTGTGTACCTAACAGTGCAATTGATAGGCCATATGATAATTCCATGTTTAACTTTTTGAGGAACTACCATTTTAGACTCCTCCCAGTAATGTTAAGAGGATTCCAGTTACTTGATCATCACATTTTATACCTAACATAAAAGGCTTTATGCAATTGTTACTTTGGTAGAAAAGAACCTGAAGTGCCTAAAAATTAATAAGTCTTCCCTTATCTTCTAGAAACTTAATTTGTTTTCCTTCTTCTTAGATATGTGGTAGATGGTGGCTTTGTGAAACAGTTAAATCACAACCCCAGATTAGGGTTGGATA
Source organism: Elephas maximus indicus (assembly GCF_024166365.1). Lineage (NCBI taxonomy): Eukaryota > Metazoa > Chordata > Mammalia > Proboscidea > Elephantidae > Elephas > Elephas maximus. Next base: position 34,533,486 of record NC_064837.1, on the reverse strand, counting down.
TCCTGGAGGTGGTTCCAATTTCAAAGTAAGTCTCTATGTCAAGCCTTTTTGTTCAAGGAACAGTTGACTAGATAATTTCTAGCTGGCATGGAGATAAGAAGTAAATTACTTGAGAAACCCACAGAATGTTTTGGGAACTGTTTTTTTTTTTTCCCCCTCTGAAGGAGTGAGGCATTACAGCGAAGTGGCCGAGCTGGTAGAACTTCCTCAGGAAAATGCTTTCGGATCTATAGTAAAGATTTTTGGAACCAGTGTATGCCTGACCATGTGATCCCTGAGATTAAGAGAACTAGTTTGACATCTGTAGTTCTGACCTTAAAGTGCCTTGCCATACATGATGTTATAAGGTATGTAGACACAACCTGAAAAAAGTAGAATCTTACAACACTGGAGCCAGAATTCTTTTGAACTATTTGACTCATACCTTACTGTAGAGTTGAGGATAACCTATTTTTGAAATTCAACTGCACCAAAATCAAATGTTTCCTAGCATTGCTTTACTGAGATTTGATCGCTTGCTGGTATTTTAACCTGGCCTTAATGGACTTCTCTGTGTGGATATTTATCTGGATCCCCCAATGACCACAGTTTACATGATGAAAAGTATGTAATAAGTGACCCTAATTCTAGTTAAAAATTGTTTTTGTTGGTAGCATTTTTATCTGACCACTATTGTACTGTGTACTGTCAAAGACAGAGGAATACTCTAGTAGTCTTCTGCTTTCACCAAGCGTAAGTTTGGGTAAGCAAGATTTATGTGCATAAAGTGAAGAATAGAACAAATGTTAAAAACTGTATAATTAATTGGTGTATAAGATAGAATAGTCTTGTAGGGGCTTGAAATTTTTTATCTCAGATGGTAGAGGAAATAGTGAAGGAAACAGCTATTTTGGTCTTAATTGCCCAGGAATGTGAGAGTGACAGGAACCTTGGGAGAAAGGGACCACTCATTCTAGGTGAAGTAATTATGAGGTATATCCAAATATGTATTGTATACTCTAGGAAAGCCAGCTTCAAAATATTTTAGATAGTTATCATAAAACTAGAGATTTTCTATGAGATTATAGATCCTAGGAAGAGTAGACCATGTAATAAATGAAATTCTAACTATAATCATGTTGCCAATGAGAAAGAAAGAGCCATTTAAAGAAGCCTAAATTCCCAGACAGAAAGCTTTCAGATAAACCCAGACTTAAAATTAATATTCACAAAGAATAGCAGAGCATCAGGTAACCAAGCCTGAGTGTACGTTAGAAACATAGGAGCAATAATTATTTATTATCTGCACTAGGAAATCCTGGTGGCATAGTGGTTAAGTGCTATGGCTGCTAACCAAAGGGTCAGCAGTTAGAATCCGCCAGGTGCTCCTTGGAAACTCTACGGGGCAGTTCTACTGTGTCCTATAGGGTCACTATGAGTTGGAATCGACTCGATGGCACTGCGTTTGGTTTGTTTTTGGCTTTGGCACTAGGTTATTTTTCTATCTTAAGGTCTGTACTGTACTAAAAGTCCCCAAAATGCTAGAGAAAAAAAGTGACTCTCCCTCTTTTTTAAGATGTTTGTAGAATAAGGAGAGATAGACACAGTATATGGGATAGATAGCAGTGTAGTGTTTATAGATGTCAGAAAGAAACTGGAGATTCTCATTATTTTTCTTCATGTTTCCCATTTTTAAATCTGCAAAGGCAAAAACTAATATGGATAAGAAGAAATTGATAACTAGGATAGATTTGGAAATGAGAGAAAACCTACTACCATAAACGAGTTTATCTTCAGGCTTTAGACATTATTTCCTTGATATTAAAAGAACTTGCAAATTTAATGTCAGAGGCTTTGTGGATTATCTATGAGAAATTATACAGAACAGATTACCAGATAATAATGAGAAAGGCAAATGTCTTGGTTTTTCAACTGGGAAAAAGGGCAGATTCTGCAAAAAACCACCCAGTAAGTTTGCCATTGATTCCTAGAAAATTCTAACATGGTATGTTAAAAAATGGTTTAAGAGAATTTGATAATGCTTTATAGGCATCGAAATGGTTGAAAAAGAATACATCATTACAAACCATTTTCTTTTCAATTTGAGGCCAGGCCCATCTACATAATGAGCGCTTCACAAGAAATTTGTTGAATGAATACCTTATATCTCTTATAATATTTATCAAGATGCATTTGATGTCTTAGTGAATGAGGAAGTGATCTATAGATGACAATACCGTTGAATAGAGCATAGCTGGGAAATAGCCAAATTCAGAAAATATTGATTAATTTATAGTCTAGGTGGATTTTTTACTGGTAGTGTGATGAACTTAGCTCTTTCCTGGTAAACATTTTAAATGACGATAATGAATATAGATACTGAAGCCATGATTATCAGATTTATTGAGAGGAATATCTAACCTGATAGATGATTAAACCCAAAGTTTACAGTAACCTCAGCAGGCCAGAACCTTGAACTAAAAAAGGTAAAAGTCTGAAAAGATATATTTTATGTCTTGTGTTTCGGATCTCAAATCTTTTTTGGGTTTCAAGTCTTTTTCACATGAATAAGAAAATTCATGTAGAAAAGATTTGAAACTATCAAATTACGATAAGCTTGATATGAGCTTGCAGTTAAAATTCTGTTTAAAAACAATTTTAAAAATTCCACTTGCATGGACTTTGGTTATATTACTAGGCTATAGTGACCAGGTGACAGTGAAGTCCAGCATTCCTGCTCTGTGTTGGCCACTCTACGTTTGGAGTTCAGTGTTGGATATTATCATGTTTTATGAGGAGTTTGACAAACTAGAGTCTTCTTAGAGGAAGGTCATTGGACATGGCGTGTCTTTTAGAAACCAAATAACATAAGATACGCTTAACGAAATTGGTAATTGGTTGAATCAAGAAAGAAAAATAATTGTAGTGTTAACAAATCTAAAAGTCTTTCATATAGAAGAGATAGCTGTCTAGTTCAGTATTGTTCTAGAACAGAGCTCAGGGCAACTACTCATTTTTGTAAATACAGTTTTATTGGAACACAGCTATGCCCATTAGTTTATGTATTGTCTCTGGCCGCATTTGCCACAATAGCAGCCCAGTGTTGTGATGGAGACCATATGACCTACAAAGCCTAAAATGCTTTCTATCTGGCCTTTACAGAAAAGTTTGCCAGCCCTTGTTCCAGAAGATACCAGGACTGGTTGATACAAGTTGTAGGAAAGCTGACTATAGAACAAAAAAAAAAAAAAAAAGAGGGAGATTTTTGTTAGTTTGTTTATTTTTAAATAGAGCTGTCAGTCCCAGAATGGACTTTTATGTAAGATGGTGGACCTTTTGTTCTTCATTGGACCTTTCTCAAGGTGAGACATTGCAGTAGATGATCTTTCGTTCTAAGATTTAAGGTGGAAAAAAACTGTGCAGGTGATATTAAGTGATTATTGCTCCAGTTTTTTAAAAATGTATATTCATGTTTGGTTATATGTTAATCTGCTATACTTTGTTAATATTATAGCTAATTATGTTCTTTAGCGGTATTATGGTTATGTAAGTGAATGCCCTTATTTTCAGGAGCTGCATGCTGAAATATTTTGGGTTCGAAGTGGTATTGTATCTGCAGTTTGCTTTCAGATAGTTCAGCAGAAAATACGTACACACACATGCATACATACATAAAAGAAATACGGCAGAATTAATTGAATATACGTTATCTTTTATCTAAAAGTATTTTGAGGTACTCTTAAGCAATTTGTAATTTTCAATGAATTTTTTTTCACTGTTTTATATAAATGTAGTAAAAAAAAAAAAACAAACATTGGGAGTATAAAAGAGAGTAGGTGACATTGGCAGTGAGGGATGGGGTAGAATTAACATAGAAAGGAATGGTGAGAGTGTTCCAACTAAGGGAGATTAAAACGAAGTGCTTCTCAAATTAAATGGTGGAGTGTGGATCAGAAAAAAAATTCGTCCTTTGCAGAATGCTGATCATGATCCTAAAGTGGAGAACTTGAAAAATAGTAGAAGTAAAACCTTTTAAAGAAGTTTTCATTAAGTGTGCATAAAATCCTACCATGTTCAAGGAATGCAGTCTTATTTCATGTCTCATTTAAACACACAGATTTCCCTATTTGGATCCACCTAATGAGAGACTTATTTTGGAAGCCCTTAAACAACTTTACCAGTGTGATGCTATTGACAGGTAAAAAAAAAAAACAGCGATCAAAACAGATGTTGATCTGTTTTTGAGTAGAGTTTTATGTACCTTTCTTTATCAGTAGAAAATTACGTATTTGAATTAAATTGTTTTATCTGAAATTAAAATTTGTTGTCAGTCCTTCTTTAACCACAATTCTGAATTTAAAACTGTTCCATAAAACCATGCAAACATTTTTGGTCAATATCGATACTATTTAATAATTTCTGAGTACCATTTTAGTGCCAGGGATTATGCTGGGTACATAAAGATAATAAGAAAGAGCCAAAGTCCTTTTCTCATAATTGTGTGATGGTGTAAGATGTGATAATTATCATTGTCTCTTTCTTTAGTGACCCCCTCTATGCTCCTGGACCATAATTGTATCTTTTATTATACTACCTTATTCCGCCTCATTATTTAGTTTTTTGGATGTATTAAGGCTCTTGACAAGAAGGGGTTTATCAATGTTTATCTTATCACTGACCGCAGTGTTTCATATTTTTATATTGAACTGAATTCCTGGAAATGATTTAAAATAATCTGAATTATATAACTCTCCCAAGGTAGAAAGACTTAAGAAATTTTTCTTTCTGTTAAGGAGTGGTCATGTGACCAGATTGGGCTTATCTATGGTCGAATTTCCTCTCCCTCCACATCTGACCTGCGCAGTGATAAAGGCTGCTTCTTTGGATTGTGAAGATCTACTACTTCCAATAGCAGCAATGTTGTCTGTGGAAAATGTCTTCATTAGACCCGGTAAGAAGTTAATTGATCTTGTTTTACTAGTGGAGAGCAATAAGACTTGATTTCTGATCTAGTGAAGTGAAGAAATAGAACTGATACAATCTTTTAATGAAATTTTTTCCTTTGGTTTTCTTAATTATTATGACAATACCTACTTATTGTAGAAAATTTGGAATTTACTGAAAAATGTAAAATAGGAGAAAAAAGACCTGTAATCTAACCACAAAGAAGCAGTTAGCTACTGTTTATATTTTGGGGAATAATAAATAGTTTGTGTCTAGGTGTTTAGATTTATTGCATTTTATCTGATATATCATATCCAAAAGCTATTTCAGAAAACACGTGATGTTGAGGTTTGGTTTTCTAATACCCTTGTATTTCAGAAACGTTCTCTGAAACTGCCTGTATTATGATTTGGTTTTAATCTGAAGTGACCATATTCAAAATCGTGTAATACAACTAGCTCTTATCTGTAGTTGATATTCATGTTCTACTTTGTGAAGTGGTCAGCAGGATGTCACTGAAACTCTTTAGTTGTTGGTTGGTACAGGAGTTTTGGTAGTCTAATCTAGTGCTGAAGTTCTTGAAAATCTGCTTATTGGAAATTGCTGGGAACTCAGATACAACTTAGAAGTAGTCTCTGTCATGTTAATAATTAGTAACACCTGGTGATCTGTTTCAACCGTAAACCTGCTGTCTAGTTAGTTAGAACCTTTTTTTTAATCTAGTGCTGAAGTTCTTGAAAATCTGCTTATTGGAAATTGCTGGGAACTCAGATACAACTTAGAAGTAGTCTCTGTCATGTTAATAATTAGTAACACCTGGTGATGTGTTTCAACCGTAAACCTGCTGTCTAGTTAGTTAGAACCCTTCTTTAACTTAGACAGATATTTCAGGTGTGTTCTCTAGCTGAACATTTTATTGTTGTACTACAGCTAAGTTTTGCTAACAATATGACCTTTGACTAACAGATTCTTTGTTCTCCTTTCCATCATTTTTATTCTTTTGTATCCTTTCCCATTGTTTCAGGTGTAGTATCCTTGGGAATTTTTTTTTGTAAAAACTATTTTTTATTAGAAAATAAACACGTTGTTTCAAAACTTGTAATACTTAAAGGTGTTAATAAAAATGAAATTAAATTAATCATTTAATAATCTTGTTTTGACTGAGCAATTCAACTATGCCTTTATATATATATATATTTTATTAACTTTTACTGAGCTTCAAGTGAACGTTTACAAATCAAGTCAAACTGTCACATATAAGTTTATATACACCTTACTCCGTACTCCCACTTGCTCTCCCCCTAATGAGTCAGCCCTTCCAGTCTCTCCTTTCGTGACAATTTTGCCAGCTTCCAACTCTCTCTATCCTCGCATCCCCCCTCCAGATAGGAGATGCCAACACAGTCTCAAGTGTCTGCCTGATACAAATAGCTCACTCTTCATCAGCATCTCTCTCCTACCCACTGTCCAGTCCTTTTCATGTCTGATGAGTTGTCTTCGGAAATGGTTCCTGTCCTGTATGCCTTTATATTTTAAAAAATACTCAGCACCATTTGCTTTTAGGTCTCTGAGAATTTATTCTTAAAGTTTCTGGAACTTTTTTGGTCTGTCAAGCATAGGAATTTCTGAAGTACAAAAAGGATCCTCTCTGGGACAACCACAGATAAGTTAAGCAGTTATGATAGGAAAAAATCAGTGTAGATTCAATATGGTAGCTTGGAGTTTACACCAATCCTCACTCTTCCACTTTTGCTCAGGAGGGACATGCTTCAATCACCGAGGTATAATTATTTGGACTGTTATTAGCAGGAAAGACCAATTCTCATCATACAGTAACAGTTAATCTCTGGCACAGATGCTACTGGTCCTTAATAACTCATGATTTTAGGAAACTCTGAAAATAGTTTGAATATAGTTCAATTTTAAAAAAGCAGTTAAGCATATTTAATAAGGCTCATTACTTTGCCAGAGTGGGTGTCTACTGGTTTATTATCCTTATAAAACATACGTTCACGTGGAGGTGAATAGTCTTAAAGCATACTAGCATATTATTATAATTAACCTAAAATCTACTTTAATAAAATGTCTTTAATTAGAAGGAGCTGATGAAACTAAATCCAGAGTCGTGATAGGCAAGGCTTACCTTTTACTTGATGCTTGCTCTTTGGAAAACTACAAAGTATGTACTCCTATAACCAATCAAGGTACGCTTTTTCCATTTCTCACTACATTATTCCAGTTAGAGTTGGGCCAGAAATTAGCACTTTCAAATATTTCAGAAAACTCCTAGAGATGTTAAGTTTTTTATGAAGAAGAATGCCTGCCTGTTATTTTGCCTCGTCGATTTGCAGGACTCATCATAATTGTCTTACAGCACAAAGACAGCAGCAAGCTTATGTATGGAATTGATTAGGCGTCAAAAGACAGTTCTTCAGAGGTGAGGAAAAAAAGATGAGAATGGATGGTAGAATATTAGGTCAACCCTTACTTCAAAAATAGTTGGAGTTTTTGCTGACTTTTTACTATATACTCTTTACCAATGTAAGTAAAATGTACTTGTGAGAGAAAGGTGTTTGGTGTCTAGGACCTGTTTTCCTAAGTGGGTAAACAATATGTATGGGAATAGGGAGGTAATACAGGGAAGCCATTCTTTTGAGCTCAGGAGGAGTTGATGAAGCCCATATATGCATTAAAGAAGCCTGTGGGATATTCTAGCTGTGGCTAGTAGCTAATGTGTGCATCCAGAATTTACGCCGTGAATTGTCAGTGTTTCCTGTACAACTCAAAATTCTGGTTAGGGATTTACCTAATCCAGGGACCCTAGATAAAATAAATGAAATAGTCACAGAGATAAGAGCTCCCACTCAGCGTCTTCTTAATGTCTTCTTTTGATTGATATATTACAAGGCTCACTTACTAGGTTACCACCATTGTTGTGTGTTCCTGCCCACATGCCCCACAGTTTAACCTTTGAGGGTCATATGTAGGCCCAGAGACTATTTTCATGAAGACAATTTAGAAAAGTTCATCAAGTGAGTGAAGTACAGTGTGCCTCCATCTTTGAGTAGTTTTCTGGATACAAATAGGATGGTCAATCTCAGGAAAGAGACCTCTGTTTGATAGACATAGGCTCTTTATGATGAATCAACCAGATCAATTCAGTTTGTACCTGGGACGTGATACATCCATACTGAAAAGGCAAAAGATTGATTCTACATTTCTGAATACCTAGATGCTGCAAAAGCACCTCCACAATGCTGGCCTGCTTCAATATGCAAATATATGGTCTTGGTATGCCAGGGCTCCAGATAACAGCAAGCTTCTTTCTGAGCGACACTCCTCCTCTAGGAGCCCAGCGGTTGGTAGAGGGGTGTCCAGCAACCTGAGGTCCTCTTGGCCTGCCTCTCCTGGCATGGAACCACCAACTAATGAGCCAGAAACATGATTGGACCCTAGTATTCTTAGTGTGTTGCCCAGGGAAAGACTCCATTCTATGATTGGGGGCTGGACAGAAAAAGGGAGCCACTACCTCTCCAGGGTGGTATTATTACTGCACCTAAAATAAACTCTGAATGATCTGGCTCTTGATTAATCACTCTAAATCTCCCTACTTCCTCCCCTATAGCAGGAACTTGGTTCTGCTTATCCCACCAGAACCTTCACTTAGTGCCTTGCTTGTAAGATGAATTCCATACATGTTTATTGAACAAATGAATAAACCTCAGCTCATGCTGCTGCTATCCATATATCTTGGCTACCATTCCATTAATTGAGCATGGAAAAGCTCTTTTCTGCTTCTGTGCCTTTGCAATTTGCTGTTCCTCTGTTTGGAAGGCATTTTTTTTTTTTTTTTAAATAATTTTTATTGTGCTTTAAGTGAAAGTTTACAAATGAATTCAGTCTCTCACACAAAAACCCATATACACCTTGCTACACACTCCCAATTACTCTCCCCTTAATGAGACAGCCTGCTCTCTCCGTCCATTCTCTCTTTTTGTGTCCATTTCGCCAGCTTCTAACCCCCTCTACCCTCTCATCTCCCCTCCAGGCAGGAGATGCCAACATAGTCTCAAGTGTCCACCTGATCCAAGAAGCTCACTCCTCACCAGCATCCCTCTCCAACCCATTGTCCAGTCCAATCCATGTCTGAAGAGTTGGCTTTGGTAATGGTTCTTGCCCTGGGCCAACAGAAGGTCTGGGGACCGTGACCCCGGGGGTCCTTCTTGCCTCAGTCAGACTGTTAAGTCTGGTCTTATGAGAATTTGGGGTCTGCATCCTACTGCTCCTCTGCTCCCTCAGGGGTTCTCTGTTGTGTTTCCTGTCAGGGTAGTCAACAGTTGTAGCCGGGCACCATCTAGTTCTTCTGGTCTCAGGATGATGTAGTCTGTGGTTCATGTGGCCCTTTCTGTCTCTTGGGCTCGTAATCACCTTGTGTCCTTGGTGTTTGGAAGGCATGTTGCAGAGGGGAAATGCAGTCAGCCCGTCCTATGGTCAGGTTTTAAGTGTCTCCTTTGCAGAGTGGGAAACCCTGGTGGCGTAGTGGTTAAATGCTGTGGCTGTTAACCAAAACGTCATCAGTTTGAATCCACCAGGCACTCCTTGGAAACCCTATGGGGGTAGTTCTGCTCGGTCTTATAGGGTCATCATGAGTCGGAATTGGCTCCACGGCAATGGGTTTGTTTTTTTTGGGTTTGCGGAGTGGTCTTCTCTGATCTCTGTCTGAAGTAGCATCCCCGACTCCTGGTTATTTATCCCAAATTCCTGTTTTTTTCCTTCATGGAATTGTAGTCTCTAATTATCTTGCTTATTTATTTGCTCCTTGTCTCTTTCTTGAATTTAAGATTTAAGAGGGACTGTGCTTCAAAAAAAAAAACTTTTTTTTTTTTTTTGTGCTTCAGATTGGCTTGTTTATGGTCTTCAGACACCTGTCAGCAGTGACTGGGATGTAAAGGGAACTCCATGAATATTTGTTAAATGAAAGATGTTTAGCGTTCCTAGCCTGGAGCAGGATGTAGTCTAAACTTGGATAAGACTTTGCTTATTTCTCATATTGGGGTTATATATGTATAATTAATAGAGATCTATTTTCACAGTACTTTTCTTGTTGAATTCCATGAGGCTCTATAGATCTTAACTTATTTTGCCTTAGGAGAACTCAGCTTGTCTCCGCTCTTGAAGTGGGAAATACAGCTCTTTTAAGGAAGCTTTTTCTTTAACACCTGATTTTCTGATGTTTAAAGGGCAGATGCAGAAGCCATTCTTTATACCTTTGCCATTATAAATTCTTTGGGTCAGTTTGTAAGATATTTAGTCCTTTAAATTTAGAATCTTGATAAGCAAGGGTTTTGTCTGTCTTTGATGAATGATCCTGAGAAAGCAATCGTGTTCACTTTCACTCACTAGGTTTTCAGTTTGGAAAAATGTTCTTCCATGCTACTTGCTTTTCTATTTGCTGTGGCACTCCTTTTATTCGTTATATCTTCTTGACTCGTTTTCTGATCTGGCAGGTTTTACAGTCTTTTATAGAGCAAACATATTTTCCTAACCTAGTTTGTCCTTGTTTTAATGGATTATTTGTTCTTCCTGGAATTCTTTTTTTCCCAAGCCTTTTCCAATGTTTCAGGGCTAGTTTACATCAGGAAATGTCACTGTTACTTTTTCACAATTCTCTTTAAAAACAAAACATTAGAAGTATTCCAATTCATTCATTCTTAAGTTTGTGAGTCTTAGGACTTTTTTTGTTTGTTTGTTTACTTGTTGCTTTGTTTTTTGATCATGTCCTTCTAGTCTCCCATATGTTTATTTGTGCTTCTTCGTTTGTGTCCACTGCATTTTAGTTGCATGTATTGGCTCTTTTTTACATTGGCTTTCCTTTCTGAGCTAATTGATTTCTTGAGAGTTTTTTTTGTTTCTTTCTTTCTAGTCTTAAATAGGAAGATACATCCTTGGCTGTTGTTCATTCTGTCCTCCCTTTTTCCTCTTGTGTCTGTGTGTATGTATTTTTCATAAATTTGGAAATAAGCAATATTTTCTTTGAAATGTCTCTTTGTAGTGATATATTCAATTGGGGTGAGTTTAAAAAAAAAAGGAATTAAAAAGTTATAATAGTGGAGACCTACAAAGAAAAGACCTAATTGCTAATGAATAATATTCTTCACAGTCAAACTTTGATCAAGTACTTTGGTAAATGTAAATCTCATTTAAAAGAAATTTAGATCAGAACCAACTACCTTTGCATCCTAGTCACGTATTTCCCGCCCTTCTATTTGGTAAATGTAAATCCAAATAGAAGGGCGGGAAATACGTGACTAGGATGCAAAGGTAGTTGATTCTGATCTAAATGCCTGTTGGACTCCTCCCCTACCCCCCCCCCCCCCGCCCAACTTAGGCTATTAAGGGTCTGGTAATTCATATGACTAGCCCTGTGGGACATGAAACTGAAGATAAACATTTTTTACATTTTGTTATCCTTTAACTTAGTTGCTTGACACAAGGGGTATATAATGTTTTTGGCTGAGAATTTTTCACTGGTAAAAGAAGAGAGTAGGGTGAACTTTTGCCCTGTTATATAGTACATTGGTAATATATTAAGCTTTTTTTCCTAGAATCAAAAGAAAAGGCACTTCAGCCCTTGTACTGTTAGAGATTTGTTTTGAAGTTTCGATGTCTTTTAACTTCTGCTTCCTGTCTTTCTTGGTGTATCAGTATGGGGCACAGCTTAGTTTGACATATATCAGCTTTGCTTTCATCTTGTGGGGGCACAGTTTTTTTCCAGAGTTTCTGAGTAGACAGCATATTTTGCCTGTAGCCAAGATGAATAATAGAGTATGGTATCTCACTGGCCTTGTCCCCTTGTGTGCTATGAGTGTTGGATCCAGATTGGTTTATTATTGGAATAATTACAATGCAGGATACATTTTTGTATAAAAAATACTCTTTAGTTTGATCAATGATGTGCTGCCTATCCCAAATAGATTATAGTCTTAAGTGTCAGAATTCTTATTTTAGTAATCAAAATTGTAATAGTTTTTTCTTAGAAATATACTAACTACTGTAAATAATGTTGACTGGTTTCCATTAGGTAATATCAAAGCTAAAAATACCCCAAGAATTATTACAGAATATTGAAATGGAAGCCATGAAATCAGAGTTTTTTTTTTTTAATTGTACTTTAAATGAAGGTTTAGAGAGCAAACTAGTTTTTCATTAACAATTAATATACATAATTGTTTTGTGATATTGGTTGCCAACCCCACGACATGTTAACACTCTCCCCTTCTCGACCTCGGGTTCTCCATTACTAACTTTTCTTTCCCCTTCTGCCTTCTTGTCCTTGCCCCTGGGATGGTGTGCTCATTTAGTCTCTATTTGTCTTATGGGCCTGTCTAATCTTTGGCTGAAGGGTGAACCTCCGGAGGGACTTCATTACTGAGCTGTAAGGGTGTTTGGGGGCCATATTCTTGGGGTTTCTCCAGTCTCTGTCAGACCAGTAAGTGTGGTCTTTCTGTTTTATTTTTGTGAGTTAGAATTTTGTTCTACATTTTTTTTCCAGTTCTGTCCAGGACCCTCTGTTGTGATCCCTGTCAGAGTAGTCGGTGGTAGTAGCCAGGTACCATCTACTTGTGCTGGACTCAGCCTGGTGGAGGCTGTGGTAGTTGTAGTCCATTAGTTTTTTGGACTAATCTTTCCCTTGTGCCTTTGGTTTTCTTCGTAAGAGATCAGAGTTCTAATTTGACTCTGCCACTACCTAATTTTCTAATTGTGGGCCTTGCTTTTCTGTACTTCGTTAGTTAAAAACAGGAAGTAGGACTAAGGTGATCCAGCTCTAATATTCTTGTAAGACTGGAGAAAGAAATTGTTTTTTTCCTTGTTAGAATATTTAAATAGATAAGACTAACCTGGTATTAAGGTTTTTTTTTGTAATATTTTAAAATAATTTCAAACTTGCAGAAATACTACAAGAAGAGTAAAGGAAATCTTTTGTACCTTTTACCTAGTTTTACCAATTTTTAACATTTAGCCCCATTTGTTTTATTATTCTCTTTCTGTAGATTTATATTTGTAAATACACATTTTATTTCTTTTTCTGAATCATTGAGTAAGTTGGAAACAGCATGCTCCCTTATCACAAGATAGTTCAGTGTGTATTTACCAAGAACAAGAACGTTCTCTTATTTAACTGCAGCATTTTATCGAAATAGAAAATTTATTATTGATACAATTATTATCTAATATATAGTCCATATTCAGATTCTCAATTGTTTCGTTAATATCCTTTATAACAGATATTAATATCCAGTCTACTGTGAGGAAGATTTGCTTTTTCTCCAGAGTATTTATTTATTTGTTTATATCAGTATGGATTCATGGATTCCCATTTTACTCAGTGTGTTATAATCCAATACTAGCATTATTTATCTTAGTGTTCAGATTGCCCCCACTGGCCTAAATGAGAGTCCTTCAAATTGACTATGTCTTTTTTACATGTTCACATCATTCTTTGAACATTTTCTTACTTTTGATGCAAGAACCTATTCCAGGCTCATTTTATGTTTTTCCTGGTCCCAGTTCTGGAATCAGTCAGAAAGAACCCTGATTCCTTTTAGTGGGGAGTTATATTTGGAAAGCAAGATCTTAGCTTTAAAATCTGTGCTCGTTGTTTCTGATGTGCCATTGCTTCTGAGCTCTCTCAGTAGTCAGGGCTAGGAACCATATACGTGTATATGCATTTCTATATGTATATTAAAAATGATTTCATACTGATAGGCAGATTCCATCCAACACCACAGGGTACATTCTTCTCCCTTTCCATATTTGTAACTCCCTATTCCAGCAGTGACAGTCATGGCTCTCACTATTCTCAATATATTCTTTTTTTTTTATTCCTTTAGATGAAGGTTTACAGAGCGATAGCTTCTCATTAAACAATTAGTACACATATTGTTTTGTGACATTGGTTACCAACCCCACAACATGTCAACACTCTCCCCTTCTCGACCTTGAGTTCCCTGTTAGTAGCTTTCCTGTTCCCTCCTGCCTTCTAGTCCTTGCCCCTGGGCTAATGTGCCCCTTTAGTCTCTCTTTGTTTTATGGGCCTGTCTAATCTTTGGCTGAAGGGTAAACCTCCAGAGGGACTTCATTACTGAGCTAAAAGGGTGCCTGGGGCCATACTTTCAGGGTTTCTCCAGTCTCTGTCAGGCCAGTAAGTCTGGCCTTTTTTTGTGAGTTAGAATTTTGTTCTACATTTTTCTCCAGCTATGTCCAGAACCCTCCACTGTGATCCCTGTCAGAGCAGTCAGTGGCGGCAGCCAGGCACCATCCATTTGCTCTGGACCCAGTCTGGTGGAGGCTGTGGCAGTTGTGGTCCACTAGTCTCCTAGACCAGTCCCTTCCCTGTGACCCCGCTTTTCTTTATTCTCCCTCACTGCAGATGGGGTGAAACCAGTAGAGTATCTTAGATGGCCGCTTACAAGCTTTCAAGACCCCAGTGCTACTCACCAAAGTAGAATGTAGAACATTTTCTTTGTAAACTGTTACGTCAACTGAGCTAGATGTTCCCCGAGACCATGGTCCCCATAGCCCTCAGCCCAGCAATTTGGTCCCTCAGGGAGCTTGGATGTAACCATGGAGCTTCTATGACCCTGCCCTGGACAAGCTGTGCTGGCCTCTCCAGCACTGTGCACTGTCTTACCCTTCACCAAAGTTACCACCCATCTATTGTCTGTTGTTTTTCCATCCCCCCCCCACCATAGCCATCAAAGATTGTTTCTTTTTGTGTATAAACCTTTTCATGAGTTTTTATAGCAGCAGCTTCATACAATATTTGTCCTTTTGTAATTGACTTATTTCATTCAGCATAATGTCCTCCAGATTCATCCATGTTGTGAGATGCTTTGCAGATTGATCATTGTTCTTTATTGTTGCGTAGTACTCCACTGTGTGTCTCAACAAAGGTGGAAAAGCAATTCAATAGGTAAAAGTATATCTGTTCAACAGAGGTGCTGGGACAAGTGAATATTCACATAGAAAAAAACACTTGATGTCAGTGATATTTATGGATATGAATCATAATAACAGGGCCTGCCAAAGCACTAAGAAAGTGACCTTTTCCTTTGTTTTGTTATACTTAGGATTGGGTTTCTTTTTATTTATCTATTTAATTATTTGTTTATTTATTTATTATGCCCTAGGTGAAGGTTTCCAGCTCAAGTTAATTTCTCATACAAAAATTTATACAAATACTGTCATGTGGCCCTAGTTGCAATCTCTATAATGTGACAGCACACTCCCCCTTCCCACCCCGGGTTTCCTGTGTCCATTCAACCAGCTCCTATCACTTTCTGCCTTCTCATCCCGCCTCCAGAGAGGAGCTGCTCATTTAGCCTTGTGTATCTACTTGAACTAAGAAGCATACTCTTCACGAATATTATTTTATGTTCTATAGTCCAGTCTAATCTTTGAAGAGTTGGCTTTGGGAATGGTTTTAGTTCTGGGTTAACAGAGAGTTTGGGGGCCATGTCTTCTGGGGTTTCTCTAGCCTCAGTCAGACCATTAAGCCTGGTCTTTTGACTTGAATTTGAGCTTTGCATCACACTTTCCCTCTGCTCAGTCAGGGACTCTCTGTTGTGTTCCCTGTCAGGGTGGTCATTGGTGGTAGCTGGGCACCATCTGGTTCTTCTGGTCTCAGATTGATGGAGTCCCTGGTTTATGTGGCCCTTTTGTCTCTTGGGCTAATATTTTCCATGTGTCTTTGGTGTTCTTCATTCTCCTTTGCTCAGGTAGGTTGGGATCAATTGATGCACCTTAGATGGCTGCAGGAAAGCTTTTAAGACCCCAGATGCCACTGACCAAAGTAGGATGCAGAAGATTTTCTTAATAAACTTTATTATGCCCATTGACCTAGGTGTTCCCTGAAACCATGATCTCCAGATCCCCACCCTGGCTACTCTGTTCCTCGAAGTGTTTGATTGTGCTCAGGAAGTGTTGTAGCTTTTGGTTCACTCAGTTGTGCTGACTTTCCCGGTGTTGTGTGTTGCCCTTCCCTTCACCTAAGATAATTTTTGTCCACTGTTAGTGGAAACCCTGGTGGCATAGTGCTTAAGAGCTATGGCTGTTAACCAAAAGGTTGGCAGTTTGAATCTACCACATGCTCCATGGAAACTCTATGGGGTGGCTCTACTCTGTCTAATAGGGTCACTGTGAGTCGGAATTGACTTGACAGAAGTGGGTTTGAGTTTTACCTAGTTAGTGAATTTGCCTCTGCTTCCCTACCCATTCTAGTAACCATCAAAATATGTTTTCTTCTGTGTTTAAACCTTTTCTTGAGTTTTTATAATAGTGGTCTCATAGAATATTTGTTCTTTTGTGACTGATTAATTTCACTCACCATAATACCTTCCAGATTCATCCATGTTGTGAGATGTTTTGCAGATTCATCATTGTTCTTTATCATTGTGTAGTATTCTGTTGTGTGAATATACCGTAATTTGTTTATCAGTTTGTTGATGGACACCTAGGTTGTTTCCATCTTTTTGCTATTGTGAACCGTGCTGTAGTGAACATGGGTGTACATTATGTCTATTTGTGTGATGGCTCTTATTTCTCTAGGCTGTATTCCAAGGAGTGGAATTGCTGGATTGTATGGTACTTCTATTTCTGTAATTTAACCTCTGAGCACTGCTTTTGCTGTGTCCCAAAGGTTCTGATAGGATGTGTTCTCATTCTTATTTGATTCTGTGAATTTCTTTATTCCATCCTTGATTACTTCTATAACCCAGTAGTTTTTGAGCAAGGTGTTGTTCAGTTTCCATGTATTTGATTTTTTCCTTGCTTTTTCTGTTACTAATTTCTACTTTATGGCTTTATGGTCAGAAAAGATGCTTTACACTATTTCTGTGTTTTAGATTCTGTTAAGACTTGCTTTGCGGCCTAATATGTGGTCTGTTGTAGAGACTGTTCCGTGTGCATTGGAAAAGAAAGTATACTTGGCTGCTGTTGGGTGGAGTGTTCTGTATATGTCCATGAGATCAAGTTGGTTGATTGTGGCATTTAAATCTTCTCTGTCTTTATTGAGCTTCTCTCTGGATGTCCTGTTCTTCACCAAAAGTGGCGTGTTGAAGTGGAGCTATTTCTTTTTTCCGTGATGTTAGAGTTTGTTTTATATATTTTGGAGCCCTGTCATTGGGTGCATAAATATTTATTATGGTTATGTCCTCCTGGTATATTGACCCTTTAATCATTATATAGTGTCTTTCCTTATCCTTTGTGGTGGATTCTGCTTTAAAGTCTGTTTTATCAGAGATTAATATTGCCACTCTGCTCTTTTTTTATTGTTTGATACATTTTTTCCATCCTTTGAGTTTTAGTTTGTATCTTTGAGTCTAAGGTTTATCTTTTGTACGTAGCATATAGACAGATCATGTTTTTAATCCATTCTGCTGCTCTCTGTCTCTGTTGGTGCATTTAGTCCATTTACATTCAGCATAATTATTGATAGGTATGAGTTTAGTGCTGTCATGTCAATGTATTTTTGTGTATGTGTGTGTTGTTGACAGTTTTTTGGTTTCACTTAATTTTCTGTGCTGAGTCGTTTTTCTTTATTCTTTTCATTATTGATTTTGTATTTGCTGAGTCTTTATGTTTTTCTTGTTTTTTATTTTGATGTTTAGGATTGTTAGTTTCCTTTGGTTATCTTAGTATCTACCTCTGTTTTTCTAAGTTTAAACCAATTTTTCATTTCTTGATATTACCTTGACTTCTTCTCCATATGAAAGTTCAATACTACATTATTTAGTTCCTCGTTTTTGTTTTTACCTTGTCATCTTTTACATATTGACATCTCTGTTTACTTATTTTCAGTGTGTTAGCTTTGAATTGTTTCTGTGACTTCCCTATCTGGGTTGATAATCTGGTTGTTCTGTCCTGAGTTCTAGTCTTGGGTTGTTATCTGATGTTATTGATTTTCTAACTGGAGGACTCCCTTTAGTATTTCTTGTAATTTTGGTTTCGTTTTTATAAATTCCCTAAACTCCTGTTTATCTGGAAATGCCCTAATTTTGCCATTGTATTTGAGAGACAGTTGTGCCAGATATATAATTCTCGGCTGGCAATTTTTTTCCCTCAAGGCTTTATATATGTCATCCCATTGTCTTCTCACCTGCGTGATTTCTGCTGAGTAGTCAGAGCTTACTCTTATTGACCTTCCTTCATAGAAGACTTTTTATTTATCCCTAGCTGCTCTTAAGAGTCTGTCTTTATCTTTGGTTTTAGCAAGTTTGATTATAATACGTCTTGATGATTTTCTTTGGTATTTACCCTGCATGGGGTTCGGTGAACTTCTTAGTTAGATATCTTCTCGTCTTTCACTATATCAGGGAAGTTTTCTGCCAACAAATCTTCAACAAATTCTCTATCTGTGTTTTCTGTTGTCCCCCACTGTTCTGGTACTCCAGTCACTCATAGGTTATTGCTCTTGATAGAGTCCCACATAATTCTTAGGGTTTCTTCATTTTTTTAAATTCTTGTATCTGATTTTTCCTCAAATAAATTGGTGTCAAATGCTTTATCTTCGGTCTCACTAATTCTGACTTCCATTTCCTTAATTCTGCTTCTATGACTTTTTGTTGAATTATCTAATTCTGAAATTTTATTGTTAGTCTTTTGGATTTCTATTTGTTGTCTGTCTATGGATTCTTGTAGCCTGTTAAATTTGTCGTTATGCTCTTGTAAAACCTTCCCAAGTTGCTCTGTTGCTTTGTCTGTGTGTTCCTTGGCTTGGTCTACATTTTTGCCTGATCTCCTTCCTTATCTCTTAAAGACCTTCGTGTATTAATCTTTTGAATTCTGCCTCTGGTAATTCCAAGAACTTCTCTTTCTCTGGGAGGTTTTTTGGTTGTTTTGGTGGCTTGCTGAAGCCATCATGTTCTGCCTCTTTATGTGGTTTGCTATTGACTGTTGTCTCCAAGCCATCAATAAGTTATTATATTTATTTATTTTATGTTTGCTTAGTGTGTCCTAGCTTCTTGTTTCGTTTTGTTTTCATGTGCCCAAATAGCCTGGTCGTGTGAGCTACTTTGATTATTGGCCTCTTTGAATCTTTTGTGTCCTGATAACAGATGGTTAGAGCTGCTACTCAGTATGCAAGCCAAAGAGTCCATTTTCTTTTCTTGTGTGGATTCAACTTAGGTGTCCAGGTTGTTGGTCACTGAGTATGTGGTGTAGGCTCTCACCTACAGTCCTAGACAGGCAGGGCTACATAGGGGTGATTGCAGCAGGTACAGGTATCTGGCTGCAGTCAGGGTTTATGTGCTGAGCAAGGTAGGGGGCTGACAGCTGCCCCTGAGTGCCTGGGTGGAAGGCGTGTCCCTGTTTCTTAGAGTTCATAGGTGGATGAATTTTGCAGCTGGACTTTGGGCACCCAGTGCTGTTGGCTGTAACGACTGGGAGACACCACTTATTCTCAGACCCCTGTCGTGAGTGGCTAGGTGGGGTGGGTGGAGCCAACAGTCCTCAGGCCCCTGATGTGGGTAGGTGAGGATGCTGTTAATGAGCAGGGTGGAATCTGCCACTCCTCCTTAGCTGTTGCAGTTGAAAATAGGCTTCAGGTATATACCCTGTTATACTATGCTAATGAGGGCCTATGCTGTTGAAATGGGCCCACACAGGTCTAGGCAGGGATGAAAGGCATTCAGAGTCCTTGGACCCCTTAAGCTTCTGCCTTGCCAAAGGGGCTATGCCTGTCCTGAGGTCCTGGCTTAGAAGAGCTGGCAGAATGGCTCAGGACGCACAACGGGTCCCACTTCCAGTCCTTGCAGCAGTTACTGAATAAAGCCGGCCCAGGACTGGAGCAGAGCGGGGAGGGGATGGGTAAATGGAGAGAGGTACTTCCTAGAGGGGAAAGGGTTTTTTTGATCCTGTGTGGTAGGTTAGACGCTTGCACTTAACTTTCGCAGATCTAGCATCGCTTTCCCCTGGTTCCACAGGCTTGTGCAGACTCTCCGCTGCTCGGTTTCTCCCAGTGTGGAAAATGTATCCCAAGTGCTACTGCTTGTCTCAGCCTGTGCACGCAGGCCAATCCAGCCTGCAGGGTGCCGGCCAGGGCAGGTCTGGCAAATCCTCACTGCTTCTGAAGTGTCTCTCCCACCCTCTGCTGCTCAGTCCAACTCCTCAGCTTTGTCTTTGATGTTCAGGGCTCCTAGATTGTCATATATAATCGATTCACTTGTTTTTCGGGGACTTTGTTGTAAGAGGGACCACAGTAAGCATCCGACTACTCCGCCTTCTTGGCCTTGCCTCCTGGGTTTATTTTCTCTAGACACTGACCCAAACCTCTTTTCTCTTTTTAAACATCAAAACAGTGATTTTTCAACATTTACAATAATCTCTCGCCTTGTTGTAGTAAACTATGTACATAATGTAGATATTATTAATTTTGCTGAAGATCATTCAAAAACAGCTGTAGCAGTATATTGACAGGAACTGCCAGAAATTCAGGCTGGTTTCAGAAGAGGACGTGGAACCAGAGATATCATTGCTGGTGTCAGATGGATCCTGGCTGAAAGCAGAGAATACCAGAAGGATGTTTACCTGTGTTTTATTGACTATGCAAAGGCATTCAACTGTGTGGATCATAACAAATTATGGATAACATTGCTAAGAATGGGAATTCCAGAACACTTAATCGTGCTCCTGAGGAACCTTTACATAGATCATGAGGCAGTTGTTACAGAACAAGAGGATACTGACCGGTTTAAAGTCAGGAAGGGTGTGTGTCAGGGTTGTACTCTTTCAGCATACCTATTCAATCTGTATGCTGAGCAAATAATCCCAGAAGCTGGACTAGGTGAAGAAGAACGGGGCATCAGGATTGGAGGAAGACTCATTAACAACCTGTGTTATGCAGATGACACAACCTTGCTTGCTGAAAGTGAGGAGGACTTGAAGCACTTACTAATGAAGGTCAAAGACTACAGCCTTCGGTATAGACTGCACCTCAACATAAAGAAAACAAAAATCCTCACAACTGGACCCATGAGCAACATCATGATAAAGGGAGAAAAGATTGAAGTTGTCAAGGATTTCATTTTACTTGGATCCACAGTCAATAGCCATGGAAGCAGAGCCAGGAAATCAAAAGATGCGTTGCATTGGGTAAATCTGCTGCAAAGGACTTCTTTAAAGTGTTGAAGAGCAAAGATGTCACCTTGAAGACTAAAGTGCACCTGACCCAAGCCATGGTATTTGCAATCACATCATATGCATGTGAAAGCTGGACAATGATAAGGAAGTCTGGAGAAGAACTGACACCTTTGAATTGTGGTGTTGTCAAAGAGTATTGTATATACCATGGACTGCCAAAAGAACAAACAGGTCTGTCTTGGAAGAAGTAGAACCAGAATGCTTCTTAGAAGCAAGAATGGCAAGACTGCGTCTTGCTTACTTTGGACATGTTGTCAGGAGGGATCAGTCCCTGGAGAACGACATCATGCTTGGCAGAGTACTGGGTCGGTGGAAAAGAGGAAGACCCTCAGTGAGGCGGATTGACAACAATGGCTGCAACGATGAGCTCAAGCATAACAATGATTGTAAGGATAGCTCAGGACCGGGCAGTGTTTTGTTTTGTTGTGCATAAGGCTGCAGTGAGTTGGAACCGACTCAACGGCACCTAACAACAACAGCAACAGTATAGCTACTGCTTTAGAAGTTAGATGAAAGAGTGAGGGCTGTTAACTTTTTAAGCTAGTAAACAGTATCGCTTTAAAATAGAGCAAATTTAAAATGAAACTGTTGGGTTGGTTCCACAATTTTGATTTTAAATGCTTTACCTGTGATATTTTTCAAAACAAAGGATGTTTTATATACACTTACAGCCTTTTCCCCTGCTTTAGCTCTGAAACCCTTTCTGTGTAATATTTTTGTTTTCTGATTGATTGCTATATGGAAAAGCATTGAATTACCTTTCCAAAGGAAGAAGTTTAGCTCATCCAGCCTGTTTGCTGCTTCACCTTCATATTTACTTGTTTTGCTTCAGTAGCATCTACCTATTTTCATAAGGTAAAACTGACAGTAGAATATCATCTGGGGAAAGACAATAAACTAAAGCAAATGACAAGTCCACTGGGAAAATACTTAAAGACAGATAATCAACTATCATTTATTCAGAGGAGAAACTTGCCAAGACTGTAGGAACTATGTGTAATATGGTATTAGACTTTTCTGTACATACTGTGAATTTACTGTGGGACTTGTGCCAGTTTCAATTTTAATTAATTAGTCTATTTTTGAAGCAAGAGGTAGGGAAAAAAAAAAAAAGAGTATGCTCTGTCTTTCTTTTCTTTTAACTCTGAGGATGATGAAGAGAGAGTGAATGAGCAAGCATGAGCAAGTAATGTAGGAAGGAAGCAATGTGTCCTGTAAATTTTTCTAAGTGTGAGCAGGTAGCCATTGTAAACAACAGAGATCCAAAACTGACCATGTAAAGTTTATCTTCTCAATGTATGAGCTATGTTTAAAAGTAAAATCTACTAAAAGTTATTGCAAAGTTACATTGATATTTTAATAACAGATGGTGAGCAGTTTGTATAAATTATTACAGTCGGTAGTACAGCCAAAGTGAAGGTTTCTAGGGTCATCAAAGTGAAGGTTTCTAGGGTCATCGTGAGGCAGAGAAGGGAAGAACTGGACCATAGCAGGAGGCTTCTCTTTGGCTTCATAGCCCAGGGGTCCAGGTGGCTGGGGCACTACGTTTTTATAGCTACGAACACCACAATTCAGGGATTCCAAGGGCCCTTGCCTTGGTTAAGTAGACTTGTTTCCTGGTGTTGGGGTTGGTGATGGAGTCTAGTGCAATTTGACCTTTGGTATGGTCATACCTTCTGGGGAATGGTATTTAGGTACTTGAAATTCGATGTGTTATGTTAAAAAATTAGTATGCCTGACGAGTTCAAGAGGTAGGTATTAACAAGCATATCTTCACCTTAGCAGGGCACTTGTATGGCCTGACATACATGTATTCTCTCTCCTTTTGTCTCTAGCTGCTACCTAGGCAGCATAGTTGGAAGCTGCCTAAAACCTGTGATGGGAGACTTGGTACCTTCATGAATATTTTCTTTAATCATATTGCTTTCCTCCTAATATCAGGAAATGTTCCTATGCAAATTCACAGTGTATCTAAGTGCTGTCCTTGGAATCAGGGGCACTGGGATATCACCTTTCCTCATCCGAGTCAGGACTGACATACTCTCTGGTTGCCTTAGATCCCTACATAGCATTTTACCCAGGCTAAACTTTCAGAGTCCTTTTTTTTTTTTTTCAAAACCACCTAGAGCTCCTTCCTCCATTGTACCACATCGTACTACATCCTCTAATTCCTCAGTGTACCCAGCACAGCTAGATTCAGCACCAGCACCAGGATATGTCTAGCCTTGTGGAGGGAAATGAGCAACTGTTGGAAAGAGAGTCTAAAGGGGCTTCTGGGATGCTGTTTGTTTATTTGGATGTTGGGTACATTTATATATTTATGACCATTCATTGAGCTATATGTTTAATGACATGTACAGTTTTCTGTATGCATGTTGTACATCAATAGAGAATTTAAAAAGACAAATAAAAAGTTTATTAAAAGTTCTGTATACATGGAGGTCATTTAGGGACTGGTTAAATTATATTCCCCATACCCCTGGGGAATACTGTGTATCTATTTTTGAGAATGAATAATTCTATAAGTACTAACATGGAAATGTTATTAAGTGAATAAAGCAAGTTATAGAAATATATCCTATTTATGTAAAAATAAAACATCCTATATGTACTTGTACATATCTAGAAAATACCTGGAAGGACACACACTAAATAACAATGGTTAGCCTTGGGGATTGGTTTATGGGTAATGTGACAAAGTGGGGAATATGGAACTTTGCATTATATATGATCGTACCATTATAATTTTTTTTATGGTGAGCATGGGTTACTCATACAAGAAAAAGTAATTTTAAAAGTAAATTACAAATATTATCTTAAAGGTAAACAGATGGGTAGAAGTAATGTTGCTATTCTGATAAAATCTCCTAAGTATGGTTAAAAGAAGAAAAGGGGTTAGGGAGAAATTAAAGCCCTCCAAAAGGAGCCCTGGTGGTGAAACAGTTAAGCATTCAGCTGCTAACCAAAAGGTTGAATATTAGAACCCACCCAGTGGTTCTGCAAGAGAAAGACCTGGCGATCTGCTTCCATAAAGATTACAGCTAAGAAAACTCTACGGGGCAGTTCTGCTGTGTCACATGGAGTCACTATAAGTCAAAAATCAACTGGATGGCACCCGACAACAACACAAACAAGAGTTACTGTAGTTCCACCTTATTTCGTTCCAGAGGGTGAGGAAGATTTTAATGAGCTTGAATAAACAAAATAATGCAGACATTTAATGTAAAGTAGAACTAAATTGTCTCTCCAATTGTTGTTTAGTTGATCCAGAGTACCAGAAGGAAGCAGAACAGAGACATCGAGAATTGGCAGCTAAAGCTGGAGGCTTTAATGATTTTGCAACTTTAGCTGTCATTTTTGAACAATGCAAATCAAGGTATGTGAAGTAGTCCTATGTAGTGGAAAGTGTTTGAATCGTTGTTCCAGTACCTCTTTACTGTGTGACTTTAAGACAGTAAGGTTCATGGGGATGATAATGACCTCAAGGCAATAATATATGTCAGGTGACTATCATTTGCTAGGCACTTTCTCTTTACTCTCCAACCTTTGCTGAGAATGACTTTATAGAAATTTTGGCTCTATGGGTTTGTTTTTTGGGTTTTTGGGTAGCTTACATTAGAAAATGACTTAATATTTGTTAAAGCCTATACATAAAAATAAATCCATTTACAATTTTTTTTTTAATTCCATCAAAGGTGTCTGCAGTAATTTAATTGCTTTTTCAAATTCCCAGAAGTGCTTTCTCAGTATTTGGACAGGTCTTTTTTTTTTTTTTTTTTTTAATAAAGGAGCTGAGAGTAGCTTATAGGTTTCCAGTTTTGTAATAGAAATGAGAATGTTAGACTGTCTTTGTTTTATAGAAGATTTTTTTTTTTAAAGATACTGGTATTTTCGTTTTGCAGTGGAGCTCCAGCTTCTTGGTGCCAAAAACATTGGATTCATTGGAGGTGCTTATTTTCTGCATTTCGTGTGGAAGCACAACTTCGAGAACTAATCAGGAAGCTTAAGCAGGTGATTGCTATAATGATTTTTTCTTCAGTAGCCTCTATATTTCATACTGTCTTTTCAGTGATGTACAGTTACTTCCTATCACTTTCCCCTCCCTTTCTCCTTATCACTGCATTTAGCTATTTCCTTGACCCCATGAAAGATTCCTAGTGGTAAGTAATAAAGAAATTTTATCTGTAGAAAGGAGGGCTTTTTACAGAGGTGTAATTAACATTTAGTAAATTGCATACATTTAAAGTTACAATTTGATGAGTTTTGACATCTGTATATACCCATGAAACCATCACCACAATCAAAATAATGGATATATCCTTTATGTCCCAAAGTTTCCTCATGTCTGTTTATAATTCCTTCATCTGGCCTCATAGGCCCATCCTCCCCTTACCCAAACAGCCACTGATCTGCTTTTTGTTACCGTGTATTAGCTGGCATTTCCTAGAGTTTTATATAAATAGAATCATACAGTACGTACTCTTTATTTGCCTGGTTTCTTTCACTCAGTATAATTAATTTTGAGCTTCAAACATGTTGTGTAGTGTGTATTAATAGCTATTCCTTTATATTGCTGAGTAGTACTCCATTGCGTGGATTACCACATTTTATCCATTCAGCTGTTGAACATTTGGATTTTTTTTTTAGTTTTTAGTTATTACAAATAAAGCTGCTATGAACATTTGTGTACAATTATTTGTTTGGACTTAATACTTTCATCTCTCTTGGATAAATACCTAGAGGTGGATAGCCGAATCATGCTAAGAGTATATTTAACTTTTTAAGAAATTGCTAAAGAGTTTTCCAAAGTGATTGTCCTCACCAACACTTGGTATAGTTTGTCTTTTTAATTTTAGCTATTCTAGTAAGTATATAGTGGTATCTCATTGTCATTTTAATTACATTTATTTAATTATTAAAGGTGTTGAGAATCTTTTTATGTGTTTACTTGCCATCTGTATATTTTCTTTGGCCAAATACCTGTTCAAATCTTTTGCCATTTTTTAAGTTGGCTTGTCTGCTCTCTTTTTATTGAACTTGTTCTTTATAAATTCTGGATACATGTCCTTTATCTAGCATGTGATTTGCAAATATTTTCTCCTAGTCTGTAGCTTGTCCTTTCATTCTTCTTTGAAGAGCAGGAATTTTTTTTTTTGATGACACCCAGTTTATCATTTTTTTCTTTTATGAATCATGTTTTTGGTGTTACAACTAAGAAATCTTTGTGTAACCCAATTTTAGTAAGGTTTCCTCCTGTGTTTTTTTTAGGTGTTCTGTAGTTTGAGGTTTTACATTAGGACTATGATCCGTAGGTCTATGGATTGTTTTGAGTTAATTTTGTATTTGGTGTGAGGTATGTATCAAAGTCCACATGGCGTCACTATGAGTTAGGGGCTGATTCCAGGGTAGGTAACAACAACAAAAACATGTGGTTGTCCAGTTGTTCCTGCACTGCTTGTGAAAGAGATTATTCTTTTTTCCGTTGAATTGCCTTTACGTCTTCATTGAAATCAGTTGTCCATATATGTGTGAGT
Organism: Elephas maximus indicus; assembly: GCF_024166365.1. NCBI lineage: Eukaryota > Metazoa > Chordata > Mammalia > Proboscidea > Elephantidae > Elephas > Elephas maximus. The sequence goes on along the minus strand of NC_064837.1, from coordinate 34,506,832 downwards.
CTTTATCTGGACTGTGTTTTGCTCCGTGGATATATTTGTCTATCTTGATGCCAGTAACACATTGTCTTGTTTACTGTAGCTTTACAGCAAGTTCTTCCTTTGTTTTATCAATTATGGAGAGAAGGGTATTGAAATCTCTGACTCTTACTTGTGGATATGCCTATTTCTCCTTGTAAGAGTTTTTGCCTCATGTGTTTTGAAGTTCTGTTATTAGGTGTATACATTTTTAGGATGGTTAGGTCTTCCTCATGAACTGACCCTCCTTTATTCCTGATAATAATGTTTGCTCTGAAATCTACTTTGATAATAACATATCCACTCAGTTTCCTTCTGATTAGTACAAGCATGGTATATCTTTTTCTGTCCACTTACTTTTTTATTTTTTAATGATTTATTTTGTTGTTGAGAATACACAGCAAACCATACACCAACCAATTCAACAGTTTCTAAATATGTAAGTCATTGACATTGATTACATTCTTGGAGCTGTGCAACCATTCTTACCCTCTCTTTTGTTCGCATATTAGCTATAACTCTTTGTTATTTCGGTGGCTCTTTTAGGGTTTATATTATACATGTTTAAGAGCCCTGGTGGTGTAATAGTTAAGCTCTTGGCTGACAACCAAAAGGTTAGTGGTTTGAACCGAGCTGCTCCACAGGAAAAAAAGACTTGGTGATCTGCTCCAGTAAAGATTTATAGTCTAGGAAACTGTATAGGGCAGTTCTACTCTGACCTGTAAGGTTGCTATGAGTTGGAATTGTCTCAATGGCACCCAAAAACAACAGTATACGTATTTAACCTATGACAGTCTTCAAGAGCTATCATACCACTTTATATGTAGTATAAGAAACTTTTTAATAGTACACTTCCATTTCTCCTCTCTTGATGCATGGGTGATTGTTGTCACACATTTCATATTTGCGTATGTAATAAACCCCATCAAACACAGCAGCAATCGTGAGAAATGGCACAGGACCAGGCAGTGTTTCATTCTGTTGTCCGTAGGGTCGCTGTGAGTCAGAATCGACTCGACGGCACCTAACAACAACATAAGCCCCATAAAAAAAAAAAAAAGAAATATCTTAAGGAAATTTAAGTAATAAGAAAAAAAATTCTGTGTGTTTACCCACATATTTACCATTTCTAGCGTGCTTTGTTTGTGTAGATCCACATTTCCATCTACTATTACTCTCCTTTCATCTGAAAGTCAACGTTGAAAGACCTTCCTACATTTCTTGTAGTATGAGTTTACTGGTGTTGAATTCTTTATTTCACCTTTGTTTTTCAAAGATAATTTCACTGGGTATAGAATTCCATGTTTGCAGTTTTTTTTCCTTCAGTACTTTAAAAATGTTGCTCTACTGTCTTGTAGCTTACATTCTGTCTGAAGAAATCTTACTATCATCCTTTATTTCTCCCACCCTTAATCCCAATTACTTTTAAGATTTTCTCTTTATCACTGGTTTTGAGAAAATTTGATTATGATGTGCCTTGGTGTAGTATTATGTTTCTTTTTGGGGGGTTAGTTGAGTTTCTTAGATCTGTGGATTTATAGTTTTTATCAAATTGGAGAAAAGTTTCAGTCATTACATCTTCAAATATATTTACTATCCCCCGTTGGCTCTCTTTTGTGAAGTCGAATCACACATGTTTTAGGCCTCTTGAATTTGTCCCAGAGCTCACTGAAGCTCTCCTCATTTTTAAAACATTCTATTTTCTCTCTGTTTTTAATTTTGAATGTTCTCTATTACTTTGTCTTCAAGTTCACTAATTTTTCCTCTGCAGTGTCTGATCTGTCATTAATTGCATCAAGTATATTTTCCCTCTCAAGCATTGTAGCTTTCATCTCTAGATTTTGACTTTGAGTCTTCTAAAAAGATATTTCCATGTCTCAACCTTTTGAGCATTACATCCAATTGTAATCCACATATAAATGTAATTATAATATAAACATAATTAGCATATGTGTTAGTTCTGGGTTGGTTTTGATTGATTTATGTTCTCATTGTGGGTCATATTTTCCTGCTTCTTTGCATGTCTCATAATTTTTTTTTGGTTGCCAGTCGCTGTGAATTTTACCTTCTAGGTGCTAGATATTTTTGTATTCCTACAAATATTCTTGAGGTTTGTTCTAGGATGCAGTTATTTGAAAACTAATGCTTTCAGATCTTGCTTTTAAGATACATCAGTGGGATCAGAGCAGTGCTCAGTCAAGGGCTAGTTATTGCCCACTACTGAGGCAAGACCCTTCTGAATTCTGTACCCAGAGCCATGTGAATTATGAGATGTTCTAGTCTGGCTGATAGGAACAGGTATCATTCCCACTATGTGAGCACTGAACATTATTATCCATTTGGGAGGTTTTTTTTCCCCCAGCCACAGGTAATTTTGTCACATGTGCTAATCAGTACTCAACTGAACGCTTGAGGGAGAGCTCCCTGCAAATGCTAGCCACCTTGGTCTTCCTGGACTCTCAGCTCAGTCTCCTTAACTCAAGCAGTTCTCTGGGTTCCACTTGGGTTATCCTTTCCTGTGCCTTAGCCCAAAATCTCTGTCAGCCCTGTCAGTTGGAGCACTTACAGGGCTTATTTCATTTATTGCCCATCTCTTAGGGATCACTGTCCTTTGTTGCCTTATCTACTGTGTTTTGGAAATTGTTTTCATATATTTTGTCAGCTCTTTGGTGGTTTCAGGTGGAATGGCAAATCTCTTAGTACATATTGGCAAGGATCACAAGTCTTTAGAAGTGTGTTTTCAAAGTAAAAGATTATTTGAAAAATTTTCTTTGAGATTTACTACTGTATATATAATCTTTTTATAGCAAAGTGATTTCCCGAGAGAGACCTTTGAAGGTCCTAAACACGAGGTACTACGAAGATGTCTTTGTGCAGGCTATTTCAAAAATGTAGCTCGAAGGTAAGCAATATGAGCTTGAGAGATGGATAAAGAAATACTACTGTATTTGACTACTATATTAAACTATTTAATATTTAAGGTTGAAGGTTTGATTTAAGCTCTGTGATAACAATGACATCAGTTCAGGTAACCCTGTCCATAATTGTCACTGTGTAGGGGGAAGCTGCAGTGGCCTGGAGTGGGGAATTGGAACTCAAGTCGGGTAGAAGTGGAGTCTGTGAAGAAGGGCTGTCCATTGTGGGGTATCAGTGCCTAAGCTGAGTGAAAAGAGTTTTCTTGCAGAGGGGTGGCCCTGTGTATGAAAGCCAGACAGGTGCCATGGGCATCCCTGAGGAAGGGTGCCTTGGTGTGGAGTGTCAGAGCTTAAGCAGGGTGAGAGGGCATTCATATGAGAGGGACTGTTTGGGGTGCAATGTCAGAGGCTGAATGTGGTGAGGAGGGTATTTTGTAGGGGAGGGAGTGACAGTGGTGTTGATGGGAGATTGGTTATATACAGAGGGATTGATCAAAAAATTAAATATATTAAGGGTAATGGCAAAGGGAATTAGAAATAATAGGAAGGGAGAAAATAAGAATGAACCCTATGGTGCTGGACTGGGATTTCAGAATATTACTGTCAACTTAAGGTTTTCTATATAGATGGGTGGGTGGGTAGATGGATGGATGTGTGTGTGTAGAATATACATGTTTTGTGTATTTATATACGTATATACCGTAGCTCTGAGAGGGACTGGCAGCAGTGCCACCCCAATAGCGTTGAATACACTTAATATCCAGATCATGACTTTTAACAACCATCTGCCATTTAAAAGGAATCAAGGCTCCTTGGAGAAATGGGGCTTGAACCTGGAGCATCTTATTTTGCCAGTGAGCAGACAAGTCTTTAAAGAAGGTTTAGGGCATGCCAGAAGTGCACAGGAGCAAGCTTGAAGAGACCCCAGACCGATAATATACGGAACATTCTGAGCATCAAAATAAATAATGATAGTAATGGATTAAAACTCATCAAATAAAATGTGAAATCATAGGTCTGTAATGATACAAACTAATAAATGAGTAAATTGGAAGTTTAGTGAGGGATGGAATTATTTATGTAATTAAGCACTACTACACAAAGTTGTTATGAATTACAAAGGGGAAAAAGTAATTTTACAGTGGAGGAGCCTGCCAGATACTACCTGAATCAAGCAGTCAAATGGAACAAGTAATGGAACAAGTTGAAATCATGTGCTTCCTGATGTGATGCAATGAGAAGAACACAGCATCACTTCTATGTTATTCCTGCCAAAGATGCGTAACTTGAATCTAATCATCCTGAAATAGACTTAAACTTGAATTGGGGGACAGTCTACAAAGTTACTATCCTATAATCTTCAAAAGTATCAAGTCATGAAAGTAAAGAAAGACCGAGGAACTTTTCCAGAATGAAGGGGACTAAAGAGACATGGAAAGTGTAGGCAATGAATGATTCTGAACTGTTACAAAGGATATTGTGAGTACATTTGGTGAAATTTTAGTAGGTTCTAAGGATTAGGTGCTAGTAAAGTGTTAATTTCCTGGTTTTGATTGATGGTTGTAATATGGTTATGTAGGAGGATTCCTTGATTGTAGGAAATGTACACCCAAGTGTTTGGGGGTGATGGGGCATCATGTCGACAACTTACTCTCAAATGGTTCAGGTAAAAAAGTATTTCGAACTATACTTATATCTTTTCTGTAAATTTGAGATTGTTTCAGAATTTAAAAAATATGATGTCTTAGTTAACCTGCTACGTGCCAAACAATGGGCAAGTCCTGAAGATAAAATGATGGAGTAATATGTGAGTCTTGTCATCATTCTTGATGACATTTAAGTGCAGTGGAGGAGACATACATGTAAATCAGTAATTGTGACGCAGTCTGATCTGGGCTATACTAGGAGTATGTATAAAGTACTATAGGGAATGAGTTGTGATGACAGTTGTACTAGGGCTATTTTGACAAGTTTTTGGTATGATGTTTATGTAGGGAAAGAAAGAGGAGGGTAAGAACTTTAAGTTAAGGGCATGGGTTAGAAAAGTGATAAGTTTTTCTAGTTTTTAGATTTTAGAATCGTGAAAACATACCTTTAAAAGGAGTTGTAGCATAAGATAATACAAGGAGCACTGTATTTAAGTCAGGAGACCCATGTTTGGGACTTGGTTTCACCATTCATTAGCTCTGTGATCTTGAGACGGCCAGCTGATTTATTTGAGTATTAGTTTTTAGGTTAATAAAGTGCCTGGCTTTCAAATCTCAGGTTGTTGGAGGCTTAGTTATTAAAGCACTTTGGAAACTCTAAAGCACAAATAAGATATTAACATCACTACTTATTGACCAGAAATGCTTATAGTTAATTGAAAAGACTGTTTAACTTATATTAGTTTAAGATGAATTGGTTAAAGTTATAGTCAAATAAATTTAAACCTCTCTGTGGTAGAACATAAAATTGCTCATTGTTGGACTTAACACACTACTTATTTCATGTTTTACTGTTCTCATTTTTACCATCATTTGGTTGTTCTGTTCATAGATCTGTTGGAAGAACGTTTTGCACAATGGATGGACGTGGAAGCCCAGTTCACATTCACCCTTCCTCGGCAGTAAGTACCTAATTTTTTAAAAAAGGAATTTATAAAGATTAGAAATAAGTAATATGCAGATGTTTCTCTTTTTACTTTTTTCTTTGAGGTTAAATATTGGCTAAATGTATCTTTATTACATAGAGCTATAAGTGTATTCATTGGCCCATGCCTCCTGTTTGATTGAAGAAGTTAGCAATTCAGAAGATCTAGGCTGTTATTATTTTCTTGGTCTAATGTGAAATATGGCAAGTTATTGAGTTATTGTCCTTAAATGAGTGCTTTTGTATAGCTTCATGAACAGGAAACCAAACTTGAATGGATCATTTTTCATGAGGTATTAGTTACCACCAAAGTCTACGCAAGAATTGTTTGTCCAATTCGTTATGAATGGGTGAGAGACTTATTACCCAAGTTGCATGAATTTAATGCACATGATCTGAGCAGTGTGGCCCGACGTGAAGCAAGAGAAGATGCAAGAAGGAGATGGACAAATAAGGAAAATGTAAAGCAGCTAAAGGGTGAGTGAATCACTAGTTCTAGTGTTAAAAGTCCAGAGAACATAAATGTCCAGTTTTTCATATACTTATAGAAATAGCATTACAGGGCTTAGGTTCTAGTTCTATCTCCTCAGAAAGCAAAGGGTTGCCCTAAATCTCAGATTTATATTCATTTTGACTTCATACTTTTCCATGCAATTAGTCCTCCTTTCTTTAACTCCTCTGTCCAATGACATTATTAATAACAACAATATCTGTTGCTAACCATTTGCTAACCAAGAGCCCTGGAGGCATAGTGGTTAAGAGCTCAGGCAGCTAACCAAAAGGTTGGCACTTCAAATACACCAGCTGTTCCTTGGAAACCCTATGGAGTAGTTCTGCTCTCTCCTTTAGGGTCGCTATGAGTCAGAATCGTCTTGATGGCACACAACAATAACAACCACTTAACTTGCATTTTCTCATTGAATTTGTACAACAACCCTAGGAAGCAAGTATATATCCTCACTTTATAGATGAGGAAATAGAGATTTAGCAGTGTAAACTAGTTTTACATAGTTAATAAGTGGTGAATCTGGAATTTAAATCCAAGGGCCTGACTCTGGAGCCTGTACTCTTAACTAGTAGGTCATACTGCCTTCCAGTTGTGCTTTATTATTTCTGGTTTGTTTATAAAATTTTGTGAATTATTACCTCAGAACCTGCTTTTTCGAAGAAATGTTAATTCTTTAGTTTGGAGGCATGAAGAATTGTAGTACTGAACTAGGACAAAAACCGAAACCGGTTGCTATCAAGTCGATCGACTCATAGTGACCCTATGACTAGGACAGAAAGCTTAATTCTCAGCTCACATATACAAGAAGCTTTTCAGTAAAGCATTTTGAGGCTGAATGGCAGAGCAGATCATATCATCCTTATTTAACATCACTGAGAAATACAATGGTGAGGAATTTTGCCCAAGAAATCATAAAAAGAGTCTTGAGAACGTTAGCCACTGGGTGTTTTATTGCCGTGTTACAACACTGTACTAGGTACTTGAATTATGGTCAGTTTTTCTGACTCCTAGGCCTCTGTACTCTTATTTTTTTTACCCATAGAATATGTCATTTCTTTTGAAGGGGCAAAATTTAATTTTGTCTTTATTTTTTAACGTTAAAAATCAGGGCATCTCTTTCTGATAACACTTCTAGTACTGAATCAGGAAACTAAAGTTTTATTCCATAAATTTGTAATGTTTTTAGATGGAATATCAAAAGAAGTCCTGAAGAAAATGCAAAGAAGAAATGATGACAAATCCATATCAGATGCACGTGCTCGTTTCCTGGAGAGAAAACAGCAGAGGACCCAGGACCACAGTGACACACTGAAGGAAACAGGCTGAGGAGTGGACCCTCCAATTCAGGAAGTAGGAAAAACAGCCAGGAAATATGCCAGTTATTTCAGACAGAACTACCGAGAAGAAGTGGTCAGCAGCTGTTACTGGCCTATGAGCTAAAAAAAATAAAAGTTCATCAATACTGAAAAATGGAATTTTCTCAAAGAAAAGATAGAGTCGCCACAGTCATAGGGAATGATATTGAAACCAAATGAAAGACAAGATGTGTAATATTTTCCTCACTTCAATTTTGCTGACCTTAACTGGCATTGAATGCTGTCATTGAGATACTTTCAGAGGACATTGAATTGTATTTAATCAGAGTGTATTTCATTTGCATTGAAGCATTAAAAATTATTTTCCTTAAATCTCTTTAAGGCCTTCTTGTTGCTATCAAAATAGTGTTATATCAGGTACGTGATCATTTCCTTAGAAGGCTGAACATAAGAGGTTTTTACTCAGCAATACTTAGATGTCTAACAGTTTAATTGCTACAGAGCTTTATAGCTAGTTAGAGAAAAGACTTAATTAGTAAATAAGAAAATTGCCTATGGCAGGATTCTTTCTTGAATTAATATTAATCCTTAAATTGATTTTTCTGGGATTATACAAATTCCTTTTTATATAAAAGTATATTGTTTAAAACAGTAGCTATAGCCATTAACCAAAGGACAGATGATATATATATATATAAAAGTTCTTTTTTAGCTGTACCTACATACTTTATATCAGCATCATGTATGTAGGTGTAAGAGTGCTTTCAAATAGCCCTTCCACTTGGCCTACCCTCTTGCCTCCAGTTACTTAGGGAGGACCATTTAAACATCTATTATGCTGATCTTGAGATAGGATTTTCAAAGCAGCCAGTACTACGTCACCACTGTTTCAAATTGGAACCTTGAGGCTAGTAGCACACTCAGGCCACACTCAGCACTTCCCCACTCTTGTTTACTGCCTTGTATTCTAGTTATTTGTGTATTTGTCTCTCTCCCCCACTAGATTATACGCTCCTTGTGGGCAGGGACTATGTGTTCATCTTTGTATCTTTCATGGCACTTAGCATAGTGCTCTGCACATAGTAGTCACTCAATGTTTGTTAAATAAAACTATTGGTGTCATCAAAATTCAAAAGGCAGTATTATGTGTGTTTTTAGATATTTCTGTAAAAAGTAAGGATCTAAATATTTTATAAGTAACTAACTTTTCCAGTTATTTCTTTTGGAATCTAAGCTGTTTTCTGTTCAGTATTAGAAACTTGAAGCCTTTACTGAAAAATCACATGAGGACCCAAACCCATGTTTTTATTTTGGAAGGTGAGTGGTGATTGTTTCTCTGAACCTTTCCAGCCTCGTTAATTTGTTCTTTTTTCTCTTCAGTGTTCTAGACACTTGCAGCCCATTAGTCACCTGGTCTTAACGGTTTCTCTCAGGTATATATATATATCAATGCATTTCCTTAGACTTTGTGTGGGAGAGGTATGGATTCTTGGAATGAAAGTTCTTTTACTTCAATAAACATTGCTCAAGCATACATTCTAAATCTATAATCCATATTCAACTGTCATCAATTGTCCTAATGATGTCCCTTATAGCACTTTTCTCCAGTTAAGGATCCAGTCAAGCATCATGTATTCAGCCTCTTTTAATCTGGAAAAGGTTCTCAGTTCTTTGTCTTTCCCAGCATTTACATTTTTTAATAATACAGGCCAGTTATTTTATTAAATATCCTCAGTTTGGGTTTCTCTAATGCTTCCTCACAGTTATGCATTTTTGACTTGGAATACTGTATAACTGATGGAGTGTCCTTCCTAGGGTATCACACTTGGAGGTACATAGTGTCTGTTTGCCCCTTATTAAAAAAATATTAATTTGATTACTTGGTTAGGGTGTTTTCAGTTTCTCCAATTTAGTTACTCTTGTAATTATTAAGTAATTTGGGGAGGGACACTTTTAGATTATGTAAAATATCCTGTTTCTCATAAAATATGACCCTCTAGATTGGGTATTAATTGATAATTATTGCCTGAAATCAGTTTTATGATTACAAAATGGTGATTTTCCCCCCAATTCCTTTCTATATTATTTGTTGGCTGAGTTGGAATGGACTCGACAGCAACAGGATAAACAGATGAATGTTAGCAATTAGCATGAACCAAGATAGAAAGCCCAGGGGGCACTTAAGAGGGGTGCCAAATATTCCAGTTTATTTGGTGCATAGAGTATATATACATATAGCCAGCGCACCTCAAGTGCAGCCACTACGCATCTGTCAGTGGAGGCTTGCATATTGCTATAATGCTGAACAGGTTTTAGGAAGAAACCTGATGGCTAGGAGGAAAGGCCTAGCTATCTACAACCAAAAATCAGCCAGTGAAAACCCTTTGGATTGTAACAATCGAATTTACAATCAATCATGAGATGTTGCAGGATTAGGCAGTGTTTTGTTCCACTGGGCATGGGGTCATTGCCATAAATTGGAATCCCATTCAACAGCCGCTGACAACAACAGCAATAGTCTGAATATGTTGGTTAAGGTCAGATTATGGAAAGCTGTGAAAGCCAAACTATGGAATTTGGACTTACTTTGTAAGGTATATGGATATATTGGAGAGGAATGACATTATAGCTTTGAGATAATTTTGACAGTGGTATCCATTAGAAGAATCGATTTTCATTGGAGAGGGCTGTGAGCAAAGTAGTATCAAGGGAATGCTGGATCTAGTTAAGGCAAGGTGAGAGTAGCTTTTGAGGATACGTGGTGTTTATGGAGGAGTTTGTTCTTAAAGAAATGGGGGTTCATCTTCAAATCACTGAACAAAACAGAGAAACAAAGACAAATGTTATAATAGAAAAGTGGCAAAGGACAGTCATTTCATGAAAGAGGAAACATGAATGGCCAATAAATAAGACACTGAATCTTTCTAATAATTAGAGAAACATAGATGAATATAACAGTGAGATGACATTCACTCCCATCAGATTGGCAACACTAATATGTCTGAAAAGTGTTGACATGGGAGAATAAATCGCTTTTATTTAGAGAACATTTTGGCAATATCTAGTAAAGTCAACAATGATGTGGTATGTACAACCTATGACCCAACAAGCCTGCTTCTAAATTTATACCCCAGGAGCTCTAAGGTTATGTAACGTATCCTGCTCCTCATGAAATTTGGCCCCTCTAGACTTCTAAGTCAATTGGCAAAATAATTCTGTTATGAAAACATTCTGCATCCCACTTTGAAATGTGGCGTCTGGGGTCTTAAATGCTAACAAGCAGCCATCTAAGATGCATCAATTGGTCTCAACCCACCTGGGTCAAAGGAGAATGAAGAACACCAAGGTCACACGATAACTAAGAGCCCAAGAGACAGAAAGGGCCACATGAACTAGAGACTTACATCATCCTGAGACCAGAAGAACTAGTTGGTGCCCGGCCACAATCAATGACTGCCCTGGCAGGGAGCACATCAGAGAACCCCTGAGGGAGCAAGAGATCAGTGGGATGCAGACCCCAAATTCTCACAAAAAGACCATACTTAATGGTCTGACTGAGACTAGAGGAATCCCGGCGGTCATGGTCCCCAAACCTTCTGTTGGCCCAGGACAGGAACCATTCCCGAAGACAACTCAGCAGTCATGAAAGGGACTGGACGGTGGGTAGGAAAGAGATGCTGATGAAGAGTGAGCTATTTGTATCAGGTGGACACTTGAGACTGTGTTGGCATCTCCTGTCTGAAGTGGGGGTGGGAGGATAGAGAGAGATGGAAGCTGGCAAAATTGTCACGAAAGGAGAGACTGGAAGGGCTGACTCATTAGGGGGAGAGCGAGTGGGAGAACGGAGTAAGGTGTATATAAACTTATATGTGACAGTCTGACTTGATTTGTAAATGTTCACTTGAAGCTCAATAAAAGTTAATTAAAAAAAAAAATTGGGCCCCTCTAGATTTAGCATCAATTACTGGTTGATGCTAAATACATAAAAGTGTTAGATATAACGTTTATAAGACTGTTAAAATATAGGATTGTTTCTAATAGTAAAAAATAGAAAACAATATAAAGAGCTATCAGTAGGAAACTGGTTGAATAAATTATGATATGTTCTTACAGTCAAATTCTATACAGCAGTGAAAATGATTTTTAAGGCTCCTCATGGTGGCACCCACATGCATACTCCTAAACTATAAAACAGACGAGCCAGTTCACATTCCTACCAGCAAAGCAGCAAAGTGCTTGTCTTACTGAATCTTTATCATTCGTCATAAATATACTTCTAATTATAGACAAGAGAGGTGTCTTGTTAATATGCTAATTAACATATTTTGATATTCAGCACTTTTAAAAGACCAGATAGTAAATATTCTAGGTTTTTGGACTCTGCAATCTGTATTGAAACTTGTTGTTGTGTGCAGTCGAGTTGATTCCAACTTGTAGTGGCCCCATAGAACAGAGTAGGACTGCCCAATAGGGTTTCCTAGGCTGAAGTCTTTATGGGAGTAGATTGACAGGTCTTTTCTCCTTTGGAGCGGCTGGCTGGGTTCAAACTGTCTACCTTTTGGTTAGCACCTGAGCACTTAACCATTGTGCCACCAGGGCTCCTACGTTGAAAATACTCAACCCAAAATATAGCCAAGTGTTACCTTAGATTCAACCCAGATAGGCACATTTGGTATCACGTGATTTTATGTGTTGTAGCAAACCACCCACAGAGCACTTTATTGCTAGTCTCTAACATATTTTTACAGAGAAAAACATTTTGAATTTCTGCATCACTAGAAAATATTACAATTCTCTTCAGAGTAATAGACATTTTTTAGGTGATTTCCAAAGGATCCTTTTTAATCCTCTCTTTGAAGAGGAAATGTGCTAAGTTTTGATCTGTTATTTAATATCAGGTGTTAAATAAATCACTAAAAAATGGATGATACTCTTAAGACCTAGAATAGACTGTTACTTTTCCATAGGCCTACCAAAACAAACTCATTTTGTATGTAATTAAAAGGGTGAGGAAAATACTGGAGCCTGGAACTGGAATCACTCAGAGTTCCATCACAAAGGAGACAGGTTTGTTAGTTATCCATAAAGCTATGCAGCTTTTGTATCCATCCAAATCCAGAATTAACCCATAATTGCTACTAAAAAATACCTTTATCTTTTCTTTTTACCAGCAGCAAAACAGGAAAATTATACAATAACTAAAGGCTTCAGGGTTAAGCAGCTGATTTACAGCTGCAATAGTTTTCAGGTGCTTAATCCTGATGTTAAAACAAGCTAATAGAGCAGGACCAAATTTATCATTAAGCTATAGCCACAAAATAAACTTTTTGAACTCAAATTTGAAGGGAATTAAACCTTGTGTGTGATGATGTTGGAATTTTGTGAACAACAACAAAAATTTATTTTAGCAAATAACGGGCTAGTACTATAATTGGAAGGTAGATCCATTAAGATTTGGCCTTTTCCCTAAAATCCATAATCTTATTGAGAAAACAAGACAGGTTTTTTTGTTTTTAATGTAAGGAAGTATTGATTTTTATAATTCAGACCCAACACTCTGAGAGCTTAGTGTCTAATATTTTATTTACATGGAATTTGCTACACCTATACGATGCAGTCAACTTTGTATATAGCAGATATGCCAAAAAAACACCCAAACTCATTGCTGTCAGCATTGATTCCGACTCATGGTCACCCTGTAGGGCAGGGTAGAACTGTACCATAGGGTTTCCAAGGCTATAATCTTTATAGAAGCAGACTGCCACATCTTTCTCCCGAGGAGTAGCTGGTGCATTTGAACCACCAACCTTTTGGTTAGCAGCCCAGCAGGCTTAACCACTGTGCCACCAGGGCCCCTTATAGTAGATATAGTGTAGTGTAATGTCTGAGGTATCAACCTCCGGTTTGGCTTTTCGTATTCCTGTTCTCTCAGTCCCCTTACCAGCTTTAGAGATCCATTGCTGCTGCACTCATTTGTACTTGTGAGTTTAACTCTTAATTTCAGGTTCAACTTACCAAATTTAATTAATAATCTTACATAATAGGTACTTAAAACTGATTATTATGTATTAGTCATTAGGCATACGAATATTTCAAGATTTCCCAGAGAGTTTAAGGGCCACGTGTTGAAATTTTACCTTTCTCGACAGCTCAGATCAAATGCCACCATTTCCATGAAACCTTTCCTGAAGTCTCCAATCAGAAGTAACTGCTTCTTTGCCCTTTCATGATACTCTATGTCTTAAGAGTGTTTAGCTTTCTATTTTGTATTGTAGTTTTGTGCACATCAGTTCTGACTAAACTGGTTTAATTTTTGATTTCTCTCCTTTTGTGACTTTTCCCCCAGCAGCAAGTTTGTTATTTTGTGTATTGTACATATTTATAAATGATTGTGTGCTAACTCCAGATGTGATGATTAACAACATAAAGTAGCCTAGGCTTTGAATTAAATGGATGGTACAGTTAATAAATGCTATAATAGCTGGAGAAATAGAGTAAATGGATTTTAAGCTGACTTTTCAAGGAAGAGTAGGACTTGGGCTAAAATAAAAAGGGAGATAGAGAATTTGGTGATTGGGTAGAGGAATTGGATTAAACAGTGGAAAGATTATCAGTGTCTCATTGAGAAGGGTTTTGAATGTCAACCTAATTAGCTGAGACTTAGTATTGTAGACACTGTGGAGCAAGTCAAAGTTTTTAAGCAGAGGGATGAATTTAAAAATTAAATTTGACAACAGGAATGTGATTGGGAGATTATTGTAATAGTCTAGGGGTAGGATGGAGCCCTGGTGGCACTGTGGTTAAGAGCTCAGGTGCTAACCAAAAGGTCGGCAACTCAAATCTGTCAGCCGCTCCTTGCAAGCCCTGTGGGGCAGTTCTACTCTGTCGTGTAGGGTCACTGTGAGTTGGAACTGACAACTTTTTTTTTTTAAGGGGTGGGATGATGTAGGCATGCACCAGAGTGATGACTGTGTAAGCAAAATAAGACATAATTGTGAGAGATTAAAGAATCATTAAGGACTATTGTTTCACAAAGCAGCCTCAACTCTAGGCTTAGACTCCTGCTCACATAAAAAAATGTGGTGTCAGTCGGTTGTTTGCATTAGGATGAGAAAGGACTGCTTTGATTATGCATAAGTTTTAGAAGAGTTAATTTTGCGGCTAATGTCTTTGAAAGTCTCTTTGGGCACTGACCCTGAGGGATATGGAACACTCAACAAATGTGTGTACAATTTAAGCCATGTTGCCTTTTATTTTCAACCGATAGAGGTCACAGTAGAAACTGCTGCAAATTTCCTAATGGAAAAACAAACAAACAAAAAACTCAAACCGGTTGCCATCAAGTCAATTCCAACTCATAGCAACCCTATAGGACAGAGTGGAACTGCCCCATAGGGTGTTTTCAAGGAGCAGCTGATGGATTCAAACTGTCATTCTTTTGGTTAGCAGCCAAGCTCTTAAACACTGAGCAACAAGGGCTCCCGTAATCGAAAAGTAGGTATCTGAATAGGGCTTTATGCAGTTTGCCACTCTTTTCTGTTGTGTTTTTCCTCTTCTTTTCCCCAGCCCCAACACTCAACAATGGCTCAGATTCTCTTATTCTATTTGTTTTTTTGTCAGGCAAACACAAGGACCTACATCAAAACAGAAGATATAATTATTGTAAAATGTGACAGGATGACATTAATATAATTAGCCTTTTGTTCTATTTGAAATGTATTGAAAGAACTATTTAAAAAATGATGAGATATACAGTGTTTTAATTTCATAATTTGATGCCTCTCAGTGCTATTTTAAACTAGGCGTTTTTAGCTTTAGATAATACTTTCTTTTTGTAAGTGTTATTACACTGCAATGCAGCGAAGTATTTTTAAAAATAATATCCTATTGCATGGCCAGGGATAAGCGAAATCTTCATCTGAACTTTTTACACTGTACCAAGTGCAGGAGCAGATGCTTAAGAGGCTATTTTAAAAATTATTTCTTAAGTTGATGGGATGTATTTGTGATAACTAAATTTGGTATTGGACTCATTTCTTGTCAGTCTCTGATATCACTATACTAGCAGTCCTAATCAGTCAGTAAGACAAAAAAAAAAAAGGAAACAAAAAGTAATAAACTTATTCTCTGGTATTATGATTATCTAGGGGCAGACTACTATAAATAGTAAGGCTAAAAATAAAAAAAACTTGCTGTCAAGTCCTTTCCGGCTCATAGTGACCCTCTGGGACACAGTAGAACTGCCCCATAGGGTTTCTGAGAAGTGCTTGGTGGGTTCCAACTGCCAATTTTTTGGTTAGCAGCCATAGATAGCTCTTAACCACAGTGCCACCAGGGCTCCTTAGTAAGGCTGCTAGATACAAAATACTAATATCAAGGAAAAAAATAGCTTTACACTAGAAATAATTAGGAAACAAATTTTAAAAAGCATTTTCAGTAGCAAAAATTATATATGTAACTGGGAATAAATCTGATAAGATACAATACTTTTAAAAGAAAATTGTAGACCTTTATCAAAGGCATTAAAGAAAACAAAGCAATGTCATCTTTTTTTTGTGTGTGTTTTTTTTTTTTTGCTTTAGGTGAAAGTTTACAGAGCAAATTAGTATCTCATTCAACAATTTATACAAATTGCTTTCTAACATTGATTGCAATCCCTGTGATGTGTCAACACTCTCCCCTGGGTTCCCCATTTCCATTCTTCCCATTTTCTTGTCCCTTTCTGCCTTGTCTTTGTTTTTGGGTGGATGTTGCCCATTTGGTCTCATTTACCAGATTGTGCTAAGAAGCATGTTCCTCATGTGTGTTACTGTTTGTTTTATAGACCTGTGTAATCTTTGGCTGAAGGGTGAACTTCTGGAGTGCCTTCAGTTCTAAGTTAAAAGAGGGTGTCTGGGGGGCCATAGTCTTTGAGTTCCTCCAATCTCTGCCAGATCAGTAAGTCTGCTCTTTTTTTGTGAATTTGAATTATGTTCTACATTTTTCTCACACTCTGTCCAGGACCATCTATTGTGATCCCTGTCCCAGCAGTTAGCCGGGCACCATCTAGTTGTCCTGGGCTCAGGCTGATAGAGGCCGTGGTACTTGTGGTACATTAGCCCTTTGGACTAACATTTCCTATGTGTCTTTTGTTTTCTTCATTCTCCTTTGCTTGGGCAGGATGGGACCAGTAGATGTATCTTAGATGACTGCTCCCAGGCTTTTAGGACCCCAGACACTAGTCAACAAAGTCCGATGTAGAACATTTCCTTTGTGAACTATGTTATGCCAGTTGACCTAGATGTCCCCTGAGACCATGGCCTCAGCCCTCAGCTCATCACTCGATCCTTCAAAGTGTTTGGATGTGTCTATGAAATTTCTATGACTTTTCCTTGGTCACATTGTGCTGACTTCCCCTGTAATTGTATTGTCTTTTTCTTCACCAAAGTTATCACTTACCTACTATCTAGTCAGTGATTTCCTCTGCCCTTCTCCCCCTCATAACCATCAAAGATTGTTTCTTTCTGTGTGTAAACCTGTTCTTGAGTTTTTAGATAAATTGTCTCATACAGTATTTGCCTTTTGTGATTGACTTATTTCACTCAGCATAATGCCCTCTAGATGTTGTGAGATGTTTCTCGGATTCACTGTTGTTCTTTATCATTGCATAGTACTCCATTGTGTATTTTGTTGTTGTTGTTAGGTGCCATTGAGTCAGTTCCAGTTCGTAGTGACTCTGTGTACAAAAGAAGGAAATACTGCCCTGTCCTGCACCATCCTCACAATCGTTATGCTTGAGCCCATTGTTGCAGCCACTGTGTCAGTCCATCTCGTCGAGGGTCTTCCTCTTTTTTGTTGACCCTCTGCTTCACCAAGCATGATGTCCTTCTCCAGGGACTAGTCCCTCCTGATAACATGTCCAAAGTTTGTGAGACGAAGCCTTGAAATCCTTGCTTCCAAGGAGCACTATGGTTGTATTTCTTCTAAGACAGACTTGCTTGTTCTTCTGACAGTCCACGGTATATTCAATAGTCTTCACTAACAACATAATTCAAAGGCATCAGTTTTTCTTCCATCTTCCTTATTCATTGTCCAGCTTTCGCATGCATATGAGGCAATTGAAAATACCATGGCTTGGGTCAGGTACACCTTAGTCCTCAAAGTGACGTCTTTGCTTTTTAACACTTGGAAGATATCTCTTGCAGGAGATTTGCCCAATGCAATACGTCGTTTGATTTTCTGAACACTGCTTCCATGGGCGTTGATTGTAGATCCAAGTAAAATGATATCCTTGACAACGTCAGTCTTTTCTCCATTTATCATGATGTTGCTTCTTGTTCCAGTTGTGAGGATTTTTGTTGTCTTTATGTTGAGGTGTAATCTTTGCTGAAAGCTGTAGTCTTCAGTCTTCATCAGTAAGTACTTTAAGTCCTCTTCAGTTTCAGCAAGCAAGGTCGTGTCATCTGTATATCACAGGTTGTCAATCCTGATGCCACATTCTTCTTTATATACTCCAGCTTCTGGGATTATTTGCTCAGCATACAGTTTAATAAGTGTGGTGAAAGGACGCAACCCTGATGGACACCTTTCTTGATTTTAAACAATGCAGTACCCTCCTTGCTCTATTCAAATAACTGCCTCTTTGTCTATGTACAGGTTCCACATGAGTGCCATTAAGCGTTCTTGAATTCCCAGTCTTCGCAATGTTATGGATATAATTTGTTACGATCCACACAGTCGAATGCCTTTGCATAGTCAATAAAACACAAGCAAGCATCTTTTGGTATTATCTGCTTTCAGCCAAGATCCATCTGATATAACCAATGATAACTCTTGTTCCAGGACTGTTTTGAATCCAGCTTGAATTTCTGGCAGTTCCTTGTTGGTGTACTGCTGCAGCCGCTTTTGAATCATCTTCAGCAAAATTTTACTTGCATGTGATGTTAGTGATACTGTTTGATAATTTCTGCATTCTATTGGATCACCTTTCTTTGGAATGGGCGCAGATATAGATCTCTCCCAGTCAGTTGGCCAGGTAGCTATCTTCCAGACAAGTGAGCACTTGCAGCACTGCATCTGTTTGTTGAAACATCTCAACTGGTATTCCGTCAATTCCTGGAGCCTTGTTTTTCGCTAGTGCCTTCAATGCAGCTTAGATTTCTTCTTTCAGTATATTTGGTTCTTGTTCATATGCTATCTCCTGAAATGGTTGAACGTCGACCAATTCTTTTTAGTACAGTGACTCCGAGTATTCCTTCCATCTGTTTTTGATGATTCCTGCATCATTTAATACTTTGTCCATAGAATCCTTCAAAATTGCTACTCTAGGCTTGAATTTTTTCTTCAGTTTTTTCAGCTTGAGAAATGGTTTTCTAACTCCAGATCTTTGCACGTTTCATCATATTTTTCTTTGTCTTCTTGAGCTACCCTTTGAAATCTTCTGTTCAGCTCTTTTATTTCATCATTTCTTCCATTCACTTTAGCTACTGTATGTTCAAGAGCAAGTTTCAGAGTCTCTTCTTTCTTTTTATTTTATTTATTGTGCTTTAGGTGTAAGTTCACAAATCAAGTCTGTCTCTGATACAAAAAGTTATGTACACCTTGTATGTACTCCTAGATGCTGTCCTCTTAATGAGACAGCATATTCCTCCTCTCCACCCTATCTTCCTCACGTCCATTCAGCCAGCTCCTGTCCCCCTCTTCCTTCTCATCTTGCCACTAGACAGGAGTTGCCCATATAGTCTCAAGTGTCTACTTGAGCCAAGAAGCTCACTGACATCGATTTTTGTCTTTTCTTTCTTTCCTGTCTTTTTAATGACATCTTGCTTTCTTCATGTATGATGTCCTTCCACAACTTGTTTGGCCTTTGGTCATTAGTGTTCAATGCGTCAAATCTATTCTTGAGATGGTCTCCAAATTCAGGTGGGATATACTCAAGGTCATATTTTGCCTCTCGTGGACTTGTTCCAATTTCCTTCAGCTTCAACTTGAACTTGCATAGGAGCAATTGATGGTCTGTTTCACAGTTGGCCCCTGGTCGTATTCTGAGAGATACTGAAATTCTCCATCATCTCTTTCCACAGATGTAATCAGTTTGATTCCTGTGTTTTCCATCTGCTGAGGTCCATGTGTATAGTCACCGTTTATGTTGTTGGAAAAAGGTTATTTGAAATGAATAAGTCATTGATTTTTCTAAATTCTATCATGCGATCTCCGGCATCATTTTTCAATCACCAAGGCTATATTTTCCAACTACTGATACTTCTTCTTTGTTTCCAACTTTTGCATTTCAACCCCCAGAAACTATTGCATCGTGAATGCATATTTGATCAGTTTCAGACTGCAGAAGTTGGTAAAAATCTTCAACTTTCTCATCTTTGGCATTAGTGGTTGGTGTGTAAATTTGAACAATAGTGGTATTAACTGGTCTTCCTTGTAGGCGTGTGGATGTTTTCCTATCACTGACGGCCTTGTACTTCTGAATAGATACTGAAATGTTCTTTTTGAAGATGAACATGATGCCATTCCCTTTCAATTTGTCATTCCCAGCATAGAAAATTGTCTGATTCAGAATGGCCAATACCAGTCCATTTTGACTCACTAATGCCTAGGATATTGGTCTTTATGCATTTCATTTTTCATGACTTCCAATTTTCCTAGATTCATACTTCATACATTCCACGTTTTAATTATTAATGGATGTTTGCAGCTGTTTCTTCTCATTTTGAGTCATGTCACATCAGCAGATGAAGGTCCCAAATACTTGACTCCATCCACATCATTAAAGCCCACTCACTTTGAGGACGAAGCTCTTCCCCAGTCATATTTTGAATGCCTTCCAACCTGAGGGGCTTATCTTTTGGCACTCTATCAGACAGTGTTCTGCTGCTATTCATAAGGTTTTCATTGGCCAGTTTTTTCAGAAGTAGACTGCCACATCCTTCTTCCTAGTCTGTCTTTGTCTGGAAGCTCCACTGAAACCTGTCCACCAAAGGTGACCCTGCTGGTATCTGAAATATCAGTGACAAAGCTTCCAGTATCACAGCAACACGAAAGCTACCACAGCACAACAAACTAACTGATGCATGAGGTCCATCGTGTATATGTACCATAATTTATTCATTTGTTGACGGACATTTAGGTTGTTTCCACTTTTTTGCTGTTTTGAATAATGCTGCAGCGAACATCGGTGTGCATATGTCTATTCGTGTGACAGCTCTTACTTCTCTAGGATATATTCGTACGAGTGGAGTTGCTGGATAATGTGGTATTTGTATTTCTAGCTTTTTAAGGAAGCATCATATTGTTTTCCATAAGGGTTGTACCATTTTACATTCCCATCAGCAGTGCATAAGACTTCCAGTCTCCCTGCAACCTCACTGACATTTGCTATTTTCTGATTTTTTGATTGGTGACAGTGGTGTTGGGCTGAGATGGTATCCCTTTATAGTTTTCATTTGCTTTTCTCTAATGGCTAATGGGAAACCCTGGTGGCTAAGTAGTTAAGAGCTATGGCTTCTAACCAAAAGGTCGGCAGTTCATATCCACCAGGCACTCCTTGGAAACTCTGTCCTGTAGGGTTGCTATGAGTTGGAATCAACTCAACAGCAGCGGGTTTGGTTTTGTTTAATGGCTAATGATCACGAGCATTTCCTCTCAATCTCTTCACCGCCTGAATATCTTCTTTGGTGAAATGTCTGTTCATATCTTTTGCCTATTTTTTAATTGGATTGTCTTTTTCTTGTTATGGTGTTTCAATATATTATAGATTTTAGAGATTAGACCGTTGTTGGATATGTCATAGCCAAAAAATTTTTCCCAGTCTGTAGATTCTTTTTTTACTCTTTTGGTGAAGTCTTTTGAAGAGAGTAAGTGTTTAATTTTTAGGAGATCCCAGTTACCTATCTTCTGGTGTTTGTGCATTGTTATCGTTTGTATCCTGTTTCTGCCATATAATAGGGCCCCTAGCATTGTCCCTATTTTTTCTTCCATGATCTTTATAGTTTTAGGTTTTGTATTTAGGTCCTTGATCCATTTTTAATTAGTTTTCGTCTTGTAGCAATGTCATCTTATTGGATAGTAAGAATATTGTAAAGATGTCATTTGTCTCCAAATGAATTGTGAATTCATTACAATTCTAATCAAAATCCCAATAGAGTGGTATAAGTTGACAAGCTGATCCTAAAATTCATATGTATATGCAAAGGGGCTAAGAATAGTCGAGACAATTTTTCAAGAAGAATAAGGTAAAAAAAAGTAAATTTGAATAAGGTAGGGGGACTTAATCTGATATCAAGAAATACTATAAAACCATAGTAATTATGGCAGTATAGGGTTGGCATGTTGTTATTGTTGTGTACCTTCCAATCGATTTTGACTTATAGTGACCCTATATGACAAAGTAGAACTGCCCCATAAGGTTTGTTAGTGTGTAATCTTTATTGAAGTAGATTACCAGGTCTTTTCTCCCTCAAAGCTGCTGGTGTGTTGAAACCTCTGATCTTTAGGTTAGCCGAGCTCTTAGCTTAACCTTTTGCCACCAGAATTGGCATAGGAATAAATAGATTTGATACATGAGAGGTGGCATTATTAATCAGAGAAATTATGGATTATCCAATGAATAGTGCTGATATGTCTGCTTCTGCAAATAGGAAAATTAAAATAGTTTCCCTTATAGTAAATACTAAAATAAATTCTAAGTAGATAAAAGTCTCAATGTGAAAAAGTAAAGCTGTAAAACTTGTGAAGAAAATTCGAATGTCTACGCCCTTAGGGTAGGAAGAGGTTTCTTAAGACATCACAAGTACAAACCATAAAAGAAAAGACTGATAAACTGGAGTACCTTAAAATTGAAAACTTTTGTATAACAAGCAGGGTGCGGGGGTAGAAGGTGGGGAATGGAACCAGCAAAAAGTAGGAAACAAAAAAGCCACAGAGGAAGAAGGTGATATTTGCAATATATAAAGAATTTGTACAAGTCAATACAAAATCTAAAACCTAGAAGAAAAATGGGCAGTGGATGTGAACAGTTAACAAAAGAAATCTGAATCTTCAATAAACATGAAAACAGGACAACCTTGCCAGTAATAAGGGAAATGAAGACTAAAGCAATGTGATATCACTTCACATCCATCAAAAATATCTCTGATAACACAAAGCACTGGCTAGGATATAGAGCAGTGAGGCGGGGAGTGCAATGTGCATGAGCATATCCTCTCGTGAGCAAGATGGCTATGTGCAGTTAACCTGCATATGTGCATACCCTGATCTAGCAATTCCACATATAGGTGTATCTTAGAAATTCTTGAAAATGTACACACAAGAATATTCTTTGCAACATTTGTGTAATTGTGAAAAAAATCTAAATGTCCATTTATATGGAAGTGGATAAATTGTGATATAGTTGTTCAGTGGAATATTAAAGAGTTAAAATTGACAAATAGTTTGTATATCATCATGGATAAATCTCAAGCTTCAGATGATATACACAAGAAGGCACTACATATAAACTTCTAAAACTTTACAATGGTGTATTTTATGTGGATACATTATGTATATATATCTACATATATAATTTTAAAAAGCATGGGAAAGATCACAGTGAATGAAAATAGAATCTACATATGGGGAACGGGCTTGTTCTCGTGATTCAACTAATAAGGATTTTGTCTTTGAGCATAATATATTGAAGCTTTAAAAAGCTAGACGAGGATGCATACCCAAATTTTAATGTAGTTTTTTGCATTTGTGCAAGGAGGAATTTAAGAGGACCAAATATATTTATTGAAATTACTGAAAGAGGGTAAAAATTATTTTGAGTAAAAGTAAGTGTTGCTTGACAGTAAAAATTCAATTAAGAAAACTCCTGTATGGTCCTTCTATCCGTTGTTTTCTACCATGACTCAGTGGACCATCATTTTCTCGTGAGTTTATTTGGTGCCAGCTTCTTCTTTATGGTTTTCCTATTTCCAGTCTGTAACTTGGGTTAATACTCATTAGGTCAAATGGAGAATAATTTGAGTGGCACTCATTCTTGCAGATAGAAAAATTGGAAAGTTCTGTTTAAACGGGTATTTTCCTTTTTTAGTGTGCACCACTTATAGACTAGCTTTGTATGCCCGTCTGCTATTCTATTTAGTTCTTTTTAAAGAAATAGAATTTCTAAGCCTTCCTCAGTAACGAGAAGTGTTATCTCCACATCTGATCTGGTGGCTCAGTTAGATAGTAATTAAAATAGAGATGGGAAAGGCTGTCTTTATAACGTTAGTTTTTATTTCCACCACGTGGAAAGCTTTGTATCTGAGTGGCTGGTGGAACTAATCTAAGGACTTTTTCATGCCTGTTGGTGCAAATCAATAAATATGAGGCAGGCTCATATGAATGCTATATATTTTTCATCTCTGCAGTGGTGTGGAACGAATACTAGTTGTATGGCTGTTTACAACATTAAACTCAGTTATTTGCAATCTATACAGCCAGGAAAAGAATATAACCAGATTTTTTTGTTTTACATAATCTTTTATCAGTCAAGACAAGTTGAGGTAAAGCATTAAAAAAAAATTTTTTTTCTAGTGTGTCCTAGGTTTGGAATGGATTCAGATTGGGTTCCTACTTTTGTAGGAGTACCGTAAAAAAATTCTTTAGTGATGAACCCAAGGCCTTCAATATTCAGAATTGCTTTCTCCATATTAATTTTTTTTCCAAAAGTCTTTTAAGAGATTTTAATGTTGAATAATTTTACATTGTCAGTATTCAAAAATGTTGGTGTAAATTAGATAATTCCTTGAAACTTTATTATTGAGTTAACCAAAATTTATTTACCAAATCACAGTCCTTTCTGTTCTAAAGAAGAGCGAATTTACTACCATAACGCTGCAGGTGTGCACTGGTAGTGGCAAAACTATCCCTAGGAGTGTGGAAAAATTTCAGTATTGCTGAGGGAACATGTGTGGGTAATGTGTTGCTTTGAACTGGAAATAGTAATAACTCTAGGAGATGAAAAGAGGCAATTCTGCATATTTAGAAAGGAGAAAAACAGTCCATAACAATCATTCCTATACCTTTACCCTCAATCACCATAAATTGGCCCCTTCATTCTATAGATCCTCTCAAGTTTGTAATTTTTGTTTTTGGATATGAAAAGGCATCTGACTCCCTGTTGATCATCAGGGTTATAACTCTTCTGAGTTTTTCTGTCCACAATGCTCTGTGCATCTCTACATTTGAAGAGGACCATCTTTTCTGAGATAACTTTTTAAGGTAATGCTATCAGCCACGCATCCCTCTGCTTGGGATCTGATTTCACCTATAAAAACAAAGGAGAGGCCTATACAGTGTGATAGATTGATTGCAGGTTAGATCCCCACAGGGTTAGTCTTAACTATTCACTAGGAACATGCTCAATCCTAATACAGATCTTATTGCCATCCATAACATTTTATAGAACTTAAAGGTGGAGCCCTGGTCCCTGGTGGTGCAGTGGTTTAGTGTCTGACTGCTAACCAAAAGGGTGGCAGTGCAAATCCACCAGCCATTCCTTGGGAACCCTGTGGGGCAGTTCTGCTGTGTCCTATAGGGTCGCTGAGTCTGAATCAACTGCACTAGAGCGGGTTTGGTTTTTTTGTCTTACAAATTAGGTTTAAGATAAGCCTGAACAGTGAATGATGTCAAGAATATAAGCTCAGGTCTACTTCATGCTAAAGTCCATTAAATTTTTGCTTTTTAAATGTTTCATTCATTTGAGGGAGTCTTGCCTATAATCAGTGCCTTGTACAGGGTCGCTATGAGTTGGAATCGACTCAATGGCACTGGGTTTTGTACAGGGCCAAAATACTGTGGGCACTGTAGATTAATACCTGAGCCCTAAAGGATATTCATTTTCTTACTGGCCTTTGATATGCTGCTGTTTATCATTTTTGAAAAGATAAAAGACCAGAGGGTATAATCCTACTGGGATTTGTATCAGTGGCTCTAGGGGACTGAAATGTTTAAATGGCAAAGCTACTTATCTTACTTGGACAATGCTAAAGTATATACCTCTTGGTTTCATTAAAATCTTAATTATCAACTATTTGGTGCAGTGAGTTGAAGTTTTACTTTAAAATTAATCTGTAATGTCTGAGAAATGCCTTTGTTTTGACTCATGCAATGCAGCTAGCCCAAGCTGTTTTTAAAATGTCAAGTTAAAAGGCATTATTAACCTTAGTGCCAGGGCTGCTTGAAGATAATAGCTACAGAGGAATCCTACAATGAAGGTTTTTTTGAGATGTCATTCCCATTAGGAATTAGTTCCTGGTATAAAATAAGGAGCACTATAAAGGTTTGCTGTATAGGTTTTGAGAAACTAGCACTCCTCATTCATGAGTTGGAATCGACTAGATGGCACTGGGTTTGGTTTTTTTAGCACTCCTCAAAACAGACCAAGCAATGTAGTTTTTGCTAATGGCAGTTGCTGTGACTGACGGTAAGGGCCTACTGTTGATGAACATTCTGGTTAAAAAGTGCTTCAAATTTAAAGAGTCGACCATTTATTTAACATGGTACCTTGCTAGACCAGGGTTATGATTCATTCATAGCAGCAGTCTTATTAAAAGACTATGTGATAGTTGGGGAAAAAAAATCTGGGTCGCAGGGTTTGTTTCCTGGCTTATTTAGGTATTGCTGTAGTAACTGTTAACAGTGCCTCAGCCTTTCGGGTTTCTACAGTAGGGATTCTCAACCTTTCTCCTGTCTCTACACCATTAAAGAACAGCATAAAAAGCATGTCTTATTACCTCACCCAAATTTTGATCTTTAAAAGGCATAGTTTTATTTTTTTTTAAATGTTTACCATCTGGACCTTTTTACTCTTGAAAAAAATTGGATTTGTTTATAGTGCTCAAAATGCACTAGTATACTGCAGTCTATTTTTTCTTCTCAAATTATTTCTGAAAATAATGCGTTCATTAGATTTCTGTGTATGATGACACCGCAGTCACTTTAAGAGAAACTCAGTACACTTTTTTTGTTAGATACTCCATACTAAGTATCCAAGATAAATCAACTGCTTTTGGGATTTCAAATATACTTTAAAATTACAGGGTCTGTACGAAAATGCAAGACACTAATAGAAGAAAAAAATTGGTAGCTGATTCATGATATATAGCTCTTGTATCCAAGAACCTGAGACTGAAATGATTAAGCTAGTGCCTTTGACTATAATAAAACAGTAGCTCCCTTAGATTTCTGAGGATTGATCTACTTCCAAAAAGGATTTAAAGCAGCTATTAGACTCGTAGTAGAAAGATGCTTTCAAATGTTGCAGAATACACATCTTCAAGTATTTGGTTTAACAATACAAAACGAAATTTTGCTCAGCATAGATGTTCTCTCTTGTAACATGGTGGCAAGGCTTTTCTTTACAAAACAGTCTCTAATCACTTTCTTACCTACCACACATTCTTCTCTCATCCTTAGTGAGACAAAAACAGCTAAAATGAGTAAGGAGACTTTTCACACTAAGCAAAACTGCTTAATATAGAAAACAAAATTATAGTTTTATGTTTAAGTGAAAAAGGCACTAAAAAAATTGTGTATTTGAGTTTTTCTCGAAAAAATAACATCTTACAAGAAATGAAAGCCACAGAAGCCTTTATCCTTTATTGATTCAATTATTAAATACTATTAACACCTTATACGTTAGCAATAAGGTGCTGAGGTTATTATTAATGGACAATGAATGCTGTAGATACCTTAATGCTGTTAGAAGATACGATGCCCCGTCTTTGAAGCATTTATATTCCCAAACATTGCTAAACCTAGAGGCACTGTTGAGGTGGTCCCACTGAAATACATGGCTAATAGTTCATCCCTTTCCTCCACGCGTGGACGTTAACCTCACGTAGGAAAAATCTTTCAAGCACCCGTAACTGAATAATCCAAATCTTTGAGACTCAGAATGATTTGACGTAGCTAAAAAGAAAAGCTTCTTGCTACAATTTTGGTCAGACCTTCTAGCTTATTTATGATATTCAAACTCTTTACACTGGACTATTTGATTACTAAACTAGGCGGATAGATGTCCTCCAAAATGTCCGCAGAAACCTTAAGAGAAGCTATCACAAGGCCAGCTGGAGATACCTCATAAATGGCCTTCACTGTCCTTTGAGCCAAATATTTAACACCCGAGGAGAACGCTGGTTCTAGTTAGAATCCGCGCGTCATGTTCTCCAACCGTCAGAAGCGCGTGTGTAGTGATTGCGAGGATTTAAAACCCCATTTCGCTGCCCCAGTCCTGGAGATGTAAGAAACCACCCACTATAAAAAACCAGGCGGGGGAGGAGTGCGGCAGCTAGCTGCCAAGAGAGCGCTCTGCGGGGAAGCAGTTTCCCTGAGTCACGGACAGGGTGGGAGATCGGGCTCATCAGCCCACGCCTCGTCTTCGTAAGGCACCCAGTTTAAATAGGCAAGGGTCACAGGGGAAGGAGCAGCACCCGCCGCTCCTTAAGGTGGCCCAACCGCCACCTCATTCCCAGGAGACTCCGCATTTCCCGAGAACCCGCTCTTCATTCCGGCAGCGATCAGCCGACCCTTCCCTACCAGCGTCACGTGCGCCCGGAAGTATGTGGGTGGGACTTGAACCGCCCACGGAAATGACGTAGTTGCCCCTTGTCGCATGATGTGGCAAAATGCAAAAAAAAGGGGGGGTAGGGAATAGAAGGAGGCTGGGGGAAAGTGATGAGTCCAAAAAGTAGTCCCTTCGGTGCTTATATTAACACCCGTGTAGCATCAGTACGCGAGGCTCTCGGCGCACTGCGCCCCTAATTCCTCCGCCCGGCAGTATCGCGGCACTCTGTGGAGGGGTACATAAAGCGGAGGGGGTGAGGCGACTTGGGCGGAGTTCTGTCGCCGGGATCCCTCCGCAGGGCTCAGCCGTTTCCGGAGTCTGCGCTGCGCCCGGTTCCGCCATTGCGGCTCTCCTGGCCCCTGGAGCCTCCGCCCCCGACCCGAGCTCTTTCGTCTGCCTGCCAGTTTCCTGCGTCCCCGGAGAGTATCCTACTGAGCCCAGCCTCCCCCTCCCCCTTCTCCTCCTCTCCCTTGGAGAGCCCGGGCAGCCGCTGCCCCGCAGTCCCAGTGACAGGAGGAGACCGTACCCCCCGACAGCGCCATGGCCCAGATTCTGCCAATTCGTTTTCAGGAGCATCTCCAGGTGCGGCTGGGCTCGGGCTGGTGAGGGCTGCGGAGAGGGTAGGAAGGAAGGAAGAAGCTGGAGTATAGGCCTAAGCAGAAAGAGCGGTATCGGGGGGTGGGAGTGGTGGGTGTCGGTGCCTGGGATAGATGGAGGGGGGCCTGTCTTGGAAAGCTTAACGGGTTAAAGAAATCTTGTGAGGCTTGGTTGGAAAGGACAAGAGTCAGGGTGCAAAGGGCGTCATTGCTAGGCCTGGATCTCAGGATCTCTCTACCTTGCTTCCTGGATGGGAAGAACTGCATGTACTAACTCCCCCCTCCTTGTTTTTTTCCGTTCATTCATTTGGGTAGGTGGATGGGGAGAGATTTTCTCCTGTTTCTCCTGGAGCATGGATTCTCATTACCCCTTGGGCCATTCGGGGGCTGTCATTTCTCATTGCCTTTCTCCCTCTCCACCTTCGTGTCTGCACTAAGGAGTTGTGGGGCGGGTGGGTTGGGGAGGAGCAACCTTTTTTCTTCCTCCCTCTGCGGCTCTCAACTGGGAAAGGCACCTTCCCCCGGGGTGGGGGGCGGGGGGGAGGCGGCCTTGTATCTTGCCTTCCCTAAGGCAGTAGAAACAAGGTCACAGAAGGAGTTTAGAATGGGGGAACGTATTTCTCAGGGCGGTGTCAATCTCAGGGTGCTTGGGGTCAAGGTCCCTGGGGGAATTAGCCTTTTTCCGTTTCTTGATTTCTCTAGGAGTGGTGTGTCTCTTAGCCCCTCTTTGGTTCTAGGAGGTAGGGAAGGAGCTCTTCAGAGGTTATTTTGGGGTCTGCTGGAGTCTAGCAGATTGTTGTGCGCTTGGCGTGAGTAGCTCCTTCAGGATTTTTTGGAATTAAAACAGCTATGGGGATAGAGCACACCTGCTTTGAGACGTTTGTCCAGGGTTGTTTGGTCTGTAATTGGCTTCCCTTTAGTAGGTTCTAGAATTTTTTCCCTACCGTGTCTTATCCTGGAGGCAACGTAACTGTTGTCTTATCTGGCAGCATGTCCTGGCTGGGCTAGGCAGGTGATCATTGGAGGGCTTGACTGAATTAAGCCTTTTGAGCTTCTGATTTTCCAAGTTCACCAATCCTGCTTCTATCTAGTTTTCATTTTGGCTGAAATAATTCATTCATATTAACTTGTTTTCTTGTCACATACCCTCTTAAAGAGGTCTGCCTAAACTCAGTCTTCTGAAGAGCAAGTTTCATACATAATGTTAGAGGACCCAGTGGTATACACATAACACTAATATTAGTAACCTATTGGATATTTTTCCATTCAAGGCAATTTTATTTACTTTCTTCCATTTCATTAACAAGAATCCCCGGAGGATTCTTGTTAATAAAAAGGTTTAATATTCAAGATGTGAGTAACATAATTTCATAGTTCTTTACAGCTGTTATCATTTTAACTTGCATCAAGAAATTCTTTTTCTTTAAGACTTGAATTGTAATGAATAATAAACCTTTACCTGTAAAACTAGTTAAATAGTGTACTTCCTTCAGTCATCGGTAGTTTGCAGAATAATTCATCTGAAGTAATGGAATATACCTCGGCAATAAAACCACTATATTACAAAGGATTTAAAAACGTTAAGTAACAGAATGGACATGGAGAAATTATTTTTTTATGTTCAATCCAGTTGCTGTGTTTACCTCTGTTAAAGGGGGCTGGTAATTGAATATGGAGGGTTAGAAAAATACTGGTTTTAGGTGTGCGGAAACCGCAGGCTCTTCCTCACAGTAAAGTGCATTTGAAATAAGCCTTTTTGTAGATGAATGTTTGTAAGTCATACACAAGAGAAGCAGGTACAGCTGCTGCTTAGTTTACATGGCTGAGGCATATCAGTTACCGCTGAGTTGAATTCAACTCATGGCAATCCATGATATAACCCACTAGTAAATCTTTTTGGTTGACCGATGGTGGTTTGAGTAATAGCTTATTTTTATTAAAGAGGAGACAAGAATTGTTAAATGATTGCACAAAACAGAATCCAGCCTTATCACCAACTGAAGACATTTAATACAGGCCTGATTTCTAAGTGGTCTGAAGTTTCTCCAGTTACTTGAGTGAAGCCATTTCCTTCTCAAATAATTTGAAAGTTTTGAGTATAAAGTAGCTTTGTGAATATACTTTAAAAAAAAAAGATATCCATTTTTTGGAGTGATAAACTTAGCTATTGTATGCTCGAGCTGATAATGATTAAATTGCAGAGAGAGTCAAATTATCAACCTCTTCCAGGATAATTATCTCCTGACTTCTCATCTTTATCCTCTCCTTTTTTTTTTTTAGTTAATAAGAATTATTTTAATTGGCAACTTAAGTCTTTGACCTCTGACCCTCTGCCAGCTTGCTAAATAGCAGAAAACTTTCTGAAACGCTTTGGATAAAAACTGGGAACAAGAAATGAGGAACTTAAGTTTGGAGCTTTAGCTCGTTATAGCTTCAAAACCTGAACTGTAAATGAATTTATTTTTGTAGGCCTTAACTACATTGACCAGTTGAAGGATCTGTCATTGAGGGTTGGATCTGCGTCAAATGAATATTAATATTTTAAGTTATGCGGTTTTTTTTTTTTTAAGGATGTTTAGGCTGATAAAAAGCCTGTTGCTGTTGAGTCAATTCCAGCTCATAGCGACCCTAGAGGACAGAGTAGAACTGCCCCATAGGGTTTCCAGGGAGCACCAGGTGGATTCAGACTGCCGACTTTTTGGTTAACAGCTGTAGCTCTTAACCATTATGCCACCAGGATTACATTTAGGCTGATAGCTGTCAACAAATGAGTGCATATTTGGGTAAGACATTACAAGAGTGGCAGATTCTAAAAAATACTAGGCCATATATAAATTATTGCCTGGAATTCTCAATTCTTGGCACATTAAGTATCTTTATGCCAGTTGACATATTCCACTGTATTCCTGGGTTGCAGAGGGTCTGCGATTAAGATTCTACCCACCGTGTTCCGCGACTTTCTGCTTAGTCCATAAATGTAGGCATGGAATGTGTTGTGAGTTGCATAATGGAGATTCTTGCTATGGTTTTTGTTTGCAAAGAGAAAGCAATGCTAAGTATTACTGGAATATGCTGTGTGCTTAGCTGTACCATCTCGAAGAGGCATACTGTTCGGAAGTATGCTGTATTCTACCCTGGAAATAGCTTAAAAAAAAAAAAAAAAACCGTTGCCGTCCAGTTGATTCCAACTCATAGTGAACCCTATAGGACAGAGTAGAACTGCCCCATAGGATTTCCAAGGAGTGGCTGGTGGATTTGAACTGCCTTCCTTTTGGTGAGTAGCCGTAGCTCAACCACTGTTGCTAGAGCTCCAGGGAAATAGCCTAGAAACTTAAAAGGTGTCATATTCTTTTCAGACTTTTCCTAATGGTCAGTTTACTCATCTTAAAGAGGTGTGGCTACTTCTTGTGAATGTGCTTTCACTATGATTAGGAAATAATTTAAGATGTGGAACTGTATGTGTGTAGAACCGCAATGATTTTCATTTTCATATGAAGTGAAATTCATAATTTTTAGGAACCTTGTATTTTGCTCTTGGAACAATTTTTTCTGTCTGTAATTATAATTTGTACCTTGGTCTGAAAAGGTTCCATTTATATTGAGTTCTCAGATTCTGTGCTAAATTATTTATAAATATATTCAACTCTTAACGATATTTGAATTATATTTAACAATTTTTATCTGCTAGTATTACACCGACGTGGCTTTTGCTCTTTTAGGGCTGCTGTCAAATCTGCAATGATAGAAACGTCCACTAGCTGCATACTGATATTGAACATGTGAGACGTGGCTCATGTGACCAAGGAACTGAATTTTTGACTTTTATTTCTTTTTAATTAAATGTAAATACAAGATGTGGGTGTCCGGCTACCACCAGTGACTGCCCTGACAGGGAACACAACAGAGAATCCCGATGGAGTAGGAGGAAAAATTCTAGTAAAAAGACCGGGCTTAATGGTCTTACTCAGACTGGAGGGACCCCAGAGGTGATGGCCCCTGGACTCTCTGTTAGCCCAGAACTAAAGCCATTCCTGAAGCCAACTCTTCAGACAAAGATTAGACTGGACTATAAGATGTAAATGATACTGGTGAGGAGGGTGCTTCTTAGATCAAGTAGACACAGGAGACTATGTGGGCAGTTCTGTCTGGAGGTGAGATGAGAAGGCAGAGGGGGACAGGAGTTGGTTGAATGGGGCGCGGAAATATAGGGCCAAGGGAAGGAGTATGCTGTCACATTGTAGGGAGAGCAACAATGTGTGTGTAAGTTTTTGTATGAGAAACTGACTTGAATTGGAAACTTTCACTTAAAAGCACAATTAAAAAATGTAAATACAACATGTGGATCTTTACTACTGCATTGGACTGCGTGATTATGGACTATACTGATGTACTTTGTAAGACTGAAGGTTTATCTCACCACTCATATTTATATACTTAGAACATTTTGTTAGGGAAAATTAAAACTCAATCAGAAGTTTTAATACTGTCTCTGTTAGGGCGAGGTGATGGTAATCAAATGCCTAGTGAGTGGAGGGAGCTTGTTATGAGCTGTAAATGTGGCTGGGTGCTTTCAGGTCTTCACTTAATCCCCCCAGATTCAGTTCTTAAAGGGTTGAAAAAGATGAGACTCAGTAAATAGAGCCCAAGAGTACACAGTGTCAGAATGGGATTTGAACCCAGGTCTTCTGACACAATATTTCAAGGAAATAGAAAAATTGGCCTTAAGGAAGTTTTATAGTACCCTAGTGTGCTTTTTCCTGTTGGACTTTGGTGCAGAGAGTTGACACCTCTTGTTCAAGTTGTGATTAGTGACTTGGTATAGTGGATAGAGTAAGAATCTGGGGTTGTTTAGACAAGTGTGGCCCAATATAAGTCATATAATGTAATAATTTTATGTTTTGTAGTAACCATATTAAAAGTAAAAAACTGGTGGAAATAATTTTAATATATTTTAATTTCATATACCCTACATACCCCAAATATCATTTCAACACATAATCAGTACAAAATTTACTAATGAGGTATTTTACATTCTTTTTTTTTTTTTACACTAAGTTTTCAAAATCTGCAGTGTATATTATACTGAGAGCCCTGGGGCTCAGTGGTTAAGAACTGGGCTGCTAACCAAAAGGCTGGCGGTTTGAATCCACCAGCCACTCCTTGGAAATCCAGTGGGGGCAGTTCTGCTCTGTCCTGTAGGGTCACTATCAGTCTGAACCAACTCGATGGCACATAACGTTTTATACTTACAGCACATCTCAAATCTGACCTTATTTTTGTCAGGAATACTAGATCTGTCTTTAGATTTCAAAAAAATTTACAGATTGGAAAAGCAGATTTGCATATCCAGGTTATTCCAAACTTACTTAAATTTTCCAATAATTGAGTAAAATACAGTTCCCCAGTTACAGCTACATTTCAAGTGGTTAATTAATACAACATGTAGCTGCCATATTTATTATTAGCACAGGTTAAGACTAATTTCTTCTTTTTCTCTGTCAAATAGACATGTTGTTAATTGTCGTTTGAGTTGATTCCGATTCAGAGACACCCCATGTGTACAAAGTAGAACTGCTCCGTACTGTTTTCAAGGCTGTGATCTTTTGGAAGCAGATTTCCAGACCTGTCTTCCAAGGCGCCTATGTGTGGTTTCAAACCATCAAGCTAGTCAATACCTAAAATAGACACACTACCTCACAAAGTTACTGTGAAGGTCTGAAATGTATGTGAAAGTACCTGCTGCAGCACTTTAGGAACATTAGTTCTTAGCTATGTAATTTTTGTCCAGTGCATTTTATTCAAGTATTTCTCAGTCAGCGACACAGTATTTCATTCGCAGACCCAGATTTTTATGAGCTGTGCATATTCGGGCTAAGTGCATTCACCGAAGGTTTGAGTCCTGTATACCAGGCACGGTGTTACACTGTGGGTACAAGATGAGACTCAACAGACTGCACCTTGCATTCATGGTCCCGCTAGTTAGTTGTCAGAGACTGTCCACACATCATTACAGCCATGGGTGTTGTCTACTTGATTGCTGATCTCTTTTGTATTTGAACATTTGCTATTGTGCAGGACTTCATACAGACATTCATATGGTGTAAAACTGATACTGCTCTAAACCTGTGCCCAAAAGAAAGATATTTTTAAGCTAACCTTTCATTATATTCCTTGAGTTCTCATTGTGTGCCACTGATAACGTTTTAAATTAGTGTTCTTGGTTAGATCTAGGAGCCCTGGTGATGCAGTGATTAAAGCATTTGACTGCTAATGGAAAGGTCATCGATTCAAACCTACCAGCCCCTCCATGGGAGAAAGATGTGGCAGTCTGCTTCTGTGAAGAAGCAGCCTTGGAAACCCTGTGGGGCAGTTCTACCCTGTCCTATAGGGTCGCTATGAGTCGGAATTGACTCCACGGCAGTGGGTTTGGGTCAGATATATGAATCATATCTGATAAAACGCCCATAGGGAAGGCCTTTGTTAGTGTCGCTATATGTCTTTATAAGTTTGTAGCTGACTTTAAGTCTTTATGTTAAACTGAGACTGTTTCTCTAAATTCATTTATATATATGCCATGCTAAAGTTACTTCATAAAATCAACTTGTCCTGTAAGCCACAGCTCTAGGTGGCTGTGCCACCCCCCCACCCCCCCCCACCCCGCTTCAAGTGCCTGTGGCTAATGCTGTTAACTCAAAGGGATGGCTAGAAGCTTGGATCTGGATGTATTAGGGAAAACCCCTGTCAGACTTGAAATTTGTGAATCTCGTGTGTTGTGGAAGATATAATTTAAGATAGCTCTGTCCTATTATGGGGGAATAACTAGCCATCAAGTCTTCATTGCCCTGAAATCTACAAAATAAAGATAAACTGACTGTTGTACCTTTTTGAGTACCTACTGTGTGCCAAGAACTGTACCAAATATTTTATACACATTATTATCAAGAAAACCCTTTCAGGTAGGTTAGGTTATAGCCTTATTTTACAGATGGGGAAACTGAAGTTCATAGCAGTTAACTTGTAGAGTTATACAGATAGCGTGCGGTCGTGCTAACACTTGTTCTTTCACTGTGGCATGTTGCCTTATTTGGTGAGTGATCTGTATAATTTGAACTGTAAAATACCACCACAGTGTGTTTGCGTCATGTTTTGGTACTTTTTTGGCACATACATTCAAGTCAGAATCTGTTTTTAGGGTAATAATCTTTTTAGGTGCTGGTGCACCAGTTTTTGACTTTTCTATGCTTTAAACAGTTATTTAGATACCTTTTTTTTCAGGACTTTATCCAAATTCCTACTCTGAATTTATGCAGAATGATTGGGGTCAGGTTAACTTGTAACCAGGATTAACTATATACGTCTCATAAGGCTGAACTTCTCAAACTTTTCTATAGACTTTAATGACAAGAGAGTGAACGTGTTCTAGTCTGGAAGGCACTTGTGAAAGCAGGAAAGTTCTGCTTTCTATTTTTTTATGTATCATGTTTTTGTATTTTTCTAATGTAAAACTTGAATAGAACTCAAGAAGACAGTTGTGCTTAAGAGGGGAGGGAGGGAGAGTAGAACATTGTTACTCAGTTTGAGGAGCATAACCATAGAGGGTAAAATGGTTACAAACATGTGGCACTGTCATTTGGAGGCAGAACTACCAGTTAATATTAATACTACCTGTTTTGAATCATTAGGTAAATAAGAACTTTTAAATTCTGAAGTAAAGCAGATTTTAAAGGTTTTTGTGAAAAGGAACTGGGTCCATTAAAACAACATTTGCTCATATTACAGAATTCAAACTCTGCAGTGTGCTATTATGGAAAATGCCTCAGATGTTTAATCTGAGCTTTGTCTCTGATCATTTAATGTTTTTAGCTTGTCTCAACTTCCTTATTTATAAAATTAAAATAATACTTCCTGGGCAGTTTTGAAGTTAGACTGGGGTATGCATTTGTGTTTATATCGTAATAATTATTACATGTTGTATGCCATCAAATCAGTTCCAACTCATATTCCATGAAGATGCACAGGTACCCTCTCCCTACCATCTTGGGAGTAGTTGTCCTTTATCCAGTTGAGTTGAATGTATATGTCATGATAAAGGAAAGAGCTGTTATTGAAGCCAGGGTCTTAGCATTGCACCAAACTCTTTCCTCTTTCTCATTTTCTGTATCCAGTTCATTTCTGGAGTAGGGAAAGGAAGAATCCTCATAATAGTGCATAGTGGAGGCCCTGGGGATTGCAGTTTTTGATGACCTCCATCTGCTGAAACTGTGGGACTCGTAGTGGATGGAAAATGAGAATTGGTTTGAGAGTTGCTTGCATTTGTCTCTGATCAGCTGCTCATTTAAAAAAACCACCAAAGTGGACAGGGAGAACCCAAAGAGTACCCATATAACTCTAAGCTTGGCAAACAGCTGAACTCAGTGGCAGGGGGTTTGGACTTTGGATAGATCTCATTATTTGAGGATGAATAACTGGGAAAAAAAATACAGGGAGTGCATGTTTTAGAAAAGCTTGTGTCTTTCCCCATTCTCGGCAGTACTCTGTACTGGCTTTATTGAACTATGCAAATCTAAGGGCGGCACTTGGAGGGAAATGAAGGTGATTTATTTTCAGGCTGCTAAAGGACTAAGTGACTTCAGTGGTAATGAAGACACTGGTGTAAAAAATGCATATGTAGTTTAAATAAAATGGTTTGTGAAATGTAAAGAGCATAAAAACATTTCCAAGTTAATGATTTTATAGTTTTAAATGTCTGTATAAACTAAGTCAAAAGACTACCTGAATTATACGTTAAAAATACCTAATTCCTAAGAGTTTCTAACTTAAAAGGACTGAAAACATTTGTGTGTTTATTTTGAGGAAAATTCACATAACATAAAATTAACCAGTTTAAAGTGAAAGATTTAGTGTCACTTAGTACATTCGTGAGGAGCCCTGGTGGCACAGTGGTTAAGCACTCAATTGCTAACTGAAAGATCAGCGGTTTGAACCCACCAGCCACTCGGCAGTAGAAAGATGTGGCATTCGTCATCCATAAAGATTTACAGCCTTGGAAACCCTATAGGGCAGTTCTGTTCTGTCCTATAGGGTTGCTGTGCGTTGAAATTGACTTGACAGTAATGGGTCGGTATATTCACAGTGTTGTGCAGCTATCATCTTGTCTAGTTCCAAAACATTTTCATCATTCCAAAAGGAACTCCATACCCATTGACCTATCTCTTCCACCTGTTACCTCACTTGTTACCTAGCTGCTGGCAAACCGCTAATCTGCTTTCTGTCTCTGGATTTACATACCTAATGTGGATATTTCATATATATGGAATCATGCAATGTTTGTGACCTTCTGTGTCTAGCTGCTTTCACTTAGCATAATGTTTTCAAGATTCATCCATATTGTAGCACGTATAATTCCTTCCTTCCTTCCTGGCTAAATAATATGTATGGCTGTATCGCATTTTGTTTATCCATTCATCTGTTGACAGTCACGGGTTCTTTCCATCTTTTGGCTGTTATGAATAGTAATGTTATGAACATTAGTGTACAGGTATTTGAGTACCTGTTTTCAGTTCTTTTGTGTATATATCTAGGAGTGGAATTGCTAGTCACGTTTATGGCAATTCTGTGTTCAACTTTTTGAGGAATCACAAAACTTTTCCACAGAAGTTGTATTATTTTACATTCCCATCAGCAGTGTACCGGGGTTCCAGTTTCTTTACATCCACTGCAACACTTGTCAGAAGCCTTTGGGCGAGGGTAGAGGGTAGTCTCATTGGGAAGATGAATACTTACTTTGTGTATGTGGTATTTTTAGATCTGTGTGTTCTCTCCTAGCTTTGCAGCCCTGCTTTCCCATTAATTTTGTGTCCTCCTTTAGATTGTGTGTGTGTTTCTTCTGAGACACCACATATACCCACACCTATATCTGGGCTAGGCATGCGTCCCTCTAACTTATGACACCGTTTTAATTGCATGTACCTGTTCTGGACTGAGGGGTAATAGACCCTTCATTCTAGAATTCTTTATGCATCAGTATACTCTCTGGCACACATTAGCTGCTCAGTAATTGTTTAAATATGGGATTTTTGGAAAAACTATTACAGATCTAAGATGAGATTTGAAATACTTTTTAAAGTTTTTCTACTGGAACCAGAAAAAAAATTTAGAAAAATATTGACATCATCTGTGGCATGCAGAATAAGTTGAAAACAGAACAGAAAGACCCATGGAGATACTGAGTTTATATAACAAAATACACAGAAACATTGATCCTGAAGGCAATTGCAGGATTGTCTCTGTGGAGTTGGAATTAGCAATGTGGAAGATTAAGTATATGAGTTTTAAGTTCAGAGGGAAATTACAGAATTAAAGATGGGGGAGGTAATAGGTTACAAATCTAGAAATATAGAAACCAAAATAATTGGGATGGAAACTGTTTTTACACAGTGAAAGAAAACTTTCTTGGTATGAAAGAAGATTAAAAGGAATTTGCTATTTGAGACAAAATCAGTGAAAGGAGATCACAACCTACACAGGCGGGGGGAAGTATTAGTACCATGAATCAAAAAAGGAAGTCTACAAATATCCAGGCCACTCCCTCTCCCTGACACAAAAATCAAGGTGATCTTAGTTTTTAACACTGAGTATCAGACAGCAAAGCAATCTATAGGGTTTTGAGATGGAATTTTTTTCTCTTTTTAGGGCACATGAGCTACAATTTGAACTCTAATTTTTTTAAATTTATTTTTTATCTCAAAGGTTTTTTCCTCAGTAGTAATGACAGATTTATAGTTTAACACCAAGTTACAAAAAGGAGGTGATTTAACTACAAAACATATACTTAAATCAAGTAATAAAATATTGAATTGATATTAAGTTGTCAAATAGTAGGTACTCAATAGATGTTAATAGAAAATAAATCTTTATCATTTTATTGTTGATGTTTTGAACTCCCTAAATGTATTAAATGGTTTAGAGCGCGCCTGTAATTCTTCATGCTGCTTGTCTCCGTTCGTTCGTTCACTCAGTTGAACTTGTAACTCATCGCACCTGACGGGCTCATGATGTTCGGAATGATTCACACAAGTAGAAAATGAATAATAATGGTGGTGTGTCTAATTCCCGAATAGGCCTGTCAGTGTAGGATAGAAAAATGCATGATTGTGTGCAGTAGTGATGGAGTTGAGCTGAATGTAACACTGGACCCCTTCTTAAAAATACTTCTAGAAAGTTGTCATAGAGTGCAGTTTCTTCAGGAACCTTGCAGTTTTAATAGTAAGGAAACTGACCACATGTTTTAATTACTGTTAGCGGGAAACCAAGTCCTTGGTTTCTCTCCAGGTAGATTAAAATTATCCTTTGAGGGTTTTTAGGAAAAGTCAGTACTAAGTATTTATTATGTTCTTGAACCCTCAAGGTAAGCCTCCTTTCTGGTTCCCTAAAGGAATGCTTGGATAGCCCACAAGCCCCCACCCGAAACTTATAATCAGTGATAAGTTTGGTAACGTTTGGTTGTTTTGGGCCAACTGATTGGCATTTATACAGGAAAGAGATCACCTTGGGGAATCATAACCCACTTGAGGAGTAAAAACTTCCTTATATTCCCCTGCAGCCTGGTCAATATTTCATCTAATTATTTTGTTACTATTTTTAAAGAATGAGTCAAAAGTTGAAGTTCTTGATTTGCAGTCAGCAGTTGCTTAATAGTTTATCAGAGGTAACTGTCTCTAGCTTCGAGTTCCTGTCTGATTGGATTACGTACAACTCGAGTAAATGTCCAGAGTCAAAAATTAATTTGGGGGAAATAGACTTTAAATATTAAAGTTCCATCCTATCCCTCTCTTCAGAGACAGTGATTGTTTCAAAGACTATCATGGAGTAGAAACAAATCTAGTTGGTTTCTTCTATGAAATCTTGCTTTTAACAAAATGGTAATAGTAATCTGTGTGTTTCGGTGGGAGGTCAGCAAGAGTTAAAGGCATTTTTTATAAGTTGCTCGAAATTTATGGAGGCCACAGAAAACAATTGCTTGTATCCTGTTATTGGACGACTTAAAGGAATGCTGCATTCTCAGCGTTTTTCTTCATTTCCTTTAGACATTAGCAACTGCAGTTTTTATTTGACGTTCTGCTAGCTTCCAGGAAGAGCTCAGTAAAGTGACTGCTGTAAGCATTTCTTTTTTCTTTTTCATTTTGTAAACTGTGGTTGATACTAGTGAAGGAAGAAGATGGTTTGGAACCTTTTTTTTTTTTTCTTTAAAATATATAGAGCGCCTTACAAATTTCATGTCATCCTTGTGCAGGGGCCATGCTAGTCTTCTCTATATCATTCCAGTCTTAATATATGTGCTGCCAAAGTGAGCAGGATGTTTTAGAGCTTTTAAAGGAAATTATGCTGAGTGAAGTGGTTAGGATAGCGTATTAACCAAGTCTTTAAGCACATACTTAAAAGTATTTTTACTTTGGGATATTGTATAGCATTAACTAATGGTATAATGACAGCCAAGCATCAGCACATCTCTCTAAAATTGTTGGCCTTTTAACTCTGTAGTGCTTTTTTTTTTTTTTGCCTATTAAGTCTTTGTCAAGATACGAGATTCACTTACATAAAAGGTGACTGAAATAGGACTATATACACAGAGAGCACTTATAAAATAGCTTCATCTGAAATACAGCAGCTCATACATACTTCCTTTATTCTAACTGTTCAGATGAAACAAGGAGGAAGGATCTGGAAAGTGTAAAGCCAAGCACTAATTGTGAAACATAAGTTCTTAATAATGCTTTCATAAACACGAGTTTTACTGTATTTTGATTTTTAGCTGATACAGCTGGTAAATGAGTTCTGTTCCCTGGTTTTACTAGTCGTTCATTAAGAAACAAACGCCTTGACTATTCTTATAGAGAAACTGATTTCTAATGAATTTATTCCCATCTGGTCAGATTTAAGAACTGCTGGTTGAAATTAACAGGCTCAAGCAAATCTGTTAACTCTTTCAGTTATGCAGTGTTTGTAGGCACAAACATAGTTGTGGTAGATGGCTGAGATAAAGCCTTTGTGCTAATGGAGAGTTGTCTTTGGCTAGTCAGAGAATTGGGCATTGAAAAATAGGTTTATTTGGTTGTGTGTCCTTTTTAATTTTCTGCCCTTTTGAATAAATTAATACTATTGGATTAAATATATTTGTGACTCTTTTAATGATATCCTCATAGTTTGGTGATTAATGTATTCTAACGAGGTGCTGACTCACCATACTGGGTTTCCTGATGCCTTGATTTATCATGGTTTTCCCATTCTGTCTTTAGCAACACATGTTTCGAACAAAGCAGTTGGCCCACTTAAGGCTTGAATATGTAATTATGGAGCACGATATCTAAAGCAGTTGGACCATCTGTTCTGGAACAGCATGTATCATGATACCATAGTCCCAGAGCTAGATAACTGTAAAAGTACAGAAATTCCTAAAATTTAGAGTGCTTATGTGCCCTCACACTGTTCTAAGTGTTTTTAAGCCAAACCCAGTGCCATCAAGTTGATTCTGACCACAGTGACCCTATAGGATAGGGTAGAACTGCTCCATAGGAGCTCCAAGGCGGTAAATCTTTATGGAAGCAGACTGCCATGTTTGTCTTCTGCGGAGGAGCTGGTGGGTTCAAACCACCCACCTTTTGGTTAGCAGTGGAAGGCTTAACCAGTGCGCCACCAGGGCTCCCCCCTAAGTACTTTTTGCCTGTAGCAACCCCGTGGGACAGAGTAGAACTGCCCAATAGGGCTTCCAGGGAGCAACTGGTGGATTTGAACTGCCAACCTTTTGGTTAGCAGCAGAGCTCTTAACCTCTCCTCCACCAGAGTTCCTCTAAGTGCTTTATGTGTGTTAAATCACTGAAACCTTTCATCCGGCATCTAGGTGGGCTTTGCTCCTGCCTCTCAAACAAGGATAGACACATTCTTTCCCTCTTTTGTTTGCCACATTTACAATCAAATGTATTTTCAAAATCAAAACAGGAAAAACAAGGGTATAAAATGTTAAAAAGAAATGAGCATTTAACTTAGATTTCTGAGTCTAATATTGCTGAATTTAAAAAGTTATGCCATATTTTATGTTCAGTTGATCTTTTTGCATTTTCACACTTAGTGTTTTTGAAATTTGGGATTCGTCTTACAATCATGTACTCTTTACCTAAAAGCTTTTTTATTTTGATTAACACCTTAGATATAGAGATAGTAGTAGCTTACCAAGCAGAGACAGACCCCTTTTCTCCTGTGCTTGGAAGAAAAGCACTTGCGCGCCTGATGGAATTCTCAGTCTGTCCTAACCCTCTGCCTTAGTCATTTGATGTTTAGTGATTTCCTAGGGGAAAGATGTACCCAAACTGAAAAGTTTTTCCTTGGGCGCTAGTCTGCTAGCTAGCATTAGAACCTTGCTGTTTTTGTTTGTTTTTTCCTTTTTAAGTCTCCTGAATATGTCTGGACTCAAAGCCCTGGAAGTTCTACCCTCATTCTGTCTCACTTCTCCTTTTCTTGTCTGAAATCCCTATATAAGATAGACATCTGTCTTTACTAACTGTTCTTCACTTGCCAGAGTTTAAAGAGATTTTCCTTTTCTCTTCGTTGGAGAAAAACTTTTGAAACAGTGCTGTCCAATAAAACTATCTGCAGTGACGGGTATATTTTATATTCTGTATTCTGCACCATCCAGTATGTGGCTGTTGAACACTTGAAATGTGACTAGTGCAACTAAGGAACTGAATTTTAAATTAGATTTAATCTTAATTAACTTTAAATATCTACATAGTATTGGACAGTGCAGTGAAACTGTCACTCAGTTCTGAATGGGCAGGCATCCAGTTTGCAAGCTCATTTACACAGCATAAAATCTTGGACTTGAATTACACCAGTCACTAGTGACTAGTTTAGTTTTCATCTTTACCTTTTGAAGTTTAATCTTCCTTCCTTC
Organism: Elephas maximus indicus; assembly: GCF_024166365.1. Classification (NCBI taxonomy): domain Eukaryota; kingdom Metazoa; phylum Chordata; class Mammalia; order Proboscidea; family Elephantidae; genus Elephas; species Elephas maximus. The sequence continues at coordinate 34,463,320 of NC_064837.1, read as the reverse complement.
CTCATTAGGTGAATTGTGTAATGAAAGTGTAATCATTACAATTTAATTTTCAAGTTCTGTAAACCCTAATGGAAGATTAGTGATTAATTCCTTTTGAAAAACTTTTTCAAAAAAACAAAAAAATTGCAGATTTTCATAAAATCAGGGTCCATCATCTAGATTATTATTAATATTTTGAGATTTTTCCTTTTTTTGCTTAAATATTTTAAATCCAGGCTGTCATGACATTTCACTTCTAAATAGCATATATCTTTAGAAAATAAGGAAGTTTTCTTACCATGGTATTTTTATAGACCCCTAACATTTAAAATTGTTCCTCATTAGCTAAGAGCCAGTCCATGTTCAGATTTCCCTGATTGTCTCCAAATATTTGGTTTGTTTAAATCAGAATCCAAGCAAGATCTATACATTTCATTCAGTTGTGTCTCTTAAGTGTCTTTTTCTTTAAGATTTTATTTTTTAAATAGTTTAAGATTTACAGAATAATTGCAAGAATGGAGCAAACAATTCCTATATATATCCTTTACCCAGATTCATCAGTTGTTAACATTATATTGCATTTGATTTATCTTCATTTGTCTTTATACCTACTCATACAAGTATATATACTTATACCAGGAAATATATATGTATATTATATATATCAGATATATATATTTTTTACTGAACTGTTTGAGAGTAAGTTGGCACATGATACGTCTTCACCCCAACATACTTTAGTGTGTATTAAGAATAGCAACGTGGACTTATATACCCACAGTACAATTATCAAAGTCAAGAAATTAACTCTGACACAATACTTATATTTCATCCTTATTCAGATTTCATCAATTCCGGTATATTCTTTATATACATAAAAAAAAAAAAGGATCATGCGTTGTGTAAAAATATCATATTGCTTTACCCATTGCTGTTAAGCCGATTCTGACTCATAGCGACCCTATAGGACAGAGTAGAAATGCCCCATAGGGTTTCCAAGGAGCAGCTGGTGGATTCAAACTGCCAGCCTTTTGGTTAGAAGCCATAGCTCTTTAACCACTGCGATACCAGGGCTCCTATGTCGCTTTAGGTTTCTTTAGTCTGGCACTTCAGATGTATTTCAAGACATGTTTTTGAAGAGTACAGATCAATTATTTGTATCGTGTCCCTTGGTTTGGGTTTACCTGATATGTTGTCATGATTCAATTCAGGTTATATACTTTTGGCAGGAATACCACAGAAGTAAAATGTGTTCCTCTCAGTGTTTCACATCTGGAGGCACATGTGAGTTCGACCTATTACTGGGGATATTAACACTGATCACTTGATGAAGGCTGTGTCTGCCAGGTTTCGCCACTTAGAAAGTTAATCTTTTTTTCCCTTAGTATTGTTTTGTTGGGAGATACTTTGAAACTATGTAAATATGTTTCTCCTTGAAATTTCATCCATTAGTATTAGTATCCATTGCTGATTCTTGCCTCAATCAGTTGTTATTATGATTGCCAAGTAATGACTAATTAAAAATCCCATCAGTTCTTTGCCATTTTTAAGTTAGCTTTCTTTTATAAGGAAGAGATTTTCCTTCTCCCTACGTATTATTTATGTTAGTGTGGAGTCCTGGATTCAAAGTCTCTTTTAATCTAGAAGAATTCTGAGAATGAATTCATACCATATATATTAAAACAAATGATGTCTTACCCATGCTGTTGTGTAAGAAGATTCTGGCCTTTGTAACTTTAGCTGGACAAAATTAAAGAGCAGTGGTAGTAGAAGAAGCCTTCATACTTTAAGAAAATTTTTTGAGAAGCTTAAGGTTTAGTTGGGTGAGGTGAACTGGGGTGTGGGGCAGATAAGGAAATATTGGTATTGAAAAGGTGTTAGGGTAAGGATACGTGTGTGTATTTGAACCAGGTGGCTTCGCATGTTTGCACATTGGGGAGAGAGTAAAATGTTTTCCATTTTACTTTATCGTGTGTATATCTTAGTCTTGAGCTCTTGAGAGTAAAGAATTCTTGATGACACTGACCTTATGCCATCTGTTTGTATTAGTTTTCTCCAGCAAAGGTATTGGAGACATACTTACCAAAGTTTTCAGAAAAATCTTAGCAATACTGCTCTACAGTACCCCTAAAAACAGGAATTAAAATAAAACAGGGTTAGAGTTAGCGTAAACGTATTACATGGGTTTGAAGATTCTGGCCTCTGCAACTTTAGTTATGCAAATTAAAGAGCAGAGTTAGAAGTTTTTAAGTGTTAATTTCCTTTTATCTGTGTCTCAGTAAATTAAGCACCAAGAAACCACTAATTTATTATCAGTAGTTAAAAGAAATTCACACCCAGAGTTTCAAACAACTTTTTGGACAGCTGAGTCAAGCAGATAGTAAAATGCAAATACAGAAAAGTTAACCTCGAGTTGGCCTAAAGTACTGATGTGTATGTACTGATAGTCTCTATTGAGCCGTTGTTATGTGTCAGACACTATTCTAAGCACTTCACATTGAATTCTGGGGTAGATATCGCCACGTTTCAGATGAAGAAACAAATACACAGAGGTAGTAACTGACTTGTCCGTGGTCATTTAAGTGTCAGGCAGGGATTTGAACCCAGGCATAAGCAATCTATAATAGCACCACCAACTAATTCTAGATGGTACTTGTATTTTATAATCAAAGTTACAAATTTGTGCTGTAGTTGTCCACTTGAATGAATAAATTTCTTTGTCCTCTAGGTTATGGAGACTGACATTCAGATAGACTATATAAAAATTAAGAATGCAGTATCTTTTTCTTCTCCCAGGCATGTTAATCCACATTGGGGTGAGGTGGAGGAGAGAGAAAAGGAAACTTTTTTTTTTTTAATCATTTGTATGTAAGTAATGAATGATTTAAAAAAAAAAAAAGTTGCCGTGGAGTCAATTCCGACTCATTAGCAACCCTATAGGACACAGTAGAGCTGCCCCATAGGGTTTCCAAGGAGTGGCTGGTGGATTTGAACTGCTGACCTTTTGGTTAGCAACCGAGCTCTTAACCACTGTGCTACCAGGAATCCACTGAATGATAGTAGGGGTCTATAGCTATTGTCGGAAACCCTGGTGGTGTGGTGGTTAAGTGTTCTGCTGCTAACCAAAAGGTTGGCAGTTCGAATCCACCAGCCACTCCTTGGAAACCCAGTGAGGCAGTTCTGCTCTGTCTTGTAGGGTCACTATGAGTTGGAATCAACTCGACGGCAACCATACAGGTTTTTTTGGCATAGCGCTACTCCAGAATTTTGGATTTTCTAATGAACCGTAATCTGTTTTCTTAACTTTGGGACTCTTAAGCTAGGCTTAAGCATCAAGTCCTGAAGTAGTACCACTTTCAGACCAGTGTCCAAAGTCTAGTCTGGAAACCAAATGAGTTACAAATTTGTGTGGTCTTTAAAAAGAAGGGAGCAGTTTAATAATTAGTATGCTTTTTTGCATGTGTCATTACTGTTTTGTTTTTTAAAGGGAGGATGGAAGTGTACGCTTTTATATATCCTTAGGGTATCTCCGAGATGCACAAACTAATTTCTGGTGAAGAAGATATTACTAGAAAGATGGGATGGGTGACTTTCGCAGTATACCCTTTGTACAGTTTACCATTAGTGTATAATAACTTCAAAAATAAGTAACACCTTTTTTAAACCTAAGTTTATTGACTCCATGTTCTTTATAACAGCAAAATAAAAGTTCCTTGAAGTTTTAAAACTTTACTATAGAAACTTCTAAGCATATCTCAAAATAGAATATCCCCTGCTTCAGCAGTAATAATATTTTGCCAATTGAAAGGATAAAAAATGTGACTGGAATTTGAACGTTATTGTATGTCTCTGAAAACTGTAGGTTCAGAGACTTGAATTTATCAGTGGCTCATTATATACAGTCTGTAATTCAGTTTTTGTGGTAGATAGTGCATAGGCTGTTAGACCTTATAATTGAGAATATTTTATTTTAATATGTACTGGTTTGAAAATAAAACCTGTTTAAAAACATGTTGCGTTTTAAAAGTTTTAATCTATACAGATATTAGCAGACATAGTTATGTAGTATGGTAACCCTTTTATATGATCCTATTTTTAAGAGTATGCCTGTAAGTCAGAATTGCAATTAATGATAGTGACTCGTTGTATTACTGTATATTTTAGCATGTTTCTTTTTTGAATATAACACTGGAAAATGTGGAAGGAGTGGTAAATGTTCTGGGCATTCTCACCGAAAAGTAACACCAGTCAGGAAAAAAGACCTAATTGGCCGTATGTGAAGAGCAAGAAGCAAATGTGAATTGTCTTAACAACTAGGAAGGGCTTTTTGGGAAAATGCAATCTTTTGTTTAATTGTGTAAAGGAGCATCACTAAGAGAAATATGGTTTTTAATATGTCTAAATATGTAGCATTGGTGATAGTTTGCCACTTGCCCCTGGTTTAGTTTTGTTTTTTAAATAAAAGATGTATGTCTGTTTTACATAAAGCATTTTGAATGATACTTGATGGTACCAGGTTTGGTTTTTTTAAATTTTTTTTTGGTTTAGTACATTTCTAACAGGGAAGGCCAAATGTAGATATAGGTAGCTCTCTTGATAGGATGTGTAATGAGAAAGACCATAAGGATTAGATAGATTGCAATGGGTGCAGGAAATCCTGCGCCTCTTTTTAACCAAATCTTGGCTTTTTATGCAAGTAGAACAGCAGCATTTGTTAGCCACGATTCTCAGTGGTTTGGCAATTAAGCAATGATGTTGTTGTCCTCCATTTTGTGATCTGACGTGGTTATCCTCCATTTTTGCATGATGCCAATTTTTGCATAACGACATGGGCTTTGGAATCTAACCATGTCAGTATGCGAGGAATAGGTGTAGTGTTTTCTTGCAGTTGTCTTACACCTGTCTCTGAAGTAGAGGGGTAGGAAAAAAGTCTTACTAGAACCATTTGTGGGTTCAGTTAGTAGTGTCTGTGGCTTGCATCCTTGTTTTACTTTTCATTTCATTATTGGATTAACACAGAGGTAATAACTGACTTGCCTGTGGTCATTTAAGTGTCAGGCTGGGACACTTTTTAATCTTAAGCCGTTATAGCTGTATCTCAAAATTGCCTTAGGTGAAATGAGTGCTTGGTGGTACTTGATAGTAGCTTAGAAGATAATTTGTTGCTTTTAGGTATGTAGCTCTGTGAACCGTATGCTACAGAAATATTTTCCCCAATTATTGGAAAGGTAATTATTGATTAAATGTACAAGATTCTAAGGACTCTACAAAAAAAAAAAGGTCCGTATACCTCTCCTAAAACTGGATGGGCAACTCGGTTTGTATAAGGCCTCCCTGAAGCCCATCTACAGTCCCTTTGTATGATATCGGGAACCACTTGTTTATTTCCACCATTAGCTCTGGAACTAAAAGCAACTTATAAGGTTAATGTTAGGAAGAACTGAAAATTAATAATGCATAAAGTTTTATTATAACCAAACTTGTAAGTTACATACCTCACAGCTTGGTGTACTTGCCTTGCATTGCAGCATGTACTTGAGCTGTTGTAAAGCTGGTTAATCTTCTACTTTATTACCGTGTTTGTATTAATGGTTAGACAGTTGCTTGGCTCCTTGGCCTGGTTTTCAGTGGGTTACTGTAACTGCAGTTTATAACTAGGTATGTATGCAGTCATTGAGGTATAACAGGGAAGTGAAATTAAAACATAGCCTCTTAATCTCATGTTGTATCTTATTCAGATCTTGACCTGGTTATATTTAAGCACTATTGGCAGAGGAGTTTGACAAAGAATTTCTTTAGAGAAAATATAGTTAACTTGGCTTGGCCTGTCCATAAGAGACTAGTGACAGTGGAGGTCCCTGAGAAGGAAGGCTAGACAGCTGGGAGACATGGATGGGACGACTTGATTTTCTCTGTACTTTACCGTTTTTGTTTATACTTTGCAATGTGAATGTATTTACCCAGTGCAGGAAGCGGTGGCCAGCGGGGGGCGGGGGAGGGGGACCTAACCTGGCTAAGGCTAATAAAATAAAGGCTTCAAATAGCCTCTCTTATTGGGACTTAATCTGTCACGCCACACTTTTGTCACTCAGAGTACTAATGACCCACTCTGTTAGAGGTGTCCTTCCAGTAACAAATGACTTGTGTTCTTACACACTGAGTTAGTTTTCAAAGATCTACCTCCTTTAGATCTACTGTATTTGTTTAGCAAATACTTCACTATCTTCTAAGTATACAGAGAAAATCTATTATTTTCCTTTTTAAAACCCTTCAGTAGCTCCCTTTGCCTGTAAATAAGTTCAGGATTCTTATTGAGGGTACATTTAGCTTGTTTGGCCCTTGCTTATTATCTCTATAACCTTTCCACTCCTCAAGCCTTTCGTAGCCTATACTCCCAATGTTACAAAATTACTTGTTCCCTTAGGCAGCTGTGCTTTCACATCTTAGGGCCTTTGCACATGTTGCTTCTGTTGAAAATTCTCTGATCCATCTCCCTTGTAAATACTGCTTTATCTGTAGGGCCTTCTTTGACAAGCCCTCTTAGATACTTTTGGCTCTTTTTTTTTTTTTTTTTGCATAGTATTGTAACATCGTTTACTTGTCTGTCTATTCTTGCTAGTCCAAGTTGCTTTAGATCAAGAACTGCGACATTTTTAAATCATTCCCTCTGTCTCTGTTGCTCTTTTTATGCTGTACCTTCATTTTCAGATTTCCTGAAGCCTATTGCATATGAACACGTTAACCCTATTAAATGTTTAGGGAGGGTAAGAGAGGACAGGTCCAGTAGATCAAAGATCTTAAAATAAATGGAGAAACCATGACCTCAAATCCCTTTGAACCATAAATGCTTGCTCTGAAATGGGGCTTTTTTCTTTAACTTCATCCCTGTTCATTCTGCCTCTTAGTTATAACCATAAGGTTATGACTAAACAATTAAATGCTATAGAAAAGCAAAAAGCCTATCATTTGGCCATCAATTGCTTTATTTGAAGTGATGTAACAGAGTTGTCACTGTTGATCTTGGAGCACTGATGAGAATTTGTTATGATGACAGTATATAAAGGTTAAGTTTTTCTAATCCATTTTGAAACATGGTTTACTAATTTTTTTTTTTTTTTTTCCAGCTCCAAAACCTGGGTATTAACCCAGCAAACATTGGCTTCAGTACCCTGACTATGGAGTCAGACAAATTTATCTGCATTAGAGAAAAAGTAGGAGAGCAAGCCCAGGTGGTAATCATTGATATGAATGACCCAAGTAATCCAATTCGAAGACCAATTTCAGCAGACAGCGCCATCATGAATCCAGCTAGCAAAGTGATTGCACTGAAAGGTATAGAAGATTGTGCGGCTTTTTTTCTTAAAACTCTTCCCTTTGTATTTTCTATGCAAATGTAATAATTCACATCTACATTTTTAGTATGTCGATTAAACTTGCTAAAATAAAATAGATTTCCAAAGTTAATGCTAGTGCTGAACTTAATTTTAACTACTTTTGTGACTTAGAATGTTTCTGTGAAATGTCTTACTATCTACTCTGCATGGATCTACTTGGAAATATTGTAAGTTTGGAATAAATGCATTTAAATTAATCTGTGGTGTAATAAGACTGCACTAAAAGCACATCTCCATGTACAGAGGAAATAAGAATATAGTGATTTATATTCTGAATTAAAGTACACTTTAGTGATAGAATTTAATTATGGTAACTTGGCTTTCACGTTATACTGTCACATTTTTATACATCATTTAGGTTATCAGGTACTAAAAATGGCTTGAATTTACACTGATTGTTAAAAGTGTGTGTATATGTAGGTGGGTCCTAAAGCTTGGGCATCGAGAGTATTTTAAGTTTATTCAAACTAACTTTTTAATTGTTACAACAGGGGACTATATAGCCTGTCAGTCTAAACTGAGTTCAAAGAACCTCATGCTGTCTAAGAGCCTGTATTCATTTTTTTCCTTTTCCTTTGGAATTTAGAATGCAAATATAAGACCCTTTAAAACAAGTTTTTAAGAGGGCGAGGTGACAAGCTGGTTGGCTCTTTAAAAAGGCATTTAATTGCCTTTTGTTGTTGTTGTTTTCTTGGTAACGAGAAAGGAAGAGTTCAGGTTCTCAGAAATTTCTTGCTAAATTTGTGGGTGAGTTATTAAAAGCACTGAAGTTTTTAACAGATTTTTCTTCATGTGATTTAAGCTTTGTATTTAGTAACAATACGAGAGAATAAAGTGTGGGGTGAGACTAGCATATTGAAACCAGGACTTTGAACCGGTTCCGAACGGTTTAGTCATGGCCAATTGAACCGACAGAAACAAGGCAGGGCTTTGCACTGGTTCAAAGCAGTTCATTCACAGCCCACGGAATGTACAGATTGCATAGCAACCAGATCTCTTGCAGGGTGCCTTTTGACCTTAGTAGGAAACAGGCAGTGGTGTCCCACTCAAAGATGGCTGGCAAGGCGCTGCTTTGAATGTGGGTCGCTCTCCACAGTCCTGCCAGTAATCCAGTCTCCTGCATCAGGCTCCTGAAAGTTTCCTGATGCAGGAAATTGGGTTATTGGCAGGACTGTGGAGAGCAGCACACATTCAGAGTCACACGGTTGGCCGCCGTCGTTGAGTGGAGCACCGCTTCCTGTTACCTACTCAGGTCAAAAGCAGTCTTGCAAGAGATTCCGTTACTAGGCAACACATACATGCTGCCCTCATTTCTGCCAGCCATGACTGAACTGTTGAGAACCGGTTTGAAGCCCTGATTCAAACAAGTATATCTCTATTCCATATCTAAGGTAGGAATTTATCTCCTCTCAAGAGAAGATGGTCCAGCTTCTACCTAAGACCAGATGTTTTAAGGCATAAGGTTTTTGCTTCTACTGGAAAACATATATTGTATTTTAAGGCTTTAAACTCCCTTCAGCCTCCTTAAAGAATTTAAATTCAACTGCTAGTAACCTTCACGCCTCTCTGTAAAAAGGCCATCGTTTTGATCTTGTCAAAATTCTTTTCTATTTTTAATGTTATTGTTATCTTATCACATTTCTTAATGCTTTCTTATGTGTGCAGATGGTGAGTTATCTTAAATTAGATTGTATTAGTTATTGTCCTGTTCTGTAAAGAGAATAAATTGAAAATATTTTCAGAGCATTGTATAATAGCATCATAGATTTGTGCCTATGTGTTTGCCCTGAAGTTTAGCTGTCATTCCTGGCCTCCCTCCCCAAATCACCCCACATGCATATACTCCAACTCCTTTCATATGAGAAAGAATAAAAGTCTTAATAATCTGGGGCCTGGGGAGGCAGCAAAGGAAAGTGAGTCATTCCCAAATACTTCTTCCCTCTGAAGCTGGCTTTAAAAACCCCTTGGCTTCTTTTTATAAGCAGGACTGTAACTCTTAACAATTTTTAAGCCTGGTCCTGGTTTACATACTGTGTGGGATGGGAATAGCATTGTTTTACGGAAGAAGTTTTTGAACATATTATAAGAAGGGTGGTGGTACAAAGCTGTATGTTTTCTGTCCTTTCTCCTTCATCCCCCAAAAACTATCATAATTTTTGTCCTTCAGGAGCCAGATTCTCTGTGGCTCAGGAATGGAGTTTATCTAAGGACTGATCTTGATAGTCTAGTGAGAACCGTGAGCTTTGGCCTCTGTTAATTTAAAAGAAATCACTTTTTGGACTGTGTTGGATTTCAGATTACAAGTACAAACAAGCCCCCTCGCATCTGACTCAGTGGACTCTTAACAGTGGCAAATTTCATCCTTTTTTTACTAAATGTTTGCATCTTACTGGGATGAAGCTTGAACTTTGTTCTCTTCTCCAGTATATTAACAGCATCCGAAACTGTCTCCCTTTGTCTCCCTCCCTTTCCTCTAGCACCTCTATCTTTCCTTTGTATTGTAAACCAGTTAAATGTAGCATGTCTCTTGTGTGCTAGTAGCAGCAAGGTTGAGTTGAAGTAGATTCTCTTAACAAAAAGCAGTTTCTGCAAGATTTAGTTGGATGGGAGATGACTGCCTTTTAAAAAGTAGGCATTTCTCCATGTGTTTGTATGAGATTTGCTTTGTCCTGTGTAGTACGACTAGTTTATGTGTAGAATTAACGTAAGTATGACAGTTACAATCTTGTTCCTTTTTTTGCATCATTGTTAAGATTTTTGTTCTTCAGACTAATTTTCAGTTTCAGTTTAGAATCCTATGGAAGTCATACTGTCTGTTTAAGATGTGTTTTTTAGAGGTAATATAATGAGTAGATTTTGCTTAAGATGCAGTGAGTGTTTGGTCAGTAAGCTATTCTCTCTTCAGTTATTGCCGCTCTATCAGTATGACTTCTGTAGTTGGTTATTAGTCTCATGATAGAACTATTTTGTTAGGAAGTTACAGAGCTAGTTACAGAGCTGATTTAGCAAGTTATTAATTCATCCTGTACTTCCTATTTTTTAGTAATTCATAATTCTTAATTTTGTTTTTAGCTGGGAAAACTCTTCAGATATTTAACATTGAAATGAAAAGTAAAATGAAGGCTCATACCATGACTGATGATGTCACCTTCTGGAAATGGATCTCTTTGAATACGGTTGCTCTTGTTACGGATAACGCAGTTTATCATTGGAGTATGGAAGGAGAGTCTCAGCCAGTGAAAATGTTTGATCGCCATTCTAGCCTTGCAGGGTGCCAGATTATCAATTATCGTACAGATGCAAAGCAAAAGTGGTTACTTCTGACTGGCATATCTGCACAGGTAATATTTTTCCAGTTTTTAAGAAGAGGGCTAGAGAACTAATGTGCCCAGAATGCAGTCTGTTTTAAAATTTGGTCTTCTGTACTCAGTCCCGTTGAATCTTCACAAGACATTTTTTTTTTTTCCTTTCTTTTTTAAAAAAATGTTGCAGGCTGAATGCCTTAGTACCTGTATAGTGACATACTCCTAAACCAAGCATTTTTAGCTCTTGTAGTGAGTGGAAATTAAGTTCCTATATGAATGATTTGGGGTTTACCGTGGAGAATATGTACTATGCTGCAGAGTGAGCACTTTTATATCTTTTTCTTTAAGACAGTATTAAAAGAATGGTTGCTTTTAAAACACATCCTAAGCAATTATGTTAAGCTTTAATAAGATTATGTTTGGAGCTAAATTTTAAGTTAAAGAGGTATCAAGTCCTACATTGAGAGAGGCTCAATAACAGGATTATGAATGCTGCTAAAGATTACAGAGGATTCAAATTATTTCCTAATTGATGAATCTGGGGGTTATCGGGTCTCCTAAATTTACTCTCTTTGATCCTTTGTAGCAAAATCGTGTGGTGGGAGCTATGCAGCTTTATTCTGTAGATAGGAAAGTATCCCAGCCCATTGAAGGACATGCGGCTAGCTTCGCACAGTTTAAGATGGAAGGAAATGCTGAAGAATCAACGTTATTTTGTTTTGCAGTACGGGGTCAAGCTGGAGGGAAGGTAAGTTTTGGCTTTGGAAATTGGTGAGAACTTGTCTTCGTGTTTCTGCTACTCATTAGTCATGTAATTTCAAGATAATTTCCTTGTTAACTTGTTTTTAATATTAATTGAGATCTGTGATGACTCACTTTATTTAAATTCTGCTTCTGTTTATTTGGTTTGACTCTTAGCTATTAGGAGATTTTCTTGTGATACTTGTCTAAAATGAATACTGTTCTCTATATCAGGTATTTATATTAGTTAAGACTTTATCTTGACCATCTTTACCAAAGGTCTGAAGTCAGTATCTCCTAGCTTTACTGTATGTAAGAATCACTTAGGGTTGTTAAAGTGTACATCCTGTGCCCTACATCTAGAGAGTCTGATTCAGTAAATAGAGCCTGTATAGTCTGCATTTTACATACCCTTGGTGACTTGATGTAGATAGAATGTGGACCACAGTTTGAGTAACATTGCGTTAAGGCAGAGGTTTTCAACCCTGGCCATGCATTGGGATCATCTGGATAATTCAGATACCAATGCAGAAACCCTATTGTAGACCAATTAAATCAGAGTAGGTGGAAGGGCATGGATATTAAAAAAAAATAGGGGGCATGTAAATTGTGTGGCCAAGGTAATGAACAAAATTACTTTGTACGGTGGACTTTTTAGTTGCAGGCAACAGAAACAAGGTCTGGTTGACTAAAGCATCAAATATTTAGTAAAAGGATATTGGATAGCTCATAGTAGCTGGGAGTGCTACAAAACAAAGCTTGGAAAATGAAGAGAGGTAAGGGAGAATGGGCAGCAACTAGGGTCCCAGTCAGACACCATGCCACAGAACTCTGAGGTCTCTGCTGCTGCCATGGCTGCACTTCTGGATGCCACAGCTAGAACTGCTAACCCTGGAAACTCAGTGTGAGTGCCCCTTCCAGTGCCAGAGTAGCATCTCTGAAGTCTTTATGACTTTGTCTCTGATTCCCTATTTGAACTCTAATATATGCAAGGTCTTGTGCCCACATCTTAGTGCTAAGAGGGGTTTAGAAAACAAGTATTTGGTGTTTGGCCTACAAAAATGGACTACCTTCCAGCAAAACTTGTAATGAGTACTGTTAATGGATTGAATTATGTCCCCCCAAAAATGTGTTGTAAATCCCAACCTCTGTGCATGTGGTTATAATTGCATTTGGTAATGAGGCAAGGTTAGTGTAGGGTATATCTTGAGTCAGTCTCTTTTGAGATATAAAGGAGATTAGGTAAGCGAGGAGAGAAGAGGTGAGACAGATGCCAAGACACATGGAGATCTCCAAGGAACCAGGAAGCAGAAGCTGAAGAGACAAAGACCTTCCTCCAAAGTCAACAGAGAGAAAGCCTTACCCTAGAGCTGGTGCTTTGAATTCGGACTTGTAGCCTCCTAAGCTGTGAGAAAGTAAATTTCTGTCTGCTAAAGCCATCCACTTGTGGTATTTCTGTTATAGCAGCGCTAGATATGTAAGACAGGTATTTTTACAAGTACTGCCCCCCCCCCCATCAGAAAGAGTGTTTAGATCCTGGGCATAACAAAGAAAACTGAACTTCAATTTTATTAGAACATTTGTCTTTTTCCTTGTAAGTAGTTAAAAAAAAAAAAAAAAGGGGGATAGCAACTATTTAAGATATGATAATCTGTAGCCTTGGCAGGGAGGGAAGTGTGCACAGAGAGGTAAATTTCTCCCTAAACTTTAAAGGTGAGAGATTCCCTGAACTGAGAAAACAAACATCCCAGCTTCTCGTTATAACAAGGATAGAAAGCACTGATGTTCAGATCCGAATTGATAGAATTTAAACACTTAGGTTTTAAAAATTAAATACTACCCTTAAGATACAGGGTGGGACTTTTTTGATAAAGCCTACTGGAAGGAAAGTGTCAATATCATTTTTTAATAATATCTGAAAACATGTTTATAGGTTCTTGAGCTTATTTAATACTTGTGCTGTATTTCTTGTACTCTATCATGGCTTTGAAGATAGTCATAATTTTTCAGTATTGCTAGCCATCTAATTAGGGATGAAACCCTATAACTTTCATATGGTATATATCTTTTAAGCTGAGTTTTTTTTCTGAGTTTATTCCTGACATGACTAAGCAAAATGTATAATGTTCTTTTACTGACATTATTTACTTTCTCTTGCCTGTTGATTGCGGCATGAGACGTTTTAAACAAAATTTATAGGTGTATGTGATTAGAGAGACACCTTGCCTTAGGCTTTTACTTTCTGTCTGCATCACAGTAGATGTACGGGCAGAGAAGAATTACACAACTTAAGTTGGAATATTAAAATATAATCGAAAGTCGAGAAAGTACTTTCATGGGTAATGTTTTAGCATTCTGTGCCCTTTATTTAAAGTAGATTATTTGAGGTATGATTATGTTTCAGATATTTAACTGACTTAACATTTTCTTTTGAAATAGTACAGGTTCATAGGAAGTTATAAGTCAGTTCAGAGAAATCTCCTGTACCCCTTACCCAGTTTCTCCTAGTGGTTACATAGCTATAGTACATTAGCAAAGCCAGGAAATTGACATTGGTACAATGTGTGTGTGTATATAATTCTGCCATTTTATCATGTGTAAATTTGGGATACGTAACTACTTCGTCACCACAAAGATCTCCTTTGTGCTACCCCTTTGTAGTTAAGCCCAGCCTCCTTTCCTCCACTGTCCCTAACCCCCCCAGTGCTGGGAATTAATTCTGTCTCATAGTGACCGTATAGGTCAGAGTAGAACTGCCCCATAGGGTTTTCAAGCCTATAAATCTTTACAGAAGCAGACTGCCCACATCTTTCTCCCACAGAGTGGCTGGTGGGTTCAAAATGCCAACCTTTTGGTTAGCAGCTGAGTGCTTTAACAACTGCCTACCAGGGCTTCTTTCCCTAACCCTGGCAACCACTAATTTGTTCTCTATCTCTATAATTTTGTGCCTTCAAGAATTTTATGTAAATGGAATCAATATAACGTATGACCTTTGAGTTTGGCTTTTTCCACTGAGCATAATGTCCTTGAGATTCATCCTTATTTTTGCTGATTTGATTTCATGGATGAATGTAGTTTAACTATTTACCTGTTGTGTAGGACATTTTGGTTGTTTCCAGTTCGGGGCTACAAATAAAGCTGCTGTGATGAACTGGCTCTTGATTGCTAAAGGATTTAGGTTTAATATGAGTTTTATTTTCTTTTGAACAGTTACATATCATCGAAGTTGGCACACCACCTACAGGGAACCAGCCTTTCCCAAAGAAGGCGGTGGATGTTTTCTTCCCTCCAGAAGCACAAAATGACTTTCCTGTGGCAATGCAGGTATTTTAGGCAAAATAATTTTTAAAATCTCTCTTTAGAAAAAAATGCGAAAACTACTCACAGTCACAATTGTGCTTTAAATGGAAGTTTATATATCAAGTCAGTCTCTCATGCAAAAATTTATATACACCTTGCTATATACTCCTAGTTGCTCTCCCCCTAATGAGATAGCACACTCCTTCTCTCCACCCCATATTTTCATGTCCATTCAGCAAGCGTCTGACCCCCTCTGCCTTCTCATCTCCCCTCTGGACAGGAGCTGCCCACATAGTCTCATGTGCCCACTTGATCCAAGAAGCCCACTCCTCACCAGTATCACTTTCTATCCTATAGTCCAGTCCAATCCCTGTCTGAAGAGTTGGCTTTGGGAATGGTTCCTATCTTGGGCTAACAGAAGGTCTTAGGACCATGACCCCTGGGGTCCTTCTAGTCTCAGTCAGACGATTAAGCCTGGTCTTTTTACAAGAATTTGAGGTCTGCGTCCCACTGCTCTCCTGCTCCCTTACGGCTTCTCTATTGTGTTCCCTGTCAGGGCAGTCATCAATTGTAGCCAGGTACCATCTCACAGTCATATAACTTAAGTGATGTTTAAAAGATTCCCCTTCATTCTAAAATAGTTTATTAGTGAAACTTTGTGAAATGTGTAAACTGGGTTATCCTAAGTTGTTCAAATTATACACATATTCTTGTGTTTTATATAAGAACTTGGACTAGTCCATATTTAAATATTGTGAACCACAAATACTAGTTTTTAATTTCTCACATGAACTCCTTGTCAGAGTTCTAGAATTTCACCATCTTTAAAATGGAATTGAACTAGATTTTCTTATTTTCTGCGTACAGATTCATTGTTTTACTGATGTGTTGATTTTCTTTGAACAGATCAGTGAAAAGCATGATGTAGTATTCTTGATTACTAAGTATGGTTATATCCACCTGTATGATCTTGAGACTGGTACCTGCATCTACATGAATAGAATCAGTGGAGAAACAATCTTTGTTACAGCACCTCATGAAGCCACAGCTGGAATAATTGGAGTCAACAGAAAGGGACAAGTAAGGAAACCTTAAAACTAAAATTAACCAATAAAATGAATTAATACTTGCTACTGTTTTCAAAAAGTAAGTCGGGACTTTGGGTATCAGAAAATAGCACATACCTGAAAATACGGAAGTGTATGAATAGAAAGTCTCCTTTTAATCCTGTATATGTGCCTTTATTGTCAAAAGACAATACTTGGGCCACATTTGACAGACCGTGTACTTTCTACAGCTACTTTTTTCATATTATAATCTCTGAAACAGGTTATAAACTACAGGGAAAGTAATTCTTAACTCCTTAATTATTACAAAATATTTAATGTTGGAAGATAATATGTTATAGTAGCTATTGCAGGATGCCTGGAAAATTATCTCCTTGGATAAGAAAAATCCATTAGCTGTTTTTGTCACATTTGAGGAACTACTCACACCACCTCACAAATGGTCTTTTTTCTGTGTTTTCTTAGTGTTTTAATATAATTGGAAATATTCTACCAAGAAGTATCTTATTTTCTGAAAAAAACTTGGTACTGTTTTTAGTCTTGCCTTTTACTTGTTTTCCTCCAAATTGGTATTTTTACCAGGCAGTAAGCAAAGAAAGGTAGATAGTTGGGGGATTTTTGTTTGTTTTTCTTTTTTACTCAGTTGGTTTATGAAATCTGATATGTATATGAAGAAATTCCTGTAGAGAAAAGGGAGTTTTTCCCTACCTATCCATTCCTGGAAACCCTGGTGGTGTAGGGTTAAGAGCTGTGGCTATTAACCAAAAAGTTGGCGGTTTGAATCCACCAGCCACTCCTTGGGAACCCTATGGGGCAGTTCTACTCTGTCCTATAGGGTTGCGATGAGTCGGAATCGACACGACAGCAATGAGTTTGGTTTGGTGTTTATCCATTCCCTACTTTAACTCCAGACCTGGTTAGGTGCTTCTGCTTTATGCCCCTATAACTTATATTCCTCATCATAGTACTTATCACACTGAATTAAAATTGCTAACTTAACTGTCTCAGTCACTATTCTTCATTAGAAAAGGGACTTGTCTTTGTTTAATTGTATTTCTAGCACCAGTCAGTGTCTGGCACAAAAGTGGTTTTAAAAATTCAGTAGTTACTCTTCAGTAGCATGTGTCTGTCTTGGAAAAATCAAGAATGAATTGACCTTCTGGTGAACTACGTGAGTGCTACTTAGAGAATTTCTAACGATCGTGAAGTTGTGAAACTGGGAAACTTTTTATTTCTGCTGCTGTGCTGATGTTTTTAAGATAAGTTTAAACTAAAGAATCTGGAATGGTTTCGCCATAGGTATTTGGTATTCATAATTCTGCTTCTGGGAGCTTATTGATAGTTGATACTAAAAATTGATATTAAACTGTCCTTCCCACCCCCACCCCCAGTTTTACATGCCAGCTGGTTTGAGTAAAGATTTAGGTATTTATAGTAGCCTTAAACCTCAGGGATTTCCTGTACTCTTTTTTATCAAAGCAGACTACTAACTGGGCATATGCCCTTAAGTGATGAATGTATGGTTTCTCTTGATTGAAAAAACAAAATCAGTCAAGATGACATTATAGCCACATTCCTGTCTCAGACACCTTTGCTATTTAGCTTAAATTTCAAACTTGGTAGAACTGAGTACTTTAGAAGATACAGGAATAGTAACCTCCTCTGACCCCTGTGAATCCTAAGTACTGATTACTAGAAATCTGGTAGAACGATCTAGAAGTATGGTAAAGATGAAACTGTGTGTTAGGGAAGACTAAGGTAGTGATCAATGGGAAGCTTCAGGAAGTGTAGTTAGAACTGAATTTGTTGGTCTTGCTCATTTTTCCTAGGAGGTAAGAGTTCAGTCAAAGGTGGGGGTTAAGATCTCTTTGGTTACTGAGTTCTAAAATAGTGCTCAATTCTTATTCATCTTGGGACAAAAAAAATTTCCATTTTCATTTGTCTAAAATATATTAAACATGTGTTTTGTGTTAGTTACTGCCTGACACTAGTAATACAATTAAAGATAAGACCCTTTCCTGCTGTGGAATATGACTGAGAAACAGACAAGCAATTACAATAATATGAGAAATGCTGCTAGGAGTAATGTAAGTAGTTATAACCCAGGGTATATAGCCACATCTGGCCTTGAGGAAAGGGATGGATGGGTAGGGCAGGATTCCCTTTCTCTAGGGCATTTGAGAGTAGTTCAGCTCTTGGGGGAAGGTAGGGCAGCATTCTGTAGCAGTGACTTTTTAGGAGGACCAAGGGTGGGTAACAGTTCTCTGAAACAATTAGAACTTATCCTTTACCGATACCACATTTGCCTCTTGGTTCTTTCAGTATCATTAAGGCTATTCACTAAGCATTTATTAAACATCGACTGTATGCTCTGCATTACAGTAGGTACCTAAGGATACAGTGGTCCCTGACCTTATTGAGTATATAATCTGGCACCTAGGAATATAAATGAAATTAAGGTAAATTATTGAAAAATTCTCGTAGAAAAATCCCAGAGTTAAAAGGAATATAGCTTAAACTTCTAGGTGAGCCCTATGTTTTGTTTGGATTTCATGCCGCCTTCAGATTCATTTCTGAAAGTCAAAATTGCATTCACTGAGACTCTGTAAGCCATGTGAAATTGTCTTTTCAGAGCTAAATTAATCTTTGATTTTGATCACGTTAAAAAAGAATGGATGGTAGCACAGCAATTAGAGCTTGGACAGTATGAAGTAGGGGGTTTTAACATGACAGAATGGCCGTATTTTAGGAAACCCAAAATGATTTAGCACCCTATGGCACTCAGTCTTAAATCTCCCTAGTCTTCTCTTTTCTGGCCTCTTTCTTTTTTATATCTCTTCTTCTTCTTTTCTTTTATTGGCTAACAAGAAAGCAGCTATCACAGTTTTAGTTTCAATACCCTAAGTAATAAACTTGCTCTAAACAGATTTGATATCGTTCGTATCCAAATAAACACATTGCGGCTATCTATTAATCTTTAAATTGCAGGTTCTGTCAGTATGTGTGGAAGAAGAAAACATAATTCCCTATATCACCAACGTCCTACAAAATCCTGATCTGGCTCTGAGAATGGCTGTACGTAACAACCTTGCTGGGGCTGAAGAACTCTTTGCCCGGAAATTTAATGCTCTTTTTGCCCAGGGAAATTACTCAGAGGCAGCAAAGGTGGCTGCCAACGCACCAAAGGTAAATAAGCAGTTACGGAAATTAAGTGGCCATGATTGGACTAACGTAATATTCCTTATTTCTAATACCGTCAGAAGAGGCACCAGGTTTCCACAGAGATACTAGCCTCTTTTTAAGTTACAGGTTCCTTGACTAGAACATGATGATTACCTGTTTGTGCCTCTAGATTTGGTTAAGACAAAAAAGCCTCGTAAAATTCAGGACGTTAGAATGATGTGTAGACCTAGCAAGCTGTGGTTTACCTCAATGTAGTGATGCTTGCTTAGGTGTTTATGCAGCTTGATGTTCATAAATGATAACTACTGATTTTATTTTCAAATGTTGGAGATTAAACACGTTCCGTCCAGTTTATGATAGATAGCGTTGTCTGAAATCAAACTGAATTTATTCCCATCACCATTGTATTATGTCGGACTGAATTGACACCTCATATTTCAAGCCAGTATTAATTATGAAATTTGCACTTAATGTGAACTTGGGGTAGTAACTAGCTGCAAGTACTGTGATTATACTTATTCTCTTACATGTTGACGTTGTAGTTGGTATGTTCCTGATTCTGAATAATCTTATAACATCAAACCAGAGCTGTGACAGATGTTGACTGAATCTTTACTATAGATGTGGAAGATCAGAAATTTGATGTTAGCAGATGGGATCATGCCTTTAAAATTAATGTAAGATACTCATACATGGAATGATTAATGTGATATTTGGGTCACCTTAATAGTCTTTAAAATTTCACTTTCTTAAAGGGAATCCTCCGTACTCCAGATACCATCCGTCGGTTCCAGAGTGTCCCAGCCCAGCCAGGTCAAACTTCTCCTCTCCTTCAATACTTTGGAATTCTTTTGGACCAGGGTCAGTTGAACAAATATGAATCCTTAGAACTGTGTAGGCCTGTACTTCAGCAAGGGCGGAAGCAGCTTTTGGAGAAATGGTTAAAAGAAGATAAGGTAGGTTAACTTGTCAACATATTTTTGCTTTGATTGAATTAAATAACAGCGTTACAAAAAAATAAAACCAAATTGCCGTCAAGTTGCTTCCGAGTCATAGTAACCCTAGAGGACAGAGTGGAACTGCCCCATAGGGTTTCTGAGGAGATGGATTCCAGGTGTCACACTCTTGGTTAGCAGCCAAATGCTTAACCACTGCACTGCCGGGGCTCCAAATAACATGGTAGAGCACGTTAAAAAACAAGCCAAGAGAGGCTGCACCAAAACGTGTTCAGCCATTATTCAGTACATCCACTGTCTGTTATAGGAGCAGACATTGCATGAGATGCATAAACTGATTTCCTTTTGGAAATACATTTTTGGCACATTGAGGTGGGGGTATTTTTGTTGTTTAGTTTTTAAAATAAAATCCAGTATTCTTGCTTAGTTGTTAAAATTACTAACCCTGAAGTGAAGTGCTATGCATTTGCTTTAGGAAAAGCTTAATGGCAGAAGCTTACTTGAGTATGCATTCATATTTGTCAATATCTGTGACAGATATTTATACATAGGAATATATTTCTATGTTCCACACTTGATATGCGCAGTTGTTTCAACCATACAGGTATTTATGTCTTCTTTTAGAGCTTTCCAAGTATCATCGAAATTGTGGTATTTGCTGCTGGTAAGCATGTGTACGTGTGCCAGAAAACATAATGTTATATAAAATGCTGAATTGTAGATGTGTTAACAAGAAATAGGGCTGTCTAATGAAGTACTGTTTCCCAGAGTGGTTTCACAGAATGTAAACCAGGCCTCCTTGGAAGCCCTTTAGGGGCAGTTATGCTCTGTCCTGTAGGGTCACTGTGAGTCCGAATCGACTCGACAGCAATGAGTTTTTGTAAATTGGTGTTACATGGAGAAATATTTAACTCAGTGTCTTTAAAATTTATTTAAATGTGAACCTTTTTTATGTTGTTAACTAGGTTTCCATACTGAAGGATTTCTCTATGCCTTTTGTATTTACTCAGTCCTTATAATTTCTTTTTACACACAAAGATCTAATGATACTATGTTCTGTAGAGCGCACTCTGGAAAATATTGCTAATTTGTAAGGCAACAGACAAGTTTCAGCAACCCATTAGTGTTATTAGTCCTTTCATACCACCACAAAAAGCCTTTCTCCACAGTGATAACGTTGACTTGCCCATGTTTCTCCGAGTAGTGATATTTGATGTCCATCCTAATTGTTTAAGGTAAGGAAGGATGGAAACCACCAAGGTAACTGAGTTGACCTATATAACAGAGGTAAAAGCTTTTGGGGTATTAACTTCTTTTGTGAACAATCATATGTGATCCAATTGTGGTAAAAGGGACACTGGTCACCCTTCATTAGTTAACGTGTTCTGTTAAGAGGTACAGATTCTTGATAAAACTTTTTATTTCTTGGCACTGACTATTAATTACAAGGACTACTCTCTGAAGTAACCATTAGAAGTGAAAAAACCAACTCTAGTATGTAAAGCAAAACTGTTCTGGGAAGCTGCTTTCCAGATTGGGGAGCTGAGTTATTAAGGCAGGTTGGATAATACAGGATAATATCTGCTTGTGTGTACCACCTAAACATTTTTATCTGTTACTCACCTTGTGCAATTAGTTCTGCCTCACAGTCCTAAATCTAAAAGACAAAAAGGTAATTTAGCTTACATCCTTCAGGCATACAAGCTACGGCCTAATTTTGGTAATGGTCCTTATAGTGAGCCTCATCTGGCTCATTCAATAATATATTAAACTTTTTGATGTAACGTTTTTGAAAAACTGGGACCGCATGGGTCGGATATGAGAATTTTCTTAGTTGTTAAAAGTATAAGATTTTGCTTTAAATAAACTACTTACAGTCCTAAAAAGGTAGCTGGTAATATCTATAAATATGAAGTCTTCGTGAGCTTTTTATCCTTGTTTAATTTTATGATGTACAGAGAATCCTACCAATACATTGCTGTGAATACAAGATCAGAGTCTTTACCACTCATGTCTCCTGCGTAGTTATTTATAATATATTCTGGGAAAATTGGGTAGATAAGTACCTATTGTGTTAGTTATTATTTATAGTGAATTTAGTATCAGTTTTTATGGAACAGCTCCTGTGTAATTAATCTCTTTTTTTGCTTTGGCCAGCTGGAATGCTCTGAAGAACTAGGTGATCTTGTGAAATCTGTGGATCCTACATTAGCACTTAGTGTGTACCTGAGGGCTAATGTCCCAAATAAAGTCATCCAGTGCTTTGCAGAAACAGGTCAAGTCCAGAAGATTGTTTTATATGCTAAAAAAGTGAGTTCAGTGAAACAAACTCTCAACATAAATTTATTAAAACTTTATCATAGAAATTAGGCTGTAGCAACTCTCAGTGGCTTTACTAGTGAATTTCCTTAAATTTTGAACTTTGGAGAGTTTAAAAACCCTATCTTAGCTCTAAATAGAATTCAGAAATAGTAATAATTACTCTTGCATGGCTTATCAGATTTTAAGATGGCAGGGGCATGTTTAACCTTTTAGAACAAAATTTGAAATGGTCATTCATTGAAAATGGATAAGGGAATTATTAGAATGTACAGCTGCTTGTTCAAATAAGTCATGACCAAGGTGTCCATTTGCATGACATAAACCAAGGTCAAATTGATCATTCTTAATCGAAATTGAATTTGTAATTGCACCAGTAGTTCTAAATTGGTAAGATTTTATTGTAGAAGAAGCCTTTAAATGCTTAAAAAATGAAACTTTGTAGATGGCTTTAAGTTTTTGTCCATTTATAGGTTGGATATACACCAGATTGGATCTTCCTGCTGAGAAATGTAATGCGTATCAGTCCAGATCAGGGTCAGCAGTTTGCTCAAATGTTGGTTCAGGATGAAGAGCCTCTTGCTGATATCACACAGGTAAAGAGATTAAAGGGTATTTTGTGGACTTTTATTTAAATGGAGAATGGGAGGATCAACTTAGAACAAGTTTGAAGAAGTTTATGGGAATTAGAAGTTGTATCTATATGGATAAACCTGAAGTTTCTTATAAAGACAAGTTACAGAAGAATGGATAGTATGATACCATCTATGTGCAGTTTTTTTCCTTTCATTTACATATCATCAGCAGTATCATACAGTAGTTTTTAAACATCTTTAAATAGTACCCTTTATATTACATTATATTTTGTAGATTGTGGACGTCTTTATGGAATACAACCTGATCCAGCAGTGTACTGCGTTTTTGCTTGATGCCCTAAAGAATAATCGCCCATCCGAAGGTCCTCTACAGACGCGGTTGCTTGAGATGAATCTTATGCATGCACCTCAAGTACGTTTTTCATGCTTTTTAGACGTGTTTTCACTACTGTTGTAGAAGTTACTCAGAGTTTCTGAGATTATTCAGTTATTTGAAGCTACTAATGTACCTATTCCTCACTCGTAATAAGTTAGCTAACATTCCTTTGTACTTTGTCTCTTTTATCTATTCATTATTGAATCTTAATATTTGATCTGGATGTGGAAGTACTGGTATCAGTGGGGTGCAGAAATAAACTCACTCTGTTTGTGGTTTTATAGGTTGCAGATGCAATCCTGGGGAATCAGATGTTCACCCATTACGACCGGGCTCACATCGCTCAGCTGTGTGAAAAGGCCGGCCTGCTGCAGCGTGCACTGGAACACTTCACTGACTTGTATGACATAAAGCGTGCAGTTGTTCACACCCATCTTCTTAACCCTGAGGTATTTCAGTCTCTTGCTTAACAACTGGTGTTAGTTAGTTGACATAATGAAAGTGTGTTTGTGGTGCTGGCTAATAGTAATTTCATACTGCCATGAGGCTCAACATTGTTTTGTTTGTTTATTTTGTCTCCTAGTGGTTAGTGAATTACTTTGGGTCCTTATCCGTAGAAGACTCCCTAGAATGCCTCAGAGCCATGCTGTCTGCCAATATTCGTCAGAATCTTCAGATCTGTGTTCAGGTGGCTTCTAAGTATCATGAACAACTGTCAACTCAGTCTCTGATTGAACTTTTTGAATCATTCAAGAGTTTTGAAGGTAATTAGAAGGTTCTGGGTTGTTTTAATTAAGCTGGCCAAGAGGGGTAGACTTAAGATCACAGGTTATTGGAAATCTTGTCTTTCTAAAAGCTTAATTTTATCGAATATTTTAAGTTTTATTATTCAGTAAATGGTGTCAGGTACCTTTTTGGTCAAGTCCTAGGGGTTGTGCAGTGAACAAGACTGTCTACTTGAATATTTTATAGGTGAATTAAAGGCAGAATTTTACGATACACAGTTATGACAAAGCCACTACATAACTGTAAGATGAAAATACTGATGTTTAGGTATAATAAGATTTCATGCTTATACTGTCTGACTCTGTAATGGCAAGAGTTTCTAGACAAGGACATTTTGAGTCTTGTTACTATACAGCAGGGTTCCTCAACGTTGGCACTAGACGTTTTGGATTGGATGGTTCATTGTTGCAGGGTAGGAGGGCGAGCTGCCTAGTGCGTTATAGGCTCTTTAGCAGCATCCCTGGCTTCTATCCGGTAGATACCAGTAGCATCAGACCCTCCCCACACCCACTGGGACAACCAAAAATATCTCCAGATGTTGTCAAATGTCTCCTGGGAGGAAAATCACCCCCAGTTGAGAACCAGTGCTGTACAGAGTACTAATGTAATCACTGGTGGGTAGCTCTTATGTTCATTAACTAAACTGCTGGTCCCCAGTTACCTTTTCTCCCCTTTCTTTGTGGTAGTGATCTAGACAGGAAGAATAAGAGATTCTACAAGTTTTCTTTGTTTCTATATGTTAACTATGCGCTAAATTTATATTGTTCGGTATAGTACCCACTGGCCACATGTGGCTATTTAAATTTAAAGTAATTCAGAATTAAATACAATAAAAAATTTAGTTCTTCAGTCACGCCAGCCACGTTTCAAGTACTCAATATCCACGTGAGGTTAGTGGCTACTGTATTGGACAGTGCAGATATAGAACATTTTCATCATTACAGAAAGTTTTGTTGGACGGAACTACATTAAATTCTTCCCAAACTACTTTTGTATGTTTCGTATTAACTGCACGTGGAAAAAACAGCTGGTATAAGGGACTTCATTTAAAATTTCTCACATGGAGTGCGATGTAATAATGAACTTTGGTATTGAGCAGCTGCCCCTAATTATTTCTAAACTATTAGAAAACATTGAGTTGGGATTAAAGTGCAAATCAATTTTATGGAACTGGTTCCTGGATTAAGTAGTAGTCTTATTAAGCTTTTTGAGCAGTTTATATTTGGGAGTATCTGTTATTCAGGTGGAGTCCTGGTGATACAGGGTTAAGAGCTCTCCTGCTAATAATCAAAAGGTTGGCAGTTCAAATCCACCAGCTGCTCCTTGGAAACCCTATGGGGCAGTTTTAGTCTGTCCTGTGGGGTCGCTGTGAGTTGGAATTGACAGCAACAGGCTTGGGGGTTTTTTCGGTAGTATTCAGATTCCTTCTTGGAGTGTAACCGTGTTTTTTGTTGTCTAAATGTTCTTTAGTTTTGTCATTCTCAAAGGTGCATCTGTGTTTAATTTCAGTTATTTGTTTCTTTAAGGTCTCTTTTATTTTCTGGGATCCATTGTTAACTTTAGTCAGGACCCAGATGTGCACTTTAAATATATTCAGGCAGCTTGTAAGACTGGGCAAATCAAAGAAGTAGAAAGAATTTGCAGAGAAAGCAACTGCTACGATCCTGAACGTGTCAAGAATTTTCTCAAGGTAAGTGGTTTTGAGTAATGCATTTTCTGGTTGGGTTGAAGATCTGTTCTGCAGGGGTTTGGTCATGGTTTTAAAATATGTTTTTTCCCCAAATGTAAAATTCTTAGCATTCTGAAATTGTGTTCTGGATTATTTCTTCTAAATTTAATATTCTGCGGTTTCCTCTGAAATAGGGAAGGAAACTGGTAAAAAAAAATACTTGAGAAAGAACATCTGCTTAAAGGGTGGGGGGGAGCACCATCATAAAGGAATTTCCTTTCTTCATTTTAACATAGGGAAGAAACAATTTTAGAAGTAATTTAGACCATCAGTGTTGTTTTAGAATATCATTTAGGCTGCCTTTGAAGATTAAGCTCAGCTCGCCCTCGGTATCTTTTTAAGGAACCTCTGTTGTAGCCCTTATGGCGCAGTGGTTAGGAGTTTGGCTGCTAACCAAAAGGTCGGCAGTTCAAATCCACCAGGCGCTCCTCTGGAAACCCTTTGGTGTAGTTCTACTCTATCCTATAGGGTCGCTATGAGTCGGAAGCGACTCGATGACAAGAAGTTTGGTTTTATTGTAGGCAAAGGGTTCTAAAGGATAAAGAGTTACGTCTTTCTGTCATCAAATTAGCCTGACTCTGGGAACTAAAATATTAATCATGTATAATTCACAAAATAAAGCTAAGATTAAACCAAAACTCAGTTTTCTTACATGAGGTAAATTTTGGAGAGGTAAGGACTGCTTGTGTTGGAGTGACGAGTAAAAGTTTAAAGATTCTTAGCTCCTTGAAACACACCTAAGGCAGTTAATTTTGTTTGATATTTAAGTTAGCTTTATTCTCATACCTACCGGTTACTTTATGAGGAAAACTTCAAAGTCAGCCGCTGTCTGTAAAAGACCAGGAAAACTGTAGAAATATCAGATTAGAAAAATACTTCATGTGTCTTCTTAGAGGGAAATTATTTCAGAGGTATATACAAAGGTCTTAGAGTTTAATGTTTTGTCTTCAGGAAGAATTTTTAATTGAAACTGCAACCAAAATGTTTATTGTATAATTCAGTAGGAAAAATAAGCTTCTCCTACCCTAAAACTGTCATCATTTTTTAAAAATTCTATGATTGCATTGGCAGATCATTCCTTTGAAGCATTTACTAACAAGGCTTCAGATTAAATAGCTAAACCTTCAGGTTTCAGTGCAATGAGGTAGTCAAAGTGCTGAAGTTTCCTTCCATTTTAAATTAAAAGATACATAGTTCTAGAATGTCTTGGCTATCATAAATGGCCTTGTGTAGTTTTGCTGGAATGATGTCATTGAACCTAAGACTTTCTGGTATCAAAAGAACCTCTGGGCAAGATGGATTGGATGCTCTATGCATGACTAGTGTACCAGTAACACTGCTCCAGTTCCTCTGCATATCACTACGTTTTTTTTTTGTTGTTGTAAATATATCAAGCCTGATATAGCAGAGAGTGGGTGTGGATTGTGGGCTTTTGAATTAGTTATTCCTAGTTCACATTCCATTTCTTTTGGTTATTGGCCATTGTTCATTCAACAGTCCTGTTAACCTCGGGGAAGTTCAATAATGTGTTTGAGCCTCAGCTTTGTCAACCGGAAATTGAAGTTTTTGCGGTACCCTTTATGTCTCATAGATATTTAAGTGGTAACCAGTGTTAATAAGGTGTATTGTTTTAAGTTGTTCCTCGTTTCTTGAAGGAATTTTAATTGCATTTTGAATTAGAAGTGAACCTAGTGTCTGATGTTTGAACAGTCTGAGAGGAGAATGCAGTACTCCTCTTGGCCTAGTAGTGAGAATGAATATAATAGACCATTCTTTTCCCCACATTTCCTTATTGACCTGTAGGTACTAGCTGCATGGTAATGGACTAGTGTTTACATGTAAATTCTGTGACCATAAGAAAAATACTTTTCTGAATCTAATCTTGAACATTTGAGTAACAGTTACGTGCTAGCCACCAGGAATGGAGGTTGGTAGACTATAACTCCCCCTCTAAAGTAGCCTGTAAGGGGATGAAATGGTGCCATTAGCATCATTTGATCATGCCCTAACCTTGTGGAACTATAGTTCTCTGTAGAAAGCATGGAACTATTCTGACCCATGATCTGCTCCTTACTACCATTGACCTTATTTTCTACCATTTCTGTCGTGGTTTTGCTTCAGTCACATTGGCCAGCTTGTTATTCCTGGGAGTCTCCTAAGCTCTCTCCTCGCCTGCCTTAGGGCCTTTGCACATCCTGCTTCTTCACTCTGGACCACTTTTCTGTGAGACTTTCACGGCCTCATTCAGGTTTTTGATCAAATGTCCCAAGAGAAGACATCCCAAATTACCCTGTTTAAACTAGAACCCATCGCTACCCCATCCTGACCTTCCCGTTATGCTGTTTTATTTGTTCCTCATAGCACTCATCACCATGAGACACTGTCTCTTCACACTAGAATGTCAGTTCCTTGAGGAAAGGGACTCTGCTTCCTTTATTTCCTGCTATACACACATTGCATAAGAACAGTGCTTGGTACATAGGTAGTCAGTAAATATTTGTGAAAAGAATAAGTTCATGTATAAGGAAATCTCTCAATGTGTTAATATAGTTTCAGTTTTAGTCTGAAAGTTATAACTGGTGATAGCCCTTTTAGTAAACAAATAAAAACGTTAATAGCATTACTTCCACGTATTATGTACAAATTTAGGCAGTCAAGAAAAGATCCTACTGCTAAAGTCCATCTTTCAGTCAAAGATTAGACAGGTCTCTAAAACAAACGGTAACACACTTCAGGAATGTGATACAGATGGCCAATGCCTCCCCAAAAGCAAAGATGAGAAGGCAGGAAGGGACAAGAAAACTGGACAAATGGAGGTGGAGAACCCAGGGTGGCAAGGGAAAGGGGGAGAGTGCTGACACATTGTGGGAATTGCATCCAACGTCATGGAACAATTTCTGTAAAAATTTTGAATGAAAAACTGATTTGCATTGTAAACTTTCACCTAAAACAAATAAAATTTAAAAAAGTAAAAGATCCTAGTCTTTGTCTACTTTTTCAATCTTAAATTTTCTATTGGAATACAGTACCAACAGAAGTCTTAAACATTCATGCACAAGAATAGAATACCTAAGTAATCTTAGATTATACGCAAGTATGTTTTTCACCTAAGTGGTAAAATGAAGTATTTAATATTTTATATGTATATTAAACAGGGTGAGGAAGAAATGATGGGTTGATCTACTAATTTTCCACTATTTAGTGGGAAGAATGTGACCTGAAGTCTTTTGCATAGGTAGATGCAAACATTCTTTCTAGAGATGATTCTTTCACCTGTTAATATGGAGTTTCCATAGTGTTAAGCAATACTTGCTTTAGAGTTTCCTTAATGTGAAAAATCTGCAGCTGGGCTTCCACTTCAGATGTACAGCCATTTTGGTTTTTATTCAGGGTTTCTCATGGCTCCCGATGTAGCTTAGTATTCTCTGAACATTTCATAGACTACTACTTGTACTTTGTACAGTCAGGGGACTGACATACTCAGTCTTAGAAACCACTTTATTATAACCTTGCAAATACTGTTTTTAGTGGCTATCTTTGGGGGAAGTTCTTCCTTAGTGGACTGTCCTAGAAGAATCATTTATTGAGGAGTGTTTCTTTGTGTATAAATGAATTCCTGATGGAAACTGTTGTTTTTTGTGCTATACCTTATATCTGTGGTATGTACAGGACATGTATCAGGTAAATGCCCAGTATAGGTCTTCCCTACCTGTCTATGGCACCTTCTTTGTCAGTCTATAAGTAGGATTATGTGCTGGGATTTATAATGATAAAAGCACTTGGTAATTTAAAGATCTCTCTTCTTTAAATGCATTTTTTTTGCCTTTTTAAATTATAGCAACATGTGGTGTATTTATCTGGTTCATGGCCATTACCGTCATCCCTTGTAGACTTTATTAGAATAGAGTATTAGAGGCTAATTGTGTAGAATGGGATTGGGGTGTGGTGAAAACTAAGTCATTAGTATGAAACAGATGTGAGCCATTTATAACGTACTTTGACAGTGTGACAGTAGTTCTTTAAAACAACTCCAATTTAATTCCAGTGTTACTATTAATGTTCCTGTGTGTTGATTTTACAACACATGTGCCACTGGTGGCGTCCGAATCTTAATTTGTTTATGTTTGTCTCTGGTTGTAATTTTTTTTGGGCTATAGGTTGTATATGGGAAGAACCTGGTATTTTGCTGTGTAATCTAAGTATTGCTTAGTAAAAATTAAACTGGGGACAGGCACACACTGGCTTTTGAGATATTTCTTTCTTGACTAAAAGAGCCAAGTTTGTGTGGGCCTCTAACATCAGTGTAGAATGGATTCTCGTTTTCCATGATTTAGTAGCTCACTCAAGGAGAAAATGAAGGCTTATTTTTGTTTGTTGTTTTTTCAGGAAGCGAAGCTGACAGATCAGTTACCACTTATCATTGTGTGTGATCGATTTGACTTTGTCCATGATTTGGTGCTCTATTTATATAGAAATAATCTTCAAAAATATATAGAGATATATGTACAGAAGGTAAGTAATACTCCAAAGCACAGTTTTAAAGCCATCTTAAATACAGATATTAGAAATATTACCTACTACCTCCAGAAATAGGAAGGTAGTTTTGCTTTTATGTGGGCTTTTTTATTATTAGTCTCCATAGTCATTCTGTGACTCTAGCTTCTTTGGGCTTATTTATCCTTTGGACCCAATGCTTAGGTAACTAATTAACCAAATCAGACTTCATGATAAATTCCTCTGCCTAGTTGCAAATTTAGACTCTCAGCTCGTTACTGACTAAAAAGCTGAGCTTACAAGAGGGAAATGAGGTTTTTTTTTTTTTTTAAACTCCCCTTCACACAAACAGTTTAGCACTCGGTTGGTGATTCAAATCCACCCAGAGCCAACTCAGAAGAAAGTACCGGTGATCTGCTTTGAAAAGATCACAGCTAGTGAAAACCCTACGTACGTAGTGCAGGTCCACTCTGAATCGCACAGGGTTGCCATGCATCACAGACGACTCAGTGGCAGCTCCTGGTGATGGTGGTTGCTTTGCTTATTAGCAACATAATGGCATCACTTTGGTTGTTGTTGTTTTTACTGTAGGTGAATCCAAGTCGACTTCCTGTGGTTATTGGAGGATTACTTGATGTTGATTGCTCCGAAGATGTCATTAAAAACTTGATTCTTGTTGTAAGAGGTCAATTTTCTACTGACGAGCTTGTTGCTGAGGTTGAAAAAAGAAACCGGTATAGTAGCATTTTAATCTTCATAACTGGGATCAGTTAGTAGTCTTTTTTGGTGTGGTAATGGTTAAAAATATAACTAGTAAGTTGCCTAAAAGCTGTTCAGTAACACATGGGCAGTAAATCACTGGAGACAACCTAATTTGGAAGTGCTAACCTGATAGCTCTAAAAAATCTCTTTTCTGAAACATTACAGCTGCTCTATCATATAAAAATCTGTTGACATGGCTGATCACTTTTTTACATGTTCTATAATTACAGCTATGTGGTTTGACTGTGTATATTTTTCATGTATGTGGCAAGTCTGCTTTTAGTTATGTGTGGTACCAGTATATTTGATAACTAATCTTGACTGATAAATAGTATGATGTTTCTTCAGGTTTGACGAGTTCCTATACAACTCTGGGTTAAACTGGTTTTTAATTTGTAGTACCTTAAAATACTAATGTGGATTAATGACTGTCAATAGAAAAGAATATAGCATATGAGCTTCTAATACTTAATAGGCCATGAAGCCCTTTTTTTACTGGAGCGTTTTGAGGAACTAGTGTTTAAGAAGTGCTGATGGCAGCAAATGAGTTTGGTAGATTGGTTTGGTAGTGGGAAATTACTATAGCTATGTGAAAGGATGTCAAGAAAACCTTTGAAATTTAGGGGTTTGATTTTAACCTGAGTTGATATAGGTGCGCTACTAACGGTGTTCATATAATTTGTATTTGAATGTTCAAGCATGGAAAAATTCTGCAAAGGACAATGGAGATGAAAATAATACTCATTTAAGAGTATCAGCTTGAATTTGAAGTGTATTTCAGTTGACATGGGTTGCACATGTTTATAGGAGCTTGATTTTTGCCTTTGTTAATAAAAAAAAATGAAGTTTCTTTACTGTAACGGAAATGTGTTCATAATAACTTCTTGAATTTCACTGTCAAAATAATGGAATACTGCTTTTTCTCTGGCTGTTTTTAATATTTAAATCATAGGTAGAAGAAAAATGGTCATCAGGACCATTGAAACGTAAGTTATAGCTTAGTGAAACCTTGACCGTTGGTGAAATGATCATATTACTGCTAGAACTATTAAACCTGGAGTTCCTAAAGCTCTACTAGACTTTATTCCCAGTATGTACTTAGGGTACAGCCCACTTTAGCTGTAGGTAGTATTGTGTGGTAATTGTGTTAAAATTGAAAGGAACCTGAGATAATCTGGCCTATCTTTCATACTTATCTTACCCCTGCCCTAAACAAAATTTATATAAAGTCTAGATATTTTGTCTAGTATAAAGAAAGGACAATCTCTGATTCTATAATGGTTCGTATTCATATTCCTACCTAGATAATGTAGCAGATAGGCCTAGCAGAGTGAAAAGAGTCTTAAATACTTTCTGTGAAATCTTGGGAAGTCAGTTAACCATATCCAAGCCTTAATTTCTCAATTTGTAATAGGATTGTTGGGGATTAATACATGTGAAAATGCATTATTAAGGTACTTATGTAAGTTCCCGTATAACTGTATAAAGCACTACATAGTTAGCATGTCAAGAATGTGTTATCTATAATACAGTAAGTGTGGTTTTTTTGTTTGTTTACTAGATTGAAACTCCTCCTGCCTTGGCTAGAGGCCAGAATTCATGAAGGCTGTGAGGAGCCTGCCACTCACAATGCACTAGCCAAAATCTATATAGATAGTAATAACAACCCGGAGAGATTTCTTCGTGAAAATCCCTATTATGACAGTCGTGTTGTCGGAAAGTATTGTGAGAAGAGAGATCCACACCTGGCATGTGTTGCTTATGAACGTGGCCAGTGCGATCTGGAACTTATTAATGTGAGTACTGCTAGCTGAATATGTGGAAAGAAGACTGCTTTTTTTTTTTTACCTTGTTATAAAATACCAGGCTAATGAACTTTGAGGGTTCAGGAATGGATTTAGGTAATAGAGAGGTTTTTGGGAAGATGGCTTGCTTTTTAAAAACTTGATTTTTAAATAATTGTAAACGTAAAGAAAAGTGGCCAGAATAGTAGAAAATGTCTATAAACCTTTTATTCTGATTTACCTATTAATGTTTTAGCCTCATTAGCTTTATAATATGTGTTCTCATGTTCTCTTTCATACATACATACACAACCAAATATATTACTGCTTAGCCGTTTGAGAATAAGTTGCATATATCATGGCCCTGTACCCGTCATGGCCCTATACCCCTTCAGTGTGTATTTCCTAAGAACAAGGATATTCTCTTTCATAACCACATAGATAAATCATCTTCAGTCAGTTTAACATTGATACCAAACCAGAAAACCCACTGCTGTCGAGTTGATTCTGACTTAATACAGTATTTTTAAAACCTATTTATTCCAATTTTGTCAGTCTCCTTTAATCTGGAAAAATTGTTTAGCTTTTCTTTCATGACAGTGACAATTTTGGAAGAAAAAGTTTATCTGTATACTTTTTTCTTGATATGAAATTTACATAACATAACATTAAGCATTTTAAAGTTAACAGTTCAGTGATTATTAGGACATTGACAATGTTGGGTAGCCACCATCTCTATCTAGTTCCTAGGTATTTATGTCATCCCAGAAGGAAAGCCCATAACTGCTAAAATAGCTGCTGCCCATTCCCTCTTCTCCCCAACCCTTGGCAACCACCAGACTGCGTTCCGCCTCTGCAGACATACCTGTTTTGGATATTTCATATGAGTGGAAAGTCTTCCCTCTTCCCGCCATAGAATGTTTCTCACTTTGAGTTTTTCTGATGGTTTATTCTGTTAGATTATACATTTCCACCCAGAATATTGCTTAAGTGATGTTTTGTCTTTCTCATGGATTACACTGAAGCACATTGATGTCCATTGTCCCTCATTTGTGATCAGTTTTTATCCATTTTTTTTTCTTCTTGGCAGATACTAAAACAGTCTGTGAGGAGACACTTAGGATCATGCAAACCAAACATCCAGTTGTTCATCAGAATCTCCGCCCCCCCCCCATTTAGCATCTTATTGATTCTTGCCTAAATCGTTCTTAATGTGTTGTTTGCAAGAAAATGAAGATTTTCCAGTCCCCATACATACTTCCTGCATAATTATCAGCACTATGAATTTATGGACTCGGGGATTTCTGTTTTATTCTGTGGGTATAACCCATTACTGGTAGGCATTTTGATGCTCAAGTTGTCCCAGATTTGACTGATGGGAACCCCTTCAGTGTGGTTCCTATGTTTTTGTGACAAGCTCTCACATTTTTTTTTCAGCTCTTCCTTATTTTCTGGCACAAGACATACTAGCTCATTTTATACCTTTTCTAGCCCAGGAATCAGGCATTTCTCCAAGGAAGCCAGGTCCCTTTTAGTGGGGAATAGTATTAGAAACCAAGACTGGCTTCTAGATACATTTACTTCCAGAATCTTTTCTGTGATCAGAGTTAGGACATATAAGCATCCGTGTATACATGCACACACAAAAAATACACACATACATGCAGTACACGCATGGAAAATTAAACACACAAAAAGAGCTCGTGACACTGAAAAGAAAGCGCTAAGCGGGGGACTACCACTCCGACATATTAAAGCATATTACAAAGTCTCTGTAATTAAAACAATGTGGTACTGGTGCATGAATAGACAGACCAGTGGAATAAAATAGAAAGTCCAGAAATAGATCCAATAGCAAGGTGCTTTTTAAAAGCCTTTAGAAATGAATAACTACTTTTTATGTAGGTCGAATTTTAATAGGAAAAATTTGAGTGTAACTTACTCAAGATTTTGTGTAAAACTAGTGGGGTTTTTTTTTTTCCTATGAAACGATGAACCAGGTTTAAGTGACAGGAAATTAATATTTAAAAGTAAAATTAGTCTGTAAAAGTCTTTACTCTTTACCTTGAAATTAATCTTTAACGTCTTATTTAGGTTTGCAACGAGAATTCCCTCTTCAAAAGTCTCTCCCGCTACTTGGTTCGACGAAAGGATCCAGAATTGTGGGGTAGCGTGCTACTGGAAAGCAATCCTTATAGGAGACCCCTAATTGACCAGGTAAAATTGGTGAATGTATGTAAGGCTTATCTATTTTAATTCATTAAACTAAAGGTTTTACAAATAAGACCTTTTCCTTCTTTATATATGTAAATATACTCAAATGGTGGTATTTAACTGAGAGGGGCCAGTAAAAAGAAAAAAATAAAAATTGTACTACAAATATATATATTACAAATGTTAAGAATAATAAAATATATCAAAAGACATCTGATTATGTAAAACTCTCTCAATTCATCATAGTTAAAAGGAAAACAGCAAATGTAACATTTGATAAGGTGAGAAAGGATTGCTGGTATTAATACCTGAGAAGTGGTTAAATTGATTGGAAACATTCAAGTCAGTGGTAATCAAGAATCAGAATTGATTAGAGAAACTGCGAAAGACTTGAGTTAAACCTCACTAGTAAGCACATAACTGCAATGAGATGTAGTTTTGTACCTATATAAAATTGAAAAGATTATTTTTAAGACCCTAAAAATTTAGGTTTATTTTAATGGTTCTTAAATTCTCCTGGTAGAAATATAGACAAAACATTTTGGGAAAGTGTAGATTGAGGCTATCAGTGTATCATTCCTCTCCTAGGAAGCATTTCTAAGGGAGATTGCCAAGTAGATGCAAACATGCGGGAAAAAATAACTTATTGCAGCATCTGGGAACCATGTAAATAGCTAAAAAATAAAGAAATTACTGAGTATATAATGTCATATCTATATAGTTGAATTGTATGTAGCCATTAAAGTGATAATGAGGAGTGGTTAGTATGGGTAATTTTTAATAATGAAGGAAAATAGAAATTATATTGAGGTGATTATCAACAAAGTAGAAGTACACATGGTGTGGGTGCATGCAGATGTGGACAGAAAGACCTCTGGTTAGTAAATTTGAAGGTACCCCTCCCTTTTAATTTTTTCTGCCTATTCAAGTTAGTGAGAGCCCAACTTACTAGGTAATATCTTTGGAGCTGCCTCGAATCTCAGTTATTTATTATCTTCTCTAGGTTGTGCAGACAGCCTTGTCTGAGACTCAGGATCCTGAAGAAGTATCAGTAACTGTCAAGGCTTTTATGACTGCAGACCTTCCCAATGAACTCATTGAACTGCTGGAGAAAATTGTCCTTGATAACTCTGTATTCAGTGAACACAGGTATGCTATGAGGGGCACCCATTGGCTCAGGCTTTAGTTATGGCCTATCAGTATTGGGAAGGAACAAACAGAAAGTTCACCTTGCTTCGTACCCTACATCCTGAGGCGAGAAAAAGGCCAGGGGGGGAAAATGTTTATAGCCATAGTTTTTATTCTCTATGACTGATATGCTTTTTTTTTTTTTAACTATTGCATTCAAATATCTTTTTTTTCCTTAAAGGAACCTGCAAAACCTCCTCATCCTCACTGCAATTAAGGCTGACCGTACACGTGTTATGGAGTATATTAACCGCCTGGATAATTATGATGCCCCAGATATTGCCAATATTGCCATCAGCAATGAGCTATTTGAAGAAGCATTTGCCATTTTCCGGAAATTTGATGTGAATACTTCGGCAGTGCAGGTAAATCTTCAGATTACTACACTGTCTTCTGGTTCAATATATGTATGGACCTGTGAGGGTAAACATAACTTACTGCTATAGCAATAGAAGAGCAATAAAACCCTAAAAATTTCTATGCACTTGCAATAATGGGGTAAGATTCATTTTCTTGTAACCCTGATTTTTAAAATTGGTTGCCTAGGTCTTGATTGAACATATTGGAAACTTGGACCGAGCATATGAGTTTGCCGAACGCTGTAATGAACCAGCAGTCTGGAGTCAGCTTGCGAAAGCCCAGTTGCAGAAAGGAATGGTGAAAGAAGCCATTGATTCTTATATCAAAGCAGATGATCCTTCATCCTACATGGAAGTTGTTCAGGCTGCCAATACTAGTGGTATGACTTCTTTTATGTGTTTGAGATTTCAGAAAATGTACCTAAGCTATTTTAAGCTAAGCTACTGCATGGTTACTCTTGATACCTTTTAGTCCTCTCCATCTTAGTCTAAATAAAGATAGACTGCGTGTTGTGACCTTACAAGGTCAGTGTGCTTTGAACTCTCATAAGATCCTGTTAGAGATTGGCAGTGGTAATACAGAAGTGTTACAGAATTTATGCAATTCTAGATTCATTTTAGTCTAAATTTCTTATACTCTGTTTCCTTGAAAAAGAAGTTGGTAGCAAGTTTCATTTACTTGGGTGTTAGCGTTTAGACTTACTTTTTCCTTTTCAAACCTAGGAAATTGGGAAGAGCTTGTGAAGTACTTGCAGATGGCCCGTAAGAAGGCTCGAGAGTCCTATGTGGAGACAGAATTGATATTTGCCCTGGCTAAAACTAACCGCCTTGCAGAGTTAGAAGAGTTTATCAATGGGCCAAACAATGCTCATATCCAACAAGTGAGTTTCTTCAGATTTTTTAAAACAGTTTAAAAGTTAATAGTTGAGTAATTTTATTAGCTTAATAGAGTCAACAATTAAAGATTCCCAAGGAAAAAAAAAGTTCCCCAGTACTAAGTTGTGAATATGGAAGGAGAACTGAGCTGAGGTTCATATCACTGAAAATGAGTTGTCTCTTTTTCAGGTTGGTGACCGTTGTTACGATGAAAAAATGTATGATGCGGCTAAGTTGTTGTACAATAATGTGTCCAATTTTGGACGCCTGGCATCTACCCTGGTTCACCTGGGTGAATATCAGGCAGCTGTTGATGGAGCTAGGAAAGCTAACAGTACTCGAACATGGAAGGAGGTAATCTAAACACAATTTTGACTGAAGAGTTAAGATCTGATTGGAAATGCTCTTTAAACTGATTGATTGAATTAAATAGTTCTGTTTACATTGGAGGAGTCCTGGTGGTGCAATGGTTAAAAGCAACGACTGCTAACCAAAAAGGTCAGCAGTTCAAATCCACCAGCTCCTTGGAAACTCTGTGGGGTGGTTCTACTCTGTCCTCTAGGGTTGCTTTGAGTCAACTCAGCGGCAATGGGTTTTTGTTTTGTTTTGTTTTAATTTACATTTGAGTTCACATAATGGAAATGTTTATTCTAGGTCTGCTTTGCCTGTGTGGATGGAAAAGAGTTCCGACTGGCTCAGATGTGTGGGCTTCATATTGTAGTACATGCAGATGAATTAGAGGAACTTATCAACTACTATCAGGTAATGAACAAGAATCTTCTATCTGAATTGAGGCCCTTTGCCACAATTATTCTTATCTTTAATTGCATGTTTCTCTTTAGGATCGTGGATATTTTGAAGAACTGATAACCATGTTGGAAGCAGCTTTGGGACTTGAGCGAGCTCACATGGGGATGTTTACCGAATTAGCTATTCTGTATTCTAAGTTTAAGCCACAGAAAATGAGGGAGCACCTGGAACTATTCTGGTCCAGAGTGAATATACCTAAGGTAACCAACCTTTAATATTGCGAGGTGGTTCAGTAGCCAAAACTGTGACATTTTAAAATGTTTTTTTTTTTTTTTTAGGCCATTAGCTAGAATTACAGACTCATGTATGAAGCAATTAATTCATTCTTATGCAGGTGCTAAGAGCTGCAGAACAAGCTCATCTTTGGGCAGAACTGGTATTTTTGTATGACAAGTATGAAGAATATGATAATGCCATAATTACCATGATGAATCATCCAACTGATGCATGGAAAGAAGGGCAGTTCAAAGATATCATTACCAAGGTGTGTACCTTCTTCCGCAGTGGTTAAGAGCTCAGGCTGCTAACCGAGAGGTCGGCAGTTCAAATCCAACAGCCGCTTCCTGGAAACCCTATAGGGCAGTTCTGTTCTGTAGGGTTGCTATGAGCCAGAATTGACTTGACGGCAACAAGTCTGATTTTTGAGTACCTTCTTCAGAAGGAGAAAGCTCATTAGGAAATAATTGACTTATGTATAAATTTTTTTCATTTTAGGTTGCCAATGTGGAACTATACTACAGAGCAATACAGTTCTACTTAGAATTCAAGCCTCTGTTGTTAAATGATTTGCTCATGGTGCTGTCTCCACGTTTGGATCATACTCGTGCAGTCAATTATTTCAGCAAGGTAATAATTATAAGTGGGCAGTGATAGTTTAGTGGTAGAATTCTCACCTTTCGTGTAAGAGACCCAGGTTCAATTCCTAGCCAGTGCAGCTCCTGCATAGCCACCACCTGTCTGTCGGTGGAGACTTGCTTGTCACTGTGATGCTGAACAGGTTTTGGTGGAGCTTCCAGACTAACAGACTAGGAAGAAAGTCCGTTCTAAAAAGCAGCCAGTGAAAATCCTACAGATCACAACACTGATCCAAAACCAATCAAGGGAAATTACACAGGACCAGGTAGTGTTTCTGTGTGCATGGGGTTGCCATGAGTCAGGGGCTGACTTCAGGGCCACCAGTAACAACAACAACATTTATGAACCAAAGTAGGTGACTTTTGTCTGTGAAACACTGACTATGTGCCACATTTGTAACAAACTGTTTATATTAAAGGTGAAACAGCTCCCACTGGTGAAACCCTATCTGCGCTCAGTTCAGAACCACAACAACAAGTCTGTGAATGAATCTCTGAACAACCTCTTCATTACAGAAGAGGATTACCAGGTAAAATTTTGGTTCTTGCATATGTTCTCAGAACTCAGGTTGTGATTGGTTCATAAAGTTAGTACGATTGACAGTCAAAAATCAGTCCTCCTTCAGGGTTATAGGTAGTAGGTCATAGTATTTCTAGGTTTTAAATTTAGTGAGATTTTCAGGTTTGATAAATCTACTTGCAGTTAAATGCCGACTGTGCAGAATTTTGCTTAGATCGTGTCCAAGACTTTGTTTTGGAAAAAATATGGTTACTTGTCCCTAAACATCTAGATTATAGGTAGAATCTAAAAAGTCTTTCATATCTTAAATAACCCATAAAACTTATTTGTTATTAACCATATTAATTATTCATTGTTTTCTTTGCTTAGTATCTTATTAGTATTTGTCTTTTAATAAACTTTCCCTTGTGATAGATTTCATGAAACAATTAGAGTTAAGGTTAAGCTAGTTCCATTTTTTTCTTTCTTTTACAGTTGGCATAATTTTTCCCTAGGGCATAATCGTACCCTCGATGTTACACGTCGTCCCAATTTCATAACCATTCAAGTTAGTTCTTGACAGTGAAAACCTTAGAGAAAATTGTGCCTTCAGAAAATCTTACAGAACCTTTGAGGACTTTATTGTTATAAAATTAAATTGAAGAGCCTTGATACTTGTTCACAGATTACAACTTTGTAGTCTGATGCTTAAATCTAGGCTGTTATATTACATATTACTTCCTCCTGGGTTCTGTGATCTAGAAGGATGAAACATTAATGTCAAACTAAAATGAAAAATTGATGTGGCACTTTGGCTTTGTTTTCTTTTTTTAAGGCTCTGCGAACATCAATAGACGCTTACGACAACTTTGACAATATCTCACTTGCTCAGCGCTTGGAAAAACATGAACTCATTGAGTTCAGAAGAATTGCTGCTTATCTCTTCAAAGGCAACAATCGCTGGAAACAGAGTGTAGAGCTGTGCAAGAAAGACAGCCTCTACAAGGTGGATAAAGTTGGGAGTAGGGAGTTGGGCAATCAGTGTGTAGTAGTATGACACCAAGTACTAGGTCTGTGTCAGTGGTATATTACAAGAGATCATATTCTATACAAGTATTAGTTTTAGGGATATGAGAATTGATTTTAAACCCCCACTTGAGGAAATGGTCATTAAGTCAGTGATTCTAGGGGCTATCTTACATTTAAGTCAAACCTCTCTTTGTTTTAAAAAATACATATATTTTTTAGCGTGTCTGTTATTTTTCTTTTCAAAATTTTAACTTTATTGCTATAACTGGGATGTGTTGTTTACTTGGTTTACTATTCAGAGTTTTATATATTTAATGTTTGTCTTTCATTGTTTCCTTTGAATAGGATGCAATGCAGTATGCCTCTGAGTCTAAAGATACTGAACTGGCTGAAGAGCTCCTACAGTGGTTTTTGCAGGAAGAAAAAAGAGAGTGCTTTGGAGCTTGTCTTTTTACCTGTTATGATCTCTTAAGGCCAGATGTTGTCCTGGAAACTGCATGGAGGCACAATATCATGGATTTTGCCATGCCCTATTTCATCCAGGTCATGAAGGAATACTTGACAAAGGTAATGACTCCTCTAAGCATAGTCAGGACTAATTATCTTGAGGGTATATAAAACTTCATGTGTAGACTTATTTTTTTCAAATGTTTTTCTTTAGTAGAAGTAAGTCATTTAGTTGGTCATATAATAATTGTATTTTTTTTTAATAGTTGACAAATGATACTGATTGGAAAGGGAACTCAAACATAATTTCTCTCTGTTTACCCTCAATGTATGTCTGAGGGTTAACACTATTACTTCTGTATTGTATGTTTGGCTTTTTTTTTTTCTTCCCCTTTAAAAAAAAAAAAAAAAACTTGCTATTTTTCAAAACAGCACCTTCCCCTAAATCAGTTCTTGTAACCCAGATGTCTATAACACGTAGCATGCATAGTGTAGATTCCCTTTATTTGGTTGGTTCTTGACTTTAATATCTATGCCTATTTCCCCTGGGAAACTGCATGTATATTCTTATCCTGTTAATCTTCCCAGTTTTTTTGATAGTTTAGCCTCTAATTTAAAAAATATTTAGAAGGTTAACAATTAACCACGTTTACTAAAAATATATTAAACATGCTGGGGGTATGATCACCTTGTAAAACTCACTGTTCACTTTACTGTCCCTTTTTGATGTTGAGTATTTTTTTATACACCTGGCCTCTCAGTAGTTACTAGCTTTCTTGCCGTAAAGCCTTTAAAAATGGTCCTAAAGGATCCATTTTCTCAAAGCAGAACGTGTTTAAAATCAGAGTCTGGCATCTGATCTCTTCAGCAGGCTTGAATAAAGGAGGAATTAAAAAAAAAAAAAAAAACACTACTAACAGCCCCCTCAGTATACCAGATTTCCCTTTAGGATACCAGATAATTATATACCATTATACTTGGTTATACTTTTTTAAAATTTAACATTTTCTGTGTATAAACTGTTTAAAGTTCAGTGTAAGAGAAAATAAAAACAATTGCCTTATCTTAGTCATCGATGAGAATAGCTTCATTTCTTACGCATAATGCCAACTTGTGAGACCTGGCTCTAAGCTGCTGTTAACCAAAGTGCTATAAATTTTACTAGATTAAGCTGCTTTCTTTCACACTGACTATAGCATAAATTTTCTGCAATAAGCTCTGAAGTTTAAAAAAAAAAAATCTGAGTTTTGCTTCCAGTATGCCCTTTATTTTCACTTCTCTCATACCTTTTTGAGTGGTTAGATGTTTCTCCCCTAAACCTTTGTTGCTGATTCTACCTTTTTATGCTCAATATGGAATTTGATTTTTTTCTAAGCTGCACCTTCTGAATTCCTTTGCAGGTTGATGCAATAAAGGAAAAGGTGAAAGTTGATTCTTTTCCGTCTTTAAGTCTGGAGGACTAAGTCTAAGGAATTTGCATGATTTTTTTTTTCCTTCCTTTTCTACACTGCTGCTGCTGCTTTTTCCCCCCCCAATAAAATTTCACTAAAGCCTCTGCAAGTCCCTTGAAATATAACTATAATAGAGCTGTAGGACATTAGTAGATGTTTTGCTACTAATCGGCTAATAGGCTTTAGGAAGGGCAGGAGGCTAATCAGTAGTTGGTTCACAGTCTCTCTTAAATATATCATTAAAAACTGAGAATGGTGAGTTTTCATATTCTAAAGTTTCAGGAAATTTCTCTTCCCTGTCCGGGTATCTGGACCATAATAGGATTTTCTTAATATTTGAAATAAATGAAAACAGCCTCTGGTTTTATTTTGTGAGCTTGCCTGACAGTTGTTGAATTTATATACGTGTATACATGCCCTAAAAGGCTTTTTGGGCTTTTTTTCCCCTTCCTTTGGTATTGAAGGACTGTGATCCAGTTTCTGATCTCTTGATTCTTACTAATTTTTTTTGCTGAAAGTAGATAAAAGAGATACTAGCTGCTTCCGAAGAGACTTTCCTCATGTTTCTCCAGGTGTCCGGTTCTTATGGTGCTAGTCCATTTTCAAGAGGAATCAGATCTTTTTAATCATGAGAGCTAAGCTTGCTGTTATTGTTGCTAAGCAACATGGGTTATTTCTATATAGAATGAAGCAGTATCAGCTTGTTTTCTGTAATAAAGGCACATCTCTTAAGCTACCTAAAATTTGCTGTCTTATGGATCAGTTGGGTTGTTCAAGATCAAATTTAGGCACCTTTTGGTTGCTGCTTCCTTCATTGGCTTGTCTTCATCCCAATATAAATGAAAGGGTGTTACAAATTTATGTCTGGGATCAAATTGTGGTTAGGGAGGGGTGGGAAAGTAGAGGAGAATTGAAATAAATTTAAAATAATTGGGAGTGGGGAAGCAATGCCTTGGGGTTATTTTGAACCAAATTGGAGCCACCACTGGAACTTAGGGCAAACCTGAGTAAAATGCATTGTGTGTGAGGCCCTTCAGCAGCTAGTAAGCAAGGCAGTTAGAAAGCGTGTGTGTGAAAAACAGGTAATTGAACTGCAGTGTTATGCATTGTTTTAAATAAAGCATGTACAACAGTCATTGCAATTACATCATACTACTTCTGAAACTCTGAAAGCATTGCTGTGGGCTGTGTGTGTTTCTTGAGCCTGTATAGCAACAGTCATCTTCAGATCTCACTTCTTGCTTCAGTACTTTTGCCTTTTTTTCATGCACACATACACCAGAATAATTGACTGCATGTTAACTTTTCCTCTGCAGCGTATTGCAGTCTTTGTGGAAAAGCCTTTTAAATTTTAATAAATGTCCAAATCGTACAGATGCAGCTGAACTCAGTGACATGCTTATATACCTCTCTTTTTTTTTTTAATCCAAGGATCAGAAACTTTTGTTACAGCTCTTAACAAAAGCTTGTGTTCATAAAAGCCTTCTCTGCTTTTCTTTTTGAAGCAATCTAAATTGGGTCAGTGAAGACAAAAATTGGATATTGCTGTGCCAGAGGCTGTCCCATTACATAGAAAAATATAAATCTTTTTGCTTAGCTTGATGCTACTCCTCCAGGGTGTTTTGTTTGTTTGTTTTCCTCTCTTATGCCCAACTTGCCTATGTCTGTGCTTGGGCATTCTGATGTTGCTAGCTCTTCTAAGTCTTCCATGTATTTCTGTAATAGGACTTGTGTGTTCAACATCTGACTCAGACATAAACTTTTAAACGTGTTCGCTTTAGATTCTTTTCCTTGAGAGTCTGGAAATGTATTATGCAGTGGTGGATTTTTTGGTTTTGTTTTTTCTTTTTAGAAGTTATTATTGTTCAGGCATCCATGTATTTTTCTGATAGCCTCTTTAGCTGACTTTTGGATATTGGTTAGAATAGCAAAATCCCAGTGAACTCTGAGGGCACAGAACTGTGCTTTAAATTTTATAGCGTAATCAGTTTCGTTGTAGGTTTGGATGCCAAAAAGCGGGTATTTATCATGATACTTATACTCCATTAATAGTCTTTAACTTGTATATTAGGGTAATTTGGGATGCACGAATGTTTAGGGTGATAAAATAGGAAAATAGTGTGTAAAACCAAAGCCGTCTTCTTAGAGTAGAAAAACCACATTTTATCTGAAGGTGTCTCGAGTCTGCCTAGGCTTACTTTTCTCAGACTTTCAGTTCTCTGACAAATTAGGATGGATTAAAGACGCATATTTATGGTGTTTAACAAGAAACAATTAAAATCTGTATAAAATACTGTCCTAACTTTAATGGCCTATGTGAAGACTCAAAGACACTATTTTAAATAGTTGCAAATAGAAATAAGGTACCAGCTTTAACCTT
Organism: Elephas maximus indicus; assembly: GCF_024166365.1. NCBI lineage: Eukaryota > Metazoa > Chordata > Mammalia > Proboscidea > Elephantidae > Elephas > Elephas maximus. Next base: position 34,418,442 of record NC_064837.1, on the reverse strand, counting down.
TTTTAGGACCTGGGTTTTGCAGCTCTTTTATTGACTTGTACATGTCTATTTTGTGAGTGATTTTTCATTACTTTTTGAGGAACATTCAGTGAACATGCATAAAATGTTCCCGCTTCACCCAACATATTATGACTTTGAAAGCCACTGGTAATAACATTGAGATTTGAAGTGTAGTGTTACTTAGCGTATAATGATAGACCAAGAATGAGGACTTGGTTGAAGTTTTAGCTTTTAAATATAGCTTAAAAGGCATATGGAGATACGGTGAAGGAGATTCCCTAATCCCAGGATTATAATGCCAGTTCCCCTTAATTCTCTATAGAATTATGGAATCAGATCATGTTAGCCCAGAAGGAATTTTACAAATCACCTTACAATAGAGAGGAAGAAATTTGAAGGCCACTGCAATGGTTTGCCCAATACACCTAGTCAGTGGAAGGACCTGTATATTCCAGGTCCTTCCTTTCACTAGTACATCTAGACTTCTCTATAGTATTTTTCTGTTTATACTATCCACTTTGATTTAGAGTAGCTAGCATATAATAGCCACTTATTTTTTCTGGCTTAATTAACAGCAAAATTTTCTTCTCAAAGAAGTTGGGCCAAAATTAGGCTTTCCTAATTGCTTCGTAGAAAGTAGAACCGTGCAGCGTTAAAATGTGCAGCCTGTTTTCATATCAAAAAACATTGAATATGGAGCCACTTGAGTCTTACATTTTAGTCCAGACCTGTAATCGGTATCAGAAGCTGTGCACAATTGGCAAAATATAGCTTATTTTGGGCAAGTACTTGTTCAGTCATTGGACCTTTTTCACTTTTTTGAATACCATTTTTTGGGGGAGGGAAGTCTTGCCTGTTCATGACTTCATTATTACTATCTTTGGTAGGGCTTAAACTTCATTTGATAAAGTGGTTCCTTCTCGTTTTCTCCTTCCCTCAGGCTGCATCCTAGCATGCCCAGTTTTAGCCTGGCGTGAGCTTTTATGGCATTTATAAATCCCTCCTTCTTGAGGGTTTATAATGACAGTGCTGAAAACCACCTTGACTGAATTATGACCATTGCCATTGAATTTGAAGGGGCCTGAGAATGTTCTTTGTAGTCTGTTTTACTTTGACAGAATTTAACATACTAAGGCTTTTCCACTTTCTGCCATAAACCTAGGTTTATAATAATTTTGGGGTGCTAATTAACATTACCTGTTTTTTCTCCAGGTGGATAAATTAGATGCTTCAGAGTCACTGAGAAAAGAAGAAGAACAAGCTACAGAGACACAACCTATTGTTTATGGTAATATGTTTTTTAACCCAAAAGAAATATAGTAGACAATTCTGATTCTTTAGGGACTCTACCTCAAAACAGAAATATAAGTTTCTAGTAAAATGCACAAGTACTGAGTTAAGGAATGATTCTACCTGTCATCGTTTTGTCGAAAACAGCCTTAAACAGGCATCGACATTTTTCGGACATTCTTAATACAAGGAGAATCTCAAAAAGCATTGTTTAAGAACATATCCTAAACCTCCATGTTGCCTGGTTGCTGATTGATTGCTTGTTCATAATTACTGAGAAAGAAGCACTGATAAATTCAATTTCCAGAAGAAAGAAAGGTGAGAGAAGATGCTAAGGCTGTCTTAGACCATATCCTCACTTTAAAGCCTAACTGGGACAGAGAACTGGTTAATGTTTCCCTTTGAGAACCTTCTAGAGAGATAGGATCAAGCTCTCCGTGAATGTTTAAGGCAGTCGAATTTCTTCTTACACCTGATGTCTCAATTACATCCTTCATATTTCGTACCTGGTGAACAAATTCATTTGAACAATGAATTCGAAGGGTATAACTCAAAACACTAACCAGTTGTTCTTGGGGGGGCATAAAAATGATGTGATTCTTACGTCTTAAGCTGCTTTTAAAAGAACAGATAAATATACACATTTATTATGGCATTATCTTTTTACTACAGAAAAAAAAGTACTTTGGGAATTTAGGGGAGAGCATAGTTTTGACAAAATTGGAAGATAATGTGGATCCTTAGAGATAGGGGCAGGATATTTGAAGATCCTTCTGTCAGTGACTGAAGCCATATTTGAGATAGGAAAGATAGTAGGAACAAAAACAGGGTGGGTGGATTATTGGGGTCGGGGAGGGAACCTTCCTAGTTTGGCTTGCCTTCAGAATGTTTAAATGGACAAGCCAAGTAGGCCATTGAAAATGAGTTTGGAATTTCAGGATACATGTCAGTGTCAGGGTTAGGGATGAGTTTTATAAACTGTTGGTTTCCAAAAAGAACTTGTTCACTAAAGACAACTTTGGTTGTCATCCACAAAAAAGGACATAAGGTCACTTGTGCTAGAAAAATCTTTAGATTTATGTCTTCGTGTTAGGCTAAGAGTACTTGTTTTTCAGGGGCAGAGAAGTGTTTTATGTGCTTTCTCCCTCCAAATAAGCCAGGTTCTCTACAGGTCATATTGTCTGTATGTGGTCAACAGCTACTTAACTCCATAAAAAGAATTTAACATAGTACTTATAGAGGGTCTGTGCTCTAATGTATCTCATACCCAGTGTATACGTGACTGTTGAAATGCGTTAGGTTTCGTTACCATTTAGACAGGTTTAAAACAGAAATTTAAATCTAACTTGAAATTTTGTCATGTTAAAACATGTCAGTTAAAAAAAAATTAACTTTTCCATGTGTTAATTTTATTGGCTACAGGCCATGTGCACATATCAAGTGGTGATAGGCTTGTTGGCAGATGGTTTGCCTAATCATTTCAAGCATCCATGTGCATATTGCTTTCAATGATAAGAAGTAACACAGTTCTGCCCCTCAGCCCTGCACTATTTATCTTTTTGGGGAAGACTTTTCTTAGGGTGAGACTGTCGCATCAACCATTGTGACAGGGAAGAATGCTCTCACTCATCTCATTCTAAAGTGTGATTGTGTTGCTAGAGTCGGGGGAGACTAATATATTAACAATTTCTCTTGTCCCCTCCCTCCCCTTTTTTTCTTCTTCTTTAGGTCAGCCTCAGTTGATGCTGACAGCAGGACCCAGTGTTGCAGTCCCTCCCCAGGCACCTTTTGGTTATGGTTATACTGCACCACCCTATGGGCAGCCACAGCCTGGCTTTGGGTACAGCATGTAAGATGGAAAGCTGATCCCGTAGTCGCCTATTTTCGTACTGAAACACCGTTCTCTACCTGCTTGTCAGTTTATAACGGGGAAAAAAAAGCAACGTGTTCTTGTAACCTTTATTTCATGAAGGACTACTTTTTGTTTCTAACCATAAATTGGATCACCTATGTTAAAACCTTATTTCACATTCCACATCATCTTAGAATTTATTTTCAAAGGGGAATAGTTTCAGTGTTTTTATTCACTTGGGCTTTTGTCCTCCCCCCTCATTCTTTGAAGAACTGCCTAATACTCAATCTATTGTGAAGAACCTGATTTGCACTCTGTAGTGTTTAAAGAAAAAAAGAAACTCTAATATTGAATCTCTTAAATTTAGTGTATGTAAACAGCTTACAATATGTATTGTCTAAATGCATTTAAGTCTTTTATTCAAAGAAAAGCTAAAGCAAAAATATTGGTATGTGACCACACAAGACTGTCAATGCCAACAAAGACAACACTAATCAGTATATCTTACATTGGATTGCATTGCTTTCCAAATTCTTTGAAAAATGCATACCGACAACTTGCCTGATTTTTAAATAAAAGGCCCTCTAACCTATGCAGGTTTCCCCATTACGCATATAGAAAATGCTAGTGTGTTTTGCTCACTTCATGTGTAACAGGCGCCCTTACATTGTGCTGTATCCTGTGCTTTTTCTGTGGGACCATTCCATTCAGAAGCGACGAGCACCATGATTCCAATCTGTGTGTATTTACTAACCCTTCCCTGAGGTTTGTGTATGTTGGATATTGTGGTGTTTTAGATCACTGAGTGTACAGAAGAGAGAATTCAAACAAAATACTGCTGTTCTTCAGTTTCGTTTGTGGAATTTGAAATTACTCAAATTTAAAATAAATTACTGGACTGTGGACATAACTTATAGAACGGTAGTTTTAATTAAATACTCTCAAACTTAAAAAACCATAGTTTTGATAGTTTGATGTTGGATACTGAGGCAGTAGCAGGGAGGCAGAAAAGGAATAAATATTGGTCCATGTGAGAACACTGTGTATTACATCATGGTGCGTTCCTGTAGTTAATAAAAAACCAAACACGTTGCCACTGAGTCTGTTCTGACTCACGGGTGACCTCATGTGTTTCAAAGTAGAACTTGTACTTTCATAGGATTTTAAAACAAAAAAAAATTTGGGAAGTAGATCACCAGGCCTTTATTTTGAGGTACTTCTAGGTTGATTCAAACCTCCAGCCTTTATGGTTAGTAGCTACATGCTTAACTGTTTGTGCCATTTAGGACGGCAATAAGATACGTAAGAATAGTCCAGAGAACCAGTCACCGCAATAGTGGGCTACATTTTAGCCATCTCCATCATTTTAACCAAGTGGCACTTTAGATTTTTATCTAAGTATTTCATTTAAATTAACAGATCATGGATGTTAAATTATATTAAAGTGAAATAAAAGTAGGTAACAGCGTTCCTTACCATAAGAGTGCCTAAATTATGGGTAAAATTTTTTTAATTTTTTAAACCAGTATGTGAATCCATTTATGTTGCTGTGGTTAAGAACGTTACTTTAAGTTCATTACACCATCCCTTAATCCTCAGTACAGTTACAGATAGCTTCCTGCCTACCCATGTGTACGACTCTCCAAGTCAGGCAGATGACCATATTCTCTACATAGGGCCTTTAAAAACTTAGAACCCCTGCCCTCTCACACCTCCCCCCCACCATCTTCCTTTGGAAATTACAGTACTAGGCAGAAATTTCTTTTTTGCTTATCATAGTGAAAACAGGTTGCTGTGAAGTCCCTGGCTGTGCTCGTGTGCCTGTTGCATCTGCCTCTTTTCTTTATCATTATCAAGATCAGAAGAGAGGATAGGAATGGTCCCTGAAGGAGCTCATTATTTTCTGAGTCAAGTCTTGTTCTTCTGGACCTTTCCCATACTTTGAATCAACTCCCCCCTCCCCCACCCAGTGGAATGATTCTTCTTTTTCCCTTCCCTAATAAAAGCAACTTAAAATACTTTAGTAAAGGTTTTCTCATAGCACGCTTAAGAATGTTTTTTCTAAAGTAGACCAACCAACCAACCTGTTGCTGTCGAGTTGATTCCGACTTATAAGCGGCTCTATAGGATGCAGTAGAACTGCCTCGTTGGATTTACAAGGAGTGACTGGTGGATTCACACTGCCAACCTTTTAGTTAGCAGCCAATCTCTTAACCACTGCGCCACCAGGGGTCCTCTACAGTAGAGAGCCTTGTTGTTATTCGTATACTGTGTCCTGTGATACTGAGTTGCCACTTAAACCATCCATGATGGGATATAGTAGGAGGAACTGCTTTGGTATAAGACTTAGGTTCACTTCCTGGGCAAGCTGAGTTTCTGAGCTTGTTTTCCTCGTGTGTATGTTGTCACTAATTATTTGGAGGATAATATTTAATTATAAAATGCCTACTCCAGGGCTGGGCAATAATAAGTATACGATACAGTAAATACACCTGTAATAAATAAGTGAAAGATCTTAGAGCGTTACTGAGTATATCAAAATTGGTGGTGTAGGAGAAAAACAGAAAACAGGGGTATCATAAAGTTGTTTACGACTCAAACAGGAGGGTAGAAAGGGAGAGATGAGTAGAAAACTTTCAGATGTTAAAAATGCTTTCAGTGATCTGCCTGCCTGGTATCCAGATATATAGCCATTAGTATAAACAAATCTGTGATCCTTGTTGATAACTATTTCAACACAGAATATATTGTTTAAGAGCAAGAGACTGAGGTGATCTCCCAAGTAGGACTGGACGCTTGACTTTTCTGTAAATTGCAAGAAGTCATCCATTCTAACGCTAGATCAGTGGTTCTCAAACTTTTGCCTTAAGATACTTTTGTACTCTTAAAGAACTTCAGTTTATGTGAGTTATATGTATTAATATTTACTAATTAGAAATTAAAACAATTTAGAAATATTAACCCAATCAAATGTAACAGTAATATACTCATTATATGTTAACATAAGTAACATTTATGAATTGACTGTATTTTCCAAATCAAAAGTTCAGTGAGAAGAGTGACATTTTACTATTTCTATGAGTCATTTCACTTTTTGGAAGTCTCTTCAATGTCTGTCTTAATAGAAGATCTCTGGATTTCCACATCTGCCTCTGCATTCAATCTGTTTTGTTTTAGTTGAAATATATGAAGAAAATCTGGCCTTACACAGGGATATACTTGAGAAAGGGAGGAATATTTTAATAGCCTTTCAGATACCTGGTTAGCTGAAATGTAGAATCCGAAGCTGGTGGTGCAGTGGTTAAGCACTTGGCTGCGAACTGAAAGTCAGCCGATAGAATCCACCAGCAGCTCCACAGGAGAAAAGACCTGGTGTTTTGTTCCCGTAATGATTACAGCTTTGGAAACCCTTTGGGGAAGTTCATCGCTGTCCTATGCAGTTGCCATGAGTTGGAACTGACTCAGTGGCACACATCATGTCAAAATCGATTGCTCTATCTTTCCTTCAAATACATCTTTTACCCATGCCTGGTATGTACCCTCATGCTATGAGCAGTGGGTTTGATTTGGAGTTTATGTTGGTCATCTGGAAGATATTAACGCACTGAGTTAGGTACTTCTTCCAAATGTTGACACATCTTATTATATATCAAAAAGTCATATTTGTAAGGACCAGTGATCTCATCAGAAAAATCTTAAGTTTTGGGAAGCTGACAGAAAAAGGCAGATACAAATTTTCCAAAATATTGTCAATTGTTTTCTTTGAAGTGACTGGCTCGTTTAGTCTATTTTTGAGGAGATGTCTGTTTCTGAATAACCAGTTTGTTTCTCAGTTGTTCTTGCAAATAAAAATACCGTTTCACAACAAAAGCAGATAGTTTAGCTCACAGCTAAAACACAACAAGTGTTTTTCCTCGAGACATTTACACCTCAGTATGCAGAAGTGCTTATTGTTACACAGAACATTGAGACTTATATTCAAGAGTCGAAATTTAATTTTTTACTGCTTCATCAAGGACATTAGGTGAAACTGGCTTTTTTTGGTGGGGGGGCGTTAAACTGTGAGTGCATGGCAGTGAAGAATACAGTGGCTATTCTTCACAGCCTTGATTTGTGAGAAGTGCCACGAATTTCACCCACCACTGTTTATACATCATCAGTGAAAACGCCAATAAAATGAAAAAGATAACATCTTAATTTAGACCTCATGCTCCCCAGGAAGTGTCTTGAAGAATCCCTGGGGTCTGCAGTCTGTACTGTGAAAACTACTATGTAAGATTACAAATTCTATAAAATAAATACTAAGTACAGGTGAGCTAGAAAACAAGCACATTATTTTTTCAGAATTTTATACCGTACATCCAAGTAGATTGCCATGCTGATTTGCACAACAGGTAATTTTATTACAGTCACTTCAATCAGCCACCCCAGGCCATCCTGCTGGTAATGGACTATCTTTGAATTTGTAGCAATCAGTTTCTGTGAGGCAAGCCTCAGAAATTTATTTGAGCCAGAAATTTCACATTTAAAATCGAGTTCTCTTCAACTCAGTTACATGCTGTTGCATCACTTTGGAATGCAGTGTAAACATTCTGTTTAGAAACAGTTGCTCTTGTGGCATCATTCACAGTTGCCGTTTCCTCCAGGCTGTCAAATGCAGAACAAAAATTAGAACCTTTTCAAAGTCTGCCCACGTGGTGGATAATACCCTATATATAGAAAATCCCAAAGAGTCCACAAGAAAACTTCTATAGCTAATAGAGGAATTTAGCAAAGTTGTAGGGTACAAGATCAACGAACAAAAATCAGGTGGGTTTCTATACACCAGCAATGAGAAATCTGAAAGGAAATTAGGGTAACGATTCCATTTGCAATAGCGCCTGAACCAGGGACATGAAGAACTTATAGAATGGAAACTATAAAATTGTTGAAAGAAGCCTTAAATAGATTTTCCATGTTCAAGGACTGGAAGACTTAATATTGTTAAGATGTCAATACTATCCAAAGCGATCTACAGATTCAGTGCAATCCTGATCAAAATTCCAACAACCTTCATTACAGAAATAGGAAAACCAATCCTCAACTTCACATGGGATGACCAGAGGCCCCAAATAGCTAAAGCAATGTTGAAAGAAAAAAGTAGAACTCACACTTCTGATTTTAAAATATACTACAAAGCTACAGTAATCAAAATAGCTTGGTACTGGTATAACAATAGACACATAGGCCAGTGGGATAGAATTGAGAATCCAGAATTAAGCCCACACACATCTGTGGTCAACTGATTTTTGACAAGTGTCCTAAGCCCATTCAATGGGGAAAGGAGAGTCTTCAATAAATGGTACTGGGAAAATTGGATTTCCACATGCAGAAAAACGAAGCAGAATCCATGCCTCACGCCATACACAAAAAGTAAAAATGGATTAAGGAGCTAAATGTGCAAACTAAAACCATAAAAAAGCAAGGGCAACACTATCAGGCCTAGCTTTTAACAATAACAAAAGCACAAACAGCTAAAAAGGACCTCATAAAAATTAAAAACTTTTTTCACTAAAGACTTTACAAAAAAGATGAAAAGCTACCAACTGGGAGAATATCTTCAGAAACCATATATCCAGCAAGAATATAATAACCAAAATACATGTAAAACTTTGGCAACAAAAAGATAACCCAATCATGAAATGGGCAGAGGACTTGAATAGAATTTCAGCAAAGGGGACATTCAGATGGCCACCAAACACATCAACAGATCCTCAGCATCATTAGGCATCAGAGAGATGCAAATCCAAGCCATAAAGAGATACCATTTCACTCCCACTAAGGTTAAAAAAAAAGGTGTTGGTCAGGATGTCGGAAAATCGAAGCCCTTACCTACTGCTGGTGGGAATGCAAAATGGCACAAATGTTGTGGAAAATAGTGCAATGGTTCCTCAAAAAACTAAAACTAGAACTACCATATGACCCAGCAATTCCACTTCTGGGTATATACCCAAAAGACTTGAAAGCAGAGGCTCAAAAAATGTTCTCAACAACAAAACAAAACTTTAAAAAACACTAAAAATAGAACTATCATATGACCCAGCAATTCCACCGCTAGGAATATACCCAAGACTTCAAAGTAGTGATGCAAGCAGACTTTGTACACCAATGTTCATTGCACCGTTAAAGCAGCCAAAAGGTGGAAACAACCTAAGTGCCCATGAACAGATGAATGGATAAACAAAATGTGGTACATACATACAACAGAGTACTACTCAGTCAGCAGAGAAATTTAAAGTCTTGATACATGTTACAACATGGATGGAGCTTAAAGACATTATGCTGAGTGAAATAAGTCAATCAATCACAAAGTCAGAAATATGGCATTGCCTTACTTACATAAAGACAGGAATAGGCAAAGTGTATAGAGACCGAAGTTTATCAGTCGTTACCAGGGGTAGGAGGGAGAGGGGACAGAGGGTTATTGTTTATGGGGCACTGACTTCAGTTTACAGTGATGGTAAATTTACATTAAGGGTAAGAGTTGCACAGCCAATTAATGTAATTGCTGTCAATAAGTTGTACACCTGTAAAAATTGTACCTGTCACAGAATCATACCTATAAAAGTTAAATTGGCAAAAATGGAATGATACATTTACAGCAAAAAAAAAAAAAAAAAGATGTTGAGGCTGCTAATATACAACCAAACACCTCATGAGATTTGGTTTCTTGGTTTGGAAGTTCAGAGTAATGGTTTCATGGGACATCCCAACAAATGGGCCTAATGTGTGCACTGCTTCTGTTCTGTCTCCTAGTTTGTTGCATAGTGTCTGGGGTCTTAAAAGCTTGCAAGTGGCCATCCAAGGTACCATTCACCTGGATCAACAGAGTAGGGAGTGTCAGGAATAGGAGGAAGAAATGGAGTACATGGCTAACTGTCTTTTTTGCCATGAGACCAGAAGAACTGGGATGGTTGGTGCCAGGCTATCATTACCAAGTATTTTGATCAAAGATTCTACAGAAGAATCTTCATCAAATGGGGGAAAATACAGAATTTCAAACTCTCATGTAATTCAGATTTTCTGGAGCCACAGAAGGTGTATGAACCCCTGAGGCTATTGTCCTGAGATAATCTTTAAACCTTAAAACAAAAATATCCCGACGTCTTCAAACCAAACCATAGTTTAGCTTGCACCAGTAAAGAACGTCTGCCTGGAGCATTGTGCTCTTCTAAGATCTATCTATATGGGATCAAGTTGACAACAGCAACTTGATAGAAAGGAATCTTAGGGGGCGGTGAGTTTATGTTAATGGTGGAGGAAAAATTTGGAAAAGGAGGGTGACTTGAATGAAATCAATGTCACTGAACTGTACATGCAGAAATTGTTGAATTGGTGTATGTTCTGCTGTGTATTCTCAACAACAAAAAAAACTGTTTTTAAGTCTGCCCACATAGTTCACTATTGATCTTAGACCTTAAATTTGTGCTGTCTTGCTGCTTATATTAAAGTTAACTTCTGGCTAATATTAAGCCATTGGGAGTTAAAGCCAGCTACTATTGGCCTGTTACCAAAATTCTCCCTAGCACCAGTATAGTTCTTAGGGACATACTGAATTTCGAAATTGTCAGGATTGCCTCAAAGGTTTTCAGGGAAAATGGCCTCCACCAAGAAAAAAATCATGACGTTATGTGGCTTTTGGGAGCTTGGACCTTTTGCTTCGTATCCTGGGTACCTGGAATTACGTGTTAAGTTATAAAGATCAAAACTGAAAAAAAGGTACCCTTAAATAACTGAATTATTAGTTCCTTACGTTCTGGGTAAAGAACAATTGGAGTGTTGGGATGACAAACTCTATTAACTTTACCCTAAGTTCCTACATGGGTCCATCAACACCTGCAAGTTGCTTAAAAGTCGTTTCACAAGTTTAAATGCCTTCAATATTAGGAGGAAAAAAAGTAAAGGAATTTTTATAAGTTATACTTAGAACATTTGGCCAGTGTGCATCAAAGGAACATGAAGCACTGCATAGGTACGTTATACCATGGGTATAAAACCTCAATCCTAATCCTCAAGACTCCCATCGTGGGTGGCTATACCATGATCTATTAATAAAGGAGGCTATCAGTCATCCAAAGTGGAAGGAAGGAAACAAACTTTGCAGTTTGAATCCAGTGGGAATAGCCTTGAACCACTGATCCTCTGAGGGGAACAGCACCAGTTTTAAGGAAGAAGAGTTACTGGCATCAAGTATCCAACCATGACATAGGAAAATGTTTTCCCACTCATAACCTAGATTTATCCTGACCTGTTTGTCTCTCAAATATTTGTGGCTTCAGTACCTATCACTCCAACTATCAGGACCATTTAACAATTTTTTTTTTTAGCCCAAGATGATAACTGTACAAGCACATAACAGAAAACATGGGAACGGATTTTATTTTCATCTCAAGAATATTGAATTTGGGGGAAAAAAGTCAGCATACATTGTTAGAATGTGACTTGTGGTGGGACCAGCATCATCATACAAAATTCCACTTAGTAAAGTTTAAGGTGACCAGTGACTTTGTCAATTAGGTCTGCTGGTCCCGGCCCAATTCCTAGGACAGTCCGAGAGCCTGGTGCAATCTGAGTACGTCCAGCATCTTGGATTAAACTTACAGTCAATCCCAGCATTTTGGCATGGGTCAATAATTCAACCAGGGTTTCTTCATCAGGGGCTTTGACCACCACTTTGGGCTGGCCACAATATTCCCACTCTTTGAGCAACTCAGGGTTTCTTCTCTGAATTTGCTTGTAGGCAGAAACAGCAGCATGAGAGCACTGGGCAGCCACTTTCCCTTTTCCCATCTTTAAGTCATTTCGAACCACAAGAATCATTTTGTATTCTCCGCTCTCTCCTAAAATGCTGGCTTCAGTCCCGGTCTCTCTGTCTGTCTCATTCACTGAGCTTTTGGGGATCATTCCAAAGCGTACACGGAGGCCCCAGCCCAGGCACATGCCACAAGCAATTCCGACAGCCAAGCTGAGTGCACCAGGATGAGCCAAGTAATCCATAACCAAGAGTTTGGAGAGCATCTTAAAGGAAAGAAAAATGTTATAACTATCTAGCAGTGAAAAATTTTAGGCTTGTCAGATAAACTATGACAGTATATAACCAGCAAGCAAAACTTTAAAACTATATGAGGTCGCCCACAAAATAAGCAAAATGGATCTTGTATGTTGCATGCATGGACGCTGTTTTTCCCCCCGGGTACTATAAAAGATTCAAGCATACAGGTGAAGCAGTCTAGGTCATTTTGTATTTTAATATGAGCAAATTCTACAGTTCTTGGATTCCTGAGTCTTCCCTAAGTCTTTGTGGAGAAAGGAAATGTGTTTTATCAAGATGCTTAAAGGATCTAAAGGAATCAAGAGTAACTCACCCCTTGTCTGCAATACAGTGCTTATGTAACTGTGTCTTCATTGTACAGTGGTTCTCAACTGGGATTATACCAACCCCTCAGAGTAGCTGCCGGTTGTCACAATAATGAGACTAGGGTGAGGTAGGCTACTGGCATTTACTGGGCAAGGGATGCTAAAAGTCCTGCATGATGAAGCGTTGTTCCGTTAGATGGTACTGTAGGTGAAAAACTATTACTACCCGAGACTAGACCCCCAACTCCATTTTACATATGAACACAAATAATTTTTTGCATGGTTTTAATATACACTGAATTTTCCAGAAATGTAACTAACATATAAAAGAAGGGAAGATCAACCTTTATCCTTCATTACAGGTAATCCCCAACTTAGAACGTATTCAAGTAATGACGAACCACGTTTACAACCGTCCTTTTTTATGTGTGCACATCTTATAGTTAGTAATATGTACTATACACATGTTGCAAGGCGTAATTTGCTGATGTTACCATTCTCATGCCAACCCCAAAGACGAAGGTCAGATTTATAAAGATACTGATAATAAAAGGGAATAATAATGAAAACTTAAAAAAAAAAAAAAAAAAAGAGGTATTCGACTTACATCAGAACTGATGAGAGTCACTGGAATGGAACCCTATCATAAATCAGGGTAAAATACCTGTATTTCAGAAAATCCTATTACCCTAGCAAAGCTGTTCACAATATGAGTCACCAATAAAATACCTCTACTGGTCTACATTTGAGACAGTTGGATTCATAATGTTCTATACATAGGTATAAGCAACTGCCAGTTTCAGGCATCTTCTAGTGGAATAGTGCCCAAGCATTTATATATTGACACACTCAGGGCCACCACATTATAGTCCATGCACCTGGCGCCCTGCATAGCCATCCATGTCAGCCCAGCAAATGTATATTTTAGCATATTTTCATTTTATTCTCCTTTATGTCAAAATTAGGACATTATATTGAAATTATATAGTAGGTAAATTATACAGTATTAGCGATATTTTCATTTCAGGATAATATAAGGGATGTTACAAACTTTTAATTCAGATCTAATGCATACACCATAAAATCCATCCTTTTAAGCTGTACAAATCAATGGTTTTTAGTACATTTACAAGGCTGTGTAACTATTACCATTATGTAATTCTAGAACATTCTCATCACCCCAAAAGAAAACCAGTACCCCTTACCGGTTAACCACCAGAACCACCTCCTCCTAGCCTCTGACAACCACTCGTCTACATTTTGTCTCAATGAGTCTGCCTATCCTGGACATGTCACATAAATGGAATCATACAATATGTTTGTGTCTGGCTTCTTTCACTCAACATGTTTTTAAGGTTCATCCATGTTACAGCATATATCAGTATTTAATTTTATGGCCGAATAACATTCCATCGTAAGGATATGTAGATTTTGTTTACCCATTAGCTAATGGACATTTGGGTTGTTTCTACTATTTTGGCTATTACGAACAATGCTGCTAAGAATATTTGTGCACAAGATTTTGTGTGGATATGTTTTCATCTCTCTTGTGTATGTACCTAGGAGTGGATTTGCTGGATCATATGGTAACTCTAGGTTTAATTGTTTGAGGAATTGCCGGGCTGATTACCAAAGCAGGTGTAATATTTTACATTCATTACAAATGATTTGTTATAAAAAGTACATGTTGGGTCTGACAGGGTTGAGAACCACTGCTCTAGTGTATTATGACTCTAATACAGCAGAAAAAACAATGCCTTTGGAAATAGATATGCATATAAATCATGACTGTCTTCAGATCTCAAAGCAGGATTGGGAAGTAAAGGACAGTAAATGAGATAAGCTCGGCCAATAGGCCTTCTGTAATTGTCAGAAAGGATTCCCTGCGCAGGTTAGAGTGCTGCCACTAACCCAGTGGAAAGGTTTCCAGCTCGAGTCCACCCAGCGGGGCCTCAGAATAAAAGCCTGGAGATCTACTTCTGAAAAATCAGCCACTGAAACCCTACGGAGCACAGTTCTATTCTGACACACGTGGGGTCGCCATGAATCGGAATGCCATGAGTCAATAACAGCAAATGGTTAACTGGTAGAGAACAATGGGCTATGTTTAATCTCTGATGAAAAAGAAAATAAAACAATGTCTATAAGGTCTATAAATACAATACTCATGATGTCTCCAAATTATAAATTTAAGACATTATAATGCTATACTTATATCTTGCTTTTAGAGGCTGGATGTAAGGCAAAGGTGCAGTAGACAACCTTGCAATTTCAAACTCAAACCTGTGATGGCCAGAACAAAACTAATTTCCCTGAAACTGGTACTTAATGTTATAAAGCCCACAATTTTTTCATTTCCCTGGAATCCAACAGAATCCTTTACCTTTCAGACATTTCCTGAAACACCTACTGAAAACCCTCTGCATTTTGTAGTATTTCACATTTCCCTTTCTCATGTTTCAATGCTTTCTGGAGCTGGAAGTGTTATCATTGCTACCTTCTTAAATGCCCAACTTCTACAGACAAAAAAGGAAGAAGGCCAGGAGAATATGGTGAGGAACATATTTCCAGAAGGATGTGGTCAATAGCAATTTGTCAAATACACTTTGTCCACTAGTTTTAGCAAAAAAAGGGTTATTGTCTTTGGTGGGACAGAAGCTAGTTGAAGTGGAATCAAGAAATAGATAATTCAAGAGAGCAGGGGAAAAAAAAGCGAAAGATTTTAAGGGGACATGGAGATTAGGAAAGTTTTTTTTTTCTCTTTAAGATGCAAACATAAGTATATTTAAATGCTGAGTATAATTAAATGTCCACGGAAGGGCGCCAGAGGAAAGGTAGGTAATTCCAATGCCAGGTAGTAAGAGGGAGGGGATCTAAAGCCCTTAAGAGGGAATGTGGTCTTAAAAAGGAGACAGGGCACCTTTCTCAATGTGACAGAAGGAGTTTTAGATGCAGATAGGTCTGTGGATTTGGAGGCAAGAAGTTATTCCTCAGACAGAGAGGTTGTGCAGAAGTTGGAAGAGAGAAAAGGAAGACTGATAGTTGTGGCAAAATACAGCAGGATTGCAGAGGAATGTTGAAGACATGTTTAGAATTAATAATGATTTTATAGTGGTATAATACTGAGAAGTTGTTGATTTCTCCAGCAATACTTAGCAGCCTGAGTACAGGCACAAAGAAAGGCGATGGTATTATGGATTGAATTGCGTACTTCTGTCCCCCAAAAATATGAGCTGGAATCCTAACCCCTATACCTGTGGAGGAGCCCTAGTGGTGCAGTGGTTAAGAGATGACCAAAAAGGCTGGCAGTCGAATCTACCAGCTGCTCCTTGGAAACCCTGTGGAGCAGTTCTACTCTGTCCTATAGGGGTTATTGAGTTGGAATTGACTTGACAGCAATGGGTTTTGGTTTTTTTGTTAATATCTGTGGATGTAACTGTTTGGGAATAGGGTTTTCTTGGTGACATTAGTGAGGCCTTACCAGTGTAAGCTGTGCCCTAAACCTAATTGATTCTGAGTTATTAAAAAAAAAAAAAAAAAAACAGATTAGACACCGAAGCAAACACATTTTGGGGGAGAAGCCATGTAAGGATCACCAAGGAACACCTGGGAAGGAACTGCCATGGCTGTGACCCTGATTTGGACTTTTAGTCTGCAGATCTCTGAGAAAATAAATTCCTGTGATATTTGAGTTACAGCAGCACTAGGAAACGAAGACAGATGGCTTCATACTTCACAGAGAAATAGAAGCCAGAAGACTGAAACTACCTAATTTCTGCCTCCAAACATATAAACTGACCTGAATCCAAATTCATCCTTCATCCTCTCCACCTATTTCAATGGACAGTTGGACTCATCCAGGCTGGCGTTTCACCAGGAGTAAGCAACCAGGACACATGGGGCAAAGAATTTAGGACGAGGGCAAGAATGTCTGAAGTGACAGACCACGACATCTATATTCTTAGAGAGTGATTTAAGGACAGGAAGATGACAGAAGACATCCACATGCTAGTAAAGAAGAGTAAGCTGGAAAGGCAGATGGCTGTGGTTAGAGAGAGGCGTGAGGCTTTGATTTTGCAGATGGAGTATTACAATGTGATACAAAGTCCAGCGTGTAGCTAAGGAAGAGGTATCTGGAGTGTGGTTAGAAGTGTGTCACTAAGCTCATCTACTTTCTTAATTCTTTTATTTTTATGATATATTGCCACCTTCCTTCCACGAATACTGACTATCTACTCTGAGCCAGGCCCTGTGTTAGGCTCTAGAGGATAAAGCAGTGAACAAACCAGAGTTCCTTCTCTCATGGAGCTTACATTCTAGTAACGGTTTGGAAGTAGCTCAATCTTATTCTGAATTTTCTTCATTTTATTATAATAAAACTATGTGTTCATTGTTCAAGGCTTCAACAATACTTTCACATGTACTGTGTGATCTGATCTATTTAACAGTCAGAAGTTAGAGTTATTCCATATCAAAAGTGGAAAAGTTGAGGCCAAGAGAAGTTAAAATCAACAAAACAGAAGTTTGCTGGCTACCTACTTATGTGCCAGGCATACACCTTGCTCAGCTGGGAATGTAAAGTGGTAAACAAGACGGGTTCACACATGAGTGGAGCAGACAAATGATTACAAGATTGGTGAATGTTATGAAGAGATGCTATTAGAATCGGCTTTAACCCAGTTTAGGAGGCCAGGGAAGGTCTCCGTGTGAATAGCTGACATAAGGCTAACTTCAAAAATGTAAAGATAATTCATATCCCAACTTTCCCACTTCATCATTCTGACACCAGCCACCATGTGGCACTTTCTCTGACCCTAATCACCCACAGCTGGGTCTCCACAATTTAGGACTCTCCTCCCCTTCCCCACCACCCCCCCTCCCCCAAAAAAACCCCAAACCCATTGCTGGTGAGTCGATTCCGACTCATAGCAACCTGCCATATCTTTCTCCCATGGAACAGCTGGTGGGTTTAAACTGCCAACTTTTCGATTAGCAGCTGAGTGCTTTAACCATCGTGCTATCAGGGCTCCTTTCTGTCCTTCCAGCCCATGCTAAATAGGCAAACACCAGCATCTCTGCTAGCTCTCACTGCCCCCAGTGGATTCAATAATTTGCTAGAATGATTAACATAACTCACAGAGACTAGCTGTACTTACAGTTACCCATTTATTCTAACCAGGAAGAATACAAGGTAGAGACCATCAGGCAAGGTCTCGGAGAGGTCCTGGCACCACACGATTTCCATTGTCCCCAGGTACTTGCTGTGCTCTCTCTCATGCTGTGGTGTGATGGCTAGCTTTTGTGTGGCCTTTCTCGCCGTGGTCTTGTAACTCCCACAAGTTACAAGGTGCGTGGGACTGTGCAACTAAGGTAATTGTGGCCCACCAAAGGGATCGGTCAGTTTTGCCATCCCACTGGGCTTAAAAGAGAGCCAATTCCAAAGTAAAGAGAGGGTCCCACCACCACCAAGAAAACAGAGCCAAGAGCAGACCATGTCCTTTGGACCTGGGATCCCTGTGCTGAGAAGCTCCTGGAAGCAGGAGACACACAGCCATACAACACTGAAGATGGCAGGAAGTGGTGACAGAGAAACACAGGCAGGAAGACAGTGTAGTAGACTTCCTGGCCCATGGAGAAAGCTGAGTGCCTTTGGGCTGAGGCTTAAGAGTGCCTGTGAGCACTTACTGGCAGACCCACAAGAGCTTTTTAACATTTGCCTGCACAGGGCAGAGGCAGAGGGCCAGAGAGCAGCGTGCCTCACAAGCACAGCTGAGAAGGGGTTGTCCTGATGGAAGAACTGTATCCCGAGCATTGCTGAACCTGAACTGTCACCTGTTACTTCCCTAAACCATAGCAACTCATAGCGACCCTACAGGACAGAGTAGAGCTGCCCCACAGTTTCCAAGGAGCGGCTAGTGGATTTGAACTGCCTACCTTTTGGTTAGCGGCCAAGCTCTGAACCACTGTGCCACCAGGGCTCCCTACGTCTACTAGTGCCCTAATTATCTCTCGCCAAAAGCCTCCACAATTACCTGACCTAGCTCTATTTTTTCCACTTTTGTGTCACTCTTGCCCTAGTTCATCTGCCCATTACAATTTCTAAAACAAAGATCTGATCATGTACTTTCCCTGCTCAAAAATCACCGGCTAAACGCCTAAAGAATAAAATACAAATCCCTCTGCACGAATTCAAAGTGCCACACAATTTGGTTGTAACCTATCTCATTCTTCTAACCTCCTCTCCCACTACATACTGTATCGTTCAGCCACACCAAATTACTAGGCTTATGTCCTTTCAAGCAGCAATTGCTCCCAGAAATTTTCTGTTCTCCACTTAAACAAATCCTATTCACCCGTAAAGCCCTACTTCAAATGAAACCTGTCTTTTGAAGTCTTTGCCATCCCCCCCGTCAGGCTTAATTATCTCCTCTTTAGAGTTGTTTTAACGCTTATTTATAAACACTGTAACTTATTCCCAGTGTCTAGTACAGTGGTTGGGGCATAGTGTTAAATACCTCTCTAGAAAATATGTCTGTGTAACACATGAGGTTAAAATTTTAAACCATATTCTTAAAAACCTTTTCATTCCCCGCAGGGCTCTAGAGATTGAAACGCCGTAGTTAATAAATATTCAGCAGACTGAGGCCTGTCCGATATTTTCCCACATTAGCAGGAGCGCAAAGACGCTGCCTAAATGGAAACGCTGCCAGGGAACTGGAAATTCTGGGACCTCCTCTCCACCAACAGTTTGGTCCTCTTCAAAAAACGGCTGACAAAACAGAATGAGAGGGCTTCAGCGGTCACTGGGCGGGAAACAGATTTGCCAAAGGAGAAGAGGGGGAGTATGGAATGAGGCGGCAACAAAGGTTCCAAGTGGAAACAGAGTGAAGAGGGATATCCCTCCCTTTCGCCCTCTGAGAAGTCGATTTACCTAGATTATTGCTCGTCCTTCTCACTCGCACCTTTCCTTTCTTTACTTCTGGGAGCGAACACACGTCCTTCGCGCAAGCTACTTCTTCCGGGTTTCCGTGATAATCACTTCCGGAGCAGGAAACGCGAGGAGAACAATCATTTTTTTCTTCTCGCCCCGCCCACAGGGCTCGACCTGAGCGCGGAACTGAAATCCCGCGAGGATCGGCGGAGATTGCCGAAAGGAGGGAGGAACGTTTCTCCTACCGAGGAGGTCTCCCGGGGGGGAACTGGACCGGAAGTGACGCAAGTGAGTTCCGCTTGGCCGGAGCCCAGCGGCGGGTGTGAGAATCGGTCAGGAGTCGCTTCCAGGATCCTGAGATCCGGAGAAGCCGGAGTCTGAGCGGGTAGGTAAACGAGCGCTGGGAATAAGGAATGAAGCCTGAGACTGTCCTCAGAGCCGGACTTCTTCTGGAGCTCTTAAACTTAAACGGTGCAGGTCTGGGGCGTCCGTGATTTCGACTTCAGCGGTATTTTCGGGAGCTGCTGACTCTATGTCTCAGCCTGGCCGTAGCTAGGTTATCTGGGACACCTCCCCACGGTTGGCCGCCGAGACATTGAACCCAGACATTTGACTTCCGACCGTTCGTTAGACTGGGAAACCGTTCTAGGCTTCGGTAGAGAACCCACCTCCCATCCCTCCCGGAGTATGCGAGACCTGGGAGTAAATGGAGAAGGTCTTCCCCGTTGATGACCGAGCTTTTTCTGAGGATCTGTCGGTTTGAGTTCTCCCCCCCACCCACGCACTAGCGCGTGATGCTAAATGCATCCGCTCCTAAGCAAAACTCAGGCGTGCAAGTACCATCCCAAGTGGCGGAGGAATGGGGCCTTCGCTCTGTAGAGCCTTTGCAGAGGACCTGCTCGAATCGGATTTCCCACTGCTTTCGGGAAGAATAGTTCTCTGCCTTTTTCAAACCCCTGATCCCTGTATTTCATTGCAGTGGAGATATTTGCAGTAAAACATGAAGATCGACTTAATCTCTAAAATTCCAAGAAGCCATATGTGGTCCTGTGTCACACGGCCGCAATTACTTGTGACCTCCAGTAGATTTTACACAATTATCTTTTCATTTCCTGCAACTTCATGCAAAAATCTCCTAATATATAGCCTCTGGCACTGTTGACCTGTCTTGGCTCCATATTGTAACAGTATTGTCTTTCAGTTTTTCTTTGGGACTTGTCACGTATTTTGTAAACACTGCACTGGTCATTTGGAGAAAGTTGTATTTCTAGTTTTATAAGGATACAGAATTGAATATTCTAGCTGCTAGTATCTGTTACTTGTATTGTCATTAGCACTTGATTTTAATTGTGTTTTTTTGGAAACCCTGGTGGCGTAGTGGTAAAAGGCTACGGCTGCTAACCAAGAGGTTGGCAGTTCAAATCCGCCAGGCGCTCCTTGGAAACTCTATGGGGCAGTTCTGCTTTGTTCTATAGGATCGCTATGAGTCGGAATCGACTTCAGGGCAGTGGGTTTTGGTATTCTTAGCATAGAAGATGGTAGGGAGAAACTGTTATTTACTAGGAAGTATTTTATGCATTCTAGATTGCTTTTATTGACCCTTGGAAGAAGGATGGTGGTACACAGACAAATGTAAAATATATATGAAATGACTCTAAAGTAGACGTCTTTCATATTTACTTCTTTGTTGAAATTGTTTTAAGACATCAAGGCTTTTTTTTTTTTTCTTTTGAGGGATATATCCTACTTGAATACAGTTGATTAATACAACTTAATTCCTGTGACTCACATTCCAGAAGAAAATACATGTATATTCAGGTTTCTGAAATGCTTCCATAAGTGGTTTAATGCCTTTTAGCAGCTTGCCTATAGCTAGTTTAATCAATTTGTTGTTTAATTTGCATGGTGTTCTTATTTCTGAGTTAGAAAATTTTTTACGCTTGTCTTTGACAAGATTTTTGAGATGTGTAATTACAAAAGTTAGATGTTACTGTCTAATAAATTTGCTTACTGATTTTATAACTGCCTATAAAAATGGCATGGTGGCATCTAACCTCCTCTAACTTCACAGGGGGAAAGGAGAATCAAGATCAGCAGCCCAAGGCTGATTCCTATGAGGTGGAGCTCACACTTGCCTCCCCTCCCCGCCATCTTCACTGCTTCTCACACCAACCATCCCTCCCACAGCATTCCCTGCTTCTCTGCAGAGTTCGGTAATTCATTGCAGTGGCCACACAGAACTCACAGACCATTCGGTTATAGGGTTTATTAAGGAAGTAAAAGGTTACAGTTAAGGTTCAGGAATGCTCAGAATACAGTTCTTCAATCAGAACAGCCTCTTCTCAGCCTCTCTCTGGCCCTCGGCCTCTGCCCTGCTTGGCCAAGTGTTTCAAAGCTCTTTCAGTTCTGCTGATAAGTGCTCAGAGGTACTCCATTCCACCAGGAAGGCTGGGGCCAAAGGTGCTCAGCCCTAGCTCTGTGGGTCAGCAAACCTAGCTACATGAAGCACCTGGAGGTACCCTACTCTGACAACAAATCTCCTGCCTGAAGGCACTCAGCTTTCTCACTCTGTGGGCTTCCACCTGCTGGTCTGCTGCCACTGTTTCTCTGCCACCTTCTTTGGTGTTAGAGCTCACTCTCTCAGTCTCCGGTTCTAGGGTCTTCTCAGTGCAGGGATTCCAGGTCCAAAGGACTTGCTTCACTCTTGGCTTTTCTTTTGTGGTGGTGGTGAGATCCCACCTCTGAGATGGCTTATTTTAAGCCTAGTGGGATAGCAAAACTGACCAGTCCCTCGTTAGGGTTCCATACACCTTATTTGCATGATCCCATCATCATAGGGGTGCCATGCACCTTATTTACGTTATTAGCAGGGTACTCAGTCCTCTTGGTGGACTACAAGCACCTCATTTACCTAGTCCCACTCAGTCATTTGGTGGGAGTTACAAAAATTATGGCTAGCAGGGCCATTTTAGGTAATTTACTGCACCCCACTGCCAAACCTGGTTTTATATTGTTTTTGTTCAACTCAGTTGTTCAGATACTAATTATCAAATATCTTGCACTTTTCCAATTTCTGCCTGCCTTTTGCTTGAATTGCTGCTGCTTAGGATCACAAAGATTAGTAAACTTTGTATCAGAAGACCCGAATTCAAGTTTGGTCTCCAACACTTACTGAGTGATGGCCGACAGGTTACCTGACATTCTGAGCTGGTCTGGGTTCTGTTGATAAAAGTACCTGCTCACCTTACATCATGGGATTGTCACAATGGTTAAGTCAAGTAAAATAATAAATGTGAAATCACTATGTAAATGAAAATACAGAGATACTGTCATTTTACTCTGAGAGCTAGTAGTATGTCAGTGCAGAGTACTGTTACTTTATATTCAAAATTTTGTTTTATATAAAGTGTATTCCTTTATTTATCTGAAAATATTATTGCGCGCTTTTCTGAGGTGATCTTTGTCCTACTTCACAACACTGTAAAAGCTAGCCAAGGATCTGCGATCCATTGAATTAGTCACCTTGGTTAATAAGTAGATGACTAGAAGATGAGTACAGTTTTGCATTTGGGAGTTTAAATCTTATCTTTCTTGGTTATCATGTATTGCCAGGTGAGAATTTCCAAGTGTACAGCAAGCTGAAGTTTTTAGTCCTTCCAACCAGTTGCCATTGGGTCAGTTTTGACTCATGGTAGCCCCATGTATATCAGAGTAGAATTGTGCACTGTAGGTTTTGCAATGGCTGATTTTTCAGAAGGAGATCCACAGGACTTTCTTATAAGGTACCTACAGGTGGGCTCAAACTGCCAACCTTTTGGTTAACAGCCATGTGAGTTAACCATTTATAGTGACCTTATAGGACAGAGTAGAACTGCCCCATAGGGTTTCCAGGGAGCGGCTAGTGGATTCAAACTCCTGACCTTTTGGTTAGCAGCCAAGCTCTTTATCGCTGTGCCACCTGAACTCCCTACTTATTACTAGTAAATAAGAAACCTTATCATTTCACTGAATCCCGCTGAAACCAATATTTAGTATTTGAAGGAAGCTTTGTGAATATATGGTCAGATTCTTCTTATTTAACAGAGGAGAAAATCTGGGCCAGAATCCATCAGTAATTGGCTTGCCTAAGATCATATGGCTTAGGTAGTGCCAGAACTTGAACTGGAACTAAGGTCCAAGTGTTCTTTCTGTTCTGCTAAGATTGTGTCCAGGCACCTTAGTATGGTTTGATAATGTTTCCTGGTTTGCGTGAAAATGTATTAAAGGGATTTATATGACACACATGTATTTTTTTCTTTTTAGTTGGTTTAATATAGGAAATTCTAAGAAGACAAACACTGTACGTGGCAAGATTTGCAGTGAAATGGAATAAGGAAAGAAAATTAGTTACAGTTTTCCGAACAGTTATTTCGAGTTCATGCTTCATAACTCTCAAGTATCAAGGTGTCTTCTTTCTTGCAAGTGGAAAAGACAGGATCTTTTTAACACACATTTCTACTCAATGAATTTTGTTGCTAATGAATAGGAAGAAGATACATTAATTTCTTCGTTCCAGCTTAATTCTTTTTTACCCAAGCCGTTAGTGATTTTTATATTTTGTTATGTTAATTGCCTATCATCTATGGGGTAATATCCCTAGTGATTTCTTTCTGGGTAAATAGCCACTGTAGGGGACATAATTGTCTGACATTTTGGGGACCCTTTTTGATTCCACTGATTTCACAAAACTTGGAATTGAACTCTAGATTAGAGAATCCTGATAAACCTAAGAAACAAACTGCATGAATTGGAGTGGTAACTTGTTGTTAGTTGATTATCTAGTTTAATGAAGATTTGCACATATTTTAGAGGATAAACTTTTAAAGAGCATATTGTCTCAAGAAACTCCTTATTTTGTCTGGAAAATTTGTATAGAGTTTGCTGAACTTAAGTATTACGCAAACCTAAATTCTTTGTCCTGATTTGTTTACTTATTTTTTATATTGGGTAGATCATTTAAAACTGTTATGCTCCTTGATCCACAGAAGGTTTTGGGATTTTGAACAGAAGATACTTTACTGTGTCAGGCAAAAGGTAACACAGCTTCCTTAAATTAAGCAAGGGCAACCCTTTGAGTAGTACTGTCACAGTTGGCCAACCTATAATTGCTAAAGAGTTTGTCGGTATTCCAGAAATGCTTAATCTTTGTAATGGTACATTTACCCCTTGTTCTTGGGTTCTTTAATAATAAATTTGGTTTTTATAGGTTATCTGGAAGGGGACTAGGACAGTAGTGTTAAGAGGCAGGCCTACAAAGCTAGACTGCCTTGTTTTAAATTCTAGCTTTGCTACTGTATGACCCTTAAGTGAATTAGTTACGTAACCTCCTCGGATCTCAGTTTCCTCCTAGACAATGAAACTGTTCCCGTCAACTCACAGCAACCCTATAGGACAGAGCAGAACTGCCCCATAAGGTTTCCAAGGAGCAGCTGGTGGATTCAGACTGCCAACTTTTTGGTTAGCAACTGTAGCTCTTGACCACTAGACCACCAGGGCTCCCCTAGATAGTGAAGTCAGGAGTAAATGAATAGATAAAAGTAAAGCATTAGAATAGTGTCTGGCATGTAGTTAACCATCATTGTGATTATGATCATAATCGTCATGTGGCCTGCTGAGCAGTTGCTAACAATTATTTCCTGATCCTCTTTTGAAAGCATGTCTTTATGTAGCTATGTACTTCATTATTGTTTGCTCACTATTAATGAAGACTCAATAAATAAATATTTCATTTTTTGACTGTTTTACATTGTATATGAGATTCTTAACCAAATGGGGCATTCTTGTTGACCATTCTCTCAACCCTTTTGTATTACTATTAACAGTTTAACATTATGGAAACCATGAAACAATCTGGGCATTGAAACCAATCATTCTTTTGATGTTTAATGATGTCTTCTAGCGCTGATTTTCTTTCCATGGTAAGATCATTTTGCTGTGAAATCGATTGCCTTATCTGTTCATTCATCCAGTGAGTGAACAAACATCTGTGCCCTAGTCCATACACTTGGTTCTGGAAAAAACAGTAGGAGACAAGACAGACATATGTTCTTAACAGGCATATATTCCTAAGAGAGAAAAATAAATAAATAGAGATGAAAGGATAAGCACAGTGTAATAAGTGTTATAAAGAAAGAAAGCTAATGTTGCTAGAGCACAGTGAACATGGGATACAGTGGTATGAGACGAGGTAGGAAAATAGGCAGGACACAAGTTGTGTAGGGTTTTGCAGGCCATGGAAATAAGCTTGGATTTCATATGAATGCAATAGTGAGTTAGTCTACAGTTTTAAGTAAGGAAGTAATGTGATTTTTAAGCCATTCAGTCTTGCTCATGTGTGAAGGATGAATTGAAGGCGACAAGAAGAGAAATGTAGAGAGCTTAGGAGTCCATTGCAGTAGTGAGAAGTAAAGCTTAGTGGGTTTGGACTTGCTTGGTACCTGTGACTCCTTCTGTCCCTCTAATTTCTCCCATTTGAAATGGGAATGTCTACCTTGTGCCTGTCCCACCATAGTACTTTGGAAGCAAATAACATGTATTTTAGGTTTCACAGATCCACTAATAGAAAGGAATTTTGCCCCAGGATGGAACGCGCCCAGAATCATACTTGAATTAGCTGATTCAGAAGATGAGATTTTGGCTTTAGAGTTGATGCTGGAATGGGATAAGACTTCTGGGACGTGATCGGGTGAATGTGTTTTGCATGTGGTAAAGGACTGAAGTTGGGGGGGAGGCAAAGGGCAGAATAATATGGATTGAAATGTGCCCCCCCCCAAAATATGTGTTGGAATCCTGACCCCTATACCTATGGATGTAATCCCTTTTGGGAATAGGGTTTTCTTTGTATGTTGAAGAGGCTCTATCAGTGCAGAAATCAACTCAGAATGGCAGTGGAAAACAAAAAACCTGTAAAAGGGTAAATTTTTTTAAAAAAGCTGTAACTAGGAGATTTTAAATGCTGAAGAAGCACTTAAAATAAATGGTTAACACTAAAACACATTTTATTTTTGACTTGGGCAGAAGTGCTCAGAAAATACTGCTGAAATTGGCTTACAAAGGTTCTTTGTAGGCTGTACATCCAGTGCTAAGACTACAATAATCCATTCATTTTAAACATTAGCCACATTTTACTGCAAAAACAATGCCAAACTAAATTACTGAATCTTCTAAAGCAGTAAACAAAAGGTTCCACTTTGGACTGTTAGGAGAGGGTAGGTCCCTGATCATATGTGCATTTATGAGCATCATTCCCATTATCTGCCATTGTTGTTAGTTGCTGTCGTTTCCAACTCATGGTGACCCCGTGTGTGCAAGGTAGAACTGCTCCAGAGTTCTGAAGGCCATGGCCTCTTGGAAACAGATCGTCAGGCTCCTCTGAGTGGGTTTGAACTGCCAGGCTTTTGGTTAGCACTTAACCATTTGCGCCACCCAGGGACTTTCTAGTATTAGACCATCCCATATCTGGATCCTACCTCCAAGTTTATTACTGTCTTGTTCTGTGACATTATACAAGTCCCTTTGTCTCTGAGATGCAGTTTCTTTATCCCTGAATTGTAGGGGTATGATTGGCTTAAATGCTGTTAAAGATTCTGTCTGATTTTAATTACTTGTACAAAAGTGCAAGTGGGTTCTGGTTTTGAAAGCAGTAGTATAGATGAGTATGTAGAGAATATTTAAGGCTCAGTGAATAGATGGCATCGTTATGGAAAGAATGTAAACAACAGAAAGGAGCCTAGCGCCAGGCTTTGAAGAACACTAAAAGGTAGAGAAGGAGTCCTGGTGCTCGGCTGCTAACTGAAAGGTCAGTGCTTTGAACCCACCAGCAACTCCTCAGGAGAAAAGACCTGGCGATCTGCTCCCATAAAGATTACAGCCTAGAAAACCCTGTGGGGCAATTCTGTTCTGTCCATAGGGTCGCTATAAGTCAGAATTGACTCGATGGCATGTAACAACTACAGCTCTTGGAGCAGGAGGAGCTGTCTGATACCAGAGAAATAGGAATCAGGAGTATTTTAAGAAAAAGAGAGTGGTTAGTTATGTTCAGGGAAGGTAAGAGGTTCAGTATGATGTCATGGAGGTCATTGGTAACTTTGAAAAAAGCAATTTCTGTTGATACGTTGAGACACAAGTTACATTGAAATGGCTCACACAGTGTTTTGGAGATGAGGAAATGTAGACTATGTATGTAGGCAACTCTTGAGAAATCTGTTTTTGAAGAAGGACTTAAAAATGGGAAGTACTGAACCATGCTTCTTTGATGATGAGAGTGATCCAGTAAAGGGGGAAAAAGTGATGACAGAAGTGGCTGAAGAGCAAAGTTCCTGGGAAGATGAGAGGAAGTGATATACTATACAGAATGTATCTTGACATATTGGCATTTGGCAGGTGAAGGACACTGTCCTAGTGGTAAAAAGAGAAGGCTAATGGGTGAAGATGTATGTATTTTAGTGGATTTAGTGGTAGAAGGATTGGGGAAATGCCCTCTGCTTTCTGTTTGCTTTATAATAAAATGAAATAGCGGCTGAGAATAAGAAGGGAGGAAATGGGGTACGAAGTTTGAGGAGAGAGAGAACAAGGAATTAAATAGTTGTGAGATTGAGAAAGAGTTTACTAGTAGGAATGAGAATCAATTTGAGGTTTGAGATTTGACATCTCAAATAATGCCTGGCACATACAGGGCGCTTAATAAATATTTGTTGAAAAGTGGCTGTGCAGTTGTATTTTTTTCCTTTTTTTCATTCACCAGTATGTTCAGTTGCTCAGACAGACCGTAAGTTTTGCAGTATGTGTGTGATTAGGGAAGAGAGGGGTAAAGGAACTAAGGATCTTTTCAGGGGAATTTGAAAAGGCAAAGAATAATGTAATATACTTTAAAAAACTTCCTGTCCTGAAGACAGCACAGCCTGTACAAGGCAGGGCCATGGTAGCTACATAGACACACCCCAACTCCCTGAGGGACCAAATTGCTGGGCTGAGGACTGTGGGAACCATGGTCTCAGGGAACATCAAGCTCAACTGGCATAACAGAGTTTATAAAGAAAATGTTCTATATTCTACTGTGGTGAGTTGTGTCTGGGGTCTTAAACGCCTGTCAGTGGCCATCTGGGACACTCCACTGGCCTCACCCCTTCAAGAACAAGGAATAATGAAGAAAACTAAAGACACAAGGGAAAGGACTATTGGACCACATCTACCACAGCCTCCACCAGACTGAGTCTAGTACAACTAGTCTACTACACTGAATGCTGTGACAGGGATCACAATAGAGGGTCCCAGACAGAGCTGGAGAAAAATGTAGAACAAAATTCTAACTCAAAAAGAAAGACCAGACTTGCTGGCCTGACCGAGACTGGAGAAACCCTGAGAGTATGGACCCCATACACCCTTTCAGCTCAGTAATGAGGCCACTCCTGAGGTTCACCCTTCAGTCAATGATTGAACAGGCCTGTGGAACAAAAGAAGACTAAAGGGGCACACCACCCTGGGATGGGAACTAAAAAGTAGGAGGGAACAGGAAAGCTGGTAATAGGGAACCCAGGGTTGAAAAGGGAGAGTGTTGACATGTCGTGGGGTTGTTAACCAATTTCATACAACAGTGTGTGTACCAGCTGTTTGATGCGAAACTAGTTCTGTAAACGTTCATCTAAAATTCAAAAAACAAATAAAACTTCCCATTTGGAATGGCTAAAATGCAAAAAAAGTTTTCGTGCTTTTAGAAGCTTACCTATTTAGAACCCCAGTATTTCTGAAAAGCTCAATTTGTTTGGCCTTATTTTATAGTTCTTTCTTTGGGAACAGTAAAAGTTTTTGAAACGTTTTTAAAACTGAATTTGTGAAGTAGAGTGATTAAAAGAAAGTGACTTAGCTCCCTAGATTATTTCTTATAAAACAAAATTTCAGACTATTGTTTTCTATAGAGAATTTTTGAGAAGAAAATGTCAATAGGCTGTTTTCTTTTTAAGCCCATTGTGTAAGAACACATTATGTGCTCAAATGAAAATTTCTGTTGCAATATCTTAAAAACAAAAACTTCAAATAATTGCACCATACCATTGTTATAAGTAAGAACTCAAATGGACCCAAATTGTTTTGGATAGAACTCTTTTTATCTCTTGAAGATGACACTATGGGACAGAGTAAATAGGGGAAAATAAGAATGTTTTACAGGAGGAAAGGTTTTAGGACATTTTCTTTATAATACAAGTCCTTTTGTGCCCTGTTCATCTCTTACCACAAATTAATTAAATTTTATTTATTGTGATTTAGGTGAATGTCTGTTCATCTCTAAAAGGAATTGCCTACAGGATTTCGCTCAATATGAAACCCACACATTTTAAGTATTTATAGAACTTAAGTTAAATGGCTGGAAGGTGAAAATCTTTAATCCTTTTCCATTTCAAACCTCCTCAGTTGAGTTTATTGCTAAAGTCCAAAAAGTACTGATTATTTTGGGAATCTATTAGGATGTTCTGGTCTTACGGACTTTAACAAAATAACTTTGTGTTTCTTTTTTTTGAAATTGCTTGGTCTACATTGTCTTTACATCTTCACAGAACTATGACTTAAAATGCAGAATCAAACTTTCAGCGTCTTTGCACTGTTCTGAATGTGTCGTCCTTGGAGTTCCCGTAGTTACTTTCTTTTTCATCATTATAACCAGTATATATTGAATTCATACAAAGGGTGAGATGATATATTAGTATATTATATGCGTTGCCATACAGATTAAATAAGCTGATGTTTAGAGAGATATAGAAACTTCTCTAAGCTCATAGAATAATTACTTGTGAAGCTTGAATTTGAACTCAAATCTCGTAGATTCTAAAACCTGTTTCCTTCCCACTAATACAAAGTCTTCCTGTCTAATAAAATTTATTAATTTTATTACACCTACTTCATTCTATTATATTGATTTCTTGTGCTTATCTGGCTTGCCTATCAGACTGTGAGCTTCTTGAGGATAGTGTCCATTACAGATCCCAGTATTTTTTAAATGTTTGTTGAATAAATGACACAGACATATTACTGGTAGGGCATGTGCTGTGAAGTTGTTTTTCTAGTGTAGGAGTTCCAAGTTTGCTGCTTCATATATGTCCTACTCCTTTGATGTATTGCCCTTTATGGTTATATATGCATGCGCATACATATACAAACACTGTTTTATCCTCGTGGCTATCTTTTGAAAGTGGGAGTTTGTGCCCTTGTTTTGTGGCCTCAGGAAATCAAGGCTGAGAGAAAAGACTTGTTCAAGGTCACACAACTAGTTGGCAGCAAATCTACAATTCCTGACTTTAAATTTTCTGATCATCTAGTCCAGGCTATCTGTGCTAATGAAAACCTATGTGTTATTTGCTTACTGAGAAATTAAAATGGCAAAAAGGTGTCCATAAATGGACTGTGTCTAAAAGAAGAGACTGTTGGAGTGATGAATGTATATTCTTTGTTCGTAGTCTATTTATACACTTCACTTGTTTTCCTTAATGAGGCGTAAATTTTGGAAATAGGGATTAGAGTTAAGAGTTTAGTCGGGGAATAAAATAGCTCCATATAAATTATAGAAAGATTGGGCCTTGACCATATTATATTCTAATCTGGTGAATACAAGTCTAGCATGATTTCTGGCACATATGGTGTTCAGATAATACTTGTTAAATGATTGGATCAGTGGTTGCTATGAGTCGTAATTGACTCAACGGCAACAAGTTTGTTTGTTTTTTTAATACAGTGATGTCTTGAGTTTGATTTCTTAATAGTACAACTCAAACTCATAAATATGAGCTGTCACTGAATCAGCTGGTAAAATAGAAAAATTTGAGCCATTTGATCGTTAGCGTACCATTAAGCTTGGGGCTCCTGTTAAATACACAGATAATGAAGGATTCGTAGAGTTCAGAGAATGCCATTCTTTTTCTGTAAATATGTTTATAGGTTTTTATACTTCCAGCTCATGACTATTTCTTTTCTTTTTATCAGCTTTATTGAGAAGTAATTCACATACCATACATTCACCTACTTAAACTATACAGTTGAGTGGTTTTTAGTATACTCACAGTTGTGCAGCCATCACCACAATCAATTTTATAACATTTTCATCACTCCAAAAACAAACACAATACTCATTAGCAGCCACTTCCAATTTCCCTTGAATCCCCCTAGCCCGAGGAAACCACTAATATACATTCTGTCTTTATGAATTTGTCTATTCTGAACATTTTATGTAATTGGAATCATGTAACATGTAGTCTTTTTGTGACTGCCTTCTTTCACGTATAATATTCTCAAGGTTCATCCATGTTGTAGCGCATATTTTTCATTTTTTTATGTCTGAATAATATTCCATTGTGTGGATATAAACCAAAAAAAACCTCAAACCTACTGCCATCTTGTCCATTCGGACTCATAGTGACCCTGTAGGGTTTCCAAGGCTGTAAATCTTTATGGAAGCAGACTGCCACGTCTTTCTCTTGTGGAACCGCTGATGGTTTCAAACCGTTAGCCTTTCAGTTAGCAGTCGATTGTTTTAACCTCAGCGCCACCAGGGCTCGTTGTATGTATATACCACATTTTATATATCCATTCATCTGTTGATGGGCATTTGGGTTGTTTCTGCTTTAGGGCTATTAAAAAAAAAATGCTGCTATGAATAGTCGTAGACAAGATTTTGTGTGGACGTAAGTTTTTTTTCTCTTAGGCATATAATTTCAAGGTGTATAACACCTAGAAGTGGAATTGCGAAGTCATGTTAATCCATTAACTAGTTTAACATTTTGAGGAACTGCCAGACTTTTTGAAAAGTAACTGCAGTTTTACATTCCCACCAGCAGTGCACGAGGATTCCAGTTTGTTGATATCCTTACCAACACTTGTTATTATCTCTCTTTTTGGTTATAGCTATCCTTATGGATGTGAAGTTGAATCATTGTGGTTTTGATTTGTGTTTCTTTGGTGGTGGATTATGTTGCACATCCTTCCATGTGCTTATTGTCTGTATATTTTCTTTGGAGAAATGTCTACTCAGATCCTCTGTCCATTTTTTAATTGTATTGTCTTTTTATTATTGAGTTGTAGGGTTTCTTTATCTATTACAGATGCAAGTTCCTTATTAAGTACCTGATCTACAAATGTTTTCCCCCATTATGTGCGTTGTCTTTTCACTTTCTAGGTGGTGGTCTTTGAAGCACCAAAGTTTTAATTTTGGTAATGATGACTGTTTCTCATCAATTGTTTTTATATAAAAGTCTGGGCAAGTTTTAATTTTGTATTTAGGACTCAGTATCATAGCCTTTATTGAAGTGATGCCCTTTTTGAGTGGGAAGATTTGCTTTACTAACACTTGAACAATGCTATTCACAGTCACAGGCAATATGGTGTTTTTGTGTAGAATAATTCTGTGAGCACAATTTATATATTGTATTACAGTGATTTAAAATGGAAACATTTATACCTACAATATGAAGCATGATATAGAGTGTATTTAACATCTTAAACATTCAAAAAAAATTTTATCTTCTATGCCTGTATTTTTTTTTTTTTTAAGTGGAATTGTTTCTTTAATAAAACTACGCTGTAATCCTGTATATATATGTTACCATTGGTGACATCTTCGGTATTATAATTCTTTTTTTCTAATAATGTTAAAAGGGCTGGGAAAGACTGGAAAATTTGAATAATAGTGTGTATGATATTAAATCATTAACTAGAAGGACTTTAGACTTTAAACTTATCAATAATTTAAGGTGCTAGTACTTGATATCCTTCTGTGGACAAATTACCTCCAAATTTTAAGCTGAAAAATCACTAGACTGTTTGGAAAATGGTTACAACTACATGGCTTTTAGGTTTTTACTACTTGTATAAAGAATTCTATGCTGTTGTCAATAAGTTATACACCTATAAAAAGTTAACTTTGCAAAAGTTATGTGATAAGTATATTTACAACAAAAGAAAGATCAGCTGCTGAGGCTGCTTATGTACAACCAAACACCTCATGGGATTTGGTTTGAAAGTTTAGAGTCATGGTTTCATGGGACATCCCAGTCCATTGGCCTAATAACATGTTTAGTGCTTCGGTTTTACCTCCCAGTTCATTGCATAGTGCCTGGGGTCTTAAAAGCTTTCAAACAGCCATCCAAGGCACAATAATTGGTCTCTATTCTCCTGGAGCAACAGAGGAAGGAGGAGAGTCCGGAATAGGAAGAAATGGAATATATGTGGCTACCTGCCTCCATGAACAACTGCTTCCTTTGCTACAAGTCCAGAAGAACTATATGGTGCCTGGCTACTATTACTGAATGTTTGGATCAAAGTTTCTATAGAAGAATTTTGATCAAAAGGGAGAAAATGCAGAACAGAGGTTCAAATTCCCATGGAATCCAGGCTTTTTGGAACTATAGAGGCTGGGTGAACTCCCAAAAGTATTGCCCTGAGATAATCTTTAAACCTTAAACCAAAAACATCCCCTGGAGTCTTCTTAAAACCAAACAGTAGTTTAGCTTAACTAGTAAAGAATTTTTTTTTTTTTTTTTGTATCTTGAGCACTGTGCTCTTTTAAGAACTATCAGGGATCAGATTGACAACAGAAGTTCTAAAGATTAGATAGAAACCTTAGGGGGCAGTGAGCATGTGTTAATGGGTGAGGAACAATTTGGAAAAGGAATGTGTGAAGGGTTGCACGACTTGAAGAGCATAATCAGTGTCACTGAATTATACACGTAGAAATTGTTTAATTGGTGTATGTTCTGCTGTGTATATTCTCAACAACAAGAAAAAAAGAAAAGAATTCTATACTGTTGTCTTGGTTATAAAAGAAAAGTGTAAACGCATACAAATAGCATGTGGGGGTGTTACTGCCATGTTATTCCTGTATCCAGTTTTATTCAGTTACAGCTGCAAAGCAGGACTATGTAACGTATGGCTGAGTTTTTCTCTCCCCCCCAACACACTCTTTTTAGCTCCTCAAGAGTTGCTGATTTATGAAATGGCAGAGAATGGAAAAAATTGTGACCAGAGACGTGTAGCAATGAACAAGGAGCAACATAATGGAAACTTCACAGGTAAAGTCTGATGGCTTGGAGGGAGGAGATTACTGGTTTAAAGAACATACACTTTTCATTAGAAATCCATTACAGGTAGTACCCAACTGACTGTGGGTTCCGTCCTAAGTCAGTTTTGACATAAGTCAAATACCTCATTTTTGTTTGTTTGTTTATTCAGTAACTTTATAAATCCAGTGGTGTTTTGAACAGTAATTGATAAAATTGATTGACCACCTGAGAATGATACCATCAGCAAACTACCTGCTGCAACGTATTACTAACGATAAGATGTACCAGAAAAGGATGGATGGTCATATGTGAGGTTCACCATAACTTGAATCCGTTGTAAGCCGGGGACTACCCATACTTTTAATATTCGTTATCTTTTGATAGTATCTTCAGGTAAGTTAAATTATGGGTCAGAGCCTATAGAATGGTTTTTCACAGTGATAGCAGAAGCAGCTTGGCCACAGTCATATCAACAATGTTCCAGGTGCAGGGTTATTACTTGTTAACCTCATGGTATGTTAAGTATTCAGTAGGCTTTGTTTGCGGCTCAGTTTTATTATGCCAGTTTGTGACTTTAAAAGTAGATTATAATTTTGCTTATTGCAATATTCTTAAATACACAATTCTCCAAAATGTCAACAGTGTGATTGTTGTAGATGTATTTAACAATTTTAGTTTGAGATGAATAAATTTTTATATTTAAGCAAATTTGGAATTTGCAGTAATTTTTTAGTATATTTCACTTTTATTTATACATTTACCACAAAAATAACGACTTTTGTTGATATGGATGATTTAAATAGGAACTTTCCTTATTTCGTTGAAAGGAAAATTAAAGATTTTTCTTTTTGCGAATTGTAATGGTTTTCTTTTTAACTTCTGCATTGCTTTGTATTTCAGAAGCATTGCAAAAAATACTCCAGCATAGTTACACCACAGAAATTATCTTCTATTGGAAGAAGTGCAAGCTCTCTGAAATAGTAGTTTCTGTCGTTTTAATCACTGCGTTGCCTAACAGGAGACATTCTGCTTCACTAATCTGACTTTTGAGTTACTTTGAT
Source organism: Elephas maximus indicus (assembly GCF_024166365.1). NCBI lineage: Eukaryota > Metazoa > Chordata > Mammalia > Proboscidea > Elephantidae > Elephas > Elephas maximus. The sequence continues at coordinate 34,382,832 of NC_064837.1, read as the reverse complement.
CTTCAATAAATTTTACATTTTTTCATTTTGAGTTCAACTTAAAACCTGTGTAAACCATCATTAGTGGTTTTTATTTTTATTTACTGGCTAAGATATATAGGATGGAAAAACTTCAATTGGAAGATGAAAGAAGGCCTTTTTGTCCCTCAGCTGAAAATACATTGGAATTAAGATGCCTACATTCCATATAGTGTCAGCGTTTTTATGTGCTTCTACTCAACCCCTTAAAGTTTTCAACATGAAGAAATTCTCATCAAACAACATTTATTAAACATTTTGAGTATTCAGGAATAAACATTGCATACATCATAGTCTCTTCCCAATGGGAGCTTTTGCACATTATTTTTTCTTTCTTTCAGCAAGCACGTACATTTATATATTCTTCCTCTTCCCCCTCCCCTGCGTTTTATGTTAATACACTAAAACCTTCGAAAGCTGGAACCTGTATAAGCTGAAAACCTGTCAGAGAAGGAAAACTCAAATATTTTCCACTAATAGTGAGTGATAGAAAAGTGTTAAGACTGCACCCTGTCAAAGGTGGAAAACTGAAAACCAAGGAAGCCAGATCAAGTTCTGGCTCTCACAGGCTTCACTGTATTAGCATGGCATACTTACTCTTCTGTACCATGTTTTTTTACTGAATATTTCTCAGAGGTTGGGCTGTAACTACTTGAAGAACTTATTTTTTACTGCGGCTACGTAGTATTGCATTGTATGAGTGTACCATACTTTGTTTAATCATGCCTCTGTCCTCTGTTCATCACATTTAAGTTGTTTATAATCTTTTGCTATTAAAAATAACGCTGCAGTCAATAAACTACAAAAGTCATGCTACTTGTGCAAGAGTGTATCTGTAAAATATATTCCAAGAAATGGAATTATTAGGTTACAGTGTGCGTTTATAATTTTGATAGATGATAATAACTAGCCTTAACTGGGAAAATATTAGCCCAAGAGACAGAAAGGGCCACATAAACCAGAGACTCCATCAGCCTGAGACCAGAAGAACTAGATGGTGCCCACCTACCACTAGTGACGGACCTGACAGGGAATACAACAGAGGTTTCTTGATGGAACAGGAGAAAAGTGGGGTGCAGAAGTCAAATTCTAGTAAAAAGACCAGACTTAATGGTCTGACTGAGACTGGAGGGTCCCCAGAAGACATGGCCCCTGAACTGTCTATTAGCCTAGAACTAAAACTATTCCCAAAGCCAGCTCTTCAGACAAAGTTTAGACGGGACTATAAGACATCAAATGATACTTGTGAAGAGTGCTTCTTAGTTCAAGTAGATACATGAGACTACATGGGCAGCTTCTGTCCAGAGGCAAGATGAGAAAACAAAAAGGAACAGGAGCTGACTGAATGGACACGGGATATCTGGAGTAGAAAGGAGGAGTGTGCTGTCACATTATTGGGAGAGCAACTAGGGTCCCATAACAATGTGTGTATAAATTTTTGGATGAGAAACTGACTTGAACTGTAAACTTTCACCTAAAGCACAACAACAACAACAAAATAATAACTAACCTGAATTGGGAAACCCTGGTGGCGTAGTGGTTGAGTGCTATGGCTGCTAACCCAAAGGGCAGCAGTTTGAATTCTCCAGGCGCTCCTTGGAAGCCCTGTGGGGCAGTTCTATTCTGTCCTGTAGGGCCGCTATGAGTCAGAATTGACTGGATGGCAGTGGGTGGGTAACCTTAATTGGGCGCTTACTGTCAAACTCTTCTGAGAGCTTTACATATGTTAACTCGCTTAATCGTTACAGTGACTCTAAAAGTAAGTATTATTGTTATCCCATTTTACGGAAAACAAAATTGAGGCATAGGAAAGTTCACTAACTTGCCTAAAGTCACATGGCTGGTAGGTGGCAGAACCAGGGTTTGGAACTAAGCGCTTGCCTCCAAATTTTGAGCCCTTGGTCACTTTGCCCTTCACAGAAGTTAGACCAGTTTATACTGTACAAGAGTCCCAACCAAGACAAGAGTAGAAGCTTGTATTCTAACAATGAAATAATTGCAAAAACAATGCTAAGAGTAGGGCAGAAGCAACTAGCCCAGACTCATCATCTTCCCAAAATTTCTAGTGCTACCTCAAATTCAACTGCTGGGATTTTCAGTACCATTCCTTTAGAACACCTTCTGCATAATGGTTTCATATCCCTCAGTTCAGGGAAGTAGCAAAGATCATTTTTTGCTAAATTGTTCTCTAGGTAACACTGATTAAAAAGTAGCAACTGTGATAATTCAGCTCCTTTCTAAGCCACTAAGGTGTTCCTAAGTCTGGACTAGTTGCCACTTCCGAGGGTTCTAGGACATGTGAGTGGTAAGCTGGGACATGGGTAAAATTCTGTTTTCATCCAGTATGCATCTAAGCACTAGTACATTGTACCGTCTCTCTCCAGCACTGCTTACAATAATAATAACCTGCAAGATTGCCACTAATAGGAAAGAGGTAGGCAAATATACAGATAAATTAATTGCTATGGAAGCTTAGGTTACAGTGACAAACCACGATTCTTGGCTTTCTGTTGCAGATTTCAGGCACACTTGTATTGGGCCACTTCTGTTAATACAATTGTGTTCCAAGGGTTGCCTCTCCTAGAGAAGGAGTATTTTCAGTTAGTACTTGAACTATTTAAACTTGCGTGACCCAGATATGAATCACGTTGTTTGAATGTTTGAGATTTATATGTGGTCTTTCAGATGTGGAAAGGTGGATGAATTTTGAAAGTATGAGCATAAATGTCAAAAATTCTGTTTTAACATCGATGTTACTGTTTTTCAGACTCCTCTTCAATGAATGAAAAGAAGAGGAGGGATCGGGAAGAAAGGCAGAACATCGTCCTGTGGAGACAGCCACTCATTACCTTGCAGTATTTTTTTCTGGAAGTCCTAATAATCTTAAAGGAATGGACCTCAAAGTAAAGAATCTTCCATTACCTTTTATATTAACTTTGTTTACTAATTTTAGAATGCCTCAGCAATCTCCCACCCCCTGCCACCTCCTCCATCCAAATAGATTGATTACATTTAAAATATTACCATGGGAATATATATATTCTCCTTTCTGTAGTTTGGAGCACAATAGGTTAGGGAAAAGTATTGCTGTTTGCTCCCTGGATTGTTACAGTTGACCAGTGTCTTATGTTGAATCTTCTGTGGAAAGAGGAACACTAAAAATGAGATTTTTTTTTCCTCCTGTCTTTACCTTCCGGAGGAATCAAGCCTATGTACATTAGTTACACTGATTCTTTAGCAGGACAAGGTTCAGGATATGTGGCACTTTTACTGTTAGTTTGAGCCAATGGAAGAGGACTCTGCCATGGAAATGTGTTCTGTCTTTAAATTTAGTATTTGTAAACCCTGTTTCAAATATGAAAGAGCAAGTTGGACTTTTACATAGCTTATCATTTTCAGGCTTGCACTTCTGAGTTATTACCTGTACTTTAAAGATATTGTACTTTTGGGTTTATAAGGCATTTTATAACATTTTTCAGCTCATATGATCCTTTCAGCAACTCTACGAAGAAGGTAAAGTAGGTATATGATCATTACTATTTTAAAGACAAGAAACACAATCATTGGTTAAATGGCTTGCTCTAAGTCCAGTATTTAAGGGGCTTTAACCCAGGTCCTCTGACATAAAGGCCAGTGCCCTTTTCATTACACTGTAATGCTTCTCCAAATTAGAAATTACGGTGTAACCAAGATGGGTCTTTGTGTAAGGGAATGACTTTGGTGAGAGTTTTGATAAGGAATGGGGTGCCCATGTACTTTTCCTTGACCTCGCTCTGCGCCTCCTTCCCTCAGAGGCCGCAGTGTTATGGTATTTAAGTACAAAAGGGTTAAGAGCTTAGCCTAGAAAGAACTGATTCTACTGCTCAGCTAGAAAGCCAACTGCTTTAACAAGAAGGTATTTTAAGAGTGATGAATCCTGAAAATGAGACTGCAAGGTATTTCTTCATTTGTTTTTTTCATTTATTTTTAAGATTATGGCATCGTCAAAGCATTGTGGTGTCTTTTTTACTGCTGCTTGCTGTGCTTATAGCTACGTATTATGTTGAAGGAGCACATCAACAGGTAAGAGGTTCAGCAACTCAGTTTCTGCTCTTGTACCTTCTCTAGTCCCAAATAGTTTAAAAATTGGACTATTGTGGGTCTCATAGATTTTCTACATTCATCATATTTAGGCTTCGCTTTGTCTTTTAACCTACCTTATAACTAGTATCTTAATGTCAAAAAGGCAAGTTCATTTGCCTGTAGTCTGTAAGTAGAACATTACTGAGGGGAAAAAAGGACATTTGTCAACCTCTTTTGTTAAAATAGCAAAACATCAATGTATTCTAATAGCAAACAGTACTAAAATTATATTTCATATTTTAAATCAGTTTATCTCTAGTGATAATTTTATAGTTTTAAATGCATTTCATTTCTGTATTTTTAAGAAACCTGTGTGTCCTATTAAGAGCTTGCTGACTTTACTTGCCAAAGCTGGAATCTAGAAATAAATTCCCGTTTTGACTTGGATAATCAAGAGTGTATTCTTTCACAAACATTATGTTAATCAGTGCCCCACTCTTACCACTGTTTATTGTCATACTTTTTTAAACAAAGTTTTTGTAACTTAAATATCTTAAAAATTTTTATTTTCATAGTTTTCTTATTAGTAATTTACTTTTGTCCTATAAATGTCAGCACAGTAGTAGGACTTTAAAAGTTTAGAAACAGAGTCTTTATTCCAGTTGGACACTTTCTTTGCTCATCTCTGCAATTGTATGTTAATGAAGGAATTAGGCCTCTTCAATGGATTTTTAATCTTAATGTTTTCTTCCTTTTTGAAACTTATTTGTTGTTTTTAAATACCATATTTCTGTTTAGAGAATTCAGATTTTTTTCCACCTTTTTGTTTTTCAGTATGTGCAACGCATAGAAAAACAATTTCTTTTGTATGCCTACTGGATAGGCTTAGGAATTTTGTCTTCTGTTGGGCTTGGAACAGGGCTGCACACCTTTCTGCTTTATCTGGTAAGAATAGCTTTCTTTTAATAAGTAAAATTGGAAGAAATTTTCTATCTTTTAATTGGTGCTTTCTTCAAATGCTAAAATTCTAAGATTTGTATTTAATTACCTTTGTGTTTTGGAAGCATTCTGATCCTTAAATCTTCTCTTTAATTCGATTTAGAATTCTGTTTTGCCTTTCCCTTTGGATTGACGCTTTAAGAAGAGGAGGAAAAAGAAACCCTTAGGCAAATAAGTTTGTTTACTTAAATTACTTCAGTCAGGAAATTTTTTTTTTCTTCCAGATTTTAGAGTAATGATTCTCTTGGTTATGTAATTGTCATTTTAATAAAGTTACTTAAATGTAAAAAATTTTCATGTAAGACTTCGGGAGAATTTGAACAGTTTACTTTTTCTGTTAATCAGCAACAGAGAAAGTACTTTAGCAACTAGAGTGTCTTCCCTCACATCCTCAGATACCATGTACACACTTGGGTGGTTATTTGGGGATTCTTAGTGAAGGTAATTGTTGAAGTATTAAGGATGTAGAACTGAATTCTTTCTTAAACCCTTTTGAACCAAAGCATAAAAAGTACCCTTTCTGAAAACATTTTTTTTTTTTACTTAGTAGAAATATACTGAAATGATATTAGGGCTGGGACTATGTTGTGGCAAGCAAGACACATAGGGCACAAAATTTAAAGAGGTACTCGCTCTCAGGATTATCTAAGTATGGTGTGAGTGCCACTTTAAATTTTGCTCCCTAGATGCCTCACTTGTTTCACTCTAATCCTGTCCCTGAATAATACATTGAGAGCAATTCCATTTTTGATAGTTTTTTTTTTTATTATTACCTTTTCAGTCTCTTGTCATGAGTCTGTTCAGATTTTCAACATCATTTTGTCCCCCATTGTAAATCTTCTAGTTTTGGTTAATCCTGGAGAGTTCATTACCTACGTTGGTACCTGGCTGGTGTGGTCTTGTATCCTGGATTCAGGTTATTATCTGACGTTGTTTGTTCTCAAACCGAAGGGCTCCCTTTAATAATTCTTGTAAGTTTGGTTTGGTTTTTTCATATTCCCTTAATTTCTGTTTATCTGGAAATGTCCTAATTTCACCATCATATTTGAATGAGAGTTTTGCAGGATATATTATTCTTGGTTGGCACTTTTTTCCATCAAGATTTTGTATATATCATCCCGTTGCCTTCTTGCCTGCATGCTTTCTGCCGAGTAATCAGAACTTAGTCTTCTTATTTCCCCTCTGTATGTGACTTCTTGTTTTCTTGAGCTGCTCTCAGTCTTTGATTTTAGAGAGTGTGATTATGATATGCCTTGGTGATTTTCTTTTGGGGTCTATCCTATAGGGGATTTCATTGAGCTTCTTGGATGGTCAGCTTTTCATTTTTCATGATATTGGGAAGTTTTCTGTCAGCAATTCTTCGGTGATCTTTCTGTGTTTTCCGTTTTCTCCCTCTGTTCTGGAACTCCCGTCACTTGCAGATTTTTGCTTTTGGTTGTAGCCCACATCATTCTCAGGGTTTCTTCGTTCTTTTTTGATTTTTTCTCCAGTAAAGTGGTATCTAAGGATTCGTCTTCAGTTTCGCTGACCCCGTCTTCCATTGTTTCAAACCTTTTCAGGCCTTCTGTGACACTACGCATTTCTGAAATCTTATTGTTTATCTTTTAGATTTCTAATTGCTGTTTTTGTAGGATTTATAGTTGTGAATTTATTTTGACATTTTGTTCCTGTATTATTTTCCTGAATTCTTCCATTGTCTTCTCTTTTCCGTGATTTTGTTTATTTTTTCCTCATTTTTGTCTGCTTTTTCCTTCAACTCTTGGCTAAAATCTGTGTATTATATTAGGGATTTGAATTCCCTGTTAGGTAGTTCCAGTGCCTTTTCTTCTGCTGGAAGGTCATGTGGTGTTTTATTTTAGACTCCTTCGGGAACCATCATGCCGTGTTTTTTTTTTTTAATGTTTTGATATTGTCTGCTGTCTTCGGGACATTGAGTAGTTATTTTCTTCATTTGTTGATTGTGGATTTGTTTATTTCATCCAGCTTTTTTGTTTTATTTGGTTATATCTGAGCAGGCGGGCTGGGCATTCTTTGTTGTTTGCCCACATGTGGGCACATTACTTCTCACCACCTTGTCCAATGGGCAGGGCCAGTCATTCAGCTATGGTACAGCAGGGCAGGTCCAGCAAAAGGGGAGGGGCTGGAATGAGTTGTTCGTGGCGTGTACTGGGGCTGACAGAGCGGGCCAGGGGTCAGTGCAGGGCAGATTCCAGTAGACCATGCCTGTGCTGCTCGGGGATGTGATGTTCAGTGCACGGTGCAGATAGGCAGGAGGGAGGAAGGACATTGTGATGTGTGGAGCTAAGTGGGTATGGGAAAGAAGAGAAAGAGAAGAGAGAAACAGGAGCCAAAAAAAAAAAAAAATGCTGAGGAGCCTGCCATTGGAGTGGCACAGACCCAGGAAAGCCATGGCTTTCTAGCCCAGTGGTGTGGCACAGCCCGTCAAGAAGGGACAGATACGGCATATGCAGCTAGATGGGTGGAACAAAGGAAATGAAGGAAGGAAGAGAGAAAAAAAGAAGAGAGAAAGGCACACGCAGCTAGGTAGTCAGGAGAGAGGAATGGAGGGACTGTAGAGAGAGATAAGAAGCAGAAGGAAAAAAAAAAAGATGCCAGGTGGTTGGGAGGAAGGAAAGGAAGGGAGGTAGAGAGGGAAAGAGAGAGATAAAAAACCGAGAAAAAAAAGAAGACAGAAGAAAGAGGAAAAGAATGCCCCAAGGGGCCCCATCAGAAGTGTGTCCCCAGCCGAGTGGCACTGCATAGTCTATCCAGAAGTTGCAGAGATAGCACACAGCACCAAGTGTTCAGGAGAAGGGTGAGGAAGGGCGGTAGAGAGAGACAAACTGAGAAAAAAAGAAGAAAAGAAAAATGCCCCAAAGGAGCCCACCGGAAGCAGGTCTCCACCTGAGCAGTGCTGCATAGCCCGTCAAGAAGGAGTAGAGATGACATATGGCACCAGCTGTTCAGGAGAAGGGTAAGGAAGGAAGGTAGAGAGAGGAAACTGAGAAAAAAAAAAGAAAGAAAGTAAAGAAAAAAATGCACCAAGGAAGCCCACCGGAAGCAGGTCCCCAGCCGAGTGGCACTGCACAGCCCATCAAGAAGGAGCGGAGATGGCACACAGCTCCAGGTGTTCAGGAGAAGAGGAAGGAGGGAAGGTAGAGGGAGACAAGAAATCGAGAAAAGGAGGAGAAAGGAAAAAAAAAGATCCCCTGGGGGAGCCCACTGTCTTGGCAGCACAGACCAGGGAAGTGGCTCCCAAGCCTCTAGGCACTACACAGCCCGTCTAGAAGGGATGGCAATAGCACACAGCACCAGGTATTCGGGAGACAGGAAATGAAGGAAGGTAGAAAGAGGTGGGAAACCAAGAAATGAAGAAAAACAAAAAGTAAAAAGAAAAGAAATGCCCCCAGGGATCCCACTGGTGTGGCGGCGCGGACTGGGGAAGTGGTTCCCCAGCCGAGCGGTGCTTCACAGCCTGTCAAGAAGAAGCAGAGATGGCACACACAGCCAGGTGTTCAAGAGAAAGGAAGGGAAGGAGGTAAAAGAGAGAGAGCCAACCAAAAGAAGCCGAGAAAAGCAACATCAACAAAGAAAAGGCACTGAGGGAGCCGGCCAGTGTGGGCAGGGCGAATCCAAGTGGCATGGAGCCGGCGCTTCCCCAGCTGAGCAACCACGGCATGCCAGGAACGGTGGAGGCCGAGCAGGGAGAAGAATGGTGGGGGGTGGGAAATCACGTATCGTTGGATATTGGGTGCTCTGTCTCCTGCTGGGAGCTCTGTGAAGCTACCTTCGCATACTTTCTGTCCACTGATCTTGGTGACCGAGGAGTCCATGATGCCAAATCTGTGCTGCATTAGCTGATAGGGGACCTCCATTCTCTATCTTGCCTCACTCTCTGTTCTCTATCAGTTTCCTAATCCATTTGGTGCTTGGTTGAGTTCTTTATCTCGTCATTTGATGCTTAGGGTTCCAGGATTGACGTTTGTCTCTGTTTTACTTAGTTTTTCAGGTCTTTGCTGTGGAAGGACAGCATGGTGCTTCTGTCTACAGCACCATGTTGGCTCTGCCTCCCCTGCAATTTCATATTTGAAAACAGTTTGGTGTTCATTAGGGGAAAAACAGGAGAGGATGTCCCTCAGCTCTGCTGATTGCTGGATTAATAAGTTCATCACTGCAGACACTGGCAATCTCTATGCTATAATGATTTCATCTCTAAAGCAGGTATGCTAAGAATTTTGCTGATGTTTGCTTGCTCATTTTAGCCCAAATAAGGACATAAATCCTAAGGAGGTAACCCATATCAGTGTTTCTCTAATAACCACCTTCTTAGAAGCATACACTGTACCCACCAGTAGAGGCTGAGGCAGAAAGGAGAGAAGAAATTTCAGGTTACAGCATGCCTTTCTGTTCTTGTCTAGGCCTGCTTTCTGTGCTTCCTGGGAAAAAAAACAAATGAATGATTTGTAGCATTTATAGCATTTGAGTAATTTAGAAGCATCTGAAAAGCAACCCAGATAGCAGATTCTGCTGAACTTTAAAGGGGATTTTGATAAGCCTTAAAAACTACACCAGAACTTAAAGAAATTTGTTTAAAATCTGATAAGCTTTTTTTCCTGTTTCTCTTCACATCCATGAGAAACCTTTAAATTTGTAGATATTTATAAAATGTCTTGATATTGAAAGCATTATAATTCTGGTTCCATTGATTCATGTATCCAATAAACAATTTAGGAGCATACAAATAAGATTTTATTACAAAATTGGTTTTTGGGTAAAAGTAAAGTCATCATTTCCATAGATCGATTAGTTATTTCTGCAGTTGATCAGGGTAAAAGATTAATGGAATGTGGTTAGCCTTTTCACAATTTCAAATTTTGCCATTTTAGAAGGAATTCTAAAAGAGCTATTTGAAGGGAAGTATCTTCAGGTGCTGTATATATTATACTATTTGAGTAAGTATGAAGATAAAATCAAGGAATTCCTGAAATTTTCTGTTGCATTATACATAAAAACTATATAAAACTTTTGTGGCATTATCACTGCTGATAAGAACTAGAGTCCAGGGTAAATCAGGCCACCTTTTCAGTTGTAGGTAAATTTGAAGGAAAAAAGAAATGTATCAGTGGCATTTAGAATTCTTTAAATTCCTTAAAATTAAATAAAACTAAAGCAACTAAATCTGCACTTTAGGAAGATATAATTCTGCCTATAGTCTGAGGGATAGATTGAAGGTGAGAGTGAAGATGGACAGGAAGGTCAGTTAGGTTAAGAGCTGATGAGAGACATAGGCTTCTGAGGAGGTAGCAGGAAGTATAGAGCAAAAAGGATATTTATTTTAAAAAACTTTGCTGTGAAGTCAAGCAGAAGGAAAACAATGATATGATAATTCAGAAGAGTAGTTGGGATGGCAATGGTATTAGTATGAAACAGGACAAATCTGAGAGAAATTTTAGAGATACGATCAAAAGGGTGTGGTGTGGTGATTTAGTATAAGAGTACCCAAAACCAAACCAAACTCATTGCCATCAAGTTGATTCCAACTCATAGTGACCCTGTAGGATAGAGTAGAACTGCCCGATAGGGTTTCTAAGGCCATAAATCTTTATGGAAGCAGACTGCCACATCTTTCTTCCTCAGAGCAGCTGGTGGGTTCAAACTGCCGGCCGTTCAGTTAGTAGCCAAGTGCTTAACCACTGTGCTACCAGGGCTCCTGCAATATGAGAGAAGGAGGAGCCAGTGTAACTGTTGGTTTCTGACTTGAATGATTCAGATGTTGATAGCATTAACTGAGTAGAAAATAGCAATGTGTTCATGTGTTCATTCATTATGTAAGTATCTGAAAAGGTTAATTTTAAGGTATTCGATGGCAGTGGGGTTTTTTTTTTTTTTGGATGGGAATTATTTGCAAGGTAGATGAGATCTTCACCCTAATCCAGGTGGGTTGATGACTCCAATGGTTGAGTAGAAAGAGGAGGGAAGTACTTAAAGGATTAAGAACACTTTTTTACCCCCACACAATCGGCTATATTTTAGAGAGTTTTAGGTTTACAGAAAAATTGAGTATATAGTGCAGACAATTCCCATATGCTCCCTTACTGGTCTCCCACCCCCACACACAGTTTCCCCTATTATTAATATCTTGTGTTAGTATGATACATTTGTTACAATTGAAAAACCAATATTGATACAAAAGATCTTTAACTAAAGTTCATTGTTTACAACAGGATTCATTTTTAGTACAGTTCTTTGGGCTTTGGCAAATTCATAATGTCACATACCATTACAATATCGTATATGATAGTTTCACCAACATAAACGGCAACTATACACATGGACCTCGTCAGATGGAACACACAGAAGTCCAGTTGACTACATCTGTGGAAAGAGACGATGGAAAAGCTCAATATCATCAGTCAGAACAAGGCCAGGGGCCAGCTGTGGAACAGACTATCAATTCCTCATATGCAAGTTCAAGCTGAAGCTGAAGAAAATTGGAACAAGTCCACGAGAGCCAAAATATGACCTTGAGTATATCCCACCTGAATTTAGAGACCATCTGAAGAATACATTTGACACATTGAACACTGGTGACCGAAGACCAGACGAGTTGTGGAAGAATGACATCAAGGACATCATACATGAAGAAAGCAAGAGGTCACTGAAAAGACAGGAAAGAAAGAAAAGACCAAGATGGATGTCAGAGGAGACTCTGAAACTTGCTCTCGAATGTTGAGCAGCTAAACCAAAAGGAAGAATTGATGAAGTAAAAGAACTGACTAGAAGATTTCAAAGGGCATCTCAAGAAGACAAAGTGAAGTATCATAATGTCATGTGCAAAGAACTGGAAATGGGAAACCAAAAGGGAAGAACACGCTCGGCGTTTCTCAAGCTGAAAGAATTGAAGAAAAAAATTCAAGCCTCAAGTTGCAATAGTGAAGGATTCTATGGGGAAAATATTAAACGCCGCAGGAAGCATCAAAAGCAGATAGAAGGAATACACAGAGTCATTATACCAAAAAGAATTAGTCGATGTTCAACCGTTTCAAGAGATAGTATGTGATCAGGATCTGATGGTACTGAAGGAAGAATTCCAAGCTGCTCTGAAGGCATTAGGGAAAAACAAGGCTCCAGGAATCGATGGAATATCAATTGAGATGTTTCAACAAACAGATGCAGCACTGGAGGTGCTCACTCATCTATGCCAAGAAATATGGAAGACAGCTTCCTGGCCAACTGTCTGGAAGAGATACCATACTTATGCCTATTCCCAAGAAAGGTGATCCAACCAAATGTGGAAATCATAGAACAATATCATTAATATCACATGCAAGTAAAATTTTGCTGAAGATCATTCAAAAACAGCTGCAGCAGTATATAGACAGGGAACTGCCAGAAATTCAGGCCGGTTTCAGAAGAGGACGTGCAACCAGGGATATCATTGCTGATGTCAGATGGATCCTGGAGGAAAGCAGAGAATACCAGAAGGATGTTTACCTGTGTTTTATTGACTATGCAAAGGCATTCAACTGTGTGGATCATAACAAGTTATGGATAGCATTGTGAAGAATGGGAATTCCAGAACACTTAATTGTGCTCATGAAGAACCTTTACATAGATCAAGAGGCAGTTGTTCGGATAGAACAAGGGGATACTGATTGGTTTAAAGTCAGGAAAGGTGTGCGCCAGGGTTGTATTCTTTCACCATACCTATTCAATCTGTATGCTGAGCAAATAATCCGAGAAGCTGGACTATATGAAGAAGAACGGGGCATCAGGATTGGAGGGAGACTCATTAACAACCTGTGTTATGCAGATGACACAACCTTCCTTGCTGAAAGTGAAGAGGACTTGAAGCACTGATGAAGATCAAAGACCACAGCCTTCAGTATGGAGTGCACCTCATCTTAAAGAAAACAAAAATCCTCACAACTGGACCGATGAGCAACATCATGATAAATGGAGAAAAGATTGAAGTTGTCAAGGATTTCATTTTACTTGGATCCACAATCAACAGCCATGGAAGCAGCAGTCAAGAAATCAAAAGATGCATTGCATTGGGCAAATCTGCTGCAAAGGACCTCTTCAAAGTGTTGAAGAGCAAAGATGTCACCCTGAAGACTAAGATGCGCCTGACCCAAGCCATGGTATTTTCAAATCGCATCATATGCATGTGAAAGCTGGACAATGAATAAGGAAGACCGAAGAAGAATTGAGGCCTTTGAATTGTGGTGTTGGCAAAGAATATTGAATATACCATGGACTGCCAAAAGAGGGAGCAAATCTGTCTTGGAAGAAGTGCAACCAGAATGCTCCTTAGAAGCAAGGATGGTGAGACTGCATCTTACATACTTTGGACATGCTGTCAGGAGTGATCAGTCTCTGGGGAAGGACATCATGCTTGACAAAGTACAGGGTCAGTGGAAAAGAGGAAGACCCTCAGTGAGGTGGAGTGACACAGTAGCTGCAACAATGGGCTCAAGCATAGCAACGATTGTAAGGATGGTGCAGGACCGGGCAGTGTTTCGTTGTGTTGTGCATAGGGTCACTATGAGTCGGAATCGACTCGCTGGCAGCGGGTTTTTTTGGGAATGGTATATGAAGGAGCCCTGGGGGTGCAGTAGTTAAAGCAATCGACTGCTAACCAAAGGCTGGCAGTTCAAAACCATCAGCGACTCCTTCAGTAGAAAGATGTGGCAGCCTGCTTCTGTAGAGATTTACAGCCATGGAAACTCTGGGGTCACTATGAGTCAGAATCAACTTCATGTCAGTGCGTTTGGTTTGGAATCGTATATGATGTTGAGCATCTTTTCATGTGCTTACCTGCCGTCCGTGTATCTTCTTTGAAGCAGTGCCTACTGATCGAGATCTCTTGCCCACTTTTTAATTGCATTGTTTTTCTTATTGTTAAGTTTTAAGTGTTCTTTGTATATTTTTGATGCAAGTCCTCTATCAGATGTTTTCCAAGTATTTCTTCGCTGACTGTGTTTTGTCTTTGAATTATTTTAACAGCAGCTTTCGCAGAGCAGACATTTTTAATTTTAATAAAGTCCAATTTACCAGTTTTTTTCTTTTTATGGATCATCCTTTTGGTGTATTATCTAAAAGCTCATTGCCAAACCCAATATCACCTATGAAAGTTGTAAGGTCAGGGTATAGATTCATTTTTTTTGCATGTGATTGTCCAGTTGGTGCAGCACCATTTGTAGAAAATTGTCTTTTCTCTATTGAATTGCCTTTGTTCCTTTGTCAAAGATCAGTCAACTATACTCATATGGGTCTATTTCTGAGCCTCTCTGCTCTGTTCCATTTATTTCTTTGTCTGTTATTTCCCCAGTACCACGCTGTTTTGATTACAAGTAGATCCTGATGACTTATTCAAGTTACGACAAACCGCACTTACGGCTTTATCTGTATGTACATCTTATCATTAGTACTATGTACTACCTATAGTTCTGCAGTGTGTAATTTGCCGATGTTATTATTCTTAGATATTGACTTACAGATGTTCAAAGATCAGATTTATAACGAAAAGGCAATAATAATGAAAACAAAAAAATGAGGTATTCAACTTAAGTCAGAACTGACTTAGAGCGGAGTCGTCGGAATGGAATCCTGTTGTAAGTCAAGGACTACCTGTGCTGTAGCTTTGTAATAAGTCCTGAAGTTGGATAGTGTCAATCTTTTGACTTTGTTCTTCTTTAATATTTAGTGTTGGCTTTGTTGAGTCTTTTGCCTTTCTATATAAATTTTAGAATCAGTTTGTCGATATCCGTAAACTTGCTGGGATTTTGATTGGGATACAGTTGCATCTATAGATCAATCTGGGAAGAACTTACGTCTTAACTATACTGACTGAGCCTTCTTATTCATGAGCAGGGAATACCTTTTTTCTATGAGCAGAGAATACCTTTTTTCTATCGTTAGATTATCTTTGATTTTTTTTTTAATCCAAATTTTGTAGTTTTCAATTTCAAATTCCAATTGTTTATTGCTGGCATATAGGAAGGCAGCTGACTTTTGTATATTAACCTTGTGTCCTGCATCTTGGGATAATCATTTATTAGTTACAGGAGTTTTTTTGTTGATTCTTGTGATTTTCTATGTAGACAGTCATGTCATCTGAAAACAGTTTTATTTCTTCCTTCTCAGTCTGTATACCTTTTATTTCCTATTCTTGTCTATTACATTAGCTAGGACTTCTAATATGATATCGAATAGGAATGGTGAAATGGGACAGCCTTACTTTGTTCTCAGTTTTAGGGGGAAAGTATATAGTTTATCACCATTAAATATGATATTAACTTTTTTGTAGATGTTCTTTTTCAAGCTGAGGAAGCTCCCCTCTGTTCCTAGTTTGCTGAGAGTTTTTGTTGTGAATGAGTGTTAGATTTTATCAAAAGAATACTTTTTAGGCTATAGTGATCAGAAATGGATGAAAGGAAGTATAGAGAATACATTCATGACGTAGAGGTATGGGGAGCAATCTGTTAAAGTTGAAAAGAAATGTAAATGAGACTCCCAGCATATGTCATTTGCATTTGACCAGATTGTCCTCAGCTCTTAGATCTTTGTATTTAGACACAGACTTTCCTTCCAGTATTTCCTTTGCATAACGAGATTGAAGAAGAAAGAACATTTACAAAAGAATTTTCAGACAACTAAAGCGAAAGGAAAACCAAAAGTGGCACAGTTCTTCATTTTCAACAGATTAATTGGGATAGAGTTCAGATCACGAGGTTAATTAGTAACTGTAATAGTAACGATCACCATTATCATCATCGTTGTCATTATCATCATAGTAATAAAAAAAACCCAGTGCCCATAGTAATACTAAACAAAAAAAAAAACCAAACCCTTTGCCGTCAAGTCAATTCCGACTCCTAGCAACCCTGTAGAACAGAGTAGAACTGCCTCATAGTGTTTCCAAGGAGTGGCTGGTGGATTCGGACTGCTGACCTTTTGGTTAACAGCCATAGCACTTAATGACTGTGCCACCAGGGCTCCATAGTAATACTAGCTAAAGTCAGTTCTCTTTTTTAAAAAAAGCCCATATTTGATGTCGTTTTCCTTGGTACTCACACCTGTGGGAAGGTTTTGCATCCCCACATTATTGAACTCCGGCCATATGATTTTCTTTAGCCGTTGGGATGTGAGCATAAGTGTTAGGTGTTGTTTCCCGCAGAAGCTTCAAGGTTTGTTGTATTCTCTTTCTCCTGTCTTTTTGATATGTAAAGGTGGAGCCTGAATCTCTGCATAACTACAATAAGCAGATTTCCATTGCCAGCCTGTGATGGATATGTAGAGTAAGGGAGAAATAAATTTTGTTGTTTAAAACTACTGAGGTTTTTTTTGTTTATTACTGCAACGTGGCTTTTTTTGTTGTTGTTGTTTTGTTTTGTTTTGTTTTTATGACTGGTAAATCAACTCAATGGCAATGGGTTAAATGAGCTAATATTTATTAAACGTTTAAGATGAGGGAGAAATAGACTTTGTCCTTTTTAGCCATTGAGACCTTTGGGTTGTTTATTTTTGTACCACAGTCTAACTTATCCTGACTGATTGATGTTGTTGTTTCTGTCAAGTCAGTTCCAACTCACTGCGATCCTATGTGTGCGGAGTAGAACTGCTTCATAACGTTTTCAAGATTGTGACGTTTTGTAAGCAGATCGTCTTCCACAGATCCTCTGAGTGGGTCCAAACTGCCAGTCCTTCAGCTAGTAGTCAAGTGCTTAACCATTCCTGCCACCCAAAGTCTCTAACTGATAGACTAACAAATATTTTCTGAAATGCTTACTATGTGCTAGACCCTGTGATCAGCATTTTACATGAATTATCACACATATTCTTCCCAAGAGCCATTTGAGGTATTCAATAACTAGTAGAGCCTATATAGTAAAAAATTCCTTCAGTAAAATAGACTGTCCATTTGTGAAGTTTGACAATTATAGAAAAGAGAAAAATAGTCAGAAAATAAAGGCAAAGCAGAGTCAAGTAAAGGTTTGAAACTCTGACCTGTGTAATTGCTTAAGCTATTTCAAATAATCTCTGGTTAGATTTTTTTTTTTTTAATCAACATATTCTGGGTGATAGCACAGTATGTGGTTGACAGTTTTATCACCATTTTTGCTTTATGTCAAAGAAATGTGGTTGTGTCTGGGAAGTCCTTATTATACCCTTTCATTTATGAGGTAAAACCTTACTCAGGGAGATGTGCCGTTGACATTCTTGTGCCCTACTTTTTTGTGCTGATGAGACAGACACCTCTGCCATATGCTCTATAACTCCTCAGTCAAGAGAGCAAGTGACGGTGTTAGGAGAGTAGTCTGGTCAGAAACATAGTTCTCCTTGTGACAATAATTTGAAGCAAAATGTGTGAAAGAAAAGGTGATTTTAACAGAGGGAAAAGATTTAATTTATTCAACATAAATCTTTACTGGAAGTCATGGCTTAAAAAGTTAAAAATAAAGATTTTTTTTCCAGAATTTCCCCGTTAGGTTGTTAGAAATTTTACTTAGAAAATTCTTCCAGTATGGAAGTTACCGTGTTTCAGAAGCATCATTTAGTTAATCGTATCCCACTGTACAGCACAGCTAGTCTCCAGCTTACAGGGTGCCGTTCTTAGGACTCCATCATAAGCTGGTTCTTCTGTTTTTTAGTTTCCATTATTCTCTTTTTAGCTTTCATTATTATTGCCTTTTATTATCAATATCTTTATAAATTAGAACTTTGTCTTAGGGGGTTGGAAACATTACATATAAACTTACAAATATATTTTAATTCCTACATAAAAAAATACACAAATCATAAAAATTTACTCTGATGATGAGGCAGAATTGGATGATGTTGGCATTTCTCAGTTGCAGTTAATAACTCCGTTTTGGAAACCTATAGGTCATCTGGATTATCCTTGTGAATGAGGGTGGTGTTTCTAGTCAGAAAATTAGTAAGAGTTGTCTCTGTGGTCCTTTTCTCTCTTTTTTTTTTTTTTCCGTGTATTTTGCAATAACATCTCATTGCTTTGTGAATCTGCCTATCAACTTTAGCAAAGCGGTCACCATCTTGTTCAGTGTTTTCAAGCAACTGAAGTCCCTGGCTTAGCTTAGAAAAGTGAATCTATACGGCAGTATTTTGAACATCTGAGAACGATAAAATCGAACATCTGAGAATGATAACATCAGCAAATTATGCACTGCAGCATTGTATGTAATACATATTACTGACGATAAGATATACCAAAAAAAAAATGGACGTTCGTAAGTGTGGTTCGTTGTAACTCGAATACATAAGTCAGGGACTACCTGTAAATAGTGATCTAAAAGTGTTACTATATCCTAAAATATTAAGATACTTACATATTTGATTTCAAAATGGAAAAATTGTCTCGGTTTCTAAGTTTATCAATAAATAATATTTATATTTTTAAATATAATTGAGAGGTTGTAACTTCACATTCAGAGGCACTGGAAGACCTTAACACTTCTTTAAACATGAGCAGTAAGAGTATTTGTTTGATCAGCGTTAAATTTAATGAAAGTCAACAGGAAAAAAAATGACTACATTTGGGCCTCCATCAAATTTGTTTAATTGATTTGAGAACAGTAATAAATTTGGTAGTTTGCAGGAACCAGGTATCTAACTAAAAAGGAAAAGTTAGATACTGTTTATGCAGGAATAGTGGCTGCTAACCAAGGAAGAAGAGATGAAAGGGAAAGTAGATGAATTCCTTCTCCCCATGGCTCAGGTCATTAATTGGGCCTGTAGATTAGTTGGTTAGTCTATTAATTTTAATGGTCAACAAATGGGCTTCAGGAGGACTTTTAATTCCCTGAAACACTAACCATGTTATGTGTCTTTGAAAAGATGTGTTTTTCTGACAAAAAGAGCTTGTGGTATTCATCGGTTTCTCCAAAGACTCTGTGACCCATTAAAAGTTAAGAACCTCTTTTCTAGCATTATTTTTTCTAAGTGTGCTTATATGTGGCTGCCACTAGGTGGCATTTCTAATACACCCAATATAACCCACTTATACAGTACTATATTTGCCGATTCTGCTCTGGATAAGAAGGAGCCGTGGTGGCGTAGTGGTTAAGCGCTCGTCTGCTAAGCTAAAGGTCATCAGTTCAAATCCACCAGCTGCTCTGCAAGAGAACGATGTGGTAGTCTGCTTCTGTAAAGATTACAGCCTTGGAAACCCTATGGGGCAGTTCTACTCTGTCCTATAGGGAAGCTTTGAGTCGGTTGGTTGGTATTCTGGATAAATATGTGTATGTAGAGTAATTTCTCTGCAAAACCAAGCTATCAAATGGCCCTTCTTAGCTTGGAGGCATAATGTAGTAACTTCATCAGTATTTATGCCCATTTAAGACAAGTTTTTTTTTTTTTTTAAGACAAGTTAATGCATGTAAGTGAAAATGATAACTTCTTAATAGTTTCCTACATTCATTAATAAGTTCAGCAGTCATCAGTCAACCTTTTTTTTTTTTCCATTGTGACATACATTCACATGCAGGATGTAATCCCCATGGTGTGCCCGGTGTTGGTATGATGCCAAACTTACTGTCTTTAATTCCATCCTTTTCTTTACTATTTAAGAATATGCGAGTGATTGAAAGTGATTTTGCTATGGGATTAAAATCTTTAATACTTTGATGGGCAGGATTAGAGCATGTTCAAAGCGTTTGGATTCCTGATCCACTATGTACTAGCTTTGTGATATTTGGGAGAATTTTTAACTTTTAAACCTCAGTTTCTTTAACTGTGAACAGAGATGATGATAACAGTACCTATCTTATGGGGCTGTTTTGAGGATTAAATGCAATAAATCATGTATAGTTTTCAGCACAGTGCAAAGTACATATAAGGTGCTCAATAAATGATAACAGGGCCAATTACTATCGAGTTGACCCTGCCTGACTCATGGTGACCTCGTATATGGCAGAGTAGAACTGTGCTCCATAGAGTTTTCAGTGGCTGATTTTTCAGAAATAGATCACCAGGCCTTTCTTCTGTAGTGCCCCTGGGCGGACCCAAACCTCCAACCTTTTGGTTAGCAGCTAAACACATTAAGCATCTGTACCACCTAGGGACTGCCAGTAAATGATAGCTGCTATTATCATTATCACTATGATTTATTTTTTTAAGCAAATCATTTTTAAATTTACATACTTTAGCTATTATTCATAACAAATTATTAGCAGCATTCTTTACAATTGACTTTAAAATAGGCTATGCCATAGCACCACTGATCATTGTTCCATTTCCAGTGATGATAGACTAAGCAACTTAGATCATCTCTACTATGAAAATATTTTTAAAAGCTTGGTAATGTTTGACATTGTCTGTTTAAAGGCATCACAGAGTTAAAAGAGAGCAAGAAGTTATAAGGCCAAAATTGAGGAGAAAGAGGAAATTTAGAAAGTTGAGACTGGCCCAGGATGGGCCCTGATAACTTGCAGGCTTTGGGTTGGGACCCTAAAGGGCCACACTTTAAAGGTAAGGATGAACTAGATATAAATCAGCACTCACAGGGACTGAAGCCCAGGTTCAAATCATCTTACTCTCTGCTTAGAATTGCTAGTGCCCTAGCCACCTGCTAGAAACAAACTTAACTCTTCTCTGGAGGAAACTCAAATCATCATAGGCTTCAAGTCATCGTTATATTTTTTTATATGCAAAGTTCAGTACTCAATCAGAAGTAATCATATGTATAAAGAGAGGATAATTTGCTTAAAATCAAAGACAGACCACATAATGCAATTACTAGGTATGTACTTTAATCCAAAGTTTATGTGTTCAAGGAGATAAACAAGTTTGAGAATTTTAACAGAGAACTAGAAGCTGTTTTAAAAAAAAGAACCAAGTGAAGGCAAGAATATCCCCTAGTGGGCATGAGAGGCCATCCAAGGCACAACAGGTGGTCTCTCTTTGCCGGGAAAAACAGGAGGAGAGTCAGGAATAGGAGGTGCGCATGGAATGTGTGGCTAATTGTCTCCATGCACAACTACCTCCTTTGCCATGAGACCAGAAGAACTGGATGGTGCCCAGCAACCATTACTGAACATTTTGATCAAAATTTCTATAGAAGCCTGATCAAAAGAAGGAAAATGCAGAAGAGAATTTCAAATTCTCATGGAATCCAGACTTCCTGAAGCCATGAAGGTTGAATGAACCCCTGAAACTATTGCCCTGAGATAACCTTTAAACCTTAAAGCAGAAATATCCCCTGAAGCTTCTTAAAACCAAACATAATGCCTTGAGCATTATGCTATATAAATCGGATTGATAACAGCAACTCAAAAGATTAGGTAGGAACCTTGCGGGGCAGTGAATTTGTATTAGTGGAGGAGGAACAACTCAGAAAAGGAGGATGAGAATGGTTACACAACTTGAAGAATGTAATTAGTGTCATTAAATGACACATGTAAAAACTGTTGAACTGGTGTATGTTTTGCTGTATATATTCTCAACAACAACAAAATAAAACTATATTTTTAAAAAAGGGCCAAATGGAAGTTCTAAAATTAAAGAAGCATAATAACTGAAATTAAGAACTCAATGAATCGGTTTTCAGTAGATAAGACACATCTAAGAGAGAACTTACAAACTACAAAATAGATCAGAGAATAACATCCAGAACAAAAAAAGGAGAGATGCGGGGGAAAAAAGACATTTTCTTCAAAGGGACCACATTAAGACTGATTGCTTCCTGTCACTGGTTTTGTTAAGAAGTCAGCTAACATTGGGATGGTATCTTTAAAGTGCTGAAAGAAAACTGTCAACGGAAAATAAATATAACAGAGGGTTTAGAATGTTTCAAGAATATAGTGCAAAATATATTTTCAGAAAAGCAAAACCAGTTTGTCACTAGCAGAAATGCTCTAAAGGCATTTTTTGGACAGAATAAACATGGTTCTAGATGGAAGCCCAGAATTGCAGGAAGGAAGGAAGAGTAAGAAAAGGGTAAATTTATGGGTTAACTTAATTAAGATTCACATTATAAAACAGTAATGATAATGTTTTGGTAGATTTAAAATATATGTAGAACTAAAATGCATCATCTACAAATCAGGTGCAGAGTAAATAGAATTTACTGGTCTACAGTCCTTGCATTGTTCATGATTAGGTAGAATAACTAATTCATATAAGACTTCAATAATCAAGAATTTATATTGTAACCTTTAACGTAAACACTAAAAGAACACGTAATTACCATGCTAATGAAGGGAGGTGAAAATGGAGTAATTTTTAAAAACCAGTCCAAAAGAAAGCAAGAAAGGAGACAGACGTGAACATAGAACAGGCAGGACAAGAAAGCATGTGGTGGTAAATATCCAAATGTATCAATAATTACTTATATTATCAACATTTACTTAAAAGTAGAAGACTGAACGTATTTTATAGACAACTTGTCTCTCTCCAGGGTCGCTATGAGTTGACCTATAAATCAGTAATTTTATTGACTATGCAAAGGCATTCTACTATGTGGATCGTAACAAATTGTGGATAACATTGCAAAGAATGGGAATTCTAGAACACTTATTTGTGCTCATGAGGAACCTGTACATAGTTGAAGAGGCAGTTGTTTGGACAGAACAAGGGGATACTGTGAGGTTTAAAGTCAGGAAAGGTGTGTGTCAGGTTTGTATTCTTTCACCATACCTGTTCAATCTGTATGCTGAACAAATAATCCAAGAAGCTGAACTATATGAAGAAGAACAGGGCATCAGGATTGGTGGAAAACTCATTAACAACCTGCGTTATACAGATGACACAGCCTTGCTTGCTAAAGTGAAGAGAGGACTTGAAGCACTTACTGATGAAGATCAAAGACCACAGCCTTCAGTATGGATTACACCTCAACATAAAGAAAACAAAAATCCTCACAACTGTTCCAATAAGCAACAACATGATAAATGGAGAAAAGATTGAAGTTGTCAAGGATTTCATTTTACTTGGATCCATAATCAACACCCAGGAAAACATCAGTCAAGAAATCAAAAGACACATTGTGTGGGGTAAATCTGCTGCAGAAGACCTCTTTAAAGTGTCGAAAAGCGAAGATGTCACCTTGAAGACAGGTGCGCCTGACCCAAGCCGTGGTATTTTCAGTTGCATCATATGCATGTGAAAGCTGGACAACAAATAAGGAAGACAGAAGAATTGACATCTTTGAATTGTGGTGATGGCGAAGAGTATTGAATATACCATGGACTGTTAAAAGAGCAAACAAATCTGTCTTGGAAGAAGTACAACCAGAATGCTCCTTAGAAGCAAGAATAACGAGACTACGTCTTACATACTTTGGGCATGTTGTCAGGAGGGATCAGTCCCTGGAGAAGGACGTCATGCTTGGTAAAGTACAGGGTCAATGAAAAAGAGGAAGACCCTCAACAAAGTGGATTGACTGAGTGGCTCCAACAATGAGCTCAAGCATAACAGTGATTGTGGGCATGGTTCAGGACCAGGCAGTGCTTCATTCTGTTGTACATAATGTCGCTATGAGTTGGAACCAACTCCACGGCACCCAGCAACAATGTTGTACATAATGTCGCTATGAGTTGGAACCAACTCAACAGCACCCAGCAACAACACATCGGTAATTAAATGTAAATGGAATAAATATTCCAGTTGTCCAAATAGACGTAAACATTTTTTTCAACTGCGATATACAAGATAAAAAATCTGTTGCTGTCGATTCTGTTCCAACTCATAGCAAACCTGTAGGTCAATAGAAACTGCCCCATAGTGTTTGCAAGGCTGTAACCTTTACGGGAGTAGGCTGCCACATATTTCTCCCATGGAGCAGCTAGTGGGTTTAAACCACTGACTGAAAGTGTCACCAGGGCTCCTCATGTACAAAATATAAAGACACAGAAAGATTGAGACTAAAAATACAGAAAAAGATATGTCATACAAATTTCAACCAAGAAGAAGCTGCTGTAACTTTCTGAGGCAGAGCATGAAGCAAGAGGTGTTAATAGAGAGTCCATTCTTAACGATAAGGTTTATCTTCTATAGGTAAATCAAATGCTAAAAAAAAAACTTCTGTGAGCTGACGTGTTTTCTAAGATAATACCTTGTAATCTATTGAGAGATTTAATCTTAGCAGGCATGCAGCAGCCTTTCTTTCAGAATATCTACGTGAATGATTCAGGAATGCTTATTTACTCTTTAGCCTAGAGGAAATTATGTACAGAGTAAAAACAATAAGTTAATGTTCTCACAAAGAGAATATAGCTGCTGTTCACATCTTTGTGCAGCGTGTGTCACTGAATCTCAATTTTTACCTTAATAACAACCTAGGCTAGGGCTGGAGAACTCAGAGTTCAGCAAATTTTTTTTGTAAAGGGCTAGAGGGTTTGCAGGCCATACAGTCTCTGTTGCAACCAATCAACTTTGTAACTTGAAAGCAACCACAGACAGTATGTAAATGAATGGATATGACTGTGTTACAATAAAACTTCATTCCAGAAACAAGCAGGTAGCAGACTGAATTTGGTCTGCAAGTTAAAGTTTGCCAACCCCAGTCCAACTCATCAAATAATAATATGTCAGAGAAGTCATTTTGAGCCTGGGAGCCTTAATTAACTAACTGCCTTCTAAGTATTTAACATGATACTTTGTGCTTTTGATTCATCCATTCACCAAATAAGGATTCACGTCTCTCTTCCTGTCAAGAAATACTAGTCTTAATATAAAGAGAGTGTTGTTTGTACATGTGCTTGAGTTGTATAGGAAACCATCAATGGAAAAGAAACTTTTCATGAAGAGAAAGGCAGAAGAATTTCTTCTAATGACAGCAAGATTTGGTTCTAATTTCATATTTTAACTGTTTATATATGCAGTTACGCTTAAATACCTGTTTTTACAACACTGCAACCATTTTGGGAAATAAACTATGGATTAAGCTTAGATATTAAAATCAAATGAGAGAAGTGATGAAGTTATTTCAGTATAATTATTCCCCATTACTAGAAAAATAAGATTCCTAATTCTGTGAACAACCAGGTTAACAAAAATGGAAACTTTGGTACTTGATGAGAAATTCATCTCATTGTTTATATGCATGATGAACATTACGATTCATCAAGTTACAAGACATAAAGATGATTAAAGAGCCACTTGTAAGCTTTATGTGCCATTAATGATTTATTAACTCTGCTCTCTTTAACAGTGATGAAGAAAATGAGTCCATCGGCTCATATTATGTGATAACGGTACAACTTTGACACTAGGTGGAGTAGTTTCCTGGAGAAAGGCATAACAAAGCCCAGTATCTCTTTAAAGTAAACCCAGCTTCTAGACAAAGAACTTCAAAGAGAGGAGAAACTCCTAACAACTTTTATAATTTAAAAAAAAAAAAAAATTTTTTTTAAAGGCTCCCAAATATTTACCTATAAGTAGGAGACTGAATGTATTTTATAGACAACTTTTCTCTCTATAGGGCTGCTATGAGTCGAAATCAGCTCGATGGCAGCAGGCTTCCTCTTTGGCATATATCTTACCCACTGGATTTCCTCACAGTGGGGAATCAAAAGATGAAAGATTTTCATGTTCTAAGCATTAGAGTTGCCCTGCCTAGAAGCAGTTAGGAAATAGAAAAGATTTGGAACTATTGAATTACCTTGTGGAAGAAAATAGATTTTATTACAAGCGGTAACATCAAGGTGTTATCATCTGTGTATTTACGAGTCATTTGTTTAACAAGACCATGTTAATAGAAAAAATACTTGGCTCTTTAACAGTTAAATGCAAAGAAAGTTTGTGAGATACTTGCATCTATGTAAGACCCAGAGGCTTACGTGCGCTTAAAAGTTGGAATTATTTCATCATTAAAATATGTGGTAAAAATTGTATTTTTTAAGATCTGATGTCTTGATTGCCATCTAATTATAAAACAGCTCTTTATATATCACCCTGTTTCCTTTAATGAACAAATACTTTACAGCATTACATGCTGTTATAAAGCTGTGTTTCCCTTTGGTTCTGATACTTTTTTGACCCTTGGCTATTTATTACCCAAAGTAAATGGTATTCGTAAAACTGGATGAATGTGTATTGAAATGACGTAGTTTCAGTGAGAAATAGTGTAATTGTTAATACTATGAGGTACAATAATTCTTTAAAAAAAAAAAAAAGTTAACTTCATTATCATTTCTGCCTGACTTCTGATTACTGTTTCATTGCTCACCTCCCTGTCCCTCTGTAAGACAAAAAAAAAAAAAGAAAGAAACGCCAAAAGTAAGGTTTTGGTGTTACTTGATAGTGTTCTGTATAGGTATAATGACTGCGGCTATGAGCATGCAGTGACTCAGGGTTCTTGCGGGAACATCTGCAGGCCCATCTTAGAAAAGATCTGTTTGCTTTTTGTTTGATGAGAGCATGATCAGCTCTTCTCCCTGTCTTTCCCCAAAGAATGAGTCATGTATTAACTCTTACAAGCATCACCACATCGAAAGATGAAACCAAGCTCTCCAAGGACATATGGCTGGGTTTTAGCCAAGCAAGGTATATGCATAGACTGGATAATTTGTTGCCCTTAAGTCACTAATTATTAATATGTGATTAAATGAAAGTTAAGGAAGTTCTTTTTTTTTAGGAGATTCAGTTTAGCTTCAATCTGTTCTGTTGGGCATAGTTTTTAAACATTTACACTAACTTTTTTTTTTTTTAATAACTCTCTCTCTCCATAAATATGTGGTCCATTTCTCCCAGAAACTTAAGTCAACCTTATGATCAAAAGTTACTTACGTTCAGAGAAGAAAGGTGAAACACACCTTTACTTATGGGCAAGTTCAGTATGATAAAAATTATTTCAAAGACAGTACCTTATAACTTGGAACATGAACTAATAATTAGAGCTCCTGTTTCTTTTGTTTTTGTTAGAATTGTATACTTAAAATACTTTTAATGTATAATCTCATGTTCGTGCCCTATGACCTAGGTAAGGCAGGCATTATGATTAGGCTTTTTGTCAAATGAAATAGAAGTTAAATCTGATTACACCTAATAAGTTACTGACAGATTCAGAAAACTAAAACCCACATTTATGCCTAGGTTACTGCTTTTTGACATACAATACTGTATCTTAGAGAGATGGACCAGGGGCTTAATTTGTGAACTTGGGGCCTTATTTACAAAGATATAAACACTAGTGAAACTTTTCAGTGCCCATGATATCAACAACTTCTACACTCTAAAAAATTTTTCTAGAATTATTTGCTGCATATTGTAATCTTACATAAGTTGTTTCTCCACTCTGAAGAGAAAAGCAATGATGAAGAGAATTCCTCTGTTTGCAAAAGGGTTTCTAAAGTCCCCTAAAAGTTAGACTAAAAGACAACAAAGGTTTTGCAAGTCATACAGGCAACCATTTGTCATCTTCTTTCACTTGTTTATCACGCAGATATTCCTAATGAATCACATTCCAGACTAACCACTGACTCCTTTTGTTCCTTAGTGAAGGAGTATGGCAAACAAATGGTTTCCCAGTGAATCAGCACAGGATTCTTGATTTTATTACCTTTGCCCTAAACTTTCCAGACAAAACTAATTGGAAATTTTGCCTTTGGGATCTCACTTGACTTCTGTGTATAGATGACGGATTAGGCTATGAATTGACATTACAGATGTTGTGCAAACAACTCCAGTCTTTAGGAATGTTTTATCAGTTCCGAGGGAGCCTTCTAAAGTGGAAGAATGTCTGTCTCTGTCGGCTCCTCTTCCTTACAAGCACACGTACACACACTCCACATACTTCTTAATGTGATATCATACTTTTCATCTTGTTTGATAAAGATGCTTGGCTAACTTGGGTTCATAATTAACTAATATGACCATTTTGAGTTTTTAGTTTTTAAAAGATATCCCTGGAAGAAAAAAAAAGGGGGACCCTAAAATAAATCCAGTAGGATCCCATCCTTTCTCCAGTCTCATGGATTAGTGATTAAGAACTCAGGCTACTATCCAAAAGTCCAGCAGTTCAAATCCACCAGCCGCTCCTTGGGAACCAACCCTGTGGGGCGGTTCTGCTCTGTCCTATGAGTTGGAATTGCCTCATCAGCAGTGGGCTGGTTTTGGTTGGTGTGATGAAACGCAGACATGAGTTTAACCTTTTCAGTCGCTTGCAGAGTACGTGGAGAAGGTGTAATCGTGGTAAATCATCAGCTGCTCCACAGTCAACCCAAAGGACTTGAGAAGCTCAAAATCCAGGAAATGATTTGGTTGTTTAAGATGAAGCAACTCACATACTAGTTTATCATTTCACTAATAACTTTTTTCAGTGATTAAAGTATGAATATACCACCCCCTCACTACAAAAGCCCTAATTTGTGTTATGGCACCAGGACTCTGGGCTTACATAGCTGCTGTATTATTATCAGGACACTGATGAACACTTCACTTCACTACCAGATTAGAATATTTTTCTTTGGTATAATTTCAAGAACGATAGATTTACCTCTTTAGGACAATTTTTTTTTTTTTTTTTTTAATTTCTCTTAATTAGAGCTAGTAGTATATACTGAAGCTGGAGTAAAAATCAATCCCAAAGAACTGTCTTAGTTAATTTTTCTCAATCAATAAAACTTTTCCTTTTCTACACCACTTATGAAAGAATATAAATTGTAGAAATGTAAAATTTTTAACTAACTGAAGAGAGTTTAAAAACTTACAACCTCTTTTCCACAAATACCTACATCTGCTCTTATTAGAAATCCTACCCCATGATCTAACTATGGTTTTGCTCTCACCCAGACATATTCTTGCTTGGCCAAATACTATATCTTTTATCCTGCACAAGGCAAAATTATTCCATTTTCAAAACTTTGGAAAATATAATGTAATACAGCTCATGAGACTAGATATATGGGGCTTTGAACTGAAGCAAAACCAGATGCCTGCTATGTCACAAATAGCTGAAGTAACTTATTGAGATGACTTTACTTAGAATACTGTAATGAATTACAAAAAGGAAGGGGGGAGGAGGGCCTAGATCCTGTCATTTTGTTGGAAGCATATTTCATCACAAGCGTATTATAAAACTTATCATTTAAGAGAACTTTATTGTCAGTAATAAGGAACCTTCAAGGGCTCTGTGTTTAGTTAGTGAGTACCTGTGACCTGGTAGCTAACTAGGGAATTTATAGAGCTTCCTGTGCCAGGGAAGAACAATTCATGCTATATCCAACTATTTGGCTTTCTTTGGTTACCCTCACATAAACCAAAGGTCACTGTCCTGAACTGGGGATACTACCCTTTGAAGACCTTCGTTTGCCACTTTTACTTAGGAAGTCCTCTCTTTATTGATCTTCACCTAGCAACATTGGACATGCTTTTAAATGTATTTATTTTATTTACTTAATTATTAAATATTAAATGGTAATTAAAATTAATTATTAATTTTATATATAGCATATGGTCTGTCTTAGTGAATGTTTCATATGTACTTGAAAAGAATGTGTTCACTTGACTCTTGTTGGGTGGAATATTCAGTATTGTTCAGGTCTTATATGTCTGAACTGATTTTTCAGTCTTTTTTTTCTTGTTCTATCAACTGAGAGAGTTGTTGAAATTTCCAACTATAATTGTGGATTTATTTCTCCTTTCAGTTCTGTCAGTTTTTGCTTTATGTATTTTGAAGCTCTGTTACTAGATGTATACACATTTAGAATTATTCTGTCTTCCTGAGAATAAGCCCTTTCATCATTATAAAATGTCCCTATTCATCTCTGATAATATTCTCTGTCCTGATGTCTATGTTGTCTGTTATTACTTATAACCACTGTATCTTTTTTGTGATTATTTAAAGTGGGTAACTTACAGACAGCACATCCCAAGGTCTTGCTTTTTATCCAGTCTGACAATCTCTGCCTTTTCATTTGTATGTGTGGGCTGCTTATATTTAATAACAGTTATCAGTATGGTTGGATTTGAGCCTACCATCAACCCTTTGTTCCATCTATTTTACTCCTTTCCTTCTTTTGGATTGAGCTTTTTTTTTTTTTTTTTTTACATTTATTTATTGGCTTACTGGTTATACCTCTTTTTAACTTTTTTTTAACAGTTGCTCTGAATATATGCATCTTTAATTTTTCATGGTCAGCTGTCAAATGATATATCACTTCATATACAATTTAAGAACCTTACAATAATATACTCCATTTCCCTTCTCTCATCCTTTGTTCTCGTACATTTTTCTTTTACATATGTTGTAAACTCAAATACTTTGATACAGTTTTTGCTTCAAACAACTAGTTATCTTTTAAAGAAATTTTAAAATAAGGAGAAAAGTCTTCCGTATTTCCAGTGCTGCTCTTTATGTAGACTCAAGTTTTCTCTGGCATCATTTTTTCTTTCACCTGACAACTTCCTTTAATATTTATTGTAGTGCGGGTCTGCTGGAGATATCAGTTAGCTTTTGTTTGTCTGAAAATGTTTTTATTTCACCTTTATTTTTGAAATATATTTTCCTTGCATATAGAATTATAAGTTACAGGTTTTCTTTCAGTAATTCCATTGCCTTTTGGTTTGCATTATTTCTGATGTTGCCTGTTTCTCTGTATATGTGTCATTTTTATCCCCCTAGTTGCTTTTAAGAGTTTCTCCCTACCACTGATTTTCAGCAGTTTGATTATTTTATTTGTGTTTATCCTGATTGGAGTTTACTGAATTTCTTGAATCTGTAGGTTGATGTTTTTCATCAAATCTGGAAAACATTTGATCATAATTTCTCACAAGTATTTTTTCTGCCCCCTTTTTCCTTTCCTTCCGGGGTCCCAATTACATATGTTAGATTGATTAATATTGTCCCAGAGGACACAGAGGTTCATTTCTCCCCTAGCCTTTTCTCTTTCTGTCCTTTAATTTGAACACGGCCTCATTTCTCTTGCACTCAGATCTCATCAAGATCACCATGCTCCCTTTGACTGTGTTCTCCCTCTCTGGACCAAGTACTGGAATGTCTCCAGTGTCTCCAGGGAAAAAGCCAGGGTCATCAAACGTTTCCTCATTTGTATCCCTTCTCTCAACAATCAAAAAGCTCTGTACTGCCTGCGGTACTTTGTTTGAAAAGAATTATCCATATAGTTTGTCCAGTTTACTAGTTGGTTACTATAGGAATGAAAATCTGGTAGTATTTACTTCATCATGATCCTTGGCAGAAAACTCTCAGCCAGGAAGGATCCCTAGTCCATGTGTATCTGTGTGTGCAGCAAGAGCTCAAACCTGCTGCTCAGAATATGTATTATTTCTTTTCCTGATTTAATCAAAGACCCTTTATGATTATACTAGCCAATTAGCCTTTTGTGTTTATACTATAGCTGCCTCTACTCTCTTGTTCTTTCATTTAGTATGGTTAAACTGTGACTGTCTCATATTTGGTTCATCGTAGTAGGACTTGTATTTTTTCAGAAAATACACTTAGGTAGTTTGAATGTGTGTAACTTTAAAATTTTTTTAATTAAAATTATTTTTTAGTTTTTTGTGTTTGGATTTTTTATGTAAACTTATATATTTATTTCACATGAGTTGGTTATGTTTAGGAACCATTAAGGTATAATGTTGAAAATAATTCCTGAAGTACTTTCTGTGAGTTACTGTAGCTTAAATTTCAAGGTACACGCTAAGCAGGCTCTAGATAATGAACAAAGGGCAGGAAGCTGAGTTATTAATGTTCATTTTGTCTAGGAACCACTCATCTGCCACTAAGCCTGAGTAATCATGACCTAATGCGGTTGTGAAAAGTATCAGTTTAGTTGTGTGAATGAACAGACCTTTCTTTAGGGGAAAAAAATCTCAGATGAGGTTGTTTAAAACTTCCCTTTTAAGAATCACTTAAAAGTAAAACTATACATAAATCTTTTATCTTGTTAGATAATGTGTTTAATCTCTTGGGGTATATATTTTATCTATATTTGTGGAATGGAAAAGTAGCCTTTTCCTTCCTATATATCCCAGAAATCTCATTATTTTTAGCATCCAGGACAGTTTGATTTTTGACCACTTAGAGTTAATTTCTAAAGTTCTACTACAGGTCAGCTGTAGCCTGTGCCTACAGCCTACTGGGCAAACTCTTGAATTTTTTTTTTTTTAACTTACCGTTGGCACAGCATTTCTCTTTCATGTTTTCTAATAATAAGGGTAGAAGTTACAGTTATTTGTTTTCATTGCATCTGACGGCTGACATTGTATGGTGAGAAATTTTTCACCAATTACTCAGTCATTCTAACACAAACTTTAAACTCAAATTTTTTTTTTTGTAGGATTACAAAATAACCCTTTTTTTCCCAATTGTGAAATCTCTTTTATACATATAATATTCAAAGAAATATTTGCAGATTTCATGATTACTCATAACTTTTAAAAGCCTGAATAATCTTAAGCATTCTCTTTTAAATTTTGTATAAACTTTTAAAACTTAATGTTAACATTTGTGGATTTTCAAGAATTAAAACCCAAGAAAAAGAGGGACAAAGACTAAATATTCACAATGATTTTCTGGTCTAGAAATAACCTGATTATTAATTGATTCAGTACTGAGTGTAGAACTTTATTATTATTATTATTTTTAATTTTAACATAAAATGTCTGTTGTATTTAGGGAGAAATCTAGTTTAGATGAAGAACATTTTTCTTTTTCATATTAACATGGAAAAAAGTTGGTTTCATATCACCTCGTATCTTGGTAGCAGTAGAAGTTCTGCAGTGTTTTATTTTCATCACTGCATCTTATGCAGTTTGTCTATGAACCACAAATTCCTTCAGGATGCAGTTTAAAAAGAATTTCTTAGATACAGAAACCACTCGTACTCAAGGATGAGCTCATTTCTGAAAAGTCATTGGAAAAATCTTTAGTAGAAACCTCTGAAGTCAGAAACATTCACTTAATATGGTTAATAACAATCTAATTTTGGAAGTTTTTTATTTGTATGTATATAATCATATAATTTTATTTGTATGCATATATAATTTTATTCTACAAATACACAGTTTTGCTTCATAACAGCCTCTTGAGGGCTTACTATATGCTAGTAACTTTTTGAGGGCTCACTAATGCCAGGCAGTATTCTAAATGCAGTACTTTATGTGAATTGATGTATTTAATCCTCATAGCTACCCTAGAACATAGGTGCTGTAGGTCTTTTATTATTCTCATTTTGTAGACGAAGAAATTGAGACTCAGAAGGTAAGTGGCAGAGAACTTGAATCAGACCATCTGGCTCTAGAGACTGTCCTTTTAGCCACCGTGCCGTATATTTTGTCTAAAGCATGCTTTAAAGTGAATACTTATACTAGTGTATTTGTTCTTACAGCAACATGTTTAGAATGTCCAACTTTTAGACCTTGCATCTCCTGAGAACTTTGGAAATTGGCATTCGATTTTAAAGGCATATTTGATTACATTTGGAGTTGTAGCATTTTGGAGTTGGGAAAAAACCTAAAGACGAGTCTAATTCCTTCATCTTGCATCAGAGTAAACTGAGGACAAGAAAAATTAAGTGACTTGTCCAAGGTTGTTTATTTTCCTAGTTTTCTGACTCTAAATTTATTATTCTCCCAGTGGTTCCTAAACCTAGCTGCCTGTTAGAATCTTTGAAGGAGCTTGTTTTAAAAAATACAGTTTCCCAGCTCTACCTTTTGGATCAGTGTATGGTTTCGAGACCGACTAATTTATGTTTTTGACAAGCTTCCTAAGTGATTCTTATGCACATACATCCCCTTGGTATGTATGTGTTTTTGTGAACCACTGTGTTTAAAGCTTTATCACACATCTAAGTATTAATCCATTTTATTTATGATTATTATTAATTTGTAATGTTTCAAAATGAAGGTACAGTGCAGCACAGAAGTTTCCATTATTCACTAATCCTGGTTCCATAGTTTTATTTTTGCTTTAGGATCTCACTGGAAAAGTGAAAGAAGTGGTTACTTTACCTAGTGATTTTAAGTAAGGAAAACAGAGTGGTATTTTTAAATTGTGCCTAAAGGAATAGGGGCACAGGAAGTTGCTTTGAAACATATAGTGATCAAGGTATCATTAAAATAACATGTATATTTCTAATCAGTTTTCTTGAATTTGTTTTGTAGGGTCCACATATAGCTTCAGTTACGTTAGCTGCTTATGAATGTAATTCAGTTAATTTCCCTGAACCACCGTACCCTGATCAGATTATTTGTCCAGATGAAGAGAGCATTGAAGGAACTATTTCTTTGTGGAGCATCATCTCAAAAGTTAGGATTGAGGCCTGCATGTGGGTAAGTTGTGTATTTTCATATTTGTGTAAAACTTACCTCACCATCGTGATACTTTGTTATACTCTGAAGTGAAATCCAAACATATACCTAGTCAGTAAATATTGCCTACGTACATTATTCATGAAGTCATTAGCTACCTATTTCCAAGGCAAAAGATGCTTCTCATGAGTGGCATTTTAGAAGAAAGGCATGAAACTATGGGCACCACAGAAGCATGATACCAAGTACACAATAGTAGGGAAAAGGAGTATAGGTGGTGGAACTGTACAACTATGTAAAATTTATTCCAGTATTTATATACTTGATAAACAGTTAAAAACCCATTGCCGTCAAGTCAGTTCCTACTCAGAGCGGCCCTCTAGGACAGAGTAGAACTGCCCCATAGGGTTTCCAAGGCTATAAATCATTACAGAAACAAACTGCCACATCTTTCTCCCACAGAGCGGCTGGTGGGTTTGAACTGCCAACCTTTCTGTTAGCAGCTGAGCACTTCACCACTGCACCACCAGGGCTCCTTAATGAATACTGAGCAGTGGTTATATATGTCACGCTCCTGGATTCAAATACTCTGTGTTTGTTCTTAGAGAACATTTCATTTTCTGAGTTGTTTGTCATAATACTGAATTCAGGTCAGATGTCTCTTAGTAAACTAAGCTTTACTGTAATGGAAGTATCAGGCTATATAGTTGTATGTGGTGATCTTATTTTTGGTTGTACCAATTGTCCTTTTTGTGTTTTGTTTAAGTTTATTTTGGGAAATTTTTTCTGGACAAAACATTCAGTGGCAGATGTACTTTAATCCACACAAAGCATTCTATTTATTGCTGTATGCCTAAATTCAGACAATCCATCATTGAGGAATAGTTCACTTGTCAAAGACTTCTTCTTACCATCTGAATTCTTTTTCAGTTCATCTTGTGTGTTCATTAAGTTATGTGTTTCCTGAAGCATTTTTTCCCCTTGCAGCTTCTTAGGGAATAAAGAGTATGGGACAGATTGCATAAAAATCTTAACTAATTAAAATGAACATAAATACTATGCCCACAAAAGCGACAGAGATTTGAAACACATTAAAGTGTTAGCAATTTTGTTTTGAAAGAATTATAAGGGAAATGCCATACATTGAACTTGTTGAATATGAAAGACAGGAAAAATTGTCATGTTTCCTGTTGCTCTTTTATGAACACTGGAAACAAATTCATTGTACTAGTTGCGTATGTTTTATAAATTTGACCACAGTAGTCCTTTGATGAAAAATTATTGTTATAAATAGCAGAAGATACTTGAAACATACTAGAAAGGGACTATATAGACCTTGGTTTTCTATCTCTCTTGATATTAAACTTCTGTTCTTTCAAATTATTTACGTGGTTGGATTAACACTAATGCCAGCAAAGGAAAACTTCCAGCCCAGCTGGCAGTGATATCGCCCTCCTCCAAACTCCCATGGTGTGTATTGTCTGTATTGCTCATTTGGCCTGGCTCCATGCATGCCTTAAATTAACTTGGCTGGAGTAATGGCTTACTGCCCCAAATAAATTTTAAGCTCCTAAAAAATACAGACCATAACTTAAATTTATTGCTTTCACGGCAATCAGAATAAGGCTTTGCACATAGTAGATGAATGTCAGTTAAGACCAGTTGATTGGTCAGATGTATGCTCTTCTTGCTTTCTTCTTTTGAACTATCTTTTCTCATGTAAAAAAAAAAAAGTGTAGCACAAACCAAGTTATGTTTAGGTTGTTCTCAACATTTACTGCCTTAACACATCTGAGGAATCTGACACCATTAGTAACAGTGACCTATTATAATTCTTCTCAGTGGGGGAGGAGTTATCAAATCTCCTGTCCATCATTTGAGATGCAGCTATAAAACAGCTTGTTAGGTACTGGTTCTTTTTGTTTCCTATTTTCCCCTCTTGATGCTTTCACTCTTTAATTAATTTGAGGTCAGCATCTTTATGCCATATCACCAAAAGAGTAAGTTTTTTGCTCTCTTGAACTTTCTGGTAAATTCTTACTCAGATACTACTATTAGTGGCATTACAATCTAGCCATTGATAATAGGCATGCTCAAGAGTGCTGAAGACTCTGGGCTTGAGCAGCGTATACATATAGGCCTACGTGAGCGTGACCACCAGATTCCTGTGCACCTGCAGGAACTCCTTCAGCACCTCCACCTTGAAGTTAATGAGCATGTCAAGCTCGTGTTTGCCCCTACAAAATAGTCCCTTACTGGTTCTTTGGCCATGGCACTGATTTGTTCTTTCGTAACTTATTTAATATAAACCAAAAAAACCAAACCCATTGCCATCAAGTTGATTGGGACTCATTGTGACCCTAGGGGACAGAGTAGAGCTGCCCCCATAGGGTTTCCAAGGAGCAGCTGGTAGATTCAAACTGCTGACCTTTTGGTTAGCAGCTGTAGCTTTTAACCACTGTGCCACCAGGGCTCCTACTTAATGTAAGGAAATCATAAATACATGTGAATATATATTTAGAGCTTTGTTTTCCAAGAAGTGGACTTAAAGAGAACATATTTTTTGAAGTATACCATTACCCAGGAAGGTGTAATCAGATAGGAATTGGTCCCCTCAGAAGTTCTTTGCTGCTGTTTTCCATTGTATTGTTTTGATAGTAGAAGAGAAAGAAGAAATCTATTTTCTTTATAGCTTTTTCCCCATGAGTTTCCTTTTTAAAAATGGTATGCTTTCTCTGTGTTTTAGCTTGCTAGACTAAAATACTAAGAAAAGGTTATCAAAACAGCAAAGTGAAAGAAATATCAACTATATGGGTAAATGTTATAGTAGATGTTCATGTAATGAACTATTGACTATTTGACTATTGACTATTTGAAAGGGGAGACAACATAACATTGTAGAAACAACCTGGGTTTTAGAGTCAGTCCTAGTTAAATCCATTTGCACTGTGTTACTTAACATGAGATTCATAATCTCTGTAAGTCTCAAAATTCTTGCTAGATTCGAGAATATAATTATATTTAATTTAGTAGAATGAAATGTACTAACAAATATTAACCCTTTTGTAGTAACTAAACATTTTTTCATGTGACAGTGTCTCTTTTAGACTCTACTCTTAAACTATAGTCCACATGTAGGTTTACTATGAAAAGTGAATTCACCGACATAAGACATTACTTCAGTCATAACTGCTTCGAAATATATCAGATGTATTAAAGAATCATCAAACCAAAAATTTCTTTGCAGCTTTGTTAATGGACAGAGCGTTGTTCATTTTAGTCTGCCCATTTTAGAAAATTTGGTTGGATTTTTGAAAAGATAGACATTGTACCATGCTGAGCATCCAGGCAGTTTCTCTTCTCTCTCTTAGTATCACAGTATTATGACAACCCAAATTAATAAATGTGAAAAGTCTTGACAACAGTTTTTTTTACACAGTGGTTTACGAACTTTATCATTTTTACCTCTCTCTTAAACCCACTGACAAAATGAAGAGGTAAATCTTTTATGGTAATATGATTTTAATGAATGTTTCAGTACAGGTTTGTCCATGTAGAGCAGGGGTACTTAGCTGGAGGCAATTTTGCGCCCCCCACCACCCCCAGGGCATTTTGGCAATGTCTAGAGTCATTTTTGGTTGTCACAACTGCGGGTGTGCTACTGGTATCTGATGGGCAGGAGCCAGGGATGCTGGTGAATATCAATATCACCAAGGATGAGAAAAGGTTATTTAGAGCATACTGTGGCCCTGATTCTTTATAGTCTCTCATAGAATTGATGCCATTTGTGTACACATCCACATATGTTCCCCCCCAGGATAATGTCTTGCTTGATTAAAAAAAGCTAATATCTTGTTGAAAATTTTTATCTAGTTTGTACTTTGCATATTAAAACTTTTTTCTAGACTTCAGTATCAGTGAGTCTGTAAAATCATTAACATACATGGTTCTTCCAGCTGTAAAGACAAACCTCTGTGTCTCAACCTGTTCTTATAGGTCTTTGGAACACAGTAACATGGATTGTGTGATGTGGTTCATCAGCAGAGAACCTCTTTCAGCTGGTATCTTTTTTGAACTTCTATAATTTGGCTGCATCACCAGTGTTTCTAGTTGGAATATTTAAATGGTTTTATTTTTAAAGAGTATTAAATCATATTAAAGCTATCATCTTTCCTGAATAGTCAGCACAAATAAAACTTTCTGTTCTCCAGGTTTGCACCATTAAACATAAATTTTCTAACATAAAAAAAACAAGAGGCTGCTGATTTGCTTATGAATCTACTTGACAAAACTTTTTAAAAGCACAAAAATTTAGGATCTCTTCCCTTAATAATCTTTGAATAAAATTGGCACTTCAGGAAGATACTGTGTTATCCCTTGGATTTGCATATTTTTTGCATATTATACACTCCTTCAGTCGTAAAAATCCAAGATAATAAGTTGGTATATAACCCCAAAACCCTAGTTGTTATATAGTAGATGGTTTTTAAAAGCTATCAGATTTTGATCTGTTGGATTTCTTTTACAATGAGAAAGCCAGTCAGTCCCTCCCCTTAATTAAACCTAACCTCACAGTTTTTTGTGTTCCATAGTTTTTTTGTGGTTTTGTAAGAATTGTAAAATTGTAAGAGTTGTGAAACAAGTATCTAATTTTAGATAACTGTGTCTAGGATATATATTATGTCTCTGATATAATATGTTTTTTGGGACCTGCCTATGTGACTGTATTTCCTTTTTATTTATTTGCGTAAAAAGACTACTGACTCACGATCATCTTAAAAATGGTTCTTGTTCCTTGTTAATATGGGAAAACATGAGCGGAGTTAATACAATAAATATGGTTATCTAAGTATAAATAATCTTTGGATTTCATTTCAGTCCATGTAACACTTCCTTTTACTCTAAGGAAACTTGTCATGAGTTTGAATCTTCTGGGTTGCTTTCAGAACTATTGAAAACTGACTTAACAGGTTTTAAGGGAAGTTCATGTTTTGAAGAAAATGTGGCAATTAATTTTTTTTCTTTTTATTTCAAACATATCTAAAAGCAGAGAGAATTGTATAATGAGCTCAATACGTTTTCACTCAACTCCAACTAATATTAACTCATGGCTAAAATTATTTTGTCTATACCTGTCCCTATTCTCTTGTTATTTTGAAGGAAATCCCAGGTATCATACCACATTTCATCTGTAAATACCATAAGTTACCTCTGAAAGATAAGGAAGAACTTTAATAATAATAGTAATAATAACCACAGTACCATCATCACAGCTAAAAGAAATTAACAATGGTTTCTTAAAATCGGTTATCTAATTTAGTGTTCAAATCTTCCTGGATAAATTTTTTTTTCTTTTTTTTTTTTTCAGTTTATTTGTTGAAGAAGCTGCACTGTTTGTCAAATAGAGTTTTTCACAGTCAGGATTTTGCTAATTGTTTTCCAGTTGGTGTCGTTTAAATGTGTTCCTCTGTTCTCTGTGTTTCCTGTAAGCTGATATAGTTAGATCTGGGGGTTTGACGGTTTTTTCGTTCGTTTTGTTTTACAAGATAACACTTCATAGTTGTATATATTTCTTTCTTATATATTTGACTTTGCCAGTTTTTAAAATAATGAATTGGTTCCTTAGCATTCTCCAAAATTGACCAACTTTAACTTTTCTTGTTTACCAAAATATGGTTTGTGTTTTATCCCTGTATCCTTCTATGTGTCTTTCTCCCCCCATCTCTTCATCGACCAAATATAACCTTACTCTTTTGGCACTTAAGTCAGTGCCACATATAGATAGTGTAGTTGCACTTAGAAATTGTTGATTTTTACACATTGACATTTAACAATGTAATCACAAAATGTTTGAATTTGATCTTGTCTGGTGGGGTTTATTTGCAAGGCGGCTGGAGGCAGCGCCCTAGGACAGAGCAAATTGAAAGACTTTTTCATTAACTATCACACTCAGTGCAAAAAGAAGTCTGTATGGCTTAAAGATGAGAACTTCCCTAGAGACTATATGCCAATTGCATTATTACTTATTCTGTATTTAAGACACAAAAATCCAAACCAAGTTCCTAGTTCATCGACTTTTGTTTTTATCCTTATGTCCTAAGCTGATTTAAAAACAAAATAATAAAAATTCTCTTCAAAAACAAAAGTTCACAAAGTGATTAAAACATGAGTCACTCAGTGTCCTGAGGAAATAAACATTCTTCCTGTGGTGAAAATTTATCCATCCTAATGTTGAGTTTTCAAGGAGCTTCCTGACCACAATTTGTTAAAAGTTTTAACTCTACACAAAGAAGTAGTATTGGGATTAAAGCAACATCCGAAATGCCGGAAGGTTTCCTAGAAAATATTTATCTAACAGCTGTGCTGGTGAATTTTCATTACTAGATGATTTGAATATTAGAACAGGAGAAAAAAAAACTACCAAAAATGTCAGAATAAGTACATATGTTGGCTCTAATCTTAAAAAAAGAAAAATGGGTATAACATTGTTATAAAAATAATGCATTTTCTAGATTTATTCATTACTATTTCTAAACTAACAGGGTAGAGAGGAAGAATCGTGCCTGGAACACACCAAAGGATTGTCTAGGACTTTTACGTGTATTATCTTGCCTGGCATTGCACAGATCCAGGGCTAGTGTTCAAACTTAGGTCCTTGTGATGATGTAACGTATGCTTTCCTCCCAGTGCATTGCATCTCAGAATGCTTTTGGCAACATAGGTCGGTTTAGATTTAATCTATTTAGTGTCACTGTGTTGCGAGCAAAACTTCATGTGAATGTTTTGGTTTTTCGTCTAGGGTGTTGGTACAGCAATCGGAGAACTGCCTCCATATTTCATGGCGAGGGCAGCTCGCCTCTCAGGTGCTGAACCAGACGATGAAGAGTATCAGGAATTTGAAGAGATGCTGGAACATGCAGAGACTGCACAAGTAAGAACAGTGGGTAACAATAAATAGAACACCTTAATTATCCCTAAGGAGGTTATGATTAATGTTGAATATTTGGTAGTTACTCTGAAGAAGAAAACTGCCAAAGTAAAAATATGGTCTGGGATAGAATATTCAGAAGAGCTGAAATGTAAAGTTGATAATAATCTTGGTCTTCGTATACAGAAGTACAGAGTTGATAAGGGAACTCATACTAAGCTAAAATACCTGTTGTCAGATATCAAGGTAAATTCATGTTGTCAATGAGGTTAAAGGGGTAAGGAGCTGAAACATTCTTTCTGTTATATGTTTATAAGCATTACCAAGCAGAACACTGCATAAATAAAAGGGACAAATAAATAGGTGAACCAGCTCTTACTCCAAAGTAAACTTATCCTTTGTACTAGCAGTGGGTAAAAAAGTTTTTTTTCCAGACCGATTAGTATCATAAGTAAGTTTGAAAGATGTCATTTTCCCCCAGGAACTTCTACATGTCAAGTATGTTTTTACAGATAGAGACTACTTATTCTTCGAGGCTCAAAAAAAAAAGAAAAATCTAATCTTAAGGAAGCCTTCAGCAAAAACACACACACTTGTCTTACCTCATTTAAAGTTCCTCTCCTTTCTCCGAACTTCATACAAC
Source organism: Elephas maximus indicus (assembly GCF_024166365.1). Classification (NCBI taxonomy): domain Eukaryota; kingdom Metazoa; phylum Chordata; class Mammalia; order Proboscidea; family Elephantidae; genus Elephas; species Elephas maximus. The sequence goes on along the minus strand of NC_064837.1, from coordinate 34,340,950 downwards.
TTTATTTGTAGTTATTTCTGTAGTGGCCATTTCTACTCCTAAAACTGCTAGCAATGTGATTTCATCCTAATGCTATCCCCCATGGTGCTCAGAGCTGCTGAAATGTTTACTAAGTGAATATACTAATTATATCACATTCTTAAATAGTCATTAAAGCTTTAAACTAGTAAGCAATATGTAGTATTAGCTATACTAGATAATAATAAAACTTCCTTTTTAATTTATATTTAATAATTCAAACTTTTCAGCAATTTAGACTAGCCTTACCCTCAGTCATAATAATGGCTCTTTACCCCTGAGGGTTCTAGAAAGTATCCTCAAAATGGGCCAAGGTAAACCTCCAAACTAGAAAAAACTAACTTCCAGGTTTAGGCAAGCTATACCATACTTTTTTTTTTTTTGTATACCATACTTAGCTGAGGCATTTTGACCTGCACACAAACTGTGTGTCAACCTCTATCTCGGTGTTGGTGAATAGATGTTTTAGCTTTTGCAGGAAAACTAAGAGCATTAACTAATTGAGTCTTCATCTTAGGGATGGCAGCAGAAGTCAACATAGACATAAACAAAAAGGATATAAAAAAGGCATTTTAAAAGATTATTTATGAAATGTATCTACCTCCCCAAATTTGTTCATTAACTTTTGAAAATTTTGGATATTGTTTGTTTGTGAGTGTGTGTGTCCACATATGTTCACATACAGTTTCTTGAGGAATGAGTTCATAGTTTTCTTCTTGGAGGAATCTGAAGCCACAAAAGTTAAAAACCATTGCCCTAGAAGGAAAAAAAAAAAAGAAGAAAAACATATATTTCAATGTTATATGGGGTTTTTAAAAAACATGAAGTGAAAATCAACCAAGGACAGTTCTTTTAATTGAAAACAAAACTTTCAAACACGAATGTAGAATAGCCAAATTTAAAACAAGTGAAGGGCTATGAAACATCTGATCTGCGTGGAAAGAGGCAGGTTGTCCTTGTGTCTGCTTTGCCTTATCCATCAACCGAATAGTATACCTTCTGTTCTTGACATCGTGATGCTTGTTAATGCTAATATTTACTACTAACAAACTTTTCATTACTTTTAATGCTTTTTAAAATCTATTATCTAATTTGCCCTTTGTATTAGCTCTGAGGAAACCCTCGTGGCGTAGTGGTTAAGTGCTATGGCTGCTGTAAAAGGTCAGCAGTTTGAATCCACCAGGCCCTCCTTGAAAACTCTATGGGTGGTTCTACTCTGTCCCGTAGGATTCCTATGATTTGGAATCAACTTGATGGCAACGGATTTGGTTTGGTTTTTGGTATTAGCTCTGAGATAATATTGGGAAGTACCATTCCTCTAATTTTATAGAAAAGAGTAGATCGGGACATTATTACCTGCCTTTAAAGTTAGAGCTGGAACCAACTCAGAATGCCAGCATCACTGGTATGTTCCAATTACTGAAACCTTACCCATCCACAAAAGCAGAAGGGCGAGTTTTCCACTTTTGACAGCTGTTGCGGCACTGATTAATGTATGTCATTTAACATCTCTGAAGCTTTTTTTTCTTCATCTGTATAAAATCAGCAAGTTGAAATAGAGTAAGTCTAAGGTGGCTTGCAGCTTTAAATTTTTATGCTGTGGCTTGGGTGCCAAACAGATCAGAAACAACCTGATCCTGAATTTCTACAAACAAACCTGTCTACATGTAGGGCTACCAAGCTACTCAAAAATTTCAGAGGGCACTGATAGCCACGTAAAATGTTTTAGTGTTTTACACTTTTTGATGCATGCCAATCTTTTTGAAATTTTTTTATTCTTCCTTTAGTTTAATTGTGATTATTATTACTGGATGCCGTCAAGTCTGTTCTGAATGATAGCAGCCCTACAGGACTGAGTAGAACTGCCCCATGGGATTTCCAAGGCTGTAATCTTTTTTTTTTTTTTTTTTATTGTACTTTAAGTGAAAGTTCACAAATCAAGTCATTCATTCATACAAAAATTTATATATTTTTGAGACAGCACACTCCTTCCCTGCACTCTCTCTTTTCGTGTCCATTGGCCAGCTTTCGAACCCCTCTGCCCTCTCATCTCCCCTCCAGACAAGAGATGCCAACATAGTCTTATGTGTCTACTTGATCCAAGAAGCTCGTTCTTCACCAGTATCATTTTCTATCCCATTGTCCAGTGCAATCCTTGTCTGAAGAGTTGACTTTGGGAATGGTTCTTGTCTTGGGGTAACAGAAGACCTGGGGACCATGACCACTGGGGTCCTTCTACTCTCAGTCAAACCATTAAGTCTGGTCTTTTTATGAGAACCAAGTCTGCAACCTTTACAGAAGCAAACTGTCATATCTTTCTCCTTTGGAACCGCTGATGGGTTCTACTTAGCGGCCTAGTGCTTAACTACTGTACCACTAGGGCTCTTTTTAATTGTAATTAGGCAAAGCTAATTAATGGAAGAAAAGGTAGACTAAATCCTATCGAGACTTCTTGTACTCTGTTCCCTTATTGGAATAGATATTGCAGAATACATATTCCCACTTCTAAGCTCTCAGTGCACTTAAAATTTGGGGTAAAAGTAAGAAAAATATGGAACTTTTCATATTAATTTTCATTTTCATATTATTCTAAACTACTTATTGAATATCTAGGAATGATTGCATATCATTCTACAGTTTAAAATTTACTTTTCCTTAATTAAAAAAAAAAAAACTATTTCATTCCATTCAGGTGGATTGTTTTTTCTAATTACCTAACTAATGTATTCACTGCAAAAAAAAAAAAAAAAAGAATGAAAAATACGGAAAAGAACTTCAAAAGAGAAAAATTAATATCATCCATAATTTTACTGTTTCTCAACATTTGATTTGTCTTTCATTTTTTTTATATGCACATATATGTATTTTCTCCAACAAAATTGAGTTCAGACCCCCATCATATCCTGATTTACACCTTTAATCTTTTCATTTAATAAATTGGAGCCATTTCCCACATTCATAAATATTTTTGAGAACATGGTCTTCAGTGGACATTATGTGCTGTCATGTAAATATGCTATCATTCATTTAACAACTTCCCATTTTGAACAGTTAGATTCCATTTTTGACTTAGAAATACTGTTGTGAGCTAGAGAATCATTGTATATAAATAGTGGTGCATGTCTCTGATTTCCTTAAGATCCTAGAAGTGGAATTATTGCATCAAAAGGTTTAGGCATTTTTATGGTTTTGACGTGTGTTAACCAATTAATCTGAACTCTTTAACATTGCTTAGGAGAATTATTAAGCGCGTTAAATAAATTAACCCCTGCTGCTGCTCACCTTATAGGACTAATAGTGGTTACCCGGGAAAGATGCACTGATTCTCAAGTCATTGTCCTGTGGTCTATTAGGACTTGGGATTTGGTGGTCATATTGGAAACCGTTGTCTGGCTTCTGTTGGTATCTACATTCCCCCTCATCATTCCTTGGTTTGCACTGCTTTGGGCAATGGCTACCTATACCTTTGAAGTGCATCTCTCTGTCCAGCCCTCATATGTGATAATGGACAAGTGATACAACCTTAATTTTATTTACCATATTTTTATGCAAATAACAGGCCTTCTAGGTTTGTTTGCCACCTGCACCCTCCCCCCGCCCCACCAGGTGGTGGTGGGGAGGTGGTTGGCAAACAAACATAGAAGGCACGTGTTATTTGGGTAAAAATACGGTACTTACATTACTTTCCACAGACCTATCAATTTATACACCTACTACCAGCATATGAGATTGTTCATTCCCAGACTCTTGCCAATACTGTATTCCCTCCTGCTCTCTTGCTTTGTTTTTTGTCCAATTGATAGGTAAAAATAATATAATTTCAATCTTTTTCTTTAATTATTACAGGATCACATTTTAGTTTTTCAAAACTTTTATCATGTGTAGCAAAACCAAATTTCGTTGCCATCAAGTCACTTCTGACTCATATAGACCTCATAGGACAGATTAGAACTGTCCCATAAAGTATCTAAGGCCGTAAAGCTTCATGGAAACAGACTGCCACATCTTTATCCCATAGAGCAGTCGGTGAGTTCGGACCACCAACCTTTCAGTTACCAGCCAAGCGCTTAACCACTGTGCCACAGGGCTCTTTTTATCATATATAAAAAATCAAACCACAAATGTTGCCATCAAGTTGATTGTGACTCAGAGTGGAACTGCCCCATAGGGTTTCCTAGGCTGTAATATTTATAGTAGCCAACTGCCAGATCTTTCCCCTGTGGAACAGTTGGTGGTTCGAACCTCTAACCTTTCGGTTAGCAGCTGAGCACTTAACCACTGTGCCACGAGGTGGTAAATAGTAATTAAAGATTATCTAGAAGAAGCACAAAGAAAATTAACTGCCTTTGATCCTACCACCAGAGCTAACTACTGTTGTTATTACTTTAACTGGTTTGTCTTTTCTGTGTACTTACATATGTATTTGTATAATAAACTATATTTATTTTACTAAAATAGTATCACAGTATCCATACTTTATCTTTTTTACCTTAAAACTTATTTTAAAGCTCCAGAAAGGTTGACTTGTACAGTGAACACCTCTATACCTCTCATGTCACCAGTTTTTAACATTTTGTAATATTTGTTTTCTCTATGTGTGAACGTGGTATATGTATACCAACACCAGTTGCAGTGGAGTTCATCCCCACTCATGGCTATCCCATGTGTGTCAGAGTAGAACTGTGCTCGATAGGGTTTTCAATGGCTGATTTTTTTTGGAGGTAGATCACCAGGCATTTTTTCTGAGACTTATCTTGATGTATGTGTACATGTATATACATATTTATATACACACACAGTCTTTTTTGTATATGAATCATTTGAGAAAAGTTGCTGACACAATAATCCATCCCTAACCCATTCAGCATTATATTCTAACAAGAGCAATCTCCTACAAAACCACAGTGTAAATTTCATGCGTGTTGATATTTATCCACATCCAAATATTCCCAATTGTCCCAACAGTATTTTTTATAGTTGCTTTTTTTTCCACCTATGGTTGCATTTAGTTGCCACGTCCCTCTACTTAGTCTTCTTTAATCTAGAGCACTTCTTGCCCTTTTTTTTTTTCAACCTTTTTTTGGCGTTGACGTTTTGTTTTGCAGAACATCTCCTTGATTTGGTTTTCTCTAAATTTCTCCTTGTGCCTGGATTTAAGTTAAACATTTTTATTTTCGTTAATTCTCATTGACAGCTGTGTATTCTAGGTGTTTATATGTATTCTTAGTGCCTCACATTAGAATTACATTATGTCAGTTTGATCATTTAGGTAACATGGTGTCCGCCAGATTGTACAGGTATTTATTTTCCTTTTGTAATCAATAAGTGATCTGATATTTTGAAAAGGGAGCATCTTGTTTCCATACAGCCTTTTATCCAGTGGTGTTAGCATTTATTGACAATTCTTGTTTGATCCACCTTGTTTTGTATATTTGAAACATTTTTTCTGAGTCATTAAATGTGCTTACGCACTCTAGGCACAACAGAGAAGATTGTGTTTGTACAAAAGAATTAGATAGGATCAGATATATTGGACTATCATTTGTTATAATTGCAGGTTACTGAGCTTCATCCTTAGATTCTAATTCAGCAGGTCTGGGTTTGGGGCCGGAATCATAGCTTATAAAACAAACAACACCTCTAAATATGTGATCCACATCCCTTAAAATTAAATTTATACTCAGTGTTTTCGTTAATTCTTTGTGTAAGTATTGTTCTCCGTTAAGCCAGCTCATAGACTGAGATTATTTTTCTTTTCTGTAAAGCTTGTTGTTTTTCTTGGAGTTAACATTTTTTCATTTGTATTGTTTCTTTAAATCTCTGACTTGTCTTCTGCCCCGCCTCCACCAGCTCTATAAAACATCTCTCAATAACACTTTGTACTTGGTGACACCTAGAAAGTATCAATTCCATTTTTTTCTTGGAGTCGTCATTGTAGAGCCCTCTCTGCTCCTTCACCAATCTGGACTTGCTGTTCTCTTGGCCTTCTGCACACTTATCATGATATAATTCCCTTTTGCTTCTCTCTTGGTTTGGATTCTTGGTTTTTCTTTTTCTTGATTTACTCCCTCACTTTGGTTGAACACCTGCCAGTAGCTTCCTGGGAAAGGATGAGCAGGCGAAAAATATGGAGCCTTTTGTTCTGAAAAATGTTTGTGTTCTTCTGTCACACTTAATTGATTATCCAAATATAGAAGTCTAGGTTGAAAATCCTTTTTTTCTTAGAATTTGGAAGGCATTGCTTGATTGTCTTCAAATTTGTGCTGTTAGTATTGAGAAGGCTAATGCCCCTCTGATTCCTCTTTCTTTTTAGGCAGCCAATTTTTTTGTTTTGTTTTTCTCTAGGAGTTTTTTTTTTTTTCCCTCTATCTCTGGGAGTTTTTAAGTTCATTGTCTGAGGTATGGGTCTTTTTAAATTTATTCTGCTAGGTTCTCAAGAGATTTTATCAATCTAGAGTCCATTATTTTTGGGAAATGTGTAAGAGTAAGGCACTTAAAGGCTGAACAGAAACTGTGGAGACAAGACTTAGTGATAGTGGGACTTCTCTGTGGGATGATGGAGTGGCAGCTGGCGTATTTATTGAGCAACTCTATCTGTTGATCTTTCCTTTGGGATAGTTTAGTTTCTCAAGTGAAAGATCCTCCCATTTTTTGCCTGGGTAATGTAAACCTGGCTGCTGACATTGTAATGCTACATTGGGGAAAGGGCGATTAGAGATTTACATTTAGTATGTAGACTTTCACTTAACCTCCTCTGTGTTCAGTCCCGAATGCCTGCACAGACTTAAGCACAAATATGTCCTGAGCTAGGAACCTGTGGTTTACTTTCTCTAGGGAATATACCTATGTTTCCTACTCAGCATATCTGACTGTCCTAAGTAGGGATGGGACTACTTATACAGTCACCTTGTTTTCAGTCCTTCCCCAGCCACTTCTGCAATTCTGCTGAAGAACCTTTCCGGGGTTCTACAGGGCAAATCTGTTTGCTTCTTTTTCGTATTCTTCCTAGCAGGCTTTCAGGTATAATCTTCTATCTGTCCCTGTCTTCGCTTATTAATATTGGTTTCGTCAAAGACAGTGTTCATTTTTCCATTTTCTGTTTTCTATGGTTTGCAGTTATTTTGATGACAAGGGATATTCCAGTTCTCAATTGCAGAGTAACAACTACCCCAAAATTCATTCATTTTGCTTACAGATATGCAATTTGGACAAAGTAGCTTTACTGAGGCTGGAGGATCCACTTCTAAGATGTTGTACTCACATGTCTGGCAAGTTGGTGCTGAGTGTTAGCTTGGAGTTCAGCTGGAGCTGATGGCTGGGGGGCTCAGTTCCTCTTCATGGGGCTGCTTGGACTTCCTCTTAGCGTGGACCCTGAGTTCCAAGAACAAGGGTTCCTAAAGACCCACACAGAAAATTCAAGGCTTTTTCTTGTGATATAACCTTGGAAATCCCAGTCACTTCTGCTACAGTCTGTTGATTCAACAGATTGCTAAAGCTAGCCCAAATACACGGGGAGGTAATTAGATTTTACCTCTCATTGGGAGGAATATCAAAGAATTTTCAGCCATCTTTTTTTATTTTTTAATTCTACTTTAGATGGCTTACAGAACAAACTAACTTCTCATTAAACAGTGAGTACACATACTGTTTTGTGACGTTGGTTACCAACCCCACAGCATGTCAATACTCTCCCCTTCTTGACTTTTTGGTTCCCTATTAACAGCTTTCCTGTCCCTTCCTGCCTTCTAGCCTTAGCCCCTGGGCTGGTGTACCCCTTTAGTTTCTTTTTGTTTTGTGGGTCTGTCTAATCTTAGGCTGAAGAGTGAACCTCAGCCATCTTTATCTGTCATGGGGTGATGGTCTTTGTTTGGACATCTTGAAATGGGAAGCCTCCTGTAGTATCATTTTTAACAAGATAGAACTTTAACAAACTAGAGTTTGTCTTCAGAGGAGGGAATCAGATGGTAAATGATCTAGAAATCATGTGATGTAAATGTCGAAAAGACACGTTTAACCTCAAAGGAGAAAGTGATGAGCTTATCAAATATGCAAAAAAGTTTTACTTCGGAAGCAAGAGGACACATTCATGCTGAGAAGCTACAGAGGCAAGTTTTATAGTAGAAATACTGGTGTATGATAGTAGCATCAGACCTCATCTAACTTCAGGAGTGGAGATGAGAATCACCATCAGCCCAAAGCAGATTCTTGTGAGGTACAGGTCAGACATACCTCCACTCTCCAGGTTTTTCACCATTTCTGACATCAGCCATCCTCCCCATCACACTCTCTACTTCTCTTCTGGGTTCAATAATTTGTTGCAATAGCCACACAAAACTCACAGGCCATACTCACAGTTATGTGGTTAATTAGGGAAGTAATAAGGTACAACTCAGGGTCAGGATCAATGTGGAAATAACAAGATACAACTCAGGAGACAGGATACAGTTCATTAATCAGGACAGCTTTCAACCAGGAGGGCTCTCAGGTCCTTCTCTGCCATGCTTACAGGCAGGGAGCCCTTCTGTCAGCTGTGCCTGCAGGCAGTCCTTATCTTGATGGTGCTCTGCACTAGCAAGTGTAACAGCTCTTTGGCTCTAGGGACAAGTGCCTGGAACCACCTCACTCTGCCAGCAAGCTTGCCCAGAGGCACTCAGATCTCTCAGATCTCTCTTGCATGGCACCATGGGGCAAGCCTGGTTCAGCCACCTCCTGCCAATCTCCTGGTTCCTGCCACTCCTGTTGCTGCCATTTCTCACCATCTCCAGTATTACAGCTCTCCCTCCTACGTGAAGAGGTTCTCAGCGCAGGGACCTTGGGTCCAAAGGACGCACTCCACTTCAGGCTCTTCTTGATTGTAGTGAGGTCCCCCTCAACCTCTGTGCAGTTAGCTGTCATGTAAGCCTACTTCTTGTCAATTTCAAGTCACGGCCCTCTTACTGGACCACAAGCTGACCAATCCCCTTGGTAGGCCATAGTCAACTTAATTTGCATAGTAATCAGCCAATCCCTGCAAGGTTACTTAATCCTATTGTGTAGTCTTACACACCCTATTTGCACAGTAGACTAACCAATCCCTTGTAAGATTGTGGCCCAGCCAGTCACTTTTGGCAGAATTCGAAGGCCAGAAAAGCCATATATAAGAGAAACCTTATATGAACTGCAGTGGGTAGAAATCTTCTGAGGTCCATCTTGGCCCAACATAAAAAAAGAACTTGCTGTCAGGTTTAATTGTCTACAAATGGAATTGCTGTTTCAAACAGAATAAGTGCCTTCCTCTATATGGTGTTTCAGGAATCCCATACATGGCACTCCCTACATTGGTTATAACATTGGAATGGACGATGCATTTGATTCTTTGCAGCTTTTTGAACCTGGGATACGTTCTTTAAACATATTACCATCTAAAGGCTCAACTTCCCAAAATTCACATCTTTTAGAATGTGAAGAAGTAAATCATGGTTTATCTTACCCATATATTTGAACAATTAAAGACTTTGACTGTTGCTTCTTTCAGGCTTTATCCACTGTTAAGATAATAATATTTTTCGCTCTTATGGCCTTGATTATTTTAGTTACTTTTTGGCTGGGTCTTCTCTAATTGCACTTCATCTGTTTTCAGTCATAGAAACCAGACAGTATACAATACTTCTGATGGTTATGAGGTTTGGCTGTTTTCATCCTATAAAACCAATAATTACAATCACTATTTTAGGATAAACCATACATTTCTTATCCAGTAATTTCATATTTGCCTAAGTTGAAAAATCAAGTAAGCAAGATGTGCACGTTCTATTTCATGTCCTTTAATCAGAAATTATATACTCATTATGAAGATTTTATGTAATGTTTTTTACCCAAAGTTGCTATTATCAATTTTGTACTGTCAAGTTATTATACAGTCAACCTAGAAAGTAATTATGTGAACTAATATGATAAAAGAGAAAATAGTAACGGACCATGACAACTTGGTGGTGTTCCCTCTTAGTTTTCTTTCTAAGGAGTCAGTAAAAATCTGTGTATTAGGTACTTGAATAAAGTACCTAGTACAACTGTGAGTAGAAGATATTATCCTGTGATTTGTAAACAAGGAAACACACTCACAAACACAGCCAGTTGATCTCAGAGTGAAAACTCAACCCAGTTTTCTGACTCCAAGATTAGTGCTTTGCTTATTGCACCACAATTCATCCACATTTCCATCCAGATTAATGAAATAAAGAACTATTAAAAAATACCCCCTATATTTTTTCTTTCTTCCTTCACTTTCATGTTTTCTTTACCATTTTCTGTCAATTTTGTGGCCAGTTGTAGATTTTGAGGCATGCTACTATAATTATGCCTACATATTTTCCTCCAGTTTTAGGCAACGGGTTGTGTGGGGTTTCGTTTGCTTGCTTGCAGTAGGGAAGATGGACAGTTAGGGAGGGAGCTGTTGCCACCTTTTCGTATTACAGATTATCTGAGAGAATACTAATATTTTAATTCATTATTCAAAGAAGAGTTTTATGCCGTGGCTTGGCAAAGAGTAGTTTTTGGGTTTTGTTTTTTTTTTCTTGCTAACCCTGGGCTATTAATATATCAAAGTAAGATCTAATCTTATACCTCAGCTATTTTGACACATTGATGCGAACCATTCATGTTTTTGTTTTTCAGTTTTTTACTTTGCAGATAAATTTGTAACAATTTAAGAGGTTTTTTTTTTTTTTCATTTTATTTCTAAATCCACTATTCTAAAAATATTATTAATTTTCTCCATCTCAGATTGGTCTTAGGATCTTTGCTTCTATTATTTTTTCCAGATTTGCCTGTTTTTTAATTACACAATAAATCTTACAGTAATAAGATTTAAGCATTCTAAAAGTACTATAAAGTAAAAAGCGATAGCCCACACTCATACTCCCCAAAGTAGAGTAATAGTCACCATGTTCTGAACTGTTTTCTTTACATATATAACTCTTTTTATATAAAACTAGAATCATACCGTACACATTAGCCTCAACTTCCTTTTTTCACATATATATCATGGACACTCAATACTGATTTGTAAAATTATTTACAAAAATGTTACAGCTTATTGTAAAAATCATCCCTCTACCATTTATAAGAGTCTTATAAATATTTATAAGATATTTATATTTATTACATATCATATTGTTTTGTGGCTTGGTTTGAAAATAAACACTTACTGTGTACACTTTTCTATGTCATTAAATATTCTCATGACCGAACAAAACACTGCCTGGTCCTGCGCCATGCTCACAATCGTTTTTATGCTTGAGCGCATTGTTTCAGCCTCTGTGTCAGTCCATCTCGTTGAGGGTCTTCCTGTTTTTCACGGACCCTCCGCTTTACTAAGCATGATGTCCTTCTCCAGTGACTGATCCCTCCTGATAACATGTCCGATTTATGTGAGACAAAGTCTCACTGTCCTCCCTTCTAAGGAGCATTCTGGCTGTAGTTTTTTAAGACAGATTTGTTCGTTCTTTTGGCAGGCGGTGGTATATTTAATATTCTTCATGAACACCAGGACTCATAGGAGTCAATTCTTCTTCGGTCTTTTTTATTCATTGTCCATCTTTCACATACATATGAGGCAATTGAAAACACCATGGCTTGGGTCAGATCCACCTTAGTCTTCAAGGTGGCATCTTTGCTTTTCAACACTTTAAAGAGATCTTTTGCAGCAGATTTGCCCAGTGCAATGCGTCATTTGATTTCTTGACTGCTGCCTCCATGGCCATTGATTGTGAATCCAAGTAAAATGGAATCCTTGACAATTTCAATCTTTTTCTCCATTTATCATGATTGTGGTGATTACGTAATGAATATTCAGCTGTTTTTTCTCTTAGTACTTTTATGGTTTTATTTATTTATTTTACATTTAAATATAATCCTTTAAAAATTTATATATACAATATGATATAGGAATCTAACTTTTCTGTTTTTGAGGTTCCTAGTTAAATAATTGGCATATTGTTCTAACACTAGTTTCCCAGTGATTTTAATTTACTTTTATGTTTTGTTGTAAACTGGATGATTTTTCCTATTACATTTTTTAAATAGTTATTAGTGGTATATTAAAAATGTTGTTATTATTTGGTAAACTGTTACTTTACTGACATATTTTTGGTCATATCTTAGTGATTTAAAAGTTTTTACAGTAATCAGTTTAACAAGGAGCCAAGAGTTTATCTGACTTTGGTGCTGGAATTTGCTTATAGATACATGTGTTTTGTAAAACCCCCAATTTGATAGGAGCAATAAAATACAGAAAAATCTGACTTAATTGTAACTAAAACAGCAAATTAAGTGAAATTAATGACTTTGAGTAGATATTTAAATATTAGGACCGCCCGAGAAGAGCTAGAAAATGTATTTTTTATTCTTGAAGGTAATGCCCTTTAGTAGAATAAGTCATCAGCAGGAAAACTAAAAAAAAAAAATGGCTCTCATTGCTTTACCATGTGTTCTCCGACTAGATTAAAGGGTATATATGATTTTACTAGGAAATTGTTACTAAGTAGCAGTTTTAAAGCTAAATATTTACTCAAATTCCAGTTTTGACTGATATTTGGAGAAAAATGATTAAAGCATTTATTTGTATTCTGATTCCTTATGATATCTGATTTAATTTCATGACTACAGTATTGAGATTAGGCAGTATTTTTCCACCAAACTGATTTCCTTTTGCTCTTGGCTTTCTATCATGTTTTCACTAGAAGTCTGTGGGAAATCGACATGAGTACTTGTAGCTTCCTATGGCCTTGAGCAATCCTAGCATTATTTATAAAAGCTAGGCGCTCCTTGGAAACTCTACAGGGCAGTTCTACTCTGTCCTATAGGGTCGCTATGAGTCGGAATCGACTGGACAGCACTGGGTAGCGTTAGGTCTAGATAGCTGTTTATGTGCTTTGGGGATTATTTCATGCAGGGTTAAATTATTCTCTTTAGGATCTTTTTCTTCATCCTCACAGTCACTTTTTGTCAAAATCTGAGCCATCTGACTCCCTCTATACATCCCGTCATTCTGCAAGACCTGTTAATTCTACCTCCACACTTTTCTTCATATCTGCCCTCTGCTTTGCCTTCCCACTACTGGTGCAAACTTTTATCACCTCTTCTGAACCTTTCCAATGGTTTCCTAAAAGGCCTAATCTTCACTAGTTTCCTTTTTTCCAATCCATTGCCACACCTTGTAAGAAAGAATACTTTTCTTTAAAATATCTCTGGTCAAAGGAGGAGGAGAATGGTTGTATAACTGGAAGAATGTTATTCAGTGTCCCTGAATTGTACAGGTAACAACTGTTGAATTGGTGTGTGTTTTGCTGTGTATATTCTCAACAACAAACCAAAATAAAATTAAAAAAATAAAATATCTCTGGTCATGGAACTTCACTACTCAGAAATCTTTAATGGCTCCTAGTTGCATGAAGAGTGAAATCTAAACAATTTAATCCAGCTTCCTCTATTACTTGACCCCCAAACTATATATCCATTTTTATCTCCCTTTAACAATTCTTTACCCTCGGGATTAGTGCTTTTCAAGTTGTTTAAGGAACTCCTGGAATATCTACTCAACAACAAAGTGTGCTGTAATTTCTTTTGAATTAAGAACTCTGCAGTTTTTAAGGTTTGGAAATTGCTGTTCTAGTGAAATGTAATAATTCACCTTTCCCCCATAGCCATGTAGTATTGTTCCTCTTCATAATTTTGCTTACACTGTCATTTCTTGCCATATGCCTGTCCACTTTTCAGATTCCTTCTTGCATTTCAAGCTTATATGCCGCTGCCTTCATGAAACATTTTATGACTCCTCTGTTGTTAGGTGCCATCAAGTCAATTTCAAGTCATAGTGATTCTGTGTTCAACAGAAGGAAACACTGTCTGGTCCTGCACCATCCTCACAATGGTTGCTGTGTTTAAACCCATTGTTGCAGCCACTGTGTCAGTCCATCTCCTTGAGGGTCTTCTTCATTTTTGCTGACACCCTACTTTACCAAGCATGATGTCCTCCAGGGACTGGCCCCTCTTGATACCATGACCAAAGTACAAAAGACAAAGTCTTGCCATCCTGCCTTCTAAGGAGCATTCTGGCTATAGTTCTTCCAGGACATATTTGTTTTTTCTTCTGGCAGTCCATGATATATTCATTATTCTTCACCAGCACCATAATTCAAAGGCATTAATTCTTGTTTGGTCTTCGTTATTCGCTGTCCAGCTTTTGCATGCATATGAGGCAATTGAAAATAGCATGGCTTGGGTCAGGTGCCCCTTAGTCCTCAACGTGACATCTTTGCTTTTCAACACTTTGAAGAGCACTTTTGCAGCATATTCACCCAATGCAATATGTCATTTCATTTCTTGACTGCTGCTTTCGTGGGTGTTGATTGTGGATCCAGTTAAAATGAAATCCTTGACAATGTCAGTCATTTCTATTTGTCATGATATTGCTTATTGGTTCGGTTGTGAGGATTTTTGTTTTCTTTATATTGAAGTGTAATCCATACTGAAGGGTGTAGTCTTTGATCTTCATCAGTAAGTGCTTCAAGTCTTCTTTGCTTTCAGCAAGCAAGATTGTGTCGTCTGCACATCACAAGTTGTTAATGAGTCATCCTTCAATCCTGATGCTGCGTTCTTCTTCATATAGTCCAGCTTCCTGGGTTATTTGCACGGCATACAGATTAATAAATATGGTAAAAGGATAAAACAGTGATGCAGACTTTTCCTGATGTTAAGCTGCACAGTATCCCCTTGTCCTCTTCAAACAACTGCATCTTGGTCTATGCACAGGTTCTGTCTCTCAGTTTGTTGAGCTGCAGTGGCTTGTGTGTTGCTATGATGCTGGAAGCTATTCCGCTGTTGTTTCAAATGCCAGCAGGGTTACCCACAGTAGACAGGTTATCGCAGAGCTTCCAGACCAAGATAGACTAGGAAGAAAAGCATGGCGATCTACTTCCTAAAATTAGCCAATGAAAACCTTAAGGATCACAACAGAATATTGTTCAATGTAGTGCTGGAAGATGAGCCCCCTGGGTGGAAGGCATTACCGTTGCCCAATTAGGGCCTGTGCTCTGGAGCAGTCAAGCCAATAAAATGTATTCCGAGTCGGATAGAGAAAGTTTATTTAGGAGGTGTCCACCAATGCCAACAGCAATGCATACTGTCTCTGTGGAGTCCCAAAAGGCATTTTTACATTTGAACTTATATATGATTTTTACAAAGGTTAGAAGTGTGTTTGTAGCCCGCAGATGGCATGGCTGAATGAGTTATTCATTAGAAGATAATTACAAGAGACTCTTTTTCAGACTAAAGAGATACATGCCAGATATCTCCTTATCAGGCTAAAGATACACATGCCAAACATCTGGGCTCTAATCTTCCTATGGGTGGGGTCGTAAGTCACAGGTGGCCTGACAGACCAAAACAAAGTCGTTAACAAAGGTATACGGAAAGGAGAAGGCAGGCAAAAAAAGAAAAAAAAACTTATGGGTTCATCATGGTGTTAATTAATGTCAAGCTCTCAGTTGCCTGTTTTGAAAAGGAGAAAACATGCTGGGGAGTATTAGGGTCACACTACAAATAGCCACAACAATGAACTCAAACATACCAGTGGTCATGAGGGTAGTACAAGACCAGACAACGTTTCATTCTGTTGTACATGGCAAAGATCTCCACAGAGTTGAAGCCAGCTCGATGGCAGCTAACTAATATCTTATAGCTTACTAGTTTGTATTGTTGTAGAGAAAAAACATCACGAAGTTTAGTAAAGCAAGAAGAAAGTTTTATTCGACGTATATTCAAAAAGGCAGAAGTGGGAAGCAGACAAGCCTGGGTCAGAGCTAATGTCTGCTCGAATCCAAGGAAGTATTACGGAACAGACAAAGGTGGGAAAACAGACCAGCATCCTCTTAGAGCCATGCCTACCTGAGTCCAAGAAATATTACAGAATAAGCAAGAATGGGAAAACAGACACACACGCTGCCGCAACCATGTCTGCTAAAGTCCAAGGAATATTACAGAATGACCAGTAAATATTAACATTACAAAATAGACAAAACCATTGAAAGCTTCACCTTTTCACAGATTGACTAGAGACTGTGATCCTACATTTTGAATTGTCTTTCTTAACAATCACTTGTACAGGTTTCAGTAATGACAGTCAAAAGGGTTTTCATTGGTCCAACAAATTTTCTGTTCATTAAATACTAATAAAGCCAAAACCAGTGCCGTCGCGTTCACTCCGACTCATAGCGACCCTATAGAACATAGAGTTTCCAAGGAGCGCCTGGCAGATTTAAACTCCCGACCCGTTGGTTCGCAGCCATAGCACTTAACCACTACACCACCAGGGTTTCCAGATACTAATAGAAATACTAATAGAAAAAGATAAAAGTGGAAAGTCTTTTGTGTTCTGGTTAATCGGCTTAGGTGAAAGTTTCCCTGAAAGACACTTCCCAAGATTATCATAGCTGTTGTCTTTATACCTCGGGGCCCAGTTGATGTGTCCTTGTGAGTCCAGCTGGAGCTGGGTCACATTCTCTGTGCTCAAGGATAGGAATAATGACTCCGATATTATTTCCTAAATCAGTATTAAAAATTTTAAGGCAGGAAAAAAAAAAAAAAACCTTTCTAGCATAATAGAATCCCTCCTGTTTAGGAATTTCAAGTTATTTATTAGCAAACACACACACACACACACAAAGTTAATAAGTTGTAATGGTAGTTCGCATCCTTATGGCCAGTACATTTTCCCATTATGAATTAGAATACACATTTTCCCAGTGAACCCCTCCTCCAAAGTACAGGGGTTCTTTTGAAGCCTTGATAGTGAGGGAACATGTGTTTCATCATGACCTTACAGACTATGAAAAAACATTTAGTAGTAATTATTTATATACCACTAAATGTTTTAGCATTCATTTTATGCCATTTTCTGTTCAGCACATTTTCCTATGAAGTGTTTTCGGTTGCTCACACATGTCAATGCCTGCTGGTTTCACCCCCTGTGAAGTATCTGTTCCTTTACATACATAGATGTCTCAAAGAATTCATGGTGTCGATGATCTGAAACCAAACAAGACTCATTTTCATAAAATTTAGAGCAGTTTGAACACTCTTGGTGTCAGTTGTTGCTGGGACCTGTTTTTGACTCTGCTGAACCTTTACTGGTTGTGGTTTGTCTGGCCATCACATGACTTCTCTGAAAATTCCCCCTCCCCTTCATTTCCAGTAAACTGTTTGAGCAGGAGTGAGTCAGAGTGAAACCAGCTTCCCTGTAACCACAGGGCTTGTTAAAGAATTTGTCAACGTGGACTCTAGAGGGTTTGCATTAAGCTTTGCAGTAACTATTACGGTTTGTGTTGGGTCAGGAATTCTACAGGAAAGCTTCCTGGTCCCGAGATCTCCTGTTTGTAGGCAAAGAGTTAAACTGATGGATTTTACCATAATGACCATTGGAAACACATGTTAAACATGCTTCTTTATCATTAAAGGCATTGTCAAAGCTACCAAGGCTTGCTGTAGTTTCTCTTTTCAGAATCAACCAGCCACACCCAAAAACGTTTAGTTTTTGAAAAGCCAGGCCAGCTAGATCTGCTTTCAGCACTGGCTCATGATTTTACCACAAAGTACCATCAAGATTAAGCAATTTTAACTGGTCGCTTTTGAAGGAGTCTGTCCCAGACTACTAGCACAATTAGGCTTTGGTACCAAAGGTTACTTTCTTGCTTTTGGTTCAACAAGAAAAGGTAGTGCTTAAAATAGTTGCTGTAGTTTGAGCTTCTAAGCACATTTAGCATGATTTATGGTGGTATTCGTAATGCCTCTTTGCTTTCTCAGGAAGCTTTTACTTTATTTTGAACTCTCCTCTTAAGCCTCCTCCCCCAGGCTTCATTCTTTCTCCTTTTCCTGGGTCTTCTATTTCTTTAACCCTTTCCCATAGTATTAACTGACTGAGTAGGAAAGATAGTTGCGACTTGATCTAAGTGCTGACTGGCCACCGGGAAACTTGTCTGCTCACTGTGCATTCCTGAATCCATTTGTTTTTACATGTGCATTTCTGCAATAGCCTTGTCATCTTGTGCCAGGCTGACTTATTGAAAAAATTAATTTAGAAAAATATTTAAATCCAACCTCAGAAATTTTGCATTCTACTTACTTTTTTGTAACAAAGTTAATTTAGGGAAAAGAACATGCTAGAAAATTTTGATATGAGCTAGTTCCTCACAGATGATTTAGGAAATAATATGAAATCATTATTCCCTGTCCTTGAGCGTAGAGAACGTGACCCAGCTGGAGTTGGGCTCACAAGGACTCACAAGGACACATCAACTGGGTCCTGAGATAAAGACAATAGATAGGATAATCTTGTAAAATATCTTTTAGGAAACTTAACATAAAGCCAATCAAACAGAGCACAAAAGACTTCCCACTGTCATCTTTTTCTATTAACATTTAGTGAATAGAAATTTGTTGGACCAATGAAGACTGTCCTGACTGTTAATGAAACCTGCACCAATGATAGTTAAGAAAGACAATTCAAAATGTAGGATGACCGTTTCTAGCCAATCTGTGAAAAGGTGAAGCTTTCAGTGGTTTTGCCCATGACTCTGTAACTTTCTTTGGACTCGGACAGACATGGCTATGGCAGCATGATTGTGCGTTTTCCCATTCTTATTTATCCTGTAACAGTCTCTGGACCTGGGCAGGCATGGCTGTGGCAGCGTGCTTGTCCATTTTCCCACTTCTGTCTATTCTGTAAGATTCTCTGGACTCGGACAGACATGGAGGTGGCAGCATGCTTGTCCATTTTCCCATTCTTGCTTACTCTCTAATATTTCTTTGGACTTGGGCAGATATTAGCTCTGCCAGCATGCTTGTCTGCTTCTCAACTTTTGTCTTTTTGAATGTATGCCGAGTAAAAGTTTCTTTTTGCTTTACAAAACTCTGTGACTTTTTTTCCCCTACAACACAGGAAAGAATACAGGATAGTGGGGATGAGGGGGGGTTAAATTGCTTATGTTCTAGCCATGCCCACTAACTCTCAATGATCAAATTGAAATAGACAAGAATATTTGTTTTGATAAAGAAGTAATTCTAAGTGAAGCTAGATGTTTTTAAAATGAAAATAGACGTTAATACTGCTTAGTTATTAACAAAGCAGGACAAGTAATAAATATTTAAGGTTTTTCTTGTTAGTTTGCTTTGGACTTTGGAGTAGAATATAGTTTTGTCTTATGCCGGCTTTGTTCTTTTCATTTGCACACCTGTTTACAGATAGGGAAAAAAATCAGCAATGGGTTAGCATTAGGTTACCTTTGTTAAACTAATTTGAAGATTTTTTTTTCAGGTTTGTGTTTCAAACACCTTTTGTAAGGGGTTTTTGAAAGGCCCCTTTCATTGAAACTTGTACCAACAGACTGTGTGTGCTTCTGTGTTCTTGCTCATGAGTTTGCAAATTGAGAATGCACTAAATACAAACCCGCCCTCTTACAACTGCTTAGTGCTCCCAGGGATCCTGGCCCAGGACCAGAGTTAATGCAAGACAAAGACCGCAGAATAACTATTATGCTCATTTCCTATTGCAAAAGGTGTTTTTGTTTCTAATTAGCCAAGGTGTTTGGTTTATCCTGATAGATCTCTAGTTCTTTCTTGCAGTTCACATCTGCTGAAAAGAAAACTCTTAAATTATTTTTGTTTCTTGTAACTTTAGGTAAATAAACTCTATACTGGATATTTAAGGAAATTTCTCTGGGTAGACTCATATATTCGTTTTCCCTGTCTTCGGCATTACAGTGCAAAAATATGACTTTTTTTAAACTAAAACATTATGTATAGCTATCATGTGGCGACCCCATATGTGTCAGAGTAGAGCTGTGTTCCATAGGGTTTTCAGTGGCTAACTTTTCAGAAGTAGATCTTCAAGCCTGTCTTCCAAGATGCTAATGGGTGGAAGTTAGCACACACTAACCCAGGGCGACTTCTAAACCCAACCCGCTGCCATCCAGTCTTCTAGTGACTTCTTCCAGTAAAACTAAGTGACCCTATAGGACAGAGTAGAACTGCCCCATAGGGTTTCCAAGGAGCGCCTGGCGTATTTGAACTGCCAACCTCTTGGTTAGCAGCCGTAGCACTTAACCACTTCTAGTGACCCCAAAACCCACCCAGTGCCATCGAGTCAATTCCGACTCATAGCGACCCTATAGGACAGAGCAGAACTGCCCCATAGAGTTTCCAAGGAGCGCCTGGCGGACTTGAACTGCCGACCCTTTGGTTAGCAGCTGTAGCACTTAACCACTAGGCCACCAGGGTTTCTAGTGACCCAGTGCTACCCTAAAAAATAGGGACATATACTCTAGACTTGTTTGTCCCTTTCCCTAATATAGGGCTGCATCAGTTAATTTACCCAAACTTGTAAAAATTTGTATTTTTACTGTATCTTGTAGTAAAGAGTTCAGTAAATTTATAGCCTACTAAATAAAGCAGTGCTTCCATTTGTTTTTTAAATTTTGTCCTTGAGGTTGTAAATGGTGCCAGCCTCATTCTAGTATTGTAAGATTTGGTAAACACTTCCCCTTTCCTCTTTTCATATTGTTCATAACTGTATAGATTTCAGTCAGCTCCATTTTGAACCTTTCTAGAGGGTGTAATTTTTTTTATATACAAATGTTTGATCACTTCAGTTGCCTTTTTAGTGGATCTTTATATAATCCTGTATATCTTTCCTAACATGAAATTGGAAACCCTGGTGGCGTAGTGGTTAAGAGCTACAGCTGCTAACCAAAAGGTCGGCAGTTCTAATCCACAAGGCACTCCTTGGAAACCCTATGGGGCAGTTTTACTCTGTTTTTTTATAGGGTCGCTATGAGTCAGAAACGACTTGACGGCAGTGGGTAACATGAAATTTTCAGAATTGCATATGATTTTCCAGAGTAATTGCATCGTTATGCTCATTTTTCATATTTCTAGATCTGTGGGCCTCTTTGGCAATGCATTCTACTGAAGTTTTCAGTGAACTGCTTAAGATTACTCCTACTTCCCTTTCTTTAAAACTTAGAACCCATCATTTTACAATTTATGTAATTTTTCACTAAATGAATTATCTTTCTGTTGTCCACATTGAAATTGACCTGCCATGTTTCTTCCTACTCACTCAAGCTTGCAGTGTTATTTCAGTTTATTGTCATGAATTTGGCATTTTTCACTTTAGAAATAATTTCAACTATAGATCTGGAATTTAGCTCTCTATTCCCCTTTCTGGAAGCCCTTCTGGAAGCCCTGGTGGCATAGTGGTTAAGTGCTATGGCTTCTAACCAAGAGGTCAGCAGCTCGAATCCACAAGGCGCTCCCTAGAAACTCTATGGGGCAGTTCTACTCTGTCCTGTAGAGTCGCTATGAGTCGGAATTGACTTGACAGCAGTGGGAGTGGGTTATTCCCCTTTCCGGAGCCCTGGTGGCACAGTGGTTAAGAGCTCGACTGCTAACCAAAAGGTCAGCAGTTCAAATCTACCAGCCACTCCTTGAAAACACTATGGAACAGTTCTCTTCTGTTCAGTAGGGTCACTGTGAGTTGGAATCACCTCAGTGGCAACGGGCTTGGGGTTTTTCTTGGTTTTTCCTTTTTCCAGACCCATTTATAAATTTGTTAAGTAAGATTGGTTTCATCTCAGGAAAGAAGTCTAGTATTTATAACTCTTCTAATAAAGAAGTTCCAATTTTTCTTTATCTTTTACTCCCTTAAATTTCCTGTCTCCGACAGTTTGTAAATTCCATAATAACTTAGTTTTCATAGCTCTGGATGTTTAAGTCAAGTTCATCTCAATCATTTTAACTTTATTTCGTTCCCATAGACTGGTATTGTTCATACATAGCACATTGTTTTTTGTTTTTTTTTTTAAGTACCAGTTTAATGAGAATATTCATTGTTTATTAGTTATTTATACCCTAAAAACAAAGTGGTAAAAATCAAAGGTGATTTCCTCCCTGAATTTGTTCTAATAAATCCTGCATAATCAGCCATTTTTGCTGAGCCGTTGTTCTTCTTGGGCTACAGAGTCTCTTGTTTTTAATTTACCTAGGAGCTAGGCAGGCACTGATATGAGTACTGGTGTGAGTACCTGCCAGGCTCCCTAAGATTTACTGTACAGTTTCTTTTCAACAGAAATCTAAGCAGGGAGAGACAGAGGAAAAGGAAACAACAGATACTGGCCAATTTTAATGCTAGTAACTTGGACTTTAATTTTAACTTGGCTGGAATGTGAAAAGGAGAGATAAAGCACTATGCTCGCCTGAACTTCCAAAAATCCTTCTCTAGTTTTTATCTAAGGAGGCCCAGTGGTGCAGTGGTTGAGTGCTCAAGCTGCAAACCAAAAGGTTGGCTGTTGGCACCCACCAGCAGAGCAGCTCCATGGGTGAGACGTGTTACAGTGCTTCTGTAAAGATTACAGCTGTGGAAACTCTATGGGACAGTTCTACTCTGACCTGTAGGGCTGCTTATGAGTTGGAATCAACTCAACAGCAATGGGTTTGATTTTTTTGGTTTAGTTTTTATCTGAAAATGTTGATGAATGCTGGTGGTCAACCTCTGAGAAAGCCTCCTGGAACTGTACTTGTCCTGTTTCTTCCCTCTTAAACAACTCAAGAAACGTTTTATGTTTAACAGGTTGTGAGTTTTAAGATTAGTAACCATAGCGAGATGACCATTGTTGTTGTTGGATGCTGTCGAGTCGATTTTGACTCCTAGCGACCC
The DNA here is from genome assembly GCF_024166365.1 of Elephas maximus indicus. NCBI lineage: Eukaryota > Metazoa > Chordata > Mammalia > Proboscidea > Elephantidae > Elephas > Elephas maximus. The sequence continues at coordinate 34,318,185 of NC_064837.1, read as the reverse complement.
CATGTGACAGAGTAGAACTGCTCCATAAGGTTTTCTAGACTTTTTTTTACTCTTAATGGGAACAGATCACCAGGTCTTTAATTGAGCTGCGGGGCAGGTTTGAACTACCAGTCTTTTGGTTATCAGTGGAACACTAACTGTTGCAACACCATTACAGATATAAATAACAATAAAGAATGTCCTCTTATTTTCTGGACACAAGAAATTAAAACCAAAAGTGTCTTATCCTCTTAGTTGTAAGATTGCACAGAACTGAGCTTATTGTAAGGTCTGACTGAGAACGTTGGCAAGATACTTTATTTCATTGGTTGTCAAGTTTTTAAATCTTTTGGTGTTTACTAAGCACTATAACTTCATCCTAATGAATTCTGTCCCCTAATCAATTTTATCTCATAATCAGTTTTGTCACATATCTATCATGGTGATAGATATTACTCTTTTACAGAAAAGATGAAGAAACTGTGGCTCAGAGAAGTTAAAAGACAGCGTCATTAAATGCGTAATCATTTGCGGGAAGACCATAGAAGTGTTGGAGTTTACATGATATTTCTCTCCTCCATAGCATTTTCCATCTGTTTTGTTTTTCTTGCTGTCTCTTGCATTGTAGGTTTTCTGAGTCATCCATCATCTCTTTTCTCATCTCTCTACCTACTGCAGCCTGCCCCTCATATGCACAGACTGGATTGTATATCTCAGAAGGGGGAAAAATTCTCTTTCCCTCACTTCCTTTAGGTTTTTTATCAAATTCTGTGAGGCCTTCTCCTTAAAATTACATCTGCCTTAACCACCCTTTCCAGTTGTGTTTTCTACGTAGTACTTTCCATGTCTAGCGTACCATATAATTTACTTATTTCTGTAGTTTGGTTTGTCTTCTCCAACTAGTTTATCTTCTCCCACTAGAATTTAAGTTCCATGAGGGTTCGGATTGTTTTCAGTTTGATTCAGTGCTGTATCCCCAGCACCTACAATAGTGTTTGGCATGTAGTAAACACATGGTAAACTTTTGGTGAGTGAGTGAGTGAGTGAACAAATCAACCACAGTGTTCTCATCTTTGGATTCTTTAGTACCTTGCACATAGTAATAGATGATGGATTTATTTGATTGAATTTAATTGAATTCTGTTTCTTAGAAAGATTCTAATTTTGTCTTCTAAATTTTTGTGAGTGAAAAATCTTTTCTAAGCCATTCTCTGTTTTCTTTATCTTATTTTTAAGGAAAATGGAAGTAAGTAGCTTTCAAGGGAATATAAGTTGTCTTTTCAAAACTTCGCATCCAAAATACTTCAAACTTTTCTTCCTATCACTTGAATTTATTCAGTTTTCACATGTTCGAGTTATAAAAGCTGCTCATTACCATATTCTTTTTTTAGAACCATCTATAAGACAGAAAGATCTTAATTTTTTTTTTTCTTTGAGAGTTGTGATAAATTGGCAACATGAAGCAATAGTAAGAGTAATTTATGTTATAACCACTTTTGAAAACTATTTGGCAAAATCTACTAAAGTTGAACATACACTGTGGTCCAGCAGCTCCATTCGTAGGTAATATACCAAATGGAAAAATGCACCAACAGACTTGTAGGAGAATGTCCATAGCTGCGTTATTCATAGTAGTCCCAACCTAGAAACATAACCCAGCAGTAGAATAAATCATGATATATTCATGCAATGGAAGACTGTACAGCAACAGCACCACGTTAATTACTACCACATGCAACAGCGTGGGTAAGTCACACGCTCATAACGTTCAGCTGAAAAAACAGACACGGAAGAGGACATACTATGTCATTTTATTTATATAAATTTCAAAAATAGGCAGAGCCGATCTATGCTAATAGAAGTCAGTGATAGTGGTTATCTTGAGGGGAGGAATAAGTACTAGGAGTACTGCCAGGATTGTTTCTGGAGTTCTGGTAATATCCCGTATCTGCATCTGGATATCTGGATGGTGGTTATAGAGTATGTTCACTGTAAAATTTCTTCAAGGTATACGTTTTGGATTTATATACACCAATATATATTTTGTGCCTCAATTTAGAAAATACTTTACCACCACACCAGAAGTAAATTTCATAGCAGAAATATATCAGTACATTCAAATACCCATTTAATCTTGATTTTGACGTAGAAGTAGTTGACAGATTCCTGTTTTTGGCACAACACTCTGAAGTATGTGTTCTAAGTAAAACAAAATCCTATTGATCAATTCTCACATAAGTTTTAAAAAGTATATTTTCGTTGAAGTGCCATAAAACTTACTACAAGCACAATTACTTCTAGATCAATGGCTTTTGAACTTTTTTTTTTTACTATAGCCCACAGTACAAAATAAATTTTATTTCATGACTCAGAACCTAAGTGTGTGTATGTGACTGCATAAATGTTTCATGAACCAGTATTTACTTATCACTTGCATTGATCTGGCATTTCTGTTCTATTCATTAAAAAACAAGATGCTATTGCAACCTGCTAAATTTTCACAACTTGCAGTCAAATAAAACTGTGCTAAATAAAACTCACCCCTTTGCTGTCGAGTCGATTCCAACTGGTAGCAACCCTACAGGACAGAGTAGAACTGCCCCACAGGGTTTCCAAGGAGCACCTGGTAGATTCAAACTGCTGACCTTTTGGTTAGCAGCTGAACTCATAACCACTACCACTATGCCACCAGGGTTTCCACAGGTAGTAATTTAAAATTTTAAACTCCTTTCTTACAGTCATAATCACTTTATTTCATCCAGCTAATTATCTCTACTTTCCCCTGTAATTCTAGGATTTATTTCCCAGCCGCAATCTTTATCCCGTGTGTTTGAGTCCGTTATGTTATAAAAGAAAAACAGAGTAAATACTGTGTGACTGTTTTAAAAATATACCTCAGTTATTTAAAGGGTATAGGGTCGCTGTGAGTTGGAATCGACTCAATGGCAGCAGGTTTAAGGGGTACTTTTGGTACTTGTATATGCAACATTAACACCTAATCCGTTACTTTAATGGCATTGTTAAGAGAATCAGCAGTAAGATAAAATATTTTTTTTTGCCTTTGGATTCAATGTGTTTATTATGTTTTTATATGTAAATTAACATATAAAATTAAATTTTATATGTAAATTAGTAGAGCCCTAATAATGGGCAGAAAGTAATGATTAAGAGACTTTTTAGTCTATTTTCAAAAGGAGAAAAATTAAGAGATTATGAATTATGTTACATTGCACGTTTTGCGAAGGTAATGTTTAGTTGTATTACTCTCTATTAGTAATTAGGGTCTCGGTAACAAATTAGTATTTCAGAGTCATTGTCTGCTATGCTCAAATGACTTATAATATTGTCATCATTACTATTTAGTTCCATTTCTGCTTAATAGAATTTTACTTGCTTGATGCAACACATTTTTAGATGGTACGAGAGCTTCATGAATATAGGGTATTTTAACATAAATGCCCGTTGTACACAAAGAATAATTATTTAAACAGTTGCCCTGTGGTTTTTGATGTTGGCTGTGAAACAGCTTTAACACCAAACCCAAGAAGAGCAGTAGCTCAGCAGAAGTTTTAATTTATAATGGGTTAAGAAAACAGGTAATTTAAAAAATGGCTGACCTATAGGCAACTCTAACTTTCATATCAACCAAATGTATATTTATCTCCAGTAATATTCCATTCATTCAACATCTTTAGAGATTTTCTGTGCTTTTAAAGAGATCTTTTCATATGGTTGTTCATCGTGAAAATGGAAAGGTTCACTATTACCATTTGAAGATAAATGTTATTTAATATATTTACATCCAAGTTGACATCTTTGGATGCAATTAGTATTTTGCAAGCCAATTATAATTAGCCTTGCAGAGTCTCTTCCTCCTTAATCATAAATCTTTCTTAGGAAAAAGAAATTTGAAGCAACAATAGTGAAGCAGTAGTCATACTTTAAGGCTTTATCAGGTTTTCTTTATTAATCCTTGAAATCTGAGTGATAAGGGCTCATTGTAACTTTCCTTCATCTTTCTCCTTGTAGTCACTGGGAAAATGCTTCTAGGGTCACTCTTTTAGAGTCGTGATTGGTTACATATGTATGATGGATGGTAGGAGGGAGGTAATTTTATTTACCTGTAAGCTTGTTGATTTCTGTGGAAAACCACAGAGAAAGTAATATGTGACTACTAATTGCAAATGCGGCTACTTATTTAGGTAGAGCTTGAGAAACTTCGTCAGTGAAGCTGTCTTTAGCACTGAAGTTGTGAAATAGGTAAAAGTTGTGAAATCTGAATCCGGAGAAATGAAACTGTTAAAAGGAATTTGTTTTTTGTTGTACAGATTTTTTGAAAAAATGGAGACTGACAATTGAGGAAGTAATCAAGTTGAACTTGCTACATTGTTCCCACAAATACACCAAAACCATTGCATGAAATATTAATTTCCTTTTCTATTTAACTTGAACATTCAGTACCTAATGTACTAATTTTTTGTTAATCCTTCTGTTTTTCTTTAAAATATTGTTTATTATTGGTGCACCTTTGTTGTTGTCTTAATTACTTTACTTGATGGCTCACAAAAGAACAGCAATATTTGTTTTAAATAGTTCTTTTAAATTTTAGTAAAAGTTTTTCATTTTGTGTGGCGGTGTTTGTTGTGTGTGTGTGTCGACTTTATTGAGAAATAATTTATATATAGTAATATTCTCCCTCTGTATATGTTTAAGGCAAACAGGAACATAGATATTTTAGTGCATAGACAATGTTACTCTAAAATCAACATGATAAGAAAGAGCTGCCAAATTTTGAAGAATAAAGAACCTTTAAATATACAGGTCAACAAGGAAAATAAAATTAAATTTAACGTGTAGAATATCTTGGACAATAAAAGAATAAGGTTTTCAAAAAAAATTGTTAAGTGGAACCTTTAAAACCACATCTGTAAGTTTCGTGTATATGGCTTTAAAAGTGAAATAAGCTTTAAATAAAAATAACAAAATGTAATTGTGTTTATGCAATATACACATAAGTTATTTTAAGTACATGAAAAGACTTTCTATTTGGTGCAGATAATAATACAGTGCTTCCCTGATTTATGTTTTCATCACACTGGCAAGGGAAAAATCAAGAACATACCCCTCTTCAAGCTGCATATTCTCCTACTGTCAGTTTCCTTTAATGAAAATCACCATGTAGACTTAATATTTATTTAGTTTCAGTAAATGTTCATGAGTTGTTTAATATATAAATGTAATTTTAATTCCGAGAATGTTGTGAAAGATCTGGGGGAAAAGTTTTAGGAACTGAAAGTAGCATGGTCACTGTACGTTGTTAAACACATAATGGATTTATGAAGTCCATTTTCAGCAGATCCTTCTCAGTCTTTAAAAAAGTAAAACTTCCCGTTAAAAAGGCACTTGTTTCCTTGTAAGAAAAAAAGACTAAAAGATTTTTGCTTCAGTTGTATAGAAAGATTAACTCCTTTTGCTCAAATAAAGATTCTTAAAGCACCTTTAAGAATAACTGATGATGGGCACCCAGGCATCTGAAAAGAACAAGGAGTCTATTTTTCTTTGTTCTTGGCTAATTCCTGTTGAGTAAAGAGATTCTGTTCCAAAGAGGAAAAATCTCCTTATCATTCTACTTTATTAATAATGTTCACTGAATTAAGTTGATTTCTTTCTCAGGATAGTCTTAAAAATATTAATTCCTTGAATTTCTGTAGCCTTAAATATCTTTATTATTTTGTATATGGGGTGATTTGCATAATGCGCAATCATTGTATTTACATAAACAATTGGTGTAATCATACTGCTTTTCTGATTTAAAATAGTGAGAGAGAGAGAGAGTGTGTGTGTGTGTAATCTAGTAGAAAAATGCCATCAGTTCGAAATAATGGCACTGTCTTAGTCTCTTGGTTTAGATAAATATAAGTTTGTAAAACCTTGAAGATTATCTTTAAGGTAAACTGAAAGGAAAATAAGTATACCAGACCTTCTAAATATAACACTTTGTTGCTCTTATCTATATCATTTTATGCAGAAAAACTTTTAAAACAATTTTATAGATTGAAAACTACATAATGCTATGGTAGAATAATGTTCCCACCTTTGCCTGACTTGAAGGATTTATTTATAAAAGTGTGTTGTCTTTAGGATAAAACCTGTACAGGTTTTTTGTTTTACTTTTTACTAGCAGTTGAGTGCAGTCTTGCCTCTCATTAAAGGGGATTTGCTCAAGGGCTGTAAAGGAAAGCATTGTCCTGATTTTACATTTTTAATTCTTGGGTATAGTAATTAAAAAATGATAACTGGCTCATACTATGATAGTATCTATTGCTATTTAATAAACCTAAAACATTCCTATTCATTATGAGTTATCAATTTTTATTATACTGCTTCAGGTGAATTACAGATTTAGTAAGTTGGGGATTGATTGTATAAACTGTCAAAAAGAAATGGAAATATAATTTGTTTTAAAATAAGCTGGTAGGAAAATTGATTTCAGTGTTAATATATTTTTAAACAGTTTTTAACTCAATAAAAACCAGTAGTTCACACTTAATGCAGTAGAAAAATGGAAAGCACCTTTGTTGTAGTAGTTTAGTTGTTAAGAATATTAAATCTTATATAATTGATTTGATTTTCAGAATAATAACAATATTCATGTTTTCTTATCTCTGTACCTTATCCTGTGAGATTAATATAACAATTGTGTAATTGTGGTTCTTTCGATACTGTTTGCAGTATTAATCAGTAAATTTCTTTAACTTTTTATCGTAAAAAATTTCAAACATGCACAAAACCAAGTTAAGTATGCTGAACATCCATAATACCTGTCACCAGGTTTAACAGATAACAGTAGTTTGCTATACTTGTTTCATCTTCTCCTTTTACTATGTCCACCCCCCCGAAAGTATTTTAAAGCAAATACCAGATGTCATTCACTTCTGCACATTTTAATATGTATCTCTAGAAATAAGGATTTTCATATAATCATTATATCATTGTTATATATAAAAATTAACAAATAATGTCCTAACGACTACATTTCCCCACATGCCTCAAAAATGTTTATTCAAACCAGGTTACAAATAGTGTCAGAACATTGCATGTAGGTATTAGGTCTCTTAAATCTCTTTTAATCTAAAACAGGCCTTCCCCACCCCTTTTTAAAAATGCCATTGACTTGCTGTTTGTCTTGACAGCATGCATATACTTCTGAAACGATCCCAAAATGAATCCTTTCATTGGAAGTAAACTGTAAAGTGGCAAAATTGGTTTGTAAAATTTAGCTAATAACTGACATTGAGAGCTTGTGTATTTGCATTTGAATGTGTTTATAATGTAATATCTTTTTTAAATATAGCTTGTTGGTTTAAATCCTTTTAACTTTCTCACAATCCTCAGCAAGTCTTCAGGGAGAAAGTATTATAAAAACAACATTTTTAGTATTCATTATTATGATAACTTGCTAGGACTATTCTACTATAATATTATTTGTCCAAGAGCTTCTTAAGTAGGAATATATAAATTCTGTTGTGGATTAGAGGAGTGTACTTTTCAACCAGCTTGCTTTTCTGCTCCTATGAAGTTCCTTAAATCCCAGGTCACTTATTCAAGGAGCTTTTCCTCAATGGTTATTCCTTTTTGTCTTTCATATTCTGATCTTTCAGTAAGATAGTTGTGTATTAGAACATTACACTAAGAAGAAGAGAAGAGATTCTGTGATGTGAGGACTGAAAAAAAGATATTCACATATTAGCTAATACCTTTTTATCACAGCAGCTATTTTCATTGGAATTTGAATTAATTAAAGTATGTCCCCTTTCAAAGCAGGAAAAGAATGAGAGTCAAATTTCAGATTGGAACATCTGAGAAAAAATATATATATAGTTAGAGCATTTACATCCTGAGAAAGAAAACCGTCAAAATAAACCAGCCAGCAGAATGCATGTTTTAGCATGGAAAGTGACATGGTGATATAAAAAGAGCACTGATTTCAGAGTCCTAATTTTTTGTCAGGAGCCCTGGTCGCGCAGTGGTTAAGCACTTGGCTACTACCCGAAGGTCGAAGGTCGGCGATTCAAAGGCGATTCAAACCCACCAGCCGTCCCATGGGAGAAAGATGCGGCAGTCTGCCTCTGTAAAGATTGTAGCTTTGGAAACCCTATGGGGCAGTTCTACTCTATCCTGTAGGGTCCCTGTGAGTCAGAATTGACTCATTGTCACACAACAACAATACTGTATCATGTCCTGGTATTGTCCCCCAATAACATTATGACATTGAGCACATAATCTATCAGGGGTGCAGTTTTGGATTATTTATATAAATTGCGTATAATAATATCTTCTCTATTTATACCTCAGGGTTGTTGAAAGGTAGGGTGCTGTCTTGCTTTTGGGGTAATGAATGCATAGTTATTGCCACATAACCATTTTTTCCATCTTTAGAGGTGCCTTCATTGGCTTTCTTAAGATCATATGATTTCCTGCCCCGATATTAGTGGAAGAGTAGCACTAGCAAGTTGTGGAAGGAAAGAGATATAGATGTGGTAGGCAAGTATTTCCAAAATAACAAGTTGCTTTATGATAACTTTGTTCGTCCCTAGATAATCCAAAGAGAACCCTAAAAATAAAGTGACAAAGTTTTGGCTTATTCTTGAAATGTGGTAAGGGTTTAACTTTAAAGATATGATGATCTATCAGGATTTTACTTGCATCTTTTTCGGGAACAACTTGATGTGATTCTATTAATCATTCATCTTACTCATTATTTGATGAGTAGCTTCACAACTTCAGGTTGTGAGACATTTAATATTATAAACCCTACAAAGAGCCATCTACTCTTCTTCCTTGCACTTCTCATTAATGTTTTGAAATCTTCCTTTTACACAGGACTTTGCCTCCCGGGCTAAACTGGCAGTTCAAAACCTAGTACACAAGGTTGGATTTTTTGGAATTTTGGCCTGTGCTTCAGTAAGTGAATTGTATTAAAAGCGAGAAATTTCAATAAATAGTATGTTGTTATTTTTATTTTAGTACGTTTATATTTTGATCCTGTTTGTTTTTAAAGATATACTGCAAAATGGAATTTTTATTGGGTGTGTAATTTTGTTAACCATTCATCTTACTCATTAAATGAGCTATTTTCTGTTGGATAGGTTCATATCTTGTATATTGACTTTTAAGTATTTCATCACACAATGATGAATTCAGACCTAAACAACTTGATTCAGTAAGAACAAAAGAGAAAAAATCCATCCTTCCTGTGAAGAATTTATAATGAAGTGCGTTTAACCAAATAATAGTGACTTCGTTCTTTCTACAGAGTTATATATGGGTAGTCTTTTTTCTGAGTTTCAACGATTAGTTACAAGGAAGAACTCATATGAAACCTGTTTTAAATGACGTTAACTCCTGGCTGGGCAATGGAAATATCTGTGGCTATGTTAAGGACGTCTTTGGCTACAGAGGACTAAGACGCCATTTGTGTCCAAAACTTAATGTTTTAAATTTCAGATTTGTAAAATGACACTCCTTGTTGAAGAGTCAGTGTTCATCCTGGTCTTTTTCAAATGTAACAAAATAAGTATTTGAGATAGAGCACTTTAATCAAAGCTTTCCTTTTGCAGCCTGAGCACAATTTGCCAGAATAGCTGAGTACCTAGCTGATACTATTTAAGCTATAATTATAAGTAAAATTCACAAAATTGTTGTCTAGTTGCACGTAGCTCCTTTCTCCATTATGTACTAGAATACGAATATATCTTGAATGTCCCCACCCAGCAAAGCAAATTGCCAAAAAAAGAAAAAAATTGAACCCAAAGTTTTTGATGTGATGTCAGCATTACAGAGAGATTTGAAGACATACATGTGCCTGAATTACTATTTACTGACCTGGGCAATACTAAGAACTTTTTATAATCTGACTTTTTAATGCAGAAGCTCTATTTCATAATATTGATCTCAACTATTTGAGCAAGTTATTGGTGTTTTATAGTGTAATACAGTAGAAAGAGAATGGGCTTTGGAGTCAGGCCAACTTGGGTTCATAAACTAGTTATCTTTCTTAATAGCTCTGTAAACTCAATTAAGTAACTCTTTCAGCCACAGTTTTCTCATTTTTAAAATAGAGTAATAAGAGTTTCCTTGCAAAGGCGATGTAAGGATATAAGATAATATATGCAAAATGCCTAATATAGTGCCTAGACTGTAAGTGCTCAAAAACTGCCAACCGTTTGTATTATGATTCATCAGCTTTGTATCAACCACTGTGCTGGGAATCAAGAAATGTGGAAGATATATTCCCTCTCCTCAGGGAGCCTGAGTCCAGTGAGAAAGATAATTAAAATACAGTGATAAGTAAATGGTGCTGTGGGAGCCCAGAAGAATGGAATTGAGCTGAGAGGCCTAATGGGTAATAATGTCCTTAGCTTAGAGGCTAAGAGTAAAGCTCTTTAGACCCACATTGACTGGGTTCAAATCCTGCTGTACTACTTACCTGTGGCAAGTTGATTGACCTACCATCTGTAAAATAGGTATAATGATACCGTATAACATTGTTGCAGGAAGTGAGTTAATGCATGTTATTGTTGTTAGTTGCTGTCCAATCAATCCTATTCATAGCAAATGCATGTAAAGCCCTTAGAAAAGTACCTACAGGTCAAAGCACTCACTGTGCTTTCATTATTCCTGGGCATAATGCAAGTAGTTAGGGAAATTCTCTTACCTTTGATTTATTAAAGCAATTTTTTTTTCCTTTGGCACTCATCTATCTTAACTGCTAAAAATCCAATTTTTATACTAACTAGTCTTCGTTATATACAGCTAGAGATAATGTTTAACATAAACTGGTGGGTCAGTTTGTCCTATGAAATTTTTAATAATATTTCTACGTATGGTAAAAAGAAGTTTGGTTTATAAGTACTTTTATCATTAACATTTTCAGCTCAGATAAATAAAATACCTAGTTGAGGGAAAATCTCAAAGCAACTGCATGGAACTGTTAAATCTAGTCATCCTTTCTGTGTATTTAGTTAGCATTTGAAGAAGAATAGCATGCACACCTAACAACAGATTCACCGTTTGTGCTCTTCTGAGAGTATCCAACATAGTCTGCGTCGTCCAACATGTTAAAGAATTCCAATTTTGATCTACTGTAATGTATAGATCTTGTATCTTTTAAATTCATTTCAGTTCCAATGTAATTTGAGCCTGATGATTAACAAATTTAAATTGTTGTAATTCATAGAGTTGTGAGGGTCACATGAGAAAGTATGAAAAATGGCCTTGCAGATACAAGGCTGTGTAAATGATATTGTTGTTCCCATGGTTGTAAGAAGACAGATGCAGTTGCATGAAGGATATGAATTTGGATGAGAAAAACAATGAGTTATTGAATCCAAGTGTTACTAACAAAAGAAAACTTGAATTCTAATTTAGGTATGGTGTTGTTTTTAAAAGAACATGTGTGACAAATATTTTTTAAACAACTAGGGTTTTCTTTGAAAGTTTGAAAGTGAAGTTATATAAGTTAATTGTCTTTTAAATAGTTCAGCCAACTGCTGTGGGAAAAAAATAGACAAAGTGCTCCAAAACACCTTGTGGTTTCTTTGCGTTTTATGTGAAATTGTCTTTCACCACCCTTGAAATGTGGGAATGTTTGGAAAAGGTATTTGTAGTGAATCACTTCTTTGTCTGGGACTGCATATTCAAAACATCTGAGTCTGTGTGCTCTCCGATTTCCACACTTGATTTTCTCACGTGGCCCCACAGCCTTGGGCTCTGACAGAAGAAAATGCAAATAATGAATTTTTTTATGTTGAAAAATAAAAGCATATCCACCTATAAATGTGTTCATTGATTTATGAGAATATTTGCTAAAAAGATGTGAGCACCTTCTATATAATATTCTTACTTCTTTTTAAAGATTTTAGAACCTTTGTACCCACTGAAAATACTCTTAAGACTCTTCTTTCATACCTCACCTTAGAAAACAGCCACCAAATGGTCAAATATCTACTGAATGGGATTAAATTTCTAAAATTCCGATGGATTTATCCAGTTCTAGTGTGATGATAAGAATATGGACATTAACCATAAAAAAGTGGAAGTGCAGCTGTGTTGCTGTGAACAGATTGAACAGTCCCTGAAATGAATTGAGATCCACCTTATAGACACATTAGGATACTCCCCTAACCTCATTCTGAGCAGTCTGATACTGACCAGGGAACTCATGGCTCACTTTGCAATGTTGACAAGGTTTAAATGCCACGTACCATTAGACAGTAAACTTAAATTATTATTTTAATTATATATAGAAATTCATTTTAATTATTATTTTATCTGTTTTAGATTCCAAATCCTCTATTTGATCTGGCTGGAATAACATGTGGACACTTTCTTGTACCTTTCTGGACCTTCTTTGGTGCAACCCTGATTGGAAAAGCAATAATTAAAATGCATATCCAGGTAATTATACCCCCTGCGTCCCTGCCTGATGATGAAAGACTGAAACATATTTCACTCAGTCATTTCGAAATACCGGCTCTTTGGTTGATAGCTTGCTTAGGTATTAAAGCATGGAACATCATTTGAAGGTTTGTGAATTCCCTGTCCCTGTTGGAAAATTGGATTCCTTTATTATTTTTCTCCTAGTTTTCTTCCCTTCTTTTTTCTTTTCCTCCTTACTTCCCTTCTTCTCTCCTTCCTTTCTTTCTCTCTTCATTCTATTTTACCTTTTGCGTTGTGAAACTATTTACCCAAGACTTTTACTAAACAAAAATAATGTTCCTATATAGGAAGAACACACCATTTTAACATACATAGTAAAAAAAAAAAAAAAAAAGTCTAGTTGCTTTACTGACCACAAGCTGAGACAATATTGGCTTTCACAAATAATTATTTTATTTCACATACTGTATATAGTATTTCCTCTCATGGCACCAATATCCTTTACTGAAAACCAGCCAGATGTTCGTGTGGGGGAGGATGAGGAAGAAAGGGGTCTCTGAAGGGGCGAGGAGATGTGGGCTGTGGTTAGAGAAGTGAGAATTTGCTGGTCACTGCATCAAAGTCTTGAGGATAACTGTGTATTTGTGTAATAAAGGAGAGAAAAGAGACTAATAACTTAAATGAGGTGAAGTAGATACGTGTTTCCAGGACTGTGATATGAATTGTTTCCTTCTAAGGGGCAAATCTCACTTGAATAAAATAAAATTAATGTGGAAGGAATTTGTTATTAAGCAGTGAGGTTTTCAACAAAGAGAGACATTCATCAAAGGAAAGGCAGGAACAGTGAAGTAATGTCTCTGCCCTGGTATGATTCCCTTCTTAATTAAAAGCACATCTATCCCTAAGTATCTTCTTAATACCTCTGTATCTCCAATTCTTAGAAAAGAATAGAACAGGAAAACTTCAGCTGCTTCTACCTGCCTAGTTTCTAATCTTAGATTTTGGATTTGAAATCAGTTTGTTGAGTCTGTCCTCTACTCTGCCACCATAATTAAAAAAAAAAAAAACCTGTTGCCGTCAAGTGGATTCTGACTCATAGGGACCCCATAGGACGGAGTAGAACTGCTCACCAGGGTTTCCAAGACTATAAATCCTTATAGAAGTAGACTGCCACATCTTTCTCCTGCAAAAATTCAAGGATATGTTTTTCCTCCTCAAGGAATAGATTTCCGCAGATGTAAATTAGATATAGTGTGCAATGAACACAGATTTTTAAATACTGCAATGCTGTTTGGTAAAGATTTTAAACACATAACATAAGAGTATTCTTCAAATAATAAAATATTGTGAATGATAAATTACTTTGCCGTGTATTTGAAGATAATTTTTTTGGAGTCCTTTGAAAGTATTAATGCCTGAGGAACAATAACAAATTTTAATTCCTTTCTTTTATAACGGGGATTTTTCTAGAAATCCATAAACTTTATACATCCTGCTATAAACTGCTTGAATGTAGTAACTTTCTATAAATTGTAGTAAAATTTATTATGTTAAAAGTATCCTATAGTGATAGGGTATTTTAACATGTAGGATCTTTCATTTCAGAAGATTCAAAACTAGTAAATTTTTAAATGTTGTCATTAGATTTTTTTCAAGTTATGATAATGCTAAATTTTTGTGTGTGTGTGTAAGGCTTCATGTTTTAAATCACTTAGTATATGCCATATGATTTAATTCTTATAATCCTGAGATAAAGGAATTACTACACCCACTTTGTAACTGTCACACTTAAAGGTTAATATGTAATTTGCCTACAAGAGTAGGTAGGAGTCCCTGGGTGGTGCAGACAGTTAATGTTCTCCACAGCTAACTGAAAGGTTGGCAGTTCAAGTCCACCCAGAGGTGCCTGAGAGGAAAATGCCGGTGATCTACTTCCGAAAAATCAGCCATTGAAAAATCTATGGAGCACAGTGTTACTGTGACACATGTGGGATCATTATGACTTGGAATTGACTCTACAGCAGCTGTTAAAAACAGAGAATAGTTAACAGCTGGAACTGGAACCCAAGTCATTTTGGCTCAAGTTCAGTGTTCTTTCCATTCTTTTGTTTTGTTTTCTTAACTATGAATTATTTATGTGCTTAAGGATACTAATTTGTTTAATGCCTGTTATTTATCAGAACTGGTGCTAGGTAATTTGCATTTTTTTATCTTCCTGTCAGAATAATCCTGTGAGGTTGATTATCATTCACATTTCATAGGTGAGGGAACTGAGTGTTGCAGAGGTAAAATAAAATACTTGCCTAAGGCCCTGGAATTCACACCAAACTCTATAAAGCCGATGTTCTTTCTTTGTGTCCATAAGGAAGGAAAAAAAAAGAGCTAAAATCCATTTCTGTCACTAAAAGGAAAGAATCTAAGTTCCTTCACAAAACTGAGACCATGGGGTATGTGTGCTTTGTTCCATTGTATCATAGTGACATACTTTCTAAAGGCATGTCACTTGATGTACATCCAGATGTAGCTTAGGGCAACAAACATTTCTCATTCCTTGGGTAAGCAATTTTAGTCAGTAATATAAACATTTAACTATTTCTGGAATAATAGTGGGAGAGAAACCTCAAACATAAGTTTTTCTGAACTCTAATGAACCTATTTTCTTCTGGTTCTCTTTCTTCCCTTTTTCGTCTACAGATAACCGTCCTTGTTTTCTCGCTATCTGTTAAAGTTCCCCTAAAAATTTCAAATCAGCCCACATAGTTATGTTACGTAGGGATTTTCCCTTCTACTTGATCCACTGGACAGGTTCATATCTTCTGCCTGTAGAAGGACCCTTGAAGACATTACCTCTTTTCCAAATAATATAAAGAGATTCATAGTACTTTACATACCACCTCATGCTTATTTCTTCCTCCCTACTATTATTACCCTTCTATCTGCCACCAGACATGTGCGTACATACACACACACACACACAGGAGAGTATAAGCTTCTTGAGGGAAGGGGTTTTTGTCTTTTAGTTAACTAAGAATGGAATAATGTCTGACACATAGCTGCTGCTGTTCGTTGCCATCAGTTTGATTCCAAGTCACGACCACCCCATGTGTGCAGAGTAGAAATGCTCCGTAGGGTTTTCAAGTCTGTGACCTTTTGGAAGCAGATCACCAGCCATGTCTTCCGAGGCACCTCTGGGTAAGTTTGACTCACCAACCTTTAAGCTAGTAGTTGAGCACTTAACCATTTGTACCACCCAGTAAATATTTATTAAATGGATAAATATTTTTTAAATATTTAATAAATATTTATTAAATGAATCAGTGTAAGATTCTTCTTTCCAGTGAAGAGTCTTTCCATATAGTTAGTTTCTTCTTTGTTAATCCTGGCACCCTTAATTCCCAGCACCCGTATTTCTTTTCCTTCCTCCTCAACCCTCTCCCTTGTTTCTTCTATGCAGGTGGCCAAGTGGGCTTTGCCTTTTGTTTATTTGATACAATCTCCATTCAGACCTGCAGCCTGAAAGGCTCTGGGACATATGTTCTTCAATGTCTGGCATATTTGGCCTTGCCTAGCACAGTGAATTTTCAAGCTGTTACATATAAAAGAGAATCTTGTTTTGTTTTTGAGCAATGAAATTGTGCAATTATCTAGGCATTGGCTTATTTTGAGTGGTAGGAAATGATGGCAAACTCATGGTGGCGAAATCCCTGAGAGACAAAAACATCAGCTCTGTTTATTAGTTAAAGGCTTATAGCTCCACGTAACTGGCCTTTAATGTGGATACTGGAAGGACCCCATGTGTTAATGCTTTTCTCCCTAAATGATCTGTATTTAGTTCATAATTATCTTGTTAGCTTCATAATCTTCATATACCACTTATCATAATTTATAAAATCATCATCCTTTTTATATCTATTTGGTATATTCATGTGCTTACTTTTTCCTTGAGATAGTTGATTGTCCTTTTTAAATTAAAAGGTACATAAAAAACACCAAAAATTACTGTGAACTTTTTTATTCAGCCTTAGTTCCTTGTGTACATCCACCATGCCAATATTGCTGTTGAGATTAGGACAGTGCTTAAGAAGCTGCCCTAATCACTTTTCTGAGATTCCTAATGGGTGTATATAAAGAGGACTATTCCTGTTTATTTCCTTCCTCTCCCCTTTGGTTACATAGGCTAATGTAATTGTTTAATAAACAATAATAAAGCAGTAAAGTGTTGGTTATCAGGAATTTGGAGAGAAAACCCAGAATTATTCATATTTAATCAGAAAATTTTTACCATCCTTTAAAGCTAAACTTCAATCACTGTCTTGAGTTTTTTAATCATACAATTAAATGTGACCTCACCTTTCTCTGAGCCTGTATAACATGTTGTTTTTACCACTAATGACATTTACAATTTTATATTTTTATAAGTATTTTTTGTACTTACTATCGTTCAACAATTTGTAGAAAAGTTTGTAAACATCTTCAGGGCATTAAAGAAGTCTTTCTCATCTTTGGTTTCCCTGAAGACCCTTAACAATGCCTTACATTATCCATTAAAAAAAAAAAATTTTTTTTTTTTTTTTATTATCCATAAAATCCATAGTAAGTACTTAATATAACATTTGTTGAATTCAGTTGGGAACATTTGCCATTTTTCTTTTTTTCTAAAGATATCTCTACTTGTGGGTAAAGAAGGTATCAACATCTTTAATGAGTGGAGAGTACTTTGTTAACGAATTCCCTAATGTAGTTCATGTGGCGTGAACTGTTAAGGGGCTTGGCTGCTAACTGAAACGTTGGCTGTTCAAGTCCATCCAGAGGTGCCTCAGAAGAAAGCCCTGGCAGTCTATTTCCAAAAAATCAGCCATTCTTCTGTGACACACATGGGGTTGCCATGAGTCAGAACCAACTCCATGGCAACCGGTTTTCATTTTTTTACTTTGCTACCACCAAACTGAAAATATCCCACATCTGATAGGTAGCATCCGTCCTAACTCTGGGTTTGGGAATGGAACTTTCAGACTACTTCTATAAAAGCCATCTATGAACAACTTACAGTCTTTTCAAGATCCTCTGGATTAGATTTGGCCCAGATCCCTGTCACCAGGGTGATCAGCTTTAATTTCAGCAGTGGGGAGCTAGCTATATGGGAACCCCATGACCCATGACGTTAGTTGTATACACCATTCCCAGATACAGTGAACATGTGGAATGTCCACCATTCCCTCCCAGTTTTGGGTTTCATGAGTCATATTTTCCCTCAGACATGGTTATGTATCCTACCAAAACTGGAACTATGCTTAGGAAAAAACATCTATAACCCTTTGGTGACGCAATTGTTTTCTGCTTTGAATTTTTGTTGATACCATGTGTTTTCACTAATGGAAGGCATGCTGATTAAAGAACCAATTTAGAATTTTTGTTACGAGTTGTGGATTTGATCCCCATTATCTGGGATCACATATGTTCCAGCAGACCCTAGACATAGTAAATCCTGCCAATATGAGTCAATGATAAAATAGTTGGGGTTTTTTTTGTTCTTGAAAATTTGCAGAACATGAAGGCACTTGACAATGACTGCACATACATTTTATTCAAGTTTCCTTCTTCTTAACCTTTTATTGTTTTTTCATGAAAATTTTTAAGACATGGTACAACGCATTCTTTCTTACTGCAAAAGCAGTACTTAAACAATTCAAAAAAGGAGAACCAAGGGATTTTTTTTATCTCAGAAAAAGTACCGCTACAATGCATTCTTCATTACTACAGAAGCAGTATTTACAGGCTAAATAAATAAAACTAAAGGAATTTGAATCTCAGGAAAATTACCACTACAGTTTATTTTTCAGAAACCCTGGCGGCACAGTGGTTAAGAGATACGGCTGCTAAGCCACAAGGCTGGCAGTTCAAACCCACCAGGCACTCCTTGGAAACCCTATGCGGCAGTTCTACTCTGTCCTGTAGGGCCTCCGTGAGTTGGAATCGACTGGATGGCAGCAGGTTTATTTATTTTTCATTTTAAAGAAAGCAGTAGTAACAGCTAAGAAGCAGAAACAGCTGTCCTGGAATACTGCAGAACTGCTCGCAGCGGTGCATTCCACCTGCTACACATGGAAGCAATGACTGGGTCCTAAGATTAAATGCCAGATAGGAACAACTTATAGGAGTTGGAAACTACCACTGCAATACATTATTCCTTATAGCAAAGGCATTATTTACTGTTCAGAAGCTAAAAAAGCAGGGAGCCAGTAATACCTGCAAACAGTGAGTGGCGTTGTGGAGAAAATAGCCACTGTTACTGAATGAAGACTAAGAATAGCTTATTCTCATGATAAGTACATTCTCAAGAGAACATAGTAACTGGGAAACTTGATAAGGAGGCTTTTCTCACAGAAATAAAGGCAAACCCGTCAAAACGTTAAAAAATTTACACATTCAGGAGGCATTACCTAAGACAACACTCAATCTACACAAAATGAGGCTCCAACTCAGGGGTCTTGAGTTGCACGCATTTCAAAAGGTTCCCACTTTGAGGCTAAAAACATTAAAATTGGGCTACCTCCTTCCCAAAGAACTCCAGAGGTATAAAAAGTGGTTGGTATACTTTACATCCCACGTGTTGCCAAAGGGTTAAAATACAAAAGTAGGTAGCATTTATGACTCAAATAATGCGTTTTATTTTATGCTTTAATAATGTCTTAAAATTGTGATAGAGTTCCAAAAAAAAAACCGAAAACAAATCTATTACTGTCTAGTCGATTCCAACTCATAGCAGCCCTATAGGACAGAGTAGAACTTCCCCATAGGGTTTCCAAGGTAAGACATCACTTTTTTTGACTGTTTATAGAATTGCTAATGTATAACATTTATTTTAACTGGGGTTTTCCTTCTTACAGAAAATCTTCGTTATAGTAACATTCAGCAAACACATAGTGGAGCAGATGGTGGCTTTCATAGGGTGAGTAATTCTTTAAAGGACTAATAATATAATATCACTGTTTGAATAGGAAGAAATGTGAAGACTGAACCGTAATAAATTTTCACGATAGCTTTTTATTTCTTGAAAAGCAAAAATCTTTTCCCTTGTTATTAGTTAAGTTGAAGAAGTTCCTTCTTGCTCTGTAGCAGGGAAGGATGAAGCTCGGGTTATCCCTGTGTAATTTTAAGCCGAACATGTATCAAACCGTATAATTCTTGATTTAAAAGAACCTTTGAGGTTTGAATCTGTAGCTCCTTCAAAGAAATTAAGAAATTTTCTTTCTTTAAAAGACATGTGTATCATTATAGTTTAATGTTGCTTAAGTACAATGCTGTGACTGTTGACCAAAATTGGATGCCAGGTACATATTTGCATTTGATTTAAATATAAATCTTACTTTAAATTTTAATATTTAATGAAATATTACATAATGTACAAATATCTTGGGATGGGATGATAAGGTGGTATAATATTACCAAAATTTTTTTATGTCAGTTATGAACCCAATGTTTTACGAGAGAAAATTAGTCCGTTTTAAAAGGCTAAACTATTCAAAGCTTTTATTTTCCACTGTTTAGTTTTAAGAAGTGAATAAGACCAGTTTTAGCATATGTTTTAAATGGTAATGTCAACAAAGTGTGGAGTTTACTTTGATAAAACAGTAAAGAAAAGACCCATTTTGTTTGGTTAATCAAATTAACTTTCAACTGGAGTGTGAAAAGTGTCAGTTATTAAATTGAAATAAACCATTTTTTTAACTTTTGTTTTTTTAATCTTTCACATATGATATTCCTATTCTAAGTTTCGAGAAGAGAGGTTTACTTTTCATTTAGGTAGTATACTTACCCAGTGGTGAAAAATGTTGAGATGCCCTTTGTTTAATTTTCACCTGGATCTTTATCTTCTTAAAAGAGCTTGTAGAACAAAACTGAAAATTTTTTGCCATTTAAAAAATTGCCATTTGGTGGTGAATTCATGGGTATTGGTTTTATTCTTCTTCTTTAAACCATACATTAACTATTATACTCATTCTTTTCTATATATGATATCTTGCAATAAAGTAGTTTATAATAATAATTTTTTCTATTTAGGCTTTAGATTCACAACTGAAAAACATACTCTTGAGAATGTACTAAGTGGAGCCAGCCATTGGCTTCATTGCTTCCTAAGCTGCTGATTGTAAATGTGGGTCATAACTTGTGCATTAAAATTTAATTACTCCAGTTTGGGATTATTTTTTTAAAGCTATTTTCCAGCTTATTTATTGAATACAATTTGCCTCAAAATCATTGGAAGACAGGGGTGTACCAAAATAAGACTGAAATAATTTGCTTCCTGAATCCTTACAAATGAAGTGCTTTATAAGCTACTGTGTGTGACATTCAAAGAAGAGGAAGGAATATTCTTGCCACTTTTTTAATACAAGGAAGGCATCTGTTCTTAGAGATTATTGTTCCACCTTGAGAGAGAACTCTGAATAAAGGACACATAGCTAGCTACTACACAAACCACAACGTTGGTGGAATGGCAGTGCATGTAGCACCCTGCATTCTTCCCTTTTCCTTTCTCCGTAATGAACATTTATAAACAGAGGGGTTTTTTTTGGCTATGTCTACGTCATTACTGCTACTACCTTCTGTTTTTCTAGCCTTTGGGAGTTTCTACAAAGCTATATCACCTAGCTACCCAACTCATCCACCCACATCCAGCTTCACTCCCCTCCAACCTGATCCCTCTTAGAACAATCATAGTAACCTTTTTGAAATTTTAATCTAAGCGTGTCACCACAGTGTCCTCATCAACCAGCTCTTCCTCTTCTTGAAAACCTTCTATTGTTTCCCATCATTCCTAAGATAAAAACCAGAACTCCTTAACATGATCTAGAAGGCCCTGTATGGTCTGGCTCTAAACACTTTGACCATGTTTTGAATCTCCCACCACTGATCTTTGCTCATGCTTTTCCCTTTGCCTGGAACAGGATTTCTCAACCTTGGCACTACAGACATTTTAGGCCAAATAATTCTGTCTTGTGGGGAGTTGCCTTGTGCATTGTAAGATATGTAGTATCATCCCTGTTTTCTACCCATTAGATGCCAATAGTACCTCCCCAGTTGTGAGAGTCAATTATGTATTCAGACACTGGCAAATATCTCCTGGAGTGGGGGAATCCCTCTCCCCCTTGAGAACAACTAGTTTATGTAAGGTCCTTTAGATTTCAGCTATTGTATCCTCAGAAAGCCTTTCATAACAAGGCCCAATGCCCCTTTTGCATGTACCAGGGACCTAATGCACATACTCCATGCATTTACAGTTGTGTTTTTATGTTTATGTCTGTGGGTGTATGATTATTGTCTTTCCACCACTAACTGTAAGCTTCTTAACAATAGGGACCACATCTATTTTTGTTCACTGTTATGTTCACAGCATCTGGCATCATGACTGACACATAGCAGGTGCTCAATAAATAATCTGCTGAATAAGTGAACACATCCTTTGGAATAAATGTCCAAATAAAGATCTGGCCAATAAAAATTAGGAAATCATTTGTATAGCCCAGCTTCTTCTCTTTCCCCAGCCTTTGGAGTTTCTAAGAAGTTATATTATTTATCTACAATAAATAGAAACAAAAGTGCCTGTATGCTTAGGCCATAGTTAAGTTAGAATTTCTTTTTTTTTTTTTTAATTGGTAGTTCCTTCCTTTTATTAACTCCTATTGCATAGCCCCAGCACTGCTTACATCTGCCTGTCAGTTTGTCATACTGTGGGGTCTTGTGTGTTCCTGTGATGCTGAAAGCCATGCCACCAGTATTCAAATACCAGCAGGGTCACCCATGGCAGATAGGTTTCAGTTGAGCTTCCAGACTAAGACAGACTAGGAAGAAGGACGTGGTGGTCTACTTCTGAAAAGAATTACCTAGTGAAAACCTTACGAATAGCAGCAAAACGTTGTCTGATATAGTGCCAAAGATGAGCCTGTCAGGTTGGGAGGCACTGAAAATACAACTGGGGAAGAGCTGCCTCCTCAAAGTAAAGTTGACCTTAATGATGTAGATGGAGTCCAGGTTCCAGGACCTTCATTTGCTGACGTGGCACAACTCAAAATGAGAAGAAACAGCTGCAAACATCCATTAATAATTGGAACCTGGAATGTACAAAGTATGACTCTAGGGAAATTGGAAATCATCAAAAGTGGTCATTTTGAATCGGAAAATCGTATGGCCTACTATCCCAGCAACAACAATTTGAAGAGGAATGGCGTTGCAGTTATCATCAAAAAGAACACGATCTATCCTGAAGTA
This sequence comes from Elephas maximus indicus, assembly GCF_024166365.1. NCBI lineage: Eukaryota > Metazoa > Chordata > Mammalia > Proboscidea > Elephantidae > Elephas > Elephas maximus. Next base: position 34,295,496 of record NC_064837.1, on the reverse strand, counting down.
CAGTGCTATCAGTGATAGGATAATACTCATATGCCTACAAGGAAGACCAGTTAATACGACTATTATTCAAATTTATGTACCAGCCACTAAGGCCAAAGATGAAGAAACTGAAGATTTTTACCAACTTCTGCAGTCTGAAATTGATCCAGCATGCAATCAGGATGCACTGGTAATTACTGGTGATTGGAATACAAAAGTTGGAAACAAAGAAGGATCAGTAGTTGGAAAATGTGGCCTCGGTGACAGAAACAATGCTGGACATCGAATGATTGAATTTTGCAAGACCAATGACTTCTTAATTGCAAATACCTTTTTTCACCAAAATAAATGGTGACTATACACATGGACCTCACTAGATGGAATACACAGGAATCACACTGATTACATTTGTGGAAAGGGATGATGGAAAAGCTCAATATCAATCAGTCAGAACAAGGCCACGGGCCGAATGCAGATCAGACCATCAATTACTCTTAGGCAAGTTCAAGTTGAAACTGAAGAAAATTAGAACAAGTCCACGAGAGCCAAAGTACGACCTTGAGTATATCCCACCTGAATTTAGAGACCATCTCAAGAATAGATTTGACACATTGAACACTAATGACCAAAGACCAGAGGAGTTGTGGAATGACATCGAGGACATCATCCATGAAGAAAGCAAGAGGTCATTAAAAAGACAGGAGAGAAAGAAAAGACCTAAATGGATGTGAGAAGAGACTCTGAAACTTGCTCTTGAATGTCGAGTAGCTAAAGGGAAAGGAAAAAATGATGAAGTAAAAGAGCTGAACAGAAGATTTCAAAGGGCGGCTCAAGAAGACAAAGTAAAGTATTATGATGAGACGTGCAAAGACCTGGAGATGGAAAGCCAAAAGGGAAAAGCGTGCTCAGCATTTCCCAAGCCAAAGAACTGAAGAAAAAATTCAAGCCTCGAGTTGCAATGCTGAAGAATTCCAGGGGGAAAATATTAAACAACACAGGAAGCATAAAAAGAAGATGGAAGGAATACACAGTCACTATACCAAAAAGAATTGGTCAACATCCGGCCATTTCAGGAGGTAACACATGATCAGGAACCGATAGTACTGAAGGAAGAAGTTCAAGGTTCACTGAAGGCATTGGTGAAAAACAAGGCTCCAGGAATTGACAGAATACCAGTTGAGGTATTTCAACAAATAGATGTAGTACTGGAAGTGCTCACTCACCTATGCCAAAAAATTTGGAAGAAAGAGAGCTACCTGGCCAACCGACAGGAAGAAATCCATATTCATGCCTATTCCTAAGAAAGGTGATCCAACCGAGTATAGAAATTATCGAACAATATCATTAATACAACATGAAAGCAAAATTTTGCTGAAGATCATTCAAAAGCATCTGCAGCAGTATGAAGAAGACAAGGACCCAGGGATACATTGCTGATGTTGGATGGGTGCTGGCTGAAAGCAGAGAATACCAGACGGATGTTTAACTGTGTTTTGAGTATGCGAAGGCATTCGACTGTGTGGATCATAACAATTTATGGATAACATTGCAAAGAATGGGAATTCCGGAACATTTAATTGTGCTCATGAGGAATCTGTACATGGTTCAAGAGGCAGTCGTGTTACTGCAGTTTCACAAGTTAGAGCTGCCTGCCACAAACAGCCAATTCTTGAGACAGGTGAGATGGGTAGCAAGAGCTTTATTATACATACCTGTATATGGAGACAGAGGGGAATGATCTCCTCCTAAAGTAGTCTGTCTTATTGGACTAGTAGGTCAACTCGGGTTTTTAAGGCAAAAGGGGCCATAAGTTTTAGGGACCTGTGGAACGTGCACTCTCTTCTGTTTGGTTTCAGTGGTCATATCTCAAACATGTTGATCTTTTCCTGCCATTATTCCATCAGCTCAGGGGGTGGCTGGCACCATCCTTCGTCTTATTGGATGGGCTTAGATGGTGGCGTAGTGGTTAAGTGCTATGGCTGCTAACCAAAGGGTCGGCAGTTCGATCCTCCAGGCGCTCCTTGGAAACTCTATGGGGCAGTTCTACTCTGTCCTATAGGGTCGCTATGAGTCAGAATCGACTCGACGGCACTGAGTTGAGTTTTAGATCAATATCACTTGTTTTCCACAGTCCTAGAGGAAGCATTGGTTAACATTTAACCATTTGGGGGAGCTGACATCAAGATCTTCCTTGGAGGCAGGGATGGGCTTGAAAAGAGAGAAAGAAGAAAGAAGGAAAAAAAAATTGGGCCAGGTACTGTTCAAGATATGGATGAACAGCCTATTTCAGTCGTTGAAACAGAACAAAGGGGGTACTGCATGGTTTAAAGCCAGGAAAGGTGTGCGTCAGGGTTGTATCCTCTCACCGTACCTATTCAGTCTGTATACTGAGCAGATAATCTGAGAAGCTGGACTGTATGAAGAAGAATGGGGTATCAGGATTGGAGGGAGGTTTATTAACAATCTGCGTTATACAGATAACACAACCTTGCTTGCTGAAAATGAAGCACTTACTGATGAAGATCAAAGACCACAGCCTTCAGTATGGGTTATACCTCAACATAAAGAAAACAAAAATCCTCACAACTAGACCGATAAGCAACATCTTGATAAACAGAGAAAAGATTGAGGTTGTCAAGGATTTCATTTTACTTGGATCTACAAATCAGTACTCAAGGAGCCAGCAGTCAAGAAATCAAAAGACGCATTGCATTGGGAAAATCTGCTGCAAAAGACCTCTTTAAAGTATTGAAATGCAAAGATGTCACCTTGAGGACTAAAGTGTGCCTGACTGAAGCCATGGTGTTTTCAATCACCTAATATGCATGCGTAACCTGGACAATGAATAAGGAAGACCAAAGAAGAATTGATGCCTTAGAATTGTGGTGTTGGCGAAGAACATTGAATATACCATGGACTGCCAAAAGAACAAATAAATCTGTCTTGGAAGAAGTACAACCAGAATGCTTCTTAGAAGCAAGGGTGGCGAGACTATGTCTCACAAACTTTGAACATGTTATCAGGAGGGATCAGTCACTGGAGAAGGACATCATGCTTGGTAAAGGAGAGGGTCAGCAAAAAAGAAGACCCTCAAGAAGATGAATTGACACAGTGGCTGCAACAATGGGCTCAAGTATAGCAACATTTGTGAGAATGGCACAAGACCAAGCAGTGTTTTGTTCTGTCATACACAGGGTTGCTGTGAGTCGGAACTGACTCGACGGCACCTAACAAGTTCCTTCCCCTTATTAACTCCTATTGCACAGCCCTAGCACTACCTATAGGCATTACCTCATCAACTTCTTTTCTAGATAACATATTAAACAATATAAATTATCAGACTTGGCAGATAATATTAATTCTTTACTATCAAGTGCTAAATGGTATCTTTTTAATCTTTCTCAGTCATAACATTCTCTTTTAATCAGATTCCCCATTTGAGCTGGACATGATTTGTTTTCCTATGTTTGAAGTAGAAAATGCTTTTAAATAAAAGTGTTCAAATAATATGTAAGACTCACCAAACCTAGACTGAAGATTAAGTTAAACAAAAAGGAGTTTTTAGTAGACCTAAATTTATGAATTCATATAATAATAGATCAGCAATTATTTCAGAAAAGGGAAGGAGAACAGTCAGATCAACTCACTAGACCCATTGATGAGTTGAACTGAAAGCACTGCCTGTAACTTGCTGTACACACATTCTCCCTTGATTGTTAGTTCTCCCATTCACACTATTAAAACTCCTAAATGGTATAGCAGTTATCAAACTAAACTACTGAAGTTTGGAATACAATGTTTTGAAGAATATTTGAAACTTTGTACCCATAAGGGAGTGGTGAGTTGCCATGGTAGAGAAAAAATTCAAAAGACAAGCAAGAAAAAAATCAGCAACAGTTCAAATTAAAAATAAAATTACAGTAAACCCTGTGAAAGCCGAACCTGTGTAAGGCGGAAACCTGTCAAAGAAGAAAATTCAAGTATTTTCCACTAAAATGGGCGATAGAAAAGTGGTAAGACTTCACCCTGTCAAAGGCAGAAAACTTTGAAACAGTATGTGTTGAGAGCCGCCTTTGAGTCAGGAAGCATTGTACTGAATGCTGAAGTCCCTTGAAGCTTGTTTCCAAGTTTCTGCTCCCAGTTGTCTTTAAGTAGCATTTCTTCTCTAGTTCAGGAGGCCACTAACAATCTTTCCAACTTCCAGTCATAATGTGAAATTGTCCTGTAACCAAATATTTTACAGTTTAGTTGAAAGGCACTCATATCAGAGAGTTAACATTCCAGTGCATGTGGATTTTTAAATGCCTTTTGTCTCAAGTTTGATAATGCCTGTCTTCTCAAAGTTTTATTTTCCAGAGTTTCTACTGACTGCTAGGTATTTCTTCTGTGTGCTCTCAGATAAGATTAAGAGAAGGGCCACCTCTCCTCAAAATACTCATTTTACTATACTCTCAGGTCAGTAAAATGTCTTTAACCAGGACAAAGCCTTTTATCAAATATTATACAAATAATTCTTGAGGATACTATTTTTGTCAAATATAGTGGGCACTTTGCATATATTTATTACTACTCTTCTAATTGGAGCCCTGTATAATGGATATTTTTTCCTGATTTTACTGATAAGGAAATAGGCTTAGAGAGATTATATATAACTTGCTTACCTTTGCTTAAAACCCATTGCTGTCGAGTAGATACTGACTCATAGTGACCCTATAGTACGTAGTAGAACTGCCCATAGGGTTTCCAAGGAGCAGCTGATGGATTCGAACTGCCCACCTTTCGGTTAGCAGCCATAGCTCTTAACCACTGTGCCACCAGGGCTCCTACCTCTGCTTAGAGGTTATGAACAACTTGTTTAATAAAGTTGAAAACCAATATGCAGTGAAGCTAGGATTCAAAACCCAGATCTATATGACTCTAAACCCCATGCTCTTTCCACAAGACCAGCGTGACTTAAAAAAAAAAAAAAATTTTTTTTTTTTTTTTTTCGTTATAAGCACCCGTAATCCACTAAAAATTCAGGATCTTGACAGTAACCCACATCAAATAATATTCCCCCAAATCCCAACCACCTTTCTCCCTTCATACAAGGTTATCATCTGAACCCCATATTCATCTTTCTCTTGATTGTCTTCTGTGGTTTTATTGCTTCTGTATGTATTTCTAAAAAGTATATAATTTTTTATTTTAGTTGTGCTAACTTTATTTTTAAAAATATACTGTATGTAATCTTTTGGGTCTTTTCACTTATTTTGTTAATATTGTAGTGTGTCACCGCACTATACATTTTGATTGCTATATATTATTCCACTGGGTAATTATACCATGATTTATTCATCCATTTGAGTTGTTGCCACGTTTTTTGCTGTTTTGAGCAGTGACTTTTATGAGCATTCCTTAGTGCAAGATAGGTGAGGCAGAAGAAAGAGAATGGTGAAAGGGGCAACACAGAAGAGGGAAAAGGTGAATAAATGAAAAATTGGATATAAGCAAGATAACCTAACTCATAGTTCTGTCTGGCACCAAACTTGGGCAAAAACACCATAGATACACTTGCAATTGGCCAGGCCAGGCCGCTCACTTTCCCCAGGTGCCAGGAAAAGAGTTACTATTGATAGTTGCATTGCTGGTGGCCCAGGTTTAGTATTAATTATATGGAGAGTCGAATGCTATGCTGATGACTGGAGGAAATGTCCCTGTCCCAAAGGGCTTCTTCTCTCCTCCATATTGCTATAGTGTGGCCCAGCTAAATATGATACCCTAAGTATGCCTTTGGTGTATTGTATTTTTATACAGTATGTCGTTGCGTGATAGTACTGAGGTCCCAGAGAGAACCCAGGCCCTCCCCCAAAATTTACTGTAGCTTTTAGGGTAAATAGCTCCCCTTCTCCCAAACTGAGATAAAAATAATTTGTTTCTTAGACAGTTCTGGAAAGTAATTGCCATTGTCACTAGGTTTAAGGGAAGGGATCTCTGTTAGTTATATATGAAAATCTGAACAGATCTAAGGAATCAGTTGTATATTCTGAGGGGTTAGAATGCAGATAATACCTTGAGGGGAAAAAAAAAAAAAAACCTTTTGGTTTATTGTATGTTTAGCAGATGGACAGAGAAGAAGTTTTCAAAGAAAGGAGGGTAGACATGAAGTGGAGGTTTTTCACTCTTCGGTATCCTGTTTGGAATAATCCAGGGATAGAACCAAAGAACCAGAGTACTTTACAGCTAGAAAGGCATTTTTTGCAAGGTTTTTTTAAACGAAGATTTAAAACTAATTTTTAGACTTTCTCCAATGAGAATGTAAATGGAGAGAAACCTGGACATACTTCTTAAAGAGCACAACCAAATCTGACTTTAAAATCATGATTAAAATAACATGTTCCCATATTCTTACCAATAAAGGATGAGAATTCCCAGAAAATAACATTAAGCATATGACTCGAAACAAACCATATGCAGAACATTGGCTCATTGTCAGGTTGCCAGGGTCTTATTGGAAGACAAAGTCCCCAGTTTTACCACACAAGAAAGTTTCCATAACTCAATCATTGAACTTAAGGGCTGGGGGATGGAGTTGGCTGAAGCAGGGACTTTTTACCAGATACAGAATGTTCCATGCTCTTCTCTGCTGTCTCCTATTTCTGAGTTAACTTGACGTTTGACCTCAGAGACTGGGGCTTGCCTGTGGCAAGAGAGATCATTTTAACCAGTGAGTAATTAAGTGCTTGAATCTGAAAGTAGTTTCTTGTTCCTGACTCTATGGCAAGTGGTCAAAATGAGCTGTGTGGGCCTGGACTTTTTCTTCTACAGAAAGAAAGCCTATCCTTTTATTTTGAAATATAAAATGGTTCATGTACTTGATTTCTTTGACTTTGATCATTGTAAAATCATAAAAAGTTATGGAAGTTTGTAACACAAACATTTGTATTATCTGAAAAAGCATAGGACCCTAACTGCAGAGACCCAGTTATATACCCTTACTATAACATTCTTCAGCAGTTTAGGCAGAAAACTCCTTCCTCTTCATGTCCATAGTAGTTTATGTTTTCTTTTGACATTTAACCCTTGTATCTTTTGTTATAGATAGTGGGAGGCAGCATAGTTAAAGAATAAAGCAGGAACTCTGTGCTTAGACTGTTAGATGATGAGGAATGAGAAATGGACATCATATTAGGAAGTTTTGTTGACCACAATTGGAGCATTTCAGTAGAGTGATGAAAATAAAACCCTATTAAGTTTGATTACATAGAATTGTTGAGTCAAGATCTTCACCTGGCACATGTTAAGTGTTCTGTAAATATTTGTTGCCTAAAAGAATCCATTCATTCACTAATAAGGGAGACCTCTGCGTATTTTAGATGGAAGGAGAGACTAGTAAAAAACTAAAGATGGAAATACAAATGGAAAAAAAAGGAAAAATGTGGGATGGAAATTAACAGTACCCACTGGCTAGATGTTTTACATAAATGTTTACTTAATCTCCACAACAAAACCCGTAAGGTACTATCACTACGTGGATGGGGAAATCCAGGCACACCGAGAAGTTGAATTCTTAAAGAAGGTAAGAGGTGGAAAGAGAAAACTGGAGTGAAAGTTCTGGAAGGTTTGAGGTGGAGAAGAGAAACCTTTAGAAAGCACCATCGGAGTCAGTGAGATAATCTGTTGGAAACTGGAGATTGGGAAAAATGCGTTCCAAACGGGCTGTGTGAATCTGATGGGGAGTCGCCATGAGTTCTTCCTGTCCACTCGTGGTTCACCTGTGTGAAGCTGTATCTAGTGTAGCTGGTGTTACTGCGTGTTACTACTCGTTTCTGTACTGTAGGTTTAAATGCATATTTTTTTCCTCTCATCGCCCTTCAAGATTAAGTTCATTAAGGACAGAGACCGATAACTTTTTTTTCTTCTTGATTTAGTGATTTTCTGCCTGAATACTGTGTGGAATAACGGGATTATTCTTAGGGGAAATCAAATTGCAATCAGTAGTGTCACTTTTTTTGTCTTTTCACCATCATGCCACTTTCAGTGATCTCAAGGCCGATGGACTTTGGCACCATCTCATCTTAAATTTAAAATTCAGCAGACTCGTCTTTATTCTCAACTTTTGAGTCTGTGGGTTCCTGGTGCTGATTCATTTATTCTCAGAACTCAGTGGGTTTCAAGCCACAGGTTTGTCACTATAAAAAGACGTCAATTCTATAACTGAAATAGTTAAAAATCTACTGATTTTTAACAGAGCTTTTGTTTTGGCAGACAATCATGGAACCCTGGTTTAACTCTGGCCTCATTATTAACATGAATACCTACTTGGCTCCTGCTGCCCAAGTCTGCATTCTGAAACAAGGTTTTGTTTCAAGGGCATCTCTGTAATTATAGCATATTTCAAAGAGTAGCTGCTAATTATAAGGAAGCCTTACCTCCATTCTGATTCTTACAGAAAACAATTCCAAATGTTCAAAAGCAGGAGCAATTGAGAACACTTTTTTGAAAGACTCTTCTGGTAGAAATATGCTGAAAGGCATTAGCAACAATATACTTGACGTTTCTTAATAAAGCAGTGGTCCTCCTCCTACCCAGCCACCAAAAAACGGATGGTGTCATGTGTTTATAATACCGCTCTGCACATGATGAACTAACCTGAGTACAAAAGAGGTTTTAATTGTTTGAAAGGGGCACAGATGTGAATGAAATTCAAGAGGTTTTAATCCCAAATCCTGAGGCTAAATCACAACGAATTTTAAAAGATGCCTGGGGCTATCAATTCAAATTTGTGTATATATGCACAAACCCTAGATTATTTAGGGTGACGCATAATCTTCATCCTGCATTTATTTTATGTTAGGGCGCCCTTCCAAGATCTTGGAATGTGAAGGAACTTGATTTGGGTGGGATATTACATTTCACCCATTTCCAGTTTTTTCATATATTATCAGCTTCAAAGATTGAAATGCTCCATTCAGCTAAATGGGAATGATATTAACACTTTTATTGCAGTCATACTCAGATTACTAGAGCACATTTTACTTAGGTTAAATATAAATTACTTTGCATTTAGCACCAGTTTATTTATTTTTTCCTATTCTTGATTTAATAAGGTTAACAATTATTGTCTTTTTTCATTTTTTTCTCTAATCTCTAAGGGCCTGAAGGCTGTAGGTATTAATATAAGTGACCATAACGGCCTTTGGCTTCCTCAGAAAGATTGCATGATAAATCCCTACCTACCCAGCCCTCTTTCTCCAGAGCAGTCTACCTTAGGAGGAAAGAAAGTTTCACTTGGAGGGCAATCATTGTTGAAGCTGGCCGTGAGTCTAAGGTCCATTCTGAGTCACTGTGAATAAAGCTCCAGTATTGGTTGGGCCCCAGGGAAACGGGTGGTTAAATACTGTGAGAATCTTTATCAGACAGGAAATGACAACTCATTAAAATACTAACCGTTAAGCCTATTTAGATCACTGCTTAGGGGTTGGGGAGGAAAATTTAACTCTATGATGTTTGACTAAAATGTGCACATTTCAGAAAGTAGAGAATTATTTATGAGACTGTTGTCAATTAAGAGAGAGAATTGCTAGTCCATCTTGTCACTGAACTTCTCCCACACTGTCAAGTCCTCTTTAGTATAGAAGACAGACAAGTCATTGCAGGTGGTAGAAGGAGATGGTTTCTAGTTTGTCCATGAAAATACGTCCTACAGGTACTTGAAATATATATTTCAGTCTCCTCAGCAGAATAGTTGATTGGCTTCAGTTAGTTAGGACCGTTTTCTACTTAGGGTTCTACTCCTGTGCTCCTGGACTTGATCTCAATTGATAGAACTCTCTGGAGTCAAATTATACAGTTGATTATTGTGATACTGTGGTCCTCATCCAATCAAGACAATTCTAAAGGCCCTGGTATTCATTTGAAACATAATACAAAGTTTTAACTGTGAGCACATGGTGAATGGCAGCTAACAGTCCTGCATTGAGTTGGTTGCTAACTAAGCCTGAGGATTTTTTTTTTACCCTTTGTGAACAGTGTATATTATTATTAGCCCTTGTAGTTTAGCTTCATAGTCTAAACCATCAGAACTAAAATAATAGAGCTTCTAATTATATTTATTTTCATCTTATCTTTGATATTTTCTTTTTTGTGTGTTTTTATAATGCATATGACATTATTATGTTAGAACATATATATAAAATGTATATGGCTATACACACATTGGAGTGAGTAGCTGACCATGGGTCTCACTGGCATGCCCTCGGTCCATGTGTCAGAAGATGACAGGCACTACAAAGATAGCCTAGGAGAGAAGTAGGATTTCCACAATACAAAACCAGCTTACTTGGTCACTTTCAGCATGTTGCAACTTGGTATGTTTTTCTGTGTCCCTAATTAGATTTGTAGATTATAATTCTTACTTTTCAGCAAACTAACCCCTCGTAAAACAAATAGCTTAAAAAGATTCCTGTAAGGTAGCAGTAGAATGAAGATAATACTGATGATACTCAACTCACAAGAAATAGAAAGAAAATTGCAGCATTGATACCTCACCCGTTCCTAGTATAAACTCTGGCAGCTGCATTAGGCCAAAACAATGACAGCCTAATCAGATCTGTCAAGAAGTCAACTAGAAGTTTGGAAATCGTCAATTTAATACTCATATTAAGTGTATAATATGCCTTCAGATGTTCGCTAATGATAGAATGGAGCCATCATGATTATTAAGACATTTAAAGTAAGAATTATTTTAAGAATACTGTTAATTTCATCATTATTTTATCTTTTTAAACATGTGTATTTTACTATGTTTATAATAGAGTAAAAACTAGTTGCCATTAAGTTGATTCCAACTCATGGCAATTCCATACATCAAAAATTTAGAGACCCTTAGTCTAGACTAGGAGCCCTGGTGGCTTAGTGGTTAAGAGCTTGGCTGCTAACCAAAAGGTCAAGAGTTCGAATCCACCAGCCGCTCCTTGAAAACCCCATGGGGCAGTTCTACTCTGTCCCACAGGGTCACAGTGAGTTGGAATTGACTTGACAGCAACCGGTTTGGTTTGTTTAGTCTGCTCTGGGAAACCCTGGTGGCGTAGTGGTTAAGAGCTACGGCTGCTAATCAAAGGGTCAGCAGTTCGAATCTGCCAGGCACTCCTTGGAAACTCTGTGGGGCAGTTCTACTCTGTCCTATAGGGTCGCTATGAGTCGGAATCGACTCGACAGTGCTGAGTTTTTTTTAGTCTGCTCTGCCATTATAAGCTGCTTTAGGTGTTCCTGAAAATGGTGTCCTCTGTAGTTTAATTTAAAAGATCTCTAGTATACTTTCTGAATTATGATTGAACCCATCTTTTCCCTTTGTTTTAATAGTACCCCTAGCCTGAATCTCAATCCTAAAAACATTTTTCCCATTTTCAAGCTTTCAGAGGTTTGACTGATCAAACTCTGAGATTGTATTTAGACTTTCTGATTAGTCATCAGAGGAATGTTAAATAAAACCCAGCTTCGGAGTGCTACACAAAGGTTAAAAAAAAAAAAACTATTGTCCCTAAAATTTAATACTCTGTAGCCTCCTTACTAGGAACTCATGTGAAAGAGTATATTTTTCAGGAAACCCAATATAACTTACATGCTCACATTAATGTTAAGACCCTCAAAGAAGTTGATGAGAAAGGAACAGAGCCTGTATTATAAATAAAAATGTAAAAATTTATGTTATAATATCCATATAACATCCTTAGGCTTTGTCATATCAACTCCTTAACCTTTATATACACTCTCTGAAAATAGGGCCAGCCAACAAGGCAAATCATTTTCTTTTTTTTTAATTCATGTTACTTCTGTCTCATTAAGCACTATGCCTAGTTTTATGGAGACACAAAACACACACACCTAGATGGAAAAATCCAAATAAAATCATGAACAATTCAAGGAATATTTTAGATATTCTGATAACAAGTCTTAGTTTGATAGCTATCTCCATGATGGAGAAAAGATTGAAAGTAAATCAAATAGTGTATTCTTTTTATATATATTTAGTGCACAAATTTGAAACTTACACAATTTGAAAAGAGTCTCTTGACAAACAGGAATAATAATGACTGATGAATTCTAGGCGTGCTTGCAGTGGGTGTGTGCTTCGGATTAACCAACAAATGAAAAATTAAGCATTATGAAAAACAGGAGTAACCACTCCACCCACTCTCTGTGCAACCTCTGCCAATTGTGACGCTTCCTCTGGAAGATTTTCTGGCTTTTGTGGGTACAGAGAATAATGCAGACCTTTATTAATATGAGTAAATGTGGCTAGAGTTTAAAATACAGATTTATCAGATATTTGATTTCCAGAAGTAGAATGATATACGTATTTAAAACTGCTAAAAAATATATGTGTGTGTGTGTGTGTATTATTTGTAAATTGAGCAGGGCTTTTAACAGAATTTTGCCCAAAGTTTACTTTGAATAGATTATTAAAAATATTAGAGTTTGTCTTTGGTCTCTTTTAACAGATACTTAGGTATGTAAGCATGGGAAAGTACTCTCCCCATGAAACCATTTTTGAGCTCTGGGCTGATTTGGAGTTTTATGCTTTTTCTTTGCTTTTTTTTTTTTCATTTGCATTTTCTGAGGTTGGTTGGTTGATTTGTTTTCCCAAAATCAATAACAAAAAGATAGTGATTTGTAGGGAATTTGTTTTTTGATGAGGTGTATTATCTGAAACAGAGCGCTGATGGTGTAGTGGTTAATAGCTTGGCTGTTAACCAAACGGTTGGCAGTTCAAATCCACCAGCCACTCCTTGGAAATTCTACGGAGCAGTTCTGCTCTGTCCTGTAGGGTCACTATGAGTTGGAACTGACTCAACGGCACCTAACAACGTTATCTGAAACATGTTCATCTGTGCCAAGAAGATGGCAGGATTTTACCAGCCACAAAGATTCTGTACCCACCATGTTGAAGGTCCACAGAAAGAGAAAGCAGATAAAATCAATTTTTTTTATTTCTTATTTTTCCTCCTTTTTTTTTTCCTTCTAAGTTTTCTCACCTAGGGCCAATGGCTATTTACAAGGCTAGCTTAAGTATATTTTTAGTCCAGCCATTGACTGAAAAATAGTTCTGGGTGTTTGTGCTCCTCCTAGTTTATGTTCTCCTGTATCACAGACTGTAATTCTTTGAACTTTAATCAGCACCTAATGCCACATGGAGGACTTCACCCACTGCTATGGGCTGAGATGAGAGTCCTTAGCCAGGTGCACAGGGTTTCTCTGCATTTAATGGCTTTCAGAGAATGGCATTTAGGCTATTTCCTAAGCCAACTATAAAAGGCCACTGAACTGTGATGCAAGTTATTTCCCACCCATGTACGTACCTTAAGTTAAACTTAAATGTCAGAATGGACCCTTGCTTCTTCTGCTGCCTGAAAGTAACTTGAGAGATGAGGTGTGAGCTGATACTATGGTTTGCCTTAAATACATATTAAGCGTAGCAGCTGTAATTTCAATCTTGTCCATTACTAAAATAGCTTTAGTGATAATTAAGAAAACTGGAGTCCAAGAGTTTTTCACATTAGCTGAGCCATCTGTAGCATAAAGTCATTGTTTGTAGAAATAGAGACATGAAAATAAAAGCAACTAAAATTTTGATGAATATATAATAAAAGATTAAGGAAACCTGACCAATAATTGGCTGTATAACACTGAATACCTAGATTTCGAATGTAAGTTAACTTTTGTAGATTTATTCAGATCATGTGGTGTTTGTCCATGACAGTTTTGGTTAATATGTTGCTATAAAAGCTTTAACCTCTGCTCTATTTTCAACTGCTTTCCTAATCTCTTGTGGAAAACTGCATAGACACATTCCCCCGACTCCACCACCAAAAACTCACCAAAAGCATGTAACACATTGTTGTTGTTGGTAGGTGCCATCGAGTAGCTTCTGACACTTAGCAACCCTGTACACAAAAGAACGAAACACTGCCCAGTCCTGCGCTGTCCCCACAATCGCTGTTATATTTGAACCCACAGTGTCAGTCCATCTCATTGAGGGTGTGCTTTTTTGTTGATCCTCTACTTTACCAAGCATGGTGTCCTTCTCCAGGTACTGGTCCCTCCTGATAACATGTCCAATGAAAGCGAGACAAAATCTCACTAACCTCGCTTCTAAGGAATTTTCTGGCTATACTTCTTCCCAGACATTTGTTCGTTCTTCTGGCAGTCCATGGTATATTCAATATTCTTCACCAACACCATAACACATTACCACCTTGAAAATTAATAGCAGCATTAGCCTTAAGATAATTCTTTGAAAGTATAACAACACGTTTATCAGCTGAAGTGTAACTCTTAATGGACTTCTTACCATGCAAACTATTTTGAAGGGAGCCTACAATGATTGTTGCTAGTCCCTTCTTGTTTCCCAACAATAACAACACAAAATTAGAACCTTCTAACATTTGGTCTTGGTCCTAAATTTTCTACTTAAATAATGGCTTAACTATGGCTAAGCTTGGAAATTTAAAATGATGATATATTGTTTTCAAGGTGAATGAATTAATTTCTGAAGGAAATTTCCTAAAATTCTGCATTCTCAAAGCCAATCTTTCAGTGCATGTATTTTGCTCGAATTTTTTTTTATATATATACTCATGTGGTTTATTCCTTATATAAATAGATGAGCTGTTTGCATTCCCATGTACATTATTTAAGGAAAGATTATTTCCCATTACTTGAGTGACACAGGGCATCTCTCTATTCTAAAAAGAAAGTTTGTATAGTTATTGCCCCTTTGTAGTCAGAGTTATTGCTGATAAACAGCAGCACAGCTCAGACTAGAGTTACCCCTCTTCTAGTCTATCTCACTCATGTAAGGTCACTTAAAAGTCAAACAGAGAAAGAGACTGTAGGTCAAGAGACTTTTTCCTACATCCTTGGTCTTCTGTCTGTCAAATGGGTTTTCTGGTCTAATCAATGTAGCAGCTGCCTTCACTGCTTGTGTCTTTTCAGGCCTTTTTACCTATCTCTCACCTTGAAAGACCTTTTTGACAGTCTCACCCCACATTATATCATCTGTACCAAGAAATTTAATATTGAATTATAGATTACTTTGCTCACAAATCATTTTGTGTGTGGTTGTGCCCGTATGTGTTTAATCCCCATATTGATTTTAAGTTCCTTGTGGGCATGGACTATTTCTTGCCATTTTGTATTTTACTGTAGCATCTAGTACTGTGTTGGACTCAAAATAGGGACTCCATTAAGTGGTGGTTAATAGTAGGATGAAAGAAAAAATAGCACCCAGGAGTTAACGAGTTTGTTAGCTTCTGACAAATATACTAGCAAAAAGTTTCTCTTCCTGTACTCCTCTATTTTTTGTGACAGAAAGCAGGTACCTAATTGTTCTAAAAGGGAGTGCAGAGCATTGGACAGTGTTGCAAATATATATTGGAATACCTTTTGCTGACCCCAGGAAAGAGATTGGACTCGTTTGCCTTTTAGCCCTAATGTGACAGATGAGAAAATAAAGGGTAGAGAAAATAGAGATGTTTGATTTTCCAAGTTGCCCCCAAGTTACCATTTTAAAAAATGCCTGCAAGCCTGTCTAAAATGGAAATTGGGTAGCTACAGTTGCCAAACCGGTTTCACAGCACTGCCTCCAGTATTCTGGGTGAGAGAGAGCTCCGAGTACATAAACTTACCGGAGATCACCATCCCAGTCATCTCAGAACAAGTTGTTTAGTAATGTACTGTAGTTTCTGTGCAAATCATCTACCATAAACCATGAAGTGATTCAAGGTTCATAGTTCCTTCTTTGTTCCTTTGTTAATCACTGACTTCTGACTAGTGGGAGGTGCCTCCCGAATTTGCTAATGCATTCTTTTTGGATAAGGATGACGCATAGATTGTCCTAATAAGGACTTAGATTGAGAAAGGACCGCCCCCTCTGAGAAGATGGGACAAGTCAGAGAGAGGGCGGGCAGTTTCTTTTTTAACTAGGGATGACACAAGCATAAGTCATTTCCTTATTAATCGGTTCAAACCAGTTCTTACAGGAACTGGGGGTGATAAATGTGGGACTTCTCAGAAGTCATTCATTTTATCCTTTGTACCACCCCAGTGTGCAGCATCAGCTCAGCTGGTCTGTCTCTGGGAGGAACTCTTCTGTTAGAAGGGGCTCCTGACTTTCAGCTCCTAGCTTCCCCCACACATGGTGGGAGAGATTTTTCTCATTTAAAGGGTGTTTGAAGGAAGAATTTTTATGTGCTAAAAAAAGTTCACAGAATCTTGCCGGCTGTGCTGATTTTTGTATTTTATTCCTTCTATCCAAACTCTGCTTTTTGAGTCCAGGCGGTAAGTGGATTTTCTTTAACGTTCTTTCTGTTTTTCTTCTCCCAATGCATCTCCTTCCTTGGGCCACTCCACCCTGTTTCCAGTGCTGTCCCCGGCATAGGTCCTTCTCTACAGAAGCCATTCCAGGAATACCTGGAAGCTCAACGGCAAAAACTTCACCACAAAAGTGAAATGGGCGCCCCACAGGTGAGACCTTGTTCCATTTTCTTCTTCTTCCTCCCAAACAGTTTCAGGCTGAAATGACTTTCATTCGCATTTTTAGGCTAGTAAGAGTGAGCTTGTTCACCAGTCTTTACAGAATTTGAGGCTCTGTTTAGTCTTAAAACAGAAAATGTAGGTTCTATTTGGGGCATCTCCTAAAAACAAAGGTTGGGTTAATGAAAAATAATGGGTCTGTAAAGTAGAATGAGTTACTCCTTTGACTTTAAGTGATTTATTAACATGTGAAATTAGGTTTCAGGGTATGTTTCCAGAAAAGATTAGAAAGTTCAAATTTACAGCATAACAAAGTATTGAACTTACTGAAGTCACTTGAACATTTCCTTTCATTTTTGCTCTATTTTTTCTTTGGGGAGATGGGAGAATAATAATTTTTTTTTTAAATAAACCGAGGTGCCTAACATAAAAAAAAAAAATAGCTGAGCTTAAAAACTTTAAACAAGACCCTAAGCCTGCCTTTTCTGTAAACAGTTCTATGGCAGGGGGAAATGACTAGAAGAGGATGAGTAAGCAATAACCTGAAATAGGAAACCAGAAGGAAGCCCGGTTGTGTGTGTGTGTTTTTTTTTTTTTTTTCTTTTTCTTTTTTTAATGGCCTTACAGTCTTCATTTGGCCCTTTGCTGCCCTCAATTGACCAAACATGACTTCAGAAATAGATACATTTATATTTTAAAAGCTGCCCCCAGTACCGGACGTTGAGGTGGAACCTCTGAACACTATTCTGCAAGAATCTGCTTGACAACTTCAGAAAGTAGAGCCAGTGTCTTTAGAAACCCAAGGATTTAATCAACAACTTTATTTTTCTGTCATAGTGAAAGGCAACAGATAACCTCACAGTCGTCCCATTCCAAACTATATCAATCAGCATTGACTTTACATCCAACGAAGTTAAATCTTTATAACTGGGGGTAAAAAGGCCTGAATGGGACCTCATGTAGATTTCAGGGTAGGATAAGTTCCAAGTTCTGTTTATTTTTCTTAACACATTGTAGATGATCCCCTTTCTACCGCTGGACTAACTGAAGCCTTTCTTGTTGGATTGTTCTGCATTTATTCCTGCAGGGAGAAAACTGGTTGTCCTGGATGTTTGAGAAGTTGGTCATTGTCATGGTGTGTTACTTCATCCTGTCCATCATTAACTCCATGGCACAAAGTTATGCCAAACGAATCCAGCAGCGGTTGAACTCAGAGGAAAAAACTAAATAAGCAGAGAAAGCTTTTAACTGCAGAAATAAGAATGGATGGGTCCTGCCTTAAACTAGGAGGACTCCAAGCCAGGGAGGAAAATTCCCTTTTCCAACCTGTATCAATTTTTTTAAATTTCTTCCTGAAAGCAGTTTAGTCCATACTTTGCACTGACATACTTTTCCTTTGTGTGTTAAGGTAAGGTACCCACCCTAAACTCAATTCAAGTTGTATTTTATTAGGGTGGAGTGTGATGTTCAGCAGCGAACTTAACAGAAACTGGCCTTCTGTTTGTTACTTTCAAAAGGCCCACATAGTGCAATTAGAGAATTCTGCCATCAAAAAAAGTTCATAAGTGTGTCAAGCTTTTTAGCTTGTCCAAATGATTGCTTTCTTTTTTCTAATTCATCAAAATGTATATAAATTATACTAGATTGGATAACAGTCTTGCATGTCTATCATGGTAAAATTTCATATGCCATCCTCCTCAACCCTTCTCCTACCCTCAAAAAAGGCCATTTTATGATGCATTGCACTCCCTCTGGGGAAACTGATCCTTAAATTTTGAGACAGTATAAGGAAAATCTGGTTGGTGTCTCACAAATGAGTTGACGCCATTTTTTTATTCTGTATATTTAGAATGAAGTCAAGAAAAAACTTTATAAAGACACCTTTGATCATTCCAAATTTGTGTCTGTTTTCTTGAGCGTTTTGATATTATACTAGCTGAATAGCAGCCTTGCCAAATCCACCTACAACCAGGATTTCTTAATCCTTTATTTGCATGTAAGAGCCAAGCACCCTGGCATCTTTTGTTATGCTGGAATCAGGCAGCTACACACTGCTGCAATGGCAGCCTCTGGGATTGGCCTAGGATGGGATTTCTTTGTTTCTGAAAACCAGAGAGGTGGTAAAGAGAAAATTTTTCTTTTCTTTTTTTTAACCACACTTTCTCATATCTGTGTTAATTTTAGCTCGTGTGCTCTGATTTTAACAGATATAGAAACTTGTATGTAACTCAGTTTTCCTGCCTTTCTGTGTTTTATAATTATGTGTTATGTTTTTTTTTTTCCTTTGGGATGTTATTACTGGTTGAACCTGGTCATTTTTATTTCACTTTTTTCCTTTAGGAAAATTGATGCCAACATTGCGTAGAGAATAGAATTGGTTTTAATCTCAAAAGTGCAGAAATGCCTAATTGGTTTTATCAAATCCTACCTGGATGTCTGCTTGTTTTGCCTACCGTCGTGACATCTCCATGGCTGTACCATCTTGTCGGGTAGCTTATCAGACTGATGTTGACTGTTGAATCTCATGGCAACAGCAGTCGATGGGCTGTCTGACATTTTGGTATCTTTCATCTGACCATCCATATCAAACGTTGTTCCCATTTTTCAAACATTACCCAGCATCCTGGTTTAAGATAAAAAGCTCTGATCCTTAGGTTTAGTGGCACTCGAGTCCTTTATGTCACAGTATTGTAGCAGTATAGAAAGAGGACTGTATGGAAAACTGGGATAGTCTCCATGACTCTAACAAATAAATAAAGGATAAATAACCTGACTTTTGTGAAAGGACAAGTAAACTACCTGCCTTATGGGTTTTGAAAAGGTTACTGCTTTAACAATCTTTTATTCCCTCCCCCCGCACACCCCGCCCGGGACTTTTTAGCAGTATGACTGTAACTTGACCTAACTTGAAAAGCAGTATTCAGGTGCTTTATTTTCAATAGATTCACATGAACCAAGATAATTTTTAGATTCCTTAGGGTTCTTTATTTAGTGTAAATTTCTTAGTCAGCTTCTAGTTGTTGTGTTTCATCTCCCCCTGCATTTTATTTGGTGTTTGTCTGAAGAAAGAGGAAAGCAAATATGAATTGTACTGTTTTCACTAAATCTTTAGGATTTATTGGTAAATTTATTTTAGGGTAGGGTAGAGTATTAGAAAACAAAAAGCTTGGTTTCCTAGACTGAAGGTCTAAGTGATCGATGCATTTGACTTATGATGACCATTTATTCACTATCTTTCAAATGAATCTGCCTTAAAACAAAGAGCAGCTCTCCTCCTTTCTTCCATTAAGTGTTTGGGTAAATTCCAACTGGTACAGTGTGATATCCTTCTATTCTGGTTTTGGTTTTTTTATTCTTGTGTGTTGTGTTTTTGGGGTTTTTTTTTCCCCCTTCATATGATCCCACAGATAATACCCAGTAAATTCCAACTGATCGGAGACCAGGAAATTTGCAAATGGATGGTTTGACATTTCTGCAAATAAAAAAAGGGACTGGGAATTCTTCTGATTTCATCTCTACTTGGTATAAGTCTCATTTTGTGCCTTACATGTCTGCCCATGTTTTGTCATGTCCAACTCAGTGACCATCAAGCAGTACATCAACAGTTTATACATTCTTAAGCACTGAGAAGCATCTCATTTAAAGCAATTAAATGTAACATGAAAATGTGCAGTATCCCGTTTTCCTGCTGTTTTCTGTATACATAAATAATTTGGAGGGTGAAGCTGCTTTGGAAGAAAGGGAGACTAACTTCATTTGGATAACGGCCGCCTATCCCCATTCCCTGGAGCCATGATGGTGTGGTTAAGAGCTATGGCTGCTAACCCAAAGGTCAGCAACTCAAATCCAACAGCCACTCCTTGGAAATTCTATGGGGCAGTTCTACTCTGTCCTGTAGGGTCGCTACAAGTCAAAACCAACAGCAACAGTATCCCTGTTCCGTAAGATACCAGAAACTGACAAGGCAGATAGGGAGTTTCTTAAACATAGTAGTTAATTAAGCAAATGTAGTAATGAATGTGCCTACACAAATTCAGCCTATGCTCGCAGTGGGCTCTGGGCTCTAGCTTAAGACAGCATGAGGTTTTTCTGTTTTCACTAGTCAACAGTGACTCATTGAGTACAAGTAGTGCAGGTAGCGAAATGATACTGATTGCCCTCCTGTATTTTTTTTTTTTTTTTTTTATTCTGGGAAGACGAGTCCCTGGGTGGTGCCTGCTAACCAAAAGGTTAAAGGTTGGAGTCCAACTCCACCCAGGGGTGCCTTGGAAAAAATCAGTCATTGAAATCCCTATGGGACACAGTTCTACGTTGACACACGTGGGGTCCAGGGGTCAGTCAGTGACAACTGGTTTTTCCTCTGAGGTGAACTGTGTTTAGACAAACTCATGTAAGGAGCTCATAGAGATTCCCAACCTTTTAGCATCAAAAAGCTTTCACCATATTTTGAAACCCATTTGCTTCTATGTACAGCAGTCCACATAAATGATGGTTTAGATTTCTGCCATTTACATTACATGTGGCCTTGAGAAATGATTAATCTATAAAAATGGAGATATATGGACTACCATATATTAAGGATTAAATCAGATAATGCAAAATGTTACAATAGTCCCCATTTTTTAATTCATCAAAGAGCATCTGATGCACATGCAAAAATGTCACAATGTATTCACTCCCTAAAGCTAAAATTTTTAATGCTGTCAGCATGTGTCCTTGTTTGGGGTAGATGATACTCCATCAGACTTGGAGAGTAAGTGAAAACATTTTACTAAAGAAGTTTGAACAACAAAAAAAATCCAAGAAACGTAATAAAAACAAAATGTTGGCATTTTCTATTTTCTTTATGAAGAATGCTGTATAGAAAAGCTCCATCTATGCTCTCCAGGAAGATTTGCTCAGTAAAATAGGTTTTAAACCAAAAAAAAGTTTCACTAGATGGCATGCAAGATCTTCCTCAGTATACCTGAAAGTCTCATTCCTATTAGAAAATTAAAAACATACACAAAAACAGTGGTTCATTTTATTCATAGTTTGTTGGGTTTTATGTGCTCACAAAAATTAAAACACTCTAAAGCAGGAGTTTAATAGTAATTTTTGAAAGCCAAGTAACATTCCATCTCTAACTCCCATTGATCAAAGCTTCTCTGGTATTTACAAAACATGGTAGATGAGATGCTGCACGAAACCGTTGCATCTGAAAGTTTTTTTTGTTGTTCCCTTTATTCTCAAAGATGAGAAAAGAAAGCACACGATGTACTTTTAAATTCTAGAAGCAAGTGAAAAGTAATTTCTGTCTGGTAGACTGGGGCTTGGATTCCTGTCCCTCCCTTCCCAACAAAGCCAGGTTCACCTGAGGTAATGGTTTGCCTTGGGGGTGAGGCCTTGAATGGCAGCAAATAACCTACACATATTTGCATATTTAACCAGTGCTCTTAAAAGGGATTGTACAAAAACCTGTTCTGGACAGCTGCTTACTCACTGCCTTTAGAATTTCGTGGTGCTGGAATAGGCAGGTGCCAACCGTTTGCTCATTCTCTTTGACCCACTAGCCTTGCAGTTTGCTCTGTGGGTGTTAATATTACTAAATTAAAAGGGGGAAAGGACTGTTTTAGATGGCCCCCACTCTTCACCCAAACACCCTGGAATCATTTGCGATCTGCAATTCTAATCCTGTAGTCAGGAGGCTGGCCCAAACCATGGCCCAGAGAGTGAGTCAGTTGCAAGTGGCTGGCTGACTCTATGGGAACAGATACGAAATGCAGCTTAGAGGATTTGTCAGCCAAATCCACAAATGTGTGGCTTTTTCAAACATTAGACATCTGCTCTTCTTAATTTAAAATAAACTCTTTTTAAAAGCACAAAGTTGCTTGGCTCCTTGTTTTCTTCATGTCAGCAGCAGTTGCTCCTCTAACTTAGGAAACATAGAAGCAGATTTAGAAATCTGGAATCTTTAGGGCACACTTCAGAGAGGGTGTAACTGAACTGCATTGTTTGGGAAGGAAGAGGATGATGCTTTTACACTGTAGGGTTTGTGTGGAAATCCCCTTCATGGGTAATCAGGCCAGGTGTCCAACGCATTTGTTAACCATTTCCAAATGACTCAAGGGACATGGGGAGTGCTTGGACATGCTCCAGCACTATTTCTACAACTTAGTCTCTGTTTGCATTGGAAACCACATTCCTGACTTCTTGGGAGGAGGCTTTGGCTTATTCTGGGCGTCTTTGGCTTTAAGAGAGAACCCTGAACAGTTCATCTAAGCCAACAGGTATAGCCTTCTCCTTTTGAGGTTTCTCAGGGAGGGGTATCCTTCTGTGCAAGTTGCCTTCCACCCAGAACTCTTTGAGAAGTAGTCTTATTCATTCGAGACCCCTCTGTGGGCTGCTTTTCTCTCCCCTCACCCCACCCCAAATGTGGCATTTCCCTTTGTTACCTCTATGCAGGTCACTTTTGACTGACACAGCCTGACAGCATTGCTTGTGCTCTAGTGTGTTTCTGATAGAAAAAGGTATCTCACGGGAGTGAGGTAGTTAGGGATTTGAGAAAAGGGGTGGTCCCATCGTTCCCTGATGGTAAACTTCAGATTCACTGTTCTTTGGCCCCTCATGTTAGAAATAAGCAGCTCAGGTTCAGTCTTGCACTAATGCCCAATCGTGGCTCACACAGTACAGGAGAACCATGGTGTTCTCAACCTCTTTCATTAGTTAAGCAGATGAAGGCCTGAGAATGACTAGAGGCGGCCTTCTCTGCCTTTCTTTTTTTAGTGTAACCTCTCAGCCTCTTGACCTCTTGACCGTCATTTTCACTTGAGTGGCAGGTACTAAACCTCTCAGAGGACCCAAACTTTCTCTGACTAACCTCACATTGTTTTGGCCTCACTCTCAAGGCCCGTTGCAGCAGCCCCTCCCCACTTCCTTGCCCCCTCCGTATTCTTTGTACACCCCCATATTGTATGACAGCCTAAACCAAACCAAACCCACTGCCGTCAATTCGATTCCAACTCATAGCGACCCTATGCCAACCCACCCAGTGCCGTCGAGTCGATTCCGACTCGTAGGACAGAGTAAAACTGCCCCATAGAGTTTCCAAGGAGCGCCTGGAGGATTTGAACTGCTGACCTCTTGGTTAGCAGCTGTAGCACTTCACCACTATGCCACCAGCGTTTCCTGTATGACAGCAATCAAGATGAATTCCCAGGAACTTCTCTCATGTACCCTGTACCGGGAAGCATGGTGGATTACTGTAACTTGGATAATTGCTTTGTACCAGGCACTGTTCTCAGTACTGTTCCACATGTATCTTATTATTTAATCCTCACAGCAACCCCATGAGGAATCCAAGGCAGAGAGAGTAATTTGTCAGAGGTCGTACAGCTAGGAGGTGGCAGAGCAAGGATTCAGACTTAGGTATTCTGACTCTTAGCCACACAGTTTGCAGAAATACAAGCTTCAGTGTACATGTTTCAATTTGTCATCACAAGATAGGTGATAGAAAAAATAAGACTTAACAGAAAATCAAGGCCACAGCCTGAAAGGTTTTACCATGTAAATAGATGAGCAGCCTTTGTGCTTGCCTATTTCACAGGGTTGGGAAAGCCAGATCCATTCTTAGCCGTCCTGGACAGGCATGTTCCCAGAGTGCTGTTTGTTATAATTATGGTTACAAAGCAATTTCTATTTGTACAGTCCTTTTTTTTTTTCTTTTTCAAAGCACTTTGACATCTTAAATTATATTCGATCTTCATAACAACCCTGAGAAATAGGGCCAATAGTGGCAGTAACCACATTCCAAAAAAAACTATTCACTTTTTAAGTCTCTACTGAGTTTAAGGTGCTGGAGGGTAGAGACAAAGATGTTGATAACTGATCTCCTCCCTCCAGGAGTTTGTAGTCTAGTTAGGAATATCAGGCATATATGCAGATGAATGCCCTAAGAGAGGAACTGAAAAGAGGAAGAGAATTGCTAAGAAGGATCAGAAAAGGTTTCCTGATGGGGTTACATTTGAACTGAGTGGTGAAAGTTGATTTGGGCTTTTGACAGAGATAGGGAGAGGAAAGTTACTTTACCTGGAGAGTCTAGTAGGGGAGATTTGTGTAGGATGTTGTTAGGTGCCACAAAGTCAATTCTGACTTATAGCAACCCATGTGACAGAGAAGAACCGCCCACAGGGCTTGCTTGGTTGTAATCTTCATGGAAGCACATCACCAGGTCTTTCTCCCACAGAGCCACTGCGTAGGATCAAACCCCCAACTTTTTAATTACCAACCACTGCTTAACCAGTTGCACCACCAGGGCTCCTCTGTGTAGGATGTGTGGAAGAAACGGCAAGGAGTCTTGCAGTCTAAGTCGGTCCTTCCACCCACCTCCTCTGTTATTTTTTGCCTTCTTCTCTGTTTCTTTTAAGGTACCTACATAATTCAGAACTAGTTTGTCTGTCTTTTTTTGTTTTTGATCTGTTTGCTCTAGTAGGATGTATGCTCCATAAGGGCAGGGACTGTTGTGCTCTCCATTGTATGCCCAGAGCCACAGCCAGTGTTTGCTGAATGAGTATTGCAGTCGCCCAGGTGAAGCAGCAATGGGAATGCAGAAGCAGGCAGGAGAGGCTACCTAAGTAGAATCTCCAGTACTGGACAGGTTGGAGTAAAGGTGAGGGAGGAACCAAAGAACCCTGAGAAGACAGTGATACCAACCCCTAAGCCAGGAACACAGGAGGAGGAGCAAGTTTGAGGGAGAGACTGTTCTGTTTTGGACATGTGGAAGGAAGATACCGGTAGACTGGTGGGGCCTCCAGTGGGTCTTGGAGGTTTCCTAACTCCTAGCGAATATGCTGTCCCTTGGATCACTCTGTGACTTCCTCCCACTGATGAATAAGCTGGACCTTTTCAGAGAATTCTCTGGAGTAATATGTCCTCTGTAATTTCCCATAAGTGATGATCTAAGCCTTAACTTGTTATGTAGCATTGTTCTTGAAGAGATGGCATTGTGACTGGATTTTGGGGTCAGAGGAAACTGTTTTTATATCCCTCTCTCCAGTTGTATCCTGCTGGCTTAAGCATTGGCTCCTCCCTAGGGAAACTTGGAAGATGGTAATTCCTGGATAAATTATCTGCCTTTATAAGGAGAAAAGTTTGGCAATGTCATTTCCTGTATGTTTCTACTAGAGTCCAGGATTCCAGTAGTGCTAGCCTAGACAGCAGTGGCAGCTACCTAGAACCCAGATGTCATAAGTGCTCCCAAGTTAGTATCATGGCATCTTCCCAGCTGCTTTTGCCAAGCCAAAAGGCAGAATCAAGGCCTTATTACACCTTCTAGACCATGTGGTCAAGGCGGCTTTCCATTTGGCTGCTTTAGTGCTGGGGTTGTTTACAAGTTTCAGTGAGTGAGTTATTACATATTGACATTGGCTGGGTAGGAGCTCAGAATAAATGACATATGACCACAATTACACCACTCACCAGGAGTACCAGAGTTCAGAAGGAGAGATTTATGTCATAATCCCATGGTGGTGAAGAGAGGTACAAAACCTTAGTATTCCAATTTCAGGTGAGTGCATAGTTCTCAAAGCCCAGGAGGTTTGGGTGTCACTGTTCCAGACTTTCTGATGAAATCCAGACGTCATCAGATGCCTATCTGGTAAAACTACATGTGTAAGAGTGTTTTGCATGATTTCAGAAGGAAAAAGAAGGGGGAGGGAGGCCTGAAATTGTGCTTTTAGGAAAATGTAGGGATCAAAGAAATTTCTCATGTTCAAACGTGAAGAATCCATCTGACCACAAAAGACATCCCTGATCTCTGCGGGAGGAAGTAAAAAGTTCTTCCATACACAAAAGCTTTCTTACACTTCTTTTAGACATTTTTTGTGATATATTTACTAGTCTTCCCTGGAGTAGGCTATGTTCATTAGAAGACAATTTAGAGAAAATAAGACCCCAAAATTGGTCCTAATTTCTCCCTTCTTCCTCTGCCTCTGAACCTGGAGCATCTTGTAGTTCCTACACCCCACTTAGGTGATGAGGACCCCTGGGTGGTACAAATGGTTAAGTACTAGAATATTAACCAACAGGTCTGCAGTTCAAATCCACCCAGAGGCACCTTGAAAATAAGCCCTGGCAATCTGCTTCCGAAAAGTCACAGCCTTGGAAACCCTACGGAGCAGTCCTACTCAGTACAAATGGGGTCACCATGAGGTGGAATTACTCCACAGCAACTAGCAAAACAACTTAGATGGTTTAGAGGACAAAGATATAATTCACCCCGTGTTACCTCCTTCTGATTCACTTGACTTATTTCTCCAAACTATTTCCAAGTGTTAACAACATCCTTTTTAAAATCATTTGAGCTATTTTATCTTTATCTTGTGTTTTTAAAACTTTGTTTAAAAAAAAATACAAGCAAAAGAAGTATATAAGAAAGCACTCCCCTGAGAAATCTACTCCCTAGAAGACATCACTATGAAATCTGCTGTGTATCCTTGCAGATGTCTTTAAAAATTATCTGACCCTCACATTCTTCTTGGTCTTGGCAACCTGGCATTGCGGGCAAAGCAGGGACAGGGGCCTGTTTCCTCATTTCTATCCTCAAAGTAGTGACAGACTGCTCCATCCCTGCCTTACTGAAGAAATTTTATGGAATCATGTAGACAAATCCACGTGTTTTTCATAATAATATTTAATGGCCGTTTCTGTCTGCCTCAGTGACTATACTACACATAAAGGAGAACAGTGGGAGACTGGGTTGTGGCCATACTTTAAAAGGCTTTGAATTCCAGAGCAAAGAGTTTAAATCTCAGGCAAGGACTTGCAAGCAATGGCAATTCTTCATTTTCTTGATGTATTGTTTGAATTTATATTGTCTTGAATTGCTTTTAGTTATATAAAATGGTTTCATAATATTCTTAATCATATTTATATTTACAGGTCCTTAGTTTCATCTAATGGCTGTGTGACCTACTGCTAATGATGGCAGCTTTAATGGGCTTCACTGCGTGCCTATAGTTTTGCAGCCTTACACTGCTTCCAGTTTTCTAGTCATTCATGTTAATCCATTCAATAAACATGGATTCTCTACCATGAGCCAGGCATATGCTTTGCAGCAAAGACTGTGTCAGACGGTGAACACCTTGAGGACAGAACTCAGGTCGGACTCATTTTTGTATCTCCCTGTCCCAGCACAGTGCCTTGCCTTGCAGGTGTTCAATTAATGTTTGTTGAATTAAGCTCACATCCTGCCTCTTTCATACTGACATCATGAATTGAGTCTAACATAAAGCAAACCAAAAACCAAACCCATTGCCATTGAGTCAGTTGGAACTTAAAGGGCCCTGTCTTAGTTATCTAGTGCTGCTATAACAAATAACACAAGTGGATGGCTTTAACAAACGCAAGTTTATTCTCTCACAGTCTAGGAGGCTAGAAGTCTGAATTCAAGGTGCCAGCTCCAGAGGAAGGCTTTCTCTCTCTCTCTGTCGGTTCTGGGGAAAGGTCCTTGTCCTAAATCTTCCCCTGATCTAGGAGCTTCTCATCCCAGGGACCCAGGTCTAAAGGACATGCTCTGCTCCCAGTGCTCCCTTCTCTGTTTTATATCTCAAAAGAGACTGACGCAAGATACAACCTAATCCTGTAGATTAAGTACTGTCTCATTAACATAACTGCCCCGAATCCTGCCTCATTTACATCATTTTGTTGTTGTTAGGTGCGGTCGAGTCACCTCCAACTCATAGCGACCCTATGCACAACAGAATGAAACACTGCCTGATCATGCCCCATCCTCACAATTGTTGCTATGCTTGAGCCCACTGATGCAGCCACTCTGTCAATCCATCTCGTTGACAGTATTCCTTTTTGCTGACCCTCTACTGTACCAAGCATGATGTCCTTCTCCAGGGGCTGATCCCTCCTGATAACATATCCAAAGTATGTGAGTCGTAATCTCACCATCCTTCCTTCTAAGGAGCATTGTGGTACTTCCAAGACAGATAAATTCGTTCTTTTGGCAATCCATGGTATATTCCATATTCTTCGCCAACCCCACAATTCAAAGGCATCAATTCTTCTTAGCTCTTCCTTATTCATTGTTCAGCTTTCGCATGCATGTGAGGCTATTGAAAACACTGTGGCTTGGGTCAGGCGCACCTTAGTCCTCAAGGTGACATCTTTGGTTTTCCACACTTTAAAGAGGTCTTTTGCAGCCGATTTTCCCAATGCAATGCATCTTCTGATTTCTTGACTGCTGCTTCCATAGGTGCTGATTGCAGAAACAAGTAAAATGAAATCCTTGACAACTTCAATATTTTCCCTGTTTTTTTATCATGATGTTGCTTATTGGTCCAGTTCTGAGGATTTTTGTTCTTTTTTTTTTTTTATGTTGAGGTATAATCCACACTGAAGGCTGTGGTCTTTGATCTTCATCAGTAAGTGCTTCAAGTCCTCTTCATGTTCAGCAAGCAGAGTTGTGTAATCGGCATTACGCAGGTCGTTAATGAGCCTTCCTCCAATCCTGATGCCCCATTCTTGTTAATATAGTCCAGCTACTCGGATTATTTGCTCAGCATACAGATTGAATAGGTATGGTGAAAGGATACAACCCTGACGCACACCTTTCCTGGCTTTAAACCTTGGGGTATCCCCTTGGTTCTGTTCCAACAACTGCCTCCTAATCCATGTGCTCAGATTCCTCATGAGCACAGTTTAAGTGTTCTGAAATTCCCATTCTTTCCAATGTTATCCATAATTATTATGATCCACACATTTGAATGTCAATAAAACACAGGTAAATATCTTTCTGGTATTCTCTGCTTTCAGCCAGTATCCATCTGACTTCAGCGATGATATCCCTGGTTCTGCGTCCTCTTCTAAATCCAGCTTGAATTTCTGGCAGTTCCCTGCTGATATATTGCTGCAGACGCTTTTGAATAATCTTCAGCAAAATTTTGCTTGCATGTGATTTTAGTGATATGGTTTGATAATTTCCGTATTCGGTTGGATTACCTTTCTTGGGAATAGGCATAACTATGGATCTCTTCCAGTCAGTTTGCCAGGTAGCTGTCTTCGAAATTTCTTGGCATAGATGAGTGAGCACTTCCAGCACTGCATCCGTTTGTTGAAACATCTCAATTGGCATTCCATCAATTCCCTGAACCTTGTTTTTCGTCAATGCCTTCAGTGCAGCTTGGACTTCTTCCTTCAGTACCATCGGTTCCTGATCATATGCTACCTCCTAAAATGGCTGAACATCAACCAATTCTTTTTGGTATACTGACTCTGTATATTCCTTCCATCTTCTTTTGATGCTTCCTGCGTCGTTTAATATTTTCCTCGTAGAATCCTTCATTATTCCAACTCGAGGCTTGAATTTTTTCTTCAGTTCTTTCAACTTCAGAAATGCTGAGCGTGTCCTTTCCTTTTGGTTTTCCGTCTCCAGGTCTTTGCACATCTCATCACAACACTTTGTCTTCTCGAGCTGCCCTTTGAAATCTTCTGTTCATCTCTTTTACTTAATCATTTTGTCCTTTTGCTTTAGCAACTCGACGTTCAAGAGCAAGTTTCAGAGTCTCTTCTCACATCCATTTAGGTCTTTTCTTTCCTGACTTTTTAATGACCTCTTGCTTTCTTCATGTACGATGTCCTTCCACAACTTGTCTGGTCTTCTTCAGTCATAAGTGTTCAACCCATTAAATCTATTCTTGAGATGGTCTCCAAATTCAGGTGGGATATACTTAAGGTCGTACTTTGGCTCTTGTGGACTTGTTCTAATTTTCTTCAGTTTCAACTTGAACTTGAGTATGAGTAATTGATGGACTGATCCGCAGTCCACCCCTGGCCTTGTTCTGACTGATGATATTCAGCTTTTCTCTTTCCAGAGACGTAGTCGATTTGATTCCTTTGTATTCCATCTGGCAAGGTCCATGTGTACAGTCACCATTTATGTTGGTGAAAAAAGGTATTTGCAATGAAGACGTCACTGGTTTTGCAAAATTCTACCATGTAATCTCCAGCATTGTTTCTATCACCGAGACCATATTTTCCAACTACTGATCCTTCTTGTTTCCAACTTTCATATTCTAATCACCAGTAATAATCAGTGCACCCTGATTGCATGTTGCATCAATTTCAGACTGCAAAAGTTGATAAACACCTTCAATTTCTTCATCTTTGGCCTTAGTGGTTGGTGTGTAAATTTGAATAATAGTTATATTAACTGGTCTTCCTTGTAGGTGTATGGACATTATCCTACCACTGACAAAAACACATAGGATAATCACATCAGATCACAAAATGGTGGACAACCACACAATACTGGGAATCATGGCCTAGCCAAGTCGACACACACTGGTGACGGGAGACACGATTCAATCAACAACAGCCCCCTTTTCTTTAAAAAGGAAACTCACATCTTTTACCTTATGTCATGTTTCTTACTATCATGTTCCCATGACCTCTCACCTAGTAAGGACAAGCTCTGTTCAGTTTCTACATTTCCCAGGAGGACTTTGCCCCTGAAATGTCTAGAACAGTCCTGTTCAAGAGAAAGCCACAAATCTAAAAATTTCAGGAGTCACCTTTTAAAAGTAAAATTAAGTTGAATAAATAAAAGGAAAATTAATTTGAATCATTAACCTAATATGCCTAAAATATTATAATTTCAACCTGTAATCAATACAAAAAAATATTGAGAGATTTAAATTCTTTTATTCATACTAAATCTTTAAAATCCAATGTGTGTTATAAAATAGCACTTCTAAATTTGGATTAGCCACATATCAAGTGCTCAATAGCCACATGTGGCCAATGGCTGCCTAACTGGAGAGTACGGGTACAGAATCTTTGTGTATTCACTGTGTAAATAATAAAATTCAAATAGGACAAGAGAGCCATAAAAGTATTCATCATACTGACATTGGTGAAGAAGATAAATTCAGGCAGCACATAATTTAACTTACTGTTTCTTTTTAAGCTACTCTTGTAAGCTAATGTTAAGATTTTTCATCATTAGGTAAAATCCATAATTTAAAAACCAAGTCTTTTTCTGATATTCTTGTAAATTAATGGCAGTTCTTTGGGGAAATCATCAGTTCCCCCACTTTCCTTTTCTTCTCCTCCTGCTTTACTGACTCTCTAGACTCTAAATGATTGGGACTTTCTTTTTTCCTTCTTTCCCATAGCATGGATGCCATATTGTCTCCTACACTGACTGACCCAACACTGTGTTTCCCAGAAATCTGAAATATTTACATTGTTTATCTTAACTTCTTGTGCAAGCATTCCTGCTTGCAGAATAGGATTCCATCTATTAACATGGCTGACAGGGCATCCTCTGAGACATTTCAGGGTTTAGGAGCGGGAAGTTATTTAGTTAAAAATGTAAAGCCAGAGTTTCCAGCTCACATTCCTAAAACCCATAGGAAACAATGTGATTGATACAGATGAGCAAATGTCTCTTAAAATAAATGACTGTTTACCCAAAATGACAAGTTAGTGGGTAAAGCCATATTTGGAAGGTAGGTGGCAGAATAAGAAAGGAACTGACTGCCAAACCTCGGGCTCATGGGAAGATAAGAGCAGGATAGGAACATATGGAGCATATTTTAAAACAAAATTTTGGACAGGAATTCAAGTGTGATAAACATGGTGGTCAGAAGAAAAATCACTGGTATGTACACTGCAAAATAAAGTCTACAGAGGAAATAAGGAGATGTTTCAGACAAATTTGAAGCCAAGACTAGTGCTTTCAATTAAATTATTTCTCTTGGGCTATATTCTTTGCTGTAAAAAAGTTGAATATGGATATGGGCATGTTAAGCAATAATTAGGAAGCCAGAATTGTAGCATCAAATGTTCAAAGAAACTTATAAACTACACTGTAAGCTTCTTCATTTATACTATATGGTATTCATCCCTATACCCACATCACCTCACTCAGTACCTGGTGTGTATTAGGTATTGAATAGATACTGGTTGAATAAATGAATTGGTTGGTAACTGTTGGTATGCTTAGTGCATCCTAAGTGAAGGGTTAAAAGAGAAAGATGTTGCAGACTGTCTAGATAATAGGGAAGAAAAGTCCAAAACTAGAAAAGGAAATGAGTAAGAAACAGGGTCTACGGCTCAGAATAAAGAACTCTTAAGAAAGCACAATGGTAGCCATCTGAAAAAAAGGGGAGAGGGGAAGGGCGATTAAAAAAGCTTCAAGCTTGAGTTTGTGCTGTACTCACTGCCTACAGAGCTGTAGCTTGTATCTGGGTTATTGTGTTTGAGGGACAGTATATATGCTAGTTACCCAGCAATTTAAGAAATTACATTTTCAAAGTTTTCTGGATCTGTCTACCAAGAAGCTTATGATTCTATGTTGTCTTGACCAACTGGCCGTTTTCTTCACACAAAGCAGATTCCCAATGCCACCCCGTATCTTGAAGCTTTGGTACTGGCCACCTTGTGTAAAATTTTAACTTGAAATTACTACTCATATAGCTAAAACTTTTTATTATTCAAAATCGACAAGAAAAAATTTTTATTGTCCATGTAAATGTTTAAAACAATGTTACAAATATTTAAGCATCACACAAGTCAAATAATGCAGCTGTGAATCATAAAAAGGGGTCAAACTTCCATAAATGAACAGACTCAGAGCTCTGTCTAAACTGGGGTTTATTTCTAACGTTAACTTGCAGTTGATTTCTTTAATTGCCAAACTACAAATATACTTGTCCTCATTGGTACTTCATGAATCCCCTCCTCAGATGATTTCAACTTACGACTTTGTTGAAACTAGCCTTCTAGCAAAGTTCCTCAGAATCAGCTTAACTCCTATGAAGAGAATTTCATTACAGGTCTTCATGTGCACTGGTTTAGTCTGGCAAATTGTTTCCGTCTTTGGATCTCTTCAGTGCTAAACAACTACTTTATACTTTGTTTTGTAAAAATCATGATCGAATTATTTTTCAAGTATACTTGGGTTAACATAATGCAGAGGGGTGTGCCTTTTAGCAGCTGAACAGACCACTTTTTGCATTCCTTAGAAATAAGATATGGTTCAGTATTTTAAATCATAGCAACAGTTGATAACAAAAACAGCAAAAAGGTAATCATTTCCATATGGAATGAAAAGGAAGAAACCAGTGAAGCTGTGAACTGTCATTTTTCCATATAAAAATAAAAGTCACTACTGGTAGATTTGGCAGAAAGGGCAGATGTTCCTATGTGTTTCCCATTTTACATTTGTTAATACATTGCATGTGATGTGTTTCATTGAAGTACATCATTCCCCCTCAAACTCAGTTGCCAATTTCCAAGCGTGTTTTGTCTTTTTGAGTCAAACCCACATCTGTGTGTATCAGTTTCAAGCACTACATTTCCTTGGTGATGATTTTCTTAACTTAGTGAAATTTGGCTGACAGCTTTACTGCAGAACATAACCATCTTCCAAATCAGCTAAACACCTACAAGTCATTTTAAAGCAATAGCTGAATAAAATCAATTTCCGCTCTGGCATTCCAAGATCTAAAAGAAAACTTCTCCCAATTTTCTGATGCCCAAAAAATTTAAGAAAAGCAAAGGAGAACTTTAGTCCCTTCTGTATTTAAGCATGATATGCATCTATTACCAAAATCCTGACATTCATTTTTAAATAGCTGCTTAAATGGAAAAATCTTACTCTGTTATGCTTAGAATTAAATATTCAAAATAGTTGTTCACCCTTTAGCACTTGACAACAGCTCCCTCTTGTGGTTCAAGGCATTCACTTCAAAGATGAATATAAGTACAGAATAGAAATTTCTTAGCCTAAAATTGTACTGTGAAAGTTTAGCTCATATTTAGTGACTCTTTTTTGGAGTAAAGAGGAAAGATTTAGGAACAAGAGGACAAAATAGAATATGCCATTTTCTTGGATAGTTCCAGGGTCCCAAGATCTCAGCAAAGTGTTTCTAACATTCTTTATAAAAGCACCAGTTTTTTTTTCTTAAAAATGAAATATAAGTAGAAGATGTTTTCACTGAAAACATGCTATCCTCCACTTAAAAGGTTTTCCTCTTTTTCTTTTGGTATTATATGCAAATTGAAATCAGCATTCCGCTTTGTTACTTTAATAGACGAGACTTTGAAAACCTTACAGAAATAGTAGTATTAAAAATATTTTTAGTCCAAAAAGGTAAATTTTCCCTTTTGTTCAAGATCAGAGGTTACGGTAACTGGCAATAACCTGCTCTAATAATGTGAAACTGTCCAAAAAATCCTCTTCTTCAATTCCAAATTTTGTGTACTGATGAATGTAGGCTCTGGTGAAAAAACAAAGTATAAAAACAAAAAAACATCAAGTGAATTAATAACTCTTAAAATCAAACAATAAATAGACTTTTTCCAGCTCGTGAATATTTGAAGATCGCAGAATCTCTTAAGGGTCTTATATTTGCTTCATTGTTTACTTGAAAGATTAGCAAACTTTCAAAGTTTTTCAAGCTTCCTGCCCCTTTAGCGTCCAAGAGGGTCACAATAGAGGCACACAGGGAAAATGAACCATGCTCCAGAACATACTCCACACTGTACAGGATACGACTGGGTTCAGTGCAAACCCTAAAAGATGCCTGAAAAGTTTATCTAAGGCTTGGAACTGTGCTGTGGAAACACATCAACCCAATGCTAGGAACGCAGTGAAGCCTTCCAAGTGCTTCTCAGACGGTACTTACTTGGTAGCTAAGTCAGGATGATTCTTTTGAGTCCCCCCTCAAAATTTATTATTAGTATTAGCAGTATTGATTAAATGAGACAGGAGAAATCATGTTAAAAAGAATATCAAGGTAGGCATAAATTAAATTGATATAATAATGGCTGCTGCTACCATTTGGAAACCCTGGTGGTGTAGTGGTTAAGTGCTACGGCTGCTAACCAAGAGGTTGGCAGTTCGAATCCACCAGGCGCTCCTTGGAAACTTTATGGGGGGCAGTTCTACTCTGTCCTGTAGGGTCGCCATGAGTCGGAATCGACTCAACGGCAGTGTTTTTTTTTGTTTTTTTTTATGAGAGTGGGGGGAGCATTATGCCAGAAAGTGGGGGGATGTAAGCATGCAGGATGGCTGGGCCCTCAGGAATCCCAGCTAAGCAAAGGAGAGGCCCCATCCAGTCATTTTAGGAATTTTGTTCCGACATCAAGTAATTGTGTGACAGGTCAAGAAATCTGATAAAACATTCCTTAGTATCAAGTAGAATTGAACTTGCCAGATTTCTTACTGAGAAAGATGAGGAGCTTTTCCAGTCTCCCAAGGATCTTATTTTGGAAAACTATCTTACTGTCTCCTCCCTTATAATGAAATTCCTGCTTTAAATTTCATCTCTCTTAGAAACTGCCCATTTAGTCAATAAAAAAATAAATAAATAAAATAATTTTTATTTTTTTTTTACCATTACTACTACACTAAAATATCAATATAATAATCACTAACAATAATGCAATGCAAGTATCAAGCATTTACTGGTCAGCCACTATACTAGCTGTTTTTACATTTTTATCTCATTTAATCCCTACCACACAGTCTCTCAGTTAGGTCCCATTGTACAAAGGAAGAAACGTGGCCTCAGTAACATGCCCAAGGATTCGTACCTACAAAGTGGGGAGCCATGCTTACTCCAGTTCCTGCCTCGTGTTTACCTCTATACTCTATTGTCTGCCTAAGCTTAGAGAAGTTTGGAGATTGACATTTTACTTACTTTGAAGCAAACATGTTCCATGCTTTGCCCACAATCGTATCAAGTGGTTTTACTAAGGACTGGCTATTGCTGACCAATGCTGCAGACTTCTCGTATTTGTTGAAGGCTCGCTGAGTTTTCCATACGTTGAAAGCATTTTCAGGCTGTAACCAGGAAGTATAGAGAGCTGGATCTTTAAATCCCCCTACAGTAAAAACAATGTAAGTTATTCTTTACATCATAAATTATTAATTTTGAAAATAAACAGATATTTTCTTATCCACTTCATCAAAAATCTCCTTTTGTTTTGCCTTTTAAAACTAGCTTTATATTGCTTTTGGATTAATGATCTATGTTCATTAGGAGAAAAAACTGTAGTAATTTACACCATTCAGGAAAGTATTAAGAAGAAATTTTAAAAGTCACCTAAACTGCTGAAATGCCAAAACCCAGAGATGACCACTAAGAACATTTCTGTTGACCTTTGTGTATATAATCTTACATACCTGCTGCCCTTCTGTAATCTGAATTTTCCATTCACTGACAGGTTGTGAACTTCTTTACTTGTCCACAAATATCACTCATCTTTAAGGTCCCTTATAGGAACATACCATAACTTACGCAACAAGTTTCCTACTGTGAGATATTTAGGCTGTTTCCACCTTTTGGCTATTGTGAATAGTGCTGCAGTGAACACTGGTGCGCATGTGTCTGCGTCACTCTTTCAAGTCTCTCTAGTCTATACCTAGCACTGGAATTCCTGGGTCATATGGCAGTTCTATGTTTAATTTTTTGAGGAACTACCAAATTGTTTTCCACAGCGTCTGTACCATTTTGCATTCCCACTAGCAAAGGACAAAGGCTCCAGTTTCTCCACATCCTCCCCAACATTTGTTGTTTTCGGTTTTTGTTTTTTATCTTTGCCATCCTAGTGGGGGTGAAGTGGTATCTCATTGTGGTTTTGATTTGCATCTCCCTAATGCAGCAGTGATTAAGAGCTGTGGCTGCTAACCAAATGGTCGGCAATATGAATCCACCAGCCGTTCCTTGGAAACCCTATGGGGAAGTTCTATTCTGTCCTATAGGGTTGTTATGAGTTGGAATCCACTTTATGGCAACAGGTTTTTTTTTTTGGTTAATGGCTAATGAGGCTGAGCATCTTTTCATGGCTATTTGTGTATCTTCTTTGGTGAACTATCTATTCAAATCTTTGCCCATTTTTTGATTGGGTTGTCTTTTTCTTAAGTTGTAGATGTTCTTTATATATTCTGGATATTAAACCCTTATCTGATATATAGGTCCCAAAAATGTTCTCCAGATCTGAAGGTTGTCTCTTCACTTTGCTGATAAAGTCCTTTGACATACAGGGTAACGCTTTCTCAACTTCCTGACAATTTTATAAGAATACTTGTCACAGAGACCACTAGTTCTGCAATACCTGTTCTCCCTTTCTTCCTTAGTAACAGAGCCCCCAAATTAATTGAGCTCATGGACTCCCTTGCAGCCAGGCACAGCACATGACTCAGTCCTTGTCAGTGGGATATAAATATAAGCATGGTGTGTGACTTTAGGAGGAGGAAGCTCGACCCTTCTTTGCTTGTTTCTACGTGAACTTGATGACTGGAATGCAAGCAGGTGTCTTGGACTATAAGGACGAAGCCACAAGGTGAGCCACAGAGCAAACAGATGTTCAGAAGAAAGAATTAAATGTTGATCTTGTTTAAACCACTTCTATTCTGGTTTTCAGTCACACGCCACCTGAAACAATGGCTTTACTCCATTTTGCCACTAAAACTCATAGTTATTATTTTTCTTAAGAATAAATTCAGGGATTGTTTATTATCATCATCTATGAAAACGTGCATCTTAATTTCTATTTCAATTTCTGCTTACCCAGATCTGCGCTTTGCACATCTTTCCCACGAAGGATGACCAAGTTAGCAATGGAAGTGTTAAAATGAGGCTCTTTGTTGAAAGACGTTTTGCCAAGAGCAGGGAGTCCTGATAAAGGGGGCCGTACCTGCCAATTGATACCTAACAAAAAAAGGGAAAAAAAGGAAAAGACTTTATATATGGGTTTGAACAAGAGGATAAAAATATCTTGTGGTATATGCATTTTACAAAATTTTTTATTTGATAGGTAAAAGTTGTTTTTCCTCTAAAACCAAAAAAACCAAACCTGTTGCCATCCAGTCGATTCTGACTCATATTGACCCTACAGGACAGAGTAGAGCTGCCCCATAGGGTTTCCAAGAAACATCTGGTGGATTCAAACTGGTAACCTTTGAATTAGCAGCCATAGCACTTAACCACTGTGCCACCAGGGCTGTTTTTTCCTCTAGAAGTTTGAAAATTCTTATCTTGTCAACATAAAGTTATTCAAACTACTCAATTCTGAGAAAGACATAAAATACTCATCATCAAATATTAATGGGTGTGTACATGCATACAATGGAATTCTACTCCGCAATAGAAAGCAACTAACTACTGAAGCCCTGGTGGTACAGTGGTTAAGCATTCGGCTGCTAAACAAAAGGTCAGCAGTTCAAATAATTCATACACAGATTGTTCCATGACATTGGTTGCAATTCCCGGAATATTTCAGCACTCTCCCCATTTCTACCCTGGGTTCCCTGTTTCCATTCCTCCAGTTTCCCTGCCACTCCCTGCCTTCTCGTTTTTGCTCTTGGACAAATATTGCCCTTTTGATCTTGTATAGTTGATAGTTCTCAGGAACACATTCCTCATGGGTGTTATTGTTTATTTTGTAGGCCAGTCTATTATTTGGCTGAAAGGTGACCTTTGGGAGCGGCTTCAGTTCCAAGTCAGAAGGGTATCTTAGGGCAACAGTCTCAGGGATTCCTCCAGTCTCTATCAGACCAGTGTATCTGGTCTATTTTTATGAATTTGACTTTTGTTCTACATTTTTTTCCCTTTCTGACCAGGACCTTCTATTGTATTCCTGGTTAGAAAGATCAGACGCTAGAGGAGGCTGTGATTCATGTGGGCCATTAGTCCTTTGGACTAATTGCTTCCTTGAGTCTTTGGTTTTCTTCACTTTCATTTGCTCCAGACAAGAGAACAATAGTTGTATCTTAGGTGGCCGCTTGAAAGCTTTTCAGACCCTAGATGCTATACAAACTAGGAAGAAGAACATTCCCTTTATGAACTATATTATGCCAATTCACCTACATGTCCCTTGAGACTATGGTCCTTAGCCTTCAAGCTTGGTAACTCAGTTCTGTGTGGTGTTTGGTTATGTAGTGCAGGGTAAATCTTAAGTCAGTCTCTTGTGAGATATGAAAGAGATTAAAGCAAGCAGAGCAGAGATGATGGAAGACAGATGCCAAGCCACATGAAGCAGGAGCAGAAGCTCAGAAGAAACACGGACTTTTTTGCACAGCCAACAGTGAGAAAAAGCCTTCCTCTTGAGCCAGCATCCTGAATTTGGACTGCTAGCCTCCTAAATTGTGAGAAAATAAATTTCTATTTGTTAAAGTCACCCAAACCAAAACCAAACCCATTGCTGTTGAGTCAATTTCAGCTCATAGCGACTCTATAGGACAGAGTAGAACTGCCCCATGGGGTTTCCAAGGCTGTAAATCTTTATGGAAGCAGACTGCCACATCTTTCTCCTGCAGAGCAGCTGGTAGGTTTGAACCACACACCTTTCAGTTAGAAGGTGAGCACTTAACCACTGTACCATTAGGGCTCCTTTTAGGCCACCAACTTGTCGTATTTTTGTTATAGCAGCGACAGACAACTAAGATGATAACATTCTGGAAAAGGGAAAACTATAGGGATAAAATCAGAAAATGGCTGCCAGGGACTGGAAGTAGAGGGAAGGGATTAGCTACAAAGGGTTACAAGGAACCTTTTTGGGAAGATGGAAATATTCTATCTTAATTGTGGTGATGATTACATGCTGTATAAGTGTGTCAAAATGCATGAAACTATACTCCTAAAAAGGATGAATTTTACTTTATGTACCTTAATAAACAAAACACAAAAAAATATTAAGGGTTGTAGAAACACAAAACAAAAATAGGACTGAAAATTCACTAGTCATATGGATATTTTAAGAAAATGCTCCCTTGCCTCCAGACTAGGAAAAAAACTTTAGGAACGACATATCTGATAAGGGTCTCATCTCTATATAGAAAACTTCAACAACAAAAAAATCCAATTAAAAAATGGGCAAAGGACATGAACAGACACTTCATCAAAGACGACATTCAAGTGGCCAACAAACACATGAAAAGATGCTTGTGATCATTAGCCATTAGAGAGATGCAAATCAAAACTATAATGAGATACCATCTCATCCCTGCTAAAATGGCACAGATTAAAAAAAACGAAAACAGAAAACAACAAATGCCAGCAAGGTGGTTGGGAGACTGTAACCCCTATCCACTGCTGGTGAGATTGTAAAATGTTACAACCACTTTGAAAAACAGTATGGCAGTTCGTCAAAAAGCTAGAAATAGAAACACTTTATGATCCAGCAATCCCACGTTAGGGTATACACCCTAAAGATGTAACTGCAGTGACACAAATAGACATACGCACGCCTATATTCATTGCAGTATTATTCACAATAGAAAAAGATGGAAACAACCTAAGTGCCTATCAACAGATGAACAGATAAAATGTGGTACATACATACAATGGAATACTATGCAGCCATAAAGAATCATGATGAGACCTCAAAACATCATATAATGTGGATGAATCTGGAGGACATTATGCTGAGTGAAACAAGTCAATCACAAAAGGACAAATATTGTATGATCTCACTTTTATAAGACAAGAATAGATACAGTGAAGCCTGTGAGAGCTGGAACTTGACGGGACTACCTTGTTTTTCTGTGTCTTACAAGTTTTCCACCTTTGATAGGGTGCAGTCTTACCACTTTTCCATCACGTCTTTTAGTGGGAAATATTTTAGTTTTCCTTCTGTGACAGGTTTCTGCCTTATACAGATTCCGGCTTTTACAGGTTTTACTGTATATACACACAGACTAATGCTCATTGCAAGTTACTTCAGATGCGGGGATGGAAGTACTCTCAAGATAGTGGACACTTGTTAGCTCTGGTGATTGGAAAGGTACCACTGAATATAGGTGAAGTGCACACAGCTTGACCTACATAAGTGATGTCACTAAGAGTGCACAATAGAAAAGGATGTCTTTGGTAAAGAATATGACAAAAATATAATTTGGCGACACCACCAATGATCAAAATAACGTGTGTGGTTACACAAATATGTATATAGACATGTAAGTATGTAAGTATGAGTATGTGGGTACATATGTGTGCACAGATAGAAGTATCTATAGGCATATGTACATACAGGTATGTGTGTGCATGCATGTATATCCACATACGTAATAAACCACATAGGGGACACAGGTACGAATACTTCTTAGACATAACCAAGCACCTCACGAGATTGGTTTTCAGTGCTTCAAGACTTAGGACCATACTCTCAAGCGGCGGCTTCAGTTAACTGGCATAATATACTTCAGAAAGGTCATGTTCTTTGTCCCAATGTGGTGACTAATGTCTGGGGCCTTAAAAGCTTGTAAGTGACCATCTAAGATACAATTATTGGACTCTACTCATCTGGAACAAAAGAGAAAGAAGGAAACCAAAGGCTTAGGGCAGAAAGTAGCCTACAGAACTGTCTTAGTCACTTAGTGCTGCTTTAACAGAAATACCACAAGTGGATGCCTTTAACAAAAAGAAGTTTATTCTCTCACAGTCCAGTAGGCTAGAAGTCCAAATTCAGGGTGTCGGCTCCAGGGGAAAGCTTTCTCCCTCTGTTGGCTCTGAAAGAAGGTCCTCATTATGCATCAGTCTTCCCTTGGTCTGGAATTATGCAGTGCAGGAACCCCAGGTCCAAAGAACGCACTCTAGGTCGCAAGCCTAGCTCTACCAATAAGTGCCCAGAGGCACCCCACTCTACCAGGAGGCCTCCTGTGCCAAGGCATTCAGCTCTTTCGCTCCACGGGTTGGCTCCAGCTCTGTCTGGTGCTGGTCTCCTGGTTCTGCTGCTGCTTCCCACCATCTGCACCATCTCCGGTGTTAACAGTTCTCCTCACTTCTTTCTGAGTCCTCTATCTGTTCAT
The DNA here is from genome assembly GCF_024166365.1 of Elephas maximus indicus. Taxonomy (NCBI): domain Eukaryota; kingdom Metazoa; phylum Chordata; class Mammalia; order Proboscidea; family Elephantidae; genus Elephas; species Elephas maximus. Next base: position 34,253,195 of record NC_064837.1, on the reverse strand, counting down.
AGTTTCAAAACCACTCCCACATTTTAGGTATCTGTTAGAGCAGCACCCCACTCCTGGTACCAAATTCTGTCTTAGTCATCTAGTGCTGCTATAACAGAAATACCACAAGTGGATGGCTCTAACAAAGAGAAGTTTATTCTTTCCCAGTTCAGTAGGCTAGAAGTCTGAATTCAGGGCACTGGCTCCAGGGGAAGGCTTTCTCTCTCTGTTGGCTCTGAAGGAAGGTCCTCGTAATGCATCAGTCTTCCCTTGGTCTGAAGCAACTCAGTGCAGGAACCTCAGGTCCAAAGGATGCACTCTGCTCCCAGCACTGCTTTCTTGGTGGTATGAGGTCCCCACATCTCTCTGTTTGCTTCTCTCTTTTATATCTCAAAAGAGACTGGCTTAAAACACTACCTAATCTTGTAGATCTCATCAATATAACTGCCACTAATCCATCTCATTACATCATAGTGATAAGATTTACAGCACACAGGGAAATCACATCAGATGACAAAATGGTAGACAATCATACAACACTGGGAATCATGACCTAGCCATGCCGACAGATATTTTTGGGGAACACAACTCAATCCATGACAAGGACTAATAGTCCGTAAGAACCACAGCCTCCTCTACCTTGAGACCAGTACTAAATGGTACCTGGCTACCACTATGGACCATTCTGATCAGGGCCACATTAGATGGATCCTAACAGAATGAGAGAAAAACATGGAACAGAACTCAAATTTTTAAAAAGTCCAGACTGGTTGAAACTAGAGGACTCCCCAAGTCTATCGCCATAACGTGCTTTAAACCTTAAACTAAAATTTTCCCCTTGAGGTCACCTTTTAACTGAATAACAGATTGGCTCATAAAATAAAGAATATCACCCATGAGTAATGAGCTTCTTTAAAAAAATCATCTAATCATCTACAATAGATCAAATGGTCAAAAATTACTCAAAAGCAAAGGTGAGAAGGTAAGGGGCAGGGAAACTAGAGTACTGGAGATGGTACCACCAGAACAAAATGAATGAGAATAAGGATACATTGTGGAAAATGTAACCAATATTACCAAATAATTTGTAAAAAAAACCTGTTAAGTGGGAACCTAATCTGCTATTACTTTCATCTTAAACACAATAACATATTAAAAAAAGAAAGTACTCTCTCAAATGATGCATAGGATAGGGATAACATTCAGTGTGCAATAACAGATCGATTTTCAGCAAAAACAGAAATACAGCAAATAAAAAATTTGGTATGCTGAACTCAGTAATAATAAGACCAACAAGCCAATAAAAAACTGGGAAAAGATCTGAATAGAAATTTCACCAAAAAAGATGGCTAATAAGCATATGAAAAGATGCTCAACATCATTAGTCATTAGGAAAATGCAAATTAAAACCACAATAGGGTATCACTACACACCAATTAAAAAAAAAAAAAATTTTTTTTTTATTAGAATGGCTATAATCAAAGAGACCAACAATACCGGACATTGACCAGGATGTGGAGACACTAGAACCATCATCCATTGCTGGTGGGAATGGTACAGCCATCTTGAAAAACACTTTAGCAGTTTCATAAAAGACTAAACACAGACTATCATTCGCCCCAGAAATTCCACTCCTAGGAATCTACCCAAGAGAAATGAAAACATATGTCCACCCAAAGACTTGTACATGAATGTCCACAATCACCAAAAGGTAGACATAATCTAAATGTCCATTAACTATTAGACATGCAAACAAAATATGGTATGCCCATTCAGTGGAATACTATTTGGCAATAAAAAGAAACAATTACTGATACATACCACAACATGGATAAACCTCAAAAAAACATTAGGCTAAGTGAAAGAAGCCAGACAAAAAACTATATATTGTATGATTCCATTTATATGAAAGGTCCAGAATAGGCAATACATAGAGACAGAGGAAGTCCCTGGGTGGTACAAATGGTTAACGAGCTTGGTTGCTGACTGAAAGTTTAGAGGTTTGAGTCTGCCTAGAGATGCCTCAGAAGACAGGCCTAGTGACCTGCTTCTGAAAAATCAGCCACTGAAAACCCAGTGAACACAGTTCTACTCTGATGTACATGGGGTTGCCATGAGTCAAAGTTAATTTGATGGCAACTACTATGCTGTACTGAAAAATCAGAGAGATCAAGTGAAAACCATGACAATGATGACCCCACACACTTCTTCCCCCAGCTCACTGGGGCTATGTCTAAATCCTCCAAGCAGAATATCCAACACAGGAGACAGGCAAAGGGAATCTCCAGGACGATAAATGTGTACTGACTGTAGACAGCAGAAAGGCTAGACTGGAGCACGTCAGAAGGCTCTAGGAGAGACTTCTTTAAGAAGTGAAATTGATAGAATACCTGATCAGTCTGAACATATCAAGAGAAAATTTAGACAACTAAAGAAAAATTTGGGATTGAATAAGTGATACATACATAGAAAAACTAAGCAAACAAAACAAGGCAATTGTTAGCTTTAAAGAAAACAAACTGTTCAAGAAAGAAAAATAATCACAGTATACTATGTGACTCAGCTGTGAACAGTATTACTTCATCATGATAATATACTACTGAATATTGCTTTAACCAAACTATGACAGTACTATAGTGGAAAGATGGGGGCAGAGGGTATATATGTTTGTAAGGCTTGGGGACCAGTGTGAAGAAAATCTCAGTCATGACCTTCCATAGTGAGAAGTAAATAATACATAAATAACTGAAAAATCAAGAAATGGCAACAAATGGATGAAAATAGTAATAATAATAATAACAAAAAAAACCTGGCAAGAGTTTTTTTAGAATGGTTGCCTCTGGGAAGGAGAAAATAGGGGAATGCAGGAGACTGATCCTTTTCACAAACAGCCTTGTAGAATTACTTGACCCTTTAATCTATGAGCATGTAATACATTATGGCGCATATATTGTAGAAAACTACATGGCTATTAAAAATGAAGCATGTCTAAACATACTGAATTAGAAAGAAGGCCACAAATTATTGTTATGTTGAACAAAAGTTGGAGAATAATAAAATATGTATAATGTGATCCCAGAGTTCCTGGGTGGCACAAAAGGTTAAGCGCTCGGTTACTAACTGGAAGGTTGGTAGTCTCAACCCACCCAGAGGCACCGTGGAAGAAAGGCCTGGTGATCTTCTTTCAAATGGTCACAGCCATGAAAACGCTATGAAGCACAGTTCTATTCTGCAACACATAAGGTCACCATGAGTTGGAATCAACTCGACAACTGGTAATGTAATCCCAGCTTTGTTTTTTAAAAAGTCTGCACGGACCACTGACTGCTGTGTGTCTTCCATTTTCCCCCTTTATGGAAGGGAGTATCTACCACAGTTACACTATGCCTGTTCCACCATAGGAGCTGGGTGTCAGGGGAGCAAAGAACTATACTCAAGGAGTCTCACCTGAGGAATATAAATCTACACCTGGACCTGATTTTAGATAACAAGATTCTGGACTTTGTGGTGATGTGCTAATGGGATGTGACTTTTGCAGGGCTGTCAGAGGGGTGAGTATATTCTGCATGTGGGAGGGATGTCATTCATTAGGGGACAAAGGGCAGGTAGCCAGCCTCCACGACGAACCCCAGTGATGCTTGCCTCCTGGAGTTCATACCCTTACACAGTCCCTGGATATGGCTGACCTCAGTAACCAAAATGATGGCGTGGAAATGATGCTGTGTGACTTCCAAAGCTAGGTTATAAAAGACATTGCAACTTCTGTCTTGCCCCCTCCTGGATCACTCACTCATTCGCCCCTTGCTAGGACATGTGGAAATAGAGATATTGCCAATGGTGATAAAAATGGGTTCAATCTTTGCATACAGCTGGAATCCACCCAGCAGCTCCCCAAGAGAAAGACCTGGCATTCTGCTCCCATAAAGACTGCAGCCAAGAAAACCCTATGGGTCAGCTCTACTCTGTTACATGTGGTTGCTGAGTCAGAATCAGCTGGACGTCACCTAACAATATAATCATAAGACACACACACACATATATATATATATGAAAACATTTATATGTTCAAAGATCTACCTATAACTGTGATGAAATGGTAATACCCCAGAAGTCCAGCATGGGAAAATGACTAAGCAAACTGTGGTTTATTGACCTACGGGAGTCAAGAGCAGCATGTCTCAGGCTACCCTGAGAAACACTGTGTTCCTTGAGATGTTAACAGGTATTGCTAGAAAATCAAGTACTGCGGCCAAAATATTTGTAAGTACTACTTTAAGATGTGAACTTTCTACTCATCTTCAAACCTGTGGCACTATAATTTAAAATCCATAACATATTTCAAGTAACTGTAGAGGAAACCGACTTTCACAGTAGAAAAACCTAAGTTATTTTATTTTGGAGTAAAATATATTCTACTAAAATAATAAATAATAGTGATTTCCAGTTAAATAGGACAGACTGAACATTCTAGTTTACTGCCAATCTCTCCCAAAATCTCACTAGGAAGACAATAAATGGATTTTTTTTAAGGCATAAACAAGAATACAAAAGAACAGGAGAGAAGATAGGTAATGGCAACAAAATTTCAGAAGCTGGAAAGCAAATGAACCAGAGGTTACTGACTTAGGAGAGCAGGGAAAGCTGAAATTTTTCCCCACAATGGAGGTCCTAGAAGCAGTCCAGGTACTTCTAAAAGAGGGGAAAAACAGTGATATTGGTTAAAAATCTATGAGAAGCAGAGAGAGCCCCAGCTCTCTTCCCCCAACTTCCTGCAGCAGAGGTGGACTGCCCCTTGCCCCTTCTCCATCCTAGAGGGGGGTCTCCTCTCTGGAAAAGCTAAATCCGTGATACAAGAGTGAACAAAACAGATAAAAATCTCTGCTCTGATAAAGCTTACATTCTACTGAGATAACAGTATCTCTGCAGAGATAAACAAAAGATCTACACAAAGGAATTTCAAAATTGTAGGGACAAAGAGAAAATCTTAAAAGCTTCAAGAGAGAAAAAATAGGATTAGGAAAAAATGACAGTGGGACAGCAACATGGAAGCTGGAAGTTAACAGAGAAATGATTCCCAGTCTAGAATCCTATACTTAGCCACATTATCAATCAAATGTGAGGGTAGAATAATGCCATTTGTAGCCTTAAAAATTTTACCTCCCCTCAACAACAAAAAGACAAAGCGATTTAAAAATGAGTAAATGACTTGAAAATACATTTTTCCAAAGAAGATATACAAATGACCAATAAACATATGAAAAGATGTTCAGCCTCACTAGTCATTAACCCCTTGCCCTCAAGTCTGATTCTGACTCATAGCAACCCTATAGGACAGAGAAGAACTACCCCATATGGTTCTCCAGGAGCAGCTGGTGGATTCGAACTGCTGACCTTTTGGTAAGCAACCAAGTTCTTAACCACTATGCCACCAGGGCTCCCACTAATCATTAGAGAAATGTACATCAAAACCACAATGACATACCACTCACACTAACTAGGATGGCCGTTATCAGAAAATAACAAGTATTATTGAAGATGTGGAGAAATTGGAAACCTCATCCACTGCTGCTGTGGAGAACAGTTTGGTAGTCCCTCAAAGAGTTAAATGCAGATTTACCATATGACCCAGTAATTCCACTCCTAGGTATTCCATTCCTTGAAGACTTGAAAACAGAAACTCAAACAGATACCTGTACACCAGTATTCACTGCAGCATTATACATAATAGCCAAAAAGTGTTAACAACCCATCTGTCGGCTAACAGATAAACGGACAAATAAAATGTGGTACATCCATACAGTGAAATATTATTCAGCTATAAAGAGAAATGAAGTTCTAATACATGCTACAAGGATGAACCTTGAAAACATTATACTAAGTGAAATAAGTCTGACACAAGAGGACAAATACTGTATGATCCCACTTATGAAATACCTAGAACAGGCAAATGCAGAGACTAAAGTTTATTAGTGGTGGGGCGGGAGAGTTATTGCTTAAAGGGTATTGAATTTCTGTTTAGGGTGATGAAAACCATTTGGAAATGGACAGTGGTGACAGTTACACAACATGAGTATAATTAATGTCACTAAACTGTACACTTCAAAATGGTTAAAAATCACAAATGTTTCATTATATATATTTCACCACAATGAAAATTTATTAAAAGACATTCTTAAGTTTTTCCTTCCTGAGGAAGCTACTCAAAGGTATAGCCCATCAAAATGAGGAAATAAGGCTAAAAACAGGAAAATCTGAAATCCAGGAAACGTGATATAATACAGGATAAGGCAAAGAGAGATGCCAGTGTCTGCTATTCATCAGGCTTGGAGAGATTTCTCCAAGCAGGTGACAGAAGCCATAGATTACCTGATGGGTTTGAATATTTTGAGAAGGGATTCATTTTTACAGCAAAGTTTAAGGATAGATTAGTAATAGCTACATATCAATCAAATAAATATAATAATTAACTCTAGGAAGAAAAGATTAATTAAACATGAAATAAAATATAATCTGTGTACACAGTACATGGCTCAACTGTGAATAATATTTACATAGTCAAAGTAACATAACATTGAAAACCGATCTAACCAAATAATATGTTATAACTATATTGGGAGAATGGAGGGAGATGAGTGTGCATGTGTGCGTGTGTGTACGTGTGCATCTGCACATGCGTGTCTGTTTTTGTGTAGAAGGGATATAAAAAGATTCGATCCTCATTTTTCACATTAGAAAGGCAATGGATAATACCTAAAACTGAAACATAAAACAAATAACAGCATAAGCATAATATTTAGAAATATGAAGGCAAAAGTCCAGAAAAACAGTTAAAAATGTTAAAAGTAGTTTCAGCTGGAGAGTAGAGAAGTATAGAACGGGACTGTTGTCTTCCCTATTAAAGTTCATACTGCACAATTACTTGACTTTATTTTGAAAATTTTAAGATACAGTTTACATACAGTCCAATGTATGAGTTTTAACTACTTATTGACATGGTTAGGTTCCAAAGACAGGTATTTGCTGAATGTAGTTTGTCTCCTTGTGCTATTCAACAGAAATCAGTATTATGCAAAAATGGAGGATTACCACATCTGATCACAAAATGGATGATGACGACATCATTACACAACTACCAAATTACATCACTGCATGTTACACAACATATTACACATTACACAACTGCCAAACCACTGAGAACCACGGCCCAGCCAAGATGACACATAGCCTTAACCGTTATAGCCAGTATTACTCTCACCTTGCACCTAGGCATTCATTACTGCCAGATATACGTCATTAATGCATGAAATAGGCCGGGAGTAGATTTCTACTATTGTCATAAATACAAAATGTCAGATAATGAGACAGTTGATAACTGAGGAGAAGGTGTACTTGATTTTGTACATTGTTCGTTCATAAATTACTTTCATTAAAGTAAAATGAAAAAAAAAAAGTGACACTCATCTGAAATGGTTTTTGAAAATGAAATGATTAAGAAGCCTTTCTTGGATGCCCTGGTCAGTTTCTGCAGGAGCCTCCCTGGCCAGAACAAGGGACCACTATTCTAACCAGCCCAAGCCAGTTTATACTGAGTGCTCCAAGACAGGCATTTTTTCCAGTTTGTGGGTTGTTTATTTTTAAAATACCCATTACCTTCTTCCATTTTTGCATTAGAAATGAGCATCTGTCTCAAATGCTTGAGGAGGCCAGCCCAAGTAAATGTGCTATATGCCAGTGAGTTCTCAGACATCTGAGGAATGTTACGCACGCCGAGCATCTTGAATTCAGGATGGGGAACTAAATTCTCCATTAAGTCTCCTGTTTAAACAAAAAAAAAAAGTCTGAACTAAATTTTTTTATTCCAGGTTGTTGCCAATGGCTAATATACAACATGATTTCTGGGCCAAATGTGTTTTTCTAAAGCCAGAAATGCTTATATTTCAAAATATAAATAACATTTCAGAGGCAGTATCTATTACATACCATATATTTGCTTCATTAGTATGGGTGACAAGACACACATTTGCCAAAAAAGAAATGAGTTTAGAAGCTGAGTACCTGGAAATGTGAACAAAATACTTAAACCCCAGGAAAACAAAGTAAGTACAAAGACTTTAATGCTTTCCTTGTCACCCTGTGTTCACTAAATGTTCCTTTAGGAATTTTTCTAGATCTTTTATTTATTTTATCTGGTTAAATGATCATCAAAACCTGTTAAAATGAAATCCTACCAGGAAAAGGTGGCAGGATTAGTGATCCCTGAAGAAAGGGATGTGTCTATCTTTAGAAACTTGTAATGAAAAAAGAATTAAGTAGAAAGGCTCATATGCTTTGCATTCAAAGCTGTCTTACATATTTATAAAAATACCTAAGGGAGAGAGAGAAACATATTAACATACCATGAAACGTACATTTTACGATAACATTGAGTGCAAGTTTGTATCCTATATCCTCATGAAAAGATTAAGTTTTGACACAAACATCTACAAAATGCTGCACAAATGACCTTATGCTGGTGGAGTTTCTTTTGAACATAATAATCCTCTGTAAAATACCTAGAGCTGAGTTCTACCACACAGCGTGAAGAAACAAACAACGTTCAGCAAATAATTCCTGAACACTAACCCATGAGTTATTAATTGCTGCCTCCTGCGCTCCCCTCTAGCTTTCTTATTCAACTTCTCCTGCTACAACCATTCTTTGAGCTCACTGGAGCCCTAATCCATGGACCTCCTGCCTTCTCAATCCATCAGTCTATCACTTTCTTCATTTTCGTCTCTGTTACAGTAGAGAATCACAGCAGGCACTCACTCCTTAAACAGGATGATCATGAAAGGACACTTTAAGGAGGTAACAAGGAGCTGAGACTTGAAAGATGTAGGAAAATTGTCAGGAGAAGAATATTCCAGGTAGAGGGAGCAGGAAGGAGCTCCTGTCTTCTATTATCTCAGTGCAGTGAGTTCAAGTCACCACAATCTCTCTACAGTGAGTGACCAGTCCAGCCCACAGACTCCCCTTCAATCAGCTCTCTACAGGCAGTTCAATAGATCTTTCCAAAAGCAAATGTAATTGCTACCTTTATGAATTGAGTTGTGTCCCCCAAAAACGTGTGTCAACTTGGCTAGGCCATCATTCCCAGGACTGTGGGGTTGTCCACCATTTTGTGACCTAATGTGATTATCATATGTGTTGTAAATTCTAACCTCTATGATGTTAATGAGACAGGATTAGAAGTTGTATCTTGAGTCAATCTCTTTTGAGATACAAAAGAGAGAAGTGAGCAGAGAGACATGTGGACCCCCTACCGCCAAGAATGAAGAACCAGGAGGAGAGAGCATTCTTTGGACCTGGGGTCCTTTGCTAACAAGCTCCCAGACCAGGGGAAGATTCATGACAGGGACCTTCCCCCAGAGCTGACAGAGAGAAAGCGTTCCTTTGAAGCTGGCACCCTGAATTCGGACTTATAGCCTCCTAGACTGTGAGAGAATAAATTTGTTTGTTAAAGCCATCCACTTGTGGTATTTCTGTTATAGCAGCACTAGATAACTAAGACAGTTACCAACCTAACTGAAATCCTTATGTGGCTTTCCCCTGGTCTTAGGTTAATGCTGCTGGCATAGTGGTTAAGAGCTATGACTGCTAACCAAAAGGTCAGCAGCTGGAATGTACCAGATGCTCCTTGAAAACCCTATGGGGCAGTTCTACTCTGTTCTCTAGGGTTGCTATGAGTCGGAATTGACTCAACAGCAATGGTTTTTTTTTAGGTTAAAAGCAAAAAAACCAAACCCATTGCCATGGAGTCAATTCGACTCATAGCGAGAGGTTAAAATGGCCTCAATGACTTGTGCAATCAGCTCCTACTCACCACTCTAGCCTCAGACTCCAACCATACCCCAAACCATCTTCTGTGCTCCAAACACATTGGATTTCTCTTGGTTCTTGTTGTGCCATGCTCCCTTCTGCCACAGGGCCTTTGAACATGTGATTCTGCTTGGAACCCTCTTCTCCCTCCGTGTCCCTAGTCAATTCCTAGTCATGATACAGCTCTCAGCACCAGTGTCGATTCCTCAGGGCAGCCTTCTCTGGACCTTAATTCTAGGTCTGGTTCCCTTGTGATACATTCTGTTGGAATTGTACTCCTTTCCTTCAGGGCATTTAACTTAGTTTGTAATTATACATTCTTGGTGTTAATTATTTGATTAACATCTCTCTTTCACACTGAACACAAGGTCTTTGTTGGCTCCCTACAGTATCCCCAACATCTAGCATAGTATCTGGTATACAGTAGAAAGTCAAAAGTTAGTTGAATAAGCAGTTGTGCGAGTAATATGCTAAGTCCTGTGGGATGCACAGAAATTAACAAGACACCTGTCTCCAAGGAAGCTGCAAATGAAAGGGAATGATAAAACATGAACATGACAGAATGCCTCTCTAAGGAAACACATGGAAGCGTCTAGGAAGGGGTAAGGGGAAGACTTACTTTTGATTGCATATCCTTTTGTACTTCTTGAATAAATACGTACGTGTGTGTGTTACTTTTAAAGTTAAACAAGCACACTTTGAAAAAAAAAATAAAGGCAAAAACATTAAGTAACATAAAAGAGGTATAGAATTCCAGAAGAGTTCAGGGGAAAGAAGGGCTTCTTCTTGCTAACTCGCTGCCGTCAAGTCAATTCCAACTCATAGTGACCCTATAGGACAGAGTAGAACTGCCTCATAAGGTTTCCTAAGAGTGGCTGGTGGATTCAAACTGCTGACCCTTTGGTTAGCAACTGACCTCTTAACCACTCTGCCACCAGGGCTCTTGTTCTGGCTAAAGGTCTCAGTAAGAAAACTTCGTGGGAAAATTATCATTTGAATTGGACCCTGAAGGATGAGTAAGATTTCAGTGGAGGTACAAAGGGACGGAGGGCGAGCTCCCAAGGAGAGGGAACACTGAGCAAAAGAATCTGGGTAGGAAAGTTCTACCAGACTGCAGAAAGACAACTGAGATGAGACGAAAGGTCGGTGGGGATCCATGCAAAGGAGATGAGGCTACAATGTCAGGGTTATTATGGGGAGGACAGGGAATGCCAGGCTAAGGAATCCTGACAAATGTGGTAGGCAACACAGGAGCCCTGGAATGTACATAAGACAGCATGAGGATCAGAAAAGGTGCTTTGGGGAAGTTCATTTGGACCCAGTGTGGAAGGGGGAAGAAGCAGGCAACAGGAAGAAAAGCAGGATTAAGACAACCTTACTAAACCTCTGTTCTTGTGCGGGGAGGCCGGCTAGAAAGAGGCTAGTTTGCTGTGTACTCAGAAACAGTAAAGCTATATTAGGAGGCCCTGGGTAGCGCAAGCACTGGACTACTAGCTGAAAGGTTGGCAGTTCAAATTCACCCAGCAGAGAGCCTTGGGAGACAAGACTGGCGATCTACTTTTGAAAGGTCACAGCCTTGGAAACCCTATGGAGCAGTTCTGCTCTGTAAACGTGGGGTCATGATGAGTCAGTCGGAATTGACTCAACGGCAAATAAAAACAACAGCCATATTAGCTGAAAAATATTGCGACCCTTAATTAATATTGATGAGACAGGAAAGTAGAATGCCAGACAGATAGCAGAGATGACACCAACAAGTCTGATGATACTGATGAGCGAGGAGAACAACGTGAGAAATTTGGGTGATAGGAACAGGAAATTGAAGAAGAGGAGCTGGTTTTAGTGACGGATGAAGGGGAGAAAAGATAGGAAAAATGAAAAGATGAATCTATTCAAAACGTGGTAAATTTGAAGCAGCGGCAGACCACTAAGAGATAGCTATTTGGGAAAGAGATTAGAACTGGAGGTAAGGATTTGCACCTAGATGGTCCGAATTAATAAGGCACCACCTGAAGAACAAGGGCTGAAGAAAAAATGGTAGGAAATGTGTGTCTGAGGAGCAGATGGAAGTGAAAAATGGTCAGAAAACATAAGTGAGAACAATTAAAAAAGGAGATGAAGAATAAGGACAAAAAAGTCCTCAAGTTGAGAAGCTGAGGAAGGGGGAGGCTGTTAATTATAAAATGCTGACAGATATCAGGGCTTTGAACCAATTTGTTCCAGTTCGAAACCCTGCTGAGAATTTGCATTTCTAACAGGTTCCCAGGGGATGCTAATGGCACTGGTTAGGGACCAATTCTGAGAATCGCTAAAAAAAAAAAACCAGTTGCCTTCTAGTGGATTCCAACTACTAGGGACCAAATAGTAGGGCCAAAACATAGCGACCCCATAGGGTTTCCAAGGCTGTAAATCTCTAAGGAAACAGACTGCCACATCTTTCTCCCACAGAGCCACTGCTGGTTTTGAACCACCGGCCTTTCGGGTTTGCAGTCCGACTGCTTTAACCACTGCACCACCAGGGCTCCTTACTAAGAGAGCAGTGGCTCTTGAAATTTATTATACATAAGAATCACCTGGGAATCTTGTTAAACTATAGATTCTGACTTTGTGTATCTGCAATGGAAATGTAAATTTCTATCAGGTGTATAAACCAGAATGAACTGGTTCGAAGCTCTGCCAGATACTGAGGCTGAGAAGCCCGCTAGATTTGGAGACTCTAAACCACACTGAATAAAGAGTGCCAAGTTGGAAGACAGGAAGGAAAGAAAGCCAGGTAGCAAGGCATAAGAAGAGAAAAGACATCACCAAGAAAGTGAAAAGACAACCTGCAGAATGAAAGCTTTTTTTTTTTTTTTGAAGATCATAAACCTGATAAGGGACTTGTATGCAGAATATGGAGTCCCTGGGTGGTGCACTCAGCCGCTAACTGAAAGGTTGGAGGTTCGAGTCTACCCAGAAGTGCCTCAGAAGAGAGGCCTGGCAATCTATTCTCAAAAAGTTAGCCATGGAAAACCCTATGGAACACAGTTCTACTCTGACACAGATGGGATCACCATGAGTTGGAACTGACTGAACCGCAAATGGTAAAAAATTCAGAATATATAAAGAACTCTTGTTAACTCAAAAATAAAAAAAGATAAATAACCTAATTTAAAAAATGGGTAAAGGATCTGAATAGAATAAGCTCGCAGGCTTTCAGAGCATAAGACTTTCTCACAAATAACAGAGGAGGGCACGGGGACACCTACCTAATGGATTTCTTCTATAGTGAAACGAGCCTCCTGCAGAGTAAGTGGGCTGGAACACGCTTCCCAGCTGATGTGCGAGGACGTGATTTAGATTGCTAAAGGAGACCTGTCTGAGACCCATCAGTTTTGCACAGATCTTATGGACAGCATCATTCTCATGAACAAGGAGGGCATCCGAAGATTGGTACAAGTGAGAGAGAGTCAAAATGGAGTTGTAGTTCTGAACAATAACCTAGAAAGAAAAACATCAGAAATAAGAAAGGCAGGAGTGAAGAGTGGTTAAGAGCGTAGATTCTGAAGCCATCCTGCCTGCGTTCACATTCCTGGCTCTGTCACTTTCTAGCTGTTGGTATGATTTTGGACAAGATATTTAACCTCTGAATGCCTCAGTTTCCTCATTTGTTTAAAAACAAACAAACCCATTGCCATTAAGTTGATTCCAACTCATGATGACCCTGAGTTACAGGTAAGACAGGGACAATAATTACACTGGTCTCCGAGAGTTAGAAAGATTAATGATATAATGGAAGTAAAGAACTTAGGAATAGTGCCTTGTACATAATAAGGGCTTAGTAAATGTTGGCTATTATCACACTTCCTTCCTACATCATTTCCTATAGTGAGTTATCTCACCTCCAGTTTACTGATTCTCCTACTAGGCTGACCAACACGAAATTGGCCTATATACAAACTTCTTCCCCATGGAAAAAAAAAAAAACTATTTGAAGGTTGGCAATGGCACCATGAACCCCAATATGAGGTCAAGGTCTGTCCTGCTTTACATACTGTAGCCAGAGGGACTAACTCAGAGTTGGGTTCCTGAGAGGGCATACACAATCATCTTTTTTTGAAATTTTAAAAAACGTGGACACCTAGTTTGTTTGGAAAAGTTTAAGTTAAGTGAATTGTACTCAAGAAAGTATCATGTTGCATAATCACTCCTGAAGCTGTAACTTAACATGTCCAAAGAAAGAGTGAGAATCAATTTCCTACCCACATTTATTTCAACTGGAAAGAATGCAAAATATAAAAATTTCAATTAATACGTTCATACCTCACCGGTTCCATAAGGCCATATAACCTGATTCATTTTAAAAGAGTTTGGGTACTGATCTTGTAAATCCCGGGTAACAAAGGCTCCTAGCCCTGATCCCGTGCCCCCGGCCATACTCATTATGATGAAAAAACCACTCAAAGAGTCACATTTCTCCACTTCCTTCTGAATTAGGTTCATTATAGATTCTTCATGCCTGGGTCCATGAACAGAGTAACTATGCAATGCAAAAGAGACAAACATAAACCCTTTTAAAATTGACCACAGAGATGCAATGCAGAGATAGACACAGGACAGAGCGAGCTTTTCAAAGCTGCGCAAGTGAACTAATTCTCACGAAAGATACAAGTACTCTGACTGGCAGAATTTAAAATACAAAAATATATTTAACAGGTGAATATGACTGCTAGGAGAGGGCACTGACTAGGTACAGGAAATTCTCTTTTATGGGACATTCATTTACCAGGAGCCTTCAATGACCAAGTAGTTCTGTGTAAGTTTCTGGTACAACATAATATCTGATACTCATAACAATAGTCCTAAAGCAGTGGTTTCAAACTTTGCTGCACATTAAAATCACCTGGGGACCTTTGAAAAATCCCAATACCTGGACTTTATCCCAAGCCAATTAAATCAAAATCTCTTGGAGCGAGTCCTAGGCATTGAGACTTTCCAAAGATCCCCAGGAAATTCTAATGTGCAGCAAAGTGCTGGAACTACTGCTTTGTAATATTCTTGCCCAATAAACCAGAATACTCGCCAGATACAGATAATATACTGACAGTAAGTCAGCTGGCAGCACGACAATGAAGAAGGTGGAAAACCTTGGGGCAAGAGATCCTTCATCATTACCTGTACCTGAAGCACAGACACAGAGACTGAATGAGAGTTTCTTCTGGGTGAATTCAAACTTTAAAGTAGCAATTACAAGATTGTTTGCTAGTACAATCTAGAGTATATCAACTCTACAATTGTAACTACATTGTCTATTAATCAACAATGTATCTGTAACTAAACTGCAAAATATGTGGAATTATTCTTACCCATATGCCCAGTTGTTTCCAGAACCTTGTCTTTGACAGAAGCATGCATGCTGACCATATTTCCATCGGCCAGACCGGGCAGCCTTTGATAGTGTTTGATTGATAACTTTAGGTTCCATGTCAACAAGTACAGCCCGGGCAACTAGAACTAGCAAGGGAAAAAAATCGAAAGAAAAAATATTTCAAGGAGGAAATTTTATAGTAGTTAGTGTTGTCAAATCCAGCAGAGAAGTTAAGTGAATTAAGAAAAGAAAAACAGCCATTGAATCTGGTAATTAGGAAACTTTTTCTTAGAGTAGCTTCAGAAGTGGTGAGGGCAGAGCAAGATTGCACTGGGTTAAGGAGGGCTCTCCATTGAGAATCTTGGATAAGAAGGCAAGAAATTAAGAAAGAAGAAAACTTTAGTCAAGGGATTTTTTTTGTCTTGCTTTGTTTTAGACTGGTGAGATCTGAGCGCGCTCATGTGCTGAAGGAAAGATGCCACTGGGAGGCAAAAATTGTCAATAATAGAAACAGATGGGAGAGAGCAAACATAGGTCCCTAGAGAGATGGGGGAGGGATGGGGTTCAGACACCAAGTGGAGGGCTTGGCCTTGAAAAGGCTGGCTACCTCAGACTAAAGGAAAGAACCATGGGCCACACATACCTCCATTTTCCTCCTCACTGAAGAACCTTTCTTTGCAAGACGCTTGATACGCCTCATTCTCCTTCTTGGAGCAGAGTCCCTGGGAACAGTATGAGTCACTAAATAAAGTATCAAACACTTCAAAACCAATCTGATTGCCACACTGACCAAGTTGCACTGTTACTATTGACATGCTGAGCCACAAAGTCCCACCAAAAAAGTGAGCAACCTGTAATAGAAAAATATAGACTTTGAGAACTATTATATTACTAAAAGAACAAATAAAATGCCACATATTAATTACATCTTGATTAAAAAATATAATTTAAAAATGCCATATATGTACAGGGTTGCAGATGAAATTGTTATGTTGTCTAAGGTGCCAGTCATTCAGGAAGTTCTCCTTTTCTTTATGGTTTTGCGATTTGTGATTTACTATACTCAAATACATTCATACACAGCTTCCACAATCTGATTCATACTATTTTCTTCAGCATGCATTTAAGACAAAGCAAAAAGAATGCTGATTGACGGGATTACGTAGTAATACACAGTTCACACCACGTGGACACATAGAACACAGAATTTCTCTCTGCAATCACGCATTTAATTAACAGTAATTTTCCCTCTTCTAAATAATGACTTTCTCTCCCTTCACCAACCTCCTTTCTGGCTTGATAACTACAATTACACTTTGTGACCTCTTGGTTAGCAGCCCAACTCTTAACCACAACGTTCCCTGGGCTCCTTAGCTCCAGTACAGGAAGAAAGCCGGAGCTCGGAGAAAGCAGACCAGATGAAATATTAGAACTGGTTTTCATTATGTTTAATAAACAAAACAGACAATTTTTGATAAAGACCTCACACCAGGTCTATGCAGCAGTGGAAATGAGCCACGGTTTGTGAGCCAGGTTCTGTGCTTCAGATTTTCAAACAATCCTACAAACCAAACCAAACAAAACACACCAAAATCCTACAAAGCAGGCATTATTATCCGCTTTTTACGGATAAGGAAACTGAGGGTCTGGAAAGTTTTGTGATTTCCCAAGACCACCAGACTAGTAAAGAGCAAAACCAAGACTCTCCCTTTCCCCACCGGCCCCAGGAACCCCTCATTAAAATAAACTCACTCACTGACAGCCCCGGTACTAGTCGCTTCTGTCTTCTTCAAACTTCAGAGGGCCAATCCTCTCGTTATGCGCATGCTCGCCTTCAACACTAAACACTGCCAAGAACGAATGCGCATGTTCCACAGACTGAGCGTTTTGGGGGTAAGTGGGGTGGTGGGTGCGTGTGTGTGTTTCTTCTTATTCAGAAAGGTTAATTACGCATGTTTAATTTCAATTTATCAACATCAGATATGGTACGCATGCTCGCTGTCCATCAAAAGCTTGAGCTGACAATGCGCATGATCTAGCCTCCAACCGAGGCTTCGGCTGGCATTCTGCGCATGTCTCTCCCAGGACCTTGATCCTGGCAATAATTCTACGCATGTCCACTGCCCACAGTTCGGCTTCATGGGACCCAGTACGCATGCTCTAGCGCTGAACTTGAGGAGCCAGTCTACGGCCTAGGCGCAGTCGCACTAAGCCTAAGCGGCCGGTGATGGCGGCAGCGGCGGCAGTGGTTGCGGCGGGTCCGGGCCCATGAGGCGACGACGGAGGCGGGACGGCTTTTACCCAGCGCCGGACGTCCGAGACAGGGAAGCTGAGGACATGGCAGGAGTGTTTGACATAGACCTGGACCAGCCAGAGGACGCGGGCTCTGAGGATGAGCTGGAGGAGGGGGTGAGGCCCGGGGTCCCGGGGGGCCCGAGGTGACAGGGCTGGGGCGGCGGCTAGGGCCCGGGAAGCCAGGCGTGTCTGAGAGCGCGGAGACCCAGGGGGGCGCGAGTAGTCTTCGGGAAGGGCTGGGAGGCGCCCCGCGCGGCGGAGGTGGCCCTAGGTGTGAGGCCGCTGCGGGGCTCGCAGGTGCAGGTCACTCCCCCAGCTCCAGATCAGCGCTGTCCCGAGCAGTCTGTTTGTGGAGGGAACGAGGAAGGATGCGTGATCAGTTCCTCGAGCTGTGGCACTTGTGTGTGGTGGGACGCGGGTGGTGTGAGCGTGTGTTGGGGGGAGGGAGGCTGGCTTGTTAGGTGTCCCGTAAAGTGCAGGCGAAGTGCGGAAGGGTTTCCCTTCAAGTGTAAAATTTCAGGTATTAAATCCTCAGATCTCCCACAACTACCTCTCTTCTCGGCCTGTCGCTTCTCTCCTAGGAAGCGCTCAGCTGTTAGAAGTGACAGCTGAAAACTTCTGTCGGGAGTAGCGCTGCCGCTGCTGTTACAGCCACCAGGAGTTTTATTTCTGGAGCAAGGGGGCTCAGCTGCATCTTCCAGGGTTTGTTTGTTTGCTTTTTTTTTTTAACCCCCTTCCGTGTGATTTTTTATAAAAGCATTTGTAACGACACACGGCATTTGTAATTAACTTTTCTTCTAGATGAAGATGTCTCTCTTTTTCGAAATATATTTATGTAATTTTGGGGTGGAAAAAACCCACTGTTGACAGCTGTGATTTGGCTTGCCAAAAATAAATTGCTTGAATTGAGACTTGTGAATGGTGGTGTGAGGGCTTTCCTTGCTGTAATTTAGGATGCTGAATTTAGAATTTTTTTTCTAATGCATAGCTTGGTTTTACCTTTAACAGTTTGTTATTTATGAAAGATCATTCTTTCTTCAAGATGAATTTGTTGAAAAATCACAAATTGCACCTGATGTTCAAAAATGATGTTGTCATACTAAATCACTTATCCTGGGCTAATGGCATCAGCATAACCTCAGTGTAATTTAGGTTCTAAATTCCACTGTCTAATGAGTACATGGGTTAATGACTCGTGTCATACGTTTGCTCTAACTACATAAGGGGCTCCCCTTTTCTTTCCCCACGTACAATTTTCCTGCTATGGCAATAAATTGCACCCTGCTTGTTAAAAGATTTCAATGCTACATATATAAAGAACTTAAGCAACTAAGTGGGCTAAAATAATAATAACTATTCTTTTCATGATCAAATGAGTCTAAATCAAAATCACACAGTTTAGAATGTGGATAAGAGGTATGTGCTTTTTAAACTGCTATGTCTGAGTATGGGATTCCGTTACTCTCTTAAATGAACACCATGGTACACTAAATAACAATTTGAAACAAATAGGGGATTACTTTCTTAATACAGGTAATTCTGCATCTTTTTATGTTTTTTTCTGCTCCAACTTCCATTACATGCACCATACTGTCATCAGTTATAGTATTTCCATATGGCAATGATTTTGGGCCAGGGTAGGGAGAAAACGAGATAGGAAGGGTGCTTTATATTTTTGTGAGTTAAAATGATATAATTTCCAAACTATGAGTTTATCCTCCTTTGAAAATACACCACTATATTAAGACACTTGTTATGAACTGGGACCCCCTTGGTATGTGCTTCAGAAACAGTGTGTAGTCCAGTTTTGACCTTCTCCTGGGCTTTTGTTTTGCTTCCTACAAGCAAAGTAGGATTTTGAGAGGATGTGGTGGAGATGGCCTGAGAAATTGGTAGATACAGGAAAGAGCAAGAAGTGTGGTAACTACCTGGGAAGAGGATAGAGCCAACCAAACCAGTTGCCATGGAGTCCACTTTGAGTAAACTCAGACTTGTGGTGACTCTATGCGTGTCGGAGTAGAACTGTGCTCCATAGGGTTTTCAGTGGCTGACTCTTTGGAAGTACCATGTTTTTATGCAGATAACATGTGCCTTCTATGTTTGTTTGCCAAGCACTCCCTCCCCCCACAAGATATTTTCATAAGAGCCTCTATGCTGATTTTTTAAACATGTTTCTGTAAAAAATTAGCATAGCACACTTATGAAAATAACCTGGGTCAGGGGGGAAGTGGTTGGGAAACAAACTACAAGGTGCATGTTATTTGCATAAGAGTATGGCAGGTCACCAGCCATTTCTTCTGAGGCATCTTTGGATAGTCTGAAAACTCCAGCCTTTTGGTTAGCAGCAGAGCTTGTTAACCATTTGCACCACCCCGGGGCTTTGAGGAATAACCTTAAGTAAAATACGTCTTACTTATCAATGCTTTGGGAGTTGAAATTGTTTCTTTTGGGTGTGTTATTCTAAGAGGTGCCTCAAGGTAGACAAAGTTGGGGTGGGATTGGGGTGGCAACCCAAGGAGAATTGCTTACGTCCAGGTTACTCGAAATAAAAAAAAAAATTCTGAAGAATAATAAAAGTTTAGTTTCTAGGAAAATGTAATATTTTCCAGCCATTTATGTAATAGCTATTAGTTTATTACACAGACTTTTTTAACAATGTGTATCAGAGTAACCTAATCTCTTGATTTTATAGTAAGGAAACTGAGGCATAGGTCAGAGAGATGATTCCCCAAGATCACATAGCTAGTGGTAGTGTCTTCTGACTCAGTTCAGCAAGCTTCATTGCACAACTTCACTTTATTTACCAGTCTTGATCATAATGTGCATCTTTGTGGTGTGGCAGAAGTGAGTTAAAAATCACTTCTACTACCCTCCCTATGTGACTTAAAATAAGTTGCTTAACCTCACTGATGGAGCCCTAGTGGCACAGTGGTTAAGAACTTGCCTGCTAACCAAAAGGTTGGCAGTTTGAACCCACCAGTCACTCCTTGGAAACCCTATGGGGCAGTTCTACTCTGTTCTGTAGGGTTACTGTGAGTCAGAATTGACAGCAACAGGTTTGGTTTGATTTTTAACCTCACTGTCACTTTCTTCTTCTCTATGAAATAACGATGGCATGAGGTAAAGTATATATATACACCCATTACAGTTGAGTCAATTCTGACTCATAGCAACCCTATAGGACAGAGTAGAACTGCCCCCTGTAGCGTTTCCAGGGAGCGGCTGATGGATTCAAACTGCCAACCTTTTGGTTAGCAGCTGAGCTCTTAACCACTGCACCACTAGGGCTCCAAAGTATAGAAAGTACTCTCAAAATATCCTGGCATGTTAAGCAGTTAGCTAGTTCACAGAAATAACTGTCAGTATTACTCGTTGACAAGGAACCATCATTCAGATTTACCTTCATCCTTGCCTGTTGTTACTTGCCATCAAGTCGATTCCTACTCATGGTGACCTGTGTATGCAGAGTAGAACTGCTCCATAGAGTTTTTAAGGAGACTTAAGTGGAGTTATACATACTAGAGGTGGTTCAGTTTTACAACTGTTGCATCAGGTTTTTTTTTTTTTTTTTAACAAAAAGCATTGTAGTCCTATTTAGAGAGGGGTGTTTTTCTAGGTGTGTTACACTAAGTGAATCCTTATTGGTAAATATGATGTATTTACATAGCATAGTCAAGTTCACTCTTTAGAGTAAAAGACGAGAAGTCTAAACTGATACTCTTATGGATGAAACTGAATGCCTGCTACTAATAAAAGAAAACTCAAACCAAATCCATTGCCACTGAGTTGATTCCAACTCATAGCGACCCTAAAAGATAGAGTAGAACTGCCACATAGGGTTTCCAAGGAGCGGCTGGTGGATTTGAACTGCCAACCTTTTGGTTAGCAGCTGATTTCTTAACCACTGTGCCACCAGGGCTCCCATCAACTAATAAAAGAGCCTGCTTAAATACATAAAATCCTCCAAAACTCATTGCTCTTGAGTCTATTCCAACTCATAGCAACCCTGTAGTACAGAGTAGAACTGCCGCATAGGATTTCCAAGGAGCGCCTGGTGGATTCAAACTATAGATCTTTTGGTTAGCAGCCATAGCTCTTAGCCACTACACCACCAGGGTTTCCATGCTTAAATACATAAGATGAATATATTAAAACTGATGGGTTAAAAGTATCTTTGATTAGTTTTTTTTTTTTGTAGTTTCAATGGTGATGCCATCATTATTTGGGGGCAGTGAGTTGAAACTAAGGGAAAGTTTTCCTCCAGAGAATTTCATTAGATTGTGAAAATGTCAGAAACTTCTCTGCTTCTGTGGAAGCACAAAGTTTAAAGAGTAATAGAAAACTTATTTAGTTAAAAAAAAAAAAATCCCTAAGTTTTACTCTACTAGTTCAAAATTTGAAATAGTGATAGAGGTTTGCTGCACAAATTCAAATTGGGACAGCATGCTTTTACTGTGTAAAAACTTTAACATTTTTTAGTGCTTTGGCAAAGCAATAGTGGTATATTCAAATATTCATGATTATCAAAAATTATAGAAAAACACACTGTTATCAACGCTTATCTTACCTTGTAACGTATACTTACCATAAACCAGGAGCTGTTTTTAATTCCTACATGTACAATTCAGCAACATGGAGTATATTCTTCAAGTTGTACATCCATCCTTGCCCTCCTTTTCCGAGTTGTTCCTCCCCCATTAACATAATCTTACTGCTCCCTAAGTTTCTTATCTTTCAGGTTGAGCAGCAACCGTTCTTAACTAATCCAAGATTTTGGAAAAGTTTTACCCTTTCCTCCCAGTTCTTCTGAATTACTGAATTTTATTTAATATTAATCATTTCTGAACAGCCAGGCAAGTGCATAAATGATTTAATGAATATCTGGATTAAGGAAAACTTCACCCATTCTGGAATAAGTTACTTAAATTTTTATGAAATTGATCTCTTTCATTGGGACTTTAGGCATATTAACTTGCATTTATATACATTTTTAATTTAAAACTTTGCCAATAGTCATTCTGGTGGGCTAGGTTGAAGCAATGTATCTTGTATAGTACCCGACGTGAGCAAGATATGACTCTGTCAATCATAGTGGTACACCAAAAAAAAAATGGATAGATGATGATGCTTAAGGCGCAGCAGAAAAAAATCTGAAGAGTTCCATGCGAGAGAGTGATCAGTGTATATTGTAATATTAACCTGATGATTCTGGTATGAGATTTTCCTAAAGGTAACACTGAGTAGCAGAAAGAACTGTACTACAAATGCTTCTGCTCAACAAGGTAACGGTAGGAAGTTAAAAGCACAGATGCAGGTGGTAATACAGGCCTGGCCAGCTCCGGAAATGAAACATAGCCACAGGGTATATCTTGTGAGGTGGCTTCAAAGCCGTGGTTCAGTGTTAACTGCTCTGTGGTCTTTAATTTAGAAGTAAAACTAAATTAAAGAAGAAACAATTATGTAATGCCACCTTTATCACATCTAAAAGAAGTTAGCCTTTTGTATTTAAAATGAAGCCATTATAAGAGATTATGTGGAACAACAGAGACAAAAAAATCTTTGACCCCTACCCCCACCCTACGTGTACACACACACACACACACACACACACACACACACAAGGAACTGTGTCAAGTTGAAACTGTAAGAATTAATTGTAGTTTTTTCCCCATCTGTATGCCACAGTCTAGTCATGAAACATATATATCCCTGGTGTTAGACGTCATTTGGACCTGTTCACACCATGAACATTTTGTGACTAAACTGTCCAGTGAGAAATTAACTTTTTTTTTTTTGCATTTGAGCATCTATTCTGTAAGAATACTATCAGTTTTCATCATATATCTTCGCTGTGTACAGATACCTTTGAAGAAAGTTGTGTTCGCTGAAAGGTCTTGAATTACTCATCTAAAATTTTTGATACCAATTGCTTTAAAACTTCCATCTAATTTGTTAGATCGTATTTTTCAATTAAGTGATATCCTTTTTTTTAAAATTGTGCTTTAAGTGCAAGTTTACAGCTCAAGTTAATTTTGCATACAAAAATTTATACACATATTGTTACGTGATTCTAGCTGCAATCCCTGTAATGTGACAGCACACTCCCCCTTTCTACCCTGAGTTTCCCATGTCTATTCAACCAGCTTCTGTCCCTTTCTGCCTTCTCATCCTGCCTCTGGGCAGGAGCCACCCATTTAGTCTCGTGTATCCACTTGAACTGAGAAGCACACTCTTCACGAGTATTATTTTATGTTTTATAGTCCAATCTAATCTTTGTCTGAAGAGTTGGCTTCGGGAATGGTTTTAGTTCTGGGTTAACAGAGTTTAGGGGCTATGTCTTCTGGGGTTCCTCTAGTCTTAGTCAGACCATTAAGTCTGGTCTTTTTACTTGAATTTGAGTTCTGCACCACACTTTTCTCCTGCTCTGTTAGAGACTCTGTTGTTTTCCCTCTAGTCAGTCATTGTTGATAGCTGGGCACCGTTTAGTTCTTCTGGTCTCAGGCTGATATGTGGCCCTTTTGTCTCTTGAGCTAATATTTTCCTTGTATCTTTGGTGTTCTTCATTCTCCTTTGCTCCAGGTGGGTTGGGACCAATTGATGCATCTTAGATGACTGCTTGTAAGCTTTTAAGAACCCAGACACCACTTACCAAAGTGGGATGCAGAACATTTTCTTGATAAACTTTGTTATGCCAGTTGACCTAGATGTCCTGCGAAACCATGGTCTCCAGACCCCTGCCCCTGCTACTGTGTCCCTCAAAATGTTTGGTTGTGTTTAGGAAACTTCTTAGCTTTTGGTTTAGTCCAGTTGTGCTGACTTCCCCTGTATTGTCTGTTGTCCTTCCCTTCACCTAAGGTAATTCTTGACTACTCTCTAGTTAATGAATTCCCTTCTCCCTCCCTCTCCACCCTCGCAACCATCAAAGAATGTTTTCTTCTGTGTTTAAACCTTTTCTTAAGTTCTTATAATAGTGGTCTCATGTAATATTTGCCCTTTTGTGACTGACTTATTTCACTCAGCATAATGCCTTCCAGATACATCCATGTTGTGAGATGTTTCACTAATTCCTCATCGTTCTTTATTGTTATGTAGCATTCCATTGTGTGTACATACCATAATTTGTTTATCCATTTGTCTGTTGATGGGCATCTAGGTTGTTTTGATCTTTTTGCTGTTGTGAAGAGTGCTGGAATGAACATGGGTGTGCATATATCTGTTCATGTGATGGCTCCTGTTTCTCTAGGATATATTCCAAGGAGTGGGATTGCTGGATTGTATGGTAGTTCTATTTCTAGTTTTTTAAGGAAGCACCAAATTGATTTCCAAAGTGATTATACCATTTTATATTCCCACCAGCAGTGTATAAGTGTTCCAGTCTCTCACAACTGTGATATCCTTTTTGTGTAAACTGAAAGAAGGAGCCCTAGTGGCCCAATGGTTAAGTGCTTGGCTGCTAATGGAAAGGTTGGTGGTTTGAACCATCCCAGCAGTTCTGTGGGAGAAAGACCTGGCAATCTGCTTCCATAAAGATTACAGCCAAGAAAACCCTGTGCAGAGCAGTTCTACTCTGTGACATGGGGTCACTATGAGTTGGAATCGACTTGAGGGCACACATTAACAACAAGCCAAAAACATTATCAGACTATAGGCAAGAATATTCATTTTAAAGTTATATATTGTAATATTAATAACTCTGAATTTCTACTGCCAAGTTATTTTTCTTTTAACAATTCAGTGACTTTTAGTATATTTACAGAGTTGTGCAACCATCACCACAATTTCATTTTGGAACATTTCTGTCACCCTAAAAAGAAACCTTGAGCCCATTTACAGCCACTCCACATTCTCACCCCTAGTCCTCAGTAACCACTAATCTACTTCTTACCTTTGTAGATTTGGCTTTTCTGGACTTGCCATATAAATGGGATCATGATATGTGGCCTTTTGTGCCTGGCTTCTTTCACTTAGTGTAATGTTTTTGGGAATCATCCTTATGATAGCATGTATCAGCACTTCATTCCTTTTTATGGCCGAATGGCATTCCATTGATAGATACGCCACATTTTGTTTAGCCATTCACCAGTTGATGTTCATTTGGTTTGTTTCTACTTTTTGGCTATTGTGAATAATGCTGCTATAAACATTTGTGTCCAAATCTTTGTGGAAAATTTATTTTCATTTATCTTGGGTATATACCAAGGAGTAGATTTGCTGGGTCAAATGGTGAATCTGTTTAACATTTTAAGAAAGCGCTAAACTAAACAGTGGTTGCACCATTTTACATTCCCACCGGTGGTGTATGAGGATTCCAGTTTCTCCACATCTTTACCAAACTTATTACTGACCCATGTCTATTCAAATCTTTTACCTACTTTTTTTTAAGTTGAACTATTTATCTTTTTATTGTTGAGTTCTAGTAGTTTTTTTTATATATTCTTCTTCTGTTGGTTGTCTTTTTACTTCCTTTATGGTATCTTTTGAAGTGTGAAAGTTTTAAATTTTGATTAAGTCCAATTTATTAATTATTTTATTTTATCCTTCTTTTGGTGTTGTGTGTAACAAATCATTGCCTACCCAAAGATCATGAAGATTTACTCCTATTTTCTTCATTGAGTTTTATAGTTTTAGCTCTTACATTTAGGTCCCTGGTCCACTTTGAGTTAATTTTTGTATGTGGTATAAGGTAAGAGTCCAAATTAATTTTTTCGTGTGTGGTATCTAATTATCCCAGCACCATTTTTTGAAAGACTGTCTCTTTACAGTTTAATCATTTTGGCATCTTTGTCCAAAATCAGTTGACTGAAATATAAGTGTTTATTTCTGGTCTTTCAGTTCTTTTCATTGATTTGTATGTCTGTCCTTACGCCAGTACCACACTGTCTTGGTTGCTGTAGCTTTGTCTTAAGTTTTGAAATTGGGAAGTGTGACTCCTTCAACCTTGTTCTTTTTCAAGCTTGTTTTGGATTCTTTGTATTTGTATATGAGTTTCAGGATCAGTTTGCCACTTTGTGCAAGAAAGGAACCTTGGGTTTTGGTATATTGCATTGAATCTGAATACCAGTTTGGGTTGTATTGCCATCTTAACAATATCAAGTCTTCTGTTCCATTAACATGGAATATCTTTCCATTTATTTACGTTTTCTTTTATTTCTTTGAGCAGTGTCTTACAGTTTTCAGTATATGAGTCTCGTACTTTTGTGAAATTTATTCCTAAGTCTTTTATTCTTTTTGATGCTATTGTGAATGGAGTTGTTATCTTAATTTTATTTTCTGATTGTTCATTTCCA
Organism: Elephas maximus indicus; assembly: GCF_024166365.1. Lineage (NCBI taxonomy): Eukaryota > Metazoa > Chordata > Mammalia > Proboscidea > Elephantidae > Elephas > Elephas maximus. The sequence goes on along the minus strand of NC_064837.1, from coordinate 34,226,429 downwards.
GTGCATAGAAGGTTAATTAATTTTTGTACCCATTTATTCTATGGTCAGAAAAAATGTCTGGCCAGCAAGACACCTAAGTCTTTGAGAATGTTCCTGAATTATTTTGCTTCAGTCTGTCACATCATATGCTATAATACCTTGGACTGATTCCTGTTACCTTAGGCTTTGTTCATAGCATTTTGTTAGTCTCTGTGTCAGAAGCATATCAGAGTGGCACTTTGTGTAACTGCATTTGGCTTAGTGTAGTGCCTTTAGTTTTGTAATGCACAAAAATACATTTTTTGAAGAGATAAATGTAACTTTTGAAGGAAAAATCACCTGGCACTTTGTATGTAGATCACTGATGAGTAGTATCTGTAGCTCAGTTGTGGTAGTATTGTGTACCTTGTTTTGTTCATTACCATATTTGCCTGTTACTGAAGTATAGAGAATTTTAAGCTGGTTTATTTCACTCATTCCCCTTTAGTTATGGGGCAAAACATTAAACTTTATGTTTTATGAGACCATTGATTTTTAAAAACTTTAACATATTTTTCAGGGTCAGTTAAATGAAAGCATGGACCACGGGGGAGTTGGACCATATGAACTGTAAGTTTATATGAAAAGATTTTCATTGTGCTGTCTTTTTTACAAGTAGGCTACATCAGCTCCAGTTCATAATCAGCCTGTGATTCCAAAACCTTTTCTTAACTACCTAGTAATATTTATAGACTTGGTTTGTTGAGTTTGGTACCAACATCTGATCGGTATAATAACATAGCCAGAGTTTGAAATCACGTATGGATTTTGAGAAAAAGATATTCATTCAGCTTCACAGTATACCGAATGTAAGTCTGAGTAGGTTAGGAATTTTCATTAGTTTAATATAGAGAACTGGGGGCAGTGGTGGTTCAGTGGTGAAATTCTTACCTTCCATGAGGAAGATCTGGGTTCAGTTCTCGGCCAGTGCCCCTCAAGTGAAGCCACCACCCATCTTTCAGTGGAGGCTTGCATGTTGCTATGAGGTTGAACAGGTTTCAGCAGAGCTCCCAAACTAAGATTAGGAAGAAAGGCTTGGTGATCTACTTACGGAAAATCACCAGTGAAAGCCCTGTGGATCGCTACGGTCCAATCCCCTTATGCATGGGGTCACCATGAGTCAGGGGCCTACTCGATGGCAGCTATCAGCAACAACAATGGAGAGAACTACATTTCTAACCTTTTTTACAAAAATAAAAATATTTGAATGTCCCCAAAAGTCAAATCCTTCTTGTTTTGCTTTTAATATATCATTCAAACAGAGATTCGGTTAATGTTAAGTCCATTTTGGGCAAACTCCATTAGGTAAGTATGGTGATTACTCTCTCTACCCCACACCCAAGTTAAAAAAAAAAAAAAAAGCCTCGGGTTAAGGAGAGATTGAGAAGATCACTCATATAAAAAGCATTTAAATGACAGATAAAATTGTCACCCCTATGGAATCTTTAAATAAAGCTAATGGCAAACACAGGCAAGTTTTATTAGCAAGAATTTTTGTAGCATAAAGACTTGAAATAAATGGGTTTGTTTAGAAAGCATCTAGATTTTCTGCTGAAATTACCAAATACAGTTGGATAATACATAATCTCATAGACATTTTGAATGAACTGAATTTGAATAACTAGCAACTTATTAAACTTTTTTTTCCTTCATCAACTTAATAAACTTACTCTAATTTGCATTTGTTGGGGGCATTTGATGGTTATGAGAATAAATGATTGATAGCACATTCTGTGAACAAGCAGATAAGCAAACAATGATCAGGCCACCCTAGTCTTAACCTGCCACATCATTGAATCATGAGTTTACTTATAGCACAGATACTAAATTTGCTGTTATGTATTTTTTTCTTTTCTATAACTGGATTACTTTTTTCCTCTCCTCTTTCTAACAGTATGCTGAAGGTAACTTAACATTGTGGAAGTTTACTTTTGGTTTTGCTTTTCTCCCCAGTGGCATGGAACATTGTGAAAAATTTGAAATCTCAGAAACTAGTGTGAACAGAGGGCCAGAAAAAATCAGACCAGAATGTTTTGAACTACTTCGGGTACTTGGTAAAGGGGGCTATGGAAAGGTAGGAAGTGATCTTTGAAATGAGAACTGTTGTCTGTATGGGGTAGATTAAGTTTTATAATCTGATTCCAGCAATCCTCTTTAGTCTTTGTTAGCCATCAGCAAAGGATATGACCACTTACCTAGTGTGATTTGAAAAATGTGCAGAAGTTTTGTTTTCCCTTCTCTGAGAGAATATGAGAGGGGAGAAGAAAACTGAAGAAATCTTCCTAGTTTTATAGATCTACCCAAGGTTTTCTAATTTAAGACCTTACTTGCATGTTTTGCCCGAGAAATTTGTACCTAGTCATTCTCTATCAAAGGCAGAATTTGGACAACAAATTGGTTAGGAATAAGTTAAGGACTACTTATGCTATTGTGTAGTATTGTGTAGTGTTAATTCTTGCAGAGCATGACATTTGTAGTTTATTCTGAGGCTTAAGGACACATTCAAATGTGTTCTAATGATCCTGGATGTGTAACACATGCACTTTGAGTCACGTATTTTAGCTGTGGCAAGAAAATGTTTTATAACCAGTCATTTTAAGGGATAGGTAAACAGTAATTCCAGTCAACTATTATTAAGTTGTTTTATGTAGCATCCCTGGGAGAAATTTCTGAAATACAGTTTTTTCAGTTTGGTGATACGCTTCTGGGAACCCCAATTATAGCTCATCGCTAGACAGTCATTGCCTAACTTTGCCACCAGATGGCAGCAGACCAAACAGGAAAGTCCCATGCTGTGTAGAATTCACTGCTAAAGCCTTGGTGTGGTCTGCTCTCTTAGGTGATCATTTTTGCACATGGACCTTCATGGAGCTAGTTTTCACAAGAATATAAACTACTGTACTGTTTGTTTCTTATAAATAGGAATTCAGAGAATGTGACTGGCATAGTTTGGCTTTTAATAACACTTTTATTTTTTATCCAGGTTTTTCAAGTACGAAAAGTAACAGGAGCAAATACTGGAAAAATATTTGCAATGAAGGTGCTTAAAAAGGTGATTTTCCAACCTCGTTTTTTTCTACGTTATGACCTTAATTGCTATAAAATCATATTTTGGCCTAAACCTCTTTTGTCAAAAAATGCACTTGAAGCACAATTATAGTTAAGTTTTATTATTGTTACTGTTTTTAAATTTCTGCTTGGCGAGGGTAGAGGGGGGAGCACTTTTAATTCTCCTTTGAAGTAACTCTTTTAGCTCTTTGTTTTGTCTCCATAGTTAAGTATTAAGCATTACTGCTATCTTTTAATTCAGGAATTCTAGAATTATGTATTGACTTCCTACTATGGTAGTGAGGAATTTTAATCTCTTCACTCCTCCCTCCTTTCTCCCTATCCCCTCATTTTGCAGTTATCTTTGAATGTACATTGTCTTTCCGTATCTTCCAGCAGCTCTGTAAAACACCTTTCAGTCCAATATTCTATGGTCAGACTTATTAGATAATTTATTAGTTCCATTATTTTCTTAGAGACATGCCTACAGGAATCTTCTATGCCCCTTTTCCCATGTGGACTGGTAACTCTAGGCATGCTGCATAGCTGTCATTACTGAAATCTCCCTTTGCCACAATCCTTCTATTCTTTTTGGCTCCTTCAGTGTTGGATCTGCTGTTTCCTGGATCTCATATCTTCCTTTTTCTTAGTTTATGCCTTTGTTCTGGTGATCATCTACTATTGGTTTCCTAAGAAAGAGTATGTGAAGGTAAACTTTTTTTTAAGTATTGCATATTTGGAAATTATTATACCTTTACACTTGTTTTGGAGTCTCTATGTGGCACAAGTGCTAGACTACTAGCCCCAAGAGGTTGGCAGGCTTATCTGCACCTGAAAGGTCACAGCCTTGTATACTTTTTGGAGCAGTTCTCCATGAGGTCTCCATGAGTTGGAACCGACTTGACAGCAAATAACAACAACATACTTGTTTTATTGTTTGGGTATAGGTTTTGAAGTTGAAAATCACTTTCACTTAATTTTGCTACGTTTTCTTCTACCTTTGAGTGTTTCTGTTCAGAAGTCCCTTGCCATTCTGATTCTTAGTCCTTTACCCATGACCTGTTTTTCTCTGAAAATATTTAAAATTTTCTATTTATTCCTGATGTTTCAATTTTTTTTTTTTTACTCATTTAGTTTTACTCTTACAGTTTTAAAGTTTATCTTTCACTTCTGGGAAATTTTCTTGCTTTATCCCTCTGCTCAGTCTTCATCTTTTGAGGTGTGGGATTATACTTGTCTCCTAGTTTTATTGAAGGTGAATTGTGTATGTTCGGTTTCTTGTTCTTTGTTTGGGACTGATTTCTGGAAAGATTCTACTGTCTTAAAATAAATGTTCCAGTAGAGAACTACATTAAAAAATCAGCTAAATGACTTTTTTGTTGTTGTTGAATTGTAGATTTTGTAATGCTGTGGTAATTATCTTCTTCCTGGTTTTCACTCAGGCAATACAAAGGACTCCCCAATGTAAAAGCCAAGTTGCAAATACCATGACCGCAATTTTATTGATGATGGACTTAAAAAAACCATTTTGGTATTTTGAACTTCAGTTCTGAATTCTGAACTGTGCCAATAAATCAGGATTAATATATGTTGTTTGGCTTTCCCATTGGAATCTTTTACAATTCATGTTTTTTTTAATCTGTAAAACATGTTAAATATAGATTTGGAGGCAGTGTAATAATGCTTATCCTAGAAATGTTAGAAGAAGTACTGGGCAAGATTCTTAAGTAATCCATTCCTTTTGATATGTTGCTTACTCATGCCTGATAATCAGGGCAGACCATGTTAGTCATAATTATACCATGAGTGAAATGTGTTTCTGCCGTAGGATCTTTAATAAAGAAGATGTTGGGTTTTTTTCTCACCCACGGATGGTGGGTGGTGGTAAGGTATTGGGAGAGTTGTAGACTTAATTATTGTTAAAAGTTGGGCCTCCTTTTTTTTTTTTAATTTTTACTGTGCTTTACGTGAAAGTGTACAAATCAAGTCAGTCTCTCATACAAAAATTTGTATACACCTTGCTGTATACTCCTAATTGCTCTCCCCCTAATGAGACAGCCCGCTCCTTCCTACCTCTCTTTTCGTGTCCATTCCGCCAGCTTCGGACCCCCTCTGCCCTCTTATCTCCCCTCCAGATAGGAGATGCCGACATAGTCTCAAATGTCTACTTGATCCGTGAAGCTCATTCTTCACCAGCATCTTTTTCTATCCCGTTGTCCAGACCAGTCCCTGACTGAAGAGTTGGCTTTGGGAATGGCCCCTGTCCTGGGCTAACAGAATGCCTGGGGGCCGTGACCACTGGGGTCCTTCTAGTCTCAGACCATTAAGTCTGGTCTTTTTACGAGAATTTGAGGTCTGCATCCCACTGCTCTCCTGCTCCCTCAGGGGTTCTCTGTTGTGTCCCCTGTCAGGGCAGTCATTGGTTTTAGCTAGGTACCATCTAGTTCTTCTGGTCTCAGGCTGATGTAGTCTCTGGTTTATGTGGCCCTTTCTGTCTCTTGGGCTTATAATTACCTTGTGTCTTTGGTGTTCTTCATTCTCCTTTGCTCCAGGTGGGTTGAGACCAATTGATGCATTTTAGATGGCTGCTTGCTAGCATTTAAGACCCCAGACGCCATTCTCCAAAGTTGGATGCAGAATGTTTTCTTAATAGGTTTTATTATGCCAGTTGAATTAGATGTCCCCTGAAACCATGGTCCCCAAACCCCCACCCCTGCTACGCTGGCCTTTGAAGCATTCAGTTTATTCAGGAAACTTCTTAGTTTTAGTCCAGTTGTGCTGACCTCGCCTGTATTGTGTGTTTTTCCCTTCACCTAAACTAGTTCTTATCTACTATCTAATTGGTAAACACCTTCTTCCCTCCCTTCCCCGTCTCTTAATCATCAAAGAATATTTTCTTCTTTGTTTAACCTATTTCTCAAGTTCTTATAATAGTGGTCTTATACAATATTTGCCCTTTTGCAACTGACCAATTTCACTCAGCATAATGCCTTCCAGATTTCAGGCCTCCTTTTTGAGCCAAGCTTCCAAGACCTAATCTGCTTGCCTCTCCTTTTGCTTGGTTACCTGCCTTTCCACTCTCAGAGTTCTTCTTTCCTTAAGCCTGGCAAGAGATCAGATTCTCATTTCCTCTTTGCTGTCCCTGAAAACAAGCTGATAGCAAAAATATTGAAAGTGGAGAGGATGCAGAGCTAAGTTTCAGTTCTGGGTTTTAATTCCTTAATCTTTAAGAGTTTCTTCCTTGTGATTTTATTATCCTGGAAGCAGATTACTAACCCCAGCATCCCTCCTTCCCCTCCCCCCAACCCCTGTCCATAGTATAGAGTAAGAGTATATCCCTTCTCAGCCTTGAAGATGAAATCAGAGAAGAGCCAGGTGTTTTTTTGCACATGGACATTCACCCTGAGTTATATCAGTTCTCCTGGAACTATTTGCACAGGTCATGGTTTGCACATGGACATTCAGTCTGAGTTATATCAGTTTTCCTGGAACTATTTAACTCCTTATAGGAGTGGTCTCATTTGGGTATTCACTCGTGGTAGAATGTTGAGAAAAAGACTATTCCCAACAACCATCCCCCTATCATATCAGTTGCAACAACAACAAAAAAAAAATGTACACTGGAAGCAAAATACCACTGCCCATGGCATTAGTTCTCCCACACTATGAATTTTAGAACCCTTGGCCAGAGGCTTTTAGGTCATAGTTTGGACATACTTATTACGTCCCTTCTTTTACTGATCCAAGTGAGAGCATGCTATGTGCCAGGCATTATGTTAAATACTAGGATTTAGCGTCTGAGACAAGTGTAGTTTCTGCCCCTCACTTTGATTACTGTGTATTTCAAGGGAAGTATTCTTAACAATTACTCTTCTACCCTTTAGTCAAAGCCCTTTTCCCATTGAGCTTTTAGCCTATATCAGCCTGTCACCTGTTAGGTACCATCTCCTGGTTTCCCCTTTACATTTATGGAGACTAGAATACCTAGCTCAGTCTTTCCTTCCCTCTCCCCAACCCTCGTCATCCTGAATGTCTTACACTGCTCTTACATTGAATGGGTAATCCATAGCCTAGCCGTCTAATTCCTTGATGATCTCCACTCCATCAGCTTTCGCCAATGTGCTTACTTCACCAGCTCTCGTGGCGGTATCCTATAGCTATGAAATAATGGGCTTTAATAGAACAGTAACTTTCTCACTTTTCTGTTCCTACAGTGCCTGATCTTTTGCCCTAAGCCCTTTAGTCCTTTGACCTATCCATTCTTTTTTCCCTCAAGTTCTTAGCCCTCTTCTTGTTTCACTTTACAGTAAGTCCCTGTGTTACCAGCTTCCAACTTAAGGCCATACTTGTCCTTTAATGTTATGTAAATTTGTGCTCACTTTGAAAAGATTGAACCAACCCCTACTCAAAACAAATTCTTCATCAAAATCACCTTCACTTGCTGCATGTGCAGCTGTCACATCATTGGAAAGGCTTCGAGCCTTTACTTGCACTAAAAAGTAAGGCTAAATAAGAACCGTATGCTCCTGTTCCAACTTACCTACAAATTCAACTTAAAGGGCACAGTTAGGAACAGGTCTTGTTAATAACCCAGGGCATGCCTATATTTGGAATCCAGCCTAATCAATACAACCTGGCACTTCAGTTACTTGCTAGCCCATTGACCTTATGTTCAGGACGGTCCTAATCTGAATCAATTCAGTCGTCAGTGCTCCTTTATTTTTTATCTGAGCTACTGAGCATTACTGGCAGAAATCACACAAATCTGTAGGTTGCTGTCAGTACAAATTCTTGGTCCCCGTTTAGGCCCTCAGTACTCACAGTTTTTTTCTACATGTCTCTAAACAACTTCTTCCATTCTCTATAGCTGTTTAGAGCCTTCACTATCAGTCCCTCTACTTTTAGCAGACTGCCTCTCTTCCTACCTGACATAGAATTTTCAGACTGTCAGAGCTGATTGCCCTCAACTTCCTGTTCTAGTCCCTACCCCCAGTACCATATTAATCTACATTTTCACCTGTCTTTACTTCATTCTGCCCAGTCTTAGTGGAAGATGGTTCCTCCTCCTTTTCGCAGCTAATCCCTCTCTTTATGCTTTGAATCCCATCCTTTCTTCCTATTCAGTACTGTACTCTGTCACTTATCTTCTCGTTTTCTATCCTGTGCCCTAAATTCTTTCTTTAAATATGTTCAAGTCTCTGCCATATTTAGCAAAACCAGTTCTTCACTTGAGGTCTCCTATACCTACCACTCTCTTGGCCTGTTCATAGCTGAACTTCTTAAGAGAAATGTAGTCTATATCACCATCTCTTCTTTCTCATGTTTTAGTCTTTTCTGCACTCACTGTATTTTGACTTATGACTCTACTATTTCATTGAGACTCTTGTCTCCTAAGTCAACACTGAACTCCTAATTGCTTAATCCAGTGGCCTTTACTTAGTCCATTCTTAACTTGCCTTGAAGCTATTGACCACAGCATCTTGAAACTCTGCTTCCTTGACTTCTGTGATTACTCTTTACTAATTTTTTATCTTACTCGTAGGCCCTGGCTTCTCAGACTTCTTCCTAATTGTTTATTTTTTTTAAAAATTCAAACTTTCCCCAGCATAGCAGGGGCGGGGTTTGGGGACCATGGTTTCAGGGGACATCTAATTCAACTGGCATAATAAAACCACATTCTGCATCCAACTTTGGAGAATGGCGTCTGGGGTCTTAAATGCTAGCAAGCAGCCATCTAAAATGCATCAATTGGTCTCAACCCACCTGGAGCAAAGGAGAATGAAGAACACCAAAGACACAAGGTAATTATAAGCCCAAGAGACAGAAAGGGCCACATAAACCAGAGACTACATCAGCCTGAGACCAGAAGAACTAGATGGTACCTAGCTAAAACCGATGACTGCCCCGACAGGGGACACAACAGAGAACCCCTGAGGGAGCAGGAGAGCAGTGGGATGCAGACCTCAAATTCTCGTAAAAAGACCAGACTTAATGGTCTGACTGAGGCTAGAAGGATCCCAGAGGTCATGGCCCCCAGACCTTCTGTTAGCCCAGGACAGGAACCATTCCCAAAGCCAACTCTTCAGACAGGGATTGGCCTGGACAATGGAATAGAAAACGATACTGGTGAAGAGTGAGCTTCTTGGATGAAGTGGACACATGAGACTATGTGGGCAGCTCCTGTCCAGAGGGGAGGTGAGAAGGTAGAGGGAGTCAGAAGCTGGCCAGATGGACACAAAAATAGAGGGTGGAGAGGAGTGTGCTGTCTCATTAAGGGGAGAGCAACTAGGAGTATATAGCAAGGTGTATATAAATTTTTGTATTCAAGACTGGCTTGATTCGTAACTTTCACTTAAAGCACAGTGAAAATTAAAAAAAAAAAAAAAAAAATCATACCTTCCAAGAAGTTGCAAAATAATGTATCTTTGAAATTTTTCAAACTTTCCAAAAAGTTGCAGGAATAATACAGTGATCACCAGTTATTAATATTTTGTCTCTCTAGATATATTTGCGTATTTTTTCTTGCTGTACAATTTGAGAGTGAGTTGCAAACATCATGGCACTTTGCCCCTAAATTCTTCAGTGTTTATCTCCTGAGAATAAGCGCAATTTCATACATAACCATAGTATAATTATCACACTTGGAAAATTTAACAGTGACATGAAATACTGTTTTCTAATATGTAGTCCATATTTTAACTTCCCCAGTCATCACTGTAATATCCTCTGTAGCTATTTTGTGCTGTTTTTAATATCCATTATTCAATCTCAGGTCATACATTGCATTTAATTGTCGTGTCTCTTTAGTTTCCATTACTCTAGAACGATTTCAGCCATCTTTTGTCTTCATGATGTTGACATTTTTTGAAGAGTTCAGGCCAGCTATTTGACAGAATGTTTCTTAATTAGGTTTTATTTCATTGTTTTCTTATGAAAACTTTTAAAATTTAAATTTAGGTTAAACACTTTTTGTAGGAATCTTACATAGGTGCCACTGTATTCTCAGTGTATGGGCTCAGGAGGCATTTTATGTCCACATATCCCATTATTTGGTAAGGTTAAGTTTAATCACTTGACTATGATGGTGTCCACCAGATTTCTCCATTGTACAGCTACCTTTATCCCATGGTAGTTAATAAGTTACCTATGGAATGATATTTTGAGACTGTTTTACCTAATGGTTTTATCTGTTGTTTCTTGCCTAAATCAAATATTACTGTGGTGATTATAAAATGGAGAATTTTTTGGTTTTTATCATTTTTTCTATATTAGTGGCATTCTTCTGTACAAGAAGAACTTTTCATACCCACTTTTTAAATTTTTTTCCCAGCAAAACAGATTTATTTCTCTTTTAGCATAGAATTATTGTAGGTTTTTAATTTAATTTTTTTTAAAGACTTGTAGATTCTTTTTTGAGTATTTCCTTACTTTGTGGTACAACAGAGTGTTCCAGGTTTACCTTATACTTTCCCTGACCCTGGCTTAGCATCATCTGTTTCTCCAAGGAACCCTGGCGTCTATTTTGTAGAGAGTGATAAAAACCAAGACCTGGGTGATAGCTATGCTTCTTGCTACTAAGGTATCATTATTTCTGACTCTTTCAGGAGATGTAGGCAGGAAGTTTTTGTTTTTTAATCATAAGTTCATGTTGATACCTGAGTTCCATTCCAAATCCACAGGGTTCTTCCTCTCCCCTTGTTCCATACTTGCATCTACATTTTCCCACAGTGAAAACCTTGGAAACATCAGCAATATATTTATTCATTTGTTCAGTTTTGCAATACATGCATAATAGTTTGTGAATTATAATACCAATACTATTGCCAGCTACAAACTTAATAAATATGGTTCAGGATTTCTGGACAATTCTTTTTATGCTTACATATAGACTACTAAGGTTGTGCAGTATGAGGTTAATTATCTTTTATTATCTTTCTGTGGTAAAGTTGGAGCCCTCGTGGTGCAGTGGTTAAGAGCTTCAGCAGCTAACCAAAAGGTTGGCAGTTTGAATCCACCAGCCGCTCCTTGGAAACCCTCTGGGGCAGTTCTACGCTGTCTTATAAGATAGCTATGAGTTGGAATCAACTCAGTGGTAATGGGTTTGGTTTGGTGGTAAAATTATCAATGTAATATTAAGTTTATGTATTTTTGTCGTATTGAGTTTTATTTCTGTCTCTAGTTTTTACTGATTTCATCTTATTTTTAGAACGTATAAAACATTAACATGGCTCAAAAGTCAGAAATCTCCATTTTACAAACACAATTTGACTTAACCAAGAAAATGGATGATAAAACCATTGAGATTTTATCCAGAAAGTATACTGAGACATTCCATTCCCTTTCCTGCCCTTCCGTGTCATTAGCTTTGGTTTATCTTGTGCTCATCTTTGCAGATATAAGCAGATACATGTATATATCCTCACTTCTTTCTTACATAAAAGGCAGCATACTGTATATTGTGCTACATTATATATGCCCTTTTTAACCTTGTTTTCATAGAGATCTTCTGCATTCTTTTTATAGCTTCTTTATACATAAATGTAGGTATTCCATACGTTTTCGGCCAATACCCTGTGTATAGGCATTTAGATTGTATCCAGTGTTTGCTTCTACAAATAATGGTGCAACTAATAATCTTGTATATATGCTTTTTCATATTACTGAAGGTTTACCATCAGGGTGACTTCCTAAAACTTGAATTTAACATGTTCAAAGCATTATTTTCCTAAAACTTTTTTCTTCTCTTCTAGTTCCTGTTATTCATTGGTACCATTGTCTATCCTATAACTTAAGCAGAAACCAGGATATCATCATTTCATCTTATATCTAGTCAGCAAATGCTAATGGTGTGCATATACTCTTTCATCTTTTCCCTACCTTCATTCTCTTATTTCTTGCTTAGTTTACTGTACTAGCCTCCTCACTGGTCTCATTGCCTCCCTAAAACTCCACACTGCTATTAGAACTTTCTTAAAACTAAAGGTTATTCAGATTACTCACCTCAACATTTCTCTTTTGCCCCTAAACTAAGGTTGAAACTCCTTTGCCTAGATGTTCAGGCTTTCCATTTCCTGGCCCCTGGCTACTTCTCTAGCCTTATCTCTATTTCTGACGTTACTGAACTGCTCATAGATTCCCCAGATGGTGTCCTATCATGCCTCTTTTGCACTACAGTGCCTTTTTTACTCCCCAACTTTCATCTTAGTAACTTTTCAAGATGCAGGTTAGGTATAAGTATCTCAAGGAAGCCTTCTCGCCAGGTTAGATGCAGTTCCCCTGTTCACCCATAGCACCATGTGCTTACCTCCATTGACTTGTCCCTGGGACTGTGGGCTCCTGTGGGCTGGGGACTTCTGTTAGTTCTGCTTTCTTGGCACAGAGTCTGGAGCATAGTAAACACTCAACAGTTAGTGGATATGTGAATAAACTTGATCTACTTACAGATTTTTTAAAATTATGAATCTTTAGGTTTTCATTTAAATGTTCTTTGCAAAAAAATCCAAACAGCCCAGATGCATATAAGAAGTGAATATCTTCCATTACTCCTGTCTCAGTCTCTTGTGGAAAGTATGATTAATAGTTCAGTATTGGCAAGAAAAGCACAAAATAGATTTTCCGGTTACTATAGAAAAAAAATGTCGACTATTTTGTTCTTATAGATCATCTCTTTTCTTTTAGGCCATGATAGTAAGAAATGCTAAAGACACAGCTCATACAAAAGCAGAACGGAATATTCTGGAGGAAGTAAAACATCCCTTCATTGTGGATTTAATTTATGCCTTTCAGACCGGTGGAAAACTCTACCTCATCCTTGAGTATCTCAGCGGTCAGTACACACAGTTTGGTATAATTATTTGCATTTGCTCCAGAAACTGGGTCAAAGTATTATTTTCCAATGGAAAAATTTTCTTTTCCCAATGTGATCAAATTCTTCTTAAAACTGACAAATACATTGAAGTAAGAAATTAAATGTGACCCCAGGTTTCTATTTGCAGGCAAATATGAAGGAAACTTTAAAGACTTTAACTGTAAAGTTTTATATTAATCCCATTATAATCATGTAACAAAGTAAAAACACTTAATTGACGCAGAGCCATCAGATGGACTGTATGAGAAGATACAATTCAAACAAACTATCAAAGTATTCCTCCCTGCACTGAAATGGAGAACCTTATTGAGAGTGTTAAACAACTGCAGTTGTGTCTTTAAACTGAACAACTGTTGGTTTAATGTAGCTTCTTTTACGTTGGGAATCGTCATTTACGTTGGGAATCGTCATTTACGTTGGGAATTGTACACATTTTCTAGTGCTTACTACCTCCTAGGTACCTATTGCTCTCTAAATTATAGATCACGGGTATCTGTTTCCAACAAACAAACACACTGGAGATTTCTGAGAAATGAGGATTTCACAATAGCTGTGACATGGAACAGAAAACTGCAGAATTTAGTAACTTTTTTGAGACTGTTGCCATTTTTTTCTTTTAGCTTTTTATTTTGATATAATTTCAGACTTACACAAAAAGTTGCAAGTGTAGTACAAAGAATTCCCTACATTCTCCAAATGTCATCATTTTACCACATTTGTTTTTCTTTATTCTTCTTTTTCGTCCTCTCTCTCTGTATAAGTATGTATATATGTGTGTATGTATACATACAACACACACACATAATTTTTTCTGAACGGTTTTAGAGAGTTGCAGACATGATTTCCCTGTACACCTAAATACTTCAGTATGTATTTTCTAAAATCAAGGACATTATCTTAAATGAAACTGTGTGGCTACAATTATAAAAATGAGGGAATTAGCATTGATAAATAGTAAGGTCTCTCTTTAGTCTCCTAATCTGGAAAAGTTCCTTACTCTTTCTTTGTCTTTCGTGACCTTAACATTTTGAAGAGTACAGGCCAGTTGTTTTGTAGAACGTGCATCAATTTGGATTTGTCTGATGTTTCCTCTTGAAACATCATGCGTTTTTAGTAGGACCAAGTGATAATGTGTCCTTCTCAGTGCATCAGATCAGGAGGTACATTATATTTACATCTTTGACCCTTTACTAGTGATGTTAACTTTGATCACATGGATAAAGTGTGTTTGCCGGTTTTCTCTATAGTCAAGTTTCTGTTTTTCCCTTTGTAATTAGTATCTTTTGAGGAGATACTTTGAGACTGTGTAAATATTCCTTTCTCATTGAAACTTAACAGCCTGTTTTAGCATCCATTGATTATTGCCTGAAACAATTAGCTATGTTAGTTGCCAAGTGATTTTTCTTATTCCATCATGCCTCCTTAATTTATTACTTGGCATCCTACTGTGAGGAAGAGCTTTCCCTTTCCCCATATTTATAAATTTCATTTATTCATTTATTTACATCATTGTGGATTCATGAAATCTAAGATTATTCTGTGGGATATAATTCTTTATTGTCATTATTTATTTTGATACTCAAATTGTGTCATCGTATTTCACAAGGCCAGATTTCTTGTAGTCTCATGCAGTTTATTTATAGGTCCTGAAAATATGGAATACGGGGATTCACTAATTTGCCAGGCTGGTTTAATTGTACACTAATGTTTGTCCACTTATAGGTAAAATATTATTAGGGAAGCTTTATTCAGGATTTGATTTTTTCTAACTTCCATTCTAGAATCTACAGATATTGTGATGTTTGTAAATTAAAACCTAGAATTTCAAGCCACTTAACAGTTTTTAAGCATATATATTTCACATGTGAATAAGAACATGCTAAAAATAGAACCCTGAGGACTTAATTTTAAAACCTATAATCTTGAGACCTGTGTTTTATTTTTAAGGGGCTGTTGGTTTTTTAATTGTGGTTAGAAGGAAAGAACAAACCTTCTCATTAGAAGTGGGCTGGAATAAAGATTGTTTTATTTCTAATGTGTTTTCTTTTCCTTTAAAGGAGGAGAACTATTTATGCAGTTAGAAAGAGAGGGAATATTTATGGAAGACACAGCTTGGTAAGTGAAATTTTTGTGGTTGCGTGGATTCAGGTATGATTCATATAATTAAAAGCCAAGCTTCATTCTGAACACTGCGGGCAGCCATATGATTCAATAAATTGTTCTGAGGCCAGTCAGTCACTCAGGACTTCACGGGGGAGAAGCAGCTTTGGGACTGGGCAGCTTTTGGAGGCCACGTCATCCCTCTGCCTGCAGACCTTGGGTGGAGCATTCTTCACGCCAGTTGTTGCTAGCAGAACCATTCTCAATGAGGCTTTCAGATTTCCTTGAATTGGTAAGCCTTGGCTGTGGGTGAGTGGACTTTCCAGTACAACTTTGGGTGAAAGAGTGGAAGGTATCAGAAATCATCTTTTTTCAGACTTTCCAGTCCCCAAGGCACACAGTCTTAGGGAAGTGATAAGCCTGCATACATCCTCTGAGGAGTGATTATATGGCCAGGATGGGATTTACTCTCCTATTTCTTAAATTGACATTTGCTTCAAATTAAAAATAGACACATCTTTTTGCGAGATGACAGGATTGGGTAACAATAAATCAGTTTATCCTACACATTAATTAAATAGAAAACAACACTTTAATGTTTCTTCTACCTTAATTACCAAACTGCATTCCATTGTTTAATTTCAGGCCTTTTCTAACACAGAAGCTGCATTTAAGAGCCTTAGGGATGAAGTGCCCTTTTTTGGAGGAGGCTCTCTGAGCCCTGTTGGAGGCTGTTTGTGGTGTGCTGGCTGTGAAACTGCCTCAGTCCTCCAGGACACTCCCTCTCCATCCTGGAGTAATCTGCAGGATTGCGACATTGTTATGCAGCCAGTATTGCTTGTGCTTTTCGAATCCAGACAGGGTTGACTCAGCCCTTTATTCTTTTGAGGTAGATAAATTTGAGTGTCACACAGTTTATAGTTGTGGGCTGGCTGGCAAGAGGGGGGGTAGATACTCTGGGCGTAAGCTGTATATAAATACGCAGCTGGATTAAGTAAGGGATGAGTGGGCTTCTAAGGGTCAGGTTATGAAATATCTTTTGAAACCAAGACTTGATCTCTATGAATAACAATTCCTGTTTCCTTGGGATTTTAAAATTGGGGGTGGGTGGGAGGAATTTGCTTTGGCCTGAATGACTATTGGCCTGATTCCTGCATAGACAGAACAAAACATGACCAATGACATATTGGCATATTCTGAACTTCTTTGCAATTTTAGCAGTATGTTCTAATGATGAAATAAAACATTTTATAGTTTCACTAAAATGAGTGAAACAAATGTTTCCAAGCCTTTTGGCAGCAACCTATGCCAACTCTTTCCCCCATCCCCAAACCCCACTCCCACTAATTTGGTCTTTGGTGCATGTCTGTTTCTTTCAAGGAATTTTGCTCCGTACATAAGCTGCTTTGAGTAGATGACTCCTTTTAATTTTATTAAATCACTTTTGTTTCCAGCTTTTACTTGGCAGAAATCTCCATGGCTTTGGGGCATTTACATCAAAAGGGGATCATCTACAGAGACCTGAAGCCGGAGAATATCATGCTTAATCACCAAGGTGGAGATATACCGTAAACAATTCTATAGTAAATAATCATCTTAAAATCCTTCCACACAGGTCATGGCCATTTTCAAAGCCCCATATTCATCTGTCTGTTATTATACATTTTCTCTTAGAATTTATGGCATCGTAATACTTGCTGATATTTAATTCTTTAGGTCCTTGAATGATTGATGAGGTTAAACAGTGTTGACTATAATTGTCTACTAAACTGCCTTTTTTGATTTAATCCTTTCTTTTTATTGCTGGTCATTCTTTCCAAACCCTTACATAAAACGTGATGATCCAAAAGCCAGCCCAAACACTAGTCTTGGTTTGTACCTTAAGTTGGAAATCGAATCTTACCTATGTGAATTGAGTTTTCTTTAATGATAAATATGTTGTAAATATTAGAAGTGGTATTTTTATTTGTTTTATTAATGCTGGAAAAAAAAAGACAGGATTGGAATTGAACCAAAGTATTTGATTCAACCTTGGAAATAAAATGCTTAGCAGGCATCAGTGTATTCTTGCTCCCACCAGGGAGACTAATATCCTGTGCAACAATAGATACAGCAATGTGAGCCTTCTCTACAACTTCATTCTGCTCCGGACAGTTCAGTTTATGCTAGAATCATCTGGGCTGAGTAGACTTCACAGTTCATTCACACCCCAGAGAAGCAGTCATCCATCCAGGGTATCTAGGGTGCTGGTAGCAGCTATAGATTGTTAAATGTCTATAAAATGATGTATGAGGTAGTAGCTGTTTTAATGTTCTAAATTGTGTGTGTGTTCTTAAGGAGAAATTATATACTTAACCTTAAGTTCTGTGTTATGGGAATCTATGTGTCTCGCTCCTAGTTCTGTTGCCTACTCCCCACCACCGTGGGGACTTTCTAAGACTGTTTTAAGAACTCTTAGTCACAGTTCATGGTGCTAAAAGCTATATATCTGAAGTACAGTGTTATATCTTTGTTTAAAAGTATGTTTATTAGGGTCTGTGTACTTAAACCAGATTTCATCAAAAACTATAAAATTTCCCCCAGGACTTCTCTGTCTCAGCCTTGACTACAACTGCATGCTGCTCCACACAGTTCAATTTATGCTTGAATCATCCGGGCTATGTAGACTAGGCAGTTCACTCACACCCCAAAGGAGCAGCTATCCATCCAGGGTATCTGGGGGACTGGTAGCAGCTGTAGATTCTTAGATGTCTACAAAATGATGTGTGACGTAGTAACTGTTTTGAACTCTTAGAAAATGGTATATGGATAACTGAGGCTAGTAAAATGTTCCAAATTGTGCCTTTTTTTTTTTTTTTTAAAGCTATGGGTGAAGCCTTAAACAAGCCATTTTACCTATTTCTCTGTCTTTATTTTCCCCTTACTAGTTCATGTCATTAGCAAAAGATGACCCTGCCCTAGCCTTGAAGATTTAACACCTCATTTTATGGATGGTTCTTTGTTAGTTCTTGATATCTTCAAAAAAAATTAAAGGCAGGAAAAGATAAATGGAAGGATAAATTATTATCTTGCGTGATATGTTCAAAAACTGCACATACTTAGAATCTCAGGATAACTGTGTTGTAATCTTTTGTTGTAGGTCATGTGAAACTAACAGACTTTGGACTATGCAAAGAATCTATTCATGATGGAACAGTCACACACACATTTTGTGGAACAATAGAATACATGTGAGCTGCATGTTCAAATAAATTTATCTGTTTGGGGGTAATAGCTAACTTTTACCTGCTTTAAGTAATAGATTGCTAAGTTATGTGTAGCACCGTTTGGCTCCATATATTGTTTTTAAAATTCTAATTCAGGTGATATGCAAGTGGGTGAATTTTTTAGGCATATTATTTTTCTCATTGTAGGGCCCCTGAAATCTTGATGAGAAGTGGCCATAATCGTGCTGTGGATTGGTGGAGTTTGGGAGCATTAATGTATGACATGCTGACTGGAGCAGTAGGTGCACAGTTAAAAGCTGCATGTATTATGGTCTGTGCTGAGTGGTTATTAAATCACTATAGCAAGAGACCTTCCCTGTGTTTATTTAGAATGTTACCAAGCGAGTTAATTTCAAAGCCCAAAGATTGGTTATAAACCATTAATGCTAATTAATGCCTTACGATTATATGGCATCCCATACTTTCATAAACATTTTTACTTAGATGATCTGTGTTACAGCAGCCCTGTGAAAGAGATGTAGAATAGATATTGCCCAAATTTAATAAATGAAGAAATTGATGCATAAAATCATATGACTAACCCATTATTATATACCAAGTTAATGATGGAAACCCAGGCTTCCTTCCAAGACTTTGCTATTTGCTCTGTCTTGTTGCTTAAAAGCTATAGGTCTTTAGTAGTTAGTCAATTTCATGGTGTACGTTTATTTCCATACATAAATGGCTAATTCGGGAATCATAAAATGTTGTATTTTTTTTAATTGGTTTTTTTATATGCTAATCCTTTTTGATTCTCTTCTACTCTTAGCCTCCATTCACTGGGGAGAATAGAAAGAAAACCATTGACAAAATCCTCAAGTGTAAACTCAATTTGCCTCCCTACCTCACACAAGAAGCCAGAGATCTGCTTAAAAAGGTAGGGTTCTTATATGGGCCTCAACTGCTAGGAGTTTGCTAGATAGAATTTAACATACATTTTGAATAAAGACTCATACATACCTTTTGGAGGAAAAAAGCCTGCAGTTTTTGAAGGCAAAATACAAATCTGTTTAAAAATTTTCTTTTCTTTTTATTTGCAAACAATATTTAGTACAAATTAGTAAATTGTATTTTCTCAAGGCAAAGTACACAAGCAAAGTCTAACAAAAAAAAGAAAAATCAATTTGATTAAGGTTTATCGGTTTATTTTTTTTCCTCTCTAAAGCTGCTAAAAAGAAACGCTGCTTCTCGTCTTGGAGCTGGTCCTGGGGATGCTGGAGAAGTTCAGGTAGGGATTTGCACATTCAATGTTTTAGGAGGAAGATAATGCTAATTTTATTATTTGTGAGGAATGTTGTGGAAACCCTGGTGGCATAGTGGCTAAGTGCCACGGCTGTTAACCAAAGGGTCGGCAGTTCGAATCTGCCAGGTGCTCCTTGGAAACTCTATGGGGCAGTTCTACTCTGTCCTGTAGGGTCGCTATGAGTCAGAATTGACTCAGTGGCACTGGGTTTAGTGGATGGGTTTTAGTATGCAGTTGCTTATAAATTTAACTTATTTTGCTATTTGTAACTTAGCAGTTGATTTCTGAATCCTGTTAAGTCTATTTCCTTGATTTTTCATCCTGCTCTTTTTTTCTAGGCTCATCCATTCTTCAGACACATTAACTGGGAAGAACTGCTGGCTCGGAAAGTGGAGCCTCCTTTTAAACCTCTGTTGGTAAGTATACGTGAAAGCATATAATTTGAGGGACCTGGCACTTTTTTTTTTTTTTTTGAGCCCTGGTGGCACAGTGGTTAAAGCACTTGGCTGCTAACTGAAAGGCTGGCACTTCAAACCCACCAGCAGCTCTATAGGAGAAGGATGTGGCAGTCTACGTCCATAAAGATTACAGCCTTGGAAATCTTATGGGGCAGTTCTTCTGTGTCCTATAGGGTCACTATGAGTTGGAATCAACTTGATGGCAGTGGGTTTGATGTTTGGTTTGGTACTCTTTTAGAGTGAGAAAAGCTCAGAGCAGTCTGAAGCATTATATTTATTAACAGTTAAAACTTTGGCCTACTCTCTTCTTGTCAGAATCTTAATTCTGTGCAGTCTTTTTAAGAACTAGTGCCAGCGGCAGTTACTGACTATATTAACTATTTTTTAATATAATGTTGGTTGCCTATGACACTTAAATACTTCAGATAGTTTAGTGTTTTGTTTTGGTTTGCTTAACATTAACTCAACCACCTTTTAAATTTTGATTTTAATTTTTAAATTTTTTATTATTGTACTTCAGATGAAGGTTTACAGAACAAACTAACTTCTCATTCAACAGTACACACGTTGTTTTGTGACTTTGGTTACCAACCCCATGACATACCAATAATACTTTCCCCTTCTCGACCTTGGGTTCCCTGTTATTAGCTTCCCTGTCCCCTCCTGCCTTCTAGTCCTTGCCCCTGGGCTGGTGTGCCCCTTTAGTCTCCTTTTGTTTTTTGGGCCTCTCTTATTTTTGGCTGAAGGGCAAACCTCAGGAGTGATTTCATTACTGAGCTAAAAGGGTGTCCGGGGGCCATATTCTTGGGATTTCTCCAGTCTCTGTCAGACCAGTAAGTCTGGTCTTTTTTTGTGAGTTAGAATTATGTTCTGCATTTTTCTTCAGTTCTGTCGGAGACCTTCTGTTATGATCCCTGTCAGAGCAGCCGGTGGTGGTAGCCAGGCACCATCTAGCTGTACTGGACTCGGCCTGGTGGAGGCTGTAGTAGTTGTGGTCCATTAGTGCTTTGGACTAATCTTCCTCTTGTGCCTTTGGTTTTGTTCATTCTCCCTTGCTCCAGATGGGGTGATGATTTTCTGGAAACTTTTTCTTCAAAATATAGAATATATGTTTATGAGTAAATGAGTTAGTGTGTTAGTTCTTGTCTTTCTCCTACCTCAGAATTGGAGAAAATATAGTTTCTTTTTTCATCTCTTGGGATGTAAGCAGAGGAAGAGGAGGATGAGGAGGATTATTACAACAATTTGGTTTTAGAGCACAAGGTAATTTGCTTTAAAATTTCAAAATACACAATTGTAAGGAGAATAATTAGCCTTCATGTACCTACAACTCATCTTGTTTAAACACAAACGTAACTACCATGCCATCATCACACTTAAAATGTTGACAGTTTCCCCAATTGTTTTTCTTCCTTCCTTCCCTCCTTCTTCCTTCTTTCCTGTTGGTTTGTTTCAATAAGGATTTAATCAAGGTTTGTACATAGTTTGGTTATTATGTCTTTTAAGTCTCTTTTCATCTAGAGATTTCCTCCCCCAAATTCCCGCCTACCCCCCAGGGATTTGTTGAAGAAACGATGCTGTGGAGTTCCTCATATTTTGATTTTGCTGATTGTTATCCCTGTGGTGCCATCAACTACATTCGTCTGTTCGCTGTATTTTTAAGCACCCTGTAGTTAGGTCTAGGGGCATGATCCAGTTCAAATTAAACTTTAAGTATTGTGTAATTTGATCTAGAGGCATAACGTGTAATTATATTTCATCCAGTGATGTTAATGATCATTGAACCTTGTCTCTATCAGTGGTTTTTCAACCAGGGGTGATTTTGCCCTCCAAAAGACATCTGGCAATATCTAGAGACATTTTTGGTTGTCACAACTTGGGGAAGAGGTGCTGTTGGTATCTATGGGGTGGAGGCTACAGATACTGCTAAATATCCTACAATGCCAGGGCAGCCCCCCATAACAAAGAATTATCAGGTCCAAAATGTCAGTGGTGCCAAGGTTGAGGAACTCTGGCCTAGTTCCATGATTTTATTAAAAAAAATGTATTTAAAAAGTTCCACGATTTTATTAGGGGTTTAAAAATAGTCTTACTGTAATACCATTACTCATTATTTATTCACTGGAATTCTTCCATTAGGAAACTTATTTCATCAATTGCTACGTACAGTTCATACAGGAAAGGCAAGATAAATGTTTGATTTTTTCTAGTTTTCAAAATAATGAATTTCCTAGCATTTTCTAAAATTAACCAATGAATTGTAATTTTTTTTAGTATCATTATCAACTCATGCATTTTAACATATATGTGTTATATATCAAAAAACCAAACCCAGGGCCATTGAGTCGATTCCGACTCATAGCGACCCTACAGGACAGAGTAGAACTGCCCCATAGCGTTTCCAAGGAGCAACTGGTGGATCTGACCTGCCGACCCTTTGGTTAGCAGCCGTAGCACTTAACCACTACACCACCAGGATTACATTTATATATATATGTATATATACATATATATGTATCTTAATATATTGCACGCAGTTGTTTTTATTGATGCTTCAGTTTTTCCCACCTTTGGATAGTGGCTACTGCTTCATGTTGGTTCCTGAGTCCTTTTGACATGACCACAATAGTCTGATGTTATACCAGAGAGCAAAACAAGGAAACTGATATTTTGTGCTCATCTTGTGTATTTCCTACCACAGCTGGAATCCGCCGTTTCTCCAAGGAGTCCTGGTTCCTTCTAGTGAGAAATGGAATTTAGAGATCACAACCTGGGCTGTAGGAGTGCCCAGCACTACTAGGTTGATCATTGTTGTGTCTTGAATGTTTTATTCAGAAGATTATTTTGTGAATAAGGTTAATGTGGTAGTTTTTTAGTATTAAATTAGTTCTTCCAAATTGATATTTACTTCCTATATCTGACCTAAGAATCTAACTATATATATTGGGAAAGAGAGAACAAATTAAACCAATCTGGTAGATAGAATTTAGGTGATAATACTCTCCCACTAGAAAATATACTCATTTAGATTAGGATATTTTGTTTGTACCTGGAAAAAGCTAAGCGAGTGAAATCTAAATGAATGAAATAAGGGAAGAAACTTTAACTGGAGCATCTTACAAATGTGATTTGTGTTCTAATTCTGCTTTAGTGGTTTCTCAGGTTTATTAAAAACCTGCAGTGACCATCTGAGCAAATTTTCTCCAAGAAGAGATTTAGCCAGTGGACTAGGGAAACTGAAGCTTTAAGAGAGGGGAAATTTGATATTCATATTTTTAATAGGAATGATAACTATGTACTAAAATCTATTTTAATGCATGTTTAACATTTGAAGATGTAAATTGACCCTTAACACTGTCCACCTGCATTCATTTTTCAGTATGTGCCTAAGACTATTTTGATATCACAGCCAAACCCTATGAAAGAGCTCTATCTGGAGCCTTCTCTAATGCATGCAGTGCATTGGATTGATATGCTTAATGTAGGCCATTAATTATTTTCTAATCATTTTGTTTTTATAAAGCAATCTGAAGAGGATGTGAGTCAGTTTGATTCAAAGTTTACACGTCAGACACCTGTTGACAGCCCAGATGACTCAACTCTCAGTGAAAGTGCCAACCAGGTTTTTCTGGTAAGTGAACGAAAGGATTTCCATGTAGCTATGGGAAAATCAAGTGTGAAGTTGGGCCTTTTTATAAGAGAAGTCAGCTTGCTTGTTTTGCAGTTCATATTTTTATAAGTAACCTGAGGTGTTTTGTTTTTTTTAAACCATCCCCTTAACCAGTGGTACCTATAAAATTGATTTTCATAAGCCAAGACTACATTTTATCAGAGTAGGTGTTTAGATTCTTTGGAGTGTATGATTCCTTTTTAGTTGGGCTACTGACTTAACATGATGTTTGGCTTAGGACCTCAACTGAAAACCACCTAGCCATAGCAGCGGGGGAAGAGGAGCTCACTGTAACTGTTTAATTCTTTTATTTATTTAGCCTTGCTGAAGAACTGTTTAATTCATGAAACAGCTACAGATTTATGGTATTGTTAACATAAGTCTGTTAGGGGAGTTTTAGCCTGTTTAATGGTTAGTATTTGACATTAAAATATATTCATTCACACGTGATAGTAAATAAATGCTCACTGTAGAAGTATCTGTATGGATTTATAGCTTATCTTCACATATGGAAAAGCAGAGTTTTCAAGATATTGATCAACAGAAATGGTGGATTTATATCAGATAGGCATATTATTTTGCCCAAGTATCATTTCTTACATTTATTTGTATTGTTCGGCTTATGTGTCACATGAACGTCCACCTCATAATGTGTCATTTGTTTAGTCGTTTCTTTTGGACTGCCTCTAGGGAGAATGGAATAATCTTCTGAGGAAAGTAATCCTTTGGGTGTTTTTTCCCTATTTATTTTGTTTCTGACTTCACTGGATTTGCCACAGAAGTATTATTAACTTAATTCTCAAACTTTTAGTTCCTACTGCTTACAGTATAACACACAATAATGTTGTATCTAATGGAGGGAGGTAAGTTCTAAAGTTCGCATGAATGCAAAAATTGTGTATACTCAAAATTACCCATAAATCATCATAGTACAGTAAGGTTTTAAGTAAATAACATTAACTTATTATTGAGCTTTTCATAATTACTTAAAATGGCTAACTAGTGAGCCCAAGAACTCACTTGATAGGACTTAGGTAGAATTCTATGTATGAAGTGGATCTCTTTAAAGATTAACAGAAATAGTAACATCCCACTTATCTGGAGATTGTGGTTCTAGCAACTTTAGTTCAAGGAAATTTAAATTCCTATTGTAATGCCCCATATACAGAATTAAAAGAAACTCAAACACGATTAAGGAACAGCCTTGTCCTCTTGGTAGTTACCCACTACAAGACGTGAGGAAATACCCTCTGAGGTCCACATAAAACTGTCACAAAGCATATGTACTACAGAATTGCACCTCACTCTTCAGGACTTCACGCAGAGCCATATTCAGTATTATTTACTGTAACTCATGGTAACCATGGTAATTGTAATGCCGAGCTCATAGATGACTAGAATAATAAATTAGAAGCGAAAGATGGGGCTGACTATTAAAGGGATGAATAGTGACAATGACAGTAAGAGAAATGACAGGTGATAGCTTAACAGCAAGAAACAAAAATGTGAGAACTAAAACTAACAAAACTGTACTTTTGCCTATTACAATTGATGGTTTTTGTAATGCTGACCCTTATTCATCAAGAAAATACCAAATCAAACATTATCTAGTGTTGCTATAACAGAAATACCACAAGTGGATGGCTTCAACAAACATAAGTTTATTGTCTCACAGTCTGGTAGGCTACAATTCCAAATTCAGGGCATCAGCCCTGGAGGAAGGCTTTCTCCCTGTGTGGACTCTGGAGGAAGGTCCTTGTCATCAATCTTCCCTTGGACTAGGAGTTTCTTAGTGCAGGGATCCTGGGTCCAAAGAACATCCTCTAGTCCTGGCACTACTTTCTTGGTGGTATGAGGTCCCCTTGTCTCTGTGCTTACTTCTCTCTTTTATATCTCAAAAGAGATTGACTTAAGACGCAACCTATTCTTCTAGATTGAGTCCTGCCTCACTAACATAGCTGCTTCTAATCCTACCTCAGTAACATCATAGAGGTAGGATTTACCACACACAGGAAAATCACCTCAGATGACAGAATGGTAGACAATCACACAATACTGGGAATCACAGCCTAGCCAAGTTGAAACACATTTTGGGGGGATATAATTCAATCCATGACATTCTTCCCTTTGGCCCCTCAAAATTCATGTCATTGTCACATGTAAAACACATTCACTCCATCATATCATAGCAGAAGTCTTAAATCAGTTCCACGTCCAAAATTCAAAAATTCTTCTTTATCTGTGAAATCTAGAATCCAAGTTGTCTGCTTCCAAATTACAGTGGTGGAACACGCATAAGCTAGACATTTCCATTACAAATGGGAGAAATTGGAGGGAAAGAAAGGATAACAGGCACCAAGCAAGCCAGCAGAATACATTACATTAGTCTCAACGCTTGAAAATAATCCTCTGTTCTCTGAGACCATTTAGACAATGGCCCTGCCCTCCAAACTCTAGGTATTGGCCACACTGTCTGGATTCTGAGTGGAGGCCCCTCGGCCCTGGGCTTTAGCTCCACCTTCCAGGTCCACTGGAATGGCAACTACGCTCCCTCGGCTTTGGGTGGCCCCATTCTCCTAGTTCATCTGAGCAGTGACTACACCATTTGAGACCCTAGAGGTTGTGGTGATACCTTTGAGACTGGGGCAGCTCTGCTTCTTGTGTTCCTTGTCTTTTCAGTTTTTGCTTCCTGTTTCCTTGGCCTCTTGGCCCCTCAGACCTCACTGCCTGTGTGTGCCCTGCTGGGTCAAGCGTTCCAGTGCTCTTGAGCTCCACCGATAAGTGATAAGTGCCTGGAGGCACCCCACTCCGCCAGTAAACATTGGCTGGAAGGCACTCAGCTCTTTTCTTCCATGAATTGGCAAGCCTAGCTCCACTGATAAGTGTCCATAGGCACCCCCACTCCATCAGGAAGCCTCCTGTGCAAAGGCACTTAGCTCTCTCGTTCCATGGGTTGGCTCCAGCGCCATCTCCTGCTGGTTTCCTGTTCTGCTGCTGCTGTTTCTCTGATGTTGCTTCTCACCAGTGTAAACAGCTCTCCTCATTTCCTTCTGAGTCCTCACCAGAATTGTCTGACATCCCTAATTGCACCAGCAGTCTCTTTAAGGCAATCTAGGCTTTTACTGTTAGGCACTTTGAAACTCTTCCAGCCTCTACATATTCACGATTTCAAAACCGCTTCCACATTTTAGGTATCTGTTAGGGCAGCACCCCACTCTTCCAGTATCAAATTCTGTCTTAGTTATCTACTGCTGCTGTAACAGAAATACAAGTAGATGGCTTCAATGAACAGAAGTTTGTCTCACAGTCTAGTAGGCTACAATTCCAAATTCAGGGTGTCAGTTCCAGGGGAAACCTTTCTCTATCGACTCTGGAGGAAGGTCCTTCTTATCATCAATCTTCCCCTGAACTAGGAGCTTCTTAGCACAGGGACCCTGGGTCCAAAGGACATGCTCTGCTCCTGGCACTACTTTCTTGGTGGTATGAGGGCTCCCTGTCTCTCTGCTTACTTCTCTTTTTTATATCTTAAAAGAGATTGACTTAAGACACAACCTATTCTTTTAGATTGAGTCCTGCCTCATTAACATAACTGCCTCTAATCCTGCCTCATTAACATGATAGAGGTAGGATTTACAACACACAGGAAAGTCACATCAGATGACAAAATGGTGGACAGTCACACAATACTGGGAATCACGGGCCTAGCCAAACGGACATACATTTTGGGGGAATACAGTTCAATCTGTGACACCAAGTTAGAGAATTCTAAGTTTACTTTGGCCTAATTGTGAGAAACTGTTCTGGGTGTGATCATCTTAGTTGCTGATATGCATGTGGCTGAATACCCTAGAATTTTCTTTACATATAACTAGGTATTTAACATCTTAATGTGAAATCTACATTTTCCTACTCCTATCAGTGGAGTGGAATTTTGTTTGCTGGCATATGGGGCTTAGTAGATAGAGTTCTGCTTTCTTGAGGTCTGTGCCTCAAGAAATGGTTGGAAGGAAGTTAACAGGTATGGAAATGAGATAGGGAAAATAGATGGTGGAAATGAGATCGAGAATATACAGATTGGTGATTTTACATGTGCTGCACCATTGTGTTGGTGTTGCAGAGACCGAACACCACCATTTCTTTAATGTATGTGAGAAAGTACCATTCTGTAGTCCACTGTTGCTTTCTTTCAGGGTTTTACATATGTGGCTCCATCTGTACTTGAAAGTGTGAAAGAAAAGTTTTCCTTTGAACCAAAAATCCGATCACCTCGAAGATTTATTGGCAGCCCGCGAACACCTGTGAGGTATTTCAGACTTTAATTTCACTGTTGTTTGTTTGTTGTGTGTTTTTAACCTGTAAGAGCATTACTTAAGAAATTTATGGCAGGTCATATAAATGAAAGATCTGTCATATTCTCCTTGTTTGACATAAACACAGCATCTACACCTTCTTATATTGCAAGCGACTACTCTGTGACTAATGGTGACAATGTTACACAGTTTACCTTCCCTCCTTAAAGCAAGGTACTACACTGGCAAATGGCCCTTTCTTTCACCAGTAGTTGTGCTGGATGCTGGGGAGACATATGATTAACACGGGAATTGTCCCTGTCATGATGAAGCATAGTTTAGTGAAAAAATTCACAATAAACAGAGAAGCAAGTACACACAAAACAACATGTAATTACAACTAGTGCCAAGTACTACATAAAAGAAAAGAGTGCAGTGGTAGAGAACAGAGAATAACAACTCATGGTGGTCAGAGAAAGGCCTCCTTGATGAAGTAACACTTAGAAATGGAGAGAAACAAAAAACAGAAGATACAGGAGTGGTACAGGTGGGAGAACAGCAAGTGCAAAAGCCCTGGGAGGAAAAAAAATGGCCTTTTCTTGGAAATAAAAGAGAGGTCAGCGTTCCTGGTGGTAAGTGAGGAGGAGGATGGCACAGATTTGGAAAAGCAATTTATTTTAAGTGCGGTGGGGCAGTGTTTTAAGTGGAGCGTAAAATGATTTGTTTTTGTTTTTTTTAATATCATTGACAGTTATAGGAAAGCAAATGTAGAGGTGAAGAGACCAGTTAGGAAACGCCAGCAGTTAATCTAGGGGAGAGACGGCTCAATTTTGCCTTTGTGCTAACCCACACAAAAATAAAATTAAATGAGCATAAATGTCATATTACCCCACACTGTTTAAATGTAAGGAGATTATTTCTTGTTGAGATGATCTTGGAGATTAATGAATGATAGCTCTTCCTTGTCTTAAAGCCCAGTCAAATTTTCTCCTGGGGATTTCTGGGGAAGAGGTGCTTCAGCCAGCACAGCAAATCCTCAGACACCTGTGGAATACCCAATGGAAACAAGTGGAATAGAGCAGATGGATGTGACGATGAGTGGGGAAGCATCAGCACCACTTCCAATACGACAGCCAAACTCCGGGCCATACAAAAAACAAGCTTTTCCCATGATCTCCAAACGGCCAGAGCACCTGCGTATGAATCTATGACGGAGCAATGTTTTTAATGAATTTAAGGCAGAAAAAGGGGAGGATGTGTGAACATCCTGCAAGGTAAAGCAAGAAGACTCAAAATGACAGTCTCAAGGAGTCAGTGTCATTATATAGAACACTTTGAACAGAAGGAAAAATACACATGGATTTTTAAAAATCAATCAATGGTGCAAAAAAAAGGAAAAACTTAAAATAGTATTGTGGAACTCTTAGGCACATCAGTTAATTGATTCCTAGCGACATCTTCTCAACCTTATCAAGGATTTTCATGTTGATGGCTCAAAACTGACAGTATTAAGGGTAGGATGTTGCTTCTGAATCACTGTTGAGTTCTAATTGTGTCGAAGAAGGGTTATCCTTTCATTAGGCAAAGTATGAAATTGCCTATACTTGCAACTAAGGACAAATTAGCATGCAAGCTTGGTTAAACTTTTTCCAGCAACATGGAATCAAAAGACAGAAGAAACCTATCAATTGATGTTTTACGTGCAAACAACCTGAATCTTTTTTTTATATAAATATATATTTTTCAAATAGATTTTTGATTCAGCTCATTATGGAATACATCCCAAACTTTAAAATGCGAAATTATTGGTTGGTGTGAAGAAAACCAGACAACTTCTGTTTCTTCTCTTGGTGAAATAATAAAATGCAAATGAATCATTGTTAACCACAGCTGTGACTCGTTTGAGGGATTGGGGTGGAACTGGGGTTTATTTTCAGTAACCCAGCTGCAATACCTGTCTGTAATACTAGGAAAAAAAAAAGAATCTATTTAATCATTTCTACTTGCAGTACTGCTATGTGCTAAGCTTAACTGGAAGCCTTGGAATGGGCATAAGTTGTATGTCCTACATTTCATCCTTGTCCTGGGCCTGCATTGCACTGGAAAAAAATCGCCACCTGTTCTTATACCAGTATTTGGTTCAAGATGCCAAATGTGTTCAGCCCATGGCTGAAGACGGACTGAAGAGAGTCAGGAAAGAATGCATACCGAGGGCGGCAAAGCAAGGGATAGGGATCCAGGGGAAGAAGGTGTTGCCATGGTCCACTCTCTGTGTCTGATCTCTTTACAGCAAATTGATAAGGTTTTAAGTTTTACTTCTTTTTACTGTTTACCTTCTGTATATTTTTTTCCTCAGCAGTCTTAAAAAGGAAAAAAGGTCTAATTTTTTGTTTCCTATACTGGGGCTACATTCTTTGATTGTAAAAATATTTGATGGCCTTTTGATGAATGTCTTCCACAGTGAATAAGAAAACTTAGTGGCTTAATTTAAGAAACATGTTAACAGGACACTATGTTTTTGAAATTGTAACAAAATCTACATAAGTGATTTACAGGTACAAAGAATAAAAATAAAGGTAACTTTACCTTTCTTAAATACTTCCTGCCTTAAAGAGAGCTTTTCCATGATTTTAGCTGGTGAAAGGGTTTAATATCTGCAGAGCTTTATAAAAATAAATTTCAGTGCATACAGGTATAATAGATGATCATGCAGTTGAGTCTTATCACCTGTTTTTTTTGTCTTTTATAATGTCTTCAGTCCAAGTGTGCAAAGCCAATTTGTAATATTTTGCAACCCTGAGATTTTTTTAAATAGATGCTGCTTACTATGTTCTCCAAACTTTTTTGAGCCATAGGATCCAAGCCATAAAATTCTTTATGCATGTTAAATTCAGTCAGAAAGGAGTAAGGCTTTGCTTAAATTGCAATTCAAGTGAGATGGGATGAAATCCTATCACAGTTAGCAAAAACAGACCCAAGAAAAATGATTGGAAATATACCATTTCAGTTGTGGCAATAAATGGAAGAGTAACAGTTCAGCTTTGGACAGAAAGCCTTTTTTTTTTTTTAAACCACCTTCTCAAGCTTTCTCTTTCCCTTATTGCAGCAGCCTACTAAGAACTTAATAACTTTAGCTAGTAAGTTAGAAGCTACGATGATTAAGGGCAGAAATTGTACCCAAAGTACAAATCTTTGTTCTCTGACAGTTTGTGATGTCCGAAGAAAACAAAACCCAAAACGCTGTGGTGATTTGTACAGGCTTTATTTCAGGCTGTAAATGGCTTGTGGTATTCTAATACTTGTTTTCAAATGTGTTTACTAACTGTAGTGTTGACTGCCTGAGCAAATTCTAGTGATACTTTTACACCAAAATATTCCTCCTCAGTCCTATTTGCCAGAAACATTTGCACTGTGATTGGCTGGCTATAACTACCCCATAGATAAAACTGTTTTTGTAATTTGTACTGCCAGCAATATTGGTCAACACTGCAACTTTTCTGCATAAAAAGCATCAATTGTACATCTACCATCCACAAAAAGACATAGTTTTTCTAACTTAATGTTCATTAAGTGAAATCAATTTCCCATGCTGTGGCAAGTTAAAGAGAAATTGTGTTTCATAAATAGATATCCCTACTATGACTGTGAAAACATGTCGAGTGCCACATTGGTGTCACAGACAGAAAGCACACACCTATGCAATATGGCTTACCCTATATTTATTTGTAAAAATTCAAGCATAGTTTAAAATACATGGTATCAATGTGTTACTAGTCTTAAGTACCTAGGAGGATTCTTTATGTTTATTCCAGGTAAGTGTATAAAAGAGCTTAAGTGCTTTTCTTTCATCACTTAATTATTTTCTTTAAAATCAGCTATTACAGGATATTTTTTTATCTTATACATGCTGTTTTTTAATTAAAATATTATCACTGAGAATGAAGTTTACTAACTTTATTTTATAAGATTTGTAAGCATTACAGAATAAACTGGGATTTACAAACCAGCTGTGATTAACAATGTAAAGTATTAATTATTGAACTTGAATCAAATTTTTAGAAAAATTCTTTTTTTTCCCCCTTTGTGGTCTTAACTAATTTGAATCATTCAGGAAGGATTTCCCCATACTATTTTTTGAGACAGAAGATAATGGGGGGGGGGGGGAGGCAAGGATGCATGTATGAAAAATATTCCATAAATTCAACATTCTTTATTATAGGTGATAAATGATTATAAACAAGATGCATCTTAGATAGTATTAATATACTGAGCCTTGGACTTTATATTTAATATAGGATCTAACTATTTTGGATATTCAGTTAGTCATATTGTACCTAGCTTACAAGGGCTAGATCTAAGATTATTCCCATGAGAAATGTTGAATTTATGAAGAATAGATTTTGAGGCTTTGAAAATGGTTAATTTCTCAAAAACATTAGTGTCCAAACATCTACCTTTTTCCATAGGAGTAGACACTAACAAGCTGGACAAAACAATCATAAACGTGTTTGACTGTCACATATGACCTGAGGTTGTTGCTGATTAATACAGTACTTCTCTTGTGTGATTCCTAATTTACCACTACAGCACAAGTATTATCTCAGTGGGTTATCTGGAGTAACATCTGAAGGATGGGTTCATCTATGTTTGTGTTTGCTCTTTAAAACTATTATTTTTCTCCTATCCCAAGGTGGTTTTGCATCTATCAGAGTAAATAAATTCTTCAGCTGCCTTATTAGGAGTGCTATGAGGGTAACACTTTTTTTGCTTTTCATCTTGTATTTAGTTTAATGTATTAAAATATTTTATTTTGGATTGAATGAATGTAAATAGAAATTAAATACAAATTTGAATGAACATAAAATAGTGATTTTTTTTTTAATCCTAAAATAGGAAGAAATAACAGTATATACATCAGGTGCACAAATGATTTATGTAACTTTTTCATTAATATGCTGGATGCATCCAAGTTCTCGTATTTAATAAGTTACTCAAAAATGTGAGGAATGACAGTTTAAAACAATCCTGCTGAGAAATTGAAGATATTACAAGTCTTAGTATTGATTTTATATACTCCATGTTAATCAGTAATTTCCAAGTTATGTCCAATAAGTGGAAACCCTGGTGGCATAGTGGTTAAGTGCTACGGCTGCTAACCAAAAGGTGGCAGTTCGAATCCGTCAGGCGCTCCTTGGAAACTCTATGGGGCAGTTCTACTCTGTCCTATAGGGATCGACTCAACGGCACTGGGTTTGGGTTTGGTTTGGGTCACACAGTAGACTTGAATTGGTTGCTTAAAAAATGTTCACATGAAAAGTAGTATAAATTTAGTTTCATATAGAAACACTAAGAAGACTTTCTTGTGGTAATAATCAACATGTTCACCGTATTTGTCAACTACATTTGGTTATCTGATACATATATATACATATATGCACAAAATAGTGTGGTGCACAAATCCGTTTTAACAAGGGCTTTGAACTGGTTGGTTCTGGTTTGACCCTCTGCTGAGAACTTGCATTTCCACCCCAGATATACTACATTAGAATCTACATTTTAACAAGATCCCCAGGTAATTCTTATGTATAAATTTCTGCCAACTTGTTAGACATGCAAATTCTCAGCAGGGGTTCGAACTGGAACGAACCAGTTTGAAGCCCTGGTTTTAACTAATATCTCAGTATATCTGGTTTAAGACAGGCATTTTGCATAATCTGTATAAACCACCTCTAATCTTTGGTAATTATATCATACTTGCTAAGATGATTTCTCTACAGAAGTTCTCAAACTGACTTTGTCTTTTTATAAAATATAGTAGCATTCTCTTACTCCTAGTAAAACAATTTTATCTGTCAGAGAGCATGACCTGAATTCACAAAATTATTTTTGAATCCATGTTTCCCTTTGAGAGGAAGGAATGAAAAAACAGAAGTAGAGAAAGCGTTGTTAGTGGATGGCATAGCTTTATTAAATTTTCATCGTTTGCAATCCATATGTGAGCTGCTTTCTTATCTGTTTAAAAACAAAACCCACTGTCCACAGTGGGCCTCCTTTGTTTAACTGTATTAAGGAACAAAGATACCCGAATAAATATGGTAAACAGGTACTATATAATAGGGCTGAAGTAACCAAGTGGTAAGATGTTATTCTTGTGTTTTGAACCAAAAGTCAGTCAGCACTTCTATTTTTCACAGGCAAATTCTAATCCCAAATTGTTTTTCTCACCCATCCCCTGCTGGATGCCCCTTCATCACAAAGTCAGGAAGGTGATTTAAGACCGAGTAAGCTTGTTTTGGAACCGACTGGACGGCACCTAACAACAAGCTTGTTTTCTGTGGGAGAAAGATGTGGCAGTCTGCCTTGGACACCCTATGGGGCAGTTCTGCTCTGTCCTTACAGGGTCACTATGAATTGGAATCAACTTGATGGCTGTGGGTAAGGTTTTTGAGTTTGGAAGCTTGTTTTAATATTTGCAATGGTTCTCAATGCGGATAAACCCAAAATCCACTGCCGTTGAGTCACTGCAACTCATAGCGACCCTGTAGGGCAGTAGAACTGCCCCGTAGCATTTCCAAAGCTATAAATCTTTACGGAAGCAGACTGCCACATCTTTCTTCCGTGGAGCAGCTGGTGGGTTCCAACCACCAACCTTTCAGTTAGCAGCCAAGTGCTTTAACCACTGCACGACCAGGGCTCCTCTCAATGTGGATACCAAAACAAACAAAAAAAACCAAACCCAGTGCTGTTGAGTCGATTCCGACTCATAGTGACCCTATAGGACAGGGCAGAACTGCCCCGTAGAGTCTCCAAGGAGCACCTGGCAGATTCGAACTACCGACCCTTTGGTTAACAGCCGTAGCACTTAACCACTATACCATCAGGGTTTCCCTCAATATGGATAGCAGAGTTAAATACAATACCACCCAAAGAATAGAAACAGTTTTATTTATAATCTGGCAACGGTTACTGGAGAAAAAAGTTACAGGCTTCCTAATGTTCTCTTGTCAATTTTGGTGGCCATACAGACATGAAGATGATTTAGCCTGTAGCCAGTTGGATGTTATTCCTATTAATCCAGGTACTGGTTTAGCCTTTGCCTTATTAATATGGCAAATTTATTTTCTACCTCTACCTCCTAACTTCTCCCACTATCTTCCTGTGTACAAATTGATAGATGGTAATAAAACGGTCAGAGGCCTTGTACTCTAAACTTAGATATAACCAGTGGCAGCTCTCCAGGCTTGTTATACATCTCAGATTCCTCAGAAGTATCAAAGGGAGAGTGCTTCATTCCCTTTTCCACTGTCCCATATGGTTTCCAAGGAGCACCTGGTGGATTCAAACTGCTCACCTTTTGGTTAGCAGCTGTAGCTCTTAACCACTACGTCCACCAGGGTTTCCCTTTTCCACAACCCTGGACAAATGCCCAAAAGCAAACCCACCACAGTATCCACAGCTTATGGCTGACTTTGAATGCAAGCTTTAATCTCCAATTAATGGTGATTCAAGCACCAAAGGTGATTCCAAAACTCTCTTGGACAAGACTAGTTAAAATGAGAATTCTAAGAGTTCAGGGAGTTTGTTACACAATGAATCCAACTGTTTGTAATCCATGTGAATTATTATTATTACTTCAAGATAGTCCATGGCACTATATAAAAAAGATCATGAATATTAAAGCCAAAAACATAATGTGTGTATGAGTTTAAATCATTTATTCTCACTGACTGCTAGTCATACTATAGAGAATACAATATTAAAATATATCATCCTCAGTAAATTAATCTTCACTTAGAAAATCTGATTGTTAAACAGGTAAAATACAGCATTTAGAACTTTCATTTAAAAATACAAATTTATGAAAATTTTAAGAATTTTTGATAATGAGAATTTAAAAAGTCAATGTTAAAGAAAATTCTGGTTTCAGGTAAGGTGTATCTTAAAATATTATGAAAAAATATTCTTTATTCTCAAAACAATGTCAGGAAAGAATACCTGAGTTCCTCAAAAATCACTAGGTCTATTTACGCAATTGGTGTTTTGGTAACATTAACAAGAAAACACATTTACATTTTAACACTGCAGTCACCTGTAGAAGAAATGCTAGATACACATTAGGTTGAACATTACTTGCATATTTTTAAAAGCACAGGGTTCTTCCAGCTAATCTTTTGATAAACTGGACTATGCACTTATATCTTATAATCTAAAAATGTTTGTAAACATTTTTTTTCTAGCTGTGAAAACCCATTCTAATGCCTTTATCAACAGTCACTGTAGCCAAATGAAATTAATGTTTGGTGGCCTTAATAGCTTCTAAGACTTAATATATTTGAAGGTGTGAAGAAGTAGCTCCATCTTTCCATTTGTTTATATGGTCTGAAATTACAGTTCTGCACAGTGGACATGTTTTCTCTCTGTTAAACCATAAGGTAATGCATTCTTCACAAAATATATGCTGCAAGGGAATTAATAATTAGATTTTATACTTGACAAAAACATTTTAAATTCATCACATTGCAGAGAATCATACTCTTTAGAACTGAAAGGAATTTTGGAGAGCACTAATCCCCTGATTTTAGAAATGAGAAAACAATATACTGACACATTCTAGAACACAAAGAGCAGGTTAGAAAGGGTGAGGGTAGAACCAATACCACCACTAAGTGTTCTTTTGACTATACTATATACATTTAACCATTTTTAATAAAATACAGGGTATCCCTATGTGGTAACTTTAAGATAAAGTTATGACGATGTAACAGCTTAATAGTCATTAAGAATAATTGTCATAAAGTATAGGAAAGGGCCTTACACAGTCGAAAAACAAATGTTGATATTATTCTAAAAGACTAACATCCAATTATAAAACACAGTCTGTTTTTCAATCATTTTGGTATCCAATCTGCCAGTTGAATTATTTTTTCCTTTTATACATTCCTCTGCATAAAAACTATCACAATGTAAGGCATAAGGTTTAGCCACTCTTATCAAACCCCTAAACATTAGTAAGAAATTACTAATGTGTATCCTGAATGCTACCTTCCACTAAATATTGTCTTTTTTTTTAATAACATGAATGTGACTTTCCCAAATCACAGAGAAGAAATGCTATAGATATTTAGGTTGCTTGAAGATATCATTACCTGACAGATGAGAAGAATTGGCTTCTGAAATTCAGCTTGACATATTGAACAAATATCATCCACATCTGAACACTGTCTCTTGCTGGCAGCCACTCCATAACTCTATGAAAATAATAAGTTCTACTCATCTACAAATTCTTTCCTGTTCTGCAAATACATAGGTGATGCTCTATTTCTCAAATCTCCCTGAACCAAGGATTTGAAAATGTTCCCAAAGGATATAAACATTTCAAAGCTTAACTACATAGGCAGAATCACATCTTAATGGATTGATTGCAAGAGGTGAAACCATAAATACATAATATGATCTTGGAAATCTGTCAGATCTAGTGGATTCCCACATGATGACAGTGCTTTAAATTCAACACAACTGACTTAAAAAACTAAGCAATCTGAAGTGAAACTAATTACAAAATCTATATTCATGTATTATATGACCCATACGATACCATACCCACTGCCACTGAGTCGATTCTGACTCATAGCGACCCTATAGGACAGAGCAGAACTACCCCACAGGGTTTCCAAGGAGCATCTGGTGGATTTGAACTGCTGACCTTTTGGTTAGCAGCCGTAGCGCTTAACCACTACGCCACCAGGGTTTCCATTACATGAGCCAGTACTGCTAAATTGAGCCCACTATTGCATTTGGCAGTGGGTCACATAAAAGTCAATCCATAGCTTGGACGGCTAAATGTAATTCATCTGAAGAACTTATTTTAAAAATACAGATTTCTATGCTCTACACTGGAGATTGATTCAGTAGATCCAGGCATACTAAGATAGGACCCAGGAATCTTTTTATAAGCTCCCTCAAATCCACTGCCGTTGAGCTGATTCCAACTCACAGCGACCCCACAGGATTTCCAAGGCAGATAATCTCTGTGGAAGTAGACTACCACATCTTTCTCCCGCAGAGCTGCTGGTGGTTTCGAACTGCTGACCTTTTGGTTAGCAGTCGATGACTTTAACCACTGTGCCACCAGGGCTGAGTTCAATGTGAAGAAAGTTTGGGACTACTAAACAGTGTTTTGCCACTAAATCTAAAAATTTTACTTATCATCCCTAATTATCACAGAAGTCAGAGTACTTAGTACTGGGAAAGGAATGATAAACAGAATTTTATAAAGAACTGTAACTGCAAAATGTCACAGGACTGCCAAAACTAAATGAACAATAATGCAGTTCACTGAATTTTCTTCTAAAGTCCTAAAAGATGTTTCTGATCTCTTCCCTAAGATCTTAACAACTTTCTCAGCAAATTCCGTACAACCTAAATCATTAACTGAATGTGACAGTTAAGAACCCTCAGTAAAATTGGGAAGAATCAAAATGTTAGAAATTAGATCAGCTTTCTATAGAAATGATGGTGAAGAGGTGACTAAAGAAACATAAGAACACTCAAGCTCAGTCATGGAAACGAGGAAAGCATGACTTGTCTCAATACATCTGATGCTATAATCTAAACTTCTTGTACTAAATGTCTGGACTAACAAAAGGATAAAAATACTAAGAATCTTTTGATATTAAAGATTCTAGGAATAAGTCACAATACCAACAGAGGATCTTGGTACCTTCTCCCTTCAATGAAGTGTCATTTAGCAGAGTACACTGTGGACACTTAACACTGACAAGCTTTTAAAACAGCATTCTTGTCTGGCATGTTGGAGACTGCCTTCAGGAGAAGACTTATCCTGACAGTGATTGCCATTTCTTTGGTAAAGTTAAGGAACACATATATACATGTCCAGGATATCTCACAGAGAATCAGGAATATATCGAAAGAGTGGTTATGATGTGATAAGCTTACTAACTTACTGTCTTATCGGAAGATGACTGATATCCTTTCTCTATGAGGCAAAGTATAGAGAGAATATCAGGGGGTATACTTGGGGTTATTTCTGCACAAGTCTTACTAGATCGATTATAGTGAAATGTCTGATGCTCACATAAACATCAGCTTTTAATTAAATTGGCCAAAGCTGAACTCTTTTATTTTGTCTAAAGAAAGAAGTCTACATAGTATGTGAACAAAATTTGTTTCTACGTTGCTAACACTGCCCTGGCCAGTTAGTCTGGTCCACTTTATAGACATAATCCTTCATTATATTTTTTAACAATACATTATTAAGGTGGCATTCTTGTCAGTCAGTACCCCTGAGCCCTGGCCAATAATTGTTTATGGACCTAACGGAGTGCTAAATTCAGGATCAAATCCTGAGATGTGGTGACCACCTAGGTACTGAGAAGCTTTGGGGCCTGGTCTGATTAGCAAATCATCCTGCTTTATGACACTTTCTCTGCAATTTGTAACATTGATAGAATCACATCATAATCAAGTTTCTAATTGCTACTGGAGTCTCAATTTATTGTTAAATTCCATGCCTCAAACTAATTTGTGCAAGCAGAATTAAATATTAGCAGGGAAATTTCCTCCAGTAAGACTCCAAGAGACATGATTTTTGGTAATGAGCATTTTACATATACACAGTAATTGTACTGAAATCACTTTCATAAAAGCTGAATAAGGAGTTAAAGGAAATACCTAAGGCCAACATTTGTGGATTAGAAAAGGAAGAGGAACAAAAGTTCATAGCAGGGTTTTTAAGGGAATGTTTATAAACCCTTAAGAATGTCAAGTGATTAAAAGGGCAAGAGGCATATTCAAACACATAAGCATTAGAACAATTAGGGCGGCTGTCAATGTGCAATTTAAGAAACTGATCATAGAAATAAAACTGCTAAATCATTATCATAGCCCCAAGTGTCAAAGTACTAGAAAAGTAATCTCAAAGTAAAAGATCATCTAATTATGAAATCCATACTTCTAAAACTGCCAAACTAAAAAATTTTTATAATGAAGTAAAGTAAAAGTGTTTTTTCTGAACTGATAAAAAAATACTTACTGGTCGTGTAAAAAATATTCGCAAAACCTGTCTGAAAGTTCTCAAGTGTCTGAAGAAGTCCAAAAGCTAGAAGAGGGAATAAATAAGAGAGATTATTTATTAATTCAAAGACCCCTATCAGCTAAGCCCAAAGATCAAAGCTGAAACCCCATAATATAAAATCCTGATATTTAACCTAATGCTCAGTGCATATCACAACTAAGCATTTCTTTCTAAATATATTTAAAGTCCATTTACTGAATATTTTACTCAAATTATAGGCTTAAGTCAGAGCCTAACCATGCTGAAGTACATGTGAATACCTTGAGTTATAATGTGATCAAGAAAAATATAAATAATTATGTCAAAGATCAAGAGTAGATTAAAGCTATTTTACCTGGTTCACATGTTCTTAACTTATTTAGATGTTAAAGTTTCATACGGTGATTATTAAGTTGAAGGGAACAGGTACAGAGGGAGCAGAATAGGATATTCCATGAATTTGAGAATTATGTGTGATGAGTGTTAATGTTGGTGATGGGTATTTTCTGTTCCACTTATGTGGAAGTCTACTCCACCCTCCCACCATGCCAATAAAAACCAAGAACCACTGGAATATATTTCCATTTCTCCAATTTTAAGTAGATAACTTGTCATTACTTCTAACTACTAATATGAATATAAAAAAAAAAACAACTATAAAACAGTTAAGAAAGGGAAAAGTAGTAGAACGTAAAGTCTAATCATTGTATGAGTCATTATGCAATGACAATGAGATTTATAATGATACCTACTTTCAGTATGAGGTAGAGTAAAGCCAGCAATATCCCAAGACTCCATCTAGTTACATTACCAAACTCCCCGTAGCTTATAAGGTAACGAAACCAAACTGGTATGGGAACAAAAGTTCGGTAATACTGACATAATTCTTCTAAGAGCATATACCAGAAACCCTAAAAACGGAAAGAGAAAAAAACCAAAAGAGCTACCCAAGTTACTTGTAGACATAGCACAAATATTTCCTATCGGCCTGAAAACATCATAATCATTAACCTCAGCCTGGTTCTTACATAAATACAATCACTGAGTGGTTTGCAGTCGAAGAATTTCTAGAGAAAAACATAGTGAAAATGTTTTATATGTGTTACAATTAAAACTTATGTATATGATAACAAAATTTTGTATTAAAATTTTTATTATGAGAAGACAATGAATAAATGCATACAACTAGTTATCAATTATGAACTGATAATACCCTGGAGAAGAATAAATCTAATATTTTCTCATATATGATGTAAGGACTGATTTTCAGATTATTCTGAATCAAATGTAATTTTATCGAATAGGTTAATATTTAGTCCCAAGTTCTTAAGCAAATGATTACTAATCTGAGGTAATCATTGAGGTAATCTGAGGTTAATATTTAGTCCCAAGTTCTTAAGCAAATGATTACTAATCTGATAATTAATATCAGGTCATTTGGCAAAGTGAAAAATTACAAAAGGAGTCATTTAAAGCAATACTAAATAGCACTGATGTATTTTGTTAACATTGTTCCAATAAAACAAGTTAGTTTCTTACCTTGGATTTAAAAGGCATGATAAAAGAAGGCACCAATAAAATAAGGCATTTTAAGCCCATGAAAATGAATTTCAGAATGAAGTCTGTAATCCCAACAATCCAAAGTATTTCCCAGAAGCTCAAATGTTCCAAAGTAGGATTTAAAAAAATTAAGCTACCAAGAGAAAAACATCAAAATTTACCAGAGCAACATACAAAGGTGAAGGATCAACAGGGGTTTTAAATTTGCTAGTACATATTTTACTGCAGTTTGGTATGTAAAAAACATGGCACGGGCAAGTTAATGTCAGAGTTCACGTAAATGGAATGGGAGATCATTTTTTCTTATTTTATAGTGACATTTTAAATGTCTGAATTTCAAATCTTTCCTGCACAGAATAAAGAAAAAGAATATGTAGTGTTC
Organism: Elephas maximus indicus; assembly: GCF_024166365.1. Taxonomy (NCBI): domain Eukaryota; kingdom Metazoa; phylum Chordata; class Mammalia; order Proboscidea; family Elephantidae; genus Elephas; species Elephas maximus. The sequence goes on along the minus strand of NC_064837.1, from coordinate 34,184,454 downwards.
TTAGCTTGTCATGGTTGCCACCTTTCTAGCCTGTAAATGAAAAAAAATTAATACTAGACTTTGCTATTTTCTCCTCATCCAACTCCAGTAAGGACTCCATCTCCTCCTCTCCACTGAATTATTCTGTCAAGATCATCAACACCCACTGTATTACTAAATTCAAAGGTCATTTCTTTTTCCATCTTCCCTCAAAGTTTCTTCTAGACTTCTGATACCACACTCTCACAGTTCTTGTATGTCATATGTCTTTTGCTGTTCCTCCTGGCTTATCATTAATTTTGGGTATGTCCAATCCTGGTCTTCTTTATCTACACTTTCCCTGGTCAGTCTCATCCAGTCAACCATATGCTAACACCGTAATTCATAGCCCTAGCCTCTACCCTGAGCTCCTGACATGTATCTAATCACTTTCTTAACAGTTTTACCTGGCCTCTCAAACTGATATAACAAAATCACTCATTTTCCCTTCAAAACCAATTCTTTCTCCAGTCTTTTCATCCCAGTAAAATTGCTCAGACCAAACACCCCTAGGTCATCCTTGATTCTTCCTCCCCATTCTACCTAATCCAATTCATCATGAGTGCTATCGGCTCCACCTCCAAACTATATCCCAGATTTGTCCACATCTCTCTAACTCCACTGCAACCAGAACATATAGTTATCTGATGAAAGCTGAAAATTCACCACATTCCCATCAGACAGAAATTATCAACTGCCTGCTAGTGGGTCTTCTCCTTACTTCTAGAAACATTAAAAAAAAAAAAAAGACCAACAACAAACCTAATGGTACTTAATAAACATAGCTTATCTAAACAAAAACTGAAAAAAAAAAATTATCGGCCAAGGCATTGGGGATACAAATCTGAATATGACACTTAGAGCTGTCAGTCTTGCAGGGAGACAGACAGGTAAAAACCAACTATTATGTGCAATAAGTATTATGTGCAGGTAGGATATATACAGAGTGCTAAAACCTGTTGCCATCAAGTCAATTCCAACTCACAGCGACCCTACAGGACAGGGTAGAACTGCCCCATAGAGTTTCCAAGGAGCGCCTGGGGGATTTGAACTGCCAGCCTTTTTGTTAGCAGCCATAGCACTTAACCACTATGCCACCAGGGTTTCCATACAGAGTGCTATGGGATATGTAATTACACAAAAAATGCGATTGTGTACTTGGACTCTAATTACCTGTAATAAAGTGACTGAGAATGAAAGGTGTAATATAAAAGAACAGAAGATCCTGCTAAGAATACCAGTAACCAAGCACACTGAATCTTTGAGCACCTTTCCTGAAAAATAAACAATTTTATAATTTGTTACTTTGAATTATGCTAGAATTTTAAATATCATTAAACTTTTACTTTAATGACTAATTTATCAACTTAGAGCATTTTTCTAGATTAGAATTAATCTTAAAATATAGGATAGCTGCTAAATTATATTTTTAGTGAACAAAACTCTTACATTTAAACAAATTTTAAAGACACAGGTTTCTTCACTTTATGGAAAAGCATCACCTATGTTTTCAAAGAAGCCAAATCTTTTATAAGTTGATGTAACAGACCCACTCAGATGCAAACTTTACCAGTGCAGCTCTCTTTTATATGTCTACCCGCAAGACAGATGTGCACTAAGTTGATCAGGGTTTATAAGTACAATTTTTAATTCAGATAATTCAGTAAGTATTTAAGAAGTATTTAATAAGGCAATTTGTTTGACCTCACTTTTAAAGTAATTTTTTAATTTCTAGTTTAATTTAAAGTTTTACTAGGTTTAAACCCTTAATTAAATATCTGTAGTTTGACAGGTTTAGACTACAGACGTCCAGGCAGAATCCAAGATCCTTTACACAGATGTAGCCCTTTAAAAGTTACCTTAAAGGGAAAATTTTTAAACTAATCCTATTTTTCCCAGTGATTTATATGAACAGAATTAGAATTTATGTCATGGGAAAACTTCTTGGCTTTAATTTTCTTTAAATAAAAGAAACCTAAACAGTTCAACACTTGTTTATTCAGTGATACATTTTACTTAATTATTTCAAATTCTATAGTGCAACAGATAAAATTTTTACTGATGATTATATTACTTAGTAGGTCCCGAGTGGTGCAATCCCGAGTGGTGCAAACCATTTGTGCTCGACTAACCTAGAGGCTGGTGGTTTGGCTCTGTGGAAGATGTGCTTGGAATCTGCTTCTGTAAAGACTACAGCCAAGAAAACCCTATGAAGTTCTACTTCTGTAACACATATGGTCACCATGAGTCTAAACTGACTCAACAGCAGCTGGGCTTTATATTACTTGTGTGCTGTTGGGTCAGTTCTAACTCATAGCGATCCTACAGGAAAGAGGAGAACTGCCCCACGGGATTTCCAAGGCTGTGAATGTTTAGGGAGGCTGACTGCCACATCTTTCTCCCCCAGGGTGCTAGTGGGTTTGAACTGTTGACCTTTCAGTTAGCAGCCAAGCACTTAACCACTGTGCCGCCAGGGCTCCTTTTTGTATTACTTACCCATTGCCATCAAGTTAATGCCAACTCATAGCAACCCTATAGGACAGAGTAGAACTGTCTCATTGGGCTTCCAAGGAGCGTCTGGTGGATTCGAACTGCCGACCTTTTAGTTAGTAGCTGTAGCTCTTAACCACTACGCCACCAGGGTTTTTTATATTACTTAGTATGGTCAAATAGACTCATAAAACATGAAACACTTGCCAAATCAGATCAAATAGTGTGTTCTAAACTCTGAATCCTTCTCTTCAGTTTTTCTTTCTCTATCAGGAACCAAACATACAAATAAGGCGAAGCAATTTGACATTAAGGACAGATAATTTATTCCAGATAATTTTTTATATGAAATTTAGTAAATCGTGGATGCTACAAATTTATCTATTTAAATTTGTCAAATAAACTATTTTATTTTCTGTTTCTTTCAAGAGGGAATATGTAATTCTACCATGAGAAACATTTAATAATTTTTTGGTTGCTTGTTATACTTACTCTTAGAAAAACCTGATTTACAATGCTTTTGTTTGCATACATAAAAGTTGTTAGCAGCCCAATTCCAAGAGAAATTCCTGTTAGAAAATAAGTTTCAGTTAATTCAGAGGGAAAAAAAAAATCAAAGAGGACTATATAATCTAATAATAACATGATTTAGAAGGAGACATATACAATTTTAAAATCTAACAGAAAATAAGTAAAATGCGTAGGTTGGATTACCAAAAAAGAAATAAAATTAACTGAATTTAAGAATTAAGTCAATGTTTTACTATGCCCTACCTGTTATATGCTGCATAACAAGTTTGACACCGAGAATCAAAATATACGGAAGACTTTTTTGTAACCACTTGAAGAGATAGCGGAATTCTGAGAAGGAGTTGCTACCGTGTTCTCCAGACTCCGTGGCAGTATCATCTGGCTGCCTTGCTTCATTGTGTGAGTGACTCCGTAAGCGACTATGTACACATCCGTGGGTACAGCTGTGGACACCTGACCTTACATTTCTGGAGCTTGGATTTTCAGCACATTCTTTAGGTATGGAGTTTATTTGGATATGAACATCTCCAGAGTGAAGACAAGATCCTTCTCCTGTCAGTCTTGTTGTACGGACACACTGGGAGGCTGAGACATCCTCACTGCCTGTAGTTCCTGGAGGACTATGCAGTTGGCTACAGTTGGCTTGCATGGTTCTTGAATACTTTTTCTCTGATCCAAATTTCTTTCTTTTAGGGCTCTGTCTCCTAAAAATCAAAGAGCAGAAAATATTCTAAGTGAATAGTTCAATACAGACAATATAATGCTCACTAGATATGCTTTACTGACTAAAGGAACAGCTGTTAATCACAGTAGATGAATTATTTTCAAATTATCACTTGTTTACTAGATTCCTCCCTCCTCCCTTAATATCAAGGCTCTGCTGTCCTACACAAACTTTTAGGGAACATCTGCTTAAAAAAAAAAAATTGAGCTTCAGGTGCCTCGTTTTCTAATTACTGATGGAAACAGGGAAATGGTCATAAAACATAAGTGCCCAGCAAATGTTAATGATGTACCAGTACGCATACTTAAATAGTTCAGAACATTTACTCTGTTCAATTAGAGCAGTTGCATCTCTGATTTCATAAGGAAGAATGAGTTTTTTTTTAGTGCTTGGAAAAGCTAGGAAGAAAAAAACATCACCTTAATGCCTTAAATTACATATCATCATGGGTAACTAACAATAGGCAAACATTTCACTTAGTTGACCTATAATTTTAGTTTTATGCTGAAACAGCTTTCCTAAAGTTAAATAAAGTTTCCAGTAATTAATGGTGCCACCAAGAGTATAACCTTCCGTCCCCCCACCAAAAAAAAGAATGTTACTTAAATACCTTTAAAATAGGAATACTTGGAAGCTAGCATGTAATTGCTAGATGACTCTTTCTGAATAAGGAAGTTAAACAGTCAGCCTATTAAAAATGTCAACACCGCGGGGTGGCAGTGTCAAAGGGGACGCTGCCAGGGAAGGATCCCTAATGCCAGGGTCCCAGCAGACAAACCGTAGAGGCCATCCCAGACAGCCTACTTCCCCGTTTCTCTAGGAGGAAACTGGGGTTAACGTCAGAGCAGGTTCTGCGTCATTGTTTTATTCCTACATATGAATATTTTTGCGGTTACCACATGGCGGTTTGGTTTTTAGTTCCTTTCAGAAGGTATAATTTATTTCCTCAGATGAAGACCGACGTTGCATGGGGCCGTTTCCCTCTTTTTGATACTCTCCATGCACAGACAAGAAAGGGAAGAAAAAGGGAGAAAGAAAACTAAATGCAAACAACTCTTCTGGAATTCCCAAGGACAGGGTTCCCCCAGTTCTCCCCAGAATCGCTTCGCCGCGGCCCCCCGCCTCCTCCTCCCGCTTCTCACAGACCTGACCTCTCATGACGAAAAGTGGACGGAGACCTTGGCAGTGACGGCACGAACAAGGCGTGACGCTGCCTCAGCCCCCTCAGTCAGGGCCATTACTCTCAAACCCCACCACAGGCCAATCTGGCCGGAGACGACGGCGGCGGCGGCGGCGCGCGCGCGCGCGCGCTTCCCGGACGTCCTCACGCCCGCACGCCCCGCCCACGCGCGCCGCGTACCCGCCCACGCGCGTCGCGTCGCGGAACAAGGTGCTCCTGAAGTACCGGACCGGTGGGAGGCTGGAAGCTGCGGTTGCTTCAGAGCGTTGGCTGCGGAGAGTGGGTTGCGCCTGAGAACAGCCTGTACGTGTGTGCACCGAACAATAAATTGCCCTCACGTATGTGCGTGTATGTATGTAATCCGCCACACACCTCAGGGATCTGGACGTTTTGGTTGCGGAAACCTGCCCTGGGAGGAAGGGCATGAAGCTACGACCGCTGTCCCAGCTGCGGTGAGGGTCTCGGCGCCCCGGGCCCGTCCCACTTAGTCCCCGGGCACCACCCTCTCGAGGCTGCCCCTGCCCTTGGTCCCGCGTCGCTCTCGCCGCCGCGCCCGGGAGCTGGAGGAGCCGCGTTGACGAGGGTTTCGGCGCGTCTCTGAAGGGGGGTCGAGCAGAACGAGAGCGCTAGGGTTTCTGGGCTCAGTTTTGCGAATTTATTAACGCCTGACCTGACCCAGTTGTGGCTGACAGTGAAGTTTTGACCGAACTGTGTTTTCGTTACACTTTTGAGGTTGCGCTTTGTGATCTAGGTCCTGCCAAAAGCTGAAGAGATCAGAAGTAAAGAGAACCAGGAGTGGAGATCAGGTAGCATTTCGGGTGCGGCTAGAGGTAGAAGTTAAATTTAAAAAGCTGTCATGTGTGGGGTACAAGGGAACTCTGGGTACTATATTCGCAATAATTCTGTCAATCGAAAACCGTTCCAAAAAAAAAAAAAGTTTATTAAGGGGAAAAAAAAAAGCAAAAACAAAACTCTGCCTTTTTTCGAGCCCCGGACTAAATACAGTTTAAGTGATACTAATATATTCCTTGTGTCTCCTCCCACAACCACCCCATAGCCTTTCCTTTCTGAACCGCAAGCTTCTTATCTTTTGTTTCCACCTCTTATTTGCAGAGATTGGCGTCAAGTAAATAACCCTCAGTCTAGTTTCCAGAGCGCTTGGAATTCAGGATTCCATGCTAATTAACATGCTGAACTAACATGGGTGAGCTTCATTTCTTTCCTCCCTAGAAGATTAATCAGTATAGCATACACACATGAGTTGAATTGTAGTGGAAAAAGTGATACTTTGTCTTTAATTGGTAACTACCTGATTTTAAACTAATCACTTGCCCAAATTAGTTTGCAATTTTTGAGACTCCTTAACCATGAAATTGTTCGCAGTTTGTTTTCTCCCGTATCAGAGTACAACTGAATCCACTGTTGAACCTCAATTATCCCCTTCAAGGCTGTACTTAAATCAGATTAGTTCTATTAGCAGATCATTCCCTTGGGTAGAAATGCAAATTCCTCCCTCCCCTGACAAACCAGTATTAGATCTGCTTCTCATTGTCAATTAAGATGCTGGGTTTTTTTTTTTTTTTTTCCTTGTGTACATAAGTCTTTATGAGCTTGATTAATGTAAATCTTCCTGACAAATTAGGCTTCTAGGTCAGTGAAGCTGAGGACCAGACCCTGACTTCAGTGAATTTTCTAAGGAAACTTATTTGCATATTCTACAATTCCTATTATAACATAGACATTTTTAAACTTTAAAATGTAAGACAGTTTAGGAGACAAACAAAAAAAAAACCACCCACCCTCACACAATTTGGGTACAGACATAATGAAGCATCGTATGTTTGTCCAAAAAAAAAAAAAAATCAAAACCACTGCCGTTGAGTGAATTCTGGATCATAGTGACCCTATAGGACAGAGTACAACTGCCCCATAGGGTTTCCAAGGAGTGCCTGGTGGCTTCAAACTGCTGACATTCTGGTTATCAGTGGTAGTGCTTATCCACTCTGCCCCCTCAGTATGTTTAGTACTCTGATAATTTTAGTCTGTAACTTTTTATGCAATTTAGTACATTTTTGCATTTTAATGTAATTTTTAAATTCTCACTTTAATATATTCATAATGTATTGAAGGCATATTAGTGCATGTTGAGGGTTTATTAGTGCACTTGGAGCTGCATATCAGCCAAATAACTTGACTAAAAAGTAACATTTGAAGAAGAGTTCAGAGATGAGGAGAAGATTTGACTCAGTGAAAGACTGTTTTCTGATAAATCTTTTTTCCACTGGCACTTGGAATTTTGGGAATGGACATTTTAATTTGAATTGATTAATTCAAAGAGCATTTGTTGAGTACTTAATAAATGACAAGAACTATACTGGTTGTTGGAGAGAGACATAAAAATAACATAGTCCCCATCACACAGTGAGGTAAGTGGGTTAGGCCTACAAATGAATAATTATAGTATATTATAATAAATACTATAATTGATGGTTACATGAAATGTAATAGAAGCACAGAGATGAGAGCATTTAATTTCATCAGGCTAGAAAGACTTCATTAAATTTGCAGCATTTGAGATAAATCCTGAAGAGAAAATTGAAATTTTCCAGGCACAAGCAAGGATAGGGCATTCCATAGGGAAACAACATTATGTGGAAAGTTGTAGATATTGAAACATCATGGCCCTTTGAAGACTTAATTCTTTGTTTTGAAAGAGTAGGTATATATGAGGGAATAGTGAGAGGTAAGAAGATGTTATGGACTGTATTGTGTCCCCTTGAAATATGTATTGAAGTTCTGGGTTGGGTTCAGGTAACTAAGGCAACAAGTAAGCAAGGGCTAGATAATGAAAGATTTTGTAGACCTCATCTAGGGGTTTATTCTGTGACCTTTTGGAAGCTATTGAGTTTTAAGCCCCAGAGTTATATGACCAGATTTGTGTTTTTCAGAAAACTCATGTGCTAAATTAAAAAAAAAAAAAAATTTTTTTTATTTTTATTACAACAATTCAAACTCAGGAGACTATTGCAAGTAATTCAGGTATGAGATGAGAAGGTCTTGAATTTAAGTCAGTGGGATCCAAGAGGAAGAATGAGATCGGAGAGGTTTTAAGGAGATAGATCAAGCAAGCTTAAGTACGGTAGATTGTTGAGTTATGCCCCCTCCTGCCCAATTTTTCATAACTCTGTTTCCATACCCTTAGTATCCTTCCAGACTAACTCATGTGACTTACTTTGGCCATTGAGATAATAGTTATAATGTTAGTAGAAGCTTGACAAATGCTTGCACACCTTGGGACTTGCCCTCATTGCTGCCAGGCCTTCAGCCACCATGTGGCCAAATCAGGATTAGCCTTCTAGAAGATGAGGGACCACTTGGAGGGAGGTCTCAGTTTTCCTAGTCGAGGCCTCAAACATATGTGTGAGGCTATCCTGGAAGATCCAGCCCCAGCGAAGCTGCCTCAGACTAGAATAACTGGCCTGTCAACCCACAGAATCACAGGAAATAATAGTTTTGTTTTAAGCTACTAAATTTGGAGGAATTTCTTTCATAACAAAAGTTAACTAATAGCCAGCTGACCAATTTGATGTGGAGTGGGTAAGAGGAAGTGTCTAAGGTGAATCCCCATCTTTTAGCTTGGGTGGATGGATAAATTAATATTGAAAAGCTATAAATATTAGAATAAGTAAATTGGTGGTATTACCAAATAGACTAGGGAATTTTTTTTTTTTAAGATCAAATTTGGAGGGAGAACAATAAATTCAGCTTTGGAAATACTGAGTCTTAGGAATTCGTGGGACGTAATAGGTGAATATATCCAGTTGGCCGTTTGACATAAGGATCTGGAGACAGAAATTTTGAAGCAAAATTTTGGAGTAAAAGCTGTAGCTTTGAATGAAATTGTCCATTTCTCATTTATATGTCCTCAGAGCTTTTTTTTTTTTTTTGGTAGATTTCTTGGGATTTTATACTTAGACAATGGTGTTGTCTATGAATAGAGACAGCTGTGTTTTCAATCTGTATGCCTTTTATTTTTCTTTATTATGCTGGTTAGAACTGCCAATGCCATGTTGAATGTGGGCATTCTTGCCTTCTCCCTGATTTTAGGGAGAAAATACTCAGTCTTTCACCATTAAGTATGTTAAAAAGCTGTACAAAAAAAGGTTAGATCATTGATTTGAGATCTTTATTTTTTTTCTAATATAAACATTTAAGTTTATACATTTCCCTCTATGCAGCCAATCTCATAAATTTTGATATGTTGTATTTTCATTTTCATTCAGTTAAAAATATTTTCTAACTTCCCTTAAGACTTCTTTGACTCTTCAGTCATTTAGAAGTGTGTTGTTTAATTTCCAAATAGTTGCAGGTTTTCCAGATATCTTTGTGCTATTGATTTCTAATTTAATTTTGATATGGTTAGAGAACCTACTTTTTATTATTTCAATTGCTTAAAGTTTGTATTATGGCCCAGAATATTGTGTGTCTTAGTGAATGTTCTAGGTGTACTTGAAAATAATGCATATTTTGATGTTGTTGAGTACAGTGTTCTACAAATATCTGTTAGATCAGGTTGGTTGATAATATTGTTCAAGTCTTCCCAATCTTTGCTGATTTTCTGTCTACTCATTCTATCCATTGCTGAGAGAGGTGCTGAAGTCTCCAATTACAATTACAAATTTGTCTACTTATCCTTGCAATTCTATCAGTTTTTGCTTCATGTATTTTAAAGATCTGTTATTAGATCCATACACATTTAGGATTGTTATATCTTCTTGGTGATTTGACCTCTTTTTCATTGTGTAATGTTCTTTTTGTCTACTCCAGTTCTTTTGATTAGCAGTTTCATAGTATGTCTTTTTTTTATCCTTTTACTCTTAACCCATCTATGGGTTTTTTGGTCATTTCTCTTGAGAATTGCTTGCGTTTTCCTGACTCTTTTATGTTGAATAGTAATGAATTATATTGTAGACATTTTGAATATTGTTCTATGAATTTCTGTATCTTGTTAAAATTTCCTGGATAATGTTGATTTTTGTTGTTGTCATTTTAGCAATCAGTCATCCTGGTTGGATTAAGACTGCAAGGTCTGTCTTGTCCTTTTATTTTTTTTTTCCTATCGGTGATGGTTCCAATGTCAGGACAGTTTTCAAAGCCTTTGCTATGCTGCTTGGGTCTGTCCTGTATCAGCACCATTCAGGGGTTGTCATTGCATTGTTTGCCATGGAGTCAGTTCCGACTCATGGTAACCTCATGTGTGCAGAGTAGAGCTGCTCCATATCGTTTTCAAGGCTATTTCCTTTCAGAAGCAGATCACCAGGCCAGTCTTCTATTTTTTTTTTTATTATTATTTATTATTGTGCTTTAGGTGAAAGTTTACAGCTCAGGTTAATTTCTCATTCAAAAAATTTATACACATACTGTTTTGTGACGTTGGTTGCAATCCGCACAATGTGACAGCACTCTCCCCCTTTCCACCCCAGGTTCTCTGTGTCCATTTGTCCAGTTCCTGTCCCTTCCTGCCTTCTCGTCCTGCTGTTAGACAAGAGTTGCCCATTTGGTCTCGTATATTTGACTGAACTAAGAAGGACGTTGTTCACGTGTGCTATTTTTGTTTTATAGGCTTGTCTAATCTTGATTTGAAAAGAGGGCTTTAGGAGTGGTTTCAGTGCTGAGTTAGCAGGATGTCCAGGGCTATAGTTTTGCGGGTTCCTCCAGTCTCTCTATCAGACCAGTTAGTCTGGTCTTTTTTCGTGAATTGGAATTCTGCTGTACATTTTTCTCCCATTCTGTCCAGGACTCTCTGATATGATCCTTGTCAGAGTGGTTGGTAGTAGTAGCCGGCATCATCTAGTTCTTTTGGGCCCAGGCTGGTAGAGTCTCTAGTTCATGTGGATCTTTAGTCCTTTCACCCACTGCCATGGAGCAGATTCCGACTCATAGTGACCCTGTAATACAGAGTAGAACTGCCTCATAGGGTAGTCCTTTGGGCTAATATTTTCCTTGTGTCTTTGGTTTTCTTCTTTCTCCTTGGCTCCGGACAGGATGGGACCAATAGATGTATCATAGATGGCTGCTCACAAGCTTTTAAGACCCTAGACGCTACTTACTAAGTTGGATGTAGAAAGTTTTCTTTATGAATTATGTTATGCCAGTTGATCTAGATGTCTCCTGAGACTATGGTCGCCAGCCCCCAGCCCTACCTACTTGGTCCCTCACAGTGTTTGGATGAGTCTAGGAAACTTATATGCTTTTGCTTTGGTCCAGTTTTGCTAACTTCCACTATCTTGTATGTTGTCTTTCCCTTCACCAAAGTTGAGACCTATCTACTATCTAGTCAGGGAATTTCTCCCTTTCCAGCCTTGTAAACATCAAAGAATGTTTTTTCTGTGTGTAAACCTTTTCATGAGTTCTTATAATAGTGGTCTCATACAATATTTGACCTTTTGTGACTGACTTATTTCACTCAGCATAATGCCCTCTAGATTCATCCATGTTGTGAGATGTTTCACAAATTCATCATTGTTCTTTACCGTTGCATAGTATTCCATTGTGTGTATGTACAGTAATTTGTTTATCCGTTCATCTGTTGATGGGCATTTAGGTTGTTTCCATCAGGCCAGTCTTCTGAGGCACCTTTGGGCGGGTTTGAACTGCCAACTTTTCAAGCTCTTAACCATTTGTACCACCCAGAGACTCCTATTCAGGGGTCAGTCTGGGACTTGTGCTGTGGTTTATATTGTTATTCAGTTTTCAAGGCCTTTGCTGTGCTACTTGGGGGTGTTCTGTACGTATGCACATCAAGGATGAGCCCTGCACGTATGCTGGTTTATGCACAGAATTAGGAGAATCCTTTTTTCAGGTCTCTCCTCTCTGGAATTCTCCCCAACTCTTTGCCTCTGTCCTCTGGCCAGAATGGTGGGATTTCTCTAGTTTTCATAGCACATGGCCCTGCCACAACTACAGCAGTGTTACTGGGGCCTGTCCTCATGTGAAAATCACAAGAGAAAATAGGAAACAGAAAAAAGGAAATTCACTCCTGTATGAGCCCCTTCTTCCAAGTCTAACACTTCTCCCAATCCTGCTTTTGTTTACTTTTCAGACTTCTCAGGTAATTGCTTTTTGCATTTCATTGAGAGTACTTAGTTATAATCAGCAGGAGAGATAGGCTTTAGTGGGCTTGCTCCATCTTGGCTGGCACTTTGTTGTTGTGAGCTGTTGAGTTAATTCCGACTCATAGTAACCTTTTAGGACCCAGCAGAGCTGTCCCGTAGGGCTTCCTAGGCTGAAATCTTTAAGGGAGCAGATGGCTGGCATAGAACCTCTAAATACTTATTACTTAAATTAGTCATTTAATGTCTGTCTCTTTCACTACACTCAGTGTCAGCAGTGACTATTTTGGTTTTGTTTATTACTCTGTCCCCATGCCTGCACAGTTCTTGGCGTATACTAAGTTGTTGTTGTTAGGTGCCGTCGAGTCAGTTCTGACTCATAGCGACCCTATGCACAACAGAACGAAACACTGCCCGGTCCTGAGCCATCCTCACAATCGTTGTTATGCTTGACCTCATTGTTGCAGCCACTGTGTCAATCCGCCTCATTGAGTGTCTTCCTCTTTTCCGCTGACCCTGTACTCTGCCAAGCATGATGTCCTTCTCCAGGGACTGATCCCTCCTGACAACATGTCCAAAGTATGTAAGACGCAATCTCACCATGCTTGCCTCTAAGGAGCATCCTGGCTATACTGCTTATAAGACAGATTTGTTCGTTCTTTTGGCAGTCCATGGTATATTCAATGTTCTTTGCCAACCCCGCAATTCAAAGGCGTCAGTTCTCCTTCAGTCTTCCGGTCTTCCTTATTCATTGTCCAGCTTTTACATGCGTATTATGCGATTGAAAATACCATGGCTTGGGTCAGGCACACCTTAGTCTTCAAGGTGACATCTTTGCTCTTCAACCCTTTAAAGAGGTCCTTTGCAGCAGATTTACCCAATGCAATGTGTCTTTAAATTCATTCAGGTGGGATATACTCAAGGTCATATTTTGGCTCTTGTGGACTTGCTCTGATTTTCTTCAGCTTCATCTTGAACTTGCATATGAGCAATTGATGGTCTGTTCCACATTCGGGCCCTGGCCTTGTTCTGACTTATGATATTGAGCCCCGACGTGTCTGTCAGTTTGTCGTACTGTGGGGGCTTGCATGTTGCTGTGATGCTGGAAGCTATGCCACCGGTATTCAGATACCAGCAGGGTCACCCATGGAGGACAGGTTTCAGCTGAGATTCCAGACTAAGACAGACTAGAAAGAAGAACCCAGCAGTCTACTTCTGAAAAGCATTAGCCAGTGAAAACCTTATGAATAGCAGCGAAACACATATACTAAGTAGACAGTAAATATGAACGGACACTTTTTTAACCTGATTTTGTTTGACATATTTGCAGCGTTCCACTCTGTGGATTATTTTTACCTCTTGAAATCTTTCTTCCCTAAGCTTCCATATCACTACATTCTACTGGTTTCTCCACTTCTCTAGTCTTCCTTTTAGCCAAGTTGCTATTTCTTTGTGAGCCTTTCAGCTTCAGAAATTGATGTGAAAAAGGGGATACCCACGCAGGTATCTTACAGATCAATAGAGTAATAAATGCTCAGTCACTGTCTTAGGCTGGGTTCTCTAGAGAAAAAAAACCAACGATGCATATAAATATATAGAGAGAGATTTATATTAAGGAAACGGCACATGCAATTGTAGGGGTTGGAACATCTCAAGTCTTTGGATCAGAATAGAGTCCTTTCCTAATTCACCAAGTCGCAGAAGTTGGTGAACCCAAGATGAGCAGGTTGGAGGGCAGGGATCTCGCTTATAGGTTGTGATGGTTGAGGAATCCCCAAGGTCAGCAGGCAAGGCCGCAAGGTTTCTCCTGAGTTGCTTAGCTGCAGGGGCTGGTGAACCCAAGGTAGGCAGGTCAGGGAGCAGTACTCTTGCTTGCAGGCCGTGAAGATCGGCAAATCCCAAGATGGACAGGTAAGCTCAAGTCCCAAGAACCAGAGGTCAGACAAGAGACAGCTGCTGGATCCAGAAAAAGCCAACAACCTTTTCAAGGTGAGCAGGAAAAGAAGTAGGTGGTGAAAGGCAGAGTGATGAAGGCTGAGGGGGCGGTGAACTGCCACAGTCCCCAACCCTGCCAGTACCACTCAGCAGATCCCATCATGGGGTGATCACATATCACATTTCAACAGGAAAGTGATCACAACATTATACAACTGCCAAAACACTGAGAATCATGGCCCAGTCAAGTTGACACACAATCTTAACCATCAGTCACCATTTCGTCATCCTAGAATAGAGTAGCTATCTGTTAACTATATGGTGTCACTCCTTTGCTGTCCTCCTTTTACCTATTATCTAATCCAAAGTCTTCTAGGTGCTCTACAACTCCTTTTTCCCACTTATCTAGCTTATCGTGACTTTCTCACAGGAACTCTTGATAAAATATAATTTTTTAAAAGTTAAAAACATGATTCTTATCCAAATATAAAAGGGAAATAGAGTCATATATTCAATTCATTAATTAATGAGAGAACCTGTAAGATAAGACTAAAAAAGACTAGCTCAAATAAAAATTTGAGGAACAGAGAATTTATATAGTCAGGCAAAGAATGCTGAAATGAATTTGCTAATAGATGCAAATTCTTACAAGGGAAGAGACTTAATAGTTGGGGTTATGCGTTTTACGCATAGAAAACAGTTACATCTCTACCCAGAGAATTCTTTTGCATTGCTGAACAGAGGAATGATTTGCAATTCCTCTCTGACAAGAATTATTTTGCATTGTTATCAGTTTTTACAAGTTAACCACTCCCCCTGTAAAATTATAAAACAGCCTAGTCAATAGAGAGTCAAATTAAGATATTTCTACATAATCAGATAATCCTCAGAGGGTCTGTTAAACGACATCATGCGTTCCACTGAAAGAACTCCCCGTAATATCTTCTGCCTATTTCAAGGTTTGGGTAACTTTTCCTAATACTCCTCTGTGCTGCCCAATCTTGTGCCATCCCTGTGGTTGGTTGCAGATGGATGGTTGCGATCCATAGTGTTTTTACTGGCTAGTTTTTGGAAGGAGATCACCAGGCATTTCTTCCTAGTCTTAGTCTGGAGGCTTCTTTGAAACCTGTTAAGCAGCATAGCAACACAGAAACCTCCACTGACAGTTGGGTGGTGGCTGTGCATGAGGTGCCTTGGCCGGAATTGAACCTGGGTCTCCCATATGGAAGGTGAAGAGCCTACCACTGAACCACCAATGCTGCCATAGCTTATGTATCTTACTCTGTTACTCGCCCCAGCTTGCTTCCTTTAAACACAAGCTTTTGCTTCCTTCTCCTTTCACCCTTATGTGACATGGCCTATGCCTCATTTATTCATCTTCTAACTATTTGAGGATTAATTTGGAGTGTTTGTTTTTTATTTTGAAAATAATAGAATTGTTTTGATTAAAAATTGGTCTTTATTGGTTTGGCATATGCGTATTATATCTCCGGTTATACCCTGTACTTCACGAGGGTAGAAACCCTAATTGACCTTTTTCATTTATAGGTATAGTATTCACTAGATTAGGGATGGTAAATACAGGGTACTTGTGCCACCACTCTACCTTTCATGCTCATGGCAGATATTGATAATTGATATCACATTCATTCTTCTTCAGCCTGGACTCAGCCTCAGATTCCTTCTTTCTCTATTTTTTTAATGTAATCGTCATGGATTGAATTGTGTCCGTCCCCGCCCCCACCCCTGCAAAATATGTGTCAGTTTGGCTAGTATTATGTGGTTGTCCTCCATTTTGTAATTTCATGTAATTTTCGTGTGTGTTGTAAATCCTAATTTCTGCCTGTGGTTAATGAGGCAAGATTAGGTTATGTTAAAGAGGATTAGGGTGGGATGTAAAAACCTTACTCAAGTCACAGCCCTGATCCCTAGAGTTTCCCTGGGGTGTGGCCTGCATTACCTTTTATCTTACAAGAGATAAAAGGAGAGAGAAGGGAGCAGAGAGATGGGGATCTCATACCACCAAAGAAGTGCCAGGAACTGAGCCTGTCATTTGGACCCAGGGTTCCTGAGCTGAGAAGCTCCTAGACCTGGGGAAGATTGAAGGACCTTCCCCCAGAATGGACAGAGAGAGAAAGCCTTCCCCTGGAGCTGGCACCCTGAATTTGGACTTCTTGCCTCCTAAACTGTGAGAGAATAAACTTCTGTTTGTTAAAACTATCCACTTGTGGTATTTTTATTATGGCAGCACTAGGTAAATAAGCTTTTTTTTTTTTTTTAATTGTGCTTTAGGTGAAAGTTTACAGGGCAAATTAGTTTCTTATTAAACAATACACAAATTGTTTTGTGACATTCGTTGCCAACCCTGTGATGTGTCAACTCTCCCCTTCTCAACTTGGGGTTCTCCATTTCCTTTCATCCAGTTTTCCTGTCCCTTCCTGCCTTCTTGTCTTTGCTTTTGGGCTGGTATGTCCATTTACTTTCATATACATGGATGAACTACATGTATTGGTATTTGTTTTATAGGCCTGCCTAATCTTTGGCTGAAGGGTGAACTTCAGGAATGACTTCAGTACTAAGTTAAAAGGGTGTCCGGGAGCCATATTCATGGGGTTTCTCCAGTATCTGTCAGACCAGTAAGTCTGGCCTTTTTTTGTGAGTTAGAATTTTGTTCTACATTTTTCTCCAGCTCTGTCCAGGACCCTCTGCTACGCTCCCTGTCAGAACAGTTGGTGGTGGTAGCCAGGCACCATCTAGTTGTTCTGGACTCAGTCTGGTGGAGGCTGTGGTGGTTGTGGTTCATTAGTCTCAGATTCCTTTTTAACGCAGAATTCCAGGCATCTATTTTTTATTATTAGTCATTTGGAGTTGACACAAGATGGGCATGTTTTAAATGAATGTTTTTAGGAACTATGTCATAGAGTAATCTGGTTTTAGAGTTGGTGTCTTAAGTATAAGGAGCCTTGGTGGTGCAGTGGTTAAGCATCTGGCCGCTAACCAAAAGGTCAGCAGTTCAAACTCACCAGCCGCTGTATGGGAGAAAAATGAGGCAGTCTGCTTCTGTAAAGATTTACAGCCTTGGAAACCCTGTGGGGCAGTTCCACTCTGTCCTGTAGGGTCACTATGAGTTGGAATTGACTCAGTGGCAATCAGTTTCATTTGGGCTTTTTGGTCCTAAGTGTGATCAATCAAATTATTTTAAGGGGTTCAGAAATGTATATATGAGTATAGGGAGACAATTTTTATCCCCCACCAAAATAAAAATGTCTTTTAGGGAATGTTCTAAGGTGATTAGTTGTATGGAGTTGATTATCTTTATAATCTTACAAAGTATTATTTTAACCTGAAAATCCATGCAAATTATCAGGGTAGATCCTTTTTTATAGAAAATTTTATTTCTATCATGTGGTTCAGTGGTTAACCTTGTGGAAAATAAAGATATGGACTTATTAACCTGTTTTCCATATATATTTTTTAAATGTAATTAAATTTTATCCTAAAGTTATGTACTTTAGTTTGAAAACTTGTTTGGAACCTTAAAATCAGTCATTAAATATGGGGGTTTTGTCGTAGATCAAAGATGGTTCAGAAACAAAAGTTGATTACCTCCTTACTTGTAGAAGAGCTTTGCAATAAGCTTAAGATGTATCATAGGGCCAGATCTCCAAAGGAAGCACTTGGAGGGGCGTACAGACCAGGGAGTAGGAAGGATCTGTCAGCTTGTCTAGTGCAATCCTCAGAGCTCTTGATACTGACTTAGAGTAATGACTAAAAGCATGGACTGTGGTGCCAAACTCCCTCAGTTCAGCTTGGGTGAGTTACTTAACCTTGCTCTGCCGTGGTTTCCTCATGTTATTGGGGTTATGAGTTTTTGTTTATTTGCATAATTGTGAGGAATACAGTCACACGCACATTCAAGTTTATATATGTATATGTATGTATATATGAATGTACATACACACTGAGGTATAGCATTTAGAACAATCTAAGGATATGGTAAGCACTATATGTGTTAGTTATTATTTATCTTTGTAAATCAGGCATAATACCATCCCTAAAATTTGGTTCTAGATCTTTTCTTATAAAAGAGTATTAAGATTTATTTAAAATGTTTACATCATAATTTCAAAAATCTTTGTTGCCTTTTTGTAAATACGTTTCTCAAAAGAGCTGTTTGCTCAAGATAAGAAACTCCCACTTTGCTCAGATCCAGGAAGAATAGACCAATGTGAAAAATCTTTAAAAAATATCAACTACCAAGGCCACAGTATTCTTTATAAAATGGCTGTAAGAGGCAGCGGTGCTAAGAAACATGAATTTATGAACAGAGCCGCTTGCTTCTTCTTCAGTTTGATTTAAATTTAATATCGTCCCACAATGGAAAATGATTTACAATAAAGAGATGAACTGGAAGGAATAGGAAAATGGAAACAAGATGTCATTTCTTTTTACTATTTTGCAGATTTACCATATGTTTTAAAATGGTGTTTGACCATCTATAGCAAATAAAACAAAAATGTTTTTTTAAAATAATGTAGCACTTTAAACTATTTTTTATTACCAAATGCTCCCTCCCCTGTGAACACATTCATTCTTACTGAGCAAAGGTTTATTTAAGCTCACTTACATCGATGATGATATTTAGCTCATTTCCTTTTTTAAAAAGTAATTGGCAAGTTTATTTCCCAGTTTAGCTGTTATAGTAAAATATAAATGGCATTTCTGTTTTGGCCTCTCGTACAGCATTATTGAAAGCTATGAAACTCAAAATATAGGGCAGCATAAAATTAGAAACTGCTGGTATTTCTTTAGCAGTAGTTACTGCACTCACAGTTTTGTCTTGTTTTTTCTCCCTCTTGCTACCGCACAAATCTAAGAGTCACCCCTGTGTACTGGATAACAAATCCCATGTGTGTTTCTTCTTATAAAAGCTTTATTGAGGTACAATTCACATAGCATCAAATTCACTCTTAAAGTGTACAATTCAGTGCTTTTTAGTATATTCATAGAGTTGTGCAACTATCATCACTATCTAATTTAAGAGCATTTTCATAATTTCAAAAAGAAACCCTGTACCCTTCAGCAATCATCCCCCATTCCCTGCTCCCTCCACCAACCACTAAACTACTTTTCATTTCTATAGATTTGCCTATTCTGAACTTTTCATATAAATGCAATCGTATAATATATGGTCTTTTGTGACTGTCTTCTTTCACTCAGCATAATATTTTCAAGGTTCATCCATGTTGTAGCAGAAAAAAAAAAAGTAGCATATCAATACTTAATTCCTTTTTTAAGAAAAAATAATATTTGTGTTTTCTATGAAAGTTTACACAGCAAATTAGGTTCCCATTTGACAGTTTCTACACGAATTGTTCAGTGACATTAGTTTCATTTTTCACAATGCGTCTACATTCCCTTTAATTATGTTCTGTTTGTTCCATTTCCAGTATGCTTATTTTCCTGCCCCCTTAGCCTCTCATCTTTGCTATAGAGTGATTGTCGTCTTTTTCGTCTCTTATAGTTGTTTTTTTAATGAAGCCCCGTATTCACAGATAATATCCTTTATTTTGTGTGCCAATCTGTTATTTTGCTAAAAGATGACCTCATGGGATAGTTTAATCCAAGGTTTAAAGAGTATCTCAGCAATAATCTCAGAAGTCCTCTAGTCTCAACTGTCCAGTAAGTCTGGACTTTTTAAGAATTTAAGTTCTGTTCCGCATTTTTCTCACATTTGTCAGGGCACATCTATTGTGGCCCTGATCAGAGCAGTCAGTGGTGGTAGCCGGGCACCATCTAATTCTTCTGGTCTCAGGCTAACATTTCATTCCTTTTTATCGCCAAATAATATCCTAGTGGATGTTTACGCCAGGTTTTGTTTGTCCATTGGCCAGTTGATGGTCATTTGAGCTTTTTCCACTTTGTGGCTTTTCTGATCATGAATGCTGCTTTCAACATTCATGTACAGGTTTTTTGTGTTAACTTATGTTTTCATTTCTCTTGTGTATATGCTTAGGAGTGGAACTGCTCTATGTTTAACCTTTTGAGGAAATGCCAGATTGTTTTCAAAAGCAACTATACCATTTTACTTTCCCACCAGTAGTTCCAGTTCTCCACACCTTCTATAATATTTATTTTTTACGATCAGTCCTCTATATCCGCAGGTTCTGCATCTGCGGATTCGACCAACTGCAGATTGAAAATACTAAGTCCCCCCTTATCTGTGGTTTCACTCTAAGCAGTTTCCGCATCCTGTCAACCACTGTCTGGTTGGGCTGGAGCCATTTCCATGCAATCACTGGGCAGCGGCTTGCCGGGATCAGGCTCCCTCCAGTCCTCAGACCTTGACCTACTAGTCTTCCTTTTTCAGGGCCTGTTAGGCTAGGCCACTCTCTGCCTGCCAGGGCGGGGCCTTGACGTAAGAGCAGGCATGAGGGCGGGGCCCACTCCTCTTCCAAAGTCATTTTGTACAGAATACTTGAGCATCCATAAATCTTGGTATCCTGGAGGTCCTGAAACCAGTACAGCTGTATCTGTCTTTTTTATTATAGTCACTTAGAGGGTATTAAGTGTTGTCTCATTGTGGTTTTGATTTGTATGATAGCTATGTCTTTTTGGTCTCTTATAGCTGGCCTTTTAATGAAGCCCCATATTCACAGATAATATCCATGATAACTATGATGTTGATCACCTTTTCATGAGTTTATTATCCATTCGTATACCTTCTTTGGAGAAATGTCTATTCAGAACCTTTGCCCATTTTTTAATTGGTTTATTTGTCTTATTATTATTGAGTTATAAGGATTCTTCAAATATTCTGGATACCAGTCCCTTATCAGACATATGATTTGCAAATATTTTCTCTCATTCTCTGTGTCTTTTCAGTTCCTTGATGGTGTCTTTCAGAGCAGTAAATTTTCTTATTTTGATCAAGTCCAGTCTATCCTTGTGCTTTTATTGTCATATCTAAGAAATCATTCTTTAACCCAAGGTCACGAGGATTTGCTCCTATGTTTTCTTCTAAGTTTTACAACCTTAGCTCCTACATTTAGGTCTGTGATTCATTTTTGTGTATGGTAAAAAGTAAGAGTGTAACTTTTTTCTTTTGTACATGGATATCCAGTTGTCCCAGCACTGTTTGTTGAAAAGACTATTCTTTCCCCATCGAATTGTCCCAACACTCTCGTAAAAAATCACTTAGCCATAAATGTACGGGTTTATTTCTGGACTCTGAAATTCTATTCCATTGATCTATATGTCTATCCTTATGCCAGTACCACATTATCTTGATTACTGTATCTTTGTAGTAAGTTTTGAAATCAGGAAGGATGAGTTATACAACTTTGTTCTTCTCGTTCAACATCGTTTTGACTTCTCCGGACCCCTTGCATTGCCATATTGTAAATAGTGTTGCAGTGAACATTGACGTACATATGTCTGTTTGTGTTGCTGCTTTCAATTCCATTGGGTATATTCCTAGCAGCAGAGATGCTAAGTGACATGGTAGTTCTATTTTTAGTTTTTTTGAGGACTGCTCCGTTATATTCCACAACGGGTATACTATTTTGCATTCCCACCAGCAATGGATAAGAGCTCCCTATTTCCCCACCTCCTCACCAATGTTTGTTGTTTTCTGTTTGTTAGTATGGTCCACCTTAGCTAGGACTGAATGCTCTAGGATGGCCTCACTTACGTATCTGGGGCCTAAGCCAGGATGGTTGGGAAAACCATGGCCTCTCTCTACGTGATCTGTGGTCCTCCAAGTGGCTGGTCTGGGCTTGTGTTCACATGTGGTGGAAGGGTTCGTAGAAGCAAGAAGGGGCAAGCTCCAATAATGCAGTTACTTTTAAGCTTTTATTTGTGCCACATTTGTATTGTCCTGCTGGTTAAAGGAAGTCACATAGTCGAGCCCAGATTCAGGAGTTTGAGAAATAGACTTCATCTCGGGATGAGAGGAACTGAAAGTCACATCACAAAGAGGCATGCACACAGGGAGGTGTGAACAAATCTACAATAGCCACAATAAACAAAATACTGCTTTACATGTTCTGAATGTATTTAACTTTGTGTATTGATGCTTTCATTTTTATAGGATGCTTTCATTTTTATAGGATAGGTTCCTGAAACCTGAGACTGCTGGCTCAAATATTATTTTCCAGATTGGTTTTAACAGTCTATGTTGCTATCACCATATATGAAAGTTTTCTTTATTAATCTTTCCCAGTATCAGATATCATCACTCTTTAGAATTTTTGCCAATCAGTGAAAAATAGTATTTCATCCTTGTTTTAATTTGCATTTTTCTGACTAGTGAGGTTGAGCATCTTTTCATTTTTTGATTGTGCTTGGAAGTTTACAAATCAAGTCAGTCTCTCATACAAAACCTTATGTACACCTTGCTATATACTCCTAATTGCTCTCCCTCTAATGAGACAGCATACTCTTCTCTCCACCCTGTATTTCCATGTCCATTCAGCCAGCTTCTGTCCCCCTTGGCCTTCACATCTCTCCTCCAGACAGGAGCTGCACACATAGTCTCCTGTGTCTACTTGATCCAAGAAGCCCACTCTCACCAGTATCATTTTCTGTCTTATAGTCCAGTCTAAACGCTGTCTGAAGAGTTGGCTTTGGGAATGGTTCCCGTCTTGGGCTAACAGAAGGTCTGGGGACCATGACCTCCGGGGTCCCTCCAGTCTCAGTCAGACCATTAAGTCTGGTCTTTTTATGAGAATTTGAAGTCTGCATCCCACTGCTCTCCTGCTCTTTCAGGGGTTCTCTGTTGTGCTCCCTGTCATGGCAGTCATCGGTTGTGGCTGGGCACCATCTAGTTCTTCTGGTCTCAGGCTGATGTAGTCTCTGATTTATGTGACCCATTCTGAGTCCTGGGCTCATACTTACCTTCTGTCTTTGGAGTTCTTCATTCTCCTTCGCTCTGTGTGGGTTGAAACCAATTATTGCATCTTAGATGGCTGCTTGCTGACATTTAAGACCCCAGACGCCACTCTCCAAAATAGAATGCAAAATGTTTTAATAAATTTTATTATGCCAATTGACTTAGAAGTCCCCTGAAACTACAGTCCCAAACCCCCGCCCCTGCTATGTTGGCCTTTAAAGCATTTGGTTTATTCAGGAAACTTCTTTGCTTTTGTTTTAGTCCAGTTGTGCTGTCCTTTCCTGTATTGTGTGTTGTCCTTCCCTTCACCTAGATTAGTTCTTGTCTACTATCTAATTAGTGAATTCCCCTCTCCTTCCCTCCCCCGCCTCGTAACCATCAAAGAATATTTTCTTCTCTGTTTAAACTATTTCTCGAGTTCTGATAATAGTGGTCTCATACAATATTTGTCCTTTTGCAACTGACTAATTTCACTCAGCATAATGCCTTCCAGATTCCTCCATGTTATGAAATGTTTCACAGATTCATTGTTATTCTCTATCGATGGATAATATTCAATTGTATGAATATACCATAATTTATCTATTCATCTGTTAATGGGCACCTTGGTTGCTTCCATCTTTTTGCTATTGTAAACACTGCTGCAGTGAACATGGGTGTGCGTATCTCTGTTTGTGTGACGGCTTTTACTTCTCTAGGATATGTTCCAAGGAGTGGGATTGCTGGATCATATGGTAGTTCTATTTCTAGCTTTTTAAGAAAGTGCCAAATAGATTTCCAAAGAGGTTGTACCATTTTCCATTCCCACCAGCGGTGTATAAGTGTTCCAATCTCTCCACACCTCTCCGGCATTGATGATTTTGTGTTTTTTGGATTAGTGCCAGCCTTGTTGGAGTGAGATGGAATCTCATTGTAGCTTTGATTTCCTTTTTTCTAATGGCTAATGATCGTGAGCATTTCCTCATATATCTGTTAGCTACCTGAATGTCTTTTTTAGTGAAGTGACTGCTCATATTGTTTGCCCGTTTTTTAACTGGGTTATTTGTCTTTTTGTAGTTGAGTTTTTGCAGTAACATGTTGATATTACAGATCAGACTCTGATCAGAAATGTCATAGCTAAAAACTTTTTCCTGACCTGTAGGTAATCTTTTTACTCTTTTGGTGAAGTCTTTGGATGAGCATGGGTGTTTGACTTATAGGAGCCCCTGGTTATCTAATTTCTCTTTTGCTGTTTGTATAGTTCTAGTAATATTTTGTATACTGTTTATGCCTTGTATTAGGGCTCCTAGCATTGTCCCTAATTTTTTCATATTTTTTTGACTACTTGAATTTCCTCTTCTACAACTTGCCTGTTTGTATCCTTTGTCCATTTTTTTGTTGGTCTCTTTCCAGTTAATTTCTAGAAGCTTTTTATATGTTAAGAACTTTAACCCATGAGTGTTACATATATTTTCCCAGTCTGTTGTTGCTTTTGATTTTGTTTATGCTTTTGCCATAGAAAATGCCTGACTTCCATTTAGTCAAACACTTTCCTTTATGATTATTCTTAATTAAGAAAGTCTCCTCCCTATGTTTTTATTATTTTATATTTAGATATCTAATCCGTTTGAAATTTATTTTTGTACATAATGTGAGATAGAGGCTGTACTGATCAGAATTGCAATCAGCTATATGTACAATATAATCCTTACCACAGTGGTTTAACCAAGTAGAGATTTGGATGGTTTTTTGTTTTTGTTTTATCCATGTGACATGAAGACTAGAAATAAAAGGTCAGGATCAGTATAGTCATTTCACCATGCCATCAAAGATCCAGGTTTTTTCTCTCTTTCTATTCCACAGCCTTAGATTATTATTATTTTTTTCTCATATAAGACAGTTTCTGAACTGTAAGCATCGTATCTGTTATAGGCAGGCTGATGTCAGGGTAAAGGGCAAGAAGCAGGTTCTTTTTTATCAGGAAGACTTTCCTGGAAGCTCCACTCATTATACTTCCAATTATATCTCCTTGAGCAGGGCACAGCTGTTCTTATTTTCAAGGGAATCTAGGGAGGTGAATTAGTCTCGACCGGGCACATTGCTGCCCTGAACAAAACCAGGATTCTGAATGGAAATCGTGTAGGCAGCTAGCAGTGTCTGCCATAGGACATAGCTTTATTCTCTTCTAGATGGATAATCAATTATGCCAGTACCATATCCTAAATAAAACTATCTTGGTCCTTTATTAAGTTTCCATATATAATCGAATGAGCTTCTAGAGTCTCTATTCTTTCTACGGATCTATTTGTCTAATCCTGTGCCAACATCATACAGGTTTGTTTATAGCAGCTTCATTTTAAGTTTAATGTATGATAGGACCTTTCAATGGTCTTCCTTTTCCAAATTTTTTTTGACTATTGTCATTTATCCCTCTGTATGAATGTTAAAATTACTGTCTGGTTTTTTAAAAAAATCAATGTGTCCTGATTGGAGTTGCATTTATGTATTAATATGGAAAGAATTAGCATCTTTGTGCTGTCAGTTCTTCCCACTTGTGATGATTAAAGTTGAGTGTCAACTAGGCTGAGCCATGGTTCTCAATGGTTTGACAGTTATGTAATGATATAGTTTGGCAGTTATGTAATGATATTGTTTGGCAGTTATGTAATGATGTAGTTATCATCCATTTTGTGGTCTAACATAATCACTTCCATTATGTGATCTGATGTGATCAGCCAATCAGTTGTAAGGGGAGTTTCCTTGGGGGTGTGGCCTGCATCCAATATATAGACATTTTGGCAAAGCTCGCTGGCTTTTGCTCACTCTGGATCCTGCATCTGGCTCATCATCATCTGACCTCCAGTTTTGGGGACTTGAACCAGCAGCCTGCTGTATTGCCTGCTGATCTTGGGATTTATTGGTCCCTGGAGACTCTGAGCCAGCAGCCTGCTCTCTTGCCTGCCAGTCTTGTATTCATCAGCCCCTGTAACTGTGTGAGCCAGGAGAAGCCTCCAGCCTGATGCCTGACCCACGGACTTGGGACCTCCCAGACTCTACAACCACGTGAGCCATTTCCTTGAGATAAATCTTTCTGTCTGTCTGAGTGTGTGTGTGTGTGTATACACACACACACACATATACATACATATCTATGCGTCACTGGTTTTGCTTCACTAGAGAAACCAGCTTAAGACACTGCTCAAGAATATGATACGTCTCTCTCTCTTTGTAGGTAGTTGTCTTAGTTATCTAGTGCTGCTATGACAGAAATACAAGTGGATGGCTTTAACCAAGAGAAATTTATTCTCTTGTAGTCTAGGAGGCTAGAAGTCCAAATTCAGAGTGCCAGCTCCAAGGGAAGGTTGTCTCTGTCAGCTCTGGGGGAAGGTCCTTGTCATCAGCCTTTCCTTGGGTGGGTCTAGGAGTTTCTCAGTGTAGGGACCCTGGGTCCGAATGTCATGCTCCCCTCCTGGTTCTTCATTCTTAGTGGTAGGAGGTCCCTCTGTCTCTCTGCTTCCTTCTCTTTTTTATATCTCAAAAGAGATTGACTCAATATACAATCTAATCTTGTAGATTGTGTCCTGCCTCATTAACATAACTGCCTCTAATCCTGCCTCATTAACATCATAGAGGTAGGGTTTACAACACAAAGGAAAATCACATCAGATGACAAAATGTGGACAATCACACGATACTGGGAGTCATGGTCTAGCCAAGTTGACACACAATTTGGGGGGACACAATTCAATCCATAACAGTAGTATTTTTGTCTTTTAAAAAGGTCGTACATCTTTGATTTTTATGTCGCCAAAATTTATAGAATTTTTGCTTTATAGCTTCTGAATTTTGGAACATATGCTTAAAAAGGCCTTTTCACTCCAAGTTATAGAAGTATTCATCAATGTTACCCTGGTAATTTTATGGTGTCATATTTTATCTTTGAATTTTTTGTACATATGGACTTTATTTTGGCATAAAGTAATGATTCAGCTTTTTTTTCTGAAATGTCTAACTAGTTGTCTCATTACATTTATTGGGTGAGTCATCTTTCTCCCACTGATCTGAAATGGTAGTTTTTTCATATATTAAATTCATTATGTGTTTGAATCCAGTTTTGATTTTTGCAATTTGTTCTGTTTCTATGCTAGTACAATAAATATTTCGCCTCTTCAGAATGCTATGTGATTTCACCAAGATATTTAACCATCAGTCCCCAGTGAATTTTGAGATAAGGAAAATGGGTGTGGAGAAGATAAGTTATTTCTCATGTGTTTGGATGTTGTCGAGAAGGTTCTTGTCCTTTCCCTAGGAACAGCAGCTAGTCTTCATTACTTTAGAGTAAGGATGGACATCTTTATTGGAGGACATAGATGAAGTTCTGTGGTATTATTATTGTATTAATTCAGGGATCAAGAATGCCTGGGTCCCTCCTCCCTTTGGGGTTCCAGATTGAGGGAGCTATATAAAAGGAACAAGAATCAAGTAATTCTCACTTTAGAGTTCTGTTATGTTTCATTAATTTCCTATTGTTATAAGAGTAGTATGGATTAAAAAAAAAAAAAGTTGCTGTTTCTTTAGAATTATATACAGATGAAATTATATAACTATTATAAAATTATATAATTTTCTTCAAGTTAACCCACTAGTGGGGACAGGGTTGATAGTAGTTAAAGCTGGATGATGGTTACATGGGGATTCATTATACTATTCTATCAACTTTTGTTATGTTTGAAAACATCCAAAATAAGGTTTTTTTTTTTAAGAAAGCAGGGGCATAATGGCGTAATGGGCTTTGATGTGTTTTGGAAATAGAGGTGATAGTTGCACAACATTATGAGTGTAATTGATGCCACTGAATTGTAGGATTAAAAATGGTTAAAATAGCAAAATTTGTTACATATATTTTACTAACATAAAAAAATCAAGAGGCATTATCAAACTTTTAAAGGTTGAATAATTGAACAATAGGGTTGTCTCTGGCCATATGAAAAATGGGAATTTAACCTGGGACATGAAAAAAAATAGAACTGTGGGGTGTGGAATTTTTCTTGGGATGCAGTGGACGACTCAAAGGTAGAGGATAGCAGGAAGGGAGATTCTGGATACGTGGGCGACAGGAAGGAGGTAGGAAGGGGGAAACAGGTTCTAACCATTGGTGGGAGGATACCGAGTCAATGCATTGTTTTCTTCGGGCCCCAGGATCAGAGAACCACTGCGAATCATCTCATATGCTACCTTCATTTGTATATCATGGGTTGCAGGTGTCTGGTTTCAGGGATTTTTGAAAGGTGCAAACTCTGGTTCTGTTCATTACTCTATTCTGGCTAGTCCAGTATATCCAGCCTGACCTCTTGGCTTACCTGGTGTTATCCCCAACCAATCCATGCCCTTACTTGCTAGGAGAACAAGGGTAAGAGGGGAAGAAAAAAGTAGTTTAGATTACTATTCTTAGGTGACATAATCCTCTCTTCCCATTTCCTCTCCAGTCATGAAAAATTTCAAAATTAAAAATAAAAATCAACACAGTCTAATAATAAGAGATTTTTCATATTCAAACCAAACCCTTAAACATGTCTTTGGAATTACCGAGGTTTCTCCTATAAACATTTTAATAACACCCCACACTTTAAAAAATGTGATTACGTATGTCATGTTATTAGATCTTCACAGCAGCTCTCTTGGGTGAGGCAGGTATGACTAGGCTATTTTACAGAAGAAAAAACAAAAACAGTACTTTTTTTTCACCTTTAGTAGCTATGGTCTGGGGGTTAGTAGCTCTGGATTGCCTTAATTTGACATCTCATTTCTAGGATATAGTGGGTGTGCAATAAATAATTGTTGGATGAATATTTATTGGATTATGATT
Source organism: Elephas maximus indicus (assembly GCF_024166365.1). Taxonomy (NCBI): domain Eukaryota; kingdom Metazoa; phylum Chordata; class Mammalia; order Proboscidea; family Elephantidae; genus Elephas; species Elephas maximus. The sequence continues at coordinate 34,155,726 of NC_064837.1, read as the reverse complement.
GAATTTATGAGATTTTGATTTCATGTATAGTTTTTTAAAAAATGAGATCCTTTTTGGCTCTTTCCAGTGTAGTCTTTTTTTCTGAGTAGGAAGATGGAAATCTCTTTGCAGTGATTTAGGCAAGTAAATGTTTATTTTGAAAAACTAAGTTAGAATTGACCCCTAGTATTGTTATCCATCCCTGTAAAGGTACTGTCAAACTATCACATATTGAAATTGACAACTTAAATGATTACATACCTTCTTTTGGGGCCCTGGTGGCACAGTGGTTAAGAGGTATGGTGTGCTTTGACTGCTAACCAAAAGATGGGCAGTTCATTCAAATCCACAAGCTACTCCTTGGAAACCATGTAGGACACTTCTACTCTGTCCTATAGGGTTGCTGTGAGTTGGAATCGACTCGACGGCAGTGGTTTTTTTTTTTTTTAAGGTACTGTCAAACTATCACAAATTAAAATTGATGACTTAATTGGTTACATATCTTCTTTTAGGCATGATAGTACAGTAATGTCATAGTGAAAAACTTATCTTACAAGTTTTAAAGGGAAAAAAACTCTAAGTCATTAAATTAAAAAAAAAAAGTCGAAACCAGGAAGTAAGAACTTCATTGCTTTAGAATAAAATTTGGCATATGAAAAGTTTGATAGTTAACTATAGCAGGATCTGCCACACGCTTAAGCATTAATGAGTGATACTTGAGTCAATTGTAAAAGGGAAAATAAAGCCATATTGCATTGCTGCTGAGATCAATAATTTTAAGAACGGCTAAAATATTACAAGAAAGTTACACATGAGGGCGCTGTAATCAGTCAGAAACTGGGAAGACAAGCATTTGTTGCTAGGAATCAGACTTTTAAGAAGTTAAAACCAGTTCTGTAACTTTACAGATGGAAAAGTAAGGCTCAAAGAGATTGTGACTGTATATGCCCTATTCTTTAGAGTAAATAGAGTGTTAGCATTTTTTAAACGTTAAGAAGATTGTACAGCAGTCCGTTGTCAGAAACGTAAGCTGAAGAATTTCGATTCTCACCCCGACAACTCTTTAAAATCTTTACCCATGACATGACAATTTATTTTCAATCTTAAAATAAATGGATTTGAATATAGATGTATGAAAAAACAATTTGAATATTTATTTTTATGATTTTTTTTCTCCATAAAATGTAAATTATGCTTTATTTATATTTAAAACTCATTCTCACCTGATTTCTTTGGGTACAATCCTTAGTCTTTTTCTCATCTTTGAAATAATCCTAGTTCTTTGGCTTTTATATGAACATAAAGCCACCAGCTGCCTGCACGTTTTTCAGACAGGAGGCCCATATTGTTGTTGTTAGGTGAGGTCGAGTTGATTTTGACTCACAGCGACCCCATGTACAACAGAATGAAACACTGCCAGGTCTTGTGCCATCCTCATAATCATTGCTATGTTTGAGCCTATTGTTGCAGCTGCTGTGTCAATCCATCTTGTTGAGGGTCTTCCCCTTTTTCACTGACTCTCTACTTTACCAAACATGATGTCCTTTTCCAGGGACTGGTCTCTCCTGATAAGAAGTCCAAAGTATATGAGATGAAGCCTTGCCATCCTTGCTTCTAAGAAGCATTCTGGTTGTTCTTCTCTCAGGACATATTTGTTGTTCTTTTGGCCGTCCATGGCATATTCAATACTCTTTGCCAATCCCATAATTCAAAGGCATCAATTCTTCTTCACTCTTCCTTATTCCTTGTACAGCTTTCATGTGCATATGAGGTGATCAGAAATACCATGGCTTGGGATCAGGTGCACTTTAACCCTCAAAGTGACATCTTTGCTTTTTAAAACTTGAAAGAGGTCTTTTGCAGCAGATTTGCCCAATGCAAGACATCGTTTGATTTCTTGACTGCTGCTTCCATGGGTATTGATTATGGATCCAAGTAAAATGAAGTCCTTGACCACTTCAGTATTTTCTGTTTATCATGATTTTGCTTATTGGTCTAATTGTAAGGATTTTTGTTTTATGTCGAGGAGTAATCCCTACTGAAGGCTGTACTCTTCATCAGTGATAAATACCTATAAGTATTTTATTATGAGAAAGCTGTGATGAGCATATAAATGTAGATTTTTAAAAAATCAGTACGTATATGGAAATATTTGTTTTATAGGGTAACTTTTCTTCAGCTTAAGTACTAACATCATCACAAGGAGATTTGCTTTATTAGACACCCACACAGTCTAGCCATCTCTGCATTTTTGTTTTTTAAGAGAAGTTTCTTTTCCTTAAGTAATAACTCTTTTAAAAAAACAAAACAAAACCCAGGGCTCTAAATGAAAAAATGTCATTTAAGGGGTATCTAAGTTATCCAGTGCTGGTATAACACAAATACCACAAGTGGCTGGCTTTAACAAACAGAAATTTATTCTTTCACAGCCTAGGAGGTTACAAGTCTGAATTTAGGGTGCCAGCTCCAAGGGAAGACTTTCTCTGTCTCTCGGCTCTGGGGGAAGGTCCTCATCATCAACCTTCCCCTGGGTCTAGGAGTTCCTCAGCTCAGGGACCCTGGGTCCAAAGGGCGTGCCATGCTCCTGGCTGTTCTTCCTTGGTGGTAGGGGTCCTCCTCTCTCTGCTCACTTCTCTCTTTTCTATCTCAAAAGAGACTAACTGCAAATACAACTTAATCCTGTACATTGTGTTCTGCCTCATTAACATAACTGCCTCTAATCCTGCCTCGTTAACATCAACAACACATAGGATAATTGCATCAGATCAAAAATGGAGGACAACCACACAATACTGGGAATCATGGCCTAGCCAAATGGACATACCCTTTTGGGAGACATAGTTCAATCCAAAGTAAGAGTGTAGGTGGTAGGAAAGAAAGTATATCATGAACCTCATGTACTGATTTGTCTTGGTTAATTTGACTTATGTGTTTCAGTTTAAGACCTGGGTATATATTTGATTAGCTGAATTTATTTGTATTTTAAAATGAGTCAGAAGTTAAGCCTTTTCTTGTCTTCTTAACAATTCTGTAATAAAATACGTGCACTTTTTAAACCAAGAATGCACGTAATAGATTACATTACAAATACTAAAAGTTGTGTTTTGATTTATAATTTTGTCAATATTTAGTCAAGTATATCAGACAATTAAAAAAATTAATAGTATACACATGACTCTATGCATATGATCTGGCCCTGCATACCTCTTTGTCCTCATCTCTTATTACTCCCCATCGAGTCATTCCATGTTGAACACACTGGCCTTTCTGTACAGCAAACATGCCAACCTTCTGCCTGAAACAGCACCATTACACACTCTGGTTCCTCTGCCTGAAGCATTCTTGAAGCATTCTTACTAATTTATTTGAGCACTTGAAATGAAAGCTCTAAAATACCAGGTTCAGCTGAGCAAATAATCTGAGAGGCTGGACTATATGAAGAAGAATGGGGCGTCAGGATTGAAGGAAGACCCATTAACAACCTGTGTGATGCAGATGACACAACCTTGCTTGCTGAAAGTGAAAAGGACTTGTAGTATGAAGATCACAACTGAAGCAGAAGGAAATTGAAGCAAGTCTACAGGTGCCAAAGTATAACCTTGAGTATATCCACCTGAATTTAGAGATCATCTCAAGATTAGATTTGATGCATTGAACACTAATGACCGAAGACCAAAGGAATTGTGGAAGGACATCATACAAGAAGGAAGCAAAAAATCATTAAAAAGACAGGAAAGAGAAGATCAAACTGGATGTCAGAAGAGACTCTGAAACTTGCTCTTGAACATAGCTAATGGAAGAAGTGATGAAGTAAAAGAGCTGAACAGAAGATTTCAAAGGGTGGCTCGAGAAGACAAAGTAAAGTATTATAATGAAATGTGCAGAGACCGGGAATTAGAAAACAAATAGGGGAGAACATGCTGGGCATTTCTCAAGCTAAAAGAACTGAAGAAAAAATTCAAGCCTTGAGTTGCAATACTGACAGATTCTACAGAGAAAATATTAAATGACCGAGGAAGCATCAAAAGGAGATGGAAGGAATACACAGAGTCACAATACCAAAAAGGATTGGTCAACGTTCAGCCGTTTCAGGAGGCAGCATATGATCAAGAACTGATAGTATTGACAGAAGAAGTCCAAGCTGCACTGAAGGTATTAGTGAAAAACAAGCCTTCAGGAATTGACAGAATACCAACTGAGATATTTCAACAAACGGATGCAATACTGGAAATGCTTACTTGTATATGCCAAGAAATTTGGAAGACAGCTAACTGGGCAACTGACTAGAAAAGGTCTGTATTTGTGCCCATTCCAAAGAAAGGTGATCCAACAGAATGCATACATTATCAAACAATATCATTAATATGACTCGCAAGTAAAATTTTGCTGAAGATAATTCAGAAATGGTTGCAGCAGTACATCAACAGAGAACTGCCAGAAATTCAAGCCAGATTCATAAGAGGATGTTGAATGAGGGATATCATTGCTGATGTCAGGTAGAACTTTGCTAAAAGCAGAGGATACCAAAAATGTGTTTACTTGTGTTTTGTTGACTATGCAAAGGCATTCGATGTACGGAACATAACAAATTATGGATAACATTGCGAAAAATGGAATTCCAGAACACTTAATTGTGCTCATGAGGAACCTGTACCTAGAACAAGAGGAAGTCATTCAAACAAAACAAGGAGATACTGCGTGGTTTAAAATAAGGAAGAGAATGCATCAGGGTTGTATCCTGCCACCATGCTTACTCAATCTGTATGCTGAGCAAATAATCTGAGAAGCTGGACTGTGTGAAGAAAAATACAGCATCAAGATTGGAGAAACACTCATTAACAACTTGGGATATGTAGATGACACAACCTTACTTCTGAAAGTAAAGAGGACTTGAAGCACTTACTGATAAAGATCAAAGACTGTAGCCTTCAGAATGGATAACACCTCAACATGAAGGAAACAAAAATCCTCACAATTAGACTGGTAAGCTACATCATGATAAACTGAGATAAGATTGAAGTTGTCAAGGATTTCATTTCACTTGGATCCACAATCCACACCCATGGAATCAGCAATCAAGATATCAAAGGATGTTATTGCACTGGGCATATCTGCTGCAAAAGGCCCCTTTAAAGTGTTAAAAAGCAAGGATATCACTTTGAGGACTAAGGTGTGCCTGACTCAAGCCACCCCTCATATGCATGTAAAAGCTGGACAATGAATAAGGACGACTGAAGAAGAATTGATACCTTTGAATTATGGTGTTGGCAAAGAATATTGAATATACCATGGACTGCCAGAAGGACAAACAAATCTGTCTTGAAAGAAGTACAGCCAGAATATTCTTTGGAAACGAGGATGGTGAGACTTTGTCTCATGTACTTTGGATATGTTATCAGGAGGGATTAGACCCTGGAGAAGAACGTCATACTTAGTAAAGTAGAAGGTCAGCAGAAAAAGAGGAAAACCCTCAAAGAAATGGATTAACACAGTGGCTGCACAATGGGCTCAAACATAGCAATGATTATGAGGATGGCATGGGCCTGGGCAGTGTTTTGTTCTGTTGTCCATAGCATCGCTATGAATCTGAATTGACTGGAGAGCACCTAACAACAATAACAACAACTAGCCTTCCACGTGGGGAAAGGAGGTACCCAACTCCAACCCCTTCTGGCCTTCCTATTTCACTTAAGGAGTTAAAGAAAAGCTGAAAAGCTCTTGTAAAGGTCATAACGCAGGGGCACAGGCTCACTGAAAGACTGAAACCTAATCATACGATGATAGGAACACTTTCCCTTCCCCCAAAACTTATCACCGCATCAACAACAGCAGGAAGACAACTGAAGGAATCTAAGATCCTTTTACCTGATACATCATGTCTAGCATTCAACAAGTGATTACGAAGCATGCTTGAAGGTAAAAAACACGATCTGAAGAGACAGGGCAAGCATCAGAACCAGACTCATATATGACAGATTTTAGAATTATCATACCAGGAATTTAAAATTTTTTTATGATTAATATGCTAAGGGCTCTAATGGAAGAAGTGAACAACGTACAAAAACAGATGAGTAATGTAATCAAAGAGATGGAAACTCTAAATCGAGTGAAAGAAGTCATTCACAAAAGTACTGATTTATTATCCCATTTAGGTAAAGTATAAAAACAGGCAAAACTAATCTATCAGAAGTCAGGATAGTGGTTAGCTTAGGAGGGGAGTGTGGCTGGTGGTTGGAAGGGAACATAAGGGGGTTTCTGGGGAGCTGATAATGATCTGTTTCTTGATCTGATTGAAGATTCATTGAAATGTACACTTATGATATATGTGCCTTTAAAAAGTATTTTGGCTATAATGTACACATTCTTCCTTATGTCAGTCAATTGTGTCAAAGGCAGCTTTTTTCTTGTTCTCAGCTTTTTTCTTGTTGTGGGAATGGGAGAAATGACTTCTAAGCTCTTTGCCTATTGGACTGAAATCTTTCACTCAATTTAGGTTTGTGACAGTTTAGGTATGCTGTTGTATGTAGTTTGCTCCTTGGATACAGATGCATTCAGTTGGTGAAAATTTATTGATCTGTACAATTATATGTGCCTTTTAAAAGTATTTTGGCCATAAGGTACCTATTCTTTCTTATGTGAGTCAATTGTGTCAAAGACAGAGCAATGTCAGGTTAGGAAAGAAGGTAAGCCCTGAAAAGGTGATGATCAAATAATTCTTTTAATTTGTTTACATTATATTGATAGAAATTTTCTTCTACTTTAAAGATAATGCAAAAAAACCCAAACCTGTTGCCATCAAGTCAGTTTTGACTCGGTGACCCTACAGTACAGTACAACTATACCATAGGGTTTCCAAGGAGCTGCTGATGGATCCAAACTGCCAACCTTTTGGTTAGCAGCTGAGCTCTTAACCACTGAGCCACCAGGGCCCCTAAAAGATGATAGGCTGCTTAAAATGCTAGAGCAATTTTGGAAAAACTGAATTTGAAAGAAAAGTGCATTTTGGAACACCTAGTAGTTAAGATGATTTCTATGTATAGGCACTAAATACTGTAGGCTTGCTTTATGAAGATGGGCCTCCTTGAGCTCCACCATCTTAGATAATTCAGTATTCAGTGCAGCAGTGAAAACTTAGGCCTTTAAATCTGGCTGGCTTGTAGATAGAGGCTGACATGTTAGATTTAGTACAACTGTGGAATTAATGCTCAAAACCCCCATGCTGCACAGTTTTCCCATATGCTACATAAAAATGCTATATAGTTTCTCACTCAAAAGCTGCCACACTAGGGTGCTAGCTGATTTTATGCCTTCGACTTGCTTAATGTTTTCATTTATATACAATAGAGTTTTATACCACATCAGTCAAATAATCTATTGCAAAATAATTTACAGTAGAATCATAATAAATTTATACAAAGTATTGATTTAGCATTAATTTTCAAACTGTGAAAGTCAATGAGCCATAAATCTGTAAATAAATTGGTGAAGCAAAAGACATAAATGACAAAAAAAATTAGTCACTGGAGAGTTGCATGTGTTGTGTATGTGCTTTTTAGGTAGCTACATGGGGAAAATATATGGGAGGAGACTTCATAAATTTTAAAATTAGTAACATAAAAATAACAAAGAAATAGACCATCTCAACAAAATTGTGAAGAAAACCACCCGAGAATCTGGTTCATAGTCTTGACACGCTGGCATCACAATTCAGTTGAATGATACCCTGCAGAAGAAAACTATTTTCACACTCACATGCTTCCAAAAATTTTTGGAAGCAAATCTAATAACACAAGCTATTTAATTCTTAGAATATCATGTTTCTGTATGTGTGCATATGTTGGAATATCTTTACTATTTTAAAAGACCACATCGAAGGAAAAACCTTGGCAATAGTAGTCCCAGCTCCCCCACCCCCCACCATGGCTGTTTAAATCCCCCTACTACATGCCTTACAAGCATTGCCCAGCCTGGGATTGATCACCCACAGTAATGGGAATTCACTACCTCCTGTCCTGGTACAGAATGGAAACCCTGGTGGCTTAGTGGTTAAGAGCTACGGCTGCTAACCAAAAAGTTAGCAGTTCAGATCCACCAGGCGCTCCTTGGAAGCCCTATGGGGCAGTTCTACTCTTTCCTATAGGGTTGCTCTGAGTCAGAATCGACTAGACAGCAACGGGTTTGGTTTTGGGTTTGGTTGGTACAGCATGGTCTATTTTGCTCTAGCCTTGACTGGCTTCTTAGAGATTATGGCAGTGGTTGTAGTTCATTTTCTATTTTGGTCAGAGAAAACCTTTTTTCTTCCTAAGACCATACGTACCAGATAACCAGATGGTTAATCTCAGCTATCTTACAGTAGTATCACTTGGGCACAAGAGAGACCAGACAAGAGGGAGCTAATGTAGTGAAGATGCCTTCATAATCACTTGGAAAAAATATGAAAATGAAATGAGAAAGTCCTTCATTCTGACTCATTTAATTGGCAGTTACTGTCTTCATTACTGTTAGTGGGGGGAAAAAAAAAAGTCAGGGTTTTATTTGGAAAACCATGTCCATAAGGCTATGCATTCCCATCAAGAGTCCTGAGATTTACTTTGTTCAGACTAGTTTAGATTTAGTCCATGTGCCCATCACTGATCTAGGGGCCAAGGGAACAGGATGCATTAGGCCTGGTCATGTCCTCTAGGGCCAAGGGTAGTATACTATCAGACCATGTTGACTGTGAGAGGATGAACAGCAGATCACAAAGGTTAAGTCAGGGCTGGGCCAGGTCTGCTATGAATGTTGTGTGGGTTGTACAAAGCCTCGCTAGGCCCTCCAAAGAAACCACAGAGGAGCCTCAGGAGAGAGTGGGCACCTGCCACACAGAAGATAACAATGGCACCCATGGTAATGAGTTGCCCAGATCTCCCTTCAAGAAAGAACTTGCAGTTCAGCCTTCGGCTGCAGCAACTGCAGGATCAGCTGTAGCATTTGCACTGGGCCCTATGCTCCTGTGTAACCCCCAGCCAATGACAGAGTACAGCAGAGATACTAAGGCCTCATTCTATCTGACCACTGCAGGACTCTTCTAGTGTGCAGTCGTTGCTCCAGAGCTCCCGCTGGTTAACTGACACTTTGTCAGGTCTACATCACAATCTGAGGCTCTCCCTGCTCAATCCAGCTTCCCACATCCCACCCCTTTATCTTGCACAGATATTGTTGTTGGGTGCCATCAAGTCAATTTTGACTCACGGTGACCCCATGTGACATAGTAGAACTGCCCCATGGTATCTTCTAGGCTATAATCTTTACGGGAACAGATCGCTACTTCTTTCTCCTGTGGAGCAGCTGGGTAAGTTCAAACCACCAACCTTTTGGTTAGCAGCCCAGCACTTAATTGTTGAGCCACGAGGGCTTCTTGTTGCAAAAGTAAAAAAACAAAAAACCGTTGCCGTCAATTTGATTCCGACTCATAGAACCCTACAGAACATAGTACAACTGCCCCCATAGGGTTTCCAAGGCTAAAATCTTTACAGTGGACTACTAAGATGTCTTTCTCTTACAGAGGAGCTGGTGGGTTCAAACTGCCTACCTTTCAGTTAGCAGCCCAGCGCTTAACCACTGTACCACCAGGGCTCCTTCTGTTGCATAGGTATTACCGTCCAATAAGCCTCTGTTACTCCTAACTCTGTCACAGCATCTGCTTCTTGGAGGACTTGAACTGACACATTATCCTTGACCAGTCAGCACTGACCAGAGAAATAATGACAACCTACATCCATACCCAGTTAGATAAAGAAATGTTTGCTCCTTTCCACCCTTCTTGGAAGGAGAAGAGGACCCAGAAAGATGGGATGTGGGGAGTAAAAAAGTAGACCAGGCCTTCTCCCCACTCTGTGTCCCTTGAGCTTTGGGTCAAGCCTGCCTTAGGAAGCAAGGTGGGTGAAGAGGAAACTAGGCTTTAATCAGGGTTGCCAGATTTATTTAGCAAACAAAAATACAGAACACCCCGTTAAATTTGAATTTCAGATAAACAGTGAATACTTTTTTTTAGTATGTCTTATATATCACATGTTTGTAAATGCATTGTTTAGGTTTGAAAGTTTTAATAGGCTGCAACTTTTTTTTTTTAGGGCTAAACTTTTAACATTCAGAAGGGATCAGAAAATTACAGATTCTGCCCAAGACGTTAAACGGAAGGAAGGTATTCAATATAGCACAGTTGGACCCAGTGATGAGAAAAAAAGTTTCATGTTTATAACTCCTGAGTTGAAACTCTTCAAAAAATCGATTACACATGTAAGCATATAAAGTAATCTTTCAAACACTTCCATAGTTCACTTATGGTTACCACATGCCAGAGTGCAGCAACAGCTTGATGTCTCCTGGTGAACCCTGCACTAGAAGACACTCAAGTGGAACATCATTTATGCAAGCCTGTAGGGTTACTCTGAGTTGGAATTGACTCAATGGCAACGGGTTTGATTTTTTGGTTTTAAGGGTGTCAAACACCTCTTATACTCACAAAAACTCTTAGAGCCACCTAAAAGAACGTAAAAGAAAAGGGCTTGGTCCTTTTGCCCTGCACTTGCTTAAGATGGCTGAACCTTTAATCTCAGGAGCAAGTCTTATCAGTCTCTAGAAAGTCTTATCAGTCTCTAGCCGTTGTGACCTGCTGCAGAAAGAAGGAAACAAAGTAGTTGCTACACCCTCTCCCTCAGCTCGCAGTCAGGGCCAGACTAGTAGAGCCCAGAATGGAGAGGATAAAACTTGAAATTGCTGATAAAATACATTTGTTCTGAAGAGAGTAGCTGAGGGAGCAGTTTTTGAATGGAGAGATCCAGAGGAATAAGCAAGAGGCAGTTTCCAGAGGGCAAGAGAACAAAGCATAGTAGAAAAATACAGCTCAAACACATATTGCACTCTGTATGTCGGGGCGGTGATCATAAATGAATGAATTAAACACTAAGATGTTTCTTGGCTGTTGAATTTTAATCACACCTATAGAGGATATTTCCCTAACTTTGTGAGAAAAATTTTATTTCAAAGCAACCAATAAAATACTTAATGGTAAAACACTAGAAGGGTTTCCAATAAAGTACTCCGGGGTAAAACACTAAAAGTATTTCTGTTAAAATCAGGAATGCAATAAAATGTCTACTAACTCCATTGTTATTTAATTCTAGAAGCTCTTGCTGATGCATTGATACATGAAACAGAAATAAGATCAGTTAACAAATTATGGTACATGCATGAATGAAAAGTTTTATAGATGCTGAAATATTTCCAAGAATTTTGATAGACGTGAGAAATTTTTATGATATTATTGTGAATGAAAATGTAGGATGCAAAACTCTGTGTCCCTGGTCAAAGTTAACATCCCCAGTAATGGGACAAACCAACATCATGTGTGTCCTATCGAGATGCTCAGAAATGGACACATCATTTCTATGGTGTTTTTTCCAAAATTACATTACTTGAATCTAATTATGAGGAATATCAGACAACTCCAAATTAAAGGACGTTCTTCAAAATAACTGGCCTTTATTCTTCAAAAAAGGAGCCCTGGTGAAGCAACGGTTAAGCACTAGGCTGCTAACTGAAAGGTTGGAGGTTTGAATCTAGCTGGCAGCTCCGCAGGAGAAAAACCTGACTATCTGCTCCCTTAAAGGTGGTGGTGGTTGTTGTTAGGTGCCGTTGAGTTGGTTCCAATTCACGGAGACCTTATGTACAACAAAATGAGATGCTGATTGATCCTGCCCCCTTCTCATAATTGTTGCTGTGTTTGAGCTCCTTGTTGCAGCCACTGTGTCAACCCATCTCGTTGAGTGTCTTCCTCTTTTTCAATGACCTTTTACCTTACCAAGCATGATGTCCTTAAAGATTACAGCTTAGAAAACCCTATGGGACAGTTTTACTCTGTTACATGGGGTTGCTATGAGTTGAAATTGACTCAACGGCACCTAACAACACGACATTCTTCAAAAGTGTCAATGTCTTGAAGCACAAAGAAAAACTGAAAATTAAAATGACATAATAACCAAATGCAAAACATGATCCAAGATTTTCTTTTGTTAAAACGTTGTTGCTAAAATACAAAGAGGATTAGATAATCGTATTGTGTCAATATTAATTTCCTGATTTTGATCATTTTGCTGTGGCTATTGCAAGAGAATTGTTTTTGGAAAATACACAATGGAGTATTGCGGTGTAAAGGGGCATCATATCTCTAAGTTACTCTGAAATGATTCAGAAAGAGAGAAAGTGTGAGAGGGAGAGGGAAGGATAAAGCAAGTGTGTTCGAATGTTAACATTTGGGAAATCTGGGTGAAGGGTGGAAGGGAATTCTTTGCACTATTTTTTGCAACTATTCTGTAAATCTTAGCTATGTCAAAGTAAACACTTAAGAGGAAAATTGTGATGTTTATTAAAAATACATATGTGAATAGAAAAGACTGGGAAGAAATACACTAGAATGCTATTTCTTAGTTGAAAGATTTTGAATACTTTTGGCATATACTGTTTCTATAAACTATATATATATATACATGTATAGATAATATTTCATGATTCTTAAACAGACTCATTTGTACCATCATTTTAATGCCCATAAATAAAACATATTCTTTTTTCAACTTAATTCTTTGACTCTGCTGTTTTTAATGTTTATAGCGATGTAATGATTAAAGAATATTTTTCTCAATGAAACTGACTTGCAAATGATTACTCACCTGCCTGCGTCAAACAATAATACAAGTGGAATGAATAATGGAGAATTCTGATTTTACTCTCCCCTCCTATCTTAGTTATCTAGTGCTGCTATAACAGAAATACCACAAGTGGATGGCTTTAACAAACGGAAATGTATTCTCTCACAGTCTAGGAGGCTAGAAGTCCGAATTGAGGGTACCAGCTCCAGGAAAAGGCTCCCTCTCTCTCTTTGTTGGTTCTGGGGGAAGGTCCTTGTCATCAGTCTTCCCCTGATCTAGGAGCTTCTAAACTCAGGGTCCCTGGGTCCAAAGGACATGCTCTGCTCCCACTGCTTCTTTCTTAGTGGTATGAGGTCCCTCTCCTCTCTGCTTGTTTCTCTTTTTTATGTCTTAAAAAAGATTGACTCAAAATACAGCCTAATCCTGTAGATTGTGTCCTGCCTCATTAACATAACTGCCTCTAACTCTGCCTCATTAACATCATGGAGGTTAGGATTTACAACACATAGGACAGTTACATCAGATCACAAAATGGAGGATAACCACACAATACTGGGAATCATGACATAGCCAAGATGATACACAATTTGGGGAGGCACAATTCAATCCATAACAACTCCATAGTCTTGTTGGAAAAATTAGATGCATAGATTAGATTATACTCATATTTGAGTATAAAAGATTAACCTAATGATTTGCTATTACATTGCCCATGAATTGATATTTATAAGTATCAATTTATAGATATCAATTCATAGGCAATATAATAGCAAATCATTACATCCTGATAAAGTAGAAGAAAGAAAATGCAGTTAATATGTGTAAATAACATTAATGATGCATATGAAATGAAGTATTTTCTCATAAGGATGGTATTGGGTAAAATAAAATGATGGAGTAAGGACATTTATTGCATAAGCTACTTGCAATAGAATGAATTCCTTTATGTATCAGAAATTGAGATAAAATAGGATTAAATTAAAAGGAAAATATTTGAATTAGACATAATAAAAGTTTCAGATGAAAGATGATTACAGGAATGGTTTACTGAACCTGCGATAGATTCTCACTGGGATGGACAATTAACCTGTCTAGGATGACTTAATTATGGTTCTGCCTAGAGGCATGAGGCTATAGTTGATGACTTCTGTATTGTTATTTTATCATCCTGTTGAAAAAACTATAAAACTTGCATAGTAATACCGTCTTGGATTTTGTGGAATCCAGGTTTTACAAAACCTTTATAGAATATGTCTCTATAAAAAGTCTGACAAGAAAATAATAAGTTTGGTAGTTTTTAGTAATCTAGTTCTAGCAGTCTTAGCAATCTAGATGTACTACATTGTATTAATATTACATGTGGATGATTTTATGAAGCAAAACACGACCTCTGTGCATTCATCTGTAATTTCTGACTATACTAGGTTTTAGTAATTTGAGTTCATACAGATAGTTTACCTTGAGTTAAATTACTGAAGAGTGCTGAAATGTGTGTAGATCAGAGAATATGATCATCAATTGTTATTTCCATCATTTCTAGTGACCTGTCATTTTACTGGTGTTTGATTGCTGTTGGTACGGCCCAGCATTTAGGACTGGGGGTAGAAATGAGCACAAATAATAATCTGGTGACTGTACTGCATTTCCCATTCATAAAATGCACCTTAATAAAGGGACAGTGCTAATATTTTATCTGTCTGGACAGTCTACTGCTCCACATTCTCCTTCCCTGTCACATAGAATCACTTGTATTTCTAGATTATCTGAATATTACCTTTAATCAAGAATGGGTTCTCATAAAGGACGCCTATTGGAAGGATCAGGGAAATACAAGGCACATAGGTTATATGCAATGGAGAATGTCTAGAGATGAGACTAAAGGGGCCACATAGTGAAGGGCCTTGTATGCCACACAAGAGAGTTTGAATTTAATCCTTAAGAAGAATTAATTGAAGCATTATGCAGAGAAATGGAAGCATTATACAGGCTTAGGTGTTAGAAAGAACACTCCCCAGGGAGACTAGTGGAATTGGAGGGTGAGGATGTGGAGAAATTGGAACACTTGTGCACTGCAGATGTGATTGTAAAATGGTGCAGCCACTGTGGGAAACAATTTAGCAGTTCCTCAAGAAGTTAAACATAGAATTACCATATGGCCCAGCAATTCCACTCCTAGGTACATACCCAAAAGAATTGAAAGCAGGGACTCAAACAGATGCTAGTACACCAATGTTCACTGCAGCAATATTCACAATAGCCAAAAGATAGAAACAACCCAAGTGTCTTATTAACAGGTGAATAGATAAACGAAATGTTGTATATACACACAATGTCATGTTATTCAGCCATAAAGAGAAATGAAGTTCTTGTATATGCCATGACATGGATGAACCTTGAAAACATTATGCTGAGAGAAGTAAATTAGACACAAAAGGACAAATAATGTATGATCATGCTCATATGAAATATCTAGAATAGGCAAATGCGTAGAGACCAAAGGTTTATTCCTGCTGGGGGCTGGTGGGAAGGGGAAATAGGAAAATATTGCTTAAAGGGTACTGAGCTTCTGTTAACAACAATAACAAAAAAACCAAACCCGTTGCTGTTGAGTTGATTCCGACTAACAGTGACCCTATAGGACGGAGTAGAACTGCTTCATAGAGTTTCCAGGGAGCGCCTGGTGGATTCAAACTGCTGACCTTTTGGTTAGCAGCTCTTAACCACTGCGCCAACAGGGTATTCAAGTTTCTGTTAGGGTGATGAGAAAAATTGGAAATGGATAGTGGTAATGTTTCCACAGGAACCCTGGTGGCACAAATGATTAAGCACTTGTCTGACTGCTAACCAAAAAGGTTAGTGGTTCGAACCCACCAGCGGCTCCACAGGAGAAAGACCTGGTGATCTGCTGCAGTAAAGATTACGGCCAAGAAAACCCTATGGGGCAGTTCTACTCTGTCACATGGTGTCGCTATGAGTCAAAAATTACTTAATGGCACCCAACAATGTTTGCACAACGTGGTGAGTGTAATTAATGTCATTGAATTGTACACATAAAAAAGGTTGAAATGGCGAATGTTTTGTCTTTTGTGTGTGTGTGAATATATATATATATACCAAAAAACCCAGTGCCGTCCAGTCGATTCCGACTCATAGCGACCCTATAGGACACAGTAGAGCTCTCCCACAGAATTTCCAAGGAGCGCCTGGCGGATTTGAACTGCCGACCCTTTGGTTAGCAGCCGTAGCACTTAACCACTACACCACCAGGGTTTCCATATATATATATTTCACCACAAAAAATAAAATATATATATATAAATAAACAAAAACATTGCAATTTTCTTTCACAATACCCTTAAGTGGCATACACGTATCATTTCTTCTTCTAAATTGTGTTGCAAGCAAAGACATTCGCAGTCTGCTTATAGTACCCTACCCTCCTTTTTGGCAATAGCGTAGTGAAAAATAATGGCAACATTGCATAAAAGCCAGAAGCCAAATTCTGTCTGTAGATCTTCAAAATACTTCTTAAGAATAGCAGGAGTATCTTCTATGTATAAAAAGAAACTCTTAGCAACACAGACGTTCATATTCTTTCAAAAGCTAGCATCAGCCTGGGAAATCTTGTATTTTAACATGATGTTTTTATTGCACTTCAGGAAAAAAGTCACAAAGAACTCAACCTCTATTTATTTGAAGAAAATCTTTTAAAGTACACACTCATCATCAGGAAGACTATCAGATGGGCTAGAAGTGCAGTTTTTGAAAATGGATATTGTTTGTAATCAGCTTAATTTCATTTCTATTCTGTTTCAGTTGTCAGTGTCTGGAAAATGGTTCTTAATACCTATTTTTTTAATGCCTCCCAAGTTAGAAGTTTTAGCTGAGATGTCAATAATTTATTAACAAGCCTTACTGTTGCTCAGAATTAAGAAAACATTCATAGTTACATCCAGCAAAATGTTTAATTTTTTAACTCCAGTACTTTCATAAAAATGTCTCATAAAAACAGGAAGGAGTTTTGGTTTTTTTCCCCCCTCTTTATTTCTTTTTTTTTTCTTTCCTTTTATTTAAATCTGACTGAATAATGAGACATTCAAGTTTTGTACCATTTCTAATGAAAAATCATGTGCCCAGTTGGAGCAAGAAATTTTTAACAATTGTTTACCATGCTGATGAAAAATGTAAAGAACGTGGAAACTAGCTTTCCAGTTACTCCCTGAAGATCTGATATTGTGTGTGTGTTTCATGTTCTGTTATGCAGTTACAGGTGCTTTGACCACCAGCTCCGTTTTAACTGGATCATCTTTTAGACAAACTTACCACGTTGAAGAACAAGCTACAAAGCTGACAACAAACTGATATTTCTTTAATTGGCTCCGTAAAGTATTGTCAGATTTTCCACCAGGAGCAACATTTATTTCACTCATGGCATTGAGTGCCAAATGTTGTGTCTCCATAAAAATGGATTTAGAATTTTAATGGGAAATACAGACACATGATATAAAATTTAAAACATATAAAAGGGTATATAATAAAAAGTCTTCTTCCTATCCCTCTCATCTAGCCATCTAATTCCTCTTCTTGGAAACAAACATTATTACCAGTTTGTGCATAATGTCAGAGATAATCTGTGCATATACACGTTCAAACTCTTTTATTTATTTTGTTATTGTTGTTGAGAACATACACACCAAAACATACACCAATTCAACAGTTTCTACATGTACAATTCACTGACATTGATAACATTCTTTGGGTTGTTAACCATTCTCATCCTCCTTTCCTGAGTTGTTCTTCCCCTATTAACATAAATTCACTGCCCCCTAAGGCTCCTATCTAATCTTTCGAGTTGCAGTTGTCAGTTTGATCCAATATAGATAGTTCTTACAAGAGCATAATGCTCAAGGCAGACTTTTTTTTTTTTAGCCACTGTGTATTTTTATCTTTTTATTGTGCTTTAGATGAAGGTTTACAGAGTAAGTTAGTTTCTGATTAAACGATTAATACACTGTCTTAGTCATCCAGTGCTGCTGTAACAGAAATACCACAAGTGGATGGCTTTAACAAAGAGAAGTTTATTTTCTCACAGTAAAGTAGGCTAAAAGTCTAAATTCAGGGCGTCACCTCCAGGGGAAGGCTTTCTTTCTCTGTCGGCTCTGGAGGAAGGTCTTTCTTGTCAATCTTCTACTAGACTAGCAGTTTCTCTGCACAGGAACCCCGGGTCTAAAGGACACGCTCTGCTCCTGGTGCTTCTTTCTCGGTGGCATGAGGTCCCCAACTCTCTACTTGCTTTCCTTTCCTTTTATCTCTTGAGAGATAAATGGTGGTGCATGCTACACCACAGGGAAACTCCCTTTACCGTGGATCAGGGAGGTACCCTGAATAAAGGTGGTGTTACAATCCCACCCTAATCCTCTCAACATAAAATTACAGTCACAAAATGGAGGACAACCACACAATACTGGGAATCTGGCCTAACCAAGTCGATACACACATTTTTGGGGTGACATAATTCAATCCATGACATATACATATTGTTTTGTGACATTGGTTGCCAACCCCACGAAGTGTCAACACCCTCCCCTTCTCAACCTTGAATTCCCCATTACCAGCTTTCCTGTCCCCTCCTGCCTTCTCATCTTTGCCACTGGGCTGGTATGCCCATTTAGTCTTATTTTGTTTTATAGGCCTGTTTAATCTTTGGCTGAAGGGTGAACCTCAGGAGTTACTTTGATATTGAGTTAAAAGAATGTTTGGGGGCCATATTCTCAGGGTTTCTCCAGTCTGTCAGACTGTTACCAATTGCCAATCTGACACAAAGAGTCGTTGTCTTTTCCCAATTGCCAATCTGACACAAAGGGTCCTTGTCTTTTCTCAAGTAAGAATACACATGAAAGACAAATTTATCTTCAGCAAGCTTTATTTTGCTTGAGTCAAGCAAAAGGAGTCAGCAAGGATCTAAGCCTCTCCAAGACTGACTCGAAAAGGGAAGTAGGTCTAGGGCTTATACGGATTGAATATTTAGTGGGCTTCTTTCAAGGAATGAGTACTTCTCAGAATGGTGATATATGTTAATTAGGTTGTGCATCTGGAATCTAAGATAGAACCCGCTAATATTCAAGATGGAGTCCTCTCGTCAGCCCTTGGCATCACTTATTATGGGATACAGCACAAGCACACTTGATCTTTGGCACTACATCACCATCTTCGGAGGGCTAAGGAAGGTTAAACAGCAGTCACACTTTGTTCTTCTGTGCATGTGGAGCCTGTAAAGGAGGAGCGGACTAGAAAAACACCAAGAAGGAGATAGTAATTCATGGGTTGTTTCAATCTTATCTCATGTTGACAGGGTGGGTTCCTGTTTACCCAACTTCTAGATGGTAATCTTTTAAAAGCTCTTTTGTTCCACCAGCACAGTTAACCCAATCTGTCTCATGACAGGGTGTGGTTCCTGTTTACCCAACTTCTAGATGGTAATCTTTTAACAGCTCTTTTGTTCAGCCGACACAGTTAACCCTATCTGTCTCAAGACCAGTAAGTATGGTCTTTTTTTTTTTTGAGTTTGAATTTTGTTCTACATTTTTCTCTAGCTGTCCCAGACCCTCTGTTGTGATTCCTGTCAGAGCAGCAGTGGTGGTAGCTCAGCACCATCTAGTTGTGCTGGACTTAGTCCGGCAGAGGCTGTGGTAGTTGTGGTCCATTAGTCCTTTGGACTAATCTTTCCCTTGTGTCTTTGGTTTTCTTCATTCTCCCTTGCTCCAGATGGGGTAGGACCAGTGTAGTATGTTAGCTGGCTGCTCACAACCTTTTAAGACCCCAGATGCTGCTAACCAAAGTGGAATGTGAAACATTTCCTTTATAAACTATGTTATGCCAGATGTCCCTGAGACCATGGTCCCCACCCTCAGCCCAGTAATTCGGTCCCTCAGGGAGTTTGGATGTGTCTATGAAGTTTCCATGACCTTGTCTTGGTCAAGTTGTGCTGACTTCCCCAGTATTGTGTACTGTCTTACCCTTCACCAAAGCTACCATTTATCTATTTTCTAGTTAGTGTTTTTTCCTCCCCACCCTTCCCTTCCTTCATAACTATCAAAGATTGTTTCTTTCTGTGTGTAAACCTTTTCATGACTTTTTATAATAGTAGTCTCATACAATATTTATCCTTTTGTGATTAACTTATTTCATGCAGCATAATGCCCTCCAGGTTCATCCATGTTATAAGATGTTTTGCAGATTCATCATTGTTCTTGTAGTATTCCATTGTGTGTATGTGCCAGAGTTTGTTTATCCATTCAGCTGTTGACGGGCACTTAGGTTGTTTCCATATTTTTGCTATTGTGAATAGTGCTCAAGGCAAATTTTTTTTTTTACTAGTTAAGCTAAATTATTATTTGGTTTTAAGAAGACTTCAGGGAATATTTTTGGTTTAAAGATTATCTCAGGGCAGTAGTTTCAGAGCTTATCCAGACTTCATGACTCCAGAAAGTCTGGAGTCCATGAAAATTTGAAATTCTTTTCTGCATTTTCCCCCTTTTGATCAAGATTCTATAGCATCTTTGATCAAAACGTTCAGTAATGGTAGCTGGCTATCATCCAGTTCTTCTGGTCTCATGACCAAGGAAGCAGTTGTTAATGGGGCAATTAGCCACACATTCCGTTTCCTCCTGTTCCTGACTCTCCTTCTTCCTTTGTTGCTCCAGGTGACTAGAGACCAATTATGCCTTGGATAGCCACTTGCACACTTTTAAGACCCCAGGAACTACTCAGCGAACTAGGAGGTAGAATAGAAGCATTGAGCATGTTATTAGGTCAATTCACTGGATGTGCTATGAAACCATGACCCTAAACCTCCAAACCAAGGAACCAAATCCATGTGGTGTTTGGTTATACATAAGCAGCCTCAGGGAAAGCCTGGTGGCATAGTGGTTAAGTGCTACGGCTGCTAACCAAAGGGTCGGCAGTTCGAATCCACCAGGCGCTCCTCGGAAACTCTATGGGGCAGTTCTACTCTGTCCTATAGGGTCGCTATAAGTCGGAATCGACTTGACGGCACTGGGTTTTTGTTTTAAGCAGCCTCAGCAGCTACTCTTTTTTTTTTTTGGTCATTTTTGTAAATGTGTCTATCATACAACTTTTGCCAGTTCAGCGTTTTACAGGTATACAACCTACTGACAGCACTTATAATAATCAGCTGTGGAGCCCCACCCTAATCAATGTGATTTTTTCATCACCATAACAAACTATTTTCTTTCCATGCAAATAACCTCCCACCTCCCCCCACCCCCCCTGCCAAAAAAAAAAAAAAACCTGTTGCTGTTGAGTTGATTCTGACTCATGGTGACCTCATATGTTACAGAGTAGAAATGCTCCATAGGGTTTTCTTGGCTGTAATCTTTATGGAATCAGATTGCCAGGCCTTTCTTCCACAGCACTGCTTGATGGATCTGAATTTCCAATGCAAAAAAAAATCAAACCTGTTGCCGTCAAGTCGATTACGACTCACAGTGACCCTGTAGGAAAGAGTAGAACTGCCCCGTAAATACACAGCCTTTCATCTCCCTTTTTTTCACTTGACTCTATCTAGGAGATTATTCATATTAATTGTGGTGAACTAAAGATGGCTGCAAAATCTTTGCCCATCTCACCATGGAGTTTACTTCCCTTCCACTTTAATCTGTGCTCACCCTGTAACTGCTTAACCAATAGAATGCAGCGTGACACCGCCAGTTCCAGGTCTAGACTTTAAAAAGACCACCAGCTTCTGTTTCCACCCTGTTGGAACACTTACTCTTGGAATCCATGCTCTGGGGAAATCCAGCCAAATGTGTAAGAAGTCTGACTTTTCTGAGACCATCACATTGTGAGGAAACTCAAACTAGTCCTAAAAAGACTTTGTGGAGAGAGAGAGACTAAGACTCCAGCTAGTTCTATCTGTCCTAACTGGGACACAAGATGAATGTGAGAGACTCCAGGAGAGAATCGCCCAGCTAAGCACATTCAACTCACAGGCCCTTGAAAGACTGTAAAAAATTGTTGTTTTGAATTACTATGTTTTGGGGTGTGTTATTACATAGCAATAGATAACACTCTTTGCCCTCACTTTCTTTCTCTGTCTCTTGATACTAAACCCAAAACCCATTTTCGTCGAGTCGATTCCAACTCATAGCAACCCTATAGGACCAAGTAGAAGTGCCCCATAGGGTTTCCGAGGAGCGGCTGGTGGATTCAAACTGCCGACATTTTGGTTAGCAGCCTAGCCCCTGAATGATTAACCACCGCATCACCAGAGCTCTTAATAGCTAGATCATATTCTGTTTTTTGGATGTACAACAATTTATTTAGTCTCCAGTGTTTTGCTATTACAAACAATAGTGAAATGAATATCCATATTCATAAGTTATATTTTATGGTGAAAGTATATTTGTAGGACAAATTCCTTGAAATGGATGTTTGGTTCAAAGGATTTGTGCATTTGTAATTTTCTGAAGTATGTATTGCCAAATGACCCCCACAGAACTGTGCCAATTTTCATTCTCTCAAAAAAATGTATGAGAGTGTCTGTTTTCTCACATCACACCAGTACAACTTGTGTGCTTTTTGGCCAATCTTTTTGTTGAAAAATTACATCTCAGTTGTAATTTAAGTGTACATTATTTTATTATGAGCAAATTTGACCATATTTCATATGTTTCAGAGTCATTCATATTTCCTTTTCTGTGAATCGTCTGTTCATATCCTGTTTTTCCACTGTGTTGCTGGTTTTTTTGTTGACTTGTTAGTGCTTTTTAATTATTAAGGAAATTATGTCTCTGTGATGAGTGTTGCACATTCCCCCCACCCTGTTTTTCATTTTTACTCTGTTTGTAGTGTTTTTAGCCACGCAGAATTTAAAAAAAAAATTCTTTATACTGCAAAAACTCAACTGCAAAAAGACAAATAACCCAATTAAAAAATGGGCAAAAGATATGAATAGACACTTCACTAAAGAAGGCATTCAGGTAGCTAACAGATATATGAGGAAATGTTCACGATCATTAGCCATTAGAGAAATGCAGATCAAAACTACAGTGAGATTTCATCTCATTCCAACAAGGCTGGCATTACTCCAAAAAACACAAAATAATAAACATTGGCGAGGCTGTGGAGAGATTGGAACACTTCTACACTGCTGGTGGGAATGTGAAATGGTACAACCACTTTGGAAATTGATTTGACGCTTCCTTAAAAAGCTAGAAATAGAACTACCATACGATCCAGCAATCCCATTCCTTGGAATATATCCTAGAGAAATAAGAGCCTTTACACGAACAGATATATGCACACCCATGTTTATTGCAGCACTGTTTACAATAGCAAAAAGACGGAAGCAACCAAGGTGCCCATTAATGAATGAATGGATAAATAAATTATGGTATAATCACACAATGGAATACTACGCATAGATAAAGAACAGTGATGAATCTGTGAAACATTTCATAACATGGAGGAATTTGGAAGGCATTATGCTGAGTGAAATTAGTCAGTTGCAAAAGGACAAATATTGTATAAGACCACTATTATAAGAGCTTGAGAAATAGTTTAAACCGAGAAGAAAACATTCTTTTGTGGTTACGAGACGGGGGAGGGAGGGAGGGTGGGAGAGGGACAGTCACTAATTAGATAGTAGATAAGAACTACTTTAGGTGAAGGGAAAGACAGCACATAATACAGGGGAGGTCAGCACAATTGGACTAAACCAAAAGCAAAGAAGTTTCCTGAATAAACTGAATGCTTCGAAGGCCAGTGTAGCAGGGGCAGGGGTCTGGGGAACATGGTTTCTAGGGACATCTAAGTCAACTGACATAAAATCTATTAAGAAAACATTCTGCATCCCATTTTGAAGAGTGGTGTCTGGGGTCTTAAACGCTAGCAAGCAGCCATCTAAGATGCATCAGTTGGTCTCAACCCACCTGGATCAAAGGAGAATGAAGAACACCAAGGACACAAAGTAATTATGAGCCCAAGAGACAGAAGGGGCCACATGAACCAGAGACTATACCGTCCTGAGACCAGAAGAACTAGATGGTGCCCGGCTACAACCAATGACTTCCCGGACAGGGAACACAACAGAGAACCCCAGAGGGAGCAGGAGATCAGTGGGATGCAGACCCCAAATTCTCATAAAAAGACCAGACTTAATGGTCTGACTGAGACTGGAAGTATCCCGGTGGTCATGGCCCCCAAACCTTCTGTTGGCCCAGGACAGGAACCATTCCCGAAGCCAACTCTTCAGACATGGATTGGACTGGACAATGAATTGGAGAGGGATGCTGGTGAGGAGTGAGCTTCTTGGATCAGGTGGACGCTTGAGACTATGTTGGCATATCCTGCCTGGAGGGGAGATGAGAGGGTGGAGGGGGTTAGAAGCTGGTGAAATGGACCCGAAGAGAGTAGAGGGAGAGAGTGGGGGAGAGTAATTGGGAGTGTGTAGCAAGGTGTATATGGGTTTTTGTGTGAGAGACTGACTTGATTTGTAAACTTTCACTTAAAGAACAATAAAAATTATATTAAAAAATTCTTTTTATGCAGTGGAATTGATCAATTTTACTTTTAACGGCTTCTAGGTTGTGTGTCATATTTAGAAAGGCTTTTCCTATTTCAACATTATTTATGTTTATTTTCTAGTACTTTTATGATTTTATTTTTTATATCTTTTGTCCATCTGCAATTTATTTGGGGGTAAGAAGTGAGGTAGGAATAAAACTTAATTTTTTCCGTAAGACCACCCACTTATTCCAACACAATATACTAAACACAGAATATCTTTTTGCAGGACATCATTAATAACCACATTAAAGCCTATAAAAAGAACTGGCATGCCCATATACTAGCATATACACTGTATATGTAGCTTTTATACTAGACACTCTGAAAGTATTTTACATGCTTTATCTCATTTAAATCTTCAAATAAATCCTGACTCTATGAGGTATTTTCATTTTACAGCCGAGGAGCGTGATCTTGAGGGAGAGTTAAGTAACTTTCTCAAGGGGACAAAACAAGAAATGGCACAGCCAGGATTCATACACAAGTCTGTCAGGCCCTACCTTAGTTATCTAGTGCTGCTATAACAGAAATACCGTAAGCGGATGGCTTTAACAAAGAGAAATTTATTCTTTCACAGTTTAGGAGGCTACAAGTCCGAATTCAGGGTGCCAGCTCCAGGGGAAGGCTTTCTCTCACTGTCAGCTTTGGAGGAAGGCCCTTGTCATCAATCTTCCCTTGGTCTAGGAGCTTCTCAGCACAGGGACCCTGGTTCCAAAGGATGCGCTCCCCTCCTCATTCTTCATTTTTGGTGGTAGGCAAAAATGCTTCTCTCTTTTATATCTCAAAAGAAATTGATTTAAGACTAACTAAAAGGTTGGCAGTTCAAATCCACTAGCCGCTCCTTGGAAACCCTATGGGACAGTTCTACTCTGTCCTGTAGGGTCACTGTGAGTCGGAATCAACACAATGAGTTTGGTTTTGGTTTAATCTTGTGGATTGAGTCTTGCTACGTTAACATAACTGTGTCATTAATATCACAGAGATAGGATTTACAACACATAGGAAGATCACATCAGACGGAAAATGGTGGACACACACAATACTGGGAATCATGGCCAAGCCAAGCTCACACACATTTTTGGGGGACACAGTTCAATCCATAACAGGCCCCAAAGCCTGATCACCTTTCTTACTGGCTATACTATTTGTGGGGAAGCCAGACTTTAAACTACTATGCCATGCAGCTTACCTCTTTATAATAGGCACTCAACAACTATTTGATTTAATAAATGAATAAAGGTCCCTTCCCCATTAAAAAAACCCATGATGCTATGTTATGGCTCCTGCAAACACCTACTCAGTGAAAAGCAAATTACATTGTCCTGCAAGCCTACTGATGCCTGGCTGGTGGAGAGTATTTGTGGATTGATTACCTGTTACCTGTCCACTGTGTGTATCATACCCCTGGTCCAATCAAGGTACCTGAGAAATATGTTTGGTTACCAAATATCTAAGAATGTTTGATTCAAATCCATTCCACTTATGGATTAAATATCTACACGAAAGTTAATTAAACATACTCTAATTTCTGTATTTTAGAAAACTGGAAAGAAAATATTTTACACATGTATCACGCTTCATATAGTTTAACAGAAGTTATTCATTTAATGCTCACAGTAGCACTGAGAAGCAGGACGTATTACCCTCATCTAATTGATGAAGAAAATCAAGCTTAATATCACATAATAGTATTAAATAGTTTTATTCCTGGATAACTGGACAAATTATAGCCTTCAGTTTGCACAGTTTATATTTACTATAATTTTAAAATGTTTCTAATTCTTAGTTCTGAATTTAGTATCAAAATCATAAATTTCAGGAAGAAAGTAGTAAATAACACAATAACAAATCCATTAATACTGATATATTTTTCCTACATCTTGGTGATCTGTTTATAATTTGTTAATAAAATTATCTGGCACATTTTTTCTCCTAATTTTTTCACTTATTTTTTTCCTTTGATACAGAGAATAAATATTTTAAATTGATATGGGAGGAAATAAACCACCGAGGTTAGAAACAGATACTTATTAGCTACAGTATGGAAATAATGATATTTTGTTAGTATCATATTTGCCACTTATTATACACTTTATTTGGAGCCCTGGTGGAGCAGTGGTTAAGATCTTGACTGCTAACCAAAAGGTCAACAGTTTGAATCCACCAGCCTTCTGTTCCTTGGACAATTCTACTCTGTCTGTAGGGTAGCTATGAGTTGGAATCAACTTGATGACGATGGGTTTGGCTTTTTTATAGATATACTTTATTAATAATTTATTTGACTTATAATGGGTCAGCAGATGATAAAATAGTTTAAAATCTACAAATGTAAAATGATCTGGGAATAGAAAATCAATTAAGATATCTGTGCTAGAAAATTATTATTCAGTATGGTGTTCAACAAAATAATTAGAAGTTTAGTCTGGGCAAACAATTTAATTGTTTAAAACAATATATGCAAACAATGAAAAAATTCAATAGATTGTTGGGTTACATATGGTAAAGTGCTGGTTTGATTAGTTTCTGAAACCCTAGGATTTGAACTGGAACACTTTGAAAACTTGGGCAAACAGATGCTTTATATATCCTGGGATAGTTCTGTTGCCAAGCGTTTCTTTCACATCTGTCCCTTCCTTTCTATTCTCAGTGTTACCATCCTATTTCAGCCCCTTATGTCTTCTCCCACAGTCTATAGTAATAACCTTTTAACTGGTCTCTCTTTCTTGGAGCTTTTCCTTTTCTGGCTTCTTTGCACAGAGTTCTGGGTTAATCTTAACACCAACCCCCAAAACCAAACCCTTTGCCTTTCAGTCGATTTTGACTCATAGCGACCCTATAGGACAGAGTAGAACTGCCCCATAGGGTTTCCAAGGAGCGGGTAGTGGATTCAAACCGCCAAACTTTTGGTTAGGAGCCACGCTCTCTTCGATTGTTCTTCACAACCTCTGGAGTGAAATCCAAGCTTCTCAGTTAAGCATTCAAAATCCACTGTGAATTCTAGTCTCACTCCCTGTTTGGCCTGAATAATTCATGTCTCTCTAGACCTCCACTCCTTTACCCTCTCCTTTCTCCCCTGTACCCTCTCTCCTCTCAATATGATCGCGGTAGCTCTAGGTTAATACCATATCGGTTTTTGACCCCAGAGGAAAACAGAGAACTTCTTTCTGCTTCTGTGTATATAGCTCTTAGGGAAAGACTCTTATTGGCCTGCTTTGATAACATGCTCTCCACCCCAACCAATCACTGACTCCAAAGCAGTAGGGTGTTATGATTGGCAGTGCTGGATATATGTCATACCTTGTCCATTGTAATGGGGGTACCATGATTGATATCTTCACCAGAATCACATGGCTGGAGTAGAAAGGAAAAGAAGTAGAGGCAGATCTTGTTATTGGAGATCATGGAAAGGATGTTGGGCAGACAAAACAAATGCCGATTACAAGTGCCAGGAAAGTGGCTCAACATACTTAAGAGTTTAGTGAAAGGAGAGAGTTCACTTCTGGGGTGCTTCCTGGAAGAGGGGTCTTAGACCTGAGCATTAAAAGATAGGATTTTAGGAGGTGGAGGTGGTGAGGAGGTCTAGGTGAAAGAAGCATCATGGAAAAAAAAAAAAAAGGCATTGCAAGAAAGCACAGGGCTGTTTTGAGGTGTTTTCTGTTTCCATTTGGTGGGCTCCAGAGGGTTCACATGGGAATTATTGGAAATAAGTACAGTGGGACTCAAGCCTGAGACTAAACAGGACTCAACTCGGGAGTCTCATGAGTGGGGCCTGCCAGGAATCTGTTTACATGAGGCTGAGCAGCCTCCTGGGAGAAAATCACACAAACTCTAATAACCATATTCCAGAGGATTAGGAGAGAGGAAACTTGGACTTTTTATAATTAATTAGACTTTTTTTGATTAAAAAAGGAAGACATGCATTCTAAGAGTTCAAAGAAGTACTCAATGAAAAATACTTTTCCTTCCCATCCCAGACCCCTAGAAGGGGTGATTTTGAATTCATCCTCGTGGTCACTGCTTACATTAGATCTTCCAGTCCAGCCCCATGAGCCTGTGTTTACATGCTAGGGAGGATAGGAGGTCCAAAGTTAAAAATAAAAGAGCTAGCTTCACTAAAATCTGAAGGAAAATGGGAAGAAGATGGTCATAGGGACAGTATTGGTGCCCTGGTATCAGAGTATAGCTCAAAGGGTGAGAATATATCCTGCCTACCTGGATCGAGATCCCACAGGGCTGTGACACTAAGAGGACTCCAAAGGACAGAGTGCAGTTTTGACACATCAAAGCTTCCAGCTTGGTAGCGGCTTGGATGGTGCAGTTCCAGGCCTGAGGCTGTGGTGACACCAAGCACCAATGGTTTCAAGAAGAGGAAACAGCAGCACTGGGTGGAAGCAAAACGTGGCTCAGTAACATGGCATCTGCAGAAGTCTTCATCCTCAGTGGTGCATGATGACATCAAAGATATCCTTATAGTACAATGGTGAAGAGAATGGCTTTTGGAGTTAGCCTGCCTAGGCCTTACACCGGCATTGCCACTTACTAATTCCTACTGGTGCCTACTCTGCAGGTGTTGTGAGGATTTGGTTAGGCAACATATTTGAACAGTTTAATCCAGCCTGGCTCATAGTGATCTTTAGTTGTTATTATTCTTATTAAGTGGTTCATCAGGATGTGGAGACCCTAACAGAAAATCTTAATGAAGGAGATGCAGCAGAAGGAAAGGGAAAGGAGCCTCAAAAATAACAGGGCCTTTGTAGCAGTGGTTATGGAGTTCTGGGTGGTGCAGATGGTTAACACATTGCTAACTGAAAGGTTGGAAGTTTGAGTCTACCCAGAGGTCCCTCAGAAGGTCTGGGGATCTACTTCTAAAAAATCAGCCATTGAAAATCTTATGGAGCACAGTTCTCTCTGACACACACAGAGATGCCATTTGACTTGAAGGCAAATGTTTTTTTGTGGCAATGGAGAGAAGACAGGAAAGGAGAAGAGTCCCTCCATCTATAACAGTCTTCCCAGTTACATGAGCAAATAATCTCTTTTACTGCCTAAATCTGTTTGAGCTGGTTTCTGCTACTTGCAACAGAAAGAACCTGGACTAAGACAGTCCCTATAATTAAAATGGTTAAAAAAAAAAAAAAAATTAAATGGTTACTGGGGGTATATTTTTTCTTACCTATTTTTTTTTTAATTAGATTACAAGATCCTTGTGGGCAGACTTCACCTTTTCCATTTACCAAATACATCTCCCCAGCACCTAGCACAATGCAGTCCATTAAATAGTAAAAGCTCAATAATATGTTCTATGAATGAATAACTTTGTATGCTGTGCCTCAGTAGACAAACTAAGAATAAGCTGTTTATGTCTCCTTGAACACTTCGTCTCCACATAAATTTAGCTGCTACTATAAAAAAAAAAATTTTTTTTTTTATGTGTACAATGGTGTTTTGTTATATTATGTGGTTTGATCTGAATGATGAGGCTGTACTAGTTATGGTTCTCCAGCCAACTTAAGCAAGAAATGAATTTATGGGAAAGGCATGAAGTAGCTCATATATTCATGGGAAAAGTTGAACAACCAGGCTTTGGAAAAGACAGAAACCTGGATAGTGCTGAACATCTACTGGCAGACTCCTCTGGGTCAACTGTTGTGATGAATCAGCTTTGACCCTTTTCTATCTCAGTCATCCTATCCAGGAATCGTGTTCCCAAGAGTGATTGGCCAAAGCTGGATCATGCATCCACTCCTGGTCCCAAAGGAGGGATCAAATTCACTTAAGCTACATTGATTTAGTGATGGGGAGGAGTTGTTTCTCAAAGAAAAATTGAAGGGCTAATCAGAAGGCAAGACCCTAGACAGGCAAGTCTACTTTAGGCATATGCTTTAACTAGTTAGACACAACTTTAAGTACTTTCTATGAGCTGGGAATTACGAGGGATTAAAAAGTCTAATATACGGTCCCTGCCTGCCCTCAAGAATGGGGAAACAAGACTTATTCAATAAATATAGTGAACAAATTAAGGCAGCATAATGTTAGCATTGAATTCCAGGTAGTGGATGCTATTGTGGTAATGACTGGCTTCCTGGAGGCTGTGATCATTTACCAAATGTGTCAAGCATTTTCAGGCCTCTGTGTTTCCCTAATCTGAAATGTCCATCTTCTTATCAATATTCCATTTGTTCTGAAAAGCTCAACTCAAAGACCACATCCTCATGAAGCCTTCCCAACTGGCCCCCACCAAAACCCCTGACCTTCCATACAGCTTTCTTTCTACCTCTACCAAGTGATACTTGTCTCACTTTTCTGTATTTCTCCCATTTTTCCTTTTCTATGCTGACTTTTAAAAATAAATCTAACTATTCTTTTTGGTTTTTGCACTTCCATGTATACATGTGGAGCCCTGGTGTTACAGTGGTTAAGAATTTGGCTGCTAACAAAAAGGTGGGCAGTTCGAATCTACCAGCTGCTCCTTAGAAACCCTGAGGCAGTTCTACTCTGTCTTATAGGGTCACTATGAGTTGGAATTGACTCCATGGCAATGGGTTTGGTTTGGTTCGGGCATATACATGTTGTTAGGTTTCTAAGTCGGTTTTGACTCATAGAGACCCCATGTGACAGAGCAGAGCTGCCCCATAGAGTTTTCTAGGTGTAATATTTACAGAAGCAGATCTTCAAGTCTTCCTCCCATGGAGCCACTGGGTGGGTTCCAACCGCCAATCTTTCAGTTATTAGCTGAACAATTAACCATGGTGCCACCAGGGTTCCTTCCTTATACACCCACCAAAAACAAAATCAACCCCTTGCCATTCAATTGATTCCACAGGATGAGTAGAACTGCCTCACAGAGTTTCCAAGGAGTGTCTGGTGGATGTGAACTGCTGACTTTTTGGTTAGCAGATGAATGCTTAACTACTGTGCTACCAGGGCTCCTTATATATATAGCCTTTAGTGAAAACAATGTGAGCTCTAACTTTTGTGGAATAGCTTTTAAAAAAATAAAGTAAATTTATTCATATGTTTAGTGAGGGTCTAGTAAGTTCCAGGTACTATTTTAGGCCATGCATACAACAGTGCACATTACAGATGAAAATCATTTTGCTCATGAATGTATATTCTAGAGATAGAGGTAGATCATAAACAAACAGATAAATACAATGCATAGTATTTAAGATGTTGGTAAGTTCTATGAAAAACATAAGGCAGGGGAGGGGGACAGGGAGTACCACTAGTGGAGCCAGGTGTCAGTAGTAGTAAATGGAGTGGCTAAGGAAGGATGGAAGAGGGATGTTCCAGTGAAAGGGAAAAACAAATGTCAAGACTCTGAGGTGGGAACGTGCATTATGTGTTTGAGGAAGATAAAGGTGGCCAGTGTGGCTGGAATATAACAAACAAGGGAGAGAAGATGAGGTCAGAAGGTCATGTAGAAACTTGTAGGCCTCAGTAAAGATTTTGATTTTTATTTTAAGTGAGATGAGAAGCAAAGGTTTTCAGCACAGAAGAGAGATTTTAAAGGAATGCTCTGACTGCTGTCTGTGTTGGGTGTGAATTTTAGTTGGGCAAAGGCAGAAGAGGTGATGAGATGTGGCAGATCATACAAATATTTTGAAGGTTGAACCAACAACCTGCTGATGTGACTATGAGAAAAAAGGGTGGAGTGATATATTTTGAAAGTAATATCTGAACATGGTAGCAAATCAAATTGTATAGGAGATCTTGCTATGAAAACCAAGTCTTCCGCCCCTCCTTTCTCCACACACAGTAGTACCACTCCCAGAACCAACTTCCGTTTAATAGTTTCTGGTTTTGCTACCTCCATAACTCAAGATAGTATGTTTGGGGTGAACTCAGCAGTGGTTCTTAACTCTCTTCTTGTTCGCTACCTCCTACTATGAAGTTTTTAAAAAAACCTGTTGTCCAGTTGATCCAGACACATAGCAACCTTAAAGGACAGAGTAGAACTGCCCCATGTGGTTTCCAAGAAGTGCCTGGTGAGTAACTGCCAGCCTTCTGGTTAGCAGCTGTAACTCTTAACCAGTACGCTACCAGGGTTTCCACTATAAAGTTTCGAAGGCTAGAATTCACCTTCTCAGCCATCCTTGCAACTGTGGTGGTCAAGTTCCCTGCTCTGGACAATGACTTGTGAAAAGAAGTCTGCAGGAGTGAAGGACTTGCAAAAAAACTTTTGTTTCTTTGTAAAAAAAAAAAAAAGATCACAGGTGGTGCTCCTTCCTCATGCCTTGACCCCATTGCTGTCAAGTCAGTTCTGACTCATAGCGACCCTACAGGACAGAATAGAACTGGCCCACAGAGTTTCCAAGGAGCGGCTAGTGGATTTATACTGTCAACCTTTTGGTTATCAGCCAAGCTCCTAACTGCTGAACCTTGACCAGGGATGTGATAATTGGAGCTATAGCAGCCGTCTTGAAACCAGAAAGTGGTCAGCAGGAAAGTAAAAGGCCAATGTATTAAAGATGGCAGAGCAGGAAGACAGAAGGAGCCTAGGTCCTTGACGGCATCTGAACCAGCTGCAGTAACCACCTATCTCCATTTTTATGAGATATTAAATGTCTATATTTCTTAAACCAGTGGTTCTCAAAGCATAGTCTGTGAACCAGCTCAGAATCACCTAAGAAAAAAAAAAAAATTTTTTTTTTTTTTTTGAGCTTGTTAAAAATGCAAATTCTCAGCCTCCACCCTAGACTTACTGAATCAGGTTTGCTGGAGGGTTGTTGTGTTGTTGTGGTTAGGTGCTATGGAGTAGATTCCAATTCTTAGTGACCGCATGTGACAGAGTAGAACTGCCCTATAGGGTTTTCTAGGCTGTAATCCTTATAAGAGCAGAGCAGATCTCCAGGTCTTTCTCCAGGAGAGCCTAGCATTTAATCATTGCACCACCAGGGCTCCTTCTCTGAAGGGTAGGGCCCAGCAATAAGTCCTCTCAGTAGTTCTGATACACACAGAAATTTGAGAACCAGCCTTAAACTAATGCTTCTCAAACTTTAAAGTATATATACATGGCCTGGGGATCTTGTTAAAATGTAGATTGATTCAGGAGATGTAGTGATGCCACGGTTGCACCCCGTTTCCCCCTTCGAGATTGAGACACTCATTCCCCAATCTGCTGGGAGGATTGCAGGATAGTTCTCAGCTCTGAAGCTACCTGGGAATTGCCTTTGGCCAAATAGAACTACCTCACCCAAGATTATGCCCGCTGCCTTGGGGCAGCCTGCTTCCAATGGCTGGTTGGTGTTGGGAAATAAAGGCCTAGCCTCCTTTCTTAAAGCAGGACAATTTTGAGGGACTCTAGACCTCTCTGTAAGGTCAGTTTGAAGCCTCTGTTGCAACTGCTTCATAATTCAACTTCTCTTTTAATCCTACTTTTCTTACCTCGCATAGATGTTGTTCCCTAGAGTTGCCAAATTTAGCAAATATAAATACAAGTCACTCAGTTAAATCTGAATTTCAGATAAACAATAATTTTTAATATAAGCATGTCCCAGATATTGCATTATTTGTTGCTTATCTGAAATTCGAATTTAACTGTGTAGCCTGTATTTTGTCTGGCAATCCTATCCCTAAAGCACTCCACAGTAAACTTACTGCCTGTAAATCTCAGAGTCCTAGAGACTGTTTCCCAGGGAACCCAGACTATGACAGTAGGTAGTAGGGAGTTATCCTGAGAAGCAAACTCTAAAATGGGATTATAAAGCTGTTTTCACCCAGGAGCTGGCTTGCAATAAAGACCTGATCATTGGTGTAGGTGTTAAGCCTTGGCAAGTCGCTGTGGTGTAATTGTTAAAACTCTCACCAGTGGTGAACTGAAATGGACGACTGGTGTGACAGGATGCACTGGAGGAGCATTTGAGAGTTTCAAGGCAAAGAGTAAGTATATAAGGACTTTGATAAACAGAATTGGATGGCTGTTTCTCAGGGCTATTGATGTACTGGAGAAAGACAATGAAAGGCTGACAGTCATTAATCACTGATACAAGCTGAAATGTGAAAGCCAGAGGCCCTTGTTGGCAGCATATAAATACTCTCATTGCCTGCAGCTGAAGGGCAGAAAAAGCTGAGGATCAGGATCAGCACTTAATTATAAGAGTAGAGAGCACCAAACAAGGTTGAATTCTCTACCTTGTCAAGTCTCCTATGCCAAGATCATGGCCCTGACTTGGAAGAAGTGGGAACCTGAGATTTAGGACGGGGACTTCTGGGTCAATGTACTATGAATCCTCTGAGCCTGTGGAAGTAGCTCACTCCTTTCTGTTAAAGGCCAGCACTCCCAGCACTCCTGCCTTTCTTAAAGGTGAGGCACGGGATTTCATCTTGCAGGATAACCCATGTCATCTGTAAGATCTATCTTCATCTCTCCTGATCACTAAACCAGTAACTAGAGTCAACTACAACAAAATCCAGCAGTGGAAGTGCTGGGCCTGCTAAGAGAGTAAAGGGACTATACACCAAAGGAGCTGTGGAATTTAGCTAACATTTTTTTATACCAATAGGTGCCAGAAGAGCACATATGGGATTAGATCATGAAGGTGCTGAATCAGGGAGGACTGAATAAAGTTGGGTAATACAGAGTTTATCAAAATGCGACCAATGTCCTGCGATAGAAAGTTTCATACTTGTTGGAGGCTTGGACAAAGTGGTGGTCCACTCTAAGTGAAATAGAAATGCCAGACCTACATGGCAAATGGTGGAGGAAGGGATCAAAAGGCTGAGAAGTGGGCATGTTAGAATGGATATTCTGTAGACTACTGGAAAACCCACCAGGCAACTGTGTTCCATGTGAGAACCCGGAGGACACTATTTCCTAAATCAATAAGGAATGTGCTGCCTGAGGGGCATCAGCGTCATTAGGAAACTCAGTGTGGCTGTCATCTGTAGGCCACTGTTAATGGTAGGAAATACTGTTACAAAACTGGGCTCCCTGATAGCAGTGGGGCTGATAGGATCCCAGGTGTGACACTTAACCCTCAGAAGCAAGGTGGGAACAATTGTATAATGAACAGCAACAACATAGAGGTGGCCAGGAGGACTGGCTAGGAAGATGGTTAATAAGAATGTGACAGCTGCAGGGACAAGATACATTGGACGGCCAAAAAGGGAATTGTTCAATCTATATGGTCAAAAGAAATTAAAAATGGGTGATCCGGAGTCTGAGGGTTTCCACCCCATTAACCTGGAACCCACGAACTGAGAGACCAATCTCCAGGAAGACCTGCCATAACAAGTAAATATGATCATGATTCCCTCAATCATTCCCCAAAGAAATTAATGGCCATTTCCTCAGGGAAGGGCAATACCCCAACATTTTGAGGACCGTTGGATACAGGGCCTGAGTTGACAATGATACTGGGGGACCTAAAGTGCCATCATGGTCTTCTTGTTAGAGTGGGATGTATGGGGACTGGGTAATAAATGGAATCTCTGGCGCAGGTCCAGCTCACAGTGGGTCCCCCAATAGTTATTTCCTCAACCTCCAAATGTATAATTGAAATGGACATACTTGACGGTTGGCAGAACCCCCATATTGCTATCAGGGTCTAAGATTTTACTCTCCTTATAGGCTAATAAATGAGCCCGTTACTGTTTCATGGATGCTGGTAGAAGCCATGAGATTTCTGGGTCAGTGTCAAAGGACTTTATTACAGTAAGCAGCATGAGCATCATGTTTGTGTCAGTTTCCCTTGCCCTCCAGTTCCCATGGTGCAATGCAGAGGGGCCCAGAGGTATTCCTGCTTGTGCAGTGGGTTGTGTTACAGGAGAGAGTCAGAGCTTGGGAAATCTACATTTTTTTTTTTATAGTAAGTGGTACACGCATCTGCTCTTTGTCCTGGAGAGAGAGGCTACCTTATTGTCCAAGACTGCTTGCTGCAAACACAATCCTGAGAAACCTCCCAAGTAGAGAGCAGTCAGGGCCTTGGATTCTTGGCATACGCAGCAGGAAGTGCAGGCACTCAGGACCCACAACAGATGGTCTCCCCAACAGTTGGTTATTTGGCCTGTCCAGTAGGTCTATTTGTAGTGGGGATGACCAAAAAGAAACCTCTGAAACTGCTCGCCACTCACCCATTCAAGAAAGTAAATAGAAAACAATACCTTACTCCAGGGAGCATGCCAGAGGCTAAAAAAAAAAAAAAAAGTCCCCCTTAAAGACTTAAAGGCAGAGTGATGTTTTGCAACATATCCTCATTTATTCACAGTGGGCCAACCACCTCCAGATTTCTGGAACTTAAGAGAGAAATAAACTTCAACCTTGTTTATGACTCTGTTATTTTGGATTTTTCTGTTATTCAAAAATGAACTTAATCCTAGCTTATAGCACTCTCCTCCTTTCATTCTTTTTATTGTTGTGTTTTTAATAGCTTTAAAAAAGTTTTTTTAAGGGATCTTAAGAGGAAAAAGATTAAACTCATGGGTCTTATCAGTTATCTTAAATTTGAACTCTGGATTTTTCTTTAAAACAATTATGTCTTCTAAGAACAACATTAAGATGACACTAAGGAAATTCAGATAAAAGAAGAAGAATCACCCACCATCATTACCTCACGAGTCAACTCTTTTTCTAGTGCTCTTACTAGGTTTTCAGATTTAATCACAATTTTGTTCTCTGCCTTACCTGTTTATCATCAGCATTTACATAAGCTAAAATATTTTATACAGTGCTTCTAATTTTAATTTTAAATAGCTGTACTCTATTTAATTAAGTATATGTATCATAAATGACTTAACCTTTCCCCTGTTTCTGTTTATTAAAGGATACATTCTCAGAAGTGGGATTACCAAGTCCAAGGATTTGAACATTTCTTTGCAAACCCTGGTGGCGTAATGGTTAAGTGCTATAGCTGCTAACCAAGAGGTCGGCAGTTCAAATCCACCAAGTGCTCCTTGGAAACTCTATGGGGCAGTTCTACTCTGTCCTATAGGGTCGCTATGAGTCGGAATCGACTCAACGGCACTGGGTTTTGGGTTATGGTTACTGAAATGTATCATCAAATTGTACTCCAAACAGAGTACAGGATTTTTGTGCAGTAAAATTCATTTCTGTATAATACATTACCTAATGCACTGCTCTAAAAGACAGATTAAAAATTTAAGTAAATAAAGGAGAGAATTCAAATAGGGTAAAGACTGGGGTGATGATGTTGAGATAGGCACGCCCGTAGAATGTCCAAGGGACAATGGTTAGAGTGAAGTTTGAGTAGTGAATGGTATAGGTGTAGGCTTGCATATTGGGGTCAGTTTGTGGACTGTCAGTCTAAGGAACTGAGGCTTTATTCTATAGGCAATGGGAAGCTGGTGAAGACTGACAAGAAAACAATGTTGTTTTATGATTAAATCTGGCTACATTTGGATGAATTGGAGCAAAGGGAATTGAGAGAGGAAAGATAGGTAGATGAAGAGATAGGAAAATAGGGAGAGCACTTTGAAATTATCATAATGTTCCAGAGATGAGAAGACTGATGATACAGGAAATTGAATGAAGAGCTTACAGGTTAATTGTGGCAGATTAATTGGGCTTGACCTGCCTTCTCTCAAGTTCTTATTTAAATGTCCAAAGAAATAACAACAAATATGTACATATACCCAGAGGGAAACAAATTTGCATGTGGATGTCCAAATGTATGAAATGTGTAAATTAAAAATATGAAAAGCTATGTACCAAAATTGCAGGTTATTTTCCTAATTGTGTCATGATGTGGTTGGACTGAGAAAATCTCAGTGGTTCTCTTCTGAACCTGTATATCCAAGAGTAGAGGAAATACTGACTCATGCCAACATCTACCCCATCCTCTGCCCTTATCCCAGGATGAACAGGCTGCACTGGCCAAAAAAGCAGAAAGTCATCTCCCGCACACAGAGGAATGACCACCCTGTAGGAAGACTATTAGGATGGGGCAGGGATGGTCAAAGAGGATTTTAGGTATGATTTAAAAAACCCAAAAACCAAGCCCATTGCTGTTGAGTCAATTCTGACTCATAGTGACCCTATAGGACAGAGTAGAACTGCCCCATAAGGTTTCCAAGGAGTGGCTGGAGGATTTGAACTGCTGCCCTTTTGGTTAGCCACCGAGCTTTCAACCACTGCTCCACTAGGGCTCCCCTTAGCTATAATACACATGCTTATTTTTTTTTTAAATGTTATTGTGGTAAAATACGTAAAATAAAATTATATAAAATATAATTATAAAATATATAACATGAAATTTGCCATATTAGCCATTTTTATAATTCAGTGACATCAATTTTTTTTATAATTCAGTGACATTAATTACATTTACAGTGTTGTACAACCATCACCAGTATTTCCAAAGTCTTTTCATTACCCCAAACAGAAACTCAGTACTCATTAAGCAGTAACTCCCCATCTAATGCATATGTTTTTTGTAAACAGAAAATATTTAGATATTACACATGTAGTAATTAAAAATACCATTGGTATAAAACAAACAATAACACACATGAGGAATGTGCTTCTTAGTCCAATCAAGTGTATGAGACCAAATGGGCAACACCCGCCCAAAAGCAGAGACGGCAGAAAGGGACAGGAAAACACAATGAATGGACACAGGGAACTCAGGGGTGGGAAGGGAGAGAGTGCTGACATTGCGGGGATTGCAGCCAATGTCACAAAACAATTTATGTATTAAATTTTGAATGGGAAGCTAATTTGTGCAAAACTTTCACCTAAAGCACAATAAAATGAAAAAAAAAAAAAGAAAGAAAACCCTATGGAGCACAGTTCTGCTCTGACACACATTGGGTAACCACGAATAAGAATTTACTTGATGGCAACTGATTTTAGAATCTTCCCACTATTCCCCTTCTAGTGGCAATAGAGTGTTTCTGGTCATTCCTTCTTCTACTGTGTCTTTAAAAGTATATCAATGCAGTTTTTACTTCATATTTCTCATAAGCTGTTTGTTTACCCTAAAGAACTCAGAGTTTTTTTTTTTTTCCTCCCAAGGGATTAGCATTTTAGTAAGAGCCGAATAATAAAACTAAATTGTAAAAACCTGTATGTGTGTGTGTGTATATACATATATATCACTGGGTAAAACAAACCTGCAAGTACCTGGGTAGACTTTACTACATTTTCCACTAATTATTAATCTTTATTTATCACTTCTCAATCTTTTTCTGGTTTTCTTGAGTGGAATACTTTTTTAAAAAAATTTGTCTTATAGTAGACAAGAATTATCTTAGGTGAAGGGAAGGACAACACACAATATAGGTGAAGTCAGCACAGCTGGACTAAACCAAAAGCTAAGCAAAATTTCCTGAATAAAACCAAACACTTTGAAGAACAGAGTAGCAGGGGTAGGGATCTGGCAACCATGGTTTCAGGGGACATCTAGGTCAACTGGCATAACAAAGTTTATTAAGAAAATGTTCTGCATCCCACTTTGGTGAGTGGCGTCTGGGGTCTTAAATGCTAGCGAGCATCTATCTAAGATGCATCAATTGGTTCCAACCCACCTGGAGCAAAGGAGAATGAAGAACATCAAAGACACAAGGAAAATATTAGCCCAAGAGACAGAAAGGGCCACATAAACCAGTGATTCTGTCATGGATCGAATTATGTCCCCCCAAAAATGTGTGTATCAACTTGGTTAGGCTGTGATTCCCAGTATTGCTTAGGTATCCTCCATTTTGTGATTGTAATTTTATGTTGAGAAGATTAGGGTGGGATGTAACACACCCTTACTCAGGTCACCTCCCTGATCCAAGGCAAAGAGGGAGTTTCCCTGGGGTGCGACCTGTACCACCTTTTGTCTCTCAAGAGATAAAAGGAAAGGGAAGCAAGCAGAGAGTTGGGGACCTCATACCATCAAGAAAGAAGCACCAGGAGCAGAGTGCGTCCTTTGGACCCAGGGTCCCTGTGCCTGAGAAGCTCCTTGAGCATGGGAAGATTGAGGACAAGGACCTTCTTCCAGGGCTGACAGAGAGAGAAAGCCTTCGCCTGGAGCTGATGCCTTGAATTTGGACTTTTAGCCTACTTTACTGTGAGGAAATAAATTTCTCTTTGTTAAAGCTGTCTGCTTGTGGAATTTTCTGTTATAGCAGCACTAGATGACAAAGACAGAATTCATCAGCCTGAGACCAGAAGAACTAGATGGTGCCCAGCTACCACCAATGACTGCCCTGACAGAGAACACAACAGAAAATCCCTGATGGAGCAAGAGAAAACTGGGGTGCAGAGCTCAAATTCTAGTAAAAAGACCACAACTTAATGGTCTGAGACTGGAGGAACCCCAGAAGACGTGGCCCCTGGACTCTCTGTTAACCCAGAATTAAAACCATTCCTGAAGCCAACTCTTCAGACAAAGAATAGACTGGACTATAAGACATAAAATGATACTCGTGAAGAGTGTGCTTCTTAGTTTAAGTAGATACATGAGACCAAATGGGCAGCTCCTGTCTGGAGGCAAGATGAGAGGGCAGAAAGGAACAAGAGCTGGTTGAATGGACATGGGAAATCTGGGCTGGAAAGGAGGAGTGTGCTGTCACATTACCGAGAGAGCAACTAGGGTCACAGAACAATGTGTGTATAAATTTTTGTATGAGAAACTAACTTGAGCTAGCTGTAAACTTCCACTAAAAGCACAAAAAAAAAAAAAAAAAATTCATCTTAAATCCTTGTCTCAGAGTAATGTCCTTCCCAGGGCTCATGCAGAGACTTAGGATTTCAAGACATTTTGCCATCAAAACCTCCCCTCTGTCTTCCTCTCTCATAGCTCTTACCCATCAGATTTGGGGGTTGGGCTAAGTAAAGGAGTGTTGTGATTCTAGTGTCCTGTTCTTGCTTCTTTCTTCCTTCCTCACAGCTGACATAACTGAAGAGCACTTCCTCATCCTATAAGGGTATCTCCACACAAGGAGCCTCTGAGAGAAAGAGAACACTTCAGAGAAGAGTCCTGCTACCCCAGCTTCTTCGCTTCTCATTCTTCATAAAATCACCGCTTTGGTAATCAGTAACCTGCTTCTGAGCAATTTACAACATCTACCTTTAAACCAGAAACTCTTTTCAAAAAGGCCCAGCATCTCTAGCAGAAGAAATACCATATTTAAGTCAAAATCTAATATTTAAGCCAAAAAATAGGATTCTAAAACAGAAATTGTATAATGTATTTTTATCACAATTCACTAAGAAGAGAACAAAAGGAGATGAACTTAGGTTTAGATTTGTTAAAATGGAAGAACCTTCTCAAAATATAGATTACATATTGAAACAGGTTATTAGAGATTGCCTTCCTTGAGGATCTTTAAAAATAGAATAGACAATCATTCTTCTTGAATGGTTTGGCCGCAGTCCTGCTTAGAAGCAAGAACTAAAATAAATGCTCTCCTGAGGTTCCCTCTGGTTTGTCCAATCCATGATTTCTGACAACCCTTACCCCCACCCACAGTCTTCATCAGAGGTGTCATGGCATGGCAGAGATGTGGAGACTGATGGGGAGTTGAACGATGGTAGTGACACCTCGGATTACTTCACTGCGGGAACTGAGAAGAAATGATTACAGTGTTCTGTCAGTCCACCAACTGAGCAGTTAATATAAGCAGGCGGTACAATATAATCCTTCAGTTATTTCTAGAATCTTGATGAATCAGTCAATTCATTCTTGAACAGACTAAGGAAAATAGTTATTCCACCCCAAAGAAATATGGTAAAGTGATTTCAATCTGAAGATGATATTGATAAGAACACAACAAAGGGGTTCTTTTCTTCCCACTCCTTCGTGATGTCCAACTCTTATTCAAAGTCTAATACATATGACAT
This sequence comes from Elephas maximus indicus, assembly GCF_024166365.1. Lineage (NCBI taxonomy): Eukaryota > Metazoa > Chordata > Mammalia > Proboscidea > Elephantidae > Elephas > Elephas maximus. The sequence goes on along the minus strand of NC_064837.1, from coordinate 34,113,681 downwards.
TAAAAAAAAATGTTTTGTCTGTGGTGTACATTTACTGGAAATTCTATGGCATATGTGTAACTGATAAATCTCAGAAAATAAATCAGATTTTCAAGAAATATACCTTTGTTTTTCTGTAACTTAATTTCTCTTTTGAGCATCATTCTGCCAAGTGGTAGATACTAAATTTTAGTCAGTTCAGGGTTCCCATTGCTCTTTTCCTGAGGGTTGCATCTTAGATCTGGGGGCTTACGTAGTGCTAAAGCATCAGGTTGGGAGTGAGTGGTGTCTTGTCTTTGTTTATCGGTCCATGCTAGCGTCTGTCAAAATGAGATATCCTGTCTCATTCCTCTGTCCTTGGCCCAGGTGGTTGTTATGCTGTCTCTCCTGACTTCAGGGCCTCTCCAGATACACTGTCTTCCCTACTTCCATTGCTTCTCTCAGCAGTCCTGGATTGCAGAAAATTGGGTGGGGTGTATAAGCCCCTGCCCCAAGTCTATATTACTCTCAAGTGAGTGGAAAGCATCTTGCTTCTCTCCATACCACACAGAGGTCTGAGGGGATGCTTTAAGGTTGTCTTTGTTTCACTTGCTGAGGCACATAACCCAGACATTTCTTCTGTGCCCTCACCACACCAGGCGACGAGCACTCTGGTATCTTGAAACCTCCCTGGGCTTGATTTGGGAATGTGGCACAGATTTCTTTTCCTTTGAATTCTTCATACCCATCTGGTATGAGGGGAGGCTGGAGAAGGACCCTGAGCTCCTTCTCAGGAACCCATCAGTGTCTAAACCTTCTTCTTCCCGTCTGGTTCTTTCTCTTTCCAGTTCACGTGAACTTTATCTAATCTCAGGGGTGGCAGATCTTCCAAATTGTTCATGCTCTGAGATGTTTAAGTTTTGGACTTGTCCTACTCAAAAAGCCTTTTGTAATAGACCCTCCTCCCTGAGGTAATGTAATGCCTTGTAATATAGTTTTAAATGGGGAATAAAGGAATTACCAGGAATTAGAAGTATATCAGTTAATATATCAAAATTTGATGTCACTATTGTTGTTAGTTGCTGTTGCGTCGATTTGGACTCATGGCAAGTCTATGTGTGCAGAGTAGAACTTCTCCATAGGGTTTTCAAGGCTGTGATCTTTTAGAAGCAGATCATCAGGCCTGTCTCCCATGCATCCTCTGGGTGGATTTGAACCACCAACCCTTTGTTTTTGTTTTAATTTTTTATTGTGTTTTAGATGAATGTTTACAGAGCAAATTACTTTCGCATTTGATAGTTTGTACATAAAGTGTTCCATGACATTTGTTGCCTTCCCCTCAATGTGTCCGCACTCTCCCCATTTCAACCCTGGGTTCCTCATTTCCCTTCTGGATTTCCTACCCCTTCCTGCCTTCTCATCTTTGCTTTTGGCCAAATGTTGTCCTTTTGATCTTGTATAATTGATTGTTCTAAGGAACACATTCCTCTAGGGTGGTATTGTTTATTTTATGGGCCTGTCTGTTGTTTGGCTGAAATGTGGTTTCCAGGAATGGCTTCAGTTCCAGGACAGAAGAATGTCTTAGAGCCATAGTCTTGGGGGTTTCTTCAGCCTCTATCAGACCAGTAAGTCTGCTCTTTTTTGTGAATTTGATTTTTTTTCTTTTCTACATTTTTCTCCCACTCTTTCTGGGACTTTCTGATGTGATCCCAGTCAGAGTGGTTGGTAGTGGTAGCTGAGCACTATCTAGTTCTTCTGGTCTTAGGGGTTGTGTAGGCTGTGTTTCATGTCCTTTGGACTAACTGCTTCCTTGAGTCTTTGGTTTTCTTCACTATCCTTTGCTCTGGATGGGAAGAGATCAATAGTTGTGTCTTAGATGGCTGCTCACAAGCTTTTAAGACCCTAGATGCTACTCACCAAAGTAGTATGCAGAACATTGTTTTATGAACTATGTTGTGCCAATTGATGTAGATGTCCCCCAAGTCTATGGTCCTTCACTTTCGAGCCTAAGAACTTTGTCCTGCAAAGTGTTTGGTTATGTCTAAGAAGTTTCCATGACTGTGCCCCTTGTGTACTCTATTGTTTATATTAATATATATATAAAAAATAATACATAGCACCTGCAATTATATATGTAGAAATATCCACAACCAAAACTATATCTGCAGGTGGGTGTGCTCCTTAATACCCTCTCACACTTCTTTAGCATATCTATCTGCCTATGTATCCATTTGTGGGTTATTGTTTGTTAATACTATTTGTTTTATTTATCTAGTGCTGCTATAACAGAAATACCACAAGTGGATGGCTTTAACAAACAGTTTATTCTCTCACAGTTTAGGAGGCTAGAAGTCTGAATTCAGGGTGTCAGCTTCCAGGGAGGTTTCTCTCTTTGTCAGTTCTGAGGGAAGGTTCTTGACATCAATCTTCCCCTGGTCTAGGAGCTTCTCAGCACAGGAACCCCGGGTCCAAAGGACACTTTCCACTCCCAGTGCTTCTTTCACAGTGGTATGAGGTCCCCATCTGTCTGCTCCCTTCTCTCTTCTTTTATCTCTTGTAAGATAAAAGGAGATACAGGCCACATCCCAGGGAAACTCCTCTTAGATCAGGTCAGGGCTGTGACCTGAGTAAGAGTGTTGCATACCGCCTTAATCTTCTTTAACATAAACTAATCTTGCCTCAACCACAGGCAGAGATTAGGATTTAGAACACATAGAAAAATGACATTAGATCACAAAATGGAGGACAACCACACAATACTGAGAATCACGGTTTAGCCAGGTTGACACATATTTTACAATTCAATCCATGACACTATTGTTGCAGGATTATCTATGTTATGGTTATTACTGTAAAAAAAAAAAATTTTTTTTTTTTTTCCCTTTATTCTTGTGTTCCTCTTAGTGTCTTCCTTTGCCTTGGTCATGTTGTGCTGACATCCCCCAGATTGTATATTGTCTTTCCCTTCATCAGTATTAACATGTGCCTTCTATTTAGTTAGTAATTTTCCCTCCCATCCCTCGTAACCATCAAAGATTTTTTTTTCAGTTTGTGTGTTTTTTCTTTCTTTTTTTTTTAATAATAGTTGTCTTATATAATATTTGACTTTTGTGATTGACCTATTTCACTCAGCATAATGGCCTCCAAATTCATCCATGTTGTGAGATATTTCACGGATTCATCTTTATTCTCTATCTTTGTGTAGTATTTCATTGTGGATGTACCAGTTTGTTTATCCATTCATCCATTCATGGGCACTTAAGTTGTTTCTATCTTTTTTGCTATTGTGAATAATGCTGCAGTGAACATGGGTATGCATACGTCTATTCGTGTCATGGATCTTATTTCTTTAGGGTACATACCTAGGGTCGATAGGGATTGCTGATCATATGGTATTTCTATTTCTACCTTTTTAAGGAAGCTCAATACCAGTTCCCATAGTGGTTGTACCATTTCACATTCCTACCAGCAGTGTATAAGAGTTCCAATCTCCCCACAACTTTGCCAACATTTGTTATTTTCTATTTTTTTGATTAGTGCCAGTAATGTTGGGGTGAGATGTTATTGTAGTTTTAATTTGCATTTCTCTAATGGCTAATGATTGGGGCATTTCTTCATGTGTTTGTTAGCCACCTGAATGTCTGTTCATATTCTTTGCCCATTTTTCATTGGATTGTTTGTCTTTTTGTTGTTGAGGTTTTCTATGAATTTTAAAGATTAGACCCTTGTCGATATGCTGTAGTCAAATTTTTTTTTTCTAGTCTATAGGTTCCCTCTTTACTCTTTTGGAGAAGTCTTTTGATGAGCATAAGTGTTTAATTTTTAGGAGGTCCCATTTATCGAGTTCATCTTCTGCTGTTTGTGCATTTTCAGTTATGCTTGGTATTCTATTTATGCCATGTATTAAGGCCCCTAACATTTTCCCTATTTTTCCTCCCATGATCTTTATAGTTTTAGGTTTTACATTCAGGTCTTTGATCCATTTTGAATTAGTTTTTATGTACGGTGTGAGGTATGGGTACTGCCAACCTTTTGGCTGGTAGTTGAGGGCTTCACTGTTTGCGCCACCATACAGCTCTTTGATGATGACAGGTAGAAGATTTTGGTCCTAAGTGAGAAATGAAACTCTTTTTTTTCTCTTAGGGGCAGCGCTGAACAGAGTAGAAAGCACCCAGCTCTTTCTTACGGTCCAGCCCAGTTTTAGTTCTTACCGAACTCTCAGGCAGGTATTTCTACAGGTGCTATTCAGCTGAGGTCTACTTCATCTGCACCTGGAAAATACCATCCCCAGGGAAAAGGAAAGTATTATTTCTCTGCTCCTTCAGGGTTTGAGTTAGAGCCTCAGACTCTGAAATCTCAGGGTAGGGTCCCTCAGCGGGTGCAGGATAGGTACCAACTCACTCTCAGATTGAAAAACTGGGAAGAAAAAGTAGAAATAAATGAATCTCTCATACCCTGGAAATTAGTTCTTCAACAGATTGCGTTAGCACTTGTAATCACTGCCTCAGCTACTAAAACTGATTAAATTAGCGGCTCTGTATTTTGCCAAGATTTTTATAGGCTTTTTTTTTTTTCTTCCCTTTTCTCAACAAATTAAAGTCTGGCTTGGAGGGAGTGTCGTAGACTGGAGACATTTCTCCTCCTGTCACTGGATGCTGGGAGTGCTGGTATAGCAAGTGTTTGACGGTTAAAAAAAAAAACAAAACTTAATTCTTGGTAACTACTCTCTGTGTGTTTTGTACCAGGACTGCGGTGTGGGTGAGCGGGAGGAAACCAATGAAACCCTGAAGAGCTTAATAAATATTTGTAATTTGTGGTTGCTAAATCATTGCTCACAGAAGCCTATTGTTCTTGTAAGAAATAGAATTATTTCATTTCAAAGGAATTGCTAGATCTTTGGTAATATGTTAATGAATTGAATAAAAATATTTCATGATATAAATGTACCATGGCAAACTAACAGATATAAAACAAAATTTTTAATTCTAATCATTTTGTCATAAAATATAATAACTGCTAGCAATCATATTCACTATTCAAAAAGATAATATTCTCCAAAATCTAGAAAAGTTCTAAGGTTTGACTTATGTAATGGAAAGAGGAGTAGTAGAATGATGAAGAAGTATATTGTATGATGTTCAAGATAATATTGTAATATCGACTTCAAGCTTAAATGAAACACATATTTTTCCTAAACCCTGTATTCATATCAACTTTCAAAGCATGCATTTTTTTCCATGTGTTATAATTGGAAGTGAAAATAGGACACAAAAGTATATACATACTATATATATAGGATGATCATAGCGATTTTTTTTTTTTTAAAGCTGTGCATGAATAAAACCCCAAGAGGAAATACTCTGAATATTATTAGTGGTTATCTTTTAGATGGTGAGTACAAGTGTGATTTTTTTCTTTCTTTCTTCTCTTTGACATTTTCAAAATCTTCTGTGATAAGCATGTTTTCCTTTTCTATCGAACAAACAAATTAAAAAGTCTACCTTTAAAAGGAAGTATTTATTTCCCACACTGGCACTTGTACTTCTTGAGTACAATATTTTCTTTCTTTTATGCTTCTTACGAGTGCTTGAAAATGTGGCAGGAGCAAAAATTAAATGCCGAAGTATATGCTGAGATGCATCAGTGCGCTCCATACAGTGTTATCAGGAAGCAGATATCAGAACAAGGATCAAACACACTTTGGTCTTCAAAGTAATAAAGATACTGAATAGTCATAATTTCAGCTTACCTCTCCTCCCTCTGTGACTAGATTGCTGTGCCTTTGAACTGCCCACTGGAAAGAGCCAGGTGTATAAATGCTCAGATCTCACTAAGGCTGACAACTGCTTCCCTTCACAACATTTAATTCTACATGATGATTTGAATGTAGGAATGTCATGGTGTAAAGTGATAGGGAAATAGAAGGTGCTAAAGTAAGGTAGGGCAATATAGTTAAAAGCCTGTGGAGTTGCCTGTTGACTGATGAGGTTTTTGCAGATTTTATCTATAATAGACCTAGTGAATTCTACTGATGAGGAAGGCAATAGAAATCTGAACAGCTAGGATCAAAAGGAGAGGATGTCTTTCTTTGATCATCTATTTGACTGAAAGTAATAATCACAATTTTCCTGCGTATTCTATAGGTGCTAAGCTTATTCAAAATAACTCCTTCTCCTTGACTTTTAATGCAGCTGTTGGTGTTGGTTTGTATAAAAATATGTGCAAAGCTTTTTAGGAAAACAAGTATGCATTTGCCTGATTTACCTTCCTGTTGGAGAGGAAAACAAAAATGTCAGGCATGAAATCATGAATCCTACAAACATTGCCAAGGTAGACAAATTCATGAATTAGTTACTTTCAAGTAGATCTTAATCAACATGTTTATTACAGTAACTGTTTCTTAGGCCTCTATTCTGTCCCAGCTCTGTACTCTTAGTTACATCACTATTTCATCAAACTTACATTGAGAGCCTTAGAGGCAATCCCTAATACTGTATCTCAAAAAACATCTTTAGAATTTTATGTATGAATAGTTAAAATGAATCTCCAAAGATTGTTTCAATGTTTCCCTGTCAGAGAGAAGACTTTGGGTAATAATTTCAGATGTTAAGCAAAAGAAAGATTCAATATATACAGTAAGGTGTAGAGTAGAAATCACAAAATCTAGGTTTCCAGAACAAAATGGGCCTCAATGGGTGCCCCACTTGAGAGTGGTCAAAACACCTCCATATTTACTATCACCTTTGTGTCTGTCAGAGGTCTACTGCCAGGACTAATTGACCAAGTCAGCAAGGAGGGAGAGACTGGACTGAGATAGTGGCTGAATGGGAAGCTTCCTAGGCTTGAAACATGGCCAGAAGTGGATACTGATTCCCAGGGTCTGGTATATCAGGAGTGAACAACACTGATGCTACAGGAGCCAAGCCTACATCTAAGCAGACACAGATAAGTCAAGCAAGCCTAGGTAGATGGAGGAACAAGGATGCAACCAAGAGTAAAGAAATGGTTGAGAGTTAAGTTAATCAGTGGGCCTAGCTATAAGGGAGGATTCTAAGAGCAGGGACCTGGTTAGCCACAAAAGGGTGGAGAGTTGAAATGAACAAAGAAAGTCAAGGTTAGGACTAGTTCCTCCTTTAGGAAAGGGTGATAATAATAGAGATGTTGAAAGATTTAAATGAGATAATGTCCGAAGAAAAAAAAGTCAGAACCAGGTAACCAGAAATGGATTCAGAATAGGAGCGTAGAAGAAGCAAGCATGAAACAAGAGTAGATGTGCAGGACTCTTTGAATGGTGCATTATGCATGCAAGTTTTCTAATCAGTACTCCTTCCCACCAGTGGGATATCAGAGCCTTCTGAGACTACAGCCTCCCTCCTCATCTAATACCAAGTCTACAGAGGTAAACTTCATTACCACAACTAAGCTAAGGTTCTACATAACAAAGCTACCTCTGCAGCCCAAGGATAATGCATATCAACAGTGATGTGTTTTAATCTGTTTAGCATTAACTGCTTAGATTAATAGGGAAATAATCTTGTAGGCAAACACATCATCTCAGACCTGATCATATGCTCTCAAAGCTAAAGGGACCATAAAAGACAAAATAGTCAAACAAGATGCCTGGACCCTCTACAATATTCTTATATGTGTTGTCTGTTGCTACATAGCAAATTACCTCAAATTTTAGCAATTTAAAACACAATTATTATCTCACAGTTTTTGAGAGTCAGGAATCATGGAGTGGTTTAGGTAGGTAGTTCTGATTCAGGGTCTCTCATGAGGTTACAGTCAAATTGTCTACAAGGGATACAGTCAACTAAAGGTTTGACTGAGTCTGGAAGATCTACTTCAAGCTCACTCACTTGGCTGTTGGCAGGAGACTTTCAGTTCTCACCACGCCAATACGTGACAGCTGACTTCCCCCAGAGCAGGTGATATGAGAAAAAGAGAACAAAGCCATATTGCTTTTATAACTTTGTCTCTATGTCACACACCAGCATTCTGTTCATTCAGAGTGAGTCATTAAGTCCAGCTCATAATCAATGGGAGGGGATGGCATAAAGGTATGAATACCAGGATGTTGTAGTTATGGGACTCTCTTGGTGACTGGCTACCACAATTTTATATAATTTAATATAAAATGTCATCTAGTTTTGGCATTAACACCTCTAGAGATGGATAGGTAGTTTGAGAGGCAGAGTAATCCATTTTTGAAGAGCAACATGGTTTAACTTACACTGAGTTAAAATGTCCAGTAACTTCCACATACCAGTTATAATTCAATCTCAAAATGTTCTTCCACAAGACAATCATTCAAATATTTGAAGACAAGTCATCCTTTCAGTCACTGGAGGACATGCAACTCAAATTCCTTCGATTATCATATGATGTACGTCTCAGTCTGTTTTTCTTCATCCTGGTTGCTTGCTTGGGCATGGTTTAATTTTTAAGCGTATGGGTAAAAGTAGCCCAGCACTTTACAGGTGGACCAAAAGGAATGGAGAGCACCGGCTCCTACCTTGAGCTGGAAACTCTATTTCTATTCACATAGATTGGTTTTGCCCAGTTATATCACATCATTGATTCTCATCAAGCTTGCAATTAATTGAAACTGCTAAACTCAACTGCTGTTGAGCCACATATCCCTCATCTTGATCCTGTGCAGTTGATTTTTAGACCCAAATTCAGGATCCCTGATTTCAAAAGTATTAACAAAAAGAAAAAATACATATTAGAATTAAAGAAATATAGATGTTGGATTCAAAAAGATTTTGCCAGATTAGAAAAATTGGACATATCTGAATCAGAGCCAAGAAAATAACCCTACTAAAAATAATTTCATTTATTTAATCATTTCTTCATTCAAATTTTCATGGAATATCTGCTATGTGTCAGAAGCAGTAAAAAGCACATATGAATAAGACATGGACTCTGCTCTCTGGAGCTCACAATTTACATTAAAAAAAGGTTGAGTTCATACATTCTAGTTTCAACTTCTCTTTAAGCACGGTATAATTGTTTCTAAATCATCCTCAATATTTTCTAAGTCCTGAGTCAAGCCTTTACCTTACATTTGGGTAGATCCTGATTGCTTTGAGGCTATAGGCCTTAACAAATCCATTGTCTGGGTATATCTCCTCTTGGGGCCTTGTTTTTCTAAAGAAACCAAAAAACGAAGGGGTCAAACTAAATTTTTTCCTAAGGTTTGTTCTAGTTAAAAATATATAGATAAAAAATGGATATATGGGTATTGATAGATAGATAGAAAGATACCAGGAGGTAAAACAGAAATTACTTCTGCATTTTCCAAGTAAGGCAAAACTCATGATCAGACCTTTGTATTAGAAAGCAAAGAGAAGTTTTTACTTATGAAAGAGACAGGGTAGCTTATCATGAGCAGACCATTACCACCTATCTTCTTTCTTAGATTGTATGCGGAGGGCTGAGACCTAACTCTCCTAAATTTTCTAAGCACTTGGAATTTTCTAAAATTTTCCAAATTACTGGATTTATTTATTTAGAGCTTAATTGTGATATAATTCACATATCATAAAATTTACCCATTTAATGAGTACAATGCAACATTTTTTAGTATATTCAGAATTGTGCACCCATAACCAAGATCAATTGTAGAACATTTTTATCACCCCCAAAAAGAAACCCTGTGCCCATTAGCAGTCAATCCTCATTTACTCCAATCCCCCAGCAACCCTAAGCATCTCACTGTAGCTTTAATTTGCATTTCCCTAATGATTGTGCCCTGGTGGCATATTGGTCAAGAGCTTGGCTGCTAACCAAAAGCTCTGCAGTTCAAATCCACCAGGAGCTCCTTGGAAACCCTTTGGGGCAGTTCCACTCTTGGAATGCAACCGACATGATGGCACCTAACAGCAAAAACAATGATTAATCTAGTTTCTACTCTATATTGCCTATTCTGGACATTCCCTGAAATGGAATCATTTAACACTGGTCTTTTGTGGCTGACTTTTTTCACTTAACATAATGCTCTCAAGTTTCATCAATGTTGTAGCATGTATAAGTACTTTATTCCTTTTTATTGCCAAACATTCCAGAGTATGACTGTACATGCTTTATTTATTCATTCGTCCATTGATGGGCATTTGGGTTGTTTCTACTTTTGGGCTATTATATGAATAATGTTGTTACAAACATTTGTGTACAAGTTTTTGCTTGGACGTATGTTTTCATTCCTCTTAGGTGGAACTGCTGGGTCACATGGTAACTGTAAGTTTAAAATTTGGAGAAATTTTCAGACTGTTTCCAAAGCAGATACACCATTTCACACTTCCACCAGCAATGTATGAGGGTTCCATTTCTCCACATCTTCTGTAACACTTGTTATTATCTTTTTGATTATAGCCATTATAGTGGGTGTGAACTGACATCTCGCTTTGATTTGCATTTCCCTAATGATGAAATTTTCTCCTATAGGGTCGCTATGAGTTGGAATTGACTCAATGGGACCTATCGACAACAATGACTAATGATATTGACCATCTTTTCATGTGCTTATTTTGCCTTTGTATGTCTTCTTTGAAGAAATTAAAAAAAAAATTTTTCATTGTGCTTTAAGTGAAACTTTACAAATCAAGCCAGTCTCTCATACAAAAATTTATACACACCTTGCTATATACTCTTAATTGCTCTCCCCCTAGTGAGACAACACACTCTTTCACTCCACTCTCTCTTTTCATGTCCATTCAACCAGCTTCTGACCCCCTCCGCCCCCCCATCTCCCCACCAGACAGGAGATGCCAACATAGTCTCAAGTGCTATTTGATCCAAGAAGCTCACTCTTTACCAGTATCATTTTCTATCCCATTGTGCAGTCCAATCCCTGTCTGAAGAGTTGACATTGGGAATGGTTCCTGTCTTGGGTAACAGAAGGTCTGGGGTCCATGACCACCCTGGTCCTTCTAGTCTCAGTCAGACCATTAAGTCTGGTCTTTATATGACAATTTGGGGTCTGCCTCCCACTGCTCTCCTGCTCCCTCAGGGGTTCTCTGTTGTGTTCCCTGTCAGAACAGTCATCTGTTGTAGCCAGGCACCATCTAGTTCTTCTGGTCTCAGGCTGATGTAGTCTCTGGTTTATGTGGCCCTTCCTGCCTCTTGGGCTCATAATTACCTTGTGCCTTTGGAGTTCTTCATTCTCCTTGCTCCAGGTGGGTTGAGACCAGCTGATGCATCTTGGACGGCTGCTTCCTAGGCGTTTAAGACCCCAGATGCCATTCTCCAAAGTGGTATGGAGAATGTTATCCTAATAGATTTTATTATGCCAATTGACTTAGATGTCCCCTGAAACCATGGTCCCCAAACCCGTGGCCCTGCTATGCTGGCCTTTGAAGCGTTCGGTTTTTTCAGGAGACATCTTTGCTTTTGCTTTAGTCCAGTTGGGCTGACCTCTCCTATATTGTGTGTTCTCTTTCTCTTCACCTAAAATAGTTCTTATCTACTACCTAATTAGTGAAAACCTTCTCCCTCCCTCCCCCCTCTCGTAACCACCAAAGAATATTTTCTTCCCTATTTAAACTGTTTCTTGAGTTCTTATAATAGTGGTCTTATACAATATTTGTCCTTTTGCAACTGACTAATTTCACTCAGCATAATGCCTTCCAGATTCTTCCATGTTATGAAATGTTTCATGCATTCATCATTGTACTTCATCGATGTGTAGTATTCCATTGTGTGAATATACCATAATTTATTTATCCATTCATCCATTGATGGGCACCTTGGTTGCTTCCATCTTTTTGCTATTGTAAACAGTGCTTTAATGAACATGGGTGTGCATATACCTGTTCATGTAAAGGCTCTTATTTCTCTAGGATATATTCCAGGAAGTGGGATTGCTGGATTGTATGGTAGTTGTATTTCTAGCTTTTTAAGGAAGAAGCAAATCGATTTCCAAAATGGTTGTACCATTTGACATTCCCACCAGCAGTGTATAAGTGTTCTAATCTCTCCACAATCTCTCCAACATTGATTATTTTGTGTTTTTTGGATTAATGCCAGCCTTGTTGGAGTGAGATGAAATCTTATTGTAGTTTTGATTTGCATTTCTCTAATGGCTAATGATCGTGAGCATTTTCTCATGTATCTGTTCACCTCCTGAATGTCTTCTTTAGTGAAGTGCCTGTTCATATCTTTTGCCCATTTTTTAATTGGGTTATTTGTCTTTTTGCAGTTGAGTTTTTGCAGTATCAGGTAGATTTTAGAGATCAGGCACTGATAGGAAATGTCATGGCCAAAAACTTTTTCCCAGTCTGTAGGTAGTCTTTTTACTCTTTTGGTGAAGTCTTTGGATGAGCATAGGTGTTTGATTTTTAGGAGCTCCCAGTTATCCGGTTTCTCTTCTGGATTGTTGGTAATGTTTTGTGTACTGTTTATGCCATGTTTTAGAGCTCCTAGTGCTGTCCCTATTTTTTCTTCCATGATCTTTACCATTTTACATTTTGGTCTTTGATCCATTTTGAGTTTTTTTTTGTGCATGGCGTAAGGTATAAGTTTTGAATTTCATTTTTTTGCAGATGGGTATGCAGTTATGCCAGCACCGTTTGTTAAAAAGACTGTCTTTTCCCCCATTTAACTGACTTTGGGCCTTTGTCAAATATCAGCTGGTCATACATGGATTGATTTATGTCTGGATTCTCAAATCTGTTCCATTGGTCTATGTATCTGTTGTTGTACCAGAACTAGGCTGTTTTGACTACTGTGGTGGTGTAATAGGTTCTAAAATCAGGTAGACTGAAGCCTCTCACTTTGTTCTTCTTTTTCAGTAATGCTTTACTTATCTGGGGCCTCTTTCCCATCCATATGAAGTTGGTGATTTGTTTCTCCATCTAATTAAAAAATGTCGTTGGAGTCTGGAACAGAATTGCATTGTATCTATAGACGGGTTTTGGTAGATAGACATTTTTACAATGTTAAATCTTCCTATCCATGAGCAAGGTATGTTTTTCCACTAATCTAAGTTTCTTTTGGTTTCTTGCAGTAGTGTCTTGTAGTTTTCTTTGTATAGGTCTTTTACATCTCTGGTAAGATTTATTCCTAAGTATTTTATCTTCTTGCGAGCTACTGTAAATAGTACTGATTTGTTAATTTCCTCTTCAATGTTCTTTTTGTTGGTGTAGAGGAATCCAACTGATTTTTGTATGTTTACCTTTTATCCTGATACTCTGCTGAACTCTTCAATTAGTTTCAGTAGTTTTCTTGAGGATTCTTTAGGATTTTCTGTGTATAAGATCATGTCATCTGCAAATAGAGATACTTTTACTTCTTCCTTACCAATCTGGTTGCCCTTTATTTCTTTATCTAGCCTAATTGCTCTGGCTAGGACCTCCAGCCCAATGCTCAATAAGATGGTGATAAAGGGCATCCTTATCTGGTTCCCGATCTCAATGGGAATGCTTTCAGACTCCCACCATTTAGGATGCTGTTGGCTGTTGGCTTTGTATAAATGCCCTTTATTATGTTGAGGAATTTTCCCTTCTATTCCTATTTTGCTGAGAGTTTTTATCATGAATGGGTGTTGAATTTTGTCAAATGCCTTTTCTACATCAATTGATAAAATCACGTGATTCTTGTCTTTTGTTTTATTTAATGATGGATTACATTAATTGTTTTTTCTAATATTGAACCATCCCTGCATACCCGGTATGAATCCCACTTGCTCATGGTGAATTTTTTTTTTTTTGATAAGTTCTTGAATTCTATTGGCTAGAATTTTGTTGAGGGTTTTTGCATCTAAATTCATGAAGGATATAGGTCTGTAACTTTCTTTTTTTGTGACATCTTTACCTGGTTTTGGTATCAGGGATACGCTGGATTCATAGAATGAGTTTGAGAGTATTCCATCCTTTTCTATGCTCTGAAATACCTTTAGTAGTAGTGGTGTTAACTCTTCTCTGAAAGTTTGGTAGAACTCTGTAGTAAATGTGTCCAGGCTAGGGCTTTTTTTTTTGTTGGGATGTTTTTTATTACCTTTTCAATCTCTTCTTTTGTTATGGGTCCATTTAGTTGTTCTACCTCTATTTGTGTTAGTTTAGGTAGGTAGTGTGTTTCTGGAAATTCACCCATTTCTTCTAGGTTTTCAAATTTGTTAGAGTACAATTTTTCATAGTAATCTAATATGATTTTTTTATTTTCAGTCGGTCTGTTGTTATATCGCCCATCTCATTTCTTATTTGGGTTAATTGCTTCCTCTCCTGTTTTTCTTTTGTCAGTTTGGCCAATGGTTTTTCAGTTTTGTTAATTTTTTCAAAGAACCAGCTTTTAGTCTTATTAATTCTTTCAATTATTTTTCTGTTTTCTATTTCATTTAATTATCCTCTAATTTTTATTATATGCTTTCTTCTGGTGCCTGAGGGTTTCTTTTGTTGCTCTCTTTCTATTTGTTCAAGTTGTAGGGATAATTCTTTGATTTTGGCCCTTTCTTCTTTTTGTATGTGTGCATTTATTGATATAAATTGACCTCTGAGCACTGCTTTTGCTGTGTCCTAAAGGTTCTAATAGGAAGTGTTTTCATTCTCATTGGTTTCTATGAATTTCTTTATTCCATCCTTAATGTCTTCTATAATCTAGTCTTTTTTGAGCAGGATATAGTTCAGTTTCCAAGTGTTTGATTTCTTTTCCTTCCTTTTTCTGTTATTGATTTTTACTTTTATGGCCTTATGGTCAGAGAAGATGCTTTGTAATATTTCAATATTTTATATTCTGCTAAGGCTTGCTTTATGACCTAATATGTGGTCTATTCTAGAGAATGTTGCATGTGCACTAGAATAGAAAGTATACTTGGCTGCCGTGGGGTGGAGTGTTCTGTATATGTCTATAAGGTTAAGTTGGTTGATTGTGGCATTTAGATCTTCCGTGTCTTTTTTGAGCTTCCTTATGGATGTCCTGTCCCTCACTGAAAGTAGTGTGTTGGAGTCTCCTACTGTAGTTGTGGAGCTGTCTATCTCATTTTTCAATGCTGTTACAGTTTGTTTTATGTATCTTGCAGCCCTGTTGTTGGGTGCATAAATATTTAATATGGTTATATCCTCCTGGTATATGGTCCCTTTAATAATTGTATAGTGTCCTTCCTTATCCTTTGTGGTAGATTTAACTTTAAAGTCTATTTTGTCAGAAATTAATATTGTCACTTGTGTTCTTTTTTGATTGTTGTTTGCTTGATATATTTTTTCCATCCTTTGAGTTTTAGTTTGTGTCTGTTAAGTCTAAGGTGTGTCTTTTGTAGGCAGCATACAGATGGAGCTTGTTTTTTAATCCATTCTGCCACTCTCTGTCTCTTTATTGGTGCATTTAGTCCATTTACATCCAGCATAATTATGGATAGGTATGAGTTTAGTGCTGTCATTTTGATGTCTTTTTTTGTGTGTTGTTAACACTTTCTTTCTCCCACTTAATCTTTTGTGCTGAGTAGTTTATCTTTACATATTTTTTTCCTTTTACTCGTTGTAGTTGATTTTGTTTCTGCTGAGTGTCTTTTTTTCTCGTGTTTTATTTTGATGAGTAGGAGAGTTAGTCTCCTTTGTGGTTACCTTAATATTTACCCCTGTTCTTCTAAGTTTAAACCTAACTTTTATTTCTTTTTATTGCCTTGTCTTGCTCTCCATTTGAAAGATGTATGACTACATTTCTTAGTCCCTCTTTCTTGTTTTAATATTGTCTTCTTTTACATAATTACATGGCTGTTTCCCAGTTTTGAGCGTTTTTTAATCTTGATTTTTTTTTTGTTTTCCCTGTCTGGGTTGACCTCTGATTGCTCTGTCCAGTGTTCTAGTCTTGGGTTGATACCTGATATTACTGATTTTCTAACCAGAGGACTCTGTTTAGTATTTCTTGTAGTTTTGGGTTGGTTTTTATGAATTCCTTAAACTTCTGTTTATCTGGAAATATCCTAATTTCACTTTCATATTTGAGAGACAGTTTTGCTGGATATATGATTCTTGGCTGGCAATTTTTTTCCTTCAATGCCTTATATAAGTCATCCCATTGCCCTCTTGCCTGCATGGTTTCCACCGAGTAGTCTGAGCTTATTCTTATTGACTCTCCTTTTTAGGTGACTCTTTGTTTATCCCTAGCTGCTCTTAAAATTCTTTCTTTATCTTTGATTTTGGCGAGTTCAATTATAATATGCCTTGGTGACTTTCTTTTAAAATCTACCTTATGTGGAAGTTGATGAGCATCTTGGATAGATATCTTCTCATCTTTCATGATATCAGGGAAGTTTTCTGTCAAGGAATCTTGAACAATTCTCTCCGTATTTTCTGCTATCCCTCCCTGTCCTGGTACTCCAATCACTTGTAGGTTATTTCTCTTTATAGAGCCCCACATGATTCCTAAGGTTTCTTCATTTTTTTTAATTCTTTTATCTGATTTTTCTTCAAATATATTGGTCCCAAGTGCTTTATCTTCAAGCTCACCAATCCTGCCTTCCACTTGCTCAATTCTGCTCCTTTGACTGTTGAGTTGTCTACTTCTGTAATTTTATTGTTAACCTTCTGAATTTCTGATTACTGTCTCTCTATGGATTCTTGCAGGTTATTAAATTTTTCATTACGTTCTTGAATAACCTTTTTAATTTCTTCAAATGTTTTATCTGTGTGTTCCTTGGCTTGTTCTGCATATTGCCTGATCTCCTTCCTGATGTCTTGAAGGGTTCTGTACATTAATCTTTTGTATTCTGCATCTGGTAGTTCCAGGAAGGCACTTTCTTCTAGAAGATCCCTTGATTCTTTGCTTTGAGAGCTTGTTGAAGTGATCATGGTCTGTTTCTTTATGTGATTTGATATTGACTGTTGTCTCTGAGTCATCTATATGTTATTGTGTTAGTTTATTTTATGTTTGTTTACTGTATCCTAGCTTCTTGCTTTGTTTTGTTTTGATATGTCCAAACGGGTTGCTTCAGTGAGCTAGCTTGATTATTTTCCCCTTTGAAGCTCTGACATCCTGTCACCAGTTGTCAGGTATATCAATCTAGGAGTCCATTCATTTTCTTGTATGGATTCAGCTCAGGTGTCCAGGTAGCTGATCATCAAGTATGTGGTACAGGCTCTGTCCTACAGTCTTAGAGTGGCAGGGGTGATTGGTGTAGGTACCAGTATCTGGTTGCAGCAAGGGGTCATGCTCTGAATAAGGCAGGGGGCTGAGAATATTCCCCCAAGTGACTCGGAGGAAAGCACGTCCCCCTTCCCTAGAGTGCACTGGTGGGTGGGTTCTGCAGATGGACCATGGGCACCCAATGCTATTGGTTGTAAGGACCAGGGGGTACCAGTTATCCTTGGACCCCTGTAGCAGATGGCTGGGTGACCTGAGTGGAGCCACCAGTCCTTAGGCCCCTGATGTGGGCAGGTGAGGACCCTGTTTAACGGGCAAAGTGCTGTCAATCATCAAACACCCACCTCTCCACCACACAGCTGAAACAGTTGCAGTCTCCCAAGAAGGGCCTCTTCTCATGAAATAGGCCCACACAGGTCCATGCAGGTGGAAAGGTATTCAAAGTCAACAGATCAATTATACCTGGGCAGGAGCCGCTTCTGTCTGGAGTTCCCCAGGTTAGTAGACCTGGCAAATTATCTTTCCCCCACTTGTGAATTTATTCTTTCTTCAAGGCCAGAACAATGGCTCAAGATGCTCCACAGGGCTTATCTCAGGTCCAGGGAAATCAATAGCCTCTGAAGCTGGCTTGGGGGCAGGGGGCACAGTAAAATATATGCTAGTACTTTGCTTTTGCCGAGAGCGCCATTATTCTCTGGTTCTGGAGATGTGAGTAGGCGGTGCAGTTGGCTGCTTCTTCCTGAGGAAACTGCAGCTGAATGCTACTACCAGCCTGCTGCACCCGCTCCCAGCAACGGTGCCTGAGGGACCCCGTTGATTCAGGTCCAGCAACTCTTCTCTGCTTCTGAACCGTCTCTCCCTCCCCCTGCTGCTCAGTTCGTTTTCTAGCTTTGCCTTTGATGATCAGGGCTCCTCGCTTGTCATAAATATAATCATTTCACTTGTTTTTTCAGGTCTTTGTTGTAAGAGGGATCACTGGAATCTTCTGGCTGTTCCACAATCTTGGCCCCACTTCTCTCTTTGTCCTTTTTTAAATTCAGCTATTTGTCTTTTTATTTACTGAGCTGTAAGCGTTCTTTATATTTTCTGGATACCAATCCCTTATCAGATATATGATTTGTAAATATTTCCTCTCATTCTGTGGGTTGTCTTTTATTTTTCTTGGTGGTATCCTTCGAAGCACAAAAGTTTTAAATTTGTATTAAGTCCAATTTACCTATTTTTATTTTGTGGCTTGTACCTTTGGTGTCATATCTAAGAGGAGTTTACCTAACCCAAGAACATGAAGATTTATTCCTGTGTTTTCTAAGAGTTTTATAGTTTTAGCCGTTACAGTTAGATATGCAAACCATTAGAGTTAACTTTTGCATATGGTATAAGGATGGGGTCCAACTTCATTCTTTTACATGTGGAGAGCCAGTTGTCCCAGTACCATTTGCTGAAAAGACTTATTTATTTTTAATTTATAGATTAGTTTGGTAACTAATGTTTGGTAAATATTAATGATAGGAAAATTTTTTGATCACTTTGTATGTGCTAGGCACTGTTTCAAGACTTTTATATATATTACGTATTTAATCCTTATAATAATCCTAAGGGACCTTTTTTTCCTTATCAGGGAATGTTTGTGGAGAGGTGTGGAGAGAAGGAAATTGACTGTTAATTGTTTCTCAGTGGTAGAAAGAAGAACTGGAAGAAGATTACCCAGTTTTTTATCCTTTTCCCTGCTTTTAATACCAATGGCAATGACTAGACTCTACTATGGATGGCATAAAGTCAAGGGAAAAGCAAAAGCAAGGAATTGGAGTTCTATTCAAATCCTATTTTGCTGCTTTTAAGAATAACGATATTGTATGAGAAAAGGTGGTTAAGAGACAAACAAAGCTCTTGATAGGGAAGATGATGCTTAGAGAATACTGGATGTTCTCACTGAGTTTATAGATTAGAACAAAAGATCTTATAGTTGAGATCACCCAGTTGTTGCCATCATTTTCATTGAAATGTGGACAACAGAAGTGCTGGAAGACCTGAAGCGTCCTGGTTTTAGAATAAATGCATAAGGTGTTCAATTCTGTCAACCTTGTAAGAGAGCTTTGTAGCCACCACAGACAAAAGCCTAAAATCGCTTTTTAAGTGGATGGTTTGTGACTACTTAGGAAGAGAAGAGGTGACCACTAGGAGACAGCATGGGTTCACCATTCGAGCTGATAAAAGTTTGTTAGTAAACCTGTCTGTATATGTGCTGTTCCATTTAACAGTTTGCAGATGGGTTGGTTCTAAGACTTTAATTCATAAATTGTAGTAAAATCCATTGCAACAAAAACAATTTGGAAGTCAAGTTTATTTTTTAGGATTTTTTTTTTTTTTTTACTGCGTATGAAAAGAACTATACTAATTTTTTTTCTTTTTCTTTTTAAGAAAAGGAGTAGACTAGAATTAGGGAAAGAACTTTAAAAGCAGTTTTTTTTGTTGGAAACTTAACAGTTTTTTTTTTCAGATAGTGCAGACAGTACTTTCATCTAATGTAACTATAAATGATATAGAATGAAGACAAGCTTTACTGAAGTCCTCTCTGCTTTGGCTTTTATTTCCTTATTTTCTAGATGGACCAAGAAAAAAAGGGTGTTTAAAATAAGAGATGGGCATCTGAGGTTTCCGTTCCTACCATATTCCTTCTGAGATAGTTTCTTCTTAAAGTCAACTATCTTACGTTATCACCTTGAAGTTACCAGCGTCCCATGTATTCTGTTCTTAGGCTTAAAGACAATATTCGAGGGTATAGAACTGGCATTAGTGCTTTGGAGAATTAGTAATTCTTTACCAACAATGATTGGGCACTTTAAATTTGAATGAGGTTTAGAAAAAGAGATTTTATTTCTATGTGTAACTGAAGTCCCTTGTTCATTTGATTAATTGGTTCTGCTTCCATTTACAAAAGAGCGTAAAAATTTTACAGTAAAATTCATTTTCATTAATGAACAAACTTATTAAAATGTAATTACTTTTCTAAGTTCTATGTTGTACAAGTTGTAATTAGAATGTGGATTACATGGAGACTTCAGGGAGGTTTGGCTTATATTTCTGTAATTTTATTTGGTTTAAAGCTAAACATGTGTTAAGATGGAATGCAGAGTTTATAAATGGAGTCAGTTCATTTTGATAAAGCAAAGTTTTATTAAAAACATATGTAGTATTATTGTTTAAGACAAGTGTTCCTTGTGGAAGGAATTTTTGATTACTTTTCATGTTTCCCCAGATGTGCCACTGGTGAGTCATTCTGGGCATTCCCTTCTAAAGAGGTGTTGGGTCTGATTATCTCCAAAGATAAGGATTCTATGAATGAGAAGGGAACAAATGTTTATTGAGCACCTAATTATTGTGGGCCAAGCATTATGCCAGATGTTTTTAAAACATGGTCTCATTTATCCTCACATCCCTGAGAAGCAGGTATTATTTTTCCATTTTACAGAAGCTGAAATTGAGGTTCAGAGAGGGAAGTACTTTTCATAGTCAATAAATTAGAAGAACTGGGATTTGAATAGAGAACTATCAGGCACCAAAGTCTGTATCTTTCTACAGAATTCTTTCTTATAATTGATAACCTTTCATTTTTATTTTATATCTGAACTGTATCCTCATTCAGAGACTTGAAGGTCTATCTGAGCCAACTAAACCTGAGTCGAGAGGGCTCTCCAAAGGACAGTTGACTAGGAGGCAAGTCAGGTTGCCAGGGAGTTTTTATTTTTCTAGGCCAGCCATTTACAGTTAAATAAGAATAAAATTCTGTATGCTTTCTAGTTGTATGTGTGTCTGTGTGTATGTATGAGGAGTATTCCAAGCTGTTATTTGCATTACACTAAGCTAGATGACCTGTTCGATTAATGAGCACAGGGAATTTCTATACAGTTGTCAGTCTAGAGTTACAAAAACATTCTTTTTTTTTTTAATTGTGCTTTAGGTGAAACTTTACAGCTCCAGTTGGTTTCTCATACAAAAATTTATACACATATTGTTATGTGACCCTAGTTGCTATCTCTATAATGTGACCTTTCCATCCTGGATTTCCCATGTCCATTCAACCAGCTCCTGTCCCTTTCTGCCTTTTCTTCTCGCCTCCGGACAGAAGCTGCCCATTTAGTCTCGTGTATCTACTTGAACTAAGAAGCACATTCTTCAAGAGTATCGTTTTATGTCTTACAGTCCAGTCTATTCTTTGTCTGAAGAGTCGGCTTCGGGGATGGTTTTAGTTCTGGGTTAACAGAGAGCCTGGGGCCATATCTTCTGGAGTTCCTCCAGTCTCAGTCAGACTATTAAGTCTGGTCTTACAAAAACATTCTTATTGAATATTTAAAACAATTTAAATACTCAAGGAATTAATTTGAATAATTAATTGTCCGATCTTTCTTTTTGTGGTTTAGCTCCTAGGAGATCATCTGATTTGCAAAGGAATGGGAAGGGGGAGTAAAGAGGAAGAAGTTGAAGCTATTGGTGGGCTCCTATTATGTGTTAGTCACTGTGGTTAGGTGATTTGCATACACCACCTCACTGAGTCCCTCAGCAATCTTGCAAAGCAAGCATTTTATCTGTCAAGTTCAATTTCTATTTTTTAAAAATTGGTTAAGTATGTTTTATGGTCCAGAATATGGCCTATCTTGGTCAAGTTGGTTGATAGTGCCGTTCAGGCCATCTATATCCTAACTGATTTTCTGCATGCTTGATCTATCAATTACTGACAGAGTGATGTTGAAGTCTCCAACTATAATAGTGGATTTGTTTATTTCTCCTTCCAGGTCTATTAGCTTTTGCCTCATGGTTTTGATATTCTATTGTTAGGTATGTACACATTTAGGATTGCTATGCCTTCTTGGAGAACTGACCTCTTTATCTTTATGTAATGTTTCTCTATCCTTTATGCTTTAAACAGAGTATTCCCAGTTCCTCCCTTCTGCCCATTCTGACATTGCTGTGTCATTCATTTCATTTATCCATATGCTATAACCATCTAATACATTATTACTAATGTTACTTTAAGTGAGCAGTTATATTTTAGATTGATTAAGGATAAGAAAAATAAAAGATTTTATTTCACCTTCATGCGTTCCTTCCCTGACACTCTTCCTTTCTTTTTCAAGATCTGACTTTCTGACTCATATCATTTTCCTTCTTCCTAAAGGAATGATTTTAATTTTCTTACAGGGCAAGTCTGCTGGTGATGAATTCCCTGTTATTATTTGTCTGAGAAAGACTTTATTTCTCCTTCATTTTTGAAGGATAATTTCATTGGATATAGAATTCTAGGTTGGTGGTTTTTTTCTTTCAACACTTTAAATATTTATCCACTCTTTTCTGCTTGCATGGTTTGTGATAGAAAGTCTGCTGTAATTCTTATTAAGAATTAATTAAGAAATTAATTCTTGTTAAGGTGTTTTCCCCCTCCCCCCTCAGCTTCCTTCAAGATTTTCTCTTTGTGTTTGGTTTTCTGTAGTTTGAATGTTATATACCTAGGTGTGATTTTTTTTTCTTGGTGTTCTATCCTTCTTCATAGATCTGTGCTTTGGTGTTTGTCATTAATTTTGGAAAGTTTTCTGTCATTAATACCTCAGATATGTTTTCTTCTCCATTTGCTCTTTTCCTTCTCCTTCAGGTATTCCAATTACATATTATACCTTTTGATAGTGTCTTACAGTTCTTGGATGTTCTGTTCTATTTGTCTTTACATTTCAGCTTGGAAAGTTTCCATTGACCTATCTTCAAGCGCACTGATTCTTTCCTCAGCTGTGTTGAATTTACTGAGGAGCCCATCAAAGACATTCTTCATCTCTGTTAAAGTGTTTTTTATTTCTAGCATTTTCTGCAGAGTCTTTCTTAAAGTTTCCATCTCACTGCTTACATTACCCATCTATTCTTTCATATTGTCTACTTTTTCCATTATTTTTGTTGTCATTAGTTGCTGTCATCAGTTCTCTGATGAGTCCAAGAAAAGTTGTTGGCTTCCAGTTTCTCCGTCTTTTTCTAGTTTAAAGTCAAGCATGATGAATTCTAAGCTCTTTACTTGTCCGAGCTAAAGCTAGAAGTCCTATCTGTTGGTTCAGTCGAAAGAACGTGGGGGCCAAGAAGTACTTTTGAGTATGGCCTATGGTTCATGCTAGTTCTGCTGATAGGATATAGGAAAAGAAGCAGTAAAAGGGAAATAAAGATAAATTGGCCCAGAGAGACTGCTTCTGATGTCTCTACGGCTCTAAGTGCTTAAAGAAACATTAGCTAGGTAGAATCATCACTCAATAGAGATGAACTGCAGAGCCAGTTACCCCTCTTTCATCCCTAGTTATGTTGACCTCTGCATCACCCTAATAAGGTAAGCATGTGATTTCCTTAAGTTGCATTACTTACATGATTTATTTCTTACAACTTTGGAGACAGTGATTTGGTGGGTAGGCAGTACCCTATTGGAGATTCACTAAAGGGCGTGGCAGCTGTGGTGGTAGCAGTGCTCAACAGGGCCATACAGTTTTAAAAAAAAACAGTTTATAAATGAGGAAACTAAGAGTAAGTGACTACCCAAGTCTATCTGACTCCAATGAAAACCAAATGCTCTATAAAAAAAAATTATAAAGGTTAGCTGTGGCCAGTTCCAAGAAGATGGCAGACTAGTTCACACACACATAAACACATACAAAACTACAAGCCCAAGATATGCTGGATGAAATATGTAGAACATTTTTAGTGCTTAAGTGATCTCACAAGAAAGGGAAATCCACAAGTAGTAGAAGGAACTGAAAACCAGAGCAGTATGTAAGTTGACAATATGACCACTCAGGTCTTGGGTAAGGAGGATAATGATACAAAAAGAGTTTGGCTTTCTATGTGTAAGTGGCATGAGATGTTGGAACCACAAGTTTCCTGGATTAAAACTAGGACTCTGAATGTATTATGCGCCCTTTCAGTTAAGGAATAGAATAGGAAAATATACATTTAATCAGAGGGCGATGAGAAAGAAACTTGTCTATCTCTGGGCTCTAGATAGAAAAATATCTCCCGTGGGAGGTTTGGAGGTCGAAATGCACATCTACGTTCATGATATAGGAACCATCACCAAGTTGAGAAATTAACATAAAAATTGGTCCTGATAGATTTGGTGCCTGAGCTACCCCTCCTGCTCTAAAAGGCTGATTAAAGCTTAGTCAGGTTGTTGTTAGGTGCCGTCAAGTCACTTCCAACTCATAGTGACCCTATGTACAACAGAATGAAACACTGCCCAGTTGTGCGCCATTCTCACAATCATGGTTATGCTTGACCCCACTGTCGTAGCCACTGTATCAATCCATCTCTCTGAGGGTCTTCCTCTTTTTCACTGACCTTCTACTTTACCAAGCATGATGTCCTTCTCCAGAGGCTGGTCCCTCCTGACAACATGTCCAGATTATGTGAGACGAAGTCTCGCCATCCTTGCTTCTAAAAGCATTCTGTCTGTACTTCTTCCAAGACAGATTTGTTCATTCTTCTGGCCTTCCATGGTATATTCAATATGCTTCACCAACACCATAATCCAAAGGTGTCAATCCTTCTTCGGTCTTCCTTATTCATTGTCCAGCTTTTGCATGCAGATGAGGTGATTGAAAATACCATGGCTTAGGTCAGGCACACATTAGTCCTCAAAGTTACATCTTTGCTCTTTAACACTTTAAAGATGTCTTTTGCAGCAGATTTGCCTTGTGCAATATGTCATTTGATTTCTTGGCTGCTGTGTCCATGGGCGTTGATTGTAGACCCAAGTAAAGTGAAATCCTTGACAACTTGAATCTTTTCTCTGTTTATCATGATGTTGTTTATTGGTCCAGTTGTGAGGATTTTTGCCTCCTTTATGTTGAAGTGTAATCCATACTGAAAGCTGTGGTCTTTGATCTTCATCAGTAAGTGCTTCAAGTCCTCTCTTCACTTTCAGCAAGCAAGGTTGTGTCATCTGTATAATGCAAGTGGTTAATGAGTCTTCCACCAATCCTGATGCCCTGTTCTTCTTCATATAGTTCAGCTTCTTGGATTATTTGTTCAGCATGCAGATTGAATAGGTATGGTGAAAGAATACAACCCTGACACACATCTTTCCTGACTTTAAACCAATCAGTTGTGCACCCATTCTCACTATCCTTTTCCAAATCATTCTATCACCATTAACATAAACTTAGTGCCCCCTAAACAAAAATTCCCTCTCGTGGCTTTTCTAAGGAATCCAAGTGTTTACCTCCTGTTGGTTTGAGAATATGGTTAAGTAAGAGTGTCTAGGGAATTCATTTTTACCATCTTAGCATATACTAATAATAACAATAGCTAGAGTTTATTTAGCACATATAGCGTGCTGGACACTATGTGAAGTGCTTTAAATACTCTCTCTGCTGTTTAGACGATAACTGTATGAGAAACGCATTTCCTTCATTTCCACTTAACAGATGGCAAGGTGAGATGTAGTTCCAATCCATTAATAGTGATAAAATGTGCTAAGCAAAAACTCAGACTTCCAAGTGTCAAATTCAATATCCCAGAAATAATTTTTCATGTAATAGCTTTCCCCCCAAGAGTTGTCTCTAGAGTTTAATGTTTACTTGAGAAAAATCAGAAAATATGGATGAGGAAAAAGAAAATAAAAATTGCCTATAATTTTACTATCACCCAGAGATATTTATTGTTAACTTTTTGATGAATACCCTTTTGTATGTTTTCTATCCATGAATTTCTATGAATTTTCCAATGCTTTGAGAAGTAACTGTGTTAATAATTTCTCTATCAGTATTACTTGGTGCGTGCATAGATAGAATAAATTAAAAACTTGGCTTTTATTCCGTACTTGTCTGTATATATATGTTGTCTTAGGCTGGGTTCTCTAGAGAAGCAAAACTAGCAAAGTGTATATACATACATGCATATATGTATATAAAACCCAGGGCGGTCGAGTCAATTTCAACTCATAGTGACCCTGTAGGACAGAGTAGAACTGCCCCATAGAGTTTCCAAGGAGAGCCTGGCAAATTTGAACTGACAACCCTTTGGTTAGCAGCTGTAGCACTTAACCACTACGCCACCAGGGTTTCCTTATATGTATATGTATATGTATTATATACATATAGAGAGAATTGTCTCAAGGAAATGACTCACACAGTTGTAGAGGCTGGCAAGACCCAAGTCCATTGGTCAGGTGTCAGGCATGGGCTGGAGGCTCTTCCTGACTCACATAACTTCAGGGGCTGACAAACCTAAGATCCACAAGTCAGATGGCAGGCTGCTGGCTTACAGCTGCAAAGGCTGACAAAGCCAAGATTGACAGGTAAGATGTCAGGCTGCTGGCCCAAGTCCCAAGAACCAGAGGTCAGATGCTGACCAGCCAAATGCAGGATCCAGAGCAGAACAAAAGCCGGTGAGCTTTGCCAGAAAGTCCACATATATTGGATGCAGGTCACACCCACAAAGAAACTTCCTTTCAACTGATTGGCTACTCATAGGAGATCTTATCATGAAGCTGATTACATCATTACGTGACCGCCAAACTACATCATAATTACCAAACCACTGAGAATCATGGCCCAGCCAAGCTGACACATAACCTTAAAGATCATATATGTATATTTTAATTTGATTTATTTTGTTGTTGTTGAGAATATACATAGCAAAACATATACCAGTTCAACAGTTTCTATATGTAGCATTTAGTGACACTGATTACATTTTTCCAGTGATGTTGTTTACATCCTTTAAGTTGTGTAACCATTCTCAGCCTCCTTTTCTGAGTTGTTCCTCCCCCTTTAACATAAATTCATTGCCCTCTAAGGTTCCTATCTAGTCTTTTGAGTTGCTGTTCTCAGTTTGATCCTATATAGATAGCTTTTAAAAGAGCTTAATGCTTAAGGCAGACTTTTTTTTACTAGTTAAGCTAAACTATTGTTTTGCTTTTAGAAGACTTCAGGGGATATTTCTGGTTTAAGATTGTGTAATTTTTAAAGCAAAATTTTAACTGGACAATAACAAAAAACTTCATTTAAAAAGTTCTGTACAACATACATAGAAAATATATTAGATGGGCTACTTATGAAAAAATCCTGGTATTCACTAATCCTGATTAAAAAAAAAAAATCCTGATAGACATATCTAATACAAAGACCAATTGGGTAATTACTACATTAAATTTGCCAGTAAGCTCTAGACTCAAAAATGAATAGATTTCTTTGCCGTGGATGGTTTATTTCAAAGGACAGGTGGCTCCCCATTTTAAGAAAAAGAGAAAGTGGCTATATAGAATTCGAAAGCCAGTATTTCTAAATTTTAAAATCCTATCATGCAGTTGTAATCCAAAATTCTCAAAAAGGAAAGCAATTACTAAATCGAGAAAAGATACAACTTATATATTGTTTTCTAAAATCCATATAGATATTTTATATCTGCCCAAATATCTTTGCTCACGTCAAGAAATGTGACATATAAACATACAGATTATCATGTCATCTCTCTGCTCTTCATTCCTGGTAAACATCCCCATGAGAAACTAAATATTCATTAACAAATACTTATTAAGCACCCTCATGTATAAAGCCTTCATTCTTCGTCAATTACATAAATCTGAAGTAACAGTGCAATTCTAGACTGTTGTTGTTGTTAGGTGCCGATGAGTCGGTTCCGACTCATAGCAACCCTATGCACAACAGAACGAAACACTGCCTGGTCCTGAGCCATCCTCACAATCGTTGTTATGCTTGAGCTCATTGTTGCAGCCAATGTGTCAATCCACCTCAGTGAGGGTCTTCCTCTTTTCCGCTGACCCTGTACTCTGCCAAGCATGATGTCTTCTCCAGGGACTGATCCCTCCTGACGACATGTCCAAAGTATGTAAGACACTGTCTCGCCATCCTTGCTTCTAAGGAGCATTCTGGTTGCACTTCTTCCAAGACAGATTTGTTTGTTCTTTTGGCAGTCCATGTTATATTCAATATTCTTCACCAACACCACAATTCAAAGGCATTTCTTCTTCTCCGGTCTTCCTTATTCATTGTCCAGCTTTCACATGCATATCATGCGATTGAAAATACCATGGCTTGGGTCAGGCGCACCTTACTCTTCAAGGTGACATCTTTGCTCTTCAACGCTTTAAAGAGGTCCTTTGCAGCAGATTTACCCAATGCAATGGATCTTCTGATTTCTTGACTGCTGCTTCCATGGCTGTTGATTGTGGATCCAAGTAAAATGAAATCCTAGGCAACTTCAATCTTTTCTTTGTTTATCATGATGTTGCTCATTGGTCCAGTTGTGAGAATTTTTGTTTACTTTTTGTTGAGGCACAATCCATACTGAAGGCTGTGGTCTTTGATCTTCATTAGTAAGTGCTTCAAGTCCTCTTCACTTTCAGCAAGCAATGTCGTCTGCATAACGCAGGTTGTTAATAAGTCTTCCTCCAATCCTGATGCCCCGTTCTTCTTCATATAGTCCAGCTTCTCGGATTATTTGCTCAACATACAGATTGAATAGGTACGGTGAAAGAATACAACCCTGACGCACACCTTTCTTGACTTTAAACCAATCAGTATCCACTTGTTCTGTCCAGACAACTGCCTCTTGATCTATGTAAAGGTTCCTCACGAGCACAATTAAGTGTTCTGAAATTCCCATTCTTCTAAATGTTATCCATAATTTGTTATGATCCACACAGTCGAATGCCTCTGCATAGTGAATAAAACACAGATAAACATCTGCCTGGTATTCTCTGCTTTCAGCCAGGATCCATCTGACATCAGCAATGATATCCCTGGTTGCACGTCCTCTTCTGAAACCGGCCTGAATTTCTGGCAGTTCCCTGTCTATATACTGCTGCAGCTGCTTTTGAATGACCTTCAGCAAAATTTTGCTTGCATGTGATATTAATGATATTGTTCTATAATTTCCACATTTGGTTGGATCACCTTTCTTGGGAACAGGCATAAATAGGGATCTCTTCCAGTCAGTTGGCCAGGAAGCTCTCTTCCATATTTCTTGGCATAGGTGAGTGAGCACCTCCAGCGCTGCATCTGTTTGTTGAAACATCCCAATTGATACGCCATCAATTCCTGGAGCCTTGTTTTTTGCCAATGCCTTCAGAACAGCTTGGACTTCTTCCTTCAGTACAGTAGGTTCCTGAGCATATGCCACCTCTTGAAATGGTTGAACATCGACTAATTCTTTTTGGTATAATGACTCTGTGTATTCCTTCCATCTTCTTTTGATACTTCCTGCATCGTTTAATATTTTCCCCGTGTAATCCTTCACTATTGCAACTCTAGGCTTGAATTTTTTCTTCAGTTCTTTCAGCTTGAGAAATGCCGAGGGTGTTCTTCCCTTTTGGTTTTCTATCTCCAGCTCTTTGCACATGCCATTATAATACTTTACTTTGTCTTCTCGAGATGCCCTTTGAAATCTTCTGTTCAGTTCTTTTACTTCATCAATTCTTCCTTTTGCTTTAGCTGCTCGACGTTCAAGAGCCAAGTTTCAGAGTCTCCTCTGACATCCATCTTGGTCTTTTCTTTCTTTCCTGTCTTTTCAAAGACCTCTTGCTTTCTTCATGGATGATGTCCTTCCACAACTCATCTGGCCTTCGGTCCCTAGTGTTCAATGCGTCAACTCTATTCTTCAGATGGTCTTTAAATTCAGGTGGGATATACTCAAGGTCATATTTTGGCTCTCGTGGACTTGCTGTGATTTTCTTCAGTTTCATCTTGAACTTGCATATGAGCAATTGATGGTCTGTTCCACAGTCGGCTCCTGGCCTTGTTCTGACTGATGATATTGAGCTTCTGCATCTTCTCTTTCCACAGATGTAGTCAATTTGATATCTGTGTGTTCCATCTGGCAAGATCCATGTGTACAGTTGCTGTTTTTGTTGGTGAAAGAAGGTATTTGCAATGAAGAAGTTGTGAGTCTTATAAAATTCTATCATTCAATCTCTGGCATTGTTTCTGTCACCAAGGTCATGTTTTCCAACTACTGATCCTTCTTCTTTGTTTCCAACTTTCGCATTCCAATTGCCAGTAATTATCAATGCATCTTGATTGCATGTTCGATCAATTTCAGACTGCAGCAGCTGATAAAAATCTTCTATTTCTTCATCTTTGGCACTAGTGGTTGGTGTGTAAATTTGAATAATAGTCGTATTAACTGGTTTTCCTTGTAGGCGTATGGATATTATCCTATCACTGACAGCGTTGTACTTCAGGATAGATCTTGAAACATTCTTTTTGACGATGAATGCAACCCCATTCCTCTTCAAGTTGTCATTCCCAGCATAGTTGACTATATGATTGTCCGATTCAAAATGGCCAATACCAGTCCATTTCAGCTCACTAACACCTTAGGATATTGATGTTTATGCATTCCATTTCATTTTTTACAATTTCCAATTTTCCTAGATTCATACTTCGTACATTCCAGGTTCCGATTATTAATGGATGCTTGCAGCTGTTTCTTCTCATTTTGAGTCGTGCTATATCAGCAAATGAAGGTCCTGAAAGCTTTACTCCATCCATGTCATTAAGGTTGACTCTACTTTGAGGAGGCAGCTCTTTCCCAGTCATCTTTTGAGTGCCTTCCAACCTGGGGGGCTCATCTTCCAGCACTATATCAGAGAATGTTCTGCTCCTATTCATAAGGTTTTCACTGGCTAATGCTTTTCAGAAGTAGACTGCTGGGTCCTTCTTCCTAGTCTGTCTTAGTCTGGAAGCTCAGCTGAAACCTGTCCTCCATGGGTGACCCTGCTGGTATCTGAATACCAGTGGCATAGCTTCCAGCATCACAGCAACACGCAAACCCCCACAGTATGACAAACTGACAGACATGTGGGGAAATTCTAGACTACCATGGTATTACTTGTGTTACATGACATGTGCAGGAAACATTGATTTCTATTCTTTTTTGAGCTATTAAATACTATATATGAGGATTGTTCTAAGCACCAAGGTTCCAGTAGTTTATTGCAATTTATGTTTTCATTTAAATAAACATACACCTTTGTACTAGCTTTTGTTTTTGTAATTTTGCATTTTTTTCTTAAAGAGGACTCCTAACATCATATAGATTTCAGGTTACACAAAGCCTACATCCACCCTTGCTGTAACATCAAGAAAGCAACATGCTTCAATTCAAAATGATCCCTAAGGTGTCTAGTCTTCAAGGTGGCACCTATCTGAATTCCATTTTTGCTTCTTGAACACATCACATCATCATCCCCAATCTCTCTACCAGCAGGAAGTGTTACAAGATCTGAAAGACAAGCTCATCTACAAACTGAGCTTGTGTGTTGATGAGAGTGAATTTCTAGGCATGCCAGATTTAGCAAATAAAAAATACAGAATACCCAGTTAAAGTTGAATTTCAGGTAAATAGTGCATGGGACATACTTACACTAAAAAAATTGCTTATTGTTTATCAGAAATTCAAATTTAACTGGCATCCTGTATTTTACCTGGTAATTTCTCAAAAATAGTCCCACCAGCACAAGGATTATGTTTCATTGTCTTTCTCTCTATAGTACTAGAACAGTCCTTGGATCAATGATAGCGGTGTCAAGTACTAACATCAGTGGCTCTTCTTCTTTTTTTTTTTAATAATTTTTATTGTGCTTTAAGTGAAAGTTAACAAGTCAGTCTGTCACATATAAGCTTATATACACCTTACTCCATACTCCCACTTACTCTCCCCCTAATGAGCCAGCCCGCTCCCTCCTTCCAGTCTCTCCTTTCAAGACAGCTTTGCCAGTTTCTAACCTTCTCTACCCTCCTATCTCCCCTCCAGACAGGAGATGCCAACACAGTCTCAAGTGTCCACCTGATACAAGTAGCTCACTCTTCGTCAGCATCTCTCTCCAACCCATTGTCCAGTCCCTTCCATATCTGATGAATTGTCTTCGGGAATGGTTCCTGTCCTGGGCCAACAGAAGGTTTGGGGACAATGACCACCGGGATTCCTCTAGTCTCAGTCAGACCATTAAGTCTGGTCTTTTTACAAGAACTTGGGGTCTGTATCCCACTGATCTCCTGCTCCCTCAGGGGTTCTCTGTTCTGCTCCCTGTCAGGGCAGTCATTGGTTGTGGCCGGGCACCATCTAGTTCTTCTGCTCTCAGGATGTGTAAGTCTCTGGTTCATGTGGCCCTTTCTGTCTCTTGGGCTCATAGTTATCGTGTGACCTTGGTGTTCTTCATTCTCCTTTGCTCCGGGTGGGTTGAGACCAATTGATGCATCTTAGATGGCCGCTTGTTAGCATTTAAGACCCCAGACGCCACATTTCAAAGTGGCATGCAGAATGTTTTCATAATAGAATTATTTTGCCAATTGACTTAGAAGTCCCCTTAAGCCATAGTCCCCAAACCCCCTGCCCTTGCTCCGCTGACCTTTGAAGCATTCATTTTATCCCGGTAACTTCTTTGCTTTTGGTCCAGTCCAGTTGAGCTGACCTTCCATGTATTGAGTATTGCCCTTCCCTTCACCTAAAGTAGTTCTTATCTACTATTTAACCAGTAAATAACCCTCTCCCACCCTCCCTCCCTCCCCCCACCTCGTAACCACAAAAGTGTGTGTTCTTCTCAGTTTATATTATTTCTCAAGATCTTATAATAGTGGTCTTATACAATATTTGTCCTTTTGCCTCTGGCTAATCAGTGGATCTTCTTAACTTCTTCTGGGAAATAAAAATCTAATGCAACTTACAAATCTTCTTCCCAGAAAAATGCACAAACACAAAACACTTTGCACACAATTTCAGAACCCTAAATCCCACCTGTGGAAATTATCCTGTCCTGCCCTCTCCCCACCTCAGCTGCCTCATGTAGAGTTCCTTGTTTGTGTAATGCTTTATGACTTACAACATGCTTTCATTTTTACAACAGACTTAAAATTAAACTGGCTCACTTTATAGATGAAGAAATGGAGACTGGGGTCCAGTAAGAATACATACCAAGTAATTATAATTAGATCTCAAATCCAGTTCTTCCTACTTCAACTCCTGGGGTATTTTTACTGTGCCAGCCTGTCTCATAAGTCTTCTTTCTTATAATATTTTGAATGCTGCAGTCGTTTTTTGATGTAAATCAGAGTAGCCAAGTGTAAAGGGCATTCAGACCAGGAGCCCTGGGTACAAGTCTTAGTTACTTCTCTAAGAAGCTATATGACTTTGGCCAAGACACTTCATTTCTCTGGTCCTTAGCTCACCAAATCTGTACAATGAAGGAATTGGACAAGATCCTCTGAGAAGCCCTAATAGTCTATGATTCTAAAAGACCCCTTCCATTGTTCTTTTTCCCCTAATAGGCCATAACAATACCTACTTTTGGACAGATTACAGATATACTGGTAGGAGCATGAGGTTGAAAAGGCTTAGGAATTAGGGATATATGAATTGTTTTCCTTTGTGAGATTCCAGGATCTGTAATGTAAAAGAGTTCCATCTCCACCTAGCCAGGGTGTATCGAAGGGAGGTCTAAAGACACAGAGAAATGGGGGGAAAATTTCCTGTGCAGATCCTGGGTTTTGCAGCAGGAGGAGAATATTGCTATAGCCAAATTCCAGGCTTTGCTTTTACGGTCACTCTTTGACTGAGTTTGAGGGGAGACAGAGTCTTACACTGGGGCACTCTACTCAGGCCATCAATCCTACTCAGATTTTCTTGGCTACTTTATATGGAGCAAAGGCCTTAGAGCCACTAATGTATGGAGGCTGTCTTTCCTTAGGTCAGGACATAGACAGTAGGTCTTTCTTTGAAGTTCAAAGAAAAAGGATCCTGTGTTCCACTTCCTAGTTCCTAAAAGAGAGTCTAACTGAATTCCTGTGCCAGTGGCTGTATCTCTTCTTCCTTTACGTAGGTCCACTGGATAAAGACATTCCAAAGCCGCTCATGCCCGAGCCTAATAAGCATCCAATACCTAATAGGAGTCCTGATTAAAAACCGTAAGTCAAAAAAATATGTCAAGAAATATCTTGGGGGGAAAAATCTTGGCAGTTATCTCAGTATTTTTGCCAATTTGGGAAAGTTTCTAAGAAATGCTAACCCATCAAGTGGTTATGCCCCATCAACATGGTGTGAATTGCTTGTGCAGCTTTCAGAAAAAGTCAAAGAAAAGGAATCTACTCAGACAGTCCAAGTTTACATGGTTCTCTGAATATGAAACTTAGGTATAATAAAATCAAATATAAAACACATACATTTGTGAAATATTCTCAAGATATGTGTAACCCATGGTTACATTTTTTTTTTATTAACTTTTATTGAGCTTCAAGTGAATGTTTACAGATTAAGTCAGTCTGTCACATATAAGTTTACATACATCTTACTCCGTACTCCCACCTGCTCTCCCCCTAAAGAGTCAGCCCTTCCAGTCTCTCCTTTCGTGACAATTTTGCCAGCTTCCCACTCTCTCTATCCTCCCATCCCCCCTCTAGACATGAGATGCCAAAACAGTCTCAAGTGTCCACCTGATATAATTAGCTCACTCTTCATCAGCATCTCTCTCCCACCCACTGTCCAGTTCCTTTCATGTCTGATGAGTTGTCTTCGAGGATGGTTCCTGTCCTGTGCCAACAGAAGGTCTGGGGACCATGGCCGCCAGGATTCCTCTAGTCTCAGTCAGACCATTAAGTATGGTCTTTTTATGAGAATTTGGGGTCTGCATCCCACTTTTACTGATCTCCTGCTCCCTCAGGGGTTCTCTATTGTGCTCCCTGTCAGGGCAGTCATCGATTGTGGCCGGGCACCAACTAGTTCTTCTGGTCTCAGGATTATGTAGGTCTCTAGTTCATGTGGCCCTTTCTGTCTCTTGGGCTCTTAGTTGTCATGTGACCTTGGTGTTCTTCATTCTCCTTTGCTCCAGGTGGGTTGAGACCAATTGATGCATCTTAGATGGCCGCTTGTTAGCATTTAAGACCCCAGACGCCACATTTCAAAGTGGGATGCAGAATGTTTTCATAATAGAATTATTTTGCCAATTGACTTAGAAGTCCCCTTAAACCATGGTTACATTTTTGGAGTTTGTCTCCATTCTCCCCTCACATGTTCCCTCCTTTTAAAGCCTAATGCTTTCCTCCTATTCTCAAAGTAGGGAAACATATGAAAGTTGTCTCTTACATTTGTTGGTTGTTAGATTATATTTTAGTTTGTTCATTAGTTCACAAATAATTCATTACCAAGATACTTATAAATGATAGACACTGGTTGCCCATTAGGAGTATAACAATGCACAAGATGTAAATATTGCCCTCAAGGAACTTAGTCTCCTGAATGAGAGAGATAAGTAAAAAGTCAATGGCCATTCATTTTATTTATTCATTAAATTGGTTTTGTTGTTGTGTACCATCAAGTCGATTCTGACTTATGGCGAGTCTGTAGGACAGAGTAGAACTGTACCATAGGGTTTCATAGGCTCTGATCTGTATGGGAGCAGATTGTCAGGCCTTTTTTCCCATGGAACAGCTGCTGGGTTCGAACCACTGACCTTTTGGTTAGCAGCCAAGCTCTTAACTATGGTGCCACCATGGCTCCTTTTAAATTGCTGTAGGTTCTGGAAATACAGCAATCAATAAAACAGATGGATATCCCTATTTTTGTGGAAGTTTCATTCTGGTTGGGGGAAACATACCATAAACCAATAAATAAGTAAAATATATAGCATGTATAGTGTGTTAGATGATACGTGCTATGGAGGGAGAAAAAAAAAAAGCAAGAAAGAGGGATAGAGAGTGTTGGGGCAGGGAGGGAATTCACTTTTAAATAGCTTGGTTAGGTAAGGCCTCTGTAAGGAGGTGACATTTGAGCAACAACCTAATAGAGGTGAAGGAGAGAACCATGCAGTATCTGAAGGAAAAGCATTCCAGGAAGTGGACCTGAGTGTGAGCCTGCCTGAGGGACTACAGGGAGGCAGGTGAGTCCCAAGCAACTTGAGCAGGTGAGAGAGTAGCAGGAAAGGAATTCAGAGATTAGGAGTGTGAAGGTGGGCAGAAAATACAGGGTTTTGTATTTATATAAGCAAAAAAGAAAGCCAAACTCATTGCCATCGACTCGATTCCAACTCATAGCAGCCCTGTAGGACAGAGTAGAACTGCCCCATAGGGTTTCCAAGGAGCGCCGGGTAGATTCAAACTGCTGACCTTTTGGTTAACAGCTGTAGCACTTCACCACTGTGCCACCTGGGCTCCTTGTACTTATATAAAGAAAAAAAAAAAAAACCTGTGCCATGTAGTCGGTTCTGACTCATAGCAACCCTATAGGACAGAGTAGAATTGCCCCACCGGGTTTCCAAGGAGTGCCTGGTGGATTCAAACTGCCGACCTTTTGGTTAGCAGCTGTAACTGTTAACCACTACACCACAAGGGTTTCCTGTACTTATGTAAGGACCTTGAATTTACTTTGCTTAAAATGAGAAGCCATTGAAGAGTCTTGAGTAGAGAAGAGTCATGATCTGACTTAGATTTTTAATAAAATCACCTAGTTGCTATGTCATTTTTTTTTTTTTAGTTGCTATGTAGAGAATGAACTGTGTGGAGAGGGCAAGGGCAGAAGCAGGGAAACAAGTTAGGGTCAAAATGGGTGCTAACATGTAGTTATGTACAGGGTGCTTTGGAGATACCTAGGAGGGACACTTGACCCAGCCTGTGGAAAGGGGCAGGGCAGGGCAAGAATGGCTTCCTAGAGGCATTATTGTTTAAACACAGTCCTGAAGGTGGTGTAGAAATTATTCAGGGGCAGGTGCTAAGGAAGGGAAATTTGGAAGAATATTGGTAGAAGGAGCACATACAAAACCTAAGAGTTAGAGAACATGACCTATTCAGGGAACAGCAAGTATTTCAGTATGAATGAAGCACAGAGCTGTGAGGAGACTGAAGAGGAAAT
Organism: Elephas maximus indicus; assembly: GCF_024166365.1. NCBI lineage: Eukaryota > Metazoa > Chordata > Mammalia > Proboscidea > Elephantidae > Elephas > Elephas maximus. Next base: position 34,076,766 of record NC_064837.1, on the reverse strand, counting down.
TAGAGGCCAGATTACGAAGGGCTTTGATAACATACACTGAGAAATTTGGCTTTATCCTGAGAGCAAAGGGAAGCCATTAAAATTCTTGAAGCAGAGAAATAACACCTTCAGATGTGTATTTAAGTTAGGTCACTCTGACTGTGGTCTGGAGCATGGATTAGAATAGTGAGTAAAATTGGAGGAAAGGAGGCCAGTTAGGAGGCTGTTGTGATGATCCACACGCAAGATGGTCGTTTTCTGAATTACTTAAGTGGCAGTGTGCATGGAAAGAAGTTGATGAATTCAAGAAATATTTAGGAGTTAAAAATGGCCTTACTTAGTATTTGATTAGAATGGACAGAATGGGGTGGTGGAGTGAGAGAGAGAGAAGGAATGATGTGAAATTTCTGACATGGTCTACTGGGTTAATGGTGGTGTCATTTAATGAATTATGTAACAATAGAGGATAAACAGACTTTGAGGTGGAATGATGCATTTTATTTCAGAGTTTGGGGTATTTGTGAATCATGTAGGTAAAGATGTCCATAAGGTAGATGAATATAGGGTTTGCATCTTGAGAGAAGAATCAGGGCTAGATATGTAGATTTAGGAGTCATTGGTTTACAAAACCACCAAAATACCCATTGCCATTCAGGCAATTCTGACTCATAGTGACTCCATAGGACAGAGAAGAACTGCTGCATAGAGTTTCCAAGGAATGGCTAGTGGATTCGAACTGCAGACCTTTTGGTTAGCAGCCAAATGCTTAACCAGTGCACTGTCAGGGCAACAAAAAGCCATAGGAGTGAGTGAGATGCACATGGGAGGTGGTATGGGTGAGAAGAGCAGAAGCTTAAGACCACACCCTAAGAACATTAATATATAAGGGTCAGGTACAGGAAGAAGGGCCTAAAAAGAGACTGAGAAGGAATAATCAGAAAGACAGGAGAATGTGGCTCCAAGGAGCAAATGGAAGAAATCATCTCAGGAAGAGGAAGCGATCAGAGTATAAGGTAATGTATAAAAATCAATGAAGTAAAGATCTGAAAAATACCTAACGGATTCATCAACAAAAAAGTCATTGGTGACTATGGAAGGATCCCTTTATATGGTGTGATGTAGGCAGAAGCCTGATTGCAGTGAATTGAGGGACGAGTAGAAAGAGAAAAGGAGACAGCAAGTGTTGATAAATCTTCTAAGACGTTTCACAGGAGGAAGAGTGAGAAAAATAAACATTGCCTATGTCTCCAGATTCACCATGCCAAGGTCTCTGAGCTCTTACACATGCTGTTTTCTCTCTTTGGAATGACCTCACCTGCAACTGCCCATTTCACCACCTGGTATACTCAGACTTATGCCCTGAAGTAGCCACAATTCATCTCCTTTGTGATGCCTTCCCCATTCCTCTTCCAGGAAAAGATTGAGACCTGAAAGTCCCAGGCAGGCTAATAATTTGTTGTCTCTTCAAAACAGTACATTTAAAATGTTTGTTCTACATTTATTAGGGTGGGTTAGGGAGAAACTGATGTTTTTATTATTATATTCAAAAAGAGATCCAACCACTCCTACTGGATGAAGTAGAGTCAAATTTTTGAAAAAAGAAATCTCATTTTTCTGTGATTCTTGTTCTTATTTCTATTTTCTTTTGCAATTTACTGAATCAGAGTGCTTGGGAGACATACCAAAGGATTTAAAATTTAGACTTTGTTTAACAGTTGAAAATTCATTCCAAAAAAAACAGCTTGGTGTTATGCATGATTTGATTTCAGAATTTCAGTTGACTTCATCTGCAGCTGCTCACAGCAAAACTAATCAACAGACATAGGTCAGCTCTGGCGAAGCAATTTTTGTTGTTGTTGTTTAATTTCCACCTGAAAGCTCCATCTTCTTTGATGAAAGCAGAACCAGATTATCTTGTACCAGGGAGGTAAGGAGTCCTGAACAGAAACCTGAGTTAACCACATTTCTGGCTTTCATGTCACTCCATATGCATGTTGCCTGGGGCAGAGCCTGGCTTTCTCACTCCTTAATACAGCTCTGTCCCTCACGTAGGACTGTGTGCTCCCTTGTTTTGACTGAAGATAGTACTTGTCACATGATATTGTAATCGCTTTTGCGTCTGTGTCCTCTACTAGCCTATGAGCTTGTTGAGGTCAGAGATCATATTGTGTTCGTGGCATCTAGTGGGTCTTCAAGAAATGAATGAATAAATGCCATGGGCAGCTAGCAAAGTTCAACAGGCATTAGACCTGTACGTGGAATGTCAATGAAGAACTTGAAATCTCACTGGACAAAAACAAAACAAACCCTTTGCTGTCAAGTTGATTCAAACTCATAGTAGCTCTATAAAAAAAAACCCCAGAAAACCAAACCCATTGCAGTCCAGTCGATTCCGACTCATAGCGACCCTATTAGATAGAGTAAAACTGCCCTATAGGGTTTCCAAGGAGCAGCTGGTGGCTTTGAACTGCCAACCTTTTGGTTAGTAGCCACAGCTCTTAACCACTACACCACTAGGTCTCACTCACTGGGCAAAGTCTTCTAAATTATGATCAGAAATGCTAAACAATCTTAACTTGCCAAAATTGGAAAGGATTTAGTCACACGCTGGCCATTTTTGGGGCATATCCCACACCAAACACTATCTCTAATTTGATAGAAAGCAGAATTAACTACAATTCAGGCACTGACTTGGATCTTTACACAAATTCTCTGGTTTTGAGTTATCAGAGTAGCCTATGAGGTAGGTGTTATTAGCCTCCATTTTATAGGTTAAATAACAGTTCAGAAAGACTAAGTAAATCGTCTATTATCACTAAGCCAGGAAGGGGCGGAACTGGCCTTTGAATCCACCTCTGCCTTTTCCTTCCACCATATCTCCTGTTATAGTTACACATTACATACCTCAGTATGAAGGTATAAGGAACAAGGGACACTCCAGCATTACATTAATTAGAATTCTTATATGATATTCCAAAAATCAGAGGCTAGTTCTCTCCAGCTTTAACCCTGAAGTTGAAATAGAGTAATGTTAGGCATAAAAATGCATCCTGATTTTTCCCCAAGGAATTTCCCTCTCTTAGCCACACAGTGAACATTAACAATTAATGCAAAATGCTTTCCAAACTATATAGCACTGTTCTTAATATTTATGATGCCCACGAAACATACAAACATCTGTTCTGTAGAGTGATAGCTATTAAAGCACACTTAAGTGCCAAGCACTCTCACATAGATGAGTCAAAGCTTCAAGCAGTTGCCCCTCTGGAGTTATCTAAATAGCAAGGATTCCAAGTAGATAGGAGCAAGACAATTTGAGACTCAGCTGATTTCAAGAGGTATTAGTTCATTTTATCATGGCTGAAAGCACATAGTAATTTTAAAAGAGTAAATTATTTTTAAATGGTTGACATGATCTTTCACATTGGAGATAACAACAAAGCTACCCTAAAGATGAAGTTAAAGTTTCCCTCTGAGAAATAAAATTAGAAAAGACTCAAAGGGTGATGGATAAGATTATCCATCAGAAGAAATGACAGATCTGAGAAATCTGTTGTTAAAATAAGACTGAAGAGTTGGGCACACCCGAAATTCACAGCAACCTTGTGAGTAAAAGAAAAAACTGTTCGGCATTGAGTTTTTGTAACGTGTGCTAGGTTATGTGCTAATGATTGTGCAGCCTAAATCTTAACCTAAGTAGTCTGTCTGCATTCTTAACCACTCCTGGAGGGGTGGGAGAGGATAAATATATATTCGAATAATGTGTTCAAGCTGGAGTTCTTTTGGTTGCAAAATACAAAACTTCGCTCAAACCAGTTTAAATAAAATGTTGGGCAGGGCTCACCCTAAGCCAAGTAAGTTACTCGTCTCTCATTATACCTTGTGCTTATCCCTATCATTGCATTCACTACCCTGCATTGTAATTATTTATGTTTATTATAACTATCCCAGTTGAATGTATAACTTCATGATTTTTGTCTCTCTTATTTACTACTATGTCCTTGGTGCAAAAAACATTTTCTGACAAATGCTCAAGAAATATTTGTTCAAATAAAAAGTTGAGTAGGGGACACTGGGCAGGGACAGGATTATTAGTTGGTTACTTTAATGATTAACAAAAGCAAGAAACAAAGTCAGTCAGACTTCATGGAAACTGAAAATTCAGGAACTGAGCATATTCCCTACCCTGACTCCTCCCCATGATCTCTTGCCTCTGCCCTGTTTTTGCATATTTATTCCATTTTCCTTTTTTTCAAACTCCCTTCCTTTGCTTACTTAGAGTTTCTGCTTCCATATAATTTTGGATTGTGTGAAACTTTGCCTAGCCATGGTGGCAACCTCAAATCCAACAGGAGTTGATCTGGTTGCAGAGCTCGCCACTACCTACAGACTAACCAGTTGCTGTCAAGTCGACTCCAACTTACGGACAATCCATGTGTGTTAGAGTAGAAATGTGTTCCGTAGGGCTTTCGATGGCTGATTTCCCACAAGTAGACCGCCAGGCCTTTCTTGCAAGTAGCCTCTGGGTAGAATTCAACCGCCAACCTTTCTGTTAGCAGCCCAGCATGTTAGCCTTTAGCACCATCCAGAGACTCCACCTACAAACTCAGTGCCTACTAATTCAAATTCTCAGGAGAAAGATTCCAATTGGTTTAACTTGGGTCAGGAGCTCTTTATTTGCCAGATAAGCTGTGGCTGGAGTGTTAACTGACAAAAAATATCTACCTAGGCTTGTTCTTTCCTCAAGAGGCAGTCTCCAGAGAAAAGATTGTGAACTGGATGTGCACCTCAAAATAGGTCACCAGATGTCAAACTGGTATTTCTCTCATTTTGAAATTTGTTGTTGCTGTTAGGTGCCATCGAGTCAGTGCTGACTCAAAGCGACCCTATAGCACAGAATAGAACTGCCCCATAGGGTTTCCAAGGAGCAGCTGGTGGATTTGAACTGCTGACCTTTTGGTTAGCAGCCGAGCTCTTAACCACTATGCCACCAGGGCTCCTTTTGAAATTTAGACAATATTTTAAAGCCACTAAGGAGTATATTTTAAATTACATAGAAAATTTACAGTCATACACTAACTGTATTTTAACAGGGAATTACTATGGACTGCCATTTTCCAGTCGCTTGCATTTTCAATTTTGTTCTTTGATTGCTTAAAACACAGATATCTCTTCTTTCTTACTATGCAGCGAAAATGTTCTATTTTGATATAGTATGTGTTAGTCACAGTGTTTGCATTTTCATTATGACATCAAGAAGTTAATCTGTCCCACTCTTTTTAACTAGTGTAGTTAAGGGCTTTTGATGGTTTCTCGTGATAATTGCATTATGATTTTCACCCTCTTATGTTTTGGACTACATAATTTCTGAAGCTTTAAGAGAATTGCCTGAAATTTTATTTGTAGCTAATGATTTATTATTGATGCTGAAGAGCCCTAGATTGCCCCTAATTTACAAATGAATTCCCAAAGATCACGTGTAACTGTTGTTTGGAATTTGAAATGCATTTTCCTAGTGGTCCAGAAGAGATTATTTAACCGATAATACACCCACTCAGCTATTCATTCCACTAACGTATGTTAAGAGCCACTACTTGCCCGGCACTGTGTTAAACAACTGTGTATAACACGGACAAGACAGATATAGTCCCTGTACCCATGAAGCTTATAGTCTAATGGGAGGAATACAAACAAATAGGCAATAATTACATTAGTTCTAATAGCTGACCCTCTGGCTCTCCAAAAATATCTATGGGATGAATGATTAAATACATTAAAACCAAATCATTGATATATGTTATTTCATTTAATCTTCACAATTCTTGGAGGATTTAAACTTTTTTTAAATCTGTAATCCTAACTATCCAAACTTGTTGCTGTTGAATTGATGCCAACTCACAGTGACCCTAGAGGACAGAGTAGAACTGCCTCATAGGGTTGCCAAGGCTGTAACCTTTACAGAAGCAGACTGCTACATCTTCCTCCTGAGAAGCAGCTGATAGGTTCAAACTGCCAACGTTTCGGTTAGCAGCCAAGTGATTAACCACTGTGCCACCAAGGGCTCCTTAATCCTAATGAAACTGGTTAGTAATTCCACTGAAAAAGACAAATTTATGGTGGATATATTTTTAAACTTTTAATTGATGTATAAAATAGATACAGAAAAGCCTGCATATCTCAAGTACAACTCAATGCATTTTCACAAACGAAACATACCTGATCAAGAAACTAATTTTTTAAGCATCCCAGAACCTTCCATTTGCCCCTTTATAGTCACTTCTCCCCCAAAGGTAAAGGATATTATTTAAAAAATTAAAATAGGCAGACTCGTAGTCATTGAATAATACACTTGAGAGGAAGAAAGATGTTTATGTAAATCCTAATTTGTCCATTTAAAGATCAATAAAACGTTACTAGTCTTATTTGTCAGTTATGATTAGATTCAACTTTTTATAATTGAAAATTGAACATAACAGTGGCTTAAGTAAGCTAGAAGCTTATTTCTCTTTCACGTGAAGAGGCTTAAAAGGAGGAGTTTAGGGTTGGTTTGGCAGTTGCACAGTCATTAGAGACCCAGGTTCCTTCTATCTTATGGTCAACCATTCTAGTGCATGGCTTTCGTTCTTAAGGTCAGCTGATGGTTCAAGGTGATCATTGCAACTCCAGCCTTCACATCCATATTCCAGACAGGAAAAAGGGGGAAGGGAAAAGACACTGTACCTCCTAGCTGATTAAGTTTATCTGTTTAAGGAGCCCGTCCCTGCTTCTATCTAATTGTCCAGAATTTAGTCATGAGGCCATATGGTTTTTTAGGGAAGCTGGAAAATACAGTTTTTTAGTCATGTGCCTTGCTGCCCCCGACAATACAGGTATTCTGTTAGTAAGGAAGAAGGAGAAAACAGATTTGTGGTAGGCAACTAGTAGTGACTGCTAGAGTTATGTTCCTTTTCATTACAATTGCTCACCTTCATCATATTGTCTAATGAAAACGTTCTTCCTAAGAAGAGGGGGTGGTGGATAGAAATTTAGGTGTCACGTACAAGAACTTAGAGATGAAAGTTCAAAGAAAGCCCTAAAATCATTTACAATACAAAGTGATCTTCTAGCCAGATTCAATTACTTGCTGTAGGACCTGGAATGGGTTAGTAGGCCTCTCTAACCCCTGGGGGGTGGAGGGGTTCATGGCTGTAAGAATTTCTCTGAAAGCCTGTGTGTGTGTTTGAGGCATTGACTAGAAAAATTCAGGCTGATAGTATATATTCCTCACAGGCATGTTTTCTTCTTTCAGCTTTAGTATTTTGAGAGCAGCAAAAGGGTAAATGTAAGTTACAGTAGAAACTGGCTTACTATTACATGGACTTACATCTAGAACAAGTTAGGTCTTGCCTCCCACAAGAAAAACTACTTACATAAAAAGGCTAATATACCATGATTATAAGGCAGATGTTACTCTTGTCTCCCTTTTTCACTGTGTTACTAATGTTGGACTCAGTTTCAAGAAGAGCCCGCCCTAGGGCTGGGTGAGACTGGGAGCAGGTTGTACTTTGAGATTTTCATGGCTATCATTTTTAAACAGGTGGAACCTGGTTAGAATGAGCCTCTAGGGCAGCCTATATCAGCAGAACTAAAGATATAAATATTAGGAAGAGCAGGAGGTAGAAGCGGGGAGATCAGCAGCTGTCAAAAAGGGCATCTCCAAAGGACTTGAACCACTGTCAGAGTGTAACTAGGAGGCTAGGCCAGGCAGCAGGGGTGGAAGATGGGAATTGTTGTAGAGGGAAAGGGGGAGGCTCCCAGGCAGGCAAGGGAGTTGTAATGAGCACACACAGGGCCCTAGACTCCTGGGCAATGGCAACTATAGTGGAGCAAGGGCCAAGTGATTGATTCACCAAACATTATTGAGTACTTGCTATGTCGGAGGCACTGTGCTAGGTGCTGTGGAGGATGCAGATATAAACCAGACATGGATCCTGCCCAAAGAGTGCTGATGGTCACCGACCTCTGTCAAGGAGATAAGACATGTGCTTAAAGTATATACAAGGTTCAAGGTGATCAGTGCTGTAACAGAAGGGTAAATAAGTGTTGCAGAAATTCAGGGGAGGGGAATAGTCCATTGGAAGAACCAAGGTGAGGTGGGAGGCGGATTAGAGAAGGTTTGAAGGGGACATGTCCTTTGAGTTGGATCTTGAGGGGCAAGTAGGACGGATAGGGAGGGCTTAAGGGTAAGAAGAATAGGGTTGGGGCGGAGTTCGAGAGACACAGGTGAGCTGTGAAGGAGGGAAGGCTAAAAGACATGGTGAGATGATAAAATGTCGTTGTCCTGCAGAGACCATAAGGAGGTCATCCAGGACCTTATAATGCAGAGCATTCTCTGGGGAAGAGCCTTTTGAAGGAAGAACAAGGAAAATGTCTGCTCTCCCCCTCAGTCTAGAGTTTCCACTTCTCTCCTAATTTCTCTACCATATGACAGGTTTGCCTTCCCCAGCTGCTTCCATCATCCCAAAGAGACTTAGTGACACTCTGCTTCTGTGACCTTTCTCAGCTTTGGCGTGGTGGCTGAAATAGAAAAGATGGAGTGAATTAGAGAGAGAGAGTAAGTGTGGTGACTGTAATAGTTTTCCTTTTATACCTGGTAGCTTTATTTACAAGATATTCTCTAATTTCTTTCGGGAACCCTTCCCAAGAATGAAATTTTCTTCAAGGTAGGAGACTTATGGGTATACTGAACAAGCAACAGGCTTAGGTGGGGCTGGCAGTGGCTGGGGTAAGGTAGGAGAGAGAGACACAATACAGAAGTAGAAGAGGCAGGGTTGATGCTTGGGAACTTACCCTATCCCCACTTAGTAATGTGCGGGAAGGCAGAGGGGCATGTTAGGAGAGGAGCATGCTGTTACTAGTGTGGCAAGATAATATATTTAAAGTATTAATCTTTTACTTTTGTTTTTACTTTTTCTTCCCTTCTCCATTTGGACAGCTAGACAATATGGCATTCATTGCCCCAGGAGGGCAAAAAAAAAGAAAGAGAAAATGCTTTTAAGTTTCAAAAACCTTGAACTCAGGTCACGTTCACAGAGCAGATTAAGGTGCCCCTGGGTCAGAGTAGAGAAAAGGAGTCAAAAGGTAAGTGATGAGTGCATAGACATGGTGGGTACCTGAGAAAGGAAGCCATACCTTCCCCTCTGGGAAAAACCCCAAGGGGATAGGGGAACAACAGGATCCCCAAAGAGATTTAGATGATCTGGTACAGAGAGGACCTGAGCTTTGATTTTCGGATAGAGCCTGGGGAGAAAGCAAGACCCTAGAGAAATGACGTGTAGTGTGTCCAGGTAGAAAGAGTCTTCAGCAGAGTTTCCTGTATACCCTGTATCACAGGGTAGGGGTGGGGGAGTAGCTGAGCACCCAAGAGTGGCATAGAATGAATGCCAACTAAGTTAGCAACCTAAGGAGACCAAACCAAAGATGATGCAGGTATGAGATATGAACCTATGATGACTGAGACCAGAATTGTCTACCCAGGGACTCTCACTTCTGTGGGCCTCTTGCTAACAATGTCACGATCATATGTTTTTGTAAAAATTGCACAAGTAAGATATTTTAACTTCATTTCACTTAAAGCACAATAAAAAAAATTCTTAAATAGATATTTTAACTTCAATCAGCTAAGGCTACTGTATCTTCTCACTTTGAGTTCTCTGTCACACTTCCTCGTGTAAGGTGGCGCTGAAGTGGCTGTACGCATTTTTGAGATTCATCTAAAAGGAACTTGAACTATACCGTTTTAAATGCAGTACTGACTAGTAGCAATGCTGCTTCCTCTACCACCCCTCCCTGCCATCCTGATTCACTGAGTAGATCCAATCCAACCCTGAAATCCATTAAGTCTCAAGAGGGTGGAGCTCAGGAGATTTGCCAGTTTCCAAGTCCTGAGTATAACTGAAGTCCCAGTAGTTCAGGATGAACACGGTATTCTTTCATATTGCCCTCATGACCTTTCCATGTTTTCCTAACCCTTAACCTCTGCCCATTTGCTAAGTGTGGTATCACATTCTTTTCATACTGCTTCATTTCCTCTCTTCTGGCCCAACTATCCCATTACTGTTATTAACCCAACTCCACACTACTGAACAACTCACTCCAATTCACCCTGGCATGCAGGTGCTGGGAGTAAAAAGATGAAAGATATTTTGCTTGCTCTGAGGAGCTTACAGACTATTGTGAGACATACATAAATCATACATATGTATATGTACATATGTGTATATGTACATATGTATATATGTATACATACATATTGAGCCCTGGTGGCATAGTGGGTAAGCATTCAGCTGCTAATCAAAAGGTCAGCAGTTTGAATCCACCAGCCGCTGCTTGGAAACCCTATGGAGCAGTTCTACTCTGTCCTATAGGGTCACTATGAGTCGGAATTGACTCAATGGCAATGGGTTTATACAGACATATAATTTCAATCTTGATGTTGCTAAAATGTTAATTACGAAATGTACACACTTTAAGGGACTCTTACAAAAGATAGACTTAGATATGGTGAGACCGTAATCCATAGATTTACAACCTAACTGAATTCTTGTATATCAGATTAATTTAAAGCATGCTCTCTCGGCTATTAATGAGCTGTTCTTAATGGAAAGGAGCTGCTTCAGTTGATTTATTATACAGCAGGCAAGATCCAAGCTGTGCCTGCTTTATATCTAAATTTGATTCCTAAAAGGGAATCCAGGTGAAAGAATCACTTTTCAGATGAAAAGGAAGAATTCCAAAGAACACACATGATAGAGCCATAAATACTTATGCTAGCCTGAGGCAAGCAAAGTTTATGTACTAGTCTTTTTGAATATTTATTCATTCCAGGAATGGTTTAAATTAGTACTTTGATTCAAAGCCCCAATGACATTATGTTTTCAGCAGAACTAATAATCGCTTCTTGATAACGCTGACTTATGTATGTTTTTCTTCTTATCTTGTTGTTTGAGAGAAGAAGTCATAAAGCTAAGCATCTGGTTTTAGTATTAGCTTCAAAGAAAGAGACACTACCTGTATTGCAGGGAACTAGTACATCAAAATCCTTTTACCCAAATAAGACTAAAAAGCTTTCTGTAAAATATGTTCCTTACTTGCTGTGCTCATTAAGTCCTAGAACCTTGGTTGCAAAAGTCAGATTTGACCCAATTGGTTTAGGTACTTTTCTTTAATAATATCTGAAAGAATTCTTGACTCCATTACCTCAGTAAGACATCAAAAAGATTAGCTGAGAATAACTGGGTTTATGCAATGGAATGAATTATTATATACATTACCAGATGTTGTTGTTGTTAGGTGCCATCGAATCCCTTCTGACTCATAGCGACACTGTGTACAACAGAACAAAACACTGCCCAGTCCTGCGCCATCCTCACACTCATTGTTATGATTGAGCCCATTGTTGCAGCCACTGTGTCAATCCATCTCATTGAGGGTCTTCCTCTTTTTTGCTGACCCTGTACTTTACCAAGCATGATGTCCTTCTCCAGAGACTGATCCCTCCTGATAACATGTCCAAAGCATGTGAGTCATAAACTCGCCATCCTTGCTTCTAAGGAGCATGCTGCTTGTATTTCTTCCAGACAGATTTGTTTGTTCTTTTGGCAGTCCATAGTATAATCAATATTCTTTGCCAACATCATAATTCAAAGGCATCAATTCTTTTTCGGTCTTCTTTACTCATCATCTAGCTTTTGCATGCATATGAGGCAATTGAAAACACCACGGCTTGGGTCAGGGGCTCCTTAGTCTTCAAGGTGACATCTTTGCTTTTTAACACTTTAAAGAGATCTTTTGCAGCAGATTTACCTTATGCAATGCGTCTTTTGATTTCTTGACTGCTGCTTCCATGGGTGTTGATTGTGAATCCAAGTGAAAGGAAATCCTCGACACTTGAATCTTTTCTCTGTTTATCATGATGTTGCTCATTGGTCCAGTTGTGAGGATTTTTGTCTTCTTTATGTTGAGGTGTAATCCATACTAAACACTGTGGTGTTTAATCTTCATTGGTAAGTGCTGCAAGTCCTCTTCACTTTCAGCAAGCAAGGTTGTGTCCTCCGCATATCGCAGGTTGTTAATGATCCTTCTTCCAAGCCTGATGCCCAATTTTTCTTCATATAGTCCAGCTTCTTGAATTATTTGCTCAGCATACAGACTGAATAAGTATGGTGAAACGATACAACCCCGATACACACCTTTCTTGACTTTAAACCATGCAGTATCCCTTTGTTCTGTTTGAGTGACTGCCTCTTGATCTACAGATTCCTCATGAGCACAATAAAGTGTTCTGGAATTCCCGTTCTTCACAATATTATCCATAATTTGTTATGATCCACACAGTTGAATGCCTTCACATAGTCAATAAAACACAGGTAAACAACTTTCTGGTAGTTCAACATAAATATGCATATTAAGATTCTTGCCACTGGTAACAAAAACCAACTTGGATTAGCTTAAAGCTAAAGTGGGGATTTATTATATGGGTAGCTGCAAAAAAAAAAAAAAAAATTTTTTTTTTTTTTAAAAGACCTCTTTAAAGTTTTAAAAAGCAAAGATGTCACTTTGATGACTAAGGTGTGCCTGACTCAAGCCATTGTCTTTTTAATTGACTCATATGCTTACAAAACCTGGACAGGGAAAAAAGAAGACAGTAGAATCAATGCATTCGAATTGTGGTATTGGTGAAGACGAACCAATCACTATTAGAAGAAATACAACTAGAATGCTTCGTAGAAGCAAGGGTGGAGAGCCTTCACCTCTTACTTTGGACATATCATCAGGAAAGAGCAGCCTCTAGAAAAGGACATTGTGTTTGGTAATATGTCCTCAATGAGATGAGTTGACACAATAGCCACAATAATGGACTCAAACACACCAATAATCATGAAGGTGGCGCAGGACTGGGCAACGTTTCTTTCTGTTATACATGGGGTTGCCATGAGTCAGAGGTGATTTGACTGCAACTAACAAAACAAAGGGGTATCTCAGCAAAATTGCCCTGGTTGCACAGTGGTTAAAGCGCTCGGCTGCTAACTGAAAGGTTGGCAGTTCAAACCCACCAGTCGCTCCTTGGGGGAAAGATGTGGTAATTAGCTTGCATTAAGATTACAGCCTTGGAAACGCCTATGGTGCAGCTATGAGTCAGAATCCACTGAATGGCAACGGGAATCTAAGGCATCCCAACAGCAGGGAGACAGCCAGGTTTCATGAAGCAACTGACATAGGGTTACAGGGGAACTGTCAAGATTCTGGCCCTCTTGTGTTATGCTACTCTCTGCACAACTTGATTCTTCCGTCCATAGACCAAGTTTTATGCTATAGATTTTGTTGTTGTTGCTGTTGTTTCGTTTGTTTCAAGTTTGGGCAATTATAAAAGCCTTTGGACAAATTGCAAATGTGAAGGTCTATTTTACGTTCACAAATATATTTAAACTAATGAATGTCACTTTTAAAAACTGAAAAACAACTGTAAAAGGATAGTTTAAGACAGGCATATTGGTAAATACAGATTCAATAGGGATGCATTTTTGAGAGCTTATGTTAATTACCTATGGAAAAATCCTTTTTACTTTTCCAGAAAAATGTAGTATTAATTTCAAAATGTATTACTAATCAAAGGAATGAAAATCTATCCAGGAATATTTTAAATCACGTCTCGCAATCCACTGACATAAAGCCTAATAAACCACAAAGTTGGTTTACCCCCTATGAAAACATGTTAATCTTCATTTTCATGAAGAAAAAATTATATGTATTATGTCTCATATGCACTCTCCTGTACTAAAAGAATATGAGATGTTGAGATTGTTTTATGGAATTCCTGAGGAAAGCTCAAGTTTATGGACTTTGGCTAGAGGAAATAAAGAGAATGGACCTCTATTATTATTTTTTTTTACAATTTGAGCTCAACATATTTTTTTAATGGCGGGGAAAATATACGTAACAAACCACACACCATATCAACAATTTTTACATGTACAATTCAGTGACATTGATTATATTCTTCAAGTTGTGTACCCATTCTCACTATACTTTTCCGAATCATTCCACCACCAGTAACATAATCTTAATGCTCCCTAAGCAAAAACTGCCCCACTTCCCCTCCCACCTACCCTGGTAATTACTAATAGTCCTTGTCTTCTATGCATTCACTTATTTCATCTAAGTGAGGTCATTCACTATTTGTCCTTTTGCAACTGACTTATTTTGCTCAGCGTGATGTTTTCAAGGCTCATCCATGTTGTGGCATGCATCAGGACTGCATTTCTCCATGGCTGAGTAGTATTCTACTGTAAGCATGACTACCTTTTGTGTATCCATTCATCTGTTGATGGACATTTTGGTTGTTTCCACTTTTTAGCTATTGTGAAAAGTGTTGCAATAAGCACTGGTGTACAGGTTTCTATTTGTGTTCCTGGGATTGCTGGGTCATATGGTAGTCCTATGTTCAGCATTTGGGGAACTGCCAAACTGTTTTCCACAGCGGCTGTACCGTTTTACATTCCCACCAGCAATGGTTGAGGGTTCCAGTTCCTAGACCTCTATTATTGCATTAAATGCACACACACACACACACACACACACACACACACCCCAAGTATAACTCAATGTCAATGCCAGGTAACTCATCCAACTCAAAGATGTTTTAATAATAATTATGAACTACTAAGGTATGAGGGAAATATAGGGAATAGGAGATATTATTTTAAATTGGTCTAGTAATTTTGAATTTATTAAAAGGATTGAGAAATAATATTACAAAGAGTTCTGTTAAAATGTGATATGAAAATATCTGGAAACCCTGGTGGTGTAGTGGTTAAGTGCTACGGCTGCTAACCAAAGGGTCGGCACTTCGAATCCACCAAGCGCTCCTTGGAAACTCTATGGGGCAGTTCTACTCTGTCCTATAGGGTCGCTATGAGTCGGAATTGACTCGACGGCGCTGGGTTTTGGGTATGAAAATATCTACCAATTGCAACTTTGTTTCCTGATTGTTAATTAGTGATTTTGTTTTGGACATGTTCCAAACATTCTGAAAAATTTTCAACTAGCAGTAAATATATTTGCATAAAATTGATTAAAAAGAGCAATTAGAACTTGATTAATATGTAAATTTACTCCAGTACAAATACATCTATATAGAGTTTAGCAAGTAAATCCTACTGTAATAGAAAAAGCCCAGGTGTATTTATTTACTTTAAAATTGGGCTAATTGGTTCATAATATTTTTAATATGAGATACTGAATTTATTTTATAATCCTATCACCCCCCCAAAAATTAAGACTCCAATTTTTTCATGTTACCAACTGAATTACATGATATCAAATGCAAATTAAAGCTAGTTTTTCCTAATATAGAATAACTATATTAGTAAATTTAGTTATGTTTATAGGATAACTATATTAGGAAATTTAGTCATCCTGTTTATAAAAAAAAAAAATTTTTTTTTTTATGTTTATAGGAAATTTCCATGAAGAAAATTTTGTTTGACATCCGGAACACAAAGTCAAAGATATCCATACAAATGATGTGATTAGCATACCTCTTGTTAGAGAATTGTGAGAGTAAACTATTCCACTTATTTTTTTAAAAACCGTTGTCTTCGAGTCAATTCCAACTCATAGCAATCCTATAGGACAGAGTGGAACTGCCCCATAGGGTTTCCAAGGAGCACCTGGTAGATTCAAACTGCCAACCTTTTGGTTAGCAGCTGTAGCTCTTAACCACTAGGCCATTAGGGTTTCCATTTATAGAGAACATATAAGACTAGGAATTTAAAATCCCAGGCTAGGAATGATTTCCAACATTGTCTTGCATTAATTATGTAGGAAGTCTTTTTGAGATTGGCTAGAAAAATTTGGCAGTCATCCCTCAACCATCAATCAGAATGATTGACCAGTGATTTTTAAATAGACATTGTAAAAATCCAGTTAAAATTAGTCCTTTGGCAAAATATTTTATTTTTATTGTGTAACATTTGACGCATACAAAGGAATATACAGGTGACATATGCATAAATGTGAACGTAATCATACAATGAATACCTGTGTGCCTATCTACCACCCAGTCTAAGAACTAGAACATTGCCTCTGCCTTTGCAGCTATGTGTATCTCCCTGTCTCATCCTTCTGCCCTCCACTATATTTTGTGTATTTACTCTCTGGCTTTTTAAAAATAATTTAATCACATATGTATGTATTTCTAAGCAATATATTGTTTGTGAGCTTTATAAAAATGATATTCTGTATCTAGTTTTCTGCCACCTGCTTTTTTCACTCCGTATAGTGTTTCTAAGATTTGTCGTTACACAATGTTGAGTGAAAAAAGCAGATCAGAAAACATCGTTTCATCCATGTTGTTGCATGTAGCTGGAACAGTGCTTTCTGATCTGCTTTTTTCACTCAACATTGTGTTTCTAAGGTTCATCCTTCTTCTTGTGTATCTGTAGGACTTTCAGCTTAATCCCTCTGGGCCAGAGTTTTCTTATCTGAAAATAGAGATTATAATAACTACTATGTAGGGTTGTTGTGAACACTAATAAATTATTGTTATATTTCTTTTTTAAAAAAGTTTTCTGGTAGCTTATTGTTTGTTCTTTGTAACTTCCCTGGCTTTTTTCTCTGCGACTTTTATTTATTTTTGGTGTTGTGGAGTTTTATAACAGCATGTCTAGGTACGGATTTTTTATTTAACATGCTTGGTAGATGCTGTGCTTTCTCTATCTGTGGATTTATCTTTTATCAATTTAGGAAAATTCTTGGCCATTGTCTTTTTGATATTGCCTTTCTCCTATTCTTTTTATTCTTTCTTTCTGGAACTCTGATTAGACATATATTAAACCTTCTTGTTCTACTCTCCATGTCTTTTAATCCCCCTTTCATGTATCTTACATCTCCTGCACTCTCTGTGCTGCATTCTGGGAAATTTCCTCAGATAACTTCCAGGTAATTAATCCCGTCTTCAGCTATTTCTATTCTGTTTTTAACATATTCACTGAGTAGTGTGTGCTTTTGTGTGTGTGTGCACGCACGTGTGTGTGTGTGTGTGTGTGTGTGTGTGTGTACAGAGAGAGAGGGAGAGACAACCAAAAGTTCTCTTCGGTTCATTTACTAATCTCTCTGGTTATGTTAATAGTCTCTTGTTTCTTACTCTATCTCATTCCATATTTGAGTTCTTTAAATGGCTCATGGAAGGTTACTTAATAATCTGTACATGATAATTCCAATTCCTCAGTCCTTATAGATATACATTTATTGTTTGTTGTTTCTGTTGATCCTAACTCATTGTGTCTTGTGTTGATGATTTTCTTTTTTCTCTTGGTGAGCTCATATTTTATTGAACTTAATTTGTGGAAATCCCAAAGACCCAAACTTGGAGTTGGTTTTCTCCAGATAGTACTTGCACTTGGTTTTGTGGGGAGCTCTGGGGTGCAATTGATCAGGGATCTCTGAAGCTCTGCTTACGGAACCAACCTCAGTGCAGAATCTTGGGTGTAATTCCCATACCTTGCAATGTGCCTTAAGCTTAGTCTTCTTGTCCTAGGACTGGTACTGACATTTTCCCCTTACAACTCTGAATTTTGTGTGTGCTTATAACTCCCTGTTCTTGTTTGAGCTCACTTTTTTCTCTCTTTGACTCCTTTCATGAAAGCCCAGCAAAGCTTTAAAATGAAAGTTAGTTGTGATCCAAATCAAGATTTAATTGTATTACACCTACTCTTCACTTATGGACTATCTCGTTATCCAACATTTCTCATTTATGACAATAGTAAAAATCTACTATCTGGCTATTTTGCACACTAATGACATATGACTGGTAGTAATGAACATTGAGGTGTGAGGTAAGAGTAACACCAGCTGAGATGGTTAAGGTTATGTGTCATCTTGGCTGGGCCATGATTCTCAGTGGTTTGGCAGTTATGTAATGGTATAATTTGGCAGTTATGTAATGATGTAAGTTGGCAGTTATGTAAAGATGTAAGTTGGCAGTTATGTAATGATATAATCATGCTGTATGCTGTGATCTGATGTGATCATCCTCCATTTTTGCATAATGCTGATTTTCACATAATGACCTGGTCTTTGGAACCTAACCGTGTCAATAAATGAGGAGTGGGTGTATAGCTAATGGCCCCTTCAGACTATCTAGCTTTCCAGGCTGTCAGAAATAGATATCCATGCCATATTTCTAACTGAGTAGCAATTCTGGGATGAAAGTTGTAGAGGATTCTTCCTTTAGAATAAAATTAAGCTTCTCCTTTCACTACAGTCTCTGTTACAGAACTTACGTTCTGTGCAGAAGGAACAGTGAACTGGAGTCATAAATGTGGATTATTGTCTACAATACTTCAGAAAAATATCTTTCCTTGGGTAAATTATTAAACCTCTCTGCATCTGTTAGTTGTACTATAAAATTATACCACCATGCCTACCCACTGATTGTTGAAAGGATAAAAGGAAAAACTGTTAAAAAAAAAAAACAAACTTGAAAAATAGTAAAGTGCTAAGCAAAATTTAATAGTAATAATAGTAACTAATATTATTGAGTACTTTATTATGTTACTCAGTTTGCTAAGCTCTTTATAAACATCATCTCATCTGATCCTTACAACAACCCTATAAAATGGGTACTATTTAACTACACATATATTATGTATTATAAAATGTCTATATATGTATATATATAAAACCAATATATATATCCCTATTTAACAGTTGAGGAAACTGAGGCTCAGAGAGAATAAAAGGTATAAGATAATGATACCATTATTTAGGAGCTCCTTATTTTCATCATGGAATGATTTCCAGTTCAGTTATTATGGTGAAGGGCAGGGGATTCCTCAAGGTAAGTTAAGTACTATCATATCTCAGTTACCTGGGTAATTTTCTGTTAAGTAACGAGAAGTATTTTACAAGGATGCATGTCCCCCAAAGTGCCTGAAGAAGTTAAGTGCTTTTGGTAAAAGCAACTTTAGCTATGAAGATTCCATCGCAATTTGTACAGCTGTGTAATGGAAACTGCTAAAAGGCAAGTTCATATATTATTCTACTCACAGAACAGCAGTTTGATTCCTATGACTTCTTGGCACATCTGTTTGGGATATAAATCCTAAGCAGACTGAGCAGTCACTTTCTAAATCTTCAAAATGCTTTACTAAGCAAAGTCTTTAGTGTGGTTAAGGGGAGAAAAAAACGAATAGACTCCCAAGTGAGTGGAGTAGTCTAGCTCACTGCAGAGTATTTAAGGCAGGTGCAGGCAGGGCTGGGAGCCTGAAGAAGGTTCACTTTGAGGTAGGGGATATGACACAAACCTACAAACACCAGAAGGTGAACTCTCCCCAACTTGAGATAATTAGAATCTTTGGAGAACGGGTTGCTCATGTTTGCAACATGTTTAATTTTTCTTATTGACAAGAGTTCAAATTATATTTAAGTGGGCTTGATTAGAGATACCAATTATTATTGGCCCTGCCCACATCCCCTTCTAGTAACCTCTCACCTACTGACCTTACTGAGTGGACAACGGACCACATGATCATGACAACAGCTAATTGGACACCTGGCCAAAAAGGGTGGCAATAAGCTATATGCAGTGATCTATGCATCATGTGGTTTGGTTTAGAAAGATAAGCAGAAGTCAAATCTCTCTTGGGAATCCGCAATGAGAGACACAAAGGGAAGCTGTGATTTTGGTATGTGCTGGAACCAGGAAGCAATAGAAATGGAGGGGCTAGGGTGGCCATTTTTGCAGCCAGGTACAGAAGGAATAAGGTGAGAAGGCTAGTCCAGAGAGAGAGGTGCTGACTGAGAAAACAGTCCTGAGAGGGATGACAGTGGCTGTTCCCCGGTGCTGCTCCTGCAGCTCCAACTCTCCCTGAGGACTTGTGGTTCAGTGTTCTCAGCTTGTCCTACACGTATGTGTTTTCTATAGGCCCTCCTTTCCTGTGGTAATTTGACTGAGTCTCTGTTTTTTGCAACCAGAAATAACCCAGCATGGATCAGACATAGCCTCAGACAATTTATCCATATTCTGTCTCAGGGTGTTAAGTACCCTATTTGTTTCCTGTTTCAGTAGGACTCCTACACTGCAAGTGCAGAAAGCCACATTAAACTGACCCAAAATGGGGAGTTTTTTGGAAGGACTGGAGTATCTAATGAAACAACCAAGTCTGGAAATGGACAAGAATGCTCCTGTGCCTCAGAAATAGCTGGAACCAATGACTCAAATCCTGTTAGGACTCTAGCTCTGTCTCTGGTCTCTGCTTCTCTCTGCCTTTTTTTTTTTTTTTTTGTCTTCTTGCTGCTGACCAGCTTTCTTTACATCATAGAAACACGGCCTCTGAGAGCATCCCAATTTTCTGCAGAGACTGTCTGGATTAGTGATTAGAAAGCATGAACCCTGAGTCAGGGGGGCTTGGTTTTGGATCCAAATTTAGCTACCAACAAGCAGGGAAATCTTGACCTTTAAGCTTAACCTTGACCTCTATGTAACCCTTCTATGCCTCTGTATCCTCCTCTGTAAAATGGAGATGAAAACTAGGTGCCTACCTCCCAGGGTTGTTGTGAAGATTGTATGTGATAAGGTATATAAACTGTTTAGCTCAGCATCTGGCACTCAGTTAAGTTAGTACTTGTTACTACTTCCTCTCCAAATACAAAACCTGGAAAGGCTTCCTCCTCAAGAATGTAGATCTTAGCCTACCTTGATACAAATACATTTATAGGAGAAAAGAAGGCAGGGCCTTTGGTGAATTTCTTCATCAGCAAGTTGCAGGAGATGAATTGCAACGATCTGACAGGTTCAGATTTCTGATAACAGTTCCTTTAAACTGTCACAGGAGGGCGCTGATAGGGTTGGGTGCAGTGCAACAGGACCTAGTTCTGGAACTCGCTGCTACTTAAGGCACACCTATCCATGGCCACCGGAGGGCGCCAGAGCGTCAGGATGGGGAGGTGACCCAAGCAGCTTCTCAACTGGCCTAGGAGACTTCTGAAGACTTCTTAACTGAGAATCAAGAACAGAGGACCGATCAAGGAATGCACGTCTTTCTGGCTTCTTGGAGGTGCCATGCTTGGCAGGGACCCTGGAAACCTGGGACAAGCAAGAGTCCAAGAAAACCTGGAAGCCTGGAGCATCAGGAAATCACTCTGAGCTCTCTGCTTGGGGTTGGCCTGGACTAAAGTCTCAAACGTCTGTGTCCCCAAAGGAGCAGGCTGCATAAGCAGGGAGCCGTTCAAGCACCAAGATAAGAGGGTTGGAGGAGATTAAGAATCAGATTTAAGTCGAAGGATCCATACAGACACCAGGCAGAGCCAAGACAGCAAAATGAAGGATAGAACCTAGAGACATCACCCAAGACAAAGGTGCCAGAGGGCAGAAGCCCTTAAAAGAGCATCTACTTGTAGGCTGGGGTCTGGAAGGGGTCTGCTAAAAGTATCGAACTGGTTTAGACTAAACCGTAAACTTATTATTTTAGTCTTAAACTCTACTGATTAATTCAATCATGCTCCAAGATAATAGATATTAAGACTCAAGTGGTTTAATTGAACATGTGATTATCTAATATATTAAAAATATTTGTCAGTTATTACCTAAACTATAGTTCTTTGTGCACCATCAACTAATTCATTATGGGATAAAGTTGCAGAGGAAAGAATGGAAAGCATTACTAGTCAGAAGTCCAGAGGTAATTTTAAAAAAACACAGCTATTGCGCTAAAAAAATATTGAAAATATAGAAAAGTAGAAAGAATAAAACAGAAAAATGATCTGTATTTATTCAGTTTTAATTGGTGTTTTAGTCTCTTTTTAAAATACTGTTTATGATTGTATTCAATTTGATATTCCATCTTTTATACCTTCCATCATCTCAAGCATTTCTTCGTAATAAAATTATTTTTAATTACTGCATATGGGAGCCCTGAATTTCATGTGGATGTGCCATAAATTACCTTAACACTTTCACTATTGTTGCTTATTTAGGCTGTTTTCAGTTATAGATTACACTATGATAAGTATCTTTTGTGCATAAAGTATTTACATTACTGATTATTTCCTCAGAGTTTATGCCTGGAAATAAATTATTGGTTCAAAGAACCTGAACATTTTAAGACTCTTGATACAAAAAGTCCATTTGTTTACAGAAAATTTGGTCAAATTTACATTCATAGGCTTGGGGGAAGAGGCAGGCAAAAGCTGTACTGGTGGCAGAAATGTGACTTGAGGGAGAGGGAGTGGGTTTTCCAGGACATGGTTGGAAC
Organism: Elephas maximus indicus; assembly: GCF_024166365.1. NCBI lineage: Eukaryota > Metazoa > Chordata > Mammalia > Proboscidea > Elephantidae > Elephas > Elephas maximus. Next base: position 34,054,492 of record NC_064837.1, on the reverse strand, counting down.
ATGGTCCAGTGGGAGCGAGAAATCCAGAGGAAGTATACACATCGAACGTCCGTGGTTTCTGTATGTGGGAGAGGAACTCAGGTAGGAGAGAGACTGGCTAGGCCAGGAAGCTGCCTGACCCCCTGGAGTCCATCATTGTTTCAATGTGAAGACTGTAACCACAAACCTGAGCTCCACTGGGGTGTTTCACATTCTGTGCCAAAGGGTCAGGCTACTCTACCAGCTGAGGAACAGCAAACCCTCTAGGGGGGCAGGTGCCACCTCTCTGGACCAGGCATCAGGATAAAGTAGCTTGCCCTTTCTCAGACAAACCCAGCCACCCAGTCTTCTAATTATGGAGCAAATAGAAAATGCCAACTGGTTGAGTTGAAACATACCTCACTCTATTTGACCAACTGTTTGGTTTAATTAAGCAGACCCAATTCCAGACACATTTGTCTCAGTTGTTATTTTTAAACTAATAGTGAATCTTAATTCAGTCCTTTTAAATGATGACAAAGGAATGGCATTTCAATTTGCCTATTTTTCTAAAACTCCATCCATTAATATAAATAAATATATTTATTTCCATAAATAAATGAGACAAAATCATGGTCACTATTCAATACAACCATAATATTTATGTTATTATAGTAAATAGCATAGTGCAGGGCCAGAAATTGGTGACTACCAGGGTAATGTTTACATAACCTTCCCTCTACCCACCCCCCCTTTGCCTTCTCTGGTAAACATTTAGAACACCACATCTTGGTGATATGAATTGTCGTTTTTGTATATGGTGTTGATATACTATAATTACGCCTTTGGTAGATTTATGCTTTGAGTTGTTTTACCAGTTGTAGTAGGAGATTTGTCCTGATCTATTAACATTCCGTATTAGTTAGAGTTCCTCAATCATACATGACAGAAACAGAATCTGGATAACTTAAGTAGAAAAGAAATGCTTTAGAAGGATAACAGCTAGCTGACAGGACTGACCAGAAAGCTAAAGAATCACCTTAGAGAAGGGCAGGAACCAGGACAGCTCTAGAGGTTTAGGTGGCAGGAAGTCCTTGCAAGTCTGAGGGCCCAGCTCCTGGGACAATGGGGTGCCAATGAGATTTTCAGTGCCTAGGTTGCACCACTCAGGATTCAAGTCCCAGGAGAGAGCCTGTTTGCCTAGCTCTTTGGCTAGGGGAGAACAAAACAGCTTGATTTATAGTCCCATCAAGACTGTACACAAGGGTCAGAAAATAGTTTCCCAATCAAACTGCAATTACCAAAATAAACTTTGTATGGTGCTAGGGCTCTAAGCCCCAACTGTCCAAAGCTGCTCCTAGTTCTGAGTATTCCATGGACTCACATGCTTTTTAATTAAACAGCTTCTGTAGCTCTCTCAGGCATGAATCTTGAATCTTCACCACTTCTCCTGGCGACCAGGACCACCACATGCCACTGCCCTCCACCACTGCTGCTGGGACTCTGGATATGGTGAGAAGTTGTTCTACAATTACAACTTTTATAGCTAATCAGGCAAGATATTTTGCCTCTGGAGAAATAATAGTTCTATTTTTAGGCCCCCAAAATGCCATGTGGATCTTTCAGTTTTCAGTTCTCCAAGTGGAGAATATTTGAGCGGTGCTCCTCGGTATCGCACTCAGAAATGCTTCTCCTTGCCAAAGAGACCGGTGTCCTAACCTGAGACACGTGCTTTTCATCTCAGTCCAATCAATATCGGAGTGAATTCTCTTCTTGGTCATGCTGTCCCCCTATTCTAAGATTGTCCTGGCTTTCCTCCCCTCTCAGTGTCTCAGGGATTGTACCACTAATCCAATGTCTCTCACACTCTTTCTCCCCTGAAAAGAGGACTCTTACTCATCTCCTTTGATGTCCTAGAAGCATGCAGATTAGGCCCCTAATGGGACAGAGTTTAAGTGTCAGCTTGTGCCACGGTGTTATGTATAAGGGGCTTTAGATTGTGCTTGGAAGGCTAAACTTAGATCATGGCAGGGTACATCGTGGGGGCTGGCGTCAGCTCACTGAGGATGAATTATTTGAAACTCCAGCTTGAGTCCTGTAGCAAAGAAAAGCAATTTAATCTGCCCTCCGCCATATACAGAACCATTCTGATAAGAATCAGCACTCTGGGAATAAGGTCAGGAGTCCAGAAGACCTACAGGATTGAGGAATATGTGTTATTGGTATAAAAACTCTAAATGCACTTTTCCAAAGAAACATCATTATAAATAGTGGTCAGGGTCTTTAGTATTATTAGTACAATATTTCAGGTACATTAGGGTTCTGTAAGCTTTTGTGGGCTGGCCTTGGGACAAAGCCTCTATTTCTAATATTGTTTCTATAGGAAAACTTGTTCCCAGTTTCAGACAACAGGCCAACTAATAAATGGATAAACTAGAAACTGCCTATTTCGAGGCTTTTCGTTGGTAAACACATTAGATTCACAGACTTTCATAGCCTGTCAAGCCAAGCTTACAGTCTGTGGTTTAGGATTGTTGGCTCTGAGCCCAGAAGCCTTCCATGCCCCTTTGTCCCCTCTCTGCTAAACACTTTGATTAAATTCCTCCAAGCCCTGAGGGTCTACCAACCTGTGCTGTCTCTATCCCCAGATCCACCTACAGGTATTCCACTAAGGTGAAAGCTGAGTACCTCTAATTCTAAACCTTTTAATTCAAATATTTCAGAATTATTAAAAGGTAAAAAAGAATAAGATTTATGTACCCAGCTTCAGACCTAAAATATCACTGATACAGTTGAAGCTCCCATGGCTTGTCCCTGATCATCCCCTCTCCCTCCTATTCTAGATATAGTCACTTTCCTGAATTTAATGATTATCATGGCTGTGCAAATTCTCAGCCATTCTGTATACTTACTCTGGGATTTCCCTCTGCTGGAAGAGTAGAGATGGAGGTTGTGAGGAAAGAATTAGTCCTAGGGAATATAGTCAGTCAGACCAGGTGATGCTGGTCCTAATCCGGGTGCTTTTGAACAGGGACTAAGCCCATGTTGTAGAAGTATCATTTTAGAAAACAGAGGAAACAGTATATGTCAGGCCCATATTCTGGGAGGATGCTGGGAAGGCAGACCAGGAAGAATAAGGACAGGGTGTCTCTCAAGCTGGATTTGTCTAGTCTGGCAGGTGGTCTATGTCTGCAAGCATGGAACCAAGGCCAGGAAGTCAGTAATCATAGCGGAAGTGGGCAAGAACAGGAAAATATCTCCAGAGAGGCCACGTCTCTGGCTCCAAGATTTCTAGACTACAGGAACAGGGCAACAAGAGAGCAAAGTCCATTCACTTATTCAGTCATTCATTCAACAAAAAATTATTAATCCTCCCTCTAGGTCACAGGCAATGGGCTAAGTACTAGAGGGGAGGAATGTAAACAAGAACGAGAAATGGTCCCTGCTCTGAAGAAACTCATGTATCAGGAGTTATAAAAATACATTAAAATAAAAATAATTACAATGGAAGGTGATAAATTAGAAGATGGATGGGTCTTGACAGGGCTCAGCAGGGCAGGCTAGGTCAGCATCAAATCCACAGCTAGGTGTTAGCTGAATAAATAATTCAGGAAGCTACTTCTTAGAGAGGTAGCAGAGGGTTTGGTAGCACAGTGAAGATCTGGGAGATGTTCTGGGGCAAGGTAGGAAAATGAGGTAGAAGAGCTCAGAGATTCAAATTCAATGGTTGAGGATGAATCAGGGAGCAGATGGATATCGGGGAATGGAACAGGGGTTCAGACACTAGACAGATGAGACAAATGTCATCGCATATTTAGAGGTCCTCCTATAGCTACCATTTTAGACACCACCTTCCTGATACCACCACTTGAAACCCTCTAGCTACTCTAAATCCCATACTTCTCTGTACTTCTGCTTTTCTCTACCCCACCAGACGTTTCTATTAGTGCCCTATGGAACCCCTGTCTCGCGGTGAACAAATTCCCCTACCGTCTCAACTTCTTCACAGAACTCCCTATAAAAAAAACCGAGCCAAACCAAACCCATTGCTGTTGATTCGGACCCACAGCAACCCTATATGACAGAGTTGAACTGCCCTATAGGGTTTGCAAGGCTGTAAATCTTTACCCAAGCAGACTGCCACATTTTTCTCCCACGGAGTGGCTAGTGAGTTCAAATTGCTGACCTTTTGGTTGGCAGCTGAGCACTTTATCCACTGCGCCACTAGGACCCCTGGACTCTCTATAGTGGACATATTTTGTAGTATCTTCTCAGGACCTTCATAGCACCTCCCCTCACCCATAATGGTGGACCTGTGGCTACCATTTTGTCCATCATATCTAAGATACCCAACTCCCCTTCACTCCCTATGAATCACAGATAGCTAGAGTTGGTTTCTGTTAAACGCAACCAGAGACCTAGCTAATCTCATTCTACCTTCTAGCCTGAACTGAAACCTGGTTTACCACTGAGGTTACCACTTCCCCTGTAGTCCTTTCAAGGAGAAAGTATTTATTCTTCCTTGCCCCATATACAGGGAGACACTAGCAACATTCTTCTAGCTCTCCAAGACTCTTCTAAACAATTTCTCCTCCACTCTAGTATGAAAAACCTCTGCTCCTCCGAGGTCCATGCCATTCAACTAGCCAACTTCTCTTCTTTCATCTCTGTCATTTACCACAATTATTAACCATGGTTATGCCCTCACAGTTCCTGAATTCCTGGCTCACCTCTTCACCCCGAGGGGGAACGGGGCTTTATTAGTTCTGTGGACCACCCACTCAATGGCCCAGTTTCTTAGTTCTTTGACCTTTCAAACTCAGTGTCTTCACTTCCAATCCAATTCAGTCACCAGCTCCTATGGTCACACCCTGAACTTTGTCACCACTGAAACAGTTCCACACTGAAAAGCTTAAGCTCTCTGTCACTGTAACTACCCATCTAGCAAACTACAGCAACACAATCTGATATATTGAAGTCACTACAAATTTTCAGCTGGGTTCTCAGCCTATTGGATAAGCTTTTTTCCTCATTTCTCATCAGCTTTCCCTTTCATCCCCTGCAATCATTATAAACCTTTGCTGTGCTTCCTAAGCCCCACATAATCAGATGGAACTCTCTATTTAGTAATGTATTCAGCAATATTCAACATTTTATACACCTACTATGTCCCAGCACTGTGGGTACAATGACATGGCTTTGCCTGTATAGCACTCACAATCTAGGAAAGAAGTAAATTAAATAATCACACTCATAAACATAATTAAAAATGGTAGATATGACCTGGGTCTGGGGCTGGGAGGTAGAAAGCAACATTTCAGGAAGCAAAACTCCGAGGCAGAATGGAGTGTGGCTTGAGGAAGTGAAACAAAAAGACCTATATGGCTGGAGACCAAAAGCTAGAAAGACAGTGGAACAAAGTGAAGCTGAGTGACAAGGTAAGATCTGCATTTGGAAAAGACCATTGGTGAAGGATGAATAGATGGTGAGGGCTGTGAAACTATTCTGTATGATACTATGATGGTGAGTACACGACATTATATATTTGTCAAAACTCATAGAATTGTACTACACAAAGAGTAAATCATAACATAAACTATGAACTTTAGTTAACAATAATGTATCATCAATATTGAGTCATCAATTGTAAAAAATGTACCACGCCAATGCAAGATGTTAATAATAAGGAAAATTGTGAATGGGGGAAGAAAAGTGGTATATGGAAGCTGTCTGTACTATTTGCTCAATTTTCTGTAAATCTAAAACTATTCTTTAAAAAATGTCCATTAATTTTTCTAAAATAGGGGGAAGGAGGAAGAGACCACTGGATGATGTGAGAAAAATAGATTTGAGACAGGTCAAAGAAAATATGGGAAAACCATTAGAAAGCTGTCAAAGAAGTCCAGGCAAGAGTGATGGTAGCTCAGAGTAAGGTAGGCAGAGAAAGAGAAAAAGGAGAGAAGTAGATAGAAGGTGATATTGACAAGACTTGATGATGGACTGGATTTGGGTCAGGGATGAAGAGCCATTGAGGTTTCTGGCTTGCCTAACTTGATGATTAAATGGTGTCATTCACCATTTGATACAGAGGCTCTAGGACAATTTTATCAGCGTCATCACTGCAGGCTGAAAACTGTTGGACATATGGATTTTCAGCAGGCATATAAATGTGGTACTCATATGAAAGGCATTTCATTGCCTGCTTTTCAGCTTTGACCATGACCATTCACTACCAGACCTTGTTTAAAAGGGTGGTCATCCCATGGATCTTATTTCAATCATTAATTAAAGTAGACAAAGTTACTTGACTTTTCTGGACCTTGGTGTTTATGCCAGTAACACGATAAAGCTAAACCAGATGGCCTCTAATGGGTACTACAAAGTGGAGCAGGGGGATGCCAGGGGTCTCTGCAACTAGGGGTCTCCAAGATGCTGAAGTATCCTTCATGCCTGCTCCTCCCCAGCTCCTGGGCTTTCACAGTGAATGCTGATACATCCAACTTGTTGGTCTATGCTCCTGGCAAATCTATTGTCTGGCTTCCTGCTTCTGTGTTCCAGGACTTTGGCTAGGGACTACACGAGCCATCATAGCCTCAAGTAACCCTGGACAAATACCAAGTCCTTTACTCCAAGTCAGGTTTGGTACACAGTACCAGATGGTCCTATACATGTAGACTGACCATATACATGGACCTCGCCAGATGGAATACACAGGAATCAAATCAACTACATCTGTGGAAAGAGACGATGGAAAAACTCAATATCATCAGTCAGAATAAGGCCAAGCATCAACTGAAGATCAGACCATCGGTTACTCATATGCAAGTTCACGTTGAAACTGAAGAAAATTAGAACAAGTCCACGAGAGCCAAAGTACGACCCCACCTGAATTTAGAGAACATCTCAAGAATAGATTTGATCTAAAATGATAAAGATCATGGAAGAAAAAATAGGGACAACGTTAGGAGCCCTAGTACATGGCATAAACAGTATACAAAACATTATTAAGAAAGCAGAAGAAAAACTAGATAACTGGGAGTTCCTAAAAATCAAACGCCTATGCTCATCCAAAGGCTTCACCAAAAGAGTAAAAAGACTACCTACAGACTGGGAAAAAGTTTTTAGCTATGACATTTCGGATCAGCGTCTGATCTCTAAAATCTACATGATACTGCAAAAACCCAACTACAGAAAAACAAATAACCTTAGTAAAAAATGGGCAAAAGATATGAATAGACACTTCACTAAAGGAGACATTCAGGTAGCTAACAGATACATAAGGAAATGTTCACGATCATTAGCCATTAGAGAAATGCAGATCAAAACTACAAAGAGATTTCATCTCACTCCAACAAGGCTGGCATTAATCCAAAAAACACAAAATAATAAATGTTGGAGAGATTGTGGAGAGACTGGAACAACTATACACTGCTGGTGGGAATGTCAGATGGTACAACCACTTTCGAAAACGATTTGGCGCTTCCTTAAAAAGCTAGAAATAGAACCACCATACGATCCAGCAATCCCACTCCTTGGAATATATCCTAGAGAAATAAGAGCCCTCACACGAATAGATATATGCACACCCATGGTCATTGCAGCACAGTTTACAATAGCAAAAAGATGGAAACAACCAAGGTACCCATCAACAGGTGAATGGATAAACAAATTATGGTATATTCACACAATGGAATTCTACAAAGCAATAAAGAACAACCATGAATCCATGAAACATCTCATAACTTGGAGGAATTTGGAAGGCATTATTCTGAGTGAAATTAGTCAGTTGCAAAAGGACAAATATTGTATAAGACAACTATTATAAGAACTTGAGAAATAGTTTAAACTGAGAAGAAAACATTCTTTTGTGGTTATGAGAGGATGGAGGGAGGGAGGGTGGGAGGGGGTACTCACTAATTAGATAGTAGATAAGAACCACTTTAGGTGAAGGGAAAGACAACCCACAATATAGGCGAGGTCAGCACAACTGGACTAAACCAAAAGCAAAGAAGTTTCTTGAGTAAACTGAATGCTTCGAAGACCAGTGTAGCAGGGGTGGGGGTTTGGGGACCATGATTTCAGGGGATATCTAAGTCAATTGGCATAGTAAAATCTATGAAGAAAACATTCTGCATCCCACTTTGAAGAGTGGTGTCTGGGGTCTTAAACGCTTGCAAGCAGCCATCTAAGATGCATCAATTGGTCTCAACCCACCTGGATCAAAGGAGAATGAAGAACACCAAGGACACAAGGTAATTATGAGCCCAAGAGACCCACATGAACCAGTGACTACATCATCCTGAGACCAGAAGAACTAGATGGTGCCTGGCTACAACCAATGACAGCCCTGACAGGGGCTACAACAGAGAACCCCTGAGGGAGCAGATCAGTGGGATGCAGACCTCAAATTCTCATAAAAAGACCAGACTTAATGGTCTGACTGAGACTAGAAGTACTCTAGTGGTCATGGCCCCCAGACCTTCTGTTGGCCCAGGACAGGAACCATTCTCGAAGCCAACTCTTCAGACATGGATTGGACTGGACAATGGGTTGGAGAGGAATGCTGGTGAGGAGTGAGCTTCTTGGATCAGGGGGACCCTTGAGACTATGATGGTATCTCCTGCCTGGAGGAGAGATGTGAGGGTAGAGGGGATTAGAAGCTGGCGAAATGGACACGAAAAGAGAGAGTGGAGGGAGAGAGCGGGCTGTCTCATCAGGGGGAGAGAAATTGGGAGTATGTAGTAAGGTGTATATAAGTTTTTATGTGAGAGACTGACTTCATTTGTAAACTTTCACTTAGAGTACAATAAAAATTATTAAAAAAAAAAAAAAAAAGAATAGATTTGACATGTTGAACACTAATGACAGAAGACCAGATGAATTGTGGAATGATATCAAGGACATCACACATGAAGAAAGCAAGAGGTCATTAAAAAGACAGGAGAGAAAGAGAAGACCTAACTGAGTGTCAGAAGAGACTCTGAAACTTGCTGTTGAATGTTGAGTAGCTAAAGCAAAAGAAAAAAATGATGACGTAAAAGGGATGAACAGAAGATTTCAGAGGATGGCTCGAGAAGACAAAGTATTATGATGAGATGTGCAAAGACCTGGAGACAGAAAACCAAAAGGGAAGAACACACTCAGTATTTCTCAAGCTGAAAGAACTGAAAAAAAAGTTAAAGTTGGGATAGTGAAGGATTCTTTGGGGAAAATATTAAATGATGCAGGAAACATCAAAAGAAGATGGAAGAAATACACAGACTCACTATACCAAAAAGAATTGGTTGATGTTCGACCATTTCAGGAGGTAACAAATGATTAGGAACTGATGGCACTGAAGGAAGAAGTCCAAGCTGCACTGAAGGCATTGGCGAAAAGCAAGGCTCTGGGAACTGACAGAACACCAATTAAGATGTTTCAACAAACACATGCAGTGCTGGAAATGCTCACTCGTCTACGCCAAGAAATTTGGAAGACAGCTACCTGGCCAACTGAAGAGCAGACGAACTGTGGAATGACATATTTATGCCTGTTCCCAAGAAAGGCAATCCAACCAAATGACGAAATTATCATACAATATCCTTAATACCACATGCAAGCAAAATTTTGCTGAAAATCATTCAAAAGCAGCTGCAGCAGTATATCAACAGGGAACTGCCAGAAATTCAAGCCAGATTTAGAAGAGGAAGTGGAACAAGGGATATCATTGCTGATGTCAGATGGAACCTGACTGAAAGCAGTGAATACCAGAAAGATGTTTACCTTTGTTTTATTGACTATGCTAATGCATTCGAATGTGTGCATCATAATAAATTGTGGATAACATTGTGGAGAATGGGAATTCTGGAGCACTTAATTGTGCTCATGAGGAACCTGTTCATGGATCAAGAGGCAGTCGTTCAAAAAGAACAAGGGTATGCCACATGGTTTTAAGTCAGGAAAGGTGTGCTTTAGGGTTGTATGCTTTCGCCATACCTATTCAATCTGTATGCTGAGCAAATAATCGAGAAGCTGAACTATATGAAGAAGAATGGGGCATCAGGATTGGAGGAAGACTCATTAACAACCTGCGTTATGCAGATGACACAACTTTGCTTGCTGAAAATGAAGAGGATTTGAAGCACTTACTGATGAAGATCAAAGACTACAGCCTTCAATATGGATTATGCTTCAACATAAAGAAAACAAAAACTCTCGCAACTGAACAAATAAGCAACATCATGATAAATGGAGAAAAGAGTGAAGTAGTCAAGGATTTCATTTTACTTGGATCCACAATCAACAGCTATGGAAGCAGCAGTCAAGAAATAAAAAGACACATTGCATTAGGCAAATTGGCTGCAAGAGCTCTCTTTAATGTGTTAAAAAGCAAAGATGTTACCTTGGGAACTAAGGTGCACCTGATCCAAGCCGTGTGTTTTCAATCTCCTCATATGCATGCAAAAGCTGGTCAATGAATAAGGAAGACTGAAGAAGAATTGATGCCTTAGAATTGTGGTGTTGGCAAAGAATATTGAATATACCATGGACTGCCAAAAGAATGAACGAATCTGTCTTAGAAGAAGTACAACCAGAAATGCTCCTTGGAAGCAAGGACGGTGAGACTCTGTCTCACATAATTTGGACATATCGTCAGGAGGGATCAGTTCCTGGAGGAGGACATCATGCTTGGTAGAGTAGAGGATCAGTGAAAAAGAGGAAGACTGTCAACGAGATGGATTGACAAGGTGGCTGCAACAATGGGCTCAAGCATAGCAATAATTGTGAGGATGGTGCAGGACCAGGCAGTGTTTCATTCTGTTGTTCATAGTGTTGCTATGAGTCGGAAGCAAATCAAGGGCACCTAACAGCAACAACCAGGTGGTCCTAGAGGAAACGTTGTCCTCTGTATGTTTTTATTTCAAAAGCAGCCCCATCTTCAGACAGCAGAACAAATGTACCAACATCCTATTCTAAAAACCAGAATATACACATTTTGAACCATCGGCCCTTTGGTCAATCCACCTCCTAGAAAATAATGTTCCTACTCCACATCTTTAGGTCCTCACCTCCTTTCCAGCCACACCGGTAGCACAACATAGCACCTATGACCAATTGTTCCAAGCCAACTTTGTTGCCAGCTTATAATCAATCAGCAGCATAGGGGGCTGTCTTTCAGTCTGATCTTCACATAAACTCCTATCAGTGGTTCCAGCAGAGGAACTCAAGGACTCATGCTATAGTTGTGCCTTGGTCCCTTTGTATACCATGTCTTATTCAAAATGCTTCATCAAGGACCGATAACCCTGAGTCTGGCATAAGGTGCAGTGCTGCGTTGAAGCCTGTGGCACCTGTGACCAGACCCAGGACTGCCCCAGAGAATTGAAAAGCCTATTAGCCTATTGCTCTTGCCACTTTTTCCCAGCCATTCCTGGGAAACAAACCTCATGGAATATATCACTGATTTACTCCTATCTTTTTTAAGGCCATGACACTTTCCTGCAAGGAACTTGGCACAGTTTCCCTATGCCTCATCTGAGTGATAAACACAGCTCCATGCTGCATTCAAAATCACCCCTGCTCTCTGCCTTGCTCCCTGCTCAAAGTCCATAAATCAAACAACTATCCTCTGACTTTCTCTTCCATGCATGAGAAAATTTCCTATGGATGATTTCTATCACTGTTTAGAACACTGCTCTGAAACATAAGGTTTTCTCTCTGTGGTAAACATGTCAATTCTATATAATGTCTGCTACACTGTAATTTCTACCTTCTAAAGGAAGTTTTAAGGGAAGTTTATTAATTTTCGTTAAACTGCAGGTTGCTGGCCAGCCAACGAATTAATTGTCCTTGGCCAAATGCCAATCTCTTAGTCCAATCAGTTGTGTCTGGACTTTGGGAGAAGGGGAGGGCCTATTGCTGCTGCTCCTGAAGGCAGCCAATTCATGGAATGTCCAGTGACTTATCCTAAAACCTAGTTTTAATGAATAAGCTGAGTCAATCAGAATGAACCTGAAACTGCAATTACTTGACTAATGTGTCTCTGTCTCTGACTAGACAATAAACAACATAGGAGCGCATAGTAGGTACTCAATCAGTGTTTTTCAAATTAATGACTAAATGCATGGATAAAGCTGAAAGGCTATAGGATCAAGAGAAGTTGGGGAAGTTAGAAAAGGACTTGAATGAGTCAAAGGTATGACCAAGTCAAAGTTATGAGAAAATGTTTACCTACATTTTATTGACTACACAAAGGCATTCAACTGTGTAGATCATAACAAATTATGGATAACATTGTGAAGGATAGAAATTCCAGAACACTTAGTCGTGCTCATGTGGAACCTGTACATAGACCAAAAGGCAGTCATTCAAACAGAACAAGGGGATGCTCTGTCGTTTAAAATCAGGAAAGGTGTGTGTCAGAGTTGGATCCTTTCACCATACTTATTCAATCTGTGTGCTGATCAAATAATCTGAGAAGCTGGACTATATGAAGAAGGATTGGAGGAAGACTCATTAATAACTTGCAATATGCAGATGGCACAGCCTTGCTTGCTGGAAGCGAAGAGGACTTGAAGCACTTACTGATGAAGATCAAAGACTTCGTATGGATTACACCTCAATATAAAGAAAACAAAAATCCTCACAACTGGATCAATAAGCAACATCATGATAAACAAAGAAAATATTGAAGTTGTGGAGGATTTCATTTTACTTGGATTCATAATCAACACCCATGGACACAGTAGTCAAGAAATCGAATGACATATTGCATTGGGCCAATCTGCTGCAAAAGACCTCTTTAAAGTGTTAAAAAAAAAAAAAAAAAAAAAGATGTCACTTTAAGAACTAAGATGTGCCTGACCCAAGCCACTATATTTTCAATTGCCTCAACTGCATGCTGGACAATGAATAACAAAGACCGAAGAAGAATTGATGCCTTTGAATTATGGTGTTGGTGAAGAATGTTGTATACACCACGGATTTGCAGAAGAACAAACAAATCGGTCTTGGAAAAAGTATAGCTAAAATGCTCCTTAGAAGCAAAGGATGGCAGGACTATGTCTCGTGTATTTGTACATGCTATCAGGAGACACCAGTCCCTGGAGGAGGACATCATGCTTGGTAGCATGGAGGGTCAGCAAAAAAGAGGAAAACCATCACAGGGATGGATTGACAGAGTGGCTGCAATGGTGGGCTCAAACAGCAACAATTGTGAGGATGGCCCAGGAACGGGCAGTGTTTTGTTCTGTTGTACACAGGGTTGCTATGAGTAGGAGCTGACTCCACAGCACCTAAAAACAACAACGATGAAGCGCATTGACCTCTTCTGCGAGTAGAATGATAGCTAGCCCACACAGAGATATCCTGACAGGCTTGAATTTGGAGTGGAGGCACAGCTTAGACCCTATTCTGGAACTCTGACCATATGTACATTATTTGATTATCCCACATTTTAAGAAAATTTCCTTATCACTCTTGGGCAAGAACATCCCAATTTACTTGATCACAATTGCCAGTTTAAAAGGAAGTTGCCGCTTATTACCAGCAAGATTGCAGGCGGGCTCACTAAGGATGCGTTCTCACCAGGTTGAGAAGATTATAATTGCTTTTGAATCTAAGACTATGTGTTGCTCCTGTATTGAGAGCCTTCCTTTCCTGCTGGGTCTGGGTATTTGTCGGTTCTCCTCCAAACCTGCCTCTTATTCCTTATTTTCTGTGATCCCCTCTGAGGCGACTTTGACTGATCAACAGCTCTTCTCCTTACAGACTGTTTGTATGTATTTTGACCATTCTATCTTGTTTTGGAAACCCCGGTGGCATAGCGGTTAAGAGCTACGGCTGCTAACCAAAAGGTCAGCAGTTCAAATCGACCAGGCGCTCCTTGGGAACCTCATGGGGCAGTTTTACTCTGTCCTTTAGGGTTGCTATGAGTCGGAATTGACTTGATGGCAATGGGCTTGGTTTTTTGTTTGTTTGTTTTGTTGTCTTGTTCTTCCCTCTGGTATTTATTTACTCTTGATTTCTGCTGATTCCTTGTCTTATTGCTGCCCAAACCCTTGCATTTCTTGTTGTGGCTTTGTTCCCTCATACCCTCAGCCTGCTGCCACGTTCGACGTGACTCCCACTTCTTTCTAGAATTCTATGTAGGTGGACTCAATGTATACTCCTTTATAATTGGCTTCCCTTGGGTCCTCCTACAATCAAAAGCCATTTGTTGTGATTAGCAATATCATAGCGCTGTGACTTTTTTTATCTATCAATTTCTTAATATTTGTTCTTTTTAATTTTATGCAATGTGATTTTGACATTTAATTTGTATTCTTGAATTGCATTCTTCTGCACCTCAGAATGTGCTTCTTTGGAGCTGCATTTGTTTTTCTTGTGTAATTGTCAGCAAATGCATTCTCTTTTTCAGATCCACTGGACTCCTTAACACCATTCAGTGACAGGGAAGGTGGATAATAATTGTTCTAATAGCCAAGTTTCCAACAATAATTTTGTTTAATATTGTTTGTTGAGTTGGCTGTGGTTCATGGCGACCCCACATACAACAGAACAAAAAGTTGCCTGGTCCTGCACCTCCTTCACAATTGTTGGTATGCCCGAGTCCATAGTTGAGGCCATTGTGTATTTAAGTGTCTTCCATCCTAAGGGGGCTCATATTCCAGCACTGTATGGGTCAGTATTTTGTTGTGTCGTCTGTAACCACATTTTTCAGAAGAAAACAAGAAATTTTTCTTTCCATCATTTACTTTATTCACGTGTAACATATATAGGAAAGAACATGAATCATAAGTGTACAGCTGGATGAGTTTTCACAAAGTGAGCACACTTGTAAAGTCAGTGCCCGGATCAGGAAACAGAACATTAGAACAGAACATTTAAAGGACTATCCTCTCATGCCCCTACCCAGTTACTACCCACCACACAGGCAAACACTATTCTGACTTCTAGCAACATTGGTTAGTTTTGCTTGTTTTAGAATTTCATATAAATGGAATATATATCACGTATTCTTTTGTGTGTGTCTTTTTTTGTTGAACATTATTTTTGTACAATTCATCTATGGTGTTGTGCATAACAGTAGTTCACTCCTTTTCATTGTTGTATAGTTTATTGCATGAATATACTATTTTTTATCCATTTTAGTGTAGTTGGACATTTGGATTGTTTCCAGCGTTTAGCTACTATGAATAGCTGCTACGAACATTCTTGTACATGTCTCCTGGTGAACATATATATGCATTTTTCTTGAGATTATCATAGATTGAATTATGTCCCCCCAAAAATATGTGTATCAATTTCGCTAGGCCATGATTTCCTGGTATTGTGTGATTTTCCCCATATGTTGTAAATCCTGCCTTTATGATGTTAATGAGGGAAGATGGGTGGCAGTTGTGTTGGTGAGGCAGGATTCAGGCTACAAGATTGGATAGTGTTTTGAGGCAATCCCTTGAGATATAAATGAGAGAAGCAAGCAGAGAGACAGGGGGACCTCATACCACCAAGAAAGCAGCGCTGGGAGCAGAGCACACACATCCTTTGAACCTGGGGTCCCTGCGCAGAGAAGCTCCTAGTTTGGGGAAGATTGATGAGAAGGCTGAAAGAGAGAGAGACTTCCCCTGGAGCTGACACCCTGACTTTAGACTATTAGCCTTCTTTGCTGTGAGGAAATAAATTTCTCTTTGTTAAAGCCATCCAGTTGTGGTATTTCTGTTAAAGCAGCAATAGATAACTAAGACAGGTATATACCTAGGAGTGGAATTGTTGGGTCAAGTATGTGCATATACTCAGTTTAATAGATACTGTTAAACAGTTTTCCAAAGTTGTTGCAACCAAGGATGTGTATATTTTTATCTTTCCTAAGTCTCTTGGAGTCAGGAGAAAAGAGATGCTGAGTTGGACAAGTAGAAATTTGGCTGGTGGTGCCAGCAAGTGCAGTTTAAAAGCAACTCTTCCTTTTTTCTGCCATTGTTTTTCCTCTGTAGAGTTTCTTCCCCGAAGTACAGGGCTTGGACAACAGATGCCACCCAGATCTAGTAGGCTAGTAGAATTCTGCAATACTGGGGATTTGTATAAAGATTCTCACCAAGCCAGTTTGGGATACCAAGCCAGAGAAGTTAGTACCACTGCAAACTGGTCAATAAATCAAAGTCCAAGAGGCCTGAAGGGTAGTCCAATGGGGATTGGAGCGAGTTGAGAAAAAGAAAGGAGGAAATGCAGATATCAAGTTGGCATATACAGCCAAATATCCACGGAGAGGAAAGAAAGAATAGGCAGTTAAAGAGTAAATAGGAACAGGTCCATGGTTCATAACTGGCCTTTGTGACCAGCCCAGGGTAGGATGAAAATGGTCAGTCAAGTTTAAAGGAACAAAAACACCCAAACAATCTCATACTACTAAAAACCAAAGCTGAGTAAGCCTTGTCTGGAAATGTCTTTTGAGGATAATTGCAAACTTCTGGGAACTTGAATGGAGAATGTGGGGGTGGAACAAATACAGAGTTCTCTGTTAGAGATGTAATGTTTGTGTAACACACATTTCCCCAGGCCACTCTAGTCTGGCAGTGCAACTGGAGAATATGGATGGGCATTTGCAGCCCCCACAAGAGCATTGGAACACCAGGTCCTTTCTGTATCTTGCAAGGATACGTGGGGGGAGGGGAGTCTTACGTGCACTTCTGAGTGGCAATTTTCTGACTCATATCACCAACCACAGCAGGCATGCAGCCAGTTCTCTGCTGAAGTGGAAAGAGATGTCTTCCTTCTACCTGTTCCATATCGAAGCCACAAAAAAGGGTGACTTTGGGCCGTTTCCTTGGGTGCCTCTAACGGTATAGCACTTTCATTTGACTTTATTTTTCTCTTGAAGAAAAAACAACTATGCGACTTCACAGTGTGTCGTATTTGAAAGTCATCTCTCTTCATTGATCTCTTCTACCTACCCCTGTAATTCCCAATACTTACTGTGTGACCTTAAACAGATTATTCAAAGCCTGTAATATTTAATTTTCTTATGGGTAATATGGGGAGAAAAATATCTACCTATGTAGTTATTGTGAGGATTAAATGAGATAACATGTAAAGGGTCTAGGGAGAGGGACACATTCACAGTTTCTCCCTTACTGCTCTCCTTGTTCCCCCTCCACTCCATGAGAGGAGTGGATAATCTGATTGGCAAGATTCTAAGACATTGACCAGGCCATTTTTCCCAGTGGTCAGAGTCATATGATGTACTTGGATCATACACGTGGGTGTTGCTCTCTGTAAGGCTCTTCTCCCTTCTTCCTCTTGAAACTAGAGTGGCATTTTAACACAGCCCTGCTCTCAGGTTTAGAGAAAGGGAAACAGCTAGGTCAATGGTCACATGGTGGTGGTGCAGTCTGATTCAGCCAATGTCCTCATTTTGATTAGGCAGGG
Organism: Elephas maximus indicus; assembly: GCF_024166365.1. Taxonomy (NCBI): domain Eukaryota; kingdom Metazoa; phylum Chordata; class Mammalia; order Proboscidea; family Elephantidae; genus Elephas; species Elephas maximus. The sequence continues at coordinate 34,037,131 of NC_064837.1, read as the reverse complement.
TCCTATCTGTCCTGATGGTTAAATGTTATAGATTTTAGCCATGAAAAGGGTCCTGCAAGCCTCCAGCTCTAGGCACATGTTATAGACCACCTTTTCAGAGAGCAGAAGCCTAGCTAAAATTTAAGCATTATTTGTTTTCCTTTGCCTTAGTCTCCCGTGTGTATTTTTCTTTTTCCCACTGGACCTTGAGGAGAGGAGTAATTGTGGTCTGAGGTAGGATTCTGGTATTTTTGGGCCTCTTGACCTATTATTATCCTAAAAAGCCTCCAAACCAACCATAACCTTTAACATTGTGAATATTAGTAATGCTTCAGTTGTCTATTGCTGCTTAACAAACCACTCTAAGAATTTAGTGACTTAAAACAATAATCTTTTTTTTTTTAATTTCTCACAATTCTGTGAATTGGCTAATGTTCTGCCAATCAGTTTGCTGGTCTCAGTTGATCTCATACAGCTGCAGTCAGATGGCAGCCCGGGCTGGAATCCTGAAGTTGGCTATACTCAGGTGTGGGACTCCTTGGCTGGGATGTCTGGAAGGCCAGGCTCAGTTGGGATGTTGGCAAGGCTGACCTCTCTCTCTCACCATGTAATCCCAGGGCATTTCCCTCTCCATGAGAACTTCTCAAATGATGACTCCTAAAAGCACAAAAGTGGAAGCTGCTAGGTCTTCTTAAGGCTTAGACCTGGAATAGGCACAGTGTCACTTCCACGGTATTTTATTCATTAAAACAAGCCATAGGCCCAGCCATGACTCAAGGGGAGGGCATAAGTACCAGGAGGCATGGTTCATTGGGGACTACCAACATAACTGACTACCACCAGAGATCGAGTAATAGTTTTATTCATGGTCCCTAGATCTAGTAATTGTACATCAGCATTTACCTCTCTCCTTTCTTGGTGTAAATTTTTTCTACATGTGGTATAATCTCCATAAAGTGTTTTCTGAGAGTTTGGGGATCTTAGAGTGTACCCCACTACCGTCGAGTCGATACCGACTCATAGTGAACCTATAGAACAGAGCAGAACTGCCCCATAGAGTTTCCAGTGCTGTAAATCTTTACAGAAACAGACTGCCACGTCTTTTTCCAGCAGAGCAGCTGGTAGGTTCAAACCGCCGACCTTTCGGTTAGCAGCCGAATGCTTTAATCACTGCACCACCAGGGTTCCTTTCTTAGAGTGTAGGGCATCATGTACCCCAGCATATCCAGTCACTGTCTCTTGCATGTGGTTTAATTTACAATCATGCAAATAAATCCTCTTTTGACCCACCTGCTCAAATTTGACCTTATAATGTTGTGGAGAAGATTAAATAAAATCATCTGTGTAAATTGCCTAGCACTATGTGCCAGTAAGTACTCAATAATGGTTACTATTATAATTTTATTATTACCAGGCTCCCTAAGGTATTGTGCTGGCCTTGGTAAAAATGTAATGAGATGGTTTTGCGAAGTCACAGTTCCCCAGGGCACCTGAGTGATTAATACCCAAGAAAGTAGGTGGAATTGTTAACCTGAGACAGTGGGGACAGAAGAGGTTATCAGCTGCCCACATACAAGATGAAAAGAGAATCAACGAGTACGGTTGTAAGAAGTATCAGAACAACAAAAAGAAAAAATAGAAATAGCTGAAGTCAGGTTAATCAGAAAAATATAGATGAGAGATATCAGAACAAAAGGAAATATTGTTTATTTCTTAGTCAGCATAGTAAACAGAGTTGATGGGGCCAAGCTAAGAGACAGAATACCTAGAGAGCGGAATAAGATGAGCAACTGCCAGTTTCCAGCTTGCAAGGTTGTTAGGAAGACAGAGCCAAGTAACAACCAGGGACCTATATTTCCTTCGGAATAATATCAACCTTCCAACACAACTAATCACAGATAACCCAGACAGCAGAGGACAAAGGGGAAAAACCAGCAGCAAGGTAATAAATCAACTCTATCTAGAGTGAAGAACCTGAACTGACCAAAACAGCTTTGGTCCCACTATGATCACAGTGTTAGCTTTTAGTCAGATTATAACTCACTCCACGTAAAACTTCCCTCTTCCACATTTGTTACTCCAGTTTTCTCCTAGAAAAAAAAAAATGTGTGATTTGTTTGAGGGCCAAGAGATTAAATAAGATTTAGAAAGATCATGAGGGTAAAAGCGTTTTGTAAACTTTAAGATGCTCTATAAATATTAACAATCACCTCATATGCATGTAGAATCTGGACAGTGAATAAGGAAGACTGAAGGAGAATTGATACCTTTGAAACATGGCATTGGTGAAAAATACTGAGTATACCATGGAGTGCCAAAAGAACAAACAAATCTGTTTGGGAAGAAGTACAGCCAGAATGCTCTTTAGAAGCAAGCATGGCAAGACTACGTCTTAAATTCTTTGGACATGTTATATCAGGAGGGATCAGTCCCTGGAAGAGGACATTGTGCTTCATATAAAACAGCAGGTCATTGAAAAAGAGGAAGACCCTCAACAAGATGGATTGACACAGTGGCTGCAAAAATGGGCTCAAACATAATGATTGTGAGGATGGCACAGGACTGGGCAGTGTTTTGTTCTGTTGTACATAGGGTTGCTATGAGTTGGAACCAACTCGATGGCACCTAAAAACACAACAACCATGAATACGAAATGCTATTATTTTTAAGGGAGGCAGAGTTCAGCGTTGCTGAGAGAGGGAAGTGTTAGAGCCCATGGCTGACTGAGAATGGTGAGCAGTTTTAAAGCAAAAGAGTGGGGAGTTGTAAAAACCACGAAGAGACTGAGGTAGAGACCATTGCTAATTATTGACCTGGGCTCTGACACTCACTTCAGCTCCACCTCCCAACTTGCAGAGAGAAGGTATTAGTATAATCTACCTGCAGCCAAGTTTGTGAACTGAAAGTGCAGGGAAAAAGTTAATGAGTATGTTTAGTCATCGCGTTAAAATAATAAACAAATATATACAGGTAATTCCAGTTGGAAAAAAAAGAGCTGAGCATAAAGCAGAGATCATTATCTCTGTCTTCCAGCTTCATTTGCATCAGAGAAAGAAGAATTTCTGAATAGAAGGGGACCAAAAGTTATGGGGAAATCCTTTAGTAGTAGACCAAAAAGGTGGGTGATCATAGAAATAATTTCTTAAGTTGATGTCTTATCTAGTGCTCCTATAAAAGAAGTATCAAAAGTGAATGTCTTTAACAAAGAGAAATTTATTCTTTCACAGTCTAAGAGGCTGGAAGTCCGTATTCAGGGAGCCAGCATCAGGGGAAGGCTCTCTCTCTCCCTATCTGTGGGTTCTGGGGGAAGGTCCTTGTCATAATTTCCCCTTGATTTGGAGCTTCTCAGCCCCAGAACCCCAGGTACAAAGGATGCGCTCTGCTCCCAGAGTTGCTTTCTTGGTGGTATGAGGTCCCCTCTCTCTCTGCTCGCTTCTATCTTTTGTACCTCAAAAGAGATTGACTTTAGATACAACTTAATCCTGTAGATTGTGTCCTGCCTCATTAACATAACTGCCTCTAATCCTGCGTCATTAACATCATAGAGGTAGAATGTAAAGCACAAAGGAAAATCACATCAGATGATAAAATGGTGGACAATCACATGATACTGGGAGTCTTGGCCTAGCCAAGTTGACAGATATTTTGGAGGCACACAATTCAAACCATGACAGTTGATTTTATCATAATCACAGATGGGAAGACTTTTGGTGCTAAATTAGCCTGCAGCCACCAAGTCATAGAAATGTACGAGAAAAGATTTTTGATATTATCTGTAATTTTTACTTATTTATTTATTTATTTTTTTAAGCAAATACATGTTGAATACTTATTATGCACAAGATACTGTTTGCTTTCGTGGAACTTATGCTCTTCTCGGAAGAAACAGTAAATGAATAAATAAAATTTCAGGTAATAATAAATTCAATGTAGAAAATAAAATTGGGAAAGGAAATGGAGAGTGACTATGTAGCCACAGTATCTTTGTTTCCCTTGCACTTAACTCAGTGAGAGGCTCCATAAATGCTAAATAAATAAATGAATAAAAGACTACTCCCCCCACCCCAAGTTCAAGCCTTCACTCCTCAATAACCCTTTAATGGGTCTTTCTGCCTTCATTCTATCCTCCTTTCGGGCATGCTGCACACCATTCCCTGATTTAAAATGCTATTTTATCACGTCACTTTTCAACTCCCAAACCTTCAGTGACTTCCTGTTGTCTTATTTTTCTTTAACAAAGTTTGAAGAAAACAGTATAGTTATCTGTCACTGAATTTTATTTATTGATTAATATTTCTCTCCTTTTTTTATACCATAAATTTATCATTTTTTATTTCTCTCTTTTTTTTTCACTGAAGACAATTATAATACAATTATGATTAACCTAAGCAGCTTTATACGAAAGACAAAGGTACTAAACAGTAAGCTGTAATTATTTGTCATTCCAAATCTTTGAATCATGAAATCACAAGTTTAGCACTGAGAATGGCTTTGGTTTGGAATCAGTCCAATCCAACTCCTTCCTTTCACAGATGAGGAAATGGAGAGCAAGCAGATAAATTGCTCAGATATTGATACTTAGCCAAGGAATAGCACTAGGTCTTCTAATTCCCACTGTCCTTTCCACTCTACTATGTTTTACATACATATGTTTTTACACAGTTTAATCAGTTTATGCTATTTTGTATTCCCTTTTTTCTGTTTATATTATTCCATATACAGACTTCTACGTATAGACATAAGCCATGTTCTTGTCATTTTGAGTAGCTACATAGTATTCCATCATACTGATATAGGCTGTGGTCCTTTATGAATCAACATCATGAGCTTCACAAAGAAAGAAAACAAGCCAACAGTAATACTTTGTTAACTGTCTTTAATACAAGAATAAGAACATCTGTAGCTGCTTTGTAAAATATTTTAAAAGAAACCATACATTCTTAATCGATCTATTCGCCTTTTCTGTCCTAAAAGTGGACCTGATCATCTTGTATGTTTTTAAGTGTTATTTAAGTTCTTCAAGTATGTAAAAAGGATTAAGGCATAAGTACATACAAATTATGCAATGGTTTTGCATTTGAGACCCTTAGCCACATTTACCACTGACTGATTCAAATATGTACATATTTAGATTCCTGATTATACTTTATAATTCATCTCTTTGATCATGGCTACTCTGTACTTGAATACACAAAAAAGGTTTTGGAAAGTATTATCCCTGTCCCCCTTTTATCTGAAAAATAGAGGGAAAGAGTCTTATAAAAGCTGAATACCTCCAAAGTTCATTCTATGCCTCTCGAAGTGTTTTGAGATTTATGGCATTTTGTTTTCCAAAGTCTTTGGGAAAATTAAGCCCAGAATGAATCGCTAATAATCATTTTGTGATGTTGCCACGTCTTGCTTCTCTCGAAATTCATCATTACAAGAAAAAGCGGTAATTTCTTTTTTCAGTTTCTAGTTCATTTTTGAATTGGGTATTAAACAAACTGCTTTGCATCCAGAACAAACTGAAGAAAGGCCAAGCCACCCATAAATTTAGCATTTTATCATGGCTATTTTTTTATTTTTACACTTCCTTCATTTTAATATTTAAAAATAAGTAATTGTGGATGCTGTGTAGATCTAGGAGTAAACAAGAACTGAAGAACGGTTGGTGAACTTCTGGTAGGTAGGTAGCACTGCTTCCCCAAACTTGCTATCATTCACTGAGCCCTTACTTTGTGCCAGGCATTGTGCTAAATACTATATTGTATAATCCTCACAACACTTGGTGTTATTACCCCTGTTTTACAGAACAGTAAACACAAGTTTGGAGAAAATAGGTAATTTGCCCAAGTCGGGCTGCAGATATTTGTCTATCTCCACAGTTCAACCTTTTAATTTACTGCCTCTGGTTTGGCAAATCATTGAGGGAAAGTGTAATAGTTTGCCTTTGGAATAGTCTCATAGAGGGAAACTACATAAAGGTTGAGGTTGTTCCTGTGAGAATATAATTCCTTTTATTAATTAAAATGTAACCTCTATCCTGGGCATATGTTTTTAGTAACTTATCCTTCATTGAAAGATAAAGGTTTTGAATGAATGCAGCTTGGGCTTTTTAAAGAAAAAAAATTATTGAATATTTATAAAGTTTTCATGTTTTTTTTTAAAGAAAGAAACCATCCAGAATCAAGTGTGTTGGATATTACACATTCCTGTCCCGTGTAAAACAAATCGATTTGCCTAAGATAAGTAGAGGAATGGAAAAACTGTGATCAGGTACTGCTTTTCTTCACTGATGTATTTTCAGTCTTTGGGTCAGTTTTTGTTCTTCAGCGATCCCTGATTTGCTGAACTGTTGTAATAGGAAATTTCATAAATTAAAAAAAAGAAAAAAAGCCAGAAGACTGACTGAACTTGCACTGAAACTCTTGTCTCTAAAATCTGACCAGATAATATGACATTGTCAACATGGCATCGTTGATTTAGCTACCCAAGATGTATCTATTTTGAGAGTAGTTTCATTGAGGGAAAGAGTCTTAGCAAAGGAACCTATGAAGGTTAAAAAAAAAAATGCTGTGGTAGCGAGCCATCAAGAAACTAGAACTGATCCTCACCTCCTGGTATGCCCCTACCACATTGAATAAGGGTTGATTTGTGTGACAAATAGATTACTGTAGAAGTAACAGTGTGGGACGTCTGAGGTCAGATCATGAAAGACATTGCAACTTCTACCTTGGCTTCTTGGATCCCTTCCTCTGGGGAAAGCCGGCTGCCACGAAGGAGAAAGGAACCCTGAAGATAGACTCATATGAAGGGGAACTGAGGTCTCCTACCAACTTTCAGCACCAACTTACCAGATATATGAGTGAACCACCTTTGAAAAGAGTCTGCTAGCCTGAGTCAAGCCTTCAGATGACTGTAGTCGCAGCTAACATCTGACCGAACTGCTATGAGAAACCTAAGCTAAGCTAGAACTGCCCAACTACAGAAACTATGAAAGATAATAAAAGTCTTTTGTTGTTTAAGCCACAAAGTTTTGGGGTAAACTAGATAACCCATATATTCAAATATTGCTCTTTCTATTATCGTCTTAATTACTAGCTCATTATTTTCCTGAGATGCAGTCCATCTTCTTATCACAAATTCTTTTTAAAAGAATTTCTCTATCTTTTGTTAGCTCCTTTGACAACGCTGTTTTTTAGGGGAGTATGTTGAAACATTTCTTTCCCCTGAGGGCCTTCCCTTTTTTTTTTTTCTTCCAATTTCTGTGAGTTATTTGCTACCATATTAAAAACATAAGCCAAACAACATGGGGCTCGTCAACTCTACTGAACCACAGTGAAGGCAAGAGAAAGAGAAAAGTTTGAAAAATAACTCCACACATAAAAGAAAAATTATATTACTATGACTGAATAATGTATCTCAATAACTCACTTTTCACCTAGCAGGCGGTTTCGGTGACTTCCCAGTGCCTGTAGGATCAAGCCCAAACACTTGGCCTTACACGATTCAGCCTCTTTCTCTAGTTTCTTTTCACCATATTTTCTATTGCTTTCCTTCACGTAAGGAACTCTGGTGGGGCAGTGGTTAAAGTGCTTGGCTGCTAACTGAAAAGTTGGTGGTTCAAACCCACCAGCCACTTTGAGGGAGGAAGATATGGCAGTCTGCTTTTGTAAAGATTTACAGCTTTGGAAACCCTACAGAGCAGTTCTAACTCTGTCCTATTGAGTCACTAGGATTCAGAATTCTACTCGATGGAAATTTTTTGTTTTGCGCAGGGTTTCCTTCACATACTCAACGTTTCGCCAAACTGAACTATGATGTTTCTGATTAATCCTCTTTAGTTTCACAGGTCAAGAGGAATTGCATTCAAGGAGCTGTACTTAATAAGGAACTACACACCCCAAGTAGCCTAAACTGCACCCAGACCTAATTCAGAGAATGAAATTCTGGGCTTCAAGGTTCTGCTGTAATGAGGTGAGACTTTAGAAGACTTTGGGAGGAGGTGAGTATATTTTGCATGTGGGAGGGACATGAATTGTTAGGGACCAGAGGAGGGGACCGTGCTAGCCAGCTTCCAAGATGGCCCTAAATTATCATTGCCTTCTGATAATCATATCCTCATGTAGCCCCTCCCACTTTGTATTACAGTTGGTCTATGTGACTTATAGCATATGGCTGAAGTAATGGTATGTTAATTCTGAGATTAGGTTATAAAAAGACTGTGGCTTCCATCTTGGTATCGATCTCTTTGTTGGAGAAGTGAGATGCCATGTGGTGTGCAGCCCTAAAAGGAATCCCACTTGGTAGAAAACTGAAGCCTCTGGCCGCAGCAAGCTAGGAGCTGTGTTTTGCCAACAACCATATGAATGAACTTGGAAGTGAATTCTTCAGCCCTACTCAAACCTTGAGATAACTGCAGCCCCAGCTGATATCCCGACTATAACTTCATGAGAGACCCTAAGCCAGAACTGCCCAGCTAAGTCATTTTTGGGTTGCTGAATCTTATAAACTGTGTGAGATAAGAAAATGTTTGTTGTTTTAAGCTCCTAAGTTTTGAGGTAATTTATTATGAAGCTATAGTTAATGAACATACCAGCCCAGGAGCCAAAACTGTCCAGCAGAAGCTGGGACCACAAGGAAGGGGCTGCTCATCTGCAGTGGGAACCACTGAGAAGATGCTGCTGCTACTGGAGACACTACCTGAAGCACAGAGGGGCAGGTAAAAGCACCTATCCTCCCCGTGCTCCCTCATCTGCTACCCTTGCATGCATTGGCCAAATCAAATAACCAGGAAATTGGTAAGGGAGCAAAAGAAATGTCATTTGCAAGGATCAGCTTCCTGAAACACAGAACAGAGCAGGGGGGAGAAGGAAATGAATCTGAGAACAAATAGCCAAATGACCAGCACAATCAAGATCCTTCTTTGCAAAGAATTCTCGAAGACATTCGTCAGAACCTTGTCCTGAGGGTTTAAATTGCCCTTCCCAAAATCTCTGTGAATCCAAATCTTGTCCATCAATTAATATCCACTTTAAATGCAACCTTAAGTTTCAGCTTTTTCTTCCTGATTACCTGGGGGTAATCCTCTCTTCTTTCAATTCCACAGCATTTGACTTATACCCTTTTTAGGCATTTTCAAACAACTTACAGTTATTTAATGCATTTCTTGTTTATTTACTTATTTTTATCGTGCTTTGAGTGAAAGTTCACAGTTTAAATCAGTTTCTCATACAAAAACTTATACTATACGTACATTGTTATGTGACCCTAGTTGCTCTCCCTATGATGTGACAGCACACTCCTCTTCTCCCCCCTGTATTTCCCGTGTCCATTCAACCAGCTCCTCTCCCCCTCTGCCTTCTCATCTCTCCTCCATACAGGAGCTGCCCACTTGGTCTCATGTGTCTACTTGGGCTAAAAAGCACACTCCTCACCGGTATTATTTTACATCTTATAGTCCAGTCTAATCTTTGTCTGAACACTTGGCTTCGGGAATGGTTTTAGTTTTGGGCTAACAGAGTACAGGGACCATGCCCTCTGGAGTCCCACCAATCTCAGTCAGACCATTAAGTCTAATTTTATACTAGAATTTGAGTTCTGCCCCCTACTTTTCTCCTGCTCCATCAGGGACTCTCTGTTGTGTTCCCTGTCAGGGCAGTCATTGGTGGTAACCGGGTACCATCTAGTTCTTCCAGTCTCAGGCTGATGGAATCTCTGGTTTATGTGGCCCTTTCTGTCTCTTGGGCTCATATTTTCCTTGTGTCTTTGGTGTTCTTCATTCTCCTTTGTTCCAGATGGGTTGAAACCAGTTGATGCATCTTAGATGGCTGCTTGCTAGCTTTTAAGATCCCAGATGCCTCTCACCAAAACGGGATGCAAAAAGTTTTCTTAATACATTTTGTTATGCCAATTGACCTAGATGCCTCCTAAAACCATGGTCCCCAGAACCCCGCCCCTGCTACTCTGTCCCTCAAAGTGTTTGGTTGTATTCAGGAAAAGTCTTAGCTTTTGGATTAGTTCGGTTGTGCTGACTTCCACGGTATTGTGTGTTGTCTTTCCCTTCACCTAAAATTATAGTTCTTGCCTACTATGTAGTTAGTGAATACCCCTTCCCTCCCTCCCCACCCTCGTAACCATCAAAGAATGTTTTCTTGAACCCTTGAGGGAGCAGGAGAGCAGTGGGATGCAGAACTTAAATTCTCATAAAAAGACCAGACTTAATGGTCTGACTGAGACTAGAAGTACCCCGGTGGTCATGGCCCCCAGACCTTCTGTTGGCCCAGGACAGGAACCATTCCCGAAGCCAACTCTTCAGACATGGATTGGACTGGACAATGGGTTGGAGAGGAATGCTGGTGAGGAGTGAGCTTCTTGGATCAGGTGGACCCTTGAGACTATGTTGGCTTCTCCTGCCTGGAGGGGAGATGAGAGGGTAGAGGGGGCTAGAAGCTGGGGAAATGGACACGAAAAGAGAGAGTGGAGGGAGAGAGCAGGCTGTCTCATTAGGGGGAGAGTAAATTTTTTTTTTTTTTAGCAAGGTGTATATAAGTTTTTATGTGAGAGACTGACTTGATTTGTAAACTTTCAGTTAAAGCGCAATAAAAATTATTTTAAAAAAAAGAATGTTTTCTTCTATATTTAAACCTTTTCTTGAGTTCTCGTAATAGTGGTCTCATACAATATTTGTCCTTTGCTACTAATTTCACTCAGAATAATGCCTTCCAAATTCCTCCAAGTTATGAGATGTTTCATGGATTCATGGTTGTTCTTTATTGCTTTGTAGAATTCCATTGTGTGAATATCCCATAATTTGTTTATCCATTCACCTGTTGATGGGTACCTTGGTTGTTTCCATCTTTTTGCAACTGTAAACTGTGCTGCAATGACCATGGGTGTGCATATACCTATTCGTGTGAGGGCTCTTATTTCTCTAGGATATATTCCAAGAAGTGGGATTGCTGGATCGTATGGTGGTTCTATTTCTAGCTTTTTAAGGAAGCGCCAAATCGTTTTCGAAAGTGGTTGTACCATCTGACATTCCCACCAGCAGTGTATAGTTGTTCCAGTCTCTCCACAATCTCTCCAACATTTATTATTTTTTGTGTTTTTTGGATTAATGCCAGCCTTGTTGGGGTGAGACGGCATCTCATTGTAGTTTTGATTTGCATTTCTCGAATGGCTAATGATCGTGAGCATTTCCTCATATATCTGTTACCTGCCTGAATGTCTTCTTTAGTGAAGTGTCTATTCATATCATTTGCCCATTTTTTACTAAGGTTATTTGTCTTTTTGTAGTTGAGGTTTTGCAGTATCTTGTAGATTTTGGAAATTAGATGCTGGTCAGATTTGTCATAGCCAAAAAAATTTTCCCAGTGTATATGTTGTCTTTTTTACTCTTTTGGTGAAGTCTTTGGATGAGCATAGGTGTTTGATTTTTAGGAGCTCACAGTTACCTGGTTTCTCTTCTGGTGTTTGTGCATTGTTAGTAACGTCTCGTATACTGTTTATGCCATGTGTTACAGCTGGCGGCTAGCTTTGTCGCTATTTTTCCTTCCATGATCTTTATCATTTTAGATTTTATATTTAAGTCTTGATCCATTTTGAGTTAGATTTTGTGCACGGTGTGAGGTATGGGTATTGTTTCATTTTTTTACAGGTGGATATCTGGTTATGCCAGCACCATTAGTTAAAGAAGCTGTCTTTTCCCCAATTAACAGACTTCGGACCTTTGTCAAATATCAGCTGCTCATAAGTGGATGAATTTACATCTGAATTCTCAATTCTGTTCCATTGGTCCACATATCTGTTGTATCAGTACCAGGCTGTTTTGACTACTGTGGTGGTATAATAGGTTCTAAAACCAGGTAGGGTGAGGCCTCCCACTTTGTTCTTTTTCTTCAGTAATGCTTTACTTATCCAGGGCCTCTTCCCTTTCCATGTAAAGTCGGTGATTTGTTTCTCCATCTCATTAAAAAATGCCATTGGAATTTGGATCAGGATTGCATCATATCTATAGATTGCTTTGGATAGACTAGACATTTTCATAATGCTGAGTCTTCCTATCCATGAGCAATGTACGTTTTTCCATGTATGTAGGTCTCTTTTGGTTTCTTGCAGTAGTGTCTTGTGGTTTTCTTTGTATAGGTCTTTTACATCTCTGGTTAGATTTATTCCTGAGTATTTTATCTTCTTGGGGGCTATTGTAAATGGTATCGATTTGGTGATTTCCTCTTCGATGTTCTCTTCATTGATATAGAGGAATCCAACTGATTTTTGTGTGTTTATTTTGTATCCTGATACTTTGCTGAACTCTTCTATTAGTTCCAGTAGTTTTCTTGAGGATTCTTTAGGGTTTTCTGTGTGTAAGATCATATCATCTGCAAATAGGGTTACTTTTACTTCTTCCTTAACAATTTGGACGCCCTTTATTACTTTTTCTTGCCTCATTGCTGTGGCTAGGACCTCCAGCACAATGTTGAATGAGAGTGGTGATAAAGGGTATCCTTGTCTGGTTCCTGTTCTCACAGGGAATGCTTTCAGACTCTCTCCATTTAGGATGATGTTGGCTGTTGGCTTTGTATAAAAGCCCTTTATTGTGCTGAGGGATTTTCCTTCTATTCCTATTTTGCTGAGAGTTTTTATCATGAATGGGCATTGAACTTTGTCAAATGCCTTTTCTGCATCAGTTGATAAGATCATGTGGTTCTTGTCTTTTGTTTTATTTATGTGATGGATTACATTAATTGTTTTTCTAATGTTGAACCATCCCTGCATACTTGGTATGAATCCCACTTGGTCATGGTGAATTATTTTTTTGATATGCTGTTAAATTCTATTAGCTAGAATTTTGTTGAGGATTTTTGCATCTAAGTTCATGAGGAATATTGGTCTGTAATTTTCTTGTTTGTGGTGTCTTTACCTGGCTTTGGTATCAGGGTTATGCCAGCTTCATAGAATGAGATTGAGAGCATTCCATCCTTTTCTATGCTCTGAAATAGCTTTAGTAGTAGTTGTGTTAACTCTTCTCAGAAAGTTTGGTAGAATTTGCCAGTAAAGCCATCAGGGCCAGGACTTTTTTTGTTGGAAGGTTTTTAATTACCTTTTGAATTTCTTCTTTCATTGTGGGTTTACTTAGTTGTTCTACCTCTGTTTGTATTAGTTTAGGTAGGTAGCGTGTTTCTAGAAATTTGTCCATTTCCTCTCAGTTTTCAAATTTGTTAGAGTACAATTTCTCATAGCATTCTGTTATGTTTCTTTTAATTTCAGTTGGGTCTGTTGTGATATCACCCATCTCATTTCTTATTTGGGTTATTTGCTTCCTCTCCTGTTTTTCTTTTGTCAGTTTGGCCAATGGTTTATCGATTTTGTTGATCTTTTCAAAGAGCAAGTTTTGGTCTTGTTAACTCTTTCAATTATTTTTCTGTTCTGTATTTCATTTAATTCTGCTCTAATTTTTATTATTTGCTTTCTTCTGGTGCCTAAGGGCTGTTTCTTTTTTCTTTTGCTGCTCTCTATTTGTTCGACTTGTAGGGTTTTAATGTTTTGATTTTGGCCATTTCTTCTTTTTGTATGTGTGCATTTATTGGTACAAACTGACCTCTGAGCACTGCTTTTGCTGTGTCCCAAAAGTTCTGGTAAGATGTGTTTTCATTCTCAATTGATTCTATGAATTTCTTTAGTCTGTCCTTAGTTTCTTCTATAACCCAGTCATTTTTGAGCAAGGTGTTGTTCAGTTTCCATGTGTTTGATTTTTTTCCTTGCTTTTTCTGTTACTGATTTCTACTTTTATGGCTTCATGGTCAGAAAAGATGCTTTGTAGTGTTTCGATGTTTTGGATTCTGTTAACGCTTGCTTTATGGCCTAATATGTGGACTATTCTGGAGAATGTTCCACGTGCACTGGAAAAGAAAGTATACTTGGCTATTGTTGGGTGGAGTGCTCTATGTATGTCTATGAGGTCAAGTTGGTTGATTGTGGCATGTAGATGTTCCATGTCTTTATTGAGCTTCTTTCTGGATGTTCTGTCCTTCACCAAAATTGGTGTGTTGAAGTCTCTTACTATTATTGTGGAGCCGTCTATTTCTCTTTTCAATGCTGTCAGAGTTTGTTTTATTTATTTTGGAGCCCTATCATTGAGTGTGTAAATATTTATTATGGTTATGTCCTTCTGGTGTATTGACCCTTTAATCCTCATATGGTGTCCTTCCTTATCCTTTGTGGTGGATTTTACTTTAAAGTCTATTTTGTCAGAAATTAATATTTCCACTCCTGCTCTTTTTTGATTGTTGTTTGCTTGATATGTATTTTTTTTATCCTTTGAGTTTTAGTTTGTTTGTGTGTTTAAGTCTAAGGTGTGTCTCTTGTAGGCAGCATATAGACAGATCATTTTTTTTTTTTATCCATTCTGCCACTTTCTTCTCTTTATTGGTGCATTTAGTCCATTTACATTCAGTATAATTATTGATAGGTGTGAGTTTAGTGCTGTGATTTTGATGCTTTTGTGCATGTGTGTGTGTTGTTGACAGTTTCTTTGTTCCACTTCATTTTCTGTGCTGAGTCATTTTTCTTTATATATTTTCTTTTCCTCTCTTTCATTGTTGTTGATTTTGTGTTTGCTGAGTCTTTATGTTTTTCATTTTGAAGTGTAGGACTGTTAGTTTCCTTTGTGGTTACCTTAATATTTACCACTATTTTTCTAAGTTTAAGCCAATCTTTTATTTCTTTATATTGGCTTGACTTCCTCTCCATGTGAAAGATCTATGACTACATTTTTTTAAATCGTCATTAAGTGAAAGTTTACAAATCATGTCAGTCTCTCATGTAAAAACTTATACACACCTTACTATGTACTCCTAGCTGCTCTCCCCCTAATGAGACAGCATACTCCTCCACCCCACCCTGTATCCCCCGTGACCATTCAACCAGCTCCTATGCCCCTCTGCCTTCTCATCTGTCCTCCAGGCAGGAGCTGTCCACATAGTCTCATGTGTCTACTTGAGCCAAGAAGCTCATACCTCACCAGTATCATTTTCTGTCTTATAGTCCAGTTTCCAATCCCTGTTTGAAGAGTTGGCTTGAGCAATGGTTCCAGTCTTGGGCTAACAGAGGGTCCAGGGACCATGACTTCTGAAGTCCCTCCAGTCTTAGTCAGACCATTAAGTCTGGTCTTTTATAAGAATTTGAGGTCTGGATCCCACTGTTCTCCTACTCCATCAGGGCTTCTCTGTTGTGTTCCCTGTCAGGGCAGTCATCAGTGGTAGCCGGGCATCAGCTAGTTCTTCTGGTCTCAGGCTGAGGTAGTCTCTGGTTTATGTGGCCCTTTCTGACTCTTGGGCTCATATTTACCTTGTGTCTTTGGTGTTCTTCATTCTCATTTGTTCCAGGTGGGTTGAGACCAGTTGATGCTTCTTAGTTGACTTCTTGCCAGCATTTAAGACCCCAGACACCACTCACCAAAGGGGGATGCAGAACCTTTTCTTAATGCATTTTGTTATGCCAGTTTACCTAGATATATGACTATATTTTTTAGTCCCTCTTTTTTGTTGTAATGTTGTTATCTCTTACATAATGACATCTCTGTTTCCCTGTTTTGAGTGTTTTAGCTTTGATTTATTTTTGTGATTTCCCTATCTGGGTTGATATCTGGTCGCTCTGTCCTGTGTTCTAGTCCTGGGTTGTTATTGGATGTTACTGATTTTCTAACTGGAGGATTCCCTTTAGTATTTCTTGTAATTTTAGTTTGTTTTTTGCAAATTCCCTGAACTTCTTTTTATCTGAAAATGTCCTAATTTCACCATCACATTTGAGAGACAGTTTTGCTGGATATATAATTCTTGGCTGGCAATTTTTTTTCCTTCAAGGCTTTATATATATCATCCCATCGCCTCCTTTCCTGCATAGTTTCTGCTGAGTAGTCTGAGCTTAGTCTTATTGAATCTCCTTTGTACATGACTTTTTTTTTTTCTTTTATCCCTAGCCCTCTTAAAATTCTCTCTTTGTGTTTGGTTTTGGCAAGTTTCATTATAATATGTCTTGGTGACTTTCTTCTGAGATCTACCTTGTGTGGGGTTCGATGAGCATCTTGGATAGATATTGTCTCATCTTTCACTATATTAGGGAAATTTTCTGCCAACAAATCTTCAACAGCTTTCTCTGTATTTTCTGTTACCTGCCCCTCATTCTGGTACTCCAGTCACTCTTAGGCTATTCCTCTTGATAGGGCCCCACATAATTCTTTAAAAAATTTTTTTTAATCTGATTTTTCCTCAAATTAGTTGGTGTCAAGCTCTTTATCTTCAGTCTCACTAATTCTGGCTTCCATTGCCTCAATTCTGTTCCTATGAATTTCTATTGAGTTGTCTAATTATGTAATTTTATCATTAATCTTCTGGGTTTCTGTTTGCTGTCTCTCTACGGATCCTTGCAACCTATTAAACTTGTCGTTATGCTCTTCTCTAATCTTAAGTTCCTCTATTGCTTTGTCTGTGTGTTCCTTGGCTTGTTCTGCATTTTACCTGATCTCCTTCCTGATCTCTTGAAGAGTTCTGTATATTAATCTTTTGTATTTTACCTCCGGTAATTCCAGGAAATTATCTTCATCTAGAAGGTTTCTTGATTCTTTGTTTGGGGAGCTTGCTGAAGCCATCAAGGTCTGCCTCTTTATGTGATTTGATATTGACTGTTGTCTCAAGCCATCAATAAGTTATTGTATTTATTTATTTTGTTTACTTACTGTGTCTTAGCTTCTCGTTTTGTTTTGTTTCGATATGCCCAAATAGGCTGCTCGAGTGAACTAGTTTGATTATTGGTGTCTTTGAGGATCTAACGTGCTGTCATCAGGTGGTTAGAGCTGTTACTAGGTATGTGAGCCCAGAAATCTGTTTCCTTTTCTTATATGAATTCAACTCAGGTATCCAGGTAGTTGGTCACCAAGTGTGTGGTAAGGGCTCTCACCTACAGTCCTAGACAAACAGGAATGATTGGTGTAGGCACAGGTATCTGGCTGCAGTAGGGGGTCACGGGCTGAGCAAGGCAGGAGCCTGACAACCACCCCGAGTGTCTGTGAGAAAAGCATGTCCCTGTTCCCTAGAGCACGTAGGTGGGCGGGTTTTGCAGCCTGACTATGGGCAGCTAATGCTGTTGGCTATAAGGACGGTATTCTTGGACCCCTATTGCGGGTGGCTAGGTGGTGTGGGTGGAGCCACTAGTCCTCAACTCCTTGATGTGGGTAGGTGAGGGCCCTGCTTAATAGGTAGAGCAGTGTCAAATGTCACAAACCTGCCTCGCCACCGTATAGCTGAAACAGTTGAAGTTAGACTTCGGGTATATACCCTGTTGTACTGTACTAATGAGGGCCCGCACAGATCTATGCAGGGGTAAAAGGGATTCAAAGTCTGTAGACCCCTTATGCCTATGTCTAGGCAAAGGAGCTGTTTCTTCCCTGAGTTTCTGGTTTAAGGGAGCTAGCAGATTATTCATTCCCTGTTTGATAATTCATCCCATCTCCAAGACTGGTAGAATGGTTAAGAGTATGTGACGTGTCATACTTCCAGCTTAGGGGGTGCAGCACTCTCTGAACCTGGCTTGGACCCAGTGCAGAGTAAGAAGGGGGCAGGTAAGTGGGAGAGAGGTTTTTCTCAAAAGGATGTTTTTTTAAATCCACACAGTAGGTTAGTATATTGCCTATTGAGTGATGCTTTTCGCTGATTCTGGAGGCGTGAGTAGACTCTCTGCCACTCGGTCTCCCCTGATGTAGAGAGGCACTGCTTGCCTCACCACTGGAGCCAGTTGATCCTGACCTGCAGGGTCAGGTCTGGCAACTCCTTTCTGCTTTTGAACCGTCTCTCCCTTCCCTGCCACTCAGTCCGATTCCTCAACTTTGCCTTTGATGTTCGGGACTCCTAGATTCTCATGTGTAATCAATTCACTTGTTTTTTCAGGTCTTTGTTGTAAGAGGGGGTGCAGAAAGCATCTGACCACTCCACCATCTTGGCCCCACTTCTATTTAATGCATTTCTTATCGTCAGAAAGTTAATCAGCTCCTTGAGGATCACATCTATTTCTAATGCACTGTTATATATTACCCCATCATCATAGCACCAAGCATAAAGCCTTATACATAGTAGATATCAATATGTATTGCATAAATGAATGCATGAATGAATAAATATCAAAATCAGTGGTAGAAATGGTATAAAACTTTGATAGCTTCGTCTACATTGCTATTAAATCCCTTATATACTCTCGGTAGAACCAAGAGATTCTAAAACAATCTTCTTATTTTCTTGGCTGGTGACATCTTTTGAGCTTCTTTAAACCTTTTCTTGGGGGAAGAGAACAGTAAAATTGCAAACCAGTTTGTATCAGCTGAGGAATAATTATCCTGTGAGACCAAAGTCCTCCCTGGAAGTTTAGCAGGAGGAACAGGTTCAGGAACCGCATTTGCCTCTCTCTCAACTTTGGCACCCTGAGCAAAAATCATCTGCATGGTAAGAAAAAAAGGAACACTTAGCATTTTGCAAAAGTTCTTTCCTCTAATTCCCCATTTACCTTGCTGATACTTTGAAAGAGGGAATAAATGAGAAGCAGAAAGGATGTTTTTAGGCAAGCTTCTCAATTAGTTCAGGCCTCTTCACTTTCTGCCTAGATTACCACAGTGCCCCCAACAAGTATCCCTGCATCTTGTTTCTAAAAACAAATCTTAGCTGGTCACTCTCATGCTTGAAGTCTTTCAATGGCTACTCATTTTCTTCTGGATAAAATCCAAACCCTTCATGATCTGGCTCTGGGGCTGAGTTTTTATCTCCAGTCAAGTATTTCCCTACCAACACCAAGCTTTCCAGTCCTTCTGCTTTTCCTTTTGCCCCAGTCTCTTTCCCCTCCCCCCTCAGCCTTCTTCTAGCTCAATCCAATTTATCCTTCAAGATTTAGTTTCAAGTGTCACTCTAGGAAGTTTTACTTGAGCCCCTCACAATGGATTAAGCTCCCTTAGTGTACTTTACAGACCTCTTCGGCTTCAGGCAAGTTGTTCCTTAAGCCTTAGTATCCCAGTCTAGAAAATTGGGATAATATAGTATTTACTTCAGAAGCTTGTGGCAAGGATAAAAATAATTAATGTAAAATACTTAGCATTGTGCCTGACATACATTGTGTCACATATTAAATCATACATTAAATCATAATAATTATTTAATCCAATCCCTTCCTTATGTTTGTGAAAACAGATCCAGAGAGGTCAAATGAGCAACGTAAGTAAAATAAAAATGGGGGACTCAGGGAGGTGTCTGATTTGCTTATCAACGTTTGTAAATGTAATTTCAAAGTGAGGAAATTAGAGGGGATGGACTTCAAATTTAATATTAAAAAGAAACATTTATTGAGAAAAAAACTTGAGGTTGAAAGTGGATGTTTTACTACTATGAAAAACGGAAAGTCGGGGCAACTTGCAAGACAACTAAGAATATTTGACACTTAGAACTGAAATGTTTTCTTAATTGTCTCAATGTGCTGATTTGTTTTTGCTTAGGTCTGCTTATTTCTGTAGTCCATGAAGTTGAGCCTGTGCATTCACTAAATAAAATGTTTTGTTAAGTACTCATTTTTTTTGTGTGTGTATTGAATTAAGTACAACATTAAGCCATTAAAGTGACCTTAAGAAAATCAATATTGTCCTCAGGCTCAAGACCACTTACTCCACAGTTTAACTGGTCCGTAGTGTTCAGTTTTTGATTCTGGAGTTGCACTACCCAACGCAGTTGCCACATGTGGCTGTTGGGCTCTTGAAATGTGCTGGAAGTGTAAAATACACATGGATTTTAATGGTTTGGTACAACAACAAAAAAGGAATGCAAATCATCCCAATAATTTTTTATATTGATTTCATGTGAAATCATAAGATTTCTGATTTATTGGGTTAATTAAAATTAATTTCATCTATTTCTTTTTACTTTTTTAATGTGGCTACTGGAAAAATTTTAATTTCTTAAATTAGCTCTCATTATATTGCTATTAGCACCCTGGTGGCACAGTGGTTAAAGCATTTGGCTGCTGCTAACCCATAGGTCAGTGATTGGAGCTCACCAGTCACCCCACAGGGGAAAGATGAGGCAATCTGCTCTCCTAAAGATTACAGCCTTGGAAATCCTATGGGGAAGTTCTACTCTGTCCTATAGGGTTGATATGAGTCGGAATCAACTCAAAGGCGACAGGTTTATTAAGGAACCCTGGAGTGCAATGGTTAAGTGCTCAGCTGCTAACTGAGAGGCCAGTGGTTCTACCCCACTACCAGCCACTCTGTGGGAGAAAGATGTGGCAGTCTGCTTTCCTAAACATTTATAGCCTTGAACCCCCATGGGGGCAGTTCTACCCTGTCCTATAGGGTCGATATGAGTGGTAATGACTTGACATCAGTGGCTGGGTGGTACAGTGGTTAAGCATTTGACTGCTAGCCAAGAGGTCAGAAGTTCAAACCCACCAGTGGTTCTGAGGGAGAAAGACGTGGCAATCTGCTTCTGTAAAGATTAGAGCCTTAGATACCCTGTGGGGCAGTTCATTCTGTCCTACAGGGTAGCTATGAGTTAGAATTAACTCCATAGCACCCAACAGAATGTTGCTGTTAGACAACGGTGCTCTAGACCCTGGATTTTTCAGAATCAGGTGGGGAGCATTAGTCCTAAGGTCACACACTGCCCTTGCCTGTGCTTTCTCTGATCTGATGCTACAGGCAGTCCCTGGGTTACTAATGTCCGACTTACATACAACCCATAGCTAAGAACCAACCCTGTAAAGCCTATTATGTTAAAAATTTGAGGTACATGCTATGTTTCATGACAACAAATGGGTGCTGCTTTGCGATGTGCATGAAAACATTATTATTATTACCATATTATTATGTTAAATATGTTTTAGTGTATCTGGAAGTATTTCTTTAACGTTTTTTGTGCATAGAAAGGTACAGTGTATACTATATACTAAAACAAACATTCGACTGACTTTAGATACGAATTGTTCCAATTTACATACAAATTCGACTTAAAGATAAATTTAGGAATGGAGCTCATTCATAATCCAAGGACAGCCTGTACGCTGTCACCCTTCTTGCAAGCCAAGTGATAGCAAGCCTGTGCCTCCACTGTCTCTTTCAGAATGAAGCCCCCAAAAGGCTGAAGGTCTTAAAAAACTCTTAAATGTAGATCATATCTCAAAAAATAGAAGATAATAGGTGCCCCAAATTGAAGTCTAAAATTCACCTTAAAAATTCCTGATTGGCTTTCCAATCCTACTTGGATTATCTTTTTAATCTTCACAACAACTCTAACATGTAGGTGCTATTATTACACCCATTTATTACCAATGGGTTGATTGATGTTATACAACTTGCAGGCATGGCCTGGAGTTTTGACCCCTGGTGATCCAACTGTCCAAATGTCCAATCTAGCAAGATTATGAGTTCCTTGTATACCCTGCGCCTTGCCCATACATGACCTGACACATACTAGATGGTCAATAAATGTGTATACTAAACTGTATATATAGTATGACCTTATGTAGGAAAAATATGTATGGAGTAAAATCTGGGAGGGTATACATGAAACTCTTAAAGGGTAGTTAATTGTGAATTGTGATATTATGGGCAATTTTTTGCAACATACATTTTTAATTTTCATCTTTACACCTTTCTGTATCTTCCAAACTTTTGACAATGTGCATGTATTGTTTTCATTTATTTCTATTACTGTTTATACTACACAAAATGTCATGTTAACAGAATGTAGGTGGTTATATCTGAATTGGGTTTAATAAGATTTAGTTGCTTCAAAGGGCTTTATAAGAATTCATTTTATCCTTCAAATCTGATTTCAAATGCTTCCTACTTCATGATGCCTTCTCTGACTTTGGTGCTCCTTCTCCGAAGCTTCTATTATGCCAAAGTTGATACATACTGTACGCCGTCTGTGTACCAATGTTGCTGTCTGCCCCTCCTCCCCTGATGTTCCCAGTCCCCTCACAGATGGGGTCCCCTCGCCTCCAATTTTCTTCTCCATTCTCATTCTCTATTTCTCCTCTCTTTCTCTTCTGTTTCTTTCCATGATCTTCCTCAGATTTTTCCTTTGAGTCTTCTTCCCTTCTTGTCTCCTATCTCTCCCTTCTTTTTGAGAAGACTGACTTTCAAATGAAACGTCAATCAAATGTTACTTTCCATCAGGGAGTTTTCAGGCTGATTCTACTGGAGTCCTGAGGAAGATGCTCAGAGTTGGGAGTGGACACAATGATGAGGGAGACTTCTAAGGAGGATGGATACTTTTGGTTGAAATAAGGGATTGAGGACTACATTTCAGAATGACAAAAGCAATGGGAACAAAGGTTCGAGGATTCCCTCAGGGAAAAGGGTAGAAGAGAGCTGAGCAGAGGGCCCCTTACCTGATTGGGCCTGAGGGTTGTTATCTCCTAGTGTTGGCACTCAGTTAGAAAGAATGCTGACCTCAGTTGATTTGAGCTCCTGGATTGAATTAGTCCTGCTTGTGTAATTGACTTTGATATGTGGCCTTTGGATCTGAATTGGGTTTAATAAGATTTAGTTGCTTCAAAGGGCTTTATAAGAATTCATTTTATCCTTCAAATCTGATTTCAAATGCTTCCTACTTCATGATGCCTTCTCTGACTTTGGTGCTCCTTCTCCAAAGCTTCTATTATGCCAAAGTTGATACATACTTCATTCAAGCAATTATCTTCATCGTATTTTATCGTAGTCTGTGGGAAATTGTTCCTTTATTTTCTCACCTTAGGAATCTTGAAGGACAGGAAGGTATTTCACTCATATTTGTATCTGAGGCCTAGCACACACCAGGAACATACTCACTTGAGCCAGCAGTACTCAATAACAATTTAAAAAATATATTAACAGCTAAAATTTAGTAAGCACTAGGATACGCACTATACCTACATTGTTTCATTCACCAGACACTTTAGGCAGAAAGTACTTTTATTTTGCAATGAGAAAACTGAGCATAAGAGAATTTTTTTTTTTTTAGTTTTTATTGGGCTTTAAGTGGGAGCTAACAAATCAAGTCAGTCTCTTACACAAAAACTTATATACACCTTGCTACATACTCCCAAATGCTCTCCCACTAATGAGACAGCCCGTTCCCTCCCTCCACTCTCTCTTTTCATGTCCATTTCACCACCTTCTAACCCTTCTACCCTCTCATCTCCCCTCCAGGCAGGAGATGCCAACATAGTCTCAAGTGTCCACCTGATCCAAGAAGCTCACTCCTCGCCAGTATCCCTCTCCATCCCATTGTCAGAGAAATTTTTTTGATCTAAGGTTGAATTCAACCCAAGGTCAACTAGTAAGTGGCTGAATTCTTTTCTATATGCTTTTTCTGGATCCAAGATCTGGGCTCTTAACCACTATGGATGGACACATGGATGGATGAAGGAATGCTTTTTACTCTGTGGCTGAAGAAGAGACATGGTAGAGCTCATCATTTATTTTATAGAGACAATTATGATTAGTTCTAACTTTTACTTTTTCTAACTTCTGAATCATCTCTTTTTTTCTTCTTCCTTCCTTCCTTTCTTGTAATTCTGTATCTAAAACTCTCAGGAAAAATGTTTTGAGCACTTACGTTGGAGCGTAATCCAGACAAGAACCAAGTGTTCTGTGGGGAAGGGAACTAACATTGTATTTGGTTTCTACCTCTTGCTATTCATTCATTTCTAAATTTATAAATATCAAGCAGCTACTGGGCGCTTATGGTAAGACCATGTGTGCACAGAAGAACTACTCCATAGGATTTGGAAGCAGATCGCCAGGCCTGTCTTCCGGGGCACCTCTGGGTGGGTTTCAATCACCAGCCTTTCAGCTAGACTGTATAACCACTTGTGCCCAGGTGTCACCATGAGTCGGAATCATCTTGATGCAACTAACAACTGGGTGCTAGAAACCTTTTAGGCAGTAGGGGTATAATGGTGAACAAAACAAAGTCCTGGCTCTCAGGGAGATTACACTCTTAAGTGGACACTTCACATATACTAGTTCACTTGCTCCTCACAATGACTGCATAAGGTAATGATGACAACAATAGTGGGTAACTCTTAACAATGTTTATCTGTACCAGGCACTACCTACATGCTTTATATGTATAATCACAAAACCCTGTGAGCCAGGGGTGGTGTTTTCTCCATTTCAGAAATGAGGGAATTGAAGCACTAGGAGGTTAAGTGACTTGTTGAAGTTTTGAACCAGGGTGTGTGACTCTAATTCCCAGGCTACTAACCACAATATGTTTCGTTTATGTTTTCTATCTTCATATCACACAACTTTCACGTGGCTAAATTGTATCTCCATCCAGATCTGTGTGACTCCGAAGCCCACGGGTTTCCGCTGCATCCCAGAGGCCTCGTGGAATAAATGAGAAAGAATGCCTTGGAATTTTTGCAACACTTTCTCTTCCAAAGAATTCAAACTGATTTCCACATAATTCTCATAGATTTGTGCTGTGAACCTCCTTGTACTGTAAATTCCCGCACAAGGAGAAAGATAAACCCGAGTCCCGGGTCATTTGACACTAGCCGGAGCACCCAGCAGATGGCGCTATCTTAGTAGCCACCAGCTGGCTGCCCCATCCCCGGGGCTCCCCACCTCCGCGGAAAGCTTCCCAGCCCTCCCTCACTCCCTTCTCTCTCCCCCTCCCCACGGAGCCCGCGTCCACGTGACCTTAAGACGGCCAATAGGCGAGCAGAGAGGGCGAGCTGGTCCCTGTGGCCGCCATTAAAGCGAAGGGAAAACCCGTGAATTCGGATTAAAGGGGGAAAAACACCGCCCGCTGGGCCCACAAAATGGGGGAGGCTACTGCGTCCAGGCTGTGAGGCCGCAGGAGAGCAGACGTTAGGTCGGCCCGGCCCAGGGACGACACGAAGACAGCCGGAGAATGGTCTGAGCCCCAGACGCCGCCACCACCTCCGCCACTGAGGAGACTCTGGGCTTAAGGACATCGCCGCTGCCGGGCCGGGGGCCTGGGCTTCCCTCCCGGTTCTCGCCCTTCCAGCTCCTCTGCGGCCGCCTCCCCGCCCGAGGGAATCGTCTGGGGCTTGGGCTCGACCGTCTCGGACTCGATTTCAATTATTTATTGTGTAATTTATTATTTTTCTGGTGGAAGGGGCATACATCTCCTCTGTCCCCCAGAGAGGGGCAAGCGCCTGCGGGCTCCGCGGCAGCCGCAGACCGGCCCGCGGAGCGAGCGCTGCGCGGCCCTCCCGCCTCCGGTCCTCGGCCCCGGGCGGCTGGGTGCCGGCCGGGCGGCGGGGGCTGCTCGCGGCGGCGGGGGGGTGGGTGGGGAGGGCGGGCGGCCCGGCGGCCTCCTCTTCCATCGCCCCCCCCAGCCGCCACCCCCCCCGCCCTGCCCGGTGTCTGTGTTTCTCTCTCTGGTCGGAGGCGGCGGTAATGGCGGATGGTGGGTTGTGGCGCCGGCGGCGGCTGCTGTGAGGGACGATGAGTTCCTCCTTCGTGCCGAACGGGGCCAGCCTGGAAGATTGTCACTGTAACCTTTTCTGCCTGGTGAGTGCCCGGGCCGCGGGCGGGGACGGCGGCGAGTGGGGCGCTGAGGGAGGGGCCGCGAGGTGCGCCCTTGGGCCGTGGGGGAGGGGGTCCGGGTCTGATCCCGGCGCCCGAGTCCCAGGCCAGGCCCAGTGGAGCCGGCGCGGCCGCGAGGCCCCGCACCCAGCCCCGGGAGACGGCGTCCGCTCGGTCGCCGTCCTGAGCTCTCGGGAGTGGGGAGTTTGTTTCTTGTCTTGTTTCTGACTCCCCCCCCCCCCCCCGCATCGTAGTCTTCTCTTCAACTTGGGCACCTCATCTGCCGGGACACTGACTTAATTAACATTTCCGTCTGCATTTTTTGCCTAACTATTGCTTTTCTCTTTTTTGATCCTGTATCCCTCTTCACACTTTCTATTATTGCCTGTTCTCCCACTGTCTTTATACTTCGCTCTGGTAATTTGGTTTCTCCTAATAAACAGGACCCCAGAGTTTATGCACTGACTCCCCCCCCCCCCCATTTTACATTTTTTCTACGCGTCAGACTAACAGTTTGACTTCTGGGTGACTTCACATCTTTGTGTAAAAACCAGTAGATGCCATTTCATATGTTTTCTTCCTAAACTTTGAAAAGTTTGCCATTTTGACAATTTCTAGCCATCTTGCTATTATTAGAACATTATGCTTGTGTGAGAGTGGAGGGGGCTAATGGAGGAGGTGCTATGGTTTTGCTCTGTTTCTATATTGGTCTGTTTTGCTTGCCTTTTCAGAATGCTTTGAGCAGGCTGCTCCATGTTTTATTGAAATGGAAAGTCTGGGGAAGCTATACGGAGAAATGACAATCGTGTTGATTGGTCCAGGCCTGGGAACTTAGAACATATAAGACTTCCCAAAGTACCAACTGTTGCAAATACGTAGTTCAGAAATGGGCAATAGCTTAATTTGGTGACAAAGTTTGGGTGACTTTTTTCATTTTCCTCTGTGCTATGGGAAATATTAAGAGTATATGATAGGTAAATGAGTTGAGTGGGCGGAGCACAACTAATTGGCAAGTGCAAACTGCCAGTCATGTATCAGCAGTTTCATTTTTGGCACCTTATGCTTTGCCCCTTTAAGTGAGGTTGAAGAATTAATGGATTCCCTCTGTCGAATCTCTTTCACAGTGCTATTGAGATCTGTAATGCCTTCCCCCCTGTAAATTATGTTGGTTTTCTTGTATAATGTCCATTAATCAGCATCTTTGCATGTAAAAAGACATACACCAGGTTTTGAATTTCTGTGCTCTCCAACTCAGTCTATTTTTGGTACTTTTAGGATCAAGTTCTTTGAAGATAGTCTAGCACAAATCTGAGATTTCTTTGTGGGCAGCTATGTGATTTTTCCTAAAGTGGATGTGGCAAGAATTAACTAGAATTTTTACAGGAAGTATTCAGATATCTTTTTATTAGAGCTATGACTTCTACAAACATGGAATGATAAATTTTTAAAAATTAATTTTTAGTTAAAAGTTTGACACCAGGGGACAAACAGGACCACTTAGAGTAGAATTTAGGACAGAGAAAAAAATGTTTACTCAGTCAGTGTGCAGTGTTAAAGTACATGTTTATATTTAACATTCTTTTATTTCTATTTGGGGCACATTATATTTATTGACTTGCTAATTTGTGACATGTCAGTGTTAATATTTTAACTGTTTTTGTTCTTTTTAAATTCTTGGTTATTATCAGATGTATAAAGCTTTTTTACTTTTTTTTGGTTTTAAGCCACTTTGAATATTTTAAGCATATATTGAAAAATTGCAGTGTCTTAATGAAAAAGGGACTTTTATGGTGAATAGTTTTAACTTTGAATGCACAGTAATAAAAAGTCATGCTTTCTTTTCTTCAGGCTGACTTGACCGGAATTAAATGGAAAAGATACGTATGGCAAGGCCCAACTTCTGCCCCTATTCTGTTTCCGGTAACTGAGGAAGACCCCATTTTGAGCAGTTTTAGTCGATGCCTTAAGGCAGATGTACTTGGTGTTTGGCGGCGAGATCAAAGACCTGGAAGAAGAGAATTATGGATATTTTGGTGGGGTGAAGACCCTAACTTTGCTGACCTTATTCACCATGACTTATCAGGTGAAAGCAGCTTATCACTTTCAACTAATTATGTAGTAAGATTGTATACTTTCCCCAAAATAACATTTGTATTACAAATTAGGATTTTTTTTTTTTGATGGAACATTGTTAGATATGAAGCCAGATAAAAATTAAGCCCTGTGTTTTATTACACCATGGTTATTTAAAATATGCTATCCATGTGTGTTATGGCAGGTTTTTTCCTTCTACCCACGTTGCTCTGAATTTCTCACAGGCAGTTAGGCTTCAGGAAAACATGCTATATTAACTTAAGAAAAATGGAATTTGGGG
Source organism: Elephas maximus indicus (assembly GCF_024166365.1). Lineage (NCBI taxonomy): Eukaryota > Metazoa > Chordata > Mammalia > Proboscidea > Elephantidae > Elephas > Elephas maximus. Next base: position 34,009,220 of record NC_064837.1, on the reverse strand, counting down.
GCATGAAGTTCTCAACAAAGTCATATAATACCTTTGAAGCCAAGTGTACCACACCTGGGAGTCAATTCTGCCACTGCTCTGTACTGCATGAATAGCCAGACAATTATAGGAATATCTAGAAGTGGTGTGTTGTGAATTTTTCTTGTTTTTGACAGCATATAGTTATTTTGTTATTGTTTTATTAACACATGAAGGCATATGTTAATTTTTTTTATTCTTGGAGAGTGATTATTTTATCCGAGGTACTGTTCCATCAAAAACTATCGTTAATATAACGAGACAGGTACATCTTGTTTAGCTTTTACAGGATGTGGTGTCATAATCTGAAAGGTTATGCAGAAGTAATTTTATTGTGAGCAAATCAATATGATTACTTCCACCTTATTCTCATAACCTTTAGGACCAAACGTTACTTTAGAAAGAGGCTATAGACCTTCATGTAATTTCTGAAACTTGTGTTTACTTTAGACTGTAAGAGTCAATGTTAACTGATTCTTTGGTGATAAGAATGTAAACGAGTAGTTGTGTGCTCCAAGATACTAAAGATTTGGTAATGATTTTTGACAGGTAAATTTAGAATTTCTAGGGAATTAAAAAAAAAAAAAAGGCAGTTTCTGAATTTTCTCTTACTGTCTGTTTGACACATAGGACCTATTTTCTTTTTAAATGAAACGTAATCCAGGTGTCTTTGTATCAAACAGTTATTTAGCAAGATCAGCCTTTGTGCAGGAATGTATGTGTTGTGGCTATTTGTTTTGATGCTTGCTTTTTACCTTGTAATGAACACACCGTTAAGTATTAATCCTAATTTCTTGAGAATGGTTGCAATTCTGTTACGATAAAGCTTTCCGGCTTTCCTTATAAGCTGCTTGCTGGAGAGTCCAGCCCTTAGTTCTAGGTGTATTATATAGTTCTAAATATATAAGATGAGCGTGTGAGAGATTTAAGTATGTGTGTCAGAATATAAATTTTTTTAGTGACATAAGCAAGATGGTGCTTTCTAATGGTCATGCCAGAAACTAAGCCTGCCAGCTTCCTTTTTCTTTCAGTGACTTTGATATGCTTGATCTATTTTCCTGTTTAAATGGTCATAAAAACTACTTTATAAAAATGTTTGGAAACAGTTTTAATGTTGATAAACTATCTGTAATCCTGACTTGAAAATTGCATTCTTTTTAGTAACATTGGCAGTGCATCTGAACAGTCCATTTTTTTTTTTAGATTCCACGAAATTCTTTTTGTGGAATTGAAGATAATTTTAACAATATATAGTATTTAGTTTTTACTATAATAGGTCTAGTATTTTGAAAGTTAAAAACCTAATAAAGTTAGATGTGAGCAGTTTTGATGAATATTGTTAAAATACTGTATGGTTACGTTTTCCTTGCAAGTTTCATGTTATCAATCAGATATGTTTTCCCTATTGAAAGTGGGTTTCAGTTTTCTAAAATTTCTTCTCTAGTTTAACTTCAGTTTTGGTATGATTTTTTAAAATTGTTAGTATCTGTACTTTAAGTAATGATCTTGAATGTGAGTGAAAGTAATTTTAGATGATTAGATTTTAATATGCCCGATTTTGCTGAACACTTGAATGGTAAATAACTTTTTTTTAAGTTTATCAAAGTGGAAACAATTGAAATAGTAAACTGAAATACAATTAGGAGTAGTATATAATCATATTTACTGTTCCAAAGACTGTCCTGTACTGTTTTAGTTTATGTAGTCAGTGGTATTTATAGAATGTGTTAGCTTTTTTTTGTTTTTAATGTGTCATTTACTTTAGAATGTTGTTAGTTAGGTCAGACATAGCTTAGAGAATAATAAGGTCTTTTCAGATGGAGTATATTTGTCTCGCCCTTTTCTTTACTCCAGGGACACCGTCTGCCTCCCTTTTGGGGTAATTAGTCTGCCTCTCTATCTCTAGCTAACCCCTTTTTCATTTCTTCCCATCTGTGGCACTCTATTCCCTTCTTTTAAGCTCCCCTGAGAAGAGAGCAGCTGGACAGTGGGGGTGGCATCAGCTGCAGGAGGGAATCCTGAGTTCCAAGTAGAGGTGTAGCACTGAGAAGGGGGAACCGAAGGACCCAGGTGGTAACTAAAAAGCTGTGTTAATTTAGCTTGAGCCTGCTCTTCACAGGCAGTGTCCTTACGTTTGGTTCAGCACCTACCACATTTTGTTACTCAGATGTTTGTGATTATGGTGATAATACTATCCCTTCTTAGTGGTGGTGGTGGGAAGAGGGAAGGTATTTTTTTTTGTAAAGAGTAGAATTCTCGTTTTTTTTTTTTTTTTATTATTCAGTATTCACTAACAAAAGTACAGAATTGCCTTTGCTTATCCTCCTTATCTCTTTTGTGTCATCTATAGCGTATTTTTAAAATGAACTTTTAGATTCACGTAGAAGTTGCAAAAGTGGTTTAGAGAATTCCTGTATACCCCTAGGAGCTCTGATGGCTCTGTGGTTAAAGCACTCAGCTGCCAACCTAAAGGTTGACAGTTCAAACCTATAAGTTTCTCCTCAGGAGAAACCCTATGGGGCAGTTCTACTCTGTCCTATAGGGTTGCTGTGAGTTGGAATCAACTTGACAGCAGTGGGTTTTTATATATCTTTTACCCAGTTTCCTTTATTGTTAATATCATACGTTGATTTGGTATATTTGTCACAGCTAATGAACCACAGTCCATACTTTGGATTTCCTTGTTTTTATCTAATGTCCGTTTTCTGTCTTAGGATTCCATTCAGGGTACCACATTACATTTAGCTGTCATGTCTTATAGAAGAAGTGAGCCCTGGTGGCACAGTGGTTAAAACGCTCAGCTGCATTTGAACCCACCAGCCGCTCTGAGGGAGAAAGATGTAGCAGTCTGCTTCTGTAAAGATTCACAGCCTTAGAAACCCTACGGGGAAGTTCTGCTCTGTCCTGTACGGTCTACCTTGAGGCGGAATTGACTTGAAGGCAGTGGGTTTTTTTTTTTTTTTTGTCTTACAGATACGCCTAGATTGTGACAGTTTTTCTGATTTCCTTGTTTGTGATGACCTTGACACTTTTGAAAAGTCTGGTCAGCTTCCATAATGCTTTTAAAATTTTAGCCTTTTTTATATCACTTGGTACTTGTTTGGATCACAAATGTAAACTCACTTTAATGCTAACTGGTAAAGATCAGTTATAGCAAACCAAACCTGATTTAATACATTATTTTTTTTTCCTAATTAAAAATTTTGTTTGGATGCACCGTTTATGCTTGCTTTTTACTTAAATAGGAATAATCATATGAATCTCATAAAATCTACAGCATAGAATTACTTCAGATTGCAATAACTGTTTCCTCTTTTGTACTTTAGATGGTTTACAGAGCAAATTAGTTTCTTATTAAACAATTAATACACGTATTGTTTTGTGATGTTGGTTGCCAAATACATACTTTAAACCCTAAGTTACGTACTTGTTTTCCAGCAGTAGTTAATACAGTTCAGTAATTTGCAAAGGTTTGATGATTTTGGGGACAGGATTATCCCTAATATTAGCCTTAACCAAAACATTCCAGAAGGGTATTTGCTCAGAATTTTTTTTTACTTCCTCCCAAATCCAAACATGTATGTTTTTTACTTTTTACTGTACTCCCTCAGAGAGAACACATAGTTGAGTTGATAAATTGGTATTTTTTGATGGAAAAGAAATAAGGGAGCAAAAGTCCTTCCTGGGTATGGTTGTCGTCTTCCGTTTTTTAAATTTTTTTTTAATTAAACTTGGTAGCACATCTCGTTTAGTGGTGTAGTCAGTGACAGAAGTGTAAAATTAATGGTGGGAAAATCTTAGCTCAGTCCCTCTAGTCAAAAGTCTGTAGTGTGTAGTGGTTCTTTTAAGTGTACTCTTAGTTTGCTTCAAAGCAAAATTGTTTTATTTTCATTAGTGTGTCCTTGAAGGAGAAAAGTTTTCTGTGTATTTTTATTGTGTCCTAACCTCTTTGGAATTCTGTTGCTGTTACCATTGGCTTTTATTCTTTCCCTTAAAATAAAAACAAAAAACTCCCTCCCCAAGTTTGGCATTTAAAAAAATCATAGTGAGTTAGAAGATGATGAGATTGAGAAAACTGACACCTTGAGAATTAAAACAAACAAACGAAAAACAAAACCCAGATGCCGTCAGGGTTAAAAATGTTTTTTGTTTGCCTGGTATCTGAGGTCTGTATATAGCACTAGATTTTAGTGGTGCCCAAATACTTTCATTATGTTAGAATGTCACCATACTGAATGTTGTTCAAACTAAGTGGGCCATTAGTTAGTTAGTCTTAGAACTTAATTTCAGGTGCTTTCGTTGAAGAATATTAATTATAGTGGATTTTAATCTTAAATGACAGCTTTCAACAGGATTGACAATTGGTAAAATAGCAGCAAAGCATAGGAATCTAGTGCCCGCTAAACTAAAAAATTATTTAGTACTTTGGTTGCCTGAAGAGAGTCTCTAGTTGCCTGTTAACATGCTTGACTGGAAGTTTGATGGTTAAAAGTCCATCAGAGGTGCCTTGGGTGAAAGGCCTGGCAACGTACTTCTGAAAAATCAGCTGTTGATGAACACAGTTCTACTCTGATACACATGGGCTCAGCATGAGTCAGAATTGACTCAACAGGCAGCTGTTGGTTTTTTTAATGTTAGTCTGAAGAGACTTAATTTATATCTGTTCTGTAATTTACTTGTGGCCCATCTTTGTGTATTGGCTAGTCTTTGGGCGACAGCTTTATCGTTTGCCTTGTTTCTTCTACATATTGTCCTTTTTGAGCAAGAAAGCATGCATAATTTTTAAATCTTCAAATTAAAGATAGTGAACATAAGAGGCTTTTCAGGTTTTGCCATAGATGACTGATGCTGCCAGTTTAAGGCCCTAAGTAGTAATTGTTCAATGAAGAGGAAATTTTTGTTTAAGATAAGTACTAATCTAGACATTTAAACATTTCTCTTTATTCTTTCAGGAAATACATGGCCTTTTCTACCATGTTAATTTTTGAGACATTCATTATTCAAAAATTAGTGTATTATATAGGAAATGATTTCCTTCCTTATCAGCTGATCACAATAAAAATTGACATTTTAAAAATGTTGAGTCGTAGGTATATCAGCTTTTTTGTTTTTGATTTTTTTCCATTGATAATTATTTTTATGACCCGTAACATACTTTGGCATCACCGTAATCTGTGTGCTTAGAAAAAAAAATTTTGTGGTGATTCAAATTCAGCATTTGAACTTTTGTATTGTTTTTTTTCAAATAAATACTTCGTAAAACTTTTCGAGTAACAACGATAATTAAGCATTCTAATTCTAAGAACTGAAAAGTACCAAAAATGCAGAATTGAAACTCTCTTGTTTTCTCTGTGGATATAGATACCAAGGGTGGAGAAAATTTATTTAAATGTATTAAGGGGCCTTTTTCCACTAGGCTATGATTGATTAAATTGCAAAGAACTAGGTAAAGATTTGACATGTGTCCCATTCTTTCTCCCTTCCCAGATTATAACACCGGTGTTGAGATTGAAGGACTTGCTTTATTTATTTATTTTAGAATTAACAATTTTTACTGTGTCACCTAGCACAATAAGTTCAACTGATTTTTATTCATTTATTTTTTGGTGGGGAGCATGACTTTCTCAATGGAGGAAACAGTAGGTTGATTTACATTCCAATACAAGCTTCTTTTTTTTTTATATAGTATTTTATTGTGTGTCCAGTGAAAGTTTACACAGCAGATTAGGTTCCCATTTGACAGTTTTCTATACAAGTTGTTCAGTAACAGTTACATTTTCACAATGTGTCAGCATTCCCCATCATTGTATTCTAATTGTTCCCTTTTCAGCACTCTGGTTTCCCTGCTCTCTTATCTTCTCATTTTTGCTTTAATTGTTGGGCATTTGGTCTTATATAGATGGTTTTTTAATGCAGCACCGTACTCATGGATAATATCCTTTATAATGTGTGCCAGTCTGCTATTTCCCTAAAAGGTGACCTCAGGATAGTTTCAGCACAGGGTTTAACAGTCTTAGGAAGTCCTCTACTTGAAACTGCTCCAGCAATTCTGGACTTTTTAAGAACGTGAGTTCTGGTTTGTGTTTTTCTCCCTTTCTACCAGGGTCCATCTGTTGTTGACACCTTCTAGTCCTAGGTCTCAGGGTAGATGAGGCTGTGGGTCGTGTGAGCTATTAGGCCTGTAGTTTCTTCCCTGAGACTTTGGTCAAGGACTTGTTTTAACTAGGTGCAATCACTATATCTTGGGTGGGTCGGACGTACAATTTTACTTTAGATATCTCTGAAAACAGCATGTAGAAAAATTACTTTTATTATTATATGTTTCTAATCCTCCCCCCCCCTTTGGGGCGGGAGACCTTATAGGGAAACCTTTAGGTTTTTCATCAAATATTACCAGGATTCATTCTTGTTATTTCCTTGGCAGTGAAAAAATAAAATTACACTACTTCAGTGTAATGGTTGCTTTGTCATGTCTTTAGAAAACCGTGACAGGTCACTTGTTCTCTTTGTTTTGGTTTAACTCTCATTTAGTGTTAATGAAAACTGTTGGCATTTTGGGAGGATGAGAACCCTCCTGAAAGCATTAAGTTCACTTAAGTTTCTCCAGATGTAGTTTAAAGTAATGAGGAAGAAAAGTTTGAAAATTAATATTAATTTTCTAAACTACATTAAATATGTTTAAGCCATTTTATTGTAGGTTAAACTAAAATTTATTAAGTAGATTTTATTAATAGATTAAAAACCATAAAATTTTATGTGAAATATATATAAATTATTATATTGTAGCTCTTTGTCGTTGTTAGTTACTGTCAAGTTGGGTCCAGCTCATGGTGACCTTATGTGTAACAGAACAAAACGTTGCCTGGTTTTGTGCAGCCTTTGTGATTGTTAGTGTGTGCTGGCGTCCGTTGTTGGGGCTGTTGTATAATGCCTCCAGCTCAGGGAACGCATCCGCCAGCACTGTATTGGACAGTATTTTGTTGTGGTCTGCAAAGTTGTCGTTAAGTAGATCACCAGGCCTTTCTTCCTAGTCTGGAAGCTCCACTGAAATCTGTCCACTCTGGGCACCCTGCTGGTGTTTGAGATGCTGGTGTGTAGCTTTAAGCACCATAGCAGCAACTCTCAAGCCATCACTGTATGACAAACTGACAGACAAGTGATTTATAGCCCTTGCTATTCCAAAATTTTTGTTATTTACTCTTTCTGGGAAGAAGGCAAATTCATTCTCAAGTTTTAAGTGAATAATTTTCTGATATTGGAATTTTTTAGGAACTCTATGTCTTAGATAGGTGTAGTGGTAACTGTCTTAGAACTTTGATACTTTAAAATTGAGAAGTAATAAAGATATTAAAGATTTTGTTAAACGCTTATATGGGACAAATGTTACAACCATTGTGCCTCTTAAGAAGTAAGGATTTTTGAGGTAAAAGAATAGAAATAAAATATATTAATAGATGACAAAGAAGTGAAGAATGGGAGGTATTAAGAACATGCCTGTTTTTAGTAATCGTAAGTCACATAATATGAAGTAAAACTCTTAATGTAGCTGTTTAATTTTGAAATGATTTTTTTTTTTATAGGACCTGATTAGCCTGAAAGCAGATCGATTGAGATTCATTTTTCTTCTCTTAGCACCTCACAAATACACTTGTGTCTAGACCTTTAAATAATTACTGTGAATTCACTATGTGCCACTTCCCTTTTCTTCTAGCCTAATATTTAAAAAAATATGAATAGCTACAAAAAGGAATTCATTTGGGTAATATAGTGAATTCCATGAACGTTTTGGCATTACATAGCCATGGGATAGGAGCATCTACAGTGTAATGGAATGTGAAAAACTTTTCCTATTTAATATTAATGTTTTTAAAAGTTTTTATTCCAACTCTTAAAGTTTTGTTTTTAAATTTTATTCTTTAAAAGCTTACCTTTTTAGAAAAAATAATTATTTGATTTGAAAAACTCAACTACAATTTAGGGAATAACTTTAAAGAAGAGCATAAAGTCAGCATTAACCTTTGTAGTGCAGCTAAAGTCCACTGTCATTGTGCTTGTCTAGTTAATGTTTATTCTGTCCTTCGTTGTGTAAGTACTGAACATAAACCATGTGTCACTCTTAATGTCTTTGCAGATTTGTTCAAAAACATTATTATTTTTCTCTGGGTATGGTATATACATTTTAGTGTTGAAAAAGATTTTATCATTTATTTTTACTTTAAAATTGAAAGATAACCTATATTCATGTAATGTTTTTAAAGATACATAGTCTACAGAAAGATAGTGAATTATATTTGAAATAAGAAATTTAAATATTAAGATAAAAGTAAAAATGCTCAAATAACATCTTATTTGTAGCAGGATTTATTGGATGGTTGGTTATAGATGTGAAATGGATCCACTGCTCTTCTGTTGATTCCAACTCAAAGCAACCCCATAAGACAGAGTAGAAATGCCCCATAAGGTTTCTAAGGCTGTAAATCTTTATGGAAGCAGACTGCCACATCTTTATCCCGCGGAGTGGCTGGTGGGTTCAACCGCTGACTTTTTGGTTAGCAGCTGAGTATGTTAACAGCTGTACCACTGTGGCTCCCCATGAAATGGATAGAGAGCAAAAAAACTTTTTTTTTTCTGAACTAGATCCAAAACTTACCTCAAAATGACTGTTATATATATATTTTTTGTATGTTAACTTGGAGTGGTTAATAGATTTGCTGGCAGAACTGAGGCTGCATAGTCAATGAAGATAGCTATGTCTTTATATAACAGAAATGCCATTTAAAATGTAAGTCTTTAGATTTTTAAATTTCTTTCCCAGGTAGAGGGTTCTATACTGAATAGTAATCATTAGAATCATTTGTTTGAAATGAGACCTAAGGTGGCTGGTAATGCACTGCTTGTTAGGCTGTGTGCAAGTAGCTTCCTTTTTATTCATCACTTAATTTTATAGTTGTGGATTAAAATGCTGCTGGACATAAAATGTTCTGAGTGTAATTATTAACTGATTAGTTTTTTTGGCAGGTTGAATGGTGAAATTAGGACAAAGGAACGTGTAAGCCAGCTTAGAAATTGGCATCTTAGGTATAGTGTGTGTATAATATCTCCCAGGTTATACAGATGTTGTTTTCATTGATATAGAAACCAAATTAGTGTATCATTGACTTTTTATGTGGTGGAAACATGATTTTCAGGTAATTTAGTGGAATACATGGCACTTAGGCCTTTTATTCCTTGTGGAGTAACTTAGAAATCTGATGTTTTAATGTGTAGAGATATATTGAAGTGATCGTAGTTCAATATTATGAGGTGAAGTAGGGCTTATGAATGTAGAATGTAAATTGTAACATTTTTTCACATGGCTCTGAATAGCTATAGTGCCAATACCTTTTTTTTTTCATTTCTCTTACAGAAGAAGAAGATGGAGTGTGGGAGAATGGACTTTCTTATGAATGCCGAACTTTGCTTTTCAAAGCAGTTCACAATCTGTTGGAGCGGTGTTTAATGAACCGGAACTTTGTACGTATCGGCAAGTGGTTTGTAAAGCCTTATGAAAAAGATGAAAAACCTATAAATAAAAGGTAAGCTATTGTATTTAAATTCACTTGATATTTCTTTAGGTTTAATTTTTATGGCTTTATAGAAAATGTGGAATAAAACAAGCCAATATCTTGCAAACATTCAGAAGGTCAACTTTAGCAAAGTACTATAAGTATTCAGGTTTTCTTTGACCACCCTACCCATCACTTTATACATTTTAAGACTTTTTTTTTTTTTTTTGCAGTGAGGATAGACCTGTGTTTTAATACAGTGGCCTAGGTTTTGATTTGGGAAGGTAGAGAAAATACAAAATGAAATGAGAGGTTTATGTTTTGAAATATATTTTTAGTGCTAGTGCAAACATCTACACAGTACTCTTATGTTAAAGTTACGGAGTATTAACACCTGTTGAAGGTAGTGATCCGTATTTACATTCTTTTTGGGTTTAGTTAACCCTTTTTATTACCTAACTTCTCAGTTTGTCTTAATTTAAATGTATGTTTTTCTTTATAAGATAATGTTACTGTTGGAGGGTTTGTGATTTTCTTGAACTTCGAATTGAGTAAATTTATGACACTAATTAGAGTGGCTGCAGATGGAACACAGAAGACTTTAATGTAGGTATCTTCTTTTCCTGTGCAAATAAAACTTTCAGGTTACTACCACAGTATTCTGTGATTTAAATAATATAAGGCATAGTCTGTTGGAAGATTCAGAACCAAGCAATTGTTGAATTAATGAGACTTGAAGAGAGATGAAACACAGAAGAGTAAGATGGGATGTGGAAGAAGAGAAAACTGAAGGAAATTTATTCATTTTTGCTGAAAGATGTGAGGGAATGTAAAGTAAACATTTGGTCATGATTATTAATCATTGTCGAGGTTTTCTCAACAGCAGGGAATCTGGAGGTAGGTAGTCCAGGATTGGTATAGGTGCTCAAAAATGTCACCAAGAACTCAGGTTCCCTGGAGTTTTCTGGTTTGCCACCTTTTTAGCCTTTGGCTTTCATCTTCCTGATCCCAGTGAGTGCTGTACCTGTACACTTCGCAGTGAATTCCAGGCAGGAAGAGGAAGGAAGGGAGGAAGCAAGCAAGGAGTCAGAAGGTAGATTGTTTTCTAGGAACTCTTAGCTGGCCTATTATTTGCCCTACTAAAAGAAACAAATATTTTTTATTTGGAAACACTGCCAAATAAAAATTTGGGAAACAGTGGCTGTAAACAAAGTAAGACTTCTTTTGTTAAGAAGGGAGAATAGATATTAGGTAGGCAATTAGAAGAAGGGGAAATAAATATTGGGTGGGCAGTTAGCAGTGTCTGCCACATATATTTATATAATTTTAAGAAGCCAAGCAGATTGCCAAGATTTAAAGTGAAAAACTGCAATCCTGAGCTCCAGCCACTAGAGTTGTTCTCAGAGGCAACCCCTTTTAATTCTTTTAACTGCTGCTTTTGTTACTTTCCTATTTAATATGGATGTTTTTTAAAGTTCTTATTCCAACTCTAAAGTTGTTTTTAAACTAGTTTTTTAAAAGCTTACCTATTTAGAAAAAATTATAATTATTTGATTTGAAAAACTTAACTACAATTTAGGAAATACTTTAAACAACAGCCTAAAATCAGCATTAACACAGAGTTTATAAAAGAATTAAAGACTGGTATGTCTCCTGCGGAGTAGCTAGTGGGTTTGAACTGTTGACTCTTCGGTTAGCAGCTGAGTGCTTAACCACTACACCGCTGGGGCTCTTAGTGATACAGCTGGGTTAAATACAATTAAAAATTCAATTCCTTACTTGTACAAGCCATATTTCAAGTTTTCATGTGGCAAGTAGCTACCGTATTGGGCATGCAGATATAGAACATTTTCATCATTGTAGAAAGTTCTTTAGATAGCGTTGCTTAGACCAGAGCTTTTACATTTCTAATTAAAATAAATATACTTTTGGAACATCACTAAACAAGTTGGTAAAGTTTTTCTTTTTCAGAGACAGTAGATAAGAGAATATGCTGTAAATTCCATCTACAAGCTTATGTATCTTCCATTATATCTGTGGCTTTTACATTATCTTCCTCATTATCAAAATGAATTAAAAATAAGCATCATGAATTTAAGTGTCTGCTGGAGATGTATCAGTAGCTACTGTACATAGCTTTGGAACCTCTTGTGGCATAGCGGTTAAGAGTTTGGCTGCTAACCAAAAGGTCAGCAGTTCGAATCCACCAGGTGGTCCTTGGAAACCCCATAGGACAGTTCTGCTCTGTCCTCTAAGGTCACTATGAGTTGGAATTGACTTGACGGCAACAGGTTATACATAGCTTTAGGATATCCTTGGGTTGTATTCCTCTGGTTGGGATATGTCTGAAAGCCTGAACTTCTAAAGAAGCTGAAAACGATCACTATCTTGGTTTCTAAGGATTCATTTTTCTTTTCTTGTCTTCCAGGGTAGCACTGTCCAATGGAAATACAATGCAAGCCACAAATGTAATTTTGAGTTTTATAGTAGTTACATTAAAGAAAATTAAGAAAAAAGATGAATGTAAATGCTTTATTTAACCAAACATTTCCAAAGTAATACTATTTCAACATGTAATTGAATACATAAAGGTGCTAATAAGATAGTATATATTTTTTATTTTTTTGTAGTACGTATTCAGAATCTAGTGTGTATCTTATACTTACTACACATCTCAATTTAAACTAGTCATCCTTGAAGGGCTTGATAGTCTCATGTGTATGGTGGCTGTTGTATTAACTGCATTCTTCTTGGGCTAGCCCTGCCAAGCTTGGTAGTGTTTATTGGTAAAAGATACCTTCTGATAGTCTGGGAACCCTCTTAAAATTGTATGCTAAATTGTGAGTGTGCTCTGGATTCTCAAAAGTAGGGAGAACCCCACACCTATGTCAAGATACCCACTATCTGCCCAAGTTCAGCATGGTTACTTCAGTCTTGATAATTTTTTCATTTTTGTCTTACACTCTGTTGATCTGTCCTTCATGTCTGTCATCAAGACTGTTATGCATCCTGTTTCTAAAATCTTAAGTGATGATGTCATAGTTCTTAATGGCCCATGAAATTTCTCTATGGTGCTTGAGTTGTTGGGATTTGCATGGTCAATTTTTCTCATTTTCATGCTTTCCAGGAACATTTATAAGAAAAATTAAGTGCTCCCTCCCTCCATTTCTCCCTTTCCTCTCCCTCCATCTCTCCCCCTTGAGCTTTTCTTATTGTAGTTCTTACTATCGACTTATACAAATTTGTCTTTTTGAACTACTGTCCTTAGATATAAATGATAATAGAGAATTTTTTTCCAAAAGGGAGGAAGGAGTAGTAAACCTTTTGCCTAAGGTAGAATTGACCCACTGAATAAAGAACAAACATTCCCAGCACTTACTGGGTTTATAGTATGCCAGATGCTGTTCTAAATTAGGGCTTAATATGTATTAACTCAAGTAATTTGCACAACAACCAGGTTACTACCCCAGTTTTACAAGTGATAAACCTGAAGCACAGAGAGGTTAAGTAACTTGTCCAAGGTCATAGAACTACCAGGTGTTACAGCTGGATTGTAGGGCATAGAAAATATGAGACAGATTGTGGTACCAGTAGATCATTATATCTCTTTTACCTACATCTTTTTAAAGTGATAGAAAATCGTAGGAACAGAGCACTTAAAAACAACCGTAAGGGAAAATAGTACTTGTAGTGCTCTTGAAGTTGTAAACCAGAATAATAATGTTACTACTTTCTAAGCAATCTTTAACTGTATAATGTAAGTAATGTTCACCAAGTGAGCAGGAATATATAGAGGATCCACAGATAAAGTGTATCTTCTGGATTTTAATATAGATTTTTTTATTCATGGAGCTGTGTTAAGAATACCCAATATTGAAGTTAAACCTGTAACTTTAAGAGTTTTTTTAAAGTTACGCTGAAGGCTGCAGAAATATAGAACAATGCAGTGGTTCTCAGACTTGTCTTGATATGGGTGTCATCTGAGGAGCTTAAAAAAATATTGGTTCCTGTGTCTTGCCACCAAAAGTTGTGATTTAATTGGTCTGGGGATGTGGCCTGTGCTTTGGGATTTTTAAAAGATCTCCAGGTGGTTCTAATATAAGACAAATTTGGAAACTAGTTGAATTAATGAAGTGGTAATCTAGAAATTAGGATGACTAGGGTTTATAAATCAACATTTCCTCTAGCTAGTTTTATGATTTTAAGATAAGCCATTTAACTTCTTTGTGCCTTGAATTCCTTACCAGCAAAATGAGATATCATCTTTCTATATCTACCTAACAGAAATCCTAAAAATAGATTAGATATAGCACCTCTTAATGCAGTATATAAGGAGCCCTGGGGGACAGTGGTTAAGGCACTTGGCTGCTAACCAAAAGGTCAGTGGTTAGAACCCATCAGTCATTCCGAAGGAAAAAAAGCCTGGTGATCTGCTCCCATAAAGATTACAGCCTAGGAAATGCTATGGGGGCAGTTCTGCTGTGTCCTGTAGGGTCAAGTTGAGTCAAAATCTACCCAACAACGCAAACAACAATACAGTACATATTTCCAACTGTTGTTAGAACAGCCAACTTTTTATAAGCATGTTTTCATTTTCTTTTTTAGATATAAAGAATCCTTTTGTTTGGAATGTTTCTACAACAGAAGATCTGTTTGGGTTTCATCATCTGTAAAATTCTGCCTCACTCAATATTTTTTTGTTCTGGGACTAAGAGTATAAACTCCTAGAGAGCAAGAGTATGCTCTGCATTACTTTATAGTAATATGCATTTGTTTTAACGTCACTTGTCTAAAGTGCTAAGTGCCAAAAATGTTTGATGAAGTGATATTGTAACTGGTAACATCTCTCCTTGAAAGAAAAGGCATTTTGAATTTAGTGAGTCAGTGTTACCTAACATTCTCTTTGTTTTATGATATTCTCTGGCTGGAGTGTTGGCTTTAATATGAAAATTCCCGAAATTTTCTACTATATTAAGAATGCTTAATTTTTCACCTATATCATACACAAACTTGGTTTATTTTAAACCGTTCTGTTACAAGAAGATCAGACGATACTGGGAATATGTGCTAGTGGTATAGGAGGTGACGCTTTTCTTTAATCATAGCTGGAGTTGAGAGCTGCTGATAAGTAGGGCAGTGCAGATTACAGCAGGAGCTGAGAGCATTGATCACATGTTTTGCACTTTGGAATATTGGGTTTTTACAAAGACCCCTAGGAGACAAATTTATCATTTTATATCAAAAAGCCACATTTCCTTTTTTGATTTAAAAGTTAAGATGGTTAAGTGCTAGTTGGGCATATGGAAAGGCTGTTGCAAAGCTGAAAAGATGGCCTCCATGATTTTTTTATATACCAGATTTTAAATTTATTTTCTTAAATAATATTTAAGAGCAGTTAATGTACTTCTTTTAACATTTCTAAGGTTATAATAATCCCTTTAGGAAAGCAGATTTTTAGCTACATAATTTTCTTGTTTGTCATGATAAAAACCCATTTTGAATATTTTTATTTAATATTCAGTATTATTTTTTATTTAACATTTTATGTATGAAACAGTTGAAAGCTGTGTTCTTCTTAAGAACTATAATTCACCGGTTACAGGAATATTCAATATGAAGATATAAGATGTAGGTCTCTTAACCTTTTTGTCTTTTAAAGATAAAGAGCATGAGATTGTTTTAGGTTGTTGCTTATACTTGCAAATGTTCTTGCAAGTATTAGCAATTCAGATTTTAAAATCTGCTATTCAGCTACTGGCGCTGGGTTATTCAGTTACTGAGTAAACACCCAGCATTCATAATCATTTCTATAGCATGCTTATTTGATCCCTAAAGTTAATCACATTATGGTTTCTCTGCATATACTTGCTTGAATCTCTTCCCTGTTTTCCTTGATGCAAGTATTTTTTAATTCCTTTATACATGTTCCAAAAATTTACCCTCTCTACCAAGAATTTTTTTTAAGAACATTTATAGGGGAATTTGCTCTCTCTAATGAGGAGCCCTGGAGGCACAGTGGTTAAGCTCTCGGTTCCTAACCTGAAGGTAAGCGGTTTGAACCCACCAGCTGCTCTGAACTAGAAAAATGGTAGTTGACGTCCATAAAGATTTATGAGTTGGAATTGACTCGATGGTAGTGAGTTTGGTTTTTTTTTTGGGGGGGCCAAGAAATATTTTTGATTCTTCTAAAGCATACCGACAGACCTATAAAAGAAGAGGCTTGTAGTATTGAAAAATATTCATTCTAGCCAGTTGAATACCAATTTTTCATTTATTCTTTTCTGGCTTTTTAGCTTGTTTTTGGACTCTCATATCCTTTATAGTTTAGAAAGAAAAATACTTTGAAAATTGGCTTCTGCCTGTTGTGTATTAATACACATGGTGAGTGTGTTGGGTATGTCCCTCTCAGAAACTAAACATTAGTGATTTGTTAAGATAAAAATATTATTTAGAGATTATTGTGTACTTATATGCCATATAACTCAACCTTAGAAATTATAGAAGCGGCACTTGTGTCAGAAAAGTGGATATTCTCAAAAGGAAGAAAAGCACAAATATTCTTATATATGCATGTCTACATGTAGTAGTAAAAGTAGTTATGTATGGTTGTTTATGTTAGATAACTTTTTTAAGAAAAATAAATGTATGGAGGCTTGAAAGTAATTTTTTAAAAATCCTAATGTTTTAACTGGTGTCAAGAATCATGTTTCCTGCTCTTAACAAAGAGTATTAGGGTCACTCTCTTGACTGAGTCTTTTCACTGAGGATCTGTTGTAGTGGCCACACCATTGCTTTGTTGAGAAACAGTTTCATTTTTCAACTCTGCAGTTTCTGGGCTATCTGTATTTTCTGTAAATTATCCTAGCAAGCCTGCAAGTTCTTTCCTGAGTTTATCTCTTTCTTGTAGTATTTTATCAAGTATAGCTGGTAACAGCTAATTTATGTTTTCTGCATTTTGACTTGGTCTGTTCCACCGACTCTCTAAGTTCATTAGGTACGTTTTCTGCTTTCCATATTATTTCAGGCAACAGTTGTACAAAGTAGTTCTTTTTTTTTTTTTTGAAAAAACAACAGCATAAATTTATTCTCTCACTGTTTTGGAGGCCAGAAGTCCAAAATTAAAGTTTCAGCAGGGCTGTGCTCTCTCCAAGGTCTAGGGGAAGCTTCGTTCTTGCCTCTTGCAGCTTCTGGTGCCCACAGGAGTTCCTTGGCTTGTGGCTTCATCATTCCAGTGTCAGCCTGCATCTTCACACGGCATCTTCCCTCTCAGTCTTTTTTTTCCCCCCAGCTGTGATCTTTTTTTTAAATTATCGTTCTTTAGATGAAGGGTTACAGAACAAGCTAGCTTCCAGTACAGAGTATTTGTTCACTGCATAACACAGGTCACCATTTTTTCAGATTCTCATAGCAGTTTCCTCTCTATTTTTCCAGTGTACTTGCCACCCACTAACTGATCCCAAAGCCAGCACCACATATTTTAGGTTTTTGTTATGGCAGCGCCTCATTTTTTTTTTTTTTTAATTGTGGATACTTTTATTTATCTATTTGATAAGCAAAAACTGATTCTTGGGGAGATTAATGATCTTTTCCAGCAAATAAGGGGTAAATTTAGACTATACCAGCATCCAAAAGTATTCTTTTTAAAAAGTGTCGTTTTTGGTAGCAATTTCTGTATCAGTTATTGTTATGTAACACAATACTCCCAAAACTTAGTGGCTTAAAGCAGCAGTCGTGTATTCTCACTCATAGCATCTACAGGACAGCTGGGGGTTAGCCAATCTAGGCTATGCTCTAAATTGCAGGTTGGGTAGAGGTCCACTACATGTGTTGTTTTTCATCCTCCTCAGACCAATGGGCCAGCCAAGACATGTTCTTATCATTGTGAATAAAGAAGCACTGGAGGATAAACTGAATTGCATAAGCACATTTCAGGCTTCTGCTGGCCAAAAAAGGTCATAAAGCAAGCCAAAAGTCAAGGGTTGAGGAAGTAGGAATTGGTAGCAGATTGATTGAAGGTAGGGAGTGAAGGGAAAAAGAAGACTAGGATGGTTCACATTTCTGGCTTGGACGACTGTATAAAGGCTTGATTAGAAAGGGGATATGTTTAGTTAGAAGTAAGCAGTTCAGATCTCAACTTCATTCTACAGTATTTCGTGTGTACCTACTGTGTGCACCTATTCTAGATGCTGAAGATAAAACATTAAACAAAGGAGACAAATTCTTATTCCGGTAGAGCTTACATTCTGGGTTGGGAAGGGTGAGTATGAGAAATAAGTAAACTGCATAATGTTAAATGGTGATAAGAAAAAAAGTGAGAAATTGAGGGGAGGGGCAATTTAAAGTACGGTAATCAGTGAAGGAATTGACTGGACAGCAGTGTTTTTTTTTTTTTTTAATCCCCAGAGACCTGAAGAAGGTGAATGTGGGTATCTAGAGTGTTTCAGGTAGAGAAATATCTAATGTGTTTAAGGAACATCAGGGAGGCCAGTGTGAAAGAGAAGGGAAGTATTAGAGGAAGACCAGTAAGATAGGAAGTTGGAGAAGGAACAAGTATTGGGGGTGGGCCAGTGTAAGGCACCAAAGGACATCAGAATAGCTTCTGTTATGTTACCTAAGTGCATTTTTTCTCGTTAGGAATTAAAAGTTTAGTATCAGTATCTAGATCTTGTTAAGACATTCTTGTAGCATCCTGTACTTAATTTTCACCATAGCACTTACCATAACTGTAATTAAATTGTATGCCTAGGACAGTGCCATGCGCCTACCCCCCCAGTATATGTGCCCTAGAATACTTGTCAAGTAAAGGAATAATACCCCTTTTACTTGCTTCCACTTGGTGGCTTAGTGAAAAACTAGGGTAGCATATAGGTCTAAATATAATGCTGAGTTTAGTGCAAAGTTGTTTTGAATGTGTGTGTGAGTTTTTTGTGTGTATGTGTTCAGAATTAAGTTTGTGTTCCATGGTCATTCACCACTTTTGGAAGTGCAGCGATAATTGAGCTTATTCCTTAAAATAAGCAATGGAAATGATCTCTTTCTGGATGGGCAATCCTCAAAGCTGTTGTTAGTTAACAGGCTCTTTACTTAATCTTGACTTGGTGATTATTTTAGGTTTATACTCTTATACTAAGCCAAATGTCTATAAAACCAGAAAAACCTGTTGCCGTCAAGTTGGTTCCAACTCATAGTGATCCTATAGGACAGAATGTCCTCCGTAGAGTTTGCAAGGCTATAATCTTTGCAGAAGCAGACTGTCACATCTTTGTCCCATCGATTGTGGCTGATGGGTTTGATCCAGTGACTGTTCCGTTAGCAGCCGAGCGCTTAACCATTATGCCACCAGGGCTCTGCAAATGTCCATAGTCTTCATAATTACACCATTAATAGCTGTGTTCCAGTGGATTAGCATTTTAGTCAGACAAGAAATAGGCTTAATTTAAAATTAAAAAAAAAAAATGCAATGTGGTATCTTGGATTGGATCCTGGAATAGAAATTAGGGCATAAGTGGAAAGCCGCTGAAATCCAAATGAAATCTGAAGTTTAGTTAATAGTAGTAAACCAGTGTTTCTTATTTGACAAATACAGCATGGTATGTAAGATGTAAACATTAGGGGAAACTGGGTGAAGAGTATAGTGGGAACTCCTACTTGTAACTTTTTTGTAAATTTAAAATTATTTTGAAATAAAAAGCTTATAAAAAAAAACTTGATGTGTTGGAGGATATAATAATGACTGCTGACCTTTTTGATTAGCAGCCATAGCATTTAACCACTACACCACCAGGGTTTCCGATTAATATATAGAATTCTTTTTTTTTTTTTTTAATTTAGAAGTAATTTTAATATGATTCAAGTAGTCAAGAGCTGTATGCTGTCAAGTCGATTCTGCCTCATAGGAACCCTACAGGACAGAGTAGAACTGCCCCATAGAGCTTCCTAGGCTGTAATCTTTATGGGAGTAGATCACCAGGTCTTTTTCTCCTGCTGAGCAGCTGATGGGTTCAAACTGCCAACCCTCGGGTTAGCAGCACCTGAGGGCTTAACCATTGTGCCACGAGGACTTCTTCAGTAAAGAATAGTAGCATAAATAAAAACATAATTAAAGACTGCTCAAAACAAATATCTCATTCCCATCACTTGGAAGTAACCAGCATTTTAAAACTTTTTTGTTTAGTTCTCGTGGCTGCTGCCATGATCCCTAGCGATGTAAGTGTACATCTACACTGAAAGATGTAGATTTGTGTCATTGGTTACTTTATTTTCAGTTTTTCTTTGGGTTACTTTCATAACTTAAAATAATATGCTTAAATTTCAATTTTTTGTTCTGTCAACTTTTGACATTATCTTTTTCACCTACAATATATAAGACGTGAAGAAATACGCAGCTCTGCATTACTCTTTTTTTTTTGCATTACTCTTTACCTCTTTTCTACTTTCTACTTTCCTACTTGTGTTAGCCACAGCATTACTTTTCTATCACTTTATTTTGCCCAGCCTTGTCCAGAAATAATTAAAGACAGCTTATACATATATATATAAGAAGTATATGTATATGTTCAAGAAGTTTTGAGTTGATTAATGATCATATTTTAAAGAACTATTATATGCATTCATATATATATATATATACGCACACACTCAAGTTTTAAGTTGATTGATGGTCATGTACATAGCCTGGGTGATGCTCGGCTACTAACTGAAAGGTTGATGGTTCAAACCTGCCGGCTGTGCTTCTGGGGAAAGATGTGGCAATCTGTTCTCATAAAAATTACAGCCTTGGAAATCCTATGTAGCAGTTGCTATGAATTGGAATCAACTTGACAACAGTGGGTTAACAGTCATATTTTAAAGAATTCTTTCTTTAAGGTGAATTCTTAAAATAAGTATGTGGAACAGAAATAAGAAAAGTGGATTATTTTTTCTGTACAATCTCATTCCCTCCTGGGCCACTTGACCTTTCTAAGCATATATCTGCTTTCTTCTTGGGACTTTATTTTTCAACCCTGCATACCAGCCATATGTAAACATTATAAGCCAGCCTGTTTTGCATATAACCCTGATTTTAGGTTGCATTCATTTGTAAGACCCATCATTGCTTTAGTAAAACTTATGGAGGGGGTGCTACATTAAATGCATGATGGATTGTCAGATGCAATGCACTTTCAGAAATAATAAAATGAGAAAATATATATCTGTTTAATTTTCTTATATATGTGGGAGAAAAATAATCAAAAATAAAAATTTTAATTTTACTACACACTTAAGACTTTTTTGCCAAAGAAAACTCTCTATTATTCTCCTCAAAAAAATGGGATTGTACTGTTTTGGTAGCCTGTCTTTTTACTAAATCCACTCCTTCACCTTTAATGATTTTTGTAACTATATTATAGTCGTGTGTGGGTGTACCTAACTTATTTAACTGGTTCCTCTATTTGCAGCTTTTTCTATTATAAAAAGTGCTGTGAAGAATATTTCTTACAGATAAATCTTTGCTTAGATCCATGGTTTTTTTCCTTCAGATGATGAAGTAAAATTGCTGGGTTGAAGAAAATATGTATTTTTGTGGTGTAACTTCTTAATAAAGAAAAGCAGGGTGGCTTATTGTTTGGCCATTAATCATCTCTAAAATATAACTTTTTCTTCTTTATTAGTGAACACTTGTCCTGCTCTTTCACCTTTTTCTTGCACGGAGACAGCAATGTTTGTACCAGTGTGGAAATTAACCAACATCAACCTGTGTACCTTCTTAGTGAAGAGCATATCACCATTGCTCAACAGTCTAATAGCCCATTTCAAGGTAGATTATTTTAATTGGCTTAGGTATTTGATCATTTTGTTGTTCCAAGAAGATCCTTATTGAAGATGGTCATTTTACATTTCGAGGTTCCTGGATTTCCTACTAATTGTTAGCATAATGATGATTTTCATGCAGCTGTACTTTCTTCTCCCCAATTAGAGTGTAAATCAGTGAAATAAAATTTTTAATATGGACATTATAAAAATAATCCTTTAACATAAATGGTAACATTTTAAAGAGTTATTTTCAGTAACATATCACATCTCTAAAGGATTGTATTTTCAAGGTCATCTTGTGTGTCAGGCCACATAGCCATTTTTAACATGGAAACACAGGGACTTCTGGCATCTTTATACCATGAAAATGTTTGAACTGTAAAGGGAATATTTTATAAGATTGCTGGTGCATTGTTTTTAAGTACTGGCAGTGTGTTCTTGTTTTAATTCTAAACTTGCTTTTTTAGATTTATGTGGTAGTACATTTTAAGTACTTAGAGTTGTATATATATATTGTTTCTCCTCAAATTGCTTTTCCTTAGGGGGAGTCAAGAGGAGCTAAAGGTATCACAAATTTTTTCAGTTCATATTGAAATTCTATCCATCTGAGATTTTGGCCGGGGGGACGACAGGGAAGGAGACAGTATTTTTTAACAGTTTTTAGACCAGACTTACTGATCTGACAGACTAGAGAAACCCTGAGAGTGTGACCCCTGGACACCCTTTTAACTCAGCACTGAAATCACTCCTGAGGTTCACCTTTCAGCCAAAGATTAGACAGGCCTATAAAAAAAACAGTAACACACGTAGTTCAACCGTGTATATGAGATAAATGGGCATACCAGCCCAGGGGTAAGGATGAGAAGGCAGATGGGTACAGGAAAGCTGGACGACTAGAAATGGGGAACCCAAGGTCGAGACGGGGAGAGAGTGGACACATTGCAGGGTTGGCACCAGTGTCAAAAAACAATATGCGTATTAATTGTTTAATGAGAACTTAATTTGCTCTGTAAACTTTGACATAAAGCACAATGATTTTAACACTTTTTATAATAAGCTAAGTGTTGTACTTTATTGCCACAATAATGAAGTGTAATAAATTGTTATTCTCTGGAATGATCATTATGGGTTTCCATTTCCTTTTTAGAGTTGCATAATTACTTGCCAAACTGTTCAATGTGTTCTTATTTGGTGTAATAGTCTTTTGTTATTTACCTGATGTCTGTTTTGGATTTCTAGTTATTTTAAGCCCATTTGGACTAAATGGCACTCTCACAGGACAGGCATTCAAGATGTCTGATTCAGCTACAAAGAAATTGATTGGTGAATGGAAACAGTTCTATCCTATCTCATCTTGCTTGAAGGAGATGTGTGAAGAAAAACAGGAGGATATGGATTGGGAAGACGATTCTTTAGCTGCAGTAGAAGTTCTTGTTGGTACGGTTTCTGAGTATTAATCTTAAAGGGAAATCACATGGCTGTATATATTAGATAGTGTTTGCTGAATAACATACATCTCTAATACCTTAGTTGCTTTCAACATCAAGTGTTTATTTCTTATTTCCTGCTCACATTACTTAAGGGCTGCAGCTTGGCTGTGGTTTGGCTCCCTGTATCTTCTCATTTTGCAGTCTAGGTTAAAGGAGTACCCACTGTCTGGAACATGCTGTCTTTATAGTATAACAGTAGAGGAATAATAGGAACCAAGACTAGCCATGCATGTGTATTTAAAGCTTCTGCTGGAATGTGGTATATGTCATATCTGCTCACATCTCTTAGACAAAACTAGTCACATGGCAAATCCCAAAGCCATTGGTACAGGGAAATAAATAACCCACCATGTTAAGGGAGGGAAGATAGTAAATAATTGAAAATGAATATTTGGAGGCTGGAAAGTAGACGAACTATGTTATGCAGTGTTTTGACATTTGGTAAAACTGTTGCCTCTGATAACTTAAAAGGCAGAAAATGTACCTAAAGATTTTGTGGCTTTGGTCTACTCTGTCCAGGTTAGCTCTATTCAGATGGGCTGTGTTTTACGTGTCTTCTCAATTACGGGCTCAAGTAACAAGGTAGCCCATGTTTGGGATGTTGATGTCATGGCAGAGAGCAGAAGTAAGAGAGGTTGCCCTGACCATGCAGGCAAATTGAAGCTCTTGCTAGGTGTAATATATGTCACAGGCACTGACATTCCAAAGCAAAGCTCCTGTTAGGTGTAGTGGGATCTTACATTCCAAAGCAAGTCACAAAA
This sequence comes from Elephas maximus indicus, assembly GCF_024166365.1. Lineage (NCBI taxonomy): Eukaryota > Metazoa > Chordata > Mammalia > Proboscidea > Elephantidae > Elephas > Elephas maximus. Next base: position 33,985,613 of record NC_064837.1, on the reverse strand, counting down.
CCAAGCCTGACAATGGAATGATGACATATATTCCATATAACTGAGCAGATAATTGAGATTATAGTCTATTATACAATATTGAAGAGAATCTTAATGGTAATGTTATATATGAAGGTTGCCTTATTTAGGTTGTTTTTTTTTTTTTTTTTTTTAATAAAAGGATTACCAGTGTTCAATTTCAATAAATGGGGCAATTGCAACAAAAAATATAAACTTTTACTAGATTTTTAAAATTGAGACAAAGAAGAAAGTAAAAAATAGTCCATAATTCTAGTGCCTAAACTACCTTTGTTAAGCTTTTAAAATAAATTTTTAAAGGCAACACACATTAATAGAAAATCCAAAAATGGAAAGAGAAAGCTGCTTTCTTCTAACAGTCTCTCACCAAAGCTAACCATTACTAATACTTTCTTTGTGGATTCTTTTAGAAAAACCTTGTGCCAGAAGAGCATATATTTATAAAAATACAATTTTATTTACACTGGTCATCTTATGTCTACTTTTCCATAACAGTACATTTTGAGTGAAACTCATTCTACTACGATCACAGTAGTAATTGCTTTTCCTTCCTGTTCATTTGTTTTCCTTTCAGCTGGTGTCCGAATGATCTACCCAGCTTGCTTTGTTCTAGTCCCTCAGTCAGACATTCCTATTCTTAGCTCTGTGGGATCCTCTCATTGTTCAGCTTCTTGCTTGGGTGTCCACCAAGTGCCTGCTTCCACAAGAGATCCTGCTATGTCCTCAGTTACTCTTACACCACCTACATCTCCTGAGGAAGTCCAAACAGGTATTATATTAATTTATTTCATCAGCTCTTACGTTAAATCTGTTACTTTGAGTACAGTAAGCATTTAAAAAATAATTTATTTTGAAATAATTTCAAACTAATTTAAAAGTTGCAAGTATAGCACAAAGAACTCTATTATCCAGATACCCAAACTGTTACCATTTGCTCCATCACCCTCTTTGTATGTATACATTCATTATCATTGGTCTTTTTCTGCACCATTTGAGAACAACCTGCAGACATGATGTCTTATCACCTCTAAATATTTCAGTGTATTTTTCAAAATTAAGGATGCTGTTCTAGGTGTATTTAAAGTAACATGCTTTTTGCCTCAGTTGTAAGTAGGCTTACCACATATCTAGGGCAAGTCATAGCACAAATTAATTAAAAAAATTTTTTTACTTTAAACCTGCCTTTATTCTCCTACAGCCTGTTCTTTTTTTGTTTGGGTTTTCAGTTGATCCCCAATCTGCCCAGAAGTGGGTCAAATTTTCTTCAGTATCTGATGGCTTCAACTCTGACAATACTAGCCACCATGGGGGGAAAATACCCAGAAAATTAGCAAATCATGTGGTGGATAGAGTTTGGCAAGAATGCAATATGAACAGAGCACAGAACAAGTATGTATTTTCATTTTCAAGTTTATAAAATTGCATGTTGGTAGTTACTTATAATTAGTAGATATTTAAAGTATAAACAGTCATTTGTATGATTTTTCTTTAATGCAGAAAAATGACTTTAAAAGTCAGTATTTAGTGCTTCAATTCAGGTTTAAGAGCAGAGAATTTTATGAATTCTAAAAGACTTCATGATTTCAAATCTTAGGAGGAAGTATTCAGCTTCATCTGGTGGTCTATGTGAAGAAGAGACAGCAGATAAAGTAGCATCCTGGGATTTTGTTGAAGCCACACAAAGGACAAATTGCAGCTGTTCGAGGTACATTTATTTCAGTTGACTCATGTCTGTACATACATATGTGTAATAGTGTTTACGCTATTGAGTATGTTCCACTTTGTCGTGGCTTACATAAACAGGTTAGGATTTTTTTCAAAAAAAAAAAAATTAGAGAAATTTCGTAATATGAAGCTGTTTAAAGAAGTACGTACAAATGCATGCCTCTGTCCCTCCCCAAATCCTACTCCTTGTCCCTAGAAGTGGTTATTTGCCAGTTCCTTCCACGCTTTTTTCTGTACTTTAGTGTATATGTGTTTTTTTCCTCCCAACACATGAATGATCATTCTTATGTATTTCACAGCCTGTTTTTTTCATTTAGTGTGCCTTAGATCTTCCCATATTAGTTACTTGCAGATCTCTCATTGTTCTTAAAAAAATTTGGTATTCCACTGAATGCAAGTCCATAGTTTATTTAATTATTCTGGGTTTGATGGTTGTTCCCAAAAGTCTTTCTGTTTTTGCTTTTTAAAAAATAATACTGTAGTGATTATCACTTATTAAGTTTTTTTGAACACTTACTCTGTTCCCAGAGATGTACTAGACTCAGGATACATTAGTGAACAAGACTCTTACTGTTATGAAGCTTGCACTCTAATGAGTGTGAGGCAGATAATTTTTTTTGAAGGATAACTTAGGAGTAATAAGTGCTAAGAAGAAAATAAAACTAGGTGAGTGGTGTGGTAGAAAATGATGGGGGAGAAGGGCCATTTAAAAACATCTTATGATCTTCAAAAAAATTCTGCCAGTTTTACTCCCAATTTTATTTTTTGCATATAAGAGTTCTGGTGTTTCTTAAACTTTCACCGATTTGAGAACCGTCATTGAATTTTTGTGTGTGTGAAAAAGCATAAAATTGTTTTAATCTGCATTTTTTCAACTATGAGTTATGTTGAATATTGCACACTTACTGATAGTAGACTTTAGTCTGTGGTGGAATGTTCATAAGGAAATTAGCATGTAGGACGCAAGCTACATAAATAAATGCAATACAGTAAATTCTGACTGTGGACACTAAGGAACTGGGAACTTAACGTCTATAGGAAAAAGAATCTGAAGAGATCACTCTGTTAAACTGTGCTTTTAGGACAACTCTTTTAGAATAAGATTCTACAACTTGATTGAGTTCTAGGAGGAAATTCATTTGCTTTGGGGTTCAGATTTACGCTGTAAAGAAACCTGGCTTTTAGAAGAAGGTCTATAGAGGAGAAAAAAGGATGGTGATTAAAGTTATCCAAAATTTAGAGAGCCACTGCTATTAGTATATAGCTCCAGTGAATAGTTTCTTACCCATGTAGCTGGGTAAGTGAATGTATGGCTGTTTACTTTTACACATGTCTTACATACTTTGAATATAACCAGATACTTCACCTCAAAATAATGGACATCCTGTCTCTCCTTAGTGAGTTGCATGTGTTGTTGTTAGGTGTCATTGAGTTGATTCCAACTCATAGCAACCCTGTGTACAACATATTGAAACACTGCCTGGTCCTGCACCATCCTCGCGATTGTTGCTATGTTTGAGCTCATTGTTGCAGCCACTGTGTCCGTCTGTCTCGTCAAGGGTCTTTACTCCTTCTCCAGGAACTGGTCTCCCATGTTCAGAGTACATGAGACGAGGTCTAACCATCTATACTTGCATATAGTAGACCAATTTACAAATGTAATTGCCCTCCGAACTCATTTTCACTCTTAAAAATGAGTCCCCCAACATGCTTTTATGTGAGTTATATCTATTTTAGAGAGATGTTTAAGGCATTTCTTAAAAATAATAAGCCTAATACAAAGAAACATAACTTTTTTTTTATGAAAATCAACTGTATTTTCTAAAACACAAAAATATTAGGGGTGCCGTTGTTTTACAGCTCTGCAAATCTCTAATGTTGAGCCTGATAGAAGACAGCTGGATTCTCATATCTGCTTCTGCATTCAGTCTCTTGCACTATCTTGTTTTGGTTGAAGTATATGGAGAAAATCCAGCCTCGCATAGCTGTGTAGTCGGAAAAGGAAGGAGTATTTTAGTAGCTTTTTCATGTAATTGTGGATATTCTTCTTTTGTATAGTTTCCTAAAGGTTAGTTAAGTATAGAATCTGAAGCCATATTAATGAAATACTTGTACTGTGCTCATAACTAGATCTTTTACTTACACATGATTTTGTAACATTAAGCATTAGTCATTTGGAAAATAACAGTTCACTGAGTTACGCACATCTTCCAGATGTTGGCACATTTCATTATATGTTATTAAAGACTGCCTTTGTTAATATCACCAACAATCTTAGCAGAAAAGTCTCTCTAAGCATTAGAAAGCTGTTAAGCTCACAGCAGCAGGTGTCATTTTCTAAAATTTTAATTTTTGCTTTAAAGCTCAAATTTTATCAGTGTTTTTTCTTAAAATGACATTTAACCAAATCTAACCATGGTTCACACTGGTGGTTCAGTGGTAGAGTTCTCGCCTTCCATGCTGGAGACCTGGGTTTGATTTCTGACCAATACACCTCATGCGCAGCCACCATTCATCTGTCAGTGGAGGCTTGTGTGTTGCTGTGATGCTGAACAGGTTTCAGTGGAGCTTCCAGAATGAGATGTGCTACGAAGGAAGGCCTGGTCATCTGTTCTGAAAATCAGCCAGTAAAAATCCTATGGATCACAGCTCTCTAATCTGTGACCAATCATGGAATGTCACAGGACTGGGCAGCCGTGATGGGGGCTAACTTGATGGTAGCTAATAACAACAACAACAAATGGTTTATCTGTCAGCCAGTTTTTTCAAGTAAAAATGATGTTCCATGAAAAAATGGCTAGTTCAGCTTGTAACTCAAGGTGCTTTTCCTCAAAGCAGCCACTGTACTTCGATATGCAGCAGGAATGCTTTATATGTACTTTTTGTTTCTTCACATGGAGTATAAAAAGCTGTATACTGAATGATTGAGGTTTAATAAAGCTAAGTTATTTTTACTGCCTCATGAAGGATATTTTTAACTAAAATTTTTTTTTTTTTTAATAAACTGAGTGTGTGTGTGTGACAGTGAAAATAAACAATGATTACTACTAGCACAGTTGGTATCACTATCTTGATTTATGTAAAACTGCTAGCAGTTTTATTTACCATTGCTTTTGTACCAGCATAAAAAGGCAAATGATGTCTTAGTGCTGTTATGGAAATAGGTTTGGCCCCATAAAATCTCTGAAAGGGTTCATGGACTATACTTTGAGAACTGCTGTAGTGGACAGATATTTGAATAATTAATAAATGAATGATAACAGTAATTCTTACCTTCTTATTTTGTGTTTTATCTATTTTTTTTTTTTTTGCTTTCCTTCACCTTTCTTGCCGTTATTGCTCATTATATATATTTTTTTCTTTCTTCTGTTGGCTTAGAAGTTAGGTATTCTATTTTCATTCTTATTAATTGAATTAAACGTTTATTGGGCTTGCATTCCTTGAAGTCTAAAGTTTACCAGTGAATCTTTTCTCTTTATGGAACATACAAGGACCTTGGAACAGTCTAATCTTGCCCCTTTTATTTTCCATGTTGTTTTTATTAACTTGCACAAAAGCGAAGCCCATTGCCGTCAAGTGGATTCCGACTCATAGCGACCTTATAGGACAGAGTAAAACTGCCCCATAGGGTTTCCAAGGAGCGGCTAGTGGATTTGAACTCCTGGCCTTTTTTGTTAGCAGCCGAACTCTTAACCACCGTGCCGCCAGGGCTGCTTTATTAACTTAACCCAGTGCCGTCGAGTCGATTCCGACTCATAGCTACCCTATAAAATGAACAGTAACTCCTTGATATCATATGACACCCTGTCCTGATTTGTCTCAGAAATGTCTTTTTGTAGTTGTTCTAGTAGGGTCCAAACAAGGAGTATATATTACATTTGGTTGTTATGTCTCCTCTTCTGTAGTTTCCTACCCCCTTTTTATGACAGTGACTTGGTTAGAGAAACTAGATCAGTTGCCCTCAAGAACGTTGCACATTCGGGATTTGTCTTTTAACTTGTCATATAATTTATCTTGTTCTTGATGTGTCATTTAAATTCTTCCTTTATTCCTTGTATTTTTGTAAATGTTAGGTAGTTCTAAAGCTGTGCTGTTTTCTGTGCTAGTAGCCACTCATAACTATTTAATTAAATTTAACTAAAAACAAAAAAATTTAGGTCTTCGATTGCGCTAGCCACATTTCAAGTGCTCAGTAGCCATATATAGAACATTTCCATCATCACAGGAAGTTCTTTTAGACAGTGCTGCTCTAGAGGCTTGGTTAGATTCAGGTTCAATATTTATAGTATTTCATAGGTGGAGCTGTTTTCCTTTGTATTGTATCACATTAGAAGGTACACAGTGCCTCGTTTTCCCAGTTCTAATGTTAAGATTGATCACGTGGTGATCAGCCTGATTCTTCCATTGTAAATTTTCTGATCATGTTGACTGGGAATAAAGACAGTTTTTCTTTTTTCTTTGAAATCTCTATACCTTTTCTTTTTCTTGCCTGTTGCCTTGGCTAAAACTGTCAATAAAATGTTGAACAGAAGTGTTGAGAGTTAATATTCTTGCTTTGTTCTCAGTCTTTGTTGTTAGCTGCTGTTGCATCAGCCCCTAGCTCTAGGTGCCAGTCTTTTCATCATTAAGTATGGTATTGTTGTTGTTAGGTGCTGTTGAGTCAATTTTGACTCATAGCAACCCCACGTGACAGAGTAGAACTGCCTCATAGGGTTTTCTTGGCTATAATCTTTACAAAAGCAGACCTCCAGGTCTTTGTCCTGTGGGGCCCTCTGGATGGGTTCGAACCTCCAATCTTTAGGTTAGCAGCCAAGTGCTTAACTGTTTGCACCTCCAGGACTCCTTGGTTTGGTATTAGTTGTAGTTTTTTCATAGATGTCCTTTATCAGATTGAATAAGTTACCTTCTATTCCTTGTTTTGGTTTAAAATCAGAAAAGGTGTTCATTAGTGACTGCAGCAATGGGCTCAAACATAGCAATGATTGTGAGGCAGTATTTCATTCTGTTGTACATAGGGTTGCTATGTCTGAGTCAGAATTGACTTAGTGGCACCTAATAACATTCTTTGTCTGCCAAGTCTTTTTTATTTGAGTAGATTTTGAATTTTGTCATGTATTTTTCTGTACCTATTTTATTGAGATAATCATATGTTTTTTTCCTTTATTCTGTTCATTTGATAAATAATACTGATTTTTTTTTTTCTTTTGAATGTTAAACCTTGCATTCCTGAGACAGATCCCATTTGATCATGAGGCTTTTGTGTCATGATCTTTTTATATATAGCTGGATTGATTGATTAATATTAATAAGTTTTATATTTCTGTTCTTGTGGGATATTGGTCTGTAGTTTTCTTAAAATATTAGGGCATTAGTGGCTCTCTCCTGTGTCCTTTTGACATGATTCCATTCTTCTTTGATAACTTTCATTCTTTTTGGCCCAATAAGATGTCCCAGACTTTTTACAAAATGGCATCTCAGCATGTTCCCTCAGCTGAGAGTTCTTTGAAGAAGTGCTTTCTAATGCCCTTTATCTGGGTAGCTCTGATTTAACAAAATTTAAAAATAAACTTTAAAAGAAAATTTTACCAATACCTGATGCATATTAAGTGCTTGAACTCCCTATCTCACATTATTTTTCTAAATTCTTTGTTTAAAATGTATGTTTTACATCAATATCAGTGAGTTTGGACATCTCAAAGTATACAGTGTTTTTACTACACTAGAGAAATCTGAACAAAATTACTAGCTTTAATTTAAGTTCTTCTGTTTAGAGTTGCTTCAAGTTATGAGAAAAGAATTCTTTAAGACATTTTCTTTTCCTTTTCCACTCTGCTGGTTCTTGGGAGGTAGGTATGGTGTAGGACCCCATAACCAGTTAGTCAGTCCCAGCGCTATTGAGACTTGATCTAATTTTTCATTCCAGTAGAGTAGAATAAGTTTTCTAGCCAGTTGCCACAGAATTGTGGGTGATGGCTGACCTTAACCAAGCCAATGATTTATAACAATTAATAACTGTGAAATATCAGGTTCATTTATAAATCAATCAATACCGAACTTTTTATACTTTTCATCTTAAAATAAGTAGAACCTTATCTCTGAGAGTATTAATTCAGATACTGAGATATTTAGATTATATAAGAGAAACAGTCTTTGGCTATCTCATCACAGAGCTGTTGAATCAGTGTTAGACAATTGGCTTTTATGAACTTTCCTGCATGCATTTATATTTTAGGTCACTGAACAGAGTATTTTTTTCCCCATGTTAATTCAAATCATTTTACTTTTAGGATGATATGTGAAAAACAGATGAGTTTTGAAATGCTTAATAGTGTTAGCTCTGTACTTTGCTATAATTGTGATACTGTAAATCTTAAACTTTTCTTTTAACTTCTCAGGCACAAAAGTCTTAAACCAAGAAATCCTGGACAACAAGGACAGGCACCATCTTTAGGTCAGCAACAGCAAGTACTTCCTAAGCACAAGACCAATGAGAAGCAAGAAAAGAGTGAAAAACCACAGAAACGCCCCTTGACTCCTTTTCACCATCGTGTATCTATTAGCGACGATGTTGGCATGGACACAGATTCAGCTAGTCAAAGACTTGTGATCTCTGCTCCTGACAGTCAAGTGAGATTTTCAAACATCCGAACTAACGATGTAGCAAAGACTCCTCAGATGCATGGCACTGAAATAGCAAATTCACCTCAACCACCCCCACTTAGTCCTCATCCATGTGATGTGGTTGATGAAGGAGTGACTAAAACACCTTCAACTCCTCAGAGTCAACATTTTTATCAAATGCCAACACCAGATCCCTTGGTTCCTTCTAAACCAATGGAAGATAGGATAGACAGTTTATCTCAGTCTTTCCCAGCTCAATTCCAGGAAGCTGTAGAACCTACAGTATATGTTGGTACAGCAGTAAACTTGGAAGAAGATGAAGCTAATATAGCCTGGAAGTATTACAAGGTCCCAAAGAAAAAAGATGTAGAGTTTTTACCACCTCAACTTCCAAGTGATAAATTCAAGGATGATCCAGTTGGACCTTTTGGACAGGAAAGTGTAACATCAGTTACAGAGTATGTATTTTTTTTAATAGTCACTATTATAATTTAAGGGTGGAAATAATGTAAGCTGTTAATAGTAGGACTCCAGAATTGGTTTCAGGATAGGCTTTACAATAATAAATCCTTTGAGTATTAATTTTGCATAATTTCTTCACTGTCTTTTTTTCCTCAGGGAGTCTCTTTTTAATAAAATATTTTAGCCATAAAAAAGGAGAGAAAATAATACATAAACACTTGTATGTCCGTCAGCCAACTTTCAGTTAGACCTCTGTACTATTTTTCTTCCTCCATTCTTCCTGTCACTGTCCTAAATTTGGTATTATCATTCCTATGCATGTTTTTATACATGTAGCTCTAGTTAACTCATTTTAATTGCTTTATGGTATTTCTTTGTTATGAATATACCATAATTTATCTGTTCCCTTGAAGATGAACATGTTCGTTGGTTGTAATTTTTCACAAAGCGATGAAGCAGCGAACTTTTTTGTATAGATTTCCTTACATACTTGTGTAACCATTTCTCTAAGGACTACATCTAAAAGTGGAATGGCTGGACCATGCGTATGTCCGTTTCCAGTCTTAGAGGATGTTGCGAAGTTGCTCTTCAAGCTGTACTAGTTTACAGCCTCACAAACCAGCAGACTTTGAAAATGGCTGTTGCTCAACATTTTCCTCAATACTTCGTATTATGAGACTTTTAAATTTGGTTAATACGCATGCAAAGCAGTATCTCATTGTCTTAATGTGTTTTCCAGATTCCTAGTGAGGCTAAGCATCTTTAAAAATGTTTATTGCACATTCAGATTTCTTCTTCTGTGAATTGTCTGTTCATGTTTTTTAGTTGATTTTCCTTTTCCTATTTTTTTTTTTTTTTCTGGTTTATTCTTTGCATGTTCTGGGTATTAATTCTGCATTAGTTATATGTACTACAGGATACCTTCTTCCATCTTGTGGTTTGATTTCTTTGTCCACTTCATTTATGGAATACTTTGGGTAGAAGTAGGCTTTTTTCAGGTCTCCCTTTACTCTCTTGTTCTGATTATGTTTATAGTCTGTCCTGTAAGCCTTTTGCATTTTTTATGTGTAGGTTTTTCTAAAAGGTGAAAATTAACCAACAAAGCACCATTATATTTATTGGAACTGTCTAACTATCAGTGTATAGCCAAGTAGTGTGCAAAGATTACATTTCCTTTCTGACAGTTTATTGTCTTTGAATTAGTTCAGTATTGCCTAAATGTCACTAAAAGGTGAAATGATACCTTAGATGTCATTTTTGTTTAAAATGTCATGTTTTCCATTACTGATTTATGTATTTTTTTTTATAGTAATAACTTCTAGCTCATTCTAACTCCTATGTGGCATTTATTACTATTACTTTCTTCTCAAGGCATTCCGTTCTCATGTGGCCCAGTTGCTTTCTAGACTTGTTTTCCAACTCTTTAAGACTTTGTTTTAATAGACTCCTTAATTAATACTCTAGTTTCTTATAACTAGTGTTTTCTTTTTGATTTTCACCTCATTTTGTTTGAGTGCATCTTTAATTACAAAGAGTGTATGGGAGACAAACTTGATATTCTTACGTGTCTGAAAATTACTTGACTTTTTTGCCCTCGTACTTGAATTTCTGATTTGGCTATGCATTGACTTCATAGTTGAAAATCATTTTCTCTAGAAATTGCTTTACTGTGTTCTAGTATCCAGTGCTTCAGATGAAATATGCAATACCAGTTTCGTTATTTGTCACTTTTTTTTTTTTTTTTTAGATGTGATCTGTTACCCCCATGAAGCTTTTAGGATTTTTGCTTTAGTCTTAGCATTGTGAAATTTCACAAGAATATGTATAGATATAATGATCTTTTTTTTAGTTCTCGTGTTGGACACTTGAATATCTCATTCAGTGTGATGTCTTCTGTGTCTTGTCCCTGGGAAATTATCTTTTTCTTGAATAATATCTTCTCCATTTTTCCATTCTCTTTGGAACTTCTGTGATTCGGATGTTGGGCTTCTATATTTTCTCTCATTTTCTACCTATCTCTTTTGCTCTATTAGAGAATTTCTCAACTTCCCTCCAACCCTTCTTAAATTCTTAATTTTTCTTTCTTTTTCTTCTAATTTCTAAACTCTGATTTCTTTTAATAGCATCCCCTTCTTGTTGAATGTTGTGTGAGATTTTTTTTTCTCTAGAATTACTTTATTTTGGTCTTTCTGTTTTCTATGCTGTATTTTCATCATATTTATGGTAATTATTTGTCCATACATATTTTCGATTCAGGGAATAGGCAGGCTGACTGGAAATTTTATGTGTATAGCCAGAGCTAACAAGCAGCGTTTGTTCATTCATTCAACAAATGTCTTAGAATATACTATGTGTCAGTGCCAGTCACTTTACTTTATGATAACTGGGTAGGGAATTGAAGGAGGGGGTTCCCTCAGATGCCAGAATGAAGAGGATGCCAGATCCTTGTTTTTGCTGGTATATTCATTTTCCTTACTCTTCCTGTTCCACTGTTTTCAGCCCATTCTCTCATTTCTGTTCAGAAGTTTAGGTTCAGATTGTCTCTGGTTTTCTGGGCAGTTTGGCTCTCCTATTGTTTCTGTAGTTTGGCTGTAGCCCTCTCTTGCATGTTCTAGGCTGTGAGTTTGCTTTGCTGTGTTTCATCTATTTTGAGCATCCCTGAGACTTAGTGAAATGTTTAGTCCATTTATAGCCTTTCTCATTTTTCTCTGGTGTTAGCGATTTATTCTCTTTTAAAATTCCTTCATCATTTTGTTATTATCTAGCACCTTAAATCTAAAAGTATTGTAGTACGTTCTTCTTTTTTTTTTTAATTGTGCTTTCAGTGAAAATTTACAGCTGAAGTTAATTTCTCATTCCAAAATCTATACACATTTTGTTTTGTGTCTAGTATGTTCTTGTGATTTTTTTTTAATTAAAATTAATCTGAATTTGAAATTTAGAGATTTCAAGACACCCTTATGATTATGAAGATGATTATGTGATAGTGGGTCTCTTGAAAGCAAGTAATACCTTGGAAACAAGTCTTAAAATATCTTAATTTTATCTGTGCTGAATATAATATAAAGTCTAAGCTAGCTTCAGCTTTGCTTGAAGTTATGGTTGGTCTTCTTGATTCTGTGCCACTCCTCTATATTTATTCTCTACACAGTAGTGAGATTCCTATCATTGTAAGGTAAATAATGTTACCCATTTGCTTAAATCCTCTAATGGTTTCCTTTTACATTTAGAATAAAACCCAAATGCTTTCTCCTGATCTGTAAGACTGCAGTCTCCTGCCTACCTAGCTCTATACCCTTATCGACTATTATCCTGTTTGCTGCCTGATGAGCTATACCAGCTTTTGTGCTATTTCTAAAAAAAACGCCAAGCTCATTCCTTGCGGCTATTAGAATTGCATTACATAGGAGGGGAACAGCTCATCCCTTCTTATCATTTAGTACTGCTCAAAAGTTACTTTCTTGGGGAGGGGGAACTTCCCCAGCTGTCTTGTCTACACAGTTGCCTCTCCTCACTCCCCAAATCACTACCTATCCCATGCATTGCTTTTATTTTCTCCCTAGCATATATCATCTGAAATTATACTATGTATTTGTCAATGGTCTTTTTCCTGTTAGAATGTAAGCTCTATGAGGGTGAGGACTCTGTCTTGTTTACAGCTGTATTCCTCCAGTGCCCCCACCCCACGCGTACACACCCATACTTAGAGCAATCTCAAGCACATAGTAGACATTTGGCAGATGTTTGGAGAAAGAAATGATAGTATGGCCCCAGATTACTTTATGATTTTAAAACTTGTTTTCTTTCCTGCTTACGTTAATGTAGGTAAAAATGTGGTGATATGACTCTTTGATTTTAAAAACTGCACAATTGAGTTTTTAGGGGCACATTATAGTCATAAGATCAAAAATTCTAGCCATACTTCAGGTGTGTGTGCCTGAGCATCTTTAAATGAAACAAAGGTCTCTTAGAAGTTAATACAACATAATCTTAGAATCAGTTCTAAAACTATGACATTTTTCGTACTGGATAAAAATGAGAAGGAAGATGCATAATGTAGAAAGCTGGCATGCAGAAGAGTGGTGTTGGGTCATGATGATATAAGTTAAGGAAGTAACATGCTTCTACCTGTTCCTAGGTACCATTTCTTCTGCCTCATAGAAAAGAAAAAGATTAAATAAAAGGGTTTTTAATTCTGTGTCTCATGTGGGTATTGTTTTTGTTATGCTAGTTACTAGAATGCATAGTGTGTCACAATTCACTTTTAAATAAAAGCCTTAAGTCTTGTTTTTATAGTGTAGTGGTAGATTCGAATATAGTAAATAACACAAAAAGTCAACCATCAGAGGCTTAGTTGATAGTAAGCTAAATAACATTTATGGAATATAATTGTTCTATACTTGGTAGGTTAGTTTTTGTTTTAGTCATCTGCAGGTTTCTGTCCTTTTCCTCGAGTTATTCTAAGGCAGTAGTTCTCAACTGGGACGATGTCCCATCCCCCCACCCTCCAGGTGATGTTTGGCAGTGTCTGTAGACATTTTTGGTTGTCACAACTAAAAGTGTGCTCCTGGCATCTGGTGGGTATATGCCAGAGATGCTGCTAAATATCCTACAGCATACAGGACATCCCCACATCAAAGAATTATCTGGCCCAATATGTTAATAGTTCCTAGGTGCTCTGATGTTATGAGTAACTTATAACAAAAATTTGAACTGTAGAATAATAGTTATTAAATTGGATAGACCAACGTGTTTCCTCATTAGTTTTACTGAGGAGATTACCTATATTAGTTTAGTCCCCTCATACCACAGTAAAATACTTGGCATGGTATTCAGTGTTTGTATTATGCTAAAACAAGAGTTGTTCTTTTTTAACATAGTGAAAAGGATCTTGTAGAAATAACTTGGTAATTCAGGTTCCATGTCCAGTTCCAGTTGCCTTCAAGATTCCAGCTCATGGCAATTCCATGTATGTCAGAGTAGAATTGTTCTTCGTAGGATTTTTTTTTTTTACATTTTTTAAAATTTTTACTGTGCTTTAAGTGAAGGTTTACAAATCAAGTCAGTCTCTCATACAAAAATTTATATACACCTTGCTATATACTCCTAGTTGCTCTTGCCCTAATGAGACAACACACTCTTTCCATCCTGTATTCCTGTATCCATTCAGCCAGCTTCTGTCCCCCTCTGCCTTCTCATCTTCCCTCCAGACAGGAGCTGCCCACATAGTGTCATTGTCTACTTGAGCCAAGAAGCTCCCTCCTCACCAGTATCATTATCTGGCTTATGGTCTTATCCATAGGGTTTTCAATGGCTGATTTTTCAGAAAGCCAGGCCTTTCTTCCAAGGTGCCATTGGGTGGACTCAAACTTCAACCTTTTGTACCTGCTATTAATATTGCTTAAAATAGGATATTGTGAGGATTAAGATAGTCATCTCCTTAAGGGAAGTGGCAAAGCTGATGGACAAAGTCAGATTAGGTCTCCATCATTAAAATAAATTCTAGGAATTATGCTCTCTTGATGACATTTAAACAATGTAAAATTCTTTATAGAAACATTCTATAGTTTTAAAGATATAATGTAATCAAACACCTTTCTAACCATAGAGTAATCCTTTTAGAAATCTAGTTTATTTTATGTAAGTGAATTTATGAATTCCTATTACACAGTTGTTGTAAATTAAATTCTTTTCTGTTTTGATTTTTCGAAGTGTATTTAAATGTGTAGCAGTTGATTTTAATGAAAATAAGTAGAAGGTTGTTGTAAGTTCTTTGCATTTTTTTCTCTTTTTTAAGGAATATTATCTTTTTTAATTCATATTTTTCAAAGGTATATTTTTCTTTATCAGTTTGAATAAAAGTGAAGTTTTATTTAAATTTGGGCCTTGCCTTGAGTGAAATTATAGTCTAATGGAAAAAACATAATAAATTAACTGGTAGAGGTACATATAAAACACAGTAGGGACACAGCCGTAGAGTTGGGAATAATTTAATTCCATTTAGGGAGATCTAGAAGTTTTAATAGAATTTGGTATGGATAGATTATAGGAGTGCTGCTTAGTCGTTTGGTGTGCCCTGATGAGAAATGGGACCTGAAAAGTAGTGTAGGGCTCTATAATGGAACTGTAGCATATGGTTACAAGTTTATTTTATTCTTGAAATGGTAGACTATTCCAAGTTTTCTGAGACAAACGAAATAAAAAGATTCTGGGAAGCAAGGATTTTGGAAAAATTAACAAAGTGGCACTATTGAAAGACTGGTTGAAATAAAGAGAGATCTATCTGTAAAAGATTAGTTTGAACTTTTGAACAGCTCATGCAAAAGGGATATAAGAGCCCTCACTAGGAAATTAGAAACAGAAGGGGTGTATGGATGTTAAAGAACTTCACAACCAGTTGAGTAGTAAAGTACGGGAATAATAGGAACGTTAATACCAGTGTATTTATTTCATGAGAAGGAAAAATGAGGAAGAACATGTTTGAAGGCTTCTCTACCACCCTCTTTAGACTAAATCTTTACCATGCTTAGTTTTTATGTTTGTTTTTTTTTAACTAGTTTTTCGAAATAGTTTTCAAAATAATGTATGTTGTGAAAGGCCTTAGTAAGTAAAGTCTGGCTAATTAACTTAAAAAAATGAAGGAAATCTGTATAGGCTGATATGGAAAGACTTCTAGATACATTATAAAGTTTAGGAATAAGGTATATAGTATATGTATACATATATGCGAGGATGGCACAGGAACAGGTAGTGTTTCGTCCTGCTGTATATAGGTTGCTGTGAGTTGGAAGCGACTCGATGGCATCTAACGGTAACCACACACATATATGATGGTATATGCGTTTTTTAAAACCGTAATTATGTAATGCAGATACTTAATCTGTATTATCTTCAAGGAGAACAACTGGAAAACTTGACGGTTTTCAGTTATGCCTTTCTGTGTCATATGACTTTTTAAACTGTGTGCATGTAATACACGTGCATTCTAAAAACGTGAATTCAGTTTAAGGCCCCTGCTTAGAGAGGTATCATCAGGCGTTTGGGATCATGTGTCTGATGCTTAGGAGAGGGAACTATTAATATTCCAGTTACTGTAGACATAGAATACAAGGAAGAGCAAGAATGTGTCGCTAGAAATAGCTTCATTAAAATGGTTGACTTTTATAGGTATGTGCCTCCACAGAAAATTATGGTCAGAGAAATTTATGTTTATGTTAAGTGAAAATCCAGTTTCTGTTTAGTATAAAAAAATGAGGTTCTGTACTTATCGCTGTTGAAGAGTAGCACTGTGCTTCTGTAACAATAAGTGGATAAATGAAAGGAAATAATATTCCTGATTTTTCTAATTTAGATGGTGATGTATACCTAATGGAGCCCTGGTGACATAGTGCTTGAGAGCTCAGCTGCTAACCAAAAAGTTGGCAGTTGAAATCCACCAGCCGCTTTTTGGAAATCCTATGGGGCCGTTGTTTGTTCTCTGTTCCATAGGGTTGCTATGAGTTGGAATCGACTTGATGGCAACGGGTTTTTGTTTTTTTTGTTCTACCTAGTTGATTCCGACTCATAGCAACCCTACAGGACAGAGTAGAACTGCCCCATAGGATTTCCAAGGAGTGACTGGTGGATTCGAACTGCTGACCTTTTCGTTAGCGGCCAAGCTCTTGACCACTGCGCTGCTAGGGCTCGTAGACCTAACTAGGGTAAAAAAAAAATAAAATAACTAGGGTAGACTGATAGAATTCGTGATTTCTAAGTGCTTGTCTTATTCTTAGATTCTCTGTGTGGCACTTTATGCCTAATTTTTCATTGACTACTTTAAAGCAAAATTTGTAAGTGCAAGAATTTAGTTGGGGGAGGGAAGAGTTGAAGGTGCGTAGAGCATATCCTATATACAGGATATACACACATCTGTGGCAAATATCTTTATACCTTTTCTTTCTAATTATTTTTAGTTTCTCTATTTAACGAGAGCATCTATTTTAGAACAGAGACTTAGGACCTTAAAAGTTTTAAAGATAGCAGGAAAAATTCTTTCAAGGAACATTACAGTTGCTTTTTAAATTTTTTCAAGGATTTAGCTGTTAATTTTAGTGGAATTTGTGATTGCTTCAAGTATTCTGATTCAGAGGGAAACAGTATAAACCTGAAACAAAAAAAGGACTGTATTTGAGCATATTTTTCCACACGTTCTGTAGTCAGGGTATACTGTATCAGGAGGTCTTAACCATGATGTTGATTGGTAGAACTAGCTCCTATATTCCATTAAAGTATCTACCAGACTGTTACTGTATATATATATATATACAGTTATAGAATGCAGTATTTAATCACTAAAAGGTAATTTCTAATTACTTGGTTTCATAGAAAGAAGTCTATGATGAAATAAACTTGTTTTGATTTGACTGTACTCAATCTTTAGGTAACAGTCTTCCATATTTGATTTCTTGTTATTTTAATGCAATAAAGTTACACTTTTGACAGATAGCTTGACTCAGTTTAAGGACTGATTTTGAATTGGATATGGTGCTGGAAAAGGTACCACTAAAAAATAGGGCATCTTTGAGTTTGTTTGTTCCTTAACATTTCCTTTTGTAGCTTATCTCCTTCTATAATTGTCAATCCCAAAATATTGTTATACCTTGCCTAGAAGAATTTTGTTCAATAAAGGCAATGCATTTGCTACCATAAGCCATGTTAAATTCTCTCCAAGTGCATTTTAGGAGAGTATGTTATTGTAGTTGTAACGACAAGAAGGAGATACAAATAATGAATAATATAAAAGTAATTTAAATTTACTTTGGACTTTGCAAAGTTTCCTGTTCATAGCTGTACTTATTCTTCTCTCAGTTTGTCTGTACTGTGATTAGCTTTATATCTGACTAAAACTATCTCTGTGGTTAATATTTGACTATATGTGAAAGTTCCTTTTAGGAAAGGAGAGATGTTGTTCCTTTTCACAAAATTATATGTATACTATATAATTGGATAGTGATAAAATGATAATGAGTTTTTAATCTGGCATCTCTTAAAAATCACTATTTTTATTTTTTATCAGCTTTAAATATAGAAGGATGTATAATGTAAATAATTTATATTTTTTATTTGTTGTGACTTGATATTCTTGATATTATTGACTACATTTAAATCCTTTGCATATCCCAATGTCTGTGAGAATAATTCAATAAAATAACAAAAAGTTGATCTTTAGGCAATGCATTTGGTTTACTCATTCTTATCCCTAATAGAGCATTGTGCAGTAGGATTGGTCCTTTCAATAATGTTACTGCACGATAGTTTAGCATTATGCTTTTCCCAGAGACGACGACTTAATATGAACAACAGTTGTTTTATTCACCTCTACACAGTGTAATAGTTTCTTTCAGGGTGGGGTGAAGGGTTTTGTTTTGTTTACTTACTTCCCCCCCATGATTAGTTATCTGAACATACATACATAAAATCTTTCCAGCTCTATCGCTGCCACTGTGTGACCTTAGCAAACCACTTTTTCTACATGATTTCCATATCAAATCAGAGAGAATACCCTATATTTCCAACCTTATGAGGTTATTAAAAGTATCAAATAAAGCAATACATGTCAAAGTAGGTACAAATACTATTTTGAAAAGATTTATGTTAGTGAATATTTGATTGACAGGTCAGGGTCTACAGCTACTCTTAGAAGTAAATGTTCCTCTGTTTACCAAACAGAACAATTCTGATAAATTATAGTAAAGCATATCCCATTAATTAGCACTGTGTTCTCGTGGAACAAAGTTTTCGTAGGGTTGGGATTATAGTTTTGGAGATTAGACCTATGGGGAATTATAATGACATATATTTGAGCATTTGATACCATGTTTAGAAAACATCAGTTTTACTTTTGATGCCCTCTCTTTCACGCTTAGTTTACAGAGGGTCTTCTAGTGCCAGGCAGTGATGAATAGATTAATAAAAATGATAATCCCTGTCCTGAGTAGAATTTACAATCTGGCAAATACCTTCATTGTTTTCAAATCTTAACACCTCTTTTTATTTTTGTCCCAATACCTGTGACATATAAGCAGTGGCAGCAGTTTTACTCTCTAATGTGTAAAAGTGGTTTATTTCAAAGTATGAGTAATTTAGGATTATTAATACAGAGAAAAATCTTGTGTGGCTTTTAGAGGTCATTTTTTTCATTTAGCAGAATACATTTTGAGTGCCTGTTTTGTGCCAGACACTATTCTAGCATTTGGAATAACTCAGTGAATAAAGACAAGATCCTTGCCCTTGAGGGGCGTATGTATATTCTAGTGCGAGTGACAGTCAACTATGAACATAAGCAAATTATATATGTTAAAAGATAAGTGCTATGGAGAAAAATAATAGCAGGGTAAGGAGGATCAGTGCTGAGGTGGGCATGTTGCAATTTTAAATAAGGTTGTCAGGATAAGGTCTCATAGGGAAAGTGACATTTAAGCAGACTTGAAGTGAGGGAGCTGGCCGTGCAGGTATTTGGGGGAAGAATGTTCAAAGATAGGGAACAGCCAGAAGTGTGTCAGCCTACTTGAGGAACATCAGGAAGTCCTTGAAAGCAGCATAAGAGGGAGAAGTGGAATAGTAGATGATGAAGTTGGAGAGGAAAAGAGGAGCCAGATCATGTAACGCCCAGGATATTATAAGGAGTTTGGCATTTACTCAGAGTGAAATAGCCATTGCAGGATTCTGAACATAATCTGACTAAAAGGCTGACTGTCACTATTCTGGCCGGATGGGTACTTTACAAAACTGAGAAAAAAGGAATTTGGGCATCTAAGAGTATCTTATACAAACGAAAACTAATCATGCTGTATTCACACTCACTGAAAACCCTGGCCTTCAGAGGTGTAAAAGTTCTGATCCTTTCCGGGGTTCTATGATGCAAAGTAGAGGAACCCTGGTGGTGCAGTGGTTAAATGCTCGGCTGCTAACCGAAAGGTTGGCTCTTCAAATCCATCAGCTGCTCTGTGGGAGAAAGATGTGGTAGTCTGCTTCTGTAAAGATTTACAGCCTTGGAAACCCTCTGGGGCAGTTCTACTCTGTCCTATAGAGTCACTATGAGTTGGAATTTGACTCCATGGCAGTGGGTTTGTTTGTTTTGCTTTATGGTGCAAATTGGCTTCTTGTTGGTGTCCCTCCTTCAGCCTTACACTTCAGCTTTCTCTGGTCCAAGTCAGTTTCTGCTAGTTCATCTTTCTGACTTCACTGTTGTCTTCTCTTCTCTCTTGTACTGTCCTCTTCTATCATTTTATTGATTTTTTGGGAGAGAGTAGAAACATACATGTTTAGTTGAGCCAGAAAGCAGATAATATAAATGATTTTCTGATGTGATTAGAAAAAAAACTTTTGGGAACTTCCACTTTTCACTTTGACATCTATTCATCTTACCAGAATTAATACTACTAATGTTATTTTCATGAAACACAGACCAGGCCTTTAAAAATGATAAAGTTAACATATGTCCAGTCATGACAGTAAGAAAGGATAATCACTTTCATCATATGAATACTAACACCAGTACTTTAAAAGGTACTCGTGTCTCACTGTACAGCTCACACTTTGAGAATCACTGTCCCGGAGTAGTTTAGATTTAAGAGCCCCTTCCATTGAATGGCTTTGGACAAATTAGTATGCTTGAGGAATTGAGAACACAGTAGATTACCAAAAGATAGTATATTTTGATGGGACGAGCATGGATTTTAGTTCCATTTCTCTGTTGCTAAGAGTGAGCTTCAGTAAATCATATAACTTCTCTATGCCTCCTCAGTTTCTTCATTTGTGGAATGAGAGGTTTCCGTAACCTCAAAGTAATTCTAAAAGCTTCAGGATTCTTAAGTCATTTTGGAATTTTTTTATGCTTTTATGTAGAATAAATAGAATTAACTTTCTAATTTTATTTTTTTATGCAGGTTAATGGTGCAATGTAAGAAACCTTTAAAAGTTTCACATGAACTAGTGCAGCAATATCAAATTAAAAATCAGTATCTTTCAGCAATAGCATCTGATGCAGAACAAGAACCTAAAATTGACCCATATGCATTTGTTGAAGGAGATGAGGAATTCCTTTTTCCTGACAAGAAAGATAGACAAAATAGTGAGAGAGAAGCTGGAAAAAAACACAAGGTAAGAGAAATCAAAGTACACCAAAGGGCACTGATGATTTTGTAACACTGCATATAGTACCGTGTTTATCTCATTAAAAAAATTTTTTATTTTAATTTAGAAAACATTTTTTTTACTATGTTAATCAGGCACATGGTTCAAAATTCTAGAGTTTATATGTAGTTTAAATTATAGCTGGTTCTGCTGATGGAAAGATCTCCGTTTAAAGTTTCTGGGGTGAAGAAAGAGTACATTAACTTGTCAGTTGAAATCAGGGCATTTAGGTGGACTATTTGGATGGCGAGTTAAAATGTGCTGTAAGTGAATTACCAGTTTCCAAAGATAAAATACACATGAATGAGTTTATAAAAAACATATTTTTGAGTGTATAATTCAAGGATTTATAGTGCCCTTATAATTAAAAAGTTATATTAATGAAGTGTGGGACTTAGTAGAAATACTTATTTGATTAAAAATTTAAAAATCAGATACTTGAGGATGTGTTAACTAGAAAACTTCTGGATAAGAATTTTGCTTTAAATATAAAATATAAAAATTGAAACCTGTAAAATTGTAAAGAGGATCCAGTATTACGCTTATTACAATGAATTAATTTCACAGAATTTTGCTTAGCCCTGCTGTGTGCCAGTTAATTGAAATTTTGTCCTTTTGTGAATATGAAAGCAAGAAGTAGCTAGGAAGACAGTGGGTTTAGTAGGAAGAGCATGGGTTTTGGAATTTGACAGATTTAGATTGAAATCCCAGCTTCCAGTATTTCTCGGCTATATTTCTTAGGGCATATTATCTTTAGAATGTCTATTTTGTGTGTAAGGTAAGAGTACTACTACCTATTTTACCTCCTAGGTTAATAGTGAGAACAAGTGATCATGTATGTAGAACACTTAGCAAAATGCTTGACACGTAATAGCTACTCAGTAATTGGTAGATTTTTATTAGTGGTAAATTACATATTTCAGCCTAATTTGTAATGTTGTTTGCAGGTAGAGGATGGAACATCTAGTGTAACGGTGTTATCACATGAAGAAGATGCAATGTCGTTATTTAGTCCCTCTATCAAGCAAGGTAAACATTTAATTCCTAATCAAAATATTGTATCCTGGGAATATTACTGCAAATTAATCTGATATTGGAGCCCTGGTGGTGTAGTGGTTAAGAGTTTGACTGCTAACCAAAAAGGTCAGCAGTTCGAATCCACCAGCCGCTCCTTGGAAACTCTATGGGGCATTTCTACTCTGTCCTGTAGGCTTCCTATGAGTCAGAGTTGACTCGACAGCAACAGATAATCTGTTTGTGTGACTGTTAAAATTCCTTTTTGCATAATTCGTGTTTCATAGAGAGGGACCTTTCTAGAAAGAGTGGATTTACTGTTAATCTTTTATTGGGAGAAGTAAATTCAGGTAATAGAAATTCTGTTTTGAATGTTGGAACGCATTTCCTTCTTCACAAAGAAAAAAAAGTTCTCATCTGTAAAATTAAGAGATTTGATTAGATCATGTAAGGTCCCTCTCAGATCTAAAGACTTAATTTATAAATGGGACATTACTGTAATTTTGTTGTCCCATTCTTCCCAAGGAAACCCTGGTGGCGTAGTGGTTAGGAGCTACATCCGCTAACCAAAAGGTCAGCAGTTCGAATCCACCAGGCACTCCTTGGAAAATCTGTGGGCAGTTCTATTCTGTCCTGTAGAGTCACTATGAGTTGGAATCAACTTGAGGGCAGCGGGTTTGGGTTGGGTTTTTTATTCTTCCTCCCCTACACACACACACACACACACACGTTAGGAGTCAATTCTGACTCATAGCGGCCCTATAGGACAGCAGTAGAACTGCCCCATAGGATTTCCAAGAAGCGCCTGGTAGATTCTAACTGTGGAGGTTTTGGTTGGCAACTGAGCTCTTAAAAAGTGGCATGGTGGCTGGGACTCCACTTGTGTCTGACTTGTGCTGCTTGTGAGTGGAAGAGAGAAGTACAATATATTAGTTCTTTTACAAAATCCTTTTAACTTTTGATGGGGTAAAGGAAGTCATTCTTTGGTGTGTGTCTTTTGGGGCAAAGTTTTGTTTTAATATTTGGAGTAACTAAAGAGGGTAGGTTTGAGTTCTTTGGCCCCTTTACATACTCTAGGATATGTTGTTGTTGTTAATTAGCTTTATTAGCTGCCATGGAGTTAGTTCCAACTCGTAGGAACCCCATGTACAACAGAATGAAATGTTGCTCAGTCTTGTGTCATCTTCACAATTGTTAATGTGCTCCAGTTCATTGTTGCGCTCACTGTAGTCTGAGTACCTTCCAGCCTAAGAGGTTCATCTTCCAGCATTATATTGGACAATATTCTGTTGTGCTTGATAGGGTTTTCATTGACTAATTTTTGGAAGTAGATCACTAGGCCTTTCTTCCTGGTCTTAGTCTTGAAGCACCACTGTAACCTGTCTGTCATGAGTGACCCTGCTGATATTTGAAATACCAGTGGCATGGCTTCCAGGATCATAGCAACATGCAAGTCACCACAGTATGACAAACTGACAGACAGGTGGTGGACTCTAGGTTATAAGGAGTGTGTAATCCCCTTGTTGTGCCTGTGGTATGGCTTTCTCAAAATGGACCATGAACCACATATTGGACCACATTCTGGAGCATCTTTTGAGGTGAAGGTTGGGAATCTAGGTTTTATAAGTACCTAGATAATTCTGGCAGAGCTACTGTTCTAGTTAGTCTTTAGAAATCATATACAGAGCCATTGGGAAAGTGACTTTTATATTCTGAAAGAGAGGGCTCTCTGAAGTTAGTTGACAGCCAGAAGAGGATGATTTAGAAGGTTATACACCAAACTGCAGATATGTTTTTTTGTTGTGTGAGAATATAAGGGGACTTTAACTTTCATTTGTGTTTGTAATTTTTTTGTAAACAATCATGTATTTTTGCCACTGTGTTGGAAAAGAAAGACAAAATTCTAGAACTGGAGTGAAGCTTAACTAAGAGGTAATGTTTATTGAGTACTTAAGTGCATGGCACTGGACAAAGTGTTTTACCTATATTCCATCACATTTAATTCTTGGTGGATACCATTACTAAGGCACAGAGAGGTTAAATAATTTGCCCAGGGTTATACTGTTAATGGTGGAGCTGGGGTTCAAATTAATAGTCTGTCAAATTAGTAGTCCACCAGAGCTCTTAATCATTGTACTATGCTTCCTTTTTGTTTCAGGAAGATAGAAAAATAAAAATGTTACTATGTGTTTAATTCTGTTGTTCTAATAGTGCTCATATTTTTATTTAATATATTCATTTATGTCAAGTATTCTAGCTATGTTATGGATTACATGGCCTTTGCTTGGCTTTTGAAAAAGTACTACAATTTATTTACAACTTTATTTCTGTGAAAAATATTTCTAGATTTAAGAAGTACATTTCTTATTAATAAATCTTTCTTATAACCTTAAGGTTACATATCTAGTTTTAACTAACAGAATAATGTTTATTGGGTCAGTAGTTGAGTTTTTGTTTTTCTGATTGACATATGTAGATGCTCCACGCCCTACTAGTCATGCCCGTCCTCCGTCAACCAGTTTGATTTATGATTCAGACCTGGCTGTCTCTTATACTGACCTCGATAATCTCTTCAATTCTGATGAAGATGAGTTAACAGTGAGTATTCCATTAATCTTTAGGACTATAATTTGTTTTATATAAGTTTTTCATTTTTCAAAAGTTATCTGTGATTTGGATACTAGTGTTTTAGCCCTGTATAAGAGTAATGCCTAGAAACAAGAGCTATAAAATATTTAAAGTAAAATTCCATTAATTATTAGATTTCTGCCTTTTTTCTTTTTTTTTAACCTCGTATTTGAGCATTCTTGACATAGTATCTATAAACTTTGAGGTGATTTATTTTTCCTTTTTTTGGGTGCTTGAAGGACAGATATGATTAAGCTTAATTTGAGCTCTGCCATGTGTTCTTTTTCTGCAGTCCTCAGGAAGCAGAATTCTTTTCCTATTCTCTGGTCCTCTAGTTTGAAAAATGACCCTGGGAATGACTCATTTAGAGAATATATAAGTAATTAAAATTATGTGTCTTGTCAATTTATTAAGGAATACCACTTCATTTGCTTGACATCACAGCTATTATTATAAGACAGATACATATTTATAACAATGAAAGAAGAAGAAAAAGTAATATTTAATCTTTAACACCCATTTGCAGAGAAAGGTGAAGATAAAAGAAATTAAAGCTTAAAATGAAATTCCCTAGAATGTCAAGTCTCTGGCAAATTAATGAATTGGGTGCTGCATTATCATAAAAGGGAATTCGTTTTTCATCTACTTAAAGGTAGCTTGAAAACTTCTATGGTACATTTGGTATTTCTTGTCCTATATAATACATGCTTTTAATCCTCTCAGCATATACATATCAAATACACATATATACATACAAAGGCATGTGGGTATATATATATGTAGACATTTGGTTTTTTTCAGTTAAGTGATATAAGGCAGGTATGTCTATATACAAACTTTTACTCTATACCCCATAATATGGTATATTTTAGGGTACTGTTTACTAGGCAGATATATCCATGAATGCTTCGGTACATTTTTACTTTCTGTCGGCCTACTGTTCATGTATCAGTTGTGGCCCCTCAAAGGTGAAAAGTTGTAGTCAGAGCTCAGACTACATATTTATCACAAAGCTGCTAACAGGAGACATAGAGCCAATGTTGTCAGCTCCAAAAACATTGATGACAGATTGGAAATGCTCAGCTTGTTGGTTCAATGTATTTAAACTTATTTTTAGTTAGGGATCCTGTTGCTATGTCATACTGGATATTTCTGAAGTTTGCTTTAGTTTTACATTTTGTAATGATTTTGCAAGGGTAAGGAAATTAAAACAAGGTAAAAGTGCAAACAAGAACTCAGGTGGATGATTAATGTCTTCTACTAGGGGACAAATGCTTTACAAGTACCTTCTTTTACTAAGAATCAATTTCGTTGTTAGTTTCAAACCCTTCTTACTGCAGGTTCTCTTATTTTTTATTTTAATAGGTTTTAACTTGTAGGTTATTCTTCTGTGTGTTTTGAAAGTATTGATCATTTTCTTTAGAGGGACTTTTCCCTCTATTAATTTGAAGGATTGTCTGGAGTCTTATCAAATAAATATTCATAGAAGCTAATTTGGGGTCAGTAGTTGCCTAAGATGTGCTTTATGTCTTTAAAGTGTATCTAGTATCTTCTTGGTTCTAGCACAGATTCAAAATGTTACTTTTTTGATGAATGAGCTTTACTTTTAAGTTAAATCTAAATGATGACTGTTTTGAGAGTGTATCGGATGTAAAATTTCAGATAAAAATGTATGTGTGTGTATTTTTTTCAATAGCCTGGATCTAAAAAATCAGTGAATGGATCAGATGATAAATCCAGCTGCAAGGAATCAAAGGCAGGAAATCTGGACCCATTATCTTGCATAAGTAAGCTTCCCAAATCTGTATTCCAGACGTTTATATTCTCAATAAAGTGTCTCCCGGCCATTACTTAAACACGGATTCAACCCTTTTTTTTAGTCTTTTGTTAAAATATGTGTTTTCTTAAATACAGGCACTGCAGATCTTCATAAGATGTATCCTACACCACCATCATTAGAACAGCATATTATGGGATTTTCTCCAATGAATATGAATAATAAAGAATATGGTAGTATGGATACAACACCTGGAGGAACTGTTCTAGAAGGAAATCATTCCAATATAGGAGCACAGTTCAAAATTGAGGTTGATGAGGGATTCTGTAGCCCAAAACCTTCTGAAATTAAGGTAAATATTTTATTTTTCTAGACAAATCATTCACTTTTTATAGAATTAATTATCTCTCTTCAGAAATACTTTCATAGTGATTGTAGTTTTGTAGTTAACAAATTCAAGTACTGAATTGTGATGGTGACACTATTAAGTATGTGTTTAAGAAACGAATAGAGAGTAGTATTCTCACAGTTTTATTATTTTGTTTAAAGTGGGAAAAACGGGCCAGCGTCAACTCCCCCCATCCCCAAAGATAACATGCTGAAAACCATGGTCTTTATATTATAGGATTTTTCTTATGTCTATAAGCCTGAAAATTGTCAAGTTTTAGTGGGATGTTCCATGTTCGCACCTCTAAAAACTCTACCAAGCCAATGCCTGCCTCCTATCAAATTACCAGAAGAGTGTGTTTACCGTCAGAGTTGGACTGTTGGAAAATTGGAATTGCTTCATTCAGGGCCTGCAATGCCATTCATCAAAGAGGGGTATGATTTATTTGTTTATAGAAGTACTTGGTATGCTGAAAGAAGGATATTGATTCTTGAAAATTCTAAAAGTTATTTTCTAGTTAATAGATGATAATAGTAATAGTTGGATATGGGTAAACTATTGGAAAACTTAAGACCGTTATGCTTTATTTGTCTTCAGAAGCACATTTTCTTTTAGTCTGAAGTCACAATCTCTCATAATTGGTAGCATCTTAAAATTGCCATGGTCCATCTCTTAAATCTGGATGTGTTTTATAATCAGTGGCATCTGAGAACTGATGAAATACTGTATTTGTAGTATAAGAAATTTACAGATAGTAAGTGTAGATATCCATGTGTGAGTAAGTATACAGATTTTCTTTATTATTTTGGAACTAGTTGATCCGTTCTTGATCTTCAGCACTGACTTAGGGTGGATATGAATTGGAGCCCTGGTGGTGCGGTAGTTAAGCGGTTGGGTGCTAACCAGAAGGTTGACAGTTCTAATTCACCACCTGCTTCTTGGAAACCCTATGCAACAGCTCTACTCTGTTCCATAGGATCACTATGAGTTGGAATCGACTTGATGTCAGCGGGTTATGTTAACCAGTAAATTAAGGCTTAATTGTAGTTATAATTTTTTGTACTAATTCTTCCTTCATAATTTTCAATGGTATTGAAAAACATTTGGGACATTTTTAGTTGTATTTCACATTACTAATGTGTTCATTTATATATGTGTTTGATTTTCTTTTACTCTGGTGACGCTAGTGATGGAAGTACTATGGATCAAGAATATGGCCCTGCTTATACACCTCAAACTCATGCTTCTTTTGGGATGCCTCCTAGCAGTGCACCTCCTAGTAATGGTGGAGCAGGGATTCTTCCTTCTCCATCCACCCCTAGGTTTCCGACTCCAAGGACTCCAAGGACTCCTCGGACTCCTCGTGGAGCTGGTGGACCTGCTAGTGCTCAAGGTTCAGTCAAATATGAAAATTCAGACTTGTATTCACCAGCTTCTACCCCATCCACATGCAGACCCCTTAATTCTGTTGAACCTGCAACTGTCCCTTCCATCCCTGAAGCACACAGTCTTTATGTAAACCTCATCCTTTCAGAATCAGTTATGAATTTGTTTAAAGACTGTAACTTTGATAGTTGCTGTATCTGTGTCTGCAATACGAATATCAAGGGTGCCGATGTTGGAGTTTACATTCCAGATCCAACTCAGGAAGCCCAGTATAGGTGTACCTGTGGCTTCAGTGCTGTCATGAACAGAAAATTTGGAAACAATTCGGGATTATTTCTTGAAGATGAACTGGATATCATAGGACGCAACACAGAATGTGGCAAAGAAGCAGAAAAACGTTTTGAAGCTCTCAGGGCTACCTCTGCTGAACATGTTAATGGAGGACTAAAGGAATCTGAAAAATTGCCTGATGAGTTGATACTATTGTTACAAGATCAGTGCACTAATTTATTTTCACCCTTCGGAGCAGCAGACCAAGATCCTTTTCCCAAAATTGGTGTAATTAGCAATTGGGTACGAGTTGAAGAGCGGGACTGTTGCAATGACTGCTACCTTGCATTAGAACATGGGCGTCAGTTCATGGATAATATGTCAGGAGGAAAAGTTGATGAAGCACTTGTGAAAAGTTCATGCTTACATCCCTGGTCCAAAAGAAATAGTAAGTATGCTAATAAAATAACTTTTTTGTTTGTCTGTTTTCCTCTAGTTGTATGATTTTATTTGTTCTCTTTTGTAGGAAAAAATATTAAAGGCAATTCCCTATGTGCCTAATAAAGACAAACTTGGACTTAAAAGCTGACATTTTTTAAAGGGAGAATTTCCCAGTAGTTTAGTTTAATTTCACCAATTAAAATATGGTTATTATAGGTCTAATTAGGCACTTATGGAGAAGTATAGAAGACACTCTTGTTAAGTGCTAGAAAATTGCTAGGTGTCTGCTTATTCAGCATTCTTTTACTCATTAAATACTTATTGAGCACCTAGTCAGGCACTGTTTTAGGTGCAACATTGAACAAAGCAGATATATTCCCTGCTTTTTTTTTTTTTTTTTTTTAGCTTATAATCTAGTGGGGGAAGACAGACCATAAACAAACACAAAGGTGATTGTATAATACCAGGTAGTGAACAAGCACTTTGAAGAAAAACAAAGAATAACAGAGTGGAAAAAGACAAAAGTGCCATTTTAGAGATAAGGTCAGAGAAGGTGTTACTGAGGAGGTAATAACATTTGAGCAAAGACCTAGGTAAAAGTGGGGAAATGTTAGCTATGTGACTAAGGGGAGAATTTTTCAGACAATGCAAAATACGAAAATCCTGAGGGAGTAGTGTGCTTGATATGTTTGAGAAACAGCAAGGAGGCTAATGTGGCTGGATTGCATTAGATAATGGGGAGACTGGTAGGAGATGAAGTCTAAGAGGTGGTCAAGCACCAAAATCATGTAGGGCCCTAACGACTGTGTAAGGGCTTTGTAGTTTATTTAAAGTGTAATGGGTAGCTGTTGGGTGGTTTCAAACAGGGAACTAAACATAATCCTTTTTCTATTTAGTTTTTAAAAGATCACTTTGGTTATTATACAAAGAATAGCCTGTGGGGTAGGTGGTAGTGTCAAATTCTAGTGGGATGTAGAAGCAGATAGATGAGTTAGGAGGCATTTTTGCTAGACCAAGTGAAAGATGGTAGCTTAGACAAGTTTGGAAGTGATGGAGATGTGAGTAGTACATTGCTGGTATATTTGAGAAATATAACTTTTAAGGTTTGTTCATACATATAAGAAAAGATGAGGCATCAGGAATAGCTTGAGCAATTGGATGAATGAGGGTACTAATTACACAGGAGGCAAACATTGGGGGAGAGGAGGTCAGATACACATTTGGAAAATACACATTTTAAATTCAGAGGAATGGGTGTGGCTGGAGATAAAAAAACATTTTTTTTTTGAGCTATCAGTATTAAAAACTATGGAACCGTCCCTATTAAAATGCAAGTTCTATGTAAGGGCAAGGGTCTTTGTCTGTTTTGGTTGTTGACATAGCCTACCTAGAGAGTGGCTGTAGAGAAAGTCCAAGGATGAAGCTAACATTTAGAGATGGAGAAGAAGAGAAAGATCCAAGAAAGGAAACTGAGAAGGAAGGACCATTTGAGATAGGAGGAAAACCAAGAAGATATGGTGTCCTGGGAGCAGAGAATAGGAAATGTTTGAAGGAGAGAGTGATCAGCTCTGTCAAATGCTGTGATAGATCAAGGTGAAATCTGAGATAAAAACATTGGATTTGGCCATATGGAGGTTAGTGGTGACCTTGACAAATAGTTTCAACCAACCTGATGAGAATGGAATGAGATGAAAAGCAAACTTAGACAATTCTTTCAAAGAATTTTGCTATAAATAGAAGCAGAGACAGTGGGTGGTAGGGTTGAAAGAGGTTTTTATTCTTGTTTTCATGTATGTGTGTTTAACTTTTTTTAAGGTTGGTTCTATTATGACAACTGGACACTGGGAGTGATCATGTAGAGAGGGCATATTGATGCAGGAGAGAAGTTAAAATTGTAGGAACAAAGTCCCTGAATAAGTGAGAGGTGATGGAATTCAGCATACAAATAGAGGGATAGGTAGAACTTTAGGTAGGAGCATGTCCATCGTAACAGGAAGGAAAGGCTGGCTTATGGGTACAGATGAAGGAAACGTGGTAGGTTTGCTGAAGAGGGAAAGTGAAACGTTTCCTCTGATTGTTTTTGTAGCTGAGGATGAGGTGAGGAATTGTGAAGAAACTGAAAAGTCAATTGACTAGGATAGTAATTTTCAAAGCCTGGTTCCCCAGATTAGCAGCATCAAGCATCACGTCAGAACTTGATAGAAATGCAAGTTTTAACGCCCTACCCTAGACCTTCTGGCGGTGGGACTCAGCTCTGCTACTTACTAGCAATATGATCTTGGACAAATTGTTTAGCATCTCAGTTTCTTCATCGGTAATAATGAAGTAAAAATAATATTTACCTTTGTGAGGTTGTAAAGATCTGATGATTTAATCCATATTAAGTGCTTGGCACACAGTACGTACTGAATTAATGCAAGCTGCAGTCATCATCATTAAAATCATCAATTAGATATTTTCTTTCAGGCACAGCTAACCTGTCTTTAAAAAAATTGTGTCAATAGGTCACTGATTAACTTTCCTAACTTTTGGTTACAAACTAAATTATACAGAAAGTTAAACTCTTTTCAAGATGTGGTTCTTAGTAAGAAAATCTGTGTTCTTAGGTGGTATGTGCTATATAGTAACTTACATTTGGTCCTTGTGTCATTTGTCAATTCAGTTTTGGACATATTTAAAACAATGTGCTTATTCTGGGAGATATGAAGATATCCCACCTTTAAATTGCTTACAGAATACTAGAAGAACTAAAACTCTAATGCAAGATTGAAAGACGTAAGAATAACCCAAATACCTATCTATAGGAGAGGAGATAAGTAATTATGGTATAGTACACATAGAATTTATATAAACTCTGAAAATGAATAAAGTGACATATAACAAATTTAATCTTTGTAATAGTATTAAGGAGAGAGAAAGGGAACAAGTCCCAGAAGATTACATATAGGAAGATACCTTTTCATAAAGTTCCAAAAGACACAAACAAAACTAAATGTGTTGTTTGTTGTTAGGTGCCATCAAGTCGATTCCGACTCATAGCAACCCTATGTACAACAGAACGAAACACTGGCCAGTCCTGCACCATCCTCATGATCATTGTTACGCCTGAGTCCGTTGTTGGCGGGTACTGTGTCAGTCCATCTTGTTGATGATCTTCCTCTTTTTCACTGACCCTCTACTTTTCCAAGCATGATGTCCTTCTCCAGGAACTGATCCCTGCTGATAACATGTCCAAAGTACATGAGATGAAGTCTCACCATTCTCGCTTTTAAGGGAGCATTCTGGCTTTATTTCTTCTGAGATAGATTTGTTTGTTCTTTTGGCAGTCCATGGTATATTCGATATTCTTCACCAACACCATAATTCAAAGGTGTCAATTCTTTTTCAGTCTTCCTTATTCATTGCCCAACTTTGGCATGCATATGAGACGATTGAAAACACCATGGCTTGGGTCAGGTGCACCTTAGTCCCAAAGTGTTAAAAAATCTTTGCTTTTTAACACCTCGAAGAGGTCTTTTGCAGCAGATTTGCCCCCACGCAATGTGTCTTTTGATTTCTTGACTGCTGCTTCTGTGGGTGTTGATGGTGGATCCAAGTAAAATGAAGTCCATGACAACTTCTGTATTACCTCTGTTTTTCACGATGTTGCTTATTGGTCCAGTTGTGAGGATCTTTATTTTCTTTATATTGAGGTATAATCCGTTCTGAAGGCTGTAGTCTTTGATCTTCTTCAGCAAGTGCTTCCAAGTCCTCTTCACTTTCAGCAAGCGAAGTTGTATCATCTGCATAACACAAGTTGTTAATGAGCCTTCCTCTAGCATATTGTTTTAAAAAAAAAAAATTTTTTTTTTTTTTTGGTATTGTTTACAAAAAAGGTGCACTAAAATTCAGGATATTGGTTAATTGTTGAAAGTCAAGGGGTAGGATAGGTAGAAGCATGTAAGAAGATTGTTTTTGGTAGTGTTCTAGTTCTTGGGCAGTGGGTCACCTTGGCTGGGCCATGATTCTCAGTGGTTTGGCAGTTACGATGTAGTTTGGCAGTCATATGATGTCGCAGTCACTTCCATGATGAGATTTGATATAATGTCATCACCTTCATGATGGGATCTGCTCTGAGTAGCCAGTCAGTTGAAAGGGGATTTCCTTGGGCGTGTGGAGTTCATCGAATATAAGTAGATATTCTGGCAAGGCTTGGGGGCTTTTGCTTGCTCTGGATCCTGCAGCTGGCTTCTGTTTGTCTGATCTCCCATTCTTGAGACAAGCTAGCAGCTTATCTGTGATCTTGCCTGCTGATCTTGGGATTTGCTGGTCTTCTCAGCCTTTGAACAAGAGCTGTGTTCTCTGACCTTCCGATCTTGGGTTCGCCAGCCCCTGCAGCTACATGAATCAGAAGAAGCCTCTATCCGGACCCATGGACTTGGGATGTTCTAACCTCTACAACTGCATGAGCTGTTTCCTTGATAAAATTCTCTCTATATATTAATTTATACACTTTACTGGTTTTGCTTCTCTAGAGAACCCAGCCTAAGACAAGCAGTGAGATTATCACAGTTGTTCATTATATTATTATTATTAAAGGAAGTATGTAAAATAAATTAAGAGGGCAAGGCATGAAAACCAATGATTCAAATCTTTTGTTCATGACATAGTGTCATCATTAGTTGAATTCATTATACTCAAGGCCCAAAAGAAAAAAGTGTGAATAAATGCTCTATGTTCAGAAACGGACACAATTATTTTTAGCCATAGGTGGTAGTCAAGAACTTGGCTGTAGAGTCAGAGACTGCTTGGGCTTGCAGCCTGCCTCCACCACTATATACTAACTATAACCTTGGGCACATTAATCTCTCTGTGCTTCAGTTTCTTAAAATTAGGTCAGTTAATAGTATTTATGTCATAAGGCTTTAAGAGGATCAAATGAATTAATACATATAAAACAGAAAGGCAATGTCTGGCACATAGTAAGAATGCGAATGTTAGCAGTAGTAATCATAATAACAGCAGCAGTAGCATTAGTGGTATTCTTTATTATTGTTACTTTTTTTATTGTGCTTTAGGTGAAAGTTATAGACTCAAGTTAGTTTCTCATACAAAAATTTACGTACACATTGTTATGTGACCCTGGTTGCTATCCCTAAAATGTGGCAGCACGCTCCCCATTTCCATCCCGGATTTTCTGTATCTATTCAACCAGCTCCAGTTCCCTTCTGCGTTTTCATCTCACCTCCGGACAGGAGTTCCCCATTTAGTTTCATGTATCTACTTGAACTAAGAAGCACATGCTTCCTGAGTATCATTTCATGTCTTATAGTCCAATCTAATCTTTCAGGAATGGTTTTAGTTCTGAGTTAACAGAGAGTCCAGGGGCCAAGTTTGGGGGTTCCTCTAGTCTCAGGCTGTCAGGTGTGGTCTTTTTACATGAATTTCAGCTCTGCACCCCATTTTTCTCCTGCTCCTTCAGGGACTCTCTGTTGTGTTCCCTGTCAGGGAGGTCATTGGTGGTAGCCGGGCACCATCTAGTTCTTCTGGTCTCAGGCTGATGAGAGTCTCAGGTTTATTTTGCTTTTGGCCCTTTCTTCTTTTTTGGATGTGTGCATTTATTTATTTTTTTTTTCTTATTGATCTCTGAGCACTGCTTTTCCTGTGTCTCAAAGGTTCTGGTAGGATGTGTTTTTATTCTCATTTGATTCTGTGAATTTCTTTATTCTGTCCTTAATTTCTTGTACAACCCAGTAGTTTTCGAGCAAGGCGTTTTTCAGTTTCCAGGTATTTGATTTTTTCTCCTTTTTCTTTTATTGATCTCTACTTTTATGGCTTTGTGGTCAGAAAAGATGCTTTGTAATATTTCGATGGTTTGAATTCTGTTAAGACTTGCTTTGTGGCCTAGTATGTGGTCTGTTCTGGAGAATGTTCCATGTACACTGGAAAAGAAAGTACCCTTGGCTGCTGTTGGGTGGAGTGTTCTGTATATGTCTGTGAGATCAAGTTGGTTGATTGTGGCATTTAGATTTTCCGTGTCGTTATTGAGCTTCTTTCTGGATATTCTGTCTTTCACCGAAAGTGGTGTGTTGAAGTCTCCTACTATTATAGTGGAGCTATCTCTTCAATGCTGTTAAAGTTTGTTTTATGTATTTTGGAGCACTGTTGTTGGGTGCACAAATATTTATTATGGTTATGTCCTCCTAGCGTGTTGACCCTTTAATCGTTACGTAGTGTACTTCCTTATCCTCTGTGTGGTGGGTTTTGCTTTAAAGTTATATCTTACCAGAGATTAATGTTGGCACTCCTACGCTTTTTTGATTGCTGTTTGCTTAGTATATTTTTTTCCATCATTTGAGTTTTAGTTTGTTTGCGTCTTTGAGCCTAAGATGTGTCTCCTGTAGGCAGCATATAGAGGGATCGTGTTTTTTAACCCATTCTCCCATTCTCTGTCTCTTTATTGATGCATTTAGTCCATTTACATTCAGCATAATTATTGATAGTGTGAGTTTAGTGCTGTCATTTTGATGTGTTTTTTCCGTGTGTGTGTTGTTGACAGTTTCCTTTTCCATTTAATTTTCTGTGCTGTTGTTTTTATGTATTTTCATCTTTTTCGTTGTTGATTTTGTATTTACTTAGTCTTTATGTTTTTCTTGTTTTTTATTTTGACGTGTAGGACTGTTAGTTTCCTTTGTGGTTACCTTAATATTTATCTCTGATTTTCTAAGTTCAAACCAATCTTTTATTTTTTGATACTGCCTTGACTTTCTCTCCATATGAAAGATGTATGACTACATTATTTAGTCCCTCTGTTTTGTTTTAACATTGCCATCTTTTACATATTGACATTTCTGTTTCCCTATTTTCAGTGTTTTAGCTTTGATTTATTTGTGTGACTTCCCTGTTTGGGTTGATAACAGGTTGTGCTGTGCTGTATTCTAGTCTTGGGTTGTTACTGGATGTTACTGATTTTATAACCAGAGGACTCCCTTTAGTATTTCTTGTAATTTTGGTTTGGTTTTTACAAATTCCCTTAACCTCCGCTTGTCTGAAAATGCTCTAATTTCACTGTCATATTTGAGAGACAGTTTTGCTGGATATACAATTCTTGGCTGGCAGTTTTTTCCTTCAAGGCTTTCTATATGTTGTCTCATTGCCTTCTTTCCTGCGTGGTTTCTGCTGAGTAGTCTGAGCTTAGTGTTATTTACTCTCCTTTGTAGGTGACTTTTTGTTTATCCCTAGCCACTCTTAGAATTCTCTTTATCTTTGGTTTTGGAAAGTTTGATTATATGTCTTGGTGACTTTCTTTTGGGATCTACCTGTGTGGGGTTCAATAAGCTTCTTGAATAGATTTTCTCATGTTTCACAATATCAGGGAGGTTTTCTGCCAACAAATCTTGAAAAATTCCCTCTATTTTCTGTTACCTCTCCTGGTCCTCCAGTTACTTGAAGGTTATTCCTCTTGATAGAGTCCTACATAATTCTTAGGGTTTCTTCATTAAAAAAAATTTTTTTAATCTGATTTTTCCCCAGATAAGTTGGTGTCAAGTGCTTTATCTTCAATCTCAGTAATTCTGACTTCTGTTGCCTCAGTTTTCCTCCTATGACTTTCTATTGAGTTGCCTAATTCTGTAATCTTGTTAATCTTTATGATTTCTATTTGCTGTCTCTCTGTGGATTCTTGTAGCCTGTTAAATTTGTTATTATGCTCTTGTGTAACCTTCTAAAGTTCCTTTATTGCTTTGTCTTATTCCTTGGCTTAGTCTGTGGTTTGCCTGATCTCCTTCCTTATCTCTTGAAGAGCTCTGTGTATTATTAATCTTTTGTAGTCTACAGCTGGTAATTCCAAAAAGTTCTCTTCCTCTGGGAGGTTTCTTGGTTCTTTGTTCTGGTCACTTGCTGAAGCCATCATGATCTGCCTCTTCATGTGATTTGACATTGACTGTTGTCTCCAACCATCAATAAGTTATTATATTTATTTATTTTGTTTACTTGCTGTGTCCTAGCTTCTTGTTTTGTTTTGCTGTGCCCAAATAGGCTGATCTTGTGAGCTGCTTTGATTATTGACGTCTTTGAAACTCTCACGTCCTGTCATCAGGTGGTTAGAGCTGTTACTAGGTATGTTAGCCTGGGAGTCTGTTTACTTTTCTTGTGTGGATTCAGCTTAGGTGTCCAGGTCATCATTCACCGAGTGTGTGGTGCAGGCTCTTACTTACAGTCCTAGACAGGCAGAGGTGATTGGAGTAGGCACAGGTATCTGGCTGTAGTAGGGGATCATGTGCTGAACCATGAAGGAGGCTGACGGCTGCCCCTGAGTGTTTGGGTAGAAGGTGTGTCCCTGTTCCCTAGAGCACGTAGCTGGGTGGGTTTTGCAGCTGGACTATGGGTATCCAATGCTGTTTGCTGTAAGGACTGAGAGACACCACTTATTCTTGGACCTTTGTCATGGGTGGCTAGGTGGAGTGGGTGGAGCCACCAGTCCTCAGGCCCCTGATGTGGATAGGTGCTTACTAGGCAGGATGGTGTCAGATGCCACGAGTCTGCCACTCCTCCTTATAGCTGTTGCAGTTGAAAATAGGCTTCAGGTATATACCTTGTTGTACTATGCTAATGAGGGCCTATGCTGTTGAAATGGGCTCACACAGGCTATGCAGGGGTGAAAGGCATTCAGAGTCCGTGGACCCCTTATGCCTGTTCCTAAGGAAAGGGGCTGTGCCTATCCTGAGATCCCAGCTTAGGGGAGCTTGCTGATTATTTTTTCTTGTTTGTTAATTTGTTCCCTCTCCAAAGCTGGGAGAATGGCTCAGAGCATGTGATGGATCCTACTTCCTGCCTGGGGGGCACAGCATTTGCTGAACCTGGACCAGTACCCAGAGCAGAGTGAAGGGGGGGCAGGTAAATGGGAGAGAGGTACTTCCCAAAGAGGGGAAGGGTTTTTTTGATCCACACATTAGGTTAGATGCTGGTACTTATCTCTCGCTGATTCAGAGCTGCTGCTTCCTGGTTTTGGAGGCTCGAGGAGACTCTCTTGCTCAGTTTCTCCCGAAGTAGAAAATGCATCCCAAGCTTTACTGCTTGCCTCAGTTAGTCTGTGCCGCCCAATGCAGCCTGCTGGGTACTGGCCAGGTCAGGTCTTGCAGATTCTTGTTGCTTCTGAACTCTTTCTCCCTCCCCCTGCTGTTCAGTCCAACTCCTCAACTTTGTCTTTGATGTTCAGGGCTCCTAAATTGTCATATATAATGAATTCACTTTTTTGGGGAGTCTTTGCTGTAAGAGGGACCACAGGAAGCCTCTGACTACTCTGCCATCTTGGCCCCGCCTCCTTCTTGCTTTTAAGAACCAAATTATGTGCCAGGTAATAGAAAATATTGGGCCTTACTGGGTGCACATTTTTTTTGTAAAAGTAAACATTGATGTAAAAAGAAAGCTCTGCAGCCATAAAGATGACTTAGGAATTTAATTCTAAGAAATGGTTCTAATAAAAAATTTTAATTGCTGTATTGATTATAAAAGTAAATAATGGTATAAAACCTAAATGTGCACTATTAGGATACTGCATTTTTACGCAAATAACACACTTGTTATATTTTTTTTATCGCACCCTCCTCCCCCAGATGTTTTCATAATCACACTATGCTAATTTTTTGGCATGTTGCTGTAAACAAATTAGCACACTTACAAATATACTTGGTGGGGGTCATGGTTGGCAAAAAAAGTATAACATGGGTGTTATTTGAGGAAAAATTCGGTGCTTTCATTATAGCTACATCTTGCACCAAGCTCTGACATTAGGCTTTTGCCCTGATAGTTTCATCTTCCTGGGCACTCCTCCCAGAGATATTTGCATGCGTAGCTCTGTTGTTTCCTTTAAATCTTTGTCAGATGTCATCTTGTCAGTGATGACTAATTGACCACCCTATACAAAATTGCAAACCTCTGTACATTCTCCATCCTGCTTTTTTATTTTTTTCATAGTGTTTGTTTATTACCTTATAATATACTATATAATTTACTGATTAATTATTGTCTCTCTCCCCATTAAAATGTAAGTTCTATATTAGGACAAGGGTTTTTGTCCAGTTTGTTTGGTGACATGTTCCAAGCACATAGAACAGTGCCTCATGTATAGCAGGTGTTCAAGATGTTGAAATGTTTGTTTGAAAGAATTTGAACACCTGTATAATTTGTATATTTAAATAACAGTGTTTATTCAAAATAGAAAATGCTTTGTTCTGATCAGTAAATAATATATACTCGCTGATAAGAAAAGTAAGAATCTAGACAGTACACGAAAAGTAGAAGTAAAAATTAACCATATTTCTGCCCATTCCCATCATCATACAAACCCATGATCACCCTTTTTTTAATAGCGTTTTTGAGATATATAATTCACTCATTTAAAGTGTATAATTGAATAGTTTTCGGTATATTCAGAGTTGTGCAATCATTACAATAATGAAATTTAGAACATTTTCATCAACCCAGAAAAGAAACTCCCATACCCATCTGCTTTTACTCTCCATTTTCCTCCAACTCTCCCAGCTCTGGGTGGCTGCTAGTCTATGTTTTCTATAGATCCGCCTGGAGCCCTGGTGGCACAGTAGTTAAGAGCTCAGCTGCTAACCAAAAGGCTGGCAGTTCGAATCCACCAGCCGCTCACAGTTCTGTTCTGTCCTGTTGGGTCACTATGAGTCAGAATTAACTTGGCGGCAACAGGGTTGTTTTTTTATAGATTTGCCTATTTGGGGTATTTCATATAAACTGAATCATAGAAATGTGAACTTTTATGACTGCCTTCTTTCACTTAGCATAATGGTTTCAGGGGTCATAACCAGGTTGTAGCATATATTAGCATTTCATTCCTTTTTTATTGCTGAATAATATTCCATTGTATGGATGTACCACATTTTGTTCATCCATTCATCAGCCGATGAACATTTGGGTTGTTTCCACTTTTTGGCTATTACAAATAATGCTGCTATGAATATTTTTGTAGAAGTTTTTATAGAGACATATGTTTTCGTTTTGGGGGGG
Organism: Elephas maximus indicus; assembly: GCF_024166365.1. Taxonomy (NCBI): domain Eukaryota; kingdom Metazoa; phylum Chordata; class Mammalia; order Proboscidea; family Elephantidae; genus Elephas; species Elephas maximus. The sequence goes on along the minus strand of NC_064837.1, from coordinate 33,945,696 downwards.
TAGACTTGCTGGGTCATGTGGTAACTTCTCTTTTAACCTTTTGAGAAACTGCCAGGCTATATTCAGCAGCTCTACCCTTTTATATTCCCATCAGCAGTGTGAACCATTCCATTTTCTCTACATCCTCCCCAACACTTGTCCTTACACGTCTTTTTGATTATTGCCATCCTAGTGGGTGTGAAGTGTTACCTCACTGTAGTTTAGATTCGCATTTTCCTGATGTCTCATGATGTTGAGCTGCATTTTGTGTGCTTATTATCGCTTTAGGAATCTCTGGGTAGTGCATCTGGTTAAGTGCTTGACTGCTAGCTGAAAGGGATTCCTTGGAAGACAGGCTTGGAGATCTGCTTCTGAGAGATCACAGCCTTGAAAACCCTATGGAGCACAGTTCTACTCTGACACACATGGGGTCACCATGAGTCGGAATTGACTCGATGGCAACTTACAACAACAACAGTGTTGTTCCTTTGTTTACTTTCTTTGGAGAAATGTCTTTTCACATCCTTTGCCCATATTTAATTGGGAGATGTCAAAAAAATTTTTTACTATTGAGTTGTAAGAGTTCTTTATACATTTTGGATAGAATTCCCTAATATGATTTGCAGATATTTTCTTCATTCTGTAGGTTGCCTTTTCACTTTTGATGAAGTCCAATTTATTTGCTTTTTTTGTTGTTGTTGCTTGTGTTTTTGGTGTCTTATATAAAAGGGTTTTCTGTCAGTGGAAGCTTGCGTGTTGCTGTTACGCTGAGCAGGTTTCAGCAGAGCTTCTACACTAAGAGTCTGGGAAGAAAGAAAGGTCTGGTGATCTACTTCTGAAAATCAGTCAATGAAAACCCTGTGTTTTCTTTTAAGAGTTTTATAGTTTTAGCTTTTACATCTAGGTCTTTGATCCATTCTGAGTTATTTTTTGTGTACAGGTAGTCCCACAATGGGGTTCTGTTCTGACGACTCCATGGTAAATTGGTACTGACATAAGCCTAATACCTTTTTTTTTTAAAGACCCTGTTATACAGCAGTGTTTCGAACAGTAAATCATAACATTGAACATCTGTGAATGAACATCTGAGAATGATAACATCAGCAAATTATGCGCTGACATATTGAATATAGTACATATTACTAAATGATAAGATGTACCAAAAAAAAAAAGATGGTTGTAAGTGCAGTTTGTTGTAGCTCGAATATATTGTGAGTCAGGGGCTACTGTAGTGTAAGAAAGGGCCCCAACTTCATTCTTCTGCATGTGCATAATCAGTTGTCCTAGCATCATTTGTTGAAAAGATTATTCTTCTCCATTGAATTTTCTTGGTACCTTTGTCAAGAATCAATTGAGCATAAACATGAAGGTTTATTTGTGGACTCTCAGTTTGTTGATCCATGTGTCTGTCCCTCATGATCACTCTTAAAAATTATTTTATATCCTTTTTAACTATTGCTTTTCAACCAGATGTCAGCTTAAATAGATTTTTATTTTTCTCCCGTAGCGTATATTTTACCTCATGTCAGTCTTCACCTGCAAGATTTTAAGGTTCCTGAAGAGGTGAATAGGAATTTATTCGCCACCATCTTCCCAGCAAGGAGCCTGGTGGCACAGTAGTTAAGTGCTCATTTGCTAACAGAAAGGTCGGTGGTTCGAACCCACCAGCTGCTATGCAGGAGAAGGATGTAGCAGTCTGCTTCCGTAAAGATTACAGCCTTGGAAACCCTATGGGGCAGTTCTATTCTGTCATGTAGGGTTGCTATGAGTCGAAATGAACTTGATGGTAACGGGTTTGGTTTCGGTATTTCCAGCAGCTAGAATAGTTCCTGGTTCATAGTAGATTTTTTATTTTTATATATATTTATATGTTAGTATGTATATATGTATACACACACGTAATTTGTTTTAATGAAAGAAGGTATCTAAAAGAATCACTCTTGATTAAAATAAAAATATAAATTCCTGAGCCCTACCCAGATCAGAATTTATGAGGGTAGGGCTCTGCATGTGTTTTGAAAAAGCTCCCCGTGGGATTATGATAAGCAGCCTTAGCTAGTGACTGCTTTTCTAGACTTTGTTTTATGTTTATATTCATGTATGAATACAAATAGTTCTATTTGTGTAAATTAAAGTACATTCCATAGATCCAGCTTTCCATTTACCGGTATATTAGTCATTAGTCCATGTCAGCTAGCTGTACTGTAACTTTTAGTGACTATACTATTCTATTATGTATATAATAGTTTGTTTTTTATTGTGGTGAAAATACACGTACTAAAACATTCGCCAGCCCAGCTTCCACATTAGCAATTCAGTGATATTTATTACATTCTACATGTGCCACCATTATTGCTATCCTTTTCCAAAATATTCCACCGCCATTAACATAAACTCAAACAAAAACTTGCACTTTCCTTCTCTCTTCCATCCCCGGTAACCATTAATAATCTTTGGTTTCTGAGTATTCGCATATTTCATACAATATCTGTCTTTTTGTGACTTATTTCATTCAGTGTAATGTTTTCAAGGTTCATCCATATGGTGGCATGCATCAGAACTCTGTTTCTTTTTATGGCTACGTAATACTCTGTTTTGTTTATCCATTCATCTGTTTATGGACATTGTTATTGTTTCCACCTTTTGGCTATAGTGAAAAATGCTGTAATGAACTTTGGTGTACAGGTTTCTGTTTGCATTCCTGCCTTCACTTCTTCTGGGTATATACCTAGGATTATGATTGCTGCGTCATATGATAATCCTACATTCAACTTTTTGAAGAACCGCCAAACTGCTTTCCAAAGTGGCTGTACCATTTTGCATTCCCACCAGCAGTGGATGAAGGTTCCAGTTTCTCTACAACCTTGTCAGCATTGGTTGTTATCTCTCTCTGTTTTTTTTTAATCATTGCCATTCTAATGGGGGTGAGGTGATATTTCATTGTGGCTTTGATTTGCATCTCCCCAATGACTAATGGCACAGGGGAAAGATGTGGCAGTCTGCTTCCATAAAGACTTATGGCCTCGGAAACCCTATGGGGCAGTTCTGTACTGTAGGATCACTGTGAGTCAGAATCGACTTGACGGCAGTGGGATAAAATGGCTAATGGATGGCAAGACTTCATCTCATGTACTTTGGGCATGTTATTGGGAGGGACCAGTCCTTGGAGGACATCGTTCTTGGTAAAATAGACGGTCATCGGAAAAGAGAAAGACCCTCAATGAGATGGATTGACAGCAGTGGCTGCAACAATGGACTCAAACATAGCAACGATTGTGAGGATGGCCCAGGCCTGTTCAGTGTTTTGTTCTGTTGTACATGGGATCCCTATGAGTCAGAACAAACTCGATGGGCACCTAACAGTAACAACATGGGTAATGATGTTGAGCATCGTTTCATGTGGTGTTGGCTGTTTGAATATTCTCTTTGGGGAACTATCTCTTCAAGTCTGTTGCCTATTTTTTGATTGGGTTGTTTGCCTTTTTGTTTTTAAGTGGTAGAAACTTTATGTATATTTTTTGATATGAGTCTCTTGATAGATGGTTTCTGAAAATTTGCTGAACCTTGTCTTTTCAGTTTTTGGATACATCCTTTGATGTACAAAAGTATTTGATTTTTATGAGGCCCCATTTATTTTGTCTTTTGCTGCTGGAATTTTTGTTATCTATGGTTAAACAGGTCCCACAGTCTCACCCATACTTTTTCTCTAATAATTTTGTGGTTTCAGTTTTCACATTTAGGTCCTTGATCCATTTGAAAATGGTTTTTGTGTATGGTTTGAGGCTTGGATCCTGATTGATTCTTCTGCATGTAGAAATCCAGTTTTTCCAGCACCATTATTTAAAGAGAGTAAACCAGCTGACTGTAGACATACGAAATTATTTCTGGGCTTTCATTTCTGTTCCATTGTTCTCAATGTCTATTATTATACCAGTATCAGGCTGTAAAAATTGTGGCCAAGCGTCAGACCTCCTTGCCTAACTTTACAAGGTGAAGAGAGAATCAAGATTGATCATCAGCATAAGCCCAAGGCTGATGATTCCTATGAGGTAGAGGTCAGGCTTACCTCCTGTCTCCAACCTTTTTATCAGTTCTGGCACCAGCTGTCCAGCCCATGGCACTCTCTCCTTCACTGTTAGGTTTTGTAATTTGTTGCAGTGACCACACAGAACTCACAGACTATACACACAGTTATAAGGTTTATTAGGGAAGTAACAGGGTATAGCTCGGGGTCAGGATTAATAGGCTGCAACTTGGGATCAGAATGAGGAAGCATGTAGGCAAAGTCTCCCTTCTTCAGAGCAGGACAGCTGTCTCATCTCCTCTCAGCCATGCAGAGTTCCTCTTTGCTTCCTAGGGACAGACTCCTCTCAGTCCGTTCAAGACAGGCTCCTCTCAGGACAGGCCTCCTCCTTGGCCCTTGGCCTGGCCTCTTCCTTGATCAGGCAACTGTTACAAAGCTCTTGAGCTCTGCCAGTAAGTGGCCAGAGGTACCCCACTTCATCAGCAAGCCTCTTGCCTGAAGTCACTGAGCTCTCTTGCTCTGTGGGTCAGCACACCCACTGTAGCCGCCTTGTTTGGTGGGCCAGGAAACCCACTGCCCTGTCTCGTATCGGTCTCCTGGCTCTGCCGCTGCCATTTCTCTGCCACTGTATTCTGCTATGCTTGCCGCCACTCCTCAGCATCTCTGGTGTTACAGCTTTCCCTGTCTCCTGCGTCTAGGAGGTTCTCAGCACAGGGATCCCAGGTCCCAAGGACATGATCTGCCCCTAGCTCTTCTTCTTGGTGGTGGTAGTAAGGTCCCTCTATTTTTGCTTCTGGGATTGTCTCCCTTTCAGCCTAGCAGGATGAGAAAACTGACCAATTCCCTTGTTAGGGTTTCATGCACCTTATTTGCATTTTTAGCAGTGCTGTCCAATTCCATTGGTGGGGCACAAGCACCTTATCTGCATAGTCCTACCCAGTGGGAGTCATAGAGACTATGGCTCGAAGGACCATATTAAGTAATTCACTGTACCACACAGGCTATCTTGATTACTGTAGCATGATAGTTTACTTAAGCATAATAGTTACTAAGCAGTGTATTTGAAAGTAAATTACTTCTAGTTCTCTAGAAGTAATTTAAAGCCAGAAATTATTAGCAAAGGTAATAATGAATTAAGATTGAATGATACAACAGTATACTCAAACAGGTTTAACGGTACAACTGAACCATATTAGGGAACAGATTAGTTATCATTTAGTGGTTTCTTTAGCCATTTGATATTTAAGAGCAGTATCTTTCACACTCATTTGGGTAGTTGGTCAGACATGCAGGTCATGATAATTTGATAATCTATAAATTAGGTTTATAAAATATGGATAACATAATATTTTTCAAGTTTGAACAAGTTGACGTGTTTAATGTGCAGATTCTATATTTCATAAAATTAAACTTTAATCATTATGACCAGGCTTATCTGACAGTTTTACCGTAGCGGCGGTGATTAAGGAACATAATTTATACCTGATTTCAATGCAAGCAGAGTTCTTTCTGGTAAAATACCTATAAGCACTAAAAAAAAAAAAAAAACAAAAGCAAATGCAACAAGAGAGAAATTTATTTGATTAATTTATAATTGGGGTAATCAGCTAATAATGAATATTTTTGTGAAGTCGAGTTGGAATGACTTTTTTATTATGTGTCTTTTTGCTTGTAAGTGTCTAGAAAAAACCACTTCTACAGATCATTTTATATAGAACTATATACAGTTCTCTGCACAAGCAGATGCTTAATCTTCTTGATGATGAAGAGCTGAAGTTCCCTAGGTGTATTTCGTAGCTCTCTTAAAATTTTGTTTCTTTTTCTTGGCAATAGCAATTCTTACTCACTTTTTTTATTTTAATAGTTGTAGATGTGAGTATGCAATGCTCACAGGATATACTTCGAATGCTCCTATCTCTTCAGCCAGTTCTTCAGGATGCTATTCAGAAAAAAAGAACAGTAAGGCCTTGGGGGGTTCAGGGTCCTCTCACTTGGCAACAATTTCACAAAATTGCTGGCCGAGGCTCTTATGGTAAGTAAATTAATAATAGTGTGATATGTCTCATTTTTTATTAGTTCTCATATTTCTGTGCTTAGCCAAATATCCACATGAAAAAAAAACCATTGCCGTCAAGTGGATTCTGACTCATAGCGACCCTATGGGGCAGAGTAGAACTGCCCCATAGAGTTTCCAAGGAGCGCCTGGTGGATTCAAACTGCTGACCTCTTGGTTAGCAACTGTAGCACTTAACCACTACGCCACGAGGGACCCTATAGGCCAGAGTAAAACTGCCCCATAGGGTTTCCAAGGAGTGGCTGGTGAAGTTGAACTGCAGATCTTTTGGTTAGCAACTGTAACTGGTAACCACTGCATCAACAAATCTTCAAAATATCCAGGTTGGGCTTCCTTAAATATTTTTGTGGCTTATTCTTGACTTAAAGCCAGTATCGTCAACCCTACTTCGAAAAGAGCCGCTTCACTTAGATTTGTTTTTACATATTGGTCTCTCACGTAAGATTTTATATGAAGAAAGGGTTCTGCTGCCTATATTTCTAAAAGGCTGAAAACCACTTTAGTTGTAAATGATTATCTTACAAAATTGGATGGAAAATGGGGGAATAAGAGAGGGTAATACTAGTGATAAAAGGCCCCAGGGTCTCCATTAAAAAGCAATTTAGACAAAGATAAAAATGTGCTGTTTGTGACAGACTTAGCAAATGAATAGTGTCTGTATGGTACACAGTGGATTTATGGTCAACTGTGATAGAGTCCCTGGTTGGTGCAACCGATTAATACGCTCAGGCACTATCTGGAAGGTTGGAGGTTCAAGTCCACCCAGAGGCACCTTGGAAGAAAGGCCTGGTGGACTACTTCTGAAAAATCAGCCATTGAAAACTTTATGGAGCACAGTTCTGCTCTGACATACATGGGGTCACCATGAGTTGGAACTGACTCAGCGACAACTGGTGTTGGTGGTGATGGAAAAGAGTATTCAGAGTGCTTAATATTTGTTGAAGATTATCTCCGAGAGGTGGCGTTTAATGAATCTTTTAAAATATATTTGAAAGAGTTCTTAACATTGAAATGTGACTTCTGTGCATAAGTTCAGAATGCATTATGTACAGAAGTAGGAGACTTAAATATGTTTTCTTTTTTTCTCCCTTAATTTATGGCTAAATAATTTAAATTTCTTTCTCTCACACACACACACAACTCTGACTTGGTAGAAAATGCACATTATGATAATGTTTTCTTAATTTAAATGTTTATATTCTTTTTAAAACCAAAATAGTAGCATACTATATATACTTCTATTTTGGTTTTTATTTATTTATTTATCCAAGAAAATCTAATTAATTCATAAACAATAACATCACAACAACTAGTTTAAGAAGGCCACACAAACTTTTGCTCAGCCCCAAACTTGACATCTTCTCAGTACAATAAGAATACCCTCTTCAATGGTGATTCTGAAGCAAGGAAGCTATTAATGATGGAGGAGAGGTTTAACTGGTGCTTATACATTTTATACTGTCACTATCAATTATAGTTTTATGCTAAATGAACTTGGTCATGAGAGCCAATTTTCCATTTCTTCAGTTTGAACTTGTTGATTATGCTGAACTCTTCTGTACTTTACTGAGTTTGGAGATCATTTAGATCAGTACATAGCTATCTTTTTTTTTAATGGCTGATACATTCCATTATTTTTTACATATGATAATTTCACCAGTCCCCTGTTTATGGATATATAGGTTGTTTACATCATTATTATTATAACCATTTTTCAATAATGTAAACATTCCTAGGTTAAAGCATAAGTGTGTATATGTTTTTTTTAATGTTGCCAAATTATTCTCTACAACATCAGATTAAACTTCTACCAATATAGTTTCCCAAGCCCTTGCCAGTGGGGTGCTGAGTAGATGGATGAAAAATGGTATTTCATTATAGTTTGAAAGGTAGAATAGCACAGACTGCGATGATGGACTTCCTGGGTTCAAAGCCTAGTTCTGCCACTTCTAGTTTAATACTGGACAAGTTGCCTGACGTATTATCTGTTCCTATTTTCTCATTTCTAAAATGAGGTTAATAATTATATCTGCCTTATATGGTTTTTCTGGGGATTAAATGCATTAATATATGCAAAGAACTTGGAGTAAGTAGTACATAGCACATAGTAAGCGTTAGAATTCTATTAGTTTAAAATTGCTTATGAGATTGAGCATCTTTTTATGTGTAAGAGATATTTCTGTTTCTGTGAACTTTGTATATATATCCTTTTCCCATTTTTATAATTAGGATGTTGGTCATTTTCTTACGGATTTATAGGTCTTCTTTATATGTTTAAGAAATTAACCTTTTGTTATATGCATGGCAAATATTTTTTCTAATTTGTTAATCTTTTGATTTATGGTGTGTTTTTTTATTTGTATTTTAATTTTGTATAGTCAGATTAATAATTTTTTTTAACGGTTAGTTTTTAGGTTATGACTAGGAAGGCTTTTCCCAGTCCAAATTTATGAAAAATAAGGCATAGCTCCTTCCCATGTTTACTTATTGTACTTGTGTTTTGTTTTTTTTCTTTAACTTTTTTAATATTTAAATTAAAGTAAAAGCAAGTATGTTTTATAAAGGCCATTTAGAAAATTCTTAACTGGAAAAGTCTCAGTCGCTGACTTTAGGTGTTTTTACCTTTATTCAAATATTTTTACTGATAATGGCTTCAGTAACTTTTGACTTTTGAAATTGCTTTTTTTGAAAACTGCTTTTAAGTGTTTTCTTAAAATATGTCTGTTTTATTTAGGAACTGATGAATCCCCGGAACCACTGCCAATTCCCACGTTTTTGTTGGGTTATGATTATGATTTTCTGGTGCTTTCTCCATTTGCTCTCCCTTATTGGGAGAGACTTATGCTGGAACCCTATGGATCTCAAAGAGATATAGCCTATGTTGTACTATGTCCAGAGAATGAAGCTTTGTTAAATGGAGCCAAAAGCTTTTTTAGAGATCTTACTGCAATATATGAGGTAGGTTTTCTTCACAAGAAGTGGCATTTTAACAACACCTTTTGGTTTGTATTTTTGTATATAAACTATACCAAGCAGATTAGATCGGTTGGTTGGATCAGAGTTATCATGATTGCAGACTGGAAGTTTAGTTCTCATACTAACCAGTTATATTCTTTCCAGGGTTTTACTGGGACCCTCTGATAGATGTGTGTGCCATGAGTCACAGTTAGAATCACCATACTGGGGAAAAAACCCTGAGGGCATATAACCTATTTAAGGTCAGCTCCTTTTCTGAAACAAAGGGTAGAATTGTTACATAGCCAGGAAAAAAAAAATCACATTTATAAAAATTTAATCCTGATTCTCTGTGACGCTCAGCCTCAGTTTCCTCATATATAAAGCCCTGCAAGATCTTTCAAAAATACATTTCAGTTCTGAAATTCTTGACTGATCCTTTAAATTGTAATCTGTATGTTGTATCCATTATTGAGCCCAATAATTTTAAATTATAAGTGTTATGGGATATAAAACATTAGTTCATTATATCTGTCTTTTCCTATGAATGGTTGGGGATCCAGTCTTTAAAATTAAAATTTTTTTTTTAAATCTCCATTGTTATCCTGTGCTGGTTAGTTCCTTAATAGTTTTCCACTTAATTACAAGGTATACGTGGTATGTTTTGTATAAATATTTCCCAAAGGCTGTTACATGGAATACTAGTCCTGCAAAGTTCTTCCAGAAAAAGAGTTCCATAGTTAAATAAGTTCAGAGAAACATTTTGTATTATATTCTTCTTCTAGAGATTCACAATTCATATTAGGTTATGAAAAGTGTTGCAGTATAGAAACCTTCTGTCTAAATTTGCTTAATCCAGTGTTGCAAACTTTTTTGACATTGGGCTTCTTGTAACAAATATCAGTGGCTCAAAGAACATTTTCGGGAAAGCTGGCAAATGTTTAGGACCATCTTTAACTGTATTTACATACCAGTTTTTAGTTTGCTTTGACTTGCTGATACATATAAATATATATATATACACATACATATATATATCAGTTATAGAATGAACATATGTATGTATATATAAAACCAAACCCGTTGCAGTCAAGTCCATTCTGACTCATGGCAACCCTATAGGACAGAGTAGAACTGCCCCATAGAGTTTCCAAGAAGTGCCTGATGGATTCGAACTGCAGACCTTTTGGTTAGCAACCATAACACTTAAATGCTACACCACCAGGATTTCCATATATATATATATATATATATATATATGAATTGGGCAGGAATATGAGGGAGGATATGGAATGTGCGACTAATTGGCTACATGAACAACTGTCTCCTTTGCTGTGAGACCCGAAGAACTGAATGATGTGAGTTTATGTTAATGCGAGAGGAACTACTCAGAAAAGGAGGGTGAGAATGGTTGTACAACTTGAAGAATGTAATCAATGTCGTTGAATTGTACCTACAGAAACTGTTGAATTGGTATGTTTTGCTCTGTATGTTCTCAACAACAACAAAATAAAATTTAGGAAAAAGAATTGGGGTAGATGTACAATTTAAAATGACTGCCTTTTTATGTTCACTTATTTCTGTATTCCACAAGTGTATGTTATTAAAACCAAATGATTCTAGTGCCATAGTTATTATCTGAATGTTTTATTTTCATTAGAGGTATTATTTTAATTTTGAAAGAAAATTAATGAATTTTTAATGCAAAAAGGAAAAAGATATATGATACCATTTTACCCTTGATATTTTTATCCCAAATGTTACCTTATAATTAAGCTTTTAAAAAATAACTTAGATATTAAAAGTTTATTTAATGATATGTACCCAAATACTATAATAAATTCACCACCTCTACTTTCTATATGTATATTTGTAGTCCTGTCGATTGGGTCAGCATAGACCTATTTCGCGACTGTTGACGGATGGGATCATGAGAGTTGGATCTACTGCATCAAAGAAATTATCAGAAAATTTGGTAGCAGAATGGTTTTCTCAGGCAACTGAGGGTAACAATGAAGCATTTTCTAAACTCAAGCTTTATGCACAAGTCTGCAGATATGACCTAGGTATTAAATTTGTATTTACTGTATAATGACAGTGTTAATAAAGTATGGCTTAGTTCACTAACTGTTTCTGTAAATAAAATTTTATTGGAACATAGCCTCCCTCATTTGTTTATATATTGTCTATGCCTGCTTTTGTGCTATAGTATCAGAGCTGAATAGTTGTGACAGAGACAATGTGTCCCACAAAGACTAAAATATTTATTATCTGACTTTTTATAGAAAAAGTTTGCTGGTCCTTGGTATATGGATCGCATCAGGGAGGAAGAAATTGAGGGTTAGAAACAGTTCATTTTTGTTTCTGTTGGGTCTGGATGAATTTGTTTTTATTAAATTTAGTAACATTAAGAGTCGTGGTTTATATAAGGCTTTAGAGGTAAAATAATTTGTCATTACCTCAGTATCAAGAATTAGTTCCTTGTTGGAGCTAAGATAATGGTAGCCATTTAAAACTTCATTTTAACACTCGAGTTGAATATCAATAGATTTACTTTAGACTTAACCCTAAAGAACATAGAGCCACAATATTGAATCTTAGTAGACATTCGTGTAATTTGAACCCTATGATAACAGTATACCATTTTATATTTTAATTTGCTCCCAGTATAGTCAATATTTAGGGAGCCCTGGTGGTGCAAAGGTTAAAGCATTTGGACTGCTAACCTAAAGGTTGGTGGTTCGAAACTACTCCTGTTCCTTGGGAGAAAAGACCTGGCGATCTACTCCCGTAAAGATTACAGCCTGGGGCAGTTCTACTCTGTCTTAATAGGGTGGCTGTGAGTTGGAATTGACTCGATGGCACTTAACAACAACAGCATAGTCAGTATTTATTGAACTTACAATTTAGAAACTATTTGAATGGTTTGATGAGAATTTGCTAGAAAATGTTATTTAATTAATAATGCCTAGGAAATAGGATTTTATTTCACCTTCATAACAACTATTTCTTTAATTTGTGTGAAAATGCTGGCTTACTTTTAAATAAATGTCTTTCTTCAGTTTCTAGGGGAAGATAGAAAGCTAGTGTCTGCTGCAGTGTTGACAAGCAAATTAGGGAGAGGAATTACCGAGAATGCATCAACTAGATTATTGTTTTTTTCATGTAGTATGATAAAAAAGAAAAAAACAAAAAAGAACCAATCAGTGGAGTAAATAACTAAAATATCCTGAATGTAATTTTTATTATCTTTAGGTCCTTATCTTGCTTCCCAGCCATTGGACAGCTCTCTACTTTCCCAGCCAAATTTAGTTGTCCCTACAAGTCAGTCTTTGATTACTCCACCTCAGATGACAAATACTGGAAATGCTAACACTCCATCCACCACCCTAGCATCTGCAGCAAGCAACACTATGACGTTGACTTCAGGTGGTGCCATGTCTTCTTCAGTCGCCACAGCTAACTCAACGTTGGCCACAAGTTCATCATCATCCTCCAACTTGAATAGTGGAGTATCATCAAATAAACTACCTTCATTTCCACCCTTTGGCAGTATGAACAGTAGTGCTGCAGGATCCATGTCTACACAAACAGCTACAGTTCAGAATGGCCAGCTAGGAGGGCAACAGTCATCAGCTCTGCAGACACCTGGGATTTCTGGAGAGTCATCTTTGCTTTCCACTCAGCCCCATCCTGATGTGTCTGAAAGGTACCTTTAAAAATACTGATGTTTGCAGAAATATAAACACTATGATGGGTTTTTTCCTAAATAAGACAGTGTTTTGAATGAATATAAAGAACTTTCTCTCTTATTCTTGAAATTTTAGTTTTTATAATGTTATTGACTATTTAAATATGAAATTACAATGAGAAGTCTTCATAAAGTCTTTATCATAGAATCCTGGGATCTTAGGGTGGGAATTAAGGCCTCTAAAATGTTTAGTCTAACTAACCGTATGATGTTTAAATCTGTCCTACATTGTAGCTGTCAAGTAGCATCGCCTGTGCACATACATCATCTTAGTGGTTGAGAAGTCACTATTACACAGGCCTGGTCAGAGACTTGAGAGTCATACCAGGGTTTGAATCTCACCTCTTGCTTTTACTAGTTATGTGACTTTTGGAAAGTTATTTAATCTTTCTGGGCATGTTTCCTTATCTGTAAAACAGAGGCAATATGACGTGATACACATGTACTATACAGTGCTTCTAAGTTATTGATGATAACACCTCTTTAATTATTCTTTTTATAATGAAAGTATTGAGAGAGCTTCCCTTTTGATTTATACGTTATGTTATCCTGAGCTTGATTGTATCTTTCAGCTACCAGAACACTTTTATCCAAAGTCAGCACTCCTAAAAAAAAAAAAAAAAAAAAAATTTTTTTTTTACATGTGGCTAAAAACAATATCCAAATTGATCTACCCTTCTTGAACATCTAAGTAAATTTTGAAGTTTTAAGATCAAATCACACATGAAAGAAAAGCTTAATCAATAATGAAGTCAATGAATGTATATAGTCCAAAAATGTAGGAAAATATTGACTAAGTCTGGAAATCTCATTTCTTTCTGATCTCACTCTACTTCTAACCAGCTTTGTGACCTTGGGCAGCTCATTTAACTTATCTTTGTCTCAGTTTTATGTCTTAATGCTAAACTCTTCTGCGTTTTCTTATATTCTTTGGCTTTAAGAATTGTTTTTATTTTCTTTTGTCCTTTTTTTTTTTTAATGCAGCAGGTCTTAACCGTAACCTAAGGTCTTTGTATACCCTGAAATTGTATGTTTATGATTCTGTTTTGAGAAAAAGAACTGTCACTGATTTTCAGAGAGGCTGTCTGACATCTGCCACCAAAAAAAAGTAGAGGGGGCGATAGGAACCTGCATTGATGCTACCCCAGGCAAATACAGTATAATTTTTTTCCTCTTCTGTCTTATTTCTACCTCAAAATTAGCACAATGGATCGGGATAAAGTTGGAATCCCCACAGATGGTGATTCACATGCAATCACCTATCCACCTGCAATTGTTGTTTATATCATTGATCCTTTTACATATGAAAATAAAGATGAGAGCACTAACTCTTCTAATGTATGGACTTTGGGGCTGCTTCGATGCTTTCTGGAAATGGTCCAGACTCTTCCTCCTCATATCAAGAGTACTGTTTCTGTACAGGTAAGAATGATAAACAGTGCGAGCTAAATGTATGTAAAATAGTTTGATGTTGACAGAAATTTCAAAGGTATTACTTTTCTGTATTCAAATTGATTCTCTAAAAACCAACTTCTATTGTATTGATTTTACTTTAAGTGATATTTTAGATATATGCGAGAAACCTTAAAGAGTTTAGAAAAGATAAACTTCGCAGTCATACAGCAGTAATTACAGGGAGTAAAAAACTATAGCATGGATCTATATATGAGCTAGAGTTCTAAGTAAAACAGGTTGCAAGCAAAAGTAAAAAGAAATTAACCATATTAGGTTCTTTACAGAGATTTTAGATTATTTTATAGACTATAAGACTAGGAAATGGCAGTTTTAATTAAAATTGTATAGAAGCTTTTAAAGTTTTTTAAACAGTCCTTTAGTTCAAGGCCTATTGGTAAAATTGATTATTAAAAACCTGCATAATAGACAAGAAGACATAATCCTTTAGCTTATCGTTTATATTAAGGTTTTGTTTAAACTTTCGAGTAGAAAGTTTTTAGGAGAGTTTTTGGACCCACGGTTCTTTTTATTCTCTTGTTGCAAGTTTAACATTTGTAATATTTGCCTGTAATTCTTAGATTGTTCCTTGTCAGTACCTGTTGCAACCTGTGAAGCATGAAGATAGGCAAATCTATACCCAGCATTTAAAATCTCTGGCTTTTTCGGCATTTACCCAGTGTCGGAAACCACTTCCAACATCAACCAACGTGAAAACGTTAACTGGTTTTGGTCCAGGTTTAGCCATGGAAACTGCTCTTAAAAGTCCTGATGTAAGTATTTTTTCCATGACTGTACATTTTATGATTTTATGCAAAATTAAGTGGAATTCTTTGTTTAGATCTCATTTTCCAAGTATAATTGAGTAAATAATATATCACTTATTCAACAGAAGATTTTTCTCTGATTATATAGTACCATACCTTAATTTTTTATTTTACAGAGACCAGAGTGTATTCGACTTTATACACCTCCTTTTATTCTGGCCCCAGTGAAGGACAAACAGACAGAGCTTGGAGAAACTTTTGGAGAAGCTGGTCAGAAATACAATGTTCTTTTTGTGGGCTACTGTTTATCACATGATCAGAGATGGATTCTTGCATCTTGCACAGATCTATATGGAGAACTTTTAGAAACTTGTGTCATTAACATCGATGTTCCAAATAGGTACTTATTTTTCCCTAAATGTATCATCCATTTAAAAAATTAATTTATATAAATGTATATAAATATAAATGTATAAAAAATATATGTACGTATGCAGTATATTGGATCCTTGTGACACAGTGGTTAAGGTGATTGCTAACTAAAAGGTCGGCGGTTCAAAACCACCAGCGGCTACATGGGAGAAAGATGTAGCAGTCCGCTTCCATAGAAACTTACAGCCTTGGAAACCCTATACGGTCCTTATGAGTTGGAATCGACTTGATGGCAGTGGGTTTGGTTTTTTTTTTTTTTAATATAATGTATGTGGAGCCCTGGTGGTGCAGTGGTTAAGACCTCTGGCTGCTAACCAAAAGGTCAACAGTTTGAATCTAATAGCCACTCCTTGTAAACCCTGTGGGGCAGTTCTACTCTGCCCTGTAGGTTTTGCTATGAGTCGGAATCAACTTGATGGCAATGGGTTTTGTTTTTGGTTTTTATACAGTATATAGAGTGTATATTCCATTTTTTTTTTAATGACTAGAAAACTATTTGGATGGTTATATACATTAAAATATTAAGATGGGATTGTAAGTGCTTTTCCCTGTTTTCTACAGTGAATATTTATACTGTGTAATTAAGGTAATTAAAAATATTTTTGATTCCCCCGTGTTGCATGGTGAAACCCTGGTGGCGTAGTGGTTAAGTGCTATGGCTGCTAACCAAAAGGTCAGCAGTTCGAATCCACCAGGTGCTCCTTGGAAACTCTATGGGGCAGTTCTGCTCTGTCCTATAGGGTCACTATAAGTCGAAACTGACTCCACGGCAATGGGTTTGCTTTTTGGTTTTTTTTTGGTTATGTTGCATAGACAAAAGAGATAAAGATTCTTAAATTCTGTGTTGTCATAAAGCTTGAGGCAATGATTTTAGCCTGAAACGTTGTGAAACCTGAAACTAGAATGCCACTTCTTCAATTAAAAAAAAAGAATCCAGTGAAGTACATGTACATTTCCTTTTTTAATGTCCCATCTGAAATATACCCTCTAACTGAGTGAGTTAAGTTCCTTTACTAAAATTGTTGACTGAAAATGTTACCGTTTAAATGTTGAGATGTCTTCTGAGAAAGATGACCTTCTTTTTAGAATTCTTCTGGGCAGTAGTTAGGTATTATGACCAGTTACCATGATAGCTATAGCAAGTTACAACAGGTGAGCTCATTGGGTTATCACTTAACAGACATTTTCTAGTAACATATTTCAGTGCTAATGATCCCTGCCCAAGAAAACCTGAAAAGCAAATCCATGAAGTAATTTTTGGTTTTAGCATTTGGTTCAGTTCTTTATTTTCTTACTGTATAGAGGCTGTCTGTGTTCCTTTAAATTTAGAAACTGGTTGTGTGCAGATATATTCAATGATTATTAGGTTTTAGTGGTGCTGGGGAAGCAGAATATAGAAACATGCTAATTTTACATTATTGGTTATAAAGATTTATTGATTATATTACAAACCTTAGAATAGTGCTTCATAACTTATTTCTTTGACAGTTTTGAAATTTTTATGACATAGATGTGCTAATGAAGTGATCTCCGATATGGGTATGCTTATATCTGAAGAATGAAAAAGAAAGCAGAGAGAATAATAATTACCTTTTCCATTACCAAGATAGTATTGCCATTTCATTGAAAGTAAAAGGGAGATAAGAGGTCCAACTCTGGAATCAGACATGGGTTCAAATCCCAACTCTGCTATTTACTGGCTTGTGTGATTTTGGGAAAAATATTTTAGTCAACTGAACTATAGCTTGCTTATTTGTAAAAGTGGGAGGGTAATTTTATCTGCTTCACAGGGTTGCTAGGATGAAATAAGGTATTACATGTAAAGTGACTGGATACAGTGCTTGGTACATAGTGAGTATTCTATAAACAGTAGGTACTGTTGCTTAACCACAGAGTGCTTATGGTATATACTTGCCTAGTACAGGAAATGTATGCAGAAAAATATATTGTCGTTCTGAGAAGTATGGTGTTTTATTGGGCATTCTTCAACCAGAAGTGTAGACTAGGGGTCTGCCAAATCTGGCTGTACCCATTTGCTCTTCCTGTTGCAGCAGCAAAGTTGAATCATTGTAACAGAATCTCCACCGCACACAAAGCTTAAAATATTTACTGAGTGGCCCTTTACAGAAAAACTTTGCCAACCTCAGAGGAAAAGCAGTATTGGTAAATTTAGGTGGTGATTGGACAAATATTTTATTTATGTTTTAAGTTATATATGTATTTTAATGTATATTAGAAATGAGCATGATAAACTTATGGTTTTATGTATATCCTTGCTTAGGACTTGTATAAAAGGTTTCAAGTGTTAAAATTAAGGGATTGGTTTTTCACAATTTTGAGCTCTCTTGAAATGTCATCAAAAAAGTTTTAGAAATATTTATGACTGTCTCTTTATTCCATATTATAGAGCTCGCCGGAAAAAAGGGTCGGCTAGAAGATTTGGTCTACAGAAACTTTGGGAGTGGTGCTTAGGACTTATACAAATGAGTTCATTACCGTGGAGAGTTGTAATTGGTCGTCTAGGAAGGATTGGTCATGGAGAACTAAAAGGTAAAATTGTGCTTTTATTATTTAGTTCGGAAACCCTGGTGGCATAGTGGTTCAGTGCTATGGCTGCTAACTAAAAGGTCGATAGTTCAAATCCACCAGGTACTCCTTGGAAATTCTATGGGGCAGTTCTGCTCTGTCCTGTAGGGTCACAGTAGGCTCGGTTTTTTTGGTTACGTACTTAAATTTTTATTTTTTGGTAAATTCCCACACTGTTCAGACCATATCTGAGTATACAGAACATAATGCAGAGGTTATCAGTAAAAACTTTTTTTTTTTTTTTATTTAACAATGAGCCACATAGGTCTAGGGCACAAAATGGCTTATTTCAAATTTGAAAAGGACGTTTTACTATTTTCAGTTTTAGTATGTTATTAACTGCTATTATTTGTTGTCTTCCAGTTTTTCTGCTTATTATTGAACTCATCCCCTGTTCAGCAGAAACTAATTGAACCCTAAAATTTAGGTAGATGAAAGATACTGAGTAACATCAACAGTAGGAGATTTTTGGCTTGATAATGACTCCAGTTCAAGGAATACACTAATTTTAAAAACATTAAATACTACTTTTATGTCTTATTTTTGGTTCTGCTGGGTGTTAACCAATACTGATTCTTTGAATATTGTTTTTTTTACTATTGATACCCACAGATTGGAGCTGTTTGCTGAGTCGTCGAAACTTGCAATCTCTAAGTAAAAGGCTCAAAGATATGTGTAGAATGTGTGGTATATCTGCTGCAGACTCTCCTAGCATTCTCAGTGCTTGCTTGGTAGCAATGGAACCCCAAGGCTCTTTTGTTATTATGCCAGGTTAGCTATCTTTAGTTTACATCAGATTTAATTCTTAATGCACTTAAGTTTTTAAGAATATGTAATTTATTCTTCATTTATTAAAAGAAAAAATGGGTTTCTCTTTTCAGATTCTGTGTCAACTGGTTCTGTATTTGGAAGGAGCACCACTCTAAACATGCAGACATCTCAGCTAAATACCCCACAGGATACATCGTGTACTCATATACTTGTGTTCCCTACTTCTGCTTCTGTGCAAGTAGCTTCAGCTACTTATACCACTGAAAATTTGGACTTGGCTTTCAATCCCAACAATGGTAGGTTAATTGTTCCTCAAAGGTTTGGGACTATATAAAATAAAGCTTAACCACTGTGGTAGGCTGAATAATGGCCTCCCCAAAAGATCCACACCCTAATCCCTGAAACCTTTGAATATTACTTTACATGGCAAAAAAAAGGAATTTGCAAGTGTGATCAAGTTAAGTATCTTGATATGGGGAGATTATCCTGGATTATCCAGGTGGACCCTAAATATAATCATGTGTATCCTTATAAAAGTGAGGTGAAGGGATATTTGGCCTCTTGCAGAAGAGAAGACGGCCATGTGACAGAAACATGGAAAAATACAATCAGAGAAAGAAGATACTGTGCCTCTGGCTTTGAAGATGGAGGATGGGGCCATGAGCCAAGGAATGCATAGAATATAGTTGTAGGCACTGGAAAAGGCTAGGAAATGGTTTCTCCTCTAGAACCTCGAGAAAGAGCATGACCCTGCTAACACCTGGAGTCTGGCCCAGTGAAACTGATTTTGGACTTATGTAAGAGAATAAATCTGTGTTGTTTTAAGCCACCAGATGTGTGGTAATTTGTCAACCATCCTTCTACCTCATTGATACCAGAACACATGCTATGAATTATCCCATAAATGTTTACTTATTTTAGGAGGCAACAGTTGATCATAAAATTTGTTTGTGCCTGTGCTGTGGAGTTACCAGTGTATACACTTTGTAGTTTATTTTATGTCCATCATTTTTTAATTTTGATTCACCAAAAACAATAGTAATTTATTTAAACTTCCAGTAGAGATGTAATTTTTCTAGAAGAAGTTATAGATTGCACTTTAGTGGAAAATAAAGGCTATTCCGTTGTCACCTAGCTACCTTAGGAAATGCCGCATCTTTAAAGCCACAAGCATGAATAGTAATTATTCTTCTCTTTTAATGTAGTAAGCAGTACTTTGATTATTTTACTTATTATCAAAGAATAAATTATCAGTCATGGAATAGTCTTGTGACTCCTTCCTCCATCCTCAAAGTCAGCAGTTCAGTGTTGTCACATCTTCTTCACTGATTTACCCTGTTATCTCCCTTTTGTAAGAACCCTTTTACATTCGACTCACTTGGATAATCCGGGATAATCTCCCCATCTCCAGATCTTTCACTTGACCACATAATTGTATATGTGGCACCTAGCACAATACTTGGCACATGGTAGACACTTAATGTTGGTTAAATTGACCCATTTCAGTTAAAATGTATTAATTTATTTTAACCCTCTCCTGTAAGTGAACATGGGATATTTAATTTTTTTTTTCCCTATGTATAGATGGATCAGATGGAATGGGTATCTTTGATTTGTTAGACACACCAGATGATCTTGACCCTGATATCATTAATATCCTTCCTGCCTCTCCAACGGGGTCCCCTGTACATTCTCCAGGATCTCATTACCCCCATGGAGGTGATACTGGAAAGGTAATAACTCTGTTATGAAAGCTCACGTTATCTAAATGTCATTCATTAACCTAGTAATGGATTGATACATGAAGTAAAACACAACTTTTTCCTTGGAAATTAGCAAGTAGTGAAATTAACAGCACATTGATGCACTTCTATCTTATAGACATCAGCACTTTGAATCGTACTTTATTAAGAGGGTTTCTAAGGTTCTCCTTTCCCTGATGCTGTTTTTTAGACAACTTAGCATTACCCCTTCTTTGTTAGCTTTCCTGCCACTTCATTATAGCTTCTACTCATCTGTAGGATCACAGTATCTTTGAAAATCAGTAGATGGCTTTAAGAGCTGCCATTCATATCAGGGCTGTGACAGGGAACATAATAGAAATACTACTTTTTTTGTAAGAACACATACAGCACAGGACACCCCACCTTTTTAAAGCAGTTAAGAAAGCAATCTGTCTTGTCCTTCTATTTGAAGTCAAAACTAGGCTTCATTAAATAACATATCTTCATTTGGGTAAAATTATATATAGTGGTTATTTGATTATCGTACTATGCATATATTTAGAACCTATCATTTTAAAGTACAAAAAGACCTTTGTCCAGACTTGTCTTGCATTCGTTCTTCTTTTGTGAACTGGAAATAATGAGATTATTGAAAAATAACTTAAAGAAAAGCACCAGTATTCCCACCACTTTAATAAAAAAACATATTTACTTTTAGCAAATTACCTTGCTTCCACATGTGTTGTAGCTTTCAACAAGTATAGTCAGGTTTTTAACATTACATTGTTGCTGCATGATAATTTGTTATATCATTCCCAAAATGTTGGACATTTAAGTCATTTAATTTTGTTACAGGTAAAGCCAAAATAAACATTTTAATGTATACAGTTTTTTCTTCTTTTTATCTATTTCCTTAAAATAAATAAATAAGAAATACAATGACTACACCAGTGGATATGAACATCATTTAATAGTTGTCTCTACATGTTGCCATAATGCTTCTAAAACACCATTAACTGCATTTTATAGATTGTGCTAGATAAACAATGCTAAATCGAATCTACCTTTTGGGTTAGGGTGGGAAGGAAGTGGTCAATAGTAGAAGGGAATATTAGGAAATGTTAGAAATTTCATTGAACATTTTGTATTTCTTAGCTGCGAAGGTTTACACACACACACACGGGCTTGGCATAATAATAAAAACTTGTTAAATAGTTGGCATATTCATTTCTTCATGCAACTCATTCTTGTAATACCGTAACTAATTATGATAAAAAAAAATTATACTGTCACTAAATACACAAGCAATTAATTGTTTTCAACATTATTTAGTATTTTTTAAATTGATAAACTGATTCCCATTAGCCATTCTGTATTAATATCTGTGCCTAGGTATATTGAATGAACTAACGCTTATTAAATTTTGTCTTTTTAAGGGTCAAGGTACTGATCGGCTACTTTCAACAGAATCTCATGATGAAGTAACCAATATTCTTCAGCAACCATTGGCTCTTGGTTACTTTGTATCAACTGCCAAAGCGGGTCCATTACCTGACTGGTTCTGGTCAGCATGTCCTCAAGCACAATATCAGTGTCCCCTTTTTCTTAAGGTATTGACATTTCTGTGCCAGTTCCTAAGTAATGCTAATTGACAGCTTGAAGTTCTGAGAAATATAGAAGTAGCTTTTGGATGAAAGAAGTAGCTTTTGGATGAAAGAAGTAGCTTTTGTCTTAAGTCCATAAATGTATTGCCACATATGACTCTATAGACAAGATCAGAAAGAATTACCTAATTAGGAAATGACTCTAATTTTTAAACTTATATTAAGTTTGAACTTTAGTTAATTATTCTTAAGAAAACTCCTGGGATGCTACCTGTTAGTATTTTCAGTAGCACTTACAGAATTTTAGAGCTTGAAGAAACCTTATATTAACCTCTAGTCTGACCTCTCGTCTTATAGATGAGCTTTAAAGTTCAGAAAAACTCTTAGGTCAAAAGTTATAAATTGGTAGTAGAGCCAAGACTAAAATCTGGATCTTTCAATGATTAGTATGTTATTCTTTGAATTACATCACATAGTACTGTTACGCCCCATCATTTTGGGAATTAAGGAATTCGTAATCTTTGCAGTAATAACTTGATTTTCAGTTTCATTTCCTATCACCTTAAAAAAATAAAACCTTTTTAGCTTTGTGTAAATTATTAAAACTGTTGAGTGGTTTTCAAATAATGATATTCTCAGAGCCATAGTGATTTATCAAAACAAATTCATAAGTGATAAAACTGAGGCTGAGATAAATCATAAGTTATAAAATTAAATGGAATATGCAAGTGCCCTATACAGAGTTTATTCCTGCTGCTGCTACTACTACTTTACGATAGTAAACTCATACCTGATTCACTTATTATGTAAACTCACCAGAGGTTGACTATTTGTATTCCATAAGTCATGCTCATCTAAGTACTTGCTAACTGATTTTTTTTGGGGGGTAAATGTTGGATAGTTGCTTTAGTTTTCTGGGTTTATATTTTGATGGATACTTGAACCTATAAGCTTGTTGGTATCCTTTAGCTTGTTCGTATTAAATCTTGGGAACCCTTGGACCACATCCCATCGAGTCAATGATATTTAAGATTAAACAAAATACAAACAGATGTCAATCTGAGATGCCTATAATGAAGTATTTAGAGAGTATCAGCCAAGGTAATAGTTTTATCATATGACTGTTCTTCCCCCTCCAATAGATGTGCAGTGTTCTATACAGATCTTATTACAAGAACTTATTCCCAAAGGGTTTCTATAGAATATTGGGGCCTTAATGGTGCAGTAGTTAAGAGCTAAAGCAAGCTGCCCCTGCAAACCAAGGTCAGCAGTTCAAATCCACCAGCCGCTCCATGGAAACTCTATGGGGCAGTTCTACTCTGTCTATAGGGTGGCACTAAGTCGAAATTGACTCGAAGGCAGCGGGGTTTTTTTTTTTTTTTTAAGAGTCTCCACAAAACAAAGGGTTCTTCGGTCCACTGGGAAGCACTGCACATGCCTTCTGCCCCTACTGTAGTTAAAGGCTCTGAAACACAGTAAATAACAATTTTACTTAGCATTTCCCAAACTTATTTTAATACACAAGAAAAGGACTGTTTAACACCTATTAATAGTTCATGACATTAGTGTTTCAGGGACCATTTTTTTAGGAGACACTACTTTACAAAAAGTCTAAAGAACTATCCAGATTCTTTTCTACTCAATATTTATTTGCAGAGAGGATAGTGTAAAGTGGGCATTCACCCTCAGATACAGTGTAACAAGATTAGGACTTCTGGTTCTGAATTACCAGGTAAGGCATAACTTACCATAACTTTGTTCACCTTTTTTTTCCATACATTCCATTTTAGTTTTATGCCATAGGCAATAAAACCACCTGGTATGTTTCTCTTTGTTAGAAAAATAATGGGTCATTGCCTAAGTGAGTAAAAATCTTTTTATCTTAGGAATTAGAGCACTGGTACTAACTATATTCATTTGTAGACAGTTCAAACATACTTATTTTTGGTTATATTCTAGAATTATAACACAAGAGTTCATATATATATTACAATTGTAGAGGAGAAAGCACCTAAATATATAATAGAACCTTTTATAGTATATAGAATATCTACCAAGGGTTTTTGCAGTGAACACCACCACTGTCTTGTCATAGCTTTTTAACACTATTTTATAGATTAGATTGTAAACAAAATGATTTACTTTATTCAATCAAAATGTGAGGAACAGTAGCACGTTCCTTTCTCCCACTGTTCAGTGCCATACCTAAACAGGTGTGGCAGTTGTTACTGAGCCTCCGTTATGAAAAAGAATGGACAAAACAGCAGCTGCACACTGTATTGCTCAAAGGGCACACAGTTCAACTAAAGGTAGCTTCCTTTAAGGTTTATAGCTTTATAAGTAAAATATTTGCACTTGCTTACTCCTGTTACTTTTTCAGCACCAGACCTAGGTGGGTCTGCATATTCTAAACTCTATATACTTTAGAGGCAAACTGTACTCAGGTCTATCAGTGCTTCCTTAAACATTTACATGTCTAAGCAAGTTAGACATAAAAATAATTGGAAATCCTTTTTTAGGATTGTTAATTGGACTTAAAAACAATAAAACTAAAGAAAAAGGTAAGAAGGTTCAATATAAGTTACCCACTTAAAAAATTAAAAATGAATTAATTAAGCAAGGAGAACAAACATCTTTATAGTGGCTTTCATTCATTACATAGGACCAAAATATGTTTCATTAAGGAACGTATGTTGGGAGAATAAGGTAAAAACAAATAACAGAGTTGTTTTCCATTTGGCTGACTGGTTTTCTCTTGATTTTTAGGCCTCTTTGCACCTCCACGTGCCTTCAGTGCAATCTGACGAGCTGCTTCACAGTAAACACTCCCATCCACTTGACTCAAATCAGACTTCAGATGTCCTCAGGTACTGTTCTTTGTATCATTAAGGGTTCTCCATTGCAGTTTTAAAGGAATGTCACGTTGGCTCATAGTTTTTTTTCTCATTTTTGGCAAGATTTTATAATTGTGTATCCTCAGATCTTTAGATAGTACCATTAAGAATGTGTACTTGCCTAATGTGTATAATCTACCTTTGAGAATAATTTTCATGAAAATTAGTTACGTTTATCTCCCTAAGAACTCACTACTGTACATCTCCCACCCTTTCTTTAAGTGACTTTGAATATTAGATGCCATAATTGGAAACTGTTTCTAAAATCTACATTGTAGATAAATATGGCTTATATAGTTTATTTGTTTTTTAGGTTTGTTTTGGAACAGTACAATGCACTCTCCTGGCTAACCTGTGACCCTGCAATCCAGGACAGACGCTCATGTCTCCCAATTCATTTTGTGGTGCTGAATCAGTTATATAACTTTATCATGAATATGCTGTGATCTTCATTTGGTGGAACTGTACAAGAAAAGAACAAGGATAAAGGATATTTCACTGCAGGATTAAGTTGCAGTTATCTTCTCAGTGAAAGTCATTTGTGATGGGGTCTAATTCTTATTACTTCAACAAATATTGATTTGACTTGGGGGGAGGGACTATAACCCTGTTATTTTTCATTGATTATACCGAACTCTTTAGGATGATGACTGATCATACAAAACGTATTATAACATTTTGGTAGCAAAAATTAACCTTTTTTTTCCAGTCACAGTATTTGTGAAAAGTAATGAGCCATAGTACCCAGTCATGTTAAATGAATATTAAAAGCATGGAAAAGGAAACCTGAGGAACAATGAATTTCAACTTATGGCTTCAGAACATCAAGATGTTCTTGTATTGGATTATAGTACCTAGTATTCAAAAATGCCTGCATCTCTTATTTATTGTAAGTTTTTAAATGTAAAATTGTCTTATATTTCTTAACCTCTTTTATAAAAATTTTCCTAGAAGGTTTATACTGCCTTCTTGCTTTAAAGCAATTGGTCTAAAATATATGTAATCGTCTTAATTAAAAAGTTGCAGTAGGGTTGCTTTTAGAGTATTATTTTTTTGTAAGGGGGTGGGTGGGACAGTAAATTTGTATTGTCTCCTTGTACAGTTTAATGGGACTAGAGGGGAAATAATGTCCATACCATTGTGTGTGGAGGATTTACAGCTAAGCTGTAGTTGCAAAGTACATGTACAGTAATGAAGTTCACTGTGTTTATAAATTGAAAAGGTACCGGGTCTTACAGCATTTTCTATATCACACCTTTACAGAATAACATGATGGCAATATACAAGTGATATTGTTAGGTGGTTTAACTTAGAATAAAATGAGAATTCTTCAGTTATATTTTGTACTATGGTTTAGGGCTATGACTAATATTTCAGGCCATTTCCAGTGAAAGAAACTTAGTTTTACAAGAAAAACATTTGCTACTGAATGCTTAAACTAATTTTGGTGTTTAATGTTACATGCTTAAATGTTTTTCAGTTTTAACAGTGGCACATCTAGGCATGGAAATATTATTAAGAAATTTATCTTCAGGATCCTATTGTAAGGTTGAAATTTAGCCCAGCTCTAGGCATTTTACAAATTATTTTAAAAGAAGTCACTCTTGATTGCTTGACTTTTTTTTTTTTTTTTTTTTAAATTAAAGATTGGGAATGTGTGTGAGAGTATGGGTGTGTGTGCGTGCAATCAAACTGTGGTGTAAATAGATTCTCGGTGAATTCTGGTATTCAGACTCTATTCCACTAGTCAAAGAACCATTTTCTAAACTTAACCTGTACCCCTTTGTCTTTTTTATTTATTTAATTTTCTTGGTTTGGAGATGGCAGTCCCAAACACCAGAGTCTGTACTTTTCTATCACACAGCTCAGATTAAGATAGGCACATGCCAAGGAGGTTCTCACCTCCCTAAAGAAGGGACTTGAATTTTAGGGACTTTAATTCACCCCTTCCTTCAATACAATTTTCCCCCTTCTTGTTTGCACATGCCAAGATAACTGCTTTTATGCAGGCTTTACCCACTTGAAAAATCCTTCCTACAGTGCTGCTCACAAGAGAGCCCAAGTTAGCCTCCTAACTGTTTGCTGACTTGAATTCACAGTCACCAAGTCTACCTATCTTTCTTGGAAGCAGTCTAGCAAAATTCCTGTTTGTACTTTCACTAATTCTCTACAAGGACAAAATCAATTGTATTTACAAAACTCTTTAATTTTTTTTTTTTTTTTTTTTACTGAAACTTGTGAATACTATATGCTTAGCTTAAATATCACTTTCTTATGAACAATATAACTTCAAATTGTGTATATAAAAACATTAGCAAGTTTTTTTCTATAAAGAAAACACAATTGGTGACAAAGGTTTTCAATTGTTTCTTCAAAATAATAATGCAATCCCAGTGGTCAGCATTTTCTGATATTAAAATTAAAGATCACATCTCAGCATTAGTTTTTAAATTATGCTAACACACCACAGATTATGTTAACATGTTTTGTTCTTTAAAAAACAAAAAAACTTGTCTGAGATTTGAGGGAAAACATGCTTATTTCCAGTTTCTAAAAAAGGTATCCATTTTTATAAACTTAGTTCAATAGAGACTTTAAAAAATAAAAGCTATATTCTCAGTTATTTAAAATCACTAGCCTATAGTAACCACACCTAAGTTTGAAAATAAGTTTTAAACAAAATTATTCCCTGATGGTTATCTTTTCTATAGAGCCATAAGAAGGGAGCCCAGTGTAGAATTCCTTTATATGTGGAAATCAGGGAATACTTCCCAAATATACAAGATTTACTGATAAGATTCTTTTCCTCCCCTCATGTATCAGTTCACACTTAATTGAAAATTATTAAATAGCTTTTAGAAAAGGTCAGGAGACTTATTTCAGAGAAAAAGAAATTAAGCCTTTTATACAGGATGATGGTTCTGACTTACTAATGTACTGTCACAGACAAGATTTGTTCAAATAGGTGTCAAAATATAGTTTATACCAATGGATCACCAACACTTTGACTTCTTTGTTACCGGGCTAGTATCTGTTTTCTGTGCAGTTATCCATTATGAAGCAGGGTGGAAGTTCAGTATTTTGGCATTTGGAAAGATTAGTTATATGTCAGCTTCCAGCCAGTGAGAAACATCTAGCCATACTTTTCTTATGCAAGCCATTCAGTTATCAGGACTGTGAATTAACACTGTATGAATAAATTTCTGTACACCTTATTGTTTGGCCAGAAGGCCACCAAGTGTACTTACATGTAATCCTTAAATTTTAAAGTAGCTGTAATTTTTAAATCTTTCTAAACTTTTCTTAAACCACTAAAATTAAGCTCTTATTACTTAGTCAACTATCCTCAGCTGTATTCGTACTCAATTGTCAGTATGGCACAGATTACTGTATTAAAATATTCTCCTTTTGTCTTCATATTTACCTTCTGAGGTAATTTTTTAACTTAATGTGTTACTACAAAGATTTGCAGATCTTTAATCAAGCACTATGTTAATACTGTAATATCGAAATACTATGTTGCATTATTTAAAATGTTCAAATTGAATAGATTAAAAGGAAGTTTTTAAATGCTGTTGCATCATATAACTTGCTACTCATCCACTATGGCATCGTATATTAGTCTATTAATACATTTAATGTTGCATGAGTGATGTTTTGGTCTGAGTTTCCTCTTAAGATTTTAGTTTGTCTAAATTAAAAATATTTTTGACACATTTTTATTTTGCTTTCCACCCCCAAAAAATCAGCTGGAAATCTTAACCTTTTGGTTTTTCTTGGTGTTTTCATGGGCCCAGAACTATGGTTTAAATTTTTATATGTTTTATTCTCTTTTTTGTGGAGTATTAATTAAAAAACTGGATTTGGGACCTAAAATACTCCTCAGGTTGATGTATTCATGAAGTTTTAAAATAGCTTTAGTTTTCAAAGTAAACTGGATTTGTGGACCTTAAAAGTTACTGAGCTTAGACTACAAATTGTAACATCATTACTGGACATGTCAGCATCAACCCTCTCAAAATAGCTTGGTCACTTTACGAAGGGGTGTTTTAAAGTTGTTGTTTAGCAATGACATTTAATATGGTCCAATTGCTTTTTTTTTTAACATGACAAAAAAAAAAAAAAGAATAAGGAACAAACACTATTGCTGCCGAATGCCATAACACTGAGTTGTACAAATTGTGATTGAGGAAATGAAAAGGTTTATACTTTTTAAAAAAAACAAAAACAACAAAAAAAAAAAACCAAAAAAAACAAAAAGCAGAACTTCAAATGGAATAAATTATTCATGAAGCCTTCATTGTTGTGTCTTATTCTGTTGAATATATTTCCATGGTAAATATTGCAAAATTAGTAGCCTTATGTCATTTTTGTGTGATTCATAAATGGGAAATGGTAACCTAGAAACTGATTAATGGGCTTTTAACTTGTCTACCTGAAGTATTTGAAAAAATATATTAACCATATATCAATATGTAGAGTAACTGTATATGTACATATATAGCAGTCCCTTTTAGAGCTGATGAATCTGATACCAGTTTTCTACCTTCAAGTATTTTAAAAATTTGCTCTCTTCTATTTTTATTTGATTGCATAGAGTTTTGAAGCATTCAGAAATGTTGAGATGTGAACAACTTATCAAAAATAGCTCTGTCCATTTTCTGGAAGCAGCTATTTAAAATATTTCTGTCCAGATTTAAGCTGAATAAGGATGTAGCCCAAAATGTTGTAGCCATTTTTAAATAGTTGCTGCCAGCAAATTGTTTATAGTGATTCTTTAAAAGGAGGTGTATGTTGTTGAAACTGCCTACCATAAATTATCTTCTGTATCACAGTTTACATTATCTCTGATTTGTTTTTAACCTTCTTACTATAGTATTATATATGACTAAAAACTATGCAAATCAAGCTTTTTTTGGTATTCACTTCTTGCACGACTGCACACAAACTTAACTATTTGTAGTTTTAAGTATTGAAAACCTGGTCTGAATAATCCTACCGAATGCTTTACTGAAGGAAGTAAATTTTTTTCTTTAAAAGCATATCAAATGCTTGTTTGTACTATGCATAAAGTATTGGTACACCTTTAGAATTCAAGCCACTTAGTTAGAGATAGACATGTTTGCTACCTTAAGCAATACAGTTTTTACATTGTGGCCCATAGGGTGTGCCGTCTTGGTGAAACCCAAGACTTGAAAGCCTAACATGCCAGTGAGCCCCCTCAAATTCTTTTCTTGCAAAATTTCCTGCCCAACTTGTACTTGTGAATTCCTTTAAAGAGCTATATTATGAGAGGTAAAAACCATGTGAAATGTGGTGAGCATTTTGAAATGTTCTAGAAGGAATTAATAAATTGCACATGGAAATTATCTTGACCTCTTGGTATCAGTAGCATATTTATGAATATAAATATATGTGTTAATTAAGTTGGTAAGGTGGCATGAAATAATTTCAGCTTATTACTCTAGATAAAAAATTTTCTTACCACAGCTTAACAAATGGCAACGTGTTCTGGCAGTTTTGTTTTTATTATCTCAGATGCATTTTATTACTATCAAAATGTGCCTGAGACAGAATTATTAAAGAGTATTTGGGAAATGTGGTCATTATAAATAGCTAAGAAATCTAGGGGCAAAGAATCCACTTCAGGATAAAATTAGAAGTGCTGTTTGAACCATATTCCAACCATTTGGAGTAAATAACCTTTGAAATACAGTTTCTAGGGAAACATGGACATGAGGTAAGAACCATTCTCTCAAGTATGTTACATGAAAATGTCTAGGCCTTGTTTAACAGGGTATTAAGGATGCTTTGCTCTATTAACTAGTTCAGATTAAGTCAATGTTTTTTACCCCCTAAGAACATTGAATTAAGAGTATAGAAATCCAGAGGGCATGAGGTTATTTGAAGAGTCCACATAATGAAAAACAAGGGAGAAAGGAAGAAAATCCGTGGTTTTGGCTTATGGTACAAGATAAATGAAACTGTCTTGAATGTGTTCCTGAAGCATCTATTTTGTTAGTAATTCCGTAGTTTTCATTATCATCCTGTGTATGTTCTTGGAGAGTTATCAATCATGGACGAAAAATTAAACCTCACTCCTCAGAAGTACTATAACCAGAAATTCCATTAGGAATGAATAGAAATTGATGTTTGAGCTGGTTTTTGTTCATTCTCCTCTAGAATGTGTCAAGAATGACCTTTCTGGAGCCCTGCCAGAATATCAGTGCTCTTAATTACTTGGAAACTAACAAATGTTACTCTGTAAAGTTAAAGGGTTGGTGTTTTAAAGACTTCATTATTTTGCCACTACTGAACTGCAGGGGAAAAGAAGTCTTATTGAGTGAAAAACATTCCCAAAACCACATGGTGTCTTACACACTTGCATTCAGAAGGCCTGATTTTAAGTCTGGTTCTGTCATTCTCTCTTTGTTCTTGAGCAAATCTTACCACCAAAGCCAAAAATCTTCCTTAAAAAAAAAAAAAAAACGCTTGGTCTTTCTAATGTTCCTCGTCATTGTGAATGGCATTACCATTCATTCAGCTGTATAAGCCACAAACTTGCTTATCAAAAACTGTCAGTTTTTAGAGGGAAACCCAATCTAATGGAGGGGTAGGGAGGTTGTCAGGGAAAAGTTTTCCAGCAAGAGAATACTGGAGGTAAGACTTAAAGGCTCCTATGTTATTATGTAAAGAAAGAATGAAAGGCATTCCAGACAGAAGGAACAGTGGGGAGAAGGCCCATTGGGTAGCATGAAGGATTTGGGAAGCAAGTGGTTCAAAATGATTAAAATGAAGGGCCAACTGTAGGATGTGGCAGCAGTCCAGGCTAGAGAAACAAGCCAGATCATGAAAAATTTTGTGTCCTTTGAGTACCACACTAAGGAAATTGAACTTTATCCCAAAACAAGGAAGTGTTTTAGTAGTTGCATTGATTGGTTAAGCAATCCTACCAAAAGTGCCTTGATTGGAGGAGCTATGCCCCTAGAGAGATGTCTCTAATGATACAGAACCATAGCTAGACCCAATTCTATTAATATTTTTTCTGGACGTTACTGAAGATATGATCTGCTTAGCCAGAACTAAACCAGATAGCCAGTGTAAGAGCCAAGAAAGATCTTAACAGGCTGAAACAATGGAAGAAATCTTAAAAGATAGTCACTATTGAGGGTCATTGTAAAAAGAACTGCATGCTGACAAAACGAATTTGATGTTTTCTAAGATCCTTTTTGGAATTCCATGATTCTATTTCCAAAGAATACTGGTCCTCCTTTAAATATCTAGACCTAATTTCTTGAAGCTCATTACTTGGTAGTAAACCCCCCAAAAACTCATTGCTTTTGAGTTAATTGTGACTGTAGAGAACAGAGTGGAACTGCCCTATAGGATTTCCCAGGAGTGGCTGGTGGATTTGAAATGCTGACCTTTTGGTGAGCAGCTGTATTACTTAACCACTGTGCCACCAGGTCTTCATTACTCGGTAATGTACATAAAAACACCTAATATCCCCGAACCATAGCAGATACTGTAATTTTTTTTTCTTAACTCCTCTTTCCCTGTCTGGTTGAAAAAACAGTTAAATGTGGAAAAGAATAAATCAAGGCAAGCTAATCAGAAGGAGAATGATTTATCCAGGAAGGACTCCTCTGTTTCAACTTAAGCAAAGTGTAGAAACTACATATTTCATCAATTCTAAGATACCAATTATAAGACATTTTTTTCTTTTTTTTGTACTTTAGGTGAAGATTTACCGAACAAACTAGTTTCTCATTAAACAGTGTACATCGTTTTATGACATTGGTTAACAACCCAATGACATGTCAATACTCTCCCTTCTCAACCTTGGGTTCCCTGTAACCAGCTTTCCTGTCCCCTCCTGCCTTCTAGTCCTTGCCCTGGGCTGTTGTGCCCCTTTAGTTTCTTTTTTTTTTTTTGTTAATCGTGCTTTAAGGGAAAGTTTACAAATCAAGTCAGTCTCATACAAAAAAAAAAAAAAATACGGAACGCTTCTTGAATTTTCGTGTCATCCTTGCGCAGGGCTACACTAATCTGTATCATTTCAATTTTAGTATATGTGCTGCTGAAGCGAGCACATCGTTTTCTGTACTAAGTAATTAATGTTGCCAAATAATATTTAACACATGAATAACTTGAGAGATTTAAAATGTGAAAAAAAAGGCCATCACAGAATTGATGAAACATATCTTTGTATGACTAAAAATGGTAATGTGGCTCGACACCATATGGGCCTTAAAAAGTGATTATCTCAAATATTTTGTAATTACAAAAGGATTCACCATAATTAAATGAGGTACTCCTTTGATAAAGGTTCTGTGATGGATAGGCAACTAAATATTAGGACTAATTTGTAAAATTATTTGCCATTTGAGCTGCAATTAAAAAAATTTGATTTTACTAAGGGACTCATCAAGATCCCTGGGTGGTACAAATCATTTGTGCTTGACTGATAACCTAAAGGTTGGTGGTTTGAACCCACCCAGCAGCACCACGGAAGAAAGGCCTGGTGATCTGTCAAGAAAACCCTCTGGAGCAATTTAACATTGTAGAATTTTAACATTGTTAGTTCTATGAAATGACTGCCAAATTATTTCATCGGCAAATATATGAAATTTAGATTAGCTGTGCCCTTGGAACTGGAATAAATCAAGCTGTGATTGAAGGTTACTGATGAGCTAATTGAAAAATTACACAGTTTAGATGAAAGTTATAAGCTAAAACTTATTTTCTCCTTAGAATTTTGTACAAATATGCTTGCTAAATCATTCTGTTCGTTAAGAAACTAAGTTTTATCTCGGTTACCATGGGCAAGTTGAATTACACAGAATTAAAATGATCACTATATCATATTCTCCATGAGAGCAGGGACTAGGTTTTCTTTGGATGCCCAGTGCCTTCCATAACATATGGCATGAAGTAAGTGATGAATGAATAAACTGTTAGAATAAATGTGAAAAAATTCTCATTTTTTGGCTTTATCATTTCACAGCATCTACTAGGTGCTCAAAACTGAAAGGTGCTAAGTGTAGCTATAAAACCTCCACTGAATCAAGAAGCTGCAAGCTTCACACATGCAAAAAATCAAAATTGAGAACAATAATAAGCATTAGTTTATAATCACATGTGATGGAAGTCAGAATAGTCATTATCCCCGTAGGGTTACTGACAGAAAGAGAACAAGGAACCTTCTAAGGTCCTGGAAAGACTATGTATGCACCTTACACATTTTACGACTGGATCTCTAAGAAAAGCTTGCACTGGGCCTGAATGGATAGATGACTTGGTGAGGTAGAGTATCAATGCTTTAAGGATTCATGTGATGTGGGAGAAGTCAGCCTTGAAAAAGGTTTGAGGAAAGGAAATAAACTAGGTTGGGTAAGAAAAGCAATTCTGGAATGAGAAGTTCAGACTCGATGCTGTTGACATGAGCGGTGTGGAAGGTAGAAATCTTAAAATCTTCCCATGCAGTCCTGAGCTTTTAACAACAAACTTAGTTCCCTTCTCCATTCTTCTTTACTACTGTTCCAAAACATTCCCATTTTCCTCAAAAATCCCCTTTTAAAATTTCCATTAACTCTGCAAATAACCTCACTTTTGACTTCACGGAGAAAATAAAGATCATCAACGTCCTATCCTCCCCTCTCCACAAGAACACACACACAACTACAGACAATTTTTTAGTATAAACCCAAAAAAACCAGAACCACTGCTGTCGAGTCGATTCAGACTCAAAATGACCCTATAGGACAGAGTAGAACTGCCCCACAGGGTTTCCAAGGAGCGCCTGGTAGATGTGAACTGCTGACCTTTGTTTGGCTGCCGAACTTTTAACCACTACCCCACCAGGGTTTCCTTTTAGTATAAGTATGTCCAAAACATTCTAACATAATAAAAATTATTGTTTACCTGAAATTCAAAATTAACTGCGTGTCCTGTATTTTTATTTGATAAATCTGGCAACCCAACCTCCTATCTATATCCTCATTCAACAAATTTATTGAATTCTTACCATCTGGCAGATACTGTTGTACAAGATACACAGGGAGTAAGACAGAGTCCCTGCCCTCGTGGAGCTTATGGTCTAACAGGTATAAACCCTTAGGTTAAACAAGCTGGATTTCAGACTGGAATTATAAAGCAACTTCATTTTTGTCTCCCACTATCCATTTAAGTTTCTTCTGATCAACTAACTAGTTTTGGGGCAGGCATTAGGGCTTTTCTGGTCACTCTTAGATAAAACAACCAGTTATCCAGTCATTTCAAGACACAACCACAGTGTCTTTAGTAACTAAATTAGTAATTAAGCCCAAAATAATAATCAAAACATCAATTTTCCTTAAAGGTGAAGCTTCTTCCCCTCCACTAGTTCTGACCTGAAGTCTTAAATCAGGGAAAAGGAATTTAGGTTTCCATTCCTTTTCCCTTCTTGGAGATACCAGTTTCTGACCTTTCTAAGACCCAAGAAATGAAGAGGGAGGAGAGGAAACAAGAGCAAGAAAGTCTTTATTTGACTGATTCAGTCCTGACGATCTTGCTCCATGCTTGCTCTCTGCACTTGGCAGGTATTTATTTTTATTGTGCTTTAAGTGAAAGTTTACAGCTCAAGTTAGTGTTTCATACAGAAATTTACACACACAGTGTTACGTGACCCTAATTGTTCTATCAATAACGTGACAGCATACTCCTCCTTTCCACCCTGGATTTCCCATGTCCATTCAACCACCCCTTATTCCTTTCTGCCTTCTGATCTCGTCTCCGGACAGGAGCTGCCCATTTAGTCTCCTGTATCTACTTGAAGTAAGAAGCACACTCTTCACAAGTATTTTATGTCTCATAGTCTAGTCTAATCTTTGTCTGAAGAGTTGGTTTCAGGAATGGTTTTAGTTCCAGGTTAACAGAGAGTCCGGGGGCCATGTCTTCTGGGGTTCCTCCAGTCTCAGTCAGACCATTAAGTCTGGTCATTTTACAAGAATTTGAGTTCTGCACCCCACTTTTCTCCTGATCTGTCAGGGACTCTCTGTTGTGTTCCGTCAGGATAGTCGGTAGTGGTAGCCGGCATCATCTAGTTCTTCTGGTCTCAAGCTGATGGAGCCTCTGGTTTATGTGGCCCTTTCTGTCTCTTGGGCTCATACTTTCCTTGTGTCTTTGGTGTTTTTCATTTTCCTGTGCTCCAGGTGGATTGGGACCAATTGATGTATCTGAGATGGCTGCTAGGTGTGGATATACTCAAGGCCATATTTTGGCTCTCATGGACTTGCTCTGATTTTCTTCAGTTTCAGCTTGAACTTCCATATGAGCAGTTGATGGTCTGTTCCACAGTCGGCCCCTGGCTTTGTTCTGACTGATGATATTGAGCTTTTCCATTGTCTCTTTCCACAGATGATGTAGTCAGTTTGGTTCCTGTGTGTTCCATCTGGCGAGGTCTTTGTGTATGGTCACCGTTTATGTTGGTGAAGGAAGGTATTTGCAATGGAGAAGTCATTGGTCTTGCAAAATTCTATCATTCGATCTCTGGCATTGTTTCTATCACCAAGGCCATATTTCCCAACTACCAGTCATAAGGAAGAAACGATGAAGTAAAAGAACTGAACAGAAGATTTCAAACAGTGGCTAAAGAAGACAAAGAAAAGTATTATAGTGACATGTGCAAAGAGCTGGAGATAGAAAACCAAAACCGAAGAACGCGCTTGGCGTTTCTCAAGCTGAAAGAACTGAAGAAAAAATTCAAGCCTCGAGTTGCAATAGTGAAGGATTCTATGGGGAAAATATTAACTGATGCAGGAAGCATCAAAAGAAGATGGAAGGAATATACAGAGTCATTATACCAAAAAATTAGTCAATGTTCAACCATTTTAAGAGGTAGTATATGATCAGGAACTGATGGTACTGAAGGAAGAAGTCCAAGCTGCTTTGAAGGCACTGGTGAAAAACAAGGCTCCAGGAATTCATGGCATATCAATTGAGATGTTTCAACAAACAGATGCAGCGCTGAATGTGCTCAGTTGTTTATGCCAAGAAATATGGAAGATAGCTTCCTGGCCAACTGACTGGAAGAGATCCATATTTATGCCTATTCCCAAGAAAAGTGATCCAATCAAATGTAAAAATTATGGAATATCATTAATATCACACGCAAGCAAAATTTTGCTGAAGATCATTCAAAAATGGCTGCAGCAGTATATATAGAGGGAACTGTCAGAAATTCAGGCAGAAGAGGACGCGGAATCAGGGATATCATTGCTGATGTAAGATGGATCCTGGCTGAAAGCAGAGAATACCAGAAGGATGTTTACCTGTGTTTTACTGACTATGCAAAGGCATTCGACTATGTGGATCATAACAAATTATGGATAACATCGTGAAGAATGGGAATTCCAGAACACTTAATCGTGCTCACGAGGAACCTGTACATAGACCAAGAGGCAGTTGTTAGGACAGAACAAGGGGTTACTGAGTGGTTTAAAGTCACGAAAGGTGTGTATCCTTTTACCATATCTATTCAATCTGTATGCTGAGCAAATAATCCAAGAAGCTGGACTATATGAAGAAGAACGGAGCATCAGGATTGGAGGGAGACTCATTAACAACCTGCATTATGCAGATGACACAACCTTGCTTGCTGCAAGTGAAAAGGACTTGAAGCACTTACTAATGAAGATCAAAGACCATAGCCTTCAGTATGGATTACACCTCAACATAAAGAAAACAAAAATCCACACAACTGGACCAATGAGCAACATCATGATAAACAGAGAAAAGACTGAAGT
The DNA here is from genome assembly GCF_024166365.1 of Elephas maximus indicus. Taxonomy (NCBI): domain Eukaryota; kingdom Metazoa; phylum Chordata; class Mammalia; order Proboscidea; family Elephantidae; genus Elephas; species Elephas maximus. The sequence goes on along the minus strand of NC_064837.1, from coordinate 33,907,898 downwards.
TGTCAAGGATTTCATTTTACTTGGCTCCACAATCAACAGCCGTGTAAGCAGCAGTCAAATCAAACGAAGCATTGCATTGGGTAAATCTGCTGCAAAGGACTTCTTTAAAGTGTTGAAGAGCAAAGCCATCACCTTGAAGACTAAGGCGCACCTAACCGAAGCCATGGTATTTTTAGTTGCATCATATGCATGCGAAAGCTGGATGATGAATAAGGAAGACCAAAGAACTGACGCCTTTGAATTGTGGTGTTGGCAAAGAATATTGACTATACCATGGACTGCCAAAAGAACGAATGCATCTGTCTTGGAAGAAGTACAACCAGAATGCTCCTTAGAAGCAAGGATGGCGAGACAGTGTCTTACATACTTTGGACATGTTGTCCGGAGGGATCAGTCCCTGGAGAAGGACATCATGCTTGGCAAAGTATAGGTCAGTTGAAAAGAGGAAGACCCTCAATGAGATGGACTGACACAGTGGGTGCAACAATGAGCTCAAGCATAACAACAATTCTGAGGATGGCGCAGGACCGGGCCTTGTTTTGTTCTGTTGTGCATAGGGTCGCTGTGAGTCAGAACTGACTCGATGGCACCTAACAACAACCACTGATGGCTGCTCACTAGGTTTTAAGCCCCCAGATGTGGACTTGGCAGGTATTTAAAGTAGACTGTCTTCTGGGCACTTCCATGAATTCTTCGCAGATTCCTCCATCTCCAATTGTTGAGGATCCTCTCCTGCAGTCTCTTTGTCAGGATGAATGCATCAAAATAACTGGTCAGCCTAATTTTTGCCATCTAGGTTTTCCAGGTAGAAATCAGACACCAATCTACTGTGTCCTCTACCAAACAAAAACCAAACCCACTGCCACTGAGCTCACAGCAGCCCTAAAGGACAGAGTAGAACTGCCCCATAGGGTTTTCAAGGCTGTAAATCTTTACAAAAACAGACTGCCACATTTTTCTCCTGTGGAGTGGCTGGTGGGTTCAACTCGCTGACCTTTCATTAGCAGCCGAGTGCTTTAACAACTGTGCCACCAGGGCTCCCTTTCCATACTATAAGTAAACAAAAAAACAAACCCACTGCCATTGAGTTCTTACCCATACTAACCAAAAGTCGCCAGTTCGAATCCACCAGCTGCTCCTTGGAAACCCTATGGGGCAGTTCTACTCTGTCCTACAGGGTTGCTATGAGCCTCCACACTATAAGGGCTACATATTAAGCTCTCTTTAAATAGTCTTAAGCTTCTCCCTCTAGGCTTAGGGCTAAGAAATAGCACCCTCCCTGTATCTCACCTAAGGAAGGTAGCTCTCAGTGGAGTTCTCCCCAAAGAAACCCTCTCCTTATCTCCAAGTCCTGACACTTTTTATATCTTTAATGTGAGGGAGATGTTCAAAGAGTTCCCAAATTAGTTTTCTCATACCTCCTTCTAAGTCCTGCGTGGTAGTTTCAAACACCTCGCATTGTAATATACATCGTTTCTCTTGTCCTGGGAGCTCAGTTGAAACTCCCAGTTTAATATTGTAAACCATGGAAGATAGAAATTTCAAGAAAAAATAAGTGTTTCAAAGGAGGGTGGAATGGAACTGTTAAACAGATGGACTTAAGAGTACTGAGAGGAATCCCTGGGTAGTGCAGATACTTCCGTGCTTGACTACTAGCCGAAAGGTTGGCGATTTCAACCCACCCAGAGGCATCTCGGAAGACAGGCCTGGGGATCTGCTTCTGAAAGGTCACAGCCTGAATTGACTCAACAGCAACTGACAACAAGAATTCTGATAGACTATGGAAAGCTTCTCTAAGGATTAGATATTTAAACTGATTTGAGAATAATCAAAGGGAGGGGAAGAGTGTCCTAAGAAGAAGGGATGGCTCCTGTGGAACATCTCTAAGGCAGGAAAAGTATAACATTAGAAAAAGGACATTAGTATGGCTTAGTATAGCGAGGGGGATGACAGAAGGCCAAGAAGAGGCTAGAGACATAGTAAGAGACTTAGGGGTCAGATGGGTCACCCGAGTGCAGAGTATAAGGCAACAGTTAGAACTAGAGCCTGGTCATCACACTGCAGCCTAGTGTCATTAACAACAAAAATGAAGCATATTTTCGGATGTGGACTTAGGTCATGTACATGATGATGCCTTATGGGCCAGTTTAAGGATTTGGGATTAATCCTAAGGACAGAGGGATACCATGAAGCATTTTAAAGAGATGAGGGACAATATCAGATTTTTATTTTTAAAAGATCTCTGGATGCAGTGAATAAAAGTGATTGAAGAAATCATATAAGAGAATATTATTACAGAGATGACAGTTTTTAGTGATACAAGTAGATCAGTTTGAGATAGGAAGTAGAATTGACAGGACTTGCTTTTTGATATGTTTAGTGCATGTATTTTATTATATGCAACACTGTATCTTCTTTTTTATCTATTATATATACAACATATATATTTATGTATGTGGGTATATATGCATATGTATATTCTGGGTCACAATGTGAAGTGTATTACTGTAGGTTAGCAGAAAAAAGTTTGAGAAATAGTGCAATACGCACTCGTTCTCTTCCCATGTTGAAAGCCAGACCTTATTTATTTATTTATTTTACTAACTTTTATTGAGCTTCAAGTGAACGTTTACAAATCAAGTCAGTCTGTCACATATAAGTTTATATACATCTTACTCCGTATTCCCACTTGCTCTCCCCGTAATGAGTCAGCCCTTCCAGTCTCTCCTTTCGTGACAATTTTGCCAGCTTCCAACTCTCTCTATCCTCCCAGCCCCCCTCCAGACAGGAGATGCCAACACAGTCTCAAGTGTCCACCTGATATAATTAGCTCACTCTTCATCAGCATCTCTCTCCTACCCACTGTCCAGTCCCTTTCATGTCCGATGAGTTGTCTTCAGGGATGGTTCCTGTCCTGTGCTAACAGAAGGTCTGGGGACCATGGCCGCCAGGATTCCTCTAGTCTCAGTCAGACCATTAAGTATGGTCTTTTTATGAGAATTTGGGGTCTGCATCCCACTGATCTCCTGCTCCCTCAGGAGTTCTCTATTGTGCTCCCTGTCAGGGCAGTCATTGATTGTGGCCGGGCACCAACTAGTTCTTCTGGTCTCAGGATTATGTAGGTCTCTAGTTCATGTGGCCCTTTCTGTCTCTTGGGCTCTTAGTTGTCGTGTGACCTTGGTGTTCTTCATTCTCCTTTGCTCCAGGTTGGTTGAGACCAATTGATGCATCTTAAATGGCTGCTTGTTAGCATTTAAGACCCCAGATGCCACATTTCAAAGTGGGATGCAGAATGTTTTCATAATAGAATTATTTTGCCAATTGACTTAGAGGTCCCCTTAAACCATGGTTCCGAAACCCCTGCCCTTGTTCTGCTGACCTTTGAAGCATTCATTTTATCCCGGAAACTTCTTTGCTTTTGGTCCAGTCCAATTGAGCTGACCTTCCATGTATTGAGTGTTGTCCTTCCCTTCACCTAAAGCAGTTCTTATCTACTAATTAGTAAAAAACCCTCTCCCTCCCTCCCTCCCTCCCTCCCTCCCTCCCTCCCTCCCTCCCCCCCTTGTAACCACAAAAGTGTGTGTTCTTCTCAGTTTATACTATTTCTCAAGATCTTATAATACTGGTCTTACACGATATTTGTCCTTTTGCCTCTGACTGATTTCGCTCAGCATAATGCCTTCCAGGTTCCTCCATGTTATGAAATGTTTCACAGATTTGTCACTGTTCTTTATTGATGTGTAGTATTCCATTGTGTGAATATACCACAATTTATTTACCCATTCCTCCGTTGATGGGCACCTTGGTTGCTTCCAGCTTTTTGCTGTTGTAAACAGAGCTATAATAAACATGGGTGTGCATGTATCTGTTTGTGTGTAGGCTCTTGTTTCTCTAGGGTGTATTCCGAGGAGTGGGATTTCTGGGTTGTATGGTAGTTCTATTTCTAACTGTTTAAGATAACGCCAGACAGATTTCCAAAGTGGTTGTACCATTTTACATTCCCACCAGCAGTGTATAAGTGTTCCAATCTCTCCGCAGCCTCTCCAACATTTATTATTTTGTGTTTTTTGGATTAATGCCAGCCTTGTTGGAGTGAGATGGAATCTCATTGTAGTTTTAATTTGCATTTCTCTAATGGCTAATGATCGAGAGCATTTTCTCATGTATCTGTTAGCTGCCTGAATATCTTCTTTAGTGAAGTGCGTGTTCATATCCTTTGCCCACTTCTTGATTGGGTTGTTTGTCTTTTTGTGGTTGAGTTTTGTCAGAATCATACAGATTTTAGAGATCAGGCACTGGTTGGAGATGTCATAGCTGAAAATTCTTTCCCAGTCTGTAGGTGGTCTTTTTACTCTTTTGGTGAAGTCTTTAGATGAGCATAGGTGTTTGATTTTTAGGAGCTGCCAGTTATCTGGTTTCTCTTCGTCATTTTTGTTAATGTTTTGTATTCTGTTTATGCCTTGTATTAGGGCTCCTAAGGTTGTGCCTATTTTTTCTTCCATGATCTTTATCGTTTTACTCTTTATGTTTAGGTCTTTGATCCACTTGGAGTTAGTTTTTGTGCTTGGTGTGAGGTATGGGTCCTGTTTCATTGTTTTGCAAATGGATATCCAGTTATGCCAGCACCATTTGTTAAAAAGACTATCTTTTCCCCAATTAACTGACACTGGGCCTTTGTCAAATATCAGCTGCTCATATGTGGATGGATTTATTTCTGGGTTCTCAATTCTGTTCCACTGGTCTATGTGCCTGTTGTTGTACCAATACCAGGCTGTTTTGACTACTGTGGCTGTATAATAGGTTCTGAAATCAGGTAGAGTGAGGCCTCCCACTTTCTTCTTCTTTTTCAGTAACGCTTTGCTTATCTGAGGCTTCTTTCCCTTCCATATGAAGTTGGTGATTTGTTTCTCTATCACCTTAAAAAATGACATTGGAATTTGGATCGGAAGTGCATTGTATGTATAGATGGCTTTTGGTAGAATAGACATTTTTACTATGTTAAGTCTTCCTATCCATGAGCAAGGTATGTTTTTCCACTTAAGTATGTCCTTTTGAATTTCTTGTAGTAGAGCTTTGTAATTTTCTTTGTATAGGTCTTTTACATCCTTGGTAAGATTTATTCCTAAGTATTTTATCTTCTTGGGGGCTACTGTGAATGGTATTGATTTGGTTATTTCCTCTTCGATGTTCTTTTTGTTGATGTAGAGGAATCCAAGTGATTTTTGTATGTTTATTTTATAACCTGAGACTCTTCCAAACTCTTCTATTAGTTTCAGTAGTTTTCTGGAGGATTCCTTAGGGTTTTCTGTGTATAAGATCATGTCATCTGCAAATAGAGATAATTTTACTTCCTCTTTGCCAATCCGGATGCCCTTTATTTCTTTGTCTAGCCTAATTGCCCTGGCTAGGACTTCTAGCACGATGTTGAATAAGAGCGGTGATAAAGGGCATCCTTGTCTGGTTCCCGTTCTCAAGGGAAATGCTTTCAGGCTCTCTCCATTTAGAGTGATGTTGGCAGTTGGCTTTGCATAGATGCCCTTTATTATGTTGAGGAATTTTCCTTCAATTCCTATTTTGGTGAGAGTTTTTATCATAAATAGGTGTTGGACTTTGTCAAATGCCTTTTCTGCATCAATTGATAAGATCATGTGGTTTTTGTCTTTTGTTTTATTTATGTGGTGGGTTACATTAATGGTTTTTCTGATACTAAACCAGCCTTGCATACCTGGTATAAATCCCACTTGATCAGGGTGAATTATTTTTTTGATATGTTGTTGAATTCTATCGGCTAGAATTTTGTTGAGGATTTTTGCATCTATGTTCATGAGGGATATAGGTCTGTAATTTTCTTTTTTTGGAATGTCTTTACCTGGTTTTGGTATCAGGGAGATGGTGGCTTCATAGAATGAGTTGGGTAGTATTCTGTCATTTTCTATGCTTTGAAATACCTTTAGTAGTAGTGGTGTTAACTCTTCTCTGAAAGTTTGGTAGAACTCTGCAGTGAAGCCATCTGGGCCAGGGCTTTTTTTTGTTGGGAGTTTTTTGCTTACCGTTTCAATCTCTTTTTTTGTTATGGGTCTATTTAGTTGTTCTACTTCTGAATGTGTTAGTTTAAGTAGGTAGTGTTTTTCCAGGAATTCATCCATTTCTTCTAGGTTTTCAAATTTGTTAGAGTACAATTTTTCATAATAATCTGATATGATTCTTTTAATTTCAGTTGGTTCTGTTGTGATGTGGCCCTTCTCGTTTCTTATTCAGGTTATTTGTTTCCTTTGCTGTATTTCTTTAGTCAGTCTAGCCAATGGTTTATCAATTTTGTTAATTTTTTCAAAGAACCAGCTTTTGGCTTTGTTAATTCTTTCAATTGTTTTTCTGTTCTCTAATTCATTTAGCTCAGCTCTAATTTTTATTATTTGTTTTCTTCTGGTGTCTGATGGATTCTTTTGTTGCTCACTTTCTATTTGTTCAAGTTGTAGGGACAGTTCTCTGATTTTGGCTCTTTCTTCTTTTTGTATGTGTGCATTTATCGATATAAATTGGCCTCTGAGCACTGCTTTTGCTGTGTCCCAGAGGTTTTGATAGGAAGTATTTTCATTCTCGTTGCATTCTATGAATTTCCTTATTCCCTCCTTGATGTCTTCTATAACCCAGTCTTTTTTCAGGAGGGTATTGTTCAGTTTCCAAGTATTTGATTTCTTTCCTCTAGTTTTTCTGTTATTGATTTCTAGGTTTATTGCCTTGTGGTCTGAGAAGATGCTTTGTAATATTTCGATGTTTTGGATTCTGGAAAGGTTTGTTTTATGACCTAATATGTCAGACCTTATTTTTAAAGAGATGATTCCCTATGTCAAAGCCTTGGAAACTATTAATGTTCTGTATCTCCATATTTTTTTTCCTAGCTCCTTGCACAATACCTGGTAAGAGGAATGTGGTAAGTACATGTTAATTAACCAAGAAGAAGAAATAATATGGAGATACATAGACTGTTGTTGTTAGTTGACTCATGGATCCCATGTACAAAACAAAACATTGCCTGGTCTTGCACTATCTTCAGGATTGTTGATATGCTTGAGTCCCTTGATTTGGCCACTGTATTTTGTGTTCCTTCCAATTTGAAGGAGCCCTGGTGGTGTGGTTAAGAGCTTGGTTGCTAACCAAAAGGTTGGCAGTTGGAATCCACCAGCCGCTCTTGGGAAACTCTATGGGGCAGTTTTACTCTGTCCTATAGGGTCACTAAGAGTCAGAACCAACTGGATGGCAACAGGTTTGGGGTTTTTTTTTTTTTTTTTCCAACCTGAAGGGTTTATGTTCCGGCACTCTATTGGACAATGTTCTGTTGTTATCTGTAAGGTTTTCATTAGCTAATTTTCAGAAGTAGATAGCCAGGCTTTTTTTTTTAGTCTCTGGGTCTGCAAGCTCCACTGAAATTCAGTCTACAATAGATGACCCTGCTGGTATTTGAAATACTGGTGGGTGAGCTTCCATGCAAGCCACCATAGACAAACTGACAGATGGGTGGTGGATACAGAGACTCAGTGGCTCTTAATCTTTTTTGGGTGATCAGACTCCTTTTGATAAGTTGTTGGGAGTTTTGGCCTCTCTTCAGAAGTGTCAAACACAATTTTGCGGACTTCAGGGAATTCCTTAAACTCCATCCATGGTCCTCTAAGGATCTATAGACTCTAAATTGAAAACTCTGAAAGGAAGATTTTTATTTTCTGACGGTGGATGTGAGGTCGACAGCGGAAGGAGAAGGTGCGGGCGTAGATTACTTTTCATGTCTCTAACAAATCCTGGGATTCTAAAACTACAGCGGCGGATGGCATCGGCAGAGACAGAAGTCTAGTCTAGTTCCGTTAGAGCGTTCCGCGACAACTTTAACATTTTACTTATGCTATGTCATTTGAATGCCACAAGAATTCTTTGATGAAGACACTGCAGCTCTGGCGGGCTTAATAACTCATCCGAAACGACACAGCTGGTAGGCTGCGGAAAAGGGACTAGGACTACTGCTTCAACTCTTCGGGATGAATTTGGGCAGGGCAAGCGGAGGGGCGGAAAGGGCGTGAGCGCACATGCGCGCCGTCGCATCCGCGTTGACGTCTCTAGGCTTCCTCTCGCAGCCACTCTTCCTCTCAATGCAGTACGGTGGCCGACAGGAGTCAGACACTGGGGATGAATGAAGGTGCTGGGCGCAGGTTGAAGCAGTTTCCTCCGCTTTCCCGTCCCTCCAGTTTCCGTTCTGGTCGTGTGCATTGTCCCCATCCTGCCCCCATCGTACCATCGACCCGGTTGTCCCGACGTCTGGGCTCTTGGTGCTTGGGTCTGCTCGAGGTCCAACTAGAGTTGGGGATCCGGACTATCGCCTAGGCCCAACTTCGGACCGCGCTCTGCGTTTGTGCCGCGACCCGCCTCTAGGACGGGGAGGTGGGGTGGGGGTTCCGGGAGGCTGGAGGGTAGATCTTAAGGTACGAAGCGTTCTGGCCTGCAGCCCGCCTGACTTTTCTCCGCCTTAGGGGCTGGTTGTCGTTGTGCCCAGGACGAGACTTAGAGCACACAGGTCTCGGCGTCTCTGCTCCGTCAGCCCGCCCCTCTGTTAAAAGGCCAGCTACTTCTGCTTAAAAGCAAAACGGCGTTTCTGCCTACGATTCCGCTAGTCTGCTGGTCTGAGGGCGGATGGCTTTGGCTACTGGTTCACTGCCTTTTCTTTTTCATTGCCTCTGACGACCGAGGACACAGAAGTGCCCAAGTGGGACTCATCTTTCTCCTATAATTGCACCTATACAGTTGCCTTTTTTTTTTTTTAACCTAGTAACACAGGGACATAGGATAGTTTTAGGGACTCCATAGTCTTCTGTCGGGCACCGCCGCTTCTAACCACTGCGGTGATTTACCAATGCTTCCACCGACTCTTGGAGGGTGGGAGAGAGAATACCATCAGTTTACATATGTCGGGTGAGCATGTGAGACTAAAGAGCTGCTGGAAACGGGCGTTCTAAACTATGGCCATTCATTTAATTTACATAGCTTCTGGAGTTGATATGAAAGAACTTTACTTGCTTGTGTTTGGGCATCCCACAATGGGCAGAAGGCAGGACTTCAGCTTTTTAAATAATGATCCATGTAGTGTAAGGTAGTCGAGTGTTATGTACCACTGTATTGACTGGCATAGTGGATAAAGTCTTGGATTGGGACTTAGGTACAAACTAGAAATATTTCCTTGGTCCCGTTACTTCTTCCAGATGACAGTAGAAACAGGGAGACCGACAAACCTTGCATTTAGATATGTGCCAGGAACAGTGCCAATACAGGGACCTCTTTTTTTCAGGGTTTTTAAAAAGAGGGGCATTCATACATGTGGGATTTAACACCCTTGCTTTCATTTTTTTGTTTGTTTATCCTTAGGATTAACAGTGATAATGACTGAGTGTACAAGCCTTCAGTTTGTCAGCCCTTTTGCTTTTGAGGCGATGCAGAAGGTGGATGTTGTTCGTCTGGCATCTTTAAGTGATCCCGAATTAAGACTTCTCCTGCCCTGTTTGGTGCGGATGGCACTTTGTGCTCCTGCTGACCAGAGCCAAAGCTGGGCTCAGGATAAAAAACTTATCCTTCGCCTTTTGTCTGGAGTGGAAGCAGTCAACTCCATTGTTGCATTGTTGTCTGTGGACTTCCATGCTTTAGAACAGGATGCCAGCAAAGAACAGCAGCTTAGGTAAAGTTATTGTATAATCTGTGGATTGGGATTTACTTTCTTTTGCCAAAGAAGAGAGAATCAAATGTTTTTCAGAGCTTTTAGAGCTTTTTATTGGATGCATTCCTCCAGAAAAAGAAAAGAGTGAGAATCTAAACTTTGGAGGGCATTTTACTTAGATCTTTTCTATTTATAGTTAAATTCTAGAATCTTTCGAAGCTCATAAAATTTGTAAGGAAATTTGGCATGTACATGATTTGTATTTGGGTTAAACTGGTTAGGCCAGTTACGCTTGATGGGATGTGGGTAGAGTAGAAATTCTCCTAGAGTAGAAAGATTTATTGGAATCACCTCGGAGGCTTTTTAAGTTTACATTGATTCCCTAAGGTTCTGGGCAGATGTTATGTCCTTCCCTGCCCATTGTGAATCCAGTAGTGAGCCACTGTTGTTAATGGAAGTGGATGTTAACTGTCAGTTGTGATGAAGTCTTTATATAGATTGTGAATCCCTGAGATAGGCAAACTAAATAGAATTTCAGAATAATAGAGAGCATTCAGAATCCATAGATTCTTTTGTAGATTATTTCAATACAAGATAATTTTTGCACTACTGTTTCCATGCCAGTGTTCTAATAATTGTTTAACATGTTTATACTTAGGCATAAACTTGGAGGAGGCAGTGGAGAGAGCATCCTGGTTTCACAGCTTCAGCATGGACTGACGTTAGAGTTCGAACACAGTGATTCACCTCGTCGACTGCGTCTTGTGCTTAGTGAACTGTTGGCAATTATGAACAAGGTGCATTTCTTTTAATCATAGCTTAAAATATGCATGATTATCACATAGAAGGTAGACAGAAACAGGCAAGAAGGCACACAGGTTGTATCCTCTCTTCTATTTGATATGCAAGTGTTTTCCTTTCAGCGGCTGAAAGGATATTAAATGCCTGCTTTTAAAGGTTTTCTTTCTCTAGTTATTTTTCTCATTTATGTCTATTCTTTATTTCTGTATTCTAAGGGTTTCGAGAAGCTATTATTTATCGATATGGAAATACAAATTGTATAATTTATTATAACTGAGTTTTCTGTAAAACACTTGCAAAAATCCACCTTGTTGGACATATACAATGGCTTCTTGACTTTTAAAGAAATACATTTCAAGACTTGAACACATTATCAAATTTAATAATACTTTTATTGTATATAATTTCTCCCATAAAGTTTAGTGAGGTATAGCAAAAATGTGTGTGATTCCTTTAGACCCTGAATGAGCATTATCTCATGTGTAACTCTGTAGACAGTGTCAAAGCTGCTTTGAGAGGTGGATGTAGTATGATTGACTGGCTTCACTCATTAGCTAATGAAATTGCTCCTGTATGCTAATGAAGCCTATTCAACTTTTCTCTTCAGCAAAATTAGTGATTCCTTTATGTCTTGAACCATTGGGTAACTATGGTTAATGGAAACTCTGAATTTTAAATTTGTGAATGTCGAGGGTCTGCTATATAAAGAAATAAATTGGATCTTCACGTTAAGATGGCTTATATGAGATTAGGAAACGCTGGTGACATAGTGTTAAGAGCTATGGCTGCTAACCAAGAGGTTGGCAGTTTGAATCCACCAAGTGCTCCTTGGAAACCTTATGGGGCAGTTCTACTCTGTCCTATAGGGTCGTTATGAGTTGGATTCAACTCGACGGCAATGGTTTTGGCTTTTTTTTTTTTTTTTTGGTTACATGAGATTAGGCCCAGAGTTTCGGAGGCAAACATTATTTATTGTTAGAAGTTGGGATTAGTTCATTTCTAATAAATAAAGTTCAGTTTTATAAATTGTGGACAGGGAGACTAAATTCTGTTTCAAAAGAAAATGCTTCAAGGGGGTTTTGAGCCAGTTTTAGATAAAGTTTTTAAAATATGTTATAAATCTTTTAAAAATTTCTTTCGAAAACAATATGTGTATAAATTTTTGAATGAGAAATTAACTTGAGTTGTAAACTTCAATCTAAAGCACAATAAAAAGAAAAAAACAATTGTTCGCACTGAGCAAAGAAAGAAAAAAATTTATTTCAATTGCTGTTTGGTACTATATCGATATTCTTTAATTTCAACTAATATTTTTTCTACATCTTTTTCTTAATACTTAACTAATATAAATGACCTTTCTTCTGTGGGAGGCTTCCAGTGTTTCAGTTTTTAGTACTCTTTTGCATATGTGATGTTGAAGCTACTGTAGGAAGTTTTCAAAAAAGTTGTAGGCATGTTTGTTGGCCTAGGTTTTTATTCTTTGTTTTTTCCTACAGTTCATTCAGAATGAACTTGAAATTTATGTTTACCATACTGCTTTAAGTTTACAGTTTTTTTTTTTTTTGGCTTTCTTGGAGCTACAATTTGTGTAGGCAGCAGTCCTAGCTCATTTCTTTGACACATCTTATCCTTTAATTTAGGATGTCTGCAAATATGTAGTAGAAATCGCTTCTTAAGACTGATACTGCTGTGTGTAAGTAATAACTCTGTGACTACTAACTGTGGTTAAACTAGTTAAAATTGATCAAATACTGCATATCCTGCCTCAGTGTATTAGTTACATGCTAAGAGGCATGGTCTATGAGTTCAATATGCACAATTTTTTTTACAAGTAAGGGATTTAATTTAAAAGTAAGGTAAACTTAGTAGAGTTCATCATTTTTCTTTTCTTCTTTTAGGTATCTGAATCCAACGGGGAGTTTTTTTTCAAGTCTTCTGAGCTCTTTGAGAGTCCAGTTTATTTGGAGGAAGCTGCAGATGTACTTTGTATTTTACAAGCAGGTACTGTAGTAAATGCCAAGATGTACTTTTCGATAATAGTTTCTGGTTAAATAATACTACATAACTTCTTAACTTGGACTGTTGTGTTATTTTAAGGACAATCTAATAAAAATGTACCTAAAAAGTTTAAGTAAAGATGACTAATAATAGGGTAGTAATTAAGTAAGTTATATTATTTTTATAGTATGATATATTATGCAGCCATTAAAACGATACATTTGAAGAAATTTAATGATTTTGGAAAATAATATATAAGTGATAAATGCAAACGGCAAAATGGTGAGTAGGATATAAGCCAAGTTTTGTTTAAATTGAAAACAAAAACAGTACCCATGGGGACATTAAAATAACATAATTGCAAATTATTAACTGTGATGGATGGGAATAGAGTTGATAATAAATTTTTTCTTTCCACTTTATTGTATTTTCTAGATTCTTTATAATAACCATGTGTGATCAGAGTTATAAGATAAAGGACATAAAAATGTAAAGATTTTCATGAAAATGATTCTTAGACCAGCATTATCTAATAGAACTTTCTGCAGTGAGGAAATATCTTGTATTGTGCTGTCCAGCACAGTAGCCACTAGCCACATATGGCTGTGGGGTGCTTGAAACATGAATAGTGTAATTGAGGAACTGAACTGTTTTAAATTTTATTTAATTTAAATAGCCACCTGTGGCTAGTGGCTATCCTATTGGACAGCGCAGCTTTAGACTGTGAAAAGAAATTACCTTAATTTAAATGATTTCAGATAATATCTGTGAAATGCCAAATGACATTTAATGTATAATACAATGAAATACCATTCCTTGGTAGTAACACTGTCTTTATTTTCTTATAGAGCTCCCTTCCCTGCTTCCTATAGTTGACGTAGCTGAAGCCTTGCTTCATGTTAGAAATGGTGCCTGGTTCTTGTGTCTCTTGGTGGCCAATGTTCCCGATAGTTTTAATGAAGGTAAATAGAATTTAAAAATGAGATATTGAAGAGATTTGCTTGGCATATATAGGGGGTTTTCTTTTCTTTTTGCGCTAAGAAGAAACATTTATGGGATTTTGAGATTTTACATTCTGAAAGTTATTTAGTGAGTGTACATTGTAGAAATATTAAGTTTAGAGATTTCAAAATTGCATTGAGATTTCAAATTTTAGTACAGAGAGTATGTAGTGAAATAATGCTACACCAATACTTCAATAGGACAATAAAAAAATACCAAAGAACTAGAAGATATAATTCTTCTGCTCAAGGAGCAAAGGGGAGGAGGTGTACATCTGTGAAATAGCCAGAGAACAATATGAGATGTATCGTAATCAGAAATGTCAGCATCAACAGTACAAGGTAGAAATTGAGGAAAATCAACAAAATTTTTCACCTCTATTTCAAACTATTAGTGATTGAAGGTTATTGTGAACCACATTTGGGTCTACGTGATATAAAAAATAAAAACAACATATGTTTGTTGAGCAAGGCAATTTGTGAAGTGGGAGCCAGGGAAGAAAAAAACACTGGATCTGGGGTCATCAAAATACTTAACTTCTCATCTGTAAAATGAAGATAATAGTATTTCCCTTATTTTTCTAAAAGAGTTATTAAATATCACATAATATTTGAAAGCCGTGAGTAAACTATGTCCTTGCTGATTTTCAGTCTACTTGTTCTCTTAGTTACTGAGAAATGAGTGTTCATGCCTCCAAACATTATTGTGGATTTGTCAATTTGTTCTTTCAGTTACTGTCAGTTTTTGCTTCATGTGTTTTGAAGCTCTGCTGTTGAGTCCTGTAGTGAGTTCAAGGGCATTTGGAACCAATCAAAGAAAAAGATATAAGAGATAGCAGCTTTGCACATGTTGTTTACTGGGGCTGATGCATTGACAGCCACATATAGGAGGTGGTCCCCCACAGCAGGAGGTCTTCCAGAGGCAAGTGGTGCAGGGAACCACCAGAAAGGGTAGAGGAGAAGGGAGGCAGGACTTGGGTGCATTTTCATGGGGTGTTCCTGCAGAAAGATGGGGAGTCACTGGGTCAGAGAGTGCCAAAGACAGTAACACCTTAAACCAAAAAAACCAAGTCCATTGTTTTGAAGTTGATGCTGACTTGTGGGACTCTATGTGTCACAGAGTAGAGCTGCTCTACAGGGTTTTCTTAGCTGTAGTCTTTACAGAAGGTAGCCAGGCCTTTTCTTCTGTGGCACCATTGGGTGGGTTTGAACTTCCAACCTTTAAGTTAGTAGTCAGTAGCAAACTGCTTGTGCCACCCAGGGACCTAGTGGCATCTTAGGGCCCTTATAACTACAGGATTTTATCTTATGTATGGCTACCAGATGTTGGGTACAGTTTCATAGAGTATGTAAAAGCAGGAAAGCTCTAAGTGGCTAAAAATATGCTTATTTGGGCAATTTTTAAAACAATTGGATGTGTGCAGGTTTGAGTTTGGCACTGGCAGGGCTTTTGTGGTAATGGACTTCAGTTTGCTGTGGAGAAGTAAACAACTTGGGGCCAATATCATTTTTGACTTATGTAACAGGTCCATGGGCATTTAGGATTGTTATGCCTTCTTGATGAACTGAACCTTTTGCCTATTTATTTATTTTTATTACGAAGTGCTTTTCTTTATTCCTAGTAATACTCTTTGAAGTTTACTTTGTCTGGTACTAATAAAGCCATGTCATCTTCCTTACGACTAGTGCTTGTGTGGTATATATTTTTTCCCATCTTTTATTTTTAATCTGTGCTTTCTATTTAAAGTGGATTTCTTATAGTCAGGTGTATTTGCTTTTTTAAATCTATCTGACAATTTCTGTCTTTTAATTGGAGTGTTCAGACTAGTTACATTTAATGTGATTGTGATAAAAAAAAAGAAAATAGGTAGGTTTAAATCCATGATCTTGCTGTTTGTTTTCTATTTGTTCCACCTTTGTTCCCTTTTCTTTTTCTCTCAATTTAGGTTGAGATTTTTTTGGGATTCCATTTTTTTTTACTGCCTTATTAGCTCTACTTCTTTGCTTTATATTTTAGGGGTTATTCTAGGATTCATAGTATGTGTCTTTAACTTATGGCAATCTACTTATAAATGATCATATACCTCTTCACATATATTTTTCCCTTTCTGTACTTTGTGTCATTGTTGTCATAGATTTTACTTCCACATGTGTTGTAAACCCCACAGCTTATATTTATGTTATTGTTTTGTCTTTATATTTACTAAATTTTTTTATTGTGTAAAGTATATGTAACAAAATGTATCATCTTAACCATTTTTGAGTATACAATGTAGTGGCATTAAGTACATTCACAGTATTGTGTAACAATCACTATTACCCGTTTTCGGGTCTTTTTTTATCATCCCATACAGAAACTCTATATCCCTTAAACAATAATTCCCCTTTCCCTTCCCCTAGCTCCTGGTAACCTCCATTCTATTTTCTGCCTCCATGAATTTGCCTATTGTAAATACCTCATATAAGTGAAATCATACAATATTTGTCCTTTTATGTCCAACTTACTTCACTTAGTATAATGTTTTCAAGGTTCATCCATGTTGTAGCTTGTATCAGAACTTCATTCCTTTTTTGGCTGCATGATATTCCATTTGTGTGTAAATGTATTGTGTGTAAACCCATTGGTGTATATTTGGATTATTACCACATTTTGGCTGTTTTGATTAATGCTGTAATGAACATTGTTGTACAAGTATCTGTTTGAGCCCCTGTTTTCAATTCTTTTGGGTATGTATCTAGGAATGGAATTGCTGGGTCATAGGTAATTCTGTGTGTAACTTTTTGAGGAACTGCCAAAATATTTTCTATGGTGACTGGACCATTTTACATTTCCACCAGCAAAGCATGAGGGTTCCAGTTTCTTCACATCCTCACCAACACTTGTTTCCTTGTTTTTTAAATTTTTTTCACTAGGCTTAAGATTTTAGGTTGACATTTTCTTTTAGCTATTTAAAGGTGTCATTCTATGGTCTATGGTAATTTTTAATCTTTTGTTTCTCTGTAGGTAGTGCTCCCCCCTCCCCCCGCCGCCAGCTGCTTTTAAGATTTTCTCTTTATCACTGTTTTAAAAAAATTTGATTGTGATGTGTGTTGGTATGATCTTCTTTGTGTTTATCCTACCTGGGACTCATTGAATTTCTTGGATCTGTGAGTTTATAGATTTCATCAAATTTGAAAAAAAATTCACCCTTTATTTCTTCAAATATTTTTTTCTGTTCCATTCTATCTACTTTTCTGAGACTTTCATTACAAGTATGTTTGACTGCTTGATATTGTCCCACAGTCAGTGTTCATTTTTAGTCTCTTTTCACTCTTTGCTTTATTTCGGCCGATTTCTAATGCTATTTTTCAAGTTCCCCGATCTTCTATAATGTCTAATTTGCATAAATGAGTGGTTCTTAAGACTGAATAAATTGTTTCTAATATAATACTTACAAAGCCTGAAGTAAGAGAGGTTCTTAAATGTTCAGTTTGTAGAGGCCTAATCAAGAATGGAGAACGACAAGATGAGGAAAGTCTTGGAGGAAGACGCCGGACAGATGCCTTACGCTTTTTATGTAAAATGAATCCATCTCAGGCCCTCAAAGTTCGAGGCATGGTGGTAAGCGATTTCATTGTTTTTATGAAACAAAAGCCTTAATTAAAATTAATTAAAAGAACTTAATTTAAGATGGCTTGAAGATCTTGTAGGGGTTGAGAATGGTAGTGATATACTAGATTGCATTACTTTCTAGATTTTCATGTTTTGTGAAATACCTCTAAACTTGCTTTAAGAAGCCCTGGTAGTGCAGTGGGAAACCCTGGTGGTATGTATAGTAGTTAAGTGCAGTGGCTGCTAACCAAAAGGTCAGCAGTTGGAATCCATCAGGTGCTCCTTGGAAACTCTATGGGGCAGTTCTACTCTGTCTTACAGGGTCAGTATAGGAGTCAGAATTGACTCGATGGCAACGGGTTTGGTTTTTTTTTGGTTTGGTAGTGCAGTGGTTAAAATGCTTTGCTGCTAACCAAAAAATTGGTAATTTGAAACCATCAGTGATTCAACGGGAGAAAGATGTGGCAGTCTGCTTCCATAGAGATTTATAACTTTGGGAAGGAAACCTGTGGGGTTACTATGAGTTGGAATTGATGGCAGTGGGCAGTGGGCAAAATTGCTTTAGATTCTGAAACATCAGAGCCCTTTTCCTTAAGAAATTGAGTTCGGTTTGTTTTCTCTGCATGTTAGGTGGAAGAGTGTCACTTGCCTGGTCTTGGAGTGGCTTTGACATTGGATCATACTAAAAATGAAGCTTGTGAAGATGGAGTGAGTGACTTGGTTTGTTTTGTTAGTGGTTTGCTTCTTGGAACAAATGCAAAAGTCCGGACTTGGTTTGGAACTTTTATTCGAAATGGACAGCAGGTGAGGAATAAATTTATGTCTGTATAGGCTAAGGGTCAGGATATACTGTCAATTACTAAAACAGGAAGAAACAGTTTTAGGATGATGTCATTGGACCAGTGGTCCTCAAACTCCTTGATCTCAAGAACCCTTTATATTATTAAAATCACTGAAGATACCAAAGAGCTTTCATTTGTGTGGTTTTTATCTATCAATATTAGCATATTAGGAATTAAAATGAAAAATTTGGAAATATTTATTTAATGTTTTTAAGCATAGCAATAATAAACATACTAAATGTGGTCCTAAATAATATATAATTTTTATGAAAAATAACTGTTTCCTGAAACAAAAAAAATTATTGAGAGAGTGGTCTTGTTTTACATTTTTTAAGGTCTGATTTAATAGAAATCTTTGGAAAACTGCATGTACAGTTGGGAGAGAACATAAGTGAAAAAGTTAAATAATGTCTTTGTGTTATTAAGGAAATACTTTGGATTTTCTATACTCCCTCAATGAGTCTTGGGAATCCTTAGTGTTCTGGAGTCAGACTCATGAGAACTGCTGTATTAGATCATCAAAACAAATTATTAATATATTTAGTAACTTTAGTATTGTGCAGCAGTTCCCACCAGGAGTGTGTAAGTGTTCTAGTCTCTCCACAACCTCTCCAACTTTTCTTATTTTGTGTTTTTTGGATTAATGCCAGCCTTGTTGGAGTGAGATGGAATCTCGTTGTAGTTTTGATTTGCATTTCTCTAATGGCTGATCATTGTAAGCATTTCCTCATGTATCTGTTATAAGCTTTGCTCCTTTTAAAGGTACTTGTTCTAAGCACTTGACATGCTCATCTTGTTTGTAATGTCGTTTGTATATGATAAACATTTCTTTTTTGAACTTAATTTAATAGTAAAGCAGGTTTACCATTTACTTGGAAACACTCTAAAAATAATAAACTAACATTGACATAGCCCTTTAAAAGCTTAGAACTGCCTTCATATGCATTGTGTTTTTTCATTGATTCATTTGTCGATTTAACAGACACAGTGATTTGCTGTATGTCAGGCACAGTGTTAGGCCCTGCAGAGAAAGAAATGACTAAGACATTGTCCCTGCCTGAAGAACTGTGGGAGCGATAGACTTGTAAACTCTTAATCACAACAACTCTGTGACTTAAATATCAGAATTTAATATCCATTTCTTTGTCATTAAGGAAATTGGAGTTCAGAGAGATTGACTAATATATCTAAAAGTACATAATCAGTTAATAGCAGAGGTGGAGTTTAAACCCAAAATCTCTGTCTCCAAAATTTGAGCATTTTCTATTATATCACATATTACTGTTAGTTATTATGTAATTGAAAGTACTATTTAAAAAATACCTTAGAGTTCAAATTGTCTTTCATTTAATCTTCCTTCTACAGCCAATCTCAGGATGAATAGACAGTATTGTTCAAATGAAGTAGTGAAGTTGGGTTTTGAGTTGACTTGATTGATTTATGCAGTTATGACATCCTGCCCAGATGGGTCAATTTCAGATGTTTTGACTGGGGAGCTTTGTTTGAGCTTCCTTTTCATTTATAAGTACTCTATGCTTCCTTCCTTTTGTGGCCGGTATTTCTTTCAGAGAAAAAGAGAGAACAGCAGTTCTGTCCTTTGGCAAATGAGAAGGCAGCTTCTTCTGGAGTTGATGGGCATTCTCCCCACAGTAAGAAGCACCCGCATTGTGGAAGAAGCTGATGTGGAGATGGAGCCCAATGTGTCTGTGTATTCGGGGCTGAAAGAAGAGCATGTTGTGAAAGCCAGTGCACTCTTACGTCTGTACTGTGCTTTGATGGGGATCGCTGGACTCAAGTATTCAATAATTTGATATTTTATCTTTTTGTCACTTTACTTCCTTATTTCTAATCCCAAGACAGTGAGCCAAAGGCAAGTTTTCTATTTGGTACAGGTATAGGCTGGCCTATATCAAGAATGAAGTCCTAAGGCAGAGCGTTCCTTGCCGAGGCATATCCATTACTTTGGTCTGATTTGTAAATATACTCGTTGCCATTGAGTTGGTTCTGACTCATAGCGACCCTAAAGGACAGAGTAGAACTGCCCCATAGGGTTTCCAAGGAGTGCCTGGTGGGTTCAAACTGCCGACCTTTTGGTTAGCAGCCGTAGCTCTTAAGCACTACACCACCAGAGTTTCTGATTTGTGAATAAAATTATGTAGATATGTAGGGACCCAGGCAGTTTATCCATTTCTAATCACAGTATAAAGAAACCTATGATTTTACCACAGCTTGGTAAGACTATAATGAATGATCTGTGATTTATACATTACCTGTGCTTCAATTTGTGATTGATACCTTACCTATTCCTTGCTCTGATGTGCTTGTATTAAGCGCAAGGTTTCTAAATCATTACACCTCATATGTATAATGTCCTCAACTGTTACATACAGTCCTCACTTTGTGCGGTTCTAAGATGCATGAATATTCGTTACTGCAATTAAATAACAGCAGTTCCCCAACACCATGGTTCAAATTTCAGTTACCACAGTATATCAACCAAGTGATTGCATTACGTACAGACTCCATTGTGAGCTCTTCAGGTCACAAATCACTATGTAAATAACGGATGCATATTGTGATCATTGACCATCACATCACTTCTGTCAAAGTTTGTGAGCAATTGCTCACTGTGCATCTGTTATTCCGCTCATGTACAGACAGCAAAGTGTGTAACTATGTTACCTCCTTGTCTCTCAGTGATGAACCCACTTGAAATTTTAAAATGGATAATTGAAAGAGAGAATTGGCCAATAAAGATGAAAGTGTGTTAAGGAAACAAAAAGTGTTAACACTGGAAGTGACATTTGAACCAAATGTAAATAGAAGAAATAGCTGACCATGGGAATGTTGATACTGCCACCATTCAAGAGATTCTAGGTATGTAGCCAGAGGAACTTAGCAAAGGTGAACTTGTCATAAATGAGGAAGGTGATTGTGGCAAGAAGGATGAAGGTATCCAAGAAGAACTAATGCTAGCACAGATCTTCACATTAAAGGAACTTGCAGAGATGCTTCACAACATTGAAAGTGTAAAGGATAAAATGTTGGAAGCTGATCCAAACTTAGAAGGAAATATGATAGTTCACCAAAGCATAGAAAAGGAGCTCACTTGGTCTCATGAATTATATGATGAAAATGAAGCAAGGGCTGTTCAAATTACTTGATAAGTTTTTTTTACAAAGAAATAAAACACTTTAGTTTTCAACGTATCTAATGTTTTCAATTAGTATATTAAATAAATACTAGTTTTAATATTTTTCATTTCCCTATGCTTTTAAACAGAGTTTTTAATGCTTGATCAAACTTTTAAAAGGCAGGGAACAATCATAACTTATCCTATTGATTATTAAGATCACCTGCATGGTTTTAGCTTGCATTGTCATTTTTATGGTCCCACACTACCGTGCAAAGTGAGGATTGTCTGTATTTTGTATGAGGAAACACACTGTAGATGTAAAATCTCTAAAGATTTACTTTTGACAACTTAAGATGTTAAAGATTGTATGAATACTGACCCAAAAACCCACTGCCGTTGAGTTGATTCCGACTCATAGTGACCCTATAGGACAGAGTAGAATTGCCCCATAGAGTTTCCAAGGAGCGCCTGGCAGATTTGAACTACAGACCTCCTGGTTAGCAGCTGTAGCACTTAACCACTACGCCACCAGGGTTTCCGTGAATACTGAAGTATCATTATAAAGTTAAAAATTTGTATCTGAAAATGTTAAACTTTGAGAAGTTCGCTTTTTCTTCTTCTCTCCCTCAACTATAGAGTAAAGCCTAATAATGTATTTCTTTTTAGACCAACTGAGGAAGAAGCTGAACAG
The DNA here is from genome assembly GCF_024166365.1 of Elephas maximus indicus. Classification (NCBI taxonomy): domain Eukaryota; kingdom Metazoa; phylum Chordata; class Mammalia; order Proboscidea; family Elephantidae; genus Elephas; species Elephas maximus. The sequence goes on along the minus strand of NC_064837.1, from coordinate 33,886,146 downwards.
TTATTGCAATTGATGACGAGCCGTCCTCCTGCTACGCCAGCTGGCGTTCGCTTTGTTTCACTTTCCTTTTGTATGCTACTCGCCTTTTCTACACTAGTCAGGTACCTTACTATATACCTTGCTCTCTTTTCTCAAAGTCTTTCATTTATTTATTAGAATGCATGGATTTTATGTATAACATTAGATTAGGAGCTAACTACAAAAACCAGCCTAGGGATGGCCAGTTGTATTATCTTTTTAAATAAAAGGATGTCAGTAGTACTTACTATATTGAAAAAAAACAAACAAACCTGTTGCCGTCAAGTTGATTCCAACTCGTAGCAACCCTACAGGACAGAAGAACTGCCCCATAGGGTTTCCAAGGAGTGCCTGGTGGATTTGAACTCCTGACCTTTTGGTTAGCAGTCGAATTCTTAATCACTGCGCGACCAGGGTTTCCAACTTACTCTATGCTAGTTATTTAATATATTAAAGTTTCATACGCATGTGTTTAAAGGAGCCAAAGTGTTGTTAAAGGTTTGTTAAATGGCATAACAGCCCTCACTCCCCTCCTCCCTATTTTTCTTTCCTTGAAGGAACCTCTTTCAGCTGATTCTTTTTTTTTTTTTTTTTTACTACTACGTCTTTAAATAACATGTTTATTGTATAATATGTTTTTCCATCTTGCTTTTTCAATTTTAGGTATTTTTTGTTGACTTTCCAGTATAGAAGATGAAGAATTAGTTATCTTTCTTCTGTCTGTCCCCAACACATCCATTATATCCTTCCTGTTCTCCCATCCTCCGAGTAGTTACAATTTTGGTTAGACCTATATATATTTGTTTATACAGTTATGATTATGTAAGAGCTTAACCATGCAGTAGATAATTGCTTTTCTATCCTGCAGAACTTTTGTTTTTTGAATAAGTAACTATTCTGTCTTTTTATTAAAAAAAAATTTTTTTTTATTTGCTTGGTGTTATATGTGTTTATCATAAATGCAGCCTCAAACCCTCTGGCAATCTAATTCTCCTCAGGATATTCACATTCGTTGGATATTCTGTCAGTTTTATGTTCTCGAAGAAATCTCTCCTAGAGCATTTTGACCTGCTCCAATCTGGACTGCTTACCTGCTGAACGTGGTCACCCTTGAATTGCTCTTTATCGTCATTTTGGGACTTGCTTCACCTCTCTGTTCTTGGCTCTCCTATTTCTTCCATTTCACGTCTTCATCTTTTTTTTTTCACTCCTTCTTTTTGCTTCTTAGGGAGGGTGTGTGGGAGGTAAATTCTTTTGAGACTGGATATTTCTGAAAATGTCTTTATTCCACTCTGACACTTGTTGATAGTTTGGTGGGGTATAGAATTCTTTGTTGGAAGAACTTGTCTTTGAGAATTTTGAAAGTGTTACTCCATTATCTCGTAATTTCTAATGTTGCTGTTGAGAAATCTGACATCATTCTGATCCTGATCCTTTTTTTTTTTTAAGGTGGAGGCACTTGTATTCCTTTTATTTTATTATTGAGGTAAAATATATATAACGAAAAGTTTGCCATTTTAAACTTTTTTCTTTTATTGGTTTAAAGAATAGAAATTTATTTTCTCACAGTTCTAGAGGCTAAAAGTACAAATCAGGGTCTCAGCCACATATATTCCTCCTACGGGCCTCTTTCCTGGTTCCTGGTGTCTGCTGGCAATCTTTGGCATTCATTCACTTGTAGACAGGTCCTCACATGTCGTCTGTCTTCCCACATGTGTCTGTCTATTTTGTTCTTTTTTTTAAAATTTTTATTGTGCTTTAAGTGAAGGTTTACAGATCAAGTCAGTCTCTCATGCAAAAATCTATATACGCCTTGCTATATATTCCTAGTTCTCCCTTCCCCCCATGAGATAGCACACTCCTTTCCTCCACTCTCTTTTCGTGTCCGTTCGGCCAGCTTCTGACCACCTCTGCCCTCTCATCTCCCCTCTAGACAGGAGCTGACCACATAGTCTTATGTGTCTACTTGATCTAAGAAGCTCACTCCTCACCAGTATCATTTTCTATCCCATAGTCCAGTCCAATCCCTGTCTGAAGAGTTGGCTTTGGGAATGGTTCCTGTCTTGGCTAACAGAAGGTCTGCGGACCATGACCTCCAGTGTCCTTCCAGTCTCAGTCAGACCATTAAGTCTGGTCTTTTTACGAGAATTTGAGGTGTGCATCCCATATTTTAACCATTATTAAGTGTACAATTTGTGATAATAATTACATCACCATGTTGTACTACCATCACTACCATCCATTTCCAGATGTGTCGCATCACCCTTAATAGAAACTCATTACCCCTTTCAGTAATATAGTTCTCACTTCTCCCCCTGGCACCTGGTAAACGCTAATAATTTTTGTCTCTATGCATTTGATAGTTCAGGTATTCACGTAAGTGGAGTCATACAATTTTTTCCTTTTGTGTTTGATTTATTTCACTTAGCATGTTTTCAAGGTTCATCCATGTTGTAGTATATATTTCATTTCCCTTCATGGCAAATGGCCTATTTTTTTAAAATCAGGATGAGTTTTTTGTCTCTAGTATTTTGAAATTTCTTAGTAGCGTGACTTGGCGTGAGTTTGTTTTTGTCCATTTTCCTGAGTACTCTGTAAGCCCTTTCAGTCTGGAAACTGATGTCCTTCAGCTCTAGGAAATTTTCTTTAATTATTTTGTCAGTAATGTCCTTAGGGTTTCAGTCTAAAACTTCTTATTTGAATATTGGACTTCCTGAAATGATCATGTAATTTTCTTATTCCTTCCTATTTCCCCTACCTTTGTTTTGTACTACATTTTTAAAACCAGCTTTGAGATATAATTTACTTACCTTAAAATTTACCCACTTAGAGTGTACTATTCAATGACTTTTAAAATATTTAGTTACATAACTGTCACTATAATCTAATTTTAGAACATTTTCATCACTCCGAGAAGAAATCACTCATTTTTTTTTTTTTTGTTATATATATATATTTTGTTGGGAGCTTTTTGAGTACCTTTTCAATCTGTTGTTATGGGTCTGTTTAGTTGTTCTACCTCTGTTTGTGTTAGTTTGGGTGGGTAGTGTGTTTCTAGGAATTCATCCATTTCTTCTAGGTTTTCAAATTTGCTAGAGTACAATTTTTCTTAGTAATCTGGTATGATTCTTTTGATTTTGATTTCGGTCTGTTGTAATATCACCCATCTCATTTCTTATTCAGGTTATTTGCTTCCTCCTGTTTTTCTTTTGTCAGATTGGTCAATGGTTTATCAATTTTGTTAATTTTTTTCAAAGAACCAGCTTTTGGTCTTGTTCATTCTTTCAGTTGTTTTTCTGTTTTCTGTTTCATTTAATTCTGCCCTAATTTTTATTTGCTTTCTTCTGGTGCCTGAGGGTTTCTTTTGTTGCTCTCTTTCTATTTGTTCAAGTCGTAGGGATAATTCTTTGATTTTGGCCCTTTCTTCTTTTTGGATGTGTGCACTTATTGATATAAATTGATCTCTGAGCACTGCTTTTGCTGTGTCCCAAAGGTTCTGATAGGAAATGTTTTCATTCTCATTGGATTCCATGAATTTCTTTATTCCATCCTTAATGTCTTCTATAACCCAGTCTTTTTTGAGGAGGATATTGTTCAGTTTCCAAATGTTTGATTTATTTTCCTTGCTTTTTCTGTTGTTGATTTCTACTTTTATGGCCTTATGGTCAGAGAAGATGCTTTGTCACATTTCGATGTTTTGGATTCTGCTAAGGCTTGCTTTATGACCTAATATGTGATCCATTCTAGAGAATGTTCTGTGTGCACTAGAAAAGAAAGTATACTTGGCTGCTGTTGGATGGAGTGTTCTACATATGTCTATAAGGTCAAGTTGGTTGATTGTGGGAATTAGATCTTCCATGTCTTTACTGAGCTGCTTTCTGGATGTCCTGCCCTTCACCAAAAGTGGTGTGTTGAAGTCTCCTACTATAATTGTGGAGCTGTCTGTCTCATTTTTCAGTGCTGTAAGAGTTTATGTATCTTGCAGCCCTGTCACTGGGTTCATAAATATTTAATATGGTTATATCCTCCTGGTATATTGTCCCTTTAATCATTATATAGTGTCCTTCCTTATCCTTTGTGGTGGATTTAACTTTAAAGTCTATTTTGTCAGAAATTAATATTGCCACTCCTGCTCTTTTTTGATTGTTGTTTGCTTGATGTATTTTTTCCATCCTTTGCGTTTTTGTTTGTGTCTCTAAGGTGTGTCTCTTGTAGGCAGCATATAGCCTTTTTCGTTTATATTTTTATTTTATTTTTAAGCTGGTGGTTTTCTTTTTTTATTGTACTTTAGATGAAGGTTTACAGAACAAACTAGTTTCTCATCAAACAGGACACGCATAGTTCTATGACATTGCTTAACAACCCCATGACATGTCAGCACTTTCCCTTTTCAACCCTGGATTCCCTATTACCAGCTTTCCTGTTCCTTCCTGCCTTCCACTCCCTGCCCCAGGGCTGGTATACCCCTTTAGTCTTGTTTTGTTCCGTGGGCCTGTTCAATCTTTGCCTGAAGGGTGAACCTCAGGAGTGACCTCGTTACTGAGCTGAAAGGGTGTCTGGGGCCATAGTCTCAGGGTTTCTCTAGTCTCTGTCAGGCCAGCAAGTCTGGTCTTTCTTTTTGAGTTAGAATTTTGTTCTACATTTTTCTCCAGCTGTGTCTGGGAGCCTCTATTGTGATCCCTGTCAGAGCAGTCAGTGGTGGTAGCCAGGCACCATCTAGTTTTACTTGACTCAGTCTTGAGGAGGCCGTGGTGGATGTAGTCCTTTAGTCCTTTGGACTAATCTCTCCCTTGGATCTTTAGTTTTCTTTATTCTTCCTTGCTCCTGAAGGGATGAGACCAGTGGAGTATCCTAGATGGCCGTTTACAGGCTTTTAAGCTACTCAACAAGGTAGAATGTAGAACATATTTTTTATAAACTATGTTATGCCAATTGAGCTAGATATTCCCCGAGATCATGGTCCTACAGCCCTCAGCCCAGCAGTTCAGTCTGTCAGGGAGTTTGGATGTGTCTATGGAGCTACCATGGCCTTGCTTTGTGTAGGTTGTGCTGGCTTCCCCGGTATTGTGTACTGTCTTACCTTTCACCAAAGTTTCCTCTTATCTATTAAGTGTTTTTCCATTCCCACCCCTCCCCTCCATCATAACCGTCAAAGATATTGTGTACTATCTTACCCTTCACCAAAGTTTCCACTTACCTATTGTCTGTTACGTGTTTTTCCATTCCCACCCCTCCCCTCCATTGTAATCGTCAAAGATTGTCATTCTTTACTTTTTAGGATTTGTCCTAAGCTTTACCTTCTAGTACTATTCAGTTTTTAATTTCTAAATAGAATTTAATTTTAATTTCTAAAACCCCTCTTTTGTTCTAAATCTAGGAATTTCCTTAAAAAAGTCATTGGTCATTAGAATATTTTTATAACCGTTTTTCGTATCTGGTGAGCCTTTAGCTGTTCTTTTTTTCTTTTTACTTATTTTATTTTTTTAATTGTACTTTGGATGATGGTTTACAGAGCAAACTGGTTTCTCATTAAACAATACACATATTATTTTGTGACATTGGTTGCCAACCCTATGACATGTCAACACTCTCCCCTTCTCAACCTTGAGTTCCCCATTACCAGTTTTCCTGTACCCTCCTGCCTTCTCGCCCTTGCCCCTGTGCTGGTGTGCAGATTTAGTCTCATTTTGTTTTATTGGCATGTCTAATCTTGGGCTATTCATAAGGTTTTCACTGGGTAATACTTTTCAGCAGTAGACTGATTGACTAATGTGTTTCTGTCCTAGTACTCAGTCTGTGACTTTTGTTTTTAAATACTGTTTTTATTGTGTTTTTGGTGAATGTTTAAGTCTATGGCTTTTTGGTACTTAACTTTTAACACTGGATTTTCTTCTGTGTGAAGCAAGTAACAGCTGTTAATATGATTCTTCTAACATTTTAATCCCAAAGGGCCTTTGCCTTTTGTAGAAACGTGAGGAAGTTTACTTTCTCCAATTTGCAAATGCAGTAACTAAGACCTTGAGAGGGTCTGACTGTTCAGATTCGTGAAGAAAGGCAGAAGTCCTCATTCTTGATCTCTAGAACTACTCAATGACAATTATTGACTCAATTCAACAAGCAATTGGTTTGACTTGATATTTCAAAATAGGAAAGGAAAAAAATAATTTCTACCAAAAATAATCTCAGAAGCTTTCTATTCACATGCTGGTATATCTGACTTAAAGTAGTGCCATTCTGGCATGTTTTATACAGTACGCCAGAACAGGAGCAGCTAATGGTGATATGGCTAAGCTGGATGATAAAAGAAGAAGCTTATTTTGAGAGGTAAGATGACTTCATTTGTTTTAGTTAAGTGAGAAAGCTTTTCTTATTCTGTCTTTGGAAATTTATATTTTCTCTTCTGTTTCAACAGTACTTCAGGCGTCTCTGCTTCTTTTGGGGAGATGTTATTATTGGTGGCTATGTACTTTCATAGCAACCAACTTAGTGCTATCATTGACTTGGTCTGTTCCACTTTGGGGATGAAGGTAATTTTCTTTAATCTTCTTTCTAAAAGAAGGTACTTCTAAGGTGGGCATTTTCTTGTAGTGTAAAGTGACCAGATTATTTTCATTTTGAAGAAATTTAAACTGTTTAATAGTTTTAAATTTTGTCAGGAGCTATTGGGGTCACTGTGAGTCGGAATCGACTTGATGGCACTGGGTTTGGTTTTTGGTTATTGGGAAAAAGTGTATTTTCAGAACATTTATTTAAAGAATAATAGATGCTCAGTGCAGAAAATTTGGGAAACAGAAGAAAGGGAAAATATCTTAAAATTTTAACATTCAGAGATACCAGGTGTACTACTGTTAACATTCTGGTGTTCTTTCTTTAAAATGATAAATTGACATATTTTGTAATTTTGAAAAACTTAATTCTGATGTCAACAAATATAATTTTTAATGGCTGCCTAGTATTCTGTCATATGGATTGATCATTCATTTGTTAATAGGTCATTTATTATTTGCCATTTAGGTAGTTTTTAATTCTGATAATGCCTAGATGAGCATCCTCATTTATGTAAATATACACAGGCGCTGACACCTGGACATCTTCATGCATTTCTGTGATTATTTTCTTAGGATAAAGTTCTAGAAGTAGAATTATTAAGTAAAAGAGTATGGTTATATTAAGATGTTTAATAAGTATTTCAGATTATCTTCCAGAAAGATTATACCAGTTTAAGTTGTTACCGTTAGTAAATGAGAACGCTGGTTTTCCTAAACTCTCACCATCACTGGACATTACCGTTGTTTTTAGACTTTGCAAATTTGATTGATGAAAAATGGCCTCATTTATTTTGCATTTCTTTGGTTACTAATGAAATTGAAGTTTTAAAAATCTGTGTCTTTGCTGGCTTATTTCTTTTGTGTAAAGCCTACCCATGTCCTGTGGGAATTTTTATGTTTTTTTTTCACTGACTCAAAAGGGCTCTTTATATACTAAAGATATGCCATTATGCCTTAAATACCATATTTCATTGATTTTAAAACATATATTTTTTCCATCATTGAAACTGATATTCATTTTACAGTTGATGTGTAATGTTTATGTGGTAGTGTTTTTTTTTTTCCCTTGAAAAACTACTGTTAAATCAGTGATGCATATTATAATCCTTAATGTCTTTAAAAGTGGAGAAGTACAATGTGTGGCAAATGGTTTTTCCCAGTCTATTTTTCCATTTAACTTTGCCATTCCCTTTTTTGCCATTTAAATTTGCCATGTGGAAATTTTTAAATGTATAGTAATTGCTTATTTTGCGGTTTTTGCTATTGTGCTTAGAAAGTTTTTCCTACCTAAGGTTCATATAGTCACCTATATTTTCTTCTAGTTCTTTTGTTTTACATTTAAATCTTTAATCCATTTGGAATTTATTTTGATGTATGCTGTCATATATGTGAATATATATATGTATATATTTATATTTCCCCCCATGCAAAGGTAATTATCCCAGCTCCATTTATTGAATAACCCAGTTCCCACCACTGACTTGAAATGCCGATAATGACGTCTACTAAATGGTTTCATATGTTGGTTCTGTTTCTGAGGAAAAACACTTTAATGTTGGGTTTGTGATGCCACTTTTGAAATAGGGTAGAGTATCTGAATGTTAGTTTTATATATCAGGGCCATTTTAGATAATAGATTTACCAGAGAAAATTGTGCTTCATATATAATATTCCATATGCTATTTTAATTCTTTCGGTTATTTCAGATTGTAATTAAGCCAAGCTCCTTGAGCAGGATGAAGACTATCTTCACACAGGAAATTTTTACTGAGCAGGTACTTCTTTTTATTCTTAGGTTCTTTTATAGCTTTCTTTGGAGTGAAAACTTCTATATCTCAGCTTAAAAGAATAGTGTGGCCTTTATTTTTTTTCCATTTCTAGTAATGACTTATTTCATCTTTGAAACTTCTGTAAAGAATAATCCATTTAAAAATATACTTTTAGAGCTACTTATTACATACCAAAGCCTGTTTTAAATTTACATATTTTTGGAGACTTTGAATATAGTCTGCTGTTAGATATTGATGCACTCAATGTGGTAATCACTTGCATTTGTCAGGGGAAAAGTAAAATAGAGACCTATTTAAATTTTTAACCTGTAAGGCCCATTTTAAATTGGTTTATAAACTAGAGTCTAAATTCCTTTTCTTGTATTTACACGTTCTTATTTGTCCTTATTATTTTTGTCTTCGAATAAGCCCAAGGATATTTTTTTAGTAAAGGAGGCTGTGCTAAAAGTGAAAACTGATTATAAAATTCATTTGTCAATTAAAATCTTTAAATATAAAAAAAAGTCTTAAAAGGTGAAATGCTTGAAAATACTCATATATGCATAATTGTTGCTTTTTGTAGGGTTTTTAATATCCTTAACCCTATACTAAACTCTACCATCATCTCTCCCCCATCCCCAAATTAGGAGACTCATAAGTTATTTTTTATGTCTTTAAATTTGAACCAACTAGAAAACAACTTCAGGGAGATCTTTGAAAGACAGAGGTCTATGTATGATACATTGAGACTAATGATAAAAACTCCTGTTACGTTTATATGATACTTTGCAATTCATATAATGTTTGTCCCCCCCAAATTTTTTTCTTTCTCACCACAAAAGTTTGAGGCAGCTAAGGCAATATTATCCCATTTTGTAATAGAAAATATACTCAGAAGATAAGGTGATTTCTTCGAATTCATTGAACCCAGATTATACGATCTGAAATTACCTATTTATCTATCATCTATCTAAAACTTCACATCACCTTGAACATACTGTGTTTAAAAACAAATTAAAAAATTAGAGAACTTTACAGATTCCTATAGATATGCTACCTCATCTTTCAAAAATAATTAAAACATGTAACAGTTTTCATCATTCATTCCTAAGGTCTACTCTTGTATTAATAGTCTGCCTACCAGTCCTCTCTTTTAGGAATGATTTTATATTTGATCCTATCGTATGTGTTAATACTATTTTTCCTTTTCAGGTTGTCACAGCTCATGCAGTTCGAGTCCCTGTCACCAGCAACCTAAGTGCAAATATTACTGGGTTTTTGCCCATTCATTGTATTTACCAGCTTCTTAGGAGTCGCTCCTTTACTAAGCACAAAGTGTCAATAAAAGTATGACCTTATTTATATTTCAAGCTACAACCTAGGTTAATGCTTTTTCTCCCAGTGCTGTTTCAGTTTGGAGGCCGTCAGTGTGGGCTTTGTGTGTGAAGTATATAATATTAAGCTAAGTTGCTGGTCATTTAAATAACTAGGAACCTAATTTCAGATTTTTTAAAAACAATATAACTGTTAAGTTATTTACAAAATACACAGTTTTGTTAATTCATCTAAATTCTCAGTAATAGCATATGGCTATTTCATCAAACCTTAGTAAGATAATTGCCATTTTCTGTATTTTTCTTTTTCTCACCAAACTGGGAAAGTTGTTGGTTAGCCATGACCAGCATTTGTAGATTTACGATAAGGACACCCAGCACCTACATTTTGGTATGTTTTCAATTTGTTACAGTTGGCTATATCAAACAGTTAAAAGTCCTTTAAAGAAAAGACTGAAACCCTGGAGGTAAAGAAGTCTGTTTGAACCCTTTCTAGGAGCTCTTTTATTTATAAAGAACAAGGAATAGTATATATGTGATGCATTACTTTTAATTGTCCTTGGTTTTATGATGCAATGAGATTATTTTCCAGCTAATTGTATCTTCTGTTTCTTTATATTTTTCATAAGCTAGCTAAGAATTAAGTGTCCAACTGTATGGCCAACATTACTGCATGTGCTCCATCTGAATATACTAGTTAAGTGATAGTCTCCTACAAGTCCTTGTCAAAGCCACTTCCTTAATCTGCCTGAGCATTTGCTGTGAAGAACTTTCCTGCTCCCCAAGTTCCTTATTGCAGTGGGATCCACCACCACAACACGTCGTACTCTAAATGCAGATGTAGTAGGGACGTAAAATGTTTTTTGTACTTTAATAGGTTAAAAATCCAAAGCCAAGCTTCTTATCAGTTAGGTAATGTTTATCTTTCACTAGACAATATTCTCAGGATATAAAGGTAGCTCTTATTTTTAAACCAAAGGCAATGGTGAAACTAGATAACATATTTGAAACTGCTACCAGTTAATGAGGCACCCTGGTGGTGCAGTGGTTAGGTGCTTGGCTGCTAACCAAAAGGTCAGCAGTTTGAACCCACCAGTTACCCCGTGGGAGAAAGATGTGGCAGTCTGCTTCTGTAAAGATGACAGCCTGGGAGACCCTATGGGACAATTCTACTCTTGTCCTATTGGGTTGCTATGAGTTGGAATCAACTTGACAGCAATGAGTTAACAGTTAATGTGTTTCATTGATGCATAAATTATGTAAAAATATGCATGTGTTTTTATAATTTCCCTTGATTTTTTTTATTGCCGTAATTGATTCAGTGCTTATAACCTTCTTTTTTTAGGACTGGATTTATAGACAGCTGTGTGAAACCTCCACTCCACTCCATCCTCAATTACTTCCTCTGATTGATGTGTACATAAATTCTGTACTTACTCCTGCATCTAAATCTAATCCAGAAGCCACAAATCAGCCAGTCACAGAACAGGAGATACTTAATGTTTTCCAAGGAGTCATTGGGGTAAAACGAGTGGTTCTTTACATCTATTAGTGTATTTTCCTTTTAGTTTATTATTCTTATTCCATATTTATTCCTGTACTTTTAGAGAACTTCCAGGCGGTTCAGAAATTAAAGTGGGATTAAATTTCATCAAACAACTGTAAAAACTGAAAAAAGAATGGTGTTAGTTACAAGTAGTTTGTCAAATAGGCACTTTTGAAGAATTCTTTTAAAAAGTTCAATTTCCAAGCCTGAGGGGTGCCCTGAGAGTATGTGTTTGACAAAGACTGTACGACATTTCAGCACATTCCACACAGCTTTGTTTTGGTTCAAAAAAAAAAAAGTATACCTAGATTTAATTTATGAAGAATCTGATGAAAAAGTTTTTTCTCCCAATTCTGTTAGAAGGAAAAAGCTCTTGTATTTTTCACCACTCTGGTTAAATATGCAATACTTATTTTAGGAGTTATTTTCTTCATGATAGTTTCAGGTAATACTTTAGACCCCTTTGAGCCTTTTAGAAACAGTCCGATGGGACTGCTGTTAAGTAACAGCAGAAGTCTTTTTTTGCCTTAAAGACCAGTTAAGCATGCTGCCTTTCATCTTCCATGCCATCTCAAATTTCATTTAAACTTGAAATTGTCTCTGAGTTTAATACGAACACAGCAACATTTCTCCCGTTTTATCTGATCTTGGAAGCAGCAACACCGAATAGTATTATTTTGAATGTTTTTTCTATCTGAAAAGCACTCATGAAATTTGAGAGTGTTTTAAAGTGTTTATAATATTACCTCCAGGGTGACAGCATTCGCCTTAATCAGCGTTTCAGTATCACAGCACAGCTTTTGGTGCTCTACTATGTACTGTCTTATGAGGAAGCTCTCCTAGCAAACACAAAGACTTTAGGTAAGTTGTGCATAGCGAAATGGTCCCAGCAATAGTTCATTTTATTTGCTTATATTTTGTTACTTTCCAAGCTGTTATATAAGAAAATAAGGCCAAGTGTTCCAACAAGCTCCAGCATTATTTTATATTTTTTGCCACGTAAGTGTTGTATAATCTGATGTATATATACATGCACATGTAGGCACGTAATCACTCCTTATGGCTCAGTCTTCCTTTTAGCAGACTAAATTAATAGGTAACTGAATTGCCTGTAGTTTAACAATTTTAGTGAACTTGTTTGTAGAAACTAAATATAAGTTATAAGATAAACCTAAGGAGGTAAAAAAAAAAAAAAAAATTGATTTCAGTCTTTGCCCTACCTTCCTTCTATTAGTATGAAGAGGAACAGGCTAATCAAAAGCAATAGAAAAAAACAGAAGAGTTGCCCTTTTGTTGTTAAAGTTATCACTAAGCTGGGCTTTCACACTTGGCTACTTAATATAATATCAGAAGATCAGATTTAGCATGCAAGATGTCAGGACAAAGTAATGCTTTTTCTGTATTTGAACAAGAAACTCACCTGTGTTTTAGGCTTGCTAGACTAAACTGCAGTGGGTTTTTAATTTATTTTTTATATTTGAAACTAAAGATGTCATTAAAAAGTTGTAGGTATTGAGTATATAATGTAGGGAAAATTCTTCTAAGGTTTTGGTTATTTAGCCACAACTGAGTGATTTTACTATTTAAAAAGCTATAAATGAAAGTCACTTTTCAGTGTTTGGCAGAGCAGTTTCTTTATTTTTAATCTGAAACATTGTGTTTAAATATATTATGAATTCTTAGCTGTTTTCTTTCCTAACTACAATTGTTAGGGTTATACAGAGGACACCCTAACAGTAATTGTAGTGTTTGTCATATTGGGGAAAATATGGACTAATATATAGGCATTATGTAATAGTCTCCCACTTATATCCACATATAGAAATTGAGTTCTGTTAAAGAATATGACAGTTAGGATTTAATAGATAGGACAGGAACGAGTTATTAGGAAGTGTTCTGAGGGTGAACTCAGATCATTAATACTGTAGCAGATGAAAAAGATACATCTTTAGTTGTTATTTTAATTAATGTTTTAGCAAAAAAAATTTTTTTAAGTACAATAAATAGTATAGCCATCTCTTGTGTATATACCATGTAGAATTAACAAATCACTCAGAAATTTTAGAACTGGGAGAGTCTATACAGATTATGTAATCTAGTTCCTAATGACATGCTTAGTCCAAACCAGTACACCTGACTGTGAATCTGCTATTCTTTCTACAACAATTTGATGGATGTGTATTGAAAAGTTAGGGATTTTAGGTTAGGAGTACAATTTAGCCTGGATTGAATATTGGAGATGGAACTGAAAGATGAGAGGAGAGTTACTAGATTATTGCAAGATTCTAGCCAAAACGTAATGCTAGTTTGGACTGGTAGGTAGCTGTACATATATTTTGGAAGTAGAGCTGAGAGATTTTGCTGATGGATTCATAGAGTTTGAGAGAAAGGAGCCAAAGTTGACTTGGAGGTTTTTGGCCTGATCCTAAAGGATAGAATGGCTGTTGTGTGAAATATGAGAGACATCAGAGAAGGAGCAGATTTGTGAGTGATCAGGAGCTCAGATTTGAACATGCTAAATTGGCAATGTCTCTTAGACGTTAAAGTGGGAATGTGAAGGAAGCAATAGTGTATAGTGTATACTCATCTGGTACTTAAAATCATGACAGTAAATAAGTTCATAAAGGGAGGAGGGAGTGTAGGAGGAAAATCAAGAAGATAAGATGTCCTGGATGCAAAGGGAAGAGTGTTCCAATGAGGAGGGACTGGTCACCTATGTCAGATGATATTGATAGATCAAGTAAGATTAGAACTGAGGCTCAGCTGATAAAATGACTGAATATAATTTGAGGTCATTTGAATTTCACAGTTTTATTCAAGCGGTAGGACGAAAGCCTGCTTGTAGTGGGTCTAAAAGAGAATTAAGAGAATTAGAGGAGATATATTAGAGACAATAAGTAGAGATAGCTCTTTTGAGGAACTGTAAAGGGAAGGAGAGAAATGATGCAGTAAATGAAGAGGAAAATGAGGTTGGGGAGGATTTCTTTAATAGAAGGGAGAGATAAGAGAATGTTTGTATGCTGTTGGGAATAATCTATAGAGCAGGAAGAATTGGTGATGTAGGAGAGGGGAGAGTCTCTGGAATGATGTCCTTGATAGCAGAGAGGAGATGAGATGTAGAGGACAAATGGAGGGATTGGCCTTTGTTTGGAGATATTTTACCCCTGGTTTAGAAGATTTTTTTCGTCTTGTCTAGTTTCTTATCTGCAGGGGAGTTAGGTAACTGTACAATATGTCCAACATGAGAGAATTTTAATCCTTCATAGACAAAAAATAATTATACTGTCTCAAATTTATTTCTACCTAGTACCTTGTGTTGTAGTGTCAGCACGCTGTTAACTCTTTGTGGTTTTGGCCCTTATAATGAACCTTATTAGTAGGCACCAGGTAGCTGCAGAAGCTCAAATATAGAATTCTGAAATTTGAGATGGAGCCAAGTATTAGAATATCATAGTCATTTAAAAAAATGTGTATATATATTCACACAAACATATGTTTTTAGTTTGTCTTTAAATATTTATAATACATGTGTATATATTAATTTTAATTGAATAGTGTATAGATTCAAAAGAATGTGTTAGAAATAAAGAAGAATAAATTCTTGTGCTCTACTACCCAATTAAAAAATTGAACATTATCATTGCATTTGAAGTTTCATACTTTTTTTTACAAAACGTTTCCTACTTAGTGTATCTGAAAGCTTTGTTAATTAGGTAAAACAGTTTTTGCATGTTTTTGAAGTTAAATAGTAATTAATGTCATCTATACCTGTTTCTAAAGCTGCCAGTGTGATCCTAAACACCATAGCTAAAAGCATTTCTTGCTTAATTCACCCTCCAGCTTAATTTCATTTAACAACAAAATCTGGCCTATGTTTCAGCATTGGTCATTCTGTTACATGTGAAAATTTTTCCTTGGTCACCAGCACAACAAGACACATCCCGTGGTACTTGGGAAACTGTGATGTTCACTGGCTCTGAATCCCTGAACTTGAAAGTTTTTCTTTGCACTTGATAGTTAATATTTTTCTCTGAGAAGAAAATTATTCCAACTTCCTCTTTTTAAAATGCAGAAACTTTTAAGCAAACATTGGCAGATGTTATTTCTTAGCAGCTTGAAGTTTCAGAGCTGTGAAACCTGAAGCTAAATTAAGTTTTGACAAAAAGAGGTTTTTTTTTTTTTTTGACTATATGGTAGAATAGTAACCATGTAAAAATTTTAAATTTCATTACTTACCTAATTGTTTACATATACTACTTTCTGCAGAACAGCTGGTTTTTAAAATAAAAACATTTATAAAAGGTGTGTTTACTGGAGAAAATTTAGGCATGAGAAAAGTACGAGGAAAGTGTAATCTACCCATCATTCTACTGCCCAGAGATAATCGCCACTAAAATTTTGCTAGAAAAGCCTTTAGTCTTTGCATGTATGATAGCTTTCACAAAGTTGAAATCATAATATATTTAAATCTACTCTTTCCACTTAATATGTTTTAAACATTTTCCTATTAGAGTAAAATTTTTTTCTAAAACATTATCTTTTATGTATAATATTTTGATACAAATGTATACATTTACTTGCCTAATAAATTCCTTACTGTCGGACATTTAAATTTTTGTTAAATTTTGCTGTTATAAACAATAGAGGAATGAACACCCTTAGAAGTAACTTTATAAACAGTCATGATTATTTTTTTCCTCAGGACAAATTCTTAAAATATAGAACTACTAATTCAAAGGTTATAAAAAAGCATAAGATTTAAAAAAATGAATTGCCATATTGCCTTCCAGATCCATTATACCTGTATGAACTCCCACATTTGTGTGAGATAGGACATGCCAATTTCCCTATACTTTTTCCAGTATTGAGTGTTATATTATAAACAAATTGAGTGTTATCATTTGTTTATAGTGTTGTTTAATTACAGAATTTCATGGGGAGAAAAATCTTCCAAAGCAGGGCACCAACATTATATAACTGATCACCTATTGTTTTCTTCTAGGATATTGTTATATTATTTTTAAAATTTAGATATGCCGGGAATTTATTTTGGTGTAAAACAGGAATAGAGATCCAATTTTATTTTTTCTTAGTCATTTGTCCACATTGCATAATGAATAATCCACCCTTTTCCTACTGCTTTAGAAGGTTGCTTTTATATATACCCAAGTTTTATTACAAACCTATACCTGTTTCTGAATTTTTTGTTTTTTATGTGTGACATTTCCTGTGCCTTTCGCCACTGCAGATAAACTTCTAGATTATTTTGGAGAAAATTCACATCCTTACAGTATTGTATTCCTGCCTAGGAATATAAAGTGTTTTTTCTTTTTAATTATTAAAATGTAAGCTTCAGGAAGGCTGTTTGTTGTCCACTTTTTTCACTGCTGTGTCTCTAGCATCTAGATAGTACTTGGCACATCGTAAGCACTTTATAACTATTTGTTGAATGAGTGAATTTGCTAATTCATTTTTTTTTATGACTCAAGTAATTTTTCATTTGTCAGCAAAATTTTGTAGTTTACATAGAACCTATATGTTCTGCATAATCTCTCCTAACAAGTTGTCAGTGGCTGTAGGAAAGGTATTGATGTTTAGTTTGGATTAGTCAAACTCTGAATTCCTTTTATTCTTAGATGACATTTATTTAAAATAATTTTTAATTTATCAATTAAATGCTTTTTTTTTTTTTTACATTTATCAAGTTTGGTTTCTTTATATATTTCATTGTATAATTAATATTCTTGTATTCCTGGAGTGGTCCCTACTTGCTCATAGTATGGTACTGGGTTTGATTTCCTTGTTTTTTTTTTAAAATGATTCTTCCATTTATATTTAAGCAAGTGAGATTGACCTTTTTTCCTGAGTGTTCTTTTTTTTCCCCCTTTTCTCTTTCATCCTTTCAGACTTTGGTATCAAGTTTACATTAAGTTTATAAATGAGTTAGGGAGCTTTCCATCTTTTAAGGATTAAAATGCCACAAAAGCAACAAGAGACAATGTTAATAATATTTAAAACATTTCCAGTTTCGTTGCAGTTGAAGTTAAATGTTAGATTTGTACCTTTGAAAGCAATACATTGGAATAAATTTGGGAATGTGATTGTTCATGGTATATATATAAAACTGATCATCTCATAGGCTTCTCATAATTGTAGTTTAGTTTTTTACTGGAGGATTAAGAATGTCCTCAATGGGTATTTCACAGAGATGTTAAAAAGAAACAACTGCTTTAGGCAAGGCTTCATGGGCTGCCAGTTCTTTGATGGAATCATTAAAATGTATTCAGGATTTTGTCTTAACTTTGATAGGTCTAGAAACTTAAATATTGATACTTCACCCTAAACTGATCTTGGGGACTCTAGATCTATAATATTAGTTAACATTTATTGGGCGCTGTTTTATGGGTTCTGTGCCAAACACTTACTGTAAGTACTTTACACGTGTTAACTAATGTAATCACAACAATTCTATGGAGAGTACTATTGTTATCTTTATTTTACAGGTGAGAACACTGAGGCACAGGGAAGTTAAGTAACTTCTCTAAGTAATAAGTGGTGAAACTGGGATTTGAACCCAGGCAGACTATCACTGGGATCTATGCTCTTAACTGTTGTTTCAACTGCATTCTGACACATTCTTACTCAATTCATAAAAGATGGGTGTGGAAAACTAGAATGCTAGTTTATTAATTTAAAGGGGCATTATATCTAATCAAAGGTGCCCTGGTGGCATGAATGGTTTAGTGTTTGGCTGCTAGCTGAAAGGTTGTCAGTTCAAATCCACTCAGTGGGTCTGTGGGAGAAAGACCTGGCGATCTGCCCCATAAAGAAAACCCTGTGAGGCAATTCTGCTCTGTCACATGGTCTTGCCATGAGTCGATATCCACAACAGCATATCTAATCAAGAGGTATATGCCCTGTATAGGCAGTGATTCTCAATCTCAATCCAAACATTTGTACTTAAATATTTCTTAAATGCTTTCTTGGTCCTCAGCCAAAAGAAAAAACTTGTCAGGCTTTACATGTTGTGGTTTGTAATTTAAAAAGAATAACTGTATTGGGTATGCTTTTCCAAATTACACATACCCTCCTGAGATTCTCATATATCCCTGTGGTGTATAAGCAGAGTACCTTGGAATGAGATGAGGGTACCAAGCATACAGGATATGGTGGGAGATGAGACAGAGCAAGATAATGTTGATTGGCAAGGATCCTTACTCTGTGGACTCTAGGGATCCAGTGAAGGATTTGGATATGGAGTCAGAGAGAAATGATCTGGCCTAATCTGTATTTAAATAAGAGAACTATGGCAGTAGTGTGAAGGATGGATTAGAGAGGTGAGAAATTGGAGGCAGGGAAACTGGGCTGTAGTAGGTATTCAAACAGAAGATGAGTAGGCACTGAATTAGAATTAAGAAGGACTTGTTGGCTGGCTGAAGGTAGGAGGTATGAGAGAAGGAAGTCAAATTCATATTGCCTAACTTTGAAAGAGTCAGTCACCGTTGTAGTACATAATATGATTAAATAAAGGCTCTTTTTTGTAAGTTAACATTGGAATCACGAAGCTGTAAGCTATGTGACTGACTGCATTTGGTTTTCCCCATTATGGGCACGTCTTGACTCAGGTTTTTTTAGTGTAAGACACTAGTGCAGATGATTTTCTCACTCATGGTTTTTCTGCCCACTAGTTTCAATTTCAGGGCACTTTACAAATCTTGGCCTTAGGGTATGTTCTTGCTCTTCCTGTGTATTCACTATTTTGGTAGCGATTCTTCATCCTTTATGTGCTATATTTACATCTTAAGTGAATTAAGAGTAGTTTGACATTGTTTCCATTTGGTTCGAAGGTTAAGATTTCATTTGTTTTTGACTATGTATTTCACACTTTTTCTTTGACTAACAGCTGCCATGCAAAGAAAGCCCAAATCATATTCTTCTTCTTTGATGGATCAGATCCCTATCAAATTCCTTATTCGACAGGCTCAAGGGCTACAGCAGGAGTTGGGAGGTATTTACTTGCTTTTACCACTAAAGTTAATTTTTAAGAAACTTACTGTTTATAATGTTATAAAAGTGTTATAGGTACTCATTGTCAAAAATTCAGAGAATTTAAGAGTAAAATTCCTCATCACCTCCCTCACTAAATCTACTGTCTTTTTTCTTTCCTACTCCCTCCACTCCCCCAAAGAGGGGGGAAAAAAAAAACAGACACCAGCTGTTTTCAGTTCGGTAAATCTTTTCAGACTTTTTTTTCCTATAGGTTGAACTGTATGAAATTACAAGGATGCAATTGTTTTTGACCTACTAAAACAGCAATTTGATGTGGTTGAACCTAATAGATACACATACCGGTAAATTTGTTTTAACTGTAGATTTGCTTTTTTCACTTGTCTTAGAGATTTTTTCATAATAGTAATGTAGCTCTACCTTATTGTTTTTAATTGCTCCGTAGTATTCCATAGTATGGGTAAACCCCATTACTGTCGAGTCGATTCCAACTCATAGCAACCTTGTAGGACAGAGTAGAATTGCCCCATAAGGTTTTTAAGAAGCAGTTGGTGGATTCAAACTGCCAACCTTTTGGTTAGCAGCCGTAGCTCTTAACCACGTACCGCCAGGGCCCCATAGTATGTAAATACTGTAATATTTTTTGAACTAGATTTTTTTCCTGAATTAACCACCTTTTCTTGTAACTTTTCGGAGTACGGATTTTTTCTATTTTAAGTTGGAATTTTCGTTTTCGTTGTTTTGGTTGGTTTCAAGAAGATGTTATATTTGACAGCATTTGTCAATTAAAATGTTTAATTGCAAAGATTATGAAATGTAGATTAATTTGCACTAATATTTTGTGACTGTTTTGTGATAATCTTAAATGTAAATGTAGCATTTCTGTGTGCATTTAGAGATTTGAACTTTACAATAATACCACTTTTGATTGTTAGTGATTTTTCAAATATAGAAACATTAATGTTTAAGCAGTTACTGTGAGAAAGGAAGCAGATATTATCCCTATTGGGACTAAGCGATGGTATGATTTGATCTAAGTTGCATAATAAAGGGATGATCAGATCTACAGTACTTTCTATTACTGCTATTACTAGGAGCCCTGGTGGCGCAGTAGTTAAAGTGCTTAGCTGCTAGCCAAAAGGTCAGCAGTTGAAACCCACTAGCCACTCTGAAGGAGAAAGCTGTGGCAGCCTGCTTCCATAAAGATTTACAGCCTTGGAATCCCTATGGGGTTGCTATGTGTTGGAATTTACGACAGTGGCTTTGGTTTGTTTTTTTTAACTGCGATTACTACTCTTTTACTATTCTGATGATGGTGATGATTATAGTGTAGTAGCAACAACAGTTATTGGGTACTTACGGGCCAAGCATTTAGCATAATGGTGCTTCATGTAACTAAAGAGGCATTTTACAGTACTGTACTATCATTTATTTTCTCATTATTGATATTATACGGTAATAGTCATAATACTCAAACTATGCTAAAACAAAATGTTAGAAACAAGGCTTTTGATTTATTGAAAGGAAGGCTTCCCATTCCTTTTAATCATTAACTCTTTTTGAAGGAAGACAAATATGCCCTCTTGTGGGCATTGGGAAAGTTAATAGATGTCTTCCAGCCTCAGTTCCCTTAGTAGAATGGAGGCAATATTGCTTATCTTGAAGGATATTAGGGTGAAATGAAAAAAATGCACATAAAGTGCCTGAGACCTTTTAGGCACTCAAAAGTGGGCAACTGGGTTGGAGGAGAGGGCATGTTCTCCTACAGAGGCATATCAGGATTTCTGAGTGAGGCCTTTTTTGACACCATATATGATCTACTCCAAATGGACATTTTTTTCCTTAATCTTTCCTCCCTGCACAATTCCTGAACCACTGTTATATTAAATAGGTTTACCTGATTGGAGATTTTCATGTTGGGATGGGGTAGAAGAAAGCTTGAGAACTTCTGTTATAGGTAGTAATTGCCAACTCACTGTGAATCATATCTTGGGCATCTTTATTTAAGCAAATCCCCTGGCCCTAACTACTGAATTGGGAGGAAAGTGGGAAAGCCTTTGGTATTTAAGAATGGAGAATCCAATTGACTTGTTGTAAATTTTCAAGGTTTGCATTCTGCTTTATTGCGTCTTCTTGCAACTAACTACCCACATTTATGTATTGTGGATGACTGGATCTGTGAAGAAGAAATCACCGGGACTGATGCCCTGTTAAGGCGAATGCTCCTGACAAATAATGCCAAAAACCACTCTCCCAAACAACTCCAAGAAGGTATAGTACATGTATAGATTTTATTCCATGCAGTCTACCTTTTCCCTTGTTAGTAGTACAAAGAGATACTAAGCTCATTGAAATCTTAAAATTATGCAGAATTTTCCTGGGGCTATCATAATAGTCTCTGGTGAATATATTTTAAGTAATTCTTGTTGAGTTTAAGGAGTTTTAACCATTTTTTTCTGACATGCTCATATCCTTTCCATCATAGATGCTATGTTGTATCACTAAGTACAGGTAGTGTGGTTTTAGGAAGGTCCTAAATTGCTCTGGAGTAAATACAATAGAGCAACATCTAGATCAGAGCTGTCAAACAGAAATATAATGCGAGCTATGCATATAATTTTAAACTTTCTTATAGCCACATTATAAAAGTAAAAAGAGGTGAAATTAATTTTAATAATATAATTTTTTGAACTTAATAATCCAACTGTTTATCATTTCAGCATGTAATCAATATAAAAATCATGAGTGAGATATTTTGCTTTCTTTTTTTCACACTTAAGTGTTTGCAACCTGGTATGTGTTTCACATTTATAGCACATCTCAGTTTGGACTAGTTACATTTCAGGTGCTCAGTAGCAGATATAGTTAGTGGCTGTTGCATTGAAGAGCACAATTCTAGGTAGTTTTTAAGTTAAAAAGTTTGAATCTTTCAAATAACATTACTTCCAAAAGCAGTACATGGGTGTATTTTTCTGAGTTGATTTTTAAAATCAAACTGAACCACCAAGAAAATGACATCTTGGGTTGTTGATGTGATTTAAAAATTGAGATTTTTTTTGTTGTTGATCTTCATGAAGTGACAGCTGTACTTATATGAATTTTTCTTAAAGCCCCTTATTTGTAAGTTTATTTAAAACTATTCCTAGAAATGAAACTTTTATTTTTTATTAACGTAGTTATGTTGTTTTGTTTGGCCTATAGTCCGAGAGAGCAATGTTATCCCCAGCTCTGAAAGCTTTATAAAATTTAGATTGTGACTGCCAAATTTTCATTTTAGCATTTTCAGCTGTCCCAGTAAGTTACACACAAGTGATGCAGATTCTAGAACATTTGACCCTGCTCTCTGCCAGTGAACTTATACCATATGCAGAAGTATTAACATCCAATATGAACCAGCTATTGAATTCAGGGGTTCCACGAAGAATTCTTCAAACAGTCAATAAACTATGGATGGTTCTTAATACTGTGATGCCTAGAAGGTAATTCCAGTGTATTGTTACATGTAATAGATAAATGTATAGCAATGATAGTATATAATAAGCCAAAGTTAATTGTTGAAAAAAAATTTCACAAGACTACTTATATCAGTCATTGAATATTGGACAATATAATTCCTTTTTGAAGACTACTGATTAAAACATTGTTAACAACTTTAAGGAAAAGAATAAAGCATTATCTTAAGAAATAGAAACTAAGCATTTCCAACTTGATAAAATTCTTTTAACAGTGGGTTCTCATTTATAGTCATTTGGGACTGATTGTGGTATAGATTATGTCTTGCATCATTGCAGTCATTTTTAAACTTGGCTGCACATGAAAATCATCTGGTGAGCTTTTAAAAATACTGATGTCCAAGTGAAAATGACCTCGTGTCCATCAGCTGATGAGTGGATAAGCAAAATGTGGTGTATACATACAATATTATTCAGCCATAAAGAGAAATGAAGTTTTTTTTAAATTGTACTTTAGATGAAGGTTTACAGAGCAAATTAGTTTCTCATTAAACAATTAATATACATATTATTTTTTTTAATTTAGATTTTTTATTTTTATTTTTTTATTTTTTAGTAACTTTTATTGAGCTTCAGGTGAACATTTACAAATCAAGTCAGACTGTCACATATAAGTTTATATATACCTTACTCCATACTCCCACTTGCTCTCCCCCTAATGAGTCAGCCCTTCCAGTCTCTCCTTTCGTGACAATTTTGCCAGCTTCCAACTCTCTCTATCCTCCCATCCCCCCTCCAGACAGGAGATGCCAACACAGTCTCAAGTGTCCACCTGATATAATTAGCCCCCTCTTCATCAGCATCTCTTTCCTACCCACTGTCCAGTCCCTTTCATGTCTGATGAGTTGTCTTCGGGAATGGTTCCTGTCCTGGGCCAGCAGAAGGTTTGGGGACCATGACCGCCGGGATTCCTCTAGTCTCAGTCAGACCATTAAGTATGGTCTTTTTATGAGAATTTGGGGTCTGCATCCCACTGATCTCCTGCTCCCTCAGGGGTTCTCTGTTGTGCTCCCTGTCAGGGCAGTCATTGATTGTGGCCGGGCACCAACTAGTTCTTCTGGTCTCAGGATGATGTAGGTCTCTGGTTCATGTGGCCCTTTCTGTCTCTTGGGCTCTTAGTTGTCGTGTGACCTTGGTGTTCTTCATTCTCCTTTGCTCCAGGTGGGTTGAGACCAAATGATGCATCTTAGATGGCCGCTTGTTAGCATTTAAGACCCCAGATGCCACATTTCAAAGTGGGATGCAGAATGTTTTCATAATAGAATTATTTTGCCAGTTGACTTAGAAGTCCCCTTAAACCATGGTCCCCAAACCCCTGCCCTTGCTCCGCTGAC
Source organism: Elephas maximus indicus (assembly GCF_024166365.1). Taxonomy (NCBI): domain Eukaryota; kingdom Metazoa; phylum Chordata; class Mammalia; order Proboscidea; family Elephantidae; genus Elephas; species Elephas maximus. The sequence continues at coordinate 33,862,078 of NC_064837.1, read as the reverse complement.
CTTTGAAGCATTCATTTTATCCTGGAAACTTCTTTGCTTTTGGTCCAGTCCAGTTGAGCTGACCTTCCATGTATTGAGTACTGTCCTTCCCTTCACCTAAAGCAGTTCTTATCTACTAATTAATCAGTAAAAAACCCTCTCCCACCCTCCCTCCCTCTCCCCCACACATATTATTTTGTGACACTGGTTGCCAACCCCATGACATGTCAACATTCTCCCCTTCTTGACCTTTGGCTCCCCGTTACCACCTTTCCTGTTTCCTCCTGCCTTCTTCCCATCCTTGCCCCTGAGCTGGTGTGCCCATTTAGTCTCCTTAGTTTTATGGGCCTGTCTAATCTTTGGCTGAAGGGTGAACCTTAGGAATGACTTCAGTACTGAGTTAAAAGTATGTCCAGTGGGGGGAGAAGTGAAGTTTTGATATATGCTATAACATGAATAAACCTTGAAAACATTACTCTAAGTGAAATAAATCAGACACAAAAGGACAAGTATTGCCTGATCCCACTTATATGAAATATTTAGAATAGGCAATGCATTGAGAAAAAAGTAGATTTGTGGTTACCAGGTGCTGAGGGGAAAAGGGAATGGGGAACTATTTAAAAAGGAAAAAGCCCTGATGGCCAGGTTGTACCTCATGCCAATTAAATCAGAATGTCAGTGAGTGTGAGTAAGGCATTAGTATTTTTTTAAAGATTCCCCACATGATTCCAAAGTGTGTCAAAATTTGGGAAACGCTGGATTATTTTGTCTTTAATGAAATGAGTCTTTGTCGGCCCATAGATTGCATCAGAATCACCTGGACAGCTCTGAAAAACAAAGAATACTGGGCCTGACTGTCTGAGATTTTGATTCAGCAGATCTGGGGATATTTTTACTTTTAAATTTAATTTTTACTTAGTGTTAGAATTTAAGGAGCCCTGGTGGCGGAGTGGTTAAAGCATTCAGCTGCTAACTGAAAGGTCAGCTGTTCAAACCCACCAGCTGCTCCATGGGAGAACGATGTGGCAGTCTGCTTCCGTAAAGATTACAGCCTTGGAAACCTGACGGGACAGTTCTTCTCTGCCCTATAGCATCACTATGAGTTGGAATTGACTCAATGGCAGTGGGTTTGGTTTTGGGTTCATTCAAATTTAATTTACCTTTATAGTTTTTTATAATTTATTTAAATTGTAAATTTATTATAAAGTAATAAATGCAGATAATCTAAGAAGTTAAATAGTGTATGAGGTTTCCTTTCCCATTTTAGATTCTAGCTTCCCAGAGACAACTGTTTTCAACCCTTTTATCTTTTTGTTCTGGCATTTATGCACCCTTCTCTCATCTCTCTTAATAATATGCTTATGCAGCATCTGATTTTCCAATTTCAGGAGTTATCTGTTGACTTCCTGTTACACGAGATGAAGGTTTAGTACTGCGTCTTACTTCCTCCCCGTGCATCTTCATCCCTCCAACATAGACTTCCGCTTCCCTCATTTCTCCCAAGCTGTTATACCAAATATTTTTGTTAAATATTTATTCAGTGTGCATGTTATTATGACCATATAAGTGTTATTTATAGTTGGGTGGAAGTGTATAACAGAAAATTTAATCAAAGGATTATCACATAGCTCAACTATAAATATCACTTATAATAGTCATAATACCATGCACACCAAATATTTATTTTGAGGGAACACAATTCAATCCATAACACATGGTATAACTGAGGCTCTAATTCAAGTTTTTATTTTATATGCCATGGTTATTCCACATGAAATTCCACTGTGAAGAATCTGAGACTACTTTGTGTTTACTGTTTTATCGTTATTTGTGTTAGAGACACAATAATAGGTTAGATTTCTATAGTTTTGAAATTTTCAAAGTTCCTTCACACCTGTTTTCCGATTTTTTTCCCGAGTATATTTTTCTAAGAGAGAAAGGACAGGGTGGCTACGGGAAATGTGTTTCAGTTATAATACAGTTGTTCATGAACGTGATTATTTCCTCATCAGGCTGTGGGTAATGACAGTCAATGCACTGCAACCTTCAATAAAGTTTGTACGACAACAAAAGTATACTCAGAATGATCTGATGATAGATCCTCTCATCGTCCTCAGGTGTGATCAGAGGGTTCACAGGTATGTGTCATTTGAGTTTCATTTTTATTATAGAGCTCTGCTTCGGAGAATCAAAAGAAATTGAAGATATTCAGTTTAAACGTTTATCTTAGTGTTCTTGCAGATAACTGGTAGTGTGGCCTGTGGAGGTTTTTTTTTTTTTGGTTGTTTATATCCATGAACTCTATATTCAGTATAATATTTGATATGTGATTAATGAAACCTAGCCTTAAACCCAAAGAGAAATGTTATTCTTGGTGTTGGCAACCATCAGTAGTGGCTGTTCTCTCTCTCAGGGTCACGACCAGTAAACATGGCACTGTTTCTGCTAGCATTGTGGAAAAGGACTTTTTAAAAAAATTGATCCATTGTGAATCATTCCATGCATTAAAACAGCAACCACTTTGGCATCTTTAATTCTGAGATTAGTGTCATTGATTTCGCATTTGGCTGTAACTCTTGCCAATTGCCAAATTCAAGCAATTGCTTTCAAGTGAGTTCATCTCAAAAGGCAGAGTTAATTCGAATAATTTGTATTTGAATTTCTAGTTTCTATATTTAAGCAAAAAAAAAAAAAAAAAAAAAAAAAAAAAAAAATTTTTTTTTTTTTTTTTTTATATTTAAGCAATATCAGAGTTGAAGGGCTTGTCTTTAACGTGAGTATTATGTGCGTGGAGAAATACACTTGTTGGGAGAAATACATGAAAAGTTAAATAATATGGTTATATGAGGCTGAATAGTACAGTCAGTGAGTGCTGTTAAAAGTTCAGGAAAGATGTGGAGGAGATGGGACCTTAGTAGTAATTTGAAGGATAGGGTTTAGATGACCAGATTTTACATGGTGGGGCAAGGAATTTAGGAAAGTATTCTAGGAAAAAGAATAGTGGGAGTGAAAGTGTGGAAGCTGGAATGAAAAAGGCTTGGAATGGAGGGTTAATTTTTGAGAAGAGCAGACTTTAGAGATAATCTAGGAAGAGAGGCTTTGTGCTAGACAGGTTAGAGGAGAATGAAACTGGAATCAGGAAAACTAACTAGGATACACTCTATGCATGTACTTAACTGTCATCAGCCATAGGGATGGCATTATTGAAGTGGCAAAAGGAGTCAGATATGGTTGGTGAACTCGAGGTCTCTTAGAAAACAGGAATCAAGAGAATGATCAGTATAAATGACATTAAACCTAAAAGTAAAAGTAAAACTCAGTAAATAACACTTCTAGAAAATAGCTACTTCTAAAATGCAGTTCATCATTGTTCAGAATCCCCTTTCCCCTGAATTACTTCCAGTTGTTCTGGAAGCAGATTCTTTTATAAGTTTTATATTATAGAGTTTATGAATTTTGAAAAAAGGTTTTGTATTGATTTGAAATTGTTTGTCTATGTATCATGTTTTGTTTTCCCAAGTCTGAACAAAATGCTTGGCCTTTTCACAAATGATTACAATGCTTAAGAGTATGTTTTTCTGTGCCTAGTTGTTCAGCCACATACCAAGGGGGTGAAATAAAAAACAGAATTCCTCTCCGTATGTTAGTCCATTGGCCCACCTTCAGGGTACTAGAGTGAGGCACGATACTTATTATCTAATTTCCCTGCTTGAAGGAATTGAATTGAATCAAGCAAACATGAGAACAATTGCTTCTTAAAATTTGGTATTTAAGTATTTTCTCAGAACATCTGCTCAAAATTGGTTCACAAAGCTCCATTTATACATTTACATATTTTTCTTTATCTAAATTATGCCGTTATAATGTATGTAATGTTTTTGTAGCCTGGATTTTTCCTAAACAGCTTGTGAACTGTTTCTCATGTTAATAGATATTCTTATATTAATTGGCTACATAGTATTCCATTTTATAGGTACGCTCTGCTCTTAACCCAATCCTCTATTGTTAGACTTTCCTCTCCCCGATTTTTGCTGTTATCAGTAGTGCTGTGCAGACTATTCCATGTGCAGCTCCCCATACTTCTGGGTCTTTACTTAGAACAGATTCTGAAAACTGGAATTATTGGGGCATAAGTAACATGCTGATTTTAAAAACTTTTGATTCATATTTTCATTCTGCCATCCAGAAAAGTTGAACCATTTTATAGCAGTCTTTGATACTGAATTCTTTCCTACACCTTCCTACACTATTTTATGTAATATTTTCCAATTTGATAGGTAAAAAATGGATTCCCACTTTATATTTTTATGAGATTGAACATCTTTATATATTTCCTGGCTGTTGGTATCTCTTCTTTGTACGTTAGTCCAGTTTTCTATTGGAATGCTTATCTTTTTTATTGATTTAAAAAACTCTTCATCTATATAGCATATCAGCTTTTTGTACATATATGGCAATTGTATCCCTGTAGCTTTGTGTTATCTTTTAATTTTATTCATTTCTTTAAATTTAAATTTTTTCACCAAGGTATCATTCACATGGTTTTAAAAAATACCAAACAATATGGAAAGTTATAAACATATGAATCATATAATGTCCAGGATTTTCTTTGAACTAACCCAGTGGTGGTGGTGAGAAAGTGAGTGGGAGTATATATGAAACAAGACTAGCCCTGGCTAGATAACTGTTGAAGCTGGGTGATGAATACTTGGGGGTTCGTTACACTATTCCTTCTTACATATGTATGAAAGTTTTCGTAATGTACATTGATAAGTAAACGTTTCATAACATAGAAGATGTAACAACAAGAAAATGTGTGAAGTGAAAAGGCTTGCCCTCTTTGATATCTGCTAGTCTGCCTCTCTAAAACAAAGTTCCTCCTTGATCTCTTTTGATCAATCCCAGTTCCATCTCCAGAGGAAACTTCAGCTATTATAATGGTGTGTATATGTAGCTTTACTTTTCTATGTATTTATAAATTTAGAAATATTTAGTTTTCTGTTCTTTTAGGATGGTTTTTAAAAAATTAGTAGTATTAAAAGCATTATTTTCCTCTTTTAAAAACTTACTCTTCTCAACATGTTTTCTGTTTTAGTATGGAGGGTTCTTCAAATTTTCTTAAATGAATAAATCTTAAATGCGTCGTCTTCTATATATAGATTACCAGGCCTATGCTCTTGAAACTCTAATTTACAATGTCTGGGTTGACATTTAGGAGCCCTAGTAGCTCAGTGGTTAAGCACTTGGCTGTTCACTGAAAGGTCCACTGTTTGAACCCACCAGCCGCTCTGAGGAAGGAAGATGTGGCAGTCTGCTTCCGTAAAGATGACAGCCTTGGAAACCCTATGGGGCTGTTTTGCTCTGTCCTATAGGGTCTCAGTGAGTTGGAATTGACTCAACAGCAGTGGGTTACAGGTTTGGAGTTTGGGAGTTTTTTTTTTTTTAAACAAACACTCCAGGTGATTCCTATCTTCAGCTTTGAGAAACATTGCCACAATTCATTTTACTATCTACGTCTTGATGGACATTTCGGTTGTTTTCAGTGTTCCACAGTTATAGAGCTATAGTGCCTATTTAATCACGAGTGCTAGTTTTTTCCGTAAAAGAGACTTACGAGTGGAGTTCCTTTTTCTTTTTCTAAGGGCTTGACATTGTAGTGGTTACTAATTTAATTTGTTTTCTTTCCTACATTTAATTTGTGTATCTGTTTTTGTCTCATTTAAATTTAATCCATAACAACCTTTGAGGAATGTGTAACTGTACACCCATTTTACAGATGAGGAAACTGAAGCTCAGTAAATAACTTCTGCAGGACAATTGAATGAATCACTCTTAGAATACAGGCAGTCCCTGGGTTATGAATGTCCAGCTTGCGGACAACTTATACTTGCCCTTTAATGTTACGTAAATTTGCCCTCACAACAGATCACACAATCATCTTCACCTCCTGCATGTAGACCTTTTGACGTACTAAACCCACCCACTGTTGTCAAGTTAATTCTGACTTACAGTGATCCTATAGGACAGAGTAGAACTGCCCCATACGGTTTCTAGGGCTGTAAATCTTTACGGAAGCAGACTGCCACATCATTCTCCCACGGAGTGGCTGGTGGGTTCGAGAAGCTGAGTGCTTTAACCACTGTGCCACCAGGGCACCTTTTTTGCACTAAGTAAGGTTAGCACCTGTTCCCAAGAAACGAAACCCGTTGGGGTTGAATTGATTCTGACTCATAACCCCCTTAACAGGACACAGTAGAACTGCCCCATAGGGTTTCCAAGGCGTGGCTAGTGGATCTGAGCTGCGGATCTTTTGGTTAGCAGCTGAGCTCTTAACCACTGTGGCACCTGTTACTGACTTACAGATTTGACTTACAGGCACAGTTAGGAACAAATCTTGTTCATAAGGTGGGGACTGCCTGTATGGAGCCACCTTGCTCCAAAGGAACTGAGAAGGAACAGTTAGGAGTAAAAAGAATAAATACTCTGTTCTAGCCCCCTTCATCTTGTCGATAATAGAATATTTCTCTTTGAGGAAAGTTGCTTGACAAGCTCATAGCTAAGAGATTTACTGGTAGTGCCATTTTCTTTAAAAAGGCAAATCTTTCTTCCAGGGTATACATTATATTTGACTGTAGCTGAGAAGATTAATTAGATCACAGTGATTATTTGAATCTTGAAATACACCAGGAACCAGTTGCTGTCGAGTTGATTTGACTCACGGTGCCTCTGTGTGTGTTAGAGTAGAACTGTGTGCTCCATAGGGTTTTCAATGGCTAATTTTCAGAAGTAGGTCACCACGCCTTTCTTCTGAGGCACCTCTGGGTGGGCTCGAACCTTCACAGCCAAGCATGTTAGCCATTTACAGCACCCGAAGACCCTCTTGAAATATAGAGAATAAGAAATGTATTTTACACTTTTTATTTTTGAGAATAAACATTTCAGTGGGAAAAGCGTTACTACACTTCATTATTCAGGTTTCTCTAATTGCTTAAACTAGATTGGTCATATTCTGGCTAATTTATAAATTTATGTTCTTATATATTTTTCTTTTGTTTTTTCTGCGTTCAGATGCCCCCCACTAATGGATATTACTTTACACATGTTGAATGGATATCTTCTTGCTTCTAAAGCCTACCTTAGTGCTCATCTGAAGGAAACAGCAGAGCAAGATAGGCCTTCCCAGAATAATACAATAGGTTTAGTTGGACAAACTGATGCCCCAGAAGTTACCAGAGAAGAATTGAAAAATGCATTACTGGCTGCTCAGGTAATAAACTAAATTCTAGTCAAAAAGGGACAAAAACCCATTGCCGTTGAGTCAATTCCAACTCATAGCAACCCTAAAGGAGCGCCTAGTGGATTCAAACTGCTGACCTTTTGGCTGGCAGCTGTAGCTCGTAACCACTACACTACCCGGGTTTCCATAAAAGGACAAGGGCTTCCCTATTAATGAAATCAGTTAAATAGATGATATGTTATGCCCTCTGTGTACCAGGGTGATACATTGTGTAGTCCTTTTATTACAGAGCCTATTATAATGGTGTTATCTTTCCTTTTGAATATAGACTGTTAGTAAAATCAAGAATAATCTTCACGATATTGTAACAATGTAGCATTTTACTGAAGCCTTAAGTAGTCATTTTTTAGTAATGCAGGAGATGTAAGATGATAAAATATTAAGCAATTTGAGGTCCTCAGTGTAGAATGTTTTCTTAGTATTCGAATATATTTTCTGAAATCTTATTGGTAATAAGTGGAACTAGGAGCAATAATACAGGTCCACAATTCTTTTATCTGCATACAGAAAATAAAAAAGCTATGAAAACGGATACTTTTTTTGGTAATTCAATCGGCAGAAAAACCTGACCTGATGGCAGAAAAAACTTGTTTGTTGGCAAGGCTTGGCCTGAATTGATGAAACTATTTATGATTTTTATCCCATTTAATAAACCCTGGTGGCGTAGTGGTTAAATGCTACGGCTCCTAACCCAAGGGTTGGTGGTTCGAATCTACCACGTGCTCCTTGGAAACTCTATGGGGCAGTTCTACTCTGTCCTATAGGGTCGCTATGAGTCGGAACCGACTCTTCGGCACTAGGTTTGGTTCTTTTTTGGGGGGGATCCCATTTAATGTGAATAGTGGTATGTTTTGCTGTAAAACTTTAGTATGTTTGATTCCTAGTTATAAAACATAACTGGCCCTAAGAATTTCAGATAAGGGATTGAGGACCATAATAGTTAACATTTATATAATGCTTTTATATCCCGGGTGCTATTATAAGTTCATAATGTATTTTAACTCATTTAATCTTTATAATTAACTGATGAGTATTATCCTTTCCATTTTTACAGATTAGGAAGGAAACTCAGAGAGGTTAAATGGCTTGTTCAAGGTTACACATTTAGTAAATGGCAGATCTAGGATTCAAGCCTAGGCAGTTTGCAGATAAAAACAAAACAGTAGCAACAACCAAAAACTCGTCAACCCAAGAATGATGCTTGTAAAATAAGGTTAGCCTTACTTAATAATCATCAAGTTCTTGAAAACTTAGGTCAAGTAATTGCTTTCTTATAGCCCAGGCAATGGTCATCCTTCAGAGATGCATATATTCATTTTTGTAGTCCTTCCTGCTTAGATGGGCGTGATTACATATGTTTATTTTTATGGGGAGAAGACCTGTAGTTTTCTTCAGATTTTTAAAGGGATTCATGACTCTAAAAAGGTAAGAACCATTGCCTCAGAGATTGTTCACTTCTGCACTTAGAAGTACCCCCCTTTTTTTTTACGAAACTAGTTATTTTATCATTGCTGTTAATGTGAAAACAAAATCAGATTTGGTTCTTAGACAAGCTTCTCAAAAACATCTTACATTTGCTGTGTTTTATTTGCTTATAGGATAGTGCGGCAGTCCAGATTCTCTTAGAGATTTGCTTACCTACTGAAGAGGAGAAAGCAAGGGGTGTCAATCCAGACAGCTTGCCGAGGAATGTACAAAGTGTTATTACTGCCAGCAGTCCAAATAAGGAGATGGAGGAAGGAGAAGATAATTTGCTCTGTAACCTTCGAGAAGTTCAGTGCCTTATCTGTTGTCTGTTGCACCAGATGTATATTGCAGATCCAAACATTGCTAAGCTTGTTCACTTTCAGGTCTGTTTTCAAAGAATGAGGCTTTACGGTTGAATTTAATTTTGAGGGCATTGAATACTAAATTAATAGAGATCATATAGAAACCGGAGAAAACACAAATGCAATCTGGAGGAAAATCCAGATTTTTAAAAGACTTTTAAAAAAATCTAATGAAGTGTTTCAGATAATTTATCCTTTTTCTAGCGCATCAGAAAAATGAAATGCCAGGATAGATGTAGGATGCTGCAGCCTTCTCAGCAACTTTCATAGAAAAGCAGTGGAAACTTTATATTTTTATCTGTATTTGATTTAAAATTATTTTATTTCTAACCCTTCTTCCCTTCTTGTTGAGATAGGGTTATCCATGTGAACTTTTGCCTCTGACGGTTGCAGGTATTCCATCTATGCACATCTGTCTGGATTTCATACCTGAGCTTATTGCACAGCCAGAACTTGAGAAACAGGTAATAAGCATTTTGTAACTTTAGAAAATTTTTTTATCTCCCTCCAGTATTGCTAGTTATATAAAAAAATTATAATTAAAACTTAAAAAAAATTATAATTGTATTTTTAATACCTAGAAATATTCTTCAGAAACATGTAATATTTGGATTTTGTATTGCAGATATTTGCTATCCAGTTGCTCTCTCACTTGTGTATCCAGTATGCATTACCGAAGTCACTCAGTGTGGCTCGCTTAGCTGTCAATGTCATGGGAACTTTGCTAACAGGTGTGTAGCCAGCCGATATCAACAACTTCTAACATAAATTAGTACATGTATCTTCTCAGCTTCTAACCTAAAGGTTCACAGTTCAAGTCCACTGGCTGCTCTTCGGAAACCCAATGGGGCAGCTCTGCTCTGTTCTGTGGGGTATTATCTATGAGGCGGAATCAACTCAGTGGCAATGGGTTTGGTTTTTTTTTTCTTAGTTTTAACTTATGCTATCTTGTGAATTAGTCTTCTTTTGAAAGTTTTCGTATTTATAAGTGTGATTTTTAGTGTAGAGAAAGTGAATAGGTAGGCATATTGTATCTTTCATTTTGTGAATGAATATGTATTGATTTCTAGTAAATGTAATAAGCTTTTCACATTTTATAATGAAAACCAAATCTTTCTATATATAATTATCTCAGTAAAAAATAAGTTGTGATTTATTACAAATACTTAAAGTTCCATAAAAACATAATTATATGTAGAAATAAGAGATAAATATATTGTTTCCTTAAGTTCTAAAGCATATTTAACATTTTATCCAACTCTGGTCTTTAGACCAAAATGGTATAAAAATATACTACTTTAAAAGATATGAGCTATAATTCAGTCCTTCTGAGTTAAGGCGTAGTTAATCTAGTATTCTTTCTCAGTGCTCCCATAATACCCTGTTCATTTTTCTTTCCATTGTATTCACTTCACTATGTTATAATTATTTGTAGTCATTAAGATCTTGAAGTGTCTGAGTTCAATCCCTGTTCTACTACTAACTGGCTGTGTGACCTTGAACAAATTTCTTAACTTCTGAAGTTTAAGAGTCATCTCATAAAATTGGTGTCACAATAGTACGTTCCTCATTCATAAAATTTTGAGAATTGAGTGAAATGATGCATGTGATACACTTATCACAGTGCTTGTACATAATAAGAATTTGTATGTTGGATGATGATTGATTAAAGAGCTATGGCTGCTGACTAAAACGTTGGCGGTTTGAATCCATAGCTGCTCTTTGGAAATCCTGTGGAGCAGTTCTACTCTGTCCTGTAGGCTCACTGTGAGTTGGAGTTGACTTGACGGCAGCTCTTTGGAAACCCTGTGGAGCAGTTCTACTCTGTCCTGTAGGCTCACTGTGAGTTGGAGTTGACGGCAGCGAGTTTGGTTTTTTGGTTTTTAGACTGTGCTCCCTGAAGGTAGGGGCTGGCTCATGTCATAGAAAACTGAGCATCCTCAGCACAGAGCATGGTGCTTAGTATATTGTATATATATCTGTATATATAGATATCTGTAAAGTAAAAAATTCTGTTTCACTTCTTTCCAACAGTTTTAACACAAGCCAAGCGATACGCTTTTTTCATGCCAACTCTGCCAAGTTTGGTTTCTTTCTGTCGAGCATTTCCTCCATTGTATGAGGATATTATGTCTTTGTTGATCCAAATAGGGCAAGTCTGTGCCTCTGATGTGGCCACTCAGACAAGAGACATCGATCCAATTATTACACGTAAGTAGTAACTTCTTCTCAAGAGTTAGCTTAATATCTCAAAAAAAAAAAAAGGGCCAAAATCATTTCCAGATTTCTTGCCTTAATTTATTTTTCTTTCCTATGTTTTTAGGTCTTCAACAAATAAAGGAGAAACCAAGTGGATGGTCTGGACTCTGTAAAGATCCATCTTATAAAAATGGATCTAGAGACACTGGAAGCATGGATCCTGATGTGCAGCTCTGTCATTGTATTGAAAGCACAATAATTGAAATAATAAACATGAGTGTTAGTGGAATTTAAAAAAAAAATTAAAGCAAAAAATGAAGCTGTTGCATATACCCACATGAGTCTGCATCTTGTAACAAATGTTAAACTGGATGGGAATAGTAGTATCTTGGAATCACTAAAATGATTCCATTCAACATGAATAGAACTCTCTGAGAATTATGCTTGCCTGTATATGACTGACAGTTCTTTGGATCTAGTTTGCTGGTATGTTTATACTGTAGCAGCTGAACTTTCTTTTTTTTTACCCCCCTTGGGAGCACATTTAAGAAACTCATTACAGCAAAGTGAATCTGGCATGTTTAGATTTAGAAGTGAAGAAAGACTTCCATGCCTTTAATTTGATTTCTTATAAAAATGAGTCTTTGGGTAGCCCTAGTGTTTATTTTAACTTTCAGCTTCTAACAGAGTGCTACAATGCTGCAGTGATGGCAGGGAGAAGGGATCAAGGGAAGGGAGAATTCAGGAAAAACTAGGAGTTAAACACCCAAATGGAAGTCTCCAAGACTTTCAGTGCAAGTTATAGTAATGCAAGATGGAATTCCAATTCTCAATAAACAGTGTTGAGAAGGCTTTAAAGAAGGCAAATAATTTTTATAATGATTTTCATGGAATTACAGATGAGAACTTAAAGATTTTACATATTTGCTTCAAGTTTACTAATATATGAAGCCATAGGTTTAAGGAGATACTTGAATAATTTGGGATTTTAAGAATCATCTTTGTGCAAAGAACCTGAAAGATCTCATTTAGTTTTTTTTTTTTTAATTATTTTTATAATGATTAACTTATCTAATGTTCAGAGAGGGAAAATAAACAATTTAGAGCAATAAAACTCATTGGATTAAAGAGCTCTTGGTTTGTCATTAGGATTATAATTCATATCTTACTTTGATAAGGTCTTTGAGTAGGAAAATATATATAGTGTTGAACCTCAGGAAAAATTAAAATATGGAAAATACCGTCTTGCCAATAGATTTTGCAGTCCTCTGCTGGTAACTTCTATTGATTAAGTAGAGGTATTCAGGTAACCTATAATCCTCATTTAAAAAAAAAATTAGGTGTCCAGTGTTTCAGGTACTTTGCTTTCTGAGAAATACCTTAATGACCCCCCCCCCCAAAAAAAACCAAATCTCTTCACTGTTTTGAAAATAACAGTAAGTAAGTAAGTTGGGCAGGTAATAAGAAAATGTGGTTTTTAGGAAAACAAATTTAACTTCAACCTTAAACTAGTGAATAGTAACATCTTACTTGACTCCATTGTAAATAGGATCACTACTGGCCCTACCTCATAAGGGTGTTATATAAGAACTAGTTTGTAGCTGTTTCAAATCATGAAGTATCATACATGACAGAATATTTATAGCTTTTAGTAGATGTTTAATGTTCAATTAACTAATTTTTATGGGAAAAATAAAAGCATACACTTAAAAAACACCATAAGACTTTTCATATTTTTAAACAAAGCAGTTTTGTAGTCCCTTAAGGTTAAATAAAACTGCTCCTTTTTTCTTTTTTTTTAAACTGGGGCCTTGGAATATTCTGTGTGAGTAGGTGTCCTCTAGGAGTTCAAAACAGGTTGAAGTATGTTTTCTAACTAAATGCAGTGCACATTCCTGGATCAACTTTCCAAGACTGGTCAAAACCAGCTGTGTTAAAATAGTAACATATCCTGTTTTTCTTCAGATTTGTTGATGTAAAAATATGTAAATATGTTAGTAAATGTTAATATTCATGTATTTTAAGTTAAGGTTATAAAATTTGTCATAATGTGATTTTTTTATTCAAGTGAAAACAGATGTGTGCAGCTATTTTGAATATTGATTTATAAACATTCATATTCTTTATCAATGAACTTGTAATTTTGTTGTGTTTAATTCCACTACTGTTAACCTGAAAGCACAGTTCAAGGGACCGGCATCTAGGACTGTCTGCCTTCAGAGCCTATGTGTATTCTTTCCGTTATGCCACATACATTAAATGGCAATACCAGGTTAAAGCCAGTTGACAGCCTTAGGAATTTAGGAAAGGAAAATTATAGTAGTTACCTGGAATAGTTATTTAAAGGATTTGATGTATAAAAAATTTATGAAAGCAGAGAAGGTATTTTAATGGATTATAAATCAATGGCATTATTCTTCCACTGGCCTAACGGTAAACTACATTTTTGTACTTTCCATTCATCTTTGTTTATGCATACATATTTTCACATAACTAAATTCCTAATGCCCAGTTTAGAGTCTGCTTTTTTCCATTTAACTTTACATGGAATTTTTCCCTACAAGTTGTTTAGCTTTTATAATTACTGGCTTTATAATCTATTGAGTTCATAATCACAATCATCTCACCATCACTATTCTGGGAAGTTTATCTTTTTTTTTCAGCATTACAAATATGCATTACTATCAACTGAGGTATGAACACTTTTAGGTTACTTTAGAATAAATTTCTGGGACTGAGATTATTAGGTGAAAGGATAGAACTTATTTTTATGACTACAAGTTTTGACGTTTTGAGAAGATGTAGAAAAAAACTAAGACAAACAGATCAACTTGCCTTCTTCTCATCCCTTGCTCCAGGAACCTTCCCCTCCTCAAACTCTAGTTACTTAAATTTGAGAGGCTGTGTCAGGTTCTGTTTTTGTGGGGCACCAGTGTTTGAACATCATAGCGACCCTATAGGACAGAGTAGAACTGCCTCATAGAGTTTCCAAGGAGGGCCTGGCGGATTCTAAACGCTGACCCTTTGGTTAGCAGCCCTAGCACTTAACCACTACGCCACCAAGGTTTCCTTTTTAGTTTTTGTTGGTTTAGTATTTGAACATGTTTGGTAGAGGGTCAGTGAAAAAGGGAGACCCTCAAGGAGTTGGAGTGACACAGTGGCTGCAACAAGGGGTTCAAACATTGATTGCGAAGATGGTGCAGGACCGGGCAGTGTTACGTTCTGTTGTACACAGGCTCCCTGTGAGGCGCAACCGACTCCAGAGCAGCTAACGACAGTATTTGCCCTCAGTTTAGGTTGTACAAAAAATACTTTTTAAAAATAAGCATCATTTGGCGAGATCATGATTATCCTCGTCTTTGTATACGTCTTGGCAAAGAAAAAACTGGTCTCCGGAGGGGTAGAAGGTGGGTAAGCCACAGTGGAGGTAGAAGGAATCCGGGACTGGAGACGTCGAGAGCGTGCCCCCAGCGGAATCTGGCCATCGGGAAAAGCCTCGGAGACTTAAGGCTTGAATACTGTAGCCAGTTGTCTTAGAACCGTTTCGCCTAATTTGCCTCACAGTCTTTGATACTCCAGCTACTGTCAAGTTCGGAAATTTAAACTGAGTGGCACTAACGAATGCTCAGAGAACTCGGCAAGGCGTTTCCTTTTCGTTGCTCTACAAACTTTAAGAGTGAGATTTCGGGTTTCCAAGGAAGCTGGTGCCGGGGTGAAATCACCGATTTCAAAAGTCAAGCGGAGAAAGCGCTTTCCCTTCAAAGCCCAAATATCTGCGGCTGCAGCTCACTTTTCTACTGATTTACCTTCCGGTGCCGCCAAGTATCTTGGGGCTCTTCTTATCTCGGAGGCGTGGATTGGGTGTTCAGCGCGCCCGCCGACTATTTTTGCGCCAGGATTGGTCGCTTGATTTCCGCTCTAGATGGGTGATTGGCTGTCAACTCGCTCGGCGATTGGGTGCTGGGAGTCGAGGGGTGGGAGGCGGGAATTCTTCGGAAACGGTGTTGCTGAGGGGGTTTCACAAGACTTGGAGCGGAGAAAAGGTAAAGCCGCCCCGAATCCGGGATGAGGAGAGGGGAGTAGCGACCCCTGAGGAAGGGGGAGAGTGGAGGCTTGTGTCCTTTCGTCTCTGCCAGGGCTCCGCATGATTTGCTCTCAGAAATCGGCGTCCTTTTCTCCCGTGCATCAGTATTGCTTCGGTTTTCCTCAGGACCGCCAAGCCTGTCTGTCCGAGGGGGGGCGCCAAGCCTGCCGGGGGGGGTGCCTTCTGTTTTTGCCCAAGTCCCTTTGCAGGCCCATCGGTGTTGACTGGATCACCTGGTCCTTGGGGATCACAACTGCCTGTGAGAGGAGGGAAGCGTGGGGAAGAAAACCTGGGTAGAAGGGGACCCCTTCCCTGCCGCCCTGGAGCGGTGATTAGCCCGGGTTTCCGTGTTACCTCTTGGCGGGAGGGGGCGCCAGGAGGCGGTCGGTTCGTTTGCCCTTTCTGCAATGTTGCGGGGAGAGCTACCCGTGTACGAGATGCGCGTTGCCACAGCTGGGCTGGGATGGATAGATTTCTAGGTTAAAGCTGAGTTACTACGGTGGCCTTGAGTTGTTGGTTCGCACTGAGGTTAGTATTCCACCAAATCCCGTTCTTAGAGCTTTATAGAAAGAATCACAAAACTTTAGAAATGGAAAGTACTTTAGTAGAATACTGGTTCTTAACTTTCGGAACAACACAAGCTGTGATTAGGTTTATTACTGGCTTCATAATCTGTTGTATTGCTGTATTATAATTTAACCATCACTCCACCCCTAGATTGAAGTTACCATTTTTTCGCTACTGCAAAATAATTCCTCAATTGATAACATTTTCAGCTTTTGTTTTCTCTATTTTCAGTTATTTCCTTAAGATATATTTATGGAAGTGAGAAATCTATGGACTTTCTCCTCAGAAGAGTGCAATCATGCACAGAAATTTCTGCATGCAATTTCAAGAGGTCACAGTTTCTGAATTACCCATAGAGATCCGAGGTTAAAAACAGTGGTTAGAGGAGGCGGCATTAAAGTGAATACTTTCTCTGTGTCAGATACTGGATTAGGCACATTCTGTACATTATTTAATTCTTAACTCAGTACTTGACTAAATATTATTAATATACATGAAAACCTTATCAGGTAGTTAGTATTATTGCCATCTTACAGATGAATAAACAGGCTCAAGAGAGGTTAACTGTGTAACATAGTGGAATTCAGATTTAGGTCTGCCTTGCTCCAGAGCCCATCCTCTTTCCACCATACCTTAAACCAAAAACCAAACCCACTGCCGTGGAGTCCATTCCGACTCATAGCGACTCCATAGGACAGAGTAGAACTGCCCCATAGAGTTTCCAAGGAGCGCCTGGCAAATTTGAACTGCCAGGCTTTTGGTTATCAGTCGTAGCACTGTACCTTACCTTACTGACCTTTAAATAAGAATTATTGAGCACCCTCTATGTTCCAAGGCACTTTCTTCCTTACAGCAACTTTTAAATTAAAGATTATTACAATGAAGGGTCTCAGTACAGAGAAGTGAAAAGACATCTGAGTTGCTGTCAGACCTGACCTAGAATCTAAACTTCCCGACTGCTGGTCCACAGCTTTTTCCTTCTAACCAGAAGACTGCAGAAAGGAAAAACAGAAAGGGACAGAATAGGAGGAGAAAAAGAGTGGTGCTATGGAGTTGGAAAGATCAGGAATCTCTCTCTATAGATCGATTATATCTGATCAAATTTGTAATAAGAGCGCATGTTTAATTGGGTACCTAATGTCCTTTTAGCACATTATTTCATTTAATCTTTGTAACAATCCTATGAACCAAAAAAAAAAAAAACCAAACCCATTGCCATCGAGTCGATTCTGACTCATAGTGATCCTATAGGACAGAGTAGAACTGCCCCATATGGTTTCCAAGGAGCCGACCTTTTGGTTAGCAGCCATAGCACTTAACAACTGTACCACCAGTTGTTTCCACAATCCTATAAGGTAGATGCTATTACTGTCCTTATTTTACGGATGAGAACACCAAGGCCTAGGGAAGTAACTCGCCCAAGGTCATACCACTAATACATGGCGGAGCAGGGATGCAAAGCCAGACTTGTCAGACTACAAGGCCCGTGTTCTCCAACGCTGTGATTTTATGTTTGTTATTTCCTGTTGTGTTGGCTCTGACTCATGGCACCATTGTGTACGACAGAACAAAAAGTTGCCAAGTTTTGGGACATGTTCCTGATTGTTGGTGTGTTTGAGTCCATTTGTGGCTATTGTGTAGTGCTTTCCAGCTTGAAGGGCTCATCTGCCTGTACTATGTAAGACAATGTTCTGTTACGTGTGTTAGTTATCTAGTGCTGGTGTAACAGAAATACCACAAGTGGTGGCTTTAACAATGGAAGTTTATTTTCTCACAGTTTAGGAGACTAGAAGTTGAAATTCAGGGTGCTAGGTATAGGGGAAGGCGTTCTGTCTCTGTTGGCTTTGGAGGAAGGTCCTTGTCTCTTTGAGCTTCTGCTTCTAGGTGATCTTTGTGTGGCTTAGCATCTCTCTTCCCCCAATATCTCTTCTCTCACTTCCTTGTTTAATTTCTTTTATATCTAAAAAGAGATTGATTTAAGATACACCCCACACTAATCCTTTCTCATTAACATAATAAAGGCAACTCATTCCCAAATGGGATTATAACCACAGGTATAGAAGTAAGGATTTACAACACACATTTTTGGGAGACACACTTCAATCCATAATGTATTTTCATTGGCTGATTTTCAGAAAGAAATTGCCAGGCCTGTCTCCTTGGTCTGTCTTAGTCTGGAAGCTCTGCTGAAACCTGTCCACCATGGGTGACTCTGCTGGTATTTGAAGTACTGGTAGTATGGCTTCCAGCATCATAGCAACACTCAAGCCACTACAGTATAACAAACTGACAGAAACTCTTTTGCTTCTATTTGTTTTGTTTATATATTTGTTAATTCCAGTTTTTATTTCCAGACTTCTATCCTAGTGTTGATTGTCTGGTTTTCTTTGAGTATCGTAGTTTCAATATTGATTTTTCATTTTTGTTGCAGTTGGGAATCCGAAATAAATAAGAAAGCATGATGTCTTCAGTATGGTCTGAATATACAATTGGTGGGGTGAAGATTAACTTTCCTTGTAAGGCTTATCCATCACAGCTTGCTATGATGAATTGTGTAAGTGATTTTTAGAAGTTTTAAGTCTTTATTAAGATACAGATGCTTGTGATCCATAATATATTTTGAGTTTGACTGCATTCATTTTCTTAGATAGTAAATGGATTGGGAATATTTTCTCAGCTCATTTGGAAGAACATGAAAAAAAATCTAACCTTTGGCAAAATAAATACTCTTGATCACTAAACTGTATATGTCTGTGGTTAGGAGGCAAAGGAGAGCATTGTAAGAAATGTTCTCATTCATTTGGAACATCTATTTACTAAATTATTGCTTTCAACAAAGTATTTACTGTCTCATACACAGAATACTTTGTTTTTTCACCATTAATTTTTTTTGAAGTATTTTGATCATACAGAAAATTAACATGCAAACTTGTGTAAATCAACTTTCCTGCTTTGTTAAATCTTAATATTTTAGTATAATGTCTTGTTTGCTAGTAACAGAGGTTACCAGTATCCTCAATTTGGTCTTTATCTTTCCCAGCATATTTTAATGTTTTTATTACATATGTATGTATCCATAAATAATATATAGTATTATTTTACATATTTTAAACTTGGTGTAATGTTATGATACTATGTTTATCTTCCTGCAGAACTTGATTTTTTTGACTTAATGTTATTTTTAAGATGTAGCTCTTTTGATTGTTGATACATTTTAATGACTGTATAGTATTCTATTGTTATGAATATACCAGAATTTGTCCATTTTTCTATTGATGGACATTTAGATTGTTTACATTCTTTTACAATGACGAACAGTGCTGCTGTGAGCTTCTTATACACGCTTTCTTGTGTTCATGTGGGAAAGGTTTCAACGATGTACCTAGGACTGAACTTGCTGGAAGTGGGCATCTTCAACTTTACTAGAAATTTTTGTACAAATGGTTATAACAGCGTACACTGTCACTAGCAGTATCCCCCATTGAGTTTTCATCAAAGATATTCATAGGTATTAGTGTTTTGCAGACATGAAGATATTTGCATAATTAAGGCACAGATTGCTTTCTTCATTTTTTTCTCTCGTGATTGATATACTTGTAAGTCCCATGTAATTTCAGGGAGAGGCATAAAGGAATAAAGTCCAGATTTAACTAAATACTAGTTCTTTCTTTTCATATTGCTGTGTTCCTTGGAGTGCAGCCTCACGTCTTGCTATTTGTACTTCTGAGGGAGAGAGACCCTAATAAAGTAAAATGCTTATTGATTTTTTAAAATTGTTTTTGTGTTAATAGATTGTCAGAGGATTAAACAGTAAGCAACATTGTTTGTTGGAGAGCCCCACAGGAAGTGGGAAAAGCTTAGCCTTACTTTGTTCGGCTTTAGCATGGCAGCAGTCTCTTAGTGGTAAGTAGTTGGTTGATACCTTCAAGTTGCCCACTGGGACCTGAAAGTACTCTTTATTCAGAATGGTTCAGCCATGTTCTAGTTAATTTAAATATTCTCTTTTTAAGATATTTCTTTATAAAAAATATTTATACTAGGTTATATATCTTCCAAAAGAGTTTCA
This sequence comes from Elephas maximus indicus, assembly GCF_024166365.1. NCBI lineage: Eukaryota > Metazoa > Chordata > Mammalia > Proboscidea > Elephantidae > Elephas > Elephas maximus. Next base: position 33,842,057 of record NC_064837.1, on the reverse strand, counting down.
ATATAGGAAAATATATTTAGTCCAAAAATAATGTTGAATATAATTTAGTCTTTTATGTGATGATTCAAAGAGTACATAAGAATCTTGGAATGCTTAGAATTATGAAAATAATTAGATGATAATTTGTATGTAAAATATGTAAGAGATGGGACTGTTACAGTGCTATAATATATACTAAAAGTTTTTTTTTTTTTTGAGTAAATGCTTTAATATATTTGTTTATCTGTCCCTTCCTCATAACATTAGCACATGGGATACATATATAAAAAAATTCTAGTTGAGCTTTCTACTTCTTTGGATGCCAGATAAGCAGAAGTTTATTGTAATGTTATTTGTGTGAATTCATGTTATTTTTATTACTTTTACTTTATTTGGTAAGAAATGCCTGGCAATGTTTTCTTTTATTGAAAAACTATGTAATCTACATAATGAATTTGAAATACAATATTGGCGGTATTTTAGTTACAAAATCAGATGGCTTTGGCCTAATGTATTAGGAGAATTTGAAGTTAATCATGGGGGGTTGTGTGTGTGTGTATACATATATATATATTTTTTTACTGATAAGACTGTATTAAAAATAAACTAAATATTTTATACATTATTGGTGGCCCATTTTGATTGTTGAGTTACTCTTTGGGAAAAAAATGAGATTATCAGGTAGTAACTTAAACTTTTAATGGGCGAGCTCTGAAAAACAGAATTAGTAGTGTTTATGAGGTGCGAGTGGGAATATGATATCAGTACTATTTACAACAAGTAAATTATTTTGCTTTTTTTGGTATATTTGAAATGTAGGCCTATTAAAATTCTATATTATATTTGGAATTAAAATTTACCCATTTTATTGAATTAAAATACTAATCTTAAAATGTATTTTGATACACTTTTGAAAATTGATACATCAAAAAACATGTTTCTTTTTGAAGTAAAAGTGTAAGGAAGTGTAAGTGAGAAATGATTTAACCCCTAGTTTACATTATTATTTAATATCTTGAACTTTCAAATTCTCCCTTTAGGGAAATAACAGTAATTAGGAACGTTGTTTAAGTATTCGTTTCAGTCCTTCTGCTTGATTTTTAAATGTATCTCAGTATGAACCAATATTTGAATAGCTATGTTTTGATTACATTCTTAATCTTGATCTATTAGATTTTTATAGACTAATTATGATAAATTCTCTATAAATGATTACTGATATAAAATTGTTGATAAATTCTCTATAAAAGTTTCTGGCATAAATGTTTCTCCCTGTCCTAATTTGATGCTGCAGATAGGGTGACCAACTTGTCCTGGTTTGCCAGGTATTCTCTTGGTTTTAGCACCGGAAGTCCCATATCCTGGGAATCCCCTCAACCCTGGATAAACCAGGATGGTTGTTCACCCTGGCTGCTGACAGAGATGAATTTTTTTATCTTAGACATATTATAAATCAAGATTCTTTACTTTTTAGGGAAGCCAGTGGATGAGGGCTTAAGTAAAAAGGCTGAAGTACCACCATCATGTAGTTGTACATGCCATTCAAAGAATTTTCCTAACAATGACATTATGAACCCAGGAACATCACACCATTTTGGTAGTCCAAGTACACCACCTTCTGAAAGAAATATCACTTCATCAACTTGTCAAGGTAATTTATATTTTGTTTAAGGCCATTGGTATCTATAATAGGAGCCTTAATTATTGCTGTTACTTAGGTAAATTAGATTAGCACAATTGATTGTGCATTTCTGGATAATTTCTCTGGAATTATTTTAAAACAACACCTAAAGTGGTCAGAAACCCTTGGACTGTTTCATCTGTAGTTTGACTTAATTTATTTGGATATTTTTTGAGGAAAACAAGGCAAAATAAATAGTATTTAGAAATTAATGTTATACGTAGTCAGTACTGTTAGTTATATATTAGAATCCCCTTACAAAACGTACTGATTTGTATCTTAAAACATCTAATTAGCCTCTGTCTTAGTTATCTAGTGCTGCTATAACAGAAATATCACAAGTGGATGGCTTTAACAAAGAGAAGTTTATTTCGTCATAGTAAAGTAGGCTAAAGTCCAAATTTTTAGGGTGTCAGCTCCAGAGGGAGGCTGTATCCCTCTGTCAGCCTTGTCATCAATCTTCCCCTGGACTAGGAGCTTCTTTGTGCGGGGGGCCCGGATCCAAAGGGTGAGCTCTACTCCTAGCACTGCCTTCTTGGTGGTATGAGGTCCCCTGGTCTCTGCTCACTTCTCTCTTTTATATCTCAGGAGATTGCCTCAAGACACAATCCAATTTTGTAGATTGAGTCCTGCCTCACTAACACAACTGCCGCCCATCCTCCCTCATGAACATCATAGAGACCAGATTTACAACATATAGGAAAACCACACAATACTGGGAATCATGTCCCAGCCAAATTGATACATGCATTTTTGGGGGGACATAATTCAATCCAGGACAGCCTTATTCATTTATTCCTGATGAAGTTTGCCTGACTTTCTGAGGCCAGTATCCTATATGAATATCAGGTGGGTTTTAAGTGTGATCCTTACACAAAAAACAAACCCGTTGCCATCGAGGCAATTCTGAGTCATAGCGACCCTATAGGACAGAGTAGAGTTTCCAAGGAGCACCTGGTGGATTTGAACTGCCGACCTTTTGATTAGCAGCCGTAGTTCTTAACCACAGCGCCACCAGGGTTTCCAAGTGTGATCCTTAAGTAGTTCTTAATAGATTTATTTAAGAGAAATATATTAAGGATGGCATGATTATGTATGGTTTTTATCTTTCTTCTGCCTTTGACTATATGGAAAGAATTAACCACTGTTTACCCAAGCCAGAAACCTAGGAGACATCCTGGATACTTCGTTCTTCCTTATCCCTCCATGCAAATCTCCATCTCCATTAATACCACCCTAGTCCAAACTGGCATCATCTCTTGTTTAGAGCATACAGTCACTTCTTTTCCTGCATTCGTTCATGCCATTCCTTAACTAATCACTGACAGGGAGAAAGAGGTTGCCATGATTGGTTTAAGCATAAACAGTATCCACTTCCTAATATCACATATGGAATCAGCACACAACTCTGTGGAAGAAGGTAGATGCTTGAACTAGAGTGAAGTTCTATTAAGAATGAGGAAGAGTCTGTTAACCTAGAACTAAAACCATTCCCAAACCCAATTCTTCAGAGAAAGATTAGACTGTACCATAAAACACAAAATAATAACTCATGAAGAGTGTTCAAATAGATTAAAAAAAAAAAAAACTTTTTTTTTTTTTTTTTTTACATGAGACTAAATGGGCAGCTCGTGTCCAGAGGTGGGGTGAGAAGGCAGAAAGGGATAGGAGATAAGTGAATGGACAAGGAAACCAGGGGTGGAAAGGGGGAGTGTGCTGTCACATATAGGGGTTTCACGTAGGGTCACATGACAATATGTGTATAAATTTTTATATGAGAAATTAACTTGAATTGTAAACTTCCACCGAAAGCACACGCACACACAAAGAAGAATGAGGAAGAAAAAAACAAACCCACTGCTCTCAAGTCGATTCTGACTCATAGTGATCCTATAGACCAGAGTAGAACTGCCCCTTAGAGTTTCCAAGGAATGCTTGGTGGATTTGAACTGCTGACCTCTTGGTTAGCAGCCATAACACTTAACCACTACGCCACCAGGGTTTCCGAATGAAGAAGAGGCAGGAGAATAGATCTTGGATAGATGACCAGTTGTGTGTTCTATACTATGTTGGACCTCAATCCTTTTGGCTTTCGTTCAGTTCCTTCTAAGGGTCATGCTTTCTCCTGCCTAAGAGCCTTTGCTTGTATTAGTCTCACTTTTGAACGAAGTGCCATCTTCAACTTGTTATCCTACTCTTTTTTAGATTGAGCTTAAATGTCACTTTCTTGGGGGCACCGACCCTGACTTTTCTGCCAGATTAGATTTGATCTCCCTATTATATGCTGTTATCTTACTGTGTACCTCTCTTTCATAACACTTGATGCAGTTTGTATTATACAAGCGTTTGTGTGCGTCTTTTACCTCTGGGGAAAGCAGAGACTATTAAATCTCTTCTTCTCCCAGAGGACTATATCCTTCACAAGGTCAGGGGCTAATAAGATATAACCCACATAAGAGAGTACACAAATCCTTAGTGTTTATAGCTTAACAAATTTTCACAAAGTGAACACACTGTGTACTACCTATACAACGGCTGATATTTTTTTTTTGGAAATGGTTTACCAGAACTTTCATGGTGCCTCTGAGTGGACTCGAACCTCAAGCCTTTCACTTAGAAGCAGAATGTGTTAACCATTTGCACCACCCAGGGACTCCAACATTCTTGTTAACACTTGATGTTTTCAGTCCTTTTAATTTTAGCTGTTCTACATGTGTGATGTTTTAGTTGGCATTTCTCTGGTTACTAATGAGGTTGGGCATCTTTTTATCTGTTTTTTGGCCATTTGAATATCATCTTTAGTGAAATGACTATTCGAGTTGTTTGCCCATTTTTCTGTTGGGTTTTTTCTTACTGATTCCTAGGAGTTTTTTTTTTTTTTAATCTGGATACATCTCATTTCTTTTAACTTTGTATCTTGAAGACTTAACTCCTCCATTATACTTCCTGCAAGTTTCCCTGCTGTAAAGAAGAGGAAGATACGCCTTTTTGTATATCCAGATAATGTGATTTTTGTTTTTATGAATTCAGAATGGCCTCATTTGGCACATGGCAGTTCACTTTTTCTAAAACTAAATTGTCATTTAGGGTAGACATTCCCTAACTTTTAATAAGCCAGCAACCCTGTACAAGTTAACTTTGATTTATTTGGGTCCGGGTTTCTCAGCAGTGGCACTATTGACATTTTGAGTGGGATAATTATTTGTTGTGGGGGCTATCCCGTGCATATAGGATGTTTAGCAGCATCCCCGGCCTGTGCTCACTAAATGCCAGTAGCACTCCCCCATCCTATTTGTGACAACCAAAAATGTCTCCAGACATTGCCAAGTGTCCCCTGGCATGGTATATGTGTGTTGTCATTGTCACGGTTGAGAATCACTGATCTAGGTTTGTTTAGTGATTGTTTTACCAGGCTAGCTAGGAAATTACAGAGCTCAAACTTACATGTGTTATCTAAAATATACAGCAACCTTACAGGACGGAGTAGAACTGCCCCATAGGGTTTCCAAGGAGCAGCTGGTGGATTTGAACTGCCGACCTTTTGGTTAGCAGCCACCAGGGCTCATATATATATGTATATCAGATATATATATATGCAAAGGACTAAGAAGAGTCAAGATACTTTTGAAGAAACAGGTCAAGGTCAGAGGACTTGATCTACCAGATATCCTGTATCTTACCGGATAGCTACCAGATAAAGCTGTAGTAATTAAGACCATTCAGCCGTGGCACGGTGATAGACCAATGGAATAGAGTAGAAAATCAAAACTCAGGGCCATATATATCCAGAAACTTGATTTTTTAAAATAGAAGTTCCACGACAGAGCAGAAGGATAAGGAGGGACTTTTCCATAAATGGTGTTGGGACTACTGGATGTTCATACAGAAAAAATTGAGTTACATTGAGGCTGGGCCACTCACTAACTATGATATTGGGCAAAGTATTTGACTTTTTTTAAACCGAGGATTCATATTTGTAAAGTGGGGGTACTTAGTATTGTTTCGTGATTTAAGAATTCATTGATAACCTCGAGAATGAACTTTCAGTATTGTGGGATTAATAAACAATTTATAGGAGCTTGATTCTACTGTATTTTTAGCCTAAAGAGTATTAAGAAGGTTAGTAGGAAAGGAACATTGAGACATTTTGTAAAGAGAGATTTTTATAGAAATGAAGTACATTTTCTTGAGAGAATTTTTTAGTTATATTTCTTAAACCATGGTATTGGTATGTTTACAAAAGCATAAATCTATTTAAAAAAATAAAAATTGGGCTTTTCCTATTGAAAACGTATTTCTCAAAATATATCTTTGTTAGAGTAAACAGAATGGTAAGGAAGTGCTTTTAAGCATGTTTAGCTTTTCATACTTTAAACCATGTTATGGTATTTTTAGAAATAAGTTTTACCTCTTGGTCTCAATTTTCTTTTAGAAAAATTGCCTAAGTTATCTATGCTAATTTTTTATGACTTTTTATAAAGATTCTCCTGAAAAAAACACACTGGCTGCAAAGTTATCTGCCAAGAAGCAGGCATCTGTGTGCAGAAATGAAAATGATGATTTTCAAGTAGACAAGAAAAGAATTCGCCTCTTAGAAACTACACAGCAGGTAAACAGAGTTTATGGGCAGTGAAGTAATCCAGTTAGTTATATCTGAACAAGGTAGTCAAGTATCGATCAAGTTTTCAATGGTACCTTTGGAGATTAGTTGGGTCATGTCACAGACATAGTTCAACGGTAGTTTGTTGCAACTTCATTTTATACAGTTACTTGTTACAGAGGAGTTTGTAATTACTTCAGATTATTCACAGGAATGTGTCATTAAAGTGAATCTGCATGGTGCTTGCTTATATATTAGGAATTTGACAGTAAAATATTTACTTAAGGCAAATCATGTATATTGGTAATATAGGTACTTTATACTTTTCAACTCATTTGTTCTTTTTATCCAATAATGACATCTATTGGCCAAAACACTTTTGATATGAATATTCATATAATGATATTTTTGGTCTTGACAGTTTTAGTATATTTACAAAGTTTACTCTTATTTATTGATTTATTGTATTGCTACATGATAAGATACACGTATTTCTAAAAATTATTAGAAGACTTGAATTACCAGATATTTTAAATGAAGTGTGCTTTTCATTGATGAGCACAGTGTTTCTCACAGAATTCGTAGGGAGACTAGGATTTTAATAGACTCAGTTGCAAATATAAAAGGTGATTTATTAATTAGCATATAATTTGTAGGTAAGTGAGTATACTGAAAAGATTTGCATTCTTATATAGTTTAGATATTTCATTCATAGCCTTTATTAATAAATAAACGTTGTTTTTAGAAATAGAATAGTTTCCTTATTTTTGAAAAAGTACCATTCCAAATGAAGTATGAACCTATAGAGATCCACCACCCCCCCTGACAAATGTGTACCTAGAGTTGGATCTTGTGAGGTAGGGCCCAACATAAAAATTTTGTTCTCTGACTTTGTTGGCTCTTATTTCTTTTTTGGTAGGGATGGCATTATCACTAACAAAAAAACCAACCTCTTGCTGTTGAGTCGATTCTGACTCATAGTGACCCTGTAGGACAGAGTAGACCTGCACCATAGGAGCGGTGGTGGATTCAAACTGTCTACCAACCTTTTCGTTAGCAGCTGAGCTCTTAACTGTTGTGCCACTAGGGCTCCGGCATCATCACTAGAAATGCTTTATTTATTTATTTTTTTACGTATAGCTTAAGTAAACAGATTTTCGGCAAGTAGGAAAAGCAGAGAGACAGTTTGGAAAGAAAGCTTAATGTTATTATAAAAGAAATTTTAAGCAAAAGACAACTTGAATTATCAGATATCTAGTAAGCAACAGTAATAGTAGTAATCAAGTGATTTATTCTATCATGTAGGAAGTCTTGAATATTTATATTAAATTCATTCTGAGTTCTTTTCAGTGCAGAACAAGGCTTCAAATTTTGATTTTTATTTTCCAATTAGATATGTAATTGGACCCTGCTATAATCCAATAAATAGTTAGTGCCCATATGGTGGGACTATTTTATGTGAAGATCATTTTACACAACTGTAATTTTCATATGTCATTAATTAAAGCTATTTTGGCCGCAATTTAAGAGGTATTACAGAATCGATTTGACGGCACTGGGTTTGGTTTTTTTTTTTTTGGCTGTGTTCTGTATTTCATTTAAGTGTTATAGTGAGGTGCCTATTTGTGTTTTTAAAAAAGGTATTTGACTATTGCCAATTAGAAATAGTTACCGTTTCTTTTTATTTTATGCAGAAAACATCCATAGAGCTATTTTGACCTTTGTGAACAACTAGCCTTTTTAGTTTATATTCGACTTCATTTTGGTTCTGTGTTTACAGATTAGAAAACGTCATTCTTTTGAAAAGGAAGTACACCATTTGGATGCAAAAGTTGCTTCAGGAAAGGCAGTAAAACTCAACTCTCCATCAGGAACCACAAACTCCTTTTCTCTACAAACTGTATGTATTTATGCCATTGTTCAGCTTAAAGAAAGGTGAATTTGCTAAATCCATTTTTGAAAAAAAGAGGAAGAAAAGTATAATATAAAGAACGCTCTCTGCTTCTGATATGTGAGGTGGTAAAATCCCTATCCTCTCTGTGCCTCAGTTTCCTTGTTTATAAAATGAGAGAACAGGACTAGAGAGAGAACTGGAAATTCTTTTCCTGTTCTATATTCTAATGTTTGTAAACTCCACTTCCCTGAAGTTCTTTCTGTATCCTTTAGGATAGTAGTTCTCAAGGAATGGTCCAGCAACCTCTTGAGGTTCTTGAGATTTTTTCTGGAGGTCTTCAAGGTCAAAACTGTTTTCATATAATAGTATTCAGATGCTATTTGTCTTTTTTACTGTCTTGGCATTGGCCCTGATAGTACAAAAGCAATGCTGGGTATATTTCCTGGTGCCTTAGCACAAATCAAGGTAGTGGCACCAACCTGTATTAGTAATATTTTCTGCACCATTATTAACTCACATTTTTTTTTAAAGCCGATTTCATTCAAGAATGCTCTTGATGGAGCAGTATAAATTACTTGAAAGAATGACTGACAGATTAACTATGGTAATTCTTGAAAATGAATAAAGTGAGCCTGATAGTATTTGAGCTTTTAAGTAAAAATCAGAATTTTGAAAACCTTGCGTATGTCACTGAGCTTAGCAGTTTTCTGATGAAATTGTTGATGATATCAGTGGTGAATGTGACGTTTTCAAGTTGTAAATATGTCAACATTTGTAAAATTTGCAAAACTCAGTGAGCCAAGTATTTTCGAAATGACCAGTGCATGATACACAAAATCATGCTTGGAAAAGATCCATGCTAAGTGCAAGATCGACCCTGGACTCCGTGCCCCCCACCCTCTTCTCTCTCAGGCAATTGCAGATTTGTTTTCAATCACTGTAGATTAGTTTATATTTCCAGCATTCTGTATAAATGGAACGTTGTTGTGTGCTGCCAAGATAATTCTGACTCAGTGATCCTATAGGATAGAGTAGGTTTTCCAAGACTGGAAAACTTTATGGGAGCAGATCACCAGGTCTTTTCTCTTGCAGAGTGGCTGGTGGGCTCACACTGCTGACCTTTCAATTAGCAGCCAAGTGCTTAAGCATTGTGCTACCATGTATAAAACCCAAACCAAACCCACTGCCATCGAGTCGATTCCGACTCATAGCGACCTTATAGGACAGAGTAGAACTGCCCCATAGAGTTTCCAAGGAGCATCTGGCAGATTTGAACTGCCGACCTCTTGGTTAGCAGCTGTAGCACTTAACCACTATGCCACCAGGGTTCCCCCACCATGTATAAAAAAAAAAAAATGTATAAGGATTCCTTATATTCTGACCCATGACAGCTGCGTGTATTATAGAGTAGAACTACTCCATAGGGCTTTCTTGTCTATAATCTTTATGGAAACAGATTATAAGAGTTCCTTATAAATGGAATACCAAAACCAAACCTACTTCCATCAAGTAGATTCCTACTCATAGTGACTATATAGGACAGAACAGAACTTCCCTGAAGGGTTTCCAACGCTACAATCTTTACGGAAGCAGATTGCCACATCTTCCTTCTGCAGAGCAGTTGGTGGGTTTGAACCACCAACCTTTTGGGTAACAGCTGAGTGCTTAACCACTGTGACACCACAGCTCCTTATACATGGAATCATCTCTGGTAATTTTTGAATGGATTCTGGATATTGTGAATTTTACTTTTTTGGGTGCTGAGTATTATTGTATTTTTATAAATACTCTTGAGTTTTGTTATACGATGCAGTTCAGTTACTTGGAATCAGTTTGACCCTTTTGAGTCTTGCTTTTAAGATAAGTTAGGTGGGACCAGAGCAGGGTTTAGTTTTGGGCTATTACAATTGAGAAAAGGTGTTTCTGAGTCCTCTACCTAATGTCTCATAAATTGTATGGTTTTCTAATCTGGCTGGTGAGAACAGGCACTGTTGCCGGGCCCTGTGTGAATGTCTATAATAGTTTTTGGGGGTTCTTTCTCCTGTCTTGCGTAGTTTCCTCACTGGCATGCTCTGATCAGTAGTTTACTGCATACTTAAGTGGAACTCTGCAGATTTCCAGAGTTTGTTCTTTGTGCAGTTCTCTCTGCTTTAGTTCTCTTCTATGAACTCCAGTTGCCTTGGTCCCTGGACCCTCAGCAGTGTCTCTTCAACTGAGGGAGTCCTGGGAATCCCAATGCCATAGCCTAGAAACTCTATCAAGACAATAAACTGGCGCAGTCATAGCGCCTACCTCATTTGTTTCCTGTTTATCAGGGATTACTCTTTTTCCTTTCCTGATGTCTAGTGTTTTTTTTTTTTTTTTAATTTTTATTGTGCTTTAAGTGAAAGTTTGCAAAATCAAGTCAGTCTCTCATACAAAAGTTTATATACACCTGGCTATATACTCCTAATTGGTCTCCTCCTAATGAAACAGCACACTCCGTCCCTCCACACTCTCTTTTCGTGTCCGTTCAGCCAGCTTCTAGCCCTCTCTACCTTCTCATCTCCCCTCCAGATAGGAGATGCCAACACAGTCTCATGTGTCTACTTAATCCAAGAAGCTCATTCTTTACTAGTATCATTTTCTATCCCATTGTGCAGTCCAATCCCTGTCTGAAGAGTTGGCTTTGGGAATGGTTCCTGTCTTGGGCTAACGGAAGGTCTAGGGACCATGACCACTGGGGTCCTTCTAGTCTCAGTCAGACCATTAAGCCTGGTCTTTTTGAGAATTTGGAGTCTGCATCCTACTGCCCTCCTACACCCTCACGGGTTCTCCATTGTGTTCCATCAGGGCAGTCATCGGTTGTAGCCAGGCACCATCTAGTTCTTCTGGTCTCAGGCTGATGTAGTCTCCAGTTTATGTGGCCGTTTTTGTCTTTTGGGTTCATAATTACCTTGTGTCTTTGGTGTACCTCATTCTCCTTTGCTCCAGGTGGTTTGAAACCAATTGATGCATCTTAGATGGCCGCTTGCTAGCGTTTAAGACCCCAGACGCCACTCTCCAAAGTGGGATGCAGAATGATTTCTTAATAGATTTTATTATGCCAATTGACTTAGCTGTCCCCTGAAACCATGGTCCCCAAGCCCCTGCCCCTGCTATGCAGGCCTTCAAAGCATTCAGTTTATTCAGGAAACTTCTTTGTTTTTGGTTTAGTCCAGTTCTGCTGACCTCGCCTATATTGTGTGTTGTCTTTCCCTTCACCTGAAATAGTTCTTATCTACTATCTAATTAGTGAAAACCCCTGTCCCTCCCTCCCTCCCCGCTCTCCTAACTATCAAAGAATATTATCTTCTCTGTTTAAACTATGTCTTGAGTTCTTATGATAGTGTTCTTATGCAATATTTGCCCTTTTGCAGCTGACTAATTTCACTCAGCATAATGCCTTCCAGGTTCCTCCATGTTATGAAATGATTCACGGTTTCATCATTGTTCTTTATCGATGCATAGTATTACATTGTGTGTATATACCTTAATTTATTTATCCATTAATCCATTGATGGGCACTTCAGTTGCTTCCATCTTTTTGCTATTGTAAACAGTGCCACAATGAACGTGGGTTTGCATATATCTGTTCATGTAAAGGCTCTTATTTCTCTAAGTTATATTCCAAGGAGTGGGATTGCTGGATCGTATGATAGTTCTATTTCTAGCTTTAAGTGAAATTTTACAAATCAAGCCAGTCTCTTACACAAAAATTTAAAAAAATTTTTTTACTGTGCTTTAAGTGAAAGTTTACAAATCAAGCCAGTCTCTTACACAAAAACTTACATACACCTTGCTACGTACTCCCAGCTGCTACCCCCCGCCCCCCGCCGCCATGAAACAGCCCGCTCCCTCCCTCCTTCCACTCTCTCTTTTCGTGTGCATTTCGCCAGCTTCTAACTCCCTCTACCCTCTGATCTCCCCTCCAGGCAGGAGTTGCCAACATAGTCTCAAGTGTCCATGTGATCCAAGAAGCTCACTCCTCACCAGCATCCCTCTCCATCCCATTGTCCAGTCTAATCCCTGTCTGAAGAGTTGGCTTTGGGAATGGTTCCTGACCTGGGCCAACAGAAGGTCTGGGGGCCATGACCACCGGGGTCCTTCTAGTCTCAGTCAGACCATTAAGCCTGGTCTTTTTATGAGAATTTGGGGTCTGCATCCCACTGTTCTCCTGCTCCCTCAGGGGTTGTCTGTTGTGTTCCCTGTCAGGGCAGTCATCGGTTATAGTGGGGCACCATCTAGTTCTTTTGGTCTCAGGCTGATGTAGTCTCTGGTTTATGTGGCCCTTTCTGTCACTTGGGCTCGTAATTACCTAGTGTCCTTGGTGTTCTTCATTCTCCTTTGCTCCAGGTGGGTTGAGACCAGTTGACGCATCCTAGATGGCTGCTGGCTAGCGTTTAAGACTCCAGACGTCACACTCCAAAGTGGGATGTAGAATGATTTCTTAATAGATTTTATTATGCCAATTGACTTAGCTGTCCCCTGAAACCATGGTCCCGAAGCCCCTGCCCCTGCTACGCTGGCCTTCAAAGCATTCAGTTTATTCAGGAAACTTCTTTGCTTTTGGTTTAGTCCAGTTGTGCTGCCTTGCCTATATTGTGTGTTGTCTTTGCTGTCACCTAAAGTAGTTCTTACCTACTACCTAATTATAGAAAACCCCTGTGCCTCCCTCCCTTCCCCCTCTTGAACCATCAGGGAATATTTTCTTTTCTGTTTAAACTGTTCCTTGAGTTCTTATGATAGTGTTCTTATGCAATATTTGTCCTTTTGCAACTGACGAATTTCACTCAGCATAATGCCTTCCAGATTCCTCCATGTTATGAAATGATTCACGGTTTCATCATTGTTCTTTATCGATGCGTAGTATTCTGTTGTGTGAATATACCGTAATTTATCCATTGATGGGCATCTTGGTTGCTTCCATCTTTTTGCTATTGTAGACAGTGCTGCAGTGAACATGAGTGTGCATGTATCTGTTTGTATAAAGGCTCTTACTTCTCTAGGATATATTCTGAGGAGTGGGATTGCTGGATCGTATGGTAATTCTATTTCTAGCTTTTTAAGGAAACGGCAAATCAATTTCCAAAGTGGTTGTACCATTTTACTTTCCCACCAGCAGTGTATAAGTGTTCCAGCCTCTCCACAACCTCTCCCACATTTATTATTTTGTGGCTTTTGGATTAATGCCACCCTTGTTGGAGTAAGATGGAATCTCATTGTAGTTTTGATCTGCATTTCTCTAATGGCTAATGGTCGTGAACATTTCCTCATGTATCTGTTAGCTACCTGAATGTCTTCTTTAGTGGAGTGTTTGTTCATATCTTTTGCCCGTTTTTTTGATTGGGTTATTTGTCTTTTTGTAGTTGAGTTTTTGCAGTATTATATAAACTTTAAAGATCAGGTGCTGATCGGAAATACCATAGCTAAAAACTTTTTTCCCAGTCTGTAGGTAATCTTTTTACTCTTTTGGTGAAGTCTTTGGATGAGCATAGGTGTTTGATTTTTAGGAGCTCCCAGTTAACTAGTTTCTCTTCTGCATTGTTGGAAATGTTTTGTATACCATTTATGCCGTGTATCAGGGCTCCTAATGTTGTCCTATTTTTTCTTCCATGATCTTTTTCATCTTAGAGTTTGTATTTCGGTCTTTGATCCATTTTGAGTTCGTTTTTGTGCATGGTGTGAGGTATGGGTCTTGTTTCATTTTTTTGCAGACAGATATCCAGTTATGCCAGCACCATTTCTTAAAAAGACTGTCTTTTCCCCATTTAACTGACTTTGGGCCTTTGTCAAATATCAACTGCTCATATGTAGATGGGTTTATGTCTGGATTCTCAATTGTGTTCCATTGGTCTATGTATCTGTTGTTGTAGCAGTACCAGGCTGTTTGGACTACTGTGGCAGTATAATAGGTTCTAAAATCAGGTAGAGCGAGGCCTTCCTCTTTGTTCCTGATGTCTAGTGTTTTAAAAACTATTGTTTCATATATTTTGTTTGTATTTTATTTTAGTTTTGAAAGCCTTGTAGTAGAAGTCCTCTCAGAAGCTTTTAATGTTAAATTGTCTCTATTATAGTAAACTATGTGTTTAGCTTTGCGAGCAAGTATTTTCTCACTAGTTTTCTTTCACAGTACCTTGTTTTCTTCATTAAAAAAACAAAAACAAAAACCTATTACCATTGAGTTGATTCTGACCCATGACGACAGCGTGTGTTACAGAGTAGAACTACTCCATTGGGTTTTCTAGTCTATAATCTTTATGGAAACAGATCACCAGTCCTTTCTTTCATGATGCCACTGGGTAGGTTTGAACTGCCAACCTGTAGGTTACTAGTCAAGCATGAACTGTTTGTGCCACCCAGGAACCTATTTTCTTCATAGCCTGTACGATTATCTGAAATTATTTGTTTACTTGTTAATTATCTATCTGCCTGGTTAGAATGTAAAGTCAGTCTTTTTCATATGTGTCCCTGGTGCCTAAAACAACAGTATATGACAGATATTACTTGCTCCGTAAATATTTGTCAGTTATCTCTTGTTGAATTCTTACACAGATACTATTGTTCTTCCCATTTTGCAGATAAAGGAACTGTCTGAGAAGTAAGTAACTTGCCTAAGGTTACAAAGTTGTTAAATGGTGGAGCTAAATCCTGCCTAAGCAGTCTGATTCCTGGCAAATGCTCTATTATACATTCTCTCTAAAATACCTCTCAGATGTCCTGGAGTCATCTAAGCAGGGTTCTAACACCAAGATAAGGAAAGAAATATTACATAGGAGCCTGAAGGATAAAGAAAGCAAATGTAGAAGAAGTGATTAGTAACAGTTAAAATAAGAGAGAGAAGCAGGATTTTTTTCTTTGAATTGGTTAAGAGATGGACTCTGCAGTCAGACTGCCTGGGTTTTAATTACAGCTCTGCTGTTTACTAGCTGTGTAACCATGATTAAGTATTTAAACTTTTACTACTTCAGTTTCTCCATTTTAAATGGGGATATTAATAGTACTTACCTCACAAGCCTGTTAAAGGGATCAAACAAGTTAATACTTATAAAGGTCTTAGGATATATCGGGCACATCTTAGAGTTTGTTAAGTGGTAACTGGTGGTGGTGGTAGCAGCAGCAGCAGCAACAAATAGTTATATTTTTGTAGTTGTTATCTTTAAATGCTGCAGATAAAAGGTATTATGTAATATTGATTAATAATAGTATTAATTCTGAGGAATTAGGCTTGTTGTTGTTGTTAGGTGCCCTTGAGTCGGTTCCGACACATAGCGACCCTATGCACAACAGAACGAAACACTGCCTGGTCCTGCGCCATCCTTAAAATTGTTACGCTTGAGCCCATTGTTGCAGCCACTGTGTCAGTTCACCTCGTTGAGGGTCTTCCTCTTTCACGCTGACCCTGTACTCTGCCAAGCATGATGTCCTCCAGGGACTGATCCCTCCTGACAACATGTCCAAAGTATGTAAGATGCAGTCTCACCATCCTCGCCGCTAAGGAGCATTCTGGTTGTACTTCTTTCAAGACAGATTTGTTCGTTCTTTTGGCAGTCCATGGTATATTCAATATTCTTCGCCAACACCACAATTCAAAGGCATCAGTTCTTCTTCGGTCTTCCTTTTTCATTGTCCAGCTTTCACATGCGTATGACGCGATTGAAAATACCATGGCTTGCGTCAGGTGCACCTTAGTCTTCAAGGTGACGTCTTTGCTCTTCAACACTTTGAAGAGGTCCTTTGCAACAGATTTACCCAATGCAATGAGTCTTTTGATTACTTGACTGCTGCTTCCATGGGTGTTGATTGTGGATCCAAGTAAAATGAAATCCTTGACAACTTGAGTTTTTTCTCCGTTTATCATGATGTTGCTCATTGGTCCAGTTGTGAGGATTTTTGTTTTCTTTATGTTAAAGTGCAATCCATACTGAAGACTCTGGTCTTTGATCTTCATTAGTAAGTGCTTCAAGTCCTTTTCACTTTCAGCAAGCAAGGTTGTGTCATCTCTGTAACGCAGGTTGTTAATGAGTGTTCCTCCAGTCCTGATACCCCATTCTTCATATAGTCCAGCTTCTTGTACTATTTGCTCAGCAGATAGATTGAATAGAGGTGGTGAAAGAATATAACCCTGATGCCCACCTTTTCTGACTTTAAACCAATCAGTATCCCCTCTTCTGTCCAAACAACTGTCTCTTGATCTATGTAAAGGTTCCTCATGAGCACAATTAAGTGCTGGAATTCCCATTCTTCGCAATGTTATCCATAATTTGTTACGATCCACACAGTCGAATGCCTTTGCATAGTCAATAAAGCAAAGGTAAACATCTTTCTGGTATTCTCTGCTTTCAGCCAGGATCCATCTGACATAAGCAATGATATCCCTGGTTCCACATGCTCTTCTGAAACCGGCCTGAATTTCTGGCAGTTCCGTGTCGATATACTGCTGCAGCCATTTTTGAATGACCTTCAGCAAAATTTTTCTTGTGTATAATATTAATGATATTGTTCTATAATTTCCACATTTGGTTGGATCACCTTTCTTAGGAACAGGCATAAATATGGATCTCTTCCAGTCAGTTGGCCAGGAACCTGTTTCCATATTTCTTTGCATAGACGAGCGAGCACCTCCAGGGCTGCATCCATTTGTTGAAACATCTCAATTGATATTCCATCAGTTCCTGGAGCCTTGTTTTTCGCCAGTGCCTTCAGAGCAGCTTGGACTTTTTCCTTCAGTACCATCGACTCCTGATCATATGCTACCTCTTGAAATGGTTGTACATTGACTAATTCTTTTTGGTATAATGACTCTGTATATTCCTTCCATCTTCTTTTGATGCTTCCTACTTTGTTTAATATTTTCCCCATAGAATCCTTCACTGTTGCCACTCGAGGCTTGAATTTTTTCTTCAGTTCTTTCAGCTTGAGAAATGCTGAGCATGTTCTTCCCTTTTGGTTTTCCATTTCCAGCTCTTTGCACGTGTCATTATAATACTTTGTCTTCTCAAACCGAAATTTGAAATCTTCTGTTCAGTTCTTTTACTTCATCAATTCTTCCTTTTGCTTTAGCTGCTTGACGTTTGAGAGCAAGTTTCAGAGGCTCCTCTGACATCCATCTTGGTCATTTCTTTCTTTCCTGTCTTTTCAATGACCTCTTGCTTTCTTCATGTATGATGTCCTTGATGTCATTCCACAACTCGTCTGGTCTTCGGTCACTAGTGTTCAATGCATCAAATCTGTTCTTGAGATGGTCTCTAAATTCAGGTGGGATATGCTCAAGGTCATGTTTTGGCTCTCGTGGACTTGCTCTGATTTTCTTCAGTTTCAGCTTGAACTTGATATGAGCAATTGATGGTCTCTTCCACAGTTGGCCCCTGGCCTTGTTCTGACTGATGATATTGAGCTTTTCTGTCATCTCTTTCCACAGATGTAGTCAATTTGATTTCTGTGTGTTCTTTCTGGCGAGGTCCATGTGTATACTTGCCGTTCATGTTGGTGAAA
Source organism: Elephas maximus indicus (assembly GCF_024166365.1). Taxonomy (NCBI): domain Eukaryota; kingdom Metazoa; phylum Chordata; class Mammalia; order Proboscidea; family Elephantidae; genus Elephas; species Elephas maximus. Next base: position 33,824,390 of record NC_064837.1, on the reverse strand, counting down.
GAAGGTATTTGCAATGAAGAAGTCGTTGGTCTTGAAGAATTCTATCGTTCAATCTTTGGCATTGTTTCTGTCAGCAAGGCCATATTTCCCAACTCCTGATCCTTCTTCGTTTCCGACTTTCGCATTCCAATCACAGGTAATTATCAATGCATCTTGATTGCATGTTCTATCTATTTCAGACTGCAGCAGCTGATAAAAATGTTTTATTTGTACATCTTTGGCTCTAGTGGTTGGTGCATAAATTTGAATAATAGTTGTATTAAGTGGTCTTCCTCGTAGGCATATGGATATTATCCTATCATTGACAGAGTTAATGCTGCAGATAAAAGGTATTATATAATATTGATTAATAATAGTAATATTAATTCTGAGGAATTAGGCTTATTGCTAAATAAATATTTGTATAATTGTTTTTTAAAGATATTTATAACTGAAATCTGCCTGTTTAGGGTTAGACCACTTAACCATAAGCAAAGCTTCCATGCTCTTGGCTGAGTAACTTAATCTTAAAGACAAGTTCTTTGACTGGTTTTTCCTTTTGGCTATGTAGTATGTTTCATAGTACGTTGATACTATGGCCTCCTCATCGGAGTAAGGTGTAACTATATCTGTGTATCTATATCTTTATATCAGTTTTATTTTTAAACCAGAAATTAAATGTTTTCATCCTGGGCTTAAGGTGGCATAATTCTACATTTATTTAGAAATACAGTAATTTTTCATAGGTGGGCCATTTATTACTCATAATGTTAAAGGTATGGCTTTCTGAACAATTTTTAATAAACTTGAATGAGCTAAATCTCTCCATTAAATCTAATAACTCAAATGATAACATTTTACTAGTGTGATACAGGTGATATATGCCATGCTAATTAAACACTAGTAAATTCATTAGACATCAAAGCACTTTTGCAATGAACTCTGATATTTGTTGTTTTGTTGGTAGTCTGTAGTGAACAGCAGAGTATATGATGTACTTCTATGCACTTTTTGAATATTTAGGGAAGAAAACCCCACAAATACTTAGAGAAAATGGCTTATATTTTTAATTTGACTTTTTTCCTTCTAACAGAGAAATAGGATAGTTATAATAGAAATATGATTAGTACAGATTATATAATTGTAATGAATGTGAATGTCTTTGTTTTGTAATTCAGTAAATGTTGTAAATTTTAGTGAATTGTTAAAAAAAAAGACCCTGTAGTTTTGGCTATCATCATAATTTTAAAAGCTTTTGACTTTTTTTGCAAATTTCATGTATCTTTAGCATTGAACAATACATCTAGTTTTTCAGAGAACCAGAACTGATCATCTTCATGAATATAAGAAAGAATAATGGGGATATAAGTAGAAGTAATTTATTCAAAGAAAGGGTTCTTTGGGTATTGTAGAGGAGTTTTTCTTTTTTCCTTCTAGAAACTTTACTTTGGTTGCTGGTATAACATTACTTAGTCTTTGCAAGGTGTCTTGTTATAAATCACATAAGTGTTTTTTGTATATTATGGAATAACTGATTTTGTAAAGAGGTAGAAGAAAAAACACATAGTTCCATGCATACTAATTTCATAAGATTTAATATTTTACAGCAGCGTCTGATACTAGTTTATCAACGAAACTTTTAGATAAAGCAATTGAAAAAATGCAGCCCATTTTATGGAACTTTTCTTATGTTGACAGTTCTTTTATCCTTACAAAGGTAGAAATGTTATAGACTTCATACTTTTAAAATCTGCAGTTGTATTATTTTTGACATACTTTCCCTCATAAACGGGGAGCTCTGGAGGCATAGTGGTTAAGAGCTCAGCTGCAAACCAAAAGGTCGGCAGGTCAAATCCACCAGCTCCTCTTTGGAAACCCGGGGGCAGTTCTACTCTGCATGTAGGGTTGCTATGAGTCCGGATCAACTCTACACAATGCGTTTGATTTTTTGGTTTGGTTTCTTCATAAATTAAATGAAAAATTAGTTTAATGCTTTTTGTAAATGTGACGTTAAATTTTTCAGGTATTTCTTTCAAATTTTCATAATATTAGAAAAATTTAGTTTCTGACATAACTGGTTGGGTTGGAGAATTGGGTAATTGTCTCTATCTTCCTATTATCACCAGTCTCACTATCTCTTCAAGTAAAAAAATGAATGTCAGTCACTTCTCTTATATAAATTATCTTCCAGTATCTACTGTTTGTTCCTTTTCCTTATGTTTTAGATTCATTTTCTAATACAGGTAATTTGTATGTGGAAGGTCTAGTCGGGCATAAGTCTCCACATAGTTTTAAGTAAATTATGGCTAAAAAAAATTATATTTTTTAGTATGTTATCATTCTGGTGTTACTTTGTTCCACCATTCATAATCATTTTTTTGAGAATTTATATTCTTTTCTTTAGTAATTCCTTACAGTGGGCAAAGTATTGTCACAGACACATTGTTATGCTTGTTCCTTATTTTAATTTATTCATAAAATAAATACTAACATTCTCTATATACTTTAATAAAACTAGTATCGTTTGATTTTGTACCAAAACTGTTGCCATCGAGTTGATTCCAACTCATAGTGATCCTGTAGGATAGAGTAGAACTGTCCATAGGTTTTCCAAGGAGCGCCTGGTGGATTTAAATTGCAACCTTTTGGTTAGCAGCTGCAGCTCATAACCACTGTGCCACTAGGGTTTCCTTGGTTGCATTTATTATTCTTTTAATTGATTACTTTTGCTTGGTGTGTTGAAGAGACTTGGGGCCAGCAGAGTGCGCTGTTGACGTTTGGATAAAGTCTTTGTTGATGGGGGAGACCTTGGGCTGTTATATTCCTTTTTCTTTCTCCTGTACACCAGCCTTTTTTTCCCCCCTTTCTTTTTTTTAAACTATTTAAGATGTTCTCTAGCATCTCAGGAGAAAATGACCAGAATAATTTTCTCGAAATTATTTTACAGGTCATTTTCTCACAGTTTTAATTTACTTTTATTTACCGTAACTAACATAACTGCCTGTATAGTAATATGATGCTTGCTATGTATCAAACACTCTTCTGAACGCTTTAAGAAATATTAACTCACCTGGCAAATACAGGCTCAGGTGAGTTAATGCTTATTGTCAAGTTCTTTTAACATATTTGCGGGTTTGACAGTTTTCAGAATAAAACAATTAAAAGAATTTAAGTCAATCCTTGTAACAACTCTGTGACTCAAAAAAACCCCAAACCCGTTGGCTGTCCAGTCAATTCCATTTCTAAATTTTTTCATCACCCTTAACAGAAACTCAGGGAGCCCTGATGGTGCAGTGGTTAAGTGCTTGGGTGCTGACTGAACTGAAAAGGTTGGTGGATCAAATCCACTAGCAGCTCTATGGGAGAAAAGACCTGGCAATCTGTCCCCATAAAAACTACTGTGTAGGAAACCCTGTAGGGCTATTGTGAATAATTTGCTGTGTTTCTAGTCTTAAGGTTTAAGCTAAGGTGATTGATCTTCAGCCTTTTTTCCCCATAAAATAAACATCGAAAGACATACGTTTCCCTTTTTAGCACTGCTTTATCCACATCCCACAAATTTTGATGTTGTGTTACTTTTTTTGTAATATCCCTTGTGATTTCTTTTTGAGACAAGGTTTACTTAGAAGTCTAAATAAACACTAAATAAGTGTTTTTCCCCCAGGTATTTTCCTCTCATTGACTCCTAATATAATTTTGTCTGATTAGAGAACATATTTTATATGATTCTAGTCCTTTTAAATTTAATCTAGCTTGGCAAATTTGCCATGAGTTCTTGGAAAGAATGTGTGTTCTGTTATTCAGCATTGTTGCTGTTAGGTTCCGTCAAGTCAGTTCCAACTCATAGTGATGCTATGCACAACTGAACGAAACACTGCCTGGTCCTGCGCTATCCTCACAGTTGTTGCTATGCTTGAGCTCATTGTTGCAGCCACTGTGTCAGTCCATCTCGTTGAAGGTCTTCCTGTTTTTCGCTGACCCTCTGTTTTACAAAGCAAGATTTCCTTCTCCAGGGATTGATCCTTCCCGATAATATGTCCAGAGTATGTGAGACAGTGTCACCAACTTTGCTTCTTAGGAGCATTCTGGTTGTACTTGTTCATTCTTTTGGCAGTCCATGGTATATTCAGTATTCTTCGCGAGCACCACAATTCAAAGACGTCATTTCTTCTTTGGCCTTCATTATTCATTGTCCAGCTTTCACATGCATATGAGGCAATTGAAAACACCATGGCTTGGGTCAGGTGCACCTTAGCCCTCAAAGTGACATCTTTGTTTTTCAACACTTTGAAGAGGTCCTTTGCAGCAGATTTGCCCTATGCAACGTGTCTTTTGATTTTTTGACTGCCGCTTCCATGGATGTTGATTATGTATCCAAGTAAAATGAAACCCTTGACAACCTCAGTCTTTTCTGCATTTATTATGATGTTGGTCATTGGTCCAGTTGTGAGGATTTTTGTTTTCTTTATGTTGAGGTGCAATCCATACTGAAGGTTCTGGTCTTTGATCTTCATAAGTAAGTGCTTCAAGTCCTCTTCACTTTTAACAAGCAAGGTTGTGTCATCTGCATAATGCAGGTTGTTAACGAGTGTTCCTCCAATCCTGATGCCTCATTCTTCTTCATACAGTCCAGCTTCTCAGACTGTTTGCTCAGCATACAGGTTGAATGTTGTTGTTGTTAGGTGTCGTCGAGCTGGTTCCGACTCATAGTGACCCTATGCACAACTGAACGAAACACTGCCCAGTCCTGTGCCATCCTTAAAATCGTTGTTAGGCTTGAGCTCATTGTTGCAGCCACTGTGTCAATCCACCTCGTTGAGGGTCTTCCTCTTTTCCACTGACCCTGTACTTGGCCAAGCATAATGTCCTTCTCCAGGGACTTATCCCTCCTGACAACATGTCCAAAGTATGTAAGACACAGTCTTGTAATCCTTGCCTCTAAGGAGCATTCTGGCAGCACTTCTTCCAAGACAGATTTGTTCGTTCTTTTGGCAGTCCATGGTATATTCAATATTCTTCGCCAACACCACAATTCAAAGGCGTCAACTCTTCTTCGGTCTTCCTTATTCACTTTCCAGCTTTCACATGCATATGATGTGATTGAAAATACCATGGCTTGCGTCAGGTGCACCTTAGTCTTCAAGGTGACGTCTTTGCTCTTCAACACTTTGAAGAGGTCCTTTGCAGCAGATTTGCCCAGTGCAATGCGTCTTTTGATTTCTTGACTGCTGCTTTCATGGGTGTTGATTGTGGATCCAAGTAAAATGAAATCCTCGACAACTTCAATCTTTTCTCCATTTATCATGATGTTGTTTATTGGTCCAGTTGTGAGGATTTTTGTTTTCTTTATGTTGAAGTGCAATCCATACTGAAGGTTCTGGTCTTTGATCTTCATTAGTAAGTGCTTCAAGTCCTCTTCACTTTCCACAAGCGAGGTTGTGTCATTTGCATAATGCAGGTTGTTAATGAATCTTCCTCCAGTCCTGATGCCCTGTTCTTCTTCATATAATCCAGCTTCTCGTAATATTTGTTCAGCATACAGATTAAATAGTTATGGTGAAAGAATACAACCCTGACGCACACCTTTCCTGACTTTAAACCAATCAGTATCCCCTTGTTCTGTCCAAACAACTACCTCTTGATCTATGTAAAGGTTCCTCATGAGCACGATTAAGTGCTGGAATTCCCATTCTTCACAATGTTATCCATGGTTTGTTATGATCCACACAGTCGAATGCCTTTGCATAGTCAATAAAGCAAAGGTAAACATCTTTCTGGTATTCTCTGCTTTCAGCCAGGATCCATCTGACATCAGCAATAATATCCCTGGTTCCACATCCTCTTCTGAAACCAGACTGAATTTCTGGCAGTTCCCTGTTGATATACTGCTGCAGCCGCTTTTGAATGATCTTCAGCAAAATTTTGCTTGTGTGTGATATTGATGATATTGTTCTATAATTTCCACATTTGGTTGGATCATCTTTCTTGGGAATAGGCATAAATATGGATCTCTTCCAGTCAGTTGGTCAGGAACCTGTCTTCCATATTTCTTGGCATAGACGAGTGAGCACCTCCAGCGTTGCATCTGTTTGTTGAAACATCTCAATTGATAATCCATCAATTCCTGGAGCCTTGTTTTTCACCAATGCCTTCAGAGCGGCTTGGACTTCTTCCTTCAGTACCATCGGTTCCTGATCCCATGCCACCTCTTGAAATGGTTGAATATCGACTAATTCTTTTTGGTATAATGACTCTGTATATTCCTTCCATTTTCTTTTGATGCTTCCTGCATTGTTTAATATTTTCCGCGTAGAATCCTTCACTATTTCAACTCGAGGCTTGAATTTTTTTTTCAGTTCCTTCAGCTTGAGAAACGCCGCGTGTGTTCTTCCCTTTTGGTTTTCCATCTCCAGCTCTTTGTACATGTCATTATAATACTTTACTTTGTCTTCTCGAGAGGCCCTTTGAAATCTTTTGTTCAGTTCTTTTACTTCATCAATTCTTCCTTTTCCTTTAGTTGCTCCACATTTGAGAGCAAGTTTCAGAGTCTCCTCTGACATCCATCCTGGTCTTTTCTTTCTTTGCTGTCTTTTCAGTGGCCTCTTGTTTTCTTCATGTATGATGTCCTTTATGTCATTCCACAACTCGTCTGGTCTTCGGTCACTAGTGTTCAATGCATCAAATCTATTCTTGAGATGGTCTCTAAATCAGGTGGGATATACTCAAGGTCATATTTTGGCTCTCGTGGACTTGCTCTGATTTTCTTCAGTTTCAGCTTGAACTTGCATATGAGCAATTGATGGTCTGTTCACAATTGCGCCCTGGCCTTTTTCTGACTGATGATATTGAGCTTTTCCGTCATCTCTTTCCACAGATGTAGTCAATTTGATTTCTGTGCATTCCATCTGGTGAGATCTGTGTGTATCGTTCCCGTTTATGTTGGTAAAAGAAGGTATTTGCAATGAAGAAGTCGTTGGTCTTGCAAAATTCTATCATTCGATCTGCGGCATTGTTTCTGTCACCAAGGCCATTTTTCGAACTACTGATCCTTCTTCTTTTTTCCCAACTTTTGCGTTCCAATCAGCAGTAATTATCAATGCGTCTTGATTGCATGTTCAATGAATTTCAGACTGCAGCAGCTGATAAAAATCTTCTATTTCTTCACCTTTGGCCCTAGTGGTTGGTGCGTAAATTTGAATAATAGTCATATTAACTGGTCTTCCTTGTAGGCGTATGGGTATTATCCTATCACTGGCAGCGTTGTACTTCAGGATAGATCTTGAAACATTCTTTTTGACAATGAATGCAACAGCATTCCTCTTTGAGTTATCATTCCCAGCATAGTAGACTATATGATTGTCTGTTTCAAAATGGCCAATACCAGTCCATTTCAGCTCACTAATGCCTAGGGTATCGATGTTTATGCATTCCATTTCTTTTTTGACGATTTCCAATTTTCCTAGATTCATGATCTGTACATTCCAGGTTCCGATTATTAATGGATGTTTGCAGCTGTTTCTTCTCACTTTGAGTCATGCCACATCAGCAAATGAAGGTCCGGAAAGCTTGACTCCATCCATGTCATTAAGGTCGACTCTACTTTGAGGAGGCAGCTCTTCCCCAGTCATCTTTTGAGTGCCTTCCAACCTGGGGCACTCATCTTCCAGCACTATATCAGACAGTGTTCTTACCGTGGGGGTTTGTGTGTTGCTGTGATGCTGGAAGCAGCTGCCACCGGTATTACAGATACCAGCAGGGTCACCCGTGGAGGACAGGTTTCAGCTGAACTTCCAGACTAAGACAGACTAGGAAGAAAGGCCTGGCAGTCTACTTCTGAAAAGCATTAGCCAGTGAAAACGTTATGAATAGCACTGGAACAGGTTGAATAGGTATGGTGAAAGAATATAACCCTGACTCACACCTTTCCTGACTTTAAACCATACAGTGTCCCCTTGTTCTGTTTTAATGAATGCCTCTTGGTTCATGTACAGATTCCCCATGAGCACTATTCAATGTTCCGGAATTCCCATTCTCCACCATGTTATCCATAATTTGAAATGATCCACACAGTCAAATACCTTAGTATAGTCAATAAAACTCAGGTAAACATCTTTCTGGTATTCTCTGCTTTCAGCCAGGATCCATCTGACATCAACAATGATATCCCTTGCTCCATGTCCTCGTTTAAATCTGGCCTGAATTTCTGACAGTTCCCTGTGTATAAAGTGCTGCAGCCGCTTTTGAATGATCTTCAGCAAAATTTTGCTTGCATGTGATATTAATGAGATAGTCTGATAATTTTTGTTTTTGTTTTCACTGGGTTTAGTTTGATAATTTAATAAGTTGCATAGTTTGATAATTTGGAAACCCTGGTGGCTTAATGGTTAAGTGCTACGGCTGCTAACCGAAGGATCGGCAGTTCTAATCCACCAGACGCTCCGTGGAAACTCTATGGGGCAGTTCTACTCTGTCCTATAGGGTCGCTATGAGTCGGAATGGACTCGACCGTACTGGGTTTGGTTTTGGTTTTTTTGTGGTCTTTCTGTGTTTAACTTTTTTTTTTTTTAAATAATTTTTATTGTGCTTTAAGTGAAAGTTTATGTTTAACTTTTTTGAGGAACTGCCAAACTGTTTTCCACAGAAGCTGTACCATTTTATAATCTCACCAGCAATGGATGAGGGTTCCAGTTTTTCATATCCTTGCCAATACCTTTTGTTTTCCATTTTTTAAATCATAATCATCCTAGCACATTTACCTGATGGCCAGTGATGTTGTGTATGTTTTCATGTGCTTGTTGGTCATTTGCTATTCTCTTTGGTGAAATGTCTGTTCAAGCCCTTTGCCCACTTTTTGATTGGATTGTTTGTCTTTTTTGTTGTTAAGTTGTGAGTGTTATGGATATGGAACCCTTATCCAACATATGGTTTCCAAAAATTTTCTCCCAATCTGTAGGTTGTCTCTTTAGTTTTTTGATAAAGTCTTACAATTTAAATCTGGAAATTATTCTGGTAACTAGTATGAGTTATGAACATAACTTCTTTTTCAGAGTTGCCACCCAGTTGCTCTAGTATCACTGATTGATTAATGTTTCTTTTGCCTGGTGATTTGAGATGCCACCTTTATGCCTTCAGGATATTCTAAATTCCTAATGTATGTGGGGTTATTTCTGAACTTTCTATTCTATTTTCCATTGGCCTATCTAGTTATAGGCCAGTACCACACTGTTTTGATTATATTGTAGCTTAAAATATTCTGTGTATCCAGTTCCTCCTATTTACTCTTACTCTTTTAAAAAAGTATTTTGGTTTCTTGCTTGTTTATTTTTTTACGTATGTATTTTAGAAAGGAGTCTTGGTAGTGCAATGGTTAATCACCTGGCTGCTAACAGAAAGGTCAGTGGTTCGAACTTATTAGCATCTCTGCAGGAGAAAAGACCTGGTGATCTGTTCTCCTAAAAATTACAGCCTAGGAAACCCTGTGGAGCAGTTCTTCTCTGAAATATGTCACTACAAGTCAGAATTGGCTCGACGGCACAAAACAACAACATATGTTTTAGAATTAGCCTGTCTAGTTAAAAAATATTCTTGGTATATTTTTATAGATTATTTGAGGGAGAATTGACACCTTTGTGATGGTAAGTCTTCCTATTCAAGACCATGCTATATGTTTCCATTTTTTTTTCTTTTTTCTTTCCTTGAATAGTATTAAACATTTTCTTAATAATTTAAAAAATCTATTGTTAAGTCGATTGCTAGGTATATTATCTTTTATTTTCTTGTAATTGTGTTTTTTTTTTCCTATTCCTTTTTTAAATTAGTTGTGGTATTCTGTTTATTAATTTTGTACGCAGCCACATTACTGAATTCTCTTATTATTTTTAAGTTTCAGTAAGTTTTCTCAGATTTTCAAGTATACACTTGTGTCTTCTGCAAATAGTGATAATTTTACTTCTTTTGGAGCTTTATGTATCTAATTTCTTATTTGGATTGTATTGGGTAGTATCTTAAGAATAAGTGTTAAGTAATAAAGATAATAGATAGAATGACCATGTAATTTATTGTCCACACAAGGGCACTTTTGAGAATGAAGGTCAGGGTTGGGGGGGGTCACTATTAATAATTAATCTGAAACAACAGGTATTAACTAGAATTGTCCTGGGAAGTGTGGACACATTTGTCTTATTGAAGGCCTTAAAGAATGCTTCTAGTGTGTTTCCCTATTAAGCATGATACTGACTTTTTGAATACATATGTATAATTCTATGGCTGTCCAGTTGATACTGACTCACAGTGACCGTACAGGACAGAGTAGAACTGCCCCATAGGGTTTCCAAGCTGTAATCTTTACGGAAGCAGACTGCCACATCTTTCTCCTGCAGAGTGGCTGGGGAGTTCAAACCATCAACTTTTCGGTTAGCAACTGAGTGCTTAACCTCTATGCCACCAGGGCTCCTTGAATATGAATATGTATGTGTGTATATGGAAACCCTGGTGGTGTAGTGGCTAAGTGTTACGGCCGCTAACCAAGAGGTCAGCAGTTCGAATCCACCAGGCGCTCCTTGGAAACTCTGTGGGGCAGTTCTACCCTGTCCAATACTATGAGTCGGAATCTACTCGACGGCAGTGGGTTTTTTGGTTTGGGTTTTTGTGTGTGTATATATGTATAGAAGTATGTATATATATGCACACAGATATGTGCACACACATTTATAATTCATTGTTTCAATATTCATTTAGTGAGATTGCTCTCTTGACATTTTTGGCAAAAGTTCATTTAGGTCTTGTTTGGATCACTGTTAGGCTTCTTTATAAAAAATAATTTTAAACTTCTCTTAGTTTTAAAAAAAATTTATTAAGGAAATTTCATACATAGAGGCACAGAGGACAATATAATGAACCCCCTTGTAATCATTATTCAGCAATTAACAGTCTTTTGCCATTGAAATGCAGCTTTGTTTTTTCCTTTCTTTTTTCAGGTGGTGAGGGAGGAGAGAGTGAGGGACTGGAGCATTTTAAAGCAAATATCAGACATCACCATTTTCACCCACAAATAATTTAGTACATATCTTTTACAGATTAAGCCTTTAAAAAAAAAATAGCAATGACGTCTTAAATATAACATTATAACTAAAAGAATTTACAGTAATTCTTTAATTTGTCTCATATGTAGTCTGTGTATTGCTGTCCTTGATAGTTGCAAAAATGTCATTTTAGAGTTGGATTTTTTAAAAATCAGAATCCAAACAAAATCCATACCTGACATTTCTCTTACAAGGATGCCATTTATGTGTTTAAAAAACTGCATTATTTATCTTGTAGAATTTACTCTATTCAGGATTTGGTTAATTGTATTCTCATAGTATCATTTAAGATAGTCCTCTATCCCCATATTTTCAGTACAGATAGTTCTAGAGATTGAATTAGATTTAGGTTTGATTTTGTTATTGTTTTTCCTCAAGAATAACGCATTTGTTGTTGTTCATAGGCCTGTCGAGTTGTTTTTTGACTTGTAGAGATCCAATGTGACAGAGTAGAACTGCCCCATAGGGTTTTCTAGGCTGTAATCTTTATGAGAGCAGATTGCCTTGTCTTTTTTCCGCAGAGCCACTGGGTAGGTTTAAACTGCCAAACTTTTGGTTAGCAGCCGAGGGCTTAACCATTGTGCCACTAGGGCTCCTTAGAATAATACTTAGTGCCATATGTTTACTGTTACATCATTCAGGAGGCAAATAATGTCCAGTGGTCCTTCTTTATAATAATAGATCAGAATTATGTTTTCATGCCATTTAATTTTCTTATACAATATTATTTTTATTGTGATGAAGATATACATAACAAAATATGGGTCAACTGAACAATTTCTACATGTACAATTCATTGACATTGATTACATTCTTTAAGTTGTGCAACCATTCTCACCATCCTTTTCCAAATTATTCCACTACTATTAACATAAACTCAATGCCCCCTAACAAAAACTCACCCTTTGCCTCCCCTTGTCTCCCACTCCTGCTAACCACTAATAATCTTTGGTTTCTAGATATTTGCTTATTTCATATAAGTGAGATGATACATACAATCTTTTTGCAACTGATTGATGTAAATGATAGTGTATGCCCTAAGAAATCTCAGCATGATATTTCCGAGGTTCATTCATGTTGTGGCATACATCAAGATTTCATTTCTCTTTATAGCTGAGTGTGTATATACCACATATTCTTTATCAATTCATCGGTTGACAGATGTATCAGTTGTTTTCACCTTTTGGCTATTGTGAAAAGTATAGCAATGAACATTGGTGTACAGATTTCTGTTTGCATTCCTGTCTTCACTTCTTTTGGGTGTATGCCTAGGCTTGGAATTGTTGGATAATATGGTAGTTCTGTGTTCAACTTTTTTTTTTTTATTGTACTTTAGATGCAGGTTTACAGGGCAAGCTAGTTTCTTGCTAAACAGTTAGTGCAAATATTGTTTTATGACATTTGTTAACAAACCCACGACATGTCAACACTCTCTCTTCTTGACCTTGTTGTTGTAAGGTACCATTAAGTCAGTTCTGACTTATAGCAACACTATGCACAACAGAATGAAACACTGCCTGGTCCTGTGCCATCCTTACAATCATTTTTATGCTTGAGCCCATTGTTGCAGCCACTGTGTCAATCCACCTCATTGAGGGTCTTCCTCTTTTTCACTGACCCTGTACTTGGCCAAGCATGGCGCCCTTCCCCAGGAACTGATCCCGCATGACAACATGTCCAAAGTATATAAGACACAGTCTTACCATCCTTGCTTCTAAGGAGCATTCTTTTTGTACTTCTTCCAAGATAGATTTGTTTATTCTTTTGGCAGTCCATGGTATAGTCAATATTCTTTGCCAACACCACAATTCAAAGGCATCAGTTCTTCTTTGGTCTTCCTTATTCATTGTCCAGCTTTTGCATGCATATGAAGTGATTGAAGACACCATGGGTTGGGTCAGGTGCACCTTAGTCTTCAGGGTGACATCTTTGCTTTTTAACACTTGAAAGAGGTCCTTTGCAGCAGATTTGCCCAATGCAATGCATCTTTTGATTTTTTGACTGCTGCTTCTATGGCTATTGATTGTGGATCCAAGTACAATGAAATCCTTGGCAACTTCAATCTTTTCTCCATTTATCATGATGTTGTTTATTGATCCAGTTGTGAGGATTTTTGTTTTCTTTATGTTGAAGTGCAATCCATTCTGAAGGCTGTGGTCTTTGATCTTCATTAATAAGTGCTTCAAGTCCTCTTCACTTTCAGCAAGCAAGGTTGTGTCATCTGCATAATGCAGGTTGTTAATGAGTCTTCCTCCAATCCTGATTCCCCATTCTTTTTCATATAGTCCAGCTTCTTGGATTATTTGCTCAGCATACACATCGAATAGGTATGATGAAAGGATACCACCCTGACACACACACCTTTCCTGACTTTAAACCACTCAGTATCCCCTTGCTCTGACCGAACAACTGCCTCTTGATCTATCTGTGATCATGAGCACAATTAAGTGTTCTAGAATTCCCATTCTTTGTAAAGTTATCAGTAATTTGTTATGATCCACACAGCCAAATGCATTTGCATAGTCAATAAAACACAGGTAAACATCCTTCTGGTATTCCCTACTTTCAGCCAGGATCCATCTGACATCAGTAATGATATCCCTGGTTCCACATCCTCTTCTGAAACCAGACTGAATTTCTGGCAGTTCCCTGTCTATATCCTGCTGCAGCCACTTAATTTTGCCTACATGGGATATTAATGATATTGTTCGATAATTTGTGCATTCAGTTGGATCACCTTTCTTGGGTATAGGCATAAATATGGATCTCTTCCAGTCAGTTGGCCAGGAAGCTGTTTTCCATATTTCTTGGCATAGATGAGTGAGCGCTTCCAGCGTTGCATCTGTTTGTTGAAACATCTCAGTTGATATGCTGTCAATTCCTAGTGCCTTGTTTTTCGCCAGTTCTTTCAGTGCAGCTTGAACTTCTTCCTTTAGTACCATCAGTCCCTGATCATATGCTGCCTCTTGAAATGGTTGAACATTGACTATCTTTTTGGTATAATGACTCTGTGTATTCCTTCAATCTTCTTTTGATGCTTCCTGCATCATTTAATATTTTCCCCCATAGAACCCTTCACTATTGCAGCTTGAGGCTTGAATTTTTTCTTCAGATCTTTCAGCTTGAGAAATGCTGAGCATGTTCTTCCCTTTTGGTTTTCCATCTCCAGCTCTTTGCACATGTCATTATAATTACTTTGTCTTTTCAAGCTGCCCTTTAAAATCTTCTGTTCAGTTCTTTTACTTCATTGTTTTTTCATTTTACTTTAGCTGTTCACCGTTCAAGAGCAAGTTTCAGAGTCTCCTCTGACATCCGTCTTGGTCTTTTGTTTCTTTCCAGTCTTTTCAGTGACTGCTTGCTTTCTTCATGGATGATGTCCTTGATGTCATTCCACAACTTGTCTGGTCTTTGGTCATTAATGTTCAAATGTGTCAAATGTATTCCTGAGATGGTTTAAATTCGGGTGGGATATACTCAAGGTCATATTTTGGCTCTCGTGGACTTGCTTTGATTTTCTTCAGTTTCAGCTTGAACTTGCATATGAGCAGCTGATGGTCTGTTCCACAGTTGGCCCCTGGCCTTGTTTTGACTGATGATATTGAGCTTTTCCATCTGGCAAGGTCCATGTGTATAGTAGCTGTTTATGTTGGTGCAAAAAGGTATTTGCAATGAAGAAGTCAGACAGGGAATTGCCAGAAATTCAAGCTGGATTTAGAAAAGGACATGGAACCAGGAATATCATTGCCGATGTCAGATGGATCCTGGATGAAAGTAGAGAACACTAGATAGATGTTTACATGTGTTTTATTGACTGCGCTAAGGTATTCAACTGTGTGGATCATAACAAATTATGGAGAACGTTACCGAGAATGGGAATTCCGGAACACTTAATTTTGCTCATGAGGAATATGTACATGGATCAAGAGGCGGTCGTTTGAACAGAACAAGGGGATACTGCATGGTTTAAAGTCAGGAAAGGTGTGCATCAGTGTTATATTGTTTCATCATACCTATTCAGTCTGTATGCTGAGCAAATAATCCTAGAAGCTGGACTATATGAAGAAGAATAGGGTATCAGGATTGGAGGAAGACTCATTAACAACCTGGATTATGCAGATGACAGAACCTTGCTTGTTGAAAGTGAAGAGGACTTGAAGCATTTACTGATGAAGATCAAAGACCCCAGCCTTCAGTATGGATTATACTTCAACATAAAGGAGACAAAAATCCTCACAACTGGACCAGTAAGCAACAACATGATAAGTGGAGAAAAGA
Source organism: Elephas maximus indicus (assembly GCF_024166365.1). Taxonomy (NCBI): domain Eukaryota; kingdom Metazoa; phylum Chordata; class Mammalia; order Proboscidea; family Elephantidae; genus Elephas; species Elephas maximus. The sequence continues at coordinate 33,809,055 of NC_064837.1, read as the reverse complement.
TTGAGTTTGTGAAGGACTTCATTTTACCTGGATGCATTATCAACACCCTTGGAAGCAACAGCCAAAAAATCAAAAGATGCATTGCTAGGGCAAATCGGCTGCAAAATACCTTTTCAAAGTGTTGAAAAGCAAACAAAGATGTCACCTTGAAGACTAAGGTGCGCCTGACCCAAGCCATGGTGTTTTCGATTACCTCATATGCATGCAAAAGCTGGACGATGAATAAGGAAGACTGAAGAAGAATTGGTGCCTTTGAATTGTGGTGTTGGCAAAGAATATTGAATATACCATGGACTGCCAAAAGAATGAACAAATCTATCTTGGAAGAAGTACAACCAGAATGTTCCTTAGAAGCAAAGATGGTGCAACTACGTCTCACATACTTTGTACATATTATCCGGAGGAATCAATCCCTGGAGAAGGACATCATGCCTGGTAAAGTAGAGGGTCAGCAATTGACACAGTGGCTGCGGCATTGGGCTCAAGCATCACAACAGTTGTGAGGGTTATGCAGGACCGGGCAGTGTTTTATTTTTTAGTGGAACTGGTCGCTATGAGTTGGAACCGACTTGACGGCACCTAACAACAGCAACAACAATGCCTAGTGATTGCGAGCATTTCCTTATGTGTCTGTTGGTTGCTGTAATATCTTCCTTGGTGAAATGTTTGTTGATTTCATTTGCCCATTTTTTAATTGCATTTTTCGTCTTTTTGTTGTAGAGGTGTTGTATTTTCCTGTAGATTTTAGAGATGAGACCTTTGTGTGATTTGTAATAGCCAAAAATTTTTTCCCAGTCTGTAGGTTCTGTTTTAACTCTTTCAGTGAAGTCTTTTGATGAGCATAGGTGTTTAATTTTTAGAAGATCCCAGTTAACTAGCTTATCTTCTGGAGTTTGTGTATTGTTGGTTATGGTTTGTATCCTGTTAATGCTATGTATTAGGGCCTCTTGCAATGATCCTATTTTATTTTCTATGAACTTTATGGTTTTTGGCTTTATATTTAGGTCTTTGATCCATTTTGAATTAGGTTTTGTGTAGGGTGTGAGGTATCAGCCCTGTTTCATTTTTTTGCAAATGGACATTCAGTTTTGCTAGCACCGTTTGTTAAAAAGACTGTCTTTTCCCCATTTATGGACTTTGGGCTGTTGTAGAAGATCAGGTGACCATAGGTGGATGGATTTACATCTGGGTTTCTACTTCTGTTCCATTAGTCAATGTATCTATCATTGTACCAGTACCAGGCTGTTTTAACTACCGTAGCTGTATAATAGGTTCTGAGGTCAGATAGTGCAAGTCCTCTTACTTTATTCTTCTTCTTCTGTAGTGTTTTACTTACCTGGGGCTTCTTCCCATTCCATATAAAGTTAATGATTAGTTTTTCCATTTCTTTAAAGAATATTAGTGGTATTTGGACCAGGATTGCATTGTATCTATAAATTGCTTTGGGTAAAGTTGTCATTTTCAGATTGTTGAGTCTATCTATCTATGAGCATAGTATGTTTTTCCATTTATATAGCTCTCTTTTGGTTTCTGCAGTAGTGTATTGTAGTTTTCTTTGTATGGGTCTTTTACATCCCTGGTTAGATTTTTTCCTAAGTATTTTTTTTTAGTGGCTATTATGAATGGTATTGCTTTCCTGATTTCCTTTTCATTGTTCTCTTTATTGGTGTATAGGAATCCAACTGATTTTTGTATGTTTATTATGTATCCGGCTACTCTACTGAATCTTTCTATTAGTTTCTATTAGTTCTCGTGGAGTCTTTAGGTTTTCTATGTATAGTATCATATCATCTGCAAATAAGGACAGTTCAACTTCTTCATTACCAATTTGGATGCCCTTTATTTCTTTTTCTTGCCTTATTGCTCTAGCTAGGACTTCCAGGACAATGTTAAACAGGAGTGGTGATAAAGGGCATCCTTGTCTTGTTCTTGTTCTCAAGGAGAATGTTTTCAGCCTCTCTCCATTAAGAATGATGTTAGCTGTTTGTTTTGTATAGATGCCCTTTGTTATGTTGAGAAATTTCTCTTTTGTACCTATTTTATTGAGAGTTTTTATTAGGACTGGGTGTTGGACTTTTTCGAATACCTTTTCTGCATCGATTGAGATGACCATGTGATTCTTTCCTTTTATTTATGTGGGGGATTATGTTGATTGATTTCCTAATGTTGAACCATCCTTGCATACCTGGTATGAATCCTACTTGGTCATGGTGTTTTTTTTTTTTAAATATATAATGCTGAATTCTATTGGCTAGAATTTTGTTGATAATTTTTGCATCTATATTCATGAGAGATATTGGTCTGTAACTTTCTTTTTTGTGGCGTCTTTGCCTGGTTTTGGTATCAGGGTTATTGTGGCTTCATAGACTGAATTTCAAAGTATCGCTTCCTTTTCTATGCTCTGAAATAGTTTGAGTAGTACTGGTTTAAGTTCTTTTCTGAATGTTTGGTAGAATTCTCCAGTGAAGCCATCTGTGCCAGGGCTTTTTTGGGGGGGAGTTTTTTTGGGTTTTTTTTACCTTTTCATTCTCTTTTGTTATGGGTCTGTTCAGATTTTCAACATCATTTTGTGTAAATTTAGGTAGGTTATGTGTTTCTCAAAATTTGTCCCATTTCGCCTAGGTTTTCAAATTTGTTGAAGTATAGTTTTTCATAATAATCTGTTATGATCCTTTTTATTTCAGTTGGGTCTGTTGTAATGTCCCCCAATTTCATTTTTATTTGGGTTATTTGCACCCTCTCCTCTTTCTCTTCTGTCACTCTGTCACTTTGGCCAGTGGTTTGTCAATTTTATTGATCGTTTCAAAGAACCAGCTTTTGATTTTTTATTCTTTATATTGTTTTTCTGTTCTGTAATTCATTTATTTCTAGTCTGATCTTTATTATTTCCTTTCTTCTGGTGGCTGTGGGTTTTTTTTTTTTTTTTGCTGTTCTCTTTCTGTTTGAGTTGTGTAGCTAATGCTTTGATTTTATCCTTTTCTTTTTTGATGTGTACATCTATTGCTATAAATTGAACTGTGAGTATTGCATTTGCTGTGTCCCAAAGGTTTTGGTATGATGTATTTCATTGTATTCTGGAGAATTTTCCATGTACATTAGAAAAGAATGTATACTTTGTAGCTGTTGGGTGGAGAGTTCCATATATGTCTATGAGGTCAAGTTGGCAGATTGTGCTCTTTAGCTCTTCTGTATCTTTGTTGAGTTTCTTTCTAGATGTTCTGTCCTTTACCAAGAGTGGCCTGTTGATGTCTCCTACTACTATTGTGGAGCTATCAATTTTTCTTTTCAGTGTTGTTAGAGTTTCTTTTATGTATTTTGGAGCCCAGTCATTAGGTGTGTAGATGTTTATTACGGTTATGTTTTCCCTTTAATCATTATATAGTGCCCTTCTTTGTTTTATATGGTGAATTTTGTTTTAAAGTCTGTTTTATCTGAGATTAGTACTGCTAATTCTGTTCTTTTTTGGTAGCTGTTTTCTTGATATATATTTTTTCCATCCTTTGATGTTTAATAAATTTATGTCTTTGTTTCTCAGGTGTGTCTCTTGTAGACAGCATATTGATGGATCCTGTTTTTTGTCCATTCTGTCACTCTCTGTCTCTGGATGAGTGCATTTAGGCCATTTATATTCAGTGTAGTTATTGATAGGTGTGAGTTTATTGCAGTCATTTTATAGTGCTTTTTTTGTGGTGCTGACATTTTCTTTGTTTCTCTTACTCTCCTGTGCTGAATTCCTTTTGTTTGTGGCTTTTTTTTTTTCCATTTCTTTTGCTTTTGTAGATTTCGTTTTTACTGAGACTTTATGTTTTTCCTCTTTATTTTGATGAGTAGGTTTGTTAACTTTCTTTGTAGTTACCTTGAAATTTACCCTTATCTTCCTAGGTTTGAACCAGTCTATCGTGACTTGGTATCGCCTTGCCTTCCCCTCCATTAGAAAGCTCTATACCTACACTGTTTATTCTCTCTTTTATTGTTCTGACCTCGTTGTCATTTACAGATTAACCTCTCTGGTTCCCTGTTGTAATTCTTTTGGTTTTAGATAGTCCTTGAGAGTTCATTTCCTAGGTTGATATCTGGCTCGTGCAATCTTGCGTCCTAGGTTCAGGCTGTGATCTGCTGTTGTTTGTTCTCAAACTGAAGGACTCCCTTTAATAATTCTTATAAATTTGGTTTGGTTTTTACATATTCCCTTAATTTCTGTTTATCTGGAAATGTCCTAATTTCACCGTCATATTTGAACAAGAGTTTTGCAGGATATATTATTCTTGGTTGGCAGTTTTTTTCTTTCGAGGTTTTGTATATGTCATCACATTGCCTTCTTGCCTGCGTGGTTTCTGTTGACTAATCAGAGCTTAGTCTTATTGTTTCCCCTCTGTATGCGACTTTTTGTTTTTCTTGAGCTGCTCTCAGGATTCTTTGTCTTTGGTTTTAGCAAGTGTGATTATGATATGCCTTGGTCATCTTCTTTTAGGGTCTATCCTATATGGGGTTGAGCTTCTTGGGTGGTCAGTTTTTCATCTTTCATGATATATGTTCAACTTTTTGAGGAACTGCCAAACTGTTTTTCGTAGTGGGTGTAACATTCTATGTCATTTTTCGTGACTGTATTGCATTCTAAATGAATGACTGTTTTGTAATTTGTGTTTATAATTTCCTATAGCTGAATGTCTAGGTAGGGGTCTTTTTCATTCATTGTACTAGTTACTCAGTAGGTTTTATTATATTGAAGACTCAGCGCCTTCTTTAATTTAGGAAAATTCCCTTTGTTACTTCAACCCTTCTATTGTTTTCAGCAATTAGATTTTTAATCTCGAAGGATATACTATTTTCTTGAATACATTAATGAGAGTTTAGTTTTTTGTCTTTGTCATTTTTTTCCAAATGACCCCTAAGTAATATGAGTTTTAACCAGAGTGAATTTTCATTTGTTTTACTGTGGTCTTTATCTCTTTTAAGCTGTTGGTTTTCTCGTATGCTGATCATCTGTAATCATCAGTTTATATTTAAGGCAGAAGGATTGGGTTGTGGGTGTAGGCTTTTTTCAGCTTTTGGGTCAATTGAATGTTTCGTAGCTAGATATTGGAACATAGTAAAGGCAAAAGTATTTTTTTAATTAGGCAGGGAACTGGTTATGAGGCTGTGGGCCTTTCAGAAGTGAGAATGAGGTGGACTGAATTCAGAGAAGTTAACACCTAAGCCTGCATTCATCCTAGAAGCTTAAGCTTTCTCATATATTTTATTCTGTTTCTTTAGAGAAAGAGGCATTTGGTGTCTACTAACTGCCTGCAGTTCTGTAACAGGGAGTGGAAGAGATAGGTAGGGATGCTCATTAGGTCAGTTTTCCTGCTTGTCAAATCAACCCTACTTATCACTCTCTTCCTTCATTGTACCTGCTAACTGAGTAGGGTTCCATTGAGCAAGATGGTTCCCAACTCCCTTTAGCACCAAACCTTTTGCCATCAAGTCTATTCCGACTCATAGTGACCCTATAGAACAGAGTAGAACTGCCCCATAGGGTTTCTAAGGAGCAGCTGGTGGATACAAACTGCTGCCCTTTTGGTTCGCAGCCAAACTCTTAACCACTGCACCACCAGGGCTACCCTGTTGGCACACTTGCCATGAATTCCATGCCCCAGTTTTATCCACCTGTTTTATTGTTAGCTGCTCCTAAATTTCTAGAAATGTGTTGAACTCCTTCATTTATTGGTGAATCCTTCCTCCGTATTCTTGGTTGTTATGGCTTTATTCCTTTTTGTACTTCTATACTAGGAGTTGGAAACCCTGGTGGTGTAATGGTTAAGCACTGTGGCTGCTAACTAAAAGGTCGGCAGTTCAAATCCACCAGGTGCTCCTCGGAAACCCTGTGGGGGCAGTTCTACTCTCTCCTATAGGGCTGCTATGGGTCAGAATAGACTCAGTGGCAAAGGGTTTGGTTTTTTATTTTTGGTATACTAAGAGTTGGCAACTTTAATGATCACCAGACAGGTGACATGAATGAATGAAGGAGGCTAGTATAAGTGCATGTGATTACATTGTTTGAGTGACAGGGAGTGTGATATCTGAAGAGTATGCCCTATCTAAATGTTTACTCAGTTGACTCAGCATTGGCTGATTGCTTCTCTGAAGGGATGTAGTAGGCCCAGTGCTGCCAATCATCTAGTTTTTCAAAGAAGCCAAAACTGTGGATTTTCATCTCACAATTTTTAAGTGGTTCAGATTTTTAAAACCCTGTGCGGCCATTCAAAACACAATTGTCAACCAGAGACATTTTTTGTGGGCTGCCAGTTTCAGACCTCAATTGCAACCTAATTTTATTTCAGTGGTGTTTTAGGAGGGATGGCAGGCAAATGTGTGTGCCTAATCAATCTACCATATTGGACTAGAAGTCTCATGGCTCCAGTTTTGATGTATTAATCTTTAATCCATGTGTAAATTATTTTGTTGTAATGTGGGAAGTAGGATCTAACTAATTTTTTCCAAACAGTCATTTGTTTAAATATTAATCAGATAATTTTCTTAGTGATTTGAAATGCCAGCTGACTTAATCAGAGGTGGCTTGTTTACAAAATAGAAACTCACTCAAAGATCAAGCAGGAGATACAGCTGTCCTCATTGGAATGCTGATGTTTTTAGGGAGCTTCTCTGTTCTTTTTGGGGCCTCAAGTGTGTCATCTCTGCCTCTCTCTGCAGAGTTTTCTCATTTTTTTCTAGACTGGCTTTTCTGGTCATTTATCCTCTTTCATATGACCTTTTGTGACATCTCAAAAGAGAAGGCTTAAAGTCTATGAAATGTTCTGGTTCTGTTCCCTGTAGTTAATAATTCAGTCGTAATGTCCCGAATACAAATTCCTAGGAAAGTGAATCTACCGTAATTGGTCTTACAAGTTAGGCATTCCTTCCTGATCTAATCAGTATACCTGGGAGTGTGTGTAGGCATGCTCATGCGTTATTAATGTGGGTATTGAGTCTACTCTTTCAGTAGGGGCTAGAGAGGATGTGCTGTTTTCAGAGAAAAGGGCTGGACACATGTCCACATAGGTCCCTTGTGCAGCATCTTTATTGTATATACTAAATTCATACACGTGTAAGAATATATGTCCTCCTTATCTTTTTCTAAAAGTTTTTGGTTATTCTTTTACTGGTTTATTTTCTAGATTAAATTTATTTTATTTTTTAAATGGTATTTTATTATGTTTTCAGTGAAAATTTACATAGCAAATTAGGTTTCTATCTGACAGTTTCTACGTAAGTTGTTCAGTGACAGTTACATTTTTCACAATGTGTCAACATTGTCAGCATTCTCATTGTGTTCTGGTTGTTCTGTTTCCAGTACTCTAGTTTCCCTCCCTCTCCCATTGTCTTCTCATCTTTGTTTTAGAGTAATTGTTGACCTTTAGTCTCATATAGTTTTTTAATGGATTTTCCCATCCTCATAGGTAATATCCTTTGTGTGCCAATATGTTATTTTGCTAAAAGGTGATCTCAGGATATTTTCGGTGGAAGGTTTAAACAGTATTTCGGGGCAGTAGTCTCAGGAGTTCTCCAGTCTCAACTGGTCCAGTAAGTCTGGACTTTTTAAGAATTTGTGTTCTGTTTCATTTTCTTCTCTTGTTCTATCCGAGTCCATCTGTTGTGGCTCCAGATTAAATTTAGAAACACTTTTCTTCAGATTGCAAAAAAAAAAAAAAAAAACTCTCTGGCATTCTTATTGGAGTTAGATAAAGATTAGAATGAAAAGCTTACTAATCTACAGAAATTGTGGATCTCGTTTTTATGAGCTGCAGCCCTGCAGAACCTGTTTTACATGGGAACAAAGTTTTACAGTATACTTTTACCTTTTGTTCTCTAACTTGAATTTACAGAGTTAACATAAACATTTCACATACACAGGCACACACACAAACACACATACACACACACAGAGTGACCATTGCAAACACTATAGGATCTAAAACCTTAGGTAATATTTCAGAGCTATGCTGTCTGATACGGTAACCATTAGCCACATGTGGCTATTTATTTAAATTAATTAAAATTAAAAATTCAGTTCCTCAGTTGTGCTAATCACATCTCAAGTGCCTGGTAGCCAAATGTGGCTACTGCTGAGTATATTGAATAGTACAGATGTAGACCTTTTCCATCATCACAGAAAGTTCTAGTGAGTAGTGCTTTTTTAGAGACTTGTATTGATAATACCAAACCCAGTGCCATCGAGTCAATTCCGACTCATAGCGACCCTACAGGACAGACTAGAACTGCCCCATAGAGTTTCCACGGGGCGCCTGGCGGATTCGAACTGCCGACCCTTTGGTTAGCAGCTGTAGCACTTAACCACTACACCACCAGGGTTTCCGTATTGATGATAACTTACATATATAATTTTAATAAAGAAACAAAAACCCCTAATATATAGGCTTTGTTTATAACATGTTGGTCAATATGTGGAAGATAACTTGATAGGATAACTTTTGTTTTCTTATTTAAAAGTTAGGTTATTGAAGAAAGTTTGAAATATACCAAAATACAATAAAGGAGAAAATAATCACCAACATTCCAAGGGATAGGATTTTTTAAAAGCCTTTCAAAGTATAATATATAAGTGCACATAAGTGTATAGTTGAATTTTGACCAACTAAATAATACTTCTACATCTTTTTTTTACCACAGTTTCTCTCTTCCTGAATTTTTTTTCATTGTTATAAAAGTATATATAACACAACATTTGCCAATTCAACATTTTTCAGGTATACAATTTAGTGATATTAATTACATTAATCATGTTGTGCAACCATCACCCCCAATCATTGTCAAATTTCCCATCACTGTAAACAGAAACTCATGCTTCCTAACACTGATCCCCCATCTGCCTCCCTCCTATGCATGGTAACTGCTAATAAACTGGTCACTAGACATTTATTCTTTTTTTATATATATAATTTCTTTTATTTTTGTTGTTGAGAATATACAGAGCAGAACATACACCATTTCAAAAATTTCTACATGTACATTTCAGTGACATTGATGACATTCTTCAAGTTGGGCAGCTATTTTCACCCTCCTTTTCTGAGTTGTTCCTCCTCTATTAACATAAGCTCACTGCCCCATAATGTTCGTATCTAATCTTTTGAGTTGCTGTTGTCAATTTGATCCCATATAAATACATCTTAAAAGAGCACAATGCTCAAGGCAGACATTCTTTACTAGGTATTCTTATTTCTTGTAAGTGATTGCCTTTTTTCCTTCAGCAGATGTTTTCAGGGTTCATCTATGTTGTAGCATGTATCAAGACTTTATTTCTTTTTATGACTGAGTAATATTCCATTGTGTGTATGTACCACTTTTTGTTTATCCATTCATCTGTCGTTGGACATTTAGATTGTTTCCACCTTTTGACTATTGTGAACAGTGCTGCATTGAACATTGGTGTACATGTGTCTGTTTGCATCGCTGCTTCAAGTCTCTTGGGTCTATACCTAGGAGTGGGATTGCTGACTCATATGGGATTTCTATGTTTAACTTTCTGAGGAACTGCCAAACTGTTTTCCACAGTGGCTGTACAATTTTGCATTCCCACCAGCAATGGATGAAGGTTCCATTTTCGCTACATACTTGTCAGCATTTGTTGTTTTCTGTTTTTTTAACCTTAATCATCCTAGTGAGAGTGAAGTGATATCTCATTGTAGTTTTCATTTGCATCTCCATAATGGCTAATATGTCGAGCATCTCTTCATGTGCTTATTGGCCATTTGTATGACTTCTCCAGTGAAATGCCAATTCATATTCTTTGCTCGTGCTTTAATTGGGTTGTTTGTCTTTTTATTGTTAAATTGTAGAGTTATTTACATATTCTGAATATTAAAACTTATTGGTCCCTGAGGGACCGAGTTACTGGGCTGAGGGCTGGGGACCATGGTCTTAGGGGACATCTAGCTCAGTTGGCATAACGTAGTTTATAAAGAAAATATTCTACATCTCACTTTGTTGAGTAAATCTGTAGGCTTAAAAGCTTGTGAGTGGCCATCTAAGATACATCTACTCATCCCACCCTGTTTGGAGCAAAGGAGAATGAAGAAAACCAAAGACGCGAGGGAAAGATTAGTCCAAAGGACTAATGGACCACAACTACCACAGCCTCAACCAGACTGAGCCCAGAACAGCTAGATGGTGCCTGGCTAGCACCACCTACTGTTCTGACAGGCATCACAATAAAGAGTCCTGGACAGAGTGGGAGAAGACTGTAGAATAAAATTCAAACCCACAAAAAAGACCAGACTTACTGGTCTGACAGAGACTGAAGAAACCCCGAGAGTATGGCCTCCAGACACCCTTTTAACTCAGTACTGAAGTCACTCCTGAAATTCACCCTTCAGCCGAAGTTTAGACAGCCCTATAAAACGGTAACACATGTAGTTCAACCATGTATACGAGACTAAATGGGCACCCAGCCCAAAAGCAAAGACAGGAAGGCAGGAAGGGTCAGGAAAACTGGATAAATGGAAATGGGAAACCTGATGTCAGGAAGCGGAGAGTGTTGATACTTCGTGGGGTTGAGAACCAGTGTCACAAAACAATTTGGGTACTAATTGTTTAACGAGAAACTGATATGTCCTGTAAACTTTCACCTAAAGCATGATTAAAAAAAAAAACTGTATCAATCATCTATCTATCTATACATATATATAAAACCTTAGCGTGTATGTGGGTCCCAAAATTTTTCTCCCATTCCGTAGGTTGTCTTTTCACTTTATTGAACAAAAATTTTTTATTTTGATGAAGCAATGTATTTATTTTGTCTTTTGCTGCTAGTACTCCAGGATTCTTTTTGATTCATATCGTGATTGCCTGGATTCCATAGTCTTGTGGTTTTGTTCAAGAAGGACACATAAAAATGTTCGTTATTATATCACATCAAGAGGTACATGATAGTAATTTGTCCCACTACTGAGGATGCAAAGTTTAACCACTTGGTCAAGGTGGTGACTACCAGATCTCTCCGTTGTAAAGGTACATTTTCCTCTTCTAATTAGTAAGTAATCTGTGGGGTGATACTTGGAGACTATGGGAATATTCTGTTGCTCAACAACTTTTCCCCCACTAATTTTAGCATCTGTTTATGTAGGCTGCCTGAATCATTTACTACATGGAAGTTGCAAAATGGTGATTTTAAAAATTCTATCGTTCCATTTACATTTATTAGCTGACGTTCTTCTGTAAGGAAGAGCTGTCCCTTTTTCTCTCCCTTTCTCATCTTTGATTCTTCTTAAACTGAGAATTCTTATGGAATAAGATTGTTCTAGTATAAATTTAGATGAAAATTATACCCTTTAGATCATCCTTGATTAATTCTACTGAAACAGACTTTTCAGAAACTGGGGCAATTGTGTTAAGGAATCTGCATTTACACTAGGCAAGAAAGTAAACAGTAAGTGGAGAGTAGGGTAACACACACTTATGGTATCAAAAAACAACCGTGAAAAGGATCTGTCTTAATGTGCTAGCCCATTGCAGTTTAACATATTGCTTACAACCTTCACAATAGAATTTGAGTGACTTCAGTTACACATTCCAGGAGACTGGCAGTCTGTTACAATCAGAGTCTGAACCTTAGAGCAGGCTAATTTACAGCGATGGGATGAAGAAAGTTGTGGATTTGTATTACACACTCTCACCTGACACTGTATCTGATCCCTCTAGCTGCTGATTGACATCTTGAATGAGCTCTTTGAAGCAAGTTCCAGCTTAATTAAAATGTTCGCTTGGTTAGCAGTGATCTGTGAAAGCCTGTGATAAATATTGAATCAGGTTCACCTGCTGGTTGCTGTGAGTGGATAAACAGCTGCTTTGTGTGGTTTAATCATGAAACTGATGGCAGAGCAGTACTACTGTTTGAATTTTTTAAAAAAGAATACTTGAAAAGCTATAGTTACGTCACTTTTGCTATCACTAGAGTGTGTGCTTATGTGAGATTTATACAACATTCAGTAACTATTTAGAAGCCTTGACAACAGCAAATGGTTGATAAAGGTTAATAATAAACCCTCTTTTTTGTGCCTCAAAGATCATAATATAATTGTATACTCATTGTCTTTTTGCCATTAGCTCTTTATGTGTCAAATTTTTTGAAATAAAGAAGAGCAATAGTTTGCTTTTTTTGCCTAGTTAATTTAGTTCATTGTAAGATTTAAGGTTATGAGGTCCAACTTCACAAATTTATTGTGTATTTTGTGGCAACTTGAAATCTTTTACATTGTACTTTTTTCATCTGTAAAATGAAGTTAGAAATCAACATTTGTGAACTATCTAAGTATTTTGACCTTATGTTAATATTAGGAAACTATGACAAATATTAAAATAGAAATGAGTTTACAAGCAGTACAGAATAATTTATCAAGTTATCTTCTTTTGACTGTCAACTTGTTTTGTTTCTTTACAGAATAAATGTGTCTTCCATTTGATTTCCATTATAAAGTGAGACATAAATTCTAAAACAAAGCCACCACCCAAATCAGTCACAAACCTCTTTGAGCACCTAATAAAAGTTAATGGACTCTCTTTTTAGACGTGCACACAAAATTGTGTCTGTAGCTTCTGGCAGATCTCAGACCCTCTACAACAGTGCATGGACTCTAAGTTAAGAACTCTTGTTCTGATAGATTAGGTTGAAAATTGTTGGTGAGGAGGGGTTAAGGTGAAAGCTATTCTGTCTTATGGTAGGCATTAAGCGGCTAAAGAGAAACCAGAATATATTTGATGTATTATGTTTCTTTTGCAGCCCTTGTAGCATTTTTCAGGTATATTTGTGAGGCATAATTCATAGCTCCAAGGATTATCTGCAATAGTGGGAATTTGTAATTCTCTACCTAAAGTTTTTATATTATTATTTCTATTATTAATTTGTTTGGAACTTTATTGGGAGAATAAAATTTTGTTTGTCGTATTCAGCCTGCTGAAAGCATTTTTTTTTAAACCTGTCTACATTTTTTTCATTGAAGCACTTAACTACTGACCATAAAGGGTGGCAGTTTGAACCCAACAGACATGCCTCGGAAGAAAGGCCTGGTAATCTGCTTCCAAAAAGTCACAGCCGTGAAAACTCCATGGAGCACAGCTCTACTCTGTAACACATAGGGTTACCATGAATCGGAATCCGCTTGATAGCAACTGTTTTTTGTGTTTTTGTTGTTTTTATAGTATTCCATTGACTGAAAAACAAAAACAAAAAAAACAGTATTTACCCATTCTTCTGCTGATATAATTAGCTTGCTTTCCTCACTGTTAAAACAGTATCGCAATGAATATTTTACTCCTATCTGTCTTGATGAGCAGGAGTTTCTCTAGTATATATACTTAGCACTGATTCGCTGCATAGTACTAATGGTTTATGCACTTGGCTGCTAACCAAAAGATTGGAGGTTTGAGTCCACCTGTAGGCCCCTAGGAAGAAAGGTCTGGTGAGCTACTGAAAAACCACTTACTGGAAACCCTGTGGGGCGCGATTCTATTCTGACACACATGGGGTCACCATGAGTTGAAATTGACTTGACAACAACCGGTTTTATACGTAGCACTGTCATACAGAGTGAAAGGAGATATGTATCTTAAATTTTACTGGACTACCACTTATTCTCCAAAGTGGATATAGTATTTGAATCAGTAATGTATGAGGATTGCTTTATTTCCTCTCCAGCACCCAATCTGGTAGATGTGAAATGGAATCTAGTTATGGTTTTAATTTGCATTTTCCTAATTACAAGTGAGATTGAGCATTAATTAGGTTGGAGATCTTTTCAGATGTTGATTGACCTTTCAGCTTTTCTCTTCTCTGACTTCCCTGTTCTTGGCCATTCTTTGGGTTTGTCTTTTTAAAATTGATTTGTTGGAGCTCTTTATGTATTATGGATACTAATCCTCAGTTGGTTCTATGTATTGCAAATACCTTCTCAGTCGGTACCCTTTTTTTTTTGAGGGCCTGTCTTTTTAAATAGAAGTTTTACATTTTAATGTGTATTATACTTGTTTACACTAAATTAATTTTACATTTACATTGAAATAGAAATTTTACATTTAATGAGAAGCTTTACATTGTATTTAAATACATTTTAACAATTTCAGTCTTTTGTGCTTTTGGTGTATTATTTACGAAATACTTCCCTACTTTTACCTCATAAAGATATTTTCCTGTGTAGGGACAGAGACCACATGGCCTGCAAAACCTAAAATATTTACCATTTGGTCTTTTATGGAAAAAGTTTCCTGACCCTTGCTCTAGCGTCTTTTATTGAGAGGTCCCCACCCACCCCAGTAGAACATAGGAGCCCTGGTGATGCAGTGGTTAAGAGCTCGGCTGCTAACCAAAAGGTTGGCAGTTCCAATCCACCAGCTGCTCCTTGGGCACCCTTTGGGGCAGTTCTACTCTGGCCTATAAGGTTGCTATGAGTTGGAATAGGTTCAATGGCAATGACTTAGGTTTGTTTTTTGGAATAGAACATAAAATGAATCATGTTAGAAAATGCTGTATTTTTTATGTAACTAATACATGCCTTCTACGTTTGTTGGCCAACCACAACCTTCCCCTTTGAGATATTTTCCTAAGTGCTGCTATGCTAATTTTTTTTACATCTTGCTGTAAAAGAACAATTAGCATAGGACAGACGCATACCTCGTGGGAGGGCGTGTTATTTGTATAAGAATATGGCATTCAGTTTAAATATTAATAAGTTGAAGTAGTTTTTGTGAAGTTTATAGCTTAATCTTAGGAATATTTTATAATTATGTTCGGAAAATAATGTACTGAGAGACTAACCTTAAACAGTTCCTTAATTCATGAGTGAGATTGCTAATTGATAGACTACAAAATCTGTAGTTTGTAGAACAACTAAAGAGTAAAGCACTCATTGTCAGTAAGATGAGGTGAGATCTTGTCATTATCTTGTGTTTGGTTTGGTATAGTGGGAATTCTAAAGGTTTTTGAATGAATGAATGAAATGAGATAGTACATATAAAGTACTTAGCACAGGTACAGCCTTAACAAATGATAGTTGTAATTCATTTAATGAATATACAAACTATGTGTCAGTCACAGCTAAAATGACTGAAAGATTAGCATCACAAAATTTTTTAACCTGGAAAAATAATGAATTGTCATGTACTTTCTCTTTTAAAAGCTAACCTGTTGTTTTTGAAGTAACTTTTTGATACCCAAAACCAAAAAACCAAACCCAGTGCTGTCGAGTCGATTCCAACTCATAGCAACCACATAGGACGGAGTAGAACTGCCCCCATAGGGTTTCCAAGGAGCGGCTGGTGGATTCGAGCTGCTGACCTCTTGGTTAGCAGCCCTAGCTCTTAACCACTGTGCCACTAGCTCCAACTTCAGATTGTGTCTATCAAATAAATAAAACATGATGAATAGGTACAATAGTTGATTTAGGGACATTAATCATAGTCCATCAATTAAAAATAAGTTTCAGTTATGTGCACAGCACCATGCTCAGTGAATGAGATAGTAAAGAATTACGGAACATCGTTGAGGTCCTCAAGGAATTTGCAGTGTGGTTGGAAAGACAATATATGTACGTGTGGAAAGTTAAGGAAAAATATGTTACTGTTTTATTGACATAGATTTCCCTTTATTTCACGTAATAAGCTTCTTTTTGGTCTCTTTTTTCCTTTTTTTGTGTATTTCTTCCTGGCAGTGAAATTAGTTTCTAACTATTTCTTTATTCTTTTCCACTTCTAAAAATATTTAATCACCATGCTTATTTTTAACTGTATTTAGGTATGGAAATAATTTTTGTGTGTATGGCGGGGAAAGATTGGAGAAAGTAACGAAACTTTAGAAGTTGACATTGTAGTATCTTATGCTATTTGAACTTCTAATTATAGCAATCTGAAAGAAATAGTGGTGAAGAGTTAGTCTTTGGTTTTAAGATTATATCTTCTAATCCTATGTAATTTTTTCAAAAAATTTAGTATCTGCCCTTATTTAGCAGGATGAGAAGGAATAAAAAGCAATTCTTAAGTACAAGAAAGTTTTTCTAAAAATCCTTCGTTGCTGATCTTCTAAGTACGGTTTTGGCTATTGCAGATTTCAGATGTATTTTTTAAACAGTTGAGTCCTGCATATGGAAATAATAACAGCAGTCACACCCACATGTATGTATCCTTTGTGTTTTTCTTTAAAAGATAATATAATTTTGCTGTTATTTGGTTGGGATTCCTAGTTTTTTGCTGAAGTAAAAGAACTCTAGACAGGTTCTAGCTGAGAGTTCAATTCTGCCACTTGGTGTAGCCACTTACTTGTACCTCTTAGAGATTACAGGTTTTTAGGAGCCCATGAGTTTTATTTCCCTTAACCTTCAGATATACTGGCTGAGAGTGAATATTTTAAAATTTGTTCTCCCATCTCTTAAAACAGTCTCTGTAAATTTCAAGAGCAAAAGCAAAAAGAGAACATTCCTATGAAAGACAAATCTTAACATTTGTAAACAGGTGCTTCTGACCGGGAGAAATACTTAGAGATATAAAATTATTCATCTAATTATTTCAGGACTCCTATATCAAATAATTTTAGAGAGAGTCCATGAAGTGTTAACCTGTTAATCGGATCGGAGGATGTTCTCACCTCCTGTCACTATCATTGAAATCATTTTTCTCGCTTTCCTGTAGCATTGAAATTTGCTGATTATAAGTACAAATAATTCTCTTTTGTTATTATATGAAATGTCTTTTTGAAACTCTGTTCTGTCACATTCAGTTTTTTCCATCTTCCAATGTGATTGTCCAAATCATTTAAATAGAAACTTCAATAGAAGTCACTTCTGAAGAAATAATTCTTCTTTAATAATGCAAAAGAAAAAAAATTAACTTCTTAGTTTCTATCTTCTACTTCCGAAACCATCCATTGAAAAACCATCTTTTTGAAGAGTCTGCCTCAAATTCATAAATGATGTAATTTCAGAGCGCTTTAAAACCTAACAAACAAGCAGGAACTTGTTTAAGTAAAATCAGCTGTGGTTTATGATTTTCTCAATTATGGAATGAAAAACAAGATTTAAGGTACCTGCTTAAAGCTGCTGTAGTGGGAGAAGTTTTCTGAAACCAGAAAACTTCCTAGTCTTTTGTTGAAGTAAAAGAACTCTAGACAGTTTCTAGCTGTGGGATCTTTTGATTTTGTTAGTACAGCTACAAGCACAACATTTTAAGATAAGCAGACCTTTCATTTAAATTATTAGTGCCAAATCCACCACTTTTACAAATAAAAAAATGTGAAATACAGAGTAGCAGGTTATAAAACTGCGTAATAACATTTCTTTTTATTTGAAAATATTTACATGAAAGATATATATATATGTGTGTATTATATATATATATATATATATATATATATAAAGATCTGTAAGTTATACACTAAGTTATTCGTGGTAGGGGAAGTTGACCTGTTGTCTGTTTCTGTGTTGTTTGAATTTTTTGTCAGGAAAAATTTTGATTCCAAAATTAAGAGTGGTTGGTAAAAAAATTAAATGGCACTGATGTTGAAAATTGTTACATCCAAAAAAAGTAGGTTGTCCAAGCCTTGAGAAAAAGTTTTATTGAATTGCTTGACAAAAGTCCACTTTATTGGGTTACCTTTTTGCTCAGATATATTTCCATATAGTGTGTAATGATTCATTGGACCCTAGCATTCTTATGTTCAGAATGAATTTAACTGTATCACGAAGAGGAGAAAAGGTGTAATTGAGTGAAAAGATTGCATTATGAAAAAGCACACTAATTCTGCTACCTCGAGTTACATTAATTCTTTTAGTATGCTAATTAATTAATGTGATAATTTCTAAGACCAAAAAGGGATTGAGTCAGAAATACATGATATAACTTGCATTCCGTTTTCTGTGTGACCATAAATTGTTGGATTTTGCAACATATGTAACATACACCACATGTCAGCTGTTTCCTGCCTCCCTGTTGACAAGAGCCCCATTCATAACTCTTCTTTTTATCCTTTCAGTGAATAAGTAATTATTCAATATAGAAGGCAGGATATTTGGAACTGGCTATTTAATGTGGCAGCAGTCGGTAATGAAATCTGCTGTTACTGGCAACCTGAGAGGGGAATGTAACAATTCCAGCATGGCTGTAACTTTATCTGCTCTGACTGACTGTTTATTTGGCACATCAGTGAACCTTTTATCCCAGTGAGTGACAGCTCCAGAGGGGTCACATTTACATCCATTCTATCATGTATTGTAATATTTAATGGCGGACAAGGTTGAGCGAGACTGGGGAGTAATTTGAACTTGCTTTTTCACTGAGTTGAGGCTAAAAGACAGCTTGATCCCCAGTATTGTGGTGTAACATGCTATGACTTAGCATTTGTTTGTGAAGGCTAATCTTACTGATTACAATTAAAAAAAAAAAAATCTTCGGTCAGGTAGAGTATTTGTTCTCCTAAACTAAAACTCTCCAGTACAAATTCTTTTAAAGCTACTGTGCAGTTTAGCTTTTTTTCTCATCTTGACCATTTCTATAAACTAACCATTTCTCAGCATTTGTCTTAAACGAGCCTTCATTCTATCTCATTTGGTGTAGTAATTGAGGCTGAGAAGTGAGTAATTATTCAGAACCTGTGGGCTCTAATATATAGCATTAAACTTTTTTTCTTTTAATTTCTAAGAATTTAGAAATGGGAGAGAAAAATCAAGGTAAATATTAACTGCATTCCTGATGTTCCATATGGTATATTTAAGAGGACATTTATATAACTATTTCAATTATGAAGTTGAATTATGAGCGAAATTGTCCAGGAAAAACTATCCTGAATGACAATTTTAGTGATAGGTTTGCATTCCATGACAGGTCATTGAATTTCAGATGTACTTGTTCCACACAAGCAGTCTGCCTTCGTTATTAAATATTAATATTTTGCATTAATTTTTGTATCTTTGCCAGGGAAGCATTTTTTCGTGATACTTTAGATTTAACTTATTTCTATTCATTTGTAAACTATGTTTAAAATGCTTTTGTTAATTAGTAAGTTATGGGATATTTAAGTAGATTATGCTCTTAACGAAAACAACACCATCGACTCTAAACTATAATATCGAAAAGTTTGCAATGAAACTTAAGCAAAACTTAAAATAGTTCTCCACTCTTATCATTATTATAATTTGTGAAAGGGGAGAATTAAAATGTACTTAAAACTGAAATTAAAAACTGGTATGTTAGAAAGCAGTACAAATATAGAAACATCATTTATAACTTAAAAACCTATTTGAAATGGAATTTTCAGGTTTTTTTTTTTCCACGCAAGTTTTAAATACTGAAATTTGTCTTTGGCATTTGTGATTCTTTACTTTTAGGTTTTGATTCCATGAGAAGTTTGATAACATTTTTTTTATGGTAGTCCTGACATTAATTTTTCTTTCCTTTGTCACAGCCCCCTGGCCACTGTTCTAGGTGCTGTTGTTCTCCTAAACAAGGAAACAGTCAAGATTCTTCAAATGCCATTAAGAAGGATCATGGAGGGAAATCGAAGATACCCAAAATATATTTTGGGACACGCACACACAAGCAGATTGCTCAGATTACTAGAGAGCTCCGGAGGACAGCGTACTCAGGGGTCCCAATGACTATTCTTTCTAGCAGGGATCATACTTGTGTCCATCCTGAAGCAGTTGGTAACTTCAACAGAAAAGAAAAATGCATGGAATTGCTAGATGGGAAAAATGTAAGTAAAGTTATTTGGTTTTAAAAAACCCAGTGCCATCGAGTCAATTCTGACTCATAGCGACCCTATAGGACAGAGTAGAACTGCTCCATAGAGTTTCCAAGGAAAAAAAATTAAGGCTGAAAAGATTCAAACTGTACAATACGTGTTTTATATGTACATTTCCACTGATAATTAAGTACTTGTAAAAATCAGATTCATTGCTAGTATTGGTATTTTTTGAAAAACTTTTACCATAAGAAAATCTTTATTGTAGTTTAAAATGATGGGTTTTGGCCCTAAAGATTGGTGGTATTTAATTCCTTGAAATTAATTTTTATTGTAGTCAGATGTCTTCTTACTATCTTCTTTTAAAATCTAACAAAAATAGTCAAACATGGATGATGTCATATACAGAGGTAAAAGTGTTTAAATGACTCAGCTTAATAATGTTTTACATATTTGAAAATTTTATTTAGGTTCTCAGTAAAATTTGAGATGTTTTTTAATTTAATGAGAAATACAATGATTACCTTGTATCATAATTCTGATTAGTTCAGACTTCTTTTCAAAAATATTAAATTATTAACTTTAAAGAGATGTTGGAGATTTTGAAATTTGTCAGGAAAATCTAGAATAAATGAATCTAGAGCAGATGGAAAAAAGGAAGTCTTTCTTACTAAAAACTTAGATAATTTTAAAATAGTTTTTTGAAAGTATTAGTTTGGGAATCTATGTACCAGGACGATAACTAAGTTACTCTAAAGTTTCAAGTCTGGAATTACACCAGAAATTATCAGTGAACTATAAATTGGTAGTATATGAAACAACCAATGGTATTTTATTATTTTTTGGAGTTGTTCTGTCTTTCATTAGTATGTTATTATAGTTGGTTCTACATAAAAAACTGAGTTTTATTTCATTAGTTTATCATCTCCTTACCATATAACATGAGAAGTTATTTTGTATTACAGTTTTTATCCTCAGTTTTTAAAAATTAGATCCTAATATTTTCAAGCTTTATTTGGGGATATTCAAAAGACACTTTAATAAATATTCAAACATTATGAGAATATGAACTATAAGTACTAAGGGCTCCAGTGGAAAAACTTAAATGACTTGTTCAGAGCCAGAAAGAAAAGGCATAATTACTGAATCAAAACCATTGTTGAAGGTCTACAATCAGATTAATTTTTTTTTAAAGTTCTTTCTAACTAAGGAATTGTGAAATGCCTTCATTCTATATATTTAACAAGTGCTTTTTAAGGAGCCATAAAAATATTAAAAAATCAAATGTTAAAAAAATATAATGAAATAGAGAAAAAATTCTTCATGATAAAACCCCAGAAATGTCATGCTTAAGTAGACACATTTCCATAAGTGGGTAACTGATCTGCTGAATTCCTCGAATGCTTGGTAACCAAAAGGTTGGCAGTTCAAATCCAGCAGGCGCTCCTTGGAAACTACAGGGCAGTTCTGTTCGGTCCTGTAGGGTTGCTATAAGTCAGAATCGACTTGAGGGCGATGGGTTTGGTTCTTTTTAGTCTATGCAAGAAGACTTGGCTGGCGTTGTCATTATCTTTTTTTTTCCACTGCGATTGAGAAGATTATTATGTAATTTGTTATCCCCATATAAATAATTGAAGGTATCTTCTTGTGGTTGTTTGTCTTCACCTAATTGCTTTCTCAGAATCTTACCTCATGGGCATACATGAACATTGCTTTTCTTGTTCCCAAGCCCTCAGGGTAATTTGGAATTGTAATGAGGGCCAATTACAAAGTCACCATAGGTGTCTGTGTTTACTATGGCTGGATTACCAAGCGAAATGATAAATAGATAACTGACAGTTTGAGTGAAAAGAGTTTAAAGTGTGATAACGCTTCTGTTGACAGACTCCCCTCAGGGTTGTGTTACACTGCTAAAATGGATGAGCTTTTCTGGTTTTGCTATCAGCCTGCACAGGAGTGTCATTCTAAGTGCCCTTAAAGTGTAAACTTTCTGATTTTTTGGCTTGATCTAAAGGCACATGTGTTTTTGTTCTCTGTTCTCTTTACTAAAGGGCCCCTATACTGGAAAAGTAATGCACTTTTCTAATTTTTGTTTCAACTAAGGAAAAAATAATCTTAACCAGAGGCAGAAATTTATATTTGAATAAGTAATACTGTCACATGGTTCAAAATTCAAAGGTACAAAGTGGTCTGTAGAGAAGAATTCTCTCACTCCTGTCCCCAAGTCACTTAGTTCTCCTTGAAAGTGACCAGTGATACCATTGCTCTCTTATATTCTGCCAGACATATTTTATGCTAATATCAGTTTAATCAGGATAGAGCTACAACAAACAACTTTAAAATATTTTTTTCAAATTAATTTGGGGTATCTGGAGCTCTATTGACTTGGAGCTCTATCTGAGTCAACTGATACAGTTTCTTTAAAATAGTTGTGATTATAAATATGGTATAATCAGTCTTTTCTGTAAAATATTTGCCTTACGATTTTAATGATGTTCCTAAAAATCTGAAATGAGCTTGTTTTATTCCTTCTATTCTAATATTGATTTACATTTCAGTTATACGTATTTGTTTTTAGGGAAAGTCCTGCTATTTTTATCATGGTGTTCATAAAATTAGAGATCAACACACATTACAGACTCTCCAAGGGATGCACGAGGCCTGGGATATAGAAGAACTTGTCAGCCTGGGGAAAAAACTAAAGGCATGTCCATATTACACAGCGCGAGAACTGATAGAAGATGCTGACATAGTGTTTTGTCCCTACAACTATCTTCTAGATGCACAAATAAGGGAAACTGTGAGTGTATATGTAAAATTTATATAACTTTTTTCCTACTTACTGAAATATAAGTGATATATGTAAAAGCTTTTAGATGTTTTAATATCTTTACTGTATTTTTTGCTTTATATTTAATTTATGAAATGTATAAACAGATTGAATTACTGAAAATATATTCTAAGGTCTATTAACTGAATTTTAGACCTAGTTATTTTAATTTCCAAAGTGATAAGTATTTTTAAGTACCCAGTCGCTAAAGGGGAAGACTATAGCAGTTTCTTAACCTCGGAATTATTGACATTTTATGCTAGATAATTCTTTGTCATGATGGGTTGTCTTATATATTGTAGGATGTTTAGCAGCATCCTTGCCTCTACACACTACATGCCAGTAGCATCCTCACAGCTGTGGCATCAAAAGTGTCTCCAGATACTGCCAGATGTCCTCGGGGTGGGAGGGAGGGCAGCAAAATTGCCCTCGGTTGAGATCCATTGAACTATCACTCTTTCCATTTATGAATAGTAGAAAGAATTATTTTGAAACAGTTCCCTGAATAAACTATGTTTTGAAGAACATATATTGGGAGAATATGCTTACATGTGCAAATTGTGCTTTCTGGGCTTTTGAGAAATAAACTGTTGATAGCATTTGTGTTTATTTGCCTGGTTTATCTTAGAGATATCCATTTGTTACAGCATAAGACAAAAAGTGAGGCGCTTGGTACATTAAATTATTATTCCTCTTTTTATTATTGACTACACAACTCTTATTAGCTTTCTGTTTTTTTAAGTTGAAAATTAATAGGCATTGTGTTTATTACCTTGGGCACTGGTGATTCAGTGGTAGAATATTTGCCTTCCGTAGGGGAGACCTGGGTTCAATTCCTGGCCAGTGCACCTCAGCCACAGCCACCAGCCATTTGGCAGTTGAGGCTTGTGTGTCGCTGTGATGCTGAACAGGTCTCAGCAGTGTTTCCAGACTAAGATGGACTAGAAGAAAGACCTGGTGCTCTGCTTCCCAAAAATAAGCCAATAAGCCAAACTCTGTGGAGCACACTGGTTTGTTGTGCATGGGTCGGCATGAGTCAAGGGCCAGCTCCACAGCAGTTCACAGTAACAACAACAACAATGTTCATTACCGTACAATCCGGCCTCTTTGCTGGGTCTTTTCACTCTGAATCATTGTACATATCAGTGCCAGGTCAGTCTTCGTAATGTTACTTTTATTACATTGTTCCCCTGCTTAAAAATCTCCAATTGCTCAGTTTGCTCATGGAATTACATTCCTATTTCTTAAGCTTACATTCAAGGTGAGCAATAGTCTGATCTTGATCTGCCTTTTTAGCCTTCTCTGCTACAGAACTCTAACCTGAACCCTTCAAAAATTCCTTCATAGTCTTTTGAGCATACCGTGTTCTTTCCTATTTCTTTGCTTTTGATGACACCTCTGTTGAAATGCCCTGCCCTCTCTTTGTCTGTCCAAATCCTACTCATCTTTTAAACCCTAGGGTATTTCCTATTTTCCATGGTTCTTTCTCAGTCCTCTTCAGCTCTCTGTGTATTATTAGTTCCTCAAAAATAATTCATTGGCAATTGCTTTGTACATTTCCTTGTTGTATCAGTCAGGGCTCTTTCAATTGCCAAGTGACACAAACCCAACTTAAAAAGACCTTAAGAAAAGACACTTGACTCTACCTTCTTTATGATGGTTGTATTCTTAGGCAAACTCTTTCCCTGTGGGAACAAAGATAACCATGAACAGCTAGCTAACCTGGAAAAAAGAACATGATCTTATATTGTTGTTGTTGTTGTTAGTTGCCATCGAATCGATTTCAACTCATAGTGACCCACGAAATTACTCTGATTGCCTTAGCTTGGGTCACGTATCCATTCCTGAACCAGTCACTGTGACCACAGAGGGATGGGCTATGAGCCTACCCCTGTTGTGAGAGTGATGATGTCCCTTGGTTAACAGTCCTGCCAGCATCAGATGGGGTTTGGGAAAGAGCAGTTCTCATAAAGAAGAGTGGTGGGACAGACTAAAATGAAACACATATACTTCACTGTATTAGTATTTTGAGGCACATTTCAATCTTGCATTGCTAGTTTTAAAGGTTTTCACTGTGTTTTAAAAATTATGTTGGAGACTCCATCATAGTGGGATTTTTTTTTTTTTTTTAATGTGGTCAGCAGAGTGCTCAGCTGCTAACCCAAAGGTTGGAGGTTTGAGTCTACCAAGCAGATGCCTTAGAAGAAAGGCCTGGTGATTTACTTCCTAAAAATGAGCCATTAAAAACCCTCTGAAGTACAATTCCACTCTGATACACACGGGGTTGCTATGAGTCAGAGGTGACTTGACGACAACTGATCAGTTATGTAGCCTGCAGTGCCTCGATCCAGGCTCACTTTACACATATTTTTTGGTTGATAGGTTTGCGGAGCGTTTTGGGATTGAAAAATGGGAAACACTAATGTTGAGCTGATATTATTTGGTTGGCCCGAGTGCTTCAGAAGTTTTATTTAAGACCTAGAATCAGTTACTTATATGATTGGCACTTGCAATATTAGCTTATAGTATAAAATTTTAAATGAAATATCTTGTCTGCTGCTGTTAAATTAGGCACTGCCTTTGGCTGAATGTTTTACAGGAAAATTCTTTTATCTTACAGATGGATATCAACCTGAAAGAACAGGTTGTCATTTTAGATGAAGCTCATAATATTGAGGACTGTGCTCGGGAATCAGCAAGTTACAGTGTAACAGAAGTTCAACTTTGGTTTGCTCGAGATGAACTAGATAGTATGGTAAACAATAATATAAGGAAGAAAGACCATGATCCCCTCCGAGCTGTGTGCTATAGTCTCATTCAGTAAGAACATTTGTGTTATCAGTGTCATTTGTGCTGCATTGTATTAAAAACATGTTTTATTATTTCAAAGTTAGTAAATTTTGATTAACTAGACTACTTGGTAAATGAGTTGTTCATTGCCAATTAAACTTTTAAAAGAAGGCTAGTCTAACTTTTGTCTTATTCAGAACAATATAATGAACATAACTAATTCTTTATTGAAATTGTAAATCTTATTCCTAATTTAGCAGGATAATTTAATAGCCCCATAGGATATGTACAGGACATTGAGTTGACTATAAACTAGCCAGGGTTTTAGTTAATGTTATTTTAAAGTTCAGGATTATGGCTTTTTTTTTTTTTTACATTTATCACAATGTGTGAACATTCTCTTTAACTGTGTTCTGTTTGTTCCATTTCCAGTACTCAAGCTTCCTTGTCCTCTTATCTCATCTTTTGAGCCAGTTTATCTGGCTTTTTTTTTTTTAAATAAGAATTTGAATTCTGCTTCATAATTTTTCTCCCATTTTATCTGGGACCAACTATTGTGACCCCTGTCAGAAGGGTCTGTGGTGGTAGCTGGGCACCATCTAGTTCTTCTGGCCTCAGGGTACATGAGGTTGTGGCTCATGTATACTTGTTTCTTCTCTCAGCTTTTGATTGCTTTCTTACTATTTTGCTCCCGGTGATTAGAGACCTGTAGCTCTGTCTTAGATGGCCACTTGCAAGCCTTTAAGACCCCAGATGTAACTTACTTCATTAGTATGCAGATCATGATTTTTATGAACTCTCTTATGTCAGTTGATTGAGTTGTCCCATGAGACTGTGACCTTAAGCCTTCAAACTTCTAATACCAATCTTGTAAGGCATTTGGTTATGTTTGAGAAGTATCTGTATATGTGTCTTCAATGAATATATGGGCCTGAACCTGCATGTTTATACTTATACATACCTATAGATACTTCTCTGTGTTCTACCTATGTACCCATATACCAATTTGCCTATACCCATCCATATGTGCTCAAACACTTGTTTTTACTTCGATTGTGTTGTGCTCTTTACATCCACATTTGGTGCCACTTTTCCCATCACTAAGATAAGTAGTCTCTACAGTATAAAACATACTTTCTCCACCCCCCTTATCTCCCTGGTAACTTCCAGGGAACATTGGCCCCTATATTTATCTATTCTTGTCTTCTTATAAAAGAGGGATCATACGGTATTTGTCCTTGTATACTTGACGTATTTTGCTTAGTGTTATGCCCTTCAGTTCCACACGTTATGATAAGTTTCCCGGACCATTGTTTTTTTATGGTTATATAACATTCCATTGTGTGTATGTACCACAATTTGCTTATCCATTCATCCACTAACGGGTACTTTGGTTGTTACCATTTATTTGCTATTATGAATAAAGCAGGTATGCACATAGGTGCATATATATGTTTGTATCATTATTTTTAGGTATCTGGAGTATATCCCTAGGAGTGGGATTGCTGGATTATAAGGTAGCTGTATGTCTGGTTTTTTGAGAAAGTGCCATAGTGTTTTCCATAGTGATTGTACCGTTTTACAGTCCCACCGCAATGTATAAGGGCTTCAATCTCCCCATATCATCACCAATATTTGTTGCTACTATTTTTTTATCAGTGCCATTTTAGCTGGGGTAAGATGGTTTCTTCTTGTAGTCTTGATTTACATCTTTGGTGGCACAGTGGTTAAGCATTTGGCTGCTAACTAAAAGTTCAGCGGTTTGAATCCATCAGCCACTCCTTGGAAACCCTATGAGGCAGTTTTACTCTGTCCTCTAGGGTCTTTATGAGTCGGAATCAACTTGACAGCAATAGGTTTTGTTTTTTTTTTTCAAATAACTAATGATCGGGAACATCTTTTCATATGCTTGTTGGCTGCTTGGATGTCCTTTTTGGTGGGAGTTCTGCTCGTGTCCTTTTCCCATTTTGTGATGAGGTTGTTTGTCTTTTTGTATGGGTTGTTGCAGATTTCTATAGATTTTAGAGATTAGACCCTTATTGGATAAGTCATTTTTGAAAGTTTTTTCCCAGTCCGTAGGCTGTCTATTTACTTTTTTAATAAAATCTTTTGGTAAACATAAGTTTTTATTCTTTATGAGGTCCCATTTATCTGTTTTGTCTTCTATTCATGTATTTGTTGTAATGTTTGTTATTATATTTTTACAAAAGATTAGGTTCCATAGTTTTCTCTCAGGAATTTTATGTTTTCCTCCAGGAATTTTATGGCTTTAGGTTTAACATTTAGGTCTTTAATCTATTTTGAGTTAGTTTTTGTGTATGGTGTGAGGTAGGGGGTCCTGTTTTATTTTTCTGTAGGTGGATATTCAGTTTTGCCGGCACCATTTGTTAAAGAGACTGTTTCTGTCCCACTGAATGGACTTTGACCCCTTGTTGAAAATCAGTTTTCTATAGACAGATGGGCTTAATTCTGAGTTTTCAGTTCTGTTCCACTGGTCTGTGTGTCCATTGTTGAACCAATACCAGGCTGTTTTGATTACAGTGGCTGTATAGTATGTTTTATATCTGGGAGTATGAGTCCTCTTGCTTTGTTCTTTTTCTTCAGTTATTGCTTTGGCTGTTTGAGGGTTGTTTCCTTTCCATATGAAGTTGGTCATTAGTTTTTCCATTTCAGTAAAGAATGTTGTTGAGATTTGTATCAGGATTGCATTGTATCTGTAGATCACTTTAGGTAGAATTGACATTTTCGCTATATTAAGTCTTCCAATCCATGAGCACAGGATATCTTTCTGTTTTTGTAGATAGTGTATAGTAGTACTGTTTTATGACTTTCATTGTATAAGTCATTTGTGTCACTGGTTAGGTTAATTCCTAGGTATTTTATTGATTTGGGGGTTATTGTAAATGATATTGTTTTCTTAATTTCTTTTTTGGAGTCGTCTTTGTTAGTGTAGAGGAACCCAACTGATTTTTGTGTGTTAATCTTATACCCTGCAACATTGCTAAAGTCTTCTGTTAATTCCAGCAGTTTTCTTGTGGAGTCTTTAGGGTCTTCTATGTGTAGATCATATCATCTGTGAAGAGAGATAATTTTACTTCTTCCATTCCAATTTGGATACCTTTTATTTCTCTTATTGCTCTGTCTAGGACTTCCAGTATAATGTCGAATAAGAATGGTGACAGTGGGCATCCTTGTCTCGTTTCTGTTCTCAAAGTGAAGGCTCTCAGCCTTTCTCTGTTGAGTATAATGTTGACTGTTGATTTTGCATATATGCCTGTGATTATGTTGAGGAGTTTCCCTTCTGAGTGTTTTTATCAGGAAAGTATGTTGAATTTTATTGAATGCCTTTTCTACATCAGTTGATATGATCATATGGTTCTTTTCCTTTGTTTTATATATGTGGTAGATTACACTGATTGCTTTTCTAATGTTAAACCACACTTATAATACTGGTATGAGTCCCACTTGATCATGGTGTATGATTTTTTTGATATGTTGCTGAGATCTGTTGGCTAGAACTTTGTTGAAAAATTTTGCATCTATGTTCATAAGGGATATTGGTCTGCAGTTTCTTTTTTTGTGATGACTTTGCCTGGTTCAGATAGTTCTCTCTTTTTTTTTTTTTTCGATTTCCTTGTTAAGTCTCTCATTTTGTTCCTCCATTTGTTTCCTGATCGCCACTATTTTGTTTTCTGTGTGGTTTTTGCTTTCTTTGAACATTATTTAGCACCATAGTGTGAAAATTATGAATTTTTGCATTATCCTGGTCTCCAGAGGAGAGATTTCCCCTTTTTTTCAAGTTTTGTTTTGATCGTGCCTTCTTCTCTTGTGATTTTGTGTGTTTTACCACCTTTGTTGAATTTGGGCTATTTTGTTATCTTTTTTTTTTGTTTTAAATTTTGTTTTCTGCTTATTGTGGGGAATGTTTCTGATTGGATGCCCTGATGATGCAGCAACCAAGCTCCCACTGCCAGCCAAAAGGCCAGGGCCTTCACCCACCGGCTGTTCTGCAGGAGAAAAATGCGACAGACCACATCTGCAAAGACTGGGAACCCCACGGGGCAGCTCCCCTCAGCCACACAGGTTCGCTATAAGTCAGAATGACTCAGTGGCAGCAGGCTTGGTATCTTCTCCTGAGAGCCACTAGATGGCATTCTTATCCTTAGGTTTTTTTTCAGTGCTGGTTCAGGAATTCTGGATGTTTGGTCTCTGGGATTTAGTATGCATGCACGAAAGGGAGGGTTTTAGCTGTTCACAGACACTGATGTACGTGGTAGAGCACGACTTTCCTGTGGTGATGGTGTGGGGGTCTATCCTTCTTTCCCTCCACTGAGCTCCTGCACAGGCACTCCCGTGGTGTCCCGCTGTGGGTTGTTTCTGTGTCACCTGTCAGTCTGAAGTATTCCCCTTGCCCTGCTGTCCTTGCAGTTTCTCCCAGTCCTAGTGCTCGTCCATCTCAGGCCTCAGTGAGATTCAACAGCACTCTCATGCAGCACCACAATTCC
The DNA here is from genome assembly GCF_024166365.1 of Elephas maximus indicus. NCBI lineage: Eukaryota > Metazoa > Chordata > Mammalia > Proboscidea > Elephantidae > Elephas > Elephas maximus. Next base: position 33,779,216 of record NC_064837.1, on the reverse strand, counting down.
CCTTCGCCCCCTCCCAGTTGCGCAGCATGGCCAGCTTGCACTGCCTTGAAAAAATTCAGGATAGAGCTTCCTCAGACAAGCTCCTTTTCTGTGTTCTCTGTTTGGAATGTTACCCAGCTCCATCCCAAAATGGTTGCGATGAGTGAGCGTTCCCGATGTTAGCAAGTAGGATCTCCTGGCTTCTGTGCCAACCCCATTCCTCTTCTTCCCCACATCTGGACTCATCCTAACTGTACAATACCTCAGCTGCCCTCCGGATTTCTGAGATTTCAGTTTGTGGTTTTTTAAATCATTGTTCAGTGTGCTAATTGCTGGGGGAGTAAACAGGAGTGTCAACTCACTTCGCCATCTTGCACCGCCTCCTGGATTATGGCTTTAATTTATTGCTTTGTCCTCCATTTTGAGTAGGATTCTGATTGATGAGTTTCAATTAATCAAGATTTCAATAATCTAAAACAATAGATTTAGTTCTAATTTTATTAAAAGTTGCATCAGATAATTTCCCTCTCATTAGACATTAGGTTGTGAACTAGAATCTCTTTATCTTAGGAAAACCTCCTGCAAGCCCACATCCAATTTTATTTACTACAGGATTTTTCTGTTATTCAGAGTATACTTTAAAAAATAAAAAATTTGAATATTGTACAGTCACGTGTTTTGAACATAAACAGTATACAAATTTATGCAATAAAAATCTCCCCAACCATTTCCCCATCTGCTTAGTTCCTGTCCCCATGAACAAACTTATTGTTTAGTGCATATTTATACATACATAAACCAATATAGATATATTCTCTTATCTCCTTTTTTTACCCAGATGATGGCGTACTATACATATATTTTTCTGTATCTTGGTTTTTTTCACTTAGCAATATAGCACATCTTTCCATATCAAGCCCTGAAGAGCTTTAACAGTTTTAAAAAATGGTTGCTTAGAATTCCATTGTATGGACGTATAATAATTTACTTAACCCACCTCTATTTAATGTATATTAAGGTTGTTTCCAGCCTTTTGCTGTTACATTGCTGTAATGAGTAACTTTGAGCATACAGTGTTTCATATGCTTGCATATATATCTATAGGAAAATGCCTACAATTGGAATTGTTGACTTGAAGCACAGATGTATTTGTAATTTTGATAGATACTGCTGAAATTTACACTATATGTGGATGATTTGGGGGACTAATTTATACTTTTATAAGTAATGTATAGGAGTGTTTTTCTAGCCTGCTAGGTGAAAAATGGTATTCCAGTGTAGTTTTCATTTACATTTCTTTTAATATGAGTGAGATTAAGCTGGTAACATAGTGGCAACGGTTCAGCTGCTAATCAAAAGGTCAGCAGTTCGAATCCACCAGGCGCTTCTTGGAAACCTTGTGGGGCAGTTCTACTCTCTCCTGTAGGGTCTCTATGAGTCGGACTTGATGTGACGGCAATGAGTGATAGGTGTTGGAAGAGCTTTTCTGTCAGTTTTAGACATCTCTGCCATTTTTTGTTTTTCTTGTTATGGATCTTTTTAAAATAGATTTTTAGAAGCTTTTTATGTTTTAGAGAAATTAATCCTTTGCCTGTTATAAGAGTTGCAAATACCTTTTCCTTCATTTTTCTGTCCATTGTGTGTCTTCCTTTATAGTGTTTTTGCCAAGAGTTGTCTATAGTTGCTGAGTCTGTTTTTTCACTTTACATCCTTTGTCATCATCCCAGTGATGCTACTGTTCGTATAGTTGTATCAAAACTTCTTGTAACTAGGTTACCAGTGAACTCTATATGGCCAAATCCGAAGGTTATTTTTCTGCTCTTACCATACTCAGTCTCTCAGAAGTGTTAGATGTTGTTAGCTACTGCCTCCTTGAAAAGCATTTTCGTCTGAGCTGCCAAGGCATCTTCTGGTTTTCCTCTTCCTTCATAGGCCATTCTTTCTCAATTTCTCTTGATAATTCTTCTTATTCAGTTTGATGTTTAAATGTTGGAGTGCATCAAGACTTGGTCCCGGGACGTCATTTTTTTTCTAGCTCTGCACTTTCCCTAAATTACATAACCCCATGTCTCAGCCTAGAATATAATCTCCAATATTAAATAAAATAGAGAGGCCCTAATCTATGTCTCTAGCTTGTCCTTTTCCAGTAATGCCATTCTCATACCTCCAACTGTCTACTTACATCTCTATTTGGATATCAAATAGACATTTCAACTTCACATCCAAACCAAAACAGAGCTCCTTCCCATTCCCTATCTACTGTTTTCTCCCTGTCTTCCCCATCTAAACAAATAGTACCAACCAGTTGCTCCAATAAAAAATCTAAGTGTTATCCTTGATTACTGCTTCACTTCATCCAATTCATAAGTCAACCTTACAGGTGTCACCTGCACAATATATCCCAAGTACACTAATTTCTTTCAGTCTCCTTGTCTATCATTCTAGAATCATATCTCACCTAGGATACTGTAATGGCCTCCTAACAGGCCTCTTTCTTTCACTCTTGCTGTTCTCCTATAATCCATTCTCATTTAGAAACTGGAATCATTTTTTTAAAAATTCAAAATAGGTTCTCTCCTCTTACTCAAAATCTTCCATTTAAAGCCTTTCTATTGTGCTTTAAATATTAGAATCCAGATTCCTTGTCCTGGCTTAATATGATCTGGTTCTGGCTCATCGCTCTAACATGGTCGCACTGTTACTCCTTTTTGCCCATTGTGCTGCAACCACGCTGGCTTTCTTTCAGGTTTCAAAGAAGGAAATTTTGTTAACTATCTCAAGATCTTTATACTGTTCCTTCTGCTTGGAATGCTCTTTGTCCTGATCCTCCTATGACTGGCTACTTTTTGTATTCAATTGTTAGTGTCATCTCAGAGAGAGCTTCCTTGACATTCAACTTAAAGTGGCAATTAGATTACCTTACCCTAGTTTATCTTCATTATATTGCTTATCTCTACCCAATACTTTGTTTTTGTTTTCTGTGTCTATTTCTTTTTCTCTTTATTAGAATGTAATTTCCATCAGGATAGGGACCTTGTCTATTTTATTTACTGCGGTACATTTCCTATCCGGAACAACCTTTGGCACGGAGACTTAAACACTTACTGAATGTATGTATGTCTGTGTGTGTATGTTGATGAATGTATTTATATATTTTTAGTAATCCTCTTTTTTGTGTTAATATGTAACACTTTAATTTCTTCCCTAGGTTCTTTTGCATTTCCTTTTATGTGCATTTGGCATAAGCTCCTAAGACCTGGGTCTCAGTTAAAGGTTATTTTGGGGAGACTAGTCAAGTGAATCATTCACAAAACACAGTTGGGAAATCATGTGTATGCTTCTCTTTTCTGAATAAAAGCTTACTTTTTTAGCTATATAAATATTTATTTTGCTATATGAGAAGTGCATGCTTTTTGAAGGTTTCTTAATTAATCAACATTGGTATCCTAAGAGCTTCAGGGAATATGGGTCAATGTATAACAATAATGGCAGTCACTGATGGGATTGTTTCATTTGTTCCAGCTGGTTAGAAGCACACTCTGAACACCTTGTAGAGAGGCACTATGAGTCATCCTGTAAGATATGGAGTGGGAATGAGATGATCTTTCATTTACACAAAATGGGCATCACTTCTGCTACTTTTCCCATCTTGCAGGTAATTTTTTTTTTAGCTCTGAAATTCATGTAGTGAATTAGAAGTGATTTTATAAATATAGCAATTTAATTGTTTTTAAGTTTTATTTTATTCTCTCATTAAATCTTTAAGTGATGGTAAATTATGCTTGGAAAAATTAGCATTATTTAGTTTGAAATAAAACTTAAAGAGCTTAATTGCTTTGTTCAGAACTAAAAGGTGTCACTTTTAGGTTATAAATTAATTTCACCTGTTATAAAAGTAGTATGTTAAAATTTTGAAAAAATAAAAAGGAGATAAGAAATTTATATTTTGTTTACCTTATTTTAGAGATTATAAACCTGGAGTTCATGGATAGAGATCATGAGTGGGCTTTAGCATATTGTGTGCACAATTTTATGAATATGTACTTTTGTACATTTTTCTGGATAGAGGTTTTATAACTTTCATCATATTCTCTAAGAGGTTTTTGAATAAAAAAGGTAAGAATTATTCCTAATATAATTACTACTAGCATTCAGGGCATGTGAATATTAAAAAAATAATTTTTAAATAGACTATACTTGGGAACCCTGGTGTTGTAGTGGTTAAGAGCTATGGCTGCTGACGAAAATGTTGGCAGTTCGAACTCACCAGGTGCTTCTTGGAAACTATGGGGCAGTTCTTCTCTGTCCTATAGGGTCACTATGAGTTGGAATTGACTTGACAGCAACTGGTTAGTTTGTTTGTTTTTTAATACTTACAATTTTTGTCTTGCATTTTTTAATACCATGTGGTATTTTTCCATAATGTGATATCTTTTCATAATCTTTTTTGCATAAAGCTTTTACATTTTAAAAGTTAGTCATCCAAAAACCAAAACTAAACCCAGTGCTGTCGAGTTGATTCCGACTCATAGCGACCCTATAGGACAGAGTAGAACTGCCCCATAGAGTTTCCAAGGAGCGCTTGGTGGATTCGAACTGCTGACCCCTTGGTTAGCAGCCTTAGCACTTAACCACCACACCACCAGGGTTTCCCGAAAAGTTAGTCATACCAACAATAAAATGTATAAACAAATTGTTGTAAACTGTGGTGTATAAGGATACCCTAGTGGCGTAGTGGTTAAGTGCTATGGCTGCTAACCAAAAGGCCGGCAGTTCAGATCCACCAGGCGCTCCTTGAAAACTCTGTGGGGCGGTTCTACTCTGTTGTATAGGGTCGCTGTGAGTCGAAATCGACTTGATGGCAATGGGTTTGGCTTTTTTGTTTTTTGGTGGTGTATAAAATGGAATACTACAAAGCAATGAAAAGGAACGAACTACTGCCATGACAACAATGTAGACAAATCTTATAGACATAATGTTGAGTGAAAGAAACCAGATACAAAAGAGTACAAACTGTATGATTTCATGTTTATAAAATTTAAGAACAAACAAACCTAATTATGGTGATGGAAGTCTAAATACAGTTACCACTTGGGGAGGGGGCAATTTGGGCTGGGAAGGGCACAAGAGAACCATCTGGGATTCAAGGAATGTTCTATATCTTGAATGGATGTTAGTTACATGGGGGTGTGTGTGCATGTATGTATATATGTTTAATGAGCTGTACACTTAAGTCTACTGTATATATTATACTTCAATAAAAAATATACAAATAAAATTTATGTTCAAAGGAAATTAGAAAATACATAAAGGAACAAAGAAAAAAAATGACTCATGAACACAAATATGACATTGTTAGCATTTTTTGTCTACCCATGCCTTCTATGCATATATTTGCTTATTATATTTCTGATATGATACATGTTTGTTTGTAGCTTCTTTCATTTAACAATATGTTACGACTACTTTCCTATTTTAGGAGCTCTGGCGGTGTCTTTAAATGCTCAGCTGCTAACCAAAAGGTCAGCAGTTTGAACCCACCAGAGGCTCTGCAGGAGAAAAGAGCCGGCGGCCTGCTTCCATAAAGATTACAGGCTGGGAAACCCTATGGGGCAGTTATACTCTTTTCTATAGGGTCACTATGAATTGGAATCGACTTGATGGTACATGACAACAACAATAACAACACATTTTTCTATTTTAATAACATTATTTCACATGATTTTTAATTGGAATATAGTATTTTTGTGAGTGCTCATGCCCTAAATTATTTGATTAGTATTTGAAATTTAAATCATTGTTAGTTTTCCCGGTATAATAAATAATTCTGATATGAACATCCTTGAAAGTATATCATTGTACTTATCTTGATTATTTTCTTTGTATACCCCAGGTACTAATGCTTTGCCAATTATTGCATTACATGTACATTCTTGTGTCTATGGCTTACCTGGTTATTTAGGGTATTTTTTCCAAAGGTTCTTAGTTTTAGTGCATTCAGATTTGTCAGTCTTTTTCCTTTACGGATTGTGTTTTTTGAGTTTAGATTTTTAAGCAATATTTCCTTATCCTGTGCTATATTTTCGGAAACCCTGGTGGCATAGTAGTTAAGAGCCACGGCTGCTAACCAAGAGGTCGGCAGTTCAGATCCACCAGGCGCTCCTTGAAAAACCTGTGGGGCAGTTCTACTCTGACCTATAGGGCTGTTATGAGTCAGAACAACGGGTTTGGTGCTGTATTTTCTTCTAAAAGTTTTAAAGTCTTTTAATAAAGATTTTCAGTCTGCAGTTTATTTTTGTTAATATTGTGAAGTAAGGAATCCATTTTTTTTTCCTATATGTATAGTTGAATTATCCCAGCACCATTTACCAAGTAAGTCTACCCATTTCTCTATAATTTATAATGTTACCATTGCTCATATCTAATTTTCGTATATGTGTGGATTTAATTCTGGACTTCTGTTCAATGAATCTGCTTATCTGTCCTTGTACAATATTAAACTTTCTTATTTAGTATTTACTATAGCTTTTTTTTTTTTTTTTTATAGCTTTAGAAAAATGCCGATATTTGGTAGGGCAGATAGCCTCACCTTGTTTTTTCCTTCAGAATTATCTTGGCTCTTCTTGGCCTTACTTGGCCATTCGAATTTTTGAATTAAGTTTTAGATTTCCATGAAAAATTGTGTTGGAATAATGATTGGAAATGAATTGAATTTATGGATTAATTTGGGAAGAATTGATGTATTTAAAATATGGAGCTTTGCCATTCATAAACGGGATATAGTTCTTCATTTATTTAGCTCTTACTATATGTCTTTTAATAAAATTTTATTTTTTTGAAGACTGAGATATTTTTGGTTGGATTTATTCCTACGTAGCTTAAAGTTTCTATTGTTATTACAAATCGTATATTTAAAAAATTGAATTTTCTAATCATTAGTGTATATATAAGAATGATAGTTGATTTTTAGTTACTTACCCAGGAGTTTCTGGGAGACGCAAATGGTTAAATGCTCTACTACTAGCTGAGAGGTTGGCAGTTCAAACCCACCCACAGGCTCCTGGAAGACAGGCCTGGCAATCTACTTGCAGAAGATCTCAGCCTTGAAAACCCTTTGGAGCAGCTCTGCTCTGCACACATGGAGTTGCCATGAGCCGGAATCGACTTGACTACAATCAGTTACCACAACAGCAATCTTGTAGTCAACCACCTTGTTCAATTATCTTATGATTTTATCCATAGATTATCTTGAATTTTCTGTGGAGATAATCCTATTGTCTATTAGCGATGACCATTTTATTTTTTTCCAATTCTTTCACATTTTATTTCTTACTGCGCTAGTTAAAATTGCCTCTACAATGTTTATCACAAGCAGTGATAAAGACATCCTTGTCTTGTTTCTTACTTTAAAGCAAACGTTACTAGTGTTACACCCTTAAGTAAGATGTTTGCTGTAGGTTTTTTTTTTTCTTAATTTTTATTATTTTATTAACAGCTTTTTTGAGCTATAGAAGCCCTGGTGGTACAGTGGCTAAGTGCTCAGCTGCTAACAGAAGGGTCGGTGGTTCAAACCCACCAGCCATTCTGTGGGAGAAGGATGTGGCAGTCGGTTTCTGTAAAGATTCAAAAAACCTGGTGCCTTTGGGTCATTTCCAACTCACTCATAGAGACACCATAGGACAGAGTGAAACTGCCCCATGGGATTTCCATTGCTGTAATCTTTGCAGGAGCAGACTGCCACATCTTTCTGCCACGGAGTAGCTGGTGGGTTTGAACCACTAACTTCTTGGTTAGGAACTGAGCGCTTAACCATTGTGCCATCAGGGCTTCTTCCGTAAAAATTACAGCCTTGGAAACCCTATGGAGCAGTTTTACTCTGTTCTGTAGGGTCACTGTGAGTCAGAATCAACGTGATGGTAACAGGTTATATATATATTTTTTTTTTATTGAGATATAATTCACGTACCATAAAATTCACCCTTTTAAAGTGTTTAATTCAGTGGTTTTTGGTATACACACAGAATTTTGCAACCATTACTACTAATTTCAGAACATTTCATCACCATCAAAGGAACCTTGTACTTGTTAGCTGTCACTCCCCATTTTATCTTCCCCCACGCCCTGAAACTACTAGTGTACTTTTTGTTTCATTGGATTTGCCTACTCTGGACATTTCATATAAATGGAAAAACACAGTATGTGGCCTTTTGTGACTGGCTTCTTTCACTTAGCATAATGTTTTCAAGGTTTTCCATTCTATGAGTGCTGTAGGTTTTTTTTTTATAGGTATCTTTTATTAAGTTAAGAAAATTTCCTCTAATCCTGGTTAGCTAAAAATTTTATCATTATGATTATTGAATTTTTAAAGTTTTTACCAAAGCAACATGCATACATAATTTAGAGTCAGTTAATTCTTATAAGAAAAGCATCCCTCAGCACCACTCTTTCTTACTACTAATTTTCATTCCCTAGTGCCACATTCAACTCTTATAGTGGTTTATTCTGGTGTTTACAGCATTTTTCTAAGTAATACATAGATTCTGCTACTCTTGAGTTTTCTATTTTAGATGTTCTCTATTGAGAACATTTTCTTCCTTCTCTGCCTCTTTGCTGCCTCTCTCCCTTCCCCTTTCGCTTTCTCCCTTCTCTGTTTTCTCAGCATAGTAACATCAACATTCAGTGTGTACGTTATCATGAATATATATTATAATTTATGGTAGTAAAATCATGTAACTTACTTGATTACATTTTTATACAACTTTATGTTTCCTATGGAGTAATAATTATCTGGGTTCTTTTTTTTGCTTAGTTTTCTATTTATTCCCCATCCTAGCTGCCAAGTGTTCAGGAAACCTATCTGGAAGTGAACTGGGAGTAGTCTCATTATTCAGCATATAGAGTTTAATTTAGGGCTTCTATTTTTATTGCAATGCCTCACTTTCAGTAGTTCAGAGTCTCTATAGTTTAACAGAGTAAATTAGCAGTGTTCTGTCACTATTGCAGAGAAATACTAGCCTAGATGAAAGATTCTACTGAGGGGACTTGATTTTTTAAAAAGGAACAATTTGAAACTTGTATTTCATTAAACATTTGCAGGGCTCAATATTTTTCCAAGTTCATATTGTCTCTTTCTCTTTTGTTTTTTAATTTCTTTTTGAAAACTCTTCTGTTTGTATTCTTTAGTGTTTTGTTCAGTGGAGACTGATTTTTAGTTTTACAGATTTATATTATTTCACAATATATCTGAAAATTAAAGTTTATCTGACTTCATTTAAGTATTTTCCCACTTTATTTTCACTGAACATATATATTTTATTGTCAAACATGAGGATTGTTACTAATCTCTTATTGCTTCATTTCTCAGTTTTCTCCTTTACAGTGTGGGGAAGCATACTTTTGGTCTTCTGTTTGTCTTAAATAATGCCTGCACTTCCATCTGTATTAAAACTGTATGAACCATGTTGAAACTAATGAGCCAGTTAGCATGCGTTTTGTATTTAGCATATAGTGTTTCCTTGTGTCATTTTTTTTTTTTTCATTTTGCTTGTCATATAGTCACATTATCCTCAGCATTGGAGTTACTCCTAGGAGGTAATTTGGCATTTACGGTAGCACATCATCTCTTTTAAGTCCCAAAGAAAAACCATTTGGTACATTTCTACTTCGTTCACTACTTTTGAAGGTTTTTTTTAAAAATCCTGATTGCACAAAGAAGTAACGAACCTCCTAAATGTCTAACTTACTGAAGTGTTTTTTAACTCTGAGGAGAATTGGGCTTATATGGGAATCCAGAATGCATTGTTGGTGCTTATCTATTAATGATGTTCACCTACAATTTCAATGAGTATTTCATTTGGGTTTTATTATAGTTTTGAGAAGTCCTCCCCTCCTCCACATTGCACTTAATATGGTAATTTCTTATAGGGACATTTTTCTGCTGTCCTTCAAAAAGAAGAAAAAGTCTCATCAGTTCATGGTAAGGAGGAAGCAAGAGAAATACCTGTTATCAGTGCTTCAACTCAAGTAATGCTCAAAGGACTTTTTATGGTGCTTGACTATCTTTTTAGGCAAAATAGCAGGTAAGTGAAGATATCTGATCTGTATTTTTCTTAAAACATTAGTCTAATTGGGTGCTAATGTGTTTATTGCATACTAGTGGTTGAGAAAGTAGGAGAATCATGAACAAGTGGTATAGATATTATGTGTTTGCTGTTATTGACACAGACTCAAAGCAGTTGAAATTAGTCCTTATTTATTAAAATGACTATTGAAATCAGTAAATTAATACATTGAGTTAATTCAGCATTAAATTCATAGTGCTCCACTACTAAGTTTAAGGACTAAAGGCTATGAATTTTCTTTTAAATATGGTTTTGATTTGTTTCTTCCAGTGTCGGATGTCTTTCCTTTTGTATGAACCCTTTTTTTAAAAACCCCACTCATTGCGTCAAGTCGATTCCGACTCACAGTGACTCTATAGGACAGAGTAGAACTGCCCCACAGAGCTTCCAAGGAGCGCTTGGTGGATTCGAACTGCCAACCTTTTGTCTAGCAGCCATAACTCTTGACCACTATGCCACCAGGGTTTCTGCAGCCTCTATTTAGTATAGCGGAAAATGAAAGGCAGTCAGTTTCCCCTGTCGTACCCCTCGTTAAGAGTTCTTGGGTGGTGCAAATGATTAAGTGCGAGACCACTAACTGAAAGGTTCATGACTGGAACTCATCCAGAGGAACCTTGGAAGATAAGTTTGGTGATCTGCTTCTGAAAGGTTATAGCCTTAAAAACTCTGTGGAGTGCAGTTCTGCTCTGCAGCACATTGACTCGATGGCAACAAGACCCCTTGTTAGAGTATTACCTGGTTCCAGTATTTTTATAAAATTCTCTCCACAGATTGTTGTGTACCTGACCTGAACGTTGAGATCTGATCTCCCCAGAGGTGAAATTAACAGTAAAATATTATAATGAGGAGAAGATACGGGATACCTTTTTTTATTCTCTTTAAGCCTAGATGTTTATACTCTTTATTGGAAGGTATTATGAACTAGATGGGATCACAGAGATCATCTGGTTCATTAAAATGTCTTCACTGAAAACAGAATAAAACTGAGATCCAGATTTTAAAAGACCTTTAAAATTTTATAATTAGCTCCTAAAACATTCTTGACTTTCTGTAAAAAATTCTTTCCATTTTCCCATAAAAATAAAAAAACTGTAACCGACGTTTTAGTTTCGTTAACAGTAATATTGTTTTCTGTTTTATAACGAATCACATAACATATAGTACAAAGAGCTCTGGACAGGGAGTTAGGCAGCCTGGGTTTTAATTGTTTGAAAGTCGGGATGGGAAGTGGGTGGTGAGGGGTGAATGGTTAGATTAGATGATTTCTAGTATTCCCTGTAAGAGTGAGTTGATTTTATGATTTAATGCTTAATTTGTATCAGAATTACTGAATTTAATTAGTTGTGGGGGCTGTTGGTGGGGAAAATGTTATCTCTGAGTGGAAAGGTAACAGCACTCTCAATTAAATTTTAGTAGTTTTTATATTGTATGTAGGTGGAATATTATATGTTATAAAATTCCAGTATTTAATTACCATCATCTTTTCATCTAGATTTGCAGATGATTATAAAGTTGCTATTCAACAGACTTACTCTTGGATAAATCAGACTGATACTTCAGATAGAAACGAGTTTTTTGCTCTACCAAAAAATAAGAAACGCTCTCGACAGAAAACTGCAGTTCACGTGCTGAATTTTTGGTGCTTAAATCCAGCTGTGGTAAGCCTATTATGTTGTAAATGAAAGTTTTTTTCCTTTTGCTCAATACTGATAATTGAGTGAATGTGTTTGACTCTTCTAAACATGATTTTATGTATCAAATATTGTTTCCTTTTAGGCCTTTTCAGATATTGATGAAAAAGTTCAGACAATCGTTTTGACATCTGGAACATTATCACCGATGAAATCCTTTTCATCAGAACTTGGTGTTACGTTTACTATTCAGCTGGAGGCTAATCATGTCATTAATAACTCACAGGTTTGTACTTTTTTTAAGGTGCTCAGACTTTCTACCTAAATATCATTCTGTATAGTAATCAAATTAAAAGGTACCTGTAGTGCCAGCAAACACTGGTAAAAAGTCAACATTTCAGTTTTAAAATAAAAGAAAATTACCAGTTAGTTGATATAATCAACAAAAGGAATATTAATAAATAGCATTCCTTCAACCCAGTGAATAAAAGTACACATTTTGGATGTGGACACAGTATTGCAATACTTATTTGAATAAATTTTAGTTTTTTCTAAGAAAATTAAAAACAGAACAAAAATTGGGATTCTTTACTGTAGTTGCTGTTGTATAATTATTGGTTTATGTGTTTCTGTTTTCCATTAGACTATGGTATGTCTTTATTCTTTTTACATCCTCAGCCTTCCTTCATGCCTAGATTTATACCTGGCATTTAACAAGTGTTCATCACTTGGTTGTATATCTGAAATGGAATTAGAAGTACTCTTATGAGTCCTATGACTTAAGATTTCAATTTTTATAACAATACCTTATAAATGTTATTTTAATTTTCTGAAGAATGTTTAAATTGTCATTTTCATTTTATGGAGTAATTTAAAGTTGTCAGCTACTAATTGCTTAACACCACCTGTCTGTGTATCTAATACAATTTAAGTTCTATTAGAAAGTAGTCTGTAGACATCATGACACTTTGCTGTTAATTACTTTAGCATGTCTTTTCTAAGAACAAGGACCTTATCCTACATAACCACAATAACATGATTGCACTCAAGAAATTTAATATTAATACAATAGAGTTCTCAATCCAGATGTATAGGTAGGGGCATTTTTTGTTCTCACAATTACTTGGGAGGAACTACTGGCGTTTAGTAGATGGGGCCCCAGAGTGCTAAGCCTTCTTTATAACTAAGAATCGTGCTTCCCAGAATACCAAGTGCACCTGTTAATAAACATTGCTATAATAGTTTTTTTTTTTATAAAGAGTAGCAAAGAAAAAATACTTGTTCCCCATTTTCAGGTTGCTTTCTTGGAAATCTATGGGGCAGTTCTACTCTGTCCTACAGGGTCACTATGAGTCAGAATCAACTCAGTGGCTTCAAGTTTTTTTCTTGGTTTCTTTAAAGATACAAATAAATATGGTAAGTAATTAGTAAATTCAGCATACATTTTCTCATAAGAATGTTACTGTAGGTTATAATTGTGTCTTCATCTAATGTACAAATACCCATTTAATGTGTAATGTTGCTGGTTTGTTAGAATAATGTAGTTGTTCAGTTGTATTCTGTTGTACTATAATGTTTTCCCACAACTTTTTATTTTGAAAAATTATAAACTTCAGAAAAGTTGAAAGAATAGTATAATATAATTAATATTTTTATACCTTCATCTAGATGAATCAATTGTTAATGTTTTGTAATATTTGCTTTTCTTTCTCTGTGTATATGCGTGTGTACACACATATTTTTGGATAAACTATTAGAAAGTAGTCTGTAGGGATCATGACACTTGGCCCTTAATTACTTTAGCATGTCTCTCCTAAGAACAAGGACCTTATCTTACATAACCACGATAACATGATCACATCCAAGAAATTTAATATTGATACAGTAGAGTCAATTTTCATATTTCCCTGATTGTCCCCAGAATGTCCTTTTTTTTTTTTTTAATTCAGAATCCAGTCAAATATCATACATTGCATTTGGCTTTCAGATCTGTTTAGTTTTTCATCTAAAACAGTTTTCTTGCCCTCTTTGTTTCTTTCATAATTGTTGTTTTTAAAGAGTCCAGGTTACCAGTTATGTTGATGACTGTTTTATAATCTGGATTTGTCTGATGGTTTCCTCATGATAAGATTTTGGCAAGAATACTAGATAGGTGAAATCGCTACTTCCCATTTCATTATATTAGGAGTCACAAAAATATCACTTTGTACCCTTACTGGTTGATCATTTGGTTAAGGTGGTGTCCATCAGACCTCGCATTGTAAAGGGATATTCTATGGGTTGATGCTTTGAGACCATGTAAATATACTTTTACACAGTGGTTTTAGCATTTATTGATGATCCTCACCTTGTATTAGTTATTACATTGATAATTGCAACATGGTGATTTTCTGAGCCTGTCATTCCTTCTGCGTGTGTTAGCTGGGCATTCTTATGTAAAGAAGAGCTCCGCCTTCTGTCTTTTTATAAAGTATTAGTAAAGACTCACAGTTTTGTCTTTTATTTTAATTCAGAGTGTTATAATTCATTATAATAATTAAAAAAAAAATTGGGTGCTCAGCTTGTCCTAAATTTTGCCTTCAAACTCTTCTGTTCTTTTAACCTGTCCTTCTTAGTCTTTGAGTACTTTTTTCTTCTGCCCCAACAAGAAAGGCTCATCTTATATTTTTCCTGTCCCAGATACTAGTCTCATCTTATATTTTTCCTATCCTAGATATTAAAATCAGCCGTTTCTCCAATGAGCTTGGTTTTTGTGTGTGTGTATATATATATATATAAATTATATACGTGGTTCAGAAGTTAAAACTATGTAAAAAAGTATATTCAGGAAAATCTTAAGTCCATTCTTATTCCTTTACTGTGAGGTTTTCAACTGTCGTTTCAGTGGTAACATTCTTTCCCTCTGACCAGAAACAGGGCAGCCAGGAAAATACTTATATTCCCTGATGTAGCTGAGATACACGCTTAGCCTACTGCCTGCCCCAAATGAAGTAAAGAGAATATATCCCAGCTCTCTGAGTATGTCAGCATCTTGCTATGACCTTTGTGGCCAGTTACTCAATGTGTAGTGGAAACAAATGAGGGTCAGTTATTTACATCCATTCAGAATTCTGTGGAGGTCAGTACATGAAAATATATAAGTAGCTACATAAAGAAAGTATGTAAGAGTTAAGTTTTCTGCTAACATTGGCTAACATAGCTCGTAAGCTGACTTTATGAACATGATGGTTTTGAAAATCCAGTCTTTGCCCTATCTCGATTTATGATTCTGTTAACAATTTTCAGAGACCAGCGTGTTTACTAGAATGATAAAATTGACTACAACCATGTGAAGCCCTAACTTTTGTATTAAAAACCAATGCTTTAATGAACCTTGTAAATTAAATTCAAAATATTATAGGGCTGTTATCTTTTTCAACCATCAGTATTTGGATTACCTTTAGATTCCTAGTAAAGTTTGTTCTTTCTCCTAGTCAAATTAACTAGACTAAGGCTAGATCTGTATGAATGTGCAAATAACTAAAATTTGGTGGGTCTGATTTTCTGTTTGAGCACCAGTGAACTTGTAAAAGAGTAGTTCCTGTCATTGTTAAGTCTTAGATAATTACATGTTGCAGATCATACCCCCTGCCCCATGTTTTGGAATATCTGATTCTATTTTGGTGTATGGACCTGAAGTATTCATTTTGTTTGATCATTTATTCATCCAAGAAAAAAATTTTACATGCTTAATTTTGCAAAGCTATTGAGGAAAGAGATAAGTAAAACCCTCTTTGCCATCAAAGAACTTTCATTGTAAGAGAATCAGTGATCTGCCTAGACAAAACTTTTATAAGTTAAATCTATATAAAATTAACTAAAGGTAATAAGAAAAAAATAGCATTTTTTAAATAAATTTCTTTTAAACTTGCTTGCTCTTGTTTTGAGATATATGTAATTAAGGCTCCCAACTAAATGGTAATTTGCCTGCCTAGTTTAGACATAACTCTAATACTGAAATATTCATTTTCTAGGTTTGGGTTGGCACCATTGGATCAGGCCCCACAGGTCGGAATCTCTGTGCTACCTTCCAGCACACTGAAACATTTGAGTTCCAGGATGAAGTGGGGGCACTTTTGTTATCTGTGTGCCAGACTGTGAGCCAAGGAATTTTGTGTTTCTTGCCATCTTATAAGGTAAGGGAGTATTTGTTGTATCTTTTGCCTTTAAAAAATCACATGAAATTACACTGATAAGCTTGCTAGTGTCAGAAGCAACAGGGAAACAATTATATAGTAGTCCCCTCTTATCCACAGGGGATACATTCCAAGACTCCCAGTGGAAGCCTGAAACCACGGATAGTACTGAACCCTATATATACTGTTTTTTCCTATACATATATACCTATGATAAGGCTTAATTTATCAGTTAGGGACAGTAAGAGATTAACAACAATATCAAATAAATAGAACAGTCATAACGATATACTATAATAAAAGTTATGTGAATGTGGTCTCTCAAAATATTGACTGTACTCAGCCTTCTTCTTATGATAATGTGAGATGATGCTATTTTTTTTTTTCTTTATTAAGTCAAGAACTTTCATTGTTAAACTTAAAGGAAGCATTTTATGGCTTCTCCTTGGATTATACAAATTGCCAGCATCACTACTCTTGCACTTTGGGGCTGTTATTAAGTAAAATAAAAGTTATGTGATCACAAGCACTGTGATGCTGTAACAGTCGATGTGATAACTGAAAGGGCTACTAAGTGACTAATGGGTAGGCAGCGTATACAACGTGGATACGCTGGACAAGGGGAAGATTCACGTCTGGGGCGAGACACAAGATTTCATCATGCTACTAAGAACAGTGCACAGTTTAAAACTTACAAATAGTTCATTTCTAGAATTTTTCGTTAAATGTTTTCAGGCTGCTGTTCACTGTGGGTAACTGAAACCGTGGATAAGGGGGCCTACTGTAGTTTTCTAAACATGGTTTCACTTATTTATTGATTGACTAAGATACCAAACCAAAAATCAAGCCTGTTGCTGTCAAGTCTGTTCCAATTCACGGCAATCCTATTGGACAGAGTAGAACTGTCTTTTAGTGATTCTAAGGCTGTAATCTTTACGAAGCAGACTGTTACATCTTTCTCCTATGGAGCAGCTGGTGGGTTTGAACTGCCAGCCTTCTAGTTAGCAACAGAGTGCTTAGCCATTGTGCCACCAGGGCTCCCTTTGGCTAAGATACTGCCTGATTATTCTATCACTGTTTTACTTAAAAGCCTAAAAGACTTAAGCAATGTTATATAAGATGACTGTTTATATGTACATTATTTTTGTTATTAGGGGCAACTTAATATTTTCATAGTTGAAGGAAAATGAGCATTCTTAATTATACTTTTGAATGGTTAAGTAATCTGAATCTAAAGCCAAACTGTTTCTGTTGTTGGCTATCTTTTTGCTTCATGCATCTAGCCAGAAAAAAAATTAGTGATGTTTTCTTGTTTTTAGAGTCACTCTGGTTTTTAATAATATTTTCTTGAGTTAAATTAAAATTACATAATACATTTTGATTCTCCTGATATTCAAAGTGGAAGCCCTGGTGGTATAGTGGTTAAGAGCTACGGCTGCTACCGAAAGGTCAGCAGTTTGAATCTACCAGGCACTCCTTGGAAACCCTGTGGGACAGTTCTACCCTCTTCTGTAGGGTCGCCATGAGTTGGAATCTACTCAGTGACAACGGCTTTTGGTTTTAAGATACTCAAAGTATAGAAGCCACAGATAATATCCCACTTAATCAAAATCTAAGGTAAATTCCAATGTAGCGAAGTGGCGTTTCCTTTTATTTTTTCATAGGAAGTTATACATCTAAGGATAGAAGCAGAAGCAAGTATTATATTTGAATGACAGTGTTGTACTTTTGGCTCTCCTACTGTCTTTCCATCTATAAAAAGTGGTGTGGCATCAGACCTCGTCTAACTTCAAGGGGAGGGAAGAGAGTCAAGATCAGCATCAGCCCAAGGCTGATTCCCATTAGGTGGAGGTCAGACCTACCTCCATTCTCCAGACTTTTTTTTACCAGTTCTGACACCAGCCATCCCTCCCATGACACCCTGTACTTCTCTGCTGGGTTCCATAAGTCTTTGCAATGGCTGCACAGAACTCACAGACCATACTCATGATTATGGGGTTTACTAGGGAAATAACAGGTTACAATTCAGGATCAGGACCAACTTGGAGGTACAGGAACAACTCAGGATACAATTCTTCGACCAGGACTTCTTCTCTGCCATGCCCGCAGGCAGGCCTCAGTCTTGGCCCTTGGCCCTCACTCTTGGCCAGGCCTCTACCCTGCCCAGGCAAGTATTACAAAGCTCTTTAACTCTGCAGATAAGTGCCCTAAGGCACCCCACTCCACCAGGAAGCCGCCTACCCAAAGGCGCTCAGCTCTGTCGCTACATGGATTGGTGAACCTAACCTGCTGCCTGCTGGTCCCTTGCAACTGCCATCTCATGCCATCTTTGGTGTTATAGCTCTGTCTCTCTGTGTTGTGGGTCTAGTAGGTTCTCAGTACAGGAAACCTGGCTGCTCTTCTTTTTTTTTTTTTTAATTGTGCTTTAGGTGAAAGTTTACAGAGCAAATTATTGTATCATTAAACAGTTAATACACAGATTGTTTTGTGACATTGCCTGCCAAACCCACAATGTGTCAACACCCTCCTCTTCTCCACCCTGGGTTCCCTGTTTCCTTTCCTCTAGTTTCCCTGTCCCTTCCTGCCTTCTCATCTTTGTTTTTGGTCAGGTGTGTCCATTTAGTCTCGTACATATGATTGAACTATGAAACACATTCCTCACGTGTTATTGATTGCCTTATATACCTCTCTGATCTTTATCTGAAGGATGAACTTTGGAAGTGACTTCAGAACTGAATTAAAAGGGTGTCTGGGGGCTATACTGTCGGGATTGCTCCAGTCTCTGTCAGACCAGCAAGTTTGGTTTTTTTGAATTTGAATTTTTGTTTTTCATTTTTCTCCCGCCCTGTCCAGGATCCTCTATTGTGATCCCTGTCAGAGCAGTCGGTGGTGGTAGCTGGGCACTATCTAGCTGTTCTGGGCTCAGTCCAGTGGAGGATGTGGTAAATGTGGTCCATCAGTTCTTTGGACTAATATTTCCCTCTTGTCTTTGGTTTCCTTCATTCTCCTTTGCTGTAGCCAGGATGGGACCAGTAGATGTAGCTTAGATGCTACACACAATATTTGGATGTAGAACATTTTCTATGTTATGCCAGTTGAGCTAGATGTCCCCTGAGACCATGGTCCCCAGCCTTCAGGCCAGTAACTAATCCCCCAAGGAGTTTGGATGTGTTTGTGAAGCGTCTGTGACTCTGCCTTGGTCAAGTTGTGCTGACTTCTCTGGTATTGTGTACTGACTTATCCTTCACCACAGTTGCCACTTATCTACTATCTAGTTAGTGTTTTTTCCGTCCCTCTCCTCCTCTCTCTTATAACCATCAAAGATTGTTTCTTTTTGTGTGTCTCATGCACTATTTGTTCTTTTGGGATTAATTTATTTCACTCAGCATAATGCCCTCCAGATTCATCCATGTTGTGAGATGTTTCGCAAATTCATCATTGCTCTTTATCTTTACATAGTATTCCATTGTGTGTATATACCATAGTTTGTTTATCCATTCATCTGTTGATGGGCATTTAGGTTGTTTCCATCTTTTTGCTACTGTGAAAAATGTTACAGTGAACATGAGTGTGCATGTGTCTATTCATGTGACAGCTCTTATTTCTCTAGGATATATTCCTAGGAGTGGGATTGCTAGACTGTATGGTATTTCTATTTGTTGCTTTTTAAGGAAGTGCCATATCGTTTTCCAAAATGGTTGCAGCCTTTTACATTCCCACCAGCAGTGCCTAAGAGTTCCAATCTCCCCACAGCCTCTC
This sequence comes from Elephas maximus indicus, assembly GCF_024166365.1. Lineage (NCBI taxonomy): Eukaryota > Metazoa > Chordata > Mammalia > Proboscidea > Elephantidae > Elephas > Elephas maximus. The sequence goes on along the minus strand of NC_064837.1, from coordinate 33,759,551 downwards.
CAGCGTTTGTTATTTTCTGTTTTTTTTTTACTAGTACCCTCAATGTTAGGGCAAGATGGTATCTCGTAGTTTTGATTTGCATTTCTCTAATGGCTAGTGATCATGAGCATTTCCTCATGTGTCTGTTAGCCACCTGATTGTCTTCCTTGGTGAAGTGTCTGTTCATATCCTTTGCCCGTTTTTTTTTTTTTGTGTGTGCTTTAAGTGAGTTTACAGCGCATTAGTTTTTCATACAAATGTTTATATACACATTGTTATGTGACCCTAGTTGCTATGTGTACAATGTGACAGCACACTCTCCTTCCCACCCCGGATTTCCTGTGTCATTTATCTAGCTCCTGTCCCTTTCTGCCTTCTCATTTATCTACCTGAACTAAGAAGCACATTCTTCATGAGTATCATTTTATGTCTCATAACTGAAAAAAAAAAACCCAAGCCCATTGCCATCAAGTTGATTCTAACTCATAGCAACCCTATAGGACAGAGTAGAATTCCCCCATAGAGTTTCCAGGGAGTGCCTGGTAGATTCGAACTACTGACCTTTTGGTTAGCAGCCATAGCACTTAACCACTATGCTACCAGGATTTCCATTTTGTCTCATAGTCCAGTCTAATCTTTGAAGAGTTGGCTTCGTGAATGGTTTTAGCTCTGGTTAATGGAGAGTGTGGGGGCCATGTCTTCTGGGATTCCTCCAGTCTCAGTCAGACCATTAAATCTGGTCTTTTTACATGAGTTTGTGTTCTACACCGCACTTTTCTCCTGCACCATCAGGGACCCTCTGTTGTGTTACCTGGCAGGGCGGTCATTGGTGGTAGCTGGGCACCATCTAGTTCTTCTGATCTCAGGCTGATGGAGTCTCTGGTTTATGTGGCCTTTTTTGCCTCTTGCACTGATATTTTCCTTGGGTCTTTCGTGTTCATTCTCCTTTGCCTCCAGGTAGGTTGGGACCAATTGATGCATCTTAGATAGGCCCTTACTAGGTTTTAAGACTCGAGGTGCCACTTGCCAAAGTGGGATGTAGAACATTTTCTTAATAATCTTTGTTGTGCCAGTTAACCTAGATACCCCCAGAAACCATGGTCCCTAGACTCTCGCCCCTGCTACACTGTCCCTTGAAGTGTTTGGTTGTATTCAGAAAACTTCTTAGCTTTTGGTTTAATCCAATTTTGCTGACTTCCCCTGTATTGTGTATTGTCCTTCCCTTCACCTAAGATAATTCTTATTTACTAGCTAGTTAGTGAATACCCTTCTCCCTCCCTCCCCACTGCTGAAACCATCAAAGAATGTTTTCTTCTGTTTTAAACCTTTTCTTGAGTTCATATAATAGTGGTCTCATACAATACCTGTCCTTTTGGATTTACTAATTTCACACAGCATAATGCCTTCTAGATTCATCCATGTTATGAGGTGTTTTGCGGATTCATTGTTGTTCCTTACCGTTGCATGGTATTCAATTGTGTGAATTTACTATGATTTGTTTATCCATTCATCTGTTGTTGGGCACCTAGGCTGTTTCGATCTTTTTGCTACTGTGAACAGTGCTGCAGTAAATGTGGGTGTGCATATATCTAGTTGTGCGATGGCTCCTATTCCTCTAGGATATATTCCAAGGAGTGGGATTGCTGGATCACATGGTAGTTCTATTTCTCGCTTAAGGAAGTGCCAAATTCATTTCTACCAGCAGTGTGTAAGTGTTCCAGTCTGTCCACAACCTCTCCAATGTTTATTATTTTGTATTTTTTGGATTAATGCTAGCCTTGTTGGGGTGAGATGGTATCTCATTATAGTTTTGATTTGCATTTCTCTAATGCCGTTGCCCATTTTTTAAGTGGATAATTTGCCTTTTCATTGTAGAGGTGTTAAATTTTCTTATAGATTTTAGAGATTAAAACTTTGTTGGATATGTCATAGCCAAAATTTTTTTTTTTTGCAGTTTGTAGGTTCTCTTTTCACTCTTTGAGTGATATCTTTTGATGAGCATAACTTTAATTTTTAGAAGATCCCAATTATCTAGCTTATCTTCTGGTGTTTGTATATTGTTTTAGTTATGATTTGTGTCCTATTTATGCTGTATATTAGGACCCCTAGCGCTGGTGGCATAGTAGTTAAGAGCTTGGCTAGTAACCAAAAAGTCAGCAGTTCAGATCCACCAGCTGCTCCTTGGAAACCCTATGGGGCAGTTCTACTCTGTTCTAAGGGTCATCATGAAACTCGACAGTAATGGGTTTGTTTGTTTTTTTTTTTTTTTTGGTTAATGTTGACCCTGTTTTTTCATCTATGATCTTTATAGTTTTTGGTTTTATATTTAGGTCTTGATAAATTTTGAATTCGTTTTTGTGTATGATGTGAGGTATGGGTCCTGTTTCATTTTTTTTACAGATGAACTTCCGGTTTCACCAGCACCATTTATTAAAAAGGCTGTCTTTTCCCCACTTAGTGGGCTTTGGGCCATTGTCAAAGATAAGGTGGCTGTAGGTAAATGGATTTACATCTGAGTTTTCGATTCTGTTCCATTGGTCAATATGTTTGTCGTTGGCTACTGTGGCTGTATGGTAGGTTCTGAGATTAGGTAATAGGTAATATGATGCCTCTTACTTTATTCTTTTTCTTCAATAATACTGTTCTTATTCAGGGCCTCTTTCCTTTATATATAAAGTTGGTGACTAGTTTTTTCATCTCATTAAAGAATGCTATTGGTATTTGGATCAGGATTGCATTGTACCTCAGATTGCTTGGGTAGCATTGACATTTTCACAATGTTGGGTGTCCCTATTCAGGAGCATGGTATGTTTTTCTATTTATGTAGGTCTCCTTTGGTTTCTTGCAAGAGTGTTTTGTAGTTTTCTTAGCATAGGTCTTTTACATCTCTGGTTAGATTTATTCCTAAGTATTTCCTTTTCAAAGGTCTCTTTGTTGGTGTATGGGAATCCAACTGATTTTTGTATGTTGATTTTATAGCCTGCTACTCTGCTGAATCTATTAGTTCCAGTAGTTTTCTTGTGGTGTCCTTTGGTTTCTCTAATTATAGTATCATATCATCTGCGAATAGGGATAATTTTGCTTCTTCCTTACCAATTTGAATGGCCTTTATTTCTTTTTCTTACCTTGTTGCTCTAGCTAGGACTTCCAGCACTATGTTAAATACGAGTGGTTTTAAAGAGCACCCTTTCTTTTTTCCATTCTCAGAAGGGGAATGCTTTCAGCCTCTCTCCATTGAGAATGATATTGACTGTTGATTTTGTATAAAAAAAAAAAATAGATGCCCTTTATTATGTTGAGGGATTTCCCTTCTATAACTATTTTATTAAGTTTTTATCAGGAATGTGTGTTGGACTTCATCGATTTGCCTTTTCTACATCGATTGAGATGATCATGTGATTTTTTTATTTATGTGGTAGATTACATTGATTTATTTTCTCATGTTGAACCGTTCTTGCATACCTGGCATGAATACCCACTTTGTCATGGTGTATTATTTTTTTTTACATGGTACTGAATTCTGTTGGCTAGACTTTTGTTGAGAATTTTTACATCTATATTCGTGAGAGATATTGATCTGTAATTTTCTTTTTTTGTGGTATCTTTGCCTGGCTTTGGTATCAGGGTAATGCTGGCTTTATAGAATGAATTTGAAAGTGTCCCTTCCTTTTCTATGTTCTGAAGTAGTTTGAGTTGTATTCATATGAGGTCTTCTCTGAATGTTTTGTAGAATTCTTCAGTGAAGCCTTCTGGGCCAGGACTTTTTTTGTTGAGAGTTTTTTTTTTAATTACCTTTTCAACCTCTTCTTTTGTTATGGGTGTGTTCAGATCTTCTACCTCAGCTTATGCTAGTTTAGGTAAGTAGCGTGTTTCTAGAAATCTGTCAGTTTCCTCTAGGTTTTCAAATTTGTGGGAGTACAGTTTTTATTTATAAACTCTTCTATTAGTTTCAGTAGTTTTCTGGAGGATTCCTTAGGGTTTTCTGTGTATAAGATCATGTCATCTGCAAATAGAGATAATTTTACTTCCTCCTTGCCAATCTGGATGCCCTTTATTTCTTTGTCTAGCCTAATTGCTCTGGCTAGGACTTCTAGCACAATGTTGAATAAGAGTGGTGATAAAGGGCATCCTTGTCTGGTTCCCGTTCTCAAGGGAAATGCTTTCAGGTTCTCTCCATTTAGAGTGATGTTGGCTGTTGGCTTTGCATAGATGCCCTTTATTACGTTGAGGAATTTTCCTTCAATTCCTATTTTGGTAAGAGTTTTTATCATGAATGGGTGTTGGACTTTATCAAATGCCTTTTCTGCATCAATTGATAAGATCATGTGGTTTTTGTCTTTTGTTTTATTTATATGGTGGATTACATTAATGGTTTTTCTGATATTAAACCAGCCTTGCATACCTGGTATAAATCCCACTTGATCGTGGTGAATTATTTTTTTGATATGAATTCTATTGGCTAGAATTTTGTTGAGGATTTTTGCATCTATGTTCATGAGGGATATAGGTCTGTAATTTTCTTTTTTTGGAATGTCTTTACCTGGTTTTGGTATCAGGGAGATGGTGGCTTCATAGAATGAGTTGGGTAGTATTCCATCATTTTCTATGCTTTGAAATACCTTTAGTAGTAGTGGTGTTAACTCTTCTCTGAAAGTTTGGTAGAACTCTGCCGTGAAGCCATCCGGGCCAGGGCTTTTTTTTGTTGGGATTTTTTTGATTACCATTTCAATCTCTTTTTTTGTTCTGGGTCCATTTAGTTGTTCTACTTCTGAATGTGTTAGTTTAGGTAGGTAGTGTTTTTCCAGGAATTCATCCATTTCTTCTAGGTTTGCAAATTTGTTAGAGTACAATTTTTCGTAATAATCTGATATGACTCTTTTAATTTCAGTTGGTTCTGTTGTGATGTGGCCCTTCTCGTTTCTTATTCGGGTTATTTGTTTCCTTTGCCGTATTTCTTTAGTCAGTCTATCCAATGGTTTATCGATTTTGTTAATTTTTTCAAAGAACCAGCTTTTGGCTTTGTTAATTCTTTCAATAGTTTTTCTGTTCTCTAATTCATTTAGCTCAGCTCTAATTTTTATTATTTGTTTTCTTCTGGTGCCTGATGGATTCTTTTGTTGCTCACTTTCTATTTGTTCAAGTTGTAGGGACAGTTCTCTGATTTTGGCTCTTTCTTCTTTTTGTATGTGTGCATTTATCGATATAAATTGGCCTCTGAGCACTGCTTTTGCTGTGTCCCAGAGGTTTTGATAGGAAGTATTTTCATTCTCTTTGCATTCTATGAATTTCCTTATTCCCTCCTTGATGTCTTCTATAACCCAGTCTTTTTTCAGGAGGGTATTGTTCAGTTTCCAAGTATTTGATTTCTTTTCCCTAGTTTTTCTGTTATTGATTTCTAGGTTTATTGCCTTGTAGTCTGAGAAGATGCTTTGTAATATTTTGATGTTTTGGATTCTGCAAAGATTTGTTTTATGACCTAATATGTGGTCTATTCTAGCGAATGTTCCATGTGCACTAGAAAAAAAAGTATACTTTGCATCAGTTGGGTGGAGAGTTCTGTATAAGTCGATGAGGTCAAATTGGTTGATTGTTGTAATTAGGTCTTCCATGTCTCTATTGAGCTTCTTACTGGATGTTCTGTCCTCCGAAAGTGGTGTGTTGAAGTCTCCTACTGTAATTGTGGAGATGTCTATCTCACTTTTCAGTTCTGTTAAAATTTGATTTATGTATCTTGCAGCCCTATCATTGGGTGCATAAATATTTAATATGGTTATGTCTTCCTGATCAATTGTCCCTTTTATCATTATGTAGTGTCCTTCCTGTGTCAAGTTTTTGAGGAACTGCCATTTGGGTCTGGCCTAATCACATGAGCCTTTTAAAACCAGAGAGTTTTCTCTGACTGGTTGTAGAAGAAGGTAGTGGACCTGTAATAAAGCAAACATCCATGCTGGAAAATGACTAGTTAGTGGAGGGGGCACGTGGCCATCTAGGATCTGAGAATAGTGCCAAGCCAATAAGTAGCAGGTAAATAGAATCCTTCATCCTACAGTCACAAATAAATTAATTCTGCCAACAACCAGCGAGCTTGGAAGAGAATCCAAAGTGCAAGATGAAAACCACAGCACTAGCTGACACCTTGATTTCAGCCCGTTGAGACCTTGAGTACAGAATCCAGTTGTGGTGTACCTGGACACCTGATTTATAGAAACTGTGAGATAATAAATAGGTGTTGTTTTAAGCTACTGAGTTTGTGGTAATTTCTTATGCACCAATAGAAAACTAATGCAGCACATGTGTTCATAGTGTTCTGCTGCTTGGAATCCACCCATTGGCTTTTTTATTATCCAGAAACTTTGTACTCTATATCCAGGTCAAAGATCTACTGCTCTGTTAGTATTAGGGGCTACTACTCTATATTATAGCTATCATAGTACTTACCACATTGTATTTTAAGTATTTTCGTTTTGTGTCTTGTCTACTACATTGCAAAGTAGTACTACTTCCAAAGCTCATCTTCAAGATTTATGATAACAGGTTTCAACCAACTCAGGTTGGCAGTACTTGAAAACGGAAACATTTTAGAAACATTATAGTGGCTGCTTCTTATTCATTGCCTTGTTTCAGCCTAGAGTCTACCTAGATTCTAATAGTGCAGTGCAGGAAAATTATAGTTTATTTACCAAGATTTTACAGAAAGACTAGAATTGAATTGTCTTTTTTTTTTTCTGCCTGCAGTTAATCCAACTCAGGTAAGGAATGGAACATATGAGTGAATTTGGATGAATAAATTTATTCATTCAGATTTCAGCCAATACTTAATTCTAAAACAGCAAAAACATTCAAGTATATACATTTTAACCTAATGGTTTCATTTCAGACATTGATGAACCAATTATATTGATGAATGAACAAATTCAAAATTTGTGTTTCAAAGAATTATTAATTTGTTCCATACATAAGTAGCTATTGGGCACTTACTGTTATTTCTTTAAGAGACGTCAACAAAGTAGATTGTCATGAGGAAATGTACGAGTTATTTCTGAAATTCTGTTTTATTCGAAGTTTTTACTTTGTAAGTAACATTGTGTATTTTTATCAGAATGTATCAATAAGTGATTCTGTAAGTAAATGTGTCAGGTCTTTTAACAGATTTATTAAGAGGAATGCTCTTTTTCAGAGAGGGCTATAGGATCTTTCCTTTCCATTTAGATAGCCAGCACTACAAAGGATCTTACTTCTACTTTCGGACAGTATCCCTCCATATTAGTCCTCAAAGTGCACTAGTGACTGCATCAATATTGGTTGAAAGTTTGATCCTGAAATATAACCCAGCCTCTTGAGGTGAAGATGCTGAGTCAGATATTACAAAAAAACTAGAGTATAGAAAATTGTTTCAAAAGAAATTCATATTTTTAATTTTCTCATATTTTATTTTTAAATACAGCAAGAAGTAAGAATATACCCATTTTTACTGTAAGGTTATAAAACCACTACTTTCCATTTTTATTACTATTTAAAAGGAGCTGTACTTTACTTCTTACATATGCCACCTGTAGGTACCTATCAACTGAATAATAGAGAGTAAACATTTCCTAAATATTAGTAACTCATGAAATGAATAGTGAGGAATCATCTTCAGCTGGAAAAACGTGACGGATTTTACCTATGAAATAAATTCTGTGAATAAGATTACAAAAGATGGTAGGTAGTCTGTTTAGGCAGGTCTATTAAAAGCATTAAGACTTGAGTACTGGCCATTAAAGTGAGTAAATGGCAATATTATAAAGTTAAACACATGCCAAAAAACATTTTCCAGAGGTCTGGGATTGTAACAATACCATTAATGAGGGCAAAGAGGTCCTAATGCAATTTGCACTTTCTAAAGTTTCAAAAAGAGGTTCTCAGTTAGTGCATTATTAATGTATGGAACATCTGGAACTGTGTAAAAGCTGTGGACATGGAGCACATGCAGGATTTCCCCAGCAGGTTGTGTTCTAACCGACTGCCTCCCGAGCAAGATACTGGTTTTAAGTTTGAAAACGTAAAATGGTAATATCCAGATAAGGCATAAACATTCCAGAGTGTCTGTTAATTTGTAAAACCTGACTAAAAACCAAAAATTGTCTCTGAGGTTAACAGATCCAAGTGATGTGACCACCAATTAGTAAATTAAATCATCCATATCAATATACGTGGACTAGTCTCTGTATGTGAGTAGTATTTGCCTTATATGAGCTTTTAAGTATTTTATAACAAAGACACCTCACATTTTTCATATATGTAAGTCTTAAAATCCAAGAGATGAATCTATATCTGTACTTTTCTCTAAGGTATTTGACTTTTTAGGTGCCAGCTGGGATACTTAAAAAATTTAAAAATCAATTTAGTTATCTGTGTGTTTAGTTATTTGTGTGATTTCTCTGGCAAGGTGGAAATAATTAAGATGTATAAATGTGCAATTTGAATGTCACCTGCAATGAGAATGGAAAAGCTGCAGGCCTAAATATTTTGTTATCTAAAACTGAAAATTTGGTACAGGCCATTTTCATGGAAATAATCAGTATGTTTTTGCTATACAACTGTACTCTGAATTTACATGTAGCTCCTGTATGATCTTAAAGGGAAGGCTTTTAAGGTACTTAAAAAAATCTCCACTGAAGAAATTAAACTAAAATGTTGTCTTATAATCACCAAATTCCCTCTTTTTCACAGTGTTCCTTTTAACTCCTTACCTGAACTAAAACCTGGGTATACCCAGAGGACATGCTACCTCCTTGTCAGCCCTTGTAAATTGTGGCTGTTTTTTGTCTCATGACCTGTAGTACCTTAGGTTTCATATCCTGTTTGCTCTCCATTGTTATTTCTAAACCTTTACCTCTACATTTTCTTCTTTGAAAAAAAACAAAAAGAAACAAGCAAAATAACTGACCAACAAAAAAGTCTTATCTCTGAGCTCATGCCTTTTAATCATATCCTTTCCCCTCACCTTTATTGTCACCTTACAAAACACCTGACTACTCTCTTTTTATTAAAACTTTGGCACCTGATTTTATAGATTATTTTTCATCCTCTTTCATTATTTTGGACCTTTCTTCTTCATTCATGTATTAAATTCATTCGACAAATATTTATTGAGCACTTTCTGTGTGCCTGGTAATATTCTGGGCACTTGACAATTAGCAGTGAGCAAAACAGATGAAAATAATTTTCCTTGTAGAGATTATATTTCAGCAATAAGAAGCAGAAAGATACATAATACGTAAAAAAGGTATATAATTGGTTAGATGGTGGTAACTGCTATGCAGAAAAATAAAACAAAGAAGGAGGAAAAGTGAATTCTGGGAAAACAGGGAGAGATAGCTTAGAATTTTAACTGGATAGTTTGACCTAAAGGAGGCGAGGAAGCAAATCATTCTGATTTCTGGGGCAAGAATGTTCTCTGATTTGTTTAAGCAACAAGGAGGCTAATGGGGCTGAAGCAGAATGGGGGTGGACTAGGGGAAGTAGTTAGAGATGAGGTCAGAAAAGTAGCTCGGATAAAATGCCAACAGTAAGGATGTTGATTTTATTCTAAGTGTAGGAAGCCGTTGGAGGCCTTAGACTTAATTTGAAAAGAATTATGCAGACTGCTTCATGGAAGATGGACTATAGGGAGCATAGGAAGAAGCAAGGTGACTCTTTAGGAGTCTGTTGTAATAATCTAGTGAGAGATGGTGGTAGCTTGGGTCATTGAGGTAGCAATGAAGATAGGGAGAAATGTCTGAGTCTAGATAGATCTTGAAAATGGTGCTGGCAAGATTTGCTCATGCATTGGATGTGCAATGTGATAGGAAAGGATAAAGTTTTCTTGCTGGACTGTTTTTGTTTTTTTTTTAAATTTGTATTATCCCATTATTCTCATTTATATGCATTCTTTTAGTTACCTCTGTGTTTTTGATTTCCCAATTTATTGTTGAATTCTAAACTCTTCTGTAAGTACCATGCCAGTATGTTCAACTGCTAGATCAACATTTGAATTTGGTTGTCTCCAAGGCAACAAACTTGTAATCTTTCTTCCCAGTCTTGGTCTTTTTCCAGTGGTGCTTATATAAATAAATGGTACCACAGTCTATGTTTGGATTAATTTGATACCTGCCTAGGGGGCATCTTTGAATCTTTTTCTCCCTTTCCTGTCATATCCAGTCTACCACTGTATCTTGTTAATTTAAAATCTTAAATATTCTAAAAATCTACTTGTCTTTCTCCAATATAACTTTCAGAAAGATAAAATCATGACTCAAAGGAACTATAAAGCAAACACCTGTAAAAATTTTAATCAACTTATTGAATGTTGAGGGAACCAATTCACAGAGCATTTAAGGTGCTAGGTATTTGTTATAGGCAATTCCAAAGGACTATGTATAAGGTTACTGGCCTGGCTACACAACTGGTTAGTGTATTATAGACCAATAAGTCATGCTCTTTGGGGTTGTCTTTTTCTCCTGGACAGAAATTATTTGCATTTCTACTGGACAAAAATATACAGGTTAACATACAGTTTTACTAAGTCTGGAACCTTAATCAACAGTAAACAGTAAATTGAAAAAGTGCATTTCCCTAGATAATCCTCGTGTGGGCCTTTGCCTGCATATGAAATCGAAAGTTTGTGCCACGTATCTTTTTGCCTTATTGTTAAATTTTGCGTAATTTTTCTTAACACTTTCTAATTCAAGCCACCTCTACTCTGTATTACTGAATTAGTAGCCTGATAGTACCCAAACTCCTCCTAATTTGTCCATATTATCACCAGAGAAATTTTGCTTAATCTTTATGTTTTTTAATTGTGAAATATAAATGTATTTGTATAAGTATATAAAACTAATATGTACGTTTTCTCTTTTTAATTGAATATGTACATTTTAAATGATAATAAAATAGCATCTGTGTATCCACCACCCGGAAACCCTGGTGGCATAGTGGTTAAGTGCTACGGCTGCTAACCAAAGGGTCGGCAGTTTGAATCCGCCAGACGCTCCATGGAAACTCTATGGGGCAGTTCTACTCTGTCCTATAGGGTCGCTATGAGTCAGAATTGACTCGACGGCACTGGGCTTGGTTTTTTTTGGATCTACCACCCAGCTTAAGAAATAGGATTTTACCGTTATATTAGAAGCCTCCACATCCCCCTCTCCATTCACATGCCACATCCCTAGAGATATTAGTTTTGCTCGTTTTAAAAAATAGTTTTATTTATATGTATATATGGTTTCTTACGGAAACCCTGGTGGCGTAGTGGTTAAGAACTACGGCTGCTAACCGAAAGGTCGGCGGTTTGAATCCACCAGGCACTCTTTGGAAACCGTATGGGGTGGTTCTGCTCTGTCCTATAGGGTTGCTATGAGTTGGAATCAACTCCACGGCAATGGGTTATGCATTCTTAAGCACTGCATTAGTTTTGAACTTTATATAAGTGGAATCATTATGTTATTTATCTATAATTTCCTTTGTTGAATTCAGCATCGATAGGGTTTGTGATTTGTCATTCTTGATACGTGTGATGCTAGTTTAGTCATTTTCACTATTATGTGGTATTAATTTTTATGAATATATCACAATGTAATTATTCAGTCTGCTGTTAACCGGGGACTTTCAGTTGCTTCTAGTGTTTGGCTATTAAAAAGAGTGCTGTTGTTCATATCTCCTTTTGTAAATGTACTTATTTGTAGGGTATAACTCAGAGTGGATTTGCTGGATCATAAGGAATGCATATGTTCATCTTTACTAGGTGTCTTCATTCCCTAGGGCTGCCCCAGCAAAATAGCACAAAGTGGTTGGCTTTAAAGAGCAGCAGTTTATTTTCTCACAATTCCAGAGTCTGAAATTCCAAATTCAGGGCATTGGCAGGGCATTGTTCACTCTCTGTTGGCTGTAGGGGATGATCCTTCTTTGTTGGTAGCCCCGAGTGTTTCTTGGCATTCCTTAGCTTGTAGATGAATTCTCACATGGTATCTTCCTCCTGTGTGACTGTGTTTCTGTGTCCGTTCTCATCTTCTGTAAGACAGAACAGATTAGCATTAGGACCCACCTCATTCCAGTCTGACCTCCTTTACCTTAAATGATAACCAAAGAATAACCCTATTTCCAAACAGGGTCACATTTCACAGGTGCAGGGGCTAAAATCGGATGGTTATGGGGAGGAAAGAGGTTGAATAGGTGAAGCACAGGGGATTTTTTAAGGCAGTGATAATGTAGCAGTGGAAACAGGACACTGTAAACATTTGTCAAAACCCATAGAACCTACAGCATGAAGTGTGAACCTTAATGTATATAAATTAAAAAACAACAACTACATTTTTAGGAGATCGTTGACCCCAGTATGAAATGCAGACTGTATATTATAAATGTATGGTATAACCTCACTGAATAGGGGGTGGGAGGAGGGAGGTGCTGGCCTAAGTAACTCTGGAAATAGATAGGCACTGTAAGACTAGAGACAAAAGGAACTGTACATAAGCACTTGACTGTAGCTAATAAAGTTATTTCCATTGGGAGGAAAAGTTAACAGTTCTGAAACCATAGTACATATATGCTGAAATTAAACGTTCAAATAATTGGATGACAGATAATAGGAGTCAGATTTTTTACTGTTGGAGTAGGAAGTTACAGACAAGTGAAGGGAGAGAGCTTGAATGATCCTTATGATACTAGATGAAAGCTGGAGACATCAGTATGAACTCACATTTAGCTTACTATACAAATATATAGAAGTAATTATAAAAAAATATATATATATATTCAGGTTAGTATACTGCAGTGTAATGGATATCTTTGTGTGGCATTTCTCGCCATGGCCTTTGTAACTCCCACCCAGGTGATTGTGTGGGACTCTGTGATGGGGGTAATTGTCACCTACCAAAAGAATTGGTCAGTTTTGACATCCTTCTCAGTTTGAAATGAGCCACCTCAAAGGCAGGACAGAGAAGTTCCCACCACCAAGGAAGAACAGCCAGGAGCAAGCACATCCTTTGGACCCGGCGTCCCTGTGCCGAGAAGCTCCTGGACATAGGACACAGAGAGAGAGAGAACTCAAGAAGCAGCAGCAGAGCCCCGGTAGCAGAGACCCGCAGGAGACAACACAGTGGGCTTCCCGGCCCACAGAGTGAGAAAGCTGAGTGCTTTTGGACAGAGACTGTGGGCTAGGAAGAGGCCTGTGAGGAAGAGGCTGTCCTGATGGAAGAACTGTATCTTTGAGTGTTTTTGACCCTGAGTTGTAACCTGTTACTTCCCTAATAAACCCCATAATTGTGAATATAATCTGTGAGTTTTGTGTGGCCATTGCAATGAAATATCGAACCCAGCAGAGAAGTAGAGAGTGCCGTGGGAGGGCGTCAGAGTTGATAAAAATGGCAGAGAGAGAATATGTCTGACCTTCGCTTCATAGCAGTCAGCCTTGGGCTATTAATCTTGTTCCTCCTTTTCCCTTGTGAAGTTAGAGGAGGTCAGATCCACCCCCCATGCTTGTTTACATATACACAGATATTTCCTAGCTCTCTCTACTCAGAGGGCCTGGAAGCAAGGACACTGGGGTAGCAATGAGCATATCCAGTGCTCTAATCTTGATTTAGAATACCATTCTCCAATAGATGGAAGCAGGGATGCTTGGAGAAATGGCCGATTCTAGAACTGGGGCAGGAAATATGCAAGATGAACCTGGAGAATCTTGGAGTGTTATAAAGAGGTGTTTAACAAAATGATGGGGATGTATCAAAAGGACACATGAGCCAACTGAAAGAGCTCCTAATGGCCAAAGCTGGAGCAATATGAGCAACAAAATAAATAATATATTGGGTTATAATCCAAAGTATAAAATAAATATCCATGAGTGTATAATGTTATAAAGAGGATATTTCTACATATGCATTTGTGTGTGCTGCAAATTTATCATGTATGTTATAGAGCACAGAGAGGGCACAGTTACGAAAACTTCCTAGCCATAACCAAACACTTGGAAGGACAGAGTCACTGGGCTTGATGGTTTAGGATCATAATCTTGGGGGACATCTGGGTCAATTGGCATAACATAGTCCGTAAAGACAGTATTCTACATCGTACTTTGGTGAGTAGTACCTGGGATCTTAAAAGCTTGTGGGTGGTCATGTAAGATACAACTATTAGTCTCTTACCATCCAAAGCAAAGAAGAGTAAAGGAAATTAAAGTCTCAAGGAAACAGTCCAAAGGACTAATGGGCCATATGAACCACAGCCTCCACTAGCCTGAGACCGGAAGAACTAGATGGTGCCTGGCTTCCAGTACCAAATGCCGTGATTGGGATCACAGTAGAAGGTGCCAGACAGAGTATGAGAAAAATGTACAGCAAAATTCAAATTCATGAAAAAGACCAGACTTTACTGGTCTGATAGAGACTGGTGGAACCCCCAAGACTATGGCCCTTAGACACTCTTCAAACCTGAAACTGAACCCACTCCTGGAAATCACCTTTCAGCCAAACAATAGACAGTCCTATAAAGTGAGCATTAACAGTTGTGAAGAATATGCTTCTCAGAACAATCACCCACACCAGATCAAAAGGGCAACATTTGCCCAAAAACTAAGTTCAAAAGGCAGGAAGGGGCAGGAAAGATGGGTGAATGGAAATGGGGAAATCAGGGAGGAAGTGAGTAGAATGCTGACACATCAAGGGGCTTGCAACTGTCATGAAACAAAATGTGTATAAATTGTTGAATGGGAAACTACTCTGTAAACTTTCACCCAAACCAAAAAAAAGAAAGATATGATTGAATAGATAAATAAATGGGGGAAGATGGGCAAATCTGGTCCAGAGAATTCCAAATAATTTATGTAGATAGACTCTCCCCTCAAGGAAGTGGAGCATACCTTCCCACCCTGTAAGAAGAGTCTGATATACTTGGTGACTTCCTTCTAAAGAGTACATTATGGAAAGGGGGAAGAAGAGTAACTTCACAGTGGAGAAACCTTATAAATGCTACCTCAGTTAGTTGATTAAGGTAATTTCATCACTGATAAGTCATGTTACAGTGTGATGAGAATGGCATTTCACTTCTGTGGTCTTCCTCCCCAAGGCCTGTAGCCCCTGTCTAACCATGAGAAAAAAGCACCAAACCCAAATTGAAGGACATTCTACAAAAATACCTGATTAGTACTCCTCAAAACTGTTGAGGTCATCAAAAACAAGGAAAGTCTAAGAAACTTTTGCAATCAAGAGACTAAAGAAGACAAGATAAATAAATGTCATGTGGTATCCTGGATGGGATCCTGAAACAGAAAAAAGACATTAAGTAAAAACTAAGGAAATCTGAATGAACTGGACGTTAGCTGATGTATCAGTATTGGTTCACTAGTTGTGACAAATGTACCATAGTAATGTTTACAGTACCACTTGCCATCGAGCTGATTTTGACTCAAGGAACTCTTATGAGTGTCAGAGTAAAACTGTACTCCATAGGATTTTCAGTGGCTGATTTATTGGCAGTTATCTCCAGGCCTTTTTTGTAAGATACCTCTGGGTGGATTCAAACCTCCAACCTTTCAGTTAGCAGCTGAGCACATAACTGTTTACACCACTTAGGGACTTCTCTGTTAACAGTAGGGGAACTAATATGTAATGAGTAATTGAATGAATGCACAAGCCATTTGATTCCTCAGTTGATTCAGGTTTGCCTAACTGAGGCAAACATATGGCTGACATCTTTTTCTGTATCTTCAGTTTCAGGATTTCTGTGCACAGCTCTGAATACTGTCTTATGTTGAAGATTTTTTTGCACTTTCTGTGCATTGGTGAGATACTTTGATTTAGTAACAGTGCATATTCAAAAAGCAAATCTTAATAGCCATCCGAGGAGACCTGGTGCCTCAACAGTTAAGCGTTCAACTGCTAACCGAAAGGTTTGCAGTTAGAATGCTCTCGGTGGCTCCACAGGACAAAAATGTAATGATCTGCTTCCATAAACAATACAACCTAGAAAACCCTGTGGGGCAGCTCTGCTTTGTCACATTGGGTCACTGTGAGTTGAAATTGACTTGATGGCACCTAATAACAGCAACAACAGTAGACAACTAATGAAGCATTCAAATAGAAAAGAGTTTTAGATCAATGATATCAGAACCCATTGCCTTCAAGTTGATTCTGACTCACAGCAACCCAATGTGACAGAGCAGAGCTGCCCCATAGGGTTTCCAAAGAGTGGCTGGTGGATTCAAACAGCCGACCTTTTGGTGAGCAGCTGAACGCTTAACCACTGTGCCACCAGGCCTCCTACAGATCAATGACAGCCCTACATTTTTACCTAATAGCATGGTGTTACTGTGAATTTTTATTTTTATTGATCAGGGAACCCTGATCAAAAGTAGCAATGAGCTATTTTACTGACTACTGCTAGAAAATTGATTTTATGAACTTATTAAAAAGTTTATTTCTAAAAGTAAATAAGGTTAAAATTCTAAAGCAATAAACCATCTTATAAAAAGTGATTAGTTTTTGTTCTCTAAGGAATTTTTTGGAGCTTCTTGGTACTTGGGTACATTGATTTTTTTAGTAACTTGTCCATATTTCATAGAACTTTGACAAGTAGGTAAAACAGTTCAACTTAAATCATAATAATCTCTAGAGCTTTCATCTTTTTGTTCATTTCAGGTGTTTATTATTCTATTTTCTTTGCATTTATTGTGTTTTATTTTTTAGTTTCTTGAAAAGAATGCTCAATTCATTTATTTTCAAAATTTTAAAATGTTTTTCAGAGTATATTTCTAAAAGAATACTGCCTTTGTTGCATCCCACACATTTTGAATTGTGGGGTGCTTTCTGTATCACTCAGATCTAATGAATTAATGAATTCTACTGTGTTTTCCTCTCTAAACCATATTTTTTTAAGAGTATGACTTTTGGTGTTGGGCTTATATGTTTGCTTTTTTTTTTTTAAACAACTTTACATTATTGACTTTTATTCTAAAGCCACATTGTTATTAGACTATGTGGTCAATATGATCGAGTTTCTTTGAAATTTGTTGGCAGTCCCTTTATAATTCTAGTACCTTTTTTTTTTTTTTTTTAATGTTTCATTTGTGCCTATATATTTTCTACTTCTTGGCTGCCTGAGGCTTTTTATCTATTTATACAGGCTATTAATGATGATCAAATTTTCAAACAATGAGCTTAGCTATCTATGCCATCAGTAAAATGATCTTAAATAATCTTCATTTAAGGATTCTTTAGTTAAGAATGTAAAGAAACTTCACCTTCGTTTAAAGAGACTACCCAGACAAGTTTGTTCAGTTGGACAGCAATATTCATTTTTTCTTTCTCGTTTTTAGTTATTAGAAAAATTAAAAGAACGTTGGCATTCCACTGGTCTGTGGCGTAACCTGGAGTTGGTGAAGACAGTCATTGTAGAACCACAGGGAGGAGACAAAACTGAGTTTGATGAGTTACTGCAGGTATACTATGATGCAGTCAAATACAGAGGAGAGAAAGGTAATTGAAAATAATTTCATAGCCAATGAAAAAATATTTTTTATCATACTATAAGAAGAGATTGGTGTTGTTAGAATTCTACTCATGTTATCTTGCACTTAAGAGAAAAATTATATTTTATAATCCTTCGTGAAAAGAATTCACTCATTTTTTTTTTTTTTTTTTTTTGAGTGAATTCTTTTCACCAAGGATTATAAAATACAAGACGGCACTGGGGTGGGTTTGGTGAAAAGAAAATAAGTAAAGAAATTATTTTATTTAGAGTTGTTCTCTTATGAATAGTTTCACTTGGGTATGCCAGTTCAGCATAAGAAACAGCAAGCATTCAGATATTACCCCCCAGTCTTCCTTACATCACTTGAAACATTTTGTGGAGGAGTCGAGATGCATAAATATCTTCCTTACTAGCAAAATGAACCCTATGTTTTGATACAAATAATATACCTTGTGCTTATATTCTTATATAAAGTAAGCTTGAGTTTTTAAAACATAACAAGAATCAATTTCAAAGTTAGAGAAATTACTATTAGCTGATAGTAATAATAATAATAATTTATGAACGATGCAACATCATAAAAGCCCACTGCCATCAAGTTGATTCCGACTCATAGTGACCCTATAGGACAGAGTAGAACTACTCCATAGGGTTTCCAAGGCTGTTATCTTCACCGACGCAGACTGCTGCCATCTTTTCCCTTGGAGCAGCTGGTGGGTTCAGCCAGCCTTTTGGTTAGCAGCCGAGGGCTTAACTGCCGCACCACCAGGGCTTCTTAGAGCATAATTGTTATCTTCTATGATAAGATTATGTGTGTGTATTTTAACAAGCGTGTGCATGTTTTAAATACAATATATTGATTCAGTATGTATATAGTACAAATTAAAGCTATTCTGAGAACTTTCCTTTTTAATGGTGAAAGTAATCATTGTAATTTCAGTTTTTATAAGATAATATTATTGGTTATAATTGCTCAGTTCATATGCAAGTTGCTACTGGGATGTGGCTTTACTTTCTGCTAGGAGATTCGCAGTTTGTAAATTTATTTCTACGATATTCCATCTAAATGTAATTTTGTTTCAGGTGTTTATTTAAAGACATTGAACTTTTGAAACTTTTATCTCAATAGTGTTTGGTTTTCATTTTTTGAATTTGGTACTGTGATTACTTAATCATCATTTTCAAATTGTGGATAATTTTGAGTGTGCTTTTTAAAAGGCTTTTTTTTCTGTTGTTTAAGATGGAGCGCTCCTGGTAGCTGTTTGTCGTGGGAAAGTGAGTGAGGGTCTGGATTTCTCAGATGACAATGCCCGTGCTGTCATAACAGTAGGAATTCCTTTTCCAAATGTGAAAGATCTACAGGTAGGCCATCAAAACCTTAATAAATAAAACTTATAACAACACAGAAGTCATTGATTTTGTGTGAAGTTAATTATACATTTTCTTGTATCCTCAGACGTTTTATTTTAAATCTGGTGAATCCGAATGAGTGAGAAAGGTTTAGTAGATACAGGTTTATTTTATTTTTCGCTTATATTGTCTTTAACTGAACAAGAGTGATTCTGAAATTGTGATCCATAGGTCAGGAGCATGTCTGGGAACTTGATAGAAATGCAGATTTTCAGGCCTACTACATCAGACACTCTGGAGGTAGAGCCTAACAGTTTGTGTTTTATCAAGTTTTCAGTCACAGACTTACAGGGATCCTGCCCCCCTCCCCTGCCCCCCGGGAATTCTAGGGCTCCTTTCTGCCTAACTCCCTATCTCTCCAGCACCCTTCCCTGCAGATTTCAGCAGCTCCAATCTCTTCCACCTCAGCTCAGCAGGGTCACTGTGCTCTGCCTGTATTCTAATTCTCTGCACTGTTGTCAGAAAATTATTCCCAGGAAGAGAACTTGGAATTACGGGGTTTACCTAATGAATTTCCCTTATCTCCGGTATTACAGTTCTTTGCTGCCTGGTATTTACTCCCTGAAAGCAGTTGCTTTATCTGTTTTGTTATTATTTATAATGGGAGGGATATTCATAAAACAGTTACCCCATCTTGGCCAGAAATGGGAGTTTGCCTCGTTATCACTGATTGTTTGCTAACCATTATATTTGGAAAACCTTATGGAGGTAATCTGAGGCCTCAGATGGTATTATTTTCTACCAGGCAGGATTTTCTTTTATTTCGTACAGGCATTTGAAGGTGCTAGTAATCTGAGACAAAGGCTTGAGGTTTTCTGGCCACTGAGTTGACTCCATCGAGTACAATCTATATCCGTCCTCCCAGGATTCAATCTGTTAGGGTCTCATACCAGAACAAGAGTTCTTCCATGAAACAGTATCTTCTTTAATTGTCAATATTTTACTAGGCACTGTGAGTTATATGATTTTTACTTTTATTTCCTAAGCCATAGCAGTCCTTTGGTAGCATTAGTATTAACAGTAATAAACAGTATTTCTCTGGTTAGCCCCTACCTCTTCCCATAACTATGGAGCTCTTCAAATTTTCTAAAAGTCTTCAGGGGGTGTCTCATCTGGCTTTCTCTAGATACCAGAGCCTGCATTGAGGGCACTGATGGCCATGCCCAGAGCTGAATCTCTTATTTTAAAAAGGCTAATGTTGCCTCTGACTGCTGCTACTGCTGGAGTAGTTGACATCCACTCAAGAAGACTATTGTGTCCACCATCATCAGCATGAGTGCTGTATTCCACTGAAGCTGTGTGTTGCCGATGGCTGTTGGCACTGGTGCTATCTTATCCTTTTATGATTCACTCATTATTGCACTAATGATGCCTTGTTAATTTTCCTCTTTTTGTACCACGCTCAGTTGCATTGTTTCCAAGGTCTTACATATAATTTTCCCCCCTAGAATTAGCTCTGTCAATTTTTGTTTGTATCTCTTTCTTTCATGGACCTACTCATGAGTATTTGAAAGCTGAAAAAGAAGATAAACTTTATGGTTATACTAAATATTATACTCACAGAGTAACAAGGCCTGAAAGGATTCAGATCAAACTCATAATGGTGATTGCATCTGAGAAGAGAAGGGAATGATATTGGGAGTAGTTATCAAAAGGGAATTTAACTTTTTCCATAATTTTTAAAAATTCTGTTGTGTTTTAGGTGAAAGTTTACAATGCAAATTAGTTGCTCATTCAAAAATTTATACACATTGTTTTCTGACATTGGTTGTCAGCACTGTGTCAGCACTCTCCACCTTTCCCTTTGCACCTCGGGTTCCCTGTGTCCATTTGTCCAGTTTTCCTGTCTCTTCTTGCCTTCGGGCAGATGTTACATTTGGTCTCCTATACTTGATTGAACTAAGAAGCACGTTCCTCACGTGTGTTGTTTGTTTTAGTAGGCTGTCGAATCTTTGGCTGAAAGGTAAAATTTGGGAGTGGCTTCAGTTCTGAGATAACAGGGTTCCTGGGGACCATAGTCTTGTTAGTTCCTTCAGTCTCTGTCAGAAGTCTGGTCTTTTTTTGTGAATTTGAATTTTGTTCTACATTTTTCTCCCTCTCTGTCCAGAACCCCCTATTTTGATCCCTGTAGAGTGGTGGGTGGTGGTCACCAGGTACCATTTAGTTCTTCTGGGTTCAGGCTGGTGGAGGCTGTGGTTTATGTGGTCCTTTGGACTGATGCTTTCCTTGTGTCTTTAGTTTTCTTCATTCTTCTTTGCTCTGAACGTGATGGACCAATAGATGTATTTGTAAGCTTTTAAGACCCAGACACTATTCACCAAAATAGGATGAAGAACGTTTTCTTTATGAACTATGTTATGCCAGTTGAGCTAGATGTCCCCAAGACTATGGTTCCTAGCCCTCAACCCCCAGGAACTCAGTCCTTCAAGGAGTTTGGATGTGTCTAGGAAACTTCTCTGGCTTTGCCGTGGTCAAGTTGTACTGACTTCCATGTGTGTTGTCTTCCCATCACTAAAGTTAACACTTGTCTATTATCTAGTTAGTGATTCCGCCCCCCACCTCTCCCATCCCTCATAACCATTAAAATTGTTTTTTTCTGTATGTAAACCTTTTCTTGTGTTTTCTATAACAGTGGTCTCATACAATATTTGTTCTTTTGTAATTGACTGTTTCACTTAGCGTAATGCCCTCCAGATTCAGCCATGTAGTGAGGTTTTTTGAGGATTCATCATTGTTCTTTATCACTGCATAGTATTCCATAGTACAACCACAATTCTCCTTAGAAGCAAGGATGGCGAGACCATGTCTTACATACTTTGGACATATTGTCAGGAGAGATCAATCCCTGGAGAAGGCCATCATGCTTGGTAAAGTACAGGGTAAACGAAAAAGAGAAAAACCTGCAACAAGATGGATTGACACAGTGGCTGCAACAATGGGCTCAAGCATAACAACGATTGTGGGCATGGAGCAAAACCGGGCAGTGCTTCCTTCTGTTGTACGTAGGGTTGCTATGAATTGGAACCAACTCGATGGCACCTAACAACAACAGTATTCCATTGTGTGTATATACCGTAATTTGATTATCTATTCATCTGTTGATGGGGACTTAGATTGTTTCCATCGTTTTGCTATTTTGAATAATGCTGCAGTGAACATGGGTGTGTGTATGTCTATTCATGTGACGGCTCTTATTTCTCTAGGATCTATTCCTAGGAATGGGATTGCTGAATTGGGTGGCATTTCTATTTCTAGATTTTTAAGAAGGTGCCATGTTGTTTTTCATAGTGGTGGTACCATTTTACATTCCCACCAGCAGTGTATAAGAGTTCTAGTCTCCCCGCAACCTCCCCAACATTTGTTACTTTCTTTTTTTTTTTTTTTATTAGTGCCAGTAATGTCAGGGTGAGATGGCAACTCATCATGGTTTTTTTGTTTGTTTGCTTTGTTTTTTTATTTATTGTGCTTCAAGTGAAAGTTTACAGATTGGGTCAATCTCTCATGCAAAAACTTCTACACATCTTGCTATGTACTCCTAGCTGCTTTCCTCCTAATGAGACAGCACATTCCTCCTCTCCACCCTATATTCCCCACGTCCGTTCAGCCAGCTCCTGTCCCCCTCTGCCTTCTCATCTTGCCTCCAGACAAGAGCCGCCCACATAGTCTCATGTGTCTACCGGAGCCAAGAAGCTCACTACTCATCAGTATCATTTTCTGTCTTATAGTCCAGTCCAATCCCTGTCTGGAGAGTTGGCTTTGGAAATGGTTCCAGTCTTGGGCTAACCATAACCTCCAGGGACCCTCTAGTCTCAGTCAGACCATTAAGTCTAGTCTTTTTACCGATCGTGGTTTTAATTTGCATTTCTCTCTGGTGGCACAGTGGTTAAGAGCTTGGCTGCTAACCAGAAGTTTGGCAGTTTAAACCCACCAGCTGCTCCTTGGAAACCCTACGGGGGCAGTTCTACTCTGTCCTGTAGGGTCACTATGAGTTGGGATCTACTCGATTGCGATGGGTATGGGTAATGGCTAGTGATTGTGAGCGCTTTGTCATGTATCTGTTAGCAGCCTGAATGTCTTCTTTGGTGAAGTGTCTGTTCATATCCTTTACCCCTTTTTTAACTGGATTATTTGTCTTTTTGTTTTGAAGTGTTAAAATATTCTGTAGATTTTAGAGATTAGACCCTTGTTAAATATGTCATAGCCAAAAATTTTTTCCCAATCTATAGGTTCTCTTTTTGTTTTGGTGAAGTCTTTTGATGAACTTAAGTGTTTAATTTTTAGGAGCTTCTAGTTATCTAGTTTCTCTTCTGGTATTTGTGCATTGTTGGTTATGGTTTGTGTTCTCTTTATGCCATGTGTTAGGGCCCCTAGTGTTGTTCCTTTTTTTCTTCCGTGCTGTTTATTGTTTTAGATTTCATGTTTAGATTTTTTATTCATTTGTGTATGGTATGAAGTATGGGTCCTATTTTATTTTTTTATAGAGGGACATCCAGTTTTGTCAGCACCATTTGTTAAAAAGACTGTCTTTTCCCCCATTTAATGGCCATTAATATTATCAGGCCTACGTTATTACACTAATGCTGCTTTGTTAAAGTAGAGAGAATCCCTTTCCAATCTTTTTCTTCCACACTCAGTTGTGTTGTTTCCAATGTCTTATATGAAATTTTTTCCCCTAAAATTAGTTCTTTCCATTTTTGCTTGTATCCTCTTTCTTTCATGAACCTACTCATGAATGTTTGAAAGCCGGAAAAGAAGATAAACTTTAAAAAAAAAATAGTAAATATTTGAATACTGGTTGTACTAAATAGTAAATATTTGAATACTAAATAGTATTTCAATACTAAATAAATTCACATCAAAGTCAAAATAGTGATTGCATCTGAGAAGAGAAGAAAGTGATAGTGGGAGTTATCAAAAGGGAATTTAATTTTTTTTCCATAATTTTTTTTTTTAATATTTTTAAAGCTTCCAAGAAAATATGGTGAAAGTACAGGTGTTTATTATGTTACTCTTTATACTTTATTTTGTTTTTAAATCATTAAAATTTTTTTTTTTCCATGTTACTTGAGAGAAAAAAAGTCACATTTCCCTTGTGTTTTCTCCAAGCCCACCCACCTGCAGTGATTCTGGGCGTTGTTTTTGTACCAAGCTTGAATTCTTTGTGCCGTCTTTCCTCAGGATAAGTTTTTCCCAGACAGCATCTCAGTCTGGGAAAGACACCTGGTGGTCTGCTCTGACATTCCTCAGTCATGGTCCTGCTTGTCATAGTACTGTTTGTCTGAATCCCAATGGTTCAGGTTACATAAAACAGTAAAATAACAGAAATGTCAATGAGCTCTAGATGGAGAAAGGAGGGTAGTTATAAAGGAGTTTCCTGGTGGCTCCAGGAAGAGGGAGAAGTAATCTATGTCTGTCCTCCCAGAAGCACAAACTTGGTTAACAAAAAAAGCTGACTCTTATCAACTGATAAAATAGCTGGAACCAGACCTTTCCCACTGCTGATAAGGAAAAAGGCCTATGATGTTCTACAGTGAGAACTAGTAACTAGTCTCTCATTTGTATTTTCATTTGCCTTTTTTAAGACGCATACTACACTGCCTTCATTACATTATATTTTAATGATAATAAATGTTTTATTATCTGTTAGATTGTGTTCCTTGAAGACAGGGACAATTTCTTTAACATCTTTGTATCTCTATAGTTAAAATATTTCTTTGGAACATAGCGAATGCTCAATAAATGTTGGTTGAATTAAAGATTAAATGAGGGTTTAATGTAAGTTATTAAAATTATATATGGTTTTGTTGTTTGTTTAACCTGACATTGTTATTTAAAACAACTCCTCCATTCCTAGCAACTTTAATTGAGGCATATGATCCAGCCTCTATCCATAGTTAAGGATGTTGTTGCTGTTGCTGAATCAGCTCTGACTTAGGGGGACCCCATGTGTGCAGAGTAGAACTGCACCATGGGGTTTTCAAGGCTGTGACCTTTCAGAAGCAGATCGCCAGGCATGTCTTTCGAGGCACTCCTGGGTGGATTCACACTGCCAGCCTTTTGGCTAATAGTCAGGCACTTAACTATTTGTGCCACCCAGGGACTCTTATAATTAGAGGTATGAAAATATTTAATCAGACTAAAACAGTGGCTAATGTATACTGAAAATTCAAAAATTATAATGGTCATAATGATTATTAGATGATAATGAATAAGGTGGTAGTAAACATTAATATGACTTATAATGAGGTAATAGTTTCCACAGGTCATGAATCCGGGCATGGCTTAGCTGTGTCTTCTGCACAGGGTTCCACAAAGTTGCAATCAAGGTATTGGCCATGTTGCGCTTTCATCCAGAGATGGGGTTCTCTCATTCAGGTTGTTGGCAGAATTTCGTTCCTCATGGTTGTAGGACTGAGGTCACCTGTTTTCTTGCTGATTCAGCCAGGGGCCACTCTTGGCTGCTAGCGGCTACTCACAGTTCCTTGTCTTGAAACCCTCTCATGGGCCATTAAGCAACATAGCAGCTTACTTCTTCAGGGGCAGCAGGGTAACTCTCACCCCCGTCTGCTAAAGCACAGTCTGATATAACTTAACATAACCACAACAGTAACTATCCCATTACCGTGCCACATAATGTAACCTTATCAAGGGAGCAGCAATCCCTTCATCCTTGCCGTATTCTTGATTGTCTAGATGCAAGTCACGGGTTCTACTGTGCAAAAAACAGGGAATTATACAAGGCAGGACTTTCTGAGTGTTGCCTTACAGTTAGTCTGCCGTACTCTTCTCTACAATGAGATAATGAGCCAAATGATCTTCATTAAATGGCTCTTCCAAAACTAAAACTATACTTTGAATAACTTGGCCTTAAAGTTGTACTTTTTAGGTTTTTTTTTTTTTTTTATATAGTAATACTTAATCTACTAAGCAAGAAAAAGTAGAAGCTGTTTACAAATGGAAACTTTAAATATTCAATTTCTTCATCTTTTTGTATTATTTCACTTGAATTCATATTTTAAAAGGTTAAGATTGGTGTCTGAGTTAGAAAAGTGATTTGAGTGGAGAAAAAAGGGCAATGACATTAACTTTATTATACTAATTTTTTTTCTTAAATTTGAGAAACAGATTATGGAAGTAAAAATTAAAATACATTCTAAAATACTAAGTTCAGACTCTTCTAGTATCCATGGCAGAATTTGGCTTTTAGAGAAGGAGGAAAATGTATTTTAGAGCCAAAAATATGACTTCTTTGGCTGTGACCAGGATTTCCTCTTCCCACCTTGGGGACTAGAAAATAGAGGTAGGAAAATTTCATTTTAGAGCCAAGTGTGACTTGTTTAGTTCAAGTCATAATTTATTGCACATACCTCAGGGACCTGAAAATAAAGAAACCCACTATGAAATGTTGATAATGGCCCACTCTGAAGGGCCAGCATTAAGCTAACTTTCCCAATGAAGATTTTTTTTCACTTTTCCCAGATGCTTCTGATCATTCTACAAGGACATATTTAATCATATAATAGTTACAAAGAAAACTTTCTGTGCACTAAACCAAGGTATTTGAGGGGCATTAGAGTGAGCCAAGGCCTTTATGTGACTAGAGGCTGGTAGAAAAGTATAACTCAAAAGTTGTTTACTTTTCATACAATCAAGTTATAATGGTAACAAGGCTGATCTTCTAATGAATATCTAAAGTAAATCCTTGGCCAGTTATTATGATGTCTAAGTACAGAAGCCTTTGCTTTTATATTCAACCGCATCTCAAATTGGTTGCATGGGCATAGTTTGTAATACATGAGGCATAAGATTTTCTGTTTAAAAATTGCCTTTTATCTATATTCCTTAGCATAGTTGAGTAGTATACAATGTAATTCCCTTCATGGGTAATGTGCCATGACTCCTTTGGGGAAAAATTTATTAAACCAAAGTATATGGCTAAAAATTTTAAAACTTTAAAAATACTGATGTGGTATGTTAGATTTTTGTAATCGATTTGATAAATTTTATGGTAACATTCAATATAATAAGCATTATATCTGTTTTTATAATAATTAAAATAATTTATGAAGATAATAATTACATTTTATATTTATATATTATTTCCTTTGGTAGAAACAGTGAGATGAATTACCAAAATAGATTTTATTTGGAAACTTTAAAATTCAGATAGTGATCTGATAAGCTATGTTAGTATTGGTGTAATGGCATTTAATAACCATTGTGAATTCCATTTTTTGTTAATTAAGAAAATTTCTCTCAGCTCTGAATGTATAGTCATTTGAATATATTAATTTTTTTAAATTATACTCATGATTGAAAAATACAGGTGTCTATTTTAGTTTTGTTACATTAGTTATCGACTTCTAGTTTATTTTATCAACTTTATTACAAACACACACTTACAAACACACTTATATATATCTATAGGCTTCCATTGTTGGCATTTTATAGCCCCAAAGGTTAACAGTACTAAAAAAATAGAGTACATTAAACCAGTGCTTCTAGGTGTCAAAATATTGTCAGATGGTAGCACTAGAATTCTTTTTTTTTTTAAATAATTTTTATTGTGCTTTAAGTGAAAGTTTACAAATCAAGTCAGTGTCTCACATAAAAACTTACATACACCTTACTACATACTCCCAATTACTCTCCCCCTAATGAGACAGCCTGCTCTCTCCCTCCACTCTCTCTTTTTGTGTCCATTTTCCCCAGCTTCTAACCCCCTCTACCCTCTCATCTCCCCTCCAGGCAGGAGATGCCAACATAGTCTCAAGTGTCCACTTGATCCAAGAAGCTCACTCCTCACCAGCATCCCTCTCCAACCCATCGTCCAGTCCAATCCATGTCTGAAGAGCTGGCTTCGGGAATGGTTCCTGTCCTGGGCCAACAGAAGGTCTGGGGGCTATGACCACCGGGGTCCTTCTAGTCTCAGTCAGACCATTAAGTCTGGTCTTATGAGAACTTGGGGTCTGCATCCCACTGCTCTCCTGCTTCCTCAGGGGTTCTTTGTTGTGTTCCCTGTCAGGGCAGTCATCGGTTGTAGCTGGGCACCATCTAGTTCTTCTGGTCTCAGGATGATGTAGTCTCTGGTTCATGGGGCCCTTTCTATTCTTGGGCTCATAATTACCTCGTATCCTTGTTGTTCTTCATTCTCCTTTGATCCAGGTGGGTTGAGACCAATTGATGCATCTTAGATGGCTGCTTGCTAGCGTTTAAGGCCCCAGACGCCGTTCTTCAAAGTGGGATGCAGAATGTTTTCTTAATAGACTTTATTATGCCAATTGACTTAGATGTCTCCTGAAAGTCCCCAGACCCCTGCCCCTGCTACACTGGCCTTCAAAGCATTCAGTTTATTCAGGAAACTTCTTTGCTTTGGGTTTAGTCCAGTTGTGCTGACCTCCGCTGTATTGTGTGTTGTCTTTCCCTTCACCTAAAGTAGTTCTTATCTACCAACTAATAGTACTAGAATTCTTAATTCCAACAGACTTCTTTTTAAGGAGAATGTTGTTCCTTCAGTTATTCTTGTTGTTTTGACAATTATATGAATATCCGTGAACAGAAAAATGAGAGCAAGAATGCAAAGAACTATAGTATGTTCAGACAAACTTGATTTCAAAAACAAAACTTTCTTGATATTGAAATTTTATTGTGGTAAAATAAATATAATGAAAAATTTGCCATTTCAACCATTTCCAAGTGTGACAATTACCTTCACAGTGTTGTGCAGCTGTCACCACTGTCCATTTCCAAATATTTTTTTATTACCCCAAATAGAAACTCAGTACTCCTTAAGCAATAACTCCCGTTCCTCCCTCCCCCAGCCCTCATTAATCACTAATAAACTTTTGTCTATGCATTTGCCTACTCTAAATATTTCACATACGTGTGATCAACATTTCTCCTTTTTTTAAAAACATTCATCCTTTTGTGTATGGTGTATTTCACTTAACGTGTTTTCCAGGTCCATCCATGTCATAGCATGCATCAGATCTTTATTTCTCTTTATGGCTGAATAATTTTCCATTGTACGGATGTACCACATTTTGTTTATCCATTCATATTTTGATGAATACGTGGGCTGTTTTCAACTTTCGGCTATTGTAATAATGCTGAAATGAACATTGGTGTAAACGTACCTGTTTGAGTCCCTGCCTTCAGTTTTTTTAGAGTTTATACCTAGGAGTAAAATTGCAGGGTCATATTGTAATCGTATGTTTAACTTTTTGAGGAATCACCAGTTTTCCACAGTGACTGCACCATTTTATGTTCCCACCAGCAATACTCAAGTGTTCCAGTTTCTGCACATCCTTACCAACACTTGTTAATTTCCTTTTTTTCTAATAATAGCCATCCTAGTGGGAGTGAAGTGACATCTCGTTGTGGTTTTGATTTGTATTTCCCTAATGACAAATGAAAGGAGCTCTAGTGGCACAGTGGTTAAGCGCTTAGCTGCTAACTGAAAGATTGGCAGTTTGAACCACCAGCCACTCCATGGGAGAAAGATGTGGCAGTCTGCTTCTGTAATGATTTGCAGCCTTGGAAACCCTGTGGGGCAGTTCTGCCCTGTATTACAGGCTTGCTGTGAGTCGGGATTGGCTTGACGACAGTGAGTTTTGGTTTTGGGAATGACAAATGACGTCGAGCATCTCTTTATGTACTTACTAGCCGTTTTTACGTCTTTGAAGAAATGTCTATTCAAATCCTTTGCTCATTTATAATTGGGCTATTTGTCTTTTTATTGTTGAGTTGTGGGAGTTCTTCATATATTCTGGGTATTAAATCCTTATTATATGATTCCCAAAATTTTTTCCCATTCTTTAGGTTTTTGCTTCACTGTTGATAAAGTCCTTTGATGTACAAAGTTTTTTATTTTGGCAAAGTTCAATTTATATATTTTGTCTTTTGTTCCTTATTCTTTTGGTGTCATATCTAAGAATCCTTTATCAAAAGCAAGGCCCTGAAGATTTACCTGTATGTTTTCTTTTAAGAGTTTTATGGTTTTAGTTTTTATATTTAGGTCTTTGATCCATATTGAGTCAATTTTCCTATATGGTGTGACGTATGGGTCCAACTTCATTCTTCTCTACATGGAGATCCATTGATGCCAACACCATTAGTTGAAGAGACTGTTCTTTTCCCCATTGAAAGGGCTTGGCACCTTAACACTTTTGCGTAGATTCATATATTCCTTTTGAATTATTTTAAAATTATAATTATGTTAATGATCTTGAGTATTTCCTCATTTGTTTATTCATTCCTTTAACAGACTTTTACTAAGAGCCTTGTTGTTGTTGTTGTTAGGTGCCGTCAAGTTGGCTCCGACTCATAGCAACCCTGTGTACTATAGAATGAAACACTGCCAGGTCCTGCGCCATGTGCACAATCGTTGTTATGCTTGACCCTATTGTTTTAGCCACTGTGTCAGTCCATCTCATTGAGAATCTTTTCCTTTTCAGTGACTCTGTACTTTACAAAGCATGAGGTCCTTCTCCAGGTACTGATCCTTCCTGATAACATGTCCAAAGTATGTAAGATGTAGTCTTGCCATCCTTACTTCTAAGAAGCATTCTGGTTGTACTTCTTCCAAGACAGATACGTTCATTCTTTTGGCAGTCCATGGTATATTCAGTATTCTTCGCCAACACCACGATTGGAAGGTGTAAGTTCTTCAGTCTTCCTTAGTCATTGTTCAGCTTTCGCATGCATATGATGTAATTGAAAATACCACAGCTTGAGTCAGGCACACCTTAGTCTTCAAGGTGATGTCTTTGCTTTTCAACACTTGTTGAGGTCTTTTGCAGCAGATTAGCCCAACGCTATGCACCTTTTGATTTCTTGACTGCTGCTTCTATGGGTGTTGATTGTGGATCCAAGTAAAATGAAATTCTTGATAACTTCAGTATTTTCTCCATTTATCATAATATTATTTATTGGTCACATTGTGAGAATTTTTGTTTTCTTTATGTTAAGGTGTAATCCATACTGAAGCCTGTGGTCTTTGATCTTCATCAGTGCTTCAAGTCCTCTTCACTTTCAGCAAGCAAGGTTGTGTCATCTGCATAACACAGGTTGTTATGAGCCTTCCTCCAATCCCGATGCCCCATTCTTCTTCATACAGTCCAGCTTCTTGGATCATTTGCTCAGCATACAGATTGAATAGGTATGATGAAAGGATTCAACCCTGACGCACACCTTTCCTGACTTTAAACCACGCAATATCCCTTTGTTCTCTTCCAACGACTGCCTTTTGATCTATATACAGGTTTCTAATGAGCATAATTAAGCGTTCTGGAATTCCCTTTCTTCGCAATGTTATCCATAATTTGTTCTGATCGACACAGTCAAATGTCTTTGCACAGTCAGTAAAGCACAGGTAAACATCCTTCTGGTATTCTCTGCTTTCAGCTGGGATCCATCTGACATCAGCAATGATATCCCTGGTTCCATGTCCTCTTCTGAATCTGGCCTGAATTCCTGGCAGTTCCTCGTTGATGTACAGCTGCAGCCAGTTTTGAATGGTCTTTAGCAAAATTTTACTTGCGTGTGGTTTAATGATATTG
This sequence comes from Elephas maximus indicus, assembly GCF_024166365.1. Taxonomy (NCBI): domain Eukaryota; kingdom Metazoa; phylum Chordata; class Mammalia; order Proboscidea; family Elephantidae; genus Elephas; species Elephas maximus. The sequence continues at coordinate 33,728,118 of NC_064837.1, read as the reverse complement.
TTCGATAATTTCCACATTCGGTTGGATCACTGTTCTTGGGAACGGGTATAAATATGGATCTCTTCCAGTTGGTTGGTCAGGCAGCTGTCTTCCAAATTTCTTGGCATAGACTAATGCCTGCATCCAGAGCTCCATCTGTTTGTTGAAACATCTCAATTGATAATCCCTCAATTCCTGGAGCCTTGTTTTTCGCCAGTGCCTTCAGTGCAGCTTGAACTTCTTCCTTCAGTACCTTTGGTTCCCGATCGTACGCTAGCTCTTGAAATGGTCTAACGTCGACCAATTCTTTTTGGCATAATGACTCTTTGTTTTCCTTCCATCTTCTTTTGATGTTTCCTGTGTTGTTTAATATTTTCCCCTTCGAATCCTTCACTATTCCAACTCAGAGCTTGAATTTTTTCTTTAGTTCTTTCAGCTTGAAAAATGCCGAGCTTACTCTTCCCTTTTGGTTTTCTATCTCCAGCTTTTTGCACGTGTCGTTATAATACTTTACTTTGTTTTCTTGAGGCACCCTTTGAAATCTTCTGTTCAATTCTTTTACTTAATCATTTCTTCCTTTTGCTTTAGCTACTCAGCTTTTCAAGAGCAAGTTTCAGAGTCTCTTCTGACATCCATTTTGGCCTTTTCTTTCTTTCCTGTCTTTTTAATGACCTCTTGCTTTCTTCATGTATGGTGTCTTTGATGTCATTCCACAGCTCCTCTGGTCTTCGGTAATTAGTGTTCAACGCGTGAAATCTATTCTTGATATGGTCTCTTAAATTCAGGTGGGAGATACTCAAGGTCATACTTGGGTTCCATGAACTTGTTCTAATTTTCTTCAGTTTCACCTTGAACTTGTATGTGATCAATTCATGGTCTTCCTGCAGTCAGCCCCTGGCCTTATTCTGACTGATGATATTGAACTTTTCTGTAGTCTCTTTCCACAGATGTAGTCAATTTGATTCCTGTGTATTCCATCCGGCGAGGTCCACGTGTATGGTTGCCGTTTATGTTGTTGAAAAAAGGTATTTGTAATGAAGAAGTTGTTGGTCTTGCAAAATTCTATCATGATTTCTGGCATCGTTTCTATCACCAAGGTCATATTTTCTAACTACCGCTCCTTCTTCGCTCCCAACTTTCGTGTTCCAATCACCGGTAATTATCAATGCATCCTGATTGCATGTTTGATCAATTTCAGACTGCAGAAGCTAGTAAAATCTTCAATTTCTTCATCTTTTGCCTTAGTGGTTGGTGCGTAAATTTGAATAATATTCGTAATTACTGGTCTTCCTTGTAGGCATATGGATATTCTTCTGTCACTAACAGCATTGTACTTCAGGATAGATCTTGAAATGTTCTTTAAGGATGAATGTAACGCCATTCCTCTTCAAGTTGTCATTCCCAGCATAGTAGACTATATCATTGCCTGGTTCAAAATGGCCAATACCAGTCCATTTCAGCTCACTAATGCCTAGGATGTCAATGTTTATGCATTCTATTTCATTTTTGATGATTTCCAATTTTTCTAGATTCATAGTTCATACATTCCATGTTCCAATTTTTAATGGATATCTGCAACTGTTTCTTTTCATTTTGAGTTGTGCCGTATCAGCAAACAAAGGTCCCGAGAGCTTGACTCCATCCAGGTCATTAAGGTCAACTCTACTTTGAGGAGGCAGCTCTTCCCCAGTCGTCTTTTGAGTGCCTTCTAACCTGGGGGGCTCATCTTCCGGCTCTATATCAGACAATGTTCTGCTCCTATTCATAAGGTTTTCACTGGCTAATTCTTTTCAGAAGTAGACTGCTGTGTCCTTCTTCCTAGTCTGTCTTAGTCTGGAAACTCAGCTGAAACCTGTCCACCATGGGTAACCCTGCTGGTATATGAATACCGGTGGTATAGCTTCCAGCATCACAGCAACACGCAAACCCCCACAGTATGACAAACTGACAGACACGTGGGGGTACTAAGAGTGTATTTTGTACTAAATGTAATAGATGCAAAAATGAACAAGATGCTATCTGTACACCTGTGTTGTCTGTAATTTAGTGAAGGACATGAATGTATAACAGGCTGATTTAGTGAGTGAGGATCTGGGTGCTCAGATGTATAAGAAAAGTGAAGTTGAACAACACCTTTCACCCTCCATCATGATATCCATATACTTTCACTACTTTGCCTAAATGGGGTAGAAGATCTAGAGAGATGAGAATTGAATCTTGTTTACATTGAGATTCAAACATACAAACTTTTGATAAAATGGAATGGCACTATCAAAGGCCAGATTACATGACTATTCAGATTATAAGAAGATTATTCAGATTATAAGAAGACTATTCAGAATAATCAACCAAATATTTTTAGGGTAGAGTTCCAGCTACAATGATAGACTCTGAGGACACAATGATGTACTCCACAAACTGCCCCTTGTCTTTTGAAGCTTACAGTCTAGCAAGGAATATTGACATTAAGAAACAATTGTAGTTCTAATGAAAATTATAAGGGAAAAAATCCACAGGAACCATGAAAATATACAACAGGATCTTGACCAAGTCTTTTAGAGTCAGGAAAGTCTTTCTGAGGAAATGCTATTTAAGTTGGCACAGGAAAGAAGGCTAGGAGTTAGGTAGGTGAACATCGATAAGGGTATTTTCAGCAGAGAAAACAGCGTATGCTAAGTCCCAAGGTGAGGAAGGGAATAGCAGTTTCCCAGAAAAAAAGGAAACTGAGGTAGAGGGTAAGTTGGGGAGAATCGTGTGAATAGAGGCTGGAAGAAGTCTGGAGGAGCCAAATCACTTAGGGTGGTTATGCCATTGTAAGGATTTGGGCCTTTATTCCAAGCTCTAGGAAACCAGATCCAGGAACAGAGCCTGAGATCCTAGTGGAATGGAGTTCTGGTTATAGTGTAGCATCTGATACAGAAACCCACCTGGATCTGGTCCCCATGGTAACACATGGTTTTTGTTGGGTACTGTTGAGTCAGTTCCAATTGTGGCAACCCTGTGTACAACAGAATGAAATACTGCCAAGTCCTGTGCCATCCTTACAACCATTGCTATCCTCACTTCTAAGGAGCATTCTGTCTGTACTTCTTCCAAGACAGATTTGTTTGTTCTTCTGGCAGTCCATGGTATAGTCAGTATTCTTCACCAACATCGTAATTCAAAGGCATCAATTCTTCTTTGGTTTTCAATATTCATTGTCCAGCTTTCACATGCATATCAGACAGTTGAAAATATCTTGGCTTGGGTCAGGTGCACCTCAGTCATCAAGGTGACATCGTTGCTTTTCAACACTTGAAAGAGGTCTTTTGCAGCGGATTTGCCCAGTGTAATACATCATGTGATTTCTTGGCTGATGCTTCCATGTGCATTGATTGTGGATCCAAGTAAAAAGAAATCCTTTACAATTTCAATATTTTCTCTGTTTATCATGTTGCTTATTGGTACAGTTTTGAGGATTTTTGTTTTCTTTACGTTCAGGTGTCATCCATACTGAAGGCTGTAGTCTTTGATCTTTATCAGTAAGTGCTTCAAGTCCTCTTTGCTTTCAGCAAGCAAAGTTGTGTCATCTGCATATCGCAGGTTGTTAATGAGTCTTCCTCCAATCCTGACGCCCTGTTCTTCATAGAGTCCAGCTTCTCGGATGGTTTGCTTGGCATACATATTGAATAGTATGGCAAAAGGATACTACCCTGATGCACACCTTTCCTAATTTTAAACTGCTCAGTATCCCCTTGTTCTGTTCAAACAGTTGCCTCTTGGTCTATATACAGGTTTCTCATGAGCATAATTAAGTGTTCTGGAATTTCCATTCTTCGCGGTGTTACCCCTAACTTGTTAATGATCCACACAGTTGAATGCCTTTGCATAGTCAATAAAGCACAGGCAGACATCTTTTTGGTATTTTCTGCTTTCAGCCAGGATCCGTCTGACATCAGCAGTGATATCCCTTATTCCACATCTTCTGGATTCGGCTTGAATTTCTGGCAGTTCCCTGTTGATGTACTGCTGCAACATAATGGTTACCCCGGGGGAAATGGCAATGTGTGTAAAGTGAAAGGGCTATAATACAAACTCTTAACACTTTGGAGTCCAGCACTTGCTGTTGGAATTGTTGGAAACACTTAAATCACAGATAAGGAAGAAAAACCTTGTCACCTCTAAAGGACTAGAATAAGTTTACACTCAATTATTTAAACCATTTTTCCTCCTCAAAAATTTTTTTTTCTCCCAGCTCTCTTTTTTTAAAAGATAGTTTGGCCAAAAGTATTATTAAAAACAGGATCTAAGTATATTTTGAAATCCCAAAATTAAAATCTAGTTTAAATCTAAGTAAACTGCCTGGATTGACAACTTGTATATTTGCCTTGGGCAGTGAAAAACGAGATAACGAAACCCTTTGTTCAGATCTCTCCTGAAAACAAATAAATAAATGGATGAATTGCTGAAGTTTTTTTTTTTTTTTTAATTCTACATATGTCTTAAAGGGATATTTTAGGGTTAGATGAGGAAATATTTAAAATCACTAATTTTTGAGCAAGTTTGCTTAATAACCTTTTCCTTTATTTTTATTCTAATGTTGATGTCATTATATTTCCTTAGAAAGAAAGCCATGCCTGAATATATCTAAGTTAAACCTTTGGATAATGAATAAAACAAATAATTCCTTTCATTTTGATTTTTGAAAATTTTTTCTTTTTTTTTTCCTTTTCTTGCATTCTGGTTTTTGGAAAGAATAAGGAAGAAGTTTGTTGACCTTTATATTTTAGTTTTGCTCTCAAAGCAGGTTGAAGGCTTTAAAAAGTGAAACTATCACCCTGGGGGCTTGTAAAGTTAATTGACACTTAACTAGTCCTGTTGGCACAGAATATAATCATCAGCACAACCTGGAGGGAAGTGGTGAGATTGTTTTTTAGCTTCTCTGATAATTAAAAAAAAATTTTTTCAGAGAAGAATTGTGATTGTATTGTATTTTAATCAATTTACGTATTCAGATTGCCTTCAAGCCTACAAGGTTCAAATATGTAGTGGGTTTTGGATGAGTGTGTCGCAGGTTTTTCCTATTGTAAGGTAAAACCGCTCTTGATTGAGAACCACTGCTTTATAGTAAAATGAACATATGTGTATTGTGAATTAAAGTGAAACATTTGCATTTATTTTTAATTTTTTTATCAAGTTGAAAAAAGTCCAATAAAGCTTTTATAATCGCCTAATGTGTATTAAATACAGTAGGTGGCTTCTTGTAATAACATCAGCCCTTTGGCTTCCAGTCCTTGCTTCTGAGAGGCAGTGACTTTCACTTCTTTTAGAAAGCTACTTCATCTGGTTTTTACCTTTTTGGAAACCCTGGTGGCGTAGTGGTTAAGTGCTACGGCTGCTAACCAAAGGGTCAGCAGTTCGAATCTGCCAGGCACTCCTTGGAAACTCTATGGGGCGGTTCTACTCTGTCCTATAGGGTCGCTATGAGTTGTAGTTGACTCGATGGCACTGGGTTTGGTTTTGATATTTACCTTTTTATTTTATATTTTATCTTTATTTAATCAGCTTTAAACATTAACCATTAACTCCCTATATGCAAGATAAGGATTTTAGCTCACTCCACCTTTCCCTCTAATATCCTCCCGATATAGTTATATCACAATTTTTATTAAATCCATAGTCAATATTCATGTTATTATGACTATGAAAATATTGTTCACTGTAGTCAAATGATTCCACTTCCCTTCTTCAAGTTTATTTTTTGGAGTTAATAATTGTTGTTAACTGCCATCGACACCGACTCATGGCAACCTTATATACAACAGAAGGAAACATACAAGGCCCTGCACCATCCTCACAGTCTCCAACATGTTCTGGCTATTGTGCCAATCCATCTCACCAGGAGCTCCCATACCATCTTTGGCCCTCTGCTTCATGGAACACAATGTCCCCTTCTAATGTTTGGTACTTCCTGATGATGTGTTCAAAGCAAGTGAGTCAGACAATGTTTTGTTGTGATTGGAAGGTTCTCACTGACTAATTTTTGGAAGTAGGTTGCCAGGCCTTTCTTCCTAGTCTGTCTTAGTGTGAAAACTCCACTGGAACCTGTTCACTGTGGTGATCCTGCTGGTATTTGAAATACTGGTGGCATAATTTCCAGCATCATAGCAGCATATAAACCACCAAAGCACAACAAACTGACAGATCAGTGGTGGGGAGTTAATGATACCCACCCTTTTCCTTTTGCCTTTTAAAAGATCTTTGTCCAAATAAATTTTCTGTTATCCTCCGATAGCTCTTTAAAACAATTCTCAATACAGTTTTCTTATCAAACCTGTCAGATATTTATGTTAATTTTTCTCCTCCCTGAATCTCCTGATGTAATTCAATCAGAATTAAGTTGCTGTCTAAGCCTGCTTAGCAGTTGATATCCTGAGATTTGCCTTTACGGTTATACTAGGAATTTGATTTACCTTTCTTCAGTGTTGGATTCTCAGTTTTCTGGGTCTGAGATTTTCCTCTTGTTTCTTTCCCTTTCTTCTTTATGGTACATATCCTCCAACAGTTTCTTTATACCTCCATTTTCCTGAGCCTTTCTGGACTTCTGCAGGTTGGATTGGCTTGTTTCCCATCAGTAGCTCTGTGGGTACTTCAATTTGAACTTTTGCCTCTCTGCTTAGTCATTTACAATTTGTCCATTTGTGTTCCACAGCATATTTTGAGTTTTAGGGTTACAGATGTCTCTTAGTTTAATTGAAGATGGAGATGGCTCTTTAATTTTGGGGTCATTTTTGAAATGCAAGGGAAGAAAAAGTGCTTTTTTTTTGGTCTTTTGAAACCAGGAGTCTGTATTATTTTCAAAGATATAACATGAATTTTCAAAGTGCTATGATCCCATATGCCTTATTCCCACACTCACATGTTCACATTTGGGAAGTTCTCAATCAGGTATTTCTAACGGTTTTTTAAAGGTAGAAAATAATAATATATATATTTTTTAAATTGGATGTATATTTATATTTAGAAGATCAGTTTGGATGTGATTATAAGACTCTATATGGAAAGAACATGCTTCATTTGTTGAGCTGTGGAGATAAGTGGAATTTTAAGGTTTCAGATAGATTTTTAGTATTTTCCCAGTATTTGTTATCATTTCTCTTATATGCATACTTTTTCTTGCTCATGTTTGTTTTTATATGTCACAGTGCTTAATAATTTGAATTCTGAGACTGACACTCCTCTCATTGGGTTTCGCTTCTACTTTCTATGCCTGCCATCAGTACCAAACCTTTATGAAACTACCCTCCTTCCCCATTCCGCTTCAAGCCACATTGCTTAGTATTGCATTTGCTGGCATCCACAAGGCTTTTCCATGAGAGATCTTGCCATATTCTAGGAATATGTGTATGTATGTGTATATATATATATATATGCAGGTTTCTGTCACTTGCTGAATGGAGTACTGTTCATTACCCTTAACAAATCCTATCTCTCTTTTAATTGTTGTAAAAATATAGGTAATACAGCATTTGCCAATTCAGTATTTTTTACATGTACAATTCAGTAAAACTAATTACATTAATCATGTTGAACAACCATCACCAATATCCTTTTTTTTTTAATTCACTCCTTAGTTTATGGTTCCATTTATAGCATCACACTGATTCTTCCATAAGATTGTATTTCATTTTGTTAGTTGATATTGCTTGAAGGGTTTATTCATAATTATTGGGCTCTTGGTATGTGATTTTAACAAGGGAGGCTCTAGATTGTTAGGTAGTTGAATGAAATAATATTTAGACTGGTAAAGGATCAATCATGGACTCACTCTCGTAGATTACACCACTGAAATAAAATATTTTATATTCTCCTTTCAAAAACAGCTCATAGGTTGTAAAGTGACTGGAAAGTATTACGAAGGGTATTAAAGAATACTGATGTTAATTAGGAGTCCCTGGGTGGTGCAGATGACTGATGTGCTTGTGGGATAACAGACGTGTGGAGATTCCAGTCCACCCAGAGGGACTCAAAAGAAAGGCCTGGCGATGTGCTTCTGGAAAATCAGCCACTGGAAACCCTATAGAACATAGTTTTACTCTGGCATACGTGAGGTCGCCATGGGTCCAAGTAGACTCAATGGCAACTGGTTTAATTATTATTTCTCAGAAAGTTTAAAATCAATTGTAGAAGTTATTTAGAAAAGGGTTTATTTGAAAGCTGTTCTCTGTGTCCTGCCAATGTACATATTTTCATTGATATTTGACAGAAAAGTAGCTACTCCATTAACAGAAGGAATGTATTTTATAAGTCATCCAATTATTATTTATAAGCCACCTAAAACAGTCCTTCAGAAAGTTAGTCCAGGTGATAAAACCATGATTTGGGGCAAACAGCCTGAAGTAGTGACTAGATGGCCCTCGTAATCTCTGTCAGTCCTATGGCTCTTTATCACATACATGGAACAATATATTACGAAAGAATGTAAAGGCTACCCAAACCTACTTTGAGTTTCAGAAATATGGTATAAGTAATGACTTTCTAGCCCATTTATCTCTGTAATACGGTGCTTCATTGTTTCATGTTCATTGTCATTTCTCCAACCAACTTTGTGAGGTAAGGTTGGCAGGAATTTTTTTCTTCTTTTTACGGAGGAGGAATCTAAGAAAAGAAAATAAATGCAGGTACTGTGACTTGCCCAAGCATGAATAAAAAAAAACAAAAAAAGTTTTTTTTTTTTGCCTACCTAAATTGCTGCAAGTCTATTTACTCTTTTAAGAAGTTTTTAACTTATCCCTTTATATATATGTATGTTAAAGTTTCTCGCATGTCTTAAAGTATAAACAGTCTTTTAGAAGGAAAATGTTAATTTCTACTTTTTCTTCTTTCCTCTTAACAAATTATGTTTGCAATTAAAACAAGCTAGTATCTTATTTTTCATACTGACAAAGAGATGTTTTTGCATTATTGTTATTTAAAGCACTTATTTGGGAGTGTTTAAATGTTACCAAGTAACCGATAAACAATCCTAGGTAGAAGCTACAAGCTAAATTATAATTATTAGTAAGGCTCGTTATGTTGAAAATAGGAGATACCTGATTTGAGGGGAACATATTATGTTCTATTTTTTATATTTGAAAATTTTAGACTATTTCTTTTAACACTAACAATTTATAACATAAAGTTTAATATAGAATTCTCAGTAAAAAAGTGTCTCCTCCAAAGTAGCCTTAAAGCGTACATGAGATAAGTTAGATCACTATTAATTAAAAAAAAAAGTCATAATTCTTATTTTTTGGTAGATTGTAGTCAAGTCCTAACATGACAGGAAACATAAGTAACAATTGAAAACAATTTTTAATGTGCTTTTTTTCTTTTTTTTTTTTTTTTAAGAGCTTAACTTCTTAACTCTTGGCAGAAACCCATTTTTCTCTGTTAAAAAAATTATACTATATTTGGTTAACACAGTGTTGCAGAAATCTTGAAAATATGCCAGATGAAATAAAACCAGCTATATTCCTTTTATCTAGCTGAATCATTTCACGTATAAAATCTTATGCTGAGTTTAGAACTCTAACTATTGGAATTTATATTGTGATACTTACCCTGATAAAAGTGTTTACACTGTGATGATATGGAGTAGTGAATGTCTCTAATGCCCATTCTCTGTCTTTCAGATTTGGTTTGCTATAAATGTTTAGGTTTTAGGTTCTGTATCTTGGCTAAAGATAAAACTATTCTTCTTGAGTGTTTGCTAGACAATGTGTTTATTTTTACTGAAGCAAAGTTTTCTTAATATTTTTGATTAGTAAGTTTAGCTGTTTACCTGTTCTTAGTCTTATTTGGGGGCTTGAACTTTTGTCTTAAAGCTTACATTGAAGAAAAATTATATTCTGCCTGTGTTGATTACTTTCAGGAAGGCATTTATTACTGACATCATGTGCATATTTATAGGAATTGGGATAAAATCCATCATCATTCACGTGCAGTAGTAGTAAAGTGAAGAGATGCATATATAGGCCCAGCTCAGATTTATCCCACCATTTATTTCTTCAGAAGCCACTTTTAAAACTTATAAAAAGTGACTCTTGAATAAAGCTGTTTAAGACTAACTTGGCGTTAACCAAGTTGAAAAAATAACCTAAATTTCAAGATTGTGACCTAAATTTCTTGTTGACATATGCAGTATAATTCTTTTGGCTATTTTATATCTTCTGTTACTGCTGTAAGCAGGTTGATGATTGTCTCCAATAAAGTCAACGTATGGAGGACTTAAAGAACTTACTGTTTCATCTGAAGTATGTTACAATGTAATGGTAAAATTAGAATCCAAAACATTACTTCTGCTTCTGTGCTACCTGTCAATCAGATATTTTTACACAATTCTATAATTATTAACTCAGTCTTGATTATCTGTGTCTTTGCTATTCAGGGTCTCACTTCTACTTGTATCAGTCTGGTTAGCTTTTGATGCAGATATATTTTCATTTGTCTACAAATGACCCTATTCATGGTGATTTTCATTTTGTGTTAACTTTGAACTCCAATTATAGAAGGGAAAGGTTTTGTGAAACAATACAGTATCTGAACCAGTGGCTCACAAACTCAAGTGTGGGGCTAAACAAATCATTTAAATGAACGAGCTAGTTTAGGACAGTGGTGAAATAGCCAAGTTTTTATATAATGTCAAAAAATTAGATCATTTTTATTTATTTATTTAAACACAACTGTGGGCCTTTGGTTTGCAGCGTCTGATAAAATAGTTTGCCTTCTCCTTTGTGTTCATGCACCGCTCCAAAATTACATGTACGCTGATTTGTCAGGGTGGGAAGCTAGTAGTTTAAACTCCTTCCAGAGTGTACAATTAAGCGTAGCTTTTTTTCTATTTGGGGAAAGTCTTGTAAAATGTATGTGAAAAGTAATGTTAACTGGTCTAAAAGATCATCTTTCCAAACCACACTTGAGCTCAGTTTATGGTGTTTACTTTCTGTCAAAACACAGAAAAAACATTCACAGTTAACTTCCATAATATAAAATGTCTGTCTCATTAGGCATTAAAGAAGCATTGGTCAACAGGTATAATGTTAGACTCTATAACTAATGTGAATGTGGGCATGACCTCCCAAATAGATCAAAGACTAATCTCTTTGACAGTTACAAAATGGCAAAGCTCGCCATGGGCCTTTTGCTGCTGCACTGAAACTGTTTGTTTGGAAAGCATGCCTGAGGGATAAGGATGTGTTTATAAGGATGAGCAGGTAAAAGTAAAAGATTGTCTTTTGACATTTCAACTAATCCCTTCCAGCCTTTGGTTTACTTAACATTTAGCCTATTTGCTGGCAGGAGAAACTGGCTTTTTCACATATGCTATATGTCATTTTAAATTGGGCATTGATTTTCATGCCTGAGAATCCGTAAGTGTACAGTGAAATAGATTCTGATGTCATTAAAATGAGGCGTACTGGCTTTCTCACTTTTCTAAACCCTTAGTTGTATTTTCCCTTATTAAATGTGGTACCCCAAAGACAGTTTTTTGTTATCTATTTTTAAAAATCTGTTTCTTTATATAATAAAAATGTTTCAAAATTAGCCTCAACATATATATCTCATTTCAAAACTTTTTAAAAATCTTTCAACTAAAATAATTCCCCTAGGTAAAATATTGAAAAGGGTCATTCAGATTGTAAAAAGTATTTGACACTTTGCAAGAAATTGAAATAATGTAGTCATGCAGAAAACTTAATTTACTTTAATGAAAATAAATAATAAAAATAAAATGAGAGGTAATTTAATCTAATAGTTGCTGTATTTTCTCTAAATATTGCATTTATAACTAATACTTCCTACAGCAGCTATTATCATAGGAAGAATGATCATTATAAAGTTAGTCTGCCTGTGGTGTATGAAATTTTGAAAACCCCTAAGCTGTTATGTCTGGCAAAGGGTGAATGCCAAATTTCTTTGAAGAAAATGCTGTAAAGAAACTGCTTTAGTTACGTTTTGAGAAATAAGTAGGAAATGTATATTTTTCCCCAGTTGGATAGAATTTTTGAACTATTTTTCTCTTCAATCTTCAAATATTATGATCTACTTTATTGTTGAATTTTCAGGAATTATTTTTACATATTATCTAATGTTTTCTATGGTGCCATATTATTTATTATTTATATGACTTCAAGAAGAAGTCATCTATGGCACTTAAAGAAAAAATTATTTTCTTTATTTTCTTGTTAATAAAGTTTTCATTTAGAATTTGACAGATTCTCTTTGAAGGGATATGAAATAAAATTTCTTACCTACCAGTTTGAAAGTGACTTATCAGAAGTGTATTTATTCTCTACCTTTCTGTCAAGATGTCCTTGGTTTAAAAAGGTTAATACAGTGAGGCCTGTGAGAGCTAGAAATTGATGGGACTGCCTTGTTTTTCTGGGTCTTGCAAGTTTTCTGCCTTTGACAGGGTGCTTACAACTTTTTTGTCGCTCTCTATTAAGAATTCTGTCTCATAAATGCCCAGTGAGTTTTCCTTCTCTGACAGGTTTCCACCTTACACGGGTTCCAGCTTTCACAAGTTTTACTGTAGTATTATAGACTTTATTGTAGACTCTTGAATAGTTTTATAACTTGTTGAAACTATAAATTCTGTTAATTTATCTCAAAGGGCCACCAGTTTTCTGAGAAGGTAACTCTTTGCAGCTTTAAGCTGGTACTACAAAAATAAACTGTTTGGTAAATCTGTCCAGAAATGCTCTATAGGGGTTATTGTTTAAAGCTGACTAATTGAAGGGAACAATTCCTCCTGTATCATATTGTATTAACTAGTTGCTAGGAATCAAGAGTCCATTTCTGTGAGCTTCCAATACCAGCGGTTTGTCGTGAGTAAATTGCTGTCGTTGAATTTGAGAGCCATTTTTTACTTAATTTAATTAGATTGTTTTCTTCATTTTTTTTTCCTCTTGATTTCTTTAAGATGTATGACTTTTTATTATGGTAAAATATACTTAACAAAATTTATCATTTTAACTGTTTTTGAGTGTGTAATTCAGTGGTGTTAAGTACATTCATAAAATTGTATAACCATCACTACAGCCTATTTCCAGATCTTTTTATCATCCCAGACAAACTCTATACCCATTAGACAGTAACTCTTCATTATCCTCTCCCCCTTTCCCAACTTCACATGCATATAAGGTGATTGAAAAGACCATGGCTTGGATCAGATGCACCTCAGTCATGAAAGTGACATCTTTGCTTTTTAAAACTTTAAAGAGATCTTTGGCAGTAGATTTGCCCAATGTAAAATTCTGGGTATTAACCCTTTGTTAGATATATGATTTGCAAATATTTTTCCCATTCTGTGAGTTATCTTTTCATTCTCTTGATGTCCTTTAACGCAAGAAGTTCATAATTTTGATGGAAATCCAGTTTATCTTTTTTTTTTCTGTTATTGCCTGTGCTTTTGGTGTCATATCTAAGAATCTGTTGCCACATCAGAGGTCACGAAGCTTTTCCTCTATGTTTTCTCCTAAGAGTTTTATAGTATTAGCTCTTAGATTTAGGCCTTTGATGCATTTTGAGTTGATTCTTGAATATGGTCTGAGATCTTGATCTAGCTTTATTCCTTTGCATGTGTATATCCAGTTTTCCTAGCAGCATTTACTGAAATGAATAGTCTTGGCACCCCACTGAGTAGTCTTGGTACCCCATTGAGTAGTCTTGGCACCCCACTGAGTAGTCTTGGCACCCTTGCCAAAAATCGGTTGACCATATATATGTGAGGGTTTCTCTATGGGCTTTCTAGTCTGTTCTCTTGGTCTGTACATCTATTCTTATGCAGAGACCCCTACTGTTTTATTTTTGTAGCTTTTAATAAGTTTGTTCTTTTTCAATATTATTTTGGTTTTTCAGGGTTCCTTGAAAATCCATATGAATTTTAGAATGGGCTTTTACATTTCTGTAAAAAACACTGCTGGGATTTTAATAGAGATTTCACTGAGTCTATATATTGCTTTGGGTGGTATTGTCATCCTAATAATATTAAGTCTTCCAATCCATAAACACTGGATGCCTTTCCATTTATTTAGATCTTTTTTAATTTTGTTCAGCAATGTTTATCAGTTTCAGTGTATAAATCTTTCACCTCCTTTGTTAAATTTACTCCAGTATATTTTATTCTTTTTGATGCTATTGTAAATGAAATTGCTTTTTAAAATTTTTTTTTCAGTTTGCCCGTTGCTGGTGTATAGAAGTAGAACGGATTTTTTTTTTTTTTTAATAATTTTTATTGTGCTTTAAGTGAAAGTTTACAAATCAAGTCAGTCGGTCACATATAAGCTTATATACACCTTACTCCATGCTCCCACTTACTCTCCCCCTAATGAGTCAGCCCATTCCCTCCTTCCAGTCTCTCCTTTCGTGACGGTTTTGCCAGTTTCTAACCCTCTCTACCTTCCCATCTTTGCTGAATTTATTGGCTCCAACAGGTTTGTGTGTGTGTGTGTGTGTGTGTGTGTGTATTCAGAGTTTTCTACATATAAGATCATGTTATCTGCAAGCAGAGACCATTTTACTTCTTCTTTTCCAATTTGGGAGCCTTTTGTTTCTTTTCCTTGTGTAATTGCCTTGGCTAGAACTTTTAGTACTATGTTGACTGTTGTTGTTAGGTGCTTTCGAGTCGGTTCCGACTCACAGTGACCCTATGTACAATGGAGCAAAACGCTGCCTGGTCCTGTGCTATCCTCACAACCATACTGTGTTGACTAGAAGTGGTAAAAGTGGGTAACCATGTCTTGTTTCTGATCTTAGGGGAAAAGCTTTCAGTCTTTCATCACTGAGTATGCTGTTAGCTGTGGGTTTTTTATATATGGCCTTCATCATGTTGGAAGCCCTGGTGGTGTAGTGGTTAAGAGCTACGGCTGCTAAGCAAAAAGTTGGCAGTTCACATCCTGTCCTACAGGGCTTCTATGAGTCAGAATCAACTCAACGGCAGTGGGTTTTTGGGTTCTTCATCGTGTTGACTCAGTTTCCTTCTATTCCTAAAATATTGAGTGTTTATATTATAAAAGGGTGTTGAGTTTTGTTACCCAAACCTTTTTTCTGATCAGTTGAGTACTTTTTATTCATTGAGATGATTGTGGTTTGTTTTGGGTTTTTTTTTCCCCCCTTCATTCTGTTAGTGTGGTGTGTTACTCTGATTGATTTTCGTATGTTGAACCACCCTTGCATTCCTGAGTTAAATTCCACCTGGTGTACAGTGTATAATCCTTTTAATATGCTGCTGAATTTGGTTTGCTGGTATTTTGTTGACAATTTTTGAGTCTATATATATAAGGGATGTTGATGTACTTTTCTTGTCATGTCTTTGTTTGGCTTTGGTATCAGGTTAATGTCGGCCTCATAGAATGAATTAGGAAGACTTTTCTCCTCTTCTATTTCTTGGAAGAGTTTGAAAAGGATTGGTGTTAATTCTTCTTTAAATATTTGGTAGAATTCACCAGTGAAGCAATCTGGTTCTGGGTTTTTCTCTATGGGTATTTTTTTTTTTTAATTACTGACTCAATCTTCTTACTTGTTATAGGTCTATTTAGATTTTCTATGTCTTCTTGAGTCAGTTTTGGTAGTTTGAGTGTTTCTAGGAATTTGTGCATTTCATCTCGGTTGTCTAGTTTGTTAGAGTACAGTTGTTCATAGTAGTATCTTATAATCCTTTTTATTTAAATAAAATCGGTGATGTCCCCACTCTCATTTATGATTTTAGTAATTTGAGTTGTCTCTCTCTTTCTTTCCCTCCCATTTTTTAAAAAGTCAACCTAGTTAAAGGCTTGTCAATTTTGTCGATCTTTTCAAAGAACCAATTTTTGGTTTCATTGAGTTTCTGTGTTGTTTTTAATTCTATATTTTGATCATTTTGAAAATATTCTACAGTCACTTTCTTAATGCAATATGAGTCTAAATGAGCTTTGTGGCCTTTTAAATTCCACAGTCTGATTTAAATTATTCTATTTTTATGTGCATTATTCTTCAACTTGCTCTTTTCAGTTAATATATTTTGCTACCTTTCTATATCAATATAAATAAAATGGACTGGAGCTTGAACCTGTGTTCTAGAAGGAATTTTTCAAGTATTTAATAAGATCCTTTATAACCTGGAATGTCTCTAATTCATAGCTGAAAAAATATAGATGGTTCTACATTGTAAGACACCTAGCAATTTGCTTTGAAATGCTTCAGGGTTCCTTCTCCCTAACATATATACATACAGGAATACACGGGCAGGGGTAGATATTTTAAAAGATTGGCAAAATATTGACAATATTTGGGTAGTGGAGGTATATTAAAAAAAGTTTTTTTTGTGTTTATATAAAAATTTCCATAATAAGACATTAAAAAAAAATTCAATATAGAGGGAGTAACAGAGACCAGATTTACCCTCTAAACCAACTAAATGAATAATTCCTTTTATAAGGATCAGTTCAAAGCTGGTTCCTATGAGGTGGAGGTTAAAGATGTCCCAAATATCCAGCTTTTCCAAACTGCTGTACCACTCTATCATCTCTAACATCAACTATTCTCTCTCCCCAGAGTACTCTCCCTCTCATCTTTGGGTTCCGTGATTCACTACAATGCCTCACAGAACTCAAAAACAGTATGAAGAAAATGGCTCACACAGTTGTGGAGGCTGGCAAGTCCCAACTCCGTGGGTCAGTGGTAGGCTTCTTCCAACACCCTTGGCTGCAGGGGCTACGAACCCAAACTGGCAGTTCAAACCACAGGCTACTGGCTCACAGGCTGCAGAAGCTAGCTGATCAGGTCAGTTGATAGGCCGCTGGCCCACAGGGCCGTGGAGGCCAGTGAATCCCAGAATCGGCAGATCAGACAGCAGGCCTCTCACCAAGAACCAGAGGTCAGCTGATCACAAACCTGATGTGGGATCCAAATGCAGAGAGAGAGCCCTCAGTCACCCACACATATGTCTTAGATTCTGGTCACACTCCAGGGAAGGACGTAACTTAAGTAAGGGTGGGACTGGAGTCACACCCTCCTGCAAGGCTGTAACCCAAGGTGTACCCTGCACCGATCCTGCCTCATCGACATGTAGAGGTCAGGATCCACACACATAAAATGGAAGACAACCATATAATATTGGGAATCATAGCCTAGCCAAGTTGACGCATAACCCCAACCATCACGGCTGCGTATACCTTATTGGCATAGTCCCACTCAGTCATTGTGTGTGAGTCACAAAAACTATGGCTGGCAGAGCCATATTAAGTAATTCATTACACCGCAGGCCATCCCCTGGATCTCCTAAACACTGACCCTTTCATACTGGAAGGATTAACTTCCCCTTCCCCATCATTTTACCAGTCCAAAATGGTCATTAACAATTAGTCCTTCAGTAGGGCAAAAGAGTCCTAAGGGTGAAATTACGCAGATAGTAGCCATTCAGACCTGCTGCAGGTGTCCGTCTGATTTGATCAGGTTCTCCAAAAGTGTATCTCGTCTTTACCTTTTCTGGCCTCTGGTAAAATTTATCTTAACTCCCTTGCTCTGAGTCTCTCTCTAGTATCAGCATAATGTTAGGTTTCCCCCACTGCATAACCCATTAATTCTTTCCTTTACCTTCAGCTATTATTTCTCCTTCCATCCATTTGTCATTTATTTGTGCCCAAACTTTTCCACTTTGGGGAGGGACATCAGGTTCAGGTGCTGTACTAGACCAAATTGCTGGTAGCAAGACCAGTCTAGCAAGTTCTTCCCCTCAGTCCACTCCCATTCATGTTGGGTAGGGTTACATAGCTACAATACTAGTGGGCTATCTCACCCACTAGGCAATATGGCAGTATTCACTGTTGACCCCAATTTTGCCAGAATGGGCGGGGGGGTACAATCCATCTCATCAGGCCCTTGGGAATTCTGACATACATGTTCATGTATGGGTATAATTACAGTCTCTTGCTTAGGGGTCACTCCTGCTTCTGGCACCCGCAGCTGCATCCCTGGTCCTGGAACCCAGCATCCAGTAGGAAAAAAACAATTTTAGGTGATGTGGGGAAGAACTGTACAGTGGCACCAGCATCCTCACCTACCCTTCTTCCCCAAATCCTGCAGATAAGCATAGGAGTCTGTCCAGTGGTGATCCTGTCTTTGTCCCTCTCATGTTAAGTGTGAGCACACACTCATGAAGGCCTGTGAACCAGCCCTTAATGCCTTTACCCTCCCCCCCATTTTAGATAACGAATGTTTTAATTGCCCATTCCAATTCTCTTTCAAACCATTACTCTAGGGTGGTATGCAACATGGTACGTCCACTTAATATGATGTTTCTTGGCCCATTGATGCACCCTGTGGGCTGTAAAGTGTGTTCCTTGGTCTGATGAAATATAATTTGAACTAGGAAACTGGGTGAAATTATGAAACAGTGGTTTTCAGACACTGACTAATAGACAAAACAGGACTGAGATCCTTGAGAGGAAGGAAAGAAACAAAGTGAGCCCTACATTTGCACCAGATTATCTCCTGAAGGCAGCTATCAGGCTACAGAGCAGAGAGAGGAAACCCAAACAGGCCACACTGAGTTGAGGAGACAGAGAGAACAATTCAGGGAGGCCAAGGCAGCTAGAATTTACAGAGCAGAGTGCCAGAGAGAATGAAGGTGCACAGAGAGAAAACTCCAGATTAGCACACGCATGAGAAGAAACTACCCAAGGCCAGGAAAAAGAGTAAGCAGAACAACTCCTTGAGCTCACAAAGGGCTGGGAATAGTTTCTGTTCCCACCAGCCAGAGTAAAGAGATCTCATAATACATGGGGCATTGGATACAATCATCAGAGTAGTATCACCTTTGTAAACCCAAAAAAAAAAAACCAAACCTGTTGCCGTTGAGTTGATTCCAACGCATAGCGACCCTATTGGATGGAATAGAACTGCCCCATAGAGTTTCCAAGGAGTGCCTGGTAGTTTCGAACTGCTGACCTCTTGGTTAGCAGCTGTAGCACTTAACCACTATGCCACCAGGGTTTCCATCACCTTTGTAAAAAAAAAATTTTTTTAGTAGGGATAAATTAGCTCTAGACTTAAGACTGTTGTTGTCAGGTGCTGTTGTGGTTATTCCAACTCATAACGACCCTATGTACAACAGAACAAGACACTACCTGGTCCTGTACCATCCTCTCAATCATTGTTATGCTTGAGTCCATTGTTGCAGTCACTGTGTCAATACATCTCATTGAGGGTATTCCTTTTTTTCGCTGACCCTCTGCTTTACCAAGCATGATATCCTTCTCCAGGGACTGATCCCTCCTGATAATATGTCCAAAGTATGTGAGATGAAGTCTTGCCATCCTTGCTTCTAAGGAACATTCTGGCCATACTTCTTCCAAGGCAAATTTGTTCATTCTCTGGCAGCCTGTGGTATATTCAATATTCTTTACCAACACAATTCAAAGGCATCAATTCTTCTTTGGTCTTCCTTATTTATTGTCCAGTTTTCACATGTATGTGAGGTGATTGAAAACACCATTGCTTGGGTCAGGCGCACCTTAGTCCTTAAAGTGACATCTTTGCTTTTCAACATTTTAAAAGAGATCTTTTGCAGCAGATTTGCCCAGCGCAATGTGTTGTTTTTGACTGCTGCCTCCATGGGCAGTGATTGTGGATCCAAGTAAGATGAAATCTTAAAACTTCAGCCTTTTCTCCATTTATCATGATGTTGCTTATTGGTCTACTTGTAAAGGTTTTTGTTTTCTTTATGTTGAGTTGTAATCCATACTGAAGGCTGTGGTTTTTGATCTTCATCAGTAAGTGCTTCAAGTCCCCTTCACTTTCAGCAAGCAAGATTGTATCTTCTGCATATCAGGTTGTAATGAGTCTTCCTCAATCCTGATGACCCATTCTTCTTCATATAGCCCAGTTTCTTGGATGATTTGCTCAGCATACAGATTGAATAAGTATGGTGAAAGGACGCAACCCTGACGCATACCTTTCTTGACTTTAAACCACGCAGTATCCCCTTGTTCTATTTGAGCGACTGCCTCTTGGTCTAAGTACAGGTTTCACATGAGTGCAATTAAGTGTTCTGGAATTCTCGTTCTTTGTAATGCTACCATCATTTGTAATGATCCACACAGTCCAATGACTTTGCATAGTCAATAAAACACAGGTAAACATCTTTCTGATACTCTCTTTTTTCAGCCATGATCCACCTGGCATCAGCAATGATATCCCTTATTCCACGTCCTCTTCTGAATCTGGCTTGAATTTCTACCAGCTCCCTATTGATGTACTTCAGCAACTGCTTTTGAATAATCTTTAGCAAAATTTTACCTGTGTGTGATATTAATGATATTGTTTGATAATTTCTGCATTCTGTTGGATATCCTTTCTTTGGAATGGGTACAGATATGGATCTCTTCCAGCCAGTTGGCCAGGTAGCTGTCTTCCAGATTTCTTGCCATAGATGAGAGAGCACTTCCAGTGCTGCATCTGTTTGTGGAAACATCTCAATTGGTATTCCATCATATCCTGAAGGCTTGTTTTTCACCAGTGCCTTCAGCGCAGCCAAAACCTTTTCCTTCAGTACCATCAGTTCTTGATCACATGCTACCTCCTGAAATTCGCTGCACGTGGATGAATTTCAAAAGCATTTAGACACAAGATATTATATACTATATAATAACATTTACATGAAATTCGAGCAAAGGCATAACTATAGTAACAGAAAGCTGATCAGTGGTTGCCGGCGTCAGCAGTGGGGGAAGGGGATTGGCTGCGTAGGGATAAGAGGTAACTTTTTGGGGTGATAAAAATGTTCTGTATTATGACTGTGGTATTGTTTACATGACTGTACATTTGTCAAAAGTTATCTACTTGCACATGGAAAATTTGGGAATTTGTGAATTGTATCTGATGAAAACTGATTGAAATAATCACATAGCTAATTATATGCATGGGGGAATTTAGGAAATGTAAGAATTTTTTTAAATGTTTTAAATGAATGAAGAAAATTCAGTACTGGAAAACAGAATAAAATCTCTATCCTAGTAAACCAGCACCAGGTTTTAGTGTCTGTCAGTTTGTCATGCTTTGGTGACTTGTGTGTTATTGTGGTGCTGGAAGCTATGCCACTGATATGTCAAATACCAGCAGGATAACCCGTGGTGGGCAGGTTATAGCAGAGCTTCTAGATTAAAACAGATTAGGAAGAAAGGCCTGGCTATCTGCTTCTGAAAATTAGCCAGTAAAAACCTCATGAATCACAACAGAACATTGTCTGATTCACTTGCTTTGGACACATTATCAGGAAGGATCAATTGCTGGAGGATGTTTGGTGAAATAGAGGGCTAGCGAAGGTGAAGGAGTCCCTTGGTAAGATAGATTGGCACAATAGCCACAACAATGGACATGAACATGCCGGCAATTGTGAAGATGATGTTGAACATAAGGTTGCCAAGAGTCAGAGTCAACTATCTACCTGCAGCTATCTATCTGCACTAATAAAGTGATATTCAAAATGTTAGAAGTTAATATGGTTTTTAAGACTAATTATCTACTGTATTTTTAATATACTTTTATTAGGTTGAACTGAAGCGTCAGTACAATGACCAGCATTCAAAATTGAGAGGTCTTTTACCTGGTCGTCAGTGGTATGAAATTCAAGCATACAGGGCCTTAAACCAGGCCCTAGGTAGGTAAGTGGAGTAAAATTTAATATGTTATCATAATATTATCTGTGACCAGTATTATATGTGAAGCTAGTGTTGCTACTCTGCTGCTTATGATAAACTTGGTAAAGCTTAACTGGAACCTAAGAACTGGTATGTTTTCAATGATAGATGTCACAACTGGAAGTTGAAAACAGTAAATAGAATAAATCAGACTCAAAAGAAAACTTGAAATTTGTGAAGCTTAAAGAGGCTTTATGGTGGATCAAACAATAAATGGCATACAAATGTGCTCAGTCAATGTTTATTAAAGGAAGCTCACCCCCAACCCATAAAAGTTTTGTCTTGTGAACATCAGAACCCAGACGATGATTTTACAGATACAAAGAGACCTCCCCTGGTGAGGGGGGACTGTCAGAAAACAAAAATGATATATCAGCCAGTGTGAGGAGGTATTCAATTTCCAAAGTGTACTTGAAGTCATTGAAGGTGAGTGGAATCCTTGTAGTTGTTAAATTACTTTTACAAAATACAAACACAAAATCTGTTATACTGCCCAGTGAGGTCTTACAGTTGCATAGTTTTTTATTCTATGTAAAGAAGGCAGATGACATGAAAAAAGTCATATTCATTTTAATATCATTTCTGAGGCTTAGATAACAATGTACATTTCACACTTTCCAATGCTGTCTGCATTTATCTTACTGTGTAATTATTGTTGGTAGATAACATTGAATTGGAAGAATACTGAATAATTATCAAGAAAGTAAACATAAAATAATAGTTACTTTAAAAAAAAATAGAAATGGGCAGTAAAGCATTTTAGTAAATCATTAAAAAAAAAAAAAGAAGGGTTAAAATAAACCATAGTCATGATACTAAAGATTTAATACCAACTAAAATGAAAATTTAATTATAATACTCCATTTTCTAAGGATTCTGTACCATTAAGATTTGTACTCAATCACCATTTATACCATAATTTCATATTGTAGGACATCAACATCCATTTTATTTAAACACTGTTATAATCTCTATTTATGAAATTATAACTAAACACAGTAATAATTTTTTCTCAATGAAACCATTAGGCATTCAGATAATGCAAATAAAACAACATAGATTAAAAGTACATCATAAAAACATGATCATTTGGCATATTTGCAGTTCAGCCAGAAGATTCCCAGCTAACCATAATCTGACCTAACCAAATCTGGTATTTAGGTTTTTCTCAAGTATCTTGTATAACGAAATTAGCCCATTTGCACAGAAGCAGACCAGATGGTATTTGAATTCAGATTTGCATACACCTGACGATATATGACTGCAAGGGCTGAATTTAAGTCCCAGAACACTTCACCCACTACATTTCCATTTCTGTTGGCTTTTATTTCAGTGTGATATTCTGCAAGTCTTTTCCTTCAAACTGAGTGATTCAGTTCTCTGGTTAACCTACTGATATCCTACTGTCCTTTTCTGCCTGGAAGTCTCACTGTACTTGGCATGAAGTTGCATTGCAAATCATTCAAGTATTTTATCTGCTTACATTGTGTCTCTCTGTTGAGTGACCTGTTTATTTATTTTTAATTTTAATACTCAGCCAGTAATCTTCAGGACAGAGTGAATATATATTTAAAATTCTTCACTTTTAATCACTATATTCAACTTCAGGGAAATAAATATTCTTACCTCAGTTTATTTTTTTTCTTTAAGCGATGCCTTAAAATTCAAGAAACTATTCAAAGCAAAAGATATATTTGTAACCTACTTTGTCATTTGTAAACCTTTTTCACATTATTTCATTTTAATTCTTCCTTTATCGCTTCCAATAGCAAGGGATGTTGGTACTCCATGTTTTATGTGATTACTTAGAAAAAAAACCAGATTGAGAGAGATTAAATTACTCATCTAAAATCACATAGCTGCTCAATGGCCCTTCCCATCCTGCCAAAAAAACCCAAACCCATTGCCATTGAGCTGATTCCAACTCATAGCAACCCTATAGGACAGGGTATAACTGCCCCTTAGGGTTTCCAAGGAGCAGCTGGTGGATTCAAATTGCCAACATTTTGGTTAGGAGCTGAGCTCCTAACCACTGTGCCACCATCTTCCCATCTTGGCCCCACCTAATTCTAAATCCTCAAGGCTTGGTTTTTCAGCCTTACACCCTAACTTCTATCCACTACATTTCTCACCATCCTTTAAACATACCATATCCTTTCATCGCTCTCCGCTTTGGCACGTATGTTCTCGTGCACTTCATTTGGCGAATTTACCAATCAAACCCTTGTTAAAGGTCATGCCCTTTATGGACTTTATTTATTTCTCTATCTAGAGTTATTTACTTCCTCCTTAGTAAACCCATAGCATTTAATACATTAATACCTCATTGTATTGTCATAGTCTGTTTATATATCTGTCTCCCTCTCTAAACAAGGATTATGCATTTTTGCATTCTCAACAACCAGCAGTTCTTGGGGCATAGGTGCTGAATAAATGCTTGTAGAGTTAGTGAAAATGCTAAATTTAGTGCTTTTTCCAGTATCCCACATTGCCCAGAGAGCTTCTGGAGCTTAAAAACATGCTTTTCTACAATTTAAAAAGGCATGTTTGTTATATTGACATTTAATACTATGCTTTTAATATTTTATTAATTAAAAAAGAAATGGAGAGCCCAGCTGTCATTTTACTGATTTTCAGGGAAGCAATATCAACATACAGCAGCTTGTTATGAAAGAACATATCTTTTTAAAAATCAAACAAATATTTTATATCATTTGATAAAACTCATACACAATATGAGTTGATTGTCAGAAAAGGTGATGGTACTCTGAGTCACTTTTCTTATAAAGAATGTATCTAAAAGGTCTAAAGTAAGAAATAAATTGAGTTTTAGAAATCTTTATCTTTTTTTTTTTTTTTTTCAAGGCCATATAGGACTTTAAAGAGTGTTTGAAGTAATATATGCCTATGAAATGTAATAACAGCCTTCGGGAATATTCCAGATGGTTTCATGACCAGGTTACAACTGCAGTATGAGTTTCCTAACTGGTGTGCTTTACTAAAAGTATAATCTTTGTCTCACATGGGCATAATTTATTTGAGCAAGGCAGTATGAAAACAATGGAAAAAAAGAGAAAGTGAAACCTTTTTCTCTGAACTGTTCTGTTAACTTAAATGCCTTTCTGCCATAGGATGCTTTAAACAGAACCAAGGTGGAACCAAAATAGTGGCACCCTGGCTTTCCATTGCTTTTCAGCACTGCTGTTTAATGTTGCCAATATCCATCTACTTCCTACCCTGCCCAATTTTATAAATGGATGCCTTGGAACCTGTAGATTACTTTGATATAGTATTAAAAAAAAAAAAAAGGATATCATATAAAATTTAGATTTTTAAAGTTTCTCTGAAAAAATTGGGCATTTGTGTTAATCTCTACCCCTTCTCAAAATCCAATGGCAGTAAAGGGATAAAGATATCAAACTATAAAGTTAAAAAGAATGGGAAAGGAGACAATAGCAAGTGAGATTGTGTCAACAATTTTTAGAGCTAGAAAGCAGGTGAGTCATTCAGGTGAGTAACTGAATGACTTAGCAGGCAAGAGAAAGCTGAAATTTAAATCTGTAGTAGTAAAAGCAACAAGAACCTCAGATTCGTGCCTGGAAAAGCTTAGGACTTGAGGGTACTCTAAAAGGGTCAGTGAAGTTTAAGTGTCAATCTCCTTTTAAAAAGGAAGATTGCTTGCAAGTTAGTTTCCACCGTTAGAAGCCCCCTCCTCATCCAGGCTTACCCTCTAGAGAGGATAAAGCAGAAAAGCTTTGTATTCTTCAACACCAGTCATAGCTACCAAAAAAAAAAAAAAAAAAACCAAACCCATTGCTGTTGAGTTGAGTCTGACTCATAGCAACCCTATAGGACAGAGTAGAACTGCCCCATAGTTTCCAAGGAGTGCCTGGTGAATTTCAACTGCCGATCCTTTGGTTAGCAGCTGTAGCACTTAAACACAAGGGTTTCCACAGTCTCCGCTAAGGATGTATTAAGGATGCGGATTAAGAAAAGTCTACATACTGAATGTGAGGACCTCATCCATTTTTTTTTTTTTTTTTCTCAGCTCTGACTGGACTTACATTCAGTCTTACATTTCCAAGGCAGGAAAGTATAGTATTTCTTTCTAGAGAAAGTGACCACCCCAAGAGCAAGAGCCTACAGATAGTAGTAATAAAGTGGCTTTGTTCCCACCAGATTACCCTACAGTGAAACCTGCTGGTTATATGCCCCACCCATACATACAGAGCTGCCAATCAGCATTTTAGTGGCTTGCTCTTAAATAAGTGCAGAGTCTCTACCAGATATTCAAAGAAAGTCTCTAACATGAAAGACAAAGACTTAAACAATAACAAAACAATACAAACAAAACAAGAAGAAGGGTGGGGGGACTCAAAGGCAATAGAAACAACACAATAGAATACAACAAGGATTGGAAAACTTTTTCTGTAAAGAGCTGGACAGTATGTATTTTAAACTTGGCAGGCCAGTTACCATCTCTGTTTTTTCTTTAATCCTTTAAAAATATAAATACTATTCCTACCTTACAGGCTGTACAAAAACAAGTTATAGGCCGAATGCCCTGTGAGCTGTAGTTTGCCAACTCCTAGGATAGAAAACTTTTAAAAAAGTATCAGTAATAGCTACAGAGAAGTAAGATGTTGCCTCCATGAAACAAGATCAGAGAAGAAGAAAAAGCTTTTGGAAATTAACATGATTTTTAAATACAGAATCGGGTTTGGAAGATAAAATTGAAATTGCCCAAATCAAAAATTCTCAGAATTGAAGGACATGATATCCTGATTAAAAAGGCTCACCCAAGCACAGGTAAAGGGGTGAAAGCTACAAGGCACCTCACTGAGCAGTTTCATAATACCTGGGATACAGAAAATGTCCTAAAATCTTCCAGAGACATAAAAGACAGGCCTCATACAAAACACAGGGAATCAGAAGGGCATCAGACTTCTCAAAGCAACCCTGGAAACTAAAAGATAATTGAGACTTGTCTTCAAATTTTGAGGGAAATTTTTTAACTTACAATCTGAGTTCTCTACAAGCCAAACTATCAATTAAAGTGTAAAACAAAATAAAGCCTTCCAGTATGCAAGGACCTAAAATATTTGCTTCCAATGCACACTTTCTCAAGATGCTACTTTTTTCATCAAAATAAGAGAAATATCAAGGATACATGAAACTGGAGTTCTGATCAAGAACAGATAAAAAGATTTTCCAAAACAATTGGAAAGGGAAGCTCTGAGATGAAAGCTGTGCAGAAGACCTAGAGAATTATTAGTTCAGATTGGTTCCAGAGGATAAAGGGTTTGACCATATCGAGAAGAATTTTTATAACTTTGGCAAAGTTGGGGGTTGAATTAATGATAGAAACTGATAGATAATTAACTAATAGAAATTAATAGATAATAAATGGTAGAAATTAATGACAGTTATTAACTCAGGGGGTGGGGTGGTTCTTGTACAAGAAAGACACTCTAACCATAGTGCACTACACGGCTCAGTTGTAAATGGTATTCCACTGAATATTCAGTTACGGAAAGATTGTGATATACCTGTCTTATGAGGATGGAGGGAGTGGTGAAGTATCAGGGGAATAAGAGAAGTAAACATCTTCCATAGGCTGGAATCAATACATACTTTCTAAAGTTGAAAAACAGAAGTAGTAGTTGTATAAATGTTATTTACAAATATGGAGGTAAAAAACCAGAACTATCTAAAATGTTTTAAAGTATTTCAAATATTCTAAAATATTTCAGAAGCAATCTTCTGAGGAGTGGGAATTGGAGATGGCATGGAAAAATTCTGTTTTTCATTAAGAGTATCGTAATACTGTTTGACTTTTAAACGTGTATTACTCCAATGCCAATTAAAATTTAAAAAGCTAAAATTAATTTTTTAAAAATAGCCTGGGGTTTCAATTCCAGGTAAAATTCTAGGAGCTTCAAAATAAATAAAGTAAAAACAAACAAATCTGTAAAGAGTAACAGACAAAGCTACAATTATAGTTCAAGACTTCAACACTCCTCGATAAAAAATCTCAGTAATAGCTAGAGCTGGTAGACAGAAAACCAGCAGAGATATAGAAGGCTTGAGCAACATTATCAACCAATTGGACTGAATTAATATTATAGAGCATTTCTTCCAACAATAGCAGAATAAACATTCTTTTCAAGTACACATGCAACATTTACCAAGGTAGACCATATTCTAGGTTATAAAACAAACCCTAAGATGTTTTAAAAAAACTGAAATCATACTAAGTATTTTCTCTGACCATAGTAGAATTAAACAAAGTAGAAGTTAATAACAGATAACAGAAAAAGTTCTAAATACTTGGAAAACAAACAACATACTTTTTAAATAACCCATAGGTCAAACAGGAAGTCTCAAGGAAAATTATAAAATATTTTAAACTATATTAAACTAAAAATCAACATATCAAAATTTGTAGACTGCAGCTAATGCAATGCTCAGAGAGAAATTTATATCATTAAATGCTTATATTAGAAAAGAAGAAAGGTCTGAAATCAATAATCTAAGCTTCTATGTGAAGAAGCTAGAAAAAGAAGAACAAAATAAAGCAAATAGAAAAAAGGAAATAAAGATAAGAGCATAAGTCAGTAAAACTGAAAACAAAAAACAACAGAGGAAATCAATGAAACTAAAAGCAGGTTCTTTTGAAAAGATCAGTAAAATTGATAAACCTTTAGTAAAATTGACCAAGAAAAGGGACGGGCGGGGGGGAGAGGGACACAACAGTATCAAGAATAACAGGTGATATTACTACATACCCTGTAGACATTCAAAGGATGATATGGGAATACTGTGAAAAACTACACACTTAAATTCAACAACTTGGATGAAATGGACCAATTCCTCAAAACTCACAAACTACCAAAACTCACCCCAGATGAAATAGATAAAGTGAATAGCCCTATATCTATTAAAGAAATTGAATCCATAGTTAAAAACCTTCAGGGGAAAAACAAAACAAAACAAAACCTCAGGCCCAGATGATTTCACTGGCAAATATTACCGAGTGTTTAAGGAAATAATACCAATCGTACATGATCGCTTCCAGAAAATGGAAGATGGAACCCTTTCAACTCATTTTATGGGCCCAGCATTATACTGTTACCAAAACTTGAAAAAGACAGCACTAAAAAAAAGGGGGCAACTACAGACTAATATCCCTCATGAACCTAGGTGAAAATAATCCTCAACATGTTAGCAAACTGGGTGAAATCAAAGAAAATAGCAGAGTAAAGGACCTCCAAAAATTCTCTTCTCAAAATCAGTAACAGGCAAAATTATCAGAATCAAATTTTTCAAAACTCTGAAAATTAATCAGAGACTTACAACATTCCAGGAAGCATTTATTTGAGAAAAGTGGCTGAATCTCAGTAAGAACAGTGAATTTTGTGACATGTCAGCTTGCCCTATTTCCATCCTTCTCTCTTCATGTTCAAGGTAGCCTTAAAAACCAATAGCCCGCTATCATGGTGAAAGCCAGCAACCTGGCAGTCACTGAAAGAGGTGTTATGGGGTTGGAGCTCATTCTTAGAAAATATGTCGTTATTAACCTCACTGGAAGACCCCACTTACAAGGCTATCTTTATTTGACCTGACATGGAGCTCACTCATGCAGTTGTTTACCTTCATGGCTGCCTGAGATGGTAGATGACAGTTGGGGCAAAATAAGAAAACCAGAAAGCAGAAAAGGAAAAGCTGGGAAATGAGATGTCCATGGAGGGTTTAGAACGGGTCAGACATATTCCTGGGAATCTCCTGGGGCATATATAGGACTGTATGACCAGGAATGGGATCATATGCCATCATACTAAGGAAAGACCTCAGAAGCCCCTAAGCTCTCATCACTGGTTGACCTTCAGGCTCTGCGCAAGGAGGAAGTGAAGAATAAAGCTGAGTTGTTACCTGCAAGGTAAAGGGTTGAATGTGTCTCCCAACACACACACACCTACGCAGAACCCCTTGGCAAAGAAAGGGAGACTTACTATTTCAACATATTTAAGGAAATCTCTGTCCAGTTATTAGCTGATTACTAAGCTAACCTAGATGAGAGTTCAGTGACCACACACACATATAAAAAAAAAAAAACCCAGACTTTCCAGAATTATTTCAGAAAAGCCATTAAACAAATAACAACAAAACAACAACAATAGCAAAAACTTTGAGGACAGGAAGAATCTGATTTCCATAGTTGCCACATCATATTCTTTAAAATGTCCAGTTTTCCATTTTACAACATGAATGAATCTGGAGGGCACTATGCTGAGTGAAATAAGCCAATGACTAAAGGACAAATACTGTATGAGACCACTATTATTAAAAAAAAAAACAAGAAAAGGTTTACATACACACAGGCACACACACACATACACACAATCTTTCATGGTGACCAGGGAGGGGAGAGATGAGGAGGAGAAATCACTAACTAGATAAAACCCATTGCTGTCGAGTCAATTCTGACTCATGTTGAACCTACAGTACAGAGTAGAACTGCCCCATAGGGTTTCCAAGGAGCACCTGGTGGATTTGAACTGTTGACCTTTTGGTTAGCAGCTGTAGCTCTTAACCACTACACCACCAGGGTTTCCAACTAGATATTAGACAGTGTTAACTTTGGTTAAGGGAAATATAGCCACAGTATAGGGGAAGTCAGCACAACTTGACCAAGGTAAAGCCATAGAAGCTTCCTAGGCCCATCCAAACACCTTGAGAGACCAAGTTACAGGGGCTAGGGACCATTTTCTCAGGGGACATCTAGGTCAATTGATACAACATAGTTCATAAAGAAAGTATTCTCCATTCTACTTTGGCGAGTAGTGTCTGGGGTCTTAAAAGCTTGTGGGCAGCCATCTAAAATACAGCTATTGGTCCCATCACATTCTGAGCAAAGGAGAATGAAGAAAACCAAAGACATACGGAAAATATTATTCCAAAGAACTAATGGACCATATGAACCACGGCCTCCACCGGCCTGAGCCCAGAAAAACTAGATGGTGCCTGGCTACCACCACTGACCACTCTGACAAGGTTCACAATAGAGGGTCTCAGACAGAGCAGGAGAAAAATGTAGAACAAAATTCAGATTCACAATAAAAGGCCACACTTACTGGTCTAACAGAGACTGAAGGAACCCTCGAAAATATAGCCCCCAGGCACCCTGCTAGGCACCCTGCTAACTCAGAAGTGAAGCCACTCCCAAAGCGCACCTTTCAGCCAAAGATTAGACAGGCCTATAAAACAGACAATAACACACCTGAGGAACGTGTTTCTTAGTTCAATCAAGTATATGAGACCAAATGGGCAACACCTGCCCCAAAGCAAAGATAAGAAGGCAGGAGGGGGCAGGAAAACTGAAGGAATGGACACAGAGAACCTGCGGTGACAAGAGAAAGAGGGAAGAGTGCTGACACATTGCAGGGATTGCAACCAATGTCACAAAACAATTTGTGTATAAATTTTTGAATGAGAAACTAATTTGTGCTGTAAACTTTCACCTAAAACAGTAAAAATTTTTTAATAAAAATGCCCCATTTTAAAGAACAACAACAAAAGACAAATGCAAAGAAAGAAGAAAGTATAACCCATACATAGGGAAAAAGAGCAATCAACAGAAACTGTTCCTTAGGAAACCCAGACATTGGTTTAATGTATTCATTTAATAGACAAAGACTTTAAATCATCTATTGGAAATGTATTTTTTAAATATCTACCAGTCGTCAGTTTGGGAAACCCTGGTGGTGTAGTGGTTCAGTGCTAGGGCTGCTAACCAAAAGGTCAGCAGTTCGAATCCACCAGGCGCTCCTTGGAAACTCCACGGGGCAGTTCTACTCTGTTCTATTAAAAAAAAAAAAAAACCGAAACCAAACCCAGTGCTGTTGAGCCGATTCCGACTCATAGCGACCCTATAGGACAGGGTAGAACTGCCCCATAGAGTTTCCAAGGAGCCCCTGGTGGATTCGAACGGCAGACACTTTGGTTAGCAGCCATAGCACTTAACCACTACACCACCAGAGTTTCCACTCTGTTCTATAGGATCGCTGTAAGTCGGAATCAACTCGACAGCAAGGGTTTTTTTTTTTTTTAACTCTTCAGTTTGTTGTACATAATGTGGTGGCTTGCGTGTTGCTGTGATGCTGGAAATTATGCCACAGGTATTTCAAATATCAGCAGGGTCACCCATGGTGGACAAGTTCCAGGGAAGCTTCCAGACTAAGATGAGAAAGAAGGATCTACTTCTAAAAAATATTAGCCAGTGAAAACCTTATAAATAGCAGCAGAACATTGTAGGACATAATGGTGGAAGATAAGCCTCTCAGGTTAGCCAAAAAACCAAACCAAACCTGTTGTTGTCGAGTTGATTCCTACTTACAGTGACCCTATAGGACAGAAGAGAACTCCCCCATAGGGTTTCCAAGGAATGACTGGTGGATTCATCTTTTTGATGATGAATGCAACGCCATTTCTCTTCAATTTGTCATTCCCAGCATAGTAGACCATATGAATGTCCAATTCAAAATGGTAAATACCAGTCCATTTCAGCTCACTAGTGCCTAGGATGGAGCCCTGGTAGTATAGTGGTTAAGAGTTACAGCTGCTAACCCAAAGGTCAGCAGTTTGAATCCACCAGCCACTCCTTGGAAACTCTATGGGGCAGTTCTACTCTGTCCTATAGGGTGGCTGTCATGAATTGAATTATGTCTCCCCAAAATATTTGTCAGCTTGACTAGTCGTGATTCCCTTGTATGATTGTCTACCATTTTATCTTCTCATGTGATTTCCCTATATATTGTGAATCCTATCACTATGATGTAATAAGATGGATTAGTGGCGGTTACATCGATGAGGTCTACAAGATTAGGTAGTGTCTTAAGCCAGTAACAGCAGGGTCACCATGGTGGAATACACAGAAATCAAATTGACTACATCTGTGGAAAGAGAAGATGGAGAAGCTCAACAACATCAGTCAGAACAAGACTAGGGCCAACTGCAGAACACACCATCAATTGCTCATACGCAACTTCAAGTTGAAACTGAAAAAATGAAAACAAGTCCATGAGAGCTAAAGTACAACCTTGAATATATCCCACAGGAATTTAGAGAGCAAGTTTCAGAGTCTCAACTGACATCCATTTTGGTCTTGTCTTTCTTTCTTGTCTTTTTAACGACGTGCTCTTGAACATAGAGCAACTAAAGTGAATGGAAGAGCTGAACAGAAGATTTGAAAGGGCAGCTCAGGAAGACAAAATAAAGTATTATAATAAAATGTGCAGAGAAGTAGAGTTAGAAAACCAAAAAGGAAGAACACACTTGGCATTTCTCAAACTGAAAGAACCGAAGGAAAAATTCAAACCTTGATTTACAATATTGAATGAAGCAGGAAGCATCAAAAGAAGATGGAAGGAATACACAGTCACTGTAACAAAAAGAATTAGTTGATATTCTACCATTTCAGGAGATAGCATATGATCAAGAAGTAATGGTATTGAAGGAAGAAGTCCAAGCTGTACTGAAGGAATTGGCAAAAAAAAAAAAACAAGGTTCCAGGAATTTACAGAATACTAGTTGAAATGTTTCAACAAATGGATGCAGTGCTGGAAGCCTGCACTTGTCTATGCCAAGAAATTTGGAAGATAGCTACCTGGCCTACCGATTGGAGGAAATCCATATTTGTGCACATTCCAAAGAAAGGTAATCCACCAGAATGCAGAAATTATTGAACAATATCATTAATATTATGAGCAAGTAAAATTTTGCTGAAGATAATTCACAAATGGTTACAGCAGACATCAACAGGGAACTGCCAGAAATTCAAACTGGTTTCAGCAGAGGATGTGGAACAAGGGATATCACTGCTGATTTGCGATGGATCTTGGCTGAAAGCAGAAAATACCAGAAAGATGTTTACCTGTGTTTTATTGACTAAGCAGAGGAATTCAACTGTAAGGATTATAACAAATTATGGATAACATTGCAAAGAATGGGAACTCCAGAACAATTAATTTTACTCACGCGGAACCTGTACATACACTAAGAGGCAGTCATTCAAAGAAAGCAAGGGGATACTGCATGGTTTAAAACGAGGAAACGTGTCTGGATTGTGTCCTGTCACCACATTTATTCAGTGTGTATGCTGAGCAAATAATCCGAGAAGCTGAACTTTATGAAGAACCTGGCATCAGAATTGGAGGAAGACTCATTAACCTGCGATATGTAGATGACACAACTTTGCCTACTGAAAGTGAAGAGGACTTGAAGCACTTCCTGATGAAGATCAAAGACTACAGCCTTCAGTATAGATTACACTTCAATAGAAAGAAAACAAAAATCCACACAACTGGACCAAGAAAATACACCATGATAAATGGAGAAAAGATTGAAGTTGTCAAAGATTTCATTTTACTTGGATCCACAATCAACAATGTCCATGGAATCAGCAATCAAGAAATCACACACTGTATTATATTGGGCATATCTGCTGCAAAAGACCTCTTTAAAGTGTTGAAAAGCAAGATATCACTTAGAGGACTAAGGTGCACCTGACCCAAGCCATGGTGTTTTCAATCACCTCATATGCATGTGAAAGCTGGGCAATGAATAAGGAAGATTGAAAAAGAATTGATGCCTTTGAATTATGGTCTTGGTGAAGAATATGGAATATATCATAGACTGCCAGAAGAATGAACGAATCTGTCTTGGAAG
Source organism: Elephas maximus indicus (assembly GCF_024166365.1). NCBI lineage: Eukaryota > Metazoa > Chordata > Mammalia > Proboscidea > Elephantidae > Elephas > Elephas maximus. The sequence continues at coordinate 33,693,715 of NC_064837.1, read as the reverse complement.
AAGTATAAATGGAATGCTCCTTAGAAGCAAGGATGGTGAGACCTCATCTCACATACTTTGGACATGTTATCAGGAGGAACCAATCCCTGGAAAAGGTCATCATGCTTGGTAGAGTGGAGGGTCAGTGAAAAACAGGAAGACCTTCAACGAGATGGATTGATGTAGTAGCTGCAACAGTGGGCCGAAACATAGCAACAATTGTGAGGATGGCACAGGACTGGGCAGTATTTCGTTCTCTTGTACATAGGGTTACTGTGAGTTGGAACCAATTCGATGGCACCTAACAACAACAACAAGAATGTTTTAAATATGTCCAAAGAACTAAAGAAACAATATCTAAGGAACTAAAAAGAAGTATGAGAATGATGTCTTACAAAATAGAAAAATAAAAGGTAGAATTTATTAAAGAAAGAAGGACAAGTAGCAGCAGCAAATAGAAAGTCTAGAGTTGAAAAGTACAGTAACTAAAATGAAAAGTTCACTAAAGGGCAAAATTTTGCTGAAAGAAATCAAAGACCAAAATAAATGGAAAACATTTTGTATCCATGGATTGGATAATTTAATATTGTTAGGAGATCAGTACTACTCAAAGTAATCTATAGATTCAATCAATCTCTATCAAAATTCCAACAGAATTTTTTTTTTTCTATAAATGGAAAAGCCAATTCCAATTACTATAAAGCTACAGTAACTAAAACAGTCTGGTACTGTTGAAATAATATACATATGGATCACTGGAATAGAATTGAGAGCCCAGAAATAAACCCATACATCTATGGTTATAATTAATTTTCAAGAAGGGTGTCATGTCCATTCAATGGGATAAGAATAGTTTCTTCAGTGAATGATGCTGGGACAGCTAGGTCTCCACATGCAGAAGAATGAAGTTTAGCCTATACCTCACACCACATAAGAAAACTAAAATGAATCAATGATCTAAATGTAAAAACTAATATAGATACTTGTTCAAAGGAGATATACCAATAGGTAATAAGTACATGAAAAGATGCTTGATGTCATTAGTTATCAGGAAAATGCAAATGAAAACCACGATGAGATACCACTTCATACCCACTAAGATGGCTATTATCAGAAAAAAGAAAATAACAAGTATGTATATACCAAAAACCAGTTGCCACCAAATTGACTCTGATTCATGGCTACCTCACATGTGCCAGAGTAGAACTGTGCTTTATAGGGTTTTCAGTGTATGGTTTTGCAGAAGTGCATCACCAGGCCTTTCTTCCGAGATCCCTCTGGGTGGACTCGAACCTCCAATGTTTTGATTAGTAGTGAACGGTGTTAGCTGTTTCCACTACCCAGAGACTTCTCAAACTGCCTAGGCTAGATATACTAAAAAAGACAACCATAACAAGTGTTGGCGAGGATATGAAGAAATTGGAACCCTCATACATAGCTGATGGGAGTGTAAAGTAGTACAGCTGCTTTGGAAAACATTTTGGCAGTTCCTCAAAAAGGTAAACATCTAGTTACCATACCAAAACCAATTGCTGTTGAGTAAATTTCTACTTGTAGTGATGCTATAAAAAAACAGTTACCATTAAAAAAAAACCACAGCCATCCAGTCAGTGCCAACTTATAGTGACCCTTATAGGACAAAGTGGAACTGCCCCATAGAGTTTCCAAGCAGCGGCTGGTGGATCCAAACTGCAGACCTTTTGGTTAGTACCCAAGCTCTTAATCACTGTGCCACCATAAACAAAAAATTCCAGCCCTAGGCATATGCCCAAGGATTAAAAACGTGTTCATATACAAGCGTACACACAAATGCATAGCAGCATTATTCAAAATTGGCAAAAAGTAGAAACAACTCAAATGCCCATCAACTCATTAATAAATACATAACATTTTATCCCTGTAATATTATCCAGCCATATAAAACAACTCAAATGCCCATCAACTCATTAATAAATACATAACATTTTATCCCTGTAATATTATCCACGATACAATATGGGTGAACCTTTAAAACGGCGTGCTGAGTGAAGGTAGGCAGGCACAATAGGCCACATGTATGATTCTCTTTGTATGACATGTCCGGAATAATTAATTCTATAGAGACAAAAAGTAGATTAGCAGTTGCTAAGGGTTGTGAGGAGAGATTAATGGGAAGTGTCTTCTAATAGGCATGGTTTTTTTTGGCGGGGGGGTGATGAAAGTGTTCTGCAAGTAGTGATGCAGTTTGCAAAACCTTGTAAATATACTAAAAACCACTGAATTGTACACTTAAATTTTTTATTGATCATTTTAAAATAAAAGTATTTATTAAAAGAATAATGTACCGTGACCTGTCGTGGTTTATCCTAGGAATGCAAAAAAAAGAAAAACTACAGGCACACCTCGGAGATATTGAGGGTTTGGTAAAGCGAGTCACACGAATTTTTTTGTTTCCCAGTGCATATAAAGGTTATGTTTACACAGTACTGTAGCCTATTAAGTGCTGTAACATTGTTTAAAAAAAAAAAAAAAAGAATATACCTCAATTAAAAAATACTTTATTGCTAAAAAATGCCAGCTATCTTCTGAGCCTTGAGTGAGGCGTAATCTTTTTGCTGGTGGAGGATCTTGCCTCGATGTTGATGCCTGCTAACCGATCAGGGTAGTGGTTGCTGAAGGGTAGCGTGGCTGTGGCAATTTCTTAAAATAAAACAACAATGAAGTTTGCCACATCAGTTGACTCTTCCTTTCTTGAAAGATCTCTCTGTATCATGCTACGCTGTTAGGTAGCATCTTACCCACCGTACAACTTCTTTCAAAATTGGAGTAAATCCTCTGAAACACTGCCACTGCTTTATCAACTAAGTTTATGGAATGCTCCAAGTGCTTTGTTATTATTTCAGCAGTTTTCACAGCATCTTCACCAGGGGTAGATCCCATCTGAAGAAACCACTTTCTTTGCTCATCCATAAGAAGCAACTCTTCATCCGTTAAAAATTGCAGCAATTCAGTTGCATCTTCAGGCTCCACTTCTAATTCTAGTTCTCTTGCTGTTTCCACCACATCTGCAGTTACTTCCTCCACTGAAGTCTTGAACCCCTCAAAGTCATCCATGAAGGTTGGAATCAACTTCTTCCAAATTCCTGTTCATGTTGATATTTTGTTCTCCACCAGTGAATCACAAAAATTCTTAATGGCATCTAGAACGGTGAATTCTTTCCAGAAGGTTTTCAATTTACTTTGCCCAGATCCATCAGAGGAATCACTATCTATTGCAGTGATAGCCTTATGAAATTTTTTTCTTTGATTTTTATTGTGCTTTAAGTGAAAGTTTACAAATCAAGTCAGTCTCTCATACAAAAATTTATATACACCTTGCTGTATACTCCTAGTTGCTCTCCCCTAATGAGACAGCACACTCCTTACCCCCACTCTCTCTTTTTGTGTCCATTCCACCAGCTTCTGACCCCCTCTGTCCTCTCATCTCCCCTCCAGATAGGAGATGCCAACATAGTCTCATGTGTCTACTTGATCCAAGAAGCTCATTTTTCACCGGCATCATTTTCTATCCCATTGCCCAATCCAATCCCTGTCTGAAGAGTTGGCTTTGAGAATGGTTCCTGTCTTGGGCTAACAGAAGGTCTGGGGACCATGACCACTGGGGTCCCTCTAGTCTCAATCAGACCGTCAAGCCTGGTCTTTTTACAAGAATTTGGTGTCTGCATCCCACTGCTCTCCTGCTGCCTCAGGGGTTCTCTGTTGTGTCCCCTGTCAGGGCAGTCATCAGTTGTAGTGGGCACCATCTAGTTCTCCTGGTCTCAGGCTGATGTAGTCTGTGGTTTATGTGGCCCTTTCTGTCTCTTGGGCTCATAATTACCTTGTGTCTTGTTCTTCATTCTCCTTTGCTCCAGGTGGGTTGAGACCAATTGATTCATCTTAGATGGCTGCTGCAATGTAATTCTTAAATAGTAAGACTTTAAAGCCGAAATTACTCCTTGATCCATGGGCTGCAGAGTGGATGTTCTATTAGCAGGCTCGAAAACAGCATTAATCTCCTTGTGCATCTCCTTCAGAGCTCTTGGGTGACCAGGTGAACTGTCCATGTGCACTAATATTTTGAAAGGAATCTTTTTATCTGAGCAGTAGGTCTCTCGACAGTGAACTTAAAATATTGAGTAAACCATGTTGTAAACAGGTGTATTGTCATTCAAGCTTTGTTGTTCCGTTTACAGAGCACAGGCAAAGTAGGTTTAGCGTAATTCTTAAGATCCCTAGAATTTTTGGAATGGTGAATGAGCATTGACTTCAGCTTAAAGTCACCAGCTGCGTTAGCCCCTAACGAGAGAGTCAGCCCGTCCTCTGAAGCATTGAAGCCAGGGAGTGACTTCTCTCCAGCTGTGAAAGTCCTGATGGCACCTTCTTCCACTACAAGGCTGTCTCGTCTACACTGAAATTCTGTCGTTCAGTGCAGCCCCTTCATCAGTTATCCTCGCTGGATCTTCTGGGTACCTGGCTGCAGCCTCTGCATCAGCACTTGCCGCTTTACCTCGCACTTTGATGTTATGGAGATGGCTTCTTTCCGTAAACCTCATGAACCAACCTTTGCTGGCTTCAAACTTCACTTCTGCAGCTTCTTCTCCTCTCTCAGCCTTCATAGAATTGAAAAGAGTTAGGGCCTTGCTCTGGATTAGGTTTTGGCTTAAGAGAATGTTGTGGCTGGTTTGATCTTCTATCCACACCACTAAAACTTTCTCCATATCAGCAATAAGGCTGTTTCACTTTCCTATCATTTGTGTGTTCACTGGAGTAGCACTTTTTATTTCCTTCTAGAACTTATGGGTTAGAACTTTTCCTTTGAACTCACAACTTGGCTGTTTGACACAAGAGGCCTAGTTTTTGGCCTGTCTCGGCTTTGGACATATCTTCCTCCCTAAGCTTAATCATTTCTAGCTTTTGGTTAAAAGTGAGAGACGTGCAAGTCTTCCTTTCACTTGAACACTTAGAGGCCATTGTTGGATTATTAATTGGCCTAATTTCAATACCATCATGTCTCAGGGAATAGGGAGGCCCAAGGAGAGGAAGACAGCTGGGGGAAGAGCTAGTTGGTGGAGCAGTTAGAACACACACAACATTTATCGATTAAGTTCACTATCTTATATGGGCACAGTTTGTGGTGACCAAAAACAATTGTAATAGTAACGTCAAAGATTACTAATCACAGATCACCATAACAGATATAGTAATACAGAATAAAATTGTGTCCAATGTTGCAAGAATTACTAAAATGTGACACAGAGATGTGAAGTGAGCACATACTGTTGGAGAAATGGCACCAATAGACTTACCACAGACCTTCAATTTGTAAAAAATGCAATACCTGCAAAGCACAATAAAGTGAAACACAATATAACAAGATGTGCCTGCACAAAATCTTATCAATCAGTGCAAAAAAAGATTTTGACAAAATTCAACATTTATTCATGATAAAAACTCTCAGCAAACTAGCAATAAAAGATATTTACATAAAACTACAGCTAACATGTTGGTTAAAGTAAAAAGTAATCTGTGGCTAAGAAAGAAGGTCTGAAAGTATTTTTCATAGTTTTCTTGACTTTCAAAGTGGTATGCATATAACATATATGTATACACACACATATGTATATATATGCACACAAACATATATTCAATAGTTGGCAAAAGTGGAGGATTTATTGTAAATCAACTTTAATACATTGTATTGAATAGCTGCTGTATTCCTCATGATAAAGACTTTGATTAAAGGATGTATAACTGACAAATTAATTGATTTTCTAAATCTTCTGTCTGGGCAACTATAAATCTGACTTTTTTTGTATGCACTTTAGGTGAAACTTTATAAAAGAAATAATTTCTCATTCAACAATTTATACGCAAATTGTTTTGTGACATTAATTGCAATCCCTGCACACCCTAATTCCCCGTTTCCATCTGTCCGTTTTTCCTGTCCCTTCCTGCCATCTTGTCATTGCTTTTGGTAGGTGTTGCCTTTTGGTCTCGTATATATGATTGAACTAAGAAGCACGTTCCTCACGTTTGTTACTGTTTGTTTTATAGAGCTTCCTAATCTTTGGCTGAAGGGTAAACTTCTGGTATGGCTTCAGTTCTTTGTTAAAAGGATTTCCGGGGTCCACATTCTTAGGGGTTCTTCCAGTCTCTGTCAGATCAGTAAGTCTGGTCTTTTTGTGTGTGTGTGAATTTAAATTTCGTTCTACATTTCTCTTCCTCTCTGTCCAGGACCCTCTATTATGATTCCTGTCAGAGCAAGCTGGACACCGTCTTGTTCTTCTGGGCTTAGGATGGTCGAGGCTGTGGGACTTCTGATGCATTAGTCCTTTGGACTAATATTTCCCTTGTGTCTTTGGTTTTCTTCCTTCTACTTTGCTCTGGACAGGATGGAACCAGTAAATGTATCTTTTATACATTTTACTTTGGTATGCCAGTTGACCTACATGATACCCACAACCTTGGTCCCCAGCCCTCAGCCCTAGTAACTCAGTCCCTCAGAGTGTTTGGATGTGTCTGTGAAGCTTCTGTGACTTTGCCTTGGTCAAGATGTGTTGACTTCGCCTATAATGTATACTGTCTTTCTCTTCACCAAAGTTAACACTTATATACTATTTCGTTAATGATTTCCACTCCCCAACCCTCCCATCTCTCATAACCATCAAAGATTGTTTCTGTGTGTAAACTTTTTCTTGAGTTTTTATAATAGTGGCCTCATACTGTATTTGTCCTTTTGTGATTGACTTATTTCACTCAGCATAATGCCAAATTTTTTTTCGAAGTCAAGTAGGTTCTCTTTTTACTCTTTTGGTGAAGTCTTTTGATGAGCATAAGTGCTTAATTTTTAGAAGAGCAACCAGTTACCTAGTTGATCTTCTGGTGCTTGTACATTGTTAGTTATGATTTGTCTCCTATTTATGCCATATATTAGGGCCACTAGCATTGTCTCTATTTTTTTATTGTTATAGGTTTTATATTTAGGTCTTTGATCCATTTTGAATTAGTTTTTATGTATGGTGTGAGTTATGGGTCCTGTTTCTTTTTTTTTTATACAGATGGACATCCAGTTTTGCCATCACCATTGGTTAAAGAGACTGTCTTTTCCCCACTTAATGAACTTTGGTCCTTTGTGAAACATCAGCTTACTGTAGGTGGATAGATTTACGTCTAGGTTCTCGATTCTGTTCCATTGGTCTATGCATCTGTTGTTGTAACAGTGCAAGGCTATTTTGACTACTGTGGCTATATAGTAGGTTCAGAGATCAGGTAGCGTGAGGCCTCCTACTTTGTTCTTTTTCAGTAATGCTTTACTTATCCAGGGCCTCTTTCCTTTCCATCTAAAGTTGGTGATTAGTTTTTCCATCTTGTTAAAGAACGCTGTTGTTATTTGGATCAGAATTGCTTATATTTGTAGATTGCTTTGGGTAGAATCAACATTTTCACAATATTGAGTATTCCTATCCATGAACATGTATGTTTTCCCATTTATGCAGGTTTCTTTTTGTTTCTTACAGTAGTGTTTTGTTTTCTTTGTATAGGCCTTTTACATCCCTGGTCAGATTTATTCCTAAGTTTTTCTTTTTTTTTGGATGCGATTGTAAATGGTATTGTTTCCTTGATTTCCTTTTTGAAGTTCTCTTTATTGGTGTATAGGAATCCAACTGATTCTTGTATGTTTATCTTGTATACTGCTACACTTTTGAGGCTTTCTATTAGTTCCAGTAGTTTTCTTGTGGAGTCTTTGGGGTTCTCTACATGTAGTATCATATCATCTGCAAATAGGGATAGTTTTACTTCTGCTTTCCCATTTAGATGCCCTTTATTTCTTTTTCTTGTTTGCTCCACCAAGGACTTCCAGCACAATGTTAAATAGGAGTGGTGATAAAGGGCATCCTTGTCTTGTCCCCATTCTCAGAAGGAATGCTTTCAACCTCTACCTGTTGAGAACAATGTTAGCTGTTGGTTTTGTATAATGTTGCTTATTATGTTGAGGAATTTCTCCTCTATTGCTATTTTGCTCAGAGATGTTATCAGGAATGGGTGTTGGACTTTATCAAATGCCTTCTGTGTGTCAGTTGAGATGACCATGTGATTCTTTCCTTTTATTTATATGGTGGGTTACATTGATTAATTTTCTAATGTTGAACCATCCTTATGTACCTGGTATGAATCCCATTTGGCTGTGGTGTATTTTTTTTTAATATGATGCTGAATCCTATTGGTTAGAATTTTGTTAAGAATTTTTGCATCTCTATTCTTGAGAGATATTGGTCTGTAATTTTCTTTTTTTGTGGTCTTTCCCTGGCTTTGGTATCAGGGTTATGCTGGCTTTATAGAATGAATTTGAGAGTATTCCCTTCTTTTCTATGCTCTGAAATAGTTTGAGTAGTACTGGTGTGAGCTCTTCTCTGAATGTTTGATAGAATTCTCCAGTGAAGCTGTCCAGGCAAGGGCTTTTTTGGGAGTTTTTTTAAATTACCTCTTCAGTCTCTTCTCTTGATATGGGTCTGTTCATATTTTCTATCTCAGTTTGTGTTAGTTTAGCTAGATAGTGTGTTTCTAGAAATACGTCCGTTTCATCTAGGTTCTCAAATTTGTTGAAGTACAATTTTTTATAATATTCTGTTATGACAGCTGGGTCTGTTGTAATGGCCCCCATCTCATTTCTTATTTGGGTTATTTGCTTCCTCTCCTCTTTTTGCCAGTTTGGCCAGTGGTTTCTCAATTCTGTGGATCTTTCCAAAAAACCAGCTTTTGGTCTTCTTGATTTTTTCTGTTGTTTTTCTTTTCTCTATTTCATTTATTTCTACTCTAATCTTTATTTTTCCTTTCTTCTGGTGGCTGTTTGTTTCTTTTGCTGTTCTCTTTCTATTTGTTTGGATTGTAGGGCTAACATTTTGATTCTGACTTGTTCTTCTGTTTTGATATGTGTGTTTATTGCTATAAATTGACCTCTTAGCACTTTTTTTGCTTTGTTTCAAAGGTTTTAGTGTGATGTGTTTTCATTCTCATTTGATTCCAGGAATATTTTTATTCCCTCTTTAATTTCTTCTATTACCCAGTTGTTTTAAAGCAAGGTGCTATTCAGTATACATGTATTTTATTTTTATCCTTGCTTTTCCTGTTTTTGGTTTCTACTTTTATGGCATTGTGATCACAGAGAATGCTTTGTATTATTTTTGATGTTTTGGATTTTACTCAGGGTTGCTTTGTGGCCTAAAACGTGGTCTATTCTGGAGAATGTTCCATGTGTTTTGAAAAGAATGTAACTTTGCTGCTGTTGGGTGGAGTGTTCTATATAGTCTGTGAGGTCCAGTTGTTCAGTTTTGGCCCTTAGATCTTCTGTGTTTCTCCTGAGTTTCTTTCTAGCCATTCAGTACTTTATCGAGACTGGTGTGTTATAGTCTGCTACTATTATTGTGGAACTATCTATTTTTCTTTCCAGTGCTGTTAGAGTTTTTTGTTTTTTGTTTTTTTAATGTATTTTGGAGCCCTGTCGTTGGGTGCCTAGATATTTATTAAGGTTATGTCTTCTGGGTGGATTATCCCTTTAATCATTATGTAATGTCTTTCCTTATCTTTTATTGTTTATTTTGCCTTAAAGTCTATGTTATCTGAGATTAGTACTGCCACTCCTGCCTTTTTATGGTTACCATTTGCTTTATAGATATTTTTTCCATCCTTTGATTTTTAATACATTTATGTCTTTGTGTCTAAGGTGTATCTCTTATAGACAGCATATCGATGGGTCATTTTTTATCCATTGTGCCAATCTCTGTCTCTTTATGAGCTCATTTAAACCATTTACATTCAGTGTGATTATTGATAGTTATTAGTTTATTGCTATCATATTGTTGTGCTTTTTTCGCGGTGCTGATGTTTTCTTTGTTCCTCTTACCCTCCTGTGCTGATTTCCTTTTGTCAGTTTTCTTTTCTTGTGTTATTGTAGCTTTTGTGTTTACCGAGTCTTTTATGTTTTTCATCTTTTTTAATTTTGATAAGTAGGTTTGTTAACTTTCTGTGTGGTTACCTTGAAATTTACCTTTATTTTCTAAGTTTGAACAGTCTTTTATTAATTGATGTTACCTTGACATCCTCTCCATTTGGAAGTTCTTTACCTTCACTGTTGATTCCCCCTTTAATTGTTTTGACATTGTCATCATTTACAGATTGATGTTTCTGGTCCCGTTTTACGTCTTTTAGTTTTGTTTTATTATTGAGAGTTCTTTATCTAGGTTGCTAGCTGGCTGATGTTGTCCTGTGTCTTAGACACCAGCTGTCCTCTGATGTTGTTGGTTCTATCACTGAAGGACTCCCTTTAATATTTCTTGTAAGTTTGATGTGGTTTTTGTAAATTACCTTAATTTGTGTTTATCTGGAAATGTCCTAATTTTGCCATGTTATTTTCAGGATATATTATTCTTGGTTAGCAGTTTTATTCTTTCAAGATTTTATATGTCATCCCACTGCCTTCTTGCTTGCACTGAAGTAATCAGAGCTTAGTCTTATTTTTTTCCACTTTTAAGTAACATTTAGTTTTTCTTGAGCTGGTCTCAGGATTCTTTCCTTGTCTTTGGTTTTGGCAAGTGTGATTATGATGTGTCTTTGTGACTTTCTTTTTAGAGTCAGTCCTACATGGGGTTCATTGAGCTTCTTGGAGGTCAGCTTTTTGTCTTTCATGATATTTGGGAAGTTTCCTGCCAGCAAATTTTCAACAATCTTCTCTGTGTTTTCCATTTTTTCCTCCTGTACTGGAACAGTCACACTCAGATTTTTGCTCTTGATTGTATCCCACATAATTCTTAGGTTTTCTTCGTTTTTCTTTATTCCTTTGTCTGATTTTTCTTCACACAAAGTAGCGTGCATATATTTGTCTTCAATCTCACTAATCGTGTCTTCTAGTTTCATATTTGCTCCTAAAACCTTCTGTTGAGTTTCCCATTTCTGAAATTTTTTTTAATCTTTTAGATTTCTAATTGCTGTTTTTGTGTGATTTCTAATTATTTTCACATTTTATTCTTGTATTATTTTCTTGAATTCTTTTATTGGTTTGTCCTTGTTTTCCTTGATTTTGGCTATGTTTTCATTGGTTTTGTGTATGTTTTCCTTAATCTCTTTCCTTATCTCTTGGAGAGTCCTGAATATTAGTCTTTTGAATTATGTATCAGGTAGTTCCAGTGCATTTTCTTCTACTGAAAGGTCATCTGATTCTTTATTTTTGTCATTTCCTGAAGGCATCTTTTCCTGCTTTTTTATGTTTTGATATTGTCGTTGTCTCCTAGACATTAAGGTATTATTTTCTTTATTTATTGATTGTATGTTTGTTGTTTGTTTTGTCCTGGTTTTTTGTTTTGTTTTGATATGTTAGTGCAGGCAGGCCAGGTACGTTTTGCTGCATGCTCGCCTGTGGGCACGATAGTTCTCACCACCATCTCCAGGTAGGCAGAGAAGCAACAGGCAGAGTGAGCCTGCTTTACTGTACACTGGTTTGGCGAGGTGACTGAGGGCAGACTGAGTGGGCATTGTCTGTCTCCTGGTGTTGGTCCATCAGGTGGTGGTATCAGATGAGGAGTGGTATGGGCATGCTTCCCACTGTTCAACAACAGGTCAAGTGATGGGAGGGGGACAGTGCAGGCCCAGTGTGGTAGCTAGCCTGAGCGCTGGAGGTCCTCTAGCTGCAGTGGCATGTTGGGGCCCAGCTGAAAGGGGGGCTTGCATACAGGGCTAGGTGGGAGCGGTGAGAAAGAAAAGAGAAAGATTTTAGAAAGTAGCTGGCATGTGGGGGCTAGGCAGACCTGGGAGCTGGCAGGGTGGTGGGGAGGTGGCATATGAGGCTAGGTGGGAGGTAGAAAGAAAAGAAAGTAAAAGAAGAAAAAGAAAAGTGGTGGTGTGATGAGGGTGCAGCAGACTCATGGCATTGGCATGCCAGTTGCTGTCCAGCCGCAGGGCACAGCGGGGTCTGGTGGCAGGACGTGGAGGTGGCATACTGGGCTAGGTCCGAGGGAGAAGGAAAAGGAAGAGAAACAAAAACATAATAATAAAAAAAACTGGCGGCGCAGTGGGGGCCAGCAAATGGGGATGGGGTGGACCCAAGGGCCAGGTGGAAGGGAGAGGACGTGATGTGCAGAGTTAGGTGGGAGGGAAAAAAAAAAAAGGAAAGAAGAGAGAGAAACAAAAGCAAAATAAAAGAAAGCAGTAGTGGGTGGGGGCAGGACAGATCTGGGATGGCCATGGGCCAGTGGTTTTCTCACTGAGGCAGCAAGGCATGGCCCAGTAGGATGGGGTGAAGGGGGCATTTGTGGCTAGGTGGGAGGAAGGAAGGAAAGGAGACAGAGAAAAGGAAGAAAAAAAAAATGCTGACATGGCAAGAGCCGATGGGTAAGGGTGGGGCAGACCCAGGGGAGCCACGTGCTGGTGGCTCTCTCAGTGTGCAGTGCAGCCTGTTGAGAAGAGGTGGAGGCACAGGGGGTAGGTGGGTGGGAGAAAAGGAAGGAAGGGAAAAAGAGAGAGAAAAAATATATGTGGCCCTGAGGAGCCAGCTGGTGTGGGCAGGACGGGCTCGGGGTGGTGGCGAGCTGGTGCCACTCTCACCAAGCAGCGTAGCACGGCATATCAGGAAAGGGCGGAGACAGCACAGGGGGCTAGGTGGGAGGGAGAATGAAAAGGAAGAAAGGGAAAGATTTAAAAAATGGCACTGAGGGAGTCGGCTGGTCAGGGCAGGGCAGACCCGGGGCAGCAGTGAGCCCAGTGTCTCTCCGGCTGAGCAACCGTGGTCCACTGGGAAGTGGTGAAGGCAGCATACAGGGCAGAAGGGTGAGCGATGGGGAAGCATCTTTTTTTGGTTACCAGGGGCTCTTTCTCCTGTTGGGAGCTCCTTGAAGTTGCGTTCTCGTACGCCCTCTTTGGGGTCATTGCTTGCTGTGCTCCAAGATGGCAAAGCTGTGCTGCGTTAGCTGGTAGGGAATCTCGTTTTAGCTCTCCTTCTCTGTTCTCTTTCAATTTCTTCTTCCATTCAGTGCTTGATCGAATTCTTTATCCCTTAATTTAATGCTTAGGGATCCAGGATTGACGTTTGTATCTGTTTTACTTAGTTTTTCGGATTTTTGCGGCAGAGGGGCAGTATGGTGCTTCTGTCTATAGCACCGTGTTGACTCCACCTCCTTAAATCTGGCTTTTTTATTCCAGTGTTACATTTAATTGATATTTCCCCCTTTTTTCTTGTAGGTGTATTCGACACAAAAATGATTGGGGAGCTCTTATTCTAGTGGATGATCGCTTCAGAAGTAACCCAAGTCGCTATATATCTGGTAAGAGTCTTAGCTGGGATTATAATATGAACTAGTAATAATCTGTGGCATTTAATGGTTTTTTTTATTTTTAAGCCAGAGAATTGGAATTACTAGATCAGACATGAAAGATTTACATTAACTGTGGAAATCTAGCCTTTCATGCTTAGGTGTTTACAAAAAATCTTTATAGGGAAAGGATCTGGTTACCTATCAATATAGTGTTAAATCAATTAAGATTCTTCAGTTTTACGGTATATGGGATGTGGTACAGTTACATAGTAGTACTTAAATTTTTTAGCATTGCTAAGGAAAAAAGCTGTTCCACAGAAATCAATTTCCAAGAATTCTTAAGTTTTTACATTTAAGCACACAAGCACGTTTCTTTTGGCTGCTTAAGGATTCTTTATTCCTTTGTTCTCTGTTATGTGAGGCACCCTGGTGGGGCAGTGGTTAACACCTGTTGTGTTTATTTTGTTTGTTTGTTTAGAGATACTTCAGTTGTTTTAGAAGTTATATTAATCAGTGCTCAGTATTTTCTGAAAGAAAAGAAATCACTACTTCATGTAGTAAGATCAAGTCAACGGTCAGGTTTTTTTCCCACTTAAATCAACAAATATTATGTAATTATGGTTTTTATCCAGCAAGTAACACAGTCCCTTCAGAGTTGATACCAGGAATTCATCTGTTGTCAAAGGGTGAAGGATATACTTGCATCTTTACTATTACCTTTAAAGATAAAAAGTTCATACTGCACTATTATGAAGAGATGGTAAATTTTAAATTTGTTTCAGATAGCTGTGTATGGTTATGGACTATTCTACCTTTTCCATTTCAGAGTGTAATTGCTAGATATGATTTGATATTAAAATATATCAATCTGGATTAAATCAGAAAATATTGTTTTATTCACCCTCCTACCTCTTTCCACATAAAACAAGGAATTGAACTTAGATCAACGTATAACTAAAGGCAAAAATGTTAAGTGTTCATATTTAATCAGTAGGTGGAGCTCAGATACTTTCAAGTTTTCAAAAGCAAACAATGACATACTTAAAAGGCTTTCTTTGATTACAAAAAGGTAGAAATGAAAAGGTAAATACAATACTAAATTTTTTTTCCATTTTAGAGAATTTCACATTTTTATTTGGTATAATTATTTTCCCCCAAGCAAACAAAAATAAAGAACTTTAAAAGATCCACTTATTTAATTTTTTTTTTCTCTTATTTAAAAGTCTAGGACTTAAATTTTTACCTCGTGGTTCAAATTTGTTGAGAGGTCTATTGATATAAATATTTTGCATTGTATCTGTGTGCTTTTTACTTGTTTTCCTGATACTCATAAATTGTGAGTTTTCTTATTTGCTGTACTAGCACAGCAACATACACATTTCTTCTGATGACTGATTTTTGTTTAAATGTAATCTGCATAAATTTAGATTGATAGAAAAAGTCCATTTAAAAAAAACACTAAAGGAATGCATTTGAAACGGAAATATAGTGGCTAAAATTGCTTGACGCTCTAATTTGTCTTTCTCTGAACTTACCATACTACAGTAACTTTTAAAACTACCCCCAAAAGATGATGATAGTTTTAGTACCATCAGTAGGAATTATTTATTTTATAAAAAACCAAATAACTGATTCTGAGTTTCAATTTAAAGTGAGCCATACTATAAAACATCCTATAGTCTTAATGTGGTTCATTTTTATGCAGTTTTCTTGAGTCACAAGTCAGATTATGTCTGTTACAATTTATTTCTATATTAAAAAATATATAATAAAAGATCAGAATAGGATATGATTTGCCCATAAAACACTATTATTTTTTTCACCTTCCGGAACAGTTTAAGATATATTTGGAATTTGAAGGGGAAAAAAACACTAGAAAACTCTGAAATTGAAGTCTTAAATTTATTTTTGTAAAAGAAATCAAATTTCGAAAGTCGGGATAGAAGATTATATTGTTTTACAACTTCTAGTTTTCTCACAAAAAAAAGAGAGGCAGTTTTTTATGGGAAATAATGGTGCAATTAAATTTGCCATGTTCCTCAGTTATTCTCAAGTGTAGAATAATGTGTTTCCCTCTCCTCTTCTCCCACTGCTCCTTCTCTTCCTCCAATTGTCAATCAACGCATATAAAGATAAATGTTACTGATGTATGAGCATATTGTATGTACAAACATAAAAAAGGCAGGAAAAATATTGAGAACTATATTTTATAAATGCGAAATAGATTATTAGAAAACTTATCTAGGTCTTAGCTTAATATAACTCTTAGTACCTTAATAACTAAGTAACTAAATTATCCTCCCTGATTTTACTTTTTTCTTTAGGACTTTCTAAATGGGTACGGCAGCAGATTCAGCACCATTCAACATTCGAAAGTGCACTGGAGTCCTTGACTGAATTTTCCAAAAAGCATTTAAAGGTCATTGATGTATCCATACAGGACAGAAAGTCTATACAGGACAGTGAGTGTATAACTGAAGTGGCCCGTTTGAAGGACAGCACCCCAACCTCTTTATTGGAAGCAGAAAGTCATCTGTCACCAGAAAATCCTTGGGAAGATGATATAAAAATGTGTGTCCAGGAGCGTCAGTGTCCTAAAATGATAACTAAAAATTCATCACCACCAAATGGCACCATCTCCAGAAAGGAGAAAGGTATGAAATGTTCTGCCCATGTACATTTGATAGAAAAGTCTTCTGTTATTTTTAGTGAAATGAAACTTATTGTGGTATGGTTTAATTCCCTTAACTATGTTGTTTTATGATATGTTATCAGAAAATAATGAAAGAGTATGGTGTATTGGAATGGGAACTAACTTTTGCCAGGATACCTGAGCATATTTTCTGATTTGCCACTAACCATATTTGCCACCAACTAGCTTTGTGACCATAAGCAAGTCACTTAACCTTTGAGTCTTGAAAGAAACAGTAACACCTACATAGCGATCTCCCCAGGTTGTGAAGATCAAATAAAATAACAGATATGACAGCATTGTAAAGTACTATACAGATGGTAGGTGTTTTTCTAAAAAAAAAAAGGCTATGTAAAAAATTGGCCTAATTTACAGATACTTCTCTTGCATGAATTTCTTAATTCAAGAAGATGAGAGTGACTTAGTAATAAAATATTTCAAAATCTGTTAGAATATAATGGTCTGTATCAGTGGGTGGCAAACTATTGCCCATAGTCCAAATTCATCCTGCTCTCTGTTTTTGTAAATAAACTTTTATTGGAAGACAGCCACATCCTTCTATTTACATATTGCTCACGAGCAGAATTGAGTACTTGTACATATTGCACTCGAACAATAGAATTGAATAGCCACAACAGAGAACATGGCCTGTCACAAATCCTAAAATACCTACTCTCTGGCCCTTTGCAGAAAAGATCGCCAACCACTGATCTATATCTTTGAATATAATTTTAATTGTTTTAATTCATATATCATGGTAGCTTACTATATCAATTTTTAAATATTTATTTTACAGTATATGCTTCTATCCTAAATAAATGTCATAGTGAATTCAAAACCATTATATTGATAGGAAACCTAGATTATAGTTCTGGTCTGGGTACTAACCAGTTTTATACCTTTGAGCACATAATTTAGCTTTTCTGGTTGTCAGTTTCCTTATTTATTAAATAAGGGAATTAATCTAGGTCAGATTTTCTCACTGTTAGTAGATTTTCAAGGCAGATTTTTACAGCCTATTCTCTCCTTTTTTGGAGCCCTGGTGGTACAGTGGTTAAGAGCTCAGCTGCTAACCAAAACATCAGCAGTTGGAATCCACCAGCTGCTCTTTGGAAACACTGCGGGGTAGTTCTACTCTGTCCTGGAGGGTAGCTGTGAGTCACAGTCAAATCAACGGCAATGGGTTTTATTTATTCTCTCCTTTAATCTGTCTTCTTCCTCTTCCTGTTTACCTTCATTTTCTTATTCAAGCCCTTAGGTCCTTGGTGTGGAATTTGATAGTTTACAAAAAAAAGAAAAAAAAAAAGTTTACCGGAGAGCATTAAAAATTGGGCTAGGAAACATTGGAGTATCCAATATTCCTTTAGGAGTTTGCATTCTGTGCTTTAAGCTCTAAGATAGAAGTCTTGTTACTACTGATTGTGGGCTCTGCATTGTATATCCTATAGAGTTAAAGTATTTCTAATAAATAATCATTTTAATAGAACGATTTTTATATTGCCTAGGGACAGGATTAAAAGCTTTTGCCTTTTTGTATTCATAGATGATACAGTATTATCAGGAGAGTCTGTCCAGGCAATGAAAAGAGGGAAAACGGTGATTTCGAGATCCACAAGCCCAACCTTCAGCAAACAAGCAAAGAGAGTTAGTTGGCCTAGCTTCCATTCTTCTGGACAGTATTGTACTGGTAAAATACTGACTGCAGCACCTGAGCTCAGGACTTCAGAAGACTGTACCTCTAGCACTTCTACTATCAAAATAGAAAAGATGGAAAGTAAACCTGTTTTGCCACTCACTGATAAATGTGAGTCCTCATCTCTGACAGTAAACACATCACTTGAGCCATGCCCTCAATCGGAAATCACTGTTGCACCGATAAAGACTGATTTTGCTCTTACCGAAAAAGATCATCCCAAACGGCTGCTCTGCTGTGAAAAAACACTGAATCCGGACACTGAAATGTCTTTCGTAAGTGAAGAAACTAAACTTTCTACTTCAAATAGATCTTTTGAAACAGAAGCAGAAGATGAATCTGTCTATTTTACACCTGAACTTTATGATCCTATAGATATAGATGAAAAGAAAAATGAACCAGTTGAAACTGATGGAATCAGTACACTGGCTGATAATTCAAATTACATTTTAGCTGAAGACGTTTTTGAAGATGAAACTATGAAAGGAGAGGATTCAGTCAGCAAAATGAAAGCTGAGGATTGCTCAGACACAAAATTGAATAGAATCATACATATTGAAGAAAGTAAAATTGATAAACATTGATGATAATATAAAAACAACTATATAAATGAGTCGGATCTTGGAAAAACTCATGAGACAGAAATAAAGAACTTTAAATAGTCTCCTTCCAAAAATAAAGGTGCGTTCCTGGTGTTAGGTGACAGTACTTAACTTTGAAGCTATAAAAATATGTCATCATGCTTATATATTAAACTTGGTTATAAATAACAATTTACAAATTGGGTAAGTGGTTTACTTTTTTAAAAATTTGAGAGATATTTTTCATTTTAATTCATTGTCATCAGATTTTCAAAAGTATATTTTATGTTCAGAAATGTAAGTTTTACTATTCTCAACTTTTGATAAAGTGATTCATACAAAATATTTTCTTCCAACAAGTCTTCCTTAGTAAATGTGGTATAAACATAATCCACCTGAAAGATGTTTAGTGTTTTTTAGGGCCGTGTAGACTTCACATAAATATTGTATTTTATAGACTTCTTCATCCATTTGTTTTCATACATATATAAAAATTAAAAATCTAACCTAGTCATACTTCAGCCATATCTCACTGTAACTTTTACCACAGATCAGCCTGAAATTTTTTAGGAATCAAACTTTGTCTTGAAAAGTTTATCTCCCTATTAAACTTGCCTATTTATAAATAACAAGAAAACTTAAGTAAACATCATGCACTTTTTAGTTCTTTTTTTACATTTTTTGTTTGATAAATCAAAATCAAGCATGCTGTAAACAAATTTATGTAAAGTTATAGAATGCCAAATGAAGGACTCCAAATGTTTTATCCTAATTATTTAGCTTCATCATTGTGGGGGAATAAATGACATGTTCTGGTATAAAGGCTTTAGTTATGCTACTCTTGAGATACAAAACTTCATATATAAATTTGGTAAGCACCCAATTATGTAACTGCAGCTGAATACGTTCTCTTAGAGCACAGCAAGCATTTCTCTGAATTTTGGCTCTGCTTGTATTTTTGTAAATGAAGCTATGCTTCTGATCGTGGTGTTTATAAAAGATGCTCTTTTCTGATATCATTCTAAAAGTACATTCATGGATCTTTTTCTGAGTAGCATCTTGTTCAATGGATATTTAGGTGTCTTGTAAGTGATTTTTTTTTTTTTTTTTTTTTAAATTTTTATTAAGCTTCAAGTGAACATTTACCATTCCAATCAGTCTGTCACATGTAGGTTTACATACATCTTACTCCCTTCTCCCACTTGCTCTCCCCCTATTGAGTCAGCCCTTACAGTCTCTCGTTTCGTGCCAATTTTACCTTCTTCCCTCTTTCTCTATCTTCCCATCCCCCCTCCAGTCAAGAGTTGCCAACACACTCTCCCGTGTCCACCTGATTTAATTAGCTCACTCTTCATCAGTATCTCTCTCCCCCCCACTGACCAGTCCTTTTCATGCCTGATGATTTGTCTTCGGGGATGGTTCCTGTCCTGTGCCATCAGAAGTTCTGGGGAGCATTGTCTCTGGGATTCCTCTCGTCGCAATCATACCATTAGGTGTGGTCTTTTAATGAGAATTTGGGGTCTGCATCCCATTGGTCTTCCGCTCCCTCAGGAGTTGTCTGTTGTGTTCCCTGACAGGGCAGACATCGATTGTGGCCGGGCACCAACTTGTTCTTCTGGTCTCAGGATATTGTAGGTCTCTGGTTCAAGTGGCCCTTTCTGTCTCTTGGGTTCTTAGTTGTCGTGTGACCTTGGTGTTCTTCCTTTGTCTTTGCTCCCGGTGGGTTGAGACCAATTAATGTATTTTAGATGGCTGCTTGTTGGCATTTAGGACCCCAGGTGCCACAGTTCAAAGAGGGATGCAGAGTGTTTTCATAATAGAATTGTTTTGCCCATTGATTTAGAAGTCCTCTCAAACCAAGTTCCCCAGACCCCAGCCCCTGCTTCGCTATCCTTTGAAGCTTTCATTTTATCTCGGAAACCTCTTTACTTTTAATCCTGTCCAATTAGGCTGACCTTCCTTGTTTTGAGTGTTGTCTTTCCCTTCACCCAAAGCAGTTCCCATCTACAGATTGATCAATAAAAAGCCCTCTCCCTCCCTCCCTCCCTCCCTCCCCCCTTTGTAACCACAAATGTATGTGTTCTTTTCCGTTTTTTCTATTTCTCAAGATCTTATAATAGTGGTCTTATACAATATTTGTCCTTTTGCAACTGACTCATTTCGCTCAGCATAATGCCTTCCAGATTCCTCCATGTTATGAAATGTTTCAGAGATTCGTCACTGTTCTTTATCGATGCGTAGTATTCCATTGTGTGAATATACCACAATTTATTTACCCATTCGTCCGTTGATGGACATCTTGGTTGCTTCCAGCTTTTTGCTATTGTAAACAGAGCTGCAATAAACATGGGTGTGCATATATCTGTTTGTGTGAAGGGTCTTGTATTTTTAGGGTATATTCCGAGGAGTGGGATTTCTGGGTTGTATGGTAGTTCTATTTCTAACTGTTTAAGATAATGCCAGATGGATTTCCAAAGTGGTTGTACCATTTTACAATCCCACCAGCAGTGTATGAGAGTTCCAGTCTCTCCGCAGCCTCTCCAACCTTTATTATTTTGTGATTTTTGAATTAATGCCAGTCTAGTTGGTGTCAGATGGAATCTCATCGTAGTTTTAATTTGCATTTCTCTAATGACTAATGATCGAGAGCATTTTCTCATGTATCTGTTGGCTGCCTGAATATCTTCCTTAGTGAAATGTGTGTTCATATCCTTTGCCCACTTCTTGATTGGGTTGTTTGTCTTTTTGTGGGTGAGTTTTGACAGAATCATGTAGATTTTAGAGATCAGGCGCTGGTCTGAGATGTCATAGCTGAATATTCTTTCCCAGTCTGTAGGTGGTCTTTTTACTCTTTTGGTGAAGTCTTTAGATGAGCATAGGTGTTTGATTTTTAGGAGCTCCCAGTTATCGGGTTTCTCTTCATCATTTTTGGTAATGTTTTGTATTCTGTTTATGCCCTGTATTAGGGCTCCTAGGGTAGATCCTATTTTTTCTTCCAAGATTTTTATCGTTTTAGTCTTTATGTTTAGGTCTTTGATCCACTTGGAGTTAGTTTTTGTGCATGGTGTGAGGTATGGGTCCTGTTTCATTCTTTTGCAAATGGATATCCAGGTATGCCAGCACCATTTGTTAAAAAGACTATTATTTCCCCAATTGACTGACACTGGTCCTTTGTCAAATATCAGCTGCTCATACGTGGATGGATTTATATCTGGATTCTCAATTCTGTTCCATTGGTCTATGTGCCTGTTGTTGTACCAGTACCAGGCTGTTTTGACTACTGTAGCTATATAATAGGTTCTGAAATCAGGTAGGGTAAGGCCTCCCACTTTCTTCTTCTTTTTCAGTAATGTTTTGCTTATCCGGGGGTTCTTTCCTTTCCATATGAAATTAGTGATTTGTTTCTCTATTCCCTTAAAGTATGACATTGGTATTTGTATTGGAAGTGCGTTGTATGTATAAATGGCTTTTGGTAGAATAGACATTTTTACTATGTTGAGTCTTCCTATCCATGAGCAGGGTATGTTTTTCCATTTAAGTGTGTCCTTTTGAATTTCTTGTAGCAGAGTTTTATAGTTTTCTTTGTATAGGTCTTTTACATCCTTGGTAAGATTTATTCCTAAGTATTTTATCTTCTTGGGGGCTACTGTGAATGGTATTGATTTGGTTATTTCCTCTTCGGTGTTCTTTTTGTTGATGTAGAGGAATCCAAGTGATTTTTGTATGTTTATTTTATATCCTGAGACTCTTCCAAACTCTTCTATTAGTTTCAGTAGTTTTCTGGAGGATTTCTTCGGGTTTTCCATGTATACGATCATGTCATCTGCAAATAGTGATAGCTTTACTTCCTCCTTACCAATCTAAAAATCTGGATACCCTTTATTTCTTTGTCTAGCCTAATTGCCCTGGCTAGGACTTCAAGTACGATGTTGAATAAGAGCGGTGATAAAGGGCATCCTTGTCTGGTTCCCGTTCTCAAGGGAAATGCTTTCAGGTTCTCTCCATTTAGAGTGATATTGGCCGTTGGCTTTGCATATATGCCCTTTATTATGTTGAGGAATTTTCCTTCAATTCCTATTTTGGTGAGAGTTTTTATCATAAATGGGTGTTGGACTTTGTCAAATGCCTTTTCTGCATCAATTGATAAGATCATGTGGTTTTTGTCTTTTGTTTTATTTATGTGATGGATTACATTAATGGTTTTTCTGATATTAAACCAGCCTTGCATACCTGGTATAAATCCCACTTGATCAGGGTGAATTATTTTTTTGATGTGTTGTTGGATTCTATTGGCTAGAATTTTATTAAGGATTTTTGCATCTATGTTCATGAGGGATATAGGTCTAAAATTTTCTTTTTTTGTAATGTCTTTACCTGGTTTTGGTATCAGGGAGATGGTAGCTTCATAGAATGAGTTGGGTAGTATTCCGTCTTTTTCTATACTTTGAAATACCTTCAATAGTAATGGTGTTAAGTCTTCTCTGAAGGTTTGGTAGAACTCTGCAGTGAAGCCATCTGGGCCAGGACTTTTTTTTGTTGGAAGTTTTTTGATTACCGTTTCAATCTCTTTTTTTGTTATGGGTCTATTTAGTTGTTCTACTTCTGAATGTGTTAGTTTAGGTAAGTAGTGTTGTTCCAAGAATTTATCCATTTCTTCTAGGTTTTCAAATTTGTTAGAGTACAATTTTATGTAGTAATCTGATATGATTCTTTTGATTTCATTTGGTTCTGTTGTGATGTGGTCCTTCTCGTTTCTTATTCGGGTTATTTGTTTCCTTTCCTGTTTTTCTTTAGTCAGTCTAGCCAATGGTTTATCAATTTTGTTAATTTTTTCAAAGAACCAGCTTTTGGCTTTGTTAATTCTTTCAATTGTTTTTCTGTTCTCTAATTCATTTAGTTCAGCTCTAATTTTTATTATTTGTTTTCTTCGGGTGCCTGATGGATTCTTTTGTTGCTCACTTTCTATTTGCTCAAGTTGTCGGGACAGTTCTCTGATTTTGGCTCTTTCTTCTTTTTGTATGTGTGCATTTATCGATATAAATTGGCCTCTGAGCACTGCTTTTGCTGTGTCCCAGAGGTTTTGATAGGAAGTATTTTCATTCTCGTTGCTTTCTAAGAATTTCCTTATTCCCTCCTTGATGTCTTCTATAACCCAGTCTTTTTTCAGGAGGGTATTGTTCATTTTCCAAGTATTTGATTTCTTTTCCCTAGTTTTTCTGTTATTGATTTCTAGCTTCATTGCCTTGTGGTCTGAGAAGATGCTTTGTAATATTTCGATGTTTTGGATTCTGCAAAGATTTGTTTTATGCCCTAATATGTGGTCTATTCTAGAGAATGTTCCATGTGCGCTAGAAAAAAAAGTATATTTTGCAGCAGTTGGGTGGAGAGTTCTGTATAAGTCAATGAGGTCAAGTTGGTTGATTGTTGTAAGTAGGTCTTCCGTGTCTCTATTGAGCTTCTTACTGGATGTCCTGTCCTTCTCCGAAAGTGGTGTGTTGAAGTCTCCTACTATATATGTGGAGGTGTCTATCTCACTTTTCAATTCTGTTAAAATTTGATTTATGTATCTTGCAGCCCTGTCATTAGGTGCGTAAATATTTAATATGGTTATGTCTTCCTGATCAATTGTCCCTTTTATCATTATATAGTGTCCTTCTTTATCCTTTGTGGCGGATTTAAGTCTAAAGTCTATTTTGTCAGAAATTAATATTGCTACTCCTCTTCTTTTTTGCTTATTGTTTGCTTGATATATTTTTTTCCATCCTTTGAGTTTTAGTTTGTTTGTGTCTCTAAGTCTAAGGTGTGTCTCTTGTAGGCAGCATATAGATGGATCGTGTTTTTTTATCCAGTCCGTGACTCTCTGTCTCTTTATTGGTGCATTTAGTCCATTTACATTCAGCGTAATTATAGATAAGTAAGTTTTTAGTGCTGTCATTTTGATGCCTTTTCATGTGTGTTGTTGGCCATTTCATTTTTCCACATGCTTTTTTGTGCTGAGACGTTTTTCTTAGTAGCTTGTGAGATCCTCATTTTCATAATGTTTAACTTTGTGTTTATTGAGTCGTTACGTTTTTCTTGGCTTTTTTCTTGAGTTATGGAATTGATATTCCTTTTTGTGGTTACCTTTTTATTTACCCCTATTTTTCTAAGTAAAAACCTAACTTGTATCCTTCTATTTCGCCTTGTATCACTCTCCATCTGGCAGTTCAATGCCTCCTACATTTAGTCCCTCTTTTTGATTATTTTGATCGTTTATCTATTGATTTCCATGATTTCCTGTTGTGTGTATTATTTTGTTTATTTATTTATTTTTTAGAATTAGTCTTAATTTGTTTGTTTTTGTGCTTTCCCTGTTTGAGTTGCGTTGATATCAGGACGTTCTGTTTTGTGACCTTGTATTGTGCTGGAACCTGATATTAATGGTCATCAGGCCAAACAATCTCCTTTAGCATTTCTTGCAGTCTTGGTTTAGTTTTTGCAAATTCTCTAAACTTGTGTTTATCTGTAAATATCTTAATTTCTCCTTCATATTTCAGAGAGAGTTTTGCTGGATATATGATCCTTGGTTGGCAGTTTTTCTCGTTCAGTGCTCTGTATACGTCGTCCCATTCCCTTCTTGCCTGCATGGTTTCTGCTGAGTAGTCTGAACTTATTCTTATTGATTCTCCCTTGAAGGAAACCTTTCTTTTCTCCCTGGCTGCTTTTAAAATTTTCTGTTTGTCTTTGGTTTTGGCAAGTTTGATGATGATATGTCTTGGTGTTTTTCTTTTTGGATCAATCTTAAATGGGGTTCGATGAGCATCTTGGATAGATATCCTTTCTTCTTTCATGATGTCAGGGAAGTTTTGTGTCAGGAGTTCTTCAACTATTTTCTCTGTGTTTTCTGTCCCCCCTCCCTGTTCTGGGACTCCAATTACTCGTAAGTTATCCTTCTTGATAGAGTCCCACATGATTCTTAGGGTTTCTTCATTTTTTTTAATTCTTTTATCTGATTTTTTTCCAGCTATGTTGGTGTTGTTTCCCTGGTCCTCCAGAAGTCCCAGTCTACATTCTAGTTGCTCGAGTCTGCTCCTCTGACTTTCTATTGCGTTGTCAAATTCTGTAATTTTATTGTTAATCTTTTGGATTTCTACATGCTGTCTCTCTATGGATTCTTGCAACTTGTTAATTTTTCCACTATGTTCTTGAATAATCTTTTTGAGTTCTTCAACAGTTTTATCAGTGTGTTCCTTGGCTTTTTCTGCATTTATCCTAATTTCATTTGTGATATCTTTAAGCATTCTGTAAATTAGTTTTTTATATTCTGTATCTGATAATTCCAGAATTGTATCTTCATTTGGGAAAGATTTTGATTCTTTTGTTTGGGGGGTTGGAGAAGCTGTCATGGTCTGTTTCTTTATGTGGTTTGATATGGACTGCTGTCTCCGAGCCATCACTGGGAAACTAGATTTTCCAAGTAGTCAGCTAAAAAAAATGCAGTCAGATCCCTATCTGAATTCTGTCTCTGGCTCCGGGTATTCGGATGTTAATGGGGTCACCTGGGGAGGGTGGGGGAGGGATCTGAGAGCTAGGAGTGTAGCACCACAGAATATAGAGCTGAACACCACGTTCACGCTCCGCCCCCGTTCGCCAAAATCCGGGCTGGAGGGGTCCCTGGCTAGGACACTGCTTTCCTTGCTCGGAAACCAGTCCCTTCCTCCTGGGGACTTCCTCCGGTGCGCGGCACCGCTCGTGGGCACTGGGTGGGCGTTTCCCGCACGAACGGGTGGGCTCGCCCCCAGGGTCTATTCAGGCGATTATAATTAGATCCCGCGGTCACGCCCCGCTTGTGCGCGTGCCCAAATCCCAGCGGGATGACTTCCGGGTTGAGACGCTGCTTTCCCTGTTCGGGAACCAGTCACTTCCTCCCCGGGACTTCTCCTTCCGGAGCGCCACACCTCTCGCGCGAACTGGGTTGGCGTCACCTGCACGGCCAGGTGGGCCCGCCCCCTGGGTCAATTCAGGGCAATAAAAATGGACTCCGCGCTCACGCCCCGCTCGTGCGCACGCCCAAGCCCCAGCAGGGCGGCACCCCGTCTGAAACGCTACTTTCTGCGCTTCGGGACCAATCAGTTCCTCCGCACGGCCAGGTGGGCCTGCCCCCTGGGTCAATTCAGGGCAATAAAAATGGACTCCGCGCTCACGCCCCGCTCGTGCGCGCGCCCAAGCCCCGGCAAGACGGCACCCTGTCTGGGATGCTACTTTCTGCGCTTTGGGACCAATTAGTTCCTCCCGGGGACTTCTCCTTCCGGTGTGCCACACCTCTCGCGCAAACTGGGAGGGCGTCACTCGCACGACCAGGTGGTCCCGCCCCCTGGGTCAATTCAGGGTAATAAAAATGGACCCCGCGCTCATGCCCCGCCCGCGCGCGCGTGCGCGCGCGTGCCCAGATCGTAGCGGAATGGCTCCCCGTCTGGGATGCTGCTTTCCCTGTTTTGAGACCAGACACCTCCGGGGATTTCTGCCTCTGGTGTGCCGTGCCACACGCGCGGACTGGGTGCGCGTCCTCCCGCACGAACGCGTGGGCCCCGCCCTGGGGTCACTCCAGGGAAACACAGCTGACCCCCCCGCGCGCGCGCCCCGTCGGCTTCTCGCCTAACTCCCGGCGGGACAGCACCCCAGCTGGGAGGCTGTTCTCCCCCCTCTCAGATCAGTCACTGCCTCCCGGGTGTTTCTCCCTCCGGCTGCGCCCCTACGCCGCCTGCGCTAACCTACTAGGCTTCCTCCCGGGATGGGTTCGGGGGGGAAGGGGTGGGCCCCCTTTCTGTGCCGTCTGCCCCCCTGGGCTCTGCCCCCGATCGAGCTCCGAAGGTCACCTGCCCGGTGCGCTGGCTCCTAGTTCTGAAAACAGTCGCTGTCTGCCCGTATTTGTTCGTCCTCCGTCTCTAAGTCTGTGCTTGTTCAGAGTTCATAGATTGTTATGTATGTGATCGATTCCCTTGTTTTTCCGAGTCTTTGTTGCAAGAGGGATCCGCGGGAGCGTCCACCTAGTCCGCCATCTTGGCCCCCCTCCTTGTAAGTGATTTGAATTGAAATTTTATGAGCTGTTTGTGTGGTCTGTTATTTTCAAGCCAAAATTCCCCATAATCAGATATGTTTTACATTCATTCACAGAAAATGAATTATTATATAGACATATGTTTACTTTTACTTTAATCACATTTAGTTTTAATACAGCTTGTTTCTATAACATGGATGTTACAACTGTAAGCATAATTCAGTGAAATTTAAATTGATTATTTACCAGTTGGAAACACTGGTGGCATAGTGGTTAAGTACTATAGCTGTTAACCAAGAGGCTGGCAGTTCAAATCTGCCAGGCACTCCTTGGAAACTCTATGGGGCAGTTCTACTCTGTCCTACAGGGTTGCTATGAGTCGGAATCAACTCGACAGCAGTGGGTTTGGTTTTTTTTATTTACCAGTTAAAGAGTTCATCTATACCTTGGGATATATTCTATCCCACCTAGTGTTAGATATTTTTCTTAGTCGATAGGTGAGTGGTAAGTTAAAAGCACTGGATTAAAAAGTAATTTTTAAATTGTTTTGAAAGCATGCAACCATTCTCCCTTTGGTATTATTCTTACAACACATACAAGGGTAATGAGATAGTGGAAAGAATACCATGTGGAAAGCAAGAGACTTAAGATCTACTCCTGGCTCTGCCACTAATTTGCTAAGTCATGTTGGCAATCACCATGGGAATTAGTTTCATCTGTGAAATACAGAATTTAGTACTATAAAGTCATGCAAATCCCTTTCAGCTTTAAAATTCCATAATTTAAAGGATGATTTGTTGATATTATACTCTGAAGTCAATTTTCATTTGTTTTTGTTCTATAACGCTTAAAATAAAGCATGCCATTTTGTAGAAAAGGTGAAATGACTCTACCTTTAGAGAACAGTTGTATGAATATGTACATGATAACTTCAGAAACTAGGTATCTATTTTAACAATGCTGCCATTAAAACATTTTTGAGATTTTTAAAATTACCTTTTGAAGAATTGGTAAACTACATGAGAAAACTAAGCACATTATAGTCTCACCTTAGTATTATTTCCCAACTTGATCTCAAATACCATCCCCTTGCCCTAGATGTGATTGTTAAATTCTTTTTGAAATCAAATTCTCTCAGAGACTAAAAATTTCCATTACTGAAAACGTTCGTAGATATGTTCCGCAAGCTTCAAAAATAATTCCAAAAGGTATTTGAAAAATTTTGTGAGATGGTATCACCACTGAAACAGGCGTATGAACTCCTCAGGTCATGACTTTGATCAGGATGATATTATAAGAAGTAAACTACTGGCTTATCTAGAGTAGAATAGACCATTTTCATTATTGGTAATACGCTTTGTAAGAGTTATCTTAGAGAGTCAAATAAGTTAAAACAAGTAAAAGCATTTAAGAAAAATATCTGGCACATGACAAGCTGTCAGTTTTAGTTAATCAATCCCTTTTGGAGATCCAGAGTACACCCTTGCTTTGTATGAAGCTTTCCTTAATTCATAGATAAATAAACAGGTAGGTAGGTAGATAGGTAGGTAGGCAGGTAGGTAGGTAGGTAAATAAACTGATAATAAAGAATTGACATGTAGTAGAAAGGAAAATTATTTGGTTTATTTTTTAAGGTTTTTGAGATGGATAAAACAAATTGTTTATCAGATAATTTGTCTTACACATTCAATGTATATGAAATAATTAATATGATACTGAATTTATTCAAGGGCTGAAAGTATGTAGAACATACAGGCCACGAACTAGGAAAACTACCATTTGGAGAAAGGGTTTTATTCATGGAAGAAAGGTATAATGTAAAGAGTAGATGTTTCATGACTTGACATTTAAATTTTAGGTGAATCATTTAAAACTTTCTGGAATCATGTTAGAAATAAATGACAGCTCTTACTAAGGTACTACTATGTATTTAATTATTACATGGTTTTAAAGTTCAACATACAGCTTTGTTTTAATTCTTCCTTATAATTTTTCTATTCTGAACATTTTCAAAAAGCTTCCCATATTATTTTTCTCAATATGATTGTCATGTTTTTCTGTAGTAAAACACATTTAAGATACTTAATTTTAAGACTGCTTATAAAACTGGCACAGGGTATAAAACTCCTTCATAAAATCAAAGTGCCTAACTTGAAAGATTGCTTATTGGTTCTATAGTCATTTAATCTCTTAAGTGATAGCATTCTTTTTGTATTTGTTTGCCACACAATTATTTTTACTCATGTCCTTTTTATTCTCAGATTTCTCAATGAGATACATAAGATTTTACTTTAACTTTTATGAATTCTTGTAGTTTCTTGTCTGTTCCTGGGGTAAATTCAGTCAGTCTTTTGTAAATAGAAAGGCAGCTTTAATACTAAAAAGTTTCATAACAAAAAAAAAACTTCAGACCATATTAAACAATATCTAAGAAAGCTAAAGCACTTAACATAGAATATATATTTAAAAAAAAAAAAAAAACTGTTGCTGTCAAGTCAATTCCAAGTTAGAGTGACCCTATGGGACAGAGTAGAGCTGCCCCACAGGGTTTCCAAGGAGTGGCTGGTGGATTTGGACTATCTGCCAACTTTCTGGTTAGCAGCCAAACTCTTAACCACCATGCCACTATACGGCTATGAAATATACAATAAAGAACATCACTTCAAGAAATGGAAATTTAGACAAATGACCCAGGCTTATGATGCTCTAACTCTAAATGATTTTCATGTCTACAAAAAAAAGAATTTTTTTTTTTTTCTTAAGGTTTCCTTTGATAGAACCATTAGTTGCCTGGCTTTGTCTACTCCTCATTGGAGCCTTGGTGTAATATCTATGGGATCTGAGCCCGTGGATCACCTTATTTTTGAGACCACCTGTTAGAGATTCAATTATGTTCCCCAGAAGTATGTATTGTAAATCCTAACCTCTGTGCCTGGGGTTATAATCCCATTAGAGAATAGGTTGTCTTTGTTATGTTAATGAAGCAGGATTAGTGTAGAATGTATCTTGATTCAGTTTCTTTTGAGATACAAAAAAGATTAAACAAGCAAGCAGAGACAAGGGAAGAGAGATGCCAAGCCACATGAAGATTGCCCAGGAGCAGAAACTCAGAAAAGACAAGGACCTTCCTCCAGAGCTGATAAGGAAGACTTTCCATAGAGCCAGCACCCTGAACTGGGACTTCTAACCCCCTAAACCGTGAGAAAATAAATTTCTGTTTGTTAAAGCCAACCATTTGTGGTATTTCTGTTATAGCAGTACTAGATAACTAAGATACCACCTTATAATTAGTTGATTTCAGTAACTAAACCCCCTTGGACTAGGTCTAAAACACCCATCTTGTCCATATTCCACTCTGTAATGAACAGGTTTCAGTGTATTGGGAGGAAAACAAAGGCTGTATGAAACTTACTGTTTCCAGAAGTTAACCTTTGAAAATCTAACGGCAAATACTGATTGACACCTATACAAAACCAACAGCCAACATCATTCTCAATAGAGAGAGGCTTAAAGCATTCTCCAGAGAATGGGAACAAGACAAGGATGCTGTTTATCACCACTCCTATTTAACATTGTGCTGGAAGTCCTCGTAGAGCAATATGTCAAGAAAAAGAAATAAAGTACATGCAAATTGGAAAGGAAGAAGTAAGACTATCCCTATTCACAGATGATATGATACTGCACATAGAGAACCCCAAAGATTACACAAGAAAACTGCTGGAACTAATTCAGCAGAGTAGCAGAATACAAGATCAACATACAAAAATCAGTTGGATCCCTATACACCAACAAAGAGAACTTTGAAAAGAAAATGAAGAAAACAATATCATTTATTGGTGTTGTTAAGTACCAAAAATAAATGATAAATATCATTTATAACCCATAAAAAATAGCTCCTAAAAAGATAAAATACTTAGGAATAAATCTAACCAGAAATGTAGAAGACCTATACAAAGAAAACTACAAAACATTATTGTAAGAAACCAAAAGAGACCTACATAAATGAAAAAATATACCATGCTCATGGATAAAAAGACTCAACATCGTGAAAATGTCAATTCTATCCAAAGCAATCTAAGATATAATGCAATCCCAATCCAAATACTAGCAGCATTCTTTAATGAGATGGGAAAAACTAATCACCAACTTTATACGGAAAGGAAAGAGGTCCCAGATAAGCAAAGCGTTATTGAAGAAAAAGAACAAAGTAGGAGGCCTCCCACTACCTGATCTCAGAACCTACTCTACAGCGATGGTAATCAAAATAGCCTGGTACTGGTACAATAGACACGTAGACCAATGGAAGAGAATTGAGAATCTAGATGTAAATCCATCCACCTATGGTCAGCTGATCTTTGACAAAGGACCAAAGTCTATTAAATGGGGAAATGATAGTCTTTTTAACAAATAGTGCAGGCAAAACTGGATGTCCATCTGTAAAAAAATGAGACAGGACCTATAACTCACATCAT
Source organism: Elephas maximus indicus (assembly GCF_024166365.1). NCBI lineage: Eukaryota > Metazoa > Chordata > Mammalia > Proboscidea > Elephantidae > Elephas > Elephas maximus. Next base: position 33,661,942 of record NC_064837.1, on the reverse strand, counting down.
ACACAAAAACTAACTCAAAATGGATCAAACACCTAAATATAAAACCTAAAACAATAAAGATCATGGAAGAAAAAATAGGGACAATGCTAGGAGCCCTAATAAAACCTGCTGCTGTCAAGCCAATTCTGACTCATAGCGACCCCATAGGACAGAATAGAACTGTCCCATAGGGCTTCCAAGGAGCACCTGGTGGATTCAAACTGACCTTTTGGTTAGCAGCAGTAGCTCTTAACCTCTATGCCACCAGGGTTTCCAGGGCCCTCATATAAGGCATAAATAGGATATAAACCATAAGTAATAATGCACAAACACCAGAATATAAGCTAGATAACTGGGAGCTCCTAAAAATTCAACATTTATGTTCACTAAAAGGGTACAGACTGAGAAAAAAATTTTGGCTATGACATATCGAATAATAGTCTAATCTCTAAGATCTATGTAATACTTCAACACCTCAACAAAAAGACAAATAATCCAATTAAAAAGTGGGTAAAGGATACAGACACTTCAACAGAGAAGTATTCAGTCAGCTAACAGACCCATGAGAAAATGCTTGCAATCAGTAGCCATTAGAGAAATGTAAATCAAAACTACAATGAGATACCATCTTACCCTGACATTGCTGTCAATGAAAAAAAAAAAAAAACAGAAAATAGCAGGTATCGGAGAGGTTGCGGGAGGATTGGAGCTCTTACTCAGTGCTGGTGAGAATGTAAAATGGTACGACCACTATGGAAAACAATGTGACTCCTTAAAAAGCTAGAAACAGAAATACCATATAATCCAGCAATCCCACTCCTAGGAATACATCCTAGAGAAATAAGAGCCATCACTCAAATAGACATATGCACACCCATGTTAAATGCAGCATTATTCACAATAGCAAACGGATGGAAACAACCTAAGTGCCCATCAACAGATGCATGGATAAACAAATTATGATACATGCACACAATGGAATACTGTGCAGTGGTAAAGAACAATGTTGAATTTGCAGAACACCTCACAACATGGGTGAAATCTGGATGGCATTATGCTAAGTGAAATAAGCCAATCACAAAAGGACAAATATTGTATGAAACTACTATTATAAAAACCCAAGAAAGGGTTTACACACAGAAAAAAACAATCTTTGATGGTTACGAAGGATGAGGAGAATAAATCACTAACTAGATAGTAGACAAGTATTAACTATGGTGAAGGGAAAGACAATACACAATATAGGGGAAGCTGGCACAACTTAACCAAGGCAAAGTTATAGAAGCTTCCTAGACACATGGAAACACCTTGAGGGACTGAGTTACTGGAGCTGAGGACGGGACTGTTATCCTGGGGGACATCTAGGTGAGTTGGCATAACATAGTTCATAAAGAAAATGTTCTACTTCCAACTTTGGTGAGTAGAGTCTGGGGTCTTAAAGGCTTTTAAGTGGCCATTTAAAATACATCTATTCACTGAAACTGTTGCCCTGAGAGAATCTTTAAACCTTAAACCAAAAATACCCCCTGAAGTCCTCTTAAAACAATAGTTTAGCTTAGCTATTAAAAAAGTTCTGTCTTGAGCATTATGCTCTTTTAAGAACTATCTATATGGGATCAGAGAAACGAATCACCAACTTCATATGGAAGGGAAAGAAGCCTCGGAGAAGCAAAGCATTACTGAAAAAGAAGAAGAAAGTGGGAGGCCTCACTCTACCTGATTTCAGAACCTATTATACAGCCACAGTAGTCAGAACAGCCTGGTACTGGTACAACAACAGGCACATAGACCAGTGGAACAGAATTGAGAACCCAGATATAAATCCAACCACATATGAGCACCTGATATTTGACAAAGGACCAGTGTCATTTAATTGGGGAAAAGATAGTCTTTTTAACAAATGGTGCTGGCATAACTGGATATCCATTTGCAAAAAAATGAAACAGGACCCATACCTCACACCAAGCACAAAAACTAACTCCAAGTGGATCAAAGACCTAAACATAAAGAGTAAAACGATAAAGATCATGGAAGAAAAAATAGGGACAACCCTAGGAGCCCTAATACAAGGCATAAACAGAATACAAAACATTACCAGAAATGACGAAGAGAAACCAGATAAGATAACTGGGAGCTCCTAAAAATCAAACACCTATGCTCATCTAAAGACTTCACCAAAAGAGTAAAAAGACCACCTACAGACTGGGAAAAATTTTCAGCTATGACATCTCCGACCAGCGCCTGATCTCTAAAATCTACATGATTCTGTCAAAACTCAACCACAAAAAGACAAACAACCCAAACAAGAAGTGGGCAAAGGATATGAAGACACACTTCACTAAAGAAGATATTCAGGCAGCTAACAGACACATGAGAAAATGTTCTCGATCATTAGCCATTAGAGAAATGCAAATTAAAACTACAATGAGATTCCATCTCACTCCAACAAGGCTGGCATTAATCCAAAAAACACAAAATAATAAATGTTGGAGAGGCTGCGGAGAGATTGGAATTCTTATACACCGCTGGTGGGGATGTAAAATGGTACAACCACTTTGGAAACCTATCTGGCATTATCTTAAACAGTTAGAAATAGAACTACCATACGACCCAGAAATCCCACTCCTCGGAATATACCCTAGAGAAACAAGAGCCTTCACACAAACAGATATATGCACACCCATGTTTATTGCAGCACTGTTTACAATAGCAAAAAGCTGGAAGCAACCAAGGTGTCCATCAACAGATGAATGGGTAAATAAACTGTGGTATACTCACACAATGTAATACTACACATCGGTAAAGAACAGTGACGAATCTGTGAAACATTTCATAACATGGAGGAACTTGGAAGGCATTATGCTGAGCGAAATGAGTCAGAGGCAAAAGGACAAATATTGTATAAGACCAGTATTATAAGATCTTGAGAAATAGTATAAACTGAGAAGAACACATACTTTTGTGGTTACGAGGGGGGGAGGGAGGGAGAGGGTTTTTTACTGATTAATGAGTAGATAAGAACTGCTTTAGGTGAAGGGAGGGACAACACTCAATACATGGAAGGTCAGCCCAATTGGACTGGGCCAAAAGCAAAGAAGTTTCCAGGATAAAATGAATGCTTCAAAGGTCAGCGGAGCAAGGACGGGGGTTTGGGAACCATGCTCTAAGGCGACTTCTAAGTCAATTGGCAAAATAATTCTGTTATGAAAACATTCTACATCCCACTTTGAAATATGGCATCTGGGGTCTTAAATGCTAACAAGCGGCCATCTAAGATGCATCAATTGGTCTCAACCCACCTGGAGCAAAGGAGAATGAAGAACACCAAGGTCACACGACAACTAAGAGCCCAAGAGACAGAAAGGGCCACATGAACCAGAGACCTACATTATCCTGAGACCAGAAGAACTAGTTGGTGCCCGGCCACAACCGATGACTGTCCTGACAGGGAGCATAATAGAGAACCCCTGAGGGAGCAGGAGATCAGTGGGATGCAGACCCCAAATTCTCATAAAAAGACCATACTTAATGGTCTGACTGTGACTAGAGGAATCCCAGCGGGCATGGTCCCCAGACCTTCTGTTGGCCCAGGACAGGAACCATTCCTGAAGACAACTCATCATACATGAAAGGGACTGGACAGTGGTTAGGAGAGAGATGCTGAAGAAGAGTGAGCTAATTATATCAAGTGGACACTTGAGACTGTGTTGGCATCTCCTGTCTGGAGGGGGGATGGGAGGACAGAGAGAGTTGGAAGCTGGCAAAATTGTCACGAAAGGAGAGACTGGAAGGGCTGACTCATTAGGGGGAGAGCAAGTGGGAGTAAGGAGTAAGATGTATATAAACTTATATGTGACAGACTGACTTGATTTGTAAATGTTCACTTGAAGCTCAATAAAAGTTAAAAAAAAAAAAACTATCTATATGGGATCAAGTTGACAACAGCAACTAGAAAGTTTAGATGGGAAGTTTAGGGGGAGTGAGTATATATTAATGAGGGAGGAACAACTCAAAAAGGGGTGAGAATGGTTGTACAACTCGAAGAATGTAATCAAGCTCACCAAATTGTACGTGTAAAAACTGTTCAAAAAAAGAATGTTGACAGATTGTGATAAATGTAATGTCACTGAACAATTTGTGTGAAAATTGTCAAAAGGAACCTAACTTGCTGTGGAAACTTTCACAAAAAACTCAGTAAAATATTATTTAAAAAAAAAAATACATCTATTGATCCCATCCAGTCCAGAACAAAGGAGAATGAAGAAAACCAAAGAGACAAGGAAAATATTAGTCCAAAGGACTAATGGACCACACGAACCACAGCCTTAGTCTAGAAGAACTAAGTGATGCCCAGCTACCACCAACAACCACTCTGACAGGGATCACAATAGAGGGTCCCGGACAGAGCCGGGGGCAGGGGGGCTGGGAATGTACAACAAAATTCAGATTCACAAAGACCAGACTTACTGGTCCAACAGAGACTGAAGGAAACCCTGAGACTATGGCCCCCAGACACCCTGCTAACTCAGAACTAAAGCCACTCCTGAAGTCCACCTTTCAGCCAAAGATTAGACAGACCTATAAAACAAACAGTAACACACGTGAGGAATGTGCTTCTTAGATCAAGTATGAGAGCAAATGAGCAACACCTGCCCAAAGGCAAGGACAGGAAGGGACAGTAAAACTGGATGAAAGGACACGGGGGGTCCAGGGTATAAAGGGAAAGGGGCAGAGTACTGACACAATGTCACAAAACAGTTTGTATATAAATTTTTGAATGAGAAACCAATTTGTGCTCTGCACTTTTACCTAAAGCACCGTAAAACTTTTTTTTTTTAAAGGATATTTGTTAACGTACAATCAGGTAGATATTTTAATCGTTTTTTAAATAATAAATTTGGTGGGATTTTTTTTTTTTTGGCTCCTTTCTTTTTTAAGGAATTTTATAGAATTTTTATTATCTCATGGTTTTCCCCCAAAATTTCATCATTTCACACTAAATTATTTTACATCAGTATTTACAAAACAAAGCGCTTCATTTGGCTCCTTACTTTTACAAAGTACTAAATTATACAAACATGTCATTTGTGTAAACTAAGTTAGGTGCCATCATCTTTTATGTAATTCCTATATAGTCAAAAAGTTTTAAAGTTATTGAATACTGATTGTTGTTATTTTGGATGGAGTATTGTCTTTCCAAAATTGGTGTATTTTTCTTTTAATGTTATAGCATTCACATTTAGATGTTAACTATCCTTTCAAATGTAAGTGACCTATCTTGCCAGTCAGGACTTCATTGCATTGCTTGTGGAGCTGAATTGTCACCTAAAAAAGGAGGTAAGGACTACAAAAGCTTACTTTGTGCCTTCCTTAATATCATTGTTGGAGATTGGGCATAACCTTAAACTAAGAAATTATTTACAATATTAAAAAACAGAAAAAAAGGCATTGCCGTCAACTCGTTTCCAACTCATAGCAACCCTATAGGACAGTAAAACTGCCCCATAGTGTTTCCAAGAAGCAGCTGATGGATTCAAACTGCCAACCTTTTGGTTAGCAGCTGAGCTCTTAACCACTGTACCACCAAAGCTCCAATTAATGTAAATTATAGTAGATTGATGTATTAATTATTTCCGTATTTCAGTCTTTAAAGTTAATTGACAGTATGCATGGGCTTTGTTACCATTATACTTGGCAACATGTTCCAATTCCACTAGCTGTCTGAGCTACTTTGGGGAAGTTATCTCTCTGAGCTTCTGTTTTCTCATCTCAAAATAAGAATAAATTTAATTTCGTGAGAAACAGATAAAATGTTACGAGTATCAATATCAAGTGCATAAAATATATAGAAACCTTTTTTTGCATCAGGCAATGAGAAAGACAACATAATTTGGGATCAACGGAAAGAAGGAAATATGCCATCCTTACTTCTAAGGAGCGTTCCAGTTGTATTTCTTCTAAGACTTACTTGTTCATTCTACGAGCAGTCCATGGTATAGTCGATATTCTTTGCCAATATCATAATTCAAATGCATCAATTCTTTTTTTGTCTGTTTTTCATTGTCCTGGCTTTGCATGCATATGATGCAATTGAAAAGAGTATGGCTTTGGTCAGGCACACCTTACTCATCAAAGTGACAGCCTTGCTTTTTAGTGCTTTAAAGAAATCTTTTGTACCGGATATACCCAGTGAAATACGTCGGCTGATTTTTTGACTGCTTCTTCCATGGGCATTGATTGTGGATCTTTTACTAGTAAGACTTAAATGTTGTGATAATTTAATTTTATTTTTGTACCTCATATTTTTATATCTTAAAATGTGTGACATTGCAAAGAAAGAAAAAAAAGTTATCAAAGGAACATGGGTTCCAAGGAAAACATTCTATGTAAGATCCATAAGGACAGCGTTTTTTGTTTGTTTTTTGATCTGTGGTATTTACTGCTGTCCTCCCAATACAGTGTTTGCTGACTTAAATGAATTGAATGGAGCATTCTAATATTGATGTATTTATTTCTATCAGGACCATATCTTATGATACCTGGTTCTCATATATACCTACATCATTTGACACATTTCTAGACTCTAGCAACCTTTATCTTCTCAAAATTTTTAGTTCTTATTGCTTTATCAGTCTTTAAATCTGTCACATTTTCTCTGTTCCAATTCATTGAACCTTCATCCTTTGAGTTTTGGGACAAAAACTGTCTTTCCTTTTTCTTTTATTCTCAAGGGTGTACTTTTACCAGAAATAGTATTCTGACACAGTTGGATTCTAAACTATTAATTGTATTTCACATCAACAAATTTATTAGCAATAATGTAAGCTTTTTTTTTTTTTTTTAAGCCTTTCAATCCTATTATCCCCAGGACAAAATTAATTTTTCTTGCCTGTGTCCCCATGTAATATTTATTATATGATATTGTTTTTAATTGTATACAGTTCTGTCTCACATTCATTGTATTTGGCATTGCTCTTTCATCTGTACAGTGTTCCCTTCCTCTTCTTTACTATAAAAGGATGGGGATAGTAATAGTAGTAGTGTCAGAACATGTCTAACTTCATGGAGGATAATGAGAATCACAGTCAGCACAAAGGCGATTCCTATGAGGTGGAGGTCAGATATACCTCCGCTCTCCAACCTTTTTACTGGTTCTGACACCAGCTGTCCCTCCAACGGCACTCTCTACTTCTCATTTGGGTTTGATAATCCATTGCAATGGCCACACAGAACTCATGGACCATACTTACACTTAAGTGGCTTATTAAGGAACAGGGTACATCTCAGGATCAGAATCAGCAGACTACAACTCAGGATCAGGAAGCATGTAGGCAAAGTCTCCCTTCTTCAGTGCAGAACAGCTCTCTCAGCTCCTCCTGAACCTGTCTGTCACCACTGGCTCTGCTGCTGGGCCCCTTCTGGGCCTCTTGCTGTCTTCAGTGTTATTGCCCTTGACCAGTGTTACAGCTCTTTTAGGAGGTACCTTACCTCTTTTCTTTCTGCTTCTTCCTGCTGCTTCTCTTCCTGCTTCTTTCTGTCTGAAAAAACCTGCGGGACTGGCTGCTTAAATATACAAACTTCTTGCATGACACAGGCATGACACTCCCATAAAAGCCACAAATTTACCAATCCCCTCCCAGTAGGCCACAGATACTTTATTTGCATAGCAGGTGACAACTCACCTCATTTGCAGAGTCTATTGACCAATCCCTGCAAGGTGCATACCAATCACAGGGTAGGCTGCAGCCGAGGGCCAGGCAGAAAGTATCAAACCATCCTTGTTCTCAGGTTACCAAGGAAATGTCAATCAACCTGGACAAAAGCCCTTGGGGGTAGCAAACTAGGGCAAAGGTAACTCCTCAAGGTGAAGGGGGAAAAATCTCTCAGGCTGTTTTTCCAAAGAACCAAGGTAAAAGGCCTCCATACTTACCTTGCAAACTCCTACTCATCCTGAGAAATTCCACTAAGGCATTATTCCTCTTGAATTTACCGTGTCTTCTGGAAAAAAAAAAAAAAAAATTTTTTTCCAGACTGGCTTAAGTGTACTTCATCAGTATTTTCTTGCCCCCTACACCCCAGGGCATAACTTCAGCATATTTTCAACACTGTTGTAAGTTGTCTGTTCTCTCTTCTGTCTCCTTAAGTTTACACAAGGTAAGACCTTGTTTGTTTTTGCCATCCTTGCATCTGGTAGCATGTCTTATACATAGTGAATGCCCAATTTGTGGGACTGTGCACTTCCACAGATTGAACTGAACCATGCTATCATGAAAATGGCTATTATTTAGGTGCTACTTTGGTTCGTTTGTTATATTGTTCATTATTACCATTTTAGAATTTTAGACTAGGCAAGTACTTTAGAAGTCATCTACTTGCATCATATTGAACATGAGATAACTGAGGCCCAGAGAGATTTAGTACCTAGACCAAGGTCATGTTGAAGGTAATGTACTACAATGTTTGTTTTTAATGTACTGTAGTTCATATTAACTTGATTTTGCCACTTTCCCAAGGCATTCTTAGTGAAAGGTACAATTTTAGATAACCAAAATGTTATCAAATTAAGACATTAAGAATCCAGTCAATCACATTCTTTATGACTACATCAAGCCATAGAGTTTATTATGAGGAGTGGTATGTGTTGATTATGGCTTTTAATAATATATTTAACTGTTTCATTATTACCACTGTGTGCAATGGCCAAATTACCAAACTCTCTATAGAGTTGTCTTCTGATTGACTAACATGCACACACACAAACATGCCTTTATACATTACTGCACTCAGCAGTTTTTTTTTTTCAAAAGTTGATATACTTGGTAGTGTAATATGCCTCTTCTAAATCTTTTTCACCATATTTATTATTAGGAATTTTTTTTTTTTAACTTTTTCCAAGAATACTGGACTGATAAAAATCCAAAGAATCTTCCTGAATGTTAAATTACATTGCACAAAATCCCATTTCCATTGCTCAAGTGAGTCAGAATACAGATCAGAAGAAGAAAACTTATTTTATGTCATCAGTGACAGTGCTGCTCTTAGCCATTTAAAAACCACATTAATGGTTTATCAGACTTAAGTGAAGAATAAAGGTAAATTTACTTAATGTCTGTTCTTCTTCCTCGTCTAAAGCCTTCAAATTTAAGTGAGGCATCTTTTTCATTTTCATGTGATTTCTGAAATGGAAGCAATTTTAAAATTGCTTTTTGAATAAGTTCTGCTATTGTAAGAACTGCAAAAGAAGAACAAAGTAAAACAAGATCTCAAACTCGATTTGTACAAAACAAATGTACGAATAAGAAATGTTATGTTAGGACAAACCAGGTATCGATCCATCTGTGTCTGAGAATGACTCCCAAAAAACATTCCAAAGGCACACAGATCCAGATCATGCTTTGGTAAGCCCAACCTGGGGAGGAAGCAACCTGCAAGATAAAAGGGACAAGATTCCACCAGCTGGATTACTAGTTGCCATTGAGTCAGTTCCAACTCATGGAAACCCCATGGATGTCAGAGTAGAATTGTGCTCCACAGGGCTTTCAATAGCTGATTTTCAGAAGCAGATTACCAGGCCTTTCTTCTGAGGCACATCCAGGTGAACTTGAACTACCAACCTTTCAGTTAGCCCCTGATCACAGTTAACCGTTTGCACCATCCAAGGACTCCACCAGCTGAGTTAGCTGTCCTAAAAAAAAATGGAATGGATGCTTATATACAAAGAACTCAGAAACTTAAATCCTTTTTTCTTTGCATAAATACCTCTCAGATTGCGTACTACCCATTTGCAGTTTCCCAGCCTCCACTCAGCCACTTTCAAGGCTGCTCATCATGGCCATTTTTATTCTGCTAATACCTGTTTCTAGAGTTGGATAGAAGGGACTAGGCTACACATTATAATTTGTCCCAGGCCCTGCAGTCACCCAAGAACAATCCTAAACTCCACTGATTTCTAGAAGCAGTATGGCCAAAAGGAGCATATTAATTGTCTTTCAAAATGCTGACTTCAGATAACCCAACATATATTTTTCTATTTTCAACATCAATGAATTCATCTAAACTCTCTTTTCTACATATTTAAAATCTGAGGGTAACCAGTCCTATGATGATATCCATTCATTCAACATTTAAGTATAAAAGACATTTGAAACTGTAACTGGGATTTTTCCTGCTGCTATCCCCTCAAAACTGGACCATTCATGACAAATCTGAATGTTTACTTTGGTTACAAATGTCTGCAGAAACATCTGATCAGATCATATGGTTCTAATAATGTTCCCTTTAGTCCACTGCAGCTTTGACCAATTTCAATATTTTTTCTGGAATTGGAAATTCTTTCTTGTGGGAATGTACTCATTTAGCAAAAAAATGAATATGTGGTTGTTAATAATTTTTTGGCTTAGTGCAATATGGAAGATTGTAAGAAGGTTTATGTTCTTTATTTTTTTTTAGAACTACAACTTTATGTAGATTCATAGTCATATTGCTATATAAATTCTTCCCGTTTTCCACTTTTTACCACTGAGCTTCAAGTGGGAAACTATGTTGTTATTTTTCTGCTAAACTACTTCATCCAGTATCTCCTCATTCTGAGTTTCATTTCCTCATTTTCTTCAATGAACAATGACTTCCAAGCATAAATGTAATTCAGTCCCAAAAGAGATGAGGGAAGTTGAGTGTGTAATAGATGTTCTTTCTTGGTCTGTTGTCTTCCGTCTGCTATAACTGATCACTTCTGTTGTATAGCACCAGTAGATCCTACAGAAGGTACCAAAAACCAAACCAAACCCATTGCAATCCAGTCAATTCTGACTCATAGCGATCCTATAGGGCAGAGTATAATTGTCCCATAGGGTTTCCAAGGAGCTGCTGGTGGGTTCGAACCGCTGACCTTTTGGTTAGCAGCCAAACTCTTAACCACTGTACCACCATGGTTCCAACAGAAGGTAGCAAGTCCTTATTTAGAAGTCCCTATAAGTCATTCCCCCTACGTGTCTGTCAGTTTATTGTACTGTGGGGGCTTGTGTGTTGCTGTGATGCTGAAAGCTATGCCACCAGTATTCAGATACCAGTGGGGTAACCCATGGAGGACAGGTTTCAACTGAGCTTCCAGACTAAGACAGACTAGGAAGAAGGACCCAGCAATCTACTTCTGAAAAGCATTAGCCAGTGAAAACCTTATGAATAGCAGCAAAACATTGTCCGATATAGTGCTGGAAGATGAGCCCCCCAGGTTGGAAGGCACTCAAAAGATGACTGGGGAAATGCTGCCTCCTCAAAAAAAAAGTCGACCTTAAAGATGTGGATGGAGTAAAGCTTTCGGGACCTTCATTTGCTGATGTGGCACGACTCAAAATGAGAAGAAACAGCTGCAAACATCCATTAATAATCAGAACCTAGAATGTATGAAGTATGAATCTAGGAAAATTGGAAATCATCAAAAAAGAAATGGAATGCATAAACATCGATATCCTAGGCATTAGTGAGCTGAAATGGACTGGTATTGACCACTTTGAATCGGATAATCACATCGTCTACTATGCTGGAAATGACAACTCGAAGAGGAATGGTGTTGCATTCATCATCAAAAAGAACGTTTCAAGATCTATCCTGAAGTACAAAGCTGTCAGTGATAGGATAATATCCATACGCCTACAAGGAAGACCAGTTAATACGACTATTATTCAAATTTATGCACCAACCACTAGTGCCAAAGATGAAGAAATAGAAGATTTTTATCAGCTGCTGCAGTCTGAAATTGATCGAATATGCAATCAAGATGCATTGATAATTACTGGCGATTGGAATGTGAAAGTTGGAAACAAAGAAGGATCAGTAGTTGGGAAATATGGCCTTGGTGATAGAAACAATGCCGGAGATTGCATGATAGAATTTTGCAAGACAAATATCATCAGTCAGAACAAAGCCAGGGGCCGACTGTGGAACAGACCATCAATTGCTCATACACAAGTTCAAGCTGAAACTGAAGAAAATCAGAGCAAGTCCATGAGAGCCGAAATATGACCTTGAGTGTATCCCACCTGAATTTAGAGACAGTCTGAAGAATAGATTTGATGCATTGAACACTAGTGACCGCAGACCAGATGAGTTGTGGAATGACATCAAGGACATCATCCATGAAAAAAGCAAGAGGTCACTGAAAAGACAGGAAAGAAAGAAAAGACCAAGGTGAATGTCAGAGGAGACTCTGAAGCTTGCTCTTGAGCATCGAGCACCTAAAGCAAAAGGAAGAATTCATGAAGTAGAAGAACTGAACAAAAGATTTCAAAGGGCCTCTCCAGAAGACAAAATAAAGTATCATAATGACGTGTGCAAAGAGCTGGAGATGGAAAACCAAAAGGGAAGAACACGCTTGGCATTTCGCAAGCTGAAAGAACTGAAGAAAAAATTCAAGCCTCGAGTTGCAATAGTGAAGGATTCCATGGGGAAAATATTAAATGATGCAGGAAGCATCAAAAGAAGATGGAAGAAATACACAACTCATTATACCAAAAAGAATTAGTCGATATTCAACCATTTCAAGAGGTGGCATATGATCAGGAACCGATGGTACTGAAGGAAGAAGTCCAAGCTGATCTGAAGGCATTGGTGAAAAACAAGGCTCCAGGAATTGATGGAATATCAATTGAGATGTTTCAACAAAGAGATGCAGCGCTGGAGGTGCTCACTCATCTATGCCAAGAAATATGGAAGACAGCTTCCTGGCCAACCGACTGGAAGAGATCCATATTTATGCCTATTCCCAAGAAAGGTGATCCAACCGAATGTGGAAATTATACAACAATATCATTGATATCAAACGCAAGCAAAATTCTGCTGAAGGTCATTCAAAAATGGCTGCAGCAGTATATCGACAGGGAACTGCCAGAAATTCAGGCTGATTTCAGAAGAGGACGTGGAACCAGGGATATCATTGCTGATGTCAGATGGATCCTGGCTGAAAGCAGAGAATACCAGAAGGATGTTTACCTGTGTTTTATTGATTATGCAAAGGCATTTGACTGTGTGGATCATAACAAACTATGGATAACACTGCGAAGAATGGGAATTCCAGAACACTTAATTGTGCTCATGAGGAACCTTTACATAGATCAAGAGGCAGTTGTTCAGACAGAACAAGGGGATACTGATTGGTTTAATGTCAGGAAAGGTGTGTGTCAGGGTTGTATTCTTTCACCATACCTATTTAATCTGTATGCTGAACAAATAATACTGAGAAGCTGGACTATACGAAGAAGAATGGGCATCAAGATTGGAGGAAGACTCATTAACAGCCTGCGTTATGCAGATGACACAACATTGCTTGCTGAAAGTGAAGAGGACTTGAAGCACTTACTAGTGAAGATCACAGACCACAGCCTTCAGTATGGATTGCACCTCAACATAAAGAAAACAAAAATCCTCACAACTGGACCAGTGAGCAACATCATGATAAACGGAGAAAAGATTGAAGTTGTCAAGGATTTCATTTTACATGGATCCACAATCAACAGCCATGGAAGCAGCAGTCAAGGAATCAAAAGACTCATTGCATTGGGCAAATCTGCTGCAAACGGCCTCTTCAAAGTGTTGAAGATCAAAGATGTTGCCCTGAAGACTAAGGTGCACCTGACCCAAGCCATGGTATTTTCAATTGCATCATATGCATGTGAAAGCTGGACAATGAATAAGGAAGACCAAAGAAGAGTTGACGCCTTTGAATTGTGGTGTTGGTGAAGAATATTGAATATACCATGGACTACCAAAAAAACGAACAAATCTGTCTTAGAAGAAGTACAGCCAGAATGCTCCTTAGAGGCAAGGATGGCGAGACTGCGTCTTACATACTTTGGACATGTAGTCAGGAGGGATCAGTCCCTGGAGAAGGTCATCATGCTTGGCAGAGTACAGGGTCAGCAAAAAAGAGGAAGACCCTCAGCAAGGTGGATTGACACAGTGGCTGCAACAATGAGCTCAAGCATAACAACGATTGTGAGGATGGTGCAGGACTGGGCAATGTTTCGTTCTGTTGTGCATAGGGTGGCTATGAGTCAGAACTGACTCGATGGCACCTAACAAGAACAAGTCATTCAACAACTAGAGCTCTTCCTCCACTGAAAACTTGGAGTTTTGCTCACTTTATACAAAAGTCAGTCACAACGTAATTAAGGTTGTGGTTAAAAGCTACAGGTGCTAACCAAAAGTTTGGCAGTTCGAATCCACCAGGTGCTCCTTGGAAACTCTGTGGCGCAGTTCTGCTCTGTCCTGTAGAGTTGCTATGAGTCGGAATTGACTAGACAGCAACCGGTTTTGTTGTTGTTGTTGTTTTTTGGTTGCATATTTGAGATTTGGATTTTTTGGTAGATTGATCAACTGAAGAAATGGAGAAACTTTTCGTCCTGAGGCCAGATGTATAACAGTGATACCAGTTAAAGAAATAATACCACTTCCATAGATGTAGTACAATGTGGAAGGTTCAGCAAAATTTCTTTGTTATTTCTATATGCTGAGGGAATATTTGAAATTTTAAAAAGTTCTTTTAAAACAGCTTTTTCTTAGGAATAACACACATTTTCAGGCACTGTCCATGTACCTTCTATTACAGCCTCTGTTATGGGAACCCCCACGCATCTGTCAGTTTGCCATACTGTGGGGGTTTGTGTGGTGCTAGAAGCTATGCCACCGGTATTCAGATACCAGCAGGGCCACCCATGGAGGACAGGTTTCAGCTGAGCTTCTAAACTAAGACAGACTAGGAGGAAGGACCTGGGAGTCTACTTCTGAAAAGAATTAGCCAGTGAAAATCTTATGAATAGCAGCAGGACATTGTCTGATACAGTACCGGAAGATGAGACCCCCAGGTTGGAAGACACTCAAAATACAACTGGGGAAGAGCTGCCTCCTCAAAAAAAAAGTCAACCTTAATGACGTGGATGGAGTCAAGCTTTCACGACCTTCATTTGCTGATGTGGCACAAGTCAAAATGAGAAGAAACAGCTGCAAACAACTACTAATAATCAGAACCTGGAATGTACAAAGTATGAATCTAGGAAAATTGGAAATCATCAAAAATGAAATGAAACGCATAAAGATTGATATCCTAGGCATTACTGAGCTGAAATGATCTGGTATTGGTCATTTTGAATCAGACAATCATACGGTCTACTATGCCAGGAACAACAACTTGAGGAGGAACGGCATTGCATTCATCGTCAAAAAGAATATTTCAAGATCCATCCTGAAATACAATGCTGTCAGTGATAGGATAATATCCATACGCCTACAAAGAAGACCAGTTAATATGACTGTTACTCAAATTGGTGCACCAACCACTAAGGCCACATATGAAGAAACTGAAGGATTTTTACCAACTCCTGCATTCTGAAATTGATCGAACATGCAATCAGGATGCACTGATAATTACTGGTGATTGAAATGCAAAAGTTGGAGATGAAGAAGAAGGATCAATAGTTGGAAAATATGGCCTTGGTGATAGAAACAATGTTGGAGATTGCATGATAGAATTTTGCAAGACAAATGACTTCTTCACTGAAAACACCTTTTCTTACCAACATGAACGGTTACTATACACATGACCTTGCCATACAGAGTACACAGGAATCAAATGAACTACATCTGTGGAAAGAGAAGATGGAAAAGCTCAATATCATCAGTCAGAAAAAGGCCAGGGCCAGCTGCAGATCAGACCATCAGTTACTCATATGCAAGTTCAAGTTGAAACTGAAGAAAATCAGAACAAGTCCACAAGAGCCAAAATGCGACCTTGAGTATATCCCACCTGAATTTAGAGACCATCTCAAGAATAGATTTGATGTGTTGAACACTAATGACCGAAGACCGGACAAGTTGTGGAATGACATCGAGGACATCATACATGAAGAAAGCAAGAGGTCACTAAAAAGGCAGGCAAGAAAGAAAAGACCTAAATGGATGTCAGAGGAGACTCTGAAACTTGTTCTTGAACATCGAGTAGCTAAAGCAAAAGGAAAAAATGATGAAGTAAAAGAGCTGAACAGAAGATTTCAAAGGGCAGCTCAAGAAGACAAAGTAAATTATTCTGATGACATGTGCAAAAAGCTGGAGATAGAAAACCAAAAGGGAAGAACAGGCTCAGCATTTCTCAAGCCGAAA
Organism: Elephas maximus indicus; assembly: GCF_024166365.1. NCBI lineage: Eukaryota > Metazoa > Chordata > Mammalia > Proboscidea > Elephantidae > Elephas > Elephas maximus. The sequence continues at coordinate 33,645,814 of NC_064837.1, read as the reverse complement.
GAACTGAAGAAATAATTCAAGCTTCAAGTTGCAATTCTAAAGGATTCTAAAGGGAAAATATTAAATGACTCAGGAAGCATCAAAAGAAGATGAAAAGAATACGGAGTCACTATACCAAAAAGAATTGGTTGACGTTCAACGATTTCAGGAGGTAACGTATAATCGGGAACCGACAGTACTGAAGAAAGAAGTCCAAGCTGCACTGAAGACATGGGCAAAAAACAAGCCTCCAGGAATTGACGGAATACCAACTGAGATGTTTCAACAAATGGATGCAGCACTGAAAGTGCTCACTCGTCTGTGCCAAGAAATTTGGAAGATAGCTACCTGGCTAACTGCCTGGAAGAGATCCATATTTACGCCTATTCCCAAGAAAGGTGACCCAACCAAATGTGGAAATTATCAAACAATACCAGTAAAATCACTTGCAAGCAAAGTTTTACTAAAGATCATTCAAAAGCAACTGCAGCAGTATATTGACAGGGAACTGCCAGGAATTCAAGCCAGATTTAGAAGAGGATGTGGAACCAGGGATATCTTCTGATGTCAGATGGATCCTGGCTGAAAGCAGAGAACACCAGAAAGATATCTACCTGTGTTTTATTGGCTGCGCTAAAGCATTCAACTGTGTGGATCATAACAGATTATGGATAACATTGCAGAGAATGGAAATTCCCAAACACTTAATTGTGCTCATGAGGAATCTGTACGTGAATCAAAAAGCAGTCAGTCATTTGAACAGAACAAGGGGATACTGTGTGGTTTAAAGTCAAGAAAGGTGTGCGTCAGGGTTGTATTATTTCACCATATCTTTTCAGTCTGTATGCTGAGAAAATAATCCAAGAGCCTGGATTATATGAAGAAGAATGGGGCATTGGAATTGGAGGAAGACTCATTAACAGCCTATGTCACGGAGATAACACAACCTTGCTTGCATAAAGTGAAGGGGACTTAAAGCACTTACTGATGAAGGTCAAAGACCACAGCCTTCAGTATGAATTACACTTCAACATAAAGAAAACAAATCCTCACAACTGGACCAATAAGCGACATCACGATAAACAGAGAAAAGATTAAGATTGTCAAGGATTTCATTTTACTTGAATCCACAATCAACAGCCATCGAAACAGCAGTCAAGAAATCAAAAGACGCATTACTTTGGGCAAATTGGCTGCAAAATACCTCTTTTTAAAATGTTGAAAAGCAAAGATTTCACCTTGAGGACTAAGGTGTGCCTAACCCAAGCCATGTGTTTTCAATTGCCTCGTTTGCATGCAAAAGCTGGACAATGAATAGGGAGGACCGAAGAAGAATTGACACCTTTGAATTGTGGTGTTGGCAAAAAATATTAAATACACCATGGACTGCCAAAAGAACAAACAAATCTGTCTTGGAAGAAGTATAACCAGGATGCTCCTCAGAGGCAAGGATGGTGAGACTGCGTTTCACGTACTTTGGACATGTTGTCAGGAGAGATTAGTCCCTGGAGAAGGACATAATGCTTGGTGAAGTAGAGGGTCAGCGAAAAAGAGGAAGACCCTCAATAAGCTGGATTGGCACAGTGGCTGCAACAATGGGCTCAAGCATAGCAACAATTGTGAGGATGGTGCAGGACTGGGCCGTGTTTTGTTCTGTCGTGCATAGGGTTGCTGTAAGTCTGAACCGACTCGACGGCACCTATAACAACAACATAATGGGACAGAATACACTCTCATGTTTTTTATATAATCAAAGTTCCATTTTAAAATTAACCATTGTTAAAACTTTGAAAGCTATCATTTCACATTTAATTAATAGAGACAGGTTTTCTCATTGTATATTTGTTAATAGTATTCTCAGTTATGCATGATTTTATTTGAGAACAAGGAGTTACATTTTTGTCTTGAAAAAAATTTCTATTTCTTAGAGAGGCAGTAAGTCAAAGGGACGCACATGAGCTTTGGATTCGGGCATTTTAAAACCCAGCCTGTCACTTTCTAACTTTACCTTGAGCTCCCCAAAACTCAGTTTTCTCATCCATAAGATGAGGAAAATAATACATCACAGAGTTATGATAAAATTAAATAATAAATGTATATAGTTTTCATTAGCAAATGTAAGCCATTATATATTACTCTTTTTGTTAGGTTATTTTCTATACTCTTCTATACCATGTTAGACTAAAGATTCCTAAAGTTGAAATTTTCCTTTAAAAAAAAAAATTAACTAATTTTTTCAAAACCATATTATCCATTCTTACATCCACAATACTCTTAGACCTTTACAAGTGAAATTGAGACATTGAATCTGGTAGTTCACTGTTTATGAAAGGGTTTTTTTTTTTTTAGGCATGGAGACAGGTTTATCTTTAAATGCCATCTGGAATATGAAATAATGTTCTTTATCCAGCTACTTACAGTGTAGAAATTGTATCAACCAGTCGCTATTCCCATGTCCTTTAATTGGGGCTGAAATAACTGACCCCAGAAACATTGCTGAATCAAGGGTAAGCTTATATCATTTGTTCCTGAAATTTAGTGTGATGCTGCATATGCATAACTACATGTATGTTATGCCTGAAGATATATAAGGTATTGCTTTGCTACAGATAAATATGATTAACAAGGTCCATTCTCTTATGGATAAAATGTATATAGAGAGGGAGAATGTGACACACTATTCAAGATAAAATACTCCTAGATATCATTCTTTACTAAGTTTGACATTAAACTCTAAGTGTCAAAACCAAAACTAAGAAGGCATTTGTAAAGAATCATGGCTGCATAGAAAAATTAGGCTTGACCGAGCTTCCATACTGCAGTGAAATTACTTTAAAAGCTTGCATTATAAAGTAATCCTGTCTGTCTCTTCGTGTGTTTTTTAATTTGCTCATTTAAGTCTAATCAGGATTGAATGTACATTGGAGACAAAGACATGACCCAAAGATTAGCCTTGTAAAATAAAGATCAGATTTCCAACTCAATGTTAACTGCTATTGCACATGCCTACTGCAAGCATATTCAAAGTTATAATAGTAATATAAACAATTTGGTTCTAAATATAGTCCATCAAATGATGGTAGTCCTTTCAGCAAGTATGTTTTCTGAATAAGAATGGATATATTCTTGAAGTACTATGAATGACTTTAATTTTTAAAATATCAAATCCCACACAACTAACTGTAGTATGGTTTAAAAAAAAAAATTTTTTTTTTTTTTTATTGCAGTAAAGTATGGTGGTTAAGAATGTGAACTGCTTGGTGTGTGACTGGTGGGATATCAAATTCTGCTTCTGACTCTTTACTAGCTCCATGAATTTGAGAAAGATGTTTAACCTCTTTGCTTTATTTTTGTGCAAAAATGGGGAAATAATAACACCTAACTCATAGGCTTGCTATGAGAATTAAATGAGTTAATTCATATAAACCACTTAGAACAGTGCATGGCATAATGCAAGAGCTCAGTAAATATTAGCTAGCAACAACAATCATAATGATAATAATGATGTATTAATATTGATTTTTCTTTAAAATGAATCCTTTAGTTATGAAACAGCACATTAACATTCACTAACCCAACATTAAATAATGTAATTAGAAGGTAAAAATGTTTTCCCATTTCAGTGTTTACATTATTTGATGATAGCTAGACATATGAACAAATTCAGCTATAATATTCCTGTTTTAGCATCACAGAATAGTATCATAGTCCCTTAGCAACAAAAAGTGCTCTACTGCTATGGATTTTACAAGGTGAGTCTCAATACACATTCAGAGGAAATACCATTTTTAAGTATACGGTTAAATGACTGCTCACAGGAAGAGCATAGTTAAGTGCTATTCCTTTGTGGGCTGGTGAATTATTACTTACAATTAATACTTCTCTGTTGGGAAAAAAAATAGAGCTTGTCTTTCTTCCAAGGAAGGTAAAATTGGTAGTATGAGAAACTGAATAGTTCTGGCAGGATTGTATATTTTAGTTTTAAAAATTTACTCTTCCCAATTGGAAATGGAATGAAGATTTTGTAACAAGATTTTGTTCCATTGACTTGCCTGATAAGAAATTTAGATAAGAGGGTTTGGCCCTATGATACTGCCTTCAACCATAACCTTATTTTGGTGGAGATCATTGGGAATTAATTTTCAAATATCATTTTCTCTTTTATAGTTATGCCCATATCATATCCATCCATAACACACTCTTAGTAAGTTAGGAAATTATGTCACTGCTTATTACATATGTTAACTGAACATAATCATCACATATTTTCCTGAGAAGTAGCTTACTTTTTATTCTCTTGTTCAATCTTACCTATTAAAAAAAAAAAAAAAAAAAATTTTTTTTTTACCTATTAGCATACCAAAATTCATATGTTACATGATCTCAGAACCTACTATACAGCCACAGTAGTCAAAACAGCCTGGTACTGGTACAATGACAGAAACATAGACCATTGTCACAGAATCAAGAACCCAGATGTAAATCCATCCACCTTTGATCATCTGATCTTTGTCAAAGGACCAAAGCCCATTAAATGGGGGAAAAGATAGACGTTTTAACAAATGGTGCTGGCAAAATTGGGCCGGGTCCCCTTGGGGCCATGGTGGGTGGTGGGAAGGACTCCGGAGCTGGTGGGGAGGGGCCTGTGGTCCAGGCTGTGTACTCTGGGAGCTGCAGTGGGCAGAGAGAGGGGCCCAGAGTCAATGGGAGGGGGAGCCTGGGTCCAGGCTGGGACCTCTCAGGGCTACAAGGAGGGGGTGGGAGGGGTCCTGACCCAATGGGAAGGGGCCTGGGGCCCAGACCCAAGGCCCCTTCCAGCTGGATCTGGACTCCTCATGCCACCCACCCGTGGCCCCAAGGGAACCCAGCCAGGACTCCCTGCCCCTTCTTGTTGGCTCCAGACCTTCCAGCTGCCTGCCATGGCCTCAAGGGAACCCAGACCCCAGGCTCCTACCCACTGGCTACAGACCCCTCCCACTGCCCACCACATCCCTGAGGGGATTCAGCCCAAACCCCAGGCCCTTCCATGCCAGCTCAGGACCCCCACAGACTGCAGTAGCCCCACGCCAGCCTCCAGCATGGTTCACACTGCAGACAAATGACCTATCTCCACACCTTTCCTTCCTGCCGGACCTGCCCTGCTGCACCATATCTGAGTGACTGGCCCTGCACACCAGGACAAGGTAGTGAGAACTATTGTGCCCACATATGAGCAAGCAACAAAATAAACTCAGCCCACTTGCCCAACATAATGAAACCAAACAAAAAAAGCAGGAGAAAACAAACCTACTATAATAAATAAAGAAAATAATACCTGAGTGTCTTAGAGACAGCAGACAATACCAAAACATATTTAAAAAGAAAAGAGACAAAATGGCTCCAGTAAGTGACCAGAATAAAGCACCAGTTGTCCTTCCCGCAGAAGAAAAGGCACTGGAACTACCAGATAGGGAATTCAAAAGTTTAATATTCAGGGCTGTCCAAGAGATTAGGAAAGAGATCAAGGAAAATGCAGACAAAATCATGGAAAACAGAGACAAAACCAGCCAAAATCAAGAAAAACACAGAGAAAGCAGTAGAAGAATTCAGGAAAATACTACAAGAGCAAAATGTATAAATAAATAAATAATGAGAAACTATACAAAAACAGCAATTAGAAATCCAAAAGATAAACAACAAAATTTCAGAAGTGGACAACTCAATAGAAGGTTTTAGGAGCAAATATGAAGCAACAGAAGACAGAATCAGTGAAACTGAAGACAGATCCACTCTGTTTAAAGAAAAACCAGAGAGAAGAATGAAGAAAACCTAAAAACCACGTGGAATACAATCAAGAGCAAAAATCTGTGCATGATTGGAGTTCCAGAACAGGGGAGAAAATGGAAAACACAGAGAGGATCACTGAAGATTTCCTGATAGAAAACTTCCCCTAATAATATGAAAGATGAAAAGCTGCCCATCCAAGAAGCTCAACGAACCCCGTATAGGATAGACCCCAAAGAAAGTCACCGAGACATCAAATCACACTCACCAAAACCAAAGACAAAGAAATAATCCTGAAAGCAGCTCAAGAAAAATGAAAAGTCACATACAAAGGGAAAACAATAAGACTAAGCTCTGATTACTCAGCAGAAGCCATGCAGGTAAGAAGGCAATGGAATGACATTTATAAAACCTGGAAAGAACAAAATTACCAACCAAGAATAATATATCCTGCAAAACTCTCACTGAAACATGATGGCAAAATTAGGACATTTCTGGATAAACAAAAATTAAGGAGTGTGTAAAAACCAAACCAGACTTAAAAGGATTATTAAAGGAAGTCCTTCAGTTACAGAACCAACAACATCAGACAACAACCTGAATCTAGGACACAGGGTCGGTATCAGCTAGATACCAACCTAGGTAATGAACTCTCAAGGATAAAACAAAACTAAAAGATTCAAAACAGGGAGCTAGAGAAGTCAATCTGTAAATGATGACAATGTCAGAATAACAAAAATGGGAATACATGATGTAGTCATAGAACTTTCAAATGGAGAGAAAGTCAGGATAATATGAAGTAATAAAAAACTTACTTAAACTTAAAAAGGTAAGGGTAAATTTCAAAGTAACCACAAAGTTAACAAACCTACTCATCAAAAAAAAAAAGAAAGAAAGAAAAACATGAAGTCTCAGTAAACGCAGCAACTACAAAAATGAAAGAAGCAAACAAACAAAAAAATCAACAAGCAAAAGGAATCCAGGGCAGGAGAGTAAGAGGAACAAAGTAAACATCAACACCACACAAAACAGCACTACAAAATGACAGCAATAAACTCACACCTATTGATAATCACACTGAATGTAAATGGCTTAAATGCACCCATAAAGAAACAGAGAGTGAAAGAATGGTTAAAAAAAAACCAATATGCTGTCTACAAGAGACACACCTTAGACACAAAGACATAAATGTATTAAAAATCAAAGGATGAAAAATATATATATAGCAAACAGCAACGGAAAAAAAGCTGGAGTGGCAATACTAATCTCAGATAAAATACACTTTAAGGCAAAATTCACCACAAAAGACAAGGAAGGACATTACATGATGGATTAAAGAGACAGTCGACCATGATGACATGACCATAATAAGTATCTATGCACCCAATGACAGGGCTCCAAAATACATGAAACAAACTCTAGAAGCACTGAAAAAAGAAAAAGACGGTTCCAAGACAATAGTCGGAGACTTAAGCAGATCACTTTTGGTAAAGGACAGAACATCTGGAAAGAAATTCAGCAAAGATACAGAAGATCACAAGGCCACAATCAAACATCTTGACTTAATAGACATATATAGAACACTCTACCCAACAGCAGCAAAGTATATTCTTTTCCAAAGCACATGGAAAATTCTCTAGAGTAGACCACATCTTATGCCACAAAGCAGTGCTCAACAAAATCCAAAACACTGAGATAATACAAAGCATCTTCTCTGATCACAACATAAAAGCAGAAATTAATAAAAGGCAGAGCAAGGAAAAAAGATCAAATACATGGAAACTGAATAACACCTTGCTTAAAAACCAGTGCATATTAGAAGAAAAAAAAGATGTAATTAAAAAATTTCTAGAATCAAATGAGAATGAAAATACATCATGCCAAAACCTGTGGAACACAGCAAAGGCAGTGCTTGGAGGTCAATTTATTGCATTAGGCACACGCATCAAAAAAGAAGAAAGAGACAAAATCAAAACGTTAGCATTACACCTAGAACAAATAGCAAGAGAACAACAAAAAAAGACCACAGCCACCAGAAGAAAGGATAGAAAGCCACCAAAGCAGAAATAAATGAAATAGAGAATAGAAAAACAACAGAAAGAATCAACAAGACCAAAAGTGGGTTCTTTGAAAAGACCAACAAAATCAACAAACCACTGGCCAAACTGACAAAAGAAAAACAGGAAAGGAAGCAAGTAACCCAAGTAAGAAATGAAATGGGGGGCATTCCAACAGACCCAAGTGAAATAAAAAGGATCATAGCAGAGTACTATGAAAAACTGTACTCCAACAAATTTGAAAACCTGGAGAAAATTAACAAATTTCTAGAAACACACTGCCTACCTAAACTAATACAAACTAGGGTAGAAAAGCTGAACACACCCATAAAAGAGAAGAGATTGAAAAAGTAAAAAAAAAAAAAAAACTCCCAACAATGACAAAAAAAGTTCTGGCCCAAAAAAGTTTCTGGAGAATTATACCAAACATACTCAAATTATTCCAGAGCAGAGAAAAGGAAGGAATACTCTGAATTCGTTCTATGAAGCCAGCATAACCCTGATACCAAAATGAGGCAAACACCACAAAAAAGAAAATTACACACCAATATCTCTCATGAATAAAGATGCAAAATTTCTCAACAAAATTCTCACCAATAGAATTCAGCACCGTATCAAAAAAATAACACACCATGACTAAGTGGGATTCATACCAGGTATACAAGGATGGTTAACATTAGAAAATCAATCAACATAATCTACCACATAAATAAAATAAAAGAATCACGTGATCATCTCAATTGATGCAGAAAAGGCATTCAATAAAGTCCAAAACCAATTCCTGATAAAAACTCTCAATAAGATAGGTATAGAAGGGACATTCCTCAATATAATAAATGGCATCTATACAAAACCAACAGCCAACATCATTCTCAACAGAGATAGGCTGAAAACATTTCCCTTGAGGACGGAAACAAGACAAGGATGCCCTTTGTCTCCACTTCTATTTAACATAGTACTGGAAGTCCTAGCTAGAGCAATAAGTCAAAGAAATAAAGGGCATCCAGATTGGTAAGGAAGAAGTAAAACTATCCCAATTCACAGATGATATAATGACTCCACAAGAAAACTGCAGGAACTAATAGAAAGATTCAGCAGAGTAGCAGGATACAAGATCGACATACAAAAATCAGTTGATTCCTATACACCAATAAAGAGAGCTAAGAAAAGGAAATCAGGCAAGCAATACCATTTATAACAGCCTCTAAAAAAAAGAAAATACTTAGGAATAAATCTAACCAAGGACATAAAAGACCTATTCAAAGAAAACCACAAAACACTACTGCAAGAAAGCAAAAGAGATTTACATAAATGGAAAAAATACCATGCTCATGGATAGGTAGACTCGACCTTTCAAAAATGTCAATTTTACCCAAAGCAACTACCAAATACAATGCAGCTCCAGACTGAATACCAACAGCATTCTTTAACAAGATGGAAAAGCTAATCATTAACTTTATATGGAAAGAGGACCCAGATAAGTAAAGCATTATTGAAGAAAAAGAACAAAGTAGGAGGTATCGCATTACCTGACCTCAGAACCTACTATACATCTACAGTAGTCAAAACAGCCTGGTACTGGTACAACAACAGACACAGTGACCAATGGAACAGAATCCAGAACTCAGGTGTAAATCCATCTACCTATGACCACATGATTTTGACAAAGGCCCAAAGTCCATTAAATGGGAAAAACACAGTCTTTTTAACAAATGGTGCTGGCAAAACTGAATGTCCATCTGTAAAAAAATGAACAGGACCCGTACCTCACACCATACACAAAAACTAATTCAAAATGGATCAAAGACTTAAATATAAAACGAAACACTATAAAAATCACAGAAGAAAAAGGAGGGTCAAGGGGGCCAAGATGGCTGACTAGGTAGACGCTACCTCAGATCCCTCTTGCAACAAAGACTCGGAAAAACAAGTGAATCGATCACATACATGACAATCTACGAACCCTGAACAACAAACACAGATTTAAAGAGTTGACCTGAGTGACAGAGATGGAGAACGAACAACTACAGGGAAGCAGCGACTGTTTTCGGAGCCTGGAGCCAGTGTCCCAGTCAGGTAACCTTGGCGCCGGGCTTAGGACTGGGCGCAGGGGAGCTGAACACGACATCTGTGACGGCTCAAACACAGGGCGCAGCCCTAGCCTCCTGAACTGACCCCGGGAGGGGGCCCAGCCGGTCCGCGAGGGTGGCACAGCCACGCGGCTGGTGGGAGGAGAAGTCCCCGGGAGGCAGTGACTGGTTTTGGAGCCGGGAGTGCAGCATCCCAGCCGGGGAACCTTGGCACCGGGCTTTGGACTGGGCACAGGGGAGCTGAACGTGGCATCTGGTCACGGCGCAAACACAGGGCGCAGCCCTACTCCCCTGAACTAACCCCAGGAGGGGGCCCAGCCAGTCCGCGGGGGCGGCATGGCGAGGCAGCGACTGATTTGGGAGCCAGGAGTGCAGCGTCCCAGCAGAGGAACCTTGACACTGGGCTTTGGATTGGCAGCAGAGGATCTGACCGTGGCTTCAGCGGGCCAGACCCTCGGGGACAATCTCCACACAGCCAGCACACATAGGCGACATGCCCCTCTGGAATCTCAGATAAAATAGTCATCCCAAGCAAGATAAGCAACTTTGGCTATATTTCGGGGTGCTACTCTCTGCTGTTTTTCTGAATCCTCCCCTCCCCTTCCCAGGCGGCTTCATTAACATTGGAATTTCCTGAGCCAGAGGGAGAACAGCTCCGGCTCCGAGGCTTTGCTTTTCCCTTTTTTTTTTTTTTTTTGGTCTTTTCCTAACCCATTCTTCCGGCCTGAGAGAAGCAACCACAAAAAACGCAGGGACCAAAAATCCTTCCCTAATTGGACTAAAAACACAGAACCAGCTCCAGCCAAGCATATATGATCCAAATCTTGGGCTTTCATCCTTACAGGGAACAAGGTGGCTGTTATAATTCAAAGGCAGTTCTGATAGGGATCTGACTGCATTTTTTTTAGCGGATTTACTGGAAAAACAAGTTCCCCAGGTCTGATATCTCTGCTTATTCAACAGAGCCCTCCCTAACTGACCCACAACAGGGAACTGAGGGCTGAAGCTCCCCCCAGACAACCTAGCCTCTTGCCTTAGGGGTCTAAGGAGGGTGACACCTACCAATCAGTAGAGGTACTTGCATTGGGGGCCTAAGGTACAGCTGCAGAGCCCTTCCACCAAGGTGCTATAGGAATAGAGACACACCTACCTCACTGACACTTGGGGGAAGCCTGTCATCATCCTGCCCCCCCCCTGGAGTGTAAACCCCAGCTGCTAATAGAATCTGGTGCACACAACTACCACGACTACTTCTCGAGGTGGATAGGTGTTAGGGTGCAGCACACACTTGATGACCCAAAATCAGATTCTACTCAAGAATAGTGAATAGACTCAGGCATATATACCTGGCAACAGCCCAAACCAGCTGGTAATAGGTCATGAGTAAGTCAAGGGCTACAACAAACAAGACAGCACAATCTAGTAGCCCATCCACGTATATTGAAAGAAAACAAAACAAGACTCAGTGAGCAAATATAGAATAAATCACTACTATATCTTAGTGATGGCTCGGAGACAGCAGTCGATATCAAACCACATAAAGAAGCAGATCATGACAGCTTCTACAACCCCCCAAATAAAAGAATCAAAATCTTTCCCAAATGAAGATACAATCCTGGAATTATCAGATACAGAATATAAAAAACTAATTTACAGAATGCTTCAAGACATCAGGGTTGACCTCAGAAATGAAATAAGGCAAACTGCAGAAAAAGCCAAGGAACACACTGATAAAACAGTTGAAGAACTCAAAAAGATTATTCAAGAACATAGTGGAAAAATTAACAAGTTGCAAGAATCCATAGAGAGACAGTATGCAGAAATCCAAAAGATTAACAATAAAATTACAGAATTAGACAACGCAATAGGAAGTCAGAGGAGCAGACTCGAGCAATTAGAATGCAGACTGGGACATCTGGAGGACCAGGGAATTAACGCCAACATAGCTGAAAAAAAATCAGATAAAAGAATTAAAAAAAATGAAGAAACCCTAAGAATCATGTGGGACTCTATCAAGAAGGATAACTTGCATGTGATTGGAGTCCCAGAACAGGGAGGGAGGACAGAAAACACAGAGAAAATAGTTGAAGATCTCCTGACAGAAAACTTCTCTGACATCATGAAAGACGAAAGGATATCTATCCAAGATGCTCATTGAACCCCACTTAAGATTGATCCAAAAAGAAAAACACCGAGACATATTATCATCAAACTTGCCAAAACCAAAGATAAAGAGAAAATTTTTAAAGCAGCCAGGGAGAAAAGAAAGGTCTCCTTCAAGGGAGAATCAATAAGAACAAGTTCAGACTACTCAGCAGAAACCAAGCAGGCAAGAAGGCAATGGGATGACATATACAGAGCTCTGAAGGAGAAAAACTGCCAGCCAAGGATCATATATCCAGCAAAACTCTCTCTGAAATATGAAGGCGAAGTTAAGATATTTACAGATAAACACAAGCTTAGAGAATTTGCAAAAACGAAACCAAAGCTACAAGAAATACTAAAGGAAATTGTTTGGTCAGAAAACCAAAAATATCAGATACCAGCACAACACAAGGTCACAGAACAGAACATCCTGATATCAACTCAAATAGGGAAATCACAAAAACAAATAAAGATTAATTAAAAAAAAAAAAAAGCTCAAAACAGGGAATCATTGAAGTCAATATGTAAAAGATCACAATAATCAAAAAGAGGGGCTAAATACAGATGGCACAGAACTGCCATATGGAGAGGGATACAAGGCGATATAGGACAATACAAATTAGGTTTTTACTTAGAAAAATAGGGGTAAATATTAAGGTAACCACAAAGAGGTATAACAACTCCATAACTCAAAATAAAAGCCAAGAAAAACGTAATGACTCAACAAACATAAAGTCAAATACTATGAAAATGAGGATCTCACAATTTCCAAAGAAAAACGTCTCAGCACAAAAAAGTAAGTGGAAAAATGAAATTGTCAACAACACGCATAAAAAGGCATCAAAATGACAACACTAAACACTTTAAAAAAAACACTTATCTATAATTACGCTGAATGTAAATGGACTAAATGCACCAATAAAGAGACAGAGAGTCTCGGACTGGATAAAGAAACACGATCCGTCTATATGCTGACTACAAGAGACACACCTTAGACTTAGAGACACAAACTAAAACTCAAAGGATAGAAAAAAATATATCAAGCAAACAATAAGCAAAAAAGAAGAGGAGTAGCAATATTAATTTCTGACAAAATAGACTTTAAACTTAGATCCACCACAAAGGATAAAGAAAGATAGTACACAATGATAAAAGGGACAATTGATCAGGAAGATATAACCATATTAAATATTTATGCACCCAATAACAGGGCTGCAAGATACATAAATCAACTTTTAACAGAACTGAAAAGTGAGATAGACACCGCCACAATTATAGTAGGAGACTTCAACACACCACTTTCGGAGAAGTATAGGACATCCAGTAAGAAGCTCAATAGAGACACGGAAGACCTACTTACAACAATCAACCAACTTGACCTCATTGACTTATGCAGAACTCTCCACCCAACTGCTGCAAAGTATACTTTTTTTTCTAGCGCACATGGAACATTCTCTAGAATAGACCACATATTAGGTCATAAAACAAATCTTTGCAGAATCCAAAACATCAAAATATTACAAAGCATCTTCTCAGACCACAAGGCAATAAAAGTAGAAATCAATAACAGAAAAACTAGGGAAAAGAAATCAAATACTTGGAAAATGAACAATACCCTCCTGAAAAAAGACTGGGTTATAGAAGACATCAAGGAGGGAATAAGGAAATTCATAGAATGCAACGACAACGAAAATACTTCCTATCAAAACCTCTGGGACACAGCAAAAGCAGTGCTCAGAGGCCAATTTATATCGATAAATGCACACATACAAAAAGAAGAAAGAGCCAAAATCAGAGAACTGTCCCTACAACTTGAACAAATAGAAAGTGAGCAACAAAAGAATCCATCAGACACCAGAAGAAAACAAATCATAAAAATTAGAGCTGAGCTAAATGAATTAGAGAACAGAAAAACAACTGAAAGAATTAACAAAGCCAAAAGCTTGTTCTTTGGAAAAATTAACAAAATTGATAAACCATTGGCTAGACTGACTAAAGAAATACAGGAAAGGAAACAAATAACCCGAATAAGAAACGAGAAGGGCCACATCACAACAGAACCAACTGAAATTAAAAGAATCATATCAGATTATTATGAAAAATTGTACTCTAACAAATTTGAAAACCTAGAAGAAATGAATGAATTCCTGGAAAAACACTACCTTACCTACCTAAACTAACACATTCAGAAGTAGAACAACTAAATAGACCCATAACAAAAAAAGAGATTGAAATGGTAATCAAAAAACTCCCAACAAAAAAAAGCCCTGGCCCGGATGGCTATACTGCAGAGTTCTACCAAACTTTCAGAGAAGAGTTAACACCACTACTACTAAAGGTATTTCAAAGCATAGAAAATGACGGAATACTACCCAACTCATTCTATGAAGCCACCATCTCCCTGATACCAAAACCAGGTAAAGATATTACAAAAAGAAGAAAATTACAAACCTGTATCCCTCATGAACATAGATGCAAAAATCTTCAACAAAATTCTAGCCAATAGAATTCAACAACAAATCAAAAAAATAATTCACCACGACCAAGTGGGATTTATACCAGGTATGCAAGGCTGGTTTAATATTAGAAAAACCATTAATGTAATTCACCATATAAATAAAACAAACGACAAAAACCACATGATCTTATCAATTGATGCAGAAAAGGCATTTGACAAAGTCCAACACCCATTTATGATAAAAACTCTCACCAAAATAGGAATTGAAGGAAAATTCCTCAACATAATAAAGGGCACCTACGCAAAGCCAACAGCCAACATCACTCTAAATGGAGAGAGCCTGAAAGCATTTCCCTTGAGAACGGGAACCAGACAAGGATGCCCTTTATCACCGCTCTTATTCAACATTGTGCTAGAAGTCCTAGCCAGAGCAGTTAGGCCAGACAAAGAAATAAAGGGCATCCAGATTGGCAAAGAGGAAGTAAAATTATCTCTATTTGCAGATGACATGATCTTATACACAGAAAACCCCAAGGAATCCTCCAGAAAACTACTGAAACTAATAGAAGAGTTTGGCAGAGTCTCAGGTTATAAGATAAACATACAAAAATCACTTGGATTCCTCTACATCAACAAAAAGAACATCGAAGAGGAAATTACCAAATCAATACCATTCACAGTAGCCCTCAAGAAGATAAAATACTTAGGAATAAATCTTACCAAGGATGTGAAAGACCTATACAAAGAAAATTACAAAGCTCTACTACAAGAAATTAAAAAGGACATACTTAAGTGGAAAAACATACCTTGCTCATGGATAGGAAGACTTAACATAGTAAAAATGTCTATTCTACCAAAAGCCATCTATACATACAATGCACTTTCGATCCAAATTCCAATGACATTTTTTAAGGTGATGGAGAAACAAATCACCAACTTCATATGGAAGGGAAAGAAGCCTCAGAGAAGCAAAGCATTACTGAAAAAGAAGAAGAAAGTGGGAGGCCTCACTCTACCTGATTTCAGAACCTATTATACAGCCACAGTAGTCAAAACAGCCTGGTACTGGTACAACAACAGGCACATAGACCAGTGGAACAGAATTGAGAACCCAGATATAAATCCATCCACATATGAGCAGCTGATATTTGACAAAGGCCCAGTGTTATTTAATTGGGAAAAGATAGTCTTTTTAACAAATGGTGCTGGCATAACTGGATATCCATCTGCAAAAAAATGAAACAGGACCCATACCTCACACCATGCACAAAAACTAACTCCAAGTGGATCAAAGACCTAAACATAAAGACTAAAGCGATAAAGATCATGGAAGAAAAAATAGGGACAACCTTAGGAGCCCTAATACAAGGCATAAACAGAATATGAAACATTACCAAAAATGACGAAAAGAAACCAGATAACTGGGAGCTCCTAAAAATCAAACAGCTATGCTCATCTAAAGACTTCATCAAAAGAGGAAAAAGACCACCTACAGACTGGGAAAGAATTTTCAGCTATGACATCTCCGACCAGAGCCTGATCTCTAAAATCTACATGATTCTTTCAAAACTCAACCACAAAAAGACAAACAACCCAATCAAGAAGTGGGCAAAGGATATGAACACACACTTCACTAAAGAAGATATTCAGGCAGCTAACAGATACATGAGAAAATGCTCTCGATCATTAGCCATTAGAGAAATGCAAATCAAAACTACGATGAGATTCCATCTCACTCCAACAAGGCTGGCATTAATCCAAAAAACACAAAATAATAAATGTTGGAGAGGCTGCGGAGAGATTGGAACTCTTATACACTGCTGGTGGGAATGTAAAATGGTACAACCACTTTGGAAATCTATCTGGCATTATCTTAAACAGTTAGAAATAGAACTACCATACGACCCAGAAATCCCACTCCTCGGAATATACCCTAGAGAAATAAGAGCCTTCACACAAACAGATATATGCACACCCATGTTTATTGCAGCTCTGTTTACAATAGCAAAAAGCTGGAAGCAACCAAGGTGTCCATCAACGGATGAATGGGTAAATAAATTGTGGTATATTCACACAACGGAATACTACGCATCGATAAAGAACAGTGACGAATCTGTGAAACATTTCATAACATGGAGGAACCTGGAAGGTATTATGCTGAGCGAAATGAGTCAGAGGCAAAAGGACAAATATTGTATAAGACCAGTATTATAAGATCTTGAGAAATAGTATAAACTGAGAAGAACACATACTTTTGTGGTTACGAGGTGGGGAGGGAGGGAGGGTCGGAGAGGGTTTTTTACTGATTAATTAGTAGATAAGAACTGCTTTAGGTGAAGGGAAGGACAATACTCAATACATGGAAGGTCAGCTCAACTGGACTGGACCAAAAGCAAAGAAGTTTCCGGGATAAAATGAATGCTTCAAAGGTCAGCGGAGCAATGGCGGGGGTTTGAGGACCATGGTTTAAGGGGACCTCTAAGTCAATTGGCAAAATAATTCTATTACGAAAACATTCTGCATCCCACTTTGAAATGTGGCGTCTGGGGTCTTAAATGCTAACAAACGGCCTTCTAAGATGCATCAATTGGTCTCAACCCACCTGGAGCAAAGGAGAATGAAGAACACCAAGGTCACATGATAACTAAGAGCCCAAGAGACGGAAAGGGCCACATGAACCAGAGACCTACATCATCCTGAGACCAGAAGACCTAGTTGGTGCCCGGCCACAATTGACGACTGCCCTGACAGGGAGCACAATAGAGAACCCCTGAGGGAGCAGGAGATCAGTGGGATGCAGACCCCAAATTCTCATAAAAAGACCATATTTAATGGTCTGACTGAGACTAGAGGAATCCCGGCGGTCATGGCCCCCAGACCTTCTGTTAGCACAGGACAGGAACCATCCCCGAAGACAACTCATCAGATATGAAAGGGACTGTGACAGTGGGTCGGAGAGAGATGCTGATGAAGAGTGAGCTAATTATATCAGGTGGACACTTGAGACTGTGTTGGCATCTTCTGTCTGGAGGGGGGATGGGAGGATAGAGAGAGTTGGAAGCTGGCAAAATTGTCACGAAAGGAGAGACTGGAAGGGCTGACTCATTAGGGGGAGAGCAAGTGGGAGTACGGAGTAAGGTGTATATAAACTTATATGTGACAGTCTGACTTGATTTGTAAACGTTCACTTGAAGCTCAATAAAAGTTATTAAAAAAAAAAAAGGAGGGTCAACACTAGAGGTCCTAATGCATGGCATAAAAAGAATACACACCATAACTAACAACGCATAGACACCAGAAGATAAACTAAATAACTGGGAGCTCCTAAAAGTGAAACACTTATGTTCATCAAAAGACTTCACCAAAAGAGTAAAAAGACATCTACAGACTGGGGAAAATTTTTTTGCTGCAACACATCCGACAAGGGTCTAACCTATAAAATCTATATTTTAACACTTCAATAACAAAAATACAATCTGGTTAAAAAATGAGCTAAGGAAATGAACAGACACTTCACCAAAGAAGAAATTCAGGTGGCCAACAGACACATGAGGAAATACTTGTGATCATTAGCCATCAGAGAAATCAAATCAAAACTACAATGAGATACCATCTCACCCTGACATTACCGGCACGAATCAAAAAAAAAAAAAAAAAAAAACAACGGAAATTAACAAATGTTGGAGAGGTTTGGGCCCTGATGGCACAGTGGTTAATCGTTTGGCTGCTAACCAAAAAGTCAGAAGTCCAAATCCACCAGCTGCTCCGTGTAAACCATATGGGACAGTTCTACTGTCCTATTGCTTTGCTATGAGTCAGAATCGACTCAACAGCAATGGGTTTGAACAGAAGAGGTTGCAAGGAGATTGGAACTCTTATGCACTGCTGGTAAGAATGCAAAATGGTACAACCATTCTGGAAAACAATATGGCGCTTCTTTAAAAAGGTACAAATAGAAATACCATATGATCCAATGATCCCACTCCTAGAATATATCCTAGAGAAATAAGAGCCGTCACATGAATAAACATATGCACACCTGTTCATTGCTGCATTATTCACAATAGCAGAAGATGGAAAAAACCTAAGTGCCCATCAACAAATGAATGGATAATCAAACTATGGTACATACGCACGATGGAATACCACACAGTAATAAAGAACAATGATGAATCTGTGAAACATCTCACAACATGGACGAACCTGGAGGGCATTATGCTGTGTGAAATAAGTCAATCACAAAATTAGACCACTATTATAAAAACAAATGGAAATATTTCTACACAGAAAGAAACAATCTTCGATGGTTATGAAGGAGGGAGGGAAGGAGTGGGGAAGGAAAAACATCATCTAAATAGTAGATAAGTGGTAACTTTGGTAAAGGGTGAGACAGTACAGGATACTGTGGAAGTTAGCACAACTTGAGCAGGGCAGAGTGATAGAAGCTTCACAGACACATCCAAACATCCTGAGAGGCCAGACTACTGGGCTGGGGACCATGGTCTTGGGGGACATCTAGATTATTTGGCATAACATAGTCTATAAAGAAAATTTTCTAGATCCGACTGTGGTGAGTAGCGACTGGGGTCTTCATAGCCTGCAAGCGGCTGTCTAAGATACATCTACTGGTCCCATCCTGGCTGGAGCAAAAGAGAATGAAGAAGACCAAAAACAAAAGGGAAATATTAGTCCAAAGGATGAATGGACCACAACTAACACAACCTCCATCAGACTGAACCCAGAACAACTGGGTGGACCCAGCTACCACCACCAACTGCTATGGCAAGGATCATAATAGAGGGTCTTGGACAGAGCAGGAGAAAAAGGTCGAACAAAATTCAAATTCACACACACACACACACACAAAAAGATCAGGCTTGCTGGTCTGACAAAGACTAGAAACACCCCAAGAATATGGCCCCCAGACACCCTTTTAACTCAGTACTGAAGTTTTTCCTTAGGTTCACACTTTAGCCAAAGATTAGACAGGTCTAAAGGGCCAACAATATCACATATGAGGGACGTGCTTCATACTTCAATCATGAATACCAGACTAATGGACACACCAGCCCAAAAGGAAAGATGAGAAGGCGGGAAGGGGTAGGGAAACTGGATGACGGGAAACTGGATGACTGGAAACAGGAAACCTGGGGTGGAGAAGGGGAGAAGGTTGACATATTGCAGGGCTGGCAACCAGTGTTACAATACAATTTGTGTATTAACTCTTTAATGAGAAACTAATTTGCTCTGTAAACTTCCACCCAAATTGCAATACAAAATAAATTTAAATAAAAAGGCAACCCACAAAATGGGAGCAAACACCTGCAAATGATATCTTTGGTAAGGGTCTCTATCCAGAATATACAAAGAACTCTTATAATTCAAGAGCGAAGAGCCCAGTTTCTTAAACGGACAAAAGATTTGCATAAACCAGCTACCTCCACCAACTAGTCTGATAGGAATCACAATAAAGGGTTCCAGACAGAGCAGGAGAAAAATGCAGAACAAAATTCAAGTTCACAAAAACAAAAATAAAAAAACTAGACTTACTGGTCTGACGAAGACTGGAGAAACCCCGAGAGAATGGCCCCCGGGCACCCTTTTAACTCAGACTGAAGTCGCTCCTGAAATTCACCGTTCAGCCAAAGATTAGACAGGTCCATAAAACAAACAATAACTCAAGTGAGGAACGTACTTCATAGTTCATTCATGTATATTAGAATAAATGGGCACACCAGCACCAAATAAAAGACTAGAAGGCAGGAAGGGACAGGAAAACTGGATGAATGGAAACAGAGGAAGCTGGGTGGAGAAGGGGAGAGTGTTGACACAACCCAGAGTTGACAACCCATGTCACAAAACAATTTGTGTATTAATTTTTAAAATGAGAAACTTATTTGCTCTACAAATTTTCACCTAAAGCGCACATACATGTGCGTGCACACACACACACACACGCGAAGATTTGCATAGATATTTCTCCAAAGAAGATATACAAATGGATAAAAGCAGTTGAAAATATGTTCATCATACTTAGTCATTAGTGAGATGCAAATCAAAACCACAATGCAATAATGCTTAATACCTGCTAATAACCCTATAAAAAATAAAAAAGACAACAACAAGTGTTGGCAAGAATATAGAGAAATTAGAACCCTCATACATTGCTGATGAGAATGTAAAATGGGGCAGCTGCTTTGAAAAGCAGATTGGCAGTTAACTGTTTTCTTATTGAAGAAATCGTAGAGGAGAACCGGGAACTGTGACACTCATATAGTCTTCGAAGACAGAAGTGAGATTCCTGTTTGGTTTCCATTTTCAAAATAACTTAATTTTACAATTAAAATTTATAGTTCCAATATCAAAGTATAACACAGTAAAATTACCAAAGAACGCTAATCTCAAAACTCCTTCATGTGGCACATTATCTACAGGGCTACCATAGGTGAGTAAAACCTACTAGATTTTTTTTTTAATTAATTTTTATTAAGCTTCAAGTGAACATTTGATTTTTTTTTTTTACTTTTTGTTATAGAAAATTTCAAATATATATGTACAAATTACCTTAGTATATTGAAACTCCTTATACCCATGACCCAAGCTTAGTTATCAAATCTTATTTCACTTATAACTCTACCCACTTTCTTCATTCTATATTATATTGAAGCAAATTGAAGATATTGAATCATTTCATCTATAAGTATTCCAGTATTAATCTCTAAAAGATATTGCCTTTAAAAAAACCATAATGTCATTATCATATCTTTAAAAATTAACAGTAATAATTAATATAATCAAATATGCAAGAAGATTTCAAATTTCCAGTTGTCTCATAAATATTGTATCACCTTTATTTTGAAGAACATTTTCAATGTATATAAAATTCTAGGTTGGCAGTTCCCCCCACCCCAGCACTTTAAAAATGTTATTCTATTGTTTGCTGACCTCTATTATTTCTGATGAAAGGCCCACTAGTAGTAGTCTCATTCTACTGTAAGTAATATACCTTTTGTTCTTACCATTTATAATATTTTTCTTTTTATCTCTGGTTTTCATCAGTTTGACTATGATGTTCCTAGGTATGATTTTTTTTGTTGGTTTGTTTGGTATTTATCCTTCTTGGGATTTTCTGGGATTCTTGGATCTAAGGGTACATTTTTTTAATCAAATTTGGAACCATTTTATCCAGTTTTGTTCATATTATTTTTCTGCCCTGCTCTCTCCTCACCTTTTGACACCCAATTACATATCTGCTGGACATGTGTTAGCCCCCACGTGTCTGTCAGTTTGTCTTTCCGTGGGAGCTTGCATGTTGCTGTGATACTGGAAGCTATCCCACCAATATTAAGATGCCGGCAGGGTCACCCATGGAAGACGGTTTCAGCTAAGCTTCCAGACTAAGACAGACTAGCAAGAAGGACCTGGCAGTCTACCTCTGAAAAGAATTGCCAAGTGAAAACCTTACGAATAGCAGCAGAACATTGTCTGATATAGCGCGGGAAGATGAGCCCCCAAGCTGAAAGCACTCAAGAGACGACTGGGGAAGAGCTGCATCCTCAAAGTAGAGTCGACCTTAATGATGTGGATGGAGTAAAGCTTTTGGGACACAACTGCAAACATCCATTAATAATCAGAACCTGGAATGTACGAAGTATGAATCTAGGAAAATCGGAAATCATCAAAAATGAAATAGAACGCATAAACATCGATATCATAGGCATTAGTGAGCTGAAATGGACTGGTATTGGCCATTTTGAATCAGACAATTATATGCTCTGCTATGCCGGGAATGACAACTTGAAAAGGAATGGCGTTGCATTCATTGTCAAAAAGAACATTTCAAGATCTATCCTGAAGTGCAATGCTGTCAGTGATAGGATAATATCCATATGCCTACAAGGAAGACTAGCTAATAATGACTATTATTCAAATTTATGCACCAGCCACTGAGGCAAAAGATGAAGAAGTTGAAGATTTTTATCAGCTTCTGCAGTCTGAAATTGATCAAACATGCAATCAGGTTGCATTAGTAATTACTGGTGATTGGAATGCGAGAGTTGGGCACAAAGAAGAAGGATTGTTAGTTGGAAAATATGGCCTTGGTGATAGAAACAATGCTGGAGATCAAACGATAGAATTTTGCAAGACCAATGACTTCTTCATTGCAAATACCTTTTTTCACCAACATTAACAGCAGCGAAAAAAAAAATTTTTTTTTTTTATATACATGGACCTCACCAGATGGAATACACAGGAATCAAATCAACTACATTTGTGGAAAGAGACAATGGAAAAGCTCAATATCATCAGTCAGAACAAGGCGAAGGGGTGACTATGGGACAGACCATCAATTGCTCATATGAAGAAAATCAGAGCAAGTCCATGAGAGCCAAAATATGACCTTGAGTATATCCCACCTGAATTTGGAGACCATCTCAAGAATAGATTTGACATATTGAACACTGGTGACCGAAGACCGGACGAGTTGTGGAATGACTTCAAGGACATCATACATGAAGAAAGCAAGAGGTCATTGAGAAGACAGGAAAGAAAGAAAAGACGAAGATGGATGTCAGAGGAGACTCTGAAACTTGCTGTGAATGGTCAAGCTGCTAAACCAAAAGGAAGAAACGATGAAGTAGAAAAACTGAACAGGAGATTTTAAAGGGCGGCTCGAGAAGACTGAAGTATTATAATGACATGTGCAAAGAGCTGGAGATAGAAAACCAAAAGGGAAGAACAAGCTCGGCGTTTCTCAAGCTGAAAGAACTGAAGAAAAAATTCAAGGCTCGAGTTGCAATAGTGAAAGATTCTATGGGGAAAATATTAAACGATGCAGGAAGCTTCAAAAGAAGATGGAAGGAATGCACAGAGTCATTATACACAAAAGAATTAGTCAACATTCAACCATTTCAAGACATAGCATATGATCAGGAGTGGATGGTACTGAAGGAAGAAGCCCAAGCTGCACTGAAGGCATTGGCAAAAAACAAGGTTCCAGGAATTGACGGAATATCAATTGAGATGTTTCAACAAATGGATGCAGTGCTGGAAGTGTTCATTCATCTATGCCAAGAAATTTGGAAGACAGCTCCCTGGCCAACTGACTGGAAGAGATCCATATTTATGCCTATTCCCAAGAAAGGTGATCCACCTGAATGGGGAAATTATCAAACAATATCATTAATATCACGAGTAAGCACAATTTTGCTGAAGATCATTCAATAGCGGCTGCAGCAGTATATCAACAGGGAACTTCCAGAAATTCAGGCCAGATTCAGAAGAAGATGTGGAACTCAGGATATCATTGCTGATGTCAGATGGATCCCGGCTGAAAGCAGAGAATATCAGAAGGATGTTTACCTGTGTTTTGTTGACTATGCAAAGGCATTCAACTGTGTGGATCATATCAAATTATGGATAACATTGTGAAGAATGGGAATTCCAGAACACTTAATTGTGCTCATGAGGAACCTATACATAGATCAAGATGGAGTTGTTCGGACAGAACGAGGGGATACTGAGTGGTTTAAAGTCAGAAAAGGTGTGCGTCAGGGTTGTATCCTTTCACTGTACCTATTCAATCTGTTTGCTGGCTGACAAATAATCCAAGAAGCTGGCTATATGAAGAAGAACGGGGCATCAGGATTGGAGAAAGACTAACAACCTTTAAAGTGCTGCAGAGCAAAGATGTCACCTTGAAGAGTAAGGTGCCCCTGACCAAAGCCATGGTATTTTCAATCGCATCATATGCATGCGAAAGCTGGACAATGAATAAGGAAGACCAAAGAAGGAGTGATGTCTTAGAATTGTGGTGTTGGTGAAAAATATTGACTATTCCATGGACTGCCAAAAGAACAAACAAATCTGTCTTGGAAGATGTACAACCAGAATGCTCCTTAGAAGCAAGGATGGCGAGACTTTAGACATACTTTGGACATGTTGTCAGGAAGGATCAGTCCTTGGAGAAGGACATCATGCTTGGTAAATTACAGGGTCAACACAAAAGAGAATATCCTCAACGAGACGGATTGATGCAGTGGCTACAACAATGGGCTCAAACATAAAAACAATTATAAGGATGGTGCAGGACCAGGCAGCGTTCCGTTCTGTGGTACAGAGGGCCGCTATGAGTTGGAACCGACTCAACGGCACCTAACAACAACAACAGACATGTGGTATTGTCTCACAGGTCAATAAAGTTATGTTTATTTTTGGTCAGTGTTTTTTTCTCTTTTTGCTTCAGTTTGGGTAGTTTCTATTACATATCCTTCAAATTCATTCATTTTATGCAGTTTTTAATCTGTCAGTCTCATCCAGTAAGGTTTTTATTTCAGATATTGTATTTATTATTCAGCATTTAAGAGTTCTATCTTTTTCCAGTTTCCATATATCTCCTGAAATTCCCCGTTTCTTTACCCATTATATCTTTTCCAAAATTTTTAGCATATTTAAAGTCTGGTAATTCCAATATCTGGTAGTCTGGGGGATTATTTCAATTGACTAATTTTTTTGCTCTTAATTATTGGGTCACTTTTTACTGCTTTTTAACATATCTAGTTTTTATTGTATACTGGACATTCTGGATGATATGCTGTAAAAAAAAAAAAAAAGACTCCAAATTCTGTTATCTTCTTCTGAAGAATTTTTATTTTTTGTTTTTTTCCTAGCAGGCAGTTAAATTACTAGAAGATAATTTTAGTCTTGTGAAGGTTTGGTTTTCAACTTTGTTAGAGCAAGACTATTTTTATTTTGCCCTTAGTCCTGTGATGTGTCCCTTACTTGGTAGGTATACTCTTCTGGTGCTTAATAGGAAAGTCCAAGTGTTCCTCTAACTTAGTGGAACTTGAACTCATAGTTTCTTAGGGCTGCCATAACTAAAATACCTCAAAGTGCATGGTTTTAAAGAACAAAAATTTATTTTCTCACAGTTTTAGGGGCTAAAGTCTGAATCAGGGTCTTGCTGTGTTGATTCTTTCTGTGGCCTCTTTCCTAGTTTCTGCCAGCTGTTGGCAGTCTTTGGCATTCTTTTGGTACCTATAGATGCATCTGCCTCCATCATCACATGATATCTATCCTTCTCCTGTGTGTCACTCCCTTTTTATAAGATACCACTCAAAAGAAATTAGGACTGTAAGTAATTATTACACTCATTGCCATGAATCAATTCCGACTCATAGTGATCTTATAGGACAGAGTAGAACTGCCCCGTAGGATTTCCAAGGAGTGGCTAGTGGAGTCAAACTGCTGACCTTTTTATTAGCAGCCTGAGCTCTTAACCACTGTTAGGTATATTTACACAAAGAGAATGAAGGAACTACAACTATACTCAAAATGACTGAAAAATATCACAGACATAATGTTGAGAGAAAAAAGCTAGACACAAAAGAGTTATATATGATATCATTTAATTTATATAGTATCCAAAAACAGGCAAAAACCAATTTACTGTGTTTGAAGTCAAGTTAATGTGCTGGGAGAGAGGGATCTAGTGACTGGAAGTGGTCTCCAGGATGATGTTTCTTGATGCTGTTTTTTTATCTCGTTACTGGCTAATGGCTGTACTCACTTTGTGAAAATCCTTTGAGCTGTTAATCTATTATTTCTGTATTTTCTAGATGTATGTTATACTGCAAAGTTTTTGAGATACAACTTGTGATATCCTCATCTAACCTCTTCTATACTCTATTAAAAAAAAATTATTAAGTAGTGATTATTTAAGAAGCAAGCATCAAACCTCCCTGGATCCAAAGCATTTTAGGAACATGAGTATGAGTGAAACAGTACTTACAAGTTTGCCCACAGTCATTGGTAGAAAAATTTATCAATGGAATTGCTAAGTCTCCTGTGACATGATTTTATCATGCTCTCAGTGTTTAAAGATCAAACCAAAGTGATTTAAAACTTCTCTAAAAAATTACATACATTTAACTCATAAAAAAATCTAGCCTATTGTTTTCATAACTGATAGACTAATCAGCTATTGAAAAGGTAGGCTTTGAATAATAAAGATTTTGTATTTTTTTAAGGGGGATCCATGTTAACACATTTGATAAACTTTTGTCTTAATGCGCCTTTCTGGAATACCAGTCTGACCTCAATCTTAACAAAGCCTTAGTTGATGATGTTTGCTTGGTCATTTTCTCAGTCTGTGTGTTTGTTATTGAATGTTAATCAGATTCATCATTAAAGATTTCATCTGCCACGTAAATGCATAATTGGCTCTGTCTGAGTGGCTACCTTTTGTCTTGAGCAGATTGCTAAAACTGAATTAAGCATCATTAGACCAAAATGATGACCTTATTAATTTGTCCTTTACTTGTTTTCCAGCAGATTTGGTCTTATTAGTATGCAAAAGCACTATAAAGAACAGCCTTAGAAAAAGCTCATTATGAGTTTCTTTCACTTTATAGAAGGCGTTTATGACAAAAGATGCGCAAAATAATTGCTAATTGTGTTTATTATACTGTTTCTTTTTGTTTGTATGATACACCACCTTTCAGAAGCATGTGTTAAAAGCAGTACAAAAGTGGGAAATTTGTAAATTGAGCGCTGCTCTTCCAAGTCAATATATTTTATCATCCACTTTTATTGATGAACTACTACAGAGGAAAAAAAGATTAAGTATACTACTTAAATTGCATGTTAGTTTTCCCTTAAATGAATCAACAAAATAGAAATAAGCAGAAACTAATCATGAATATATATAATTTTTGAGCAAAATATTTATTAAATCCACATTTCCCTAAAACATTTTTCATACAATTGAATTTACTGAGGTTCTTCAAATATATGATCCACAGAATTTTATTTGTAAAATAATCACCTAAGTTTTTGATTTTACAAAAGAATTATATATAATGACATCTATCTTGTTCTACTTCTGTTTTTCTTGTGATATGGTAGGTTTGGTGGAAATGGAATTCTTGAAATTGGCTGTCATCTGTGATCTGACGATTTCATCATAATTGGTTTAAACAGGATGTGCTTCATACTGATGTCCAGAAGATCTTTGGTAATCTGTCTGCCCCCGGAGCTGAGACTTGGCCATAAATGAAGTTTTTGCAGCCTCAGAAATGAAATCTTCATCCAGTAAGGGTTCATTTGGGCTTAGCTCTATAATCTGGTTTAAAAGTTAGAGTAGACAGATTTAGATGGTTATCCTTCACGTTTCCTAACCAGTACGTTTAAGGGGAAGATATTTATGTTTTTATATTTTATCAAGAAACTGAATCCTCTCAAATTCATACATTGCAAATTACCTTAAACCCAAAACCCGGATGAGTTATTATCAAATATTTTATAAATAAGGCATTTACTGTTGGCTATACTAATTATTCCTATGATGTCTAAGAGAAAATATTCACTCTTTAATGGAAATATTCTGGTTGTATCTGAACCAAATTTTCTACAACACTATAAAACAGAACTGGCTTATAGAGTAGGTGATCGTTAGTCTAAATAGGCTTAGTTTCTGAAGTGCCAAAAGAATTCATTATGAGGTGAAAAGCAGTACAATATTAAATTCAGTGACATACCATCTGTTTACAAAAGATAGTGAATATTAATTGAGATAACCTAACTAAAACACTGCTCCAACAAATCTGATTAATTGACCACTTTTCTTTCAGTGCTGGATTTTTTTTTTTTAAGTTGCTCCTTGATTGTACAATACCGGTTTTCATCCACTTTGGCTATCTCACCTTTCCCATATAGGACTCATCTCCTTTGTGAAGCCTTCCCTTATTCTTGTGGCCACATTCATCCCTTTCTTTTGTGACAATGCTGCCTGTCTATTCTATACATTTAACTGCTTAATTGTATACAACCTTCGATTCTTTAATTTGTGTAAGTCTCCTATTCCTCTTGAGATGTGCTCTTCAAAAACAGCAACTCTAGCATGGATTAAAAAAAAAAATTTTTTTTTTATGTACTCAATAAATGTTTATCCAAGTGAATTATACATACCCAACAGTGTGTTTTTCCCTTCCCCTTCTCTAAATTAACTACACATCTATCATTCCTGGTGTTATTATTTTTTTATTGCTTTTTAAAATAATTTTCCCGAAGTATAAATATCTATCCTTGTAGGTGGAAATATGTATGTACTATGTATACAGTGTATTCATACAATTCATATAACAATCAATAGTGTAATTTTGTCAAAAGGCAAAGACTCCTAAAATAAACACTAACAGATACTGGGTAACTGTTAACAGAGTCTGGTTTTTTAAATCTAATTTTCAATGGGAAAGCCCCATTTTTCCTCTGATTTCAAAATGGAATTAACAAATTTCTGCTACTACTGAGCTCATAGAGATGGCATAATGTATCAGCATACTTTGAAACTTAAGCATGTACGACTGTACACTTTCAAGCAGATATAGAATATGTGTTCAAGTTATAGTTGACGCAGAGGTGGCTCACTTACCTAGAAAGAAGGTATTTGCAAAGCACTTATTTCTCTAGCATGCTAAAGGCACTCTGATGGGAGCTAATTTCATATCTGTTGTAGGCACCAAAATTCATGAAGAGCAAAAATCTAGGTAGAGCACAAGAAAAAGGAAAGACTTTAATTAAAGCAGCATATAACAGTCTAAAAGGTCACCTTGCATATGAATATGAATTACACTAGACATGACCAAAGTAATCAGAACTTTTCTCAGAATTTTGGAATTTAAGACAGTTACGCTAAAATATGTGCCTATTGCTCAATATTAAGTTGAACTATGTGAAATTGCCAATATTTGGCCTTTTTATTTAAAAAATGGCAATTTTATATGGCTTAGCCCAATAGTGTTAATGTATTGATTCATATGATAAGGTTTCATATCAAGAACAATTTTCTTGATGTTCCAATGAGGCAAGGAAGCAGGCTAAACGACTTGCCCAGGATCCCAGTGAGACAATCAAGACTTTACTCAAGTTTTGTTTTTTCTAGCTTGCCTACTATGTATCAACCAGCCACATTACTTTCATCATTGGTATACTGTATTAGCTATTCTTTAGAACATTACCTAAATCACCTCAGAACTCAGTGAATATTAATTTCTAGCCTGTACTTATATACTTAGTTAATACTCCTCTTGAATGAATACTGGTTTAGGAATCAAAAACCTGGGCTCTCATCTCAGCTTTTCCATTGTAGTTTCCTTAAAATCTAGATGAGAACAGCTTCTGGAAGACTAATTTCTTTACCCAAAATTTCTGTGAACTTTGTGGGTGTGGTTGGTAAGTTTCCATATTTACCATAAAATCCAAGCCTCTGCTGAATTTGTTCAGTTTACAAATTATTTCCTCTTCCTCCTGTAATGTCCCTGTCTCATATTGTGCTAGTAATCCAGATACAGAATTTGCCCCGTTCCTAAATATCCTTTAAAAGAGAGAGGAGAAGGAGAAAGAATACCGAGGAAAGGGAGGAAAAAAGGAGAAGGAAAGAGAAGAAACAGGAGGAAAAAGATAGAACCACCTTATTTAAGGAATCTGTGTTAAGCAATAAGCTGCTAACCAAAAGGTTGGCAGTTCAAACCCACCAGCCGCTCCACAGGAGAAAGATATGGCAGTCCGCTTCCATAAAGATTACAGCCTTGGAAACTTTATGGGACAGTTCTACTCTGTCCTATAGGGTCACTGTGAGTGGGAATTGACTCAAGAGCAACGGGTTTGGGTTTTTTGTTTGTTTCCTTGTTAATATGCATAGTGGAAGGTCCCTGGGTGGCGCAAATGGCTTGTGCTTATCTACCAACCAAAAGATTGGCAGTTTGAACCAATCTTCCCCCCAGCCACACCACAGAAGAAAGTCCTGGCAGTCTGCTTCCATAAAGATTACAGCCAAGAAAATTCTATAGAGCAGTTCTACTGTGTAGCACACGGGTCATCATGAGTCAGAATCAATTTGATGGTTTTTGGATGTATGTAGCAGGCTTTACAGCAGGCTTGGAGAGAGAGCAAGATTTAAATTGAAAGAGTATACATCAGATCGAATAGTGAGCATCCCTATTCTTTAAAGGTACCTCAGTGACACCAAGGGAGCCTAATATTCCTTCTCCTTCCTATCTTTTCTATTCTTTCTTCTGCACTACCCCTGTCTTCAAGTTCCTGCTCATTTCTAACGTAGGGCAGTTTAGCCATCACTTTCTTCGCTTTAGCTACGCATGTTCTCAGAATCTCATTTTTTATCCCCCTGTGTCCTATTGAGGTATTTTTCTAAGTAAAAATAATTGTCCTTCTAAGAAAAAATAAATTGTTTTAGCCAAAAGATAATGATTTAAAAAAAAAATTATTGTGCTTTAAGTGAAATTTTACAGCACAAATTAGTTTCTCACTCAAAAATTTATACACAAATTGTTTTGTGACAGTGGCTGCAATCCCCACAGCGTGTCAGCACTCTCCGCCTTTCTACACCGGGTTCCCTGTGTCCATTCATCCAGTTTTCCTGTCCCTTCCTGCCTTCTCATCTTTGCTCTCGGGAAGGTGTTGCCCTTTTGGTCTCTTATACTTGTTTGAGTTAAGAAGCACATTCCTCACGTATGTTATTGTTTATTTTATAGACCTGTCTAATCTTTGGCTAAAAGGTGGACTTCAGGAGTGGCTTCAGCTCTGAGTTAGCAGGGTGTCTCGTGGACATAATCTCGGGGGTTCTTTCAGTCTCTTTCAGACCAGTAAGTCTGGTCTTGTGTGTGTGCATGAATTTGAATTTTTGTTCTATTTTTCTCCTACTGTGATCTCTGTCAGAGCGGTAGGTGGTGGTAGCAGGGCACCATCTAATTCTTCTGGGCTCAAACTGGTGAAGCCTGTGGTTCATGTGGTCCAGTAGGCCTTTGGAATAATATTTTCCTTGTGTCTTTTGTTCTCTTTATTCTCCTTTGCTCCAGATGGAATGGGACAAATAGATGTATCTTAGATGGCCGCTCACAAGCTTTTAAGACCCCAGACGCTACTCACCAAAGTAGAATGTAGAACATTTTCTTTATGAGCTATGTTATGCCAATTGACCTAGATGTCCCCTGAGACAATGGTCCCCAGCCCTCATCCCCAGTAACTTGGTCCCTCAAACTGTTTGGATGTGTCTAGGAAGCTTCTATGACTTTGCCTTTGTCGAGTTGTGCTGCCTTCCCCTATATTGTGTGTTGTCTTTCCCTTCACCAAAGTTAACGCTTGTCTACTATCTAGTTAGTCATTCCCCTCCCCACCCTTTCCCTTCCTCGCAACCATCAAAGAATTAATTTTTCTGTGTGTAAACCTGTTCTTGGGTTTTTACGATAATGGTCTCATACAACATTTGTCCTTTTGTGATTGACTTATTTTACTCAGCATAATGCCCTCCAGATTCATCCACGTTGTGAGATTTTACGCAGATTCATCATCGTTCTTTATCCTTGTGTAGTATTCCATTATTTGTATGTACCATAATTTGTTTATCCATTCATCTGTATATAGGCACTTAGGTTGTTCCCATCCTTTTGCTATTGTGAATAATGCTGCAATGAACATGGGTGTGCATGTGTCTATTTGTGTGATGGCTCTTGTTTCTCTAGGATATATGCCTAGGAGTAGGATAGCTGGATTGCATGGTATTTCTATTTCTAGCTTTTTAGGTGCCATATCGTTTTCCGTAGTGGTCGTACCATTTTAAACTCCCACGCAATCGCTCCAACATTTGTTATTTTCTGTTTTTTTTTTTGGCTAGTGCCAGTAATGTTCGGGTAAGATTGTACCTCATTGTAATTTTGATTTGCATTTGTCTCATGGTTAATGATTCTGAGCATTTCCTCATGCGTGTGTTAGCCACCTGAATATCTTCTTTGGTGAAGTGTCTGTTCATATCCTTTGCCCAATTTTTAAATGGATTGTTTGTCTTTTTGTTGTTGAGGTGTTGAAATATCTTATAGATTTTATAGATTAGACCCTTGTCGCATATGTCATAGCCAAACAATTTTTCCCAGTCTGTAGGTCTCTTTTTACTCTTTTGGTGAGGTGTTTTGATGAATATAAATGTTTAATTTTTAGGAACTCCCAGTTATCTAGTTTATCTTCTGGTGTTTGTGCATTGTTAGTTATGGTTTGTTTTCTCTTTATGCCTTGTATGAGGGCCCCTAGCATTGCCCCTATTTTTTCTTCCATGATCTTTATTGTTTTAGGTTTTATATTTAGGTCTTTGGTACATTTTGAGTTATTTCTTGTGTGAGATGTGAGGTATGAATCCTGTTTCGTTTTTTTACAGGTGAACATTCAGTTTTACCAGCACTGTTTGTTAAAAAGACTGTCTTTTCCCCTTTTAATGGACTTTGGGCCTTTGTCAAAGATCGGCTGATCATAAGTGGGTGGATTTACGTCCGGGTTCTCAATTCTGTTCCATTGGTCTATGTATCTGTCGTTGTACCAGTACCAGGCTGTTTTGACTACTGTCACTGTATAGTAAGTAGGTTCTGAGATCAGGTAGTATGATGCTTCCTACTTTGTTCTTTTTTTTTTCGATAATGCTTTTTTTTATCCAGGGTCTCTTTCCTTTCCATGTAAAATTGGTGATTAAATTTTCCATCTTTTTAACGAATGCTGCTGGTGTTTGGATCAGGATTGCATTATATCTGTAGATCACATTGAGTAAAACTGACGTTTTCATGATGTTGAGTCTTCCTATCCATGAGCATGGTATGTTTTTCCATTTCTGTAGGTCTCTTTTGGATTCTTGCAATAGTGTTTTGTAATTTTCTTTGTATAGGTATTTATCTACCTGGTTAGATTTACTTCTAAGTATTTTATCTTCTTATGGGTTATTATAAATGGTAATGGCTTCCTGATTTCTTTTTCGAAGCTCTGTTTGTTGGTGTATAGGAGTCCAACTGATTTTTGTATGTTGATCTTGTATCCTACTACTGTACTGAATCTTTCTGTTAGTCCCAGTCATTTTCTTATGGAATCTTTGGGGTTCTGTATGTATAGTATCATATCATCTGCAAATAGGGATAGTTTTACTTCTTCCTTTCCAATTGGATGCCCTGTATTTCTTTTTCTTGACTTGCTGCTCTAGCTAGGATTTCCAGCACAATGTTAAGTAGGAATGGCGATAAAGGGCATCTTTGTCTTTTTTCTGTTCTCAAAGGGAAATGCTTTCAGCCTCTTTCCGTTGAGAATGATATTGGCTGTTGGTTTTCTATAGATATCCTTTATTATGTTAAGGAATTTCCCTTCTATTCCTAATTTAATGAGAGTTTTTATCAGGAATGAGCATTGGACTTTATCAAATGCCTCTCTGCATTGATTGAGGTGATCATGTGATTTTTTCTTTTGTTCTATTTATGCAGTGTATTGATTTGATTGATTTTCTGATGTTGAAGAATTCTTGCATACCTAGAATGAACCCCACTTGGTCGTGGTGTATTATTTTTTTGATAGGGTGCTGAACTCTATTGGCTGGAATTTTGTTGAGAATTTTTCCATCTATATTCATGAGAGATATTGGTCTGCAATTTTCTTTTCTTTTCTTTTTTGTAGTGTCTGCCTGGTTTTGGTATCAGGGTATGTTGGCTTCATAGAATGAATTTGGGAGTATCCCTTCCTTTTCTGTGCTCTGAAGTAGTTTGAGTAGTACTGGTGTGACTTCTTCTCTGAATGTTTGGTATAATTTTCTGGTGAAGCCATCTGGGCCAGGGCTTTTTTGTTATTGTTGGGAGTTTTTTTTTTTTTTTTAACCTCTTTGGTCTCTTCTCTTGTTATGGGTCTATTCAGATTTTCTACCTCAGTTTGTGTTAGCTTAGGTAGTTAGTGTGTTTCTAGAAATTTGTTCATTTTCTCTAGATTCTCAAATGTGTTGGAGTACAATTTTTCATAGTATTCTGTTATGACCCTTTTTATTTCAGTTGAGTCTGTTGTAATGTCCTCTATCTCATTTCTTATTTGGGTTATTTGCTTCCTCTCCTGTTTTTCTTCTGTCAGTTTGGCCAGTGGTTTGTTGATTTTGTTGATCCTTTCAAAGAACCAACTGTTGGTCTTGTTGATTCTTTCCATTGTTTTTCTGTCCTCTGTTTATTTCAGCTCTAATCTTTATTATTTCCTTTCTTCTGGTGCCTGTGGGCTTCTTTTTCCTACTCTCTATTTGTTTGAGCTGTAGAGCTAATGTTTTAATTTTGGTCAATTTTTCTTTTTTGATGTGTGCTTTTGTTGCTATAAATTGCCCTCTGAGCACTGCTTTCACAGTGTCCCAAAGGTTTTGGTATGATATGTTTTCATTCTTATTTGATTCTAGGAATTTTTTGATTCCCTCTTTAATTTCTTCTATTACCCAGGTGTTTTTAAGCACGGTGTTATCACTTTCTATGTATTTAATTTTTTTTTTTTTTTCCTGAGTCTTCCTGTTATTTATTTCTGCTTTTATGGCATTGTGGTCAGAGCGAATGCTTTGTATTATTTCAGTGTTTTGAGTTTTATTGAGGGTTGCTTTGTGGCCTAAAATGTGATCTGTTCTGGAGAATGTTCCATGTGTATTGGAAAAAAATGTGTACTTTGCTGCTGTTGGGTGGACTCTTCTGTAGATGTCTAAGAGATCAATTTGGTTGATCGTGGCCTTTAGAACTTCTGTGCCTTTGTTGAGATTCTTTTTAGATGTTTTGTCCTTTACCAAGAGTGGCATGCTAAAGTCTTCTACTATTATTGTGGAACTATTTCTTTTTTCAGTGTTTTCAGAGTTTGTTTTATGTATTTTGGAGCCCTGTTATAGAAAAAAATCCAGTGCCATCATAGATATTTATTTGAGTTATGCCTTCTTGGTGGATTGACCATTTAATCATTATATAATGTCCCTCCTTACCTTTTATGGCAGATTTTTGCCTTAAAGTCTATTTTATCTGAGATTAGTATTGCCACTCCTGCTCTTTTTTGGTTGCTGTTTGCTCGATATATTTTTTCATCCTATTATTTTTAATATATGTATGTCTTTTTGTCTAAGGAGTGTCACTTGTAGACAACATATTGATGGGTCGTGTTTCTTTTTCTTTTTTTTTCCTATCCATTCTGCCACTCTCTGTCTCTTCATGGGTGCATTTAAGCTATTTACATTCAGTGTGAGTATCAGTAGATATGAATTTATTGCCGTCATATTATTGTGCTTCGTGTGTGTGTGTGTGGTGCTGATGTTTTCTGTGTTCCTCTTACTTTCCTGTACTGAGTTCCTTTTGTTTGTGAATTTTCTTTTCTTTTGTTATTATAGATTTTGTGTTTACTGAGTCTTTATGTTTTTCTTCTTTTTTATTTTGATAAGTATGTTTGTTAACTTTTTTGTGGTTCCCTTGAAATTTACCGTTATCTTCTTAAGTTTGAATGAGTCTTTCATTGATATTGCCTTGACTTCCTCTTCATTTGAAAACTCTATACCTACACTGTTTATTCCCGCTTTTATTGTTTTGACTTTGTCATCATTTATAGATTGACACCTCTGTTTCCCTGTTTTAATTCTTTTAGCTGTTTTATTACTGAGAGTTGTTTACCTAGGTTGGTGTCTCGCTGTCCTGTGTTGTAGACTCAGGTTATTGTCTGATGTTGTTGATTCTCTAACTGAAGGACTCCCTTTAACATTTCTTATAAGTTTGCTTGGTTTTTATGAATTCTCTTATTTTCTGTTTATCTGGGAATGTCCTAATTTCACCATCATATTTGAGAAAGAGTTTTGCAAGATGTATTATTCTTGGTTGGCAGGTTTTTTTTTTTTCTTTCAAGATTTTATATATGTCATCCCATTGCCTTCTTGCCTGCATAGTTACTGCCAAGTAACCAGAGTTTAACCTTTTATTTTTTCCCTTTTGTATGTAACTTTTTGTTTTTCTTGAGCTGCTCTCAGGATTCTTTCTTTGTCTTTGGTTTTGGTGAGTATGATTATGATATACCTTGATGACTTTCTTTTGGGGTGTATCCTATATGGGGTTTATTGAGATTCTTTGATAGTCAGCTTTTTGTCTTTCATGATATTTGGGGAGTTTTCTGCTAGCAAATTTTCAACAGCCTTCTCCGTCTGTTTTGGAACTCTGATCACACACAAATTTTTGCTCTCGATTGTGTCCCACATAATTCTTAGGCTTTCTTCATTCTTTTCTGTGATTTTTCCTCAAACAAAGTGGCTTCCATGGATTTGTCTTCAGTCTCACTGATTCTGTCTTCCATTGTTTCAAATTTGCTCCTAAAACCTTCTATTGTGCTGTCCATTTCTGAAATTTACTTGTTTATCTTTTGGATATCTAGTTGTTGCTTTTTTAATGATTTCTAATTGTTTATTTATTTTGAAATTTTGTTAAATATGATGATTTTTGTCACCTTGCTACAACAAAGTGAATTTGGACAAGCCACTTGTACTCTCTAACACTTAACTTTTTCCATCTGTACATTGGGGGTATCCTACCTGATTTCCCGGTGTCTGAGGTAATAAATATCAAATAGGATATGTTTGTGTGTATATATAAAAGTGTCATGCAAACTATAAGGATCTATACTCATTAAAGAGCTTTCATGTGGAAGGGAGCATAGTATCAATAACACTGAATTTCATTTGAGGAGGACATGTGCTTACTATGTGTAAGATACTTAAAATACATTATTTATTTCTCACAACAGTATTAAATAGTCATTATCACCAATTTTACATATGAAGAAACTGAGAGAAATGCCAGGTAATTTGCCCAATGTCGGATAGCTATTAAGTAAGAGAGTCAGGATTTAAACCCAAGTCTGATTGCCTACAAAGCCTTTGGGTTTGTTAGTTCATTTATTTGTTTGTTTTTCATTACGTGACACTGCCAGATTGAGCTACTAGGTTACACTCTTTGGCAAGTCTCCTAATTTATCAAACCTTCAGGTTTTTTATTTGTAAATCAGGAATAATACCTGTGCTGCCTACTTCACAAAAATTTTTAGGAATCAAAGGAAGCACTTTGAAAATCTGAAGAAACATTTAAATTTAAGTAGTAGTATTCCATTAAGAAGAGGTAGATGCAAACAAAGTGAAAGTATATACACATACTTTAGTGAAGAAAATTTAGAATTCAAATGAAGATAATTGGGATTATTTTGTTGAGAGCCAAAAAAAAAAAAAAAATTATGTGACAATTACTTCAGCCTTTAGGGTGTCTTTGCAGCATGGCAGTCAGATCTCCCTGACCATAGGATTATATATCTGTACTTTCTGCATGCTTCTTTTATGTATGAGAATAAAAAGCAAATCATAAGACATCAAAATTACAATACATAATTTAGTCAAGAAAGTCAGTTCTAGACTATGTTCTGCAGTCAGCACTCATTCAGCTTAGGATCCTAAATCATCTATATTAACGACCCTGAGTCATTAAGAAATATTGAAACTCAGGGGACATAGAGTTCAATTGACACACTATACTTTATAAAGAAAATAATCTACATCCTACTTTGGTAAGTAGTGTCTGGGGTCTTAAAACCTTGTGAGCAGCCATCTAAGATACATCTACTGGTGCCACCCTGTGTGGAGCAAGAGAGAATGAAGAAAACCAAAGACACGAAGGAAGGTTAGTTAGAAGGACTAATGGACCACAGCTACCTCAGCTTCCACCAGACTGTGTCCAGCACAGCTGGATGGTGCTGGATCACCAGCACAATAGAGGCTCCCAGACAGAGCTGAAGAAAAATGTAGAACAAAATTCAAACTCACAAATAAAGTCCAGACTTCTGGTCTAACAGAGACTGGAGAAACCTTGAGAGCATGGCACCTGGACACCCTTTTAACTCAGTATTGAAGTCACTCCTGAGGTTCACCTTTCAGCCAAAGATTAGACAGGCCTATAAAACAAACAATAACACATGTAGTTCAACCATGTATACGAAACTAAATGGGCACACCAGCCCAGCGGCAAGGACAAGAAGGCACGAGGAGATAGGAAAGCTGGATGAATGGAAATGGGGAACCCAACATCGAGAAGGGAGGGTGTTGACACGTTGCAGGGTTGGCAACCAATGTCACAAAATGTATTGTTTAATGAGAAACTAATTTGCTTTGTAAACTTTCACCTAAAGGACAAAAACATATATATTGAGAGATTGTAAGTATACTCACTATCTCAGGAAGTGTGAGATATAATAGAAATATTTATATCAAAAAAGGGTTAAAACACATATGTGGAAAGGTTTTAAATACCAACATTTATGTACTCAAGAATTCTGTGTTTGAGGACCTATACCAATTAAGGGACAACTTGGTGGCCTAGTGGTTAAGTGCTACAGCTGCTAACCAAAGGGTCGGCAGTTCGTATCCTCCAGGCGCTCCTTGGAAACTATGGGGCAGTTCTACTCTGTCCTATAGGGTCGCTGTGAGTCGGAATGACTCAACGGCACTGGGTTTGGTTTTTTGGTTTATACCAATTCAGGTGGAGCAGTGATTAAGAGCTCCTCTGCTAACCAAAAAAGGTCTGCAGTTCGAATCTACCAGCTGCTCCTTGGAAACCCTATGGGATGGTTCTACTCTGTCCTATAGGGTTGCTATGAGTTGGCATTGACTTGACAGCAACGGTTTTGGTTTTTTGGTTTTATACCAATTAAGGAGGAGCCCTGGTGATGCAGTGGTTAAGTGCTAGGCTGCTAACCAAAAGGCCAGCAGTTTGAACCCACACAGCCACTCTGCAAGAAAAAACGAGGCATTCTGCTTTTGTAAAGATTTATAGCCTTGGAAACCCTGTGGGGTAGTTCTACGCTGTCCTATAGGGTCGCTATGAGTTGGAATCGACTCCACGGCAACTTTTTTTATATACCGATTAAGTAAGAGTTTTCTACACTTAGTTTTCCGTTGAAATGGTGAGATTTTTCTGTCTTTTAAGAAAGTTAGAATTTTTCTGAATTACAGAATTATATACCTCACTATATAGATAATGACAACTGAAATTAATAGGATTAAAATCGTTGATGGAATAAATGCTTACGATGTTTACTGTTAAAAATATATACTATACTAACATACAAAATTCTAGCAAGACCCTTTAAGCTTTAAATCAGTTATGATTATATATTATTACTTTGTTTGGGATGTCCAGGTAAGTAAAGGAACTTTAAACAAGTTTTGGAAACATGAATGTATGTGTAATTTTTCTTTGATCATTATATTCTATGACAGGAAAACTTTACAAAAGAATGTGCATATGTTTTTTACTGGCTAATATATATGTAGTTGTATTTGGGCCACTGGTTAGCTTCAGCCATTATAACTTCACATTTTCTGTGAAATCTATGAGAATAAAGCTGATGAATTTTGCCACTTAATAATACCCGATTATGTTATGGTGCAATACAATTATTAAGAAGGAAAGTTCATTTTATTTTAGAAATTTTTTGTGTTTGAT
Organism: Elephas maximus indicus; assembly: GCF_024166365.1. NCBI lineage: Eukaryota > Metazoa > Chordata > Mammalia > Proboscidea > Elephantidae > Elephas > Elephas maximus. Next base: position 33,605,979 of record NC_064837.1, on the reverse strand, counting down.
TTAAAACGTCACATGCAGCTTTCTAGGGTGCTTAAAAATTAATATTTTTCCATACTGTTTTTTTGTAAATTAATTTTCCTCTCCCTCTCTAGTTGAAACTTCAAGACTGTGTAGTTCTAAACGTGAAAGCAAGATGTATTTAAGGCCTGCAAGAACAGCTGCTAAAATTAGAAATTAAAGATTGAAAGGTTGCGTATTCTGATGAAGAATCGTTGAAGTGGGCCTGTATTTTATGCTGATTGTTCATGTACTTAATCCTGATTGTGTTACCACTGACCCCGCTTTATGTAGTAACAAAATACAAATCACTTCTTTGTTATTGGTGTGGGAAACACTTCGGCTTTGTGGAAGTGAATTCAAAACATCAACAAACAGAAAAAAATAAAAGGATTGCTTCCCACATTGTAAAACTTGCATAAATTATAAAGTTAAGTCATTTGATTTCTCTGCAATCCATTTTTTTTTTATATCAAGGGCATTAAATTTTATAAAAGTTGAAAACAGATTTCTCCCAAGAACTTTAGCTACATAGTATATCAGAAAAATGAATAACTTTTAACAATAGTTTGAACAAATAGTAAACTGGAGACAAATAGAACTACGTAAACCTCAATTTGATAACATATATTAAGAAACTTATAAAGAATTATGAATCTTGCTGATTTTTATTCAATTTATCCAACAAATATTTATCAAGTGCCCACTATATACTGATTACTATATTAGGCATTGGGGATACAATGGGGAGCAAAATCAAATACTGAAGGTTATCATCCAGTGAGGGGCAGACATAAATCTAAAAATCATGCAAATAATACATAAATACAAAACTAACATAAATATTATGAAAAATATAGGGGAGCTATAAAAGGTGCCCCTGGCCTAATATGGGAAGTTGGAAAGACAGGTCAGGGAAAATGTTTCCAAGGAAATGAAATGACCTTTGTCATGAGATCTGAATGATGAGTAAAAGTTAACAAAGCAAATGGAATGGGAGTGTTGTCAGTGAAGAGAGAGTTCCCAATAGAAGGAACAGTGTGTTCAGAGATCAGATGATGGGAGGGAATCAAGCACTTTTCAAGAAAAATGTCAGGTGTAGTTGGAGAGCAAGAGAGAACAATGGAAGATGAAGTTGAAGAGGTAAGCAGGGCATAGCCATGAAGGACCTTGTAGATACTGTTAAGGATTTTGGACTATATCTTAAGAGTTACATAAAGCCACTAAAAAGTTTTAAAACCAGAAAGACAATCAGATTGAAAAAGTTTGCTATAATTGAAATGTGGATGGAAGATTGGAGATGGGCAATGAAGGATGTAGAAAAACCAGTTAGGACGCTATTGCAGCTATGAGCTGAAGTATGTCTATTGAATTTCGTGACATAGACGTCATTAGCAACTTTATCAAGAGCTATTTCAGTGGATTAAGACCAGTTGTCTTCAAGTGGCTTTCAACTCATGGTGACCCCATATGTGTCAGAGTGGAACTGTGCTCCACAGGGTTTTCAATGGCTGATTTTTCAGAAGTAGTTTTCCAAGACTTCCTTCCAGGCACTTCTGGGTGGACTCAAACCTCCAGTTTTTTGGTTAGTAGCCAAGTACATTAACCATTTGCACACCCAGGCATCCTTCAATGGATTAATGGGATGAAACTAAAATGAAGTGTGTTGAGGAGTGAGTAGCAGGTGAAGAAAAGGAGACAGTGATTATAAACTTCTTTGAAAATTGTGTCCTCATTAACTGGAAAAGGGAAAATCTCTATGAATTTGAAGTGAAAAAGACTTGAACGTGTTTAAATGTTGGTGGGAAAGATCCAGTTGAGAAGGAAAGGTTCAAGATACAGGGATAATTCATCGTGTAAGGTTTTGAAGAAGGCAGAGGGATATAGAATCCAAAACCTAGGTGGGAAGATTGGCCTTAGGTCTATGTATAGAGGAAAGGAGGAGAGGATGAATGCAGAAATAGGCTGTATTGAGAATATATTTGAAAAAAAAACAACTTTTTTTTTATATATATAATAAATATATTTGAATAAATCTGACAAATCTTGTGACTTTAACAGCTCTCAGCTATAGGTGCAGCCTCACATATAAATGTGCAAAAAATGGCTTGATAGTAGTGGAGCCGAAAGGCTCGTTCACACAGAATTTGCTAAACCAGTATGAAAAAGGGACAGAGACAAGGATATTAGATATTGGCTCTTATTGAAATGTTGGGCAATGAGAGTCTAAGATAGATAATGAGGGTAGTGAAGAAAATAGTGACTGAAAAGAAGAGGAGAAAGTAAAGAGGCTAGTGGACTAGAAGAGCCATAGTGGGAGAATATGAAAAGCAAGCTATAACTGGAGTAAGTTGTGGTCTGAGAATGATACGCCTGAAATCATGATTTTTGGAGATGGAGCAGTGGAGTAGTTTAGAATGGTGAGAGTGTCCCTTGTGTGACCATGGGAGTTTTGGCAGAGGTAGAGTGAAGGAAAGCATCAGAAATGAGGAAGAAAATAACTAAGAGGTCTGAATAATTGGATAAATTGTTCCTGTGGGTGTTGAAGTAACTCAGGATGATGGCAGCATTTTGAATGGAGAGGAGTATGGTGAGCTAAGTGTCAAAGTTGGAGGGGAAGAAGATAGTATAATTGGATGACATCAGCCTCAAAAAGCAGGGAGTTTTAAAAAAAATTTTTATTGTTGTTTGTTTTTACAAGGTGGGGAGAGTAATGCTGAAAGAAGAATATAAAAATATATATATATAGGAGTTTCTAAACTCACCTTTAGATTCTCTACCTGAGGAATATGGTATAAGAAATAAACATTCATCATTTAAGAAGGATGCAGATGAAGCAGTGACCTCAGCCAGGTTTCAGATAAGCAAGGAGATACTTTTTTTTGTTTTATTTGTTTGTTTTACTGGGTAGAGGAGTTTGCTGATTGCAGAGTCACAGTTTCAGAGGGCACGTCAGAAAAATTTTGGATGTTGGAGATGGAACAGAAAGATTACGGAGCATTATAAGATGATGGGGTGGTAGAAGACAGATTAGTTAGGTGGGAGTGAGAGACCTCCACTTTGGGATTCATAAAGAGAGAATAGGGATAAGAGTCATGATAGATTTACTCTCAGCAGTTTCTTTGAGAAGGATAGGTGGGGAGTCTCTTAGCCAAAGCAGTCAGCTCACTCACAGAGAAGTGATATTGGGCCCAGTAGTGATAAATAATTTGTGGTTTTAACTTGTATTCCATGATGTCTAATGAGATTGAGTACATTTCCTTAGGTTGGTTGGCCATTTTGATATCCTCTTTTGGGAAGTATCCATTTAAGTCTCTACCCTGTTTTTCTATAAGGTTGTCCATCTTATCTATAAGGTTTGTAGAAGTGTTTTAGGGGTCAGTGGTGGTTCAGTGGTAGATTTCTCGCCTTCCATGTGGGAAACCTGGGTTTGATTCCTGGCCAGTGCCCCTCATGAGCAGCCACCACCCATCTGTGAGTGGAGGCTTGCGTGTTGCTATGATGCTGAACAGGTTTCAGTAGAACTTCGAGACTAAGGCAGACGAGGAAGTCTACTTCCAAAAATCAGCCAATGAAACCCTGTGGATCACAACAGTCCAGTCCCCAACTATTCATGGGGCTGATGCAGGGCCAGGCAATATTTTGTTTTGTTGGTCACCAAGAATCAGGGGCCAACTCAACAGCAGCTAACAATAACAGAAGTTCTTGATATAATCTGGATAGAAGCCCTTTCACAGTTATTTATGGTACAAACATATTCTCCCATTATATGTCTCAGATTTTCACTTCCTTAAGGTGTCTTTAAATAAACAGAAGCTCTTAATTTTAATATAGTACACTTTATCAATTTCTTTCTGTATGTTTAATGCATTTTGGATTGTGTTTAAGAAAGCTTTCCCTATCCCAGTGTTATGAAGATAGTCTTTTAGATTTTATTGCTGAGCTTTGTTTATTGCTTCACCATTCACAATTAGATCTTTAGTCCACCTACAATTATTTTTTGTGTATGGCTTAAGGTATGAGTTAATACAATATCCAGTTGCCCCAACACCATTTATTGAAAAGCCTATCCTTTTGCCAGTGCTCTGCAGTGCCACCTTTGTATCCATGTATTGGTTGATCTAATTCTGGGCTCTCGATTTGCTTGCATCTGCCTACTTTTCTTTTCTTATGCCAGTAGTGCCAAAAAAAAACAACTCCACTGCCGTGGAGTGGATTCTGACTCATAGTGACCCTAGAGGACAAAGTAGAATTGCCCCATAGGGTTTCCAAGCCTTTAAATCTTTAGGAAGCAGACTGCTATATCTTTCTCCTGCAGAGTGACTGATGAGTTCCAACCAACAACCTTTCAGTTAGCAGCTGAGCACTTTAACCACTGCACAATCAGAACTCCTTTATGCCAATAGTACATGGTCTTAATTACTCTGCCTTTATAATAAATCTTGATAACTGTAAAGTAAATATTCCAACTTCTCTTTTCTTTCAAGATTGTCTTGACTATATTTAGCCCTTTGTACTTCCATATACATTTAGAAACCAGCTTTGCAATTTCCAGGGAGAGAGAAAGGAGGGAAAGACAGAGTGGGGAGGGATGGAAAGAGAAGGAGAGAGAGAAGGGAATTTGCTGAGGTTATAATTGGGTTTGCATTGAACCTATAAGTCAATTTGGAGAAAATCAATAACTTTACACATTTAAGTCTTTAGCCCATGACATGATAAACCTGTTGCCGTCGAGTCGATTCCAACTGATACTGATTCTATAGGACAGAGTAGAACTGCCTCATAGTGTTTCCAAGGAGGGCCTGGTGGATTTGAACTACTGATCTTTCGGTTAGCAGATGTAGCACTTACACTATGCCACCAGGGTTTCCATGAGCATGATATATCCCTATATTTAGTTTTGCCATGTTAACTTCTTCTTAATTTTCCATTTAAAGATATTGCACATATTTTATTGAATTTTTTCCTAGGTATTTTTAATGCTGTTGCAAATCATATCATTTGTTGTTAGTAAATAGAATTATACTTACTTTTTGATATTGACCTGGTATCCAAAGACTTTGGATTTTAAAATGTATAGTTCAGTGACATTAAGTACATTCATAATGGTTCTGTTACATTTTACTTTATGTATTTAATGATCCAACTGGGAATGCGCTGCTATGCTTTGGGAAGAAAGAGTTCATTGCTAAGGAAATGTAGGACCTGAGTAATGTGTACCATCAGAAGCCTGTACAGAACGTCCTGAGGGACTGAGAGTACTGGAAAGGGGGTGGAATATTAGGCTGAAAAAACGGTCTACTCAATTTTCTTTTAAGAGTTTTATAGCTCTTACATTTTGAGTTAATTTTTGTATATGACGTGATGTACAGGTCCAAATTAATTCTTTTGCATATGGCTGGAAACCCAATGAGACAGTTCTACTCTGTCCTATAGGGTTGCTATGAGTCAGAATCAACTCAGTGGCAATGGGTTTTTGGGTTTTATTTGCCAATGACATGACCTTGTACCTAGAAAATCCTAGATCCGTTAAAAAACTATTAGAGCTAATAAAGAAGTTCAGCCAGTTGCAGGATACATGATAAATGTATAAAGATCAATTGTATTTCTATACAGTAAACAAAAAAAAACCCAAACCTGCTGCCATCGAGTCAATTCCAACTCATAGCAACCCTATAGGACAGAGTAGACCTGCTCCATAGGGTTTCCAAGAAGTGGCTGGTGGATTCAAACTGCTGATCTTTTGGTTGGCCACAAGAGTTCCTTCTATACACTACTAATGAACAATCCAAAAATGAAATTAAGAAAACAATTTCCTTTGCAATAATATTCAAAAGAATAAAATGCATAGGGATGAACTTAACAAAAGAATTACAAAACTTATACACTGAAATCTACAAAACGTTGTTGGAAGAAATTAAAGATTTAAATAAATGGAAGTATACACCATGTTCTTGGATTGGAAGGCTGAATATTGTTAAGATGACAATATTGTCCAAACGATCTCCAGATTCAATACAATCCCTTTCAAATTCCTAATTGGCTTCTTTGCAGAAATTGACAAGATGATACTAAAATTCATATGGAAATGCAAGGGACCCAAAGTAGCCAAAATAATCTTGCAAAAAAAAAAAAAAAAACAAGGTTGGAGGAGTCATACTTCCTTATTTCAAAACTTACTGCAAAGCTACAGTAAACAAAAACTGTGTGTCATTGGCGTAAGAATAACATTGATTGATGGCAAAAAATGAGAGTCCAGAAATAAACTCATATATTTATGGTCAATTGATTTTGACATGGGTGCCAAGACAATTCAATGGGGAAAGCAGCTGCAAATGCTGCTGGTACAACCGGATAAACCCATTGCCGATTCCAACTCATAGCAACCCTATGGGACAGAATAGAACTGCCCCATAGGGTTTCCAGCCATATGCAAAAGAATTAAGTTGGACCCCTATATCACATCTTATATGAAATTAACTCAAAATGTAAGAGCTATAAAACTCTTAAAAGAAAATTGAGGTGTAAATCTTCATGAGTTTGGATTAGGCAATGGTTTTTTAGTTATGACACAAAAACACAAGCTACTGAAGAAAAAATAGACAAATTGGACTTTATCAAAATTTAAAACTTTTGTGATTAAAAGGACACTATCAAGAAAGTGAAAAGACAACTCAAAACTGAGGGAAAAGATTTATAAATCGTATATATGGTAAGGGTCTAGTATCCAGATTGTATAAAGAATTCTTGCAACTTAGTAATAAAAACACAAATAACCCAATTAAAAAGTGAAAAGGTTTAGGTAGGCGTGTCCCCAGAAAAGATAAACAAATGGCAAATAGCACATGAAAACTTGCTTATCATCATTAGTCATTGTCATGGATTGAATTGTGTCCCCCCAAAATATCTGTCAATTTAGCTGGGCCATGAATTCACAGTATTGTGTGATTATTCACCATTTTATCATCTGATGTGATTTCTCTGTGTGTTGTAAAACTGTCTTTATGATGTTGATGAGATGGGATTAGCAGCAGTTATGTTAATAAGGCAGGACTCAATCTACAAGACTGGGTTGTGTCTTGAGCCTATCTCTTTTGAGATACAAAAGAGAAAAGTAAGCAGAAAGACACGGGGACCTCATATCACCAAGAAACAAAAGCTAGGAGAATAGTACGTCCTTTGGACTCAGGGTCCCTGCACTAGGAAGCTCCTGGACCAGAGGAAGATTGATGACAAGGACCTTCCTCCAGAGCTGACAGAGAGAGAAAGCCCTCTAGTGGAGTGACACCCTGAATTTGGACTTTTAGCCTACTAGACTGTGAAAGAATAAATTTCTGTTTGTTAAAGCCATCCATTTGTGATATTTCCCATTACAGCAGTACTAGATAACTAAGACAGTCATTAAGAAAATGCAAATCAAAACAGCAATGAGATATAGAAACCAAAGATTATTAATGGATACCAGGGGTAGGAGGGAGGGGAAAAGGGAGAGTTTTTATTTGGGGGTATTGAATTTATGTTAATGGTAGTGGAATATTTTGGAAAAGGGTAGCGATAATGGTGGCACAATATCAAAAATGTGATAAATGTCATTGAACTGTAAATGTGGAAATTTTGTGTTGGTGAATGTTTTGGTGTGTATATTTTCACCATAATATATTTTTTTCCAAAAAATTAACATACCCAAAATGAACCTGTTAAAATGGGTAGTCTGTCTTAGCTATCTAGTGCTGCTATAACAGAAAAACGACAAGTGGATGGATTTAATGAAGAGAAATTTATTCTTTCACAGTTTAGGAGGCTAAAAGTCTGAATTCAGGGTGCCAGCTCTAGGGAAAGGCTTTCTCTGTCTGTTGGCTCTGGGGGTAGGTCCTCGTCACCAATCTTCCCCTAATCTAGGAGATTCTCAGGTGCAGGGACTCTGGGCCCAAAAGATGCACCCTGCTTCTGGTGCTGCTTTCTTGGTAGTATGAGGCCCCTGTGTCTCTCTGCCCACTTCTCTCCTTCATATCTCAAAAGAGATTGGCTTAAGACACAACCTAATCAACCTAACTGAGCCCTGCCTCATTACCATAACTGCCAATAATCCCACCACATTATCATAGAGGTTGGATTTACAACACCTGGGAAAATCACGTCAGATCACAAAATGGCTGATTACAGAATACTGGGAATCATTGCCTGGTCAAGTTGACACATATTTTGGGGGGACACAACTCAATGTATGACAGGTATAATCAGAGATGGATAATAACAAGTGCTGACAAGGATGTGGAGATACTGGAACCCTATGGTACAATGGATCACTTTTGAGTGGCCTTTCTTCCCATGGTCTTGTAACTCCCACTCAAGTGATTGGGCAGAACTGTGCAAATAAGGTAATTGTGACCCACCAAGGGGATTTGCCATTCTGATAAGCTTAAAAGAGAGCCAATTCCAGAGCAGAAGGAAGATCCCATCAACACCAAGGAAGAAGAGCCAGGAGCAGAGTGTGTCCTTTGGACCCAGGATCCCTGCTCTGAGAAGGTCCTGGAATTATAACGATGAAGATGGTGGGAAAAGGCCAGCAGAGAAACAGAAGCAGAAGAAGCAGGAGACTGAGTGAGAAAGCTGAGTACCTTCAGGCAGGAAGCTTGCTGGTGGAGTAGGGTGCCTTTGGGCATTTACTGGCAGAGCTAAGAGAGCTTTGTAACACTTGCCCAAGCACAGGAGAGGCCAAGAGGCCAGAGAGAAGTGTGCCTGTGGGCACAGCTGAGAAAAGTCCATCCTGATGGAAGAACTGTATCCTGAGTGTTCCTGAACCTGAATTGTAACCTGTTACTTCCATAATAAACCCCATGATCACGAGTGCTGTCTGTGAGTTCTATGTGGCCATTGCAATGAATTATCGAACTCAGCGAAGAAATAGAGAGTGCTGTGGGAGGGATGGTTGATGTCAGAATTGGTAAAGATGGTGGAGAGAAGAGGTATGTCTGACCTCCACCTCATAGGAATCAGCCTTGGCCTGTTGATTTTGATTCTTCTTCCTCCTTGTAAAGTTAGAGGAGGTCAGACACCTCCACCATGCTGTTTTTTACCAACCCTAATACATTGCTAATAGGAATGTAAAATGGTATAGCTGCTTTGGAAAACAGTTTGGCTATTTGCTAAAAAGTAAAACATAAAGTTACCGTATGACTCAGCAATTCTACTCTTAAGTATATAATCAGGAATTGAAAGCATATGCCCACACAAAAACTTGCAGATAAATGTTCATAGCAGCATTATTCATACTAGCCAAAAAGTAGAAACCCAAATTTTCATCAAATTATGAATGGAGAAACAGAATGTAGTATATGCGTAAAACAGAATATTATTCAGCCATAAAAAGAAATGAAGTACTGATTCATGCTACAACATGGATGAACCTTGAAAACATGCTAAATGAAAGAAGCTGTAAGATGCCACATATTGTATGATTTCATTTATATGAAATGTCAAGAATAGGAAAGTAGATTAATGGTTGCCTGGGGCTGAGTAAAGTAGAAAATAGAGAGTGACTGCTAATTGGTACAGTATTTCATTTTGGGGTAATGAGAATGTTCTGGAAATAGAAAATGGTGATGGCCGCATAATTTTGTGAATATACTAAAACCCACTGAATTGCACATTTTAAAATGGTGAATTTTATGACATGAATTATACCACAATTTTTTAAAATTAAGAAAAAGAATCTTACAGATCTATCCCCTAAAAAAAAAAACTAAGGCCTACTCAAATGCTCCCTTTCCCTGAAGTCCTTGTCCAGTCCTAACTTCTAAATTTTCTCCTTTAAGAATCTCCTATGTGTTACACTTTCCTGGGATTTGAGGGCTGTGCCTTTTTTCTTTAATTGTCACCTACCACCTAGTTAGGTGATTTCTTAAAAAACTAAATGTGTACTTATTATATGACCTAGCAATTGCACTGCTTGGTTTTTTATCTCAGAGAAATGAAAACTTATGTTCACAGAAAACCTATACGCAATTGTTCATAGCAGGTTTATTTGTAATAGCCCAAAACTTGGAACAACCAATATGTCCTACAATAGGTGAATGGTTGAACAAGTGTAATATGTTTTTATCATGGAATAATACTCAACAATAAAAAGGATGGACTGTTGATACACACACAAATTGGTTGTGTCTCAAGTTCATTATGCTAAATGAAAAAAGTCAGTTTCAATCATACACACTATGATTTATGTAACATTTTTGAAATGACAAAATTATAAAGATGGAAAACAGATTAATGGTCTCCAGGGATGAGAGATTGTGGTTGGTAGAGAAATTGGGTGTGGCTTTCAAGAGGTGGCATAAGGGAGATCTTTGTGGCAATGGAATAGTTCTATACCTTAACTGAGGTGGTGGTTACACAAATCTACACATTTGATAAATAGCATAGAACTATATACACACTTTATACCTATGCCCATTTCCTTGTTTGATACTGTAATATAATTATATAAGATGTAACCAATGGGGGTAACTGGGATACACAGGACTTCTCTGTACTGTTTGCCACTTCCTATGAGTCTTTTTTTTTTTAATAAAACATTTTTTAAAACTCAGTCAATGTAATTCACCGTATTAATTGATTAAAAAAGAAAAACCATATGATCAACCCTGTAGATGCAGAAAGAGCATTTGGAAAAACCCACCATCCATTCATAAACATTCTCAACAAACCACCTGAGAAAGGACATCTGTGAAAAACTTACAGCTAACAACATACTTAATTTGGTGAAAGATTAAATGCTTTCCTCTAAAATCAGGAGCAAGGTAAGGATATCTGCTATCTCTGTGCAACATTCAATTATATTCAACATTGTACTGAAGGCCCTAACCAGTGCACTGAGGAAAACAAAATTAAAGGCATACAGATTAGATAGGAATAAATGAAGCAATTTTTATTGACAGATAACATGATCATCTATGTAGAAAATCCTAAACAGTCTACAAAAAAGCTGTTAGAACTAATCAGTATGTTTAACAAATTTTTCAGGATACGAGGTCAATGTACAAAATTGTGTTTTTATATAATAGTATTTCCTTTAGCGTTGGTCCATTGGTGATGAATTCTTTCAATGTTTAGTTTTCTGGAAATGTCTTATTTCATCTTAATTTTTAAGAATATTTCCACTGGGTATAGAATTCTAGGTTGGAGTTATTTTCTTTAACCGCTTTGAAAACAGCAATCTATTGTTTTCTGACTTCCATTGTTTTTGTTGCAGTGTCATGTGTTATGTGTCCTTTTTTCCTCTAGCTACTTTTAAGGTTTTCTCTTTGTGTTTGGTTTGCCGCACTTTTGCTATGATGTTCCTAGTGTATTTTTCTGTATATTTATCTTTTCTGGGGTTCGTAGCACTTCTTGAATCTGTGACTTGATATCCTTTGTGAGTTTCAGAAAATTATCAGGCATTATCTCTTCAAATATTGTCTCTAGCCCTTTCTATCTCTTCTCTCCTGAGATTCCAAAATGAGTTCCATGACTTTTGTACTGAACTTATTCCACAGTCACCGGAAGAAACTGCCTCAAAGTGCCCTAGTCTCTCAGTGTTAATATTTTTTAGACTATTATGCCGTAAGTGTGTGCATACCGTATTGTTAGTTGTTGTTATGTGCTGTCAAGTCAGTTCTGACTCACAGTGACCCTTTGTACAACAGAACAAAACACTGCCCAGTCCTGCAACATCATGACAATCACTGCTATGTTTGAGCCCATTGTTGTAGCTACTGGGCCAATCCATCTCATTGAAGGTCTTCCTCTTTTTTGCTGACCCTCCACTTTACCAAGCATGATATCCTTCTCCAGGGACTGGTTCCTCCTGATAACACCTCCAAAGTATGTGAGAAGAAATTTTGCCATCCTCCTACTTAAGGAGCATTCTGGCTGTACTTCTTCAAGGCAGATTTGTTGGTTCTTTTGGCAGTCTGTAGTATATTCAGTATTCTTCACCAACATCATAATTCAAATGTATCAGTTCTTCTTTGTTCTTCCTTATTCATTGTCCAGTTTTTGCATGCATATGAGGTGATTGAAATTACCATAAAAAATAATTCCTTACTTAAGACTGGATAACAAAGTTTCTAAATAGCTTTCAAAAGAATAAATATATTTCTGTCTTTGTGCCTTCTTGTGAGTTAATTGGATGCTTTCACTTTAAAAAGGAAGCATCAATCTCAAATACTGTTTTGATACTTAAACTGTGTTTCACATACATGAGCTTCTATTCACCCACACTTATGGAAAAAGTCTGTATCCTTCATTTATTAGTAACAGTCAGGAGTATATGGTTGCAGACGCATATTTCTGTTTCAGCTTTTGTTTGAGCAGTTTCCAAAACATCATCCTATAGCTTTTTAGAATCTGTGCCAAATTCAGCTCAGATTAAGTTTCTTTTGTTAGAATTTCTTTTTAAAGCATCTGGATCAAAAATCATATACTTGTGCTGTATAGCAAAGGAACATTTGGAAATCATCAGAGAAATCATAATAGAGGATGATAGTACTGTATGTTTTTTCTCAGGGTAAGTGAAAGCTGGAACAAAAAAAGAATTTTTATTCAGAATTTAGAAAACACTAGGTTGATATTGTTAAAAAATTTTCAGCAGCCGATAGTGCACTTTGAAAGTGATATTATTCTACATATTATTGTTCCTAAAACTATCATGCAATATTTCTAGGTAAAAGTAAAAATTTCTGCCTTTTACCTAGTTTAAAAGTTACAAACACATGTGTTAAGAAAACATGCAAGATTAAATATTTTCAGCTAAACATCATAATTTTATTTTGTTTTTTCGCCAAATCTGAATTAGAGGCCTAATTCACCCTTTCTATCATTTTGACAAACAGCATTCATTTGAGGAAAGAGATTGTCCTAGATTTGGTTTAGATTTCATTAGATGACAATAATCTGTCTGTTCTCCTAAAAAGAAAGACCCATTTTTTTATTTTAAAAAAAAACCTCTGAGCCTTAAGTTTCTAATCTAGGATATTGTGTCATTTTTTTTAAATAGGCCAGAATTTCAAAATAAGTTTTAGAACTTTTATACCTGTGAAATAAACCTGAATCTATGGTTTGTAAGCTTTCCAGTTCATTCTAAAATGATTGATGGGTTTTGGAGAGATCATTTGACTATCCCATATATTGCCATGAGAAGGTACATTGAGGTTGTGGTCTGGAAATCCAAATGATTTAGTGGATAAGTTCCAGACTCTGGAACCAGAAGAAAAGAGTTCTTTTTCTGGCTGGAGTCTGACCTTTGTCATTGCTTCCTTCTGTGCCATTCTTAAAATGAGAAATAACTCTCTCCTCTATGTTCACTTCAAAAGGATGGTGTGAGACTATGAAATCACCATGGTACATCACAACCTAAATGTACCTTCTCGTAGGATAATCAGATGATCTCTCCCATCAATCATGAAATTATACATTGACAATTTTGTTGCTAATTAAAATGTCTGTAGTTCTTATTTTTGTGAATCAGATCTTTCAAATTGATACAGCTGTTTTTCCAAAATCCTTAATATGTATTTATTTTTCCTTATCTCATTAGCCAAGGAACATGTTAGAGAAAAGGTGGGGAGAGCCTTCAGAGAGTAAGGAAATGCACTTTTCCTTCTTTATACCCTACCTTATCTCCACCTTAAAGACACGACTAAAATGTGATGTCTGAAATATATTCAGCAATGAAGTTTTTATTGATTGATATAAATATGTTTAGCTTTGTTCAGCTGAATACTGCTGGTAGGAGTTACTGGCGTATGTAGTACATTATCTTATTACACTCATTTTATGGAAGCTGATCCTGATGGGACAGTGGAAGGAGAACTTACTCCAGCTTTCTGGAAAAGCAATTAATCCTACTGCTTATGTAGCAACCATGTCTTGGATCGCATAGGCTTGCTGGCACTCCTTCTCCTTTTATTAAAACAAAAATGCAGCTGCTGACCAGAAGTGCAGCTCTACAAGTAGGGCTTTCATCATGTTGGTAAGAGATTCATATCCAGGGTTGACATCATTTCAGCTATGGCCTTTTCATTATTAAAGTTTGGGATTTCAAGTTTGTTTATTAAAGATTTAAGGCTATGGGTTAAATCACCAAATCGAAATCCACTTATTTTCTTAGACCGTGATAAGGGGATCAGGTGTGCTGGAAAATGTATTTTTCAGATTTTATCACCAGATGAGTTACTTTAATTGTGAAATGCATTGTATTATAAAGAAGCTGACATTTATTTTTTTTCCTAAATCTTTAACATTTCTTCTTTGTAAGTAACTCTCTACATCCCTCAGTTTCTAGTAAGTACAAATAGCAAATGTTTTAGAGCAGTTTATTATTAAATGTTAGTAAAAATAGTGGCCAGGACTTTTACTTGGCCCCTTGTGGCAACTTTACTACGTACTTCATCTGTTTCTCATCACTCTCTGAAACTGATAATTCTTTGAGACATGGGGCATTCACCAATGTTTACAAAGATTTTTAACTCTCAGTATAGTCTTGGGCTAACGGACCCTCTTAATCTGCAATCCAGTTTTTTCCATGGCAGTGCATCTCTTATTGTAAAAATGAAAATTAGCAGAATGCTTTTTACCTAGGATTTATATTAAATTCCATTTTAAAAAGCAGGATTGCAATGTGTAGTTAACAAAGAGTTTTACAAAGACATAAATGAAACAGAAAGGTCCAACTGCAATATACTTTATATTTTCTTAATTTCTAATGTTTTGTGCTTTTGGCATTTTAGTTCTTATTTTCTATTAAATCATAATCTATTGGGCTTCACTTTGACCTCCATAAAAATCATTGTAGTAAAGACAGTGAATATGTATACCATGGTTTTATTCTCATGTCCTGTACATTCTGCATATGTATTAGTAGACAGTTGTTTTATTATTAATCTTGTGGTTCATTTTGTTATTTAAGATGAAAGGAAGTTTTAGAAAAAGCGTCTAGAGTAGGGGCTGTGACATCACTCTGACTTCTTTAGAGACAATTCAAATTTAGTTATGTATTGCAGGAAGTCAGATGGGAATAAATCCAAAAGTTTACAATTCTTAAGATAAAAGTCTTTGTGCTGCAGTTACAAATTCGTGTCATTGGAATAAAAAACATAGATCTTTTAAAAAATAATTTTGATAGAATTTTACATGCAGTGGTAATAAATAAACGACAGTCATATTGGATAAATCTTTTGTGGGAGTTTCAATTTGTTTCTTTCTACATCTACGCTTGTTGTTATTAGGTGCCATCGAGTCGATTCCGACTCATAGCGACCCTATGCAGAACAGAATGAAACACTGCCCTGTCCTGAGCCATACTTAGAATCGTTGTTATGCTTGAGCTCATTGTTGCAGCCACTGTGTCAATCCACCTCGTTGAGGGTCTTCCTCTTTTCCGCTGACCCTGTACTCTGCCAAGCATGATGACCTTCTCCAGGGACTGATCCCTCCTGACAACATGTCCAAAGTATGTAAGACACAGTCTCGCCATCCTTGCCTCTAAGGAGCATTCTGGCCGCACTTCTTCCAAGACAGATTTGTTCGTTCTTTTGGCAGTCCATGGTATATTCAATATTCTTCGCCAACACCACAATTCAAAGGCGTCAACTCTTCTTCGGTCTTCCTTATTCATCACCCAGCTTTCACATGCATATGAAGTGATTGAAAATACCATGGCTTAGGTCAGGCACACCTTAGTCTTCAGGGTGACATCTTTGCTCTTCAGCACTTTGAAGAGGTCCTTTGCAGCAGATTTGCCCAATGCAGTGCATCTTTTGATTTCTTGATTGCTGCTTTCACGGCTGTTGATTGTGGATCCAAGTAAAATGAAATCCTTGACAACTTCAATCTTTTCTCCTTTTATCATGATGTTGCTCATTGGTCCAGTTGTGAGGATTTTTGTTTTCTTTATGTTGAGGTGCAGTCCATACTGAAGGCTGTGGTCTTTGATCTTCATTAGTAAGTGCCTCAAGTCCTCTTCACTTTCAGCAAGCAAGGTTGCATCATCTGCATAACGCAGGTTGTTAGTCTTTCTCCAATCCTGATGCTCTGTTCTTCTTCCTATAGTCCAGCTTCTCATATTGTTTGTTCAGCATACAGATTAAATAGGTATGGTGAAAGAATACAACCCTGACACACACCTTTCCTGACTTTAAACCAATCAGTAGCCCCTCGTTCTGTCCGAACAACTGCCTCTTGATCTATGTAAAGGTTCCTCATGAGCACAATTAAGTGTTCTGGAATTCCCATTCTTCGCAATGTTACCCATAGTTTGTTATGATCCACACAGACGAATGCCTTTGCATAGCTGATAAAACACAGGTAAATATCCTGGTATTCTCTGCTTTCAGCCAGGATCCATCTGACATCAATGATGATATCCCTGGTTTCGTGTCCTCTTCTGAAACCAGCCTGAATTTCTAGCAGTTCCCTGTCGATATACTGCTGCAGCCGTTTTTGAATGATCTTCAGCAAAATTTTGCTTGTGTGTGATATTAATAATATTGTTGTATAATTTCCACATTCGGTTGGGTCACCTTTCTTGGGAATAGCCATCTACACTTAACTAGGTTTAAAGACCCATCGATGGGGTAGTGGTGGTTCAATGGTAGAATTGTCATTGTCCATGTGGGAGACCCATGTTTGATTCCTGGCCGGTGCACCTCCAACTGTCAGTGGACGCTTGTGTGTTGCTATAATGCTGACCAGCCTAGTGATCTACTTCCAAAAAATCAGCTAATGAAAACCCTATGGATCACAGTGGTCCTATCCCATTGCGTATGTGGTTGTGTGAGTCTGGGACCACTTGAGGGCAGCTAACAACAACAATGAACACCCATGATAAATGGCTACTTATTTGATACAGAATCGTAATACTCTGATTCCAGTTTTCTTGTTAACTTAAGCCTCACAAAGTAAATAACAAACAGCATACAGGGCACTTGAAATACAATTTCTCCCCACCAAAAACTATTTTTCAGTTTTAGCCAACTTATATTTATATCTATGTCACTGTAATTTGCTAACCAAAGATCAATTTTCTTCAGCCACACATTGTTGATGCCAGAAATGTAAATCTGAATACTAGACTTTCATAAGCCTGTGCTCAACATACTTATTCATTTATTATTAGTTACCATCGAGTTGATTCCGACTCATGGGGACCTCATGCTTATCCATAGTATAGTTCAAATTACAGAGATAAGATTTTCTCTAAAATAGTTTGATGCTTAAATAACAATATAATAATGATTGTGTTGTGTATGTTACATTACCAGATTTTACTGGCCCTTTGGTTAATATTACTTCCTACTGACACTACAGAGCCCTGGTGGCCCAGTGGTTAAGAGCTCAGCTGTTAACCAAAAGGCCGGCCATTCGAACCCACCAGCTGCTCCTTGGAAATCCTATGGGGCAGTTCTACTCTGTCTTATATGGTTGGGACTTGATGGCAGTGGGTTTGGGTTGGGTATTGACACTACAGACTGCCTTATGAAGAATGAAAGAATGACACTGTCCAAATCTTACAGATATGGAAACTGAGCAACCATGCTGTTTTTATTAGTGTAAGGATGGGAATTAAATTTAGATTCCCCACTAAATTCCAAGTCTGCATATCAATTACTATAATAGATGCACTGTTGTTCTCCCAAAATAATCAGAAGTCTCAAAAAGGTGTGAGATTGATAATACAGGAATGACAGAGCATTAAGTTTGAGATAAGGTTGCGAACGCCACCAACAGAAGAAATCAAGAATGATTTTTTGTTTAATTTTCTTTCATCAGCAACAACTGTCACTTTCTTTCAGTGGAACTGGCAAATGCAGCAAAACACACAGTTCTCAAGAAAGTAATAAATCTAAATATTTTAAGTAGAAAATGTGACAGGCGAGTGAAATTATTCCTGTGTTTTAGAATAATATAGACCATTAGAAGAGAGGACCAGTCATCTTAGAGGGAAAATTAAGATTAAGATAATCTAGCAAAAATTATCTTTATTTAGTTTTCTAAATTTCTTCTAAAGCGATGCAATAAAGAGAAACAAAGTATACTTTTTAATTATGTACCCCAGAAAGGCATATATTAAACTCTAAATAATCAATTACATAAAATTATAATATATGTTATATAATTTTCATATGTTATATACTTGGTGTTGTGTGTATGTGTATTGTATATACATATATACCAGGAGTGGGAGGAAAAAAGAAAAAGAAGGGGGAATAAATAAATAGAATGAAGGAAAAACCCGAGATTTTACAATAAGTCATAGGTAGAGATTAGACTATGAGGGCAAAAATACATCTAGATTTTTAAAAAACAGGTAAACATTGTTAGAATTTCACAATAGATTATTTATCATCTACTATGTGCTCAACCCCCATGTGTCTGTCAGTTTGTCGTACTCTGGGGCTTGTGTGTTGCTGTGATGCAGGAAGTTATGCCACAGGTATTCAGATACCAGCAGGGTCACCCATGGATGTTTACCTGTGTTTTATTGACTATGCAAAGGCATTCGACTGTGTGGATCATAACAAACTGTGGATAACACTGCGAAGAACGGGAATTCCAGAACACTTAATTGTGCTCATGAGGAACCTTTACATAGATCAAGATGTAGTTGTTCGGACAGAACGAGGGGATACTGAGTGGTTTAAAGTCAGAAAAGGTGTGTGTCAGGGTTGTAGCCTTTCACTGTACCTATTCAATCTGTATGCTGGCTGACAAATAATCCGAGAAGCTGGCTATATGAAGAAGAACGGGGCATCAGGATTGGAGAAAGACTAACAACCTGCATTATGCAGATGATACAACCTTGCTTGCTGAAAGTGAAGAGGACTTGAGGCACTTACTAATGAAGATCAAAGACCACAGCCTTCAGTATGGACTGCACCTCAACATAAAGAAAACAAAAATCCTCACAACTGGACCAATGAGCAACATCATGATAAAAGGAGAAAAGATTGAAGTTGTCAAGGATTTCATTTTACTTGGATCCACAATCAACAGCCGTGAAAGCAGCAATCAAGAAATCAAGAGATGCATTGCATTGGGCAAATCTGCTGCAAAGGACCTCTTCAAAGTGCTGAAGAGCAAAGATGTCACCCTGAAGACTAAGGTGTGCCTGACCTAAGCCATGGTATTTTCAATCACTTCATATGCATGTGAAAGCTGGGTGATGAATAAGGAAGACCGAAGAAGAGTTGACGCCTTTGAATTGTGGTGTTGGCGAAGAATATTGAATATACCATGGACTGCCAAAAGAACGAACAAATCTGTCTTGGAAGAAGTGCGGCCAGAATGCTCCTTAGAGGCAAGGATGGCGAGACTGTGTCTTACATACTTTGGACATGTTGTCAGGAGGGATCAGTCCCTGGAGAAGGTCATCATGCTTGGCAGAGTACAGGGTCAGCGGAAAAGAGGAAGACCCTCAACGAGGTGGATTGACACAGTGGCTGCAACAATGAGCTCAAGCATAACAACGATTGTAAGGATGGCGCAGGACCAGGCAGTGTTTCGTTCTGTTGTGCATAGGGTCGCTATGAGTCTGAACCGACTCCACGGCACCTAGCAACAACAACAACATGTGCTCAACAGTATACTAGTAAAGGAAATGAAGAAATTTAAGACACGGTCCTGGCTTTCAAAGAATGTAAAATCCAATGGGAGTGTTGATGGTATAATTTGGGAACGGATAAAGGTGATGGTCGATGATGAATATAATTATTGTCACTGAACTGTACATGTAAAGATTATTGAAATGTCACATGTTTTGTTACATGTATATTTACCACACACTTACACACACAAAAGATCCAGTGGGAGCTCCAAGGGCCAGATAAAGTTAAGCTGATATTTTGATTCGAATCCTAATGTTAGGCTGGAAGTTCTCCTTCATTTGTCTCTGCCCTTTGGACATTAAAGAAAACAGCTTAGGAGAAAGCACTTAAAGAAATACTTAAATTATTAATAGGGATACATTTGCAAGAGGTAAGATTTCTCATGCTCTTTCGATACTATCAAAATCATTTCAGATAACATCAGAATTTGATATGAAGACTTTAAACTTAAATTTTGGTGAATGCATTATTATCAGAGTTGTATAGATCAAAATTGTTTTACAATAGTGAAATTGTGGTCAGTTTGGGGCATAAAATTTGACTTTAGATGGCAAAGTGTAATGAAATTAAATTTATGTCACTATTTTTGTTTTCTTTTTATGGACTAATCATGAATCTACTGTATCACTTAAGTTAGCTCAACAGCTGGTATTGATGAAAAGATGCTGGTCTTAATCCCTAGTAAGGACAACTATAATGAACCCAGTGAAATATGCTGAAAATTTTTATAAGTCAAATCATAATATACATGTGAATTTGTCAAAAAGAATCAATAAATTAGTGGAGACAAAGTTGTGGAACTCTGAGACTAGAGTTTTGAGATTATTCTATCATTTGTTTTCAAGTTTTTTCAAGTAGCTATTTAAAAATTATATATGGGCTGTATTTACGTATCTTAGGTAGGTAGGTATTTTGCCTCATTTGTTAGTAAAAAAATCAAAGATTCCTTACTAGGAATCTTTTTTTAATCTGATAGTTTCTGGATGTGAAGAAAAATCGGGTATGATGATATTAATTTGCTGTTAACTAATGTCGTACAACATTGCTAAATGACAGTCCATCTGTCAAATTAACATCATGGCATTCTACTTGTTATTTTAATATGTTATAGAGGATGAAGTGTGTTTTTTAGATATGTTTTACATTTGCACGAAATAGTGGAAAGTACAATATATTATGTGCCTGTGCCCTGAGGAGAGTTTTTAACAAAAATAATTGAAGGTAATAAATCTTACTTCCTTTCCCTGTGTTGCCCCCCACCCCAGTATACCTTCAGAGTTATTGTATCTCTTACACACAGCAAGCCTTCCAGATAGTGACAAAGGCTGAGCGCTGTTGTGTGTATTATAGAATAAAACCCACAACACCTGCCCAAAGTTAGCTTAGCCCTGGACCATTGACTTCACAAATACCCTCTATGATGATTTTTTGATGATTTGGTCCCCTTTCCTAAGATCGAAATGTGCCTTTGAATGATGCAGCTGTTGAACATAAGACAAGTTTTTCAAATAATTAGGAACATCTACAAGCTAATAAATCTCTCCTACAGTTTTAATTTGATTATATACCTGGTAGGTGTTTTTCCTTAAGATTGTGTGTATACGGGGGGAAGGGGGAGAATGCATGATTTATAATGTGTTTGAGTTTTGTTAAATTGTCATAAGCAGCAGTGATAAAATTTGGTGCAGAGAAGTGATGCAATTCATATTTGATATATAACTTATTATTATCTTTAATCATGCCTTGATTTTGCCACATTCCCCAATGTGAATTTTTAAAAGTTAAAAATGATTCATTTTGAGACATGCCATTTTAATAACTGGTGTTCCTCATAATGCTTTGTTTTCATGTGTAAATATGCACTACAGGTGATTATTGTACAAAAGACAGTATCTTTTAAAAAATGATTTTAGGGTTTGGTAGCCTTTGTGTAACATTATCCAGATTATTTTCAGCATATATTTAAGTGTGACAATATATTGTGAAAAACAAGTTTTTAAACTATTTAAATGGAATACTTTTCAACAAGAAATAATGATGCGAATGAAAACTAATCCAATATATATTAATGTAGCCCAGGCTTGCAATATTGGTTTATCCATTAATTTTCTTAGCCCAAGTCTTTGTTTAGTGGGAAGTCATCTCACAAAGTGATGATAGATATATTTTACTCAGAACTGGTTAGACAAGTCCAGCATCTTGTACTTTCCACACTCAAAACTGTTTGGTTAGGAAGCATTGGCTATAAATGCTTGAAATCACAATTTGAGAAAATTGTTCATGCTCTTTCAATAGCAGAAACCTTTTTTTTTTAACTTCCAATGAACTAATTAGAACATTTTAAAACCTATGTGGGAATGAATTTTCTTCATAATTTTAGCTGTCATAAAATTCTTATGAAATAATTTCAGAATAGATTTTTTTAATGGAAACATTTTACTGATTTTTCACATTTAAAAAGTAATATCTTTTTGTTCTAAAAATCTCAAAAGTAGAAATTTCACCTATAATCTCAGAGAAAACCATTGCTAACACTTTGTTGTTTATCCTTCTAGGTTTTTTTTTTTTTTTTACAAAACAATTTTTTTTAATTTAATTATACTTATACACTGTACTTTGCAACCTGCTATTTTCACTTAATAATATCGTGGTTATCCTTCCATGTCAATATATGTCAGTATTCTACTACATAGGTAAACCTGTTAACCAGTTGCCATCGAGTCTATTCCAACTTGTCTTATAGGACAGAGTAGAGCTGCCCCATAGGGTTTTCAAGGCTGTAATCTTTATAGAAGCTGATTGCCAACATTTTGGTTAACAATTGAGTGCTTAAGAACTGCACCATCAGGGCTCCTTTGTAGGTAAGCTACAGTTTCTTTCATAAATCCCTCTACTGATGGACGTTTAGATTGTTTCCAGTTTGGGGTTATTATAAACAACATTGCATTTATTTGATGATTTCCTTGGAATAAATTTATAAAAATTCAAATTTTTGGATTTAAGTGTTTCTCTATTTTAAATTTTTTTAGATATTGTCGAATTGCTTTCTGAGTTATATCAATATACAAATTACAGTGCAAAGAACAGTGTACACCCTTACCCACTGTGTATAATCCATCTTTTTAATATTTGCCAGTAAGATAAAATAACAATTATGACTTGTTTTAAGTTAAAAGTTACAAATCTTTAATTACTGATGAAGCAGCATACCTTATATGTTTACTGACAATTTTAGATTCTTAATTTGTGAATTACCAGCTCATGTGTGCCTTTTCCCTATTTTTCTAAGTATTCACTTTTTTCTTATTGATTTGTAAAACAAAACAAAAACAAACCCGTTGCTGTTGAGTTGATTCTGACTCACAGCTACCCTATAAAAGGACAGAGTAAAACCGCCCCACAGAGTTTCCAAGGAGTGGCTAGGGGATTTGAATTGCGGACCTTTTGGTTAGCAGCCGAGCTCTTAACCACTGCACCAGATATTAATCCTTTGTGTATGATACGTTGAAAGTTTATTTTTTGACTTAATTTATGTCATATGGTCAATTATGTGATCAATTTTATCAGTCTTTTTATTGATAGTTTCTAGCTTTGATTCATGCTGAGAAAAGTCTTACCCCAAGATTATGACAATAATATTCTTTATTTTCTAGTGCTTTGATAAGATAAACTGCACGTATTTAAAATGTACAATTTGGCAAGTTTTGACATATTTATAACCCATGAAACCATCAATACAATCAAAATAATGAACACATTTATCACTTCAAAAAGTTGTCCTGTGCCCATTTGTAATCCCTCTCTCCCACCCCTTTTTCCCCATCCCACCCACGTTTTCAGACAACCACTTATCAGCTTTCTGTCACTGCGGATTAGTTTGCATTTTCTGGAATTTTATATGAATGGAATCATACAGTATTTTTGGCAGGGGAAACTGGCTTCTTTCACTCACCATAATTATTTTCAGATTCATCCATGTTGAATGTCACAATAAATAGTTCATTCCCTTTTATTGCTGTATGGCTATACCAAAATTTGTTTTTCATTCACATGTTAACGAACATTTGGGCTATTTCCAGTTTTTTGGCTATTACAAATAAAGCTAGTATGAACATTCATGGGGAAACCCTGGTGGCGTAGTGGTTAAGTGCTACGGATACTAACCAAAAGGTCATCAGTTCGAATCCACCAGGTGTTCCTTGGAAACCTGCTGGGGCAGTTCTACTCTGTCCTGTAGGGTTGCTATGAGTCAGAATTCATTCAATGGCAATGGGTTTGGTTTTTGGTTTTTAACATTCGTGTACAAGTTTTTGTATGGACATGTACTCTCACTTCTCTTGAGCAAATGCCTGGAGTGGAATGGCTGGATCATATGCTAGGTGTATGCTAAGAAGCCCTGGTGGTACAGTGGTTAAGCACTCAGCTACTAACCAAAAGGTTGACGGTTTGAACCCACCAGCTACTCAGTGGGAGAAAGATATGGCAGTCTGTATCCATAAAGACTACATTCTTGGAAACCCTACGGGGCAATTCTACTGTGCGCTATAGGGTTGCTCTGAGTCAGACCCCACTCAACAGCAACAGGTTTTGTTTTTTACCGGTATGCTTATCTTTTTTAGAAAGTGCCAGACTGTTTCCAAAGTGGTGGTGCCATTTTACATGCCTTCCAGCAGTGTATACATTCGCTTTGCAAATATTTTCTTCCAGTCTGGGGCTTGTGTTTTCATTCTCTTAACAGTGTCTTTCAAAGAGCAGAAGCTTTTGACTTTGATAAAACCTAATTTGCTGATTTTTCTTTTATGGATCATGCTTTTGATATAATATCTAAGAAATTTTGTCTAAACCCAGGTCCCAGAGATTTTTCTACTGTGTTTTCTTTTAGAAGTTTTAAAATTATTGGTCTATGATGTACTTTGAGTTAATTTTTTTTATATGCTGTGGCGTATCAGTCCAAGTTTATTTTTTTATGTGGTTTAAGCAGATTTATTTACACATAAAAGATGCTCAGAGTAGGTGGTCTAGCAATGGCACAATAGCTCCATGAATAGTCAAAACCAAAAAAGAATGTTGCCATCCAGTCGATTCCGACTCATAGTTCTACTCAGAGTAGAACTGCCCCATAGGGTTTCCAAGGCCGTAAATCTTTATGCAAGCAGACTTCCACATCTTTCTCCCGCAGAGTGGCTGGTGGTTTTGGACCACAGACCTTTTGGTTAGCGGCCAAGTGCTTAACCAATGTGCCACCAGGGCTCCTATGAAATGGTCAGGGACTCTAAATCTTTATGACTCTCTGTTTGAACCATTATCCTCATGGTTCAAAATGGCAGCTAGAGCTCTAGCTATCAGCGTATGTTCTAAAATTCACGATAGAGGAAAGAGGCAAAAACAAAAAAACAAACAAGAAAAAAGGTGTGTCCCCTCTCTTTTTTGTTGTGCTTTAAGTAAAAGTTTACAAATCAAGTCAGTCTCTCATACAAAAATTTATATACACCTTATTATGTACTCCTAGTTGCTCTCCCCCTAATGAGAGAGCACACTCCTCTCCACCCTGTATTCCCTGTGTCCATTCAGCCAGCTTCTGTCCCCCTCTGCCTTCTCATCTCCCCTCCAGACAGGAGCTGCCCACATAGTCTCACGGGTCTACTTGAGCCAAGAAGCTCACTCCTCACCAGCATCATTTTCTATCCTATAGTCCAGTCCAATCCCTGTCTGAAGAGCTGGTTTTGGGAATGGTTCCAGTCTTGGGCTAAGAGAAGGTCTGGGGACCATGACTTCTGGAGTTCTTCTAGTCTCAGTCAGACCATTAAGCCTGGTCTTTTTACAAGAATTTGAGGTCTGCCTCCCACTGCTCTCTTACTCCCTCAGGGATTCGCTGTTTTGTTCCCTGCCAGGGTAGTCATTGGTTATAGCCAGGCACCATCTAGTTCTGGCCTCAGACTGATGTAGTCCCTGGTTTATGTGGCCCTTTCTGTCTCTTGGGCTCATAATTACCTTGTATCTTTGGTGTTCTTCATTCGTCTTTGCTGCAGGTGGGTTGAGACCAATTGATGCATCTTAGATGGCTGCTTGCTGGCATTTAAGACCCCAGACGCCACTCACCAAAGTGGGATGCAGCATGTTTTCTTAATGGATTTTATTATGCCAATTGACCTAGATGTCCCCTGAAACCATGGTCCCAAGACCCCCACTCCTGCTACTTTGGCCTTCGAAGCATTTGGTTTATTCAGGAAACTTCATTGCTTTTGGTTTAGTTTGGTTGTTCTGACCTTTCCTGTATTGTGTGTTGTCTTTCCCTTCACCTAAAACAGCTCTTATCTATTATATAATTAGTGAAAACCCCTCTCACTCCTTCCCTCCCTACCCTCGTAACCATTAAAGACTATTTTCTTCTGTGCTTAAACTATTTTTTGAGTTCTTATAATAGTGGTCTCATACAACATTTACCCTTTTGCAACTAATTTCATTTGGTATAATGCCTTCCAGACTCCTCCATGTTATGAAATGTTTCACGGATTCATCCTTGTTCTTTACTGATGCGTAGTATTCCATTGTGTGAATATACTGTAATTTATTTATCCATTCATCCATTGATGGGCACCTTGGTTGTTGCTTCCATCTTTTTGCTATTGTAGGCAGTGCTGCAGTGAACATGGGTGTGCATATATCTGTTCGTGTAAAGGCTCTATTTCTCTAAGATATATTCCAAGGAGTTGGATTGCTGGATCGTATGGTAGTTCTATTTCTGGCTTTTTAAGGAAGCACCAAATCGATTTCCAAAGTGGTTGTACCATTTTACATTCCCACCCAGCAGCATATAAGTGTTCCACTCTTTCCACAACCTCTCCAACATTTATTATTTTGTGTTTTTTGGATTAATGCCAGCCTTGTTGGAGTGAGATAGGATCTCATTGCAGTTTTTATTTGCATTTCACTGTGAGCATTTCCTCATGTATCTGTTAGCTGCCTGACCAAGTTTATTTTCTTGTATATAATTATTCCAGCAACATTTGCTGAACTGAGAATCTTCTCCTCACTGGATTACCTTTACACTTTTGTCAAAAATAAGTTATCCGTACATGCGTGAGTTTATTTCTATTCTGTTCTATTTATATGTTTGTCTATCTAGACAGCAATATAATACTGCTTTCATTACTGTAGCTTTATAAGACTTGAAATTAGGTAGTGTTAATCCTCAACTTCATTTTTTTTTAAAGCTGTATTGACCATTCTAGGTTGTTTGCATTTCCAAACAAATTTTAGAACCAGCTTGTCAATTAATGCAAAAAAAAAAACCCAGGAATTTTGATTGAGATTTCACTGAATCTATAGATCATTTTAAGGAGAATTGACATCGTAAAAATACTGAGTCATCCAAGAGGTGTATCTGTCCGTTATTTAAGTCTTCCTTAATTTCTCTCAGCAATATTTTGTAGTTTTCAGTGTATAGCTCTTGCACATCTTTTGTCATATTTATTGCTAAATATTTCGTATTTTATGCTATCATAAACATGTTGGTTTTTATTTCAACTTCTGGTGGTTGTTAATATTTAGAAATAAAACTTTTTTATATTGATCTTGTATCCTGCAACTTTGCTAAACTTATGTATTAGTTCTAGCTGCTTTTTTATATATCCTGTTGCATATTTTACTTAGATGATCTTGTCATCTGTGAATAAAAACAATTTTAATTCTTTGTTTCCAGTTAGATACCTTTTATTTCATTTTCTTGCTCTATTGCACTGACCAAAACCTGCAGTACAATATTTAATGGATATTGTGAGAGCAGATAAACTTGTCTTGCTTCTTATCCTAGGGAGAAACACTCAGTCTTTCACCTTTAAGTATGATGTTAGATGTAAAGGAAAAAAAAAAATTTTTTTTTTTTTTTTTTACTTCATAAATTCATTTGTCAAGTTGAGGAAGTCTCTTTTTATACTTATTTTCTGAGAGTTTTTATCAGGAACGCATGCTGGAATTTGCCAGGTGCTTTTTTCTGGTCTTTAAGATGATCACATGGTTCACTTTTAGTTTGTTCATATGATGAATCACACTGATTTATTTTTTTATGTTAAACCTGCCTTGCATTCCTGATATAAACTCAACTTTGTTATGGTATATTGTTCTTTTTATATATTGATGGATTTGATTTGCCAAAATTTTGGTGACGATTTTTACATCTGTGTTCATGAGGAATATTTATGTGTAGTTTTCTTATAATATCTTGGATGGAGTTTTGTGTCAGAGTAATGCTAGCCTTACTCATAGAGTGATTTGGGAAGAATTCCTTCCTCTTCACTTTCCTGGAAGAGTTTGTGTAAAATCGATATTTTTTTTTCATTTAATGTTTGGGAAAATTCACAGTGAAGCTATCTTGGCCTGGAGTTTTCTTTGTAGAAATGTTTTAACTATAATTTCAATTCCTTTAATCAGTATAAGGCTATTCAGGTTACCTAATTCTTCTAGAGTAAGCTTTGGTAGGCTGAGTCTTTCAAGGGATTTTTCCACTTAATTTACCAAATTTATGGTCATAAAATTGTTCATGATATTCCTTTATTATCTTTCATTTTCTGAAGGATCTATAGTAATCTACTCTCTTTTGTTCCTGATCTTGGTAACTTGTGTCTTTTCTCTTTTTCTCCTGATTAATCTGCAGTGTGGGAGATAGTTTAGAGAGACAGTCATTTAGGGCTTTGTGTGAGAAGCTTGCTCTTCGTCCTGCAGGTGATGGGAAGCTATTAAAGAACCATAAGTATAGAAGTGACATGATCAAATTGGTGTTTTAGAGAGATGAGTCTGGCTACAGTATGGACAATAGTTTAGAGGGGGCAAGACCGGGGACAAAAGGATCAGTTAGGAAATTATTGCAAACACCTAGGTAAGAACTGATGAGAGCCTGAACTAAATCAGTAGTAGTGATAATAGAGGGGACAGATTTGAGGCATATTTTAGAGATTAAATCAAGGACTTAGTTATTTAGTAATTGCTTTAGTGTTTTTTTTTTTTAGTGTAGAAATTGATGGTGAGGGTAGGAGAGGAGATTGTGATGACTCTCATCCGTCCATCCTTCCATTTATTCACTCAATCATTTGATCCAAAGATAATTCCGAAAGATCTTCTTTAAGTCAGATACTCTGCTGGTGCAGTGGTGACCAAAACTCATTTGGTCCTGACCCTCATGAAGCTTATATGTATCAGGGGAGCAGGACAATATGCAAAAATTGCATAAATTGATATATAAAAATTGTGATAACTACTATGAAGGAAAGGAACAGGGTGCTTTTAAAAAGGAAAAGATTAAGAGATGAGGGAAAGGCCTCTTTTAGTGACAGTTCAGGTGAGACCAGCATAGGAGTCAGCTGGGTTGATAGTTGACTGGACAGAACTAGTCTAGATTGGGGGTTTGGCATGTTTGAAGTCCCTGAGGTAAATAGGAGCTTAATCTTTCTGAGAAATCAAAAGGAAGCCACAGTTGCTGGAGTTCAATGAAAAGACACCCTTCCTAGTTATAAAAATTATGGTCTTTTCATCTCCCATCCCACAGTCACCTGTCAATGCAACACTTAGAAGCCATTTCAAGTGCTTTCTTAATACTGCAGTTTCCTTTTCTTACTTATAGATGGGATCTGAACCATGCTTTAGTTTGCCTTATCTACCCATTTTTTTTTTTTTTTTTTTTTTTACCCATTACCGTCAAGTTGGTTCAGGCAAGTGAAGTGCCTGTTGCTATCCTTTGCCCATTTTTTAATTGGGTTATTTGTCTTTTCATAGTTGAGTTTTTGCCATATCATATAGATTTTAGAGATCAGATGCTGATTGGAAACGTCATAGCTAAAAACTTTTTCCCAGTCTGTAGGTGATCTTTTTACTCTTTTGGTGAAGTCTTTGAATGAGCAGAGGTGTTGGATTCTTAGGAGGTCCCAGTTAACTAGTTTCTCTTCTGCATCGTTAGTAATGTTTTGTATACCACTTATGCCATGTGTTAGGGCTCCTAGCATTGCCCTTATTTTTTCTTCCATGATCTTTATTGTTTTAGAGTTTATATTTAGGTCTTTGATCCATTTTGATTTCGTTTTTGTGCATGATGTGAGGTATGGGTCTTGTTAAATTTTTTTCAGGTGGATATCCAGTTACACCAGCACCATTTGTTAAACAGACTATCTTTTCCCTATTTAACTGACTTTGGGCATTTGTCAAATATCAGCTGCTCGTATGGATGGATTTATGTCTGGATTCTCAATTCTATTCCATTGGCCTAGGTATCTGTTGTTGTACCAGTACCAGGATGTTTTGACTACTGCGGCAGGATAGATAATAGGTTCTAAAATCAGATAGAGTGAGGCCTCCCGCTTTGTTCTTCTTTTTCAGCAATGCTTTACTTATCCAAGGCCTCTTTCCCTTCCATACGAAGTTGGTGATTTGTTTCTCCATCTCATTAAAAAATGTTGGAATTTGGATTGGAATTGCATTGTATCTATAGATTGCTTTTGGTAGAATAGACATTTTTACAATGTTAAGTCTTCCTATCCATGAGCAATCTGTGTTTTTTCCACTTATGTAAGTCTCTTTTGGTTTCTTGAGGTAGTGTCTTATAGTTTTTTTTTTTTGTATAAGTCTTTTATGTCTCTGGTAAGATTTATTCCTAAGTATTTTATCTTCTTGGGGGCTACTACAAATGGTATTGATTTGGTGATTTCCTCTTGGATGTTCTTTTTGTTGGTGTAGAGGAATCCAACTGATTTTTGTATGTTTATCTTGTATCCTGATACTCTGCTTAACTCTTCTATTGTTTCAGTAGTTTTCTTGAGGACTCTTTAGGGTTTCTGTGTATAAGATCATGTCATCTGCAAACAAAGATACTTTTACTTCTTTCTTACCAATCTGGATGCCCTTTGTTTCTTTATGTAGCCTAATTGCTCCGGCTAGGACCTCCAGTAAAATGTTAAATAAGAGTGGTGATAAAGGGCATCCTTGTCTGGTTCCCGACCTCAAGCAGAATGCTTTCAGTCCCTCTCTATTTAGGATAATGTTGACTGTTGGCTTTGTATAAATGTCCTTTATTATGCTGAGGAATTTTCATTCTATTCCTATTTTGCTGAGAGTTTTTATCATGAATGGGTGTTGAACTTTGTCAAATGCCTTTCCTGCATCAATTGATAAGATCATGTGGTTCTTGTCTTTTGTTTTATTTATATGGTGGACTCCATTCATTGTTTTTCTAATGTTGAACCATCTCTGCAAACCTGGTATGAAACCCACTTGGTCATGGTGAATTATTTCTTTGATATGTTCTTGAATTCTATTAGCTAGAATTTTGTTGAGGATTTTTGCATCTAAATTCATGAGGGTTATAGGTCTGTAATTTTCTTTTTTTGTGGTGTCTTTACCTGATTTTGGTATCAGGGATATGCTGGCTGCATAGAATGAGTTTGGGAGTGTTCCATCCTTTTCTATGCTCTGAAATACCTTTAGTAGTAGTGGTGTTAACTCTTCTCTGAAAGTTTGGTAGAGCTCTGCAGTGAGGCCATCGGGCCCAGGGCTTTTTTTTGTTGTTGTTGGGAGTTTTTTGATTACCTTTTCAATCTCTTTTTTTGTTATGGGTTTATTTAGTTGTTCTACCTCTGTTTTTGTTAGCTCAGGTAGGTAGTGTGTTTCTGGAAATTCATCCATTTCTTCTAGGTTTTCAAATTTGTTAGAGTACAATTTTTTATAGTAATCTGATATGATTCTTTTAATTTCTGTTGGAATTGTAATATCGCCCATCTCATTTCTTATTCAGGTTATTTGCTTCCTCTCCTGTTTTTCTTTTGTCAGTTTGGCCAATGGTTTATCAATTTTGTTAATTTTTTCAAAGAACCAGCTTTTGGTCTTATTAATTCTTTCAATTATTTTTCTGTTCTCTATTTCATTTAATTCTGCTCTAATTTTTATTATTTACTTTCTCTGGTGCCTGAAGATTTCTTTTGTTGCTCTCTTTCTATTTGTTCAAGTTGTAGGGATAATTCTTTGATTTTGGCCCTTTCTTCTTTTTATACATGTGCATTTATTGATATAAATTGACCTCTGAGCACTGCTTTCTCTGTATCCCAAAAGTTCTGATAGGAAGTGTTTTCATTCTCATTGGATTCTGTGTATATTCTTAACAACAACAAAATAAATAAAAGTTTTTTTAAAACCCTGTGGTGTGCAGTTCTAGTCTGACACACATGGGGTTGTTGTGAGTCAGAGTCTACTTAAAAAAAATTAATAAAAGCAAATAATTTTTGAACTATGTGCCAGGTACTGTTCTAAGTGCTTTCCATATATTATCTCATTTGTAAGATATGAGTACATTTTAATATGTAGCTATAAACCCTATGAGGCAGTTCTGCTCTGTCCTGTAGGGTCTCTGTGAGTTGGAATCAACTTGATGGCAACAGGTTTGGTTTTTTGGTTTATAGAGAAAAGAGTGTAAGTCAAAGCACAAAAGCCTAACTCACGTGTCTTATCTGTACAAAGGAGGGGTTGGGTTAATATGTTCTCATTCTCAAATTGACCAGGAAAGGATTTAGATTAGATTGTTTGGAGAACTAAAACCTTGTGACTGAACGGAGGTATCCAGAAACAGATCTTCGTCTTCTTCTTTTTTTTTTTTTTAGCACATTCTATTTTGGTTGTTTTTTTTTTTAACTATTATTTGTTTTATGGATGTAAATATATATATAATGCAACATTTGCTAATTTAACCTTTTTAACATGTACAAGTTAGTGACATCAATTACATTAATCATGCTGTGTAACCATCACCAATCTGTTGCCAAATTTTCCATTGCCATAGACAGAAACTCGATGCTTCCTAAACAATGACTTCCACATCTTCCCTCCCTCCTGCTCCTAAACCCATTGCCTTCAAGTCGATTCTGACAGTCCGTATACGTTTGCCTATTCTAGATGTTTCATGTGAATGAGATCATGTACTACTTGTCCTTTTGTGATTAACTTACTTCATTCAGCATAGTGTTTTCAGGGTTCATCCATGTTGTAGCGTGTATCAGGACTTCATTTCCCTTTATGGCTGAGTAATATTACATTGTGTGTATAAACCACATTTTGTTTATACATTCATCGGTTGATGAACATTGTGGTTGTTTCCACTTTTTGGCAATTGTGCACAGTGCACAATTCAACGGGGAGAAAAATACATGTGTTTGCTTGCATTGTTGCTTTCAAGTCTTTTGAGTATATATGTAGGAGTAGAACTGGGGGGTCATATGGTAGCAGAAACAAGATCTTTTGTTAAATTTACACACTGTACTAGAAAAAACTAGATTTTGAGCTATTTGACTCATGGCAACCCCCTGCAAAACTGCCAGGTCCTGAGTCATCCCCATGATTGGTTCCAGGTCAGACCATTGTGATCCATAGGGGTTTTTTTGGCTGATTTTCGGGAGTACAGTAAGTCCCCATGTTATAAACATCTAATCAGGCAACTCGCACTTGCCCTTTAATGTTATGTAAATTTGCCCTCATCTTGAAATGATTCAGCCAACAAATTCTTCATCACAATCACCTTCACTTGCTGCACGTGCAGATTTTAAATCATTGAAGAGGCTTCGAACCTTTTCTTGCGCTAACCCAAAACCCATTGCATGGAGTCAAATTCTGACTCATAGCGACCCTATAGGACAGAGTAGAACTGCCCCATAGGGTTTCCAAGGCTGCAAATCTTTAAACAAGCAGACTGTCACATCTTTCAAAGCTGGTGGGTTCAAACCACTGACCTTTTGGTTAGAAGCCGAGCGCTTAACCACTGTACCACCAGACCACCAGGGCTCCTTTTCTTGCAGTGAAGTAAGACTAGATGAGAACTGTAGGCACCTGTTCTGACTTACCTACAAATTCAACTCAAAGACACATTTAGGAACGGATCTTGTTCATAACCAAGGGACTGCCCGTAGATTACCAGGCATTTCTTCCTAGTGTGGAGCTCTGCCAAAGCCTGCTCAGCATTGTAACAACACACAAGCCTCTGCTGACACATGGGTGGTGGCTGCGCGTGAGGTGCGTTGCCAGGAACCGAACCTCAGTCTCCCTCCCTCCCAGACCACCACTGCTCCCATGGAGTTATTTTACCAACGTATAATTCTCCTTTTTTTTTTTTTTTATAATTGTCCACCTGTGCATAGTTTTATAAATCTCAACAAGTAATGAAGAAGTTTTTTTCCCATTCAGAGAAGTTAAGTATCTTGAGGATGTGTTACTGTTCGTAAAACAAGAAGTACAAGGAAGAGAAGACTACCTTCCCAAGCCGTAAACGCAGGAAGAAGCCCTAAACCCTTGGGTGGTAACAACAAAAGCAGGAGTTTACTATTTCATCACAGAATGCAAGAGCATAATTTCCGTTTATACATGTAGAAAAGATGAGACATGACACTTAGACAAGTTGTCTAATGCTACACAGAAATTGGTATTGAACTGTGGATTCAATCTAATTCAGCTAATATATTTGATCAAATGCAGTTAGAATAACTTTTCAAGTAGCTAAACAAGCAGAGGATAGAATTTGTAGCTCTGTTAATTTTTCTTAATTTCACACTACTGTATCCTGCCTGTAACCAAGCAAGCTGTCATTTTAAGCCCAGAGTCAGCCTTTCCACTACAGTGCTGTGAATCCCTGAGGTATATAAATTAAAGCTAGCCACTTATGGAGATCTCTTTGGGACCACTTAAGGTTTATTTTTTAAATAATAATAGGGTTTATTTTTTAAAAAATTAAATCCAAAGTGGTTTCCCAGAAGTTATGTATAAACCTTCATTAGGTACATTTTCCATTTTGAATTCTTGTGGATGAGAGCCAGTAGGTTGGTGAAGCCAGGACCACATACCGCAATATACTCAACACTTAGTATTTGAATCTTTCATGCTTTTGGCTGGGTATAAAGCAGCATCTTTCAAGCCAAGTGAGAATAAAGGCAGAAAGCTTTTGTAGGTAAAACCACCAGTTTTAATAAGACAGTAAAAATAAATGATGCTTATGACACCTAATCCCAGTTTTTGATTGCTTGAGAAGAAAACGCGTTTATCTTTGGTGGCTTCGGAGGGGTGTTTGGCAACCAAAGAAACTGCACAGCTTTCTTTACCCCTTGCTTTTTGTCTCTCAGATCTTTGTCTAAAAAATGCCAACGTTTCTGTCCTGGTAACTTGCTGGCCTGTAAAGTGACTGCTGATGTGAAGCTTGTCCTATGGTCTCTTCTATATGCAGAATGATTTCACTGAAATTCAGTGGGGTGTATGTGTGTGTATACACATTACAGAAAAAAAAAAAAAACACTGCCATAGAGTCGATACCAACTCATAGCGACCCTGTAGGACAGAGTAGAGCTATCCCAGGAATGACTGGTGGATTCCAACTGCCAACGGTTTGGTTACCAGTCTGAGCTCTTAACCACTGCACCACCATGGCTCCATACATGTGTATACACATATATGTATGTATACACATATATGTACGTATATATAGACATATATATATACACTTCTATTTGTTTTTTTTTTAATCATCAGACCTAATCAGTTTAGTAAACAGGCAATACTAATACATATTTATAGTAACTAAAAATCCAGTTCAGAAAACAGTAATATAAATTGGAATGGAAAGGAGCCTGAGGTGGCATCTTTTCCATGTTGCTTTGCTGTTGCTCTCTCTGGGAAAGTGCTGCGTTCATAATGTCTTCGGGAGGGTGATGAATTGCGAAAATTGTCTTCTAGTGATATTCTGAATTTCAGTGAAATCGTTCTGCGTATAGAAGAGAACGTAGGAGAAAGCTTTACATCAGCAGTCACTTTACAGACCCAGCAAGTTACCAGAACAGAAAATTTGGAATTTTTTTAGACAAAGATCTGAGAGACAAAAAAGCAAAGTATAAAGAAAGGTGTGCAAATTCTTTGGAAGCCAGCAACCCCATCTGGCCTTTATTTATATTCTTTCTCACTGGTTACATTGTTTTTGTGTTGTTAGGTGCCGTTGAGTCGGTTCCGATTCATAGTGGCCCTGTGTACAACAGAACGAAACACTGCTGGGTCCTGCGCCATCCTCACAATTGTTGCTATGTTTGAGCCTGTTGTTGCAACCAGTGTCAATCCATTTCTTTGACGGTCTTCCTCTTTTTTGCTGACGCTTTACTTTGCCAAGCATGATGTCCTTCTCCAGTGACTGGTCCCTCCTGATAACATGCCCAAAGTACCTAAGATGAAGTCTCGCCATCCTCTCTTCTAAGGAGCATTCTCACTGTACTTCTGGTTACATTTGAAGGAAAATTTTCATACCATCAGAAAACAAAATCCTCAATATCTTCATAAATTCAGACTTTATAAACTGACCAGGAGATTTCAGAGCAATAACAAGCGTTTTAATAACGGAAAACAGAATTCCAAACAAGGAATTTGAAAATCAAGGGAATTCTTAGAGTGTTGATAAAAGGTACAGATATGAAGATTTAAAGAACTGAAAGAACTGATTTCCCACGGAGAAACTGAGAGGCTCCTGGAGTCGTTCTTTCCCTGGCATTCGTGCTGAGTGGTATTCTGTTTTGTTTTGTTTTTCCTCTTCTTGTAACCCCTGGAAATTTTTCTCATTTGGCAATTGAAACTAATTATATTCTGTTGTTCATTGCAATTAGAAAACTTTGTTCATTGAAACACAAAATTTATGTTCATCTAGAATTATTATATTTCTACTATGAACCAATTTGCTGTCATTAAGTTTAAATCAAAATATATCCATGAGTCATATAATTTTAGTTCAAATAGAAATTCCATGACTAAAATTTAATTTCTCAAAAGATGATGATGCGAAACTCTTCTCAGCTCCTAGAATTCAAGAAAGAGAAAATTCACTAGCAGCTCCCTGGAAAATGCTTGGGTATTTAGCTTCGCTTCTTTTTTCCTTACTTTTGCATTTGCCCAGGAACATTTATGCAGTGTGGGGTAAGAAGAGAAGAAAACTAGGAACTGGAGAGACTGGGGTCTCGTCCAGAGTTCGCCACTTACTAGCCAAGTGATATTGGACAGATTATTCAATCTTTCTGAGCTTGTTTTAAAGTTCATATAATGGGGACAATACACTTATTCTGCTTTCTTCATAGGCAAATTGTGAGACTCAAATAGCGTGATTGAAAGTTCTGTGTAAAGAGTAAAAAAGTGTCCAAATGAAAAGGATTGTTACTATATACAAAAGTATATATAACTATTAAGTAAATAGTGCCGGAACTTTAAAATGTAAAGCTGATCATACTATTTCCCTGAGTATTAATTTCCAGTGGCTCCCTTTCGACCACAGGATAACTTTGGAACCCTTTATCATGCCATAAAAAAACCTTCAGCAGATTTGACAGCTTATCTTCCACCATTGCCCCATACAGGCATGCGTGAGCTACATTGACCTTCTCACTGTTCTGCATGCAAACCTCACTCATTCATGTTGCCAGTTCTCACTCAGAGCTGTTTCCCCTGCCTGCTAGGTGATTTCTCTTTATCTGTCACACTTCAACTTACATGGAAGGCAGTAGAGAGTAGTGGTTAGGAGCAGTTAGAGTAAAGCAGATGTAGGTTCAAATTACTGCTCTGTTTCTTGTTACCTAATATGACCTTGGACAAATTAATTTAATTCTCTGTGCCTCAGTTTCTTCATGCTAAAAATGGAACTATAAAATCTACCTTATAGGATTGTTGTGAAAATTAAATGAAATTATATAAGTAAAAAGCATATTATGATGTCTGACACATATTAAGTGGTCAATGAATGGCAGCTAGTTATTTTTATTACTATGTATTTTTAAATGTCCACACTACCTTAGTACAAGAGCTGTTCCCTTAGCTTCATAGCACTTTTTTTTATTATAGTCTAATAGCACTGTAGAAACATATCATAACAGCTTTTAAAATGACACTACTGTTCGCTTGTTTATTTATTTACTTACTTGTGTACTTATCTATTTATGGTATTTTTATTATGAATTATAATACCTTTAGGAAAGTGCTTTAAAAATGCATTAGGGCTTCAAACCAGTTTGTTCTGATTCGAACTCCTGCTCAGAATTTGCCTTTCCATCCCAGATATACTGAATCAGAATCTACATTTTAATAAGATCCCCAGGTGTTTCTTATGTATAATAAATTTTGAGAACCACTGCTCTACTAGCAGAAACCCTGGTGGCATAGTGGTTAAGTGCTATGGCTGCTAACCAAAGGGTCAGCAGTTTGAATCTGCCAGGCGCTCCTTGGAAACTCTATGGGGCAGTTTTCTACTCTGTCCTATAGGGTCGCTATGAGTCGGAATTGATTCGACGGCACTGGGTTTGGTTTGGTTTGGTGGCTCTACCAGCGGTTCTCAGAATTGGTCCCCAACCAGCAGCATTAGCATCTCCTGGGAACTTGTTAGAAATGCAAATTCTCAGCATTGGTTCCAGCAGGAACAAACTGATTCAAAGCTCTGCATATTATAGTGAATAATTATGAGTGAAACCCATGTGACCACCTGGGCTGAATTGTTTTATTGTCAAATTGATTAATCTGGGAACTGTGTTTCCCAGAATCTCCTTCCCTGCATGGTTCTGGTTTAGAGTTGGCCAAAAGAGTAGCTTGTGCGAGATTTGGGAGGCAGGGGTGAAGCAGCAGCCATCACTCTCTGAAGGTCCTGATGTTAGTTTTGGAGACAGGGAGCTGCAGAGGTCCAACAGGTTCCAGCTTGTCCTTGTTCTTTTCTACTCCACATGCCACACTTCTTCCCAGTAGTCACCCCAGGCCCATTGCCAGATGATTGGCTGCAGACCCACGGAGGTGACAGCTTCCCATAGAGTTCTCTGCTAGTTATCCCTTTGCGGTCCCATATCGGTAGCTGAATATGCTTGCCTTCTCAGACAGACCTCCAACTCCCCCTTGCAGAACTTTGCTTCCTCAGCTTCTCCCACAATTACCTAAGGTCTAACTCCTGTAGTAAATCCCTATTCCACAACTCAGAGTGGTTCTGGTTTCCTGATGGAACTCTGACTAAGGCACCATTATCCAGGTAACAAAAATAGAAATCACTAGTACCTCAGAGGAGTCTCTGGGTGGTGTGAAGTTTAGCATGCTCAGCTGCTAACAAAGAGGTTGGCAGTTTGAGTCCACCCAGAGGTGCTTCACAAGAAAGGCCTGGTGACCTACTTCTGAAAACGCAGCCATTGAAAACCCTGTGGAGCACAGTTCTGCTCTGACACACACGGGGTCGCCATGAACCATAATCTACTTCATGGCAACTGGTAAGCACTCCAGAAGCCCCTTCCCCCATGTGTCTCTTCTTGATCGCACTCCTCTCCTTTCTCCCAGGGGTAACATGATCCTGACTTTATGGAAGTCATTCCCTTGCTTTTCCTTACATTTAACTACATGAGTATGTATGCTTTTCATTATATTGTACTACATGTATACGTATGCATGTATATAGTTTAGTTTTATTTGTTTTCGTTGAACTTTATGTAAATGGAACCATACTATATGTTTTCTCTCATGCTATGCTTTTCTCGCTCAACATTAAATTTTTAAGATTCATTCATGTTGCTCTGTGTAGAGACCTAGTTCACTAATTTTCACAATATGCCACAATTTATACATTCTATTTTTTAAATGATTCATTTATGTGCCTCTCTTCCTAGTTTGATTATAGGAACTATGTCTTATTTATCTTTACGTCCTCCTCCCATTCCACTTCTGTTCAACCCAGCACATAACACGGTGCTTACCTACCTCAGCTAAGACCTCAACACTGCCTTACTGCCCTACTGTGTCTCTTTAATCATCATTTCCTTTTCCGATGCAACAACTGTTTGAAATCTTTTCCATTAGCTAAAAACATTTAACTTTCTTGCCTTCCCTTTGCTCTCAGCAGATGGCTCCTCTAGTTACTCAGGAAAAATTAGATGTTATCAGAAATGAACTCCTTTGACTTTGTGCCACCAAACCTAAAAATCTACCTGCCTCCCGTATCTATCTTTTCCTCTTTCTCTCCTATTTCAATGAAACCTCTAATCCGAGGTTAATTGCTCCACAAGTGTTATGGGGTTCCATTTGTGACTATTTCTCAGAGTCTTTATTATCTTTCCTCTTTCCTTTATATTTAACTATTCCTTCTAGAATTTGAAGAAGCAGGTGTAGCTCAGTGGCAGAGCGTGTGCTTAGTATGCAAGAAGCCCTGGGTCCAGTCCCCAGCACCTCCATGTATCGTTTGGAAACCCTGGTGGCATAGTGGTTAAGTGCTATGGCTGCTAACCAAGAGGTCAGCTGTTCGAATCCACCAGGCGCTCCTTGGAAAATCTATGGCGCAGTTCTACTTTGTCCTATAGGGTTGCTATGAGTCAGAATTGACTCGACAGCAAAGGGTTTTGTTTTGTTTTGTTTTTCGGTCTAGAATTTGTTCAAGACTCTTTAAGACATATGTATTTACCTACCCACCAATTATTGTAATCTCTTCAGCTGCTGCACTGTCTTCTCCCTCATAGTCAAACTTCTTGAAAGAATTGTCTAATTCAATCTTTTCATTTCTTACTCTTCAACCCACTGCAGCCTAACTTCCTCCTGAACCATCCCCTGTAACTAAAGTAACAACTGTCTTGATTAACCTCTGTTTAAACAACATAATGCGAGTTAACTGATATTCTCCATTGCTGTATAAAACATACTGATTGGTGCTTACGGCACACTGGAAGCTTACAGCTAATATGCTGCTGTCTGCTGCACTAACGGATTTCTGTTCCCACTACATGGGATTACCAAGAATCAGTTGTTTGTTCACCCTGTTTATGCCAGGTATATTTGTTACTGGAATTACCTAATTTAACCAATTATTGTATAAATCATTACATAATTGTTATATGAAATACAAGAAGTAAAATAGTTGTGTCCATGAAAATTAAATTGAATGCTTTAGAGAGACTCAAAAAAGGTTAATTGCTTTAAAATTTTCCGTTCAGTTGTAGTCATCAAGAAAAGGTTGGGGGAAAATCATAAATACCTAGAAGGGTTCCACACTCAGATTGCTTTACAAGCACTTTTAAGTTCTTGATTTATTTTAAAGAAACGAAATCAGGAAATCTTAGACAATGCACTTATGGTTATGATTTATGCTGAATTCCAGTAAACCTTACCCAAAGAAAAAGTTTAGGCCCTATCTGGAAAGATGGACAAAATAAACGTACATTTATATGCTTTAGGTTAAAATAACATGTTAAAGAATATAAAAATTCTTTTTTATAATTCTCCAGTTTAACCACTTTTTCAGTGAACTGACCAATTCCCAGGTCCCACTCAACTTATTACCTAAGAGGGTTTCTACTTTTAAGGAGCCCTTGTGGCTCAACGGTTAAGTGCTCAGCTGCTAACTGAAAGGTTGGCAGTTCAAATCCACCCAGCAGTTCTACGGGAGAAAGACCTAGCAATCTACTTCTGTAAAGATTACAGCCAAGAAAATCTATAGAGCAGTTCTACTCTGTCATATAGTGTTCCTATGAGTCAGAATCAACCCGACAGCATCCAACAACAACACTGTACTCTTGTCTGTATCATCTATAATTTATAGTCTCTAAATCCAACAGGTAAGTTTCAATTCTTGCTTTACTTGACCTTTTGGCAACATTTTTACACTATTGACAACTCTTTTTGAAATGCTGACTTTCTTTGATCTCTTTGCCACCATACTCTCCTGGCCTTCTTCCTTCTTCACTGGCTTCCTCTCAGTTTTCTTTGTGGGCATTTCTTCTTCTGCCAAGATCTTAAATATTGGTGTATTTCAGGGCTGTTTTTACTCTACACACTCACCTTAGGTCATCTAATTCATTCCTGTTGCTGGATGACAAGTCTATTTTTCCAAGTCCAATCTTTGTTCTGAGACACAGACTTCCATATCCAATCACCTACTTATTAACTTTACTTGCCCCACTGGCACCTTAAATGTGCCAAAACGAAAACCACACCCATTGCCGTTCATTCCATTCTGACTCATAGTGACCCTATAGGACAGAGTAGAGCTGCCCAATAGAGTTTCCAAGGAGTGCCTGGTGGATTTGAACTGCCAGCCTTTTTGGTTAGCAGCTGTAGGACTTAACTACTACACCACCAGGGTTTCCACCTTAAATGTAGCATATCCAAAAGTGAACTAATAATCTCTCCCCCACTGGATAA
This sequence comes from Elephas maximus indicus, assembly GCF_024166365.1. NCBI lineage: Eukaryota > Metazoa > Chordata > Mammalia > Proboscidea > Elephantidae > Elephas > Elephas maximus. The sequence goes on along the minus strand of NC_064837.1, from coordinate 33,564,151 downwards.
TTAGAACTCCTTCCCCTGCATCCTCAGTTCAGTGAATTGCACCATAATACCCCTAATTCCAAAACCAGAAGCTGGATAATCATCCTTAACTCTTCCCTGTCCCTTACCCGAGGTATCCAATAACTCCTCAAGCCCCGTTGCTTCTACTGCTGAGCATTTCTCAAATCCTTGCACCTTTCTCCACCTCTACTGCCATCATACTTTCCTAGATTTTTGCAATAACCTATTAAATGGCCTCTCAACCTCCAATCTTTCTTCTCTCCAATCCATTCTGCAACCAGAGTTGCGTATCTTTCTTCAATGTATGTACAACTGAAATAGTCTGAACACCTTGTTGTTAGGTGCTGTTAAGTCAGTTCCAACTCGTAGCAACCCTATGTACAACAGAAGGAAACACTGCCTGGTCCTGTGCCATCCTCACAATTGTTGCTATGTTTGAGCCCATTATTGCGGCCACTGTCAGTCCATCTAATTGAGGGTCTTCCTCTTTTTCATTGACCCTCTACTTTACAAAGCATGATGTCCTTCTCCAGTGAGTGACCCCTCTGATCCCTCTGATAACATGTCCAAAATATGTGAGATGAAGTCTCACCACCCTGACTTCTAAGGAGTATTCTGGCTGTACTTCTAAGACAGATTTGTTTCTTCTTCTGGCAGTGCATGGTATGTTCAGTATTTTTCACCAACACCATAATTCAAAGGTGTCAGTTCTTCGGTCTTCTTTATTCATGGACCAGCTTTCACATGCATGTGAGGTGATTGAAAACACCACGGTTTGGGTCAGGTGCATCTTAGTCCTAAAGCAATGTCTTTGCTTTTTAGCACTTTGAAGAGGTCTTTTGCAGCAGATTTGCCCAGTGCAATACGTTGCTTATTTCTTGACTGTTGCTTCCGTGGACGTTGATTATAGATCTAAGTAAAATAAAATCCTTGACAACTTCAATCTTTTCTCCATATTTCATGATGCTGCTTATTGGTCCAATTGTGATGATTTTTCTTTTATTTATGTTGAGGTACAATCTATCCTGAAGGCTGTATTCTTTGATCTTTATCAGTAAATGCTTCAAGTCCTCTTTGCCTTAAACAAGCCAGGTTGTGTCATCTGCATATCACAGATTGTTAATGAGTCTTCCTCCAGTCCTGATGCCATGTTCTTCACATATTCCACCATCCACATTATTTGGTCAGCATACAGATTAAATAAGTATGGTGAAAGGATACAACCCTAAAACACACCCTTCCTGACTTTAAACCATGGGGTACCCCCTTGTTCTGTTCGAACGACTAACTCTTGGCCTATGTACAGGTTCCTCATGAGCACAATTAAGTGTTCTGGAATTTCCATTCTTCACAATGTTATACCTAATTTGTTATGATCCACACAGTTGAATGCTTTTGCATAGTCAATAAAACAAAGGTAAACATGTTTCTGGTATTCTCAGCTTTCAGCCAAGATCCTTCTGACACGAACAATGATATCTCTCATCCCACATTCTGTTCTAAACCCAGCTCGAACTTCTGGCAGTTCCCTGTCAATGTACTGCTGCAACTGCTTTTGAATGATCTTCAGCAAAATTTTACTTGTGTGTGATATTACTGGTATTGTTTAATAATTTTTGCATTCTGCTGGATCACTTTTCTTTGGAATGGGCACAAATATGGATCTCTTCCAGTTGGTTGGCCAGGTAGCTGTCTTGCAAATTTCTTGGCATAGTTGAGTGAGCACCTCCAGCACTGCATCTGTTAGTTGAAACATCTCAACTGGTATTCTGTCAGTTTCTGGAGCCTTGTTTTTTGCCATTCCCTTCAGTGCAGCTTGGACATCTTCATTCAGTGTCATTGGTTCTTGATCATATGCTACCTCCTGAAATGGTTGAACGTCAATGAATTGTTTTTGGTACAGTGACTCTTGTGTATTCCTTCCATCTTCTTTTGATGCTTCCTGCATCGTTTAGTATTTTCCCCATAGAATCCTTCAGTATTACAACTTGAGGCTTGAATTTTTTTCCTTCAATTCTTGCAGCTGGAGAAATGCTGAGCATGTTCTTCCTTTTTGAATTTCTAACTCCAGGTCTTTGCACATTTCATTATAATACTTTGTCTTCTTGAGCAGCCCTTTGAAATCTTCTGTTCAGCTCTTTTACTTCATCATTTCTTCCATTCACTTTAGCTACTGGACATTCAACAGCAAGTTTCAGAGCCTATTCTGACATCTGTTTCGGTCTTTCCTTTCTCTCCTGTCTTTTTAATGACATCTTGCTTTCTTCGTGTAGGATGTTCTTGATGTCATTCCACAAGGTGTCTGGTCTTTGTTCATTAGTGTTTAATGAGTCAAATCTGTTCCTGAGGTGGTCTCTAAATTCAGGTGAGATATACTCAGTGTCGTATTTTGGTTCTTGTAGACTTATTCTAATTTTCTTCAGCTTCAGCTTAAACTTGCATATGAGCAATTGATGGTCTGTTCTGCAGTCGGCCCCTGGCCTTGTTCTGGCTGATAATATTGAGATTGTCCATCATCTCTTTCCACAGATGTATTCAATTTGATTTCTGTGTATTCCATCCAGCAAGGTCCATGTGTATAGTTGCTGTTTGTTACTGATAAAAAGTATTTGCATTAAAGAAGTCACTGGTCTTGCATTATTCTATTATGTGATCTCTGGCCTCATTTCTATCACCAAGGCCATATTTTCCAACTACCAATTCTCCTTTGTTTCCAACTTTCACATTCCAATCACCAGTAATTATCAATGCACCTTTATTGCATGCTTGATCAATTTCAGACCGCAGAAGTTGGTACAAATCTTCAGTTTCCTCACCTTTGGCATTAGTGCTTGGTGCATAAATTTGAATAATAGTCGTATTAACTGGTCTTCCTTGTAGGCATATGGATATTATCCTATCACTGACAGCGTTGTACTCCAGGACAGATCTTGAAATGTTCTTTTTGACAATGAATGCAATGCCAGTTCCTCTTCAATTTGTCATTCCTGGCATAGTAGGCCATATGATTGTCTGATTCAAAATGGCCAATACCAGTCCATTTCAGCTCACTAATGCCTAGGCTATTGATGTTTATGTGTTCCATTTCATTTTTAAAGACTTCCTATTTTCTTAGATTCATACTTTGTACATTCCACATTCCTATTATTAATGGATGTTTGTAACTGTTCCTTCTCATTTTGAGCCATGCCACATCGGCAAAAGAAGGTACCAAAAGCTTCACTCCATCCATGTCATTAAGGTTGACTCTACTATGAGGAGGCAGTTCTTCCCCAGTTGTATTTTGAGCGCCTTCTAGTCTGAGTTGTTCATCTTCTGAAACTATACCAGACAATGTTCTGCTGTTATTCATAAGGTTTCCACTGGCCAATTTCTTCAGAAGTAGAATACCAGGTCCTTCTTCCTAGTCTGTCTTAGTCTGGAAGCTCCACCTGAAACCTGTCCACAATGGGTGACCCTCCTGGTATTTGAAACACTGGTAGCATAGCTTCCAGCATCACAGTAACACACAAGCTACCACGGTACCATAAGCTGACAGATGTGTGGGGCTGAACACCTTAATATGGTTTATTAGACCTTATATGATCTGGTCTCTGCCAATCTTCTCCTGCTATTCCCCCAACACTCTAGCCATACTGAACTTCTTTCAGTTCAGTTTCTACAACAGAATGCTCTCTTGCCCTCTAGCTTTACATAAGCTATCCCCTCTACTTTGAACACTCCTACTCATCTTTCAAATCTCAGCTTTAAAGTCACTTCCTCTGGAAAGCTTGCCCTGACCCATAGACGAGGTCAGGTCTCCCTGACATATGTTTCCATCACACATCTCTTTACCGCTATTATTTGTTTAATATGTCTTCCTGACTTTATCAGGGTAGTGGCCATGTCTCTCCTATTCACAGCTGAATCCCCAACCCAATATTCATCACATAGTAGGCTCTCAACAGACAGTTGTTGAGTGAATGAATTAATAAGAAATTGACAATAAGTACCACTCAATATTTGCTTGCTGGTTGAAGCAGTCTTAAAAACAAGTATACTACAACTTGCTAACCAGAGGAGAATTCTCCTCAGTAAACTCATTGCCATAGAAGATGTTATTACAACATCTGCAATTCTAGGATTCTTTTTGGAATTTTCTTCAGACCATGTGATATATTCTCCTAAATACCCTGGATATTGGTAAATATTCACTCTCTGAGATTGGGTTTTATTTTGGAACCAGGAAAATCATTCATTCACCAAGATGGGCTTTCAAAGAGGGGAAAAATTATCGTGACTACAAATTAATTAGTCTGATTTTTTAATATGGCTCATAAACTGGGTCATAAGGCAATTCTAGAAGAGAGCTTCCTAAAATATTTGGAGTAATACCAGGATTGTTAGAATGTTTATATAGCTTCCTAAGGGGACTACTTTGCAGTGGGCATTGCCTATTTAGATGTATACAGTCCAGAATTTTTTTTTTAGTCATTCTTGATTCCTTTAGACATGTTTTCTCACACAAATTTTCTCAAAGCTTCAAAAAGACCATGATATAGTAGATAGAGCCCAAAAATTATAAATAAATGTCATTCTTCATCATCATAACTGTGAACATTTAGTAATGTACAAAACACAAATTAGTCATCATCATAAATTGGCCGTATAACGCTATGAAATAAGCTTACTATAGTCCACCTACTTCAGCTACCTCCAAAATGGTATGAAATATAGAATAATCTTTGCCAACTATGACAGCTCTCCAGGGTACCAACCACTGTGAGATTGTGTTGGCTCTGTTTATTGGAGGTAATGAGTGAGTCCAGCGTTCAATGGCACAGATAACCCATTGCTGTCAGGTTGATTGCGACTCATAGAGACCCTATAGGACAGAGTGGAACTGCCCCATAGGGTTTCCAAGGAGTGCCTGGTGGATTTGAGCTGCCGACTTTTTTTGGTTAGCAGCCAAACTTTTAACCACTATGCCACCAGGGTTTCCTTCATATTCTAGTCAGACATCATGAGATGTCACCAGGAATATCACATGCAAGAACAAAGCTAGAGAAATAAATCTACCTTTCTTATTAACAACAATAATAGATTTTATTTACTTCCCCCACTATGTGCTAGAAATTAAGCTAAGTACTTAATATCCAAGTGTTATTTTTCATATCAGAAACAAAGCTAAGAGAGGTTAGTTTGCCCGTTATCAGACAAATAGCATTTGGAAGAGTTAGACTGAGAACTCTGGTTTACATGATTTCAAAACCCAACTTCTTTCCACTTCACTCAGAGTACATACTAAACTGGAAGCAGATCATCATCATATGCAGAGAGGGTACATTTTAGATTTCACCTCTGTCACTCTGATTTTTTTTTATGGCCCATCCTTTCACTAGTGTGTCAGTTTTTTGGCAGCTTTCCAAAAACCAAAACGCATCGCCGCTGAGTCGATCTGACTCATAGACCCTACTGGACAGAGTAGAAGGGCTCCATAGAGTTTCCAAGGAGCACATGGTGGATTTGAACTGCCGACCTTTGGGTTAGCAGCCGTAGCTCTAAACCACTACACCTTGGCAGCTTTGCCTTCTTTAAATACGGTTCAGTGTTTTCAGTTGAGTATTTTTATCTCAATTGCTTACCATAATTTTGAGCATCTTCTATGTTCTTAACTATCCTTGAAGAGCTATGCCCAGCTTCTAACTTCATTGTCCAAAAAGTTGTTACTGAGGCTCAGATCCTGCCTATCCTCAGACAACCTGCACTATAGAAACTAACGCTCCATGATCTTTGACTCCAAAGAATGGTGGTACACCAAGCCTTCTCTATGGCGGATTTGTGTGTGTGTTTTAGGGGTAAGTTTACAGTGCAAATTAAGTTTTCATTCAAAAATTTTATACACAAATTGTTTTGTAACATTAGTTGCAATCCCTGCAATGTGTCGGCACTCTTCCCCTTTCCCTTTCCACCCCGGGTTCCCCGTGTCCATTTGTCCCATTTTCTTGTCCCTTCCTGCCTTATTGTCTTTGCTTTTGGGCAGATGTTGCCCATTAGGTCTCATATACTTAATTGAACAAAGAAGCACATTCCTCACATGTGTTATTGTTTGCTTTATAAGCCTGTCTGATCTTTGGCTGAAATGTAGACTTCAGGAGTGGCTTCGGTTCTTGGTTAGCAGAGTGTCCGGGGGCCTATAGGGACTTTTTCTTGCCACATGATATTGAGTCTGATATGGAGAAGGGAGCTTGATAGAACATTTCCATCTAGCAAATATAATACCTGTACCTCATCCAAGTACAGAATCTAATTTGGGTTTGGAGATTGCTACCAGACTCTGTCAGTCTCCCAGGGAATGCATTGGCTTTCATAACATTTGTCGTGGTCCCATCTAAATTGTGCCATTATGTAGGATGCTTTTGATGGGGGCAGGTTCAGTTACCACTTTTAACTTGGTGCCCTTGATAAGGTTCTTGGAGGGAAGAATGATTTGTCTTGGGTAGGTGGGTTGGCACATTATCTCTGTCTTCTGGCTTGATACTTGCAAAATGACTGTTACACAAGAGCTATTAGTGCCCAATGACAAGGAAAGGCCCAGCTAGAGGAAATTAGAAAGGAATTAGTAAAGCTTTGTTTCATAAAAATCAGCAATGCATTAAAGTATGTACCAAACCATAATTTTTTTTCTACCTGTTTAAAGCTAGCACACTTTAACCTCACTTTCTTGAGCTTCTCCTCTTGTCTGTATTTCTGATTGATTTTATGGAGTTTATTTGAAAGTAGTAGTTTCTAAGTCATCATAAATTTTAACTCCTCATCTGTCTGTCACACTTCATCATGACTTATTTATTTATTTTAAGTATCTCTTAAGTCACCTCTGTGTGTAGAGCTCTTGTATAGAGCTCTTTTTCTGGGCCCTAAAATTATATTGAATCCTATAAGCCAAGCTCTTTCTTTTCAAAGACTCTCTTAGATTGTAATGGTAACATTATAAAACCCGTTGCTGTCAAGTCGATTCTGACTTACAGCGACCCTACAGGACAGTGTAGAACTACCCCATAGGGTTTCCAAGGCTGTAAATCTTTTTTTTTTTTTTTAAAGCAAAGAGAGTTTTATTTGGCATATATTCAAAAAGGCAAAAGTGGATAGTGGACAAGCATGTTGCTAGAGCCATGTCTACCCGAGTCCAAGGAAATATTACAGAAGAAGCAAGAATGGGAAAATAGATAAGCATGCTGCCACAGTCCTGTCCGCACGAGTCCAAAGAACATGACAGAGCCGTCAATGTATATTAACATTAAAAAATGGGCAAAACCATCGAAAGCTTCACCTTTTCACAGATTGGCTAGAAACTGTGATTCTACATTTTGAATTGTGTTTCTTAACTATCGTTGGTACGGGTTTCAGTAACGAGAGTCAGGAGGGTCTTCATTGGTCCAACAAATTTTCTATTCACCAAATGCTAATTGAAAAAGGTAAGTGTGAGAATTCTTTTGTGTTCTGTTTGATTGACTTTATGTGAAAAATTCCCTAAAAGATATTTTTCTTCCCTAAAAGATAATTTCCAAGATTGTCCCATCTATTGTCTTTATATCTCAGGGCCCAGTTAATATGTCCTTGTGAATCCAGCTCCAAGCTGGGCCACATTCTCTATGCTCAAGGACAGGGAATAATAATCCCAATATTATTTCCTGAATCATTCCCTCAATTTGTTTGGAGACTGGAGATAACACATTGATGAACAATACCTGGACTTAGTCAAGCTCCAAGGCAGCCATGGTGGGCTTTTTAAACTCATAGTGCTGGTTTTTCACCGGATATCACTTGGTTGTTTTCAGGGATATAAGGAACAATCAGAAAGAAAACATGCAATGAGAAAAACTATTAGGGAGCCTTGAAATTTCTGTTCTAGCAGATCTCTCTCCATCCATGTATTTATACACCACCTTGCTCAGAGCAGCTTACAGTATTACCTAATTTTCCAAGAGTTTTTGGAAAGCAATTTAGCTGCAGGAATTATCATTCTCACCAAATATACTAGGAAACTAAGACACAACAGGATTTGTCCAAGGTCTAATGACAATTATAAAAACATCTTGGTATCCTGACTCCTGGTTAATTATTTACTAAAAATAAGTGGGTTTCTAAGGAGTTTTAGCTACCTGCCTCTTACTTATCTTTTAATATGCCTAATTCTCCCTTCTTCCTTCTGTAAAGCTTAAAGTGTGGAAAATAAATCCCAGGATATGGTGATTAGTGATTTAAAAAAAAAAAAAAAACTTGTCTACTAAAGAGGAAACCAAAGGAGGGACACATGAACAAAAGGTTAAAGAAAACTAACAATAATTTTCAAAATTGTTTTACTCTAAATCGGTGTCTTTCCATCTTTTTTTTTTTTTTTTACCATGACTCACAGTAAGAAATACATTTTATCTTGACTAGAAATAGTTATCTTCACAATGTGCAATGCACTTCGATGCTATACTAAAACCAAAACCAAACCTACTGCCATCAAGTCGATTCTGACTCATAGCAAACCTATAGGACAATGTAGAACTGCCCCATAGAGTTTCCAAGGAGCACCTGGTGGTGCTTAGCGTGTTTGAATTCATATTTTATTATATGACTCATCTGGGAATGTAGAACATTTTGTTTACCAGCTATGGATCATTTAAGAGGCAACTTTTCTGAAAATTTATACCCAGTCTTTTAAACAAAGGAAATGGAACAAAAGGTATTCTAATTACAGTTTTTATAACAACTTTTTCAAAAGAAGGAAGTTATGTGTACTCAACATTGTATATTTTTAGCATGCTGAAGAGTTTTTTCTTAGGTTGCCTCTTCTCATTTATTTCAGTGTGATAGTCCAAAAACAAAGACTTTTTTTTTTTTTTAATCAACTAGTGTGAATTTTAAATAGCAGGTTTCTGCTTTCTCAAACCATTTGAATCAAATTTATCTGTTCTTCTTCATAGAGCATATCACAAGTGGGTTGCAGCTGACTGCTTTGCAAACTGGAGTTTGGATTCTACTAACCATTCCAGTGTAGGATTCCTATCCAGTATCTGGGCTGCTTCAGTGCTGCACACACTGAACACGGCTTCAGCACAATTACTTAAAGCTCCCTCAATTAGAAATTGCAAGGTAACTGTCAGCAAACTTGTATAATGTAGACCAGTCATGCATCTGGAAGAATTCATATGTGTAACAGATTAAATACCTACATTGTTTTCTCATTTTGAAGCAAATATGTTGCTTTTATGGCTAATGGAAAAATCAAGTGTTTCCTTTATCTTGGTTTCAAAAATACACATACAACAAAGCATATCTCAAAGTAAAAGGCATGTTTAAAAATATCACAGTTAGGAAGTAGATGAAATAGCTTTATTTTCATCAGAGTGAAACTTTAGCATCACTTTCAAGACTTGAAATATAAAAATCATGAGGGATTGATGGCTTTTGAATAAGCAACATAACTGCTATGCATAATGAGCTTTATTATCTGGAAAGCCTATTTAAAACTCACTCTTACTTCTAAGCAATATTGTGTCATATAGTAGACAATGGACCAGTGAGGTATAGGAGGCCTGGGATTTGGTCCTACCTCAGCCATTAACTGATAATGTAATTTTGGGTTGATTTATTTAACCTTGCTAGGCCTTAGATTCCTAATTTTAAAAATGAAGGTGTTGGACCTCATGGTTTTCTAAATTCCATAGTATCTTGGGAACAATTAAGTTTGAGATAGTTATTTAGTATATGAACATTAAGAAACAGGAATTAGCCACTCTTCTTCTGACATTCATTGTTGAGTATCTAAACCTGTTGCTGTTGAGTTGACTCCAACTCATAGTGACCCTACAGGACAGAGTAGAACTGCCCCATAGGGTTTTCAAGGAGCATCTGGTGGATTCAAACTGCTGATCTTTTGGTTAGCAGCTGAGCTCTCAACCACTGAGCCACGAGGGCTCCATTGAGTACCTAGCTTCATGTAAAGGAACCCTGGTGGTACAGTGGTTCAATGCTAGCCTGCTAACTGAAAGGTTGGCAGTTGGAACCCACCAGCTGCTTCACCAGAGAAAGATGTGTAGTCTGCTCCCGTAAAGATTACAGCCTAGGAAACCCTATGGGGCAGTTCTACTCTGTCACACAGGATCTGTGTGAGTTGATAGTGCACTATCTTTGCCTAGATGCAAGAGTTTAATAAATAGTTAAAAAAACAAAAAACTCTGACCCTTGCTTAGAAACTAACAGAAAGGAGGTTTCTAACAGTCTATTCTGATTACCTAGGCAACACTGTGATCACTTCACTAAAAGAATAAATCGTGTAGAAAAACACATTAACAAAGACCAAAGAGAGTAATAAAATAAAATCGGGTGCTCATCCTCCCATATCAGTGAGAAAAGGCAATGTGTTTTTATACAATTGAATTGAACAAAAAATGATACTAATTTAGAAACCAGAGAGTGAGGATGGTGACCATCTGGAGCTAAGAAGTTTCTTCTCCATGTAATCACAGTGATGACATCATTCACAAGTGGCAGAACATAGTAAAGCATTTATCTTTTATTCCACAAAATGTGTGTTTTATGTATAAACTAGTTGTTGTTAAGTGCCATCGAGTCGGTTCCGACTCATAGCGACCTACAGCACAACAGAACGAAACACTGCCCGGTCCTGCGCCATCCTTACAATTGTTGTTACGCTTGAGCTCATTGTTGCAGCCACCGTGTCAATCCACCTCTTTGAGGGTCTTCCTATTTCTGCTGACCCTGTACTCTGCCAAGCATGATGTCCTTCTCCAGGGACTGATCCCTGATCCCTCCTGACAACATAAACTAGTATGGGTAGTGTTTTTATTCTGAATCTAATGATATGCTTCTTAAACGGTTTTCTTATTTTTGCCTTGTTTGTACATCACTTTGAATCCTGCCCCTGGGTCTAACAAATTACTTGATGCCATTGTAGGTAGATGATATTCTTATTCCCAAATTGATAACATATGCCAAGATTTTCTGTATTGCCCTCAGTAAACATACTTCTGAGGGTATTCTTGACCCGGATCCCAATGAGAGCTCCGAATGCATTCCTTCTCAGATAATGCAGTGAGATCAGCACCCACTGTGATTCCCTGCTCCCCCTCCCCATGCCTTAAAAAATTAAATATACTTTAGAGAAATAATATGATCTTTTACCTATAAATATTCACATACAGTAGAGATCTAAATGAGATAAATATTATTCACATACGGTATAGATCTAAATGAGATTTGTGAAATAATATGAGAAGTTATTTAAAACAAAAGTTGAAGCATTATTGACAATAAAGTTCACCAACTTTAACCTCTCTAAGAATCTACATAAAAAAAAACACAGTGCCACCGAGTTGAAGAATCTACATAAAAAATTTTTTTTTTTTTATAGAGCCTTCAAATTCCTCAAATTTCTGCCTGTTCGTCTCTTACATAATAACTTGTCCAACTGAATCTCCTTTCAGACACTTACTCTTGAATTAGTTCCAAGATCAGTTTCAAGGAGTCCAGGTTAAAGGTGCTGATTTCTGATTCTTGATGTTTGCCCCCTAGATCTTGGCTTCAGACACATTTGTAAACTGAACATCAGTGCTAAGATACAGGCTTAGGCAGAAGCTGCAGTGCATTTTTATTTAGAGTATATTGGCTATTTGTCCATTCATTCATTCATTCTCTCACTCATTCGGTAAGTATTTACTGAGTGCCTTCATTTTTCCCTTTGTGTTAAGCATTTAGGATATAAAAATGGAATGGACCCTTCCTTAAGAGTTATATTAGAGTCATGGTAGCATTAAACTTAATATTTAGCAAGGTAAATGTGATTTAATAGCTGTTTATTTAAAAGCTGGAATCGACTCAACGGCAACGGGTTTTTTTAGTTGTTATTCCATTCTAACTTTTGCTTTAAAATAATTTTAGATTCCCATTGTACTTTTGAGTCCTACAGTTTAAGAAAAATGGAGGGAAACGGTCTCTGCCAACAGATGTATAAGGATTGGAACTTGAATGTTATTTATTTAGAAAGAATTACAATAGGTATGAGCTCAGAGACAGTACACACTGCAAAAGCAAATATAATTATCAATAGGGCACACAATGGAAGATTTAACTGTGTACACAACAGAAATAGTCACTTTCCACCCTAGGCGGGGCTGGTTGTCTTGTTAAAAAGAGTCCCAGTTCTAATGAAAAGCAAATCCAGTGATCAAATGCCTTCCCAGCTAGAGATTAGCATGGGTGTTTACCTTCAACAGTCTTTCTACTCAGGGCATAAAAAATGGCATGTTAAAATGAAACAACATTGTGTGTACCGAGAAAAGACGGTGCCGCTAAATGGTAAGGTAATTCTTATTCAAACTAAAAATGTCTCTTTCTTTCATTCAAGTTGAGTCATCAGAATGTTCCGTATTATGCTTAAGCCAATAAAAGGAAGAAAGAATAAAATATTCAGAAGTAAAACATGTCCATACTTACACGGTTTCAAGTTAGAAATGGTTGGTTAATTATCTTACTAAGTTACTGTCTACGATAATACTTAGTGCTTTGAATTTCTGAAGTGCTGCACAAATATTAGCAAATTGATTCTTACAACTGTCTTTAAAGCTTGTTAGTGTTGTTGCTGAGATTTCTAAGGCAAAGAGAGAATAAATAAATAAAATCGCCTAGTTCAACAAATCATTTCAATGAGTGTACACTGGGCTGGAGGGACTACAGCAAGTTCAAGATACCCTTAAGTGAATTAGTGCTGTTCTGGAGGCAAGATATGCACTTCTGGTACAATTAGGTAATAACTCAAGATTAGACATGAATACATGCCAAAATAGACAATAAATGCTACAGATCAGAAAAGAGGGGTTTCTTAGGGTATGGGAGGGATTAATATAACACGATTTGATCTTACACCCTAACTATCTCGGTAGTTACTTTCAGACCAGGAAGTTGATTTCTCTTCCTCAGCTAACACTAAAACATATGTAATATACTACCTTTGCACTCAGAGGCAGTTACTTCGGCCTTAAAAATGGATGCAGCCTTGCTTGTCAACTTTTCCAAAAACAAAAGACAATAAAACACCAGCCATTCCCAGGGGCAGATCTTAAAAATTAGAGAAATGACAAGAAATTTGGAAAAAAGAGTTGAGCTGGGCACTGTGCAGTATTCTACATGAGCCATGAAGCCCCACACTCCTTTTTACATATAAATTAACTCATTCATGAGATTTCCAAATGCATACTTTTGACATATGGTAAGAGTGTAAACATACTGGATTTATTTCAGAGGAAGAAGTAACCTGATTCATTCAAACAGTACCCCAGAATTTATTCAGTATGTCAGAAGTCACAACTTCTTTTTATCACTCTGGATTCACAAAATTACATCAGAGGAAGATATATGCCTAGTGTGATTGCTCCCAGACATTCATTTTTCTTCCATCACGGATTTGAAATAATACTAAAAAGTCCACTTGTATTTGGGTGGGTTTTAATGGCACTCATCCAGAATGATTTCCCACTGAATGTTATGCCAAAGCTGTAAAACAATAAGGATATATCTTGACACCAGTAATTTTCTCTCTGGTACCTAAAAATTCAGACTCTTCTGTTGATACAAGTCCTTTCCAAATTTAACTATCTATCTCGTATTATTTTTGTGAGGTGAGGATAGGAGTGGTGAGAAGGAAAGCATAGGAGTGAACATGTGGAAAATCAAAAGAACGTGAGACACTGCTTAACAATAGAAGAGTTCTAATAACAGCAATAATGGTATTCTTACATTTTGAAATAAGCGACGCAAAATTCAAAGCATGGTTTAGTTAAACACAGAGAAAGTATATACTGGAATGAAGTCAAGTACCTGCCAAAGAGTAAATCTTCATTCCTTTTCATTAGGAAGAGCCCCTCCCATGCACACTTGTCACCACACTAATAGGCAGCAGGAGACACTGTTGCACTGTGTTTTCTTCCCAGCATGAGAGGCCTAGGGATGAAGTGAGAGATCATCTGCTCCTGAATATGGAGAAAAGAGCCCATTTTTACCGCAAGGATTTAATGTGATGTTGATGGTAAGTGACATGATCACTGAAAACAGATGCCATATGGAGTCTCATTGATTGACGTGCAAATCTCTGACAGCAGAAACCCAGGTTGTCAGTTTGCCTTCATGGTTGTCTTATTGAGATCTAGTCAGGAAAGGATTCTCTTTATTTCTAATGTTGAAATATGAATCACACTGACAGAAGAATAAAGAAGTCTTCTTTCCAGGCTCACTATTCGCAAAGTGTAAGCAACAGGGGGGATTTCTATAAAGGTGAGACTTGGGAGTTTCAAAATCCCCCTGAACAAATTCTCTACTTTAAAATGAAGAACATTTTCACTTAATCGTTCACTAGGACCTGTTTTCCTGCTCAAAACAATGTTTTATTATCCTTTTAGGTGGTTGCTATTACTTTAAAAGTGTTTGATATTCTTCCATATCTATATGTGACAACTTTGGTTACTTTGGGATTTTGCGAAATGAGGAATTACGTCCCCTCATGCTTTTGTATGGGTTTAGATGCTGCAAAATTACAAAGAGAAAACATGACTTCACCATGTGCAGTAAAAGAGGGACTGACTTCAATTAGGAAACCTCTCAGAAAGGTGGAGCCTCTCCACCTGAACTAAGTATGGGAGACATGTGCAGTTTGGTTTTAATTGATACAGTCTGATCAAGCAAATCAGAGGAATGAAGTATTTATAAGTTTTAGAGTGAACGGTATTCTTTAGAATCTCAAAGAACTATATGTTATGTTAGATATTAATCGTACGTGATTCTGTAAAGAAAAGCCCTTGGCAATGACATGAAAAATTATGGCACTGGATAATGTGATGTAGTAGAAAGGTATCTGAACCCAAAGCCCCTACGTCATTCCAATGGTAGATTCAACTGATACTTTCTGTGTTTTTTGTTTTTTTGGTGATAAAATACATATAACATAAATTTGTCATTTTTAGCCATTTTAAGTATACATTTCAGTGGCATTAATTACATTCCCAATGTTGTGCAACCATCACTACTATTTCCAAACTTTTTCATCACCTCAAACTCTGTGCCCATTAAGAAATAACTCCTCCTCCCCCTCTCTTTCTCCCTCTTCTCCCGCAGTCCCTGGTAAGCTCTTTTCTACTTTCTGTCTCTATGTATTTGCCCATTCTGGATATTTCATATAAGTGGAATCATACAGTATTTGTCTTTTTTGTGTCTGGCTTATTTCACTTAGAATAATGTTTTAAGGTTCACAGTGTTTAGTGGTTAAGAGCTATGGCTGCTAACCAGTCGGCAGTTCAAATCCACTAGGTGCTCCTTGGAAACTCTCTGGGCAGTTATACTCCGTCCTATAGGATTGCTATGAGTCAGAATTGACTCAATGGCAACAGGTTTGGTTTTTCATGTTGTAGTATGTATCAGAACTTCATTCCTTTTTATGGCTCAATTATATTCCATTGTATGTACATACCACCTTTTGTTCATCTATTTATCTGTTGATGGACACTTGGGTTATTTCTACCTTTTAGCTACTGTGAATATTGCTGCAGTGAGCATTGATGTACAAGTATCTGTTTGAGTCCCTGCTTTGAGTTCTTTGGCGTATATACCTAGGAATGGAATTCTTTAACATTTTCAGAAACTGTTAAATTCTTTTCCACGATGGCTGTAAAATTTTACGTTCTTACCATCATTGCAGGAGGTTTCCAATTCCTCCACATCCTTACCAACACTTGGTATTTTCCTTTTTTAATAATAGCCATCCTACTGATTGTGAAGTGGTGTTTCATTGTGGCTTTGATTTGCACATTCATAATGACTAAAAATGTTAGTATCTATTCGTGTGTTTATTGACAGTTGTGTATCTTCTTTGGAGAAGAGTATATAGAAGTCCTTTGTCCATTTTAATTGGGTTATTTACTTTTCACTTTCTGGGTTGGTTTTTGATGGGTTGGTTCATTTCATGTTTATTTTAATAATAAAATATATTAAATATTTTCCTACTCTGAAAGCAATACATATTGTTCATTAAAATTGAATAATAGAAAAAAATTCACCCATATAGTCTACTACTTAAAGACAGTATCTTTTTCTGTACATAGATTTTTATGTATTTTTTAATATACTACATATACAGTTTTGTATCCTGCTGTTTGAACTTAACACTATATCATATTTTTTCTTAAGATCTCCGAAATTTTCTTATATTAGCTAAAATGATAATCATCAAATAACATATTATGATATTCTTAACCATTCCCATACTGACGTTTATGATTTCTTATCATAAGTGGCGCCCTGGTGGCATAGTGGTTAAAAGCTCTGCTGCTAACCAGAAGGTAGATAGTTGGAATCCACCAACCTCTCATTGGAAACCCTATAGGGCAGTTCTGCTCTGTCCTGTAGAGTCTCTATGAGTCAAAATTGACTAGATGGGAATGGGTTTGGTTTTTGTATCATGATAAGTAATGCTGCAAGGAACATCTGTCTGTGAAATTGTATCTCTGGATCTTGGTTTATGTCTATATAATTGATTCACAGATATAGAATTAATAGGTTAGACTATAAAAACTTTCCAAAAGTTTTTGATAGAATCCACGAAATTATTTTCCAGAACAGTTGTTTCAATTTATATTCTAGCAGAGTATGATGGTTTTCATTTCATGACTCATTCAAGTGGCTGAGAGGATGAAAAGTTTTGGTTGGGAAATCAAGAGACTGATACTCCATCTTACTCTTTCGCCAACTTGTTGTATGACCTTGGACAAATTACATAACCTCTTTGGAGCTCTACTTCCTCTTCAAGAAGGCCATTAGATTTAACTGGATTATCTCTAAAGTGGTTCTGACATTAAGATTCTTTGGTGCTATCAGAACCATCTTCCCAGAAAGAATGACCCTTCTAAGTACTCCTCCTTCCAAAATCCAAATGGAAAGTACCAGCAATATTTATTCCAAAACTTTCAGTGAGTTCAAATCTATATTGCTATACTGGTATAACATTCATGGTCCTATCCAGGTTTACTTTAAAGAAATATGATGAGAGCATAACTTTCGCATGATCATTTTGTCAGTTAAACAAAAACAGATGAAAGTTATAACAAAGAATGTTTTAAAAATATAAATATACTCCAGAACGTGCCAAATTATGCCCTAAGCTTTGTAGTATAATGGTCACTGGTTTCAGTGCAGAATTCACACAAAACTTAAAGATCAGAATTTGGGACTTATAACCACAAAACAGCATCACCTTATCTGGGCTGCAATTAACACTGTTTATTTCACTTTTGTATATACTCTTAAATATGGTTCTAGCAACGGAAATAATCATATATTACTTCTAGCAGAATTTTCTTGCAGAATATTTAGATTTTTTTAAACAACTTTATTGAGATATAATTTACATACCATAAAATTCACTTTTTAAAGTGCACAATCCAGTGCTTTTTAGTATATTCACACTGTTGTATAACCATCACCATAGATTTGTTTTAAAAATACGAAAGTGTCTAGACAATATACCAATCGCTTGCTTCTGTTTATTGGATCGTTATTCTGTATAATTTTTTTTTTCAAGACCTTATTTGGTTATAATAATTAAAACAGTTCAGAGTTAATAAAATAATTTGATGTGTGTTATGGACACATTTTCAATTTAATTTGAACTCCATCATCTACCAAATCCTACTCAGTAATCTTAATTGTTTACATACATATAGAAAAAAGTATGTGTTTGATGGTTTTACAATCTGATAAAAGATGAATGAGAGGCTCACAAGATGTCATGTTTCTAAATTTATTTTAAATATTTACAGTCATTTAAAATTTTTGCCTTCCTCCATTTATTTATAATTCTAATAGATGATTAAGAATATTTACGCATAGTGAAAAATAATTGAAAGTGATAGAGGGATAATAGCTGTCTTTTCTCTTCAAGGAAACCCTAGTGGTGTAGTGGTTAAGTGCTACGACTGCTAACCAAAATGTCAGCAGCTGGAATCCACCAGGCACTCCTCAGAAACCCCGTGGGGCAGTTCTACTCTGTCTTATAGGGTCACTATGGGTCAGAATTGGCTTGATGGCAGTGGGTTGGGTTTTAGTTTCTCTTCAAACCATGAAAAAAAATTTTTTTCTTGTATCTTGAGAAAGCATAGGCATGATTCAAAGTGATAAATAATAATGAGACATTTATATTTTACCCTAAGCATTTCATAAGATTGATTGTGGAAGAGTTAACTAGATTTTTATACATAAGCCTTTGCAATAACATTGCTAGTGATTTTTCTTAACTATTTCATAAATAAGCTGAATAACTTAGTACTGCATTGAGTGACTAGTAACTTGTACTACTGAAGCTATAAATACATAGTACTACCATTTTAAACCTTTTCTCCTTAACATTTAGTGAGCTTTCCAATATAGTATTCTCAGTTTTCTTCCCCAGTCCACCTCTTAAGAATTGAAAAAGTTGTCATAGATTATTTTCCACTATTCAGTTTGAAAAATTGACACCCATTTTACATATGGAAAATTTGAAGTAAACCTTTCACTACCCAGTGCCGTCGAGTCGATTCCGACTCATAGCGACCATTTAGGACAGAGTAGAACTGCCCCATAGAGTTTCCAAGGAGCGCCTGGCGGATTCTATCTGCCGACCATTTGATTAGCAGCCGTAGCACTTAACCACTGAAAGAGGGAGACCTAACATTCTTGCTAAGACCTCAGTGCAGACCTAAATGATAAGAACCTGCACTCTAAGTGTTTATACCGATTCCTTAAAATGACTGTGAATAAGTCATTTAACCCTTACATATCTTATTTTTCTCATCTGCCAAATCAGAGTAGAATGGTTTAATTATATGGTAGTCTAAATACTATGATGACCAAAAGCAGTTGTGTATCACTAAGTGATTCTGTATATTTTGTATCTCAGAAAGACATCAACAAATTAATATTTTTAATATGACCTATAACTTCTCCGTGGTATCTATAGTTTAGATTCATAGAGTTCAACTCATTTGAGAAATGAGTTGAACTCTATGAATCTATAGTTATTAAAATGCTCTGAAGGAATAAACTAACATAGATTATGATATTTTAGAGAGATTATAAATGTTGATCTTTGTTACTTTGTTTTTAAATGAGCATTGAGATATACAGAAAGCAAACTTAGCTTGAAAATAAGATGACTCATAATGAGACATAAGAAAATTTCAGAAAAAAATTGTAAGACAGTAAGCAGAAATCAAATACTTAGCTGACAGAAAACAAACTTGGAAACAAGTTGGGGATGATTTTCGTTTTTATAAAATTGGTTAGTTATTTTCAGGAATGTTCTGTGTTTTATAAATGTGATTTGTATATTAGTTGGATATTAATTACTGAGGCAGCATTGTCCTCTAGAAAAAAAGCCGATGCCCTCTGCAGCCCTCTTATTTCCTTCTGCTTGCTGTCAAAACATGAGAGAAAGGACAAAACCTAAGGCAAATTGGTCAGGGGAGCAATACTGTGAAATTCTGACCAAGGCACCCCTGTGGGCTGAGTCACCTGCTTGTGTGTGACTATTTCATAGCTTCACTCTGAAGTGAGCTTATCTCATCATTACAGTATACAAACAATTCTTTTTAGAAGTTTTCTGTGGTGATACCATCTGACAGAAATGTGTGCCTTGGAAATCCAGGAAAACTCATCCAAAGTGAGAGAATCATTTGCCTGAGACTTCTTTTGAACTGAAACTCGGATGGGTTCCTTTAGTAATTCAAAGAAACTTTAGCCAAAAATTCCTTTGGAACTAATGACTACCTCCTTACTCACTGAAGCAATTTTAAAGGTTATTTAAAGAGTATGCTGATTGGATAGGACTTAAAATTGTCATTTTTAATCATTTTATCAAAGGATTTGGAAAATTCTGGCTGTAGATGGCAGCATCATACTAACTCATCCTTTCTAAAGCCTCCCATCGCTGATTTGTGAAAAAGAGAAAAGCTCTCCTGCCTGAAGGAGTATAGTTCCTTCATTGAGAACCGCCACAATTTTTCTTTGTTGAGAGTGAAAACTTCTCTCAACTCCTCAAGCATCCACCTCTAAATTCACTACAATCAGAACTCTCATCCTCAAAGCTTTGGGCATGTACCTTTAGGCTGTATGGCTTGGGAAACACAATAAGAGTGTATTTTATTAGAGCTTCTGAAAATACCAATTGTAGGGCCTTTGAAAACACACAGATTTGTCAGCGTTTCACATTAATGGGTCTTTTATTTGTTTGTTTTTCTTCCTGATTTATAGACAACACCCCATTATAGAGGCAATATATCTTCATTTAAATAACTTCCAAGTTATTTATGACTAGCAATGACTTCGAGGCTGGGGTATTTTACTTTGTTTTATTTTTGTTAACAAGTTCACTTTGGTGCTAGTGATAACTGTAGAGCCTAAAATAAAAGCAATTTAAGAGCTCTCTAGGTGATCGGAATAATCTGAGTTAATTGCATGACAGACTCAAATTTTCCATGAAAAGTCCTTTTTCATTTCCAGCTATATTCTACTAACTTAAGTTTATAACAAAATAAAGTAATAAGTAATCAATCAATACATGTTATCAGAAAACTCACTAGGTGCCAGACACTATGTAATACTCTTTTATATCTTTTTTTCATTTAATCCTGCTACAAACCCAGTTTTTCTTATTTTGCACAGGAAGAAGTAAGGGCAAAGGTAGTCAATGACTTGCCCAAGAGATCCACATTTATGCCTATTCCCAAGAAAGGTGATCCAACCAAACGCGGAAATTATCGAACCATATCATTAATATCACACACAAGTAAAATTTTGCTGAAGATTGTTCAAAAGTGACTGTAGCAGTATATCGACAGGGAACTGCCAGAGATCACAGCCGTGTTCAAAAGAGGATGTGGAACAAAGGATATCCTAGTTGATGTCAGGTGAATACTGGCTGAAAGCAGAGGATACGAGAAAGATGTTTACCTGTGTTTTATTGCCTATGCAACATCATTCAACTGTGTGAATCATAATAAATTATGGATAACATTGCAAAGAATGGGTGTTCCAGAACACTTAATAATGCTCATGAGGAACCTTTACACAGATCAAAAGGCAGTCATTCGAACAGAACAGCGGGACACCTCGTGGTTTAAAGTCAGGAAAGTTGTGCGTCAAGGTTGTATGCTTCCACCATACCTATTCAATCTGTTTGCTGAGCAAATAATCCGAGAAGCTAGACTATATGAAGAAGAACGGGGCATCGGGATTGGAGGAAGACTCATTAACAACCTGCGTTATGCAGATGACACAACCTTGCTTGCTGAAAGTGAAGAGGACTTGAAGCACTTACTAATGAAGATCAAATGCCATATCCTTCAGTATAGATTACACCTCAACATAAAGACAACAAAATCCTCACAACTGGACCAATAAGCAACATCATGATAAATGGAGAAAATATTGAAGTTGTCAAGGCTTTCATTTTACCTGGATACATAATCAATGCCCATGGAAGCAGCAGTCAAGAAATCAAAAGACACATTGCATTGGGTTAATCAGCTGCAAAAGACCTCTTTAAAGACAACCTCTTTAAAGATGTCACCTTGAAGACTAAGGCATGTCCAACCCAAGCGATGGTGTTTTCAGTTGCTTCATATGGATGCAAAAGCTGGATGATGAATAAGGAAGACTGAAGAAGAATTGACACCTTTGAATTGTGGTGAAAAATATTGGATATACCATGGACTGCCAAAAGAAGGAACAAATCTTTTTTGGAGGAAGTGCAGCCAGAATGCTCCTTAGAAGCAAGGATGGCAAGAGTACGTCTCACAAACTTTGGACATGTTATCAGAGGGGGTCAGTCCCTGGAGAAGGACATCATGCTTGGTAAAGTGGAGGGTCAGCAAAAAGAGGAAGACCCTCAATGAGATGGATTGACACAGTGGCTGCCACAGTGGGCTCAAGCATAACAAGGATTATGAGGATGGTGCAGGACTGGGCAGTGTTTCGTTCTGTTGTACATAGGGTCGCTATGATTTGGAGCCAACTCGACGGCCCCTAACAACTACAATTGGGTTAAGTTAATACTTCCTTCTTTATACTCCCACAACACTGTTCCTACGTTTATTAGTGCACTTAGCAGTTTGTTTTACAAGTAGGTGTGTACATATATGACTGTTAAACTGTGAGCGCTTTCATACTAGTCTTTGAGCATGAAAGTCACTGGCAGTTCCTCAGAAATGAAAACAGTAGACACTCAAAATGTTTATTGAGTGAATGAACAAATCTTAGTTATCTGAGTTCAGAGGGACATTAAAAACAATGAATTAAGAAGAGAAAAATGAGAATACAAGTATGATAGGCATGCTGATTGTAGCAAAAAAATGACAACTCTCAGGAAGGGGGAGATAAACAAAACAAAATGTATAAAATATAAACAACTAAAAATACCAGTCTGGGATCATTTGCTGTGGAGTCAAGCATTTATCTCAGTGGACCCTGAGGTGGCACTGTTACTGCACAATACAACTGATACTAAGAGTAATGACCCTGTATCATTATAAAATCATTTACAGTTTTTTTCTGTATGTTTAAGAAAGCACGGTGGCATAAGGATAAACCTATAAATCAATGGAATAGAACTGAGAATCCAAAAATAAACTCATGCAACTGATTTTTGACAAGAGGGCCAAGACCATTCAATGGGGAAAGAATACTCTCTTCAACAAATGGTGCTGGGACATCTGAATATAAAATGCGAAAGAGTGAAGTTGGACCCTGTGATGTTTAAGATTGTGTGTCAACTTGGCTGGGCCATGATTCTCAGTGTTTTGGCAGTTGTATAAGGTTGTAATCATGTTCTTCTTGAAATTTGATATGTGATCACTCCCATGATGGAATCTGCTGAGTGGTACTGGTGGGAGTGGGGCCTGTGGTGGCTCACCCCCCCTCAGCCTTCATCTCTCCTCCTTCCACCACCTACTTCCTTCCTGCTCGCCTTGCAAATGTTGCTGGCTTGTTCTGGATCCAGCAGCTGTTTCCTGTGTGACCTCTGGTTCTTGGGACTTGAGCTAGCTGATCTTCACAGCCTGCTTGCAAAAGTCCTGCTCCCCAAACTGCCTATCTTGGGTTCACCAGCCCCTGCAGTTAAGTGACTCAGGAGAAGCCTTGCAGCCTTGCCTGCTAACCTTTAGGATTCCTCGACCATCACAACCTGTGAGCAGGAGCCCTGCTCTCTAACCTGCTCATCTTGGGTTCACCAGCTTCCATGACTCTGTGAACTGGGAAAGGACTATATCCTGATCCAAGTACTTGTGATGTTCCAACCCCTACAATCACGTGAGCTGTTTCCTTAATATAAATCTCTCTATATATATTTATACGCATTACTGGTTTTGCTTCTATAGAGAACCCAGCCTAAGACAGACCCCCTACTTCACACCATATAAAAATTAACTCAGAATGGATAAAAGATCTAAATGTAAGAGCTAACACTATAGAATTCTTAGAAGGAAACATAAAGGTAAACCTTCATGACCTCAGATTTGGCACTGGATCTTAGAAATGACGTCAAAGGTACAAGCAACATAATTGGGTCTCTTTCAACTTGACCATATAAGAATCTTACCGAGAGAATTAAGTGATTTTTTAACTTTAGCTAGCATTGATTAGGATAACAATATGACCCTACCTAATATTTTTTAATTTAAGCTCAATCTTGGTAAAATTGTTAAGACTCCTAAATTACTCAAACCCATTGGTTTCCCACTTTTTCCTAATTCTAAATTAGACTACATGGTTTTGAAAGCTGGCCTTTTTAAACCCAGCACAGGCAATGGTAACTAATCCAAGGGCAATTGTTCCACATGAGTGCATCAACCTGCGTCAAACTGAATCTGACATTTTTCTAATCTCTTAGAATTGCTAAGAATAAAGGCACGTAACTTTCCAGAAAGAAAAGGGCACAATCTGTTATTTTAACTATATGTTGAAGCTACAGTAGTTGTTTAATATGCTGACTATAATGAGTGATTTTATGACTGAATACCAATTGAGATGTTTCAACAAACGGATGCAGTGCTGGAGGTACTCACTTGTCTATGTCAAGAAATTTGGAAGACAGCTACCTGGCCAACCTACTGGAAGAGATTCATATTTGTGCCCATTCCAAAGAAAGTAATCCAACCGAGTGAGGAAATTATTCAGCAGTATCATCAATATCACACACAAGTAAAATTTTGCTGAAGGTCATTCAAAAGCGATTGCAGCAGTGTATCGACAGGGAACTGCCAGAAATTCAAGCCCAATTCAGAAGAGGACGTGAAACCAGGGATATCATTGCTGATGTCACAAAGATCATGGCTGAAAGCAGTGAATACCAGAAAGATGTTTACCTGTGTTTCATTGATTATGCAAAGGCATTAAACTGTGTGGATCATAACAATTTATGGATAACATTGCGAAGAACAGGAACTGCAGAACAATTAATTGTGCTCATGAGGAACCTGTACTTAGATCAAAAGGCAGTTGTTCAAACAGAACAAGGGGATAATGTGTGATTTAAAGTCGAAAAAAGTGTACGTCAGTGTTGTATCCTTTCATCATACTTATTCAACCTGTATACTGAGCAAATGATCTGAGAAGCTAGACTATATGAAGAAGAATGGGGCATCAGGATTGGAGGAAGACTCATTAACAACCTGAGTTATGCGGATGACATAACCTTACTTGCTGGAAGTGAAGAGGACTTGAAGCACTTACTGATCAAGACCGAAGACCACAGCCTCCAGTAAGGATTGCACCTCAACATAAAGAAAACAAAATCCTCACAACTGGACCGATAACATACACCATGATAAATGGAGAAAAGATTGAAGTTGTCAAGGATTTCATTTTACTTGGATCCAAAATCAATGCCTGTGAAAGCAGCAGTCAAGAAATCAAAAGACTCGTTGCACTGGGTGAATCAGCTGCAAAAGGCCTCTTTAAAGTGTTGAAAAGCAAGATGTCACTTTAAGGACTAGGATGCACCTCATTCAAGCCTGTTGTTTTTATTCGCCTGATATGCATGCATTAGCTGGGCAGTGAATAAGTAAGGAAGACTGAAAAAGAATTGATGCATTTGAATTATGGTGTTGATGAAGGATACTGAATATACCATGGACTGCCAGAAGAACGAACAAATCTGTTTTGGAAGAAGTACAACCAGAATACTCCTGAGAAGCGAGGATGACGAGACTTCGGCTCACGTACTTTGGACATGTTATCAGAGGGACCAGTCCCTGAAGAAGGACATCATGTTTGGTAAAGTGGAGAGTCAGCAAAAAAGAGGAAGACCGTCAACGAGATGGCTTGACACTGACTGTAACAATGGGCTCAAGCATAACAGTAATTGTGAGGATGTCAGGGACCAGGCAGTGTTTCATTCTGTTATACATAGGGTCGCTATAGTCGAAACAGACTTGATAGCACCTAACAACAACAACAATAATTGCCAATTTTCTACTGGTTAGTTTTTTTGTCTTGGAAGAAGTACAACCAGAATGCCCCTTAGAAGCAAGGATGGAGAGACTACTATGTCTTATGTACTTTGTACATGTTGTCAGCAGGGATCAGTCCCTGGAGAAGGACATCATGCTTGGTAAAGTACAGGGTCAGCGGAAAAGAGGAAGACCCTCAATGAGATGGATTGACACAGTGGCTGCAACAATGGGCTCAAGCATAACAACAATTGTGAGCATGGCGCAGGATCTGGCAGTGTTTTGTTCTGTGGTACATGGGGTTGCTATGAGTCAAAACCGACTTGACGGCACCTAAAAACAATAGTTTTTCTTTTGATCATTGATTTGTAGGAGTTCTTTATTTATTCTGGGTACAAATCATCTGTCAGTCACACATTTGGCAATCTTCCAGTTTGTTCATTGTCTATGTTTTTAACAGCTTTATTGAGCTATAATAAATATACCACACAAGTCACCCATTTAAAGTGGAAAACTCAGTGGTTTTTCATATATTTACAGAGTTGTGCAACCATCACCCCAACAATTTTAGAACATTCTTCATCACCCCCAAAAGAAAAGTCATACCCATTAGCTGTCAGTTCCCATTTTTCCCTAAACTTCCACTCTCCCAGCCTTAGACAACCCCTAATTTACTTTCTGTTTTTATTGTTGTTGTTGTGTCCTGGTGTTGAGCCCTGGTGGTGCAGTGGTTAAGAGTTCATCTTAATGAACTCTTAATCGGCAGTTCAAATCTACCAGCCACTCCTTAGAAACCCTATGGGGCAGTTCTACTCTGTCCTATAGAGTCACTATGAGTCATAATTGACTAGATGGCAATGAGTTTGTTTTTGTTTTGGTACCAATATCACAGGTCTTATTATTTATGTATTGCTATTCTTTTTATCTAATAGGGCAAGACCCTCCTGCTTACTCTTCTTCAAAATTATCTTGGCTCATTACTCTTCTACAAGGTTCTTAGTATCAGTTTAACAGCTTCAACATTAAGCCTGCCAGAATAGAGATTTTGAATTACTTTCCTCACCATATATAATGTCATTTAATTAAAAAAAATAATAACCCCATGAGGTATAGATATTTTTTTAATTAATTTTTATTAAGCTTCAAGTGAACATTTACCATTCCAATCAGTCTGTCACATGTAGGTTTACATACATCTTACTCCCTTCTCTCCCTTCTCTCACTTGCTCTCCCTGTATTGAGTCAGCCCTTTCACTCTCTCGTTTCGTGCCAATTTTGCCATCTTCCCTCTCTCTCTATCTTCCCATCCCCCCTCCAGTCAAGAGTTGCCAACACACTCTCCAGTGTCCACCTGATTTAATTAGCTCACTCTTCATCAGCATCTCTCTCCCCCCCACTGACCAGTCCTTTTCATGCCTGATGAGTTGTCTTTGGGGATGGTTCCTGTCCTGTGCCATCAGAAGTTCTGGGGAGCATTGTCTCTGGGATTCCTCTAGTCGCAGTTATACCATTATGTATGGTCTTTTTATGAGAATTTGGGGTCTGTATCCCATTGGTCTCCTGATCCCTCAGGAGCTGTCTGTTGTGCTCCCTGACAGGGCAGACATCGATTGTGGCCGGGCACCAACTAGTTCTTCTGGTCTCAGGATAATGTAGGTCTCTGGTTCATGTGGCCCTTTCTGTCTCTTGGGTTCTTAGTTGTCGTGTGACCTTGGTGTTCTTCCTTTGCCTTTGCTCCAGGTGGGTTGAGACCAATTGATGTATCTTAGATGGCCGCTTGTTGGCATTTAGGACCCCAGGCGCCACAATTCAAAGTGGGATGCAGAATGTTTTCATAATAGAATTATTTTGCCCATTGACTTAGAAGTTCCCTCAAACCAAGTTCCCCAGACCCCAGCCCCTGCTCCGCTGACCTTTGAAGCTTTCATTTTATCCCGGAAACCTCTTTGCTTTAGTCCAGTCCAATCAGGCTGACCTTCCTTGTATTGAGTGTTGTCTTTCCCTTCACCCAAAGCAGTTCTTATCTACTGATTGATCAATAAAAAGCCCTCTCCCTCCCTCCCTCCCTCCCCCCTTTGTAACCACAAAAGTATGTGTTCTTCTCCGTTTTTTCTATTTCTCAAGATCTTATAATGGTGGTCTTATAGAATATTTGTCCTTTTGCCTCTGACTCATTTCGCTCAGCATAATGCCTTCCAGATTCCTCCATGTTATGAAATGTTTCAGAGATTTGTCACTGTTCTTTATCGATGTGTAGTATTCCATTGTGTGAATATACCACAATTTATTTACCCATTCATCCGTTGATGGACATCTTGGTTGCTTCCAGCTTTTTGCTATTGTAAACAGAGCTGCAATAAACATGGGTGTGCATATATCTGTTTGTGTGAAGGCTCTTGTTTCTCTAGGGTATATTCCGAGGAGTGGGATTTCTGGGTTGTATGGTAGTTCTATTTCTAACTGTTTAAGATAACGCCAGATGGATTTCCAAAGTGGTTGTACCATTTTACAATTCCACCAGCAGTGTATGAAAGTTCCAATCTCTCCGCAGCCTCTCCAACATTTATTATTTTGTGTTTTTTGGATTAATGCCAGTCTAGTTGGTGTTGAGATGGAATCTCATCGTAGTTTTAATTTGCATTTCTCTAATGGCTAATGATCGAGAGCATTTTCTCATGTATCTGTTGGCTGCCTGAATATCTTCTTTAGTGAAATGTGTGTTTATATCCTTTGCCCACTTCTTGATTGGGTTGTTTGTCTTTTTGTGGTTGAGTTTTGAAAGAATCATGTAGATTTTAGAGATCAGGTGCTGATCGGAGATGTCATAGCTGAATATTCTTTCCCAGTCTGTAGGTGGTCTTTTTACTCTTTTGGTCAAGTCTTTAGATGAGCATAGGTGTTTGATTTTTAGGAGCTCCCAGTTATCTGGTTTCTCTTCATCATTTTTGGTAATGTTTTGTATTCTGTTTATGCCCTGTATTAGGGCTCCTAGGGTTGTCCCTATTTTTTCTTCCATGATCTTTATCGTTTTAGTCTTTATGTTTAGGTCTTTGATCCACTTGGAGTTAGTTTTTGTGCATGGTGTGAGGTATGGGTCCTGTTTCATTCTTTTGCAAATGGATATCCAGTTATGCCAGCACCATTTGTTAAAAAGACTATCATTTCCCCAATTGACTGACACTGGTCCTTTGTCAAATATCAGCTGCTCATATGTGGATGGATTTATATCTGGGTTCTCAATTCTGTTCCATTGGTCTATGTGCCTGTTGTTGTACCAGTACCAGGCTGTTTTGACTACTGTAGCTGTATAATAGGTTCTGAAATCAGGTGGAGTGAGGCCTCCCACTTTCTTCTTCTTTTTCAGTAATGCTTTGCTTATCTGGGAATTCTTTCCCTTCCATATGAAATAAGTGATTTGTTTCTCTATCCCCTTAAAATATGACATTGGTATTTGGATTGGAAGTGCGTTATATGTATAGATGGCTTTTGGTAGAATAGACATTTTTACTATGTTAAGTCTTCCTATCCATGAGCAGGGTATGTTTTTCCACTTAAGTATGTCCTTTTGAATTTCTTGTAGCAGAGTTTTATAGTTTTCTTTGTATAGGTCTTTTACATCCTTGGTAAGATTTATTCCTAAGTATTTTATCTTCTTGGGGGCTACTGTGAATGGTATTGATTTGGTTATTTCCTCTTCGGTGTTCTTTTTGTTGATGTAGAGGAATCCAAGTGATTTTTGTATGTTTATTTTATAACCTGAGACTCTTCCAAACTCTTCTATTAGTTTCAGTAGTTTTCTGGAGGATTCCTTAGGGTTTTCCATGTATACGATCATGTCATCTGCAAATAGTGATAGCTTTACTTCCTCCTTGCCAATCTGGATACCCTTTATTTCTTTGTCTAGCCTAATTGCCCTGGCTAGGACTTCAAGTACGGTGTTGAGTAAGAGCGGTGATAAAGGGCATCCTTGTCTGGTTCCCGTTCTCAAGAGAAATGCTTTCAGGTTCTCTCCATTTAGAGTGATATTGGCTGTTGGCTTTGCATAGATGCCCTTTATTATGTTGAGGAATTTTCCTTCAATTCCTATTTTGGTAAGAGTTTTTATCATAAATGGGTGTTGAACTTTGTCAAATGCCTTTTCTGCATCTATTGATAAGATCACGTGGTTTTTATCTTTTGTTTTATTTATGTGATGGATTACATTAATGGTTTTTCTGATATTAAACCAGCCTTGCATACATGGTATAAATCTCACTTGATCAGGGTGAATTATTTTTTTGATGTTTTGTTGGATTCTATTGGCTAGAATTTTGTTGAGGATTTTTGCATCTATGTTCATGAGGGATATAGGTCTAAAATTTTCTTTTTTTGTAATGTCTTTACCTGGTTTTGGTATCAGGGAGATGGTAGCTTCATAGAATGAGTTGGGTAGTATTCCGTCTTTTTCTATGCTTTGAAATACCTTCAGTAGTAATGGTGTTAAGTCTTCTCTGAAGGTTTGGTAGAACTCTGCAGTGAAGCCATCCGGGCCAGGACTTTTTTTTGTTGGAAGTTTTTTGATTACCGTTTCAATCTCTTTTTTTGTTATGGGTCTATTTAGTTGTTCTACTTCTGAATGTGTTAGTTTAGGTAGGTAGTATTTTTCCAAGAATTTATCCATTTCTTCCAGGTTTTCAAATTTGTTAGAGTACAATTTTTCGTAGTAATCTGAAATGATTCTTTTAATTTCATTTGGCTCTGTTGTGATGTGGTCCTTCTTGTTTCTTATTCGGGTTATTTGTTTCCTTTCCTGTATTTCTTTAGTCAGTCTATCCAATGGTTTATCAATTTTGTTAATTTTTTCAAAGAACCAGCTTTTGGCTTTGTTAATTCTTTCAATTGTTTTTCTGTTCTCTAATTCATTTAGTTCAGCTCTAATTTTTATTATTTGTTTTCTTCTGGTGCCTGATGAGTTCTTTTGTTGCTCACTTTCTATTTGTTCAAGTTGTCGGGACAATTCTCTGATTTTGGCTCTTTCTTCTTTTTGTATGTGTGCATTTATTGATATAAATTGGCCTCTGAGCACTGCTTTTGCTGTGTCCCAGAGGTTTTGATAGGAAGTATTTTCATTCTCGTTGCTTTCTAACAATTTCCTTATTCCCTCCTTGATGTCTTCTATAACCCAGTCTTTTTTCAGGAGGCTATTGTTCATTTTCCAAGTATTTGATTTCTTTTCCCTAGTTTTTCTGTTATTGATTTCTAGCTTCATTGCCTTGTGGTCTGAGAAGATGCTTTGTAATATTTCGATGTTTTGGATTCTGCAAAGATTTGTTTTATGACCTAATATGTGGTCTATTCTAGAGAATGTTCCATGTGCACTAGAAAAGAAAGTATATTTTGCAGCAGTTGGGTGGAGAGTTCTGTATAAGTCAATGAGGTCAAGTTGGTTGATTGTTGTAAGTAGGTCTTCCGTGTCTCTATTGAGCTTCTTACTGGATGTCCTATCCTTCTCTGAAAGTTGTGTGTTGAAGTCTCCTACTATAAATGTGGAGGTGTCTATCTCACTTTTCAGTTCTGTTAAAAGTTGATTTATGTATCTTGCAGCCCTGTCATTGGGTGCATAAATATTTAATATGGTTATGTCTTCCTGATCAATTGTCCCTTTTATCATTATATAGTGTCCTTCTTTATCCTTTGTGGTGGATTTAAGTCTAAAGTCTATTTTGTCAGAAATTAATATTGCTACTCCTCTTCTTTTTTGCTTATTATTTGCTTGATATATTTTTTTCCATCCTTTGAGTTTTAGTTTGTTTGTGTCTCTAAGTCTAAGGTGTGTCTCTTGTAGGCAGCACATAGATGGCTCGTGTTTCTTTATCCAGTCCGTGACTCTCTGTCTCTTTATTGGTGCATTTAGTCCATTTACCTTCAGCGTAATTATAGATAAATAAGTTTTTAGTGCTGTCATTTTGATGCCTTTTCATGTGTGTTGTTGGCCATTTGGTATAGATATTTTTAACCTTATTTTACAGATGCGAAAGTGAGTAAAGCATATGACCTTTAATGCAAAGATTTTTTAAATTCCATCACTTTGTCCCCTGTAAGAATCAATGGTGTAATAAATTTTGGCCTTGTGTTTTAGTTACCCAGTGCTGCCATAATAGAAATACCAAAAGTGGGTGGCTTTAAAAAACAGATTTTCTCACAGTTTTGGAGGCTGAAAGTCCAAATCACAGTCTTGACCATGATCAAGACCAAGATGCTCTTCTCTCCTAGTTTCAAGTGACTGCTATATATCCTTGGCATTCCTTGGCACCTGTCTTTCCCCATGTGTGTTTCTATGTCTTTTCTCCTCTTTTTATAACTCAGAAGTGATTAGGTTTAGGACATATCCTACTTAAATAACTTAATGACTTAAATAACATAACAAAGAAAACTCCTATTTCCAAACAGGGTCGTACTTACAGGTACAGGGTTTAGGATTTCAAACATATTTTGGGGAGCACAATTCAATTCTTAACACCTTGAAATCACATTGGTCCCCATTCTGGTTCAGCCATTTATTTCTTGAGTAGCTTTGGACAAGTGACTTTGTGTAAGTTTATTTCCTTGTCTAATGGATGGAGTTATGAAAAAAGATTTTAAATACAGAAAGGTAAAGAAATAACATAACAAATACCCCTCCAGATTTAACAATGTTAACATTTTCCTATATTTGCTTCAGTTCTGTTTCTCAAAAATAAAATCTTACACATACAGTAGAGATTTCTTTTGTATCTCTGCCAGATCCCATCTAATGGATAGGTTAATATCTCATAATTACCCTTTATGCCTTGATTTTCCTTGACCCAATATCTTGTTAATCACCATGGTTTCCTTCTTCTTTATATGTCTTAAATGTGCCCCCCCCCCCATTTCTTGTGATTCTCTCCCATACCCTGTCCAGTTACTTATCATTTTATGGCTAAACTTTCACAAACGTCTCCTAACTTGGTCTTCTTCCTTTTAGTGCCCCCTGCTCCAATCTATCCCTCACGATGCATGAGGTCCAAAAGTCCACAGCTTAATGAGGAAGATAAATGTACACCAGTTGGGGACAGTCCTCTACTGTGTACTTCAGAGTATCAGAGCAGAATTCTTACAGACCTGTGAAAGTAACTACTACAGTGCAGTGGCAAAACTACCTTCGATATGTATTGGGTTCCTATTGAGCTGCTAACCAAAAAAGGCCAGCAGTTCAAATCCACCAGCCGTCCCTGGGAAACCCTATGGGGTAGTTCTACTCTGTCCTATAGGATTGCTATGAGTCAAAATTGGCAATAATTTTTTTTTTTTAATTCATATTAGTGTGTTTTGTTTGTCTTCAGCAGGGAACATGCCAGTTTCAGGTTGAAATATGACTATGTTTTCTTCCTGAACTAATAAAATACTGAGATCACTGAAGTTTTTTCTATATATTGAGACAACTCAGTAGTTGAAGTTCTCAGGGTAAGGGAGAAAAGAGAAGCTGTATCTTGCATGTGGGCAAAGCTAGAGAGGGAGATTAAGGACTGCAAGATAGAGAGATCCCACCTCTGGCTGTAGACTGGAATTGGAGAATGGGGGAAAGGTGAGAAGATGGAAAAGGGGAGACAAGAACATGAAGCAGACTAAATGATTTGTAGTGCAGCCCTGTTTAACTATTTCAGCAGTTGAAAACACCAAGAAATCAAGGTAGTATATGACATAAAAGGCAGTTCTATAGTCCAAAAATACGTCTAACTACCTTCTACATACTTTGCTGTTACTGCTAGGATTACAGAATTTAAGTTATGAGATACAAAGCATTCAAAGGAAACCATGGCTGGAAGGTAAAGTAATCTTTGTTTAAATATATTCCAATTTCTGGAAAATATTGCTCATTTACCTAATCTATGCATTTATGAAAATTGACACTATTGAGAAATGTAAGTACATTCAAAATACTTAAAAGATGTTGTGAATAAAACTATAAACTATGTACATAACCATGTAAAGTCAAGCGTATGGGCTAGAATACAAGCCATATTTACATCAGAACTTTCAAAGTTGTATTCTTACCCCAATCCTTAGCCCCCAACCATATTTGCTTTGAGAAACCAATTTAATCAGGGAGTGATCTTAAGTGTTTAACAATTTTATACATTCTTTAGGTTCCCCCTACACCTCAGTTTAGTCTGGCTACTTCTCATAACCCATGTACTTGTCAAAGGAAACCTCTCCTCTTGACTCAAAGTAGACATTTGTTCTGTCCCGGAGTGTAATAATGCATGTCTCTGATCCTCTCCACCCCTCTCCCCTCTATCCACATTTTGACCTCACATTGTCAGCTACAAGAACTCAAAGATGGACCAGAGGTTTGGCTCCAGTTGATATTTCTGGCATTTGGGCCATTAGGTTGGCAATTCATTTATGCATCTTTCTGGCTAAATATCCCTCAGGATCTAACGCAGTAACAGTATTTTCCTGGGTGGTACCTTTTGTTGTTGATCTTTGTTCTTATTTTACTCTGTGAATCACTTATGCTAACATAGGTGTGGTTAGGTAAAGACAGAAGAGATTAAAAAAAAAAAAACAAAAACTAAATCTGAACCTGTAGAAACATTCTATTTTCAGTGCTTAAAGACTTGCAAATTTGTAATATTTCTTTCTGGTTTCTTTCCACGGTGAGTATTGCATCTGGATGTAAAAAAATGAAAAGATACAGGTAGAGGTAGAAGGGGAATGTTTCCCAAGAGCCCAAGATATCTAAAGTACAGATTTGCTTTTGAGTAACAAAAATGAACATGAAGCACTTAAAAGAAAACAAAGATACTTGTTCTTAAGTAGAATTAGTCACCAGAATTTTGTAGTACCTTTCAAAGTGTGTTTCTTTTTTGAACTTTAAATTAAATGTAACCTGGGTTAATTAGCATGCAGCTTCTTGTCTTGGAGATCAACACATTTAAAAACAGGGTGGAGAAGTCAATGTCAATGTTAATCTAGGGTGTTGGAGACTTCTTTTAGCTCTAAAATGCCTTAAATTACCCGACCTACCAGCTATATAGAAAAAGAAGTGTTTGTTAAGGAACTTTTCAGCTTGTCTTGCCTTCATTTTCATTGTTATTTAGTTTTCAGAGAGATAATAGTTCCTAGTAATAATTGGTTCCAGTGAAAAGAAGTTCAAAGAAAATTGAAAATATATTTTGAATAAGCTCAAACAATTTACAATTTATATAGAATGCAGTACTGTTCATTCTGCACTCTTACTCATAGGTAATATTGTTTGATCATTGTTAACATGTTAGGTACAAGATCAATGATTTCTGCTGGATAATACCTTGCGCTTTAAAGTATATTTAGTGTTTACTTATCTCGTTTTAATGTGGTGAAGTCATAATACCTAAAAGAGAATATTCACTGGGCCCATCTCTTGGGTTACACCCATTAATACAAAAGTTGTAATGTTTTCCAAGATGCCTTCATTTAATTACCAGCTATGCTGAACTTTTCACAAGTTGCATCAATAGTGAGTCACTTAAATAAAAATCCACCAATGTATACAATAGAACAAAAGAAGGGGTAAAAGAAGTATCAGCCTCTAGACAGATGTAGAATTTTCAAAAGGTACAAAGAAATAACCTTTTGTCAACTTCCCATCCTATAGAAAGCTGTGAGAAAGAGCGTCTATACTATGCAAACATTAATAGAAAATTAATATTTCAGCAGGTGTGCATGTTGCTTTTTAAATTGAACACAGTAATCCTTTGATCATGTCTCTGAAAGGGTTTTCTTTCCCAGATTTGTTGTGACAACTTTTCTTAAAGGTGTAATTTCACTTTCTGAAAATTTTTTGATATCCTTATTAGATTTTCTTTTTTAAGCCCATAAAAGTGATTTGGTAAGTAATTATTAGCCATGGTGAGAATATTTGTCTGGCTTTTAGAATTGGATTCGAACTGCCAACCTTTTGGTTAGCAGCTGTAGCTCTTAAGTACTGTACCACCAGGATTTCCTTAGATAAATTTGCTAACTTGTTATTAGCCACATGATAAACCAATATTAAGCTTTATTATAGTCAGAATTATACTTCTTCTTGTAAGACTATGAAATATTAATATTATAAAGTTCACTAATCAAAAAATATTTTCAGTATATCTACTTTATAGCCAGAACTAGGCTGCGTTCTGTGGAAGATACATATAAGAAAAGATCAGTGCCTTCAAGTAGCTTACAGTTCTAGTTGAGGAGATGACATTAACATATATATTTATACATATATACCAAACCAAACTCGTTGCCGTCGAGTGGATTGTGACTCATAGCGACCCTATAGAATGGAGTAGAACTGCCCTGCAGGGTTTCCAAGGAGAGGCAGGTGGATTAGAACTGCTTATCCTTTGGTTAGCAGCCAATGCTTAACCACTGCGCCACGAGGCGCCATATACATATATATATAAACATAGTATGTGTATGATTAAAGATATAAATGACCCAAAATAATATTTCATTAATAAAATAATTGTCAACAATTAGAGAGGTTATTTTTTAAACTATATTGGTTATATATATTGTTGGTCTTATATTATGGTGGTTTGAGGATGTCATCACTGCAAAATGTTTTTAACAGTTTCACTTTTTACCAGGTTTTGTCAGTGTCCTGCAGATATAACCTAAGAACTAAACCTCTACATCCCTATTACTAATGTTCTAATTCCAAGCTCCATCACATCTTGCCTTCTAGCTAGGCTGCCTGCCTCTCTCTCTAACCTTACCCTCTCCTATATCTATCATCCGCACTGCACCAGACCAATCTGCCTAAAACTTCCTGTTTAAAATTCTTCAGTGGCTCTCCATTGCGAGCTGAATAAAACCCAAGTTCTTTAACCTGCATATAAAATCTCTGGCACCCCATTGCTCGATCTTATCTTCTGTGTCTCTCCACCTAGAATTTTTTGCTCCAGAAATACTGAACTTTCTGTTGTTACATAAACATAGCATGCTGTTTCATACCTTGGTGCCTTTTTTTCTATGTTTCCTCTACCTGAATTGTCTTTACTGTGAATCTTTGCTTGGCTTATTCTCACTCATCTTTTTTAAGACCCAATTCAGGCATTTTTTTTTCTCATGAAGCCCTAAGTTAAACTTAAAAGTCCCTTTCTCTGTGATCCTGTAACAATCTCTGCAAAACTCTATTCGACATATTATAATGAAATTATTTATTTATATATGGGGGTATGTCTTATTTCATTTTTGTAACATCAGTACTTAACATTAAACAAGACTGAATGCATACATTTGGAGGTGTTCTGGAATAAACATACAATAGTTTAGTGTGTGTTTTTTCCTGTTTATAGCTTTACCATTTTAGCTAAGTGAACTTGGGCAAACTACTTGCTTATTTGAAACAGTTTTTCGTCTATAAAATGAAGATAATAATAATAAAAGTTAACATCTATTAGGCACCAACTATGTTACAGGTATTCTTCTAAGGACTTTGCCTTCGTGCACAATAATGTTATGACATAGGTAATATTATCATCCCCATTTTACAGATAAGAAAACTGAAGCATGAGAGATAAGACTTTTGACCATTTTGCAGCTAAATGGTGAACTAGAATTCCAACCCACCCAGTTTGATTCCAGAAACCATGCTTTTAACGACTACACTGTATTGCATTTCAGGAACAAAGTTATTGGGAAGACTGAATGAGATGCCAGTTAAGACACCTTGTGAAGTACATAACAAACCAAAAAACCCAGTGCTGTCGAGTCAATTCTGACTCATAGTGACCCTATAGGACAGAGTAGAACTGCCCCATAGAGTTTCCAAGGAGCGCCTGCTGGATTCGAACTGACGACCCTTTGGTTAGCAGCCATAGCACTTAACTACTATGCCACCAGGGTTTCCTGAAGTACATAATATTATGCAAATAATAATAATACCTCCCATTTTTGGAACACTAGTGTGTGTTGAGCTCTGTGCAAAGTAATTTGCATGTGTTAGTTAATTTAATCTTAGGAATTATTGGCATCTCCACTAAAGATAAGACAGTCAAAGTAGAGACAGGTTATGCAGTAGTAGATGGTAGAGCCAGGATTCAAGCTCAGCAGTCTGGGTCTAGAGCCAGCAAGCTTTAACAGAATTACGCTGCCTCTCAAGTGCTAAAAGAGCTAGTTATTATAAATACAGTCTCTGTGTTCTCCCTGGTGGCGAATTTTGATACAAAAATCTTCCCATTATATTGTATGTGTCTGAGACTATATCTTCTTTAACTGAAGTGGGTTTATTCCATTTGGACCAGAAGAAAGTGTTACAAAACAAAATATACCTGTCGTGTAAGTGAGGACTTTCAGGATTGGCACCTATAAATACCTGCTTGCCTCTTTAATATACATGTGTTTAAAGATAGGGGCACACATATATTAAATGTACTTATGCACATGTTGTAATCAGTAAAGGAAGCCAATGAAAAATGTAGTTGTGATTTAGAAGCCAAAATGCCCAGTTCATTATCTAATTCATTACTTCTTAAATAAGAAACACCAGCACTACATCCTTTTCTGAAGAATTACAGCCTGAGAAATAGCCAGAGACATATTTTTTAAAAAACCTAAGTTGGAATTCACAGCTTAATGGAAATAGAGAGATATGAACTCCAAACACCCTGGCTTTATGGGGCTAGGTGAGAAAATAGAGTAATTTCATTTTAGTGCTGGTTTTTAACATTTCATTTCCTTTTGTAAAAGTAGTTTGACCTTTGTGGAACATAGAAAATGTAAAAGAACTGAAAAAAGATCCAGGACTTCTCTCCTATCCTTCCAGAACCATCTTCTCCAAAGGATCCTAGACTAGACCACTTGCTTTAGTATTACTCAGCTGTATTCAGATGGGTGGGCTCATATATCCTAATGGCAAAAATGCTAAATGAATCTCCTGCATGAGATACCTGCAGCATAATGTTGTCCCTAGCACCTATAAAAAATATATATATTTGGCATAATATGGCATATTTACCTAACAGCTTGCTGCATGCTTAATATGTAAAGTTTCTTTTCATGACTGTTTGTTTCTGTTGGACTGTATGTGTTAAAAATAATATAAGGTCAAATTCCATAGGAAAGCATGGTTCTGATTGAATTTCCAGTCCCAAAGTCTGGACTTAAGCCAGTAGGATCTGGGACTGTAGCAGGGAGAGTATGGCTTGCATTGCAGTACTCAAAAGTGACTACTTAGATTAACTAGTGGTGAGGATAGGTTTAGAGCGGTATTTCAACGAAACTAATTAGCCAGACAGCAAGATGTGGCAGAAAAGTGGCTAAAATATATGCTACCTCTGTGGAAGAGAGCTAAAAGAATGCACCAGGAAAGGGTAGAAATAAGTAAGATACGTGCTGGAGGCATAGTGAGAAAATTTAGCTTCAATACATGCCTCATGCTATAAAAACAGAAGTAAAAGCTCTTAAAAGTGATTTCAATTAGATTAAAAGGGTTCAAGTCCCTAAATATAGGTATAATTTTAGGAACTATATAATTTTTGATGAAATTTATTTTAGGCAATGTTGCCCTCAAGCCCATTTTAGAGTACAAATTAAGATATGAAATCTATTAAAAAAAAAAAAAAGATTGTATAATGTGCTCTAAACTACATCGGTCTAAAAATTATTCCCTGAAGGAATGTTTCTTTCCTTCTTTTTTTTTTTTTTTTTTTAAATATCTTCTTGAACTAGATGGTGCCCGGCCACAACCGACGACTGCCCTGACAGGGAGCACAACAGAGAACCCCTGAGGGAGCAGGAGATCAGTGGGATGCAGACCCCATATTCTCATAAAAAGACCAGACTTAATGGTCTGACTGGGACTAGAGGAATCCCGGTGGTCATGGTCCCCAAACCTTCTGTTGGCCCAGGACAGGAACCATTCCCGAAGACAACTCATCAGACATGGAAGGAACTGGACAATGGGTAGGATAGAGAAGCTGATGAAGAGTGAGCTACTTGTATCAGGTGGACACTTGAGACTGTGTTGGCATCTCCTGTCTGGAGGGGATATAGGAGGGTAGAGAGGGTTAGACACTGGCAAAATTGTCATGAAAGGAGAGACTGGAAGGGTTGACTCATTAGGGGGAGAGTAAGTGGGAGTATGGAGTAAGGTATATATAAGCTTATATGTGACAGATTGACTTGATTTGTAAACGTTCAGTTAAAGCTCAATAAAAATTATTAAAAAAATATATCTTCTTGTGTTTTGGGAGAAATTTTACATAGAAACTTAGGTGGTTCTCACTTAACAATTTCTATACATAGTCAGTGACATTGGTTATACTTGTCACAATGTGTCAGCATTCTCATTATTTCCATTCTCGTTCTGTTTCCATTAATCTAGCTTTCTTTTCCCTGCACCCCCCTTCACCTTACCTCCTCATCTTTGGTCTAGGGTAAACATTGACCTTTAGGTTTCATTTAGATGATTGTTTAGAGGAGCACAGTATTCACGGGTGTTAGTATTTATTTTATGAGCCGCTCTGTCTTTTGGCTGATAGGTGACCACCAGGAGTGGTTTGAGTTCCAAGTGTAAAGGGCATCCCAGGGTGATAGTCTCAGGGGTCCCTCTCGTCTCTACCAGTCCAGTAAGTCTGACATTTTTTCAGAATTTGAGTTTTGTTCTACGTTTTTTCCCCATTCTATCCAGGACCATCTATTGTGTCCCTAGTTGGAAGGGTTGGTATTTGTAGCCAGGCACCATTTAGTTCTTCTCATCTCAAGGTAGGTGAGGCTATGGTTCATGTAGACTATTAGTCCTGTAGACTAGCTTCTTCTTTGAGTCTTTGGTTTTCTTCTTTCTCTTTTGATCCAGATAAGTAGAGACCAATAGTTGCATCTCAGATGGCTGCTCGCAAGCTTTTAAGACCCTAGATGCTACTCACCAAACTAGGATGTAGAACATTATCTTTATGAGTTACGTCATGCCAGTTGAGTGAGTTGCTCCCTGAAAGGATGTTTCTTATCTTTTTAATTTCTTCTGTAAAACATCCAGCAAAATGTATGTATTCCTGTTGACACTTTTTGAAGTAAACAATGCTATCATACAAAACAATCTGCCTAAGAATACTACCCTTAAAATATGTATCACGATTGTGAATGTGATTGTGAACTTGGTGACTTGTCTTATACGGCTCAAATAATCAAGATTTTAACCATTGTTTCATCACCCTCATGTTTGATTTTTGTCTATTGGACTTAAATTTCCACTCTGGAACACTTTCTTTCAGTCATCTGCCTGGAATGCCTCTTCACCTTTTCAGTATAACGGAATCCTAGTTATCTTTCAAGGTATAGGTTAAATATTATCTCCTCCAGAAAATCTTCTCCATTCTCCACCCTCCCTATTCTTTCCAAACAGAATTTTATCCCTTACTCTATGGCTCCATAAAACCTAGTACTGCTTCTACTACAGTCCTATTACAGTATTTGTCACATTATATTATAGTTAGTAGGTGTCTTAGTTATCATGTGCTGCTATAACAAAAATACCACAAGTGGGTGGCTTTAACAAATAGAAATTTATTTGCTCACAGTTTAGGAGGCTAGAAGTCTGAATTTGGGGTGCAGGATCCAGGGAAAGTCTTTCTCTCTCTGCTGGCTCTGGAGGAAGGTCCTTTTCTCTTTGAGCTTCTGCTCCTGGGTAATCTTCATGTGGCTTGGCATCTCTCTTCCCTCATCTCTGCTTTTCTTGCTTGCTAGTTTAATCTCTTTTTTATCTCAAAAGAGATTGACTCAAAATACACCCTAATCTTGCCTCATTAACACAATAAACATAACCTAATTCTCATTGATGTAACCTAATCCTGCCTCATGAACATAATAAACACAACCCATTCACAAATGGAATTCTAACAACAGGCAGAGGTTAGGATTTACAACACGTGTTTTGGGGGGACACAATTCAATCTGTAACAGTACACATTTGTCTTTCTCTAAAATTAAGTGTAAGCTACTTAGGTTAGGGACTTGAGGGCAGGAACAGTCTTATTTATCCTAGAACATCTACTACCCCCCCACCCCATGCTTGAGAAACTAAAAATATCTTTCACATGGATGACACTTAATGTGTTTTGAAACTAAAGGATTTCAAAGTAGAAATTTTTCTCTGGAGCAAAAAAAAATTTTTGAATCTTTCCAAACTTTTTCTTGCTTTTTTATTTAACCAGGTAGGCTGCCTATTTGCCCATATTCTCCACAATGTAGATATGAGCTTTTTCCCCTTATATCTACAAATCTCTGTATAAATTCTTCTCATTATGAGATTGGGCTTGTTTCTTTGAATTTATTTATTCATTTAAAAAGTTGTGTTGACTGCCTACTATGTGCCAGGCACTGCTGAAATTTCATCAACATTAACTCCTCATTTTTCCAAAATGTTGACAAATATCCCCTGTTGTCATGGTTGTTAAGTGCCATCAGGTCAGTTTCGACTCATAGCGACCCTGTGTACAACAGAACAAAACACTGCCTGGTCCTGCGCCATCCTCACAATCGTTTTTATGCTTGAGCTTATTGTTGCAGCCACTGCGTTAATCCATCTCATTGAGAGGCTTCCTCTTTTTTACCGACCTTCTACTTTACCAAGTATGATGTCCTTCTCCAGAGACTGATCCCTCCTGATAACATCCAAAGTATGTGAGACAAAGTCTTACCATCCTTGCTTCTAAAGAGCATTCTGGCTGTACTTCTTCCAAGACAGATTTGTTCCTTCTTTTGGCAGTCCATGGTATATTCAATATTCTTCGCCAACACCATAAGTCAAAGGTATCAATTCTTCTCCATTCTTCCTTAGTCATTGTTCAGGCACACCAGGGCTTGGGTGAGGCGCACCTTAGTCTTCAAGGTGACATCTTTGCTTTTTAACACTTTAAAGAAGTCTTTTGCAGGAGATTTGCCCAATGCAATGGGTCTTTTGATTCTTGACTGCTGCTGCTTCAATAGGTGTTGATTGTGGATCCAAGTAAAATAAAATACTTGACAACTTCGATCTTTTCTCCATTTATCATGATGTTGCTCATTGGTCAAGTTGTGAGGATTTTTGTTTTCTTTATCTTGAGCTGTAATCCATACTGAAAGCTGTAGTCTTTGATCTTCAACAGTAAGTGCTTCAAGTCTTTTTCACTTTCAGCAAGTCAGGTTGTGTCATCTGTGTAATGCAGGTTGTTACTAATCTTCCTCCAATCTTGGTGCTGCATTCTTCTTCATATAGTCCAGCTTCTTCATCATTTTTATAACATTTTACAGCTTACACTTTCACAGTTGCCAGTTCATTGAAGCTTCCAAAAATAAAGTAGATATTATTATTTTCTCATCTTTTCAGGCCTTTCTTAGATTCCCAGCTTCTTTCTTTGAAGAATGCCTGTCAAATCACAAAACCTAAGATCTCTAAGGGACCTTAAAGATCATCGAGTTCTCCCCTTCATCTATCAGACGAGTAAACCAGGATTGTCGCATTTTACTTAAAAAAACAAAAACCAAACCCGCTGTCGTCGAGTCAATTCTGACTCATAATAGTGACCCTATAATACAGAGTAGAACTGCCCCATTCAGTTTCCAAGGAGTGCCTGGTGGATTTGAACTGCCGACCTCTTGGTTATCAGCCATAGCTCTTAACCACTATGTGACTAGGGTTTCCTTGAGTAAAATGAGATCTGGACAGGTAAAGTGACTTTTCTTTCACATATTCTTAATAAATGGCAGAATCTAAACTGGAATAGAATCTGTCTTCTGAGTCTTGGTTCAATGTTCTATCTACTACCAATATTGCCTCTAGGACAAAAAGTTTCAGTATATCACCCTCATTTTTGAGAAATTCTGCTTACCCATTTTTGGGAAAAACGAGTTCTAAAACAGTTTTGTAAATCTCTTTGTTTTTGTCATAGTCTTCTTCCCGGATTTCTAGTCTCTTTTTTCTACTCTTTTGTCTGCATTCACTATCTGAAATGAAACTTGTACACACCCGTACCATGTGTAACAACCTTTTTTAATGCAATTTTCTCTCTCTAGTGGATTTTATCTGAGTATCTACCTCATTAAGCCTTATTTTTTTCCCCAAATATCCCAATTTTGGGGGCCTTAATTTTTGTATTCAATATTCAAGTAGTTGGATAGTTTTATAGTATTTACCTGTCATGGATTGAACTGTGTCCCCCAAAAGTATGTGTCAACTTGGTTAGGCCATGATTCCCAGTACTGTGTGGTTGTCCTCCACTTTGTGATTGTAATTTTATGTTAAAGAGGATTAGGGTGAGATTGTAACACCCTTATAAGGTCACATCCCTGATCCAATGTAAAGGGAGTTTCCCTGGAGTGTGGCCTGCACCACCTTTTATCTTACAAGAGACAAAAGGAAAGAGAAGCAAGCAGAAAGCGGGTACCTCATACCACCAATAAAGCAGTGCAGGGAGCAGAACACATCCTTTGGATCTGGGGTTCCCGCACAGAGAAGCTCCTAGTCCAGGGGAAGATTGAGGAGAAGACCTTCCTCCAGAGCCCACAGAGAGAGAAAGCATTCCCTTGGAACTGACACCCTGAATTTGGACTTCTAGCCTACTAAAGTGTGAGAAAATAAATTTTTCTTTGGTAAAGCCATCCACTTGTGGTATTTCTGTTGTAGCAGCACCAATAACTAAGACAATACCCGAAGGTCTGATGAACTATCTGAGTATTGTGGTTTGTGGGTTCAATTGCCCAGTACTCCTGCTTTGCTGAAAACTTAGAGAATTTTAAGCTGGAATGAATTCTTAGAGTTACTCAATGATTTTGCAGATAAGGAAAATGAGCATCAGTGAAAAAAAGCTTGCCTAAATTTATAAAGCCTGGATCCAAATCTAAGACTCTAACCATGTTCTTTCTACTACATTGTATTGCTTATTGATCAGAAATAAGAAAAGATCTCTGAATAAAGGCAAGAGCATTGACTGAGGACAGAGAAGGGAAACCAAGGAGTTTATACTGATGAGGCCCCAAACTTTATAATCTTTCTTTTTCTTCTAAATTTTATTTATTTTGTTGTTGTTGTTGAGAATATACCCAGCAAAACATATACCAATTCAACAGTTTCTACATGTACAGTTTAGTGACATTGATTACATTCTTCAAGTTGGACAACCATTCTCACTCTCCTTTTCTGAGTTGTTTCTTCCTCATTAAAAAAAACTTGCTTCCCCCTAAGGTTCTTATCTAATCTTTTGAGTTGCTGTTGTCAATTTAATCCCATATAGATAGTTCTTAAAAGAACATAATGCTCAAGGCAGATCTTTACTAAT
Source organism: Elephas maximus indicus (assembly GCF_024166365.1). Lineage (NCBI taxonomy): Eukaryota > Metazoa > Chordata > Mammalia > Proboscidea > Elephantidae > Elephas > Elephas maximus. The sequence goes on along the minus strand of NC_064837.1, from coordinate 33,519,348 downwards.
AGTTAAGTTAAAGTACTGTTCAGTTTTAAAATGACTTCAGGGGATATTTTTGGTTTAAAGTTCAAAGATTATCTCAAGGCAGTAGTTTCAGGGGTTCATACATCCTCCATAACTCCGGAAAGTCTAGAGTCCATAAGAGTTTGAAATTTTGTTCTGTTTTTTCTCCGTTTTGGTCAGGATTCTTCCATAGAATCTTTGATCAAGATGTTCAATAATGGTAGCCAGACACCATCCAGTTCTTCTGGTCTCATGGCAAAGGAGGGAGTTGTTCATGGAGGCAACTAGCCACACGTTCCATATCTTCCTCCTATTCCTGACTCTCCTTTTTTCTCTGCTGCTCCAGGTGAATAGAGACCAACTGTTGTGCCTTGGGTAGCCGCTTGCAAGATTTTAAGACCCCAGGCACTATGCAATGAACTAGGAGGTAGAACAGAAGCACTAAGCATGTTATTAGACCAATTAACTGGGTTGTCCCACGAAACCATGACCCTAAACCTCCAAACCAAGGAATAAAATTCCAAGAGGTGTTTGGTTGTGCATAAACAGCCTCAGCAGCTACTTTTTTTTTGGTCATTGTTGTAAATAGATTTATCACACAACTTTTGCAAGTTCAGCTTTTCACAGTTGTGCAACTTTTTAATAGCAATTACAATAATTGGCTGTGCAGCCCTGCCCTTAATCAATACAATTTTTCCATTATCTTTAACCCTCCTTTCCCTGCTCCACCCTCCCCTGTTAACCACTAATAAATTTTGGTCTCTATACATTTGCCTTTTTTTGTCTTTTTATGTAAGCGAGGTTATCCGATAGTTGTCCTTTTGTGACTGACTTATTTTGCTCAGCATGATATCTTCGAGTTCCATCCACACTGTAGCGTGTATCAAGACTTCATCTCTCCTACTCCATTATATGTATGTCCTGCATTTTGTGTATCCATTTATCTGTTGATGGGTATTTAGGTTGCTTCTACCTTTTGGCTATTGCGAATAGCGCTACAGTCAACACTGGTGTACAAATCTCTTTTTGAGTCTCCGCTTTCATGTCTTTTGAGTATATAAGGAGGGGAGAGTTGCTGGATCATATTGTAGTTCTATTTTTAGTTTTTTGAGGAACTGAAACACTGTTTTCCACAATGGCTCTATCATTTAGCATTCCCACTAGCAATGGATAAGCGTTCCAATTTCCCCACATCCTCACCAACATTTGTTATTTTCTGGATTTTTTTTTTTTTTAAATCTTATCCATCCTAACCCAGTAAAAATCCTAGTAGGAGTGAAATTGTGGTTTCGATTTGCATCTTTCTAATGGCTAATGACGCTGAGCATATTTTCATGTGTTTGGTGGACATTTGAATGTCCTCTTTGATGAAATGTCTATTGAAGTCGTTTGCCCATTTTATGATTGGTTTTTTTTTTTCTTTTTGTTGTTAAGTTTTATATATTTTTTGATTATTAGATTCTTGTCACATATGTGGTTTCCGAAGATATTCTCCTAGTTGGTAGCTTGTCTTTTCACTTTTTTGACAAAGTCTTTTAATGAACAAAAGTTTTTCATTTTTATGAGATCCTGTTTATTTATTTATTTATTTTTGTCTATTGCTTTTTGTGCTTTTGTTATTATATTAGATGTTCCATTGTTGAAGGCTAGGCCCTACAGCATTGTCCTTGCTTGTTCTAAGAATTTTATAGTTTAGTTTGTACATTTAGGTCCTTAATCTATTTTGAATTTGTTTTTTTATATGGTGTGAGACATGGATTCTGTTTTATTTTTCTCCATATGAATATCCAATTTTCCCAGCACCATTTATTGAAGAACTCTTCTGTCCTCATCAAATGGATTTAGTACTCTTGTCAAAAATCAGTTGACCATAGATGTGTGGGTATATTTCTGGACTCTCAATTCTATTCCATTGGTCTATGCATCTATTGTTATACCAGTACCAGGCTATTTGATTACTGTAACTGTATAAAACCAAACCAAGCCTAGTGCCATTGAGTCGATTCCCAATCATAGCAACCCTATAGGACAGAGTAGAACTGCCCCATAGTTTCCAAGGAGCACCTGGTGGATTCGAACCACCGACCCTTTGATTAGCCGGTGTAACACTTAACCACTACACCACCAGGGTTTCCTGTAATTTTTATAGTACATTTTAAAATCAGGAAGTGTGAGTCCTACTTTGTTCTTCTCTTTTAGCATTGATTTAGCTATTTGGGGCCTCTTGCCACTCTATTTCAGTAAAGAAGGCTGTTAGAAATTTGATCAGTATTGCATTGTATCTACAGATTGCTTTGGATAGTATTGACATCTTAGAAATATTAAGTCTTTCAATCCATGAACATGAAACATCTTTCCACTTATTTAAGTCTTTTTAATCTCTTTCAGCAGTGTTTCATAGTTTTCATTGTATAAGTCCTTCATGTCCCTGGTTAGATTTATTCCTAGGTATTTTATTTTCTTAGATGCTATTGTAAATGGAATTGTTTCCCTAACCTCCTTTTCAGATTTCTCATTGCTGTTGTATAGAAACCCAACTGATTTTTGTCGACCTCGTACCCGGCAACTTTGCCAGATTCCTTTATTAACTCTAGAAGTTTTCTTGTGGACTCTTTGAGACAAACTTGATCATCTTAAACTGGCCAAAAATCTAAACAATTTGAAAATTCTGTTTGTAAAAATTGACTTTAATTTGCAACTAAATTTGGGAAATTCTCCAGAAAAGCCGGGAAAACTTTATTTTCCTATTCCAATTTATCAAATTATATAAAATGTAAGCATTTTTTTTGTAAGGAAAATGATATTTTCTGGCACATCTATGCCATTCTGTCTTTAAACGCAAGCCCTATTATTCTTTTCATGGAACATTATATGGAAATACTGATAGTGCCTTAGCTGAAACTGGTTGAACTTAAACAGTATGTGAATGCTTTATAATTTATTAACAAGATTTGAGCATAGAGGTTGATTTTTGTAAAATTTGGTTCTGTGAGACAGAGCCTTTTGCATTGATTTAGGATAACTAAATTTAGTCTGAAACTTTCCAGACTTGAGAGCATTCACATTTTCATAGCCTACTTGTAAATCATCTTTCATTTGGAAGATTTAAAGACAGGCTAAAGACTTAAATCTTTTCACTCACCTTCCTAACTAGGAAAAGCCTCTGGATGAGCCTTATTATGGTTTTTCCTAATGGATTAGAACAAACAGTTTGATAGTGCTCAAATAGAACAAATACCATCACAAGGAAAACAACTTTTTCCTCGAGGAGTTAAATGTAAAATTAGGTGTCATTATAAGGCATTTGGAAGACGTTTTAAAGCAGTCTAGCCTGAGCAGGCCAAGCCGCTCAACTGTAATGGGCAGCAAATCAAAACCAGAGTGCTAGGCTTGTTGTTCTCCTATTTGTTTTGCTTCATTCTGCCTGATTATTTTGGCAAAGTTAAGCTGAAACAGCAATGCTCTGAAGTTCTGTAAATTTAAGCTTTTAATTAGGTAAAAGACTCTTTTGCAGCCCTTGTTGAGTGCTCGTTTTGTGTTTGGAATGCTTTATTCCATACTTTGGTATGTTTTGAAAAGAGCTGTGGTACTCTGAGCTGATTCTTTCCAGTAGCCACAAAAACCCGCCAAGGGTCTTTCTTCTAGTTTTATCTGTTCAGACGTTGCTCTGTAGGGGCCTGGTGCATTTGGACATCTCTGGGATTTTCTGCACATTTGTACTGTTAAATGAAACCTGGATTCTGCTTAAAGTTAACTCTGATAAAAAGTTTTCTATTAAATTTTTTTTTTAATTAATTAGCACTACCTAGTAGGTTTTTCTTGCTTCTTATGCAGCTAGGTCTCAGAAAAGGGTATTTTCTACTTACTTTTCACCAGTATTTTCTCAAATTCTTAACTGAGTTACCCATGTTTTCGTATCTGTGGTTTTAACTGAGAAATAGAACACATGAGAAAAAAAATACCAAATAACGGTACGAGACTATGGATGTGTGGGTTTTTTTTTTTTTTTTAAGAATAAAAAGTTTTATGCTCTTTAAATTGGTATGTTTCATTTAGATGAAAAAAAAAGTCTTTAAATAGTGCTCTTATATACTAGGGCATTAAAAAGCTAGAGTCTGCCTTATAAAGAATTTACTTAAACAATGTAAGAATTGAGAGGGAAAGTTGGATCAGAATCAAACAGGTTAAGTGTATGTGAAAACATATGTCATTATTAATGTTTTTTGGTGTAGTTAAAGGAAATACATAAATCAGCTTCCTTCTGAAATAGGAAATATATTGCTTATGAGTTAGTAACCACATTTAGAGAATACTACTATTTTTAGTTAGAATCTGGTTTGCTTCTTACCTGGAATTTAACATTTATCTATGTTAAATAAAAAGCATTCACTCTTATGAAGATGAATCCTAAAGTATGTGTGTCAATATTCGAACGTTAAGAATGTCTACCAAAAAAATTACCTCCTACAGACAATCTTATCACTCTTATTCTTGTGAAACAGGTGTCTGAATTGATTCGGGAGCTTTGGTTTTATTTTTGTCAGTGTTTAATTTCCTGTCATGCAGATGCACTTAGTGTTATGAGATTTATGTGATTAAGTGTGCAAAATGACAAACAAGGTTGTCTGGTGCTCGTCTTCCCTCTTCACCCAACTAATCACATTTGAATCCTGGGCTCTGTCAGTGAGTGAGTTCCATGCCCCGTAAGCTGCATTTATCAATCGAAACACTTGATCTGCATATGACCACATTAGTTACAGCAGAAAGCTAAGATAAAAGTTACAGTTTGGATTTAGGAAGACGTTTTATAATCCTAGTTGGAAATCTTTTTCTTAATCTAAGCATCTTTCACCTGGTTATGTTGACAGCGCAATCCCGCTCAAGTACTTCAGCTTACGTGGGAATCACACCAACGTTGCCAAGATTTAAAACCTCAAGAGAGGTAAACTGGTCAAGACTGTATCCTCTCATAGCAATGAGGTTACTCAGAATACAGAATCATTTATTCTTAGAAGCTGCGTGTTCACAGTGAAGGCTTCTGACACCAGTACTTTAGTTTGTATATCTCCCACCTGTCCTTTACCTGACACACAGCCAAAGGATTTGAGGTGATTAATTGCTCTCTCTCCAAGGTGATGATTACCTCTCTGCAGGTACTATCATCCTAGTGTATTAGTTGTAGTAATGATGGATTTATGTAACAGTGTCTTAGGGAAGATTGTAAAGTATTTTATGCTTATTATCTCCTCCCTTTGAGGTACAAACCAGAATTGTTATTTACTGCATTCTGGTGGCAAAGCTGAAGCACTGTGTTTAGAAGACTTTTCCTAGGTCCCACTGATAGGCAGTGGCATAGCAAGGTTTAGGTCCCTGTTCTCCTGATTGCTAACCCACTATTCCTTCAACTAGATTGCTCCCTCTTCATTTTTCAAAGTAAATTAAAGCCATTAGCTCTCACATTTTACCTCAAGCTTTGCAAACAACAAAATCTCTTGGCAATGTGAAAATACATTGATGTACTAGCTTGAATTTGTATTATTCCATATGATTTTCTTCATGTGGCTTGACATACCTTTTTTAACAAAAAAAGTTTGTGACAAGGTGACCTAACTCTGAGTCCACAAAGGTGAGGTATGTGAGCTATTGAACTTTCTTCTGTATAGAGTACCTAAATGCATATATTGTACGTTGCGAATGTGATTGGATGGTGCTAGTGATAGTGTGAGCCTCCTTGACGTTTTTGCAACTTCGGTTTCTCTCGTCCTGAATTTTCATAGAATCCTTTCTCTCATCAATCCCTGTACGAAACCCAAGCCCCTCATGACTGTCATGTGTGTGTGTGTGTGTGTGTGTGTGTGTTTGACTGTGAGAGTTGACTAAGCTCTTTTGTAGTATTATAGAACCCCTTACACAAAACAGATTATGCCTTTGGTGCTTTATGTTTACAACCCAGCCCTCTAACACCCAATTTCTTTTGTCAACATTAAACCTAATTTGACTGCCTTTGTTGTGATAAAAACACAATCCAATGAAGACAAGAATTTGGTTTGACACATTTGGCTTGAAAATGTTGTTGATAAAGGGTGCCACCTAGGCATATTTTTTAACACAGATTTCTCTTACTTTGAAGTTATTATTTAATCTGTTCTTTAAAAAACGAAAGGAAAAGAAGGGAAACTAAGATACATTGAGCATTAATTTTGTGCCAGTCTCTGTGTTGTATTTTTTCACAAATGCTGTTTTATTCAAACCTTGTAAAACCTGCAAGATAATTATTATTTTTCCCCATTTTAAAAGAAGAAAAAATTAGGACTCAGAGAGGTTAAGCAACTTGAAGAAGTTACTTAGTAATAAGCTAGTAAATAACAGGGCCCAAATTCAAGGCCTAGTGTGTCTGATAGTTATTAGCCAAGCTAAAGCTAGAGAGACCCATAGGTCAATATAATTGCTATCAATAAATATCATGGAAGGAATGGAACCAAGGCTTCCCAAAGTGGCAGGCTCACTATATAAAGAGCCATGTCCATACAGACATTAAATATAAGCACAAAATAAATCTTTTCCAACCCTATAACTTGTGGCATTTGAGAAAAGCTTCTCACAAAGGCCCCGCATTAAAAATAATTGTACTGTTTTAAGTGGGATGCAGGCCCCAAATTCTCATAAAAAGACCAGACTTAACAGTCTGACTGAGACTGGAAGGACTCCGGTGATCATGGTTCCCAAACCTTCTGTTGGCCCACTGCAGGAACCATCCCTGAAGCCAGCTCGTCAGACATGGATTGGACTGGACAATGGGTTGGAGAAGGATGCTGGTGAGGCATGAGCTACTTGGTTTGGGTGGACACTTGAGGCAATGTTGACATCTCCTGCCTGGAGGGGAGATGCGAGGGTAGAGGGGCTTAGAAGCTGATAAAATGGTCACGAAAGAGAGAGTGGAAGGAGGGAGCGGGTTGTCTCAAGGGGGGAGGGAAGTAATTGGGAGTATGTAGCAAGTTGTGTATGGGTTTTTGTGTGAGAGACCAACTTGATTTGTAAACTTCCACTTAAAGCACAATAAAAATTATTAAATTATTAAAAAATTAAAAAAAATTGTACTGTTTTAAAGTCTTCTAAGATAAAAAAAAAGAGATAACTGTGAGGAAATCTGAGGGAAAATGGTGGCTTGGCAGAGTCAAGTATCTTTTGGACTGAGACTTTGTGGGAGAGTAAATTATAGAAGAACCTGGTGCTTTTAATCAACAGTTCATCACCTGAGTGAAGAAAAAATAATCTGGCAAGGGAATATTTCTATTGACCATTTTGCATTTCTAAGCAGTAACCATTTTAGATACAACTTTTTTCTCTAGAGGCAGTGAATAGACAGAAGAAAACTGTCTCCCCATCCTAAAGGGTCTAAGCATAGACTGGAGTGCATTAGATAGTAGATTACTTCCAAACCTTAGCATCAATGGATTTTAATTCTGTGAATATTAAATTTGCCTTGTAATTGTACTCAGATCCTAAAAACTTAAACAAACAAACCTGTAGTAATCAGGCCCAATACAGATTCAAGGCCAGAAGACAGAACTAGGGTGCTGAGCACCTGGAGGTGAAGAAGTAGTTCCAGGAAAAGGAGGAGATCTAGATTCTACTGTCTGAGCATTGGCACAATGGTTCAGCATTCGGCTGCTAACCAAAAGGTTGGCAGTTGGAACCCACCAGGCACTCTCTGGGAGAAAAATGTGACAGTCTGCTTCTGTAAAGATTTACAGCCTTGAAAACCCTATGAGGCAGTTCTACTCGGTCCTGTAGGGTCACTATGAGGCAGTGAGTTTGGTTTGGTTCAGTGGCACAACTATCTATGTGCCTCTGAAAATAATTTCTGAACTTTAGCCAGGCTGTAGATTCCCTGTGCCTGGCTGATATTTTTCTGAATATTTAATTCTAATATAGCAGCCATGCATATTCTCAACAGTAGAGGTCCTCAGTACATAATTCTTCAACTAAGATGCTGAAAAATGTTTCCACCCCTGAATTATTTGGCATTTATGGTTACTTGTGGAGCTTAAGTCGTTTTATGGGTATAATAATCTATTTTACATCATTAATAAATGAAAAAATTGTAGTCCTTATTATCTGATCTTGGCTTAAAATTTTACAATCTTTCATAACAGCTGAAATAATGTGTCAAAAATGAGTTGATTCAACAGTGAAATATTTGAAAAATATATATAAACCTTTCTCTTGAAAGTTCGGAATAAAAAGATCATGAGAAAACGTTTAGAGAAGATTTTAATGTTTCATGTGATTAAGGAAAACAATGAGTTTTTTCTTGGAAGGGAGTGGTTCTTGTTTTCTAAAAACTGCCACTTATCGTCTATTATGTATAGAACTACAGAGTTACAAGATATTTGGAGGGGCTTTTTTTTTTTTTTATGCCAATGTTTTTTAATTGAATTTTCAGCTTGTAAACACAATACATTAGGAATACCCTTACTTAACCCTTCTTTTCACCAAAAGCTGGCATTGTCCTTGACTCCTCCTAATCCCTTACTGTGGGTATCTAAGCAGTCATGATACCATGATTGGCATCATGGCAATGCCATGTGTTACAGAGTAAAACTGCTTCATCAGGTTTTCCTGGCTGTGATCTTTATGAAAGCAGATTGCCAGGCCTCTCTTCCACTGCACCACTGGGTGGCTTTGAACCACCAACCTTTAGGTTAGCAGCTGATCGCAAACCAGTTGCACTACTCAGGCTCCTAAGCAACCCCTAAATCTTATCAATTTTACCTCCCATATATTGTTTGGACTATTTCCCATCTCTCTAGTCCCCACTGTCACTACCCTAGTTCAGGCCCTTAACTTAGCTATAGTAACTGTCTTCTAACCAATTTTTCTATTTCTAGTCTCACCTCCTTCAAAACCATTCCCTGCATATTTACAAAACCACTTTTCTAAAATGCCATTTCCCTGCTTAGTACTTGCAGTGGCTTGTTCATCACTGTTGAATAAAGCCCAAATTTCTCATCATAGTTTGCAAGTTCCTTCATAACCTTTTCCCTAACTACTTCTCTAGCTTTATTGCTTCCTGCTCCCCTGACCATAGCCCTCAAGTCTCTGTTCCGACATACACTGAACTACTTAGATTCTTCCGATGCATCAGACTGTTTCTACTTTTCCTGTCTTTGCATGTTGTTGTTCTCTCTGACCTTACTATTCTTTCTCCACTTACTCCTTGCCTGCCTTACAAATACCTAACTTCTTCCTTTAAGAAGAAAGTCTTCTGCTTTGTAAAACCTTTCCTGAACTTCAGGCAGGGCTCACCTTCTTTGTGCCAATACTCTACTGTATATATTCCTCCCCTACTATGCTCCCCATATCATTTTAGTTATTTTTCTAGCTAGACCAGTGGTTCTCAACAGGGGGTAATTTTGCCCTTCATGAGACATTTGGCAATGTTTGAAGGCATTTTTCATAGTCATAACAAAGAAGGGGAATGTTACTAGCATCTTGTGCATAGAGGCCAGAGATGCTACTAAACATCCTACAATGCACAGGACAACCTCCTCCAACAAGAATCATCCAGCCCAAATGTCAGTGGTACCAAGGTTGAGAAACTCTGTGTCACACTGTAAACTTGTGTCTTTTTTCAACTTTGGATTCTCAGAACCCAGACCAATGCCAGGCAAAAATGCCAGGCACTAAATAAATACTGGTTGAACGAGTGAAAAATTCCAGAGAAGGAATTCTGAAGAGAGCACTAGTCTCTTCCACCCAAGAATAGAAAAATAAGATTTCCAAATTCAGGGTGCCACCTCCACGGAAAAGTTTTCCCTCTCTGTTGGCTCTGGGGGAAGGTCCTTATCATCAATCTTCCTAGGTTGAGGAGCTTCTTAGTTCAGGGACCCCAGGTCCAAAGGATGCACTATTCTCCCGGCTCTTGTTTCTTGGTGGTGTAAGGTCCCGCTGTCTCTCTGCTTGCTTCTCTCTTTTATGTCTCAAAAGAGATTGACTTAAGATGCAACCTAACCTTATAGATTGAGTCCTGCCTCATTAACATAACTACTGCTAATCCCATTTTATTAGCATCATAGATTTACAACACAGAGGAAAATCACACCAGATGACAAAATGGTGGACAATCACACAATACTGGGAATCATGGCCTAGCCAGACTAGCAGATATTTTTGGTGGACATAATTCAATCCATGACATTCCACCCTTTAGCCTCCCAAAATTCATGTCCTTGCCACCTGTAAAACACGTTCACCCCATCATATCATAGCAACACTCTTAAATCAACTCCAAGTCCAGAATCCAAAAATTCCTTTTCATCAGTGAAATCGAGAATACAAGTTATCTGCTTCCAAAGTACAATGGTGGAACAGCCACAAACTAGACATTTCCATTACAAATGGGAGAAACTGGAGGGAAAGAAGGGATAACAGGCACCAAGCAAGTCAGCAGAATACATTACATTAGCCCTCAAGGCTTGAATATAACCCTCTGTTCTCTGAGACTATTTATACAATGGCCTTGCCTTCCAGACTGTAGGTAGTGGCCACACCCTGCTAATTCTGAGTTGACACCCCTTTGCCCTGGGCTTCAGCTCCATCCTCCAGGCCCACTAGAACAGCAACTCTACTCCTTCAGCTTTCGGCAGCCCCAGTCTCCTAGTCCATCTGAGTGGCGACTCCACCCTTTGAGGCTGAGGCAGCTCTGCTTCCTGTGTTCCTTGTCTCTTCACCATCTGCTTCCCAGTTCCTTGGCCTCTCGGTCTCTTGGGCCTCACCACCTGTGCCTACCCTGCTTGGGCAAGTGTTCCAAAGCTCCGTAGCTCCACCAATAAGTGCCCGGAGAAACCCCGCTCCACCGGAAACCTCCTGCACAAAGGCACTCAGCTCTCTCACTCTGTGGGTCGGCTCCTGTGCTGTCTCATGCTGGTCTCCTGGTTCTGCTGCTGCTTCTCACTGTCTGCGCTGTCTCCTGTGTATCAGCTCTCCTCACTTCTTTCTGAGTTCTCACCAGAATTGTCTTTGACATCTATAATTCCACCAATAGTCTCTTCAAGGCAATCTAGGCCTTTACTGTTTGGCATTTTAAAACTCTTCCAGCTTCTATCCATTCACAGTTTCAAAACTGCTTCCACATTTTAGGTATCTGTTAGATTAGCATCCCACTCTCTTGGTAGGCAGTGTTCTCCATGAGGCTGTATATGCTCTAAACCAGCATCCAGTATATGGTGCTGTTTCTCCCACAGCCAGGATTCATAGGTCCAGGAAACAAGGGGTGGAAATGGGAGTGGCATCTCTCACTATTTCCTGTAGTGACCCACTCACAAAATTTTTGCTTCCTGTCCTCGCGACCTTATGCTGTGCACGTCTAGAGGTCTTAGCTACAAAGGGAGGAGTGCTCCAACCTAGAGACACATCACTGATTCCATTAAACTGGAAGCTAAGAATCCCACCTGGCCACTTTGGGCTCCTTATGCCTCTGGATCAACAGGTGAAGAAGGAAGTTACCATGTTGGCTGGTGTGATTGATCCTGATTACCAAGAGGAAATTGGACTGATATTACATAATGGAGGTATGTCTGGAATTCAGGAGATCCCTTAGGGCGTTTCTTAGTACCACCGTGCCCTGTGATTAAAGTCAATGGAAAACTACAGCAACCCAATTCCAACATGCCTACTAATGGTCCAGACCCTTCAGGAATGAAGGTTTGGGTCACCTCGCCAGGCAAAGAACCATGACTGGCTGAGGTGTTTGTTGAGGACAAAGGCAATAAGGAAAGTGTGGTGGAAGAAGGTAGTTCTAAATACCAGTTACGACCATGTGACCAGTTGCAGAACCGAGGGCTGTAATTATTATGAGTATTTCTTCTTTTTTTTTTTTTTAAGTATTTCTGCTTTGTATGCGTGCATCAAATTTATTTACTTTCTTCACATATAAAATATAAGACGTAAACAGGGCTAGTGCATTTTCAGTTGAATGTGTCATGTTAGGCTCAAGCATGACTTTCTAATTGTCTTTATTCAGAGATTTTGTATGGTTTAAGGAGATGCATACAGGTGCCAAGTTGACAAGGGATGGACTGTGATGGTTAAGGTTATGTGTCAACTTGGTTGGGCCATGATTCTCAGTGATTTGGCAATTGCATGATGTTGTGATCACTTACATGATGAGATTTGATATAATGTGATCACCTCCATGATGGGATCTGCTGTGAGTAGCCAATCAGTTGAAAAGGAGTTTCCTTGGGCATGTGGCCTGCATTGAATATGAGTGGACATCCTGGCAAGGCTCATGGGTTTTTGCTCATGGGATCCTGCAGCTGGGTCCTGTTCATCTGACCTCTGGTTCTTGGGATTTCAGCTAGCAGCTTACCTTTGATCTTGCCTGCTGGTCTTGGGATTCTTTGATCTTTGCAGCCTGTGAGCAAGAGCTTTGCTCTCTGATCTACCGATCTTGGGTTTGTCGGCCCCTGTGGCTACTTGAATCAGAAGACATCTCTATCCTGACCAACAGCTTGGGATTTTGCAGCCTCAACAACCATGTGAGCCATTTCCTTGATATAAATCTCTCTCTATATATACTTATGTGTTTTACTTCTCTAGAGAACCCAGCCTAAGACAGATGTCAAGAGACAAAGAACAATATCTCAATGTAATGAGGGAAAAATATTTTAAAATTAAAATCTTATTCCCAGTCAAATTAACATTTAACTAGAAGAACAAAATTAAGACATTTTCAGACACAGTAAGACTTGGAAACTTATCACCCATAAACCTCTCTGAGAGAATTACTAAAATATGTAACCTAACTTCCCCCTGCCACACACAAAAATTCAGAAGAATATGAGATATAAGAAACAAATGATGCACAAAGAAACAAAACGTAAAGATAAGTTTATATGATGTTCATGCATAGTGAAAAATAATCAACCACAACCTGCAATTAAAATACCAGATGATTTCAACATGGAAGGTGGAAGGAACAAAAAGAGAGTAGAAGGAAATGAATGAATGCTGGCCATGACTCTTGGAGGTCTGTGGATATATGCACTAATTGATAGAAAAAAAATGATAGAAAAACCAGAATTTTTAAATCAGTGTTAAAAATATAAGAGTAACCATTAGAAAAAGTTGAATATATGATTTCCAAGATAATAAAAGAAAAAAAAGGAGAACTACGTCAGTCCAACCAAAGGAGTAAAGAAGAGAAAATAAACAATAAGAAATCATTGTAAATAGAAAACAAAATAAAGTAGCGGGCTTCAGTCTAAATATACCAATAATCACAATAAATGTAAAATGGTTAAATTTCCCAATTAAAAGATAGGAAACCCAATTTGGTTTTTAAAAATCTTACCATAGGCTGTTTACAAGAGACACATATAATATAGAATGGTAAAGAAATGGAAAAGCCCTTGTAAATGCTAACAAATAGAAAGCAGATACCATAATATTAATTTCAGCCAGAATATTTGTTTCAGTCTAAAAGCTGAAAAGCAACAAAAAGGACAAAGAAGGATTCTTCATATAGGTAAACAAAGTCCAACTTTTTAGTAAATTAGGAATATAAGTAAACTTCCTTAACTTGATAAAGTTTGTCAGAAACTTATAACAAACACATAAGCTTTTCTTCAAAGTCTGGAATGACATAGGATAACCACTATAACTACTATTTAAGCTATACTGAAAACCAATATAATATAAAAAGGAAAAGAAATTAGAATAATAAATATTGGAAACAGATACAAAAGTGTCATTGTTCACAGACCACATGATAATCTACTTAGAAAAATCCACTATAAGAACTAATAAAAAAATGTAACAAGTAGCTAAATAAAGATCAACATGGAAAAATTAAATTTCTTGTATCTCAGTAAGTACATGAAATAGATAAATTCCTAGGAATAAAAACAACAAGAAAAATGTATGAACTGTATAAAGGAAACTATTGAACTTCAATGAAAATCACAAAAGAAGAATCAACAAAGATAAATGCCATATTCTTGGATTGGAAGACCCAACGTTGTAAAGATGTCTGTTCTCCTCAAATTAACCCATAAATTTAATGCAATATTAACTAAAATCCTAATAAACATTTTTCATGGAACTTGACAAGCTGATTCTAAATTATTTGTTCAAGAGAAGCTGAAAGAAGCTGCAAAGAACTACTTGATAAAGAACACTGAAGGGAGAATTGCCCTAAAAAAAAAAAGCCATTGCCATCAAGTCAAATTCTGACTCATAACAACCCTGTAAGACAGGTTAGAGCTGCCCCATAGAGTTTCCAAGGCTGTAAATCTTTACTGAAGCAGACTGCAGCATCTTTCTCCCACAGAGCAGCTGGTGGGTTTGTACCACTGACCTTTTGGTTAGCAGCTGAGAACTTAACCATTGCACCACCAGGGCTCCTAGAATTGCCTTATCAGATATGAAATCATACTTTAAAGCTATGATAATTAAAACATTATGACACTGGGGTAGGAATATATAATTAGATCAATGGAACAAATGGAGAGTTCAGAAACAGACACATTCATATAAAGGAACTTAGTTTATGATAAAAAAATGGTATTTCTAATCAGTGAGGAAATAATGAGAGATAATTAACTGTCAATTTATAAAAATAAAATCAGATCACAACCTCGCATCAAATACAAAACTAAGTTCTATGTAGACTACAAAGCTAAATATGAAAAAATCAAAGCTGACTATCAGAAAAAATATAGGAGGCTATGATAAGTTTGGTCTGTAGAAGTCCTTCCAAAGCATGATATAAAATCTAGAAGCCATAAAATAAAATAGCTTGACAGTAAATGAAAACTTCTGTATAATTGAAAACACATTGTTTTTTTTTTTAAAGTGACACAAGTGTAAGCTTTTATAAAAATTTTTGTGAACTGTATACTTAACATCTGTGCATTTTAAAGAAAAAAGTGCATTTTACCATGTATAAATTATATCTTGATTTTTTTAAAAAATTACAAGGAGAAGATACTTGTAACATATGTAATAAATAAAGAATAACATTCAGAATATAGAGTACTTTATAATACAATTGGAAACCCTGGTGGCGTAGTGGTTAAGTGCTACAGCTGCTAACCCAAGGGTCGGCAGTTCAAATTCACCAGGCGCTCCTTGGAAACTCTATGGAGCAGCTCTACTCTGTACTGTAGGGTCACTATGAGTCAGAATCGACTCGACGGCACTGGGTTTGGTTTGGTTTATAATACAATTAGAGAAAATTATAAACAGTAAACAGGGCAATTGACAGAAGAAATAGAATTGACCAATTAACATCTGTAAAGATCAGATGCACTAGTAATCAGGAAAAGGCCAATACAACCAACAATGAGATGCTACTTTTTGCTAATCTGATTGACCAAAATAAAAAATATATAGGTAATATCCAATGTTGGTGAGTGTGAGCAGTAGGCACTCACATGGATCATTGAGATCTAAAAACCCAAAACGAAACTCATTGCCATTGAGTTGATTCCGATTCACAGCCATCTTATAGAATAGAGTAGAACTGCCTCATAGGGCTACCAAGGAGGGGCTGGTAGATTCCAACTGCTGACCTTTGGGTTAGCAGCCAAGCTCTTAACCACTGCATCACCGGGGCTCCCATTGAGAGCTAAAAAAAAAAAAACACCCATTGAGAGCTAGTGAAGTGTAAATGAACTTTGACAGGCAATTTGACCATTTGAAAGGCAATTTTAAGTGCTATCAGCCTATTAGTTCAGTTTCTTCATTCTCATCCTAGATAAATACTTGCACCTGTACACACTGATACATTAAAAAAAAAAACATGCATGAGGATATTTACTGCAGTATTGTTTATGATACCAAAAAACACAACGGAACAATCTAAATATTCATGGAACTGACTCAGTAAACTATGATTCTATAGATGCATGGAATACAATCCCATTTATGGACAAAAAAATCAAAACTTTATAGAAGACAAAAATGTGTAAAAAATATGAAGTTATATTTTATTATAATAAAATATTATATTTATAGCTTAATATTTGTACTATGTTAAGATACAAATATGTAGAAAATGGTCAGAAAGCATAAACCAAAGTATTTATAGTAGCTACACCTTGGAAAGGGAGGGGAATTGGGGATAAGATGGAAGAACTTTTAATATTTATACTATATACTAATGGATTTTTCTTATTTTGTGAGAATGTTTCCTATATAAATAATTTAAAATTTACATAAATGTTTAGAAATAATACCCTTATTATAAAAGCAATACATGTTTATTATAGGAAATTTAACAAAGAGACTGAGCATAAGAAAATAAATATTAGCCTATAACCCAGAAATAGCCACTATTAACGTTTTAATGTATAGCCTACCAAGCTTTTTCCATTCACATATATGCATATTTTTAATAAAAATTGTATTGCATATTGTGACAATCTTCCCTAACATGAAACACTTTGCTTACAATATCCTTTTTAAAAGGGTATATATTTGTTAATTTGTTCAATAAATACTAGGAATACAATGGTGAATAAGAATATAACGTATTTAATCAATTCCTTATTGCTGAACTTTTAGGTTTTCCCCAATATTTTACTATTATATGTAGTGTTGAAATACCTGTATAACTAAACTCTTATTGTTATTATTTCCTGATATTAGACTCTTAGACATGTTATTGCTGGATCAGAGGTACTGTGCATTTTCCAAGCCTCTGATATGTATTTCCAAAAGCCCTTTAGAAAACTATTATTTACACACCAGCAGTACCGGAGAGTGCCAGTTTCCCAGGGCCCGGATCAGCACTGGATATTGTAATTTTTTTTAATTTGAATTTGATAAGTAAAACCTGGTATTTTGTTGCTGTTTGAATTAGTCAATTATTTGATTATGAATAAGTTTAATATTAGTGATATTAACCCTTTGACATTACGTTGCAAATCCACATAAATTATTTAGCCCCCAAGCTACAAATTGAGATTGAATTTGATTGCCTTTATAGATCTCAGTAATATTAGCTGCCACTATTAAGCATGCATTATATATTTAGTGTGTGTATATACCAAAAATAGCAGTACCATTTTGGCTTGTGATTGACTCATATACTCTTTATAAAAATGTAAATTTCTTTTCAATTAATAATGTTTTAAAAATCAAAATGTTTTCTGGAAAACTCCATTCTTTGAGAAAGCTTTCTTTATGAGAGATTAAAATCTTCTTTAGACTTTTACATGGATTAAGTTTTAAATTAACATAGAAGAATAACAATATGAATCAATTTGATCAAAGAAAAAGTGTCACTAATTATTTAAACAAGACACTTACAACAGGGATTTAAAGGCAAAGAAGCGGATTTCCCTTGCATGTGGATCAAATCAGAAGTATCCCATAATTGACTCTTTACAAGACCCTGCTTCAGTATAATGGACTAGATATTAAAGCTCTAAGTATTTAAAGCTAGTTTCCGTCTTTCTCTAAATGGAGACTCGCCGCTAAGAGCTATTTTACAAGTCTGACACATTAGCTGCATCTTGGGGAAATACATACACTGGCTTTGCTTCTATGGTCCGGAATTTCAAGTGCTTTCAATAGTTAAATGGTGTGAAATGGGTAGCATTGAACCTGTGAGAAGCAATGAGCGTCTTAAAAAATAAATTCCAGATGGGAAGGTAGATGGGAGGGATATATAGATATTGTAATGGTTCTTTTCAATGAATTAATTCTAAAAAATGTTTTTTTTGGTTTTTTTTCTGTATTTTTAGCCAACTTATTCATGACTTTGGGAGAAAATTGTAAATTTCCCCCTTCTATTATTTAACATTATTTGGGAACAAAGAGGTTTTTGTAAACTGTCGCTGTCAGATCAAACACAGGAGTAGAATAAAAGGAGTCATATAAGGAGTATTTTATAACTTTCTTACAGCAGTAAAGTCAAGAGGGTCAAGTCAAGACCATAGCTCTTCCATACAGTGTAATGTTAGATTAAATAACTAACCTCTTCATACTTCAGTATGCCCACCACAGAATGGAGTTTCTGTTACCTACCACTACAGTATTTTATTCAGAGAAACATGATGCGTTTTAATGTACACCCAGTGTTTCCACCTTATAGCATCTTTAGTAGGCCACATACAAAATAACCCTGAAGAAGCATTATAGTCTAGTGGAAGGGTTTTAATGTTTGCCTAGATGTGGATTCAAAGCCCAAACTGCTGCTTGGTAAATGTATGACCTGGATCCAGTTACATAAGCTGTCCAAGCCTCAGTTTACTTGTTTATAAAACAGGGATAATAGCTCTATCTTTAGGAATGTTAAGAGGATTATGCAATTTGATGGTTGAAAAGTGCTATGCAGAGTGGCAAGTTTGTAAGCCCTCAAAAATTATAGCTATTATTATTTATAGTAAATGCATATTTTTCTTCACAACAATCAAAATATTGGGCTAAGTGATACCAAAAAGGGGTCCTGTTCTGACACCCAAATACTGGCCATTCTTTCTCTCATGCAGAGTACAGAATGTTGGGAAATATATGCCTGCTTCTACCATCCAATAGAACAAGTGGAATGGAGTCAAAGCAACACCCTCAGAATGGGCTTTTAGAGCTCTAGCTTTGTATCTTCTCAACACAACTGCAATAGCCAGCAGCTCAAAGGTACTGCATTGCTCCATTAGAGAGAGAGTGACATTGGCCAATATGAGGAGGGACTCACTCTGCAACTCCCATGGCTCCATTTGGCAGTAACTACTCACAAGTGAAAGGTGCTGGATGAGTCAGGATAGGGAACTGGCTCTGATTCTAGTTAAAGTTCTCCATGTTTTCATTACCAACTCCCTCTTTATGGTTTAGATCTTGGCTATAGTAAACTCCAGATTGAATAAAAAAAAAATAGACGCCTCAAATATACATCTGAGACCAGCATTTAGCCTTAAATAGCTGTCAAGTCGCCTGCAGATGCATTTTTTGAAATGGGGCATAGGAAGGGTTTTAGGAAAAAAAACAAAGTCAGGCGTCAAGCAGCCTCACAAATCATTTTTACGTGGCTTCCTGGACCTTTGTTTTTAGCAAATCCTTTAACGGGGATCGACTCATTTGTGTATTTCTTCAAAGGAAGGATTTTGCAGGTAGCTAGCTCTTCATGAGGCCTGCTGCCTTCTAGGGTTTGGAAGAAAGACAGTTTTAAAAGAGTAGAGATGTTTATTTTTGAGAAGTCACTATTTGTACCTGTAGCCATTAGCTCAGTGACTAAACTGCTGGCAGTCTCTGGAGTAAAAGTATCTGTCTGCGTAGTCCTGTAACTCAGCACTACAGCTTTGAGATCCCGGGACGGAGCTGGAGGCAAAACTGTGACGTCTCAGGATCTCATTAGCACTATTAATAAATGGACTTGGTTCCATGTTAACCTAAGAGCTGATTGTATCTTATTTTATAAATATGAATTCTATCGTACAATGTCTGCTTTGAAAGCAAAACAAATTAAACGTTATGAAATAATTTTTGTTCCTTCATGTTGAGTTTTTGAAATAAAAATATAGAAGTAATTTAGATGGCAAGTATGCCTCTAACTAAGTTAAAACATAAGCAAATCCACTTAACCAAAAAGCCAAATTTATTCTCATTTTATTAGGCAGGTGGTGTACATATTAGATGATTTCCCTCTCGGGTTTTACATTTATTTCATGTGTTTTTCTCCAAAGAACAGGAGTTATTCTGTCAAAAGTGGGGAGGTGAAACCTCGGTTAAGGGGATACTGCAAATTCTGCCCTTTCAGCAGAAGTAATTTATAGTTTCATAATATTCCAGGGTTTCTCTTTGTCTTTTACATGACAATTTATGACCAAGCTATTTTCATGTTTCCCTTACTCCTTGCTACAAGCCTGAACAAATAAACTGTGTGTATACAGGGTCTGTTTCCCCATGCTGTTTTCCAGGTATCATTATTTTTCCTTCCCTTGACATAAACTGAATTCTGCATTGCATTATTTTAATCCAGAAGGCGTATAATATGAAACTTAAGTGGTGAGAATGAGTTTTTGTGTTATTTTGCCTGAAATTGTTCTCCAGAGTAATCTAATTATTAAAATCCAATATACTGAATATAAAAAAAAAAAAAATTCTTAGCTGTCCAGAGATCACCATTAAAAGAAGAAGAAAAAAAGAAACAGTTGCTGCCAAGTCAGTTATGACTCATAGCGACCCCTTGTGTGTCTGAGTAGAACTGTACCCTACAGGGTTTTCAAGGCTGTGAACTTTCAGAAACAGATCACCAGGCCTTTTGGTTATTTAGTTTATATATATATATAATTATATATATATACATATATATAAAATTTTATATTTTTCTGTAAGTATAAAATCTTTCTTGTATCTAAAGAATAACTTTTTTCAGTAATTATATATCTGCCCTTGGATTTTTAAAAAAATTTACTATGACATCTACAAAATTATGTAAAAATAATGTAACAAACACCTCTTTACCCACTGCCTAATGTAAGAAATGAAACATTAGCAATAAAATTGAAACCCACTAGGTACCCCTCCCCCAGCTGCATCTGCCTTCTAATCTGTTAGATGAGGGAATGTGGTGTTTATTGTTTCCAGGCATTTCTGTATATATATCAACTCTTAAAAACTTTATGTAAATGTTATCATAGTATGTATATTCTTCTGCAACTTGCTTTTTTCCTCTCAACATTTTGTTTCTGAGATTTGTCCGCATGAACATGTATAGCTTTGACTTACTAGTTTTCACTGCTCAAAAAAAAAATTTTTTTTTTATGGTATTACATTGCATAATTATACTGCAGTATACTCATGAATTTCTTGTCAATGGACATTTAACCCGTTTACTATTTTTTGCTGTTATTAACATTGCTAATATGAGCATTTTTGTGCTCATCTTTTTGTGCACATGTGCAAGAATTCCTCTAGCTCATATCCCCAAAGTAGAACTGCTGGGTCGTAGTGTAAATGCATAGTCACCTTTCCTATTTATTGCCAATTTATTTGCCAAAGGGGTTGAATGAAATTACCCTCCTTCTAGCAGGTTTTACAAGACTTTGTTTTTGTTAATCTGCTGGATGTGAAATGGTATCTCATTTCCCTGATTACTTAGTGAGGTTTAATAGTTGTTGGTATGTTTATTGGCCACTCGTATTTCATCTTCTGTGAAATATATGTTTATATTTTTGCCCTTTTTTTGCATTATTCATACACATTTGTCGTAAATTCTTTCATATGCTGAGCACTTATTCTTTGTCAGTTTTATGTATTACAAGTATTTTTTCTGGTCTATGTCTTATCTTTTCACTTTTCTGTGATGGGTAATTTGATAAACTTAAGTTTTAATTTTTAAAAGAGTCAAATTTGTCTATCTTTTTTTATAGTTTATGATTTTGTTTGTTAATTACTATGATTTTATAATAAATCTTAATTTTTTTGTGGGATAAATTTTCCCACCTTGTTTTTCTTTGAAATTATACCCTTGGGTTTTGAAAGTACAGTTATTCTTGGCTTTTCTAATAGTGTGATTTTATTTTGAGTATAGATTTCTAGCCATCTGACTGAATGTATCTTTCCAGAGTTCATACCATAACAGAGTCCTCTCCTCTGTCTCTGCTCCTTACCTACCCTATCTCCATCCTAGCCCCTCTTCTACATCCTCTGATTGTCAGAAAAGCATAAAAATTATGATTATCTCTAGATTGCCAAATAAATGGTCATTTGTTCTATAAACAGTCAAGAATCATAGACTCTTAGAATTTTAATGCTAAAAGGAATTAAAAAGATCATTGGTTTAAACCCCTTCATAAATGGTATGAAGATTGACTTAATGGTTAGACTGGGACTAGAGGGACCACGGAGGCCATGGTCCCATGACCTTCTGTTGGCCCAAGACAGGAACCATTCCCAAAGCTAACTGTTCAGACAGGGATTGGACTAGAATAGGGGATGGAAAATGATACTGGTGAAGAACGAGCTTCTTGGATCAAGCGGACACATGAGACTATGTTGGCATCTCCTGTCTGGAGAGAGAATGAGAGGCCAGTGGGGGCCAGAAGCTGCCCAAATGGACATGAGGAGAGAGAGTGGAGGGAAGAACTGTGCTGTCTGATTGGAGGGAGGGCAATTAAGAGTGTATGGCAAGGTGTATGTAAATTTTTGTATGAGAGACTGACCCGATTTGTAAACTTTCACTTAAAGCACAATAAAAATTAATTAAAAAAAAATGATATGAAGATTGAAAAGAAGATTTAAAAAGTTTTAACTTATAAAGCAATAGAAAATAATCCATGATCAACTCTAAAGAGTATACGCTTTGGATTCAGGCAGTTCTCCTTAATATCTACATTATTTAATCTCTCTAAATCTTGGTCTACTTGTCTGTAAAATTATCTCACAAGGTTTTTGTGAGAATTAAATGTAAAGTATCCTGCATGATGCCTGAAATATAGTAGACATTTACTATTATTCTTTCTTCCCTGTCCCCCTCCCCATCTTTACCCTTGCCCATGATGATAAGCATACTACTTTTTTTTTTTTATGACAGTATAGTCTTAGTGGATTTGAGAAAACTTCCCAGAGGAGTTGATGTCTCAGCTAAAACTTGAAAAATAAGTAGTAGTTAAAGGTAGGGAAGAGTATTCTAGGCCCAAGGAACAACACATGTTTGTTGTTCAGAGTCTGGGTTCCTTTTGTTTAGGCTACAGCTATCTTCTCATAATTAATGAAGAAAAAGGCTTCCAGGGGCTTCCCTCAGGCTGTATACTGTGGTGATGGGTTGAAACAAAGGAGTTATCCTAACTCCTAATGAGTTTGGGACTTGAGTTTCTTGTTAAGCATTTCAGGTGGATGTGTTTGAGCAAAGGTGGTATACAGGAACAGATTTCAAAGCGTAGTCTGCAGGCCCCTAAGAGTCTCCAAGATCCTTCCAGGGGAGTCACAGGGCAAACCTGTTTTCTTTTTTCTTTTTTTTGTGCTTTAAGTGCAGGTTTATAAATCAAGTCACCCTCTCGTACAAAAACTTATACATACCTTCCTATGTACTCCTTTATTATTCCTAGCTGCTCTCCCCCTAATGAGACAGCACACTCCTCCTCTCCACCCTGTATCCCCTATGTCCATTCAACCAGCTCCTGTCCCCCTCTGTCTTCTCATCTCACCTCCAGACAGGAGCTGCCCAGATAGTTTCATGTGTCTACTTGAGCCAGGAAGCTCACTCCTCACCAGTATCATTTTCTGTCTTATAGTCCAGTCCAATCCCTGTCCGAAGAGTTGGCTCCGGGAACGGTTCCAGTTTGGGGCTGACAGAAGGTCCACGGACCATGACTTCAGGGGTCCCTCCAGTCTCGGCCAGACCATTAAGTCTGGTCTTTTTATGAGAATTTGAGGTCTGCATCCTACTGCTACCCTGCTCCATCAGGGATTCTCTTTTGTGTTCCCCATGAAGGCAGTCATCCGTTATAGCCAGGCACCACCTAGTTCTCCTAGTCTCAGGCTGGTGTAGTCTCTGGTTTATGTGGCCCCTTCTGTCTCTTGAGCTCATATTTACCTTGTGTCTTTGTGTTCTTCATTCTCCTTTGCTCCAGGTGGGTTGAGACCAACTGATGCATCTTAGATGGCCGCTTGCTAGCGCTTAAGACCCCAGATGCGCCTCACCAAAGTGGGATGCAGAATGTTTTCTTAATGCATTTTGTTATGCCAATTGACCTAGATGTCCCCTGAAACCATGGTCCCCAGACCCCATCCCTGCTACTCTGGCCTTCGAAGCATTCAGTCGTATTCAGGGTTTCTTTGCTTTTGGTTTAGTCCAGTTGTGCTGACCTCTCCTGTATCGTGTGTTGTCTTTTCCTTCACCTAAAATAGTTCTTGTCTACTGTCTAGTTAGTGAATACCCCCTCCCTCCTTCCCCTCCCTCGTAACAATCAAAGAGTATTTTCTTCTGTATTTAAACTATTTTTTGAGTTCTTATAATAGTGGTCTCATACAATATTTGTCCTTTTGCAACTGACTAATTTCACTCACTGCCTTCCAGATTCCTCCCTGTTATGAGCTGTTTCACGGATTCATCATTGTTCTTAATTGTTGCATAGTATTTCATTATGTAAATATACCATAATTTATTTATCCATCCATCTGTTGATGGGCACCTAGGTTGTTTCCATCTTTTTGCTATTGTAAACAGTGCTACAATGAAAATGGATATGTGTTCGTGTGAAGGCTCTTATTTCTCTAGGATATATTCCAAGGAGTGGGTTTGCTGGATTGTATGGTAGTTCTATTTCTAGCCTTTTAGGGAAGCGCCAAATCAATTTCCAAAATGTTTGTGGCATTTTACATTCCCACCAGCAGTATATAAGTGTTCCAGTCCCTCCACAACCTCTCCAACATTTATTATTTTGTGTTTTTTGGATTAATGCCAGCCTTGTTGGAATGAGATGGTATCTCATTGTAGTTTTGATTTGCATTTCTCTAATGGCTAATCGGAAACCCTGGTGGCATAGTGGTTAGAAGCTACGGCTGCTAACCAAAAGGTTGGCAGTTCAAATCCACCAAGCGCTCCTTGGAAGCCCTATGAGGCAGTTCTACTCTGTCCTTTAGGGTTGCTATGAGTCAGAATCAACTCAATGACATTGGTTTAATGGTTAATGATTGTGAGCATTTCCTCGCGTTCGTTAGCTGCCTGAATGTCTTTGGTGAAGTGCCGGTTCATATGCTATGCCCATTTTTTAATTGGGTTATCTATCTTTTTGTTGTTGAGTTTTTGCAGTATCATGTAGATTTTAGAGATCAGATGCCAATTGGATTTGCAGTAGCCAAAAACCTTTTCCCAGTCCGTAGGTAATCTTTTTATTCTTTTAGTGAAGTCTTTGGATGAGCATAAGTGTTTGATTTTTAGGAGCTCCCAGCTATCTAGTTTCTCTTCTAAAACCTATTTTCTTAATACTAAACCAAAACCAAACCAAACCCATTGCTGTTGAGTCAATTTTGACTCATAGAAACCCTATAGGACAGAGTAGAACTGCCCCATAGAGTACCCAAGGAGCGCTTGGTGGATTCGAACTGGAGATCTTTTGGTTAGCAGCTGTAGCACTTAACCACTATACCACCAGGGTTTCCTTCTTATAACTACTAAGACATTATTTGCCTTTTTTACTATGTTGACATTTGCAGTGATAGCTCAAAAACAAAGGTAGTTAAAACTGCTATGATCAATTTGTCGTAGTACTCACTGCATTCTTTGACAGCACACACTCACAGTGAAACAAATAAATAAACAAAAACAAGTTTCATCTCAGACTATCCAGTAGAAATTATTATTTTTATTAAATCTCATATCTTGAGCACTCAATCTTTTAATAGTCTATGTGACAAAATGAGAAATATGCATTATGCACTTCTGCTTCACCCTAAAGTAAGATGGCTATCTCAAGGAAACGCGCTTGTGTAATTATTTGAGCTGTGCTAAACTAGCAGCTTTTTTTACAGAGTCTTATTTTTACTTGAAAAAAAATGACAGACAAATTACGGTTACTCAGATTTGGCAAACACTTTCTCAATGATGACAAAGGGAGCCTGTCATTTCAAGAAAAACAAAAGTATTTGTTGCCAAAGATAAAATTCTAGCTTCCAAGCAAAAATAGAATTTTGGAAAATTTTAAGACATTTTTATCACATAAATGGTGATACATAATAACAAATGTGATTTTTTGATATTATAATGAAATGTGTCAACATTTGGAAGATTTGCACAACTCATGAACCAATATTCTCCAAATTACCAAATGCATGATGTTACAAAATTATTCACGGGCAAATGGTCCATTAAAATTGCATGAGAGACCAGTGATTTTAAGGAAATAAGTACAAAAGTTTCACTGAAAACATTTCAGGTTCTACATTGCAATTAACCTTTAAGAAACTGCCACTTACCAACTTTTGGTGTAATATCAAAGAAAAAATAGTCACAATTATATCAAAAGGCCACTTAAAACACTCTTCCCTTTTCCAACTATATGTATGCATGAGGGTGGTTTTCTTCATATGCTTCAGTCAAAACAACATTTCACACAGATTAAATGCAGAAGCAGATATCAGAATCCACTATCATCTTTTAAGCCAGACATTAAAGAGATTTGGAAAAATATAAAGCAATTGCTATTTTTTGTCTTGGGAAATCTTTTTTTTTTTTTTTTTTAATAAATATGTACTTATGTTCACATGTAATAGGTTTTTTTGTTTTTGTTTTTTTCATGAAGTAATCCACCAAAAGCCAGTTGCTGTTGAAACTATTCAACTCAGGGCAACCCCACGTGTGCAGAGTAGAACTGGGCTCCATAAGGTTTTTAAGGCTGTGAACTTTCAGAAGCAGATCACCAGGCCTTACTTCTGAGGCAGTTCTGGGTGGATTCAAACCACTAACCTTTTGGTTAGTAATTGAGCACTTAACCATTTGCACCACCCAGGGACTCCTCATGACTTAATAAGTTTTTTTTTTTTTTCTTAGTCTTTGTTTCTACTATAGTAAGTGCTGATAGGTATAACCCACATACACAAGAACTCTTTGGGGTCCTCAATAATTCTTAAGAGTAAAGGTTCTTGAGACTGAACAGTTTGATAACTGCTACTTTTGAGGTAGAAGAAACTTTGGGATAGAAAGAAGAAGTAACAGAATTAAAAAAAAAATTAATTAGGGATAATGGAATTAGAATTAGAGGTAGGTTTGAAAATGGTAGGCATCCAAGCTATGAATTAGTATGGTTGATGGATTATGTTGAATTAGGGCAGGACTATGACACATTAAAAGCAGCACAGTGTTGTAAAAAAAAATTACTGGAGTTAGAACTGATTTCTCCTTCTAATTCTTCCATTAAGTAACAGTTACTTTAAGTCAAGTAACTAGAAGTCACTACCTTTTAGGGGTGCCAGATTTAGCAAATAAAAATACAGGACACCCAGTTAAATTTGAATTTTAAATAAACAAGGAATAATTTTTTAGTATAAGTATGTCTCAAATATTGCGTGGAATTCAAATTTAACTGGGTGTCCTGTATTTTATCTGGCAACTCTACTTCCTTTTCCAGGTCTTATTTTCTCATAAGTAAAACGAAAGTGTAGAATAACTTCCTAGTCTATCCTTGGACTGGTGCTGGTCTGTAATGATGAAAAGAGAAAAATTAGAGATACATAGTGTGTTTGCGTGCATGTATTTACACAAAGTTGCAAACTGCCTATATTGAGAAAGCCTGTTGTTTATTTTGAGGTTATTCTTCCTACGACTTTGGTGGTGTTATGATGTTCTTTCTTTCATGAGATAACATGTATTGTTTTCCTAATGTCTTTTTTTTTTTTCTTAACAAGTTTATAGTTAATCCTTAAAATTGTTTTAAAATTTTACTTGTATATAAAATCCAAAAGATTGGAACCCACAGCACTAGATGGTGTCTAAGTTTTCTCCCAGCTTTCACATTCTGTGGACTTTGCCTTTGCAAATCTGGAAAGTGAAAGGCACAGACTCTTTTATCTGACATTCTATGTGACTCTAATATAATTTCTTTTCTAGGCGACACATTCCTCAATATGTAATACAGAGAGAATAACTCTTGCTCTTCTCCTCCTTACTGTTAGATGGTGCGAGAGGGAATGAAGTCATGTCTGGAAAATACTTCGAGCTCTTCAGAGAAAGGCCTAGAAAGGGAGGGAGGTACCATTACCCTGTATTAGGAGCCATAGTTGAGTTTTCAGGATGAACTGAAAAGCTGAGAATATGTTTAAAGTATTGTTTTTGATTTGCACATCTTCAGTTTGATCCTTAGCATGTTTGCTATGATTCCAAGAATTTTGTGATCTTAGTTCAGTGTTGACATTTTATGTCCTTCCCAGCACTCTAAGTACTCTTTAAGGAATGTGTGGTTAATGTAGTAGAGAGAAAAATCCAAAATCACCCTGAATCTGAGAGCCAAAAAGTACAGTCTTTTTATTGAATCCAATACTGGCCTTAAACAAACATGACTCATTTTTCTGAAAACACCTGTTGTCTTGGTTATCTAGTGCTGCTATAACACAAATACCACAAGTAATGCCTTTAACAAACAGAAATTTATTTTCTCACAGTTTAGGAGGCTAGGAGTCCGAATTCAGAGTGCTGGCTCTAGGGGAAAGTTTTCTCTTTCTGTCTGCTCTGGAGGAAAGTCCTCATCTCTTCTGAGCTTCTGCTCCTGGGCAGTCTTCATGTGGGTTGGTTCTTTTATATCTTTTATAACTCAAAAGAGATTGACTTAAAACATACCCTACACTAATCCTGTCTCATTAACATAAGAAAGACAACCCATTCCCAAATGGGCTTATAACCACAGGCATAAACCAAAAAAAAAACCAAACCCAGTGCTGTGGAGTCGATTCGGACTCATAGCAACCCTATAGGACAGAGTAGGACTGCCCCATAGAGTTTCCAAGGAGCGCCTGGCAGATTTGAATTGCCGACCCTTTGGTTAGCATCCGTAGCACTTTACCACTACACCACCAGGGTTTCTACCACAGGCATAGAGGTTAGGATTTACAACACATATTTTTGAGGGACACAGTTCAATCCATGACACCTGTCAACTTAAAGCATGTAAGAAAGACAAAGGCAAAATCCTCAAGGTTCACTGAATAGCTAAGTCAGACATTTGTATTCTTCCAGAGGTTGTGGTTGTTTATTTTTCCATACAATTTCTTACACTAGCCTTTCACTAAAAATAAAAGCTACATATGATGCATCATGGGCAGAGAATTCTTGATCCAAAGCCCAAGAGATTACCTGATTTGATATTCCACATACACTGTATTCTCAACCAAAATAGACTTCTTTTTAAAGAGAGTCCAATTTCCAATGGGTTTAACCTAGAAAAACAGCAAAAAGCTAATAAAAGCTCGGGGCCTGGTCCAAGGAAAGCATTGTGACTGCTACGCGTTTGGAGGCCTGGCCCAGTGGAGAGGTTTGGAATAGCTGCCAATTCCTCTAGTGAATTTGTTGTTCTCTAGGATGTGGGATGGGGCACCTGGTAGACTCTTGGTAAAATTTTTGTTCAGGGATAAATTATCCTTGACAGCTTTTCTGTATTTCCAAGCCTTGGAATAATTGAAGTACTGGAGTTGTTAACAGACTTAATCTTTGAAAATAAAGGAAGAGTGTGAGTATGGAGATAACATCTTCTCTAGCTTCTCCTACTCACTCTTCACCAAGCAAATTAGGATTGTGTTCATATTTTGTGGCACAGCTAAGAACCACGTTTCTTCAGAGAAACATAAGTACCTGGAGTAATGCCTGCCACTCACCTATCCTCTACCATAGTATTCCAAGGGATTTTCAGGTGTTTTAACCAAGAGGTATAATCTGCAACCTCTATTCAAATTTGAGTTGATTCTTCTAGTATCAATAGCAAGTATCAGATGGGTAATGACCTTTTCTTGTCTACTTTTCCTAAAGCCCCATATTTATAGGATCTCTGAATCCAGTGCTTTGTTTAAATTCTTCTGTCAGATTTAGCCACTTCTCACATCTACATATATTATATGGTCCAATCAGGAATTTCTTCTTTCTTTTCTGAAAGAAAGGAGGGTTTCAAAACTCACCTCATCTCATCTGATTGACTGAAGACAAAGAACTAATACAAATTTGACTGTCAACAAAATACTAGTAAACTGAATCCAGTAACATATAAAAAGAATTTTATACCATAACCAAGTAGAATCTATCCCAGGAATGCAAGGTTGGTTCAGCATATGAAAAGTAATTAATGTAATACATCATATCAACAGAATAAAAAACAAAACCATATGATCATCTCAATAGACAACAGAAAAAGCATTCAACAAAATTTGACACCCTTTTCTGATAAAAATATTCAGGCAACAAAAGTCACAAAAAATTTTATGTATTAATTGTTTAATTAGAAACTAATTTGCTCTGTAAACTTTCACCTAAAGCATAATTTTAAAAAATTGTTAATGAAAAAAAAAATCAACAAACTAGGAATACAGGGAAACTTCCTCAGGCTGATAAAGGGTATCTACAAAAGCCCATATCTAATGTCATGCTTAATGGTAAAAACTGGATCCTTCCCCAAAGACTGGGAACAAGACAAAGATACCCGTTTTTGCCACTGCTATTCAACATTATACTGGAAGTTCTAGCCAGGAAATTAGGCAAGAAAAAGAAATAAAAGACATCCAGATTGGAAAGGAAGAAATAAATTTATCTTTGTTCACAGATGACATGATCTGATACATAGAAAATTCTGAGGAATCCACTAAAAAACTATTAGAAACAATAAGCAAGTCCAACAAGGTTTCAGGATACACAACCAATATATAAAAATCTACTGTACTTCTATACATTATAATGAACAACCTGAAAATGAAATTAAGAAAACAATTCTAATTACAATAGTATCAAAAAGAGTAAAATATTTAGGAATGAATTTAACAAAAGAAGTGCAAAACTTACACTCTGAAAGCTACAGAGAAATTAAAGAAGATCTAAATAAATAGAAAAATAGCTCATCTTCATTTATCAAAAAACTTAATATTGTTAAGATGGCAACACTCTCCAAATTAATCTACAGATTCAACACAATCCCTACTAGAATTCCAGCTGGCTTCTTTGTAGAAATTGACAAGCCAGCTCTAAATTCATATGGAAATTTGTTTTTTGGGGACCCCAAAATAGTCAAAACAATCTTAAAAAAACAAAGACTCACCTCCCTTTTTCAAAACTTACTACAAAGCAACAGTAATCAAGATACATAGATCAATGGAATAGAGTGGAGAATCCAGAAATAAACCAGTGTGTCCATTGTCAACTGATTTTGACAGGATGCCAAGACCATTCAATGAGAAAAAAATAGTCTTTTCAACAAATAGTGCCGAGTCAGCCGAATGTTGTTGTTAGGTGTGGTCAAGTCGGTTCCGACTCATAGCGACCCTGTGCACAACAGAACGGAACAGTGCCTGGTCCTGAGCCATCCTCACAATCATTGTTATGCTTGAGCTCATTGTTGTAGCCACTGTGTCAATCCACCTCATTGAGGGTCCTCCTCTTTTCTGCTGAAACTGTACTTTGCCAAGCATGATGTCCTTCTCCAGGGACTGATCCCTCCTGACAACATGTCCAAAGTATGTAAGATGCAGTGTCGCCATCCTTGCTTCTAAGGAGCATTCCGGTTGCACTTCTTCGAAGACAGATTTGTTTGTTCTTTTGGCAGTCCATGGTGTATTCAATATTCTTCACCAACGCCGCAACTGAAAGGCGTCAATTCTTTTTCGGTCTTCCTTAGTCACTGTCCAGTTTTCACATGCATATAATGTGATTGAAAATACCATGGCTTGGGTCAGGTGCACCTTAGTCTTCAAGGTGACATCTTTGGTTTTCAACACTTTAAAGAGGTCCTTTGCAGCAGATTTGCCCAATGCAATGCGTCGTTAGATTTCTTGACTGCTGCTTCCTTGGCTGTTGATTGTGGATCCAGGTAAAATGAAATCCTTGACAACTTCAATCTTTTCTCCTTTTATCATGATGTTGCTCATTGGTTCAGTTGTGAGGATTTTTGTTTTCTTTATGTTGAAGTGCAATCCATACTGAAGGCTGTGGTCTCTGATATTCATTAGTAAGTGCTTCAAGTCCTCTTCACTTTCAGCAGGCAAGGTTGCGTCATCTGCATAACACAGGCTGTTAATGAGTCTTCCTGCAATCCTGATGCCCCGTTCTTCTTCATATAGTCCAGCTTCTCGGATTATTTGCTCAGCATACAGATTGAATAGGTATGGTGAAAGAATACAACCCTGACACACACCTTTCCTGACTTTAAACCAATTAGTATCCCCTTGTTCTGCCCGAACAACTGCCTCTTCATCTGTGTAAAGTTTCCTCAAGTGTTCTGGAATTCCCATTCTTCACAATGTTATCCATAATTTGTTAGGATCCACACAGTCGAATGCCTTTGCATAGTCAATAAAACACAGGTAAACATCCTTCTGGTATTCTCTGCTTTCAGCCAGGATCCATCTGACATCAGCAATGATATGCCTGGTTCCACGTCCTCTTCTGAAACCAGCCTGAATTTCTGGCAGTTCCCTGTCGATATACTGTTGCAGCCGTTTTTGAATGATCTTCAGCAAAATTTTGCTTGTGTGTGATATTAATGATATTGTTCTATAATTTCCATATTTGGTTGGATCACCTTTCTTGGGAATAGGCATAAATATGGATCTCTTCCAGTCAGTTGGCCAGGATGCTGTCTTCCATATTTCTTGGCATAGACAAGTAAGCACCTTCAGCACTGCATCCATTTGTTGAAACATCTCAACTGATATTCCATCAGTTCCTGGAGCCTTGTTTTTCACCAATGCCTTCAGAGCAGCTTGAACTTCTTCCTTCAGTAACATCGGTTCCTGATCATATGCTACGTCTTGAAATGGTTAAACATTGACCAACTCTTTTTTGGTATAATGATTTTGTGTATTCCTTCCATCTTCTTTTGATGCTTCCTGCGTCAAAAGAAGCATCAAAAGAAGATGAGACAGCTGGAGAGCTACAGGAAAAAAAAAAAAAGAATGAGGTTGGACCCCTGCTTCATAACATTTACAAAAATTAACTCAAAATGGATCAAAGATGTAAATGTTAAAACTATAAAACTCAGGGGTAAATCTTCATAACCTCAGATTTGACAATGGATTCTTAAGATAAAACACCAAAAGTACAAACAAGAAATGAAAAAATATATAAATTGGACTTCAAAATTAAAAACTTTGTACATTAAAGGACACCATCAAGAAAGTGAAAAGATGACCCACAGAATGGGATTAAAAAAAAATTCTAAATCATATTTCTGATAAAGGATTTATATGTAGAATTTATTACAGGTTGATAATGAAAAGACAAATAATCCAATTTAAAAATGGTTAAAGGATCCGAATAGACATTTCTCCAAAGAGAATACAGAGATGGCCAATAAGCACATGAAAAGATGCTCAACATTATTAGTCATTAGGGAAATGTATATCAAAACCACAATAAGATACCATGTCACACCCACTAGGATGGCTAGAATTAAAAAAAAAAAAAACATGGAAAATAGCAAATGTTGAAGAGGATATGGAGAAATTAGAATCCTCATAGAGTGCTGGTAGGGATATAAAATGGTGCCACCACTTTGGGAAACAGTCTGACGGTTCCTCAAATTGTTAAACATAGAGTAACCATACGACCCAGCAATTCTACTTTTAAGTATACACCCAAGAGAAATGAAAACATATGTACACACAAAACTTGTAAATGAATGTTTATAGTAGCATTATTCATAATAAGCAAAAGGTTGAAACAAACCAAATGCCCATTAACTGATGAGTTGATGTGGGATACCCACACAATGGAATATTGTGAAATAACAAAAATGTAGATACCCACACAATGGAATATTGTGAAATAAAAAAAATGTAGATACCCACACAATGGAATATTGTGAAATAACAAAAATGTTACAATACGGATGAACCTTGAAAACATTATTCCAAGTGAAAGAAGATAGTCATAAAAGACCACATTTTATATTATTCCCTTTATATAAAATGTCCAAAATAGGGCAATCTTTAGATACAGGGAGTAGTTTAGTGGTTGCCTAGACTGGATGGCACTCAAAAACAACAAGGGCTGGGGGGGCGCTAGGAGCGGGGAAGGACAGCAATAGCTGAAAGGTACAAGGGTTTATTTTTGAGTTGATGGCAATATTCTAAAATTGACTGTGGTGATGGTTGTACAACTCTGAATATACTAAAAATCATTGAATTGTATACTTTAATGGAAGGAGCCCTGGTGGCACAGTGGTTAAGTGCTGGGCTGCTAACTGAAAGTTCAGCAGCCACTCCTCAGAGAAAGATGTGGCAGCCTGCTTCTGTAAAGATTTACAGCCTTGGAAACTCTATGGGGCAGTTCTACTCTGTCCTACAGGGTCACTATGAGTCAGAATCAACTCAGCAGCAATGGGTTTGGGGTTTTTTTTGTTTGTTTGTTTATACTTTAAATGGGTGAATGATATGATGTGTGAATAATATCTCAATAAAGCTGTTTTAAAAATACATCAGTGGACTGCCCTGACAGGGAGTACAACAGAGAACCTCTGAGGGAGCAGGAGATCAGTGGGATGCAGACCCCAAATTCTCATAAAAAGACCAGACTTAATGGTCTGACTGGGACTAGAGGAATCCTGGCAGTCATGGTCCCCAAACCTTCTGTTGGCCCAGGACAGGAACCATTCCCGAAGACAATTCATCAGACATGAAACGGACTGGACAATGGGTAGGAGAGAGATGCTGATGAAGAGTGAGCTACTTGTATCAGGTGGACACTTGAGACTGTGTTGGCATCTCCTGGCTGGAGGGGAGGTAGGAGGGTAGAGAGGGTTAAAAAAGTAAAAAACTGGCAAAATTGTCACGAAAGGAGAGGCTGGAAGGGCTGACTCATTAGGGGGAGAATAAGTGGGAGTATGGAGTAAGGTGTATATAAGCTTATATGTGACAGACTGACTTGATTTGTAAACGTTCACTTAAAGCTCAATAAAAATTATAAAAAAAAATACATCAGTGACAGACAGGTTTATAATTAGAGTACCTATTTCTGTTATTAAGGAGCCCTGGTGTAACTGTTAAGTGCTTGGCTGCTAATCAAAAGTTTGGCAGTTTGACTTATGCTCATCAAATCAAAAAAACAAACGAACCCATTGCCATCGGATGGATTCCAACTCATAGTGACCCTATAGGACAGAGTGGAACTGCTTTTCCATAGGGTTTCCTAGGAGTTCCTGGTGGATTTGAACTGCTAAACTTTTGGTTAGCAGCCACAGCTCTTATCTACTACGCCACCAGGATTTCCATGCTCATCAAAAGACTTTGCCAAAAGAGAAACTCCACCACAACCCACTGCTGTCAAGTCGATTCCAACTCATAGCGACCCTAAAGAGAAACCACAGACTGGGTAAAAAATCTTGGCTATGACAAATTCAACGAAGATATAATCTCTAAAATCTATAGAAAAGTCCAACACCTCTACAACAAAAAAACAAATAATCAAATTAAAAATGGGCAAAGGATATGAATAGACACTTCACCAAAGAAGACATTCAGGTGGCTAACAGACATGTGAGGATATGCTCGAGATCATTAGCCATTAGAGAAATGCAAATCAAAACTACAACAAGATACCATCTTACCCCAACATTACTGGCACAAATCAAAAAAATAAAATAACAAATGTTGGAGAGGCTGTAGGGAGCTTGGAACTCTTATGCACTGCTGGTGGGAGTGTAAAATGTACAACCATTTTGGAAAAGAATATGGCGCTTCTTTAAAAAGCTAGAAATAGAAATACCATATGATCCAGCAATCCCACTCCTAGGAATATATCCTAGAGAAATAAGCCATCACACAAGTAGACATATGCATACCCATGTTCCTTATGGCATTATCCAGAATAACAAAAAGATGGAAACAACTTAAGCGTCCATCAACAGATGAATGGATGAACAAACTATGGTACTTACACACAATAGACTACTACGCAACAATAAAGAACAATGATGAATCTGCAAAACATCTCACAACTTGGTTAAATCTGGAGAGCATTTTGCTAAGTGAAATAAGTCAATCGCGAAAGGATAAATGCTGTATGAGACCACTATTATAAAAACTTACGAAAAGGTTTTCACAGAGAAAGAAACAATCTTTGATGGTTATGAGGGAGGGGGTTGTTGGGGAAGGAAAAACACTAACTAGATAGTAGATAAGTGGTAACTTTGGTGAAGGATAAGAGTACACGATACTGCGAAAGTCAGCACAACTTGCCCGAGGCAAGGTCATGGAAGCTTCATAGACACATCCAAACTCCCTAAGGAACTGAATTACTGGGCTAAGGGCTGGGGACCATGGTCTCAGGGGGACATCTAGCTTAACTGGCATTACATAGTTTATAAAGAAAGCATACCACATCCTACTTTGGTGAGTAGCATCTGGGGTCTTAAAAGCTTGTGAGCAGTCATCTAAGATACTCCACTGGTCCCACCCCATCTGGAGCAAGGGAGAATGAAGAAAACCAAAGACACAAGGGAAAGATTAGTCCAAAGGACCAATGGGCCACAACTACCACAGCCTCCACCAGACTGAGTCCAGCACAACTAGATGGTGCCCAGCTACCACCACCAACTGCTCTGACAATGATCACAATAGACGGTCCCGGACAGAGCTGGAGAAAAATGTAGAACAAAATTCTAACTCGCAAAAAAAAGATCAGACTTAGTGGTCTGAGAGACTGGAGAAACCCCAAGAGTATGGCCCCCAGACACCCTTTTAACTCGATACTGAAGGTACTCCTGAGGTTCAACCCTCAGCCAAAGATTAGACAGGCCCATAAAACAAAATGAGACTAATGGGCACTCCAGCCCAGGGACAAGGACAAGAGGGCAGGAGGGGACAGGAAAGCTGGTAATAGGGAACCTGAGGTCAAGATGGGGAAAGTGTTGACATGTCAGGGGGTTGGCAACCAATGTCACAAAACGTTATGTGTTTTAATTGTTTGATGAGAAACTAATTTGTTCTGTAAACCGCCATCTAAAGTACAATTTTTAAAAAAAGTTAAGTGATTTTAACCCAACTTTCAGCTCTGCCGGAGAAATACCTGGCAATCTGCTTCCATAAAGAATGCAACGAAGAAAACCCTATGGGGCAGTTCTCTCTCACATTGGATTGCTATGAGTCAGAATTGACTCAATGGCAACCAACAGCAACAACTTCTGTTATCACAAAGCCAAATAAGAAAGCATCAAGTAATAGTTCTCCAAAGGTTGGAAGGAAGAAAGGAAGGAACTAGGGGAGTGAGGGAGAAAAGAAAGAAAAGGGGAAGCTCAAATCTGAAAAAAAAAAAATAAGTGAAGTACAAATCAGAGCTGGCTAGAATCAAATCACTTTACACAGGTTCTCATCTCATGTGTCAGAGTTTTTTTAATATATCACAGGGGCTTCCTTTGTTAGTTTCAAGTCCTATGTTTCTTCAC
This sequence comes from Elephas maximus indicus, assembly GCF_024166365.1. Lineage (NCBI taxonomy): Eukaryota > Metazoa > Chordata > Mammalia > Proboscidea > Elephantidae > Elephas > Elephas maximus. The sequence continues at coordinate 33,482,275 of NC_064837.1, read as the reverse complement.
ACTTTTAAAATTTTTGACCAAAAGGTAAAGAGTTTACTTAGTGATAATCAGACAAGAGAGAAGATGCCTCTTATGTGCAGGGATTAAGGGTGGAGAGAGTGGTTAAAATCCACAAATGTGTATTGACAGCCTACTGTGTGTTTTTGTACTAGACTTTGTGAGGAAAACAAAAATGAATTAAATATTATATCCTTGCTTAAAAAAAAAAAATTTTTTTTTTTTTTTTGCTCATAGGGAACTTACAGACTCTAGGAGAAATTTAACAGAGTAAGTGGCCAAGCTGTTTGGGATGGATAGATAGCGGGAGGTGAGAATATCTACTCTGAAGTTTCCTGGAAAATTTGCATGTTTCACAAGGTTAAAAAGATTAAGAAACACTAACCCAACTGGTTATGTTCCTACACTGTGTGACAGAAGACTCTTTTTTACTTCTCTGTTCAGGTCAATTTAAACTTTCAGAGTTTAGACCCTTCAACAAATGTAAAAAAATCTGTCTACACTATGTGGTTTCTCCTTATAACCTCCCCCCGCCCCCATTTTTTTCTCTTCATCATCTTGTGTTGCTTTCCCCACATCTAAATGGAGGTGCTAGAGCAGAATTCTTCCTGACCTTGGTGATATCCAGCCCTATCTCTTAGGACAATCATAGTTTACCCATTGGAGTCCCAAATTGGCCACTTTTTGCACGTAGGTTTCTGTTGCTGTTTCTTTGTTTCCTTTTTTTTTTTTTTTTTAACAGAGCCAGTAATGTTCTGGATGACTCTGCGGTTAACTCTGGTCTGACCCTGCACCTCAGTGGTTTTATTAGCTGTGTGCTTGGCTCTGGGATCCTCTCTCTAGTTATTGTCTTTATTGAGACTATTTGTGTCTCCAGCGAATCTCTCCTAAATCCCTGGCTGTTATCTGGCCTGGGTATGTGTGTCTACGAAGTGAGTGCATTCTTGTCTGAAGTATGTCCTGACTGTCTCTGATAGCAGCCATTGCTGACCTAATTTTACTAGGTACTCAGATTGATATGATTAAGATTAATGAGGCTTAGTCTCAGTCATGAACCTATTCAAGGATAAACTTGTAAATCCAATGAGTTCTGAAGATGACTAGTTATTACTTACCTTTCAACCTTTAGGAGATTTGTGGGCTGATTTGCAACTACTCCTTTCCCCTCCCAACAATATCATTAGAAAGATGTCATGAAAGATACTGCTTCTACACCTCTCAGATTATTATCCATAAAAGTACACTTTTTAGGAATAATAACTCATAAATTATATGTATGTATTTTTTTTATAGGCACAAGTTCTACTAATGAATGCCGATTCAATAAAGTTATTGCCACAGATGCAGGACAGCATACATCCCGATTAAAAATTGTGCAGCTGTCATGATGACTATGACAAAATCCTTACTCAACTGGATTTGCTTGAAAATGTCCACTGAGATGACCACATGAGATCATCTACAAGAAAGACAGACACGAAAATGACAAAATTACACTAATGGAAAGATAAAGTTAGGAAAGGTGTGAGGATTCTTATATAGTAGCTCCTTTATTATTATTATTAGGTTTCTGGTCATTCTGGAAAGCCAAGTTTTCCAGGTAGTTGGGTACTTACCATTTAAGCACACTTTTCTACCAGAATAACCAATGCACATTTCCCAGGCTTCTTAACAGTTATAAGTTAATCTTTTTTCAATGACTCAGAGCCATCCCCTAGGAAAGAGGAGGCAGCACAGCAGTGAAAGGAACACAGGCTCTGAAACCAGCAGATCTGCGTTTGAACACTGGCTCTTGTTCTTCATAGCTACGTGACCTCAGGAAAGTTTTCTTAAGCTTTTTGAGCTCCAATTTCTCATCTGTAAAATGGGAACGATAGAATCAAACTTAACAGTGTTGATATGAGGATTAAGTGATAACGTAGTGGTTTTTGTTTCTTCATTCTGAAATTCTTTTTACAAGTGAAATCTTATGCAGAGTCCCATTATGGACAAATAAAAATGCAAATGCTCTGAGTTTTTTAAAATCATTGCATCTAGCACAGAACCTGACACTTAGTAGGTGCTATTGAAATGATAGCAGTTATTAGTATTAGCATCACTTAATGTGAAGCTTTTTTTAAAATTCTTATCTCTGCTTTTTAATGTAGTTTTCTATGTCCCACTATCAAGCTGTCATCTGTCTCTTCTACTGTAATCATGGGACTTGCTCACAAAAACCCTTCTCCCATCTTTTAATTCATTGTTCTCTTCTAATCAGCTCTGGGCTTAGAAACCAGGCAACCATGATTTAGAATTATGTGTAACATAAAAGCAATCAAGTTCCACATGAAGGTTTTAGACTACTTCTGTAAGATACACAATCATGTACTTTGGGCTCATTCTTTGTAACACAAGTGTTGGCTTTTCCGAGATCTTTTATAAAGACAGGGTGGTGCAGTAGAAAGAGCACGAATTCTGGAGTCAGACAGACCTAAATCTGAATCTTAACTCCTCTACTTGTTAGCTGTATAGCATAGGGCAAGTTATTTAATCTTTCTGAACCTCAGATTAACCTCCTGTAAAACAGAGAAAATAAAACCTTTATCATAGAATTAAGGGGATTAAATGAAGAAATATATATAAAACATATAACAGAGTCCTATACAGTAGGTGATACATAAAGCTTCGTTCTCTTTCTTTACTTCTCCCTTTGTTTTGCCATTTTCCTGGTTTTTAGCTGTGTTTCTGGGTTGATTAAGTTTCTGACTTGCTCAGGTGAGATATATAGTCTGCTGGCAGAAATTATGGAATACGTCAGGAGAGGAGAAGGCTGAAACCAAGAGAAACTGAGTGATGGAATATGGCTATAATTCCCCACCCACAAAAGAAAGAAACACCCCAGAATGATAAGGCAATTTTGTGAAGGCCACAGCATAAAAAGTCAATAATGCAAATATTAGTAAAACATGTGCAATGTGGTACAACCTTAACCAGGCACTATTCTGAGTTGTTTGTCTCATCTGCAAATTTTGACATCAAAGTCTTCACTGTAGTTGTGAGCTGAAATCAAACTGATTTAAGTGTCATCAATAGTTAAAAGGTTTTTTGTTTGAGCTCAAGATTTCATAAAGACTTTTCAAAGAATCTTTTGTGAATGACTGTGTTTTATAGAATAAACCATATTTTATTAAATAGCTAATTTAAACATAAATCTATAAATATAACTATAAAAATAAATAATATAGTTATAATATTAAGCACCAATCCCTTTAAACTAAGGAACTGATGAGATGCTTCCTGGTCTCGTTCAGACCCTCTTCTTCAGTTGTTTGGTAGTGCACTATCTCCTAAGTCACCTCTGTGTCCCATGCTGTCTTGTATCCCTCACTGGTCTAACTTGTTCAAACACTTCTACCTAATTGTGGAGAATTCTCATCTCCTCTGTCTGCAATTGCTCAGTTTGGTCTTCAATTACAGTCCTTTTGAACTGTATTTCCATAGCACTAGAAAAACTGTTCCCCATCTGCTCCTGCCTAATTCTAAAGCTATAACATATGAAGACTCACTTTCTTTCACTGTAATTCTGCAAACTGCATGCCATCGCCACCCACCCTCTATCTTGCACAGCCTCGACACCTCTTGCTCTCGCTCTCGCTCATGTGCTTGTGTTCTCTCACTTTCTCAGTTTCTTTCTTTGTTTTTTAATAAGAGAACAGTTTCCAGGTTGGAACAACCTAAAAAGGTCTCCTCCACCGTGCAGAAGAAGTTATATTTCTGTCTCACATACCTTCCTTTCTAGCCTAGCAAACTAGAGTTTTATTGTTTAATTATTTCATGCCTACATCTATGTGAACATCACATATCTCAACAAATTTTACTGAATTATGAAAAAAACCTTTTCTAGTTGTTTCCTTTGTTTTTGTGATATTTCCATTGTTTTCTAATTATATTCTAATCATGGATTAAACAGTTTTATAAGAAAGTCTCTGAGGAAAAGAAAAATCACTAAAGCTGAAGTGAATGAAAGTATGAAAGAAAGAAGAGTTAAGTTAGAAAGCTCAATTTAATTCAAAATTTTAAAACTTATATGCTCGTCTGAGCTTTACTGTACCAATTCCAAGGTACTTTCTGGGGTCCTTAGTGACAAAGAAATGGGATAAATGATAAAGAAATGGAATAAGTGAGTCATTTTTTAAAGGTGTTAAATCAGTTTTTTAAATTAAGAACCCATAAGGTGATAGACATACTACCATTATGACCAGTCATTCCTTCTAGCTCAGTAAATCTATAGAATAGTGAAAAGAGCAGCAAATTTAGCGTGAAGACATTGTTCAAGTCACTTAATCCTCCTGAGCCTCAGTCTGTAAAATGGAGATAACCTATGTTATAGGTATGCTCTGATTAAACTGTTTTAAGTTTTGAGACTATACACTATAAAGCATGATGCAAATAAAATGACTATTTCGAAACCATCAATTTCCGTTCTTCTTTCCTTTTCCTTCAGGTTTACTCACATACAGTTCTCCCAGAGCTAACCTTTTTCATTCCGAACCCTGCCTTTTGATTCAAGGCAGAAGTGCACAGCCCTTACCTAATACTCACCTAGTGAGTGCCAAGCACTTGCATATATTACCTCATTTAATCTTCAAAACAACCCCACGAGGTTTATACTGCCAGGATTTGAATCCAGGCAGTCTGACTCAAAGTCTGCATGGTTAAAGCCTACTGATTCAAAATAACTTTCTAGAAGCAATCAATACCTGTCAGTCTGGCTGTCATGAAGGAAAAAAGCTTTAGATGGGGTTTTCCTTTCAGGAGTGTGCAAAGTCAGCACTAGCCATTAGTAAATCCAGAGGGAGCCCTGTATGCCCTAGGAATGGTGCCCTTTTGCAGTCAGGGGAGGGATTCACAAGAAGTTGGCAGCTGGCCCTAAAAAGAATGTCCTGGAAGCAGTGCCTCTCAGGGCCACATGGAAGATTTGAGGCAGGAGGGTCTGGTAGACAACAGTCCAGGGCAGCACCAGAGAGCTCTGAAACCAGCAAGGCTTCTATAGGCTGGGCTGTGCAGCCAGTCCAGGCCTAACACTGAACCTCTCCAGATGGGCCCGTATCTGAGCAGCCTTTCCCAGTGGGCCAGAAGGAGGCTTGGGAAGATCTGAGAAGGCCCCGAAGTTTTTTTTTAAAAAAAAAAAAAAAAGGCTGGACAGGAAGCTTCCTAGCACAGCAGAGGCCAGTGGCAACAAGAAGAGAACACTGCCCTTACCAGCACTTGACCTTCTACAAAGTGCAAAGATTGTGTCAGCATTTCCATTTTAAACCCCTAATTTCACAGGTTTACAACTTCAGTCATAAAAATTCACTCTAGGCTGAAGTTTGGCATCCAGTCTCTCAGCTGTTTTCAAGCTGCGTTCTCAAAAATAGTCATTTCTAGTTTCAGACATTTGTTGGGACTTTTATAAATACCCCAAGTCTTCATTTAGTAAAAACTGATCTCTAAGATGTTGGTCTACAATGCGGCAAAGGCTTGCTTCTGTGGATTTGCAGAAAATGTGTTTTGAAAAAAATATTCTACCAAAAATATGGCTTCCCTACACATTGAAATAGGGTAGTGAAAGTAGTTGGGATCTAACGTTACGCATATTCAGGGTAACATGTCATGCATGTGACCTTGCTGCTGCTCGCTGCCAGGGGCTGGAGGTGTCCTCGTCTTAAAAGACACTTGAATTGCCAACTGGAAGCAGTTTCATAGGGGGTTGAAGTCAGCAATCCATTCTGGTTTTAACAGGTTAAGTGACCTTACTCAATACGCATTTAAACTTCAGTTTTCTTTGTTTATATAAATTAGTAGGGGAAAAAAGCCACACCTGTTGCTTTCAATTCCAACTCACAGCAACCCTACAGGACAGAGCAGAACCAAGACCGTAATCTTTACGGAAGGAGACTGTCACATTTTTCTTCTGTGCAGTGGCTGGTGGGTTTGAACTGCTAACCTTTCAGTTAGCAGCCAAGAGCTTAACCACTGTGCCACCAGGGCTTCTTTTTGTTTATAAAGTGGGGATAATTATACTTTCCTTGAAGTGTTGGTATAAAGAGAAGAGGTCATCTATGTCAACACAATCTGACACATAAGAGTAGCAACTTAGTGCTAACGCAGAGAAGTGAACATATCTTAGTGATCAATTAGTCAAAAGCCCTCTAATCTCTTCATTTTAAGATTTCTTCTCTTTCTACTCTTTCTCTAATACCTCTCACTGGCCACTGAGGCTAGTAAAGACATTAAAAAAATTAGGTAAGTTGGGAAATAAATTCCCAAGAGAAAGCTCCCAAGAGTAACATTATAAATCCCAATGTTTGAGACATCAGACACGTGACAAAAACAAACAAACAAAAACCTTTGCCATTGATTCTGACTCATAGTGACCCTATACAAACCCAAGCCACCCACTGCCCTAGAATCAGTTCCAATTCATAGCGACGCCATAGTGTTTCCAAGGCTGTAAATCTCTATGGAAGCAGACTGCCATAACTTTCTCTCACAAAGCTGCTGGTCATTAGCAGTCAAACACTTAATCACTGTTGCCACCAGGGCTCCAACTCTATACAACCAAAACCAAACCAAAGCCGTTGCTGTTGAGTCAATACCAACTCATAGCTACCCTACAGAACAAAGTAGAACTGCCCCATAGGGTTTCCAAGGAGCGGCTGGTGGGTTCAAACTGTCAACCTTTTGGTTAGCAGCCGAGTTCTTAACCACTGTGCCATCAGGGCTGTATGACCCTGTACAAGGAGCTAATAATTCTACAAGTATGGCAAGGGCCCCAAAGAGTTGTGAGAGAACTATTTTTTTTAATTAATACTCAGGCAACTTGGCTCTATAACAGCCTCCTTTCAGGGAAGTTGAGGAGTCTGGTCTTTTCAAGTACTACAGCTTTGGCAGCTTAAGGCTGAGGCACAATGACAGAAACTCAAGCATATGCTGTATCTAGCTGAAGGAAGAAGAAAAAAAAAAAAAAGCAAGGGTAGCCACAATTTAGGGTCTCCCCATCTCTGGGCAGTAGGTTGCCCCTGGTTCCCAAACAGGCTGAGTGACTTGGGGAGTGAAGATTTATCCCAGAGGAGAAAGGGAATGACTCTGGGCGCCAGGTATGGGAGCAGGGAGAGGAATCCCTGGCTCCAAGCCCAAGCCGCCTACGTGATTCCTATCTCTGGAAACAAGCTTTCTGTGAAGAAAAGGATTTTCAGAAACATCTTCATTAATAGAGGTATTGGTGGTATGTCCATGGAACATCTGGGGGTCATTCAAACCTGAAGTTTTACTTTTTAAATATCAATAGAAAGCTGCAGATCTACAAGCAGTTAACAATCCTACCTACTGCTGTCTGATCCTTTTATCCGCTGCTAATTCCGTTCCAAAGTAAAAAAAAAAAAAAGCACTTGATAAATACTAACTGCTTACAAAACCCAGTGCCCTCAAATCGATTCCAACTCATAGCGACCTTATAGGACAGAGTAGAACTGCCCTGCAGGGCTTCCGAGGAGCACCTGGTGGATTCAAACTACCGACCTTTTGGTTAGAAGCTGTAGCACTTAACCACTATGCCACCAAGGTTTCACTAGGGAGGGGAAATTAGTTGGGCAGGGGGGAAGCCAGTGCATTTCCAGCCCTTAATACTATTTTTCTTCATGTTTTTGAATTACTATTATTATGCCCTCAAAGAACTATATATAAAGTGTATATTATTGTTGTTAGGTGCCATCGAGTCAATTATGACTCATAGCAACCCCGTGTACATCAGAACTAAATACTGCCCAGTACTGCACCACCCTCACAATTGTTGTTATGCTTGAGTCCATTGTGGCAGCCACTGTGTCAATCCATCTCATCATTGAGGGTCTTCCTCTTTTTTGCTGACCCTCTACCAAGCATCATGTTCCTTTCCTGGGACTGGTCCCTCCTGATAACATGTCAAAAGTATGTGGGACGAAGTCTCACCATCCTTGCTTCTAAGGAGCATTCTGGCTGTACTTCAACCAAGACAGATTTCTTTGTCCTTCTGGCAGTCGAGGTATATTCAATATTCTTCACTAACAGCATAATTCGAAAGCATCAATTCTTCTTTGGTCTTCCTTATTCATCGTCCAGCTTTCACATGCATATGAGGGCGATTGAAAACATCTTTGCTTTTTAACTCTTTAAAGAGGTCTCTTGGAGCAGATTTGCCCAATGCAATGCCTTGTTTGATTTCTTGACTGCTGCTTCCTTGGCTGTTGATGGAGGATCCAAGTAAAATGAAGTCCTTGACAACTACAGTATTTTCTCCGTTTATCATGATGTTGCTTATCGGTCCAGTTGTGAGGATTTTTGTTTTCTTTATGTTGAGTTATAATCCATATTGAAGGCTGTAGTCTTTGATCTTCATCAGTAAATGCTTCAAGTCCTCTTCACTTTCAGCAACGAAGGTGGTGGCTTCTGCATATTGCAAGTCATTAATGAGTCTTCCTCCAATCCTGATGCCTTGTTCTTCTTCATATAGTCCAGTTTCTCGGGTTATTTGCTCAACATACAGATGGGATAAGTGTGGTGAAAAGATACAACCCTGACGCACATCTTTCTTGACTTTAAACTACACAGTATACCCTTGTTCTGTTCGAACGACTACCTCTTGGTCTAAGTACAAGGTCCTCGTGAGCACAATTAACACTTCTGGAATTCCCATTCTGCAAAATGTTTATCCATAGTTTGTTATGATCCGCACAGTCAAATGCCTTTACATAGTCAATAAAACACAGGTAAACATCTTTCTGGTATTCTCTGCTTTCAACCAGAATCCATCTGACATCAGCAATGATATCCATCATTCCATGTCCTCTTCTGAATCTGGCTTGAATTTCTGGCAGTTCCCTGTCGATGTACTGCTGCAATCGCTTTTGAGTGATCTTCAGCAAAATTTTACTTGTGTGTGATATTAATGATATCATTCGATAATTTCCACATTCTGTTAGATCACGTTTCTTTGGAATGGGTACAAATATGGATCTCTTCCAGTTGGTTGGCAGGTAGCTGTCTTCCAAATTTCTTGCATAGGCAAGTGAGTGCGGTAACTCTGTATATTCCTTCCATCTTCTTTAGATGCTTCCAGCATCATTTAATATTTTCCCTCTTACCAAAACAAACAAACAAACCCGCTGCCTGTAGAGTCAATTCCAGCTCATAGTGACCCTGTCGGACAGAATAGAACTCCCTCATAGGGTTTCCAAGGATCATCTGGTGGATTCGAACTGCTGGCCTTTTGGTTAGCAGCCAAATGCTTAACCACCGTAGAATCCAGTATAGCAACTTGAGGTTTGAATTTTTTCTTCAGTTCTTTCAACTTGAGAAATCCCAAGCATGTTCTTCCCTTTTGCTTTTCTGTTTCCAGGTCTTTGCACATTTCATTATAATATCTTACTTCGTCTTCTTGAGCCACCTTTTGAAATCTTCTATTTAGCTCTTTTACTTCATCATCTCTTCCTTTTGCTTTAGCTGCTCTACACAAGTTTCAGAGTCTCTTGTGACATCCATTTTGGTCTTTTCTTTCTCTCCTGTCTTTTTAATGACCTCTTGCTTTCTTCATGTATGATATCCTTGATTTTATTCCACAATTTGTCTGGTCTTGAGTCATTAGTGTCCAATGCATCAAATCTATTCTTGAGATGGTCTCTAAACTCAGGTGAAATATACTCAAGGTTGTACTTTGGCTCTCGTGGGCTTGTTTTAATTTTCTTCGGTTTCAACTTGAACTTGCATATGAGCAATTGATGGTCTGTTCCACAGTCAGCCCCTGGAGTTGTTCTGACTGATGACATTGATCTTTTCCATCATCTCTTTCCACAGATGTATTCGATTTAATTCCTGTGTATTCTATCTGGCGAGGTCCACGTGTATAGCCACCGTTTATGTTGTTGAAAAGAGGTAATTCCAATAAGTAAGTCATTAGTCCCATAAAATTCTATCATGTGATCTCCGGTATTGTTTCTATCACCAGGGCTATATTTTCCAACTACCAGTCCTTCTTCATTTCCAACTTTCTCATTCTAATCGCTGATAATTATCAATGCATCTTGACTGTATGTTCAATCAGTTTTGGACTGTAGAAGTTGGTAAAAATATTCAATTTCTTCATCTTTAGCCTTAGTGGTTGGTGTGTAAATTTGGATAACAGTCATATTAACTTGTCTTTCTTGTAGGTATATGAGTGTTATCTTATCATTGACAGCATTGTACTTCAGGATAGATCTTGAAGCGTTCTTTTTGATGATGAATGCAACGTCATTCCTCTTCAATTTGTCATTCCTGGCATAGTAAACCGTATGATTTTCTGATTCAAAATAGCCAATACCAGTCCTTTTCAGCTCACTAATGCCTAGGATATCGATGTTTATGCATTCCATTTCATTTTTGATGACTTCCAACGTGTCTGTCGATTTGTTGTACTTTGGTGGCTTGTGTGTTGTGGTGATACTGGAAGCTTTGCCACCAGGATTTCAAATACCAGCATGGTTACCCATGGTGAACAGGTTGCTGCTGAGCTTCCAGAATAAGACAGACTAGGACGAAGGACAACTTGTGAAAGTCTACTTATGAAAAAATTAGCCAGTGAAAACCTTATGAATAGCAGCAGAACATTGTCTGATATAGTGCCAGAAGGCAAGCCCCGTAGGTTGGAAGGCACTCAAAATATCGCTGGGAAAAGAGCTGCCTCCTCAAAGTAGAGTCGACCTTAATGACATGAATGGAGTCAAGCTTTCAGGACCTTCATTTGCTGACGTGGCACAACTCAAAATGAGAAGAAACAGTTGCAAACATCCATTAATAACCAGAATGTGGAATGTACAAAGTATGAATCTGGGAAAAATGGAAGTTGTCAAAAGTATATATTAGGTATAAAGAAAAAATCAAATGAAAACTTATGTACCTAAAACACAGGCTAAGAAAAAGAACACCACCTATATCACCAAAGACCTCTTGTGTGCTCCTCCCCCATCAATTCTACTTCCTCTTCCCTGGACATGACCCTACCCTGAATGTCATGTTTATTACTCTTTGACTTTTCTTTAGCATGTGGCTCATCTATTTAAGAGCATATTCCTAAACTGTGTTGTTCACTGTTTTGAACTTTATAAAAATGATGACGTACTGAGTATATTCTCCTGTCATTTACTCCTTTCATTCAATATGTTTGCAAGATTCATACTTGTTGATGTGCATGGCTGTAAGTCATTTGATTTCACTGCTGTATCATATCAAATTCTATGACTATACTAAAATGTATTTAACCATTCTCCTCCTGATAAATATCTGGATTGATTCCAGTGTTTTGCTATTGCAGACAATTCTGCTTTGAGCACTATGGAACCTGCCTCCTGGGGAACATAGTTTATGTCTGCTGGGTCATAGACTTTGCATATCTTTAGCTTCCCAAACAATGCCAAATTGTTTTCCAAATGGTTGTGCACAACCACCAAACCCCCAAACCAAACCCTTTGCCATCAAATGGATTCTGACTCATAGCAACCCTATAGGGTTTCCAAGGAGCAGCTGGTGGATTCAAACTGCTGACCTTTTGGCTAGCAGCCAGGCTTTTTAACCCTGTGCCACCAGGGCTCCACACAACCACCAGCAGTATATATTTGTTCCAATTGCTCTATATCCTTTCTATTTTGGTTTTATTTAACGTTTTAAGTTTTGGCAATCTAGTGAATGTGAAATGGTATCTCATTGTGATTTTGATTTGCATTTCCCTTATTTCCAAGGAAGTCGAGCATCTTTTCATATGTTTATGACAGTCATATTTGTTCTTTTGAGAAGTGTCTGTTCGAGTCTTTTACCCATTTTCTATGGAATTGCTTGTCTTTTTCCTTTTAATTTGTAGAAATTCTTCATATATGCCACACCTTTGTCACTTGATGTGTTGGAAATATATTACTGACTTGTCTTTTTGCTTATTTATGCTGACTTTTGATAAATGGAAGTTTTAATATAGTTTGTTAATACTACCCAGATTCTTTTCTTACACAATTGCTTCTCACCATAGGAAAAATAAGCTGGGATTTATTGTTAGGTGCCGTCAAGTCAGTTCCGACTCACAGTGACCCTATACGACAGAGTAGAACTGCCCCATAGGGTTTCCAAGGAGCACTGGTGGATTTGAACTACCAACCTTCTGGTTAGCAGCCGAGCTCTTAACCACTACACCAAAGCTTGAATTTATTTAACCCCTAATGAGTGGCTCCCTTAGCCCCTCTCTGGGTAGTGTTGGTTGGGAGGAATCTGGAGTCCATTCAGCTGGTTTTACTGTGGCCAAACGCCTCCAAAATGTACAGGCTTTTGTTGATAACCTTCACCTGTTCTGGGGGACTTCTGCTTAGTGTCAAACAGCCATTAGGACCTCAAAAAGATTTTTTTGTTCCTAAGTGCCGGTGAGAAATTGTAAAAAGAAATCTTTAACCTTACTTAAGATTCACGGTGATACTACAGAGTTGAACAATCCTGATATCTAAACAATTTCCAATCCTTTTCCACTACGTAATCTCTCAGGGCCTCAGTCTTCTTGTCTGTTACATGAAGATCACTGAAGATCACTGCACCTGCCTTACTCTCTCCTAAGAATCAATAAAATGATACAGATCAGGTGTCTACTTGACACGCAGCTCTCAACAAACATTTGTTCCTTTCACCTTAGGAAGGGTAGTCTGTGAACAGCAGCCAACCTGTTCAGCCCATTTGTGATCTTTGGCCATAAAACTTTCCTCCACCACTCTCCTCAAACTTACATCCACGCATTTGGTCTATTTGAAGACTATAGTAGATAGGTTTTTGTCCCAGCATCTGATGTTATGTTAGCACCGTTTGCTTAAATATTCCAACTCAACTCACTTACCATGTTCCATATACAGTCAAGCATCACTTAACATCCATGATAAACTCTGCGAAATAGGCCATTATGTGATTTGGACATTGTACGAACACCGTATCATAAATAAAGGTCCTTTCAGTTACTGTTAGAATAAGGAGGTTTCGTCCATTTTAAAATTTTTCTGGGGAAAATAATTCCTTCTACAATTAATTTATCTAAGGTTTCAAAAAATTCTTCTGCTGCCTTCGCATCAGAAGACTCACCATACGCTTTCACGTTACACAGCAAAAAGCGTTGTTTGAAGAGCTTGAACCAGCACTCAGAGCTAGCACTAAACTCAGTATCATAGTCTGGTCCTGCTTTTTCTTTGAGCATTCCGGACAAGCTTTGTGCCTTAGCAGTGATCATCAGTGTGCTGAAAGGGATTCACTTTTGCCTTTGGTCCTCAATCCACATCATTAGCAGTTTCTCCATGTCTGATATTGGTGTCCTTCACACATTTTCATTAGCATTGTGGCTTTTAGAGAAGCTGATTCTTAGAACAGCTTGGAGAATTTTTTTTTTTTTTTTGAGGATCATGGTGATTGTTGAGTACAACATGCCTAAATCCGCTACATCCCATTCTCCGATCGGGATTTCTGAACTCTATTATAACCTTATGGGACCACGGACTATATGCAGTTGGATGTTACCTGAAGGGACCTTATGCAGAGTATCACTGTATTTTTTAAATGAAAAGCCAATATTATTTTTATAAACACAAAAACTTAGGGAAGACCACTGAGGACAAAGTTACCATTGAACATTCTGATTTTCATTATGTTAATCACAGAATTTCATTCACAAATGTCACTTATTCCCTCTCTCTCTCTCTCCCTCTGCCCCCCTTCTCTCTTTCTCACACACACCTTCCTACACAAGTATTTCTTAGTTGCCACCATCTACTCAGAGTTGCCAGCTATGGCCAGAATGAATCAGGTGGCAGTTGCAGTGGTGTTTTGGTTAAAAAATTACAATTCTGTATTTACTCTTCTTTATGCAGAATTCAAGGAGCCCTGGTGGTGCAACAGCTAAGCACTCAGCTGCTAACTTAAAGGTGGGCGGCTGTAACCCACTAGGCGCTCTGTGGGGGAAAGATACAGCAATTTGCTTCCATAAAGATTACAGCCTTGGAAACCCTTTGGACCAGTTCTACTCTGAACCTATAGGGTCACTGTGAGTTGCAATTGACTCAACATCAACGGGCTGGGTTTGGTTTTGGTAGGCAGAATTCAAGAACTTTGTAAGGTTTTTTGCCTCTATTGGCCTTTTCACCGATTCACCTCGTCCTGGCTAGCACCAGGGCGTGTGATCTTGGTAAAGTAATGAAATGCCCTAGTACTTACACTGCTTATTCTTTCTTTAGACAAATTTGTTTTCCAGTAAACAGAGCAATTCAGGATCTCAGCTATTCTTTGTAAGCCATTAATTCCTTTAGTTTATAGTCTTTCCTGCTCGATGAGTTGTATTGATTTATCAGTTTCTCATTCTAAATTACTTCAACAAATTCTTCATTAATTCATTTAATCAATAAATGGTGAATGTTAAGATTACTTTTAAAATGTGCTCTTAAATTTACTATGCAGAAGTCATTGTAACAGTTTTAGTAACTCAGCGTATTTAACTGTTTGTCTTGATGTACACATTACTTTTATTTATATATGCATTTAGATACTTCTATCTCATTCTACTTTCACTAATATCAAAGCCCTCCCTCCTACATGGTGATTTTCTGTATTTCTGTTTTCTTAGTCTGAACTCCAATAGCCCTTTGCATGTACCCCTCTTGCGGCATCTATCTCACATTGCTTTGTATCAGTCACGATTTTACCTGTGTTATCTTCCCCACTAGACTCAGTCCAACCCAAGTATCTGCCTGCCCAAAAATCACTTTCTTCTGGTATCCTCAAGGAAAGAAGGTTTATTTCAAGGGCACAATCCTGAACTATCCTTCCTCCACACACTGCTACTACCAGGCACACTGACCTCAAGGAGGGGTGATGTGGAAGGCTGCACTTCTCATTAATGCCTTCCCCTTAGTTTCCTTCAGCCCATTTACACAAGGCTGTTATGATGGTATATTTTTGTTGAAAGTTTGGGGGAGTCATAGAAGGGCTATATCACAATAAAAATGCTTAAGGGAATTCAAACAAATGGGTATAATGGTTATTATATATTATGTTTATAATTTGCATTTTCCTGATGACTATAGAAGTTGGACACCTGTTCATAGAAAATTTCTGTTTTTGGCAAATATAGAAACATACAGAGATAACCTGAAAATGCTCCTGCTCTATAAACTTCTGAAAGATAGATTAAATATAGCAATTTTCCCTTAAATACATAGCTGAGCTTGCAAGAAAGTAAAAAAGAAAAAATCCTCAAAGACCAAAAACGCAAGAAGAACTAAAAACAGAGTTGTAAGTTCAGTCTGATACTTCAGCCACCTGGGCATAGAGAGCTATCTTACTGTCCTAGTTACCTAGTGATGCTGTAACAGAAGTACCACAGGCAGATGACTTTAACAAAGAGAAGTTTATTCTCTCACAGTCCCAGTAGGCTAGAAGTCCGAACTCAGGGCACCAGCTCCAGGGAAGGCTTTCTGTCTCGGTTGGCTCTGGAAGAAGGTTCTAGTCTTCAGTCTTCCCTTGGTCTGGGAGCATCTCAGCATAGGAACCTCAGTTCCTGGCACTGCTTTCTTGGTGGTATGAGGTCCCCAAGTCGCTCTGCTCGCTTCTGTCTTTTATATGGCAAAAGAGATTGGCTTAAGACACTATCTAATCTTGTAGCTCTCAGTATAACTACCACTAATCCATCTCATTACATCATAGTGATAGGGTTTACAACACATAGGGAAAATCACATCAGATGAATAATTGATAGACAATCACACAACACTGGGAATCATGACCTAGCCAAGCTGATAGATATTTTAGGGGGACACAATTCAATCCATGACACTAACCAAGGGGGTTGAATTTTTTCTCTCTCCTTCATTGGTTAATGATTGTCTTTTTTTAATAAACATTTTTTAGTAAACTTTTTTGAAGTGTAATGTGCATACAAAAATTGCACAAAATAATTGTAGAGACAGCTTGATGAATTTTCACAAAGCGAGCACATCCATGTAACTGGTACTCATAACAAGAAACAGACTTTTACCAACACTCTAGAAATCTCCCTCGTGCCCCCACCTCATCACTACCCATATCTCCAAGGAAAGCCTCTATGCTGACTTCTAACAACTTCTAATGAATTTTGCCTGTTTGAACTTTATATGATGAAAACACATAGTCTGTACTCATTTATGCCTGGCTCCTTTTACTGAACATTATGTTTGTAAAATTTATCCATACTTTTGCATTTAGTTGCAATTCATTCATTCTCATTGCTGTGTAATGGATCAGTGTATGAATATACCACAGTTTATTTATCCTTTCTACTGCAGATGAACATTTGGGTTGTGTCCAGTTTGGGGCTATAATGAATAGTGCTGCTATGGGCATTCTTGTACATGCCTTTTCGTTAGCATGTGTATACTTTTGGGTATATACCAAAGAGAGAAATAGTTTGGTCAAAGGATATAGTCTTATGTTCCTACTAAACATAGTATTAGAATACTGTCAAGCAGTTTAGTAGATACTGACAAAGTTTTCCAAGTAGTTGTATTAATGTACATTCCCACCGGCTGTGTATAAGGCTTCTACCCACATTCGATATCGCTTGTCTTTTTTTTATTTTATCTTTTTTATTTAGCAATTTTGGGGAAGGGGTATAGCGGTACTGAGGAGCCCTGGTAGCTAAAGAGCTCAGCTGCTAACCAAAAAGTCGGCGGCTTGAACCCACCAACTGCTCCACAGGAGAAAGCTGTGGCAGTCTGCCCCTGCGAAGATTTACAGCCTTGGAAACCCTATGGGGCAGTTCTACTCTGTCCTATAGGGTTGCTCTGGGTCCTATGAGTCAGGATTGACTCAACAGCAACCAGTTTAGCTTTTTGTTTTTTACAGTGGTATTGCATTGTGGTCATAATTTGCATTTTTCTGATGGCTATTGAATTTGAGCACCTTTTCACATGCATCTTAGCAGTTTAGATAACCTTTTTATATGTTCTGTATTTATTCTTTATATAGTCTGGATTTGAGTCCTTTGTCAGAGTATATATATGTATATCTTCAATATCTTCTATTCTGTACTTGACTTTTTATTGTCTTAGTGGTATCTTTTGATAAACAGAAATTTTAAATTCAATATAGACTAATTTATCAGTTTCTTCCATTATGATTAGTGCTTTTTGTGTTCTCTTTAAGAAATCTTTGCTTACCCCAAGGTCATGGTCCATGTTTTCTTCTTTGTTTCACATTTCGTATTTAGATTCATATTTATAGTTCTCACTGTTGTTGTTGTTAGCTACTGTTGAGTGGGCCCCTGACTCATGGTAAGCCCATGTACAACAGGATTAGACAACTGTGATCCACAGGGTTTTCACTAGCTGATTTTTTGGGAAGTAGATCACCAGGCCTTCCTTCCTAGTCTCTCTTAGTCTAGAAGCTCCACTAAAACCTGTTCAGCATCCCGGCAAGGCAGAAACCTCCATTGACAGATGACTGGTAGCTGCACTTGAGGTGCATTGGCCAGGGATCAAACCTGGGTCTGCCACATGGAAGGCAATAATTCTATCACTGAACCACCACTGCCCCCATAGATATCATATAGATTTCATATTTAGATCACAATCCAGCTGGAATTTATTTTCTGTTTGGTGTGAAGCAGAGATCAAAACTCCATATGGGGTTTTTGTTTTGTATGGATATCCAGTTAACCCAGCACCATACTTTTCCATTGCAGTATCACTTCTTTCATAATTCAGGTATCATAAATGTCCGAATGTATTTCTGGACTGTCTGTTCTGTTCCATTGGTCTATTTGTCTGTCTTTGCAACAGCATCATACCGCCTTAATTACTACAGCTTTGTAATAGGACTTCTTATCTCCTAGTATAAGTCTCCAGGTTTCTTCTTCTTCTAGATTGACAGAGGCTTGAGTTTCAACTGACATATAAGAACAGGAAATGAGGTATTGAGTCATATGAAGTAGAGGAGTTGATATTGAGACTCATGAATAAGCCAGAACTCTCAAAAACACTCACCCAATGCAAGACAAAGAAATTTCTCTTAACTACTGGCCTGTCCTCCCTTGGGTTTGGAGTTTGAATTTATACTTCCTATATAGTCTCTAAGTATCCCCAAGCTGAAAAATTAACACACAATGTAATCCTCAAAAGAAAACAAAACTGTATTGAAGGGATCAGGCAAGAGATAAAGCCAGGTTTAGGACGAGTTTTACAAAATTATAAAACAGTGGAAGAAAAAATCTGTTGTAGAATATTGGTAGACCCAATAAATGACAGAATTAGGCCCTTCCCTAAAACCTCAGATAATAGAATTATCATCTAGGGATTATTTTTAAATATGTTTAAAACAAATACATAAAGAGAAAAGATCAAAAATATCAGAAAAAACAAGATTAAAAAAAAGATTAAGCTGACTTGAAAAGGAATCAAAAAGAATTTCTAGGAATGAAAAATAAACTCATTGAAATTGAAGGTATTCACTGATTCCATGAAAGTGGAAAGTTTTAGTTAAATAAATGACTAGAAGCATAAACATGACCCCTGATTAATTGTCCTTTCCAACTTTCCAACCTTTCCATTAAACAACCTTCCATCTTTGCTCGTGATGTGTTTAATGCTAACAGATATGGAATAAGTGAAATGGTCTGAAGAATGGGCTGGGCATCTGTACCAATTCATTTCCAGGGTACTTATCTGTCTATCTTAAATGTTAAATTGGGCATTTTTCGTGAAACACCACCAAGAGGGTAATGCTCAAAGATGACCCAGTGAAACAGAAATTCACAGGGAGCTTCCTGGCTGCTAAACAGTTAGCATTGAAGGGTTTTTTGATGCAATCAACTCGACGGCACTGGGTTTGGTTTTTTTGGTTTGGTAAGCAAAAAGACCCCCCTCTGGTCTGGGTCAGGCTTAGGTTGTTTTGTAGGCAGCTAACATAATTCTGCATATTTAATCTCAACACGTTCTCCAATCTGGAGCGTGGAACCAGCACAGGTTTTGGAGTCAGATCTGGGTTTGAATCCTAGTTCTACCACTTACTGCTGCATTTGGCCCCAAATCAGCATTGTCTCCCACCTCCAGGACCCTTGGCAAAGCCCGGGCGCACAAAATGGATGTGCTTTTGCCCGAATCCTAAGGATCCTCATGAAGTAGTAATAGTAGCTACTAGTTACAACCACCCACGTCAGTCATTGTCCTAGACGTTTCATATACATTATTTCCTATCAAGTCTTCATGACAGCCCTGATTATTTATATAAAATCTCAAAAACCAAACCAGTTGCCATAGAGCCAACTCCAACCTATGGCAACCCCCTGTGTGTCAGAGTAGAACTGTGCTCTGCAGGGTTCTCAATGGCTGACTTTTCAGAAGTAAATGGCCACGGCTTTCTTCTGAGGTCCCTTTGGGCAAATTCAAACTTCCAACCTTTTGACAAGCAGCCAAGAATGTTAACTGTTTGCACTACTGAGAGACTCCATATAAAAAAAAAAAAAATACGATATGTAATTTCCCCGTTTTTAAGTGAAAAAAACTGAGACTCCATTTATTTGCCCAAGAGCACGTGCAATGCAACCCGTTGCTGTCAAATTGATTCCAACTCATAGTGACCCTGTAGGACAGAGTAGAACTGCCCCCGTAGGGTTTCCAAAAAGCAGCTTGTGGATTCGAACTGCCGACCTTTTGGTTAGCAGCTAAGCATTTAGCCACTGCACCACCAGAGCACTTGTAAAGAGTACCAGAAATGAGACTTGAACGTATGCCTGTTCTAGGTTCTTCCCATGATACTATGTTGCCTGACTCGTAGCTTATAACAAGTACTTTCTACATTCAGCTTCCTTCTGAAAAAACAATGCATTTTTCGTAAAACTTTAAACACTTAAAAGAAAATAAAAAGGCTCGGCTGATTTTTCTCCTAGGCGGGCTCTGTGGTCTTCATGACAGCCATGTTCCTGTTGCAGGTCTGGCTGCTCCCCTCAGCTGTGAGAGTTGCTGCCGCCCTTCTGTAAACTCCTCATCCAGGAAAGGCTTTATTGATGCCGCCTTCAAAGCCAAGGCAGCCATCTGAGAAGATGGAAGAAACCAGTAAAAGATGGGATTCTGGGGAGCCATCCCAGGTAGAATCGTGTTTTTATGCACAAGCACATTTGTAGGGCAAATTTGGTGTACTCATAACAGGCAGTTAATGAGTACAAGTGAAGTTCAGTTCTTTGTGTAAACAAGAGAGAGAGAGCATGTGTCTGAATATAATTCCGACTGTATCCAGGTCATTTTAGAGCTGGTGGAACTCTATTTGTCTTAGGAAATCTCGAAAACTTTTATAGGGAATTCGGAAAATATTTTCGGCCAGCAGGAAAGATAAAATCCCTGCATACAAAGTACAGGCATGGGCCCAGAAACTGAACAGACTGCTGTAAAATGCCCATTTAATAAGGCATTAAAATGCCTTCGACCTGGACACATTAAAAAAAAAAATAAAAAGAGCTATGAAAACAAATACCATTCAAATAATTAGGATCTTATGCCTGAGGCCAGCCTTGATGCCAGGCAGGGACTTCCCTGCAGGAATCAGAGCTGAGCCTGATCTCCGAAAGGAGGAATCAACCAAGACAAAGGAAGCTCTGAGCCTGGGTTTTCTCCCAGCCCCGTCTACAGCCTGCCTCTTGATACTGAAGGCAGCACATCCGAAATAGTTTCCCTCGCCAACATCTTGGGTGACTTTACAGTCCTGTGGTTCAAACGGGGGTTCCTTGCCCCTCGAGGCTTGTTGACCTGCCTTCGAGAAAGCCCGAGGGCAAGTTCCTAAGGATGAACTTGAAGCTAGGCAATTGGCATTGTACCTTTCTGCTCCATGAAGAATAAGGAGACATTTGAAGGCTTGCTCTATTGGGTAAATATGCTCCAGATTGGCGTAAGGGTTGGAGAGTGAGCATTTGTTTATGAACATAGCTGGGAGGGAAAAAAAGATGTCTTTTCACTAGTTCCTGCAAACACGGAAGCTGCCCCAGAGCTATTTCCTGCCCCCGTAGATTCTGAATAGTTGATGGCCAGGCGCACAGCAGCTCATTTCATTCTCCTGGGGTAGTTCCAAAGGACTCCAAAGTACAGAACTCCAGAAATTTGAAAAATAAAGGACTTGTCCTCTTATTATTTCTGGAGTGATTGTTCTTTTGGGAGTACCAGTATTGTATGTGGGATTGGAGCATAATAACTACTATGAAGTGATGCTTATCAGGTCTAATTAAAGGAACTTTTATAAAATTGAATTTTAAATCAGACTGTGTTAGTGGTAGTTGACAGCACCTTTATTTTTCACCTTGTCTACCTCTTAAAATATTCTCATATGTTACCGATGAGTAACTTTCCTTAAAGAATCCTGTAAAGAAACTTGTTACTATCTGAATATATTTCTCATATTTTATTCTTCCTCCTGTGTATTTCCTTTTATCCTAATAGATTATAATCACCAGCAAAATTAGAAAATGACAGAGTGGAGAAAGGGAAATGGAAAAAAGAAAGAATGAAAATGACATAATTAAAATCTATGCATTTTCTGGGGTTAATTTGAACTGGACAAGTTGGTTTTGTTTTGCAATACAAAAGAAAAAGTCAGGCCTTAGAGCCTAAGGCTTTCATTAAATTCAGCTTTGGTGAGTTCTAATAATACAGTGGTTTATTAACAGCATGAAAAATGTCATTGCGGAGGACTTCCCTAAGCAGCAGCCTCACCTCTTGGGTATGACTCATGCTTCCTCCATGGCCGCCCAAGCTGTAAAGTTCTGGGCAGGATATTTAAGGTCCAGTGAACCAGCTCCTTGCATCTTTCTTGCCATTTGGCTGGGATCACGTACCTATTAGCAGCCTTGCCATCCAGAGCAGTAGCTGGACAGCAAAAGTGAGAGAGGGGCTGGATGCTTAGGGCTCTTGTAAATGATGAGTCCAAAATAGTAGCGTAAAACTTAGAATTTAGTCCCCTGCAGGAGTCTGCTGGAGGAAATGAAAGGATCGACAACATGAGAGGAGCACTGGGCCGGATTGTTGCTGACCACAGCCACAGGCTTTTTTGCATGTGCTGGAAACTGACCTCGTCAAAAGCTGAGGATGCAGGCAGGGCAAGGATAATGATAAGGCAGTGATGATACTGCATCATTCAGCCCTCAGAGCTGATGAGGCTGGTCAATACTTACCAATCCTTTCCCCTCCTTAGTCTATAAAAAGCAGGGGTTTTTCATGAAAATGCAAAAATGAACATGAACTAGTACTAATTGAACCAACAGGAAGCTTAATACTTTCAGTCTCTTTGATTTCTTACTAAGTATTTTCATTCAAAAGCACCTCATTTGGCCCACGAACTAAACCTAGGAGGTTGGCAACACAGTTATTACTCACCCCTTTGTGTAACTGAGGAAATGGAAGCTGAGAAAGTTTGAGGAACTTGCCCAAGGCCTTTGACAAGTTAGGGACAGAGCTGGGACTTACGACAATAGATTGAGTACCAACGTCATTGAACTTGGAAATGGTCTTTGAATGAAGGAGCAGAAAACCCAAGCTGTCCCCTTGGAGGAAAACCCTTTCCTAAAGGTCCTTAAATCTTGTCCTGAATCCTGGACAAACCCCAAACTCTTGGAAGTATGAGGTGCTCAGAGGGCTGGAAAGACCAAGCAGGATTCTTCCCAGCATGGCCCTCCCGCCCCCTCTGGCATTGTTTGCCTAACATGCATGGATCTAGGCTTTGGCATCTGGTAAGAGAGGCTTAACTGTGAGACAGGAGAAGCAATAAAATCCTGAAAAGCAATAAAAGGAATTTCTCCGGGGGGTTGGGGGGAACTCTCACATCTTTTAAGCATCTAAAATGAAACCTGTGCAGACTGGCACCCCGTGTTGGGGGTAGGGAGCAACTCGAATTGCGCATGTATTTTATCTGCATTATCACATACAATCTTTTCTCTAACCTTCTAAGATAGGTAGTACTTTATTACCCCTTTATTACCCCTTGTCTTAGTTATCTGGTGCTGCTATAACAGAAATACCACAAGTGGATGGCCTTAACAGAGAGAAATTTATTTCCTCTCAGTAAAGTACGCTAAAAGTCCAAATTCAGGGAGTCAGCTCCAGGCGAAGGCTTTCTCTCTCTGTCGGCTTTCTCATCACTCTTCCCCCTACTAAGAGATTCTCCACACAGGAACCCCGGGTCCAAAGAACGCACTCTGCTCCCAGCACTGCTTTCTTGGTGGTATGAGGTCCTTCAACTCTCTGCTTGCTTCCCTTTCCTTTTATCTCTTGTAAGATAAAAGGTGGTGCAGGTCACACCACAGGGAAACTCCCTTTACGTTGGATCAGGGATGTGACCTGAGCAAGGATGTTACATCCCACCCTAATCCTCTTTAACCACAGGAAGAGATTATGATTTATAACACAGAGGAAAATCACAAAATGGAGGACAACCACACAATACTGGGAGTCATGGCCTAACCAAGTTGACACATATTTTGGGGGGACACAGTTCAATCCATAACACCCATAAATAACATGTGTAGAAAAACGGTTCACAGAGATTAGGCGTATGCCTAATAAGTTGTGGCACTCCAGGCCCGTTCTCTTTCCACTACCTCACCCTTCCTCCATCCAAAGCTCCAATAAACATGTCTGGTAGGTACACAGGAGCACCAGAGGCCCCAGCCTGCAAACAGAGCCTCCCAGTGACTTCTATATCACCCAGTAGTCTCCACGCTTTTTTGATCTCGCATCCTTCAGCAAAAATCTTTTAAGCACATGTCCCCCCATCTATTATTTGTCATTTATAAATTATGTATCTATCCTACCTTATTGATCTAGATATTAGATATTTGAAAAGGATGAGATTAAAATAAATAGGAAAAGAAGTTCTAGTATTTCTTTCCCTTACCCTACTTTGGAGAGTCCTGCTATAGGTAACAGAGCCCCACTGTAAGTAAGAAATTCATGCTTACAAACATTATTTTTGGAATCATAGTTCTTTAGTGCTGGAATGGACATGAGGCGCTGCTTGGAACAAGGAAAAGGAGCACAGAGCCAACATGTGACAGAACTAGAACTAGGACCCACATCTCCTCATATCCAGTCCCAAGCTCTTTTCACTTCTCTGCACTGAGATAAAAAGAAGCCAAAATCTCATATTCTTGGGCTAGAAACTTAAATGTGCATCTCCAGTGTGATAAGCCAGAGCTTAATGCCTGAGCCTCCAATGCTGTGTCTCAGGTAAATTTGGATCCATCAACTGCCCTGGGCATTTCAGTTCAGCCACAGAGCATGTGCGGCAGGCTATCACCACATGGGGTCTGAGGAGAAGGAAGACTGTGCTGTACTGTACTTGATGTTATTAAAAGCAGCTCACACAGTTTCCATCATCCCTAATGGAGCCACGTCATTTTACAGACCCAGCCTTTGCTGTAGGCACCCTAACTAGGAAGTCTGAGTGTTAAGAAAAAGTGACTTCAAGCCTCTTCCAGGTCATGACATTGTGACCATGAACTGAAAAGGCAAGGAAAGAGCACCATGACTCTGCTACCCCAGCCAAGTGGGGCTTGGGCCCATCCCCAAAAAAACCTTTAGACTGAAGTTGCACTTGTTAGAGGTGCCTGGTTCTTTATGGACTCTGTTATCTTGGACCAAGCTAACCCAGCCACATGGAGAGGGAGAGACCCGTTGCAACAACAAAAGAAAGATAGCCCCCCTCCTTTGATCAGTCCACCTTTCCATGAGGAGGAGGGCAACAGATGACCCAAGTTCATGGCCCAGATGTGGTGGGCGGAGGTGATTATAAATTATCATCCTCTAAAAGGGTGATACTTAAAAGGGTGACCCTCTGCCATTTTGTACCCTGCGAATCATAGAGTTACTTTTTATACTTTTTTTTTTTTTAATTAATGAACTCAAAATCACTAAAAGTAAACACATAAAAATCTATTGGACCCAGCAGCCCAAGAGGAAGGGGGTCAGGTGAGACTGGTGGTGGGGTGTATGGTAATAATGCTGGTAGGAATGGCATCCTGTAGAAAGAGCAAAAGTTGTGAGTACAGAGACTTGGATTCGAAGGCAGGCCTGACTCAGAGAATAACCTTGAGCAAGTTTCTTCACCTCCCTGGCCCTCAGTTTTATCCTCTGTTATCCTCTGTTCACACAATTCCTTACATACCAAGTTGTTGAGAAGTTTATTGTTGTTGGTGTTGTTAGTTGCCATCGAATCTATTCCGACTCCTAGTGACTTAACATGTGCAGAGTAGAGCTGCTCCATAGGGTTTTCAAGGCTGTGACCTTTCAGAAGCAGATTGCCAGGCCTGTCTTCCAAGGCACCTCTGAGTAGATTTGAACCACAGACCTTTAGGCTAGTAGTTGAGTGCTTAACTGTTTGTGCCACCCAGGGACTCCTTGGGAAGACTGTGTTGTTGTCGTGTGCCGTTGAGTCGATTCCGACTCAAAGCATCACTACATGAGAGTAGAACTGCCACATACGGTTTCCTAGGCTGTAATCTTTATGGGGAGCCCTGGTGGTGCAGTGGCTAAGAACTGTGGCTGCTAACAAAAAGGTTGGCAGTTGAAATCTACCAGCCGCTCCTTATGGGGTAGTTCTACTCTGTCCTGTTGAATCTTCACGGGTTTAGTCTTTATGGGAGCAGATTGCCAGGTCTTTTCTCCTGCAGAGCCACTGGCAGGTTCGAACCGCCAACCTTTCTGTTATCAGCCAAGCACTTAACCATTGTGCCACCACTGCTTCTTTTCAAAAGGTTAGAAATAATATACATTTGAGTGCCAGGTCCAATGCCTGATGACTGATTATTTAAAAACGAAGTGTAAATTCTATTTTTCTTTTCTCATTTTATACTTGGGAGATTCACATCCAACACTTATTTTCCGAATCTGGAATAAAAGCGAAGCTCTTCCGTTAAAGGAGGTAGTAAAGAAGGAGGGATCTAGCATTTGTTGACTGCCTATCAGAAACCCTGGTGGCATAGTGGTTAAGTGCTACAGCTGCTAACCAAAAGGCCAGCAGTTCAAATCCACCAGGCGCTCCTTGGAAACCCTGTGGGGCAGTTCTACCCTGTCCTGTAGGGTTGCTGTGAGTCAGAATTGACTCGACAGCAATGGGTTTGGTATTTTGTATCAGAACATTAGGGACAGAGACTGTGACAGGCCCTTTCACATACATTATTTTAATCACCCCAATCCCAAGAAACAGATACTATTAGGTATTTTCTCCATTTTATTGACATAAACATGGAAATTATGTCTTTGCTTAAAGGGACAAGTCAGTAAGTGGCAGCGCCAAGTCTCGATCCTAGGTTTTCTAGCTCAAGTTGCAGAGTTTGTCCTACTACCTTGCAGATGCTGAAGTACTACTTCAGTGAGATAGCATTTACCCCTTAGGGGAAAGTGGGAGATCCAAGGGTGCAAAAGCCAGCTCCTATTCTTGGTAGAAAGGTAGAATAGAAACTGTAGCAAAACAGATCTTGAGTCACAGACTCCCAAGGCTAAAACAGGGTTAAGGAATACCTGGCCCAAGCTTCATCGAATCTGCAGCCTTCACCAACTGAACCTCCAAGGGCCTGCTGCCTTAGAACTCCTTGTTTTTGAACAGTCCCACATTCCAAAGAGCCCCAGGTGGGGCTCTGCCTTAGAGAAGGCAGAGACAGCAGCCCCCAACCACATAACCCAGCCTTGCACCTCAGAACTGGGGGTTTTAGACAGCTTTTATTGGCCTGAGCCTTTCTCCTGTTGGATGTGTCTCTAAAATAAGAAAGGAGGACTGCTGGAAAAGTGTCTGGGAGGAACCTCCATTCGCCCAGTCATAAAATAAGAATAATATTTAACCCCTTCCACGTTAGAGTGTTGCTATCTAAGTGCTACAAATTATTCACTAAATTACATCCAAAGGAGCCTCCCCATTGCTTAAACTCAAATCTAAAGAAGCTTTATGTTAGAGCATCCAAGGAACTCATCTAGTTTAATGGCTTATCCGCATGTAGGATGGCTAGTGATGCATCTGCTATGTCCCACGTTCCACACGGGCACCAGCTAGCATTGGGACGGAGGCCAAGCAGTGAAGGGATGAAGGACTAAGGAGCACCATCATTTCCTGAGCATGCATCCTATGCAAAGCTCTGTGCTACAGGATTTAGAGGGAGCAGTGTTTGTCGACTTTGTTGGTTTGGTTTGGTTTTTTCTCTTCTTAAGGGAGAGATAAGGTCAGTCCCATCATGGAGTAGGCAGGGTGGTCTCCTATGGAAGGATCTGTGAGATGGAACAATCTGGAATGTCTGAAGGTGGGAGAGGTGTAGGGACTCAGTGGGAAGGATGCTCATAATAGCTATGATCCAGGAAGCAACTGGGTATGAAGACAGAGAGCTGTCAGAAAGACAGTCACGCTCTGGGAGCAGACCTATCAGTGCATGAGGGTGTTCAGAGAATCTGTGACCCAGAGGATGGGCTGCAGAAGTATTCTGCTTCTGGACCGCACCCATAATGGCACCTAGAACAGAGGACTCAGGCCATACCCAGTTAATGGCAGGGTCACCAGTGAAGGCAGCACTCCTGTCCTTGAGGCAGCCTCATGTCTTCTGCTTTGGCAGTTCCCTGCTCCACATGCCTGAACAGTTGCACATCCCATGAGCCACACTTTAGTGCCTAGGAGTGTTGCTCATGACAACCCAGAGCTCTAAGGCCTCACACAGATAACATGAGGAAGTAGGCAGCCCAGGCCCAAGGATTCACCACTACAGCAGAACTGTCAGGCCTGGATGGAAGAGAGAAAAGTGTACAAAGACTTAAGTGTTCTTTAGGAGGTAGAATCTGCATAATTTGGCAAGTGTGTGGGATGGGCAGGTAGGAGTTGAAGAAGCCAGCAATGACACCCAGGTTTCTGGCTTGAACAGCTGGAGGTTGGTTGGTGGTGCCATTTACCCAAACAGAGAACATAAGGGGAGGTTTGGAGCGGATGATGCATTTAGATTTTAATAGAGTGAGTTTGAGAGCCTAGCATCTCTTAAGCAGAGAGGTCCAGGAGGCAATCTCAGGAGAGGGAAATGGGGCTGGAGATTAGACTTGAGAGTCATGGGTATATGTTAGTGAAAGAAGCCATGGGAACAGATGGCATCACCTAGGAAGAGAAGCCAAAGCCACAAACCTTGAAAATAGCAGGTGCCTAAGAAGGAAAGAATAGAGTCAGGAGGAAAACAAATAGAGTGAGGCATCCCATGAGTCACAGTCCCCATCCACTTGACCAGTTCTTCAGCAGCGTGAACCATGTGCCAGTTACCACCGTATTACCATTTGGGCACAGTTTCCTTTTTTTTTTCTTCAGGTATTTCTATTCCACCAACTCATTTTTTTCTCTAACTGAATCTTTTAATTACAGAAGTAATATATGCTCATTGTAACAAATTGAACAAAACAGAGATGTATAAGGAAAAAGCTCATAACCTCCTCCTAAGCCTCCTGAGGAACCATTATAACAGTTCCTTCTAAATTTTCTCTGTGCCCCTGACACACACATACACTCACATACACACACAGACTCACGTTTTGTACACATACACACCACATCAGACACACATCACATCACACACACATACTCACAAACATACATCACACACAGGCACACACACTGATTCATACATCATACACACACACCACATACATGTCTGTACACACACACAGACTCACACATATTTACTCCTACACACTACCCACATAAACACAACTTACACATACACACCCAGATTGGGTTTTTGTTTTTTATTTCACACAAATGGGAGACCATACATATTACTCAGAAATTTTTTTTTACATTGTATGTAGATAGATAGATATATGATATCATTCATTCTCTTCTTAATTGATATGTAATGCTTTAGAGTTTGGCCATGCCAATTTTTTTTTTTTTTTCGCATTTTAAAATATTTTTGAGATCATTCTCTATATTACAATCCTCTTTTTTCACTTAGTATTAAATCCATTTCCCACATCATTAAACACTCTTTATAAACGTAATCTTAATGACTGCATCATATTCTAGAATACAGGTGTATCATAATTTACTTAGCCATAATTTACTCTCTGCCACTTTGAGCCCATTAAAAATAATGCCACAATGAACATTATAGACCTTTAAGCTGTGTCTACATTTCTTGTTATTTTCTTTAGAATATGAACACCTTGAGAGTTTTTGGCCACGCTACCAAATTGCTTTTTTCCAGAAAGACTATAACAGTCTACGCCCCCATTGGCAATGGCTGAAAGACACACCTCACATCTTTTCTCAAATGTTTCTTTCTTTTTTTTTTTTTATAATTTGTTAAGACAAAAGCTGCATTTTATCATTTTAATTTGCATTTAGATTATTAGTGGTTAGTTTTGTCCAATTATCCATTTGAAATTCCTTTTTTAAGGATTATCTGTTCACATGTACCCATTGCTCTGGTTTTCTTAGTCAGCCCTTCCTCCCTGATCACCAGCCTCCTGCCCCAGCCCTGAGCCCTCCTCCTCTCAACCTGGACAGCAAGCCCTTTTCCTCCTGGCTCTGCATCCCTTTGCCATCTGTACACAAGCCTCTTCCATCTTCTCTACAGTCCCCTGGCAGGTCTCTCTAACTGCTTCTGTGCCTGTGAGGGTTGCTTGCTCTGCCCCTCCTCAAAAAAGGAACAGAATAACCAAACACAAGCCTAGAATTTTCAAGCAGGCTTCAGCAGCCTGTCTTCTGACTTGGGTCAGTGCTGATAGGCCAGCAGACACACCAGGGGCCCTTCCTGCCATGACCTGGGCCCAGGTAAGAGTAGGGGGCCCACAGCTGGGGCCTAACCAGCTAGGACATTGCACAACCCTGTTTCATCTTTCCCATTATTTGACTTGGGCTTTAATTTTCACAAATTATACAATTTGGTGGTTTGGGGTTTCTATAGGAGAATTTCTGTGATCCTCAGAGCAAGGAGGCCTGTTTGCCCTCGTTAGAAAAGAGGGACCCTGGACGCTCTGCAGACCCCGTCAGGCTGTGGTAATAAGCAGGGGCTGTTTGAGCTGCAAAGTGTAAACCTGGTCCTTCTTAGTGAGACTTCGCAGAAATCCCACTGGAGATTTTTGTGCCCCTGCCCTGTCTACTTTCCTTCATAATGATAAATGGCGGAAAAGAAAACTATCTAATCTCCAAACTGCTTGCTTTTTTTCTACTCTTTCTTCAAGGAGAGAGGGAAGAACACAGTCACATAAAACAGAGTCCTTCATCGCCTGCTTCTCAGGAGACAGCTCTTTCCCTTTTCATCCCAGGCCTGTTTCTGATCTGTGATGGGCTCGCACTGAAAGCTCCAGCCTGGCCCTCCCTAATCAGCTGCGACAGACACTGCAGTTGCTTGGGTTGCCCATCGAAATTGAATTGATTACCTGGCCCCTTTACCATTTTGTTCTGCGCACAATTGCTTAATAGCTGTCACCTTGGCTTTCAGTCCCGGCTGGCTTCAGGCTGACTGGTTCCTATTACTCAGGATGGCCACTGCAAGTTCATCACCTTTACAGGATGTCCCTGATTGATTCCTTATGCCTTGGAGACCTGTAATATATTTGCATGGAGGGAGGTTGTTGGGGGACGGAATAGAAATCTCTTGCCCGCAGGAACTGCCAGGTTTCGCTAAGGGGCTGGCCATATTTGAATCATTACCTGGGCTTCTTGTCAGGCGTCTGGCCTCTGCTGACATCGCTGCTAATGAATTTGTAAATTTTTTAAAAATACAAAACAACCCAGCCTGTTAGAACCTTTGCTGTCGCCACCTGCCACTTGAGTGGGGGCAGCAAACTGAAACAGCGCTTTTCCGGATTTGAGCTTGTGCTGGTCTTTGAAATGACAATCTCTCCCTCCTCCCCCTGCCCCCAGCCTTCCCCTGCCAGCCAAGCAAGAGAACTGGGGGCTCGGAGGGAGACATCTTTCAAGTGAAATCCTTTGGCTGGGAACTACTTCAATTAGACAGCAGGGGGAATGTTAACATGCCCTCCGGCCTTTTAAGTGGGTTTTAATTTTATGTTGTAAGATAAGACACTGCAAAGCTGGGGCTGCTACTCCTCCAGCAGGCTCCATTAGTGGGGCGAGCCAGGGCCTCTTGACCCCCTGAGGCCCAGCCTAGGCTGGAAGCTGGTTTGGTTTTTTAACAATTTGTCAGTCTGACCCAGCTTCTCAGTTCATTTTCCCTTTCGTTATTCCAGGCTCGTCTGTTATTGGAGGGCAGTTGGGTGCTGCTGAGGGGCCTAGCTAAGCTTCTCCACAGTGGTCTGGCCCTGGGCTGAGGGCAGAGCCCTAGGAGCTGCCTGCCTATGGCCATGAAGCTGAACGTTAATCGTTTTTTTTCCCTTCCCAGGCAGGCACAGCAAAAGCAGACACTTTTCATGTGGCAGGTTTCTGGCCCGATGATGTATGACCTGTTGGCGCTACTGAATGGTGCCCTTTGTTCCAGGGTATCCTATGTGCCCCCTTTTTATTGAGCTGTTGATTCAGAGGGGCAGGAAAGTTCCACAAATCCCACTTCAGGCTCTGTTCTAGCCATACCCAGATGAGGAAGCCCAGGGAACTCGTGCTTCCCAGAAACCTGGTAGGAAGCTGAGGACTACCTAAAAGCAGAACACTTCTCAAGAAGTGACTTTCTGTACTTTGGACTCAGTCAACGGTGTGTCTACAAAGAGATCTGGACACACACTTAGCTCCCAGACCTCTGCCTGGGGCTCTAGAAGATCCTCCTAGAATGGAAGCTCCCAGTATAGTCTTCGCCCAGAGGGAAAGAGCAGAGGAAATTGAGTTAGGAAGATTCCTCCTTCTTCTTTCTTGTCCCCTGAGCCAAGCTCAGTTAGGTTTTCCTCTGTGACCAACAAGCCCAAAGTGGGAGCCAACAGCTAAGGGAGGAAGAAGCTTGGCCTTCTGACATGGGGAGGACTCAAGGGGAACATTTTGCCCAGCAGGAAGTCTCATCTTATTCCTGATGAAGATTTAAAGGGCATCCCTTTACCTTTGCCTTCTCTTCTCCTGGGTTCCCAGATCAACCTGCGGTGGAGATGGTGGATGACGTTCAGCAAGTGTGGGAAAAGAGCCATGAAGGGAGGGGGCCAGAGGCACCGGTTTGTAAAGAGGGAGTTCCAACAGCACCTTCCTACACCTGCTTCCCTTCGAATCTGGGATAAGCCAGAACTGGGACTCCATTTTATCTCCTTTTTCTCCCTCCATCTTGAGGGACCTGGCAGTGAAGTGGGCAAGTGGAGGGCTCTGACAGGTTTTGACTCATCCTTTCTGGGGTAAAGGTGGCTAGGTGAGCTCACACATCTGGCTGCTCCAGAAGACCACAGGCTCTGACTCTAACTTGCTCTTCAGTTCCTTTTTCAAGCAGCAGCACAAATCCCAGCAAGAATTCCATACTTGTGAGACCAAAAACAAAGACCCAAAACCAAACCCATTGCCGCCTAGTCTATTCCAACTCCTAGGGACCCTATGGGAGGACGGAACTGCCCCGTAGGTTTCCAAGGCTGTAAATCTTTATGGAAGCAGACTGCCGCGTCTTTCTCCTGCTGATGGGTTTGAACCACTGATCTTTCAGTTAGCGACTGAGTGCTTAGCCACTGCACCACCAAATTGCCATGGTGTGGGCTGATGGCTAAAAGGTGACAGGTTCTTGCTTACTGCCTGCCCTGCCCTTCTGGGGTCTTTGTGAACCCTGGAATCCAGACCCGTAATCTGGGAAGTGGCAATGAGATCAAAGGTACAAGTGCTTCCTTGGTTCTAAATTACTTCTCTCTGAGCCCATCGTACAAATGCTCAGAAGCACTGAGGTTCTCACCTGGTCCTTGAGAAAAAAAAATACAAGCAAAAGAGGAGGCAGAGATCACTGCTGAGCCAAGAAATGACAAGTCAGTAGTAAAAAGCATCCACACACTTCATGGTTGTAAAATGGCTTTATGTTCCAATATGTAAAATAAAATGCTCATGCTATATAACAAAACACTTGAAGTTCTGTATCACCTGTTAGCTAACGTGGTTTCTAATAAAACTTTATCTGTAATGTGTGTGTGTATATGTGTGTGTGTGTATATATATATATGCTTTATCAAATAACCATTCTTTTTAACATCAAAACATGTAATAAAAATTTAAATAGATATCTTTCCAAATACCCCTACAATGTTCATTTTTATTAAGTTTATTCATTTTTAAGAAGCAAAGCTGAATTTGACATGTGGCCTGCATTTGTGATATATATATTTATTTATTTATTAATATAATATAATATATAAATAGCTATTCAGCATGCAAAGAGTTTAGTGATTTCCCAAATTTTATTATAGAGTTCACACCAGCCACACAGATGGTCTGGTGATGTTCAATGCTAAAGATCTGGGCTGAGGACTTCAGATCTGCCTCATTGAGAGAAGAATTATCTGTGCTCCTCTGGGCTCACCAGCTGAGTTTTCTGGAAGAAATGAGTATTTTCTCAATTCTCTTTTTTATTTCTGTTGGATTTTCTTGCTCCAGCAGCGAGGATTTTTGGGGAGCAGAACAGGCTCTGGAGATGCCTGGCAGCAGTTCCAATGTAGTCTCCTGGGGATGTTGCTAGGTGAGGTGTGTTTCATAATTGCCAGTCATAGGATGCAGATGGTGCCTGAGAGGCTGAGTCTTGCACAACAGAGACAGTGAGAGATTGGGTGTCGGGGACCAGGCAGGCGGGAGGTGCTTTGTACTTTACGACAAAACCTGAATGATGACAGAAATGCTATTGGTTGCATTTTACCTGCTCTTAAAGGGGGGGAAAAAAACTTAAAAAATATCCATCAGGTGGCACTTAGCACATGATCTTTCTGAAAGTCATCCCTCAGACCTCAGGGCTCCAGGGATCAATTTCGAGGCCACTAACTAAGCAGTCAGCTCTACTCTCAGACAACATTTCGTCAGGCTTGGCTAAGCCCACCTCTCAGTCTCACAGAATCTCCAGAAGCCAAGGGTGTGTGTATCCTGCTCCCAAAACAAGATTCTCAGCTCCCCTTGCCAACAGAACTCTAAGATGTGCACAGAATTCTTCCCACCCCAGCAATGAGAATCTTCCCCAGCTTTTCCTGTGGAAATGACCTCACCACCTGGCCCCTGAGTGAATCAACGATTGTATTATAAAACCCCCCAAAATAACTCACATGAACCCTCTACTCCCATTGCAACCATGGGCATGGTAGAGATGTCAGACACCAATGGCCTCAGGGCCTGCGGCCAATATCACTTCTTTTATCATTGCTTTTTTCTTCTTGTCAGGGCCTCAGTTGTATGTCAGAAAATAGATGCTCTCCAAATATATGCACATGCGTGCACGCACACACACGCACGCACACACACACATTTTTGGAAATTCCTTTCTGTGAGGGTTTCTTGGTAGTGCAGTCCACCCACAGAGGTTAACTGGATTAACATGGTCCTCTGTCTGTCTGGAAGATATAAGAGTCATCCATCAGTCCAGTTCTCTACAGTCCCCATTCCTGAATGATACTGTAAGGAAGATTCCCGGGACAAAGAGAAACTCTGAGAGTAGAGAAATTCATTGGCAGCATTCAGGTGTGGAGAGGGCGGTTTCCTCTCACACACTGGAGGGAGGCCACGCTCTCTTGGAAATGAGGTGGTGGGCCCCCGCTCCCGGACCTGAGATTGTGAAAGCTGATTGTAGACACTGAAGTGGGTGTTTCCTGGTGGCTGGGAGCTCTGAGCAGAAATGGTAGGCAGCCGAGGCATCATGGTGGTAGCGGTGAAGTGCGTGGGGAAGGGCTGGTAAGGCACAGTCTCCATGGTCTGAACGCTATAGTTGGTGTATGGTGAGACAGACGTCCACATGTTACAACTCAGTGGGGGTGGGGGCAAGTCATCCACCCCCGACACCCCGGCAATCTCAGGCCCTGAACCTGAGTACATACAGGCTTCTCTTGGGGTCACCTCACTACAATAGGAGGGACTCAGCATCTGTTGGTCATAGGGAGGGGGAGAGCGGAAATAGTGATCCTCCCCTACCGAAGAAGGAGCTTCCAGATAGGATCTCTTGCAGGGTAAGTCCAGGTGGCGAGCACTGTCTGCTGGAAGACAAAGAAACCTCAGGAAGAGTCATTTTGACCAGCCCAGGTCCCAGAGCACCCTGCCGGATGCCAGGACAGCCTACCCTTGTCATGCAGGGGCCACCTTGCCCCATGTTGCCACAGCACTCCCAGAACCATTTTAATCAGCTACAGCTTTTAAAAGGTGGCAGCAGCAAAGTGGTTAGATTATGGATTCTGCTCAAAGGCCATGGGGGACTCTACATTGCTGACACTGCATCATGTGTTTCGTCAGGCAACATACAGCATTGATCTTTTGCCAGCCTGACTCTAGGGGATGGTAAGATGCCTAATGTACACTGGTATTCTTAGGCTAGATCCACCCTGGCCAAGGAAAGTGGAGGCAATAACCAGGCCAAACCAGGCCCAGAGGCCACATCTGTCTGAATTTGCCAGAAAAATTAAGGCCACAATATTTCTGCCTCAGTCCTCAGCCTTAGCAAGCCAAAGCTACTCATAGGGATGTCGCTATTGCTTTTAGAAGAGGCAGATAGGAAGATAACTCTACACACATTCAGAGAAGACACATTACATTGTTATTACACAGATTCCAACACAACATAAAATAGTCTACAAAATTAAGAAATGGACCTGACAATAAGTAAAAAGGGTGACTTGTACTTTTAAGGCTAACCTGATAGTGTTTGGGGAAAGATGACAACAGCTGCCCCAGATCATGCAATTGTATCCTTCTACATCCTCAACCATGAGGGCTTAACTATCTGGAGTGACATGTTCTCTCCTGGGATCCACAGATGGCCCAAGCCTGAAGGCTTGGGGAGCAGCCCACTCAACAAATTTAAAAACACTTGTCCAGTGGCTTCTCTTGGCCCCCCTCCTCCTGTTTTCTCTAGGGATTTATTCTGGGAGCTGTGTGTGTACAACAGGGAAGGTGGCCTGGGGGAGGTGGCCTAGGGGAGGAGGAAGACCGAGTTTGAAGGCCTGTACTCACCTCTCCCCTCTTCCCCGCTCTGGAATCATCTTCCCTCTACCTTACCCAGCTCTTTCATTTATTCCTCACTCATCCCTCCTCTCCATCTTCTCTCCGAATTCCTCCTTTCCCTCTGCACTAAGCTGTTGGACTTGGCAGGTGGCCCAGTCACGCTAGGTCAGGAGTTAGCAAACTTTTTCTGTAAAGGGCCAGGTAGTAAATATTTAGGGTTTGTGGGCCATACAGTCTCTGTGGCAACTACTCATCTCTGCTATTGTCACAGAAAGTGGCCATAGATAATACATAAACAAACGGCTATGGCTATGTTCCAATAAAACTTTATTCACGGATATTAAAATTTGAATTTCATATAATGTCACAAAATATTATTCTTCTTTTGATTTTTAAAACCCATTTAATAATGTAAAAATATAAAAAACACTCTTAGCTCATGCGGTATACAAAAACAGGCAGCAGGCCAGACTTGGTTCAAGGGTCATAGTTTGCTGACCCCTGCTCTAGGTCACTGAGTTCTAATAGAACTTGTCCAGGGATTACTCAGAGCTTTGCCTAGATGGCCCCAGAGAGCTAGACTGAGAGAACGTTCTGGATTGTAAGCCAAAGTCCCCAAGTTCATTCTCAAGAGATTTACAGTGGCCCTGAGGGGACTTCTGCTGGAGTAACACTAATTGCCCCTGTTCTGTAGATGAAGAAATTGAGATCTGGCACCAGAGCACTGACATTCTAGTGCCCAGCTCAGGGCTCCTTTTCTTCATAAAAAGGCCCAACACAGCTCTGTGGCCTGCCTTCCTGGCCCCCACTCTACATCCACAATAACACATTTCAACTCTCAAAAAACTCTGCAGATCCTGGTGTGATAGTGGGGAGAGCCCTTTACACATGACTCCAGGTCATCCCTGCCCTGGGACTGAGATTGCTTTGATAAATGACAGCCCCAACCCAAAAACCTCTGGACTGAAGCTTCAGCCACCTCTTGCACTTCTAGGCACAGCCCAACTGATCTGCATGTCTTTTGTCACCACATGGAGGCTCTCAAAGCAGTGGCCACAAAACAATACCTGGAGCTGGAGAAGAGGACCAGTGTTTGGGGACACCAAGACCATAGTTGTCTGTGTGGCCTCCAAGACTACATTAAAGGAGAGAACCACCATCCCTGCCCTGGGAAAGATGGCCTTGAGCCTGTCTGTGGCTTCTAACCCTTCAGGCTCACTCTCCCAGGCCACACAAGTAACCAAAAGTGTGTGTGTGTGTGTGTGTGTGTGCGCGTGCGTGCACATCCACATGTCCACATAGACTCCTATGTGTACCGGGGAGTGTTTGTGGGGAGAAAGTCATCCCATCTCTGATTCCAGACCAGAAAAGAGCTACCTCGTCTTTTCAGGCAGTGATAGAAGAGGCTTGAGTCCCTCTGGGCTGGGAAGGTGTTGAGGGGAAGGTCCTGGGGCTCAGCCGCAGCAAACTGCATGTGAGCACCATTTTCATACTGGTAGTGCTGGAGGGCCTGGTGGGCACCATGCAGGGGGCTGACATCAGGCTTGGCCGAGAGCTGGGTAGAGACGAGCCTCTGCCTCATGATGCTTTTGGAAATCACAGGATATTCTTTGCTGAAGGGGTGGGGAGGACAGTGAGAGAGAGACAGAAGAGAGAAAAGACACTAAGGGTTACTGAGTCCATGTGCCTGAACCCAGTTCACCCACCCTACCCCCAGGCCAAGGCAGCCCCACCTCTGTAGCCGGGCCACACGGAGGTCACTGTCGTCACTGCCCCGGAATCCCTTGGCAAAAGGGTTGTTCTCAATTTTCAGCTGTGTAATCTGCCAGGGGAGGACACACAGGAGAGTCGCTGGGAGGAGAGCAGAAATGGACTGGCCTCTGGCCCTCCTCTACTACCCAGGAACATTCAGAACTCATGGCAGGGATGGGAAAGCTGCATCCCTGAGGGTCCTCAGGGTGGGGACCTCAGTAGCTCCTCCCCACCCCACCTCTAGGCTTGGTTTCTCCAGCCCCTCTGAAGAGAGTGCAGCAAATATTCAGTAACTTGCTTCTCTTCCAGGGTGGTTCTCCTACCTCCTCAAGCCCCCAACCCCTCACCCCCATCTGTCAGACCTTCTTTGCTCTGGCAGTGACTCAGAAGAGGAATTTAGAGACAAGATGGACAGGAGGGATGAGTGGGGGTGAATGAGAAAGCTTCATTAGTGAAGAAGCGTCCAGAGAGGGTAGAGGGGAAAGGTGAGTGCAGACCTTTAAACTCAGAGAAGCCACCCACCAGCCCTGAGCCAGTCCAGAGTCATGCTGGGTCCTCCTGGTTCTTGCCATTCACATCTGGCTCATCCCTGGCTCTTATCCATCCTACTTGCTCCAGACCCTCCTATTCTTTCTCCTGCTCTCCACCCACACTGCACCACCTGCCTTCAGTCCCCCATCATTCTCTCCTGGATGCCTGTAACCCCTTCCCCATGAGCTTCTGTTCATGGTGTCCTGGCAGTGCAATTGCCACATCTGACTGTCACACTTCTGACTAAAATGCCCTCTGACCCTTCCTCACCTGACTCTGCCCACCACACCAGCCCCAATGCACGCAATGTGAAAAGCACCCTGAGAAGGAGCATGGGCAGAGGTGGAGAGGCAGGAGAGAATGACCTGCTCAGATCAGGAGGTAGTTTGGGATGGTCCATCTGGAGCTGGGGAGGGGCGAGTGGTCAGGTGGAAAGTAGGCTGGGACATCCAGACACCTCTGACCACAGCCTGGGAAGGGCCTCCAGAGGCACAGTCCTGCTGCTCTCACACAGTGGACAGTGCTCCTAGGCTGCTCTCCCAAACTCCCTAGGCCTAGAATCCTACCTTTGGGTGCGCCAAGAGAAAGAAGATTGTACAACTCGGAGCCTAACACTCAAGCCACAGGGCAGGCTCCGCACTCCCAGTTTTTACACTTGCCAACTTTGTCCATGCTCCAAAGCACACGGACCGTAATTTCTTGGTGCTAGAGACGTATGAGTCTGCTCATTATCCCATTTGCTCACTGCTCTGAGGGACGCTCCACGTTTCTGGGTTCCCTGCACTAGGCCTGCCTCCGTCTCAGGGTCTCACGGGCTTTCCTTCCCGCCTCTGTGTAGGGCGGGTAGAAATGCCAGACCATGCTTGCTGGGGGGCTGAGGAGTCTGTGGCTGTACCTTGTGGTTCTGGTAGGAGGTCACAGAGATGAAGGAGGTCTCTGGGAACACGTGGGTGCAGAAGGCTGTGTTTTTGGAGCCAAAAGCGTTGTTCTCATCAGCCTTAACGATGTGCAGCCGCGGCTGGTACTTATGCATGGAGTTGAGAATGATCTAGAAGAGAAGGGTCTCACCCTGAGCTCCAGGGTCCTGCCCTCCGGCCCTTGGCCTCACCCGGCTGGCCCTGGGCTCGCTTTCACGCTCCTAAAAGGCCGGATCCAGGGCCTGACTACCAGGACGGAGCCCAGAAAGAGCCTAAAGCTCTAGCACTCAAATCCAGCCTCCGGGATCCCCACGTAGCCTCTCCGCTCCAGCACCCAATGCCCGGCCCCTGAGCCCCCCGCTGTTACAAAGTCTTTCCCTGTGGTCACACAGACCCCAGGATCAGTCCTTAACAGTTTAGAAGCCCCCGATGAGCCTCAGTACAAGGCAGCAGAGGGATTTCTGAGTTGAGGTCAAAAGGCCAGGGCACCGCTCACTCGCTGTGTGACCTCAGGCAAGTCACTCAACACTTTGCGCCTCCATTTTCATATTGTAAAATACTTAACTTACCTCCCTCAGGTTTTTCCCCTCCAAGCTGATCTCCCCCTTGCTTCTCCCTCTCGCCCCTACGTCTTCTTCCTCTACTCGCCACCCTCCTACCTCCTCTGACGGGTGACTGCCTTTCCTCGAAATGCCAGCTGTGAGAGCTCGGCTCCCTCCGCCCACGTTAGTCAGCACCAAAAGCAGCTTCATGGCCCAGAGTGTTGCAGACTTGGGGCTGGGGAGAAGCTGAGGACAATGTTCCACTCTGACCTTTTTCATGT
The DNA here is from genome assembly GCF_024166365.1 of Elephas maximus indicus. Lineage (NCBI taxonomy): Eukaryota > Metazoa > Chordata > Mammalia > Proboscidea > Elephantidae > Elephas > Elephas maximus. The sequence continues at coordinate 33,442,150 of NC_064837.1, read as the reverse complement.
AGTTATTCATTCACTCATTTTCAGCATTCACAGAGGCCTGCTGCGAGAATGCTGGGGAGACCTGGATGCACCCTGCCCTCAGACTTCCGAAATCACAGCCTGGAGAAACTCCACCATGGGCTGGAGACAGGCGAAGTTCCTAAAATAATGCCAGAAAAGGCCAAAAACCCCAGGCACCCAAAGCTCCCTGAGGATACCTGGGGCTAAAGGGAAGGCCGGTCCCCCAGCCAAGCAAGCCTTAAGCAAAGAGCCCAGGATGCTCTACATCAGGAGCCCCAGGGAGTAACACACAGTAGTTGCTGCTCCAAACCTGCTTCATTTGGCTGCACCCCACAGTTGGTGCCATTAAAATGTATTTTTTTATCGTTGACATTTGCCAGACGCCCTCCCCATTGGAGGCAGGACCAGGAATTTGGGGCATTTTATCAGCTCTGCTCCTTTTGTTAACCCTTTGGCTTCTCTCCTGGACAGGCTAGGCTGGCCCTCAGGTCCCTTTCCCCATGAGCTCCTCTCTCTCTACCCTGGGAGTGCCCCTTCCTGGGCTGGCCCTGCTGGCTCCCACCCTTCCAGCTTCCAGGGGACCCAGCCTGCTGCCAAGCCTAGTGAAAGATTTAACCCTTGGGTGTTCAGAGCCAGAGCAAGGCCAGAGTCAGGGCTCTCCCACAGCAAGCCTCAGCCAAAGCCTAAGTCTGGGAAGGCTCTGCTCTCATCCTGCCCTGGAGCCAGGGACAACCCAGACAGCAGGCTCAGCTGAGGAAGAGGGTGGGCCAGGGAAGACGGTGAGCTGAGAACTGGCCTCGCTGGGCTCTCCAATTTGACTGGGCAGCTCCATCCAGCAGAAAGTAGCCTTTCTGACTCCTGCTCTGGCCTCTCCCTACCTCAGCACTCAGTGACAAAGCCTCTGGACCCTCTTGGGACAAGTGCAGAACTTCTAAATCCAAAATCAGGCCCTGCAGCCAGGGACCCACTGCCCAACTGAGGGCCTGCCAGATAGGAAACTGAGTGAGACTGAGTGACACGAGTCCTGCCCCCGGGGCTCTGAATGTGTCTCTTTCCAGGAGCCTGGGACATTCCTCTGGGGAGAGGAGCTGAGTCTTGGGAAATACCTCCCAGGCCACTTGGGTTATGTCATCATCCTGCCTTGTTCACCAAGCTGTAGGAGCCCACAAAGAGCCTAAGTTCCCTGAGGCTGCAGCAACTGAATACTTGGTCTAGATATGTTGTTGCTGTTAGGTGAAGCCCCAGATCACTATCTCTGCGCTTTTGCACATGCAGTTCCCTCTGTTGTCTCGGTCTTCCTTTCTATTCTCTCTTACCTTTAAGGCCTATCATCTCAAGGTCCAACTCTTCTAGGAAGCCTTCCCAGATTACTAGGGCCTGCTCTGAACCCCCAGTTCCAAAGCTTCCTCCCCATTTATTGTCTGCTTGGCTGTTATACTGCCTCCAATAGGCTTCCTATTTGTTCTTGTCCCTTCAATTATGTTGCAAACTCCTTGAGAGAAAGGGCAATGTATTTTATTCTTTTTGTACCTCTAGCCTCCTTTGTGCAAAAACAGGATCTAGTAAGTGAAAGGCAGGGTCATGGGAGTGGGAAGACCTGGGCCATGACCACGAACTCTGTAAGAACTTAGGCAAGTCCCTTCCTCTCTGGTCTTTACTTTTCTAACTAGAAACAAGATAATCTCTAAGGCATTTTTCTGCTCAAAAGTCGTGACTAGACATTTGTACAGACAATCTTCCCATGAGCACTCACACGCTTCAGCTCCCCGGCAGTAGGACCAGCCCCTGGACTCTGGCTCTACTGGGGGGCATATAGGGAGAATGTACACAATGGGCTGACAAAACCCAAAACAGATGCCACAGACACCTGTGCCCTAGTGAGGCTGTGCTGCCCCGTAAGGACACCTCAGGACAAATGGCCCTACCCCTGTGACACCTAGGCAGTCACAAGCTGTAGTAGTACAGCCAAAGCTCTGAGCAGCAGCAGTGGTTCTCCCTTCTCACTGTCACCCACCTCCAGGTCTAACCAGTGACCAAGTCCTACGACTATCTGTAAAACAAAATCCTCTCCATTCTCTCTACAGCCTGGGCCCAGCCCCACCAATCCTATTGGGTTGCTGGGACAGCCTCCTCCCTGTCTCCATCCACTTCCTCTCCATTTTCATCCGCTACACGTCAGATCAGGTCACCGCACTGCTTGGAACGCTTCTGGCGCATCCAGGACGACTGTATGTTCCTTGAAAACAGGGCCCTTTATATGTGCTCCTCTTGCTCTCCTTCCCCCACCACACCTGCCAGCATTAAGGTCTCAGTAAATGCCTTATATTCACAATGCCACCTTTGACGAGTCCCTCTTGCCCCTTAGGATAAAGGCCAAACTCCCCAGCCCTTTAGACAAAGTCTCTGATGTCAGGAGTGGAAAGAATGCCAAATATAGGGGAGAGACAGCCTGGCAGGGAAATCTGAAAAGAGAGAAACTGCCAGACCCTAAGAAGTCCCTGGGTGGTGTAAACGGTCAACATGCTCGGCTGCTGCTAACCAAAAGGTTGGAGGTTAAAATCCACCCAGAGGTGCCTCAGAAGAAAGGCAAAAAAAAAAATCATCCATTGAAAACCCAGTGGAGTACAGTTCTACTCTGACACACATGGGATCACCACGAGGTGGGAAACACCAGAGCAACTGGTTAATGCGAGCAGGTAGGAGTCACTGAGGGAGGGGTGTTGGTGTGTGCAAATCCTAGCCACAGAGAAGTCAAGAAGGGCCCAGAAGCCTCTATGGATTTCTGCCTACCAGCTGTAAGTCCTGAGCAAGGATTTCTCCTCTCCAGCCATTGGGGTTCCCATCTGTAAAGTGGAGCCTTCAACTGAGAGGTGCCAAACACCCCTCCCAACTCTGACAGTGGAACCTGGACAGGTTCCACTCCTTGAACCAATGCAAATATAAAGTAGAGCCTCAGTACCATCAGCCCAGGAAAAGGTGAAACCAACCCAGTGACTCACATACCTGGCTTTACTCAGAAGTTCCTCAGGCACCACATTATACTCCTCAGCCATGGTTTATACTTGTTGCAGAGGATATTGGGCCAAATGGACCAGCCACATCAACGAACTACAAGACTGGTCCTGCCATCATCACTGTTTTACAGAAATGGGATTCATTATATTCTGGCTCCAATTCAGAAGCCTGTTTTATTTTAACAATTGCGATAGTGCCAAACATCCATCCTCTTAAGAGATCAGCATAGCGTGCTTGGTCAATGAGGCCCAGATTTATCTACGTTAGAACTACAGAGCACTAGAGTGCGGAGAGGCAGACCTTAGAGATCATTCTAGTCCAACTCCCTAATTTTACAGATGAGGAACAGGGGGCGCATAGTGGGAACATGACTTGCCCAAGGACAACAGCTGGTTGGAGGCAGGGTCCTGAGCAGAATCCAGATGCCCTTTAAGAAAGCACACCCTGTTCTCAACACCAAGCTCAGTAATTAATAATAAGGTGTTAATCAAACACTGTAAAGGATATGTATTCACCAGGTCCTATTGACCATCACAGATCACAAGACATCTGGATGCTAGCCACACAAGAGTGGGGATAATGTCCATTTTGTCATATATGAAAATCAGATTTTACCCTGCATAATTTTACTTTCTAAGACTACCTTCTCCATCATCCTTTTTGCCCTCATCAACACTGCAAAGAGATGAGGACAGAGGTAGGATCTACAGCTTAAAAAAAAAAAAAGGAAAGGAAAGAAAACTGATATCCAGAGAGGTGAGTGACTAGCCCAAGGAAAATCCAAAACAGAACTGAGCAGTCAGCCCATAAGCTACTCGAGAAGCCTTGGCCAGATAGATAGGCCTTAGGCTCACACCTAAAGGCCAACCCTGGAGTCTCATCACATACAGCTCCTTGCCTTCTCTCACAGTAACTGCAATAATACCAAGTGTTTACCGAGCATTCCCTATGTGCCAGGCCCTATGCTAGGTATTTTACATGTATCATATAATTAACCTTTACAGCATCCCTTTAAACTCCAGTTGCCGTCAAGCCGATTCCAACTTTGGCGGTCCCATGTGTATCAGAGTAGAACTGTGCTCCACAGGGTTTTCATGGCTGATTTTTCAGAAGTAGATCACCAGACCTTTCTTTCGAGGTGCCTCTGAGTGGGCTCGAACTTCCAACCTTTCTGTTAGCAGCCAAGGGTGTTAACCATTTGCACCACCCAGAGACTCCCCCTGTAAGACAGGAGTATCATTACCCTCATTTTAACAGATGAGTGACTGAGGCTCAGGGAGGTGAAGGCATTTGCCCTACATCAGACAACTGATGTGAGGCAGAGCCACCTGGCCGGGGAGGGCTGGGCCTAATCTGGAATTCTGTGGGGCATCTGTATCCCCTAAAGCACCTGGCACAGGGCTTGGCACATTGTCAGGGCTCAGCAAATGTGGGAAAAAAGAAGAAAAGAGGGGCATAATAGCTCTGGGTCTCACTGGCAAGTTGAAAGCACAAGCTTTGGGGAGATATCAGCCCCTGGCTGAGGAAATGCCTTCTCTTTCTAAATCCCACCCCTTCAATAGATTCACTCATTCATTTACCAGGCACAGTGCCAGCCACTAGGACACATAGTGATTAAAAACCTCATGGCTGACTATCTAGTGGAGAAATCATACAGGAATCAAGATAGCAACCAAAACTAAGTGGTGAGAAATGTAGTGAAAGAAAAACTACATTTATAACATGGACAAACAAGATAAAATACCTAACATGATGTGTGTAAGACCTTATAAAGAAAACTATTCAAAATATGCTTTTGAAGGACAAAAAGGACTTGAATAAATACACAGATATTCCTATTAAGTCTCTCTAATTTAATAATTTAAAGTAATTCCAACAAAAATACAAATAAGAATCTTTTCTTGCCATGTCAGACACTTATGAAGTAGGAGTAGTTAAAGAACTGACAATAGATACAAATTCAAAAGGGAATTTAGTATACAGAAATACCCAAAATCAAACAAAGCCCATTGCCATTGAGTCGATTCTGACTCATAGTGACCCTACAGGGCAGAGTAGAACTGTCCCATAGGGTTTCCAAGAAGTGGCTGGTGGATTCAAACTGTTGACCTTTTGGTTAGCAGCTGAGCACTTACCACTGAGCCACCATGGCTCCATGTAGAAATTGAAAGAAAAAAAAAAACACTGCTGTTGATTCCAACTCCTAGCAACCCTATACAATAGAGTAGAACTGCCCTATAGGGTTTCCAAGGAGGCCCTGGTGGATTCAAACTGCCAACCTTTCTGGTTAGCAGCCATAGCTCTTAACCACTACGCCACCAGGGTTTCCATACAGAAATAAGGTATCCTAAATAACAGGAAAAAAGAAGACTGTTGAATTAATGGTGTCAGGACAATTGGATGGCTCTCTAGGGAAAAAATAAACGTTGAAGTCATGTATGCCTCATATTGAATAATAAATTCCAAAAGGATCAATGGTTTAAATGCAAAAATAAATCCATAAGAAACTGGAAGAAAATATGAGAAAATTCTCTTATATGTAAGGAATAGATAGGGCGTTCAATTACTCAAAATTCAGAATCCATGAGGAAAACACTAATACAGTCAACCAAAAACTTTTGCATGGAATACTCCTCTACAGAAAACAAAAGACAAATGACAAGCTGGGAAAATATGCACAACTTATATCACAGGTAAGTCTTCCGAATTTATACAAACTCCTAGAAGCTGACAAGAATAGAAAGAGCAACAATCTAAGAGAAAAGCAAGCAAAGGATAAGAACAGCAGTGCACAGAAGAGGAAATACATAGAAAAAGACATTTAACCCTACTTGTAATAAAGGAAATGATAATTAAAAACTAAAACAGAGATGTATTTTTTCCCTATCAGACTGGCAAAAATCCAAAACTGCTCTCCCACCCTGTTGGTGAGGCTGCACCAATGGTAGGAATATACATCAGAACAACTCCTACACAGGACAATTTGGCAATATTTTTCAAAATTACAAATCCAAATACCCTTTGAGCCAGCAATGTATCGCACAGCTATACTTGGCACAGGCATAAAATGACATATGTGCAAGCTTATCCCAAAGAGCAAAAAATAGGAAACACCTAATTCCTTGAGTAAGGGACTGGTTACATAATGAATGGAACAATCTTGCAATGAAATTCTACAGAGCTGTAAAAAAGGAATGAGGAAACTCTCTATGAATGGAATAATATCCAAGATACATCTTAAGTTCGCAAAGCAAGATGTAAGAAGTGTTTATAATATGTGACCTTTGGTGTATAAAAGAGGGAATTTGAGCTTATGTATTCATACCTGCTTGCATATGCATAAAAAATGCTGGAAAGAAATTAATAACAGGTGGTTACCTGTGTCGAAGGTTGGAAGAAACTGGATGGATGGCAATCGAGTGGAGAAAAACTTCTTCGCATACATTTTTATTTATTCGCTGGTTTATTTCTGAATCATGTGAATGTATTTCCAATTCAAAATTAAATTTTAAAAATACAAACAAGTACAAAATTATAACTGTGGCAAGTACTAGGACAAGAAAGTACACGGTGCTCTAAGAGTTTATATAATGGGGACCCTGAACTGTCTCCCCGATCCGGCATGTGAGTTCAGATTCCGAGGCTAAGGAGTAATTACCTAGGTGAAGGGGGTGGGAAGATCAACCTAGGCAGAAGCTGTCCTGAAGCCAAGAAGGAGGGGAAGGAGGCGGCGGTGCACTGAGGGAACTGTACACGTGCTACTTTGTGTCTGAGGAGCTGCAGCTCACACCCCAGCCCAGGGCTAACTCACCATCTTGGGCAGTCAGACTCACTGTGTCATTACCCATAAGCTGGCCCTTCCTCCTCAGTAACGTGGAAGTCCTGGGACACGAGTGGTGGTGAAGATGACTATCCTCCTTCACACACAGTCTCACACACTCACACACACACACTAAGACACCAGCATGAGGGCACGTTAGGCCCCTGTGGCCATTTTCTCCCTGCCTTCAGATCAGGAGAAATGCAAGACGCACATGTCAGCCCCCTCTGTGTCCTCTGCACTCGGTGCAGACCCTACCCACAAGGCAGTGAAGCCCTCCTAGACTTCCTGAAGCCCAATAATTGTTGGAATCTTATTCAGAGGAGGAGAAGAAGAAAAACAAGCAGCTTTTCCTTCCATTACATGGTGGCCTGGCACAGGACCCTACAGGAAGGATGGCAAGTAAGAGGGGACGACGGGCAAGCAGCCTCTGTAGCCAGCAGAACAATAGAAATGGAGCTGAATTTGGGCTACTGGTGGCAGCTGAGTCCTGCTCTAGCCACCCTCAACTCTCCTACCTCCGCCTGCCTGCCCATTCTCTGGCCTTGCGCTTACTCCCAGAACCCACTGGTCGTACTCTGAACCTACCCCCAAGAACAAGGGGCTTTGCTGGACTCACAGCAACAACCCACAAGGAGTTTTCTAGTTGGAACCCAGTCCTGTCTTACAGGAACATCTGTCCATATTGTCTGAGGGCCCCACCTGCCTTGTGGGACAGGTTTCCAGGCCCAAGTCTCCACCTGGAACCTGGATCCTTCTCCTGGACCCTCAGCCAATAGATAAAAGCAGTGTGTGTGCTGAGAGGGGGATCTTAGGAGATAGGGAAACTAGTAAAACACGGACCATCCCAAAATGGCTATACTCTACCTCCCCTCCTCCTACCCCACAACCAGGATTCCCTTCTCCTTGAGGACTTTACACATGGGGCAGATACATGGCCTCTCAGCCACCCCTGGAATGAGAAATAGGGCAACTTGGACTCTGGGATCTCTAAGCTAGAAGGACACTGAGTTCACCTGGCAGACCCTAAGACTATGCCACAACCAATCTAACTGGCACTCACTTCACCACATGGTCCCAGTCCCAGCTCCCAAGGAATGATCCCAGCCCTCTCGGTGGGGGTAGTAGAGGAAGATTGCCCATGGAAGATAGCTACTAAAGTCCCTGAGATACTGTGAGGACCCCAGGGGAAAATCCAAAGTCCATTTGACTGGAGAAAGTTCACTGAGGTTTGGAACATTTTAGGTAAAACTGAAAAATGCAGAGGTGAGTTGTGCTGAAGGAAGAGTTTTTAGGGGGCAAGTTCATAGCATAAGATGGCTCTTTCACAGGCTCCTGCACTGAGAAGCCAAGAAGGGTGACTCAGGGAGCACACCACTCCCACAGGCACAGGCCCAGAAGCAGAAAGACAAGGTCCAAAAGGCCTGGTTTGCCCTGAGATGTCTAGGAAGTTAGCTCAGCCTCCACAGCCCTTGCCTGGATGGCCAATGGCTGCTCTCCCTCCAGTGATGCTCCAAATGGCTGAAGACATGACACTAGAGCCCTGGGTACAGAAAGACAGGTAGAGAGGCAAAAAGAGCGCTAGACTAGGAGTCAGAATGTATGGGTCTAAGCACCTAGCCCAGCTCCTTCCAAGCTCTATACTCAACCCAGTGGTGTGTCCCATGGGGTCTGTGTGTGTGTGCAGTTATGGGCAGACTGTGCCTGCCAACTTGGGTCCTCATCCTCCCACTGCAGAGGCCCTCCCTGACTTTTCCAGGTTGGTGCCATAGCCTGGCCAAACAGAAGAAACCAGGTAGGAGTCAACCAGGAGCAGTCTTGGACCAGGATGGTGCCCAGAAGACCTGGGAGCCCCCTCTGCCTCTCAGTGAAAGAACCCTGGGGTTCTACCTGAGAGGTTGGGGCTGCAACCCCACATGCCACTGTGCATCTAGGCACCTCGATGCTCTGGCCACACACACAGCAGGATCTGCCTGCCCAGCATGGGAAAATCCAGTACATGGACTTGCAAAACAGATAAGTCAGGAGTTAATTACATTCATGAAGCATTCTCCAGGTTGCTTATTTATAGATCACCAATGTCTTAGAGAGAGCTGAACAGACTCAGAATTCAAGTTAGGAGCTGCTTGCCAGTTACACACCAATCAATTAGAAATGAAGCATTGCTGGGGTTTTCCATGAGGAACTATGATTCACAGAATCCTGATTTGTACACAACTCCCCAGAAACAGAACTGAGACATAGAAGAGGAATACACCTGCACACATCCCCACCCACCACACACACACTACTCGCACCCACAACACAGGCAGCTGCACCTAGCAGCCTCTGCTGTACCCCTCACCCCACCCACCTCCACCCCGTGCTTCCAGGGGAACCATGGGTAGCCTAGCGGGGCGGGACCCGTGCCCTGGCAGATAATACCAGGTCCCCAGGTTTCTGTTTGCCACACACTTAAGCTAAAAATTTCCACATAAAAAGTTCCTTTCTGAGGGCCTTCCAGGGCCAGATGGGGAAAGAATGAGCTTCAGCAGCCTGGATGAGGCGTCAGCAGCAGCATCCCTGGGGCTCCAGAATCTCTCTTGTGAGAGCCAGATCCCAGGTCAGGCCAGGAAGGAGCTGACACAGGAGCCAGGGCAAGGCCTTCCCCTCCAGAGGGCAGGCGGCTGTCAGGCCAGGCAGACAGTATGCTGGAAAGAGGGGCTTCAGAATTCATCAGTGACCCTTTCCCAAAGGTTTAGTTGTCTTATATTACGCTCTGGCAAGACCAAGTTTTGGGCAACTGCAGAGAGATCTGGCTCATCATTACTGACGTCATGGCTGCCATTTATTTAGTGTCCCCTACGTGCAAGTGCTTTATGCATATTCTCCCATTTAATCCTCACAGTCACAAAGGTACATATGGTCATCTCCATTTTCTGGCCAAGGAAACTAAGGCTCACAGAGGTTAAGAAACTTGCCCAAAGTTACCCGCCAGTAAGCGGTAGGGGAAAGACTTATAGCTGGCTGGTGAGACTCAGAAGGTTGTGTTCCTTCCACAAACTGGCCCAGCAAGTGCCAAAGCCTGGAGCTGGCTCCCTAGAGTGGATGCTCCCACCCCCAACACTGCCAGGACTTGCCCACAATCTTACATGGCCGAAGGGGTCCAGATGGTTGTTTGTCAGCTTCAGTTTCTGGAAGGAGACCAGCTGCCGCATCCAGTGGGCCCCAGTGGCAGGAGAATCCGGGTGGACATACAGCCTTCCTGGCATGGCTGGCTCAGCCTTCCCTGCCACCATCCTGCCAAGAAAGCAGACAGAGTGGTAGCAGCTGATTACCCTGGGGTCTGGTGATACCCAGATGCCTTGTCCCCTCTGGGAGCAAATCCCCATAGACCAGACAATGGTCCCATCACATTGTCAATTTAGGACTCTGGGGATGGGAACGAGGAGCTGAGGCAAAGGTAGTGAGAAGGGGATAGCAATTCTGAACCTCTCTTATCTCACTGCAGTAGAAAGGGAAAGGGAGATGATAAAGAAATGTGATTATTTGGCCGACTGGTTCAATTATAAAGACACTATGGCAAGATCTAGGCACTTCTGTGTGTGTGTGTGTGTGTGTGTTATATTTCACAATTTTTAAATGGTATATATTATGTTACTTAGAAGGAGCTTCTCAGAGGACTTAGACAACTTTCGAATTGCTTGCCCCCAAAACAATGGCAGTAAATTAATTGGTAGTTGTGCCTTCAGCCAAAGAGTCTGCTCTGAGTGCTAACCCAGCCAAGAAAGAGAAGAAATAGAAAAGACACATCACCCTGCCCAGGACCTGACCACCAGATCCTGCCTCTTCGCCAGCTCTTCCACTCACTCACCTGAACAACTGCTGACTCCTTTATCCCTCTCTCTCCTTGAGCCCTATCCTGAGCTCAGAGGGCAGATAAGGCATTAAGGAGTTGGCTTCATGAAAAGTAACCCAGCATTTATTTACCAGGCCTCAGTTTGGTTTTGCCCCTTACTCTGCTTGTCTCCCTCATTCCTTTGCCAAAGGGTCATACCACCCAAACACCCAGGCAAAGCCTCACTCACTCAGGACAATGGATGTGCAGCCAAACGAAGATGAAGGGGTAGCTCAAATAGAAGGTGGGTTAATAATAGGAGAGAGCTGTCACACACCAGGTAACTGGACCCTAAGGTATCCAAGTCTCCCAAGAAAACAGTTCCCATCATCCTGGGCCATGCAGCCCTGCCAGAGCTTGACTCTGCACATGTTATCCGTCATCCCAGCATAGTCACCAAGTCTCGATTGTCCATGGATGTGGGTGTAGGCCCTTGGAATCTACCAAACAGCCAAACACTGCAGCTCATTTTCAGCCTCCAACCCCAGCCCCACCTGGGGCAGGTGTACAGACATCTGCCGACCCTCCCCAGCCTCTGCAGTCCCAGTTTCAGGAAGTGGACCCAAGGCTGTGGATCTGGGCACTTGGACAAACTGGCTAATTCTTAGAAGAAATATTAGGTGGGGTGGGGGAGGTGAATGGAAGAGCAGTCAAAGGGAAGGCTGGTGATGTGGTGAGGGTTCCAGGCCTCTTACCATTTGTTGTCACAAAACTTGTAGCGGTGATCATCGGCAGGGACGATGTCAATCAGTAGGATGTACTTGGTCTTGGGGTTCATGCCTGTGACCTTTACCTTGTAGCTGGGGAACATCCTCCTGGGGGAAGCCAAGGGGTGAAGTGGGAGGTGTGGACACAGCACCGGGAAAGATGGCACAGAGTGAGAGAGAAGGAGCAGAAGGCTTTTAAGAGGTACTGTCCTTTTTAGCAAGAGCCCTGGTGGTGCAGTGGTTAAGCATTCACCTGCTAACCGAAGGGTCAGTGGTTTGAACGCACCAGCTGCTCCATGGGAGAAAGATGTGACAATCTGCTTCCATAAAGATTACAGCCTTGGAAACCCTGTGGGGCAGTTTTACTCTCTCTTATGAAGTCACTGTGAGTTGGAATGGACTCGATAGCAGTGGGTTTTCTTTTTTTTTTTTTTTTGGTCCTTTTAGCAAGAGATCTTGGCACTGGTCATAGCTGTGTGGCCTTGCACAAGTCACTTTTCTCTGGGTCAGCCTCCCCCTGCACAAAGAGAGGGTTGAGCTAGCTGCTCTCTCAGGGCCCCTGCAGCTCTCAGTCTGCGTGTCTGAGGAAGGTTAACGAAGTTTTCCAAATCCAATGGCCTCACCACCCTAGCCCCCCACTACCCCATAATTCCCTAAGATTTAGGCCTGGTGACTGAGCAGCTGAAGCACAGAGTTCCTTGTCAGGATTGTGAGACAGGAATTTTGACACCAACTTGGCAGCCTTTATTTCCTTCCTGTCCTTTGCCAGCTAAAGTTCTGGGATGCCATTTCAGGAGGCTGGCACAGATGACCTGGAAGCCCCTGTCAGCTGCTTCCATAAACCATGAGATGCCTCTTTTAGTTCACTGATTCTGTGGAAAACAGGAAAGTGTTGATAAAAACCCTGCTTGGTCTTTGTATTCCTTAGGTGTGCTTAGCAGAGTATTTATCCTTGTGAACTCCTCCCTTGGGCCTGCTCATACTAACTGGGTGTCCAGGAGCCTCGAGGATAAGAGCCCACAGCCCACAGCCTGGCCCTACCACTTACTAGATGTGAGGCTTTGGGCAACTTACTTGATTCTCTGTAGTTTGGTTTCCTTAACTCTAACATGGAGATATATTACTACCTATCTCATAGATTGCTGTGTGGATTAAATAAGTCAATTTATTGACTGTTACCACTGTCCCCCAGTGTACTCCACCCTCCACAAACCAGTGGTATGAGCTACATCTATGAAAATGGATTCACCAAAAAACAAAGTTTTCCAGTTCCTACAGCCCATGCTGAGGCTGCCCAGGACCCTGAGACTCAGGGAACATTCTAGAAAAAGGCTTCTCCAGACCTCTCAGCACATACACAATACAACAGCAAACATGCCTGCAAGGGGATAGCGCCCTCCCCTGGTCATCAGGCCCCTAACACAGGCAGACAGAAATTCTTCACCATCCTCCTCAGACGCCCCTCTTCTCCTAACCGGTCTTCTCCAAAGAAGACCACCCCAAAAGAGAAGCAGGATCCAACCTAACTAAAGGCCCTAAGAGAAAGAAGAACCAGCTCCTCTGAGTTGTGATACTGCCCAACCAGTCCACTCTAGGAAAGCCATCGGGTGCTCCTCTCTGCCTCTCACTAACCCGAGAAACAATATAGGGCCCTCAAGAGAAGCCGTCCTAGACACCTTACAGATGAATAGAGTTTCCAACTTTGTCAGCAGTGGTACCAGCGTACCCAGACAGAGAGGGCTTCCAAAAAGAATCAAAATCTCCACAAGCTGACTGAGCCTACATCAAGCCCAGGCCAGGCCCCTGAGGTTGGGGATTCAATTCCACACCAAGCCCGGGCCCCATTGCTGCCCCAGTCTGTGCACTCCCTCTCATGCTGGAGGAAAGGCCAGTGTGAGGTCTGTGTGTGAGTGTGTGTCTGCATGAGCACATGATGTAAGTGCGCATGTGTGTGTGCTTGCGTGCCTGGAGGGAGGAGGGAAGTTCTAGCTGCAAGTCTAGGGAGTTATAAACCTTGTGGAAGAATTTGTCTCAGATGTCAATTGAAAGCATTTTCAAATGTCCACCCCACCCCCTCCTCGCTCAGGAACCCAAGCCTGCCTCCAGCTTACCAGCCTGCCTGCCCCTGGCCTGGGGGCACAGCTGGGGCCTGCACCACCCTCTTCCTGGCCTGAAGCAGAAGGCAGGGAAGGTAGCAGTTTCATCACCTCCCCCCTCTCCAGGGGAAGGCAGAATCTCGTCCCCTTCAGGGCGCCATTTTGTAACGGCTACAGAAGCAACCACAAAATGCGGCAGACCTGGCTGTGTCTGGGCTGGCCTGGCATCATTGCCCTGCACTTAGCCTGTCTCTCCTGTAATCACTCCAGGTGGCAGCAGCAGAGGGTAGACATGGTCTTTCAGGGGGGAGGGCAGGAGAAAATGGCTCCCTGCCACTTCACAGTCTTCATAACCTAGGCTGCAGGGGTCTAAGGGGCCCTGTTGTTCCCCTTCTCTTCCTCCCCACTACACTTCACCTCAGCAGCATAGGAGGCCAGGTTGACATTGACTAAGTGCATTTCAAAAGGCCTTTAGGAAGCCTGTGCTCTGGCATGGAGCAGGTATCCTAGTACTTGGCCTTCCCAGGAAACTGACCATAGACCAGATTCCTGACTGATAATAGCCTCAGGGGAGGTGTTGCTGTTTTTGGGGTGGGTGGGTGGGTGGGTAGGGAGGGAGGGGAATTCCTAGCCTCAGCCTCCTCTGTCCACCAATTCCCCTTTTCCTGGGGCAGCAGCCCCCAGAATCCAGGGGGAAGGGTAGGATATCTGCTCTGATCGGGGAGTTTAAAAATCCTCTGCTCCAGGCTGAGCTGACCAGCTGGGAAGCTCCATTGCCTTCATGGAAACAGGTTTCTCAGTTTGGCAGGATCCAGTTCCGGTACTGCTTCTGGACCATGGAGAACACACTCCACTGTGACCCTAACCAACCACTAGTTGCCCTTCATTCTGAGTCCAACTCATGGCAATTCATGTGTTGCACAGTAGAACTGTGCTACATAGGGTTTTCATAGCTGTGACGCTTCAGAAGCAGATCACCAGGCCTTCCGAGGTGCCTCTGGGTGGGCTCAAACCACCAGCCTTTTGGTTAGTAGGCAAGGGTTCAGTGTGCACCCCTCAGGGACTAGGTACCCTCATTTCAACACCCAGAAGGATGAAGGGCCAGCCCAGGAGGAGGAAGGGCTGAGTGTGTAGGTGAGACATGCCTCCAGCCTCCACACACCCCATAGACCTTCTGCCCAGGCTGAAAGGAGAATTCACAGGCCCCTTGTCATCTGCCCTTGGTTCCAGAAAAGACTAAAGATGGAACTCAGAAGTCCCAGCATGGGAGTGTTCGCCAGGTCAGCACAGCTCTGGGCTGTAAGGCACTGTAATGTTCTCTCTAAAGGTCCCCACCTGGCCTGCTCCTGAGCATCCTAGTGAAAGAGCGCTCTTTTTTTAAATTATGAAGCTCTTTGATATAACCTGAAAACCAACCCCTGTGGGGTCAACAACCCCTTAGTTGGTCAAGGAGGGAGGGCTAAAAAGGGAGGCACTGACCAGAGCCGCCTGTATCCCACTGAGCCCCCGCCTGCCACACCCACACTCCTTCTGCTCTGTGCCTACTCCTTGCGTTCCTCACCTTCTTCAAGCCCCCCAAGCCGTCTCCCTGGGCCCTCCACTCTCTCCATGGCCCGGCTGGCGAGCTCTCTCCCCGCGCCCCTACTCTCCTTGCTCGCAGTGAGCCCTCTCTCCACGCCTCCACTCTCTCCTTGTGCCCGGTGAGCCCTCTCCCCGCGCCTCCTGCTCTTTCCAAGCGCCCTGCAAGCCTTCTCTCTGCGCCCCTCCGCACACTTTTCGTGCGTCCTGTGCTCCTTCTCCCTTCGCCCCACGCCCCCCCCCCACCACCTCGGGTTCCCGTACACCCCCCTCCCCGGCAGATGGGGCGCTTCCCCAGCACACGCGGAAACGGCCCCGCCGGGGGAATAAACAAGCCGCCCGCCCCGCCGGGAGGAGATGAAAGCCCGGGGTTTCTCCTCTGATCATGAAACAGGCTCTGAAAGGGTGCGGGGCTGCAGCCTTTATCTACTTCATACTTGGAAATGGTTTTAGAATGAACTGCTAACATAAGCTTCCTCGGACGTGTCTCGGTGTCCAAGGCTTGAGGGCGGGGGCGGGGGGCAAGGGTTTCGGAGCATTTTGATTTTGGCAACAAACCCGTAAATGCGGACTCGCTGCTGAGCCCAAGTTACAGCTGGGCTCGGAGAGCCGCCGGGCTCCCGCGCCAAAGCGGTGGCCAAATCATGGCTCTGACCTACTCGCTCCCCCGACCTACCTCGAGGGCCGTGAGGAGAGAGAAAAGCGGATTTAGGGCACCCGTCAAATTCTCTCCGTCGGGTCTGGGACCCCAGCCCCGGCCCGGCTTCCCCAGGGACATCCCGGGGACCCAGGAGCAGCTGCATGTGCCTTCCTTTAAATGTAGGTGAAAAACCAAATCGAAGGGGTGAGAAGCCTGGAGAGTGCTTGGGAGGATAGGGTTGTAGTGATTGCGGGGCACATAAGAGGAGTTGTGGCAATGTTGGTATTACTTTAAGGTAGAGTTTCTTTATCAGGGTGATGGTTACAAGGGCTGTCTACTTCGTGAAATTTCGTCAAGCTATACACTTTTTTTTTATACACTTATAATTTATGCCCTCTTCTGCAGGCATGTTCCACGTCAATAAAATTTACATTTTAAAAAATTATATGGACACAGGTCTTGGAGCCAGCCGGGACTGAGAGGAACTGGTTGCAGGAAAAGGGCAGGGTCTGCAGAAAACCCCACCTGTCTTGCTGTACCTAATGTCTGGGAGTCTGATGGAAGAACTCCGGGCATGTTGGGGAGAGGCCGAGGAGCCCAGCAACCAAAACGGGCCACGGGGAGGGGGGAGGTGGTGAGAGCGCTGAGGCTGCCCACACAGAGACCAAAACTTCTGTAGCCAAAATGATTTCTGAGAGCAATAACAAAGCAATGGAATTTATTTCCACTTTACACCAAAAAAGAAAATGTTTTCTAATTCACCAAAAGCACTTTTAAGAGAGATTTTCCCTGGATGAGGGGAGGAGGAGCAGGGATGAGGGTGCCTGGAATGGATGCAGTTTTGGAAGGTCAGTTGCTTCTCTTCGATTTTTCTTTTTAAGGCACTTCCTTCTGATAGACTTTTGCTTTCAGAAAATACTTTAAAAAGAGATCAAAGCACTCTCTCCCCATCCCACTTTTCCAGTGTCTTCAACCCTTACTTCTCTTATCACCCACGCCACTGGGCTCTGACGCTCTGTATACAGAGTGAGGGCAATTGGCTTTGAAGCCCCGGATTAAGCCAGGCCAAATCCTTGCCTCAGAATAACAAACAATACAGGTTCAACAGGAGTTCTCATCGGTAGTTCATTTTTCAAACGCAAATTCACTGTCACTAACACAAGCAACATTGAACTCAACAGGCTATGAAGGCTGATAGAGGAGATTTATCTGGTGGCAAAACCGTGACCTAGGAGTAGGGCGGTCAGACAGTTAGGAAATTTTCATTTTGGGGAGGTTTATATTTAAATTTTTGTGGAGCTTACTTTTATCTGTGTTTGGAAGAAAATGCAGTTTCTCACATGGATCAAGCTTGGCAGGGACTAGAGGGGGTGGACGTGAAGGGGTGGAGAGAGGGATCTGCTCTCTGCAGTTAACAGCATGGACTCTGGTACTGAGAACTGGTCGTCAGGGGCAGAGGACAGGGACTGACTGAGGAGGGGCTTCGTCTCATTTTATATCTGACATCACCAGGGTCCTTAAGCATTCAGACATTGATGTCTCACCTTGTGGTGGCATTTTATTCACCAGATCAAGTTGTTTAACAATTTAAAGTCACTACCCAACTTTTTTTTACCCAATGAAGGAGACCACTTTCTCCTTTGGCCTTCAGATCTTCAAGGACCTAAAGGGCTTAAAGCAGATAGGAGGCTTGTGACCCTAGAATTCAAACTGGCTTGAGAACCTTCTGGCTCCCATCCTCCAGGTCCTGCAACCAGATAGCAGTTATCATGCCCTTAACCAGCCAGGGTCACAGGGGACAGCAACAACCCTACATTAAACAGGGACTCTGTAAACAAGCAATCATGAGAATCTCCCAAAGTTGGGGCCTTATTCTGGGAGTGGGGTGCATCATCTGCTCGGTTAGGGTAGACCTGGAAGTTGCCTAACCCTGCCTCTACCTACATGAGTCAAGTGCCTTCCCTTCTCTGGGGTTTGGTTTATGTTCTCTCAGTTCCTCTCCAGCTCTAGCAGTCTAGGAATCTATGATTCAAGGTTCAGGGGAAAGGTCCAGGCCATCTACCGAGAAGCGAAAGTGTCCCAGGAAACACTCAGTAGAGTCACAAAGAGTTAGGGGACTAGGGAGAGGCGTGGACAGCATGGGGAAGAGCAGCAAGCCCAAGCAAAGCAAGCCGCATTCAGAGGCCTCCTGTGAGGGAGGAGATGAGGGGAGGGAGGGGGACAAGGCAACCAGGGCGGTGAAAGTGGTCTTTGAAGACGTGATTTGGGCTATGCAGGAGGATAAAGGGCCTCTGAGAACCCTGTTGGGGGGGAGGGGGCAGGGAGAATGAGGCCAGTGACTTAATGGCTAGACCTGGTGCAACAACAACTTTTTGCCAGAGGAATAGAAGGCTGTGATGAATCTATAATTGGCCAACATCATCACAGCCATTTTTGAATTATTACCATTATTCCCTGAGGCCCATCTCTAGGCCTCTACCAGGATCAGGCACAAACATCTGCCTGAAGCTGATCACCTCTGGAAACCTGTGTGAGTGTATGTGTTGGGAGGAAGGGAAGGAGGAGGACCTATGCAGGTGCAGGAAACCCCATGGAGGAGAACCACAAACGCCTTTTGTTTAGAATGGCAGAGGCCCGGCATGCCCAGAGAACTTACTGGCCAATCATTTTCAAGAGAAAGTTATTTCTGCTGCCTAAAAATGGAAGTTCTGAGTCTTTCTCTTTCTTCTTTCCTTCCCTGCACCCCAGCAGGCACAAGAAATAAATCCTCCTCTTCACACCTGTAATCCACTTGACAATTTACCAAGCACAGTTCAAATGATTGCTTGGTTTGAGCCTCACAGCAACCAAAAAGGAAGGGTGGCAAGTAGGTCTACATCATCATCTCTATTTTACCAGACAGCACTGAGTCACAGCGAGGTTCAGTGACTTGTCCAAGTGCACTCAGCTAGGAAGCACCAGGGCTTGTGTCATCAGGACCCCCACTGCCATGACCCTCCAATGCACGCTCCTTCCTTATCGCCAAAATGCACCAAATGCAGGCCCTGAAGTTTCCCTGCTCCCTCCCCTGATCAAGACCTTGGGTGGCTACGCCACCTCCCTGACGAAGGCACAAGGGTGACTGAGTGCCCAGACCCTCAGCCCCAACAAACCAAAGGAGAATAGGCTGGCCAGTGAGCAGAGACAGGAAGGACCACAGCACCCCTACCCTGCACACAACAAACCACTGGCTTTTTGTTTCCTTTGAATGGGCACCATTCCCTAAGCAGTTCAGCAGAGATCTCTAAAAAGTAGAAGATGCTGAGTGGATGCCAGTCATTTCTCTAATTATTATGAATATTATGAGCTAACAATCACTGCCTACTGACCTGTGCCAGGAGCTGCACTCAGTGCTTTCCATATAACTGTTCGAAGTAGAACCTATCTTTTACAGATGGAGATTGGGACGGGGCAGAGACCTTTCAGAACCTTGCCTAAGGTTATACGGATAGAAGTAGCTGAGCGGGAACTGGAAAACCCCACAGCCTGAGCCCTAGATGCTTCATGATGGTATTATTCCTCCGAAAGCCCAATTACAGGCTCTCGGCCAGCCAAAGGAACATTTTCACACCTAACCTGTCTCCAGGGGGCCTAAATTAAGTGTGCGAGTATGCAGAGGAGGCGAGTAGGGAGGGAGTTCCTGAACCTGAACTTTCCAGCTTCTCTGCCTGCAGCAATCGTCCTTCACCTGATAACCTCTCGGCCCTATCCCTGCCCCACCCCAGACACTCCAGCGAATCCCAACCGTCTGTGTCTTCCTTCTCTCGCCCTCTCCTCCCTGTTCTCTCCCACAGACACCAGCGCATTTTAAAGATGTTTCCACTTTATAAATCATCCCTTTCTGGCAGCCACCCCGAGAGCTGCTCCCCAACAGCACACGTGCACATACACACACAGAGAGCCCAGTGGTGCTGAGGAGAGGGCTAGAAAAAGAGGAGCAGCACCCATGAGATGGGAGATCTGGGGTCCATGGTGCCCCCCAAAAGTTATGGAAAAAGGAAAAAAATCATCCCCTTCTTCCATTTGCTGAGAGGCATCTCCCCGGGGTTCCCAATCCATGTAATCCTGAGAAATCCTCCACAGGTCCCTAAAGGAGGGAAGACAAAGTACCCCCTCAAGGAGCAAAAGGTGCCAGAACAGAAACTTGGGGTTCCGATCTGTGTTTGCATCTCATTTACATAGTGTTCTTCTCCCCTGTCCATCCTGACCCCCAGCTTCCTGGACAGGTAGCCCCCTGCGGCCCCATGCCCAGTCTGAAGTCGCAGGGGAAAGTAAGGCTGTGAGGCCAGAGGAGTGTCAGAGGGGACTCTCCCAGCCCCCCACACTGCGGATGGAGAGGACTGCTAAGAGAGCCCTCTGGAGACCCCACTGCTCCCACCCCTCCTCTCCTGAAGTAAATCTCCCAGCGCTGACCTGCCCGCCTTGGTGATGATCATCTCGGTGCCCGCCTCGTGGAACTTCTTCCAGAGCTCCTTCTCATGCAGCCCCACCTTGATGTTCTCGATGGTCTGGGACAGAAAGGAGAAGGACTCATGTCTCCCTGGCCCACGGCTCCGAGCAGGGCGCTCTCACGCAAGCCCCGGGGGGCTTAGGGGACCAAGCCCTCGGAAAGAAGCACAGGGCCCCAGAAAGCGTTTAGAGCACTGCCAGCCCCGGGCACCCACGCCTTGCGATTTCGTTTGACAAAATTATTTTGTACCATTAAGGAATTTTTAAAAATTTAATCAGCGGCTGAAAGTCCCTCCTTCGGGGCCGCAGCTACCGATGTGACGCAGAGGACATATATACTGACCCTGCCAGGTGGATGACACACTCTTACACAAATATCTACCGAGAGAGGCGCACACTTCACGTGGCGGGAAGGATCCCCAGGTTTGCCGGCAGACGCAGACACTGGGAGCGGCGCCCACACCTTTGGCCAGACGCGTACCCACAAACACTGCACACTGGCCATGGGATGCACTGCAGATTCCCTTCGTTGTGACCGTCGGGCTTTCACCCTGAAGCCTCACTGACGTCCCGTGCGCACCGCGGAAAGGTCGGCTCTTCCTGCAGATCCCAGGCCGCCACCCCACCCTCTGGGGTCCTCGGGGCTGGATACTTAGCCTGGGGTCACTCTGCTGCCTCAGGAGTCTTCCTCCCCCTCCTGTCCCAGAGCAGCCCCGAAGACTCAAAGTAGAGGAGGGACCAAAAGCCTGAGAGAGCAGACCCTGTCCAGGGGAGGACGAATAGACCGTCCTGGGAGAACAGAGAGGTCCCCCTGGAATGAGTCCTGCCCACAATCGGAAGTAGCGACCGCCACAGGCAGACCTGCCGACACGCGGACGCCAGACCCTACCCGACGGCGGCGCGGCCTACCTGTTCGGCGGCGGCGGCGTTGGCGACGTCTGCACCGGGGCCGGGAGGGCTGCCGAGCGCGGCTCCGCCAAGGCCCGGCGCGGCCAGCGCGGGCTCGGGGGCGGCGGTGGCGTTGCCGGCGCTGGCTTCGCCCAGCGCTGGGCCCGGGGCCCGGAAGGCCTCCTCGCTCTCCGACAGGCCCTTGTCCTGCAGCATCTCCTGCAGACACAGCACACACGGAGTAGTCGCCCAGTCCACGCTAGCCAGAGGTCCCTCGGCCCGCTTCGTGGGCTTCTTGGAGGGCGTGGAGACCGCTGGGCGCACGTGGACCCCGCCCCCGCCTGAGATGGGGGAGGGAGCGACAGGGAGGGAAGGACCTTCCTCCTGCCTCCGGGTTCTGGACCCCCAGGGTCTGCCTGCAGTTCTCTGTCTGCCTGCCCTGCTGTGGGGCTGTGGGGGCTGTGTGATGAGTGGTCCTGGGGGAAGGACCGCCCTCTCGGCATTGCCCCAGCGCACCCCCAGTCCCTCCCTCCTGCTGGGCTCCAGTGGGTCCTGAGGCCTGGGCCTTCTCTGCTGTTCCCTAATAACTGGGGCCCAGGACCCACTCTTAGCCCAGGGCAGCCAGGACACTTCCCAGGCAGACCGAAGAGGAGAGCCGGGCCAGAAGGGCAAGCTCAGGCTCTTGTGGCTGGGCTTCACACCTGTAGAGATGGCCTAGGGCAATCTACCTGCACCCACTCCCTCAGATAGCACTCCAGTAGAGACCCCCCTGGACAGAGGGCTTTCATTCCTACACATTCCTGCTCCCACAAACACCCTCTTCCCACATAGGTGTACACATCCTCCCAAACAGCCTCCTAGTCACCCAAACAGCCATTTGGCTAAGGCTGTTCTGATCCAGGTACTGAACTCAGGCCCTGGGCTTCCCAGCCTAGCCCTCACATTCACAGCGGCTGGCTCACCCTCTCACGCATTAGCCCCAAAGGGCTCCAGTTTGAACCAGTGGGCTAAGCCCACACCACTTCCAACTTAGAACCAGGCGGTTTGAGTGGGTCCAGCTCACAGGCCTGGGCGTAGCTATTCTTCCCCCAAGTGTCTGGGCCTATTCACTCCCTGCTCAGGTGGCTTGTTCCTGCCTACTACTGGCCCTGAAATACAAGGATGAAATCCCAGCCTGCAAGGATGGGCCTGTCCTGCCTCTATCAGGCGTGCAACCCTGCTCTATCTCCACTTCCCCTTTCTACCTCACTGTTCTTCCTTCCCCCTTCTTTGGGAGGGAGCGGGGCAAGTTCTCCTAGGGCTTTATGTATGTCTGACTGGCTCTTGCGTCTGATTGTCCCCCTTTACTACTCCTACCTTCTTTCCACTCTCCCCTGGATCTCTCTGCACATCCCAAGGCCCAGGCCCCTGTCTCACCCTGTCTACTGGCCTCCCCAGCCAGGGCCTAGACTTCAGCTCCCAGGGCCTCGCTAAGTAAACAAGCCAAGTGCAACCGAAGAGATAAAAAGGGGCCGGGGCCAGCCCGGGCTGGGAAAAGCCCATAAAGATAAGGCTGACAGCCTCGGTCCTCGTCCTCCAGCCACAGCCTGCAGCGAGCAAGAACTCACAGGGCAAGGCTAGCGACGGCCTCAAACAGCGCGCCGGTTCCCAGATGGATAAAGGGGACCCTGCACGCGTAGGGTAGTTGCGCGTTCGGCCCGGCGCTGGTTTTTGTAGCCAAACGCAGCCTTGTCAGCTCCCCACTGTATCTGGAACTCAGCCGGAATGGCGGTCCACAATCGGCTCCGCAGGGCCAGGAGGAGGGGCCGCTCGCGCTTTGCAGGCCTGCCCGCTAGGTCCTTTGCCGCGCACTTGTCACGCCCGGGACCGTACCGCGGCATGGTCCGGCTCGCGCCACAAGCTCCCGGTCCTGTCCCGTGCCCAGCACGTCCGCAGCCCGTCACTCAAGCACGAGACGAGGGCTGCTGCGCTCTCCTACCCCTCCTCGGGTTCTTCCTCTTCCTTTTCTCTCTGCCACCGGGCCACATACCATCTTCGCGACAGCTCTGCCTTGCCAGAGCTCTCCGCCAATTTCGTCTTCTTCCCGACCGGCTGGCCTAGGGCGGCCGTCCCTGCGCCCCCCTCCCCCCCATCCTAGAACGCTGAAGACGCCAGCACTGTCGGGCCACGCTGGTCCTTCGCGGCGACCCCTCCGCGACGCGGCCCACCAGCTCCGCTCCCCTTGCGCTTGGGTCAGTTGCTTCGGCTGCCTCGTTTTCCAAGGAGGATAGCATTTTTCTTTCCACCCCTAGATCACTGGTGATATTTCTCTTGCATTAGCGGCGTTGTTAATATTTTGTACTCTTTTAAATATTTCAATTATCGCTAGTATTAGAGTACTATTCTGGTAAATTCAGTAACATTAAGAATATCTTTCCTATCACATAACGAATTATTATTTTGTAATACTGGATGTTTAAAGGACTGGTCTGTTTTGTTATTTTGTCATTGTTACATATTTTGTTTCCTTCCTGTCACTGCTCCATTATAGCTGGGCCTCCTGGCACGTTACTAATACTATTACCAATATCTTGGTAATTATTAATTACAGTATAGTGCCCCAATAGGTCATGTTCGTCTATCCTCATTTTTATGTTTACTCTGTACCGCTAAAATGTTTCCGTTGCTGGTTCTTCATTCTATTTATATTTCGTTAGTGTTCCAGTGTTCCAGTAACTTTTTATTTATCATAATTTTCTTCGCATCCTATTAACATTTCTTGTTGTTTTGCCATAATTTTTGTGGGGATTGTTCATAATACTCCAGGTATTCTTCATCACATCATTACAGTATCTTGTCATTCTGTCATTATTTGTATTATACTGATCTTATTTCACTGGTTATTTTTCATCACATCATTACTTCTTGTTACTTTGTCATAATTTGTAATTTTGCTGTAGCTCTTGTTACTCTGATTACTTTTCATCACTTTGGTACAATACTTCTTATTACTCTGCCGTTATTTATAATGTTGTGACTATTAATACCTTGGTCATAAATTGTCATATTACTCTAGCAATTCTTATTACTGTGTCTTGCTATTACTATTGGTCTTAAGATTTTCGTTAATACTTGTTTTTAATAGTTCTGAATAGAATGATAGTATTCTATCAATACTACTAACAGTATTACTCTTAATAGTATTTTTCATTGTTCAGCTTTTTCCTAGTTTTCTTTAGCATTTGTTATCCTTATTATTGACTTTAATATAATAGCTTTTATTACATTGTTCTTACATTTGGAGTTACTCTGACCTTATTTATCCATTTTAAAGTAGGGTTACTACTTTTACTGGATTCTGAAAGTGACTGTGACTATTTAAAAATTCCAGTGCGCCGCTTAGCCTTCTTTCTTTGATAATTGCTCACATTCTGGTAATTCTTGATCATCAATCGTTACTTATATATAATGTTCCTTGTTTCGGTTTTGACGAGTCTGTTGCCCAAAGGTTCTGAAATCCAGGGTTCTGATCATTCACATTTCTACATCGATATTTGCCACCGCTACCGGGTCCTCTTCTTTGGCCTTTCTGATTCTGCAGACACCGACTCCAAGGCCAAGGTTCCGCCTGTCGCAGCTTAACCTTGTTCCCAAGGCGCTGTCGTTTTTACACTGTTATTGCGTCCCTGGACCCCATTCTTCCCGTTACTCAGGGGAGAGGAGGTTTCGCTCCTCAGGGCTGGGAGTCAGGCCCAGGCAGCGGCCCGAGATGAGGCACATCGCCGCCTCCTGCCGCCTTGGCTGCCCTGACCATGGTCCCATTACTCGCTCCCTTTCCAGCTCATCCTCCCCTGCAGCCTGACCCTGGGCTCCGGGTGGCCCCAGGCTCACGCACCCAACTCACCCTAACTGCGCTGCGGCATGCGGAGGCGCCTGCGGCCGGGGTCCACTGCAGGCTCGGGTCCGAGGAGCGCGGGACAGCCGGGGGCACCGCCTCGAGGCCGCTGGGTCAGGGTCCCGCCGCCCGCCGCGCCCTCGGGGCCAGACGCATCCCGGCTCTGGAGCGGGCCCTTGATCTCCGAGGCTGCACTTTGGGGCCTCAGCTCCCTCGCCATCCCTCCCTCCCTCGGAGCTCCCCCCACCCCCGCCAGCTGACGTCGCCGCTGTCAATCAGTCAGCGCCCGCCGCCCCCCGCGGGGGGGCTCGAGGGTCCCCCGGCTCCGCGGCCCCAGGACCCCAGCCGGAGCCGCCCGTCCGCTCCCCACTGCGCGGCGCGATGCCATCGCCACGGTCCTTGGGCCCCGCCAGCCCGATAGAGACTGGCAGCCCCGCATGGTTTAGATTAGAGAGGCGGGAAGCGAGGGCGAGCGGCCCGGTCGCGCCGCACCGCTCCCACCCGGGGTTCGACAACTTAGAACTGCACGCCCGGCGCCGCCGCGCGGCCCGTCACTGGGCGCCAGGCGGCCGGGCCTGGCCCACGCTGGGGCCCACTCCCAGGCAGCCGGCCTCCACCGAACCCTGGGCTTCCGGCTCCGCACCCGCATACACCTCCTGTCAGAGACCCGCTCCCGTCCCGCACGCAGTTGATTTGTAAGCCCATTTCCCCGGTTCGCAGGCGCGCGCACACAAACCCTCTTGTTCAGCCAGCTCACGGGCCTCACAGTCACACTGTTTTACCGACCATGCACTCCACACACTCACACCTACGAGCTCCATCCCGCGCCCGCTCATGCTCCCGGCTCCGGGCACTGTCTGGCACGTTCCTCTGCTCCCCGGCCCCTCCTCGTCCCGGCCCAGCCAGGCAGCGGGCGCTGGACCGGTTCTGGACGTGCCTCGGAAGTCGGCTCGTGCAGTCACAGTGAGGGGAGGCCCTCTGCTCCGGCAGGATGGAGGCCCGGAGGAGAGGCAGCGGTGCTGGAGAGGTGCTCGGCCTCTGCTCAGGCTTTGATGGAGCCCTGGCCGGGCGGGAAGGTGCCAGGACTCGTCAGTGCTGAGGGCCTGGACCCAACAGACAGAGCCCAGTCCCGCGCCTGCCTTAGTCTAGGGATCCTAGACGAAGGAGCGTCCTTATACCCAGCCAGGCTGGCCTTTGTGCCTCAGTCAGGCTGGCTCAGTCTTCTAGGCCTCCCTGCCTGGCCTCTGACTGGCCATCAGTCTGACTCCAACTCCTATCTTCACTTCCCTCTATTTCTCTGTCTTCTCTATCTCCCCACAGGACCTTGGGGCCCCACAGACAGACCCAGCCTCACAGCCTGTCATATGCCAGGAATACTAGGGCAAGGATGTGCCTGCTCACCCATCCTCAAAGGTACCAGAGTCTTCTGTCACCAAGGATTCCCAGATTAGCCCCTCAATTCTCAGCATAGGCTACAGCCCTCTCTGCACTAGTGTCCCCAACCTCTCCAGTCAGCCTCTGTTCCTTCCCAGATTCTGATCTAAAAATCAGATTGAAGGGAACAGGACAAGGAATTTCTTTCCCTCTGGTTACTACTTTCACTCTATTCTGAAATTAAGTGGCAGTCCGTTTAGTGTGCTAGGAAATGGAAAGCCAGCATCAATGCCCGCGGTCCCCCCCCCCAACACCCACACCTTCTACTCAAAGAAGGAAGCAAAATACCATCTTAGAAGAGCTAGCTGCTGCTGTTGTTGGGGAACTTGTAATCCATCTCAACAATGGGCAGACTGTTCAAGAATCCCTATCACCCTAACCAGTACCAGAGCTCCGTCCCCAGCTTCCCTTCACAGCTCATCTCATTCAGTCCCAAACCAGGGAGGGGAAGTAAGGTCCCAGAAGAGTGGAGAAGCTTAATCCTCTCCAATCCGCCTCCTTCTGGAGTGGAGAAAGGGAAGGCCCTGGTGTTTCAGGAGAGCCCTTGGGAGCCATGTTTCCTGTGTCAAGGGAGAACGGGATGACTTGTCTCAGCTTCTGCTCCCAGGCTCCCTCCCATGCCCTTCTCCAACAGCCTGTAGGGAAATCCCTTGCAAGTAACTAGTACAGACCAACCAACTAACCACTGGGTAGGACAGTGAACAAGGAGGGTAGTGAATTACCAGGTATTATAGGAAGACTGGAGTTAGGCCTCACTCTGGAAATAATTTGTTGACAGTTGTTGGAGGAAGTTTGTAATGAGATTGTCCAGTGCAGCTCTTTTAAAAATACTAGACTAGAGCTTTCCTATAAGTACAAAGCTTTCTGGAGACTCACAGGAGATAGTCTAAATTTAATGCAGGGTCAGAATGGAGTCATGATGATGTGGAGAAATGAGATTGAAAGGGACAGGCAAGGTTTTGGCAATGAGAAGGAAGGGGTAAATCAGCTAGAAAGCAAGCAAGAAAGAGAGGTTTTGTACACACATTCCCCATTACTAGAATGAAATACCTTATTTCACTGATTCCAAGACATATTTTTCCATATTTTAACATCTCTGAGATTGGGATGCATGTCATAATCAATGGTGTGTCATGGTTTAATTAGCAGCGTTTGTTTCTTCTTAGTGGTACATTTAATAGAGCAGCAAATACTGATGAAATACAGTATTTGCTGATAAATGATCTGTGAAGAAAAAAGATTAAATCTTTTCCCAAAACTGCTTTGAGGAGCTCAAAATACAAAAACCCTCTTCAACTAGCTAAGCAGTAAATAACTGTAACCAAGCATCTATCACACTGACTGTGGCTCAGAGGAAGTGCTCAGGTTTGGTGTCAGGCTGATCTTGGTTTTGAAACCTGGATGTGAATCCTAGCTCACCACTAAGTAGCCGCATGACCTTAGGCAAGTCTCCCAACACCTACGTAAAATGGGGATAATCATACCAACCTACTAGCTTAATGCAAGCATTGGTTAATGCGTGCAAATGCCAGCTATGTGGTAAGTGGTTAATAAATGTTAGTTCCAAGTATTCTTAAAATGTATTTTACCTCATTTCTTTCCCAAATAGGCTTAAGGTGGTTTATAACCAAAATAAGCTAATAAAAATACAAGTAGAAAGAAAAATTAGGATGAAGGAAAAAGGAAGAAGCATATATGCTATCAAGAAGTGTTAATGAAGCTGGTATAATTAAGAGCAATACTTGGCTGACTAACAGCAGGGCAAGACGGTAGTTCTCCCCTTCAGAAATGTGGCAACAAAACAATTCTTTGAGGAAAGGTAGGGGAACAAACTTTGCCCTGGCCCTAAATTTGAGTGTTAATTTCTCACAAAGTTTCATTCTTATATCTGTACAGTGTTTTATCAAGTGATTTCATAGCTACTATCCCATTGGGGCAGTTCTACTTTGTCCTATAGGGTCGCTATGAGTCGGAATCGACTCAATGGCAGTGGGTTTGGTTTTGGGTTTGGTAACTCCATATTATCTCTATTTTATGGATGCATTCATCCAAAAAATATTTATCAAGTGCTTACTATGTGCCAAACACATAAACATTCTGTTAGTTAGCCAACTGATTGACTAGGCAGTTACTAACTGCAAATTCACTAATAATGACCTGCAAACTCACTAATTAAACACCTAAATAACCAATCCCAAAGGGAGCAGGCACTGTAGGAAAAGCTGGGGAATTCCAGGTAGCACAGGAAGGTGGGTTGGCCAAAGCCTAGTATGGGTTTGGTTGGCACCATAGTGTAGTAAAAAAACAATTAAAAAAAATTTTTTTAACCTAGGTTTTTGGAGCATTTAGTAAATATCAATACCAAGCCCCCACCCCTGACCAACTGAGTCAGAACCTCTGAGAGCAGTACCAAACTGGAAAACACTCCTGTTTAACAATCATGAAAATGTGATTCCCTGCCTTCCTAGCTACCAGTAGCCAGGGATGGTCGTGTGATCCAGTATGGGCCAATGAGGCCTAAGCAGAAGTCTGGAGGGGAGGAGGGCTGTGGGGAAGCTTTTGCTTTCTCCCTTCAGGCAAAGACACTAACAGTCTTCTTTTCCCCGTGGAGCAGATCCTTAGAGTTCTCACCCTCTAGAGACCTTGAGTCAAGAAGTAAGTTAAGATGACAACACCACCCAAAGTGATACACGGGTTCTACACTACCCTATCAAAATCACAATGCCATTTTTCACAGAAATAGAAAAATCCATCCTAAAATTCATATGAATTTCAAAGGACCATGAATAGCCACAACAACATTGAAAAAGAAAGTTGGAGGACTCATACTTCTCAATTTCAAAACTACACAGCTACAGTAATCAAAAGAAGATGATACTGGCATAAAGGAAAGATACATATCTTGAGTGTCTGTATGTGTCCTTGTGCATGTGTGTATACCTTCCCATCCAAATCCAGGAAACTAAATCCCTCTCTACTCCCTTCCCAGACACTTGCTCTGTGCTAAGGCCTGGGATGCTTTTTAAGCCCCCAAAGCGAAAGGCTGGTTGAGGCAGTAGTGAATTTCTCTGTCCCTTGTGACTTTACTGTTACCCAGTAGCCCTAAATCTTAGTTTCAGATTCCCCAGCCCACATCCCATTGGGATTATCAAGCTCAGGACAGCTGGGGGTGGGGCAGGAGCTTGAGCTCATTCTGGGAAGTTGGAGAATTCAGCAGGGGGGACGGGTAGTAGGTGGCAGCTGCTGCTGCTGCAGGTGTTTCCCCTCACACCACAGATGCAGGTCTGCTCACCTAACCTCTCGCCCTGGCCTCCCAGGCCTTCTTCCACAAAAGAGAATTGGGTAACTTCAGTTAAAAGGAACTGAGGACTTGGCTGGCCTGGCCCCTGACCTGGGTGAGCTAAGCTGGTCTGTGCTCCCTCAGAACTGAGGACAGAGGCAGTGATTCACCAACAGCACAGGTGAGTCTCTCATGTAACTCTCATTGGAGACACCACAGAGTTGTTAAGTCTGGGTTTTGCATAGGCTGGGCTAGCAGTCTAGACCTTCTGTTCCAGAGTCCCTATCTGCAGGTGGAATCTCACTGCAAGTCAGACGTTTCTTCCCCATTACACCACGTGCTCCCGGATGACCACTTCCTTCCATTTCCTCCAGTAACACTGCTCTGAAGTACTGTACACGCTCATTTTACTGTCTCTCTGAGGAAGGTACATCTGCTAAGGTTGTATTCAGTGAAAAAAATTCCTAAATCAGAATTTATTTAATTATCCACCCCCCCCCCACACACACACTTTTCATTTTCTTCCTCTGCTCCATTCATCCTGAATACGGATAATCCAAAATTGGCTCTTAATTTAGTTTCTCAAGGATATTATTTTTGAACAAGAGGCTGAAATAAATTAGATTAAAAAATGAGAGGTTAATCCTTAAACCAGAGCTATCCTGTGAAGTCTTCTTAAAACCAAACAATAGTTCAGCTAATGCACGAGGCAGATTTTTTTTACTAGTTAAGCTGAACTATTCTGTATGGAATCAAGTTGACAACAGCAACTGGAAAGATCAGACAAGAACCTTAGGGGGCAGTTTATGTTAATGAGGAAGGAACAACTCAGAAAAGGAGGGTGAGAATGGTTGTACAACTCAAAGAATGTAATCAATGTTGAAACTGTTGAATTGGTGTGAGCTTACTGTGTATATTCTCAACAACAATAACAAAATAATTTTTTTTTTTAAGTGAGAGAGGATGC
This sequence comes from Elephas maximus indicus, assembly GCF_024166365.1. Classification (NCBI taxonomy): domain Eukaryota; kingdom Metazoa; phylum Chordata; class Mammalia; order Proboscidea; family Elephantidae; genus Elephas; species Elephas maximus. The sequence goes on along the minus strand of NC_064837.1, from coordinate 33,411,486 downwards.
GGACTATCAGAAAGCCCTTGGAATTTTAAGCCAGAAAATTTGACCATGGGTTCTCTGTGGGCTGTTACCAAGGGACCCAGAGCATGATCAGCTTCGTGTCTCTATTTCCTCTTCTGTAAAATGAGTTTAATAATAACAGCCACCTCCAAGGTATGGGAGGAGTGATGCCACATTGACAAAAGTGCTTTAAGGGTTCAGAAGAATACAAAAAAAAAAAAAAAAAAAAAAGACCTCACTGCCATGGAGTCAGTTCTGACTCACAGCAATCCTATAGGACAGAGAATTGCCCCATAGGGTTTTCAAAGCTGTAATCTTTACAGAAGCAGACTGCCAAATCTTTCTCCCAAGGAGCGGCTGGTGGGTTTAAACTGCCAACCTTCTGGTTAGCAGCCGAACGCATAACCACCATACCACCAGGACTCTTTATAGCTAACATTTATCGAGCACTTGCAATGTCCCTGATAGGACTCTACAAGTTTTATGTGCATTATCTCATTTCAACCTCACCACCCTATCAGGTGGATACTATCATAATCCCCACCTTACAGAAGAAGAAATTAAGATTAGGTCATTTGCCCAAGGTCATACAGCCAGGAAGTAAACTCAGGATTTGAACCCAAGTAGTCTGAATCTTCAGCGCCCATATTTTTAATTACACTGCTCTACAGTCACTTTTTTTTTTTTTTTTTTACAGTCCCTTACTTACCCAAAGCCTGTTTCATTTGCTAAACAGGGATAACATTAACATCTTCATGCTCTGTACCCTGCTAACTTTCAGCAAGTAGCCACTTGAAGAAGGTCAGCAAAATCCACAGGAGTGGGTTTCTCATTCACCAGGACACGTTGTTGATGGAAAGCATTGTACACATAAGACTCTACTGCAAGCTTTTCATATGCAAAGATGGTGTTATGGGCCTTTTTAGCTGAGAAAACAGCCTTGGCCTAAACGGCAAATGCTTGACTAACCCAGGTGCAAAAGGAGCTAAGGATAAATGCGCTTTCACCTGGAATAAAATCTTCTATAACACGCAATAAGGCAAAGAACCCTTCTCCCTCCACGTCTTCTCCCCACCCCAGATCCTTGGGCACAAACCACCACCCTGGTAGTCTGGCCCTGGATGTCAAGGGGATAACGCTGTAAGGTTTGCACACTGGGCTCACAGCACCATTCTTCTTTCTTTCTTTGAGTCTGATTCTTTATTATGAACGTACCACACAAACAGGAAGCCAAACGACTCAGACTCATTGTAACAATGCTGAATGTTTGCTGACACCAACAGCAGACACCTCCAAGGTACCTTCATCTCCTTCACATCTAAATGCCCTTCTCTCAGTTTGTACCCAGCTCAAACTTCTTTTCCACTCACAGTCCCAAGAAGCTATCCTGGAGTTCCCTAGCTGCCTCTGTCCCATTTCACCTCTACCCTTCCTCTCACTGCTGCCTTCTCCCTGAACATCCCTCACCAGTCTTGGGCCTCATTCACCTCAAGTTGCTCTCTGTGTTTCAATCATAGATTTTTAAATTCCAAACTCAAAAGGGCAGCACAGTAGAAAAGGGAATGGAAGAAGACTTGACGTGGGCATGTGTGAGAGGATTTGGGGGAGGGTTCCTACTCACTACTCAGTGACCAAACCTTTCTCTAGCATATTTCCTGAAAGGAAGAGGCTGAGTGAGCCTCAGACCAAGGGGAAACTGTTCCTTTCCTCCAAGATCCATAAGGTCCCACAGTCCACAAATCCGAAGGCTTCCTTCAACTAGTTAATGTTTGGGAAGTGCCTCCCAACATCTCTCTTCAACCACTCCTGCTGCAGTTGGTCCTTTCACTGCCTCTGAGGAATCAGAGGCACGCTAGTGCTCTGTTAAACTGGTCAGACCTCCACATAAGAGTTTCCATTCCCTCCTTCAACCCCTGAAGCTGGGTGGAGAGGGCCAATGAGCCCTGTGCCGGGTAGCTATGTCAATGCCTGGAGCAAGCAAGGTGCAGGCCCAAGTCTGTGCGTTCCTGGGAGGCAGGGCCCAAGGCTGTGGCTCCTCCAGAATTGGACAAGCCATAGAAGGGGAGGGCAGGAAGGAGTGCCTAGGCCCGACCCTGTGTCCTTGCATTTTCTTAAGTTTCTCCTTTGAACACGTTCCTTTATTTATTGGGCCTCATTTAACCTCAGCCATGTCCTCCTGGGATCATTTATTTGGTAACTGACACTCAGCCTGCTCTGGCATTAACCTCATAATCCTATTGATTTCCTCCAAGCAAGCTGGGGGTTTTTTCGTCTTCCTGGGTCCGTGGGGACTGATTCCCAGCTCTGGTCATTACCAAGGAAGAGACTCCACGCTGGTAAGAGGCCTTTTCAGAGCTCAGAGGACCATGTGGGGGCTCCTTGTTCCCACTTAGCCCCTTCGCAGGCTGCAGGGACACAAATTCATAAGGTGGCATCCCTCACTTAAACGCGACGGAAAGCGGCCGAGCAACCGCGGTTGCTACCATTGGAGCTCCCTGAGTGGCTACTAAGGCCGTCCTTCAGCTAAGAGAGCCTGAGCTACACCAATCGCTGCTTCAGTTGTTCCGGAACCCCACCCCTCTCTGCCATCTTGGATTCTGGAGAGGCAAGGGGTCCAATCGTGGAGGGGGAAGATGGTTAGGGCGGGGTTAAGGCCCGGGGCTCACGCCCACGTGGTTGCCGGGCCTGCGCCTTCCCGCCACCTGCAGCCGGGAGCCTGGCCCCTGTCGAGCTGCAGCTGCGACTCCCAGACACCACCCCAGCCCGTCGCCAGGGGATTAGTGTCCGTCTGTCGGTTGGGGAGGCCTCAGTGGGGGTTGTCCCAGCTCAGACTAAGGCCTCCACTTCGTCCTTTCCCAGGATTACCCCCTCCCCAGACTCCCGCTAGGTGTGGAGGGGCTTGTTTTTTGGGGGTCTGAAAGCCTGGGGTGCTGATCTCTCCCAGAGCTGAGGGGTGGAGTAACGGGAGCCCCCCCTCCCCCCCACCAAGCCTGAGCCACATGTGCTGGGAAGTTCATTTCCCCTTGTTTTGCAGAACGGGCTCAGGGATTGACCCCGGGAGTGACCTCAGTGTCAGGAGGCATTAATGATCTCCATACGGGCAATAAACAGGCAGACCGGCTGGCTTGGTGTGGAGGTGCCCTGGAATGGGGCCGCCTTATTAGCCTCACATTCTCTCATGGGTAAAGGCTTAATTAGTGTGGGTTCCCTCATCTGCCTCCTCCTCCCCCAAGCACCCTTGAGCTCCATGGGAACATAATTGGAGACACTGAGGACCTCTGGCTGGTTGCTCTGCTTCTCATGGACCTCCTCAAGAAGCAGCCTCTTCAGGCCTCAGCATAGCCATTTGTCCACCTTTGACGGGGCTTCCAGTTTAATCCTGATCGGTAGTCTCCCTTGTTTTTAAAGACCAAGTCCACAGCATTCCAAGTCAGCTCACTTTTTTGTCCATCAGAATCCAGCAATAAGGCCATTCTGTTCTTTAATTTAAACCCCTCCTGACTGAGTTTGAGCCTGTTGAACCTCATTTTCCTGAAGAGCAAAGGGAGAGAGCTGGTGACCACCCTTTATGTCAGAGTCCCCCAAACAGTCTTTAGCATCCACCTAGACAATTACAAAGCACATTCTGATATATTACATCTCTCTGTCCAAATCCGTCTCCATCAGGGAGGTCACTGGTTCTAGGCTTATCTCTTAACCTCTTCCGGCATCAGTTTCCTTATCTGTACAGTTCATTTAAGATTCAACAAACACTACGTACTAGACAAGGAGCGCTGGCAGCACAATGGTTAAGTACTCGGCTGCTAACTGAAAGGTCGGTGGTTCGAACCCACCAGTGGCTCCATGGAGAAAAGACCTGGCAATTTGCTTCTGTAAAGATTCTAAAAAACGAACAAAAAAAAAGCAAACACATGGCCATCTAGTGGATTCCAACACTACAGTGGAGAGTAGAACTGCCCCATAGGGTTTCCAAGGCTGTAATTTTTATGGAAGCAGACTACCAAACTTCCCCATCACACACACACACAGTGCTGCTGGTGCAATGGAAGCTAGTGGCCAAGGGCTTAACTCTGCACCACCGTGGCTCTGAGGGCTCCTTCCATAAAGATTCCAAAACCCACTGCTGTTGGAGTCAGTTCTGACTCATAGGGTCTCCTAGACTGAAATCTTTACTGGAGCAGATTGCCAGTAAAGGTCTTGAGGCTGGTGAGCTCGAATTGCTGGTCTTTCTTCTGTTGGCAGCCAACTGTGTAACCATTGTGCCACCCATGTTCCAAGTACATGTATGTACATTTACGATTTTAAGAGTTTGGATAAGTTTTTCCTTAATTGCAAAACTTTTCTAATTTATCTTAACCTATAATCTTTGGCTGTGGTTTCCCTTGCATGCCTGTGTGTTTGTGTGTGTGAGGACACCTAGTTTGTTCCCATGAATCGTTGTTAAATGCTTATTTTGTTTTGTTTGATTCTTTCCCTTTATTAATCTTCAGAATAATGAATATGTGTCCCAGCAACTTTCAAAAGCAACCAATGAGTTTTTTTTTTTATTTCCAGCATAATGAACTCTTATTTGTTTTAATAAATGCTTTATGGTTGGACATTTAGGTTATTCCAAATATTTGCTAATACACACAACACAAAGAAGAAATAATTAGCTACCAAAAAATTAGAAACTCAATTTCAAAGATCCTGAAAAGATGGACAGAAATTCTTAGAGACATCTGAAGGCTATAAAACCACTTCACAAGGAACAAAAATACTAATACTTTAAAAACAGTGGCTGTGGATATTAGCTTTCATCACTTCACAAGGCCACGCTGCTGATCAACCTACTTTTGGCCAACCACCTGGAGCCCACCTGCCCCACACATCTCCCCGTGCTAACCTGTTATATTGTGTATTCCTGGGTACGCATCCAGGCTCATGCACAGGTCCTACCTCTCTGCCTGAGAGCTACAAAAGAAAGTGGGATCCTCACATGTGAGGCTCCACCTGGTGCCCAGTGCCATTTTGCCTGACACTCCCCATCCCCTCCACCTCGGTGCTCCCATCATGCCCAGTTGTTTGCAGTTCCTGGTACAGTTGAATATGTCATTCTCTCTGCCCAGAATTGCCCTCCTCACACCTGTAAACCCACCAGGGGAAACTCCCATCTTAACTGCCTGAACTTTGTGTTTTTTCCATAGCCTTCATCTTCCCTGACCTTCACAACAACCGTGGGAGGTAGGCAAGGACAGGAACCTGTACCCAATGTCTGGAGGAAGAAACTGAGGCACAGAGGTTAAATGACCAAATTATAAGCAGAGCCAGGCAGAACTAGAACCCCAGGGTCTCCCTTCTTCTTCCCTCCCCTTGTGCCTGCTCTCTGCTCTAGCAACTTCAGTGAGAGATAACTGACCTGAGGACTGTTGCCCACTTTTCTCTTACCATGCTTGACCTGGTGCATGGAACACCTCTTCAAGGGCAGTTGTTCCTTGCATCTGCCAACAAAAAAGGAAGCAACTGAGAGCTGAGGGATCCCAAGCTTCTCCTCTCCAACAACAGCTTCAAAGCCTTGGAGTTCAGGTCCAGACACTAAAGTAGGTCTGAGAAGAAGCTAATGGCAAGGCCTAATGCACTGGGGGCCATGGGTACAACCCCAGATAGCCTAGACCAGGGTTTTTCAAACATGACACTATTGGCATTTTGGGCCTGATAATTCTTTGTTGTGAGGAGCTGTCTTGTGCATTGTAGGATGTTTAGCAGCACCCCTAGGCCTCTACCTAATAGATGCCAGTAGAAAGCCCATCCCAGGTTGTGAACCAAAAATTTCTTCAAACATTCCCCAATGTCTCCAAACACCCGTTTTAGTGGGAGTGTGTTTGTGTGTATGTGTGTGTGAGAGAGAGAAATCGCCTCCTGTTGCAAACCACTGGACTAGATTTTTCAGGACAATGTCTACCTTAGCTGCATTATTTTCAAGAAAAAGAGTTTACTCAGCATGTAATGTGACTTAATTTGTATATGTCTCAGATACTTTGAACATGCTATCAGGGGAGATCAGTCCTTGGAGAAGGACATCATGCTTGGTAAAGTAGATTTCAGTGAAAAAAAGGAAGACCTTCAATGAGATGGATTGACCCAGTGGCTGCAACAGTGGGCTCAAGCATAACAACAATTGTGAGGATGGCACAGGACTGGGCAGTGTTGCGTTCTGTTGTACATAGGGTCACTATGAGTCGGAAATGACTCGAGGGCACCTAACAATAACAACAAAGGACTTTTCACATAGATCACTTCACAAATTCTTTATCAGTCTCGGGGAACATCTAGCTCAGCTGGCATAACATAGCTTATAAAGAAATTGTTCTACAGTCTACTTTGGTGAATAGCATCTGGGGTTTTAAAAGCTTGTAAGTGGCCATCTAAGATACTCCACTGGTCTCACCCTATCTGGAGCAAGGGAGAATGAAGAAGACACAAGGGAAAGATTAGTCCAAAGGACCAATGGACCACAACTACCACAGCCTCCACCAGACTGAGTCCAGCACAACTAAATGGTGCCACTTACCACCATCGACTGCTCTGACAGTGATCACAATAGAGGGTCCCGGACAGAGCTGGGGAAAAATGTAGAACAAAATTCTAACTCACAGGAACAGGAAAGCTGGTAATGGGGAACCCAAGGTAGAGAAGGGGAGAATGTTGACATGTCGCAGGGTTGGCAACCAATGTCACAAAACATTATATGTATTCATTGTTTCATGAGAAACTAGTTTGCTCTGTAAACCTTCATGTAAAGTAAAATAAAAAAATAAAACAAACTTTGTGCAATCCAGTGACATCCTGTGACTAGTATATTACCATGTTAGACTCAAAAAAATACAATAAACTCATGAAAAAAAAATCTTTATCAGATATGATGTCCTGATTTGGAATTTTAAAATATGGTTCCTGTAACATATGCACAAAGACAGGACAGTTATTCTCTTCTGAGGGAAGGAGAGCAGCTAAGGCTTGAATTCTTGCACTCTGCCCAAAGGCTTGGCATCCTGGGGGTGTGCCCAGTCAGCCTTGGGAAGGGGGTCTAACTTCTGACCCTGAGGTGCCGGGTCATGTCAGGCCATGAAACAGACTCTTTCTGAATGTTCTGTCCCCACTTGTTGGTGTGCTGGGGTTTTGCCCATGAAAACAAAATGGCTGCCTGCAGAGCAGAGAGTGCTGTAACCATGGTGACCACCTTTCCCTGTCTGAGTTAGCAGAAGACAGAACTTACCCCACTTCCCCAATCCTAGCATGGGGAATGTATTCACTAGTTTTAATAGGTTATTACTGGTCAGAAGACCAGAAGCACTGGGAAATAGAGGGTCTAAATAAGGAGCCCTGGTGATGCAGTGGTTAAGGGCTCAGCGGCTAACTGAGAGGTCAGTGGTTTGAACCCACCAGCCTCTCTGAGGGGGCAAGAACTGGTGATCTGCTCCTGTGAAGATTATAGACTAGAAAACCCTATGGGGCAGTTCTACTCTGTCCTACAAGGGTTGTTACGAGCCAGAATCAACTCAATGGCACCTAACAACAACAACAATTGAACCACTGACATTGTTTGGCCCAAGTTGCAGAAATGCTTCACAAAACTTCACCCTTCTGAAAAATGGCAGGATTGGGGGTGAGGGAGTTGTTTTCTATTTCTCCCAGGATGGATCCAAAGATCAGGAGCTTCTCCTGCAGAGGGAGATATTTAGCTAGATGGGGAACTTCTCCTGGGAGATAGGGCATGAGGCTCTGGAAATGGAGGAAAAGAGCCATCACTGGCTTCTTACTGACCAGAGACAGGTAGATGGACAATGGGTGGCCCTCCACCTTCCCTTCTAGCCCAGAGTTGGCTTGGGTGGCGATTCCCACCTAGGGCTGAGGTGGAGATTAAGTACTTTCTCTAAACTTATCTGATCCTAAGATTTATCTAGGCACATGTTAAAAATACAGATTCTCAGGCCCTTCCAGCAATTCTGACTCAGTAGGTCAGGGATGGAGCCCAGATGTTTTTAATACTTTTAAAGAGTGCCTCAGGCAAGGTTGGAAACACTGAGGAGGCAAATTCATATTCTTCGCCCTTTGCATATCCTTTTCATTCCAGCTCCCCTGTCTCTTTGAGAACTTGGCAAGCTCAGAGGGAAAACCCTGGGCTTCTTGAGGGCACAGGCTGTGTTATTCACCTCCCAGTGCCAGCCAGATGCCTCCACAGAGTTGGTACATATTTGTTGACTAAGTAAGTTCTCAAATAGACCCCTCTACATGCAAAACATTTATCCTATTTTTATTGAAGTAGAAGATGGAGTATTTAGGGTCCCTAGTTTCATAGAAGTTTCTACTTTTTAATCATCTTTATCGAGGTATAATTTACATGCAATAAATCACATCCATTTAAAGTGTCACTTGGATGAGTTCACCTAAGCACATTTCCAAGGAGTCGTGGTGGCACAACAATTAAGAGCTTGGCTGCTAACCTAAAGGTTGGCAGTTTGAACCCACCCAGTGGCTTCACAGAAGAAAGATTACAACCCATAAAGATGAAGGCCTAGAAAACCTTATGGGGGCATCTCTACCTTGTCACATGGGTCGCTATGAGTCAAAACCTACTGAATGGCACACAACAACAACAACCACATTTCCATCACCCCCCGGAGTTCCTTCCTATTCCTTTGTAGTCAATCCCCCTCCACCCTCAGCCCAAGTAACTTCTGGTCTTCTTGCTCCACTGAAGATTAATTTTCATTTTGTAGAATTACATGTAGGTAGAATCATAGAGCATGTATTCTTTTGTGTCTAGTTTCTTCCCTTCAGCATGATGATTTTGAAATTCATCCATGTTGTTGTGTAGGTCAGTAATTGAGTCCCTTTTATTGAAGAATAATATCACATTATATGGATATAATACAATTTGTTTTTTCAGCCACCTGTTGATGGACATTTGTGCTGCTCCCAGGTTTTGGCTATTGTGAATAAAGCCACTAAAAGTGTTTATTCTATCATACAAGTTATTATGTGGACATACATTTTCATTTCTCACCAAATCTTCTGGGGTAGAGGTGGCCAGGAGCAGGGACATCAGAAAGAGCCCTCTCTCCCTCGTCCATCCATCAACAAACATTTAGTAGGACTATGATGTGCCAAGTGCTGCACTGCAGTCTAAGAAAGCCAGGACAAAGAGGGCTTTCATTGAGGGTGAGGTGTGGTCAGCACCGTGGTGGTGGTGGTGGTGGTGGTGCCCTCCACAGAGGGGGCCCAGTTCAGCCAAGGAGGCAGAGAGGGTGTCAAAAATCTTCAGACCACACTCTACCTACCGAGAAGGCTTCATTTAGAATGCAGATGTGTGAGGGAAAGTTTTTAATGGCTTAGAGGGAAAGACTTCTTAACTAAATTATCATATTTTTTTCCACTCAACACCAAGGTAAATTTCCCTGAGAGATGGGAGTTTCCACTGGGAAGAAAATGGAAAGGTGGGCCTATGGACAGATACTTACTGGAGAGTGAGCCTGGACAGAGCCTCACAGTGGTCTGGACAAACCAAAGGAAGGTGCATTAGTTTCCTGGGCCACATAACAAATCACCACAAACTTGGTGGCTTAAAACAGAAATTTATGCTCTCACAATTCTGAAGACCAGAAGCCTGAGATCAAGGTACTGGCAGGGCCACGCTCTCTCCAAAGGCTGTAGGAAAGAATCCTTCCTTGCCCTTTCCAGCTTCTGGTGGCTCCAGGCATTCCTTGGCTTGTGACAGCAAAACTCCAATCTCTGCCTCTGTCTTCACCTGGTCTTCTTCCCTGTGCATCTGTCTATGTCTGTGTCCTTTCTCTTATAAGGGCATCAGCCATTAAATTTAGGGCCCACCCTAAATCTGGAATGATATCATCTTGAAATCCTTAACTTCATTACATCTGCAAAGACCCCATTTCCAAATAAGATCACATTCACAGGTACTGGGGGCTAGGACTTAGACAAGTCTTTTTGGGGGCAAATACTTCAACTCACACAGAAAGTGAGCTCCCAGGAGTGCAAACAGCTCTGACCCAGAGGTTAATAGTAATAAAAGCCAATATTAGTAAGAGTTTCTTATGTGCCAGGATTTGTTCTAAGCACTAGACATAGATTATCCCACATAATACTCTTGGCAATTCTATGAGGTAGGTATAATCTTCAGGTCCAATTTGGTAAGTTAGGAAACTGTGGCACCAGAAGCTTCATTAACAAATTCAAGGTTGCACAGCCAACAAATAGCAGTCCAATCCCAGAACCACCACATCATTTTACCTGCAGCAGGTGTTGAAAATAACTGCATTCTAGAGCAAGCTCTGCCCCTAGAAAATGCTTGGAAACCTTTCTCCTAGAGGGCCCTTGATGAGAGGGGATGTCCCTGGGAGCAGAAATGAGGAGAGTGAATAAACCTCATTACAGAAGAGCAGCTGAGGAAACTGGGGATGATGGCTAGGTGGGGCTGGAGGTAAAGGGAGCATGATAATAACCTTTAAATATGTGGGGGATCCCCACCTTCCACCCAACCTTTCTCTCTCCTCTTTCACATATAAAGCAACAACTTCCCTACAGATTAATGAAGACATTCAAATAACCAAGAGCCAGTCAAAACTGCCCTGTTTCTAACCATTGAACTAGTTCAAATCTGGAACAAGTTACCAACCTTGAGAGGTGGTGAGCTCCCTGTCATGTGCAGTGTCCAAGCAGAGAGGCCAAGGGATGGATTCCTGGTTCAGTATGGCAATTGGAGTCAAATGACATCAGAGACCCTTTCAACCATGGAGCGGGGCTAGTAAAGGATCTTGTCCAAGAGTGTATCTGCCCCCCACCCCCGAGTCAGGGCATCCTGTCTGTGACAGCTGATAGAAGGGGTACTGGGAATGGCTTGGCTATCAACAGGAATCTAATTCTTCAAGTGGTGTTTTAACTCAACACTTTAAAAGGTGGCAGAATGATATTCTGGGAATAGCTAACAGACCTGCTTTTATTTATTTATTTTTTAAATTGTGCTTTAGGCAAAAGTTTACAGAGCAAATTAGTTTTCTCATTAAACAATACATATGCCGTTTTGTGACATTGGTTGCCAACCCTGCAACAGGTCAACACTCTCCCCTTCTTAACCTTGGGTTCCTCATTTCCATTGGTCCAGCTTTCCTGTCCCCTCCTGCCTTCTTGCCCCTGCCCCTGGGCTGGTATGCCTATTTAGTCTTGTATACATGTTTGAGCTACATGTATTATTGTTTGTTTTATGGGCCTGTTTAATCTTTGGCTGAAGGGTGAACCTCAGGAGTGACTTCAGTACTGAGTTAAAAGAGTGTCTGGAGGCCATACTCTCGGGGTTTCTCCAGTCTCTGTCAGATCAGTAAGTTTGGTGTGCTTTGTTCATTTGTTTGTTTTGTGTGAGTTTGAATTTTATTCTACATCTTTCTCCAGCTCTGGCTGGGACTGTCTATTGTGGTCCCTGTAAGAGCAGTCAGTGGTGGTAGCTGGGCACCATCAAATTGCGCTACACTCAGTCTGGTGGAAGCTGTGGTAATTGTGGTCCCTTGGTCCTTTGGACTAATCTTTCCCTTATGTCTTTGGTTTTCTTCATTCTCCCTTACTCCAGACAGGGTGGGACCAGTAGATGTATCTTAGATGGCTGCTTACAAGCTTTTAAGACCCCAGATAGGATATGGAACATTTTGTTTATGAACTATGTTATGCCAATTGAGCTAGACGTCCCCTGACACCCAGACCTGGGTTTTTATCCCAGCTGTGTTTCTAGCAAGTTACCTAATCTCTCCAAGTCTCAGTTTCCTAATCTGTACAATGGGAAAGTTATACCAACTACACCTGACCATATGCAATCTGTCTACCCCTCCCCAGTCACGATAGCACCACCTACCACAGCCCTGTCCCATCCTCTTACTACAGGGATGAGCATGTGACCTGGACAATTATGCTTGCCAACCTCTGTCCTCAGAATGAATGAATATCTGGCCTCTAGGGAGCAAAAATCAAAGTCTTACCAGGTAGTTTGCTCTGTGCATAGAGAGAGGGCTGCTCTCTTCCCCTGGGTCTGCTCTAAAGGCCATCTGGGCTCAGGCACCTCAGGCATCTTTCCTGCTGTGTGGGGAAAACATACCTGAGAGCTGAGCCAGAATAGACAGGGGTGGGGTTAAAAGCTGGAGCTAATGAGAAACAGCCCACACTTATTTGACTACCTGGATCCAGCTGTGCCTAAAGTCCACTCCTGCTTTCATCAATTATATGGAGCAAAAATTCCGCTTTTGGTTTAAGCTGGGCTTCTGTCAGTTGAAACCAAAAGAGCCCTGACCAGTATATCTTTCTGCAGAGCAGTCGTGTGGATTAAAAGAAATCATTGCAAAGTACCTGTCACTTAGCAGGCATTTTGTGAGAGGCCAGCAAGCATGGTCTCTATATAAATGTAGCTGACAATAGTGGTAGGTAGAAATGGGTTGCTTTATACCAGTGTTAGGAGAAGCAGGCATGTGACCCCAGCTGGGCCAATCAGAGGGTTTCTCTGGAATGATTCTAAGGGAAGCAACATGGCAATTTCCTTTCCTCTTGGGCCAGTAACCTGGATTTCTGTAAACCACAGCCACCTGCATCCAAGCTCCCTGTCACATGAAAAATCCTGTCTGTGCTAGGAGAGGATGAAGCCAACACAGAGAAAAAGAAATGAGGGGTAAGTCAGAGAAAGAATGAGGGGGCCAAAGGCCTTCCCAGCCCTGGCTCCCAGCATTCCAAAGGCCAGCTGCTTCCTCCCCTGCACTGCCCGGGTTTCGTGTGAGCCAATAAAATGATCTTTCTTCAGCTTGAGCTGGATTTCAGGACCTTGTCACCGGAGGGTTCCATACTAACATGCCTCGAGGCCAGCTGAGGTGAGTCCATAAAAGACCCACTGAGCCACCTCAGAAGCTGGGACATCTGTCTCTCATCTCTGGCATGCAGAAGTGCCAACATCCTTTCCTGTCAAGCATCTTTTATGTTCAGTGTCTGAAGCAGAATGAGTCCTGGAGAGGGACAGGCAGGGCCAGTTCAGGCACCAATGCCACACTTGAATGCCTTCTTCAATTGTTCTTCAATTGCCATCTTTCAAGCCCTTTGACTAAACTGCTGTTTTGTCTACAAACAGTGTTCTAGACAATAAATGGACCTGTTGTAATGATTACACAGCTAACAAACCTGCTTCCCTACCTCCTGCCTAGGTTATGAGAGGTGGGTCACGTCCCCCTTTCCCTTGGTTAGGTGGGGTGAGAGCATGAGTGGTCTGGGCTGAGCCCCCGTAGCAGATTTGGCAGGTAGAGAAACGCCCAGGCAGAGCACCTAAGTGATACCTGGTTATGGCCTCAATGACACCTGGTCCACCTCCCTGTAGCCTCAGTGACACCTGGTCCACTTCCCTGTGGCTTCAGTGATACTCAGTCCACCTCCCTGTGGACTCACCATGTTCTTCCCCCACGTGCCCAGCACAGCACCCAAAGTTTCTTCGTTCATTTGTTCAACGAACATTTACTGAGCACCTACGATGTGCCAGGAGCAATGATGCAACAATAAGCAAAGGAGACCGATGGAAATTGTAAGCTTGGCACCTGGAGTCAGGCGGGCCCCTCTCCCAGCGAGGCCACAGGGGAGGAGCACTTAGAAAAGCCTGGGCGGAGGTGGGAGTGTGGGGAAGGTCTGGAACATAGGGCACCGTGGGCATTTAGGAGGGGTCCTGAGGACAAGCTACATGGATGCCACAAATCAGTCTGAAGCTTGGGCTGACAGGAGCAGGATCTGGCCTTGATGTGAGCAAAGGCAAGCTCACCCTGCAGCTCAGCTGCTCTCGGGAAGGTGGCACTGTCGGGGGCAGAGTGGGGTGCACTGAGGGAGACACTCTGGGGAAACTGAGGAGCACTGTGGGAGGCCCTAGGGGGCCTGCAGGGGCAGAGGTGAAGAAAACACAGCCTGCTCCAAGGTTTTCAGTGGGGAGAAAGGCACAATGTGTGTCTGTCCTCAAGGCCTTTCTCTCAGAACTGCCAACCGTGAATGTAGTTCACATCTTTCCCTAAGCTGGGGTTGGTGCCTCTTTCCCCATACAACCCCAATCCCTCCCCCTGGCCTTGAGAAGTCTCCCCCGTCTTTTCAGGTCACCTCTCACAGGAAGTCTTCCTCGTCTTCTGGCAATGCTCCTGTACCTCCTCTGTGCCAAGAGCCTGCCCCTGGCCCAAGGTCTCTGTCCCAGAGAGCCCAAGGTGGTATAGAAGGAGGTACCAGGATTGTGGGAACCCAAGATTGCAGGGAGGAGACCAGAGAAGGCATCATGAAGTAGAGGAGGACATTTGACCTGAGCCTTGAAAATAATGAGGCATTTAGGAGAGGAGGGCAGAGGGCATTCCAGGTAGAAGGAATGTGGGGTTTACCCTGACTTGGTGGAAGAAGAAACGAAAGCCCTTTGTTCTCATCTCCCTGTGGACTCAGCATGTTCTATCCTGTGCTTGTCTGTGGGCAACCTGAGGGCAGGAATAAAGGCATGCTCCCTTGGGACCCCACAGAGTCCTGGGAGCAGGGAGCTCTGGGAGAGTGTTGAATGGGACACATAGAAACCTCCCCTGGCCCTCAGCTCCTCCTCCTGGGTCAGCTTGTCTTTTGTGAGGGTTCAGAGAAGCACTGAGCACAGCCCATTCCCTCCACTCGGGGCACAATCAGGGCAACCACATTTTCTCTTTCCCCTGCAGAATAAGCAAACACGAGCCTTACAGTGGCCTATTTTAGAGGTTAGGAAACAGGATCAAGGGGTCAAAGTCACAGAGCTAGAGGTGCAGCTGGAATTTGAACCCAGGTATTTCTGGCTGCACAAAGTCCGTGCTTTTATTCACTCCCCTCAGTGCTATTGGCTTGGCAGCAGGACCTAGCCAGAAATTAAAGTGGAGAATGGCCGGGATCCCTGGAGGCAGCAGCCAGGCAGGCTAGGAAACTCTGACTTGTAACAACCCTCAGGCAGAAGCTGTGGGGCTCCAAACCTAAGCCAAGCCCTGGACCCCAGGTCTGGACAATTCCAGACCGCCACCTAGTGGTAGGAAGGAGCCACTGTCCCCACAGCCTACACTGCTCACACGTGACAAGGATCCAGCTGGGTGGGTCACCAGTCCCCACACTAGGGCAACACACGCTCCCTGGGCTTGGTTCCTCAGGAGAGAGGAGCTCTCAGCAGTAGCTCAGTCTCCCACCAGGGGCCTTTTCCTCAGCCCAGACATCCCAAAGCACAATCCCCTTGGGTCACTGGCTATTCAAACTCCCCAGGCCAGGCCAGATTTCCCAGGCTCAGGGGCTTTGAGCCTGTAACCCCAGAGGCAGAAGGGGACTCCATCATAGGCGGTCTGACCCCCCAACTCTGGTAAACTCAACACTGGCTGCTGCCCAGGGCCAAGGGGAAATTGCCCCGGCACTAGATGGCCCCCAAGTCCCTAACCTCAGCCTTCCCCAGGCTCCTCAGAAGGCACAGAAAATCAGCCTTCGCTATGCACCAGGCTCTGAACCCAGCACTGCTATGAACAGCATCTCTCTTAATCTTCAAACTACACCATGGACTAGGTGCTATTACCTCCGTTTTCTAGAAATGATGGGGGAAGGGTAAAGTAACTTGTCCAAGGTCACATGTTCACTGAATACTAACTATAAAACTCTGTGTGGGCACTATCTCAGAAGGGTAAAGGCCAAGGGGAAACTTCCTGGAGAAGGCAGGCAGAGCATTCTGGGCAGACGGAAGGGCAGGTGAGGCCCTGAGGCAGGGTGAGCAGATGAACCTAAAGCTGGGCCACTGGGCAGTGGGGTGGAGGTCTGAGATGGGTAGGGTGCTGAGGTGCGGGACTCATACAGGCCCCCACTGCCAGACTAGAGACTGGACTTGACCCGAAGAGCAGGGGAGGCCTTTGGAAGATTTTAAACAGGGCGGTGACCTGATTTCATCCTCATTTCAGGAAGGTTCCCTTGCTGGTACAGGAAGGATTGGAGTGCAGATGTGCTGGGCAGCTCCCCTAGGCCCCAGTTAGATAGGCTTGTCCTGGAGTGTGTGTGCGTGCGTGCGTGCGTGTATGCGTGCGTGTGTGGGTGTGTGTGTGTGTGAGGGAGAGGTGTCAAGGCCATTGCTCCAGGAAGGGGGATCAACAGCAACAAAGCCCCAGAGGCCAGAAGATGCCAGACTCCCCCAGGGAACAGAAATCCCCCAGTGCAGGGGCTTGGGGGCCTGGAAACTCCTCCTATAAGGTCAAGTCCTCAGGTAAGATACACTCCCTCTCTGAGCCTCAGTTCCTTAGGAGAGCAAGGAGCCCCCATGGCTAGGACTGAGTCCCTCAGGAGCTCTCTGCAGCAGACTCCAAGTCTGCTTCAGGGCCTGGGCAGGAGTATCCAGGAAGGGCAAGGTGTGGGTCCTGCCTCTGAAGGGTGCACTTCATTCATTTATTCAAAAAAACCCAGCAAAAACAAACCAGCTGCCATTGAGTCAATTTCGACTCACAGCAACCCTATAAGACAGAATAGAACTGCCGCATAGGATTTCCCAGGCACAGCTGGTGGATTCGAACTGCTGACCTTTATGTGCCACAGGGGCTCCATTCAGCACATGTTTGTTGAGCCCGTCCATGTGTTAAGCACAGTTTCAGGTCTGGGGACCCAGCAGTGCGGAAAAGCAGCACCAGCCCTCCTTGAGGGAGCCAATGGTCTGGGAGACAGAGACGTTAAGCAAATTATAACTCACCCTAGAGGAGGGTGGAGAAGGACTAGGCCCCTGCAAATTGGGGGTAGGGGGAAGCCTGAAGCCAAGTAAGGCCAGGCTGGGGGGCTGGTAGCTGGACTGGTATTCTCTGTGGAAAACCACCCCCACCAAGGGTCTGTGTATGGACATGTCTCTCTGTGTGCATGTGTGTCTGTGTGGTGGGTGCACATGTGTATCTATATGGGATGTCTTTGTGTGTGCATGTAAGTCTGAGCATGTGTATATTTTTGCATGTCTGTGTGTAGCTATGTGTGTGCATGCCTGTGTGTGTCTGCATGTTTGCACGTGCTTGTTGGGTGAGTATGCCTCTGTGTGTCTGGGGGTCTGTATATGTTGCATGTGTGTGTCTGTGGGTGGGTGTTTGGTGATGTGCCTGTGTATGGATCACCATGTGTGTGCATGTTGGGGGGAATCTGCATGTGTCTGTGTGTGGGTGGTAGAGTGACCTACTGTCCAAGTTTGCTCCGAACTGAGGGCTTTCCCAGGACATGGGATTCTCAGTACTAAAACTGGGACTGTCCTGGACAAAACCAGGACAGTTGTGGGAGGCCAAAGTCTGGGGCAATGTATGGTGGGTTAACCAGCCCCTCTCAGAAGCGAATAAGAGCCAAAGTTGGAAGAGGATGAAGGAACCAATCAGCCATTCCAGGGCTTAGTAACAAAAAGCCCCACAACAGCCCCCACCGAGCGCTGGGCCCCACAGTGCCCAGTGGGACTCTCAGGCTCCGGGGGCTTAGAACAGAAACTCTTAGGGCTGCAGGAAAGGGCACAGGCTTAGGGTTAGTCAGACCTTGGTGTGACCCTGTGGCCTGTTTCTTAGCAGCTATGTAACTTTGGGCAAATCTAAGCCTTGGTTTCCTCCTCGGTAAAATGGGAGTAATCATACTGAAAAAATGTATGCTCAGTGTTAGGCACCCAGTGGGCACTCCACAGTTCCTCCTGTCCGGCCAAAGACATGGACCACAGAGCCAGAGGGCAACGTAGTCTCTTTGCAAGAGAAATAAGTAAAAATGAGAGCAGTAATAACAATAATGGGAGCAAACGTGAGTCCTGCCTTCAGCTGAGCATGCAATATTGCAGGTGAACTTCTCAGCAATCCTGAGAGATAGGCCCCTGCCTCCACCGGGATCTCTGGCAGGCCCAGCTGAGCTGACATAAAGCCGGGCAGCAGCCCTCCCCCAGTCCTCTGGACGTGGGCTCTGAGTCAGGCTGCTTCTCCCACGGATACACCTCCTACCCGGGCCATACGGGGCTCAGCATGGAGAGGCAGAGGGCGCTAGCCCGGCCTCTTTGCCCTTTCCCAGCGGTAAGGCTGACTCTCACTCATCATCACCTCATCAGCTAACATTTCCAAGGGCCCGGCCCATGGGATTGTGAAAGAGCCCTGTCCTTTATTTACTGGATGACCTTGGACTCCTCTCTTCACTTCCCTGAGCTTCAATGTCATCATCTGCGAAATAGGGGTTCATAACCTCTACCCTGACAGTGAGGATTCAGTGAGAGGCAGCATGTGCAAGTGCTCTGAGCACCAGAAAGCCTCCACACAGGGAAGGCATTGGCACATTGGGTATCCCAGATTCGGAGGGCACCCTTAAGCATGTATGCCTGCACGTCCTCCATGGGTATCCCCTTCTCTCTTTGGGGAGAAGTCACGCAGTCAGTCAACGACCTGTGGAGCTAGGTGCCAGACAGAGCCAACCCCCAAACCCACCAGTCCCTTCCTCCCCAAATGAAGTTTGTTCCCAGGTGGAAGGTAGTGCCAGGGAAGTGATATGCACACCCCACAAGGAACAGAGGCAGCTGGAGCCAGCCGGTTCCCTGAGGGTTTCAGGACTTGGAATGTAATTTCCTAATTGGGAATTCATCCAGGCCACCCGCTCTGCCCCCTCCCCAAGACTCTCAGCAAAAACAGCCAAGGTCCCTAAGGGCCTGCGAATGAACCCGCCTGTCTGCCCTGACTTCGGCTTCCTCAAGCGTTAAATGGTTGTGTAGTCTTTGCCTCTTGTCTAAAGATGTTGAGGCTGGGGGTCACTGGGAACTGGGTCAGGGTCAGCTGATCATTCACAGATCAATTTGATTTTAGTCCAAATCACTTATTTAAAAAAAAATTTTTATTATCCTTTAAGTGAAAGTTTACAAATCAAGTCTGTCTCTCATACAAAAATTTGTATACACCTTGCAATATACTCCTAGTTGCTCTCCCCATAATGAGACAGCACACTCCACTCTCTATTTCCGTGTCCATTTGACCAGCTTCTGACGCCCCTCTGCCCTCTTATCCCCCCTCCAGACAGGAGCTGCCCACGTAGTTGCATGTGTCTACTTGATCCAAGAAGCTCACTCTTCACCAGTTATCATTTTCTATCACATAATCCAGTCCAATCTCTGTCTGAGGAGTTGGCTTTGGGAGCGGTTCCTGTCTTGGGCTAACAGAAGGTCTGGGGACCATGACCTCGGGGGTCCTTCTAGTCTCAGTCAGACCATTAAGTCTGGTCTTTTTATGAGAATTTGAGGTCTGCATCCAACTGCTCTCCTGCTCCCTCAGGGGTTCTCTGTTGTGTCCCCTGTCAGGGCAGTCATAGGTTGCAGCCAGGCATCATCTAGTTCTTCTGGTCTCAGGCTGATGTAGTCTGTGGTTTATGTGGCCCTTTCTGTCTCTTGGGCTCATAATTACCTTGTGTCTTGGTGTTCTTCATTCTCCTTTCCTCCAGGTGTGTTGAGACCAATCGATGGATCTTAAATGGCTGCTTGCTAGCGTTTAAGACTCCAGACGCCACTCTCCAAAGTGAGATGCAAAATGTTTTCTTAATAGATTTTATTATGCCTGTTGACCTAGATGTCCCCTGAAACCATGGTCCCCAAAAGCCTGCTCCTGCTACACTGGCCTTCGATGCATTCAGTTTATTCAGGAAACTTCTTTGCTTTTGGTTTAGTCCAGTTGTGCTGACCTCTCCTGTATTGTGTGTTGTCTTTCCCTTCACCTAAAATAGTTCTTGTCTACTATCTATTAGTGAATACCCCTCTCCCTCCCTCCCCGCTCTTGTAACCATCAAAGAATATTTTCTTCTCTGTTTAAACTATTTCTTGAGTTCTTATAATAATGGTCTCATACAATATTTGTCCTTTTGCAACTGAGTAATTTCACTCAGCATAATGCCTTCCAATTCCTCCATGTTATGAAATGTTGCATGGATTCATCATTGTTCTTTATTGATGCATAGTATCATAGTATTCCATCGTGTGAATATACCATAATTTATCCACTCACCCATTGATGGGCACCTAGGTTGCTTCAATCTTTTTGCTATTGTAAACAGTGCTGCAATGAACATGGGTGTGCATATATCTGTTTGTGTAAAGGCTCTTACTTCTTTAGGATATATTCCAAGGAGTGGGATTGCTGGGTCATATGGTAGTTCTATTTCTAGCTTTTTAAGGAAACTCCAAATCGATTTCCAAAGTGGTTGTATCACTTTACATTCCCACCAGCAGTGTATAAGTTTTCCAGTCTCTCCACAACCTCTCCAACATTTATTATTTTGTGTTTTTTGGATTGATGCCAGACTTGTTGGAGTGAGATGGAATCTCATTGTAGTTTAGATTTGCATTTCTATAATGGCTAATGACCTTGAGCATTTCCTCACGTATCTGTTAGCTACCTGAATGTCTTCTTTAGTGAAGTGCGTATTCATATCCTTTACCCATTTTTTAACTGGGTTATTTGTCTTTTTGTAGTTGAGTTTTTGCAGTATCGTGTAGATTTTAGAGATCAGATGCTGACAGGAAATGTCATAGCTAAAAACTCTTTCCCAGTCTGTAGGTAGTCTTTTTACTCTTTTGATGAAGCCTTTAGATGAACATACGTGTTTGATTTTTAGGAGCTCCCAGTTATCTAGTTTGTCTTCTGGTGTTTGTGCATTGTTAGTAATGTTTTGTATACTATTTATGCCATGTATTAGGGCTCCTAGCATTGTCCCTATTTTTTCTTCCATGATCTTCATTGTTTTATATTCAGGTCTTTGATCCATTTTGAGTTAGTTTTTGTGCATGGTGTGAGGTATAGGTCTTGTTTCATTTTTTAGCAGATGGATATCCAGTTATGCCAGCACCATTTGTTAAAGAGACTGTCTTTTCCCCATTGAACTGCCTTTGCGCCTTCATCAACTATTAGCTGCTCATACCCAGTACCCAGTGTGGTCGAGTCGATTCTGACTCATAGCGACCCTACAGGACGGCTGCTCATATGTGGATGGATTTAGAACTGGATTCTCAATTCTGTTCCACTGTTCTATGTATCTGTTGTTGTACCCGTACCAAGCTGTTTTAACTACTGTGGCAGTATAATAGGTTCTAAAATCAGGTAGAGTGAGGCCTCCCACTTTGTTCTTCTGTTTCAATAATGCTTTACTTATCCAGGGCCTCTTTCCCTTCCATATGAAATTGGTGATTTGTTTCTCACTCTGATTAAAAAATGTCATTGGAATTTGGATCAGAATTGCATTGTATCTGTAGATCACTTTTGGTAGAATAGACATTTTTACAACGTTAAGTCTTCCTATCCACGAGCAAGGTATGTTTTTCCACTTACATAGGTCTTTTTTGGCTTTTTGCAGTAGTGTCTTGTAGTTTTCTTTGTGTAAGTCTTTTACGTCTCTGGTAAGATTCATTCCTAAGTATTTTATCTTCTTGGGGGCTACTGTAAATGGTATTGATTTGGTGATTTCCTCTTCGATGTTCTTTTCATTGGTGTAGAGGAATCCAACTGATTTTTGTATGTTTATCTTGTATCCTGAAACTCTGCTGAACTCTTCTATTAGTTTCAGTAGTTTTCTTGAGGATTCTTTAGGATTTTCTGTGTATAAGATCATGTCATCTGCAAACAGAGATACTTTTACTTCTTCCTTATCAATCTGGATACCCTTTATTTCTTTATTTAGCCTAATTGCTCTGGCTAGCACCTCCAGCACAATGTTGAATAAGAGTGGGGATAAAGGGCATCCTTGTCTGGTTCCCATTCTCAAGGGGAATGCTTTCAGACTCTCTCCATTTAGGATAATGTGGCTGTTGGCTTTGTATAAATGCCCTTTGTTATGTTGAAGAATTTTCCTTCTATTCCTATTTTGCTGAGAGTTTTTGTCATGAATGGGTGTTGGACTTTGTGAAATGCCTTTTCTGCATCAATTGATAAGATCATGTGGTTCTTTTGTTTTATTATATGTTGGATTACATTAATTGTTTTTCTAATGTTGAACCATCCTTGCATACCAGGTATGAATCCCACTTGGTCATGGTGAATTTTTTTTTTTTTGATATGTTGTTGAATTTTATTGGTTAGAACTGTAACACTTATTTTGCAGATGAGGATTCTGGGACCCAGAGAAGAAAGTGACATTGTCCAAGGTCACACAGCCAGAGGCAGAGCTCAACCTTGTACTTATCTCCCGTCCAGTTTCCTGCCAATCAGCTGCCTCAGCAGTAGATTGACATGTAGATAATTATTAAATCATCAAAGGTTTGATCCTATCCTACATTATAAATTGAAGGGGAAAGGAGCTGGAAGTCCAGAACAGGGAAGACACCTGGTCAGGGTCACACAACAAGCTGGTGACTGTGTCACTGTGGAAATGACTTAAACTGGTGTTGACTGGGCTGCTGTTTAGCTGCATGCCCTTAGGAAATGTGTGTAGGGTTGATAATAAGGGCGATAACCTCCAAAGGTGCCAGCCCTCTTGTAGGCACATTAAGTGGAAAGCAGGCTTCCAAATCCCCTGCTCCAACCCTGGTGCTCCCCTGCCACTGGGCCTCACACCCACCCCTACTCAAATTGGACCCAGAACCTTAGTGGGAGAAGTTCTCTGGTTGGCCCCTGGGCCCTCTCCTTTCCCTGCCACCTCCCACTAGGGCAACACAGACCCAAAGCCTCCCCTGAGCCTCTCACCTAGGACCTAAGGGGACAGGACCCCAGGTAAGCAGCTCCACCTGCACACCACCGCACTCCAACCCTGAGGACTGGGTAGGGGGTGCTGAGGAAGTGGAGGTGAGCCTAGGTGGACCTTGTGGCGACCTGAGCCTTGGGTCCTGCCCATCGGCCGGAAGCGGCCGTCATCCCAGGCCCTGCTGGTTGGAGCCGCTCATCCGGCCATCCCAGCCCGCAGTCCCACTTCCGAGAGGCCGTGTAGGCCGGAGTCAGGCGCCCCAGCCCAGCCGGGCACACAGTAGACTTCCGGCCAGCGTTTGCTGCGGGGCCTCGCAGGCCCGGGAGTTGGCCCAATCCTGAACCGTTCGCTCCCGTCCATGTGTTCACAGCCCCAACCCGGAGCTGCATTCGGGCTCCGCGGCAGACTCGGTCCCTTAGATGCCGGTGTCAGTCTCTGGCCTTGGATCTATGTCAGTCAGTGGCTCTGGCTCGGTGCCCTTCTCACTGTCAGTCCACCTCCCGGGTCTAGCGGGGGCGCGTTGTCCGGCCGCTGTCGGGTCTCTGGCCTAGAGCGCCATCTCGTGGACATGTGGGGGAGTTGTCGCGGACAGGGCGGGCCTCTGGTTCCCTTTAAGTCCGGAGCTGCCGGCGGTGCCTGGAGAAGGAAGGGGCCGGGAAACCAGCTACAGCCGTCGGTTCCGGGAACCAGGCGGTTCGGACGTGGGGCGCTGCCTCTGTGCCTCGGAAGACCCCAAAAGGAGTTCCATAGGGCTAAACAGAGTCGCAGGCGCGCTACGATAGAGGCACCTACAGATTCAGCCAGGCTGCACTGGCGAGGACTCTCTCCAGGGAGTGCCTGGAAAGGACCCGGAGCTCGGTCTCCCTCTCCTTTGCATGTCCCTGGGCGCGCACTGGTCCCCCTTCCACCACCGCCCAGTCCCAAGGGCGTGTGCGACCACAGGGCGCTCATCCTGTCGTCGGACTCCGCTGGGATCTAGGACCGGCCAGGAGGAGGAAGGGATTGGATTTGGGGTCCAAAGGAGGAAGGCGGGCTCAGAGATTCAACCCCGGTCTCCTGGCAACTAAATCCCTTGAGCCGTCCGATTCCCGGAAAGTGGCGGGTCGGGCCGCGAGCTGGGGTATTCACGTGCGGATGTTCTTGGGAGGGGGAGGTTGAATGTGCCGGTCTGGGCCCCAGGAAATGCCCTGGCTGGACGTTCGCGGTACCCTGGGGAGGGCAGGGCCAGGCCATCAATGCTCGTGATTTCGTCCTCGGCGGCATTTGCTGGGGGGAGGGAGAGAGAAGGAATGGCTTGAGGGCTCGCAAGACTCGGATTAGCCCAAGAGGAAATAAGGCCTCAGGTGGAAACCCTGGTGGCATAGTGGTTAGGTGCTATGGCTACCCGCTAACAACCCTACTAACCAAAAAGTCTGCAGTTTGAATCCACCAGGTGCTCCTTGGAAACTGTCCTATAGGGTCGCTATGAGTCGGAATCCACTGGACTGCAATGGGTTGGGTTTTTGGTTTTAAGTCTCAAGTCTCAGGAGGGTTAAACGTCAGGACACAATGTTTAAACACTGGACTATTAGCCAAAAGGTTGAGTTGGAATGGACTCCATGGCAACTAAACTACAACATCAACAAAGGTCTGCTCTCAGCTGCTATTTCGGAAAGGGCGGTTCCAACTACTGCGGCAGAAAGGCCTGGCGATCTGTTGCCATAAAGACTGTTGTTAGCTGCTGCGGAATGGATTCCAACTCTTAGCGACCTCATGCGCTACAGAGTAGAATCGTTCCATAAGGTTTTTTTTTTTTTTTTTGGCTGTAATCTTAATGGAAGCAGATTCCCGGGCCTTTTCTTTCCTGGTACCGATGGGTGGGTTCCAACGGTCAACCTTAGGTTAGCCAAAACCTATCAAACCCGTTGCCGTGGAGTCGATTTGGACTCATGGCAGGCCTGCAGGACAGAGTAGAACTGCCCCAGAGGGCTTCCAAGGCTGTAAATTTGTATGGCAGCCGACTGCTACGTCTTTCTCCAGCCAAACTGCTGATGGATTAGAACCGCTGACCTTCGGGTTAGCAGCTGAGCTCTTTAACCACTGCAAAACCAGTACTCCTCTTTACGTTAGCAGTGAAGTGCAAACAGTTTAGCAGTGGAGTGCAGGTTGTGTCGCCACAGCCAAGAAAACCCTCTGGAGCCGAGTTCTACTCTGTAGCACATGGAGTCGCCATGAGTGGCAATAGACTCAGGGGCAACGGATTTGGCTTTTTGTTTTAGGTCCCGGGATCCAGGCAGCTGAGCCGCTAGGGGTCTCACGGAGCCACCCACACCCACACTCAGTTCCCCTGTGAATTACATTTAACAATCCCACGCTGACACGCACACTTCCACTCTCAAACCCCACACTCCCAATACACAGCCTCCTACGGCAACACACCCAGTCACCAACAGAGCTCAACGCCCCCTCAGTGCCCATCACCCCAACGCACGCCCTGCCCACAAGCCCGAGCGCTGTGCTCCGCCGTCCAGGGCTCGTGGTGCCAGTCCCTGAAGGGTTAAAGAGGCCTTGGGGCACCGCAGCGGCGGGTATGTGGGGCGCCTGGGCTAATTGGCGACCCCAGGGACAATGGGGGCCGGAGGCAGGGGAGACGGGTGGCCTAATTGAGCCTGAGAGCGGACTGGCCTTTGTCTGGGACAAGGCCCTGCCGCCAGCCGCAAGGTTCCGCAACCCCACTCACGCTTGCAGCTGGGGCTCCACCGAATGCCTTGGAAGGCGACTCCGGGAGGGGACGTGTGAGCCGGGGGGGATGAGGCGGGGGGTGGGGGAGCGGGGAAGGCACGGGAGGAGAACGAATCCAAACTGTTCTCGGGGACTGGGGGCCTCTCGAGTCCCCAGAGTACCACCCCACCTGGCCCAACGCTGCAGCAAGGACAGTGCATCGCGGTCTTCGTAGCTACCCTTCTCCCCCCTCCATCTGCTCTCAGCCCCTCCCGCAGCCCAAAGCCCGTGCTGCCCCCTGGTGTCAGCAGCACCGTCCGCTAGCGGCTGCGGACCTGCAGCTCTGCCCAGCTCTCCTTTTCTGGTCATGCTGAAAGTGAGAAGCGGGAGGAAACGAACGTGCTCCAGCTCTTCGAATTTTAGAGACGCATTTAGCCCAAAGCGACCTAGGAATAGCACGCTGTCCAAGGGAAAGTCTATTTGAGCGGGGAAAGGGGCTTCCAGGCCCCGCCTAGCTCCTGAACGGTTTTTTCTGGTTCTGACCGCAAGTTCCAAGCCCTACGTGCCCTCGGGAGGCTGGGGCAGGGTCTTCTGGACCCTCCGGCTCGTTCAGTGGTCAAGCCCCCCGCCAGAATTCAGTGTGGTGTGGAAGCAGCTCCCCGCCCTCCCTGAAGAGGCAGATACTGTTCTCTATCCTTGCATATGCGTCGGTCCACGAAGGTGCGCTGGGCCACGTGGAGGCGTGTATACTGTCAGTTCTCCCCCCACCTTCACCCTTACTCCATCCCACCGTCCTTGGTGTCCCTGGTGAGTTGGGGGCCAGTCCTTGTCCCCGCAGTGCCCAAGATGGGCTGCCAGCTCAGCCAGGGCGTCAGAAAGGAACCCCGAAGGCTTCAGGAGGAGGGAGGGGGCTTGGAGACACCTGCTAGCTGGGTGAAGAGGGGGAGGGAAGATGTTTCCCACTTAAGCTCAGTGGATGCAGGTGGGGGGAGAACAGGGGAACAGTCCTTGCAAGGGTAGGCTGAGGAAAGGACAGGCCTAATGGAGACTAATACAGTGGGACACCTAGCCCAGTCCGTTATACTGGGGGAAAGTGAGGCAGGGAAAGGAATAAGCTCATTGGTTCACACTGTCCACACCCCAGGAGAGATTTAGATGAGTTACAAGGAAGAACTTTCAGGCCAGACATTGCAACTCTAGTCAAAAGCCGTGTTATGGGGAGGCTGTTTCTTTTTGAAGTTCACGAGGCAGAGAGAAGGGAAAGGATTCTGGGGTCCGTGGTAGCTGTGGCCAGCCGTGGCCCCCTCTTGGGAAGGGAGAGAGGGATCAGGGAGCACCTACCTTCCCAGCCCCATCCACCAGAGGCCCTGTAAGGAATGCATTTCCACTAAGCACCTCTCCCCTGAGACCCCAGGAGAGGTGGGAATTCCCCCCAACGGGTGCCCTATTTCCGACTTCTGGAGTCGGGAGTCCGGTCTACTCCGCTGTGCTTCGCCTGGCTCCGGCTCCCGGCACAAGGCACGAAGTGACTGGAGTGACCGACAAACCGCGAGTGGCCAGCAGAGGGAGCCCGGCCAGCTTGGGGGCTGTGGGGGGCGCGAAGCCGCCCGGCGCCTCCAGGCCCAGCCCGGCCCCTCGCCGGCGCCGCCCGTCCCCCGCGGCCCCAGCCGCGTCGCGCCCCCGGGGTGCAGCTGCCGCCGAGCTGGGGGGGGCGCCCAACCCTCGGTTCCCTCCCTCCAGTCCCTCAATGTGTGCCAGCGGCGCCCCGAGCCCCTCGCGGCCCACAGAGCGCACAGCGCCGTTCACTTCGCATTGCAGCGTTTTATTGTTGTCTCGCGTTTTTGCCGTTCCGTTCTCGCTCCGGAGCGAAAAGTGAAAACCTGAGGTGGAGCCCGCGGGCTCTGGCGAGGAAAGCCCGGGCGAAGGGGCCGAGAGGCCGGCGGGGTGGAGGCTCCTCCGGGGCGCAGGGCCTTCTCCCGCGCCAAGAACCCCCAGCCCTGTACAATATAGATGCTCATGTAAAATGAAAAAAAATTAAATGCTATGAGTTAATCTCTAAATATTATGTACACAGCAATGTACACCTTTGAATAAATTAATACCAATTTGCATATTCTGGGAACCTTACAGCTTATTTACACAAATTACCATTTATTTCATAAATATCTTTTTTTTCCCTGGGGACTCAAGGCAGACATGCCACTCCTTCCACTGACCCAGGGGTGGGAGAGGTGTCTATCTTTTGGGGGAGGAGATGGTGGGACCAAAAGGACAGGGCTCCTCCTTATAGTCCCAGCTCAAGTCTACACTGACTTCAATCTTCACTGACCCCAGCACCCTCCACCCCAGCTTCTCAAGCAGTGCAGGCTGGAGGCCAGGGGCTTTGGGGCTGCATCCGAAGTGCCCACCCCTAGCCTTTGCCCCTGCTGGCTCCCGAAGGAAACTCTGGGCCGGGGATAAGGCCTTCCCCACTGCTCTGGGGGACCCAGAGAGGGCCCTGGCTGGTGCCACCATTACGCCGGAGCAGATCTGGACCAAGTCCACTGCTCCAAAGCGACTGTATTCCCGGCAGCCACATTCCATGTTGAAGCCCAGGGAGGTGTCCCAGGCCCCAGTTGGCCGGACAGGGCTCCATTCCAGCTGCTGCAGCCCACCTTTGCGCCTTTATTTAAATAAATACCCATTCTGTGCTGTACACGTCCCAAGCAGCAGGGGCAGGCAGCCCGGGAGGCCTGCGTGGCAGCAGAGTGGCTGGCTGGGCAGTCCCTCATTTGGGCGACTCCCGGCTGGGGGAGAGGGCTCTCTGGCTCTCCAGCCCACTCACCAGTCTCTGGATGCTCTGCAGTTCACTGGCCGCCTCCTTGGCTGAGCCGCTGGGCGACAGGGCACCACGGGGTGGGGCCCCCACTTTGCGGAGAGCCAGCTCTGGCAGAGGGCTGGGCTCCCGGCTGTTGCCGCCCGCAGCCTTGGAACCCTCTGCCGCCAGCCCTGTGGTGAGGAGGCTAGTACTAGGTGGGATGGTGACCGGGATCTGGTAGGGACTGAAGCGCAGGCGGGGCCGGGCACTGCCCAGGAAGGGGCTCCGGGATAGAGAGCCAGCGGCGGCAGCGGCTGCAGCGGCAGCACTAGTGGCCGGCAAAGCGGAGGCCGCTGCCGCAGCTGCAGCCATGTAGGTGTAGGGATAGGGGAAGAGGCCTCCGAAAGTGGGCATCGGGATTCCCTGGAGAAAACAGAATGGGGCAAGGGTTAGCCATGCTGCCTGAGCTGTTTCTGGGAGGGTGGGCTGGGAGCTGGGAGGTGATGCTACAACCGGGAATTTTTTGCCCTGCTGTTTTAGGAATATAAAATGGAGCTCACCTAACTACAGTCCCAGGCAGCACAAATAAGCATAAGCCAGTGTGCCTCACCCCCAAGCCTTAGGAGAGGAGCACACTTCAGGCTGGGATGCTAAGGCCTGGGGCCATCAAGTTCTGTCCTGGGCATTATAGTGGGGGTAAGGGGAAGGACATTCCAGGGGTCTGAACTACCGTAGACAAAGGTCTAGAGGGAAGAAACAGAACAGGCATAGGGCCTGGTGGCAAACAGGCAGATTTGCTGTTTTGGGAGGTGCTGTTCCCTTAGAACGCTGTCCTCTCCACCTCTCTAACTGCAGATGCTCCAACGCGCTGTGGAAGTCACAGGCTGGAGTGGAAAGCTTTGTAAATTCTCCTGTCTGCCCACCAGCTCAGGGGGCTCCTGCCTGGGGCAGGAGAAGGGAACAGATGCCAAACAGTTCATAAATTGGCTTGTATGTTCTACAAAGACTTCCTAGTGGCAGCTGCAGAGGGAATGCAAAGTCTTTGCCTGTGGAGAGCACAGTGGCCAGAGAACCCTGGGCCAACATCACCTGAGTCCATGAGGTTCAACTTTTGGATTGTCTGTCCTTTGAGATGATGGCTTACTCCAAAGAGAGAGAAAGAGTGGTGGGGTGGTCTAACTATGCTTCTGGAAAATCTCAGGCCTAGCTTAGGCAGGGAGAAGGAAAAGTTGTCTTAGTCAGGAGTGGGGCAATAGCCTTCCTGAGAGCAACAAGCCCTATGGGGCATTTCAGACCTGGCATCTCAGGTCAGAAGGAAGGAAGTGGGCTACAGATTTCCCAGACTTTGGCTCTACCTGATGGTAGAGGGCCGCACTGGCCTGGGAAGTTAACCGCCAGTGGCTACACCAAATGGTGCCTCCTGAAAGCTGGGAGCAATCACCCTCACCTTGCACCTGCCCTGACTAGAAGTCCTGACTTCCCTGTGGTCTCTGTGATGTCCCTTATCATCACCAAAGTTTGTCTAGGCAGAAGGCATCACAAACATACAGAATCAAAGGTGCACTGACTCCCATCCTCCTCAGGGACCCTCTCCAACCCAGAGCCCCAGATATGTGATGTTGGTGCCTCCAAAACTCCACACACCCCTGACACTGAGCTCTGTTTAAAACCCATTTTAGAATGCTCCCCCACCACACACACACTTTAAAAATATTTGCAATTGAACCAAAGGAGCCTGAACTCCTATTATCCCTTCCCCTGCGATAAGATCTCAAGGGTTCAATTTGCCGGAAACCTCAGGGGGAAGAAAATGAATGAAGAGATTCCAAATCTTTCCGCAGGGAATATTCCACCCAAGCAACTAAAGAGGCTGCTTTCCCCATCTGATCTCCTTATTTTGCCGATGGCTATATTTTAATAAACTCTCCTGGGAGTTCAGAATTTCATCCAGGGCCTGGGGAGCTGAGGCCCCCTTCCTTGAGCTGTGGCAGGGGTAAGAGAACTGGGGGACTTGAGGTAGGGGAAGGACCGTCCCTGATCTTTGTCATGGTGGAGGACTTCCCACAGGGCTTGACAGGGGACAGAGGCAGTTGGGAGGTGGAGCATTTTAGTGGTCAATTGTCCAGAAAATATTGCAAATTTTCCTCACTCTTCATCTAGCCATCCTGACCTTTCAGGGACTGAGAGTGAATCACGCAGGGGCCTCTATTCCCAAGAAAAATTTCCTAATGCTGGGAAAGTGTGTTTCACAATGCCAGGAGCAGCTCCTGTCTGTTAGAGCAGGGGGAGTCTTGATGGGCATCTTGCTCGTTGCTGTGGTCACAGGGAGGAAATTGAAGCCCACAGAGGGATAGAGACTTGCTTAAGGTCACACAGGAGTCAGAAGTAACCCTCTGGCCAGACTCTGGACTTGCAGTCTTAGTCTCCCGGAACACAGGTGTCATGGAGAGCGTCAATCCGGCCTCCTCTGGGCAGAATTCTTCCCGCTGGAGGCTATGGCACCCTTAAGCCCTATGCCCACCCCGGCTACCCATCTCGCTCCTCCTCCCTCCATCGTGCTGCCACTAGATCACAGGCCTTACCTGAGATGCCAGCATGTGCTGGGAGAGGTGGAACGGGAAGGGCGCGGCGGTGCCTGCCGCGCCGGCTGCAGGGCCCAGCCCACCTGCGTCCAGGCCCGCGGCAGCCCCGGGCCCGCCGCCTCCACCATTACCGCCGCCACCCGCCACCGAGGCCAGTAGGTGGCCCATGCCCATGGCGGAGAAGGCGCCGGGGCCCATGGCAAACTGTCCCGGGTGCAGGAAGAGCGGTTGGCCGGCTCCCAGGGGCCCGAAGAACTGCTGCCCGTGCAGGTGGCCGGAGAAGGCCAGGCCAGGCAGGTGTCCCGCGCCCAGGGGGGATGCACTGTCCGTCTGCACTACCAGCGGCGCCAGGCCTGGGTCCTTGCCCTCGCTCAGCTCCTTGCGCCCCTCGTCCTTCCGCCGGCTCTCGGCGCGCTCCTTTTCCAGGCCCCGCAGGCCGAATGGCCGGTCTCCGACGCTTTCGGGCGGCTCCTTGCCAGACTCTGGGCTGCGCCGCTCTCGAGCGCGCTCGGGTTCGCTCAAGCGACGGGGGCTGGCGCCGTCCAGGCCCGGGCTGCGGCCCAGTGCGGTCCTGGACCGCTCCTCGCCCAGCCGCTCAGGCTCGGGGTCGCTGTCGGCTGCGCACGACTTCTCCTCGGCTGCAGAGAGAGAGAACGGGTCACAGGGGCCCGGGTAGAGACAGACCAAGCCCTCTCCCGGTGCGTGGGCTCCTTCGGGGAGGCTTGTAAATGCCTACTCTTGCGAGGAGCTTCTAGGTCCTAGTCGGGCCGGGGGCAGCTGTAGGTCACCTGTTCCAAGACCCGTTATGTACAATGGAAGGAATTGCGCCCTGGAGAGGAAACCTCATTACCACAGAGTCATGCAGCGCTGCAAGGGTCCAGGCTCGATGTCCAGGCGGATCTTCTAGCTACCAGGGACCACCCTCACAGGAGAGTCCCGGGGTGGAAGCCCCAGACCAGACACACCGGCTGACGCTTCCCCCACACTTTAAGAGTAACAGGCCACCGAGCGAAGGGGCAGCCCGGCGCCCTGAGGAGACCCTCCAGTGTCTCCCCACCCCCGCGGTCCAGCCGTCGGATCCTCACCTCGCGCCCGGTGCAGGCGCGGGGGACTGGGCGCTACGCCAGGAGAGGGCGGCGGCTCCCGCGCCGGGGGAGGGTCGCAGGACGAGGCGTCCGACTCGGCGCCATCGCGCTCGGGCTTGCAGTGCTCCTCGTACAAGCGCAGAGACGGCAGCGTCAGTTGCTTCCTGGGGACAAGCGGAGGGAGCCATCAACGGAGGCGCACCTTCCGGCAGGTCCTGCTACTCCAGCACCCGCCGCAGGGCTGCCCCGCACACCCCTCACCTTTTCTCCCGTCGGCCGTTTCCGGTGTCCCTGAAGCCCTTAGCGAACGGGTTGTTGTCGATCTTCAGCTGCGTGATCTGCGGGAATGGAGGGGGTTGCCGCCAGGTCAGACTCCCTGGCGGGGGGCTCCCGGAGTTCAGCGGCTCACTGCAGCCCAGGTGACACCGGGGGAGAGTTCACGCAGTACCCGCCCACCAGGGCATGCCTTAGGTTGGAAAGTCCCCAGCCGGAAGGCAAGGTGAGACCAGCGGGCGGGGCTCGCGGAGAGCCACTGGGTCTCTGCTCCAACAAAAACCTTATTCGAGCAATAATCCCCCAACACGCATACGCAGGCCCAAAGCTATTGCACAGAGTGGAAATCAGCCTAAGCATGCTGCACACAGCCCGAGCTGTCACGCAGGTTACACAAACTCCGCACTTGAGCAGGCGTGCGCAGGGACAGCAGAGCACACAGAGCCTACCTGTACATGCAAAAACAAATCACATGCACGGGCCCACGCACACGCAGGTACACAATGAACAAACAAGCGTCCACACGTGTCCAAGGCTCCCCAAATGGCGCACGCATACTCATAGGCACACACAGAAAGAACGACCAGCACGGACACTGGTACACTCTCGTTTACACACGAGAAGGAACACTAATTGGCACAGGCCCAGTGGGGAGAGGGGGCTTTGCTCCCCTAGCAGGCAGCAAAGCAGGAAAGCGTTTTAACGGATCCAGCCCCTGGACTTGACTCAGGGCAAAATAGCCTGGGGTGCTTTGGGGACTGTGTCACCTGGCCCACGTTTTGGCTCCCTCAGGAGAGTGAAAACTGGGCCTTGAGTCCCTAGTACCGGAAGAGCCTGGGCAGATTACCGCAGACGCCCTCTCTTCATTTACATTCCCATCCCCAAGACAAGAAATAAACGAATAAAAT
The DNA here is from genome assembly GCF_024166365.1 of Elephas maximus indicus. Classification (NCBI taxonomy): domain Eukaryota; kingdom Metazoa; phylum Chordata; class Mammalia; order Proboscidea; family Elephantidae; genus Elephas; species Elephas maximus. The sequence goes on along the minus strand of NC_064837.1, from coordinate 33,378,437 downwards.
ATACAAATGTCAGCGCGGGCCCCCTAGCCTCTGCTAATTGCTAAGCAAACATCTCCACCCGAAAGAGCGCCCAGCTGTTCGGAATCCCAGGGGAGCGTGTGCGTACATGTGGTGGGCCTGGGGTGGGGGTGGGGGGCGGAGGTGAAGGACTGCGGTGGGTGCTGCGCCTACGGATACGGATACAAGACTTGGTGCTGGAGAGAGGGCCCTGAGCGCGCCGGGAGGGTGCGGCGGATCTGGGAGGGTGTGAGTGGAGAGTCAGACCCTGCACGTGTGCGGAGTAGGTGCAGGGTCTGGGTCCGCCGCCCTCTCCGCACACCTTGTCGTTCTGGTAGGCAGTGACGGCGATGAAGTCTGTCTCCGGAAACACGTAGGTGCGGAAGGTGCTGTAGGGCAGCTTCAAGATGTCGTTGGCTCGCACAATGTGGAAGCGCGGCTGGTACTTGTGCATGGAGTTCAAGATGGTCTGCGGGGAGGGTGCGGGTCAGCCAGCAGTCCCCAGCCTTTAGCATGAACACATCCACTCTCTGGGGGCTTCCCCCTTCCTCTCCATCTGGGTCTCTTTCGCGGTTCTGCTTTTTCCCACCCTGCCTTCCTTATTTTGTCTCCTGTCTTCTCTGCTGTTTTTCTCACCTATATTTCTTTTTCTTCTATTTTTTGGTCTCAGTTTTTTTTTTTTCTCATAGTTCCTCTCTCTTTTTCTCTCATTTAAAATTTTTCCACAGTTGAAAACCAAACCAAAACAAAAAACTCTGCAAACCCACTCATTGCTAAGCTCCTAAAAACCCAGTGGAGAAAAGACCCCCGACAACTTCAGAGTGCTGCCTGACTGCCCTCCCTCGGGATGGGGGAAATTCCCTTTTGCCCCATGAACTCTTAGCTTGCTGGAGCCTTGACTAGGGAAGCAGGGTAGAAAGGAGTGACCTCCCCGAACCACTCCTTCAGGAGGGGCCCTCAGCGTGTGGAACGATGCAAAGATGGCCCTCAGGGAGGCTCTGGAAGGGGCTGATGTAGCTTTTAAATCCTTTCAGATAGTGCGAGGACATGAATCTTAGGGAACGGCAAGGGACAAGCCAAGGCCTTGGACAGGTCTTCCAAGCACAACACTTAACAGGCCAAGAGCGGGGGTGACCTCTCCTAGCCCAGGGGCTGTGCTATTTGCTAGCCCCATTCTGAACCTGCCTCCTGCCTGGCTCTGGAAGGCGTGACCCTTCCTTGTGAGCAATTTGGAGCTTCCTGGCCACAGACCCTGTCATCTCCCAGCCTTGGGGAGTGGAGGCCTGGAGGGCTTGGTAGGCCACAGGGCTTTGTTCTGAGCAAGGGCACTCTGGGGGTTCCTCAAGCCCTCTCTGCTGGAGAATCATCCCGCCTCCTCACTCATCCTCGACTATCCTCCAGGCACTGGTGCGCAGTCTCAGACCCCCACCCCCACAGCCACAAACTCACGAAGCCGTGCTTGTCCGAGATGTTGTTGGTTAGCTTCAGCTTGTGAAAGGCTACAGGCTTAGCCATCCACTGTTCGCCCGTGGCAGGGCTGTCCGGGTGGATGTACATGCGTTTAGGCATCTCTGGATCGGCCTTGCCCGCCACCATCCACCGCGAGTTGTGGAACTTATAGCGGCAATCATCAGCGGCCACAATGTCCATTAACAGAATGTATTTGGCCTTCTTGTCCAGGCCGCTGACCCGCACCTTAAAGGGGGGAAACATCCGCCTGCAAGAAAGGGAAGGTGGAAAAGCCATTGGAACCTGATTTTTCTATGCCCAGAACCTCTCTCCCCCTTTTCCTCCCCGCACCAACACTGCCTGGAGGTTCCCATCTGTATTTCCCTATTACTACTGCTCTGTCCCCTTATCGTTGGCCGATTGACCCCACCTGTAGTTATTACTCCTTGGAAATCTCATTTCTGCCAGTCAGACCCTAGTTTATAAGGTCAGATGCTCAGATCTGGGGACCGTTTTTTTTCCGATTTGAGATGAAAGCTGAGGCCCAGGAAATAAATCTCGGCCCTTTGGAAATGCATGCCTTGCTCCTGAATCTCCCTGAAATTCGTTCAGGGGGAACACCGGCCTGGGACCGAAGCTTCCAGAAATAAATTCGGAGGGCGTTTTAGAAAATGGGCTACAGAGTTGAAACGGGGACACTGACCCTGCCGTTCGGGGGAAGAGGGTAAGCCTGAGACCTGGATTCTCGGTAGCTGGGTCCGAGGGTGGAGCGCTTGGGGACTACCGCTCTCTTCTGGATTTAAGGCTTGGAGCGGCAGGCGTGTCCAGGGCCCCTCGCGCCGCGGCCGGGACCAGGCTTCCGGCTGGGTCAGGCCGCGGAGCTCCGCAGGCCTGGGGCTTGCTGCCCGGAACTGAGCGGCAGGCGGGAACCGACAGGCCGTGCGGGCCTAGCGGGACGTGGGTCCCACTCTGAGCCCCGGGGTCGGAGCAGAGTCCGGGAGATGCTGCATCTCCCCGGAGCGCCAATCTGGACCAAGAGGCGGGAAAGCGAAGCTGCCGGGCTGAGGGGCTCCGGCCGAGACCTGCCGGGGCCGGGCTACTGGGCCTTCTCTGCTTTGGGACTCAGAACTGCTGCAACTGTTCTCTAGCAGTATGTTTTCGTTTTATTTTCATTCGGGAGATTTTGATGTTTTCGTTTTAGAAAATTCGGTCCAGCGCCAAACAAGAAAAGTCAACTTGGGTGTCTGTGGAAACGAAGGGTGGCACCCGGGCTGGAGCCGGGAGCCGCCGGCCGCCGGCTCTGCGCTGATCGGTGCTGTCCGGTGCCCCCGCCCGTTCGCCCGTGCCCCCGCCGGCCGGCCAGCCGGCCGCCCTACCTCCCGGACTTGGTGATGACCATCTCCGTGCCAAGCTTATGGAACTGGTCCCACAGCTCCTTGGCCTCCAGCGTCACCTTGGGATCGTCCTCCACCTCGTCCTCGGGCTCCAGGCTCTTAAGCGAGCGCAGATGCGCGGCGGGCGGGTGCGGGCCAAGTGCCGAGACGTGCAGCCCCGCCTCAGCCGCCGCTGCTGCAGCTGCCGCTGCCGCCGCCGCCCCCGCCAGGCCGGGGTCGGGCAACGGCTTAGCCAGCGCTCCTGGCGGCAGCGCGAGCGCGGGGAAGAAGGAGGGCTGCGCCGCCGCCAGGAAGGCGGACATGGGGAAGTCGGCGGGCCGTGGCGCGTGGAACGGGTGGTAAGCCATGGCGCTGGCCGCCAGCGCCGGCTCTCTCATCGGGACATCCGGCTCAGGAGCCCGGGGGCCGGGGCCGGGGGCGCGCAGCTCGGACCCCCGGCCCGGGCGGCGGCGCGTGCGTAGGAAGGGCGACCCGGTGGCGGGCGCGGAGGCTGCTCCTCCTGGCTCCCCGTCTGGCGCACGGTTAGGGGCGCTGGGCTGTGGGAGCGGGGGTGGCGGGGGCTCGGTGCGGGGCTGGGCTGGGCTTGCCCGCTCCGGCGCCGGGGACCACGCGCGACTGGTTAGATCTTGTCGTGATCTCTGGAAAACTGTGACTATCTCACATGTCCTGCCCTGCTCGGATCCCCTGCGCTAACGAGGCAGGCCCCCCTTGATTGCTGATTTTACGCTTTTTGGACCAATTGTGGGTCTCCGGGGGCGGGGTTTTGACAGCTCGAGCCAAGCTTGGGCCGAGAGGGGGGGCCGGGGAGAAGGTGTCGGAAGCCTCAGCAGTAAGAAAACATGTCAACAGAATAAAATATTAACCAATGACGGGCCGGCGGGCCCCGAAACCCCTCCCCCTGCCCCGGCCCCCACCCCGCAGCCCGCGCAGGCGACTGCCTGAGCTGGGACGGGAAAGCGCGGCGCGCTGGCCCACGACCCTACCCACCGAAAGGGCCGGAGGCGGGGGGCGCGGGCGTCCCAGGACCTTCGGGAAGGACCCTCAACCGCACGCCGGCCCCAAGTGCAAAGCATTGACACCGCCTAGAGAGGAGAGGGGGCTCCCTTCTTCTCCCGCGCCCCGGCGGTCCGGCCGCTCTGGTCCGTGCCCCAGCCTGGCCTCCGACCCCGCTCCCGGCCTCGGCGCCGCCCGGGGCCCCTGCGCTCCGGAGGAAGGCGGCAGGCGCTGGAAAGCGAGGCTGGTGAGCGGGCGAGTCGGGAGGGGCGGGCGGCCAAGGTCCTGGAGCGGAACCGAGGTGGCGGGAGCCGGTGAGTGGAGCCATAGCCGAGCCCTAATGGGGCCGGCCCGGGCGGGAGCTGGACGTGGCCTTGCGCTCGGAAAACTCAGGGACCCCCTAGCACACAGGAAGACTCAGGAGGGGCCTGGAGTCTTGGCAGTCCCTGGACTCAGCCAAGTGTCCGACTGCGTCCGCGATTCAGCCCTGAGGCTCCCGCGGCCTGGAGAGCAGGTCCTCGAGGCTAGGAAGGTGGGCACACCTTCCACTGAAGACAGGGCTGCGCGTCGCGGACTGGTTGTAGCCTCCGAATTCTCTACCCGCGACTGAACGAATTTTCGCCGCAGCCGGTACCGGAGACGCAAGTCTCCCTCAGCCTAAACATCGTCATCCTTTCTCCTCTCCCCCTTACTTTTCTATAGTTGGTTTCCGGCTCTCCGAAACGCCTGTCTCCCGCGTTCAGCAATTCTAAGTAACCCGTGTGGGGGTCCGGGTGTGTGAGCGCACCTGTGGTTGAAACGCCCCACTCTCCGCAGCAGTCTTCATACTCAGGCAGCCCCAGTATTTTTGCGCGTTCGCGCTTTAGTGTGTTAGTGTGCGTGTGGGAGAAAGTGAGAGATTTGGGCCCTGTATGGTGCCCTCCACGGCGTAGGCTGGTAAAGTGGAGCGGTCATACACCTGCCTCCAACCGGCCAAGGGTGCCGACACTCGGCTGGTGCCTGTTTGTCGCGTTCCGAAGGACAAGACAGACTCTGCAGTAGCCACAGGTGACACGCCTGTCCGCATAACGAATCCAAGTGCGGGTTAGTCCAGCCAGTGCAGGCCCTGTGTCTGCGTGGTGGGCGCACACTGCTCACATCGAGCAGTTACCCAGGCAGCCTGCCCGGCCTCTGCGCCCACCCAGTAACAGGGCACCTAGTCGTTGAGCTCTTGGATTTGGCAAGTAAAAGCCCAGATTGCCTCTGGCGGTGAGCGTTAGGGTCAGGCGAGAAGGGTTTGGCCTCTACGACCTTTTTTTCTACTTTTCGGAACCGGCCCTAGGGCTCTCGCAACTGCCTTACACCACGCACAAGTGGGCGCTGCCGCCATAGAGTTTTCTTCACGACCCTGCGCTTGGCTGGGTCGTTCCTCTTAGAACCTCGTCTCGGCTCAGAACGAATCTTCGACTCCGCGCCGCGCAGTCTACGCAGCCGGAGCAGGATCCGTTGCGGCTTTGCGAGGCAAAGTCCTGCCGCTTCACGTTAGGCGGCTGTGGCCCCTCGGGGAGGAACGTGTGTGGACACGTTTGCTCGATCAGTGAGGTGCCCAGATAATAGACAGGGTAGCGCTCCTTAGCCGGACCATCCGGGCATGGTCCTGGGAATCCATAGATGTGTTTGCCAAGTCGTGTGTGTGTGTGTGTGTGCGTGCGCGCGCGCGTGCGCGCATACACGTTCTTTCGGTACTTGTAAGAATGTGTGTACACCTAATGGGTGCATTTTGGACATTTTCCCAGGAAGAGTCTGTAGTTGGTCCAGGGGTCTGAGGCCCAGAGAGTTTGAAATACGCTGGCCTGGGTTGTTTGCCCAAGAAACCCCAAGAAACGGCTGCGAATGTGCAGCAGCTGCATTTGGGGACCTTGATTCCACCTAACCACAGCCACCAGTCCTGTCCTACGGCGGCTACGGGCTTTTTCCTGGAGTCCTGCTCGGTTCCTAGGTAGCCCCTGAGGGACCCTACCTTCTGTCCTGTCACCCCGCAGTCACCCCGAGGTCCTGCTGCAGACCCTCCCAAGATTCTGAATAGACCCTCCAGCCAGACTCAGCAAGAAATACCTTTGGCTCGTCGAAAACCCGCGCTGGGGAGGACCAGGCGACCCCGGAGCGGCGCCTTACGGCGTCCGGCTTCCCCTCGGCCCCTCCCTCGCCTGGGCCTAGCTCCCTCCTCCTTCCCGGGAACAAGCGCCCCTGGGGGGCTTCTAGGGGGCTGAGAGTGCGTGTCTCTTTAAGAGGCCCCGGGGGGGCGCCTCCCGGGCCGCCTGGGGCTGCAGGGGGAGGGCCCGGGCGGGGGCGGCTGGCGCCAGGCGGCCGAGGCTCTACAACAAAGCTCCGGCCCCTGTCACTCCGCATCGGTCGGGTCCGGCAGACGGGCGGGGGACGCGCGCTCAGCCGCCCCTCCCTCTCCGGGGCAGTCCTGGGCCGGGGCGTCCAGCGGGCGCGGGCCTCGGGGGCTCCCGCCTACTGCGCGTGCTCAGTCCTCTCCTAGCTTCCCGCAACAACCAAATCATGCAGGGACCGTTGGGGCCCGGTGGGTCCCCGGTTCCTAGCCGGGAGGAGCTGCCCATCGGTCCTTTGGCCCTTTAACCTCCCGCGGGGCCAGGGGACACTGCTGGGACATTTCCCGGGTTGCGCCTTGAGGTCGAAGGGGTCCCCGCCCCTGTCAGGGTGTGTGTGTGACTGAGCATGGATGTACGTGTGCCCGCGTGGAGTGAATGGCGGGAACGCTCGGGAGTGCGTGGAGATGTGGCAGAGGGGACACCCAACGGGCTAATGCGGCGCTGACTTATGCTGGTACAGAATGCGCGGCGGTATATGACTGTGGGCGTATGTGCCCAGACCGAGTTCGGGTGACGTGTGTGAGCCTATTCCTGTGACCAGCTGTAGGGGTGCCACTGGGCGCGTCCATCCCCTCCTTGGCAAGTTGCGTGTGTGTGGAGCGAAGACACCCCCGCGGGCAGAGTTGTCCTCGGTCCCCCGCTTCTCCGGCCTGCTCGACCCGCGCCTCCCGGAGCCTTGGCGCCAGCCAGCCCCTGTTTAGCGGCCTAGCCGGGCTCCCCCGCTGTCCTTGGTCTGGCCGGGGTGGGGGCCGCGGCCTCGGTGACCTCGGCCCGCAGTGGTCCCGGCTGTCCCGGCCATTTAGACAAATTGCGGCTGACAGGCGCGCAGCCTCTCTGGAGCCGCCGCCGCCCGTCGCCTTCCTCCAGTCCCAATTACCCTGCGTAAGGTCTGGCCAACTGGCTAGGAGAGGGACGGCGCGACCCCTTCCCGGCCACGATGTGGCCCGGGCCTCGCGCCAGGATAGGCAGCGGGATTATTTCCTTCGGGTGGGCACAGAGAAGTGCCTCCGCAGCCACGGCCTGTGTGGCCCAGACCCTAGACTTCCAGGCTGATGCCAAGGCAAGGCCCAGCGGGACAGGCCCGCCCTAGGGGAGTGTCGTTCTGGACCTGAAGCCAAGGTCACGCGGCCGAGAACCGAGGCTGTGTCCCAGCCGGACTTTGGGCTACTTTCCCATAGTTTTGGTGATCCAGAACTCTATTCTTTGCTCTGGGATCCAGGTTTAGCGGGTCGCGGCTGTCCGCTGAGGACCCAGGGGTCGGTGACCGTGAGGCGCGGATCTGTGAACCTGTGTGTGCGCTCGTGGACGGGCGAGAGATCGTGGGTGCGGATGCCTGGGATCGAGGGAGCGTGAATGGGGCACGCGGTTGCGTGGCATGAACGCAGGGCTAAAAGTTCAATAAGGATCCCAAGCATGAGCCCACCTGCGCGAGAGGGGCGGGGCTGACCCGCGCGCGCTCACCAGGCTCCTGATTTGCTTTCAGAAACGTTTTTTAGGGAATGGGGCCGGGATTCCCGCGAGTGGCTTCAGGGGCAACTCGCCACATATACAGGCTCCAGCTGTGCCGCACCCACCCTCCCTCTCCCCGTCAAGTAGCAACCGGTCAGTTTCTGTGCGTTGGATCACCCTTTGCCTCTCTGACCTGCAGCTTTCCGTTTGCATCCCTCAGCCTCGTGGCTCCTCCCGGCATGCGGTGTTCCCCTTCGCCCAGTTTACAGATTCAGACTCTGAAGCCCAGGGGTGCAGTAATTTACCCAAAGCCACATAACTACTGGTGGCAGAGTTGGGATGGAACCCCCGGAACTTCAAAGACAGCAAGCCTGAATCCACTTATTAGAAGGTGGAGATGTTATTGCGGTCAAGCTACCTGCACCTGCTCATCCAACATGGTGTCACTAGATAACTTTTCTACAGCGTGCCCCCATCCAGGCTTTAAATACAAGACATTCAAAATGCCTGCCAAGCTCCCCCATCCCCCTTTCCAGTTCTAGGTCTGCAGGAGGGGGCTGCCATCCCAGTTGCACAGGGGTGGGGAGCAGCTTCAAAGGCAGTGAGGGGTCCAGTTTGGAGGTTTGAAGTGGGGGAGGTTGGGGTGAGTAGGATTAAAATCCTGGATTGTGTGGGGGCCCCAAAGTCAGCTTCTAAGGGAACTGGCTGGGCTAGGGAGACAGGAAGGTGCAGATGGGGTCAGCAGACTAGCTGTGTGACTTGGTAACCTCAGGCAAGAACTTGCCCTTCTCTGGGGCTCAGGCTTCCCATCTGCAAAATGAGGAAGACCGAACAGTACTGACTTGGGTACGTTGTAGCTTAGAGACAGTCTGGTCTGCGAAAACTAGCAAATCAGCACTGAGAAACCATCTCCAAGTCCTGGGCTGGCAGCTGCCTGGTCTAGCTCTGCTTGCTTCCAGAGGAGCTGACACTGGAGTGTTTGACAGCGTGTGCCTGAATTTGCCTCGGGACCACTGGGCCTTTTCTCAAATCAATCCCAGACAATGCATCACTTCTTTGAGTTGCCGCCCCAGGTCCCATCAGCCTCCCGGCAGACCGTGAAGATATTTTTCCAACTCCATGAAATTGAGAGGGAGTCCATAGTAACTTGCCCATTCAGCAGATAGTCCTGTGACAATCAACAAGGTCATGAGGCTCCTTAAGGTCACCTGGTAGGACCACAGTTAGAGTCATGTTTTGATGGCCTCCTAGGTGATGCCCTTATGGAGGTCTGCTGGGGCTGCTGCAAGGTGAGGTGGAGATGGCCCTGGAGGTTATCTGTAGAGGCCAAAAGACTGGCTGCTCCAGGGCCGCTGAACAGTAAGGTCCCCCACCCTGTGGCCCAGATCTCACTTCCAGCTGATTATAGGCAGGGTCCATAACATCACCAATTAGCCAGGGGCCAGGCCCAAGGCCTCTCTGATAACCCCAGCTCTAGTGGCAGCGCCACGGGACCAGCTTATCTGGCCTCTTATTCTCCCCCCTCCCCCACATACTCAAAGAGTTGCCCTGGCTGTGAGCAGATGAATAACCAGATTGTCCTGCAAGCTCAGCCAGCAAGTCCAGCCCTACACCCACCACTTTCCCTGACTGGAGGAGGTCACAGCTGTTTTGCCCCCCTGGAGGGAGAGGCTGGGCCAGGCAGGACTCTTGACTCTAAGCTGCCAGCTGGTTCCCTGCGTAGCTGCAGAGAGCTCCTTCCTGACTGCAAGGCCTTTGCCCCATTTGTGTGCCCTAGGGGGTGGGTTCAGAGGGGTTCACCCACCCTAGAGCTCTGGACACATCCCCAGGGAGCCAGACCATGGGCACCAGGTAGCCTGGTGGCATCCTCCCTCATTCCCTTTCGACTGCAACACTGCTCTGGTTGGGGGGTAGAGGCTATGCCAGTCACACCGATGTCTCCAGTTCAGCTGAAATGAGGAGAAGCTACAGCTCCTCCAACCACCCCGACTGGCTTATGCCCAGGCCTCCTTAGATTTCTCACCCTGCAGGCTCCTAGGCAGGAGGGACCGGCTCAGGCCACCCTATGCTGGGGCCGTGTATCCTGCTTACAGAGCGTAGTGTGATTGAGGCCCCTCTTCTCTCAACATGCCCCACTGATCTGGTGAAGGGAACTGAAGGTTCGATCTTTCCTCAGGTGCCAGGATGGGATGCGGTGTGTGTAAACGGGGCAGGAGTCCCAGGAGCTGCCCTAGCTATGGCTGGATTGTTGGATGGGAAGGCTTGTCTGTGAACTGAACTCTTGGCTGTTACATTAAACTTCACCTGAAACCACACCTGGCTCAGTGGGTTTCCTTCAATCTCCAAGGACTCCCTCGTGTCTCTGGGAAGGGTGGGCCAGAGAAGGCAGGGAGAGACTTGCTTAGTCTTCTTCCTGCTCAACAGATTTTACTCCCCCTGCTTGTGCCTCCTTGTTGCTTTAGGTCCAGAATTGGGAAGAGGGAGGGGAACAAAAACAGGAACTTGTCACCCCAGATTTCATGAGAGACCCATTTCATCTGACCCCCTTTCCATCTTCTGGGTTTAGAAAGACAGATGCCTCAAATATAAGGCCAGAGGCTTAGTGGAGCTCTCCGGCCCAAGGAACCACTTAGTATGTCAAGGACCTGACTGGCCTTGACCACATCTAGGGAGGGTACAAGCCTGTAGTGACCCAGAATTCACTGGCTCTGGTGATAGGCAAGGAGGCTGGATAAGGGCTTACATTAGAGCCCACCCAAATTCCAGAGCAAAACTTCTCCTTCTCATTCCTACCCCCTCGGTGCCCTCCCACTCCCCGCCATTGCACAAGAGGTGGTGGGGTGTTGGGATCAGGGCACATGGTCAGGCCCACAGGATTCTGCTCAGCCTTTGGGGAGGATGCTGACCCCCCAGTAACTCAGGGATGGATAGATGGACACCAATCGCAGCATGATTTATTGGACAAGACATGCACTTTTTGACAGGGCCTCAGTAACCAAGGTTTCCTTCACTGAACAGTACAGGACCAGGGTAAAAGGGCTTAAAGAAAGACAAACTCTTCCCATGAACTGAAAGGGAAAGGAGGAAGGTGAGACTTCTCCTTCCCTAATACTCTGGGCCTCAGTTCACCTCATGACGGGAGGGTGGTTGACCAAGAGAATCTGGGAGCAGTGTGTGTCACAGCCAGAAGTGGGCTGGGGCTGAGGCTGTCCTACTCAAGATCAGAATGCCCAGCTGGGCCATTCACCCTCTCCCCACACAGGCCCCAAGATCTGGGCACTGTCCCAGGCCCCCTGTGGGTATGGTTAGGAGATACAGAAATGATCCAATGCAGGACATCATGTGCAAATGGAGGAGGGGGACTGAGCTTCTGTAGCTTCTCGTGGCCACAGTCCTGCTGACAGGTGTGGCAGAGGTCAAAGGGCGCCAAGGTGCTTTGGAGAAGGGTCTCTTCTCGATCCAGGTAGGGTGGATGGCTGTTGTCAGTAAGCTCGGGGAAGATGGTTGATGAAAGAGGAGCAGAGACTGAAGGGCAGGACCAGAGGGGGGCTTCTCCCCCTCCCTCCAGCAGGTGAGTGGGCCGGACAGTCAGAAGCAGGTTGCTGGTACCTACGGGAAGCTGGTAGGGAAGAGGCTGAGGGGCTGGCTCTCATTGGTGGGAAGTGGAGATCGATAGCCATCAAAATTTCTTGGGATGCTGCCGCTGGTGGAACCTGAGCTGTTACTCAGAGTCTCGATGCTTCCCTCTCGCTGCAGTTCTGCAAGACAGGAGAGGGCCGGGTCTGGTCAGAGTGGGGTCTGGAGGGTGGACACATACCCTGGTCCAGGCTGCCCGCCTTGAGGCACCAATCTGGATCCACTTACATCCTTCCGCAGGGGGGATCCCCACCTGCTCCCCACATGGCCCAGGTGGCAGCATCACAGGGAAGCTCAGCTGGGGGAGGGAGAAGCTCCCTTGGATGGCAGGCTTCAGTTTTAGACCAGTCTTCCCTCATTGTGGGGAAGCCCTTTAGGCTACCTATATGGCTGCCCAGCTGATCTGTCTGGGCAACACAGGGCATGTGCCTGTGCCACACACATACTTGTGCTCAGCCAGCATTCTCCCCAGCTCCATGGTGTCTCCTGTCCTGGAGCTACAGGTCAGGCAGGCAGGAAGAAGCCAGTGCAAGGAAAGGACCGCAGCCTCCTTGCCTGGTCTGTCCTTACCTCTCCTCCTCTGCTGGCCTACCCCTGGCTTAGCCACTCACTTGCTCACTCATTTTCACCCTCACACTCCACCTGCTGGCCAGGCCTCAGTTCCTCTTTGGCACCTTCTGGAAAGTGTCCTGTTTCCCTGCAGGAGGGAAGGGCTGGTTTGAAGGGGGCCTACTCCATTGGAGAAAGAGTCCCTAATTACCTAGAGTACCTCCTTTTTCCTCCTCTTCTTAGCCTCCAGGTCTCCTGGAGGCCCCTCAGAATGTACATGCTTAGAACGGACCTTAAAAGCAGGCAGAAAAGCTCCCCCCCGCCCCCCCCCCCCCACCCGGCCTCTATACATCCATGTGGCCATCTTGGAAACACAACTTTCTCCATCTCAGTAAGCTGTGGGCACCTGAGCTGCCCCACCATCTTTTCACCCAAGATGTATACACGGTAAGTGAATTGGAGAGAGATTTCCTTGCTTGTCAGATGCAGGGGAAGAGGAATTACTTCTTAGCTCTTTGAAGGTGGCCAGTTTACTTACCCTGCTTTGCAACCCCTCTTACTGGGCTCTGAGATGTGGGCACACACATCCCTGGGCTGTTTCTGGGAGTCTGCTCCAAGCCAAGATGTGATGACCTGCAGCCTATCCTTCTCCAAGGCATTGCTGCCTGTGACTGAGGGGGTCTTGCCTGTCCACCTCAGGACTGCAGGACCTCAAAGCAGTCATTTGAAGTCAAGGTGTGCTCTAATATTAAACTTATGTGGCCTAGCTTGAGGCCTGTACCTCCTGTCTGCACCAGCTCCCAGGCCCTGCCAACATACACATGCAGCACAGCTGGGTTTGGTTGGGGAATAGGTCACAGCCTTAGCTCCTGGGCTGGCTAGTGCCAGCCAGGAACTAAACACTGGCCCCCATTCCCTGAAGGCTACCCCAAAACAATGAGGTTGCTCAGTAGTAGTAGCCACAGCATTGGGGTTGGGGGAAGGGTGAGGAGTTTGTGTTGTCCTCCCTCAGAGTCTCAGGAAGGCCTCTGGCGCCAGGTCGGAGGTCCCACAGGCTGTACCAGCCATGCCTGGGCCTGGCCCCAGGATGGAAGGGTGTCTGGGACACCAAAACCTCTCAACAGATAAGAAGTAGGGAGGAGGGAGGCTGTGGAGAGAAGCTAATGACCTGGCTATGGTCTCTGATATCCAAGAGACACTGCCCCTTTGGGCCCCAACCCTGGGATAAGTCAAGAACTTTCTGGATATGGATAGAAAACAAGGCAGGTGGCTGCTGGGTGTGATCTCCTCTTCCCTGCTCATTCTTCAGTCTCGCTCTAATTTGGGGCACAGGTCATTGTGCCAAGAGGGGATGGAAAAGCAAAGAGCAGACCCTAGGGATTCTATATGGAAGCTCCAGACTCCAAGAAAGCTCCTTCTACCCTGTCCTCCTGCCACAAGCAAGCCAAGTTTGTGGGAGAGCTCCAAGGCCCCAGTTTGGTTTCAGAGGCTACTGCTCTCAGGCAGGGCCATCCTGGCACTAGGGGACGCTGACAGCAGGGCCAGGAGGGCAGGAGAGAGAAGCACCACAGTAGCAAGAAAGACAGGGACTTCCTTAGGTCCTGGACATCAGGCCCTAGGGAGAAAGCCCCAGATGAAGGAGCAGGAGAGGCCATTAGTGTGGGGAAGGGTGATCCCTTTCCAGAGCTGAGGGACAGGTCCAATGATCTTGATGCAAAATGCCAATGTGGTCACCCTGCCAAGGAAACCTGAGCCCAGAACCAAGCACGGTATCTGCAGCACGGCACCTGCAACACCCTCAGCAGCCCAGTGACCCCACTGCACGAGTCGGGGTAGATGCACCCACCCCATCATGTCACACCACAGGGACCGTCACCAACAGGGTTTACAAGATGAATTTGCTTTTCTTTGGGGCTGGGTGGAGCCTGAGCTGCCTTCCTCATGGTTTCTCTTCACCAATTGTTGTTAGGTGCCATTAAGTCAGTTTTTGACTCATAGGGACTCCATGTGAGAGAGTAGAACTGCCCCATAGGGTTTCCTAGGCTGTAATCTTTGCTGGACCAGATCACCTGATCTTCGTCCTGAGGAGTCGCTAAGTGGGTTTGGATCACCAACCTTTTGGTTAGCAGCTGAGCACTTAACTACTGCACCACCATGGCTCCTCTTCACCAATGAGCCCTGGGGTGAGATGGAAGTGGGCACCCCACTGACCAGGGTGATCAAGGCTTCCCTGACTTTATCTCTTGCACATCTCCGTAGCCTCGTCTCTCCACTCCATGGTCAGTCAGGTCTTTACTTCCCAGGTTGGGATAATTTCAACAGCTCCCTACTGTGGGTAGCCGGTCTGTGTTTTGAGGTATCTAACCTTCAGGCCACTCCCCCTCTAACCCATCCATGTCACAGCCAACATGATCTGTCTTCAGCACAAACCTCATCCTGCCTTCCCTCTGCTAAAAAACTTCCGGTGACTCCTAGTGGCCCTCGCTATAAGGCCTAAACTCCTCAGCACTACAAAAAGGCCTTCCATGACCTCTCCCCCAGAACACACTGCTCCAGGGTTACTACTATATCTGAACGTGTGCAGTGCCTGGACCTCTCCAGGCTGCGGTAGACTGCTGGGCCTGTGGTCTGCAACTCCAGCTGACTGACAGCCCATCACAGGCTCCCTTAGCCCCAGAACGCCTACTCACCTTCCCAAGCTTAGCCCATTACCCTAGTAGAGATGGCCAGGCCCCACTTTGATCCCATGTCCCACACTGACTCCTAGCCTAGGCCGTCTAATGCTTTGTGCATCACTTGCTCATGAGTGTCTCCCATCTAGACACAAAGCCCCTCAGGGACAGGGTCTGTGCCTTATTTGTCTCTGTATCCCTAGTGCCAACCACAGGACCTGGAAAATAGTGCTCAAAAGAGATTCCTTGCATGAATGAATGAATGATGTGGTAAGGGGAGGTGGGGCTCATTCTTTAGCATGGTTCAGTAGTAAAGACCAGGGGCCTGGCTGATCCTGGGACAGCCTCCTGGGTACTTTTTGACATACCTTCTGTCCAACCCCTTTTCTCCTCTTCCTGCTGAAGACAGGAAAATGAGTGTGTGGGAAATGGAGGTGGATCAGGGGGCACACAGTTTCCCCGCTTCAAGTCACCCCGGCCGCCCAGCCCTAGTAGCAAGCGGCAAATGGAAATGTGTGGCCTTACCTTCCTCCATCCCGAACGCATGCTTTGTTACTGTTGGGTTGCTCACGGGCGCTGGGCTGTTGGCATTGTTTTTTTTTTCCTTTTTTTTTCCCTTTTGAAAAGAAAAGCATTGAGGAATCTTTTTGGAAAAGATGTGGACAATGATTGAGAAACATATTGATCTCTGCAAGCAGGTGGAGAGCGAGTAAGGAGGCGTGGGGTGGTCACACTGGGAGGAGGAAAAACTTGGAGCAAAGTCTGCAGTCAAGGAGGACAGTGACATGCATGTGGAGGGGGCTGGGGACTGACCCACCTTGGGGCCCCAGAGATGGAACTGTGTGACCGAGTCAAGACCCCCTTCAGCATGGGGGTGGGGGAAGAGGAGCCACACACTGAGCTCGAGGAACAGCTCTGGGAAGAGGGAGAGAGGAGGGCCTGGGCCCTTGCACTGCCAGATGGGGCCCATGCAGGTGGGCTGCCGGGACAGAGAGGAGAGGGGAAGACAGGCTGCACAGTCCTCAGGGACACCTCCGGGCCTTCTGACTCACTGGCTTGTGACTGGTGGCCCAGCTCCAGGCTACTGCCCTCCTCCACGACTCCCAAGACCCCCAGGTCTGGGCAGCTCTCCTGCAGCTGAGGTGGACTTGTGGGGAACATCCACCAGAAATCTGCCAGGACCACGAGAGAGGGCTGGGGCTGTGTGGCTGGGAAGTAGGGAGGCATCCCCAGCAGCCTTCCCCCTTAGTAGATGTAGATTCTGGTCCATGGGGAAAAATTAACTAAAAGAGGTTGTTTTCCAGGTCTCAAAGTAGGGTACAAGGATGAGAAGGAGTACCTTCCCGATAAGTGGCTGGACCCATTCAATAATCTTATCCAGACTTCATGTTCTCCGGAGACTTTGTGTCCCTGGAAGGTGGAGACTAGTCTCCCCATCTTGCAGACAGTAAAACCAAGGAGCAGTAAAAGGCCATTAGCCCTGGGCTGTGCAGTCCATCTGAGAGAAGTGGTGCTGGTGCAGCCACAGGACCAAGATGTTGACAACTTCAGGATCATTAAGGCTGGGCCCAGCCTCCCACCACTGGCTGTGCCCCTCCATTGCCTATTAGCCCTACTGGAAATAGACCTGTTATGCACAGCTGCCCCTCCACGCCATGGGCCAGGCTGGGTAACTTCCAGGGGGATACTGGGACAACGGAATGAGCAGCAACTAAAAGGGAGGAGCCTCAGCTCCCGTGAAATAAGTGAGAAGACAAGAAAGCTCAATCCTTATGTTGGCCCATTGATATGGAGCCTGCCCAAATTCAAAGACGTCAGAGAGGGCAGAGAGAGGCTGGTAATTCCATTGGGTAGAAACGACCTTGGCTACTGGGAAGTAGGTGCCAAGAGAGACACAGGGAGGTCATTCTCAGTGTATCTGGGGAGACAGGAGCACGGCTGCCAACAAAGCTTGCCCTACCCCAGGGCTGGGCGTGCAGGAGGGCGGAAGCCTTTCTGAAGCTGCTTACTCCACCACAACCCCTGCCCCTACCCCACAGCGGCCATACTGCAGCCCCTCTGAAAGGCCAGAGGAGTGGAGGCTGACCTTTGGGAGTTATGGATGGTTGTGACGAGGCAGGGCCTGGCCTGGGGCAGAGGCAGAGCTGGAGGCAGGAAGAAGACGCCTGCTCTTAGGATGCCTCTCCTTGGCACCAGAGACACATTTGGGGGGTAGGGCATGAGGAAGCCCTGTTCCCGCCTCTCTCGGTGCGGCTTTTCCCTCTGGGATGTTGGTCCCTAAGGTTGCTTCACAAGGTTCCCCTGGGACTGTCCTCTCTCCTAAGTACAGACCCTGCCCTCTGTCCCTTGAGGCCACCCTGCACCTGGCAAGGCAGGGGCTTCTCTGTCTGGGGAGGAGCCCTGGGGCCTCTGGATCTGGGAAGGCTCCTTCTCTGTCTCCCAGCTGCTATGGTGAATTATCCGGCTTCAGCCTGCCAGAGACGTAGCCCAAGTGCTGGGGACAGGCTGGACAGAAGGGACGAAGGCTTCTTTTCACTCATAGCCACCCTACTCAGTACCATGATCAGGTCTCTGGGGAGGGGGTGAAATACTGAGGACACAGGACCTGAGGGAAAGCTGGTGAAGACCAAGGGGAGGAGGGCCCTGCAGAAGGCCAGGTGTGAAGTCCTACTTTGGGCTTGGCACTCCCCAGGCTTCTTCCAGGGTGCACAGTAGTGGGTATAACTGGCCATTCAGAGACCCTGAGGGAAGCCCCTTTGGCTCTGGTAGGTGGGGGCACTGTGCAGAGCCCAGGTCCCAGAGGGAGGGGTAAGTGCAGTACTCTGTTGTGTGTGTGTGCTCGGGGAGAGTGCCTCAGACCCCTGATGCAGCCTCTGGGCAGCTCCGGCACTTCCCCCACCACAAAAGGGACAGTGTCTACTGCCTGGCCCCCCTGGTTTCCTCGGAGGCTCCAGCCAGCCCTGTTATGTCCATTTAGAGCCTCATGATGCTGCTCATTAAAGGGATTAGCAGAGTATTTTTATTGGGCTCTGGCTGCAACCACACACCCCGGTCTCAAGCTAACCACCCAGGCTGCCTGGTGGGAGCAGGATTGTACCTCAGGGTTGTGTCTTACCCTGTACCCACAGTTCTACCACTTCTGGCAGTGAAAAGGGACTAGGCCCCATCTGGCCTATTCTGTTGCCTCAGAGGGCCTGGGGTGGGGGTGGGGTGGGGTGGGGGGCAGTGTCTGCCCAGATTGGTGGAGTAAGTGTAGGGAAGTGGTTCAGAGTATAGGCTAGGCTCCGGCCACCTGTGGGACTTTTGATAAATCACTCAACATCTCTGTGCCTCAGTTTCCTGAATGTGAGGATAATGCCTACTTCACAGAGTGATTAAACAATGCATGTAGAGTGCATCACAAAGTGCTTCAAGCTTCCACTCAGCAAATGGACATTGTTATTACTGTTACAATCATATTAGTAATTGTGATTATCCATAGGACTCCAGGGTCCCTCTTCACCTTCCCTCCCCTATAGATGTCTCTGCTATCCAGGCCCCACTAGCTTGGCCTCCATTGGTGCTTGGGAAGGATTCTTTCTTTTTAATCAAGAAATGGCCCAGGGAAGAAGACAGCAGATGTGTGTTTACAGCTTTTCATTTCCCTCCTTGTTCTTTGCAAATACTCTTCCAAGCTAGAAAATAAATCTCCAACCCTGCTGACATGCATTGATTTTCCCTCCTGCATCCACCTCCCCGTTCTCCCACTGTAGCAGGCACTGTGGTCAAGCTCCTTGCCTGAGTTGGGCTCATCGGCACTCCAGGGGAACGGTGGACACAGCAGCCAATCACACTGCCCTATCTTGACCAGTGCTGGCTCAAATAAAAAACAGCTCAGTTCCCTTCTGCTGTGAAGGTTTCTAGGTAGGAAATGGGGGAAGGTGAGGGACAGCCCTCTGACTAAGAGGCTAGGAATTTCCAGTACCTTCCCTTGATGTGATATATGGGGAAGGAACCAGGGGACCACAGGGCTATTACATGTTCAGCAGAGTGACCCAAATGGGGTCTGTCCCAGGGAACCAACTTTGTCAGCAAGGGGCCTGCAAACAGGGCCTGGGACCAGCTGTGCAAACTGGGGCTTGGAGAGAGGGGCTATGCAGGGTTGGCAGCTTCCTGGTACTGGAACCAAGAGAGATGGCCCAGATGTCAACTAGGAGGTGGACACTATGGACATAGCTCGGGGCTGCTTGTCTTACACCAGTTCTAGGCCTGGAAGATGGATGTCTGTTCAGCAAGACAGAGACCAGTTGGCTGAGATTGCCTCTGGAAACCCAGACAACCCTTCAGAGACCACACTCTGGTCTGGAGCCAGCCTCAGCCCTACGGCACTTTTTAGGAGGTTAAAAGTGCAGCAGTTAAAGGAGGCAGCCTACAGGGAGGCCTTGCTTTTCTCCATACCCTGCCTCCCTCTTCCCTTCCCTCTCCAAGCTCAGCCTGAAGCCTTCACAACCTCTCACCTTCGGCCCCTCCCTCAGGCTTCAGAGCTGGCAGAGCTGCCCTGGCCCACTAGACCAGGGATTCTCTTTGTCTATCTACCTGCAGTGAGGTCTTGGGAGGACAGGCTCTGGGGCTGGGGGAGACCGAGAGGGAGCCACCTTTCTCCTCCAGCAGGGCTTTTTGTTCCCTTCCCAGACATGTTTGAGGAAGGGAGCAGGTCAGTTTCTCAAAGCTGAGGGGCCAAAGATGAAACAGCTTCTCCTTCTTCTGATAACAAGATCCTGGTTTGGGCTGCGGGAACCAGGCGTAGATGAGAAGCAGGGCTAACTCTGGCCCGGTTATCTCCAGGGCTTAACGCCTCTGCCTTAGCACAGAGCCCTGGCAGAGAGACGCTACATACTGCTGGTGATCTTAGCCCATACATAGGCTGGTGCTCCCGAGAAGAGGTCTGTAGGCAGGCAGGCACCACACTTCCCTGGCCAGAGTCTTCTACAGGGCTCCCACAAAAGTGTTTTCTTTCTTCCTGGCCCATCTCCTGTTCCTGACTCTGGCAGGTACTGAGAACTGGAACATAGCTGACTGAAGACAAGACTGTGTAGCATGCCATGCTCAGTCTCTCAGCTCCAACCATGGAAGGTAAATTTCTGGTGCTCTGGGCTTAGGATACCGGGAACTGCTTCCCTTAGCCACTGGAGCCACACACAGGTGCCTAAACCTCAGCAGGAGGTAGGGGAAGACCTGAGGCCTAGAGGAGACTGAAGAACCTCCTGGGAGTCCACTGGCCTCTAGAAGGTGAAAGTTGTGGCCAAAATTTAGAAAGTGATGAGGTGAGACAGGCAAGCAGATGGCCCTCTCTGCGCATTAGCCTCCACTCAGAAAAGCTGGGAAAAGGTCACGTCACCTTTCTTCCCCCTCTCCCCTTCCCTCCAGCAGCCCAAGGGGATGTTCTCAGGCCTCTGCACCCTGTTCATGACGGTGGGCCAGAGTGCCATTAATACCATGAGGTAGGGGCTAGAGGTCAGCTAGATCCATGCATCTCTGGCAGGCCCAGTAGGGATGGGTGATGATGAGAAATGTGAATGTTGGAATGTTGGGGAAGGGAGATGAGAAGTAGGAAAGAGACGGGGAGGGAGACTTGAGGAATGAAGGATGGACCAAAGGGGTGATGGTGGAGAAAAGATGAGGGATACTCAGGAGGGAGGGCTAACAGGCCTTGGGGCCCCTGTCGGAAACCTGCTCCATGTTCCTCCGTGCTACTATCTCTCAGTCCATCCGACCTCCATCAGCTGGAACCAACTGTGTATGGAGGAGGTGAGGAAGAAGGCATTTGATTTTCATGCAGAGCAGGTTACAGCCCAGCCCCAGATTTTCCTTCACAGCCTTTGAACTGCTGATGAACAATGATGGTGGGTGGAGTCTGAGCCAGAGGGTGTGCCAGCCTGGCTGAGGGCTGGAGCTTTTTCCAGAATCCTTCCTATGGTGGTCATGGCCCTGCATCAATCCCAGGCAGGGAAGGACTAGAATGAGGAAGGCTGATCCACTCCACTCCCAGGAAACCCATGTCACCCAACCCCCCCTCCACCGCCCAAGTCTCAGCTTCAAGGGAGAGGACAGAATCACCCACCTGGACCACTCCGACTGGTACCCCATGCCCAGGGACCCTTGCAGTGCCACTATATTAATGTATCTTTAAATCCTGACCAAGGCAGAGGACATCATCCTGTCACAACACATTGTATACGGGGACTGAAAAGGCTTTGCTGACTGCGCTTATGTCTCCCTGGTTTGGAGATACTTTACAACCCTGGCTGAAGCCAATGTTTAAATCAGCCAGGTGTGGGAGAAGCCTGGAGATTGAACTCCCCTCCCTGTGGCTGGCC
Organism: Elephas maximus indicus; assembly: GCF_024166365.1. NCBI lineage: Eukaryota > Metazoa > Chordata > Mammalia > Proboscidea > Elephantidae > Elephas > Elephas maximus. Next base: position 33,357,567 of record NC_064837.1, on the reverse strand, counting down.
AGGAGGAGGAGTGCTGTATTAGGGGGCTGAGACATTGCTCTAGCCCCCCTTCTCTCAGAGACATGCTGAATGGCCTGGGCAGTCACTTCACTGCTCATCTTTTGAACAGGATGAGAGGGTCTGTTCTAGCAACTTCACTGGGCGTGTAAGGCTCTAACAATAAAAGGGTGGGAAAGGGCTTTAAGAAGCAGAACAGGCATTAAACACTTGTAAGGGAACACCATTCTCGTAGTGGCATTTGGATTAGGAAATAAACCCTGCCATCTCTGGTGTCTTAATGAAGCAGGCAGAGGCACCAGGAGAAGTGCCCCTCACCCAGAGGTGAGGATGAAATGCCCTTTCCACCCCCAGTTCCCTGAAACACACTTGTATAGAATGTCATTTAATATAGACTCAGAGCTGGCAGCACAGTGGACCTAACTCTGGTGTCAGAGAACACCCAACCAGGTGGCTGCAAAATGCCTTCTATGTGTGTCTGCGTGTGGGGTACGGGCGCTGGTGAGGGGCTGTCTCAGAGGTTGGAAAAAAAACCCTCTCTGGGGGACTACGAAGAAGAGACAGGGCTTGGAAACCCTCCCTTTGAACCACTTGTCTGGCAGCTGCCCTTGATCTGCCTGTCTCCTCAAGTCCGGCCATGAGCTCCCAGGCAGGGGTCTTCTTGAGCTATCTCCAAAGCTATGAGATAGCACAGGGGCCTGCAGACTGCGGGAGACACTGCTCCCTGAATGCTGCTGGCCTGACAGGCCAGAGCCACATCTGGTTCTCATTCAAATGTCCAAATGTAATTAAATTCTCTACAACACAACGGAAGAGTTTGGCGAGATGTGGCTTTTCCCCTCTTCCATCGAGTTGAACAGATCACTGTCTCTCATTCAGTGGTTGACCCACTGCCCTCTCTGCACTGGCCTGTCCTATTCTGCAAAGGCAAAGGCCTGTGCTATTATCTGCTTTCTAGAGTTTATGGGGCTGGGGTCAGTGTGGGACACACAACCCCCCCACCTCACACGCACATACACTGTTCCACTTGCCACCTGAGAGGATTAACAGCTGAGGCCAAGGCAGCAGGCTAGCTGCTGAGCAAGTTAGTGCATGGTGGGTTGGGGGTGGGGAGGTTGGTTCCTCCAATCCTCCTGAAAGGGTCTCCACCAGCTCACAGGAGATGGCTGCTAGACCCAGGCTCACCTCAGTGACACACTAGTGTCTTTCCTTGCACTGCCTGGATACAGGGGTGTCCTCTAATATCCCGCAAGGGGATCCGTTCTTTGCAGTTCCTCAAAATAGGAAGCGCTTGAGAGTTGTAATTCTGGAGTCTTTGGCATGAAGAGCCCTTACTTGAAGCTCATATGCTCTGGCCTGGCCTAACAGCCCCTCTGTGGGAAATCAAGCTTCCTACAATCAGGGCAGGGAGAGGCAAGCCTCCCCACACCTCTTATCTCTCTTACCTTGCAACCTCAGGACTGCTATCCCTGAGCCCGAGCCCTGTGCACCTCTCCCCCACCCTGCCGCCAACACACACAGAGCAGGAGGGCATGAGAAGTGTTTGGAGGAATGGAGGGAGAAGGCCAAGTGTGACGTCTGGGCTCTCAAGGCAGCTCAAGGACCCCCATGTCTCACAGGATTGTGTGTCATTTCTGGCCTGTAGGGGTTAGGAACGAGTTAATGGACAGTAGGGTCCAGGGTGCAGTCCTCTGTGAGAGGGAGGGCGTCCTCACTAACCCGAGGCTTCGGTGCTGTTCCCTCTCAGCCTCTCATTCAGGACTTCTCCATACTAAAGCAGAATATTCCCTAGACAGGGCTGCTTTTTCCAGCGTCACTTCCCAACTGAGTATCTTCAGTTTATGGTTCCTTTTTACTTAGGGATTTATGACTTTCATGGTAATGGGTTCCATTCTACTTCCTCTACGCCTATTTTTCTAATCACTGTGGTACAGGCTTTATGAGAGTTTCTTAATAAGTGGGGGGCATTTTTTTCCTTTTGAAACAAACTGTGCTGCAAGTTAATGACTTATAGTGGGTGTAGATGCTACCCAGAGCCAAAGGGGGTTGGGGAAGGAATAAGTGGGGTGGGAGTAGGGTAGTCTTCTAGATTATATAGAGCTAGCTGTATTGAGGTTCCTTTTAGCCCCTTGGCCACCTCCAATGCTAGAGTCCCATGTGCTGCTCCCAAACATTGACACCGGAGAATGAGAACCAAGTACAGGCACACATGGTGTGTTTGCCAAAGAACATGTACCCAGGACAGGCACTTACACGCTCAGTTTGGTTTGAACCAACCAATTCCAGCATCGCTGACCTGGCTCTAAATAGGAATAGTTCTCGGTATCTGTTTCCAAAATAGTGAACTTTAGTTTTTAGCTTAATTTCTTGGTAGTATTTTTTTTTTTTTATTTAGGGCCAGGTCTACATGTCTGGTAGCATTTACATAAGTGAGTCAGGTTTTAAGGAAACTAACCAAGTTCTTGGCCCAGTTGTTGTAGGCCAAGCTCTAGCAAACGGAATAGCACTAGGGGCTGGGTCTCTGTTGCCCACTTTAGGTCCCAGCCTGTGCTCTCACACTGGCAGACTGTGGCAAGGAGGGAATCACAAGCCTCAATTAATTGCTGTGGTGCCGCCTGTCCAGATGAAAAAGGCTGGGCTGCTGCTGGGTTTGCCTTTGTGCTCTGTTCACAGGCTGGCTGCTGGTGCTGGGGCTCTATTCATTATTCAATTCAGCTAGCTCAGACGAGCCTTTCCATTTGCTCCTCCAGGAGGAATAACAAACCTAGAAATGCAATTCCACTTTGGTGTATTAAGATATTGATTTGCCTGTCGAGTGGAAATGCATTTGTTCTGTCAGCCCTCCCGTGGGTGGGAAGGGGTTAACCAAATGTTTATCACAAGGCTGGCTTCAGAGTTGAAAGTAATGTGATCAGTAATGAATTTTGTGTTACATTAGGTTGTATAAATGGACAGACAAGCGCAGACAACAAGTGGCCAGGAGTCGGGGCTAATCTAATGATGTAAAAATAGAGACAGCACCAATTATACTAGGGGCCAGCTCCAGGCTCCTGCAGGGACTGCAAATGAATAGGTACAAATCAAATTACTCACTAATAGACGCACTACAAGAGGGGCAGTCAATGGTAAATGCATTAGAGCCTAGTGACCTCTCTGCTCTGCACAGCAGAATCCGAAAATTTGACTTCCATCTCAAAAATGGGGGGCAGGGAGTGGAGTTCTCAAAGGAACTCTTGTTGGGTGAAGGACAGCAACTGCTCCCCATCCCCAACCAGTGCCTGGCCAGAGCACCTCCTGTCTGAGCTGACTCTTCTCCACACTCCAATGCCTCTGAAGCCTGGGCACCATGGGGTAAGTAGGCAACCTCTTGAGGGACAAAAAGAGCAGTGGGACAAAGCCTTCCCTGCAGGCAAAGACAGGAATTACATACCAAAACACTTCACAGCCATGTGTCTCTCAGGGGTGATGTTTTTTACTGCTACATCAAGGGGAGTCTCTGTATTGAAAATAAAATATTTCTTTAAAGAAGATCAGAAATGGACCTTGAAGAGAGCAGCAAGAGCTGAGATCAAAGTGAGGAGATGTCACAATCTGGTTTGACCACTGAGAGCTTTGCAGAGGGTATTCATGGTCTGTTCCACCAGAGTCTGTTCAGCGGCACAGCAGGTCTAGGGTTTTACACAGTTCTCACCAGCCTAAACCGGTACCATCCTTCCCTCTATTCCTCCTCCCCAATCCAGACTACAGAATTCCTACATTCCTGCCTGCTGCCTGGGGCTGGGGTAGGGAAGGGTATGGAAGTAAAGCCAACATCTTGGGTAGCCCCTCAGGTTTTCTTCCTCCTCTTGGGTTCCATGGATTTGGAAGCCACGGCTGAACTTCAAAGCTGCCTGGCAGCGTGGCTGGGCTGCTTGGGCAGAGCGTGGAGACGTGCTCAAATGCACTAACTGCATACTCATATTCAGCTGTCAGTGGCTTGGGGATGAATAAAATATGAAACCAGAGAAGCTCCAAACCTCCCAAGGACCCAGCCCATGCTTGGATGGAGGCCGGGCCCTGGTAGGCCTAGCCCACACTCCCCCGACCCACCCCTAAGGCCAGCACCAAAACAGTCACACACATTAAAGTGGAGATGGCATGCCTGTCCTGGCCAACTGGAGCCTGGAGATGATGGGAACATGCCAGTGAAATGAGCACAGGGGGCACAGAATGGAAAAAGTCATGAAGCAACTGGATGGCCATTCTCCCCAAACTCGATTAAGTGCACAGAGGGATGGAACTACAAGCTATTGAACTACACTAAATAAAACATATGTGGGGGAAAATTTGGGAAAAGTCTGTGAAGCCTGATGCTGAGGGATCAGCCAGCAAACTTAAAAATGTCTCGTGCAGTGGGCCTGTGGGTCCCTGAGGGCAGGAGTCGGGTAGAAAGAGGAGTAAGCAGGCAGAAATCACCAAAAGCCAGAGGTTGGGCAGCTGTTTTTGGTATGGGTATACCCAAAGGCCTCCTTCTATTAAATTCAATCAGATTAGCTTGGCTTGGTCTTCTTTAGGACAGTGCTTTCTTTTGCTTCTAAGAGCTGAAGCTCAGGATTCCTAAAGGACCAGAGGGTCATTTCCAGCTTTCATTTTCTGTGTGGCTGTGCCTTGCTCTGTTACCTAGACCATTTTCTGAGGAGGCAGAGGTGCAGAGGCAGGGAAAGACGAGGATGTAACCATCCATGACCAGGTTCAACTTTGTTCAGATCTCACACCTCAGAGAAAGGTCACTGGTTAAAAGCAAACTCCCTGGCAGAGGAGGAGGAACAGTCAGAAGCCCTCCCTTTGGTTAACCATTTACCTATGTTAATCCCTCCAGAGGAGGGCCCCTGCTCCAGGGTCCAACAGCCCTCCCCATCCTTTTGTCCAGGCCTGTTAGTTTTCCACAAGCATTCTTGGCTCCATGTTGGGGGCAAAACCCGGAAAGGGGCCTTTGAAGGATCACCAGGGAGAGCACACCAGTCCTTCCTCCTTGTGGTTGAAAGACATCAGGCAGCCTCGGTTAAAAAGTTCAAAGTAGACTTTAGGCAACTAGGAAATGCACAGAGGTGCTTCCCAGTTCTAAATTCCTATTATATTCTGCCTCTGGCTGAGGCTTCCAGGAGCTGTAGTTGAGACAGAGACAATCTACCTAGAATCATATTTGAGACCTAGCCAGTAACCAGTGTGTCTTTTAAACACAATATTTTTCCCATTGCTCTCGTTGGCTTTCATTTACCTCTCAGAGACCATAAAAGCTCATCCAGTCATTCAGCAAACATTGACTGAGGCTCAGCGAGCATGGCTTTCATTCTGGATGGTAGGCAGGGAGAAGGCTGGATGTTAGAGCTAACACAGGTGAGTCAGGCTCAGTCAAAGGAATCAGAAGAGTGTTAAGACACACTCATGGCAGTATGGGTGAGGGAGGGACTGAAGGTACCACCACAGTTGGCCCTTCCCCCAGGGTGTGTAGAAGGGAATCAGCTACTGCTAGTTAGTGGAAAAGGCAACATACACTACCCATCCAGGGCCAAGTGTCCAGGGAGTAGGTGGTGTGGAAGTCCAGAGGAGAGAGCCCGGGCATTTGCCTACATGGCCAGGAAAACTCCACAGAGGAGGTGAGATTTGAGCTTGGACTGAGGAGATGAGTAGGCAGAGGGGAAGGGCAGCAGGCACTTTAGGAGGGCGAAATGGCTTGCCGGCAAAGCCAGTTACCAGGGTGTGTGCTGGGGATGATGGGATTGTTCTGCTGGGTGACATGCTTGCTTGAGGGGTGGTAGTGAAATGTGAAGAAGGGGCTATTGTGGAAGGGGAAGTAGGAGGTCAGGACGGAAAGAGAGGGTGGAAAGGCCTGTAAGAGATGTGAAATATCACAGCAAGGAGTCTAGGATGTAATGTGGAGGCACTGGACACTTTTGGAGTAGGGAAGTGGGACAACAGAGAGCAAGTCCTGAAAGTGAGAGTCCCCTTCCTCTACTGGATCCCTTTTATTCTGTATAAAGGGTAGGAGTAGCTGGTATACTTTTCTGGGCAGGTAAGACTGACAGGTTCTTAAGATCTGGAAACTTTTCCTAGATAGCTTCATTCCACACCTTTTAGTTGTTATCTTCGACAGTTCACTATAGATCTTTGCTTTCCTCATTTGTAAATTAAAAAGAGTAATGTGTAGCTGGCAGTGTTGTGATGATTAGGGGATATTTATGTAGAAAGCACAGAAGTCTCTTGGGAGGTAGTGTCTACTGTTATTGTTGGAAGAGTAAATGAGATGATATATACTCATTGCCATCGGGATGATTCTGACTCACAGCAACCCTACAGGACAGAGTAGAACTGCCCCATAGTGTTTCCCAGTCTGTAATCTCTACAGAAGCAGAATGCCACATGTTAATGCCACATCTTTATGCCACAGAGTGGCTGGTGGGTTTGAACTGCTGACCTTTCAGCTAGCAGCTGAGTGCTTAACCACTGTGCCACCAGGGCTCCTTTCGAGATGATATATATAAAGTGCTAAAGACAGAAGTCAGGGCACACAGTAGGTGTAAATGAGACTATGAGAAATAGTAGGTGTAGTGGGTAAATATTTACTGGTTTCCCTCTCCCATTTCATTGAAAGGAACCCAGAAGGGTAAAGGCACTTGCCCAGTGGTCACAGACTTCACCCCATTTCTTGAGGAGGACTTCCAAATCCTGCTGAAAAGAAAAACAAAACAAAACAAAACAACATTCTTCCCAATGGTAGAGCCGGGTACTGGGAACTGAGAGGACCCTCAGATTTGGCCTTTCCTACCAATGGAAAGGAAACCCTGGTGGCGTGGTGGTTAAGTGCTATGCCTGCTAAGCAAAAGGTCAGCAGTTTGAATCCACCAGGAGCTCCTTGGAAACTCTATGGGGAAATAGCTAGGAATAGGCAATCTGACACTGAATGAACTGAGACACAAATAGCAACACCAACCATGCCACCCCTGCTACAGCCACCACCGCTATTCCACACTCACTGGCAGCAGCTGCTGTTATGGGGAGTTTGCAGTTTTATCTTCACATCCTAGAAAGACCATGCCCAGTGGGAAGGGGAACAATCCCGACCTCTGCTTGGTCAGCTCCGCTAGGTGGGCCCCAACGAGAAGCTGGGGGTAAGAGCGAGACAGAAACAGACCCAGAGTATAGCACTTCTCTAGGGCAACAGTGTCTTCTCTGTGGTCTCAGCAGAGCATGGAGGGAACTAGCAGATGTCTACAGAAAGCCTGCCCACTTGCCTGATGCAACTATAGTGAATGCTTGGGCCCAGGAATGAGGTTGCTGAGACAAGATATTGAAAGCATTTGGTGAAACCACCATAGAAGGAGGAAAAATTCAGGGCCCATTTCGGCAAAGCAGAGGAAAAGAAGCTTGGTGCCTGGCTAAGTTGCCTGAATAACATTGTTGCTAAGGAAGAGGAGGCAACTGCAGGAGCAACAGACAATAAGGGATACTAAACAGAGAAGCCCAAACAGAGCCTTTAGGCAACAGAGCCAGGCCCAAGACAGAGCCAGCCTTGAGGAAGTGAGAAAGCCTAAGGACGCGAATCACCCTCACCCTTCTAGAGGAGGTAGAATGGGGCTCTAGGCTGGAGGGATAAGACTTGGGGAAAAAAATAAAGACTGGGATTTGTGGGCTGTCATACTGGGGCATCATTGAGAGAAGAGAGGCCAAAAGACTAACCCTTCCCAGGGTATTTGGTGTAGACACCAATTTCGACTCATATAGAGGCCATAGGAAGAGGAAAACAGAAGATCCTATGGAAAGATCAAAGCAGCCTGGTCGTTGTGTGATGGCAGGTGATAAGACCTACGGGGCTATGAAGCCACAACTGTGAAGACTGCCTCTCCAGCCTATACAGCCTCTGGGTTTGCTTAGACTAGGAACAGGGTGGCTAACCCAAGATCCATAGAGGTGACTCACTCTTCAGGGTGGCAACCACTTAGAATCAGAAAATCTCAGGGTTGGGGAAGGGACCTTAGAGGTCCCACAAATGTAAGTGTCACTTCTCCAGCCTCCTTGAGGATTCTGTTGTGAAAGTAAGCCGGGTTCCTATTTTCATGGCCTTGCAGGGAATCAGGTCACCATGGTGCAATTACCCTGGAGCTAGACTCAGTCAAATTCTCCCTTTTCAGCTGAAGATTTTTTATCTGTGGAATGGAGAAAATTCTAGCAATTGCCACATCTTCTGAATGGTCTGTAAAGTCCAATGCAGCCAGTCAGGTTTTAAATGATCACTGATAATTATCAGCTTTGGATATGGGAATGACCAAAGAGTAGGGGTGTCTGTCTAAAAGGGAAGAAAACCCAAGTGTCTGCAATTATCCTCACCTGATTATGTGGTACCTTATGATGGGAGGGGATGTGGTCCCTACAGAAAAGGCAGCCCTAGCACAAAATGTTCCCACCCCTCAGCAGTGGGGCAAGTAGGAGTTCCAAGCCCATTGGAAAAGCTAGTCCAGGGGTGGAGGGGTCCTGACACACTGGGTTGATTGTCCTTGTACACATGTGGATAACTCCAGTAATAATAGCTAACATTTATTTAGAGTTTAATTTCTATAGTCCTGAACAGAAAGACGTTATCAGCATAAAAAATAATGCGTTTAGTTCATCTTCTGCAAAACACAGCCAATCATCAGATATGCTAAACTAACTTGGTGAAGCTCCCTGTGACTGTTTAAAACTGTGTGTAATGTTCACAACTTGCTTTTAAAGTTAAGGAGGAAAACAAAGGCATTTTAATAAGTAAAAGTCACATCTGATAGAAATCTTTGAAAGAGCTTGGGTTGAAAATAATTTTAAAGCCTTCTCTGCTGAGTAATTAATATGCAAACAGGAAAACTCAGAGGATTCTGCAGAACGAACTAGAGCATTGGTTTTCATATGGTAGGCTGCAATTCATCAATATATTAGGAAATCAGTTTAGTGGGTCATGACCACATTTTTAAAAAGTGAAATAAAACAGAAAGTACTAGATTTCATTGACTATAAAATCATTTTGTGAAAGTTTTGTATATTTGGGTGAACTGGGTCAGGAAGTAAAAAAAAAAAAATTTTTTTTCTCTTTCAGGAGTACTTTGTTTTTCACTCTTAACTTTTTGTTTTAAGAATTGTCAAACCTCAGAAGGGCTGAATGAATGGAACAATAAATACCCATATATCCTTCAGCTAGATTCATCAATTTTTAATATTTTGCCACATCTGTTTCTTCTCTCTGGCTCACTCATTCTCACACGCACGTGTTTTCTCTCTTTTCTCTACTCTGAAATTGTATTTCTGACAGAAGGTGAGAGACAAAGATTGAGCCTGTCATGTGAACCCCAAGAGTAACTGCTTCTGGACTAGAACAGAGTTGATAAAAAGATCTCAGAAAAGACGACGCCTCTTTCCTACTTTTCCTGGAGAATGAAACAAGGAGCCCAGGACCATGGGAAACAATAGTCCTGAGAAACAGACAATCCCTCTTAACCTTGGGAGCAGACTTAGTGAGCTCTTCAGAGCCCACGGCAGCAAAAGGAGGCTTGTCCGCAACAGAGACGTGTCAAGAATACTTTAACGATGATGATCGGGACCTGCGAAAAAGGCAGGCAGGTTTTGGTAGCAGATGTAGGAGAATGCAGAAAGACAAGGTTTAGCTAAGTAGTGACTGAAAGAGTTAAAGTCAAAGACAGTCTAACATGTACTCAGGTGTTCTCTGTGTGTGAGAGTTTATCTTTACCTAGACGCGAAACAATTGATGTAAGGAAATATTTTGCTTATTTTAAAAATTTGATTTTTCTAGAAAAGGCAATAATGAAAGGAATGTCTGCTAAGCAGGAATTAGTCAAGTTAGAGGAGGGGGCTGTAGAGACAGCATTCCAAGCAGAAGGCAAAGTATGTGCAGAGGCCTGGCAGGCAGAGAGCATGAGCGCTTAGAAACCCTCCAGGGAGTTCAGCTGGGCTGCAGCTTCCCCAGAGCAGCAAGAGATGAACCTGGAGAGGAGGGCAGCGGCTGGTCATGAAGGGCTTTGTACACACTGAGATGTGGTGAACCTGGGTTGGGGGAGAGGAGTTCAAATTTGGGGCATATGGAAATGTTGGCAGGTGACTGGATAGATGGTTCCAGAGATCAGGAGAGAAAGCCAACCTAAAGAATAGTTGGAAATTATTCATTTATGGATAGTAATTGAAGCCACAGACACAGAGGAGACTGCTGTGTACAGAGGGAGAAGAGGGTCAAGATAGGACCTTGAGAATATACTTAATGGGCCTAAAGGGGAGGAAGACCCAGAAATGGATCACCAAGTAGCCAGAGGCACAAGGAAAACCAGGAGAGTATGTAAAACAGGAACCACAGACAGAGCACTTTAAAAGCACAGGGCATGGTTAACAAGATCACTCTTGAAGTAAACCAAACTTGCACGACAGAGGAAAGACGTGTGGCTGCTGGGGTCTTTAGGACCTGGATGGCAGAAGTCAGAGATTTCTCACACGATGATAGTCATTTTCTCTCTGAGAGATGGTAAGGTAAGGAATTTAAAAAGAATGGGGAAGTTTGAAACAGTATTCATGAGGAAAGGAAAAGGACTGATTTCAAGATGATAGACGGAGCCCATGTAATATACTAAATAGCAATCATAGAAAAAAAAAATACAGTCATGTTTGAAAATAAGAACACAAATTCTTAGTGGCCCAGAGACCTAAGGATTCTCTAAGAGAATGAACACAGGCTAGATGTCACAGCAGTAAGCAGGTCTGCAGCAGAACTGCTGACACCTAGGTTAAATGGAAAAGAATTGATTGGCTAGTTACTGCATGCCTACTATGTGCTAGACACTGTTCTTTGCACCAGCCTCTGCTGAAAAAGATGAGTGCAGACGGAGGATGGTATAAGTGGGGAGGCTAGGAAAATACATGACAATAACGGCGTTCGATGGAGAGTAGAGACCAAATATTTGTAGAGGCACCAATCTAAACAACTGATTTTTTTTCAGCAACCCAGGTATAAGAACAGAGAAAAAAAGTTGATTGACCTCGGACTGGAGTTTTGCTTAACAGACACGATGGAAGGGTAACAGGAGCAAGGGGCATGAGGATATTAGCAAAAAGCATTTCAGCCAGTTATTTTTGAGCTGGTCTTATAAATCACACATGTGATCTAATTGGATTAATTGATCAACAGCCACGATGGAGGACAGAACTAACACTGTCTCATAGGTTAATCATGTTTCAAGACAGCTTCTCAATTTTTGGAGCCCTGGTGGCACAGTGGTTAAGAGCTCGCCTGCTAACCAAAAGGCTGTCAGTTTGAATCCACCAGCTGCTGCTTGGAAACCCTATGGGACAGTTCTACTCTGTCCTATAGTGTTGCTATAAGTCGGAATCAACTTGACAGCAACAGGTTTGGTTTGGTCTCAAATTTTAATATGCATAATTGTTGTTGTTAGGTGTAACGATGGTGCTACTACTGGTCAGTAGACTACCCTGTGCATGTTGTCGATTCTGACTTACAGCTACCATAAGTCAGAGGAGAAGCGCCCCATAGGACTTCCTAGGCAGTAATCTTTATGGGAGCAGATAGCCAGGTCTTTTCTCCCCTCGAGCAGCTGGTAGGTTCAAAACTTCAACCTTTTGGTTAGCAGCGGAGCACTTACCCATTGTGCCAACAGGGCTCCTACTCTTTGAATAACCAACCAAACAAAAAAACCCATTGCTGCAAGTCGATTCTGATTCATAGTGACCCTACAGGACAGGGTAGAACTGCCCCACAGGGTTTCCAAGGAGCGGCTGGTAGATTTGAACTGCTGACTTTTTGGTTAGTAGATGTAGCTCTTAACCAGTGCGCAACCAGGGCCCCAACTCTTTGAATAGGGAGGTTTTATAAGGGTTTGCCTTATTTTTTTTGGAGACCTGATTTGCCTTCTAGTATGGCTTATCAGTGGTATGCTGGAACTAGCCGACTAGCCCACCGACATCATGTTGATAGAATGAAATTGGTCATAATAGGAATTTTTACACTATGGAAATCTGCTAATGCTACAAATCAGGGCTTTCCCTTTGGAAAGGTTGTTGTTGAACATTTACTGGGACACCACTGGCTAAACCTTTATAATAATGAGACATGCTACACTATGAGCTTCAGCGTCAGGGGTCATAACAGCGAGTTCTGAGTTGGCCTCTGCTTCATTCATAGTTGACAAAGAGGCCATCAGGCCTGACTACTATACAAAATGAAGTGCCTGCTACAAGGCATTAAAAGCATTGACTTATCTCTGGTACATCGGAGTACCTAACAGAGGCAAACACTTGATGTCACCCTATCTGTTTGTTCTGTGAGTGACCTAGAGAAGTAGGGTTGTGGGAAGAGAGAGGGGCTGAGAGGCTGCTGTGGGCAAAGGGTGACCTGCTGGAAATTTTTACCCAACTTGCACTGTATGTATTTTGCTGGATATCTCTGGGCCCTATGCTGGCACTGAGATGTGTGTGCCTCACTAGCTCTAGACTGGCATTTCAAGGCCCTGGACTGCACTACCAGGTTGATACTTTATTTGGAGTCGTAAAATGTGGAAAGCGATTTTCACCAATGGTAGAGGGAAATGGGTTAATTTCCATAATATTTGCTTTACTTACTGATCTTTGAAATAGAGGGTGGGTTTTAAAAAATAAAACTTACATCTAATGTGGTCAAAGAAAACCAAATGAATCCCTGTTGGTGACAGTTTAGAGAGGAAAATGAAGTCCCTCTGCTCAAAGAGGGTCATGCGGTTTTAATTTCCTCTCTCTCTATTTCTTCTATTTCATGAACCAGCTTAAGGCCACAAACACTCTCCTCAATCTCTCAGCTGTCTGGCAGATGAATTGCTGCCAGTTTTGCCCAGGTTACTAACTATGCCCGGCTGAAGCTCCACAACTCAGGTTGAATGCACCTTCAAATCTGCTTGCTGGATGAAGCTGAGATGCTCCGGGGCTTCTGAGGAAGGCAGCTGGAAAGGCAGCTGATACAGGAGGTTCTCTAGCCCTTGGAAGAGGCAGGCTCCCGGAGACTGCGTCTAACTAGTGATGCCAGGCTCCAGTTTATACGCCTGAGGCTGGCAAGTGGCCCCAGGGATGCAGGGGAAAGGCTGTGCTATGGGCAAGGCTTAACCAGTTGCTATTAAGTCACCTTCAACTCATGGTGACCCATGTGTGTCCGAGTAGAACTGTGCTCCGTAGGGTTTCCCATGGCTGATTTTTCAGAAGTAGACTGCCAGGTCTTTCTTCTGAGGCACCTGTGGGTGGACTCAAACCTCTAATTTCAGTTAGCAGCTGAGTGCATTAACCCAGGGACACCATGAGCAAGGTTTAGGAAGGGAAAAACTTTCCTCTGTTAGGCTAGCTTCCAAGAAAACTAGGTTTAGAGCCCCAGTAAATGGCATGCAGGTGGTAGAACAATGGTATGATGACACATTACCCACAAGTTGGGGGTTTATGATTGGGGTGGGGTGCTGGTGTGCACATATCTGTGCATGTGTATACGTGAGGGTGTTACATCTTCCAAGGTCTTCATCTCCTTTCTTTCCAAGGCAGAAGGGGGTGTAGAAGGGAACTGGTCCTCAGAGATGGCTGCTTCCTCTGGCCTGATAAAGAGCTTCTCTAGCTCTACCCAAACTCCTTCTCTTCCTTGCTTACATTCATCCATTCCATTCCGCTCATTTGCCAATTATTATACAAGTACTAAGGGCAGGCCACTGTAGAGACAGATATGAGTAAAACATGTCTCATCTCTCGGACAGTGTAGGAATAGAGACTGGCATGAGGATGGTGAAGAAGAGAAGGAAAGTTTAACTGCTAAACCCAAAATCTAAAAGACTGAAGGCTCCCAGGGGAGTGAGCCTGTGTGATAATCTCAGGCATTTCAAGCCTTGCAAAAAAGGCTTCAACTCTCTAAATCTTGTTGGCCCTGATTCCTGCCCCAGGGTTCCAGGCAACTCCTCACTGGGATCCTTTTTCCAGACATGTGGAGTAGCGATGGAGCAGCTCACAGTAAAGAATAATATTCCTCAGAGGACTCAGGCAAGCAAGAGAGGGAAGGCCTCCAGCCAGGGGTCTGATAAGCTCCCCCAAAGTTACCATTGACCTCAGAAAGCTGGGAAGAGGCCTGCTGGGGCAGTCTTTCTCAGGCACAGAAGCAGGGCTGGAGCAGCCCAGATATCTGGAGCAGCCCAAAACTTTGTGAGCTGGAAAAAGGGGAGGCAGGCTGTGTTGTAGTTGTGTGGAGCTGGAAGAACTGTGGTCTTTCCTGAGTGCATGCTTGGGTGTGCGTGTACATGCGCTTCCTTGGGGCAGGGCTCTCTCAACATCTAGGGATGTCTTCTGATTGCTCTATGGAGGTAGGAAGTCACTGCAGTCCCTAGTTGCTGGACTTTCTCAAGAGGCAAGAGTGCAAAGGGCAAAAGGCAGCCTAAGGAAAGGCTGTCTGGGGGCTCGAATTAGCCCTTTTTGCTTTATGCTTGTTCCCTCTCAAGTCGGCAGGCCCCATTGATGCTTGCCAATCTATAAAGCCCCAAGCATGCCAGAAGAAGGTGTGTTACCTGGACTTCAGTTCCTCACTGCCTAAAGGCTGTTACAAAACTCTGTGACTAGTGCTATCCCTTCACCTGGAGAAGCTGTCCTTCTGGGAGCCACTTATACAATACAACTGTGTTTATCCTGGCATTTTTGTATGTGTTATTCCATGCAGAAGGTGTCAACTCCACTGGAAACTCCCTATGTCACAGTGTTTCCCAACACCAGAGGGTTCCAAAATGGACAGCAAGCAGAGCCCTAGCTAAAGAACAAATGGTTAAAATAAGCATAACCCGTTGCTGTTGAGTCGACTGCAACTCATAGCAACCCTAGAGGACAGAGTAGCACAGTCCCCACCAAAGAGGCTCTATATCAACACATGCCAGTTGCGACCAAGTCAGGCTAAAAGTCTGATGCCAGCCTTTACCTGTTCCGGATCCCACAACGTCCCGGCTTGGTGACTCAGCCATGGCATCAGCAAGCCGCTCCCGGAGGCCCTCCTCTGTGTGCTCCATGGAGGACATATGCCTCAGCCCAAAGCCCTCTGGCCAGCTCCCGCATACCTCCAGCAGGGTCACGCTCCGGTCAAAGGTACCTGTGGCACACATGGGACATCTGACATTGAGTCTGCACTTTCAGAGGGTAGGTTGTTCTTTTTGTCTACCCACCGCCAACTCCCCTCTGTACCCTGGGTTCATTTCAGCCCTTCTGCAGGGTGAATGAAGGGCAGAACACCATGGGACACGTATGTGCAGCGCAGAATACAAGCGCTCATGCCCTTGAATCAGGGTGTGTAGAGCTTATGAGGGCTCCTTCAGGTTACTGTGGCCAGTGGTTTTCTGAAGATCTAGAGGGTTCCTCTGAAGTCCTGAGGGGCTGCTTCAGGACTTGTGACTGGGACAGGAAATCCCCTTCTCAGGTTCAACCAAAACACCTTTACTTTTCTCTTTGTGATACAATGGCATTCCTCCTAAAACATCATTTAAAGAAAGGGTTGCATTGATTAAGTTGGAAAAAAAAAAAAAAAGGACGCTTTCTAAACCACTATATCCTATAACCTATATCCAACCTCCTCATTTTACAGCTGAAGCTCAGAGATGTTAAGGCCCAAGATCAAACAGCAAGTTTGTGGCTAACTTGGCCCAAGAAGTCAGGCCTCTTGATTCCAGTCTGGAACTGGTTCTACTCTACTGCATATAGTCTTCCAGCTGCTCAAGGACATGTGAACAACTTGGGTGCCATTTTGGAGATGCCAGCAATAGAGTTGGGTGATAGCATCTTTAAGCAAGAATCTTTCCTTAATCTGAAGCTGCTCCCCAATTCTAGAAAGTACGCGATGTTCTGCTGAATGCCAAGATTAGATTTTGCATGCAAGATCACTTCAAAGTCCAAATTTAAATTACTCTACTTTATTATACAGCAAGTCTTCTGTGAAAGCTTGTTTCATCCACTCTCCTTTGGAAGGAGATTATAGTCATGCTCTGTTGCTTTAAGCACATACCATTTCCCCAGCGATTAGGTAACCGAATCCACTGCATTTATTGGGCTTGGTTCCTGCCAGCGCTAGGAAGATGGGGAGAAATGCAAATGCCAATGTATCCCAAAGTTAAAAGTACATGAAACACGTACTCTTTATCAGGCCTTGCTTCTCCTCTTTGATCAGCCGTCAGAAACTATCTTCCCTAGGCAGTCAGGACTGGGCAGTGTCAGCACACACTCTCTGCCAATGACAGGTGGTAATAGAGAGGGTGCGAGCCCCAGCCCCGGCAGGCGGCCTTGCCTCTGATAATGGCCAAAGCACTGAGGTGATAACCGTTAGTAAACACTCCGACAGCCGCGACTCCATACATCAGCAAAGAGGACCAGATAATCCTGAACTCCCCTGACCAGACAAAGGCCCTTGGCCAGCCTGCTGGGATTTATACGTGGCAAGGGTCACTCCTGGCTCCTGAATTTCATCAGCCAAGCTTGGTTTTGATTTATCTCTTGACTAATTGTAGCGTAGATTCCTGGCACTGGGAGAAGGAGCAGCATCTACAAATGCACCTCGTCAATAAGAGGCCCACCCTAGGAGTGGGTTGCATGGGAAGAGCCTATCAGGTGGAACTCAGAGGATGGGGAGCTGTCCTATGCCACCTCTCTCTCCATCAAGGAGGATCAGGAGGTGGGTCTGGGGAGCCAGGCACTGGGCAGTGGGGGTGGGGTGCTCTGAGTGTCAGTCGATCCTCCTAGTTGGAACTGTGCTAGAGGTATGTACTGGCAGTGTCATACCCAGAGCCAACACCTAACCAACATTAAAAAAAAACAACGTTAGCAATGATTTAAAGGTGTCCAGGTCTCAAAGGACACACAGCTTTTGATACTACTGCCAACTCACTCAGTGATGTTAGGTAAGTCCCTCTATCTCCTTTTTTCCATCTTTTAAGTGGGACTAATAACTCCTTGCCCTGTTTCAAAGAAGTGCAGGGATTAAGAAAAGTTCCTGCCAAGAGTCTGTGCTTTCTTCTAGGGCTGCCCCAGTCTTATTTGATGAGATCAAGAGCTACAGCATCATTGTTTTGTTCTGAAGGGTCTGCCTGGGATGCCTATGCTTGGTGATTTCCAGAATAGGGAACTGTAATAAATGTGGGCGCTCCTCCCCCCTGTACACTTTAGAAGGCAGCCCCCACATGGGCAGAGAGGTTTCAGAGCCCGTGACAAGGACAGGGTGGTTGTCTCTAAAAGGGAGCACAATCAGTGTTTACACTACTATGTTTAGAGAACAGGGCAGGTAAGCTGGCAGCAGGGCTGGGAGGAATATCAGAAGTCAAATGAAAACAAATCTAGAAAAATTTTATAATAAGAATTTAGGTAAGAGGGTGGGTCCGGCGCATGGCAGATGGTAAAGGATAGAGGAGTATGTAATATTTGAAGGGACAAATCAACAGTACGTAACAGAAAAAGAATCAGGAGCTACTGTTATAGCAGAAAACAGAAATACACCTGGATTTAAATATAGGCTGTACGCATACTAGCTGTATGACTACAGGTGTGCGTCTTGCTTTCTGAGCCTCTAATTTCTCATCCATAAAAATGTAAAAGCAATTCAACCCTATAGGGCTTTTTGTGAGGATTGAATTTGATAACTGCAAAAGCTCCTGGCACATAGTAAGTGCATAGCGTATGTTAGTAACAATAAACGAACACAGTAAAACCTGTGAAAGTCGGAACCGGTGTAGGACGAAAAATTATCTGACAAGGAAAATTCAAACATTTTCCACTAGAACGAGTGATACAAAAGTGGTAAGAATGCACCTTGCCAAAGGTAGAAAACTTGCAAGACCTGGAAAAACAAGGCAGTTCCGCTGAGTTCCGGCTCTCACAGGTTTCACTGTAACTTTATACCACTTGAAGTATTCATTATAAATTTTGATCATCACAATGGTCCTGAGAGATAGTACAGACATACTATCCAATTTATGGAGGAGGAGCTGGAAGCTCAGAGAGGTTAAGTGACAGGTTCAGCCTTTAAGTGACAGACCTGAAACACAGCCTCCTAATTCTTAGCTTGGAGCTCATGCTATCAGCCAGACACTGCTTCCCTTAGCAGCAACCTGCAGTGGAGAACTGTTACATGTAGAAATCATCTCTATCTTTCCTAACTTGAGAACTCCTGTCACCTTCAACCAATGCCTTTAAAAATCTTTTCCACTTCCAAACAGCCCAAGTTCCTTGGAGTATCACTGTAATGCTGAGGAGTCTATTGGATGGCACACAGAAGAAAAAAAAAAAAAAAATCAGTGGAAGATCTATTCTCTATTGGCATGGGCACTGCTAGGAGGTTGTAGGTAGGAGGGGGCAGATACAAAAGGTGTGTAGCAAAGGAGCACTCAATCGTTTCTATTGTCCAGAGAAGCCACAGAGAGGATACAATTAGTGGTTCTGCTTATCCTAGCAGAAGGAGTCCCAGCAGAGGCATGCAATATCCCCCTCCTTGTCCTTCCCTACCACCCCTGCCAGCCCAGAAGAGGACAGCGAGAGAGCTCATGGAATCTCCCAGCCTCGGAGTAAGAGAAAGCTGCAGGTGTTCATGTGGCAGCAGGGGCTGGGCTAAGAGGCCAAGCCCTTGGAGGGTGAGGTCACCTCTGGGCTCTTAGGAAACTGCCTTTTTTCCTGCACATCTTGTCAGTGTTGACGGCACAGCTATCATTCATCTGGCCGGCACAGAGACACTCCATCAGATGGGCTGGCCCTTTGAGTCCCATTAAGGGGGAAAGGGTCAGTTTCAAGAGGGAGAAGATGCTCACTTGGTGCAGGCTGCTTGTAAAGCACAAAATGTACGTACTTAGCAACAAAGATCTTTTCACTGAGGCAATGCTCTGCTCTTTACAAAGCCTTCTCACGTTTATTATTTCAGTTAACTCACACATTCATCAAATATTGATTAGTGTCTGCTAGGACATGAGTCAAGCACTGTATGGAAGAATGGGGACAAAGAGTAAGCAAAAAGAAAATGAAAAAGAAAAGGAGCTCATGGGCCTTCACAAAACTCTAGAACTTATCACCATTTTACAGATTTACATTTTACCGTGGCTGAGACAGGTGAGGTAACTTAAGGTCACTGGTTCTAAGTAGAATAGTCTTCCTTCAGAGCTGCCTCCTACCCAGCAATTCTCTGAATACAACCACTTTTCAAGATTCAGTTCACGTCTCACCTGCTCAATGAAGGCTTCAGTGACTACCCAAGGTATAAAGGGCGCTCTTCCATAAACTCTGATTGTATAAAAGGTTCTTTTACCTTTTCGGGTGAAACTGAGGAAAGCTATGAACTTACACAAAAAAACATATGCTTGCATACATAAAATTTTGCAAACGATTTTGGGGTGTTCGCAGGTGCCTCTGATGCTCATCTTTAGATCCCAGGGCCTCAATCCACTTCTGCCTTATATTGCTTTCGTGATCTGTTTTCCAACTAGTTTAGAAGCTTCTGGAGGGCATGAATTCCCCCATAATACTAAACACAGGACTTGGTATACTGCACTTGCTCAAATGTGTTTGCTTGTTGACCCGTTAGGACCATATGAGATAATGGACACTCACTTCAGAGTCACTACCCTTTGAGTTGGGTACCAGAGTCTAAACATCTAGGGCTAGACTCAGGAGAAAGCGATGGAGGCAGGAAAAAAGGAGTTAAAATTAAATAGGAGAAAGGAAGAAAATGTTAAATGTGCAGAAAACAATGTCACAGTTTCACTCTACTGCCTTCTGTGACACCTATTTTGGAATGGAGATTCTGGAAAATGGAGAGGACAACACGATCTGCCTGGGATGGCCTAGAGAGCTGGCCTCATAAAGTTGAGAGAGAATCCTGCTTCTCAACTTGGCATCCTGAGTTACACTCTCCCCAGGGAAGAAATGGGTCAGGTTCTTGGGTTTCACAAACCCATTAAAGGCATGCTGTGACAGCTGGTAAGCTGGCAGCTTCTGGGGTGGGGAGGAGGGGGGATAGAGGAACATGTGCTTCACTTTTTGTACACCACTGTTAGGGGGCATGGAAGCCCAGGGGGTAGAGATGGAATGGGGTAAGAGGGATGTTCCTCTAAACTGATAGTGTCTAATCACACCCTTGCTATTATGAGACTGTGGCACAGCCTCCACTTTACATCAATTAGATTTAGAACTCTGCTAAAAGCCTGTTGATCAGATTTCTAGCCACTGGGGAGACCAGGTATCAAAAGCAAAACCTGCCATTAAACAATGCTTTTTAGGACGTAAGCTCTTCTGGGTGAGAGCTCATGATAATAATGATGTCCATGATAACTAAGAAATGATCCCAGGCATGATGAAGGCAACCACTAGAGAGCCTCCTAGCCTGCTCTCCAAACCAACTCACCAACCTAAGCTTTAGAATGGTGTGGTGGACAACTGGACTAAACCAAAGCAAACAAGTTTCTTGAATAAACCAAATGCTTCAAAGGCCAGAGTAGCAGGGGCAGGGGTTTGGGGACCATGGTTTCAGTGGACGTCTAGGTCAACTGGCATAATAAAATCTATTAAGAAAATATTCCAAGGACACAAGGTAATTATGAGCCCAAGAGACAGAAAGGGCCACACGAACCAGAGACTACATCATACTGAGACCAGAAGAAATAGATGGTGCCCGGCTACAACCGATAACTGCCCGGACAGGGAACACAACAGAGAACCCCTGAGGGAGAAGGAGAGCAGTTTGATGCAGACCCCAAATTCTCATAAAAAGACCAGACTTAATGGTCTGACTGAGACTAGAAGGACCCTAGTGGTCATGGCCCCCAGACCTTCTGTTGCCCCAGGACAGGAACCATTCCCGAAGCCAACTCTTCAGACATGGATTGGACTGGATGATGGGTTGGAAAAGGATGCTGGTGAGGAGTGAGCTTCTTGGATCAGGTGGACACTTGAGACTATGTTGGCATCTCCTGCCTGGAGGGGAGATGAGAGGGTAGAGGGGGTTAGAAGCTGGCAAAAGGGACACGAAAAGAGAGAGTGGAAGGAGAGAGGAGGCTATTTCATTAGGGGGAGAGTAATTGGGAGTACGTAGCAAGGTGTATGTATGTTTTTGTGTGAGAGACTGACTTGATTTCTAAACTTTCAATTAAAGCACAATAAAAATTATAAAAAAGAAAAAAAAAGAAATTCTGCATCCCACTTTGGTGAATGGTGTCTGGGGTCTTAAACGCTAGCAAACGGCCATCTAAGATGCATCAATTGGTCTCAACCCATCTGGAGCAAAGGAGAATGAAGAACACCAAAGACACAAGGTAATTATGAGCCCAAGAGACAGAAAGGGCCACGTAAATCACTGACTACATCAGCCTGAGACCAGAAGAACTAGATGGCGCCTGGCTATAACCGATGACTGCCCTGACAGAGAACACAACAGAGAATCCCTCATGGAGCAGGAGAACAGTGGGATGCAGACCTCAAATTCTCGTAAAAAGACCAGGCTTAATGGTCTAACTCAGGCTAGAAGGACCCCGGAGGTCATGGTCCCCAGACCTTCTGTTAGCCCAAGACTGGAACCATTCCCAAAGCCTACTCTTCAGACAGAGATTGGATTAGACGATAAGATAGAAAATGATGCTGGTAAGGAGTGAGCTTCTTGGCTCAAGTAGACACATGAGACTATGTGGGCAGCTCCTGTCTGGAGGGGAGATGAGAAGGCAGAGGGGGACAGGAGCTGGCTGAATGGACACTGGAATACAGGGTGGAAAGAAGGAGTGTGCTGTCTCACTACAGGGAGAGCGACTAGGAGTACATAGCAAGGTGTACATAAATTTTTGAATGAGAGTGACTTGATTTGTAAACTTTCACTTAAAGCACAATAAAAATAAATAATAATAATTTTAAAAAATGGTGTGGTGGGGTGGGGAGAACTCCTTTTTCTATGCTATAGGTTGGTTCATACAAGCACAGGCTGAGAACATTAGCTTCACTTGGTACTTGCATGTGGCCACAGGCATTTCACCAAATATATACCATGTCATAACAAACAGATTGGTTCACTGTGGGAGGGCAGGTAGGTTGCCAGGATATGAGGACCCTATCTGATTCTCTCAATCCTTTGGGGTGGTTTACAAGATAACCATAATCCTACATCCACAGACTTGGTACAGAGCAAAGGGCCCTAGACCCTACCAATCATTTATGACTTGGATATCTAATGCTTACCAAAATTTTGATAATCAGTGTAGCATGTTTACTCCATATTCACCCATTCGGCTATGGGGTTTCGGTTTGGGGGGTTAGGTCGTTTTTAAAGGATCCACTACTCCATTTAGGGGCTGATCTGAACAAAGAGAAAGGAAAGATACCAGCAAAGCAAAGAAACTTCTTAGCTAAGGTTGGAAACCTTGGGGATGAGGACCTCATCGTGTGCCAGGTGTGGCATGCACATCTGCTCTTACTAGTGAGAAGGGACTACTCACTGGTCAGAAGTCTATGACCAGTTTGCCATGCATGGCCAAAATATCAAATTGTCCTGAGCCAGGGAGAAGGAGTTCAATGATAACTGAGTCACTAGGAATTTCTTTGCAATTTAACATAGAGTACTAGTTTGAAAAATGGGCCCATTTTCACAACTCCAGTATACAATTACGATGCATACTTTAAAGGTTAGACTATAGGTTACAAATCAAGACATCTAGGCTATAACTGGGATTCTCCATTAACTTTTCTGGTGGCTTTGGGCAAGTCATTAATCCCCTCTGGGTCTTAATTTCCCTATTTACCAAAGGAGAATAAATGAGTGACTCCCTTTTAAGGTTTCACATTGGCACTAATAATTTCAATATAATTAATAATAATACACTGGCAGGGTAATGGCCACAATGTGAAATGATGCTTGAGTACAGAGTAAAGGCTACCAAATTTCATTTTCTATGAACCAGGTAACATACTCAAGCTGTCACACCACAATAGTCTTGCTTTTACCTAATTAAAGGCATGTGGCAAGCAGAAGACCTGCAGTTCAAGCGCCAGCTCTGTTACTTTCTCACTGTATGACTTTGGGAAAGTTATTTAACCTCTCAGGACCTTGGTTTCCTTACCTACTGTAGCGGGTTGAGTGGTGTTCCCTCACATCACAAAGATCTGTTCACCCAGAATCTCAGCTCATGACCTTATTTGGAAATAGGGTCTTCGTAGATGTACTTAAAGATCTTGAAACAAGATCATCCTGGATTTAGCTGGGCCCTAAATCCAACGACTGGGATCATTATAAAAGAAAGAAGAAGAAGATCAGAGACACAGAGGACAGAAGTTCATGTGAAGCAAAGGCAGATAATTGGAGTTAAACCGCCAAGGAACTCCGGGAGCCACCAGAAGCTAGAAAAGGCAAGGGAGAATTCTCTCCTGGGGCCTTAAGAGGAAGTGTGGGTCCTGCTGATACCTTGATTTTGGACTTCTGGCCTCCAGAACTGTGAGAATAAGCTTGTTGTTTTAAGCCACTAAGTTTGTAGTTATTTGTTATGCAGCCCTAGGAAGCTAATACACCTATAAAACAGAGAAATGAATATTTGCCCTCCAGGGCTGTTGTGAGCATTAGATCAGATAGTACGTGAAAGAGCGCTTTATAAAACCACACAGGGCCATTCAAACATAGAGGATTACCTTAGGGCTCTGTGAACAGCTCTTCTTAGGGGCAGCAGGAGTCTGTGAAAGGCTTTGAAAGTGAAAAGTGATTGAAGAAACCTCTGGGCCAGAACACCAGGATCCTGGGCTCCTCTATCATTAAGGCTAATTAGTTATTATGTCAGTTATATAGCAAGGGCCCTTCATGGGGAGTCAAAGCAAGTTAAGTGGGTATTCGTACCCCACTTTCCTGAGGATGCCTGCAGGGGGCACAGAAGGGCAGGGGAAGTATCCTTTTTTGCTCTGATAAAGGTTAGGCCTCTTACCTCCCCAAGATCTCCACCACATCTGAGTGTGCGGACAGCACATTTCAGCTCCCCGAATTCTTTAATAAATAAACAGACTCACACTCAACAAGGCTAAGGATGAAATGAGATAGACTGTTGTTGGTGAGACTACTACTGATAAAAAGTATCTGAAGGATAACTTAGAAAAATGTACTAAGAGTCCTTTAAAAACATGCCCAACTACTGACCTAGGGGCTCCACTTGCAGAAATCTAACCCAACTACGTAAATAATCTAAGAAGCCAATGAACCTTTCATGCACAAAGATGTTCACTGCCACTTTAACACAGCTTTATAATAGTGCATTTGTTAAGTAAATTTCATGCTAGCAGTAGAATATTAGGTAGTCATGAAAAAACAATGCTTATAATAGGGAAAATTTCTTAAGATAAATTAAAAAAGCAGAACAGAAAATTATATTGCATATCAGGGAAAAGTGTAAAAGAAGCATAGAAAAATAATTTAAATGATTCATGGCAAAAGTTAACTACAGTTGCTTCTGGGTAGTTGGGTTATGGGAAACTTTTCTTTTCAGTTACTTTATATTTTTACATATATTTCCTAATCGGTAAAAACAAAAACAAACAAAAAACCTAAGGGAAACAAAAGAAAAGGTTGGGAGAGGAAAAATATGCCCTACAACAGAAACACTCATGCTGGGACCTGAACACTTGTAAGGACCGTGAGAGGCGTGTGAGGGGAGGCCTGGCCTGCTGAGTTGTTTCTCCTGTCAAGCCCTGTGCTGGGCCCTGACTCAGCTGGGAGCAGGCAAGTCTGGATCTCCATAGCCCAAGTTTGACTCTTCTCCCAGTGGCCATGGTCTGCTGCACGCAATGTTGACTCATCCCTGTGTATATATAACATAGTTCTTTTAAATTCATATCGGGAATGTGCACCAATTTGCGTGCGAAAAATGGCAGAAACAATTCCACCTTTGTACAAATTTCATACCTCAGACCAGAAAGGGCTAAAAGGACAACTCTGGAAGGAGTCAAATTTTTAAATCAAGTCCCTTTACCTGTCACCTTGGCTCCCCCCGACCCCACCCTCTCCAACTATCTTTTGGATAAACAGGACACAGCTTCCTAGGAGACACCCTTTCATGATTGTCAAGGAATGTCTAAGCCCTTCACACATCATCATGAGGTCACTGAGCAGGGCCCCTGCAGTTTGCCTGTGAGCCTGAGATCAGTCATCACCGCAGGCCCCAATAAGGAGAATTTCAACTGGCTCCACACTCAGACCAGACTTGGAGGTGCCTTGGAGAACAAGCCCTTCCCAGTGAGACTGACACTGTCATTTCCCAGACTGGAATCCCAGAGGCCCTTTCCTCCTCTGCTTTAAGTCAGGGGAGAAGAGAAGAATCACTTTGCAGCTAGCATGCAATGAAAATATTTCCATCAGGATGCTCTGGCCTGCTTCTGGGGGTGGAGAGAAAATTTACACCAGCATATTCACAGACAGCTCTGTTACAGGACTCCTAGAACAAGGCTCAGAATACACTGCCAGACAAACTATCCCCGGAAAACTAACAACCCCTGGAGTGGAAAAACTTCATGGAACTGTATCTCTCAGACAGCAAGCACACAAACTGGGTTTCGTAGGACAGTCCTGATTCCAAATAATTAGCCCTGTGCTCAGATATCAGGAAAAGGAAGAGAACTAACATCTGAACGCCTATTTTGTGCCAGGCGTGGCTAGCCACTTACCTACACTACCTCATTTAAGTCATCCCAAAACTTCTGTGAGGTTGGTGCTATTGTCCTCATTTTTACAAATCAAGAAATTGAGGCAGACAGCACAACTTGTCCAAGGCAAGGTCACGGAAGCTCCACTGACACAGCCAACACCCTGAGGGAGTGAATTACTGGGATGAGGGCTGTGGGGACCATGGTCTCGGGGAACATCTAGCTCAACTGGCATAACATAGTTCATAAAGAAATTGTTCTATATTCTACTTTGGTTAGTAGCATCTGGGGTCTTAGGAGCTTATGAGTGGCCATCTAAGATACTCCACTGGTCTCACCCCATCTGGAGCAAGGAAGAATGAAGAAAACCAAAGACACAGGGGAAAGATTAGTTCAAAGGACTAACGGACCACAACTACCACAGCCTCCACCAGACTGAGTCCAGCACAACTAGATATTGCCCGGCTACCACCACTGACTGTTCTGACAGAGGTCACAATAGAAGGTCCCAGATAGGAATGTAGAACAAAATTCTAGCGCGCACGCACACACACACGCACACACGCGCACACACACACACACACACACACACCAGGCTTACTACTGGTCCGACAGGGGCTGGAGAAACCTCAAGACTACGGCCCCCTGGACACCCTTATAGCTCAGTACTGAAGTCACTCCTGTGGTTCACTCTTCAGCCGAAGACTAGACAGGCCCATAAAACAAGATGAGACTAAATGGACACACCACGCCAGGGGCAAGGACGAGAAGGCAGGAGGGGACAGGAAAGCTGGTAATGGGGAACCGAAGGTCGAGAAGGGGAGAGGGTGGACATGTTGTGGCAGTGGTAATCAATGTCACAAAACAATATGCATATAAATTGTTTAATGAGAAGCTAGTTTGCCCTGTAAACCTTCATCTAAAGTACAATTTAAAAAAAAAAAAAAAGAAATTGAGGCAGACGAAAATAAAATTTTTGCCCAAAATGACAGGGTACAGTTAGGACTCGAACCGAGGTTTGTTTATCCGGCTCCAAAGCCTGTACTTTCCCCACTAAGACCCCTGCTGAATTTTGATTTTGACAATATACCTGCAGTACCAGTAAGGGGTTTTTCAGCCCAGTCTTCCTAGTTTAGAATTTTAAATGGTTCTTGTAGCTGGGCAGCTGGGGCAGGGGGCACCAACTGAACTAAAACCCTGTGTTCCTCTTAGAAGAGTTTTCTGCGCTCCACAAATAAACCAAATGTGGGCTCTCAACTGAGGAGAACTTTGAAGTCTGAAACCTGGGGCCAAGAAGTCCTCTGTTTTATTAACCAAAGAAGATATTTCTAAAACCATCAGATTCATCAGGACTGGATTTCATAAGCGAAACCTGATATACACACAGACATGCGTGGCTTGTCCTTTTGGATTATATTTGACCTTTTACTCTCCTCTCTGAGGATCTGCATTTCCTCAGAGTGAGACCTCTCTGCTTCCCCAGCTGGCAGAAGTGTCTTGGAGGTCCAGCTTTGCAGACCTGGACCCCCATTGGTTTCAGGTAAGAATTTCAAAGGCAAAAGGGGGATGGGTGGGCAAATTGGCTCCCATTGCTATTTGCTTCTCTAAGCCCCATGGGCATGGCTGTGAGGCCCCACCTATTATTGGTTTTGTTATTTTGGTTATTTTGTTATTTTGCTATAGTTAGTTAGTCACCTAATTATCTGGGTTTGAAAACGGTGCCCCCAGTGTGGGTAACAGGCATTTCCATTTGGACTGTGTGGTCAGCCTTCCACCTCTCTCTGCCATCAAAATCTATCAGCTTTCACTCCAGAGGGCAAGCCTGTACTGGATTTTCAGGCACAGGTTTGTGGAATGATGCTTTTGGCCTGGCCTGCCATTCTGACATGGAGTCTGGTATAAAGCAGAATCCCTGCTTTCCAAGTCCTTATAGTGAAATCATTGCGCAAAAACTTGGTCTCAGGATCTAAGTGCAAGATTTAAGGAACAGTGCTGCTTTGGACAACAGAGTGAGCATTTCCTGGAGCTGGGTGGTTGAGGACAGTTTCTATCAGGCCTTGAGGCTTGGGGTGGGTGGAGGACATTCCACAATGGGATAATAATGGTTTGAGCAAAAACATGAAGGCATGGATGTTACTCACTTGGGGGCAGTGTGTAGAATCCACTGGAGCAGGAGTTCTTAATAATAATATCTTACAAATTTTTATATAATCAGTATATATTTTCACATAATTATTTCATTTTGATTGTGGGAGCACAACAACTTGTAACACAGGCAGGACAAACACTGTTTACTTTATAGATAAGGATACTGAGGCTCAGGGTGGTTAAGTGACTTCCCTCAGTTAACTTTCTTGCCTCACAGGATAGTTGTAGAGCCATCTGTGAAGGTCCTCAGTGAACAACTGAATATGCCGCAGAAATACTGCCATGGCCACCTGTGGTGGGGAAAACTGGAGAGGTGGGCTGTGATGGAATCGTGGCATGGACTGGGAACTTACCTTGCTGAAGACCTGACCAGAGCTTGCTCGGGTCCCTTGTCTTAATGGACTTCTCTGACTTTCAGCCTTATTTCCTGCTTTTGCAGTCTGTGGGGGGTGGGGGTGTGGGGAGGTGGGGCTTCATTTGGTATCACTTGAACTCATCACACAAGGTATGTTCAGGGCTTGTCCCACAGCTCAAGCTGTGGGGTGCCTGGGAACTGTCATTTCCTGCCTTGATATGTCAAAGTATTTGTTTGGCCTTGGCCAGTCACACTGACTCAGCAGCCCAGGCATGGAAAATGGGGAGGCTGTGGGGAAAAGTTCAGAAGCTGCAGGAACACATGGTGTGAGCAACAAGGCACAGCAATCTTAACAGTGACAATGATCCCTTACATTGTACACTGCTTTACCCTTTACAAGGTGCTTTCACAGGCATTTTCTCCCTTAGTCCCTACAACACCCCTAGGGAGGAAGAGAAGGTACACTATTACTACCGCCCCCTCCCCCTTTTCACAGCTGAGGAAATAAGTTCAGGGAAGTTAAGCAAGGGGCAGAGCTTAGATTTCAGAACCCAATCCTGTGATCTGCACCTTTGCTACTCCAGGTGTGGCCCGAGGACTAGCAGCATTGGCATCACCTGGCAGCTTGTTAGAAATGCACCAGACCTACTAAATCAGAATCTGCAGTTTAATAAGATCTCTGGGTTATTTGTATGCACATTAAGGAGCACTGCTTACACTGCAATCCTCTCAAGCGTTTTTCAGCTGTCGGTCCCTTAGAGCATATTATCTATCCACTCAAAAACACCTCTCTGGTGGGTGGTGCAAACGGTTAAGCGCTGGGCTGCTAATTGAAAGGTTGGGGTTTGAACCCACCCAGTGGCTCCGTGGGAGGAAGGCCTGGCAATCTTCTGTAAGAAAATCCTACCAGGCAGTACTTGTTACATGGGGTCGCTATGAGTTGGCATTGGCTTGGCAGCACCACACCCACACGCACGCACGCATGCACTTATTTAAAGACAAGGAAATTAAGACCCAGGGAGGGGATGGGACATGGCCAGTTAATGACAGAAGCAAGACCAGACAGAACCTTGGCCTTGAAAATCCATCGTGGTTCTATTACATCAGGGTGCTTTATCAAGCCGACATTCAACTGGTGTTTTCCCTTTCCTTTCCTTTTCCCTCCCCACTCCATGACTCCAAGCCTCAAACTGCCCTCAGCTGCCAGTCCCTTGCCCTCCCCCCTCCATTCCAGCTTTGTGTTAAGTGTTAACACAAGTTCCAGGGACTTGGGATAACACTCTATTAAAGCAAAGGAAAGAAGTTCATACCTCCTGCTAACAGTCTAGGAGCCAAGTGGGCCTGTGGGGAACACGGAAGGGCTTCCTGTGCACGGCTGCAGAGGGTCAGGCCACAGTCCTTCAAAGAAAGGTGCTGGCTCAGGTTTGTCTGCCCTTCACCCTCACAGATCTTTTTCTGTAGGAGAGGGCTGGGGAATCCTTGCCCCCCCATTACAGGAGACTGCTTCCAAAACCAACTAAACTCACTGCCATCAAGTCAATTCTGACTCACAGTGACTCTGTAGGACAGAATAGAACTGCTCTACTGGGTTTTCAAGGCTGTAAACCTTTATGGAAGTAGGCTGCCAAATCTTTCTCCTGTGGAGTGGCTGGTGGGTTCAAAGCTTGGACCTTTTGGTTAGCAGCTGAGTGCTTTAACCACTGTGCCACCAGGGTTCTTGGAGACTGCTTAAAAAAAAAAACCCAAACCCATTGCTGTCGAGTCGATTCAGCCTTATAAAATGCCCACTTCATTAGTAAGTGTGATAAGTGTGAAAAATGTCCAAATAACTGTTAATCTGGTTACGATTTCCCTTCAACTCATTGGTCTCATTTTGTGCCAAGTTTGGTGCCTGTGGGTAAAAGGATTCCTGAGGCCAGGATTCCCCCTCTTCCCCCATTTCTACTCCACTGAGGCCAATCAGGATGTTATTAACTTCCCTAGCTGAGAAGCAAGTTCAAAAGGGCCAGTAGAGACTCCTCTTACCCATTCCCTGTGTAAGAAATGCCAATTTCTCCCATGAGGAGGAAGCAACATATTTTGTTTCTGCAGCGCTGAGGCGAGGAGCAGGTTTATAGAGTCAGCCCAGAAGGAGCGTGTTTGTGCGTGTGCAGAAACCAGATTCATCCACAAGGGGAGGGGGAGCCTAGACGCCCAGGGGCCCCTAGGAGGGGCCTGGAGACCCCCCGTTACTGTGTCACACACACATGGACCTGTCATCTAACTGTGAGTTAGTGGGAACAGCTGAACGAAGGAATTAATTTCTCAGTGTGCTTCATTTGATTTTTAAAAATGCCTTTAGGGTTGAAATGCCACTAGAATAGTTTTCTCATATTCCTCAGATTGTAAAAAAATAAAATAAAAATGAAGCAGTGTTTTTTAATAGAAACACCTACTAAATAGCTCAATGAACTTGTAAATTGACCAAAATTCTTCTAGGTAAGTCACCAACACCCTTCTGGGCTTTTCTTGAAAATG
The DNA here is from genome assembly GCF_024166365.1 of Elephas maximus indicus. Taxonomy (NCBI): domain Eukaryota; kingdom Metazoa; phylum Chordata; class Mammalia; order Proboscidea; family Elephantidae; genus Elephas; species Elephas maximus. The sequence goes on along the minus strand of NC_064837.1, from coordinate 33,326,870 downwards.
AAGAGGCCTGGATATGGTTCTACAGTTCTGATGTGGGAGGTGGCACTCCTGCTCATCCCTCTCCTTCTACCTCCTCCGCTGGGGTCTATCCTCAAGGCCCAGCAGTAGTTGCTTCCATCCTTTGAATCTCTTCTCTTCATTTAAAACCAAACCAACTGCCATCGAGTCGATTCTGACTCGTAGCAACCCTACAGGACATTGTAGAACTGCCCTGTAGAGTTTCCAAGGAGCACCTGGTGGATTCAAACTGCTGAGCTTTTTGTCAGCCGCTATAGCACTTAACCACTACGCCACGACGGTTTGCTCTCTTCATTTAGCACCTTCTTGTATTTCTAAATAGTGTGAGATGGAGGATGGGGCAGATCCTTTGGACAGATGAGGTGGCTATAAGGTCTCTAAACTAATAAGCAGTGGCAGTGTCTCAGAGGCATGGTCCATTGCTGGAAACAGCGGGAAACTGAGTACTTGTTCTGGCTCTGTTGTGCAAGTCACTTAACCTCTTAGAACCTCAGCTTTCTCTACTGTAAAAAAGGAATGGTAATGCTAGTTGTCCTGCATAATTCTCAAAATTATGCTAAGATCCAAATAACAATGCTTGTGACAGAACCTTCAAAACTATAACATGTGATCTGTCTGTATATAAAGTACTGATTTTACTCTCAGACCAGAAGCTAGGTGGTCTTAGGCTTGGTGTTCTGACTTCACTCCAGATCCTTTGAGAGGTACGGATAATGATTGGCTTCTTGAAGATGGGGATGCCCAAATAACTCAGCACACTGTGCATTTCTAAACAGGGAATGTTAAACACCAACCATGTGTTCACTGTAGTTTCAATATTACACAAGATATTCAATTGCTGCCCTCCAGAATTAAATAGTGCTCACCTTTAAGTTATTCTGATGTCCCAAAGATATCTAAGAACCTAGAAAGCCCAGCACATAATAGGTGCCTAATAAATGCTTATTGAATGAATGAATAAAAGAACACACCTTCATTACATTTTGAACTGAAGCGTTCATAGAGAGGGTCTGAAAAGAAGCTTGTAAGGGCATTTCTCCACCACCCTCCTACCTCCAGGCAGCACTGTCCTTAACTATCTCAGGTTCTAAAATAACTCCAGAAGGGAGAGGTCCCTGTTCTCCTTAGAGACACATCTCTGCGTTTTCTACCTCAGTAGGTCCCTCATCCCTGCAATATTAAAATATGTATAGTTAATGTTTCTGGCTATCCTGGAAAGAGAATGTCCCAAAGCCAATTGTTTAGGGAAGGTCATTTATCTTGACTATTCATTAATAAGTGAAAATATTTGCATTTCTACAAGTATTTGAATTTCACAAATCTGCAATTTCACGTAAAAGGCACAGGTCCTCTGAGCCATTTCCTAATGACTAATACATACCTTTGGTAGACACAAAAGATCTTATTTACAAAATTACTCTGGAGAATAAATGTATTAGGCATACTTCATGAACTTCACTGCGAAGACACCAACCAGTGTCAGGTATTAAGCTTATAAACAAGTAGTACCAGCTCCTTCTATGGCAGTAACCTGAAAATTTCTTATTTGCCTCTTCCACATTTTTTAGTAGTCAGCTTTTTAACATGTGATTTTCTTTTTTAAAATGCTGGACTGCATTCAGGTCCTAATTCCATAAAATGGAACGGGCAATTGGACTGTCTATACCAGAGGGCAGTGAGGGTCTCCGTTCTAAATGCTTTCAGAGGAGTAGAGCAGGACCAATTACCTGTCTAAATGCAGGATTTCCACTGGATTTCTGAACACTCAGAAAGTTGCTCAGAAACTCTTAACTCCTTTAGGTCAGTGGGTTAGCATTTCTTTCCTTCCCCACACATTTGAGGGGTTCACGACACAGTCCCATCAATAACAGAGGCTCATAACTATGGGGATTCTCAAGAATCTTAGGTCGGAATCTCTATGTGGGGGTAAGAAGGTGGGACTGTGATCTGTGTAGTCTTCAGAGTGTCCCCAGGTTATTATGAAACGCACCCTGATCTGAATCATCATTCCCAGGCTCCCACAATGAGAAGCATCACCTGGGGTGATTTTTCAGGACCTTCTGGAATTCCAAATCAGCGGCTCTGGGATAAGGTCTGACTCTTACCAGGGAATTTTGGGAATCACTACTCTACGGCACCAAACCAAAAAACCAAACCCACTGCCATCGAGTCCATTCCGACTCACAGTGACCCTATAGTTCTATAGAGTAGAATTGCCCCATAGAGTTTTAGGGTAGCAGGTCCTCAAATCTAGCCTTAAGAATCACCACCCAAGATTGTAAAAGCACATGGCTGTCCTCCCGTGATCATGGCAATTTAAGTGTGGCCATGTGCTGCCCTGTGGGCAACCCAGATGCTGTAAAGGAAAGCTGACTTCATTGGGAAATTGTTGACTACTCCCATCCTTCCTTAGTTTCCTCCCTACCTCTGTGACCACAACCAAGTGTTGCTCAAGGCCTCGCTTTTGCTCCTTCTGCTCCTAAATTTTGGTGTTTTTAAGGGTGCCCTTTTCTCTTCTTTCTCTATATACACTTTTCCTGGGTCATCTCATTCACTCCCATAGTTAGAACTACCACCTACATGCTACTGACTTCCACAACTGTACCTCTAACTCTATTCTCAGCTGGGCTCCAAATTGATTTACGTAAGAACCAAACATCTTCATTTGGATGTTCCAAAAGCACCTCGAAAGCAACATGTCCAAAACAAACACATTACCTCTTCAAAACTTCCTCTTCCTTCTCTATTCCCTACCTAAGTGAACAACAACACTGTCTTCTCAGCTGCTCCAGCCGTTCCAGATCCCTCCCTTTCCTCACCCCCAAATGCAACTGATCAGTAAGTCTTGTGGATTCTACTTCCTAAACCCTCTTGAAGGCATGCCCCTGACTCTCCACAGCCACTAAGTTTAGACTCCATTAATTCTCACTGGGATTACTGGAACTATCTTTCAACTGGTCCTCCTGCCCCTTACTATGACTTCCTTTTAAGTGCCACCAGAGTGACATTTTCTATAACAAAAATTTGAACATTTTACTCCTCTGTCCTCAGGATGAAGTCAAACCTTCTTAGCGTGATTATCTACCATCTGGCCTCTGCCTAGCTTTCCAGATCTCTATACATTATGCTCTACCTTGCACCTTGTCCCCTACGCTTCTGCATCTGCTGCTCCCTCGGCCTGGGATATTCTTCTTCCCCATTCTTGAAGACTTAGGTCAGCTGGGGAATCCTACTACTCCCTTTCTGGGTCTGACTTATGAAGTCTTCCAACAGATGCTCACAACATCCTGGGCTTACCTTCAACATAGTACTACAGTGTAATCAATTCAACAACAGATACTTATTTGGTATCTATTACGGTCCAGCCACTATGTTGGGTGCTTGGAATTCCTGATAAAGGAGACAGACTACAAACAAAAGCAGCAAAGTATCTTGTGGTCTATCTTTCCCACTAGACTATTAATTCCTTAAGAGCATCATCTGCTTTTTTTGTTTTTGTTTTTAAATCTCTATGTCTTCAAAGTGTAGCATAGTGCCTCAGTGACTGAAGCCTATAGCAAAGGAAAAAAGGTTGTTTAACCTGGACTAGAGAATAAGGGAGCTGTGACTCCAGTACTCAAAGTTTTAAAAAATGATCTTATGAAAAAAGGAAAAGGTCATTCTTTGTGGCCCCAAGGGGCCAAACAGGACACAAAGGGAAGAGACAGGGACTGGCATATGTATATATGTATTTTTTAATTGTGCTTTAAGTGAAAGTTTACAAATCAAGTCAGTCTCTCATACAAAAATTTATATACACTTTGCTATGTACTCCTTGTTACTCTCCCCCTAATGGGACAGAACACTCCTCCTCTCTACCCTGTATTCCCTGTGTCCATTCAGCCAGCTTCTGTCCCCCTCTGCCTCCTCATCTCCCCTCCAGACAGGAGCTGCCTACATAGTCTCATGTGTCTACTTGAGCCAAGAAGCTCACTCCTCACCAGTATCATTTTCTGTCTTATAGTCTAGTCCAATCCCTGTCTGAAGAGTTGGCTTTGGGAATGGTTCCAGTCTTGGGCTAACAGAAGGTCTGGGGACCATGACCTCCGGGGTCCTTCTAGTCTGAGTCAGACCATTAAGTCTGGTCTTTTTTACGAGAATTTGAGGTCTGCATCCCACTGTTCTCCTGCTCCATGAGGGATTCTCTTTTGTGTTCTCTGTCAGGGCGGTCACTGGTTGTAGCTAGGCACTAGCCAGTTCTTTTGGTCTCCGGCTGATCTAATCTCTGATTTATGTAGCCCTTTCTGAAGGACTGGCATATTTAAGATCAACATGAGACTCTTAAACAATTAGGGTACCAAGAGGACAAGGTGTCTGCTGCAGTAGACTCAAGACTCAACCCAAGAATGACCTCTTCCACCAAACCTTCCTTGAGTCCCCTTGGGCCAGAAATCAATCAATCCCTCTGCTGCATCCCCTCAGAACCTGCATACCCTCTGACCTGAATACAAGGTGTGTACTGGATTGTGATGAAACAATTTGCTTTCACGTCTGCTCTTCAACTTAGCACTGTGAGCATTTTATTTTTCTATCTGCAGAGGCTATCAGACAGTACAGAAATAGTTAAAGACTCAGGCTTTAGGTTTCTTGTTCTATCATTTAATAGTTGCAAAACCTTGGGAAAATTACTTACTTCTCTTGGCTCAATTTATACATCTATAAAAATGGGAATAATAAAAAATATTAAGACTTAAATGAATGTGTTCGGCACAGAGCCTGCCATATAGTAAATGCTTAAATCAATCAATCCCGTTGATCCTCACAATGACCCTATGAAGTTTTCTATTTCACAGAAACTGTAGTATTTGTAGTATAGATAGACTTTGCATTAAGCCATAGAGCTAGACCCAGAGGCCAGGTCTTTAGATATCTCATATAGTATTCCTTTCAGGCATTTAGAAAAAAATTTGCTTCCTGATTTTTCAATCATGCTAAAGTGATCTGACAATAAAAGGAAGCACTTTCTTCTCCAAGGGAATGCAAATGTTCTTTGTGAATTACATCACCTCTCCCAAAGGAATTATCTTACCAATCAGGAAAGAATTTCAGAGCTTACAAAATCTGTCTAGAACAGTCCTACTCATCCTCATCACAGGACTCTATAGACCTTCTAAGTCAATCCTCTGCTTTCAAAGAGGAATGTGGCGCCTATACCACTGTCATCTTCTCAACAACAACTTCTGCTAAATGTTAGGAAAGTGTGACATTCAGGTGCATAATCAAACCAACACCCTTACTGTTGTAATTCACTGACCTCCACACACCAGTGACTTTCACCTTCACTCCAACAACCCACTCACCTGGAACCTGTCATTGTCTGAAATCAGCGCTTCTAGTATTTTAAGCTCAGAAGTCCCACATTTTGATCATGAAACTTGGTATTTGTCTAACTCCTTCACTTCCTTATTCTTACTAATTATGCTCTTCAACCTAATTGAGCCTGCCAGCCCCTTGAGCATTCTCTATTATCCCAATCAACTGCCTTCCTCCTGGTGACACTTCTTCACTTCTCAGCTTGGTGTTCAAGGCTCATCAGTCCAATAATACTCTCACTAACCCCCAGCCACTCCTCCTCCTGGTCTATCTGCTACTCCTGCTTTGCCAGATCCATCCAGAATGATCCAACCATCTAATTCCTCTGCTCCTGCTCCTGGGCTGCTGAGCTGTGCTAGAGAAAATCACATAATTTGTGTCAACTGGCATCATGACAAATTTATCAGCCAAGCCCTCTCTGATCCTCAACCTTTTTTGGCATTTGTTCCTGGTCAGTTCCCTCCTGTATTTCCCCTTCTTTTCAAGCTCCCTAAACCTGTCACAATTCTCTCCCTCATCCTTAGCAGATGACCTGCCAACTAACTGCCTTTGAGATTTCCTTTGAGTTCTTTCTTTTAAAGATTCAAAAGTCCATGCATCTTAAAAGCGACCCAGTGTAGGAGTGACAAGCACAAAACACAGCCCCTAAAGAATCACCCAGCCAGCCAGTCAGGCATAGCAGAAGTGGAGTCTCTTCTGATAAGAGAAAGCAGGAGTAGGAGTGTCGGCTGGGAACAAGAGAACAGCTCTTCCCACCTTTAGTTTCCCACTGAATACATTCTAGAGAGTTTTCGATTTTGCCCTTGTCACTTCTATTCTTCATCAGATAGCTGGTGCTCTGTGAGGCCAAATGGCATCCTAATGTGGAAGAGAAACATGATTATGGCAGGCAAGCCCCTGACCCAGGTGGTGGTTCATAATTACCCCGTGCTTCCTCTAGATGATAAAGGACAAAGCAGCTATTTCACCTGTGAGATTTGTATATCAGAAATAGTTATTTCCATATAAATGGGAATATAGTCATCCCATAATCAGAAAATATCCAGAAAATACAAAGAGGGGCTAGAGTGACATCTTAACTCCTTGTGATGGTTTCCAAGTTCCTTGATGACCTGGCCCCTGCCCACTACTCTGGTCTCATTTCTGTCCACTTGCTCCCTTGCAATAAGCCACAATGAGCCTCTTTCAGTTCCTCCAATGTACTATGCTTCCTTTCACCTCTGAGCCCTTGCACACAAAGTTCTTGCGGCCTGAGATATTCTTTCTCTGCATCTCTGCCCTGTTCATCCCTTGAAAGAACTTCTTCTGGGAAGCCTTCCCTGGCCCATCACCAGATTGATCAGGTGTCCCTGCTAAGTGCTCCCATAGCAGAGCACCCTGAACCTATCCTATTACAGAGCTGAATACACTTTGCTGTTATTGCTGGTTTGTCTGTTTTTCCTCTTCTAGAATATAAGCCCACAAGGGCAGAGATATCATCTATCTTGTTCTCTATGGCATCCTCAAAACTTAGGATCCATCTTTAATGTGTCTATCCTGGTCTCAGAGAATTAAGGATTTTAGATGTCAACAGCACAGTAATACCAGTGCACAGGGGAAGAAAGTCCCAGTGAAGATGAAGCTTAGCCTAAGAGGTAATCAATATCAAGAAGACCTAGAGATGAATACTGCAGGCTTTACGATGCAATGGCTCCAACCTTCAGCACAGGGTCTTGGATAAAGAGGCTCATGTGTAAGACAAAGGAAAAGCAACTAGTAAGAGGTATGGCCCTTTCAGGCCCAGGGGACTTAATCTCAAGGGATGATTTAGGCAGGTGAATTTAAGTTCCTCAAAAAAAAAAAAAAAAGAATTTTTTTTTTTTTTTTTAAGCAAAGAGAGTTTACATGTTTCAGTTTATAAAGGAGGCCTCTCTCAGACTCATCTACAGTTCTCTCCTGAATTGACTGGCGCTTTGGTGCTGGTGTGGCCTACATCCTCAGCCTGCTCCCCAGGTTCCTGGCCCTGGTCTACTGCTCTCTGATCTTATTACTGTCTCTTGCCTGTCTTAGCCCACTGAGGACCTTTCTTGCCGACCAGATTTCATCTAACCAACTACACGCAAACCTGTATCCAGTCAGGCCACCAGTCCTGTTGGGAGGACCCGACTCCATCACTCTAGGGACTAAACAAAGCACTGGACTTTCTGGAAGGAAGAGGAAGTTATATGTGTAAGTGGGCGAGGGAGGAGAGGAGCCCAAACAGAGAAGGTGTAGAGTTGAACTTAATAAAGAACACTGACACAGATTTGATTCTCTCTGTACAGACAAAATACCCAACTGGTACTGTGTTTACAGGAATTAAGCTACTTTTGATATAGACTGAGGATAATTACAAGTTCCTGGAGAATAACATTGAGATGGGAATCTGTCAGAAGAGACATCTGCTCACACTCAGACCTGGTAGAGGAATGGTAGTGGGATAGGTTAGTTATCTTGCTATTTAGCTGTTTGGCACAAACCTCTGCATACATTCCCTCAACTAGTACTTCTCAACTAGGGGTATGTATTAGAATCAACTAGAGAGTTTTTCAAATATGTTGAGGTACAAATCCCATCCCAGACCTTAACCCAAATTTCTTGGGCACAAGATTAGAGTCTGAGCATCTGTGTCTTTCAAAAGCTCCCCAGGTGACCCTGAAGCACTCCTTGTTACTATAAACCATGACTATAAACCGTGACAAGATCTCTGCTGTTGTCTAGGTCACTGTGTCTGCCTGAGACTATTAGCACTTAGAAAGCAGGGCACAGACCTGTGCAATTCTCTCTATTCAGAGGCCACTCTCGTGGCATATTCAACTGGGCGCTCAATAGAAGGGCTTGTTCTGCTGGTCCAGATGGCATTTTTAGAAACATCACCATTCCCACCCTGTGGGGCAACAGCCTTGGCCAATATGCTTATGAAGGACCATGGCAGAGAGAGATGATGGAGGCATTTGGTGCCAATCCTCCAGGAACTGACCCTCCTCAGTGGCCCAGCAGGTTGGGAAATGAGGATGAGGTAGCTAAGAAGAGGTTACTTTCTAGAGTATACAGGGATAGTCCCATTTTCCTTCAAAAGAAAGTAGCTTCATCCAGTGCATGGATAGAAACCCAAACCCCTTCACTGCATTTTTTTTTTTAGTGTATCGTTCATTTCGGTATACCCAGCACTGTAATAGGGAATCAAACACACGTTTGCTAAGTGAATGAACAATTGGGAAGCTCTGAAAAACACTTGTCCTTCTTCATGCTTGGGCCCTCTCTGCCTATGTGAATGACTTCCCAGTGAGGAAGGATGGATGGCGTAACTTGGCAGTTGGGAGATTCCTAGACTTCCATACTTCCCCATTCACTGTGCCTGAGAATCAAGAAGGAAACAACATTATTGAGAAACAAGTCCTGAATCACCACACTAAGTTCTTGATTTTTTCGCAGCCAATTGCCTGTCTACATCTCATATCACTTTTCTGTCAATCTTTGCCTTAAAACTAAAATGTGATATTATTCCCATTGAAGAATTGTTATCCAAATCATCCCTGAGAGGGAATGCTTGCTTGTGTCCCATTACTGGCTCCCAAGTTTAAGATATTTTGAGTATCACAGAGAATGGCCATTAACCTCTAGCTGGATCTGAGAATGCCAAGAATAGGCCAAATGATCACCAGTTTCCTGGACCCATCTGGGTGCTGAATCTCATCCTCTGGAGGCAGCATGAGAACAACAGTTGCAACTTTGAATCAAGTGTATTTTTGTTGGGTCTATGTGAAGACTGCTAGCCTCCTAAAGAAAGGCAGTGTGATGTGGAAAGAGCATTGGACTTGGAGTCAGAAGACCTGGATCCATCAGCAATGAGCTGAGTACCGCTGCATGAACACTTCACCTCTGTAAGCTTCAGTATCCTCATGTGTAAGATGGGGATAATAATATCTGCCCTCTTTACTTGACTGCATTGTTGAAGGAATCAAATAAAATAGAAAGTGTACATAAACGCTCTTTCTCTGTAAATTCAAAAGTATGTATTTTGAGAAACACTACGCTCTGAGGACACTGCCTCCCTAGCAGTCCTCTCCTGTGCTAGCTGATTTCTTTCCCACATCCCTTATACTCGGGGTGGAGGTAATGTCCTTCCGCTATTCACAGATGTAGACTTTCCTTCTCTGTTCCGTAAAACTGCCAGCTTTGGTTTTCATATTATGAGATGATGCCACCCACTACTGCTCATTGTTATTGTCCAGTACCTTCCTCCCCCAGTCACACCTCTTATTTTAGCTCCTGGTTCATTGTCACTTTCTTCAATACTAACCCTGTCATAATTTACACAGATGATCCTTCCAAAAGCCTCCTCACTTCCACTGCTCTTTTCCTCTACCTCTGCCACTCATTGCTTCAGCCATTCCTTTGACATAATTAACGATAATTGCAAACACTTTCACCACCTAAATTTCAAATATCCCACTCTAACCATGACCTCTTGTCTTTCTGGTTTTCTCCCTCTAGTTCCCCAATTCCAACAATCCTTTTGCCCCACTGCGGCTCTAAAGTTTATTGATCCTACCCACTTTTCAAGAAGCCCTGGTGGTACAACGTTAAAGTGCTTAGCTGCTAACTGAAAGGCTGGCACTTAGAACTCATTCAGGGGTTCTGTGGGAGAAAGACCTGGTGATCTGCTTCTGTAAAGATTACAGCCAAGAAAACCCTATGGGGCAGTTCTACTATGTCTCATGGGGTTGCTATGAGTCAGAATTGACTTGACGGCACTTAACAACAACGGTACCCACTTTTCGTCATCCCTTATCCCTCTCATGTCCTCTCTTCCCACTATATTCAATTGTAATAATCAGTCCCTTCCACACACCCTCAACTTCTGCACTCCTCTTTTCCTTTGCTACACTTGCATACTGAAGCCACAACCTTGTTAAATCCAACTCTCTGTCTACTCCTGGTATCTATGCAATTATTTATAGCTGGGGGAAAATAAAAAAAGGACCCCATACTAACTGATTTTACTTTAAATTTATGATCGCTAACTTCAAATGGACCTTAATGCTGCCCTCTAATCATGTTTCCTATTCACTCACTCTCCTAAATGATTATTTCATATTTTCTCCTTTTTCCTCAAACTTGCAACATTCTCGCTTTCAGCTGAGGACTTAAATGACTACTTCACCAAGAAAACCAAAGCCATCAAAAGGGAACTTAAAATCCTACCACCACATCTGCCCACCCACCTGCATCTGAGTACATCTATTCTACCTTCCCTCCTGTTATTATGGTTGCACTGCTTTTGCTCCAACCCTATGCTTAATCTCTCCACCTATGTACTAGATCCCATCCCCTCTTGTCGTCAGTAATTATACTAGTGTTTCTCCCATTAAAAAAAGAAAAAACCTTTTGACCCCAACTCCTCCTCTAGCTACCATTTTCTATCTTTCAACTCACTCCAATCAGGTTTTTGCCCTCACCACTCTACTGAAATTCCTTTTCCAAAGTTACCAATGACCTCCACAATGCTAAGTCCCACGGCCACTTCTCAGTTACCACACTATCTGATACTAGCAGGTCAAGCCTGCATTTGACAGAATTGATTCTCTCTTCACTTTTCTTCCAGGACACAACACTCACCTGGTTTTCTTCCCATCTTTCTGGCTGCTACTTCTCAGCCTCTTTTGAAGACTATTTTCCTCAGCTTCTCAGCCTCTAAATGTTGAGATCCCTGTGTTTACAGCAAAGCTATGGTGTGGTCAAGAAAGGATTTGAAAGCCAAGGGAAGTCTTAGTTTGAGCTACTTTGGCCCCCCATCCTCCTTGTCTTCCCATTGTATCCTTATTCACTGAGTCTGAAGTGAGCCAATGCCTGGAGAGGTTCTCACTCACCAACCAAAACACTGGCTTTTCAGATGTGACCAGAGGATGAAGGAGGTGGACCTGGAGGTGAGATGATTAAAAAAGATCAAGGGCAGGGGGTAACTACCACCATCAGTATCAATATTTAGGCTGAGAGCTATGGAACATGATTGCCAACCATAAGCTTTTGCATCCTCCACTAAACAAACTTCCCAGGAGGTCACATGTTGCCTCTTGAACTGGCAGATTGAATAATAGCATCCAAAAAAAATGAGAAAATCAGATGGGCTTTTGCAACCTTTTTTTTCCCCTTTGGCTGACTGAGAAATGGGATATGGAGAGGGACGTGACTGCCACGAAGGAGATAAACAAGGGTTCGTTTTGTTATTTTTTCCTTTTTGTTTTTGGTAAGGGCACCAGATAGGCTTCCCATTTGAGAACTGATAATGATTTGCCTTGGGACACTGAAAAAAAAAAAAAAAAAAAAACTTTCCACAGTGTCACAGGGGAAAATGTATTTTTCCTGGGAAATGGAAAAGGCATTACTCAGGGTGAGGAGAAAAGGAGCTACTCCCACACAAGCCTGGATTGTCAGAGGCAATACTGACTGGCTGCCTCCTACCTCTAGGATGGGCCTTCTCCTTCCAGGCTGAGTTTAGCCTGACTCAAAGCTCCAAAAGCCCCTACCTCCACTCAGCAAACAATGCCAGAAAAACATCTGCTACCCCTAACCTTCCACTTCCCAAAAGAAATGATTAAAAAGTTAAAGAAATACTTCCATATGGAAGAATCCTATCCCAACAGGTCACCACAAAGACACTTCAAACACAATAAAACAGGAAGAGCTAAAAAAAGCAGAGAAGTTCACAGAACCCACACAATCTTTTATATAGGAAAAAAAGTCACCCTGGGTAACTTTACACAGTTCAGAAAACCATTTGGCAGTCAAGTGTGTCCTTAATCTGTTCAATTTGCTTATTATAGTAAAAGTTTAGAAGAATTTGAGAGTTGGTAGCCAAAAATACGGCAATAATCTCTATTCCTAAAGTAAACTCACCAAGTGAATTAACTTCTTCAATTGATATATTTCAAAGTTTAAAGTGTCTCTGCCTACCCACTCCTGACATGGAGACCGGCCACAAGAAAGAGGTGGATATTTAAAATCAGAGTCACTTGAGTGGATTTATGATTATTTATCCAACGAATATTTATTGAGCACCCAAAATAAGCCAAGCCCAGTACTAGTCACTGGGATACAAAATTAAGTGTGATATGCAACTTTTTTTTTTTATGCAACCTACCTTCCAGGTGCTTAGGATGGATATTGTTGTTCCTCATGCCGGAACTCGGACCTAACAGTAGTAGAAAAACCAAAAACTAAACCCGTTGCCATCTTGTCTATTCTGACTCATAGCGACCCAATAGGACAGAGTAGAATTGCCCCCATAAAGTTTCCAAGGCTGTAATCTTTATAGAAGCAGGCTGCCACATCTTTCTCCCATGGAGCAGCTGGTGGGTTCAAACTACCAACTGTTTGTTTAGCAGCCAAGTGCTTTAACCACTGTGCCATCAGAAGGAGGGACTGAATGTGAGCAGCAGGGAGAGGCGGCACAGCAGAGCAAAGAGCACAAGCTTTGGAGTCAGCCAGTCTGGCTGTTTAAACCTTAGGCCTGCCACTAGCTGTTTGGTACTGGGCAAGGTTCTTCACTTCACTGAGCCTTGGTCTCCTCAAGTATAAAAAAGGGATAGAACTATCCTCCTGGCGGGGTTGGTATAAGGATTAATGGAATTATATGTAGGCACTCCAAAGTTGTTGAACTGGGAGACATTTTCTGTCTCTAAAGCACTGTGAAACACTGAAAGGCTTCAGCAAGAACCTTGTGGGCATTTTAAAGCCAGAGGAGAGGGAGTGGGCAAAATATGATCTTTAAGGACTGAGAGTTAAAAAAAAAAAGAAAGAAAGAAAAAGGAAACAACAACAACAAAAATCCCATGATATTCAGTTTGGATGTATTAGAAATATTATTATTATTATTATTTTTTTAAGAGTTACGAAAGCCGAGGCAGTTCACAGGACGTTTGACAAATCAGAGGCTGAGGTAAGCCTGTCAGGACCTTGGCAGAATGATGACTGGGAGCACTTCGTTGTTCCGAGGGGAAGATCTGCGGCTGAGGACACTGGGCAAAGCTGAGTCTCTCATCGAGGAGGCTGCAGGCTGACTTCTTCAGCTACCTCCCTTGGGCCTTAAATTGCTTCCTGAGGCAAGGACCCCAGCTATTGGTTTATTTACAACAGGAAGAAACAATTACCTTGGAGAACACTGAGTCATAGACTCCACCATTACCCAGGAACACTGGCACTCTCCATTAATAACCAGCAGTGCCTCCATTTAAAGACTGCCATAGCACTCTTTCCTACTCCACTGTGGTGAGGTTATTCAAAATAAAGTATAACAATCAGAACAAACAAATCTGTCTTGGAAGAAGTACAACCAGAATGCTCCTTAGAAGCAAGGATGGCGAGGCTGTGTCTTTCATACTTTGGACATGTTATCAGGAGGGATCAGTCCCTGGAGAAGGACATCATGCTTGATAAAGCAGAGAGCGGGAAAGAGGAAGACCCTCAACGAGATGGATTGACACAGTGGCTACAATGATGGGCTCGAGCATAACAATGATTGTGAGCATCGCGCAGGACCGGGCAAGGTTTCGTTCTGTTGTACATATAGTCACTATGAGTCGGAACTGACTCGATGGCACGTAACAACAACATAGCAATTAAGAACCTGGGAAGTATAAGGTTCTTTTCAGTTCTGTCACTGCCTTTTTTGTGTGACCTTGGGTCAGGCTTTTATCCTCTTTGGGTATTCATGCCCCCAATCCAGCTTCCCCAGAAGAATGTTGTCAGTAATGTTAAAATAGATGAATACAGAAAAATCCTTAAGGATGAATGAAATGAGGCACCAGAACAGAGTATAAAATCCTGTGACTGTGGGGAAGCCAGGCTTAGAAAGGACACAGAACTCCTACCAAACTGGCAAGTCAGATTACCTCTTAGGTAGGAATTGGCAAGGCTGCTGCCAGTGTAGCTGAACTGGGGGTAGACATAGGTGGGTGAGGTTTCTAGGAAGGCCCACAGAGAACAGGAGAAAAGCCTGAGGCTCTATGGGAGGAGACTGACAAAGACAATGAAAAAGAAGCCTAAGGGAATGCAGGCTGTCTGTTCTGATATTTAATATCCAAGAACTAAAGCAGAAGAGGTGCAAAAAGCTTAATAGTATTTGTAGTTCAAATTAAAGCGTTCAAAGCCCCGTTATAGAGCAGGATAATGTATGCAATGACATCTGGGACTGTAATCAGCAAAGCGCTTTCAAGAGCTGCCAAAGCAAACAGCCAAATAACAAATCCACTTTACAGATCATCAATCTGGTCCTGGACTTGCCAAGGTAAATAGTACAAGGCTGAAGTTTGCTTTGCAAACCAGGGAGCTGAGAGTTTAGCAAGGCCTTGATCCAGAGCAGCACCGTTGGGGCAGGGCCTCTGGAGCTTCATTCGCATCAGGAAAGTTGACAAGCCCTACATCTAAGCAGAAGCACAGAGAGGAGGCCAGCAGATCGGGCTCCCCATGGAGGAGTGTGGGCGAGACCTGTGGGGGTGGAGTCTACAGACAGTGGGCCATCTGGCCGACTGCCAAAGCTGCCTGCATGGGCAGTGCCTTCTCAGTTGCCCATTCTTCTGACCCAGGTACTTTGCTTCTCTGGCCAGGCTGGAGTTTATGAATTTCTGAGAAGAAAATACAGCCAAAAGTTGCCTTTTTCTCCCTTTCTTTCAGTCTCTATGAAGGGCAATTAATCCCCAATGCCCGAAAGGCATTTCTTAGAGAAGTCAGTCAGCATTCACAGGAGACGGTGTGGCCCTGGGAATGGGGATCAACATGGATGCTCTCCAGCACTACCAGGCTCCCAGAAACCCTTACTCCCTACTGCTTCTGAGCCTTGAGCTGCCCTGAATGAGGCGTAGGACCCTGGGGTAATCGCTGAGGACACTCACAGCCTGAGAGTCATAAGTGGAGAAAAAGGACCCAGATCCAAGAGACCCCAGCCTCTCCTTTATTTCAGCACCAATGCTAGCTTTACCAGCTCAGAAATACAGGTCGCTGCTCTTCCTCCTCCACCCAAAACTATCTTTATATAATATGCTCTAGTGCCTGAAGAGCGAGAGAAAGGAAATTTGTAATTACAAATTTATTTATGTGATTATTTGTTTAATGTCTGTTTCCCCTACTAGACTGACCTAATAGCTTCATGAGTGCCCAGTTCTCTCCACTGTGGTATCCTCAGGGCCTAGCACAGTGCCTGGCACACAGGAGCCCCCTCAATAAATAATTGGTAGCTGAAAGGACACATGACTGAGAACTACCATGCACTGAGCACCTACTGTATGCTGGGTAATCATCTAGACACATTCACATGTACTTTCTCATGAGGTATTATTATTGTCCCCATTTTCCAGATAAGGAAACCATGGCCCAGAAAACAAATAAGAATTTAATTAAACTTCCTTCAATGTGTCAACATTAATTAATTGGTAACGATAACTCTCTTGGTGAGGACGTAGATGCTCAGATGGTCCCCGTGTCTTGCATCTTTGTATTTCTCTGTGTGTAGGGTACAGAGAAGCAACTAAAGAAATATCTCTGTTGATGGACTGGCAAAGATTAGTAGCATTTCCTCTGCTTATTTCTTAGCATGTTAAAGATCTAGGGGGAAAACACAGTTTTGGGTGAGAGAGGAAGAAGAGGTAGTCCAGATAATTTAGGTGCCTTGATGAAGGACACATTGTAAATCAGTCCTGGAAACTAGGATGGACATGCTAGGCCAGAAGGGGAGTGCAGCCCTTCCGCCCCAGGGGAATTTGCTGCTTTGAATTTACATAACACACACAAGGCCTCAGGACTTTCATGCAAGGCGACTTGGCTAAAATAGAGCTCCCTAAAGGGATGTTTGACCATCTCAACTAGATGAAAAAGAAATGGGCTGAAAATGATGCAAGGCTACAAGAGGGGGTAGTGACGTGGCTAAGGAAGAACTCTTTGGCCTGCTCTAGGTGCCCGTGGGGTAACAAAAGTGCCAGAGCCATTAGTGCTTTATTCTAGAGTAACTGGGGTCCTGTGCTGGATGCAGGTTGGGTTCTTCCTACCCAGAGACCAGCTTCTGCTTAGGAAGTCCAAAGAGTAGTAGAGATCTCAGCCTCAGGGTATTGGGTCAAGACCCATAACTAGGTTGGGCACTTACTAAACCAAAAACCAAACTTGTTGCCCTCGAGCCAATTCCAACTCATGGCGACCCTGTGTGTGGAGAGTAGAACTGTACTCCACAGGGTTTTCTAGGCTGTGATCTTTCAGAAGCAGATTGCCATGCCTTTTTCCCAAAGCGCCTCTGGGTGAATTTGAACTGCCAACTTTTCAGTTAGTAGTTGAGCACTTAACCATTTGTGCTACCCAGGGACTCCTTAGGTACTACTAAGGCAGTAAAAATAGTAGCTACTGTTAGGAGCTGAGCCTGAGGAACTTATTTTTCCAGCAAATAAATACAACCCAATATTCTTTGTGGCTCCCTTGTTCTTTTGCGATCATCTATTATGTGTAAGACACTGGCTTGATGCTTAAATATATTATGCCTAATCTTTACAACATAACTCTGTAACAGGTTTTACCACCCCATTTTATAGATAAGAAAATTGAGGCTCAGAGAAGGTCATCCAGCTCACCCTTGCCTCCCTCACTCTTTTCTATGGCTTCGTAGCATTCTAAGAAATAAAATATTGATCCCTACATCCTCCTTCCCTCAGCAGCTTTCAACGGAGATAGTTTTGACATGAGCTGGGAAACCCTTCGTTGATGTTCCTACTGTACCCTGATCATCTGTTTACACATCTGTCTCCCTTGTTAGACAGTGAACATGTGGAGGGCAGGGATCATATCTAATTACCTTTCTGAATCTCTAGGGCCTCTATTGGGTTCTCACCCAATTGTATGTTGGATGAATAAATGAATACATGCACTATTTGCTCCTCATAAATATGGTTAGCAGTGGCTCCAACCCGCTGAGGAAGGAAGCTGATCTCTAGGATGCGGAAGGGAGAGGAGGTAATTTTTGGTAAAGTAGGAAGTCCACAGACCTAGGGGGCTCCTTTCCTGAGAGGTGCACGTTGCCTGGCTAAGAACTGGGCACCCTGTCCTACTGGAGACTCTCAGAAAGAAGGAAGCGCTAGGTGGCAGTGACCAGTCTCTGTCAGGCCACCATGCAGTTTCTGTTCAGAGAACCCCTTCTTCTCATGCTTCACAGGACCCAAAAGAGAAACCCATCGGGGTGCCTCTACACAGAGCCTTTTCACAGAGAGGAGGCCTAAAGGTACAGCTACTCCTTGCAGAGTCGGCCAGTGGCTCAGCTCCAGAGCCTGGTGGGCTGGGCAGCAACTCTCTGTACTTGTTTGAGGCAGCCTCACCCTTCTCATGAGAGGTCGGGACCCAGACACTGAACTAGACAAACATGGAGGAGATTATCCCAAACATGCAGAAGAGACAGACCAGCACATGATGACACATGGAAAAGGCTAGTTTGGTACAAATCGAAAAAAGTACACCACCCAAGCCCACCATGGGCTCAGTTATAGGCAGACAAAACTCCTGACAGCCCCAGGGACTGACTGGAACTGGCGGGCTAAATTTTCTAAGTCAGGATTCAGAAGGGGAGTCACTTCAGGCCAACAAGCACAAGCTGTATACCTGCTATGTGCTCAGTATACACTGACAAGCCCACATCAGACTGAAATGACAAGAAATGGTGCTAAAACGTGTTCTTGGTTCATGGATTCCCTTCACAAGGACTTTCCTTTCACTTTTCCTTACCCCCATGGGTGGGATGCAAGAAGATTTACATCACTTGAGCCTCTTTCTTGAGGTTAGAGTTGCCTTAAACCAGTCTGGGCTTATACCAGGTGACCTCCTGGTGGACAGTAAAGGGACTCTAGAATAAAGGGGTGGGGCATCTGCCTGCTTTTCAATCCTCTCCCCCCACAAGGTAATTTCAGAGGCTCCAGTGTTCATACACTGTCAGAAACTTCCAGATTCAGAACAGGATGCCCTGGAGTGAAACAGGCCAACAGGGTTTCCTAGATATCTTATAAAAGGGCAAGTTCTCTGAAGATCAACAGGAAACTTTGGAAATTGACCAGTCAAAGAACTCACCTCCCACTCCCAGCCTCCAGTATCACCATCTTCTACTCCTTTATGCTGAAGGTTTTAGGGGTTGCTATCATTTCATGTACATTTCCATTGCCTTTCAAAGAAGATTGGAAGGCAGGACAGGGTCTTATATGCTTCTTTCTTTTCTATAACATTCAGCACCTGTAGTAGTAGGTTTTCAATAACAAGTTGTATTTTGTTCAACAACAAACATGTGTTGAACACTTACTATATGCCTGGTACCATGCTAGGCATTCCTGACAAGACAACAGTGCACATCATTCCTTACCAAAAGAGAGGCCCTTTGGGTGGTGGCCACACCTGGTCCATCAGGGAGATGGCATAATTATTTCACCATGACTATTAAAAAAAAAAAATGACTATAGAGTGTCAAAATTGGAAGCAACCATTCAGCACCATCTGCTGGTTTTGCAAAGGACGAAACTGAGGTACAGCAAGAGCAAGTTAATTTGTCCAAGGTCATGCTATGAGAAAAGTGACAGTGCTGGAATTAGAACTCAGGTCTCCCTCCCAGGTCAGTGCTGTCTGAGCCCTCTGTGCACTTGAGGTGTTTCCTGTGGCATGGGTTATTGACGGACGACCAGGTAGCCTGGGAAACTCTGGGAGGCCGTGACTGTGGAAGTCTGAGAAGCTACTGGATCTTTGGATATAGAATATGAATCTCAGCTCCATCATCAACTTAGCTAATTGGCCACAGGCTTACATGTCTATCTCCTCCATAAAACCTTCCAACGAGAAGAACAGCTTGCTGCTCAATGAATTAAGGCCTGCATTTGGAAGCCCAACCCAGGAGTGAATACTTGGGAAAGTAAGGAACTACTCAGTGAGCCCCCCTTCATGGAATCAAAGGCTTTTCAAGTTAGAAGAAACCATGGTTCATCTAGACTAAATTCTGAACCACAATCACTTGTTTCCTTGGCAATTTTCCCCCTCTCAACACTAAGTTCCTTTAGGCCAGGGACCATGTCTTATTCACTTTCTTATCTTCAATGCCTAACTGCCTGATAAAAGAAAATTCTTAACAAATGCTCATTAAACAAATACTCTGAACTTGATAACCAGGAACAGCTTTCTGGAAGAGCTGGCGCTTGAGCCAGGCCTTGCAGGACCCATGAGCGCAGCTAAGTCACCCAGGTAAGTAGTATCCAGAAGAGCTATGTTCCACAACCAGTAGCTACTCCCACCCTTTCACTTTTGCTCTCTTTTAAAAACCCTTGTTATTTCTAATTACAAAAGTAATATGTTAACCATAAAATATTTTAACTGTATAAACCACATAAGACAGTGAGAGATCCCTATATTTTCACTTCCCCAGAGCTAATCTTATTAACTGAGATTTATGCTTATACTAAGTAGCCCTGTTTGGCACAATGGTTAAGTGCTCAGCTGTTAACTGTAAGGCTAACCTACCTAGTGGGTCTTCAAGAAGCAGTCTACTTCTGTAAATATTACAGCCAAGAAAACCCTATGGGGTAGTTCTACACTGTCACATGGGGTCGCTATGAGGAAGAATTGACTCAGTGGCACTTAACAACAACAACAAGATGCTCATTCTAAACCCACTGCCGTCGAGTCGATTTCGACTCATAGTGACCCTACCGGGCAGAGTAGAACTGCCCCATAGGGTTTCCAAGGAGTGGCTGGTGGATTCGAATTGCCTACCTTTTGATTAGCAGTTGAGTTCTGTTTTTTTCCCCCATGGGATCATATTATTCACACTCCTTTTCAATTACTTTTTATAAACATAAAATATTATTTTTAATAGCTACATGCTGTTCCATGATATGGACATTCAAAAATTCACTGTCACCTACTTCTAATTTTGATTTTTTGCTATTACGAAAGTGCTTTTACCTTTACATTAATCCTTCTACATATACTGTGTTTTTGTAGGATAATTCCTAGAGATAAATTGCAGGGTCAAAAGGAATGAGCTATTAATATATAATATTTACTGCAAAACTGCCTCCCAAAAAGGGTATACCAATTTACACTTCCACTGACAGGGTCTGGATGATTAAAACAAACTTTAAAAAGTCAACCTCTACTGCCAACCTACTGAATGTGACTTTTGCAAGAGTTCTTTGGCCAGTTATGCCTCATTTTCCAACTGCCGTACCTTCTCATCCTTGCACAATACACATCTAGCTGTAACTCTCAATATAGTCTCATCACACTTCTACTACAGTCATGAACACTTAAATTTATTACATTAAGCTATAAATGTCTCCTGGGCTCTGTAGTCCCATTGCCTCTCTAAATAGACTCTGAGATCCCTAAAGAAAGGGACTGGGCCTAATCCATCTTTTTATCATCTCTCATTTTATCTCCTCATCCTTCCCCAAGGAAACACCTAACCCAAATCTCTCTTCTGAGCTCAAGAACCATAGATCCATCTGTGGACTCAACATCTTGACATCTCCACTGGAACCTCAACATGTCCAAGTCTACTTCTCCATATGACTGGCGACTCTCAATGAATGAATTCACTCAGTAAAATGGGGTGGAAACTTGGGAACCATCTTCTCCTCTTTCACCTACCTATATCCTTTCCATCGCAAAGTCCGGTTGATTTTATCTTCTAAATATCACTCAGAGTTGTCCACTTCTGCTTGCTACTGATACTAGCCTAATCCATCCCATCATCTACTTGACTTCTGTAATAGTCTCCTAACGAGTGTCCTGACATTCACGTTTGCTCCCTTACAATTTGTCTTCCACACTACAGCCAGAATGATCTTTTTAAAACTCAAATATGATCATATCACTCCCTGCTGAAAACATATCAATGCTTCCCATTGCTTATAGGATAAGACCAAAATCCTTCACGTGCACAGCAAGGCCCCACTGTCTTGCCCATGCTATTCTCCCCCTTAGGCTCTGAGCTTTAGCCACGCGGTCTTTCTTTCAATTTCTTGATCATTTCCCTCACCTCCACCACCCCTGCCCCCTCTGCTGACCTATCTAACCCATTAGAACTTAGCTCAAATGTGACTTCCTTGGGGAAACTTTCTCTGAATGCCCCTTTCAGATGCTCTCATACCACATAGTATTTTTCCTTTCCTAATTGTTCACACAGTTTGTAATCACATACTTATTTTTGAGATTATGTGATGAATGTCTGTCTTTTTCCCCTCCCTAGGCCATAAACTTCCCAAACTCCATTGTGTCTGAACATAGTGAATTTAATAGTCCACATTAAGAGCATTCAATAGGTATCTGATGGATGTTGAATTAATGAATGAATGGTACGCACCTGGTAATGTATGACAACATGATTTTTCAGTCTTTTTTCTGTCAAGGCTTCTCCGCTGGATATTTTAGCCAGATTTAATCCGGATACAGATATCCCGAGTTTTTTGGTGGGGGCGGCATTTAACATGACTGGTTCCCAGATGAGAGTTTCTAGGGATCACCCTATCCTGTTTATCCTGCCACAAAGATCAGCAGAAGTGGAGACCCTTTTTTCAAACACACCTCCTAAAAAGAGTGCCTGCTTGTACAGTGGCCCATCTCTCTGCTGCTAAGCAAGTCAGGCCTGTTACTCCTGGAATCCAGCCAGTCATTCTTTGAAAAGGAATCCCTGTCACTTTAAGATTTTAGTCCTTTGCTTGGGCCATATATCAATGGTCCCTGCTGCAGTGGCTATGCTGCCTGCTGCTCAAATTTGTCCAATTAGACACAGTCCCACAGGGTGGAATTTGGTGTGAAATGTGCCTGCCACTGACCAAGAATGAATTGGTGTGGTAACCCTGCTGCTTTGGAAAGGCCTCAGTAAGACAACACAGGTCTTCCCAGGAATGGCTCACCACCACTCTGGACAGAGGGTCAACTTCAGGGTCACCCTTCCTATCTCAAGTGTGGGTCACCTTCCAACCCTTATGAGGCCTGACAACTGTTCAGGCCAGGGCAGGGCAGGGAGAAGCTGCCTCAGAGTATGTGTGGGGCAGGGTTGAAGTTGAGGGGCAGACCCCACAGATAGGAAAAGGGCAGGGTGCTGTTCGTATGGCTGGTTACTTGCAATCGTCTCCCTTTCGGCCACAGAAACACAGATTCTGCCACTCCCTAAGTGTGACTGTGATACAGCCTGTGGTTTGTGCTGCGGTTCCAGAGACACAGAGTCAAACATTCAAAAGCTTCTGATGAGCAACGCAGGTGGCAGCGGGGAACAGGAAGGGGTTCTTCTAAAGCACAGGCAACCTGCCCATGATGGGACCCTGGTGGAAATGAGTGTAGTATCTTAAAAACAAAACAAAACAAAAACCTCCTTTGCTGTAACTCTAATTTATTTTAAAAATGATTTTTATCTAACTTATTTTAAAAATCATAAAATCATTCTTACTCGCTTCAATTCGCAGAACATTAGGCTTTTGAACAGGGAGAAACTTTAGAGATCACCTAGCCTAAACCCTCGTTTTATAAATGGGGCAAATGAAACGAGAGAGAAAATGATTTAAGGAAGGTCATACAACCAGTCACTGGAGGCCTAGGAGCCACGCTGCTGACTGAACCCAGCTCTTGCCTTCCTGTCTAGTGTTGCCTCTTTTTGGGGGCTATTTCAGTTTGATTGTTAACACACAATCAATTCTGAACCAACCTGGGGAAAAAGCAGCTCTGGCTCTTCCATCTCTGAGTCAGAATACTTGAATTCCAGTTCTAGTTTTCTCTGCATAATCAATTCACTTAGCAGCCGTAGCCTTTGGTTTTGTCAACGCATATGATGGGGGGGAGGGGGGAGGGTTGGACGGTAAGTACTCCAAGGTCCTTTTGGTCTCCAATTCATTCATTCATTTAAACATTTATTGAGTGCTCAGCAAGTGTCAGGCACTGGGGACACAGAGCTACAGAAAGGTACAGTCCCTGCCTCTGGAGGCATTCTCAGTCTGATAGGAAGAGAGAGCTTCCTGTGTGCTAAGTGCTCTAGCAGAGGCTTACACAGATGCCCTGGGAGCACACAGGAAGGAGGCCCCAGCTCAAGAAGTTCTAGGATTCCAGATGGAAGGCAGGGTGAACATGATGTAAAAACCTCAAACACCTCACAGACACTAACAGTTCTAATCTTGTCTCCCACTCATCCTTTGACAATGAGCTATCATTTTTCTCCAGGGAGAATGTACAAATAAGATGGTAAAAGAGAAGAAACAAAGAGCTAACTCATCTATACAAGGACCAAGTGGGCCATGGATAAGCGAGGGCTGCCTGCTTCTGCTGGATAGCTTACAAGCAGTGGAGCACAGGAGACAGGCTGCCTGCTTCCTGGGGATTCAGCACCACAGTGATGAATAGACTCTGAAGCCCCTTGGAGGGAGTGGGGCCTACTAAGGAAACAGAGACCCACCTTTTGACTGAGATGCCATATGGAGGA
This sequence comes from Elephas maximus indicus, assembly GCF_024166365.1. Lineage (NCBI taxonomy): Eukaryota > Metazoa > Chordata > Mammalia > Proboscidea > Elephantidae > Elephas > Elephas maximus. The sequence goes on along the minus strand of NC_064837.1, from coordinate 33,303,007 downwards.
AGAAAAGGGGGAGCTTGGTCACCCAATTCCCTTCCTAAATAGCCAGCATCACCTCCACCACTCCCACTCCCAACGTTTATATTTTTGAGAACATCTAAGATATTTCTTAAAGCACTTTTACGTCATCAATCAATTTTCTCTTCCAAACTAATTCTCCAAGGTAGGAAAGCCTTGTGTTATCATTTTGTTCTGCACAGGAGAAAACTAGACTCCAAGGTAGTTCAGGGCCACTCCTTATATAGCTTTCTAGAGAGTGTCTGAGCTGAGACTAGAACCCATGGCTTAAACTCCCCTATGTCAGTCTGTACTGCACTACTTCCATGCTGTCGCTGAGTGCTCCCCATATATTCATATTTAACCAGTGAGATTTAAAGAGGAAAAAATAATCAGAATGGGTTATAAATGAGTCCTTCCCCCTAGGGAAATTTGGGCTCAAGACAAAAGTCTTCTCTTCTTTAAAAGACTCCCCTTTGTAAAATGAACAATCTGGCCCGTGGTCATCAGCTGCCTGAAAGACTGCTGGGTTACAGTGAATTTTCCCATGTGATGCTAAATCCATGTGACCACTATCCTTTTTAATTTTTTTTTTAAACTTAGCAGCTCAATCAAATTAATTGTGGTGCTTTCAAAAGGCATCAAAATAGCTACAACTGTCCCTGAAAAGAAGGAAGGCGCCTTGTTTTCAGGAAAAGATGTAAAGTCCTCACCCTAGGGTACTCAAGCAGATATCTATTCCATGACAAATCCCCTCTTTCTTCCAGAGTCTCCTTTTTTAAAAGAAAGTCTTAAAAATATCAACATCAAGACTATACTCTCAGCTTAATTCGGGCCAAATTTTATTTTCAGCTTTGAGTAACTGGGAGTTCTTTATGGCCAAGGACAAAAAAACAAGAAGCTGGAAAAACCTCATTAAAAAACTAACTAACACAACTCACTTGTTTGAAACGAAGTGGATGCAGGAGAAAGGAAAGAAGGGTGGGCGGGAGAACAAGGCCATGTTCTTGGCTGAGCTTCAAGTCTGAAGAAATGTCCTAGTGGAATCACCGATGAGTTTCAGTCTCACTCCCAAAAGGATGAAGGAAGGCTTGGAGGAATGGGTGTAACCTCAACAGGCAATACTGGTCCTCACCAAGAGTAATGAGAGAAAATTCTTTCTGTTTTTAAAAACTGCTCTGTTTGGCAGCTCCCTAAAACATAGTCTCCCAGAGACTAACACCTTCCTTCAGAGTGAGCCCCTTGCATTTGTGCAGACTTTCAAATTAGTCAAGTGCTTTTGCATGCATGAGCTCATTCTTGCCTAATAGCAAACTGAGAAAATAAGTGGGGATAGATGCTGTTATCTGTATTTTACTGACGAAACAACTAAGGGGAAGCTCAGAGAGCGTTAGTGATTTTCTGAAGGTTACACACAGTGCAAAAACTAAAATCCAGTTTTCCAGAGTTCTTCTCTCTATTCTTTCCTTTCCCAGCTTAAAGCTGGACCAGAATGCAGACCACTACATCAGTTTGGTCCTTAGAGTCTACAGCAGCTACCAGAGCAATTTGCTGTTCATTATTCCTAGGGCTAGCTACAGTCTGAAGAATTCTTCATAAGGCCCAAATGCCAACCCAAGTGACAGTAAAGCATGGTTCCCTGAGGGCGAGGGAAAAAGAGACAAGGGCCCAGTGGCCTGAAGGGCTGTTCAGATGGCCCACAGAAGGAAAAGGCTTTCAAACCACAATGTCCTACCAGCCTGGGCCAAAAGGCCTCTCTTTGGGGGTCATCACCTACTCACCATCACTGTTTTTGCTCATGCATTTCCTCCAGGCTCAGGATCACAATCAAGTTCTTTGAAAATGGAGGTCACAAGCTTCCCAAGAAGCCAGAGGATAGATGGGTGCAGGAAGATGGGGTGGGGCAGGAGGGGTGCAAGTCTGTCTCTTGTCAAATAGAATAAGCACATCTTTGTCCTTCCTTGGGTTAAGTAAGGTGCTACCCATTTTGTTTCAAATCACATCTATCCAGAGGATTCATTGGTAAGGAAACTGAGACCCTGTCTTAAAACAAATGAGCAGAAAAGGGAAGTTTGAAGAATCAAATTTCTAGGTATGGTTGTAAAGCTCATCAGAAAAAAGGATAGGTGGCCAAAAGACACTAGAGTAAGGATTCCGAAGACATGAGTTCTAGTCTCAGGCTTATTATTTATCAATTGTGTGATTTGGAAAATACTAAAGTCTCTGGACCTTTTTTTAAAATTGTGTTTTAAGTGAAAATTTATAGTTCAAGTTAGTTTCTCATACAAAAATTTATACACACATTGTTATGTGACCCTAGTTGTTCTCTCTATAATATGACAGCATACTCCTCCTTTCCACCCCGGATTTCCCTTGTTCTGGACCTCTTTTTTTTTTAATCTGCAAAATGGACTCATAATTATAAAAAAAAAAATAGGGAGTAATAATCCCTGCCTATATCATAGTATGCTGTAAGAATCATCTGAGATAATACATATGAAAACCCTTTGTAAATGTTAAAGCATTATACACATGTTATAAATTATTATTATGACTGACAAGCTTATTATACACATTTTAGGCAGATTGAAGAAACTCTCTTTGCCTATTAAGAAAATATATGAAACATCCAAAGCAAATACTGGAAAAAGTCTAATTGTACCCTCTGGGTCCTATCACTAAAGCAGGTAAACGTTTTGTGATTTAAGAAAAGCAGAAGAGAAATGGGTTGGAAAAAGACCTTGTAGTCAAATATATTTCCACCAGTATTTGCTGGCTGAGAGTCCAGGGGCCTAGTGAGGAACTCAAGTCTTTTTTATTCATAATGCAGCTGTCTAGGAATAGACTGCCTGCTGCAGAATAAAAACTGTGGCTTTGGCTCTGCCAGTTACTAGCTGTGCACCAGAAGCAATTTACTTAGCCTCTCTGGACCTCAATTTCTATTTCTGAAATATAGGGATGAATATATCTTTTTGTGCAGGGTTGCTATAAAGATTTCAAATTATGCATATAAAGTGTCTAGCATAGAGCAGATGTTCACTATCAGTGAGAGCTATCTTAAATATCTCCTAAAATGTTAGAAAATTCTAGTGGTTTGCCAAAGTAGATATTAAAAAAAAAAAAAAAATCTAAAAGCAGTAGCATGGTACCATAAAGAAGACCTGCGTTACTAGTTATGAGACCATGGGTAGGGAATAGCTTAAATTTCTTCATCTGTAAAATGGGAGTAAAACTGTACTATCTATGTAAGGATTACAAGAGACAAAGTATGAAAAAACTCTCGCATGCCAGGCATATAATAAGAGCTCAATAAATGTTAGTTACAGGGCACAATTTGTTTTCTCAATCCAAATGACCCCTTATCTCAGTTCACTATGTTTGAAATTTGCTTGTGCAGGTAACATAAAGGTATTTCATGGATTTTTAATTTCATCTGCTAATTGTTTCTCTGGAAACCCTGGTGGTGTAGTGGTTAAGAGCCACGTCTGAAAACCAAAAGGTCTACAGTTCAAATCCACTAGGTGCTCCTTGGAAACTCTATGGGGCAGTTCTACTCTCTTCTATAGGGTTACTATGAGTTGGAATCGACTCGACAGCAATGAGTTTGGTTTTGGTTTTGGTTTTGATTTAATTGTTTCTCTAGGCCTATACGGCTAAGGGAGTCCTGGCGGCACAATAGTTATGTACTTGGCTAGTAAGGGAAAGGTTTGGTGATTCAAACTCACCCAGTGGCTACACAGGAGAAAGATCCAGAGATCTGCTCCTGTAAAGATTATAGCCTAGAAAACCCTATGGAGCAGAATTCTACTTTGTTACATGGGGTTGCTATGAGTTGAAAATCAACTTGATGGCACTCAACAACAACATTAAGGCAAGGTATAGATACACAAAAGTGGCCAATTTTTTCTTGCCCCATTTAGAAAATGTTTTTGGTTTTTCCTTCTATTTGGCAAATTGTCTAGGGCCTTGAATTTAAAATAATGGACAAATTTAGTATTAGCGACAGTGTAACAAGCATTTCAGAATGATTCTAGATAGGTAAACATCAGAGTTACAGGCATGTCTTCTGTGTCTCAGGTACGTTCTCATCTGTCTCTTTATTTCCTATTCCTACTGATGCCATTCTTGGCCGCTTGTACCCTCGAGAGTTATGCATACACTGTCACTGTGATGCCTGCTTTCATAATCTAACCCAGAAATTTCTCTGTCCTCTCAATTCCCATCTTGCTTAACCATCTCATCATATCTCATCTCCTTAGATGAAGTGGATCTCATTCCTAGGCAAAAGCAGTAATGTAGAGTTAACCAATAAATGTGTGTTGACTAGCTATTTCTGTATCAGAGGAATGGAACTGAAGGTTAGCATAAGTGTAAAGATAAGCCTTTTCCTTCAGAAATGCCTCATAAAAATGCATAGAAAAATAGGTTGCTTCCTGAAAATTATGGGTTTATATAGAAAAGGAGATTTAAAATCCACCTTCAATCCATACTACTTTTCATTCTAATTGAATTATAACTATTTAGTCTGGAGGGACCAGTCCCTGAAGAAGGACATCATGCTTGGTAAAGTAGAGGCTCAGCAAAAAGAGGAAGACCCTCAACAAGATGGACTGACACAGTGGCTGCAACAGTGGCCTCAGACATAGCAACGATAGTGAGGATGGCACACGACTGGCCAGTGTTTCATTCTGTTGTACATAGGGTGGCTATGAGTTGGAGCCGACTCGATGGCACCTAACAACAAGAAGTCTGACTAAAGGCTAAAACAGATACAGTACTGCAAAAATAAATTACTTTAGTCAATGTCAAAATGACAAGCCTTCAAAAATTTGTGGTTTATTAAGAAAAAAAAAAAGATCTCTTAGACAGATAGATGGCCTAGCAAACTTTTGAATTTAATCTTGTGATCTACTATAACAACAAAAGGTCTCTATGGTATATTAAGCAAATTTATAAGAATATAATCAATATATTTCAGATGTTATTTAATTATAATCTTTAGTGACAGAGGCAATATGAAAACCTAGCAGCAACATTCTGACAGCGGAATAAATAAATAGATATAATTATTCCTATACTAATCCCAGCAGAATTGTAAATTATCAGGTCAGACTGTAGATCTGAGTTCTAAGGTTTCCTTAATATGACAGAGTTTGATGTAGGAGGTGTCATATCTCCAATATTATGCCTTTTTATTAGAATAAAGGGCTCTCTGAGGATTTCAAGTTCAAACAGTCACAATGACCCTAGGCTCCCCTCATATTACTAGCATTCCCAGCTCATGGCCAACCACTGGGATACAAACAGAGAAGCACTGTGGGGAAGGGTGTAGGCCCGAGGCAGAGGCAGGAGCAGAAGCAGAAGCAGGAGTGGAGAATAACTGCATTCTCAGAATCTTGGAATCACAGACTGTTAGAGGTGGAAGGGACTTCAGAAATCCTCTAGCACTTAAACATCATATTAAAGAGTGGGAAAATGCAGATCAAAAAGAATGGACTTGTTCAAGCTCACATGGCTTCCTGGTATAACCAGATCAAAACCTAAGTTTCATGATGCACGGTACAAACCTCTTTCTATGTTACAACAGGAAAGAAAGCAATTGCTGATGTGGTCAGCTAGAACATAGTCAGTATAACTGTAGCTATTATCATACCAACAGGAAGGAATGCACTCTCCAGCCAGGGCCATAAGAAATTATAGTTAACATTTAACATTATGGGACCAACTTCAAAGGCACTCCAGCTGGACTCTAATGGGAGATGAAACTGCTAACACTAGCAGAAAATTGCAGGTGGACAGCTCTAGCTGGAAATAGCACATGTCCTCAGAGCAGGAGTACTCTTCAGAAGCACCAACACAAAGCTGCTGCCTCACCACAGGGTGGGGAGAGCTGTGGGAAATAACCTTTAATCTGTTTGGTTCAGCATGTTACTAAGCTGTTAACGCTACATAGAATTGTCCACACTTGCCATTGGGGGTGGAGTGGGGATAGGGTATGGCTGTTGATGACAATAGGCAAGGGAGATGGTGCTGTCAGGGTGGGCTTTAAGAAAGACTATATTTCTTAAAGAGTCCTGGTGGCACAGCGGTTAAGAGCTTGGCTGCTAACAAAAAAGGATGGCAGTTTGAATCCACTGCTGCTCCTTGGAGCCCTATGAGACAATTCTACTCTGTCCTATAGGGTTGCTATGAGTTGGAATTGACTCGATGGCAGTGTTTTTTTTTTTTTTTTTGGTATATTTGTTTACAATAGGAAAGGAGGAGAAGAGATGAGAGGGCAAGAGAGGAGAGGAGAGGAGATGGGTGCTGCTCAGTTGCCACCAAGGGGTGTAGACAAGATACTGCAAATCCCTCGACCTGGGATGGAGAGTTCAATTTAGACAAGTCAGTTAATTCTGGAATCTTATTTCCTGTCTCAAAAAATAGGTAGGATTCCACAACAATAAAGAATAACGACGAATTTGCAAAACATCTCACAACATGGATGAATTTGGAGGACATTATGCTGAGTGAAATAAGTCAATAGTTAAAGGACAAATATTATATGACGCTGCTATTAGAAAGTAACAACAAAAGGTTTATACACGGGAAAAAAAAAATCTTTGATGGTTACCAGGGATGGGAGGGGGAGGGAGAGAAAATTACCAAATAGATAGTAGGCAGGTGTTAATATTGATGAAGGGAAAGGCAATACACAGTATGGGAGAGGTCAGCACAACACGACCAAGGCAAGAGAGGACACTGAGAGGAAGGCAGGAATAAAGGACAATTACCATAACCACTATAGCATAGACAATGCTGCAACAATAGTATTAACAAACAATAATTTACAAATGGATACATAGATATACCAAGAGGTGAAGGAGCGGGTAAATGACCACGCCCACCAGCATATATAGGTTTGGTGGTGAAAATTTCTAAATACATGACTGTAGGTGCTCCTCATATATTAGTGTAGACAGGAGAGCACACAAGTGGCACAGTCAGAGAAACCTTTCAGACATAACTAAACTCCTCACGGGATGAAGTTCCCAGGCTCACAGGCAAAGGGCCATAGACTCTGGGAACATTTATGTCAACTGGCATAAGACAGTTCTTAAAAACAATGTTCTACATCCTACTTTGGTGAGTAGCATCTGGAGTCTTAAAAGCTTATGAGCAGTCATCTAAAATACAACTATTGGTCTCTTCCAGTCCAGAGCAAAGGAGAGTGGAAAAAACCAAAGACTCAAGGGAGCAATTAGTCCAAAGGACTGACGGACCACATGTGCCACAGCCTACATGACCCTGAGACCAGAAGAACTACACAGTGCCCAGCTACCACCACCGACTACTCTGACTGGTATTACTACAGAGGGTCCTGGACAGAGCAGGAGAAAAATGTAGAACAAAAGATCAAATTCATAAAAAAGACCAAATTTACTGGTCTAACAGAGAATGTAGGCACTCCCAAGACTATGGCCCTAAGATACCCTTCTGACCTGAAACTGAAGCCCTTCCCGGAGACACCTTCCAGCCAAGTAATAACTCACTGCTGTTGAGTCGATTCCGACTCATAGCGATCCTACAGGACAAAGTAGAACTGCCCTATAGAGTTTCCAAGGAGCACCTGATGGATTCAAACTGGCAACCTTTTGGTTAGCAGCCACAGCTCTTAACCACTACGCCACCAGGGTTTCCAGCCAAACAAAACAAGCCCCCCAAAAATAAAGCCCCAAATACAAACAATTACACCCGAGAGGAACATACTCCTTAAAACAATCAATTTTAAGAGATCAAATGGGCTCATGGAAGCTCCACAGACACATCCAAACTCCCTGAAGGACCCAATTACTGGGCTGAGGGCTGTAGGAACCATAGTCTCCGGGAAGATCTAGCTGAATTGGCATTACATAGTTTGTAAAGAAAACGTTCTACATTCTACTTTGGTGAGTAGGGTCTGGGGTCTTAAAAGCTTGTGAGCAGCCATCTAAATACTCCACTGGTCTCATCCTATCTGGGGCAAGGGAGAATGAAGAAAACCAAAGACACAAGGGAAAGATTAGTCCAAAGGATTAATGGATCACAATTACCACAGCCTCCACCAGACTGAGTCTAGCACTGACTGCTCTGACAGGGATCACAATACAGGGTCCTGGACAGAGCTAGAGAAAAATGTAGAAAAAAATTCTAACTCACAAAGAAAAAAAAAAAAAAAAAAGGACCAGACTTACTGGCCTGACAGAGACTGAAGAAACCCTGAGAGCATGGCCCCAGACATCCTTTTAGCTCAGTAATGAAGTAATTCCTGAGGTCTACCCTTCAGCCAAAGATTAGACAGGCCCATAAAATAAAACAAGACTAAAGGGGCACACCAGTCCAGAGGCAAGGACTAGAAGGCAAGAGGGGACAGGAAACCTGGTAATAGGGAACCCAAGGTCGAGAATGGAGAGTGTTGAAATGTCATGGGGTTGGTAACCAATGTCACAAAACAATACGCGTACTAATTGTTTAATGAGAAACTAGTTCTGTAAACCTTCATCTAAAGCACAGAAAAAAAAGAGAGAGATCAAAAGGGCAATATGTGTCTAAAATCAAAGACGAGAAGGCAGGACGGGGTAGAAAATCAGGACAAAAGGAAAAGGGGAACCCAGGGTGAAAATGGGGAGAATGCTAACACATTGTAGGGAATGAAGGCAAGGCCACGAAACACTTTATATACAAACTCTTGAATGGGAATCTAATTTGCTCTGTAACTTTCACCTAATACACACAATTTAAAAAAAAAAGAAGAAAAACAAGGTGGGAGAAGCCATGACAAAAAAAAAAAAAAAAATTCACCTGCATTAAACATCTGGCCACAGCCAACATTTTAAACACAGGATTGATTCCACTTAGCAGGGAAACTGTCTGTCCCACATATCCTTTTTTTTTAGTGGGTTCTAGTCCCCTCTTCCTTTTTTTAAGTCCCTTCTATGAGCCCTGGTGGCACAGTGGTTAAAGAGCTCGACTGCTAACTAAAAGGTCAGTAGTTCGAATCCACCAGCTGCTCCTCAGAATTCCTATGGGGGCAGTTCTACTCTGTCTTCCAGGGTTGGTCCCTTTTAGTCAGGGCATGAGTCCTTGCGTGATGGTGGAATGAGAGGAGGACAGGGGCAGGGACAGAGCTCTGGCAGCAGAGTATGTCTCTGCCCCTGTCCTCATGTGTATCCTGGGCAACCTGCAGCACAGACATTGCCCTTGCTGTCCCTTCACTCCTTGATTAGACATGGCAGCCTGCAGCATGGTTTTGGCTGGGGCATTCTGTCCTGCTCTGCCTGGCTCCTCCCCACCATCAGCCTTCACATCCAGGTTCTTCACCCAAGTTTTCCCTTATGTGGGTAGAGAGGAGGAGATTCAGCTTTGGGTCATTCTGGTCAGAGCCCTGGGCTGGCTCTGACAGTATGCCTCTGTCCCTGAGGACAAAGTGACTCGATCTGAACACTGGGTCCCTGCCTTGATAAGCTTCAGGTCTGTAGGAACAAGACTGTGCCTTACTCTGTCAAATATCATGCCCCATGCCACCTAAAGGAGCCCTTCTGAATTCTCAGCTTATTAGGTCTGATTGTCAGCTGCCCGGAATGCTGGTCCACTCCACTGTCCCTGACCTCTGCACAGAGCCCTCTCCTAGACTACCCATTACTCAGCTACCTATGAGGACCTCCATATTGTCAGGAGCTACACCTCCCACGGCCCAGACACCAGGAACTGTCTAGTTCATTGGGCCTCACACTCAGTACAGACCCACAAACAAGCGGGTGTTTGAGAAAGGCTTTGAGCTCATACTGAAAATAACGATATCAGCAAATGAAAGGATAAAAGCACGTGATACATTATTTAGGAAATGCCGCCTTTCAGCTGTTTTCTGATGTCACATTGTATACCGCATCCTCCGGGTAGGGTCTGGAGAAGAGTTACCTCTCTCACTGGCTCTTGTGCTTTGTCTAAGCTAGTGAGGATGGCAGGCAGGTGTCGAGCAGAAGCGGCTTAAAAGCCTGGCAATGCAATGCACAAACCGATCAGATACATGAGGAATTCCTTGAGGGAAAACAACTAAATATAAATCTAACATATAACCATATTAAGTTTAAAGGTAAGACACAACTCTTTTGAAACCTCAAATTTTTAGGGAAATAAAATAGTAAATGTAATTCTTGTATATGCTATACTATTAAGGAGCCCTGGTGATACAATGGTTAAGTATTTGGCTGCTAACCGAAAGGTCAGTGGTTCAAACTCACCAGTGGCTCTGGGAGAGAAAGACCTGGCAGTCTGCTTCTATAAAGACTTACAGCCTTGGAAACCCTATGGGGCAGTTCTACTCTGTTCCATAGGGTCGCTTTAAATCGGAATCAACTCCATGGCAATGTTTGTTTGTTTCTTTGTTTTTCTGCTATACCATCTCAGAATTGTACACGAGCCTTCCAAATTCTAATGATATCATCAGTGTCTGAGGTGTAAAGGGAATTTTGGATCAATTTGAGAGTAACAGTTCCACAAAAGAACTGGCAATGGTTGGAGTTAGCTTATCGCAAGAAATCCATTGAATACATGAGGAATTCCTCGGGGGCAAATAGCTAAACATAATTTAAGTTGAAACTGTTAATTTAATAAACCTAAATGGCAGGAATTGTTGTGTATTGCCCTGAGGAACTTAGCAGAGCACACACACAGTCTTGTATGTAAGCCTGAGTAGGTGTTTGACTACAGAGAGAAGTGGACCACACCATTCAGTCTGAGGACCTGGAATTCTTTTCTGAAGAATTCACCTCTTCCAACTTACATTCTTTCTGGCTCTCTCTCAAAAGCTCCCTCCATTCCACCCTCCTTCCCCACTCTCTCTTTCTTCCTTCCTTTCTTGTATCAGATACTAATTACACATTGTTCTACGATATTATCTTCTGCAGCTCTAAGATGACATCTTAGGCTCTCCCTCAAAATATATCACCTATTCAGCACATTTTCCCTAAGCACCTGCTACCTACTAGACACTATTCTAGGCACTGGAAAATCACAGACAAAAAGATAAAGTCCTGGTCCTTAAGAAGTTCAGTGAAGAGAAATAGGTGGACAATGGAGGTAGATTTAACATACTAACCATGGAAACCTCTTTACCTACCAAGGGATGAGGGAGAAGATTGTGCAAAGGTATTGTTTACTTGAGCTGACTCGTGAAGGAGAAGCAGGTGGTCATCTCGCATACAAAAGGGAAGAGGTGAGAGAGTAAGTAAGGGGACATCTCAGGGACTAGCATGAACAAAGGTAAGGGGGAATCAAACAGCCTAACGGATTCAGGGAACTACAAGTTATTTGTCCTGGTCAGAATCCAGGACCCCCAAGGGTGAGTGTTGAGGAGTGAGGCTAGGGAGTCCTTGAGGTAAGGGGGGAGGCAGCAGAGTGTCACTGGACTTCACGGGCCTGTAATCCTCTCTCTCTCATTAACCATGGGACTCTGCTGTTCGGGAAGCTTGACGCCTTGAGGTGAGAGCAAAGGCATCAAGACTGAGAGTCTGGTTTGAGGCCGTCTGTATGCCCTCCTGTGCCTCAGAACAGGGAGTGCAGGCCGAGATTAGCCGAGGTGCAAAAGGCATGCCATTGAAATGTTTGGGAGAGGATTAAAGGCATGTTCCTTAGATGAGTGAAGAGGAGTTCCAACATCAGACATACGCAGTTATCGCTAATAACATTCAAATTTGGAATTCCCTCTGGTGGCTGAAATCAACACTTCCCACAAATGAAACCTGGACAATTATGATCTGTAAAGAGCATTATACACTCCTTGTGTGCCCAGAATATCAGGTTAGCAAGCTGAAATAATTAAACATCAGGCCAGCTGTTTTAGGTAATTAGGTAACATTTTTCATTTCAGAGACCACACAACACAGAGGAGAGAATATAGAGATAAGACTTGTGTTTTGATTTACTGAATCTCTGCTGCAGATAAAGCCCAGCTTTTTGGAATTCTTTGGGCAATTACTATTTCAGGCTTGGCAAGAACTTGAGTCTGAAAGTAACTATTGGGCTTGTCTTGGCAAGACTCAAAGTCACTGTAGTTCTAAGGTTGTCCCAGGCAGCGGTAGAGGGGAAAGTCAGTGGCAAAGAGGCCAGGAACTGCAGAGCCATTAGGAGGGTTGTTGCAGGCTTGGAGCTTAGAAGAGGCCAAATTTGGTCCTCCCACAACACGTTCTTAGAGAGGGAATGTGGTCAGATGGTAAAGGCGCTAGTTAGGATTCTGTGGTTCCCTTCCTGGCATCTGTTCTTGTCAGTTCTGCAGGCACTGCGTACACTCCCTGCCTTAGTGTCCGTTCCTGTAAAAGAAGAGGAGGACTGAGCCTTCATATGTCTGGGGGGGGGGGGAATGAAAGAGGTGTGACTGGCAGGTTGCCAAATGGTGCTAGCTTAGTTCACGCTGCAGGCGGGAGGGGAATGGGTATTAGAAGAAAAATTTTAATTCCTTCCCTGCCACTAACTGACAAAGCGACTTTGGTCAAGTCACTTCCCCTGTCTGAGCCTCAGTTTCCATTGCTTTAAACTAGGGAGCTGGAGTAGACAAGATGATCTCTAAGGCCCCTTTTAGTTCTGACATTCTACTATTCTAAGATGCCAGACAAGATAAATTGCTGGGCTGAAGGCAAGCAAGATTTTCTTTGAATGGAAAAGAGAAAAAGCCTGTGTGCTGCCAACTGACTTCCCCCACAAGATTCTGGAGCCAACACTAAGTATGGGGCAGGGAGAGCAGGGCAGTCTGAGGAGACAGCAGGCCCACATGTGGTCACTGGCTACACTGTATTGAAACATCTCTTGCTTGAGCTCTTCCACTTAATTGGGAGCTTGCCTTTCCAGTTGTGTATTTTTATCCTACGCCCTAGAAACCAAACCATTAGGTTTGTAGCCAAAGGCCACTTCTTGTTTAATCGTTAACTGCCTTGGCACTGTGGAGCTCTACCCCGGCCGGGAAGTCCTCACCCAGATGCCGCAGCTCTTCAGCAAGCGGGACTCGGGGGAGGATGCTAAGCTGGACCAGAATTCAAGTTCTGTACTCCAACTGTGGAAATAAATCCCCTACATTGTCTGGCCCACACAAATCTCAGTTCAGCCAGGCCTCTCCTGTGGGGTTTCTCTGCTAACAAAATGCTTGAGATCAGCAATTCTTTTCTACTCTTACCCACTCTCAGTGAGGAGCCAACTGGGCTATTCCTTAGACTCCACTTTCCATGTCTGAAATGTGGTTGAAAACTAATATTCCAGATGTTTCCTCATATTTTAAGTGGAACCACAGATTAAGCTTCCTGCAGGAAGGCAGTACGGGACAGTGGAAGGAGTACAGTCTCTGGAGTCAGACAGGCGTTTGAATTGTGGCTTCCCACTTTATAGCTGTATGGCCTTGAGAAAGTATTGATTCCTTGAACCTCGGTTTCCTCCTCTGTCAAAACAACATCCATTTCTTCCACTTGGCAGTAGCCTCCATGAGTACAAAGGCTGTCTGTTTTGTTCATCACTATGTAGTCTAAACCCAACACGCAGTAGGTTTCTCAATAAATGCATACTGAGTCAGTGATTAAAAATCTCATAGGATTTTAAGGAGAGAAAGATTAAAGATGTGAAGTGCTTAATCCTGTACCTGATACTTGGAATCACTTAGTGCTTATTCACTAGTCTGTAGTACTTGGGGACACAGTTCTTCTACCTGCGTGAGATGGGTGCTCAAGGACTATAAGACCTTAGTTATGCCCATTTAAGTTATGAAGAGGCTACCTCGTGGGAGAAAAGACAAGCATTTAGGAAGTTCTTTGATTTGGGGGTATTTTCCAATATAACCAGTGGTGACCCTGACGCTATTGTTGAAGCTCACTCTTTGACAATGGAAAAAGAAGCCAATCAGATACAACGCCACTGATGTCACTGATGGTGGCAGAAGGTCCTTCAGTAATGCTCATGGCTTCCTGGCCTTAGGGCCTTCCAAGGAGATTCATAAAACTAGACACAGGCATGGAAACCAGATTCCCTGGGCCCCTGGTACACTAGACTATTGTTCCAGGACAGAAACAACTCAGAACAAAATGGTGAGTGGGATTTTCCTTGCATGGGCCACAATACATATGTTTGTTCAAGAAAAAAAAGTTGGAGCAAGAAGACATGAATGTCTGCTACTAAAGAAAAGCCTGTTTGTGCCAGCCACAGTGGAGAGATTGTTCAGAGAGTTCATCCTGAAAGTCCAATTACCCCAACAGCATGGTCAAGGTCAGTATCATTTTGGAGTATGCCAACAACTCCAGCCACTTCAGTACCAGACGTGAATTACACAGGGTATTTGCCTCTGGAAGAATTGGTCTCCAGTAGACTTTCTAGCTCACTTGGGCTATCAGACACTACCTTTCTCCTTGTTCCCTTCCATTTCCTTGGGCAGACCTGTCTAATGTATACCTCCAAAGATTCCAAATAACCATAACATCCAGAATTCTGGATTCATTTTGTTGAGATCTGGATTGACTGTTAACTACAGGGTAAATTAGGGAGAAGAAGAGACACTATGATGTGGCAAGGGCCAATACCCCTTAAGGATGACCCAAGGCCCAGATCTGAGAAGGAAGAGATCAAAAGATTTTCTGTTCCTGCTTTGTTTTTAACAGAATCCTAGAAACTACAACAATCTGGAGAAGTACAAGTCTTAGGAGGCTGAGATGTGAAGTGACCTATTTACCTTAACACTTGACTTAAAAATGTATCTTTTAAACACAAGATGCCAAATTACTTTCTGTCCCACATTTCAGAGGGATTTGAGAGCAACAATTTACCTCACAAACTCTTTAAGCAGCTCAGAAATTAGTCCACACTAATTTCTCCAAGCAGCAAATAATGTATCCTAACCCTGGTGGTGCAATGGTTAAGAGCTTGCTGTTAACGAAAATGTCGGCAGTTCAAATCCACCAACTGCTCCTTGGAAACCCTATGGGGCAGTTTTACTCTGTTCTGTAGGGTCGCTATGAGTCCAAATTGACTTGACAGCAACATTTCTTTTTTATATGCAATTAAAAAACAAGTAGCTAAATTTTTCACAGACCAAAAAGCCTGAATAGAGATCAGAAATTTGGACTTTGAAAGATGCAAACTCCATCAATCATGGCAAGATCCAATCTTGGAGTGGCGCCATGACACAGAATTTGCAATCTCTGCTGAGGTCAGTTATAAATTTTCTCAAAAGAAAAATAAGTGTACATCAATGTCATAAGGTAAATCTATATGTGCTAATATGAAAAGCAAATTAGACTTTCTGTATAGTATGAGCTTAAATGAGAAAAAAGACAAATGTATATTTTTATACATATATACAATATATGTGAAAATAATAAAATATTAATAATTGATAACACTTACATAACATTTACTGCTGGGAAGTATTTTCTGGAGGTTTGGGGAAACAGTATTTGAAGTGTTTTGCACATATAAACTCATTGAATCCTCACAACAACCCTAGGATGTAGGCATACTATTTTATGAAGAAATAGAGGCACAGAGAGGTTAAGTAATTTGTCTAAGACGACACAGTTGGCAAGAGGCACAGCTGGGAATTGAAGTCAAAGTGGGCTGTTTCAGAGTCTATGTTCCTATCTACTAAGCTAAACTGCCACTGATGTCCTGAATGATACTCATAAGCTATTCGAAACATAGACTTCCCTGTATGCACTCTACCTGCCTCCCAGCTGCCTCCCCAAAACACACAGCAGACAGATCAATCGAATTGTATTTATCACAGTATTTACCACTATAATCATCTCAATATACCAATCGCTAGAACTAGACTGTGAACTCTTAGAGGGCAAGGTAGGTAGGCCTATTCTTCTTTATGTCTCTCACACCTCTAATCTTTGGTTCATAGTTTGGCTTAATACCTGGGCTCAGGGAAATTCCAGTTTCTGAGATATGGTTCATACACATGCTAGAGAGAGATGAGAATTTTTTAAATGGTTTCATTCCAGATTATTCAAAGGAAACTTTAAGTTAGGGGTTTTGGAGCCAAAGGGATGGGAGCTTGTATGAGTATAAGCATAACAGGGAGCCAGGGCTGGGAAGCTGGAAGCTGGGAAAAAGAAGAGGAGTGATATCCTTTGATCCATTCACCAGGCAAACCCATGGCAATTCCCACTGATAAGTGAGAACCAGAACCAGGTTCATTAACCTCTGTGTTCTTATATTTTTTATTATCAACCATAAGAAAGTCAACAATTAATTCCTGCTACTTGGCTGGAAGGTGGCTTCCTTATTAAGGAAACACAAGGAGGTCGCCTAAATGCTGCAGCCTTTTTTAAGGAAAAATGCTTTAAGCATAATTCTCTCTGTTAATTTTATACCTTCATTTAGAACCACTGACTTTCTCATTCGCTAGTGTCCATGGCTTGCTTTTACAAATTGCCATTGGACTTCATGGGCCTCTTCTTACAAGGGTGTGCAGACTCATGGGAAGCTCTGGTCTATCCTCTTGCTATCCTGTTCTTCCTCTTCAACCCGTAAACCTGCCACCACTTTTCCACAGTGGCTGCTTCACAATCCAAAAGCACTGAGGCCACTTCTCCAGCTCCAGACTTTGCTTCGAGTACCTGTGCATGTGTGTGCTTTCTTTGGGAAAGAAGAGGCACTTCCGGAAGAGGAGGCAACACCTGTCTGAGATGGCAACTGTTCTTTCTCAGAAAAAACAAACTAATCAAAATATTCTTTCACTCTACGATGAAGGTGGGAAGCAGAGGGTCAGTAAGGCAGGGAAGGGTCAGGGACACGCTAGCCACGCCATAACCCATCTGACACCTACTTTAAGCCCATAGGTATTCCCCTCTAATTGACCCCTTGCTACTTCTACAAAAGGACAGTTTGGGGAACGACGCTATAGAGTTTAGTATTTAAGCATTCTCATATCTCCCCATACCAGTTCCCTCAAAAAATGTACACTGTCTGCCTACAATCTCTCATTATCCTAGAATGAATGGGGAGGAGAAGAGGAGACTCTGGATATCTTTTCATCTTGAAAAATTTCAGAGATGTTTGCAAATCAGAAGAGAATTATCTAATTCCCCTGTGAGTATCCTCACACAAGCTAAGGTTCTTTTTTCCCTCATTACTAAATCCAAGGCTGAAAGGAACATTACTCCTTGTAGGGGGAAAATTTAACCCTTGTTTGGGACAAGAATAATAGACTGTAAAAGGAAAAAGGATTCTACGATGAAAGCACTCAGGATAGGACAAACAGGCCCCTAGAGTCTCTGCTGGGGGAGTCCACATGGCCGGATAGAGGGGACACATATAATATTCCTCCAACCTACTTATATAACCTACTTATGCTTTACTACGTAAACTTTATAAGTATAATGTTGGCAGATTGTGGTGCATAAAAAAGTAGCTGAAAAACTCAAACCATAAATAATGCCAAGTAATAAAGGAGGTGAATGTTTCTGTTATTAGATTCTTTCATTGTATAAATCTGTTTAATAAGCTGGCTAGGAATCACTGATAGAAAACAGACTTAGTATGGTGTTACAGACCAACCCGTCCTAAAAGGCCAGTATGGGAATTTGTGCCAAGTTATATTTTTTTGTTCTTAACCAATGCAACTTAAACTGTAATTGTTGTTTCCTTGTTCAGAAATGGAAAATGTCTTACGAGGCTCTGTTTGGAGGGGACAGAAGGCATGCTCAGTGTCACAGAGCTCTCCTGCCCACCTTCCTTCCATAACCACTGCTCCCCTGCCCCCTAATACTCATTGTTTTGAAGGCACTTTATGGTATTTGCTGATCGCGCAGCCTTTGTCTTACTATTGGGGATCTGTGTATGATTCCTGCTTTTTAGAATCCTATTTCTTAACATTTATATGTGTGTGTTTAAAAAAAAAATCCTTTCAAATGTCCTCCTTTTGACCCAAGACCCATGGCAACCACTTTGGCTAAAGAAATTCATTCAACAATAGAGGGGGTGGGGAGGGGGATGTGGTAGGATGTGGGGGGAAGGGAGAGTAGAATGGAAGTCTCTGGGGTCACATTCATCTTCCAACACTATGGTTTCCAACAGCTTGTTGATGTTTTTCTGGGGTTAGTTACTATCATCATGATGGGCTGTAAAATGAAACACTATAAACTAGCTGAAGGCTTGAGTAGAAATATTTGCCAAATGGCATAAACAACAACACCGGGAGTCCCACATTCTCAGCCACACTTACAAAGCTTGGCTAATTGTACCCACGCTGTTGTTTACAGCATTGTGATGCATAAACTCCACTGACTGGCCAGTCTAGTTCCTGACCCTAGTTCCCAGGTCCCTTTTCAGGAGGCCCACACACAGCTCTCTTCCAAGGGTTTGCTAAATAGATAAAACAGAAAGTAATTGGATGAAATAGATTATTTATCTGCCCAATTTAATTAGTGTTTGGAAAATTTTAGTCTCAACAGTATAATGATACATCATTTGGAGTTGCTCATATAAGATTATTTGCGTTATATTTGTAACTGTTTGTCAGATATTTTGCTACGCATTTTGCATAGGTCATATGAAAGTATCTGATAGAGGTTATTGTAAAAAATTAGTTAAAAGTTTGAATTAAACATGGATCCTATGGTTACTTCCCAAGGACTTGGGCATTAAATCCTTAGGAATGTAACCCCTTCTAGAATACTTTACATAGGAAAAAGAAACTCATTGTAGAGCACTTTGACATGAAATTAATTAGAGGCCTTTCTATAGTTTCTCAGGTGCATAGACCCACCGCTGTTGAGTCGATTCTGATTCATGGTAACGCCACATGTTATTGAGTAAAATTACTCCACAGGGTTTCCTTGGCTGTAATCTTTACGGAAGCATATTGCCAGGCCTTTCTTCTGCATATTTATATAGTTTCTTTTTTTAATTAATGAGATAATTTATTTTTTTTCCAAAATAAATCTTCAAAATCTGGTATGTATATTGTGATTTTACGCTCATGATACATCTCAATTCAATGAATTTTCATTGCAAATACTTGACCTGTATTAAGGTTTTATAAAATTTACAGCTGAAAAAGAAAATTCACATACCCAAATTGCTCCAAACATACTTAAACGTTTTTCTTTTAATTTTTTTTTATCGTACTTTAGATGAAAATTTACAAAGCTAACAAGTTTCCCATTAAACAAAATATTGTTTTGTGACATTGGTTGCCAACCCCACGACATGTCAACACTGTCCCCTTCTCGGCCTTGGGTTCCCCATTCCCTGCTTTCCTGTCCCCTCCTGCCGTCTCATCCTTGCCCTTGGGCTGGCGTGCCCATTTAGTTTCGGTTTGTTTTATGGGCCTGTCTAATCTTTTATTTCTGAATATTAACTTATCTTGCCAAAACCTCAGAGTGGAAGATAGAAATTATCCCTATTTTACACAGGTAGATACCAAACACAGGGGATGAAGTTTAAAAGGACCTCTTACACGTTTGTAAAAGGTTAAAGAAAGTTAATTCAACATTTAATATACTTATAGCTGTGCTGGGTCACTATGAGTCGGAATCGACTCGATGGCACTGGGTTTCTGGGTAAGTACAATGGGAGAAAGAGTGGATTAGATTATTCTCTAAGCTACTTTCAAAGAACTTGAGTAAAGCTCTAGTAAAAATCTAGCGAAAGTAGGGTGGAAAAAAGATGGGAAAAATAACAAGTAATATCCTTTATCCCCCCAAAGTGAACTAAAAACTGGCAGAAAAACTGCCTCTGGGAGAAACAACCCTCAAAAAATCTCATGGCTGGGGTAGAACTTCCCTGTATTCTTTGTGACTGTGGAAATGGGAAAATCGACATTCATCAAGTACCAACTCAAGGCTGTAACTGTTAGCTCAGTCCCTCCTTTTCTAATTCTGTGGCTTGTGGGGAAATAAGCAAAAGAAAATCACAGGGACTCAGTAGGAATGTCTCTGATGAACACTGACAGACCTTTGAGAGAATTACGGGAGCTGAGGAAACTGGCCCAGAGGCTCTAATCAACACCAAATGGGCCAAGAGACCCAGACTTGTTCCTAGAAACATCCAAAGCCAAGAAAAAAACTGAAAGTTAAAAATAATCATTCTACTTAAGCCTGGAGAAAAACTCAAAGTTCCATGAAGCAACGATTAATAATGGTTAAGATCAACAGGTAATAGTACCTACGAGCTTATTTTCAAAGAAATATTTTAAAGAAAATTTCCTTAGTTATCTCTAAGAATTAATATTTGATGATAAGGATTAAGTTCTACTTCTTAAGGTGAGTTTTGTTTTCATTTAAAAACAAAACAAAGCCTGCTCATCTCTAATAGCTACATCTAAGGCTGAAGCTTGCTAATAAATAGTTATAATCAAACCACCATTACAGTGCCAAACTAGAGTTGTAGGCAGAATTTCCATAAGGAAATAAAAACATCATATCCAACAACAGAAGGTCCCATATATGCTATTAACCCTACTTGTTCTTTAAAATTCAGGTCCAGAGAATCTACGGAATATACCCAAGATCACAAAGCTGCCATGCCAAGAAGGGAAACCAGGACTAGGACTCAGGTGTACTGCTTTTTGTACTATGCCACACTGTTTTCCCTCACACAGGATTTGATGCTTTATCATGTTGTCAATTCTGTTTGAAAACTGGAAACACATTCCAACACACTGAGGCCACCTGGCATCCTGGCTTACCTGCACTGAGGTACAGTCAGGGGATAAACTTCAGGGTCAAATTCAGTAAAATAAGAGGGAAGCACACAGACCTCAGGGATTATCTCTTGCTTTCAGTTCATAATAACCTCTTTCTGGCAGGACCATGACAGAAAAAAATAATACCAACACAAGCAGTCATCATTATTGACTACCTACTATGTGCTAGTAACAAATATTCCCTCATTTGATCCTTACTACAATTCAGTGGGTAAGATACTATGCAAGTTTACACAATAAAGTGGTAACCAATGGATTTGAATACAGGTATGCCAATCTTTCAAAGGTCCTGCTCCCTGCAGTATGCCAGGCTTTTCTTCAGCTGGGCTCAGTGCTGTTTTCAGCTCACTGCCCCACTTTGCCATGTGTGATTGGTGCTCTGCTGCATTTGTTGTTCCTCACACTATACTGAAGAGAAAGGAAATGGTTTACCCAAATCAGCAGTTAAAACAGAGTTCAATTGATTACTGATTATCCCTTGGGGTCACCTGACAACCCCAAAAGAGTCTTCCCCACCCACTGACTAATGTGAATATTCCATCTTTAGAGAAATAGAGCCCTGTAAAATTTGGAATCCTTCTAAGAAAGGTCACACTTGAAGATGTGGCAGTTTGCTTCCATAAAGATTACAACCTGGAAGAGACATGGTGGAATTCAATATACTGTGGAAGTGTCTATCTGTTTCAGGTATATTTGGGTATGTACAGCATTCTATGAAAGCCCACAGGAGGTATAACTAGTAAACTTACCTCTCTTTTCTTCCTCCCTTTCCTCCCTCCCTTCTTTCTTTCCTCCTTCCTTCAGATAGGATCAGATCAGGCTTCTTAGAGGAGGTGACATGTGCTGAGTATCACAGTATAAGTGGAAATGGGAAAACAAAGGTGAGAGGGCACTCTAGGCATCAGACGCAGTATGAGCAGATGTACAGAGGTATAAAATAGTATGACTAATATGGGGAACTACAAGAAATCTGGTGGTGTTGAAACATAAAATTCAGGAAGGCAGGAGGAGGTTGGAGCTGTGGATTTAGAGGCCAGGCCAAGGAGAGCTTTGTAGACCATGCTAAGAAGCTTAGATTTTATACTGTGGGTAAACAGGGAGCCTCTGAAAGACTTTAAACAGGGCAGTGATATGGCCAGAGCAGCAGTGTCACTGGATAGATAAGTGCAAGTCAACGTTCAGGTAGGAAGACCATATAATTGTATAAACGAAGCAATGAACTAGGTAGTGGTAACAGGAATGGAAATAAGAAAGGACAGATTTGGGAACTATATTAAGGTGGGAAAAACCAGGAGGAGCTGGTGATTTATCGGATGTGGAGAAGTGAGGGAAAAGGAGGCAGCAGTGAGGATGACACCTAAATTTTCATTTCAAATTGACAGGGTGGATGGCGGTGCTACCAGCTCAGATCAGGATTCAGAAAATAATGACTAACAGCATTGTCGGGAGTGGAGTATGGTTAGAAATGGGTTAGGCTAATAACCCCATTCTAACCATAACAGTAGGAAAATTACGCCTACTCTTCATCCATCCAACAAATATTATTGAGCACCTACTAAGGCACAGAACTTGGTGCTGGGGTCACAGAGATGACTTGTCAGCCTCTGCTTTCCAGGAACTTATAATCCAGTAAGGAGTCAGAAACATCAGCAGAAAATCATAGACCTGTGTGAGAAGTGATCAATATAGAGGCAACAAAAGGGGTGTAGGGACACCTATTCCACCTCAGGCCATGCAGAAACAGGCAATGGAAGAGTGGGTGAGCACTGACATAGCCTGTACCCTCTTCCTGTGGACTGGTCACTCCCTACTGCACCGCCCTCCCCTAAAAAGAATCCAGTACAGTAATGAGAAATGACAGCAGGAGGAGAAAGCAACAAAGTCCAATTAACAACAGGTGGTAAGGCTGTCAGTTCAAATCAGCATCCTGGGAGCCAAGCAGAGATGGCACTGAATCTAGATCAGTATTCAAACTCTATTAAACCTAAAACATTAATTGCTCAGTGAAGCCTGTGTGTTCCTTCTCACCCACTGGATGTTTCTCTGGCAGTTTAGAAGTTCCAGGCTGTTGCTGTGTCCCCAAACACAGGCACTTGTTTACATTCTTTCCCTACTCTTGTAGATGGAGGAATCTTTTTCCTTTTTTTTTTAGGCAGCTCAGAAGATGGCCACCAACTGGACCTCCTGTGGCAGTGTGCTTAAGGAACTATAAAAAAAAAAAAAAAAAACTATGGTGCCCCATAAATCCTCTCCATTTTGTCTCAATAAGATGACATTCAAATATTATTTAAAAAATCAATAATATCCCCAGCTTTGCTGTATCAGCAGAGCTGCTGAGCACATAGGACAATGGCTGTAGTGCATACTGATCCATCTCAGAGGTCCCACTGTTGGGAAAGCCTTACCTTTAACGTCTAGTCAAAAGGCAGGCTGGGGGCTCATCACAAGTTTGCTTGCTTTGAATAGCCTAGAACCCACGGATCGCTAGATGGCTATAGACCATCTTCTTTCTCAAAACCCTTATTGCAAAGATGAAAAGCTTAGGAAGTTATCTAGACCCTATATCCTCTGAGTCTATGGCCAGAACCATCCCCTCTCATTGCCTCTCTTCCACAAAATTTGAATTACTACAGACTTATCTTGGGTAAAAATACACCCAGTGACCATTGCTGATCTTATAAATGAAGGGACAAATAGAGTAAGACTGCCTTTTCTCTCAGTGCTCGGGAAACAAATAACAACAACAACAGAAAATACATGGATTCTAGAATCTTGTCACTTACTCATTAATGTAAGCTAAGCTCCCTACAGCTTAGTTTTCTTAGCAATAAAAAGGGAATTGTAATGATATGGGCCTTGCGAGACAGCTGTGAAGATTAAATATTATAGCCTAGGGCTCTTGTCAGTGAAGAGACTACCTAAAATTAGTGTAAGAAAATTCTGCATCTTAATTTCCAGTTCTTAATTCATAAATTTTAAAGAGGACATGCTATTCCTTAAGAGTCTAAAAATTACCATGGTAAAAAAGCAGGAAAATTTGCATTTCATTATTGGAATGGTGTGGTTAGCATGTTGAACATTCTATTAGATGGTACCAATTTTCACATTAAGTGGACATGAGTTATTGCTGAATACTTGAAGCTGTCTCTGGAGAATAAGACCTCACAGCCACATAAATGGCCAACTCAGATCCCATGGTATGTCTTGATGTGACTTTAAGAAACAAAATGAGAAATGCCAAGTTATATACCAGAGACAACAAGGGAAGCCTGCAGTGGGGGAGGGGAAAATTCTGACTCTTTCTCCTGGAAGGGCAAGAGGTAATAAACTGATGGCATGTGCAGAGAATCTCAATTTTTTCTTAGCGCTAGTTGAGAGAACTAGCCTTTCCCGAGCAAACACATTGGGCCCTTGCAGGGTGAGGACTGAGTCCAAAGTGGCTCTGACTTGCCCAATTGTAAGGTTGACTGTCTTCTTTTTCATTTACCACTTTAAAAAATGCTTTATATGAAGATGTGAAATTGTAGTACATAAATTTATGAGACAGGTGGAGAGGGAACAAATTTCCCACATTGCAAAAGAATCTTTTTTTTTTTTTTTGCTGAAAGGCCCTTGAAAAATTGTAATCCCATGCAGAAATTGTCAGCTTGGGGTCCACAGGTCCCCAAAAGATCCATGAATAGAATTTAGGTGGTCTGTGGATTTGGCCAGAAAAAAAAAAATTTACACCTATATTTTCATTAACCTTTACCTGAAATTTAGTACTTAACACCAATTATGTTGCAATTTCCATCAGAGACTGAAAAACTTATTCTGTAAAGGAACAGATGGCAAATATTTTAGGTTTGCCACCCATATGATCTCAGTCACAACTAACTATTCTACTCTGCCGTTGTAGTATGGAAGCAAGCATAGGTAATATATAAATGAATGAATGTAGCTGTGTTCCAATAAAACTTTACTTATGAAATGAGTCTTTAGGCTGTAGTTTGCCAAACAAGTCATGTACACATTACGACTTGGTAATTATAGTGTGATTAGTTCTAATTATTTAATATGTTAAAAATAAGTACATATATTGCCGTATCATAAATATGTTGGCATTTAAACTATTTAATTATATTCCTATTCATTTTATTTTATGCATTTAAAAATATTCTCAGAAAGAATCTATAGGCCTTACCAGACTGCCAATGGTCCACGGCACAAAGAGATTAAGATGCCCTACCACAGATGTAGTTAAGTGCTTGTTTACAAATGACTCTTGGGCAGAGGCTAGAAGCAATGGGGAAGAGGAAAGCTGGAAGAACAAAATCAGGGTGGTAGAAGGCACTGTCGATTAAAGCCAAACAGACATGAAACAAAAACCTCTCTACACTTTTTATGGCATTTGATGGGAGAAAAAGAATCATTTTCCCTATTTTCAAAGCCAGCACAAAGGGAGGTCCACATCTTGTACGTTTCTCCTCTATTTGTTTAAGACGGTCACTCAATAGTCCCATCTTTTATTTCCATGCTATTACTTCTTGCTGCCACACATTTTTCTTAAGTGTTTATAAATGAAATCTGTTACTTAAGCAAATGGATTTATATATATCAAATTAAAACTTGCCTTACTGATGATTTCCTTCCCTAAATGTCACCTGGGGAGCAAGTCTTTTTTTTGGACTTTTTTCTTTCAGAAACCTGAAGTTGAAGGGGAGGATGTGGAGACCAGATACTTCTCTGTGTCTGACCAAGGTCAAAGCTCTATGAAAATATCCTTAGGCTTTTGGGACTCTAAAACCAACTGGGAATATACGTGGCAAGTTACGTCTTTGCTTTTTCATAGAAGGCTGGCTGTTTTGTTCCTTTAGTATAAACTGTATTTACTTCTAATAAAGCAACAGCAAAATATAATGTGAGGAGAAAGCGCCTTCTGCTTAGTTCTGTACTAAACAGCTCTGGGTTACATTTACAATTTTAATAAACTGATTTGTCAAAACTGTCAGAATCAAGGGAGATCATCTGGATACCAGATGAAGAAAAATATCTGTAATTATAAGTTGTCCATTTTTTCCCTTTCATCTTCTATATATGTATCTGTGAGCAGCTACATATTTTCATGCACATACATACACATAAATTTTAAATCATTAAATAAAAAAAGAGCCTGTCATAATAGAATTCAGGAAAGCAGAAAATACAGTTCTCCTGGGATACCAGTGGGACTTGAAGGCTAAGCTGTGTTCCCCCCATCTTAGGACCAACATCCTCTTGCTGAACCATTCTGTCAGAGCCAAAACATTTCAGTCTCATTACCACCTAGATTGTTCTCCTTGCCTGATCACTCACTTGCTAGGTGACTATAGGCAAGTAACCACATCTCTCTGGCTCTTAAGTATGTGAAATAAAAATTCTGATGCATGTTAACTGTCTCAAATTAAGAGGCACAAGTATGTAAATGAGGTTGTTCTGGTAAAGAACCCCAAGTTCTCTGAAGAAAGATGCTGTGAAATTACCATATATTGTCATTAATTAATTCAAATATCTCATCCCCAGTTTCATTAGAATCCCACCTTTTGCTCTGTAAGTTTTAAATTATGAAATGTAGCTACTTTCAATTGGAAGGCAGCCTGCATTTGAGGCATGGAAACCTCTGTTCTCACAGAAGGGGTGAGAAGGATGAGTGGAAAGATGAGGGATGCAGCCTGAGAAACAGAAATGGGATGAGCGTATATCTCACCTGTTAGGTGGTGGGACATCTCCTTTGGAGGCCTGGATTATGGCTCCCTTTTGGAAGAGTTTGGAAAGGCAGTGGGCTAGTCATCAGTGATTTTTTTCATTATTATTCTCAGGGTAGAGAGTTTGTGCTAGAGAATCAACTCACATGGAGAATGAAGATGCTGGAAGCGAGCTACTGTTAACAGTGACAGAAGGACCAGGGCATTTTGGAGAGTTTCCATATAGTAGAGCTGAATGACCTTTTCATTTCATTTTTATTTTAAGATTGATAAGGAATGCAGTCTCTAGATGAGGCTAGCTAGGGAGCTGACTTTTTTAGAGGAAGGAAGGGGAGCTGATTTTTAAACCCCTGACATTCTAAACGACCCCTGCCGGGTTAAGGGCTGCAGTGAGTGTCTCTGTGGCAATTTTCCAGCCCTGCTACACACAAGGAACAAAGTGCTGGGAAGTACAATTTATTGAAGTATTTTTCTGATGTCCAGGGCCTGTCTCTTTGGTGAGTGAGAAGAATCTGTCATTCTAAACAAGGCTAGCAGTCTTTTCAAACCAGGAATGAACACAGATATAGAATGATCCTAGAGTGACCTGAGGAACCTGCTAGGATAAGGTTCCTTCATTTTCTAGAAAGAAAGCTAAGGGCTAGAAAGGATAAGTGACTTGCCCAAGGCCCCACAGTGAGCTACTGATGAAGCTGGAGGGGGGACCCCGGTCACTCTCCTGACTTCTAACCTAGAGCTCATGCTACAGCTCAATGCTAATCAATGGTTCTTCTTTGACCCTATTCCCTCTGGATGATCTGGATAAAATGTCTTAAAAAAAAAAAACAAAAAACTCAACAACAGTAAAACAGTTGACTATAGAGAAGAGTGGAATATGTTACGAATAACGGATGTAGTAAAACATTCTTGAGAGCCTGGCCATTGGGCAGAAGTTATTCTCAGAGTGAACACAAACATCTGTCTTTTCTCTAGACTCCCTATTTTACCCTCTCCATTAGGCATGGCTTGCCTCGTTTTATCTCTTCCCATCAACCACTGGGGACGCACATCACACTAACCTCCTTTCTAGCAAGAATACCTGGGCTTGGCTTTCTCTGTAGCCTTTCTCCTTTGCCTAACTCCATAGGGGTCTAGGTCTCTGTCAACTGTTGCTTTAATCATTTATAAATTTGCTTAAACATTTGGTCAAATTTTGGAAAAACTCTTAACAGGAAGGTTTATGCTAACTGCTAACTTTTCTTGGAGTTGAGAGTTTCCACATGCCTCCCTTCCCCACCCCCCACAAATAAATCACCAAGGTTAGTGAGACAGCTTAAGCCAATAAAGAGAAAGTCAAGGGGTATGGCTTTGGCCCTATTTCTCTTGGTTGTTCTTAAATTCAGTATGCTCCAAAGTAAAAATATCTTCTCTTCTCCACCCCCACCCTCTTCCTATATGAATGGCACTGCTTTCTACTAGTTGCCAAGCCAGAACTTGGGTATCATCCTAGACTCCTCCCTTTTTATTACATTCTGGATCCAATTAACCCTCACAGAAGCCAGAATTTTCTCTCACATTTTGGCACCTCCTCTCCATTCTTACTACCATTACTTTACTTGAGGCATTCATCACTCCTCACTTAGATTAATACAGTTAGTACCTGACTGGTTTTCCTGGATCCAGTCTCACCCCATTTCAATTCACTTTCCATACTGTAGCCAAAGTGGTCTTTCTGAAACACAGATCTGATCATACTGCCTTGCTGAAAATCCCACAGGGACTCACCAAGGCCTTTCGGATAAAATTCAAGCTCTCTAGAACATATCAGAGGAGAGGGAAAGAACGCAGGCTGGGGAATGAGGACTCTGGCTGAAGTTGACATCAATGTCATGGCTTGGGCCGAAGCACTCTGTTTCATCTACCTTTATTGAAATGTCTTTTTCCAAAAAGAAAGAGAATCCTAAAGAACAATCTCCCCACAAGAAGACCAAAAGTTTAGAACAATAACATAACTGTCTGTTTTGGAACCACTGTGGTCGTTGCACGCCGTCAAGTGGATTCTGACTTGTAGTGATCCTACAGGACACAGCAGAACTGCCCTCTACGATTTCTAAGGCTGTAAGCTTTATGGAAGCAGATTGCCACACCTTTCTCCCTGGGAGTGGCTGGTGGGTTAGAATCCCAACCCTCCGGTTAGCAGCCAAGCGCTTAACCACTTAGACATCAGGGCTCTTGGAATCACTGGGAAACATCAAATCATAGTGGCCACGTTATTTGCCTTTGCTGATTTTACCAACATTTGTCCCATCAAATTGTCATTAGGGCTACCCAAAGTAACCACCAGGAACTTGGAGAACACAAATAACCTCTGGGTACAGGCCTGGGGGAATGAGAGAGTGGTAGAGGCAGGCATGTTTTGCTTCATATGATGATGATATACAGTTAGATTCTGTGTCCCTAGGAAGAAATTCTAGCAGAGCTATTTCACTTAATATTGCAAAATAAAACTCATTTCCAGAAAAGAACAAGAAATTTTCCATGCCCCTCTTGGGCCAATGTGTGAGTTGTTGGAGCAACTGTTACGTTTAAAATTTTGATGGTCTGCAGAAATTTCAAATGGCAACAACAGACATCTCAACAAGACTAGTCTTTTAACTGTGTGGTATCAGAAACAGGCTTTATTTTGTCTAATGACCTAGACAAAATAACTGTCATATGAAGGTACTGCCTTGACTGTTGGTGGCAGCAATCTCACAGAAAAGGGAGCTCCCCCTATTACCTCAGAGACAGAGAGACAGATACTCTTCTGACAAAACTTGCTCAGTCTGTCCTTTGCCTTGGGGATAACTCTGGGCATTGTTAGTCTCAGAGATAGGGGTTCTCTATTAACCCTCCTTCCAGGAGCCAGACTGCTCTTTGGCAGAAGTCTCCATCACCAACACCTCCTTGCTGCCATCACCTGCTTCTTATAAACCACTTCACTTGAGAATTAAGTTTTAGGAAGGAAGAAAAACGTTGCAGGTTGCTAACCAGGCAGGCTAGTAATCCAGCATGATCATTCCAGATGTTGGGACCCACTTAAACGGAGTTCCTTGTCTGGATTGCCCATCTCAGGCAGCTTATTATGCAGCGTGCCCTCCTAAGGTTTAAAGATAAGTTACAGGGGAAGCACATTCCCCAATCAAGACTTCATCACCCAACAGGGGCTATTCAGAAGGTGGGATTCCCAGCTTGTCTCCTCCATAAGGTGACACCAAGACCTTCCTGTCAGCCACAGTCTTGAGTAGTGATATCATCAAAAGCTTTGGTCATGTGGGTGAAGGCAGTCTTTGTTTTCTGATTTGTTGAGGTGACTGAATACTTAACTAACCTGCCATGCTCTAAGAACCTCAGGAGCAGAGAGAACTGTCTTAGCAGCAAAGACCTCAAAAGTAAGAAATGAACCAGAAGTCTTAAAAGAACTTGTCTTATGTTGTTTGGAAAAGACTGATGTCTTCTTAAAGCCCAGCTGCATCAAATTCAGGCTGAACCCCAGAGACTGGGGTTGAATGGAACCTGGCAGAAAGGACTGGAATTGCTTTATCGTGTTTACATGACAACACTGTCTTAAGAAACCTGACAAACTATAGGGACAGGAGAGATGGAACAGATGAGTACCCAATGCAATCAGGCAATTCTGTAACACAGTCTAGGACCAAGATTCAACTGTGTTAATGACTCAAGGCCTTTCAAAGGCAGTTTGCCCAAGAACACCTGAAGTAGTGTGTTAAAACAGCACTAGACAAAAGCTCTCTATTTCTTATCCCTCCTCAAACTTCCTGAACTCATACTACCAGTGTGGAATTTTTTAATAACAAAAGGAATTCCAAATACCACGCTGTAGCTAGCATAACTCTGCTTTCTCCTTCTATGGCTTAATCAAAAGTTTAAAGATACTTAGGATGGGTGACTTTTCCCAGGTTGGTTGGAAGTTCCTTGTCCCTCAAATAAAGAGGTCTGTGAGTATGGGTACATTATAGTCTAATTTCTACTACCTACCTGTGGGCTCAGAATAAACACATAAGACACTACATTTCAAGTCTCTTTTCAAGCTTAATGAGTAACTCCGTTAAGAGTTTATTTACAGAAGTTGGAATCTGTTCTGTACATTTATTTTCTTTTTTAATATCAATTTATTTTGGTGACTAGAAGAAGCAAGAATTAAGTGTTCTATGAGTTAACTGCTTTGACCATAGGCATGACAATCTACTTTCCAGAAAAATGAGTTGCTACTTCCAGTAGATCTCCTGAGTCCTAAGGCACTTAATGGAATTTAAGCTTATGACCATATGTAAAAAAAAATATGTAGTTCCCATCATATCAGCAGCAACATGGTCTTTTCTCTTTTGTACTTGACTTTTGTGGCAACAACTAAGTGTTGTGACTTGATATCGTAGAAATACCTGGTTCCCTACAGCCATCACTTCCAATCAGTTGACAGAATAAGAAGACCTTGTTCTGTCTTCTACTGGAGTACTCTGCTCCCTCGTTTCTCTCATCTTAAAAATGAGTCAGGAGACTTAAATTAGAGGCTCTTACCTTCTTTCTTCATCTCACATCTGATATATATGCATCTCTACCATTAGGGTCACTATGAGTTGGAATTGACTCGATGGCAATGGTTGGTTTGTTTTTTACCATTAGTAAAAGTGGGAATGATTTTTACATTGGGGTGGGGAGGTAAGGAAGGAGAGAAGAATTTAACAGCGTATCTTGGATTGGAGAGGTAGGGGGATTTTCTCAAATTATAAGTGAGATTTCCAGCCTAAAGGATTTCTAATGTCCCTTCTAACTATAAAACTATGACTGCCACCACACCCCACCAGTCCATCCCTTAATCAATCTCTCCGTTTCTTTCCTGTGAGGTTGAGGCCGTATCTCTTTTAAGATTGCTGTTATTGTTGTTAGTTGCTGTCAAGTTGATTCCAACTCGTGGTGACCCCATGGGTGTCACAGTAGAACTGTTCCAGAGGGTTTTCCAGGATGTGACCTTTAGGAAGCAAATCTCCAGGCCTGTCTTCTAAGAAGCCTCTGGGTGGGTTGGAACTGTCAATCTTTTGGCTAGTAGTTGAGTGTTAAACCATTTCTGCCACCCAGAGATCTTTCAAGATTACATCAATAATATTTTCTGCTAACATACTGGTGGTCCCTGAACATGCTCACAGAATATGAGTTCACAGGAGCTCTTCTGGTTGCCAAATTTTAGCAGTAATTCGCATTTATACTTTGAGAAATCTTTATAAAAAAATTATACACATGTACCATCTAATACCAAAAAAACCCCACCAAACCAAACCTATAGCTGTAGAGTCGAATTCCGACTCATAGCAACCCTACAGGACAGAGTAGAACTGCCCCATAGGGTTTCCAAGGCTGTATATCTTTACTGGAGCAGACAACCACATCTTTCTCCCATGGAGCAGAGTGGCTGGTGAGTTCGAACTGCTGACCTTTCAGTTTGCAGCTGAACGCTTAACCCCTGTGCCACCAGGGCTATACCACTTAATACATTTGTCAAAAATAACTCCTATAAATGACTTTTTCTGGCTTGTATGATTGCTGGTTATTGCTTAAGTTTGTACGATTTAATTGGATTTTTTTAATCACCAAGGGTTCAATTTTGCAAATATTCTGTACGTATTGATGAAAACCAGAGCTCCCCAGGCAGATTTTTAACCATGAAATTCGTATACTTCATTACTTACATGACATCACGTGACTGATAGCTCACAAGGCTGTGTACGGTAACTCGTTCATCAAGTACAAGTGCTGGGTGTGAGATTAAGGGATTCTCTGTATTCTCCCAAACTCCCTCTACTGCCCACTCCACAAGCATAGGACCCTCACTTCTTTTCAAATCAAACTAGAGAATCGTCCTTTTCTCTTAATTGTCTGCAAACATACCTGAGAGAGACAGAAATACAAGACCTGGTGTAAGAAGGTTCAGTGGCAAAGAATGAAAGTGGGGGCAGGGTGAAGTTGGAACTCTTCTAAAGAAAACACTGAGGTGATCCTAGAATCCTATCCCCTACAGGGGTGGGTGGGTGCCAAGTTCTGCATTTCTCCTAAATGATCCCAGCAGCTGCAGTACGTTATATGTGGCAACTCTTCTAGGATCTGAAAGGGTTTTCAAAGTCATGCTGGCAGCTGCCTCCTGTCGCCCCACTCTATAATGATTGAACCTCTTGTTCCTTTTATAGAGTTGTTCTCTCCTAATAAAACACTAAATGCTGGTCCGAGCAACTGTTCCAGAATCACTGGATATAATACTCCCTCCCTCTTCCTCCTCACCCTACATGCCTTTTATTTCCTAGTTACAATGGACCCTGTGTAAATTGCTCGATCATGGAATCACAGCGGTACAGGCATGCACACATGCTTGAAAGTGTGCACACACAAACGTACACACAGGCACCATCAAACCCATTTCAACCAAACCCAAACTCCACATCCATTTCCAGCTATTTTAAGAGCTGCTACTTTAAAACTGGGCAGCTATCCTAAACACATGAAAGCATACACGAAGCACAAACTGCCATAAATGAAGAACCGCAATTCATTGTGTCAGGAGCCTGCAGAGGTGATACCTTCAAGCTGTTTGTCAGAATAAAAAGCTGTGACTTGTCAGCTTTTGGATGGGAAGCATTGCAAAACAAGCCATTTTTCCCCTGGCAAATATGAACCACATTTTAAAGGTGTGAACCCCTTCCAAACTTCAAAATGCAGATGGAAACACCACCATACGGATCTAGGAAATCAGCTCATAAAGGGTTTCTAGCTCATCTCAAATCTCACAATCCTTCCCCAAGCCATAACCTGAGAGCTAAAGAAGGCTCAATTCCCTTTCCTACCTTGAGCATAAAAAAACAACAACCCAGTGCCCTCGAGTGCCTTGAGCACAGCAAAACTTAAAGGTGGCCTTTCTTTTGAAGGGTTCATGACTACTTTAATTCTATATTTTATATTTAAGATTTTAAGTGTCTCAAGAGCAGGGTGCTGGGTTATTTTGCTTTTAAACCAGCAGCGAACAAAATGCCTGATACACAGTAAATGCTCATGAAATGTTTGCTGAATAAACAAATGAAACCCTGAAAACAAAATGGACTTGGCTGCTGGATGCTTGCCTAAAACAGACAAAATGAAACAGTCCCTTGAACACATTTGTTCCCAAGATTTTGAAAGCTTTTTGTTGGGCTTTTTATAAGGAAATCCTACCTTCTTGAAATACTTTCTGTTTAAGAAATAGCCATTTGACTATAAATGTAATACAGAGAGAAGCTTCAGGCTCTAATGGATAGTAAACAAATTAGAGGCTCCCAACTTCTCTTGAACGTTTATCCTTAAGATTTCTCTCAAAATATAAATAAAAATGTTATAATTGGTGATTTAAAAATTTAAATCACATTATGTAATTTTTATTTTCTTTAGTATTTACTGAATGATTTTAAAAAGTACTTACAGAGCACTTTATGAAGACTAAGGAGCCCTGGTGATGCAGTGGTTAAAGAGCTCAGCTGCTAATCAAAGGGTTGACAGTTCAAACCCCCCAGCCGCTCCTCAGGAGAAAGGTGTGGCAGTCTGCTTCCGTAAAGATTACAGCCTTGGAAACCCTATGGGGCGGTTCTACTCTCTCCTATAGGGTTGCTATGAGTTGGAATTGACTTGAAGGCAGTGGGTTTATTTAGGTTGATTTATTCTTTTACTATTACGAAAATTTTCAAAAATCTGTAAGTAGAATGGTACAATGAACCTCATATACCCATCACTGGCTTTAACAATGATCAATTCATGGCCACTCTTGTTTCATCTATATAAATTAGTTCTTAAGTTTCGTGACACTCAGACTTTTGCCTAGAGCTCCTCAATTAGTTTATAATTACTACCAACTTTTTAGTTTTGAGAAACCTCCCACTCAGAAAGTGGAAGTTTTGAGCCAAAATATGATATTTGACATGGGGGCAGCTGCTTGAAATATGTCTTCATTAAAGTCAGATGGAGATAAGCTCAGTCTCTGCCTCCAATGAAATCCAGCCAAAGTTTGCATTTTTTCTTTCAAGTTTAAAAGTAGAACTCTTTCCACCACCTTACTTCCCTCGCCCATGCTCCTTTCTCTCTCTCTTACACACACACACACATACACACACTCTCAATACCATAGTTTCTGAAAAACTTAATTAAGAGTGTGTTCCAAGATCTTTTGGTCATTAGCACTCATACCTCCTGTTTCCAGTCTCTGAACTCACATACTTTGAAGAAACCTAAAGGCAGGGACATGGGGCAAAAATAAACTACCAAACAAATTGATTTTAAGGAACAGACCTTTATACATCTTTTCATTTTTATGGCTTAAGACGGTGCAAAAATGTTACTTACTCCCTAAACAGTTATTAGTCTCTGTAATGTAACATAGCAGATACTTTCTAAATCCTTTTAGCCTTCTCCCCCTTACTGGAAAGATCATCTTTTTTTTTTTTTTTTAATTTCAAAGTGGATTTAATAAAGAAAAGGAGTGCTGTTAAAGTAATACGTGAGGCTTTGACATTAAGCAGTGCAACCCTGCGGAGTCGGCAAGAACAGGGTCTCTAATCTCCAGTGATTTATAGAGGCTCTTCCTTCATCTCCGTACTTGGGGAGGGCCAAAAAGTTTAGAGACAGCCTGGCGTCCCTCTTACTCCACACCACTAACTCCTGCTGGCCAGTCTGCCTGCTAAAACTTTTAACCTGTTAGCTGCCAGCTGACAGCACACGCATTAAAGCCCGTTTATTTGCTTTCTGAGGATAGAGTGGTTTCATATTGCAGTAATGCACATGGAGGTAAACGTCTATGTCTGATGCTGGGAATTTATAAGCAAAGAGCAAAAGGGAAGCAAAAAGCCAAAGTGGACTTATTTGAAGCTTTTGGGAAATGGTCAGAGAAAAGCCCCTTTTCATGAGCGAGCAAGAATTTACTGGGTCAGCACCTCCCTCCACCACCCCAACCCTTTGAGTGGACCAGCTGAGTCATGGTGGCTGCACTCTCCTATGCAACGCTTAAAAATGAAAATATAACTCAAGGTCAAAGTCGAAGTTACAGAACATAATTAGAAAGATCAGACTGCATTAAAAGTCTCAACATTAAGAGTGGACTAAGGGGTGGGAAGGAAGAGAAAGAAGGCATTTGTACTAGAGGAACAGTGCATGCATAGGCAGGGCAATGAGGCCTCAATGATCCCTCCTGAATGAGAAGGACTTTTGGATTGATGGGGCGATAGATAAATACTACGTGCACGTTTCCTCACCCTGTACCCCATCCTCTCAAACCAACGTCTTC
This sequence comes from Elephas maximus indicus, assembly GCF_024166365.1. NCBI lineage: Eukaryota > Metazoa > Chordata > Mammalia > Proboscidea > Elephantidae > Elephas > Elephas maximus. The sequence goes on along the minus strand of NC_064837.1, from coordinate 33,267,258 downwards.
TGGTCCAAAGTTCCCCTTAACGTCAAGGCACCCTGCATAATACCAACCACCATCCGAGCCTGACCCAGGATTTGATGGTTCTGAGTACAGCACTTTCCCCCAAGGCTGAGTACAATACTTGTTAAGAGGATTAGCAGGTGGGGAGGTAGCTTCCTTCTAGGCATCTCTGCATCAAAAACCATCCTCTGCTAGGCCATATGTTGTGGTTATCTTAAACCTGGCTCCTTGTCTCTATCAGTCAGATAAAAAAGGACTCCTCTTAATGGAGAACTTAACTTAGTCAAGGTCTTGGCTGAAATACATCTTTAAAAAGATCAGATCACCACTGTTTGCCAAAAGGCCTGGCTGGGGATGTGAAGCAAAAATCGCATGCCTATCTAAAGCTAGGACATTCTGCAGCAGGGATGGCCCTGGGGCAAAGCCCTTGTGTTCGATAAGTTCGGGCCCTTGCTGCCTCACTTCCTGGACCATGCCTGACAAAGAAGAGTACAGAGCCCTTCTTTAAGAGGCTTTTTGGAATCAAGTACACAGTTCAACAAGTAAGACTGACAAAGATCAATATCGCTTACTTTAGGGCTGGCAGATGGCAAGTCAAGGTCACAAAATTCGCAGTCATAGTAGCAACAGCAAGCAGTAAAAGACCTTAGTCTTTCCCTATCCACAGTCCATGTTATTTAAGTGATCTAAGAAGTTAGTTGAGTACCCTCATTTGACTGGGTGAGAGTGGGGGGGGAGACTAAGACAGAAACAGAAGTGACTTGCTCAAGAGCATACAGCCAGCTGGTGAGAAAGTCAGCACTAAAGCTCAGAGCTCCTGACTCACAGCCCACTGTTGTTAGTTGCCATTGACTGATATTACAGGTAGCCCCCAACTTATGATGTACTGGAGTTACAGCAAACTACACTTATGAACATCTGTTTTTGTTTTTTTGTACATCTTATTAATAATATGAACTATATACAATGTTAAAACATAACTGTAAGTTTATATATAATGTTTCCAACCCCCAAAGTCAAATAAAGATCAGATTTATAAAAGTACTGATAATAAAAGGCAGTAATACTGAAAACTAAAAAAAAAAAAAGAGGTATTCGACTTACATCAGAACCAACTTAGAACTGGAACATAACCCCGTTGTAAGTCCAGGCCTACCTGTACACCTTGATCAATAATAATAGCTGTTATGAGCCAGAGCTCTAGAGCTATCAGTCTTGAGTTTCAGTCCTGGTTCTTCTACATCTCTGAAGTCTTTGGCAAGTTCCTTAATCGCTTCAAGCTTCCGTTTACTCCTCTTAAAATAGGAATAATAACTAAACCTATGTAACAGAAATGTTCACAACCAGAATGCTCCACAGAAGCAAAGATAGAGAGGCTTCAGCTTGCTTACTTTGGACATGTCATCAGGAAAGATTAAACGCTAGAAAAGGACATCATGTTTGGTAAAGTAGAGGGTCAGCAAAAACAAGGGAAACCCTCAATGAGATGGACTGACACAACAACAGAGTCAAGCATATCAACAATCATGAAGATGGCACAGGATGTGTTCTGTTATACATAAGGTTGCCATGAGTCAGAGGTGAATCGTAGCAACTAACAACAATAGAAATGTTGTGAAGATTAAATGAAAGAATGAGCAAAAGCACTAAGATCCACCAGCACATAGTGAGTACTTAACAAATGTTAATAATTATTTTATTGTTGCTGTTGTTATTATTACTAGTTTTTTTTCCTTTAGAAACCCATGTTTGGTCCCACTCAGGTGAAACAAATGACAAGCTCACATTTGTGGAACAGCACATGGCCCTCAAGCAGACTCCAAGCTGCTCTGAACCAATGCAGTATGGCAGATAATTTTCCCCATGACAGCCCACCACCGTATGCTTCCTTATTCCTGCCATAGCACATACCACACTTGGTTGTAATTTATCTATATATAGGTCTGTTCCCCAACTAGATACAGCTCTTTAGTGTAGATGCCATGGCTTATTCCTAGTTGCATCTCCAGTGCCTGGCTTAGCAGGCAGCCCACAAACATTTACTGAATGAATAAATGAATGAATATAAAGGGCCCGGAAAACATTGCCTTTCTGGCTCTTGCCAGAATTTCTATAGTATAACTTGTCTAAATATGCTGCCTTCTCACTCTGGTAGGCCCAGGGCAGAGTTTAGAGCCCAAACACATTTACAGTCCAACTTCTTTGGAAGGTGACAGGCTCAAGGAGATCTTCTGTGATACCCTGGAGGACTCTTTCACAAGAGTGTGAAATGAATAGTTAACTCATTGCACCTCCTAACAGCATTCCCACAGATCTGGGCACACTGCTAGCACTCTGTAAGTGTGAAAATCCCTATTTCGTCATGTTATTTTTTTTTATCCTGGCACTGAGCAGCAGCATGCTAACGTGAGAATATCTGGAGAAACCCCTACTAGGAGAATTGTTGATGGCATACAGGGTGATAAGCACTATGTCACATTCCAACTGTGATGGCCCATTTACCAGGCTCCCACTAACCAAAGGCCTTTCTACATGCCAGACTTCACTAGCCCAGGAGTAGAAGCTGACATCAATACAAACCCAGCTACTGTTGCTTCATCTGGTCCTGACGACTGTCAGCTACAGATTCAGAGAATTTATAAGCAAGAGGAAACATGCCCCTGTATCCAGGCTTACCACCGGCTAGTCACAAAGACTCGCCCTTTGAAATACTGCAAAGCAACCCCAGAGGAAGATGTGTGTAGAATTAAAACTACTTTTAGCAGCCTGTCAACTCACCCCACACACTGGAAACGCTTTAGGGAAAACTTTCCACCAGTTGTTTCCTTTAATGAAACGTTTCTGGTCTACGAGTAACAAAGGTGTCATGATATTCTCATTGCTAAGGCCTGGTGCTGGTTTTTTAGGTTTGAGGTTCCACAAGGCAAACTCCAATATTTACTTAACTTCTTTTTTTTTTAAAATAAAGATAAGTTTCCCAAGTCTTGAAAATCAAAAGTAGTGGGGCTCTAGGATTTAGAGGACTAAAGTGGATTCCCCCAAAGTAGGGACCAGAAATGGGAAGGAAGATGTCAGAAAGAGGAGTCTTAGCGCAGACTTTTTACCTCTGGAAAACTGCAGATCACCAAGCTCTAGCTGTCTCTCCCCATCCTGGATAAACATGCCTTATCCGCCACCCACAGCACTTCAGTTAGTAAAAGGATTTAGGAGTGAAATCACACTGGAGTGAAGTGTGATCCTAATTTGCAGTTAATCAAAGCCAATTAGAGATACATTATTTACACAAACCCCGTGCATCTCAATTATGCCTAGCACAGTCCAGGATGGTCAGAGTCCAGACCTTAATGCTGCTCAGTTAGAGAAGTAAACGTTCTTCACTGAGTCAATCCACCAGTCTCTCGTTTAGAGTCTATGGGTAAACCCAACCAAACATGAACAGTCTTTCTACTGTAGGGCCAAGAAAGCGTAACTGACACCTGTTGGAAATCAGCAAAAGACAAAGGTTGAGTATTCAGACCTGTGGCTACTCTGAGCTGGACAAGTAGCACTCAGTTCTCTCTTTTACACACATTTCGTAGCACCTACTTCGTCAGACACTAAGTATTATATTTGTTTCCTCTTCCTTTTTGGCTTTTTAGCAAGAAAAACCACAACCTAAGAGGGCAGGCATAGCAAAGAATCCCAATTCAGCTCTCAGGTGATACTTTTCAATATTCTGGTTCAACTGGCCCTTGGTCTATTGAGTTGGAAGCAGTTTCAGGGTAGGCGGTTTGAATCACTAAGAGGCAGAATAGCCCCCAAGGTCAGCAGCCAGGCAACAGACCAAAAGAGAGCAGCATAATTTGAGTAGAATAAACCAAAACCAAAAAAATGAAGGTCAAGAATTTAGGGCAACGAGGCTTACAGAAGCCTGCAGACTAGACAGCCAGGAGAGGACCTTGGGAACAACTGCTGGAGAACTTCACTCACCCATCCATTCAACAACTATGTGCTAGGCATTAAGCTAGTTGCTGGGGAAGCTTCTCCTGCCCTTCCTGATGAGGTGTCAGGCAAATCCTCTCACTTAACTGGTGAACAGGGGCTCTCACAGCACAGACCTGTCACCTGACATAGCTCATTTGAAGGCCCCTCCTCCTCAGGTTGATAACAATCCAGTTGGCCTTCAGGGAACAAATGAAACAGTTTTAAGTACCCAGGCCAACTGAAAAGCCAGTTAGAGTGAAGCCTAAACAGCCCCCTCCAAATCTCAACAAAAGAACGATAAAATGAGCAGAGAAAAGACACGGAACTGTGGACTCCACCGCTAATTCCAAGTAAGGCCCAGTACAACTATATCTCTGCAGCCCAGAAACAGCAGTAGAGCTCTGCAAGGCTTCAGATCGTAACACCAAAGGTACATTTAAATCTGCAGGGGTGCGTTAGTTCAAGTTCTAATCACTCAAAACAATTTACTTGTTAAACCTCGTTTTGGTACAAATACCCTCTAAATTCACTTGGCCATCCCGTTGTCACATCTGCCTCCTCCCAAGGAGGGACAGAGGGGGAAAATGACACACATATAACGTACAGTGTCGGTGGGTCAATTTATCAATGAAGTATAGGAAGCCGAAACTAAATGAGAACCCTACAGCACGTATGCTCGCATTTATATCAAAAAATAAATAAAATCTCTGAAGAGGTTAGGCAGCACCATTGATCAAGCCCTGGATGCCAAATTGTGTTCAACACATAAAGGAGCAAAGTGGAGTGCAATGACCATCCTAATTTATGTAATATACTATTATTAATAACATCATAATATTATCTAGAGTTAAGATGTCATGGGGTGCTTTATTTTTAACTCCAGAGGGGGAAAGATCAAAGGCAAAAATCCTTCCATTTGTTAAAATTCATTTAATTATACACTTAAGATCTTTTTTTTTTCAGATCTGTGCATTTCATGGCATGAAAAATACACCTCAAGAAAAAAATGTAAAAAAAGAATATTTTTGGTAGATAAAGGGATGGTATAATTTGATCAACTCCTTAAAACAAGACGGAAACAAATCAACAAAAATAATGTACAGTTCTTCTCTAAATGAGATATAGAAACTTCTGGAGGAGTCTGGCCCACAAGTTTACTGGTTCCCTTCTATTTCATTCACCCGAACTCCACTTATCAACAGGGACCAATCCAAGCATGACTTTCTATAACTTACTGGACATTCACCATGTCCTTGGAGACTTCATAGGTCAAGCTAGAAAATTTTCCCTCACTGACACAGGAAGTCAGATTTGTCTAAGATTAAACCAACTTTAGTTCCCAAAAGATTTTCGCCTTTGAATTCTTTCAGTAATCAAAAGGACTGTATTCTCTGTCCTTGCATATCGACCAAAACTCCCTGGGCACTTTTCTAACCGACTAGTTTTGATGCTTGGGGAGCACCTCTCACCAGAGGCCCAATTCTCCCCTCCCTTTTCAGCTTAGTTCCCAACCAGGAGAATCAGGAAAGACTTCACATTGGTACGGTACTCCCAAGGAAGCAATAAAGAAAATTTTACATGTATTAGGTTTGTTTTTTCCTAGAGACTAATTTTATTTTGAACCTGAGACCACTTAGGGAGGAAAATAACAGAAACATATACAAATGTGATCACTGACAAAATGTAAAGGCTGAAAACCAAGTCTACAGCTGTCCTTTCAGAGTATTCAGCTCAAGAAGAAGACCTGTGAAAAGACAGAATGCAAACTGTCCTGTGTGCCCTACTGCCAATAAAATACAATTGGGAAAAAGAAATACAATAGGAAATCATCACATTAGTAATTAAGAAATTGTTGCAAATAATCACACTTTAAAAGGCATTTTCTCACGTTTTCTTTCATTTAATCTTACTTGATATTCACAAAGTCCAAGAGGCAGGAACACAGTAGCTAACTGGTTTGTAAATGTTACAGTTGGTAAATGAGGTTTCCTGAATCCAAATTCAGCATTTCTTCTACTACATGAAAGAGTTGCTCTGGAAAATATTTCTGAACATCTATCATGTGCACAACTTTCTTATAAAAAGGAAGTACAGACAAGAAGTACCACGAACATGCTAAAAAGATATTGACTGACAAACTGAGGAAATATTTACGATACATATGAAAAATTAAGTGCTCATTTTTCTCAGTATATTTAAGCTCCTCCAAATCAATATGAGTAAGACTAATAAACTATTAGAAAAAATGGGCAAAGAACATGAGCAGAGAATAAAATAAACATGACATTTAAATATGTGAAAGGAGAAATGCAAATTGAAACTACAATGAAATCATACCGGCAAAGCTTGAAAAAAAATCTGATAACACTGTATTGGCAAGGTGTGAAGAAATAAGAACTCATATTGTTGGTGAAAGTATAAGTAGGTATAATGACTACGAAACAAAATTTGGAAATACATAATAAAGTTATAAATCGACATATCCTTTAACCCGGGAATTCTACTTCTAGGAACTAATTGCATAGTTACACTTATACGAAAGCTCAAAGAAGTATATAAAAGGATATTTACTTTGGCACTGTTTATAATGACAAAAGATTTAAAATCATCTATATGTCCAAAAACAGTGGGTTGTTATAAAATTACAATAAATCTATGCAATGGAAAACTAAGTTGTCTCTAAAAGCAATTTTATAAACGCTAAAAATTAAACAGTCTCCAAGATATACTGACATATAATAAAACTCAGGTACAAAAGAGTGTGCATGGTAGGGTATTCTTTGGTATAAAGAAAAAAGGATCTTTGCATGTACACAGAATATCTTTGAAATGGTACGCTGCAACCACAGGGAAAACTTGGGGCAGGGCTGCTCAATTTTCTGTAAACCTAAAACTGCTCTAAGAAAGGAAGATAAAATAGATATTTTTCAGACAGACAAAAGCTGAAATAATTCTAACCAGCATATTGATATTTCAAGAAATGTTAAAGGAAGTTCTTCAGGTCGAAGGAAGATGGTAGCAGATTGAAACTCAGATTACACAAATGGATAAAGAGGGCTGGAAATGGAAGGTACTGGAGGATGTATTCCATCAAAATGAAGAAGTAGGGCCAAGAAAGAAGAATACATAGAATGTAAAAAGACATAGGAGATCTACCTATTACAAGTGTGTGAGGCAAAGGGACTCCCTGGTATAATACCGAAAGAAGATCCATAAAGAACGCGTCGTTATTGCTGGAAACTGCCGAGTTATTTTCGACTCATAGTGACCCCATGTGACAGAGCAGAACTGCCCCATAGGGTTTTCTAAGTTGTAATCTTTACAGAAGCAGATCACCAGGTCTTTCTTCCATGGAGCTGCTAGGTGAGTCCAAACTACCAATTTTTTGGTTAGCAATAAACAGCTTAACCATTATGCCACCAGGGATCCTCGTTTCAGGCACACAGGACAACAAGTCCAGAATGAAGCAGATATCAAAAGAGATTTTAGGAAGCCAAAATCGATACAAAACCTAAACAAGAATAAATCTAATTCTGTGAAGTCTGATACTTAAAATATTGGAACTCTTCTTTGAGAAAAAGGATATAAAATTAAGATAAAAATAAGTTATAAAAGTTAATTTTTACTTAGAATGAGAGATCATAACAAATTACATATTTTAAAAAGCTGACAGAAACCACAACTGTCACAAAATCCAGAAAAAAATCCTAGTATTTTTATTAACTACCTTCCCTCAGTATCTATAATTCTTATTATCCTATATTTTTGGCTGCACAGTCCTTGGTTACCTCTGCAGATGACAATGCCTTTGTAACAACTTCCTACAGAAAAAGAAGATATTTCAGTCTTTCCTTGAAAAAATAATTTGAATCTGGAAAAAGGAAGGCAAAAGAAAACTAAAAAATGTGGCAGTGGTGGAGAGGGAGAGAGATGAACACTATTACTTTTATTTTTCTATAGCTCTATCTTCCCAACTGGACTGAGGCTGTATCTTGAACACAGTGTCTGTGTCTTACTCATTTTCAGGTTCGAATAATGAAGGGAATACTTAGTTAAAAGAAAGTACTGAATGAATAAATAAATGTGAAACAGGCAGGGATGGAGCAATTAGAGGTACAAACAGTTCCCAAGACCATCTATGACCAGAGATACTGAATCTCCAGTGAATGACAGTGTCCTATCTGGGGCCTGAGTGACATCTACAAGCAAGTAACAGTTTCTCTCCAGACACAAAATGTAGGACGTGGTTTTAAATATTCAGAAGATACATGACCCAGCTTTTTTGGGTTTTTTTTTGGAGGGGGTAATGGGTTTTCAGAGACCTCTGAGCACACACAGACCTATATAGGATGGGGTCTTGGACATACGGGAAAATAAAACAAAGGAGAGCAAAATCTTCTACCCTCTGGTCATGTTTCAGGTCAGACAGCCTTTACTTACATAGCCCCTCCTGGTTTTGCTTTGGAAAATTCCATGTTTCGCCTCCGTGCCGCTTCCCTCCTTGAGTTCAGAAACAAACTGTAAGCCTGTGGGTATCCCATGCTTCCTGCCAATGATTACACTTTTTGGCAATATGGCATTCATTCATTTATTTCCTCACTCACTCACGAACTATGGCTAAGTGTTGGGGCTTCAAAGATAAAAAGACATGGTCCTACAAACGTTGGTTATTGTTGGTATTAGCTGCTGTCAAGTCAGCCCCCAACTCATGGCAACCCATGCACAATGGAATGAAATGCTCTCTGGTCCTGCACCATCCCCATGATCAGCTGCAGATATGACTGTTGTGATTCATTGGGATTTTACTTGCTGATTTTCAGAAGCAGATCGCCTGGCCTTTCTTCCTAGTCTATCATAGTCTGGAAGCTCTGACGAAATCTGTTCAGCATCATAGCAACATGCAGGCCTCCAGTGATAGAAGGGTAGTGGCTGCCCATGAAGTGCATTGGCTGGGAATCAAATTCAGGTCTCTTGTATGGCAGGTGAAAATTCTACCACTGAACTGCCCCAGCTGTTTGTAAGGGGGCTGAATATTTCTGAGGGACCAGTCAACCTTGACATCACTACTTAATATCATTTAATATACCCACCACTGTGGCAATTGAAAATGTAGCTTTTGTATTGTAGTGGAGAGAAGAAAAGAAGAAAATCTTAATTTGGGAATTCTGGGTCTAAAAAGAAAACATGGAGGGTCCCCTTTTGAATGTATCTCTGGCTGGAGATAGTTGATCTCTAGCAACGGATGAGTGTGCGTGTGTGAAGACACTGTTTATTCTAGCCTTTGTGCAATTTACAAATTGAAACAAATAATGGTGGAGACATTTGCAGCTATGGAAAAAGGGTGTTTACAAAGTGGGAGAAAATAGACTAAATAGGCTTAGATTACAGAAAATTTCTAACACGGCATGGGATGGACTCTGCAAAAACAGAAGGTGCAAAGGGCTATGAGTCATACTTATTGTAGCAATTAGATCTTTAAAAAAATTTCCGAAATATGTCAGTTTCAAAAAACAGTATCTATAAGCAAGGTCATCCTGGTAGCCCTGGGGACACTGGACAGAAAATTTTCCTAGGCCTCTTGTTTTATCTCCTCACCCTTTGATATAGCTTCTCAGATACCAGGTCCAGTGATAAATCATTCAAGCCCAAGGTGCTTCTCACACTTTCCTTTGGAAATTAACTCTCTTTTCCCAAGCCTATCCTCAGAGGGAATTGCTCAGGATGAGTTTCTTTGTGAGAAGTATGCAAGGAAGACTATCCTCTTAAAATTGACACATCAGCCGTTTTCTTTGTTCACTAATGATTCGGATCTCTTTTGACTTTAACTCTCTCTTAAAACCATTTCTTTTACCCATTGTACAGTTTTTTAGCCCCAAAACTCATCAAATGACAGAAGTAAAAACGAGGCCAAATCCCAAACAAAAACCTTTACTTACGAACTTGGTTCTTATAGAAGTGTTCATATGATAAGCATCAAATTGCTTATAAATGATCAAAGGAGGTTTTCCTAGAATCAATATAATTTTAATGAAAGTGAGGAAAAGTCTCCCCCATGCAGAAACTGACGCTGACTACAAAGGCTTTCATATCTTTTGTGTGCGTATATTTTTTAATTATTATTTTTATTTGATTATGCAAACTCTACGGGCCAGTTCTACTCTGTCCTATAGGGTCGCTATGAGTCGGAATCAACTGGACGGCACTGGGTTGTTTTGGGTTTAGGTGAAAGTTCACAGCACAGCACAAATTAGTTTCTCATTCAAAAACTTATACACGAATTGTTTTGTGACACTGGTTGCAATCCCCACAATGTGTCAGCACTCTCCCCCTTTCCCTTTCCACCCTGGCTACTCTGAGTCCATTTGTCCAGTTTTCCTGTCCCTTCCTGACTTCTTCTCTTTGCTTTTGGGCAGGTGTTGCCCATTTGGTCTCGTATACTTAGTTGAACTAAGAAGCATGTTCCTCACGTGTCTTCTCATTTGTTTTATGTTGTTATTGTTAGCTACCATTGAGTCAGCTCTGACTCATAGTGACTCTGGTGTACAAAAGAATGAAACATTGCCCAGTCCTGTCATCCTCATAATGTTGTTAGGCTTAAGCCCATTGTTGCAGCCACTGTGTCAATCCATCTCGTTGAGGGTCTTCCTCTCTTCAGTCGACACTCCTTCTCCAGGGACTGATCCTTCTTGATAACATATCCAAAGTACATGAGGCAAAGTCTCACCATCCTTGCTTCTAAGGAGCATTTTGGCTGTACTTCTCCCAAGACCATAATTCAAAGGCATCAATTCTTCTTCGGTCTCCTTGTTCGTTATTCAGCTTTCCCATGTGTGAGGTGATTGAAAATACCATGGCTTAGGTCAGGTGGACCTTAGTCCTCAAAACGACATCTTTGCTTTTCAATACTTTAAAGAGGTCTTTGCAGCAGATTTGCCCAATGCAATCTGTCGTTTGATTTCTTGACTGCTGCTTCCATGGGCACTGATTGTGGAGCCAAGTAAAATGGAATCCTTGACTTTGAACTTTTCTGTTTATCATCATGTTGCGTATTGGTACAGTTGTGAGGATTTTTGTTTTCTTTATGTTGAGGTGTGATCCACACTGAAGGCTGCAGTCTTTGATTTTCATCAGTAAGTGCTTCAAGTCCTCATTCTCAACAAGCAAGGCTGTGTCATCTGCATATGCAGGTTGCTAATAAGTCTTCCTCCAATCCTGATGCCGAGTTCTTCATACAATCCAGTTTCTCAGATTATTTGAGGAGCATATAGACTGAATAAATATGGTGAAAGGATACAAACCTGATGCACACCTTTCTTGACTTTAAACCATGCAGTATCCCCTTGTTAGTTTATAATCTTTGGTTGAAAAGTGGACTTCAAGAGTGGCTTCAGTTCTGAATTAGCAGAGTGTCCAGAGGCCATAGTCTTGGGGAATTCCTCTAGTCTCTGTCAGACCAGTAAGTCTGGCCTGTTTTTGTAAATCTGAATTTTGTTCTACATTTTTCTCCCACTCTGTCTGGGACTCTCTATTGTGATCGCTGTCAGAGTAGTTGGTGGTGGTAACTGGGCACCATCTAGTTCTTCTGGGCTCAGGCTGTTAAGCCTATGGTTCATGTGGTCCATTAGTCCTTTGGACTAATCTTTCCCTTGTGTCTTTGGTTTTCTTCATTTTCCTTTGCTCTGGATGAGACGGAACCTTAGGTGTATCTTAGGTGGCCACTCTCACAAGCTTTTAAGACCCCAGACTACTGACCAAAATATGATGTAGAACATTTTCTTTATGAACTGTGTTACACCAATTGACCTAGGTGTCCCCCGAAGGCTTTCATATCTTTATAAAAACAATAATCAAATAGCAACTCTTATTAGAGATGATGAAGGGAAATATTTTAGAATCGATGAAAGGCGATGCTGGGTTTTTGCAAGATGGAAACATTTATATTTTCTAGGGGAAGGGAAGGGGATAATGATTCCCTATCTCAGTTAGCAAAAGAAGGTGCAAATTCCTAAGTGCCTATTATAAAAATAGTATGGTCAAAGATTATTTTATGATAAAGGTAGGGCCCAAAATCATTTAATCTTTCTTACAGAGAACCCAGGACAGTACTACATGCATAAAGGCTGGGAATACTACTTGATGAAAAGAATGATGGGTTTATACAGTGAGATCCTGAAGTTCATTTCTTTATCAAGTGAGCCTATTTTACTAATCACTGAGTCTGAACATGAATTGGCAATCCCCACTTAAAATCAACATGAATCGTAGCCAAGACCAGATTGTAGAAACTAGGCCCATGGAAGCAGAAATTTGGTCTAAAATATTTTCCAAGTGAAATGCTGAATATTGACTAGTCTTTCTTCTTCCTTATGAGTTTGTATCAATCCTAAGGGAGGAAGCTAGAAATGGTAGAAATTTTTGCAAGTTATCTGTAATATTTTTCTGCCCCTGGGAAGGGCTATGGAGCCATGATAGCACGGTGGTTAACAACTCGGCTACTAACCAAAAGGTCAGCAGTTTAAATCCACCAGCCACTTCTTGGAAACCCTATGGAGCAGTTCTACTCTGTCCTATAGGGATGCTATGAGTCGGAATCGACTCGACAGCAACAGGTTTTTTTTTTTTTTTTGGTTGGGAAGGCCTATGCCTATTAAGCTGAGAAAGATAAATTCTAAGACTATAATCAGTCAAAAGATGAGGTTCTGTAAACTTGAGAATACACTCTCTATTTTCATCGCTCTTAGAACCAGGAAATTAATTCTGATATGTAACATAAATTCCTTTTGATAAATTTAACTCTGTATCTTTTGCAATGTCCCTATTAGAGTGGAAGAGGTGAGAGGAAGAGAAAAAAAAACAAAAAACAAAACTAAAACAGAAAAAGGATGAGGAAAATTACTGAATATCCCGGTGAGGTGAGTAACTAAGGCTCAAAGAGGTTAAGTAACTTAAATAAGGTCACACATCTAGTAAGCAAAAAAAAAAAGAATTTAATCCACGACTGGCTGCCTCCAAAAACTACATTCTTTCCTCTACAAGGCAATTTCTTCCTATCATATTTCCAATATCCTTTTTACGTTTTTTAAAACCTGGCCATAGCTAAGTGCTTAGCTCTGCCTCTTTCCCTTTTTGGCTCAGATTTAAAAAAATGTTTTTTCAAAGTATACAGCATTATAGGTAAAGGGGAAATTTCTGTGTACCCTGCCCCAGCCCCGTTTCTCCTTCCTGCCCAGTATCATGCTATTTTTATTCTTTTCCAACCTATTTTTTCTCTCTCAATGTTCTCAAGACTTATCTATGTGCTACATAGAGCTCCAGTTCATTCATTTTTGCTGCCGTACAATGAATAGATCATGAGTTCTAATCCATTCTTTTGTTCATCTGCAATGAGAATTAGTGTATAAGTCTTCTTTTATATACAAGGCAGAACTTCTCAGGAATATACACCTAGTAGCAGGGACCCAGTTGATACTGTCCATCAGGATGTCAGCCAAGGTCACCTTGAAAATAGAAAAAACCTGTACCAGATAATCTCTGATGGCTCCTTCACATCTGCTTTCCAGTTTTCTCCACCTAGCTCTATGCTCCATGAGGCTGATGTCATCCTCATAGAGCCTCATCTACTGGGTCTCTTCATCCTGAACTTGGCCAGTGAGAGTCATTGGCAGGAGAGGTGACATAGGCCAAGTTATTTACCCCCTCAGCTCCCTCACAGCTGGGCCCAGGTTAGTAATAGCTGTACCTCTATTAAAGGCTAGTCTGGTGGGCCTCTCCTAAAGCTATAGCTATAGCTACAGCCACAGCTACAGCACTCTCCGGGTTCTGTTAACTGATAACTCTTTTTGCCCCTTCAGACCCAGCGGTACTAAAGACATCTTGTTTCTGCTAGCTTACAGTGTTTTGCCTTCCCCTGTTGGTTTTCCTAAACTTCGACCTTCATTAACTCTCTTCAGTAAACCTTTTTGTACATGCCACTGATTTTTATTAGAATTTCATTTCATTTCTCGATTAATTTGGACAGAATGGGTAACTTTAAAATATTGAGTTTTCCTATCCATTAACATGTTGCACACATTTATTTTGGTCTTCTTTCATTCCTTCAATTTTGTTTTATAAATTTTACTGTAACAGTTTTATACGCCTTTTCTAAGGATTACATATAACTAGTTTCCTTGTGCTTTTTACTGTTATTGCAAATAGGATCTTTTTTTTCTAATTGTTTGTTCTTGGCATGTAGAAACATCAATTTCTGTATCTAGCAATCTTGTTTATAATTAATTCTAAGAGTTTGTTGATTCTCTTGGATTTTCTCTGTAGCAAATCAAATCATCTGACTTCTTTCTTTCCAATTCTTACACCTCTTATTACGGTTCGTATTTCTTTGCATGGGTTAGTACTTCTAGTACAATGTTGAGTAGAAGTGGTGTTAATTGACATCCTTGTCTCATTTTCTTAGCTTTCTTTTCACTAAGTAAAACCACCTTAAATGCTAAAGTCACACCTCCCAGCTTCCATTTACCTTTAAAGAACTACAGTCTATTCTTGTTATTCACTGTAGGTATGGTCTATAAAATTGCTGCAAACACTGATTTAGCAAATACTGAACCAGCCTTGTTTCCATCTCAGCTGGGAACGAACACGTTGGGTGACTCCAGTTTTTCACTGCTTTGTGCATGTTTGTAAATGACTGAAAGCACCACAACTATTGATTTTAAGGTTACAAATAAATTTTAGTGAGTAGCAAATTCACAGACATAGAACCCTGGAATAATGAGGATTGACTGTATATTCAAATTAAAGTACTCGGGAGTCGCATTAGACAAAAAAATTTGCTTTACTGTTATGTGCCCTAGAGAGTATGATATCACCTTCTACTATAGAGATGAGAACTCTAAGCTGGAATAGCCTTATGTGAGTTGTAAGCCTTGGCTTGGATATAGTCAATTTAAACACAAAGGTTCAACCAATTCCTGTATAAGCGGCCACTGATTCATCAATTCAAATGATTTAGTATTTTAGCTTTTGAAACTAGGGGAAAAACATGCAGAAAAGAAATAAACAGCTCTGTTTTTAAATGAATGTAATAACAGAAGAGTAATGAGGTTGGAAAACAGATGTGGACAAAGGGAGAGCTTGTGCTACAGTGTGGCCCACACAATCTGGGAAGGAAAGATAAAAAAAAAAAACAAAAACAACTTTACAAGCTGTTTTGAGTCTTGAATTAAAAGGAGTAATCAAGCAAGGCTGATGTATAAAGGGTCAGGGTGTAGCACCCTGCAGCAGAGAATAAGCAGAACTCCTTTCCCTAACTGTCCCCTGCCCAGCTAAGTCTGGGAAGGAGGATTTTCCTGGGGAACAGCCTCTCTGAACAGATTCTTGATTCACTGTTTAATAATTGCCATCAAACCTCCCTTCCCTGACCACCCCTGCATCCCCAGGGAGGTACTTCCCTAATGGGTTGGCCCTTTTTAGTCAGGTTTTAGTCTCTGGCTCTTTATATTCTGACATAGTCACCTTGGTCTCTTTCTATGACTTCCAGGCAAAATGTGTCAAATCAGATAAATGTATTAGATGCTGATTTGGGAGAGCTCTCATTCTCTAAATGATTTCTTCCCATTCCCTTTTCACCATGTTTGTCTCCTAGAGTCAATTAGAGTGTGTATAATAAAAGAATTCCTTGAGCATCTCGAGAGTATCTAAATCGTTAAATAGAGGTTTGTGTGTGTGTTTTACTTTAACAGTACAAATACAGTAGAGCAGTATCAAGAGGTAAATGCAGCATACTGGTAAAAGGAAGATAAAGCCTGATCCTGTTTCCATGGAGATTAACCACACAAAGATAATTTTCCTCTGCTCCTATGGCCTTGTTATTAATGGGGTCTTAGAATTGTCAGATACTCATCAGTTTACCAAACTATGTTAGTCTGCACATACTGTCTCTCAGAGTGGTACTGTGAGAAAGCAGTCTGCTGCAGTTGTCTGCCTCTGCCTCTGAAAGCTTTCAAACTCAACTACTGAAGTCCAGCCAGCATCTAATTTTACCCGTGAGTTCCAGGAGAGAGTAAAGCTGGTGGGAAGATTACAGAGTTTCTTGAAGCTCTGACCTACAACAGGAAGAGAATTGTCAGCCTTCATGTCTCTCACCCTAAATCCCAAGGAAAACAACAGTGGCAGGGCATTTTATAACACATTCCCATTGTAAAATTGCATATTTCAGAAACATGATGCCAGCTCCCTCATTTTCCATAGTCCTTGTGTTAGTATAAACAGCTGACCTTAAAACGAGTATTTTTACTTAAGCTTTTCAATTCTAATTTGTCTAATATAATCAGGCTTCTCTGGGTTTTCTTATAAAAAACATGAAAATCTATTGTTTTCAAATTGGCTAATGCTGCTACACATTTAACTCAGATCGCCGCATTAATGTCCTGGGAATTTCTGGTAATGTTCGTGTGAAATACCACAGTGATTCCAGAGTTTCAGGGGCATTTTGAGCTTTCTGTAAACAGTGTAGAAATAGGGCTTTGAAGTTAAAACTTGGCTTTGGCATTAGTAAACTGTTCAAACCTTGAGCAAGTTCTTAACTTCTCCAACATCATCTGTAAAATGGGTATAATAATACCTACCTTAAAGGGTTGCTACAGAGATTGAGAGCAATCTATTTTAAACAGCCTGCACAGGGCTTAACTCATACAGCAGTTCAATAAACAGTAGCTAGTGTTATCATTATTATTTACTACCACAACAAACTGGTCCAAAGTGATAGGACGCATATCCACAATCTTAGTCAGCAAAGATGCCACCGAGTGACATCACTAAGGAAAGAGATGACCTTAGGTGCCCCTAAAAGAATAGGAGGCTCAGCAACAGAAAGCAGAAGTGATAGCAAGTGTCTGGTGTCCAGGGAGATCTCCAATATGATTGTTTCAGGCCAGTAATGGACTGCTGCCCACTGTAAGGCTGGTGACCTGGGAAAGAACATGAGCCTCTTCTTGGAGGTAGGCTGATAGAAGGGAAAAAACAACAGAACCAGCTCCCATGGCTGGGAAACTTAAATGGCTTCATTAAAATTCTTATGCCAACTAACTTGCTTTCAGAGTCGCAGTTCACATAGTACCACATAACCTAAGAATGGACCATGACTTGGGCAACCTTAGCTTCTCCAATGTTATACAGATAACCCGATGTTCTCAACCCCTATGGATAGCAACTGGCAGCTGCTATGTTATTAAAGTCAAAGGTGGACACTAATAAAAAAAAGAACCAAGCACAAACCATACCAGAACACTGATCATACCTGTGGGTCATTATCTGGCTGAATTTCAGTGTTCTCAAATACTGCTCTGCCCTCAAGAAGAAGAAAGCAACACAGATTAGTTCTGTGAGCTCTGCTTGCTCTCCCCAGCCTCTGCCAAAATAAATACAAGGGAAGATCATACTAACTACCAATTACTAAGCATCTACAAAGTACCAGGTACCACTGCTAATCCATGCCCATACCACTACTGTGCCTACTAAAGGGAACATTTTAGAAGGCACTCAGATACTGGAAAGCTTCTTCCATATCCAATAGAGAATAATGAGTTTACTTCTGGCATTAAAACAAGCTGTTTAGGAGAGAAGGGCAGTACATACTTAGACCCTCGGGTTTAAGAAGGAGACTCATCTTTTAATCAGAAATGAAACAAGAATCCCCAAGAGCTCAAGGCTCACCACAACATCTGTCAGTTTAGAAATGGATTAATAAAATTAAGAGGGATGGTAAAATCTTATCTTGGGGGAATTATAAATCCAAATCCATATGCTAGAATAAGATGAGGTAGTCAATTGCCAATATTTAGCTAGGGTCCTGTGGTTCTTACTTTAAAAAGTATAAGCAGTGATACCTGGCTTACCAAATAAACTACAGAGGATGTACGCCAATCCATATTATACTGGATGAGAGGCACGTGGGAGACGCAGGTTCGATTTCTGGCCAATGGACCTCAGGCACAGCCAGCACCCATCTGTCTGTAATGGCTTGCGTGTTGCTATGATGGTGAATGGGTTTCACCAGAGCTTCCAGACTAAGACAGATTAGGGAGAAAAGCTTGGCGATCTACTTCTGAAAGATTTGCCATTGTAAACTCTATGGATCACAATGCTTAATCCACAACCGAGCATGGGCAAGGCACAGGGCCAAGCAGTATTTCGTTCAACAACATTGTATTAGGTAAGTCTACTAAAATGTATTATCAGTAAAAACACTGTTTAGGAAAGCATAGCAGAAGGGGTGAGCATCATTTGAGCATTATGGTTTTCTTCCTATTTACTTAATCCAACAAACTTTATTTTTACTAAGACCAAGAGAAAAACTAATATTTATTAAGCACCTATTCTGTGCCAGGCACTCTACCTATTGTTATATTTAATTCACACAATAATACTGTGAAGTAGGTATGATTACCTACACTTTATAAAGACTCAGAAGGTGCAGTTATTTAAGGTAAACAGATAGTAAGGAAGCAGCAGATGGAGGATTCAAACCCAGATGAACCTGCCTACGAAATCTGTGTTTTTTAAACCATACCATGTAGCCTCCCAGGAAACAGGCTAGACATTGTGGACGATATCCAGTGGCAAGAAGTTACAACTCCTTTCTGCAATGAGTTTAAAGTCTGAGAAAAAAGATAATAAAGATACTTAAATAAAGGCAACCTAAGGTAAAACATGAAAAGTACCACATGAGAGCACTAATTATTAAAGACACAGATATCCATAGAAAAAGAGATAATTTCTGACTGGAATGATCAGAAGAGGCTGCAAGGAGTAACTGGCATTTGAGCTAAGCCCTGAAGGATGGCAGAAATTCTACAGGTGGCTACAGCAGAGTGTATGAAGAAAAGGAGGGCCTTACAGAGAAGGGGAAAGTATGCATAAAATATTAAGGTAAAAGGCATGCTTCAGACATGACAATAATTACACTTGCCATGAGCAAAGGGTTCATCTAAGGTGGAAGTGTGAGATAAGGCAGAATACACTAGTTTGAACCAAAGTGAAAATGGGAAGGAAACTTCTATTTATTGGATTCCTATTTTTTTTTTTATTTACACTAGGCAATGTGTCTGTGTCATTTAATACTCACAAGACCCCTTTGAGGTAGTCTGTTATTCACATTTGTATAGATAAAGAGATAGGTCACGGAGGTGACACAGAGTCATATTTTAAATTATCTGAATGATTCCAAATTCCCTGTTTTTTCTAGTACACTATATTACCTCATACAAGACATTAATGAATTTGGATTTCTATTATTTGAAGGTGACAACACATCATTAATGTTTTTGAGGGGGAAAATATTTCAACGTGGTCAAAACATTTGCTATTCTGGGACAAAAAAGAAATTTTCCTGGGGCCACTGAAGTGCTCTGTTCAAAGGAACGTGACTTGGTAAAAAGTGTTCTTGAATAAATGAGAACATGGGTTGAACACCAGAGTTTTACCTTTTATTAGTAATGTGATTTTAGATGAGTTTCCTTCTTTAAGCCTTACCACCTCACAGGTTTAGATTTAAGAGATAATATGAGTAGAAATGATTTGTAAGAATAAAGCATAACGTAAATACAAAAAAACTCCAAAATTTTTTATTTTTGGAGATAAAATACCTCAGGAGAACCTGAGTTCACCCCCAGGAATTGCTCAGACATATATTTATGTGCAGTACTATGGTCCAGCCTTCATGGTGTAGGCTGCTCAAAGGCCGTCTACAGGGGCTGGGACCTGAGGAGACTACCAAAGTCTTGTGCCATGGGATACAAACAATCCTTAAACCCTCAGGACACTTTCGAAATTGCCTCCAGTTCACCTCTCCCTCCTACTCATTCCTGTTAGGCCCCAAGACTCAATGGTCTCAAAGACAAGAACTAGGAATCAACCTTGGACACTCAGCGCTCCATGGGTAAAGACCAAACAGTCTTTATGCATGTCTTTTGTATTTAACAGCTAGAAAATGGCAGACTTGATGACTCTATGTAGTCTGGTCTAGTTGAAAGCCACACTGAAGGCAAACATAGTACTTTCATGTTAAAAAGGAACCCTCAACTACATAATTTAGCTTACGACTACCAGCACGAAGTGAGAGTAGGGTAGGAAACATTTACTAACAGTAAAAACTAGAGAACAAAGCCAGAAAATAGATACAATACACTTAGGAATTAGAGTCCCAGGAAGAAAACAAAACAAAAGAAACAAAAAATCCTTCAGTTTGACCAGACTCAATTTCCAGAAGGAAAAGGACAGTATGGAATCTCCTATCATTAAAGTTTAGGAACAAATTTGATAAGAAAACCATCAGGGCTCTAAATTTCCTATGGTCATACCTATCCACTTATTATTTTATTAGGTGTTACTCACTGAACATCTGAATACATCACCAAGATTTTATTGCAAATAGCTCAGGGAAAAGAAAGCTGTTGTAAGGTTCTCCAAGTGAGCAGCTGTATCAGGAACAATTTAGTCTCAAAGTCCTATACATACTGTCGTCGAGTGAAAAAGAATTTAAAAGACTTCCAAAGAATGAGTGTTGTAATGGATAAGGCTTCACTCAATACATAGTACTTAAGCCAGCTACACAGAGAAAAGCACAAAGTCAAGTCTATTCCGCTTTCAGGGCCCAGACCGATACCACCGGGTGTGAGGGTTTGTTCATCGTGGCTCCAGAGAAAGACAGAAAGACTTAGGAGTACTGATGATTTTCGAAAGTCTCTGCCCTTGGGTAGTCACCGTGAGTTTCCAACGATGCGTTCCAGCCAAACTGTCAAACTAAGGAGAAATGTAGGAAACTAGAGTGTGGAACTGAAGAAGGTATATTCTGGAAGTTTTCCACAGGCTATAAGGGAAAGACACTTGGGAACGCTCATTCAAGCTCTCGTCTTTTCTTGTCAGGTGACCCTGAGATGAGTAATTACCTCCTGAGTTTTGGTTCTGCTCTTTGGCAAATTAGGAATGAGATTAGCTGGGAATGGTATTTTTGACAAGCACTAGAGAAGAGAAAACTGATAATTTCATCCAGTTCTCGGGTAGAGATGGGGATGGAGAATCTGTTCCAATCTCTGGTGGCTCCAAACAGAGCAAAATTTGAAACTTCAATAAGTCATTGTCTCTTTCTGTGACAATTACAGCTCTTGGAAAATTTGCCTTAGTGCCTTCAGAGCAGGCTAGATTAATGAAACCAAAGACAGACCCAAAGAGGAAGGTACCAGGAAAAAGAAAATGGAATGACACAATTTAGGTGACCTTAGGGTTGCTTCAGTGTAACCAGGAATTATCAGAACTTAAATGTTTAAAAGAGAAGAGCTAAAAATAGAGGTTGGGTGAATTTTAAGTTAATTTTTTCTAGGTAAATCTAGGTTTTTGCTGTTGTAGCATTATTGTTTAGATATGAAAGACCTCTCCAGCAACCAAATAGTATACTTAAAACAGTAAACTTTTCTAATCTTACCCATTACTTCATCAAACATTCTAGAAACACAGGAAAACTCATTCGACATGAAAGCAAATGAGAAACAAGAGCTCAAGGAAGAGACAATTGAGACAGCAACTAAGAAAGTGTTTTACCTTCTAAACCAGTGGGACTTCTATTAAGCAAAGAAATGTGCTTGTCATAGTTGTTTAAGCAAGCTGAAAGTAAGGAATACCTGGACCTGGGAGAGCCGGTGCACCGGCCCCAGGCCGGCGGCTCAAGCCGGGAGCGGGACCACGTGGGCTGTCGGCGGCCCAGAGCCCCGAACCTGTCCAGGCTTCCAACCTGTTCGGCGGGAGTAGCAGTAGAAGTACTCTTTAGAAGTATTATGTGAGGCCTCAAAGGCCACTGCTGTGGGTAAAAAAGAGTAACAGCCCCAAAGAGTTAAATATCTTCAAGGTTTTAAATAAAAAACAAACATCCATTAACTTTTATAGGGGATTGTTCTCTAATAACACATAAAGAAGGAGGCTGATTCTCTTGAATTTTCTTCAGAATTGTCTCTATGCTTGACTAAGGTACAAGGTCTCAACTAGCGATTTAAATAGGGTCACAGTGGGTCTGATGTCGAAGAAAGAGAGGCTAAAGGATTTGGGTCTTATGGCTGTTATCCTAAGGCTCTTTCTCCTGCAGTTTTCTTTTTATATATAAATTAGACAAGCACTCTATTCAATTACCCAGTTAGGCTAGCAAGACATAAGGCAAGTCACTTTATCTGAGCCTCAGCTTACCCACATGTAAACTGAGGAGACTCAATCATCTCTAGAGTCCCTTTCAACTAAAATTATGTAACAAAGTTAGAAAAGCAAAATAAGATAAAATAACAATAAACAAACAACGAAATACCTCTAAACCTCTGCTCCTCCGCTGGAATCTGAGGACAGGACTGGTCCAGAGGTATTCATGACTAATCATCCCCTTTACTCTGCCCCTTCAATCTTGGGTCTGACAGTCTACTAGTGATGGACCTGATGCATCACATGACCTAAGGCTAAAGTACTGAGGGTGACTGCTCATACAGCACCAGTAGTAATAACAACAGAAATGATAGCAATAATGCTAGTAATACTATTATTAATACTAATAACTAACACATGGGTCAGGCACTGTAATTATGACATATATTTATTCAATTAATCCTTACAACAACTCTATGAGGTAGACACTGATATTAGTTCCATTTTGCAGACAAAGAAGCTGAGGCTGAGCCACAGAACAGTTGGGCAAGTAGTAAGAGCAAACAGTATAGCAACAGTCATTGGACAGCATCCTGGAGCCAAAATTCAAGGGAAGGAAGGTCCACCAGGCTCCCAAACAATGTAACAGGCTCCAGTGTAACAGGAAAGAGCTGCATGAGAAAGAAGGCTTTTAGACGGTGAGGTGGAAGCTAGTGGGTCTAACAGACTGAGAGCTGAGGGATTTGGATTCCACTATTGGTCACTATGAGTCGGAATCAACTCGACGGCACTGGGTTTTTTATTGACTCCGCCACTACAGTTGCAGGCAGGTCAATTTCCTTGTCTGTAAGACGAGGGCAGAGGATGAGATAACCTTTAAGGCCTCTTTCAGCTCTGACATTCTCCATGATGGACCATGTTCCATAAGGACTCAGCAATGTTTGATTCCCAGGCTTTTTTTTTTCAAGTTCTTCATTTCTATTTTAAAAAATTGCATGTTCCCGTGGCCCTGGAATGCCTGCCTCCGGCCCCTCTGGAGCCCTGGGTTATGTGAAAGCAGCCGTGCCAAGCTGGCCCATGGGCGGGGCTGAGTCTTCCTGGCTGGCTTGTGACATGTTCCTGACGTACTGTGTGGTCAAGGAGCTGGAACTGGGGGGGCTGAACAAGGGCCAAGCCTTGCACTTCAGCTTCCTGACCTGGCAGCCATTCAGAGAGACCCTGCTAAGTGCTATTTCCTAAATACACTCTCTTTTCATAACAATCTTACCACATTGCTTTTCTTTACAAGCGCTCTTAAAAAAGGGAACTGGACTCCTTCTGGTTAATCTACACAGACTACATTTGGAAACCATCAGAAACTGAACTCTAAACAAAACGTTATTAATGTGTTGTAATCTGCCCTCTATGTTGCAGATGAAAAGAAAATGTTTTATAGTTTCAGAGCATACGTTTTAATTGCCTTTTAAGAGTGCATATACTTTTAGTACTTAGTGTTATAAAACTGTAGTATCTGTTTCTTGATAACTGTTGAGTGATCTCAGCTATTTTTATTAGTTTTTTTTTCCTTATCCTTTTCTCTCTCTTTCTCCTAAACTGCCACCCATGTAAAGCTCCTTTAGATCAAGCTTGATATAAGGCTGCCATATTTGGGATCTTCATTATAAGCAGCTTCTTTACAACCTCCACTTCACTATAAAACACTTGTTCCTGAAAATGAGTTCAATAAACAAAGATGGAGTGGGTAGCTTTGTCTAATAATCCAGTATAGCTGGGAACTGAGCAGTCTAGCCTTTTCCCAGTTGTTATTGCTTTTTTATGGGGGCCAGATAACCTGCAGAGATCTGATGCTCTTGCTACTTTTCTCAACTGTACAGCCCTGTCCCAAGAGACTAACATATCAGTCATCAATCCAGAGGTCTCAAGGGCAGAGTCTTCAACATACCAGGATTCAGTCTTTTTCAACAAGGATTCCCAAACACATTAGAATTAGGTCTGGAGTTAACAGAGGGATTGGACTCCCCACCAGTTTGTCACCAGGCCAACAAACTTTTGGAAGTCCAGGTCACTCGACAAAGTCTTCAGGGGCAGAGGTCTCCACTGTCTCACCTTCCAGTTGGGCAAGCGGTGCCCACTCTTGTACTAACAAGACTCAATCATGAGTTCACAGGAAATGAAATGATCTTTCTAAGTGTTTCTTTGCACGGAGCTGGGGGCATGAGGGTGTGTTTGGCCATCTGAACTATTAGCTAGGAGGAAACAGAATTGGACATTGGTCTCCTGAGTGGTCCATAATATTAAATACATCTACTGGTGTGAAGCACCACAAAGGCAGACACAAATTATAAAACATTTCCAGGATTATCCAATGTAGGATAAGGTTTAAAACACTAGATTCACAGACTTCTTGAACCAGACATGACCCGTAGAGATTATTTAGTTCATTGCTCATTTTTAGGTGAGGAAATTTAAGCTGAGATGGGCAGTGATTTGCTCAAGGTCTCATAGCTTATAAGTGTCCAGAACTGAGCTTCCCCTGGGTTCTAGTTCTCCACACTGCCTCTTCACCACACCTATAGCGTGGAGATCAGTAAGTACAGGTGATGTCACAGAAGGGAATTCCCCTTAGTAATCTAAAAATGGCAACCTGTGAGGTTAATTTCAACTTCTTTTTGGAGATAAGCATCTTTCTTATCTCAGACATTAACTCAAATGCTTCTTATGATGTCTCCAGCGCTTCCCTAATGCCTTCATGACTCACTGGATATTATGGCTTGATACAGTACAGAGCTGTGCTCAGTTATAACCTTAGTTTCTAAAGCAACTTTTCATGAAAAAGAAGTCCCCCTCTGAGTTCTCCCTCCATCCAAACCCACACAATATATTTAGAATTCTTATTTTCACAATATGTCAGATTTCATACTGTGTCAAGGAGTAGTTGTTTGTAACTCTCTTTTTTATCTTTAAAATTATCAGAACCTATATTTTAATCTAGGTTTTCTTTCCTATCTTCCCTTTAATAACCTTTTACTTCATATATGTCCTCAGGAGGATAAGTGAACTAGGAACACTGAGATCTTATGTGTGTCAAACTGCCTACAGACAATCATGAGGCAAAGCTTTCTACTGGGCCCCAGTGTATGAACTTTCCTGAAATTTCCACTGAACAAACCAAGGAGAAAGGCTCTTGCGTCTTAGACCTTCTTTAGAGAGAAGGAAGGCAATTTCATAACCTTTTCTAGTTCTACAATGGCTGCTGTTATTCAGTACCTTGTTTTTTGATCCCCTTCAAGCCTGCTTCCTTCAATCTATGGTTTTTCATCTTTGGTAATATTTGAACACCCTGAGAAATCAGCTCAAAAGAAAGCTTAAAAAAATTGGACCATCACATTCATTTTCATATTCCACAGGTCTATTAGCTAGATACAGCAAGTCTTTCACCCTTTTGACAGATCACAGATTAAGGTGTGGTAGTTATACACATAAGGCAGAAGCAGGTAGTTAAACACCCTTGGCAATAATTCCTACTACCACCATTTCACAGCCCCTTCTAAAGAACTAGAATTCTCTTATGAGGTTCCTGAAACAACAGGGAAAAAGTTTTCCCCTAGACCAGGTACAGGAAAGCCCTTAGATCCCATAGCTTTTACATTTATTTGGGCTTCTACAACAAACTGTTTCTTTAGCCAAGGACATAATTCTGTTGGAGTATAAGAGTCTATCTCTGCTGCTGAGATCTCTCTCCTTAAGGTTTCAGCAATACAGTGTTTGAGTGTGTTGCATGACCTTTTGTGCTAGCCAATAAGCCTTTGGAGGATTAATGTTAACTTTTCTCATCCTAGTTTAAGGAGTGCTTTGCTTTGGGAACATCAAAAAAAGGCACAGGCCTGTGCCAAATACCCAGTCTAGCAGTGCTGATATTGTTTTCAAGGCCCTTATTTTAAAAACAAAATTTTTAATTTTTGCGGGATAGTACAGGTAGTAAAAAAAAAAAAAAAAAACCAGTAGAGGTAGTAGGGAACATATATACACATATATGTGTATTTATGTATATGTATATAAATGTTTATATGTATATAAATACATAGAATACATATATATTTATATACATATAAACATTTATATACATATACACAAATACATATATGTGTATACACACATGTATATATATACATATATATGTGTATGCACACACACAAGGTCCTCTCTTTAAGATCAAAGAAGAAGAAAGTCTTAAGTTACAAGTATTTGAGAGTACACTACTTTAAACTACTCCAGGTGAAAATACTGCTTCAAACTTGTTAACCTGTAGATTTTAGGTAGTCACTCATCTTGTCCTATGTACCTTATATACCAACTACATTTTGCCTGTATCTACTTATTAATTATTGTAATTGCAAAAGGAGTTTATGCCCTTTCAATCAGTTTAATATCAGTACCCTGGACTCTACAGGCTGTAAAAAAGTAATTCCTGTTCTACTTTTAGTTGAAATTACTAAGTAAACACAGAAATAGAAGATCTAGAAAGAAATACAGCAAACTTTTAATATTGATAACCACGGCCACCTCTGTGTAAAAGGATGATGGATGATTTCTACTTTTCTCTTTACACTATTCTGTATTCTTTCAATCTATATATATTATACTTGTAAAATTACAAGGGTACTACAAATAATATTGTTTAAAAAAAAAAAAGTCGTGGAGACCAATATGAACTAAATAGAATATTCAGTGAATTAGTGGTTTCATATATGTTAGGAGCATTAGAACCAGGCTATCAGGATTGGTCATCTGCCACAAAGCCGACTGGATAAATACCCACAATGACATACTCTTCAAATGACCATTCATGGACTCAGGTCACTGCTACTTCTTCCCTGCTAAGGACGCAAAAACCAGTCAAGTTCTCACCACATGGCCTTTGCCCTCTAGTCTTACATTCTACCACCCTAGGTCTTAGCCTCTGTGGGAATTCATGCCAGGCTGGGGCTTAGAACCTCAATTGCCAGTATGTTTATGAGCTATTTTCTTTGAAAGGTCCTGGGAAATAGATGGTAATCATTCTAAGTGTGTTCCCATAAATTTCCATTTTTTTAAAAAAAAAAGTAGTATCAGCCACAAATCTACTCCTTTCCCCAAGGACAAAGAAAACAGAGAGAAATTGAGTAAAATCACCCAGTCCAACACAGAAGCAAAAATAGGCCTGTAAGTGCTTCAGTCTTCAGAAGGACTCAAATAGGGCACCATCCAAGATGGATACAAAGAAATAGGATCAGAAGACGTTCCCTTGGCTATTTTGATGAGGAAGAGATTCAAGAAGTCCTCATAAAAGCAGAAAGCTCTCCAAAAGAACTTATTCAAAAGAGCTTTCCAAGTCAATATCCAAACCAATGAGATGTGGAAAAATTCAGAAAAGCATCCCAACAAAGTACCCTAACTCCTTTTTGCAAACCCACAACAGGTAAATGCAAAGTTTCAATGTGATGGCCTTTTAAAGCAGCAAGTTGCAGCCACAAGTGTGGTTGTTCTTCCAACATTATTTTCTTTGGGAAAATTACATGGATGGGTAGGGAAGCAAACCCAAGAGTACTACAGTTTACAAATCCTGAGGCCCGGGAGGAAAGATGCATGGAACCCAGGAGGCAGGGTACCTCACGGTAGATGGGAGAAATCTACCCTTTATTGCACAACATGGCTAAGGTCTCCAGTCACTCATCAGGTAGAGTATGCTGCTCTATATTTGCAAAACTGCTCAATACAATTACACTGGCAAGGCAAAGGAGAAACATCTGCTCAAGTAGGAGAGCAGCTGTGGTCAGCAATAAGGCAGCTGGCACACGGTCAATGCTGCTCTTGCTAGTAGGTGGTATTGTGGTAACCAGTAATTACTTTGGAGAATTTCATGGAGTCAAGGATAACTAAATGGACAAAGAACATTTTATTTTACTTTCTATCTTTAGCACAGGAGCAAAAATCGTGACATGTACAGAATTCAGAAGCCGAATGCAATCCACATTTTTATGGGAGAACTTTTTACCTCAAAGACTGGAAACCCTTAAATATAAGTATATCAAACAGTATGTGCTTGACAAGTGACCTCTCCACTCATTATTTCTGATTGAACAGTTCCTGTACATTACATTAGTCTTTAAGTGTTTCTTTCTGAAAGATACATTATCGAATACTCTAAAGAAAATGTGAAAATTATATTTAGCAAATCAATAGGTGGTACAAGTTTAAAAAACCTGATCTTTATCAAATTTGCATGATATCTTCAAAGTTAAATAACTTTACACTGAGTGGGAACTGGGGTATAAATAAAAATATGTTCAGTGTATGCAGTTGTGATAATTTTTCATGAAGTGATGAATGTTAGACAGTAGCAGTTAAAATATACTGTACTTAAAAAATTAAACACTTGGGAAATAACCTTTCAGCCACTGGAAAATGACAAAGTCTAAGACATTTCAATCAAGTTAATTTCAGCATCAAAGCAAAGCGTTTTTCCCAGCAGAAACTATATGAAAAAACAAATTAACCAAAATGGGTCTCTGAATGATGGGATAACACCAGGGCATAAAGAGAACTTTATGATTGCTTGTCAATTAGGTTATTTCACACACACACAGTCAAAAGCAAAACTAGCTATTTTAAATCATGTCAGGGCTGAATGGTTGATAGATACTGTATTAAAATGAAAGCATGGCTTACATTTAAAAAAGAAAAGGAAATTCTTTTAACAAGGAAGAGAGATAACCAGCAGAAACTGGCATAATTCAGATACACAGGTTCCAAAGAGGTGATACTCGTGGGCCGTGTCCAAAATGTTACTGGATATGCTATCCCCAGTCTACTGACCATGAGGTCTCCTACAACAACCCTGGATAATCTTGGAAGTATAGAAAGAAACCCAGGAGACCACCTTCAACCTATTTTAAATCTAATCGTGACTCAACCATCTCCAGAACGCCACCTTAGGCAGATCAATTCTGGGATTGTGTCAGGTGTGGTACTCTCCTAGGACAAAAAGTAATCCCTGGCCAGGGTAAGAGGGAGGCCAAATCTGGGTGTTGGGAGACCAATGTTGTAAATCTCAGTGCTGTCTCTCAATTACTATGGTACTTGGGTGGGTCACCTGAACCATCAGGACTCTGGTTTTTTCACACATCAGAGGTGGAGGCCTTCCAGCTTTCCCATTATGCTGAGCCCACAAAGAACTGGCCCCTAGACCCTAAATTCAGAGCTGCCCCATCAGTCCCACAGCCCTCATGACTCCGCGTTAGGCAGTAATAAGGCACCTAACGATCTCCTGTTTTTTTTTTTCCAATGAGACCTTCACAACCATGAAAAAGAAGTACTAAATTTAGGAGTTCTTTCAGGAATTGCTTTTATGATAGCCAAATATCTCATAGTTATGTTAAAACCTGCCATCTAAACCCGCTGAATATCCAGCAGAGAAATACTTCTACAACTTTGATTTCTACATATAAAATTTTCTACCAGAGATGCCAGGTCATTTGGGAACAATTTCACTTTTTAAAATAAGTTAATTTTGTAGTCATCAATATTTACTTAAATACTGTCTAAAATTACATTGCCTATTATGCTGCATTTAGAAAGATGAACAGTGAAATCACAAGCTACTATGTAATTACAGTTACATCTTAAAAACAATTCTCCCTACCTGTATGTTCCGTTTTGTAAAACAGAGACTAAATGAAGTCTGAGCATTAGGCAATTTTACCACTGAAGTAAAATAATCTTCTGAATTTTACCTACTGCTATTCTTTTGTGACACATACTTTTTTTTTTTTTATATAACTTCCAGTCACTATATCAAAACTGCCTCATCCCTCAGCTATATAAAATAGAAGTTATTTTCCAACAAGTCTTTAGTTATCACTTCCTACAAGATGTATGTTTTAGGCTGGGAATGGGACTATATAAAAGAACTTAGGTGAGATGAACTTTATTTCCTACACTCTGGGGCTATGTTTACCAGAAAAATTTAGCTAATCTCCAGCAGCACAGCTTTTCGGGTTTAGATTTATTATCAAAACACAAATGCTTCTGGAAAGAGAGGTTAAGCAATACAGTAAACACAGTATCAAGGAAGACAGGCATAGCGCAAAAAGCATCGTTTTGGGAGCCCAGCAAACCTGGGTTTGAACTCAGGCTTAGGTATTTCCTAGCTGTGAGTCTTGAGCCAACTATTTAACCTTTCTGAGCATTAGTTTCCTCTTCTTTAAAGATGCGAAAACAAACTGTATTGTACAGCATTTGCGAGGAATTAAAAAGATTACATCTGTAAAGTGTTCAGCCAACTGCAAGTCCTCAATAAATGCAGCAGGTACTACAGGGTTGCTATGAATTGGAATCGAGTTGATGGCAATGACTTTTTTGGACTACTACTACTTACTGGCAGCTAACAACAACAGCTATCACTACCACCACCACCACTACTACCTCAACTACTACTACTACTTCTAAGATAGTAGGGAATTAACAGGCGATTTTCAGGGCCCAGAGGAAATTGGACAAAGGACTAAGAGGAGGCAAAAGGGGGACAGAAAAGGAGAATGGAAAGGTACAAGAAAACAACTAAAGAAATACTTTATTCACTCCTTTGCAGAGGAACGGCATGAGTCTAGTCACAGGCTACAGTTAACTTGTTGAATAACAAACTGCAAATAGTTCTCTAACTCAAATTTAGCAAATGAATGAAGGCCCTGAAAATCAGGATAATAGTACATACGGGTATTCTCGATTTAACCAAACATCAGTCACTTCTAAGTCTTCTTAAATTGTCTCTATATTTTCTTGAGATGCACTTGTGGAAAGTCCTACTCAATATAACTAAATGAATCAACAGTAGTTTTCACGGATTTCTGAATTTGGGTCTGGCACTCCATTCCTGGTGGTCTTCCATGGAAAATACTTTCTTATTCACCCAGCAGTTTAATAGAGTTATAATATAAATAATTCAAGGAAGATACGAGGTTATAAATGAAGTTATCACGAATCTGTTTGGAAGAAACTGGGGTTAATTTGTGAAGGCAAGAAGGGAAGAATAATTTTTAGAGAATTATGATTAACATTAGTCCTTCAACTCAACATTAGATCAGGAAAATTGGGATAAGCCTATCTAAGCAAAACGCAGGCTGACTGGGAAAAGAGAGGCTTCAAACATAAATTTTCCCTTTAGCTCCCTGAATTCCATGCTCTTTGCAGTTCAGGTGATTGTAACTATTGACTTTGCCACAGCTCTTTGCAATAATTTGTATTCAGTGATGTCCTTTTAACTGGAGGAAGGTTCTAGGCATCACAGTCTAATTGATGAGGAAGCTCTTGTCATGTCTAAAGTGTCTAATATGAAGAGAGGAAGGTTGGAGTCTTGCCCTGGCAACATTAACCAGACATGGACTGGGGCTTAAATAGACCTGAAAGTTACGAAAACACCACTATAAATGTCTTTATCTGCTTTACGGCACAGTGATTTGTCAAAGGGCTAACCAGGACATATCTAAAGGTCTCTTTTGGGTCAGATCCTGATATTTACACTGTCTTTCTCATGTTCTTGGCTTCTTTCTCTTGGATAACAAGAGTCATTTCTGGTTCTGGTTATACTTATCACTGGGAAACCATCCCCCGTTAATAAAAACAATGACAACTTATACCATTACCATGAAGCACTAGGTGACATTCTTAGAGAAATTAAGGATTTACTCAACAAACTTTTTTTTAACACCTACTATATCTTTTTTTTTTAGGAGTCCCTAGGTGGTGCTAATGGTTAACGTGCTTGGCTGCTAACTGAAGGGTTGGCTGTACAAGTCCACTCAGATGTGCCTCAGAAGAGAGGCCTGGTGATCAACTTGTGGAAAAAAAAAAAAGCCATTGAAAACTGTCATGGGCTGAATTATGTCCCCCCAAAATATCTGTCACCTTGGCTAGGTCATGATTCCTAGTATTGTATAATTGTCTACCATTTTGTCATCTGATGTGATTTCCTTATGTGCTGTAAATCCTATCACTAGGATGTGATAAGATGGATTAATCACAATTATATTGATGAGATCTACAAGACTAGATAGTGTCTTAAGCCAATATAAAAAGAGAGATATAAAAGAGAGAAGTGAGCACAGAGACAACGGGGACCTCATATGGCCAAGAAAGCAGTGCCGGGAGCAGAATGCATCCTTTGGACCTGAGATTCCTGCGCTGAGATGCTCCCAGACCAAGGGAAGACTGATGACAAGGACCTTCCTCCAGAGACAACAGAGAAAGAAAGCCTTCCCCTGGAGCTGGTGCCCTGAATTCGGACTTCTAGCCTACGGGACTGTGAGAGAATAAAGTTCTCTTTGTTAAAGCCATCCACTTGTGGTATTTCTGTTATAGCAGCACTAGGTGACTAAGACAAAACCCCCTGGAGCACAGTTCTAGTCTGACACACACGGGGTTGCCATTAGTCAAAGTCAACTCAACAGCAACTGGTTTTTACTACGTGTTAGGCATGGTTAAAGGTTAGTAGTGAAAAAAAAGTTAAGTACAACTTCTGATCAGGTTTTACCTCAGAACTATTACTTTATTAGTCTTATTTACTTTCTCTTTCATCATTAGATTAAACAGTTTGCTATTGTTCTTACTGTATGTGTGTTTTAAATCACAGCATGAGACTTACTGAGTAAGTAAGTAGAGACCAACAGAACCAAAGGGAGATGTAGGCTTTGTCACTTGCTCCCACACACAAACCTCACAAATAAGTAGTAATAGCAAATTTCTCATGGGATGTGTTGGAATCACTTTCAAATAGTCAAACCTCTAATGTTAAATCTATCTATCAGTATATCTACTCTACTGAGGGTCCCCAAAAGAAAGCCTAAGTGAATGGTATTTAAGGGTTGGATTCTTTCGAGGGTGTGGGACAGGGAGTGAGAATTGAGGGTGAGGGTGCAGAAGATGTCGCATGACAAGAATCCTCCCATGCCCAAGAAAAGCAAAATTCCCAACTAAGAGTAGTGCACTCAAATCGAATCCAATGTCTAACCTATTTTTTTCCCTTGATTTCTTCAAAATCATTTCGAGAATAACAACCTTTGGTACCTTTTACGAATGTTTCTTTTTTAAGGGAAGATTTGGGTTAAGATATACTTCAGTGTGCTCGAGATCAACTGAAAAGAAATGGGCCCTTTAGTCACATTACCGACCTAAGTAAATAAACAGTCTACTGAATAAGATTAAGACAAGGTCTGTTTTGAAGTTCTTAGGGTCTATGTGCTGACCCTAAGAGCATCGGCTACAACTTGTTCATTCTTAACACTGTGATATAACAGAAAGACTATGGATTTTGGACTTAGAGGAACCTGGGTTTTAAAGCTTGTCCCTATCACTTACCTTCTCTTAGGCTCAGTTTTTCTTTTTTTTAATCTGTGTAATAAAAATTATATCCTGCCTGAGAGGGTTGTTGTGAGGATAAGAAATAAAACATAAATTCCTGCAGGAGTGCCGATCACAGCAGGTATTCGATAAACGCAGGCTGCGGTTATTATCATTATTAGTGCCATGGTTACAGTTCCCAAACATCCGCAAGACGCTTTTGTTGTTGTGAGATGCCATCAGGTTGACTTTCGACTCATGGCAACCCCATCTGACAGAGTAGAACTGCCCCATAGGGTTTTCTTGACTGTAGTTTTTACAGAAGTAGACGGCCAGATCTTTTTCCTTTAGAACTGCTAGGTGGTATTCAACTGCCAACCTTTTGGTTAGTAGTTGAGCGCTTAACTGTTGCACCACCAGGGATCCTTGCATAAGATGCTTTTTGTTATCTTTTTGTTGTCAGGAGCCGTTGAGTCAGCTCCGACTTATAGCGACCCTATATACAACAGAACAAAACACTGCCAGGTCCTCCCCCATTCCCACAATCGTTGCTATTATTTGAGCCTGTTGTTGTAGCCACTGTGTCAGCCCATTTTATTGACGGTCTTCCTCTTTTTTGCTTACCCTCTACTTTACCAAGCATGATGTCCTTCCCCAGGGACTGGCTCTTTCTGTTAACATGCTCAAAGTCCATGAGACAAAGTCTCACCATACATGCCTCTAAGGAGCATTCTAGCTGTACTTCTTCCAAGACAGATTTGTTCATTCTTCTGGCAGTCCATGGTCTATTCAATATTCTCACCAATACCATAATTCAAAGGTATTAATTCTTCTTTGGTCTTCCTTATTCATTGTCCAGCTTTTGCATGCAAATGAGGAGATTGAAATATGGCTTAGGTCAGGCACACCTTAGTCCTCAAGATGACATCTCTGCTTTTTAACACTTTAAAAGAGGTCTTTTGCAGCAGATTTGCCCAGTGCAATACATGGTTTGATTTCTTGACTGCTGCTTCCATTGGCATTGATTGCAGATCCAAGTAAAACAAAATCCTTGACAACTTTAACCTTTTCCCCGTTTAGCATGATGTTGTTTATTGGTCCAGTTGTGGGGATTTTTGTTTTCTTTATGTTGAGGTGTAAACCATACTGAAAGTTGTAGTCTTTGATCTTTATCAGTTAAGTGCTTCAAGTCTTCTTCACTTTCAGCCATCAAGGTTGTATCATCTGCACATTGCAGGTTGTTAATGTGTCTTCCTCCAATCTTGATGCTGCATTCTTCTTCAAATAGTCCAGCTTCTCAGATTATCTGCTCCGCATACAGACTGAATAAGTATGGTGAAAGGATACAACCCTGACTCACACCTTTTCTGATTTTAAACCACACAGTATCCCCTTGGTCTGTTCGAACAACTGCCTCTTGGTCTATGTGTAGGTTCCACATGAACACATTTATGTGTTCTAGAATTCCCATTCTTTGCAATGTTATCCATAATTTGTCATAATCCACACAGTGGATGCTTTTTTTAAAGATGTTTTTACCTACATCACAATACCTGTCACCAGGAAAAATGTTACAGCTTTCAGAGAAAACTCCCATCAAAATATTTTTATTACACACATACTAAAAATTCAAGTAAAGACTTTCAGGGCTGTGAACTTCCAACACAACAGTTATGTCTTCACATACCTGGGTATTCTTTTAAAAATAAATTCACATTTAAAAGGTCAGGTTGTAAAGCCATTTGATTAAAATAGTAATAAAAGAGTAAACATTAACTCACAATTTCTCCTTTGGTCTTTACTATTCCAAGTGTTATCACCTCCAGAATAAGTTGCACCTTAAGACAATTTAGGATTATCTTGATTAAAATCTTTAAGTTCTTAATTTTAAGTAGGAAAAACCTAATCTCCAAAAGCCAAGTTTAATACTTTTAGCATGATCAAGATCTTAACAGTTCCGTGTTATCCTATTACTCCTAAAACATTAACACATTGAAACATGATCACCCAGAGTAAATGAAGTTTCCTTTTTATATTAATCTTAATATAAAATACAAATGATTAATGTTAGAAAAGAAGAACTGCTCACCACTGGGCCATCCTAATTTGCAAAAGCACTATGAGTTATAGAAAGCTTCTCTCTAAAATTTCAACAGTCTCCTCAAAGGTTTCAGAGTTATCTGTTAAAGGCCTTGCAAATTAAATCCCAAAATAAACTGAGAATCTGTACAGCTACAGTCACTATTTCAAACCCAGGCTTTCCTCTTGGGTATCTAACTATCCTTGACGGTGCTGTCACCCAAGCTAAGATCTGCTCTCCAGCTTCAACATGCAGAGAATTTGGTTTAACCCACGCAACAGGTAAGATGTTGGTGCAAATTAACTCACATTATATACACTGTGGAACCTGCTACCTTATTCACTTTTGCTTTCTGTTTCAAAAATGAGCTCCGTAAATAGCTCATCAGCATTGATCTTCCCCTAAGAAGGGTAAACCCCAACCTATATTCTGTACATAGGAAGGTCTGGCACAAAAGCACGTCACGTTGCTTCTACTGTTACAAATGTCAGCTAATAAAAAAATCTTAAGTATCCAAGCATTTGGACT
Source organism: Elephas maximus indicus (assembly GCF_024166365.1). NCBI lineage: Eukaryota > Metazoa > Chordata > Mammalia > Proboscidea > Elephantidae > Elephas > Elephas maximus. The sequence continues at coordinate 33,231,143 of NC_064837.1, read as the reverse complement.
TCTTATATGCTTGTCTGGGCTGTCTGCAATGTCCATTTCGATTTTTGCTATTTCTAGCCATGAAGCTATCACAGAAGTTGGCCTCAGGGTACTGAGAAGAAATCTGGCTTCCACCTCTGGGACACACGTCTCAGTGCTCATGTCTGAATGACCCTGCCAATCACCCCTCCCAGAAGCCACAAGCCGGGCTTACAATAACAGAGTATATCAAAGAGGACAGGAAAGAAAACAAGGCAGTGGCAAGGTCAGCAGAGGATAAGAATATGGTGAAGATGTCCTGTGGAAGCTGAGAAATGGAGAGCTATATTATACCAACGGTATCGAATGTGTTTTTCAGAAAAGGCAACACCATAAAGGTGTAAGACCTTAACTGCTAAGGTCAGCTCTCTACTACCATAACATCACTATGAGAAGTAGGAGAGCAGATTGTCTTGTTATGGCAGAATTGGTCAAGAAGAAATACTGTTGTTCACACAAACTTACTGCAACCCACACATCTAAACCAACTTAGAGTGGTGATCATTATAATTACTTTTTCCAATATGAAGATCATTTCACTCAAGTAATTGTCTTCACTATAACCATCCAGTTAAGGAATAGTAGTGATCCGCTAGAGTTAAGCTTCTTGTCTCCATCTAAAAATAGGCCAAATACATTCTGCATTATCAGAACAAAAAGTCAGCAAATTTATAAGGATCTGTGTAGAAAAGTAGTTAAGAGCTGAGGCTGTAGTCAGCCTGAGTTTGAATCTTGACTCTGCCCCTTACAGGCTGTGTGACCTTGGGCTAAAAACTTAGTTTCTCTCAGTCTCAGTTTCCTTAGAGAATTTAAAGAGGATTCAATGTTCTGGCACATGATAAACTTTCATTATTTGTTAACATATGTAAAGACAGCTGCATAAAAAAGAAAGAGAACCTGCATGGCTTCTTCTTGCTTTCCCAAATAAAGCCTATGCTCTTAGGCCTGGCATTCTAAATCCGCGACACGTAATTCTCAATCTACTTTTTTAGCCTTTTCGCTTGCTACTTCCCTTTGCATCCACCATCCAACCTACCTTCCTCTTTTCCTTTGTGCTCATCCCTCTGTACAGAATCACCTTTAGAGCTGCCTTTAAAGTGGCTTTATAGTCAGCCACCTCCTTCAAAGTCAGCTCAAACGCTCCCTTCTCCAAAAAGCCTTTTTGAAATCTTCCCTATGCTCCTCCACTAAATTACTCATAATAGTTTGTAACCTTTTTGCAACTGATTATTTTGTACCACATATTATAGCCATTTGTACACAGAGCATCTAGCAAGGGCTCTGTCCATAGCAGCACTCAATAAATGTTGGTTAAAGGAATGAGTAACAATGATTATCTCCATAATACGATTAAAAAAAAAAATGAGCAACTCATCCTGACCCTTCCACTTTCCTACAGAACACCATGACAATGCCGCTGCCTCATTAACTCTGGCAGGATGGGAGACAGGAGCTGCCAGGAGCCTGAGCTGGGATAGTTGGCACTTTTCTCTTTGCACAGTTCCTTACCAGGAGTTAAGCTGAGTCCTGGGGAGATAAAAATCTCTGGTTTTATTGTTTGGTGAGGTTGCCTGACAAACGAAGATCCAGCTGCAATTGTAACATCGCAAGCTCAGAAGGCGCCAAGTTTTACTAACTATAATTTAACTGGTCTGACTGCTGTAGTCCAAATTCTTGTTTGGATAATCAGCCTTTGTTTGAATACGTTCAAAAACAGCACAGTCCAGCATTAGCCTCTGGGTATGTCATGTGAGCTGATTGCCCTGTGGCTCCCAGTAGCAGAAACTCATACACAAGAAGAGGATTATTTTCCTAGTATTACTGTTACGCTAACATGTAATCAGTCCTTTCCCCCCAGTCTCCACATCTCTTCCACAGCCTCCCCCAACCTTTTTTCCCCCTTGTCCTTCTTTCTCTCTCTCTCTCTCCCTTTTTTTTTTTTTTTACAATTCAAACGTCTCCTTTCCAAGTTCAGACAAAGTTTAAAGGTGAAAAGGTCAAGAAAGTTTCATGGCTGTGGCTGTTTAGAATAAGGGGTAGAACTAGCCGGGGTCTCTAGCTCAGCATCTACCAAAGACTCAAGAATCTCATATTTCACTATACTTCTGCAGTGCACAGTTGCCTTGACACAATCTGTTTGGAATGAAATTAAACCCTTGTTAATAATTTTTAACATAATAGAATAATAATAATTCTACCTGTAAAACAATCGTAATTCATACATATGCAACTCGAGTGGCTCATTGGTTTGCCAAAAAATCTAAAGTTTTAAAACAGTATGTTTTAATTGACAGGCACTCATTTGGGATCTTCCCAGCCTGCCTACCTGCAAGACATTTGGCCATCACTGGCCAAGGCAGGTTCTGGAATCTCTTTCCTTTCCTGTCACCTCTGCCCTGGCCTGGCATTCTCAAAGAGTGCAAATAAGTTAACACCGTCAAAGTGCTTAAGACAGTGCCTGGCTGAGAGACAGTGCTGAACAGTACTTGCTATTAATATTCTTTTGGAGAAATCTAAACTCAGAGGTACACCTCTCACAATCAGAAGAAAAGCTGCTGGTGGGAAAGGCCAGGAATCAGGAAACGCCAGGACGATGTAGGTAGTGATATGTTGCAAGTGTGAGACTGAAGTGGGAGGTCTAAGCTGGTCTGGAATTGCAAGTGTAAATCTGGTCCCAGGAGCTCCTGCATTGCGAGAGGGAAGCCCACCAGAGGAGAAGGAAACTCCTCTTCCTGGGAAGGAGATCTGTTTATTTTGCATTTAACAACAGCAAAGGAACACTTATTGAAATATTTCCTGAAAGGCTAAAATTTAATCCTACACAACAGTTTAGTATTGAATCTGCAAGGTCTTAGCTGACATGACAGGTGGATAGCAGAGCACTTCAGACCTGGCTCCCATCAGAGACAGAGACGTGGGGAATTAAGAAAAGCCATTCTAGGCCAAAACTCCAAACTGCTCAGCCAAAAACAAAAAACAAAAAAACCAACCCACTGTCATCAAGTCCAACTCATAGTGACCCCGTAGGACAGAGTAGAACTGTCCCATAGGATTTCCAAAGCTATAATCTTTAAGGAAGTAGATTGCCACATCTTCCTCCTGTGGAGTGACTGGTGGGTTTGAACTACTGACCTTTTAGTTAGCAGCCAAGTGCTTAAACCACTGCACCACCAGGGCTCCCAAACTGCTCCGCAGTGGTACGGTAATCTAGAATTTGAAAGAGGAGAAGAAAAAAGAGGGACCTGTCTACCAATAGCCAAAAGTTGGAAACAACCTAAATATCCACAGATAAACAAAATGGGGTACATACATACAATGGAACATTACTCAGCCATAAAGAGAAATGAAGTCCTGACATATACTACAACATGGATGAACCTTGAAAACATTATGCTAAGTGAAATAAGTCAGTCACAAAGGGACGAATATTGTATCATCCCACTTACATGAAATAGGCAAATATATAGTGACCAAAGCTTATCAGTGCATACCAGAGGTGGGAGGGAGGGAAAAAGGGGGAATCATTGCTCAGGAGGCACTGAGTTTTGTTTTAATTGTAGTGGAATGATTTGGAAAAGGACAGTGGTAATGATAACCATAATCAATGTCACTGGATTGTATATATAAAAATTACTGAATTGGCAAATGCTTTGTCATATACAATTTTACCTCAATAAATTAAAAAAGCACAGTACATACACACAATGGAATACTATGCAACAATAAAGAACAATGATGAATCTGCAAAACCTCTCATAACATAGATGAATCTGGAAGGCATTATGCTGAATGTAATAAGCCAATCACAAAAGAACAAACACTGTATGAGACCACTGTTACAAAAATTCATGAAAAGGTTTACACACAGAAAGAAACAATCTTTGTTGGTTATAAGGGAGGGAAGGGAAGGAAAAACACTAAGTGGTAACTCTGGCAAGGCAGTATACAACATTAAGGGAGTCAGCACAACTTGACCAAGTCATAGAAGCTTCATAGACACATCCAAACTCCCTGAGGGACCAAATACCAGAGTGAGGGCTGGGGACCATGGTCTTGTTCTACATTCTAGTTTGGTGAGTAGTGTCTAGGATCTTAAAAGCTTGTGAGTGGCCATCTAAGATATAGTCTACTGGTCCCATTCAGTCTGGAGCAAGGGAGGATAAAGAAATCCAAAGACACAAGGGAAAGATTAGTCCAAAGGACTAATGGGCCACAACTACTACAGCCTCCACCAGAGTCCAGCACAACTAGATGGTACCCAGCTATTACCACTGACTGCTCTGTTAGGGATCACAATAGAGGATCCTAGACAGGGCTGGAGAAAACGCAGAACAAAATTCAAACTCACAAAAAAGACCAGACTTACTGGTCTGACAGAGACTAGAGAAACCCAGAGAGTATGGCCCCTTGATACCTTTTTAACTCAGTACTGAAGTCACTCCTGAGGTTCACCCTTCAGCCAAAGACTAGACAGGTCCATAAAACAAACAATAAAACATAGCTCAACCATAGTCAAGACTAAATGTGCACACCAGCCCAGGGGCAAGGACGAGAAGGCAGGAGGGGACAGCAAAGCTGGACAAATGGAGCCCAGGGTCAAGAAGGGGAGAGCATTGACATGTCATGGGGTTGGCGACCAATGTCACGAAACAATATGTGTATTGACTGTTTAATGAGAAACTAATTTGTTCTGCAAACCTTCCCCTAAAATACACACACACACACAAAACCCATGAAGGAGATATATGCTAGTACTGGATGAGAATGTTTGGGAGGTGAGGGCTAAGGGTTGAAGGTATATCATCACCGGTTCCTCTGTACTCTTGCTCCATGCATTCCGTGACAGAGGAAGTGCATTTCTGTTGTGAGTTGCCATAACTTCTAACAGTCATATGTTTAGATCTGCTAGTTTTTAATACCCATGAAAATTGTCTTCTATTCATTTAAATCTCTCATGCTGCAATTTAATTTTTTTCCTCCTGGATGTGAGTATGGGGTAAAAAAAAAAAAAAAAAAAACACTGATCTTAATAATTCTCAATTCACGTTATTTAGAATTATGGAATGCCAAAGCTGGAAGAGCTCTTAGAGAAAGATCAAATAAACTAGAGAAGGGAAATGTTTCAGGGGCCAGAACTGGAGCCAGACAGGTATTCTCTCCCTACCCTCCATTAAAACAAGCATCTCTACTTATACCTGTTTTATATATGGGCTACTGCAGAAAATTTCATAAGAAAAAAGGTTCTGTTGTTAGGGGTGGGGATTAGGAGGAAGATCTGAAAACCAAAGAGTTGGCCCAATCCTTTCATTTTAAAGTTAAAGAAATATGGGACAGGGAGGTTGTGACTTGTACGAGTTCCTTCAGGCAGTTGGGGTCAGAGGTAAGACCTCTCCAGCCTGCCAGTCTGTCTGCTCCACCTTTTTAGGGAAGTCCTCCACTTACCTGTGTTCTGATCAGAATACTGCAACCTAAGGAGAAACTCTTCTTAGAAATATTTAACTAGCATAATAGATGAAATTAACAATCATTTTTAGATCTGGACGATGAACTACAAGAAGCCTGGTTGATGGCCATCTTAAGTTGTAAAATCATTTCTGTGAAAGTCATTAGCCACAAAGTGTTCTCGGCAGCTCAGATTTTACAACGAAACCTGTAAAAGCCTGGAGTCAAAACTCTTCCCTGGGGCTCAAAGGTGTGAAACTTTCAAAATGAAACTTGGGTATTCAGAACCCTTCCAATCAGCTCTAATCTTCACCACCTCCTTCCCATTATCCTTCAAAGAGTGTTGCTAGATAATATGGAAGGAAAAAAAAAATTATTTTTAGCCCTTTCTTAAGTGGTAACAAAGTTTATCACACTCCTTACTCAAATTAGTCACACAAGTTAGTCCCAAGGGAGAGCAGTCTGGCTACAGATCGTTGGAAACGAATGACTTCTTGGAGGCCTAAAACAAACACTTAGGCACAGGGTTCCATCTGGAAATACAGTCAAATAGAAGCAAATTCCATGAAATTCCCAAACGATGCAAGCAACATAATTTTGTATCTTCCAATACCAGTTCAGGCTAGCTGCGATGGTCTGCAAAATAGATACAGTATTCTAAAGTAATAATAATTATAATATTTCTAATACAAGGGTTGAGGATGCTAATGATGCAGCATTGGAGAAGAGAGAGAACAATCAAGACTGAAATAGGACCTACAGACAATTTTCTACCCTTTTGATTCTTTTTCCTCTTAAGAAAGAGAACACATTGATCCTCAGGATGAAACCCAGAGGGGAAGAAGGAAATAGGAAACTGGTTCCCAGAATAAAGGCTTTCCTTTGGACTATGGTTTTTACAGATTTTCTTCACAGTCAAGTTGTTCAGGGCAGGACTAGCACATTGCCCATGAAATAGGTTATATTCCAAGGTTCCACCATCAAACTGCTATGAATACAACAAAGGTTCCCAACTTAGACTGTTTCTGTCCATAAAAGGAAAACAATCCCCCCGACCCCTCTACCAACCACACACGATACCGGATAATGATTTTGAGGAAAAATCAGCTGTCCCCTTTTTTTGCTAAAACGTACCTAACATTCTTGTGACTGAAGTACAGTTACATATAGTACACATGCCTCTCCAAAATTAATTGCTTCTAAACTATCTTGGAAACAAAACACATGAATAGCACACAGCCACTAACTTTGTAGAACGTTTTATAACTTCCCTTCTCATTCCTTTTGAAGGCAGGACTTCTTAATGCCTAGCATGGTTTTACATTATCAATTTGGGACTCAAGAAAGACATGGGATAGAAATAACTTTTCTACTTACCAGTTGTATGACCTTGAGCAAATGCCTGAACTTTTCAAAACCTGTTTCTTATCTGCGAAATGGGGATAAAAGAGAGCAATAAAAAAATATAACCTCTACCTGTGTTTTTGTGTTATTGCAGTTTCGGGGGTATGTAGTGGTGGGCCAGGGAGAGCTGTTTTACTTGAAAATTTTAGGAAAAAAACTTAAGTAAGTTAAAAAATAATACATATTCAAACAAACATATATATTATGGAAGAGAATTTTAAGGCAGCCTCCAGTTTCAAGGAAATTTGAAGCTGCTACCTGGCAAAGTTATGGCTCCCTATCCCCAACCTTTAAGTTAGCAGACAAGCATTTAACCATTGCACCACCAGGGCTCCTCCTCTGCTATTGTGGTTGTTATGTGCCAATGAGTTGATTTCGACTCATGGCAACCCTATATTACCGAGCAGAACTGCCCCATAGGGTTTCCTATGCTGTAATCTTTCCGGGAGCAGATTGCCAGGCCTTTTGTCACGTGGAGCTGCTTGTGGGTTCAAACTGCTGATATTTTAGTTAGTAACCGAGTACTTAACCATTCCTCTGCTATTACCCCTCCCATCCAGTCTATTCCAACTCATAGTGACCCCACAGAACAGAGCAGAACTGCCCCATAGGATTTCCAAGGAGCAGCTGGTGGATTCGAACTGCCGACCTTTTGGTTAGCAGCTGTAACTCTTAATCGCTGAGCCACCAGGGCTCCTCTCTGTCATTAAATGGAAGTTTTAGAAGCACAAGAATATGGTTCACAAATTTGGACTAGGGCTGCCTGAAAGGTCGGGGATAGGGAGCCATAACTTTGCCAGGTAGCAGCTTCAAATTTCCTTGAAACTGGAGGCTACCTTAAAATTCTCTTCCATAATATATATGTTTGTTTGAATATGTATTATTTTTTAACTTACTTAAGTTTTTTTCCTAAAATTTTCAAGTAAAACAGCTCTCCCTGGCCCACCACTACATACCCCTGAAACTGCAATAACACAAAAACACAGGTAGAGGTTATATTTTTTTATTGCTCTCTTTTATCCCCATTTCGCAGATAAGAAACAGGTTTTGAAAAGTTCAGGCATTTGCTCAAGGTCATACAACTGGTAAGTAGAAAAGTTATTTCTATCCCATGTCTTTCTTGAGTCCCAAATTGATAATGTAAAACCATGCTGGGCATTAAGAAGTCCTGCCTTCAAAAGGAATGAGAAGGGAAGTTATAAAACATTCTACAAAGTTAGTGGCTACGTGCTGAATATAGTAATTCGGAACAAAAAATTGGTCTGAGACTTACAGGTAACAACGTGTGTTCCTTAAGACAACATTCAATGATTTGGGAAAAAACTTTAAAATACATTAATGCTTCTAAATCTTTTTAAAATACATTATAAATTATGGTTTCCTGTTAAAGCAGCTTCTCTGGTGAAAGATTTCAATGTGTCTACTTGGGAGTTTCCCTCATAATTTCTCAACACAACTGAGGCTTCAAAGAATTTAAATGCAAAATAATCAAAGATTTTCAGGAAATTGCTGAGGGTTCAATTAGCAGCCAGGTGACTAGTCCTCCAAATAGGAGTCACGCTTGCCAAAAAAAGTAAGGTACTACTGCTGGTTTCACACTGGTCCTTGGTGGTGAAGCAAGATACCTGGGAATGGGTGTAAAGAAAGAGCCTTTCTCACTAAAACAAGATGCAAAAGGTTGGAAATCAGAAAGGAGAGTCTCCAGGTGGGAAGGGATTCTATGGCCACACCTGTGGCCAAGCCTTTTCCTGGGGGTTTACTCATAAGAACGAGAGGGGAACCCCAAAACAGTGTTTCAGAGTAGAACTGTTCCATGGGGTTTTCATGGCTGCAGTCTTTCAGGAAGCAGATTGCCAGGCCTTTCTTCCAAGGTGCCTCTGAGGGGGTTCAAACAGTCAACCTTTTGGTTAGTAGTCCCGTGCTTAACCTTTCGTGCCACCCAGGGACACCTAAGTAATAGGCAAAGTGTTGCCAACACCACTGTATCAGCTGTTCTTTCCTTTACAGAGTTTCGAGTATTTGTAAAACTCCCTTTCTTTAGTTGACCTTAGTGCAAATTTCACATAACACCAAGGAGAAAGAAAAAAAAAATCATTATAGAAAACAAAGCTATGCTTCTCATTTACAGGTTTCTGATTCTAAAACTCCCTCCTCAGAGCAGCAAGAACTTTACTGAGTTCAGGCCAGTGTATTCTAACCCTGATGGACTGGCAAAACTAACAAAACTTTTGCCTGATTTCTTCCGTTTTGGCCCCCTGCCCTTTTCATAGCCATGTGACCTTGGAGGACATAAGGTCTCTCTTGCATCCAGTACTGGGTCTATTGTTTAAAAGCTCATCTCACTCTATTCAAGGGCAAATATGTACTAACTCCTCCCTAAAGCCCTTTTCTGTTTCAATCTCCCCACAGTCCCTAGGGTTCCTCTGTCCTCAATTTTAGTTTCTGGTCTGAGGAACTTGTCTAGGTTATAACAGCATTAGTGACTAACACCCACCCATAGAGGCCAAATGAATGACCTTAATCTGGAGTCCAGCGATGGATTTCAGAAGAGTCTGGAAATCCTTGAAAGCGTAAGGAACGTTGTGTGTGTCCAGGCATCTGCACATGTTTTCTGGAGAGGATTTATAAATTTCACTAGGTCTGTGGCCCCCAAAGGTTAAGAAGGCTGACTTAGCCTTTCCAAGTTTAGATTTAGAATGTGTGCCCCAACCTGAAATTCCTCTCCCAGTCTTCTTCATCCCATCACATCAGGAAGCCCCATCAGAGCATATTTTATTTTATGCATAATCTGGCTACCTGGCCTTCTGGTCCTCAGGACTAGAAGTAGCAAAGTAAAAGGAAAGGGCTGATGTACGCAGGCATACTGATACCAGTAAGAAAACATGTTATCTCAGTTCCCTCATATGTAAAACGGACACAGGTAGTACTCGACTTACAACGGGGTTCCGTTATGACTCCGTTATAAGTCAGTTCTGATGTAACTTGAATATCTCATTTTTTTTTTTTTTAGTTTTCATTATTGCCTTTTATTATCAGAATCTTTATCAATCTAATTTTATTTCTCTTTGGGGGTTGGAAACATTACATATAAACTTCAGATACGCGGTGAAACATCGTACTTATTACCAATAATAAGATGTACAAAAAGAAAATGGAGGTGATAAGTGCGATTCGCTATAAGTTGGGGACTACCTGTACAACAGCTATTTCATAGGGATGCGGTGAGGATTAAATGAGGTGTCCCACGTAACGCTATGTGCAGCTGGTACATATAAGGGATTTCCTTCTCTCTCTCTTTCTCATATACAGTTGTCAGGCTTGATGGCGAAAGAAAGAAAGGAAGAAAAATTACATAAAATAACAAGTACTATTTTGCATCCGAGCAAAGAATATGACATTTAAATAACACAACCTTAAAGATCGAAGGCCCAGTACAATGTCAGATGCTCATAATGAGTTGTTCAACACAATTCATCAAATAACAACAGCATGCCTATTATAAGCTAGGCCCTGTCCTGCATCGAAATGCATTCAATATGTTCTGTTTTAGGAAATGAGCAAGCATGAAATCCACTTGAGAAAGATCTTCATACAAAAAGCTGAAACATTATTTGAATATAATACTTCTCCAACTATACCAAAAGAGACAACATTAATATAAGTGCTTTAAATATTGCTGATCTTTTTCTGAAAAAGTTGGAGTTACCAGTCAGTATCATAGGACAAATATTTCCTGAATTCTCTATAGAGGATTTGGGACATAATAGCCAGAAAGTGAAAATGCATTGTGGTAAGCAGCCATCTTAGAAATCATGCTACATTTTTGAGCTTAGAACAAGTATCAAATCAGAATTAATGTGTGATAGGGGAAAAGTAAACCTTAATTTGCAAAAGTACAATCATATATTCTGTGGATGAAAATATACAGTTGTCTCCATGATGCCCCCTGTAAAGAATATAGATACTTTTAACAATCACTAATAATTAAAATAGCCTACTTAAAATGGTTCTACTCATTTAAAGCAGGGATAGATACCCCCCCTTCATCACTGTACTGAATCATACTAAGGTCTTAGGTGAAAGGAGAAGCCAGGAGGGTCAGCTGATTACACATGCATCATGTACAAGCACACATAAGTGTTTCTGGATTGTAAGGATAAGATGCTCTGGGCTTAATATTGCTCCTCAGTCCAAAGAGATGTCAAGGTCTGGTTTCAATTAGATGGTTTAAGCTAGTAAAACTACATTCATAAAAACACACTTAAAGAAGAACTTAAAAGTAGGATAATTAAGATGCTGAGGAAACTGATGAATTCCATTTCTCCCCCAACCCTTCTTTTTTTGTCCCCCAATTACTTGCTGTCCATTTGAAAGAAGAAAAAGGCCTCATGATTTTATGAATTAACCAACGGTGGCAAAATAAAACAAACCAATCTAGAAGAATACTGACAAACTGGGCACCGGGGCTGTGAATCTTTGGGGAGGAAGTGTACAAGTTCATGACCTTTGACATGGTGGCCACTGGCTAAAACCAACACAGGCGTAAAATGTAAACTTCAGAAGCAAATGAAATTAGATCAGTGCTGGGAATTCAGGCCAATGAGGTAACTATTATATTTAACATGTATCTGCATTCTTCAAAGGTTGCTGGGCCTGACCAGAAAGGCTGGCATGGTCAGCAAAGCCTAAAGGGGAGACGAGTCTCATTTCTCTAAAAAAACGTCAAAGCAAAATTCACATGTCTACCAGGATGGACTTGCTACCGGTGACTGTTTTGATTCTATGTAACTGATGACAAATCTCCTGTGGCTGACGGAGAACAAAATTTATTTGGATTAATTTCTCTTGACATCTCATAAATATCTGTAAGTGGCAGCTAAAGGATATCAGCATGGAATGACTTCTGAGTTCAATCCTAAGGTCTCTCTCTTTGGGTACTTAAATTCAAAGGCAACAGAGTAGAAGCATGTGGTTCCAAATGTTCTAGCTCTGTGAGGCCCTTCACGGCAGCCACTGGCAACACGTAGCTACTGAGCATTCGAAATGTGCCTAGTCTGAAGTGAGATGTGTTATAAGTGGAAGAGATAAGTTAAATTTCAAAGACTTAGTAAGAAAAAAAGAATGTAAAAAATTCAATTACTCATTTTTTACATTGACTAAATGTTGAAATTATCGTTTACATGCCATATTTTTATGCAAATAATGCACACCTTCTACATTTGTTTGCCAGTGGCGCCCTCCCCCAATGAGGTATTTTCATAAGTGCTGATATATCAATTTTTTTTTTTTACATGTTGCTGTGAAAAAAATTAGCATAGTGTACTTGCAAAAATACCTCTGGACGGGGGAAGGCAAGGTTGGCAAACAAACATAGAAGCTCCTGTTATTTGCATAAAAACACAGGACACTGGATTAAACAACACGTATTATTAAAATTCATTTCGCTTGCTACTTTTTACAGATTAGAAAACTGAAATACAAAGATAATAAGAAACATGCCCAGGGTCATAGAGGTAAGAAGCAGTGGAAGCAAGATTCAAATACCTACTTACTCCAAAGTTGCATGGACTGACTTCAAAGTATTTAAAGCCCTTCACAATCTAGTCTAACTTGTTGTTCAAACCTTATCTTGTTCTCTCCTTGTCACACCCTGTCCTACAGAGAAACTACCTGCTCTTCCCCATAGGTACACAAGCTTCCTGACCACCATTCTGCCTGGAATGACTTCCTTCCCCTATCTCCATATAACAAAAGTCAGCTCAAATGATAACTCTTCCATGAAATATTTCTGAAACTTCAAATGGAAATTTATTTCCCTTTCCTCTGACTGTCCCTGCTACATCACCTAGACTTCTGATATTATTTTATAGTCAAAGGTGTACTTAGTCTATCTTCCTGCCAGCAAGAACATTGATTTGTACATCTTTGGACCACATATGGCATCTAGCACATTCATTCATTTCATAAATGAATGAATAAATAATAAAGATATAAGAAAAAAAAAAAAACTGCTTTCTTTACTCAATAAGGTTATAAAGCAAATACTTTTTTATCCTCAATCAGAGATGGTAGAAGAGAACTGAGGAATGACAACTTCATTCTCACCCACCTCCTTCTATTCAAATCCTAGCACATGATGAGATTTAACAGACATCCTTCAGACAAGATCAGGCTGTGATCAGGTTCTAGTTCTATTGTCTGGTTGACAACTAGAGCAACGGCATTACAACTGCAAAGAGCTCAGATTTAGGAAATCAGCTGTTTTACTTGAGCTGAGTCTTTCATTACATGGCCACCTCACCAAAGGCCCTCAGAGATTTAAATATAAATTTCTCCATTTGGTGTTCTAAAAAATCGAGATATTCCTCCTTGCAAGTGTACCCTACTTGCCAGTTTTGAATTTTTAAATACTTTACATCATGACAAGATACGCTCCAGTCCTTTATAATGACTCGTGGTTAAAGACATCTTTTAGCTAGATATTGGCAAGTGGTATATAAAGTAGAGAAACGCATAAGCATGAAGAGTATCCAAGGGCAGGTAGAATGACTAGGTCAGGAGATTGCAAGCCCTCTAGGACCTGATCAGAGGTGTCTACTAACTCTGTAATTGTCTTGCATATTTGTAAATAACAGCTCTGCATCCTTTCACTTACTGAAAGCAAAATTAATATTTGTAGGAAATGTTTTCCACAATTACCAACTGCAGTTGTCATTAAGAAAAGGGAGACATTGCAAGTTTTCACTCATTATAGTCCTTCAAATTTAGGGAATTAAGCTACTGAATTTGGAACAACCAAACTAGGGAATGAGAAAAGTCCAGTGTGGAGTGATGCTATCAATGAGGGAATCCAAAAGGGCTAGCTCTTATGCAGCTAACAATTACAATCCCCATCTCCAGAAAAGCAGCAAACATGAAAGTAGAGGAAATCACAAGCACAGGGGAGCAGCAAATGATTTCATTCAAGGCAGCTGACTGAGGCAAAAAGGAACGTCAAGGCAAAAAGCAAAAGTCCAACAGGCAGAGGAATCAACCTGGAGTTGCAGAGCTGCCAGAGCCCTCCTTGACCAAGAACAATGGTCACTGAACACAGATAAAAGATCACCAAAATACAAAGAAAACTATAAAACGCTACTGTAAGAACCTAAAGGAGATTTACATAAATGGAAAAACATTCCATGCTCATGGTTTGGAAGGCTTGACATTGTGAAAATGTCAATACCACCCAAAGCAATCTATACATATAATGCAATCCAGATTCAAAATCCCAATGACATTCTTTAATGAAATGGAAAAAGTAATCTCCGATTTTATATGGACAGAGGCCCTGAATAGCTAACGTAACACCGAGAAAGAACAAAGTAGGAGGCCTCATACTTCCTGCTCTCAAAATTTACTACATAGCTATGGTAATCAAAACAGCCAGGTACCGGTTCAAAGACAGACACGGAGACCAATGGAATAGAATTGAGAACCTAGATGTAAATCTATCCACCTATGGGCAGCTGATCTTGCACAAAGGGTCAAAGTCCATTCAACGGGGAAGAAATAGTCTCTTTAAGAAATGGTGCTGGCAAAACTGGACATCCATATGCAGAAAAATACAGTATCCATACCTCACACCATGTACAAAAACTAACTCAAAATGTATCAAAGCTAAAACTATAAAGTTCCTGAAAGATAACACAGGGTCAAAACTAAGGGACCTAATTTTTGACATAAATGGTCTATCAAACACAACTAAAAATGCATGAATGAAAGAAGGTAAATTAGATAACTGAGACCTCCTAAAAATTAAATAATTATGCTCATTAAACAACTTTACCAAGAGAGTAAAAAGAGAACCTACCAACTGGGGAAAAAAATCTTTGGCAATGACACAGCTGATGAGGGTCTAATCTCTCAAATAATACAGAAAACTTCAACAACTCAACAACAAAAAGACAAACAATCCAATTAAAAAAATGGGCAAAGGACATGAACAGACATTTCACCAAAGAGGATATATAGGTAGCCAACAAAGATATGAAAAGTTGCTTGTGATCACTAGCCATCACTAACCATTAGAGAGATGCAAATCAGAACTACAATGAGATACCATCTCACCCCTGCAAAAATGGAACTGAGAGAAAACAGAAAACAGCAAATGCTGGAGTGGCTGTGGGGGAATTGTAACTCTTACATTGCTGCTGGGATTGCAAAATGGTACAACCACTAAGGAAAACAGTATAGTGCTTCCTTAAAAAGCTAGAAATAGAAATACCTATGATCCAGCAACCCATTCCTAGGTATATATTCTAGAGATGTCAGAACAGTGAGTGACACAAGGAGGCATACGCACACCTATGTTTATTGCAGCATTATTCACAATAGCAAAAAGATGGAAACAACCTATGTGCCCATCAACAGATGAGTAGATAAACTGTGGCACATAAATACAATGGAATACTATTCAATTATAAAGAATGGTGAGAAGTCCACGAAACTTTTCATAACATGGGTGAATCCGGAGAATATTATGGTGAGTGAAATAAACCAATTATAAAAGGACAAATATTATATTGTCTCACTTTTATAAAAAGTCAAGAATAGGTATATACATAGAAAGCAATGTTCTTTGATGGTTATCAGGGATAGGAGGTAGAGGGAGGGGGAACTGCTTTCTAGATAGTAGACACTTGTTTTTAGTGACGGGAAAGGCAGTACTCAAATATGGGTGAAGTCTGCACAACTTGTCCAAGGTAAATGAAGACACTAAGAAGTATGCAAGAATAAGAGACAATGTTGGTAAAAGCTATAACATACAATTTTGCAACAATAATAACAACAACAAAAAACATGGGTGGCTACATAGGTAGATACATATGCATACACGTGTATAGGAAGGGATGTGTGAGTATAGGGCGTACATGTATAGGTTTATCTGTAGGCATATCTATACACCTGTTTATCTGCTGTCTTAGTCATCTAGTGCTGCTATAACAGAAATACCCCAAGCGTATGGCTTCAACAAACAGAAGTTTATTCTCTCATAGTCTAGTAGGCTAGAAGCCCAAATTCAGGGTGTCAGCTCCAGGGGAAGGTTTCCTTTCTCTGTTGGCTCTGGAGGAAGGTCCTTATTGTCAATCTTCCCCTGGACAAGGAGCTTCTCAGGCAGGGACCCCGGGTCCAAAGGATGCACTCTTCTCCCAGAGCTGCTTTCTTGGTGGCATGAGGTTCCTCTGCTCACTTCTCTCTTCTATATCTCAAAAGAGATTGGCTTAAGACACAATCTAATCTTATAGATTGAGTCCTGCCTCATTAACATAACTGCCATTAATCCCATCTCATTAACATCATAGAGACAGGATTTACAACACACAGGAAAATCATGTCAGGTGACAAAATGGTGGACAATCACACAATACTGGGAATCATGGCCTACCCAAGTTGACAGATATTTTTGGGGGACACAATTCGATCCATCACATGTGTGCTGCATATATATTCATATATATAATAAACCACATATGGGACACAGTTACAAATACTTTCTAGATATAACCAAACACCTCATGGGATTGGTTTACTGGGTTTGAAGGCTTGGGACCATAGTCTTGTGGGACGACTCAGTCAATTGGCCTAACATAGTTCCTAATGATAATGTTCTACAACCTAGTTTGGTGAGTAGCATCTGGGATCTTAAAAGCTTGCAAGTAGCCATCTAAGATATAACTATTGGTCTCTATTCATCCAGAACAAAAGAGAATGAATGAAACCAAAGACTCAAAGAAGGAACTAGTCCACAGGACTAATAGCCCACATGAACCATGGCCTCATCGAGCCTGAGACCAGAAGAACTGGAAGATGTCCACCTACCACTACCGACCTTTCTGACCAGGGACACATTAAAATGTCCTGGATAGAAAGGGAGAAAAATTTAGAATAAAACTCAAATTCCTAAAAAAGGCCAGACTTACTGGACTGATAGAAACCAGAGGAATTCACGAGACTGCTGCCCTAAGATACCCTTTGAAATTGGAATAGAAGCCAAATAATATATTAGCTTATAAAATAAACAATATCACCTGTGAATACTGTGCTCCCTTAAATAATCAACTATAGAGACCAAACGGTCAATATTTACCCTAAAACCAAGATGAGAAGCTAAGCAGGAGCAGGGAAGCTAGAGTAATGGAAACAGAACAAACAGAATGGAAATAATGAGAAAGTCAACACATGTGAAAAATGTAACCAATGTCATTGGACAATTTATATAAAAATTGTTAAATGGGAACTAATTTGCTATGTAAACATCCACCTAAAACACAATAAAATATATTTTAAAAAAAGATCACCAAAAATAAAAAACTACCACTCACCATGTGACGTAAATCACTCAAATCAGCACGAAAACAGAATAAATTAACAGTGATACCTTACTGATAAGCTACAGAGACATAGGCTGGAAATTTCACAGAAAGATATATCAGGGAAGATCCACAAACATCTTTACCTCAGGCAGAATACAGCTGAGCAACTGCGAAAAGAAGAATGCCACTACCTCTTTTTCTTTTTAAATAGACATAGAATTCTAGACCAGAAGAAATCCTGGAGACCATCTCTTCCAACTCTCCCATTTTGCGGAGAAAACTCAGGCTTAGATAAAGGAAGGACCATCCCAAGACTGTGCTACTTAGTCAAACCTAGGTTTCCTGATTTTAAACTGTTAAAGAGAACATAAGTCTTCACAATTGAGATTTGTGGTTTGACAAACTTTGGGATGCTCTTTCTTTCAAAGGTTTATGCTAATTCCTTATTTTTATAATTTCTTTACAGCTCCCCATTACTTTGTCATGTCTTGGTTTACTGATTTTATTTTGCCACTATATGTCGTCTATACTTGTATCTATGTCAGTATGATTGCTAAAAAATTCTAATGCTAAGTACCTCATACACCCGAAAGAATTATAAATACATTCATTGAGCACCAGGCATGCGTATTTCCCTCCTCCTTTTTTTTTACTTTTATTGTGGTAAAATATATGTAACATAAAATTTGCCATTTTAACCATTTTTAAGTCTACAATTAGGTAGTATCACCAGTATCTATTTCCAAAGCTTTTTCATTACCCTGAATAGAAACTCTGTACCCATTAAGCAGTAACTTTCCACTATCCTTTTCCCCCAGCATCTGGTAACTGCTAATCAATCTACTTTCTGACTCTTTGCATTTCAGGCATGTGTAGAAACACATGTAACAAAATATGTGCCACTTCAACATTTTTTGTGTGTAAAATTCAGTGACATTAATTATGTTCTTCATGTTTTGCAACCATCACCACTATCTGTTTCCCAACTTTTTCATCACCCTTAACAGAAAATCAGTGCTCCTTAAGCAAGAACTCCCTCTGCCCCCCTCCCTCCTAACCCTGGCCTCTTTTGTTTTGTTCTTAACAGTAATAGTAATACCAGCCCCTATTAATCAAGGCTTTACCATGTGCCAGGAACTGTGCTATAATGCATTATGTTATTTAATCCCCAACAATCTTATGAAGTAAATTATAATTCTCATTAGAATTTTCATTTTATAAGTGAGAAAACTGAGGCAAAGGGAGGTGAATTCACTTGCAAGTTAGTGATGTAGGCAGTTAGCTTTCTTTTTAAACTCTAGGATTTATACTCTTAACCATTACACTCTCTCACAACCCATATTCTGTGGCCTTTCATTTATACTATGCAGCCTCTTACAGCTTTCTTTATTCGGTACCTTGCAAAGGACCTCAGACATAAGCCTTAATAAAGCCTTTTTTTATGGTCTCAGTTGGGGTAACAATTCCAGTAGTATCGCAGCAGTAGCTCTGAGAGAGGTACCCAGGGTAAACAGGTGTGGGCCTTTTCAAGAATCCGTTTCACAATGTGTACCAGAGGTGTACTGGCTTTTTTTCCTTCCAACCTTGATAATCAAATTTTTCCCTTAATAGCTAAAGTCATGCCTCTGCTGGTGACAGGAAGTTAAGAATCTTACATCTCTGAAGGACAGATGATAACCCACTACTATCAAATCTAGATTGGGAAAAGGAGGTTGTTAAATGGCCCTAAGTGTCTGAAAGGAGATTTTCCTCAGGCAGCCAGAGAAAAGTGTGGAGAGCGATAATGATAAAAACCAATTCTAAGTAGGTAGAGCTTCAAGTGAAGGGAGTCTCTAGGAGGAATTATTCTTAGATCTTCTTTAAAAAGAACCAGGCAAACTACTGTTTTTATGGCCCTGAGAAGGGAAACTAATAGAAAAAGTACAGCAGCTGATGTCTGTACCGCTACCTCCAGACACTGGAATTCTATTATAAACTATAGGCGAACACAGCCACTTTTTTCTTCAGGAAGCCCCTGCAGATTAGACTGAGCTCTTGTATCTCACCATAACTTTATTATTGTGGTCCCCATTTCTTCTTACCATCAGTTCCCTATTGCCCTGGGGCACAGATATCAAGAACTGTCTTCAGTACCACAAGCTGGGAGGTTAACATAGTAAGTGTCATTTCTTCGCCTCATTTCACTACCTCATTGTCTTAGCAAATAGAATTAAGTAAACGAAGTAGATACGCATCTCCTTTCATCCTAAGGTTTGGGGTTTTAACTTATTGTTGTTAGTTGCCGTCAAGTCAGCCCCCAACTCATACTGACCCCATGTAAAAAGGAATGAAACACTGCCTAGTCCTGCACCATCCCGATGATAGGCTGTGAATCAGACCTTACTAGACAGTAATTCAGTCACTTTGCTACATCTGAAAATCAAGTAATGGAACCAAAGCCAAGAATGTAGCACTAATTCATTGTGCTTTAATTCTTGAAACATATTCAATAGTATAGAAAATCTCAGGATATCATGAAATAGTCAAGAATTTCCTTCATATGGAAAGGTGTTTCCCTCTTTTGTGTGTCTTCCAGCCATTAAATAAAACTCTAAAATATGGGTAAGCTAGAAAACAAGGGCTCTGGGCATGGCATTCTCCAAATAGATTTTGCGACTCCATGAAACGATAGTTTAATGGCACACCAGTATTTTTCTCTGAAAGGTTCTGGGAATGGCAGACTTATTGCTGGTTAGATTCTGTCTTTTCCCTAAACCGCCCCCGCCCCCCCCCGCCCCGTTTTTCCTACCCTCAACAGGATGGGAAGAAAACGTCCTTAAGAGACCTTTCCTTTTTTATATTACGCAATCTCATCTCTGGAATTCAAGTCCTAGTACTGCTCAGCCCAAATAAGAAGTGCTTGTCACCAGGAAGGCGGCCATCTAAACAAGCAGCAGCTGGATGAGAAAAGAGGGCATGTCAGCCCAGAGCAGCAGAGAGGGTTTCTCACGGCAGCTATTTGCAACTCTCCAAGGAGCTACAGAGGCTGCCCATTAAAACCCTGTTAAAACACTTCTGATGTTGTCAGCAGCAGAGAGCTGAAATAGCACAGTGATCGCTGAGATGCTATCTGCCTCAAGCAATTCAGTGGTACTGTCAATACCATGAGCAAGAAGGTACAAGATAAGCAACAACCTAATTTCTACATCAAAATTCCATAAACACCCTGAGCTGGCTGCACTAGTAATGTGGGCACAGACACCAAGCCAATGGACCACCTTGGGGAGGGAGATACCTTCATACTAAGATGTGCTACAAAAGTCCTGAACCTACACATTGCTGGATTCTCAAAACTCCCAAGGAAATATGGCCAGAAAGGATTTAGCGGAATGTTTCTTCTCTCCAGGGTACCTTTGGGCACCACTTGAGGCATAGGATTTCTGGATAAGGTTCTTTTCTCAGGGGTCTTATGTTCAGAAGACAACTCACTCCACCATCATCTAGCCACCTTTGTCTCCCATGAGAAGGGCCAAATCCTACTGAAAAGGCTAGAGAACCCACCTGATTTTGCACTTTGCTGCTCTGCTTCAGATTTCCTATGAAAATAGGCTAGTTACAGAGATCAGTCAGAATCCTAATTCCAGAGAGCCTTCCTTTGTCATTAAACACAAAAAGAAAGATTTCTTACAGCTTTTTTGGATTCAAATGACACTATTTATGTTGGAAATAACAGTATATACAGATTAATTCTAAATCTTTTAGAAGCACAGGTCCCAGTATCATTCCATTCAGCAGCTCTTTCTTTTGATTGTCCCATGACTGACACTGGGTGATAGGTAGGGTGACCATATACTCCATTATCGAAACTGGTATACTTTGGAGGGTGAAATGGGTACTACTAATAATTAAACTGGTACAACAAGCTAAACTGGGACCTAGACAAATTAGGACTTATGGTGACCCTAGCTAAGTCCCTGTTCTCACTATAAATTGAGATGTGAAAACTTCTGTGATGAGATATGAAATGAATAAGTAGATGGAATGTTCAGCCCATCAGTTAGAGGGCTTGCCTGGCTATTTGAACCACAGTTTTCATACAGACAACTGTGCAGAGCTAGCCCTGACTCTCCACAGAGAGAAGAATAAAGGCATTACCAAAGTATAATGCAGTCTCAATTGCCCACTGACTGCTTTATATGCAGGATCCTAGGACAGCGAGCAACATGTTTCCATGAAATTTAACTGAGGTCAAGAGTATGCTGTTCTCAGATTCCTTTTCTCTGGCTCTAACAGACGGAGTAGGGCTTGGCCATTTTCTACTTTAACGGGAAAGACAAATTTAAGGCAATCCCAGCAATCTAAGGAGAATTCAGACTTCAGTCAGTCAGCTAGGGAAAGCAACAGTACATAAACTTCTGGATGCTACTGATCACTGTAGTAATAGGCTCACAGCAACCTAGAGGTGGGTAGTAGGAAGAGGAGCTTCAGACTAGGGAAGTTAGTGCAGCAAGCTCCATGAGAAATGAGAGAAGGGCTCTGCTCAATTTAATCTCTCACGACCCAACATTAAGTATTTCTCCCTTTAAGCATCTCAGTTCTCCTTGTTCTGGCTAGATCAAGATTGTGATACTACAACTAGACTGTGAATAATAGGGGCACAGCAATATTAAATGGAGTGCTACTTGGAGAAGATCAGATAACACCAACAATTGTGGTGGTAACTAAACCAAAAAAACCAAATCTGTTGCCGCAGAGTTGATTCCGACTCATAGTGACCCTATAGCACAGAGTAGAACTGCCCCCTAGGGCTTCCAAGGAGTGTCTGGTGGATTTGAGCTGCCGATCTTTTGGTTAGCAGTTGAACTCTTAATCGCTGTGCCACCAGGTAACTGTTGCTGTTGTTGTTAGGTGCCGTTGAATCGGTTCCGACTCATAGCGACCCTATGCACAACAGAACGAAACACTGCCCAGTCCTGAGCCATACTTACAATCATTGTTATGCTTGAGCTCATTGTTGCAGCCATTGTGTCAATCTACCTCATTGAGGGTCTTTTCCGCTGACACTGTACTCTGCCAAGCGTGATGTCCTTCTCCAGGGACTGGTCCCTCCTGACAACATGTCCAAAGTATGTAAGACACAGTCTTGCCATCCTTGCCTCTAAGGAGCATTCTGGCTGTACTTCTTCTAAGACAGATTTGTTCGTTCTTTTGGCAGTCCATGGTAGATTCAATATTCTTCACCAACACCACAATTCAAAGGCATCAACTCTTCTTAAAAAAAACTCTTCTTAGGTCTTCCTTATTCACTATCCAGCTTTCACATGCATATGATGCAATTGAAAATGCCACGGCTTGGGTCAGGTGCACCTTAGTCTTCAGGGTGACATCTTTGCTCTTCAACACTTTGAAGAGGACCTTTGCAGCAGATTTACCCAATGCAATGTGTCTTTTGATTTCTTGACTGCAGCTTCCATGGCTGTTGATTGTGGATCCAAGTAAAATGAAATCCTCGACAACTTCAATCTTTTTCTCCGTTTATCATGATGTTGCTCATTGGTCCAGATGTGAGGATTTTTATTTTATTTATATTGAGGTGCAGTCCATACTGAAGGCTGTGGTCTTTTGTCTTCATTAGTAAGTGCTTTGAGTCCTCTTCACTTTCAGCAAGCAAGGTTGTGTCATCTGCATAACGCAGGTTGCTAATGAGTCTTCCTCCAATCCTGATGCCCCGTTCTTCTTCATATAGTCCAGCTTCTTGTATTATTTGCTCAGCATACAGATTAAATAGGTATGGTGAGAGAATACAATCCTAATGCACACCTTTCCTGACATTAAACCAATCAGTATCCCCTTGTTCTGTCTGAACAAGTGCCTCTTGATCTATGTACAGGTTCCTCATGAGCACAATTAAGTGTTCCGGAATTCCCATTCTTTGCAATGTTATCCATAGTTTGTTATGATCCACACAGTCGAATACCTTTGCATAGTGAATAAAACGCAGGTAAACATCCTTCTGGTATTCTCTGCTTTCAGCCAGGATCCATCTGACATCAGCAATGATAGCCCTGGCTCTACGTCCTCTTCTGAAACTGGCCGAAATTTCTGGCAGTTCCCTGTCAATATACTGCTGCAGCTGTTTTTGACTGATCTTCAGCAAAATTTTGCCTGGTAACTAGCCCATATTAATTATCAGTGGCCAATTATAGGAGTGCTCATTCAAAAGCATGAAGGCCACCTAAACAACAACAACAAAAAACCAAGCCAGTTGCGGTTGAGTTGATTCTGACTCATAGCAAACCTACAGGACTGAGTAGAACTGCCCCGTACAGTTTCCAAGGAGCGCCTGGTGGATTTCAAACCACCGACATTTTGGTTAGCAGCTATAGCTCTTAACCACTACGCCACCAGGGTTTCCAAAGGCCTCCTAGAGGGGCAATAAACCCAGCCACCAAGATTCTGTTAGAGAAGGTGGATACTTCTCTTGTATAGTTTATTTTGTGTCTAGCACTAGGCATTTTTAAAAAAATAACTTTCAAGAAGGGGAGGAAAAAAAGGTTTAAATGAGTAAAGGCAAAGCAGTGTGGGACGCTACATAATCATGAAAAACATTCCCCAAGTAAATCAACAAGTCTGAGGAACCTGCCTAACAATATTAGGTCTGGAGACCTAACTTGGGATAAAAATGTGGAATTCTGGAGTGTGCCAAGGTTCTGGGAATATGACCTCCATTTATTTGCCCATTCCTTCAATATCTTCAAATAACCACTGCAGAGGAAAAAGCATTTCTGCTCTTCATTCCTGTTTATCTTTTTCAAGAAATGTTTCCTATAATTTATATCACTGGGGCAGGCCAAACTAAGCCACAATGTTTTCTGAATCACAATATGCCTACCAAATGCTTCCAAGCCATTCTAAGAACTGGAAATCATCCAGGTGGGAAAAGAATTTGTTCTTTTCAGGAATCCAGATTTCTACTATCACAATAGGCTGGAGGGCACTTTGAAAAAAAAAAACAACTTTAAAACAAGCACTAAATTTAAACCACATATGGTGGGTAAACAACTTTGGAGATTGAGGACCTGGAATTTAGATAAAGGAAAATCTACATGAAAGTGTTCAAATTAATTGTTAACAAAATACACACTTAAATTCTGTATCCTGATGTAGATGGAACAGTATATTTAAGAAATGAACTTATTTTGTATAAAGTCAACAAATATTTGTTGAATTGCCTACTTCATAAAAAAAAATTTTTTACTTCATAGGTACAACAATATATGCTATAGTACTACAGAGCCCTGGTGGCGTAGTCATAAGAGCTCGGCTACTAACCAAAAGGTCAGCAGTTCGAATCTACCAGCTGCTCCTTGGAAACTGTATGGGACAGCTCCATTCTGTCTTACAGGGTCACTATGAGTTGAAACTGACTCAATGGCACCTAATGACACAGCATAATCCTACATGTGTTTTAATTTGATATTTCCTTTCTGAACTGCTAAGATTTTTCCTCTAAACTCCTGTTCTGAGCAGAGCCAAGAAAGAAATTTCCCCTTTAATACCGTGTATACTTCAGTTTATACTTCAGTTAAGGAAAATCTGACAAAAATGGTGATATAAATCCCAGTGGGAGCACCTTCTGTTGTAAATCAACACCACCCTAAATTCATTCATGTATTTCAGGCCATGCTCAATTTCTAGACATCCCATGATGCCCTAAGGAATCTCCTTGCTAGTTTAGATTTTATTCATAGGAGATGAGTAGAGAAGCTTCATGTTGTGCCGCCTAATCTGAACCGATACTATACCTCCAGAGGAAGGGAACTGGCTATCAGAGAATAAAGTATACAGTCAGTAAAATATTCAGCAAAGTATGGTGGATTATAAGAGATCTACTACTGGGGGAACCACCCAAACAATACATTTGAAAATATTAGAAGAGTGAACTTAGATATTACACTCTGAAAAGCAAAGAGAGCCCATTAAGAGAGGGGGTTTTCAAGTTTGGCTGTACATTACACTCATCTGTGGAGTTTAAAAAATACTTGCTCCTGTGCTCCAACCTCAATTGCCCTAACTATGGTTTGGATATTGGTATTTTTAAAAGCTCCTTAAGGAAATCTAATGTGCAGCCAAGGTTGAGAGCTACTGCACCAAGAGGTGTTGGTACTGACATTTAATGGGATAATTATGAATATTATGGACTGAGGGTTAGCAAATTAAGGAGGTGAGTGAGAAAGAGATAGAAATTGGAGAGGTTTATGCTTGGTAAAGTAGAGGATCATTGAAAAAGAAGACCCTTAACGAGAAGGATTGACACAGTGGCTGCAACAATGAGCTCAAGCTAACAACGATTGTGAGGATGACGTTCCACTGAGAAAACCTGCTGCCACTGAGTCGATTCCAACTCATAGTTACCTTACAGGACAGAGTGGAAATTTCTCATAGGGTTTCCAAGGCTGTAAATCTTTATGGAAACAGACTACCACATCTTTCTACCTTGGATCAGCTGGTGGGTGCGAACTAATGAACTTTTGGTTAACAACCAAATGCTTTAACCACTGTGCTACCAGGAGCACTCTCTCTTCAGGAGAAAGATATGACAGTCTGTTTCCGTAAAGACGACAGCCTTGGAAACCACATGGGGCAGTTCTACTGTGTCCTAAAGACTCACTATGACTTGGAATTGACTTGATGGCAATAGGTTTGGTGTTGGTTTTTTTTTTTTTTTAACTCTAGAGCCAACAGTATAACAGACATTAGTTCCCACTCTACGCAAGTGGAGCACTGCATACAGGTGTCTGAAGACTTACATTCAGATGCTGTCTGCATTTCTCAAGCTATGTATTAATAGGATTACTACAGACCTATAGTGAAGGTCAGAAAAGCGGCAAGACTGCACCGTCAAAGGCAGAAAAGCTGCAAGACCTGGAAAAACAAGGCAGTCCCATGAAGTTCCGGCTCTCACAGGTTTCACTGTACATTCTTAGCTAGAAACGTAGTTCAGAAACCTCACAAATTATGAAACTGAGATTCAAAGGTGAGTGTCGAAAGGACAGAGAGGTGGTTAAAGACAAAGGCAAGTAAAAGCCCAGATCTCTGGATGTGCCATCCAGAGCAAGAAAAATCAACTAAGTTCTCCTCTTTTGCTACTATGATGTCAGTTACTCCGGAAATACTTTCCCTAACAGAATGGGTTTCAAAAGAGGTTTATTTCTCTGTCAAAAAAATTAAAGTATTAGACCCAGGTGAAGTGTATCCTTGTCTTCATTTTCAGAAAGCTACCTACCTGAATTGAGAAAAACTAGATCAAGCCAAAGAGTACATTAGATAAAACTATAATAATGGACAATATGTGACATTAATCTTTGTTATTTATATTTTCAGCTTATCTATACCAGCTATCAAAAAAGATTCTGATTAGTTCCTTCAGTTTTACCCAGTGAGTATAAGGGACATGCAGGCTGTATTTCTTTTTCTTTGCAGGTAAGCCTGCACTTTAAGTATATGCAAATGGTCAATCTCCTGAGATAAAACCAATGAGAAACTTATTATTGCTTGAGACTTCCTGACACTTGCGTAGTACAGTAAAACCTGCAAAAGCTGGAACATACGTAAGGCAGAAACCTGTCAGAGAGGGAAAGCTAAAATATTTTCCACTGAAATGAACGATAGAAAAGTGGCAAGACTGCACCCTGTCAAAGGCAGAAAACTTGCAAGACCTGGAAAAACAAGTCAGTCCCGTGGAGTCCTGGCTCTCACAGGTTTCACTGTACATTCTTAGCTGGAGCATGTCCTTTAGAATAGGTGGCTTTCATTATTTTCCAGAAGGGCCACTGGCTTGTTAAAAAAAAAAAAAACACTGTAGACCTGGTTAATTCAGAAGAGTAGTTCCATCAAAATACAGTCACTCCTCAAACTTATAGACATGGTTAGATTCCAAAGACCATGTTGTTATGTGAAAATCAGGGTTATACAAAAATGGAGGATTTTTTTTTTTTTCTGTTTTCAGACCATCCATTTGTCTGACTTTTTATTTAGAAAATATGATCATAGAAATAATAACAGCTAAGATTTACTGATGTGCTCATCACTGTGACAAGTCAAGTTATGGATTATTCCTCTGCGGAGAAGGAGGCTTGGAGGAGATAAAGTTAGATAAAGCCGGACTGTGTCAATGGAGGGCCCATGGCTTATGCACTTCACCTTCCTCCTGTGCTGGGTCAGAGCTTCCCTTGCAGGGGCATCTCCAGGACTCCACTCCCAACCCTACAAGCCCTGCCTTCACAATCCTGGGGCCTGCCCTGCCCTCCAAAGAGTCACTGAGTCTCAGGGCTTCCTGTGAGGGCACTGGGAGCCTGGTCATGCAAGTGGCACCAAGGTAGAGGCTTCAGGTCCCGTTCAGCTCACTTTGGAATGCCATTAAACTCGCATGCATTTCTTCCAAACTCCCTCTCTGATGCCTCTTTCTTTCTTCCTTTCCTACCCCACAGAAATTTTCAGTTACAGAGCCTTAGGCTGCACAGGCACTGGGAACCCAGAATAGGTGCCCACTGACTTGGGGCTACCTACAGGTCCACCGAAAGGCCATGGCCATGGAGGAGGCTGCCCCCGCCCATCCATGGCAGCTGGACAGGTGGCCCGCTGGCAGGAGGGAGCAAAGGTGGAAGGGCAGCAGAGCCCAACTTCCGAGAGGTTGCCAGGAGACCCTCCTCAATGGAAAGGATGCTCTGCAGCTGTTGCTGTGCCATGACTACCACCCTCGTTAATACGGAAAACAGTCAGATAAATATTCGGATAGTAGATTTTTTACTATTGTTGTAAATGCAAAAAGTCAGATAACAAGATAGCTGATAAGTGAGGAGTAGGGATATACCTATAGCGGGAATGAGCTTTGAATAAGCCATGCAAGAAGTCTTGTGAGGTTAGGTAAGTCTCTACCTCACTGTTAAATCAAGCTGTCACTTGTAGCTACCATTCTTCTTGCCCTTCACTTTGGGAGGCATTTGGCTGCCATAATTCCTCACTCGCTGTAATGGATTGACTTGTGTCCCCCCAAAATATGTATCAACGTGGTTAGGCCATGATTCCCAGTATTGTGTGGTTGTCCTCCATTTCATGATTTTAATTTTATGTTGAGAGGATTAGGGAGGGATTGTAACACTACCCTTACTCAGGTCACCTCCAATTCAAGGTAAAGGGAGTTTCCCTGGGGTGTGGCCTGCACCACCTTCTGTCTCTCAAGGGATAAGAGGAAAGGGAAGCAAGCAGAGTTGGGGACCTCATACCACCAAGAAAGCAGTACGGGAAGCAGAGTGTGTCCTTTGGACGTGGGTCTCTGCACCTGAGAAGCTCCTTGACCAGGAGAAGATTGAGGATAAGGACCTTCCTCCAGAGCCAACAGAGAGAGAAAGCCTTCCCCCCTGGAGCTGATGCCCTGAATTTGGACTTGTAACCTACTAGACTGAGAGAAAAGAAATTTCTCTTCGTTAAAGCCATCCACTTGAGGTATTTCTATTATAACAGCACTAGATGACCAAGACACTTGCTTTCCCTTTATACTGTATTATTACAGGCCTTTCTCTGTATCCTTTTGCAATTCCCAAAGGACAGAAGCCAGAGTTTAATATCTCATTCAGTTCTTCCTTTCCTTGCTCCCTTACAATCACATGCTGGGAGATGCTATGGTTTGATATTTAAAATGCACTAAACCTGTCCAGAAAATTCAAAATCTGTGCGTTCTAATCCAATCTCTGCCATAAATGTCTGTTGATCTGTCCTTCTGTCTGTACATTCATCCTTCATCTCTTACTACTTTCAAACACAATTGGGATTTTTTTTAATATGCAAATAAAACACAGGTAAAGGTTAGAAAGAGAGATGAGATACAACATAGAAGAGTGGAAAAGGTAGACAATTCTTTTAGGAGCTTGAGGTGAGATGGTTCTTCTACCAGTTTTGCTTTAAATGTCCTGTCAATTAAACAAATGATAAAATTCTCTTCATGACTTATTCTTCTCATATGGAAAATATATGGAGGCGGGGCCAAGATGGCAGAGTAGTCAGACACTTCCAGTGAACCCTCTTGCCACGAAGCCCTGAAAAAGTAAGTGAAAGATTATATTTATGACAAGCTAGGAGCCCTGAACATCGAAGGCAAAGTTAGAAAACAGACTGAGTGGCAGGGAGAGGGAGAGAAGGTTCAGCAGCAGAGAGGAGTTGCCGGACCTAAATCCCCCGGAACCCTCAGGCACCATTCCCCAGAGCAACTGGAGCGGGCTGGTGGTAGCGTTCAGCTGCAGTTTCCTCAGGGAGAAACAGCCAGCCGCACAGCCTACTCACACCTCCAGAACCAGAGAAGAACAGCGCTCTTGGCAAAAGCCAAGTACTTGCATATATTTTACCGTGCCCCCAGCCCCCAAGCTGGCTTCAGTGGCTGTCAATTTCCCTGGGCCTGAGACAGGTCCTGCTGCGTGTCCTGAGCCATTCTCCTGGCCTTGGAGAAGTAATTAATTCACAACTGGGGGAAAGATAATTGGCCAGCTCCACTGACCTGGGGAGCTCAGGACAGAAATGGCTCCTGTCCCAGCATAAACAGTCCATGGACCTTGAATACCTCTCCCCCTACATGGACTTGTGTGGGCCTATTTCAGGAGAATAGGCCGGTGTTGGCAGACTGCAACTGTTTCAGCTGTGCGGTAGAGAGGTGGATGTTTGATGTTTGATGCCGCTTTGCCTATTAAACAGGGTACTCACCTACCCACATCAGGGGCCTAAGGACTGGTAGCTCCACTCAGGTCACCCAGCCACCCATGACGGGGGTCCAAGGAAACTGGTACCTCCCAGTCCTTACAACCAAAAGCATTGGGTACCCATGGTCCATCTGCAGAACCCACCCACGTGTGCACTCTAGGGAACAGGGACGTGCTTTCCTCACAGACACTCGAGGGATGGTTGTCAGCCCCCTGCCTTGTTCAGAGCATCACCCCCTGCTGCAACCAGATACCGGTTCCTATACCAATCACTCCTGCCCCTATAAGACTTTAGGACACAGCCTGTACCACACACTAATGACCAACTACGTGAACACCTGAGCTGAATCCACACAAGAAAAGTGAACGGACTCCTGGGCTCGTACACCTGATAACAGCCCTAGCCATCTGGTGACAGGACGTTAGAGCTTCAAAGGCAAAAATAATCAAGCTAGCTCACTCAAGCAACCTATCTGGGCAGATCAAAAGGAAACAAAGCAAGAAGCTAGGATACAGTAAGCAAAAATAAAATAAACTAATACAATAACTTATAGATGGCTCGGAGACAACAGTCAATATCAAATCACATAAAGAAGCAGACCATGATTGCTTAAACAAGCCCTCAAAACAAAGAATCAAGGGATCTTCTGTACGAAGGAGCCTTCCTGGAATTATTGAATGCAGAATACAAAAGATTAATATACAGAACTCTTCTTCAAGACATCAGGAACAAGATCAGGAAGGAGATCTGGCAATACACAGAATAAGCCAAGGAACACAGAGATAAAGCAATTGAAGTAATTAAAAAGGTTATTCAAGAACATAACGAAAAAATTAATAAGCTGCAAGAATCCATAGAGAGACAGCAATCAGAAATTCACAATATTAACAAAAAATTACAGAACTAGACAACTCAATAGAAAGTCAGAGGAGCAGAACTGAGCAAGTGGAAGGCAGAATTGGTGAGATTGAAGATAAAGCACTTGGCACCAATGTATTTGAAGAAAAATCAGATAAAAGAATTAAAAAAAATGAAGAAACTCTAAGAATCATGTGGGACTCTATCAAGAGAAATAACCTATGAGTGACTGGAGCACCAGAACAGGGAGGGATAACAGAAAATACAGAGAGAATTGTTGAAGATTTGTTGGCAGAAAACTTCCCTGATATCGTGAAAGATGAGAAGATATCTATCCAAGATGCTCATCAAACTCCTCATATGGAAAATATATGGATAATAATTTAACAAGCAAAGGAAAGTAACACCTACTTAGGTGCTGAACTGCACTACCTTAAAGAAGGTAACTATCTGGTCAGGATTCAATTCCAAAACATAAAAGCCTTTGCTTTTAAGTGTTATCCAAATTAAGGATGAACTGTCAAGAAAGGGAGTAGGACTTGAACGATATATACATGTAAGTGAATTTCCCCCAAAAGAGCCATTGAAACAATGCTAGCCAAATGCTCAAAGAGAGGCTGAGAAATGGAAATTGAAAACTAGCACTGAGTCTAATAATTGTCTCAGTTATAATTATGGCTGGTGTAACCTCACTACCTAAAGCAAGGTCCACAAAAATGAAGGCATCTTAGCTAACTCTACCAGATTGAGTATATACACACAAATATATGTTATATATATGTCAGTATGTTCAAGTATGTATGTATATATGTATCTAATTTTATTCCGTGACTTTTGTTTTGCTAATATAGCAGACTTTAAGTACAGAATTTACAGTTTATAATGTATATTATCTTATTTTAACACTATTTGGGTTTCAAAAGAGGATCTCCTTCCAGTGGAACAGATCTTTTCACAGTTACACTTTTTATGAAGCAAGATATGTATAGTCTTTAAAGGGCAACAAGTTGAGGATATAAATCTGTTAAGTCTAGAATATTCTTTTTGAATTTTACAAATGACAGAAAACAATTGTGTACCAGTTCTTTCAAACATTAGCTGCTTTGTTGCTCCTCAGAGAATTATAGAAAAGATTATTTGCAACTCTTCACATCCCTAGAAAATATTCATATTCTTCAATGAAATTAACTTCCCACATAGTGGATACGCCCACACAGCACAGTGCAACACTGAATGAGAAGGATTATAGTCAGGTCTTTGACAATATTGACTTTATACTAAGGCTGTGCTCTGGTGGGCAGCTTTCCCTTCACATCTATGCCTGAAGATTATATCCAGTCAAACATACTCTGGACCTTCACATGAGCTGCTGAGTGGTTATCTGAGTCATCAAATTTCACGTGTGGGAATAGACTGGTATAAGGAAAATGATGGTTCCCTTGCTGAAATGTCAGAGACTTTTTCTTTTTAATGGAGAAAGTACATGGACGCAAAGAAAAGATTCTGAGTCTAATGATGCATAATTCCTACCAGACCAATGCACATCTGCAAAACCAACCTCAGAAGATCCTCCTGCCTTTTGCAGCCATCGCTGCTGTTCTGGATATTGCTCTTTTCAGCCAATGCCTCTTACATAGAGCAACATTCACTTTAAATCAGTTTTCAAACAGCTACTCAGCCAAGGGAGGCCAACTCAAAAGGGCTCAAATTGGGCAGCTCAGGAATCTGCAACCAGTGAAATGGTGATAGAGGTCAAAAGAGACCCAGCGGTGGCTCTCAAAGAGGCAGGAAAGTCTCTGGATGTTTAAACCTTTTTCTGAACAGTCTTCCAGGTCACAAGTGCGGTCAATAAGGAAGCACGAACATGTGGTAGCCGATTGGGTTATCAACTGAACTAACAAGATGGTGGCTACTGATTGTGGAGGGTAAAAAATGAAGGGGAGCTGGTTCCACCACCACTCTTTTGGGAGGGTTTAATGTCATTCTTCTGAATGAGCAAGAATGCCTCAGAATATTACTCTCCACAACAGCCTCCTCTACCCTCCCCTCTCCTTCCCACTGTTAGGCCTTCTTTCCTTTCTTCCACCCAATGCCAGGACTCTGGCCCAGGGAAGGCTGTGGGCAGCTAAGACCCTGGCTTAGCTCCATCATCTCTGTGGGTGTGGGTCAAGCTTGGCCTGAGATAGTTTAGACAGAAAATCCTTTGAGTTCTGCTAAATGGGGCCTAAGTATTCTTTTATTTCCCCAAGATACCCAATATCTACCTGTAAAAAAGAAAATGCGTGTGTAGAGTGGGTTCCAATTCAGCACTCCTGGCTACGAGATGGGCTGGAGAGTGTTTCAGTAACCTGAAAAAGCTCCTTCCCTCTCTCCCCTCATTCATGTATGTTAGCGCTCAGGATTAGGGAAACACTTTGTGATCCTCTTTAATAGCTACCCTTGAAATTACCCTCTGTTAAGCAGTTTACTAGTGTTGCCACCATGCTTAGTACCTAGCCACAGAGCAATTTCTAGGATAGACCCGAGACTAGAATTAAATGAATTTCAGTCTTTTTACTGATATTATTTTGTTCTTGGCCACTAGGTATGAATCAGGAAGAAATTTAGAACACTTACTTCGTACTGTTGGCCTTATCTTTTAAGACTTGACTCCAATATTCACTCCTTTATAAGTTCTGGAAATCGTTTAAGAAAATATAAGGGAAAATTGCATCCAAAGGGAGAGTCAAAAAGTCTTTCTAATACAAGCTCACAAATTTCCTTATTATTTAAAACGATTAAATCCATTGTACTTTCCTTCCTTTGCATGATAGGATGACATTAACTTCCACTGAAGTGATATTGTGAGCACATGGTAGGTCAGTAAATACCAATAATCATGATGATATATGGATTAATTTTACCCTTCTTTGTATTCTGTCCTTTTGTGAATCCTGACATTTCCCCTCCCAAACCTGGTAAACTTCATGTTTTATTAGTGAACTCTCCAGATCTTTCCTGTAGGGGCTAAAGATTGAACCACACTCAACTGGGTCTCTGCTCAGCCTCTTTAAGAAGCGGAGGCAGCAGCTCTCCTACAAAATGGTCCAGTGAAGCCACCCAAAAGGGTGGGTTGATCTTCATAAATGGACAGGAAACACAAAAGACTAATACTGGGCAGATGACAGATTCCTTAACTGGCCTTCAAGATACGAGCTGTTCTATTAAACATTGGGCCATTATGCTGGCCGGCCATCCACTTTAAACCCCAGAGTGATTAAAATGCTGGCAGGAAATGAAAGCTCCCTATTGAAGGTCCTTCCCTGAGGTCCTAATTTCAAACCAAATTTTACAGCACCACACAGGAACAAAGGAAGCCCAGTCTTCCAAGTCTTCTTTTTGTCACTTTGGACAAAGACACCCCCTCATACTCCTCAAAGAACAATGGCCTCTGTAGAGCCACAGCCACGCCAAGAATGGGCACAAACCATACAGAAACACATTTTAAAAATACATTTTACACTGCCCTTGACATTTCAGATAAATAGAAACCACTGCACTGAAATTCCAAGTATTTCATCCTTTCCCTCCACCCCTCCCCATCATAATGAGAATTTTCCTATTCTCCCAATCTACTTGATCTTTAACATTTTTGCCTCTGTGAATGGAGGACACAGTGGAGTAGTCAGATAAATTAACTATTCAGATAATTGCATTTTATTAAAATCTGAGAAAATCACAAGATTTTCACCCACGGAAAAAAGCAAGGATGCCTACAAATCTTTTTTACTTGACACATCTCCAGAGCCATTCCTTCGCCACAGGCCAGTATGAGCAAGCCAGGGGAAATATATTATCAGATCGGGATTTTTTTTTTTCTTCACTAGCTGTTGTTTCGGGGTGGCCTTTTTTTTTTCCTTCTTCAGCAAAAACAGCTTTTATGTTTTTACTGAACCACTTCAGATTCACTCTTCCACACAGTGGATGTTTACTTGAATTTGGCAGGCTGAGAACAGCTGGTTGTTTCCTAACGAATGGAACATGAGACCATATGTTTCAACATTTAAGCAATTTTGAACCAGAGGTATAATTCTGAGTGTCCTTTGTTGAAACTGTACATTAAATACCCAAAGGATCTGAGCTATACAAGAGATACAGCCTTTTTTTTTTTTTTTAGCACCTTTTCCTTAGCAACAAAACCACTCTACACCACTTATATCATAGACTTGTACCGCAAGCTTGCAGAGAGTGCTGGTGAGCTGCTGATGGCTCTGCTTCAGGCGTAAGCTGTATTGTAAACAGGAAAAGACAGCTAAGCAGACTTTTTCCTTCTAATTCTGTTGGGGAACAAAATGTATCTCTCTCTAGGGGAGCATATGACAACAACATGGATACCCACTTTCCTAATATAAGTATGGACCTAATCGATTTATAAAAGGGGAGAGTCACTCATACCAGCCTTTAGGATGACCTGTGCTTTGTTTTGCCCTCTTCTTTTTTTTTTTAGCATATTCTCAAGTTAAGCTAGGCTAGTGAGATTCAAGTTAAAGTCCAGTGGAGGATAAGAGATGTCCAAAACAGAAAGAAGACCCTGCAGCTCTTTAATGAAACTTACTATCATGTTTCTTTTATTTGGTGATTCGTTATTTATCATTAATACTGCTAACAACTAAATTATGGATTTAAAGTCAATCTGAGTCAGAGTCTTAGCAGGGCTTTAACAGAGCATCAAGAAGAAAATGCTCTTGTCCCTGAAAAAGACAGTCCAGCTTTAGAAAAACTAAAATATTGCGAAAATTAAAATATCTGTAAATAGACAATACAATTACTAAGTGACCAAGCCCAGGGAAGTGGAATAAGAAGATACTAACCTCTGGAAGGGAAATCCTGGTGGCATAGTGGTTAAGAGCTATGGCTGCTTACCAAAAAGTTGGCAGTTTGAATCCATCAGGCGCTCCTTAGAAACCCTATGGGGCAGTTCTACTCTGTCCTATAGGGTCACTATGAGTCGGAATGGACATCACAGGAACAGGTTTGGTTTTTTTTTAAACCTGTGGAAAGTTGAAAGTTCGTGAACTATTCTCATCTTGAATCTATATTTGAAATAGCAAGTCGAAGTTAATAAATTCTTACTAGAACATTTTCTAAAAGATTAAATGAGAGTGGTTTAATCAGAAAAATAAGAGGTAGAACCATAGGAGGTTATTTCTACCCCAGATTCAGAGAGAGGCATTTCTTTAGCCTCATTTTAGAGTTCCTTCATGCAAGTAGTCTTTTTAAGGTTCTGCATTTGTAATTGGTTATGTTTTTCAAAGAGGACTTTAAAACTAGCCCTATGTATTATCATTACTAAATACTTTAAAAATAACATATGAAGGTGATCAATATTACTTCCTAAGTTTTTTATTTTCCCCAGGTTCTTATATGAAAGTAAGATTAATAAGACTTTCCTTCCTATGATTCCAATCAAGAGCAAGGATCTTACCGAGAATTTTACAAAGCCGATGTTTTCTCCACACAATAGGGTGGTAGGAAGGGTGCCCAGTGATTAGGAACATACCTACTAAGCATCTTGGTTTGAATCCAGCCTCAGCATTTCTAGTCCTTGTAACCTTTCTTTAAATCAGTTCCCTCATCTGTCAAACAAGAATATTAACAGTACCTGTGTCCTAAAGTTATGGTGAAGAGTAAATGGATTAATACATACCTGGCTCTAGAAATGTTATCCATTATTATTAATCTGAAGACAGTAAAAGACAAGGCACATCTATGTACTGATATGTACTGACAGGGAAATGATGTCTAGGATATATACTCCTAAGAGAAAAACACAGGCTGGAGAAGAGTAGATATAGTAGATGAGGACAGAAAAGGAAAATGTTGCTTATATGTCACTTGTTCCTCTATCCCCTATTTTGGGATTTATATAGAATTCACCAAATTAAAAAAAAGAAGAACTTGATAGAATCAAAGTAAAAACTAATATACTTATAGAAAAAAAAAAAAACTACCCACTAACATAAAAATGTAGTTTTAGTTAATATTATAGCTATTCATTTATATAGTTCCACAAGGAATAACGTAATCTACAGAGATATATACAAACCAAGATGAAATATGACCTCACTTATTGTAAAACATTAAGAGAAGTTATTGCCTGCACTAAGAAATCATCTAGATAGCTCAGATTCAGAATATGGAAACACTGTGGACAGGATGCAGTATCTCCTGTTACTACAGAATGCCCTAGGATGCCCTGAGCATGTTTGCTGTTCTCATGTCTAGTCACACCCCACTCTGTGTGCCAAGGTGCACATCACCAGAGTTAATGTATAAATTTTAGTTAAAAAACGAAGGCAAATGTATGGTTCAAGGTCTTGTTTTAATGGTGATGATTTGATTGTCTCAAGTAAGGCTTCTGCCAAGATTATGACTTATCCCATGCATCTTGAATTGTGGGAGGCTCACTCATTCATTCATCCACTCAACGAACATTTATTAAGTGCTTATACCTAGAGTGCTAGAAACAGAGGAGCCTAACACAAACTTTCATTGGCTAGAACCTGTGGAAATATCCCCAGATAAATGAAAGAGAAGTAAAAGAGAACTCTTATCCAGAATAAATACGCTAGTTGCTTTTCTCAGTTGACTCTTTAGTTGGGAAAGAGATACCTCTGTTTTTCCTTTAAAAGCTCAGATTCTATTGGTCTGATGGGTACATATAGCTACACATTGGGGCTATAAA
Source organism: Elephas maximus indicus (assembly GCF_024166365.1). Taxonomy (NCBI): domain Eukaryota; kingdom Metazoa; phylum Chordata; class Mammalia; order Proboscidea; family Elephantidae; genus Elephas; species Elephas maximus. The sequence goes on along the minus strand of NC_064837.1, from coordinate 33,193,616 downwards.
TTATCTTCTAGATTGAGCGTAAAGGCTGTCTTTACGGTTGCATCTGCAGTTAAACTCTGCTCCTGAAACAGTTCACATTTTAAGACTATAAAGACAATTCACCTATCAAGCATTTGGATAAAACTAGGTACACTGCACAGATCCAACAAAGCTTAGGAAACTTTATTATAAGAAAATGGCCATTTAAAGATTAACCAGAGTGATAAACATGCTGGGAAAGGGTCTAAAGAACATAAAGAAGCTTATTCTCTGATGAGCAGCCCTTTCTCCTGCCCCCTTCACTCTAGGCCCATGGCAGGGTTAGAAGGCACTACAGCATGTGGTAGCAATCACAAAGACCAATTTGTTCTGAGCATGTCAAGGTCAATGACATTATGGCTGAGGAGAATGTCTTGAGCACTGGGAGTCTGCAGTGGTTCCTGAATGTCACACAGGATCACCTATGGTGTTTGCCATTTTCTTTATACTAGCTCTCTCAACAGCTACCTTCGTTGTAGAGTTAGAAGTTTGCTGAAATGAAAATACCTCATTCTGGTGGTCTTCTGTTGGTCAACAAATAAATGCTATTGATGTTGACAATGTGGGAGGCCCACCAGGAAATCCAGCTGCATTTGTTGAAATAAAACAATCTTTCCTTCCTAAAACATACTTTATCAGGAAATTGCTTTCTGGCTGTATTCAATTTAAGACATACTCTGTCTGTTCTGGCTCTAGAAGACAGAAAAGGAGAAAAGAAATAATGCTTGTTTTGTTTTTCCCCCAGTGTCAACCTATTTTTGATAATTAGAAAAGAGAAAAGTAATAATTCTCCTTCCATCTCCCTGACAGAAAAGTTTCAAAGAAAGTCTCTTCTTTATAAGGGAGTCTTATGGCTCTGCCTTCACTGTAAGAGTAGACTGAGGAAACAGAACAGAATATGGATATGCATTGCATATTTATTAGAACTTGCTACCTAATTTCTTTTCAGTATGGATGAGACGTTAGTCTTTGATTTCGGATGTATTAAGGTTTCCTATTTTTTTGTCCTATCACCCTTTAATTTTTCTTCAAATTGTTTTGATGTCAATAAGTACCGAGGCATTTTTTCAACCTCAATCAACGTAAAGACTGGATAATATAATGGCAATTAGATTCAAACAAAATAAGCCTGGCTTATGTTTTCAAAGGCAGTTATATTCTAAGGGTACAAACTCTTTAAGAAAGTTACAGTGATGGAGCAACAACAAATTTTGTTATTTTTAACATGGGTATTTTAGTATAAAAAGATTCCACTCAATGTTTCCCAAATTCAGTGTTTCACATAATTCTCAGTCTAATGTGAATGTGGGAAAAAAAGACAAATCCAAACATAGAATATTATTTTCAAAAAATAGTGAACTAAATGTAAAGTGTGATATCTAGATTTTTCTGAACTTGTTCACATGACCTTCATTCTATTTATAGAAATGTAGCAATTCCCATTTGTATATAGAGCAATACCTTGTAGGAGAATTTGGTTTAGCACAAATAAACTTGGCGAAAGTGTTGACTTAAAAATAAAACACTGAAAGAGGAGGGAGGGTTTTTTGCCCCCCTCTGTGAAAATTTCCGGAAAAGTTGTAAACAAAGGCAGGTTTGGCTCAAAGACTGAGTGATTCTGGTGAGCTGAGGAGGATGAAGAGTATATCAAACCTCCCAGAGTGAGGAAATGTTTGTAAAACAGTTAGTAAATCACAGGCAGCTAGGGTCACCATGCTGAACAACCCCGGGGACACACTGCCAAAACCCCAGCTGTGAAAGGAGGGGGCTGGGCACCGCTTCACAGCTTGAACCCCATTCTGAATGATCTCTTGGTTCCATTCTCTGCCCTTTCCCCTTTGTCAATGCAGAACTCTGATAGCTACGTAATTAATTCGCTCTGGGCCACAGGGCAGTGCTGACTATTCCCTGTTGAGTGCCAAGGTGAGGATACTAGAACACTGAAAAATGTCCTCTGCAAAGTGATACTGATTGAGCCTTTGGTCCTAGGGACAAGGCTCAAAGTTCCAGCTGGGAAGAAAGAATCACACTCAATCTGGAAAAAAAAAAGTTTACAAGGATGAACAGAAGGCAAAATACGTAACTAGAAGTTTCCACGAATTTTTAAATGTCTTTTCAAGCCTTTTTGATCACGATTCTTCCTAACTATTCTATGACACATCTGTTAATTATTCATTTCCTGATTTTACCCAGATGGCAAGGTGGAAACTGTTAAGCTCTTCATAAGCTGCCTCTTTTGTACTCCCCTTTCCCCTCAGAAGTCAGGAAGACAAAAATAAAATAAGAATAGTAATGAAGAACTGCTAAGGGGGAGATAAGGGGAGGATGCAACTGGGGAGACTCTTCTCAACTACTACAGATAGAAACTTCTTCCTGACTGGATTGGACATTTAGTTCTATTAATTAATTAATTAATCAGTTGATTTTCTCTGCAAAAGTAACTTAAAAAAAAAAAAGTTATATTCTTTCTTCACACCAAATTCAGTCTGCCCACACAGAGACTATCACTATGAACTTAAACTAGAATGTGAAAGAAGAATAAGTATTAATGGCTGTAAAAAATTCTTAAAATGAGAAGCCTGTATCCGCTGATTACAACCAGTAAAGACCAAAGATGGACATAGTAAGAGACTTACATTAAAAAAAAGAAAATGCCTTAAAATTATGAGAAAACTCTTTCCTTTTAGAACTAGGAGCTACAATTTTTCTGTTTGTTTAAAGAGGGAGGTAATAAGCACAGGCATCAGTGAACTTCTCCAGTAATCATACAAAATTTAATATGAGCCCTGATTCACAGCAGAGCAACACTGCACAGTCACAATGCTGACACCATAAACATAAAAACACGTTTAGAGAAAATTCAGTATCTTGCTTACCTAAACTGAAATAGGACAGATACATAAGGGTAATCTTCACTGCTGAAGGGCTAATGAGTTGGTATATGAGTTGTTCAGGCTCTTTCTCCTATTAGTGGATTACTGTTTTTCCTTTTTGAATATTCAAACCATCTATGAGCAACAAGACATGTGCTTTTGAGATGTTTTTCTGGGTTGGCACTCAGTCAGTCACACTTTTAGCTCGTCTCTCATAGTCTCTGACAATGACAGGTGATGCTACATAATTTCTCAGTTTTGCTTTGTAAAAAATCAACTTGGTCTATCCAGAGATCAAATAAGATTCAGGATTCCACAGTATCTTATTCTAACTAATAGGGCTGGTTGGCCCAGACAGCCCCTGGTGAAGAGAAACAAGGAAAATGAGAAGAAAAGTATACTGTTTGTTGAGAGCTTTAATAAATATTTTAAGTAATGCTTCAAGTCAGTTGAGAAAGCACGGGGTGCGCAGTCAGATCATAATTAGCTGTGTTACATCGGGAAAGTCATTTCAGATGTCAGCACTTTTGCCATCTGCAAAATGGGGATAATATTGTTGACAAAATTAAATGTGATGCTTCTGGAAAGTTCCTGGAAGGGTGTCTGGCACATAAAAAGTGCTAAAAAAATGTTAGCTTCCTTCCTCCTGCCTCTTCCCCATATTGGAGTGCACAGGAAAGCCTTTCTTAAAAAGTCAGTGGCTTTTTCTGATCGAACATGGAAGGAATGTACTACATGAAGGGAGCCACACCACTGTCTCTCACCATTAACCACAACCGGGGCAAACTCTCCAGGGCTCCAAGTCTCTCACCTCCTATAGCACTACATTTGTTATGGTCTAAGTCAAAGACACTCCTTTAAGCCTCAAAGCAGAGAGTGTACCCCCCCCCCCATAAACGGACTGATTCAAACTTTGGATATTTTGCTATTTAAACATATTGCTCACAGCTCATGTTCTCAGCTTGAGGAATTACTCTTGGATCCTTTCTCCAGTGGCAATGGATGGTTTCCACATTACATTATTTGTCCCGTTATTCAGCTGGCAAACCAGATCAAATCAAATCAAATCGAGAACACACACACACACACACACACACACTTCAGTGCTCTTGTGAGTCAGACAAGTGCGTGATTAATAAGGGATGAAATATGATTACTATTCACAGGCCTCCTCAGTCTGACTTTGCTACTCCTAGATACTTGTGAATATCAGGTAACCCACATTTGAGAAGATACATTGCTGTTGTTGGGTTTAGGTTTGGGTTAAAGTTTATCTTAATATTTTTTAAAAGCATGATCTCATAATTTTAATAAAACTTTTTAAAAGACAATGGAATAATGACCTATAGGTTTTTGTTTTGTTTTGTTTTTTTGTTTTTTAATTTGTCCTCTTCGCTTGAAGGATGAGTAAGGATCAAAGACAAACACCTGTTCTCCCAAAAAAGGACACAGAGTTCTTCCTTTGGCTTTGAAATCCTATGTAAGAGTTTTTTTCTTTTCACTCTTATGGGGATTCTTGGGCTGAGGGAGGGGAGTGGAGTGTTATCATTAAAAAAAAAAAAAGTGCATTTTCTAAATCTATTTTGCTTTTCAGTACCTGATTACTAGGCTCAGAGAAATTTCTTCATTTGGAGAATTGTAAATTGAGTCTAAATATATCAGGCCCTACGGGTATGGCAAAGCAACTAAACCAAAATATTAGCTGACAGGGAAGCAAGATAATAGTAAAAAGATATTAATGTAATGAGGGAGTTAGCCAGCTAGTTAAATACCTGAGCATATCTTACTACTACCACAGTTGAGAATCAAAAGAGATATGCGCCAGTCCTAAGGCCTGTGGAATAGCAATGTTTCTGTGGCTGTCAAGTATCAGGAGCCAGGAGGCTAACATTCTAGACCCAGCTCTGTCACTGATTTACTACATGGCCTTGGGCAAGTTGAGGCTCTTTTCTGATGCTCCCATTCTTCCACTATGAATTGAGGATCATAATCTCTAAGTTGCTGTGGCTATAAAATAATAAATGTGATGATTCTTTGTCGACAATAGTTTCATAACAGTGTTAGTTGTAATAGGCTAACCAACTAATTTTATTAACCCACTTCTCATTCACTCAGACCACTCTGACTCCCTCTGTTGATGTATCAAGTGAGCTGCCTTGTGACTTAAAGATTCTGTCACTAAGTCAACAGTAAGTTCTAAGTTTTTTGTTGTTGTTTTTGCTTCTAAAGAGAGGATGAGAAACAAAGGCACTCTACTTCAAACTGGCTTAGTCAGGATCCGATTTTGTTCAATTTTTCCCAAGCATGTTTCTATTTAAAATCATCTTTTTGCATTATTCTGGAAGAGAGAATAACTCTTATCCAAAATTGGTGTTTCCAATTTCCTTATATAACAAGGCTTGAATGTTGTAGAGGAAGTAGGCAAAAACTAAGAAGGATCAAAAACCAAGAGACCTATAACCTGTAAGGTTAAGAGGTTATGACCCCAGGGCCCTGCAATAAGGTAGAGATCTAGAAAGATGTTTTCAGGTAGTTTCAAGCAACCTTACTTTAACTGGGCTTTTTGAAAAGGAACAGAGATAGGATCTAATGCTGAGGATATTATTGGCATGAATATACTTACAAAGATCATAGAGATCCCAGCAAAGTTAAGCTGTCACTTTTGTTTGAGACGAGAACTACATTATTAGTAATTCATTACCCTTAGGGTTCAGCGCTTAAAATCAACATTTGTCTACCCTGAAAGTATTTCTTTTCACTTGTTCATCACAGTTATTATACCATGTCACAAATTAGAAGGAAAAAGACATAAATTAGATAACCATGATAAATCTCACACATCTAAACAATGGTGTCAGTCACATTCTAAATTTGGTTGTGAGAGGTACTATTTGGCATTAAATTAAGGCAGGGAAGTTACAGTCAGAATACTGCCAAGATGTCATTAATGTAACAGCACACATTGGTTTCCTCCCTCTCTTTTTCTAAGGTTTGAGAAGGATGTGGTTGTTGCTGTGGCAGTATGGAGAGGAAAGAGTGTGGCTGGCTGGCAGCATATACAATCCATACAGTAGAACCGATATAAACGTATGTATTATGTGGTTGTACATGGTGCACAGATGGCTAAAAAGAGAGAGAGGAAGTGGAAAGAAGGAGTATCTTCCTGGTATATCTCAGCAAGACCACAGATGTATTATAGCTTGGTAAAGGTTAAGAAATATAAAAATAAGAGGTAAGAACTGCCTTAACTAAGGGCAGACTCTCCTGGATACATTTTTTTTTTTTTTTTCCACTAAGGATTCCAGGAGAAAGAAAATGTTTGTTTCAGTTATATATTACTGGTAGTCAGAGTAGGAAAAAATATATTAAAAGTCTTTGGAGCTTGTAAACATAAATTAAAGGCATTAGTCATCAGGGAAGAATCAGTGATTTCTAAGTATCATTATCTTAAAAGCTTTAGAAGCATGCACCTTTCAAACTTCTAATTACGTTAAGCTAATCTGCATCAATCTAGGGAAACGGTTAGACTTTCAGAGTTAGGAAATTAAGCCACTAGTTCTTAAATTCTGAGCACACCCCTAAACTTCAGTCTTGCCTTTATACTTAATGTTATAGATAAATGTTAAGGAAAATGTTTGCGAATTGATCAGTGTATTTAAATCAAATAGAGTAAAAACAAATGCACAGAAACTGAAAAAAGAACATGGTAACAGAAAAAAAAGATGGTATGAATAGCAATGACAAACTAGTCAGAAACACCTTTGCCATTCTCTCCTTCTCCCACAAAACATAAGTTATCTATCGGGTAAATTAACGTAAGAAAAAGTACAAATTTTTAGTTTAAAATGGCTACAGGTATCACAGAAGAAAACATTTAAATAAACAAATGATCTGGAAACCAGCATTTCCTGTACTTTATTTAATTTCACATAAGCAAGCATCCATCGAGTACTCATATGTGTCAGACTTGGTGGACACAACTATGAATAAGATCTAGCTTTACTGCCTTCAAAAGCTTAAAATCTAGAAGCACATAGATGGAGGGGATAGACTTTTAGAGCCAACACCTAACATATTCACCTTATTACTTATCCATGGAAATATCTGGCCAACACATAAACTAGAAACCACCAAAATTACTTATAAAATGTTGACACTTAAACAAAACTTGTGTTGATACTATAGGGCCATGGAACAAAGAAAAGCAGAAAGCCAGTAACTATACAATCCATGCGGGCATATCTGGGAACAGCAGAAAGCTTTGATAATTTAAGTCTTCTGTAGGCCTTTAGGAAACCCTGGTGGAGTAGTGGTTAAGTGCTACGGCTGCTAACCAAAGGGTTGGCAGTTCAAATCCACAAGGCACTCCTTGGAAACTCCATCGGGCAGTTCTACTCTGTCCTATAGGGTCGCTATGAGTCGGAATCGACTCGACGGCACTGGGTTTGTTTTTTTTGGTTTGTAGGCCTTTATCCAGCCTGGCTTGACACTATGCTTCCTCAGTGCAGGATTCTCTGTACGTGCAGCTGGAGCATGCCTACCTGATTAAGGGGTCCACAGCATCCTCCAGCTGCACATTCTGCCTTTCTGGATCTCCACTACACTGGCAGTACGCCGAAAGAAGGTATCTACGATGATTACTAATTTTTTTTCTAGTTTTGACATTCTACGAAAAATGAACAAATCAGTTTTAGAAGAAATATAAACAGAGCGCTCCTAGAAGTGAGGATGGCAAGACTTTGACTGGCTTACTTTGGACATGTCATCAGGAAAGAGCAATTGCTAGAAAAGGACACCATTTTGGTTAAGCAGAGGGTCAGCAAAAATGAGGAAAACCTTCAATGAGATGGATTGACACAATAGCCAAAGCAATGGGCTCAAAACATACCAACTATCATGAAGATGGCACAGGACTGGGCAACATTTCATTCTGCTATACAGGCGGTTGCTACGAGTCAGAGCTGCCTCGATGGCAGCTAGTAACAATTCTCTGAGTAAGGCTAGAATGCTTGTTTCAGGCAGATCACTACAGGAAAGAAAATGCATTATTTAACTTCTGTGTGAGACCAGCACATTCTCTAAGACAATGCCTTAATTTTGGCAAAAGACCCTGATTTATGTTTATGCACTCCGACATCATGAGCTCATGCTACACCTAAAATATGTATTCATTTTGTAAGCTTTCCCTTAGCAAATACAAGAAGGCTGGAGAGAAGGAAAGTGCTGCTTGCCATTCATTTGGCGTCAGCAGAACTCTCCACTATTAGGAAGAGGCAGCCAATTTCTAGACAATGAGAACAAATTCTTCATCATCATTGTGGTGTCTTTTCTTTTACTATGTCACTCTGGAAGAGTCTGAAAGTCTTATACTCTCCTCCTTTGCCTCTTAAAGCATCAACAGGTTATAAAAATAATACTTTGCCTCATGGTATGCAACCTTAAAATGAACCCAGGAAAATGGTACTCGTTATTCTGTTGGATATATTTGATGTGCAATAACTATGTATTATAAAATAAATCAAATTACAAAAATGAACCCTATCCCTTGGATAAAATTCTGGGAGTAAGCCAACACTACAATTATTATCTTCTCTAGCATTGAATGTTCTACATAAGTGTTTGGAAGATGTAAACAGGACATAAATCTGAGATTGGTTCTTCAATCTGTCTACAAATAACCATGACATTATATATAAACTATACTTTAGAGCATATATGCTTTCTGTTTAAGCAGTTAAGAAGTGTATTAGACACTATGATAAACAGAAAGAACGGAGCGTGAATACCGATAAATGCAAGCCTTCCGTCTCGGAAAGTCTTCACTTATTTGATTAAGTTAGGTGAAAAACAGAGCAGTCATGCTTGTAGCCTTTCTTCCTTTTCCCTTTCCTCTCCTCTTTTCATTTCTAATGCGAATCGGAAGTCTATGTGGAGCAGTCTGGCTAGCCCCAGTCTAACCTCCCCATCTGGAAGGGGACTAACCAGCCTTGGGGCTACTTCCAACCCTTCCCAGCTGTTGGGTTGGGGTTTTTTGTTTTTGTGGGCTTGAGAAAGCATATTTATATAAATGATTGCCATATCCTTTGCCAGCTGTTGACCCTGCTCTTGTCCCGGTTGGGGCATGGTTTTCATTTTTAGCGGCCACAGACTGGAACTGACCCCGATAGAGTTAGCATGCTATGCAAACAGCTTTACGCGCTATTGCTGTGACAGTCCAGACAATGGATGCACAGTGTAATCCAAGGGACCGGTGTTTCCCTTTGGGCAAATGTCACAGAATCCAGGGCTAGAAGTATCAGTTGAAAAAATAAATTCTGAGATTCACTGTGTTATAGAATAGTTTCAGACTGCAGTGATTTCAGCTGGGGTCAGAGCAAGAATTCACCAGCAGCAGCAAATGATAATTTTCACTTGGAAATGGAAAAAGTTCTCTAAACAGATCTACAGAGGGCAACTGTTGTCTCTAAGGTTATATGAGAGGTAAAAAGAAGCTACATTTCCAGTTTTAAAACTATGTATATATGCTTCGGAAACCCTGGTGGCACGGTGGTTAAGAGCTATGGCTGCTAACTAGAAGGTTAGCAGTTCGAATCCACCATGTGCTCCTTGCAAACCCTGTGGGGCAGTTCTACTCTGTCCTATAGGGTCCACTCGACGGCAATGGGTTTGGTGTTATTGGTTTGTAGTAATGATCAAAAGCCCAAACTTATTTTTGTTAAGGTACGAGGATCTAAAATTTTTATTAGATTTATACCAGATGCATACATAAAAACCAAACCAAGAACCAAACCAAACACATTACCGTCAAGTGGATTCCAACTCATAACGACGCTATAGGACAGAGTAGAACTGCCACATAGGGTCACCAAGGCACAGCTGGTGGATTCAAACTGCTAATCTTTTGGTTAGCAGCCAAGCTTTTCACTGCACCACCAGGGCTCCTAAGGATAGCCAATCAGATCATTCCTTATGATCTTTATCCAACAAGATAAAATCTCCTTAATCTGTTGATAATTGTAGTCCCAATGAACTAGAAAGTTTAAGATATAAGTCTCAGGGAGAGTGGGGTTGGGGGGAGAGAGACCCACAGAGATAAGAGGGAAGAGTGTAAATAATCCATTAAGGATGATTTTTCCTGGACAACCAGTATTTCATCTGCAGTTAAATGCGGATAAGAAAATAAAGAGCAAATCTTCACAACTTGCATAAACTGTATCAAGTCCCTCTGGCTATAAGCATATGTGAATAATAAAGACATTTAAATAAAAAGAAATTGATTGTTAATGCTTAAAGTGATAGAAAGGCTAACTAAACAGAAGATTTACAATATTAGTACTTTATAAAACCAATGATTGCAACAGATTATTATTTACAGAGCCTAATTACAAAAAGACAAATAGCATGATAGCTTGTTAAAAAGAAGTCCTGTATTAGGCTTTCTCCTCCTTTTTTTTCAATCCTACAAGTTGACTGGCTATGGCAGATGGAGGCTGCCATACATAACTAATTAAAATGTGAACCCCATCTTAGAGGTCAGAATAAAAGTAGTTGACAAATAGGGGTAGCTGGGATATGAAAAGTAAAAATATTTCCTGATACAAACCCATTGCCGTTTCCTGAAACAAGCATTTGAAAACCTTTGAAAAACAATTTGAAAGGAAATTTAGCCTTTGAATTTAAGAGTCACATACTTAGATCATCTGTAACACGCTCTGAAGTCTGAAGTCTGGGATTGCTTTAAAGGCAGCTCAGAATTTCAATCAGCTTTAGCACGATGAAAATTTTCTCAAGAGCTAGGAGAATTAACGGATGGTATGTTTGAAGCCTCTATGAACCCTGATTAACTAATGACAGAATCTGTGAAATCACAAGGCAATATTTCCTTTCTCTGACTCAATGTATTTGTAATCGTGAGAAAAGCAGATAAAGCCATTTGTTGCTTACAGCAGAACCTGGCTGAAAATTTCACATGATTAGTACAATCTCCGGATACACTTTTTTTGTAAGGAGAATTTTTAAAAAATTCAATATGATATCCCGTTTTTTATATTTATTTTCATTATTGATACATTGGGGACTTATTTCTACCATCTTATTTCATATGATTTCTTCTTTCCTGCCTTCTACTGTACCAATAGTTTCCTATAATCATTTTTGACTCTTTATTTGGAAGCCATAAATTACATTTCTATTCTTTTAATGGCTCACTCTTCTGTTCTTATCACACTGTTGTTGTTGTTAGCTGCTGAAGAGCTGCTCCCAACTCATGCAGACCCCACACACAATGGAATGAAACACTACCTGGTCTGCACCATCCCCACAATCAGTTGAGGATTGGACCATTGTGATCCACAGGGTTTTCCTTGGCCGATTTTTGGAAGCACATCATCAGGCCTTTCCTCCTACTGCATCTTAGTCTGGAAGCTCTGCTGAAACCTGTTCAGCATCATAGCAACAGACGGGTGGTGGCTGCAAATGAGGTGCCCTGGCTGGAATCTGAATCCGGGTATCCTACATAGAAGGTGTGAATTCTATCACTGCCCCAGTGTCTAATCTTACTCAACACCTCAATATTTCTCCTGAACATGCTTTAATTTTCACTGAGCATCCCCACAGCTTTCTTGTTATTACTGTCTGGGGTTTTGTTGTTGTTTATAGGTGCCGTCGAGTTGGTTCCAACTCATAGCGACCTGAAGCTTACCTTCTAAGGCTGTCTGTGTCCTCCCCCACCTGCCTAGGCAAGCAGCAGCTTTCTTTAGTGTCCATTTGAAGTCAGGACCACCCTTTCAAAGATAGTATTTGGCCTCAAAAGGGGAACTCCTGCTTCCCAATACCCTGCAGAAGCCTAACTTGCAGCCACTTGAGCTAATTTTCAGCTTCCACAGCCTCTGCCTCTCAGACCCTTGCATTTCTGTTCCAGTTTTGGTTCATGGAGATGCTTATCTTACTTTTGAGTTTTATCATATCTTCTAAATTTTTTTCCTTTTATTTTTAAAATATTTATCATTCCTATGTATTTGGCAAGGAGATTGCCTCAAGTTATGGGCTTATAACATCATCTTGACTGAAAGAGTTCCCCACAACCAACTTTTTACTATTACTCTTTTTTAAGTCACTCATATTTTGATTTTCCTTTAAGCCAAATGGGCATTATCATTGCTATTTTGCAGATACTTATATACACAAGTTATGCTAAAAGTCTCCTATCCTCAAATGAGTTTTTAAGAATTCTTTGATTTAAGTAATGAGCTAAAAACACTCAAAATATATTCCCTTAAATGACCAAAACACACGAAAAAATATTCGACATTTAAGAAATATTAATTTAAAGGAAAAGACACCACTTGTGCATACTGGATTGGCAAACACACAAAAAATGTTATTTGATATTGGGAGAATATAGGGAAATCATTCTCTTACATTGAATATGGGAGTATAAACCTGACTACCTGTTTGGAAAGTGACTTGGCAATATATATATATAACCCCCTAACAAAACACATGCTGATTGAGCCAGGATTCTACATCTAGATATTTATCCTGAGGAAAAATCACATAAATGTGCCAAAATGTACAAGGAATTCATTGTTTATAAAATCAAAAATAAAAACAACGCAATCAAAGATAATAATAGTGAAACAAAAAGGAAACAAAATGTTCATTAATAAGAGACTTTAAATAAATTATGGAATACAATACAGCCATTTAAAAAATACATACACACAGAAGAGAGGTAAAAGGTTAAACCAAAATGTTATCCCTGGAAGTATGTTAACAGGTGACTTATATATTCTGCTTTTTTTGTTGTTGTTGTTATGGCATTAAATTTTTTTTTTTTTTTGCTAGAGGCCTATGTATTTATATCCTTGTAAACAGTAAAGATTAAATGAAGGTGGTATTGTTAATCAGGTGCCGTCGAGTCAGTTCCGACTTATAGCGACCCTATATACAACAGAACAAAACATTGCCAGGTCCTGGCCATCCTCACGATTGTTGTTATGCCTGAGCCCATTGTTGCAGCCACTGTGTCAATACATCTCATTGAGGGTCTCCCTCTTTTTCATTGACCCTTTACTTTACCAAGCATGATGTCCTCCTCCAGGGACTGGTCACTCCTGATAACAGGAGGGTGGGCGGAATAATTTTTCTTAAATGCATGGAAAGCAAAATAAGGGAGGCTAATATGAGCTTGAGGCTGATCAACTTGATGCATCAACTGACTGTCTATATATGCAAATATCCCCATCTTCCAACTATTTTTACCTGTTCCATAAATCTGAGCTCTCCCTCTTTCTTTTCTAATCTCCTCCTCCTTCCTCAGGATCTTAATCCATCAGGCAGCCTCTGTCTTCTATTTTTAATTCCTGCCTAATTTCTGCATTCATTCCTTTAAACTATAAATATGCTCACGTTTTTAAAAAGGAAAAAAAAAATTCTCTTAAAAATGACACCAAAGAAGATGTGATATTCCATGTCTATTTTCTCATCTCCTAGTCATTTCTATTCACTACAGAATTTGTGGCAATGTGCTTGTCATCTTTACTGCTATACTCAAACTATTCTTAGTAAATGGATATTTCTGTTCTTATCTTCTAGGACCATTGTACTATCCTATATTTAATGACATTGTTAATTGAAATTCACCCTTCTTTAACTTCCGGAAGGTGCCCTGGTGGCACAATGGTTAAGTGCTCAGCTTCTAACCAAAAGACGAGGGAGAAAGACCTGGTGATATGTTCCTGTAAAGATTACAGCTTAGGAAACCCTGTAGGGAAGTTCTACTCTGTCCTATAGGGTCACTACAGGTCAGAATTGATTCAGCACACAACAGCAAGATAACTTCTGGTGGCACTGCACTTTCTGGATTCTCTTCTTTCTTCTTTAGCAACTCCTGAACAGGACTGTAATTCTTTGCAGGTCTGTAATATTCTACTGTTGTTCAGGGCTCTGCCTTTGACCCACTATTTTTCTTACTCTACATACTTTTCCTTTCATCCACTATAGCTATAGGCTGATAACTTCCAACTCTTTACTTCAGTGCCAGGTAGTCTGCCCTTAGTTGTCCCATAGTACATCAAGTTCAACATTCCTAAAATGTATTGTTTCCCATTAAACCGCTTCATCTCTTATAGTCTCTCTTCCACTTAATTAGCACAGACAGAAACCTGGTTTCATATTAAACTCCTCCCCCTTCCTCATGCTGATATACAATTACCATGACCTGACAAGTTTAACTCAACTTTCTATTCCTCTCTATTTTTCTCCTTTCCATTCCATTTACCACTACCCTAGGTGAGGTCAACACTTCCAGTGGCTTTACTGACTCCAGTCTTCACCTTAGGGCAGTTTGAACACACCAGCTGTTATGCAGTAGAAAGACGTGGCGGTCTGCTTCCAGAAAGATTTACAGCCTTGGAAACCCATTGGGGTAGTTCTACTCTGTCCTATAGGGTCTCTGTGAGTCACAATTGACTCAGCAGCAATGGGTTTTTGGGTTTGTACAGCTATCAAATTGCATATTAAATGCAAGCCCAATGATATCATCCCTCTTCCGCTTAAAACACTTTTCCATTCCTTATAGGGTAAAGTCCAAGCTCCTTAAATAACATGTACAATGCTCTAGATTCATCTCTTAGGACTTTCTCTCTAGGAGTTAATATTACAGCATCACTTACCTCCTCAGCAGCCCTTTAAATAGATCACGCCTTTTCTTGCTTCTACATCTTCATGAATGTTGTCTTTTGTACTTGGATTGCCATGGACTTGACTCCTCTCCATTCCAGGTGTCCCATCTCTAGAAAGCCTTCTTTAAATTTCCTCTACTTTCTTCAACTCTAAGTATGCAAAGAAGACTATTCCTTTTGAAGTTTGCTCTTTCATGAAATGAAGTTGACTTTTCATCAAATAGTTTTAATATGGAGCCCTGGTGGCGCAGTAGTTAAGTGTTGGCTCGGCTGCTAACCGAAAGGTCGGTGGTTAAAACTCACCAGCCACTCCAAGGGAGAAAGATGTAGCAGCCTGTTTCTGTAAAGATTACAGGCTTGGAAACCCTATGGGGCAGCACTACACTGTCCTAAAGGGTCACTATGAGCTGAAACTGACTCAATGGAAATGGGTTTTTTTGGGTATAGTTTTAATACATTTGAAATTTCTACATATAAACTTTATTTTCCCCACTTTTGTTTTACTCATTAAGCTCAACACTGCACTCTGAAAAGTCTGCATTAAGGACCTTCCCTTGCCTATGGTGTCCTGCGCCCATAATATTTTCATTATATACTGATTCACAGGCTACAACCTACGGTTAATGTTACAGGGAGAGGGAAAAAGAAAGAGAATCACTAATAACAATAAAGTTTTTTGAAGGCAAGTAAAATCTCCTTCTAGCAATCAAATAGATGTTAGGAAACTCCTAATAATAAAGAAAAGTTAGAGAAAAAAAGACCTAAAATATACTTTGATCCTAGAGGAAGCTTCTGGTATACACTGGAATATAAATTAGGAATTGTGTGGAAAACCTCTTGTAAGAAATTGCACACAGAACACATTTTACAGTAAATATCTTTACACACAGATGGTTTTCAAAGATGTTTGATGAAACTACAATGTAACAGGTGATAATTTTTGCTAAAGGGTAGAGAGAAAAAGGAGGCTTAGATATTAGAGTACCAACCAATAAGATCCTTAAAGTTAAATAACACCTCTTGCTAGTTTGGGAGTTAAAGACTGTTTAATAGCAAGAATAGAAAGGAGAGAAACTTTCAGGGGAAAGCACATCCCTGAAAGTCTGAAACTTGACAGTGTATTGGATAGTTTGGCAAGTAAATCTGTGAAAAAACTCCCAAAGGTCCAAAAGTACAGAAAATATAGGCTGCATTTGTATACTGAGAGATGGACATTAAGATACAAAATTTTACAAATCTTAGAAAACATCAACATTGGTGGACTAGGAAAAGAGGCAAGAAAAAGGCCCGGTTTTGCAAAAAAAAAAAAAACCTTAATGATAAATTTAAATACATGAAAAACAGATCACAAAGGAAAAATTTTCTAAAATTGGGCAAGATTAATTTGGCATTTTACACGAAGAGAAGGAAATCTGTTAAAAAGGAAGAAAAAACTTAGCTGCTAATCTTAGGTTAATAGCAAATGACCCCATCCACTCTTAACCTCAAAGATTGACCTCTTGACCCACAGTCAGTGGCCCTGTTCAGAAACATGTTGCCACCAGAGTAAATAAAAAGGGCACATAACGTGCTGAAATTGTTACTGCTAATGACAAGTGACACACACTTTATATTGCCAATGAGTAAAGCCATCAATAAATAACCCTAAACATGTATGGCAACGTCCTCCTGGAATTTAGTGTCCTGTCTGGTGTTTTAAATTTTTATTATTTATTTATTTATCTTGGAAAGAGTGGTTAAAATTATTATCCTTAGTTCTGGGTATTTTAAAAGGAAAATTTTAAATGGACTATAAAAGCAAGGGAATAACCACATGGGTAGGTATGTTGCTGAGTCGCGCTACTCAATAATTCACATCCACGCTCTCTTCTGCTGGTTTGATCTATACTAAAAGACAAATGGTAGGAGAGGAGTTTCACGGACATACCACTAATTCTAGCCTAGAACGCATGTCAGACATATGAAGTCCAGAGATAAGAAACTCTAAAATATTCTGAGCATTATGAGTGAGTTACAAAGATCTCTAGTGAAGGCTCTATCCTGATGTCTCTGATAACACAGAACATCTTAGACTTGGTTTAAGTCGTCAAGATGACTATAAAAATCAGCCATGTAGAAACCCACAGTACTTCAATACGTCGAAAATTCAAAGTTTCACACTTTGAGCTCCCCAATTTAGAAGTAAGGTTTGCTTTAGGTCTTCCTCCTGACCCAAGTGACTAGTATTTATTGCAAAAAACATTTTCGGAAGGATAAAGAAACTGATAATACTGGTGGCTTCTAAAGAAAGGAACTGAGTCGCTGGGGGCAAGGGTAAGAGAGAGGCATTTCAGTATGTTCTCTTTAGTGTCTTTTGAATTTCCTAAAAATAAACAAGAAAACAAAAATCCAAATGAATAAAAAAAAAAAAATCTATAACCAACTTTGGAGCCCTGGTGGTGTAGTGGTTAAGAGCTTGGCTACTAATCGGCTACTAACCAAAAGGTTGGCAGTTCAAATCCACCAGCTGCTCCTTGGAAACCCTATAGGGCAGTTCTGCTTTGTCCTATACGGTCACTATGAGTCAGAATCAACTCAATGGCAACAGGTTTGGCTTTACAGGTTTTTAACAACCAAATTCAGGAAGCAGGAAAAAAAAAACATATTCAAATATGAAAAGATATGAATTAGAGAGTTAAGCAGTATAAATTTGCATGTACATGCTACTAAAATAGAGATAAGATATAGGGACAGATAACTATTTTTTAATAAATCTTAATACAGTAGGTTAAAAATTATTTTATAAAATCTGTAAGAATCCGCACATAAGATACAATGGGAATAAACAATAATTTAATGGCATGGAAAGAGAAGGGATGCTATAATTTTTCAAAGTAACTGGCTATTAGATGGAAAAATAATAATTCACCCTCCATTCTATCCATGCCTCTTCCCCAAGGAATTCTATTTAGTAAACTTACAGATGAAACCAAATTGAGCATACACAATTGTGTGTTGTGTTTTTTCTTATATTTTATAACGTTCTTGTTATTAGGCATTTCCGATTTGAAGATGAGATAAAAAGTGAAGGACTTTTAGCATAATGTTACAATTAATAGCCAAATAAAAGCATACAAAATAAAATAATCTATAATTCTCAGAGATAAAATTAAGTTACATGTAACTGAAAAAAGGTAACCAGTGTCTCTCAATTTCTAACTCAAATTTTTATTTTTATAAAATGTTTTCTGCTTTAAAGTTGTTCGAGAGTAAAAGATGCTTTGCCAAGTTTTTAATTGATTCGTTTTACACTCACAGGGAGGATAACCATGATTTGTGAAAGTATTTTTTTTCTGTCTTGCACACATCTCTCATTTGTCCATCTTAATTCAATTAAAGGAAATAAGGACAGTTTGACCGATGAATGAACCATATTTTAACCGAGGACACTTCTATTTAAACTGGAGTGTATCAACCACTGTAATTGTCAGTTAGTTACTTCCGATCTCTAACTTTTGTTTTGAGAGGTCACAGCATGGTCATGGACACGAGAAGAACTTATTAGAATACAGATAAGTATTTAAACCATCAGTGCATTAGTCATGCAAAGAAAAAAAAAATTTAATCATTACTACCTTATATGGAGATAACCCAACCCCACTAGCAGCCTTTGCTGAGCTAAAGGCATATAAATTCAAACACAATATAACTTTCATTATTAGGAAAAGTAGGCATAACTTTTATCATGCTGGGCTTTGTAGGTTTGCGTAGAGTTGTTTTTGTAATTACCTTTATAAAAAAGGGACATTAATTTATGTTTCATTAAACTCACCCATTTTAAGTATAGAGTTTGAAGAGAATTCTTTCTTTTTTTGAATGAATATAGTGTGTAATCATCACCACAATCAAGATACAGAACACTTCCATCACCGCAAAAAGTTCCCTCTTGCCCCATTGAAGTCAATCCCCTTTTCCTAACTCCTCACCCCTGGCAATCACTGATCTACATTTTCTCTGTAATTTTGCCTTTTCTAAAGTTCCATATAATGTAATCACATATTATGTAGTCTTTTATGTCTGTCTTCTTTCATTTAGCAAATGCTTCTGAGATTCATTCATGTGGCTGTGTATATCCATAGTCCCTTCCGTTTTATTAAGTAATTTTCCATTGAACAGATATAGCACAATTTGTTTATCCCTGAACCAATTGATAAATATCCAGTTTTTGGCTACTATAAACATACAATGAACATTTGCATATAAGTCTTTGTATAAACATATGTTTTCATTTCTCTTGGGTAAATACCTACAAGCGCAATGTCTGTGTCACATGGTAGGTGTATATTTAACTTTACAAGAAACTGCCAAACTGTTTTACGAAGCCGTTAAACCACTTTGCATTTCCAGTAACAACATATACGGGTTCCACAGTTTCTCCATGTTTTCATTGACACTTTGTATTACCAGCTGTCTTAATTTTAGCCTTTCTAGTAGTGACAGAGCAGCTTTTTACGTACTTATTTGTCATTCTTTTAACTTCCTTGGTGAAGTGTCCGTACACTCACCCATTTTTAAGTTGAGTCATTTACTTTCTTATTATTGAGTTATAAGAGTTCTCTATATATTTTGCATACAGTGCCCTAATTAGATGTATGCTTTGCAAATATTTTCTCCCAGTCTTTGAGTTGCTTTTTCATTTTCTTAACAGTGGCTTTCAGAGCAAACATTTAAAACTTTTATTTAGTCCAATGTATTAACAAGATTTTAATGGTTCAAGGTTTTGTGTCCTATCTAAAAATCTCTGGCTTATTTAAGAACACAAATATATTCTCCCATGTTTTCTTCTCAAAGATTTATAGTTTTACCTCTTGCATTTAGATTAATGATCCATTTAGAATAAATTTTTTGTATAACTTTACCTGTGATTTCACATGGGCAAATTACTTTTTAAGTATTTATCTTAGCAAACTTCATGTACAAAAATATAACAAACATATGTTTATAACATTGTTATGACTGCACTGTACACCACTTAGCTTGAAGCGTCACACGAATTAAAATAATCTGTTTATTTTGAACTACAGAGATAAAGGGAAATTTCTTACTAACTTGGAACAGCATGGATTTGTAAATACATTTATCTAAGAACCACATTTAAGACCAGATTTAGGCCTTTGTTCTTATGACCTATTTAAATTTTCTTATGGTGGAAAACTCGGCAATTGACATATGAAATAGTAAATTTTAAAGTAATGTTTTCCTTTCTAAAAACAAGAACCAATTTACTTCCTAAAAAATAATTTACTGTTTGAGCATTACCAAAAATGACGAAAAGAAACCAGATAACTGGGAGCTCCTAAAAATCAAACACCTATGCTCATCTAAAGACTTCACCAAAAGAGTAAAAAGACCACCTACAGACTGGGAAAGAATTTTCAGCTATGACATCTCCGACCAGCGCCTGATCTCTAAAATCTATATGATTCTGACAAAACTCAACCACAAAAAGACAAACAACCCAATCAAGAAGTGGGCAAAGGATATGAACACGCACTTCACTAAAGAAGATATTCAGGCAGCTAACAGATACATGAGAAAATGCTCTCAATCATTAGCCATTAGAGAAATGCAAATTAAAACTATGATGAGATTCCATCTCACTCCAACAAGGTTGGCATTAATCCAAAAAACACAAAATAATAAATGTTGGAGAGGCTGCGGAGAGATTGGAACTCTTATACACTGCTGGTGGGAATATAAAATGGTACAACCACTTTGGAATTCTATCTGGCGTTATCTTAAACAGTTAGAAATAGAACTACCATACAACCCAGAAATCCCACTCCTCGGAATATACCCTAGAGAAATAAGAGCCTTCACACAAACAGATATATGTACACCCATGTTTATTGCAGCTCTGATTACAATAGCAAAAAGATGGAGGCAACCAAGGTGTCCATCAACAGATGAATGGATAAATAAATTGTGGTATATTCGCACAATGGAATACTATGCATTGATAAAGAACAGTGACGAATCTGTGAAACATTTCATAACATGGAGGAACCTGGAAGACATTATGCTGAGCGAAATTAGTCAGAGGCAAAAGGACAAATATTGTATAAGACCACTATTATAAGATCTTGAGAAATAGTATAAACTGAGAAGAACACATTCTTTTGTGGTTACGAGGGGGGGAGGGAAAAAGGGTGGGAGAGGGTTTTTTACTGATTAGTTAGTAGATAAGAACTGCTTTAGGTGAAGGGAAGGACAATACTCAATACATGGAAGGTCAGCTCAACTGGACTGGACCAAAAGCAAAGAAGTTTCCGGGATAGACTGAATGCTTCAAAGGTCAGCAGAACAAGGGCGGGGGGTTGGGGACCATGGTTTAAGGGGACTTCTAAGTCAACTGGCAAAATAATTCTATTATGAAAACATTCTGCATCCCACTTTGAAATGTGGCGTCTGGGGTCTTAAATGCTAACAAGCGGCCATCTAAGATGCATAAATGGGTCTCAACCCACCTGGATCAAAGGAGAATGAAGAACACCAAGGTCACACGATAACTAAGAGCCCAAGAGACAGAAAGGGCCACATGAACCAGAGACCTACATTATCCTGAGACCAGAAGAACTAGTTGGTGCCCGGCCACAACCGATGACTGCCCTGACAGGGAGCACAACAGAGAACCCCTGAGGGAGCAGGAGATCAGTGGGATGCAGACCCCAAATTCTCACAAAAAAACCATACTTAATGGTCTGACTGAGACTAGAGGAATCCTGGTAATCACGGTCCCCAAACCTTCTGTTGGCCCAGGACAGGAACCATTCCCGAAGACAACTCATCAGACATGAAAGGGACTGGACAGTGGGTAGGAGAGAGATGCTGATGAAGAGTGAGCTATTTGTATCAGGTGGACACTTGAGACTGTGTTGGCATCTCCTGTCTGGAGGGAGGATGGGAGGATAGAGAGAGTTGGAAGCTGGCAAAATTGTCACAAAAGGAGAGACTGGAAGGGCTGACTCATTAGGGGGAGAGCAAGTGGGAGTACGGAGTAAGGTGTATATAAACTTATATGTGACAGTTTGACTTGATTTGTAAACGTTCACTTGAAGCTCAATAAAAGTTAATAAAAAATAATAATAATTTACTGTTTTAGGTGAAAGTATACACAGCAAATTAGGTTCCCACTTAACAATTTTTATACAAATTGTTCCATGATATTGGTTATAATTTCCACAATGCGTCACCATTTTCATTTCTTCCATTCCATTTTCCTCGCATTCTATCTGGGACCTTCTATTGTGTCCCTGGGCAGTAGCAGTAGCCAGGCACCATCTAGTTCTTCTGGTCTCATGCTAGAAGAGGTTGTGGTTCATGTGAGCTATCAGTCCTACAGACTAGTTTCTTCTTTGAGTCTTTGGTTTCCTTCATTCTCTTTTGCTCTAGACAATCAGAGACCAATAGTTGTACTTTAGATGGCAAACTAATTTACTTTTAAAATGAAAGGGAATTTCTTTATGGAAGAGTATAATGGCAAGATTGTTAAATTGACATTCAATACCTGGGAAGGAGAGTAGGAGAATCTTGAAAGAAGGTTCTTCTATTAAGAAACCATTTCTTTAAACAACTTAACCATCAATGAACTTAACCATCAAGGAAAGACCAGTTGATTAAAAAATAAGAATGACAACATCACAACTTCCCTCCAAAATGACAAAGAAAATAATGGTGGAAGTTGGTGTTCACCACATAGCCAACAATTTTAAGCCAAAATAAAGGCTAAGAAAGTCAAATTAGAAGGGATCTACAGCCAAAAGAAGACAATCTTAAAAATTAAAGGAACAAATTACTGATACATATTTACAACACGGATGAAAACATTATGCTAAGAAACTAGAATCCAAAGACTATATACGATCTGATTCTATTTATATAAAATTTCCAGAAAAGACAAATATTTAGAGACAAAAAGCAGATCAATGAATATATGGGGCATGGGATGTGAGAAGGGATTCACTATTAACGGGGACAAGGGAACCTGGGGTGACAGAAATGTTCTGACACAACTGTGGTGATGGTTGCATAACTCCATAAATTTACTAAAAAACTATTATATTGTGCACATCCAATGGGTGAATTTTATGGTACGTAAAAAAAAATTTTTTTTTTTTAAATAATAATTCTATCTTTCGATTAGCAGCCAAGTGCTTAACCACTGTGCTACCAGGGTTCCTCTATGGTATGTAAATAATAATTATATCTTAATAAAGCTATAAAAATATAACCAGCAAAGAGTAGAAGGTGGGAAGGCATGGATCAAGTAAGTTTGGCAATATATTTGTACTTGTTGAAGCTGGGATAATAGGGGTTTCTTATACTATTCTTTTCCCCTTTGTGTATGTTTGAAAAATTTCAAAATAAAAAGCTAAAAAAAAAAAAAATCAGAAATGCATAACCTACACTCAGTCCTTCCCCTGCAAAGAAACAAAATACTAGATAAAGACTGCTTAGCGGCCTCTTAGTAATTTGGGGGCGCTTTCACAAAACTTAGAAAGACTGGAAACTATGACAGCATTTTTATTCAAAAGAGTAAAGTAAGGCTAAGGCTTTTGGTGTCAGAAATGAAATACGAAGCAACTAAAAAAATTCTGAGCTTTGCTAACATGCGCTTCAACTCAACAATGAAGGAAAACCTATCATAGGAAAACCATGCTGGAGAAAAGTCATATTGCAGGGTCTGTCTATTTTGGTTTTAGAGTTATCTCTTGTCACCCAGTGTTTCACTCTATGTAAATTATCAGAATAAGAGAAGCAGAATAATATATTCAATATATTGATTGCCAGAAAATACCTTCTATCATCTACTGATATTCTAGCTAGATACTTCCAGGAGGAGAAGACAGCGTGTCTCCAAGAAAAGAGAGGAAGGAATTATACCATTCTTCAGGAACCAGCGCTGCTGCATATACAAACAGACGGAAATGATTTATCTGGCTGTGATGTACCTCACGTAGAAGGGACACAGAAGGAAAGAACCAACTGTTGAAAGAAAGAAGGGGCTTTTTTCCTTCATTCATAATAATTCGAGGCTTCAATCTCTGTTTTTTTCAAACAAAGGAGTTGAAAGTCATGGTCAATCACCAGACTTATGACTAGTCGTATTTGACTCAATGGCAACTGATTTTTATCATTTCTGGAGTCATCGTTCTTCAGGTTTATCAAAAGTTGGGAGATAGGACTAAAAGAAAATAAAAGTGAATTTCAATATACTAAAGACAGGGAGGCTTTTTGTAAAATATATGATTAAACAAAGGGTTTTTATTCTTAATACTTACAAATCCTTTAGAGAAGAGACAAAATTTCCAATAGAAAAATGGGCACCAAATGTGAATAGGCAGTTATAGTAGAAATGCAAATCCAACAGTGAAATTTGCCAGCCACTGGCAAATACGAAAAAAAAAAAAAAAAAAAAAATTAACACCACCATATTTTGGTGAGGCTGTAAAGGAAACAGCAAAATTTCTGTTAAAGGGAATATAGTCAAAGTTTCTGAAAATTGATTTGGCAAAATGATACACATTTCATTTAAGTCAGCAATTGAACCTCTAGGAATTTATCCTATAGAAATAACTATACTAAAGAAAGACGTATAAGTAAAGATTTCACACCAGTGTCATTAATAAGAGCAGATATATAGAGAGATATACATAGAGAGCAGTCTGGAAAACTACACGACAAAATGGTAACTGCGGCTCTCTCTAGAATATGGGGTTTTGGGAAAACTGCAACATTATTTTTTCTTCATGCTAAGTTTTCAATAATGAGGAAAAACAGAACACAGTTAAAACTATTTTCATTTAGGGGGAAAAAAAAAAAGAACCAACCAATTAATCGAGCACCAGTCATTTACTCTCCATCGATGTCATTAAGGTCAACTCTACTTTAGGATACATCTCTCCACCAGTCATATTTTGAGCACCTTCCAATCTGAGGGGAAACCCTGGTGGCATAGTGGTTAAGTGCTACAGCTGCTAACTAAAGGGTTGGCAGTTCGAATCCGCCAGGCACTCCTTGGAAACTCTATGGGGCAGTTCTACTCTGTTCTATAGGGTTGCTATGAGTCAGAATCGACTCGACGGCACGGGGTTCTGGGTTTCCAACCTGAGGGGCTCATCTTCCAGTTCTATATCAGGCAATGTTCTGCTGCTATTCGTAAGGTTTTCACCGGCCAGTTTTTTTAGAAGTAGATCACCAGGTCCTTATTCCTAGTCTGTGTTAGTTTGGAAGCTCTGCTAAAACTGTCCAGCATTGGTGACCCTGCTGCAAAAGACCTCTTTCAAGTGTTAAAAAGTAATGATGTCACTTTGAAGATTAAGGTACACGTGATCCAAGCCGTGGTATTTTCAATTACCTCACATGCATGCAAAAGCTGGACAATGAACAAGGAAGACCGAAGAATTGATGCCTCTGAATTACGGTGTTGGTGAAAATATTGACTACACCATGGAGTGCCAGAAGAATGAACAAATCTGTCTTGAAGAAGTACAGCCAGAATGCTCCTCAGAAGGGAGGATGGCAGGACTTTGTCTCACATATTTTGGACATGTCCCTGGAGAAAGACATCATGCTTGGTAAAGTAGAGGGTCGGCGAAAAAGAGGAAGACCCTCAATGACATGGACGGACACAGTAGCTCCAACGATGGGCTCAAACATAGCAAGGATTCTGAGGATGGTGCGCAGGACTGGGCAGTGTTTCGTTCTGTTGTATATACAGTGGCTAGGAGTCGGAGCTGACGCCATGGCACTTAATAATGATAACCTTTACTCTCTTAACAATTTTCTACTCCATACCTGATTCTTCATACCCACCCACCACCCCTCCCTTTTTTCCTTTCATCTTCCTAACTATGCCCTAAAACTGTTTTGAAATTTTTGGCTTCTTTTCTCTCTCAGGGCATCTTCTCAAGTCTATAAATGCATAGTTTACTAACACAGTGGGTATATATCACTGTTTGAGTAAATAAAGGAACTTAAGCAAACGTGTATCTCAGACAGCAATAAAAAGATGGTCGTCACTGAATAGTGTAATTGCCTACTTTATCATAATTTGACAACTCAGAAAGAAATACTAATTTGCAGATTTTTTTTTTTCCAAAAAAGAAAAGAAATAACTTCAGACCACAAGGAAATGATGTGTTAATATACAAAAGATTGTTTCTGGGTGTACTGATCCATAAGATTGACCTAAGATGCAAACAACACACCTATAGCAATGAGTAACTTCTCAATTCTTGAACAGGCTATAAGGAGTAACTCCTGACAACTCGGTATATTGTTCTGATCTATGTAGAATCCTTCATTTGACCAGTACCAGTGGGTCTGCAGAGTTTTAGGCCTTACTAGATAAGCAAGGGCTCAGGCTAGGTTTTAAATTATCTTTTCTCCTTTACCAGTCATGACAATTCATTAAAATGTTTCACCAAATTGCCATTATCTGTTATGGACTGGTTCAGCTTCTGGGAAGACAATGACAAAAGGTAAGGCCCTGCCCTCATGGAGCTTATAGTCTATCTTACTGGCTCTACATGGTTATCCAAGTGTTGCATAGCCAGAGTAACTTTATTCTGTGCCTAAAGCATAAACCCTATAGCAGGCAATGCTATTGGTGAGGTCTGCATGCTGCTTTCTGCTCCACTGTACAGATAGACAGTATGGTAGCAAGCTTCAGTCATCACTTGCTGTCTGTCATGGATTGAATTATGTCTTCCCCAAGAGTGTGTATATCAGCTTGGTTAGGCCATGATTCCTAGTATTTTGTGGCTGTCCTCCATTTTGTGATTGTAATTTTATGTTGAGGGTTAGGGTAGGATTGTAACAGCACCCTTACTCAGGTCACCTCCCTGATCCAATGTAAAGGGAGTTTCCCTGGGGTATAGCCTATACCACCTTTTATCTCTTAAGAGACAAAAGGAAAGAGAAGCAAGCAGAGAGTTGGGGACCTCATACCCAAGGAAGCAGCACCAGAAGCAGAGTGCATCCTTTGGACTCGGGGTCTCTGCGCCTGAGAAGCTCCTTGACCAGGGGAAGACTGAGGACAAGGACCTTCCTCCAGAGCCAACAGAGAGAGAAGGCCTTCCCCTGGAGCCAACGCCCTGAATTTGGACTTTGAGCCTACTTTACTGTGAGGAAATAAATTTCTCTTTGTTAAAGCCATCCACTTGTGGTATTTGTTACAGCAGCACTAAATGACTAAGACACTATCCATACCCAAACTGGCTCCTCTGAGTTGTTTCCTCTTATTTGTAGGGCAGACTTATCCTTTAGGCGGCCTACCAATCAACTCTGAAATATTCAGGGGGCAAGTGACAATTTTCACTGTTTCTCTCACATCCTCTGACATCTCTCTCTAGTTTGGATCAAAATATAAACCACAATATTTCTACCCAGTGGCTCCCAGTTTAACAGTATAATAGCTCAGTTTTTTCTTATTTATTACAGCATATTGCCTGAATGGTTTAATCTCTTGTCTGTGGCCATAATCTTCTTCTGTTTTGGTTTATCTTCCAAGATTTTTAAATGAAATAATACATCACCTTCTCGACTCCTCATTAGAAACAGAAAAGAGAATATTGGAAAGCTCTTGGAATTAATACACAAAAGTACAAGGGCTCCTCTGAGCTTTTAATCGGTCCTTTACAACAAGCACCCTACACTAATAATTTAAATGACTTAATGATGTTTAGCAAAAAACAGGAGCATTCAATCTGCTCTCACCCTCTAGAATATCTTCAATACTGAGAATCCCAAAGAAACACTACATATGTGCCTGTAAGGAAAATCCTACACAGCTACAGCTTCAAGAACATATTTTTCTGAAATATGGCAAATACAAAGGAGTCTCCATGACATACAACTGAGTATCCTGCTGAAAGCATCTGAAGTGAGTCCTTCCTGATGGTACCACAAGACCTGGAACAAGTTGGGCTGCAAGAAAAGGACAGCGACATTTCACCTACAATTTTCAAGTTAACAACAGAAAACCCTTTCTGCTCTCTGCAGCTCATAAGCTTATTTTTCTGTTAATGACAGCACACAGCAGACAGATCTACTTTTTCTGCTTTTCTTTCTTGTAGAATGATTTCCCTAAAGCCAACGTTGGGCAAAATGCCACTAATACTGCCATAAAGCTCCCGCAGTGCTTCAAGGGGGAGGCCAGAGATGGAGGGTTAGGAGGTAATCAAGCTTACAGATTAAGGCTTACTAAAGCTACAAGATGAGCACAGCTCTTGGTGTTTATTAACTCTTCTAGCACTGAGCACTCCTCCCCCACAAAGCACAATGGTCTGCTCATCAATGGACTTCAAAGGCGGGCCTGCTTTGACTTTAGGCTTCTAAGAGCAGCATCTCTACTGGGGTTTTTTGTGGTGTCCACCAGAGTCCGGCAACAGTTCCTGCTTTTCTGTGTAACATTAAAATTATTCATGTCTAAAAACAATGGAATTTTTCTATCTACACAGTGAAATCTGAGGACAAAGGATTGCAGATATTATATAAAAAGGTGCTTTTTTTCTGTGATAATGAATCTAGAATAGAAAAAAGTTTAAAACCCAAAAACAACTGTTTTAAGGTCAAAGAAAAACATGACTGATTATAACTTTGAATATAATATAAGAGCTGTTTATAACAGCACCTTCTCTATTAATCTACCCAGGCTGAGATTTTCTAAGGATTTTTTTTTTTGCATAAAACATGCTAATGTTGGACTGGCTGACCCAATTTACCTAGTAATGGGTCTCAATTATCCGATGCATTAAACTGAACCCAACAACTCTGTGTCTCTCCCTTGAATTTCCCAACTTGTGTCCAGAAAAAAGAATAACATCATCTTTTAGAATTCAACAACTATAGCACTTCTGGAAAAAGCAGACTGTCATTACTTTGCAGACCTCCAGCAACTTCATGCTAGGTACCCGGGCTTCATTCGTTATTCTCACTTTTTGACATCTTGAAGGTATATACCCAGGTTGTTAAATCTGGGGATACTAATTCCTGAAAGATTAACACAAGACTGGCTATTTGATACGCACCTTGCCACTTGCTTTGATCTTAAGCCGTGAAAAATTTTGCACCTCTGTTTGATCAATTATATTCCTTACCCTCACAGCTAACTTAAATATTATGTAAATTACTCAGATGAACAAAAACAACTCACGATTATGGCATTGTTAAATGAATTAAATAACAATGACTATAGCTTCCCAATCATAGTTTGAGACAGATAAATTTGTACTTTATTGATAGCAGGAACAGAAAGTCCTAATCACTAAACGCCAGCACAGTCTGGTTTCTGTAGGGTAATGACCCATCTCTATATTCAGAACAACAATCTCATTCATCATAATTCACATTAAAAAAAAAAAAAAAAAGGAGAACTCTAGTCAAGCTAATGGAGGAAATGTGTGAAAAGTGATTGGATGGGTAGAACTCTGTATGCAGCTGGAGGGTCCTAATTGATTATATTGTGCTGCAACTAAGCCTTCTGCCTAGTACATCAGATCTTTATCTAACTGCATTTCAATTGATTTTCACTGATAGTCTTCTTTCTTATGTCTAAGGCTTAAAGTACTAAACTAATAAAAGGATAAAAGACTTTGTAATACAGATTTCAAAATATAATGTTCAAGCAGGACTTTCATGGAATTAAGAAGGCAGTTCGGGTGTGTATAGCCCACCAAACCTACAAAAGCCAGAATCTGTGAATTTGGGAGGTAATTAAAACAAAATGCTTAGGATTTGAGTCTGTATTTGAAGAGTCTAAAGCAAAACACTAACCCAAACATTCAAAGACAAGGGATATTTCTATTCATGGCTTGCTTGTGAATAATAATAATTAGCTATGGATTAATGAAGAGAGAGAGAACTTAAGGGACAAAAATCAATGAATAAATATTAAATTGTTAAACAGCTTTGCTTACAAAATGACTGGTTGATAAATTTACACAGTCAACACGTGCCTACTGCTCATTTTATGATAAAACCAAACGAGCCAAACCCATTGCTGTTGAGCTGATTCAGAATCATAGCAACCCAAAAGGACAGAGTAGAACTGCCCTATAGCGGCTGGTAGATTCAAAATGGCGACCTTTTGGTTAGCAGCTGAATGCTTAACCACTTCGCCACCAGGACAGAAATGTAGGAATAAAGATTTTCCCTTTAGTAGCTGTTACAAGTGTTCTCAATACATCCATTCTAATGGATTAGTCCAGAGTCAAAATGCTGAAGATTTGGTTGTCTCAATAAACAGTGATAAGTTTGGAAACAAGTCAGAGAATGGCTAGACAATATTCAACTTTCAGTTGGAACACTTGCTGGATTAACTGGTATACTAAACCAGAAATCTGAAAAAACATTGCTGGGCAGAATTTACAATGAGGGTATGAATATCTATCCCTGATAATTTATTTTGACAACTTTACTGAGATTTAATTGACATATAATAAACTGTGCATATTTAAAGTACATCATTTGATAAGTTTTGACAAATGTGCACATTCATGAAACCACCACGACAATGAAGATAATGAACATATTCATAATTCCCAAAGGTTTCCTTAGCCCTTTATTGATCTCTCCTCTCATCCATATTCAGGAAATCATGCTCATTTGGTTTCTAGCAACATAAATGAGTTAGTATTTTTTTATAATTTTGTAAAAGTGAAACCACACAGTAAGTATTTTTTGCTCTGGCTCCTTTTACTCCGATTAATTATATTGAGATCCATCAACGTTACGGCATTTATCAAAAGTTCATTCCTTTTTGTTGCTAAGTAGTATTCCCTTGGATGGATATACCACAATTTGTCCATTTACTTACTAAAACGGGCATTTGGATTGTTTCTAACTCTTGGCTAGAAAATAAAGCTGGCATTGAACTTTCAGGTACAAATCTTTATACGGACGTATGTTTGTATTTCATGTTTAACATTTTAAAAAGCTGGCAAACTGTTTTTCAAAGTGTTTATATGACTTTATATTCCCACCAGCAGGGTCTGAAAACTCCAGTTGCTATGCAGCCTCGCTAACACTTGCTATGATCAGTATTTTTAATTTTAGACAATCTAATCGTGTACTAGAATCTCATTGTTGTTTTGATTACTAACTCCCTAAAGACTAATGATGCTTAGCATCTTTTCTCATCTGTATTTCTTCTTTGGTGAAATCTGTTCAAATCATTTGCCAATTTTTTTCTTTGGCTGTTTGCTTTTTTATTGAGTTTTGAGGGTTTATATATTTACACATTCTGGATACAAGTCCTGTATCAGACATGTAACTTGAAAATATGTTCTTCCAGTGTGTGGCTTGTCTTTTCAGTCTATTAATGGTGTCTTAAAAAACTTTTTAGTTTTTTAAGAAGAACAGAGGCTAAGAAACTAAAGTTTCATTTATTTTCTCTTATTGTTTTTCTGTTTTAATTTTATTGTTTCCAATTTGATCCTTATACTAGTTTCTTGAGATGGAACTAAAGTCATGGATTTAAGACCTTCGTTTTTTTTCTAATATAGAAATTTAGAGCTATAAATTTCCCTTCAAGTACTGCTTTAGTACAGCCTACAACTTTTGTTAATGTTGAGTTTTAATTTTCATTCAGTTCAAAATAATTTCTGCTTTTCCTTTTTATTTCTTCTTAGATCCATGAGTATTTAGAGGTATGTTAGTTTCTAAATATTTGGTAAATTCTCCAAATATTTTGTGGTTATTGATTTCTAATTTAATTTCATTGTGGCCAGAGAACATATTATTTAAATGCTTTATGATTTAAATCCTTTAAATTTACTGAGGCTTGCTTTATGGTCCAGGATGTAGTTTATTTTAGTAAATAATTTTGTGTACACTTGAAAAGGTGTCTTCTGCTCTTGCTGGGTAAAGTTTTTAAAAATTTTTAACAAAATTAATGTCAATTAGATTAAGCTGGTTATTAGTGTTACTCCAGTCTTCTGTATTCCTGCTGATTCTTTGTCTACTTCTATCAATTATTGAGAAAGGGGTGTTGAAATATCTATCATTGTGGGTTTCTCTACTTCTGTTTACAGTTCTATCAGCTTCAGATATCTTGAAGCTCTGTTTATCATCAGGCACATAAATATAAATTGACCCCTTTATCATTTTAAAATGTCTCCTTATTCCATAATAATATTCTCTCCTTTGCTTATTAATATGCTTGCTTTCTTTTGATTAGCATGATACACCTTTATTTCCATCCTTTTACTTTTAACCTGTTTGTGGGTTTCTTGTAGGCAGGATATGGTTAACTTTGCTTTTTTATGCAATCTGACGATTTGTTTTTTTAATTTAGTGTTTAGACCATTTAGATTTAACAGGATTTTTGATATGTTGAGTTTAAACTTGCCATCTTGCTATATGTTTTTAATTTATCCATCTCTTCTTTCTTCCCTTTTATCTTTATTTTTCTGCCTTATTTTATATTAAATAAGTATTTTTATGATTCCATTTTACCTCCTTTTCTGGTTTATTAGCTATAACTGTTATTTCGGTGATAGTTTTATGGTTTATAGCATATATCTGTAACTTATCAAAGTCTACCTTCAAGGAATATTACACCACTTCATTTATAATGTAAGAACTTTACAACAGGTGCTTCCATTTCGCCTTTCCTGACCATTCTGCTATTGTTGTCATATATCTTCCACATATGTTACAAACATCCAATACATTGCTACGATTATTGCTTTAAAAGTCAATTGTCTTTTTGAGAGATTTAAAAAATAATAATAAAGTCTTTTTATTTATCCATGTAGTTGCTAATTCTGGTAGTAGCCATTCCTATGTGCAGATGCAGATTTCCAAATGGGGTCATTTTTCTTCTGCCTGGTATTTCCTGTAGTGCAGGTCTACTGTGAAAGAATTCTTTTAGCTTTTGTGTGTCAAAATAAGTCTTGGTTTTGTCTTTGTGTTTGAAAAGTATATACGTGTTTTCGGTTATAGAATTCAAGGTCAACTGTTTTTTGCTTTGAGTACTTTAAAAATATTGCTCCACTATTTTGTAGCTTACATTGTTTGACAAGAAGTCTGCTGTCATTCTATGTTTGTTTCTCTTTATTACCGGTTTTAAGCAAATCTAATTATGATGTGCCTTGGTATGATTTGATTCATGTTTCTTGTGTTTTGGTTCGCTGAGCTTCTTGGATTTGTTCGTTTTATAGTTTTCGTCAATTTTTTTTTCTGTATTCTTTTTTAAATCTCTCCTCCTCTCCTACAAGGAATTCAATTACATAGATATTAGGTTGCTTTAAAGTGTTACACAGCTCACTGATGCTCTGTTCATATTTTTTTTAGACTTTTACCACTCTTACATTTCAGTTTTGGCTATTTTCTATTGCTATGAATTCAAGTTCACTATTCTCTTCTTCTTTAGTATCTAATCTGCTCTGAATCATATCCATAATATTTTTCATCCTAGACATTGTAATTTTCATCTCTAGAAGTTCAATTTGTGCCTTTGTTTATATCTTCCAGATCTCTATTTATTATGCTCAATCTTTCCTCTAGCTTCTTGGATATACATATAGAATACTGTTTTAATAACTGTTTTGATGTGTTTATTAACCCTATTCTGTGGCAACTTTGACTGATTTTTGTCATCATTATGGGTCATATTTTCCTGCTTCTTATAGTATATCTGGTGATTGTTACTGAGTTCTAAGTTTTGTGAATTTTACATTTTGGGGTGTTAAGTATTTTTGTATTCCTATAAATATTTTTCAGCTTTCATTCTGGAATACTGTTAAGTTCCTTGGAAACAGGTTGCTTCTCTTGGGTCCTGCTTAAGCTTTGTTAGGTGGAACTGGAGAAGTTAAGTCTAGGCTACTTTTGTCCCACTGTTGAGACAAACCCTTCTGAGTATTCTGCCCAGCTGCCCTTGAATTATGAGTTGTTCCACTCGTGTTGGTGGGAATAGGAACTATCCCTAGCTTTGTGTGAGCTCCAGTGAATATTGCCTCTAATCTTTTAGGTGGTTCTTTCCTGGGCTTTGGGTAGTTTCTCACACATATGTGCTCGTCAGTAAGACTTATGAAATATCCTCTGTAGATCTTCGGAGGGCTCTCTCTTTCCTGGTACTATGCCTTATAACTCTAGCCACATTGGCTTCCCCAGACTCCAAGCTCCTTCTCTTCAACTCAAGGAGACTGCTATGCTCCACCTGAGTTCACCCTCTCTACGCTATGTACTGGCAAAGATTTGGAACAGCTTACTTCATTTGTTTTACATCTCTCAAAGATCACTGTGCTTCACTGTCTGATGCTCAATACCTAGAAAACCACTGTATCATATAATTGTCCAGTTTTTTAAGTTGTTTTAGGTGGAAGCTTAAGTCTGGTCTCTGTTATTCCATATCACCTGGAACCAGAACTCTACATCCTTGAGAATTTGATTACTAAAACACTGAAAGAACCTCATTTTAAGTTGGTTTAATCTGTGAAATGGTACAATAACATGCATGAAAAGAAACTACCACAGCAAATCTTTTGGCTATAAGCATTTACTGAAGGGGGAGGAAAAAAAAAAAAAAAAACCACAAACCCATAACCATCAATTTGATTCTAACTCATAGCAACCCTATAGGACAGAGTGGAGCTGTCTCATTTACTGAATGCCTTGTAAAATTCTGTGTACTCTATGTATGGAATACCCCAGTAATGCTTAGAAAATAAATATTTATTGTTTTGCTTTTAGAAAAATAAAGACAGAAACTAGAAGAAACAAAAATGATTTTAAATGACCTAAGTAAAAATGGTCCACGGATATTTTTGAATTAAAAAACTCTAATTCATTATTACCACCGTCTGATTTTCCTGATTTTATATTTATTTATGAAGGTTGGTGTTAAGAGTTTCTAAAGTACACTGATGATTCCTTAAAGTAAAAATAAATAAATCCTGTCTCATAGCACATTTAAGTTACGCATGTGAAAAACCCTGAACAAAATTATTACCCTTTCTTCATTTTAGGATTCTTAAAACCTGTTAAGCTTAAAATGGTTTATCATTTTGCTTTAAGTAAAACACTTTAAAAGTCATTTTAATGTAGGCTTATTAGTAATTTATGGTCAAAACAATTTATGGTGCTGTCTAAAAACTGTAATGAAATCAGTATTAGAATTGTTAAGATATTTCTTGATTGTGAGGCTTAAAAATTAGCATTAAATACATTCCAGTTTTTTATAATGTGTTAACTAAAAGCACAATGATAATCCCTGTCTATCATCCCTCAAAACAGATGATAATTTTGATGATTAGGTTAGGCCCCTTCCTAATCTTTCCATGGGTGGTAGAGTGTTTATCCACACTCACACCTTGAAAGATGAGATTTTCCTTTGGTGGGCATTAGGAAACTAGCCAACATGACTAGAAATAGGCTTACCCTACTCTAGATCTTTCAGCATCAACTCCTATTACATTACTCTAGGACGTTATTGGAGTAAACTAAGTCACTCCCAAACAGCACTATATTGTAATTATAATATAAGGTATATATAAGGTATGATCAGTTATGTTTGCCATGACTATAAGCCCTCAGGAAAAGTTAATGAACTGAGGCTGACCTTGATCATTGACTCAGATCCTATGGCACAGGGCAGTACTTGCTCCCTCTCCCAAATTTACCAACCTTTGCTACAACAGTAATCAATTTGCTGTCTTGATCTCTCAAGCATATCATACGTTTTCGGATCCATCATTAAGCCTCAAACTTGTGGCCTAATTAAATTACTGAGGAAAGACACTTTGGAATGTCAGACTTCAGCAGGAAGAAAAATTAGAATATTTGAATACGGTGACTTAAAGAAATGAAAGAAAGATAGAGGGGGACAGATTGGAAAAAAGAAGTCAAGCCTGACCTAGCGAATGAAATAAGTCTATGTTCAATTTTGTCAGTGGGCATAACTTTCCATTGCTTCCAGTGAATGACAAAAGACAATGGGGAAATCAAATTTTTTCTCCCGTCAGGAAGCGGGCAATGCCATACTATACCAAAAAAGGCTCAGTATCTGAGGCACCAAAGAGGAGGGAAAGTAAACTCACAGTTATAGAAAATATGAGAAAGTATGTCTAACCAGCAGGTGTCTAGGATAGTGAAAAGTAGGCATGGGGAACAGAAATGAGATTATAAAGCATAAAGGAAAACAGGTAGTAATCATGAGAGCACTAAAAAACAAAAAGGAAATCACAGCACTTTCCTTTGCATGGAATACCCTTCCAAACACCACCACTTGCTTGTTTAAATCAGTCCCCTACAAAAAGTCCTAGTTCCCATAAACAGTATGTCTCCTCCCACCTCTGGGTCCCTATAGCACTGTATTTATATAAAGCTCTTCTGCAATGCTTAAATCTATTCAGCTCCATACATGTCTACCCCATTAGACTGTAAACACTTGAGTCAGAGGACTACCTTTTACCATATCTAGTACATCATGGGAAACCCTGGTAGTGTAGTGGTTAAGTGCTATGGCTGCTAACCAAAAGGCTGGCAGTTCGAATCTACCAGGCGTTCCTTGGAAACTCTATGGGGCAGTTCTACTTTGTCCTATGGGGTCACTATGAGTTGGAATTGACTTGACATCAATGGGTTTTTTGTAGCCTAGTACGTCATCGCCAAGGTATTGCAGGAGGCCCAAGAAACAGCTGCTAGATCATGTCAAAAGCTTCAAAATTCTGATGGCGAGATTTCATTTCACTCTTAATAATCTATCTACAGGTCGAGAAGATAGTGTATTGTAATTCAGGTAAAAGACTGGCAGTGAAAAGATCTGGATTAGAATTCTAGATCTGGCTATATCTTGCTGTATAACTTTAAGACTGCATATTAATCTTTCTGAGCTTCACCTTTTTTTAAGGTGGTGGGACTAGATAAGGACTGGGCTCTATTGGTGTTAAAATTCTAAGACTACGATTCTCCTTTCTCTGAATGCAAAGCATTTACTATAGTACCATTAATTTTGCAATTAATCATAAAAGGACTTGTGGTATTTTTCAAT
Organism: Elephas maximus indicus; assembly: GCF_024166365.1. Classification (NCBI taxonomy): domain Eukaryota; kingdom Metazoa; phylum Chordata; class Mammalia; order Proboscidea; family Elephantidae; genus Elephas; species Elephas maximus. The sequence goes on along the minus strand of NC_064837.1, from coordinate 33,157,005 downwards.
CTTTAATTCAAATGTATTTATGCCTCATCGTTCCCAATTAAAACTCCTTGAATAGAGAGTGGAACAATGCATCTTACACGCTGCTAACAACACAGTAAGCTTTCAAGATTTACCTGTTTCACAGAATGAATGGATTCTTTAAGAAAATGCATATAGGCCTGTAAGCTAACATTTTGAGTACTTGGGGGGAAAGAATGTGATGAAGCTATCAGTTGTATAAGCTACTTTATAGGATAAAGATATTCCATGAAAGAATTCAAAGCTTCTGCATTTTGATAATCTGCTAAAGGAGCTCCTGGGAAAGGTGTTTTGTTTTGTAAGAATAGAAAAGACCTGAGCAGGCAGATCATTTAAACTAGCAATAATGGGGGAAAAATTATCATGAGATTTGGTTTTCTTTGCTCAGTTAAAGTTGCAATTAGCCACTTTTGCTATGATCATTGTCATCCTAAAGATTTATGAAGTGTCACATGGTAAGGCTTTGACATCCAGTTCTACCACTTAGTAGCTATGGTGAAGTTACATAACATCTCTGAGCCTCAATTTGCTCATCTATAAAACTAAAAGACAAACAACAACAAAAAACTTCCTACTGCTTTGAGTCTTTTAAAAGATCAGTGGAGGTAACGTAAGTGAATAATATTTTTTCAATCATGTAAATGCCCAAAGAGTGCCTGACACTACTGAAAGTACACGCAGACAAGCTCAACACTGGTAGGAACTAAGAGAACCCAGCTTTATGGGTGAGTGTGTTCTAATTCCTTTAGATCCCAGCGCTCTTCTTGGGAGAAAAATCTCTAATTTAAGTGCTCTGGGCAATGAAACGTATCAGAAAACTGTAAAGTGAGTAAAGGGCATAGAAACCAGTAAGAATCTAATGTGTAGAAACTGTCATTGCATGACTTCTGCCAGGGTGGCCTGCTCAGAACTCTGCTTCTTTGGCAGACAACTCCATGGTGGGGTTTATTTGGTTCTGCTTTCCCATAAAAGACCAGGAAATAGGCCCCAACCCCATGTTGGGGTTAACAGAACATTCTTAATAATAAAATACCAAATCTACAATATGCAGATACTAACTTATAAGGGGAGCCCCGATGGTAAAGTGGTTAAGAGCTAAGGCTGCTAACCAAAAGGTAGGCAGTTCTACTCTGTTCTACAAGGTCACTATGAGTCGAAATCGACTCGATGGCAATGAGTTTTTTGTTTTGTTTTGTTTTAACTTATAATGAACTAGAAACTGAGGAAGCATGCTTAGTACAAAGGCTATACTGAATATAATTTAATATTTCCTTGATGATTCCAAAGACAGCTCAATACCTTGTCACTGTTTCACAATTACCATACATACAATTCCATGGTACTAATAGCTATACCTATCCCCCCCCCCAAAAAAAAACAAAGTTAAGTCTTTATCATTGATTTCAGCATATAACAATATGGCTACTTCAATTAAATCTTTGGTCTATCTTTTTTTTTTTCACTTTGACTCCTATATTAATGGAATATTACCACTTCTTAACCCATATTCATGAAAGTACTCTGGAATGAAACCCTTAACTAAACTGGGAAGCTCCACATTGGAACAATATGCTGTACGTATGCCTTCGAACCTAAAATATCTTGGGCACTGAAGTTTTAAGAGAATAGAAACAATCCCGTCTTCTGATAGTTAAGAAGAGTTGATTCCCAAAATTTCAGCATAGAAAAAATAGCTTATTGAGTAACACTTACGTGTGCTGTAATGCTTCCACTCATATATTGGGAGCAACAACATATACTCCAGTAAATCCATTCTAGGTACTTACTATCAAACCATGCAAGAGGTACTCAACAAAAATCTGTCGAATAAAAGTGAATAATACAATGTTGCTCTAATCTTTCCCAAAGCAAGCCTAAACTTAAAGAAATATATATAAAAGTATATGTACATATCTACGTAAAAATATTTTTTAGTTATTTAAAGGTGATCAGAAATGGTAGGACAAATTATAACATGTCAGTCCTCTTAAATCTGCCAACTAATAGGAAAAATCAGGGACAGTAAGGCAATAAATAATACTGCCTTCTTTCTCATATTCCACCAGGAATGGTTCCTCAGGTTCCAGCCTTGGCTAGAGATGTAACTCCTCCCCAAGGAGGGCACCGTGACATGGAATCAGTTTCAGAAAGAGAAATATATCCCTGAACAGGTTTACTTATTATTTTTGTTTTAAACAACAAAAAGCTGAAAACTGCAAAACGCTATCAGAGACGTCTGCTAAAATAAATGCAGAGTCCAAAAAAATCAGTGAACCATACCAGTAAGGTTTATTACTGGGATCATTTTGGTCTCACTGCTGTATAACAGACTACATGGGAAAAAGCAATAACAAATTCTGTCAGGACATCTTCAAACAAGATATGGTGTGTGTATCTGTCCTTTCTCTACAGCCATACCATGAGAAAAGTCCCTTTTGGTGGAGGCAAATTCACATGAAACACCTATGCGTTGGGAAGAAAAAGAAACACAGCTGGCAGGAGGACTTCTCCAATTCCATTTGGGAGCTCTCCTCTCCTGCAGAAGGATTCTCAAACTACCTCCTACCACTCAGTCAGAATCTTGATCAGGCTTGCCCTTCTTATGTGAACCATACACACCCCTGTAAGAACAGCGGCTTCATACACATTAAAATTACTGTCTGTTTATTACTTGGGATATTTTCCAATAAGAGATCTTCAATTTTTACTTACGTAAAAAAAAAAAAAAGGTGCAGGACAAGCATATATATACATTTCATCTGGGGTAGTGATATCATCCACATAGAGACCAAACCTTATATTCTATCAGCCAAATCTACAACCAGTCTGTAAATGTAAATCAGCTCTACATTTATCTGGCTATTAAGCACAAATTTAGGATTTCTTAGTAGAAGGAATCCAATTTCCTTATGGCATTAAATGTGTGCTTTTTTCCTCTGAGATAGAAGTATAATTGAATTCTGTCCATCATACAAATCAGTGCAGCTCATCTTTGTCCAGCAATCATCTTTGTAAAGACCAGAGAAGGCAATACTGATGCTTCTCCAGTACAAGCTACTGTTAAATATGAGCTGAGGAGAATGCATTCAACCAACAAGATGGCAACTGAGGCACCATGAAACCAGATGTGGGAAGGCGGCACTCACCTAGCTGCCACCCTTGCTCTCAGCTAACATTGCCTGTCCAGGTGGCCTGCTAACCATTACTAGATTGTTTAAAATAATGACATCGTCTCTCTTTTCCTTTCATATGTATGTACACTGAGGTACGAAATGAAAGAATCGGGGCGGGGGGGGAAGCAGTGAAATAATCACACGATCAATCAAATACTGCTAAAACCTACAGGCACATTTTGTGACACTGTCTCCTTCTTTTAAAGAATAAATGGAAAAATACTGTGCACTATGCTCTGTGATAATGAAATAAGGACAACTGCTTTAAATTAAATGCAACAAGTAGACCTTGTAACATGACCAAAATCCATCCCAGGCTTTTTCTAAATTCCAAATGCAACTAGAATTCCTCTTTAACAATATTCAGCAAGAAATGTTTAACACTTTTCCTTTCATAGATTTCCTGTAATTATACATTTATAACAAAACGTGGATTTACTTGGCAGCCAAGCCAAAATGTTTCATATTGCTTTTAGATTGCAACCCTTGCTGCTGAAATACAAAAAAAATACAGTACACTAAAAATGAAATAACTTTTCTATTTTAATGTGGTTATAAGCTTCCTGCTAGGCAGCAAGCTAATTGAGACTTTTGATGTTCGCTTTTTTAAAGACATGCTATCCTTCATCATCTGTAGAGTATTTTAATGATAGCTCTCTTACAGTGTTCCCAAACTTGACAGAAAGAAAGGATGGGGGGGGAGTTGGAGGGGAGGTGGGAGGATGAAGGCCACTTTATCAAAGTCAATGGAAATACAAGGTATTAATTATGTTAAATGAAGAAATATGGGCATTTGGTTACTTTTGTGGGTCAGAAATATTTTAATCTGTTGCTGCCAGACAGCTGCCTCTCCCTAAGCCCCTCTGCATTTATATCAGCTGCAGGAACACATCAAAGTTCCAAAAAGTGAGGAAAGCAGCCACCAAGAGGGACGTTTCCCCCTGGCCTCCACAAGGTCACAGTTTTAACTAGAGCAACCGCAGTGTTATCCACTGCAATCAGTGATAAGGCCATGACCTTTTTTATATTTTGGAAGCATAGATGTTAGAAAAATTGCTAAACCCTCAGCCCAATTAAAAAAAAAAAAAAAGGCCCTACTGAATGGAAAATAAAACTTCCGTGATATTTAGAAAACAAAACAAATGGTGTACTCAGTTGCTCCCAGTCAAAGCAGAGAGCTGATCACACAGACTCAGCTGACTGGGAAGCTTTGCTAACTGCCAACCACACTGTGGCAGAAGTACAGTTAAAGGGACGGGAAACCCAGTTGTCTTCCACAATGCCCAAACAAGTTTTAGTGAGGCAATGGATGGAAATACTTCACATTAACAGTTACGAATGCCAACAGCAATTCTTTAAATGAGACATATTCACTATATGACAACTGTAGGGACTTCTGTAAAGTCACCTCGTAAAATTAAAAACAAAAATTACTCAGACTGCTTTTATCAGTTTTTCTGTGTTAAGAAGTCAGGTCATTATAAATTATAAGAATTCTGGGGAAAAAAAAAAAAACAAACCTTGCTTTATAGCATGAAAAGCAACTTTTTAATCAACTGTATTTATTAGCACTTAATTTATATCTTTGAATCTAGTAGTATATACAGATTTTGGACAACTATATTCATAGATGATTCTATTTTCAATACACATTTCTATTTAAATCAAAGATAAGTAACATATCTTTTTCATCTACTTCAATAGCAGAAAATTCTCACAGGAATTAATTTAACCTGTGCATACTACTTTAAGGAAACTAATCCTTTGCATATAATATACAGACAAGCAGAATTTATCTGTTCTAAGAGTGGGTGTTGAGAGTAATCCCAACGGTACATTTTTAAAAATAGGAATGAATCAAAACGAAGCACAAATAAACCAGGTTTGTCTTTAACATTACATTAAGGTAGAGAGGAACAATAATAAAACAAACAAAAAAACCCCACAAAAACCTAAATCCACAAGACTCTAGTGAAAAGACAAAGAGGCCCTCCCTCTCTCGGCCTCTGAAAAGAAACGGGATGAAGCCAAGAGCCTGTTTCACTACTGTTGAGTCATTTGAAACTTACTCAAACGTTTGCGCTTCCCTATTGTTGTCCCCATCTCCTCAAGTGAGTTAAAAATACACAAGATTTCTGTACAAAGATACGCACTACAGAGCTGCCTGTAGTTTTTGTCACCTTTTGGTTTTTTTAACAATTAAAAAAAAAATCCGCACACGATAGTTCAGGCTTACAAACTGGTTTTAAGTCAGGCATAAAATGATTTCGAAGCACATTCACCTGCAGCCATTTCATGATTTTCTTCCTTATTTCACATACTACTTCTTGGAATAAAAACTGAGTGATAAGAAATTTTACTTTTGTTTCTAGTTAATTGTTGCTACAGGTAACATCTACCCCACAAGGAATTTAAACTAAATGAAATCTCTCTAGCTGATACTTGGTATACCATCTCTGATATTAAAGCACAGCAACATTTAATTCTGAAAATAAGCAGAGGTAAACATATTGATTTTCTGTTCCTATGTGTAATTCTTACTGAGTAATCAAAGGCAAAAAAAAAAATACTCCTAGCTGAGACATGGAGAATATAACTATCTTAGACTTTAAAGGAAAAAATTATAAATATATACAGATTCATAAGATTTTCCTTTAAATGAGAAAAATTATGGTTACATATATTTTGATTCGTTGGTATTAAATTGTGTCAAGAAAATACACCAGGTGATATAGAATTTTCCCTTACATACACACAAGAAAACTGATATATTTCTGACAGTAAAATATATGAGTTTTATGTCAAATCTTTGAGCTTTTAACATTTTATTTGCTTTCTTTTGTATTTCAGTAAGTATTTTTAAGATATCTAAGACCTACATTTTAAACAAATGTAGTAGAACTAGTCTAGCTCATGCACCGATGTCTAATAACAGAATTCCTTTATTATTAGGGCTTCCTTACTGTCTCCTCTACTATCTCCCCTCACCTTGTGAACATACCTGTTTCAATCACCTGCTATTTGTGTAACTTGAATTTTATTAAGACATAAGTATTGAAATTATTGAAAAGTCAGGATGAAGATACCTGATCTTTGATGCAGTGTAAATGCAATCTGTCTAATTGCTGTTTAAGATTCACTACCAAAATTGCCAATAATTATAATACCTACAGAAATTTAGTAAAACACTTTTGAAAAAGGTACCAGCCATATAGTCTAACTTGCCTTTAAAAATTACTCAGAAACTTAACCACATTAAAGTGGTTGATGTTGGATTGAGGCTAAAAACAAAGAAAAAACAAATACGCACCACAAAGTCATGCACGTATTCTATCGTTCTTTCTAAAAAATGACTGAAACAGTTGGATGAACTTGAGAAACACTTGGCATAAAAATACAGGTACTAAAGTTACAAGACATTTGATGGGTCATTTAAAGAATAAGAAATCATCTTTCAGCCGTTTGAAGGATAAGGAAATAAATCCCTTCCATGAAAGTTGAAAAAAATATCTGAGTATAGACAAAATATCCATGATTAAATAAAACTTTAGGTGACTGAAACTGACTAGCATTTTACAATATTAATGCTAATGGTTCATCATAGTCTTGTTTGCGTGTTTAACAGCTCCCATTAACAACAACAACAAAAAAAGGATTGAATACAGGAAGGAGGAGCAAGCAGAAAACTAAAGTCATACATGGTAAGGAATAGAGATAGAAGAAATATCAAATCAGCCTGAAATATACAATAGGAGTTTCCAATGTTGGGTCAGGAAATAAGGTAGTTAGAGAAAAGTTGCCGTCTAAAGAGAAAACACTTTTAGGAAATGGCAAAATTAAAACAGAAGTAGATATGTAAAATAGATGAATGAAGACAAGGTCTTCCTGCACCAAGGGAGTTGTTTAGGAGAAACAGTGTCCGTTTGTGGCCAGCGATAATACTTTCCATTCAATACAGTTTGCAGCTTGCTGATTCATATGATTGCAGGCTGGCGCCCTGCTGGCGAGCCTCTCCACTGAAATTAAATCCACTCTCTTCAGTTATAAATTATAATGCTCTATAAACAACACTCCCACTGGGAATGGGGAGAGGGAGAGAAAGAAAGGAAGAGAAGGAGAGGGAAGAGTGGAAAAAGAGGGAGGGAGGGAGGGAGGGAGAGAAAGAGACGGAGAGGGGGAGAGAGCGTTTCTACACAGTCCACTCACTGTTTAATGTTCTGCTCTTCTGCAACAAACAAGGGGGAGTAAGCCTTCCACAGACAGCACTCCTGCTGTAATTCATACACTGTTTGATGTAGAGCCGAGAAAGGAAAGTGGGATATAATGTGAGTCTAAGAGGAAAAGCACTTAGAAATCAATGAGTATGCAAGAAGAAAAGATAAAATAGATTTGATACATGGATTTTTCAAATCTATCACTGAATACATCTTTGGAGTCCTAAGGGAGAAGCAAAATAAAATACAATCCTTGAATTGTACTTAGGTAAATTAGATCTGCATATTGTATATCTTTTGCTATACAAATCAATCAGAGGTATTCACTCACGATGCACTCGGAAAGGTAGATTCACATAGGAAATCAAAGTTAAAAATAATCATTCCAAAGCAGCCCTAGACAAGGAGTCAAGAGCAAAGAGAAAGTTCAATGATTTGATCACCACATCACCCAATTATACTATCCACATTTTTTCCTGTTTCACAAATACCCACTTCAGAATTCAACGCTAAATTTGACAATTGTTTAATGTTGTGGAATTTGTTTTGAAAAAGAGTTGGTTCCAAAAAGGAAAACAACTGCAAATATACAATTTATTAGCTGAAAAACCCATGGAAGAAAGAGTCAATCGTTGAGCTGGTTTGTATGCACCAGTTTCAGGGCACTAACTTATATCCATGTTTCAGATTTCTTTTGTGTGTATGTGAATCTTTTTTAGGAGTGATTTATGCCCCAAACCGGGGTAGAAACAATTATTATCATATGCCAAAGAGAATTCCAAGGGCTCACATCCACAGGTTACTCATCAACTACAGAAAGACACAGTTCTATAGGAAAAAATGCCTTTCAAATAAATTTCTTACCAAATGGTGAACCTGAACATAGAAATAAAAGGTGAGGCAGGGGTTAGAGAGCGGATTGGAAGAGGGAGGTAGGAGGTGGAGGAGAGAAGCAAGCTCATTCAAATCTAGGCTTGAATGTGATTTAGGAAAGGCAGCAACCTACAAAACTGAACATGCATTTCAGGTGAGGAAACTCAATGAAAACAGAAATTACACTAACCACAAACTTCCACTTCACTATCTTATTTTGGCAGACCGAACGTTGCTCTGATCCCCACCCTCCCCCAACCCCAAAGTAACAAGATAAAAGAACATTCCAGCTTTCTTCTAAAAGTCATACAACGAAGAAGGAAAGAAAAGGTGACTGGGATTCCAGTTTTAGACCTGAAGCAATTTTACCAGGCTAAATTCCAAACCCTAAAAAAAAGCTTTGAAATTGAAACATTGATCCGAAGCCTTAACCAGAGAATTAGGCTTAGTAAAAACTCAGATTTTACTCTCTCTCTCTCTCTCTTTTTAATGTGTCTGGCTGTCTGTCTGTCTGTGTCTCTGCTTTTGGCTGTGGTGCATACCAAGTAAATTATTTGCTGATAGGTGAATCTCAGCAAATGCTTTTCTTCCTTTGAATGCCTGCTGAGCTTGTTGGGAAAAGTCATTTAAGTCACTTAAAACAATCCCTTGAAAAGTAGAACTCAATTCTGAAATAAGAGTATAACTTAGAGCTTAAAAATAAATTAAATAAAGGAAACATTAAAAGATAAATGGAGCAGGATGCTCTATGGCTGAGGTAATCTGAGTGGAAAGGGAAGGAGGAGGGCTACGTTAATAAATGATTAAAAGGCCTTAACAAGGGCCTATCAGGTTGACCAGGAAAGCATTCTTCTCTTCGGCTCCGCCTTGAGACCACCTTTTTTACATTTGTTCTCAATGCTGATCAATATGGTTTTCATTTGCTGATTTCCATAATGCCATATGGGATCTACCAGCCTGACATAATGAAGCTAGAAAGAGCTGAAGTCATTTGAACATTCTCGCTTGCATGACTGTCGCCAGTTCACCAAATGCCTGTTATCTGAAAGCTAATATTTTTCTCTCTTTTTTTTTATTGACAAATACCAGAGGGTTTTGTTCCTAGACAGACATAAAAATTCAGCCTTGAGTGGCAAATTAAAATTAAGTTTTACACTTTCTCTCTAGCCTTTTTTTTCCCCCACCACTCTAACCAAATATAAATTTGATTAAGTAGAGAAAAAAAAGATTTAAGTGTGAATTACCCATTTCTGAACACAAATGCTCACTTCTGTTGATAAAGCAATAACTTACAAAGAACAAAGTGCAAATACTTTATGATGTCACCAAAGCCTCAGGACATATTTATTGTCCCAATTCAAGTTTTCCTATAAATATATCACTACAGTTGGCCCACTACTATTTGTCTGATAACTTTCAACAAAATTCATATCAAACTGTATATTTATTAATGTTTTGCTCTCTGCCAAACTTTCTTAAATCCATGCTCTGGCATGGAGAAACTGTTTTTTTTTTTAAATCATATATAAGCTTCTTATAGTTGCTGCCCCCACACACACACTGTGTAGTAAAATTAGTTTGTTGAGGTCATCTCATTTGAGTAAACCATGCACCAGCCTTCCACTATGCCTGAAATGTCTCATTAAAAATTGGATTGTTTACTGGTCACTTTTTCATACCCAAAAAACAATTTCAAGGAAAAGTGCAGAGAGGAATATTTCTGAAACAACTTTTGCCAAAAATAAAAAAGGTAGTTGCATTTGATCAAAAGAACAATTCAACCTTGCATTAAAAAAACAGAAATACATTTTGTGCCAGCACATTTACCTACAATAAATTTTATTCCTTTTACATTAAACACATTAAATAATATTCTGGTGATTTAATGAAGCCATGTTTTAGTTCTCAAGAATCTGAAAACCCACGGTGGCAGTTTTGTCTGGAGCATTTCTTTTCCTTTCTTTTCTTTTTAAAATACATGGTCATCCAGAAAAGGGCATGCTGGCTCAAAACAAAACTGAAGGAAGGTAATGTAACAGGACATCAAACAGCCAAATGAAAGGTCCTACAAAAGAACAAAGTGGTACTGGGGGATGAACACCCTGCTTATCTACTCAATGTGTGCTTCCCTTCTCTAAAAGAACGAATTGTGTTTTCTTCTCCTTTCTCTTAAGTCCTTTATCAACAGTGAAAGGATATTAAAATGACGACACCTTTAAACTGGTTAGCTCCACAACATGGATTTTTCAGGTTTTTTGTTGTTGTTGTTGTTGTTGGTTTTAATTCCTTTGGAAAACTGTAGGAGATTCTATCCCCAAATGGGAAGACAAAAGTTCTGACATCACCATATTACTAAAGAATCTTATTATGAATGCTGTTAAATTCTGATACAATAGTTAATAATGAGGTGAACAGTGAAAGTAAGAAAAAAAAGTATATATTCCGCTGGCTAGTTTACTGTTACAATGACTCTAAAGGCATACAATGGTAGAGAGTGCATTTCAGGGACATTTTTTGGGCTCTGAGATTTTTGAATTATGATAAAAACATAAAGAATAAAGAAACTCCAGCCTGTTTTAAAAGTGCCAAGCGACCTTCTCTTGTGAATTCCAAATTAAGTAAATCTGAGAAGTTACATTACATTGGGGGCTTAGTGAGGTTGGACAGATTGTGTAGACAATTCTGTCTCTTTGACAGTCACAGTAAAAACAATGAATATCAGGAAACAGAGATAAAAGGTAATCTTGCCTAGATATGAACCAGGGAGAAAGGCAAGAGTGATATTCTCAAAGTCTAGTGGAACTGGCAGCACAGTACTCTATGGAAGACTTAGCTATTAACATTTTACTTTACTTGAACCATAATTACAACCCTGTGAGGCAGATCAAATTAGCACTATCCTACATCACTGCTTTATGGTAACAAATAGGTTAATCAGAATGGTTCAAAAGAGTCCCATAAAACGTAGATCACAATCATTTAGACTTCTGAAGTGAGGTAATGGGCAGGAGGAGTGGGGGTGCATCAGAAGAAGGCTACTTATTTCCAAAAGATATAGGACAAGAAAGGGAGTTCCATGTACAATTGACAGATCTTGTAAGAAGGTTCTTTTTGGTTTGTAAGCTCAGGAGAACTGGAAAAATTATAAGTTAGTACAGGATGATAGAAAAAAAAATTAAGAAAAGGAAACGCACACAAAAAAAGCATTATTCCTTGAGATGTCCCGACAGTACAAAAATTAACAGTTCAACAATAAGTGGCTCCAGCATAGAAAGAAGAAAATCTCTGGGAGGCTGTTTCTAGATCCCTTGGCTCAGCTAAGGGAATATCTTTCAATGCTTTCCAGAGGGAGGTGTACCCTACAAGCTAAAAAAAAAAGAGGGCCCTTTTCTCTCCAAAAGGAAAATGACCAGAAACCTGCTGTACTGGGATGCCTGTGGTCTGTCTTCATCGCCACTATATCCACAGCACTTGCAAGAGTGCCTGGTGTAGTTATTCAAAACATACATGCTGAATGCTGGAGATCCTTCGAAGCAATGAGACGATTTGAAGAAGTCCTGAGCATGTTAAAAAAAAAAAAAAAAAAGTAGCAGTAAAAGAAAAAATAGTAGGAGCAAGAGAAAATATTATTATGTAGGAGAAAATAGTAGTAGTACTAGTAGTCACTGTAGCTTTAAATTACAAGCTGGAAATGTAGGTAAAATCCGGTTGTCTAGATGTGGCTACATAGAAATCTGTGGCTCATGGGCCTTATCAGCAGTAGAGATTTACTCACCCTTCAACTGGGCTCCCAGGGAACTCTGAACTACAAAAGAAGGTCTCAACAAGGGTGGAAAACAAAAACCTTGAGTAAAGGAAGGATTTATAGTCAAGTTTAGCAAGTGAGAAATGAAATGATGAGGTAAGTACCTTATTAGTAATGCTAAGGTCAAGACCAGGTCGGAATGGGTTAAGACAGAAGAGCCCTGTCAAACGCCCAGAAGCAGTCTGGCAAGGTTAAAGACATTTTAAACTTGGCCTCAGTTTCCTCAACTCTAAACTGCTAGCTACCAAATCTAATTATTAGAAGTTATACAAAAGCTAATCTAAGTGTAAACGATTAGTAGGAATTGATGAGGAGAGTTTGAAGGCAGGTAAAGGAAAGACTTTTATTTTATTTCTTGGTCTTTTGTGAATTCTACTCTGGTAGCAGAATTTCTATTTCTAAAAGAGGTAGGGCTCTGTCAAACATCTTGTATGGTTGTTCCCATTTTTTAGTCCACATGGGTGGTGGTTATTATTTTTAATGTATTCCTACTTTAGTAAGTCATAAATAAGCTTACCTATTCAAATGACCACAATATATGATGAGAAGTAGCACACTGACCCATGAGCAGCAAACACCCAGAAGGCAATACTTAAAACATAAACTGCCAACAGCAGCCTGATCAGGTTTCATAAATCAGAGCAGCAGTGGCCCTAAAGAGTGGGAATGAGAGCTCCAGTAATTGCAGCCTTCTGTCTGGGAGCATACTGTAAAAATAGCCACAGTAAGCAATCCTCCTGACCAATCAATAGACTCCTATTAACCTCCCGGCCAATTACAGGATGATTGGCTAAGCAAACAAAGAATTACTGGCTGTTTAGTTGGGACTTTATTCTGGCCTCTCTCTTCCCCTGTTTCTCATTCTGTTCCTCCTCTCCTCCCTACCCCCTTTCCTGTTAGGAAAAAACATCTGCAAACACCTGATATTCATCTAAGTCTCCGCAGTTGTACAGTCTTGTTAAATTGTTACCACCTTTTCCACAAGCAGTTTTGGCAATTAACCTCATGGCCAGAGACTTCAAAGAAAACAACTGTTGAGTTTAACCTCTCTGAGCTACCATAGATTCTTTTATGATTTTTCCTGAAATGCTTTCATCCAGGGAGGAAAAATGCAGACTGATAAAATTAATGTTTATTTTAATATTTGGTTAATTTATTAAGAAGACAAACACCATAGACATTGACCATAACAGGGTGCACTCACTTCTCAAGTCGCCACAGAGTGGGGTTTTATTTTAATTTACATTCCCAACACATGTGTGCTTCTCTGCTCTTCCACAAATCCTGCATTTGCTGGAATCCAAGGATTTGATACATTTGACCCTTTCTTGCCCCTGTTCACAAATCTCTCCTATGTTTCTCAAAACTGTTTAAAAGTTCAGAATGAAAAATGTATGTAAAATTAATGCTAAGAACCAAAGTTGCCATTAAAAATCTATTTCCATTTTATATTTTTACCCTCACAGATACACTTTTTACATTAAAAGCATGGATAATCCCTAACTCTCGGGAGAATAAACTACTAGCAATAAAGATCAAAATATACGACTGAACAAGCAGCGTAATTCTTCTCTAGGAATCTTGTGGCCTCAGAGTTTTCAATGCAATCCGTGCTCTGTGACCAGCTTTTTACAGCTGTATTATTATGATAATAATGGACCTGATCTCACCAGCTGAAGGCAGGTTTGTAGAGGTGTGTTAACTCCTTCAGACCACAAAGTCCATTTAGAATTTGAACAAAAGTGATTAAATATTTAACGAGTTGATAATTTTGTTTAGGGCCTGGCTTTAACCAAACAGCATGGTTCTGCTAGTACTATCGCCAGCATCACCCCAAGGAGTCTGGGACAGAAGTGGAGGAATCACAGTTAGTAAGGTAGGTTTTGTTGTGAAACAAACCTGGGGTAGAATTCCACTTTTGCTACTTATTAGCTGTGCTGTAAGCAGACAAATACAAATAATTACACCTATCTTGTATGGATGCTATAAGGATAAAATGCGGTTGAGCGTATATGCACAAGTAACAAACTTTTATTTAGCCTATACTGTTTTAAAAATCAGGAAATATCCAAAAAATTTGAATTTGCTGCCTCTCTTTCTTGACTAAACGGAAGGTCTGGCAACACAGAACCCGTGTTTCCTCAATGGCTACACGGAAAGAGTAGAAGCAGCAAACTTAACCGCAGATAATGTGCTATAGCCCCTGCTACTTTACACCTAGCCATAGTAGGCATCTAAGCCTTTGACCCTTGCATGAAATGGTTTACCACAGAGTTTGGCAGAGTGTCTGGCACATAATGCTTGGCACATAGTAAGAACTCAATAAAAGGTAGCAATTACAAGAGGATCTACTCCATCAAGTAAAATCAGGTGATTCTAAAATTGAAGATGCTTTCATATACATATCAGCTAAACATTTTACAAGGCAGAGAATAAATCAAACCCTGGGAATAATTAAAAAACTTCCACATCATACACATGCCATTTTCTAAGCCTTTTTGAAGTCTTTAAAAAGAAAAAAAATCTTTTTTTTTTTTTTTGAAGCCTTTACTTACCTAAAATTCCTTTTTTTAAGCCAACTCCAACCCATTGCTGTTGAGTGGACTCTGACTCATAGTGACCCTAGAGGACCCTATGGATCTGCCCCCATAGAGTTTCCAAGGCTGTAATCTTTGCGGAAGCAAACTGCCACGTCTTTCTCCTGGGGAGCCACTGGTGGGTTCAAACCGCCAACCGTTTGGTTAGTAGCCGAGCACTCAACCACTTCAAAATTCCTTTAGCACCTATTTATTTGTAATACTGCTTTGGCATTTAGCACATACTATCTATCTTGTATTGGTGTTTGCCTTGTTTTATGAATATCCTCCATCTCCTACCAACCTGTAAGCTCCTCAAGTGTGTTTCTCAAAGTTCTGTTGAAAATATAAAATTACCTCTAATTCAGGCAATTAGAGGCCAGTCTGAAACAAGGAAAAATGTGAGTTATACTTAAGAATACTTGTTAAGAAGTAGAAGTCTAGTAGATCTAGTTTGATGTAAGAAATGTCTGTAATTAGGAGTGCTGTACACAACATGTGTAAAACTGTTTAAAATTTTTTAGTTTTCTTCGGTAAGTGAATGTTCCCCTCTGAAATATCATTTAAACAATCAATTTGCTTAACAAATTTTATCCGCAGATAACTCAAAGCTCAACCTCAATTTATCATAATCATACATTCTAAACTGTTGTTGTGTGCCGTCAAGTCAATTCTGACTAATACTGACTTTATACGACAGAGTAGAACTGCCCCCCATTGGGTTTCCTAGGTTGTAATCTATGTGGAACAGATTGCCAGGTCTCTTCTCCTGTGGAGCAGCTGGTGTGTTTGAACTGCCCACTTTTTGGTTAGCAGCTGAGCGCTTAATCATTGTACCACTAGGGCTCCTTACATTCTAGGATCCAAATTATGAACCTGACTGTGTCATCACCTACAATCCCACCATTTTACTGTGACCGTGACGGCTACAGGAAAGAAAGCGGTGAGCACAGTGGAAGAGCAAAGCCTAGAATTCAAATATGCCTATCTCAGGAGTCTATCATTTTCACTTCAATTATATTTTTACTTTCAAAGCCATGAAAATACCCTATTATTTTGATTAAGTTTAGACATCTGGGGACGGAGTAGGTTGAAAACCTCCTAAGAGGTCAGTCGTTTTAAGAGATCCATGTTCAAAAGTAATTTCCAGACTGACCCAAACTGGTAGACAAGTATGTAAGTGACCTTGTGCTAGGGAACAGTTCTGTACCAGCTGTCTGTCTGGAGTAGATTCTGGACAGGAGGCTGAGTTGTCTATAGAGGGTTGAGGGGCTGAAGGGGAAAGGACAAAAATATGTGACTACCAAAAAGAAGATACAAGGCAACCTCAGGTTCCAGGAGTGCCTTGGAAGCATCCAGGGAAGGTATTTGGTGGTTTCTGCAGTTTTTTGTTGGTTGGTTGGCAAACAAGAGGCCTGGGCTGAAATTTGTGAGGGAAGAAAGAGATGAAATGTGTCATATACATGAAATTTAAATCAAAATCTAAAACTTCCTCTGTCCACTCTTGTTAAGAGGACTTTCATATTAAACAGAACTCTCCAGAGAAGAAAAGGGTTTCTGGTGATTCTCATGGCAATATTTAAATTTTTAATTTCTTATTAACTTTTGTATCCTTTGTCAACTTAAGTACAAGGAGGAGGGCTATTTGTGCTGAACATTTAAGAACACTTTTAAAAAGTAACACTGAATGACACTAGGGTCTGGTGCTATGCTGTACAGTTCAATGAACTCCTGCACGGTCAGCAAGATGGTTGGAAATGCCTCTTTCCGTCTGTTTTTCATCTCTAAGTCTGTGTACTCAGCAGAGTGTGAAGAGAGCCTCTCTTCTCTGCAGAACATTCTCCCAGTGGTCCTTTCCCTAACCCCCCCCCCCCACCCCCACACCCTGATTCCCTCTCCATAGCCCCTGCAGCAGAGAACAGGAACTAGAGCAAATGCTTTTGTGAATTAAGAGATCTTGTGAGCGTAAATTTGGTCAGGCTGCGCCTTTCTGCAGGCCAGACCCTGCTGCTGCCCCAGGATGTGAACTGTCAGTTTGCATAGCTGGTGATGAGTTGCAGAACCATCAGCAAAGGTGAAGACGGCAGAAACAAGAAAGATTCAAGACTGGTGGAAATCATTTCACAAGGAAAATTTCAGCCATCAGTGGGAGGAAGCTTTGAAAAATGCTGCCATTTCCGAGTCAGAATGAAGGAAAAATTAAATTACTGCCGGTGAGGCGAGCCAAAGTTGCATCTCCCTCCAGGGAGAGTTTTGATAATGGTAAACATTTGACAGCTGGCCTGGAGTTGTTATCTTGTTCTAACAGTTGCTATGGTCTAAATGAATATTTCTGATAAGGAAACAGAAAGAAGATTTTAAACACGTTTATATTTTTATGTTTTAAGGCTTATGGAGGGAAGCCAAACAGGTTTAGAACAATTTGTCACTGAGGGCCGACTCAAAATGCTGTAATGATTCTGGTCTGGGAATCTTACCAGCATCACTATTTTAGTTAATCTATATGAAGTAATTCTTTGATGAAAATCAACTTATCAAGAGAAGATCTTTCACCTTTAGCTTCCTTAGGAACTCTTAAGACAATTCTAATAATTGACTTGGAGGAGCCAAGAAAATAAAGGGTTAATTAAAGCAAACTTAAAATATAGGCTAAAGGAGAAATAAATATTGTGTTATTACATAACTAGACATTGAAGTGTTTGAGGATCAACAATTTTAAAGAAAACTCAATCTTCCACAGAATTTATTATTTTATGAAAAACATTGAGCCAAACATCTGAGAAAGGTAACAGATAAAGTAGCCAAAATTTTAAACCTCAAAAAAGAATACTCATCAAAAGGGGGAAAATGCAAAACAGAATTTCAAATTATTATGGACTCCAGACTTCCTAGAGCCATGAAGGTAGGACGAGCCCCTGAAAGTGTTGCCTTGAGATAATCTTTAAACCAAAAATATCCCCAAAGTCTTCTTAAAACCAAACAATTGTTTAGCTTAACTAGTAAAAATTGTCTGCCTTGAGCATTATGCTTTTTTAAGATCTATATGGGATCAAACTGATAACAGCAACTCAAAAGATTAGATAGAAACCTTAAGCGGCTGTGAATTTATGTTAATGAGGAAGAACAACTCTGAAAAGGAGACCTAGAATGCACACCTCAAAGAATGTAATTAATGTCACTGAATGGTACATGCAGAAAATGTTGAATTGGTGCTATGTTTTGCCGTGTATATTCTCAGTAACAATAAAATAAATACAATAAAAAAAATGGATTTTGGGGTGTCTGAGGCTTTTGTGAGCTTTTGTACCAACAAAAGATGTAGAATGCCTGCAGGGATATTTTATTACAAAACACTTGCTCAATTACCATGTATAGGATGAGAAAACAAGTCTGAGTTATTGTCTGAAATGTTCCAGGTCTTCACAGGCAATGGATTTGTCATGGTATCTAGACACACATGCAGAGGGACCAGAAGAGATGGGAGGGAGGCCTTAAATGGGTTTGCTGATAGTCGTGTCTTTAGAGAAAGAATTGAAGTCCTGAGAATACCATAACCCTCTTACTCTACCCAAAAACGAATTACCTGCACCCCTAAATCTAGTTGTTTTTTTTTTTTTAATAAAATCTACTCTGCCTCTGATAGAGGCTTAACTAAGGTATGGCAGGTAGGGCACGTGACCTGGGCGCTGCTCAAGGAGGGGTGCTAATGAGCAGTTTCTATTGGCCATGGAAGTTTCCACTGAAAGCTATGAGAGATTATTTAGCAATTGAAAACTAATTGCCATAGGTCCTATTTTCTGTAGATAGGCCCCTGGCTTTTGACATTCCACTAGATGTGAGTTTACCACAGGGCTTGGAACCGGGTTCATTTCTGTTCAAGCCTCTGCTGAGAATTTGCATTTCTAACAAGTTCCCTGCTTAGAATTTGCATTTCTAACAATTTCCCAGGAAGTTACAAATAAGAAACACCTTGAAATCTTGATAAACTGTAGATTCTGATTCAGTATATCTGGGGTGGACATACAAATCCTAAGCATTTGTTAGAAATGCAAATTCTCAGCAGGGGTGTGAGCCAGAGGGAACCAGTTGGAAGCTGGTTTACCAGCAGCAAAATAGGTCAATGGCAGAAAGCAAAGACAAAAAAGGAGTCAGGAAACTTCTCCTCTGGAATAAATAAAACCTTAAAACTTATTTTCAGAAAAGTTTTATAAAATCTGAAATTACATTATTACTTCATTAAAATGTAATTGGCATAAGGTTATGGTAATTTAGTATTTAACATTCAGAAACACAAATTCATCGAGCACCTACTCTATGCTAGGCATTAATGATATCAGAGGTAGGGGTCCAGTCTCTCTCTTCAAGCAGTAATAGGGCTCATAAGCCAAAGGCATCAACCCACCTAATTTGTAGATATTCTTTCTGTGATTACTTATACTTCAGAATGCATTTGTAAGCATTATGTCCTGACCCAAAGAAAATTTTACCCAAACTCCTTACCACTGTTTTTCCTTAAAAAACAAAATCTGAAAATCTACCTTTATTCTTATATTTGTGGGAAGTAAGAGTTTCATTATTTTTTTTCTCCCCCAGGGACCCTTCCGTGTCTTAAAATGAAAGTATATAAATCAGTATTAAACTATGATATTTTGAGAATGTTTTGAAGTAAGGTTAAATTGGTGTTAAAAACTTGTGGTGCAATCAGTCACTTCTAGCCATAGCCTTTGTGACTCCCACACAATGATCGGGTAAAAAAAACTATGCAAATAAGATCCTTGTGGCCCACCATGGGGACTGAACAGCTTGTTGCTAATGCAAATAAGATACATGAATTCTTGAGGGAATGGGACCATGCAAATAGGGTGTATGAAACAGAGGATTGGTCAGTTTTGTCATCCTGCCAGGCTTAAAAGAGGGCCAGTCCCAGAGCAGAGGGGGAGCCTCACTACCACCAAGAAAGAAGAGCCGGGAGCATCCTTTGGACTCAGGGTCCTTGCACTGAGAACCTCCAAGAACCAGGAGACAGAGAGCTGTAACAACACCTGAAACAATACAAGATGGCGAAAAGCAGTGGCAGAGAAACAGCGGCAGCAGAACCAGGAGACTTACTGGCAGGGTGGGGTGCCTCTGGGCACTTATCTGTGGAGCTAAAGAGTTCTGTAACACTTGCCTGAACAAGGCAGAGGCCTGGCCAGCCCAAAAGGCTCAAAGGGCTGAGGGGCCTAAGGCCAGGGAGACGCCTGCCTATGGGCACAGCCAAGAAGCTGCCCTGACTGTATCCTGAATGGTAGCCTATTACTTCCCTAAAAAATCTCATAACCTTGAGTGTGCTCTATGAGGACTGTGTGGCCATTGCAACAAATTATGGAACCCAGCAGAGAAGTAGAGAGTATTGTAGGAGGCACAGTTGGTGTACAAACTGGTAAAAAGGTTGGACAGAGATGTGTCTGACCTTTGCTTCACAGGACTCAGCCTTGGGCTATTGATGCTCCTAAGGAGTCTCTCTCCTTCCCCTTGTGAAGTTAGACAGGAGGTCTGATGCCGCCGCCTCGTCATTTTTACAAAACCCTACTAGTGAAGGCTAAAATAACAGTCTGGCCGAACAGTCTTAAGTACAGCTGCCTCCAATTACTAAGTACATCCTAGCGATGTTTTTTACTAACAAGAAAAATGCAAGCAAGTCACTGAGTTCAAAAACAATGTCAAAGAGAAGTTACTCATAAAAGAAATTAGATAGATTAATACTGTAGCCATACAGGCAGCTAACAGTTAACCTTACCTTTTGCGCTGCACAAGTTGAGTTCTTTAACAATAATCAGAAAAAGAGATGATGGAGATTCTAAGAGGGAACCAATTCTAGAAGAAAATGCTTCTTTTGACGAATACATTCCAAAAAAATTTGGAAAAGAAAATATATCTGATCTATTACAAAATTATGGAAACAGTGTTTTCAAACAAATTTTTTAAAAAACTTTTTTAGTGGAGAATTTTGAACACACACCAAAGTAGACAGAAAAGTGTAATAAAACCCATGCATCAATCATGTAACCCCCAAAACCATCAAACCATGGCCAATCCTTCCTCATCCACATCCACTTTCCTCCTCCTGTATTATTTTGAAGCAAATCCTAGATGTCATCAAATCCATTTTTTCAGACACAGTACATGAAAAAGCAGAGACCCTCCAAGAATGTTATTCCACACTGACTGACTCTTCCTGTCTTCACTCCCACCCCCAAATGAGAAAAAAATTTTACGATAATCTTCCCCCTAAAAGGGCATTACTGTATTACTAATACTAACTAGTATTACCTAGTGGACTATACAAACCTAGCTAGAAAGCTCCTCTCAAATAAATACACAGGCTTTTTATTTAATATGAGGGCCGATGACCTCCATGTACCCATCAATTCTCATAATTCTCTGATTCCTCTATGCAAACATCTGCTTTGGGCCAGTGGCCCTCTATTACTAAAACCGGGATCACATCATCGGGCACCAAGGAATTGTTTTAAGTATAGTATAGTGGTGGTTAAGACATCAGCTTTAATCACAGAGACGTGGATTTAAATTTGGTTCTGCCAATTACTAACTTTGTGTCCTTGGGCAAGTTACTTAACTTCTCTGAGTCTCTGCCTCATCTCTAAAGTTGTAAAAATAATAACTACCTCACAGAACTGTCGAGAAGATCAAATGAAAAAATGTATACAGAAAGAACCAAGAAGCTTAATGGTAAACAGGGGCTCATTTTTTCAAATTAAGGTATTGAGAGGGTACGTTATGGGCGAAAGCAAGATGGGAGAGAGGAAGTGGGTGTAAAAATTCTTCATTTTTATAACTCTTATCCTCAACTAATTTCTTTCATGAACTTGAGTATCTCAGTATGATTATTTAACGAGGACTTTCATTAAGTTCATAATCTAAAACATGAGTGATTCAATCTCTTCATAAGTATCTATCCTTAAAAAATCAAATGTCCCATATACAATATAAAGGACCTTGGTCGAAGAATGTAATATTTACATACCTGAGTAAGAACTCAGGGTAACAGTGGATGAACTCCCACCTACACCTTGTCTAAATTAATCAGCCCAGTCAATATGTACAGGTGAACCACTGTAAAGCAAAGAGAAGAGAGTACTAGTAATGAAAAGTAGGAGCTGCAGCAATGGCTCTCTCCCTGGCTTCATGCCTACCCTGTTTCACTATTATATTTTTAAAGAGATCATTCAAATGAACCAAGGGCATGGGAAGGCATGCTTTTTGCTTACTTCACATTTGTCAGGACACTCGCAGATTAGGACAAAATGTATTTTAAAACATGTACTATCAAACCACTACATTACAATCTGTAATGTGTACAATTATATAGTGATTTCTTTAGGAAAAGAACTGACATAAACGTTCTATGGAAGAACTGTTCATTAATTTCAGATCTACTCTTTCCCTCTCTTCCTGCTTCCCCTTCTTTCCATCTCTCCCTCTTTCTTTTGCATTCCAAAGTTACATAAAAGCTATATTAAGATAGCCAAATGCCAGACAGCTATTTCTGCCCAAAGGTTAGCAACTTTTATGTGGGTTAACAAATTGAACCTCAGTTGGTGTCATTCCATGGTAAATGTCTGTGATAACCACTTACCTAGGTTACTTTTCTTCAGACTTTTACCCCTATATTCAGTCTAACTGCCAGAATAAGCTTCCTAAACTGATGACTTACCCACCTCAAAAACCTTTCACTCCGTTTGCTGCTCCAACTCTTCTCCATCACTTTGCTTTCAGTCTGGCCCTAACTTACCTTGACAGTTAGATCTTCCACAACTTCCCTTACATATCCTTGCTGTATATTCAAAGCAGACTCTTGTTCTTCCCCAAATTAGTCCAGTATGTATGTGTCTTGCTGCTTTTGTTTCTTGCCAAAAGAAGTCCCTTTCCTCAATCTTCCCCTGTCAAAGTTTCACCTATTCCTCAAATTTTAGCTCAAACGGCATTTTTTTTCCATGAAACTTTCTCTGATTGCCACAGTTAGAACAAATCTTTCCCTCCTTTGTGCTCTGAAAGGCTATGGTCTGGCTTGGTTACTATGCTTACTGCAGTTTTACTTTTATCAGCTGCATTACAAGTTTCTGGGAATCAGGGAGCATGCCTTTTTCATTTTTTGCATCCCCTACAGCATGGAGTTTGGTGACTTTCAATCACATTGAACACTGCTGCACATTTGAGATTTAGGAAAACTGTCAACAGTAACATTCACCCCTTTTCTGATAAGCAGTCCACTCAAAGAATCCTTTGAAGGAAATTTCTTAATTAGCTCACCAACTCCTGGAGAGTGTGCTTTCTGCTTTAGACAAAGCTTGCACTGAGCCCGTCTCATATTCTCATAGAATACAAAGGGAACGGCCAATTCTTCCCTGACAGAGTGAGTAAGAAACCAAAGGAAGACACATGTGTAAAGGGAAACACCAAAACCACAAATATGGAAACAGTATTTCTGAACTTCTTTTGGCCAGATCACAGACATCTTTAACCTTGTCGCACTTTCTTAAACAGAACAAGTCAAGAAATGGGGACGGAAAAAAAATCTTTATACATATTAAAAAAAAAAAAAAACTCCAAGTTTTTAGATTAGATCATCTGTAATCCTAAAGAGAAAAAGATGTAATCTTTAGGCATGAGAATGTATCCATTATTCAGAACGTCTACCACTGGTAATTCGACAAGGTATGTGCAGGGGGAAAATAAATATAAATAAATACTAAATTAATAATAATTCTTGAAAATCCAAAAATAAAACAAGCTCATCTCTGTCTCCATTATAACTGAGGTGCTTTTCTAGATCTAATAGATTTAGTGAACAAGCAAAAACATAAGGTGGGTTTACATATAACAGCTTGTTGAAGATTATAGCTAATTTAGGATGGTATTTGAAAGAAAATATTTCTTTCACCTTTTTAAGAATGTATTGCTGATGAAAAGATATGAATTTACTGTCAGTTTTTTCTTCTCATCTTCATAATTAAAATCTCACGGGTATGAAAAAAAATTCTAAGAGATTGTATCCTCTGAAAATACTCAGCTAAAATGCCCAAAGAAGAAAAATTTTTGTTTCCTACTAAATTCCTAAACTCAGCTGTCATCTGCACCTAGAGCCAAAAAAAAAAAAAATTCCAGTAAAAATACTACAGTTTTGACCAACCAAAAGTCTTACTCCAACAATATTTCTTAAACACCTAAAACAATCAAATACACCACATTACCAATTTTATTTCTCAATGTCTCAACATTTCTCCCTAGATCAATAATTTATTCCTTTATCACTAAAACAAGTCAATAGAGCAATGCAAAACTGGATGTTCATAAATGTTGAAGTAACATTGGAATGTGAGTTTACCCCCTGTGGAATAATTTTGTCCTTCCACAAGTCACATAACCAAGGCACAAAAGGAACCTTTTGATTTGTACTGTGAAAGCAGACACTCCTATACTCTCCATAATTGACTGCCATGACTGAAAGGGGAGGTGGTACTAGCACTTAATGGATAGAGGCCAGGGATGATCCTCCAGTGTATGGGACAACCCTCTCAAAACCAAAAAAAGAAAAAAACCAAAACCATTGCTGTCGAGTTGATCCTGACTACAGGACAGGGGAGAATTGTCCCATACAGTTTCCAAGGAACACCTGGTGGATTCAAACTGCTGACCTTTTGGTCAGCAGCCATAGCATTTAACCACTACACTACCAGGGTTTCCAACGGGATAGCCCTGCCACAACAAAGAACTGTCCACTTCAAAATGTCAATAGTGCTGAGGCTGTGAAAGCCTGTTCCAAGGATACAAAAATGAACAAGAGACGATATCTGTCTTCAAAAAGCTTACTGCCTGGTGAGGGAGAAAGACAAGTAAACAGCTATAAAACAATGTAGAAAAACTACTATGTCCAGGATGGATACAGGTTGCAGAGAAGAAGAGCGGATGCTTAAGTCAGTCACAAAAGGACGAATGTTGTGTGATTCCATGTACATGGACTATCTAAAACAGGCAATTGTAAACAGACCTTAGTGTATGCAGAGTTAAGTTTATTAGTGGTTACTAGGGGCAGGTGGGAGGGAGGGGGAGAAAGGGACTCATTACTTAGGAGGCACTGAGCTTCTGTTAAGGGTGATATAAAAAATATGGAAACGGATAATGGTGATAGTTACACAACATGATGGGCACAATTAACGTCACTGAATTGTACCTGTAAAGAATGTTAAAGTGGCAAATGTTTTGTTACATATACATTTACTACAATAAAAAAAGTAAGATGGCAAATTTTGTTACATAAATTTTACCACAATAAAATTAAGAAAAAAATTAAAAAAAATTGGAAGACAATTTTCCAGGAATTTGCCAGAGAGACTCGGGATGGAAAGGAATGATTTCACGGAGATATACAGTATAGGAAAAAGGAAAACACTGAGATATGTAGAAAGCATGTCAAAGTCTAAAAAGTGCTGGTGTCATGGATTGAATTGTGTCCCCCCAAATGTGTCAACTTGGTTAGGCCATGATTCCCAGGATTGTGTAGTTATCCTCCATTTTGTGATGGCAGTTTTATGTTAAAGCGGATTACCGTGGGATTGTAACACCCTTACTAAGGTGTGCCCTGCACCACCTTTTATCTTACAAGAGATAAAAGGAAAGGGAAGCAAGCAGAGAGTGGGGACCTCATGCCACCAAGAAAGCAGTGCTGGGAGCAGAGTGTGTCCTTTGGACCCAGGGTCCCTTCACAGAGAAGCTCTTAGTCCAGGGGAAGATTGATGACAAGGACCTTCCTCCCGAGGTCACACAGAGAGAAAGTCTTCCGCTGGAGCTGACATCCTGAATTTGGACTTCTAGCCTACTAGACTGTGAGAAAATAAAAAGCCATCCACTTCTGGTATTTCTGTTATAGCAATACTAGATAACTAAGAGGGCTGTATGTACAGAATGGCTACAGCTGAAGTTCCTTACCGGAGAAGGAGAGAGAGAGAGAATAGGAGTATGGAAGATGAAGCAGGAGAGGTATGCAGGAGCAAGAACATAAAGGCTTTGTATGCCATGCTAGACAAGAGTTTGGATCTTATCACACAGTGGTTGGTAAGTTTTCTGTAAAGGGCCAGATAGGAAGTATATTAGGCTTTGTGCGCCATATGGTCTCTGTTGCAGCTACTCAACTCTGCTATCATAGTGCAAAGTCAGCCACAGACAATATGTAAATAAATGAACATGGCTGTATGCCACTGGAAACCTTGGCGGCGTAGTGGTTAAGTGCTACAGCAGCTAACCGAAAGGTCAGCAGTTCAAATCCACCAGGTGCGCCTTGGAAACCCTATGGGGCAGTTCTACTCTGTCCTATAGGGTAGCTATGAGTCGGAACCGACTCGACGGCAATGGGTATAGTACAGTATGTGTTCCATTAAAACTATATTTATGGGCACTGAAATTTTAATTTCATATGATTTTTGGTGTCGTATTATTTTTCTTTTGATTTTTTTTCCTACCATTTAAAAACATGAAGACCATTTTTAGCCCATGGGCTGTACATAAACAGGTAGTGGCAGGAGTTTACTAAACCCTGCTGTGGTATATATACTGGATTTCAAGGTGTTAAATTAACTGGTCAGATTAAAAACGATGTTGAGCATTTCCCTTCAAATCTCTGGAAGTACTGACCATCTTCTTGTTATTTCCTGCTAATAAACAAGTACAGTTGGGCCTCTGTTTTGTTACTAGCTTATTTTAATACTTAGAGTGAGATGGTATGCTACTTCAAAGGGGGAAAAATTTACTTCAGGCCGTTGAATGGTGAAATGACATTTACTTACTACACATATAAATTTCTTAATAATTAGTGGGCATTTGACACTGATGAAATCTGATTAGTGTAGCAAAGCCAGCCTTAAACTAGCTCCCCAGTACCGAGAGAATACATATTTGAATTAAGGGCATTAGGGTATATGTGACAAAAACTACCAAGTATTAAGAAATGTTCGTGAGTATTAAGAAACCAGCTCTGTATTTACACTAATCTGTTAAATGAAGATAATACCAACTACCTCATAGTGCCACGATGGATAAAAGAGAGTGCTGGACACATAGTAGGACAGGTTGCTCTGTCTACTGCAGATAGGCCTGATTTTACCAAGTCAGATTCTACTGGGAACGTTTTATTTGGAACTAAATTTCAAGATAGAAATCTGATTAACATGAATTCAAATTGTGAAGAAAATATATCAATTTTACTAAGCTTTTACTAACATTTTAAAACCTGTGTAAGAGAAAAGTACAAAGTACATTTGTTTTAAAACTTCCTGCTTCATGGTCCAATTTTTTATTATTTTTAAGAGCCATTGTCTTAGTTATCTCGTACTGCTATAACAGAAATACCACAAGTGGGTGGCTTTAACAAAGAAAAATTTATTCTCGCACAGTTTAGGAGGCTAGAAGCCCAAATTCAGGGCACCAGCTCCAGGGGAAGGCTTTCTGTCTCTGTCAACTTTGGGGGAAGGTCCTTGTCATCAACTGTCCCCTGGTCTAGGAGCTTTTCAGCTTAGGGACCCTTGGTCCAGAGGACATGCGCTGCTCCTAGCTCTGCTTTCTTGGTGGTAGGGGGTCCCCATCTTCCATGCTTGATTCTCTCTTTTATATCTCAAAAGAGATTGCCTCAATATATAACCTAATTCTGTAGATTAAGTCCTGCCTCATTAACATAACTGCCTCTAATCCTACATCATTAACATCATAGAGGTTAGGATAATCACATGGGATAGTCACATCAGATCACAAACTGCTGGACAACTACACAATATGGGGAATTTGGGGGACACAATTCAATCCATAACAGCCATGTACTGTGTCCTATTATAACTAAAGCCATTTGAAATCTAAACAACTGTCCTTTGGGTCTCTGACGTAGCTGACTATAAGCAATTCTGATTCTGTGGTCTTGGGATGTTACTTAACCTTTTTTAGGGACAATACAACTAGGTCAACGACTGAGGATTAAATAAGCTGTTTGTAAATTTAGTTACATAATGCCAGGCATATACTATATGCTTGATCAATGTCATTATTAACTTGAAATCTCATTATAGTCACTATTTCAGTTTCTGGCTAAATGTCCCACCAAGACAGAGTTCTTCCAATTTTATAATAACCAAAAGTACCCAAAACAAAACCATTGTCATTGAGTTGATTCTGACCCACTGTGACCCCACGTGTTACAGGGTAGAACTGCTCCACAGGGTTTCCTTGGCTGTACTCTTTCTGGAAGCAGATTGCTAGGCCTTTCTTCTGTGGTGCTGCTGGGCAGATTTCAACCACCAACCTTTAGGTTAGTAGAATGAGCGTAAATTGTTTGTGCCACCCAAGGGCCTCAATTTTATACTTTTCTATAATTCTAGAACTAAAAGTATCTAGAAATTTCACTGTCCAACAGTCTTGTTTATAAATAGATCAACTGACCTAAGTCGTACAGGAAGATATAGCTTGATATAAAGACAGAGGGCTCTAGAGTCAGACAGGCCTGGTTGTGAGTCCTGGCTTCACCAGCCCATCAGCTGTGTGAATTTCAGCATATTACTTAATTTTTCAAAACCTCAATTTCCTCATTTAAAAAAGAGGGACTAAATGAGATAGTGCTCATGAGTTAAGTACTGAGCACAGTGCCCAGCATGTGCAAGAACTCAATTAATGTTCGTTACTATTATTAATCTTAAAACCCCAAACCAAACCATTGCCGTCGAGTCAATTCCTACTCATAGTGACCATACAGCACAGAATAGAACTGCCCCATGGGGTTTCCAAGGTGTTAATCTTTAGGTAAGCAGGCTGCCATATCTTTCTTCTGCAGAGGGACTGGTGGGTTTGAACTGCCAACCTTTCAGTTAGCAGCCAAATGCTTAACCTGTGCACTACCCTTATTACTGATCATAGTGTTCCTGATATCATAAAATTATATTTCTTCTCTTCATTTTTTGAAGAAATGTATGTAAATTGCTCCTGATTTTATTCTGAATTCGATTCCTATCTAACCATACTGGCCAGACTGAAGCAGACTATTTAAAATATTTATTTTCCAAGTCAAGCAAACTCTACGTCCTCTCCCTTTCTGTCTGTGACTCCTTAGTTAGTGTACCCTTTGTTGCGGATTGAGTTGTGTTCCCCAAAAATGTGTGTCAACTTGGTTAGGCCACGATTCTCAGTATTGCGTGGCTGTCCAACAGCTTGTGATCTGATGTGATTATCCTATGTGTTATAAATCCCAACCTCTATGATGTTAATTAGGCAGGATTAGAGGCAGTTATGTTTATGAGGCAGGACTCAATCTATGGGATTTGAGTCAATCTCTTCTGAGATATAAGAGAGAATTGAGCAGAGAGGATGGGGACTTCCCATCACTAAGAAAGCAGAGCCAGGTGCAGAGCATGTCCTTTGGATCCAGGGTCCCTACACTGAGAGGCTCCTATATCAGGGGAAGATTGATGACAAGGGCCTTCCTTCCCCCAGAGCTGACAGAGAGAGGAAAGCCTTCTCCTGGAGATGGCGCCCTGAATTTGGACTTCTAGTCTCCCAAATGGTAAGAGAATAAATTTCTCTTTGTTAAAGCCATCAATTTGTGGTATTTCTGTTGTAGCAGCACTAGGTAACTAAGACAAAGACACCCTTCAATTTCAAATTAACTTGCACACTTCCAATACTTCCATCTTTGCTTCAAGGATCCTGGGAATTCATATGTAAAAACCCTGTGCTAAGTATATCTGTGGAAAACTTTGCTAAAGTCTATATGGTAAGGAAAAAAAGATGGTGTTTTTGGAGATTCCAGGCAGTTGTGGGCCAATGAACTTCAATGAAAGTACCCTTCCAATTCATTTGTTTCAAGAGGCTAAGGAAATAACTTATTTCCTTTTCCCTCTTTTCTATCTGGTTTCTCTGATGTGTTCCCAGATTCTCAAAGAAAGATTCCAATATCCATGAAATCTTAATATGCCTGTCTTAAGCCAGGAAAAATAAAGAACACTATGCCAGTATTTAAGACTGGGGAAGAGTCCATCAGTACTTGAGGGAGAATTTGGTTCATTCTTAGAAATTACTGAAAGAGTCTTTCTTCCCCATTTAACAGGGAAGTAATGTCAAATTGCTCGACTTTGCGTGGAATTCTACTACCACGGAGCATGCCCATGAAGTAATCCTACGAACTTGGCAATTAGTCCAGCAGCCTAAATCTTCATCTCTTGCCAGACCGGCTGTAGTAATTTTTGGCATTTTCTGCAGACCTTGTACTTGACATCATTTAGCCTAGACTCAGACCCTGACCTTGCCTTTGTAGTTGGGGAAGAGTTTAATCTTTTCAAGAGGGAACCAATCTCAACAGAAACAACCTAAGTGTGAAAGGTCTTATCCAATCCTTCTCTCAATGTGTGCTCTTTACTCTTTAATGCTGATCTTTAATCTCAGATGTTCATTAGACTAGGGTAACTGCAAATACTCCCTTATATCTGAGAAACATTAAAACCATAATTTCTTATTGTTCTTTTTTGCTTTGAGAAAGAGGTAAGAATTCCAGAAAGGCCATATGGGTAACTTTAAACGCTCATCTCATATTAATGATTCTATCTCTTTATCAGCTTTGTTTATGTGACTGGATTAGATTTAAATTTTCCTTTAGCTGTGAATATTTGACAAGGTTCCCTAGGTACAGTGAAACTTTCTCCACAAGAAACCACTACCTGTCTCTGGAAATCAAATGTTTCAGTAGGTCAGATCATAAATCAGGGGTAATGACATTTTCTGAACTTTACTTGGATTCTCTGATTTTTTGTTGTTGTTGTTGGCCCACATAGATATGGCAAGCTGATTTTTATTTATAAGGCTTCGTTGTTGTTAGGTGCCAGGTCTTTCTCCTAAGGAGCCACTGGGTGGGTTTGAACTGGCAACCTTTCAGTTAGTAGCCGAGTGCTTAACCATTGCACCACCATTGCTGTTGAGTCATAGTAATCCTATAGGACAGAGGAGAACTGCCTCATAGGATTCCAAGGCTATAATCTTTACAGAAACAGACTGCCGTATCTTTCTCCCATGGAGTGGCTGGGTGGGTTTGAGCTGCCAACCTTTTGGTAAGCAGTCAAACTTTGAACCACTGAGCCATCAGGGCTCCTTATTCATAAGGGTAGGGGGTTTTATTTTCTATTTCTTTTGTCTTTGCTTCTCTCCACATTGCCTCCTCAGCATTTAATAGAGTGTACCACATTAACTGGGAATGCACAGTGGTCTGTTCTTGCTCACCAGAACATTTCATAGCTTCCACTTCACCTTCCTCCCTCTCTTATTGTTCCAAATATGGTATTTTGAACATTCCATGTAGTTCAGAAACTCACTGGGTAAGCCTGTCACGATTTTTTTTTTTTTTCTAGCATTTACTCCAATGTTAGGAAATCTTCTGAAAGAAAACAGAATTTTGGTTAATGACGGCAGTAGATAATAGTTCACATGGCCACAGATGGTGGGACTACTGATTTGCTAGATGTCCAAAGACCCAGGTTAAGCAATAACCCTCACCTACAACATTCCCAACTAGACTTAAGTAACTTTGGAATGGTGTCTTTACCATTCCAAAAAGTACCAGATATTGAACTTTTGACCTAGTTGTGATTATAATTACCAAGTGAACAGAAATTTGTTTTTCCACTGGCATTCTATTCTGTCTTGTGAAAACATGAAGAAGGTGATTATAGGTACCTAATTTTTTTCAATATCAGATTTAGTAAGAATTACTGAGAAAAATAAGGGCAGAAGTGTGATTTAATGATCTGAGAAATTAAGCAAAAGTGTCAAGTCTGAAGAATTTAAAAATGGTTATAGGTCAAAGCATTAAAAACTTATTTGGAGATGGAGTGGCTATAAGGGGAACATGGTGAGGTATCTGCCAGGGGTTAATTGCAACCCTGCATGAAAAGCAGTTAACAAGTGAGAATTAGAACACCCAGGAGGAAAAGAAAAATGTTTCCAGTGCCATGAGAAATAAACAACAAAGGAGAAATATTTCCTTTGGCTACCACTACCTCCTTTCCAAAAGCTCAGAGGAGCTATGGGGAATGCCAAGGACTGGTTTTCTCTCAACTCCCTCTGAAACATTTGTCTTCATTACCACTCTTTTTAATCAGGGCTCCTTCATGAGTGTTTCTGCTCAGCCCCTAAGGGGCAGCTCTGGTCTGCGATAAATCAGAATCCACACCGCAAGTCACTAATCGGCACTCTTAGGGAAAGAAAAACAGTGAAGGGCAGACCACTATGGGCTGAAAGGGCCTGGAGGCCCACAGGCCTCAAGGAAGAAAGGACTTTAGACAGAAATAGTAAGTCAGGGAAGTGAGCAGGACTCTGATATTTAAGATTTATTTAAAAGTCTCAAAACAAATTGTTCACACTTAATCGTAAAAGTTGGGAATATAATTTCATTTTAACAATGTAAAATAGATTATGAATTTGCTTAATGAATTGTAATTTGTACCTTAAGTTTTACTAAATTTGATATCTAATTCAAAACTTAATAAGATCAGGACAGAGAGAAAGGAGATGAAATAAAATTAACTCTCACCTCTTTTTTCAGTAATGTCACTGAGAAATAAAACAAAAAAATCCCAGGTAAGAAACCTCAAATTGCTATAACTGTTGCTCTGCTTATATGGAATTAGAATCATAAAATTATAAATGCATAGTATTTTTTCACTGGCAAAGATCTTAGACGTAATCTAAAAAAGATTAAACAGACTTGCTAAAGGTCAGCACAGCTGATAAGTGGCAGAGTTTAGTCTAGAACCTAGGACTCCAAACATCGTATTCAACTAGAGGCCTTATGCATAAGTCACATACTGAACTAATACCACTTACACAGAGGTAACAAAGTGGAGAAAAGAACAGAATATGAGTCAGGAAAGTCCACCACTTACAGGTTTACCTTGGCTAAGTCACTCAAAAGTCTGAGTCTCAAAATGGGGGTTTATCTATAAAATGGGGGTTACATATTTTCTGTATGTAATATGGGGGGTCTGGTGCCCCATAAATTTAAGGTATTGTCAAATTATTACAAACAGTATTCACGGGCTGAAAAACAGAATTCTTGTAAAACAAAGAAAATTCACTTTTCATAGGAAGTTAGACCTAAACCATGGCAAATGCTTCCAGAAGTCTTAGATAAAAGCTCTGATTTGAAATCATCCCCAATTTCAAGCGGACCATAGCCTGGCGTGCAAACGAGCAAGCTAACTCATCTTAAGTCTATGACTTCCAAAACTGATGCCAACTTTCTAATGCCAAACTTAAAACCTCCTTTGTATATACCTATGACAGAAGTCTCCTTTATATCTATCTGCCTGCGGCAGGGTGCATTTCGCATGGACTCTAGAAAGAAATCATGGATGACAATTAGCCAAATACATGATTCTATATGGCAGTAAAGGGATCTCACCCTGCCTAGGGGCCAAGAGTCACTCTTGTTCCAATTTCTTGGGCATTATATTGTTTTTTGCCTGTGAAAGTTAACGGCATGACAATGCCATCTCGCCATGGGCTGACAGACCTTGTTCTATGCCAAGGAACCTCCTCTAGTGCAGAGTCACACCTAGCCAAGAAGCATTAGTACCCCCGAACTATATTATTAAAATATAACTGTCAAAAAAACCAAACCAAACCCAGTGCTGTCCAGTCGATTCCGACTCAAAGTGACCCTATAGGACAGAGTAGAACTGCCCCACAAAGTTTCTAAGGAGCACCTGGAGGATTTGAACTCCCGACCCTTTTGTTAGCAGCCGTAGCACTTCACCACTATGTCAAAGGGTTATAGCATCCATCAAATTGAAGAACACTTCCTGAATGTAACTGCATGGAACAATCAGCTTCCTGCTTTCCCGGTTTCAACCAGAACCCTTGTCCATCACTGACTCTGAGATAAGAAAATCTCATAAGACCTCAGAAGCCAGGATCTGAAAAGCTTGGAACCCAACTGAACTAGTAAGGAGGTCGATATGACTAGAGTGGAGGTGCTTACAGAGGGGATAGACAGGAAGCATTGCTAGACTTTGGAGATTCAAAACGTTTCAACTTCATGTTGAAAATGGAATACTGAGGTATCTGAGAACAGGAGTTACATGGTAAAGGCAGTATTTGAAGAAGAAGATTCTACAGGATAAACCAGGGAATGTGGTGGGGGTCAGAGAGACTGATGTTTGTGGGGCCAATGTGTTGGATACTGCTGCACTGCTGCAGTGTTCAGGCAGGAGATAATTAAGAATCAAGTTCCTTGGTTTATACTGATTACTCTTTTAGATATAAGAGAATTAATGATAATAAGGAAATTATACAGATTAATTTCTCATAATTAACTGGGAAGATTTTGTTTGTTGGTTTACAAGGAGCTCCAGGAGTTAAAATTAAGAGAACTTATATAATTATTAATAAGAATTTGAAAGCACTTCAGAAAAAAAGTATTTCTAGTAAATTTGGAATTAGTCCCATAAACTCAGTAAAGGAGAATGTGAGTCTTTCAGCTGTCTACCAAATATGTGCTTAGCACAACTGGACAGATGCTTTCAGAGCATCATCCACATGGTCTCTCTTGGACCTGCCAGCTGTCTGAGCCACGAAGCAGAGTGTAGGTGATGATGCTGTGGAACACAACACTACCTTTATAAACAACAACAAAACAAGAATCATCTCTGGCCTAGAGAAAAGTGTGGGCTGCATTTGTTAAGTACACACATGAAATTTTTTTCTTTTAAATTTGGCAATTAAGCCATGTATTATTTAATGATCTTCAGTGAGAAATGACTAAGTCTGCTTTATAAACAAAAATGGCTTCTGTAGACCCAGAAGAGTGGCTCAACAGTGGAAATAAATGAAATTGTAGTTCCTAAAAAACAGGTAAGGAAGAACATTCTGAAGCCTGTGGGGAAATTAAGTTGTCAAACAAAGGCTTTAAAAGTGAGGACCTATAGCTCCTTAATGGAACACTCTTCTCCAACATCACACAAAGCCAAGCGCCCAGCCCAGGGCAGCAAAGCCCCTCCTTCAAGAAAGGGGAAAGCCCTGGAAGTTGAAAATCAAGTCTAGCTGCTATAAAGCAGCCCCTCTCAGTCACATTCTCATTCCTGACAAATACCCACCCACCAGCAGGCCTGGGAGACACATGGCGACCAAAGCAAGCTGTCAAAACTTATAATTATAAAATGTCCATCTTCCAAAAGCACAACCTTTGCTCGATACGATGTTTTTTTTGGAAGAC
The DNA here is from genome assembly GCF_024166365.1 of Elephas maximus indicus. NCBI lineage: Eukaryota > Metazoa > Chordata > Mammalia > Proboscidea > Elephantidae > Elephas > Elephas maximus. Next base: position 33,122,053 of record NC_064837.1, on the reverse strand, counting down.
AGCTCTTCTGAGAGCTATAAAATGGTGGCTAAAATTGAAGAGGTTAGCTCTTGTGGTTAAAATATGCATGTTAAAAATGTAAAAGTGAAAAAGTGAATAATGATGGCAGAATGTTTTATCAAAAACAAACCATACAACAACAGAATACACCAACTATGTTCCTCTACTACAAAAAAACTTCATATTTTTTAGCATTCCTTGTTTGAAAAAAAAAGAAAATTGGACTTAAGTTATTTGGCCCTCCTGCTTTAATTTCCTTTCTTATTCTCTAACCTCAGGTGGCTTGCCTAGTGCTACATGGCCTAGGCTACATATAAAGTTAGCAGCTCCTTGCCTGATCTCTTGATCCTCTATCAAAACAGTGTTTTCAAAAGTGTTTCCTGTCTAGCTCTGCCCTTGCGTGAGTGTTTTCTTGGCTGCATCAGCTGCCAAATTAAATCCCTTTGGTAGAAAACTGCAGAGAACTCAGTATAGCCCTGTCCCCCTCTCTACCTTAGGCCTGACATCCGGAAGTGACTTGGGAAGTACTCTAATGGTTACCAAATTTTGGGGAATTGATTTAACTTTTCTAGGCTAAACATGTGTTTAGGAGAGACTGCATCACTAATCATCACTTGACCTTGTGACAGACCAAAAGTTGCTGATTTTTCTTTTTTCCTGAAAAAAAAAAAAAAAAAAAACAACAACAAAAAACAACTTTTACCCGCTAGTGCAATGATGTAAATGCAAAATCATGTTGTAAGGCAACTGCAAACATGCTGATTTCCAGATGTTTGACAAGACAGTGCAGCAACAATACGAAGGAGGGTTAACAGTTTCTGCCACAAACTCTAGGTTACTTTCTTTCTCTCTCTTTCCACACATGCATGTGTGCGCACACACACACACACACACAAACACACTTCTTAAAAGGGAATTTTATTTACATAGCTGTCAAAGAGGAGAAATAAAGGTTTGTCCATTACTTGTTAAATTCCAGTCCCTCAACTATGGATAAAAAGATCTTTGTCTTTGCAACACAGACAATTTTCCAAATCTATTACTATTACTGTCTTCAGCAATAACTAAAGTGTGGTTTCGTTTAATGTATACTTACCGGTGCGCCACCTTTAATTTAAATAAGTTTGCACACAAGTCCAATAAGATATAACCCTTGAATGGAGCTCTGCAAATTTTACTAAACATTTCTCCCCCCTCACCCCACTGCCATTCTTCCCCCCTCATCCCCCTGCTTCAGGTATCAACCTTAGACAAAATCTTACACACTGTAAGTAAAAACAACATTGCTCAGGCTGTCCTTGCTGCTGGGCTTCTTTTTTATGTATTGATCTTTAACTCACACTATTTCTGGTGGAAAATTTCTAAAAGAAAACCAGATTTACTTGTCAAATTTACAGTATTGAGGAATCTCTAATATGAATGGACTCTTTAAAAGAAAAGCCAAACTTTAGGTAATTACATTCAAGTTCCTTAATCACATTTTCTGAGCTTAATGCAAACTGTGGTGTTTCTTTGATGAATCTCTTCTCCAGAGCCACATGAATGCAGTACACACCACAAACTCTTCCTTCGAGGGGTATCTAACGTAAGGACTCCCCCTTGGCAAAATATTATTTCAAGTGTATACTTCTTAAGTTTTCTTTTTCATGCAGTTAGAAGCAGTATATATGTATTTATTCCACCCTCCTCATTTTGTAGACCAAAAAAAAAAAAAAGGATATAGATTATCTGAGGAATATTTGCAAGCATACAGTTTACCAACAGTGGTAGACAGGATTGCAGCTCAACAATATTTTCTTCTTCCTCATTTCAGGGCATACAGGAGGATTATACTTCCCCATCCACTGAAAGTTCTAGTCTACCACTCTCCAAAAGAACTTTCTGTGATGATGGAAATGTTATACATCTGGCGCTGTCTAATATGGCAGGCACTGGTCACATGTGTCTATTGAGAACTTGTAACGTGGCTAATACAACTGATGAACTGAATTTTAAATTTCATCTAATTTTATGACTTAAATTTAAACAAGCACATATAGTAGTGGTTACTATATTGGACAGCAGTGTTCTAGGCAATGAGTTGTGAAAAGATATGGCCAGTATGAGACCTCCAGTGAGTTCTGCAGTAATTCAATGGCAAAGCCTTAGTCAACCTGGGACCGTGAGTGGAGATGACATGGAGCAGAGACCTCTGGAGCCTGTGAGGGGCATGTGGTGTGAACAAGAAATAAGTCTTTTTAGTTTTAAGCCACTGAAATTTGGAGGGTAACCGGTTACCTCAGCATAATCTAGTTTATCCTGACTAATACACCAGTAAAGATAATAATAATTATAGCCCCTTTATTGATTTCCCACTATGTTCCAGGTATAAAAGTTATACTTTATATGCACTAAATCTAGTTCTTATGACAACATTGTAAAACAAATATTATGTCCCCACTTTCCGGGTAAGAAAACTATGGCTGGGGTATTTTAGATAAAGTGCAATGTTTGCAAAGCTAATAAGTTATCAGAACCGGGTCTGGGACCCAGATCTAGCCTCATCTGTCAAGTAATGTTTTCTGGTCACACCAACTTTACCAATAAGTTAGTTGGAAAAGTCGCTAAGTATACAAGAAAGAAAATATAGCAAATATCAACCTTCGTGAAGACTCTGTATGAGTCAAACTTTACCTCTGTGAAAATGTCAAGCTCTCACTTTATGTAGTGGGCTGGAGATGTAGCTGCTCTAGAAGACTAAAACTATCCTCTAAAGATGTATCAGAAGAGCCCTGGTGGCACAACAGTTATGTGTTTGGCTGCTAACCGAACAGCTGACAGTTCGAGCCCACCCAGCAGCTCCACAGGTAAAAAGACCTAGTAATCTGCTCTGTAAAGATTACAGCCAAGAAAACCACAAAGGGCAGTTCTACTCTGTCACATGGGGTGGCTATGAGTTGAAATCGACTCAACAACAAAGATGTATCATAATGTAAAACTAACTGCCTGACCTGAGACAATGGGTGAATAACTTTAGGCATTTTATCCCCTGCTTGGAAAACTGAAGAAGAAATCTTACCATATTTTATATTCTTGTTACTGTGAAAGTAATTCCTCTACTCAAAGTAGTAAAAATAAGTCTTGTTAGTAATATTTTTCCCACAAAGGGAAAATTCCCTAGTCATGAAAGAGTTAAAAGAGACCAAAATTAGACACAGTTCATGTTAAAGGTTAGAAGAATAATCAGTCATTTGAAAAACACTACATAAACATTTTTCCGGATGTAATTTTCAGTCCAAGGATACATTTCCCAGTAGAAATCAGCAGCTAAAAAGGAAATCATTTCGTCTCCATAAGTGCCAAATTGTATCCTGATTTTTCCTGGTCTGGCTCAGCTTTCAAAACTAGTGGTTCAACTTCTGCAATCTTTCACCCAATGACTATGTAAACACATCTTTATAAGACAGACATAATCCTTGGGTGGGCCAATTCATGTTGGATTATGAAAATACTTAAAATACAAAATCATATAATGACTGTTGTCCTTTGGTTTTTCACTAAAAGGAAGGAAAAATTCATTTAAAATTGGCAGTGGTTTATATGAAGATAACATGACACATATACATTACTTTCTCTTTTTCCAATATCTCTGAAAATAAATATTACTGATGATTCATTGCCTCCTGTATTTTGACAATATGTTAATTAAGAATTTGCAAATACACCTCAAATGTATTCATATGCCACGATGCACCACACAATCAGAATTAAACTCTTCACACCAGGCAGGGAAAAATTCTCACCCTTGGAAGTACTTCAGATCTTTTCTATTTGGTCAGAGGTTATAGAAACATTAGTTTTAAGGATAAAGTAACCTTAAATAAAAACCAAAGGATTCATTCAGATTTATTACTGCCTCCAATTCATATACATCTCTCATTATTCAGAGTTTCCCATAACACAATTCAAGAAGAATTTCAACCCCATAGCTGAGAGAAATCATAAATTTTAAATCTTTATAGAAAGGTAAACTCTGTTTTTTCACTTCTCCCTAGAAATCTAGAGCTTGTATAGTTAACTACAAAAGAATCATGAAAAGCCTATCTTCAACATTTACCATGTGGAGGGGAAGAATTTCAACTTTTCCTCCAATGGATAAAGTTATGTAAAAGAAGACATTTGGGGAGTCTATGGAGAGTACAGAATAAATTATAGCTATGAGAGCTGGAAAAGTCTGGTAGAACATTAAGGGATTTTCACATCTGTGTCTATACATTCATGTCTTGGGAATAATGTATCTCCAAAACCATTCACAGAAATATGTTGTAAAGTACTCTTTCCTTCAGTAAGCAAAACTTAAAGTTGCAGTCGCCAACGTTTTATTTTCATCATTTTTGTTAAGAATTACTTCAAATATCCATAATATCATACTGATAAAAAATGATTTCTGATAGTATTATTATAAGCAAAGAATTTTAAATAGCTTACTTCTACAACTATCTCTACAAAATTTATAGTATAATAATCTATGAAAAATTTTCTAATGGCTAGATTATTCTTTCATCCTTCCTCCTGAGAAAACAAACACGATATTGAAGCGGCACGAACAGCCTGTAGGCATAGATGGAGCATAATGCACATTTTTTCTTTCATGTGCTACAACAGGCTGTTGAATGATACACTTTTGTAGCACAAACATTTAAATTTCAAACTAAAAAAATTTTAATGGCATACAAGGACATACTAGAAATATATCTTCCTGTTCAACTGAGTGATTCTGCCCAATCCGGCATGAACTATTTCAATATTTTCATTTAATTTTAATTGAGGGACTTAAAACTTTAAAGTTGTTTACCAAAATTTAAAACACTTCAGTTCTTCTGAAAAGAATATACACATATACAGGCATTCAAAACTAAAAATTAAAGGTTGATTATTTCAATCTAGCTTTTTAGTTGAAATATTTTGCATTCTTTTCTCCTATGAAAGCCATCATTATTTGTAAGTGAAGAAAGAAAGGCGAATTTCTCTTACTTCTCCCCACTCCTCACTTTGCCATTGTCACCTGTATCTATTTCCAGGAAGCCAATATTCATTAGGGTTAATCTGCCTACTAAATGAATAAACAAAGGATTTCTCTGTCACTCAGAGGCCAGGTGAGCTGATAGCATCTCCTAACACAGAAAATCATCTGTACCGTACAGCTCAGGAAATTACCTGCTGCAATCCCACACCTGGGATCATTTGGCAGGCAGGCTGTGATGTTGAGTAATATACGGAAAATGGACTATAACCATTTTTTCAAAGGACCAAAAGTCTCCCATATTTTAGAACAGAGGAACATTTTTACGTAATTAACTGTATAGCTCATCAAGGATAACTAATGGGGGGGAAAAAATCAAGAGACTTTTCCACGTTTTTGTTCCCCCAAAGAAACAATGGTGATGTAAGAACTGATGCCAAAATACCAACATGCAATGAAGTAAGAACTGATGCAAAAATATCAATTATTCTGTGGATCTCTGATATTTTAAAAATAACATAACAATTCTATAAAAGAATATAGTTAATAAAACCAAATAAGAAGAACACATTGTTATATTACAATCCCTACTTTTATATACAGATCAACTAAGTAAAGCTAGTTGACTTCGGTGATTCATCAATATGCTGGGAAAAGAATCCAACCCCCATTATTTATTAGTATGTTAAATTGATAACAGTCCCTTCCTATGTTTCCCTTTGCAAAGCAGAATCCCAGGTCTTGCTTCCCTACAGAAATAATTTTTCCAACTCCATGATCCAACAGGAAATCATTGGTGGTAAATAAACAAACGTAAAATAAAAGTGACAGAAATGAGGTCAAAGATATCTCTCTCCAAATGTAAAAACAAAAAAAGAAAAGGAATAAATATATTGTAGATACAAATTTTAAATATTTGACAGTCTGAAAACTATGTGGTGTAAGCAGATAAAAGAGCTGGGAGACTGATTTGATTAGGTACATGACACTGAAGCAACAAAACTAATTTACAAAACTCAGAAACTCATAGTGATTAGCAATATTACCTTCTCAAAATTATGTTCAGTCCTACAGGTGGCCTGGTTGTGATAGAGAATGAAATAAGACCAAATCTTTTGGGCTGTTGGCCAATGACAACCAACCAATGTACTATCCTTGACACATCGGCCATTAAGTTGCTGACCCTGGTGCTAATTCTTTACACGATTCTTAATAATATGCTTAAAGAGACAAATTATTATGCAGATTATATACCATTCTCGAGAGGGCAACAGAAACCGGAATAAAAAAGACTTAGGAAAACAGTTCATCAGCATTTAATGAGTTCCCATCGTACGTCAAATCCCACATGAAACAGGACTGGATTTGTGCAACGGTGATAAAAAACAGATATAGTCATTGTACACAGTATGTGTTATCATTATCATTATTCTGGAAAGAAGAATTTCTTCCCTTTACAAGATTTCCCTGGTTGCTTTTAAACCGAACATGTCATACATGATATATGCAAATCATCAGATACTGCAAAATCATGCAGAGAGGTGTCCATTTGGGGGACAACACTATCAATGGGGAGCAGTGAAGATGAGAGGGACTCTGGGTGACATGTTCATCGCACCTAAAGAAAATGCAGAGAAGAGAAAAATAAAAAGGACTTAACCAAAATATGGAACCTTTCCTAGTGTTTATCTGTTGAACTAGGTTTTCTGAGATAAGCCATTTAAACATAAATCAAAGTAAATGCAAAATATATGTGAGTTCCAACAGCCAACAGCCATTTGTACTGACAAGAGATGCCACATACATGAATGCATTATTTCTGAATTTATTTTTACTGAGAGGGTTTTTTGGTGTATGTGGGAAAATTCAGCATGTCAGTTTAAGGAAATGTATATGATTTCCCTTTCAAGATCCTACAAAAACATATGGGAGCAAGATAATGTTTGTCCTGACCTGCCAAAATCCTGTGGAGATCATCTCAAATCCACATCACATTCCTGACTACTAATGCTCACACTGTGGCTTTTGCATTAGCAGATGTGTGAAAACTCATGTACTCAGGGAACTCCCTCATGGCTTCACATCTAGAGAAGCTACTCTACAACAGTTATTTCAGCCAAAAGCTGAATTGGTATTTCCAAGTTAAGTATACCTTCATTTAAGCCAGTGTCTGGACAGAAAAATTTAACTGAAGGGTTTTTTATCTGGCTCAGAACCAAGAGGAGCTGGAGTGAACGTTAGACAAATTTTCAGGAGGACTTCCACTCCCAATCCTAAAGTCAGATCAAAGACTGGTAAATATTTCCTCAGTCATGTAACAACTACTAACAATCAAAGGTTCCCATTTCAAATGCATTATTGGAAGAAGCATCCATATGATTCCAGTCATGATTTAAAATTAGGAGGGCTGTTCAACACTGTATCTAGTTCATTATTTGGGCTGTGGAAAAAAATCTGCTGAAAACATTAAGGGAACCAAACTATCACTGCAGCCTTCCTATTTAAAAAAAAAAAAAAAAAAAGTTTCTGAGCCTTATAAAAGTAACACAAGCTCACTGTAGAAAACTTGGGGAAAATTTAAAGAACAAAGGTAACTATCCATAATCCCATAAGTAGTGGTCACAATCTTAATTAGACAAAAAACAATAAACAAGACCAAAAAAACGAAAGGACCCCTAGAAATGTTCAAGGGCTTATCAAGTTTACAACAAAGCCCTAATAATTATGAACACCCACATATCAAATAATATAGCATTGACATTATATAGCAAAACTACCAAAATAATTGGAGAAATAAAGAATATTAGTGTCATGAGATTTTAATTTGCCTTTTTCAGCCGATGACATATATAGCCACCGCCCATCTGTCAGTTTGTCTTACTGTGATGCTGGAACCTAATGCCACCAGTATCTCAAATACCAGCAGGGTCACCTACGGTAGACAGGTTTCAGCAGATCTTCTAGACTAGGAAGAAAGGCCTGGTTATCTACTTCTAAAAAATAAAAACCATGGATCACAACAGAACATTGTCCAACTTGCTTGCTTTGGATATATCATTGGAAAAGACCAATTGCTGGAGTGGGACATCATGTTTGGTGAAGTGGAGGACCAGTCCTGGTGAATGAGACTTCAGTGAAATGGACAGGCACAAAGCTGCAACAATAGGCTCAAACATGCTAGTGACTGTGAGGATGACGCAGCACCAGCCAACATTGCGTTCTGTCGTACATAAGGTTGCCATGAGTCAGGGTGACTTGACGGCCGCTATCTATCTCTATTTATATATATGAAATCAGAAGCTACTAAAAACAACAACAATGCAATTAATGAAGTAAATCTAACTGATGTAAATGTATGCAGACCCCATAGGGCTTTCAAGGCTGTGACTATTTGGAAGCAGATTGCCATGTCTGTCTTCTGAGGCACCTCTGGGTGGGTTCAAACCACCAACCTTTCAGCTAGAAGTTCAGTGCTTAACTGTTTGCGCCATTCTTTCTATGTTCAAAATACATTTGAAAATTTTTGTTAAAGACAAAGAAATTTTTATAATACTTAGTCAACTTCTTCAGAAACATGATGCACTTATTATTCGTATAATTGATCTCTATCATTCTGTAGGGTTTCACGTTTTGTTTGTTTTAATATAGGCTTTATATATTTCTTATTAAAAATCAAAAACCAAACTTGTCATCGGTCAATTCTGACTGACAGTGACTCTACAGGACAGAGTAGAACTGCCCCAAAGGGTTTCCAAGGAGTGGCTGGTGGATTTGAACTGCCAACCTTTTGGTTAACAGTTGTAGCTCTTAACCACTACGCCACCAGGGTTCCATTTCTCATTAAGTTATTCATAAAAATTTTGTTTTTCTGTTACTATCAGAAACAGAATATTTTAAAAGTACACTGATAGTTTTTATTGGCTTATAGAAACAGTATGGATGCTGCATATTTATCAAGTATCCTATCAATATAATAAGCTATTTAAAAGTTGATGTTCTTGAATTTTCTACATCAAAAATAATATTGTCTGTAAAGGATGATTTTGTAAAGTTGTCTGTCTTCTTTACATTTTATATATTACTGCATCGCCTGAAACTTCCAAAGTAATTGTATAATAATGGTCAATAGCATGATAAACTTTTTTCTGGTTTAAGATAGCTATTCTTTATTATTTAAAGAATATTACTTTCTATTTCTGGTTACCTCAGAATAAATTCATAGTTTTCACTGGCCAGTTCTTTCAGAGTAGACTGCCAGGTCCTTCTTCCTAGTCTGTTTTAGCCTGGAAGCTCCAGTGAAACTTGTCCACTGAGGGTGACCCTGCTGGTATTTGAAATATCAATGGCGAAGCTTCCAGCATTATAGCAACATGCAAGCCACCAGAGTAGGACAAATTGACAGACACGTGGTGGATTGTGAGGATGGTGCGGGACCAGGCAATGTTTCGTTCTGTTGTACATAAGGTCACTATGAGCTGGAACAGATTTGACAGCACCTAACAACAACTTTTTTTTTTTTTTTAACAACAACAGAATAAATCTCATGAATAAATGCTGAATTTTATCCAATCCTCTTTCAACGTCTAGTGGGATTATTATATTTTCTTATTGGATATGCTGATATTATATATCACAACAATAGATTTTCTAATATGGGACATATCATATTTGGCCATGATACTTGTCACAGAATGAAATGTGTCCCCCAAAAATATGTGTATCAATTTGGCTAGGCCATGATTCCCAGTATTGTGTGACTGTCCACCATTTTGTCATCTGATGTGATTTTCCTGTGTGTTGTAAATCCTGCTTCTGTGATGTTAATGAGGGGGGATGGGCAGCAGACCTGCTGATGAGGGAGGACTCAATCTACAGGATTGGGTTGTGTCTTGAGCCACTTTCTTTTAGGATATAAAAGAGAGAAGTGAACAGAGAAACAGGGCACCGCATACCACTAAGAAAGCAGCACTGGGAGCAGAGAGCATCCTTTGGACCTGGGGTTCCTGCACAGAGAAGTTCCTAGTCCAGGAGAAGACTGATGAGAAGGACAGAGACAGAAAGCCTTCCCCTGGAGCTGACGCCCTGAATTTGGACTTCTGGTTTACTTTACTATGAGGAAATAAATTTCTTTGTTAAAGCCATATACTTGCGGTATTTCTGTTATAGCAGCACTAGATAACTAATACAGTGTTCTAATGTTCAGTTTGGTTTGATGGTATTTTACTTGGAATTTCTGCATCTAAATTCATATATAAGATTGATGCACAGTAGTCTTTTCTGTATGTGACGTTTATTAGGTCTTAATCATTCATTTAAAAAAGCCTTTCTTATAGGGGCTTAGAAAAATCCTGGTTACTTAATGTCCTCAATAGGTGTTAAAAAGTTCCTCAATGCTTAATGCCATTTATTATGAAGCAGGAAAAGGGAAGAGACGAACAGACCGCAAGCACAAAGGTGAGATAATGGCTTCCACATCGCTTGACTGTCAGCCTTAGTTGGCGTGAAGTGTTGTGTCTAGAGACTCTCAACCAAGCAACCATTTAAAAATATATAGAATATTAAAGTAATGGACAAACATAGGAACTGCAACTTCTCGGAAGATAATTTAAAAAACATACTGCATCTTTTTTTTCTGTGTTAATCTGGAATAAGAAACAAGAAAACCAGGTTAGAAAAAAACTATCAACATATATTTCAAATAGTTATCCTTACTTTGGTAAATGCTGTTGAACATTTCTATAGCTCACTGGTGTCCTCAAATTCAATACTAGTTTGCAATAGATTCAAAATTACCATTTCACATTTCTTCTCTAAAAAATAAAAGAAAAACTATATCATGCTTCTTAAATTCTTCACAGTAAATAGTACTATGGGTTTCTCCCCAGAAAAACAAATAAATACAAGATGCCACTGTACTTATTACTCTTGAATTAGAAGCCATAGTTACATAAACTAAAATTGGCTCCACACTCCTAACAGCAGTAAACATCTAATCTTATAGTTAAGAAGAATAACAACAATAAAAACAAAATAAGCAACCAAAAAACCAAAGACCAAATAAGAATCTACATAGTGACCTGGAGAAAGAAAATACTTCTTTCTTTGCAGTAGATGCTTGATTTTATAAACTACGTTATACCCCAATATAGAACAAATCCGGAGCAAGCTGCTCACTTATGTATATATTTTTTTCATATACATACAGATGGACATATACACACACATTTGTGTTGAAACATTTAAGAGTAATTCCAAAGCAGATTCCACGTGGGGGAAGATGAAGTAGATGCATGTTTCATTATTCCTCCTACTAAGTACAACTAAGAACCCTGGGCATTACATACAAAACAACCATAAAACACTGAAAAGTAGAGAAAAGAAGGAAGACTGGCTAAGGACCACAGAACGTGAGGGAGGACATGTTAGTGTTTCCTGAGTTTCCTTTTTGTCTTGTATATTCTAGATTTGGAGCCAAAGAAGCCAGCAAACTGAAAATGCCAATGGACCCAGCCCAAAAAAAAAGTCCTACCAAAGCCTTATTGCTGTAGTCAAAGGAACAGAAAAGGGGCACCCTAGCAAGACAGAAAGCTGACTTTGAGGGCCAGCAAAGTGGTTCTGAGTATCAAATAGTGCGTTCCTTTTTATTGTTGAGTAAGTAGTCTGTTGTGTGGACAAGTCATTGTTTAACTGTTCACCTAGTGCAGGACATTTTGGTTGTTTGTAGTTCTTGGCTATTACAAGTAAAGCTATCAACAATCAAGTACAAGTGTTTGTGTGGATATATGTCTTCATTTCTTTGAGATAAAGGCCAGGAATGTAACTGCTAGGTCACATGGTAAATACATGTTTAGAAGAAACTGACAAGCTATTTTCCACCAGCAATGTATGACAGATCTATTTTTTCTGCATTGTTGCCAGCATTGGGTGTTGTCACTATTTTTTATTTTAGCCATTTTAATTTGCATTTCCATAATGGCTGATGTCTTAGTCATCCAGTGCTGCTATAACAGACATACCACAAGTGGGTGGCTTTAACAAATAGAAAGTTATTTTCTCACAGTTTAGAAGGCTAGAAGTCTGAATTCAAGGTGCCAGCTCTAGAGGCAGGCCTTCTTTCTCTGTTGGCTCTGGGAGAAGGTCCTTGTCTCTTTTCAGCTTCTGTTTCTTAATTCCTTGGAGATCTCATATGGTGTGGCACCTATTTTCCCCTACCTGTGCTTTCTTCTCTGTATCTAATCTGTTCTTTTTATATCTCAAAGGTGATTGCCTTAAAACACACCCTACACTGATATGGCCTCTTAGTGTAACAAAGAAAACCCATTCCCAAATGGGATTATAAACACAGGTACAACCAGTTGCCCTCTAGTCCATTCTGACTCACAGAGACAGAGTAGAACTGCCCCTAGGGTTTCCAAGGCTGTAATCTTTATGGAAGCAGATTGACACATATTTCAATATGTGGCAGCCTAGCACTTAACCACTATCCTACTAGGGCTCCTTCCACAGGTATAAACAAACAAACAAACCAGACCTATTGCCCTCCAGTTGATTCTGACTCATAGAGGCCCTATACAACAGAGTAGAGCTGCCCCATAGGGTTTAACATTCCTAACAGAGGGCTGATAAAATAATTTATGGAACAGACAAAAAAAACAAAACCAAAACCAAACCCACTACAGTTGTGTTGATTACAACTCATAGCGGCCCTACAGGACAGAGCAGAACTGGCCCATAGGTTTCCAAGGAGTGACTGGGGGATTTGAACTACAGACTTTTTGGTTAGCAGCCCATTCCATGGAAAATATAGTCCTTAAAAACTGGCAAGGAAGGATGTTCATGAGACACACACACACACAGAAAAAATGTTGGAAATATATACATCAAATGTTCATCTTTATTTGCCATCTCTAACCCCTGGCTACCAGCAACCTGTTTCTCCACCTCTATACATTTTTCATTTTGGGAATGTTAAATAATGGAATCATACATTATATGACCTTTTGAGACTGTTTTTTTTTTTTTTTCACACGGCATAATGCCTTTGAGGTCCATCTATCTGAAAATGGATCATCACGGATATAAATGGAGAACATAAAACTAGAAAACTTACAGAAAAAGAAATAGGAGAAAATCTTTGAGATATAAGGCCAGGCAGAGAGTTCTTAGACTTGACACCAAAAACACAGTTACTAAAAGGAAAAATTGATAAATTGGATTTCATTAAAATTAAAAACTTTTGTTCCGTGAAAAATCTTGTTAGGAGGATGCAAAGCTATAAAGTGAGAGAAATATTTGCAAACTATGAATCTGACAAAGGACTAATATATAAATATATAAAGAACTCTTAAAAATTTAAAGAAATTCCAATTACGAAATGGGCCAAAGAATGAAGAAACATTTCACTGAAGAGTATATACAGATGGCAAATAAACAAATATATTTAAAATGATTTTAAATCATTTTTCTTTCCTATTTTAGTTTTTGTTTTGCTTATAAATTCTAATGTTTCTAAAACAATGTAAAAAATACATTTTAAAGTATAATAAAAATATAAAAGATAAAATTCCTCACATATGAGAGACCTTAAAATCAGTAAGAATAAAAAGACTCCAAAGGCCGATTAGAGCCCCAGTGGCATAGTGGTTAAGAGTTCAGCTGCTAACCAAAAGGCAAATCCACCAGCCGCTCCTTGGAAGCCCTGTAGGGCAGTTCTACTCCGTCCTATAGGGTTACTATGAGTTGGAACCGACTCAAGGGCACCTAACAACAACAACAACAACAATGCTGATTAACATTTTTTTCAATATTCAATCTCAACAGTAATCAAATAAATATAAATTAAAATAATTACTCTTTTTAGTCTACCAAACTGAAGTCCTAAAATAAAGGCCAGTGTTATCAAAGCAAGAGGAGGAAATGGGCAATGCCAAACTCAGCTGAATGGAGCATAAATTGGTACAACTTTCCATAAAACCCATTGCTGTCCTGACTTATAGTGACCGTATAGCACAGAAACCCCACAGGGTTTCCAAGGGTGTGATCTTTATCGATGCAGACTGCCACATCTTTCTACCGAAGAGTGGCTGGTGGGTTCGAACTACTAACCTTTCAGTTAGCAGCTGAGTGCTTAACCACTGTGCCACTAGGGCTCCTTGGTACAACCTTACTAAGGGCAACCTGCAATATGGAAGTATCAAAAGACTTAAAAATATACATATTCTGTACACAGAATTTCCACTTCTAGGAGTTTATCCTAGAGAAATAATCAAAGATGTCCATAAAGATTTATATACAGGAACTTTATATATTCTAAATTAATATGATAAAAAAATAGAAATAACCTATAAGTTTAATGATAGATGACTAGATAAATAATTAAGATGATATAACCATGAAATATCTGTTTTCGAAAATATTTAATGACTTGAAGGAAATCTGCTGATGACATAAGTAAAATTATAAAATATTGTTTATTATATTGTTAATTATAAAACTTTTTTTAAATAGAAAAAAGAGGAGGCATCTAGAACTAACACAGCAAAATGTTAAGAATGACAACCTCTGCGGAATAAAGCTGGGTTTAAAATTTTCTTCTTCATACATTTCTGTATTTTCCAAAATTTCTAGAATAAATGTATACTTAACAGTCAGGACAATCTTTTAAATAAAGCACCAGCATCTGACAAGGGACTTCACCAAACCTCCCTAGTACTCTTTCTTTTCCAAAGTGTACCAATGCTGAATCTCTCCCACCTCCCCTTTTCTTTCATTCACACTGAAAGCAAGAGGTATAAGAACCCTGCAGGTTTTTTCTCTAATATCAGCATAGTCACACTTTTTCAAGGATCTGCTTTTCTAGCCACACTCTACTTAACTTTTATTGAAAACCTCACAAATGAAATGAGGCTCCTCCTACATTCTTCTGTGACCATTTGGTTTTAAGAAATTAAAGGCTTGAGGAAAGTAAAGTCCAGGTTTTAGGGTAAGCCACCTGGATGGAAAACTGGACTTGTACAAGGCAGGTTTCCAAAGTACTATGCCCTGCAGCAGGGTAGTTTCAATAAACATAAGTAGGGAGTATTTAAATAGCACCCAATTTACTTTTTATTCTCATAAAAAGAGAGGGATGAAAGAGGTAGAGGTACAGATATAGCTCCATTAAAAGCCACAGCTGAGCCAACAGCAGGGAGGAAACCATGGAGGTCACCTGAAGTATGTATTGTACAGCCTGTGATGATAAAAACTTCACAACTTTTTCCGATTCTCAGCTAATTCTAGATTTATAACACAATTTGGTACCCTATCAAAGGATACTACAAGCTTCAGCCAGAAAACCCTTAAGTTTTCTCAGTGGTTATTCCTAGAACCATCAGAAGCTGTAGGTCTAATGGGTTTACTTTGAGAATGTTTTGCTCTAGGCTGGGCAAAGTTACTGTGGTAAGTACAAGGTAAGACAAAAGTTTTAAGTATTATTTTTATGGAGAGGGGAAATATTTTTCATTTCTCTAAAGCCTTGAGACACCTTGGGAACATGAAGATGCTTATAATAGAGTCCTTTAATGAAGCAGGTATAGATAGGGGCAATGCAGGGAATTTCTCACAAGGCGGCATGTAATTCTTGATTTTGAGCTTACAGGGTTGACAGGATCCTAAGGGAGACTGTTAGTTGATCCAATGGTTGATGAAGTATGAGATTATGTGTGGATTTGAAAAACATAAATCTCAACCCCCCAAAGTTGCTCAAATAGTAGTCATTAATATAAGCGTTTGTCCTATGTTCCACAACCAAAAGACTCAAAAACCAAGTCCATTGTGTTTTGTCCTTATTTTCAATTTGACAGGAAAGGTTCCTTTAAGATAACAGCAGAAAAGTGTGTTTTATGTAATCCATGGTCACTGACTTGCCTCCTAAAGGCCTGGAATTATGCTTAAAGCTCTAAGCATCTTTGCTGACATGAGTGTGTGGGTAAGGAGGTGGAGTGGGAGAGAGGACATCGAGCCCACCCAACTCCTGGAATTTTTACAAAAAAGACAAAACTTTCCAAGTGAAATAGTCATTTTGGTAAATGAAACCATTTGTAACTTTAGAGCAGTTTTTTCCTTCCCTCCAAAGTATCATAAGAAAAATCCACACTGTGCTCTAATAGGCTATAAAGCTTTGGTTTAAAGAAGGGTCAACAAGAACTAAAACCACTAATGTCATACTTGTTGAAGCAAGAGTAGAGGGCAGTGAAGCTCCAACACTTCAGGATCCCAGGGAAAAGTCACCAAGGCTAAAAACGATCTGCCCAATTTGTGCCAAGAACAAAGTTTTACAGCCAAGTTAAAATCCACTGTGCATATAAGGCCTGTTATAAAAATGCTGACATATTCAGTACCTTTTTTTTTTTTTTTTTTGGGAGAGTCTTTCCTTTACAGATATGAAACAGGCTTATCAAAGTAGGAAGTCAAAAGCTGGGAAAGAAACTGAAATGGAGTGGGGGGTAGGGGGAGAGGAAGAGTAAAAGAGAGAAAAAGATCAAGACAGAGTCAAAACAAATGTAAACAGCCAGTCTAACATGCTCAGTAGAGAGATCTACTCCACTGAGAGAAGAAATGGCTCCATTTCTTCACCTTTCTTAGGCTGAGAAAAATGGTATTTACATGTAAAAACAAATATGACTAAAGTCAAATTCATGTGGGCAGAACTATATTGAGTTTTTTTGTTTAAGGAGAAGAGGCTTGAGGAGTAAATTCCTGATCCTTAAACCCACCAAAGCCTCATGATTTTTTTCAGTTAACTTCAGCTCAATAGAGGCTGCTGTTGTTGTTGTTGTTAGCTGTCCTCCAGTCAGCCCCAACTCACAGTAACCCCATGGACAACAGAATAAAACACTGCCTGGTCCTGCACCATCCCTATGATCGGTTGCAAATCAGATCATTAGGCCTTTATTCCATAAGCCCATCAGTCTGGAAGCTCTGTTCAAACCTCACCATAGCAACACGCAAGCCTCCACTGATAGATGGGTAGTATCTGCCCAGGAAGTACACTGGCCAGTATTCCAACCAGGGTCTCCCACAAGGTAAGTGAGAGGTACCTGGAGTTAAAAAGCAAAGAATTCCCACATACTCATTAAGCCACAGTCCTTTACAGGACGGTCAAAAGTGCCTTAGACTACTGTAGATGTATCCAAACAATGTACAATCACAAATTTTGGACACAGAAGGAAATGTGAACATCCAATCTAACAAACTTATTACAGGAATCACCTAAGGTTTAGTCGACTAATTTTTATACAATGGAAGAACTGGATGGGATGGGGGGAGGGGGTTAGTAATTTATGGTATTTAGACCCTTGTCTGAAAAATATCTGAATCTAATCTGTTATTACTGAAACTATCATCATATTAAATCAATGTATTAAAAATGTATCTTAGAAACAGTTAATGGTGATGGTTGAACAACATAATGAATGTAGTATTTAATGTCACTGAACTGTTACACGTGAAAACTATTGAAATGGCAAATGTTTTGTTACCTATATATTTACAATAAAAAAATTAAAATAAAAAATACTAAGCAGATATTCAAAATGTATTTTAATATACAACCCATCGCTGTTGAGTTGATTCTGACTCATGGCAGAGTAGAACTTCCCCACAGAGTTTCCAAGGAGCACCTGGTAGATTCGAACTACTGACCTTTTGGTTAGCAGCTATAGCACTTAACCTCTACACCACCAGGGTTTAATATAGAGCTATGTAAAACATGCTCAGGACAGATAAATTCACATCTTTTGAAAAATATAAATTACTAACAGTATCTTCACCTCATGGGATTTTTGTGAATAAAGGAGATTCAAAAAAAAAAAAAAGATAATGCATGTGAAATCCTTAGCACAGTGTATTAAGCAATCAAATGTTTCTAATACCACTATTAGTTCATCATATAGCACAGAAACTATATGGGTTGCATATAACTCAACATTCAAGTAGAGAGGTTAAATATACTATTTACTTTTAATTCTGCAACTTTTCAAGAATAAACCAGTCCTACTAGGTTGTCTTCAAAAGTAACCAAAAAACAGAAACAAAACCAAAACCAAAAACAAAACCCGTTGTTATTGAGTTGATTCAGAGCAACTGCACAGGACAGAACAGAACTGCCCCATGGGGTTTCCAAGGCTGTAATCTTTAGAGAAGCAGACTGCCACAATCTTCTCCTGCAGAGCAGATGGTGGGTTTGAACTGCTAACCTTTCAGTTAGCAGCCAAGCATTTAATCACTGTGCCACTAGGGCTCCTTTTCAAAATGAGGCACACAATTCAAAAATTATATCAATTTACATTAATTTTCATGATCACAACTCAAAATAATTTTTGTTTTTGTTTTCTTTTTTTTTTAATTTTTATTGTGCTTTAAATAAAACTTTCCAAGTCAGTCTTTCATATAAGGGTTTATACATACCTTGCTATATACTCCTAATTGCTCTTCCCCTAATGAGACAGCACACTCCTTCCCGCCACTCTCTCTTTTTGTGTCCATTTGGCCAGCTTCTGACCCCCTATGCCCTCTCATCTCTCCTCCAGACAGGAGCTGCCCACATAGTCTCATGTGTCTACTTGATCCAAGAAGCTCACTCTTCGCCAGTATCATTTTCTCCCCCATAGTCCAGTCCAATCCCTCTCTGAAGAGTTGGCTTTCGGAATGGTTCCTGTCTTGGGTTAACAGAAGGTCTGGGGACCATGACCTCTGGGGTCCCTCTAGTCTCAGTCAGACCATCAAGTCTGGTCTTTTTACAAGAATTTGGGGTCTGCATCCCACTGCTTTCCTGCTCCTTCAGGGGTTCTCTGTTGGTTCCCTGTCAGGGCAGTCATCGGTTGTAGCCAGGCACCATCTAGTTCTTCTGGTCTCAGGCCAACGTGGTCTGGTTTATGTGGCCCTTTCTGTCTCTCGGGCTCATCATCATCTTGTGTCTTTGGTGTTCTTCATTCTCCTTTGCTCCAGGTGAGTTGAGACCAGTTGATGCATCTTAGATAGCTGCTTCCTAGCATTTAAGACCCCAGACGCCACTCTCCAAAGTGGGATGCAGAATGTTTTCTTAATAGATTTTATTATGCCAATTGACTTAGATGTCCCCTGAAACCATGGTCCCCAAACTTTCGCTCCTGCTACGCTGGCCTTTGAAGCGTTCAGTTTATTCAGGGAACTTCTTTGCTTTTAGTTTAGTCCAGTTGTGCTGACCTCTCCTGTACTGTGTGTTGTCTTTCCCTTCACCTAAAATAGTTCTTATCTACTATCTAACTAATGAAAACCCCTCTCCCTCCCTCCCTACTCTCGTAACCATCAAACAATATTTTCTTCTCTGTTTAAACTATTTTTTGAGTTCTCATAATAGTGGTCTCATACAATATGTCCTTTTGCAACTGACTAATTTCACTCAGCATAATGCCTTCCAGATTCCTCCATGTTATGAAACATTTCATGGATTCATCATTGTTCTTTATTGATGCATAGTATTCAATTGTATGAACATACCATAATTTATTTATCCATTCATCCATTGATGGACACTTTGACAACTCAAAATAACTTAGTCTCTGCCAACGACATCTAATAATGTGCATATAGCTACTTTTGTACATGTTAATAGTACTGAATTCATGGAGGTTCTTTGTTAAGCTCTTTTTCTATTTTTGAAACCATATATGTTAAAGCAAACTACAGTGAAAATTCCACCATTAACAGCACGAGTTGACAGAGGTAATATCCACAGCCATTCAATTTATGAATATATTGATCATATCAACCAAATAGAGGGTAAAACTTAGCTACCATTTTGTATATGAAAAAACAGAGCCATATAATGGGGCAGTTAAAGGTCTAGTAGTTCGCAAGAATTGATGGACAAGAAAAGCAAAGTCTCAGTCACTTCTCAGTTAAAGTCTCAATTATTTCTCTGGTCTACTTTTCTATCTGAGGTCTTCCTTTTAAATTTATTGAAAAGCCAAATATTATTCTGAAGTTGAGGATGTATATCTGTATACACCATACAAAACGAACCAGAGTAATGTGAAAACACAAGTCCAGAGGATGGGATTTAACAGCTTCTTATAAGTTTCAAAGTGACTAAGCGCTCTTAGATCTTTATAGCAATAAATATTGTATTGTACCAAGGCCCATTGGGAATCCCCACTCATATGCTATTCCATGACAGAAGATCAAGGTGTCAGGTCCATTTAGAATCAATGAATTTTTGGCTTGTTTTCAGCTTTAATCCTCATTTTGAAAAAAGCAATTAATAGCATTTATAAAGGAAATATAATCACATTGCCTTCCCCTCCCCTCCAAACATATATACGCTATATAGGTACATATATAGAGAGAATGAACTGTAGGTTTCAAATGCTGGTATTCCTTTAGTTTGCATTTCTCACAGTAGACAGAAAATGTGACCTTGGGCAACCACCATTCTTAGTGGAAAGCCTTTTTCAGCTCAAGAAACCATTACCTGATTGATAGCTGCTTTCCTAGCTAAAAAGAATGCTTACTGAGCTGCAGGGAGACCTAGGTGAGCCACAAATACAAGTGTTCAATCATCAAAGAGTTTTTTAGCCAAATGCCCCCTTAAAACAGAGGTGCCATTCAAGAATGGAGGTGATATATTTTGTGATGTATGTGAAGCACATACTATATGATAAAAGGAATAAATAAGGATAATGTCTAAGTCAGGTATACATCCTGCTACCTGCTGATTGTATGAACTAATAAATCAAGGCCTGCTATCTTGGTTGAGATGCTGTTCAATGTCCTGGAAAGAGTGAAGATTTCACAGATTCATATCTTTGTTCTATCATCTACTAGCTATATGATAAGAGACAAGTTACCTAACCTCCCTTAGCCTCAGATACTTCATTTGCAAAGATAAATAAACAACCAAACAATAACTTCCATAGTAGCTGTCAAGCTGAGAAAATCCGTTAGGTGTTTTTCATGAGTAACACATGAACATGGTCCAAAACACCATATAGGGAAAACAAGGTCTCCTTCTCACTTCTGTTACCTAGCCACTCAGTCCCTTTTCCTGGGAGGCAACTACTGTTTCCAGTCAAATGGGAAATTTTGGTTTTGATGTCTTATGCTGAAATACTGACTTCATTAACATTTATTGAGTGTCTATCATGTGTCAAAACCATTCAAGGTGCTGTGGGGAATACAAAGATGACCTCATAGTCTAGAATGGGAAATGGTACACAACTAAGTTTAATATGAGGTGATAAACACAACAGTAAAAGTTTAAGAACAGAAGAGAAAGTAATTAATCAAGAGGGTGGATTGGGATAAAGTGTAAGATTAAGAGCAGGTTGTAAGGCATTTGAATTTTCAGGCACCACACCAAAATACCAATCAGGTTTCTCTGACTTAGGCCCTCTGATTCAGGAACCAGGCCCTACCCATTGCTATAATAACTCTTATTAGGGGTGTTCACTCATGACTGAGAATTTCTGACATAGGAAAAGGAAACAGTAGCCTGATGAGAAAATGTCAAAGGGTTCGCTGTGGATCAGGTAAGTGTCCTGTTTAGGTAGAGAGAAACAGAAGGCTGAAAGAGTCTTCTTTTTCCAATCATGCAAAATATTCATTATTTCAAAACTATACACCCTCACGTAAAGAGGGGATTACTAGCTAGAGGGTGGGTAGATAGATTCAACTAAAGTTTCAAGTGCGGCTTTTGGTATTTTCTATAATTTACTCCAAAATCTTAACCCTGAGCTTTTACAGAATAACTGTTGTTGTTAGGTGCCCTCGAGTAGGTTCCAACTCATAGCCAGCCTGTGTACAACAGAATGAAACACTGCCTAGTTCTGTGCCATCCTCACCATTGTTGTTATGCTTGAGCCCATTGTTGCAGCCATCGTGTCAATGCATCTCGTTGAGGGTCTTCCTTTTTTCTGCTGACTCTCTACTTTACCAAGCATTGATGTCCCTCTCCAGGGACTGGTCCCTTCTGATAATATGTCCAAGGTATGTAAGACGAAGTCTCTCCATCTTCGCTTCTAATGAGCATTCTGGCTGTACTTCTTTCAAAACAGGTTTCTTTGTTCTTCTGGCAGTCCACGGTGTATTCAATATTCTTTGCCAACACCATAATTCAAACACATCCATTCTTTTTAGGCCTTTCTTATTCATTCTCCAGCGTTCATATGCATATGAGGAGATTGAAAACACCATGGTTTGGGTCAGGCGGATGTTAGTCCTTAAAGTGACATCTTTGCTTTTTAACACTTTAAAGAGGTCTTCTGCAGTAGCTTTCCCCATGCAGTGCTGTTGTTTGATTTCTTGACTGCTGCTTCCATGGGCACTGATTGCGGATCCAAGTAAAATGAAATCCTTGATAACTTTAATCTTTTCTCTGTTTATCATGATATTGCTTATTGGTCCAATTGTGAGGATTTTTGTTTTCTTTATGCTGAGATATAATCCATACTAAAGGATGTGGTCTTGATCTTCATCAGTAAGTGCTTCATCAGTAAGTCCTCTTTGCTTTCAGCAAGCGAGGTTGTGTCATCTGCATATGGCAGGTTGTCAGTGAGTCTTCCTCCAATTCTGATGCTGTGTTCTTCTTCATATAGTCTAGCTTCTCAGATTATTTGCTTGCCATACAGACTGAAAAAGTATGGTGAAAGGATACAACGCGGGTACACACCTTTCCTACCTTTAAATCACACAGTATCCACTTGTTCTATTCAAATGACTGCCTCTTGATCTATGTACAGATTCCTCATGAGCACAATGAAAGTGTTCCAGAATTCCCATTCTTCGCAATGCTACCAATAATTTGTTATGATCACCAAGTAAAATGGGTTTATTTAAGACTCAGAATGCCATTTAGTACAACAGGAACCAATTCTACCGTGTCTCACAGTGCTACCTACGAGACAAGACACTAAATTGTAATGAGGTTACCAAAATTTTGGCAATTCTTCAATAAAACTTTCTGGCTTAACGGAATTTAGGTAAGATCCCTATATACCAATAGCCTGGGTCCATGTATAAGATAGTCTAGCTTAAAAGAATACTTCAAATATCCCTAAAATGGCATGTCTGAAAGTTAGCATAGTTTAACCAGAAAGACAAAAGCAAGTAAATTCCTTTTAGTGGATGCTGTCAGTCTTGACAATGGATTTCAGAAAACAAGAACTTGCTATAGTTAATGCTTTATAAGGACAATCTTAAGACAAACATTTTCATGCTAGCCTAACAGACCAAAGCACAACTGAGTTGAGGGCTATATCAAAGATGAGAAACATTCTGCTAAACCATAATGCTGCTTTAAAAGAATGTCATGGAAGATAGCTGGAAACACTGCAAAATATTTCAATTAATCATACAGTTTACCATAGGCCCAAACAAAGAAATAGTGATCATAAACAGAAGCCCTTAATAAAGGATTCCAGGTCAAGAATGGGTTTTCCAGGTGCAAGTGAGGTAATTAAGATAAAGACTTGTCATTATCAATGTTTAAACATTTTATGATATATATAAAGCCATATGTTCTATCAGAAATCAACAATGTAACACATAGTATCTGCTCTGTGGCAGGCACAAATATCAGGCAGGGGAAGATACAAAGATAGCCATTGTTCATGGAGAGCCCTCTATTACAAGGCATTGCTTTTCTACTCTTTTTCCAAGGCATCCTACACATAGAATAATCCAATAATAACGCCATCACACATACCATTTCACAAGTATCTTAAAGTCAAGCAGTGACAGAGCAATCAGGATTCACATCTATTGCTAAATCATTTATGCTCCCATTTTTAGTATTTTCTTGTGGCAAAGCTATCACAATCACAATGTACCCTAAACCCGCTGGAACGAATAGTGACTTAAGAATTGCTACCAGTGTCGTCATCTTCTACTCACTCCTGCCCATGGATCATGGATGCCACAAAATTTGCTTACCAAATTCCTTTTTTCAGCATACCACTTAGCTGGAGAAAAAGCTCAAACTCAAATGTGTTATTATTTAAAGCCTCATTTGAAATTTAGGTATTTGGGCCAGTGAAAAAAAATTCTACTTTGGTATTAGAAAAAACACAATCACAAGCTGTAGAATAGTAAAGCCACAACTTTTGCAAGATATCGGGATCACTTCAGAAGGGAGTCCTAAAACTTCAGCACCCAAACCCCTAAAGATACAATGTTCTCATCGTATAAGAATACCCTGTGCTGTGATTATTATGAAAGCTTCTTAAATACTATGAAGAATAGAAAGAGGGACAAAGCTTCTATTTTTCTCCTCCCTATTCACATCTCAGCCCCCAAGTTCTGAATATGAGCATTTTCTGTTAACAACAAGCTACCTTTATAATGTCCACATAATTATAGGTTCAGGTCAAGAACTCCAGACCATATTGATTACATCTCTATGCAATAAGGACCCTCCAGCACTATTTGTATCCACTATAACAGGGACAGCTTTTAAGTATCTGTGACACTAAGAATTTTCAGTCCTATCAATGCCAGAAATGGAAAGCCAATGACCAGTCAGGCCTGTCAGTTGTTGCCTGAAGCAATAAGAACAAGCTGGGAATTTATCACACTGGAACTTCATCTGCCAGCTGCATTCACACATTTTCACCACCTGAATAGTTGATTCTCTTCAACTCCCACATGGCTCATTTCAGCACACAGTGTTTTGAAATGAATATTTGATCAGACAGGATAGAAAGAGGTTTGGACTTATCTGAGGTGTCACCATAATGCACTTTAAGTAACTCTTAAGTATCAGGAGCTAGGTGTCTTGTGTCCCACTCATTGCATATTTCTGATATGGGCATGCGATCCTAATTAAGGAAGATTAAATAATACCTAGTACATTGCTGGGCACATGGCTGTTTAAATAAATACTAGTTTCTTATCTCTTTCACTCATATCTATTGGTAAACATCCTGAGAATTCCTCATAGAGCTCTTCATTATTGGGAGGAAGGGATTTTACACTGCCAAAGAAATTTAAAATTCACTCTGCTAATTTTCTAACGTTTATTTTTATCAAAACTCCAAAGCATCACCCAAATAGTAGGCTTATTACAATTGCTTCATTGTTTTTGGATTTTAACATTTTGACTGATATACCTAGGTGTGATTTTCTTTGCATTTATTCTACTGGCGGTTCACTGAGCTTCTTGGAGCTTTGTGTTGTTGTCTTTTATTAATTTTGGAAAATGCTCAGCCAGTCTGTCTTCATATTCTTCTGTCCTCTTCTCCTTTTCTTCTGTATGTATTGCGATTACACATGTTAGACTGATATTGGTCCACATACTTCTCATAGCATTGTTTTATGTCATTTTTTTTCCTCTCTCTGATTCAGTTGTGATAATTACTTGTTTTTGAGTTACTGATTCTTTCTTCTCCTGTGTCCAGTGTGCTGTTAAGCCCATCCAATAAATTCTTCATTTCAAATACTATATTTTTCAATTCTAAAACATCCATCTGGTTCCTTTATGGACTTTGTCCATCTTTTTCTCATTCCAATATAGGCAACTGCCTCAGTATGATACAAAAAACCTTCAGCCCACATTATATTTAATAGTGAGATATTGAACAATTTCCCCCTAAGGTTGAGAAGAAGACAAGGATGTTCAGCATCATTACTTGTATTTAACATTTTACTGGAGGTCTAAGAAAACGTAACAAGAGCAGAAAAGAAAAAAGGTATAAAGATTGGAAAAAAATAAAACCACCTTTACTTGCAGATGACATGATTGTATAACAGAAGTAATCTACTAGAATTAGAAGTTAGGTTTCTGGACAAGTTCACTATAAAAAAAAGAGTTTATTATATTCTATACGCTATGAAGAAACACGTGAAAATGAAAAAAAAAATACACTATAAGCAACAGTATCAAAACATCAATAGAAATAAATTTTATGAAAGATGTGTAACACTTCCATGTTGAAGTTTACCAAATATTAAGAAAAATTAAAGAAGGCCTAAACAAATGGATAAATAAATAATAAATGGATAGCTATTGAAGGTTTATAGATTCAATGATACAATATTTTTAAGATGTCAATACTCCCAAATTTGATCTAAAGATTCAATGAAATTCCAGTCAAAATCTCATTATGATTTCTATAGAAATGAACAAGCTCATTATTTAATATACATGTACGTGAGTATGTGTGTGCGTGTGTGTGTGTGTGTGTGTGTGGTTTCCAAAGACTCAGGACTCTTTTGTCCTCTAAAAAATTATTGAGAACCTCAAAGAGCTCTGGTTTATGTGGGTTATACCTATTGATATACACTATGTTAGAAGTAAAACTGAGACATTTAAAAAATATTTATGTATTAACTAATTAAAAAAACAACAATAAATGCTTTATGTATTAACATAAATTACATGTTTTTTAACTTTTTTTTTTTGTTTATTGTGCTTTAAGTGAAAGTTTACAGCTCAAGTCAATTTCTCATACAAAAGTTTGTATGCATATTATTATGTGACAGTAGTTGCAATCTCTATAATGTGACAGCACACTCCCCCTTTCCACCCCGGGTTTCCTGTGTCCATCCAACCAGCTCCTGTCCCTTCCTGTCTTTTCATCCTGCTTATGGACAGGAACTGCCCATTTGGTTTCATGTATCTGTTTGAACTAAGAAGCACAGTCTTCACGAGTATTATTTTATGTTTTATAGTCCAGTCTAAACTTTGTCTGAAGAGTGGGCTTCGCAAAATGATTTTAGTTCTGGGTTAACAGACTGTCTGGGGGCCATGGCTTCAGGGGCTCCTCCTGTCTCAGTCAGACCATTAAGTCTGGTCTTTTTACATGAATCTGAATTCTGCTCCACACTCTTCTCCCACTCCACCAGGGACTCTGTTGTGTTCCCTGTCAGGGCGATCATTGATGGTAGCCAGGCACCATCTAGTTCTTCTGGTCTCAGGCTGATGGAGTCTCTGGTTTATGTGGCCCTTTTGTCTCTTGGGCTAATATTTTCCTTGTGTCTTTGGTGTTCTTCATTCTCCTTTGCTGCAAGTGGGATGGGACCAATTGACATATCTTAGATGGCTGCTCACAAGCTTTTAAGACCCCAGATGTCACTTTACCCTAGTAGAATGCGGAACATTTTCTTTCCTTTTTTTTTTTTTTTAATTTTTCTTGTGCTTTAAGTGAAAGTTTACAAATCAAGTCAGTCGCTCATATAAAAATTTATATACATCTTCCTGTATGCTCCTAGTTGTTCTCCCCCTAATGAGACAGTACACTCCTTCTCTCACCCTCTATTTCCATGTCCATTCAGCCAGCTTCTGTCCCCCTCTGCCCTCTCATCTCCTCTCCAGACAGAAGATGCCCACATAGTCTTATGTGTCTACTTGATCCAAGAAGCTCACTCCTCACCAGTATCATTTTCTATCTTGTAATCCTGTCCAATTCCTGTCTGAATAGTTAGCTTTGGGAATGGTTCCTGTCTTGGGCTAACAGAAGGTCCGGGGACTACTACTGCCAGGGTCCTTTGAATCTCAGTCAGACCATTAAGTCTGCTCTTTTTACAAGAATCTGAGGTCTGCATCCCACTGCTGTCCTGCTCCTTCAGGGGTTCTCTGTTGTGTTCCTTGTCAGGGCAGTCATCAGTTGTAGCTGGGCACCATCTAGTCCTTCTGGTCTCAGGTTGATGTAGTCCCTGATTTATATGGCCCTTTCTGTCTCTTGGAAACCCTGATGGCGTAGTGGTTAAGTGCTACAGCTGCTAACCAAGAGGTCGGCAGTTCAAATCCACCAGGAGCTCCTTAGAAGCTCTATGGGGCAGTTCTACTCTGTCCTATAGGGTTGCTATGAGTCAGAATCGACTCTACGGCAGTGGGTTTAGTTGGTTTTCTGTCTCTTGGGCAGATTGAGACGAATTGATGCGTTTTAGATGGCCACTTGCTAGCATTTAAGACTCCAGACGCCACTCTCCAAAGTGGGATGCAGAATGTTTTCTTAATAGATTTTATTATGCCAATTGACCTACATGTCCCCTGAAACCATAGTCCCCAAACCCCCGTCCCTGCTATGCTGGCCTTCAAAGTGTTCGGTTTATTCTGGAAATTTCTTTGCTTTTGGTTTAGTCCAGTTGTGCTGACCTCTCTTTTATTACGTGTTGTCTTCCCCTTCACCTAAAATTAGTGAATATCCCTCTTTCTTCCTCCCTCCCTAATCTCATAACCATCAAACAATATTTTCTTCTCTGTTTAAACTATTTCTCCAGTTCTTATAATAGTGATCTCATACAATATTTGTCCTTTTGCAACTGAGTAATTTCATTCTGTATAATGCCTTCCAGATTTCTCCATGTTATGAAATGTTTCACGGATTCATCGTGGTTCTTTAACGATGTGTAGTATTCCATTGTATGGATATACCATAATTTATTTATCTAGTCATCTGTTGATGAGCACCTTGGTTGCTTCCATCTTTTTGCTATTGTACACAGTGTTGCAATGAACATGAGTGTGCATATATCTGTTTGTGTAAAGGCTCTTGTTTCTCTAGGATATATTCCAAGGAGTGGGATTGCTGGATTGTATGGTAGTTCTATTTCTAGCTTTGTAAGGACACGCCAAATCAATTTCCAAAGTGGTTGTACCATTTGACATTCCCACCAGCAGTGTATAAGTGTTCCAGTTTTTCCACAACCTCTCCAACATTTATTATTTTGTGTTTTTTGGATTAATGCCAGCCTTGTTGGAGTGAGATGGAATCTCATCGTAGTTTTGATTTGCATTTCTCGAATGGCTAACGGAAACCCTGGTGGCATAGTGGTTAAATGCTATGGCTGCTAACCAAAAGGTTGGAAGTTCAAATCCACCAGGTGCTCCTTAGAAATCTTATGGAATGGCTAATGATCGTGAGCATTTCCTCATGTATCTGTTACCTACCTGATTGTCTTCTTTAGTGAAGTGCCTGTTCATATCCTTTGCCCATTTCTTAACTGGGTTATTTGTCTTTTTGTTGTTGAGTTTTTGCAGTATCATATAGATTTTAGAGATCAGATGCTGATCAGAAATGTCATAGCTAAAAATTTCTTCCCAGTCTGTAGGTAATCTTTTTACTCTTTTGGTGAAGTCTTTGCATGAGCATAGGTGTTTAATTTTTAGGAGCTCCCAGTTACCTAGTTTCTCTTCTGGTGTTTGTGCATTGTTAGTAATGTTTTGTATACTGTTTATGCCATGTATTAGGGGTCCTAGCATTGTCTGTATTTTTTTCTTCCATGATCTTTATCGTTTTAGATTTTCTATTTAGGTCTTTGATCCATTTTGAGTTAGTTTGTGTATGGTGTGAAGTATGGGTCTTGTTTCATTTCTATGCAGATAGATATCCAATTATGCCAGCACCATTTGTTAAAGAGACTGTTTTTTCCCCATTAACTGACTTTGGGCCTTTGTCAAATATCAGCTGCTCACATGTGGATGGATTTATGTCTGGATTCTCAATTCTGTTCCACTGGTCTATATATCTGTTGTTGTACCAGTACCAGGCTGTTCTGACTACTGTGGCAGTTAAATAGGTTCTAAAATCAGGTAGTGTGAGGCCTCTACTTTGTTCTTCTTTCTCAATAATGCTTTACACGTATCCGGGGCATGTGAAGTTGGTGATTTGTTTCTCCATCTCATTAAAAAATGTTGTTGGAATTTGGATCGGAATTGCATTGTATCTACAGAGAACCTGTCAAACATATAGTGGCGAATACAGGGTTTCCAAATTCCCAATACTCTCTTGATAGCTAGAATTTTATCACTGGTAATAAATATTATCACTTGTTTCCCTTGAAGTAACAAGTTTACTTAGTTTATTTCAGAGAAAATGTGGGCCAAATACCCAACTACAAATAAAGAGTTTGCCAGTTGTTCTTTCAAGTAAAGCTGGTATTCCATGAAAATAGTTGCTGGTTCAGTTCACAATACTAACAATCACAAAAGTGTTTTTCCTTAAGACAACTATTGTGCTTTATGCAGTAGTTGTACATTGATATATAGAATATTAAAGAAATACCACAAAAGAATTAAAATTAAAAAAAAATTTAATGTATTTATGAAATTTAATAAAATGATTTCTTACTGCTTTATCAAAGACATTTTTAGGTGAATAAGGCTTTTAACTTTTTTTTTTAAAACTGTGAATGGGTAGCAGTAACTGTTAGTACAATTTGGTGCCACTGCCTTTACTGTGCAAAGATGCCAGAAGTTTTATCTACCATTATTTCTGTACCACCGGTGTTAAATATCAACACAGGACAAAAAAGAAAGACAAATAACGACTTAGTATTAATATAAAAATAATTTTGACTTCATAGGCCCCTTGAAAAAGCCCCAGAAACTTCCAGGAATCTGTGAAGTATACTTGGGGAACCTCTAGTATGTATGTATGTGGAAATGTAAAAAATCTAGCATAGCCAAGACAATCATGAAGAAGAACAAAGGTAGAAGCAGTGAAGTATTAGATTTCAAAACTTGCTAAAAAGCAACAGTAATTAAGCTAGTATGGTAATGGTTAAAGACATATATAGATGAATTCAACAAAATACAGAATCTAGGGGTCGGAAGGTCATATGATTTTTGAAAAAGCAATTCATTGAGGGAAAGAAATACCTTTATGAGAAATAATAATTGAGCAACTGAAAGAAACTAAACCTTGATCCTTGCCTCAAAGACCTAAATGTGAAGGCCAAAATGATACAATTTATAGAGCAAAGTATGTCTTCAGGGCTGGGGGAAAGGGAAAATTTTTTTGTGCTAAACAGAAAAAAAAAAAAGGAATCATTAGACTTATAAAAAAAAAAAAGATGCCATTAAAAAAACTGAAAAGGCAAGTAAGTAATTGGAAGAAAATATTTGCAATACATATATCTGACAAAAGACTAATATGAGAATATTTAGAGAACTCCTAAAATTCAATAAAGACAATAGGTCCCTCCCCCTACGCCCCCCAAAAAGGATGAAGACTTAAAAGTACATTACAAAAGAAGATATCCACGCAAGCCGCCATCCAAGGCACAACAATTGGTGTCTATTTGCCTGAAGCAACAGAGGAAGGAGAGTCAGGAATAGGAAGAGGATATGGAATGTGTGGCTAATTGATTCTATGAAGAACTGCCTCCTTTGTCATGCGACAAGAAGAACTGGATGGTGCCCGGCAACCATTACCGAACATTTTGAGTAAAGGTTCTGTAGAAGAATCCTGATCAAAAAGGGGAAAACACAGAACAGAACTTTAAATTCTCATAGACACCAGACTTTCTGGAGCTAAGGGAACTGGATGAACACCTGACTGCCCTGAGACAGTCTTTAAAACTTAAACCAAAAATATCCCCTGAGGTCTTACGACCAAATAATAATAGTTTAACTAGTAAAAAAAGTCTGCCTTGAGCATTATGCTCTTTTAAGAACTATCTATATGGGATCGAAGTGACAAAAGCAACTCAGAAGATTAGATAGGAACTTTAGGGGGCAGTGAATTTTCGTTAATGGTGAAAGAACAACTCAGAAAAGGAGGGTGAATCAATGTCACTGAATTGTACATGTAGAAATGGTTGAATTGGTGTACGTTTTGCTGTGTATATTCTGAACAACAACAACAACAAACATGATATCCAATAAGCGTATGAACAGATACTTAATATCATTTAAGTGCACATCTACTAGGATGGCTAAAATAAACACTGACAATATGAAATGTTAATGAAAATGTGGAGCAACTAGAATGCTGATACAAATGCAAAATGATGTAGTCATTTTGAAATACTTTTTGGTAGTTCCTGATAAAGTTAAACATAGGCCTACCTTTTGACCCAGAAATTTCAGCCCTGGGTATATGTCCAAGAGAAATGAATGCATATGTTTAAAAAAAAAAAAAAAGTATACAGGAATATTTATAATAGCTTTATTTATAATAGCTAAAAGCTAGGAACAATCAACAGTGAAATGGATAAACTGTGGTATATTCACAAGCTGCAATGATAAAAAGCAAACTATTGATATATGTAACAACTGAATGGGTTTTAAAAACTTTAACTTGAGCAAATGAAGCTAGACATAAAAGAGTACATACTGAACGATTCCATTTATATGAAGTTCAATATATGGCAAAGTTAATTTATGATGATAAAAGTCATAGTAGTTACCTCTAGGTCAGACTAGAAGGGGTACAAAGGAAATTTCTGATACGATAGAAATATTCTATATGTTGATTTGAGTGGTGTTTACATGGGTATATAATTCATTGAGGTGTAGGATTAAGTGCATTTTTACAGTATATAAATTACACCCCAATTTTAAAAACCCTCTTCAAAGGTGACCCAAAGTATAGATTTATAGACTTTTCAAGCTGCAAGTGACTCTGGAAATAACCTGGTTGAATTAACTCATTTTATGGAAGAGGGCACTGAGTATTGAAGTGATTTGCCAAACAGGCAGAGCTGAGACTAGAACCAAAGATTTATAAGTTGTTAGTTATCATTCTTCTCACTATACCAAACTTCCAGAACAAGGCTTTGCCCAGGGAACAATTATTTTCACTTTGATTATTTGCTTTAGCTTTTCTGTGACAGTTCTCAACAATATCCAGGGGGATACCAGGAGCTCTGGTTCTTACTAGTTGCCGGGGTGAGGTCCCAGGCTGCTTTTTAATTGCCCACTGGGCTTACACATTCAATGGAGAAGGGCTCTTTGTTTGTTTCAGAGTTTATAGATAGCACCTATAAGCATAAGCTTCTCAGGCTCTTAGACACATTTAAAACAGTGTGCCATTAACAGTTTGACACTCATGTCACTAAGACGAATGGAATTCCCGGTTCAAGGCTTAAACAAATTCTAATACTGCCCCCAATATTGTCCCTCTGCCACCACGGTCACATGGACTAAGTTACATAAACAGTTCAGCCTTATGTTAGAGATGTAGTATTAAAGGTACAAAAAAAAAAAAAGTTGAATATTTTGGCCAAAAAGTCTAATATAAATACTTGGTGCCTGATTTATCAACAGTGGTGGAATTTCATCAATTCCTTCTCAAAATGCTTAGGAAAGATTTAAAGTCATGTCAAGGACTTAGTGCTTGCAAAAGCGAAATCACAGGCAAGGTTTTAGCTGACACAAAGATTTATTCAAATAAATAATGTGTCATCAGAAGAAACCTTCCCAACAGCCTCTTCATTTCCGTTTACAGTTTCTTCATCTACAAGCGGAACCATCATCACTTTTTTCTCAATTGTGCTGAGCTGAATTTTTTCACACTGTTAATTTTACTTTGATCTTCTAACTTCCTAAAAATATTAGAAAGGAGAATGAGAGGTATATTTAAATTAGAAGGAGAGAGATGTGGCTGAGCACTTTCCTTATGAGCATATTAGGTCTTTTCCCTATGTTCTTAATCTCTAAAGTTTACTTTTCATTTTACATAGACAGAAGATGTTCAGTAGATTATAGCTGATAGTTTATGCATTAGTACAAACTGCCTCATTTCTAATAAAAAAGTGAATCTTAATATGAATATCCATTAAATGCTTCAAATACAAATAGGGTCAAAGTAAAATTACTGACCTCCTTTTTCCCTTCAGCAGGACTGTTCACAGGTCAGGAATGAGCTTTCTGTTTAATTTCACCCTTATCCATAATCCTCTTACTTATCCCACATAGGCTTTGAGTGTTCAAGGTACATGTATGCCTGGAGTTTTCGTCACTTTATAATCACAAAGAATATGAGGAACTCTATTAACTGAAAACTACATCATTTATTCAAAGAAATGTCTCACCATTTCTAAATAACATTATAATACAATGTTACAGCTTTTATATCTGGGATTGTTTTATGATTTAATTTGAACATATCCCTGCCAAGAGTAAACAAATTTTTGTCCAGACAACCTTAATATCCATTTTAGAGATGTAGAATAGAATGCACAGGTATGGAAAATGATTTGCTGAAGGTTTCAAGAGCATGATTATAAGTCATGACATCAATTCTATTCTGATCGTGGGGCTACATGGCCTTGCCATGGAAGACTTAATGGTATCTCTTATAAATCTGTTTGCTTCTTACCACCAGCATCTCTATGCATTTGATGCTTTAAGATATAATAACTAAGTTTCTCTGCCTCAGATTAGAATGGCAACTGTAGATACCATGGAAATAAAATTGCCAGAAATACTCTTCCCCCCGTGCATGAGAATCATCTCTGTAAGACAAAAAGCATGCCTCTATAAGAACTTCCCTTTAGTATGGACTTGACTGTAAGGTAAAATGAAATCATCTACTTGTTGCGGCTCCAACCATATTTCCCTAATTATAAGGATTTGTTTTTATTAAAGGTCTGGCGCACCAAATGCCAAATACACAAAACCTGTTGCCATTCAGTCAATCCCGACTCATAATGATCCTACAGGACAGAGTAGAACTGCCCCGCAGAGTTTCTGAGGCTGTAAATCATTATGGAAGCAGACTGCCACATATATCTCCTGTGGAGCAGCTGGTGGATTTGAACTGCCAACCTCTCAGTTAGCAGCCAAGCACTTAACCACTGTACCACAAATGATCATTACAGAATCAATCAAGCCAAACCAGTTTGGAATTTTAACAGTATAATTATCTTCCATAAACAAATTAGTTTCATGGTGGGTAAAATTAGGTGCTCAAATATTATTAGCGGAATTAATTTCTCAGAAATTATTTAGATTACTTCAACTCTATAACAAAAGCAATATTTTCCTTTAAATCAAGGCCAGAAACAAATAGTGGGTCCTAAACCTTGTTCCTATTTATTGAAATGACTGATGTAATACTAATATCTTAGGTGCTCAAAAGGATAAGAACTCATTTTACTTGTCTGTCACAACTGTCCTTCCCTCGCTGTTATCAACCTTAGGAACTTACATAAATGCTGCTCCCACCACCTCTTATAACTTTCTGTCTATAAAATTTGTACTTGATTAGAGTTTACCAAAGATGTCTCATTTATAATGGATAAGAGTTTGACAAAGATGTCTGTCTGCTCTTCATACAGGTCAGGCATAAGTTTGTCTTTCAATCCCAGTTGCTTTGAGCTCTTTCTTAATTACAAACCATGAAAAACAGATTCAAGGTGAACAGATCCTTCTAGGATCTTCGTTTTTATAACCCAAAAGCAATGAAAGATTCTATTAAGTTACCCAACAGGTACAGAGTATAAGTCACCAAAGAATCTGATAAGAATCTCAGCCAGCAATCTGAGAAACCAAGTTCAAGAGGAACACTGTCAGCTATCTTTCTGCTTTCTTTTCAGAAGTCCTACAACTTCATCAAAGAATAGCACAATGTTATAACAGGCAAAGAATGAGAAGAAACTCTTAGATACCTAACCAAAAAGAATGTACAGGGAAAAAAGCTAAGAAGTTTATAACCTGTCAAGGGAATCCTTGGGGTGCTTTGCCTAGTAAGACCACGGGTACTGGTGTTAATTAGTTAGACATGGGGAAAATTGAGCAGTTCTCTCAAAGTCTATTGTGCTAGGTAGCCTATGTCTAAGAACAAAGTCTTATTAACTGTCCATTTCCAGAATGGTCTTCTCTTTGGCTCAGAAGGGAACATCTCACAATTATCCAAACCCCAAATCTTAGGCAGGATAGTATTTTTGGATCACCAAAGATAAGGTGACACAGATGTTGTGGGAATATCTGTTCATCAACCAGTCACAGATTTCCTGAGTCTAAAATATACATATTGACATATAGACAGGACAAAGGTAACTAAATGTATGGAATTTACCCTTTAACTAAATCACTGAAGTTAATAAGCAAAACCCATGTATTTCAGGGAATGTGTTTCTATTTGAAGGTGTGAACCAGAGATATACCAGACGATTAAAAAATTGTGAAACGAGGGTTTCTTAGGAAAAAATAGCACAATGCTCTGATCTCTTTTAGTTTTAGATTAATATACAGGTATCTAAAAGATAAAATGTGATCCCAAGGTTTAAATAACATATTTTCACTATGAAAATTGTAACTGTCAAATTATTTAATTATGTAACATTAAATTTTAAAGTCTATGAGAAGTAATTATATGAAAAATAATTATACCACCACCAGGTTAGACAGACAGAGCAAGAACTGTCACTAAAAAGGAGGGAAGGCTATAAAATGTGCCATGGGAACAATGAAAAAGACAATACATTTAGTCTTAGAAATTGCTGGAAGGTAAGACAAAGCAATGAAGCCTGATAAGAAGAGGAGCCACACTGATCATATCTCTAAGCAACAGACAATCAAACCTCGAGATAAGCATCTTCATAATATGCAGCTGACTCCAATGCATGGGTCATAATCAGAGAGGCACTTCCTGATTGAGGAGCAATTATAAAATTTTATTAGACTCTTTTTAATAGAAGAATCTAAAACAGAATCTTCCCATAAATTGTTTTCATAAAGAAAACAAATGATTTAGCTGCTCCCTTGTTAAACGTCAGTAGAAGTTTGTTCAAACAGTGGTCCCATTAGACAAAGCAGATGGTGTTTCCCCAACAAAACATTATTCGCACACTTCAAAACTGTGTTTAACAACATTTGCTCCTCATTCAAAGGGATCCAAACCACTTGGGAGGTAGACGAAAAGAGAATTATTCACAGGGGTAGATCACCCAGAAAGCAAGGTAAGCACAGGCTTACTTGTGCTTACTTACTAATCTGTAGTGAGCAATTTCACATGTTTTTCACCATATCATAAGCCCCTGCTTACCTTGCTTGCTGGGTCATCTGCCCCTGTCAGAAATTGTAAATTTGAAAAGGGGCTATGATTCTGTAGGAAGATACTGTGAGGGTGGGAGAGCGATGCCAGCGATACCTAGAAGCAGAATCTCTGATGTGGTGAATAAATGTGAAATTATTCACTACAGATGATCTTGCAAGCAAGGTAAGCACTACGCTTACCTTGTCTATTGGATAACCTGCCCCTGATTATTCATAAATTTCCAGTTCCTCTTCTACAGGATTTCTCTAAGCAACACACATGTTTCATTGTTTGGCTGTCTTTCAGAAAGGAGCGATGGCTTTCTGGACTGAAAATTGGCCTAGAAAAGTCAACGGGAAGGCTTAGCCACACAAAAAGCCCTTCCCTACTCAAGAGACTGGTTCTTTCAGGCAGAGGCTACGCACTTAAGAGCAATATCCTAGAAACTCCTACAATGGAACTGTGAAGAAAATGTAAGTAACCCAAATTCCTTTTTCAAAAATCAATTTAAAAACTTTTCTTGCAAGAGAGATAAAGAAAACTATGGTACAATAGCTCACTGATGCTCCTCTTTGTTGAGTGAGGCAACTTCACAAAGAGTTAAAATTGAGACAATGATACACATGGAATATTATGTCAGACTGTAATATTGAATATGACAATTTCTAATAATTCAAGTTCACATATGGTAACTGCTTTAATGACATGCATTCTTGTTAGCTAGTCACTATCCTCTCAAAAACATTATAATCTGGCAGTTTAAGAATGTTTAAAGACTCCAACCAGGACTACTATTGTAAACTTGAACAACAGGCTTTAGATTAATGTACATAATTTCCAGAATTTGCAATTGTCAATGATAATTCCAGACCAGAAGGATGTGTTAGCATTTTCAGATCAAGAATATCAAACGGGTTTACTGTTTAAGTCATGTATATCCCTATCTCATTCAATCCAGGGAAGCAAGGCTAGAGACACACATTTCTGTGCTCATTTCCAGGGGCCAAGCATGGTTACCAAGTTAAAGCAGAGGAACAATTATGAGTCCTCTAAAATACAAGTCTACATTAAAAATGTAGGCATAGCCCTAGACAGTGCACAGTGGAATGAGGCACAAATTACAATCCACTGACCAAAAAGTCAGAAAAAAAAAAAAAAATAGTGCCAAAAAGTCAGAAAGCTAAGAAAATGTATAAAATCTCTTAGCTTCATAACTTCAAAACATAACCAAAGACAGAGTCAGAAATAGAAGCTTTGGTCTTTTAAAAGTGACCTTCACAAATCAATTTTGTGTTTGCTTCCAGTTTCTTTTACTGTTTAAGCCTCAATCAAATCAGCAGTCTCTAGGGATTCGGAAATCACTATAGATTAAAATCCTCTCTGACTCAACTGTTTGACTAATGCTAAGTATTTAATAATTCTACCTGTGAGCAACTTTTTTGGATGAAATCCTGCCATGCGTTTGTGTTATCTTCAGATGCTCCCCAGCTGCACAATAATGTAAGGTATCACTGTCCCTATTTTCTTTATTATTAAACTTAGAGATGATTAAAAAAAACCATTATTATTACAAACAGATCTATTATGTAGCAGCCTAGTAGAATGAAAATAGTTTTACTATACTGATATAGCGACTATCACCTACAAAAGCAAAGATCTGCTTCCCAGTACTAATGATACATATTCATGGCTTGATTCCAGGGATAGGAAGTTAATAACTGTGATAGATAGAGTTAAGTTAATGAATTTCCAAACTTTATGCTTTCAATAATAAAACCATTCAAGCTATAGCATTTGGACTCTACTTCCACAGATCGGGCACTCTGATACTCAACAGGTTGAGTAAATTGAATCCATATATTGTATTTACGTTCTCTGTCAAGGTTGCTTCTCCACATTTGAGTGATCAAAGGCAAAACAGTCATCAACCCTGTAGCCTTCAATACTGTGTTCATTACATTTAATCAAGTGCCAACTCTACCACATCATTCACCAACCTTAAGAATGTTTAACTGCATGGCATTGTTTAGCAACAAATGTAGGCAGAGTACTGTGTTAAAACATACTCATACACACACACACACACACCCCAAAACAAAAACAAACAGGTAGGTAAATGAATATCACCCTGCGTATTGTGCAAGAAAATAAATGAAAAAATGCATAGAACCACCCCCAGTAAACATTTGGGGGTGGTTTTCTACCTGAGGCAGCATCAATCACTGTGGAAACTCCCCTTCGATCAGAGACTGGACGGGACGACCCTGGCATGCTGACTGGGTCAGAGCGGACTGGTTGGATCCTGCAATGTAATTTAATTTAATTCACATATGTTACTGGCATCAAAACTGCTGCTTGCTACAAAAGACCTTAAATCAGGAGTGCTCGAATAGCCCAATGCATTAAAGGACCATTCATTCTAAAACCAGACAAGCAGGGGAGCAGCAGTCTCTAATTCTTACACAAGACTAAAGCACTGCAAATAGTCTCTCCGTACTCCTTCTAACTTATCTTGATATTTTATTCAATTTTTAAGTAAAGAATTGAAAAGGTAACGTTATTTTAAAGGGTGAATTAAGTAGAATGGGAGAGAGTAAACAAAATTCTTTATTCTGAGATGTATGGCTTTTACAAGGGATACATATGAAGAATTTTGAGAATCCTCAAATCCATAAATACCACCACAGATACTAATGCCCTCTGTAACATGCAGCAATGTATGACTGAAACTATTAAGTTATTTCTTTAAAATCCTTAATGGAAATTATTTCATACATGACAACAAGCATAGGATAAAACGTTGTGTTGGGATGTGGCTGCAGAGGGTTTAGCTAGGATCACTACTAACAAACTGAGTTAACCTCATAACATTACCAATTAGCACAGAAGATTCAATTACAGCTTCAGCAAAACAGTAATTCACTACAAACAATTTCAAGTTCCATGAGAATTACAAATCGATAAATGCCAAGGGTCTAATTCCAGCTGTATTAGAATAAAAACTATCAACACAAACATCTTTGTATGACTAAAAGATATGAGAATTCCAGGCAACTTAAAGGAATAAAAACTTGTTATGATAATATATATAAGCATTTTTTGGTAATTAATTTAGCAAATAAGTATTTGCTAAATATTAGTCATGTGTCAGTATTATTCTGGGAGCAAGCAGGAAAGAAAACATGAAATACTAGGTCTATGTGCAGACATTCGGTAAGAGATACAAACATACCTGAGGTGGTGCAAATGAACACTAAAGTGTGAAAATGTAGATGAGAGAAGCACAGAATGAGGAGGTGGGGCATATATGCACAGCACACAGCAGACAGAGAAGCTCTAGTGGATCTGTAATAGGAATTGGATTGTTAAGAGTAATAGGAAATCTACATATGGAGAGGAGCAAGAAGTACACCTTAAGTGCAGGATTAGCACAAGCAGAGCCTTGGTTTGGGGACTAAGCATGATAAATGCAGGGCGTCTTGCGAAGAATGGTTTGGCGGAAACATGATTGGTAGTGGTGGAAGATGACAGGCTGGTAAGCAGCATCAAACAAATTACAGAGGCCTAACTAAAAAAAAAAAAACAAAAACTAAGAAGCACTGAATTGCAGAAAAAGGGAAGATCTTGGGAGCACAATGTGAAAGTATGTGTGTGTGTGTTGTGAGAAAGAAAGAAATGGGAGAGAGGCATGAGATGATGCAGTGGATCTTTAAGAATACAGTACTGAAAGTTGAAAATATTTATATACAAATATGGATCACTGCTGTAGTGGACAATATGGTTCGCTTCCAATATCCATTTCACCCCAGCCTATTTTTCTTAGCCAGTCATGGTAACCCCACTAACCCCATGCAGGAACTAAGCAAATTTGGGGCAGTGAGAAGGGGGAGCTATGCGTGCATAAAAACTCATTGCTGTCGAGTCAATCAATTCTGACTCATACCAACCATATAAGAAGTAGAAGTATAGGAGTAGAACTGTCCCACAGGGTTTCTAAAGGGTGGATTCGAACTGCCAACATTTTGGTTAGCAGCATTAGATGGGTAACTTATTTGAAGTTTATGGAAAAAAAGAGTTCTTGTTCTTGAAAGCAATAGGAAGCTAGCCAGTTAGATATGTTTAGTTCATCCAAAGTAAAGGCCCCTCTTCTGGTCTAAACAACTTTTTATGTGGGCTAATAAATGTCCTTATTAATTCAATTTACATTGGGTTTTCTGAGTGATCCAGATTTGGGGGTAAGGCATTAGTTGGGGCTATACATGAAACAAGGTTAGCCATAAATTGAGATGCTGAAGCTGGGCAGCAGACAAATGTGAGTTTATTCTAGTACTATCTTTACCTTTATATACGTTTGGAATTTTCCATAATAGAAAAAGACAAAAATAAAAACAAGCTGGTTGGGGTAATGGAAATGTTCTGGAAATAGTGGTGATGGCTTACAACATGCTGATATACTAAAACCCACTGAACTACTGACTTTAAAACGGTGAATTTCGTATTATGTGACTTATGTCTCGATTAAAATAAAATAAATAAAACAAACTAATAGGTATAACCAATTTCTCTGGAGCGAATCTTGAACGGAAAATTAGGCTCTGCTTCCTTTACATTAGCTGTTTCTCAGGTCTGTTAATACTTCATTGGCCTTTTTTACATTTTAAGTCTCTGCTCTAGGTATGGAGCTACTATGAGGGTAACCTGAGACTGATCCCCTTATGGATATAACAATAAAACACTCTATTTGCTGTTTCCCATTTTGGTGAGGATGTAGACAGACATCCTTACAGGGTCAGTTAAATTAAAAAAAAAATCTGAACAAGGACTTCACAAGCTAAAGGTGAGAAAGTAAGGCCAATGGCTATAGTGCTTTTGAATCTTAGAGAAATGTAGGAGAAGCAGAGGTGAGAAGCTAGGGTAGAGTGATAGTAAGCAAGAATGAGAAGAATTAGGGTTTCTAATTGGATACTAAGATGAAAATCATATGAAAAGGATACTTATAGTTGAATGTTTTTTCCCATTAAATCTGTAATGAAGGCTAAGATCTTAACCAAGAGACTAAATTCTCAAATATTGAATGGAAATTACAAATGAAATCAAAAGAAATTTATAAACCTCCTGCCTGACATAAAAGTTTCTAAAGTTTCTATAACCCCAGTAAACAGAACAATATTCTAATCAAACACATACGTTTAAAGTCATTTAGAAGAAAGATGCAGCATTAGATGAAATATAATTGGAAGATGATACCAGCATCAGAAAGATCAGGTAAAGAGGCTGTAACCAGACTTAAAGCAGTGAGAAACAAGGCATCATAAACTCGGATGGCTTTAAAAAGTGTACTAAATACTTGATCTAGTGAAATATAATTCGAAACACAAATATTTATTGAACCCGAGAGAGATATGAAGAAATGATAGTGAATCACAAGTAACAGTAGACATAAGTCTGCAACACGAAACTGTGTCAAAAGGGGAAATGTAAATATTATTTTGGACGCTCATTTCAAGAGAACATATTAACCCTGTCATTCAAATCACTCCCTAGCTCTTGTTTCCTACCTGAGACTGTTGAGATCAAGATCATCTGTATCAAAATCCAAAAGGGGCTGTGGAGTATCACTCGGACCATGTGACTGCAACACGGATGAACTGGATGATATGACTGTGGTTTGGCCTGAGGGATGGATGGTTTTGAACTGGAACTGCGGACCCATCCAAAGACGTCTGTGCGGTCCAGTATGTGTTACAATTTCAACCTGGAAGAGAATAGGAATCATGAGGTAAATGTATTATGACTTCCCTTTGAGAGTCTTTCATGATCCCATCCCATCCTTTCTCTTAATGCCCACATTCTTTAAGAAGCCCATCTTTATTGCGTGGGAGAGGGAACAGGAACCACAAGCAAAAGGTGATAATCACAGCCTCTATAGACATTCACTATATCCCTCCAATAGTTTACATTACAATAAACAACCAAAGAAAAATATACATTTTGTATATATATATGAGTGTAAATATACACACACACAACACAAAAATCACATGAAAGTAAAAGAACTGGTTGCTTGCCTCATGTAACTAGTGTCTGCTCCCTAGGGACTATCTTTTCATATATTCTAGACAGTATTTTCCACTTTGTGGACATGCACTGAAAATTACACCTATTAATCCACAGATTAAAAGTAATTCCTTCACTGAGGATCAAATTCATGATAAACTTGAAGTTATTTCTGAAGTATCCAAGGAAATGAAAAGGTCTGAAATAATGTTTAATACCCCAAATCAGCTGTTATAGATTGAATTGTGTCCCCCAGAAATATGTCTTGTGAATCCTAACCTCTATGCCTATGGGTACAATCCCATTTGAGAATGAGTTTTCTGTTATATTAACGAGGCAAGATTAGTGCAGAGTGTGTCTCGA
This sequence comes from Elephas maximus indicus, assembly GCF_024166365.1. Lineage (NCBI taxonomy): Eukaryota > Metazoa > Chordata > Mammalia > Proboscidea > Elephantidae > Elephas > Elephas maximus. Next base: position 33,078,910 of record NC_064837.1, on the reverse strand, counting down.
GTCAATCTTTCACAAGAGATACAAGGAGCAAGCAGAGATGGGCGAAGATAGACGCCAAGTCACATGGAAATCTCCAAGGAACCAGGAAACAGAAGCTGAAAAGACAAGGGCTTCCCCCAGGGCTGATAGACAGAGAGAGCCTTCCCCAGAGCCAGCATGCTGAATTCAGACTTCTGGTCTCCTAGAACTGTGAAAGAATAAATTTCTGTTTGTTAAGGCCACTCACTTGTGGTGTTTTTGTTATAGCAGCACTAGATAACTAAGACACCAGTTTCTTTCCACAAGTAAATATAATATTTACTGTGCTGCCCCCAGACTCCACTGTTGAAATGAAGAAATTACTATATATTTTCTCTCAAACTGGATTTTTGTCTTTGAAACACCATTACTTGTTAGTGTTTTCTCAACTATCGCAAACACTGCATAGGCATTTTAGGTACTGCAAACAATAATACCAAAATGCTTTATGAATTTCATGCTCTTTAGCAGAGCTAGGGAATGTTGCCAGTATTATATTAAACATTGTAAAGACAAGGCTGGAAGTAGAAGCCAATAGCAAAACCAGAAACTATACATATTACATGATTTTACAAATGAGCACCCTAAGTAAGAGGTCAAATATGGACACCTTTGGTGAAAGACTGTGTTTTAGTGTCTTGTAATTGTTACATCCATACTTGTGCAGTTACTTTATAGAACTGACTTCCCATGTACCTTATTTTTGCCCTCAGTTCTTTCAAATTTAATCACAGTTGTATGATTAATTCTTAACAAAACATAACTGAAAAGGTTCACGGAGTGTAGCTCTGTGTTTATGACCCTGTAAGGGCAAAAGCATCATGGTCTTGGAACAATATTCACATTCCCACTAATCATAGGAGAAAACTACTCAGATTGAAGACAGTGATTTCTGACTCAAGTAGTTGTATTCAGCAATGTAAATTAGGCCACAGATAAAGCATTCTGTGTATTTTAAGCTCAAAATCATCAGTGTCACAGAGCCGAGAGGTAAACAGATGCCTGTGCAATTTCACTGAGGCGATGGCCAGATGTTCCTGTTCACTCTCCTGTTGTGTGCACCACAAACATATTGTATGTAGTTTCACACTGACAGCATGCATTACCCCTTTTTCTAATTGAAAAGTTGAAGTGAAGGACAGTGGTTTCTTTGCCAGTATTCTATTATGAAGGGCAACATTTTGATTCTGAAAACAACACATGCACTTTGGGTTTATCTTGGTTTCTTCGAGAAAGGATGAACCTCCATATGCCAAGAACTGAGGTATCAACCCTCCTTCAAGGAACTTCCTGTGAGTATTTTTGGTGTGATGAAATGTATGTTACCTAGTAAAGGTCTGATTCTCCAGTTTCCAGATTCCATTTGGTTTTCAGGCTACCCTCTCTGAGAAAGCAATGAAATGTCAACTGGCCGCCACTTTTTCTGAGGCACCTGTCTGATGAAAAGCCACCAGACTGGTAATCTGAGACAGGTCATTAACTTCACCAAATGATGTCAGACTCAAGGCAGACATAACAGCATTTGTAATGAAGTCTTTTGTAATCTCATCGTTTTGAAATCTCCCCAAGTTTCTTTATTTCAAAGCCCTTGAGATGAAGGCAGCTTCACCTGGCAAGGGCAATAAGGGTCAGCTGAAGGACTGGCTAGAGGCTACTGCAGCATTTACATAAGTTTAGGAAAGAACACCCAGTTGTACACAATTAGGAACTGTGCAGAGTGGAATGCTGAATTTCTATAATGAAACTATGAACCCAATCCTCAGAAAATGTTGGCTCCAGAAAATTAATCTCAAAGAGCATGAATGGCTTCACTGTTTAAAGAAGGTCAATTCTTTTTTCATTTATTTTTACCCTGTTGAAAATGTGTTCCAAGGTTGTTGTTGCTGTTGTTGTTAGTTGCCACTGAGTAGATACAGACTCATGGCGACCCCAGGTGCGTGACAGTAGAACTGTGCTCCATAGGGTTTTCAAGGTCTGAATTTTTACCAGTAGACCACCAGGCTTTTCTTCTGAGATACCTCCGGGAGGTACAGTAAAAACACATTGTGTATACTTTCACACTGACAGCATGCATTACTGTTTTCCTAGTTGAAAAGTTGAAGTGAAGTGTTCTAAGGAGTCCTTCTAAACTCCAAGGTCCTAAAGAGTAGAGATAGATTGTTTGAAAGATATGCATATTTTATGCTCTCAGTATGAAAACTAATGTGTATATATATATACAAACACCATATTCATTTTATTGTCTCTCTGCATTAAAAATTTTTCATAATTATTGGCGTGGGGATACATATGTTGTATGTGTGTGCATATAACATATGTATCCCCACGCCAATAATTATGAGAAATTCTTAATATGGAAAGACAATTGATGAATTCTTGGTGATCTTGCAAAGGGTTACCAATTCCTTCCACTTTGCTCTAAGGAAAAAAAACTTAAAAATCTGAGAATAGAAATAGACAATGGATATCTGCTTTCTTTCACTTTAATTCCCCAAGCATTTCAGAGTTTTACCTGAGAAAGCCATTCTTCATCTTCCTGTCCACTATGGTCAGAAGCTAAACTATCATAAGATCCATGCCGAGTAATGGGACCAGGACTTCCAGGAGGAACCACTGTGGGAGAAAGATTTAAACAGATTTAAACCATGTTAAAACATGTAGTAGAAAATGGATGTGGGCACACATTTTTAGATGTGAGCATCTGGGATACTGTCGTGATTCACAAGATAAAATACGACAGTTAAAGCACAAAGCCTAATCAAACAACTATTAAACTAGAAAGACTGACATTCTAGAAAGACCTCCAATCAAAAGTATACTTAAAAATATCTCTAGGAATTTAGCAAGGATATATATCACTATAAACGAAATAAACAACTAAATTCATCTTAACAGTACAAGTATATTAAATAGCAGTGATAAAGCTATTCATCCATGTTATTACACATGCAATAGCCTTGAAAACTAAGTGTATTTACCAGCCTCCAGGATGTAAGATATTTCAATCACCTCCAATTAACAAAGCAACTGATTTGATGCAGTTCTCATAAGTTGGGAAGAAATTTTTAAAACAAATGTAAATACTAAGAATCTTTAAAAGACCTATTTAATAGTTTCATATAAATAGGAAGTATAAAAATGCATTTTTAATTAAAAAACACTTTCATTTCCTGAAAAACCTCACTTACTCAAAGAAATATTTCATTTTCTTGGATACTTCAGTAGTTTCCCTGATTCTTAAGCAAGCCTATAATACAGGCTTAAAGTCTGCTTTCTCATACAGAGGAAACTTAGTGAAAGCATGAAAATGATTCAGTACACATTTACTGAGCTACTACTACGAACCAAATATTATGCTTCAAACTATTAGCCTCTTCTTTGAAGGTATCACGTCATTTTATTATGCAGAGAAATCAAGCAATGAAGTACTGGGTGGGGGAGGGCGAATAGAAAAAGAGGAGGTAACAGTAGGAATAAGTATTGTTTTACTTTTTCCTCCGAGATGAACATTAATGAAATTTGGAAGAAATAGAAAAGAATGAAAACAGGAAACAGAGTCAAAATTTCTACCACCCAGCAATATGTGTACCTACAGCTATAGGTACATTTTCCTTAGGCTAGCTTCCCAGAAATGAAGCCTAAGGATGTATACATTTTTAAATTTCTTGATACACATTCCTGGAAAGAGTGATACACTTCTATGAGCAGTGACTAAGAATGCCAATCTCACTGTATTCCCATCAGCCATGGTATTTTTGAAGAACTAAATCTTAACATTGAAACAGACACAAACCAAGTAACCACAGTATAACCTAGGGCAGGATTTTAAAGAACACCTACTCACCAAAAGCCTATCTTAACATATGAGGAGAGGTGAAATGGCACCTAACCCAGTTAATTACTTACCAGAGGGGAAAAAACACTATTTTACAGTGTAAGATTTGCAGTGGTTAAAACTTTTAGCCACTAAACCCAGTACCCAAAATGCTGTGCTACAAAAGCGTGATATTTAATGATATCATGAAGAAAAGAATACGAAAATGATTATTATTTAAGCAACCACTTAGAAATAATTTTGGTGCATACTGCAAAGTTGAAAGGTAAACTGACATTTTCAAAAGGCTGAGTTGCCTTCAAACCATTTGTTGAATAATCACTTCCTTCTGATTTGTCACCTTTAAAATATAAAAATCTTAATACAGGTTTAAAACATATTATTTGAATAGAACAAAAAGATCCCTCAAACCTCTACTTCTTAAATACTAGTGAAGGTGAGTATGGACTAATACCTAGAGGTCAGGACATGCTTTGGAAAGCAGATAGAGCAGAGAAGGTATTAACGGGGTGAGAGAATAAGCCAGGCAGGTATCTGAGGGAAAAGTGTTACAGACAAGGAAAATAGCAAGTACAAAGATTCAGAGGCAGAACATCAAGGGAATGTTTCAGTAACAGCCAGTAGGCAGTGTGGTTGGGCGCAGTGAGCCAGGCTGAGCAGAAGAGAAGTCAGAAAGGCAAAGGGGGCAGGGCAGGGTAGGGCCAGCAAATTGTTTTTTTTTTTAATTTTTATGTGCTTTAAGTGAAAGTTTACAAATCAAGTCGGTCTCTCATACAAAAATTGATATATACCTTGTCTGGGTGTGGATATACTCCTAATTGCTCTCCCCCTAATAAGACAGCACATTCCTCCCTCCACTCTCTCTTTTCCTGTCCACTTGGCCAGCTTCTGATCCCCTCTGCCCTCCCATCTCCTCTCCAGACAGGAGATGCCAACATAGTCTCATGTGTCTACTTGATCCAAGAAGCTCACTCTTTACTAGTATCATTTTCTATCCCATTGGCCAGTTCAATCCCTGTCTGAAGAGTTGGCTTTGGGAATGGTTCCTGTCTTGGGCTAACAGAAGGTCTGGGGACCATGACCTCCGGGGTCCTTCTAGTCTCAGTCAGACCATTAAGTCTGGTCTTTTTATGAGAATTTGGAGCCTGCATCCCACGCTCTTCTGCTCCTTCAGGGGTTCTCTGTTGTGTTCCCTGGTCAGAGCAGTCATCGGCTGTAGCAGGGTACCATCTAGTTCTTCTGGTCTCAGGCTGATGTAGTCTCTGGTTTATGTGGCCCTTTCTGTCTCTTGAGCTCATAATTACCTTGTATCTTTCGTGTTCTTCATTCTCCTTTCCTCCAAGTGGGTTGAGACCCATTGATGCATCTTAGATGGCCGCTTGCTAGTGTTTAAGACCCCAGATGCCACTCTCCAAAGTGGGATGCAGAATGTTATCTTAATAGATTTTATTATGCCAATTGTCTTAGATGTCTCCTGAAACCATGGTCCCCAAACCCCCACCCCTGCTATGTATGCTGGCTTTTGAAGCGTTCAGTTTATTCAGGAGACCTCTTTGCTTTTGGTTTAGTCCAGTTTTGATGACCTCTCCTGTATTGTATGCTGTCTTTCCCTGCACCTAAAATAGTCCTTAACTACTATCTAATTAATGAAAACCCCTCTCCCTCCCTTCCCCCTCTCGTAACCATCAAAGAATGTTTTCTTCTCTGTTTAAACTATTTCTTGAGTTCTTATAATAGTGGTCTTATACAATATTTTTCCTTTTGCAACTAATTTCACTCAGCATAATGCCTTCCAGATTCCTCCATGTTATGAAATGTCTCGTGGATTCATCATTGCTCTTTATTGATGCATAGTATTCCATTGTGTTAATATACCATAATTTATCCATTCATTTGTTGATGGGCACCTTGGTTGCTTCTATCTTTTTGCTATTGTAAACAGTGCTGCAGTGAACATGGGTGTGCATATATCTGTTTGACACTATGTACAGCAGAACAAAACAATGCCCATCTGCACCATCCTCAATCATTGTTATGCTTGAACCCACTGTTGCAGCCACTATGTCAATCCATCTCATTTAGGGTCCTCCTCTTTTTCACTGACCCTCTACCTTAGCAAGCATGATGTCCTTCTCCAGGGACTGGTCTCTCCTGATAACACGTCCAAAGTACATGAGATGAAGTCTCGTCATCCTCGCTTCCAAGAAGCATTTCGGCTACACCTCTTCCGAGACAGATTTGTTTGTTCTTCTAGCAGTCTTTGGTATATTCAATATTCTTCGCCAACACCACAATTCAAAGGCATCAATTCCTCCGCAGTCTTCCTTACTCACACTGTCCAGCTTTCACATTCATATGAGGTGCTTGAAAATACCATGGCTTGAGTCAGGCTCACCTTAGTCCTCCAAGTGACATCTTTGCTTTTTAACACTTTAAAGAGGTCTTTTGCAGCAGATTTGCCCAATGCAGTACATTAAGAACATTATGGGAAGCTATCAGAAAGTTTCAAGCAGATCATGGCAAGGAACAGACTTGCTGGTCTGGTGGAGACTGGAGGGATCCCTGAGACTACAGCCCTAAGACACTCTTCTGAACTGGAATTGAAGCCATTCTCAGAGATCACCTTTCAGCCAAACAATATACAGCCCCATAAACAATAACACCTGAGAGGAATGTGTTCCTTAGAGCAATCACCTAAAGAAAAAAAACAAAACAAGATAAAAAGTACAACATTTGCCCTAAAGCAAAAATGAGAAGGCAGGAAGGGGTAGGAAATCCAGACATAAAGGAAATGGGGAACCCAGGGTGGAAATGGGGAGAGTGCTGACACATTGTGGGGAATGCAACCAATGTTGTGAAACACTTTACATACAAACTATAGAATGGGAAACTAATTTGCTCTGTAAACTTTCACCTAAGGCACAATTTAAAAAAAAAGAAAAAAGTTTTAAATAGAAGTGAGATATTATACCCTTGTGTAACTAACTAGTACCCAATGTGTATTTTCCCAAGAGTTTTAGGTTCTATATATCCTGAGCCTAGACTGGTACCAGTCACAGAATAAGCACTAAATAAGTATTAAGTGGATGGAACGGAGTTTTCAGTTCTGGACTAAGTAATAGCACCACAATGGCTGGTCATTTCAAACCCATTATTTATCCAACAGGAAAATGAGAACTATAAAATACGATATATGAATTGGCTTCAAAATAATCCAGTGGCGGGAATGGCGGTAGGGAGAAGGATTATACATGAAACAAGATGGTCCTGAGTTGATCATTGTTGAAGCTGAATGATAGGTATATGAAAGTTCATTATACTACAGCTTTTACTTTTGTGTATGTTTGGAATCAATTATAGTAAAAAAAAAAAAGACAAATCCCTTCTGCCCTCATCTGCATTCCAAAGGAAATGGTAAAGATACCAAATATACATCTATGAAAAAATACCATATATCTGAATCCCAAATTTCCATATCGCAATTGTAAAAAGGATTCCCATACCTTTTGTTAGCTAAAAAATAATTCTCCAAGTAAAAATTCTTGTGATGAAGAAGATGGGCAATATAAAAAAAATGGGTCTGGTGGGATGATATTTTTAAACATCAAGTAAATAGTCTCCTCTTTCCTCCATATTTCCTCATGTTCTAAAATTTCCCACAGTCCAGGTAGAAAGAATACTCCTTGTTCATTGCCTTGGGAAAGGAATGACATACGAGGCCATAAGGAAAAAATAATCCAAACCTTTGAACCAGGAATAAGAAAAGATTGAAACAAAGTATGGTAATTAAGAGCAAAGCTCTAACGACCTCATTTTTAGAAATTACGTCCTGAGATTGCAGCAAGACTGGTAAAGACAGAAAGGGAAAAAAAGAATCCCCAAGGAGGGATAGGGAATGACAGAAGGGCTCTGGGGATCCAACATCTGTGAAAAATTATACCTCCATAGATAGAGTACAGGAAATGGCATGAGATTCCACATGGAACAAGAGTAGAAGAGGTATCCACATAGCACTTCTGCACACCTATATCCGTGACAGCCTCACCAAGTTCCCCATGGCTTGGGTGAGAAGAATATTTTCTATGTGCCCAAGAGTATTGGCAATATGGCCCAGAATACTGACAGGCTCAGAAAAGGCTTTTCAGTAGAAACAAGGATGGATGCTGCAGAGACTTATCTGAACCAATGACCTGGCAGGGAATTAGGACATCTGAGTGGTGACAATGAAGACAAGATGTCTCCAAACTCCCACATCTCATACATTGGCACTCTATAGATCCCATTGAATTGGAGGGCAGTACAACTGACTAGAGGGCAGTGTGATTCAGTAGAAGAATTCTTGCCTTCCATACCAGAGACTCCAGTTCAGTTCCCAGACAATGTACCTCATGTGCAGCCACCATCTTTCTGTCAGTGGAGGCTTGCTTGTTGCCTTGATGCTGAACAGGTTTCAGCACAGCTTCCAAATTAAAATGTACTGGGAAGAATGGTCTGGCAATCTACTTTTGAAAATCAGCCAGTTAAAACCATATGGATCACAACTGTCTAAGCCACAACCAATCATGAGGATGGTACAAGACTAGGCAGTGTTTCATTCTGTTGTACACAGAGTCACCATAAGTCAGAGGGGAACTTGACAGCATCTAACAATAACAACATATTGTCTGAGATAAATTTTTCCACATTCTGTAAGAATGGAGGCTCCTAAGAGAACTTCAGTTTATTTATACAAAAATAAAGTTACACATCCTGCAAATCTGAGTTTAATGAACCAAGATACCTACCTGCTGCACAAAGAAAAATATTTAATATATTTTATACTTAGTAGCTGGTCTTAGATAATTAATAAACTAGGTACAGGAAAAGGAGATGGAATTTGGAGATAAAAATCTCTGTCATGTTCTATTCTTACCTATAGTAATTTCCAAACATGTCTATCCACCTAACTAAAAATGATACACTGCCTATTTACTTTAGAGAATACATCTTCAAAAGTACTGGCTCTGTACACAGGCATTTGATAAGTACAGATCAAGGAGTAAGAACAGGATGAACAGTTCATTATGACATAACTGTGAGCCAGACTTTGTTTATAGTGTGTTGTCAGGAAAGCAGATGATGCTTCTGGTGAGTAAATAGGAACTAAAAAACAAAACAAAACAAAAACAGAGCATATTTTGCTGCCTTGTATGTGTGTGTATTATATATCTGTATGTGTAAAGCAAACAAAAACAAATTTGCTTCAGGGAAAATTAGTTTTGTTAACCTAAACCCCAAATACTTCCAAGTCTGTAAAGCAACATAAGTAAAATTATGAAAGAAAGTCTGAATGCCATGTAACAAAATTTCTAATATTCCACAACAAAGTCATTCATAATACAACTTTTCAAAACTATGAACAATTTGCAAGAATTATGCTCTCTGGTTTTGAATTTTTAGATGTGTTCTGCGACATAAGGATCAAAGGTAGAGAAATTATAAAAAAATTCCCACAGAGAATACAGTATTTATGAGTTAGAGAAAGTTAAAAGTATTGCTTTACGTGCACTGAAATGTAGATACAAAGTATTAAGTTAAATTAGAATTATAAACATTGTATTAAGAGATGTCTAAAGTGACACCCTTGGGTTTCTCCAAATCCCCATCTATTTAACACTGGTTCATTGAATGAATATAAGCTATACTTGGAGGTTAGGACATGTGAGTTTGAATCAACGTTCCAAGAATAGGTTAATCCTGAAGAAAGTTAATCTTCTTGCATTTCAGTATTTTTCCCCCAAAGAATGAAACTATATCCCCAATTTCAAAGAATCAAATACTATGGCCAGTTCTTCCTGAAACAATCCAAAAGAAAACAGCTAGATCTCAGTTACCTAAACACATTGCAGCAAATCTAGCCTTCTAATTAGAAAACAGAAGAAAAGTTTTTATCACTAATATATTGAATATACTTTATATATAAGGGTGAGTAATTATATTCGGCATGGTTTGAGACATTCAGAAAAAATTTAGACCTTCTAACAATGGAGTTTATAAGCAGAGTATATAAGGTCTAGGTGTTGCTTTAAGATTAAAGAGGAAAAAGAAGAATAATTTGTTTCCAGCACTGTTAGCTTTTAAACCAATGACAGAAGAAACTTTGACAATGAAAATAACAGCTGAAAGACTACCTGCATACAGTTTATAAGCATCCTCTTTACAGAAACTAAAACAAAATATAATGCTGAACATTGAGCAATTCTTATTTATGAAAGCAATTTGGTTACGCTCTGTTCTTGTTCCCTTATTCCCTACATTTCTTGAACTCCAAGTAATAAATTCTCTTAGCTGTGGCTCTGGAAGCTTTAGAGGACGTAGCTGATTAACTACAGGTTCTGCTGCTAGTGAACTCCATACTCCCAAGCCTAGCAGATGGTAGGTAATAAGCTGTTGTACTCTCTGAAATGAATCTCAATGCTGTTAGTATCAGGGACATCTGCTATTCAAATAAGGGTAAAAATGCTGATGCAAATTCTACCTACTTTTATATGTGAGATAACCATATAGCTATCTGCTTTAAACTTCTATTGAAAACCTAAAGTAGATTCATATACTGAATGCACAGAGCTAAAAAGAAACTTAGAGCGTCTTTCAACACGAATTAGCAAAGATGGATCCAATTGTTTGGAGAAGTGAGTGTGAGCTGGGTGACGCTAGCAGCTAAGTTTTCTGTGGACAGTGGAATTAAGTACGTATGCTTCAGATTCAAGACCAGATACAGCTCACGTTTTCCCCTCTACTTCCAGATCCCCACCCTTCCCCCACAAACAATAAAACTGCTACCAAGCCGAAGTCTTTAGTGGAGGCCTGAGGGATGAATAATGTTGTGCCAGCATATTCAGTCCTTTAGGTTATTTAGGGGAACAACATTCCTATTTCTAGCAAAAGAGAAATTTGCAAGTTCTATGACATCATGCTGCCTTGAATGAAACAGCTCAGGCTCAAAGTTCACCCAAAGGCCAAGAGTGATAAACTCTCATTGAAGGACAAACATCAATATATTTTTGGGACTTATTAAAAACAGCATTTATATAGCAATCATACAATTGGTGGTGGGGGGGGGGGTGTAAGTGGCTCTTTACCAAACTCTGTTTCTGATCAGAAATCGCTCAGGATCCAAGAAAGAAATTCTGCTTGGGAATGCCGTTTCTTACTATGGAAGTGAAAAGCTGAAAAGACAAATAATGCAAAAGCAAACCGGGCAAAGGCTTTTCCCAAGAACAAGTAATTCATAGAAGAGGAAATACAACAGGCAACAAACACATGTAAATAGTAGTAATGAGATTTGCAACTTTTAAATAAGTTATTACCCATAAAACTGGCAAAAATTAAAGTCAGACCTTTTTTTAGAAATCATTTTTAAAAAGGAAGAAGGCTCTCAAGTTAAAAATAATACAACTAACGACCTTAAGAAATGGCAGCACTCAACTACACACTCTTGTAATAATTTATCTACTAAAAACATTCTTATTAAGGGAATGACTCTATTTCTACGGAAGTCTAGAAAGAAATGGCCTCTCCGATTTATAAATGTTGGAATTGAAATGTAAAGGAACTGACAGAATTTCACACATTCACACAGTACTTAAGCAAAAGCAGTATGTAGCACGGGCTATTCTTTTTGTTAGGAGCCATCCCTATACCAAGGCAACAACAGCTGAAGTGTTTGTTACTGTACGAAAGGGGAACAAGCTTTACCGGCTTATATATTAGAGGGATCAATGATCTTCCTTGCACCCTGACCCTGCAGCACCATAGATGTTCTCTGATTAATTATTAAAGTTTTCTAACAGTCATTCATTGTACCTCTCTGGTTTCACTTTCCTTTTATTCCACATTCCCAGAAGAACAGTCACAGGCAATATATAATTAGAAAAATGACATCTCCTCATTGCCTATGAGATAATACACTTCACTAAATAGCTGACCACTCTGGGTGCATCTTCCTCTTTCCCTTGTCTCCTTTCCCTACCCCCAAAGTTGCATGCAGTATTCCCGCAAAGGACATAAACTAAGGTGATTCCTGCTGTCCTCAAGGTCATGTGACATTTACCATTTGAACAAGTTATACCTGGAGGTAGTGTAGCAGGGCTCATAGTTTAGGACCGTACATATCTCACAAAATGGGGAGAAAGAATAAAATGTAATGGCTTCACACTATCAACCAAATAAGCTACTCAAACTGTCCCATTATACTTCTAAGAACAGATTTGCTATAACAACCCCTTCAAAACATCTGCAATTAAGGTCAAGGTGGAGTTTATTTACCAAGGAAGATGTACACTCGTAAGAAATACAAACCAAACCTGTTGCTGTCAAGTTGATTCCAACTCATAGCAACCCTATAGGACAGAGTAGAACTGCCCCATAGGATTTCCAAGGAGCAGTTGGTGGATTCGAACTGCTGACCTTTTGGTTAGCAGCTGAGCTCCTAACCACTACATCACCAGGGCCCCTAAGATTTACACAATATCTCTTTAATGGGTAGTACTGCAACTCAATTGATAATACAATAAAACAATAACAGCAGGATAGCTAGAAAAGTAAGTCCACCCTCACTATTTTAAAGGATTGTATCATGACTGCATAATTCCTTGCTTGTAGCTTGTGGATAACAACTGTGTTTTGTCACTGGGTATATAATCTACCCAGACATTTAAGTCTAAATAACAACAAAAACATTCTTATTGAAGCTCACTGTTAAAAACTGTAGACATTAGTGTCACAATTGCTTCCTGAGAGGGTAAGAGGATAGATATAACAGGGAGAACTTATTTTTCACTGATCATTCTTTGGAGCTCTGGTGGGGAAGTGGTTAAGAAGTCAGGCTGCTAATCAAAAGGCAGACAGTTCAAATCCACCAGCGGCAACTTAGAAATCCTACGGGGCAGTTCTACTCTGTCCTATACGGTTGCTATGAGTTGGAATCGACTCAATAACAGCAGGGTTTTTTTTGTTTGTTTGAATTCTTTGGTAGCTTTTGAACTGTATATACCATGTATGTCTTTAAAAATTTACATGTATAAAAAGATGTGGAAAATATTGTATGATCTCACTTATATGAAATACCTACAACAGGTAAATGTAGATACTAGTTTACTAGTGGGAGAAAGGGTCGAGAGGGAGGCTTAGTTTAGTTTAGATGATGACTGTGATGTCACTGAATTGTATGCATAAAAAATATCAGATTGGAAAATGTTTTGTGATATATATATATTTCACCACAATAAAAAAATTTTTTAAAAAGTTGTAGAATAAGTATACTGCAACTAATATAGCCAGTAGAGTCCATCCACAGTCAAGAAAGGAAAGTAAAAAAATAAGATGCATATCAATGGATGATTGAAATCAATGCATGAAACAAAAGTCGACCTTATTATATATACTGGGTCATGTATTTTTTTTCTTATTTTTTTAGGTTCACTGATTTGAAAAAAGAGGGGATAGAAATGGGAAGATGTTCTCTCACTTCCTTACATGGCTCTTTTCTCTCTTTCTCACTTCCCAGGACCAAATTTTAGGGAACTACTTAAAACACATGGTAGTGTGTGTTTTTGCTGAGGGGAATGACTATTTGCTGGATGCTTGAAACTCATCATACTCCTGATTTTTTGTAGAATTATGTGCTGTAATCCTTCAATAATGGCAACTGTATTCTCACAGCTAAGCCTGAATGTTAGGTGCATTTTTTCAAGAGTAATCAATTCTTCATTCTAACTTCAGGAACTCTAAGAATATTAGCTACTCTAAAAGACTAAGATGAATATAGGATATTCAGAACCTATTGTGAACTGACATCCAGAAGGTAAAGACTCACTGCCTTTAATCTTTAAACTGTGTTCAGTCATCAACGTACCAGTTTGCACATGTAGGCAATGGGCCAGTTATATTAAACTTCCTGTTCTCAGTCCCATTTACAGTGGCATAATTAAAGAGCAACGAGTCTAATGTACTCAGTCCAGCATCCACAATAAAAACTGACAAACAAAAAAGAAAGGGGAGGGGCTATGTGCAAATGTAAAAATGGCAAAAATAATTTTTGCAAAGAGTTAATGCAGCTCTTCCATGCTTCATTTATTTTCTAGTCACATACTAGATAAATCCAGATCATTATACAGCAGGAGGAATTAAATACAGATTTTCTCCTGCCTAAGCAAAAGAGGCAAAGTCCCTTGGCATGGAAAGTTAAAAGCTTTTTAGACCTGGAAGACTCCAACATCTTCAACCTATACGTGGGAGTATAATTTAAAATCTTTCTAAACAATCACTAAGGATCTATGACATGTTCCATAAAATATAGAAATTAGATGTTCAAGATTTTACCACTAAGTCAGAAATTCCACAGAATCAAGAGGATAGGGGAAAGAACGAGACAGAGAGCATTATCCCACAACCACCTTAGAGTTTTCTCCCTCTTTCCAGATATGAGAGAATCTGTCAAGGTTTGTTCTTCTTTTACTACGTCACAGTGGCAAACTCCTGGAAAGAGTTATTTCTACAAATTCTTACCACTGCCTCACCTATGTATTATGTAATGGTAAACCAGGTTTAAAAAAAAATTCTTTAAGTCCTTATTATGAATACTAAAGTATTTATAGGTAAAAGGACAGAATAAGTCAGCTTTCTTGTAATATTTCACATCCCCCCTATCAAAAAAAAAAAGATTTTAAAAGAATAGAACAAGACTGGCAGAATGCTGTTTTATTTTTGATGTTGGGAAATAGGTAGATTTGTTGTACTATCAACTGTACTTTTGTGTGTTGGAACATTTCTATAATAAAAAGCTCAAGAAAAAAAAAGTATATGAATGTTTAAAAAAAAAAAAAAACCTAAGAAACATTCTTTGGACTGCAGACTGACGCAGAGTAATCTTGACTCTCTTCTTGGCTACGGTAGGAGATACAGGAAGTATTCAGTATCATTCAGAGAACCAGAGGTGCCTCAGAAGAAAAGTCAGAAGATTCACTACTGAAAAATTAGTCAGTGAAAACCCTGTGGAGCACAGTTCTACTCTGACATACATGGGGTTACCATGAATTGGAATCAACTTGATGACAAATGGGTTTTGTTTACTTTAATCGAAGAATCCCTCCCCCCCCCCCCCCCCCAAGCACCTTACCTGCGGGATCCATCCGTGTTAACACCTTTAGCTCTGGTATACTTTTGATTGTTGTACAACATTCACTTTTTATTCTTTACCACAAATTGAGGTGGTCCCTCTTTCCCTACTCTGCTCTCTTCCTTCCTTCTTTCTCTTTGATCTTTCTTTTCTTTCTTTCTCTTTGTTTATTTGTACATTCTTTCTTTCATTCCTTTCTAAAAGTTTTGGAAGTTACCTAATTAATATGGTATGAATACATGTTTATTATAAAGAATATGGAGTAAAAAAATCTTCCTCACTAACTGACATAGTGAACAAAGGTTCCAGTGATAATCTCAGAAAATAAAATTTCCTTCTGGCATTTTAGCAGTCTAAGGCGAGAGTCTTATCTCTTAAAGCAAAAGTTGCAGAGTATTTAGGCATCTACGGAAAAATTATTCGCAGAGTTAAGCCATTCAGGATACACTGGGCACCAAGAAAAACTACTTTCACCAGAAGTCCTTTTAACACAACATGAGGAGGTTACAGACGTTCAAGAAAGCTTCACATGTAGTGACAGAATAAACAAAGCACTTTGCCTACCACTTCAGGTTTCCCTGTAATATCCTTGAGGAATATGGACTATTTCATTCTAGAAAACACTGATTTGTTGGTTTCATATTGAAAAGTATATACAAGATAATCATGGATGGACCACTGGCACCTGGAAAAGAGCCCCGGAAAGCAGCACGGAGCCCAAGAGAAGAAAAAATCATTAGACTAAAAAAATTCCTTATAAGTAAGGAAGAAGCCCCGGTCATACAGTGGTTAAAGCGCTTGGCTGCTAACCAAATCTCAGTTCTGACCCCAGGCTTAACAGTAGCCACATAAAGTTTTAAATATAAGTGTGATTAGTGATGCTCTTCATGTGGTCATAAAACACAGAGAAGGTACAGCAGGAACAGCAAGAAATGGACTGAAGGCATAAAGGCAATGAAGGCATCTCAGTGTTTCCCATCCCTCCACTTAGTTCCACAAAAATCACAAGGCCAAAAGCCTCCTGTCATATGACAACAATAAGGAAAACAGAATCATTTTTCAAACTGTAGAGAGTTAGTCTGCGGCAGTCACCTACCACTCTTACATCTCAGTCACTGGGTTGGTTACCTTTAATAAGAGAGGTCACGAGAAAAACTCCCCCCCCCCCGCCAAAAAGAATAAAAATTCAGTGATGACTAAAACTTAACAAAATTAAACTTTCAGAAATCTAAAAAAAATCAGAATTCAATAAACAATCTATTAAACATGTAGGCTTCATAATCAGTGTGCTCAGAAAGAGGCTCAATATAAAAAAGTAGCTATACTAAAGACATGGGACTTTTATTTTAAAATACAGTGAAACCTGTGACAGCTGGAACTGGATGGGACTGCCTTGTTTTTCCGGGTCTCCCAAGTTTCCTGCCTTTGACAGGGTGCTTACTAGCACTCTCTATTAAGAATCCTACCTCTTTTTAGTTTTGAGTTTTCCTTCTCTGACAGGTTTCTGCCTTACAGAAGTTCTGGCTTTCACAGGTTTTATTGCATGAAATATTAAAGAGTACAGGAAGAACCAAAGTCATATAGACATTAATTCGAAGGAGGAAGGAATTTCTATTAGGTACTTCTCGAAATAAAGAGTGGTTCAAAAAGGTTATGGAAAAAATATTTTATATACAGACTAGTATAGGTTAATTTTTTCACTATTTTAAAATAAGGACTCATTAGCAAAATACTAGAAAATCTTGTCACTATATAAAAATGTGAAAGAAAGTGATACTGCAATAACCTTAACTTCTGATGTCTAAGCTGATTTCTTCCTTCTCCTTTACCATGTGCTTGTTCTGAATTTTCTTGAGTTTCAGGAGAAGTTATATGATTCTAGGGCAGAGAATCCCCAACATATGAAAGTTAAAAGGGATTTTTAATCCCTTAATTATAATTACAAAGATGAGGAAACTGAGGCTTAGAAATAGTGAGACTCATTAAAAGTCACAAAGTTAAAGTAGGCAGAACCATACACAACTAGATTTCCAGTTTCCTAAGTAAGCAAAAAACCAAATCCATTCCCTCTGAGTTGATTTTGACTCATGATGATGCCATGTGTTACAGAAGTCTTGCCTGTAGTCTTTACAGAAGCAGAATGCCAGTTCTTTCTTCCACAGTGCTGTTGGGTGGGTTATAAACATCAACCATTCAATTAGCAGACAAGCAAAAACCATTTATGCTATCCAGGGACCTTTTATAAGTAAAGGCCCTGCTGTATATAAACTTACTCTCATGTAGTCACAAATAACTAAGGATATCTGGGAAATAATATGAGCATATAAGCACAATAGGAACAAACTGAGATGCAAGTGAGACATGAGCAGAAAGGCTAACCTACAGGGTTTCCCTGATATATTGTATCTTTTCTGGCATATTTTTAAAAACTATTATGTAGTCTGGAAAGCCTGAAACACTATCTTCCCCCCCCCCCGCCCCCCATGCTGGGTAAATTTATTTTGAACAAACCATTGCAGATGAACATTAAAAACAAAAACCCCACAGCTTGCTGGCAACTGTTGCTGTTGTTAGGTACCACTGAGTCGGTTCCTATTCATAGTGACCCTAGGTACAGCAGAACAAAACACTGCCCAGTCCCATGCCATTTTCACAATCTTTGTTGTGCTTGAGCCCACTGTCATAACCAGAGTGTTAATCATCTCATTGACAGTCTTCCTCTTTTTCAATGACCCTCTATTTTACCAAGCATGATGTCCTTCTCCAGGGGTAACATGTCCAAAGTACGTGAGACAAAGTTTTGCCATCCTTCCTCCTAAGGAACATTCTAGCTGTACTTCTTCCAAGACAGATTTATTTGTTCTTCTGGCAGTCCATTGTATACTCAATATTCTTTGCCAACACCATAATTCAAAGGTATTAATTCTTCTTTGGTCTTCCTTATTCATTGTCCAGCTTTTGTAGCATCTGAAAATACTATGGCTTAGGTCTGGTGCACCTTAGTCCTCAAAGTGACATCTTCACTTTGTAACACTTGAAAGAGATCTTCTATAGCAGATTTACCCGATGCAATGTGTTGTTTGATTTCTTGACTTCTGCTTTCATAGGTGTTGATTGTGGATCCAGGTAAAACGAAATCCTGGACAATTTCAATCTTTTCTCCATTTATCATGATGTTGTTAATTGGTCCAGTTGTAAGGATTTTTGTTTTCTTTATGTTGAGGTGTAATCTGTAGATACTGAAGACTGAAACTACTCTCCCTCTTTTGTCACTTGCTTAACATCAACCTCTCCTCAGACATCATTTTCCTCAAGAAGCTTCTCTGCTTCCCCTCAAGGCCAGTCTATAGCAGGAGCTCTTCCTTATGCTTCTTTAGTGTCCTGTTTGTAACTCAGTCACAGCACTTACTTACCTGTGTCTCCCGCCTCTTTTTTTAAACATTTTATTGTATTTTAGATAAAGTTTACATAATAGTTTTCCACCTAATAATTCATACACAAATTGTTACATAATATTGGTTGCAATCCCTGCAATGTGTCAGCACTCTCCGCATTTTCACTCTTCCTGTTTCTCTGCCCCTTCCTCACTTTTGCAAATGTTGTTCTTTTGGTCTCATGTAGTTGATTGTTCTAAGGAGCACTTTTCTCATGGCTGTTACTGTTTATTTCATAGGCCTGTCTATTATTTGGCTGATAGGTGATCTCTGGGAGTGGCTTCAGTTCCATGATAGAAGGGTATCTTAGGGCCATAGTCTCTAGGGTTCCTCCAGTCTCTGTCAAACTAGTATGTCTCGTCTTTTTTATGAACTTGAATTTTGTTCTATATTTTCTCCCACTCTAAGCAGGACCTTCTACTGTGATCCTGATCAGAGCGTTTGGTAGTGGAAGCCAGGCACCATCTAGTTCTTCTGGTCTCAGGCTGGTGGAGGCTGTGGTTCATATGGGCTATTCATTAGTCCTTCCGATGAATGAAACATTATCTTTTAACAACAAAAACTATTTTTTAAATTATTTAAAGGACAGTAGCTAAGAGCAGGCTTCCTATTAATGACAAAGAGGTGGAGATACACATATAAGCAATGCTTTTTTTTTTTTTTCAATACAGCAGAGATTTTTGTTTTAACAAAACTCATATTTATATGATTACCTTTCTTATGGTTGAGAGCAGCTATAATTAATGGATTTCCTTCCTTCTCCTAATGCAGCCATTTGTCAATTCAAATACAGAATGTCCAATCAATTTTGATGTATTTAGTAAGCAATTTGTCAAATGGTGCTATAATCCAGTTAATATATTAATTCTTGTCATGGAGAGGGTCCTGACAACTACACGGTTTTCCATAACTAGTTTGGAGAGAAAAATCTGTGCTGAAATTCAATGGTCATTCTTTTGGAGATAACAATTCTGTGTTTCAATATCTGAGAGCTTGAGTAGCACTAGCACATCACTTAATATGAAACTGACTTTGTCAGAATAAAGACACTTTTTATTTATATTTATAGTAGACAGTGTAGCTGCTAATTCATTGTAATAATTGAGTTTCTTTGAATTCCTACACTCTCAGATACTTCCAGTAAAGTGAGCATGCCAATATATGGAACAATAAATGAAAAATATATAAGCTTCTAAGAGAGGAACAGGGCTTTATTAATGCAAAAGTATACATCTTAAACTTAAAAAATACTTTCATAACACATTATTCCCTTTCTCCAAGTTTTTCACATGATTTGCTAAAGAAATGGTTCTCAATCTTTTATTATTCCAATCCCATCATACTTCAGGTAGATGACAAACTCCTATCAGTACATAATTCACACACGGTGCTAAGACTACCCATAGACAGTTATTGGTAAAGTCAAGATACCAACTCATAGAAACCTGCCCTTCAGCTGAGACAGTATGAACCTCTAGAAATGCAGTTTTTTTTACTTTCCATGTATATTTCATTCACTAATCACTATCCTATCTCCATCTTTTCCCAAGTCTATTTAATTACTAGGAACTGGAGACAAGACCACTAGATTTACAGAGATGTCTGCTAGGTGATCCAATTCGTATCACTATAATGACCAAGGAAAGGTCAAGTCCTTTTCCAAACTTCCCAGTGGGAGATTTGGTCACTACCAGTTTGGGCAGAAAAGGCTAGAAGACAGGTTCTTGACAGGTCACAGGTAATATCCAGAGCCACCCGAACGTATTTGGTAAATGATTTCTGAAGACAATGGCTCTCTCCATTCACTATACCCAAATCTTTTTATATTTCTCTATCTCAAAATGCCAAATCAGAGATGAAGACAAACCATTTCTAGGGAAAAAAAACAAAAACAAAAGCCTGAAAAACATGGCAAAAAATTTTTTTTAGTAATAAGAATAAGAAACAAATAATAAAAAAGAAAAGCACTACATTCAATTTCCAGACATTAGGCTCTGCTTGGCCCATTTATGAACCATGTAATAGCAAAGAAAAGAAAATTTGCCAGAGCAATTTGATCCAAGGCTGTGTATTTATTAAAAAATCTGCAATGTATACTATTCCTGCTGACAACCAGACAACCCATTGTTTCATGCATCTGCTGAGAGAGGTGCCCTATGTGTCAAAAAAGCACACGGAATATTTTTCAGTGACCTAGGGGGCAGAGGTCATCTATTATAAATGGATAATGAGACCTAATGCAGTGCTCTGAGTATGGGCAAAGAAAGGGTCTATGCATAGCCCCTGGTGGATTGGTCATTCAGGCTTTTATTTCCTCTGCACACTTAATGGAGTCAAACAATTGACAGAAATTCTATAGAGAAGGCTGAAACTGAGAGAAACGACTGTATTCTAACTCTGAGAGACCAATACAAATAGTGGCCCTGAAATGGCGCCAGAAATCCTGTTACCACTAACATAATAGACAGCTCTAGCATTCACCCTAAATTCCCATTTAGTCATTTGTTGGCAATTAACCTTACTGATGGAAGTGATTGCATATCAAACCATAAGCTCCTGCCAATATCAACCCATTACATTACTGCAGGTAAGCAGAGATAGACCATTCCATATTAGTGCCTTGTTTTTGGAGAAAAGGAAACAGAGGCATTCTCGTGCCCTCCATCCCCTACCCCAACCACCCAACTGACAAAAGGCACTTTCAGAAACATCAGTATCTGTATACAAGAACCTTAAACTCAGGTAGGATAGAATAAACAACATCAGAAGTAGTGGTGCCAACAGATTGTTTTCCTTTAGTCTATCAGAATCAATATCTTATCCCAGTCAAATCTGTCACTCCAATGAGAATAAATATTACTAGCATCAATGGAAAGGAATGCCTACTCTAAACCATACCTCAAGAAAGCAGGTCATAAAACAACCAGAGGAACATCAAGCTATGATTATCACACACGATTTTGTAAAATACGGTAAAACATTTAACAGTACAAAACAACTCTTTCTAGAAACTTCCCTTAAAATTGTTTCATTTCAATTTTAAGAACAATTATTAGGAAGGTGGTTTAGCATGTAATTTTTAGGGGGGGTGAGGGCCAACTGATAAATACTAAAGCATATGCAAAAATCTGCAAAAGAAGAGAAAATGCCAAGATTCACTTCAGAATGGCATACAGGCCATTAGGCTGCAACTGAAAGGACTTTGATATTGAAACATCTCTGGAATAACTCAGCAATGACAAAAAATCAGTGAACACTTCCATAGGTCTGAAGATCTCTGTAAAGATAGGGGTATCAATAATGAGAAGTATGGCTTCCATAATGAAAAAGAAAAAGAAGAAGGAAAAAAAAAAGTAATCTAATCCAAACTGTTCAAACCATCTATAAAGCTTGCAGACTCTTGATAATACATAGATTTAACTATGTGGAACCTTATAATTGAAGAAGATTTATTTAATTTCATAATATCCCCCGAGTTATACAACAGACAGGGTCAAGATGTCTCAACATTTTAGTTTCTTGAAGAAAAACACCATTCATTTCACTAAAATAATTTCTCTATGGAAGTCCATGTCAGTTGATAAATATAGGTATAAATAAGTGAAATCCTTAAATGTAATTCAACCTGAAGTGGTTTCTTACCTACCACAAATATTCAAACCTGGACAGAGCAGCATGACACACCCTATGGCTGACAATAGACCATAAACACTCTTTAAACAAGCCCTACATTACAAGTTTCCTCTACAAGAAAAAAAAAATCTTTCTTCCCCTTCCACCCTACCCACTCTTGGGCAAATATTTATTATGGACAATGCAAGGAAATATTGTTGAGTACCTCCATCACACTTGGTACATACCACAATAGCAATGCAATCCAGGATGTTAGGTTAAATCTAAAGTGACATTTGAGGGAAAGCAGCTCAGAAAACTGTTGCAGATTTAATTGCTTTTCCAGGGCACTGACAATGACTATCGTAGAGAAAGACAATAATTTTTTATTTTGTATCACTGCTCTTCTTGGGGGTGGAGTTAGGGGAGGGGTCCATGAATTGGTACCAGTAATATGAACAAAGTATATCACCACTGTAAATTTAATGAAACAACAGTTTAGTTAATTATTCCAAAATGACTTCATTCAAACTTTATATTAGAAGGAAACATTTACTCTTTCTATTCTCAGGTTGTAGTTGGTAGGCTAACAGCACAAAATTTAGTTGTGAATCAGGATCCCTAGAATCTAAGCCTAATTAATTAAGCTGCTGACTTTTAATTTTAGTACTTGTATATATATAAGACATTACTACTTGTCTGTCAGTTTGTTGTACTGTGGCGGCTTGCACGTGATGTGATGCTAGAAGCTATTTCAAATACCAGCAGGGTTACTCATGGTGGACAGGTTTCAGTAGCGCTTCCAGACTAAGACAGACTAGGAAGAAAGGCCTAGTTTTCTACTTCGAAAAATTAGCCAATGAAAACATTATGGATCATAACAGAACACTGTCCAACTCGCTTGCTTTGGACACGTCATCAGAAGCAACCAATTGCTGGAAAAGGACATAATGTGTACTGAAGTGGAGAGTTAGTGAGGGCAAGCGAGACCCTTGGTGAGATGGCTTGGCATAACAGCCTCAACGATGGACTTGAATATGAGGATGATGCAGGACTGTTGTATATAAGGTTGCTATGAGTCAGAGTCAACTCAATGGCATCCATTCGTCCATCCAATCCATCCATCCATCCATCCAGTCTGTCCGTCCATCCATTCAGTCCATCTGTCCATCCATCCATATATCTATTAGACAAAGTTCAATTTCAATACTATCCACTTCAGTGTAAAGACTGAAATAAATGTGCTGATGAAGTCCAAGGGATTAGTAAAGCAGTAACATTTTTAAAAAACGGATAAATCCATAGAGAGGTCAGCTTTCCAAGTCAAAACTGACTTAGCTCAGGGGACAGCGAGCTCAATTGGCATAACATCGTTTATAAAGAAAGCGTTCTACAGCCTTCTTTGGTAAGTAGCATCTGGGGTCTTAAAAGCTTGTGAGCAACCATCTAAGATACTCCACTGATCCCAGCCCATCTGGAGCAAGGGAGAATGAAGAAAACCAATGCCACAAGGGAAAGACTAGTCCAAAGGACTAATGGACCACAACTACTACAGCCTCCACCAGGCTAAGTAAAGCACAACTAGATGGTGCCTGGTTACCACTACCAACTGCTCTGACAGGGATTACAATTGATGATCCCAGACAGAGCTGGAGAAAAATGTAGAACAAAATTCAAACTTACAAAAATAGACCAGACTTACTGGTCTGACAGAAACTGGAGAAACCCTGAGAGTATGATCCTGGACATCCTTTTAACTCAGTACTAAAGTCACTGCTGAGGTTTACCCTTCAGCCAAAGTTCAGAGAGGGCCATGAAACAAAGTGAGACAGTGCAGGGGCAAGGATGAGAAGGCAGGAGGGGACAGAAAAGCTTCTAATGGGGAAACCAAGGTCGAGAAGGGGAGAGTGTTGACATGTCATGGGGTTGGCAACTAGTGTCGCAAAACAATACGTGTATTAATTAAGGAGGAAATAATTTGCTCTTTAAACCTTCAACTAAAGCACAATTTAAAAAAAGAAAGGAAAAAAACTGACTTAGTTCTCTTTAGTATGAAAAAACTAAGATTTGTCAAATCAACATTAATAATTCAAAATAATGTTTCAGTTGGAACTTCTAGGATGATTAATTCAATCCATGCCTCTCGTTCCTAATTCCCAAAGCATCTTCCCATGACTTCCATTATACCAAACCAAAAAAACCAAACCCGTTGTCATCGAGTCGACTCCGATTCATAGCGACCCTAAAGGACAGAGTAGAGCTGCCCCATAGGGTTTCCAAGGAGCACCTGGTAGATTCAAACTGCCGACCTTCTGGTTAGCAGCTGTAGCTCTTAACTACTATGTCACCAGGGTTTCCTCCATGACACCATTCTCTTTACTCTTTCCTTCTAATTTTCTTGCTTTTGCTTCTCATATATTGCCTTCTTAGATGCCATGCTGTCTAGTTCCATAATAGGCCCTCATCACTTCTGTCTACATTCTCTCTGGGATAAAATTATTTCGTAGAAAGCTTACTTCAATTACCATCTATACACAAAAAAATCTCAGAAAGGACTGCCTATTTCCCAAGCCAGTCATCTTTTACTCATCACTTTTCCTGAGTCTCCTCATTTAATCCATGAAGTCCTACAGATGCAACCTCCTAAATTTCTCTGAAATTCATCTACTTCTTTCCATGCCCACTTAAATTATCCCTACTAATAATTAACTTCTTCCTTCTTTTGAATTGCTATGCCAATTAATTTGTGCTATCAACGTAGCACTTACTGCATTTTGTCAAAATTACTCATATACATGTTTTTTATTTGAATTTACATTGATGAGATATCACTAAAGAGTGGAAAAATCTGTAGTTGGAATATAAATTAGATAGTTAAGAGTCAAAGTTGGAAAACCAGGGTTTAGCTGCGAAATTCAATTGGTCAAAGTAGAACTAAAAAAGGGAGACAAGGTAAGGAGTGAAAAATAAAGTCAGCAGAATTGCTATAAAGGAAGATCAAGACAACTTGTAGGATTAAGTTTAAAAAATAATTATAATCACTTACTCCCATTTCTGGCCACAATGAAGTAAGAAAAAAAAAAAAAGACTATATTTATATTAGCTCCCTATTAACTAAATTATCCCTAGACAATAGGCTGTTTGGGGCCCTCCATCACAAAGCTTGAAAATCTTGAATCAAACTGATTCCAAATAATTTGAGCACATCCCAAGAAGAGAGCATAATCCACCACTCAATCAACTTTAAATTTAAAATGCCCAGCATCCAATCAAAACAATCAGATACACAAAGAAGCAGGAAAACATAAACCATACCCAGGAGAAAAAAAATCAATGAATAGGAAAAAAAAGAGAGAGAGGAGAGATTAGGTCAAAAGAATTATCACACAGGAATGCTAAAACAGCTATGATAAAATGAATGTTCCATATGTTCAAACATGCACAGGATGAGGAAACAAAAGATATATAAAAGACTCAAACGGAACTTTTAGAGATGAAAAATATTGTTATCTCAAATGAAAAGTACATTGAATAAAACAACAAATTTGACACAGCAGAACAGAAATACTGATACACTTAAAGATATAGCAATAAAACTACCCCAAAATCAGACAGGAAAAAATAAGGAGGAAAAATGAACAAAGAATCGGTGAGCAAGGGTAGTATCAAATGGCCAACATATATGTAATTAAAATCCCCAAAACAGGGAAGATGAGTGGCAGAAAAAATATTTGAAGATATAATTGCATTAAAATTTCCAAACTGATAAAAACCATAAACCCACAGATTCAATAAGGTCACAAGCCCCAAGCAGAAGAAAACCATACCCTGACACCATGGTTTCCCCAATTTTCTCTATTGATTTTCTGGGTGAAGGGGCGGCAGTAAAAAATTCCAGGAGGATAGCTGATTTCCTTCAGTACTTAAAGGAAGTCTGCTATCATGCTTATCTCTGTTCCTCTTTATGTTACATGTCTTTTTTTCTCTAGCTGCTTTTAAGATATTTCCCTTTATCATTAATTCTTCATAATTTGATTATGATGTACCTTGGTATGGCTTTTTTTTTTTTTTCCAGGTTTCTTATGCTTGAGGTTTGCTGAGTTTCTTGCATCTGTGGGTTGGTTTATACTTTATATCAAAATTTGGAAAATTCTTGGCCATTTCTTTTGTTCTGCCACCAAGCACCTGATTACAAGTACATATTGTCCCAGATCTGTGATACTCTTTTTAAAATCTTTTTTCTTTCTGTTTCATTTCGGATGATTTCTCTTGTTGTATCTTCAAGTTCGATAATCTTTTCTTCCGCAATTTCTAATCAGCCCTTAATCTCACCCAGTGTAAATTTTCTTCTCAGATGTTGACATTTTCACATCTAGAAGTTTGATTTGGGTCATTTCTTTTTCTTCCTCATGTCTCTAATTAACTTTATGAACATATGCAATACAGTTATAACACTGAAACCTGACCCTGAGTGAGCACCAGGCACTGTGCCCTCCAAGATTTTCAGTTGGTTGTTCCTCACCCTTGGGTAGTTTCCTCACATCTTTCAGTATTCTGTTAAATGCTAGAAAGGGACCCTTTGCAGATCTCCAGAGTTCTTTCTCAATACAGGTCTCTCCGCTCTAATATCCTGTCCAGCAAATTCTGGGACAGTAGTTGGCAAATGGTAAATACCTTCAGACTTAGGTCATACTATCTATCACTATATTTTCTTTGGTGGGATCTGTCACTATTAACTCTGTGGTTACAGGTCAAAGAGGTAACAGAAAATATGTAAATTAAAGGGCATGGCTGTGTTCGAATGAAACTTTATTGACAAAAACAGTTCATGGTAGTTTGCTCAGACCCACCTGAGCTTCCATGGTCTTTGTGGACTCTAAGTTTTTGTCTCCTGAACTGAGAGAGTCTTCCAGCTTCCACTTGGGTTCCCCCTCACTGTGAAACAGTCTGGAAACTCTTTCAAGGCAGTAAACTAGAGCAATCACAGTGCTGCCTCATTTGTTTCCTTCTCATCTCTCAGGAAGCACTGTCCTTGATTCCCTGATGTCCAGTGACTGGAAAACAGCTGTTTGATGTTCATTTTTTCTGGTTTTTTTTCCCCCCCTCTTTTTTTCCCTGAGTTGTTTCAGGCAGGATGCTAACCTAATCCTTGTTAATCCATCTTGGTTGGATGCTATCATTCAACTGGAAGCTCAAGAAATAGGCAGTGAAACCTAAAATACTTAATGTTCTCAAAAAAAATTGAAACATATAAGAGGCTCTTCCCTACTTTTCTATAATGCCTTTGAAAAACAGAGGAAAGCAATTATAAGGAAATTCTATGGGTCCCGTTCACCTTTCTATAGTGTACCAAAGCCATATTTCTACTGAACAGTCTTTTGATACCATTTAACAAATAAACCTCAATAAGCTTAGGGAGTAACTTCTGACATACTGGTAGATTATCTAAGAAAGAAATTCAAAGGCTGATGCCCCAAAAGGCTAGCTAACATCAGCAACTTTAAAACACTGCTGCTGCCAAATCACCCAAGAGAAAATGAGGAAACATTATTTTTCCCCCAAATAAAATCTTCCCACGTCAACTCGAGCCCTGATTTAATTTACAATTTTGGAAGCCCTAAAGCAGACTAAAGAAAAAGTTATTCTCTACTTTGGGATCATACTTAAAAGCTGGTGATGTTTGTTGGTCTGTTACAATGTTTATCTTTATTTTTGGCAAAGAAAAATACTTAAATAAAATGCTTACCTTAGAAAAGCTAATTATAGTATGCAATTATTATTTGAAGGAAGAAAAAATAATGTTAACACAAATATTGCTAATCTCCTATACTGTAATCTCTTTATAAACTATTCCCAAGACTTCTTATGACCAAGGCAAAACAACTTTGGGATATTAGATTCTTGACTTTTACCTAGTTTGCTGAGCAATATCACAAGATTACATTCTGTTTGTACATATAAATCAATTAATTGACTAGGCTGAATCACATGAAATTGGTAATATTTGATCATTTTTTCCAACCCCAAATGGAAATTTTGTATGTTCAACCTAATAACAAAAAAGTTATCTTCACCTCTATTGTAACCTCCGTAAAAAGAATTCTACTATCATGCAATCTATGGTATAACAAAATTCCTACATTTCGGTAATTTTACTCAATTAGTTTAGGTGGGACTATCATTAAGAATATAAAATTTGAGGTGTTTACCTACCTCACTTTAAAATTAGGTAAGAAGCTTTTAATTTCAGATTCCCCTTTACCTCGCCACCACACAAGCTTTTGCCACATATACAGAACGCTGTTTATCAACTAGAAGTGTATTTATTATGATTACAGGGATAGAAGGGGAGTGGGGATTCCTTGAACATCCTGCTCTCCTCCTCTCTTCTCCCTCAGACAAAATCCCTTTCCTATTTCCATTTACATCATTCTTTGTCTACTATTATTATAATTTCCAGAGTTTACACAAGTCTGCTTCACTTGATCCTCAGATTCAAAAACAACCAAGAAAATGCTTATAAAATCTGTATAGTCTGCATTACGGTTACAAGACTTCCTAGTTTCTAATCTATTCTAAATAGTTACATTTGAAAATACTTTTAGAAATATATTTATCAAGAGAGTCTTTAACTTGGGAAATAAGAGGTGATTTTCAATACGGTTAAGTAAAGCAAAAAAGTTTTTGGTACCATGTACAGTATGCTCTTGTTTTAAGAGGTCATGATATCATTTCAAATGGTTTCAGTGAGGAGAACTGGACAGAAAGCGAGAGAATGATGACAAAGTCTTCTTACTGAGGTTCTCACTTGGTGAAAGGGTGCAACAGATAGGCAGGTAAAGGCATTCTCTCTAAACTGGTGCCAGCACTGCTTTTACAACTGTATTTCAGGCTTTTACTTCTCTGACCCAGATGTCCATGTTTTACATGTTTAATTGCTTCAGTCATGTAATATACTGGCATGTTCAGGACTGTTAATCAAATAGCCTGCTTTAACATGTGACTTTTCTTTATGTAAGAGGACCTAATTTTAAAACCCAGGCTAATTTTGTGTCTCTACCCCCTGATGGAAAGAAGCAATATAATAATTATTACAGAATTACCTGTCTCTTAGGTATTGTTTTGTACCTATTAAATTATGTCTAGAATAACATTCACAAGGGTAAGAGAAACCTTATTAATTACACTTAGTACGTCTGTCACTTATGTAACAGATACTACAACACAGTCAGAATCAGTATTCCATTATGAATGTGAGTACTGAAAGAAGCTTGAAAATTTTATTAAAGACCCTAAAGCCAATTGTTCAAAAATGTGTAGCTCTGAGATAATAAACAAAGGTATATAATGATGCTTTATAGTTATGTATTGTTTAATAGTTTTTAAGACAACTGTAGCATCATTTCATTTATCTCCATAACACCTTTATGAGAGAGCAGGTGTTAAGAGGTGGTTTGGAACTAGAGTCCATGCCTTTTCATCCTTATCCCAATGCTCAGTCCACCTGGAATTCAAAAGATCCCAAATGAAACATCCGTGGATCATCAGTGACTCCTTCCTTTCAAATTGTCCCTAATTCTTTTCTATTCCAACACTTCAGTACCTCACAGGTTTGTCTTACCTTCTCTGCAATACAGTCTTAATTAAAATATTAACTATACATGTGAAGATTGTTGAAATGGGCAATGTTTTTTACCCACATACACACCACAATTTTAAAAATTGCAAAGAAAAAAAAAACAAAACCCTCTCATCTTGCTCCAGGACCAAAGAGCCTCTGCTCTCTACTCCCCTCCTCTGAATCTCCTACTAAAATGCTGCTACAGTGAATTTTCTAAAATGCAATTCTGATGTGTCATTCCTATGTTTGAAAACATTTGATGGCTCCCTCCTGCCTACAGTAGTTCTTCAACTATGCACCCGGGGATTTTTGTTGTTCTAAGAATTTATCAAAGGTGTTCAGAGGAGCAAAAATCAAATAACGGCAATCAGCTTAATTTACCAGAATAAAAAGATTAAGGGATAGAGACAGTTGCATTCTTAAATATTTGGGACTTCCTACTGTTTGTCTACTAAAAGTACCTAACACGTATCAAAATAACAAAACAAATATTAACTCTGAAAGAGTCAACTATGCTTAATTCAACAATTGGTTAATTATTGTCCCTTTAGAAGGTAGTAGAAAATGTGCTTATGGTTTTAATTTGATAAATATGAGTCATGTTTTGTCCAGTTCATATGACAGAGTTAAATATAAGCTTAGGCAACCTAGAGTCTAACAACTTCCATGTATTCTGCTTCTTGAACCAATCTAAGAACTGCTGGCCTGCAGAATCAAGTCCCAATTCCATGGCATGTCCTATGCTCCTGCTTCTAATCTATCACTCCTGTTCCAACTTCTTGCATATACTCTATCCTCTCTGCCTGAAATGCCCGTTCTTCTAGTTTTTTATCTGAGGAAATCCAATTTGTCCTTTAAGCCTCAGATTATATATTAGCCCTCTGTGAAGCCTTTGGCAACTTAAGTCATTACTCTCATGGCTCACTGTATAACCCTTCACTGATGCACCTATCCCATTTATTTTACTTCTTTTATTAAACGCCTGTCTCCTGAATTAGATATTGAGTTCACTGAGGACAGAGCATTATATTATTTACCTTTAATCACAAATGTCTGACACATAGTAGGCACTCAATAAATACCTGCTGGGAAGAATCAGTGAGTTCAGCTGAGAGAGCAGGACTCCTGATTATTTATTATAATTATGGAGTTTCTTAACCATAGAGCTTTTAGCACTTCATATCTGTTTCCAATATTATATATAACACATTATAAACATTACATACAATAGTTCTAGAAAGCTTTTAATTCATACTTTATAGTACAGCCAGGAAAGAAAATAAGTTGAATACAACAAAACCTCATAAGAAACATGTCAATGTTGAATTTTGGGAAATTTCTTAAAAACATGCAATACTCAAGCCATCAAGTTAAATTACAGATCCAGTCCATTCTAAAAAACTGAATATAATTGCAAAGCATTTTTAATTCTATGATCACAAACTAGGTAATAAATATTAAATTGTCCTTTAATGACTCCCATTATAAAAGACATTATATCTAGTTCAATGTACATTTTCTCCTTAAGTAAAAAAGAACCTAGTCAGTCTCTACCAACTTTATCACTTAAATACACAAGAGAAAAACAAACAAAAAAGCAATGGAGTTATCATATAAAAAAAGACAAAACTTCTCTGGCAATCATTACTGCATTATTGAAAGTAAAATTCTATCAAAAGAAAAACCTGCTGGCAACAGTTTTCATGGTAAAAAGTTCTTAAGTTTTTCTCATGTTAGAAATAGATACCGAGCTTTATGAGACTATTTATTATATGCCAGTATCCTCATTTTAATTTTTGATCCTATCAGATATTCCCTATAATTTACCCACGTCATTCCTGGGAGTAAGAGCGGCCAGAAGCTGTTCTTAACATGTGCTACGGCTTATGATTTACATTTTATTAAATATTTTACTTGCCTGAGCTTGACTGTTTAAGGCCTTTGGCCTATGGACAGTGCTAACGTGCATGGCTGCTTCAAAAGTCAGCATTTTAAGATGAAATCTGAAAACACCATATGGAAGAAAAAAAACAATCAGAACTACTTACGGCCAGCAAGCAGGAACTGATAATACTGTACTGCATCTGCAGCGAGGAGCAGAGGGTGGTTTGCATTAAATGGTGGTTGCAATTCATTCCATTGGGGGGTTCTAAGGAAATAGTAGAAGAATATTAATATTTAAGCTTAAAAGATGGGATGTAAATCGCCAATATTGTCATCACTTATAGACACTGATATAAACTCACACAATCTGTGTAATCATTAAAATGAACTGGTTGGAGTGCTGAAACCTGAAACACAAGGCCATCTGCTTAAGATGAATCAAAAGGTAGCGGTGAGTCAGACAGATTACATGTAGCAGGTACTAACCTAATAGCAGAAGACTTTCCAATAGAAAAAGGCTATCGGAACATTGGACAGAGTGTGTGGAGTTGGAATATTACAAACAAGTAACTAATTTTACTTAATTTCTGATCACTGTTAAAATTCTATTTTTAGAATACGTGTATATTTTAAGAGAAAATAAAGTAAAAATATTTTTTAAAAGCCCACAGCTGTATAGACGGATGACTTATTATAGACCTAATTATCATCTGAGCTCCAAAATAAACCACCCGTTTCAACAATGACGGTGTTGTATTTTAATTAGATCTGCTCACTCCTAAATTGCTTGACAAATCAGATATTGATCAGATCAATCCAAAAGCCGTAAAGTAATAGTAAAGAATCCTGGAGCCTCTAAAAATCAATATAAGAATATTTTAAAATGTCAAAAGCAGAGGGATCATTTCCATATCCATTTTTGTCTGCTTCCTTCCATACACGTCAGGAACAATTTTTCTGTCTCTCCTGGACAATGCACTATCTTGAGCTATTTCCAGGTTTTTATTTCTCCCCCTTTGTGCTAGCTTGTAAAGATGCTAATCATTATGCACTTTTGGGAAAGACTCTGATTCTTAATAAACATTTTTACAGCGCTCAACCATTGTATCTTGTGGAATCACTTCAAAGGAAACATTCTAATCTATTTATATTAGTTTCTATTTCCCTTAACAGCTGCCTCAATGCTACTGTGTATTTTTAGTGAACATGAGACTGGAAGGAGGGGAAGCACTGAGGCCCTAAATGCGGGATGGAAAAACAAGTCCAAGGGAAGGTAATAGAAAAGATCAAGGAAGAAAAAAGTTCAAAACGAGGTAATTTCCCAAGTATATAACCAAGAAAACTAAAAACATGAGTTTATATAAAAACTTATAAATAAATGTTAATAGTAGCATTATTCATGATATCCAAAAAAGCAGAAACAATCCAAATGCGCATCAATTTGAATGGATAAACAAAATGTGGTAGAGTTATACAAGGAATACTATTCAGCCATAAAAAAGAATGAAGTATTGACATATGCTACAACATGAATGAAGCGTTTTGCTAAGTGAAAAAAACCCAGACACAAAAGGCCACATATTATATGATATATAGCATGGCCAGAAGAGGCAAATCCATGGAGACAGAAAGTAACTGGTGATTGCCTAGAGCTGGAGGGTTGGGGGGAAATGGGGAGCGACTGCTAACAGGTACAGGGTTTCATTTTGGGATGATGAAAATGTTCCCAAATTAACTCTGGTGATGGGCCCACAAACCTGTGAAATTCGTTTTAAAGGAGTGAATTTTATGGTACGTGAATTATATCTCAATTTAAAAAAAGGAATGAGTTATTGATACATGCAAACACAGATTAATCTCAGAATAATTTTTGCTGAATGAAAGAAGTCAGACAAAAAAGAGTTCATATTGCAGGACTCCATTTGTATAAAATTCTAAGAAAACGCAAAGTAATCTCTAGTGACAGAAAAAAAATCAGTGGTTGCCTGAGGCTGAGGGCAGGAGAAAGAGATCACAAACGGGCCTGAGGGAACTTGCGGGGACGGACATGTTTATTACAGTGATGGTGGTAATGGTTTCACAGGTGTATACACACATCAAAACTTACACAACTGTACAGTTTAATATTTATGCCTCAATAAAGTTGTTAAGGAAAAAAAAAAAAGGAGGTACTACCTGACCAGAGTCCAGCTGGCTCGAGGTGATGTCATCATCTCCAGTGGGGTATCATCGCTAATCTTGGGGGCAGTGCTAAGGGGTCGTGGCTCCATCATGTGCTCCACTAAGGTCCCATAGCAGCTGATAATGTAGAGAGATTCAACTACAACTTGTTTTGACTGATCTACGAGAGAGAGAAGCAGAGCCTAGATGTGTGGTGATGGCATAAAGGGAGCACAGCTCATTGTCACAAGTTACTGACTTTGTCCATCTGCTCCTGAGACTGCTCAGAGAAGAGGAGAAGGTGAGGCATTTTTCACACCATGCCTGCTTCTTGCCTAATGACTGCCTCATCTAAGTAGATGCTAATGAATTTGAAAAGCTCTATGTTTTCAAAATATTTTCAAATTTTAAACTATTTATTTCAAGAAAGATGCAAATATACTCAAAATTCTAACATAGTGAAACAACAGTTTATAGTCTTTTGTATTTCTCTGCAATGTAGTTTGGCCCACATTATGAAAACAATGTTAGGTGAGACAAGGAAGGCAATGCTATATGGACTAAGCTTTGGTTATACCGGATGTACCAAGTAAACTGCATGGAAGGCTTCCTGTATCCCTAAATCAGCCTCACTTTTCATCTCTCCCTTAGAAAAGTTTCCCTTTCAAATTTCTGGATCAAAACAAACATACAAACAAAAAACATATGTGTTCCCTCCCCAAATCCTCTTATTTCTTTTCTCTCAATGGGATCACTGCCTGCCCCGCCCCCTTCCCCCCACTGGAAACGAGTATCAGCCATATTTTGAGAGATAAATTGCTGAATATGGATTTAATCAAATGACTTTATAAGGAATACACATGTCCTAACTACCAAAACAGGTTTTGTTCTCTATCTCAAGTTTTACAGTAAACCTAGGAACATATAAAATCACTCATGAATGCTGGGTGGGTCACCTTATCGCTATGCTGGACGAATCAATTACAGCTAATTTGAGAAAATGACTAATGACCAGCCAGGGGAATATAAAAGAGTAGCAAGTTAAAAGGGTAATTAGAATAGAAGGGAGAAGCATTTGAAATCGAGCTTCAGAGAAGGTTTTAACTAGTAACAAAAAGTCCTTTCGATAGCATCGCTGAAGCTAAGGAGGTAACAAAAAAATTAAGATTGGATAAAGAAATGGAAGGCTTGTGTACTTTACTTGTCCTCTTCCACATAGGAAAGAAACCTGCTGTACCCAAGATCCTATTACCAAGGAAAGGGTCACTGAAAGGCGATAAGAAGGGAAAGGGTTGATGTCTGACTGCCAGTATGAAGCATAAGGAGTGCCATTTTGTCAAGAACAATGCAGTGTGTGGAACTAGTCAGAGAAGTGCCCCACTAACAACAAAGTTTGTGACCTATTTTTATAGTACTAAAATAATGAAGGGAAAATTATAACATTCAAAATTATATACCTGGTCTATGAATGCAGGCATCCTCTTGTATGTACCCACCCACTGCCATCAAGTCGACTCTGACTTATAGCGAACTCATTGGATTTGGAGCCGCTGGTGGCTTCAAACCACCAGCCTTTTAGTTAGCAGTCAATCGGTTTAACCACTGCACCACCAGGGCTCCTTCTTGAATATAGAAACAATAAGTAATTACCTACCAAAACAGGAATTATATAAACATTTTAAGTACTGACCCCGGTGATTGAAGCACAGATACCCAGTGCCATCGAGCACAGATAAGAAAAATAATACTGTATCAATTCAAAGGAGCAATGGTAGCCATAAAAAAACAAACCAAACTCGCTGCCGTTGGGTCGATTCCAACTCACAGCAACTCTAGGACAGAGCAGAACTACTCCATAGGGTTTCCAAGGAGCGACTGGTGGATTCGAACTTCTGACCTTTTGGTTAACAGCCAAATGCTTAACAACTGTGCAACCAGGGCTCCAGACCATAAAAGATATCCCTTATTTCTCAATGCCAGCCTATGTTTACCTTTTAATTTATAATCCAGTGGAGCCGTTGTTGTTTAAAGCAGGATTTAGCATTAGAAGACCTGGGCTAAAACTCTGATTCCATGACATACTAACTAGTATTTTGGCAGAGATATTTAAACTCACTGATCTCAAGTTCTCTAAAATAGGGGTAAGGTAGGTTTTCCTCTCCATACTTCAAAAGGTTGTTGTAAAGCTTTAATAAGACAATGGTACGATGCTGGCTTGTAAAAATGTAAAAGCTTATACATAGTGTTGAGAACACCTGTAGACTGTCACCAACGTAACAAAGCGATAGCACGTATTGAATAATTCATTTCCTGTCTGTAGTGAGAAGATGGCCTTCCTTCTTGACTAGGCTTAAGCAGTTGAGGAGAGACACGCTAACTGAAGGTAAAATTTGGATTCCATGCTATTGGGTTCAGGATTATTCAAAGGGTATCTGCTAGTAATGTTCCTCAAGAAGTAAAAATTACAAATGGCAAGTTTGAACTTCAATAAAAATACATACCTTTTTCTCTTTTCAGACCTGCATTATTTGCAAACCATGATCTGGATGTTCCAAAGACAGCAGCCACACAAAATTCTCCGCCCATCGATTTGCTGGGTGAAATTTGAGGAGGTGGTTTAACTTTGCTTAAAAAAATAAAATGATAGTAAAAAAAATTACCATGGTGAAATCAGTCTTCTAGCAAATGACAGATTATCCTTTAAATTCCATCCCTAAAAATTCAAACCCTCCAATGCTGACATGCATTTTGCCTGAAGTAATGCCTGGTGATGTGTGGCTATGTTCTGGAGTAAAAGTAAGTTATATTAAAGTTCCATGTCTTATCAGGAAAGCAATTTTCCTGATAAATAAAAATTAACTCCTTTTTGAGGTATGTGCTGGTAAAATCCCAGTCACTTATTGTCAGATGGACAAAATTCCCCTGGAGAGTTCAAGGTGGAGCAACAAAACCAGCATAAGCATCTCACAATAACAAAATGGTTTATCATCTGATTTGATACATCCAGTGTGGGACTGACAGCACAGGTGAATGAAGACAGCACGTATGAAAATCACCAGATGACGGAAGGAAGCCTTGAAAATTCTCTCAGCCACAATACTCTATAGAATTAGACAATGTATGGGGAGAAGATCTAATAATAAGCAGTTACTTTCACTGGTCTATCTGTTATTAATTTTTCTTCTTAGATTTGTGAAAATAATGTGTTTGTTTTTGTTCAAAGAAAAGACTAAGGCAGAGTTAAATACTGACAGCCTATGTCTGAAAAAGCCTCTCAAACATAAATCTTTTGTTTTAGTTAACTTCTGTTATTTCAAATAATTACCATAAAAGTACTTTTTTTCTTACTTTTTGTTTTCCCCATGTGAGCTTTCATGGCCTCAATTTCTAATACCAACCTTCCACGTTCTTTCAAGTTTTCTGTATTTGTGTTCACTTCTGATTTATCAAGGGCTTTCCTAAAGCTCACTAGCAATTTTTCCAACCACCTTAAATAAATGATATTATTTTCTCTAATTCATAGACCAGAAAATAGCCTCACTGCGCTCTGGCCAAGAACACGGCCCAGTCAGGGTACAATGGATAGCAGAGCCCCAGTGTTTCCACAGAAACTCTGATGGCGTAGCGGTTAAGAGCTACAGCTGCTAACCATAAAGGTTGGCAGTTCAAATCCACCAGGTGCTCCTTGTCCCATAGGGTCACTATGAGTTGGAATCAACTAGACGGCAACGGGTTTGGTTTAATGTTCCCATGTCAGTCTGCAATGTCAAACAACATTAGTTTTACCTTCTTTGATTCACTTCCCTTTATCTTTTAAAAAGTGTGGTGGGTGGAAAGAGATTGGGTTTGGACTCAGGAAGAAACCTGAATTTGAATCCCAGTGTCGCCACTTATTAGCTGTGTGATTTTGGTTGTTACTAAACTTCTCAGAGCTCAGACTACAAATATGTAAAACAAAATTAGTTATGCCTGCCTTACAGTGTTACTTCAAAGATTATAATATTCCTTTGGTTCTCAAAGTGTGACTCCTAACTAGCAGCACCACAAGGGAACTTATTAGACATGCAAGTTTTCAGGCCCCACCCTAGACTTACTGAATCAGAAGCTCTGGGGGTGGAGTTCAATAGTCTGTGTTTTAACAAGCACTGGAGGAGATGCTGACGAAAGCTCATGTTTTAGAGCTACTGAATTACGTAATGCACGTAACCCTCCCCGGGCACTGCTCTCCCATATCATGGTGCTCAACACGTGTTAATCCTCTTCTATATATAGCCCACAGCCCTCATCTAATTTTAAAAAATCAGAGTTTGCTATGATCACGTCAGTTTTCCAGTTCCTTATGACATTAGAAATAGTCTTCCATGTATCTTACTTCCCAAGCCTCCTATTACCACATCTTTCCTCTTGAGAAAGCAAAAAGTCTGGAACAGAGGCCACTGTGATTGGTTCCTTTAGTCTCCCCTCTGTACTAAATCCTCAGTAATGCACATTGCTACACTTATCCCCAAACAAATCACATCCATGCCAAAATTACCACTACAGACAGACCTCCACTGGCAAGGAATGAAGACACGGTGGCGGGGCGGAGGGGCGGGGGGGCAGTTTTCGTGTAGAAATGAACCAGGTTCTACAAATACTTTTCCTTCATAGCAACATGTCCCACAACTGCAATAAGTTTAACTCCAAAAAGGGACACTCCGCTCCACCAAACAAAAATCCATCCTCCCCTTGATAGGTCAATGATAACAGAATCCTTAGTTCTGGTTATATGCTCTCTGTTGCATTACACCTTAGAATGTAAATTTTCCTTTAAAGCCTTTATTTCCATCACTGAGCTACTATCATTAAGCTGATAAATTCCAGTAACTGGCAACTTTGAATTTCCACTAGTCACTTTTACCCCTGAGGGTTTTTGAGAGTTTGGCAGGAGGAAAGGAGCCATTCTAGAATTTTTTTAAAGGTGTTTCCAATTGTGCAGACTATGTGCTTTTACTGCTCTTATTCAACAACTCCTTATACAAGAAACACCATCAGGGAACAATGATACTACAATACACAAATTAGCCTTACAGGTACAAAACACACAATAATGCTTTTGAGAAAAATAAATTCAAAGATCTTTGCAAAATACTGGATGCTATTTTTTTTTAATCACATGATAAGCAACAAGATAGAAAACAAGTGAGTATGCCATTTCTTAAGAGAAATGTTTCTCTAAATTATGCATCCTAAATTGACTTAAAAGATAGTTGCCACTGGCCTGGGTGGCCACCTTTCTAACACAATTATAAAGAGCTGAAATGAGATAGGACACCACTTTAGTCTTTGGACATAAAAACATATTGTTTCTTTATTAGCTTACAGTCTAATGAGTAAATGTCAAAAGCTAAAATCTCTTACACTTCTATAGTGTTAGATTTAACTCAGTTTGTGAACACACAACTAAAAAGTATCAACACAGTATCATTTTAAATAAGCTCATTATCTCCGCTGTTGTTAGTTGCCTTCAACTCATAGAAATCCTGCAGAGAATAAGTATTCTATGGTAAATGTAAAGAATTATCATTATTATTCCTATACTTCATTATTTCTTCTTTTTCCTCTGGTAAGGCCTCAATAAATCTCAGCAGTAGAAGTTTGTGTTTAATAAAAAATCAAGTCATGAAAAGACTTTTCACTGCTGCAACTAACATGCTACTTGCTACATGACGTGTTTATTGGGTATAGAATATATTCGGTGAACACCTTTATCTCAAGTTATTTCTGTCATCAAATATACATTTGGGATGACTATAGTATGTATGAGAAATAGAAATTTTAAACATATTTAGAAAAATAAAAAAGGAGAAACAATCTAAAGAAAATAATGCTATTAATAAAGTATTTTTTACATGATACACCCAAAGAAAGAAAACTTAACTTCAGTCAATTTGCCCTTTGGAAAAGACCAAGTCCAGGAATGCAGGAAAGGCAGAATGGCTTTTCAAAGAATGTGTGTCAGGGATATTATCATGTATGAACTTTTCCACAATGTCCCAGAATATTTCTATTTCAAAATAAACTTTTACTGGAAGAAGGACAAAGTCTTGAAAATTGATGTGTATGTGAAGCAGAAAGAAAAAAGTGTTAGTCTTATAAATCATATTTACTTATTGTGAAAAACATTTATATGATTTCCACTAATCCTTTTAGGAAGGCATTCCAATAACAACCTTTTTAATTTTTTTCTTTCTTGCACTCAACCTATCCTTTTTGTTCTCCGAAGGGGCCTTAATAACACCATTACAAAACATTTGCAAGTTTAAAAATAATTCCTCTGGTTGTTTAGAGGCCTTCCCTCACTTATTCATTTATTTAATTAATACTATAAATAAAATAACATTGCAATTTTTATGGGGGACCAGAAATTTAATTGGACTCTTTATATGGATGCAGTTTTTAAAATGGTTATACACAAGAATAAAATATACTGATGGTATTGAGAACTCCTTCTTTTGACTCCCCTTTAACCTGTTAGCACATCATATATAGCCCCATGTTCAAAAATTAAAAATTCTCCTAACCTTTGGACAAAATGTAATGAAACAATTGAA
Organism: Elephas maximus indicus; assembly: GCF_024166365.1. Classification (NCBI taxonomy): domain Eukaryota; kingdom Metazoa; phylum Chordata; class Mammalia; order Proboscidea; family Elephantidae; genus Elephas; species Elephas maximus. Next base: position 33,038,595 of record NC_064837.1, on the reverse strand, counting down.
TGAATCCAAACTTTCATCATATCAGGCAAAATAATGACCATAAAATATCATACTTACTAAACCTGATACCACAGAACAACTTAATCAAAAGAAAAACAAATGAAAAACCAAAACAAATGAATACGGTGCTAAATTAAAAGCTGGGCATTTAAGTCTTTTTCATTTCTTATGAAGAAGGTGTAACCACCTAACCAGAGTTAGTGAAATTATTTTCACTAACAACAGAAGTTATAGGGATATTAATTAACATTATTAGATCTTTAAAAATACTGAAACCAAGGCTATTGAAGTTTTCCATTTTTCCCCCACTGACTTTTACTGTATTATGTAATCCAAATTTAACTGTAAACAAAGAAAAATGCAAAACTCTAACGAGATCTGCTTAAAAATAATAGGAAAAGAATCTCCATCTAGATGATTGTACCACGTCGCATAAAGGAGGATGTACATGTCTTTCTGTGGATGACATGAAAAGCAGCGATGAGGTCATGTGTCTCGTTCAGGACACAGACATGGAAGGGGGTAACATGAGATAGAAGCACCATTTCTTTTCTTTTCAAAAACATACAGTCAATATGTCAGCTGAAGATTGATGTAAGAAATACAGGTGGTATTATGTCCTCCTGTTAAAGAAAAATATTTTTTTCTTTGTAATTTCCACTATGGTTAAGCTTTTAAAAAGAATTTATAAGTTTTTTCTCACTCCAAATTTTATTTTTCTAAAATAAGACCTAAGGAGGGAAACTGAAAGCATTATACTTTAAATAATCAAGATATTAATAATCTATCTAAAAAGATTTACACAAATTTTTCTTCAAGGTCTAACAGATTTATATAAATTTGGCAGATGAGATTCACCTTGACATATAAGTATTACCTTCAAAACATAGTATCATAAAATTTTAAAATCTTTTTTAAGAGAACAGGATTAGGTTAAACGAATTACTCAGATATAGATCAAATACTCTTAGAGAGTCCTAACTAAAACTTCAAATATAATTTGATACATAAATTTTAATTCTTACTTAAAATTAACCTCATTTAATACAAAGATACTTGAATAAGAGATATATTCAAATGGACTACTTTTGCCCATACTATGATGTACATATTTTTTTCTCTTGATGACCAATTTAAAAATAGCAGTAGCTTAAACACAGCAGGAGCTCAGTAAATACCTGTTACTTATTTGTAATATTTGAAGCAAAATTGAGTTAAAATAATTTGTACTGCAATTGGTTCTATTAAAATCTCTGTATCTGAAAAAGTATGTTGCATGTGTAATTATTTAAAATTTTTAATATGGTCATTCAAATGCCAATATCCTAGTTAAACAAACAGGGTATCTAAAATTACTAAAATGTCAATGATGGTCTATATAGTTAACTTTTCCTACATTTTTCCTACCTATTTTGTTATCAAAAGCAAAGACACTATTTTAAAACTGCCTCATCTAAAACTGCATGAATTTAAAGAACTAAACCAGTTTAATGAAGAATGAAGAAATAATAGGGATTCGCATCTACCAAACATAGAATCTCGGGTAATTACAAATGTTGCAGCCTCAAACTAATAAAACTATTTGTGTGAAATGTACATTTAAAGAGAAGCTGTAAAATTTTCATTCACATCCAAATACATCTATTACCCTACAACTGGAACTACTATAAGCATATTTATTTCAGAACAGTAAATAAAAACATACTAAATATCATGGAAAAATAGCAAAAACTACTAAAACAAAGGAGCTGTTTAAACAACATGGAAGAAGTTGTCAAATTTATATTCATTTTGCTGCCTTAATTTGAGGTTTCATTAAAATCTTAATGGAAAAAACATGCGCCACTAGTGAAGCAACGTATTTTCATGGAGGACTTTTTAGTCTAGTGTAAGTGACTGAAAACGAGTTTCTTGTGAGCTAACGGTGGCATCAAACAAACCACAAAGCAGTCTTCTAAAAGACAGCCAATGATTTAAAAGTCTACTATATTTCATATATCCCTTTCTTTAATCTGGCTCTTTTAATCTTGTTTCAACCTCAAATCATTTCTAGTTGACAAGTGCTTTTGCTTAAATTTGAGAGGTACGTAAGCTGTTGAAGGAATGGACTTTTCTCCTTTAACATACAACATTTGTTACTCCATTTTATTTCCACGGTAAAACTTAGATCTTTGTTAACATACTAATACTCCTTTCTTTGTACTCAGATTAAGGATTTTACCCTAATTTTATCTAGTTTATCCTAAAATTTAGTCTACAAAGAAATGTTGTCAGATGTCGAACGTGTCTTTTAAAAATCGACCCCTCACTGTAAGCTCCTAAGTAAGATCCGTGTATCTTATTTGTTTGATTTGGGAGAAACCTGTCTAACAAAAAAAGCATAAAGATTAAATTGCTTTTCATGGAATTTATACTCATTTATACCCTGAATTTGTTTAAAATAATTTTGCAGTATGTGTCCTAGTTATGAGGCTGCCTTTTCAAGGAAGAAATTTCTATGTTGACTTGTTTTTATGACTCTATTCCTACCTGATAATGAAATTTTCAGATGTCCCTGCAGCATATGAACACTGAAATTAGTCTGTGTCAAAATAGAACCTAGTTTAAAGAACTATTGAAGTTTCTTTTTGTCTGAGAGAGACAAAAGTGGCGGTTTCTTTTTCCTGGCAGAGCAGCACAGCGTGAACAGTCCTCAGCAGCACTGAGGGGAGAACGACACGTGGACGTGCAGCAGTCTGTCAAGTCTTCTGACTACCTCTGTAAAATGGATATGCCTTACATTGCCGAAAACTTTCTTCTGGCTCATACACTCTTAAGTAAAAACCATGATCCAAATTAAAGAGGCTTTTTTTAAAAAACAGTATAATTTTTCCTGTTAACAGAAAAAGTGATAACAGTAGTAGTTAACATTTATTGAACAGTGCATGCTAGATGCTGTTCTAAGCAACTGAAATGCACCTACATATATATTTAATTATCACAATGAACCCACAAGGCAGGTGCTACTACTAACTCCACTTAAGAAACAAAGAGATTTTTAGAAAATTACCAAAGATCTTATAGCTAGTAAGTATGTGAGCTGGAATTCGAAACCCAGGCACTGTGATAACAGTGCCCAGACTCTTAACCATTATGCTAAACATAATAAACCAGGTTCTCATACATTTAACGTCACATCTTTACATAAAGAGTATTAAATATACTCTGTTTCTTTACTATAATCACGTTTAAGACTAACAAAACTATAATATATTCATTGTTATAAACAGATTTACTAAACAAATTATAGTGAATAACCACCAGTAGGTGCTAATAATTGAAAATAATAAATTATTTAATAATTTTTACATAGAAATATAAATTTATTTACTATGTAGCTCCTTAAATACCTAAGCTATTCAAAATAGAACTGTTATCTCTTTACCAAGTAAAACACTGTAAGACTTTTTAATAGGGCATTTTGATATATCTTAAATGTGCTTATATTTCAAAAGAAATCACGTTTAGCGTGATATGTATGGAGCTTCTATCGCTTTAATAGTAATTAAACTTGAGTGTTAGCTTTGTCTGGTCACATACATCAGCATTATGAGGGGATTCTTCTGTTTTTTTTTAATCACTGATCAGTGATTTTTTTTTTTAACTTTTCAATGAATGAAGTAAAACCAAGAAAATTGTTTTCTTAAAGCTTAGCTATCAACATTCAGGTACCACCTACAAATTATTCAGTAATTCGGTGCATCTATCTGTGATCAGGCCATGCAACTGAAAACAAAATCACAAAACAGAGTTACATTTTGAGAGGACAGCAAATGAATTAGGCATGCGGGACTGAACTGGGACTCACCATGGAGCTTTTATGGAAAAACAGCCTGCTCCAAACAGATAAGGCCTTCATGGAAAAGGGGGGAAAATGCACAAAAAATTAGAGGAAAACTCATAGAACATTAACAAATACATTGCATATCATACTGTTCGAGAGTGTGGATAAAAATAATGAAAAGATTAATAACCATTTGCAATGCTGCTGTAGACAGTGGAAAATCAGATCTGACTGATGAACGGAATGATGTGTGCACAAAGTTAGGGATTTCAAAATTTTCTATTTCTCCCCCTTTTCTGGAGCAACCCTATAGGACTCCTAGGTTAAAATAAAATGAAATCCACTGCTGAGGGCCCTTTAAAACAAAGTACAAGCTAAATGGAATAATCAGATGGAGAAAAGAGTGGGATCAGTAGCAACAGATAAGTGGCTGACACAAAATGTGGAAAACTAGCTGAAGACGGCTGATTAAAAAACTTAATACAGTATTGTTTCCTGTTCACTAGCGAACAGTCTTGGAGCCATTGAAAGAAAGCATATATTTTTAAAGATTTTTTTTTTACACTAAGTTGAACCGCATAATGCCGGCCAAAGGAACAAACACTAAATACAACTAGTATGATTTTTCTCCATTTTTGGTCACATTCCAGGAAATGAGCATGCCTATTAATAATGTTATAAGAGGTGAGCTTCCTCTACCTGGCCTGTACCGGGCTAGGTTGGACTACAGTAAACTAAAACTACAACTGCTTGTTTTAAATACAACTTGGGATACAAAGCCAGGCTTCAAGGTTACACATATTTCTTCTTAAAATTCTGTTCACAGCATTAAAGAAATGCTATGCATGTTTGAACACAAAGAAGATTGACTGATTTAATTAAATCCAAAACAAAAATGTTACTGTAGCATCTAACATTTGCAAGACTTAACGAATGGAAGAGGCGAGTACACTGGTAAACTTGGATATTTCCTTCTTCAAATTTGGTGCTAGGGACATTTAAAAAAATGCTGCTAATTAGCATTATCTTCCACTGAGTCGAATATATTTAACTACAAACTGAAACTTAAGGAAAATCTGCAAAAGCCGGAACATGCGTAAAGGAGAAACCTGTCAGAGAAGGAAAACTCAAGTATTTTCCACTAAAATGAGTGATAGAAAAGTAGTAAGACCACCCCCCAGGAAAGGTGGAAAACTTATGAGACATGGGGAAAACAAGACAGTCCTGGCAAGTTCCAGCTCTCACAGGTTTCACTGTACATGTATGCGTGTGTGTATGTATGTATACACACACACATATATACACACATACATATACATACACACACACAATTGTGTGCACACACCCACACACACATACATATAAAACCTATAGAGCCAGTAATATGTTTTTCCCAGTTTTGGTTTGTTTATATATAAAAAGAAAACATATGTTAGCCATACAAATGATATACAAGCTTTAAAAAAATCACCTAGACTTCTTTCTAGGCAATAACAAAGTGTTAGCAAGAAAAGGATCTCTCTCTAGTCATTTCCTTGCCCCATGACCCCAAAATGCACTGTAACTCTCCAGACACAGCAGTAAACAGGTAGTAAACAGACAGGGTAGTAAACAGGCCTGTACAAAATAGCATCACTGTCAAGCTTAATGACAATGAGGTTCTCATTATTCACAACATAACCCAGTTGTGTGAGTTAACAGTTATCCTACTTCAACCGAACAAGGATCCACTGGTTCACACAGCACAGGAAGAAGAGGATGAGGAGCTGCTTTGGTATGCACACTTGGCACATTCCCAGCTATATTCACCCACTGTCTTGACTTTTCCCTCCCTACTCGTACAAACTGGACCTCTGCCACTTGCATGTAAAAGAAGACCACAAACACCAAAGAATTATAGTGACTGACGTAACTACTGACTTTGTATGGTTAATGTCAGCTGTTCTTTTGAAATGTGCCTGCTTCATCTTTCCTCAGCAAAAGAATGAAAATATAAAGTCACAAAGGACAAGTCCCTGATCCAGCTGTCTTCACCTAAGACTTCTTCCTCCCCCTCCAAAACCCAACCATAGTAGTTCTGCATCAGAGAGAGATGGAAGTGGGAAAAGAGGGAAGAGAACATGTGAGGGGGAGGATATGCTGCATTAAAGATTGTCTCTATTGACACATGCAACTGAAGTTACTCTACCCAGATCTTCATCTGTGTTCTTCTATCATTATTAAGTTTTAGCAGGATTTAACAATCCTTTTATATAAAACTTGCTCACTTTGTCACAATTATGTCTATGTTCAGCTGCATTCTGATTGAAAAACTCCAGAACTGGTCAAGAGGCTAATATACCAGGAATATTTATTACAGATTTATTTATAGGTCACTGTGAAATGGCTTGGCTATTGGTTCTCAAAGGGTTTCTTCTGGAAATTTTCAGGAGACATGGAAGAATTATGTTTTATATCATACCATTAATGCTATTTAAGTCTTTAAAACTCTAATTCATGTGGTTGAATGCCACACAGAACAGACACTACACCACAAAGTCTTAGGTCTTACTAACTGAAAATAAGGCAAATGTCAAGATTTTTTAAATATAAGGAAAAAAGTAAACTAGATTTGATCTGAATATACTCAATTCTCTATAATCGGACTCTACTGCTAAAAATTAGTAACAATTCTGCTCAATAATTTTCAGAGATAAAGAAATAGTTGAAGTCTAAGAGTCAAATTCCACGAACGCACTGACTATCCTATTTTTAATTGCTAATGTCCTGTGAGAATTCACGTGCTGCCACATAACAGACATGAAAATGACTCCATGTAAATGTTAAATATACTGAATAGAGAAAAAGTAGAGGAAAAGGTTATGCCACATTACGTTAAACATTAAAGTGAAGCCATACTTCTCTAAAAATGAATTCTAGCAATGCTAACGGCTATGCTACGTTCTATGCGTTCTCTGTTAAGCTGCAACATTTCCCACATGAATGTGAGCAAATTATTCTTATATCATTTTCAAGCTTCTTTTAATCTTTCATTAAATTCAATTTTAATTGCTTTCTACTGAGGACATTAATGGCACTGTTTGTCCTCAAACAATTGATTTGTAGGGCAAATTGAAACAGACAAGTAAATTTGAGATATACTTGACATGCAAATTTAAATTACATCCTCAAGACGTAAATTATTTTCCTTAGAAAAACATCGCTAATATTCTAATTCTACCCAATGTGGTAAATGAGGCTAGCATAAAAAGATGATTCTACACTTCTGCAGAAAGTCATACTTGCTGACTTTTAGTACAGCATATGCAGCAGACTTCATCCCCGCCAAAGACCCAGATTCGGTATACTGTAATAATCATAGTGTGGTGTAATGTACTCTACTGATTCGGTATACCGTAATAATCATAGTGTGGTGTAATGTACTCTGCTGATTCGGTATACCGTAATAATCATAGTGTGGTGTAATGTACTCTGCTGATTCGGTATACCGTAATAATCATAGTGTGGTGTAATGTACTCTGCTGATTCGGTATACCGTAATAATCATAGTGTGGTGTAATGTACTCTGCTGATTCGGTATACCGTAATAATCATAGTGTGGTGTAATGTACTCTGCTGATTCGGTATACCGTAATAATCATAGTGTGGTGTAATGTACTCTGCTGATTCGGTATACCGTAATAATCATAGTGTGGTGTAATGTACTCTGCTGATTCGGTATACCGTAATAATCATAGTGTGGTGTAATGTACTCTACTGATTCGGTATACTGTAATAATCATAGTGTGGTGCAATGTACTCTGCTGATTTAGCACAAACATCAGAAATTCAGATTATGGTAAATATGTTGCACCTGTAGACCTAGCTATATGCATTCTAATGAAAATGCATTGTTTGATATCTGGATCCAACATTCAGAGCTTAGCTATCAAGAATCGACATACAATCAAGACAGGGCTGGGAGGTGAAGAATTATCATCTGCTATTTTTATTGTACCTGGTGGGTTTTTCTCCAGTCACTCCCACTTATTTCTCAGAATGTTGCCTATGAGATTCGAGGTTCAGTCCAAACTACCTATACAAGCCAAGATCCACTACCACCACCAGTTGCCATTGAGTAAATTCTGACTCATGGTGACCCCAGGTGTGTCAGAATAGAACTGTGCTTCGTAGGGTTTTCAATAGCTGACTTTTCAGAGGTAGATGGTCAGGCCTTTCCTCCTAGGCACCTGTGGGTGGACTCGAACCTCCAACCTTTCAGGTAGCAACTGAGCATGTTAACCATGTGCACCATTCAGAGGCTCTGAAGCCAAGATAGACTTACTGAATTAAAAGAAGGAATGAAGCTTCTTCAAGACCTACTATATGCCGATGTCATTTATTCCTTCAGCAAGATATGATGGCAGATTTCGTCTACAAATTTTGACTAGTAATGTTCAAATAAATGCTATTAAATGCTTCCATTCCAGGATTTCTAAATAATAAGAGCCATCTATGTTATCTAAACGGAGCAATTGCTCAGCACTGGCCTAGGGCTCACCAGTGAGTGAGGGTTTAGAAATGCGGTAATGGAGTCAAAGACCTGGTGAGGACTCACAGAACTGTAAGAAACTGAAGGAACTAAGGCCTAATTACGTGGGACACACTAGTGTTAGGTGGCAGGACCAAGAGGAGAAGCCAAGTTTTCAGATGCCTAATTCAATGTTCTTTCCATTACACTACCTAACCCACATCTCCAGATGGGGCCCAAGATTCCTAAAACATACTTCTAATTGTGCCCAAAGAAGTGAATAAATATAAAGATGAGATGGGGGGAAAGAAGCAAGAAGCTTCTTCTACTCAAGGAAAAGGAACCCTGGAAAGGGAAAAAAGCACCTTATGTTTACTTCATTAAAAAATGTCAGCTACCTAAGAGCAAGAAAGTAACTTCATTCTTAATTTTTGTGTTTTTTATTCCTATGAAACTACTCTGAACTCTTTCTGAAACTTACTGTTCTCTGCTTATGCTTACAAAATAATAAGTATATATAAGTATTTTTAGTATTTAAAGCAGATGGAATTAACCATACTGATGAAAAATTTTGTTTTATAAACTCTCACACAGAAAGCATTAAAAAAAAAAAAAACTTGAATTATTAATTAAACCAAACATCTACGAAACTCTGCTTGATAAATACCTACCACAAAAACCTAACATCCAAAACATGGAGTAAGATCTAGCAGCTAGTTTCACATTTAATAGATGAAAGAGAGCAGTTTCTTATTTATAAGTGATGAAAACATGATGGAGATGGTAAAACGGCTTTCTAATCCTCCAGTCTAAAGAAAATGGGTTCTGTGTGAATAGGTGATATGCAGTGACTGTTAAAGACAAATTATTTCTAGCATTTTCTTCTGCCCTCATCAATGTACCGCTGTGGGGTTAAGCAACAGCTGTTGCCAAAACAGGCCTTATTTCCTCCAAGTGCTGCTTCAAGGTCCTGAACAAGAAGGTGTAAATACATCTGTCTATTGCCATTTGTAGTCCTCCTGCACGTCTTGGAGTGAGACAGATGGTCCCTGTCCTGTTTAAATGCTACGCTGCACAGGCTTTCAGGGATACGTATTTCCAAAAATAAGAGAGCAGATGTTAAATATGGTAAGCACACGTTTTCTCCCCTGAAGGTTTGAGTCAAAGCTTCTATCTCCACTTAGATATTTAAATATTGGATCCCAAACATTCCTTAGAAATCTCTGCTGCAGAAATTTAACTTCTTTATGCCAAATAACTGCAACACATAACAAAAAAAGCTGGTATAACCTAAGAAAGTACATAATTTTATTAGATATATTACCAGGTATACTGTAAGTATTCATAAATTTTACATCTATAAATGGGTAGGCTCTGTGTTTGCCTTCTTCATAATAGATGTGAAATACCTCTTGTTAATTTTATTTTTAAAATACTATGAGCTTAAAGGGTAAAGGGTGTTCTTCTGAGGTGATCAAAAAGTTTTTAAACTAGAGAGAAATGGTGGCTGTACAACATCATGGATGCACTAAATTTGTATACTTCAAAATGGTAATTGTATGCTGTGTAAATTTCACACCACTGAAAAACAAAAACAGTAGAAAAGGAGTTTCATAGAAACAAAGTTAGAGTAAGTGAGAATTTCCAGAAGAATGAAAAGAGACCTGGAAAATGGAAACCCCATGTGCCTATTATCCTAATGATCATAGTGTGGCAATCAAATTTCTCAGTAAGTACAATAAAATTTAATGGAAATAATTAATGCAAATTAACTTACTGAACTCTTGAGAATTGGTCAGAGTAAAAATTCAAAAAATAAATAAAACCTTTAAAATCTAACAGGCTGAAATGGTACATTGGAATTTGCTTCAAAACTCGGTACATGTCAAAAATGGAAATTCAGGGAATTCTGTTCTAAAAAAATGAATTACTTTTGACAAGGCAATATATATATATTATAACGTAAGCTCTAGATTTTAGGATAATAAGACCACAAATTATATTCTGAATACTCTGTGACCAAATCTTTGCTTGAGTTACAGTAAAAGAATGGTAAATAAAGTCACAACAGTAACTTCTGGGTATAATCAACAAATCCTTCTTAAAGTGTCTTAAGGGTATTAAACTTTGTAAACTAGCAATGGGCAAGTATAAGTTAGGACCACCGTCATCAATGAGTTTATTGGTCACTGTAATCTGTGTTAATAATAAGGAGAAAGCAATTCAAGTCTCGAGTTGCAATACTGAAGGATTCTATGCGTCAACTACTGAATGATGCAGGAAGCATCAAAAGAAGATAGAAGTTCATAAAGACAATGTTCTACATCCCACATTGGTGAGTAGTGACTGGAAGCTTGCAAACAGCCATTGTAGATACAACTATGGGTCTCTTCCCATCCAAAACGAAGAAAAGTGAAGAAAGTCAAAGACTCAAGCAAGGAAACAGTCAGTCCAAATTACTAAAGGACCACATGAAGCACAACCTCCCCTAGCCTGAGACTAAAAGAGCTAGATGGTACCTGGCTACTGCTACCATCTGCTCTGATCAGGACTACAACATAAGATCCTGGACAGACAGAAGACCAAACTTACTGGTCTGACAGAGGCTGGTGCAACCCCCAAGGCTATGGCCCTTCAACACCCTTCAAACGTGGAACCGAACCCACTCCCGGAGATCACCTTCAGCCAAACAATATACAGAACCATAAAGTGAACAATAACACCCACGAGGAGCATGCTCCTCAGAACAATCAACCATACAAGACCAAAAGGGCAGCATTTGCCCAAAAACGAAGTTCAGAAGGCAGGAAGGGGCAGAAAAGATGGCCAAATGGAAACCGGGAACCCAGACAGGAAGTGGGTAGAGTTCTGTTACATTGAGAGATTGCAACTAATGAAACATTACATTATATAATGTAATATAACAAAATGTGTATAAATTGTTGAATGGAAATCTAAATTACTCAGTAAACTTTCACCCAAATCACAATAAAATGTTCAAAAAATAAATTAAAACAAAAGTCACAAAGAAAGAAAAAAAAAAAGATGGAGTACCAAAAAGAAATAGTGGATGTTTAACCATTTCAGGAGGTAGCATATAATCAAGAATCGATGGTACTGAAGGAAGAACTCCAAGCTGCACTAAAGGCACTGGTGAAAAGTAAGGCTCCAAGAACTGACAGAATACCAATTGAGATGTTTCAACAAACAGATACAATGCTTGTCTATGACAAGAAATTTGGAAGACAGCTACCTGTCCAATTGACTGGAAGAGATCCATATTTGTGCCAATTCCAAAGAGTTCCATACTTATTTAATCTGTATGCTGAACAAATAATTAGAGATGCCGGACTAGAAGAGGAATGTGGCATCAGGACTGTAGGAAGAAAGGTGATCTGATAGAATGTGTAAATTATCAAACAATATCATTAATACCACACATAAGCAAAATTGTGCTGAAGATCATTCAAAAGCAGTTGCAGCAGTACATCATCAGGAAAGGTGTGTGTCAGGGTTGTATCCTTTCACCATACTTATTTAATCTGTATGCTGAACAAATAATTAGAGGTGTTGGACTATATGAAGAAGAATGTGGCAACAGGATTGGAGGGAGACTCATTAACAACCTGCAATATGCAGATGACACACCCTTGCTTGCTGAAACCAAAGAGGCCTTGAAACTCTTACTGATGATGATCAAAGACTACAGCCTTCAGTGTGGATTATACTTCAACATAAAGAAAACAAAAAAACTCACAACTGGACCAATAAGCAACATCATGATGAATGGAGAAAATATCAAAGTTGTCAAGGATTTCATTTTACTTGAGTCCACAATCAATGCCCATGGAAGCAGCAGTCAAGAAATCAAATCACGTATTGCACTGGGCAAATCTGCAAAAGACCTCTTTAAAGCATTAGAAAGCAAAGATGTCACTTTGAGGGCTAAGGTGCACCTGACCCAAGCTATAGTATTTTCAATCACTTCATATGCATCTAAAAAATTTACAATGAATAAAGAAGACCGAAAAATTGATGCCTTTGAATTATGGTGTTGGTGAAGACTACTGAATATACAGAATGAACAAATCTGTCTTGGAAGAAGTACAGCCAGAATAATCCTTGGAGGCAAAGATGGCAAGACTTTGTCTCGCTTTGGACATGTTACCAGGGGGACCAGTCCCTGGAGAAGGATATCATGCTTGGTAAAGTAGAGGGTCAGCAAAAAAGAGGAAGACCGTCAACAAGATTGACTGATACAGAGGCTGCAATAATGGGCTCAAACATAGCAATGACTGTGAGGATGGCACAGCATCAGGCAGTGTTTTGTTCTGTTGGATACTGGGTTGCTATGAGTCAGAACTGACTTGATGGCACCTAACAACAACAAAAAAAAGGGGTGGGGTAATTTGTGGGGCACTAAAGTTCTGCCACAAGTAGAAAATTCATGACAGACAATAATTATAAGAAACAAAGGTAATAAAATTAGTTTTAAGAACTCTTCTTCTGATTATTGTACCATGGGGAGGTAAGAGAATGTCCTTGTCCTTAGAAATCACACACTGAAGTGGGCAGAGATAAGGGGATGTTTGTCTGCAACTTACGCTCAATTTAGGAAAAAAAAAGAAGTGTGCGTCTTTGCGTGTGCGTGTAGACTGAGTGAGAGAATGAGAATGATAAAGCAAATATTTTAAGCTGTTAACACTTGGAAAATCTGGGTAGACAGGAATTCTTTTTATTCTTACAACTCTGTTGTATGTCTGAAATTATATAAAAATAAAAAAATTAAAAACCGAATGCTCACTGTGGCCAAATATGAATTAATCTCTCTAAATACTTCAATACAGAACATGTTAAAAGGAATTTAAAAACTTACAGAAATAAAATGGCTTGAGGATTGAGTTACAAAGCCTATGATACATTTATTTTGCACTAATATTAATTTTAAAGCATATAAAGTAACTCAAAATCATAGCACTTCATAAATAAGTAATTATGAAAGTGTCCATAACATGGACCACAGTATACATGGTCCACAAATCGGAGAAACTATAAGCACATTTTTAAAAAGAAAAAGAAACACATGGGAAGACATCAGGTGTTCAATAGTTTCTATACCTTTTACATTAAGGTATGGAGAGAGGAGAAAGCAAGCAAGGGATTTTATTTTTTTATTCTGGAAACTTTAAAAAATAGACAGTAGATAAGTGGAAACTTTGGTGAAGGGTAAGACAGTACACAATACTGGGGACGCCAGCACAACCTGTACAAGGCAAGCTCATGGTAGCTCCATAGACACATCCAAACTCCCTGAGGGATCGAATTTCTCGGCTGAGGGCTGTAGGGACCATGATCTCGGGGAAATCAAGCTCAACTGGCATAATATAGTTTATAAAGAATATGTTCTACACTCTACTTTGGTGAGTAGTGTCTGGGGTCTTAAAAGCCTGTGACTGGCTGTCTGGGATACTCCACTGGTCTCACCCCTTTGGGAGCAAGGAAGAATGAAGAAAACTAAAGACACAAGGGAAAGATTAGTCCAAAGGACTAATGGACTACATCTACAATGGCCTCCACCAGACTAAGTCCGGTAAAACTAGATGGTGCCCACTACCATCACTGACTGTTCTGACAGGGATCACAATAGACGGCCCCGGACAGAGCGGAAGAAAAATGTAGAACAAAATTCTAACTCAAAAAGAAAGACCAGACTTGATGGCCTGACAGAGACTGGAGAAACCCTGAGAGTATGGCCTCAGACACCCTTTCAGCTCAGTAATGAGGTCATTCCTGGGGTTCATTCCTTCAGCCAAAGGTTGAACTAGGCCCATGGAACTAAACAAGACTAAAGGGGTGCACCAGCGCTGCGGCAGGGACTGGAAGGCAGGAGGGAACAGGAAAGCTGGTAATAGGGTTGAGAATGGAGAGTGCTGACATGTCATGGGGTTGTTAACTAATGTCATAGAACAATGTGTATACTGTTTGATGAGAAACTAGTTTGTTCTGTAAACCTTCATCTAAAGTACAATGAAATATATATATATATAAAAGTAGTATAAGTAATATAACGACACCCCATGTAAGCATCACCTAGCTTTAATAATATCAGCTTATGACCAATCTTACTTCACCTTTTAGATTCACTTCTTGCCCCTCTCCCAAAATATTTTGAAATAAATTCTAACATATCATTTTATCCATAAAGCTCCAGTCACTATCTTAGAGATATATTTTGAGGAACCTATTAGAAGAGCTAACATGTTAAATTATAAAACAGTATACCTCCTATGTTTCACAAAACAAAAACACCCAGAAACAAAATACTAGAATATGCCTTTATGTCTCCAGGAGCCTTTCAATCTCTTTATCATAATCTACTCACTCTGAACGTAAAATTAAACTCCAGAAGAACAATTTTGAATATTCTTTCCCACAGATTCAGAAAAAAACGGGCAAAAATTCCTTAGTACTTGACAGACTTGTACAATGCTTGTTTGAATTAAGAAGATACAATTATGTTTTTCTTTTTTAAAAAGATACAATTGTGTATTGTCTGAATTCAATGAGTGAAAGAAATAATTTTAAAATCATGATTCAAGATTTAGTCCCATTTTTATTTGGTTCTACATCACAGAAATTTAATGTCGTACAAAGAAACAATGAGCTAACTGTAAATATAAGTGCTAAATTTCATAGCCACTCCTATCTTCTTGGAGCCCTGGTGGTACAGTGATTAAGAGCTCAGCTCCTAACCAGAAGGTAAGCAGTTTGAATCCACCAGCCATTCCTTAGTATACCTATGGGGCAGTTCTACTTTTTCCTATAGGGTCACTATGAATCAGAACAGACTTGACAGCAACAGTTATTTTATTACCCAACTTCTTATTTTAAAATAAAGAAACTAAAAGAGAAAGGGGAAGTAAAAAATTCAATTTAAAATTAAACTTCTACTGAACACAAAGTTAAAAAGCCAAGATCAATTAAAGGAGGTACAGGCCAAATTATCTGTGCCACAAAACGTCTAGGTTTGTTATATTTTCCTTTTTTCTCCCCTTTCTTCTCAATAGTCCTCAAACTCCACCTAAGAAAAGTAGAAGGTCAATTTCTAATAGTGAAATTTGGAGCCCAAAGATCTTGTTCCCGAGAAGAATGAGTATTTCTCCTCACAAAAGTGATTTCAGGGAGCCCAAAGAAATAATAATGTTATATTCCTAATAGGTAGAAAATTTTTTAATAGCTAAAATAAGCATAAAATTAAAAAATCAAGTGAGTTATTCAAAGCCCTTGAGGATGTTAATGACCAACTGAATAAAACTCAAATCTTAGGCTTTTAAACACTACCCGTAATATCACAATGCCCTCACGCTAATGATCAATTATTGTATGTAAATTATACTTCAATAAAGTGACTTTTTAAAAAGAATTACGAACATGGTCATCACCTAAAGTACTCGCCTTACTTAGTATTTGTGTCAGACAAAATTTGGGATTCATTACGAATCCACATCACGTTTTCAAGTGCGAGAAAACGAAACAGTACTTTAAGGCAAAGCCAGAAAGCAGTAAGTACAAGACTGAGTAGATGGCTCTGGTTTGTGCTAGCCAATACTGGTTTTCACAACTTGTCACTGCTTTGTTTTTTCTATGAATGTGTGCACATGGTTCTTTGTGTGTATGTTTGTGCAAGCTCTATACTTTGTATTCAATCTACTGCAATTAACTCTCATGTGGGCTGGAAATGAAGAACATAATCAAAGCCACACAAAGAGAAAGTATGTTTTATTTTTATGCATTCAACTTTCTAAAATAGCTATTAAAAAATATGAAGCTTGATGCCTTACCCTGTTCGTTTGGTGATGGTCCCCAATGTCATTGGCTGCTTGATTTGTGCAAGAGGCATCACTACCATCAAGCTGGGGAGAGGAGACAGGCGAGGGTTGCCAGGGTTGTTGTTGGTAAAATTGTTGTAGGAGTCTTGGCTGTTCAGTTTCCCTACAAAGAAACAAATAAAGAAAATCATCAACAGAAGCTTTCCTATCTCTAATAGCTTTGCAATGACTTCACTATTCATTTAAGAAAGGTATGTAAAGTACAGTTGGTCCTAGAAGACTCACAGTTATATGGATGATAAGAAACCAAAGGATTCTGTTAACACCAAGGATGCTTTGATTATAAACATTATTTGGGGATGTGGGGGTGGAGAATATGGATAGATGTTAGATAGTTATACAAATAGTAAATTAATAATTTAATTATAATTCGATAGTATTATTAATAAACATAGGCTAGTAAGAGAAAGTAAAATGGGAAGATCTAAATTAGTCTAGAGGAGTAGTGGGGAGTTTCCCTAAATAACTTTGAGAGTAAGGGGGTGGAGAATATGGTAGCCACATGTGAAGGTTCTGACAAAGTATGACACAGGATGAGGCTGACTAAAAAGTCAAATACATGATTTGCAAGTACATTCTCTCATTCTGTGGACTGTCTTTCCACTTTTTTGACAGTGTTCTCTAATCACAATTTCCAAAATTTTCAATTTTGAGGAAATACAATTTATCTACGTTGACCGTGCTTTTGATGTTGTATTCATTGCATAATTCGTTGCATAACGCAAGATCACAAAGATTTAGTTCTATGTTTTCTTCTAAGAGTTTTATAGTTTTAGCTCTTACATTTAGTTCTTGGATACATTTCTTTTTTCTGTATTATCTTTTTTTAAATAATTTTTATTGTGCTTTAAGTGAAAGTTTACAAATCAAGTCAGTCTGTCACACATAAGCCTATATACACCTTACTACATACTCCCATTTACCCTCCCCCTAATGAGTCAGCCCACTCGCTCCCTCCAGTCTCTCCTTTCGTAACCGTTTTGCCAGTTTCTAACCCTCTCTACCCTCCCATCTCCTCTCCAGACAGGAGATGCCAACACAGTCTCAAGTGTCCACCTGATACAAGTAGCTCACTCTTCATCAGCATCTCTCTCCAACACATTGTCCAGTCCCTTCCATGTCTGATGAGTTGTCTTCGGGAATGGTTCCTGTCCTGGGCCAACAGGAGGTTTGGGGACCATGACTACCGGGATTCTTCTAGTCTCAGTCAGACCATTAAGTCTGGTCTATTTATGAGAATTTGGGGTCTGCATCCCACTGATCTCCTGCTCTCTCGGGGGTTCTCTGTTGTGCTCCCTGTCAGGGCAGTCATCAGTTGTGGCCGGGAACCATCTAGTTCTTCTGGTCTCAGTATGATGTAAGTCTCTAGTTCATGTGGCCCTTTCTATCTCTTGGGCTCATAGTTATCGTGTGACCTCGGTGTTCTTCATTCTCCTTTGATCCAGGTGGGTTGAGACCCATTGATGAATCTTAGATGGCCGCTTGTTAGCATTTAAAACCCCAGACACCACACTTCAAAGTGGGATGCAGAATGTTTTCATAATAGAATTTATTTTGCCAGTTGACTTAGAAGTCCCCTTAAGCCATAGTCCCCAAACCCCCACCCTTGCTCCGGTGACCTTCGAAGCATTTGGTTTATCCCGGAAACTTCTTTGCTTTTGGTCCAGTCCAGTTGAGCTGACCTTCCCTGCATTGAGTATTGTCCTTCCCTTCACCTAAAGTAGTTCTTATCTACTAACTAATCAGTAAATAACCCTGTCCCACCCTCCCTCCCGACTCCCTCTCGTAGCCACAAAAGAATGTGTTCTTCTCAGTTTACACTATTTCTCAAGATCTTATAATAGTGGTCTTATACAATATTTGTCCTTTTGCCTCTGACTAATTTCACTTAGCATACTGCCTTCCAGGTTCCTCCATGTTATGAAATGTTTCACAGATTCGTCACTGTTCTTTATTGATGCGTAGTATTCCATTGTGTGAATATGCCATAATTTATTTAACCATTCATCCGTTGATGGACACCTTGGTTGCTTCCAGCTTTTTGCTATTGTAAACAGAGCTGCAATAAACATGGGTGTGCATGTATCTGTTCGTGTAAAGGCTCTTATTTCTCTAGGGTATATTCCGAGAAGTGGGATTTCTGGGTTGCATGGTAGTTTTATTCCTAACTTTTTAAGAAAACGCCAGATAGATTTCCAAAGTGGTTGTACCATTTTACATTCCCACCAGCAGTGTGTAAGAGTTCCGATCTCTCCGCAGCCTCTCCAACATTTATTATTTTGTGTTTTTTGGATTAATGCCAGCCTTGTTGGAGTGAGATGGAATCTCATCGTAGTTTTAATTTGCATTTCTCTAATGACTAATGATTGAGAGCATTTTCTCATGTATCTGTTAGCTGCCTGAATATCTTCTTTAGTGAAGCACGTGTTCATATTCTTGGATACATTTTGAATTAACTTTTATAAATGGTATGAGGTACCTAGGTGTTCAACTTCAGTGTTTTGCATGCTGGATATCTAGTTGTCTCAGTACCATTAGTTGAAAAGACTATCCTTCCCCTTACTGAACTGCCCTGGCAGTCTGGTTGAACATCAATTGGCTATAAATGTAAGGGTTTATTTCTGGATTTTAGTGATGAGTTTTGATACAAGCCCTTAGTCAGATTCATGATTTGCAAGCATTTTCTGCCAGCCTGTGGCTTGTCTTTTTTATTCTCCTACTGGACTTTGAGTGAGCCAAAAAAAAAAAAAAAAATGGTGATGAAGTCCAACATTAATTTGTTCCTTTTGTACTTGTGGTATTGAACTGAAGAAATATTTGCCTAACCCTAGGTCACAAAAATTTTTTCCTCTGATTTTTATTAGATTTTAAAATTTTACATTTAAACCCTAAAAATCAAATCCTTTGCCATTGAGTCGATTCCAACTTGTAGCTACCCTATAGAACAGAGCAGAATTACCCCATAGGGTCTCCATGGAGGGGCTGGTAGATTCAAACTGCCGACCTTTTCTCGGTTAGTAGCCACAGCTCTTAACCACTATGCCACCAGGGCTACTATTTTACATTTAGGTTTATGATAAGTTGGATTAATTTTTTTGTAAAATATAAGATGTGAGTCAAATGCTATTTTGTAAATATAATAATGGACATAAACTTGTTGCCATTGAGTCAATTCTGACTCATGAGGTCCCTGGGTGGCACAAAAAATTTGTGCCCAACCTAAAGATTGGTGGCTCAAACCCCCTGAGTGGCACCATGGAAGAAACTCCTGCTGATCTATTTCTGTAAAGATTATAGTCGAGAAAACCTTATGGAGCAGTTCTACCCTGTAAAACATGGATTCACCATGAATAATGGACATAGGCCCAAACAAATGAAACAAAAATCTCTCAAGTTTAACTAATGTTTACCACAACCTTACAGAAATGGGTTGAGGAATTTTTCTGTTTATTTTTTAAACCGTGCTCTCAATATACTACCTATAATGTCTATTGCTTCAATACTGCAATTTTTGAAGTCTGGGGCAAGGCAGGACCCACTCACGCTTTTTTAATTTTTTCCATTGAACTGATAAAGCCTGCCTAACGACAAATTTCTAAACTTTGTTGAGAAATCTTATGCTAATTAGTATTGCTCGCTTAATGTAAATAGAACTCATATCTGGCCACTCAAAGGGCAGAGACCAGAACATCAAAAGAGAATATACTATATTCTGGAGCAGAAGCACCCATTTGGACATTTGTTATTTCTATATTATTTGTTGTCACCACCTTGCAAGCTATAGCTACAAAATGCAAATACACTACAAATCTCACCGACAGGAGGGTATGAAATGTAAAGGCAAAAAACACAAGAAAGGAAACAATGAAGAAGCCAGCCTCATTATTACTGCATCCAAGTGTTTTTCAGATACGAGCCACAGGGAATTAAAAAGTTTAGATCATTCCACTTGGTTTTTCTGAATTTCCGTAATGCTGTGAAATGCTGACTTTATCCCCACTCCAATAAAGGTCATACTGGGAATTTAGGTTCCTAAACAACCGATGCCTTCTAAAATAGGTATTATACACACCCTTGGACAAATCCACACATAACGAACTGAAGACAAGGCTTTAAAATTCGAACTCTTATAACCTCAGTTCAGTCACCTTTCTCCAAGGAAGACTAACAATATTAAAAAGTCTTTGTCACTGGCTGTAATGCCATAATGGCTTTTCAGGAAGACTACAGACAGAAAAATATTAATTCGTTTTCTTTCTAAAGACAGTCAGTGCATTTTTTGCGCTTCTTCAATGAGTCATTACATACAACGAAACACTGTTTTCACCTGTAT
This sequence comes from Elephas maximus indicus, assembly GCF_024166365.1. NCBI lineage: Eukaryota > Metazoa > Chordata > Mammalia > Proboscidea > Elephantidae > Elephas > Elephas maximus. The sequence continues at coordinate 33,018,040 of NC_064837.1, read as the reverse complement.
GTTGTCAATATTTGTGTGTGTGTGTGTGTACACTTTAGATGAAAATTTACAGAGCAAATTAGTTTCTTATTAAATAATTAATACTCATATTGTTTTGTGACATTGGTTGCCAACCCCACAGAATATTAACACTCTCCCCTTCTCAGCCTTGTATTTCCCATTTCCATTCATCCAGCTTTCCTGTTCCCTCCTGCCTTCTTGCACTTACCCCTGGGCTGGTATGCCCATTTAATCTTGTATACATGGTTGAACTACATGTGTTACTGTTTGTTGTATAGGCCTGTCTAATCTTTGGCGAAGGGTAAACTTCAGGAGTGACTTCAGTACTGAGTTAAAGTATGTCTGGGTTTCATACTCTTGGGGTTTCTCCAGTCTCTGTCAGACCAGTGAGTCTGGTCTTTTTTTGTGAGTTTGAATTTTGTTCTACATTTTTCTCGAGCTCTGTCCAGGACCCTCTGTTGTGACCCCTGTCAAAGCAGTCAGTGGTGGTAGCCAGGCACCATCTAGTTGTGCTAGACTCAGTCTGGTCGACGTATGGTAGTTGTGGTCCATTAGTCTTTTGGATTAATCTTTGCCTTGTGTCATTTGTTTGCTTCACCCTCCTTTGCTCCAGGCAGGGTGGGACCAGTAGACGTACCTTAGATGGCTACTCGCAAGCTTTTAAGAGCACAGACGCTACTCATCAAAGTAGGATGTACAGCATTTTCTTTATAGACTATGCTATCCCAGTGGATCTAGGTTGCCAGCCCTCAGCCCAGAAACTCAGTCCCTCAGGGAGTTTAGATGTGTCCATGAATCTTCTATGACTTTGCCTTGGTCAGGTTGTACTAACTTCCCCAGTTTGTGTACTGCCTTACCCTTCGACAAAGTTACCACTTATCTCCTATCTAGTTAGTGTTTTTCCCTCCTCACCCCTCCCTGCATTGTAGCCATTAAAAATTATTTCTTTCTGTGTGTAAACCTTTTCAAGAATTTCTATATGTTGTCAATTTCTACAAAAAAGCCAGCTGGGATTGCACTGAATCTATAGATCAATTTGGGGGGCACTGCCATCTTAACAATACTAAGTCTTCTTACCCATAAAAACGGGCTGTCTTAATTTCTTTCAATATTATTTGTTTTCAATGCACAAGTTCTGTACCTCTTTGGTTAAATTTGTTCCTAAGTACTTTATTTTTTATAACACAACTTATAAATGGAATTGTTTTCTTAATTTCATTTTCAGATTGTTCATTGCTAATCTACAGAAATACAAGTGCCTTTTGCATATTGATCTTGTACCCTGCAACCTTGCTGAACTTGTTTCTTAGCTATAATAGCTTCTTGTTGATTACTCAGCATTTTCTATATTCAAGACCATGTCTTCCTCAAATAGAAATAGCTTTAAGCTTGATGCCTTGTATTTTTTTAATTAACTAATTCTCCTGGCCAGAACTTGTAGTATAAAGCTGAATAGAAGCACCAAGAGCAGACTATGATCCATTTTGAGTTAATTTTTGTATATGGTATGAGATATGGGTTGAGGTTCACCATGTTTGCTGTTTTAAATATGAATGTTCTATTATTTTAATCACCATTTTTTAAAAAGATTAAGCTTTCTCCATGGAATTGTCTTTGCACTTTTGTCCAAAGAACAATTGACCTTACATGTATGAGTCTCTTTCTAGATTCTGTTGCATTGATTCATGTCTACCCTTTCAACAATACCACATTTTCTTGATTACTGCAGTTTTAGAGTATCAGTAATTACCTTATGTCCCAGTCCAGTGTTTATAATTCAACAACTCTTCTTTACAAAGAACATCTTATTGACCTAAGATTAATTTTAAATCAATGCTTTACTTTTGATAAAAAATTATTTACCCTACTATGCAGCTAGCAAATAATGTGGTACTTTATAAATATTAGGCACACTAAACTTTTTTTTTAGTAATGTGAATCAAGGAGACAAATTTATACAGACAACAAGAGAATCTATCTAAAAATGCTTCTTAATTAATATATTATTTCCAACCATTGCCCCACCAAAACTTCTTAACGCAAACTTAAAACCAAAAATCCATGGCCATCGAGTCTATTCCGACTCACAGCACCCCTACAGGACAGAGTAGAACTGCCCGACAGGGTTTCCAAGGAGCAGCTGGTGGATTCAAACTGCCAACCTTTTGGTTGGCAGCTGAGCTCTTAACCACTGTGCCACCAGGGCTCCAAGGACTAATAATAGAACATTATCAAGGTAATGGGTAGAGAACACAAGTTTAAGAACTCTGAGGCTGCAATGAAGACACTAACAAGATGAGATCAAGCAAAGGTTTCAATATTCATTCTTTCATTTCAAACTTTTTGAGCCTTGTTGGTATCAGGTTATATTCTAGGTCTCAGAAGAATAATTTCAAGGGACTCACAAAGAGCTTATAACACTATGGGGCAGAAACACATATAAACAAAAAATAAAAATTGGGAGAAAATATGCTAATAAAGATAGCTGCAAAATGTCTCAAGAACGAAGAAGGAGGCACTTTTTTATAATTTTAAAGTATTGGGAAGAACGTAAAAAGGGAAATCAGGTATACAAATTTTGACCACAGAAGGAGGAACCTGTATCTTCTTACCTTTGTTTTTCTAGAAGAAAATAAAGGATAAGATGAGAGACATATGAACGACGACATCAGGATAAGATGAGAGACGTATGAACGACGACATCAGGAGGTAGTAAGATAACTCAGACATAAAATCTCAATAGCTGACACAAAATGAACTACATAAAAAAGACAAATTTAAAGAAGAAAGTGGAAGAATTTCAAGTTTAGACTCAATAAATCAAGTATACAAAAATATAATGCCCCCTTCTATTCCTTACAGTCCATGGTTCTGAATGACATTCCACTTTCTTCTCTCCTGGATTTTCCTCGAAAATTAAGTTAGAATCTAACAAACTTCTTCAGATTTATCTTCTAAGAGACTGGAGGATCAATGTAGGGGCAATGTCACACTAATATATAATAGCTCAATACATATTTGCAGAACGAATGAATGAAATATATTTTCCCACATCCAGGAGGCAGAGAAAAACAAGGCCTTATGATCTATAAATGAAATTAATGTTGGAAGAAGACTCAAAGTACCTCAAAAGACAACTGCAGTCCACGGATCTCACTATTCTTCTTGGTTTCCTTTTGATTGGCTCAGGAGCCTAGACTTGTTAACTTTAAGAATAGGTATCTAGACAATTAATTTGGTTTTATAACAAGACCGAATATCCAAGCTAGGGTGGTTCATTACACCTGAAGTCTCTTAACACAATGAGGTTCAGGAGAAAGAAGCTTGTAGTATACCAAGTCTTAGAAGTAGGTAAGTCCCTCCCCTATTCTATGCTTCAATTTCTCTTTTCACAAAGGACTGTAACACTATTTCTTTTCTCCAGCTCTCATGAATATATATGACAACAATAGTAAAATAAAAAAAATTTGTGAGATATTTAAGAGAAGTTACTACATAAATGCTAGATGTTACCTTCATTAACACTTCCTTATTACCCTTCTCTTTTTTGTTTTACTGTATTAGTACAACAAAAAGAGCGGTAGTAATTTAATTGCAGTTTCAGAAATGGATTTCATAAAATCTCAAAATACATATAATATTTCACACATCATTATACTTTAAAATTCCAGCTGGGACAAGACCTGTAAGTGACAAATGCCACGAGAATGGATATTCTCACAGTATTTCTGGCACAACCAGACAGAGGAAGTCCCAAAAATCTCATGAGAAAATAAGCTCTTCTAAGACTCTCTTACCAGTTTTTCGGGCTTACTCTATATAGATAAACTTTGTCTAAGCCTTCAGGCTTTTGGGTCTTTATCCAAATCCACTACAGCTTTGATCCTTTAGAGGTTTACCAGTCCCCAAGATAGATGGAGTCCTCCTGGGGAAAAAAAAATCCCAAGGTCCAATAAAATCGTTTCTCAATAAATTAAAACAGAAATTCTATTTGGGAATAGAGGGTCATCTAAAAATCAGAAGTTTAAAAACTTCTCTTGATGTTCAAAGCTATAATGTTCTGTTTTTAGTTGTTTGCTGCACTTATTGTTTTTAATGTTGTAATACAAAGCACTAAACCAGGAGTAAGAATTGGAGTTCACTTTTGGGTTCAACCACTGACTTTCTGTGTTTATCTTCAACAAGTTTTCATTTTTGCAAATGGAATTATGAATACAACAACCTCGTGTGCCTGCAGGTACCTTGAACTTTGAGGAAAAGCTCTCTTAATCTCCCTACTAACACATATATGTACGTGTTTTTTTTAACACATAGTACCTACCACTGGCTGTGTTTAGGTTTGACAAGGTATGATCTGTTTACTAAAACTTTGCTAACTTTATCTTTTCATTTATTTACTGCCCCAAATTATGTTTTCCCAGACATTCCATCCTATAAAAACAAAGAGGAAAAATGGATTAGGTTGTGGATAAAAGCGAATGGAGAAGATAACAATGGGCTTTGTTACTACACTGGAGGAACAGTCTGTCAGGTCAGCTTTGCAGAGAAGCATATTCCCTAACCAGTCATCATTAACAGGCTCACTTCCACAGGAAAAAAGAAGACAAGAGTCTGAAAACTCCGGACAAAAGAAATCCCTGCAGACAAAGTAAAAACAAATTAAAAGACCCATTATAAAACACAGATGCTACAATGAAAATAAACTTTCCAAGATTTACTGGGCTTTGACAAACTTGGACATTTGTGGAAAAGACATCAGCAGCAACTCCCAGGTAATGCGGCTGCAGAGCTAGCCTCCTTTCTGTTTTATCTTCACCCTCTCTGCTGAAGCTGCTGGCTTGGTATTCTTAGCTTCTGAAGGCTGTGATGTGAGAACATGTGAATGTGGCAAACTGCCAGCTGCAAGGAACGTCTAAAGCCAGATCCTGAAATTGTCACCCATTTCAGTTACTATCAGTGTATCAGAGTAACTGTGTGTGTATCTGTGCGTGTGCTTGTGTATTTCTTCTTAAATACAAACAAGAAGAAAAAAAAATGATAGATAATATATGCCTCCTCCCCCCTTCTTAAAATTTTTCTATCCTACAGACTCAAATACCATATTACAAACCAAAGCAAATGAAATCAGTTAAAAAAAAAAAAAACATTAAGCAGTCAAGAGATCAGCGCTGTACATAAGAAAGTGCCTTAAAACAACATCATATCAATGAGAACGGGGAAAAATGTTTGCTGTAAGTTTCTAAAAGCACAAGCTACAGGTTGTTACTAACGGGATCAAAAGATGGTTCTTTAGGAACAGAAGGTGTGAGAAGAGAACTACAATGGAATAAAGTGGACCAAATAGAGCATTTGGAGGATAAAGGAGGAATGTTTCTTTTTGTCATCAGGAACATGGGATAAACAGGCATAAACATGGCAAACCAGTGTAAATTCAGTTTTACAGTGCATTTGTAAAAAGGAAAAGCACTAGGCAGTGCTGACAATGGCTTGTGGGAGAGCATTACATATAATCTTACTTTCTCATCCTTATCACAGAGAGTCCCTTTTCATCTTAGACACTCCACTTTCCCAAAGTTTTACAATAACTTTACAAGTCAATATTCTAGACACCACTCGACGGCAGCAGGTTTTTTATAATTGTATCAAATAAATTCTGTTCTCATCCCGTCTCCACACGCTTATGCACAAGATTGACTCTTGTTCTAGGATATGGGCCTCCCAGTGTCCTTGGTCCACTAACATTTTGAACTCTTGCATTTTGAACTTGGATTCATGAGGCACACGGGGAGCCAATGACAATGTGATTCCCTGGCACCCCTGAGGAGCATCCTGTTCCCAAATAATTCTTTATCTGTGTCTTCATTCCAACATCTTCCCTTCTCTAAGACATGTAGATACTCTATTCCCTACCTTGTTTACATCTTTCCAGAATAAAAATTGAATACTAAGTTTAATGGGGATCTTTTTTGGGGGTGGGTGCTTTTTGCTTTCCCCAAAAGACCAAAGCTTTTGGTCTGCTTTTAATATCCTGCTGTGGAATTGAAAGGGATAAAAATCCAAAATATACCAAAGGGTTTAACTAAGTTAACTCTGTAGTAGAAAAGTGCCCGACTCCTTGACTCTTCAAAAAGAATACAATGGTAGCTTGTTTGGAAACAATCACTGGGAAGCTGGGCTCCGAAAAGTTAAAAACACTGCTTAGCTCTTGCTTGCCATCTAATTAACTTGAAAGCTGTCTCAACCAAACACTCCATAATTATTTAATCAAAACCAAATAAAATTCTTTCACAATATATAAAAAGTATCCTGCGCAGTGGGAATTTCCTGCATGTGGGTTGTTTTTGGTTGGGTTAAGAGTCTCTGTCTTTCACTCTTTCTTTTTCATTTTTTTCCCCCGTCCTAGATGAGAATGACAAGCTTCCCAGCTGCAGTTCCAGGACTTTCACCCTCCTTTTTGACCTTTTCTCAGGCATGTTCCAGTATAATCTGTAATCTACTCAAGTAGGAAGAGGAAACAGCAGCGCCCTGGTGAGAAACAGGGCCTTCTGACCCACATACCAAACTGGGCGGAAGCAATGCTTGTTCACGGTAGCCAAGGAGAAGAGAACACACAATTAAAAGAAAATGAATAATATATATATGTATATATTTTAAAAAGACTGTTATCACAACCACCAAACAGTTTATGTGATAAAATTTAAGACTGAACGAGTTCAAGGACAATTTTTACTATGCATTGACTTCTTTCTCCCTTATTAATTTTTCTTGGGCAGCAAATGGTAAAAATACTACATATCTGGACGCATTTCAAAGCAAAAAAAAAAAAAAATTGATTTTTTTTCTAGGATTAATTCACATCACACAGAAATCACTAAAGGTACTTTGGCAAGAGATGGGGATATAGGAAGAGAACAGAAATCTCCCACAAAATGGAGCTGAAAACAAGAATCCAAGTTTCTGCAAAATGGGGACTGAGGTTATTAATAATATTGTCATTAGCTCTTTTCACTACATACAAAGCAGCCTGCCATGGAGCTTTGTACTGGTGCTCATTAAATGTCAGTACAATTAAAACTGCACTTTCAAGAGAATCAAAACTGTACTGATTATATTAAATGAATAATTATATATATTAATAAATCATTTTATTCCTATTCTGAATATAGTTCTCACCTGGTAAGTATTAACTTAATGTACTGGCTACTATTACATGTAAAATTTTGATTATTTTTCTTCCCTTAAGCTAAAATTTAAAAATTTTTCAAAGTTAATTCATAAAAATTAAAAGTCTAAACAATATCATAACTGCTGCTAAAATTATAAGTAGTACAAAGATACTCCAGCACTGCTCCAAAAGGGTGAAGCAGGCCTTCAACAGGGAATGTCAAAGAGCCAAAGAGGCAAAGTAAGCCTAGAAAAGGAGATGAGATTAAGAGTTAGAAACAATATTTATAAGATGTAAGTATAGAAAACGGGGAAAAATAATAGAAGTGGTGAGAGAAATTCTACTGAATTGTTGCTATGTTTGAGTCCCATTGTTGCAGCCTCTGTGTCAATCCCTCTCATCAAGGGTCTTCCTCTTTTTCGCTGACTCTCTACCTTACCAAGCATGATGCCCTTCTCCAGGGACGGATCTCTTCTGATAACATGCCCAAAGTACTTGAGACAAAGTCTCACCAGCCTCACTTCCAAGGAGCATTCTGGCTGTACTTCTTCCAAGACAGATTTGTTCTGCTCTTCTGGCAGTCTATGATATATCCAACATTCTTCACCAACATCATAATTCAAAGGCATCAATTCTTCTTCAGTCTTCCTTATTCACTGTCCAAATTTCATATGCATATGAGGTGACGGAAAATACCATGGTTTGGGTCAGGCACACCTTAATCCTTAAAGTAACATCTTAGTTTTTTAGCACTTTAAAGAGGTCTTTTGCAGCAGATTTGCCCAATGCAACATGTCATTTGATTTCTTGAAAAATCCTCAGAATGAAAAAATCCATATAGCAGTCAGTCAACAATTCAAACCCTTAATCTAGCATCACTTAGACCAAGCTTGGAATAAAATAAGCTCCCCAAAGTATAACGCTTCATTGAAATTCTTTCTTGAAAATACCGTACAACCAACTATCCCAATCCTATCCTAGCTCACGATGATTTTTGTATCATGTCAAAGAGGAAACTGAAAAACTTCATTGTTTTAGGAATAAGGAGAAGACACGAAAAATTATATGCTTGATTAAATACATACAGCTAAAGCGGTAAACATACGAAGATAAAAGTATTGAGAGATGGTTTTGAAATAAAAATAAACACTCTATTCCAAGATGAAGTACTGAATTGCAAGACTTAAAGTGCATTTTTTGGACTTGGAAATGAAAGGATTTAATTGAACATTTGCAAAACTTGCCATTTCAACTGCATTAAACATTGTAGACTTGAGGAATAATTAAATATTAAAATCAAAGTATTTTCTGTTGAACAACATAGTAGAAAAATATAACCAATTAAAATAAAAAACATAATAAACCAAAATAGCAAAGAATCTCCTCTCCCCATAACACCCCCCACCCCACCCCCCGCCAGCTGCACACACCCCTCCCCACGGAAGCCTTTCTTTTTTTTACCCATGACTGTTAAGGATATTTTCTGGCTCTATTTCAGCATCATGACTCAGGTCATGAGAAGTGTCAAAGATGCATTTCCTTCAGATGGGAAAGAGCAAAAGATTTTAATAACCATACAAAGATGGGAGTACAGTACATTTTTGACAACAGGGAAGATAAAACCTTTTATATTCACATATATTTTATTTCCAGCTTAAAAACATCTAAATATCTTTAATCAAAATATGCTTACATACTGCACTTAAGAAGAAAACAGGAAACCCATATTCAATGTAGCTGCCCAAATTATCAACAGTTCGTGAGAGAACTGTTCACCCAAAAAAGAAATCAAACTCAGCATGTCATAATGAATATTAATAAATAGTTCAGCTACTTGTCTTCTAAACTTACTTTTCCAAACGCAAAACTGTGAATTTACCTATACATTAAAAACTCCTTTTATAGAAATTCCTTGAGAGTGAGAACCACAAAAAGGAGTGACATCGTGGCCATGCCTGGGCATACACAGCGTCTGAGAAAAAATGATTCTGAACACAGAAAATGGCATAGCCTATTTCTTCTGAAGCCACCACCAACAACGTTTCTCTCTCATGTGTCTCATTCTAGCTTCAATATTCTCACCTGCAAAAACACATCATCCAATGTTGCCAGCTCTTTCAATGAACCTTAAATCCCTTTCCTTTTCTCATTCAACTCCAAATTCAAAATGTCATTTATTCTATTACGCTAAGAACCATCCCAGTTTCTATTTCTCAGTATGTGTACCCTTGGCATAGTCCTGACCCCAATCTCCTTACCCTTTTGTAGTTTGCAGCTATGAACCAGCAATTGAATTTCTAGTTCCTGGTCAAATTTTAAGCTCCAGACTACTCATGTCGGATACTTACAAGTCTGATATAATTTCTAAATCTGTTTATGTGAGTTAATAATTCAGACACTGATCGTTACATACTCTGAGAAGGCTAATCCCATTCTCTTCTCCCTTTCTAATTTTTCTCAAAACCAAATTTTGAAAAAAATATTTCAAGCCCCTCTTTTGGTAAGTACATGGAGAAATGAACATGTAATCACTTCACTAAGACCAGTATTTCACCAAACTCATATTTCCACATTTGGAGAAGTAATTTTTACATTTATTCACCTCAGCAAATAAATATACAAGCTCCAAGTTTCCACAGAAATATTTCTATTTAAATGAAATTCAACCAGAATTCTCTTAATTATCTTTCTTAATGGAAAAGTTAGCCAATAGTGATACGTATCTACTTCAGAGATCTAATAAAAAACCAAAAACCCAGTGCCGTCGAGTCAATTCCGACTCATAGCGACCCTATAGAACAGAGTAGAGCTGCCCCATAGAGCTTCCAAAGAGCGCCTGGCGGATTTGAACTGCCGATGCTTTGATTAGCAGCCGTAGCACTTAACCACTACACCACCAGGGTTTCCCAGAGATCTAACAGGTACTACAAATCCTCTTGGTATTATTAGGATAACCAGATTAAAATAATGTAACTCTTTCAACTCCCTAGAAACTAACTGCGAGGTGCACTGCCAACCAGTCTCCACAACCCCAACCCTACCCCAACTAAGGATAGAAGGTTTCCTTCTTGGGACGAATAGGGCTTCCAATCAAATCCTTACAGCTTACCTTGAATAAAAACAAGAATGATCAGCCAAGAATACTGACATTGAAGTCAGGATTTTGGTTTAAATGGTCTGAGATGGGGCCTAGGCATCAGTGTTTTTTTAATCTATCCAGGTTAATTATAATGTTCAGCCAAGATTCAGAACCACTGCTCTAACACGGAAAAACAAACAAATAGAAAAAGGAACTCAGAGGAAATGGAGATATTGCAAGGAGCAAAATATCACTTCACAAATTATCTTTCAAAGAAATGAACAATATTACATCTATAAGAAAAGGATGTTATAATAAAACATGCAAAGAAAAGAATATTATAAACACGTAGCAGAAATAAAAATGCAATAAGAAGGTTGGGGAAACTCATAAAGTAAACAAAGAGACAAAGACAAAAAGATGGAAAACAGAAAAGTAAGAAAATTAAACACTCAATGGAAGAGATAAATTATCCAACTAACAGGATTTCCAGAAAGGAACAAAAGAGAAAACAGTAGGGAACAAACTATCAAGAGTCTGAAGAAGAGGCTTCTAGGGAATGAGACCTGAGATTGAGGAGGGGTGGGACAGGGGAGAACAGTTTTTCATTATAAGATTATGGTATTCTTTGAAATTTAAAATAAATGTATATCTTGAATAACCAGTAAAAACCCATTGCCATTCAGTCAATTTCGACTCATAGAGACCCTACAGGACAGGGAAGAACTGCCCTATAGGGTTTCCAAGGAGTGGCTGGTGGATTCGGTCTGAGCTCTCGACCACTGAGTCACCAGGGCTCCATTTCTTCAATAGAAAATAAAAATTATATTTAAAAAGTAAACAAAAACAACGGAAGTCCAACCAAGGTTAACAGAAAAGTAGAGATTAACTTTCAGTGCTATTATATGATTCCTTTAGGCCAAACCAAATTAACCAAATCCATTGCAGTAAAGTCGATTCCAACTCATAGCGACCCTATAAGACAGAGCAGAACAGCCCCATAGGGTTTCCAAGAGGCAGCTGATAGATTCAAACTGCCAACCTTTTGGTTAGCAGCCGAGTTCTTAACCACTGCACCAGCAGGGCTCCTTTAGGCCAGTGGTTCTCAAACATGGTCCTCTGAACCCGGGGAATCTCCAAAACCTCTCAATGAGGTTTTCGAGGTCAAAACCATTTTCAAAATAATACGAGACTTTTTCACTCATACCAAAACCAAACCCACTGCCGTCGAGTTGATTCCTACTCATAGCGACCCTATAGGACAGAGTAGAACTGCCCCATAGAGTTTCCGAGGAACGCCTGGCAGATTCAAACTGCCAACCTCTTGGTTAACAGCCACAGCACTTAACCACTACACCACCAGGGTTTCCAGTACCGCTAAAAAGTACACACTGGAGTTTTCCAAAGGCCATATGATTTGTGACATAGTAAGAGGTTAAATGTAGGAGCAGATAGGATAACCCAGTTGTCTTCTGTTGAGAGGGACATTAAAAAGATTTTCAAAAATATAAAACAATGCCACTTTTCTCAGTAAAAATTTGGTTTTAGAAAATAATTCTTTACATAAAACAATGTTATTTATGTTTATGTGTTCATATTTTAAAATAAAAAATTTACGTTTCCATTTTATTTCTATCAATAAATATGGAAAAGATAGAACACACATAAAAACACTTTGGGGCCTTGAGTAATTTTTAATATACAGTTTTTAAGGATGTAAAATTTTTCTAAAACCAAAACCAGTTGAGAACCACTGCTTAAAAAAATTAGCAACCACTAATTTAAAACATTTAATAAAGCTGTATCTTAATAACGCCTCACTGCTGGGGTTTAGTCACTCTGGTACAATAAAGAATAGAGATAACAAGTCCTTGAATGGCAACATACAGAAAATCAAAGAATGGAATTTTCAGAACACAGTGACACCACTTACTCAAGGGATATAGCCAAAAAATTTGCCTCTGTTCAACTGTGAATTCCGTCATAAGAGTTAGGTATCTGGATGAAGTACTCAAAAAGGATATTAACTGATAGGAATATGTTTCAAAAGTCCAATTTTCTAAGAAGATTTTGAGGAATAAATCACAGAAAACATAATAAAAGGGAAGCTGAGCTGTTATGTGCTCTGCTGAGACATCAGCATCCATAGTGCACCAGGTTCATGGCAGGGTTGCCATGATTACGATCATAGAAAAGTTGAGAAAATATTGCCCTCTAGAGGTAGGTCTCATTAACCATTTAAAAACAAAACTTTTAAAACCTAGAATCCATGATATAACAAAGTAAAAAATACATAGAAAAAGGCAAAATATTTCATGAGCAGTAACAATGCAAAACAAGAAAATTCAAGTTAGCTTTCAAATTGCTCATTGTTTATCTGACATTTAAGGGCAAACTTTCAGAGACAAAAAAATGCGCCATTATTCTAAAGGAAGTAAAAAAAAAAGGAAGTACATTTAAAAAAATAAAATATCCACATAGGGTTTAATTAGTTTTATCATGCTAATTTATAAAGTATAATTTAGAGATAATATGATATCTTGAGTTCTCAAAGAGACCCAACAGGTTATTTATTTTCCTCAAAAACCATGTTATCTTTATTGATTAGATGGTTTCTTATCTTTATTGATTAGATGGTTTCTTCAGTTATTGCTTCTTAAATGAAGGCAAGTTGTTTTCAGGAAGGTATGATGAAGTCACTCTTTTAATCTGCTTTCCTGAAAGAACTTATCTGGTCACTCTGAGAAACTATAGAAAGTGACATTAAAATATTTAAAGTACGCAGGAGTTTGGTGTTTAATAAACTTTAGACAACCTTTTTAAAAAGATGATAAAAAAAATTATAAGACAACAAATTCACCAGGAAAATTTCCTTAGACTTGAAAACAACAAATTAGAAATAAAATTGCAGCTAATCTAAATAAAGTACTTATACTGAGTAAAAACCCAGGTACTAAACTAAGATAGCCTAAAAGAAAGATTTTTCTCCATTTAAAATGTATATACTATTTATATACTCTTTCATATGAGGCATAAAATTTAAAGCAGAGCTACAATGCATATGATTGATTTTTCTTGGCAAAAATTAAAACATACAAATGGAAACTTCAATCCACAAGTAAACAGTGATGTGGAAAGAGAAGTCAAGAAACATCACATTATTATTGATTGTCTTAAGTAGGTGAAACTATATAAGGCTGAAATGTGTGGTTGCTTTGTATTTACAGTTGTGATGTGGTCTGTCTCAAGAAAACTACTGATCAGCAAAAGTAAATAATTACAAGAAACCATCAAATAAAGGCTATAAACAGAATCTCTGAGTGGTAAAAAGTATGTATTACACAGATGCTAAAAAGAAAAGTAATGTTGCCAGTTATTCAAAAGCACTTTACTGAAAAATGGAGTCCTCAAGTCCAAGAAGTCAGAGGCCTTCTCCAAAGGCTGAGAGTCTCACCAACTACTTCTTATTTGGGAGAAGCAGAATCTGGAATTCAAGTGCCAAAAGCTGTGACTCAAAAGATTACTCCTCCTATGAGGACCAAGAGTTAACTGGAAGGGAGAAACTTCCAGGAACCCTTGGGAACTACAGAAGTATATCCAAATCCCTCTGTTTACACCATGGAAATAGTGAAAAAATAAATTCCTAACAGCCCGATGACAGAGTGGACTCGATATTCTTGAACCTAAAATGGAAAACTATTTTATAAAATAAAGGAATGCAAAGGCTCATTAAAAGCTAGATTAATTCCTATATTCTGGAAGTGCGGTATTAAAAATGTGCAAAAACAGACTAAAATGATAAAATAATACTAGTAACATTTTCAGTTTTGTGTTATAGTCCTCGTTTCAGAAACATCTCAAGTAAATCTAACAATACTGAGCCCAATAATGCTATAAAAGCCTGCACGAAATGGTAAGTTCAAAATTACATTTAATTAACTCATTATTCAATCATTCATTTATTCTGTTTTGTACACAAGAGGCACTCTACTAAGAAAATGAAAAATGAATTAGTTCTAGACAGCTCCTCTATAATAACAGTGACAACAATAATATTAATTGTTGTTAGGTGGCATCAAGTCAGTTCGGATTCACAGCAACCCCAGTACAACAGAACAAAACACTGCCTGGTCCTGTGCCATCCTCGCAATCATTGTTATGCTTGAGCCCATGGTTGCAGCCACTGTGTCAATCCATCTCCTTAAGGGTTTTCCCCGACCCTCTGCTTTACCAAGCATAGTGCCCTTCTCCAGGGACTGGTAATATATCCAAAGTATGTGAGACAAAGTCTCACCATTCTTGGAGCTTCTAAGGAGCATTCTGGCTGTACGTCTTCAAAGACAGATTTGTTCTGCTCTTCTGGCAGTCCATTGTATATGCAATATTTTTCATGAACACATTTCTTCTTTGGTCTTCCTTATTCATTGTCCGGCTTTTGCATGCATGTGAGGTGACTGAAAATACCATGGCTTGGTCAGGTACACCTCAGTCTTCAAAGTGGCTTCTTTACTTCCTAATGCTTTAAAGAGGTCTTTTGCAGCAGATCTGCCCAGTGCAATACATCATTTGATTTCTTGACTGCTGCTTCCACAGGCATTGATAGTGGATCCAAGTAAAATGAAATCCTTGACATTTTCAGTATTTTCTGCATTTATCATGATGTTGCTCATTGGTCCAGTTGTGAGGATTTTTGTTTTACGTTGAGGTGTGATCCATACTGAAGGCTGTAGTCTTTGATCTTCATCAGCAAGTGTTTCAAGTCCTGTTTGCTTTCAGCAGGCAACGTTGTGTCATCTGTATATCATAGATTACTAATGAGTCTTCCTCCAATCCTGATGCTGCATTCTTCTTCATATAGTCCAGCTTCTTGGATTATCTGCTCAGCATACAGATTAAATAAGTATGGTGAAAGGATACAATCCTGACACACACCTTTCCCGATTTTAAACCACATAGTATTCCCTTGTTCTGTTCAAATAACTGTCTCTTGGTCTATGTACAGGTTCTGCATGAGCACAATTAAGTGTTCTGGAATTTCCACTCTTTGAAATGTTATCCATAATTTGTTATGATCCACACAGTTGAATGGCTTTGCATACTCAATAAAACAGGTAAACATCTTTCTGGTATTCTCTGCTTTCAGGCAAGATCCATCTGACATCAGCAATGACATCCCTCATTCCACGTTCTCTTCTCAACCTGGCTTGAATTTTTGGCAGTTCCGTGCTGATGTACTGCTGCAACCACTTTTGAATTATCTCCAGCTAAATTTTACTAGCATGTAATATTGATTTTATTCAATAATTTTCACGTTCTGTTGTCCTCAATAGGATAGTATCCATACACCTACAAAGAAGACCAGTTGATTCGACTATTATTCAAATTTTCACACCAACCACTAAAGCCAAAGATGAAGAAACTGAAGATTTTTACCAACTTCTGCAGGCTGAAATTGATCAAATATGCAATCAGGATGCATTGATCATTGCTAGTGATGGGAATGTGGAAGTTGGAAACAAAAAGAAGGATTGCTAGCTGGAAAATATGGCCTGGATGATAGAAACAACACAGGAGATTGCATAATAGAATTTTGCAAGACCAACGACTTATTCATTGCAAATGCCTTTTTTAACAACATAAACGGTGACTATACAGGTGGACCTCGCTGGATGGAATACACAGGAATCAAATCAACTACATGTGAGGAAAAAGACGATGGTGAAACTCAATATCATCAGTTGGAACAAGACCGGGGCCAACTATGGAACAGACCATCAATTGTTCATATGCAAGTTCAAGCTGAAGCTGAAGAAATTAAAACGAGTCCATGAGAGCCAAAATATGACCCTGAGTATATCCCAGCTAAATTTAGAGGCCGTTTCAAGAACAGATTTCATGTACTGAACACTAATGACCGAAGACCAGACTAGTTGTGGGATGACGTCAAGGACATCATATATGAAGAAAGCAAGAAGTCATTAAAAAGGCAGGAAAGAAAAGACTAAAATGGATGTCAGAAGAGACTCTGAAACTTGCTCTTGAACGTACAGCAGCCAAAGCAAATGGAAGAAATGATGAAGTAAAAGAGCTGAACAGAAGATTTCAAAGGGTGCCTGGAGGAGACAAAGTAAAGTATTATAACAAAATGTGCAAAGACCTGGAGTTAGAAAACCAAAAGAGAAGAATGCACTTGGCATTTCTCAGGCTGAAAGAACTGAAGAAAAAAATTCAAGCCTCAAGTAGTAACGTTGAATGATTCTTAGGGCAAAATATTGCACAATGCAGGAAGCATCAAAAGAAGATGCAAGGAATACACTGAGTCACTGTACCAAAAATAATTACTCAATGTTCAACCATTTTAGGAGGTAGCATATGATCAAGAACAGATGGTATTTGAGGAAGAAGTTCAAGCAGCACTGAAGGGACTGGCAAAAAAAACAGGGCTCAGGAATTGACAGAATACCAACTGAAATGTTTCAACAAGTAAGTGCAGCACTGGAGGTGCTCACTTGTCCATGCCAAGAAATTTGGAAGACAGCTACCTGGTCAACCAACTGGAAGAGATCCGTAGTTGTGCTACTCCAAAGAAAGGTGATCCAACGGAATGCGGAAATTATCAAACAATATTATTAGTACCATGTACTAATCCTGCCTCATTAACATAATAAAGACAACCATTCCCAAAGAGGTTAGGATTTACAAAACATATTTTTGGGGAATACAGTTCAATTCATTAACACCCAGTCTCCTAGAGGACTGTTTTCCCACACGCCCCCTTCTGCTTAAAGCCACACCATCATAATTCCCCATTCCACTAAGAAAACAGAGCAGGCTTTCAACTCCTCTTTTCCCTTCAACTGTTCTCCATTTTCTTTCTTCCCTTCCCATCAATGCTCCTTGAAAGGCTTGTCAGTACTGGTCTCCAGTTTCTCTCTTCCCTTTCCTACTAAAATCTACTTCCATCAGGCCCCCACCAAAGCCACTCTTATCAAAGCCACAGGCCCTCTACATTGCTAAATCTAATGGTCTTTTATCTTTTTCTCAATCCGTATCTTAATTAACCTATCAGCAGCATTTAACACTTTAATAACTTCTTTCTCTCTGAATAAATTTCTTCACTCAGCTTCTAGGATTTCTCATGAAGTTTTCCTTCTACAATTGTTGTTGTCAATTGCCAGCTAGTCGATTCTGACTTCACGTGTGGCAAAGCAGAACTGTGCTCCCTACAGTTTTCCAGGCTGTGACCTTTCAGAAGTAGATTGCAAGGCTTGTCTTCTGACGCAGCTCTGGGTGGGTTCAAACCACCAGCCTTCCAACTAGTAGTTGAAGGCTTACCTGTTTGCTCCACCCTACTTCACCTATAGCTGTCCTCATTTCATTTGATGGCAACCCCATCCTTCTGCTTTTTCAGGTCCATTGTCCTACTAGGCACCCTTACTTCTTTTCTCTCATCCTTGACATCCAATGTATTGGAAATTCTCATGCCCTACTGTTAAAATATATCAAGAATCCAATTACTTCTCATAACGTAGCTCAAGCCCCCATCTTCTCTCACTTGGATTTTTACAATACTTTCCTAAATGGTGTCACTAGGTTCCATGCTTGTCAACCTACAGACTGCATTTTCAATATAGATCTCAATATAGACACAGTCTTATCGTTTCCCTCCTATTCTCAAAACCCTCCACAGCTTCTCTATCTCCCTCTGAGTAAAGGTCAAAGTCTGATGTGACCTGGCCACAGTACCTCTCTAACTTCATCTACTATGCACGTTGCACACTCTGCTCTAGCACGCTGGCCCCCATTCTGTCCCTTGGATACACACCAGGCTGTTCCTTCTGCTTGGAGCACTTTCCCCAGATGACTTTCTCCCCTACTTCTATCAGGTCTTTGCTCAAATGCCGTCTCTTAGTAAGGCCTGAAGGAAGCATAATAACTTTAAATTACTATCCTCTCCCAGGCATTCCCTATTCCCCTTCTTGGTTTTATTTTTCTCCATAGCACATTAAACTACCTATCATACTATATAATTCATTTATTTATTCTGTTTATTGTTCATCTCGCTCCACTAGAAAGTCAGTGGGGGCAGGAACTTTTTTTCTTTTGTTCACTGCTGAGTTCAGAACAGTGCTTGGACGTATTAAACGTATTAAATATTAATTAATAGCTGTTGAACAAATGAATGTATTTTACAGATACTGACACAAAAAGCAATGACATCATGAATGAAAATTTTTCATTCTGAAAAGTAGTGATTTAAATCTAAGTCATTTTTTATAAAACAAATTCTAAAGATCGTTCAAAAATCTGGCTCAGAAGTCTTAGAATCTCCATTTTACCAAATACTATGTGACATGCCAAGATACAAAGACAAACAAGGAAGGCGATCTAATGGGTGACACAGGCATGTCAATGAATAATTATATATGATAATATAATAAAAGTATATACAGAGTACCAATACCTAGGCTATCACAGATAACACAACATCAAGGAAAGGCTTCAGACAGGAAAGGATATTTATGCTAGATCATAATCAAGTAAGGTTTTACCAGGCATTCAAAGATGTAAAGATTATTTCAAGTAGAGAAAAGTGTGGATACAGGAAAAGTTCCAAGAAATGGCATATTCAGGGAAAGGTATTGAAATATAGGTGTGGTGGAACAAGATGCTAGGAATAAGATGGGCCAGAAAGACCTTCTGTTACGTTTTAACAGTAGGATGAGACACTGAAAGGTTTTAAGCAGAAAAGTGGCAGATCATATTTCTATTTAACAAGAAAACTTCTCATGATAGTAAAAATATAGTGCTTGAGGAGCCAAGAAGCCATGGAGAAAAGGCTAGAGACTACTGTAACGTACAAGGTGAGAAATGATGCTCAAGGGTATTTAATAATTGTTGTGTCATAGACTTCCTGGATACTAAAATGGAAGTATACGGACTTTCTCAGAATAATACTTGCAAATGCATGAAATTACAAAGGAAACCAATTATACTGAAATACAGTTATTAAAATGCTACCATAATATTTATAATAATTTAATATAAGATGAATTTTATATAATAATATACATTTCAAAGAAGTGATGAGCATAAGCAATATTTCAAGATACATATTTTATATATAATATGATATAAAATAATTTGCAGTTTTATTGGCAACAGTCACAGGTACTGCTAATATTACTATCGTATGTTATCTACATTCATAGTAAAAAGAAATGCTCAATTTCGTTAGAGGAAAGTGAATATGAAGATTTTTTTTCCTGTCCATGTTCACAGACCCTAAGTTAAGAACGCATCTAGACTAAGGTCCAGACAAAAAGACAGAAAATGAAAGAGATATTTAGAAAGTATATATTTAAAATAAATAAACATCCTTCACTAAGAAAAAACATGGCAGGCAGATAAAATAATCCTAACCTAAACTGGATTGGCTCCAGAGAATAAAGAGGAAATAACCCTATATCAACTGTTATTTAACAGTTTCCTTTACTTTGCTAAAAAGAGCACAAACAAACAACGGTAATACCGCCAAAGCATGATTCATTTTCAAGATGAATCCCTCCCTGTTCAAAGGTTTACATTGTTTTTGACCAGCATCAGACTGTTTACCCACACAAACTGTAAATACATCATTTTTAGAACTAACCAACAACAATTCCTGTTCTGTTTTGACATGAAAGGTACAAGAAGAATACGAAGAAAAATCACCATCACTCTAATGTCTGTACTTCAAAAATGAGAAAAACTATGAAGAGTAGCGGGATCAAATCTTTAAGACAATAAAAATTTAACACATGTTAAAGGAAATCTTACAATTAAGTACTACAATACTGTCCAAATATCTTGAATCTCTACCTGAGACTTCTTCTGTTAGCTTTCTACAAAAATATGAAGAATGGAATTGCTGGATCAATGTATCAATATTATTCACCTATTGTAACTTATGTACCACAGGAATGCAAGATGTTAACAGGAGAAACAATGTGTAAGGAGAGGGGATATACTGAAACTCTCTGTACTTTCTGCACAATATTTATGTAAACTGCTCCAGAAAATAAAGTCTATTAACAAAAATATGAAGAGAGTTGTAAAAGCCACAAAGCTAAGAAAAAAACCGTATATTTCAACTCAGAAATCCAGTATTGCTCTTCAAGTGTTTCCCCTTTTACTGCTGTTAGCTGCCATTGAGTTGATTCCAACTCATGAAGACACCATGTGTATAGGGTAGAACTGCTTCACAGGGTTTTCAAGGCTGTGTGTGACCTGTTGGAATAAGATTGCAGGTCTGTCTTCTGAGGTGCTCCTGGGTGGGTTCAAACTTCCAACCTTTTGGCTAGTAGTCTAGTGCTTAACCATCTGTGCCACCCAGAAACTCCTATTTACAAATGACAAAATTCTTCACTGACTGACATTTTGTATCCTTCAGCAGATGTAATAAAAGCTACTTGTGGACAGTCATTTAATGTCTGTCTTTGCCCTTGAAGTATGAGATTCATGAGGATGTCAGTGACTTTAATTTTGTGCCCAAAGGACAGCACAACACCTGGTACGTACTTTGCCTAATAGAACAGAAAGAACATGAAGTAAAAAGGAGCTCGAAAGAATATTCTATGAAGATGTGTAAATGTAAGGAATATATATTCTTCTTAACTTTTCCACCAATTCATGTATGGTTTCTCTTGTTGACCTGGCTGCCCCACATGCACACTGAATCTTTCTGTATAAAGTCTTTGTGGAAATTTAAGTTAAGGGAAATTTTTAAAAGTCCTCAAAGAACCTATACTATATACCAAAATATACAACAAAATAATTTACATCCAAAAATGTAAATAGTTATTTATTTAAAAAAGTTATTTCTGAGGTAAAATTTCTTACAAATAGCTGAAAATATTAAAAACTTACGGCTTTCTAAACCTTATTTTTTAAAAATAAGTAATTTCTAAAATGACTTTTCATCTAGAACTGATTCTAAAAGGTTTTCACACTTGAAGATCATGGGTCACTAAGGCAAATACATACATTTTTCTTATAAAAATAATCAGGCCAAAGAGTAAAGCGTGATTTCAGAAGAAAATAAAACTCCAGTTTTTTGAGTTATAGTATTTTTCCCTGTATTCCATTTACCACTATGTATTTTTTCAGTCTACCTTAAAACTTCCTACAGAAAATATATACCTGGAACTTACTAGATATTGCAAAAGAATATGTTTTTCAAGCAGAAGTTAAAACAAATAAGGATTCGTTTCTGTGGTAGTCATAATCTCCATATATAAAATTCCCTATTCTTGAAAACACAGGACGGTCATCAACCAAGGAGAATCTGCAATGCTCTAGAAAAAGTGTCATCTGATGTCAACCAGCTTTTTAAGTCTTTCTGGTTGGAATGAAATGGTACAGCCACTTTGGTAGTACCTACAAATTTAAGATTCCCATAAGTTATGACCCAGCATTTCCACTGAGAAACAAGTATACCAAGTAACAAGTTCTAAACTGTTCACCGAACCAGTATATATAATAATCTCAACTGGAAACCACTCAAATGTCCAACAGAATACCATAAGAGTAATGAAAATAAATTAACTACGGCTACACACTTCATATGTATACAACATGAATGAATCTCAAACATAATTTTAAAAGAACCTAAATATAAAAGAAGATGTAGTCTATGACTCCATTTGTACAAAAGTAAAACAACAGTGTTGCAGGTTACTTCTTGGATTAGAACTATTTTTAAAAAGTAAGGAAGTGATTAACATAAAAGTCAGAATCATGATTTACTTTAATGGAAAAGGTGCACAAAAGGGGAATTCTGGTAACATTTTATTTCTCAGTTGGGGTGATAGTTATACAACGATTCACTCTGAGAGAAATTACTGAGCTATGAACATTTTTTTCCTGCAATTTATCAGTAGAAATCCTGTTATTGCCGTTGTTACTTGCCATTAAGTCAATTCTGACTCATGGTGACCCCATGTACGCAATTTAGAACTGTTCCATAGGCAGATCATCAGGACTGTCTTCCCAGGCATCTTTGGGTGGGTTTGAAAAGCCAATCTTTTGGCTAGTAGTTTAGTGCTTAACAGTTGCACCACCCACAGGGAGACATTTTAAAATAAAATACGATGCTGCTCTATCTAAAATATAGATGACTCATGAGTACTCCTTTCTAACAATGAGTATTTCTTAAAGACCTATAGTACTAGCCCTCTCTAACAATTAATATTCCTCAAAAAGCTACAGTGCTGGTCTTGGCTAAAAAGAGCATATTTTAGATATGAGGATCAGTTATGAAAACAGTCTCAAACTTTATATTCCAGGTACCCCTTAAATACTGAAAAAGAGAGGGAGTTCAAATAGCATTGTACCAATCACCATTACTATATTAGCCTCAATTTATTAAATGATTTAATAAACTAAGAATGTCCCAAAATGAGCCTAAGATCTTATCTATGCATGAACAGATTTTTTTTTTTTTTTATCCCAAATCTATAAATTAAGATTCGGGGGAAAGAAGATTGTAAGGGACAGTGAGAAAGAGAAAATTAAGTTTACCATGCAAAGGTGAGCCAGACGGGCTGCTCGACAGGCCTGGAACAGGACTGCAGCGGCCCCCTTGCTTAGACGTCAGTTCTTGTTCAATTTCTTCCAGCCCAGCACTTTTCTGGAAACGGCTCATGCGATTCACTACTCGCGGTGACATATGTGTACGAACACAAGGCTGGCCACCATAAGGGTTGATGGGGAAAACATGGGAAGTCCCCCGGAGCGTACTGACCACAACCCAGCGACAGTCATGACTGAAGCAGATGTCTTGTACCTAAAAATAAGATAAAGAAAGACACAGCAATGGATGACACTACTTGTATTCATTTAAGAATATCACATATCACCAAACAGGAATAGAAACAGTTGCCTCGTTGGCAAATTTACTTAAGGTCAGGTTATAAAGAAATTTTGTTCTGTAATTGTTTCACACTGATTGCAAATTGTGATGGTTAATGTTATATGTCATATGTCAACTTGGCTAGGTTATGATTCTCAGTGGTTTTGACAGACACTATATAATCAATGAAAACCCTGTTGGCGTAGTGGTTAAGTGCTATGGCTGTTAACCAAAAGGTTGGCAGTTTGAATCCGCCAGGCGCTCCTTGGAATCTCTACGGGGCAGTTCTACTCTGTCCTATAGGGTTGCTATGAGTCGGAATCGACTCAACGGCAGTGGCTTTTTCAGGTATGTAATCACCTTCCATTTTGTGATCTGATGCAAGCAGCCAATCAGTTGAAAAGAGAGTTTCCTTGGGGGTGTGGCCTGTCTCCAGTAAATAAATGGGTATTCTGGCAAAGCTCGCTCCCTTTCTGCATTCTTCTCGTAGCTTGACCTCTAGTTCTTGGGATGTATACCTGCAGAAACCTCTGGCCTGCTGCCAAAATCCCCATAACCCTGTGAGCCAGTAGAGGTCTCCAGCCTCCTACCTGACCTGTAGATTTTGGGATTCTCACCCCTGCAACCACGTAAGCCAGTAGAGGTCTTTAGCCTGTTGCCTGACCCACAGATTTGGGACTTGCCAGCCCCTACAATTGCATGAGCCATTTCCTCACAATTGCGTGAGCCATTTCCTTGAAATAAATTTCTCTCTATAGATATATCTACATACACTTCACTTGTTTAGCTCCTCTAGAGAACCCAGACTAAGACACTAATCAAAATTCTTTATTGGAATTTGAGAAGATTTAGAGCAGGTTTTGAATTCTGTCCCTTGCTGTAGACAGAGCCAATACAAAACACAGAACCTAGGCAGTTTCATCCTATTGGCCTATAAAACTATGAGCCAAGATATGAGTCAGGTCCTTCAACAAATATCTTTGGGCACCATGCTAAACGCTACAGACAAAGAGGAGAAACGGAAATAATCCTTGTGCTTAGAGACTAACAGGAAGAAACCCATGTAAGAAATTTACGATACTTCATTGTAAGACTACTGCTAGACAAATATCTCATTTTCAATACATGGATAAACCCAACACGCTGCCCATTTTGACTACTATGACATGTCCAAATGAGACATTAATGTTATTATTAAACAATCTTCTGAAAAACTGAGAAATTTAACTTCTAGGAATTCTAGTATTATGGGTAAAATGTCATTCCACAAGTATTTTAACCTCTGTAGTTTTTTTTTAGTTTAGTCAGAAACGAGCCCTGGTGGCACAGTGGTTAATGTGCTCAGCTGCTAACCGAAAAGTCGGCGGTTTGAACCCACCAGTCGCTCTGCAGGAGAAAGATGTAGCAGTCTGCTTCTGTAAAGATTTCAGCCTTGGAAACCCTATGGGGCAGTTCTACTCTGTCCTCTAGGGTTGCTATGAGTCAGACTTGACTCGATGGCAAAGGTTTTAGGTTAGTCAGAATTGACTTGATAGCAACTAACAACAATAATTTGCCGACACTGCAGAAGTTGTGCAGTGGTAGAATTCTCACTCTCCATGTGAGAAAACAGGTTAATAGTGATCGGTTGAAAAACATGATTAACATAATTAATGTCAATGAACTGTACATGTGATGATTGTTGGAATATCAAATGTTTTGTTACATGTATTTACAACAATAAAAAATGCTAACAAATTTTTAAAAAACAAAAGCAGGAGAAAGGGAAGGGGTCAGACAAAGAAAACTGAAAACAGAAGCAAGAGAACAGAAATACAACACCAGAAGAATTCAATATATTATCAAATGCATTTCTACATACCCGAATCAAATACATAAAGGAAACTGTCTTTAGGCTTACTGAGTAATTTGTGTTCCATTCACAGCGGGACTGAACCATGTTATCTAAAACCTTCTACCAAAACACTTATAATCAAGACCACTGCCTGGTCTGTCAATGAAAAGGGGTTTCCTCCTTTTATTTTAGGAATACTTTCTGATGTGAGTGGTGTTAACTATTACTATCAAGGCAGAAAGACAGAATTCCACCTAACTGCTTACTTAGAAAACTGCTATTAGAGAAGTGATTCTGCTCTCCGACCTTGAAGGCCCATCAGCACACACAATGAACAGAGAAGGGTTACTGAAGATATTAGGTATCAAGAGAACTAGAGAAAGTTTAATCCTTTAAATGATATTACAGAGGATAACACACGAAATGCAAAATGATATAATTGCTGGTACATCAAACTAACTGGATGGTTTTTCAAACATTATTAAAAACAAAATAGACTATGCAGGCTGGCAAACTAGTAATAAAGTCATGATATCACCTGCATGGTTTTGGATCTTAATTTTGGAAAGATATCATCTTCTAGTAAACATTTTCTCAACATAAAACAGGAGGGCTAGATGGGAGTTTTACCTCTGATTTAGTTCTCAGTATTAAATATCATGAGAAATCACATTTACTATGTACAGGTTATGTAATTACGATACCCAAAGTTAAACAAGCACAGGTACCTCTTGCTCTCCAAACTCCTGCTCTCAAATTTAGGAAGCAAACTGATCTTTTTTTTTTTTTAACTCTCACTATTCACTGTCCTGAATTCAGGAACTAAGCAGATATGTACAGCAAAGTATATACTAGATGTTCAAATTTAAAAATTCTATTAAACTGAAGCATGGACTATCAGAGTGAGACAAGTGCTGGTTTCTTTTAAAGGCTGACAAGCTTATTCTGTGAAGGTCCAGATGGTAAATATTTCAGGATTTGCAGGTGAGGAAGTAAAATCAAGAATACTATGTAGGTACTTTTATAACAAGAGAAAAAACAAATTTCCACAACATCTTTACTGATGACATTAAAATAACATACAATAACATTCAGTGTAATTTTTTTGTAATATAGGTCTATTAATGGGAAGACAAGAATTCTGTTTCAGAGCACGTAATATTTCACTTAATTGGGGTTCAAAGTGAATGTACCTTGTCCTCAGATAGATTACAGTGCTTATCTATAAAAAGTATTCTTAACTTCTGGGTCGTATAAAACAAGTGCAGGCCCACATTTGACCTGTGGCTCTTAGTTTGCCAATCCCAGTTTTAAACCATTATCATATTGGTCAATGTAGTCAAGTCGGAGAAGCATAGGCCTCAAAGTAGAAAGGGCCCCTGAAAATCTAAGGTCAAATAAAAAAAAAAAGGAGTAAGAAATCCTCAGACCAGTAAGTACTGTCCCTGTAGGTTCCTCTGTAGGGTCCTCTACAGGTACAAAAAACCTTCCCATGGAAAGAATCCTTACAAGATATAAGATAGAAACATGAGATCAGTGAAATTAAGGTTCTCCTCTAAATTCATTAGCAAGCAGGTGTTTTCTTTGTAGGGTGAATATAGCTGCACTATAAATTTTACTACAAAAATAACACGATTATTACCAAAAAATCATTTTAGGAAATAAAAAATCACACACATGCATATTAATCCCACTACCCAGAGACAACTATTTCTTAGTATCTTGCAAAACATCCTTCTAGATGTCTCAATGCATAAATGGATTTTTATATATATGTCATATAATAACACATTGCCATCCAATCAATTCTAACTCACAGTGACCCTATAGGACAGAGTGAAACCGCCCCATAGGGTTTCCAAGGCTGTAACATATTTTTACATAAATAACACACGCTGTCTACGTTTGTTTGCCAACTGCTTCCTCTCCCTGCAAAGTATTTTCATAAGCGCTGCTAAGCCAATTTTTTTACATGTTGCTGTAAAAAAATTAGCATAGTGTGCTTACAAAAATATCTCACAGGGGTAGGGAGTAGTTGACAAACAAACATAGAAGGCACACATTATTCGTGTAAAAATATGGTAATCTTTACAAAAGCAGACTGTCACATCTTTCTCCCATGGAGTGGCTTGTAGATTCTAACTGCCAATCTTTCAGTTAGCAGCCAAGCACCTAGCCACTGCACCACCAGGGCTACTATATCATATAATACATATATAGACACATGCAGAAACATAGCCACACACACATACAATTTCACATTAGAGAGCTGTACATGCTGCTCTATAAGTTATACTTTTCACTAAACAATGTGTCAATAAATACAAATCTATGGTATAATTTTAAATTTAAATGGCTACATTGCATTGTTTTCTGAGGATAACCATAATAAATCAAACTCCTACTATAATACATTTAGTTACTTATAATTTTTACTTTTTTTTTTTTTTAAGGTTGAGTTAAATATTTGAATCTTGGCACTCTTTTCTTGTCCACTTTTCAGCATAAATTCCTAGAAGTGGAGTTGTTTGTTAAGAAGGCATACACATATATATTTTAATACATATTGCCTAACAGCCTTCTAAAGAATCTATACCAATTAAGATTAGAAACCAGCCAATTTTGAAATGTAAATAATCTATAAACTTAAATGTTATAAAAGATGTGAAAGCACATAGAAGTAGTGTTATGAGATCTTACATGTCATTATAGGCTCTATCTAGAGCCTGTTTTTCATAGGAAACGTATCTATCTACAGGCACAATACCTGGCTCTCTACGGCCAAAGAAGAATTTGTAAACTACTCTGTACCTTGAGTTACTATATATAAAATGAGAAAAATAACAATACCAATCTCATGAATTGTTAGGAATTAATGAATTATAGGTAAAGCACTTAAAGCAGTACCTGGTAGTTAACAAGCACTGTACAAAGATATTTTCTATTATGATCATTATTACCATAAAAATAAGTCCCAAATTTGTCCATACTTCACTGTTTTCACTACTACCAACACAGACTAAACCACTATCATCTCTCCACCAGGTTACTACATTAATTTATTTACTAGGCTCTTAATTTGAGATCACCTATAAGCAACATGAAGTGGTGAAGAGCTTGCCTGCTAACCAGAAGGTCAGTAGTTCAAAACCACCAGTTGCTCCTTGGAATCCCTATGGGGCAATTCTGTCCTATAGGGTTACTATGAGTCAGATTCAACTCGACAGCAATAGGTTTGAATTTTTTTTTTGGGGGGGGGGGGGCGTCAAAAAAAGAAAAAGTAGATAAACTGGAATTCTTCAAACTAAAAACTCTTCAGTATCAAAGGACACTATAAAGATAGTAAAAAGACAACCCGCAGAATGGGAGAAAATATTTGCAAATCATATATCTGATGATAAGGGTCTAGTATCTAGAATATACAAAGAATTCTTATAACTGAACAGTATTAAGACAAATAATCCAATTAAAATGTGAGCAAAGGATTTGAATTGACATTTCTCCAAAGAAGGCATACAAATGGCCACTAAGCACATGAAAAGATGCTCAACATCATTATTGCTGTTGTTAGCAGCCACTGAATCTGCCCCTGACTCATTGCAATACCATCCACAATAAAATGAAAACGCTTTCTGGTCCTGCACCATCCCCATGATCGGCTACAGGTCAGACTGCTGTGACACACAGGTTTTGCGTTGGCTGATTTTTGGAAGTAGATCACCAGGCTTTCTTCCTAGTCCACAGTAGTCTGAAAATGGTGCTGAAACCTGTTCAGCAACACAGGAAGACGCAAGCCTCCACTGACAGATAGGTGCTGGCTCTGCAGGGAGTACACTGACCAGAAATCAAACCTGGGTCTCCTGCGTGGGTGGTGAGAGTTCTACCACTGTACGCCACTACCCACTAAGTGCTATAAAAAAAATAGTGGGGTAAAAATGTCTTGAAGAGGGCATGGTCAGACCAATTCAGGGGTGGGAGTCAGAAAAGACTTCATGGAGGGGGTGGTCCCCTTTGACCTAAGTCTAGGAATATACGGGTGTGACTCCTTAGGCACATCAGCAGTGGGAAGAGTATCCTAGGAAGAGGAAACTGCACGGGCAAAGTAACCAAGGTCTAAAGAAGTCTGGCCCGATGGGGCAGTCTCAGGCAACGCAGCAACACCGGCAGACGGGGTAGGTGTAGGCTGGGGGCAGTGCTCAGTGCCCGGGGGCAACTCCTACATCACACCAACTAAGTGAATAAAAAATTCTCTGTAGTTGTTACTGTGAATCTTGCACATGCAGGGAGTGCCTTTTTTCCTACATATTGTACCTACATGTTGTATGATTTCATTTATATGAACGTCCAGAACAGGCAAAACCACAGAGAGAGAAAGTAGATTAGTAATTGCCAAGGGTTGGGAGGACAAATAAGGATTTCTTTATGGGGTGGTAAATATGTTCTGGAATTTGACTGTAGTAATTGATACACAACTTTGTGAACATAGTAAAAACAAGTGAATTGTATGCTTAAAAAGGCTGAACCTTAAGGTAGATGAATTATGTTTCAATAAAGCCGCTTCTTTTTTTTTTTTTTTAAATGAAAGGAATACTAACAAGATAGTTTGCTAAAAGGGAAGTTCCACAGCCTCTTTTTACACTTTGTGGTTTCATATAATTAGCCCATCAGTTCTTAGAGATACCTCCACTATCCCGTGCTCAAAGGAAGATAACCAGCCGCTAGGAAACCTAAACTAGCACTTTATCTGTGGCCACCTTCACTCACTGCACATCTGGGGTTGGGTTAGACAAGGGAATATAATACTGGTAAGAAGTATAACCAGATGTTCTCATTAAATAGTTTCCCTTCATTGAGCATAAAAGTGTAGCATAGGAAGACAAAACCTCAATCAAACAGGACCTAATTCAGTCTAAGAATCCTCATTAGGACACTCAAAATGACCAATTTAGAGTTTTAAATACACAAAGTCAGAGTTATTAACTAATAATAAAAATAAAAATTTACAGAGTGCTTTATTCAATGTTTTGCAAATTTACATTAGGTGATATAATTTACTGTTCCTTAAATGGTTCCTGTATTACTTGGCATATTTATAACATCGCTCACTTGTTTCTCATTGTAATGATATAAAACCTGGCTATCAGAAACCAATCAGGCCTCTTGAAAGCTAATACATTTATACATACTGTTAACCATATTTCAGCAATTATTAATTATACAAATATTATTTGGGCAATCTGATTTATCCATTTTAAATATACTATTGATTTGAGAATCCAAAAATACAGTATTTGGAGCAGCAAAAATCTAATATGGCAGACATATACATTCATATGGAGACCAAAATTTTTAAAAAGTGTTTTCAATTACATACATTTTATCAAAACCAAAAAGCATATTTAATTCACAAAATGGAATGAATTCAAAGTACACATGAAAAACAAAAATTTGAGCATTAGAGTTAAATGTTACTACATTTAAGTGTTCCATGGGTACAAAAAACGGTTAAGTGCTTGACTATTAGCTAAGAGGTTGGTGGTTCGAACCACCCAGAAGCACCTCAGAAGACAGGCCTGGAAATCTGCTTCGAAAGGTCACAGCCTTGAAAACTCTATGGGTCAGTTCTATTCTGCACACGTGGCATCACCATGAACTGCAATCAACTTGACAGCAACAACAATTAGGTAGCTTCAACAATTAACAATTCATACACAAACTAGTCTTATATCTCACCCCACTATTTTGGCCAGTAGAAGTTTGTTGCATTTCCACATGAATTTTAGAGTTAGCTTGTCAATTGTACCCAAAAAAGGCTGCTGGGATATTAATGAGAATTTCACTAAATCTACAAATAACATCATAACAATAAAGTATGTTCTGAACCACAAACATGGCTTAATGCTCCATTATTTAGGTCTTCTTTAATATCTTTCCACAATGTTCTGTAGTTTTCTCTGTACAAGTCTTGCACACTGTATGTTTAGTATTTCATAGTTTTAAATGTATTGTTGCTACTATGTAGAAGTCTAATTTTTGTATATGGATCTAGTATCCTGCAACATTATTAAAATCACTTATTAGTTGTAACATTTTTGTAGAATTCATCAGGTTTTCTACAAAGAAAATCGTATCATCTTTGAATGAAGACACTTACACTTCTTCCTTTCTGATCAAGACTGTGGTTCTTTCCCTAGCCTCCTCACAACTACGCACTGAACAATGAATACTCAATTAGATGAATACTCAAGGGGGCCCCTCTGCAGATCTCAGGGGCTCTCTCCTCTTGCAGCCCTCTTCTCTCTGGTACTCTGTCCAAAGGATCTATGTCCTTGGTCTCCCTGGCCTTTCAGCTCCATCTCAGTAACTCAGTGAGTCTGCAGCTCCACCTGGGTTCCCCCTCCCTGGAACATGTCCTGAAAACTCAAGACAGTAAGCTGGGACCCTGACCACTTCGCTCCCATCTTTCAAGGATCACTACCCATCATTGCCTCATAGTGTCTGTAAAACCACTGTTTTTTCCATCACTTCGCTGTTTCTGCCAGGAGGGTACATTTAGGCCCTCCCAGAAACGGAGGCCCCAATATTGACTTTTTATCTGGCATTAACCGTTTCAGGTGCGTTGCTAAATGTTTGACATATGTTATTTCTAATAATTCCTCAAATCAATCCTATGAAACTGGTATTAGCTCCATTGTAGAGATGAGTAAATTGAAGCTTGGGAAAGTAGATAACTTGTCCTTGGTTATGTAATTACTAAGCAGCATCCATGTAGAAAGAGGGGCTAGGAAGAGGTGGAATGGAGTATGATGGTTAATGAGTAAGGGGTTTACTTTGGTGGTGATAAAAATTTCTGAAATTAGATAGTGGTGATGGTTGCATGACTCTGTGAATATGCTAAAAACCACCGAATCATACGCTGCGAAGGCGTGATTTTTATGTTATATGAATTATATGTCAATATAAAAAAAAATGTCAATATAGCCAATATTTTGGGGGGAAAAAAAAAGAACACACATGACCATAGGGTCATGCAGAGGGTTGCCAGGTTTAGCAAATAAAAATAAAGAATGTCCAGTTAAAGCTGAATGTCAGCATAAGAAGGCAGTATTTGGGACATACTTGTACTTTAAAAAGTTACTTGTTTTTAACTGAAATAACCATAAAATGGTATTAATTTAATAATATAATCAGATTTTTCCCCCTTGATTAAAGATATTAATCATTCTATCTTGCAGTGCTGCTCTGATAATAGTAAATGTGATGCTTTTAGACACTTAATCTCATTTACAGATGTTTCAAAGCAAGTTTGCCATTTACCAAAAGGAGCATGTTAACTACAAAAGTGACGGCTTGAGTGAGACATTTTGGAGATACATTAAGAAAATATTTGTAAGATTTATAGCTCATACGCTTTACTGTTAAAACAAGGAATATTTTTCTTACTGCATATGTGCTTTATGAGGAAAATTACTGTCAGATGCAGATGATACTCCAAGTCACAGGCCACAAAACAACTTAATTCAACATAATTAGATCCACATACTTGATTTTTTTTTCTTTGCCTGATTAAAGTACCCTCAGAGTTCCTTAAAAAATCCAGAATGACATAATTTTGAAGTACTAAAAAGGTTAGCTAGTTCACGTGCCATAAAGATTTCCTTGTCAGTGTTGCATTCTATAGATCAGTTCAAAATGATTTTCAGTAGAATCTTACAAAAATTAATTTCATGGGCCCTAACTAATTGAGGTTCTTTAGATTTTTTTTTTAATTTTATTTTACTTTGTTGTTGGTGTTGAGAATATACATAGCAGAACATATATCACTTCAATAATTTCTACATGTGCAATTCAGTGATTGATCACCACTTTTTTACGCAAATAAAGTGAACCTTCTGCATTTGTTTGCCAACCACACCCTCCTCCCATAAGGTATTTTCATAAGCGCACTATGCTAATTCTCTTACAGAAACATGTAAAAAAAAAATTGGCATACTGGTGCTTATGAAAATACCTCATGCGGGGGGCGCAGTTGGCGAAAAAACGTAGAAGGCGGCATTATGTGTGTAAAAATAGGTACATTCTTCAAGCTGTGCAACCATTCTCACCCTCCTTTTCCAAATTGTTCCTCCCCCATTAACATAAACTCACTGCCCCAAAAGTTTCCCATCCAATCTTTTGAGCTGCTATCATCAGTTTGGTACCATATAGATAGTTCTTAAAAGAGCACAATGCTCAAGGCAGACATTCTTTAGTAGTTAACCTGAGTTATTGTTTGGTTTTAAGAAGACTTCAGAGGATATTTTTGGTTTAAGGTTTAAAGATTATCTCAGGGCAATAGTTTCAGTGGTTTACCCAGCCTCCATGGCTCCAGAAAATCTGCATTCCATGAGAATTTGAAATCCTGTTCTGCATTTTCTCCCTTTTAATCAGGTGAGGTTCCTTACACCCTGTTGTTTGGTGTTTAGAAAACCCCAATCTTCTAAGTTACAGAGTATGACCTAGAGCAAAATCATTACAATAATTTCTATTTCGTTTTCTAACCTGTCAAATGGGAGTAACATTAGCAGCAGCAAATGCTTGCCAAGTACCTACCACATACAAGACACTGTTCTTGACTTCTGTATCCAGGTTGGAATGGTAGGTATATTAAAAGATAAACGGTGCAAATACACGCAAGGTATCAAAAATCAGTTTTAAATATTCAAAAACCAGGAATTTATAGCTGAGGTAGAGAATACCAATGACTAGTACAGACCAGGACAGGATTTGTAAAAAAAAGTTAAGAAATGAAATATGTTCAGCAATATACTGAATATTTAAATCTTGACCTAAAACACACCATTTTGTTCAGCTGACATCTAATTTAAAACTTACATATAAAAGAAACAAAACCATATAGTGACTAAATCAACAGTATGCAAGCTAGTTGTGCCAGAAATTAAGTGTTGAAAGAATGATGGAGATACGTCAAAAGAACAGAGATGCCAAGTTAACGGCCTCCCAATGGCCAAATCTGGGACATCTTAATCATTAAAATAATGATAAAATAAAAATGATAGCAATGTATAAACCCAAACAGACCCACACCAGGCACATTATCATCAAACTCTCAAAAACCAAAGATAAAGAATCCTTAAAACAGTAAGAAAGAAGCAAATTGTCACATACAAGGAATCCTCAATAAGGTTAAGTGTCAATTTCTCCTCTGAAGCCTTGGAGGCCAGAAGGCAGTGGAATGACATATTTAAAGTGCTGAAAGAAAAAAAGCTGCCAACTAAGAGTTTTTTATCTGACAAAACTGTCAAGTATGAGGGTGAAATTAAGATATTCCAGATAAAGAAAAATTGTGGAAGTTTGTGATGACTAGTCCTGCACTATAAGACATGCTACAGGGAGTTCTTCGGATAGAAGTGAAGGGACACTACACAATAACTTAAAGATGTGTTACAGAAAAGAAAGATCTCTGATAAAAGTACTCTCATGGGCAAACATAAGGGACAATTTTATGGTAGTTTTGGTTAGTAACTTTAAGGTGTTATATTCCACATACAAAAGACAAATACATGAAAGAATTACAAACTTATGCTACTGGGCAAACACTGTATAAAGATGTAATTTATGGTAACAACTACATAAGGTAGAAGGAGCAGTCTAAGAATAGAAATTTTGCATGTTACTAAAGTTAAGTTGGTATCATTTTAAGCTAGGTTGTTATAATTCAAGTTGTTAAATGTAATCTTCGTGGTAACCACAAAGAAAATACCTAAAGTATGCACAAGAAGGAAAAGAGAAGGGATTAAACCAGTTCATCACCAAAAATCAGCTGAGCACAAATGATGGCAGTATTTGAGGAAACGAAGGGCAGATAAGGTATAAGACATACAAAAAATACCAAAATGGCAGAAGACCTTCCTTATTGGTAATTACATTGAATGTAAATGGATTAAACACTCCAATCAAAAGACAGAGAATGGCAGAATGGATAATAATGCATGACCCATCTATACACTATCTACAAGAGACACATCTTAGACCCAAAGATACAAATAAGTCTTCTCCATCTACAATGGAATAAAATTAGAAATTAATAGCAAAACTAGAAAATACACAAATATATAGAAATTAAACAATACACTATGAAACAATCAATAAGTCAAGCAATAAATCAAGAGAAAAATCAGACAATACTTAGAGTAAAATGAAAATGAAAGAACATTTCAAAACTTATGCCAATGAGGCACAATTTATTATTTAAATGAAACCTCAGTATTAATGGACACAGGCAGGTAGACAACTAATCAAAACACAAAGTAACAAGTGTTATTATGCAGTTACAAAACAAGTGACATAAGGAAGAAAGGGATTAACTCTACCTGGATAAGAAAGAGAGGGAATAAGGGAATTTTAACACGAATATGCCATAAATGAAAAGCAGAAGTCATTATCCAAATAATACACTTCTAATCTGAAATTTTAAGAGAAAGGTCAGTTTCCTTAAGCTCAACAGAAATTTAAGACATATTTATAGTAGGCATTGTGCAAATCAAAAATAGATATAATAAATAGTCTGTACCCTCAACAAGGTTAATATATTGCACGTATTCCCTCCAGAGGGAAGAAATTAGGCACTGTATATATGAGAACTTGAGTATCACTGTAATTAATCATAAATGGAATAAAATTTACACATAAATGATAATTTGCCTGATGGCAGCATTAGAAGAAATAAAAGATACTGCTTTAGCGACTGAAATTCAGTTCTCCGGGTCTCTCTCACCTAGGAGCAGCTGGTTTGAATAAAATGCTCAATGGTGATAGTTTAGGAAACTTGCTCAGTGCCAAAAGCTAAGATTTCCCAATTTAACTGAAGAATAAAATATCTGAGATGAAAAAAAAAAGCCCAAATCCATTTCACATATGCAGCCTTTTCTGGACTGTAGCAATGAGAAACAACAAAGGAAAAAAGTAAGGTAGAGGTTTAATGATTCCAGATTTATTCATTTTAGTTACAAGCTGACAAATGAATTCAAATAGGACTTAGACCATGAAAATGCCAAGATGCTACCAATCAATAGATGAGGTTTTTTACTTATTATTTCTTGGAAATACATGGCTATTAAGAAGTATCAGAACCTCGAAAACATTATGCTGAGTGAAATAAATCAGTCTCAAAAAGACAAATATTATATGATCACTCATATATGAAATAGCTATAATAGGTCATTTCATAGAGACAGAAAGTAGGTTACAGATTACCAGGGTCTTGGGGGTGGAAATGGCGGGGGCGGGGATGAAGAGTTATTGTTTAATGGGTAGAGAGTTTCTATCTGGGTTGATGAAAAAGGTTTGGAAATAGCGGTGATGGCTGCACAACATTGTGACTGTAATTAATACACTGAACTGTACACTTTAAAATGGTTTAAATGGCAAATTTTATGTTACATATATTTTATAACAAAAGAAACACCTGGCTCTCTAAAAGAAAAAAAAGGGTCCCTGATTTGTAGCATTTGCTGATTTCCATTATGTAAATACTTCTACCATGGATGATTTTAACAATGAGGTGTTAACCTATTACCTGTGTATTTATTGGGTAAGAAACGGGATAAACATTTATTAATTATCCCACTCTACCACTGAGAATAATTATTTTCTCACTAGAAATAACTTTAACCTCCAATGCGATGTAAATGACTGGCTAGATTAGATGTCATACTGCACAAAGAAAAGACTTTCTAAAAAAAGATACAACTTACTTTGGCTTCAGTTTCTCCCCTGTGAAGAGTATATAGGTGATGGACAGCACTTTGTGATGAGGACCAAGGATGAGTCAGAATTTGGAAGACATGGAAGTCGTGGCCAAGGGTGTCTGTTGTGACTAGAAGCATTCCTGGAAGACAAATAGGATAAAAATAAAAATGATTATGTATATGGGCAAAATATTTTTAAACTATTAATCACGCTTTAAAATATTACTACAGGAAAAATATTACTGAAGATGTAAGAAGCTTTCTAAAATAAAAAATTAAAATGTTTTTTCCTATGCAAATACAAAATCTAGTATCCCATCAATACAGCAGCACAGTGAGAACACTAGATGTACAGGTGCTATGACACATGGCTTCTAGAATGACAGGTCATTTTAAAAAAGATAATCATGGAATCAGCAATAACAGACAAAAGAAAACAATAAAGCCAAAGGGCATGACAATAGCAATTGCTAACATGCATAGGCTTATATATAAGCAATATTCCAAATGATTTCCACCTATTAAATAACAATACTCCTATTGTTGTATCACTTTTACAAATAAACAAACAGAGGCACAAAGAGGTTAGGAAATGCATCCTTGACACACAGCTAAGAAATGACAAACGAGACTTGAAACTAGTGGATTAATTTGGTTTTGTATGGAAAAAGACATGTTCAATCCTGTGTAGAAATGAGGAACTGAGAATGAAAAATATGCTGAAAATTATTTTTTAAGAAACAATCTATGTCTTTTCTTTCTCCTTAATAATACATGGCTAAGCTTTATTTTATTATTTTATTTTTTTATTAGGAAAACAAGTTTGTTTTAAGATCAGTTCACCAACTGTTTATAGTGAAGAAGGGGAACACTTAGCTTCTCTAATATCTGGCTTCATCTATGAGTGCTCTAAGACTGCTAAAAACAAACTTGACAGTCATTTTCATTTATTGTAAATTGACATTGTCTTACTTATCAAAGTAATGTGATAAATCATCTCACTTCCAGCATTGTGAGTTGCTTAAATAATTTTAACATGAAAATCAGATTATAAGAGCAGCTGTTAAAAGATATATCACAATCCATAGAAGCGCATGCGATTTTAAACATATCAGAGGTCTGAAGCTTATTTTTTAATGTCATTAGAACTAGAGTTTAGCATGCAGATGAAAGAGAAATGTAGACAATAAAAAACTGCTGTGGTATTTAGAACATCTGCAAGCATTTATTTAGTGCCTCTCATAGTCCTTTTTTTTTTTCATTGTCTGCGACTGTGTTACAGATAGAAAGATAATGACTAAGACATTGCCCTCAAGGAGCTCACAGTCCAGTGGGGGTATAATAATAAACGTACGATATATACAAAGTACTATTGGAGAACACAGCAAGGAAGACAACTCAGAGGATTTAAGAAAGGCTTCATGGAACAGACGGCATACAAATTCACATGCCGATGAGGCAAAGGTGAGGAAAAGCCTTCTAGAAAAAGAAAAGGACAAGTAAAAGACATGGAAGCAAGAAATGTTGTTTTGTTAGGTAATGGTTGGCTGGGTCAAATTGTGAAGGAGCCTGGAAAGCTTGCTAAAAAATAATGGTTTTATTCTTTGGTTCTGAAAAATACCACGTAGGCAGATTTTTTTTTTAACACTTATTTCTGATCTCCCGTAACAGAGATGGTAATTCAGCAAGTCTGACTAAGGAGCCTTTTAAAATGTGACTCAGATGATTACGAAATATATGATCAGAAACAGAGAGCCATCGACTATTTTTCTGCATGACTTGAAAGGGTTTAGAGAAGTGACTGAAATAAATATGGAGATTAAACTGAAGACACAGAACCAGAAAACTGACTTACAGAAGTAAACAGCTAGGCAGAAGCAAATGAAAATTTCAGTTGAAAAAGACGAACAAGGATAAATTGAGAAATACATTCTAGGTACCACAAAGAGAAAGCAGTCATTAACTTTTGTCGAAAATAATGCTGCCCAGATAACACCCTCAACCTTCACTGAATTCTGCCTTTCTTCCCCTTTCCCATCCCTAATCTCATATTCTCACCATAAAATGAGTTTGTTACCTATTTCCATCTCTTTGCTTCGGGCTTATTTGCTCTACTTTGACTTGAGCTTCTTAAGATAGAAACCTCGATTCTTATTTCAGGACCTTTCTTCTTTTCCAGAATAAGTATTCCACAAATCTTAATGTGCTCCATTTTCATTTACATTCAGTTTAAATTTTTTTTTTTAATTTCGAGACTTCCTCTTTTACTCATGAGTTATTTAAAGGTGTGGTATTTAATTTCCAAATATTTAGATATTTTCCAGATATCTTACAAACACTGACTTCTAGTTTAATGCCATTATGACAAGGAATCACATCTTTTAAATTTGTTAAAGTTTGTTTCATAGCCTAGAATATCATGGTAATCGTTTCATGTGCATTTGAACACTTGGGAATTCAACTGTTGTTGTCAGGTGACGCTGAGTCACTTCCGACTCATAGCGACCCTACGTGCAACAGAATGAACCACTGCCTGGTTCTGCGTCATCCTCACAACAGTTGTTATGCTTGAGCCCCCTGTTGCAGCCACTGTGTCAATTCATCCCATTGAGGGTCTTCGTCTTTTTTGCTGACCCTCTACTTTACCATGCGTGATGTCCTTCTCCAGGGACTGATGCCTCCTGAAAACAGATTCAAAGTACGTGAGATAAAGTCTTGCCATTCTTACTTCTAAGGCACATTCTGGCTCTATTTCTTCCAAGACACGTTTGTTCATTCTTTTGGCATTCCATGGTACTTCAATACTCTTCGCCAACACCGTAATTCAAAGGCATTAATTCTTCGGGCTTCATTATCCAGCTTTCACATGTGTATGAGGTGACTGAAAACACCAGGCTTGGGTCAGGCACATTTCAGTCATCAGATGACATCTCTTCAACACTTTAAAGAGGTCTCTTGCAGCAGATCTGCCCAACGCAATGCTTCATTTGGTTTCTTGATTGCTGCTTCCATGGGGAGAGATTATGGATCTGAGTGAAATTAAATCCTTGACAATGTCAATATTTTCTCTGTTTATCATAACGTTGCTTGTTGGTCCAGTTGCGAGGACATTTTTTTTTTTATGTTGAGTTCTTTATGTTTTTTTCTTACGTTTTTATTGAGGTGTAATCCACACTAGAGGCTGTAGTTTTTGATCTTCATCAGTAAGTGCTTCAAGTCCTCTTCATTTTCAGCAAGCAAGGTCGTGTCATCTGCATATCGCTGGTAGTTAATGAATCTTCCTCCAATTCTGATGCTGCGTTCTTCTTCATATAGACCAGCTTCTCAGATTATTTGCTTGGCATACAGACTGAGTAAGTACGGTGAAAGGGTACAACGCTGATGCCCACCTTTCCTGACTTTAAACCATGTGGTATCTCCTTGTTCTGTTTGAATGACTGCCTCTTTATCTATGTATCAATAAATTCAGTTTAATTGATAGTTCTGTTCAGGTGTTCTAGATCTTTGCTGATTTTTTAACTTATTCAATTACTGAGATAGGAATTTTAAAATCTCAAAGTGTAACTGTGGATATGTTTATTTCTCCTCTGTTGTATCAGCTTCATAAATTTTGGAGGTTTTTTTGTTAGCTATGAACATGTCTAGGATTGTTATGGCTTCTTGGTGAATCGACACTTCTATCATATACCACCATTTTAATCCCAGTTACTTTCCCTGTTCTGACATCTATTTTTTCTCATGTTAATATTGTTACTCCAGCATTCTTTTGATTCGTACATGCATGGTATATATTTTTCCATCCTTCTGCTTTAAATCTATCAATAGATGGGGTTCTTTTGGACAAAAGGTAGTTATGTTCTAGTTTTTTGTTTGTCTGCATGTGTGTATTAGCTTTTTGGCTGTATGTCCTTAAGTTTTCCTTACTTGTTCTAGGGATTATGATATACATACCTAACTTTGTGTGTGTGTTCATTTGTATTTTGTCCAGAGTTTATAGTTGTTTTCTGTGGGAAGGATGATTTGTCAGCTTACTCCTTTAACTAAGAATCAAAATATTTTTAAAGACTATTTTTAAAAGAATATCTTGAATGGTTAAACAACATAATGAACATATTTAATGTCGCTGAAATGTACATGTGAAGGTTGTTCCAAGAGCAAATGTTCTGTTATCCACATATTTACCAAAATCTAAAAATATATACTTTTCTTGTTAAAAGAAAAAGTGTAAAAGAATATGAAGCAGTCATGGAAAAATAAGATAGGCAGTTAAATGGGAAGACGAAGTATATTTAATTTTGCTATTTACTTGGCTAGTCTAAGTGACTACAGCTCTAGCCACTACTTCATAGTAAAAATCACACTAGTGTCCTAGATATTTCTAAGATAATATAGTTCAGATGTTGAGAAATGTCATTGCTTGAAATCTACATCAGCCCTGTAACAGTTTCTATAAACTGTCCCCCATTTCACACGGTGCTATGATCATCAGGGACCCCTGGTGGTGCAGCGGTTAAGAGCTATGGGTGCTAACCAAAAGATCAGTAGTTCAAATCACCAGCTGTTACTTGGAAACCATATGGGGTACTTCTACTCTGTCTCATAGGATTGCCACGAGTTGGAATCAACTTGACTGCACACAACAACAACATGGTCATTAGCATACTTTGTATTTTTTCCTTTTTGTTGTTGTTTTCAAATAAATCTCTAAGATTGGGCATGTATGCTTCATTTTCTTTTTGTGGGCAGTATTTTTCCACTTCTAACTTTTTACTGGGTTATAATAAGTTTTCAATTATCACAACTCCACTACTATATTCTGATTCTGCCTTCTGACAACAGAATTCTTTTTTACAAACAATTCAATAGAAGCATCAATCTTACAGGAAATCAGATGAACTTGCATTTATAACATATACATTCTCAATAAACTGCAGATAAATTTCACATTACTTTTAAAATTATATAAAATCTTATTCTGAGTGAGCATTTTACAAATAAGAATACCAATTGCTAAATCCAGACTATAATATTACCGTCTTACATATGAATGATATCACAGATGAACACTTCTCAATATGGCATTAATCTCACTATAGTTAATGACCTGAAAAACTACTTTAAATTTTTAGAGAAACAGCCCAATGAATTTTTTATACCTATTATCTTCTGTATACCCTATTTCAAACATTTTTTTTCCCACTCCTTCATGCAAATGTGGCTTTTATAACCACCAATGAGCTCACTTTTTTCACAAAAATTTACAATAATGTAAAAAATTAAAAGAGCAGAGAAGAAAGAACACTGTGGGATTACGCAGTCACGCGCTTTCTTTTAGTTTACAATTTCCTCTTTCGCACACATTCTGTTAGGGAAAATAACAAGCTTTTTTTCCTCTAGAAAACAAGTTAAAAAGCACATATACATAAAAGGAAAAACTCGTACAGAGTAGACTGTGGCTTGAGAACTATTTATGCAGCATCAGAAGACTAAACCAGACTCTGGCCTGGCCATAAACTAAACCCACGCCCCAAATGAGGTGCCAAGCCACAAAAAGCATTTGCGTCATCTGGGAATACAAGGAAAAGAAGGACTTCTAATTATAGGGCCTGGAAGCGGAAGCCTAGAGCGATTAGCTGTTTAGGCGCTGCTGTATGTTTATCTGGAAGCTTCCTCTCTCTCACTCTCAGCATCAAGTTTGATAGATGAGTGTTAGCCTAAAGGGTGGAGACTGAAGCTGCCGATGGTACATGGCGTTCTCCAAAACCTGAGGTAGCTAGAGACTGAACATTAAGGCTTTTGTGGCCTCATAAGAACGTAAGTCTTTTCAACTGGGCGTCAGCTGCTTAGCCTAAAAGGCAAAATTAAAGAGTAGCAAATCTCCACTGTGCATATGCTATAAAATCTTGGAAACATGAGTAGGTTTGTCTTTTTTACCATAACCTATTTATAACACCTATCTAATTGTATGGTTCTTTAACATGTGCACACGTGTGAACTGGAAGACAAATTACCAGCTATTCACATTCTCTTTCAAAAGAGCATGAACACTGATATGGTGGGTCAAATTAAAATTTTTACAGGAATTCAGGTTGTTTACCTCAAAATAATTTTAAAATCTTGGTCTTAATTCTTGTTAATTTAATATTTTCCCATCAATACTTGCATAGATTAAAAAAAAAAAACAAACACCGAACTCATTGCCATCGAGTCAATTCTGACTCATAGCAACCCTATGGTTTCCAAGAAGCGGCTGGTGGATTTGAACTGCTAACCTTTGGTTAGCAGCCAGGCTCTTAACCACTGCACCACCAGGGCTCCACTTGCATAGATAGAAACCTATAAATTACTTAATTATCTTTTATGTTTACTACCCAAACCTGTAGATAAATGCTAAAGGAAAGAAACAGAATCCTAGTACTGACAGTACTAGTAATGTCCTCAGATTAAACTATAATAATATCATAGTCTATTAAAGTCTGATTAATAAAATCTTTAAACGGAATATGAATACTTGAAAATAAAGGTCTTAGAGTGACCATATGAGCAGCATCAATGTTAACATTTCTCAAGCTTCTATTAGCAGTATTTAACATTAAAGATGCTAATACGCAAATTCATCAATGTATTCTTACACTTTAGTGGCCCAGAAGATATTAAATCTTTATCGAACTCACACTTAACAAAACCCTGTTAAAGGTATTGAAATAAACACTATAAAATGAGAAAAGGAGATGATTTATTTGATCCCTTTCTATAGTTGCATATATTCACAACCAACAAAAACAAGAATGAAATCTTTGCTGATGCTCTTACTTACTTGCTCCATGTGGAAAAGTCTAAAATCAACAACTGGTTTTCTAATTTACTTGTTCTATTTTTTAAACTTATTATTTCTATCTTCCTGAAGTTAGAAAGTGTTCCACATTTTAATGTTTTATTTTCTTTCTTCCTCTTTACCGAAAATGTTTAGACTTCTGAAGACATCTTTAGCCATATCCAATGAGTAGTCCAATGTTTATTATTTTCACCAGTCTACAATTATAACTTCAGTGTCTTTTTTAATCCAACAGAAATTTAAGAGAGTGGTGTATGTCTGTTATTTTTCCAAGAGCTTGATTTTCGGGGTGGGGGGCAGGGATCAATGCTGGGATCCACTTTGTTTTCTAAAAATTTATTAAACTTTATTAAGATGTAATTTATATAAACTAAATGCACTCCACCTGTCCTAGACAACTGGTGATGTTTTCTGTCATTATAGATTAATATTGCCTGCTTTAGAATTTCATGTAAATGGAATCATACAATACGTACTCTTAGCACAATTATTTTTGAGACTCATCATATTAATGCACATAAAAGTAGTTAATTAATTTATGTATACCACTGAGTAGTATTTCGTTTTAAGGCTATACCACAATTTATGTATCCACTCACCATTTGTTTTTAGTTTTTGGCTATTGTGACTAAAACACCAAGAGTTTATTCTTATATATTAAATGTTTATATTAAAACATTCAAGTACAAGTATCTGTGTGGACATAT
The DNA here is from genome assembly GCF_024166365.1 of Elephas maximus indicus. Taxonomy (NCBI): domain Eukaryota; kingdom Metazoa; phylum Chordata; class Mammalia; order Proboscidea; family Elephantidae; genus Elephas; species Elephas maximus. The sequence continues at coordinate 32,973,778 of NC_064837.1, read as the reverse complement.
GTTTTCATTTCTCTTGAGTAAATATTTATGAGTGGGATTGCTGAGCCATATTTTAAAGGTATGCTTAACTTTAGAAGAAAATACTAAACTATTTTTCAAAGTGGTTTTATCATTTTACATTCCCACCAATAAGGCAAGAGGGTTACAATTGCTCCATAGCCCTCAAGACATCTGGTATTGCCTGTATTTTTTTTTTGTTTTATTATTTATTTTTATTTTGTTGTCATTCTTCCCCCCCGACCCCCCACCCCCACCCCCCCAAATGGATCTTTCAGCTTTTCTGGCACCACTTCTTGGGAAATTATACTTTCCTTAATGAATTACTTGACACATTTGTCAAAAATGAAATGACCATTGAGTTTGGTCAATTTCTGGACTCTGTTTTGTTCCACTGATCTATGTCTATACTTACCTAAAACCATCCTTTCTTAAGCTTTAGAGTAGACCTGAAATTCAGGTTTAGTCTTCAAAATTTATTCTCCTTTTTCAAAATTGCTTTCAAATTTTTTCAAAATTATCCTTTGAATTTCCACAGGAATTTAGAATCAGCTTGAGTTGATTATTTTTTGTTTAAACAAAGTTAACCATTAATGAATAATACTAACATGAAACACTACTAGCATATCAAAGCATAAAAGTAAAAAAAAATTTTTTTTTACGAAAAACGGTCTATCATAATTAAATGAATTTTTTTCACCATATCATATTGTAACATGGAAGGCCACTAGTATGGGGAAAATGTTCAATTTCTTAAATAAAGCAGTGTAACTGGGAAAACAAGAATTATAAGTTTAGGAAGATAAATTTGACTCATAACATTATTCAGAAAACAAAGTCACACAGTCTACAGTTTTATATCTCAAAATGGCCTTTGAAGCAAGATGCTTGGTTTCAAATAACAAATTTAATAAGCCTGCAGGCAGTGAGAAATCTGAAAATAAGACATATACAACAAACTAACAGCATTTTAATATTTAAAAAAAAGAGTTGCTGTATAGGGAATAAATGAATTAAAACGTCTAGTGATAAAACACAGTTGGCTTGTATTGTGTACGAACATGATGCTAGGCACTCTGAACCAAAATCTATGGGTATCTACACAGCAGAGGCAGACATAACTGCCGTCAAAGAAAAATTACACACACGCAAATAGTGCTAAATTAATGTCACAGGCAATTATTGCTAAAAGCTCATAACGAAGTACACAATGTGCAAAGGTTAAGAGGAATTTGGTAAGCTTAGAGAAGGGACGAGAAAGTGAATTGTCATGAACATGAGAAGACAGGAAACAAAAGTAAAGAAGGCGTGTTTGGGGATATGAGACCAAACCATTTTTTTGGAAGAGATTTTTTACCTGTCAGGGCTAGAAAATATAATTTGAAAGGTAAATATGAGAACTTTGAGAGGCCATTTAGTGTACTTCAGTGATGTGTGAAACAGAACTTTGAAAAAAATAAACTTTTTGAGTGGTGCTTCTAAGGATGTATATATAAACAAAAATTCACCAAGCTGTACCCTTAATATTTGTGCAACTTATAATAGGTAAGATACAGTTCAATAAAATTTATAAAAAACAAAAACAAGGGTGGAGGATAAGATAAACTTGGTGGTTATATATAGAGTACAGAGGAAAAGGAAAACACGAAATGCTAAATAGACCAGTTAGAAAGTTAAACACTTGAGTAGCCACCCATCCCCATGATAAAAAGATTAAAAACTCAAAACACAGTAGCAGTCAAATAAAAAATACAAATACATAAAATAAAAAGAGTCTATCAAGATATATGGTAAGGGAATAAAAAGGGGGAAAATAAGTCTTAGACTTCCACCTTGGCCAAAAGGTTGTTCAAGGTACCATGAACCATACATTCTATAGCATATACCATAATTATGGATAACATTGCAAAGAATGGGAATTCCAGAAGACTTAATCGTGCTCATGAGGAATCTGTACATAGACCAAAAGGCAGTCATTCAAACTGAACAAGGGGATACTCAAACCCGCTGCCATCAAGTCACTTCCAACTCATAGCAACCCTATAGGACAAAGCAGAACTGCCCAATAGGGTTTCCAAGGAGCAGCTCGTGGACTTGAACTGCTGACCTTTTGGTTAGCAGTCAAGCTCTTAACAAATGCATTCCACCCAGTGCTCCAAGGGTATACTGCATCAGGGCTGTATCTTTTCATCATATTTATTCAATCTGTATACTGGGCAAATAATCCGAGAAGATGCACTACTTGAAGAAGAACATGGCATCAGGATTGGAAGACGACTCATTAACAACCTGTGTTATGCAGATGACACAACCTTGCTTGCTGAAAGCAAAGAGGACTTGAAGGACTTGCTGATGAAGATCAAAGAATACAGCCTTTGGTATGGGTTACACCTCAACATAAAGAAAACAAAAATCCTCATAACTGGACCAATAAGCAACATCATGATGAATGGAGAAAAGGCTGAGGTTGTCAAGGATTTCATTTTACTTGGATCCACAATCAATGTCTATGGAAGCAGCAGTCAAGAAATCAAAAGACACATTGCATTAGGCAAATCTGCTACAAAAGACCTCTTTAAAGTATTAAACAGCAAAGATGTCACTTTGAGGACTAAGGTAGGCCTGACTCAAGCCATGGTACTTTCAGTTGTCTCATATGCATGTGAAAGCTGGACAATGAATAAGAAAGACAGAAGAATTGATGTCTTCGAATTATGGTGTTGGTAAAGAATATTGAATATACCATGGACTGCCAAAAGAACGAACAAATCTGTCTTGGAAGAAGTGTAGCCAGAATGTTCCTTAGAAGCGAGGTTGGCAAAATTTCATCTCACATACTTAGGACACATTATCGGGAGGGACCAATTCCTGAAGAAGGACATCGCGTTTGGTGAAGTAGATGGTCAGTGAAAGAGAAGAAGACCCTCAATGAGACTGACATGGTGGCTGCAAGCACAGCTCAAGCACAGCAACAACACTAAGGATGGCAGAGGACCAGGCAGTATTTTATTCTGTTGTACTTCGGGTTGCTATGAGTTGGAATTGACTCGCTGGTACCTAACAACAACAACATGGCATATACATGAGACTATAAAAAAAAAAAAGAAAAGACTATAACAGACCTGAATTAGCGCTCTAGCAAGGGAGATCACAACCTATGTAACGGATGATGATTAGACAGAAGAGAAAATTTTTTAAAAATACATTATCTGCTAAGTATTGTAATCCAAGTTACCCTTCAGTTAACACTTCCATTTAGAATATATTGGCAAATATAGCAAATTAACAAATGTCTTTGGATATTAGGCTTGATTACCTACTTAAACAGATTGAAAACATGATGTCTCTCTTTTTTTAAAGAGAGACAAAAATAAGACAAACCCAAGAAAAATCAAAGGAACAAAAAGGAAACCAAAAATTCAGTTTACCTTTTTTATTACTTCTTCTAATTGTTGGTACTTGAAAAACTCAACTACGATGATATTTATCAATTCTGAATAGCAAAAAATATGGACTACTTGTACCCTCACAGCATTCTATAAAATGCTGTTGAACTTCAGATGCACAGAAGGATTAATTACACTTTTCAGTTTATGTCACACTATTATCATGAATTTATGCAATAACCTTTGTTTAACTGTTTTACATTTTCTCTTTTATGCTCTATTCCTGTGTCCATTTCCCATAAGCATCTCTTTTCACCAGAGGTGCCTACTCTACTGTATGTAATATGTGTCCTTTGAAACATATGCATCCTTGAGAAATACTTGGAATGTTTTCAGAGTGATGTTCAAAATATTTAATGTATAGTAAAGGTAAAGACCAATCCTAATCAGGACAAGGAAATAAGCCCCAAACTGGGGAAGATCCAGGGCATTCTAGAGGAGAGGCAGGAGGAAGAGGGCACAGTAGTTATTTGGCAACAGATATTCAAGTACTTCAGTATCTGACAAACCAGTAAGGTTGTACTGATACACAAAAGTTGAAGCCAGCCTTGGCTGCTTTGTGTATATGTACTCGCTATAGATACTTTCATTACATTTTTCAAACTTTAGTACTATGCTTATATTGTTGTAATATATTTGTTATAGGTATATCTGTTGTAGACAGCTATATTGTTACAGCTATTTACGCATGCATTCACCTCATTTATTCATCATTCAACATTAATTGACCACCTACTTTGGCCAGGCACAATTCTAGAACTTGGAATATATCAATGAACAAATCAAAGATCCCAGCCCTCATTCAACTTACATTCTTGTAGAGACAGATAATTAACAATAAACATAACAAATGAGTTATGTTAAGTGTTATACAAAAAAAGGCAAAGCAGTTAAGAGTGAGAGAAAGTGCTAGTGCTGTGGCAGCAGTGGTGGGGAAGAGGTAGGGTTCCCCACTTGTTGATGGGCAGCCAGGATCCAAGGCTGTATTATGACTTTTGTGGGCCCTACGCATTTTGGCCTTTGTGGGCCCCCTCCTCCATGAAAAATTTTAAAGTTGTATTTTATGACAATATTAGTTGGTTTAAAATGTATATTAAAGTATTTTCATTTATGTAAAAGTTTATATTTTTGTTTTGGCTTTAAAAGAAATTAAAACATTTTGGTGAGACTCTGAATGTACTCTGGACTCTAGGCACTGTGCCTACTGTGCCTAATGGATATAGCAGGTCTGCAAAAGTTCCCTCTAGCTCTGTCAATGTGCTTGCTGTACTAAACATCCAAAAGAAATAATAGTTTACAACATGATCAAATAACTAAAAATTAAGTTAATACTGAAATATCCTCTCTTACTTGCAAAATTAAAAATATTATCACCAAAAGAATAATAGATGCAATGCAATAAAGTCTTAGATGTTATAATTACTTACAAAATAAGAAAAATCCCACCTCTCAAGTCAGTCATAACTTTTTATTTTAATGGAATACTGGTCAAAACCTTAAAATTATCTGCATCCATGTGCCCCCCAAATATTATGGGTTCTGATGGAAGGGACACTTGCTAAACCTTCAACAAGAACCATACACTACATATATGTATTCCTATTACATTAATTTTAACAACGTTACCTAGAAAGACATACAATTACAGTCCCAGAATCAAAAGAGAGTAAAGACAATTCTTCAGGGAGTATTACATTAAAGACACCACTTTACAAGATGAGGAAACAAAATGAGAGTAACTACAAACCTACAATGGAAACATCCCTTCTTAAAACTAAAAAAATAAGAAAGGCAATAAACTCTTCAGATGCCCTTTGTATAGTCAGTGATATGTATACGTGACTGGTGGTGATAAACCAGAAGCTATCAGATGAGAGGAAAAATGTCAAGCCACGTTATTCAGTAAATCTGTGAGGCATTATAGATCCTAACAAAAATCAAGACAAGGTATTTTTCTAACCAGTTGCTTTGATCAATGAGAAAAACTTTTCTGCAAAAAAAAAAAAAAAATCCAATTTAAACTTCTTTAATGATTAACCCAAGACCACCATCACCTTTCATTATACAGCATTTAAGTAAACAGATGAATTTCAAGTCTGTTAAACATTCAGTCAAGCATCCAGAGGGGTATATGTTTAATCTGTTTTACTACAGACTGAACATTCATTTTTCTCTTATTACTGGATGGAAAAGCTCTTTCCCGGCCAAGGAGGGGTAATTATTTAAAATGTAGATGTGCTGAACTTCACAGCTCTCAGCTGCTCAGCTGACAAAAGTAACACCTTTGGAAAGCAGATCAATTATTTACTCAATTAAAGACAGAAAGTCTATTTTAGGAACATCGCCATGTCAGAGAGTTGAGGGTTTTTTATGTTTCTAAGTTCCAATCTTTTCTTTTCTGTCTTCTTAAAGACCTTTTGCTTTTTTCAAGTATGATGTCATCCCACAACTCTGTCAAGGATTTCACTTTACTTGGCTCCACAATCAACGCCTGGGGAAGCAGCAGTCAAGAAATCAATCGAAGTATTGCATTGGGAAAATCTGCTGCAAAAGGCCTCTTTAAAGTGTTCAAAAGCAAAGGTGTCACCTTGAGGACTAAGGTGAGCCTGTCCCAAGCCGTGGTATTTTCAATCACCTCATATGCATGTGAAAGCTGGACAATGAATAAAGAAGACCTAAGATGAATTGATGCCTTTGAATTATGATGTTGGTGAAGAGTATTGTATATACCATGGTCTTCCAGAAGGTGAATAAATCTGTCTTGAAAGAAGTATCGCCAGAATGCTCCTTGGAAGCAAGGATGGCGACACTTTGTCTCAAGTACTTTGGACATGTTATCAAGAGGAACCAGCCAGCCCCTGAAGAAGGACATTGTGCTTGGTAAAACACAGGGTCAGCGTAAGATAGGAAGACCCTTAATGAGATGGTTTGACACAGTGGCTGCAACAACAGACTCAAACATAGCAATGATTATGAGGATGGTGCAGGACCAGGCAGTGTTTCGTTGTGCTGTATGCAGGGTCAATATGAGTCTGAACTGACTCAACAGCACCTGACAACAACAAGCCCGAAGAAGCAACAAGCATGTCCTAGAAGAAGTACAGCCAGAGTGCTCCCTGGAAGCCAGGATGGTGAAACTTCCTTTCATATACTTTGGACATGTTATCAGGAGGGGCCAGTCCCTGGAAAGGAATATCATGCTTGGTAAAGCAGAGGGTCAGTGAAAAAGAGGGAGAACCTCAACGAGATGGACTGACACAGTGGCTGCTACGGTGGGCTCAAACGTAGCAACGATTGTGAGGATGGCACAGGGCTGGCTAGTGTTTTGCTCATAGGGTACACAGGGTCACTATGAGTCAAAATCAAGTGAAGGACCTCTAACAACAAAACAAGTTTCAATCTGATTAAAAAAAAACAAAAAAACTCCCTTCTTGAATGTCAAAACCAGTATGTTTAAGCAATCTAGTGTCTTCAGTTAGGATACTTTTATTAATATACCACATATTTATTAATTTACCACATATTTCTATATTAATTATCTCTATGTGCCCACCAAAACTAACCCAAAAGTGAAAAACATATTAAGGCATTCTCAGAATAACAAAAACAGAGAAAGCTCATCACTAGCAGATCGGAACTACAAGAAATACTAAAGCGGATTCTTCAGGCTGAAACTAAAAGACACTAGAAAGTGACTCAAATCTACACAAAGAAATGAAAAGCACTGGTAAAAGTAACAATATATCCAAATATAAAAGAGAGTATAAATTATTTTTGCTTATAAATTTTTTTAATTATGTAAAATACAACAGCACACAGCAAAAGGAAAAGATAGGAAATAGAGCTACACTTTAAGAAAGCTTTGGTATACTATTTTGTATAGTATTGAAAGTAAACTGGAATTACTTCAAACTGCATTGTTTAAATTCACATGCTAATTGTAATCACTAGGGCAACCACTAAATAAATGCCTCAAAAAATATAGTAAAAGAAACAGTAAGGGAATTAAAATAGCATACTAGAAAGTCTCTCTTTAATACAAAAGAAGGCAGTAATTTAGAAATACAGAAATAAAAAAATAAGCTATATGGAAAAATAAATAGGAAAATAATATTGTTAAATATAGGAGCGAAAACTACAAAATTCTTCAAAGAAAATAGTGGTAAATTGTCATAACTGTAGATTAGGCAATGGTTTCTTACATAACAAAAGTACAAGTAAAAAGAAAAAAAGATAAATTTGATTTCATTGAAATTAAAAACTTTTGTCTTCAAAGTACATCATCAATAAAGTGAAAAAACAATACATTGAATGGGAGAAAATACTTGCAAATCATATATCTGGGAAAAAAAAAAAAAAAAAAAACCTGTGGCCATCAAGTCGATTCTGACTCATACCGACCCTATAGGACAGAGTAGAACTGCTCCACAGGGTTTCCAAGAAGCACCTGGTGGATTCGAACTGCTGACCTTTTGGTTAGCAGGCAAACTCGTAACCACTGCGTCACAGGGTTTAGTATTTTATATAAAAAAATCTTATGGTGCAACAATAAAAAGACAAATAACCTCATTTGAAAATGAGCAAAGAACCTGAATAGACATATTTGAATTGGCCAATAAAAGATGCTCAACATCATTAGCATTAGGGAAATGCAAATCAAAATCACAATGAGATAACCACTTCACATTCATTAGGATAGGTATAACCCAAGAGATAGACAATAACAATTGCTGGCTATAACAAGTATAGGGAAATTAGAGCCCTCATATATTGCTGGTGGGTGCTTAAAATGGTGCACCTACTTTAGGAAAATGTTTGGTAATTTCAAAAATTAAAACCATATGATTCCACAATTTTACTCCTAGATATACACCCAAGAGAACCAAAACATATACTCATACAAAAACATGAACAGTATGATCATAGTAGCATTATTCACAATATATAAAATTCCAAATAATTAGAATACATAAAAAAAAAAAAAAAACCTCTAAAACAGGGTTTTGTTGATGGTTGCACAACTTGGTGAATAAACTAAAAACCACTCAATTGTACACAACCCAAATGCCCATCTACAAATGAATGGTAAACAAATTGTGGTGTAACTGTGTAATGAAATACTACTCAGCAATAAAAAGGAATCAACTACTGACACATGCAACAATGTGGATGGATCTCAGAATAACTGTGCTGAGTAAAAGAAGCCACACACACAAAAAGTACATATTGTGTGATTCCATTTATATCAATTCTAGAAAAGCAAACAAATATATGTTGATAGAAAGTAGACTGGGTATGGGGAGAGGGGATCAGGTAAGGAAAGAGGGAGGGATTACAAAGGAGCAAAAGGAAACTTTTAGGGGTGATAGATACATTCATTGTCTTGATTGGGGCAATGGTCTCATGGGTGTATACTTTTGGAAAAATCTATCAAATTGTATACTTTAATATATGCAGTTAAGGTATGTCAATTATATACAATTTTAATATGCCTCAATGTTCCAATGAATCAAGTAAATATACATCCTTGACTCAGTTTTAACAATAGTATACTAATTTATACTATTCAATGACAGATCTGTACTTTAACAGATTTCTCAATAAAATTCTCTTCTTTGCCTAAGAAACAAAAAAGGGCAAACTCCAGAAAGCTTGTTTGTATAGTCTACAAAAAGCATTCACTAGAAATGTTTCTCATTGTGTTCTTAAATAATCGAAAGCAACAAATTTACACCACTCATATTGAATCTGTCCAGATCTAAGCAAGGGCATTTCTCTGGCACTTCTAACCAAATCATAAATGCTACCATTAAAACATTTGTTTTAATTCTGGCCTCAGAGTCACAGCTAATAAACAAGAATGGAAATGAGAAATTGAAAAACAAACTGAATGCAGCTGCTAAACTAGAAGTTTCACAGCTTTATTTAATGGCAGCCCTTAACTTCTCTTCTGAATAGGTTCCATACAAGATAGGACTGCATGCCAGTGAGCCAAGTAGCCTATGTTTTCTCCTGAACTCATTTTGCAGTGTTATGCCATCATGTACATTTTATAGTATTTTTAACGTTTCCCAGGAGGTGGCCAACAGGTCTTGTTTATTCCTGAATTTTGTCATCCAGAACTTTTTATAATACTGTCATTGATAAATTTGTCTCACTTAAAAAAAAAAAGCCTAAAAGAAATGTATTATACTCTTGAGTATAGTAGTGACACAGGTAAACTGGTTTTGAGAAAGATCAGGTTTAAAAACAAAAAGCACACAAATCAAATTAGATTAAGACTTATTAAAATAGCCTCCTTGGGTTTTTTTGTAAGTTTTGTTTCATTTTGTTTGTTTCTTATAAATGAACTTACCTAACCTTGTAAAAAGTGTTCTAACAAGCACCATTATTATTACTGGCACCACTACATAACCCGTGAAAATGCCTTTAACTAAACAGAGAGAATTATTAGAGGGTCAATATAGTTTGAACATCTTGATATAAATAATTTTAGAAGCACTATATGGGGAAAGGAAGACCTGGGAGAGGGGTTAACACAAGATCTATAGTTATATTTTCAGAAAAACCAACTTAAATTATATAAAATTATATACCTTGGTACAAAATACCAATTAGTAAAAGTTCAGAACAAAAATATTCAGCCAGAGAACAGAGAACTGCCTAGTTTCATAACATCACATTTTCTAATTACAATTGTAAATTTGTAGAGAACAATTTAAATGAAGAGTGATAGAAAATGCATCATTTGATCTCCCAATGACATTTTAAAAACTCTAACATTAAAAATTAAAGAAAAATAATCACAACTACTGAAGTATCCATGCACTTACTACTAGCAGTATAGACTCCTGACTAAAAAAATGTAGTCATGATAGACTAAGTTTTATATCTCAATCTGAGAAGGTTAGGATAAAAAAAGAAATTTGATCCAGAACTAGACAAGGTAAAAAAAAAAAACAAAAACGGTTATCTCCCAATGAGAGAAAATACCACCAAAAGTTACTTTACAGAGCAGGCTAAGAGCAGCCATGGCTAAGTTCAATGCCCTTCTGTAAAAAAGCTGGGTAACTAGTGACCAGTACTTGCTAAAAATTTTTAAATCATTGAGAATTGATATTTTATATATACTTGTCCATAATCAGACAAGAACAGTAAATATTCAGGGTAAAAAAAATGCTCAGAACTTAACAGTAAATAACTAAGATGAACTGTAAGCAATTTCAAGAAATTTTTGTCTTACAGTTTCTAGAAAATACTGTGCAACCCAACTGTGTGATTGGTAGCTGAGGTTTAAAACCTTTAAACAAGTACAATGCATTTACAAAATAATGAAGGAATGAAGACACAGTGAAAACCATTCGGGCTACATAACAAACTAATGAATCCACTGCATAGGCTCTCCTTCACAATCTATGTCAAATATGTCCTGTTTTTCTTGCCTCATTTGTCCAACTAATATTTATATATGTTCCAGGCACTGTATGATTATTTCCTAGCTAATCATCTTTTAGGTCTCAGGTTAAAACTTATTTCTTTTTGAAGGAATTTTCCCAATACCAGGCTAATACTCATCCCTTAAGCACCCTGTCCTCACTCCACATAGGGCTTTCCTCCCTTGTTTTAAGTCTCTATTTACTTACCTGCATCCACCAGCACACTGTTTCTTATTAACTGAACCAGAACTTAGCCAGTCATTGTGAATGCAGTTACTAGTTAAATAACTACAGGAAGACTTCCAATGTGTTCAGCTGAAACATGTGAGATCACAACAAGCTTCAACATTTTGATAAGGAGCAATAAAACATTTTAGTGCCACGGGCCCTTTTAGCAGTATAGTGAAGCTTTGGAACCTGTTTCTCAGAATCATATATTTGAAAAGACAAAATAGTTAAGATTTAAAAAACTGTCATATAGTAGTATATATGCATCTTTAATATATTAAAAGATAAGATCTACCATTATTTTGAAGCATAACCCATAAGCAGAAAATTATATAATAGTAAGACTATTATAATGCAAAGCCATAGACAGGGAAAATACAGCTTCCAATGTCAGAAGCACTTTAACTAGGGTCATATGAAATATACACTATTACAAAGGAGTTTTGACATAACAGATGGAATATCAAAATGAGTCATACTGGTTACTCCAAGCAGAGTACTCTAAGTGACATAACTTCCAGACTGTTTCTTCAAATTTAATTCCCACAATCTTCAGAGCATTTCAATAAATCTTTGTCTTCATTAATAAAATCACTCCAATCACTACAAAAATTTTCCTCTATTTATCAAAAATGACTAATTAAGATACTAGAAGGAGGATTATTCAAAGTGCTCTATGTTATCCTCTTACTATCATTCTCTTATTTGAAAACTGAAATGAGAAATAAGATGGGTCTTTCCCATCAATTTTGAGTGACAGAATCATTTCTGAAGAATAAGATAAAAATGACAGGCTCCTCAGATGCACCAACAAAACAGATTACATCTGACAAGATTATAAGTTCATAAAGACTATCAGCCTTGAAAGGAAAAGAGTGATTTTATTTTTTATTTAGAAACAAAGTATTTTAAAAATAACTCATTTTCCACCACTGGAAGTGCTGCACCAACTCCTTACTACAAAAATTGAAAATTAAAGGAAAAGAAAGAATTACGCATTTATCCTGACTTTATACACAGGAGAACTGTGGTCCATTCCCAGTTGATGAAAGAGAACTATTTTACAAAAGTATATATAAAAGTATAACACCTAATAAATGCAAAAGAAATGACAGAATTAGAAAATTCACCATTAGACAACCTTCAATGTAACAAAACTATCAAGTAAAAAATTGTTTCAGGAATGAAGCCAAAATTACATCTCTGAGATTACTTGCTAATCTTCACAAGAAAAACCTACCTCTAGCATGTAGATATTTGATGGTCAGTACATTATTCATGTGATCAAATACAGTTTCACAAATAGGGAGACAATCTTATATAATGTGTTGCTGGGATAAAAGTGATGCATATATACAGTATTACTTACAAAGTTTCTTTAAAAAAGAAAAATTCTTAGTCTGAATCTATTCAAGCTTTAACTGTAAGACCTAACTTCGAGTTAAAGGAAATCTAAGTGATAGAGGAATAAGAAAACAATATCGCAATGGGGGAAAAAAAAAAAAGCTGACAAAACAAGAATTTGGACAATATAACTGCTCTGAACATTTCAAACGAAAAAAGGAAGAAGCTGTATACTAGACAAAAAGGATCCAAAGAGACATAACAAAATGTAAGGTATGAACCTTAATTAGATCGTGGCTTGAAACAGTCATTAAACACATTTTTGGGATAACTGGGAAATATCTGAATAACAACTGGATATTAGATGATATTATAAAATATTTTTAATTCTCTAAAAAAAAAAAATAATCATTAGTTATGAAAACCCATGATACAAATGGCAACAAAAGGACTTACCACTTGTATTAAAAGCCATACAGCACACTGGCTTCTCATGAGCAGGGAAGTGGGCTACAATACCATCACTGTCAGAATCCTCACTCAGAAGCACCTTCCAAAGGAAACAGACAAATGGAAATTAAATGTTTTCTGACCAATAATTGAACTTGCAGACTATACACAACTATTTCACAATATTACTGACAAAATAACAAACTTCCACTCTATTGGAAGGTTGTTCTTGTCAGTAGAAAGTGAGAATACCATTTTAGGAATGAGGAAAAAGATAACATGCTCCCAGCATGCTCCAAAACAGTGGGTTGACATGTCTGTAGATGGCAGAGATAATTACTTTTTGAAATATAGTTCCAGGTAAATGAAAAGCATAAAATTGGCTATTTTCAAATTCTTTATAAAATATAATCACATAGGGCTTCACTGAAGGGCAGGAACATATAGTTCTTATTGTGGTATGGACTCTGCTGAAAAATAAAAAATTTTGCCCACTATTTCAATTAGAAGAACTCAGAAGAGGGAAAAGTAATATAGTTATTAATAATAATAAATTGTTAAACACAAAAACATCAGCCATAAAAACCCCTATGTTAAAAAGTATAAAAGGTGTGGTTTTTAGAATCATTCATTCTTTTTTATCGTTGAAATGTATTCCATTGTATGGGGATATGGCTTTGTTGATTCATCCACCAATTCTTGGGCATTTGGATTGTTTTTGATATTACACATAATGCTGCTATAAACATCTACATACACATCTATATGTTGACATATAATTTCATTTCTCTTGAGGAGATACTTAGAAGTTCAATTATTCAGTAATATGGTTAGTGTGTATTTAGCTTTTAAGGAACCACTAAACTGTCAAGGTAGCTTAGCCGTTTTATATGCCCTCCAGGAATGTATGAAATTTCCAACTTCTCCACATCCTTTCCAACACTTTGTATTGTAAGTTTTTGAAATCATAGGCATTTTATTGAATGAGTACTTATATCTTCCTGTGGTTTTAATTTTCATCTCCAGAATGACTAATGATGACATGCAACTCTTCATGTGCTTACTAGTTATTCATATAGGTTCTTTGGAGAAATGGCTATTAAAATCGTTTCCCCATTTTTAATTGAGTTCTTTGTCTTCTTGTAAGTGTTGGATACAAGAACTTTATTTGATAAATTGATTTCTCCCAGTCTAAGGTTTTGCTTTCCTTTTTTAAAAGTTATGTATTCTTCAGGGAAACATTAAGTTCAAATGAAGTTCAATGTTATTCACTTTTTCTTTTATGGTTCATACTTTCAGTGTCATATATCCTAACCACAGATTTTCTTCTATTTCCACCTACAGGTATTATAAATTTAAAATAATTTAAAAATAAAATCACAATTCCATTATTACACCTAAAAAAAAAAAAAACAGTAATTCTTGAAAATCCTCAAATACACAATATTAGTATGTATGTATGTGTTTTTTCCATAACAGAAATTTTAAATATATAACACTTTGACAACCTTGATTCATCCATCGTCTTGTATCTTTTTGCTGGAGTATTTTAAAGCAAATCCAAGGAACTATCTTATTTCATCTATACATATTAAACAAGACAGACAAAAAAATCAGCAAAAACTTATTCTGAGAAGCAAATGGAAATTATAAAACTGTTATCACAGTAACTGAAAAAATGTAATGGACATATTTAACATAAATTAGACACAGCTGAAGAAATATTTGAAAAACTGGATACAGACCAAAATAAGATATCCAGAAAGAAAAATGGAGTGACAAAAATTTAGAAAACACAGAAAAGAGCTTAAGACATTTAGAGGAAACTGAGAAGGACACACATGTGCAATTGGTCTTTCAAATATGAATGGGGCAAAAGCAATATTTGAAAGCTGGTTAAAGATAAAAAGTCAAAAGATCCAAGAAGCTCAAAATTCCAGCAGGAAAACCACACTTATGCTTATCATAGTAAAACTGCAAACTAAAAGCAGATGGAGAACAAAGATAAAACACCTTCATAAAAGCAACAATTAAAACGAGAGGTAAAATCACAACAGAAAACAGTCAATGAAATGATATATTTGAAGTGTTTCTAAAAAATAATGTCAATAATGTTAATGAAATAATCATATCAAACAAAAACAGAATTCATCAAGAGAATACCTACAGAAAAGTAAATAAAAGGGTACTCTTGGCAGAAAAAAAATATTCCCAAATAGGAGCTCGATTAAGCAAGAAAAAAAAAGAGTAAATATGAGAAAAAAGGCTAAATGAATATCAATAATATTCAATAAATCAGTTTAAAGATATACAGAGAAAATTTTTAAAAGTACTATAATGTCATTTAAGAGGAGATGGAATAAACGGGGTTGAAGTGTTTTCAGGCCTTGCACCATCTGAGATAAGCTTTATTCACAATAGCAAAATGCTAGAAAAACAAAATGAATGCATTAGCCTTTGATAGAACTAGGATGAAATTATCATCTCTAGAGCTCCACTGTCCAACAGAACTTCCTAAGACATTGGAAATGTTCTACAAATCTACCATGCAATACAACAGTCACTAGCGATGTGGTAATTGAGGACCTAAAATGCAGCTAGTGTGACGGGGGAGCTAATTTTTTAAATTAATAACCAGATGTGACTAGAGGCTACCATATTGGACACTGCAGCTCTAGAGGAACCACTAAACGAATAGTGCAAATTATCATTCAAAAATTTATACACAAATTGTTTTGTGACATTGGCTGCAATGCCCGCAATGTGTTAGCACTCTCCCCCATTCCCTTAACACCCCAGGTTCCCTGAGTCCATTGGTCCAGTTTCCCTGTCCCTTCCTGCCCTCTTGCCTTTCCTTTTGGGCAAGTGTTGCCCATTCGTTCCTGTATATTTGATTGAACTAAAGAAGCATGTTTCTCATGTGTGTTGTTGTTTGTTTTATATAGGCCTGTCGAATCTTTGGCTGACGGTAGAATTCAGGAGTGACTTCAGTTCCGAGTTAGCAGGGTGTTCACGGGCCACAGTCTCAGGGTTAAATATTTTATTATACATATGTTACCAGAATTTTTTTTTTTAAGGATGCATTCTGAACTACTTTTCCAACTCGTCTCTTTTTTCTGGTTACATTAGACCTTTAAAAAATTTACTAGTACCAGTTGCCTATTCATAGCAACCCCCTGTGTGTCAGAAGAGAACTGCACCCCATAGAGTCTTGTAACAGCTGCCTCTGAGTGGTGTCAAACTGCCAAACTTTCTGTTAGTAGCTAAGCACTTAACTGTTCGTGCCACCCAGGGACATCCTTCAAAAATATTAGATGAGGCAAAAAAAAAAAAAAAAAGAAGAAAAACACCATACACACATACAAATATTGCTCTCCTTATACGAGCAATCTCCAGGAAAATGAAGTAAGCCAACATTTCCATAAAGACTAGGTCTTTGCTTTAAGAGACATATTGGTATCCTCTTTTTAAATGGCTTTGAGATACAATTCACATACCATACAATTTACCCATTGAAGCTAGATAATTCAATAGTTTTTTCAAACATTAGTATATTCACAGTAAGGTAACCAATATCACAACCAAAAGTAGAACATTTTAATTACCTCAAAAAGTCACTCTCTATTTCCCCTGAAACCTCCCAGCCCTAGGCTACCACTAATCTACTTTCTGTCTCTATAAATTTGCCTAATCTAGACATTTTTCATAAATGGAACCATAGAATATGTGTGGTCTGCTGTGACTGGTTTTACTTTGCATAATCTTTTCAGTCTATCCATGTTGTAACATGAATCAGTACTACATTTCTTTTTATGGCAAAATAATATTCCATTGTATGAATCTACCACATTTTGTTAACCCACTCATCAGCTGATGGACATCTGGGTTGTTTCCACCTTTTGGCTATTATTAATAATACTGCTGTGAACATTTGTTTACAAGTTTTTTATATGGATACACGTTTTTATTTTTCTTGAGTGTTAGACCGAGGTGTTGAATTGCTAGGTTACATGGTAACACTATCCTTAATTGTTTTGAAGAAACTGCCAGACTATTTTCCAAAGAAGCTACACCACTTTACATTCCCACCAGCAATGTATGAGAGTATCAATTTCTGCACATCTTTGATAACACTTGTTATTGCCCATCTTTTTTATTATAGCCATCCTACTGGGCGTGAAGTAGTATCTCACTATAGTTTCAATTTCCAGTTCCCTAATGACTAATGAAGTTCTACTATCTTTTCAGGAGTTTACTGGCCATTTGAGAAATGTTCATTAAGTTATCTGTCCTTTTATTACTGAGTTGTAAGAGTTCTTTTCACTATTTGTCTGTCAGTCTGTCATACTGTGGTAGCTGGAAACTATGCCACTGATATTTCAAATACCAGCAGAGTCACCCATGGTGGATAGGTTTCAGTAGAGCTCCAGGCTAAGACAGACAAGGAAGAAAGGCCTGGTAACCTATTTCCAAAAATTAATCAGTAAAACCATATAGATCATAACAGAATACTGTCTCGTATATAGCTGGAAGATAACCACCCTAGGTTGGAAGGCACTCCAAATACACAATGCCATGTTTCATTTTATTGTTAATGGGGTCACCATGAGTCAGAGCTGACTTTACAACACCTAACAGCAAGAGTTCTTTATATATTCTGGATACAGTCCCTTATCAGACATATGATTTGCAAATATTTTCTCATTCTGTGAGTTGTCTTTTTGCTTTCCTGATACTGTAAGACATTTTAACTTCTGAAGTTCAAATTACATTAGCACTTTTAAAAATATAAATGTCATAATTTTTTTTGAAATACACTGAACCCTTTATCAGATGATGTTATAATTTTTGCTTCAACCGTTAAATATAATTTTAAAAACTGATGAGAGGAAGGATAATCTATTACATACAGCACTATTTTTTACCCATTCCATTGTTCTTCTTCTTTCCTTTCTCAAGTTCAAAGCCTCCTACTGCTATCATTTCCTTGGAAAACTTCCATTAGGCATTCTTTAAGAGTAAATCTGCTAGTGACAAATTCATTTAGTTTTCCATTTTCTAAAAATGTATGTTTGTTTCTACTTGATTCCTAAAAGATATTTTCTCTAGATAGAGAATTACTGTCAACAGTTCT
Source organism: Elephas maximus indicus (assembly GCF_024166365.1). Taxonomy (NCBI): domain Eukaryota; kingdom Metazoa; phylum Chordata; class Mammalia; order Proboscidea; family Elephantidae; genus Elephas; species Elephas maximus. Next base: position 32,955,743 of record NC_064837.1, on the reverse strand, counting down.
TTTACTTAGGCAGTTTTTAACTTTTAATAATAAAAATTTGGTATTTCTCTGATATTGTACTTCAGCTATATAAGATGTCAGCATAAGGGGAAAGCTAGAAAAAGCTGAGTTAAGGGCACATGGATATATTTGCAACTTACTAAATATACAAATGGTCCCTCTCTGCGACTCCACTCATCGCAAGATAAATGTAAATTAAAACTATACTGAGATAACATTATCATCTATTAGAATGGGAGAAATTCAAAAGCTTGTGATATACTGTTTTTATTTTTTAATTTTGAAGTAGTTACGGACTTATACCAAAACAAAAACCAAACCCCCTGTCATCAAGTCAATTCCAACAACCATGAGTCAACAGCAATGGGTTTGGTTTTTGTTTTGGTATAAGTTCGTAACTACTTCAAAATTTTAAAAACTGTATATTGCAAGCTTTTGTATTTCTCCTATTCTGATAGGTGATAAATAGTATCTCAGTATAGTCTTAATTTACATTACAGAGAGGGACCATTTGTACATCATTTTTTTTTCCCTGTGAAATATTTATTCCTGTCTTTTGCCCCTTGTTCTACTGCTTGATCTTACAAAATTCCCTTTCCTTTCCCTCTCTTCTTATAGAACCAGGCACTTTAGAACTGAATTATCACTTTGCCTAAAACATCAAATCATTAGTACCAGAGATATTCGAATACAGTTTTCCTAAGACATAATCTTTACTCACCACTTAACTAAGCAGGCTGAACCCCTAAATATGTATTAACAACTTGACTATACTAAAACAAAAACAAACAGTTTAATTGATACAAGATGGATAAGCCAGCCTTTATTGTCTGAACAAGATGGACAAAATCATTAAATTATTATGAATAACATTTGCTCTCAGGGCAAGAAATAGCTCGTTTATATATCATCATTCTGAAGCCTTTTTTGTTAATTAGAGATTTCCCCACCTTGCTAAATAGTAGTTACTATCCATTATGACTTCAATTATATAAGCCTGTAAAGGCAATTATACCACTCAACTTATCCTAGGCAAGAAATGCTTCTAAATAAAACATGAAAAGTAACAGATAAAAATGGACACAAAGTCAATCAAATCCATTCTGCCTTAATGCAGTTACTAAACAATGATCCTGTCATCATAAAATCAAACGAATCAATTTATCATCAGAAGGATAAAGAGTCAAATTTCATACACTACCACTGTAAACATGAAAATATCTTTATTAAAGGCTCAATGGATTTAAACAGCAAAAGTCAATGTAACATCAGCCTTACTACCCGAGATATATGAGGAAAAGAAAAGACATTACAGCTAAGGTCAAACATCAGTGGAAAGAGCTAAAAGTGATAAATCTATGACATTAACCACTGCAATCCAAAAAACAGCCTCATACTCCAACTGAACTATTAATCATGGACAAAAAAATGTCCTCCTGACAAAAAACAGATTCACGTTAATAAAAGAAAGACGGTCAGTATTATACTCTGAGGGAATCTTGGTGCTTTGAAAATATTTATAATTCTTTTAAAATGTACATAGCAACATACCTTTTATTGAAAATAAATTTATTTTCTGTTTTATGGTGGATTTTTAAAATCAAGTTAAATTTTCAGAATATGTAATAAATAGAAATGAAAATAGATTATAGTCCCCAAACAATAATATAAAATATAAAATATTTCATGGTCAACAACATGAGATTGTAACTTTTAAAAACTAACATTCCTATAATTTCTATTTCCTAATAAACATCTTTTAAGTGTTTCAAGTGTTCCCAACACATCAGTCACAGAGAAATGAACTTTGACAACTCCAAGACCTAGCCCATTTACATATTCCTAAACTCACTTACTGAAAATTCCTGTTTAAAGTCATAAAAAGTTAATGAAGAACAGGAATGAAAAACCAAACCACATATGAAAACATAAATTCTTATGCTATGGTTTTAATTATTTAAACTTTTTTCTAATAATATATTCCTATGGCAGTCCTTGAACTACGAACAAGTTCCATTCCTAAGTCAGTCTTTAAGTCGAATTTGTATATAAGTCAGAACAGTCAGGAACAGTTCCTATCTAATGTCAGTTGTCAGTAAATCAAATGTTTGTCTTAGTATACAATATATAGTGAATCTTTCTATGCATAAAAAATACTAAAAAACACTTCCAAATACACTAAAACATCTTTAACATAACAATACAGTAATAATAATAATAATAATGTTTTGATGGGTGTCACAAAGTAGTGCCCGTTTGTTATTATGAAACATTGCATGTACCTCAAGTTTTTAATATAATAAGCTTTACTGGGGTTGGTTCATAACTATGGGTTGTACGTAAGTCAGACGTTCATAACCCGGGGACTGCCTGTGCTTCAATATAATGAAATAAATTCATATATGAGTTTTACCTCTTGATTTAACCAAAAACATTGAGAGAACATTTTCTATCCTTAAATAGCCACAAATCTCTGTCAACAAGTGCTACATCTTTAAAAGGCTTACAATCACCAAACTAGACAATGTTGATGAGAGTTATTTCTTCACAATAAATGTGGGTGGCCTTGTAGATGAATTAAGAACCGAGGATCAAAGGTCCAAAGAAAATACTTTTTGCTTTAATACTCATAAAACCTAACGGGTTTGTATATTTAATTCCAGTTTAAAAAGAGAACCTCTGTATGTATCTATCCACTTCAATCTATCTACTTCACTTAATTAACAGAATGAAAAAAAAAAAAAAACTCATTACAGTGAAGTGAAAACTTTGCTAGTGCTTCATTAAAAAAGAGTTTTAGACAAGGATAGAAGCCTGTATGTAACACATCTAGGGAGCCCTGGTGGCATATTAGTTAAGAGTTTGGCTGCTAACCAAAAGGCTGGCAGTTTGAATCCACCAGCCCCTCCTTGGAAACCCTGTGGGGCAGTTCTATTCTGTCCTATAAAGTTGCTATGAGTTGGAAATGACTCGATGGCAATGGGTTAATATATCTGGTTAACCACAAAGTAAAGATGGGGGAGGAGAGAATTACTGTTATTCAGATTTCAAATAAAATATGACAGTCAAATTCAATAACCCCGAATTTCAAAGTTATTCTCTTTTAATTGCAGTAAATGAAACATTTTCTTGAAGGCTCATCTGATCTTACTATAGGAAAAACCACATAAGAAGCTGCCAGATATAATCATCTTTCATCAAGATGTCGATCCATGTATAGTGGAAATTAATTTTCTCAAAACTTACAATATTTAGGATTAATACTTTAACGCTCACATTGTTTCTAAACATTATGCTCTGAACACAGAATTACATATGTTGTTATACTCTCTATAAAACTAAAATAATACATATTTCCAAAATGTTGCTCTGCTCTTATTTACTCGAGGCATTAATTTCAGATTGTTTTTTGTAGGAATGATCATAAACTACTGGAATAAAATTTAAAAAAACCTCTTAAGAAATATTTCAAAAACCAAGACAAGACTATGATACAAATAATAATAATAATAATAATAACGTTCATGAGTGTCAAAGGGAAAAATCAGAACCCAATTACACTCGGGTTTTTTTTTACCAGAAAGATTTAAATGCAAGCATAAAATGTTTTCTCGTGTTTATAATCATTCCTCCTAAATGTTTCTGTATCTATGTTAAAAAAATATTACAACTACTTTTTTGTTTTTATCTGATGATACAAGATTTTATAATAAGCTATTACCATGTATTCTAATCAGAACAAGGGAATACTGCATGGTTTAAAGTCAGGAAAGGTGTTTGTCAGGGTTGTATCCTTTTACCATACCTATTCAATCTGTATGCGGAACAAATAATCCGAGACACTGGACTATATGAAGAAGAACGAGGCATCAGGATTGGAGGAAAACCCATTAACAACCTGCGTTATGCAGATGACACAACTTTGCTCACTGAAAGTGAAGAGGACTTGGAGCACTTAATGAGGAAGATCAAAGATCACAGCCTTCAGTATGGATTACACTTAAACATAAAGAAAACAAAAATCTTCACAACTGGACCAATAAACAAAAAAAATTTTTTAAACATCATGATAAATGGGGAAAAGATTGAAGTTGTCAAAGATTTCATTTTACTTGTATCCACTATCAACACCCATGGAAGCAGCAGTCAAGAAATCAAATGATTTATTGCACTGGGCAAATCTGTGGCAAAAGACCTCCTTAAAGTGCTGAAAAGCAAAGATGTCACCTTGAAGACTAAGGTGCGCCTGACCCAAGCCATGGTATTTCGATCCCATTATATGCATGCAAAAGCTGGACAATGAATAAGAAGACCGAACAAAACTTGATGCCTTTGATTGTGGTGTTGGTGGTGAAGAATATTGAATATACCATGGACTGCCAAAAGAACGAACAAATCTGTCTTGGAAGAAGTACAACCAGAATGCTCCTTGGAAGCAAGGTTGGCGAGACTACATCTTACACATTTTGGACACGCTGTCAGGAGGGATGGGTCCCTAGAGAAGGACATCACGCTTGGTAAAGTACAGGGTCAGCAAAAAAGAGGAACACACTAAATGAGAGGCATTGGCACAGGGCTGCAGCAATGGGCTCACGTATAACAATGATTTTGAGCATGGCGCAAAATGGGGCAGTGTTTCATTCTATAGTACATAGGGCTGCTATGAGTCAGAACCAACTCAACAACATCTAACAGCAACAACATATATTCTGATATGCTACACTGAGATTTCATGTGTGTGATTTTTTTTGCTATTTATAAGAAAATGACAATATTTATCTACACTAATTTTTATATTATTCACTAATTATTATTTCCCTCCCAAATATGTAAGGTCTTGTTGATTCCTTTTATGAGCAAGCCTCAGCCTTAAACAGCAATTTTTAGTCTTATAATTTAGATTATAACAAAGATCATTACACAAAAAAATGAAGTGGCATTATGAAAGGAACAGCATAAAGAGAAAGCATCATTTATTTATAAATAAATATTCTGATAAAGAGAATTCCTTAGAACTTCAGCTTTATCTTCAGGTTTGAGATATCTATAATGTTTGAAATAACAAGTTTTAACATGCTAGTACCATTATTATTATTGAAAAAATTCTAACCTGAAATAATCTCAATTACTAGAATTCCAAATTAATGATCTCTTAGGCCTAGTACATTTTGGCTGATATTGATCCCAAATGATAGTCAGTCCACCCTCTTCTTGAAATACACATTGCATGCTCTTCTTACCTGGCCCTCTCCAACTGTTTCAGTGTCAATAACTGTGATTATGCCTGGGACCAAAGGACTCCGTCGTGAATTACTATGGATGGCAACATCATCTTCTGTCACACCTGAAGGCAGGGTGCCTGTCAGCTGGGTTACCACTTTCCCAACCATTGTCAGACCAGTTTTCAATGTCTATGGAATAAAAGGCAAAATATATGACTTCACATCAGTATTTGACTTCTAAACAGAAATACACATTCTATTAACTCTCATATTCATTATATTAAGAAAGCCTTTATATACTTACAATTTTTCATGTAGCAGTGGTTTTAAGAGAATTATCACAGAAATTCAGTCTGACTTTTATTGCAATCTTGAATTTTAGTTAGAAAACCAGTATTAGTTCCAGAATAAAGTTAAAGGTAAATAATTAAAGAGCTTCGTTCCACATGAGGGTATAAAATTTTATATATTTTTCCCCTCCCCTTAATGTATATATCTTAAAATATGTAACATTGTAAGAAGTGGCACTATATGATGTACTATTTTTTTTTAATATTCCAAATCAAATTTTATATCTATTTTCTAGCATAAAAAAGGCTGAGACATTGGTAGAATAAGTAAAGCTTGCAAAGTAAAGCTATAATGTGACACTATATAATATTGCATGTCAAGATTTGGTATGTGTAAAATTATCTTTGTTCAAGATACTAATTACTAGATAAATGAAATATCATAAAATTAGCTAAAAGGATTCTTTTCTATCTTGTAACAGAAAATTCAATGCAACGGTTCTAATATGCTATTTCAAATTAAAGATGATATTTTACTATGTATCAGTTGCATGCCATTCAAAGAAAATAGATTAGTCATGTGTGAGTACCTTTTCTTTTATATAAATGTCATAATCTGAATATTTTCATATGCTTTAACAGAAAGAAATATTTTTTAAAGCAACCATATTTTCATCTAAAGGGAAGAAAGCTGAAAGACAAAACTATGTAACTCAGACAGGTTAAAGAAGAGTGTCATCATCAGAGCCCAAGATATGCAGCCTAGATTACATGGCCATATTAAAAATAACATTATATAATATACATGCATCCAGAATTAAGTACATTCAAATTAAAGTATATTCAGATATACTTTAACTTCAACATAAAGTATATAAAGTCCAAAAGTATGAACAGTAGCGCCAATACAACAGACTACAAGGGTTTTAAATATACGGTAACTCTTTACTAATTATGGGGAAAAAATAACCTTACCTATATTCTAGCATATGCTATAGCTAAATTTTAAAATATACACTATTATATACATGGTATTTCAGATCGTAATTTAAAAAGGGTGTTTGTTTGTTTAAGACCCAATTTTTATTTAAGCAACATCTGGGCTGAAATTAAATTATGTGACAACATAAGGATGGAATTGAAAAAGTGGTATTTACTAAGAAATTTTCCATTAAAACATCATATAACTGACACTAACAATGTGTGCACTTTACTGTAATTATGTTTCAGTGGAACGTTTACCATAGACTAGGGACTAATCAAGGCTTTTAACTATATAGATTTCCCCAGTTCTACAGAGAGAAAATTGGGGCTAAAGAAGTTAAGTAAAATGGCAGCTCAAACAGCTAGCCAATGACAGAGCCAGAATTCAAAAGCAGGACTGTGTGTCTCCAGAGCCTAATTTTTAAATCTCCATCCTACACTGCCTTTCAATCTGTTTCTGTTATTACTCATGATTTCACACTTCATGAATACAGAGCATAGTCAGCGGTCCTACCCAGATGAAGTTATTTGGGTTGGACAGCATCAGACACATCAACTGGAGGGCCAATTAATTGAAAGCTAAATTATCTACTACTCAATTATTTTTTAGATGTATGATGGGGGGGGGAGGAAAAAGAAAACCATAATAATGTATCCTATGAATACTTAAATAAAATGACCATCAAAGTCATCTACTGGATTCAAACAAAAAGATCACATACAGCTGAAAGAAACCATGAAAAAGCCACAGATCAATTGTAACTGTTTTGTTTAGTGCTAAAAACTCAAACTGCAGTGATTATAAAACACATTAGCGTTCATCAATTAGCAGTCAAATGTTTGCTTCAATAATTCACAAGAAATGACTTACACAAAGTCTGTTAGGGTGTTGTCAGGAAAGCCTCTGAAGGACCAACAGAATCAGGCGCCACAGTGTATTGATGTCAAGAGCTGGCCAGGAAGCCTGATTAACCTCTGAGATGCCTCAGCTGATGTACTTATTCCATTAATGCTAATGGTGATGCTCCCACTTAAAGGAGCTATCCCTTTATCAAAGGAATGCCTTTTAGTTTTAGTCTTCGGTTGCGTATAGTCCCCATTTGCCCCCAAGCCTATTATTTCATGCTCTTGTACCAATGAATAGGAATAAAACTAAAAGGGCCCCTACTAGAAGAACTAGAGCACACAAAAAACAGAAAGTAATGTACCAAAGCAAACAGTAAGATAACAGGAAAAGTTAATATAAGAGAGATAGGAAAACGCACCATGAAAAAATGAGGGGACAAAGTGTATATTTCATAGTCAAAGGCTCATTTTACATGAAGAGTTATTGATATTTCTAAGAAAACAAAATTATAACTATCAATGGGGCCAACTTATTATGTGGTGAAAAATCTAAACCCAAAAATTAACAGGCAGCAAATCTACAGTAAGTGGCAAGATAGTACTACTCCTGGTCATAACTCATAAACTTTCAAAACAAAGCCTAATATGGCAGGTGAGGGAAGAGTGCTGGAAGTTCTCCCCATTAGTAAAACTTTGCCTTTATAAGGAATGTGTTTCAATGCTGGAATCAAACAAATCCATAGGAATTAGTGTTCTGAAGTAATATATAATGTTGTCACTTAACAGTTTTTACATTTCACAGTAATTTGTCTTTCCAATTGATTTTAGTGGTTAGGGTGTGTACCTGATGATATCCTCAAATCCATACCTCAGAAAAGGTAAAGGCTAATCAAAAATTAAAATATAAAAATCTAATTTGGCCAGATAGAGATAATTTAGATTGAGTGTCCTTAACCATCCGAGGTATCTATATTAAAGTTCATTACATTCCTTATTAGCTAAAGTACTCGCAGAACTAATCTGTGATTATCAGAGGCTATAGACGAAAGTGTGAGATAATCCATTATGACCTATAGTTGAAATTAGCATGAAATTTGTTCTGTTCTCTTGCAGGCAGATTTGCCAAAGTGTCACTTGTCATCTTTAACCTTTCCCATGTCATATAAGTTGTCCTCCCAACCCATTAGTGCTAATGGTGCTGCTCTCACAAAAGCTGTTAGTTGTCATTAAGAAGTTATCAAATAACAAGAGAAAACAGAGGCATTTTTATTAAATCAATTTACCACACTGAAGTTAAAATACATTAAAGGAAAAATCAAATAAGGCCGTTAATGAGGCAAATAGGAAACCCACACCAAGATTTTATAGGTTATCAAAGTAATCTAATTTGAAAAGTTAAGCAATTTCAATATTTAAATTTTCCCTTTACTAACATAGAGAATTTATCACTTTTATATTAAATTGGCAATTAAATTGTTTTTAAAATCAAAGGGAAAAATCTAAAAGTATAAAGAAAGATTAATTTTAAATAATACTTAGAAATCCAGAAAATATTATTTCCACAAAGGAGCTCCAACTACTAATACAATTAATATGTTTATCTTAATAACGGCACTGAGAAGAAAAAAATTTTTAATTAATCCCTCTATCTAACAAAATGGTTACATAACCTCAATGCAGCAACACAGGAAGTTGTCATCAGAAAGAAGAGATAAACGGTTACTCTTTTCAAAAAAAGAGATTTAACATTTAATAATAAAACTATTTTAAGATAAGTATTTTCTTAAACAGCATATACTACATGGCTTTTTACATATTTTCCATATTAGACCTCAAAAAATGCCTTTTTACCTAGAAATTAAAGAAATGGTCATAAATCAGAAGAAGTTTTATTTTCTATTGGTGACAGACTAGATACAAACAATTAGAAAAACTGAAGGGGACATTGTTGTTGTTTGTTTTTAAGCCTTCTTGGAGACATTAAATATTTAACAAGATAGTAAAGAGTAACTGGGTCAAAATCAAAGAGAAGAAGGGAATCCTGATAAGTTAGCTGGGCATTTAGGCCTAGGGGCATTTAGGCCTACAGGCATTTGCTGATTTTGGAAAGGTCTGCTAAAACACTAAGTGGTGCTTTTGACAGGTTTCAGGGAGGAGGAGGAAATGTACTGGCAACAGAGGTCTGCTGGGGGGGTCTACCTGTTGACCTTACCTCAGTGCTTTGGGTTGGGACATAAAGGGATATACACTGGAAGTAAGAGTGAACCTGCAGTAAACAAAACTTCACACCCATTGCTGGTCAGTTTCATTTAAATAACCTCAATCCCTAAAACTGGATTAAGACAATCCCAGACTGCAAGTGCTCCAGAAGTCTGGCAGAAGATAAACGAAGACAATATTCTAAGTAATGAGTCCTGGTAGGGCAATGGTTAAGCACTAGGCTGCTAACCAAAAGACTGGCAGGTTGAACCCACCCAGCAGCTCCTTGGGAGAAAGACCTGGCGATCCACTCGCATAAAGATTACAGCCTAGGAAACCCTACGGGGCAGTTCGACTCTGTCACATGGGGTCGCTGTGAGTTGAGATCAACTTGGCAGCACCTAAGAACAACAACAGCCTAAGTACAAAATTTTTCTAAAAACAATTTTTGAAATAAAATTTCTGGAACACAATGAAAAATTATCAGGCAAACAAGGGGTCAAGACTCCATGAATGAGAACCAGCAAAAACAACACACAACAAGGGACCCAGACAACGGAATTATCAGAAATAGACTCGAATTTGACCATGATTACTACGTTTTACAATTCAAGAAAAATGGAATTGCAGAGCACTGGGAACTATCACTACAGGCAGTCCCCGGGCTGCAAATGAGATCTGTTTCTGAGTGTGTCTTTAAGAATTTGTAGGTAAGCTGGAACAGATGCACACAGTTCTTACTTGGCCTTACTTTATGGCGTTGCTATGAGTCGGAATCGACTCAATGGCAGTGGGTTTGGGTTTCGGTTTGGGTTTGAGTTAGAGCAAGAAAAGGCTTGAAGCTTTTTCAGTGATTTAAAAGCTGCACGTGCAGCTAGTGAAGGTGATTGTGTGAAGAATCACAAGGTGATTGTATGAAGAAGGTGAAGAATTTGTTGTGAGTAGGGGTGAGTTTAACAGTCTCAAAGCTAGGGCAAATCTACATAACATTTAAGGGCAAGTACAAGTTGTAAACTGGATGTTCATAACCCAGGGACTACCTGTTTTTACTAAATGATTTTACCAATGAATACAAGTTGGATTTTATCAAACACTTTATGAGGAACATAACACTTGTCAAATTTTGGTACCACAGTGATACAGCATCACAGAACAAGATCAGGTATATCACTTTTTCTAATCGCTGGAAGAGTCTTTGTAATATTGCCATTTTAATTCTTAAATGTTTGATAGAATTCTACAGAGGTTTCTAGTCTTGAAGATGTCTTTGTAAGTTTGTATGTCTGTTTTTCAAGGAGATTTTTACAAAAAAAAAAAAAAACCCAGAAAATACATGTATTACAAGTGTACAACATAATAGATTTTCCCAAGTGAACATGCTAATATAACAGGAGTATAAGGAGTTCTTTCTGGGAACATATGCTTAAAAAGTAAAGTAAGAATAAAGGTGCACAAACATTTTTAGAAAAAAAGGTATGAGATAGATGACTAAAATAAGGCTTACTTAATAAGCTGTGAAATGTATAATTGATAATGTAAGAGTAACAAAAAATACTTAAAATTGTACTATTTAATTACAGAAGTCACTTTGATGTAGTTATTATGTAAAACTGGAACTGCTGTATACCTTAGAAGGCTAATATAAACCAAAGTATATAATATATAATACACCTCACTAGGAGAAACTACCATGGGAGGGGGGAAAGTCATCTTAACCTCAGAATCTTTTTCTATATAAAATATGCACACCTTGGAAGTGAAATGAAGAGTCACTTTATTTCTGGTAGTAGCTTTGGCAATATTTTGTTTTGTTTTAAAAATTTTTTATTGTGCTTTAAGTTTACAAATCAAGTCAGTCTGTCTGTCACACACAAGCCTATATATACCTTATTACATACTCCCATCTACTCTCCCCCTAATGAGCCAGCCCGCTCCCTCCTTCCAGTCTCTCCTTTCGTGACCATTTTGCCAGTTTCTAACCCTCTCTAACCTCCCATCTCCCCTCCAGACAGGAGATGCCAACACAGTCTCAAGTGTCCACCTAATACAAGTAGCTCACTCTTCATCAGCATCTCTCTCCAACACATTGGCCAGTCCCTTCCATGTCTGATGAGTTGTCTTCGGGAGTGGTTCCTGTCCTGGGCCAACAGGAGGTTTGGGGACCATGACTACCGGGATTCTTCTAGTCTCAGTCAGACCATTAAGTACGGTCTATTTATGAGAATTTGGGGTCTGCATCCCACTGATCTCCTGCTCTCTCGGGGGTTCTCTGTTGTGCTCCCTGTCAGGGCAGTCATCAGTTGTGGCCGGGAACCATCTAGTTCTTCTGGTCTCAGTATGATGTAAGTCTCTAGCTCATGTGGCCCTTTCTATCTCTTGGGCTCATAGTTATCGTGTGACCTTGGTGTTCTTCATTCTCCTTTGATCCAGGTGGGCTGAGACCAATTGATGCATCTTAGATGGCCGCTTGTTAGCATTTAAGACCCCAGACACCACACTTCAAAGTGGGATGCAGAATGTTTTCATAATAGAATTTATTTTGCCAATTGACTTAGAAGTCCCCTTAAGCCATAGTCCCCAAACCCCCGCCCTTGCTCCGCTGACCTTCGAAGCATTCGGTTTATCCTGGAAACTTCTTTGCTTTTGGTCCAGTCCAGTTGAGCTGACCTTCCCTGCATTGAGTATTGTCCTTCCCTTCACCTAAAGTAGTTCTTATCTACTAACTAATCAGTGAACAACACTCTCCCACCCTCCCTCCCTCCCCCGTCTCGTAACCACGAAAGAATGTGTTCTTCTCAGTTTATACTATTTCTCAAGATCTTATAATAATGGTCTTACACAATATTTGTCCTTTTGCCTCTGACTAATTTCACTCAGCATAATGCCTTCCAGGTTCCTCCATGTTATGAAATGTTTCACAGATTCGTCACTGTTCTTTATCAATGTGTAGTATTCCATTGTGTGAATATACCATAATTTATTTAACCATTCATCCGTTGATGGACACCTTGGTTGTTTCCAGCTTTTTGCTATTGTAAACAGTGCTGCAATGAACATGGATGTGCATATATCTGTTCGTGTAAAGGTTCTTATTTCTCTAGGGTATATTCCGAGGAGTGGGATTTCTGGGTTGTGTGGTAGTTCTATTTCTAACTTTTTAAGAAAACGCCAGATAGATTTCCAAAGTGGTTGTACCCTTTTACATTCCCACCAGCAGTGTTCCAATCTCTCCACAGCCTCTCCAACATTTATTATTTTGTGTTTTTTGGATTAATGCCAGCCTTGTTGGAGTGAGATGGAATCTCATTGTAGTTTTAATTTGCATTTCTCTAATGGCTAATGATTGAAAGCATTTTCTCATGTATCTGTTAGCTGAGCTTTGGCAATATTTTTAAAGAAATTCCAAAATATGCCTTCTGCCTCAGAAGTCCAGAAACAGAGAGAGTGATAGACATGATACAAATATAAGAAAAATGTTTTCAAAAAAATATTTAAATTAGGTATAATGATAAGTTAAAAGAGCAAAGTACGATATATGGTATTGAATTGGAATTGTTTCTACAAATTACATGTAAGTAATTTCATATATTACATGGTTGATATACAAAAACCTGTGAAAGCCAGAACCTGTGCAAGGTGGAAATCTGCTCTATCCACTAAAACGAGCGATAGAAAAGTGTTAAAACTGTACCCCGTCAAAAGTGGAAAAGCTGCAAGACCCAAAAACAAGGCAGTTCCATCAAGTTCTGGCTCTCACTGGTTTCACTATATACGTACACAGACACACAAAAAACTATCAAAAAATGACTGATACACACAATACTATCAAGAAATGGGTGATTTTTATGTTCATGGCTATGTTTTTCCTTCATCTTCCAAATTTACAACTGTGAACATGAATAAACATCACAATCTAGCAAAAACAAACAAAAGTAAATGTTACATGTATTATTCAGGAGCTAGTGGGAAATTTTTGTATATTGCCAGGGCTACCACTGAATTCCAATCAACCTGTTGGTGAGCAATGGCCTATGACAAATTGACTGGATTAAGGTGTTGTCATCAATCTCATTTGTTAGTCTAAATATAGAAGACATCAGTACCTGCCTCACAGTTCACAATATTGAGGGTAAGGTGTGGGCAAGTGTCATCCATCCCATAACTGAAAATAACTCAAAATGATAATACAATGATCAATTTAATTGTATGAGGCAGATCAATCTAAAAGAGATGAGAACAAAATCTCATTGATACTTTGTGAAAACACTACACACTTACTAAATAACACTGAAGATGTTGACTAATTATTCTGCCTTAAGTTTTTCTTCTTTGAAATGACCATCGTAATTTTTGCATACCCGTACCTGTTGCCATTGAGCCGATTCCGACTCACAGCAATCCTATAAGACAGAGTAGAATTACGCCATAGGGATTCCAAGGAATGGCTGGTAGATTTGAACTGCCGACCTTTTGGTTAGCAGCCAAATTCTTAACCATGTATTTTTGCATATACAATGGAAAAACTGATCTTCATAAAAATTTCTGAAATCTAAAATGTATAGTACTGTAAATGTAAAAACTTGTTCATTATTTTCCCTTTGAATGAAAAATATGCAATGCTTCTCCCATCAAAACAAGGAACACATTCTAAAGCATATGGTGTAAGCATTTATGACCAATCTTGAAGTATTTTTGTATTTGTTTTACATAAAATAGTGTGACCTTTGATTCCTTCCCTGTGGTTTGCTTTAAACTGTATAGTTTCTGTATAGTTGTGCTTTCCATTACACACTGTCATCCCTATTATTAGACCTGTTTTGCTGTACACTTCACAATTCAAAAGGATACCTTATAATCAGCACAAAGTTTACCAGCCGACATCAAAATTAAACCCCCACACAAGAAAATAACTCACTTGACAAACATGCTGGGGGGAGCCCCCTGATATGAAAGAATCTTTGAATGTGCCAGGGGTTTGGTTAAAGTTTTCTTGCCTTCTGCCTCAGAAGTCCAGAAACAGAGAGAGTGACAGACATGATACAGATATAAGAAAAATGTTTTCAAAAAAATATTTAAATTAGGTATAATGATAAGTTAAAAGAGCAAAGTACGATACATGGTATTGAATTGGAATTGTTTCTACAAATTACATGTGAGTAATTTCATATATTATATGGTTGATATACAAAACCCTTACTCTTTTTATATCAAGAAGACTCAAAAATGTCCAAAGATGCAAAGGGGTATCAATGTAGGTAGATCACAAAGAATCCAAAGTCACTCTTAAAACATGTTGAAGCTTCTTTCAAAAGTAGTATTAATTACATAACAGCCTTTAATCTAGCTAACATCTTAAATATTTAAAGTAGGGTAAGTATAAACCCTATAATCATTACAATAGAAAATAAGTATTATTTATGAACCTGGAGACATTAAATACCAAATCATTTAGAAACCAATACTCATGATTGGCAAAATAATTCTGATTTACTTCTGAAAGTTTACTACACATTTGTGAATGAAAACAGAAGGGACAATCTCAATACGATTCAGATGAGAAACCTGATAATCACTCCACATGATCACTTCTCCCAGAGACTACTGAGATACTCACTTTAGCAGCACTAATGACTGTGGCAGTATAAGACTGAATGTTGTCTCCACAGGCTCCACCACGGGACTGATGGCATCGAATCAACTGGAAAAAAGAGAGAGAGAAGCAGAAAGTCATTTCTTTAAACTGTTTAACTCAACAGGCTATTAGGAGAGAGTTTATTTACCATGCATAATGGCGGTGGTAGGTGGGAATGTTTGCATGAGTGTATTTCAGACAAACAGCTAAAAGCTCTGCTGAGACACTTTTACCCTTTTTTATAACCCACTGGTGCCACTCACGCAGTTTCATGCTCAACTACAGTTTTTAATTACAAGATGAACAGTCTTTAAGAATTCATAAACTCTGAAATGGTAGGATTTGGGGCTGGCAGCCTTTCCACAAATAAATTTTAAAAACATAATCAAAGGACTTAGACATGACTTCCTAACATTAAATATTTGACATTCTAGCAAATTGGATGTTTTGTCCTCTTAATTCCTCTATAAAGACTGTAAAAGGAAACAAATTTTTAAAAATAGACAAAAAAGACTTTGCCATATATCCATTTTCAACTGTCAGTGGAAAAGTGGCACGTATTATGCATAAATCGACCACAACACGTATAACTGTCCACTTCAGAGAACTTAGTACTTTTAGCATTAGGAATAAAAAAGGTATGCCCTTATTTGTGCCGGACATAAATAAGTTCTCCTGCCAATTTTCTAAGCAAATCACTAGTTCAATATGGATGGTTCACCCAGCTGCTGAGCAATAAACCAGGATTAAATTCCCCACTGGTCTTACGCTTTCTATATTCGACCAGAAAAAAAAAGTTTTATATCTATAAAAATATGGCCAGATTTTTTAATCTGACTTAAAAAAAATGAGTGAACCCTAATATAAACTATGGACTTTGGTTAATAATAATATATTGATATTGATTTATCAACTGTAACAAATGTACCACAGGAATGAAAGATGTTAATAATAGAAGAAACAGTGTACAGAAGGGGTGGAGGTATCTGGGAAATCGCTGTAAACCTAAAACTGCTCTAAAAAAAAGTCTATTAGAAAATGTTGTCAGAAGCATCTAAAAGAAATAAGATAACAAAAGTAGAATAGTACCACATAGTAAAATGAATTTTTAAAGTACCTGGAATTCACAAAAAATTCACATCTCCCAAAATTAAAAAAAAAAAAACTTCACGTAATTCAAAACCATGTCCTTTGCTAAAGATCCGAACTGCTGAACTTTTGGCTACCAGCTGAAGGTCGCCATAGCTCTTAACCACTGCACCACCAGGGTTCCTGAAGGTTGTCATATAATCCGTTTATCCTTTTATTCTAAATTTAAAATTCTCTTCATCATTAATATTGTTGAAAAAAATTCAAAGGGGTATTAATACATTATAATACAAGGGAACACCTTTTTAAAGTATATTAGATGTTAAGCTATTTATTAGGCAATCTCTGTTATGCCTTACTGAGTGGTTGTTTAACTAGATTTCGTGCTGAGTGGTGAGAAATCTTCCAAGTGACAGGTGACCAGCAAATGTTTTCATGAAGGGCAAAGCAAGAAGTTTGAAGTGATTGTTTTGTCTAATAAAAAAGAATCTCTATCTCACGCACTGTTTCATTCACAAATACACATTTGAAGAATTATGAAAGCTATCCCTCTGCTGCCTCCTGCTGCATGTGTGAGGAAAAACAGTATTTTGGAAATGCCATCTTTTCCCTGTTTCAGGTAACTAAAATACTTAGGGACAAATGTGTGAAAATAGGCAACATCCTTCCCTTTTCAAATCAGCTAAATCTGACTTAGCATTTCTACATAAAATTAAATAGACCAGAATTCATGGCCTAAAATTCAGCATCAGAAATGGGTTGTATCTTGGTTAATCTAACTTAAAGATGAGTCAGAATTTTCTGGAATGCAAAAACTCTTAGCAAATGGACTAATTTCCAGGAAATATGGTTAAGTAAAAAAGCAATGTGTAAAAAAGCATATATAGTATGCTAGCTTTTACAAAAGAAGGGGAAATACAAGCAAGTATGTATTTAACATAACTATAAAAATAAATGTATTCAATTACATATCAAATGAAAGCCATAACCATAGGAAGGAAGGAAGGGAGGGAGGGAGGGAGGGAGGGAGGGAGGGAGGGAGGGAGGGAGGGAGGAAGGGAGGGAGGGAGGAAGGGAGGGAGGAAGGAAGGAAGGAAGGAAGGAAGGAAGGAAGGAAGGAAGGAAGGAAGGAAGGAAGGAAGGAAGGAAGGAAGGAAGGAAGGAAGGAAGGAAGGAAGGAAGGAAGGAAGGAAGGAAGGAAGGAAGGAAGGAAGGAAGGAAGGAAGGAAGGAAGGAAGGAAGGAAGGAAGGGAATGAGGGAGGAAGGCATAAGGAAAGGAATGAGGCAGGGAGGAAGCAATGAGGGAGGGAGAAAAGGAAAGGAGGGAGGGAGGAAGAGAGGGAGGGAGGGAGGGAGGAAGGAGTGAGGGAAGGAAGGACTGAAGGAAGGGGGAAGAAGTGGGGAGACTGAGACAGAAACAGTGACAGGAAGAAACAAAGAGAGACATAAGGAAAGACAGAGAGGGAGAGGGAGAGACATGGAGAGTAAAGACTGTATGGGTGTTATTTCTGGTATTGGTGCTATTTGAACTATAGCTATTTTTGCAAGTTTATTATAGGTGTTCTGAGTTTAATATATATTTTTAAACAGAGCATTGAAAAACAAAAATCCCTACCAAGATATAGGGCTTCTTGATTAAAATATTAGTCAAAGAGCATTTTCACTGACTTTAATAGAAAGTGTCTGTCACTCAAAAATTAAAATTCAATTTTCTAATTACACACTCAGCCCAAAAGCTCCAAAACCAAAACAAACAAACCCAGTGCCATCAAGTCATTTGCAACTCATAGCGACCCTATAGGACAGAGCAGAACTGCTACATAGGGTTTCCAAGGCTGTAATCTTTATGCAAGCAGACTGGCACATCTTTCTCCCAGGGAGCAGCTGGTGGATTCAAACCGCTGACCTTTCAGTTAGCAGCCAAGCACTTTAACCACTGTGCCACCAAGGCTTCAAATTGGTAATAAATACTAGCTCTTATTTTTTTTTTTTTTTCTTATGGAAATACTATGGAAATGTTTCTTCCAAGGGTGACACAGCTACCTGATTAGCAAATTCCTTGTGAATTCTACTACATTTTCCAGTCTCTGTGTATGAGATCAGATATTATTGACATGTCAAAGGCAAAACAACTGGCATCCATCCAGGGTACGCATCTATGAAGGGAGCTCTTTCCCCTTGAAAACAATATATAGCTATTTGCATAATACCACCAATTGTAAATGGGCAGTTTCCCACATGTGAGAATACGGCTAAAACACCAAGGGACAATTTATACATCTTCTTCTAGGATGTGTTCAGCACTCATCAGAGATGTATTACAGATGTGAATATTAGAAAAAGTCATTATGTCATCACACTGAATTATATGCCACTTGTCAACAAAGTCTGAAAAGAGTAATTTGGAAAGAAATATTTTTTATGAGATACACTGGAAAATTAAGAGGATAGAGCATAATACTGCACTGGCTGTAACTATTTGTTACAGACAGAATTTTGAATAAAGTATCAAGGAATTCATCTACAAAAATACTTTACTTCAATGGTCTGATTGTGTATATTCCAGAGGCTAGTGAAAAAAAAAAAAAATGGCTTCACCAAATAATATCTTTACTTACCACATCGTGATATTATCATTTGTATTACTTCATATTGTTTCCAAGATAATTAAATAATCAGGTAAAGATGAAACAAAAAATACTAATCCTCTTTGAAGTCTCTAATGAAAAGGATTTAACCTTCTTTTCAAAAATCCAAATTTAACACTTGTCTTACAGGGACATTAAATAAAACTCTCAGTGTATAAATATAGTATCTTCACTCACATTAATAGATAAGATCAGTAATTTCCTTAGTAAAATAAATGGCTAAACTATTATTTGGATCTGATTTTAAGCATACACATAAAGTCAACTAAATTATTCTATGCCTTAGCTCCCCAATCTACTGATGAAGGCAGAGGTCACTTCTGACACAGTTTCTAGCTTCACCAAAGCCACTGATTTTTTAATACCAGTACTGTGGTAAGTTGGAATCCACTTCACAGCAACAGGTTTGGTTTTTTTTTTTTGGTTGCTGCTGTTTTGTGATAACCCTAATGCTGTCCTTTGAGATTAATAGAGTGAACTACTCTATGCAGAGCCTAGAAAACTAAAGTTCTACAGAGTCAAATGTTTCTGAATTCTTAATAGAGTCCAAATACTGATCAAAAGCAAGAAAGGAGATGCGAAGATAATGGATTACACGATTCCAACCTAACGAAACAAAAACTAAACTAGTAAATTAAACATTAATTTCTGGTCGGTAATCACCTATGGAGCATAGGTATCTACAGGGAAAATCTTTCAAGACTCACTCCATCACATGTAACCCAAACACTGGTCATGCCTTACCTTGTTTTCTGCATAAGCAAGCCAGCGGCTCCCAAGAGCAATAGGATTCATGTTTGGCCCTGGACAAGGATAGCAGCCTGAAAAAATTTGAAATGATAATATTGAGAACTTCCTTAATAACTCTTCTGTTGGTGATTATTATGTTGGCCAGAAAAATTTAAAAAAAAAAAAATTTTTTTTTTTAAGTTTCAGATAAAATTCCCATAATGCTAGTCATTATAGTTAACTAAGGGTAAAGATTTCTTTTTTTCCCCTCCTTTTTTTTTCTACATAGCCTGATTTTGATTCTGTTCTAATAAGAAACAGATTTGGAAACAACTGTTAATCACCTTTAACAAAAAGTGGGCATTTTATATAGTTATTCCTAGAATAAGAGAGAGATGCTAATAGGAATCATTTAAAAATCATGAGTCTGTAAATTCTTAAGCAGAAACATTGAGAGAAGATAAAATGGGGTCAGGAATTTAAGAGAAAAAGATAAAGACAACTATCAGATACACACACACACACATACTATGGTAGAGAAAAACAAAAAAAATTTTTTTTAAAAAAGGAAAGACTTGCATGGGGGGTCAATGAGAAGAATAAACTAAGGATAAAAAATAGTCACAAAGGGTGCCTCAGTATAAAGATGTTGGGGAATCATTTACACAATCCTAAATATTACACTAAGCACTAAATTTCATTATTCTTGCTTCCAGTCCCAACCAATAACAACACTACAAAGAAGGATTATTTTGTGGTTCTATTCTTTCATCAAGAATATATTAAATATTCCTGACAGTGAACAACTTCCATGCATGGGAAGTTCAAAACCAACTTACAGAGTTCCACTAACAAAGACACAACACAACTGAATGGTGTCTGTCATTCAGAGGCTGTCCTCTCTCCTCCTGGCTATGTCAATGAGGTTCCTGAGTTTCAGGGTCCTCATCCGTGACTTAAACAAATAATATTTTATTGTCTCACAAAACTGATTTAAAGAGACAACTCAAAAAAGACTGCAAAGAATTCAAAGAGCACAAGAGATTGACGTAAAGAATCCCTTTAAACACGCACAATCTAAATGCCACAAATCAACCAACTTGATCTCACAGACATACACAGAACATGCCACCCAAGAGCAGCCAAGTATACTTTCTTTTACAATGCACATGGAACATTCTCCAGAATAGACCCCATATTAGGCCACAAAGCAAGCCTTAACAGAATCCAGTACACTGAAATATTACAAAGCATCTTTTCTGACCATAAAGCCATAAAAGTGGAAATCAATAACAGAAAAAGCAAAGAAAAAAAGTCAAATACATGGAAACTGAACACCTTGCTCAAAAACTACTGGATTATAGAAGAAATCAAGGATGGAGTAAAGAAATTCACAGAATCAAATGAGAATGAAAACACATCCTACCAGAACTTTTGGGACACAGCAAAAGCAGTGCTCAGAGGTCAATTTATAGCAATAAATGCACACATACAAAAGAAGAAAGGGCCAAAATCAAAACATTAACCCTACACCTTGAAAAAATAAAGAACAGCAAAAGAAGCCCACGGGCACCAGAAGAAAGGAAATAACAAAAATTAGAGCAGAAATAAATGAAATAGAGAATAGAAAAACTGAAAGTTAACAAAACAAAAAGCTCGTACTTTGAAAAGATCAACAAAATCGATAAACCACTGCCCAAACAGACAAATGAAATACAGAAACTTAAACAAATAATCAGAATAAGAAACGAGATGGGCAATATCACAACAGACCCAACTGAAATTAAAAGAATCATAACAGAATACTATGAAAAATTGTACTCCAAGAAATTTGAAAACCTACAGGAAATGGACAAATTTCTGGAAACACACTACCTAGCCTAAATTAACACAAACAGAGATAGAATAACTAAACAAACCTGTATCAAAAGAACGATTAGAAAAGGTACTTTAAAAACTCCAAGCAAAAAACAAAAAAAAGCCTTGGCCCTGACAGCTTCACTGGAGAATACTAACAAACTTTCAGAGAAGAGTTAACACCAGTACTACTAAAGGTATTTCAGAGCATAGAAAAGGATGGAATACTCCCAAACGCATTCTATGAAACCAGCATAACCCTGATACCAAAACCAGGTACAGACACCACAAAAAAAAGAAAATTACAGACCAATATCCCTCATGAACATACACAAAAATTCTCAATAAAATTCTAGCTAATAGAATTCAACAACATATCAAAAAAATAATTCACCATGACCAAATGGGATTCACACCAGGTAATCGTTCTGCATTAGAAAACAATCGATGTAATTCATCATATAAATAAAACAGAAGACAAGAACCATATGATCTTATTGATAGATGCAGAAAAGGCATTTGACAAAGTCCAACACCCACTCATGATAAAAAACTGCCAGCAAAATAGGAATAGAAGGAAAATTCCTCAACATACTAAAGGGCATTTATACAAAGCCAACAGCCAACATCATCCTAAATGGAGAGAGTCTGAAAGCATTCCCCGTCAGAACAGGAACCAGATAAGGATGCCCTTTATCACCACTCTTATTCAGCATTGTGCTAGAGGTCCTAGCCAGAGCAATTAGGCTAGACAAAGAAATAAAGGGCATCCAAATTGGTAAGGAAGAAGTGAAAATATCCCTATTTGCAGATGATATGATCTTATACTCAGAAAAACCCAAAGAATCCACAAGAAAACTACTGGAGCTAATAGAAGATTTCAGCAAAGTATCAGGATACAAGATAAACATACAAAAATCAGTTGGATTCCTCTATACCAACAAAGAAAACTTCCAAGAGGAAATCACCAAATTAATACCATTTACAATAGCCCCCAAGAAGATAAAATACTTAGGAATAAATTTAACCAGAGATGTAAAAAAACCTATACAAAGAAAATTACAAGACACTACTGCAAGAAACCAAAAGAGACCTACATAAGTGAAAAAAATACTCATGGGTAGGAAGATTCAACATTGTGAAAAAGTCTATTCTACCCAAAGCGATCTATAGATGCAATACAATCCTGATCAAATTCCAACGACAGTTTTTAATGAGATGGAGAAACAAATCACCAACTATGGGAAAGGAAGAGTTCCCGGTTAAGTAAAGCATTACTGAAGAAGAAGGACAAAGTGGGAGACCTCACACTACCTGATTTTAGAACCTATAATACTGCCACAGTAGTCAAAACAGCCTGGTACTGGTAAAAGAGATACATAGACCAATGGAACAGAATTGAGAATGCAGATGTAAATTCATCCACCTATGAGCAGCTGATATTTGACAAAGGCCCAAACTCTATTAAATGGGGAAAAGCCAGTCTTTTTAACAAATGGTGCTGGCATGACTGGATATTCATCTGCAAGAGAAATGAAACAAGACTCATACCCTATACCATACATAAAAACTAACTCAAAATGGATCAAAGACCTAAATATAAAATCTAAAATGATAAAGATTATGGAAGAAAAAATAGGGACAATGCTAGGAGCCCTGATACATGGCATAAACATTATATGAAACATAACTAACAATGTACAAAGACCAGAAGAGAAACTAGATAATTGGGAGATCCTAAAAATCACTCATGCTCATTAAATGGCTTCACCAAAAGGCTAAAAAGACAACCTACAGACTGGGAAAATATTTTTGGCTATGACATATCCAATCAGGGTCTAATCTCTAAAATCTACAAGGTACTGTAAACCCTCAACAACAAAAAGACAAATAAACCAATTAAAAAACGGCCAAAGAATATGAACAGGTACTTCGCCAAAGAAGACATTCAGGTGGCTAAGAGATACATGAGGAAATGCTCACGATCATTAGCCATTAGAGAAATGTAAATCAAAACTACAATGAGATACCATCCCACCCCAACAAGGCTAACACTAGTAAAAAAACACAAAATAATAAATGTTGGAGAGGTTGTGGAGAGACTGGAACACTTTTATACAGTGGGAATGGAAAATGGTACAACCACTTTGGAAATCGATTTGGCGCCTTCTTAAAAAGCTAGAAATAGAAGTACCATATGATCCAGCAATCCCACTCCTTGGAATATATCCTAGAGAAATAAGAGCCCTCACACAAATAGATACATGTACACCCATATTCACTGCAGCACTGTTCACAATAGCAAAAAGATCGAAACAACCTAGGTGCCCATCAACAGACAAATGGATAAACAAATTATGGTATATTCACACAATGGAATATTATGCAATAATGAAGAACAATGATGAATCTGCGAAGTATCTCATAACATGGATGAATCTGGAAGGCATTATGCTGAGTGAAATTAGTCACAAAAGCACAAATATTGAATGAGACCACTATTATAAGAACTCAAGAGAAGGTTTAAACACAGAAGAAAACATTTTTTGATGGTTATGAGAGTGGGGAGGGAGGGAGAGGGGGAATTCACTAACTAGATAGTAGACAAGA
The DNA here is from genome assembly GCF_024166365.1 of Elephas maximus indicus. Lineage (NCBI taxonomy): Eukaryota > Metazoa > Chordata > Mammalia > Proboscidea > Elephantidae > Elephas > Elephas maximus. Next base: position 32,931,636 of record NC_064837.1, on the reverse strand, counting down.
ATGATCTTAGGTGAAGGGAAGGACAACGCACAATACAGGGGAAGTCAGCACAACTGGACTAAACCAAAAGCTAAGAAGTTTCCTGAACACAATCAAACACTTCGGAGGACAGAGTAGCAGGGGTGGGGGTCTGGGGACCATGGTTTCAGGGGATATCTAGGTCAACCGGCATAACAAAGTTTATAGAGAAAATGTTCTGTATCCCACTTTGGTGAGTGATGTCTGGGGTCTTAAATGCTTGTGAGCAGCCATCTAAGATGCATCAAGTGGTCCCAATCCACCTGGAACAAAGGAGAATGAAGAACACCAAAGACAGAAGGAAAATATGAAGGAAAAAAAAAAAAAAAAACAAAATCCAAATCCACTGCCGTCGAGTTGATTCCAACTCATAGTGACACTATAGGACAGAGTAGAACTGCCCGATAGAGTTTTCAAGGAGCGCCTGGTGGATTTGAACTGCCGACCTCTTGGTTAGCAGCCGTAGCACTTAACCACTACACCACCAGGGTTTCCCAAGAGATGAAAGGGCCACATAAACCAGTGAGTCCATCAGCCTGAGACCTGTAGAACTAGATGGTGCCTGGCTTACCACCAATGACCACCCTGACAGGGAACACAACAGGGAGTCTCTGATGGAGCAGGAGAAAAGTGGGATGCAGAATTCAAATTCACATAAAAACACCTGGCTTAATGGGTCTGACTGAGACGGGAGGAACCCCAGAAGACATGGCGCCCGAACTCTCTGTCAACCCAAAACTAAAACCATTCCCAAGCCAACTCTTCAGACAAGGATTAGACTGGACTATAAAACATAAAACAATACCCATGAAGAGTGTGCTTCTTAATTCAAGTAGATGCACGAGACTAAATGGGCAGCTCCTGTCCGGAGGCGAGATGAGAAGGCAGAAAGGGATAGGAACTGGCTGAATGGACATGGGAAACGCGGGGAGGAAAGGGGGAGTGTGGTGTCACATTATAGGGACTGCAACTAGTATCACATAACAATATGTGTATAGATTTTTATATGAGAAATGAACTGTAAACTTTCACCTAAAGCACAACTTAAAAAAAAAAGAATCCCTTCAAGTCCTGGCTTAACATTCCATAAGTATCTCGTTAATTTTTCAAAAATGTTTCTCTCTAAAATGTACATCTGAGGATCAAACCGAGGTTACCTATTTCATTGTTTATGTCTCAAGTTGGAATCTAAGTTTATACAATCAGGAGACAGACAAGATTTCATCACAATAACTTTTTTCCTCCTTTTGTAAAAGATAGCCAAATTATACAAAATACATGAACAAAACAGCAAAAGAGAGTATCAACCGCATTATAAGCTGCAGCAGTGACAATACCCTACAGAGCAGTTCTCAATCTATGTTATTGTTCCTATGGAGAAGAGAGTTGTCAATGTATGTCTAACAGCTGACTCTAGTAAATCATTACATGTTTCAGGCATTAGTTTCTTGAGTCCAGGAAGTTAGAATACTGCCAAAGGTTACAGTGATATGACAGTTCATCGTTTCTGGGATTTTTTTTAGAACAGTTTTTGTGGGTGATATTGACATAAACTGCACATATATAAAAGGGTATAATTTGATAAATTTTAACATATGTATGGATCCACAGATAGTATTTTATTCAGAAGCATCTTTATCAATAAGAAAAAGAATAATTAACTTCTTTGACATTTACAGTCAAAAATACATGTTCTATGATAAATATTTATTATTTTTATCCATCTATTTTCTATCTTTTATCTAGAGGGATATGTAAGGCCAAGGATTTGTGCCTGTTCTGTTCACTGCTAAATCTCCATTACCTAGAACAGTATCTGACACACAGCAGATGCTCAATAAACGTCTAATTACATTAATCAATACACATAATCAATGCATTTATTAGGCAATGTCAAACAATCAAATTCTCTATGTAAGTTTTCCAAATATCCAAATAGCACGCACTTCTAAGAGCCAGTTCTTTCATTCTCAAGACGTTTATTAACTGAAATATTTCATAAATGTATATAACATGCTTCCCTGTTTCAGAAAGCCTTTGAGTAGCATTTGGGCATCACTGTGACTATGTCAGTATTGCTGTGCTCTTAAGTACTAAAGAAGGACACAGGGCTGTTGGCTCTATTACTGAGCAGTTTTTAGTTCAGCTCCCTGAACTGCCAACTATTTTGAAAGCACGCCTTCATTTTGAAAAGAAGACAATGACTGGAGAAAAATTACATGAGTCATAAAATAAAAGGTATAAGCCTTCTTATTTTTGTTTGCTTCATTGTTTAAAATTTTTTGTTTCTTCCGGGATTTGAAGTTATGTATTTGGTAGGCTTTGGGTTTCTAGAACTCTGACCTACAAGTAATGTGACATTACTATATCCATACACAAGACACTGTAATACAAAGTGTGTACTTTTTAGATAATAAATTTCATTATTAGACTCCTACAGAGTAAACTAATCTTATTCATACGAAATAGACTTAATTTTATAAATGTGTATATACACACATATCCCATAGAAAACTTCAGAGCTGAAGAAATGAGTGTAAATATGGTTCTGTAAGGAAGTTTTCCACCTTTTAAAAACTCTCAAGAAAAACAGAACTAAATGTCCTCAAACCTGTGAATTGTGGCATAACATTACCAGTTGCCATGGCGTCAATTCCAACTCATGGCACCTCCATGTGTGTCAGAGTAGAACTGTGCTCCATAGGGTTTTCAATGGCGGCAGATTTTTCCAAAGTAGATGGTCAGGCCCAGAGATTCCTCTAGGTGGACTCTGTACCTCCAGCCTTTTGGTTACCAGCCAAGCACATTAACCGTCTTTACCACCCAGGGACTCCGACATCTCATTATAGGTAGTTAACCTTCTTAATTAGCTTTTAAAAAGTCAACATAATCCAACTATCAATTCTGATAACCACTTCAACTTCATGAGGTGTTAATAAATACATTCTCCTTTCTCCAAATACTAAAGGAACCTAAGGGAAAATATAATCTACAATTTTTCATTCCACTTTTTTAAGTTTGATGTTTTTAGAAGCTCAGTGGACCTCAAAAATTATAGTGTATTGGAATGAAAACCAAATTGTTTTTACTGCTCTCCAAAAAACATTTTATAGCTAGAATCAGCAGAACATCAGCCACTCAGCACTATCTCAACTTTATAAGTATGACTCTTTTAAAGATTAACTTTTGCCTCTAGCTAATCTTTGAAAACTAGTGAGGGGGAAAAAGTGAACCTCTACAAGGCTAAAATAATTCAAACTTGCTTAAAATATCTGTGAACTAAGTAAGGAGGCCTGGCTGTTAAAATGACCCAAGTTTCCAAATTTAAATAAAAACAAAATCCAAGAAAAGCACACTAAATGAAGACCCTTCCATTAGGAAAGACTTTGTTCCAGTAATTAAGACGGCACATGAGAGTGATGCAATTTTAGACGGTATCATCCCAGTGATTGCTCCAACAGACAGGTGACCTGAACTCAGTTTGAAAAACAGAAGATTTAACTACTCTGTAATACTCTGTCTTATTTTTCTTGGCAAGGTCAACTCAAAAATCTTCAGACCTTTCTTTAAAAAGTAGATATCCACATTTACAACTGAATTATTTTCAACAAGAATGTCAAGTTCATTCAATGGGGTAAAATAGTCATTTCAACAAATAGTGCTAGGACAAATGGATATTCTCACACAACATACAAAAATTAATTCAAAATGGATCAAAGACCTACATGTAGGAGCAAAACTATTAAACTCTTAGAAAACACAGTAAACATCCGTGACCTTGGATTAGGCATAAATACCCCAATTAAAAAATGGGCAAAGGATCTGAACAGAAATCACTCCAAAGACGTACAAAAGGCCAATAACACAATAAAAAGACGCTCAACATCATTAGTCATCAGAGAAATCCAAAATGAGATACCACTTCATTAGATACCACTAGGACTAGATACCACTATCATCTATCAAAAAGACGACAGATAATACCAAGTATTGGTGAGGATGGGGACAATATGGAATTCTCATACACTGCTGGTGGGAATGTCAAATTACACAACCACTTTGGAAAATATCTGGCGGTTCCTCAAACAATTAAACTTAGAGTTACCATGTGCCCAGCAATTCCACTCAAGTACACACTCAAGAGAAATAAAAACATATGAGATGCAAAAACTTGTACACAAATGTTCACAGCAGCATTACTCATAATAGCCAAAAGATGCAAACAACCCAAAATGCCCATCACTAATGAATGGATAAACAAAATACGGTATATCCACACCATGTAATGTTATTCAACCATAAAGAAGAATGACGTTCTGATACATGCTACAACATCGAAAAACCTTGAAAACATTATGCTAAGTGAAAGAAGCCACACACAAAAATTCATATATTGTATAATTCCATTTACATGAAATGTCCAGAATAGGCAAATCTATAGAGACACATAATAGATTAATGGTTGCCTAAGGCTGGGGGGAAACCCTGGTGGCGTATTGGTTAAGAGCTATGTCTGCTAACCAAAAAGTTGGCAGTTCGAATTTACCAGGAGCTCCTTGGAAACTTTATGGGGCAGTTCTACTCTGTCCTAGAGGGTCACTGTGAGTTGGAATAGACTCAAAAGCAACAGGTTTGGTTTTGGTTTAAGGCTGGAGGAGATGGAAAGATTATGGCTACAAGTTACAGGGTTTCATTTTGGGGGTAAGGAAAAATGTTCTAATATTGATTATGGTGATGGTTTCACAACTCTGTGAACACGCTAAAAGCCACTGAGTTTATACTTTTAACAGGTGAATTGTATGGTGTATGAAAAGCTGCTTTTTTTTTTTTTTTTTAAAAAAAAGCAGGTGTTACTAAATAATAATCCTAGAATCTTCTTTGTATTGGTTACTCCCTAAAAAGTCTGATGAAAAAATCGGGGACACCCTCCCCAGAAAAATACACATGAATATAAAATACTGAATACCATTTCAGAGATTTATTTGATCATCTTACAGCTTACTGACAAGCCTCTTATATGTATCCTCAAACTAAAAATGATCCTGGATCTCACAAGAACACATGAATCCTCTCTCACAAATGTTACCAACTTGTTTCCAAATATAAAAAGCAAAGCTCTTCTTTCAAATATTAAAAACATTTTTGTGTTTTAAAACTCCCATTTGTTATTCATTGTTAGCACTGATAACGGACACCCATACTAACACTAAGAAATAACACTAGGAATTGAAGAGGTAATAATATTTTTCCTACGTAAAGCAAAAACAGAAGCCAGTGGAAAGAGCTTGCTTGCTCCCCTGAGACTTCATATCTACATTTCAATTTACGGACAGTGCTAATGACATCTATCAGTCTTTGTCTTTTGTTTTCTTAACCATACCTGGGTTTTAGGTTTCCACATCAGACAGCTGCTCAAGGTCACCTTTTCTGTACAGCCAAATACAAAGGTGTGTCCTGTCTCATCATATTGGCTGTATTCCCTTCCCAGTTCTCTATCAGATCTCTTTACTTGTTCCTTCCACCCTTTGGCACAAATTCCCATGATGCTTGCTCTGATGGGCACAGCTGTCTCTACTTATTTTACAGTTTCTTCATTGTATTTATACATACCTATGGCACTCAGAATTGTATTATACAAGAATTTTTCAAATTATCTTAGATATTAAGTGGTTGCATGATCAAAAAGAGTATCCTCATTAAGTGGAGAATTTGTCTATATTATTGTCACTTTCTTTGGACAGTGCTTACAGGCAATGGAGAAAAACTACATGGCATAAGCAAATGGACTGCCAGCAATGCTATCACAGTATGCCTTGCCTGCCCCTTGCCCCAGATCTTCTGTCCCTCAATCTCCTCTTCATTGTACAGGCAAAACCAGCATACACATAAGGGATATCGAAAACTCAAATTTGGAGAAGCACACATAATTTGTACAATGCCTCTTTCCACCCACCAAGTTTCAGTCTGTGTAAAGGAGCTGGGAGAGGATGCAGAGATTAGAGAAAAATAAGGCAGTGGCACCCTTTAGTCCTTGATATGAAAAATCAGGTCATGCCAAATTTTTTTGAAACTGATGATCTAAATCACTTAGGTAATTCAAATAAGGTAAATTTCTTAATAAAAGTACTTACCAAATATCATCAATCTTACCAACCTAAAACCACATGTGTAATCTGATTCCTAGGGTTTTCAATTGAAGTAAAATATTCTAATTTTTTAACTGTACTTTTAGATGACAGTTTACAGAGCAAACAAGTTTCTCATTAAACAACTAATATACATATTGTTTTGTGATATTACTTGTCAACACTACAACATGTTAACACTCTCCCCTTCTCAACCTTGGGTTCCACGTTACCAGCTTTCCTGTCTCCTCCTGCCTTCTCATCCTTGACCCTGGGCTGGTGTGCCCTTTCAGTCTCATTTTGTTTTACGGGCCCCTCTAATCTTCGGCTGAAGGGTGAACCTCAGGAGTGACTTCATTACTGAGTTATAAAAGTGTGCGGAGGCTATACTCTCGGGGACTTTCCGGTCTGTCAGAACAGTAAGTCTAGTCTTTTTCTTTTGGTGACTTAGAATTTTGCTCCACATCGTTCTCCAGCTCTGTCTGGGATCCTCTATTGTTTTCCCTGTCAGAACAGTCAGTGGTAGTAGCTGGGCACTATCTATCTAGTTGTGCTGGACTCAGGCTCTGGTAGTTGTAGTCCATTAGTCCTATGGACTAATCTTTCCCCTCTGTCTTTGGTTTTCTTCACTTTCCCTCGACATAAATGATTGAGCTTTTCCATCATCTCTTTTCACAGATATAGTCGATTTGATTCTTGCGTATTCGATCTGGTGAGGTCCATGTGTATGCTGTCACCGTTGTGTTTTTGGAAAAAGGTATTGGCAATGAAGAAGTCATCGCTCTTGCAAAATTCTATCATGCGATCTCTAGCATCGTTTCTATCACCAAGGCCATATTTAACTACCGATCCTTCTTCTTAGTTTCCAACTTTTGCATTCCAATCACCACCAATTATTAAGGCATCTTAATTGCACGTTTTATTAATTTCAGGCTGCAGAAATGGGTCAAAATCTTCAACTTCTTCACCTTTGCCATTAGTGGTTGGAGTGTAAACCTGAATAATATTAGTATTAACTGGTCTTCCTTATAGGCATATGGATACTATCTTTTCATTGACAGTACTGTTCTGCAAGATAGATCTTGAAATGTTCTTTTTGATGATAAATGTGACATCATTCCTCTTCAATTTGTCATTCCCAGCATAGTAGACCATATTATTGTTTCATTCAAAATGTCCAATACCAGTACATTTCAGCTCACTAATACCTAGGATAAAGATCTTTATGCATTCCATTTCATTTTTGAAAACTTTCGATTTTCCGAGATTCACACTTCATACATTCCACATTTTGGCTATTAATAGATTTTTGCAGCGGTTTCTTCTCATTTTGAGTCATGCCACATCAGGAAATGAAGGTCCCAAAAGCTTGACTACATCCACATCATTAAGGTCGACTCTACTCGGAAAGGGCATCTCTTCCCCATTCTTATTTTGAGAACCTTCCAACCTGAGGGGCTCATCTGCAGACAGTGTTCTGCTGCTGTTCATAAGGTTTTCACTGGCCAATTTTTTCAGAAGTAGACCACCAGGTCCTTCTTCTTAGTCTGTCTTAGCCGGGAAGCTGACACACAGTAGGTATTCAATAAATATCTGATAACTAAGTATTTAAATAGATGCTATGTATCAGGAGACTCAGCATATACGATTGGTAATTCCCTAGCCATACCAAAGATGAGATCCTTTCCACAGAATTATTTCTGAAGCAATGTAGCACATACATATGAGAAGCTCCAGACAAAGTTCGCCTCAGCTTCCATGGTCAATTTTAGAACTTAAAATACAGAGTACAAAGAGGCAAAATTTTTCAGACTGTATTAAAAAACAAACAAAAAAAGGAAACCCTCCAGTTTCTGCTTCACATTTTCAGTCCTAGACAATCGGACAACCATTAACCCTTCAACTTTCAAAACAAAACCCAAGACCAAATTTTACATAGAAAAATATTTGTACACTTAGTCTATAAATCCTTTACTGCTTGAAGTCTTACTAACGCAGAGTATCTTAACCCATCAGAACACTACATAGGTAAAAAGCACAGATGGTACAAATGAACATTTATGTGCTAGCAAAAACCTGGCACAAAGAAGGATCCTCATCTTGGATTTGTTTCCTCCCACTATTTTCAAGTACCAAAAGAAATCACCAGATATTGAAGAAGCTAGAAAAAATAAAAATGGGCTAAAGCTAGGAATCCTGGGGTGGGGGGGAGGGGAGATAAAACAAAAAATCAAGCAAGGACAACTTTCCTCTATTACCAGAAAAGCTGAAAAGCTTTTACTAAAAACTGGAATTTCCCCTTTAAAGTTAACATCTCACAAAGACCATGCTTTTTCATCCAAGAAAACTTCAGGGTCCTTACTCATAAGGAATGGTAGAGATTAAAGTTTAGATCCTGAAGTCTACACTTATTGCTGCATTTCTGGGCAGTAGTAGAAGTTGTGAGGATTAGAAAGGTAGGGAGTTTTAATTCCTGATCCATCATATAGAATAATCCAGTTACCTCCTCAAGTATGTACGTTAACTAAGTAATTTAATAACTGTTTTGAAAGTATAAGAAATAGGTAAGTGAAACTAAATCCTAACTACTTAAATTTTTTCATACAAAGAGAAATTGAGGAAACACGGTATGTAGCTTTCTCGGTAACATAAAGAAATGTGTTGTTAAGTTGAAAATACATCAAAAAATTGTAGAACTGAATCTGAGGACATCCACAGAATCACAGGAATATCATCGCAAGGGAAAATCCATAAAGCACTGACAAAAATCTAAAATTACAACTATTTTGCTAACTCTTTCAAGTAAGAAGTATAAACTCAAATGCATATGAAAGAAAAGAAAACAATTTGGTACCTACTTGTGACAAAGAATTTTTTTGTGAAAGTACAGCTATCAAAGGCAGCAATTTTCTCCTGCAAGACTACGACGAGGATCCTAAAATTAGGGGGAGGGAAAAAAGACACCAAAAAGAAAAAAAAATATGAATGTGAAATTTCATAAAGTAATTCATGAATAAGTTAAATTATCGAGAAGAAAACAAATATCTACTAACTCAATTAAAAAACAGAGGCAAAAACCAACATTTCTTGTAATATTTAGGCTAGAAAAAAAGGTGGAAAATATTTTTAGGCAGGATAGGGATAGTTAAAAGGAGAAATGTGATCAAAATAGAATAATCTCAAAAATATTTTACTCTAAATAATTTTTATTATAAATCTAATAAATCAATCAACTATTAGCCATATACTAAAAGTGTTTTTCCAATGACAGCTCAGAGTCATGGAATTAAATATAAAATGGATTTATGTAACCTGTTACTTAATAGGAACGCTGGTGGCACGGTGGTTAAGAGCTCCGCTGCTAACCAAAAGGTCGGCAGTTCAAACCTACCAGCAGCTCCCTGGAAACCCTCTGTCCTACAGCCTCGCTATGAGTCAGAATTGACTCCATGGCAACAAGTTTGGTTTTTGCCACTTAAAATGACTGCTGAATTTCCCAACAGGAGGGCGGGGGCAGGGGGGTAGTGGTGGTAAATTAAGGCAACTGCTATTCAGTGTAAATGCATTATATCTGACCAATTCAGCGTATTAAAATTTAACCAGAATCAATACAAATCACATTTTTCCTAGGGCCAAAGATTTATAAATTATTGGGAATTTTTAAAGAAATGAACTGCTAAAGTACATCCAAAATACACTCATTTTTTAAAGGTTAAAGTACTGCTACTTGCAAGATATTAATATAAATACCACATTTAATGTTATTTCAAAAGATCAAGTGGAAAATTATAACCCTTGTTTAATATTTGAGGCAGGGAAATCTGAGCAACAGTGCTAGTAATGGGAAGAAAGAAAATGTCAACAATCTTCACATGTACAATTCAGTACATTACCATATTTTTTACACAGACAACATGCACCATCTACATTTGTTTGCCAACCACTCCCTCCTCCCCGCAAGGTGTTTTTATAAGTGCTGTTATGCTGATTTTTTTACATGTTGCTGTATAAAACATAGCATAGCACACTTAAGAAAATACCTTGGGGTGGGGAGAGCAGTTGGCAAACAAACGTAGAAGGCACACATTATTTGCATAAAATACAGTAATTATGTTCATCATGTTGTTCAACCATCACCCTTTTACATTCCCAAATACACACCACCCTTAACAGAAGCTCAGTGTCCCTAAGCATGAGGACCTTCTCAAACACCTTTTGTCACCTCTCCAAACCTGAATTTTCTAATGCAATTTATCTACCAATCCAACAACTAATCCCCCACTTCATTCAGCAGTTTAAAAGTTGTCTCTATCATGGCATATATATTGGTATTGCCGAAAGTGTCTTTCATAGAGCAAGTTTTTAATTTTAATGAGATGTCACAGCTAAGGATTTTTGCTTAACCCAAGGTCACAAAGATTTTCTCATATGTTTTCCAGTAGAAGTTTCATGTTTTATGTTTTACATTTAAATCTATCATTAATTTTGAGTTAATTTTTGAGATGTCAAATAATTTTTTACAAATATATTTACCACAATTAAAAAAGAAAATGTCACATTTAACACATATGCTTTGTTAATTTGCTGATGCAGAACATAATCTTTCACATATCTGAAAATACATAATTATGCAGCCCTAGTACTTACATAAGAATCCAACAAACCATCAGACCTAGATTACCAGGGTTAAAGTGAAGCCATGAAGAGAAGGTGGCAAGCTCAAAAGGGGAAAATGCAGAAAAAACTAATCAGATAAATAGGTTTTCAAAATAATACAGTAGCCACTCCCAAACAAAGAGTCACATGCAAAAAAATTCTGTAAGGAAGGTTTAATTTACAATTAAGTATAGAAAGTTCAAGAAACCCTGATGGCGCAGTGATTAACTACTTGGCTAATAGCCAAAAGGTCACTAGTTCATCCCAGTTCAGTCATGCATGGCCAAGGAAGAGAAATCTGAACAGACACACATGTTTAATAAGCCCTGCTAAAACCCTAATCTCTTTCTTAGAAACTAGGGCAACATATGCATTGCATAGCAACCAAATCTCTTGCCCATCAGATTTTGAGCAGAGGCAGAAACAGTGGTGCGCCACTCAAAAATGGCAACCAACACCACCACTTTGAATGTCTGTCACTGTCACATTCCTGCCAATAGTCCAATCTCACATATTGGGCTCCCAAAAGGGCTCTCTACGCCTCTTCTGAGTGTCCCATTCCACAGCTTTGACCCACAGACTTTTCCATTCTTGTTATCATTTCAGTTCATCCAAATTGTAAAAATTCAGGTCTGTTCCGGTTTTACTTCATTGGCCATGACTGAACCAGTTCAAACCAGTATGAAGCCCTGGTTGAAACATACCCGCTACTCCATGGGAGAAGGATGTGGTAGTCAGCTTCTATAAAGATTACAAGCTTGGAAACCCAATGGGGCAGCTCTACTCTGTCCTATAAGGTCACTATGAGTTGGAATCGACTCGATGGCAATGAGTTTGGTTGGTATGTAAGTTCAAAAGACTACGTATGCCAAACTGATGATTTGCATTTTTCCTTGATAACATTTTCCTCATTTTCAATCTCACTTCTATTTTTCCTACTATTCACAAGTTATATAATCATTAATTACTTATGATAAGCAAATTGATGAGTACTAAAAAATAACTGTCTTGATTTTGCTATGTACTTTATACTTACTAAACATGTATTAAATAAGGCACATTTATTACACAGCTAAAATAAAAAGAAATAAATGCAAAAATGCTTTTTGTAAGAAGAATCAATTCTAACTGTATTTTCATGTATATCATCCAACTGCAAATTTGACAAAAACCTGAGTTCACTTCACAGTCTTTAGTTCCTACATCTTTTTATTTAAAGTGTGAGTTTAAAAAATAACGAGATTTTTAAAAAATTCTGCCTTCATTAAGTAGCAAAACTAAAGAAAAGGAGTTTACTATAATTATAATACATACGGAAATACTTTGTAATAATAAAGACTACAAGACTTTCCCAAAAATAGAATTCATAGAGAACTGGAAATGACTTCAAACTCATCAACATAAAACAACCAGCTAACTAGATACTTACATGTGATTAGTATTCAAAGTTACATGTGATGAGATTTCAAAGGGAAGAGGAAAATTGAGCTTTAAAAAACATTAAGAATTGTTTCATATCAAATTATTGTTCCTTCCTCAACATAATAAAGGTCATCTATACAAAACCAAGAACCAACATCATTCTCAACAGAGAGAAGTTAGAAGCATTCCCCCTGAGAATGGGAATGAGACAAGGATGTTCTTTACCATCATTCCTATGTAACATTGTGCTAGAAGTCCTAGCTAGAGCAAAAAGACAAGAACAAGAAATATAGGGCATCCAGATTGGAAAGGAAGAAGTAAAACTACCCCTATTCACAGATTATATGTTTCTATACATAAGGAACCCCAAAGATTCCACAAGAAAACTACTGGAACTAATAGAAAAAATTCAGCAGAGTAAAAGGATACAAGATCAACACAAAAAAAATCAGTTGGATTCCTGTACACCAACAAAGAGAACAATAACATTTATAATAGCCTCTAAAAAGATAAAAACACTTAGGAATAAATCTAACTAGGGACAGAAAAGGCCTATTCAAAGAAAACTACAAAACACTATTGCAAGAAACCAAAAGAGACCTACATAAATGGAAAAACATACCATGCTCATGGATAGGAAGACTCAACACTGTGAAAATGTCAATTCTACTCAGAGCAAAATACAAATACAATGCAATCTCAATTCAAATACCAACAGCATTCTTTAACTAGACGGTAAAACTAATCACCAACTTTATATAAAAAAGAAAGAGGCTCTAGATAAGCAAAGCACTACTGAAGAAAAAGAACAAAGTAGGAGGCCTCACACTACCTGATCTCAGAGCCTACTATACAGCCACAGTAGTCAAAACAGCCTGATAGTGGTACAGTGACAGACACATAGACTAATGGAGCAGAATCAAGAACCCAGATGTAAATCCATTCACCTGTGGTCAGATGCTCTTTGCCAAAGGACCACAGTACACTAAAGGGGGGAAAGAGTCTTTTTAACAAATGGTGCTAGCACAATTGGAGGTCCAACTGTAAAAAAAAATGAAAGAAGAGCCATACCTCACACCATACACAAAACTAACTCAAAATGGATCAAATATGTAAATATAAAACCTAAAACGATAAAGATCACAAAAGAAAAAATAGGGACAATGCTAGCGGCCCTGATACATGGCATAAACACAATGCAAACCATAACTAACAACGCACAAATATCAGAAGAGAAAACTACATAATTGAGAACTCATAAAAATTAAACGTTTATGCTCATCACAAGACTTCCAAAAGAGTAAAAAAGAGAATCTACAGACTGGGAAAAAAATTTTGGCTACAACTTATCGGACAAGGGTCTAATCTCTAAAATCTACAGAATACTTCAACTCCTCACCAACAAAAAGACAAATAACCCAATTAAAAAATAGGCAAAGGATATGAACAGACACTTCACTGAAGAAAACATTCAGACAGCTAACAGATACATGAAGAAATGCTCACAATCATTAGCCGTTAGAGAAATGCAAATTAAAAATACAATGAGATACCATCTCACCCTGACATTATTGGCACGCACCAAAAAGACAGAAAATAACAAATGCTACAGAGGCTGCAGGGAGACTGGAACTCTTATGTACTGCTGGTGGGAATGTAAAGGGTGCAACAACTAAGGAAAATTATATGGCACCTCCTTAAAAAGCTAGAAATAGAAATACCATACAATCCAGCAATCCCACTCCTAGGAATATGTCCTACAGAAATAAGAGCCATCACAGGACTTCAGACAGGGATTGGACCGGACAATGGGTTGGAGAGGGATGTCGGTAAGGAGTGAGCTTTTTCCATTAGGTGGACACTTGAGACTATGTTGGCATCTCCTCCCTGGAGGGGAGATGAGAGGGTAGAGGGGGTTAGAAGCTGGCAAAATGGACACAAAAAGAGAGAGTATAGGGAGGGAGCGGCTGTCTCATTAGGGGGAGAGCAATTGGGAGTATGTAGCAAGGTGTACATAAGTTTTTGTGTTAGAGACTGACTTGATTTGTAAACTTTCACTTAACGCACAATAAAAATTAAAAAAAAAAAGAGCCACCACAGGAATAGAATATGCACACCCATATTCACTGCAGCATTATTCACAATAACAAAAAGATGTAAACAATCTAAACACCTATCAACAGATGAATGGATAAACAAATTATAGTACATACACACAATGGAATGCTACACAAAGAAAAAGAATAACAATGAATCCGCAAAACATGCCAAAATATGATTAATCTGAAGGGCATTATGCTGAATGAAATTAGTCAGTCACAAAAGGGAGAATACTGTATGAGACCACTATTCTAAAAACCCCAGAAAAGATTTACAAACAGAAAAAAACAATCTTTGATGGTTATGAGGAAGGAGATGGGTGAGGAGGGAAATCACTAGATAGTAGAAAAAAAAAAAATAGTAGATAACTGCTAATTTTGAAGAAGGGAAAAACAACAAACAGTATAGGGGAAATCAGCACGACTGGACCAAGGCAGTTACAGAAGCTTCCTAGACACATCCAAACACCCTGAGGGACTGATTTACTAGGGCTGAGGGCTGGGGACCATGGTCTCAGAGGACATCTAGTTCAATTGGCATAGCAAAGTTGATAATTCAAATGTTCTACATCCTACTTTGGTGAGTAGTGTCTGGTGTCTTAAAAGCTTGTATGCAGCCATCTAAAATACACCTACTTGTTCCATCCCATCTGCAGCAAAGGAGAATGTAGAAAACCAAAGACACAAGGAAAACATTGATCCAAAGAACTAATGAACCACAGCCTCCTCCATGCTGAGCCCAGAATAATCAGATGGTCTCCAGCTACTACCACCAACCACTCTGACAGGGATTACAATAGAGGGTCCCAGACAGGGCAGGAGAAAAATGTAGAACAAAATTCAAATTCACAAAAAAAGACCAGACTTACTGGTCTGACAAAGACTGGAGGAACCCCAAGACTATGGCCCCCAGACACCCTACTAACTCAGAAATGAAGCCACTCTTAAAGTCCACCTTTCAGCCAAAGATAAGACAGGCCTATAAAACAAACAATAACACCTGTGAGGAACTTGCTTCTTAGTTCAATCATGTATACGAGACCAAATGGGCAACATCTGCCCAAAAGCAAAGATAAAAAGGCAGTTAAGGCACAGGAAAGCTGGACGAATGGACACAGGGAACCTGGGGTGGAAATGGGGAGAATGTTGATACATTGCAGGGATTGCTACCAATGTCACAAAATGATTTGTGTAAATTTTTGAATGAGAAACAAATCTGTACTATAAACTTTCACCTAAAGCACAATAAAATTAAGGCCATATTAAACAATGTCTAAGAAGGAAGAAAACACTTAGCTTAGAATATCTATACAGCTATGAAATATACAATAAAGAACATCACTTCAGGAAATGGAAATTTAGGCAAAAGACCCAGGCTTACCATCCTCTAGCCCTAAGGCATGCTCATGTCTACAAAAAAAGGATCTTTTTTTCTTAAGGTTTCGTTTGATAGAACCATTAGTTGCCTGGCTTCTGTACTCCAATGTTGCCTCATTAAAGAACAAAAAAATAAAATGATTGTTCCTTATATAGAAATATAAACCATTTTCATAAAGTTATGGAGGATACTCATAAAATTAATGAAAACAATGTTATACATATATCTTCATGAAAATTAAATGCTATGATTAAAAAAATCATAATATGAAAAATATAATACAAACCTAAACCAAAATGAGTTTATCTGAGCAATAAAAGTCCGAAATAAATATGAGAGTAAATTGTTTATTAACTCATATTGTTCAATTACAAATCACTTAGTCAAAGCTATAAACTGTATGTAAAAGGAACTGTATGTTGGAACCAAATTGTTCACAATGTCAATATTTTAGTAAATGTTTTATTTTTAAATCCTGAAACCAAGAATTACTAGTATACTAAAATAAAGTTTGAAGAAACGATTTAACTTCAATTATTACACAAAATTGAGTTTGCTTACAATTTGAAAGATATGGTGAATGCTAAACTTTATCAGTAGGTGTATTTCATTAATATCACACATCATTTTACATAGGCACCAGCAGTTCTAGCTGTTCTATCTCCTCAAAAACACTTAGTACTGTCAGTCTTCTTGATTTTAGTCATTGTAAGGAGTGATGACCAATGAAGTTCAGCATCTCTTTAGGTCTTAACTGGGCATTGAAATGTCTTCTTTTGATATGGGTCTGTTAAATTTTTTCTGTGTTTTGTAACTGTGTTCTTTGTTGTTACGGAATAATAAATTTGCCACACATGTTCATGTTTATTTTACATACATAAAAAAGTATAAATAATAACCCTATAAAGGATATAATATGAGATGTTAAAAATACTCAGTTGAAACAAAGAACCCCAAACCATCTCACCAACATACTGCATCCCTTCCAAATTCCCATTCACAGAAGAAGAGGCAGATTCCTTCTTGGTGCATGTAATATTTACTTTGATCTCTATTGTTTCTTTGTAGACAATGTTTGGTATAAAATATGAAATAATGAGACACAGAAAAAGTAAGGAAAAAATGACCCATTTTCCTTAGAACTAGATAAAAAGATGGCCCGAATGTTGTAATTATCAGACAACATTTTGAAACAAATATGATTAGTATGTTATACGCTAGTGAATTTGAACAACATCCACAAATAAACAGGAAATATTACTAGCCAGAAGCATACAAGTAGCCACATAGAAATGCCAGAAATGAGAAGATTCACATATGAAAAAGCCAGTCAATGGGCTTAATAAAAATTATTCTACCTGAGATACAAAGAGAAAAAAGATAAGAGAAAACTGAGAAAAGGAATAGTCTGATATAAAACATGCGTGTTAGAACAGAGCAAAAAAAAAAAAAAGTAGACATAAAATGAGAATTTTCCAAAATTAAAGAAAAAAGCAGAATAAGTACCAAAAAAAAAAAAAAAACACATTTAGACACATCATAGTAGGGAAAAAAGAAATTTACAAATAGGGGAATAATAATAAAATGATAGCTGATTTCTTATTAAAAACAAAGCTAGAAAAAATTGAAAATAGACAGTTTGAAAGGGTTGAAACAAAAAGATTCTCAATAACCAAAACTAGTCTTCAAAATGAGGTAAAATAAACAAATTTCCAGATAACCAAAAACTGAGAAAATACACTGCTAACAGAAGTGAACTATAAGAAACACTAAAGAATATCTTTCACACTGAAGCTAAATGACATGGTTACTTAGATATATAGGAAGGAATGCGGAGCACTAAAAACAGTATATATATGGGTACATTTTTATTTAATATGCATATCTATTCACTTCTCTTCTTTTTTAAACATACAGTATTTAACCAGGAGGTTGTCAGACTGTGTAATAATCCAAATAGACTGTGCCTATGAAAGAACATTCAATTCAAAGACACAAATAGCTTAAAACTAAAAAAATGGAGACAATATCTACCGTGCAAATAGTAACAGACCTAAAGGGGCAATATTAATACCAGATAAGAACATTAATAGCAGGAAAATCGCTAGTGACAAAGAGGGACTGAACTTAACGATAACAAGACCACATAACGTGAAAACAAGTCAAATGCATATATATCCAGTGACAAAAATTCAAAATACATGACTCAAACTACACATATTTTCAACCACACATAGAACATTTTCCAGGAGAGATGATTCACTGGGCCCTAACAGAAAATGAAGTACACAAAACCCATGCTGAACATAAATTATCAAAAATGACTAAAAAGAAACAGTCTGAATTATGTTATTTGAATTTAAAATTTTTTAATCAGAAATTAAAATATACCACATACACACACAAAAAGACAAACATAGCTACATTGGTAAATTTTCTGAAACATTTAAGGAAGAAATAAGAACAATTCTATGAACACAATTTCAAAAAACAGACATAACAAGAAAAAGAAAATTATACTTCAACATCTCATGAAAATAGATGCAAAAATCAAATGCAGTAATATATAAAAAGAATTATATATAACAACAAGTGGAGTTCATCCTCAGATGGAAGAATGCTTTAACATTTTTTAAATCAGTCAATATAATTTACTGTATTAACAACCTAAAAATGAAACACAAAGTCATCTCAATAGCTACAGAAAAATGACTACTAAATTCAATACCGAATCAGAAGAAAAAACTGCCAGTAACTAGGAAAGATAACCCCCTAATATTGATAAATCTTTTTTAAACAACAACTAAAAACAAAACTACATCTCTAGCTGTACTGATCAAGAAAAAAGTTACCTGTATCACCAGATATCATATAACCATTAAATTGACAATAAGGAAACATTATAAAAAAATATGCTAATAAATTAGACAACTTAATGGGCAAATTTTTTGAAAGACACAAGTTACCAAAACTGGAACAAGAAGAAAATTTTAAATCTAAATAATCCTTATCTATAAAATAAACAGAATTTATAATTGAAAGATCTTCTTACAAATAAATCTCATGCTTTTATTTTTCATGTTTAAGGAGCCCTAGTAGCGTAACGGTTAACCGCTTGGCTGGCTACCCAAAAGGTTGGTAGTTCAAACCCACCCAAAGGGTCTGTGGGAGACTCAGTGATCTGCTTCTGTAAAGCTTACAGCCAAGAGAACCATATGGGCAGTTCTACTGTCACATGGAGTGGATACAGGTTGGAACTGACTCAACGGCACCAACAACAACAACATCTTTCATGTTTAGCTTTATGGTCCATCTGGAATTGATTATTTTCTGTAACGTTGGACTCAAGACTCACGTTTTTCTATTAATATACGAATAGCCAATTGAATGAGCAACATTAATTGAAAAAAAAAAACTGGTCTACACTGATATCTTAATCATAAATTACATTCCACATCAATGCTTATAGTCCTTACCACACCTTATAAGATGCTGTACCCTTATAATAAATGTTGATAATATAAGTTCTCCCAAGTTTTTATTCTTTAAGATTATATTGTCTATTCTTGTTCTTCTTGTTCCTTTGCATTTCCATGAACATATGGGTGAAAAAAAAAAAATGAGAAAATATGACCAAATAGTGATAACTTTTAAATGATGAACCCTCTACTCCTTCTTTAATTTCTATTAAAGTTTTCTGAGTAGTGGTCTTATACATCTTTCATTGGATTTATTCCTAGGACTGTAACAACTTTTTGATATTATCCTAATAAAAATAATAAAAAGTGTCAATTTTTCAAAATTTGGCATTGTATCTGTTTATAATTGCATATGGAAATATAACTAATTCCAGTAAAAAATATTGCTAGATTATTAATATCAATAATTTAAGATAACTCACCCTCATACAGTATTAAGTATGTAAAGATCTGCTGTTTTATTTTCTTATAAGTGATTTGCTCCTCCTGAGCCTCAGTGTTCTCAAATCATTAATCATATATTAAATTTCAAGGTTTCCTTGGTTCTATTTGCAGATTTCCTATTCTTTATCTATTCAGGCACTATCATCAAATTGTTTTAATGCTAGAGCATATGGATGAATTATACTCTTATTATTATTCTTTCTCAATGTTAACTTGGATATTCTGAACACTTATTTTTCATGCATATTTCACTGCATCAATGAATATTTATTAAGCACTAAAATTCTTCTGCTTACAAGTTCACACAAGTCAGAGTATTCTGATTACTGCTTTGACTCCCCTGTCCATTATGGTAACCAAGCCCACCTTGCCTTTGATTGAGTGTTGCCAGTTGGCCCCTACTACCATGGGGTCCAATCAGCCCCATTGTAGTTAGGTGTCTTAACTCAGTTAGACCAGCTTTCACTGTCAAATACGACTTATACAAAATAGCAATCACAACAGTCTTCAAGGAAAAGTTATTGCATCTGGCCCCTCCCACAAAGGGGGAGGGACAATGCATGGTGGGTCGCTTTGGATTTTGAAGGCAACATATTCCCCCATTTGGATGTGCTACTCCAGCCTACTCATCAAGTGACTCAAAAAGCTGCTAGTTCTGAGTGGGGCCCAGACCAAGAGAAGGCTCTGGAACAGGTTCAGGCTGCTGAGCAAGCAGCTCTGCCACTGGGTCATATGATCGGGCTAATCCAATGGTGCTTGAAGTATCAGCAACAGAGATGCTGTTTGGAGTCCTTAGCAGGCTACTGGTGCATCGCAGCGCAGACCCTTAGGATTTTGGAGCAAAGTTCTGCCATCCTCTGCAGATAACTACTCTCTTTTTGAAAAACACCTTTTGGGTTGTTACTGGGGCTTAGTAGAGACTGAACGCTTAACCATGGGACATCAAGTCACCATGTGGCCTGAGGTGTCCATTTATAAACTGGGTGTTATCTGACCCACAGAGTAATAAAGTTGGACGTGCACAGCAGCATTCCATCATTAAATGGAAGTGATATATATGAGATCCGGCCCTGAGCAGGATCTGATGGCACAAGTAAGTTGCATGAGGAAGTGGCCCAAATACCCATGGTCTCCATTCTGTCACATTACCTTCTATCTCACAGTCTGTACCTATGGCCTCATGGGGAGGTCCTTACGATGTGTTAACTGAGAAAGAGAAAACTTGTTCCTGGTTTACAGATGGTTCTGTGCAATATGCAGGTACCACTTGAAAGTGGACAGCAGCAGATCTACAGCCCCTTTCTGGGACCTCCCTGAAGGACAGTCGTGAAGGGAAATCCTTGCAATGGGCAGAACTTTAAGCAGTGTACCTGGTTGTTCACTTTGCTTGGAAGGAGAAATGGTCAGACGTGATTCGTGGGCTGTGGCCAGTGGTTTTGCTGGATGGTCAGTGACATGGAAGGAACATGATTGGAAAATTGGAGACAAGGAGGTATGGGGAAGAGGTATGTGTATGGACCTCTTTGAGTGGGCCAAAGAAGTGAAGATATTTGTGTTTCATGTGAGTGCTCACCACAGCAGAGGAGGATTTTAACAGTCAAGAGGATAGGATGATGCATTTTGTGAAAACAATTCATCCTCTTCCCCCAACCACTCCCATCACTGCATCGCCTTGGATCCAGGGACTCATTTCACAGCAAATGAACTGCAGCAATGGGCCCATGCTCACGGAACTCATTGGCCTTACCATGTTCCCCACCATTCTGAAGCAGTTGGCTTGATGGAATGGCCTTCTCAAGACACAATTATGACACCAGCTAGGTGGCAATACCTTGCATGGTTAGGGCAATATTCTCCAGGAGCCTGTATACGCTCTAAACCAGTACCCAGTGTATGGTGCTGTTTTTCCCATGGCCAGGATTCATGGGTTCAGGAATCTAAGGGGTGGAAATGGGAGTGGCACCACTTACTATTACCCCTAGTGACCCACTCACAAAATTTTTGCTTTCTGTCCCCACAACCTTATGCTCTGTGGTTCTAGAGGTCTTAGTTCCAAAGGAAGGAATGATCCTACTTGGAGACACATCAATGATTCCATTGAACTGAAGTTAAGAATGCCACCTGACCACTTTGGGCTCCTTATGCCTCAGGATCAACAGGTAAAGAAGGGAGTTAGCATACTGGCTGGTATAATTGATCCTGATTACCAAGAGGAAATTGGATTGATATCACATAATGAAGGTAAAGAAGAGTACGTGTGGAATGCAGGAGATCCCTTAGGGCGTCTCTTAGTACTACTATGCCTGTGATTAAAGTCAATGGAAAACTACAGCAACCTAATTAGAACATGATTACTAATGACCCAGACCCTTCAGGAATGAAGGTTTGGGTCACCCCACCAGGCAAAGAACCACAACTAGTTGAGATGCTTGCTGAGGGCAAAAGGAATACAGAATGGGTGGTGGAAAAAGGTAGTACTAAATATCAGTTATGACCACATGACCAGTTGCAGAAACAAGGACTATAATTGTTATGAGTATTTCTGCCTTGTATATGTGTTCACTGTACCATGTTGGGTGCCAATATGGCTTTATAACTGTCTTTATTCAGAAATTGTGTATAGTTTTTAAGGAGATGTGTACAGGTGCCAAGTTGACAAGCAGTGAATTGTGATTGTTAAGGTTGTGTATCAGCTTGACTGGGCCATGATTCTCAGTGGTTTGGCAGTTATGCAAAACTGTAATTTGGCAGGTGTGAGATGATGCAATTACATCCATGATGAGATCTGCTGTGAGTAGCCAATCAGTTTAAAGGGAGTTTCCTTGGGGGTGTAACCTACATCAAATACTGGTGGGCTCTCTGGCAAGGCTTGCAGACTTTTGCTCGATCCGGATGCTGCAGCTGCCTACTGTTCACCTGAAATCCAGTTCTTGAGACTTGAGCTAGGAGCTTACCTGTCATCTTGCCTGCCGATCTTGGGATTCATCAGTCTTTGCAGCCTGTAAGCAAGAGCACTGCTGTCTGACCTGCTGATCTTAGGTTTGTCAGCAGCTGTGGCTATGTGAATCAGGAGACGCCCCCAGCCTGACCCACGGACTTGGGATGTTCCAGGCTCTACAAATGTGTGAGCCATTCCCTTGATATAAATCTCTCTATATATTTATATGCTTTACTAGTTTTGCTTCTCTGGAGAACACAGCCTAAGACATCGTACGTTAGAGCTGAACAAGCAAAAATGAACAAAACAAAGTCCCTATTCTGCTTGGACAAGAAAGATGATTAACAAATGAGCCAGTAAATACACAATACTGATAAATACAATATCTATAGGATATTGTACAATATTTGTAGCTAAGGAGGCCAAGTATTATAGGGCTTTAAAGGCACTAACTATATGGAGGACACTGGTGGTTCAGTGGTAGAATTCTCACCTTCCATAAAGGAAACCCAGGTTTGATTCTCAGTCAATGCACCTGTTGTTGGTTGTCTGTGTGTTGCTATAATGCTAAACAGATTTCAGCAGAGCTTCCAGGCTAAGATGGACTAGGAAGAAAAGCTTGGTGATCTATTTCTGAAAATCAGTCAGTGAAAACCCTATGGATCACAACAGTCTGATGTACAACCATGGAACCAGGAAGTTTCACTCCACCGTACATGGGGTCACCATGAGTCAGGGGACAACTCAACAGCAGCCAACAACAACAAGGGCCACTGTAAGGAAAGCAACCCAGAGTTTGGGACAGAAAAGTAACATTATCTGACGTATACTTCAAAAGGAAAATTGTGGTT
This sequence comes from Elephas maximus indicus, assembly GCF_024166365.1. NCBI lineage: Eukaryota > Metazoa > Chordata > Mammalia > Proboscidea > Elephantidae > Elephas > Elephas maximus. The sequence goes on along the minus strand of NC_064837.1, from coordinate 32,908,226 downwards.
CTATACTGAAGAAGAGTCTCCATGGGAGCAAGCATAATTGCATGCAGGGAGATGAGTTGAAGATTATGACAGTAATCCAGGGGAAACATGATGGTGGCATAGAGCAGCAGGGTGGCAGTAGAGGTATTGAGAAGTAATCAGATTATGAATTTAATTTGAAAGTAGAGATGATCAGATTTGACAGTGAAGTGCATTAGGGATGGGAAAGAAAAGGGGAGTTAAACACGGCTCAAAACCAAAATGTATGAGATAAAACTACAAACTCTCAGAAGAATATAGGTGTGAATCTTCATGACCTTGGATTAGACAATGGTTACCTAGACATGACAGCTAAAGCACAAGCAATGAATGAAAAATTAGATAAAAGTGGACCTTCATCAAAATTAAAAACTGTTGTGATTCCGAGGACACCATCGAGAAAGTAAAAAGACAACCCACAGAATGGGAGAAAAAGTTTGTAAAATGTACATCTGATAAGGGTCTAGTATCCAGAATTTATAAACCCTTACCCTTTAAGTCGATCCCTACTCAGAGTGACTCTACAGGACAGGGTAGAACTGCCCCATAGGATTTCCAAGGAGCACCTGGTGGATTCAAACTGCTGACCTTTTGGTTAGAAGCCAAACTCTTAACCACTACGCCATCAGGTTTCAGAATATATAAAGAACTCTTCTAACTCAAAAAAAAAAAAAAAATAGACAACCCAATTTAGAAAATGGGCAAAGAAATGACAGGAACCATTCCCAAAGCCAACTCTTCAGACAGGGATTGGACTGGACAATGGGAGAGAAAAAGATGGTGGTAAAGAATGGGCTTCTTGGATCAAGTAGACATTGAAACTATGTTGGCATCTCCTATCTGGAGGGGAGATGAGAGGTCAGAGGGGGTCAGAAGCTGGCAGAATGGACACGAAAAGAGAGAGTGGAGGGACGGAGCGGGCTGTCTCATTAGGGGGAGAGCGATTAGGAATATATAGCAAGATCTATATAAAAAACGGTGTATGAGAGACTGACTTGATTTGTAAACTTTCATTTAAATCACAATAAAAGTTTTTTTAAAAAATGGGCAAAGAATTAAAGAAATGCAAATCAAAACTACAATGAGATTCCATCTCACTCCAACAAGGCTGGCATCAATCCAAAAAACACAATAAATGTTGGAGAGCTTATGGAGAGACTGGTACACTTATACACTGCTGGTGGGAATGTAAAATGGTACAACCATTCTGGAAATCCATTTGGCCACCTCCTTACAAAGCTAGAAATAGAACTACCATTTAATTCAGCAATCTCACTCCTTGGAACATATCCTAGAGAAATAAGAGCCTCTACATGAATAGATATATGCACACCCATGTTCGATGCAGCACTGTCTACAATAGCAAAAAGATGGAAGCAACCAAGTGTGCATCAACGGACGAATGGATAAATAAATTATGGTATATTCACACAATGGAATACTACGCATTGATAAAGAACAGTGATGAATCTGTGAAACATTTCATAACATGGAGGAATCTGGAAGGCATTATGCTGAGTGAAATTAGTCAGTTGCAAAAGGACAAATATTGTATGAGACCACTACTATAAGAACTCAAGAAATAGTTTAAACAGAGAAGAAAAAATTCTTTGATGGTTACGAGAGTAGGGAGGGAGGGAGGGTGTCAGGTATTCACTAATTAGATAGTAGACAAGAACTATTTTACCTAAGGGAAAGACAACACACACTACAGGACAGGTTAGCACAACTGGACTAAACCAAAAGCAAAGAAGTTTCTGGAATAAACCAAATGCTTCGAAAGCTAGTGTAGCAGGGACAGGGGTTTGGGAACCATGGTTTAAGGGGACACCTAGGTCAACTGGCATAATAAAATCTATTAAGAAAACATTCTCCATCCCACTGTGGGGAGTGGCATCTGGGGTCTTAAACGCCAGCAAGTGGCCATCTAAGATGAATCAACTGGTCTCAACCCAGCTGGAGCAAAGGAGAATGAAGAACACCAAAGACACAAGGAAATTATGAGCCCAAGAGACAGAAAGGGCCACATAAATCAGAGACTACATCAGCCTGAGACCAGAAGAACTAGATGGCGCCTGGCTACAACTGATGACTGCCCTGACAGGGAACACAACAGAGAACCCCTGAAGGAGCAGGAGAGCGGTAGGAGGCAGACCTCAAATTCTCGTAAAAAGACCAGACTTAATGGTCTGACTCAGACTAGAAGGACCCTGGAAGTCATGGTCCCCAGACCTTCTGTTATCCCAAGACAGGAACCATTCCCAAAGCCAACTCTTCAGACAGGGATTGGACTGGACTATAAGATAGAAAATGACACTGGTGAGGAGTGAGCTTCTTGGATCAAGTAGACACATGAGACTATGTGGGTAGCTCCTGTCTGGAGGGGAGATGAGAGGGCAGAGGGGGACAGAAGCTGGCTGAATGGATCCAGAAACGCAGGTTGGAGAGGAGTGTGCTGTCTGTCTCATTAGGGGCAGAGCAATTAGGAGTATACAGCAAGGTGTATATAAACTTTTGTATAAGAGACTGACTTGATTTGTAAACTTGCACTTAAAGCACAATAAAAATCTTTAAAAAATGGGCAAAGAACTTAAATATATATTTCTTCAAAGGTATACAAATAGACCATAAGCATATGAAAGAATGTTCAACATCATTATTCATTAGGGAAATGAACATAAATACCACAATGAGATGTCATTTCACACCCACTAAGATGACTATAAACAAAAAAGGAAATATTAAGTGTTGGAGAGGATGTAGAGAAACTGGTCAATTTTCCAAGGATCACATTAACCCTTCAAAATACATAAACTCAAATTTTCTTTTATTTGCATATTATTTTCTAGCATTATAATTTAAATTATTTACTTCTATCCCATTTTTTTCTTCTTTAGAAAATTTAATTATGTGCTTGAATTATCTATGCCTCTCACTTTGTTTCTGTGACTTCATACAAATTTTGGGCTCATGACAACTCATGAGTAGGAATTTCCCAGACAAACGATAACAAACGATTCTATGGAGATAGCATAGAGGGGGTTGGGTGGTTTACTCAAGTTTCTTTTTTCAAGATCACGCTCTTCCGACATGTAAAAGCCGATTTTCTTTCAGAAATGGTAGGTTTGGGATGGTGGGGTTGGGGGCTGGTCAAATCTCAGTGTTGATACCTGTTTCAGTAAGGCTTACTTTTTACCTTCCCTTTATTATACCTGTTTATTTATAAACACTTTCCCCCCAAAATTGCCTGCCCCACCCTGAGAAGTAGTATTCAAGACCACATCTGTTCCTGCACACTTTCAGAACCCCCTCCTTTTGGCTCTTCAGTGCTTTAAACTACTAGGTCTCTGATTGTTCTCACTATTTTCCTTCTCCGGGGCAAACCCTGTTTCTGAAAGAAAATCAAAGTTGATTTTATCTCTGATCTACATCAATTAAATCCTCCCAATACACTCCTTTCTTTCATACTAGCCCCACCTATCAGCTCTTGCATGGGTAATTGAACAATCTCTGCTGGTCTCAAATTTGACATTTGTAATCATAGTATTCACTTTTGCATAGCTATGAGTTAAGCTCCTTTTATTGAGCTGCACATTTTATGGAGAATTAGAAGCAATTCAGATTTAACCAACTGCTATCAAGTCAATTCCAACTCATAGCAACCCTATAGGACAGGGTAGAACCACCCCATGGGGTTTCCAAGGAGCTGATGGATTCGAACTGCCAACGTAAGCCAAACTCTTAACCACTGTACCACCAGGACTCCAGGATCACACTGGGCCTGTTTTTTTATGTGTATGTGCAGAAACTTTGTAGTATCCTTTAAAAAAAAAAAAAAGCCACATGAAATCTAGTTAGCCTCATAGGCTATCAGATATAGGTGGCTGTAACTATCCAGAGGGAACCAGAGACTCTTTTCTATTAACATAAATACTTAAAAGTATGCATTTTTTCAATTGATCTCAACCCACCTGGAGCAAAGGAGAATGAAGAACACCAAGGTCACACGACAACTAAGAGCCCAAGAGACAGAAAGGGCCACATGAACCAGAGACCTACATCATCCTGAGACCAGAAGAACTAGTTGGTGCCCCGCCACAATCGATGACTGCCCTGACAGGGAGCACAACAGAGAACCCCTGAGGGAGCAGGAGATCAGTGGGATGCAGACCCCAAATTCTCATAAAAAGACCATACTTAATGGTCTGACTGAGACTAGAGGAATCCCAGCGGCCATGGACCCCAGACCTTCTGTTGGCACAGGACAGGAACCATTCCCGAAGACAACTCATCAGACATGAAAGGGACTGGACAGTGGGTAGGAGAGAGATGCTGATGAAGAGTGAGCTAATTATATCAGGTGGACACTTGAGATTGTGTTGGCATCTCCTGTCTGGAGGGGGGATGGGAGGCTAGAGAGAGTGGGAAGCTGGCAAAATTGTCACAAAAGGAGAGACTGGAAGGGCTGACTCATTAGGGGGAGAGCAAGTGGGAGTACGGAGTAAGATGTATGCAAACTTATATGTGACAGATTGACTTGATTTGTAAACATTCACTTGAAGCTCAATAAAAGTTAATAAAAAAAAAGTATGCATTTTTAAGCAGAATCTAATATTTCAGGCATGTATTATTTTGCTCTTATTTTTTTGGATAATATACAATTTTGGCTTTGATTTTCTTTTCTCAAAACTGGCTAATACTTTAAACAAGTAAGAGGTAGAGTTCCTTTTCTGTTGTCATTTTATTGTTTTCTAGTATATTCATGTATTTGTAATATAAGGAAATTGTGATATAAAATCAACATAGTGTCTATTACAGTTATATTATGAAATGTAAAGGAATAAAGATTATTTTGAAACATTTCTTACTTTCCAGAAACATGCTTTTCAAGCATTTTGATGATACCTCATAGGAAAAATACATTTCATATTATAAACTAGTAAACACACAGAAATAGACATTATAAATATTAAAAAAATGATGTTTTAAATATATACATATGTTTCTCAAAACACTACTCAATTGACTGTTTACTCAAATATTTGTTTCCAATTCCAATTTATGTTTTAAAATGCTGGTCATGACCCACTAAGCTGAATTCAAATTCACTAACAGCTCAAAAATAAAAGTTTGAAAACATTGATAGAGAAATCTTAACAGCTACTCCAAAAAAATAAAAAAAAACAAACCTACTGCCGTCAAGTCGATTCCAACTCACAGCGACCCTATAGGACAGAGTAGAACCGCCCCACAGAGTTTCCAAGGGATGCCTGGTGGATTCGAACTACCGACCTTTTGGTCAGCAGCCGTAGCACTTAACCCTATGCCAACACCTACTCCATTTGGCAAAATTCAAAAGGTACTTCACCCAAGATACCATTTTATAAATAAACTTTATGGTCAATGTAATTAGTAGAACTCTATGTGTCTAGGATGTATGTTATCTTATGAAGACACAGACAAAAAAAAGCTTACCTCTTGTTGCAGTGGAGGTCATAGATTGGTGTTTTAAACTGAATGGATTTGACCATCTCCCCAGTGCGAAGTGAATACAGATCCACACAGCAGTAAGGAGGGCTTGTGCTAAAAGAAGATAAGAGCTACTATTAAAAAAAAATGGGTGAGGGGAACAGTAAATTCTACATTTCCTTATTAACATGGTATTAAAACCCCTTATAAAAATAATTACAGCAAATTGATTCTAAACTTCCAAAGAAGGATCATAATATATCTAACCCAGGGATATAAAATTAGGGGAGAAATATAAATATCATCCACCTAATTAACATTATATAGAAGAAAAATCATATGATTATCCCAATAAGTACAGAAAAGCATTTGTTAAAATTAAAATTTAAAACATGATAAATATTTCCTTAATCTGATTAAGGGAACCAACGTTAAAAACAAACACTATTAAACATCATTCATAACTGTGACACTGAAAGCTGTCCCCCTAAACTCAGAAACTAGACAAGAATGCTCACTATTAACGACTTCTATTCAACATTATATGAAGGTCCTGTGCACAAGGAAGAAATAAAGCTGTCATTATTTGCAGAGAACTTGATTGTGGAAGTACAAGACCCAATTATATAAATTCTGTAAGCAGAAAACTACAAACAGCCCCACAATACAGACAAACCGTAAGAATTAATATGTAAATTTATCACGGTCACTGAATACAGTGTTAATACATAAATGTCACCTGTGTTTTTATACACAAAACCAAACAATTAAAAAATGATATTTTAAAATAATATAGTATACAGGTGCATCAAAAACATCAAGAGCAGTGAACACCATGGGACAGACCCAAGGAAAGATTTGTAAAACATTTACACAAATACATGTATGGTGGAATATCATGCAGTTGTAAAAAGGAATGAAGTTCTCACACATGTTATGACACAAATGAATCTTGAAGACATTATGCTAAGTGAAATAAATTAAGTTAGACATAAAAGGACAAATATGGAATGATTCCACTTACACGACATACTTGTAATAAGCAAATTCACACAGATACAAAGTAGAATAGAAGTTACCAAAGGCTGAGTGAAGCGGAGATAGGGAATTATTGATTAATAGGTATAGAGTTTTCTGTTTGAGATGACAAAAAAATCTGGAAATAAATAGTGATAGTTACACAAAACTGTGAATGCACTTGACACCACTGAATTGTACACTTAAAAAATGTTAATATGGTAAATTCTACGCTGTGTTTTTTTACCAAAATAAAAATAAATTAACTAAAGACAGATAGGCATCATATTTAGAAAGACATTTCACTAATAAAGATACATAAATAACAACTAACCATGTGAAAAGACAGTCAACATCACCAGTCATCAGAGAAATGCAAATTAAAACCTCAAAGAAGCGCTGTTGGGTGGCACAATGGTTCAGTAACTAGGCTACTAAGCAAAGGTCATCAGTTCAAATCCATCAGACACTCCATGGGAGAAAAGAATTGGCAATCTGCTCCCATGAAGATTACAGTCTGGGAAAGTTCTACCCTGTCATACAGGGTCACTGTGAGACAGAATCAGCTCGATGGCACTGTAGACATTGAATTGTTGGGACAACAACAACGAAGGATACAACTGTATCCACTAAAAAAAAGACTGCCAATATCAAGTGATAGCAAGAAAGTAATTGAAACTTTCATACATTTCTGTTGACGATCAAAAAAATCACTTTTAAAAACAGCAGTTTCTTAAAAATCTAAACATACCCTCACCATATGTCCCAGCAATTTCTCTCTTATTTATAATAACAAATACTGGAAACAATTCGATTTCCATCAGTAGGATATATTGTGATATATTGATACAATGGGATACCATTCAACAATTAAAAAGAACAAATTAATCACCCATTCCACAACATAAATCTCAAAAAAATTATGCTTAAACATCAAAATAATACAAAGCAGGGTCTTAAAAGCCTGTGAGCAGCCATCTAGGATACTCCACTGGTCTCACTCCTTCAGGAGCAAGGAAGAATGAAGAAAACTAAAGACACAAGGGAACGATTAGTCCAAGGGACTAATGGACCACACCTACAACAGCCTCCACCAGACTGAGTCCAGTACAACTAGATGGTGCCAGCTACCACCGCTGACTTGTTTCATAGGGATCAAAATAGAAGGTCCAGAACAGAGCTGGAGAAAAATGTAGAACAAAATTCTAACCCCAAAAGAAAGAACCAGACTTGCTGGCCTGACATCGAGACTGGAGACACCCTGAGAGTATGGCCCCCGGACACCCTTTCAGCTCAGTAATGAGGTCACTGCTGAGGTTCACCCTTCAACCAAAGATTAAACAGGCCCATGGAACAAAACAAGACTAATGGGGCGCACCAGCCCTGGGACGGGGACTGGAAGGCAGGAGGGAACAGGAAAGCTGGTAATAGGGAACCCAGGGTTGAGAAGGGAGAGTACTGACACCTCACAGGGTTGTTAACCAATGTCATACAATAATGTGTGTACTAACTGATGAGAAACTAGTTTGTTCTGTAAACTTTCACCTAAAGTTCAATTTTAAAAAGAGAGAAAAAAAAATAAATACAAAGCACTGTCTCTGATCACAACATCATAAAATTAAAAATCAGTAACAGAAAAGGTAAGGGAAAAAAAAAACATGGAAAGAATAATACCTTGCTTGAAAACAGCAGGGTAATAGAAGAATCAAAGAGGGAACCAAAAGATTTCTAGAATCAAATGACAATGAAAACATACCACACCAAAATCTTTGGGACACAGAGGGCAATTTTTAGCAACAAATGCACGCATCAAAAAGAACAAACCAAAATCAAAATGCTAGCCCTACGACTGGAACAAATAGAAAGAGAACAGCAAAAGAAGTCTACAGGCATCGGAAGAGAGAAAATAATGACGATTAGAACAGAAATAAATGAAATAGAGAAAAAAAAACAAAAAGAATCAACAAGATCAAAAGTTCATTCTTTGAAAGATAAACAAAATCAACAAACAACTGGCCAAACTGACAAGAAAAACAGAAGAGGAAGCAAATAACCCAAATAAGAAATGAAATGGGGAACATTACAACAGACCTAACTGAAATAAAAAGGATCATAACAGAGTATTACAAAAAAAATGGTACTCCAACAAATTTGAGAACCTAGAGGAAATGGACAAATTTCTAGAAACGCACTACCTACCTAAACTAACAAAAACTGAGATAGAAAAACTGAACAGACCCGTAACAAAAGACTGAAGAGGAAATTTTGAAAAATTCCCAGCAATAAAAGCCCCGGCCTGGCCAGCTTCAGTGGAAAATTCTACCGAACGTTCAGAGAAGAGCTCACACCAGTACTACTCAAATTATTTCTAAGCAAAGGACAGAATACTCCTGAATTCATTCTATGAATGAATGATAGCAAAGCCAGCCAAAAACGCCACGAAAAAAGAAAATTACAGGCCAGTATCTCTCATGAATATGGATGCAAAGCTTCTCAACAAAATTCTAGGCGATAGAATTCAACACCATATCAAAAAAATCGCACACCACGACCAAGTGGGATTCTTACCAGGTATGCAAGGATGTTCAACATTAGGAAATCAAACAATGTAATCCACCACATAAATAAAACAAAAGAATCACATGATTATCTCAATCGACACAGAAAAGGCATTTAGTAAAGTCCAACACCCATCCCTGAGAAAAACTCTCAGCATTAGCCATTAAAAAAAAAAAAAAAAAGAAATGCAAATCAAAACCACAATGAGATCCCATCTCTTTGTGATATTACTGGCACAAATCAAAAAAAAAAAGAAAATAACAGATGTTTGAGAGGTTGGGGGGAGATTAGAACTCTTATGCACTGCTGATGGAAATGTAAAATGGTATAATCACTATAAAAAATGATATGGCACCTCTTTAAAAAGCTAGAAATAGAAATACCATACAATCCAGCAATCCCACTCCTAGGAATATGTCCTAGAGAGATAAGATTGTCACACAGATAGATACATGCACACCCATGTTCACTGCAGCATTATTCACAATAGCAAAAAGATAAATATATATATGTATATATAAGTGCCCATCAACATACGAATGGATAAACAAATTATGGTGCATACACACAATAGAATTCTACGCAACGATAGAGAACAATGATGAATCCATAAAACATCTCACAATATAGATGAATCTGGAGGGCACTGTGCTGACTGAAATAAGGCAATCACAAATGGGCAAATACTGTATGATACCGCTATTACATACGGAAAAAAAACAATCTTTGATGGTTACGAGGGAAGGGACTGGTGAAGAGAGGAGATCATTATCTAGATAGCAAACAAGTGTTAACTTTGGTGAAGAGAAAAACAACACACAGTATAGGGGAAGTCAATACAACTGGACCAAGGCACAGTCATAGAAGATTCCTAAACACCTTGAGGGACCAAGTTGTAGGCCTGAGGGCTGGAGATCATGGTCTCAAGGACAGCTAGATCAACTGGCATAACATAGTTCATAATGAAAATGTTCTACATCCTACTTTGGTGAGTAGTGTTTGGGGTCTTAAAAGCTTGCAAGTGGCCGTCTAAGATATGTCTATCAGTCCTATCCCATCTGGAGCAAAGGGGAATGAAGAAAACCAAAGACACAAGAAAAATATTGGTCCAAAGGACTAATGGACTACATGATCAACAGCTTCCACCAGCCTGAGCCCAGAGTAATTATAATTAGATGATGCCTGGCTATCACCACAGTTTGCTCTGACAGGGATCACAGCAGAGGGTCCCGGACATAGCGGGAGAAAAATGTAGAACAAAATTCAAATTCACAAAAAAAAAAAAAGACCAGATTTACTAGTCTGATAGAAACTGGAGGATCGCTGAGACTATGGCCCCCAGACACCCTGCTAACTAAGAACTGAAGCCACTTTTAAAGTCCACCTTTCAGCCAAAGATTAGACAGGTCTATAAAATAAACAACATGTGAGGAACACGCTTCTTAGTTCAATCAAGTATATGAGACCGAATGGGCAACACCTGCCCGAAAGCAAAGACAAGATGGGAGGGAGGGACAGGAAAACCAGACAAATGGACACGGGAAACTCGGGGTAGAAAGCACGAAAGTGCTGAGACACTGCAGGGATTGCAACCAATGTCCCAAAACAAGTCCCTTTATGTAAAAATCTAGAAAAGGCAAAACAATAATAATAGGAAACAGATAAGCAGTTGTTAGGGGCCAGGGATTAAGGGAAGGTATGGAGTGCAAAGAGGCAGAAGAAATTTTTTGGAGTAATAAAAATGTGTCATATCTTGTATACAGCTGGCAAAACTGGAGGGAGGGAAAGAATCTAGTGAAACACAAAATTCAATCTCTAAAATTCATACAAGGCAAAAATTCTTATTTTATTCCATTCCTATGCTGAGAAGGAATGAGTTAATAATGAAGGAAATCTAACATTTTGCCAGACCAACTGGGAGGGAAACAGCTTGTCACTTTCAATTAGCAGCTCATTACGGCTAGAGCAAACTGGAAACTGCAATTCTGATCACTTCACTGGCATCCACACAATGTCACGACTAAGATTCTTCCTGTAGAGAGCCCTCAGTAAAAGCAGACAAAACAAATGCTATGAAGGTTCAGTTCAGAACTGACTGAACAAGGCCTGGAAGAACTAAAAGCTCTATTACTATATGGAAAAAAAAAAATCTCTCGTTCAATGGCTGAAAGAGAAAGATAATTCTTTAAAACAAGAGCCTTTACAGAGTCACACATTCATAGAGCCATCAGCGTACTTCCTGCCAATAACACAGTTGTGTGCATGCCCGACATATCCTTTTGTGCTTTGTTTTCTCTTTTTTAAAACATTTTGACCATTCCCATGGGACACAGCAAGACAATCCCAATTTTAGTAAAGGGCTGGCTGATAAAAAAAAATTACACCTAACGCAGTCAGTAACCATGCTCCATAACAGAAAGGACACATGTTATAACAAAATATACAGATAGGAAACAAGCATTTACTTTCTATACATATGACGTAGGAAAAAGTGCTTCAGGAACATAAAGCTATAACTTCATATTAAAGACAAACCTAATAGTTTAAGGAAAAAAATTTCTTGTAGGCATTTTGAGAGAAATTTAGAAGGTGAATAAATCTATTTCAAGTAAAATCAAGGGTTGGAGGAAAAGCAGAAATATTACAATTTTTATTACTAAATGGCTGTTTAAGGATCTTTAAAATGTGCCCAACCTCCCTATCCTTTGCAATAAGTATCAAGATGCAGCGTACAGTTACTTTCTATTTTTCAAGATAAATATAAAACAGAAATGAATGCAAATTCTCCTTAAGTGACCTTTTTCCCCCTAAGTAACTTGTTTTATAGTGAATTACCAAGCATGTGTATTGAAATAAATTTTACCACAAAAATCTGTTCCCTATTTTACATCTGACTTGCATCTATAAAGGAAGTTATTAAGCTTTTTTTAGGGTGGAAAAGTCCTAGTTTTGAAATATTACAACAGCCAAAGCTATAGAATTTACACATTTAATTCATTTCAGTGAAGAAGGCCGATTACAACTATTTAAAGAACTAATTTCTTAAAAATGCTTTCACTATTGAAAATGAAATGGTAAATTAAACAATTATGAACCATAAACAAAATAGTTAAACAGGGTTTCTTAAAATATCTTAAAAAGAAAAATATTGAAAATGTTGTCATACAGAAATAAATACTAAGAAAGCACTAAACATTTTCATCTGAAAAAAAAAACTAGTTTCAGAACTAGACAAATAATTATACTTACCTAAAAGATATTCTCAATATCATCTCTCAATAATCATATATGTCTTAAATTATTTATTCTTTAAATTTCTGAAAATCTATTAACCTACCACCTATATTCTTCCTTTCTCCATTTAATAAATAAAAAATAGGTTGAGTCTTCATTATAACCCATATCATCAAATCTTAAGTCACAGGCATTTGCTATAAAAAGCAATAGAAAAGATGGTATCTCTTTGCAGACAGCGCCATTAAACCAATTACCACATGAGAATTAGAAAATGTTTTTGTAAAAAAGGATTTCCTAAAATTAAAACATAGCCTTCTTTTAAGAAAGTGAACAAGCACAGACATTTCACAGAAGATACACAGATGGCATGATTAGCCATTAACCACCGTAGTTGAGTTGATTCCGACTCATGATGACCCCTATAGGACAGAGTGGAAATGCCCCATAGGGTTTCCAAGGCTGTAAATCTTTATGCACGCAGATTGCCACGTCTTTGTTCGGGAAAGCAGCTGGTGAGTTCGAACCACTGATCTTTCAGTTAGCAGCTGAGCTCTTTAACCACTGTGCCACCAGGGCTCCTGATTAGTAGAGAACTATAAAATGAAACCACTAAGAGGTATCACTACACATCTATCAGAATTGATAAAATTTTTAAAAGTGTCAATAACAAATACTGGTGAGGATGAGGAGAAATTGAATCAATCATATAATTGCTGGACAACAGTTTAGCAGTTTCTTATAAAACTAAATATGCAACTTGCATATGAACCAGTAGAGTGAGAAGATAATAAAAAGCTCACTGAAGAATACATGAGAAAATATAGCAAGAGGTAGAGGATGATGTAAAGCAGAAGGTCTTTTTAGTTTACATATAGTGGAAGAAATGTAACCATGTTGGAAAATGCACTAAAAGGTTCCAATTAGAAGGGAGAAGGTGGAAAAAAAAAAAAGAAAAGATTTTGTAAGCTTCCTTATATGGCTAAATGGAACAGAATCCAAAGACCAAAAGAAAGAACTGGACTTTGATCATGGAAAGGATACACTCTGTACTAAAACAACAGGACCTTAAGAGGTACGCAGGCTTGATAGCTTAAAAGTAGAAAGATGGAAATTGGAGCGAAATGGAGAAGGGAAGGTATCAAACACCAGTGAGCTGACTACAAAATTGGCAGTATTGACAGACAATGCTAAGGGTCCAAAAGAGGTTAATGATCATAAATCTGCCCTGTAATGTGACTTTATATGTTGCCTGGAATTTAAGCATGGAGATCTGGCAAACTGAAACAATGAATGGACAGCAGGGCAAAGAAATTTAGGCCTAAGCTGCAAAAGCAAAATGAAGAAAAGGGCAAGAATTCAGTAAGGTAGAAAAACTGTAATGTCTGGAGGGTTTGAAAAAAAAAGGAAAGCCTGAATTTACAGGCAAGAACAAAGTAGAATATATTTTTATAAAGTTTATAGCCATAAAAAATGCAGCACTGAGGAATCTGCAAAAATAAATAATTGAAAATATAAATTGCAGGATATTTGTGTACCTTATTTTTATGCAAATAACACGGGTGTTATATTAATCTGTTTTTTGCTAAGCATGCAACCTCCCCCTCCCCCATATTTTTTCATAACTGAGTTAGGCACAAGTTACATGTGTGGGCACATAATTTACATGGGCATGTTACATACGAAAACGATGGTATTCGTGATGAACACTGATCTGTAATTTTTGTTTTTCCACTGTCTATCTGGTTTGGTATTAGAAAAATACTGGCCTCGTAAAATGAGATGAGAAGTGTTGTTTCATATTCTATTTCTCTTAAAGAGACTTCATAAAATTCGAGTTAATTTTTCTTTAAATGGCAGCATTTTCCTGTGAAAACTTCTGGGCTGGGAAATACCTCTTTTGGAAGACATTTAATTAAAAATTTGATCACCTTAGTAGTTTTAGAGCTATTCACATTATCTATTTTTTCTTGCTTGGGTTTTAATAGTTTGTGTTTTTCAAGAAATTAAACCATTTCTTCTAAGTTGCAAAAAAACAAAGGTAATTTTAAATGTGAGTTCCAGAATTTTTGCATCTGTATTTATGAGGGATATTGATCTGTGGAAACCCTGGTGGCGTAGTGGTTAAGTGCTACGACTGCTAACCAAAGGGTCGGCCCTTCGAATCCACCAGGTGCTCCTTGGAAACTCTCTGGGGCAGTTCTACTCTGTCCTATAGGGTCGCTATGAGTCGGAATTGACTCAATGGCACAGGGTTTTTTTTTATTGATCTGTAGTTTATTTCTTTACTGTGGTCTTTGATTTGGGTATCAGGTAACACTATCTTCATAAAATGAATTAGGAATTAGTCTCTCCTCTCCTATATTTTGGAACAGATTGTGCAGAACTGGTGTTATTCTTCTTTAAACATTAAAAAAAAAAACATAAGGTAGAGTTTATCAGTAAAACCATATGGATCTGGAGATCTCTTTGTCGGGAATTTTTAAATTACGAATTCAATTTTCTTGATAGTTATGCGGCTACTCAAATTATCTATTTCATATTGGGTGAGCTGCAAAGTTTGTGTTTTCCAAAGAATTGGTCCAGTTCATCAAAGTTGTCAAATTTATGTGTATACTGTTTTGTAGTATTCTCTTATTATCCTTTGCATGGCTTTAAGTTGTCATTCCAAATATAGATAATTCGTGTTTTCACACAATTACATAGTATGATACCTGTTGTTACAAATATCCAGTAATAACAGGAGCATGTTGTTGTTATTTGGTGCCGCCAAGTCGGTTCTGATTCATAGCCATGCAATATACTACAGAAGGAAACACTGCCCAGTCATGCACCATCCTTTGAGGTCACTGTTGCAGCCACTGTGTCAATCCATCTCATTGAGGGTCTTCCTTTTTTCACTAACCCTCTATTTTACCAAGCATGATGTCCTTCTCCAGGGGCTAGTCCTTCCTGATAACATATCCAAAGTACATGAGATGAAGTTTCGCCATCCTCGCTTCTAAGGAGCATTCTGGCTGTACTTCTTCCAAGACAGATTTGTTCATTCTTCTGGCACGCTGTGATATATTCAATATTCTTTGCCAACACCGTAACTCAAAGGTGTCAATTATTCAGTCTTCCTTATATAGTATGATACCTATATATCAACAATTCTTCAGACAAACTACAGCGATATCCTCCCAGCTTGAAATACTTGCTTCTTCCTCTGAAATCTCAAAGGACCTGCTAGCCCATAACCAACAGAAAGAGAAATGTCCCACTCTGTCCTAAATGACCATGCTCTTTAACACAAGGGCCCTCCTCCTAATTAGACCAGAATAGGTATCTGACCCAAGGACAAAAAATTCACAGGTTGGCATGAAGTGAAAACCCCTATTCATATAGAGACAACCACAATCAAGTTCTGTGTACATCTCCCCTCAATTTTTCTCCCAAGACAAAATGACCAACTTCTGGGACTTTGAGGGGAGAAAACTAGGGCACCATGGTGGGAACACAGATGGTTATTTAAGTCCACACTCATCTGATGGTTTCTGTAGTCTTAAAAATGACAGAAAAAAGAGTAAAGTAGATAATGAGTCAGTAGCAACAGGAAGAGTCCTACTGTCGAGAGAAATTAGTCTCAGCAGTTTTACTGGCCACTGTACACTTCCAAACTATATTCCAAAATCTCTGAAGGATGGCAGTCCTAGGTTTACTATGATAGAAATGTATTCTGCTCTTACTTTATAATATATTCTTATTATTCTTATTAACAATTTTGTGAGTATACTAAAAACCACAGAATTGTACACTGTAAAACGGTGAATTTTATAGTATGTAAATTTCATGGTGTACAGAATCTCAATTGATGAAAGAAAAAAAAACCCAGAAGACAAGTAAATTCTATATATATTAGAAATATATATAATTTCCATTTCTTAAATATTATTTTAAATCACCCCATTTTAACTGTACAATACAGTCAGTCCAATGTATACAGTCACATACCCCCCAAAACCATCAAAATTTAGTTTTCAACATTCTGCATCCCACTTTGGAGAGTGGCATCTGGGGTCTTAAACACTAGCAAGAGGCCACCAAAAAAAAAAAAAAAAAAGCAAGAGGCCATCTAAGATGCATCAATTGGTCTCAACTCACCTGGAGCAAAGGAGAATGAAGAACGCCGAGGTCACAAGATAATCATGAGCCCAAGAGACACAAAGGGCCACATAAATCAGAGACTACATCAGCCTGAGACCAGAAGAACTAGATGGCGCCTGGCTACAACCGATGACTGCCCTGACAGGGAACACAAGAGAGAACTCCTGAGGGAGCAAGAAAGCAGTGGGTGCAGGCCTCAAATTCTCATAAAAAGACCAGTCTTAATGGTCTGACTGAGAAGGATCCAGGAGGTCATGGTCCCCAGACCTTCAGTTAGCCCAAGACAGGAACCATTCCCAAAGCCAACTCTTCAGACAGGGATTAGATTGGACTATGGGATAGAAAATGATACTGGTAAGGAGTGAGCTTCTTGGATCAATTAGACACATGAGACTATGTGGGCAGCTCCTGTCTGGAGGGGAAATGAGAGGGCAGAGGGGGTCAGAAGCTGGCCGAATGGACTCTAAAATAGAGAGTGGACAGAAGGAGTGTGCTGTCTTATTAGGGGGAGAGCAACTAGGTGTATATAGCAAGGTGTATTTAAATTTTTACATGAGAGACTGACCTTGATTTGTAAACTTTCACTTAAAGCACATTCAAATTTTTTTTTAATTTACTTTCCATCAATCCAAAATTTCTCCCATCAATTTCATATTATTTTACTAGCATATTAGCTGTACCTCTTGCTATTCAATAAGATAATAGAATTAAAAACAGGGCTGTGATTAGGAAAGATATCACAAAAGAAGGTATATAAAACATTGCCCTCAATTAAAGCTTACTAGAATGATAAAATTAAAAAGATTGCCAACATCAATCTTGATGAAGTTGCAGAATAACTTGTCTCATATATTGCTGGTGGGAATACAAAATGGTTCAACCACTTTGGAAAACAGTATGGCAGTTTCTAACAAACTTACCCTACAAACCAAATTCACTCCTCAAAACAGAAATAAAACACACGTCCACAAAGCCTTGTACACAAATGTTCACAGTAGCTTTATTCATAAGAGACAAAAACTGAAGAACACAATTTCAGAATCTGGAAGAAACTCATACATGGGATACTATTTGGCAATAGAAAACTACAAATTACTAATTCATACAGTAACATGAATGAAAGAATTCAGAAACAATGGGGTATATACTGTATGATTTCACTCACATGAAATTCTAGAAAGGGGTAAAATTAATATATCTGTGACAGAAAGAGAGCCCTGGTGACACAGTGGTTAAGAGTTCGGCGGCTAACCAAAAGGTCGGCAGTTTGAATCCACCAGCCACTCCTTGGAAACCTTATGGTGCAGTTCTACACTGTCCTATAGGGTAGCTGTGAGTCGAAATAGACTCGATGGCAACAGGTGTGGTTTATTTGTTTCGTTTGATGACAGAAAGTATACCAGCAGACTCCTGTGGGTGATAGTAGTGAGAGAGTGACTATTACTATCTTGATGGTGGCAGTGGTAACAGGGCTGTAAATATGTGTATTGTTGTTGTTGTTAGTTGTCATTGATTCCTACTCATGGCTACCCCATATGTACAGAGCAGAACTACTCCACAGGGTTTTCAAGGCTGTGATCTTTCAGAATCAAATTGCTATAGGGCCTGTCTTCCAAGGCACCTGGGGGTGGGGGTGGGTTCGAACCGCTAACCTTTCAGCTAGTAGTCGAGTGATTAACCATTTATGCCACTCAAAGTGTAAAATGCATCAAATTGTACCCTTAAAATACGAATGTAAATTAGACCTCAATAGCATTGATTTTTTTAAAAAATAAAATTATACAAAAACAAAAGTTGCCTATATAGTACTTCAGTACAATTTAGTAAAAGGCCGCCCTTCCTTCAGGTAAATAAAGCTTGGGAAATTTTAGGCAGGCTTTCAACCTCCATTCACTCCATCAACCAATGCCACTGTGCAGTGAACAACCAGCCCAACCATGTAACAACGTGTCATGTAAGCATAAAACCAAAACCAAACCCATTGTTGTTGAGTTGATTGCGACTCATAGATATATACCATAGGACAGAGTAGAACTGCTCCATAGGGTTTCCAAGGAGTAGCTGGTAGATCTGAACTGTCAACCTTTTGTTTAGCAGCTGAATGCTTAACCACTGTGCCACCAGAGCTCCTCATGTAAGTATGCACCTAAAAAACAAAACTAACAAAAAACATAGGTTACTATATTAGGAGAATAGAGAAGGGTAGGTGATGGTGTGGGTTTTATATACTCTGTGGGAGCCCTGGCAGTGTAGTGGTTAAGAGCGCAACTGCTAACCAAAAGGTCAGCAGTTCAAATCCACCAGCCGCTCCTTGGAAACCATATGGGGCAGTTCTACTCTGTCCTACAGGGTTGCTATAAGTCAGAATCAACTCGATGGCAAGGGGTTTAGTTTTCGGGTTTTATATACTCTATGCCAGGCTAAAATCTTTGCCCTGATTGAGCATAATCTAGTAGGTGAAGACAGGTATAAACACATAAATAAGAAAAATAAATTGAGTCTTAGATGTTGGTAAATGATACCGTCGTGGGTTGAATTATGTCCTCCCAAAAATGTGTGTATCAATTTGGCTGGGCCATAGTTTCTAATATTGTGTGGCTGTCCTCCATTTTGTGATTGTAATTTTATGTTGAAGAGAATTAGGATAGGATTGTAACACCCTTACCCAGGTCACATTCCTGATCCAACATAAAGGGAGTTTCCCTGGGGTATGGCCTGCACCAGGTTTTATCTCTCAAGAGATATAAAGGAAAGGGAATCAGGCAGAAAGTGGGGGGACCTCGTACCACCAAGAAAGCAGCACCAGAAGCAGAGCACATCCTTTGGACTCGGGGTCCCTGCACCTGAGAAGCTCCTCGACCAGGGGAAGATTAAGGACAAGGACCTTCCTCCAGAGCCAACAGAGAGAAAAAGGCTTCCCCTGGAAACGACATCCTGAATTTGGACTTTTAACCTTCTTTGCTGTGGGGAAATAAATTTCTCTTTGTTAAAGCCACCCACTTGTAGTATCTCTGTTATAGCAGCACTAGATGACCAAGACAGATATGTATAAAGAAAACACAGTAATGAAAACCAAAACCAAACCAAACCCAGTGCCATCGAGTCAATTCCGACTCATAGCGACCCTATAGGACAGAGTAAAACTGCCCCATAGAGTTTCCAAGAAGCGCCTGGCAGATTCGAACTGCCGACCCTTCGGTCAGCAGCTGTAGCACTTAACCACTATACCACCAGGGTTTCCACAATAAGGAAAGAGGATAAGAAGTCCAGGACACAGAAGTATGCACATCATGGTCCATAGAGCTGTATGAGGGCTGGAGAGCAAGACAATTAGAAACAACCTAGAAGTATTTGTTTCTTTATGACGAAAACAAACCTGTGAACAGGCACAATCTATTGTGACTGTGAAAACATAGATAAGGGCAGTGAGACTGTGAGTGTGGGCAGAAAAGCAGGAGAGCACACCTTGTCAGGAGTATGGTAGGGGCACTTCCTCTTAACTTCAACCAAAGATGATACGAAGGCTAGGAAAAAGGCATTACCTCTAGTAAACGATTTAAATATAAAGATATAACAAGGATCAAAAGTTTCCTTACGCATTTACCAAATGAAGTAAGGCTGTCCACTACAAAACAGATATAAGGACAAAATTCCATTGCAATCAAAAGATTGCTTATTTTAAAAGGTTATTATCCGACGATCTGTGGTTAAAGCAGTGATAGGATATACCCATCACACACTTTTGTAAATGAGTCACATTAATCCAAAAACTAGTTCCAAAGTAGAAAACTATACATTGAAAAACTTCTTGGGCATATACATGGAAGTAGAATTGTTAGACATTAGGTAACTCTATGTTAATTTTTTGAGGAACCATCAAAAAGTGCTTTCCATAGCAGCTGCAGCAATTTACATTCCCACCAGCAATGAGTGAGAGTTTCAATTTCTCCATATCCTCACCAACACCTGTTATTCTTGCCCTCCTTTATTTTTATAATAATCATCCTACTGTGTATGAACTGGTGGCATAGTTGTTAAGAGCTATAGCTGCTAACCAAAAGGTCGGCAGTTGGAATCCATGAGGTGCTCCTTGGAAACTGTATGGGGCAGTTCTACTCTGTCCTGTAGGGTTGCTATGAGGGTGAAGTGGTATCTCATTTCAGTTTTGATTTGCATTTCTCTGATTACTAATGACAATGAATACGTTTTCATGTGCTTATGGACCATTTGTGTTCCTTCTTAGGAGGAATGTCTGTTCAAGTCCTTTGTCCACTTTTTCAGGAGGTTGTTTGTCTTTCTGCTGTTGGGTTGTTAGGAGTTCTGTCTCTCAAGGTTTGTTTTTCAATTTTTTATAATCGTATGTTTTTATTTACATTCACATAGATTTTCTTTATTAAAAATAGTCATTTAACTGGACATTTGTTTTCAAAATAGTTCTTTTATATAATGCAATAAGCATCACTTTAAAGCAATGTGAAATATGGCTTTTATGATTTCAAATTTCTAAACATAATACCATTTTCCTTTACAAAGACTTTTATTATTTTCACTCATGATATCTAACAGATTGAACCAAAATTAGGAAAAGCGGAACAAAATATTTGAGAAAGTGACATTTTCCAAGAATGTGCATATATAAGTGAAACACAAAATAGCAAAGACATTTTAAATCTACCACAAATTGTAAGAAGCATGGAAACACTTATTTTTAAATGGAAAAAGCTGCACAACCCTCGACATGTGTTACTGGACCTAATCCTTTAAATATAAGAGGAAAATTTTTGATAGTATTACATTATTTGTATTCTTCAGCTCCTAAAGAACAAAAACCAGTTGGCCTCATTTTTTATTAAGTAATTAAAAATAAAAAGCAAAGAAAATGGAAACTTAACCAAACTTAACCATATTAAAAGCTAAATTTGTGATTAGCCTGGTTAATAATAACATTTTCTTCTGCAGGGTTATGAATAAACACAGAATAATTAAACTTTCCAACACTTCCATAACTTGAAAGTGGTATAAGCAATGCTTTTATATGGGGAGAAAACCAGAGCAGGAAGGAGTAAATAAATCGTTTCAAATAAAAATTGAGGGTAATGTTAGAATTATGGCTGAAATCAGATGTTCCTCTTTAAACTAAAATAAAACAAAACAAAACAAAAGCAGTTGCCTTCAAGTGGATTCTGACTCATGGAGATCCCACATGTTCAGAGTACAACTGAACACCATAGGGTTTTCTAGGCTGTGGCCTTTCAGAAAGAGATCTCCAGGCCTTTCTTCCAAGGCACCTCTAGGTGGGTTCGAACTATGAACCTTTTGGTTAGTAGTCCAAAAACACAATAAATTTATATTGAAAAAAGTTAAATTCCTATCATATGCAATTAAATTCAAAGGTAAGTTTAGGAATATTCTCTCCCTTTACATTCAAATGACTTCAAGCTGAAGCTGATCTTATCAATCATTAACCCCCCACCTTTCCTTTGTTCTCTATGTATACAGACCCCTCTCTTCACGAAAACTGTGCAGTGCTTTATATTTTTATTTACTGCTACCCAGCTCAAGCTGTATTATTCCTCATTAAAACTCCTTTTCTTTCACTCCTAACACAGTATGAGATTTTTTTCCTTGACATTTCTGGTGTCAGAAGCAGGACTTTGAAGGTGCATTATCTTTAACGATTCCTGGATCCCTGGACAATCCAGACATGGACATGGTACCTAGTATGCCACTTTGGGCTCTCCGCTTCCATGAATTCTTGGGACTCATTTAAGGTAAAAGACCTCTTGAATCCAAGATCTGCTCCCTTGCATTGGTAGCTCTTCAAATTTTATTGTGGATTTGTTTTGGTTCTTGCAAACAGAAGTTTATTTTGATGTAACCATCACTATAAGATAGGAAATGCTGTGTCTAAAGGAGATTTGGAGCCACCTTCTGGTACTGCTCACTACACCTCGACAAGCATTATGGTCGCTTACAGTGCATATGCTTGTCTGTCTGGCGTAACTTCACTTGAGACAGTTTGGAAAAATCAGTGCCCACTTTGGGGTTCTTTTGATTTAAGTTAACTTTTCTGCACAGAAAGTTAGAGAACCGAGGCTCCCAGATTAAACCGTCCCAGTGGGATGTCTGTTTTGCCTGGTATATTGAGGTCTCTAAAAGACATCAAGACAGTAAAACTACTTCCCTGTAGGACATTGTCTCTAAATTAACTAAGCAGAATAAAGAATTACAATGTCAAATTTCAGTTTCCATCCCTTCTGCTCCCTGACAGCTGTGACCCCTTTATGCCCTTCTTTGCCTTCCTTCTCCTCTGATAACAGTTCATCTGAAATTTCCCTTTTTCCCTAAAAACCAGCAAATAAGCCCTTATATGAAATGTCCTTTAAAATTAGCCCTAGCAGTGATGCTGAAGATCCCACTCCTATCACTTTTTCCCCACGGACACACTCAGAATTATCTAGTATTCTGAAAGAATGAGGACCCCTACAAATTTTCTAAATATTTTACAAATTTTCTAAATATTTTACAAATTTCTAAAGAATTTAAAATCCTTGTTGAAGCCTACCAGCCTGTGCTCCTTGATTTATATCAGCTTGCTCATGTGATTACTGGCCCAGGGGAAACCCAATTAAGGCTAGAACAGGCAGAATGGAATATCCCAAGGACGGTTTAGTCTGAAATACTGATAAAATGGCCACTGTGCTGTTGGAGGACTCTCAGGTACTGAATAAAAAATTTCTGAAGGCTATCCCAAAGGCCTTTTCTCCACTAACTGATAGGACTAAAATTCACTTCTATAAACAAAATAAAGATGGGAGTGTTTATGATTATCAGACTTGGCTGCTTCATAAGTTTTCCGAACACTCCGGACTCAATTTGATTGTGCCTGGTGCCTCCAGCACTTTCAACGTTGTTTTCATATCCGGTCTTAAACCTGAGGTCTCAGCCTTAGTAAAGTGACATCAATTAGACTGGGAGACAGTTCCTATTGTTGAGCTAACCAACTTGGCTACCAACTCTCCCAGGCTCCTGAGGTTTTAAGTGTTTCTAAGGCTAATAAATTAATGACCCTTCAGTAGCAACAACTACAATACCCCAGTCAAAAAAAAATGGGAACCTTTCAATGGCGCAAAGGTGGGTATTTTTACTATTGCAAAAAACCTGGCCATTGGAAAAACAACTGCTATAAGTTCAAAATTCAAAAAGATTTCTCTAAACCTCTGCCAAAAAATTCCCAGTATCCACTCAAACAAGAAGCAAAAAAAGGAGTAGATCCCATCATACAAGATTTCCTTTCTAAATGTTTAATTGTCTCTTGTACCAGCCCTTGTAATATTTCTGTTCTTCCAGTGAGGAAACCAAATAATAGGGGCTGGAGATATGTTCAAGATTTGTGTGAAATCAATCGTATTATTATTCCTATATTCCCAGTAATCACTAATCCTGATTTATTACTTTCCAATGTCCCCTTAGATGCCACTTATTTTATGGTACTGGATCTTTGCAGTGCCTCTTTCAGTATCCTGTGCATTCTAAAGTTAGTATGTGTTTGCTGGGAAAATCAACAATTTACTAGCACTGTAATGTCCCAAGGATTTACTGAATCTCCCACCTATTTTTCTCAGATTCTGCATGCAAATCTGCAGTCTTTACAATTAACAAACAAATCCACATTGCTGCAATACATTGATGATTTACTAGTTTTCTCAATCTCCAGACAAGTCTGCCTCGATGACATTATAGCTTTATTAAAACATCCGGCAGTTGGTGGACATAAGGTATTCAGAGAAAAGTTACAATTGACTTAGCCTTCTGTTAAATATCTTGGTCACCTAATTTCTGCAGAAGGCATCTCTATTAATCCTAAATGGAAAGAAGCTATTCTTGTCTTTCTTATACCCAAAATAAAGAAACCGCTATGGGGGTTTCTAGGATTCTGTGGCTATTGTCAAATCTGGACTCCCAATTTTTCTTTGTTGGATCAACCTTTATACAAATATCTAAAAGCCTCTCAGCCAAATTCATTTGAAATTGCACCAGATGGTCGCGAGGCCTTAGTTCAATTAAAAGGGGCTTTAATGAACACACCTGCTCTAACTACCATCGGGATTTTTCCTTATTTGTACATGAAGTATCTGGAAAAACTGTAAGCATACTAACTCAAAAACGTGGAGGACAACAAAGACCTATAGGTCTACAGCCTCCCTGCTATGACTGCTAATTCCAAACTAGTGGAAACCACAGATATGATGCTGGGAAACTTTTTAGTTGTCTATGTCCCCATGCTGTGTCTGCCTTACTTAAATCTGCCTTGGCACATCTTTGTGCCAGCAGACTCACCTTCTATGAAGTTCTCCTCCTGGCTGCATCTAACATTAGACTAAATTCTGTGGCCTGTTTAAATCCAGCTACTCTTCACCCCAAAACTAATGAGAAAAACTATCCTACATAGTATTGTCTAGACTTAACTGAGCAAATTTTAACCCCTCAGAAAGACTTAAAAGAGATCCCTTTAACTAATTCTATTTAAAACCTAATCCATGAAATACTGTACTTCAAAATCATTGGACTCTTCACATAAAATCATGCTGGTTTCATAGGCTTTCACCAATGATCTTGTTATTTAATCACCTCCTTTTTGTCTCCTTGGGTATTTTCATCTTGACCTGTATCATTCTGTTCTGACTGTGAAAGGTGCCTCGAATGTGGCCTTTTCTATTAACATGTTCTCCATAAAACCTACTCACCCTGAAGATGACCCCTATTATCTCAGAAAGGTGAAGAAAATAATTTTTATTAACCAAAACTCCTCAAGAAAACAAAGTTCTTGCAGAACAAAGGCTACTCCATTGTGGGTGATAAACACATCCTAGCAGAGCCTTGATCAAAAGGGGGAAATGTAAACAGAAGTTTCAAATTGGAGGTACTCGAGTCAGACTAAGAATGACAGGGCTGCCATGCATTCCCAGAAAGCAAAAAGTCAGGATGTAAACCATTTGTTCATGGGAACAATGTGTCAAATGTAAACAATCTTTTCTTAGGAAAAATGTGTATGACTGCAATCGTGTATAACCAAACCAGCTGATTATACACCTGGCTGGTAACTCACTCCCTCCTAGCCAAGTGGCCAACCTTTACATTTCAAATGACTTCAAACTGAAGCTGACCTTATCATTGATCCCTCACCTTTCCTTTGTTCTGTATGCATACAGACCCCTCTCTCCAGTTGAACAGTGGAATGCTTTGTATTTTTACTTAGTACTGCCCAGCTCAAGCTGTAGAATTCCTCAGTAAAACTCCTTTTCTTCTACCCCTCACAGAAATCAATTTGGCACTTCCTTAAAAAGCTAGAAATAGAAGTATCATATGATCCAGCAATCCCACTCCTTGGAATATATCCTAGAGAAATAAGAGCCCTCACAAGAATAGATATATGCACACCCATGTTCACTGCAGCACTGTTCACAATAGCAAAAAGATGGAAATAACCTAGGTGCCCATCAATGGACAAATGGATAAACAAATTATGGTATACTCACACAATGGAATACTATGCAGTGATTAAAAACAACAATGAATTTGTGTTTAAACACAGAAGAAAATATTCTTTGATGGTTATGAGAGTGGGGAGGGAAGGACAGGGGAATTCACTAGACAGTAGATAAAAATTATCTTAGGTGAAGGGAAGGACAACACACAATACAGGGGAAGTCAGCATAACCAGACTAAACCAAAAGTTAATAAGTTTCCTGAATACAACCAAACACTTTGAGGGACAGAGTAGCAGGGGCAAAGGTCTGGGGACCATGGTTTCAGGGGACATCTAGGTCAACTGGCATAACAAAGTTTACTAAGAAAATGTTCTGCATCCCATTTTCGTGAGTGGCATTTGGGGTCTTAAAAGCTAGCAAGCTGCCATCTAAGATGCATCAATTGGTCCCAGCCCACCTGGAGCAAAGGAGAATGAAGAACACCAAAGAAACAAGGAAAATATTAGCCCAAGAGACAGTAAGGCCTACATAAACCTGAGACTCTCTCAGACTGAGACCAGAAGAACTAGATGGTGCCTGGCTACCACCAATGACCGCCCTGACAGGGAACACAACAGAGAGCCCCTGACGGAGCAGGAGAAAAGTGGGACGCAGAACTCAAATTCTAGTAAAAAGACCAGACTTAATAGTCTGAGACTGAACGGGCTCCAGAAAACATGGCCCCCAGACTCTCTGTTAGCCCAGAACTGAAAACATTCCCAAAGCCAACTCTTCAGACAAGGATTAGACTGGATTATAAGATATAAAACGACACTCATGAAGAGAGTGCTTCTTAGCTCAAGTAGATACATGAGACTAAATGGGCAGTATTTGTCCGAAGGTGAGAGGAGAAAGTAAGAAGGGATATGAGATGGATGAATGGACACAGGAAATCCGAGGTGCAAAGGCAGAGTATGCTGTCATATTATAGGGAGAGCAACTAGGGTCACATAATAATGTGTTTATAAATTTTTGGATGCAAAACTAACTTGAACTATAAACTTCCACTTAAAGCACAATAAAAAAATTTTTTTAATGAATTAAAAAAAAAGATGGGAGGTTAGTTTGCATTTGAGTGACTTAGTTATAATACTAATAAAGCTCTAGTTTGAATGAATTTTGATAAAGCATTTGTTGTATGAAGAAATATTAACAGGTAATGGCCAAAGATATATTATAATTTGGGGCTCAAAGCATATAGCAGAGGAAAGGGATCCTTTTTTTTCCAATCAAGAAACTGAAAGACTATTCTCTTCATCCCTGAAATGAAGGGAATGGGCCTTCTATATAAGTCTAAAAGTCTTCTAAAAGGCAGGGACTTCTATAGCCAGTTTCAGGGTTTCTGTTGAGTTTTCCAGACCCCCACATACTGTTAGCAACGAGCTTTCACTGTTTCTAGGTGAATTCACCTCACCAAACTCAACTGATTTTGGAAAAGGGGTCAAACGCCATTCAATGGGAGAAGAAACAGTCTCTTTAATAGATGGTGCTGGCAAAATTGGACATCCACTTACAGAAAAATGAAACAAGATCCATACCTCACACCATACACAAAAACTAATTGAGGAAAATGGACTAAAAACCTATTATTAAACCTAAAATTATAAAGTTCCTGGAAGATAACATAGAGACAAAACTATAGGACCTAATTTTTTTTTAAATATACACTGTCAAATACAACTTAAATGCACAAGCAAGAGAAGACAAATTAGATAACTGGGACCTTTAAAAAATTGCCATAACCCACCTGGACCAAAGGGGAATGAAGAACACCAAGGACACAAGGTAATTACGAGCCCAGGAGACAGAAAGGGCCACATAAATCAGAGACTACATCAGCCTGAGACCAGAAGAACTAAATGGTGCCCGGCTACAACTGATGACTGCCCTGACAGGGAACACAACAGAGAACCCCTGAGGGAGCAGGAGAGCAGTGGGATGCAGACCTCAAATTCTCATAAAAAGACCAGACTTAATGGTCTGACTGAGACTAGAAGGACACCCAAGGTCATGGTCCCCAGACCTTCTGTTAGCCCAAGACAGGAACCATTCCCAAAGCCAACTCCTCAGACAGGGATTGGACTGGATTATGGGATAGAAAATGATACTGGTGAAGAGTGAGCTTCTTGGATCAAGTAGACACATGCAACTACGTGGGCAGCTCCTTGTCTGGAGGAGGGATAAGAGGGCAGAGGGGCGTCAGAAGCTGGTCAAATGGACACGAAAATTGAGAGTGGAGGGAAGGAGTGGGCTGTCTCATTAGAACGAGGGCAATTAGGAATACATAGCAAGGTGTATATAAATTTTTGTATTAGAGACTGACTTGACTTGTATGCTTTCACTTAAAGCACTATAAAAAATTTTCAAAAATTAAAAAAGAATTGCCATAGTTTTATGCAACTAATGCATACAGTCTACATTTTTTGCCAACCACACCCTCCCCCCAAGAGGTATTTTCATAAATGCACTATTCTAATTTTTTGCAGCAACATGTTATTATTATAAAAAATAATGCTCATCAAAAGAGTAAAAAGACAACCTACAGACTGGAAAAAAAAAATCTTTGGAAACAACATATCCAATAAAGGTCTAATCTATAAAATATATAGAAAACTTCAACAACTCAGCAACAAAAAGACAAACAACCCAATTTAAAAATGGACAAGGGACATGAACAAACACTTCACCAAAGAGGACACTGAAGCAACCAACAAACACCTGAAAACATGCTCACAATCACTGGCAATTAGAGAGATCCAAATCAGAACTACAATGTGATACCATCTCATTCCTGCTAAAATAAAAAAAAATAGTACTGATTAAACAGAAAACAACAAACGCTGATGAGGATGTGGCAAGAGTGGAACCCTCATCTACTGCTGGTGGGACTGTAAAATGGCACTACCACTCTGGAAAACCATATGGTGAATCTTCAAAAACCTAGAAAACATTTTTTAATGGTTACAAGGGTGGGGAGGGAGAGCGAGATGAATTCACTAACTAGATAGTAGACAAGAATCATCTTAGGTGAAGGAAAAGACAACACACTACAGGGGAAGTCAGTACAACTGGACTAAACCAAAAGCTAAGAAGTTTCCTGAACACAACCAAACACTTTGAGGGGCAGAGTAGCTGGGGCTGGGATCTGGGGACCATGGTTTCAGGGGACATCTAGGTCAATTGCCATAACAAAGTGTATTAAGAAAATGTTCTACATCCCACTCTAGTGAGTGGCATCTGGGGTCTTAAAAGCTAGCAAGTGGCCTTCTAAGGCACATTAATTGGTCCCAACCCACTTGAAGCAAAGGAGAATGAGAAACACCAAAAACATAAGAAAAATATTAGCCTAAGGGACAAAAGGGCCACGTAAACCAGAGATTCCATTAGCCTAAGACCAAGAACTAGATGATGCCTGGCCACTAATGACAGCCCTGACAGGGAACACAACAGAGTCCCTGACTGAGCAGGAGAAAAGTGTGGAGCTGAACTCAAATTCACGTAGAAAGACCAGACTTAATGGCCTGACTGAGCACCTAGTGGCGCAAACATGAGTACTTCTTAGACTTAACCAAACACCTCACAGGATTGTTTTATGGGGTCTGCAGGCTTTGGATCATAGTCTTGTAGGACAGCTCAGTCAACTGACATAACGTAGTACATGACGTTTATGTTCTACATCCTAGTTTGGTGAGTAGTGTCTGGGGTATTAAAAGCTTTCGAGCAGCCATCTAAGATACAACTATTGGTTTCTACATCCCGAAACAAAAGAATAAGAAGAAAACTAAAGACTCAGAGAAGAAACTAGTCTACAGGACTAACAGCCTATAGGAACCACAGCCTCATCTACCCTAATACCAGAAGAACCAGATGGTGCCCGGCTACTACCACAGACTGTTCTGATCAGGGCCATAGTACATGGCCTATTTAATTTGTACTATTTAATTTAACCCTTACAATAGGCCTGTGATGTAGGTAAAATGTTAGAGTTAAGTTTTTCTTTAAACATTTGATTCCTTTTTCAACATAAAAATCAAAACTTTAATAAACAGTGTGGTGCGATTAATTACTTTTGTGTGTGGTCTTTCTAGCCATGTTCTTGTAATTCCCACCCAGGTGATTGTTTGATAGGGTAATTGTGGCCTACCCGGGGGATTGGTCAGTTTTGCCTTAAAAGAGAACCAATTTCACAGCAGAGAGGAAGAGCCCACCACCACCTCCATCACCACCAAGGAAAGAGAGATCAGCAGGAGACACCGCAGCTGAGACCTGGCAGCAGGAGATGGCGTGCTAGGCTTCCCGGCCCACAGAGAGAGAAAGGTAAGTGCTTCTGGGCAGAGACAGGGCCAAGGAGAGGCATGCCTTTGAGCACAGCTGCGGAGAGGCTATCCTGATGGAAGAACTGCATCCTGAGTGTTCTCGAGCCTGAATTGTAACTTCCCCCAATAAACCCTATAATTCTGAGTATGGTCTGTGAGTTCTGTGTGGCCATTGCAATGAATTATCCTACCCAGTAAAGAGTGCTGTAGGAGGGACGGTTGGTGTCAGAATTAGTAAAGACAGCAGAGAGAGGAGGCTTGTCTAGCCTCCACCTCACGGGAGTCAGCCATAAGCTGTAGATTTTGGTTCTCCTTCCCCTTTGTAGGGTTGAGGAGGTCAGACACCTCCCCCATGCCGTTTTTATAATCGGTAATAAAATATCAGGAAATGTTTGTACTCCTACCAACAGCAAAGATTTCAAGTCTTTATATTATTGATATTGATATACTAATGGATTAGGAAAGTCATCCACAGACAGAAGAAAACAAAGATAACTAGCTTAAATGAAGATTGAAGCTGCAATCTTGCCTTTGGTAGCATCAAGTTTCCAAATAACCAAACAGAAAACAAACAAATCTGCCCTTGGTATTCATAAAGTACATATTACAGTTAGCCACACTTGCAGGATAACTATTATGCTGTATTGTTTGAAAGTAATAACTTGAGACACTAAATCTCGCTTGTAACCTTCTAAGCATTAGGTTTTTCAAATCTGCTTCTTGAAACAATTCTTTGTAGAGACATATGTAAAAGGAAAAAAAAAAGAGCTTATATCTATATATATAGATATCTAGGAGATATTTCAAAAAATAGTTTACTATATTTTAGAAGTTATATGAATTTAGTTCTACTGTACATTTCTTTTATGACATTCTTTTGATAGACAACACTTCCTTATAAAATAAGGAAAAGGCTGGCATATGAATACAGAAGAGCAGAGGCAAAAAACATCAGGCAACCTATTAAAATTTCAGTTAATGATTAAGAAACATGTGATAAACATAAATACAGCTCCCTGAAAAAACATGTACAGTCAATTCTGGGCATGATATCATGAAAAAAAAACTATGAATAGTAAAAGAATATATTAAGGACATTTATTAATTGGTTATGGTAGAAACAATAATGCTCCAACAAAACAAAACAAAACCTTGCTTGGATTTATTCTCCTACAAAACAAACTAATTTATAACTACTCATCTGTTATGGAAAAGAAGAAAATACAGAATCGTTTTTCATATCAACAGATATGTATAACCAAAGTTTAACTGAAAAATATGAGATCCTTTAAACAAGAGTACTGAATTCTGGTTCAACTCATAAAATGATGTCAATTATACCAATTTTTGCCAAGCAAGAACACAGTCCAAATTCTATACTGTATAAAAGCATGCATGCTTTTATTACTCTAATGCTACCCTAAACTTTATAATCTATCATGAAGTTTAAGTATAAAAATGAAATCAATAGAAACTATTAAACATGTCGAAGAAATCAACAGTTTATCACAGGACCTGAGACACACTGAGAACTGTAGGAAAGTGAAAATAGATTACACTTAAACTCTACTCCTCAAAAAATTGTTTAACCTGTTTCAGTTATAACGAAATAGACCAAGAAACATTTTAGAAAAGGATGTGTGTAAAAATCAAGCACTTCTGGATTATTTCCCTTCTCAGTGCTCAACTGGTAAAGCACGAAAATATCAATACATAACAGCAACAGAAAATTCGAACATTTGCTTATTTATTTTAGTAGACAGCAAAACGTACAGTTCTAAATCAATACTTCTTATTTGACTTATTGTTAAAGTACAACAAAATCACTATCCTCACACCATAAACTATATTTGTTTTGAAATTGGGAGGAATGTTTGTATTCAGATTAGATGATTTTATACTCCATAATTTGTGATATACCCACATCAGTATAATTTCTCTATCCTATGTTATTACAAACCAGAAAAAAGCAGATAGCCTTTAAATACTTCTCATAATAATATGCAAAGCTATTTAGGGTAAAGTATAGATTAAATTGCATCAAATGTCTAAAAATCTAGATATGGTTAAAACCTAATTAGTTTTCAAGTTTTAATATCACTACAACAATAATGTAGTTGGTCATAAAAGATTACCTTTCATAGTAGACAGAAAAATAAAATGTTTTAATTATCTGGCTTCTCTTATAATAACAAGTAAAGGCAGGTGAAATGGGTGGGAGGAGGAAATCAAAGGAAGTCAAGCATAGGACCTTACCAAAAATATCAAAATGTTGTAAAATACATACATTACATCCAATGTAGATAATTAAAACTTTGAAATAATTCATTGAAAGTAAAACCATATAGTTGCCTTACCAATGATTAAAAAATTTTTATAAACATGTGTACCAAACAAACAAAAATTATTTGTAATGTAATTTGAAACTCAGCAAATCAAAGAAATAGCCCTCACTCACAATTAGCAAATGAAACTAATGTATCACAGTAGTCACAGACGCAACTATAAACCCAAAACCAAAAAAAAAAGTTAAAGTATACAAAATGCAAAATATTAAGTTTATACTGGAACAATTTGTAACCAATGCTTAACCACAGCAAGATGTGAATTTCTGTCAAGATCTCCTAAAAGATTGTAGATTTCACCATGGGGAAGAGAAAACACTTTTTTTTTTATTATTTCAAATATATTGTTTATTGCTCAGTAACCCCAAAAAAAAAAAAAAGTCATAGCATTTTATATCTAAAAATTTAACCTATTCCTATAGGACAAACAGAAACCCTGGTGGCGCAGTGGTTGGGAGCTATGGCTGCTAACCAAAAGGTCGGCAGTTCGAGTCTACCAGGTGCTCCTTGGAAATTCTGTGGGGCAGTTCTGCTCTGTTGTATAGAGTCGCCATGAGTCGGAGTCGACTCGACAGCAACAGGTACCGTAATGGGTATAGAACAAACCAAACTGCCAAAATATCTACATGTGAAAAACCACGATTTTATCTGCATCACAAAACAACAGTTCAACAGGGTTTTCTCTTTTTCAAATTAGCTAAAAGGTGTTGGAGCTGGTGACAAGAGTTAGCATAAGCCTTAAAAAATGAAATGACCACAGAAAACCCAGAATGGAAGTACTCAATGTTCACACATTGTGAAGAATGTAACCAATGTCATCCAATAATTTGTGCAGAAATTGTTGAATGAGAACCTACACTGCTGTGTAAACCTTCACTAAAAACACAACAAATAAATTTTTTTTTTTTAATTAAATGACATAAGGGCAGACCATTTGAAATTTGGATTGTATTGGAAAATATAAAATGTATGGTCAATGTACTAATCCTATATATAGTATAGAAACACTTCTTTTAACAAGAAGGGATGAAAAGCAGGTGGTTTTCAGAGAACGTCAAGAAATTCTTTTTATTTCAAAAATGTGTACAAGAGGCCAGAATGGAATCATGTAAATTTCAGAGAGATTAAAAGGAGATACTTCCTAGGTTCTAAGCTCGGTCAAATGGAAAAGTAAAATACAAGCTGCAAAATCACATTTCTACTCTCAGGTTTAAGCAATTTAATCGTTTATCAGTTTTAAGATACAATGAAATTCATTATCATACTTTAAGATCCAAATTATCTTAAGAAATAATCATAAGGTCTCTTCTTGCCAAAATAACTCCTTTACATATTAAATCTAAATTTTAAAATAAAGGAGAAACATTTAAAAAAAAAAAAAAAAAACCTACCTTGGGCTAGCCTCAGTTCACTGGATCTATGTCACATTGATTTATAACAGTTATTTCTTAAAGGGGAAAAAAAGCACACACAGATGCAAACAATTACTCTATTTTTGTAGGCAACAAGTGAGGTGGGTGGTAACTGAGAAATTTTTTAAAAATCCTGTCACAATATTCTGCTTTTTCTTAAGAAACCCTCCTCACACAACAAACGTTTGCCACATCAGAGAATTTCCAGGGCCTGAAGCACCACTTTGATTCCAGACCGCTGCAGGCATTAGCGGGAGGTAATTAGGGTAAAAAGTTCAGCCGCAGTTCCATGTCTAGATTCCTGCCAGAAATAAATTTCCTTTCTATTCACTGGTTTCTACTGTACCCTCCCTAAGAATCATATTGAAAACACATTTATCTTTGTAGAGTTTGTTCCTTTTCTAATTAACTCTATGGCGTTTACAGTGTCTAATAATTTAAAACGGACCCAATAGCAGCAGTTTTGTCTTTAATAGTGAAGAGATGTATTATCATCTTTCCTATACTGCTGCTTCATTTGACAAGTGACTCACAGAAGTGTGCACTGCAGCTGTTCTCATCAAGCTCTCTGGTCATCATATACTTAGGTTTTATGTCCTTGTTTGGGAAAGGTGCATGGAACAAACTGACAAAGAGATGCATTCAGAATATGTTCTCTGAACATTTTTCAAGGAAATGAAATGACTGACCAGAAAACAAAGTTTATACCACATTTGAACATTTATAAATTAGGGGGAAAAAAATAGAAAGGGGCAAGCAAAATACTGCTCCTTTTCTGTATCACTCTCCCCATTCCTCTCTACAAGCACATTCAAACACACACACATACGCACACACACACACACGTGCACTAAAAAAACTAAACCCACTGCCATCGAGTCGATTCCAACTCATAGCAACCCTATAGGACAGGGTAGAACTGCCACATAAAGTTTCCAAGGAGCGCCTAGTGGATTCAAACTGCCAACATTTTGGTTAGCAGCCATAGCACTTAACTGCTATGCCACCAGGGTTTAAACACATGAAAACAGGCTCTAAATACTGTGCCAGTTATCTCACATGAACTGTTTTAACCCTCTTTGGATGTTGTGTTCGAAAAACAAATATAAATGAATTTAGTTGAATGAAAAGAAAAAAACCACTTGTTACACTGTTTCACAAAAGATAAAATCAGTTAACATAAAATAAAGACGTAACAAATTTCAAAAGTTTTAAAAGTGAAACAAAAAAATAGAACACGAGCATTACACCAAAGTACTACCAAAATTAAATCATGTCTTCAAGATATTATACTATTGCAATAACTATATTACTGATGACATAAAATTTATTTTTTAAATAATAATTTGTTCATAAGCATAAAAAATACTTCAAAAGATTTTTATTGTTTCCATGTTTTTCAGCAAGGCGTTTTTCCACATCTTTTCAAGCTACCTTCAAAATATTTGGCCCACAGCATCCTAAGATACAACTAACAGGCTTAAACAAAGAAGTAAGCAACAAAAGTGTGGTCTCCTTTACCACTCTGCAAAGACCACAAAAACCAGGATCTTAAAGCAGCTAAATAAAAATAAAACCACTAGATATCCTCTATCATTTCACTTAGCATGACCTTTCTCACAAAATAACCACAATATCCTATTTGTACTGGGTAGAAGAGTGCCCCACTTCCAAATCTCATGTCATTCCCAAAATCTCAGAAATATTTGGAAATAGGGTCTTTGCAGAGGTAATTAGTTAAGAGGAGGTCACACTGGAGTAGTAGTTCCCATTGTTGTTAGTCGCCAGCTTATAGCGACCCCATGTACAACAGAACAAAACATTGCCCAGTCCTGCCTCATCCTCAATCATTGCTGGAGTAGGGAGGGCCCTAAATCAAATATATCTGTTGTCCATATAAGAAGAGACATAGAGACACACATAAAGGGAAAATGGCATATGACAATGGAAGCAGAGATTGGAATAATGCATCTACAAAACAAGGAGCAACAAAGATCACTGGCAATACCAAAAGCCAAGAGAGAGAACCTCCAGAAAGGAAACCCTATCAACATCTTGACTTCAGACTAGACTCCAGAACTATGAGAGAATAAATTTGTTGTTTTAAGCCACTCAAATTGTGGTACTTTCTTATGGCAGCCCTAAGATACGAACACAAACCTTGGTACTAGGGAGTGGAATGCTGCTATAACAAATACCTACAATTTTGGAAGTGGTTTTGGAGTTGGATAATGAGGAGAAGCTGGAAGAATTTGGAGATGCTTGATAGTAAATGCCTTGACTGCCTTGAAAAGACTTTTGGTAGAAATATGAATAATAATGGCAATGCTGGTGAAGGGTCAGAAAGAAGTGAGAGATCTTTAGAGAAAGCTTCTTTGGCCTTAGAGAATATATATATCATCATAAACAGACTATGGCTAGAAATACGAACATTGAAGGTCCTTCTAGTAAGGCCTCAGAAGGAAATGAGGAACATGCTATTGGACACTGGCAGAAAAGTGATCCTTGTTATAAAGTGGCAGAGAACTTGGTTGAATTATGTTCTACTGTCTTGTGGAAAGCAGAACTTGTAAGACACGAACTTGGATATTTAGCTCAGATTTCCAAGCAGTGTGGGAAGTAAAGCCTAGTTTCTCCTTGCTGCTAGTACTAAAGCTATAAATTGAGGAAGGAATCATTAAGCAAAAAGAAACCAGCACTTAATGATTTGATAATTTCTTAGCCTATCCAGATAACTTATCTTGAAAAAGGGCCAACAGTGTGGCCTAAAGAGATTAGGCTTATGTCTTATGGAACCAATCAACCAACCCAGCAGGAACACTGCCAGCTTAGACTTAAGGGGACATAGATAAGATAAAATGAAGGCAGTCTGACAGGCTTCTGCAGATAGGAAAGAGGCAGATAGATTTAGTGTTATACTTCAGAAAAGGGAAGAATAATGCCAAGGGTGTTTGGAGGCCCACAAGACTGTCTCTGCTACCACAGGCCCAGGTATGGTTCCAGGAGGCAGGATCACCATCTCCTTGGTTCCAGAAGGTGAGGCCGCCTCCTCTATTCCAGAATACAAATCTTTTTATGGTAAGTATGTCTTATGCTCTATTTATGGGCTATCTGCCTACCTTAAAGCCATGAAGATATTTTCATGTTATTTTACAAAAGTTTTGTTATTTTTTTTCCTTTACATAGGTCTACATTCCACCTGAAGTTAATTTCTGTACAGTATGATATAGGGGATAAGATTCTTCATTTTCCATAAGACTATCCAAATGACCCAGAACCAAAGCAAAAACATCATCCTTCCCCCTCAGCTCTGCAGTATCATGTTGTTATTGTTGTTAGGTGCCGTCGAGTTGGCTCTGACTCACAGAGACCCTATGCGCAACAGATCAAAACACTGCCCAGTCCTAAGCCATCCTTATAAATCGTTGTTATGCTTAAGCCCATTGTTGCAACAACTGTGTCAACCCACCTAGTTGAGGGTCTTCCTCTTTTCCACTAACCCTGTACTTTAACAAGCATAATGTCCTTCTCCAGAGACTGATCCCTCCTG
Source organism: Elephas maximus indicus (assembly GCF_024166365.1). NCBI lineage: Eukaryota > Metazoa > Chordata > Mammalia > Proboscidea > Elephantidae > Elephas > Elephas maximus. Next base: position 32,870,630 of record NC_064837.1, on the reverse strand, counting down.
ACAACATGTCCAAAGTATGTAGGACGCAGCCTCGCCATCCTTGCTTCTAAGGAGCATTCTGGTTGCACTTCTTCCAAGACAGATTTATTCGTTCTTCTGGCAATCCATGGTATATTCAATATTCTTCGCCAACACCACAATTCAAAGGCATCACAATTCTTCTTCGGTCTTCCTTATTCATTGTCTAGCTTTCACATGCATGTGATGCAATTGAAAATACCATGGCTTGGGTCAGGCGCACCTTAGTCTTCAAGGTGACATCTTTGCTTTTCTTCACTTTAAAGAGGTCCTTTGCAGCAGATTTACCCAATGCAATGCATCTTTTGATTTCCTGACTGCTGCTTCCATGGCTGTTGGTTGTGGATCCACGTAAAATTAAATCCTTGACAACTTCAATCTTTTCTCCATTTATCATGTTGCTCCTCACTGGTCCAGTTGGGAGGATTTTTGTTTTCTTTATATTGAGGTGCAATCCATACTGAAGGCTGTGGCCTTTGATCTTCATTAGTAAGTGCTTCAAGTCCTCTTCACTTTCAGCAAAGCAAGGTTGTGTCATCGGCATAACGCGGGCTGTTAATGAGTCTTCCTCCAATCCTGATGCCCCATTCTTTTTCATATAGTCCAGCTTTTTGGATTATTTGCTCAGCATTCAGGTTGAATAGGTACAGTAAAAGAATACAACCATGGCGCACACCTTTCCTGACTTTAAACCAATCACTATCCCCTTGTTCTGTTCGAACAACTGCCTCTTGATCTATGTAAAGGTTCCTCATGAGCACAATTAAGTGTTCTAGAATTCCCATTCTTCGCAACGTTATCCCTAATTTGCTATGACCCACACAGTTGAATGCCTTTGCATAGTCAATAAAACACAGGTGAACATCCTTCTGGTATTCTGCTTTCAGCCAGGATCCACATGACATCAGCAATGATATCCCTGGTTCCACACCCTCTTCTGAAACCGGCCTGAATTTCTGGCAGTTCCCTGTCGATATACTGCTGCAGCCATTTTTGAATGACCTTCAGCAAAATTTTGCTTGCGTGTGATAGTAATGATATTGTTCTATAATTTCCACATTCGGTTGGATCACCTTTCTTGGGAATAGGCATAAATATGGATCTCTTCCAGTCAGTTGGCCAGGAAGCTGTCTTCCATATTTCTTGGCATAGACGAGTGAGCACCTCCAGTGCTGCATCCATTTGTTGAAATATCTCATTTGATATTCCGTCAAATCCTGGAGCCTTGTTTTTCACCAATACCTTCAGTGAAGCTTGAAATTCTTCCTTCAGTACCATCGGTTCCTGATCATATGCTACTTGAAATGGTGGAACATCGACTAATTCTTTTTGGTATAATGACTCCGTGTATTCCTTCCATTTCCTTTTAATGCTTCCTGCGTCATTTAATATTTTCCCCATGAAATTCTTCACTATTGCAACTCAAGGCTTGAATTTTTTCTTCAGTTCTTTCAGCTTGAGAAACATCCAACGTGTTCTTCCCTTTTGGTTTTCCATTTCCAGCTCTTTGCACATGTCATTATAATACTTTGTCTTCTCGAGCTCCCTTTGAAATCTTCTGTTCAGTTCTTTTATCAATTCTTCCTTTTGCTTTAGCTGCTCGACATTCAAGAGCAAGTTTCAGAGTCTCCTCCAACATCCATCTTGGTCTTTTCTTTCTTTCCTGTCTTTTCAATGACCTCTTGCTTTCTTCATGTATGATGTCCTTGATGTCATTCCGCAACTCGTCTGATCTTTGGTCACTAGTGTTCAATGCGTCAAGTCTATTAATCAGATGGTCTCTAAATTCAGGTGGGATATACTCAAGGTCATATTTTGGCTCTCATGGACTTACTCTGATTTTCTTCAGTTTCAGCTTCAACTTGCATATAAGTAATTAATGGTCTGTTCCATAGTCGGCCCCTGGCCTTGTTCTGACTGATGATATTGAGCTTTTCCATTGTCTCTTTCCATGGATGTAGTCTGTTTGATTTCTGTGTGCTCCATCTGGTGAGGTCCATGTGTATAGTCGCTGTTTTTGTTGGTGAAAGAAGGTATTTGCAATGAAGAAGTCGTTGGTCTTGCAAAATTCTATCATTTGATCTCCAGCATAGTTTCTATCACCAAGGCCATATTTTCCAACTATTGATCCTCTTCTTTGTTTCCAACTTTCAGATTAAAATCACCAGTAATTATCAATGCATCTTGATTGCCTGTTTGATCAATTTCAGACTGCAAAAGCTGATAAAAATCTTCTATTCATCTTTGACCCTAGTGGTTGGTGTGTATATTTGAATAATAGTCGTATTAACTAGTCTTCCTTGTAGGCGTATGGATATTATCCTATCACTGACAGCATCATACTTCAGGATAGATCTTGAAATGTTCTTTTTCATGATGAATGCAACACCATTCCTCTTCAAGCTGTCTTTCCCAGCATAGTAGACTATATAATTGTCCAATTCAAAATGGCCAATACCAGTCCATTTCAGTTCACTAATGCCTAGGATATCGATGTTTATGCGTTCCATTTCATTTTTGACGATTTCTAATTTTCCTAGATTCATACTTCATACATTCCAGGTTCTGATTATTAACGGATGTTTGCAGCTATTTCTTCTCATTTTGAGTCATGCCACATCAGCAAATGAAGGTCCCGAAAGCTTTACTCCATCCACATCATTAAGGTCAACTCTACTTTGAGGAGGCAGCTCTTTCCCGGTCATCTTTTGAGTGCCTTCCAACCTGAGGGGCTCATCTTCCAGCACTATATCAGACAATGTTCCGCTGCTAGTCATAAGGTTTTCACTGGCTAATACTTTTCAGAAGTAGACTGCCGGGTCCTTCTTCCTAGTCTGTCTTAGTCTGGGAGCTCAGCTGAAACCTGTCCTCCATGGGTGACCCTGCTGGTATCTGAATACTGGTGGCATAGCTTCCAGCATCACAGCAACACACAAGCCCCCCCAGTACGACAAACTGACAGACACGTGGGATATCATAGTTATCATAAAAATGAGCGGATCTGTTTCTGGACTGTCTATATGTTCTATTAATCTATTTGCCTTTCCTTATGCTATTGTGATAATGACTTACTATGTCACTTCATAATAAGTCTTGATATTAAATAGTGTAACCCCACTAACTTTGTTCTTCAAGACTGCTTTGACTATTATTGACCCTTTAAATTAATAACCATATACATCTTGGACTCTGATTCATGATCTTGAGGGACATAAAAAACACTAATCATAAACATGGCTTACATTAAAACAACTCCTACATGGTTGCATAACTTGAAGAATATAATCAATGTCACTAAATTGTACATGCAGATATTGTTGAATTGACGTATGTTTTGCCATACATATTCTCAACAACAAAAAATAAAATTTACAAAGAGAAAAAAATCAATAAAGGATTGATACAAAAAAAAGAGAACTTCTACAAATGATTAATTAAAAGAAAAAAAATGCAAGAGACTTGGATTACACCCTTCACGAAAAAGGATATCAAAACAGTCAACAAACTTATGAAAAGATATTCAGATTCATTACTCATCAGGAAAAGTCAAATAAAATGAAATACTAATATATACCTGTCAGTATTGCTAAAATAAAAGACTAATTTTGAGGGTTGAATTGTATCCCCCCAAAAGATATGTTCAAGTCCTAAACCCCAGAACATGTTAATGTGATCTTATTTGGAAATACAGTCTTTGCAGATATAATCAATTTAAGATGAGGTTATACTAGATTAAGGTGGGCCCTAAACCCATGACTGATATCCTTACAAGACAGAGGGAAATTTGGACAGAAACACACAGAAGACAGACATGTGAACTCAGGGGCAGAAACTGGAGTGACACCTTGATCTTAGAATTCTGGTCTCCAGGACTGTGAGAGAATAAAGTTTTGTTGCTTTAAGTCACTCTCTTTGTAGCACTTGGTTACAGCAGCCCTAGGAAACTTGAAAATGTCAAGTTTTCACAAAAAGTCGTAAACTGGAACTCTTATGTACTACTGTTAGGAAAATGAATTTGTAAAATTCATTTTACAAACGGCTTGGCAATATCTAAAAAAGCATAACTTAAGATCCAGAAGTTCTACTCCTTGGTATATAAACCAAACAGAAATGGCATGCATGTACACCAAAAGAAATGTACAGAAATATTCATAGCTGCATTATTCCCAATATCCAAAAGAGAGCAAACTATACAAAAGCCCACCAACAACACATATCACTGCTCTGCCCAAACTATCTAACCAACTTTTCTAGTATTTTTTACATAGTACTTATTGCCAAATTATGTATTTTGCTTCTTTGTTTATTGTTTCTCTCTCCACACTAGAATGTCAGCTCCATCAGTGCAAAAATTTTAGTCTCCTTAGATCAGGGTTTTTCAGTCTTGGCACAATTGACATTATGGGCTGGATAATCAGGGCTATCCTGTATAATATAGGACATTTAGCAGTAAGAATTCATCTCACATAGTTATCAAGAGGAACCAGTCCCTGGAAAAAGACATCATGCTTGGAAAAGTGGAGGGTCAGGGAAAAAGAGGAACGCCCTCAACAAAATGAATTGACAGAATGTCTGCAACAATAGTCTCAAACATAGCACAGACCGTGAGGATCACGCAGGACTGGGTAGTGCTTCATTCTGTTGTATACAGGGTCGCTATGAGTTGGAACTGACTTGACAGCACCTAACAACAACAACAAAAGCAACATCCGTGACTCTACCCACTAGATGCAGGTAGCACCTTCTTCCCCCACTCTAAGTGTGACAACACAAGTGAAAGTGTTTCCAGACACTACCAAGAGTCCACTGGAGCTCAAAATCACCCCTCCCCTTTCCCACTCAGTTAAGAAGCACTGTCTTAGATTACTATTGGATTCTCATCATGTGTAAGAGTAGCTGAAACACAATAACCCCAAAAAATCAAACTCATTGCCAACGAGTTGATTCTGACTCATAGTGACCCTACAGGACATAGTAGAACCAACCCATAGGGTTTCCAAGGAGTGGCTGGTGGATTCAAACTGCCAACTTTTTGGTTAGCAGCCAGGCTCTTAACCACTGCGCCACCAGGATTCCTGACACATAGTTGGCACTCATAAATATTCATTTCAAAAAATGTACCCTGAACAAACCGCTACCATGTTTATCAACAACAGCTGCATGGACTGCTAATAGTCATGAGAAAAATGTAATTAGGAGCATCTACCTATAAACAAGGACCCTGTTTATAGGTTTGGGGAGGCACGATTGTCAAGCACTCGGCTGCTAACCAAAAGGTTGGCAGTTCGAACCCACCACTTGCTCTGTGGAAGAAAGATGTGGCAGGTTGCTTCCAGAAAGATTTACCACCTTGGAAACCCTATGGGGCAGTTCTAATCTGTCCTATAATGTTGCTATGAGTCAGAATGAACTCAAGGGCAACAGGTTTGGGTTTTTTTGGGTTATCCACAAATGTATAAATGATGTTTTTCTGAAAGTCAGTTCTATTTAAAGCTACGTAAAATAAATCCTTACCCTCTCATAGAAATTATTAAGAGAAACTATGTCTAATTTTCACAAGTTTCAAATCAGAGTATTTTTGATGTCTAAAGACTCACTGCCTTGGGCAAATCAGCAGTCAAGAAATCAAATGATTTATTGCATTGGGCAAATCTACTCAAAAAAGACCTCTTTAAAGTGTTGAAAAGCAAAGATGACACCTTGAAGACTCAGGTGCGCCTGATCCAAGCCATGGTATTTTGAATCGCCTCCTATGCATGCAAAAGCTGGACAATGAATAAGGAAGACGGAAGAAGAATTGATGCCTTTGAATTGAGATGTTGGCGAATAATATTGAATACACCATGGACTGCCAAAAGAATGAACGAATCTGTCTTGGAAGAAGTACAGCCAGAATGCTCCTTAGAAGCAAGGATGATGAGACTTTGTTTCACATGCTTTTGACATGTTATCAGGAGGAATCAGTCCTTGGAGAAGGACACCATGCTTGGGAAAACACAAGGTCAGCAAAAAAGAAGATCCTCAAGGAAATGGACTGATGCAGTGCCTGCAACAATGGGCTTAAGCATAGCAACAACAGTGAGCCTGGCCCAGGAATGGGCAGTGTTTCATTCTATTGTGCAAAGGGTGGCTATGAGTTGGAACCAACTCGCTGGCACCTAATAACAACAATAGGGACAGGATAGTAAGAGAAATTGTCGTGCAATCACTACTGCTACTGGACTGGAGCCAAACTGTCTACATTCTAAACCTTGTTCTACAAATTCCTAACCCTTAGGAAAACTTTGTACCCCCGTTGTAATTCAATTTCTTCACTTATAAATTTGGTAAACTAAAAATTCCTACCTCACAGAGGATAAATGAGTAGTAAGTGAGATAAGGAATGAAAACACTTGGAACACTGTCTGGAAATAGTAACTGCTCAATAAATGTAAACCATTTATCACACTTGTTATTACTGTTGTCATTGTTATTACTTCTAAATTCCTCCTTGGAATAAAAGGAAAAAGATACTCAAATAAAGGAAGTTCTTTGAGATTACTGCCTAAATGGTAGGATAAATGATTTATAGCTAACATTTTAAAATTACATATACAATGTTCAAACATGTTAGTCCAGTAGCAGGAGATTACTTATATCCCCCCGAGGCTGTGTTATAGTTTACCCTGTCAATTATATCCACATACTCTTTGACAGACAGTTAAGGCAAATTAACCTTCTCAATTAGTGAGATTTATCAGGGTTTTATTCTAGCTAAAATTCACACAGTTACATCAATAAAAGATTTTCAAAAGAATTGTTGAAAAATACACCACTTGGAAACTGTCATAGGTCTCCATAAAGGATTGCTGAATTTTCTTCTCCAGTTTTCTCTTTAGGATATTCACAAAACCATCAGTAATCTCTTTTCACGTTTATTCACTGTGCCCATGCTCTTTTTCACTAGAATACGCGTCCTGTATGGAATTTCCACAAAGTCAGAATCTATGCAGATGTTCTTTCCCTTTCGGTTTTCCTTTAATTTGCAAATCTTGTAATCTAAGCCTGAAGTTGACTGAACCAATATTTAAACCAGTATAGCAATATCAGCCAAAAACTCAATCTGTTTTCCATTTATATGTCAAGACTACATCCTTTTTGGTGGCTGAAAAAACTGTTGGTTTGAAATGATTACACAGAGAAACTGTGCAAGCCTTTTAGAAGTTTTATGGACTGGTTCTAGATGGAAAGCTTTACTTTGAAAATGCCTTTAGCTTAAGTTGAAGAGCAAAAGGAAAAACAACTTTAAACTCAAGGCTCCTATCTTTATATGTTTAACTATATATTAAAGACATCTTAAACTATACAATAGCGAAGTATCTGCCAACAAAAAAAAGAAAGAAAGGCCTCACTGCTATTCAATGAGGCTTATTACATAGAGACCTGCTTCTTCTACTGAGCAGCAGGAGGGGCAGGAGGGATGTATTACAAAAGGGACATAGGAAAACTATTGTGGTTGATGGATATGTTCATTATCTTGATTGGAGTGATAGCTTCATGGGTACAGACATTTGTCAAAATTCATCCAACAGTAAACTTTAAATATGTGCAGTCTGCTGTGTTTCAATTGTGCCTCAAGAAATACACAAACATGAGCTTCTGTGGGGGATATAAACAAATTACCATTTTCCAGTGAAAGCTAAGAGTCCCTATTCAAGTCTGACACACCTGTTTCAAGCCTGACACACCTGCAGTACAAGCACTAAATAACTCTCAAATGCCATTGCTTCTTACCCTTTTTAACTTCTCTGACTGAAATAACACTCCGAAAAAAGAAAAAAACAGACCCATTGTCGTTCAGTCGATTTCGACTCACAGCGACCCTATAGAACAGAGTAGAACTGCCCACCAAGGAGCACCTGGTGGATTCGAACTTCCGACCTTTTGGTTAGCAGCTGTAGCTCTTAACCACTACGCCACCACAGTTTCTGAAATAATACTAGGTGCACCTAATATGGACCAGGCACTGTCCTAAACACTTGAAGACAGTGCCTCATTTAATTTTACAAGAACCCAGCACAGTAGTTCTATACTACTACCGCTTTACAGATGAGGAAACTGTTGAATAACGTATTCTAGTTTATATAGCTAGTAATTCATATCCAGGTCTGTGTGCCTCCAAAACCTTTGTTCTTTCCTTTATTCCATACTTCTGTCCTGGATTCAGGAGTGTGAATTAATATTACAGGGTACCAACCATAGGCTAAGCCTATACATGAAGAAAAGCATAGAACACAATATCAAAACCAGATTCATTAAAAATAAGTATCACTGCAGGTAGAGTTCCTCTTAGATTAACACTATAAAAGCTGCCAGTGAAGGCCCAAAAAGTCAGTTTGTATGTATTTTGTATGGCATAGGTTCTATACTGTAATGATGTTCTATGCAAAAAGAATTAATGAAATTGTAAATTTTATCGTCTTAATGTGTATGCACGATTAGCAATGTTTACATTTTGAAATAAAATTTATCATTCATTAAAAAAAAAGTCATCCAGAATATCATAATGTCAACATTTGTTTCAGTCTCCTTTCTTCAACTATTTGTTATAGACTATACTGTGGCGATCTTTCTTTATGTCAGATATCTAGGTACTTTAAAATTTCCTGGCTAGTAGCCCAAGACAAATAAATAGATCCATATATCGGTATACATAACAAGAAATGGTGATGCTTCTCTAAACAAACATAGTCAGAGAGAGCCCAAAATTACACCTGTGGCCCAAAGCAAGGTTGAAGCAGCACTGTTCAACAGAAAGATAATGTGAGCCCTATAAGCAATTTAAAATTTTCTAGAAGCCACATTTTAAAAAGTAAAAACAAATAGGTAAAACTAATTTTAATACTATATTTTCTTCAACATAATATACCCACAAACTATTTCAACATGTGGCACTAGCCAGGTTTCAAGTGCTCAGTAGCCACGTGTGCTTGGACAGTACCAGAGGGGGATTTCTACCTGCTAATACTTAGATATATAGATACTAAATAGAACATGTGAAGCACGCAAAGAAAAGAAATATAATCTCAACTCCTTGTAATGAGGGATTTCAATACTTAATTTCTGAATAAATGTTCAAACACTGCTGTGGGTTCTTTCTCACTGGACTTCTATTAAAATCCAGTAGAATCACATGACAAAAATTAGATTTAGCTCTTGGAAAACATGCAATGCTCTTTACAATGCTTCTATGTGAAACATATACTGTAGTAAAATGGCTGAAGAGATAGTCCCATTTTAACAGATTTGTGGCCACTTCTCGTTCTTAACAAGCTTATAATCAGATATTCACAAATATCCCCCTGTTCTTCAATATACCAGCATTCTCTGACACAAAAACATTCCAAGTTGAGAATGAGATTCTGAGATTAGGTAACAGCACATAATGGCCTATCATAAGCTTTAAATTTTTTTCATTTATGATTAATATAAAAAATATACATTAATAGAATATTTATTCAAATTATAATCATAATTTGGAATTACATGCCAAGTAACAGACTTGTTATTCAGTGAATCTGACAATCATTACCTCCAGACTTCTAATTTACTTAATGGCAAGCTTAGTTATTTGGATTAACCCACCTACAGATAATAAATAAAAACTTAAACAAAACATTAAAAATATTCTCATAAAATGTGTTTTATTATCACAAAACAATACGTTAATATGTTTTATTAACAAAATAGTAAAGAATTACAAGATCCAAATCTAAGTAAAGGCAAAAAAAACCCAAAGAAGTAAGCCTGCTTTTGCCATGCAGATTTGCCAATCCAAAGAAACAACTGCTTCAGTTATGACAGCTACCCAGGGCAACAGTACAAAAGTAAAAGCCCCCACTACCACCACCATAAAAAAAAAACCCTACCCATATTAAGCTGGAATCATAAAACACAAGACCCTCAGGGTAAAGGTGATCAAAAGTATATTGAACTCTTAGACTGTGGTCAAGGTTTGCATCAACTGGTAGTTCAAGAAAACCTCTGACCTGTAATTTGGGCTGATGTGATTCCAGACTACTAAGTTCTGCTTGCCCTTAACAGAAGCAAATGAAAATTCTTTCTGGAGGAAAGATCTGTGTACATCATCACAGATCTCCAATTTTTTTTTTTAATAATGTCTCAAATAATATGACCACTGTACAGTCAAAGATAGCCAGGCATATAAGGAAATAAGGAAGAAAGGGAGGTATGCCCACTGTGATGGTTAAGATCATGTGTCAACTTGGCTGGGCCATGATTCTCAGTGTTTATGTGTGATCATTCCCATGAGGAGATATGCTATGAGTAGCCAACCTGTTGAAAGGGATTTTCCTTAGGGATGTGGCCTACATCCGAATATAAGCAGAAGTTCTGGCTTTTTGCTTGCTATGGATCCTGCAGCTGCCTCCTGTTCATCTGACATCCAGTTCTAGGGACTTTAGCTATCACCTTATCTACCGATCTTGGGATTCTTTGATCCTCACAGCCTGTGAGAGGAACCCTGCTTTCCAACCTACCAATCTTGAATTTGCCAGGAGGAGGCCCACATCCAGCCAGATTCTGGGCACACCTCACTCCTGTACTTGTTCAGGGGCAGGTACCAACTGCAGGCTACAGCAGATGGGAAGTGGCCAGGGACCCATGCACCCATGCACCCACCCAGCATATCAGAAACAACACAAAACAAAAATCAAGACGAAGCAAACATACAATCAGCAGAGAAATGCCCCAAAGACAACAATATCAAATCACATAAAGAAGCTGGACAAGATGGTTCAAGCAAGTGACCAAAACAAAGGGCCAGAAAATCGTCCTGAGAAAGAAATGGTAATGGCACTATCTCATAAGGAATTCGTGTGTATATATATATATATACACATGCATGATCCTCCTAGAATCAAGGAAAATAGACAAAACCAAGGAAAACACAGACAAAGCTCTAGAAGAATTCAGGAAAATACAAGAACAAGTTGACAAAATGGGCAATTAGAAACCACAAAAAACAACAAGAAGAAATCCAGAAGATTAACAATAAAATCTCAGAAATAGATAACACATTGGAGGGACACAGAAGTAGAAATGAATTAATGCAAGACAGGATCAGCAAAATAGAGGACAAATCACTTGATACTGATTCATTTGAGGACCATTCAGAAAAAAAAGAAAAGAAAATGAAGAAAGCCTAAGAGTTATGTGGGATACTATCAAGAGAAATAATTTACGTGTGATAGGAATTCCAGGACAAGAGGAGACAAAAAAAAAAACATAGAAAATTTTTGAAGATTTACTGTCAAAAAACTTCCCTAATATCACGAAGACAAGAAGATATCCAATGAACCCCATACAGGATAGTGCCCAAAAGAAAGTCACCAAAACATATCATAATCAAACTTTGTAAAACCAAAGACAAAGAAAAAATCCTGAGAGCAGCTCTGGAAAAATGACCTGTCACCTATAAAGGAGAACCAGTAAGTCTTACCTCTGATTTCTTGGCAGAAACCATGTTGGTAAGAAGGCAATGAGATGACATATATAAAACTCTGAAGAAAGAAAACATTGCCAACCATATATATATCCAGCACAAATGTCTCTCAAGTATGACGGTGAAATAGTACACTTCCCGACAAACAGAAATTTGTAAAAACCAGCCCAACCTTACAAGAAATATTAAAGGGAGTCCTTCAAACAGAGAAACAACAATATCAGACAACAACCTGAGTTTAAGACACATGACAAACCACCCAGATACGAACCAAGACAAAGAATTTACAAAAAATAAAGCTAAAAGACTGGAAACAGGGAAAGAGACATCAATCTGTAAAAGATGACAATGTCAAAATAAAGAGACAATAAATAGTGTAGCTACATAACTTCCATATGGAAGTCAAGGCAATATCAAGATATAACAAATTATTTTAAATTTAGGACTATAAAATATAAAGGTAAGTTTCTGGGTAAGCACAAAGAAAATAACAAAACTAATCTCCAAAATAAATAAAAGAAAACCATAGAGACTCAGTAAACACAAGATCAACAACAATGAATGAAGGAAATGAAAAGAAAATCCATAAACAAAAAGATTTCAGTAAACTACGCAGAACAAAGAAACTGTCAACACCACAAAAAAAAAAAAAAAGGCACAACAAAATGAGGGCAGTAAATACATACCTATCAATAATCAGGAAACCTTGGTGGCCTCGTGATTAACAGCTACAGCTGCTAAACAAAGGGTCGGCAGTTTGAATCTGCCAGGTGCTCCCTGGAAACTCCATGGGGCAGTTCTACTCTGTCCTATAGGGTCGCTATGAGTCGGAATCAACTCGACGGCACTGCGTTTTTTGTTTTTTTTTAATAGATAATCACACTGAATGTAAATGGATTAAATGCACCAGTCAAGAGACAGAGAGCAACAGAACGGATAAAAAACATGACTCAACATGTTGCCTACAAAAGACACGCCTTAGACACAAAGATAAAAATAAGCTAAAAATCAAAGGATGGAAAAAAATTGATCAAGCAAATAATAACCAAAAATGAGCAGGAGTGGCAATATTAATCTCTGGTAAAATATACTTTATGCCAAACTCCAACATAAGAGACATGAAGAGTAGTATATAATGCTTAAAGGGTCAATACACCAACAGGACATACCCATAATAAATATTTACACACCCAACAACAGAACTCAAAACATACGTTAAAAAAAAAAAGTATTGAAAAGGGAAATCGGCAATTCCAGAACAACAGTAAGAGACTTTAACACACCAATTTCAATGAAGGACAAAACAACTAGAAAGAAACATAAGAAGATCTAAACATCACAATCAAGCCAATTGACCTCATAGACATGTACAGAATACTCCACCTAACAGCAGAACAGTAAACATTCATTTATAACGCACATGATTTACTCTTCAGGATAAGACCATATTTTAGGCCTCAAAGCAAGCCTCAATAAATTAAAAAATGATGAAATAATCAAAGCATCTTTTCAGATCACAACTCTATCAAATCAGAAATCAGTAACAGGAAAAAGAGGAAAAAATCAATTACATGGAAACTGTATAACACCTTGCTTAAAATACCACTGGGTAAAACAAGAATTTAAAATGAAATTTTAAAATTCCTAGAATCAAATGACACTGAAAATACAACATACCAAAACCAATGGAACATAGCAAAAGCAGTGCCTGGGAAATATAGCAATAAGCGCACATATTAAAACAAGAAGATAAACTAGATAACTGGAAGTTTCTAAAAATTAAAATTTATGCTCATCAAAAGACATCACCAAAAGAGTAAAAAGAGAAATGTACAGACTGGGGAAAAAAATTTAACTACAACACATCAGACAAGGGTCTAATCTCTAAAATTAATAGAAAACTTCGCCACCTCATCATCAAAAACACAAACAATCCAATTAAAAACTGGTCAAAGGAAATGAACAGACACTTCACCAAAGAAGACGGTCAGGTGGCTACAATACACATGAAGAGATGTTCACGATCATTATGCATTAGAGAGATGCAAATCAAAACTCCAATGACACACTATCTCACCCCAGCAAAAACGGCACTGCACAAAAAACAGGAAACAACAAATTCTGGTGAGGTTGTGGAGACACTGGAACTCTAATACACTGCTGGTGGGAATGTAAAACAGTACAACCACTATGGAAAACAATATGACGCTTCCTCAAAAAGCTAGACATACAAATACCATATACTCCAGCAATCCAACTCCTACGTATATATCCTAGACAAGAATAGACGTATGCACACCCATGTTCAGGACACCATTATTCAAAATAGCAAAAAAAACGAAACAACCTAAGTGCCCATCAACAGATGAAAAGATAAACAAATTGTGCTGTGTACATACAATGTAATACTACATAACAATAAACACTAACAGAGACGGAGGCGGAGCCATGATGGCGGAATATACAGACGCTTCCAGCAAGCCCTCTTTACAGCCAAGACCTGAAAAAACAAGTGAAACGAGTATATTTTTGACAAGCTAAGAGCCCTGAGCATCAAAGGTAAACCTAGAAAACGAACAGAGGGGCAGGGGGAGGAAGAGACGGTTCAGAAGCATAGGAGTTAACGGACCTGAATCATGGGGAGCCCTCAGGCACCATTCCCGGAGCAGTGGCAGCGGGGTAGTACTAGCGTTCAACTGCAGTTTCCTCAAGAGAAGCAGCCAGCCACACAGCCTACTCACACCTCCGGAACCAGAGAAGAAAGCTTCTCTTGGCAAGAGCTAAGTACTTGTGTGTATTTTACTGCACCCCCCCACCCCCCAACCCCACCCACCCCCCCCACTCCCGCTCCCAAGCCAGCTTTAGTTCCTGAATTCCCTGGGCCTGAGATAGGCCCTGTTGAGTGCCTAGAGCCATCCTCCTGGCCCTGGAGAAGGAAAAAATTTACCATCCAGGGAAAAGATAATTTGCCAGCTCCACTAACTGCGGGAGCTTAGGACAGAAGCGGCTCCTGTCCAGGAATAAGCGGTCTGTGCACTTTGAGCACCCTTCCCTTCTGCATGGACCTGTGTGGGCCTATTTCAGGAGAACAGGCCTTTGTTGGCAGACTCCAACCGTTTCAGCTGTGCGCTGAAGTGGTGGGTGTTTGATGTTTGATGTTGCTTTCCCTATTAAACAGGGTCCTCACCTGGACACATCAGGGGCCTAAGGACTGGTAGCTCCACTCAGGCCACCCAGCCACCCGCAACAAGGGTCCAAAGATAACTGGTACTTCTCAGTCCTTACAACCAAAAACTTTAGGTGCCCATGGTCCGTCCTCAGAACCCACCCACCTGCACGCTCTAGGGAACAGGGATGAGCTTTCCTCAGAGACACTCAGGAGTTGGTTCTCAGCCCCCTGCCTTGTTCAGAGTATGACCCCCTGCTGCAATCAGATACCAGTACATACACCAATCACCCTTGCCTCTCTAAGACTATAGGACAGAGCCTGTACTACACACTCAATAATCAGCTACCTGGACATCTGAGCTGAATTCATACCAGAACACCGAATGGACTCCTGGACTGATATACCTGATGACAGCTCTAGCCATCTGGGGACAGGACATCAGAGCTCCAAAGGCGAAAACAGTCAAGCTACCTCACTCAAGCAACCCATCTGGGCATATCAAAACAAAACAAACCAAGAAGCTACGACACAGTAAGCAAACATAAAATAAACTAATACAATAACTTATAGATGGCTCAGAGACAACAGTCAATATCAAGTCACATAAAGAAACAGACCAGAATCACCTCAACAAGCTCTCAAAACAAAGCACCCAGGGATGTTCTAGATGAAAGTGCATTCCTGGAATTATCAGATGCAGAACACAAAAGGTTAATATACAGAACCCTTCAAGACATCAGGAAGGAAATGAGGCAATACACAGAACAAGCCAAGGAACACACAGATAAAGCAACTGAAGAAATTAGAAATCACCAAATCAATACCATCAACATTTACGAATAAATCTTACCAGAGATGTAAAAGACTTATACAAAGAAAACTACAATACACTTCTGCAAGAAACCAAGAGACCTACATAAGTGGAAAAACATACCTTGCTCATGAATAGGAAGAATTAACATTGCAAAAATGTCTATTCTACCAAAAGCAATCTATACATTTAATGCAATTCTGATCCAAATTCCAACAACATTCTTTAATGAGATGGAGAAACAAATAACCAACTTCATATGCAAGGGAAAGAGGCCCCGGGTAAGTAAAGCATTACTGAAAAAGAAGAACAAAGTGGGAGGCCTTACTCTACCTGATTTTAGAACCTATTATACTGCCACAGTAGTCAGAACAGCCTAGTACTGGTACAACAGATACATAGACCAATGGAACAGAATTGAGAATCCAGACATAAATCCATCCACATATGAGCAGCTGATATTTGACAAAGGCCCAAAGTCAGTTCAATGGGGAAAAGACAGTCTCTTTAACAAATGGTGCTGGCATAACTGGATATCCATCTGAAAAAAAAATGAAACAAGACCCATACCTCACACCATGCACAAAAATGAACACAAAACGGATCAAAGATATAAATATAAAAACTAAAACAATAAAGATCATGGAAGAAAAAATAGGGATATCGCTAGGAACCCTAATACATGACGTAAACAGTAAACAAAACATTACTAACAATGCACAAACACCAGAAGAGAAACTAGATAACTCGGAGCTCCTAAAAATCAAACACCTATGCTCATCCAAAGACTTCACCAAAAGAGTGAAAAGACCACCTACAGACTGGGAAAAAGTTTTTAGCTATGACATTTCTGATCAGCAGCTGATCTCTAAAATCTACATGATACTGCAAAAACGCAACTACAAAAAGACAAATAACCCAATTAAGAAATGGGCAAAAGATATGAACAGACACTTCACTAAAGAAGACGTTCAGGTAGCTAACGGATACATGAGGAAATGCTCACGATCATTAGCCATTAGAGAAATGCAGATCAAAACTACAATGAGTTTCTATCTCACTCCAACAAGGCTGCCGTTAATCCAACAAACACAAAATAGGCTGTGGAGAGATGGGAACACTTATACACTGCTGGTAGGAATGTAAAATGGTACAACCACTTTGGAAATTCATTTGGTGCTTCCTTAAAAAGCTAGAAATAGAACTACCATACAATACAGCAATCCCACCCCTGGGAATAGATCCTAGAGAAATAAGAGCCTTTATACGAACAGATATTTGCACACCCATATTCATTGCAGCACTGTTTACAATAGCAAAAAGATGGAAGCAACCAAGGCGCCCATCAACAGACGAATGGATAAATAAATTATGGTATATTCACACAATGGAATACTATGCATCGATAAAGAACAGTGAGGAATCTGTGAAACATTTCATAACATGGAGGAAACTCGAAGGCACTATGCTGAGTGAAATTAGTTGCAAAAGGAAAAACATTGTATAACACCACTATGATAACAATTAAAGAAATAATTTAAACAGAGAATAAAATATTCTTTGATGGTTACGAGAGTGGGGAGGGAGGGAGGGTGGGAGGGGGTATTCATTAATTAGATAGTAGATATGAACTATTTTAGGTGACAAGAAACAACACACAATACAGGCAAGGTCAGCATAAATGGACTAAACAAAAACCAAAGAAGTTTCTGGAATAAACCGAATGCTTCGAAGGCCACGGTAGCAGGGGCAGAGGTTTGGGGACCATGGTTTCAGGCGACATCTAAGTCAATTGGCATAATAAAATATATTAAGAAAACATTCTGTATCCCACCTTGGACAGAGGCATCTGGGGTCTTAAACGCTAGCAAATGGCCATCTAAGATGCATCAATTGGTCTCAAACCACCTGGATCAAAGGAGAATGACGAACACCAAGGACACAAGGTAATTATGAGCCCAAGAGACAGAAAGGGCCACATAAATCAGAGACTGCATCAGCCTGAGACCAGAAGAACTAGACGGTGCCCATGACTGCCCTAACAGGGAACACAACAAAGAACCCCTGAGGGAGCAGGAGAGCAGTGGGATGCAGACCCCAAATTCTTGTAAAAAGACTAGACTTGATGGTCTGACTGAG
Organism: Elephas maximus indicus; assembly: GCF_024166365.1. Classification (NCBI taxonomy): domain Eukaryota; kingdom Metazoa; phylum Chordata; class Mammalia; order Proboscidea; family Elephantidae; genus Elephas; species Elephas maximus. The sequence goes on along the minus strand of NC_064837.1, from coordinate 32,852,990 downwards.
ACTAGAAGGACCCTGGTGGTCACGGCCCCCAGACCTTCTGTTGGCCCAGGACAGGAAGCATTCCCAAAGCCAACTCTTCAGACAGGGATTAGACTGGACAATGGGTTGGAGAGGGATGCTGGTGAGGCGTGAGCTTCTTGGATCAGGTGGACACTTGAGACTATGTTGGCATCTCCTCCCTGGAGGGGAGACGAGAAGGTAGAGGGGGTTCTAGAAGCTGGCGAAATGGACACGAAAAGAGAGTGGAGGGAGTGAGCAGACTGTCTCATTAGGGGGAGAGCAATTGGGAGTCTGTAGCAAGGTGTATATAAGTTTTTGTGTGAGAGACTGACTTGATTTGTAAACTTTCACTTAAAGCACAATAAAAATTAAAAAAAAAAACAATAAACAATAATGATGAATCCACAAAACATCTCACAACATGGATGAATCTGGAGGACATTATGCACAGTGAATTAAGTCAATCACAAAAGGACAAACATTGTATATGAGACCACTATTATAGTCAAGAAAAGGTTTACATTCAGAAACAAATATTTTTTGATGGTTACCAGGGATGGAAGGGGAGACAGGGAAAAATAACTAGAGAGCTGGCACATGTTTACTTCAGTGAGTGCAACACAATATGGGGGAAGCCAGCACTACATGACCAAGGCAAGGAAAGACAAGAAGAGGTACAAAAGAATAAAAGACAGTGACGGTAAATACTATAACATATACAATCCTGCAATAACAGTAATAACAAATAAGAAATTATGAGTGGATGCATACGTAGACAGGTATTGTGAATAGGTATGGGAGGATGTATGGGAGTACACTCACATGCATATATAGGTTTGGCTGTGGGTATTTCTAGACGCATATTTGTATGTTTTGCATGTATATTCATATATATAATAAAGTCGACAGGAGGTACCGCCATGAAAACATCCTAGACACAACCAAACACCTTGTGGAACTAAGTTACTGGGCTTGAAGGCGAAGAGCCACAGTCTCAGGGCACATCTAGGTCAGTTGGCACAACATAGTTCACAAAGACAACGTTCTACATCCTACTTTAGTAAGTAGTGCCTGGGTCTTGAAAGCCTGTGAGTGGCCCATCTAAGATACAACTATTGGTCTCTTTCCATCCAGAGCAAAGGAGAGTGAAGAAAACCAAAGACTCAAGGAAGCAATTAGTCGAAAGGACTAATGGGCCACTGGAGCCACAGCTTCCACTAGCCTGAGACCAGAAGAACTAAATGGTGTCTGGCTACCACTACCAACAGCTCTGATCAGGATCACAATAGAAGGTCCCGATTAGAGTGGGAAAAAAATGTAGAACAAAATTCGAATTCATAAAAAAGACCAGATTTACTGGTCTGAGAGAGACTAGAGGAACCCCAGAGACTATGGCCCTTGGACACCCTTCTAACTTGGAACAGAAGCCACTTCAGGAGATCACCTTTCAGCCAAATAATAGACAGGCCTATAAAATAAATAACACCCATGAGGAAAGTGTTCCTTAGAACAACCATCTATATGAGAACTAAAGGGCAACATATGCTCAAAAGCAAAAATGAAAAGGCAGGAAGAGGCACGAAAACCGAAAACCGGATGAATCGAAATGGGGAACTCAGGGTGGTAATGGGGAGTGTGCTGACACATTGCCAGGATTGCAACCAATGCCACAGAACAATTTGTGTATAAACTATTGAATGGGAAACAATTTGCTCTGTAAACCTCCATCTAAAGTACAATAAATATATAAATCTGAGAAAATGTATAAGTAGGAGAGATTAAAAAAACACCAACTTTAAATAAGATTTATGTGGAGGGGTCATGAATATTAAAACTTGGCAAAAACTTCTCCTGAGCTGGCACCAGAGCGGAGTGGAGAATGGTAGGAAAAATGAGACAGTAGAATACTCCTAGCATATATGAAATCACCTATGATTTCTTCCCAGAAACAGGGGGTTCCACCCTGAGTAAGGAAATAAAATTCACTTTACGCCACCACTGTTATGAAATACCTATATTAGTGCCTGTTTTCGCTAACCGGAAGACACCTGAAGAGGATTTTCACTTTTACTAAAAAAGTCAAAAACGAAAATAGTGTTCAGAGTTTGCTTTGCAGAGAACTGTTACAGAGGCAGTGTTTACCCCAGCAGCGAGAGAGGCATTACCAAGCTTCTTCCCCAGGAACTATACTCAGCATCTTAACATTAAGCTGCCGTAGCTTTGAACTCTGTCTATGAGCATCTGTGCTTTATTTTGATTTATTTTCAGGGTCTGGGAATGCTCAATAAATTTTCAGGGGATAAGAATGTGGCAAGGCCAGTGATATAAGACGTAGGGAAAGCATCCGAGAAGCAGCACATGAAATGTGGGATGTTTCCCTGGGGAGCTTAGTGGTAAAGGAAAGAAGAAAGCAGCTAAAGGTAAGTAAGGGTCCTATCAGAGAATCAGAGGAGGGACTGAAGCCATTGCCCCAGGTGCCATTTCTTAAGGAAATCACTATACCTACAGATGAAGGCACATTTCAACTAAGAAATCAAGTAGAGCAACCCAACCTCTATACCTCAATAAAATTGGCTGTTATTGCCGCCCCAGAAAAATCATACTGAGGTTATCATCAACAGAAAAAGAAATAACATTCACATAATACTAAAAAAATAATAAAACAGAAAGAATCAATTTTTTTTATCTTAATCAAAATACTATACCCTGGACAAAAAATAGAATATTCTAACATAAAACAATTACATATACGTGTATGCCCCACTTGTTGTTAGTGCTGTTGAGTCTATTCTGACCCACTGCCTCACTTAGCAACTTTAATCTGTTCCAGAAAACTGCCACTAAATGAAAATGCATTTCATTTCCATTATTTTTAATGGGGGAAACTGTATGGAGTTCTATACCAATAGTGGTTTAGGACAATAACCATTTTATTTCGCATAAAAGCATGTCTATACAAAGACTTAAACATTAATATTCATAGCAGCATTATGTGTAAAAGCCCAATCCTAGAAACAAACCAAAAGCCTATCAACAGGTAAAAGGAAAAGCAAATTGTGGTATATCCACACAATATAACATGAGTCAGTAATAAAGGGAATGAACTAGTGACACAGGCAAGAAGATGGATGAATCTCAAAATAAGTAAGCTGAATAAAATAAGCTGGACCAAAAAAAAGAATACATATTATATGATTCCATTTATACAAACCACTAAAAAATGAAAATTAATTGATAGTGACAGAACGTAGATCACTGGTTGCCTGAGAAAGAGAAGCAAGGAGAAATGGGAGGAATGAATTACAAAGGGACATGAGGAAACTTTGAGGGGTGACAGGCATGTCTATTATCTTGTTTGTGGTGATAGTTTCACGGGTGTTTACATACGTACAACTAAACACACTGTACCCTTAATATACATATCATTTATTGTATGTCAATTATACCTTAAGAGCTGTTAAAAATACGTGTGTGACACACCTATTAAAACTTTTTCTGCTACAATTTATAATTCTCAAAGGGGGGATGATGTTAGTATATCAAGGAAGTCACATTAATAAATAAAATTTACATTTTAATTTGTTGTGCTGCAATTTAATAGCAATTGAATATAAAATACACCAATTCAAATGAGTGCAAGAAAACATGAAGAACCATGTTCTTATTGGTTCCGTTTAGCCAAGTGCTCAAGCTTGAAAGTGCTTACAGTGTTTCTCTCAGGTCTTTATTCACTTTGACCTACATACAACCATTTTGGTAGGCCATTCGAGATTTCTACCAATTTCAGGATTACAAGGGAATATTCAACAATGTTTGTAAATACTATTTCACATACCACTTAGGTGTGTAATAGATCAAATGCTATATTTTAAAAATAAACAAACAGCTTTCCCATGATTACAATTTTACATGATAATATAAGTACCAGTTTACACTAACAGGCCAATCTTACCCACTGAGATTTGTTTCGAGTGTTTTTTGAAACTCTGAGTCAACTGTATAAAATCCTGACTTCCTGCCTTATCCCACATGATACCTAAAAATTTGTGTTAAGTGATTAAGTGACCTTGGGTCATGATAAATATACATAATTAACAACCATGCTAGTCCTTCTTGAGACTAAAGGCAGTCTTAACATTTCCAGATATACGAAAAATAGAGAATGCAGTTAAAAAGTTGCCTGGGCCAAACACAAACACGACAGAATGAAGTTTACCTGATATGTACCTCCTTAAAAAGAATCCCTTCGAAGGACAATACTCAATACATGGAAGGTCAGCTCAACTGGACTGCACCAAAAGCAAAGAAGTTTCCAGGATAAACTGAATGCTTCAAAGGTCAGCGGAGCAAGGGCGGGGGTTTGGGGACTATGGCTTAAGGGGACCTCTAAGTCAATTGGCAAAATAACTCTATTATGAAAACATTCTGCATCCCACTTTGAAATGTGGTGTCTGGGGTCTTAAATGCTAACAAGCGGCCATCTAAGATGCATCAATTGGTCTCAATCCACCTGGATCAAAGGAGAATGAAGAACACCAAGGTCACACGATAACTATGAGCCCAAGAGACAGAAAGGGCCACATGAATCAGAGACTTACATCATCCTGAGACCAGAAGAACTAGATGGTGCCTGGCCACAACCGATGACTGCCCTGACAGGGAGCACAACAGAGAACCCCTGAGGGGGGAGGGCATCAGTGGGATGCAGACCCCAAATTCTCATAAAAAGACCAGACTTAATGGTCTGACTGAGACTAAAGGAATCCCGGCAGTCGTGGTCCCCAAAACTTCTGTTGGCCCAGGACAGGAACCATTCCCGAAGACAACTCATCAGACAATGAGTAGGAGAGAGATGCTGATGAAGAGTGAGCTACTTGTATCAGGTGGACACTTGAGACTGTGTTGGCATCTCCTGTCTGGAGGGGAGATAGGAGGGTAGAGAGGGTTAGAAACTGGCAAAATTGTCACGGAAGGAGAGACTGGAAGGGCTGACTCATTAAGGGGAGAGTAAGTGGGAGTATGGAGTAAGGTGTATATAAACTTATATGTGACAGACTGACTTGATTTGTAAACGTTCACTTAAAGCTCAATAAAAATTATTAAAAAAAAAAAAAAGAATCCCTTCACAGTAATAATGTCACCTTATTTCCTTGCAGTTTCATTACATCCATAATCAGATGAACAGGTGAGAGGGCCCTGAAGATAGATCCTGCCCACAAAGGATTCAGGGTAACATCAGTTGGAACTCATTAACTAGTACAAAAACAACCCCATCCATCATAGATTAGACATGTTTTTTTCCTGGCTTCCCTGCAAGTATCCTTGCACATAAGCACTAGGTATATAAACATTCACCCCCCGTTACTGTATGCAAACCTCTACCTGGTGACACTGTCCATCCCAAGAATCTTGGTGTCAACCTTCCGCCCACCACGACACTACATTTAACTTTCACATAAGTAAGTACCCTAATAAAACCTTGTCTGATAAACATGGCTTTTACCGCCTCTGTTTTTGGATTCTGACCTGTGCCCCTCAGAGCCACTCCTGCTGCTGCTCCAGTGGGGTGTGACAAAAGAGATCAAGTCTAGCATGCTCTGATAGCTCTAAGATAATACTAAAGTACAAAAGCACATAAACCATCCATGATATTAGGTTTCCTTGTATGCAGATCTATCTCATACTAAAAAACCTCTATGCCAATCTGGGCTCTCATACAAATGGAATCCCAAAGATGTGAAAGCCCATTCTTGGAAAGCAGTCAAGATAGCCACACAGCAATGGTGGAGGACACGGAGAAAAAAAGAAGCCAGAACACCCACAAAATGCCTGAAAAATGCCAGAGAGATGGGCAAGCAAAAAACTTGGTGCCTGAAGGAAGACCAAAGAACCGCTGGAAAAGCCCACATCTTTGATCAGAAGAGACTGGAATCAGCATAAATCTATTTTAAGCCTGTAGATGTAATACCAGTAAAAGGTGTAATTCCATCAGACCTCATAGATATAACATGATGAGAATCAGTCAAATTGGAATTGCTTTCTACCAGACGTAAGGACTCTGGAACATTTCATGACAAAAAGAAAAGTTACCCAAGCAATCCTCAACCTAGTTCTATTTAACACAACCCATATTTGCTTTAGACACCACTTCAGGAGCATGAAACTACATTTAGACATCCCAAAAGTAATTATTGCTTTAGGTCAGTGGCTCCCAAATACTAGTCCACAGACTTCTGCCAATCCAAGATGACATGTTTGGCATTTTGTAGCAAAATTTAAAAACTATTAATATTGTAAGCTAACTGTATTCTACCTAATGAACAGAATTTAATTTTGAAATCAAGCCCATTTTCCTTTTCTTACTATCAAAATCTTTTTGTTTTCTTCTTCAAGGGAAAATTAAGCTGTAACAGATAGTCATTTGTGTTTTTTAATGTTCTTATTTGGCAAAAAAAAAAAAATGTTTTTAAATTTCCTGACCCTTAAAATCCAAAAGTTTAGAAACTATGGCCATAACTGTTGCTGTCAAGTTGATTCTGACTCATAGCAACCCTACAGGCTCTATGGCCATAGAGTACCCTGTATAACAAGAGATGAGGTATTCCTCACCAACTGAAATAAACAAATATTTTTTGTACTCTTCCAAGAATCTCCTACTTCATATCATGAGACAGTTAAATTATATGATCTTCAAAGTACCTTCCACTTACAATATTCTACGACTCTCATGTTGTAAAAGTGTATAATTTAGGCCTTTAATATATTGGATTACACATTCTTTAAGGTCTGTAGTCAGCTGTTGAATAATGCCACTCTTTTGTTACTATTCATAGAAGCCAGCAAAATCCTAACCATAAACAGCTGCATTCTAGGAACTGTTTAACACATAAAACACAATGAACCTTGACAGTGTATATTCCTTACATACTGCCCATGTTTCTCCTACCTCCCTCAAATTATTATACAAGACACTGACTTAATCCTTGCATCAGTACCACAATAAACATGATGTTTCCAAGACCTCAAATCGCTTTTCTAGAATGATGATGGTGCCGTTTCTCACAATAATAATAACACATTCGTGAGTTTTTTCCATATGGGGATAAGTGTAATATGTTTATTTTTAAACAATAAAAGATGAGGAAGGACAGGGATTCTTTCCACAGCAATTTTTCTCCTTCTTTGAATTATAATTTATAAAAATAAAAATTATACATCAAAAAATAAGTCCTCAATGGCTTTTTCCAAGAATAATTTGATAGGCAAAATTGTGAATATGAGCAGTCAACAAAGTACAAACCAGCTGGTGTTCACTAAAGCATTTGCCAGGAGATGGGAAGCAACTTGGAAAACTGAATTTCTTCAATGAAAGCACGGGAAGGGTCCTACAATTTTGTGCACTACTCGTTTTGATGAAGATATCAAAATTACAGGTGGAAGCTGTGGAACAGAAGACTCAGAAGAGGTGTAGTGAGCCTTTTCTAGAGCCTGACACGTGAGATGGATTATTGCCAGGACTGAAGAGAGCAAGGCATATTTGAAGTGGTACAGTTGGCTGCCATCTTTGAGCAAGGCACTGCTATTTCTGGCTCTGTGCAAAATCCAACTGGCAAGAGATTTGGTTGCTATGGAACACATATGCAGCCTTTGTTTTCTAAGAGGGAGATTAAGTTTCTAGCAGAGCTGCAACCCACAATTTTTCCTGTTCCAGTTATAGTTCCGGTTCACCCAAATTTTAAAAATTTCTGTCTGTTCTGGTGTCACTTCCTCCACTATGACTGAACCAGGAAGTACCACTTTGAAGCCTTGGTTATTTTAATATCGACAAGGAAACAAAGTCAGACAAAGACAAAAATCTGCATTCTCCAGTGCATGTGACATTAAACAACATCTCAAACATCCATCACATGATTATGTAGGCTTTCCCCATCTCTATTTGATTTACTTAGTCACTTCTAAATTTGCTATCTCTTAATTATTCTTCTACTTGTTCTATTATTTCAATTTTTTCCATTTGCACACTCAATGGTTTCTCACACTGCCCATTCATGCCCTTTGAACTTGACCTCTTAATTCAAAGTATCTTGAACACAATCATACTCCCTGTCATGCGGCACTATTTCTTCAAGTGCCTCCCACTTTTTGTCACCTTATTAAAAAAAATTGGGGGTAGAGGAGCCCTTGTCCCTTTTTGAAGTAACTTTAGACAAAAGCTGGAAATATTGCTTTATTAAATAATAATGTTTCTTAAATTAGATTTTTTTATTTTTCAGTACCCATGGTTCTTTGCAAATTACTTCTATTATGTAAAGGAAATCTTCTTTGAATTCACTAAACAATGTGTTAAAGTAAAGAAATAACAAATGGGGGAGGTGCCTTTCTACCCTGAAAAATACTAAATAATTAAGTAGCTATGTAGAAGTATACATGACACTGATTAACTATATTCCATTTCTGTAGAAATGCTATTGCAAAATACGTATATAACAACAACTTTCCTGAGAAGTTACTGCTTAAATACAACCTTATATAACTAGCACTGTGTGTGTGTATGTGTGAGTGTTTTAATATACATAAACCAAAAAACCAAACCCACTGCCATCGAGTCGATTGCAACGCACAGCGACTCTTTAGGACAGTGTAGAACTGCCCCATAGAATTTCCAGGGACAGCATGGAGGATTCAAACTGCTGACCTCTTAGTTAGTAGCCGTAGCACTTAACCACTATGCAACCAGGGCTCCCTTAACATACATAATGAAGAAAAAAAAAGATTAAAATCAAACACAACAAATACTATTAAGGGTACTCCCTTTTTACACACTAACCGCTTTTCGTTGTATATATACAGTAGAATCTGGAAAAGCTCAAATCTGTGTAAGGTGGAAACCTGTCAGAGAAGGAAAACTCAAATATTTTCCACTAATAGAGAACAACAGAAAAATGGTAAGGCTGCACACTGTCAAATTCAGAAAACTTCCAAGACCAGGAAAAACAAGGCAATCCCATCAAGTTCTGGCTCTCACAGGTTTCACGGTATGTATGTATGTGTATGTATATAAATACATACTACATTAATATATACAACATTTTAAAAGCTCATGATTAAAACATTTGAAAAGTTCATGTTATCAATATATATTGTGATACACTTATTTAAAATTTAGGCTGGCTTTTTATTTCCATTTTGCATGTTAAGTACCCTTCTGAAAGATTGTGACATAAGAGTAAAAATCTTATATATATCTACAGAACAGAAGTATTTCCCAGTTTTCCTTAAAGCTAGGAGTTCTGGAGTTAAAATGTGATCCAACTAAAAGAACAATACCCATCTTGAGGTCATGAGAGAAGGAAGTCATAGTCTTAGAATATCAAAGCAAGAAGGACCCTAGGTCACTAATAACATCATAGAAACATTTTATTAGCCCTAGATGGCCTTCCCACAGCCTTCTAATTACATGATTTGTTTACACCCCTGTAACCTCCTGATAGGAAAGGTCACCACAAACCTGAGACCTAATTCATTATTACCCTTTGAGAACAATATTATTTTCACTTAATAGATGGAAAAGAGAAAAAACATTTGACTTTATGCATAAAGTCATTGGTACTTTGTTATCTTAGTACACAGCACTCTCGTTGTCACAAATGTAGCCAGCATGTAGAATTAACAGCATGCATGCTTGGGTTTGAATCCAGAGCTCCAACATGTGAAGTCAATGCCTCAGTTTCTTAATACGTAAAATAATGGTACTTATTTCATAGGATTGCTGAAAGCAATATAAAAGAGAAAATTTATGCAACACCTTTAGAACAGTGCCAGGCACATGCTACAGCATCAATAAATATTAGTTACTCTTTTCATTTGTTTGTTTATATTATTATTACCACCAAAAAGTAACTTCTATTCTACTGTAAAAAGGCCATTGTAAAAGTGATTGTATTAGAAACATGTAAACTAAAAAAAACATATTTCTTAATGATGCTAATCTTCTATTTCAAGAATATATTCTGATCTATTGCTGGCTTTCCTTTGCCTCCTGCTATCATCCTGCATATGAGAAAATAGTGATAAGAGAAATAATAAGGTGAGTGCCTGCATCACAGAAAACCCTAAAGAAGTTTTACTTCTTTTCCCTTCTTTCTTGTAAAAGCATACTGTTACGGTTACAAAGATATCAAAGTTCCCTCTGGAATAATAATACAAATAGTTCATTTGTAATCATGGTTCAAAGACTTTTTAAAGACATCCTTACCCAGAAGATCCAATGCTCTTACAAACACCAAGGAGGGGTCTTTTTTCAGCAAAGTTGTCACACTTTTGAGTACCTGATAGGGAGCATAAAATAAAACGTAAACTTCGAGAAGTGCTCTTCTATACCTCTTATTATTTTCACACTCTCAAAATATTTACAGCTGAAGATATAACAAAATATTCACTATAAATTGGTATAATTTATACACTTGCCTGAAGAAAAAGTAGAAAACATAAATTAACCTATAGCCAGTAAAGAAATTGCACCAATAAGAGCCATCACATGAATAGGCATATGCACACCCATGTTCATTGCAGCATTATTCACAATAGCAAAAAGATGGAAACAACCTAAGTGCCCATCAGCAGATGAATGGATAAACAAACTAGGGTACATACACACAATGGAATACTATGCAACAATAAAGGACAATGATGAATCTGCAAAACATCTCACAACATGGATGAATCTGGAGGGCATTATGCTGAGTGAAATAAGTCAATCATAAAAGGACAAAGAGACCTGTATGAGACCACTATTATAAAAACACATGAAAATGTTTCTGTACATAAAACAACTATCTTTGATGGTTACGAGGGAGGGGAGGGGTGGGAAGGGAAAACACTAACTAGATAGTAAATAAGTGGTAACTTTAGTGAAGGGTAAGACAGTACACGAAGCTAGGGACGTCAGCACAATTTGACCAGGACAAAGTCATAGAAGCTTCACAGACACACCCAAACACCCTGAGAAACTGAGCTATTGGTCTAAGGGCTGGGAACCATGGTCTAGGGGGACATCTAGCTCAATTGGCATAACATAGTCTGTAAAGAAAATGTTCTACATCAGATTGTGGTGAATAAGGACTGGGTTCTTAAAAGCCTGCAAGCGGCCATCTAAGATACACCTACTGGTCCCATCGTGGCTGGAGCAAAGGAGAATAAGAAGACCAAAGACACAGGGAAAGATCAGTCTGAAGGACTAATGGACCACAGCTACCACAACCTCCACCAGCCTTAGCCCAGAAAAACTAGATGGTGCCTGGTTACCACCACCAACTGCTCTGGCAGGGATCACACTGGGGGGCTCCAGACAGAGTAGGAGAAAAATGTAGAACAAAATTCACATTCACAGAAAGCATATATATATATATACACACACACACACATACACACACACATATACACACACACATACATATATACCAGGCTTGCTGTTCTGACAGAGACTGGCCCCCAGACACCCGTTTAACTAGGGACTGAAGTCACTCTTGAGCCTCAGCCAAAGATTAGGCAGGTCTATAGGGCCGACAATAACACAGGTGACAGATGTGCTTCATAGCTCAATCATATATATGAGACTAATGGGCACACCAGGCCAAAAGCAAAGACAAGAAGGCAGGAAAGAACAGGAAAACTGGACAAATGGGAACAGGGAACCTGGGGTGGAGAAGGCGAGAGTGTTGACACATTGCGGGGTTGGCAACCAATATCACAAAACAATTTCCATATTAACTGTTTAATGAGAAACAAATTTGCTCTGTAAACTTCCACCTAAAGCACAATTAAAAAAAAAAAAAACTGCAACAGCATTTTAAAAATCTTTTGGTTTTTGTTTTGTTGGCAGCAAAATACTTGCAGACCACATATTTGACAAGAGATTCATATCTAGAATACATAAAGTACTCTCAAAACTCAACAGTAAAAAAAATCTAATTAGAAAAGGGGCAAAATAAATGAAGAGACATTTTATTGAAAAGAATATATAGATGGCAAATAAGCACATGAGAAGATGTTCAACATTACTAGCCATTGGGGAAACATAAATTAAGGTCACAATGAGACACCACTAAACACCAACTAGAATAGCTAAAACAAGAAACTGTGACATTACAAATGTTACAAAAATAGAGAAACTAAGCTGTTGGAAATGGAAAATGGTACCATCACTTGGGAAAACAGTATGTCAGTTTCTTAGAAAACTAAATATGCATTTACCATACAACCCAGAAATCACAGTTTTGGGTATTTATCCCAGAGAAATAAAAATGCATGTCCACATAAAACCACTACACAAATGTTCACAGCAGGCTCATTTTTTTAACAGTCAGACGTCCTTTGACAGATGAATGGTTAAACAAACTGTGGTACATTCCCTACTGTGATGGTTAAGATTTTGTCCACTTGGCTAGGCCGTGATTCTCAGTGTTTTGGTAGTTGTATAATGTTGTGAACACTTTCCTGTTGAAATGTGGTATGTGATCGCCCCCATGATGGAATCTACTGAGTGGTACCGACAGGGGTGGGGCCTGTGGTGGCTCACTGCCCCCTCAAGCCTTCATCTCTCTGCCTTCTGCCATCTACTTCCTTCCTGCTTGCCTTGCAAAGGTGGTTGACTTGTTCTCGTTTCAGCAGCTGTCTCTTGTCTGACCTCTGGTTCTTGGTACTTGAGCTAGCAGCTTACCTGTCCATCTTGGGATTCACCAATCTTCACCACCTGCAAGCAAGACTCCTGCTCCCCGACCTGCCTATCTTGGGTTCACCAGCCCCTGCAGCTAAGTGACTCAGGAGAAACCTTGGGTCTTGCCTGCCGACCTTGGGGATTCCTCGATCGTCACAACCTGTGAGCGGGATCCCTGCTCCTCAACCTGCTCATCCTGGATTCACCAGCTTCTGAGGCTCTGTGAATTGGGAAAGGACTGTATCCTGATCCAAGGACTTGGGACGTTCCAACCCGTACAATTGCGTGAGCTGTTTCCTTAACATAAATCTCTCTATATATTTATACGCATTACTGGCTTTGCTTCTCTAGAGAATCCAGCCTAAGACACCAACCAAGGAGTACCACTCAGCACTATAAAGGAACCATTTACACACAAAAAACTGGGATGGACCTCGAGGGCATTATGCTAAGTGAAAAATTCCATTTCAAAAGGTCATCTATTATATAATTCTATTTATATACCAATCTTGAAATGTCAAAATTATTAAAAAGATGGAGAATAGCTTAATGGCTGCCAAGCATGAAGGATGGTGGAAGAAAAGGCAGTATGACTATAAACGGGTAGTATGAAGATTTTTGTGGTGATGGAATAGTTCTCTATCTTATCTGCAGTGGTCGTTACACAAATCCACACCTGAGATAAAATGGCGTCAAACTATACACACACATTGTACCAATGTCAATTTCCTGTGATTCTCCATATTATCAAAAAAAAAAAAAAAAACTGCTTGCTAGAATTGATCTGTTAGTGTTTTTCTGTAATATTAAACAAGTTCATTTTTGCTCTCCCTACAATGTAACTGCACACTCCTTCCCCCTCCACCCTATATTTTCTGTGTCCATTCAACCAGCTCCTGTCCCCTTCTGCCATCTCATCTTGCCTCCAGACAGGAGCTGCCCATTTAGTCTCAAGTTTTATCTACTTGAGCTAAGAAGCCCACTCTTCACCAGTTTCATTTTATGTCTTATAGTCCACTCTTTGTCTAAAGACTTGGCTTTGGGAATGGTTTTAGTTCTGGGTTAACAGGGAGTCTGGGGGCCATGTTTTCTGTGGTCCCTCCAGTCTCATTCAGACCAACAAGACTGATCTTTTTACTAGAATTTGAGTTTTGCACCCCACTTTTCTCCCGCTTCATCAGGGACTCTCTGTTGTGTTCCCTGTCAGGGTAGTCACTGGTGGTAGCTAATAGGGTCTCTGGTTTATGTGGCCCTTTCTGTCTCTCGGGCTCATATCTTCCTTATGTCTTTGTTGTTCTTCATTCTCCTTTGCTCCAGGTGGGTTGGGACCAATTAATGCATCTCACATGGTCACTCCCTAGCTTTTAGGACCCCAGCCACCACTTACCAAAGTGGGAGCCAAAACATTTTCTTAATAAACTTTGGTTATACTAATTCACCGAGACGTCCCCTGAAACCATGGTCCCCAGAAGCCCACCCCTGCTACTCTGTCCCTTGAAGCTTATTAACATTCAATGTTCTAATAAGAAGTCTACAAGATTTTTAAACAAATTTATTACTATGTGTTGAGAAAGGATCAAGAATATGCTTGTTCAAACATTAATTTACTATGGATTGTGTGTTGTTATCCCTGCTAACAAATTAATCAGATTTCACAATTAACAATATGACTTTTGATCCAAGTACAAGTTACAAATTAACTGGTCCAAAGCCTACAATATTTATGTTCCAAATTAATTATAACTGAACTTCATCTAAACAAGGCCAAATCTTCACTCCTACATACTTTACTAGGTATAACGTGAAAATGTCTCACATCAATAACTTCACCTTCAACAATACCTATTTTCCTTCTCCTTCCTGGTCTTTACAAGGTTTTTACAGTTTGCACCTGAATTATAAGCACTGTTTTGATATTTTGATGAATGGAACATCATGTCTTTAAAATGCAAATAATACTGGCAAGAATAGTTTGATTGTTTTGCTTTTTTCAAACCTGAATTGAAGGACTCCATTTGTTTCCACTGACCTAGTGGGGTATATCAGTCCAGCAGACTTTGCTCCACAGAAGGCCAACCAGCTGACACCAAAGATTTATATTGTTCAGGGATACTCAGAGAAGATAAGCCAAGCAAAATTTTTAAACTACAAAATAAAAGCCCTAACTTGAGGGCAGCATGACCTCCAAAGCACCTACTATCCACAAAAAGAAAAACCATACAAGCAGAAAAGACTAGAGACTACAATAAACAAATATTAACAAAACCTCCATATTTAAGGCATGTCTTAAAGTAAAAAAGATTTTAACTTCAGATTTAGAAAACTATGCAATAAAATGTTAACTCTGTGTTAAATAATTATACTGTATACAGTTTGAATAACAATTTCTAAAGTGTTAGTATAAAAATTCTACCATCTCATGAACAATGTAGCTATTAACCTGATTTTTCATCCAGTATAAGTAGCAGCATGTACTCTCCATGATGCCTAATGGAGTCATCACCCTCGTATAACATAATCCTCCAAATTGTAGAGGATTAACTTTTTATATATAAAATTGTGTATTTATTTGCATGCAGAATAAGAAGAATGACGTTACACACACCTGTTCTACAGCATTTAACAGAATGCAGCACAATGATTGAAATGAAAAGCGGCTAGCCAAATCCATCAAATATAAAAACTATTGCAATCCTGTTGCAAAGTCCTTTTGTTAAACTCCTTTTATTCTAAATCCTTTTAATTCTGTCCTATAACACTAAAACATTTATAAAAAGCTTAAAATCCTAATAAATCGCACAATTAAAGTAATGAAAATGGGCTGGCCCACCAACTCACAAACTCCTCTCCCACTCAACAAAATTCAAAACAGCCTGCATGTCAGAAAATGTTAAATAATATCCCCACTATGCACACCTTTGTACATTCATTTAAACCAAAGAAATTAAGCTTTCAGCCTTTAAGATTTTCAAGACTGCAAGCAGAAACCACTTGTGCCTGGGTCCAAACCCAGATCTAGAGGCAAATAAAGATCCAACTGATAATGAAATATTCCAACTTCACACTTACAATGTTAAGGATGGTATCTTGAATATAAAGATCTTATACCAAAGAATGCTAACAGAAATTTATTTTTCCTGACAAAGTCTTTTCTAGAAAAAATTCACTTTATCAGCTAAACCATTCCCAAGTCTTCATTTTTTTATTTTACTAAAAATATTTTCTTAAAAAAAAAAAATTTAATTCATCCATTTGTCCATGTCCAATCTTACTTACAGAGTCTGCCAATGTGAGTTTTCTAGTTGTAGTCAATTTTGCGGGGATCTAAATTTTGACCAGAAAGTTTGATTCTATCACTTGTAGTCAAATAAATTTTATTGTGTGTAATTTTAGATTCTGTCAGTTTTCTTTTGTGCTACACATTTCAAACAATAATCTCCACTAAAAACTGAATAATCTCCATATTTATTTCTTACCTAAAACCAAAGAAATGTGAGCAATTTTTTGAGACAGAAAAGAGAAGAATGAAGTGAACATGAGATGAAGAAAGAAATAGGAAAACAGGCAGCTGCCGAGGATGCAGGCACCACCAACCAACCACAAGAAAGCAAACAGGACATGAATCTTATTGTCTTGAATTGTTTTACCTACATATGATCAGCAAAGAAGTCTTTGCCATTTGCCTCAAATACCCAAAATGTATATACACATTTCAGTCTCCACAGTGACTTCAGTAAGTTTAAAATATTAAAAAAATACATTTTTTTCAAAATTGCTGGTTTCACCACCTTCCTGCAAAGCTTATATGTTAAGTATATGAAGCATCTATTAACTTTTTTTTTTTTTTATTAACATTTAGAGGCATCCTATTATTTCACTTTGATGATCAGGCCCTTTGTGCTCTTCCACAGATCAGACTCATCAAATGTTAATAAGAACCAAATCCGAAACTTCCATTTCACAGATTAACCCATAACCATTGTCGCCGAGTTGATTCCAACTCATATTGACCCTATATTACACAGATTAGTAAATGGATGTTGAGAGATTTAAAAAGTTGTCCAAGTTGTTGTGATACTAAATGCCACATCTGAACCTGAAAGCCATCCCAGAATTCTTTCCTCTGCTACTCTTGCTAACAGAAAAGAGCTGTTCTGAGAAAAAAATACATCACTAATGCCTTCTGCAAAGTATAAATAATATTAATAAAGGCTAACATATTTAATCCCTTAGTGTTTTAATGCTCTCATCTGTAAAAGGGAGATAATTACCAATACCACCCACGGAATTGTTGAGAGGATTAAAAAATATACTATATGCAAAGGACTAAGAATGGTGCTAGAACATGGTAAGAACTCAATAAACGTGCAATTAAACTTTATGGAGTTAGAGGTGATGACAACTCTACTATGTTGAATCCATTCATTTTTCTGGTAAAAAATTCTCTTCACATCCTTGACTCTTTTCTCACTCTCCTTGCCTAACTCTCTCTACCTTGCTCACTTCTGCACCCACACTGGCCTCATTACTATGCCTCAAAACGCCAAGCATACTCCTGCTTCAGGAACATTGCACATGCTGCCCTCTCTGCGTGGAAATGCTCAGTTATCTCCTAGTTAGCAGCATGGCTCTCTTCTATCGTGTACACTTTTTTCGGGGTTCGAACCGCCACACTTTTAGTTCAGCCAAGCACTTAAAATAGGGCTTCCTTATACTTTTTTTAGATCTCCTCAAATATTCCCTAATCAGAGAGGCATTCAAGACCACCCCATCACTCTCTAGTTATCTTGATTTTTTTTTCTTCATAGCACTTATCAGAGCCTACATAATGCATATTCGACTGTTGATTTCCACCACTCCTCTGTCAGTGTGTTGTACTGTGGTGACTTGCATGTTACTGTGATGCTGAAAGCTAGGCCACCAGTATTTCAAATACCAGCAGGGTCACACATGGTGGACAGGTTTCAGCTGAGCTTCTAGACTAAGACAGACTAGGAAGAGGGACCTGGAGATTTACTTCTAAAAAATTGGCCAGTAAAAAACCTTATGATTAGCAGCAGAACATTGTCTGGTATAGTGCTAGAAGATAAGCCCCTCAGGCTGGAAGGCAATCAAAATACAACTGGGGAAGAGCTGCCTCCTCAAAGTAGAGTCAACCTTAATGATGTGGATGGAGTCAAGTTATCGGTACCTTCATTTCCCGATGTGGTACGACTCAAAATGAGAACAGCTGCAAAAATCCATTAATAATCGGAATGTGGAATACATGATGTATGAATCTAGAAAACTGGAACTTGTCAAAAGTGAAACAGAATGCATAAAGACCCATATAGTCATTAGTGAGCTGAAATGCACTGGTATTGGCCATTTTGAACTGGACAACCATATGATCTACTACACCAGAAATGACAAATTGAAGAGGAATGGTATCATATTCATCATCAAAAAGAACATTTCAAGATTCTTCCTGAAGTATAACCCTGTCAGAGATAGGATAATATCCGTATGCCTACAAGGAATACCAGTTAATACAACTATCATTCAAATTTACGCACCAACCACTAAGGGTAAAGACAAAGAAACCGAAGATTTTTACCAACTTGTGCAGTCTGAAATTGATCAAACATGCAACCAAGACGTGCTGATAATTACGGGTAATTGGAATTAAAAAGCTGGAAACAAAGAGGGATCAATAGTTGGAAAATATGGCCTTGGTGATAGAAATGATGCTAGAGATCTCATGGTAGAATTTTTTAAGAACAACAACTTCTTCATTGCAAATACCTATTGTGAACGACATAAATGGTGACTATACACATGAACCTCACCAGATGGAATACACAGGAATCAAATCAACTACATCTGTGAAAAGAGACAATGGAGAAGTTCAATATCATCAGTCTGAATAAGGCCAGGGGCCAACTGCGGAACAGACCATCAATTGTTCATATGCAAATTCAAGTCAAACCAGAAAATAATTAGAGAAGTCTATGAAAGCTAAAATAGGACTTTGAGTATATTCCACCTGAATTTAGACCATCTCAAGAACAGATTTAAACTGAATGCTTCAAGGGTCAGCGAGGCAAGGGCAGGGGTTTGGGGACTATGATTTCAGAGGACATCTAAGTCAATTGGCAAAATAAATTCTATTAAGAAAACATTCTGCATCCCACTTTGAAGTGTGGCATCTGGGATCTTAAATGCTAACAAGCAGCCATTTAAGATGCATCAATTGGTCTCAACCCACCTGGATCAAAGGAGAATGAAGAACGCCGAGGTCACAAGATAATTATGAGCCTAAGAGACAGAAAGGGCCACGTGAACTAGAGACTTACATCATCCTGAGACCAGAAGAGCTAGATGGTGCCCGGCCACAACAGATGACTGCCCTGACAGGGAGCACAACAGAGAACCTCTGCGGGAGCAGGAGAACAGTGGGATGCAGACCCCAAATTCTCATAAAAAGACCAGACTTACTGGTCTGACTGAGACTAGAGGAATCCCGGTGGCCATGCTCCCCAGACCTTCTGTCGGCACAGGACAGGAACCATTCCCGAAGACAACTCATCAGACATGGAATGGACTGGACAATGGGTTGGAGAGAGATGCTGATGAGGAGTGAGCTACTTGTATCAGGTGAACACCTGAGACTGTGTTGGCATCTCCTGTCTGAAGGGGAGATGGGAGGGTAGAGAGGGTTAGAAACTGGCAAAACGGTCATGAAAGGAAAGATGGAAGGAGGGAGCGGGCTGACACATTTGGCGGGGAGTAAAAGGGAGTATGTAGTAAGGTGTATATAAGTTTATATGTGAGAGACTGACTTGATTTGTAAACTTTCACTTAAAGCACAATAAAAATTATTTATAAAAAAAGAAGAAGAGATTTGCCGCATTGAACACTAATGACCAAACAACAGACGAGTTGTGGAATGACACCAAAGACATCACACATAAAGAAAGCAAAAGGTCATTAAGATAGGAAAGAAAGACAAGGCTAAAATGGATGTTAGTATAGGCTTTGAAACTTGCTCTAGAATGTAGAGAAAAAAAAGCAAAAGGAAGAGATGATGACGTAAAAGAGTTGAACAGCAGATTTCAAAGGGCAACGCCAGAAGACAAAGTAAAGTATTATAATTAAATTTGCAAAGACTTGGAGTTAGAAAACCAAAAGGAAGAACACCCTTGGCATTTCACAAGTGAAGGAACTGAAGAAAAAACCCAAGGCTCAAGTTGCAATATTTAAAGATTCTTAGGGAAAAAAAAAAAAATTGAATGATGCAGGAAGCATCAAAGATAGAAAGAATGCACTGAAGGTGTTGACAAAAAACAAGGCTCCAGGAATTCATGGAATGCCAGATGCAGAACTGGAAGTGCTCGTGTGTCTATGCCAAGAAATTTGGATGATAGCTACCGACTGGAAGAGATTCACGTTTGTGTCCATTCCAAAGAAGGTGATCTAACAGAATACAGAAATTATTGAAAAATATCATTAGTATCATACACAATTAAAATTTTGCTGGCGATCATTCGAAAGCAGTTGCAGCAGTACATTGACAAGAACTGCCAGAAATTCAAGCCAGATCCAGAACAGGACATAGAAGGAGGGATGTCATTGCTGATGTCAGATGGATCTTGGCTGAAAGCAGAGAATACGACAAAAAAGTTTACCCGTGTTTTACTGACTATGCAAAGGCATTTGACCGTGTGGATCATAACAAATTATGGATAACATTGCAAAGAATGGGAATTCCAGAACACTTAACTGTGCTTATGTGGAACCTGTACCTGTACCATGAGGAACAACAGACCAAGAGGCAGTTGTTCAACAAAACAACGGGATACTATATGGTTTAAAATTAGGAAAGGTGTGCATCAGGGTTATATCCTTTTACCACACTTATTCGGTCTGTATGCTGAGCAAATAATCTGAGAAGCTGGACTATATGAAGAAGAACGTGGCATCAGGATTGGAGGAAGACTCATTAACAACCTGCTATACGCAGATGATACAACTTTGTTTGCTGAAAGCAAAGAGAACCTGAAGCACTTATGGATGAAGGCCAAAGAATACAGCCGTCAGTATGGATTGCACCTCACCATAAAGAAAAAAATTCTCACGGCTGGACCTGTAAGCAACATCATGATAAACAGAGAAAAGACTGAAGTTGCCAAGGATTTCATTTTTACTTGCATCCACAATCAACAGCTATGGAAGCTGCGGTCAAGAAACCAAACAACTTCCTGCATTGCGCAAATCTGCTGCAGAAGACCTCTTTAAAGTGTTAAAAAGCAAAGATGTCACTTTGAGGACTAGGGTGTGCCCAACCCAAATCATGGTATTTCCAATCATCGCATATGCATACCAAAGCTGGACAATGAATAATGAGGACTGAAGAAGAACTGACGCCTTTGAAGTATGGTGTTGGTGAAGAATATTGAATATATATCATGGACTGCAAGAAGAATGAACAAATCTCTCTCAGAAGAAGTACAACCAGAATTCTCCTTAGAGGCAAGGATGGTGAGACTTCATCTCATGTACTTTAGATATGTTATCAGGAGGGACCAGTCCCTGGAGAAGAACGTCATGCTTGATAAAGCTGCAGTTCAGCAAAAAAAGAGGAAGACCCTCAATGAGATGGAATAGCACAGTGGCTACAAGAGTGGGTTCAGGCATACCAATTGTGAGGATGGCGGTGTTTCACTCTGTTGTACCTAGGATCACTATGAGTTGGAACCTATGCGACAGCACCTAACAACAACATTGTTGATTTATTTTTCGGTCTCAGCACTCTCAAATGTCTACTCAATGTTCATAACAGCTTTATTCATAATAGCTCGAAACTATATTCAACCCAAATTTCATCAACAGAAAAACACATAAACTGTAGTGTATTCAAGGACTACTACTCAGCAATAAAAAGGAAAGATGTACTGATAAATGCAACAATATCAAGAACAGGGAAAACTATTCTTTCTGAGGTAAAAGAAATAAGAACAGTAGATGCCCTGTGAAGGTGAGAAGGGTCACTGGGAGAAGACACAAAGAGAACTCTCTGGGGTGATGGAAATATTCTTTATCTTTATAGGGGTATGAACTACAAGAGTAGATGCATCTGTCAAAACCCATCAAACCGTCTAAAACGTCAATCTGTGCACTTCTCAATTGTAAATTACACCTGAATTTAAAATTTTAAGCAAATAAAAAATATGTTCAATGGAAAAGGATATAAAATTGTACATATTACATTAATACTGGTTGATTAGAGTGGTAATGCTAGAGCTTTTTCCTTTTTTAACCAAAATATGACAAAATATTAATAGTCTAGAGGAAGGGCATGCAGGTATTTATTATTTTACTCTTTCAACCTACCTGAACATGTACAAAATTTTCAAAATAAAAAGTTGGGAAACAAAACAATAGAAAGTAATCCAATTCATTCATAATGGCAATTAATTCAACTGCCAATACTACAACATAAAGGGTTAACTAACAAGTTTTAACCTGACCTGTCTGGAGAAATGTTTCCTTAAAAAACAGCTTACTGGTCTCTATTTTTTTAACTGATTTTTCACTGATGAACTACAAACAAAAATACAAATGTCTAACCCACACAAAAGCCAAATAATGTTGTCATTTGTCTATGACTATTGCCCATGATTATACTGAATTTTTTACATATTTCCGGTCATATCATACGTGGATATTTCACATTTGCAAGAGACACATATCATATATATTTTTACATTCTGCTATATAGTCTTTTTTCCTCCTTTTTTCTCTTATTTCCAAGTAACCAATATTAATATCCCAAAATTACTTCTATAATTTTATCCATTCAATCACAAGCAAAATATATGAACTGTTAAATATAGCAGAGATTTTTTAGATATTTGTTTTACAAAATGAGATCAAAGTATACACATTTATTTCCATCTTATTTTTATCACTCAATACATCATGTAAATCCCTCCAGGTCAACAAATATACATCTAACTCATTTTTTAATATCTGCATAATATTTCAAGGTATGGCTATAACACAATTTACTTAACCATTCCTACTGATGTGCATTCAGGTTGTCAGACCACAGACATTCTTGTGAATATATTCTTCTGTACTGGTACTTTTGTTCCTATAAAACAGGCTTTTAAAAGAGAAATTGCTAAGCCAAAGGACATGTGTGGAATTGCTAGATGTACTTAACTTTAATAAGTATTACTGAGTTACTTTCCTAAAATGTTTTTAAAATTCACATTCCCCCCAAAACTTATAAGAATATACTCATGGCTGCAAAAAGATCATTGTCCAACTGCAGGCCTCCTGCTACATTTACAGTCAGTGCTTGGCCTCTACTCAAAAACAAGAGGTTCTCTCCCCTCTTATGGATTATCTGTGTCCCCCCAAAGATATGTTAAAGTCCTAACTCCCAGTACCTGTGAAAGTGACCTTGCTTGGAAATGCAGTCTTTGAAAATGTTATCAGTTAGCATGAGGTCATACTAGAGTGGATCCTAATATGAGTGGTGTCCTTATAAAACGGAAGAGACACAGAGGGAAGATGGCCACGTGAAGATGGGGCAGAGATTTAGAGTAATGCATCCACAAGCCCAGGAACTGCAAGGACTGCCAGCTGCCACCAGAATCTAGGAGAAAGGTATGAACAGCTTCTCCCTCAGAAGGAATCAACACAGCCGACACCCTGATTTTGGACTCCTGGCCTTCAGAACCGTGAGAAAACAAATTTCTATTCTTATAAGCCACCCGATTTGTGGTATTTTGTTAGACCTGCCCTAGGAAACTAAAGTATCCCTCGTTTATTTTTTCATCTATCATTTTATTATTTGTATGGACTTAATGGGTTTCTATTTTTAAATGGTTCATAATTTATTATTAAACTTAATTACTTTGTGGGAGTGCCTTCAACATGGCTCCTGTGTCCATGAGAAATGCCCCATCTTTTTTTTTTCTTTTAAACAATAAACATGTTTATTTAAAGTGTAAAAAAAAAAAGAATATACTCACATCAACACTAAGAATTATGACTCATGGAAAATTTCTTTGGTAATCTTACATATGGACATTTCTTTTCTACTACATTCCCAAATTGTAAATGTTGCAGCCCTTTAAAGAACATGTCTAACATCTTCAATGCAAGTTTCTGAACTTCAGCTTGCTACATGCCTTAACTGCATTATTTAATATAGAGTTCTGACCATATTCCAGATGTCTAGGAACTTTTCTGGCACCAGTTCTACAAGGGAGTAATGCTTTATATTGTACTACATTTCTATGCTCACCCAGCCACATCTCATCTACCCTCCTCATATTTAAGCAAACTCTCTGTGGCCCACTTCTCATCATATGATACAACTGCCCATAAAGAGCTCTAAAAAAGAAAGAGAATAATATAAAATGAAAAACCGCAACAACGAAAAGGCAGAATTAACCCCAAACTGTACATATGACATTATCTCACAGTTTATATGAATATGGAACCTCTATACAGATTCTAGGAAAAATACATTTAGTTTATAAGAAACATGCCCAGGAAGAGAAGGCAAAGAAGTTTATGATGAGAGAGCTCCGTTATAGGCTAGCCCCTAGTCTTCTTTCTAGTAGAGACAAAAGGAATTTACCTTCACTAAACCCTGGTGGCATAGCGGTTAAGTGCTACGGCTATGAACCAAAGGGTCGGCAGTTCAAATCCGCCAGGCACTCCTTGGAAACTCTATGGGGCAGTTCTACTCTGTCCAATAGGGTCGCTGTGAGTAGGATTCAACTCAATGGCCCTGGATTTGTTTTTTTTTTTAAGTTAATATCTTTCTATTACGAGAACAGAAGTAAAATTGCATTAGCAAAACCCTTAGGACGCTTACGAAAAATCTGTATTTTACGTAATACTTATGCATGCACTTAAGGACATGATATTTAACTGCCATAACATGTTAAACATTAATTTAGAATTTCCAAAAGACCAACTAACATGTTTTCTATTCTCAAGAATTGATAGGAGCAGAAGCAATATAGTAAACAGAAATAACACAGGATTTGAATTCATACAGACATGGACTTCAAAACCCATTCTTGCAACTAACTGGTCTTTAACCATAATTCTATACTTTAGTTGCCACAACCGTAAACTGAAAATAGTATCTATCTTATACACAGCAAGTGCTCAATAAAAAACCCATAAATGGTAGCTATTATCATAACCTAGGAAAGCCCATAGTGGTTAAGTGCTACAGCTGTTAACCAAAAGGTCATCAGTTTGAATCCACCAGGCACTCCTTGGAAACTCTATGGGGCAGTTCTACTCTGTCCCAAAGGGTCACTATGAGTCGAAATCAACTCGACAGCAATGGGTTTGGCTTTTTTTGGTTATTATCATAACCTAAGGTGAAATGAAGGAGAATTGATGTGAAACAGTAGTGAAACATATAACACTTTAACTATAAGCTCAAATATAGCAGGCAAGTAATTATTCAGCAATAATTATAGACCTCACACTGTGATACGAACTATTTGAAAGGATGTAACAGATAAATAAAAGTATTTTTTTTATTAACTTTTATTGAGCTTCAAGTGAACGTTTACAAATCAAGTCAGACTGTCACATATAAGTTTATATACACCTTACTCCATACTCCCACTTGCTCTCCCCCTAATGAGTCAGCCCTTCCAGTCTCTCCTTTCGTGACAATTTTGCCAGCTTCCAACTCTCTCTATCCTCCCATCCCCCCTCCAGACAGGAGATGCCAACACAGTCTCAAGTGTCCATCTGATATAATTAGCTCACTCTTCATCAGCATCTCTCTCCTACCCACTGTCCAGTCCCTTTCCTGTCTGATGAGTTGTCTTTGGGAATGATTCCTGTCCTGTGCCAACAGAAGGTTTGGGGACCATGACCACCGGGATTCCTCTAGTCTCAGTTAGACCATTAAGTATGGTCTTTAAATAAAAGTATTTTTAAAGGCATCTCTCTTCAGCAGGAAGTTCTGGGCTACTTTAAAAAACTAGTACACATCAAATAATAAGAATGAAAAGTAAATGGTAGGCACCTAAAAAGGTCGGAGAGATCACCTTTGCTTGGTTGATCAGAAAAGTTTCATGGAGAATGTCAAATTAGAGTTGGTCCTTGGAGGATAAGAATATTTAAATAGGGAGACTAAAGAAAATAAAGCACAGAGACAGGAAAATACAAATGAATTAATGTATGCTCAAAGTCCAGGTAAAATAATAAATGACTTATTAAATTGACTCATGAAAAATAAAGTTGATGAGGTAGGACTGGCCTATATTTTAACATTAAAACGGAGTCAATTTGGAACTAAAGGTGATAGACAACCAACCCTTAGTTAAAAAAACAGTAATAAATATATATACACACACCCATGCGTGCTTTATTGCGCTTTGCAGATATCACTTTTTTTTTTTTTTTTACAAATTGAAGGTTTGTGGCATTCCTGCATCGGGCAAGTTTATCAGGGCCATTTATCTCTGTGTCACATATTGGTAATTTTCACAATATTTCAAAATTTTTCATTATTATTATATCTGTTATGGTGATCTGTGATTAGTGATCTCTGATGTTGCTATTGTAATTGTTTTGGGGCGCCACAAACTGCACCTATATAAGATGGCGAACTTAATAAACCTTATGTGTGTTCTGACTGCTCCCATCTCTCTCCCTCTCCTGGGGCCTCCCTATTCCTTGAGACATGGCAATATTGAAATTAGGCCAAACAACCCCACAATGGCCTCTAAGTGTTCAAGTGAAAGGAAGAGTCACACGCCTCTCACTTTAAATCAAAACCTAGAAATCATTAAGCTTAGTGAGGAAGGCATGTTGAAAGCCAAGACAGGCCGAAAATTAAGCTTCTTGTGCCAAACAGTTAGGCAAGTTGTGAACACAAAGGAAAAGTTCTTGAAGGAAATTAAAAGTGCTACTCCAGCGAACACACAAATGATAAGAAAGCTAAACAGCCTTATTGCTGATACGGAGAAAGTTTTAGTGGTGTGGATAGAAGATCAAACCAGCCACAACATTCCCTTAATCCAGAGCAAGGTCCTAACTCTCTTCAATTCTGTGAAAGCTGAGAGAGGTGGGGAAGCTGCAGAAGAGAAGTATGAAGCCAGCAGAGGTGGGCTCATGAGGCCTAAGGACAGAAGCCATCTCCACAGTATGAAGTGGAGAAGCACCAAGTGCTAATGTAGAAGCCACAGCAAGTTATTCAGAAGATCTAAAAATGGAAACCCTGGTGGATGAAGGCGGCTCCACTAAACAATAGACTTTCAGTGTAGATGAACCAGCCTTACATGGGAAGGTGCCATCTAGGACTTTCACAGCTGGAGAGAAGTCAACGGCCCTATGCTAAATCTACTCTGCCTGTGCCCTATAAGTGGAACTACAATGCTTGAATGACAGTAAATCTGTTTATAACCCGGTTTACTGAATATTTTAATCCCACTGTTGAGACCTACTGCTCAGAAAAAAAGACTGCTTTCAAATATTACTGCTCATTGACAATGCACATGGTCACCCGAGAGCTCTGACTGAGATGCACAAAGAGATTAATATTGTTTTCATGCTTGCTAATACAATATCCATTCTGTATCCACTCAAGGAGTAATTTCGACTTTCAAGTCTTATTATTTAAGAAATACATTTCATAAGGATATAGTTGCCATAGACAGTGATTCTTCTAGTGGATTTGGGCAAATTGAAAACCTACTGGAAAGGATTCACTATTTTAGATACCATTAAGAACATTCGTGATTCATGGCAGGAAGTCAAAATATCAACATTAACAGGAATTTGGAAGCAGTTCATTCCAACCCTCATGGATGACTTTGAGGGAGTCAAGTAGAGGGAATAACTGTAGAATTAGAAGTGGAGCCTGAAGATGTGACTAATTACCACAGTCATGATAAAATTTTTAATGGATGAGGAGTTGCTTTTTATGGATGGGCAAAGAAAGTGGTTTCTTGAGATGGAATCTACTCCTGGTGAAGATGCTGTGAACATTGTCCAAATGACAACAAAGGATCTAGAGTATTACATAAACTTAGTTGATACTGCAGCAGCAGGGTTCGAAAGGACTGACTCCAATTTTGA
The DNA here is from genome assembly GCF_024166365.1 of Elephas maximus indicus. NCBI lineage: Eukaryota > Metazoa > Chordata > Mammalia > Proboscidea > Elephantidae > Elephas > Elephas maximus. Next base: position 32,825,158 of record NC_064837.1, on the reverse strand, counting down.
AAGAAGTTCTACTGTTGGTAAAATGCTATCAGACAGCACTGCATATTACATACAAATCTTTCATGAAAGGAAGAGTCAATCTATTCAGCAAACTTCATTGTTTCTTATTTTAAGAAATTGCCACAGCTACCCCAACCTTCAGCAACCACCATCCTGATCAGTCAGCAGCCATCAACACTGAGGCAAGATCTTCCACTAGCAAAAAGATTATAATTCGTTGAAGGCTCATATGACGGTTAGCATTTTTAGCAATACAGTATTTTTTAACTGCAGTATGAACATTATTTTTTAGACATAATGTTATTGCACACTTAATAGATTAGAGCATTGTGTAAACATAACTTTTATATGCACCAGAAAACCAAAAAATTTGTGTGACTCACTTTATTGCAATGTTTGCTTTATTGCCATAGTCTGGAACTGAACCCACAATATCTGAGGTATGCTTATCATATCATATCATATATCATATCGTATCATTAGTTGTTGTTGTTATTGTTGTTAGGTGCTATCAAGTCAGGTCCAACTCATAGCGACCCTATGTACAACAGAACAAAACACTGCCTGGTCCTGCGCCATCCTCACAATTATTGTTATGCTTGAGCCCATTGCTGCAGCCACTGTGTCAATCCATCTTGTTGAGAATCTTCCTCTTTCACTGACCCTCTATTTTATCAAGCACAATGTCCCTTCTCCAGGGACTGAACCCTCCTGATAACATGTCCAAAGTACGTGAGATGAAGTCTCACCAACCCTGCTTCTAAGGAGAATTCTGGCTGTACTTCTTCCAAGACAAATCTGTTACGTTCTTTTGGCAGTCCATGGTACATTTAATATTCTTTGCCAACACCGTAATTCAAAGGTGTCAATTCGTCTTTGCTCTTCATTATTCATTGCCAGCTTTCACATGCACATGAGGCAATTGGGTCAAGCATACCTTAGTCTTCAAGGTGACATCTTTGCTTCTAAACACTTTAAAGAGGTCTTTTGCAGCAGATTTGCCCAGTACAAGAAGTCATTTGATTTCTTGACTGCTGCTTCCATGGCTGTTGATTATAGATGCAAGTTAAATGAAATCCTTGACAACTTCAATATTTTCCCCGTTTATCATGATGCTGCTTATTGGTCCAGTTGTGAGGATTTTGTTTTATGTTGAAGTGTCATCCACACTGAAAGCTGTAGTCTTTGATCTTCATTAGTAAGTGATTCAAGTCCTCTTCACTTTCAGCAAGCAAAGTTGTGTCATCTGTGTTTTATATATATATATATATATATATAAAATCATGTCTACAGAATATTGAAATAGCAGCGTTAGTCAGGATACTTCTGACAAAAACAAACCTGAGATACCTGGGTCTTAAGCAGAGTGGAATGGAGACCTCAAACTTTATTTTTCTCTAAGTCCTTTTCAGTTTCATTGAAATCTTAGACTCAACTCGTTAATTTTTTCAAATTTGGGTAAGTCTGACATTATTACTATGGTTCTCAACCAGAGACAATTTGGCAATGTGCTATGAACACTGTCATGACCTGGGGTGGGGGGTGGGGGGGCATTATTCATTATACTGTCAAACCAGAAAAAACCTGCAATGTCCATTAACAGTAAAACAGATGTATATGTATGATATAAACAGATGTAAAACAGATGTATGATATATTAATATCAAGTATGATGTATTAACACAGTGAGTAAACGCTATAGAGCTTGTCAAACTATTTCTTAAAAGTCAGATAGTAAACAGTTTAGGCTTGCAGGCCATAAGGTCTCTGAAACAACTACTGAACTTTGCCAACTTAGTGCAAAAGTAGGCTTGGGCAATATTTAAATGAACAGGCGTGGCTGTGTTCCAATAAAACTTTATTTATAAAAACAGGCAGTTGACTGTGGGTCATAGTTTGTAACTCATAGTTGGCTCTACATCAGTAGCGCCAGGGATAACTTTGGCACCTCCACCCCTGGGAACATTTGGCAATGTTCTGGATGCACTGTTGGTTGTCGCAACTGAAGGGAAGGGGTGCTACTGACCTCCAGTGAGTAGAGGTCAGGGATGCTGCCAAACATCCTGAAATTACACAAGACAGATGCCCACAATGAAGAATTATTTGGCCGAAATGTCAACAGTGCCAATGTTGAGAAATGCTTCTCTATAGCAACGAAAATGAATAAAGAAGATTCACAAAAGAAATGAATATATTTTTTAAAACATAATGCATGGATAAGAAGCCACATACAAAAGAATATATATGCTATGGTTCCATGTATAAACTAAAGTGTAAGATTCATAAGGACAAGCATTTTTGTCTGTTCAGTTAACTGCAGTCTCTCTAGTGTCAAAAACATTGTCCGGCACATATTAGAGGCTCAACTAATATTTGTGAATAAATGGAGGCAGTTATTAGAGTACACAGCTAAAAGACTAGTTTTTGTCATAAACCCTGGGATTATTTGACATTTAAAACTATGTACATGAACTATTTCTAAAAAACAAAACTTAAATTCAAATAAAAAGGTGGCTGCTATTAACTGAATATATCACTTAGGATTGTTCTGTCCTCTTTTTGAACTACTTCATTATAAATGAAATGTCCCTCCACATCCCTAATATTTAATACTCCTTGCTCTGAAGTCCTTGCCTGATATTAACACCATTATCCAGCTTTCCTATGATTAGTGTTTCCATGGTATAACTTTTCTATCTTATTAAACATATAGGTATCTTTGTATTTAAAATGCATTTGTTATAGACAGCATATAGTTGGGTCTTGCCTTCTTATGGATTAACTGAGGACTTTTAATATTCTATTTTATTCCTTCCATTGGCTTATGAAGGAGCCCTGGTGGTGCAGCAGTTAAAGCACTTGGCTGCTAACCGAAAAGCTGGAGATTTGAACCTACCAGATATGGCACTATGCTTCCAAAATTTATAGCCTTGGAAACCCTATGGGGTTCGAATCCACCAGGCACTCTTTGGAAACTCTATAGGGCAGTTCTACTGTGCCCTATAGGGTTCCTATAAGTCAGAATCGACTCGACGGCAGCAGTAGCAGGTATAGGGTCACTATGAGTTGGAATTGACTCGAGGGCAGTGGGTTTTTTTGGTTCATTGGCTTATGAGCTCTTTGGTTTTCATTGTTGTTTGTTTCTGTTTTGTATTTTAGTGGTTGCTCTAGGGTTAAAGAGCCCTGGTAGTGCAGTGGTTAAGCACTCAGCTGCTAACTAAAAGGTTGGCAGTTCAAAACCACCAGCTGCTCCACGGAAGGAAAGATATGGCAGTTTGCTTCTGTAAAGATTTATAGCCTCTTCATTGGTTATTTCAGAAAACTGGCCTAATATCACTGTTTGTGTTTCTATTTTACTTCCTAGTTTGCTTTATGGTGCTGGGATCTTAAAAACCAGATGGTGCCCAATTACCATTTATTGTCTTTGATGAAAGATTCTATAGCATTGATCCTATTTTTTCTTCTATGAACTTCATGGTTTTTGGCTTTATATTTAGGTCTTTGATCAATTTTGAGTTAGTTTTTGTATATGGTGTGAGGTATGGGTCCCTGTTTCATTTTTTTGCAGATGGACATTCAGCTTTGCCAGCATCATTTGTTAAAAAGACTGTCTTTTCCGCATTTGATGGACTTTGGGCCCTTGTCAAAGATCAGGTGACCATAGGTGGAAGGATTTACATCTGAGTTCTCAATTCTATTCCATTGGTCAATGTATCTGTCATTGTACCAGTACCAGGCTGTTTTGACTTCCTTAGCTGTACAGTAGGTTCTGAGGTCAGGTAGTGTGAGTCCTCCTACTTTATTTCTTCTTCAATAGTGCCTTACTTATCTGGGGCTTCTTCCCTTTCCCTATAAAGTTAATGGTTAGTTTCTTCCATCTCTTTAAAGATGGCATTAACAGGATACAAACCACAAACAACAAGACGAAAGCTCCAGAGGATAAGCCAGATAACTGGGATCTTCTAAAAATTAAACACTTGTACTCCTCAAAAGACTTCACCAAAACAGTAAAAAGGAAACCTACAGACTGGGAAAAGTTCTTGGCTATTACAAATCAGACAAAGGTCTAATCTCTAAAATCTACAAGAAAATCCAACACTTCTACAATAAAAAGACAAAGAATCCAATTAAAAAACAGGCAAAGTAAATGAACAGACACTTCACCAAAGAAGACATTCAAGCACCAAAAGACACATGAGGAAATGCTCAGGATCTCCAGCCATTAGAGAAATGCAAATCAAAACCACAATGAGATACCATCTCACCCCCCTGCATTACTGGCAGAAATCAATAAAACAGGAAATAACAAATGTTGGAGAGGCTGCAGGGAGATTGGAACTCTTGTGCACTGCTGGTGGGAATGCAAATTGATACAACCATTTTGGAAAATGATATGGTGCTTCCTTAGAAAGCTAGAAATATAAATACCATATGATCCAGCAATCCCACTTTTAGGAATATATCATAGAGAAATAAGAGTCGTCACACGGACTGACATATGTACACCCATGTTCACTGCAGCACTGTTTACAATAGCAAAAAGATGGAAACAACCTAGGTACCCATCAGTAGATGAGTGGATAAACAAACTGATACATACACACAATGGAGTATTACCAAGCCAAAAAACCAAACCCAGTGCCGTCGAGTCGATTCTGACTCATAGCGACCCTACGGGACAGGGCAGAACTGCCCCACAGAGTTTCCAAGGAGCACCTGGCAGATTTGAGCTGCCGACCCCTTGGTTAGCAGCCGTAGCACTTAACCACTACACCACCAGGGTTTCCAATGAGGTATTATGCAACAATAAAGAACAAAGATGAATCTGTGGAGCATCTCATAACATGGATGAATCTGGAGGGCATTATGCTGAGCAAAATAAGTCAATCACAAGAGGACAAATATCATACGAGACCATTACCGTAAATACTCATGAAAAGGTTTACATACAAAAAGAAACAATCTTTGATGGTTACTAGGGATGGGAGGGGTGGGGACAGAAAAACACTAAAGAGACAGTAGATAAGTGTTAACTTTGGTGAGGGGTAAGACAGTACACAATACTGGGGAAACCAGCACACCCTGTACAAGGCAAGGTCATGGTAGCTCCAAAGACACATCCGAACTCCCTGAGGGACCAAATTTCTCAGCTAAGGGCTGTGGGGACCATGATCTTGGAGACTATCTGCTCAATTGGCATAATATAGTTTATAAAGAATATGCTCTACATTCTACTTTGGTGAGTAGCATCTGGGGTCTTAAAAGCCCGTGAGCAGCCACCTAGGATATTCCACTGGTCTCGCCCCTTCAGGAGCAAGGAAGAACGAAGAAAACTAAAGATACAAGGGAAAGATTAGTCCAAAGGACTAACGGACCACATCTACAATGGCCTCCACCAGACTGAGTCCAGAACGAGATGGTGCCCGGCTACCATCACTGACTGCTCTGACAGGGATCACAATAGAGGGTCCCACACAGAGCCGGAGAAAAACGTAGAACAAAATTCTAACTCAAAAAGAAAGAACCAGACATTCTGGCCTGACAGAGACTGGAGAAACCCTGAGAGTATGGCTCCCGGACACCCTTTCAGTTAAGTAATGAGGTCACTCCTGAGGTTCACCCTTCAGCCAAAGATTTAACAGGCCCATGGAACAAAATAAGACTAAAGGAGTGACTGGAAGGCAGGAAGGAACAGGAAAGCTGGTAATAGGGAACCCAGGGTTGAGAAGGGATAGTGTTGACACATTGTGGGGTTGTTAACCAATGTCATAGAACAATGTGTGTACTAACTGATGAGAAACTAGTTTGTTCTGTAAACCTTCATCTAAAGTACAATAAAAAGAAAAAAAATCATCTATAGGAGGCCAAATGGTCAAAAATTACTCTAAAGCAAAGATGAGAAGGTAAGGGGACAGGGAAACTAGAGTAATGGAAATGGTACAGCCAGAACAGAATGAATGAGAATGACAACACATAGTGAAAAATGTTACTAATATCACTGAATAATCTGTATATAAATTGTTAAATGGAAATCTGATTTGCTGTGTAAACTTTCACCTTAAATTTGATAAAGTATTATTTAAAAAAACAAAGATTCTATAGCAAGATCATGATGCGAAGGAGGAGACCATGAAAGAGTTGTAATTCTCATGGAATCCTGACTTCTGGCTTTCATAGAGGCTAGGTAACCCACACAGGTTCTGCCTTTGGGTATCCTTTTGAACCTTGAGTGTTGAGAAAAAAACTGGTTTCTGAAGCCACTCTGAGTCAAACAACAAACAATAGTCCAGATAAACTAGCAAGGCCCTTTTGCTCTGGGAATTGTACTTTTTTGGAAGAATTCAGCCTGTTTTGGGAAACTGACTCTAAAGATCAGACTGAGAGTTATATTTAGGTAAATCAGTAAATAGTTTAATTAGTCTTCAAGACAGTGCTATATGAAATACCTGTCTCATGTTTGTAATCAAACTCTCACCCTCTTACTATGCAGAAATTTATGTATCTTAAAGAACCATGTTCTTAGAGGAGATCAACCTCATGGCTCAGACTCCACTTTGTTTTAGATTCTACTTCTGCTTTTGAGATAGTGACCCATTACTGTTAATAGGTAAACCAAGGAGGGGCAGCTTGCCCTCAGGGAGAACACTTAGCATGTTTTAAAGAGATTAACCGAAGACCTCCAACAGGAGAAGTCCTTCCTGAATTATCTTGCTAATCATAAATTCTCTAATGGAAGCTTGTTTGTCACATGTAAATTTTTGTATACCTTGTTTCCTCTAGACAAACTTTGAGTGCCCTTTATGGATATATGTTTTTGTGTGGTAGAGCCAACTAAACTGATTTAGATGATTCCTTTCCAACTGACAGTGAATTTATGTAGGCAATCTCTTGTTTAGGTTCCTGGTGAATGAATTACATTGGGAACTTTAAGATTACCTTTAGATGTTCATAGTAATGATGCTAGTAAATATTAGAAAAATAATGTTAAATTGTTATACTTGGTAAAATAAAAGAAGAAAACTCACTGGTCCAATATTCAGGGTATGGTTGGTAGATTTAATTCCTACTTATGGTATTTAAAAAAAAAAAAATACCATATAGTTGAATTGGAAAAATCTTTAAGAAATATATCAATCACTATGGGACAAATAACAGAGGAAGATGCTAATGGGATGGAAACACTCTGACCTCATTAAGCCAAAGTGACATAATATAGCACAAGAGCCTTACATTTTTTTATTAGTCCAAGAAAGTATAACCTGTGCTGTTGCAAATGCCTCTTATTGCATTTGGATAAATAACACAAGAGGAGTAGAACAAGGTATACACAGAATTAGACAGCAAAATACTTGGTTATATACTGTAACACCCTTACAAACACCAGACTTATTTGGTTGGTTACCGTCAGGAATAAGTACATGGGCTAGATCACTACTGCAAGGGATAGTAATATTCTTAGTCTTAATTTAGGAAATAATATTGGAGTCATTATTCCCTGTCCTTGAGCATAGCTGCTGGGCTCACAAAGACACATCCCTGGGCCCTGAGGTATAAAGACAACAGCTAAGATAATCTTGGAAAATATCTCTTAGGGAACCTTTCAGGTAAAACAGAACACAAAAGACTTTCCACTTTTATCTTTTTCTATTAACATTTAGTGAATAGAAATTTGTTGGGCCAGTGAAAACCCTCCTGACTGTCCTTACTGAAACCTGTATCAATGATTGTTGAGAGGAACAATTCAAAATGCAGGATCCCAGTTTCTAGCCAATCTGTGAACAGGTGAAGCTTTTGATGGTTTTGCCTATTTTGTAGCGTTAATACATACTGGTAACTCTATAACGTTCCTTGGATTCGGGCAGACATGGCTATGGCAACATGCTTGCCCATTTTCCCATTCTTGCTTATTCTGTAATATCTCCTTGGACTCAGGCAGACATGGCTCTGGCAGCATGCTTGTCCACTTCTCAACTTTTGCCTTTTTGAATGTATGCCGAACAAAACCTTCTTTTTGCTTTACTAAACTTTGTGATATTTTTACTCTACAACAGTCTGCATCCTGATAATATTAGGCGTAATAAAATTTATCTTCTATTGTCTTAGACACTTGAAAGGTAAAAGAAGGCCTCAGGCTAAAATGTTGATGCATTCTGGCAATGTGATTGATGAGAACATTGCTCTTACTTAGATCCTGGTGAAGAACCAGATGGTACCCAGTGAAAAACCAGCACAGGAGTTTAAAGAGCCCACAATACCCACCATCTAGGGGCTCGACTAAGTCCAGGTATTGATCATTGATGTGTTATCTCCAATCTCCGATCAAAAGGAGGGAAAGATTTGGGAAATAATATTGGAATCACTATTCCCTGCCCTTGAGCACAGAGAATGTGACCCGGCTGGAGCTGGGCTCGCAAGGATTCACAAGGACACATCAACTGGGCCCTGAGGTATAAAGACAATAGATAGAATAATCTCCACCAGCCTGAGACCAGAAGAAGGAGATGGTGCCCTGTTAACACCAATGACCACCTTGACAGGGAACACAATGGACAGTCACTGATGAAGCAGGAGAAAAGTGGGGTGTGGAGCTCAAATTCACGTCAAAAGACCAGACTTAATAGCCTGACAGGGATTGGGGGAACCCTCGAAGCCATGGGCCCCGGACACTCCATTCCCAAAGCCCACTCTTCAGATAAAGATTAGACAGGACTATAAAACATAAAATAATACTCATGAAGAGTGTGCTTCTTAGTTCAAGCAGACACATGAGACCAAATGGGCGTCTCCTGTCCGGAGGCAGGATGAGAAGGCAGAAAGGGAAAAGAGCTGGTTGGATGGGCATGGGAAACACAGGGTGGAAAGGGGGAATGTGCTGTCACATTATAGGGATCACAACTGGTGTCACATAACAATATGTGTATAAATTTTTGTATGAGAAATTAAATTGAGCTGTAAACTTTCACCTAAAGCACAGTTTAAAAAAAAAAAAACCTGTTGGTATGGAGTCAATCCTGACTCAAAGCAATGCTGTAGGACAGAGCAGAATTGCCCCAACAGATTTCCAAAGCTGCAATCTTTATGGGAGCAGAATGCCATATCTTTGATTCGCCAAGTGGTTGGTGAGTTCAAACTGCCAACTTTTCAATCAACAGCCAAACACTTCAATCACTGTACCACCAGGGCTCCTTAAAATATCTATACCAAAAGCCAAACTTGTTTCTGTCGAGTTGATTCCAAGTCATGGTGACCCTATGGGACAGAGTAGAACTGCCCTATAGTTTCCAAGTAGCGGCTGGTGGAATCAAACTGCTGATCTCTTTGGTTAGCAGCCTGAGCTCTTAACCATTATGCCACTAGGGTTCCAATATATCTATAGATAATCCTATAATTAGCTGAGGAAAGTATCTTAAAGAGTATAAGCCTACAGTAGCTCTGCTCTGAAAAAGGTACAAAGAAAGCTGACCTTGAACGTAGAAGCAACAAAGAGGCTAATATACTCCTGGTCTCAGTGTCCTCAAACTCTGATGTTAGCGATATTAGGGAAGCTCTGGACCACATATTTTAGGTGAAATTATTTTCTAAATAAATTATTAAATATTGTATTAAAAGGTCTATTTTATCACCAATAAAGTATATGAGAAAGTGTATAAGAAACCACCTATGGTAATGACAAACATGAAGTTTTTTTAAACATCTGGATGTTTTTCAAAAATACTATGACATGTGCCATGTTCCTGTAACCATGTCAGAACTTTGTCTCATCTCTCATTTTTGAAAGGTCTATATATGTTAAATAACCACCAAGAATATTTTTCAAAGAGAATCACACCATCTTATATGGTTTAGAAAAGCTCACAATGAATGGTACAATAATGTGGTTAGACTGCATTAAGACAAATTAAGAATGCTAATACTGTATTAACCAAGAAGTGTACTAAAAGAAATAATTAGATGTTTATTCAGTATCTGCCATGAAAAAATTACTTCAGATATAAGAAAATTTTACACTAAATATGTATTAATACATACATAACCCATACTTACAGCTTACACCCAACACACATGCATAAACCACTCACTCCTCAAGTCTAGTCAACCCTAGTCAGATGCTAGGGTTGATCTTTTTACACGGAGGTAATTATATTCTCTTATAAAGAAATGTAAAACCACTTATGCCACTCAGACATCAAATATATCCACTACTAAGCTCTGGAGATTTTTTCAGTTCCTTTGAAGATTTACAGACTCCAGGGAACTAAATCTTGTTGAGTAAGCACAAAGTTCTTGATGAGTAAGCACCAATTTCCCAAGCGTAACATCTGATAAAAAAAAGAACAGAAACACAAAGTTCATAATATGTATATGGATCTCGTCTACTTTGTGGCAAATTATTCCTGAAGAAATTATTTTCCTCCTCTCATTTGAAAATAGAGATTTACTCAAATACAGGGTATGATTTTATTAATTTACGTTTCACTCCACCACACAATGAAGCAAGCACATGAATGATTTCAACAAAATTCATATAACTAAAAACATATTCTGTTCTATGGCAATATACTGAGGTTGAAGAAGGGAAGAGAGAAATAAATAAGAAAATTATGAACTCAGGACAGGACGTATTAATGGTCATAGGTTTATAGCTTTGCTGAGTTTTTAGATATGACACCAAAGGCACACATGATATAAGAAAAAAAAAAATACTCTGGACTTCATAAAAACAGAGGTTGAAAACATAAGCAATGAACAGAAAAGGTCTGTAAATTACATATTCAGCAAAGGACTTGTACCCAGAATATAGAAAGAACTCTTTAAACTCAACAATAATTATCAAAAGACATTTCCCAAAGAGGGTATTTGCTGCCAGTTGCCACTGAGTCAGCTCGGACCCCTGATGACTCCATATGTGTCTGAGTAGAACCATGCTCCATAGCATTTTCAGTGGCTGATTTTTCGGAAGTAGATTGACAAGTCTTTCTTCCCAGGTGCCTCTGGATGGACTGAAACCGCCAGCCTTTCAGTTAGCAGCACGTTAAGCCTTTGTGCCACCCAGAGCAAATACGCACATGAAAAGATGTTCAACATCATTGGCTATTAGGAATTGGGAAAGGAGGAGTAATGGAAAAAATCATGAGCTACAATCTTACCTTCAAAATCTGAGAGGTAGTAAGAAAGAAGGACTGGAACAAGGAGAAAGAAAAAGAATATTCCAAGAAGTTGAGCATAGAGGGGATTTTGTGGACGATGGACAGTGACTCCCAATCAAAAGGTACGGGGACCTAGGGTAGGTAGAGGTAGGGGTGGAGAGACAGGTAAATGTATAGAACAATACGGAGAAGAGTGAGGATGAGAGATGACGTATAGTCTTGCACCTCTTGTGGTAACTGAATCAACTGCCTAAGGAACTTAATCATATTGGTTTCAAATTAACTGTGGCAAAGCTTTAAGTATAGTGTGGAAGGGAAACACCAAGACCACACAGAATTCTGGAGCCACTTCTTGCCTCCTACTAGTGGTGGTGTGGAGTCCCTGAGGCTCCCTCTTGAAGCCTGCTAGCTTTTAGCTTCTTTATCAATGAAAATTTCAAAAAACTTTGTATAGTTTACTTCATTTATCCTCATGATATTCCTCCAAGGTAGGTAAAAGAAGGACTTATTACTATTCACTTTTAAAGATCTATAAAATTAAGATATATAAAGAAAAACTACATGCCTAACTTAAGATTATACTGTAGCAGCTCTTTAAAAACTGTGAACAAAACTATCAAGAGCAGATGTTGGCTATATACATTTAACCTTTATTCTGGTTGCAGAAAATATAGATATGCAGTGCTTCAAAAATTCAGAACTCAGTCAATACTATTAAATTTAAACCACTAATAAATTAAGGATCATAACTTTATCCAAAAAAAAATATATATTTTAAGGAAAAATGTATGGACAGAGAGGTAAGCCTTCTCTTTAATTCTTCACTCTAAACTTTTTTTCTTACTTCTGATTCTTATTTCTAATTCTCATCTGTGATTCTTATTTCCAACACAGTAAACACTGCCAGTTTGCTAGAAGTATATTTAGTTTCTCTTGTTTCCACCTTTTTTATCTCTAGGTTGGGCACTGAGTGCAACGAAAATCCGTTGCTTTTGAGTCAATCCCAACTCATAGCAACCCCATGTGTTACGGAGTAGAATTACTCCATAGAGGCTCATTTGGAGGAGAGAGCTGTAATCTTTTCATGGAAACAGGTTATCAGCACTTTCTTCCCCAGTGCTGCTGGGTGGCTTCAAACCACCAACTTTAGGTTAGCAGTTGAGCACAAACCATTTGCACCACCTAGGATCCCCTAAGAGCAAAGAATTAGATCATTAATAATCTTTAGTTTATTTCTCTTGGATGGATGGATGGAACTACTAAACTAATGTTCAGACTTTAATAATACCATAGTTCAAAGGCATCAATTCTTCTTCAGTGTTCCTTATTCATTGTCCAGCTTTTGCATGACTTGAGTGAGGCATACTTTAGTCCTCAAAGTGGTATCTTTTCTTTTTAACACTTTAAAGAGGTCTTTTGTCACAGATTTGCTAACTATAAAGCTATATAAATTCACTTGGCCTTAAATTAGATTCTTTCCATGTTCCACAAATCAAAATAATAGAAATTTCAAAAAATCCCAAAGTAAACTCATACAAAGTACAGTCACAACAGCAAAAGGAAGAAATTCAATTAAAACTAGGTTAAACAGTAGGTGCCAAGAAGATAGCTCATATGATAACAACTGAGGTCCACACATCTTGTTTTTAAAACTAAAAGCATCATGGAGAAAGGGGAAAAAAAAAAAAACAATGTCACTCACTGAAAGGCAAGAATCATAGTACTCCCTTGATGATAGTAAGAGGGAAGGGAAAATGTAAGACTCCTTTACCTATTCATGAGATCAAAAGAAATAAAGGAATCCCTTGGTGTGTTTTTATCTTTTTCTTTTGCTACTACACTAACACCAGACAGAATAAATACTGTTAAAGCTACAGTACTTATTAAAATTCTTCTATAATATTGTATCTTTCAAAGGGTCTCAGATGTTCACTTCTCTAAATTTACATTAAATTTTAAATTGTCCTGCAAATACCAATTTTAGATTTATCTCTTTTCTTTATTTACAGAAATTCATATACAACTTTTACTATGCGTTAGGTACTATGCTAAGGAATGTTAAGGAATATTACATAAAAATTAGAATTAAATCAAAATACTAAACTTATGTTACTAACTATACAGTGACTAGATTCATCCTCTTGCCAGAAAAATGCAAAAATAGATGAAATATAAGGAAAAAAAAGTTTTCAGACATTGGACAGCAGGCAACACAAGACAGTGATCCTTGAAACAAAGGAAATAACTGACAACAGGCCTATGAATGTAATGCACTAGCTTAGTGACTTTCACCCACAGTGGCAGAGGTGAATAGTTGCAACAGAGACTATATGGTCCTTAAGTCAAAAATATTTACTATCTAGCCCTTTAAGAAATGTTGGCAGACTCCTGCTGCAGACTAAAGGCTATTACAGGGAAATCTAACAAAGACTAAAAGCAGAGTTGAAATGACCAGATTATTGCCAAGTGTTATGGATTGAATTGTGTCCCCCAAAAATATCTGTCAACTTGGCTAGGTCATGATTCCCAATATTGTATGACTGTCTACCATTCTGTCATCTGGTGTGATTTCCCTATGTGTTGTAAATCCTATCACTATGATGTTCATGAGATGGATTAGTGGCAGTTATATTGATGAAATCCACAAGTTTAGATAGTGTCTTAAGCCAATCTCTTTCGAGATATAAAAGAGAGATGCAAGCAGAGAGACAAGGGGACCTCATACCACCAAGAAAGCAACACCAGGAACAGAGCGTGTCCTTTGGACCCAGGGTTCCTGCACAGAGAAGCTCCTAGTCCAGGGGAAGATTGATGACAAGGACTTTCCTCCAGAGCCAACAGAGAGAGAAAGCCTTCCTCTGGTGCTGATGCCCTGAATTAGGACTTCTAGCCTACTAGGCTGTGAGAAAATAAACTTTCATTTGTTAAAGCTATCCACTTGCAATGTTTCTGTCATAGCAGCACTAGATGCCTAAGACACCAAGTAACTGTCCCAAACATAGCCCCCAAAATACTTAACGAAATACAAGAACTTCTATCCCTGAGCAATATAAAAGTCACAATGTGTAGCATCCAATCAAAAATTTCTAGGCATGTAAAGAAGATGACCCATAATAAGGAGAGAAATCAATCAATGGAAACAGATTAGACAAAGACATTAAAATGCCACAATAAATATACACTCCATTTATTCAAGAAGGTTGAAGATAAACCTGGAAAATATTTCTCTCTCTCTCTCCCCCACATACACACACACACACACACACACACACACACAGATACACATACATGCATTTTAAAACTTCTAGAAATGAAAAATATCATGTCTAACATGAAAAATACCCTAGACGGGATCAACAACATATCAGACACTGCAGAACAAAACATTAGTGAATATTACGAGGCAGGAATAGAAACTATAGGAAACAGAAAAAAACTGAAAAATATGAACAGAAAATAAGTGAGTTGTAAAATGGTATCAAGTGCACTAACACAAACGTAGAGGAGAAAAAGAAAAAGGTTTGAATAAATAATGCCTGAAATTTTTCAATTTCTGGTAAAAACAATAAAACCACAAATCCAATAAGCTCGCCTAATCCCAAGCAGGAAACCCTGGTGGCGTAGTGGTTAAGTGCTACAGCTGCTAACCAAAAGGTCGGCAGTTCGAATCCACCAGGCACTCCTTGGAAACTCTATGGGGCAGTTCTACTCTGTCCCATTGGGTCGCTATGAGTCGGAATCGACTCGACAGCAGTGGGTTTTGGTTTAACCCCAAGCAGAAGAAACATGACGAATACCATACCAACTGTAAAAATAGTGTGGCGGAGGCAGCAGACCTCCTCATCTAACTTCATGAGGGGGAGAGAGAATCACCAACAGCACCAACAACCTAAGGTTGATTCCTATGAGGCAGAGGTCAGACATACCTCTTCTCTCCAACCTTTTTAGCAATCCTGACACCAGACGTCCCAACCACAGCACTCTCTGCTTCTCTGCTGGGCTCAATAATTCGTTGCAATGGCCACAAAGAACTCACACACAATACTTATGATTATGGGGTTTATTAGGGACGTAGTAGGTTATAATTCAGGATCAGAAATGACTCAGGATACAGTTCTTCGATCAGGACAGCCTCTTCTCAGCTGTGCCCACAGGCCGCTCTCTCTGGCCCTTGGCCTGGCTTCTGCCCTGCTCAGGCAAGGATTACAAAGGTCTTTAGCCCCTCCAATAAGTGCCCCAAAGCACCCCACTTCTCCAGTAAGCCTTGACTCGAAGGCATGCAGCTCACTCACTCCATGGGTCAGCAAGCCTAGCTCTGTCAACAAGTGCCTGGAGGCACCCACTCCACTAGCAAGTCTCCTGTCTAAAGGTGCTCAACTCTCTCACTCCGAGTCAGGTAGCCTAGCTCTCCCGCATGCCCAGAGGTACCCCACTCTGTCAGCAAGTCTCCTGCCAAAGGTGCTCAGCTTTCTCGCTCCATGCACTGTCTCCTGCTGGTCTCCTGGTTCTGCTGTCTGTACTACTGCTTCTCACCACTTTGCTGTCTTCAGTGTTACAGCTCTCTCTCTGTCTCCTTGGTCTGGGTAATCCCACCCAATCTTTTGGTGGGAGTTACAAGACCATGGCAACAAAGACCATACAAAAGTGATCCATCACATCGCAGGCAACAAATTATAATCAAATTGCTAAAAACCAGTGATAAAGATAAAATCTTAAAGGCAGCCAGAGAAAAGACACATTACATCAGAGAAACAAATATAAGAATGACACAGGATTCTCATCAGAAACAATGCAAGCGAGAGCACACTAAAGTGACATTAAAATACTGAAAGAAAAAACCTGTCAACCAAGAATTTTCTTTTCAGAGAAAATTTCTTTCAAAAATATGAGTGAAATAGACATTCTCACACATAAAAGTGATGAAAGAATTCATCACCTGTAGACTATCACTACAAAAAAGTGTTAAAGGAAAACGCTTCAGGCACAAGGAGAATATCAGATGGAAATCTGCATCTACATAAGGAAACGAAGAGCATCAGAAATGTTAAGTTAAAGGTAAAATGTAAACGGCATAAAGATCTAATTAAAAGGCATACAGTGAAATACCGGATTAAAAGAAAAAGATTCAACTACTTGCTGACTACGAGAAATGAATTTTACACATAAAGACAATCATAGGTTAAAAGTAAAATGATCAATAACGCTATTCAAAAGAAAGCAGGAGTGGCTATATTAGTAATAGAGTGAGTAAGTTTCAGAGCAAGAAATATTACTGGGGATAAGAAGCATCATTTCCTAACTATAAATGGGCCAATTCATGAAGGGGACATTGTCATCCTACATGTTTTTGCTCCCAAAAAACCAAAAGCCAAACCCATTGCCGTGGAGTCATTTTTACATGAAGTAGAAACTGACAGAATTACCAGAAAAAAATAGGCAATTATTTTGGAAGATCTGCACAACCTTCTCTCAAAAACTGATAGAACAACAAGCACAGTGTCAGTAAGGATATAGAAGACTTGTGTAACACTACTAAAAACTGTATCTAATCTACATTTACAGAAACAAGAGAATACACATTCTTTTAAAGGGCACATGGAATGTTCACCAAGAGAAATTATATTCTGAGCCAGAAAACTGTCCATAAAACAAATTTGACACTTAACAAGACTGAAGTCATATAAACTACGTTTTCTGATGACAACAAAATTATATCAGAAATTAATAATAGAAACCTATCAGGAAAATCGCCCCAAATTTTGAAAATAAAACAATGCCCTTTTAAATAACCCATGGGTCAAGGAAAAAAAAATCACAACAGAACCTATAAAAAGGTTAAACTGAATGAAAATAAAAACACAAAAAGCAGGGACTATAAAAGAAAAGTTCAACAAATTGGACTTCATCAAAATTGCGAACTTTTGCTCTTCAAAAGACTATTAAGGTAAGCCACAGGAAGAGAGAAAATATTTGTACATATTTTACATATATCCAAAAAAGAAATCGTACCTAGAATGCTTACAACTCATTAATAAGAAGATAATGAGCAAATGATTTCAAGAGCCACTTCTCAAAAGATATACAAATGAAAAATAACATAAGACGCTCAAAACCTTTAGTCATTAGGGGAAAAGGACATCAGGAATGCAAACTGGTACAGCCACTATGAAAGACATTTTGGCTGCTTCTTATAAAGTTCCAACATAAGTCAAATCTTTTTTTTTTTTTAGTTTTCATTATTATTATCAGTATCTTTATAAATTCGATATTTGTCTTTGAGAATTGGAAACATTACACATAAACATTTGCAAGTGAACATCTGACAATGATAACATCAGCAAATTACAGGCTTGCAACACTGTATATAGTACATAATACTAATGATAAAATGTACAAATAAAAAAACTGACAATCATTTAAGTGTGGTTCATCGTAACTCGAATACGTCATAAGTCAGGGACTACCTGTATTGAGTTTTGCCTTTCACATCTAGAAATGAGTTATGATAAATGAACACAGATTTCCAAGACCACAACTTGTCTATTCACTAAAAAAAAAAAAAAACCCACATTCTTTACAGTTCTACAATAAAAAGCATTTAAGCTGTACTGATAGTAATCAGTATCTCCATTACAAGTCTGTTTATTTGGGTCAGAATCATTAAGCTCACGTGTAATTTAGTAGCTTCATGTTACACTTTGTTTTTATCTGATTCCAGATATCAGTCAATAACCCTTTTGATGTACTTTTAAGTGTTTATACCAAGCCACGTAAAAAGGAACCAACGTTTCTTTTACAGACTTGACTTGATTTAAGGTGAACAAATTTGGATAGGCTGTAGCAGTCTTTGTGACATACTTCATCTCAACAGCTTCAAATTTTAAATGTACTAAGCTAGGACACTGGCTTTTCTATAATTGGTCCCCATATTGACTATTTTCATTGCTTTTTTACCCTTAAACTAAACAACAATGATGGTATATATAATGAAGCAACATACTGAGATAACTGAAGTTAGTTTAAGGCCTTCAAAATGGACAAACCAGAAACACAGCTACTTTTTTCATGTATTTCAATGATACACAAGTGTGTGATATTTTGCAGTCAGAGAGGTAGCCTAGAAATTTAAACACCTAGATTTGATAAAAGTATTTTCCTGGTTTTTTTTTTTTTTTAGTAGAAGAACCATGTACTGGGAGACAGTAAGGCCTAAGTGGTTAAGAGGTGAGCTTTTAAAGTTCAAATTCCAGCTCCATCACTTATCAACTATGTGATATCAACTATGTGACTTTATGCTAATTACTTAGTCTTTTTGAGCTTTAAATCTCCTAACCTGCAAAACAGAAAAATGGCACTCAACTCTGCAGAATAGTGGTAAGGTGGTGATAATGTATATAAACACCTAGAATGTCAAAACATCAAGCATTATAATTCACTTAATTTATAAATTTATTTCCACTGTTTTCTCTTTGGTAGACTTCCTCTCACTATAGCCCTCAGAGGAAAGGCCCTAATCACAAGGTACAAATAGGTATGAACTGAGAATACACTTAGATTAAGTTCTCTTATACATTACAAAAACTCAAGAAGCAGCACCTCTAAAGCAGACATTCTTCCCTGGAAGCACTGTTTCTCTGACCAAAGCATTAAAGAAATTTAAGACAAACGAAACATATGTTTCCAAGTTATAATCTACCTAAATCAATGGTTTGGCAAAATATTGTAGTAAGCAAAATGGTCACAAGACGAAAAGGCCCCAGTCATAAAGACTACGTGTATTAAAAATATATACAAGGCAAACGGAGAAGTTACTAGAGCAGAAAACATTAGGGAATCCCTAAATCTCACAGTTTAGCCAGTTAAAATGTCAATAAGCCTGTTTCCTCTTCTTTGTAATATACTGCTGATGACTGTAAGCAAATGTCAGTTGGCCTACTTTGGAAAGTTGCTTGAGTTTTCGTTCAACAGACTTAGTTTGGTTTCTTTCCTAAAGAATTTACTTATATAAACATGGTCATTAAAATTTTACAGCAAAATCTTCGGGAGAAGTTAATCAAAGTTTTGAATTCTTAAAGTTGAGCAAATCAAACAGCTTTTCTTTGAGCATGATAAAAACCACATTTAAATAGCCTGAAAAGGATGAAACAGGTAGTTATATTGAAAGCCAACAGTTAGAAAGTGCATTCTATTTGAAAACTTACCAAAAAAACAAATGAAGAAGTAGTTCAAAGTTGATGAACAACTTTAAAGTTGTCCTCCTCATGTTTGTGTCTAGAAAAATAACCTTAGCCATTCATATTATTAAAAAAAAACAACACTAACAACTAGGATTCTTGATTGCAGGAGTGGGCTGTTTACAAAAGTACAAGCTTCAGAAAATGCTTTAGCATTTTTCACGCCAATAGGAATAAAAAGTTTTTTTTCAGCCTTTTAAAATTGAGACACAAAATTGTGAATTCCATGCCTAGTGGAACTAAAATTAATAGTACTTTTTAGACATTAATACTGGAAATCTACAAAAATAAGCTGACTGCTCAAAGTTTCAAAATTAGTACCAGAAATTTCGCCCACTGACATTTCAGCAAACTGTATCTCCAAAATCCTCTTCCATTCTCTGAAAAAATGTGTTGGCCTATGACAAGATATTCCAAAACATTCATAAACAACAAACGTTTGGGTGCTCAGTACATCAGAATCCTAAAGAACAGGGTTGATTCTTTATTTTTAAGAAATCTGGTTAAAGTCCAAGGCCAAAAAAATTGTCTTTCTCGATAACCCCTAAGGGGACAGCATAAGCACAGGGCTAATATAATTTCCAATATTTACAAGCTGTATTAGAATCAAAAGCAGTGCTACCCATTTGGTCACGGGTAAATGATAAACAACCCTTTATATAAAGAGAGAGGGTTCTAGTTTCTCTTTTATGAAACAATGAATCAATTCATTTTGCGTGCCCCCCATATGACAGATACTATGTAAAACAATGCACAGGATTCAAAGATTAGTAAATCATAGTTCCTGTTTCCAAAGAGCTAACATTATAGTAAGGAAAAGTCAAAATTAAAGGAGAAAATAATATTTAAAAAAAAAATTTAATTAAACTTTAAAGGAGAGTCATGTGCGCCACCAGGGCTCCTTGATTTTAAATTACACATGGTTAAATACAGAAAGCTTTTCTTAACATGAAACTGAAGACAAAAACCATAAAAGACTGGTAGATTTCACCAAATAACAACCTGAAATTCTGCAAACAAAAGACACCACAAAATTGAAAGACAAATATATGAAGTATTTAAAACATATAGGACACATATTGATAATAATATCACTAATAACAAGCAGATAGAGCGCAAATCAAGAGCAAAGAATGCAAACAAGCATGGTAATAAAGAGTATAAATGGCAAACAATATGGACAGATTCCAAGCTCCCTAGTAATAATCAAAGATCAAAAAATTACAAATTAAGTGGATTTTCCTCCATCAAAGATTAAAAAGATCCATAAAGCTAGTACTAGAGAGAATACGGAGAAAAAGAATTCTCATGAATCAATGTTGGTATACTATCTCTGAGAGGCAATTTTTTGACATGCATCAAAATTTTAAATGTACATATCCTTTGACCCAGCAATTACCCTTCTAGAAGTTATCCTAAAGATAATTCCTTGTGTAATTTTTTAAATGTACACATATGCAAGTACATGGTAACACAGTGTGTTATAGGAAAAAAGTTGGAAACAGTATTCTATACAATGGAATGGTACACAACTTTTACCAATGATGAAAGAAATTAATAAGGTTTGAAATGGAAAGATGTTCACAATATAAACTGTTATGAAAAAGCCTACATACAAACACACACATGCACACAAACACACATACCCATGAGCCAATATATGTAATACATGCAAAGAATGTGAATTAAACCAAAGGCATAATATAAATTGTTTTTATGCATATGTAAAGAGTTACTGGAAAAAATACGGAAATGTATACACTAAGCTGTTAATACAAGCCACACAGTACACACTCAATGTCTGGGGAAGAAAGGAAAGAAGTAAAAAAAAAAAAAAAAGTAGTCTGGGTTTATCTCTGATAACAGAATTATGGGTATTTTTACTTTCTACATCTCACTATTCCTTGGAATTGTCTCCTGTGATTCCACTCTTCAGAGATAATTGTTATCAGCACAAAGTCTATAACACTACAAAATTTTAATTAGTATATTAAAATACACATACTAATATATTTTACTGCACAAATGAGATGTTAAGATACTATCTTGCAACTTTCTTTTTTACTTGGAATTAGCTTCTAGAAATACAGATTTTTTGAAAATAATTATTAACATTTTTTTTTTATCTAATGTAAGACTACCAATTGATTGATCATAGCTTTATGTAACACTGTGTTGAGAAATTCTAAAGCAAATCTAGGGTCACGAAGAAATTGATCAAGTATGATACCCCAATGCATGTTGACTTGAGTAAATGTCCATTAAATAGAATGCCAACCTTCTGTGGGATAAAAGGACAGCCAAATCCTTCAGAATTTTACTTACAGTTAGGGGACAGACTTTTCAGAAACACAGAAAGGGAACTTTTCTTCCAGATCATAACTTATGGAAGATTACACCACACAACAATATTCAACAAATATTTATTAACACTTTGTATCAAGAATTCTATGAAGTACTGAAGGTATGAAAAAAGCCTATATATCTAGCAAGTAAGAGTCAAATGCGCAATTAAAACTAAAAATAATAAGTGCCATGGGCACACATACTACTGACAATGGGTAATGAGGAGGCAGGGTTAGAAGGGCAAGAGCATTCTAGAAAAGAATACAACAAATGCAAAGCACTAGAATCAAGAGAATGGATCATTTGAAAACATGAAAAAATTCAGTATAATTATTCTTACAAAGGGGTTTTCTTGAGGCAGGGGAACAGAAGTATGGCAGGAGATGATGCTGGAAAAGTACTCAGGGAAGGGATCGGGTCATTAAAGACCTAGTGAACCTGTAAAGCACTGCTGCTAAATTATGAATCCTAACAATTTGTGGATTCCTTTGTATTTTCTATATATACAATCAAATCATCTACAAATAAAGACAATTTAACTTCTTTCTCTCTAATTCTGACACCTTGTTTTGTTTTTCTTGGATAGAACCTGCAGTGCAATGGTAGAGAGAAGCAGTGATAGAAGTCATCCTCAATTGATCAAGAAGGCATTCACTGTGTCACCATTGAGTATGATGTTGGCTGAAGATTTTTTTTTTGTAGATAACCTTTTGTTTTGTTATCAAATTGAGGAATTTTCTTCCTATTCCTAGTTTGCTGAAAGTTTTTATCATAAATGGCTGCTGAATTTTGTCAAAGGGTTTTTCCACATCTATTGAGATAATCATATGGATTTTTGCCTTCATCCTGTCAAAGTGATAAATCACAGGGATTGATTTTCAAATGTTAACCAACCTTGCATTCCTGGAATAAATCTCATTTGGTCCTGACATATAATTCTTTTTATATATCATTGGATTCTATGTGCTAATATTTACATGTAATTTATACCAGTA
The DNA here is from genome assembly GCF_024166365.1 of Elephas maximus indicus. Lineage (NCBI taxonomy): Eukaryota > Metazoa > Chordata > Mammalia > Proboscidea > Elephantidae > Elephas > Elephas maximus. The sequence goes on along the minus strand of NC_064837.1, from coordinate 32,802,436 downwards.
AGGAAAAGAAGAGAGGGTAGGTACACAGGTGGGAAGAATTAGAAAAACCTGATAGCAGAAACAAACTGTTCTGTAGAAGAGTTAGTAAACCACATTAAGACAATCTCCCCAAAAAAAGAGCAGAAAGGAAAAATAATTTTTTTTTTTTAACTTGGAAGGGGGTTTAAAAAACCAGCCAAACTAAAGCCATTGCCACTGAGTCTGTTCTGACCCACAGTGACCCTATAAGACAGAGCAGAACCACCCCATAGAATTTCCAAGGAGCTGCAGGTGAATTCAAACTGCCGATTTTTTTGGTTAGCAGCCGTAGCTCTTCTTAGCCACTATACCACTAGGGTCTCCTGGAAGGGAGTTTAACAACCAAATAATATAAGTACCAGAAAGAGAGATCAAAGCAATCTCAGGGGAGTAAATCGTAACAAAATATTGAAGAAAATTTCTCAAAACTGCAGGACCCGCATTTCCACATTGAAGAGGCCTAGGATAATGGATGAGCCCAGATAAAGTACCGCAAAATTTCAGAACTCTAGGAAGAAAGCAAAGATTCTACCATCTCACAGAGAGAATAAACAAGCCACATCCAAAGAAAAAGGCATCAAAATGGCATCAGAACCTTCTACCGTACCACTAGACGAATGCCATCAAAACTCTGAAGTAACATTATTTACAAATAAGTGTTTGACACCAAGAATAACTATCCATAAAGAGTCAAGAAAGAATAAAGATCTTCTCAGACAAACAAAGGCTCCCACACATCCTCTTCAGGAAGCTACTAACGGATTTATCCCAGCAAAATGAGAGAACAAAGCAAAATGAGTAAAAGAAAGGTTCCCCAGAACTATTTTTCATTACAAATTTTATGTGATCAGTTACAGGTATAATTTTGATAAAAAAATAAATACAAAAAACTAGTCAAATGAATAGGTGACACAAGTAATTTTTTTGAGTTACATAAGAACACTTACCTATATAAAATTATATTTTAAATCTAACAGTACCTTTCTTAAAAGTCTATTATAGTAGAGGAATAAATCTATTGTTTTCAAATAGATAAAGTAAACTAAGCCTACCTTATAAATAAAATTCTACTAGCAATATTATCTTTTCATGCTTTGATGTATTTCTGCCCAAAGTAAAAGTAAAGTTGAACATTAAAAACTGGTATAAGCGTAAGGGTTTCATAAATAAAATGAAGGAGTGAATTACATATGCAAGAAATAAAGACACAGCAGAGTCCTCTAGTAATAAGTTCTTCTTGATTCCATGGAGGAAACCATTCAAAGAGAAAGCTGGACATCCCAAAAAACATTCTAGAAAAGAATGTTTACAGTCTCCTTTGTCAAAATATTTCACCAAAATGCACACGCAAGAGAAAATAAAGAGAAAGAGAGAGAATGCATGCTAAAATCTGTATGAACCATATAGTTCAATAGCAAAGGGGAAAATCTCCACATTACTGGAGGATATTGTTGCCTCTACACTTTCCATTTCATTCAAGCTGCTTTAATGACTAAATTAATCCCTAAAATTACTTTTGAACAATCACATGTTAGGAATTTTCAGTAAACATCATTCTCACCAATTAACTGGAAGATTTTCCAGTTCAGGATAAACTTTAAAAACAGAACTAAAATATTTTAATGCACTCTTTTAAAAAAAGATTTAGAAGTATTCAAACAAGTTTAATATATTTTTTGTGTACATATGAAAATGTACCTGAGTGAATACAGGCAAATTATGAGAAAATACAAACTTTTAAAAGCTCCAGGTATTATTTAACCATCCAAATAGCAGACTTAACTTGAACCTATATTTGAATTTTTTTTAAATAAACAGAAAAAACACAATACTTCAAATACAACATGAAGAAGTATTAGCTATTAAAAGAGAGCTGCAAAGTCACAAGCCCTGACATGGGTGGAGATACAGACAACAGAGTCATCTAGAAGACAGATAATAGTGAAAACCAAGCTCTCCAAGACAGTAAGTGTAGGGAGAGAGGAGGGGCAAAGCCAGGAGAAAAACAAAGACTTGGGGAATACCCAGAGAAGAAAGTTAATCCAGAAACATAACAAAGGGAAGAAAGATGCCAGTGAAAGCCAAGAGAGAAGAGGGCTTCAAGAAAGAGCCAGCAAAGTCAGAGGCTAAAGAGAGATCAAAGAGAATGAAGATAAATCAAAACCACAGCAGAAAGTGAATGGCCATATTGAATTGGTTAAGATTACCTATTTCCATCTCAACCGACAGAACTAAAAGTTTGGTCTTAGGGGGAGGAGGGAAAAGGGAATAGACACTTGGAGGAAGACAGACTTTAGTTATCATTCTTGGTGTCTGTAGTCCAAGACCAACAAAAGAGAAACTCTTTCTGAATGATTTGTTTTTCCTTAAGGGCTCCACTCACCAAACTGTGGAGCAGGCAAGATTCTAGCAGCTCGAATTGGGCCGTGTCGAACAGAGAAGAGTTCCTGTGCTTCCCCACTGATCTGTATAAGAGAAGACAAAAAAATTCAGTAAATAAAGACTCAGGTCCTAACATTATTATTTATGGTTGGCCAAACATATAAAAAAAAAATCTTTTTTTAAATACATATTAAGTACACTCAAATCTCCAATCTCCATAAATATTTTTGGAAAATTATAAGAGTACACGCTCAACATGACCAGGTACCTTCTGGAAGTCAGTAACTTTTATCTTTATTAACTACTACACGTCTGTTCAGTTCCTGCATAACTGTCTTCCATTTTAGAGCTTAGCAACTATGATTTTTTTAATTAATATTCAGTTTTCCATGTCAGAGAGAGGTAAATATTCTTAGTATTCTGAAAAGCTGATTTTTAAACACTGTAGCAACTTTAGCAAATATGTTGTAGTAAGAGAAAAAGCAGAGCATCTAATATTGCAAATACACTCAAGCAGAATGTAATTGTAAGTTCCAGTCATGGTTCTCCAAGTAAGTAGCCGTTAACCTGGAGTAAATCATTTAAGCTATAAAAGCCTATATTCTCATTTCTAAACTGAAAAGGTAAAGCTGCTAAAAAACCTGAAGGATACTTTTAATCTCAAAACTCGATGAAGAAGAAAGGTAAATATGGCAGCATCTTTAAATGTCATCATTTTTATCACTTTCTGTATACTGTATGAATGCCCATTCATTTTGAGTAATACCAGATTTATTCCTCAGGCATAAGGAATACGGTATGCTATTAATCCAAAGAGTAAGAAGCGTATGCTAATATATGTGTCAAGTGTGAAAGTAAGCGCCTTTCAAAAATGGTGGCTCAAGAGAACAGTTTGCTGCTGAACTGAAGTGTTAAACTGATTAAATTAGTATTAGTTAAGAAAGGCTCTCCGGACTAACAATAAATGGTACTATAGTTCTCAATTCATCTTCATAATCATCTAGTATTTGATGGAATATATAATATCATATAGGGAAAATGGCAAACATTATAAAACAAGTTCTAAACAGAAAAAAACCTACGACAGATAAAGATACAGATCTGGTAAGAAGCACACTGATTTTTTTTTTTTTTTAATAGACCTGCCAAACAAGCAGTTCAAAATATCAACAATGTATACATTATGAAGTAAAAGACTTATAAATCTTCTCATATTAAACTATAAATCTGGAGAGCTATCCTTTAGATTAGGAGTCCCTGTGTGGTTTTTGGGGTGTGGTACCTGCTGTTAACTGCTGCAACCCCAAAGTTGGAGGATGCAGGGGATGTCAGGCATGCTAGACTCTTAGGACTAATTCTGAAACAATAGCACCACCTATCACCAATTAAACATACAAAAGCTACAAACGAAGTATAGTAAATTTTAAGAACCTATTTACTATATAAATGCCTTTGTAAAGTTCAATTAAATTCTTCCAAATAAAAATAATGGCCATTATATATTACAGTTCTTAGGACTACATTTTGTTATTATGGAACAGCATTTAAAATTTAGAAATAGCCATAAAAGGTCATTTTGTTTAACCTCCTACCCAGTGTAGGTGCATTCTCTGAAATATAAAAATTACAGTCTCTGATTTTAAGCACACATACTATAAAAGGTATGTATGTCAACTGCCTAATCTAATTCCATTACAGATGCATTAATGGCTATCTCTTCCTACCTGACTCATGAAATTTTAACAATAGCTAGAAGAATAAAAAATCTGCCAAGTCATTTAATTTTTGAAAATAAGTTGTTTCCTGGACAACGGATTAAATAATAGCTTTCTCTAATGTACATTATTTCTATTAACAAGGAAATGAAAATAAATTACAATACTGTAGAACATGCACTGAAACTATAATTCAGAGTAATAAAAGATATTTCTCACTTGTTACACCTATAACAAATCATACTATTCTAACTCAAAACCTATCACTCTTTACTATCATTTCCATATGCCAGAGGCCTAGCATTTAGTTTCAGGTTCTATCAAATAAAGCCTTAACATTAAAAAAAAAAAAAACCCTAAACATACTTAACTGACCTGCTATACTCAATTATACTGGATAATAAAAAATTAAACAAATCTGTATTGGCATTGGAAACCCTCGTGGCATAGTGCTTAAGTGCTATGGCTGCTAACCAAAGGGCTGGCAGTTTGAATCTGCCAGGCGCTCCTTGGAAACTCTTATGGGGCAGTTCTCTCTGTCCTATAGGGTCAGCTATGAGTCGGAATCGACTCGATGGCACTGGGTTTGGTTTTTGGTTTGGGTATTGGCATTATCATAATACACTAAAGGTTTGTTATCACTGTATTTAATACACAAGCGCTTACTTTGTGAAGAGGTTTTTGAAAACATTTTGAAATCTGAACACACCATGCTTTTCAGCATAACAGCTTTCAAAACAAACCGAAATGCCCTATTTTGTTCTAAGCTTCTTTTCTAAATGCCTCCTTGTAGATACAGCAACAGGTGAAAAAAAAAAAAAAAAACACTACAACTGATTGTAAAATGCATCTAACATTTATTACCCAACCTTCATTACCTCTAAGCTAAGGCTCTAGAATCTTACTGAATTGTAAAATAAGAGAAGGGGTAAGAAACATTCTGCCACTATAGATATTTATGCATATGTTAAAGACAGGATCGTGCAACCTACTGAAATTAGAAGCATAATTCTAAGTTATCCTCTGTGAGTTACAAATCTCTAGCTTCCCAGAGAAAAGAACTCTTCAAACAGTATGTGCAAATTCTACATAAGAATATCATCTGAACAGAAACAGCGCTAACAAAGTATATATGGAGAGACCATATACATTTCAGAAAGGATGGACGTGTCCTTACAGACTCTGCCTTGGTGCTTCTCTAAGCTGCCTCTCATAACTTTATGCAGCATGTTCACTAGTAATGTTTTGCTTTCAAAGAAATGAGTGTCAAAACTGATTACGTTAAAGTAAAATTTAAAAAGGCTTTCAGAAGTGGTATTTTAAGTTTCTTAAAAAGAACTGTTATTGAAAATGGCAAAGAATCTCAGAGATCAGGATTTTATATATCCTGAAAAGAATTACCAGAAGCTGTAAATTCACTTTTAAACCAACAATAACAATAAATACAAGACCAGAACTACAAGGAAGGAGTGTAACAAGCAACGTTCCAGCTTCCTGGCAAATGCAGCAACTTGGAGAGAGGAGTGAACAGGGAGGAAACCTCTCCAAGAGCTCCTCATGGGTCTCTGCCTTTGTTCTTACTGGTATGTTAATTTCTGATGACAGACTTTTGTTGTTTGGGGCATAAACCGGACGTACCAGTTTGGAGGCACAATAACGAGAACAAAGAATGATTTGTTCACACCGTAGGAAAAAAATCTTTTCCAACCATAGAAAATAGCTTTCGCATGGTGAAAATATGCAAATTACATACCAAACCAAAAAGGCTGGGGGGTGAGGAGCACACGTTTAGAATCTTACAACTCAATCTAAAAAATCTAAGGCAAAGGAAATTATAACAGCCGAGACAACAATACACATATACAAATGGTTATAAAAGTTCTGGGAAAACTTTAGAAGTGTTTTCAGAGAATTTTAAAAGTAAGTGAAAGTCATCTAGGCCTAAGAACCAAACCTGTATCTTAAATCTTGATGTCTTTTCAAAGACTTTCTGACTACAAAATAGAAAATCCAATCAAATACCACGGACAATAAAAATAATGCTCTACAATACCACAGAACTGGAACAGGCATACACATTCACACCTCCACCTGACACAAGTCAAAGTACTCGCTGTGGCCTGAAATTGATTTTGGTGGGCAGAAGGGAGCAATCTTTTTATTTGCAGATAACATATATACAAAAAATATACAAAACATGAGTATGCATACATTTTAACGAGTTTTCAAAGTTTATATACCTTTGTTACCACCACAGACATCAAGAAACAGAACATTCTGGGTACTGAAGTTCCCTCCACTCCACTTCCCAGTCACTAACATCAACCCAAGAGTAACCATAACCAGTATCCCAACTTCTAATATTTTACATAAGCTTTACTTGTTAAATGGATCACATTATGTACTCTTTTGTGAGTGATTTCATGGCTTATCATTATGCTTATGAAATTCATCGATACTCTTCCTTATGGTTGTAGTTTCTTCATTTCTGTTACTATATGGATTCCCATTATGTGAAAACACTATGATTTATCCATTCTACTACTGACTGACGGACTTCTGGGTTCTTTCTAGTTTGGGGCTCTTAAGATGTCAGGAAAACTGTGAAATAGTTTGAAATGGGAAAAAGATTATCAGGTGTTCTTTCAACGGATTATCAACAATTATCTAGTGGACACTTTGGAGTTATCTGATTGTATAGGGATCTGCACTTTTGTCTTCAATTGGGTTATTTTACAATTTTATAAAGTGTAAAAAACTGGTAGTAACGCAATTAATTCTTGTCCATAGAAATGCAAATTAGTATTGTCTGGTAGATAATAAATTGAATTTCACCCTATGACAAAGATGATTCCAAACAATACAGTTAGTACTAACAGGATATTGTATGAATCCCTGGGTGTCCCAAATGGTTAAGCACTGGACTACTAACCAAAAGGTTGTAGTTCAAACCCAACCCGAGGTGCCTCAAAAGTAAGGCCTGGCAATCTGCTTTTGAAAGATCACAGCGTTCAAAACTAAGGAGCACAGTTCTACTCTGCACTCTTGGGGTCAATGTGAGTCAGAATCTACTTGCCTGCAACTAACAATAATGAGGATATTAACCAGGTTTGTGTCTACTAGCAAATTCATTTTAACATTCATCAACGGCAGCGGGTTTTTTTTTTTTAATATATGTCTTCATATCCTCCTTTGAACTCATTGTAACAACTTGCCTAATACCTCATTAATGAGCTGAATAAAATCTACGATACATGTTCCTTTATAGTTGTAGGAGAGCCATGATTATAGCTTTTTGAAAATAACAAAGAATACAGCTATGAATATTCTTGCACATGTCTTTTGAGGAGTATGCATATGCATTTCTTTTGGGTATATATGTAGTAGTGGAACTGCTGGATAATAGGGTAAGCACATGTACACCTTTAGTAGATCCTAACAAAGTAGTTTCCCAAAGTGATTGCGCTGATTTCCACTTCCACCAGCAATGTATGAGAGCTCTATCTGCCCCATATCCTAACCAACTAATACTGTTGTCAGCCGTTCGAGAGGATGTGTAATGGCATCTCACTATGGTTTTAATGTGCATTTTCCTCATGACTCAGGAGGCTGACTGAACACCTTTCACATGCTTATTGGCCACTTAGTTATCCCATTTCAAGGAATGAAGACCTGGTAGCACGGTGGTTAAGAGCTCAGCTGCTAACCAAAAGGTCAGCAGTTTGAATCCACCAGCCACCCCTTGGAAACCCTACAGGGCAGTTCTACTCTGTCCTATAGGGTCACTATGAGTCAGAATTGACTCGACGGCAAGAAGTTATTTCATGGAATATCCATAAAAGTCTCTCGCCCTATTTATCGAGCTGTCTGATTTTTACGAAATTATGGATTTACATCTATTATGCCTGGTGAATGATAAATCAGTCTCCTCTGGAAAAGTAACTCTGCCTCAAACTAAATACTTTATGGCAGTGGCCCTCCATCAGGACAGATGATGTAAGCCTTTTGTACCAAAGCACTCCTGATTTCCAGGAGTAGAATATGATATGATAAACAGGATAGAATATGAATGAATTTCAAGACCTCATTTCAATAGCTCTTGAAAAAGGCAGAGCTTTTTGTTCCTAATCAAATTCATATCTTAATTCTAAATTCAGTAATAAGCACTGGGTCTATCTTTTGCTTCTACTAAGGTAGAATGGCTAGATTATAGCACCATGATGTCCCCTGAAGTAGAAAAATATTGACAGTAAAAATTAACACAGAGACAAGCAAAGTAAATTCAGTCCCTGTTAAAGACAGAAAACATCCAAAAATTTATCTTTCCCTATAACTCAGTTGAAATACAAAAGATAATCTGATTACTAGTTCTTTTTCTTGATACTTTAACAAGTTGTCACCTTTAAAATGAAAAAAAAAAAAAAAAACTCTTTTTAAGGTAGTATTTTACCTATTTTTTGAAAATGACTACAGTATACATAGCTAACTATTTCCAAGGCTGGGAATATGAATTAAAAGACCAAGCCAACAGACATGAAAGACAATAGGAAAAAACTCCTCACATCCATCTCAAGTACACCTTGCCTTTCAGTCAAAAATACCTTTCATGATTAATCCAAGGGACTGGAGAAACCCTGAGACACCCTTTCAGCTCAGTAATGAAGTCACTCCTGCATTTCTCCCTTCGGCCAAAGATTATACAGGCCCATTAAACAAAATGAGACTTAAGGGGCACACCAGCCCAGGGGCAAGGACTAGAAGGCAGGAGGGGACAGGAAAGCTGGTAATAGGAAACCCAAGATTCAGATGGGAGAGTGCTGACATGTCGTGGGGTTGTTAACCAATGTCATAAAACAATATGTGTACTAACTGTTTAACGAGAAACTAGTTTGTTCTGTAAACCATCATCATTTAAGGTACAATAAAAAATAAATAAGGAAAAAAATTTTTTCACTTCATATTCCTCTTCTTATATATGGGTAAATAACACTTCTGGTTCTACCTGGGAACAATAAGCAACCAATACCTGACACAAGAGGGAGCTTCATTCTTATTCCCAAAACCATGGCCTGTGGGTAAGTGCATAGAATATGCCAGGTCATCATTTACAAATATCACACATAAATAACATTAATGATTCTAACACAGGGAAATGTTCTAACAGCAAGTAAACTGGAGTTGTGTTTATTAAGCTATATGAATCTGCTAAATGAGTCTGATAATATCTATCTAACAGGGCAGCGACAATGATTAAATTATGTATTTAAAAGTGCATGACATAGATGTCATTAAATAAACAATAATTAAACTAAGAAAATATCTGTTGAATCAATGAATAAATGACTTTGCATCTATCCATATCAGCTTGCTAAACTGGCAAGAATAATGACTAGCCTCATTATTTCCACCGTAGTGGTACTTAGCCTTGGCCCTACTGTTCTCAAATCATGTTATTTAATAACTAGAAATATGTTATAGTACCATTTCACAGAACACATTTTGGTACAACTCAGTTCTTGACCCAACAGATATATTATGTCCTATGCTGTATGGCACTGGTTTTTTTTTATATTTTACAGCCCTCAAGAAAAGGACTATCGCCAAGGTGGTAAGCAATATCTCATCTATGCAGCCTTTTCCACTAATCTACAGACTCCTACTCAAGATCAAACCAGTCTATACCCTCTAGCAAATATTCCACACTTATTCCAACTTCTATGCATTTATATAATGTTTTTAGCTTTTAGCTGCAACATGTTTTCTTTACGACTAGTTATTTAAAAGTAGCCAATATAAATATACACGTCTATAAAACAAAAAACCCACTGCCATGGAGTGAATGCTGTCTCACAGCGAGCCTACAGGACAGAGTAGAACTACCCTATAGGGTTTTCAAGGCGTAATCTTTAAGGAAGCAGACTGCCACATTTTTCTCCCGCAAAGTGGCTGCTGGGTTTGAACCGCTGACTTTTTGGTTGGTAGATGAGCTGTCAAACACTGAGCCGCCAGAGCTCCTTGTATAGTTATCAATCTTTTCTATTTGTGTCATTCATACTAATCATACAGACACAACTGAAATGAAGTTCCTTAAAAAGAGTCTTTTTTTTTTTTATCTTGAAAAGTAACACCAATAAAATTTTTGAATTAGAAAGAAAAGGAGGGAGAAATATGGTCATTTTAGTCAGGAACTCAGTTACTAAAGCAACAAAAGACCTTACCTGTCTACACAAGTGGACATTGTAACTACAAAGCAATCTCTAATAAGCTGACAGCCTCGCCCTAGAATCACCCTGTGAGTCAATCTGGTGATATCTGTTCATTTAGGAGATAAGAAAACAAGAAAAAAAATTGCAGACCTAATGTTAAACTGACCAGCCCAAAGAGGCATTAAGCTCTCCTTTTAATACAATGCACTCAGAACAGTTTTTAAACTCAAGTCTCTTTGCTCTAACAAGTTACTGCCAGTTTGCTATTCTGTGTTACAGTTCTGCTCCAACAATTTTAAAAAACTTAAGATAGCACAGCTCGGGGGAAGTATTCTTAATAGAAAAAAGCAGTCTTTTTGAAAGTTCCTAAAATTAAGGGAAAAAAGGGAGACAAGTTTTTGCCTTCCTAACCACAAATGCTTCAGTTAATGTCAGAGTGTCAGTATCTCCATAACCGTCTCTGTATACCAGCAAAGAAAAAAATGCAAACCACAAAAACCACCTAAAATGCATATTTGTGAGAACTAACAACTTATAGAACAGATATTTGCTAACCACATAAAGGAGACTGCAACCCAGTCTGTATTTTGGTCTTGACACTAAATTCAAAATACAAAATTTGAGGCAAGACGGAAGTGAGTTTCAAGAACAATATGAAAACCACAGAACCCAAATAATGAATGGAACTTGTAATCATATTTTCATACTTCTAATTTTTGCACACATAGACAGGAGTATTTTAAGACTACTTTAACCTTTCCCCTTCAGTCTGATTTTCGAAAAGGAAGATCAAAGAAGAGCAGTTTGAACTCACACGTTCCTCCCGTTATGCAACACAAATTTAGACATTACACTTCAAAACCCAGCCATTACTTCAGCACCCACCAATCCAAATATCATTCCAGTCCTTTGAAGCAGACCTAATGGTATCTTCCATTTGCAAGTAACACTTCTGTAGTCAAAAGATCTTACTCAGGGTAGATGTTAATGTAAAACCACTCAGACTACACAGACACACACGCCTGGAGGCAGGCTGGAAGGTGTTCAGAAGTCAATGTAACACCATTACTGAGAGTGTCAGCCTAGCAGCTGTCATAAACACTTCATAATCACTCAGACACACAAACTGGATTCCCTTTAACTCATTATTTTTATTACATGCTGAATAGGTGTCCAACTGAAAAGAGAAAACAGTACCCAAGATAAGCCAATTTTGGCATATATCCTTTTTCCACTTTTAAAAGACTTAGTTTGTTATATTTTGTTGGTATTGTAAGCCTATCCTGGTATAGCCTGTTGATTAAAAGAAGATCATTTTGCAATAGATACCTAACCAAGGAAAAACCAATTATATTAAATATAAGCCTAATATTTTTTCTCCTACAAAATAGGTATCCTACTAACTTGTAAGATTGGCAACATGATTAAAAATGACTGACAATACCAATGGTAGCAAGTGGAACAACTGGAACTCTCAGATATTGGAGACAGAAGTGCATAATGGAACCAATGTGTATCAAAAGGAGAATAGATAAGCTGTGGTATAGTCAAACAGTGGAATAAAACACATTGATAAAAATTAAAACACACAAAACATGATGAATCTAAGAAATAAGGTGACAAAAAACTATGCAAGCCTAAAAGAGTATGTACTACATGGTTATATACACACACACACACACATATATATATATATATATGAAGATCAATACAGGCAAAACAAATCTATGGTCAGAATAGTCATTACCTAGGGGAATGGTGAGAACTGACTGGAGAACTTTCAGTCAGTGAGAAAAATGTCCTACATTTTGTTCCCAGTGGTGATGGTATATGTGCATACAGACACACAACATACATACATAATAGAAAAACACACACACATGAGCACAGGAGAAAAGTCATTGAGTTAAACCTGAGACTTGTACCTTTTATGGTATGCATATTTAGTCTTAATTTTTTAAATGTACAGACTGGGAGAAAGTATCTACAAAACATATCTGATAAAGGACATAAATCCAAAAATATACAGTGAACTCTTAAAACTCAACAGCAAGAAAACAAACAATCCAATTAAGAAGTAGTCAAGGATTCTGAAAGTAACCTCAACACAGATATACAGATGGCAAATAAGCACACAAAATAATGCTCCACATTACATGTCATTAACCAAAACCAAACCCACTGGCATCGAGTGATTCAGTCTCATGGTGGTCCTATAAAACAGAGTAGAACTGCCCCATAGGCTTTCCAAGGAGTGCCTGGTGGATTCGATCTGCTAACCTTTTGTTTAGCAGCCAAGGTTTTAACCGCTGCACCACCAAAGCTCCTTTATATGTCATTAGCAAATTGCAAATGAAACAACAATGAGATATCACCACCTCCTATTAACCCCCCCCCAAAAAAACCCACCTATTACTAAAATCTAAAACACTGACAACATCAAATGCCGCTGAGGACGTGCGGCAACAGGAACTCTCATCTGAGGCTGTGGGAATGCAAAATAGTAAACCCATTCTGGAAGGTAGTTTAGCAGTTTCTTAAAAAACTAAACACGTCTTACCATACGATCCAGCAATCATGCTTCTAGGTATTTACCTCAATGAGATAAAAGCTATGTCCACACCAAAACCTGCACACAAATGTTCATACCAGCTTTAGTCATAATTGCCGAAAGCCGGAAGCAACCAAGACGTTTTTCAACAGATGAATGGAGAAACAACCTGTGGTTCATCCGCACAAAAGGGATTATTTAGCAATAAAAAGGAATAAGCTATCAAGTCACAAAAAGACCTAGAGGACCCTTAAACGCATATTGCTAAGTGAAGGAATCCAGTCTGAAAAGGTGATATACTGTGATTTCAACTATATGACATTCTAGAAAAAATAAAATGATAGAGGCAGCAAAAAGATCAGTGGTTGCCAGGGCTTGGGCAGAATGGGAGAAGGGTGAGTAGGTGGAACACAGGAGATTTTTAGGACAGTAAAACTATTCTGCATGATACTGCAATGGTGAACACATGAAATTATGCATTCATAGAACTATACAACACAAAGAATAAATGTAATCTATATAATGTAAACTATGATCTTCAGTTAATAATCATGTATCAATATTTGTTTAATTCTAGCAAATGTATCACAACAACGCAAAACCTTAACAGGAGAAACGGGGAGAGGAATACATGGGAACTCTCTATACTTTCCATTCCATTTTTCTGTAACCCTAAAACTGCCCTATTCCATCAGACTATTCAGATGGGAAATAATATATATATATATATGTGTGGAAAGAAATATTTTTTTTACCTAGTATGGGAAAAAAGTTTATTCACAATAGCAACCAAAATATCAAATATCTGAAAATAATCTTAACAAGAAGAGTACAGGGTTTCAAAAAGAAAAGCTGTAACACTTTACTGAATAATTCAAATAAAGCCACTGTGTCTTAAGATAAGAAAACTCAGTATTGTAAAAACATCAGTCTTCTCCAAATTAATCTACACATTTCTGATAACTGCAATCAAAATCTCAGTAGAGGGTTTGGGAAGAATTTGATAAAATGAATCTAACATTAATTTACATAAATAAATGTGCGGAAATCTAAAAGAAAATCAGGGTGGGAAGACTGAATTAGAGCAGGAGGTGCCTGCCATATCAAATATGAAAAAACACTTTTTAAACCTATAGTAATTTTAGCAATAAGGTACTGGTATAAACAGAGCAAAGAAACAGAAGAGAAAATCCAATTGGTGTTTCAAGTCAGTAGGAGAAAGAAGTTCTTTTCAAGAAATTATGTGGGAATAATTGTGTTCTTTTGAAATGACTTGGTTACTGAAATATTGAAAACATTAAAAATTTCCATATGTCAAAAATACTATATAATGTAAATATTTACAGGAAAAAAAAGTAACTCTACAGTGATGATATCTGGCCCCTGTTACATTAACCAAATCATTAAACCTAATATTACCAATATCGAGACAAACCAATATCATGTGCATCCTGCTAACATCAATGAGAAGGATCAATGCAGTGGTATTTCTGCCAAAATAAATAAATAACCTAAACCCAGTCATGAGGAAAAAGCAGCCAAACACAGAGCTATTCTACAAAATAACTCTCCTATGGCACAGTGGTTAAAAGTTTGGCTGCTAACCAAAAGGTCGGCAGTTTGAATCCTTTGGAAACCCTACGGGGGCAGTTCTACTCTGTCCTACAGGGTTGCTATGAATCGGAATCAACTTGACAGCAACAGGGTTTTATGCTCTTTTTAAAACGTCTAGGTCAAGGAAGAAAACACTGAGGAACTGATCCACATTAACGTAAAAAAAACCAAAGATACACTAAATTGATACCCTGGATTGGATCCTACACCTAGAAAAAAATCATAACTATAAAGAAAACTATTAGGACAACTGATGAAATTTGAATATGGAACACGGATTACATAAAAGTCCTATGGGTGCACCTGACCCAAGCCATGGTATTTTCAATAGACTCATACACATACAAAAGCTGGACAATAAAAAAGGAAGGCCGAAGAAGAACTGACGCATTTGAATTATGGTGTTGTCAAAAAATACTGAATATACCACGGACTGCCAGAGAACGAACAAATCTGTATTGGAAGAAGTACAGACAGAATGTTCCTTTGAAGCAAGGATGGCAAGACTCTGTCTTGCTTACATTGGATATGTTATCAACAGGGGCCAACCCCCAGAGAACATCATACTTGGTAAAGTAGTGGGTCAGCGAAAAAGAGGAAGGCCCTCAATGAGATGAGTGGCTGCAACAATGGGCTCAAACATACCTACTATTATAAGGATGGCACAGGACACAGTAATGTTTTGTTCTGTTATACATGGGGTCACTTTGAGTTGGAACCACCAACAACATTGTACCAAATGTAAATATCCTAGTTTTGATAATTGTGCTGTGGTTCTATAATATAATGTGCATGTTCTTAGGAAATATACACTGAATTTTTAATGGAAAAGGATATGATTTCTCCAACTTACAAATGGTTCAGGAAAAAATTACATGCATAAATAGATAAAAATATTGAGAATATTGATAAACCATAATTGGTGAATCTGGGTAGAGGATATATGGGAGCTCCTTGTAGTTGTCAAAGGTTTTTTCTGAAAGTCTGAAATTATTGCAAAATAAAAAGCATTTTAAAAATCCCACAACGAGATCCCAACATATACCCAGTAGAATGGCTAAAATTAAAAAGACTGACAACACCAAGTATTGATGAGACTGTGGAGCAAATGGAATTTTCATACATTGCTGGTGGGATTACATGTTGGCAAAACCACTGTGGAAACTGTTTGGCAGTATCTACTAGAGTGAAACATACACCTACCCTAACAATTCTACTTCTAGGTCTACTCCCAGGAGAAATGAGTATATATGTCCACCAAAAGACGTACATGAAAAGTTCAGAGCTGCTTTATTCATAAAACTTCTAAACTGAAAACCAAAATGTTTATCAGCGGTGTAATGAATTTTTTTAAAAGACAATGCATTCATATGATAGAATACCACACAGGAAAAATAAGAACAAATTACTAGTACACATAATAATGTGAATGAATCTCACAGCCATAATGTTAAGGGAAAGAAGCCAAACATAAGAGTACATCCTGTGTTAACTATTTATCATACTTTTATGAAATAGCTGAATAGGAAAAAAAAACTAAATCTATGGTGAGAAAAGTTATAATAATGGTTAACTGGGGGGTGCAAGGGCAGTATTGACTGGGAAAGGGCATGAGGGATCCTTCTGAGGTTCTGGAAACATTGTATCTTAATCTGGGTGATGGTTAGGAGGTTATTTACATACACAAAAATTCATTAAGCTGTATGCTTAAAATTTATGTAATTTCCTGCATGCATATAGAATAAAATTTACAGCAAAAGAATAAATGCCTTCCACAGACTCAAAGTTTAGCTGTGTCCAAAGAATATCTTCTGTTTTAGAGTAGAAAAACATGAAAAATATTTTAAACAAGAAAAAGTTCAATTTATACTAATAAATTTAAACTCACAAAAAGTGGACAGTCTATGCCAAAGCAACAAAAATACAATAAATAAACTCATTATAAGAACACAAGGAAATAATCAAATTTCAGATGCAAGACTTCTCCAAAGTGGTAATTATGGGACTTCATAAGGAATATACTGTAAAAAAATTTTCCTCTACCAACATAGGTAGATTACAGAAGTTATTTCAACATTATTCATCATTTCTGCTACTATTCATTCCCTGACATCCAATTCCCTTGCACTACATATGATTACAAAGCCATTCATTATTTCTTTTTCTAGTAAAAGGTTAGATCAAACAAAATAAGGCCCTATTTCCAACAAGGGCAATTTTTTGATTGGGCTCATGTTATGGGTTGATTTGTATCCTCAAAAAGTTGTGTTGATCTATAGGCATATGTCTACACATTTGTGTGTGCTGCATACATATCTACATATATAACAAACCACACAGGGAACAGAGTTATGGAGGCTTCTAGACGTGTCCAAACAACTCCTGGGATTGGTTTACTTGGTCAAAAGGCTTGGGACCATAGTCTCAAGGGACAACTTAGTCAAGTCGCATAGCATAGTTCACAAAGATAATGCTCTACTTTCAAGTTTGGTGAGTAGTGTCTTGGGTCTTAAAAGCTTGAGAGCTGCCATTTATTGGTCTCTCTTCTTCTTTTTCTATATTCATATGGAACAAAAAGATAATCAAAGAAATCAAAGGCTCAAAGAAGAAACTAGTCCAAGGGACTAACAGCCCACACAAACCACAACCTCTTTTAACCTGAGACCAGAAGAACTAGATGGTGCCCAGCTACCACCACTGATCATTCTGACCAGGGACACAACATAAGGTCCCTGGCAGAATGGGAGAAAAATGTAGAACAAAACTCAAATTCCTAAAAAAGGCCAGACCTACCAGACCAACAGAGACTAGAGGAACCTCTGAGATTATCACCCTAAAATACCCTTTGAACTTAGATCTGAAGCTATTTCTGCTAGGTCATCTTTCAGCCAAATAATAGGCTGGCTTATAAAATAAACAATATCACCCATGAGTAATGTGCTTCCTTAAACAATTAACTATGATGAGACCAAACAGTTAACACTTACCAAAAGCAAAGATGAGAAGGAATGGAAGGGAAAGGAAGCTAGAGCAATGGAAATAGAACAAACAAAATAGAAATGATAAGAATGCTGACACATTGTAAAAATTGTAACTGTAATTGTAACTCAATGGCACTGAACAATTTGTATAAAAATTTTTAAAGAGGAACCTAATTTGCTGTGTAAGCTTTCAACTATAACACAAAAAAAAATTATTAAAAAACAAATAAATATATTTGTGTGTGTTGAAATCCTGATCCCTGGTACCTGTGAATACGACCTTGTTTGGAAATAGTCTTTGAAGGTGTTATTGGTTAACAGTAGGTCACACTGGAATAGGTGGACCCTAACCCAATATAACTCATGTCCTTATAAAAAAAAAAGGAAGACACACAGAGACAACCACACACAGAGAATGAAGTCGGCCATGTGACGACAGAGACAGAGACTGACCAAAAAATTTTCGGCAAGGACTGTGAGGAAGTACAGGGACGGATCTTCCCCTACAGCCTTCAGAGAGAGCATGGTCTCTCTGACTTCAGAATTCTAGCCTCCAGAACCTGAGACAACACTTTCTGTTGTTTTAAGCCACCCAGATTGTGGTACTTTGTTACAGCAGCCCTAGGAAACTGATACAGCTAATTCAAACTTTGTCTGCTTACCAGTGTATCCAAAATTCTTGATCTTGTACTGCACCCAACTGAACGCATAACAATTGTTTCCTGGCTAGCAATCTCAACATGACAAGGTCTACTGGCACTCGACTTCTCATAAATAATAGGCTGATGGATATTTACCTCAAATATGACTTGTATGTTTTGCAAATATTTCCTTTCAAAAGCAGCTGTACTTTTCTTAGCTCAATGTGTTAGTGACACCTAGTGTCACATTTTTGAAGTACACACAAAGCTCCAAGAAAACAAATGCTAACTTTAAAGGCTAAAATATACTATTTCATGCAGTTCAACTGCCATCTTCTAGGAGCTGTAATGAAAACATTTTCAAGAATTATTTTTTAAATATTAAGTATTTCAAGAGAAGATGAGAAAACTAAGCAGCCATTTTAAGAGAGTAAAAAAAGGGTTTGGAAAAATACCAGATGACTTTAAATTTGAAACTTTTCTCATATAAGACACTATAAAATGCATGTTTTTCCCTTCCATAATTTTTTACACAATGTAAATCTAAATGTAATAATCAAATTCTATTTCTTCTAAAACTACACCATCTTGCATTAAAGGCAGTACCAACCCTAGGTCAAGAACTTGGAAACATCTTTTACAACTCTTTCTTCCCTTCTAAATGTCTTATCAGTTAACAAAGTTTTCTGTAATACTCTCACAAACAATACCTTAGTTCACCTCACACGTAGATGATGTTGCAACTGACTCCCTGCGGCCACCACAAGATCAGTCTTTACTAAATACTGCTTTGGAATGTATCTGCCACTGGCTGAAACATTAAGTCCAGCTCCTCAGTCTGCAATTCAAACTCCTTAAAACTTGTACATCCCATTCTATCCCCACCTACAGTGTAACAACCTTTAAAATGAATGTTAATAATCGCTGGGATACTATTTGTATTAAATGAAATAGTACATGATTGTGCAATGTCTAAAACACACTCATCGTCATCAACAACTCCTCCTAGAACTGGATGTCCTATTGATAGGGGTTCTATCAAATCATTTGTTATGAAGAACAATTTTTTGTTTTTGTTTTTAATGTAGTTTTGCTTTTTTAATTTCCAATCTGGCACAATTAGATATTTTTGTACACTACAAACTCACGAGTTTGGACGATGTACACTGGCAAATAGCTATAAGCCAAAACAAACCAAACCCTTTGCTGTCGAGCCAATTCTGACTCATAGCGACCCTACAGGACAGAAAGAACTGCCCCACAGAGTTTCCAAGGAGCGCCTGGTGGATTCAAACTGCTGACCCTTTGGTTAGCATCTGTAGCACTTAGCCACTATGCCACCAGGGTTTCTGCAAATGGTTATAGGCTTCCCAAAAGCCAACTCCCATTTTCTGTATTTACTCCTTGCAGCCAGTAACAAATACGTCACTGACTGTCACCAGTTCCTGGACCAGCACCAGTCCATAGTCCACACTTTCAGAACTATTTAAAACCAAACTCACTATCTTTCCACCCAAATCCGCTCCTTATCATATCTTTTCTATTTTTATAAGACATATTATTGTCTACCTCTGACTAAAATCCTCCAATGACTTCTAAAACTCAATTTAAAAAAAAATTTTTTTAATGGACAAAAAAACTGTACAGGTAACTAAGTCATAAAAAAAATACTAATGGCCAACAAACACATAAATAAGGGAAACGGTAATTAAAACAACAACAGCTAAAATTATAAAGGTAGACAGTACCATATGTGGTGAGGTTGTGGAACAACTGGAATTCTGAGATATTGTTGGTGGGAATGTAAAATGGCATAACCAATTTGGAAAAAGATCTGGAAATTTGTTTAAAAAAAAAAAACTAAATATATTCCTATCCTATGTAGCAGCAATTCTACTCCTAGGTTACCTAAAAGAAATTAACGCATGGGTTTACAAAAAGACCTACATATTATGATCCCAGCAGCTTTATTCATATTAGGCACAAACTGGAAACAACCCAGCTGTCCATCAATAAGTTACACATTCCAATCCATACACTGGAACACTACTCATCAATAAAAAGGAGCGAACTATTGAAACACAACACGGGTGAATCTCACAAACATTATGCAGCATGAAAGAAGCCTTACGCAAAAAGAATACATAGTGTAAAATGATATAGGAAGACCTAGAACAAACAAAACTAATCTACACTGGAAAAAAATCAGAAAACTGGTTGCTTCTGGGGAATGTGGAAGCAAAAATTGCCTGGAAACATGCACAGGGGGAATTTATTGGGTGATGATCATATTGTATATCTTGTATATAATACCTATCTTTTGTTTGTTTGCTCTATGTAGGATCATTTTGTTGCTTGCTGTTTTTCCTGTTAGGTGCCCTCAAGTTGGTTCGGACTCATAGCGACCCTATGAACAACAGAATGAAACACTGCCCAGTCCTGCACCATCTTCACAACCGTTGTTATACTTGAGCCCAGTGTTACAGTCACTGTATCAATCCATCTCATTGAGAGTCTTCTTCTTTTTCAATGGCCCTCTACTTTACCAAGCATGATGTCCTTCTCCAGGAATCGGTCCTTCCTGATAACATGTCCAAAGTATGTAAGATGAAGTCTCACCATCATTGCTTCTAAGAAGCATTTGGTACTTTTTCCCAGACAGATTTGTTTACTCTTCTGACAGTCCATGGTGTATTCAATATTCTTTGCCAACGTCATAATTCAAAGCCATCAATTCTTCTTCGGTCTTCCTTATTCATTGTCCAGCTTTCGCATACATATGAGATAACTGAAAAACCCATGGCTTGGGTCAGGCACACCTTAGTCTTCAAGGTGACATCTTTGCTTTTCAATACTTTATAGAGGTCTTTTGCAGCAGATTTGCCTAATGCAATGCGACTTTTGATTTCTTGACTGCTGCTTCCATGGCTGTTGATTGTGGATCCAACTAAAATGAACTCCTTGACAACTTCAATCTTCTCCCCGTTTATGATGTTCTTGCTTATTGGTCCAGTTGTGAGGATTTTTGTTTTCCTTACGTTGAGGTGCAATCCATACTGAAGGCTGTGATCTTTGATCTTCATCAGTAAGTGCTTCAAGTCTTCTCCACTTTCAGCAAACCAGGTTTTGTCATGCATAACGCAGGTTGTTAATGAGTCTTCCTCCAATCTTGATGCCCTGTCCTTCATGGAGTCCAGGTTCTGGGATTATTTGATCAGCAAACAGATTGAATAGGTATGGTAAAAGGATACAACCCTGACACACACCTTTCCTGACTTTAAATCACACAGTATACCCTTGTTCTGTTTGAACAACTGCCTGTTGGTCTATGTACAGGTTCCTCATGAGCAGAATTAAGTGTTCTGGAATTCCCATTTGTCACGGATTGAATTAGGTCCCCCCAAAAATATGTGCATCAACTTAGTTAGGCCATGATTCCATGATGGTGTGGTTGTCCTCCATTTTGTGACTGTAATCTTATGTTAAGAGGATTAGGGTAGGATTTTAACACCACCCTTACTCAGGTCACCTCCCTGATCCAATGTAAAGGGAGTTTCCCTGGGGTGCGGCCTGCACCACCTTTTATCTCTTAAGAGATGAAAGGAAAGAGAAGCAAGCAGAGAGTTGGGGACCTCATACCACCAAGAAAGCAGCACCAGGAGCAGAGCACGTCCTTTGCACCCGGGGTCCCTGTGCCTGAGAAGCTCTTCAACCAGGGGAAGATTGAAGACAAGGAACTTCCTCCAGAGCCAACAGAGAGAGAAAGATTTCCCTTGGAGCTGATGACCTGAATTTGGACTTGTAGCCTACTCGACTGTGAGAGAATCTTAAAGCCATACACTTGTGGTATTTCTGTACAGCAGCACTAGATGACTAAGACACCATTCTTTGCAATGTTATCTATAATGTGTTATGATCCACACAGTCGAATGCCTTAGCATAGTCAATAAAACACAGGTAAACATCTTTCTGGTATTCTCTGCTTTCAGCCAGAATCCATCTGACATCGGCAATGATATCCCTGGTTCCACATCCTCTTCAGAATCCGGCTTGAATTTCTGGTAGTTCCCTACTGATATACTGTTGTAGCTGCTTTTGAATGCTCTTCAGCAAAATTTTACTTGTGTGTGACATTAATGATACTGTTCAATAATTTCTGCATTCTGTTGGATCACCTTTCTTGGGAATGGGCACAAATATGAATCTCTTCCAGTCGGTCAGCCAGGTAGCTGTCTTCCAAATTTCTTGGCATAGACAAGTGAGCACCTCCAGTGATGCATCCTTTTGTTGAAACATCTCAACTGGTATTCTGTCAACTTCTGTACCCTTGTTTTTTGCCAATGCCTTCAGTGCAGCTTGGACTTCTTCCTTTAGTACCATTGGTTCCTGATCATATACTACTGCCTGAAATGGTTGAATGCTGACAAATTCTTTCTGGTATGGTGACTCTGTGTATTCCTTCCATCTTCTTTTTGATGCTTCCTGTGTCATTTAATACATAGAATTTTTCACTACTGCAACTCAAGGCTTGAATTTTGTCTTCAGTTCTTTCAGCTTGAGAAATGTTGAGCATGTTCTTCCCTTTTTGTTTTCTATCTCCAGCTCTTTGCACGTATCATTAGAATACTTTACTTTGTCTTCTCGAGCCGCCCTTTGAAATCTGTTAAGCTCTTTTAATTCATCATTTCTTTCTTTCACTTTAGTTACTCTACATTCAAGAGCAAGTTTCAGAGTCTATTCTGACATCCATTTTTGTCTTTTTTTTCCTTCTTGTCTTTTCAATGACCTCTTGCTTTCTTTATGTATGATGTCCTTGATGCCATTCCACAACTCATCTGGTTTTTGGTCATTAGTGTTCAACATGTGAAATCTATTCCTGAGATGGTCTCTTCAGGTGGGATATACTCAAGGTCGTACTTTGGTTCTCATGGACTTGTAGAAATTTTTTTCAACTTCAACTTTAACTTGCCTATTAGCAATTGATGGTCTGTTCTGTGGTTGGGCCCCAGCCTTGTTCTGACTGATGATGTTGAGCTTTTCCATTGTCTTTTTCCACAGATGTAGTCGATTTAATTCCTGTGTATTCCATCTGGCGAAGTTAATGTATATGGTCACAGTTTATGTTGGTGAAAAAAAATATTTGCAACAAAGAAGTTGTTGGTCTTTCAAAATTCTATCGTTCAATCTCCGGCACTGTTTCTATCACCAAGGCCATATTTTCCAACTACCAATCCTTCTTCTTTGTTTCCAACTTTCACATGCCAATCACCAGTAATTATCAATGCATCCTGACTGCATGTTCAATCAATTTCACACTGCAGAAGTTGGTTAAAATCTTCAATTTCTTCATCTTTAGCCTTAGTGATTGATGCATAAATTTGAATGATAGTTGTTATTAACTGGTCTTCCTTGTAGGCATATTGATATTATCCTATCACTGACAGTGTTGTACTTCAGGATAGATCTTGAAATGCTCTTGACAATAAATGCAACGCCATTCCTCTTCAAGTTGTCATTCCTGGCATAGTAGATTGTCCAATTCAAAATGGCCAATACCAGTCTATTTCAGCTCACTAATGCCTAGGATATCCACCTTTATATGTTCCACTTCATTTTTGACTATTTCCAATTTTCCTAGACACATTCCATGTTCCACCTATTAACGGATGTTTGCAGCTATTTCTTCTCATTTGAGTCATGCCACATCAGCAAATGAAGGCCCCAAAAGCTTGACTCCATCCGCGTCATTAAAGTAGACTCTACTTTGAGGAGGCAGCTCTTCCCCAGTCATATTTTGAGTGTCTTCCAATCTGGAGGGCTCATCTTCCGGCACTATATCAGACAATGTTCCGCTGCTATTCATAAGGTTTTTACTAGCTAATTCTTTTCAGAAGTAGATTGCCGGGTCCTTCTTCCTAGTCTGTCTTACCTTGGAAGCTCAGCTGAAACCTGTCCGTCATGGGTGACCCTGCTGGTATTTGAATACCAGTGGCACAGCTTCCAGCATCGCAGCAACATGCAAGCCCCCACAGTATGACAAACTGACAGACGAGATGTACATATACAGCTTTGATTAAAAATGTTTAAGAATTTTAAGCAAGAGTACCTATATTTACCTTACGGAAGAGAGGAAATCACACTGTTAGGCACGGTGGCAAAAACACCTATACATCCAGATGATGAGCATAGTAAGTAATCAGTCTTTCTTATGTTGTACCAGATATGTTGAAAGAAGGAGTCTGACAGCGTGAGAAAACTAGAACTCTGGTGTTTTCCTGAAGCCATCTCATATACAATGTAGAGCTGGGTGAAGAGATGGGGATTGGGTAACGGAGAAACTATTTATGCCAGTCCTACTTCTTAGCTAACTCTACTTAACTATATTCGTAGACATCATCTAAGCCTCATCCATGTTTTGGTACTTCATAAACAGGCAATTAAAAAAAATGTTTAACCAAGATATGCTTATTTTCTTAACCTGAGTCTCACAGGCGGGACAGTTAAGTAAAATCAAAAGAAAGGAGCCCTGTGCATGAAGTAGAAACAGAAACAGGGCTATGGTTTGGACACAGATTGACTTTCTGTCTACTCACACTTACTCAAAAGCAAATGTAATTTTATAGTTCGCAAAAATCCAGGAGAGCCAGGATTATTTCTAGGTTGACCAACATAGTCTCCCTGTCGTCTATCACGTAACATTTACATGATTATTGAATAAATTATTGGTGATGAGCAAATGTTAAAAGGGTGTAGATAGAGTAACAGGTAGCATTTGCAGTCGTCTAAAAAAGATAACTATGAGAATCTGAAAGTACAAATGAAAAATAAAACTGAATGATGCCAAATTACTTGCATGACGTATCTTCTGCTATCATGTTTGGGAAGCAATGAAGCATAGCTCTTAGATCACGGGTTTTGAACCTAAAGTTCAGAACTGGGTTGGAATTCCAATTCCACCTCTTACTAGCTGTCTAGCTTGGGATAACTACTACTTCATAGTATATATTAGATGAGAAAATGTGTATAGAAAGCTATTTGCACATAGTAAGAGCTTAATCAATGGAACAGAAGGAGCTTGTTTCCCCAGGCAGCCTCCTAATTCTTGAAACAGTGCCCACAGGATGACATGTCTACAACAGCATACAACTAAAAAAAACAGCTGCCATCAAGTCAATTCCAGAGTAGATCTGTACACCATAGGGTTTTTTGATGGCTGATTTTAACTTGTCAATGAAAATTACATGAGAAAAGATTCTTCAAGCCTCTCAAAGTACAATCGGAATAAAGACCTTTATATTATTCAGAGTTAAACACAAGTCAGCTTTAAATCCATCAAAAGCAATACTTCTAATTACAAACAAAACAAGTGGGCAATAAGGCAGCCTGAGTACCACTAAAGGAATGTGCTCAATCCAGTCAACACCCCTAATCACAGGACTCAACCTTCTTGTTATAGCTACAGCTTCTTCTTTGCCTTCAATTTTGTCAACATACAGCATAATGGAACTGCAGTATATATTCATAAGAAAAAGTTACATTTACAAAATTCTTTCTTCTGATCACAACCTGGAAATATTTCTCTTGGTAGGAAAAAAAAAATGCTAGATTTTAAGTCCTTTGTGCAAGGTCCTTTGGCTGGGTACTTAAATTACCAAGAACATTACAGGGCCTTGAAAAATGACAACTACACATGCCAAGATATGTGATTCATGACATAGCAGCAGGATTCTTCTACCTCTCCAAAATAAAGCTAAGCTTTTGAAATCAAAGGAATCAAAAACCTTAACCCTAAATACCAAATAATGTGTTACCTAATTTTATAGTTAGAATGGAAGACCAAAGTTCATCATAAGTGATTTATCAAAGAAATGTTTTCTTAATTAAGATTTTAAAGGGTGATAAAATCCAAGGTTTTGTTAATAATCCTGGCCAATGTTCCATTAGAACTGAGGTAATATATTTTTGCTTACAAATGTTTTAAGAAGTAATCATATTGCCCAAAAGACGAATAACGACAACAACAAAAAGATTAAAAAATGTTGGCAAAAACAGACACATTTATGTAAGGGGCTTCAAACAAGTTTGGTGCATGCCTTTATTAAAGCTACAAACTCAAATTCTATTGACCCTGAGTCTCCAACTGCAAAAGGAACCACAGAATAGAATTCTCTGTATCTGCTGGAGAGTTACTATATTTATACTGTGCCAAACACTGAAATGTAAATGAACAGGCCAAAATATGCGGTCCCCACTATACCTCACCAAGCTGTTCTGCTTCCTCCCCTCTCCATCTTTTAGGTCATTTTATTTTTGGTCTTCCCAAAGAAGTACACATAGAAGCCAGGACCTACTAGGCCAATATTAGGCAATCTAAAACAATGAAGAAATTATTATACAGCTGTAAAAGTGAATGACAGAACAGACATTTCACCAAAGAGGTTACTCAAATGGCCAACCGACACATGAAAAGGTGCTAACATCATTATCCATCAGAAAAATGCAAATCGAAACCACAATGAGATATCATTTCACTCCCACTAGAATGGCCGAGATGGGAAAAAAAAACCTACAGTCAGCTGATTTTTAAAAAAGTCCCAAAGTCCATTAAAAGGGGAAAAGACACTCTCTTAAACAAATACTGCTGGTAAAACTCGATGTCCATCTGTAAAAAAAATGAAATAGGACCCGTACCTCACACCAAACACAAAAACTAATTCAAAATGGATCAAAGACCTAAATATAAAACCTAAAACTATAAAGATCATGGAAGAAAAGAATAGAGACAACACTGGGGGCCCTAATATATGGCATAAATAATATACAAACCGTAACTAACAATGAACAAACACCAGAATATAAACTAAATATGTGTGATCTCCTAAAAATTAAACACTTATGCTCATCAAAAGACTTCATAAAAAGAGTAAAAGGGGAACCTACAGACTGGGAAAAAAATTTGGGGTTCATCACATCCAACAAGGATCTAATCTATAAGATACTTCAATGCCTCAACAACAAAAAGACAATCCAATTAAAACATGGGCAAAGGATATGAACAGACATTACACCAAAGAAGACATTCAGGTAGCAGGCAGACACATGAGGAAATGCTCACGATCATCAGTCATTACAAAAAAAAACCCAGTGCCGTCGAGTTGATTCCGACATTAGAGAAATGCAAATCAAATCTACAAGAAGATACCACTTTAACTGGATATTGCTGTCACTAATCAAAAAGACAGAAAATAACAAATGTTGGTGAGGTTGGGGAGCAAATGAAACTCTTATACAGTGTTGGTGGGAATGTAAAATGGTCAACCACTTTGGAAAATGGTATGATGCTTCCTCAAAAAGTTAGAAATAGAAATACTATATGATCCAGCAATCCCACTCCTAGGTATACACCCTAAAGAAAGAAGAGCCGTGACACAAATAGACACATGCACACCCATGTTCACTGCAGCATTATTCACAATAGCAAAAAGATGGAAACAACCTTAATGCTATCAAAAGTTGAATGGATTAACAAAATGTGATACATACATACAATGAAATACTACGCAATGATAAAGAATAATGACAAATTCATTAACCATTTCACAACATGGATGAATTTGGAGGAAATTATGCTGACTGAAATAAGTCAATCACAAAAGAATAAATATTGTATGAGACCACTACTATAAAGTAACAACAAAAGGTTTACACACAGGAAAAAAGGTAAAAACATTCTTCGGAGGTTACTAGGGACAGGAGAGGGAGGGAGGGAAACTACCAATTAGATAGAAGACGTGAGTTAACTTTAGCGAAGGTAAAGGCAATATATAACATGGGGAAGCCATTACAACATAACCAAGGCAAGAGAGGACACTAGAGGAATGCAAGAATGAAGGGAAGCTACAGTAACTACTATAGCTTAGACAACCCTGCAGGAACAGTATTAACAACAATGATTTATGAATAGGCAAATAGGTTGATAGATATGCCATGAGGTGTGGGAGGATGTAAGGGAACACATCCATCAGTAAATATAGCTTTGGTGGTAAATATTTCTACATACATGGCTGTAGGTGCAGCACATATACAGCACACAAGGGATATGGTCAGGGAAACCTCTTGGACATAACCAAACACCTCGCAGATGAAGTTCTTAGGCTAGAAGACAAAGACTATAGACTCGGGGAACATCTACACCAATTGGCACAACATAGTCCATAAACACAATGCTCAGTGTCCTACTTTGGTGAGTAGTGTCTGGGGTCTTAAAAGCTTGCAAGCAACCACCTAAGATAAGACTACTGGCATCTTCCAGTCCGAAGCAAAGGAGAATGAAGAAAATCAAAGACTCAAGGGAGCAATTAGTCTAAAGGACTAATGGATCACATGAACCACAGCCCACATGACCCCAAGACCAGAAGCACTGGACGGTGCCTGGCTACCACTACCAACTGCTCTGACTGGGATCACAACAGAGGGTCCTGGACAGAGCAGGAGACAACTGTAGACCAAAAAAATCAAATTCACAAGAAGACCAGACTTATTGGTCTGACAGAGGCTGGTGGAACCCCTAGACTATGGCCCTAAGACACCCTCTGACCTGGAACTGAAGCCATTCCCAAAGACCACTTCCCAGCCAAACAATAGACAAGTACATAAGATAAAAATAAAACCAAAAGGAATCATACTCCTTAGAACAATCAAGAGGGTATTATCCAACCAAAAGCAAAGATGAGAAGGCAGGAAGGGGTAGAAAATCAGCACAAAAGAAAATATGGAAACAAGGGCAGGCATGAGGAGGCTTCTGACACATTGTGGGGAATGAAATCAAGGTCACAAAATGCTTTATGTACAAACTATTAAATGGAAAACTAATTTGCTCTGTAAACTTTCACCTAAAGCATAATTTAAAAAAACAGAAAATAACAAATATTAGAGAGGTTGCAGGGAGATTGGAACTCTTATGAACTGCTGGTGGAAATGGAAAATGGTACAATTATTATAGAAAAGGATATGGCACTTCCTTAAAAAGCGAGAAATAGAAATACCACATGATCCAGCAATTCCACCCCTAGGAATATTCCTAGAGAAATAAGAACCATCACACGAATAGACACATGCATACTCATGTTCACTGCAGCATTATTCGCAATAGCAAAAGGATGGAAATAACCTAAGTGCCCATCAACAGATGAATGGATAAACAAATTATGGTACATACCACAATGGAATACTACACAACGATAAAGAACAATGATGAATCCACAAAAACATCTCATGACATGGATGAATTAGGAGGGTGTTTTTCCTTTTTAATAATTTTTATTGTGCTTTAAGTGAAAGTTTACAAATCAAGTCAGTCTCTCACACAAAAACTTACATACACCTTGCTACATACTCCCAATTACTCTCCCCCTAATGAGACAGCCCAATCTCTCCCTCCACTCTCTCTTTTTGTGTCTATTTCACCAACTTCTAACCCCCTCCACCCTCTCACCTCCCCTCCAGGCAGGAGATGCCAACATAGTCTCAAGTGTCCACCTGATCCAAGAAGCTCACCCCTCACCAGCACCCCTCTCCAACCCATTGTCCCATCCAATCCATGTCTGAAGAGTTGGCTTCGGGAATGGTTCCTGTCCTGGGGCAACAGAAGGTCTCGGGGCCACGACCACAGGGGTCCTTCTAGTCTCAGTCAGACCATTAAGTCTGGTCTTTTTATGAGAATTTGAGTCTGCATCCCACTGCTCTCCTGCTCCCTCAGGGGTTCTCTGTTGTGTTCCCTGTCAGGGCTGCCATTGGTTGTAGCCGGGTACCATCTAGTTCTTCTGGTCTCAGGATGATGTAGTCTCTGGTTCTGGTGGCCCTTTCTGTCTCTTAGCCTCGTAATTACCTTGTGTCCTTCGTGTTCTTCATTCTCCTTTGATCCAGGTGGGTTGGGACCAATTGATGCATCTTAGATGGCTGCTTGCTAGCGTTTCGGACCCCAGACGCCACTCTTCAAAGTAGGATGCAGAATGTTTTCTTAACACATTTTATTATGCCCATTGACTTAGATGTCCCCTGAAACCATGGTCCCCAGACCCCTGCCCCTGCTACGCTGGCCTTCGAAGCATTCAGTTTATTCAGGAAACTTCTTTGCTTTTGGTTTAGTCCAGTTGTGCTGACCTCCCCCGTATTGTGTGTTGCCTTTCCCTTCACCTAAAGTAGTTCTTATCTACTAATTAGTGAATGCCCCTTTCCCACCCTGCCTCCCTCTCCACTCTCGTAACCACAAAAGAATGTTTTCTTCGCAGTTCAAACTATTTCTCAAGTTCTTATAATAGCAGTCTTATACAATATTTGTTCTTTTGCAACCGACTAATTTCACTCAGCATAATGCCTTCCAGGTTCCTCCATGTTATAAAATGTTTCACAGATTCCTCACTGTTCTTTATCGATGCGTACTATTCCATTGTGTGAATATACCATAATTTATTTATCCATTCATCCGTTGATGGGCACCTTGGTTGCTTCCATCTTTTTGCTATGGTAAACAGTGCTGCAATAAAACATGGGTGTGCATATATCTGTTCGTGTAAAGGCTCTTATTTCTCTAGGATATATTCCAAGGAGTGGGATTGCTGGATCGTATGGTAGTTCTATTTCTAGCTTTTTAAGGAAGCACCAAATCGATTTCCAAAGTGGTTGTATCATTTGACATTCCCACCAGCAGTGTAGAAGCATTCGAATCTCTCCACAGCCTCTCCAACATTTACCATTTTGTGTTTTTTGGATTAATGCCAGCCTTGTTGGAGTGAAATGGAAGCTCATTGTAGTTTTGATCTGCATTTCTCTAATGGCTAATGATCATGAACATTTCCTCATGTATCTGTTAGCTACCTGAATGTCTTCTCTAGTGAAGTGTCTATTCATATCTTTTGCTCATTTTTTAATTGGGTTATTTGTCTTTTTGTAGTTGAGTTTTTGCAGTATCATGTAGATTTTAGAGATCAGGAGCTGATCAGAAATGTCATAGCTAAAAACTTTTTCCCAGTCTGTAGGTAGTCTTCGAACTCTTTTGGTGAAGTCTTTGGATGAGCATAGGTGTTTGATTTTTAAAAGCTCCCAGTTATCTAGTTTTTCTTCTGCATTCTTAATAATGTTTTGTATACTGTTTATGCCATGTAATAGAGCTCCTAACATTGTCCCTATTTTTTCTTCCATGATCTTTATCGTTTTAGATTTTATATTTAGGTCTTTGATCCATTTTGATCTTATTTTTGTGCGTGGAGTGAGGTATAGGTCTTGTTTCATTTTTTTACAGATGGATAGAGTTAGGAGGATTTTATGCTGAGCGATATAAGTCAATCGTAAAAGGGCAAATACTGTATGAAATCACGATTATAAAAACTCAAGAAAAGGTTTACACACAAAAACAATCAATCTTTGATGGTTACTAGAGAGGAGAGAGGTGGTGAGGGGAAATCATTAACTAGACAGTAGATAAGGGTTAACTCTGGTGAAGGGAAAGGCAGTACAAAATATAGTGGAAGTCTGTACAACCTGACAAATGCAAAGACATAGAAGCTTCATAGACATATCCAAACACCTTGAGGGACCAAGTTACTAGAGCTGAGTGTTGGGGACCATGGTCTCAGGGGACATCTGGGTCAATTGGCATAACATACCTCATAAAGAAAATGTTCTACACCTAAGATACATCTACCAGTCCCATGCCATCAGGAACAAAGGAGAATGAAGAGAATCAAAGACACAAGGGAAATATTAGTCCAAAGGACTAATGGCCCACAAGTACCACAGCCTCCACCAGCCTGAGCTCGGAACAATTAGATGGCGCGTAGCTACCACCACCAACCACTCTGACAGGGATAACAATAGAGGATCCTGGACAGAGTGGGAGAAAAATGCAGAACAAGATTCAAATTCACAAATAAAAGACCAGACTTGCTGATCTGACAGAACCGGAGGAAGCCCAGTGACTATGGTCCCCAGACACCCTTATAACTCAGAACTGAAGTCACTCCTGAAGTTCACCCTTCAGCCAAAGATTAGACAGGTTTATAAAACAAACAATAATACAGATGAGGAATGTGCTTCTAAGTTCAATCATGTATGCGAGACCCAATGGGCAACACCTGTCCAAAAGCAAAGACAAGGATGCAGGAAGGGTCATGAAAACTGGACAAACAGAAACGGGGAACCCAGGGTGGAGAAAGAGACAGTATTGATACATTGCAGGGATTGCAACCAATGTCACAAAACAATGTGTGTATAAATTGTTGAACGAGAAACTAATTTGTGCTGTAAACTTTCACCTAAAGCACAATAAAAAAAAATTTTTAAATAATAAAAAAACAGAAAATAACAAGGACTGAAGGAGATGTGGAGATATTGGAACCTTCAATCACTGCTGGTGAGAATGCAAAATGATATAGCTGTTGTAGAAGTTAACGTGCTCAGTTGCTAACTGAAAGGTCAGAGGCTCCAGTCCACCTACTGATGCTTTGGAAGAAAGGCCCGGGGATCTATTTTTGAAAAATCAGCCATTGAAAACCCTGTGGGACACGGTTCTACTCTGACACACGAGGGGTCCCCATGAGTCAGAATCAACTCAAGGGCAACTGGTTTAATAGAGTCACCATGAAGAAAAATGAAATCTTGCATGTAAAGTGACTAGTACAATTCCTGGCCCACCATACAAGTCATTTAGGGCACCTTCTATTTGCTACTTGCCCAGTTTGAGGTACCCAGTAGGGTGTTGCACACACAGCAGGCCCTTAGCAATTGCTTGTAAAATAAATGATTGAGACCTTACTAAAAGTATCTCCTGACTTCATCTAAGCTAGGTTGGCAGTTCAAGTCCCAAGGGTACCTTGGAACAAAGGTCTGGCAGTCTACTTCTGAAAAATCGGCCATTGAAAACTCTATGGATTTTGTTGTGCGTATATTCATCTCAATAAAAAGGAAAGAAAGAAAACCCTATGGCAGCAGCTGTACTCTGACAGCAACTGAGTGGGTCTGGGTAACGTGCTAGAATTCAGCCACCTTCATACTTACAGGGATGCTCCAGACCTGCATTCCATCACTGTAGCCAATCATAATCAGCAAAGGCGGCTCATTCCCTGTGCTATGTATTTCATGAAATTCCAGATTTCTTGACGTGTCTGCATTAGAGTTCAGTAACAAAGAGGCAAATTACAAAGATACAATGTCAATAAGAAAACAACTACATTTCTTTAATGTCATTAGGGTAACAATTACTTATATTATTCTTTCAATAAAAATCAAGAGCAGAGGTAACTGGAAAGCATCACTTAAAAGAAAATGAACAGGAAGGTGAATTATAAAACTAGCAGTTTTTTTTTTTTTTAAAACGGAGTGTCTACAATTATCAGCACAAGTAACGTTTTAAAAATCAAATCCTCGCTAGAGAACCAGGAATCATAAAGATCAGAAACAAAACCACCTATAAATGATAAATGAAATGAAATATTTTGCTAAAATTAATTAAATGTAAATATGAAGTATAATCATCTAGGATTTCTAATATTTGTAAATTTACCAGTGGAAGAAAAATTGTGTTCCTTTAGGTATAGGAATTAGATCCTGACATGTCTGAAGAAACTGGGATATGATCCACTACAAAAGAATTATGTGTACTTGTACAATCAACTTGTCCAATTCACATCAGTGAATATTACACATCTGCTACATAGTCATTATTATAATGGTAGCCTTATTGTTGAACAAAAATATACACCTCAAAAATTACTAGTTCAAACACGCTATCCTCAATAAGCAGCTAACTAAAAGGTCGGCAGTTTAAGTCCACCACCTGCTCCTTGGAAACCCTACAGGGCAGTTCTACTATGTCCTATAGGGTTGCTGTGAGTCAGAATCAACTTGAAGGCAAAGGTTTTGGTTTGGTTTGGGTAGTTTCAGGTCACAACCTCATCTTACAACAAGCTTACTCTACTACTCCCATTGTGATTTATTCTCTGACTTCATTAGGTCCACTGACATCTCTATCTTCTCTCTATTCCTTATGCAGTTGCCATCTAATGGATGGCAACCCCATGAGTTGCAGAACAGAACTGTGCTCCACACAAGTTTGGAAGCAGATTGCTAGGCCTTTCTTCTGAGGTGCCTTTGGGTGAGTTTGAACCACCAACTTTTCTGTTAGTAGTCGAGCACTTAACCATTTGTGCCATCAAGGATCCTTTTCTATTTTAGTTCCATCTTAAATTTACTCTCTTCCCATCTCAAGCTCATGAACAATCATTTCAGTAACTTCTACTAATAAATATTTTTCTTCCTTATTGTGGGGTCTTTGCATGGCACTCAACTAGCAAAACTCATAGATGAATCCAACTACCCACTTTATCCTAGTATGTTCTATGGCAACCAAGTATTGCTAGAGAAAATAAAAAAAAAAAAATCACAAAGCAGGGCAGAGTAGGTACCATTACAAATTAATTCATCCTCACAAACTCAGGTGGATCCTCAAAACTACATGACAAATTTACTCTACTTTCTAGAACTTATTCTACAACTTCTTCAGTAGCTTCCTTACACGTTCTTCGTCCTCTTCCATTCTGAGCCCTGCCCCCATGCAGTCCCTCCTAACTAAGCAAATAACCTGTCTTACATAGATTTCTAGGCAAATTAGAAACTTCCTGTTACCAAAGACCTTCCTGCATCTGTACCATTCTCATCTCATTTCATCCTATTTCAAACACTTCTCTTCTGTCTAAAGTAAACTTCCACTCATACTTTGGATCCTATGCTCTCTCACCTTCTCAGGAGCCTTCTCCCAATCATTCCTTTCCTATATCTTCAACTCTTCCTTCACTACTGGGTACTTCCAATCAGCACTTAATGCTCAAGTGCCTCCTACCTTTAAAAAGTAGTTATATAAATCAGTACTAGGGAATTTTTTAAATCTAAGTGACAAAGGTAAAATTTAAAAAGCTCTGAAAGATAATATAGAAAAGTATCTTCATGACCTCAGTATAGGGAACAACTTCTTAACAGGATGCAAAAAAACCCTTAGCATAAAAGACTGACTT
The DNA here is from genome assembly GCF_024166365.1 of Elephas maximus indicus. Classification (NCBI taxonomy): domain Eukaryota; kingdom Metazoa; phylum Chordata; class Mammalia; order Proboscidea; family Elephantidae; genus Elephas; species Elephas maximus. Next base: position 32,767,262 of record NC_064837.1, on the reverse strand, counting down.
CTGTTAATCATGAGCCACCTTTACCAGAAAAGGGAAAAGGCAAACCACAGAGACAAGAGGCTTGCAACAAGGATTCATCAAGAACACGTAACAATTAAAAACCAATATGAAGAATAAAAATTTTAAAATATATATGAAAAAGACAAAACACTCATTAGAAAAAAAAAAAATCCACTGAGAAAAATAAAAAAGAAAAAAAACTTAAAAATAAAAGCACTTCATAAAAAAGAATACCCAAACAATCAACATGAGAAGTGGCTCCACCTCATTTACAATCAATGAAATGCTAATTAAAACCACAATAACAAAACCAAGTGTTGCAAGATGTGGAACAAAGGAGATCATTCATTCATTGCTGGTAAGTATAAATTCAAGCACCTGGGTGGTGCAAACGGCTAATGCCCTCAGCTGCTAACTGAAAGGATGGACGTTCAAGCCCACCCAGAGGCACCTCAGAAGGAAGGCCTGGAGATCAACTTCAAAAAAATCAGTCATTGAAAACCTTGTGTAGCACAGTTCTACTCCGACACATACACACAGGGTCACCATAAATCCGAATCAACTTGACAGCAACTGGGAACTAGAGTTTTAAGCAGTATGATCACTTTGGAAAACAGACTGGTAATATGTACTCAAGTTGAAGATACATGTGCTATCATGGATTGAATTATGTCCCCCAAAAAAGCTGTGTATCAACTTGGTTGGGCCACGATTCCCAGTATTGTGTGGTTGCCCTCCATTTTGTGATTGTAATTTTATGTTTAAGAGGATTAGGGTGGGATTGTAATGCCCTTACCAGGTCACATCGCTGATCCAATGTAAAGGGAGTTTCACTGGGTGTGGCCTGCACCACCTTTCATCTCTTAAGAGATAAATGGAAAGGGAAGCAAGCAAAGAGTTGGGAACCTCATACCACCAAGAAACCAAAGCATATCCTTTGGACCTGAGGTTCCTGCACTGAGATGCTCCCAGACCAAGGGAAGATTGAGGACAAGGAATCTTCCTCCAGAGCCAATGGAGAAAGAAAGCCATCCCCTGGAGCTGATACCCTGAATTTGGACTTGTAACCTACTAGACTGTGAGAGAATAAATTTCTCTTTGTTAAAGCCATCCACTTGTAGTATTTCCATTATAGCAGCACTAGATGACTAAGGCACGTGCTTTTGACCAAGTACTTCCGCTCTACGTATATACCAAAAAAAAAAAAAAAACTCATTGCCATCGAGTCGATTCTGACTCATAGCGATCCTACAGGACAGAGTAGAACTGCCCCATAGAGTTTCCAAGGAACACCTGATGGATTCGAACTGCCAACCTTTTGGTTAGCAGCTGCAGCTGTTAACCACTACGCCACCAGGGGTTCCTTCTAGGTACAGACCCATTAGAAATGTGAACATATTTATACCAAAAGACATGCATAAGACTATAAGAATATTATTAGTAAAGAGTCAAAAACTGGAAACGACCCAAATGTCCATCAACAGGAGACTTGAGAAACACACAATAGTACTATATTGATACGATGGAATACTATTCAGAACTGAAAAAGAATGAACTGCTACTATACAATATACAGGGATGAATCTCAGACATAATGATTAGCAAAAGAAGCCAGACATAAAAGACTATACACTGAATTGTTCTATTTATACGAAATTCAAAAAATGAAGCAATTAGGTGGGAATATTCTATTGCTTGCCCTGGGTGATGGTTACACAGGTTTTAGATTTGTAAAATTCATTGATCTATACATTATTTTGTGTTACTTGCCATAAATAAATACAGTTTTAAAAAATCATAAAGCAATTAAAATCCCTCTCCCTTCACTTGACTTCATGATTCTCCTACCCTTTTAGCAGCTAAATTTCTCAACTGAATTGTCATCTCTATTTTCCATCTCACATTCACCCCTGAATTCAGTTTAGAATGGTTTCTGCCCGCAACACTCCTCCCAAATGACTTTTGCTTTCGTCACCAATAATCTCCAAGTTGTTAAATCCAATAGACTGAAGCACATCTTACTAGACTACTCAAGAGTTGTAAGCAATGCTTACTTTTCCTCCTTAGAATACTTTCCCTTAGTTTCCAAGGCATAACCCTCTCCCAGTTTTCTTCCTAATTCTCTTCTTCTCCATTTCCTTGCCTGGGTCATTCTTTTCTACCTAGCCTTTAAATGTTGGAGTTACTCAAAACTAATTCCTAAACTCCCTTTTCTTCTTATTATAATACCCCCCCGCCAGATGATCTTGTTCTACCCACTGCTTCACTTACTACCTGCTGGTGACTTCTAAAGGAGCTTTTACCAGCAGATTAAAGCTTTTGGTTAAAGCACTTGGCTGCTAACCAAAAGGTCGGTAATTCAAACCCAGGAGCCACTCCTCAGGAGAAAGATGTGGCAGTCTTCTTCCATAAAGATTTACAGCCTTAGAAACCCTATGGGGCAGTTCTACTCTGTTCTATAGGGTCGCTATGAGATGGAATAGATTCTACAGCAACAGGTAATGTCTAAATACACTGGTATGTTCAATAGCTTCCTCAACGTGACATTTTGGATGTCTCAACAGAGACCCCAATTCAGCTCACAGGTCATGGATTCCTCCCAAAACCTGCTCTTCCTCAAGGGTTTCCAATCCTGATGAATAGCATCATTATCAAGCCAGTTGCCAAACCTAGAAGCCACCTTCTTCATCCCCTCTAGCAGTAATGCATCATCAAAACCTTTTGTATTTCTAAATAGCTCCTATTTCTTAAACCAACACCCTGTCCCAACTACAACACCTACTCCAAAAGCCTAACTGGCTTCCTATATCCACCACTGCTCCCCCAAGCCCTGCACTGCAGTCACAGCTCTCTTTTTAAAAAATGAGTAAAATAATGGTGCCTTGTACTATGTTGCTGACTTCCTGTTGCTTCAGGATGAAGACCAAAATCTTTAACAGATCATTAGCAATTTTTTAACATCTACTCTGTTTTGATAGGAATTCACTGGTATAAAGTTAATGGCATATTATTCAATATCTAGTAAAATCTTCAGAATTATAGACACTAGGCATAATTCTCTTTAGAGCTTACAGTGTAATGGTGTTTTATAACTTGTGTGCTTTTCCATACGCCATCTCACCTGACACATACGAATCCTGTTGCATATGCAGAGCAGGGTTTAACTTCATTTTATCATTGACAAAAACAAGTTGGATATAATTTACTCAGAGGTGAATGACAAATCTTAAGGCTCTTGATTCTCAATACAGTTGTCATGGACTGAATTATGTCCCCCCAAAAAGTGTGTATCAATTTGGCTGGGCCATGATTCCCAGTATTCTGTGGGTGTCCTCCATTTTGTGACTGTAATTTTATGTTAAAGAGGATTAGGGTGGGATTGTAATACCCTTACTAAAGTCACATCCATGATCCAATGTAAAAGGAGTTTCCCTGGGGTGTGGCCCGCACCACCTTTTATCTTACAAGAGATAAAGGAAAGGGAAGCAAGCAGAGAGTTGGGGATCTCATACCACCAAGAAAGCAATGCCGGGAGCAGAGCGTGCCCTTTGGACCTGGGTTCCCTGTGCAGAGAAGCTCCTAGTCTGGAGGAAGATGGATGAGAAGGCCAACAGAGAGAGAAAGCCTTCCGCTGGTGCTGATGCCCTAAATTTGGACTTTCAGCCTACTTTACTGTGAAGAAATAAATTTCTCTTTGCTAAAGCCATCCACTTGTGGTATTTCTGTCATAGCAGCACTAGATAACTAAGACAACAGTCATCTATCTACTGCAACTACCACCTTGATTAGAGGTTATTACTTTTGGAGGGCCTCAAATGCCACATTTTTTAAATTTTAGATTCTGCTTAGGCACTTTATTGTGCTATTTTTCTTTCTCTGGATGGGATATAGCAGACTTCATTTTTCCTTAAGGAAACTATTAATTTTGTTAAAATTTTATATTGATCTTCAGAACTTTTATAATAATCCTTATTTTTTTGCTTTTTATCTTTTCATCCTCTCTTATACAATCACTGGTTCTTCTATCCCTGACTGTTCTTTATCTCCTTTACTGGTTTCTTTTTTCTTATTCCACCCCTAAATATGAACTTTACAGTCTTTCCTATAGAAACATCTACCATTCCTGTGTGGTCTTAGCCAACTAAAATGCCTTCCTCTAATTCACTCATCCTTTAAAACCTTGTCCAATCTTAACTTCTCCATGAATGTCGCCCATTACTACATTCAGTATATTCTCTCTCCTTAGAATACTGTTCGCAATTGAGGGGGAGAACCACTGGGTTTTTCTGCTCAGACCTTGAAAATCAAAGTGTGAACTGAAAATGAACATTTCCTCCCAAACCTACTTCTTCTGTGTTGCATGTACTTATTAACAGTAGCAGCAGCATCCTCCCAATACCCAGTCTAGAGACTGTGGAATCATTCTTAGTAGATGCGAACTAGGTGCATAAGGATAAAGGTAGAAAACATTTCAGCCATAGTGGCCCCTGTGCATAGATACTGAGGCTTGAAAAGTTGTGCCTTTAACAACCTGAAAAGATGAGTGAGGTTGGGGCACAGCTGGTAAGTGAAGATAGTTAAAGGGAAAGAGGCATTTAAGGAAAAAGGAGTATGAAGCACTTGTGGGACATTTAAGTTAAGATGTGTAGGAGGTAGCTGATAAGGGGAGCAAGTACACTAGAGTAATAGAGCCCTGGAGCAGCTACTCATTTCATGTTCCTCACGTACTTCCTACTCCTTACCTCCCATTTTTCTGATAACTGATGTTACCCTTCACCAAGCACAGAGACAGGCACATAACCACCTGAGCCAATTCTAGTATTACATCCTTGGCCACAGTGACTATTCCAACAATGAGCGGCTGACTCAAACTGAGCCACCTGTGTCTTCCAGTGAACACTCCATCCTCTTTGATCACATAACTTTAAAGGTATGAACAGAGAACTTCGTGAAACCACCACTCCAACCACATTAGCAAAATCAAATAACAGAAGCAAACATTCAGAGAGAAGTAGTGACAAGAAATGGAGAAAGACTACATGTGTTACGGCCCTGCTCTTTCCAGGTATATAAGTTAAAAAAAAGAAAAACCCTTTCTTACTTAACCAATCACTTGAAACCGAAAATTAAAAAAGACATGCTGAATATAAAAACTGACATCATAAGTAGAGTACATTAGAACTGGCCAAATCAGGATAGGCTAGTGGGTGGTAAGAATTTCCCTTAAAGACTAGAAAGTAGGCAGTTCTTGTTATACTGTAGTAAACCTGCTGATTAAACTGATGTATCTTGGGACACAAACTATATCCCCACCTATAGGGAATTTGTTGCGGGGGCGGGGGAGTCAGGATATTAAGGTGCTTTGGCTACATTTTACACCTTTTTCACCATAGTGTCTCAAAGAAACAAGCTATAAATCAAGGTATAAATCAAGTTTTTTTAAAAAAAGGTATATAAATTGAAAACAGAAAGAGAACAGTCACTATGATACAGCTGTTGCTGGAAGCCATCAAGTCAATTCTGATTCATAGTGACCCTATGTGATATGAGTAGATCTGTCCTATATGGTTTTCTTGGCTGTGATCTTTATGGAATCAGATCTCCAGTTCTTTCTCCCCTGAGCCCCTTGGTGGGTTCATACTGCCAACCTTTCTGTTAGCAGCCTAGCACTTAACCATTGCACCTCCAGGGTTCCTATTATGATGCTAAACCAAAAAAAAAAAAAAACCAAACCCATTGCCACTGAGTCAGTTCCAACTCATAGCAACCCTACAGTACACACTAGAACTGTCCCATAGGGTTTCCAAGGAGCGCCTAGGGAATTCAAACTGCCAACCTTTTGGTTAGCAGCCGTAGCTCTTAACCACTACACCCAGGGTTTGGTGACATAGTGGTTAAGAGCTACGACTGCTAATCAAAAGGTCGGCAGTTTGAATCCACTAGGAGCAGCTTAGAAACCCTATGGGGCAGTTCTACACTATCCTCTAGAGTCGCTATGAGTCAGAATCGACTCAAGAACAATGGAATGATACTTAAGGGTAGGTTAATGACACCCTCTAATGAACTCCAATGGAATGTATCTGAGAACAATGGGCATTGAACTAGCATAAATTCTGTTCAGAAAAAATAATCTCAAAGTCTAGAAAGTTCAACACCAATGATTATTTTACAGTTATAAATCCTATACAACTGACAAAACTTGAATCAATAACTTCCTTTCTAAGAAATTTTTAACTTACTTGGATTTAATAAAAGTTTAAAGCTAAGCACTCTTAGTTCACAAGTGAAGACTTCTACGATACAATATTAGTCCTAATGAAGTTTCTGTAGTGTGGTTATGTTACTTTTTTAATTACCAAAAAAAACTTATTTTGAAAACTAAAAAGTCATTTTAAAAGAAAATAATCTGACTAAAACAAGGGTTCTCTTTTTGAAATAGGTCAACCCCAAACACACACTTAATTCATATGTCCCAAAAACATTAATGCCATACCGTTTAAATCTGCATTTTCAAATCTGACCCAGACTATCTTCTCCTTTTCTTCTGTTAGAGGTGTCCCACTATAAGCCTGCATAGTAAACACAAACATTAAAATGAAATTATTTTACAGCTTTAATATTACTGATGTTCAAAACAGAGTGACTGAAATAAAGCCAGTCCTACCCTTCAACAATTTGATCACCCCTAGGATTTTGGTAAAGCACATTTTGGAACATTATTACTCACAAAGGAAGTTATCCAGGACTCTGACCTAACATAACAGCCTTAATTAAAAAAACAGAAAACTTTTGAACTTACTAAGGAATTGCAAAAACCTAAAATACAGTGATCAAAGTCTGTATGAAGCATCCCTATAATTCAAATGCATCAAAAAAACTAAATCACCCCTAAATTGAACAACAAATAAGAGGGCTTAGGACATAAGCAAAACTATCACACTTATCTACTTAGTTCCTAGGAGTTTAGGATCAGACAATTAGCATTTTACCAAGACTTTCTAAAGAGTATTACTTTTTCAGTTTCTTATCTAGTTTCCAGAGTCAACCTATCAGCTAGTTCCTGTAAGTCTGAAAGGGTCACAAAGATAAGCATACACATCTGTGAAACCTTAGGAGAAGTGTCAACAGTACTAATCAGTATTCAGAGTGAATCATCTCTGTATAAAAAGCACAAAATTAAAAAAAAAATTGTACATACTTAGAAGCTTTCAGAGTGTCAATAAAACAGCTACAATTTTTTTTTTTTTTTTTTTGCAATTATAGAGTGGAATTCAGTTCACAAAATATTTAGTACAGTTGCTATCAAGTCAGCTCCAACTCAGGCAACTCCATGTGTAACAAAATGAAACTCGTGCCTGGTCCTGTTCCATCTTCATGATTGCTGGTATGCTCAAGTCCACTGTTGAGGCCACTGTGTAATTTGAGTGTCTTCCAACCTAGGGAGCTCATCTTTCTGCATTCTATGGGACAATATTTGGTTGTGATTCATAGGGTTTTCATTGGCTAATATTTGCAAGTAGGTTACCAGGCCTTTCTTCCTAGTCTATCTTAGTCTGGAAGCTCTGCTAAAACCTGTCCATCATGAGTGACCCTGCTGTTTATTTGAAATATTGGTGGCATAGCTTCCAGCATCATAACAAGCCACCACAGTATCACAAACTGACAGATGTGTGGTGATATTTAATATACACTACATCAAAAGCAGGAAACCCTGGTGGCACAGTGGTTAGAGCTTGGCTGCTAAACAAAAGGTAGGCAGTTCAAATCCACCAGGTGCTCCCTGGAAACCCTATGGGGCAGTTCTACACATAGGGTTGCTATGAGTTGGAACTGACAAGTTTTTTTTGTTTTTAATATTAAAATCATATAAAAACTACCATCCCAAATACAATTTGTGTTATACCCCAAAACCAAACCAGCTGCCACTGAGTCAACTCCAACTCATGGCGACCTCATGTGTATCACAGTAGAACTGTGCTCCACAAGGTTTTCAATGGCTGGTTTTTGGAAGCAAGCAGATCATCAGGCCTTTCTTCTGAGGCACTTCTGGGTGGGCTCGAACCTCCAGCGTTTTTATTAAGCAGCCAAGCACATCAGCCATTTGTACCACCCAGAAACTCCCGTTATATACCAAAACCAAAACCAAACCACTTGCCATCAAGTTAATTCCAACTCATGGCAACTTTATGTGCATCAGAGTAGAGCTGTGCTCCTGCGGGTCTTCAATGGCTGTGATTTTTCAGGAGTAGAATGCCAAGGCCTTTCTTCCAAGGCATCTCCGGATGGATTCGAACTACTGACCTTTTGGTTAGTAGTGCTTAAGTGTTTATGCCATCTGCTTTAAACTTCCATGCTGACTTACAACTTCCATACTGTACCAAACAAGGTCAATGGTTACTGACTCACAAAAGACAGGCTTATCCTAGTACAGCTTTAAGTAAAATGATCTTATACAGCCTGCATTTCAATTGTCTTTTTTAAAACAAGTGACTTGTATATAGGGCAATTGATACCTTTAGGGAAAACCTGCATTAGAACCAACTAATTTATCAACTTCATCTTCAATCTCCTTATCCTCATCTTCCTTCTTGGTCATGTTCCTTTCATACTTGACAACTCTATTTTTTAAATAAACTTTTTATTTTGGAGTAATTTTAGATTTACAGAAAAGTTACAAATACAGTACAAAGAGTTCTGATATATTCCTCACCTACTTTCCTCTAAGGTTAACTATCCAATGTAATTTATTCCTACATTTGTCAAAACGAAGAAACCAACAATGGTACATTACCATTAACTAAACCGCAGACTTTATTTGAATTTCACTAGCTTTTCTACTAACGTTCTTTGTCTGTTCCAGGATACAATCCAGGATATCACATTATATTAAGACAAATTTCTTTTTTCCTACATCAGGCAGGCTCTCCTTATAATTATTTAAATTTTCTTCAGAGTAGCAGTCTTGTCATAAGACTACTTGTCAACTGAAGTATAATTCAGGAATGAGGGATTTTCCTAACTCCTTTGCAACATCTCCAAGATGCTCGTTGATTTCTGATCGATACTCAGAACAACTGAAGAACAAGGTTGAAGGAGACCTTTCAGTCCACTGGGACTTCTCAACCTCTCTTTTTTTCCCCCCTGCTTTCAAGGGGAAATAAAGCTTTCATAACGAGACTTATATGCTTTGTATGTCTTCAAATTTTCCCTTCTCCTTAGCAGACATGGTGGTCTTCTCTTTACTGAGCATTTTTCAGAAAATTCTGTGAAGGTGACGGAAGCACTGAAGCATCTGGGTAATGCTTCTTATGCTCCTTCCTGCAGGTTTGCACAAAGAAGACGTGTAGTGACATTTTTTCTCAGTTTCTCAGGATCTCCTTTGCCCATGTTTAGATATTTGATTCTCCGTGAGGCAGAGAATCACCCAACATCCATTCAGCTTTCACTTGCCGTCTTTATGGACGTCAATGTACTACCATATGAAGTTTTTTCTATTTTTCCAGTGCTTCTTTCTCCTTCAAACAAGAGCCAACTGCTCTAGCCCTGTTAGAGTCAAAACTTTAATTCCAATACTGACTAGATTTGTTTACTCCTCCTTTTATACCTTACCCACTTTCTAACACACATACACACACTCATAAGCACAAAGGTATTCTTGAATTTTACAAAAGGCCCCTGAAAAAACACGCTCTAATCACTGTTTAATCACTGTAGATACCACTCTGTAGGTTGCTTTGTTGTTTTATCTCTTCATTGCAGAGAAAATAACTATCATAACGTGCTGTCATCAAAAGGATAATTTTTAATTATAGAAAATTATTCTGTAAGGATCATTTGTCATAATTTCCTTGATTGTTACTGACATTTGGGCAGGCTACAAATTTTGAAAATGTGAAAATTTCATACAACACAAAAATAGAAAGTTCTGAGCTTATACTTTCTTCTTTATTGAATCTTTTTAAAATAAACTTTTGTAAGTGGGATTACTATTTCAAAATGTCGTGCTATACTGATACGCTAAGGCTTCTACAAGCCAACAATGCTACCATGTGACCCCAATTAGAATTAACTCAATTGTAATAGCTGAAGAAACTGATACCCAGTTCAACAATATATTCTTTCTTTAGGGTGATGCTTGGAGACCCAGAAAATAATTTCTAGGCTCCATGATTTTGACTCCCAGAACAAAGCAGGAGTTGGAACATAACATCAGAAGAAAATACCAGTTTCCAAATGGCTGACTTCAAAGTACCAATGAAAGATTTTCGATTAAACACAGAAAAATGTCTTAGAAAGCTCTGTTCCCATGGCAAGCAGACAGTAAAGAAAATGCCTAATATAACAAAAAGTTACTTCTATTATTGCTTCCCTAAGTGCCTATGTTTGATCATTACAGTTAGAACTTGTAATATCATTGCCTCCTCCGGTTATCTCAACTACTGATCCTAAGTAGTGAATCTCCGTCTCCGGTCCTGGATCTCTAGCCTCTTCATGCTCTCTTCAAAAAAGAACACTTAATAACCATTTTTGCTTTATTTTATGCTTTCCATACATTACATTCTTTAAGCATCAAAACAAATCCATGATGCCTATGACAATTATCTCATTTTACAGATAAAAACACTGTTTAGAAAGACTCAGTAACTTGTCCAGAGCTCATAGGATGTAGAGCTGGAATACAAAGGCAGATCTAACACCAAGTCTATGCTCTTAATCAGTACACTACCTGAAGCATAATATGCAAATTGTAAATTCATGATTTATCTGCCAAATAAGCAAGTACCTACTATAATCCCATGGCCTCCACCACATTCTCACCAAGTTATCAACCTTGGATTTTATTCTGCTCTGCACCATGATTCAAATGGCATCTCTTTCATAAGGCTTTCTTTGATGTCTTCCAACTAAATTTCATTTTCCTTCCTCTAAAGGACATCAACTTGGTAAAGCAAGGGATCAGAGAAAACAAGAAAAACCCTCAATGAGATGGATCAACACAATAGTCACAACGATGGACTCAAATACACCAACAATCACGAAGGCACAGGACCGGCAAGGTTGCCATGAGTCAGAGTCTACTCGACGGCAACTAACAACAATATGCTACCATGGAACTTGGTTTATATCCTGTTATGGTACTTACACTTGGCCATGAATTCTAGCTGTTTATCAATTCTACTAGACCAAGGGTCACCAAATCCAGTCCACCTTGTTACTGAAACATAACTATGCCCCTTCCTTTACAGAAACAGCAGAGTTGAACAGTTGTGATAGACATTTTACAAACTATAAAGCTTAAAATATTTACTATCTGGCCCTTTACAGAAAAAGTTTGTCAATTCCTGTACTAGACCATGAAGGCTTTATAACAGCACAGTGTGTCCTCTAAACTTAGCACAGTGCCTGATCATAATGGGTGATCAATTAAATGGTTGCTGCCTGAATTTCTGCTTTCTTTCCACAGCAACTAGAATAATGACTTGCATACAAGAGACAGCCAATATAACATTGTAGAATGAATATTCTAAGTCTTAGATCCATGCCTACAACTTAACATCCATAATTACTACTCTAATCCCAATCTTCACAACCATTTACGTAGATTATTTTTAACGCCTGTTATCCCCTTCCTAATGCATAACATTCATAAAAATTAAATTAATTTCCTAGCTTCCAGAATTTTTATTCTATCAGTTTTTAGTGCCTCTATTCTCTACCTAATAGAAATTACTCATTCTGGTATTCTTGTTCCTCTAGCAAATTCTCCAACTACTCCCTCAAAGCTTCTGACCACAGCCTCTCTCCTCAGGCCAACAAAAACTGCTTGCAACACAGGGTTACGACTAGGACAAAGTGTCTCTGTAAAAATTTGATAAAGAAGCCCTCGAAAAAAAAACAAACCCACTGCCATCAAGTTGACTTCCACTCACAGTGACCCCATTGGATTTCTGAGACTATGTATCTCTACAGAAGCAGACTGCCACACTTTTCTCCCAAGGAGCCACTGGTGGCTTCAAACCACTAACTTTATGGTTAGCAGTCAATGACTTTAACCACTGAGCCACCAGGGCTTTCCAAAGGGGCCCTCTAGGGGAAGACAAATTATTGAAAAAAAGCCCCTTCCTTGGAGTTGTAACTTTAAGACAAGGTCCAGAGCTTAAGGGAAGCGATTTAGTTGCATTTCACGGGAACAAGTCGGATTTCAGCCCCAGTTGCACTCTTTGCGTAAAGAACAACATGCTCTACCACCATAGCAGCCCTGTTGTTTACCATATCCAGCTAGCCAGTTTCATTCAACATTAAACAGCCAACCTTTCCATTCATTTCAATTAAAACCTCAGGAACCTCACTCTTTCACTTCTTTCTTTGTTCAGCATTCTCTTACTAATTAAATATTCAGTCTGTGCTATCATGTGTAACAATTACTGATATGTTGCTACTAGTTATCTCTGGTTGTTACAAACAGTTTGAATTTCCATGTTAACCAATAAAAGTAAGTTATTTGTTTTTCCTTACATGCCTGTGAGAGATCTTGTCATCATGACCTATTTTCATTAAAGTTGACTGAACATAATACCAACATTCCTTAATGAAAACAGTTTAATATGACTGAAATATAGTTTGTATAATACAACTGAAATCTAGATTTTGGGCTTTTCTAGGACTCTCTCATAAAGCTAGGACACTGGAATTATGAATGTCATCTTTCAAGAGCGTAGTTACAGACACCACGGAAGTCAGAGGAGACCGTCATTACCGCTAAGGAGAAAATACCCAAGCCTCTCCCTTGAGGACTTCCACTGGATCAGTATTTCCCAAAGATTCCATTTCACAGGAATCACCAGAGACACTTACTACAGCTACAAACTACTGAATGCCACCTCCAACCTACTCAGTCGGACTCTCCATGAGAGAGGCCTGAAAATTACTATTCTTTAACAAGTATGCCAAGTGATACTTATGTTGAGGCAACAATGAACTAGAGATGATCCCAGTAGGGCTGTTCTCATTCTTTATTCTCACATTTATATATAAAAGGAACAGTAAGAGGCTTACTCTCTTGGGGCTATGCACTCAAATCTTTACTCGATCAAAAGCTCACCCAACTCAAGATAAAAATGCTTCGTGGGAGTGAAAATGTAAAATATACACACACATATGCAACTCTGGTTTATTTCAAAGGGAAAAAATTAAATTTCAAAACATAAAAAAAACCCACTGCTGTCAAGTCAATTCTGACTCACAGCAACCCTATCAGACGGAGTAGATCTGCCTCTAGGGTTTCTGAAACTATAAATCTTCATGGAAGCAGACTGCCACATGTTTTTCCCATGGAGCAGCTGGTAGGTTTGAACTGCCGACCTATGGTTAGCAGACAAGTGCTTTAACCACTGTGAAACCAGGGCTCCTTTTTCAAAACATAATAGCCCTAATTTCCACCACCTGAAAAGACTACATGGTATACAGAAAACACCAATGCTGGAAAAACAAATTAGAGTAACAAGTTTTCATGACTGGCATAAAAATACTGTTTGATATGAAAGTAGAAATAGATTTGTGCCCAGGTATAATATCTGGTTGAACTGTGCCCAGGAAACCCATTGCCGTCAAGTCAATTCTGACTCAGAGACCCTATAGGACAGAGTAGAACTGCCCCATAGAGTTTCCAGGGAGTGGCTGGTGAATTTCAACTGCCAAACTTTTGGCTAGCAGCTCAGCTCTTAACCATTTTACCACCAGGGTTTTGGGGTTTTTTTAAATAATATCTAGTTCAACGAGATGGACTGACACAGTGGCTGCAACAATGGGCTCAACCATAACAACAATTGTGAAGACGGCACAGGACCCAGGACTGGACAGTGTTTCATTCTGTTGTACACAGGGTCGCTATAAGCCAGAATCATCTCAATGGCACCTAACAACAATAACAACAGTTAATAAAATGCAGAGCTTATATTGCTCTTCTCACTTCAGACAGGCAATACTGAACTAGGACAAGAGAAAAAGAGAGATTTTGGAAATAGAAGCCAACTAGCAAGTCCCTAGGAGTCCTGGTGGCACAGTGGTTAAAGTGCTCAGCTGCGAACCAAAAGGTCAGCATTTCAAACCTACCAGCCACTCCAAGGGAGAAAGAGGTGACAGTTTGCTTTCGTAAAGATTTATAGCCTTGGAAACCCTGTGCAGCAGTTCTACACTATAGGGTTGCTATGGGTCAGAATTGACTCGACGGTAGTATGTTTGTTTCTGGGGGGATCAGAGAGTCCCAAAGGAGCCCTGGTGGTGCAGTGGTTAAGCACACAGCCAATAACTAAAAAGGTTGGTGGTTCAAACCCACCCAGCAGCTCCGCAGGAGAAAGACCTGGTGATCTGCTTCTATAAAGATTACAGCAAAGAAAACCCTATAGGACTGTTCTACTCTACCACGTGGGGATATTGAGTCCAAAGTGACTGGAGAGCATCTAACAACAACACAGAGACCTGAGTCTCATCTTTCAACTAACATCTGACCTTAATTTCTCTTAGAAGAAGTCCTGAGGAATATTAGTTGTGCCAATGTCAGCACAAAACCAAAGCAGAGCTACACAATAACTAGTACAGTTCTACCCTAAAAATGCCCAGAATGCTAAAACATCAAAAGCCTTTCTGAAATTGATAATACTAGTGTCGAGTTTAGAAAACAGAACATTTCAGAGCTTCCTTGGCCAAAGGAAAGCACATATAGACACTGACCTGTGGCACAACATCCTGTAGAAAAGTCACAACACTTTCCATGTAGGACTGCTCTCTGGAAAAGAGTAAAATGGAGAAAAATTATCATGGCGGCTTAAGACAAAACAGAATACGGAAAAGCTCTACCTACAAGCTCTATAAATCGTATATTAAAACAAGAAAAAAGGCCTACTCTTATCACCTGATAATTCTGCTTATCTAATTTCCAGTTTCATAAGCCTTTGTGATATTATAAAATGCAAATGACAGAACAACCAGATAGGGAAGTCACAAAAATAAGCCAAAGTTAAAACACTGAAAATAGGGAAACTGAGATGTCAATATTTAAAACAAAAAAGAGGGACTAAATAATGTAGTCATAAAACATTTATATGGAAAGGAAATTACAGTGATATCAAGAAATAAAAGATTGGTTTAAACTTATTAAAATAGGGGTAAATTTTAAGGTAACCGCAAAGGAAACTAACAATCCTACATCTCAAAATAAAAAAGAAGAAAAATATAAAGACGCAGCAAATACAAAATCAACAGTGAAAAAGATGAAAAGAAAATAAAGAAAAACGACTCAGCACAAAAAATTAAGTGGAACAAAGAAACTGTCAACAACACACACACACACACAAAATACATCAAAATCACAGCACTAAACCTATACCTATCAATAATTACACTGAACATAAATGGACTAAATGTACCAATAAAGAAACAGAGAGTGTCCGAATGGATTAAAAAACACAATCCCTCCATATGCTGCCTATAAAAATGCAAATGAGCTTTTAATATTTTTTAACATTATCTCTTCTTAAAAGTAATGTTCTCCTAATTCAGTAGAGATAACTTCTAAGTCATACTTAAGGAGTAATGACAGAAGACCTGGCTAAGGCAGGACCTTTCTCTCGAGTCAGAGCAGAAGAATGCCCTAGTTAGAGCAAGAAAAACTATTGCTGTTGACTCAGTATTTAGTTATCTTCCCTTTAAATTGGTTATGAACCTAGTCCCTTACCTGTATGTAGCAAGATGAACTTGTATTTTGCTGCCGGTACAGGCACTAGAACAAGTAACTAAGAAGTCCTCGTAGAACTTTTGGCATAGACACGGCAAGGGAAAATATTAAAATATATCAAAGTGAGGGGGAAATTAATACTTAATGACACTAAATTAAGATATTTTAAATGGGAAGTATATAAAAATAAGCAAGTGGAAAAAAACAATTTCTTCAAAATACCAAATCAAATTCATTTCAGAGAGATGTAAAAAGTGCATATGAAGAAGATAATGTGAGTTACCCCAAATCCTACAAAATAAAGCAACATACCTTAGAGACCTACAAAGTTTGATTTAGGCCTACCTCTCCAATTTCATTTTTTTTGCCACTCTCCTTACTCTGTTTCAGTCATAGGCAACTTTAGTTCCTAGAACACCCCAAGCTCTTCCTTCTGTCTGGATTGTTCCTTCCCATACTCCTTCCTTCCTTTCAGATTTCCAGCTTAAGTGTTACCTCCTCAGATAGGCCTTCCCTGACAGCCTTAAGTATATTTCTCCTTTCCATTCTCTATCATAGCACACTGAGTCCTGATCACAACCTATAATTATTTACTTGTTTACTATTTCCCCACTAGAATGGCAGTCTATTACAGGAAGGAACCCATCTCTCATATTTATCTTGTATCTCCAGAATCTACAAACCAATACTTAGGCATGGAGTAGATGCTCAAGAATTATTTGTTTAAAAATGCTGAATGAATGAAAGAGCAACGAAGACACTAAAATTATGTACTGCAAAACAAAAAGCAATACATTTTGAATACCACATGCTAAGGCAGCACAGAACAGTGGTTAAGAGCCCAAACTCTGGAGACAAACTGCCTGGCTTTGATACCAGCTACATTTGTTGACTATGTAACCAAGAACAACTTACTTTTTCTCTGCTTTGGTTTCCTAATCTGTGAAATGAAGATTAAAAACACTACCTAACTCATACCTAACAACATGCTTAACTTGTTGCATGTTCCATAGGTTGCAAAGAAATATAGTCCTGGCAAATGCAGGAGGAAAAAAAGGAAGTATTACTATGGTGAAATATCACATTATCCAAATAGTCTGAGAAGGCAATCTTTATGTAACATGCTAAACTGCCTAAGGGAAATAATCCAAAAATGCTACAATTCTCCTAAGAGCATTTTAAAAGGCATAAAACAAGTTCCACCTCCTTACTTGGGGTCTCCATGGTCCACCCCAACCTAACTTAAATACGCCAACTTCCCTACATCACGCTTTATTTTATTTATGCAAATACCTTGCCTTTTCCACCTCTGTTCACTCCATTCTCTTAGCCTAAAATGTACCCTTGATTCAAAGTGGCCAAATTCTATTCAGCCTTTAAAGGTTCAATACAAATGTTACCTTCCTAACAAAACCTTTTCTGATCATCACACTAAAATACTCCCTTCTAAATTCTTATGCCATTTTATTAGCATCTTTATTTTTATTGATTATAGTGATTTTAAGTCTACATATTTTAAGACCACATTAGATTGTAAGTTCCTAGAAAGAATGTTAAAGAATGCCTCAAGTACAAAAATGTACTCTCTACAGCTTTCTGCATGAGACCTAGATTAAGAAATATATTTTACATCACAATCTAGTAAACACATACATATAAATATATCTGTGTGTGTCACAAAACAACTAATTTCTATTATGTTTGATTTCAATTTTTAATATAGACCCTAACACACTAAATTGATTTAATGACTCACTAAATTCATTAAACATGAAGTTTGAAAATAACTCTTCCTTAGGATTTCATGCATTCTATCAATGTGCAATATACATCAATTTGTCCCTCCAATAATTCCTTTTATTTGGCCTTGGCATTGATATTTACTCATCTTGTAAAGCCAAAATTTAAAAGATCTTACAAAATGTGCTCACTTCAGCAGCACATATACCAAAAAAAAGAAAAAAGATCTTATATAATTAAGCAGTGTTGAGAAAGGAAATCTGAATATTCTGAGTAATCATTTCTTCAGCTATTGGGATTATCTGAAATGTGCTTACGTGACAGCCTGGGGGCGAACCACAACTCCCCCAGTACAACGACTGGGTCTTCTAGGGGAATCTGTAGCCATAGTTTCATTCACAAAACCTGTTTCCAGAAGAAAAAGATAGAGAAAATGGATCATTTTGTGGATAGAAAAAAGGCTTATGTCTGATCAATAGAGGTCCCTTGTCAAAGAAAGCCAAAGCCGTAGGTAATTTACCAAGCAATTCCTATTACACCAGAAAAAAAGAAAAAGAGGAAGAAACAGATAAAATTTTCTCTCACATTACCCTGAGGTTTTAATACAGGGCTGGTCTCAAAACCACAAAACTATTTAATATTCTTGGTAGTCCATTTGGTCTATTGTTAAAGTGGACAGAAATCACATCATTGGAAGTTTTGCACAGGATCTCAAATGAAAACAAATGTGCTACTTTTGTAACCCAAAATTAAAGACTTAACTGAAACTTTATGTTGAGGTAGTGAAATTGTACATGGTACAATATTTCGACAACCAGCGGCAATACCACTCTATCTTCCAACTAAATCTGTTGGGAATCCATGAGTAAGACTGCATGGCCAGTAATCAAGTAAGATTTTTAACCTCCTCCCCCCGCTATTGTAACCCAATGACTAGGGTCTAAATAAAAACTAATATGATATTGTTGTTGTTGTTGTGTGTCCTCGAGTCGATTCCCATAGGGTTTTCTAAACTGTAATCTCTACGGGAGCAGATCGCTAGGTCTTTTCTCTCACCGGAGCCGCTGGTGAGTATATGCTGTTAGAAGTCCCTTATCCTTTGCTGTCACATCACTAAACCCTGATCCTTGAAGGTCTAATGGCCATCTGAATCACTGAGGAGTTTTAAAGAACATGGACAGTCTATTGGTTAAGGTGAAAGAAGGACTGACAGCAATATTAAAGAGCTCTTACAGAGCTCAGGAAAGCCCGCAGCCTGGAACTAATCTTGAAAGCCCCTAAAACCATCATTTCCAAGTAGGAAGCATTCTATCATCTTATTTTAAAACTCCCAAATTGGTGATCCCACCTCCTACAACCAAAACACCTTTTGCCTCAAATAGCCCAGCTTACCCTTCCTCAGTGGTTACCTTCACCTCCAGTCGCTCAGTCCTCTCATTTCCATTCCACCCTTTCTTTCCAGAATCATAGTCTCCCAAACCCTGTCCTTTAAAGGCCCTGTCCCCTGAGGACGACCCTCTAGCCCCTCAGGCCCGGCTTTCCTGAAAGACACTCGCACGACACTACCCACTTAACCTCCACCGCGGAGCCACCGATGCCCCCGGCCGCCCTCTGGCCCCTGGCCCTCCCCCCTCCCTTTTCAGTCTCGACACCTCTCCCCCATCGAATCCCTGTCAGCCAAACCCTGTCCCCTCACGCCGCCTGCCCCTCGTCCTCTCCAAGCCTCCCCAAAGCCACAGCCCCACCAGCCCTCTCACCGGCCTCCCGCCGGTAAACGCTGCTCTCCGGCTCCAGGCTCAGTGTTTGGAGTCTCTCTGTCGTGATTGACGGCTACCACTTCCTACCACGCCTCGGCGGAACTACCTTTGTAGCCAATCCCAGGGGCAAACTGGCTAATGCCGGGCACCGCCCTTGGAGGTCAGCTTCGCCAACCAGCAAGTAGAACAGAGGCGGACCCGCCTCTGGAGTTTATCCAATCCGCTCGGGCTGGGAGGAAAACACAACAGTATGTAAGTTCGGGTGAAGCCGAGCTGTCAGGTTCGGTTGCGATCAAAGGCAAATGGGGAGGAGCTATAAACATGCGTATTTTCTTTGCAGACTGCACCTTCGTGGCTTTTTCAAAAAATCAACATGCTCCAAACTCCAGTCCACCTTACCCGGGCGTCTCAGTTTGGGAACCGGAGGACAGGAGAACTGGTCTGTTTACATCGAATTCTCGCGACAGCTGGTTCGAAGCGCAGAGCACGTGGACATGGCAGCTGCCAATCACTTTTAGCTGGCCACTCACTCATCCCGAACCCGCCTTCTGCCCCGCCTTTTTTGTTGTGTTTATCTTCCGGGACCCTAGGCTGGCACGACCCTGTGGGCAACCCTGGAGCCAAGGAGGGGTTGATTCTAGTTAGGAGGGCGGCCGGTAATCTTGTCAATTTGAGCTGGAGTTGTGGACCACACCTTATTCCTTTCTTACCTCAGTTTCCATCTCCCTTATCTTTGAGGATTGAAATCTCACCGGCCGTCTATGGTGGTAATAATTGTTATTGATATAATGAACGCCTAGCACAGTCCTAACCGAGCTTTTAATATGTATTATCACATTTAATACTCACGACAGTCTTATGAGGATATGGCATATTTGTAGACATATTGTTTGTAACGAATTGGCTGATACAGCAGTAAAAATAAAAAAGGTTTTAGCACGTTGGAAGAGGATATTGTTTTGTAAAGTACCTGACGAGACACATGCAGTTTATCAGGGGCTGGGTATATAGCTGTGGCCAAGAATCCACCCATTTGCTCGATCAGTGCCAATAAATACAACACCCAAGTGTCTCATTTATCAGTCTAATATTTGAATGTTGACTAATAAAAACTTTTGTATGTTCATCTTTCACTCCACAAATTCCTGTCCTGATCTGCCTTTTAAGATTTTCTTCCTACATTAAACCCACTAAAGAAGAGATCTTTCCAATATTCTAAATTCCTCTTTTCTGATTCCTGTCTATCACTGGCTTATTTCTCTGCCTTCGAAATGTTTGTTTGGGTTTTTCCCTTGTGTATATTTCATTTTCCCTAACTAGAAAGTTAAACTGTTCATAGACATTGGTAGACTAAGGCTTTCAAATTGTTCTCTCTCCATCAACACTTAACAGCCCTGAACACATTTGTTTATTCAACAAATATTTGAGTCCCTATTAAGTGCTAGGAGGCCCTGGAGACAGGCAGTGAACAAATCAACCAACATACTTACCCTTAGCCAGCTAATTTATATTCTGGTGGGAGGACAGAAACACACAAGCAGAAAAATTCAAGTACGTACTGTTAAATGGTTGCCAGGAGGGATCAGTCTCTGGAGAAGGACATCATGCTTGGCAAAGTACAGGGTCAGTGGAAAAGAGGAAGGCCCTCCACGAGGTGGATTGACACAGTGGCTGCAACAATGGTCTCAAGCATAACAACGATTGTAAGGATAGTGCAGGGCTGGGCAGTGTTTGGTTCCGTTGTGTATAGGGTCGTTATTAGTCGGAACCAACTCGACAGCACCTAACAACAACAACAACAACCGTTAAATGGTAAAGAAAGGAGAGAGAGAGAAGGAAAAAAAAACAGGTAAAAAGAGGTGAGAGATGCCTGGGGGTAGTGTAGCAGGGAATGTCTCTCAGGAGATAACATTTGAACAAAGAACTCCATGAAGTATGTGAGAAAGCCGCTCCAGAGAAAGAACAGCCCAGACAAAAGGTAAAGGAATGGCCTAAAAAGGGAAGGAGTTTGGGGGAAAAACAAGAAAACCAGTATGGCTTAAGCGGCATGAACTAAGGTGAGAGTGACTGCAAACCAGTTAGGAGAGGTAAGTAATGGCCAAATGGAGTATGGTCTTGTACAGAATACTAAGGAGTTTCAATTTTGTTCTAAGATAAGAATCTATTGGAAGATTTTCAGTGTCATGATCACATTCACATTTTTTAAAGGTTACTAGAGAATAAACTGTTGGGGGATAAGGGGACAACAGTGGAAGCAAAGAGGTTGGGAGGCTGCTTCAGTAGATCAGGTGAGAAATGAGGAGGCCTAGAACTTGGCCTAGAATTGAAGCAATACAGGTGATTAAAAAAGTCAATTTCAGAATATATTTGGAAAGGGAGAATTAAAATGACTTGATGATGGATTGGATGTGAGGTGGAAGGAAAAGCAAGAATCAACATCGATGTCTGCGTTTTGGGCTCGAGCAACTGAGTAATGCCATGAATTTGTGCCCTTACAAAGATTTCGTCCTTTGTAAAATATACAAAGAATATGAACTTCAGAGGATTTTTGTGAGGTGTAAATAAGTTTAAAGTTTTTAGAACCAGCTAGAAATTTCCTCAAATGAACTACCAACTACTTCTATCCAGTTTCTTCTCCATGAAGATGGTGTGAGATTCTGTGATGAGCCTTCAGCTAGGGATAAAATAAAAGCTACAGTAACCGTATTTTTTAATGGAAGTAACTTGTGGATACTCAGTACATTTATAGCCAGCTTGTGATTAATACATGGGCACACTCCTCACAAACTCTTCTTGTGATGGAGGGATCAGACAAGAAACTCCTTTGTGGTAGGAAACGTGACTTCGTGGCCACGGTTCTTTGTTTTTCCAACTGAGGAGCCCTGGTTGCTCAGTGGTTAAAAGTGCTCAGCCGCTGAGCTGAAAGGTGGGTGGTTCAATCCCACTAGCTGACCCAAGAGAGAAAGATGTGACAGTCTGCTTCCATAAAAATTTGCAGCTTTGGAAACCCTAAGAGGCCATTTTACTCTGTCCTATAGGGTCACTGAGTTGGAATGCACTTAACTACAACGGGTTTGGTTTGGTTACCATGTCCCATTATCACTAGTGACTAAAACTGCCTCTCCTATTGCCCTGTGGATCAAAGACAAAAGTCCCCAGAGAACAATCAGGGAACTATCTATATGCAAACCACATTTCAAGGTCAGCTTGTACTTTGTTGTGTGTTTTTGTTTTGGAATGATTAGGATTCTTTTTTTAGCCTCAAGCAAGTCATTGCCTCACTTACCCTGGCCACCAAAAACAGTGGGATCATTATCATGGAATTTCAACAGCACTGAAATAATCTCTTTTCCTGTGGTTAATATTTTAATTATATTATATTTTAATTAATAATATTAATATTTTAATTTTCAGTGAAATAAAAGAAAAAACAGGTAAAATGTATTTCTCTAAAATCCTCTGTGAAGTGAAAATGTATTAATTATTCACTATATAGACTACAATGCATTCTATATTAGATTGTAATTTTTGAACACTATCTTTTGCAGTAATTTCCTAAAAAATAGAATTCAAAAATCTGTAGAAGAGCAAAACCAACATAATCCAAGGTCACATCTCCTCATATCTAATTACAATTGTGCCTGCCATTTGTCTGTCCTGCATATTAGTAGAAGACTGTGGTTTCTAAAACAGTATTTTCCCACAATTTCTATTCAAGATTCCAAGTTTTTGCAGTTGCTTATTATGTGGGTCCTCTCAGTTTAACCCATAGCGCTCTGAAGTCCCACTCTGCTCAGTCTCACTTCCAGGCCTAAAGCAGGTCGAGTAAACTTACTGAAGACATGCATGGTAATTATTTTCTTTTTTTTTTTTACATCCTCTGAAGCTAACTAGTAGTATCTATAATTTGGCCATATAATTTGTTATCCTAACTAGGCCACTTTTGTGAAATGATAAACCTACCCACTGTACTCTATTTAAAACTACACCAAATGCAAACACAGCAAACAAGCAAAAAAACAAAACAGGATAAACCAGGACTGTCCCAGGCAAACCATGAGGTATGTTCACCCTTTATCTATGACACATTAGTACTACTTTGAAACTGCTTTCTAGTTGATTAATGTATAATTCTATTGTCTCTCTAGCTAAAATGTAAGCTGATTAACAGAAGGGATTATTTGTTCCTTTTCTATTCGCCATAATGATCTGTTCACTAACTGGAACATTTATGTGTCAAAACCCCGACTGTTTATCTTGGAACCTGGACCTGACTAGTAAAATTAAAGACACCAGAAAGCAGAACTACGAACGAGGACCAAAAATTAGTTTAATCAACTATTTGAATAATACCCAGGGCATGATTTACCTTTCGCATATACACATCACCCTGGATAAAAACTCCTTTTAAACCTGAGAAAGCAATTCATAGTAACAGCTTTGAGAAGCTAAGCATTTAATAAAAATAATATTAGCTAAGATTTATCAAGCTTGATGTGTCAGTCACTGTACTGTTATTATCTACATTTTGCAGATGAGGACTGAGACAGGAAGATTTTTAAGCTGTTTTTTTCCTAGACTTAGGGCAGTGGTGAAAGTTGTTAAGTTACTGTAGAGTCGATTCTGACTCATAGCGACCACAAGTGTGCAGAACAGAACTGCTCCATAGGGTTTTCAAGACAGTAACATTTAGAAAGCAGATCACCAGGCCTATCTCCTCTCAGTGGGTTCTGTCAACCTTTTGGCTAGCAGTCAAGCACTTAGGCATTTGCCAAATGCAGGGACTTCTGTGGTGGAAGTACATGGCACCTAAAGCCCTAGCTTTGTGGCTAGAGGACTGAAAAGGAGAACCTCAATGAAGAGGAAAGTATCAGGAACACAGCAGAGAGGAAGTTCAGGAAAGTGACCCCATAAATGCCTTAGGCATGGATCTCATCCTAATCAGCATGCCAAAGACTGAGAACTGAACTGGCTGATAGATCACTGCCCTGGTCTCAGGCTAGCTGATGGGTGGTGCGTACAAGGGACAGATAGATTAGCACAGCAGAGGCTTTGAAAACTAAACTGACACTGGACCACAGCCCAAAGAAGGTGGCTTAGAACTTGCAGCATGAACCTAACTAGACCACCTATTAAAACAAAAAATATCAATATTCTCCACAGGAGTTAAAACCCAGGGTGTCATAATATTCAAAATGTCCAGCATGCAATCCAAAATACATGGTATACAAAGAACCAGGCATCTGTTGACAGTTTTTTCCAGTTCACAATGGATAAAACCATCGACAGATGCCAACACCTAAGTGACACAGATGTTGGAGTTATCTGACAAACACTTTAAAGCAGATAACTATAAAAATGCTCTGGCAAGCAATCATGAATGCTCTTAGCATGAATGGAAAAATAGAAAATGTCAGCAAAGAAAGAAGAGTCTAATGGAAAATTTAGTAGTAAAAAATATAACAAAAGGAAAAGCAAAGGTTAAAAAAAAAAAAGGAAAGAATGCAGTGCTGGAAAAAAACATTTTCAGAAAAAATGGTTGAAAATCTACGTTTGGTAAAAGACACGAACTTACAGGTTTAAGCAGTTCACCAAACCCCACACAGGGAAGCCCCAAAGAAAATCACACACAGATACATCTGCTGAAATTAAAGACAAAGAAAAATAATAATACCAAAAGCAGCCATAGAAAAATAACACATTACCTAAAGAAGATAATTTGAGTAACTATAGACTTCTCATCAGAAACCATTGAGACCAAAAGTGGCACGTTTTTTAAAGTGCTGGAAGAAAATGATACCAAAAGGAAACTTGGAATATCAATGAAGAAAGAGCAACAGAAATGGTAAGCAAATATAGGAGACTGTTCTTCTCCTCTTCAGTTATTCAAAATATATTTGATTAGTGGTAGCAAAAATTCTAACAGTGTCTGGTAGGGTCTGATTGATATATAAGACAACTATACCATAAAGAGAGGGTTAAATGGTGGTAGGATTTCTACATTCCATGTGAAATGATAAAATACTAAGACTATAAAAAGTATGCATATCGCAATCCCTAATGCAAGCATTAATACTGCCAAATTTTGTCTCAAAAATTAAAGTTTTTGACTTTTGTTAGTAACCTAGTATATTTAGGGGAAAAGTTTTCACAAGAAGTGCTTTATCCCGTTAGAGCCATCATCCAGGTATCTATGATGAAAAATAGCATTATCCATTAATGCGGTTACCAAAACATGCCTATTACACAGCTTACGAAAGCAGTGCTAGCCTATATTTTACATGCTTAATGCTTTTAACTTCTAGTGCGATAGCCAGCCTCCAAGACAGTCCCCAATGCCCATATCCTAGTATTCATGCCCTTGTGTTGTTGCCTCCCACATTCTATCAAGTTTGGTCTATGTGACCAGTAAAATATAGCAAAATTAATGGCATGACATTTCTGAGGCTAGGTTATAAAAGACTTTTGTGACTTCTGCCTTGCTCTCTTTGGTATTGCTTGCCATGAGAGAAAGTTAATTGCCATGTTGTAAGCAGCACTGTGAAGAGGCATATGTGGCAAGTAACTGAGGCCTCCTGTCAACAGCTGTGTGAATGAACCTTGTGGGAAGCAGACCCTCCAGCCTGTCAAACCTTCAGGTGGTTGGAACCCTGGTTGGAATCTTGACTTCAACAACAGGAGACTGTAACTCAGCTAAGCCACACCCAGATTCCTGACCCTAAGAAACTGTAGAGATAATGTTTGTTGTTTTAAGATGTTAAATTTTGGGGTATTGTTACACAACAATAGATAACTAATAAATTATTTAATTCTTGAAGCCTAAGATAACATAGATCAAGAATTATTAGTCTGTGAAAGTATTGAAAAGAACCAGTATGTGGACCCAGTTATACAATGGCATAGTTAAATATCATATCCACTGACTACACTACTAAGGAGCCCAGGTGGCACAGTGGTTAGGAGTTCAGATGCTAACCAAAAGGCCAGCAGTTCGAATCCACCAGCTGTTCCTTGGAAACCCTATAAGGCAGTTCTACCCTGCCCAGTAGGGTTGCTGTGAACCAGGATTGACTCCACGGCAATGGGTTTGGTTTGATTTTGGTTTAGAATGCTAAAGAACAAGGAGGCCCTCTGATACACTGATGTGGAAAAATCTTCAGGACATAAACACATGAGGGCTTTTCATTATGTACTGTTTCATGCCTCATGAGTTTTCTATCATGCATTATACTACTGACTGATGTTTTACATAGGCAAATAAAGTTAATACTCATAAACCGGTTGCCGTCAATTCCGACTCATAGTGATCCTGTAGGACAGAGTGGAACTGCCCCGTAGGGTTTCCAAGGAGCCGCTGGTAGATTCCAATTGCTGAACTTTTTGTTAGAAGCCATAGCTCTTTAACCACTGTGAGTGACACCAGGGCTCAAAATAGTAATAAAAAAAATCAAAACATTATTTGTGATCACATAACATCTTCAACTTCCTAAAAAAAATAAGCCTAGCCTCAGCCCTAAGAACAGATACATAAAAGAGCTGATTTTAGCATTTGCAGTTACCTATTTCAAACTAAAAAGGTTTTCAAAATTAGATCCTACTAGTATGATATGGAATTGAACTCTACTGCACAAAAAAATAATGCGATGTATGAAAGAATTAGTGTTATGACTTCTTTATATAAAAAATTGATTGGAAAAATAAAGATTATGTAATCCCGTATTCTAATCAAATAAAAAATTTAATTTCATGTAGTTATATGATTATTTTCTTTAGAATCACTGGCAGAAAAAGTGGAAAGTAGTTAAATGAATTTTCTTTAGTATACATTCAGATTTGCTGAATTTCTATTTGGTGCAGCTATGACGGTATCATAGGTCAAAAAGATGGAAAAATCCTTCACAGTTAATTGACTCCAAAAGTGCCTGCCAGTTGATGTCTTTTCCTTGGAAAGATCTGATAAAAATAAACTCTTCAGTAACCAAAAATCCTCTTCAAAAAAAACAGCCACAAAATGTTTTCCCTAGACCACCATTCAGTCCTCCTACGGAAAGCTGGCGTGCTCGCAACTGCAGTTTCTGGCATAGTGTAAGTGCACAGAAAAGCTGAATGAATTAACTCTTCAATCTCTTAATGAATTAAAATAAATAAATTTTTAAAAATTCCTTATTGTAGAACAGTTTACCACCACAAAATGCTATACTCTCAGTGTTTCAGCGTTAGTTCCTCTGTCTTTTCCTATTCCTGTATTACCAAAGTATAGTGTTTCATTCATTTTAAATTGCTATGTAATATTTCATCAAATGCTTCAAATAAGCCATAACTGATTTAACCATATTCTTATTGTTGGATATTTAGCCTGTTTCCATTCTATATTGAAATAAAAATTCAAAATGTAAAAAAGAACATTAGGTGAATTTAAGTTGTTAATGTAAAGTATGATCAAGGCACAACAGAGAGGTAATATATACCATTAAACCAACAACAACAAAAATCCAGCAACATCAGTAACAGTTCACTGATTTATTAGATGAACAAACATATACCCATATAGTCAATAAAACTGTACGATATAAAATAATTTAAGAAATGTTGAGAATTAGCAGCACCATCCGTTATTGAAAGAGCAAGAAAAACTTCACATATTTTAAGCCAAACACTACAAGGGAGTTACTACTTTTAAGACCTAATAATGCCACTGAATGTCTGGGATGATTGAGAAGGGCATTTTTTTCAGGCAAACAAACCTCCTTTTTCTCCAAAATAGGGATTTGGTGAGTTTATCTGATGATTAATATTTTGGAAAAATGCTACTGAAAGAAGAGATACTGCATAGTATTTTAATTGGGACAAGGAGGCTAACATCCAGCTACTTTAGCATGGCTCAACACTTCTGCTTCTATGAAAATTTTAGTTCTGAATTATTAAATTAGAAATAAAAAATATTTTTTTAAAAGACGCTAGTAGTCTCTAAGAAACATTAAGTAGAACACAGGTCACTATGAAAATACATTACTTTTCCAGTTTGCTTAATAATTTAGTTTAAAAAGTTGCCTAGATCGCATCACAAGTGGCTTATACAAATGTTTTAATATGCATTTTAAAAAGTTTAAACATATTTCTAACAGAGTCTTTTGATTTTTTTAAACATTTAGCCCTGTTGTCACAATTACTGTGTATCAGAGTAAGAGACTGAGTTTGTGTAAAGGATACAAATTTACACACATTTTACAGCACTTTATACCCTAACATCTACAAAATTCACATTTATAATACAAGCAAGTACAAGGCTAGGATAAAACTGTTGAATTCCAAAAAGTGAAACTATTTATACCGTTTTTCTCCCTTTAAAAAAGTTCAACTTCTGCAACAATTTCAAAAAACCCTCTCATATCCTAAGTTTGGAAAAACCCATTTCCCAGCTATATTTCAGTAAACACAAACAGTTTTTCGGTGCTGATGTAGTAAGGGATTTCCAATTTTCTTCTGACCCCTAAGTCTGCGTCGCATGGTAAGTTTAACAGAGTTCTTTCGCTGCGAGGTTGTGGGGAGGCTTGCAGACTGAGCACCGCTACTTCGACTCAAACTATTTCGTTTATGCTTCTTCATAAGGGGGCCAGAGTTGGATTCTTCCAATGTCCTTTTAAAGTTTGCTGGAGGGGTTCTTTCCACTTCTTGGGCTTTCATTTGACCAGGAGTTGACATCTTTAAGTTTTTTTGGTCCATGATAGTGTTTGTTGAATTTGTAGGCACAAGGCCAACTGACAGACTATTATTCAAGGAATCATGTATCCTTAAAGTCAGGGCTTTAGTGCAATTTTCCTCAAGTGGCTCTGGATCTTTTGAGGGTATGACTACAGCCTGGACATTCCCTCGAGCTATCTCAGCTGGGATCTCTAAAGAATTCTCTGAGAAGGCATTACTACGAACAAGAGCAGGTATATGGTCCTTAGAGTTCAGTCTTGGCCATGGATCCTCCTCCAGTGACTGAAAAACAAGGAAGTAAAGTAAGAAATCATTTATCCTAGAATTCAACAAATCCATGGCATGTAGTATTAGGATCTGCATGATGCTATTAAGATGGGGGAAAACGATATTCACTCGTGAATTTACTCATTCATTCAACATATATTTACTGAATTATGTGTAAGCCTCAGTGGGGGAGACCTGGGTAAGAAAAGGCAATATACAGGTAACAGTTACAATGAACCTCGCCTTCAGGGTAATAAAATCAAACCAACCCCAACCTGTTGCCGTTGAGTCAATTCCCACTCATAGCAACCCCATGGGAGAGAATAGAACTGTCCCATAGGGTTTCCAAGATGCAGCTGGTAGATTCAACCGCTAACCTTTTGGTTAGCAGCTGAGCTCTTAGCCACTGCAAGACCAGGGCTCCTCAGGGTAATATAGAAAATAAAACATAAAAAACTAATCTATCCAAGTAGGTTAAAATTCATGTTATCACAAGTATTTTCTATCCACTGCCAGGTAACCAAGAAAGAAGATACGTTACGAAACAAGATTTCAAAACAGACTAAAAATAACCATAAGCACACATTTACTCTACCACTGCCCTTACCCATTCATTCTGAACCCAAACATGAAAGAGATCAAGAGTACCATATCCCGTTTACGTTTTTTTTCACACATGCCAACAACAAAATGCTGTTGAAATAGCTCTAAACGTTTTGTACAAATGGTTTATTTATTGTATAGGGACCATGAAAAAACTGCTTTAAGAAGCAATTAACATCCTAATTTTCTGGTAATTTAACCATTGTAGGGGAAGAAAGATTCGCACTAGGAAAAATGACAAATTTGGTTGGCAATTGTTTGTTTTTTGGCAATTTCCTACTTCCTATTTCCTACTGAATTTTAATTTCTGAATATTTGGAAGTGTGGAATATGTGAAATCCAAATATAAAAGCAACTTTGTCATAATGGAAACTTAAATGAATGTAGTTTTTCATCCATCCCCCAAACACTGGCCACTGCTCTGTGATTTGAGAGAAGCGGGGCAGTGGGGCATATGGGACCCTGTGGTTAGGGCAACTCTCAACTGAAAATACAAATGAAAATCACCTGGGGAACTTTCAGGTATTTGTTTAAAAAAGCATCACAAGGTGATTCAGATATGTACCACTGCTTTAGAGGTACTGCTCTAGATCTACATATATTCACAATATCCTCCTATCTCTAGACAAAAAAGAACATCCCATCAAACTCAAACCTTCCAAAGCAGTAATATTTTATAAAATCATTGTCTTAATAGTTTCTAAAAAAACAGGATTGAAGCATATATGCTCTCTCTCTCTCCCAGCTGTGTAACATATCCCTCAAATGGATATGCTCTTAATCAAATTCATTAAGATATGCATATATTCTGGAAAGCCTAAGTAAACCCTTTAATAGAGTGGTAACTGAAGAAGACACATTACCTAGTCTTCCTTTAGTATAAAATTCCCTAGGAATAAACACTCTTCTAAAAATTGCTATATAAAAGTATATTCATAAGAATGTTTGCTTTAATGAGTCTAAAGGCAAATTGAAGGCATTAAGAATCTAGAATCTTGTTTCTAAAAGAATCTCAATCTAACCATCGACATGAACATGCTTTACTGAAAAAAAAAATACACTGACTTTAGGTCTAATGGAGTTTGGAGATAAGAAAAGGACATGGAAATCCTACTTCTTAGTTTGGTACAGCCCAAAATACATGGCTTCTCTTTTTTCTAAGAATATATTCTTTCTTTCTGAGGTCATTGGTTCACCTTTAAATTTCATGCTGCAAGGTATTATTCTTATCTGTTGTTGTTGGGCCACCAATTTTATTTCCTAGTACAGATGGTGAATTAAGGATAACAGAACAGTCTCTGCTCTAGAATATTTACATACCACCTTTAATAATATCAACAAGAGTTGTATTTGAGTTTATTCCTTTGGCATTAGGTTGATTCAAATGCCTAACCTAGTCATAGGTATATTCCAAATAATCAAAGAAAAATATATCTAGTCATAATTATTGACCAAGAGTTAATGCTACATTAATACAGAAAAAGAAATTGCAACATGACCAAGTAGCAGATAAATTCTATAGAGAAAAAGCTTCCTACTTTTTACTAATCGCACATCACTAATTTAGGCACAAGAAAAAGGTACTCATCAAGCCATTTATAGGAACAAAACATATTGCTTTAGTATGGATAACAAGGTTAGAAGTTAGAAGAAATTTCTTTAAAAAAGAAAAACAGTGGAACGTTTTCAGAGTTAACACAATTTATTGCAATTTCTGTTGTGCTGTGTCTTTTTAAATTCACTGATTATTCTGACACTACAGGTGCGCTGGCTTCTCTTCCCCCCACTTCCTCCTTGAACTTTTCCTTTTCCTTTTATTGGCATTCTGTGGGAATACATTGCATCTGTTAGCACAGGCTACTGCTTTTTTAGACTTACCCAAATTAATTATTTGTATTGCTAAGCCTTTTCCCAAGTTCATCAACATATATGTGATGTAGAAAGATTGTCATTGTCTTTGTTGGGTGCCGTCAAGTCATTTTCGACTCATAGCAACCCCATGCGACAGATTAGAACTGCCCTATAGGATTTTCTAGGCTGTAGTCTCTACGAGAGCAGATCACCAGGTCTTTTCTCTCACGGAGCAGCTGGGTGGGTTTGAACTGCCAACCTTTCGAATACCAGCTGGGCACTTAACTTTTGTACCACCATGGCTCCTGTAGAGATTACCCCTTAAAAATACATACTTTAAAAGTAAAAAAAAAAAAATTTTATGAAGACAGTCCTATAAGCAACAAGATCAAAGTAATTGTGGTTTATGAACTACAGGTTCTAACTAGCTAAAACAAAATTCCTGAAGATGTTCATGCCATCTATCCTGTAATCTAATCTAATCTAATATACAACTATTTACACATTGTGCCTACAACACAACTCAGTTAACTACTGATTTTCTCAGAGGATTTTCCCTTTCTTCCCCATCCCTCCTTCCTATACCTCTTGGCTTGCAAAACACAGATAAATTTAGTTTTACTCTAAAAAAAGGATGGAGAAAGAAATGTGTGCCATAGTGTTGTTTCACTTAAACAGAGGTATTTCTGCTATATCCGCCCCAAAACGAAGATCTGTTAATTTCCATTAGGATTCAAACAGAAGTGGAGATGTTTACACATAGACAAACCTAGTCTCAAATGCCTAATCTAAATATGAATAAGTCTTAAGGACCATTCAAAATTAACCAAAATGTCATTATATTTATCTAAACTAAACACATTGCCATCCAGTCAATTCTGACTCATAGCGACCCTACAGGACAGAGTAGAACTGCCCCACAAGATTCCCAAGGAGCAGCTGTGGATTCGAACTGCCGACCTTTCGGTTAGCAGCCAAGCTTTTTAACCACTGCGCTACCAGGGCTCCTATATTTATCTAGATGCTATAAAACATGGAATAATTATAACAATGAAATTAATCTGAGGGACTTTTGAGTACCCACCTTTAAGACAATTATGGTAAACAAAACAAAAAACAATTCCTTCGGCAGAAATTTGCCTTTATTATTTGTCAGGTCAGAGCCAATAATACTGATTATTCTGAATGACTAAATATTTTCCCATATTTGGGTGTGGTCAGTTGGTTAACAAATAATCATGCCTGCATATAAATTACTGTACAGGTAGTCCATTCCATCAACTCCATAACTCTGTTCTGACATAAGTCAAATACTTCATTTTTTTGTTGTTAGTTTTCATTATCGTTGCCTTGCATTATCAGTAGCTTTATAAATCCAACAGTGTTTTAAACAGTAAATCATAAAATTGAACATCTGGGAGTTAACATCAGAGAATAACATCAGCAAATTACATGCTGCAACATACTACCAACAGTGAGATTTACCAAAAAAAAAAATGACGGTTATAAGCACAGTTCAGTATAACTTGAATACGTTGGAGACTACCTGTATACATAAACCTGCTATTCTTTGATAAGAATAATAATACCAACGTATTAGACAAATCGTTATTTCTCAGAATTTTAGAAATAATTTTTAAAATATAAACTTTACGTACAATTTTACTAACACCAATTGGCTGACTGCATTAATTTTTATTTGAGGTCAATATTACAAATATTCACTTCTATCCCAATATCCTCTGTCCCCTCCCCCTCCCCCTCCCCCCACCCTAAAGTCTCCTTCTCTATTCTGCCAAAAGGTCAGTTATTCAAAGACATTAGAAAACATGAAAGTTCTGGATACAGAATGTGAATACAATTCACATTCAATATCCAGAAATAGGGAATTACTCAAAGGAGCATAAACTCCTTCACAACTTTGATAAGAGAATGAAGGAACTTCAGAAGGTTCAAACTGCATTATTCAAGGGTTTTCAACAAAAAGAATGCTTTGACAAGAGATTCCTTTAAAAAAAATCAGTACAAAAATAAATGATTTGTCAATTCTTAAATGGAAGTAAAGGTTCCACATAAGGAAAATTAAATTGCCATATATATGTGAAGTGAAAGGAAACAAAGGAGTAATAATAAAATTCCCAGTACTGACTACAGGATCACAATACCCAAAGTTAAAGTTCTTTGTGCTCCATAGCTTTGACACCTCAAAAAATTGCCTGAATATAAACCAAAAAAAAATCAAACCCAGTGCTATTGAGTCGATTCCGACTCATAGTGACCCTATAAATATACGACATGAAATTCCACCTTGTTCCCATTTTAATTAATGGTCAGTCTTCTGAAAACACATTCTCAGAAGGCCAGTCAGGCTTTGTATTAAAGAATTTATTAAAATTACTAATTTTTTGTAGGGAAAAATTGGTATGAAAACATAACCAAGTATTTGCGTTCTTAGCAAATCAGTAAAAGGGAGATATGGTACTCGTTTAAATTTGCTTGTTTCACAGCATATCTTAAACTCATTCAATATTAACACAAATAAGAAACAGGAATGATGTAATACAATGGCAAACAGTTCTAAGGTCTGATACCCTAAATCTAATTCAATCTTGATTTATAAGACTTTGTTCAAACTGTTTAACTTCTCAGTCTTACTGTCTATAAAATGGGAATAATAACTGCACTATTTACCTCCCCAGATAATGACATTCAAATGAAATATTATATATAAAAGTGCTTCATGAATTTTTAAATGCTTTACAAGTATTCATAGTACTGGAAGGGGATCAGGAAATCCCAAACATGAATATTCTTCAGAGACCACATCTAATCACCTCTCTATTACGTGCTATGCACACAGCTGGCACTCATATTAGTACTGGTGTGAAGATAGCTCTCTCACAGTAAGTTACCTGACAAAGATCCATCACTTTCTTGAACCTAGTTACCAAGTCCTATTATACAAAGAATTTGAAAACCATTTTCAGGCAACATTAACCAAAGAAATTCTGACTATTAAAACAGAACTTAAAATATTACAGATCTATATACCTTGACTGGTGGTGTAGAACAGGGGGAAGGAGTCATCACACAGGTTTCTTGACTATTATAGGAAGGACTATCAGTCAGGTTCAGATACAGCTCATCTTCATTGGCAAAGCTGCCCTGGAGGTCCGCTCCTGGAGAGATGCAGATTACTATGGCACTAGTATTATCTGCTCGGAGCATACGCTGCCTCCACCGGCCTAGGGCTCGATTCACTAGCATTTTGGCACAAGATTGTCTGTGCTCACCCTGTATTTACAAGAATAAGCAGAAAGAAGATAAGAAATCAGATTTAGTTGTTACCACATCTGAATCAAATTAAAAATTGGATGTTCAATATGGAAAAAAAGTAATAAAAAAATTCCAAAATTTCAATCATTATCCATACTTTCCATAACTATGTTAAAATAGTACTGCTCTAAATTTTTTGTTTTGTTACAAATACAGAACATTTTTAAAATACAATAAAACAAGGCTTTATCATGTGCCTAAATTTCTTCCATTTATTTTTATATTTTTGGTAACAAGAAACTTGGTCTCCACTGTAACTTTAATTTGGAAAAGTTATATAAAAATTAGGGAAGCTCAATCTAAAATGGGAATTAAACATTAAGTTATTATAGATGAGCATTATTCAGAAACAAGATAAACAGGCACAGCAAAAAACCTCATTGCAAAGGGCCAATTTCCTCCTCAATTAAGAGCTTCTGCAATTAAAAGACAACATTTAAATTAAAAGGCCAACATTTACCCCAGACTAAAGATGAGACGGTAAAGGGAGACAAGAAAGCTAGATTAATGGGAACAGAACAACCAGGATGGAAATACTGAGAATGCTAATACGCTGTGAACGTCACTGAACCAATGTCACTGAATAATATGTACAGAAATTCTTAAATGAGAACCTAATTTGCCATGTAAATTTTCTCCAAAAACACAATAAAGTATTAAAAAACAAAAACAATGACCCAAAGTAAAAATTGCCAAAGGATATGAACAAAATTCAGAGATAAGAAAACACAAAGGCTCTTAAATACATGTAAAAATGTTTACTGTCACTCATATAAGGAAAAAGGCAATACGGTAAGTGGATAAGACTAGGGGAAAAAACACTCAAATGATCTCAGGTCACAGCAAATAATTGTGGCTTAGCATCACACATGGATTCAAAAACTGCTAAACTTAAAGAGCAGAAATGAAAAGGACGTGCTCTTCATGTCTAAAAAGAGTACCTCTAGAAATAATTCAACGATAAGGATGAATGTGAAGTGTTTCAGAAGAAAGGTGTCCTGAATTAAAAGTAGGAATAAAACCTTTAAATAATATTTTATATAATGTGATCAAAAATAAATTAATGTATGAAAGTCTTTGACTTTCACCTGTATCTCTGAAGTTCATATATTCAAGCTGAATAGAGCTGGTTGTTTTGTTTCGGGTTTTTTTTTTTCACCTTCTCCTTGGGAAAATCAAGATAAAACTTGGATGCCTTTCCATCTGCTTCAAATTTCTGAAATTATTTTGCAACACGGACATCTGTTCTTTCAGCATTTGCTACAATTTGCCTAGTGTCTGTTTTTGTAGCCATATTTTAAAACCAATTCAACTGCTTTTATGATTACAACTGATTCAAGCTTTTTATTACTTCAGGAATCAATTTTAGTATTTCACATTTTTCTAGAAAACTAGCCCTTTTGTCTAATTTTTCAAATTCATTGGCATAAAGTTGTTCTAATATTATTGTGATTCAAAAAAATCTCTATTTTTAAGTGGAGTCATGTCCACTCTTAAGCTTCCTTTTGTGCTTCTTGGCTTGTTTTAGAAAGATAATCATCCCTGGTTTGCCTTTTTTAAAGAACTATCTTTTGGTTTTCGTGAATTTCTCTGTCATTAATTTCTGCTCTTTATTATTTCCACCCTCCTATTTTTTTTTTTTTTTTTTTAGATTTCTTCGGATGTCCTTTTTCTAACTCCCTGCCTAAATGGATTACCTAGCTCATTTTCTTCATAGTAGATCGTTTATTTATATAGTGTGCTTTTCAGGAGTGATTTTATTTTTCCTGTGGGAATACCACGAGCCCTGGGTTATGGACGCATCATTTTATGTGTTGCAAAAGAAAAAACACTGCCAATTAAACTACGATGCACCAAGTCATCAATCAGAGAAGGCATTTCAATTTCAGAGATGCTATAAGTTGTGAAGAGATGATGAAAGGCGGCATCAATCTCTAAATCATGAATCTATCACATCCCCCATGGCACATGTTTCATCACTCTCCAAGCACTGCCCACTGAGGACTCACTGAAGGGCTCTCTAACCTTTCACTTTTTCAGTGCACCTCTGCTTCACCTCCCAGGAAAGCTCCATGAAACAGTAATCTATATAAGCTATCTTCACTTCCTTACATTTTTGTCTCAGCCCACTAGGATCCTGCTGATCTGGCTCCCCCAATATTGTGTCCTTTTCTATTCTTCTATTATACATTCTCTCTACATTATCTCATATATTGCCCTATAACCAAAAAACCAAACCCGTTGCCATCAATTCTGACTCATAGCCACTTGATAGGACTGAGTAGAACTTCCCCTCAGGGTTTCCAAGGCAGATTGGAAGCAGATTTTTCTCCCATGGAGCAGCTGGTGGGTTCGAACCACCGACCTTTCGGTTAGCAGCCAAGCACTTAACCACTGTGCCACATACTGCCTGGCTTCATTATATATTGCCATAGCTTTACCTAACTTCTGTTAACTACCAAATTAGTATTTTCAGGCTTCTCTTAAATATTTATAAATACCTACTGCTACCTGGATGAAACACAGACACTTCCAACTACAGGCATGCCTACATCTGAACTAATTGCCTACCCTCCCAAAAAATATCTCTTCTTGATAATCATTCTACCACTCACTTCAGTCAGCAGTTTGGGTGTAATCTTTTCTCCCTCCTTAAAAACCCACCTTCTGCCAATTCTAACAGCCATATATTTATTTTGTATTCTTTTTCTTTTTTTAACTATCACTGCCTTAGATCAAGCTTGCAAAACTTCTCATTTGAAATACACCAGCAGCCTCTAGTGAGGAAGCCTAATAGATCATTACTACTACCAGATCAGAAACACTGCCAAAAAGGAAAAAATTAACATGTGAAGTAAGGTGATGGGCCTGATAATGACTCCACTTATCAAAATTCACCTTCTTTGAGGATCCTTCACTAATCATTGCTAGCACCCATTCTCTTTCATTGCCAACCTTGCAAGAATTTAATTTTATTAAAGGCAAAAGTTTTTCTTTTTCCTATAGCTTTTAATAAATAGGTCTCTTCACATCCATTACCATCTATCATCTGTCTTCTCTTCCACGCTGCAATGAGTAAGTCTTCTAAAATGCATATCTAAAATGCAGCTTTTCAATAACTCTCAACTGTCTGATGATAAAGATTTAACTTCATAACAGACCACGACAAAACCTTTTTGCCTCATCTCCCATCACTTCCAAGGCATCCTATCCTCCAGTCACACCACTTATGAAATGTGAGTGTATTACCTTCATCAAAAAGGCCTTCTTGGCCTTACACATTGTATTTCCTTTGCCTGGAAAGCTTCTCTCTCCTCCCTTGACTTATTTACCTGGAAAATTCAACCCCACCTTTAAGACTTACTCAAATATCATTCTCCTCCATGAAACTTCTTTATGTAATCTCAAGTTTCCTATACTGTCCCTCTCAGTTTTTATACACTTGTTCTAATTACTGTTATATGGGTGATTCCCTCAATACTCGTTTCAAAAACATATTTTCTTACATATGAATAGGTTCTCTTCAATCCACCACAAAAGGGCTTTTGTCTCTATCATACTGCTGAAATGTCTGTCTGTCTCTCTCTCTTTTTCAGATCACTAAACAATTTCAACTCCAAGAGAAAAAATAGTCTCTTTTTTAACAATCTTTCTTTGATATCTGATACCACTGTCCACAGTGCAAAGGCAACATGCTAGGATCTGAGGTTGAGATGAACTAAGACGTGATTCTTAGTTTTAAAGAACTGACAAACTAGTGGGGTTAATGTTTATATGTTCTATTTGCAATAATACGTAAGTGCTGACCAAGGACCATATTCTGTTTACTTTTGCACATGCCTAGTACCTGATATGTTAGTTGAGTAAGTGAATGGAGACAATTTGAAACAGGTTCAAATTGCCTCCTTTTCACCTCAAAATATAGCTTTACCATTCCTCCCATCTTACAGAAAGACCTTTTTTTTTTGCAAGGATAACCTATCCCCTTGTGCTTTTGTTTCCAGCAGCTTCCATGTTTCTGGACCTTCATTCTATCAATATCCTTTATTTCTTTTGCACTGTCAAGCTTTGTCTTAACTACAAAACCCCTTTCAAGACCCTCACTATCTTTGCAAACTAACAGTGGCACACTCCCTTGTCTTCTTGAAAAAGTACTCAACATTCACTACATCTACTTCCTGGGCTCACAGAGTACTCCTTCATCACCACTTATAATCTGGTTTATGCCCTCACCACTTCTTTTGAAACTCTTCATACTTACTTGAAGGTCACTAATAAAAGATCCTAACTAAAAAATCCAATACCCTATTCTCATCCATCTGCCTCTACTTCTTTATAGCATTTGACATTCCTGACTACCACCCCAAAATTCTCTTTCCTTGTCTTCTATGACACTCTGCATTATCCAGGATCTCCTTTCTTCATCTATTTCTGCTCTTTTCTGAGAGGCTGAGTTATGGTGACCAGGCAACAGTAAACTAAAATGAAGAGGAAAACAATTTTCAAGCTGAGTCAGCAAGCAAGGAAAAAGATTTTCTCATTGTTAGATGTTTCTAGACATACAATTGATTAGGAAAGGCTAGGCAACATAGAGTTACCATGTGACCCAGTAATTCCACTCTTACGTATATATCTCAGAGAATTGAAAACAATGTGTACACAAAAACTTGTACACAAATCTTTATAGCAGCATCATTCATAATAGCTAAAAAGTAGAAACAACTCAAATGTTTATCAATGGGTAAGAGATAAACAAATTACAGTATAATCATACAATGAAATATTATTCAGCCATAAAAAAGGAATGTAAGTACTGATAGATGCTACAATGTGGATGATCCTGAAAACATTATGCTAAGTAAAAGAAGCCAAATACAAAGCCCACATAGCGTATGGCCCCATTTATATGAAAAGTCCAGAAGGCGCAAGTACACAGAGACAGAAAGGTCAATTAGTGGTTGCCGGAGGCTGGGAGTAGGTGAATGACAAGTGGCTGGTAATGGATATGGGTTTGGTGGAGGGGTTATGAAAATGTTCTGTAATTAGATAGTAGTAATGGTTGCACAACATTATGAATATACAAAAAATTACAGAATTGTATACTTTAAAAGGGTGGATTGTATAGGATGTGAATTATATCTCAATTAAAGAAAAAAAAGGACTGGAGTTTCACAGGCCATAAAAGTCAAGGGATGTTCATACTGGTCAGTGATTGTGTGTTTTATTATCTAGTTTCCTTTATTTTCTGTCTCATTCCACTAGTGATCAGAAACTGCAAGATCTATGTTTTACCTATCTCTAAAGGTAAAAATATTAAAGGTAAAAAACCAAAACCCATTGCCATCGATATGATTTCAACTAATAGCAACCCTACAGCATAGAGCAGAACAGCCCCATAAGGTTTCCAAGGAATGGATGGTGGATTCGAACTGTCCACCTTTTGGTTAGCAGCTGTCTTGGTCATCTAATGCTGCTATAACAGAAATACCACAAGTGGATGGTTTTAACATAGAGAAATCTATTATCTCACAGTCTAGTAGGGTACAAGTCCAAATTCAGGGCATCAGCTCCAGGGGAAGGTTTTCTTCCCCTGTCGGCTCTAGAAGAAGGTCCTTGTCATCAATCTTCCCTTGGTCTGGAAGCATCTCAGCATAAGAATCTCAGGTCCCAAGGACGCGCTCTGCTCCTGGCACTGCTTTCTTGACGGTGTGAGGTCCCCATGTCTCTGTGCTCACTTCTGTCTTCTATATCTCAAAAGAGACTGGCTTAAGACACTATCTAATCTTGTAGACCTCATCAATATAACTGCCACTAATCCATCTCATTACATCATGTGATAGGATTTACAACACACAGGGAAGTCACATCAGATGATAAAATGGTAGACAATCACACAATAGTGAGAATCATGGCTTAGTCAAGTTGACAGATATTTTGGGGGGACACAATTCAATTCATGACCGCAGCTGAATGCTTAATCACTGCACCACCACGACTTGTACAGGTAAGGTAAGATAAATGCAAAAAATTATCCAAGGGGAGGATTTTGAGTTCATATTCAAGGCCCCTGACAAAAGTACTAGAGCAAAATTTAGACGACAACATCAAATTATTGAGTTACTTCTCACCATCAAGCATTTTTTCTCCTCTTGGTCCTGGCACATTGAGATGGCATCTTGAGGTGGAATCATATTCCAGAGTCCATCACTACCCAAGATAATATACTTGTGCTTCTGGGGGTCAAGAGTGTGGACGCTTGTGTCTGGTTCAGGTGACACAACAAACTCACCGCTAAAGAAATCATAGCTCCACAAATCACCTGGGGGAAGGAAGCAGAAGAAGCAAGACGTATTATTTCCAAACCAACGGTAGCACATTAACAGACTAAAGGAGTAAATCTACATGTTCATCTTAATAGATGCAGAAAAGCATTTGATAACATTCAAAATCCATTCATGATAAAAATGCCTAGCAAATCCTTTGCAATCTTCCCTTCCAACCTGGTCCTGCCACAACAGCTCCTGCAAAGAAGAATGGCAAGAAGAACCATTCTGCTATCAATGATGTGGTGACCAGAGTGTACCATCAACATTCACCAGTACATCCATGGGGTAGGCTTCAAGAAGCATGCCCCTTGGGCATTCAAGGAGATTCGGAAATTTTCCACGAAGGGGATGGGGGTGCCATATGTGTGCACCGACATCAGGCTCAACAAAGCTGTCTGGGCCAAAGGAATAAGGAACATCCTACACCATATTCATGTACGGTTGTCCAGAAAACGTAATGGCGATGAAGATTGACCAAACAAGCTCTAAACATTGGTTACCCATGTCATGACTTTCAAAAACCTACAGATGGTCAATGTAGATGACAACTAACAGCTGCTGATGAAACAGTTATAAAACTGCCTTCATGTGAAAAACAAAAAAACTTCCTAGCAAACTAGGAATAAAAGGGAACTCCCTTAACCTGATAAAAGAATATTCATCAGAAATCGATAGCATCTTACTTAAAAGTAAAATGTTCAGGCGGCTAACAGACACATGAGAAATGCTCACAATCGTTAGCCATTACAGAAATTCAAATCAAAACTATGAGATACCATCTCACCCCAACAAGGCTGACACTAATCTGAAAAACACAAAACAACAAATGTTGCAGATGTTGTGGGGAGACTGGAGTTCTTATGCACTACTGGTGGGAATGTAAAATGGTACAACCCCTTTGGAAAACAATTTGGCACTTTCTTAAAAAGCTAGAAATAGAAATACCATGTGATCCAGCAATCCCACTCTTAGAAATATACTCAAGAGAAATAAGAGCCATCACGCTAATAGAGATAAGCACATCCATGTTCATTGCAGCATTATTCGCAATAGCAAAAAGATAGAAACAACCTCAATGTCCAACAACAGATGAATGGATAAACAATTTATGATACATACACACAATGGAATACTATGCAACAATAAAGAACAATGAAGAATCCTTAAAACATCTCACAACATAGATGAATCTGGAGAGCATTATGCTGAGTGAAATGAGTCAGTCACAGAAAGACAGATATTGTATGAAACCATCAGTACAAGAACTCGGGAAAAAGTTGAAACACAGAAAAAAGCATTCTTTGATAGTTACGAGGGTGGGAAGGGAGTTGGAGAGAAAATCACTAACTAGATAGTAGACAAGGGTCAACTTTGGTTGAAGGAAGGTCAACCTACAACACAGGGGAAATCAGCACAACTGGACCAAAGCAAAAGCAAGGAGTTTCCTAGACACATCCAAACACTTTGAGGGACAGGATAGCTGGGACTGAGGCCTGGGGACTATGTTTCAGGGGACATCTAGGTCAATTGGCATAACACAGTTTATAAAGAAAATTTTCTACATCCAACTTTGGTGAATAGTGTCTAGGGTCTTAAAAACTTGCGAGCGGCCATCTAAGATACAGGTATTTCTCCCATCCCACTCTGAGCAAAGGAGAATGAAGAAAACCAAAGACACAAGGAAAATCCTAGCCAAAAGAACTAAAGGACTAAATGAACCAGAGACTTCACCAGTCTGAAACCTGCAAAACTCGGTGGTGCCTGGCTACCACCAGTGACTGCCCGGACAGGGAACACAACGGAGGGTCCTGGACAGAGCAGGTGAAGAATATAGAACAGAATTCAAATTCACGTAAAAAGACCAGACTCAATTAACGGTCTGACGTAGACTAGAGGAACCCTTGAAACTACACCCCCCAAATGCTCTGTTAACCCAGAACTGGAACCATTCTTGAAGCACACTCTTCAGACAAAGATTACACAGGACTATAAAACAGAAAATAATACAAGTGAGGAAGTATGTCTTAGTACAATCATATATACGAGACCAAATGGACAGCTCCTGTCCAAAAGCAGAATAAAAAGGCAGGAAGGGACAGCAATGGGACTAATGGACACCGGGAACCTGGAGTGGAAAGGGGGAGGGTGCTGTCATATGTGGGGATTGCAATCAATGTCGCAAAACAATATGTGCATAAATTTTTGAATGAGAAATTAACTTGAGCTATAAACTTTCACCTAAGGCACAATAAATAAAAGTAAAATGTTAAAAGCACTCCCTTTATAAACAATAAGAAAAATATGCCTGCTATCATCATTCCTCTTCCAATACTATACCAAAGGCCCTTCCCACTGCAGTAAAGTAATAAAAATTAAAAATAAATGAATTAGAAAGAAGAATAGAAAACCATCATTATTTGTAGATTTTTACATGGAAAATAAAAAAGAAATTATTAGAATAAGAAAGTTTAACAAGGCTGTTAAATACAAACCCAACACATAAAAGTCAACTGTATTTCTATACAACATCAAAAACAAAATATAATTTAAAAAAATATTCCATTTGTAAGAATAAACCAGATGTAAGGTACAGCAATAAATTTAACAAAAAGTATGGGGTTAAGAGGCTCTTTCAGATTTGTTTCTTCCTTATGT
Source organism: Elephas maximus indicus (assembly GCF_024166365.1). NCBI lineage: Eukaryota > Metazoa > Chordata > Mammalia > Proboscidea > Elephantidae > Elephas > Elephas maximus. Next base: position 32,723,292 of record NC_064837.1, on the reverse strand, counting down.
TCTGCCTCTGCCCTAGGGGTAGCGGCTGCACCTTATATCTGCTACTCCTGTGCTCTTACAGTTCTCTTCCCCCTCACTGAGTCACCCCATTATAGTTAATAGCTCTCTGTATCAACCTTTCTTTGTTCAAATTACTATGTGATTTCTGTGCCCTGATAGGATCTTCACTGGATCCTGACTGATACGGATATGCATTGTTTTTTGAAACTTTTGGTCATGCATAAATACGTATGTAAATATGTACTGAATCACAATACAAACTGTATTTCTTACTGTGGCTCATAGTAAAAAAAAATTTAAAGATTCTTGCTTAGGCAATTTCATCCATTCCCATAGCTTCAATTACCTCTGAAACAAAGTTTATGACTCAAATCCACATGTTCTGCTCATTTCCATTCCTCCATCTCAACTAGTCCAAGGTACTATCAGCTGTCACCAAGACTACTAACACAGCCTCCTAAACTAACTACAACAACTTTTGTTTCTTCTAAACCATTCTTAACACTACAACCAAAACCATCTTTTTAAAACACAAATCTAGTTATATTCTCCCACTCCAACCCTGCAATAGTTTACTATTGCTTTTAATAAATGACACAACTTTTTACCACAGCCTGTAAGATGCCTATTTTCTCATTTATTCTATGCCTCTTATTCCTGTATCTCTGTTCAGTCACAGCTCCTTATATTCACCATGCTTCCTTCTATCACAGAGCTTTTCCCAGATGTTGTTCCTATGTCTAGAACACACATTCTTCCTCTCTTAAGTTCTAGTAATTCTTCAGCTATCAATTCAAACATCACTTTTATAACCTCTCTGGATAGATAAAATAATCCTAGTTTGAGCTCTCATTAGCACATATACAGTGCTTAAAAATTGCAGTTTTTCAGTTCTTTTTGTGATCATTTGATGGATTCCTATACCCTTCCTTAGACTGTAAACTCCATGAGGGCAAAGACCATGTGCTTGGTACAGACAGCACAGCACATGTTGCACTCTTTCTAAATACTTATTCAAGGAATAATGATTTGCAAGGCTCACATGCAATTCCAGCAGGCAGCCACTAGAAGGCACCTCTGCTACATCTGTACTGGAGTAATTACCACTCTGATCAGTGCCTAAATGGTGCCAATTTTGATAAGCAAACCTCTTACCCAGAGATCTTACCAGAGTAGTAGGTCCTAATCCTAATCCCTTTTGGGTAGTATCTTAGAAAATGGGAAGGACAAGGAAACAGACACAGTAAGGAAGACACCATGTGAGGAAATGTCTACAATCTAAGGAACGCCAAGAAATATCAAGGCCTTTTTTATCAGAAGTGGAAAGAGATAAGAAAGGATCTTCCCCTAGAGCCAATAGAGAGAGCACAGCCGTGCTTATGCCCTGAATTTAGACTTCTAGCTTCCAGATCCGTGAGACAATTTCTGTTCCTTAAAGTCACCCACTTCGTGGTGTTTTGTTACAAATAGCAGTAGTAAATCTAAAACTTTACCATTTCTGGACTACAAACAACAATTGACTATCACCTTCTCCCCAACTTTTCCTTGCCAATAACTGGAGGCTCAACTGTATCACCTGCTTATACTATGAATAAATGACCTGGGTAATGTTGAGCAACTGTCTTCTAGTTCTGCAAAAATCTATAAAATACGTAAAGTGCCTAAAATATTGCAACTGGTCCCTAAATTATGTCCTCACCCCCAATTTTTTTTAATAATTTATTTTTGTTGTTGTTGAGAATATGCACAGCAGGACACACACCAATTCAACAATTGCCACACATACAATTCAGTGATGTTGATTACATTCTTTGAGTTGTGTAACCATTCTCACCCTCATTTTCTGAGTTGTTCCTCCTCCATTAACATAAACTCATTGTCCCCTAAATTTCCTATCAAATCTTTAATGTAGCTGTTGTCAATATGATCCCATATAAACAGATCTTATAAGAGTACAATGCTTAAGGCAGGCATTCTTTACTAGTAAAACTAAACTATTGTTTGGTTTTAAGAAGGCTTCAGGAGATATTTTTGGTTTAAGGTTTAAAGATTATCTCAAGGCAATGGTTTTGGGGGTTCATCCACCCTACATGGCTCCTGAAAGTCTGGATTCCATGAGAATCTGAAATTCTATTCTACATTTTCTCCTTTTTGATCAGGATGCTTCTATAAAATCTTTGATCCAAATATTCAGTAATGATAGCCAGGCACCATCCAGTTCTTTTGGTTTCATGGCAAATGGGACAGTTTGTTCATTAGAGGCAATTAGCCACACATTCCATTTCTTCCTCTTACTCCAGACTTTCCTTCTTCCTCCGGGGAAACGGAGACCAACTGTTGTGCCTTGGATGTCTGCTTATAAACTTTTAAGACCCCAGACACCACGCAATGAATTAGGAGGTAGAACTGAAGCACCAAACACATTATTAGGCCAATTATCTGGGATGTCCCACGAAACCATGCCCCTAAACCTCCAAACTAAGAAATCAAATCCCAGTTGTTTGGTTGTACATAAGCAGACTTGGCAACTACTTTTTTTTTTTTTTTTGGTCGTTGTTGTGAATATATCTACCACACAACTTTGCCAATTCAACTTTTTACAGGTGTACAACTTATTGACAGCAATTATATTAATCAGCTATGCAACTCTACCCTTAATCAATGTGATTTTCCATCATTGTAAACTGAAACTTATAGCAATCACCCCCTGGCTCCCCATCCCTCCATCCCTGGAAACCACTAATAAACTTCAGTCTCTACACATTTCCATTCTTGTCTTCTTATGTAAGTGAGGTCATACAATATTTGTCCTTCTGTTATTTCACTCAGCAGAAACTCTTCAAGCTCCCTCCATGTTGTAGCATGTATCAAGACTTCATTTCTTTTGTGGGCTGAGTAATATTCCATTGTACGTATATACCACATTTTGTTTATCCACTCATCTGTTGATGGGCATTTAAGTTGTTTCCACCTTTTGGTTATTGTGAATAGTGCTACAATGAACATTGTTGTACAAGTATCTGAGGCTCTGCTTTCAAGACTTTTGGGCATATTCCTAAAAGTAGCATTGCTGGGTCATATATTAACTCTATTTTTAGTTTTTTGAGGAACCACCACATTGTCTTCCACAACGGTTATACCATTTTATACTCCCACCACCATTGGAGAAGGGTTCCAATTTCCCCACATTCTTGCCAATATTTGTCATTTCCTGTTTTTTTTTTTTGTTTTTTTAATCTTAGCCATCCTCCCATTGCCAACTCATAGACCCTAAAGGGCAAAGTAGAACTGCCCCAAAGGGTTTCCAAGGCTGTAACCTTTACATAAGCAGACTGCCACATCTTACTCCTGCAGAGTGGCTGGTGGTTTCAAACTGCTGATATTTCAGTTAGCTGCTGCTCAAGTGCTTAACCACACTGTACCACCAAGGCTCCTCTTTAGCCATCCTAGTGGGAGTGAGATGGTATCACACTGTGGTTTTGATTTACATCTCTCTGATGGCTAATTATGTTGAGCATCTTTTCATGCATTTGGTCTTGCTTCTATTTTTTCCCCCTATAATCTTATCCATATACCATTTAAAGTAATCCTTTAAAAACATAAACTAGATTGTGTCACTGACCTACTTCAATAATTAACAATAATAATAACAGCCAACATTTATAGAGCACTTACCATGTGCCAGGCACTATTCTAAGCACTTTACATGTATTATATCATCCAATACAAAAGTATGAGGTAGGTGCTATTATTACTCTCATTTTATGTATGAAAAAAAGCCATGTCACAAAAGATTAAGTAATTTGCCAAGGTTGTAAAGTAGCAGCATTGGGACTGGAATCTAGGCATTTTGGCTCCAAAGTCTTATCTCTTAACCATTATGAAATACTTCCTCTACTACTCTTCAATCCCTTCTCAATATTGTTTAAAATAAAGATCAAATTCCTCACCATAGCCAATCCTTAGAGCCATAATGTCTTCTTCACCAAATTCCTTACTCTGGGCTATATGGCCCTTTATAATCTGGTAAGCACCCTCATCTCCACCCTCATTTTACATCTGTATCTCCCCTCTCACACTGGCTTAATTCCTGTTCCTCAAAGACACCAGGTCCTTTGCTGCCTGTATTACGATTCTTTGCTTGCAAACAACAATATCCACCTCAGGTAACTTAGGTTAAAAATGCAACTTAGAAGAAAATCAGGTAGTTTACAGAAGAGGCAAGAAGCTAGAAAACTAGGTATGGAAACAGAGCAGACTGAAGCAACCAGGCAGGAAAACTCAAATATACCACCGGAACAATGGCCTCAGGTACCCACTGCGACTAAGATGAATTCCAGTCAGTTTTTTATTTTTGTTCTTAGTAGATTTAAAATTCAAAGTCTTGTGATAGAGACTCTGATTGGCCTACCTGTGTCATATGCCTGCCCTTTTATATGTTTTATAAAAGTACACTGAATAGGAAAGTCTAAGAGTGTACACAGTAGGAGAGATGTAATTTCTCAAAAAGAAATTGGGGTGTCATATAGCAAATGTACCCTAATTGCCTAAGGGCTTTTTTGCACTTTTTTTTTTTATGGCTCTGCTTTGAATATGTGAGGGGTCTATTTCCCTTAACCCCTTCTCCTCCTTCAGGTATCACTCAAATATCACCTCCTTAAAGAAGGTTCCCTGACCATTCTCTCTAAAGTAGCCCTCCCCTGCCACTCCACTATCAATCACACCAATTACTTGTGTATTGTTTTACTTAAATCTTTTATACACTTTTTAGAATGATTTTCTCATTGGTTTACTTGTTTACTGTCTATCTCCCTCCACACACACTAAGATTATAAGCTCCACAAAGATTGAGGCTATGTTCATTATCATCAAAGATAAACAAGTGATAGTATACGGTAGGTACAATGAGCCTTTCAAAATGTAAATCAAATGATGTTATTCCTTAACTTAGTGTCCCTTAATGCTGCCCACTGCCCTCCAACTAGAAAATAAACCCCTGCCATGATGTGGCCCTGTTTAACTCACCACCTGAGCCATATTGGCCTTTTGAAAATGCCTAAAACATGCCAAGCTCTCATTTTAGGAAACATGTCTGGAATATTCTTCCATGGGATCTTCGTATGATTAGCTCCTTCTCAGTCTCCAAGTCTCAGTTAAAATAACACTTCCTAAGAGAATTATTTCCATCACACCATCTAAAATAGTTTTTCCCTTCTAAATTATTGTTTATCACAGCACCCTGTTTATTTCTCTCATAGTGCTTCCTAACCTGTAATTATTTCATTTATAAGCTTACTTCTTTATTGCCTGTCTCCCCAACTACATAATCTTGCTTCATGAGGATAGACAGAATATCTGTATTATACGTCCATAGCCTAACATAACGCCTGGCACCAAGTCAGTATTCAAGTGTCTGTTGAATGAAAACAGAGAATGAATAAATTGGTGTTTTCTAAGAGAAATTTTATTTAGAAAAACTATCCCAATCTAGCACAGCAAAGGTAAGGTATTTCTATAACTAAATTTTCTAGTCTTCCCTCTAAAGCTGGGTAGGCCAGAAAATAACTATTTTTACTTTGTTATGAACAATTTACCTTGGTAGCTAAAGAAAAAAGAGCTTTGAAGACTCTTAGAGGAAATATGATGGACTGAAACAGGGAAGGACATTTGAAAATAGTGTTAAGGGTAACATCAAGCCCAGACATACATATACTTCCCTAAGTATAGATAGGAGTTAGCAAAACATTGAACATGACTCATGACCAAAGCGCAACTGGCACTGACATCCATCCTTAGCCTTTTCCCCAATAAGGTTTTCGTACATTTAATATAACATCTGATCTTATCTCTACTCTCATCACGTGCCATGTAAGGACTTAGTTCTCAGTCTCCTGTCTCATTTTACCATGTTCTATTGTAATAAATCCACTGTGATTTCATCAAACATTAAGTCCTTCTTACCAAGTGCTCTTGCTACTGCCAGAAAAGGGATTTGGTCAATAACTGTGCTCCTTCGTACAGGTCCATTGTGAGTGAGTCGAGGTCGTTTCCAAACTACACGATTCACTCCAGACTTGTTCATCACACTAAAAAATAAATAAGAGTTCATATAAATACTCGAAATGACTGAAAATAACAACTAAGCTATATGTGTTAAATAACTAATAACATATTACAAGATAATGACTTATCTGCTTCAGATACAAAGATGTACAATGCAAAATTCCTCTTGAGAGAGGAAAGACAAAACAGAGTTCATTAGAAGGGGAGAATCTGAAGATTACTGTAGGCGGCCAGAGACAACAGGATGGAAATAACGAGGGGGAGAAAAGAGTAGATACCATGTCAAAGGACAAAGTACATGGACTTAAGTAAAATATAAAACAAAATTGGGGGGGGTACGGTGGGGAGGAAGAACAGCTTATATGGAAACAGATTAAATAATGATCAAGAAAATCTATGTAGTTTTGAGGGGTTTCATCCGGGGTGCACACAGTTGCACTTAAGTTTTAATATTTTTGATTTGAAGAATTGATAGGAAATACCACAACAGAAACATATATGTATTTTGAAGCTTCTGTAATTAATAGTTTGAAATTAAACTTTTGGGAAACAGATCAGCTATAAAGCTGTAGACTGGGGAGTTAAAGAGTAAGAAAACAGTTAAAGCCAAAAAAAGTATGATATTTTTTGCCACATATCTGGATTAAGAAGGTCTGAACATGGCAGAATTTAACACGTAAGGTTTTGAAAGGAACAGAATCAAAAAAGAGGAAGAATAGCTGGTAAAAAGAATAGATGGAAGTGTCAAGCGGAAGCCAAGGAAGGATCACTTAAAAAAAAATCAGTGTCAGAGAATGAAACCAAGGAAAAGCCCACCGGATATGATAATCAGATTATTACTGATTACCTTCAAGACTAGTTCTAGCAGAGGAAATACTAAAGCAAATAACCTCGGGTTACAGAACAACATCTGGTGAAGAAAAAAAAATAGTAAATACAGAAGTAACCTAAAAATTTGGGAGAAGGGCAAGGGGCAACAGAAAAGAAATAATTAATTAAGTATATAGAAGAGTTAGTTCACTTGGAAATATGGTTAAATCTCAGGGCAAAAGAAGTAAAAACACAAAATATAGATGATCTCTCAACCTATACCTGTTGTTGTTGTTAGCTGATTTGAACTCATGGTGACCCCATGTGTGTCAGAGTAGAACTGTGCTTTACAGAGTTTTCAAGGCTGCGACCTTTTAGAAACAGATTGCCAGGCCTGTCTTCCAAGGTGCACCTGAGTGGGTTCAAACCTCCAACCTTTCACTTAGTACTCAAGAGCATAACTGTTTGTGCCACCTAGGGACTCCGAAACTATGTCTGGCAGGACTGAAATGGGGTTAATGAAAAATAAAATGGACTTTTAAATCAATATAATCATAATCTCACTAAAATCAAAAAGAAAAAAAGCCAACAGGAGAAGAGTGTTCCTCTGGAAGACTAGAAAAGCTGGAAGAGAGTAGCAAACAGCATTTCCAAGAAACAGTATTACCCTTTCTGATATTAGGTTCACCTAACAAATATATACATATGCAGAAGTTGATTCCAGAGTCTCTCACAGATAGATGACATTAACCATCTAATTCCTTAACTTAGGTTCCATGTGCACCCAGAAACCCTTTGATTATAATCTGAATTCTCATTTATAGGATGAACATAATGCAGACTAGCTGACAGTAATAAGTCACTTCTTGTCACCTATTTTTCTCATTATTAATGAGTAATATGACTTCCTGATCTATACATAAGTCTCTTGATAGTTTACTGTGTTGAGTTTGAGTGTCATGGCTCTATCCTTTTAAACCCGATGGACTGAATGTATCTACACTGAAACTAAACTGACTTCAACATACGGAAAGCTTAAGACAGGATAGACAGTGGTGACCACCTCCAAAGGACTGTCATCATGAAATGACACCTACACAACAGACAGCCAGTTAACCTCTATCTCATCTATGGCTTCTCTCTATTCTAAATTCAAATGAATGAAGATGCTAAAGAAAGAAGAGATAATGAGTGAAAGTCCAAATAGACACAAAATAAAGGCATGAACCTTACAAATAAGAAAAGATCAATCTTCCTCTGAGCCAAGAAAAAGATGAATATACAGCAGAAGAGGAACAGCCTCAATTCTCTTTCTAAAGTAGGAGACAAGTTTATGTGACTAGTGCAGTCAAGGAGATTTGCCAAATAAAACTTTCTGCAATGACAGAAATGTACATTCTGTGTAATCCAACATGGTAGCCACTAGTCACATGGGGCCATTTAGAACCACAAATGTGGCTACAGAGAAATTGAATTTTTAAGTTTATTTCATTTTAATTAATTTACATTTAAATTTAAACACTCATAAATGGCTGATGGCTATGGTAGCACAGGGGAGGATTAAGTACGGAATGATCAGAAAACACTGATGTTGACGTAGGACAGAAATTCAAGAAGAGTCACTTATTTTACCATCCCTTTTAAAAACTAGCTTAATTCTCAATTCTGAAAGCAACATTGTTCTAGGTCATAATAAGAGTTAAAATCTCAAAGGCAGTCATTTTGTTATATGATGTCTTCTTTAATGCTGATCCTCAAAAGCAAACAGCAAAGTGAAGACAGGCTGCCACTCACAAGAATCTATGACACACAAGAGCTGCAATTCTCACTGCAGGATGCCAACAACATTCTGCCTTTATACCACCTTGAGCCCTATTCTTTCCTAAACCTTCTCACCAACAAAGTAAGACTTAAAACTTGAGCAGTTACAATAAGTACCCAAACTGCTTTTAATATAAAACCAAACAAAACCTACTGCCATAGAGTAGATTCCAACTCATAGTGACCCTATAGGACAGAGTAGCGCTGCCCCATAGGTTTTCCAAGGCTGTAAACCTTTATAGAAGCAGACTGCCACATCTTTCTCTTGAGGAGTGGCTGGTGGGTTCAAACCACCAACCTATCGATTAGCAGCCAAGTGCTTTAACCATTGTGTCACCAGGGCTCCCTGCTTCCAATATAACTATACTGAAATTCCCTTGAAAATATCTAAGAATATTATGGTCTCTCTGTCTCTGAAGAACAAAAGACGAAATAATGGTACTAGTTAAGATATAAAGCTTTAAATCCAGAATTAAAAACCCAAGGCAATCTTATAAGAGATGCTGTTTTCATTGCACTCCCTGCTACCGTCCCGTATAATTAAAAGGTATGCAAAAAGGAATAATCTGATATGCAGAGAGCTGACTGAGCAGCAACAGAAGGCTGGAAAAACAGAACTCTGGCCAGTTGCCGAGGGTGGGATGGAGGAAAAGGAGGAAATAACTTATAATAAAACAGCTCAATTTGTGCCAAAGACACCTGCTCTCAAATGGCATACAGCACTTGCCCAAATGTCCAGATGGTATTTTAAGTAATAAGGCAAAAAACCTAAACTCTTTTTTTAAAAAAAAGGGGAGGGGGTTAAAATTTAATATATTTTCACCAAAGAAAACAATTCTAAATTACAAGTAGAAAAATAAGAACAGCCAAGAAAAAAAAAATACATATGCTAAAAGAAAATTAATGAGAATGGCTCAGACCTGCCAATAGTAAAACATATAATAAAGCCTCAGTAGCAAGTATATATACAGTACTTAGCACATAGACAGGGGAAAAAAATTTCTGAAAGCCCAGAAAAAAGATTCTAATATCACTGTGAGTGTGAAGACTGACCTTCACACTCAAAGGATCATATAGACCGTAGCCTGAAACCAGGTTCAATTAGCTTTGCAGATGGATATAGGACAGGAAACACAGCATGGCAGCTTCAGGCATGTTGTCTTCAGCAGGGATCCTTATAGAAATCCAGGAGTCATTTTCTAGCCCCCCAAGTGACAGCTCAGTTGTAAGTAAACAAGACCACATGGTTAGATACAGAACAACCTAGCTTAGGCAAGCTTCATGTGCCACAGGCATCAGTATCTTGTAGTAGCCCATGACTGTAGCTTCCTGATACCTGCACCAGTCAAACTCTATGAACATAGGAAGCTGAGGCCTGTGCTTCCCAAAATAAAGTTATAGTTCATTCAAAGTCCCCCCTACCAGAGGCAGTTCAATTCAATGGTCATTCTTACATTAAGAAACATTGCCTCATTAAAGACTTGACATTTCATATGTATCTTAACCACAGAAACCGTGATAGGAGAGGGAAAATTCAAAGTCATCTTCCAACGAGAAAGGTGTTTAAACCTAGTATTAACCCTTCTAATCAGGAAGAAAAAGATGTATAATTGTTCACATGGCCATCTAGAAAGAAACATTAAGTTGTATCCTCATTATACATCTCGGATTTTAAAATTTCCACTGCTGGTAGAGGTGTTAATTGGCACAACCTCTATGAAGACAAATAGTTCTCAATATTCCAAACACACTCCTCTTTGATTCAGCAATCGCTCCTCAAAATATACTTACATATGGGCAAAAGATCCATAAGCAGGGTTTCCCATTTTACAGCACTGCTTGTAGTAACAAAAAATTAGAAATAAAAATATTTTGATAGGACACTAGTTAAATAAACGATGGTATATCTACATATTTGATTGTATATGAGTATCTCCCTACCAAAGGATATATAGTAACATTGGTTGCCTCTGTGTGGAGGGAAACTAGGTGGCCTGTGGAACAGTGGTGATTGGGAGATACGTAGATCAAAATTCCATCACCCAGAATATTGTTAACATTTGGTCCATTGCTATCCTACTTTATTTCTCTGCATCGTAAGATACCAAAACCCATGGCTGTCAAGTTGATTCCAACTCACAGCGACTCTGTAGGAGAGGAGAACTCCCCACAGGGTTTCCAAGGCTGTAATCTTTACGAAAGCAGACTAACACATCTTTCTCCCACAAAGTGGCTAGTGGATTCAAACCACCGACCTATTGGTTAGCAGTGGAGCGCTTAACTAATGCACCACCAGAGCTCCCTGCATGAGATAGCACTACAAGTATAATTTTATATCCTGCTTTTCTGTCATCAGTATTTTTTCTATATCATTAAAAATTCCCCAAAGTACGTGGCAGTTTAGTATACTCCTCTAACATTTGAAATTGTTCAATCACCATTTTTTTTTAAATCCATAATCATAATTTTATATATAATGTCTACATCATATTCAGTGTTAAGTATACATACTATAAAATACTTAACCATTCTCCAGCTGCTGGGCCTTCAAGTTATTTCCAGTCTTTAACAGTCATTAAACAATACCACAATCACATGTTTTTGTCTACACGTCATACTTCTAGATTCCTGAAATTACTGAGTCAATAAATATTTAAGGCTATTGGTATGTATTATATTCTACATAGGTCTTACCAATTTATAATTACCAACAGCACATGAAGGTACCCATTTGAGAAAATACTGAGGAGTATCTCTTTGGTCTTTTAATCTCTGCTAATCCAATAGCAGGAAATAGCATTCACCTCAATAATGGTAAACATTCTTTCAAATGTTCACTATTTTTTGGTTTTTTTGTACAAACTCCCTCCTTTATCCTATCTGGGGGCAGCGGTGTCTTAGTGTTTTTCTTCTTGATTTGTTGCACTCCTTATAGTTTCAGGAAAAAAATTATTCTTCTCCAGTTTATAATTTCTTGCTTTCATTAAATATTTATTTAATATTTATTTAATGAAAGCAAGAAAGAAGATGTAAGTAATAATATCATGGTAAGGTTTTAGTTAAAACAAATATTCAGAGAACACTGGACTCTATTTAACTTGCCTCACACCCTCAATTTTAAAAAGTCAGCACTGTGTTAGTTTTTAAATTTTCTCATGTTATTCATTCCCTTGACTTTTAGTATAATCTTAAGTTTTAATGCAGATGATAAAAATATTACGGTGAAATCAATTTTAGCTTCTAGTTTGCAAACCACCTACATTGAGATATTAAGTTGAAATAAAGAAAAGGAAATAATAAGAAAGCTTTTCAGGAAATCTGATTTAGAAATCAAAGAAAAAAAATTAAGGTTAATTCTAATTTAACTCTTTTCCCAAAGCCAGATTCAAACTGTTCTATTCTGGAACTACAGGGGCTGTTCAGCCCAGATTTTAAAGACGGTCATGCTAATCGGTATTTATACGAAGGTTTTCAATAAGACCTTGTATGAACTGTTACTTGAGACCCACTAAAATGTTACTTCCCTTTGGAGCCATTATCAGAAGTATAACAGTCAATTCAAAATAATGAGATAAATATGAATGCACATGGTATGGTATCAGGCTAACTAAAAACTCATAATACTGAGAAAGAAAATAACTTTATTGAAAGGAAGAAGTAGGTCTTTCTGGTTAGAAAAGCAGAAAAGGACTACATAGAACCAATACAGGAAAGACAAAACAGCACAGTGATTACCTCCCACCAAGTCCTTCGATTCGCTCTCTTTCCTTGGGAAGTTCTGGCTTATGGTCCTGTGTCACCTCCACAGCTCTGATAAAATCATCCTTTGGGTCATCCTGAACTCCAAAAACCACCCCTGAGTCTCCCACATGAGCTACATACATCTTCATGCCCCGTATGATGACCACGCTGGCGGTTGTCCCTGACGTGCTGGGAAGACCTGTCATAGTCTTGGGCCATTCTGCTGTAATAAGAAATAAAATAAAAAACATGAATGCTGTGTCAGAAAACAAATAGTAACATCTATTGAACTAGTATGTCAAAATTTAAATTACCATATGAAAAAACTTAAGAAAATATTTTGAAAGCTATTCACTAAGGGTTTGTGTTAACCCATTAATCAACATATTAATAATTAAATTTCATAATTAATTATAATCACAACTATCCAACCAATCCTAAAATGATACTATTTCAAGAAAGATTTACATACGATTTTTAGTCCTACATTTAGAGGAAAGGACCTGTTGACAGCTTTGATACCACATAGCCAGTAGCTTTAACATCCGTTTCTTAATCTCTCTTCAAGAAGATTTTTAGAAAAAGCTACTTCATTTGCTTCTGAAATAACTATTCTTAATATTCATAACCTAACAAAGACTATTCATTGGGCAGTTACTGTGTGCCAACCTCTGTGCTAAGTTTTTTACATCCATTATCTTAAATAATACTGTAACAAATGTATGAGATACTTATGATTGTTCCTATTATTTTCATTTTACAGATAAGGAAATCAATATTCTGAATGGTTAAGAACCTTGCTCGATAGTAGTAAGTGGCAGAGCCCCCATATATTTAACTCCAAAACCTTTACCATCTGAAAACCCTGGTGGCGTAGCGGTTAAGCACTACGGCTGCTAACCAAAAGGTCGGCAGTTCGATTCCACCAGGTGCTCCTTGCAAACTGTATGGGGCAGTTCTATTCTGTCCTGTAGGGTCGCTATGAGTCAGTAATCGACTCAACAGCAATGGGTTTGGGCTTTTTGGTTTTTACTGTCTAATTAAATTCACTGTCATTCAACAAATCTGAAATATTCTGTAATACTTAACAAGCTACAACTTATAGTTCAAGATTACAGACTGAGTCCAAGCACTGACATATTTATTATCCCCATGAAAGTCTCACTGAAAAAACAGAATATAAATATTAGAAAAAGTTCGCAACAGTCAAGAAACACCAGAAAATTCTTGGAAGTTTAAACAAATGGTATTATGTTGAAGGAAAAAGAATTTGAAACATGTAATTCAATATAAGTAAAAGCAGCAGCCAGTAAAGAAAGCAGTAGGTTAGTTTCCCTGTTAAGAATCCCAGAAAAGCCTAAGCTCAGAGGCAATGGCAAAAGCTGAGGGCAGAAACAGATGGTAGGAAGTCGCAAGATTAATTTAAAAACTTCAGGAACTAGGTCAGTGCCTAAGCTCTCTACACATTAAGGTGAGACATTTTAGTCTCTAAATTGCAACTAACTATAATACCTCTCTTTTAAGGGAAGTGGTGGATCTACTGACAGGGACAGCAGGGTCTCAACAGGGGATGGTGGGAGGACCAGAACTAAAAATACTGGGCAGAGTGCTGGGCAACTTTCATGTCCATAAGGAATGATAAACTGTGAAGAGTTCTCTAATATACTCAGGCTAAATGGTTCTTACCTTTTTGTCAATGTCATATACTTTGAAAAGACATTCCCTGAAGCCTAAAGTACATCTCTCTGTCTTGTCTCATAAATGGAACCCACCTACACAGTGCCCTGTCACTCGCAGCAGAGGCCTGCATGGGGTATATGAAATAACAACCTTCACAACTGCTTAGGGAAATCAGAACAGCCACCAAAACTGATCAAGCTAGAAATTCATTAAAACAAAAAACCCTGTTGCCTTCAACTCAATTCCGACTCATAGCAACCCGACATGACAGAGTACAGCCTGCCATAGGGTTTCTAAGGAGTGGCTGGTGGATTCCAACTGCCGGCCTTTTGGTTAGCAGCCACAGCTCTTAACCATTGTGCCACCAGAAATTCATATGTATAACATATATTTATGTAATATATAAAACCAAGAATCATCATTTAATATAGGGGTAAATGTAAAGGCACTGCAACAGAATCTGACACATACTAAGGGCTCAATGTTAACTAATTTCTGCTGCTGTTATGCCCCTTATTTAATAAAAACAAACAGCCTGAGTAGCAACAAAAGTCACATGCAAAGGGAAAACGGCCCCCAAAAAAACACCTGGGTAAAAATCAAAAGAATCCACAAATAAATTATTGGCACTGATAACAAAGTGCAGCAAGGTTGCTAGATACAAACACTGTTACATTAAAAAAAAAAAAAAATCAGGAGGCAGGGCAAAGATGACGGAGTAGTCAGATGCTTCCAGTGATCCCTCTTACAACAAAGACCCAAAAAAAACAAGTGAAACGATTATATTTATGACAAACTAGGAGCCTGGAACATCAAAGGCAAAGTTAAAAAACAGGCTGAGCGACAGTGGGAGGGAGAGATGGTTCAGAGGAAGAGAGGAGTTGCTGGACCTGAATCACCGGGAACCCTCAGGTGCCATTACCTGGAGCAACCACAGCAGGGCTGGCGGTAGCATTTCAGATGTGGTTTCCTTAGGGAGAGACAGCAAGCCGCACAGCCTACTCACACCCCCGGAACCAGGAAAGAACAGTGCTCTAGGCAAAAGCTAAGTACTTGCATTTATTTTACTGTACCTCCAGCCCCCAAGCCAGCTTCAGTGGCTGTCAATTTCCCTAGGACTGAGATAGGCCCAGCTGAGTGCCCTCCTTGGAGAAGGAATAAAGTCACAATTGGGGGAAAAGATAATCTGCCAGCTCCACCAACCTGGGGCGCTAAGGATAGAAGCAGCTCCTGTCCAGGCATAAATGGTCCGTGGACTTAGAATACCTTTCCCCCCTGCATGGACCTGTGTGGGCCTATTTCAGGAGAATAGGCCCTTGCTGGCAGACGGCAACTGTTTCAGCTGTGCGGTGCAAAAGTGAGTGTTTGATGTTTGACACCACTATGCCTGTTAAACAGGGTCCTCACCTATCCACATCAGGGGCCTAAGGACTGGTGGCTCCATCCACATCACCTAGCCACCCATGACAGAGGTCCAAGGATAACTGTTATCTCCCAGTCCTTACAACCAAATGCACTGGGTGCCCATGGTCCATCTGCACAACCCACCCACCTGTGCACTCTAGGGAACAGGGATGCGCTTTCCTAACAGACACTTGGGACGGTTGTCAGCCCCCTGCCTTGTTCAGAGCATGACTCCCTGCTGCAACTGGATACCTGTACCTACACCAATCACCCCTGCCCCTCTAAGACTTTAGGACACAGCCTGTACCACACACTGATGACCAACTACCTGGAAACCTGAGCTGAATCCATACAAGAAAAGTGAACGGACTCTTAGGCTTATATACCTGATAACAGCTCTAGCCATCTGGTGACAGAACGTTAGTGCTTTGAAGGCAAAAATAATCAAGATAGCTCAATCAAGGAGCCTATCTGGCCGTATCAAAACAAAACAAAGCAAGAAGCTAGGATACAGTGGGCAAACAAAATAAACTAATATAATAACTTATAGATGGCTTATAGACAACAGTCAATATCAAATCAAATAAAGAAGGAGACCATGATTGCGTCAACAAGCTCTCAAACCAAAGAATCAAAGGATCTTCTGGATGAGGTGCATTCCTGGAATTACCAGATGCAGAATACAAAAGATTAATATACAGAACTCTTCAAGACATCAGGAACGAGATGAGGAAGGAGATCAGGCAAAACGCAGAACAAGCCAAGGAACATACAGATAAAGCAGTTCAAGAAATCAAAAAAGGTTATTCAAGAACATAATGAAAGATTTACTAAGCTGCAAGAATCCATAGAGAGACAGCAATCAGAAATTCAGAAGATTAACAATAAAATTACAGAATTAGACAACCCAATAAAAAGTCAGAGGAGCAGAATTGAGGAAGTGGAAGGTAGAATTAGTGAGACTGAAGATAAAACACTTGGCACCAATGTATTTGAAGAAAAATCAGATAAAAGAATTTAAAAAAATGAAAAAAACCTAAGAATCATGTGGGACTCTATCAAGAGAAATAACCTACGAGTGATTGGAGTACCAGAACAGGGAGGGATAACAGAAAGCAGAGAGAGAACTGTTGAAGATTTGTTGGTAGAAAACTTCCCTGATATCATGAAAGATGAGGAGATATCTATCCAAGATGCTCATCGAACTCCACATAAGGTAGATCCCAAAAGAAAGTCACCAAGACATATGATAATCAAACTTTTGCCAAAACCAAAGATAAAGAATTTTAAAAGCAGCTAGGGATAAACAAAAAGTCACCTACAAAGGAGTCAATAATAACAACCTTGGACTACTCAAAAGAAACCATGCAGGCAAGAAGGCAATGGGATGACTTACATAAAGCACTGAAGGAAAAAATTGCCAGCCAAGAATCATGTATCCAGCAAAACTGTCTCTCAAATATGAAGGTAAAATAGGACATTTCCGGATAAAGAGAAGTTTAGGGAATTAGTAAAAACCAAATCAAAACTACATGAAATACTAAAGGGAGTTCTCTGGTTAGAAAATCAATACTATCAGATATCAACCCAAGATTAGAACACAGGACAGAACAGCCAGATGCCAACCCAGATAGGAAAATCACAAAAATAAAAACAAGACAAAAAAAACAGTCAAAACAGGGAAACAGCAATGTCATTATGTAAAAGAAGACAACATTAAAACAATAAATAGGGACTAAGAAATGCAGTCGTACATCTTTCATATGGAGAGGAAATCAAGGCGATATAAAGAAATAAAAGTTAGGTTTAAACATAGAAAAATAGGTGTAAGTATTAAGGTAACCACAAAGGAGACTAACAATCCTACTCATCAAAATAAAATACAAGAAAAAAGTACTCAGTAGAAACAAAATCAACAACAACGAATAAGAGGAAAAGGCAATTTATAAAGATAAGCTACTCAGCATAAAAAATTAAGTGCGAAAAAGAAACTGTCAACAACATACAAAAAAAGACATCAAAATGACAGCACTAAACTCATACCTATCCATAATTACACTTAATGTAAACAGAC
This sequence comes from Elephas maximus indicus, assembly GCF_024166365.1. Classification (NCBI taxonomy): domain Eukaryota; kingdom Metazoa; phylum Chordata; class Mammalia; order Proboscidea; family Elephantidae; genus Elephas; species Elephas maximus. The sequence continues at coordinate 32,705,699 of NC_064837.1, read as the reverse complement.
TAAATGCACCAATAAAAATAGAATGGCAGAGTAGATAAAAAAAAAAAAAAAAATGACCCGTCAATATGCTGCCTATAAAAGATATACACCTTAGACTTAAGAGACACAAATTAAAACTCAAAGGATGGAAAAAAAATATATATCAAGGAAACAAAAATCAAAAAACAGCAGGAGTGGCAATATTAATTTCTGACAAAATAGAAATACAGTTGATTTTTTAAAAAATTTTTATTGTGCTTTAAGTGAAAGTTTACAAATCAAGTCAGTCTCTCACACAAAAACTTACATACACCTTGCTATATACTCCTAGTTGCTCTCCTCCTAATGAGACAGCACGCTCCTTCTCTCCACCCTCTGTTTTTGTGTCCATTCAGCCAGCTTCTGACCCTCCTTGCCTTATCATCTCCCTTCTAGACAGGAGCTACCGACATAGAGTCTTGTGTCTACTTGATCCAAGAAGCTCACTCCTCATTTTCTATCCTATAGTCCAGTTCAATCCTTGTCTGAAGAGTTGGCTTTGGGAATGGTTGCTGTCTTGGGCTAACAGAATGTCTGGGGACCATGACCTCTGGGGTCTTTCTAGCCTCAATCAGACCATTAAGTCTGATCTTTTTACTAGAATTTGGAGTGAGCTTCTTGGAGTACCTTTATGGAAAAATTACAAAACTTTATTCAGGCATTAAGGGCAACCAGTAGACCTATAGAATAGTGTGCACAGAAACAGACTCATGCATACTTAGGCATTTGCTATACGAACAGTGGAGAAAGAACAAAGTTTCAATAAATGTCACTGGAATAAAATAGGGGGAAAAAAAAACTCTGGGTACCCAATAACAAACACAAAAATCAAATTAAAAACCGAATGTGAAAAGCAAGGCTAAACCATTTAAAAAATAATATAGTAAGGTTCTTTCATGACTTCAAGGTAGGAAATGATTTCATAAAGACACAAAATGGACTAGCCATGTGAAGGAAATGATAGCTAAGTTGAGCTACCGTTAAAAATTTTAAGAATTTCTGTTCATCAAAAGATACCATTTACCAGAGTGAAAAGACAACTCACAGAATGGAAGAGGATATATTTGTAATATTACAATATACACACACGCCAAAGGACTGGTATTTAGAATATACAAAATATCCCTACAAATCAAATTAGGACAGAAAAATGTCAGGTAGAAAAATGGACAAAAGACTTGAGCAGGCCTTTCACAAAAGTGGAAATCCGAAATTTGTTTGGGTTCTTTAATCCTCAGTGAAACAAAATTAAAAACCACAATGAGATACCACTACATAATTACCAGATTTCATAAATTAAAGCCTAACAATAACAAGTTTAGATAAGAATAAACTACTGGTGGGAGTGTAAATTGGTTCAACCACTTCAGAAAACTTTTGGCATTACCTTTTAAAAGTGAAGATATGTATATCCTACAATTACTCACTACCCATAGTGATGTATATAACATGCCACACACAGAATGCATATGAATAGTCACAGCAGCACTATTCATGACAGCTAAAAAACTGGCAACAGCCCAAACACCCCTCAACAGGAGAATGGATATACTACACGTAATACATAAGAATCTCACAAGTATGAGCCAAAAGAATATATATGGTGTGTTTCTTAAAAACGAAAAAAAAAAATGAAAAACTATCATGTTTACAAATAAGTAAGGATCCCTGGTGGCACAGTGGTTAAGCGCTTGCCTGCTAACAACCAAGTCCGTGGTTCAAACCCACCAGCTCTTCCATGGGAGAAAGATGTGGCAATCTGCTTCCCTCAAGATTTACAGCCTTGGAAATCCTACGGGGCAGTTCTACTCTGTCCTACAGGGTCACTGTAAGTCAGAATCAACTTGACAGCAATGGGTTTTTTACAGGTAAGTGGTAAAACTATAAAGAAAAATAACGGAAATCATTTCAGAACTATCATTACAAAAGTCAGGATGGTGATTACCTCTTGGGGCAGTAGAAATACACCAGAAGGGACATACAGGGGCTTCTGGGGTGTAAGCCATGCTCTTTTTCTTAACCTGGATGGTATTCGACGGTGTTCACTTTACAATTATTCATGAAGTGTATACTTATGTTTAATGACCTTTACCATATGTATACTATATTGTATTTCACACATTTTTAAAGTTTTAAAAAAAGAGGACAACAAGTTTGCTACACTTTGATTATGCACAAACACAGTTCCCTAGGCCATCCAGTTCTGCAGCATGGTTACAGAGGTCATTCCCAGAAGCTCAGCCTAGAGTATGTTTTATGTTTCTTCAGTTCTTTCAATTATTTTTGGGTTAACCATAGCTCTTGATAAAACTCTATTTAAGCAAACTAGATTGTTTTCTATGGCTAAGAAATTTATTATCTATTATCACAATAAATGTGAATGAGGTGAACTCCCAGAAAGAAGAGCTCTGATTCAGAAAACAAAATTTACCTACATTGTTATAGATTGAATTGTGTTCCCCCAAAAAATGTGCGTCAGCTTGGCTAGGCCATGATTCCTGGTATTATGTGACTGTCCACCATTTTGTCATCTGATGTGATTTTCCTATGTGTTGTAAATCCTACCTCTGTGATGTTAATGAGGAGCCCTGGTGGCATAGTGGTTAAGTATTTGCTGCTAACCAAAAGGTTGGCAGTTCAGATCAATCAACTGTTCCTCAGTTCTACTCTGTCCTATAGGGTCAGACTATGAGTCTGAACGGACTTGATGGCAATGGGTTTGATTTTAGTTTGTGATGTTAATAAGGCTGGATTAGAGGCAGTTATGTTGAGGCAGGATTCAGTCTACAACATAAGGTTTTGTCTTAAATCAATCTCTTTTGAGATATAAACTAGAGAAGCAGCACAGACAGTGGGACCTCATACCACCAAGAAAGCGGCACCAGGAGAAGAGCACATCCCTTGGACCCCACATTCCTGTGATGAGAAGCTCCTAGACCAGAGGAAGGTTGATGACAAGGACCTCCCCCCAGAACTGATGGAGAGAGGTCTTCACCTAGAGCTGGCACCCTGAATTTAGACTTCTAGCCTCCTAAACTGTGAGAGAATAAATTTCTCTGTTAAAGCCTGCCACTTATGGTATTTCCGGTATAGCAGCACTAGACAGCTAAGACATACAGTATACAAGTAATTCAACTATTTACAAAAGGCACCTCAAACAAAATGGAAAAAAAAAAGCCTTAAAAGTATATTCAAAGACACATTATCAATATCATTTAAATTCAAGGTTTGATCAAAAGTATTAAAATGTACAAAGAGATATTCTGCAATGATATAAAAATACCAAGTCAATGCTTTCCCTATTCACCTGAAAAGTCACCTTTATCATATGCTACATTTTGCCTCAGATCTATTTCTGGACTCATCTTACTAATCGATTTATAGTGCTTTTTAATAATTAGAAATTTAAATATTCCTTAATTATTATTCTTTTTGCAAAATTCTCTTAAGTATTTCTGCACACTTATTTTTCCAGAGGAACTTTAGAAGCAACTAGCAAAATTAAAAAACAAACCCTGTTCAGATTCTAATTGAAAGTGCCCTAATTTTATAAAGAATCAACATCTTTAAACATTAAATGTTTTTCTTAATTAAACCAAAACCAAACTAAACCCATTGCTGTGGAGTCGATTGAGACTCATCATGACCCTACAAGAGGAGAACTGCCCCACAGGGTTTCTAAAGAGCAGCTGGTGGATTTGAACTGCTGATGTTTTGGTTAGCAGCCAAGCTCTTAACCACTGCACCACCAGAGCTCCTCTAACTTTAAAAACCAAAAAAAAAAAAAAACCCAAATCCACTGCCATTGAGTTGAATGACTCATAATGACACCAAAGGGTTTCCAAGGCTCTACATCTTACAGAAGCAGACTGCCATGTGTTTCTCCCCAGGAGCCACGGTGGTTTCAAACCACTGACCTTTTGGTTAGCAGTCAAATGCTTTAACCACTGTGCCACCAGGGCTCCTTCCTCTCACTTTAGTCCATATTTAATAGTATTAATTATACTGTATACCTGTCCAGCACTCATTCCCCCCTTCTGTTAGCATTCCAAGTTTGTTCTGGGGAACGGAACAGTCTCCACTGCATGCAGTGCATCTTAGATAGAATGACCTAAAGACAGAAAACTGGTGGAGTTGATTCACCCCAGGGACAAAACATTTCAGTGAGGGTCCACTAGTTCCTGTCATCTGGGTACCAAAGGTACCCTGGTTCCTGTCAGTTTTGAGACCTGATTTTTAAGTTTTTAATTATTTGAGCTACCCGATATTGTTCCAATAAAGATTTTCCCCCCTTAATGTACACTTAAATCAGCTTACTTTTTTTTTTTTTTAATGTGCTTGGACAAAATCAAGTTTTCTTTTTTTTATTGTCTTTAAGTTTACAGAACAAGCTAGCTTCTCATTAAACTGTCAGTACACATATTGTTTTATGACATTGGTTTACAACCCCAGGACATGTCAACACTCTTCCTTCTCTACCTTGAGTTCCCTATTATGAGCTTTCCTGTCCTCTCCTGGGCTGGTGCGCCCCACGCCCCTTTAGTCTTTTCTTTTATGGGCCTGTCTAATCCTTGGATGAAGGGTGAACTTCAGGAATGACTTCATTACTGAGCTAAAAGGGCGTCTGAGGACCATAATCTTGGGGATTCTGCAATCTGTCAGGCCAGTAAATCTGGTCTTTTTTTGTGAGTTAGAATTTTGTTCTACATTTCTCTCCAGCTCTGTCTGGGACCCTGTACTGTGTCCCTGTCAGAGCAGTCAGCGGTGGTAGCCAGACATCACCCAGTTGTGCCGGACTTAGTCTGGTGGAGGTCACGGTAGTCGTGGTCCATTAGTCCTTTGGACTAATCTTTCCCTTGTGTCTTTAGTTTTCTTCATTCTCCCTTGCTCCTGAAGTGGTGAGACCAGTGGAGTATCTTAGATGGCCGCAGTCTGTTACTTTTAAAGAACTATAATACAAAACTAGTACCACAAAGTAGGTTGCAGGCAACAGACCCTTAGAAAAACAACCATTAGTTATAGAGTCAATATGGAGTTGAAGCCACCAGGATTCTCGTTCATATTCCATGTGTCTCGTTAAAAGTGACGTTACCTTTGACCCCTTGATTAAAGTGCTATCTGCAGTCTTCTCCAACATAAAGTTAACCTTTCTCTTTTTCTAATTAATAAGTATTTTGTGAAGAGCCCTAGTGGTGCAGTGGTTGAGCGCTCACCTGCTAACCTAAATGTCAGCAGTTTGAACCTACCAGGCAGTCCACGGGAAAAAGATGTGGTAGTCTCCTTCCATAAAGACTTACAGCCTTGGAAACCCTATGGGGCAGTTCTACTCTGTCCTATAGGGGTCAATATGAGTGGGAATCAACTTGACAATTCCGACTTCATGGCAACAGGTCTTTCTAAGCATTTTGTAGGAGGCAATTTGAGACTATAAAAAAAATAAATATCCTATTCCGTTTTACTCACTAGCTTTAGCATTCATGCATGTCTCTTGGCTGAATTAATTACTATTACCATGATTGTCAAATGTGATTTTCTAATTTCATCATTCCTTCCACATTTATTAATAGGCAGGCCATTGTAAAGCTTTCTCTTCTCATTTATTCATCAGCATTAATTCATGATTTCTATTTTAGTCAATGACTGTAATCCATTGTATTGTTGTTATTAGGTACAGTTAATTACAACTAATAGCAAGTCCATGTGACACAGCAGAACTGCCACATACAGTTTTCTCAACTGTAATCGTTACAGGAGCAGATCACCAGGACTTTTCTCTCACAGAGCCTCTGGGTGGGTTCGAACTGCTAGCCCAACAGGGCCCCTTATAACTCATTACTATCATTATTTGGAGCCCTAGTGGCACAGTGGTTAAGACATTGGCTGCTAACCAAAAGGTTGGCAGTTTGAATCCACCACCACACCTTGGAAACCCTACAGGGCAATTCTACTTTGTCGTTTGGGGTCCCTATGAGTCAGAATTGACTCAACCGCAATGGGTTTATCATTACTTATTTTGATTCTGAAATTATTCTACATTTGACTGATGGCAGCCCCTTCAAAATGGCTTCTGGGTTCTTCTGATGTGCTCTCATCATTCTTTGAGCACTTCTTTGCTTTCTGGCTCTTCTTATAGTTCCTTGTCCCAGTCTTATACTGGGGTGCTGCTGTTCCCTGGCCTTCTCAGTAGACAAAGCTTAGGAATACATATGTACGTGTACACACACACATCTATATTTCCATATCTACCTATCTATAAAAAACCACAAGTTCACATCAATACCTACACAGATACTTCCAATTCTAATTTACACCACACGCTTCATTGTGGTTTTCCCTTTTGTGGTATAACACTTAAAATTATGGCCCAATATTATGTGCTGTCTTGATATCTGAAACTAGGAGGGAAAGAATGCCCTAACCACTCTGCTCCCACCAAACCACCTCCTTACTGAGAGGACCAGGCACAGTTCCTGCTTATCCCTGAGTAGGGACATATAATGTGTATGTATATCACATACTCATGTACAATAAATAACAATTCTAAAGTTGTTCGTACCTCAAAAAAAAAGATGGAAAAATGAACAAAATCACTTTTATAATGAGACTAACACCTTTTTCCTAGTATAATAAAGCAGGTAACGAGTACATAGACAAAATTTTTGGAGAATACCATTAGAGAGTTTTATCTAATGGACATACAAAGAAAAAAGAGCCTAACAATAAACTTTCTCAAGTACATATAAAACTGCTACAGAATTTTATCACATACTATGTCCAAGCAAGGATAAATATACAAGAATCAAGAAACATGCTCTGGCCACAGTACAGTTCAGTGAAAAATCAAAAAAGAAAAAATAATTTTAGTCTATGTGTTTGGAAATTTTGAAAACATCTTCAAATAATTCATAGGTCAAAGAATAAATCATAATGAAAATTTTAAAATATTTGGAAGTGACTGATAATGAAAATAAAACATACTGAAATTTGTGGAAGGCAGTGCTGTGCTTAGAGGGAAACTTATAGTCTGAAAAGCATAAATCAGTTGTCGTTGAGTCAATTCCAACTCTTGGCAACCCCATGTGCGTGAGAGTAGATCTGTGCTCCACAGGGTTTGCAATGGCTGGTTTCAGAAGTAGTTTGCCAGGTCTTTCTTCCAAAGCACCTCTGGGTACTCAAACCGCCAACCTTTCGTTAGCAGCCAAGCACATTAATCATTTGCACCACAAAAGGCTTAAAATTAGAATAAAAGTTCAGGAAAGTGTCATGGATTGAATTGTGTCCCCAAAAAATACGTGTCAACTTGGTTAGGCCATGATTCCCAGTATTTCGTGGTTGTCCTCCATTTTGTGATTGATACTAATTCTCCTATTTGTTGTAAATCCTAATCTTTGCCTGTGGTTAATGAGGCAATATTGGATTATGTTGAAGAGGATTAGTGTGGGATGTAACACCCTTGCTCAGGTCGCATCCCTGATCCAATATAAAGGGAGCTTCCCTGGAGTGTGGCCTGTACCACCTTTTACTTTACAAGAGATGAAAGGAAAGGGAAGCAAGCAGAAAGCTGGGGGACCTCATATTATTAAGAAAGCAGTGCCAGGAGCAAAGCACATCCTTTGGACCTGGGGTCCCTGCACTGAAAAGCTCCTTGACCAGGGGAAGACCAGGAAGCAGAAGCTGAAGAGACAAGGAACACAGAAAGCTGAGCTACCTCAGTCTCAAAAGTATGGCCACGACCTCTGGGGTTTTAAACAGTGAAGCCATGGCTTCTGATGTTTCTAAGGGTGGAGTCGTCACTCAGATGGACTAGGAGAATGGCACGCTTAAAGCTGAGGGAGTAGGGTTGCTACTCCAGTGGACCTGGAAGGCGGAGCTTAAGCCCAAGGCCAAGGGACCTCCACTCAGAATCCGGAGAGTATGGTCAATACCTACAGTGTGGAGGGCAGGGCCATTGTGTAAATTGTCTCAAAGAATAGAGGTGGTATATTTATACTATCCATAAATGAAAATGAACAAACTAGAGGTACAAGTAACAATGTGAAGGAATCACAAATACTGAACCAAAACAGCAAGGCCCAAAAGCACATATACTTAGATGTCAGTTATGTTATTAAAAAAATAATGTTCTACATATTGTTTAGAAATATCCTCACATAATAAAATTATTAAACAAAATGTTTTAATAATAAACACGAAATTCAGGATTTAGGATAGCAGTTGTCCCTTGTGGGAAGGAAAAAAGATTTGATAAGTACAGTCAGAGAGGGGGGCTTCAATTACATCGGCAATTGTTAATTTTTTTAAGCTTCGTTATGTGTAAGTGTTCATTATATCATCCTTTATATCTTATTTCTGAAATACTCCACGATATAAAGATGCAAAGAAATACAATTTTACCTGTTTAAGGTAGAAGCTAATTAAAATTTAAGCTTCTTCCATTTTCACTTAAATTACATCAATTCTGTGGCTGCAGAGATTAACAATGATCAAAAATAATGACTAACAAAAGTGGAAAAAATAGTACTTGATAAATAGTATTATGGCAAACAACTCTTTCAGAACATGTGATATGTAAGAGGCTAAAGATCTTGGTAGTAAAACAAATCATCAAACTAAAGTTAGAGATTTAAAATTCTATGATTCTAAGAGAAGTCTTCTTCAAATCTGCCTCCTCCCCCCAATCTAATTTTAAATATGAGTTAACGAAAACTATTTGCTAAACCTAGAGCCAATTTAGGTTATATGTTGGCTTTTTCTTAATTCTTTTCACCATACTCACTGAAGTAAATGCTCTGATTTTTAGCCAAATTAACAAATAAAAATTCTATTTTACATCTCTCTTTACAAATACTGTGGCAAATTCCCAGTAATCACATCAAAGATCACATTTTACTTATTTCAACAGTATCTTTCCATTGGCTCTCTTGATAACAGAGTTCAATGGACTCTGACACACAGTTAATAAAAGTTACACTTTGCTCACTATCTTCATGGAGCTATCAAAAGAAGGGATAATAATATTATTTCGAATAATTGAATCCAAAAAATCCCACGTAAATATTAAAGCATTACAGTAAGTCCAGAAGTTACAAACGTCAGACTTATGGACAACTCATACTTGCCTTTTAATGTTATATAAACTTGCCCTTACTTTGAAACGACTGAACCAACCCCTACTCACAACAAATTCTTCATCACAATCACCTTCACTTTGCTGCACATGCAGCTTTTAAATCATTCAAAAGGCTTAGAGCCTTTTGTTGCACTAACCCAAACCAAACCAAACCCACTGTCAATTCTAACTCATAGAGAACCTATAGAACAGGGCAGAACTGCCCCATTGGGTTTCCAAGGCTGTAAATCTTAATGGAAGCAGACTGCCATATCTTTCTTCCGTGAAGCAGCTACTGGGTTAGAACCAATGACCTTTCAAGGTTAGCAGCTTAGTGCTTTAATCACTGCACCACCAGGGCTCCTTTCCTGCACTAAAGTAAGGCTAAATAAGAACTATATGTACCTGTTCCGACTTACCTACAAATTCAACTTAGAGACACATTTAAGAACAAATCATATATTGTCATTTTATGCCGTATTTATCAAATCCCCATCACATGTCAAAAATAAGTCTTTTTTAAAATTTTAGATAAATTAATTTTTCCTTTTTAAATTGGGGAGGGGTACACAAGCGCTCGAAAGACCCTAGAAGGCAAGCTTAACGTTAATTGAATAAATCAAGCAGCATTTAGGAGGGCAGAGAAAGAGTTTTTCAAAAATCAAAGTCTATTTGATCTCTACACTCACAGAAATTCAACTAAACACAACTAGTTCTTGAGTAGCTACTCTGGCTAGGCACTGTGTGTGGTCAGCCCTAACAGGGTTGATTTTAAGTAAGGCAGTATCTTTGCCCCCCAAGGACCTCAAGATTTAGCTGAGAGGCAGATACTATTACACAGTGGTTTTCTCACAGTGGCTCGTGAGATCTTTACAGGAATTCCACAAGGCCAAAACTATTTTCATAATAATTCTAAGACTTTATTTGCCCTTCTCACTGTGATGACATTTGCATTGATCGTACAGAGCAATGTTGAGTATAACTGCTAGTACCTTAGCAGGAGTCAAAGGAGTGTCACCAAACCGAACTAGTTAGTAGTCATTGTATTCTTCATAGTTCTTACAGTTTTAAAACAAGACAAATGCAAGCCAATTTCACTTGACAATGTCCTCGATGATGCAATAAAAATTTGATTAAATCTCAACCCACAAATACACATATTTTTAATATTCTATATGGCAAAAAGGGGAGTACGAACTGCAGGCTTCTGCTGCATAGTATGGCTGCGCAGACGAAAAACACTGTGACTGTCTGAATTATGAACTGAACTAGCCACATTTTTCATGAACCACCATCTTTATTTGAAAGACTGACACTGTTCATTAGATTTGGGTATCTGGCATACATATTCTTGAAAATGAACAAAGTGAACTTTTCACTTCAAGAAAACCAACTGACAGTATTTGTTGCCAATGGTAAAATTCTAATTTATTGCTTAACAATTCACATTTTGGAAAACTTTTATCTACTAGAGTGAACTTAATAGTTTACCAATACTTAAAGACTTTTTTGATGAGATCAGTGATAATGACAAATGTGATTTTTGATAGTGTATAATGAAATGTGTCACTA